>NC_064617.1:832581937-842581937 GCF_023898315.1 Schistocerca nitens
CTAGTACCCCCGCCCTCAACCCCCCCCCCTCCTCCATATCATCAGCAACTTTAGCATCTAACTAAACCGTAGAATGAAAGACTTTTAATTTTAAAATGATGAAAGATGAATGGTATTTAGATTAGTGTGTGTGTGTGTGAGAGAGAGAGAGAGTGTGTGCGTGTGTGTGTGTGTGTGTGTGTGTGTGTGTCTGGGGAGGGGGGCGGTGTGAGGAGGGGGCGGATGCGTGGGAGGGTGGGTGGGGTGGTTGGTTGTTCCGTCGATATAGGGGAGGGAAGCAAACAGCCAGGTCATCGGTCCCATCGGGTTAGAGCAGGATGAGGAAGGAAGCCGGCCGTGCCTTTTCAAAGGCACCATCCCGGCACTGGCCTGAAGCGATTTAGGGAAATCGCGCAAAACCTAAATCAGGATGGCCGGATGCGGGTTTGAACCGTAGTCCTCTCGAATGCACGTCCAGTGTGCTAACCAGTGCGCTATCTCGCTCGGCGCGGGAGGGGGGGGGGGGGGGGGGGTCGTGTTAGAATGAACGACGAAGGAATTCGTGGTGCATCGCAAGTGCTGCACAAAAGCTCTTTCTCAGATAAGACAGCTAACTATCGACAGTGAGGATAGACACTTGTTACAAAATGTATTTCCCCTGCGTCACTCCTCTCCGTAGCTGCACTTGCATGACCTCATACTGCAACCCCATTTAAAATCAATCAAGTGATTTACTGTTCGTAAATCACCTGATTGTTGCATTCCTTACTTCTGGACCGAAACTGGAAGAATTCCGGTTGTTAATGTTTTGTTTTAGTGCTGTGTAATGCTGTCAGTTAATTCATTTATCTGTTTCGAAGCGAATAATGAAGCAATTTCTGAACTACTGCAGGTACTATCTACAACTTGGAGAAGGCGTTTTCTTCTCATATTTAGCATTTATTACGCACATTTCTCACTTTTATCATCATAGATGCACGGGACAAAGCACAACTTGTGTAGTGGGTTGACTATGTGAGGAACCTCCAATCTCCACCGTACTAATTCTACTAATTGAGAAAAGGTAACTATTGATAAGTTATATAGTCTTTTGAAAATAATTTAGTTTCGTGACAGAAACAGAATAGAGTCGTTTCGTTTTTATGCCTCAGAAAATTTCATTTTACTTCTCAAGGGGTAATTACCCCCAGGTTGAGAACCACTGTTCTAAGTTAATGCAGTCGAAACATACAACCATTTATATAACATATTTTGATACTCCCAAACTCAATGATTAAACTTATACAGTATTTCTCGTTGACGTAAATAATGAAATTTGGCAAGAAGCAAGGTTGCACAGTACCAGTAACGGAAAAAAATCAAAAATTTCTTAATTTGTAATCATATCACACGAAAATAATATTTATTTTGTCGTTTGTTATCCGACGTTAAAACTGACGTTAAAAAATTTTGATAGTCTCGGAATCACTGGGACCGATATCTTGCCAGTATCAATGACGATAACAGGGAAAAATCGTTGAGATTCTCGATTCTGGGAATGTGTGAACTGTTTGTATACATAATTATATTTCTACGGATATCTCAGTACGCGAGTCCCTGCACCTGGACTTTTTTTTTTTTTTTTCAAGCATGTGAAAATTTATGGCGTGATATCGTGATATCTCCTGAACTGTCTCTCATACAATGATATAATTTTGCGGGTACATTCAGTGGTATGCAGGGTACCTCAGGAGGAATGGTGAGTATTCAGGGGTGTAACAGGAACGATCATTCGAGGCAGAAAAGTCTAGTAAATAAGGCCTCTGAAATTCATATCTGAAGAGCTATGAGCACTTGTTCAGTAGAAAAAATGTGTTTCAAAATAGAGAATATGAACATGTGCTCGTAGCTCTGAAGGTGAGCACTCTGGAGCCCATGTTTACTGGACATTTTTCTCTTGTTTTCGTTCATACTACCACCTCTCACAGTATGGAAGCAAAGAACTTTCAGTAGGAGAGATCTGTTTCCCAATATCTAAGATGAAGTGCTCATAGCTCTTAACGTATGCAGTTTAAGAGTCCATGTTTACTAGACTTTTTAGCTCCTAATTATCGTTCCTTTCATATAACTGAATACTGAGCGGTCCTCCTGGAACACCGTGTATGTGGATACTGTCTGCAAAAATGTGCACCGGACAGAGTTAGTAATGAAGAAGTAAGTAAAAGAACGTAATGCCTGATGCTGAGGTTTTGCGTGTCAACAGACAAAATGTAGTTAAAGGATTAATTTTTTTCTTTTAATTTTTTGTGAAGGTGTCAGCTAGAAAAAGTTTCGAGGAGTTTTGAAATTAAATGTCTGATCTGTTGGAAGTTACTAAGTGCTCTGATTCACAAATCCAGTGAGCTGACAAAAGTCCTGAAATGGCGATACGCACATATACAGATGGCGGCAGTATCACGTTCACAAGATATTAAAAGAGCTGTCAACTGTACTCAAGTGAGTCGCGTTAAAATGTTTCCGACGTGATTATGTCCGCACGACGCGAATTAACAGACTTTCAACGCGGAATGGTGGTTGAAGCTAGACGCATGAGATATTTCTTTTCGGAAATCGTTAAGGAATTCAACATGCCGAGATCCCAGTGTCAAGAGTGTGGCGAGAATACCAAATTTCCGGCATTACCTGTCACCACGGACAACACAGTGGCCAACGGCCTTCGCTTAACGACCGAGAGCAGAAGTGTTTGCGTAGAGTGGTCAGTGCTAACAGACGAACAATACTGCGTGAAATAACCGCAGAAAACAACGTGGAAGGTACGCCAAGCGTGTCCGTTAGGACAGTGTGGCGAAATTTGACGTTAATGGGACACGAGTACATTTGTTAAAAGCACGACATCGCCTTCCGCAACTCTCCTGATCTCGTGACCACATCGGTTGGATCCTAGACGACTGGAAAACCGTGACCTGTTCAGATGAGTCGCGACTTTATTTGGTAACAGCTGATGGTAGTGTCTGACAAGGGGAGGCCGCCAATTGTGAAATTCAGATTCGATTCATACTGCGCATAATAAAAGCTCATGGACAGAGGTGTAATGTGGCAAAGCACCAAGATGCACTTCTCAGCCGTTGTCGAGAAAATCGACAGTTAATAGAAACCGTTGTGGTGAAATACTCTCTACGATGTGTAACTTCCTATAGCGTCGTGGCGCAGGGGTAGGTGCTTGGGTTCGTAAGTCGAAGGTCGCCGGATCGAATCTCGCGCCATGCAGTTCTTTTTTTTTTTTTAGTATTTGTTTTTTGTAATTCAAATATATATATATATATATATATATATATATATATATATATATATATATATATCATGGGGTCTCTAATTCGAACGTTTGACTTACACTATACGTATTCGTTTCGGAATATCGTTTCTACGTCTTCCGTTAACTACACGTGTAAACATTATGAAGACAATTAATAACATTTGTGAAATACAACTTTGTTTGCAGAAAACATAATCATGTTCGAAGTCGCCAGTTTTTCCACGACAAACGACTTTCAACAACTTATTATATGCATAATTGTTGCAACTGATTGCTGTGAATATATATATATATATATATATATATATATATATATATATATATATTCACAGCAATCAGCAATCAGTATATATATATATATATATATATATATATATATATATATATATATATATATATATATATATATTACAAATAACAAATACTAAAAAAAAAAAGTTGCATGGTGCGAGATTCGATCCGGTGACCTTCGGATTACGATCCCGAGCGCTTACCGCTGCGCCACGACGCTGTAGGAAGTTACAAATCGTAGAGAGTATTTCACCTCAACGGTTTCTTTTAACTGTCGATTTTCTCGACAACGGCTGAGAAGTGCATCTTGGTGCTTTGCCATATTACACCTCTGGTTATGAGCTCTTATTATGCGCAGTATGAATCTAATCTGAATTTCACAATTGGCGGCCTCCCCTTGTGAGTGTGGCGCAGACCCCACGAAGCTATGGGGCCAAGTTGTTCACAAGGCACTGTGCAAGCTGGCGGTGTCTCTGTAGTGGTGTGATCTGTGTTTACATGGAATGGGCTGGGTCCTCAGGTCCAGCTGAACCTATCATTGACAATTCGTAGCTATTCATGGACTTCATGTTCCCAAACAACAATGGAATTTCTACGGATGGTAGTGTACCACGTCACCTGTGTCACAATTGTTCGCGATTTGTTTGAAGAATCTTCTGGACATTTCGGCGAATAATTTAGTCACCCGGATCGCTCAATACGAATCCCATCGAACATTTGTATGACATAATCTAGAGGTCAGTTATAGACGGCTATAGAGGCAGCATGGCTCAGTATTTCTGTGAGGACTTCCAACGACTTGTTGAGTCGATGCCACGTCGAGTTGCTACACTAAGCCAAGAAAAATGAGTTGCGACATGATGTTAAGAGGTATCCTACGACTTTTGTCATCTCAGTGTGCGCAGTTTGTAATTTTAATACTTGACTTGTGTTAAATCTTGAACGTAACATCATCCACCTTAACGAGTAGACTAGGACAGGATTTTAAATTTCTAAATTCGGTGAATAATTATATGGAATACAGAAAATCAAATTGGTTGCCACTGGAAGCCGTTTATAGACAACGTCTAACTGGAACCGGGCGACCGTTGGCATTTAGTAATATAGAAAGTATTTTTGTATGAGGTCACCAGTGTAAGTAACTTACAGTGTTTATAAAATGTGAAGAAAGTCGGCGTTCGTCTATGCTGAGGGAGCGAACTTTTGGGCAAGCAGTTGATGATCAGGGCCAAAGACCCGGACGCTGTCACTGGCACCATGTTCCACTCATCCCGTAAATAAACGCCGACGCGACAGAAATAAGTCGCCGACCATCGGAGAGTGACGTCATCTGCAGGCTCCAGTCACCTTTGCGTCCCGAGAAATATAGCGCCGGAGCGCCTCGTAGCTCCCTCTGATGTCATACTAACAGGGCCTGCGGATGGAAAACTAGGGTGAAGGAAAACGGTGCTTCATAACGTCAGTACAAAATAAAGCACTCGCTTCGGTGACAGTCGCGCAATACGGCAGCTTTATCCTGCCGTATTGTTATGGTGGAACATAATGCAATGGTCCGTCTATTGTAACATCAGTCCCGACAGGAAAATTCTTTTGCTCTTTGCAGGAAATTTAATTAAAACTAAAAACCTAAACTCCGCCCGCACAGGCCATGGAGGCCCAATGGTACCGACCGGCCGCCGTGTCATACTCAGCCCACAGGCGTCACTGGATGCGGATACGGAGGGGCATGTGGTCAGCACACCGCTCTCGCGGCCGTATGTCAGTCCACAAGACCAGAGCCGCTACCTCTCGGTCAAGTAGCTCCTCAGTTTGCCTCACAAGGGCTGAGTGCACCCCGCTTGCCAACACCTGTCGACAGCGAGATGGTCACCCATCCAAGGACTAGCCCAGCCCGACAGCGCTTAACTTCGACGGTCTGACGGGAACCGGTGTAACCACTGCGGCAAGGCTGTTGACAGGAAATTCAATAATAGTCGCAAATTCCAAGATAAAGTCCGATACAGTTGACAACAGATAGGAGATGCTCTGGCCACTTACAGCCATTCTCCGATCAAGTGTGTCCGCACTTGTCATAGAATACACATGAAATTGAGTAATTTTCGGAAGAGATTACATTCGGTAGTAGTCGAAACCAGACAGGACTCTTCCCAGTCAAATTAGTTGTCTGATTATGTCAGTGATGTTCCGTTCATACCTGCACCCACTAACCTGGTTATACCACATTTGGCCATTGATGAAGAGTAAGTGAACATGGAGAAAATTTTTCATTCCAGATTTAATTAAATATTGTTGTTACAATCGAATGACGAACTGAACTGATCCGTCCTATTGTCATCCCGTTAAGGTCTTGTATGTCAGTTGCTGTGTACGTACGTCATCTGCTGTTCATTCGTGCGCTCTGTGATCGGAAGGGTAGGTCCAATTGCGCCTAGCTCCAGTGACTTGACACCTCTTGATTTTTTAAAATGTGTGTGTGTGTGTGTGTGTGTGTGTGTGTGTGTGTGTGTAGGACACTTGCAGAGTTTGATGAGGTTCGTGCAATGCTTGGTACGGATCTACTCAGTACAGTGCGCCAGAATTTTCTACTATGATGTCGTTGCCTGTATTCAATGTGATGGCCGCCACTTCGAACAACATTGCAGAGTAAACAATACATTACCCTTGCCGAACTGCAGTCGCGTCTGCATTGATCGTCCTTGTTGTTCCTGACACCCCAAAGCTTCAACTGGCTCTGGATTACGTCCAATACCATTAAGCCTCTGTTCCGAAGTAGTTGTACCCAGACTCCTGTATCAGCTCCTTCAGTTTACGTCCAGCCTTTTGAATCACCCAGTATGTCCGGGGCATAGTTCTCCTGATATTCCGCTGCAGTAGATTTCACATTTTGTTTTACGCACGTGTGACATTCCTGCTCTTAATTCGTTTTGTTATTGTCTTCCCAGTTTCGCCTATGCGTACTTTGTCACAGCCACACGTCACTTCATAGGCTGTACGTGTCTGAGAGATCAGATGAGTCCTTTCTGTGTCGGAGAAGTCTTAGTTTGTAATGACTGTACAGTGTCGTCTGTATATCATTTCTTGGAAGAATTTTGCTTATGCAGTAAGTAACTCTTGAAACGAACGGTAACCAACCGGAATAAAAAGGCGGTTCGTCGTTTTTCTTGTTATCGTAATTAATCCTGCTGCATTTGAAGGTTGTTTATACGGACAAACCATCAAACCTCTATATCCTAGACTAGACTTCCTCATCTAGGAAGGCACGGCACAGGATAACTTGTCTGAAGGAAGAATAATCCGTCTGAGCTTCTATAGACCAACACATCTAAGAATGTGAGACCGACCCTGATCTCTGTCTTCAATCTGAAGCTGATTTTGGGATGAATGTTATGTAAGAAATTGTGCAATGTGTGAAGCTTTACTTTACTGTGTGGTCATATAACAAATCTTATCCACATAGCGGGGCAACAAGAATCCTTTAGTGGCACATTACATAATGCCTGCTGTTCAATATACTCCATATAAATGTCAGACGCTGCAAGCGAAAAAGTTGAACCAATAGCAATAGCATCAAGCTATACACATGATTCTACTTTATATTTAAAACAGCTCTACAGTAGAAATCTTTATTTACTAACTTTGCAGAAGCATATACCATACAGATCATAGAGGTGAAAATTTGTCGTGGTTTCTGTGGGGAATTACTAATTTTTTGCTCTGCGTGCTTATTTTCCACGACGTAACTTGATGATTATAGCTTTTGTAAATGGAAACCTGCCGTAGATAAACGTGAATTAATGACGGATGCCTTTTCTTACCCTTGCTTCAGACGCAAACTTTTTCGGCACCAGTTGTTTCTAGAACTGTAAAAAAAACATAGAAATTAGGAGGCTCGCAGTGAGAGTAGAACACAAATTTATAGGACATACTCTTCGCTTTACTGTTGTTTTACGGTTCAAAATGATTCAAATGGCTCTGAGTACTATGGGACTTAACATCTTTGGTCATCAGTCCCCTAGAACTTAGAACAACTAAAACCTAACTAACGTAAGGACATCACACACATCGATACCCGAGGCAAGAGTCGAACCTGCGACCGTAGCGGTCGCGCGGTTCCAGACTGAAGCGCCTAGAACCGCTCGGCCACAGTGGCCGGCGTTGCTTTACGGAAGTAACTTTAAAAAGTCCCCTGCCGTCGTTCACAGTCGTTACCTTAACAAAGGTTGTGGTTCTCCATTTCCCTTGGGTTCTCTAAACTGAAAAATTTACCACTTAGATAGGAAAATTACCATCTGTATTTGAAATTCGAACATAAAGTGTTTCAGTAGGCTTCAGAACACGGATACCGAGTACAAACGTCCTATTTACGAATTCCAATATCTCAGCACATTTAGCGATTCGAACCTAGAACAGTTTCAGGCAAAAGAAAACTACGCGGTGTGTTTGTTTTGTCAGTCATACAAGTACCAGTCATAGCGTAATATTGACTTTTGGATCGCTTCGTGTGTTGAGACCTTTCTACATTAAGGTAAGCTACCTCGTACGTACCGTACTATGGTTTGTTTACTTTCTTGTTTTACACGTTCTGCGGTGCTGACATTCTCGAAAACGTTTACTTTGACGACTGACGTCACACACTGGAAATTCTTCCTCCACACGCAGTTCTTTGAGACGCTGATCTTGCAACAACGCTAGGTTCGACCAACAGATTATTGGCACTTGCGTCGCCCACGTTCAAAGCAAACTTTGGCAATATTTGTAAGTAAACAAAGTAAACAACTTCAAAACTTGACAGCAGAAGTTGTAAATATTGGATTTGCAGGAACTCAACGTAAAAGTAAATAACTTTCAGGAGAGTGTTCTGCAGCGGCAACAAGTGTAACCTCATCCAGGAAGGCACGGCACAGGATAACTTGTCTGAAGGAAGAATAATTCGTCTGATAGAATCTTTGATCAGAAAGACAAATGCAGAGGACGCGTGAGTAACAACACTACAGGACACATTTTGTCCTAAGTAACCCACGGACTACCTCTGTGCCCACAAACAACCAGCTCTCAGTTTGCGAGAATTGCGTGACCTGTGCGAAGAGATCTGCTGTCGCATACCGCTGAGTGGCCGCGCGGTTAGAGACGCTATGTCAGGGATTGGGGGGCCCCTCCCGCCGGAGGTTCGAGTCCTCCCTCGGGCATGGGTGTGTGTGTGTGTGTGTGTTGTTCTTAGCATAAGTTTAAGTTAGTTTAAGTAGTGTGTACGTCTAGGTACCGATGACCTCAGCAGTTTGGTCCCTTAAGAATTCTCACACATTTGAACATTTCGCATACCCCTGTAAATGATGTCTCAAATTCATGCCAAGCAGAACGGCTTCTATACTGCGCCCGGAAGACCGAACCGCTATTCAAGCTGTTAGTCAAAACGTTTCGGTTCATTAGCGTTTATACCGGATGTCCCTCCCAAGAGTCGGAGGAGGTTACGGTCTGGCGTCTTCTCGACATCGATGTCATTAGAGACGGAGCACAGGCTCGGATTGCGAAAGGCTGGGGAAGAAAATCGGCCGTACCGTTTGAAAGGAATCATTTCGGAATTTGCCTCCTGAAGTGATTTATGGACATCACGGAAAATCTAAATTTGGGTTTGAACCGTCGTCCTTTAGAATGCGAGCCCAGTGTGTTAACCACTGCACCACCTCGCTCGGCCTCCTAAAGGTCATCAGGCGCATTTTCTCTGTTTTCTCTGATTTTTCAGCAGGTATTTGCAATTTGGTTTTTGCAGTATATAGCTACAGCCAGCCCAAACAAATACTGATCACGTTTTTTGTGCGACAGCTATTTTCGACGGAAAGCGTCGGTGTGTGTCCTGTTACAAAATGTTTTTAAAAGCGGAATGTTACGTGTCCATTCGATAGAACGGTCCCGAAGTAGTCCAGTGCGATATTTGTTTTATCTCTGTGTATTAACAGGGGCAAAAGATGAATATTAGCCACTACTCTAGTAGCGACTGAGCAGCACTGCTACACGACAATAGCAACCAGCGCGTACCAAGGCGGCGCAATCTCTGCTGCAGCACTTGTTATTCTTCTTGTTTTACTGTCCCTGCTATTATATGATAAAACAACTATCGCGCTAGACTAATTTCATACGTCTCTATCAAATCGTCGCGTAAAATTCCGCTTTTAAAAATCATTTAATTTGCAACGGGAAATAATTCGACTCTTTCCGTCGACACCAGAAGTCACGTGAAAGACGTGATGATCAGTGTTTGTTTGGGCTGATACCACCTACACATTTCAAGAACGTCTCTTTGGAGGGGCGTCCCGTATATGCTGCACAAGGCATGATACTTTGCATAACAACGAGTATTTATTCCCATCTGAAGTACTGAAGACAGCCTTCCGAAATGCCTTCACAAAAGACGACGAAGTAAATATTCCAGGATTCGAATTGAGAACAGCTGCCAACATGAGTAACGTAGAAGGAAATATTCTCGGAGTAGTGAAGCAACTTAAATCACTTAATAAAAGCAAGTCTTCCGGTCCAGACTGTGTACCAGTTATGTTCCTTTCGGAGTATGCTGATGCATTAGCTCCATACTTAATAATCAATACAACCGTTCGCTCGACGAAAGATCCCTACTAAAAGACTGGAAAGTTGCAAAGGTCACACCAATATTCAAGAAAGGTAGTAGGAGTAATCCACTAAATTACAGGCCCATATCGTTAACGTTGATATGCAGCAGGATTTTGGAACATATATCGTGTTCGAACATCATGAATTACCTGGAAGAAAACTGTCTATTGACACACAGTCAACATAAGTTTAGAAAACATCGCTCCTGTGAAACACAACTAGCTCTTTATTCACATGAAGTGTTGAGTGCTATTGACAAGGAATTTCAGATCGATTCCGTATCTCTGGATTTCCGGAAGGCTTTTGACACTGTACCACACAAGCGGCTTGTAGTAAAATTGCGTGCTTATGGAATATCGTCTCAGTTATGTGACTGGATTTGTGATTTCCGGTAAGAAAGGTCACGGTTCGTAATAACTGACGTAAAATCATCGAGTAAAACAGAAGGGATTTCTGGCGTACCCCAAGGTAGTGTTATAGGCCGTTTGCTGTTCGTTATCTATATAAACGGTTTGGGAGACAATCTGAGCAGCCGCTTCGGTTGTTTGCGGATGACGCTGTCGTTTATCGACTAATAAAGTCATCAGAAGATGAAAACAAATTGCAAAATGATTTAGAAAAGATATATGTATTGTGCGAAAATTTGCAGTTGACCCTAAATAACTAAAAGTGTGAGGCCATCCACACGATAAATCAGTCTAATCTAAATGCCGTGAGTTCAACTAAATACCTAGGTTTTACAATTACGAACAACTTAAATTGGAAGGAACACACAGAAAATGTTGTGGGGAAGGCTAACCAAAGACTGCGTTTTATTGGCAGGACAATTAGAAACTGTAACAGATCTACTAAGGAGACTGCCTACACTACGCTTGTCCGTCCTCTTTTAGAATACTGCTGCGCGGTGTGGGATCCATACCAGATAGGACTGACGGAGTACATCGAAAAAGTTCAAAGAAGGGTAGTACGTTTTGTATTATCGCCAAATATGAATAGAGTGTCACAGCAATGATACAGTATTTGGGCTGGACATCATTAAAAGAAAAGCGCTTTTCGTTGCGACGGAATCTTCTCACGAAATTCCAATCACCAACTTTCTCTTCGTAATGCGAAAAATATTTTGTGGGCACCTACCTACATAGGGAGAAACGATCACCAAGATAAAATAAGGGAAATCAGAGCTCGTACGGAAAGATATATATGTTCATTCTTTGCGCGCGCTATACGAGATTGGAATAATAGAGAATTGTGGTTCAATGAACCGTCTGCCAGGCACTTAAATGTGATTTGTAGAGTATCCATGTAGATGTAGATGAGATGTAGACTGTGTATTTAAATACAGGTTTACGAATAAGCCAAAACATTATGACCACTACCCATCGCGAAGTTGGATGCCGCGTGGTGGCATTGCGGGCACGTGACGCGGTAACAAAAGTATGTACCCGGAGCAGATACTGACGGGGGATCACCCTAGTGAAAATATGGGCTGCAAATGAGGAAGCCATTGAGATAAGCGACTTTGACAAAATGTAGATTATTATTACACAGAGCCTGTGAACCTGTATCTCTAAAACGGCGAAGCTGGTCGAATATTCATGTGATCCTGTCCTGATCATCTAGGGAAAGAGGTAGGAGCACAGTGACACCACCAGTAGGTGCTAAACGATTGGACGTCCACGACTCTCCACAGAACGTGGGGTTCGGAGTCTTGTCTGCTCTGTAAAGTAGGATAGATGGTGATGTGTGGCATCTCTGCCGAAAGAGCACAATGCTGGTGCACGCACAAGTGTTTCGGGGCACACCGATCATCGTACATTGTTGAGGATGGAGCTCCGCAGCAGGCCACTCCTACGTGTTGACCCAACGACATCGTACGTTACAATTGCAGTGGGCACAGGACCATCGGGATTCGACCGTCTATCAATGGAAACGTGTTGGCTCTTCGGATGAATCACATTTTTGCTACACTGGGTCGATGGTCGTGATCGAGGTGAACGGCGGTTCTAAACGTGCAGCGCGCAACCGACGAATGCTGGTGGGAGCAGTACAGTGCTATGAGAGACGTTCTTCTGCGCTTACATGCGACCTGTGGTACCAATCGAAGACACACTGACAGCTGCGAACCACCTGCATCCCTTCAGACAAAGATGTCTTCCCCGACGGCGATGCCATCCTTCAGCATTATAACTGTCCGTGTCTCGGAGCAAGAAGCCTGCTACAGTGGTTTCAGGAGCATTATAGTGAATGCACGTTGGTGTCTCGGCGACCAAATTTGCCTGATGTAAATCCTCTGGAACCCATCTGGGTCGCCATAGGACATCATCGCCGCGTACCCATATCAGCAGCCCGCTATTTACGCAAATTACATGACCTGTGAGTAGGCTTCTAATGCCGCATATCTCCACAAACCTGCTAAAAAACTGTCAGATCCCTGATACGCAGAGTCAGTGATTTATTTCGTTCCAAAACTGGACAAACAAGCTATTAAGCAGGTGGTCGTAATGTTTTGCTTCATCAGTGTAAAAACAAATGAATAAACCGTGATATGCAAATCTGTCAGACACTATCTGGTTCTCTCTCTTTGTTATAGGCACTATCTCACATGCGTCCACATTTAAAGAGAGCTTACATTCGTAGCACCAAGTGAAAGTTTCGTCCACGTCTTGTTACGATTCATTACTATCGACCGACAACGATACTTTTCTGTACGTAACAGCATTGTCTGTAATCACATATAGCTGCTGATCCTATCCAATAAACTGTTTATGTATGCTGAAGTCATTCAAAATCATCTTAAAGTTCCCTGGGGGGCAACCAATGTTACTTTCCTTCCTGTAGAATGTTCACCGTCCAGTACAAAGTACTGGGTTCTATTAGCCAAACATTCTTTTAGACAGTCATATATCCGCGAGGACACTCCGTATGATGAAATATTGTTTAGTAGTAGACGATCTGGGACAGTCCACTCTCAAAAGCGTTTCGGAAATTCCCATCGCTGTCTCGTATTCATGAACGGCCAGTTAGCAAAGATTTGTGCCCGCCTCGTTCACCGGGCATGTCTGATTTTTTTATCTGTAAGAATATTGGAAAAGAAACTGGAGAAGGAAGACATACGCCGAACTATTGAAATACCCGATGTTTTAGTTCAGCCTAAGAGGTATTTTGAGCAACGAATAACAAACTTTCACGCCAAAAAAATGAATAGTGGGTCAGGACGCGCATTTTCAACGTAAGGGGGGGGGGGGGGGGTGCAGTCAGAAGGTTTTAATTATCACCTCAGCTAAATAAAGGTAAGTAATAATTAATGTTTTGATTGTTTGGAAATGGATGCCTGCTGTCCTGGTACTCACTGGAATCCCCGCGCAGAAGTACCCTTGGTCACGGTTAGTGGACGCCAGTGATAAATAAATTGGGAGTATCGTGTGGTAATTTGTTTCTTTCATTTGAAGAGGAGCAAAGCTGCAAGAATACGTACTGAGTTTATGAATCTGTAACACTACATATCACCATCATGTGTCACACTGGGTAGGTGTCGCAGACACTTCCATTGTGTTCAGACAGGTCTGAGTGACGAAGAACGAAGTGCCTGACCACCTCTTTGAGAAGAAGCAGGAATCGCAAGAGAGGGGGACCCTGATGTCCGAAGACCAGCTATCGCGATCTAGGCGGTAGTGTAATAAGTGAAAATCAGTCACTGATAAGATTTCAAGATCTTGCACGCCATTTTGAATGTCAGGAATGTCGCCGCTCGCAGTGTTCCGCGACTGCTCACATCCATTCGAAAAGCCGAAACGATGCGGCAGCGGAAAAGTTTCAGCTGGGTCAGGCTAACTGAGGTGACTTCTTTGGTTGTCAAATAGCTACGGAGTAATTCTGGGTGCACCGCTATGATACCCAGATAAACGGAGCAAGTAAGTAGAGGAAACATTCGGATTCACCATGGCGGAAAAACACGAAAACCCAGTCGTTATTGGCCAACAGATTATATTCATAAGGAACACACCGCAGCACACCGCCGTAATTTCCTGACGAGGTCACTTGATGCTTCAGGACGAAACGACATGGGAAACTGTTCAAGGGTTGTCTCTTCTCTACAATGGCTTCTCAGTTCATTCTTCATAGAACACAGTCACACATGTTGCTTCTTTGGGCTGTCACATTCTGCCTCAGTCCCTTATTCTCCAGACATTAGCAACCCCTCCCCCCTCTACGCCACGTCCCTCCGCCTCCCCCTCCCCCGACAAATCCTCATTTTTTCACCCTCTTACCCCGAGGAATCTTTTGTTTCACTGAATACTACTACTGGGGCCATACAGACCCCAAGTAATTTACACGGGATATATTGGTAATATTTTAATGAACTAACATAAAAACATACTTCACAGTTTTTGAATGTAACAATAATGAGTCTATTTTCATAACGACTAGTTCAAGAAACAAAAATAAATTTAGATTGGCGTCGTATGAACCCCAGTGGTATTCAGTGCGAAAATCATGAATAAATTTTAATTTGTTATAAAAATGAACGGTACATCATTTTAAACACAGACTCGCAGAAAGAAAGTCATGCATTTTCAACAAAAAAAAAAAAGAAAAAAAGAAACTGCTTTGAAAACAAGGGAAACAGCATTTTCCATTTGTTTATGGGGTCCTATTGACCCCAATGGGTCTAGGACGGTTAAAGAATGGAACTTTCATGTTTTAAGGAAAGCAAGTTTTTCATGCATCTCGATTTTTATGACGTCATATCTTTTAAACTATGTTTCGCCAAGGATACAATTTTGTACGTACATTCAGCGGTATATGTGGATACTTTCTGCAAAATGTGGTGCGAATACAGTTAGTAGTAGAGAAGTAATAAAATAAAACGTTACGTCTGGTGCTCGAGATTTCCTGCATCAACAGCGAAAATGTAGTAAGCCGTAATTTTTTTCGCCTTCCAGCACAGGGTTACATAGACAACCGTTGCAAATAACTGTTTGATACATTGACCGAGGTTTCGACTCCTCTACGGATGTCTTCATCAGAATGAAATTTTGAGAAACCGTAAAATTACATTGCGAGGAAGCAATGGTCAGAACTACGAGTAGACATGCTAAAGTCAAAAAAAAAAAAAAATTGCCGGTGAAGAGATCATCACGACACTTTTCCAGTTACAGGCCACATGTCCTGTGGATACACGTTGTGTGTCTTTAATCCAGTGGTTTCCATTGCCTTCTGCATCCTCATGCCGGCCGCGGTGGCCGAGCGGTTCTAGGCGCTTCAGTCCGTTACCGCGCCACTGCTACGCCCACAGGTTCGAATCCTGCCTCGGGCATGGATGTGCGTGATGTCCTTAGGTTAGTTAGGTTTAAGTAGTAGTAGGGGACCTCATATGTTAAGTCCCATAGTGCTCAGAGCCACTTGAACCATTTTTTGCATCCTCATGCCGTTGATCATTGCTGATTCTTCCGCCTTTACGGTCAGTTTTCCATCCCAAGGATAACGGAGTGCCCTGAACATCTGTCTGCTCCTCCGCCATCTGACAAGGCCGTTGGCAGAATGAGTGAGACTTCTTATGCCGGAAGTCTGCTCCCGCCAATACTGATTATTAATCAAAATTTAAGCGATGGCGGGTTTCGAACGCGGGACCGATAACGTTTTGATTACTAATAAAAAACGCTACCTCCCTTTTTTTATGCATTTTGTTCGTTATGGTTCGTTGTATTTGGTCGTAGGTGACGTCATATAACATCCGCTGAAATTCATTGTGGATCCCATCACAAACTTTTTTTTTTTTTTTTTTTTTTTTTTTTTTTTTTTTTTTTTTTACGGAGACCAGCCACCTTCTGAGCGAACCCGCTTAGTTACAGTGCCAGCAACCCTAGACTACAGGCTGGCTAGCACAGTAACTGTGTTAAAACTTGTGTTTTTTAACACAATAGATATGCGATTTCTTCGCATCATAAAGTAATAAGACTCCTGTGACGTCGTAGGCTTTCCCGACGTAATATGTCTTGAAAGTCTCTTTCAGTCTGCTGCCGGATTCTAAAATCAACTCCATTCAATATTTCTGCGATCCAACTGTTCGCCATCGTCAGGAAAACGCTGCTGATCTTGCTAAATCCCTCTGGGAGCTGAAGAACTGATGGCTCCTTCACACAGTGAAAGTAAAATTATGTTCTACTACAATTTCAAAATAACTACTTCAAATATTTATCGAAAATTGTGAAAAAATATAATATAAAAATGGCTCTGAGCACTATGGGACTCAACTGCGGTGGTCATCAGTCCCCTAGAACTTAGAACTACTTAAACCTAACTAACCTAAGGACATCACACACATCCGCGCCCGAGGCAGGATTCGAACCTGCGACCGTAGCAGTCGCACGGTTCCCGACTGCGCGCCTAGAACCGCGAGACCACCGCGGCCGGCAAATATAATATAAAATAAAAATATCGGCACTAGATATTACCTTCTTGACCTAGATATATCGAAGTATTGGGGGAAACGATATCGTCGATATACAGTGAACAGCCAAAGAAACTGGTACACCTGCCTAATATCGTATAGGGCCCCCGCCAGCACGCAGAAGTGCCGCAAAACAACGTGGCACGGACTCGGCTAATGTCGGAAGTAGTGTTGGAGGGAACTGACACCATGAATGCTGCAGGGCTGTTCATAAATCCGCAAGAGTACGAGGGGTGGAGATCTCTTCTTAACAGCATGTTTCAAGGCATCGCAGATATCCTCAATCATGTTCATGTCTGCGGAGTGTGGTGGCCAGCGGAAGTGTTTAAACTCAGAAGAGTGTTCCTGGAGCCACTCTGTAGCAATTCTGGACGAGTGGGGTGTCGCATTGTCCTGCTGGAATTACCCAAGTACGTCGGAATGCACAATGAACATGAATGGATGCAGGTGATCAGACAGAATGCTTACGTACGTGTCACCTGTCAGAGTCGTATCTAGACGTATCAGGGGTCCCATATCATTCTAACTGCACACGCCCCACACCATTATAGGGCCTCCATCACTTTGAACAGTCCCCTGCTGACATACAGGGTCCATGGATTGATAAGGTTGTCTCCATACCCGTACACGTCCATTCGCTCGATAGAATTTGAAACGAGACTCATCCGACCAGGCAACATGTTTCAGTCATCAGCAGTTCAATGTCGGAGTTGAAGCGGCCCAGGCGAGTCGTAAAGCTATGTGTCGTGCAGTCATCGAGGGTACACACGTGGGTCTTCGGCTCCAAAAGCCCAAATCGATTATGTTTCGTTGAATGATTCGCACGCTGACACTTGTTGATAGCCCAGCATTGAAATATGCAGCAGTTTGCGGAACAGTTGCACTTCTGTCACGTTGAACGGTTCTCTTCAGTCGTCGTTGGTCCTGTTCTTGCGCCGAGCGGTCTGGGGCGCTGCAGTCATGAACTGTGCGTCTACGCCCGGCGGAGGTTCGAGTCCTCCCTCGGGCATGGGTGTGTGTGTTTGTCCTTAGGATAATTTAGGTTAAGTAGTGTGTAAGCTTAGGGACTGATGACCTTAGCAGTTAAGTCCCATAAGATTTCAGACACATTTTGAACCGTTCTTGCAAGATCTTTTTCTCGCCGCAGCCATGTTGGAGATTTGATGTTTATCGGATTCCTGATATTCACGGTACACTCGTGAAATGGTCTTACTGGAAAATCTTCACTTCATCGCTACCTCGGAGATGCTGCGTCCAATCGCTCGTGGGCCGATTATAACAACACGATCAAACTCACTTAAATTTTGATAACCTGCCATTATAGCAGCAGTAACCGATCAAACAACTGCGCCAGACACTTGTTGTCTCATATAGGCGTTGCCGACCGCAGCGCCGTATACTGCCTGTTTACGTATCTCTGTATTTGAATGCACATGGCTATACCAGTTTCTTTGGAGCTTCAGTGTATATCGACATTTCTGGGAAATATCGATATACAGGTATTTTATCAATTGCCCAGTTATCTACGCGAAGTCGCTTTTGATTCGTACATACTTTAGTCGTTATCCTGAATAATTCAGGGGAAGTCCTACCTGCTCCAGCTCACTTGGACCACAACAGGTGGCGCGGCGTGGGCCGTGTGTGCTTCGCCCACGGGCAGCACGCGGCTCGCCTCGCGTGGGAAGTGGGCAGGAAAACGGCTCGCGTCGTGGCGGAGCTCGCTGGCCTGCGTCAATGTTACGCGGTGGGCCGTATCCAGGATGCCGCTGCCTTACTCGGCCGTGGTCACTGACCATGCAGCCGCAACACACAACAAGACGCGCGCCGGCGCTGGTGGGCGGGTTAAATGGACGCCGAGACCCACATCCGAGGTCGACCGAGCGTCCCCACAGCGCAGCTGTCTGCTCGTCGCTTCTCCCTACTTTACTGCTGCCCGTTCGCGTCTCCACTCTCGAGGTCGCAAACCATCTGCATACGCCAGAGAGAGAGAGAGAGAGGGGGGGGCATTAATGCGCAAGTTTTAAGGCCCCCGTAAACGATCACACATTTTGTCAAACTTAACTATGATTGAAACTTCCAGGCAGATTAAAACGGTGTGCCGGACCGAGACTCGAACTCAGGACCTTTGCCTTTCGCGGGCAAGTGCTCTACCAACTGAGCTACCCAAGCACGACTCACGCCCCGTCCTCAAAGCTTTACTTCTGCCAGTACCTCGCCTCCTACCTTCCAAACTTTACAGAAGCTCTCCTTTGGAAGGTAGGAGGCGAGGTACTGGCAGAAGTAAAGCTGTGAGGACGGGGCGTGAGTCGTGCTTGGGTAGCTCAGTTGGTAGAGCACTTGCCCGAGAAAGGAAAAGGTCCCGAGTTCGAGTCTCGGTCCCGCACACAGTTTTAATCTGCCAGGAAGTTTCATATCAGCGCACACTCCGCTGCAGAGTGAAAATATCATTCTGTTAACTATAACTGCCAGATATTTGACCGTGTACGGCGCAGTTCGACGTATTTGTCAAGCAAAGATCGTGTTTGACGTGATTGGGAGAAATTTTGATTGACAGAAAGTTTGACAAGACGCCGTTCATTGTTTGTGTTGACGTTTCGCCGCATATGTTTATTGAAAAATTGTTTTATTACGATTTATCTTACTGTATCGTGAGTTTCCACTACAATGAAAACTACGATCAAGTATAACAACAAAATAGCACTGACAATTACCAAAATTGTAGGGGTACCACATCTTTCCCAGCAACATATATTACGGTGGATGAGGTTATCACCAAAATCAGTATTTTACGCGAAAGCGACACACAAGCGGAGTGAAATGAAACAAAATAAATCGAAGTTCTCCGGCTCTTCCATGGACGATGTGGGCTATACGGGGTGGTCCATTGATCGTGACCGCGCCAAATATCTCACAAAATAAGCGTCAAACGAAAAAACTACAAACAACGAAACTTGTCTAGCTTGAAGGGGAAACCAGATGGCGCTGCCATAGGTCAAACGGATATCAACTGCGTTTTTTTTAAATAGGAGTCCCCATTTTTTATTACATATTCGTGTAGTATGTAAAGAAATAGGAATGTTTTAGTTGGACCACTTTTTTCGCTTTGTGATAGATGGCGCTGTAATAGTTACAAACATATAGCTCACAATTTTAGACGAAGAGTTGGTAACAGTTACGTTTTTTAAATTAAAATGAAGAACGTAGGTACGTTTGAACATTTTATTTCGGTTGTTCCAATGTGATACATGTACCTTTGTGAACTTGTCATTTCTGAGAATACATGCTGTTACAGCGTGATTACCTGTAAATACCACATTAATGCAATAAATGCTCAAAATGATGCCCGTCAACCTCAATGCATTTGGCAATACGTGTAACGACATTCCTCTCAACAGCGAGTAGTTCGCCTTCCGTAATGTTCGCACATGCATTGACAATGTTGTCAGGCGTTGTCGCTGGATCACGATAGCAAATATCCTTCAACTTTCCTCACAGAAAGAAATCCGGGGACGTCAGATCCGGTCAAAGTGCAGGCCATGGTATGGTGCTTCGACGACCAATCCACCTGTCATGAAATATGCTATTCAATACCGCTTCATCCGCACGCGAGCTATGTGCCGGACATCCATCATGTTGGAAGTACATCGCCATTCTTTGATGCAGTAAAACATCTTGTAGTAACATCGGTAGAACATTACGTAGGAAATCAGCATACACTGCATCATTTAGATTACCAACGATAAAATAGGGGCCAATTATCCTTCCTCCCATAATGCTGCACCATCCATTAACCCGCCAAGGTCGCTGATGTTCCACTTGTCGCAGTCATCTTGGATTTTCCGTTGCCCAATAGTGAATATTATGCAGGTTTACGTTACCGCTGTTGGTGAATGACGCTTCGGCGCTAAACAGAACGCGTGCAAAAAATCTGTCATCGTCCCGTAATTTCTCTTGTGCCCAGTGGCAGAACTGTACACGGCGTTCAAAGTCGTCGCCATGCAATTCCTGGTGCATAGAAATATGATACGGGTGCAATCGATGTTGATGTAGCATTCTCAACACCGACGTTTTTGATATTCCCGATTCTCGCGCAATTTGTCTGCTACTGATGTGCGGCTTAGTCGCGACAGCAGCTGAAACACCTTACTTGGGCATCATTTGTTGCAGGTCGTGGTTGACGTTTCACATGTGGCTGAACATTTCCTGTTTCCTTAAATAACGCAACTATCTGGCGAAAGGTGCGGACACTTGAATGATGTCGTCCAGGATACCGAGCAGCATACATAGCGCACGCCCGTTGGCCATTTTGATCACAATAGCCATACATAAACACGATATCGACCTTTTCCGCAATTGGTAAACGGTCCATTTTAACACGGGTAATGTATCACGAAGCAAATACCGTCCGCACTGGCAGAATGTTACGTGATACCACGTAATTATACGTTTGTGACTATTACAGCAGCATCTATCACAAAGCGAAAAAAGTGGTCCAACTAAAACATTCATATTTCTTTACGTACTACACGAATATGTAATAAAAAATGGGGGTTCCTATTTTGAAAAACGCAGCTGATATCCGCTTGACCTATGGCAGCGCCATCTAGCGGGCCAACCATAGCGCCATCTGATTTCCCCCTTCAAGCTAGACGAGTTTCGTTCTTTGTAGTTCTTTCGTTTGATGCTTATTTCGTGAGATATTTGGCCCGCTCACTATCAATGGACCACCCTGTATATTCCCACGTTGTGGAATTTTAATGGCCTGCCGTTAAAGGACCAAGTGGAGGAGAACAAATTTTCGCATACTCCTGCCTTCTTTTTCAACGTGAGGTTGAAGTAACAGTAAATAAGTTATTAAACATTTCTCTGTCCATACGCAGAAAGTTGATGTAATCATGAGGTTCTAAGTGAAACATTTCTATTAAGTTGTTTCCAGTTGTACATTTCTCATTTTAAACCAATCCATGGACAAGCGTCTTGTTTTCTTCTTCTTTAAACACAGTGCCAGAGGCAATGTCGGAAATGCTTTACCTGTATTTGTTGCTATTCCCACTAGTGCCAAAATACAGCATACAAGAGAAGTGTCTGCTTCAAAAGTAAGGTTCAATTGATAAGCTTCCTTAGTACGTATACCGACTTATTTAACATATCCGTGGGTAGACTGGAGCAAACTTGACAGACACGTTTGCTATTTTAGGAGGGACTTGATCAGTTTTAAATGGTTTCATTGTCCATTCGAAGAAAGTTGATGTACTCATCGGGTTCTGAGAGTAATATTTCCTTTACTATATTTTCATGTGTAAATTTCTCATTTTAAGCCATTCCCTGGACCAGACTCTTGTTTTATTTTTCTTCGTTAAACGCAGTGCCAAAGTCAGTGCCAAGACTGCTTTGTCTGCATTTGTGGCCGTATCCATTACGCTCAAAATACCTACCCTCCTTGCAAACTACACATAAACGCGAATAGCATCTGCTTCGAAGTCAGGATGAACTGCAAACATTGTTTGAACGTGGCCGGGCTTGCTTGGCAAATCCGTGTCTAGAGAACAGCGATTTTGTCAAACACGTTTGATCGTTTACTGTAATCAGTTGCGTGCATCGTAGTAGTGTAAAACGTAAGACATTTTTATTTCGACGCTCGTTCAAGATATCGAAACGAGGTTTTCAGTATGAGAGGCAGTGCGTAATTTTGTTGTATGGGTCTCGAAAGTTGGACGTTAATATATTTTTTTTTTGGAAAATTGGGTATTGATTTTGCTGTTTCGTGGATACACAAATTCAGAGTCTGAGATATTATTATCGTGAGTGGTAGCGAGTAGTTTAGAGTAGTCGGAGGCAACCTGGCGTGGAGAGAAACCGTAAGTCAGGAGAGATGGCAGCCTGTCCTGACCTCGCTAGTGGCGCCAGAGGAGATTTTTTTGAATTAATCGAGTATTTTCGACATCGGCGAAAAAAAAAAGGTCAACTGTACGGTGCTGGCACTGCCAACAAAAGGTTTGCTCAATTTCAGTATTAAAAACCCAAGTTAAAACTTTGAACGCTCGTAATTTTAAAACATTTTTCAAGTTTGTGGAAGCTATAACTCACTTAATATACATGTACTCAGAATTTAACGAGTTTTGGAATGTTTATCGGGAAGACAGATTAGACGCCACAGGAGGGGGAGTTTCCATTGCAGTCGACAAAAGCATTATCTCTACTGAGGTTAAAATTGAGTGCGATAGTGAAGTTACCTGTGATGACGATGAAAGCTGAAGAAATGAATTAAAATTTGTGTTATGGCCGGGACCTGAACCCAGGTCTCGTTGCTTACTAGTCAGGAATGCTATATATTATAGCTAACACAGTTGCAAAGACTACCCTAGCCCGACAATTTTTCCTGCTTTGCAGTGTTTGCATTTTGGAAGAACTATGATTCTCCCTCGTGACATCAGACGTGTAATTCTCAAACGACAGACTCAGATTCGCCTGTGAGTGTGGAAAAACTAGAAGTCTGCCGTGGATTGAGCAAATGACAAAACGCAAACATCAGTAGAGATTCATGCGTCTGTGAAAAGATTCATACGTGAAGCACACAACAATTACCACAGTAATGACTTAGCATTAGATCTGGCGAAGAAACTAATAACATTCTGGTCCTACATAAAATCGCTGAGGAAGTCTAGGTCTATGTCTAGGTCTAGGTCGAGTCACTCGTTAATTAGTCTGCTTCGGCAGTGAAAACAGCAAAACGAAAGCCAAACTTATAAATTACGCATTTAAGAAATCACAGGAGAATCGTACAAGCATACTGCCGTTTTACAATCGCACAGACTCCTGTATGCATGAGAGAGTAATATCCCTGACGTAGAGAAATAACTGAAAGAACTGAAAACAAATAAGTCGCCAGGTCTGGATGGAATCCCAGTTCGGTTTTACAAAGAGTACTCTACGTCATTGACCCGCACAATTACAGACCAATATCCTCAACATCGGTTTGCTGCAGAATTCTAGAGCACATACTAAGTTCGAATATAATAAATTTCCTAGAGATAGAAAAGCTAATGTCCACGAATCAGCGTGGCTTTAGAAAGCATTGCTCGTGCGAAGTCCAGCTTGCTCTTTTCTCACATGACATACGGCGAACTAAGGGTGAAGGGCAACAGACAGATTCCATATTTCTAGATTCACTAAGAGCAAACAGTACCCCATGCGGGCTGTTTACGAATATACGTCCATACACAATAGGCTCCCACTTAAGTGAGTGGCTCGAAGTCTTCTTAAGTAATAGAACCCAGTATGTTGTGCTCAACGGCGAGTGTTCATCAAAGACAGGGGTAACATCAGGAATGGCCCCAGGAAGTGTGATAGGACCGTTGCTATTTTCTATATACATAAATGATCTGGCAGACAGGGTACGCAGCAGTTTGCGGTTGTTCGCTGATGATGTTGTGGTTCACAGGAATGTGTCGAAGTTGAGTGACTATAGGTTGATACAAGATTACAGAGACAAAGTTTCTATTTGGTGTGATGAATGGCAGCTGGATCTTAACACATTGCCGTCCGCACTTCTCGTACAAATTTATTCGCTTGGCGCCGGCAGCGCTAATTCGAATTACTTGGCTTATCGCCAGCCGCTTGTCACCTTTCCGTTGATGACAAGCTTCAAACACACTGACTTCTGCGCGCTTTAATTTTTCCGGAAGTCCTCTGTTTTGCCGTATCGTTCCACAAACTCGAACTTTCTTTTCAAGTAACTTCTTTGCAAGTTCTACACTGTTATACTAATTATCCATGCAGAGGTGATGCCACTTTCCATAAGAAGGTGTCAGTAGTTCCATCACTGTTTTTGCTAAAGGTTGCCCAGCGCCGGAATATATCTTGAATGAGGAAATGTATCCCGTACTCGAATCACTCAGCATCCGAATGAGTATGCCATATTTCGTAATTTTCGACGGATTGTAAACTTTAAAGTTTAACTGTCCACTCCACGATATCATTCCTTCATCAATTGAGATGTTTTGACTTAGATTAAACGTTTCTTTAAACTTTTTGGGAAAATAATCAATTACGAATTGAGCTTTGAAAAGCCGGTCGGCATTATCCGGTTTATTGTTGTTGTCAGAAAAATATAAAAATAATAATGTTTGTCAGAATCGGTTGCGGGATATCGTTTTGCGAAATATCGGTGTGTCTGTCAACGGTTTCTTTGACCATTACTCATCGATAGTTGCTTTTTTTACAATTCCTATAAGGATAGCAAGCCCAAACCATTTTCTAAGTTCGGGTCCCTTAACGTCGACAAATTTGGCATTTTTTATACAGTTTCCTTCTATTGCCATTTTGACTGTAATACTTGTTGGTTTCGTTGCTAATATATTCAAATAGATCGTTCCCAGTATATAATTCTACTATATCCATGCCGCTCTGTGTATCTTTGGGAAACATGTGTGGACCCGAAGATCCTTCAAATTTCTTATTGGTCCTCAGTAAATCATAGTCTGTCTTCTTCGTCTGATTCACCCGAATCAATTGGCCGAATTCTTCTTGGATGTATTTCACTATCTTCCGACGATTCTGCTTAATTTCATTTTTTTTATATCCAGTGTCTTCTTCCCAATCGGCCAAGTCGTCCGGAACGTCAGACAAGACGTCCGCGCATTCATCGCAAATAATCCTAATGTCCCTTTCGTCCGCCATGATGAAAGTGCGCAAGTACTTATAAAAACAAAAAACTTGTTGACGTGTGTAACTTTTTGTTACCTAAACAAAACAACAGAATGAAAAAGTTACTAAAGTGCTGTCACCGGCCACTGTGGTGTCGTCGGCCGTTGACCGCTATTTCGCGCACGACGCCACTTGTGGTGTCGCCGGACGGCAGAGTGTTAATGTAGAGAAATGTAAATTAACGCAGATGAATAGGAACAACAAACCCGTACTCTTCGGATACAGCTTTAGCAGTGTCCTGCTCGACACAGTCACGTCGTTTAAATATCTGGAAGTAGCGTTGCGAACCGATATGAACTGGAACGAGCTTGGGAGCACTCTCGTAGGGAAGGCGAATGGTCGACTTCGGTTTATTGAGAGAATTTTAGGAAAGAGGGGTTCATGCGTAAAGGAGATGCATTCTTAAGCACCGCTCGAGGTTTGCGATCCACACTAGGTCGGATTAAAGGAAAACATCCAAGCAATTCAGAGGCGGGCTGCTAGATTTGTTACTGGTAGGTTAGAACAACATGCAAGTGCTACGGACACGCTACAGGAACACAATGGGAACCCGTGGCGGGAGGGGGGGTGGGGGGGGGGGGGTGACGTTCTTGTAGAGGAATACTATTAAGAAAAATTTAGAGAATCGGCATTTAACGCTGACTGCAGAACGATCCTCCTGCCGCCAACATACATTTCGTGTAGCAACTACGAAGATGAGATACGAGAAATTAGGGCTCATATGGGGACATATAGATAGTCGTTTTTCCCTCGCTCTATCTGCGGGTGGAACAGGAAAGGAGACGACTAGTTGTGGTACAGCGTACCCTCCGCCACACACCGTACTGTGGTTTGTGGAGTATCGATGTAGATACAGATGTAGAACTAAATTATACCTTTCTGTAACTTGTGAGTCGGCGTTTTTTCTCCTTAGTACGTAGAATTTTCCCGATGTACTTTAATTTCGATTTTGGTGCACATTTTTATAACAACTTTTTGGTCGAAAAAATTGACTATTGACTTCTATTTCAGAGTCGCCCCATTTCGTTAAAAACCATTTTTCTTAAATATCGGTATGTACTATGTTAGACAATAGCATCAGTTTCAAAGCAGTTTATGAAATTTTATTCTAGGTTGACAATTATGGCGTTCAGAGCTCCCACCAACAGCCCTCGCACTCAGCGAAGGCTTTTCGTCGATCGCGTCTAATGTCCTCTGGGTGCAAGTTTTGTACTTAAAATAATACGTAATAGAAGGAAGTATAAAGTCCGTTTTGTGATTTGTTTGTTGTTTCATTGGAAAAAATCATGAATATCGGTCCCAAAACCGAGGGTGAACCTGGTGTACCCCCGTAAGTGAAACGGTAATTCCCCAACGCTCACTTCAAGCAACATAGATGCAGGGTCAGCTACGTCTGTTGTAAATGGGACTAGACTCATGTTCAGAGAAAACAGACACTTTGAACGACTAGAGATAGGAAGTTCATATTCACAGGACATGTACATTAGTATGTTCTACGGCAGGGCTTCCCAACCTGTGGTCCGCGGACCCCTTCGTGTGAAAAACATGTGTACTTTTACTTCAGGTCGTATCCCCAAGCAGCCTTTGCGGTTCCTAAAGGCCTGGCCAGACAGAATGCGGCCTGGCCGTCCGGCCTGTGGCCTTGAACCGCAGCGGGCAGGCCGCACTGTTGAATCGCTCGTTATTGTATGGTGGCTGTCACACAGAGTGCGGCTCTGACGCACCGGCACGCGGCCTGCCGCACCGGCCGCCGCCGGGTTGTCACAGATTACAGATTCGCCGCAAGCCGGAGCGGCTGCTTGCCTCCGTTGGCGCAAATGGTTCAAATGGCTCTGAGCACTATGGGACTCAACTGCTGAGGTCATTAGTCCCCTAGAACTTAGAACTAGTTAAACCTAACTAACCTAAGGACATCACAAACATCCATGCCCGAGGCAGGATTCGAACCTGCGACCGCAGCGGTCTTGCGGTTCCAGACTGCAGCGCCTTTAACCGCACGGCCACTTCGGCCGGCTCCGTTGGCGCACTCAACCGCTCTGTGGTCACACTGGAAGCAGCGGCGTGATGCGGTTTTTGTCTTGCAGCTCGTTGGGCGTGCATCATGGACACAGAAAGACTTATAGAAGAGGTGAGACAATACAACTTTTTGAACGATACACGCGATCCTGATTTGGAGGTAGAATAATTTTGCCCTCGATATACTCTTGATAGAAAGCTGAATTCTCAGAAATAGTGTTGTCACTGTGACGTCCATAATTTCCAATATCAACTATTGTAAACTCGTAGTATGGATCAACGATCGCCAAGAGAATTGTTTGTAACAGAATTGTTTGTAACAGAAGAACTGGGATCCATTATCCTTCGGGCATTTTAACCTGATATGCTTTCCGTCTATGCTTCCAAGGCAGTTCAGAAACCCACAAAGTTCTAGAAATCCTTTTCAGATTTCTTCCACATCTCTGTTGTAGGAGTGGGTAAATACTTGGGTTGTAGAACAGTCCATATTGCCTGGCACACTTGTTTCACAATTTCTGAGACTGTTGAACGTCCTAACCGAAAAGAAAAAAGCTATGGTCTGGTGACTGTTGCCTGTAGTCAAGTATCTTATGCCGATAGAACGAATAGATGAGTTAACGATCAAAGATATGTTTGTTTAAATTCAATGACAATGTTATGAATACAATGAAACAAAACAATCTATTAAGTAGAAAGTTCTCTCTAGCGGGACATACGGAACTAGATGTAACTATCGTTTGCTGTATTCGTAAACACTGCAGATAAATTTATCACTCCACTCGTAACTACGTTGTGGGATAGCATTTTCTTCCGCCGAATCTTTCATATGATACAGCAAAACTGAAATGGAATAAATTATAAGACTTCTGTTTGAAGCACAAAAAGGCAAAAAATGGTAAAACTTACCGCAAACAAATGGCTAGTCTGTGCCCTGTATCAACTGGCTTTCTCCAGTTCGTTGTGCACTTCTCGGTGCTACCTTTTTAAACAGGCGATGCAGTTCCTCGAAACATTCTCGCGACATACGAAAATATTTGAAGAACCTATCTTCGTCAGACTCTAGATCAATACACAGATGATAGTTTTCTCCTAAGCTTTCTCTCCTGCTATTAATGTCGTCCACCCAACATCTCCTCTTCTTGGTGCAATTTCGTATGGCTTATGCGAGCTACTCATTTCTGCACTTAAAAAAAAATAATAATAATAACTCGCACAAAGATAACGTGTCCCGCGTCAAGCTTCCAAATCGTCTAACGCCAAGACAATTGCGCTACGCACGCAAGCTTAATAATGGGCTTCGGCCCTTTCCACAGTGTAACAGCTGACGCATCAAGAGTCGCTGCGGCCGGCCGTTGCCTGTGTGCCGTCCCTGGCCGCTGACTGGCCCGGCCTCCCGCTGCGCCGTCCGTCTCAGCGGCAGGCCGGATTCTGTCTGGCCAGGCCTTAAGTGAGAACGTATACACAGTTTAATGTTGGAGAATGCGGCTTCTCTGATCGACTGTTTAGCAACAATACGGGGGTCGTTTGTGCGCCGGCTCACGGTGCTAGATGCACTGAAACCTTTTACGCATGCGCGGAGCGAGCTTTGTCGACCAATCACAGCGCTCGCTGGCACGTATGCGGCCCCAGGCATCATTAAATGTTAAACTTGCTTTGTCAGTGCACTACCTATTTCGTAAGTCGATTTTTGACTAGTTTCTTACTTCTAACGGTGGCTGTAGTCAGGATCATTGAAGAAGGGTGCAGTTTCTCCATCGCCTTCGCAACAACGGAAGTTTCGAGTTGAAATGAATGAGGAGGGAGGACGACCAAATGAAGACTTTACACACATTTGAACATTTTTCTTCGGATTTCACGAAAAACCACACACACACACACACACACACACACACACACACACACACACACACACGACTGTTACGAAATATGCATGCTCCTTACACAACAGTAGCCAAATAGTGGAAGTGAACAGACCATAAGCGACAGCTTGTCAACAGCGAACAGTTTGGTCGTGACGTTGATTTCTCTTGGAGCAAGAAAGCTCCATCGTATGAAATTTCAATTACCAAGTAATTTTAATCAGGCTATAGTGTGTTGGACAAAGGGAGTAAATCCACTAGTAAGTGTCTGGATACAGTGGGAATTCAAATTGGATCGTTTATTTCAAGTTGTTTTCATTCATGTCCAAACCAAAGACTATTTTTCTTCGGGGGGGGGGGGGGTCATTAGGAACATGACACCTGCATTCAAAATGGTTCAAATGGCTCTGAGCACTATGGGACTTAACAAAAAAATGGTTCAAATGGCTCTGAGCACTATGGGACTCAACTGCTGAGGTCATTAGTCCCCTAGAACTTAGAACTAGTTAAACCTAACTAACCTAAGGACATCACAAACATCCATGCCCGAGGCAGGATTCGAACCTGCGACCGTAGCGGTCTTGCGGTTCCAGACTGCAGCGCCTTTAACCGCACGGCCACTTCGGCCGGCTGGGACTTAACATCTATGGTCATCAGTCCCCTAGAACTTAGAACTACTTAAACCTAACTAACCTAAGGACAGCACACAACACCCAGCCATCACGAGGCAGAGAAAATGCCTGACCCCGCCGGGAATCGAACCCGGGAACACCTGCATTAAGAAGCTTTCAGTTCCCATGGGTTTCTCTCTGAAATTTGAAGTTACTGTGCTGTTGACTGACTAGGGGTCCGCCATGGATTTTCGACTGACGAAGGGGTCCGCCATCTGAAAAGGTTGGGAGGCCCTGTTCTACGGAGATGATTCGCATTTCAGTCACCTCGGTTCAGCATGTGTCCTGTTGCCTAATACAGATGGTCCACCATGGGACCTGTTAATCTGTTCCATGCGTTATGGCACCGACTCGTATAATGCGCCGGTGGCGTCCTGTGGTGTTGCCATCCATGCTGCATTCACCTGGTTCCAAAGCTCATCTGTGGTGGCTGGCATTGGGTCACAGTGCTGCACCTGTCGTCCCACCATATCCCACACATTGTCCATTAGCAGCACGTCTAGTAATGCGGCGGGCCAGGGCAAAAAGCTGACATCCTGTGACATCAGGTAGGCACATGTTCGTGCAGCAATGCGTGCATTGTCTTGCTGAAAAATGGCGTCTGGGGTGTTGCGCAGAAAGGGTATGGCTACGGGTCGCAGAATGTCATTCACATCGGTCACACTGGTCACAGTGTCCTGGACACGCACCAACTGTCATTTTTGGCTGTACCCAACAGCAACCCATACCATAATGCCTTGAGTTGGAGCTGTGTCTTGTGCGAACGCAGTTTCTACGATGCCGCTCCCCTCGTCTGTTGCGAACCAAAATGCGGCCATCATTTTCAAACGCACCGAACTTGAATCTGTCCGAAAATACTGTCTGATGCTATTCCTGTCCCCAGTGACGGAGCCGGCCGCGGTGGTCTCGCGGTTCTAGGCGCGCAGTCAGGAACCGTGCGACTGCTACGGTCGCAGGTTCGAATCCTGCCTCGGGCATGGATGTGTGTGATGTCCTTAGGTTAGTTAGGTTTAAGTAGTTCTAAGTTCTAGGGGACTGATGACCACAGCAGTTGAGTCCCATAGTGCTCAGAGCCATTTGAACCATTTGAACCCCAGTGACGTCGTTTCATACACCATTGCCGTCTAGCATGTTCCTGCACATTCGTCAAAGGTAGGCGGAGAAGTGGACGACGCGCACGTAACTCACGCCGTAATAAATGGCGACGGACTGTCACCCTTTATAGTTTACGATGTGTTCCACTGTTGCGCCAGAGCCGAGGAGGAGGCAGATCTGTCTTGGAATGCCATTCATATGAGGTGTCGATCTTCTCGAGAGGTGATCTCGGTGGTACGACGTTACAGTCTGTACTCATTCTTGGAAGTCGGCTTCCTTAGCTTGATATCAAAGGCCTGTGGCGTGGTAAAGTTGGCTTTCAGTCAGAGTACGGCTCGACACATCGTCCACCATCCAACAGGGCGAAATTCCGGGATGATTCATCCCCAGTCACACCTTCTAAGATAAAACTGGACGAATCCGTGAAGAACTGGCCATCGTTTTATTTCCCACTGTACACGTTCGTGTAGTCACTAACAAGCACTTCCTCCCGTCTCGAACTTTGAACAATACTCACGTGGCTGGACGCATTGTTCACATAACATCGACTTCATAAATCCTTATGTGCACAATACTCGATGATGTCACCCATCCGGTGGTTGCACCAAGACCAGCCGTTCTTGGGACGCGGTCGCAATCGCATTTCTGCTACTGCATGCCAGGAAATATAGATCGTCTCCGAGCGTAATTGCCCTTGGCCCTGCTTGAGGAATAACAGTGGAAGAAGAACACACCCAGGCGCTATTGTTCGCAGGCGACAAAGCGTATGTAAGATAGAAGGAAGAATCTAAAGCTATATTGACTGTTTCAAAAACATGAAAAAGTTTTTCACAAAGTCACAATATTTGTTGACTACTAAAATCATTTAACAGACCAGTATGTTTCGAGGTATAAACCTCATAATCTATATCTACATAAATACTCCACATGCCACCTTACGTTTACTAGTCGTTTACTTCCCTGTTCCACTAGCAGACAGAGCGAAGGAAAAACGACTACCTATGTGTCTCCGTATGAGCCATAATTTCTCTGCTCTTATCTTTGTGGTCCTTTCCCCGAAATGTGTGTTGGCGGCAGTAGCACCGTTTTGCAGTCAGCTCAAAATGCCGGTTCTCCAGATTTTCTCAACAGTGTTACTCTTCAGGCTACAATTGGAATACAAAGTCACGTAACAGAAGTACTCATAGATACTCAAGTTATTCTGTGGCCATCCTGTGGAGAATAAGAGGGAATATTCACTTCGGTTGTTGGTCTGCAGTTGACATAAATTTTTTTAAAGAATCACTGTTTGTTCATATGAAATGGCTGTGTTTTTGTGATGTGTTCAGTTACCTTCAATGCTGCGGTACCTTATCTTGTTAACCACTGTTCCTAAACTTGCAAAGAATATTTAAAATACTAAATCACACTCGACATCAACATGCAGCAGATGCGAGACGGCGATCTTAACAAAGTTTCTGTTTTTCAAAGAAATAATGAGTCATTGCTTTTTGTACAAACAGCTACGCTGCGACATCTCTGAAGTAAAGATAATACTCGGACTTCTAACCACACATTAAAATTATTGGCGTTCAAATTCAGATTAGACATTTTTGAAATTAAAATTGCAACCTATTCACAATTACTGAGAAAAATCAAAGTTGCTCATAGTTTCGATGATTTTTATTAGTACCAGAAAGCAATGGACTCGGCGTATTTCGTCAAAGAAGTATTAAAAGTCCGAGTGATTTATTATAATGTAGGGGCATTTAGCGATTATCATTGGACGGTTGTAAATTTGTTAATGATGGAATGTAAAGTGCCTAGCAAAGCATAATTTTGACTGGCTATGATTATATTAGTCCCACAGGGCATATCAGATACAATCTCTTTCAAGATAAATATGGCAAAATATTACAAAGGCTACTGCACATATGTAACACGTACTAGCGGACCCGTCAATGCTTCGTAACTGCTAAATACTGTATGTATGAGAACTGGATTTACGTCCTAATCTGGGATATACCTGGTATTTGTGTTTGGACAAAAACTCCGCTTCGTCGGTGCGGCTTTGCCCTCCTTGAAGGTATGGAACTGGAAATTGAAACAAATCATGTAGGATACGATTGAAACAGATTCAGTTTTCGTTTTTTATTGCTTCTAAGGCTTTTTAAAAATTTTTGTGTACCATTACAAAACTTCAGAATGCACAATACTTCCGATTTTTTGAATACTGTCTAGTAAGAGAATGAACTGGTTTTACGAATTACCAGTTCGTGAAAGGGCAACATACAGCTGACCATGCGAAAAACAATCTGATCGTAAATCAGTTCTAACCGTGAGCCTTATTTATTGCTATTGTAAAGTAAACCTTGACTGAGAACTGAAGTCGTGTAAAATGAATGCGTAAATCGATTGGGATCACTTGTGTATGGCAGAGGTTTCCCAAACTTTTTCTCTGACGGAATATTTTGACAATCGTGGTACTTTGACAGAATACCTTTTTTATTCTGAAGGTTAATGAAATTTTTAAAAAATGAGAAAAAAACGTATTTTATTCATTGATTACTTCAGTTTTAAATCATAACTAATAACACAAAACTCATAATAAAAAACAATTAGTATTGTCAAGTTGTCAAAAAAACTCTGTTGTTAATACTGTTTGGCGGAGAACGTATTCACTTCTCGTAGGACACCAGTGTTCCGCGTATCAGAGTTTGGGAAGCCCTGGGATACGGGCTATGAAAGTGACCCCTCCAGCTGCTGAAATTGTTAGGACAGTAGCTTCAATGACATTATTTCTCACAGTTCTAATCTGCAAATGGGCGCCATTAAAAAGTTTTGTAGTATTGAGATTGCGTACCACTACTATAGGAACGCCGACTTTAAGGTCTCAAACTGTATGGCGGAAAGCCAGGAGGATTCTGTGAATTTAAAAATTCTTGTGGATATGGAACTGCATCTTCAATGATTATTACGGAATCGATAGATTAGCATTCTTTACGTTCTCCTATTGCTTTTTCCAAAACAATGTCGCTTATTTCAGATACATTACGAAGTTTCGGACGATACAGGCTGCGTGATAGTACGAGGTCTGTTCAGAAAACTCCGGAACATTCGTAATTTCGCGGTAATGGTGTGTGGGAGCGAAATGCTGTTGGCATCCCTGCATACGCCTATCTTTAATGTGTAACTGCCAGAAGTTTAATTGTTGAATGTCTATTAGTTGTTGTTCAATATTGTATTCAGCAGAACGTTGCGTCGCACAGTTTACGAATTTCTATATGACAGAGATAGAGGAGCAATGCATCTGGATTACATTTTGCGTGAAATTCGAGAAAACCTTTACAGAGACACACACAAATGATGCAGGAAGCCTGCGGTGATGAGTGCTTAAGCCGTACTCGGTGTTAACGAATGAGTCACACTGTTTAAAAATGGCTGGACCGAAGTTAAAGATGATCCTCGTTCAGGACGCCCTTCGAAGTTTGCCGATGATGCTCATGTCAGGAACGTTAACGAAAGTGTGCGTACCAATCGAAGACTGACTGTCCGAGAAACTGCACAACAATGTAACGTTTCAGTTAGATCGTGTCATGAAATCCTGACACAGCATTTTGGAATGCATCGCATGCCGCCGAGTTCGTCCCACGGCTCATGAGTCGACACCAGAAAGACCTTCGCCTCGCAGTCTGTGAAGAGCTTTTGGATCGCGCAGACGAGAACGAGATGTTCCTTATGAGGACCATAACTGGTGATGAGACGTGGCTCTACGGTTATGATGTTGAGACCAAGGTTCAGCATTCTCAGATGGTCGGGAAAGATTCTCCAAGACGAAAAAACGCTCGTCAGGTCAGTTCAAATGCCAAAGCCATGCTGATAGTTTCCTTTGACTTTGAAGGATTAGTTCACCGAGATTTCGTGCCACAGGGACAAAATGTTAATCGATGGCACCATCGGGACGTGTTGCGAGAAAATGTGCGAAGGAAATGGCATGAAATGTGGCGAGACAATTCGTGGCGCTTGCAGCGCGATAACGCACCTGCACATTCTTCCCTGTTGGTGCATTACTATCGCACAAAAAACGAAATGACTGTGCTGCCTCCGCCTCCGTACTCTCCAGGCCTGGCCCGTGGGACTTCATTTCGAAAGTGGAAAACCCCGTTAAAAGGACGAAGATTTGGAGCGGCAGAAGAGATAAAAGAAAATTCGCAGACGGCGCTTTGCGCGATCCAGCAAGAGGCATACCAAGACTGCTTCCGAAAGTGGATACGGCGTTGGGAGCAGTGTATCAATTGTGGAGGAGAGTATTCCGAAGAAGACCATGCACAATAAGTAACAGGCATGCGTAGAAAAATTTTGTGGACAAAGTTCCGGAATTTTTTGAACTGGCGTCGGATGCCAATTACAAGCCAGTAAGCCATTAATACAGCTTTCCTACACAGGTTTTCTGTTAAGACCGACTGAGAGGAAGTAACCAAAACATGACACTGCTATGTATACAACTTCTGTTTAAAACTGTTCATACGGAGTAACACTATTTATGGGAGGAAATTTGTCTAATCGTTTAAATGCCCTGCTACCGTAGTTAAAACCGACTGCAAGAAAGAAAACGAAACAGCACATTTTCACAGCATGGCCTTTTCCTTGTCACAATCGGCTTTAACAGAAAATCTGTACATTGTTGTTTAAAAGAATGTATAACTTATCTCCACCCGAATGTTTATTACACTATTTTGAAAAAAAGATTGAAGTAAATCGCGAAGAATCGTGTTGGGGAACGTCCGCAGCTGAGCATCGTAAAACGCATAAAGTCGACGCTTCAGTAGTAAGGCTTTTTTTTCTAAATCACCATCAGTTTCTGACCAAGAAATGCCAATCATTAGGTCCAATTAGCTCTGAGCTCGCCTGTGATGGTCGCGTCCGACCTACCCAGTCTCCCTGCACTCGACTAATTGCATCTGAAGATGGGTATCTGTTAGCCCGAAATCGTACGTGATTTAAAGAATAAAGCCTTCCAAATGAAGCGGGGACTTTCAAACCTATTTAAACTAAATCGGTCAAGAAGTTTTCGAGATGATTGCTACGTACGTTTTCTCGTTATATGTAGTTCTAGTTGGGAAAGAACCAGCACCTTATATTCGATAAGTGTTTATTTAAATTTCTGTCACAGCAGTGTATAATTTATACTGGTTACTAGTTTCGAACATAAAATGAATGGCTACGCTCGAAACAAGTCATCAGTAAAAATTACAAGCTACTGACAAATTTAAATAAAAAATTGGAAGAATTTTCCATGTACGTCTATATTAGTATACGCTTTTCGTCACTGGTACATGTATTGGTTGCCCCAGGGAGAACAATATTTATTCGTATGGAATTACGAACAGTGAAGTGAATCAAATCTTTTATGATTCTTGAAAGATGTACGTAAAAATGTACAGAGAAAACATTTATCATTCAACGTAATTGTATTTAAAAACAATATCGATGTATTATCTAAATTGTTCTTCGAACTATGTTAAAAATATTAATAACTGTGAAACAGTCTAATGATCTTATATAATTACTTACTGTGGTCTAGATCTTGGATGAGGATAGACGTGAGAGACATTGTAAGTGTATTTATGTTGCATTTTGATTAAACATATGTGTTTATTTGCTCTTAAAACCTTTATTTACTTATCTTAAGCATCCCTACACGTCAGAAAACTAAAACTCACTTTTTCAGAGTATCAGAACGCGCAATACAGCGCAGGGCTATGATTGATTGTTGTCGGCCATTTGCACGGCCGCAACGTTTTATTTGAGTATTGCCAATATTATTCGGCACCGAGCCCGGAAATAACTTAAAAGTATACATTTTAATTATATTACTTAACTTCAGTGTCACTTTAATTTATTTACAAAGATTAATAGCCGTTTTCATTAAATTCTTGTGGTTGCCCCGTAACGGCTATCTTTTGTCTACGCTACGTAAATTCACAGAAGTTAACTTACTCCGAAATGATCAGTGATAAATACGCGACACGATAATATTTCTCTACGCGAACCCATGGCATTAAAGCAGTATTAATTTCGATGCAATTGCAATGCAAAAAGAACCTGAGATATTTTGTTAACATACGAGCTAATACGGTATTTCACACCGCTCTTTGCGTGTTTCATACTGGGGGCATTAAACCTTCAGATGACATTTCCATAAAAAAAAGAATGTGTAAGTTGCCCGTGATAAGCTGTGTTGTCACTTTAGTGTGTGTGTGTGGCGCCATTTGATGTGTAACATACGTATATGTGCCTACAAATCGTACAGTTTAATGACTTGTATATGCACAGGCAATTAAAGCACACCACTTGACGTACAGAACAGAACACGACCACATACATATCAAAAAACCACACACACAGTACGTACCAGGCATAAGAGTAACAAAAATGATATCTGAAACAAGACGAGTGATACGAATCCTATTTCGTTCTAAAGGCGATACCGCCGGCCGAAGTGGCCGTGCGGTTAAAGGCGCTGCAGTCTGGAACCGCAAGACCGCTACGGTCGCAGGTTCGAATCCTGCTTCGGGCATGGATGTTTGTGATGTCCTTAGGTTAGTTAGGTTTAACTAGTTCTAAGTTCTAGGGGACTAATGACCTCAGCAGTTGAGTCCCATAGTGCTCAGAGCCAAAGGCGATACCGCGAGTGTGCTAGTCGTGCGGCCATGACGTTACCAAAAGCCGCGGCCGTCCGCGCGGGGCCCACTCGCGGACGGCTGTGACGTCACGCCGGATGCGCCCGCGCTGTGCGCGTCGCGAGGACGCGCGCTTAAACGCAGCAGTGACTCAGCGCCCGGCGCACGCGTCTATTTGTTTACATCACACCCGCGCCCGCGGGACTTTAAATAGCGAAGCGCGCGTCCCGCCGGTGTGCGGCGGCCTTTAAACACGCAGTGATGTAGCTATTCCCAACAGTTCTCGCTTTGTTTACCCTGCAAAGACCGCACCGCGCTACCGAGTGTCATGCAAAATTCCGGCCTGTGTACACAGGCCGCCGTCGTTTTGAAGGAAATTTAACCCTCAGACTGGCATGCGAGATATGTCAGTGGCAAACATCGCCCACTGCGAAAGATGAGCTTACGCATATGGCCATAAGTATTCGTGCAGAGTAGCCCTTTGCATACGATTTACTGGGACTTACGTGTCCATGGGTTCAGGAAGACACAACTTAACAGTTCGAAACGTGCGCTTCATGTAATGTAAGCAGCATTGAGAATGACAGAAAACAAATGTCTAAAACCGACAAGTTGTTTTGCTGTCAATCCCAGGCGAATGTATTCTTACCCACGATTGGAACGAGGGGGAAAAAGCGCTCGAAGGGAAAAATCAATTTCAGAACCACACATTTCTTGTTGGATATTCATATCTTCCACATAGATTTACCGGCCTGCTCTTAGAACGGCTGATTCTGGACGAAAATGAAGAAGACAGCTCTGCTATATCTTCGAGAGTAAGAGGAACTTCTTTCGAAGTTGTAGAAGCTCCAGGAATATGCCGAGGTAAGCACACGGCGGTGTCAACTGAAAGTGGAGTCGTCTTGTCTCAAAAGCGCAAAAAGACACTGAGATAAAAATTTAGTTTCTGATTCTACTTCTTGCATAGGGTCCTTAATATCACTAAACGGCCCCAGTTGCAGGTTCTCTATCTAATGGCTTCCACCGGCTACAAGAATTTGATTTGCAGTATTTCATATAATTATTGGCTGAATTAAAAAATTTAAAATGCTGGCTTGTATTCATCAACAAGTGTAAGCTTATGTTAACGGCTTAACAAAATAAGTCCACCATTAAAGTTAGAATTTGTGTGTAGAGGTTGATTTGGCTGCCATTACCAATGGATTTTATGTAACCCGCAACACATTTAAACACCACGTGCACGATATGGCTATTCTCTTGCTTGGTACGTGCAAACTATATAGTCCTACAGGAAAAAATCAACAGGACCTTTCGTAGGAAATTTAACGTAATTAAATTTTGTAGTGGGACATACTTGTTACAGGCTGTAGTTTCTGTATTATTCAAGAAAAACGTACAAAAGGGACCTTCATATCCTTTTTTTTTGTTTTCTTGAAAATCTCGACTATGGCCTTTAGCAAAAACGTACCCCAGTTTTAAATTTAATTACATTAAATTTCCTACAAAAAGATCCTGTCCATTTTTTACTGTACGACTAGGAGTTTGCGCTTAATGAGCGAACGAATATGAAAATGTGGCACATAGTTTCTCAAGGCGTTGGAGGTTGCATAAAACCCATTGGTAGATGCAACAGAATCACCACGTATAGCCTGAGGCAGCGCAACTCACGCCGCGAAAATTATGCAGACTATATTCACCAATTATTTGAGAATGGGAGCACACAGCGACTCCCGACAAACTTTACACATAATTTCAAACCTCTCTGAAACTTTTTCTCGCTGACACCATCCCTGAATGACAGGAAGAAAGTTTATCTCTAACTGCATTTTCGCTGTTTATGCAGTAAAACTTCAGCATCAGACCTGAAGTTTTATCACTTCTTTACTACCAAATCTATTGGCAACACATTTTGTAGACAATATTCACCAGTGGATGTTCGTGCAAAATTATATCGCTGAGCGGCCCATAGTTCAGGAGATCCGTCATTAATATTGAGATCTGTGAAAAACTAGCTTTTGGCTGAGGTTCGATACTTTAAGGAATCAGGGATGGGGTGTTACTGGCAGTCATTATCACCATATTACTGCATCCATATTTTATTTATTATTACCTGTACATGTTTCGGGGTAAGCGCATTAGCAACAGTCAGAAGTAAAAAAAATATGCACAGTTCAATGTACGTACAAGAGATATGGCACAAAAATATCTTAAGTGTCGTATACTGAAATCGCAGGCAGTTTTCCCCGCGATTAAGATCGTACGTATATTCAGTAATTCATAGCGTAGAGCCGGCCGAAGTGGCCGTGCGGTTCTAAGCGCTGCAGTTTGGAACCGCGAGACCGCTACGGTCGCAGGTTCGAATCCTGCCTCGGGCATGGATGTATGTAATGTCCTTAGGTTAGTTAGGTTTAACTAGTTCTATGTTCTAGGGGACTAATGACCTCAGAAGTTGAGTCCCATAGTGCTCAGAGCCATTTTCATAGCGTAGAAATAAACTAAAATCAAATAACTCCGCCGGCCGTTGTGAACGAGCGGTTCTAGGCGCTTCAGTCCGGAACCAAGCTGCTGCTACGGCCGCATGATCGAATCCTGCCTCGGGCATGGATGGGTGTGATGTCCTTAGGTTAGTTAGGTTTAACTAGTTCTAAGTTCTAGGGGACTAATGACCTCAGAAGTTGAGTCCCATAGTGCTCAGAGCCATTTTCATAGCGTAGAAATAAACTAAAATCAAATAACTCCACCGGCCGTTGTGAACGAGCGGTTCTAGGCGCTTCAGTCCGGAACCAAGCTGCTGCTACGGCCGCATGATCGAATCCTGCCTCGGGCATGGATGGGTGTGATGTCCTTAGGTTAGTTAGGTTTAAGTAGTTCTAGGTCTAGGGGACTGATGACCTCAGATGTTAAGTCCCATAGTGCTCAGAGCTATTTGAACCAAATAACTCCATATTTCAGGAAAACGACATGCCGATATGGAGAATCTATCGCGGTAGTCGCTCGTATTCGGTTTCCTTCGTTTTCCTTTGTTCTGCTCTTTCCCAGAAAACTTCCAACACTTTCGTGTCTTCCATTCGTATTTTACGTTTTGGTATTTCTTAGTATTAAACGAGTTCTTCGTCAGGCCATGAAGGCTCAAGGGATGTCCACCGGCCGCCGTGTCATCATCTACCTTACGACGTCGTGCGGACGTGGTATGGAGTGTCATGTGTTGAGCACACCACTCTCCCGGTCGTTTTGAAGTCATTCCAGACAGTGGAGCCGCTACAACTCGGGCAGGTAGCCCATCAATTGGCAACACAAACGTGAGAGCATCGTGTACCAGTCCTCCCACGAAGGAAAAAATGGTTGGCAGTACCGGGAATCGAAGCCGGGGGCTCCGAATGGCGGACATTTACGCTGAACAGTCAACTACAGAGGCGAATATTTTCGGTGTGACAGGCTCCAGGAGGCCAGAAGTGTACCAGTGATCTTGTAAACGAATAATATTTTTTTTTCGTTGTTATGGGCATTGTCTTGCGATTATCCAGATTCAAAGAGAGCTGCTATTCACTACAATGTTACTCAAGAAAGGGAATGACTGTAAAAACTATTGTGGCATCAGTCTTCTACACACTGCCTACAAACTATACTCAGTGGTAATCAACAATCGCGTGAAGAATACCACAGAAGCTATTATTTCTGAAGAACAAAATGTAAATACATCAGGTCGTTCATGAACAGACAACGTGTTTGTAATTAAAAACATAGAGAAAAACAGATAATTTAATACAGAAACACATATAGCCTTTATCGACCTTTAGAAGGCTTTTGACCGCGTGAGCTGTGATAGCCTATGGAAGATTGTCTGACGGTGGATTTACTTATCACCTAATAGAGGTAGTGAAAAGCCTTTACAAAAATACGCGCAGTGTAGTAAACACTGGTAATAATCGGTTAGATGAAATCATTGTTAATCGAAGTATTAGACAATGGTATGGACTATCACCTACGCTTTTTAATGCTTACATTGACTTCATTCTTCGTAAATGGGAATATAAAGTAAACAAAGGAATTAAGAATAACGAATGAGGAATACCTAAATGTGTACTTTTATTTGCAGATGATACCTTTATGATACAAAAGAATGAAGATGACCTGCGAAGATTAGTATATAGGCTGAATGAAACACGCAAGAAACACAATTTCAAAATTCTAGTAATAAGACAAAAATAATGGCATTCTGACGAAAAAATCCAGTCCGATCAAAAATTGTTTTGGAACAGTTTTAGAACAAGTCTCTCAAATCTTTTATTTCGGCTGAGCTATAAGTTTTGGTTTTGACTCTGATACTAAAAATAAAATACACAAATTCCAAGTTGCCTTTGGTACCATTAGCAGAACATTGGGCCATAAATTACAAAGAGAAACCATCAGGAAATTCTATAAAGTAATGTCGGTTCCTGTGTTATCCTTTGGATAAGAAAGCTGAATTATTAATTTTAAAGAAATTCAAACGCAGAGGTGAGATTCCTAAGGAAGAAGGGGGCTGCACAAGAAGATAAATGGTTAGAAATGAAAATATTAGAACAGAATTAAATATTTTCAACATGAATGAAGAATTTAAAAATACCGTGAGGATTAGACACATCTCATGAAAACGCCAGGTCACAGAATTCCCCAGAAGATCCTGAACTACAAGCCGAATGGGAAGAGAGATATTGGAAGACCTCAAAAAGACGGGAATGATTTGTTTGTGATTTCGGGACAGGCGAAAGCCTAATCCTCGAAAGGCGGCTGTTGCTGCTGCTGCTGCTGATGATGATGATGGTGATGGTGATGGTGATGTTGATGATGGTGGTGATGATGCTAGTCACAATAAAGGTTTTGTCGAAGTCTGTTCGTCTAGTAGACTCTAGCATTATCAGCGGCCAAACTGATAGTGGTCTTGTAACACTACGCTACTGCGCACGATACTCTTTAAAGCCTGTACTATGCTAAGTTGACGGGCTTCACCTTATAAGAAAGGATTTTGGTATACATGTTGACCGCGTGTACCTGAATGGAGGCAAAATCAGACTTTCACCCACTCAGTAACAACAATGATACGTCAAGCAAGTCTGAAGTGCAACTACACGTTACGACGGACAAGAAACAACACAGCAGATGCTACCAAATTGTTAATAATACGGTCGCCAGCCTAATTAGGCATTAACTGAGTTTCTCCCCTGTACAAGTTGATGTACTTTTATACAAAACAACACGTAATGACACTGCATAATATGGTAAATTTTAGAACCCGAAAATCTACTGAACTAATGATTCCACTTTCTGTACTAATGTGAACAAGCCATAAATACACAACAATACACTACAATGTTTACTACCAACTTCATACTGTCTATTGATCTGATTAAAATCGGGCATAGGTTACCCTAGAAATAGCACTTTCGAAACACACATACAGGGTGTTTCAAAAATGACCGGTATATTTGAAACGGCAATAAAAACTAAACGAGCAGCGATAGAAATACACCGTTTGTTGCAATATGCTTGGGACAACAGTACATTTTCAGGCGGACAAACTTTCGAAATTACAGTAGTTACAATTTTCAACAACAGATGGCGCTGCAAGTGATGTGAAAGATATAGAAGACAACGCAGTCTGTGGGTGCGCCATTCTGTACGTCGTCTTTCTGCTGTAAGCGTGTGCTGTTCACAACGTGCAAGTGTGCTGTAGACAACATGGTTTATTCCTTAGAACAGAGGATTTTTCTGGTGTTGGAATTCCACCGCCTAGAACACAGTGTTGTTGCAACAAGACGAAGTTTTCAACGAAGGTTTAATGTAACCAAAGGACCGAAAAGCGATACAATAAAGGATCTGTTTGAAAAATTTCAACGGACTGGGAACGTGACGGATGAACGTGCTGGAAAGGTAGGGCGACCGCGTACGGCAACCACAGAGGGCAACGCGCAGCTAGTGCAGCAGGTGATACAACAGTGGCCTCGGGTTTCCGTTTGCCGTGTTGCAGCTGCGGTCCAAATGACGCCAACGTCCACGTATCGTCTCATGCGCCAGAGTTTACACCTCTATCCATACAAAATTCAAACGCGGCAACCCCCCAGCGCCGCTACCATTGCTGCACGAGAGACATTCGCTAACGATATAGTGCACAGGATTGATGACGGCGATATGCATGTGGGCAGCATTTGGTTTACTGACGAAGCTTATTTTTACCTGGACGGCTTCGTCAATAAACAGAACTGGCGCATATGGGGAACCGAAAAGCCCCATCTTGCAGTCCCATCGTCCCTGCATCCTCAAAAAGTACTGGTCTGGGCCGCCATGTCTTCCAAAGGAATCATTGGCCCATTTTTCAGATCCGAAACGATTACTGCATCACGCTATCTGGACATTCTTCGTGAATTTGTGGCGGTACAAACTGCCTTAGACGACACTGCGAACACCTCGTGGTTTATGCAAGATGGTGCCCGGCCACATCGCACGGCCGACGTCTTTAATTTCCTGAATGAATATTTCGATGATCGTGTGATTGCTTTGGGCTATCCGAAACATACAGGAGGCGGCGTGGATTGGCCTCCCTATTCGCCAGACATGAACCCCTGTGACTTCTTTCTGTGGGGACACTTGAAAGACCAGGTGTACCGCCAGAATCCAGAAACAATTGAACAGCTGAAGCAGTACATCTCATCTGCATGTGAAGCCATTCCGCCAGACACGTTTTCAAAGGTTTCGGGTAATTTAATTCAGAGACTACGCCATATTATTGCTACGCATGGTGGATATGTGGAAAATATCGTACTAGAGTGTTTGCCAGACCGCAGCGCCATCTGTTGTTGAAAATTGTAACTACTGTAATTTCGAAAGTTTGTCTGCCTGAAAATGTACTGTTGTCCGAAGCATATTGCAACAAACGGTGTATTTCTATCGCTGCTCGTTTAGTTTTTATTGCCGTTTCAAATATACCGGTCATTTTTGAAACACCCTGTACAATGTCAATTTTGAAAAAGGTAAAACACTAATAAATTTTGGTTTTATATTGACTTTAACTTTTCTGGTCAAATCAGTTCAGTACACTTCAGAATTTGAATGAATATAAAAGAAAAAGGGGGGGGGGGGACCCTGAAACTGTTATGATCACTGTACTGAAATTTTAGTTTATCGAAATCGTTAAGCACTCAAGATTTCCAATATATGAGTTACTACTCTTTTTGTCTTATTTCTTGCTTATTTAACTACCATTATTTTTGTCTCAAATTGACTAAACTTCATTACTAAACCAAATTCAAAATTATCTTCCAACTTTATCAGACCTTTGTTCTTTACTTATATATTCATTAACAATAAAGTTCTTTAAACATCATACTAACACCGCTAGGTCTGCAGGTACTTATTATTAACATAAACTTTAAATCTTCATCTTGGGACACTCGGATTGCACAACATTTGGAAAGGACCCTGTCTAGGTTAGTGATGAGGATAAATAAATGATAGGACAGTTCTGGTAAAAGTTAAGTTGTTATTGAACAGTAAGGAACAAAAGTAACACTGGTCCACACGAATACAGTACTAAAAGATTCAACCTGTTCGTATCAATGCGGCGGTTGGCGGGCGGCGAGATTGCGAGGCACAGAGCACACATACAATCACAGCTATGGCTCTTGATGTATCGGAACTTTACTTCTTCATAGCGTCGCAATATTTTTCCATTTAGTGCCTATGTAATTTTGCCATGCTGTATAGTCGGCGGAAACGGCACATCCGAGGCTCAATGAAACTACGTCTTCCAGGAGAGCCTCCTCGGTCCAGAACGTGTTACTCAGACCGATGCCCAACTCCGACTACTACTGCTGAGCCCGTTATGCCGTGCCGCGCCCGTGTGCATTTTCCCGCGCTCGCCTGCCATCCACCTTTTACCGCTCCCCTACAGACAGGGTATTCACCCGAGGTTTTGCATTCTACATATCCTAATACATTGCCTACGCATGGACCAGACGCACAAGTACAACTTTAACATCTTACAACAGTTTCAACATTTCTTACATTTCCATTTTGTTATGATATTGCTTGCAATTTGACATAAACATTAACATACACATCGAAAATTGTTTACAGTTTCTTTAACACAATGGCAAGAAAAGAAAAAGAAATGAAATCAGAATATCGATTACATTAATTTACCAAAAATCAGAAGAAAAAATTATTATATGTACAATACTACAGCGTTGTTGTTACAGTCTCTGTAATTGTTTGTGTATATTGAGCATTTTAGAGTTCCTTTTGCGTTCCTTTGGCGACATAAGACGTTATTTTCGTTTCTCCTGAATATTCAGCGTCCAGTATAGCGTACTGGTTTCTATTTTTTTTAAAGTAAATTGTCAAACCAACCGTATATCTGTGAAGATGGTACGTATGTTTTTCTCATCGCTAATTGTCAACAATGTACTTCAGTGTCTAACACATTTTGATAATCTAGGAAAACAGAATTTACCTGTTCACCTTCCCCTACTACTTTCAAAACATCGTGCGTGAAAACAGCAAGCTGTACTTAGTATAAATAGTATTTCCTTAGTCCGCGATGGTTATTGTGAAATGCTCGGTTCCTTCCGGGAAACTCATGATACTGGACCTTAGGAAAGGCCCCGGAATCTTGAAACAGATGGACATTAGCGATATTGTTCTGAATCTTCTGCGTACACTCTTTTGTTTTTTACAAGCAGGAGTGAGCTATGCTCTTCTGCAGCTACTCATGACCATTCACTGCGCAATAGGTTCACAATGAAAATGACATAGGAAAGTGGCTAATTCCGCAGCGTATCTAATGTAAAATATAATAGGAATTTCGTCAGGACATGGAGCCTGCTCACTCTGAGGAATCTTAATAGTTTTTACACATTTGCGTTTGTCGCCATCAAACAATAGTTGGTGTTTCTCTATATTGCCTCAGGCAAATTTATAGCGATTCATTAAACAATGTTGTGACAGCACTAACTGTTCATCTAAAATACGGTACAGCTGCGCCTACAGTTAAATTTTTTACTGTGATACGTTTTCATCAGAGGCTGTAGTTTTCGTATTATTCAAGAAAAACGTACAAAAGTGACCTAAAAACGCGTTTTTCTGGACTAACCCGAGAATCGTGGCGTCCAATGAAAAAGCATACCAGTAAAAGATAAACCTACATTAAATTTCCTACAAAAAGATCCAGTTCATTTTCCCTGTAGGATAGCAGTCTGCATCCAGCAGCCCGCATCTCGTGGTCGTGCGGTAGCGTTCTCGCTTCCCACGCCCGGGTTCCCGGGTTCGATTCCCGGCGGGGTCAGGGATTTTCTCTGCCTCGTGATGGCTGGGTGTTGTGTGATGTCCTTAGGTTAGTTAGGTTTAAGTAGTTCTAAGTTCTAGGGGACTGATGACCATAGCTGTTAAGTCCCATAGTGCTCAGAGCCATTTGAACCATTTTTTTTGCATCCAGCAAGCGAGAGAATATGAAAATCTCGCACATGGTTTTTGAAAGTATTGCGGGTTGCATAAAACCCCGTAGTAACGGCGCTGAATCAGCCTATATGAGAGTTAAGGGACATAAGATTGTTTCAGATTTCTGGATTACCCGTGTGACTTCACCCTTGAAACAATTCTATTCTTGTGGGCATTGTACCACCACTACCCTCTTCCTATCTACAATGTCTTTCATCTACAGAACTTGTACGTAGTTTTAAAGTAAATAATGTAACTTTGGCGCTACCTGACTCAGCGCAGAAACATAGCTCTTCAGTCTCAATATGACTGGAAGACTCAGTGTCTGCTTTTTATAGGGATGTTTCGTTTGTAATCAGAAAATCTGGTACTAGGAAATGACTCATGCTCATGGGTAACTGCCCGTAGAGACAGGTTAAAGGTGAATGCGGAGGGGACGAAGAGAAACTTTGCCGCTTTCTCAGTCTAGCTGCGAACTGACGTTCCGCGAAATTGTTGAACAGCATAGAAAGTGACGAGGAAATCTACAGCATGGTACTACCTTTTGCTTCGCGCAGTCAACTAAGACGATGCTGAAAACGGCAGGATTCGTGATTTCCGGTCAGAGGGGTCACACTTCATAGTAACTGACGGAAAGTCATTGAGTAAAACAAAAGTGATTTCTGATTTCTGGTGTTCCCTAACGTAGTGTTACAGGCCCGCTGCTGTTCCTTATCTATGTAAACGATATAGAAGACAATCTCAGTAGCCGTCTTAGGATTGTTTGCAGTTGATGCTGTCGTTTATCGTCTACTAATGTCATCAGAAGATGAAAACAAATAGCAGAACGACTTAGAAAAGATATCTGTATGTTGCGAAAATCAGCAATTGACTCTAAATAATGAAAAGTGTAGGGTCATCCACATGAGTGCTAAACGGAATCCGGAAAACTTCGGTTACACTATAAATCAGTCAAATCTAAAGGGCGTAAATTCAACTAAATAGCTAGGAATTACAATTGCGAAGAACTTTAATTGCAAAGAACACATAGAAAATTTTGTCGGAAAGGCGAACCAAAGATTGCATTTTATTGGCAGAACACTTGAAAGATGCAAGACATCTACTGAAGAGACTGCCTACATTCCAGCTTGACCGTCGTCTTTTGGAGTACTGCTGCGCGGTGTAGAATCTTGACCAGATAGGCTTAACGGCGTTCATCGAGAAAGTTCAAAGAAGAGCAGCACGTTTTGTATTATCAAGAAATAAGGGAGAGAGTGTCACTGGCATGATACAGGATTTGGGGTGGACATAATTAAAACAAAGGCGTTTTTCCTTGCGGTGTAATCTTCTCACGAAATTTCAGTCACCAACTTTCTCCTCCGAATGCGAAAATATTTTTTTGACACCGACCTGCATAGGGAGAAACGATCATCATCATAACATAAGGGAAATCAGAGCTACCACGGAAAGATATAGGAGTTCGTTTTTTCCGCACCCTGTACGAAATTGGAGTAATAGAGAATTATTGTGAAGGTGGTTCGATGAACCCTCTGCCAGGCACTTAAATGTGGTTTGCGGAGTATCCACGTAGATGTAGAGGTTTTCTACATTTAGCGCTAGGTCCAATTCATCACACAAACTAAAAATTTTGTCTAAGTCATTTTGTATCCTTCCAGAGTCACTCAACTTCGACACCTTACCGCACACCACAAGCATCATCAGCAAATAGCCGCAAACTGCTGCCCACGCTGTCCGTTGAAATCATTTTTGTATAAAGAGTACAACTTCCCTGTGGCACTCCTAGCGATACCTTTGTCTCTGATGAACAAGTTTGTCATAATGAGAAACGAGAAGGAGCGATCCGCATATATTTTAAAGAAATTTTTTATAGCGAAGATCGCGTTGGCAAACTGTTTTCATTGACCAGTTTCGACAGATAAGACTGTCATCATTCAAATCTTTAAGAACGTTTTTTGGTTGTAGTCATATTTCATTGTGCATTCATTACTCATGCCATGTTAAGTGTTTTGCCCGTTCCACACACTTTTGTCAAAAATAAAATTACAAATAAGTTGTACACAAGTAAAAACATTGGAACTTGGCAAGTCTACGTTTGTAGCACTCCTTTGATGCTTGTCAGTTGTTAAAATTCATAATATATAGCAAAAGTGCACAGTCATGTAACGCCGTATGTGAGAACATTCCGCTCTTCAGGTAAATCTAAACATCGGCATTAATGTGTAGTTTGTAACGCCGGAAATGCATATCCTCCTATTTCCATCTATTGTACTATAATTTTTTTCCTTGTTTTGTTACCTCAAGATATGACATTTCTGTCTCTTTATATATTGTAATTGTTTTACTGTATATATATGTTGGTTTGTTTTGTGAATATTATTTGTGTTTATACGCTGGGTCTGGCCTAGGGAAAACTATGCTATCGAACGAATACATCGATCGGTCGTGTGGAGAACCAAAGTGTTGAGGATCTTTGGTAGTGTTAACTCTGTCGCGTGGAGCGCGGCAGAGAAGGAGTCTGGCTGGGGTGGTGCAGTGGAGCAGGTGTGTTGTGTGACGCTCCCGCGAGTTGCCGCGCTTTCGGGGTTGGGCAGCATGTAATTGCGCTCGACTTGCTATGATAGTTTCTGACACGGTGTCGCGGACGGCAAGCATTAGCTGGCGCACATCAAGAGCCCGTTTCGCCTGGTGACCGTGTCGAGAAGAAGGCGCGCCAACATCCAGCTTCTGCAACAGCGACGGCCGACAGTGAGTGACTGTCGCCACCTCCTCGATCGACGGCTTCAAACTTTCAATCAACCAACAACGAAGACTGGAAGCACGTAAAGTTTTAGAACTGTATGGCAGACCTCAGCTTTTCAAACTGTTCCATTTTCGTAACTATAATTACAGCAACTTAGCATGAACATTTGTTGCTCATTGTCCCAATTGCATTACCAAGCAGGGTCCCTTCCTTTTCCGGAAATAACTCGAGTGTCGTTGAAATTCAAACGCCAGCACTAAAGTAAAAGCATTCGATTTCACTGCTTTAATTTCAAAGTTCAGTTAAGGTATTCATAGCTGGCTACAATATTTAGATTAGACAAGCACAAATTAAGAGTGCGAGTTTTGTTAGCATATTTTAGCTTACCTGTGACTGCAGCTCAGCTTGGTACGTACTAAATTTTACTATTGTTAATTGTTCAGAATCATTTAATTCAAGTTCAAAGTTAAATCTCTTATTTCTAAATTGCGTAGATTCTAGTAGCTTTTGAAATGATTGTTGAGGTAGTCCAAGACTAACCGTATTTTACTGAATTGCGATGTGCTTCAGAAAGAAAGCTCACTATTAACTTCAGTCACTAAATTAACTTTCACTTTTCCGGTTTTATTAATTATTTTGCTAAATTAAGTCAGAGTGTAGCGAAATTTATTACTTCTGACAAACTTTCAGTTTTCACACTACACGTGTCAACCTTCAGTTGCCACGCTTCTAGTGCTAATTATATGTGTAATAACCTTTCTTTTTCAGTTACTATAGTAATTGTCCATAGGACTGGCGACCGTAATTTCCCCCAAATCTCAAATATCTAATTACCGCTAGTTAATTGTTAACGTAACGGCCGCACATTTACTTTCTTTATTAACTTTACCCCTTTTCAAAATTAATTTCCACCAGTTTCATTTGCATTTTTCCTTTCATTTAGATGTAACCCTTTCCTCCCTCTTTACCGACAAATTAACTTCGGTGACGATTGCTTTTCCCAAATTTCCATTAGGTACACGCGGTTTAATTTTTCACTGTCATTAAGGTCGATAAGTGAGGGGGATGTTACAAGTTTTACTATATACTGTGGATTTTAACGACTGACAGTCATCAAAGGAGATCTACAATTGTAGGCATGTCAAGTTTCACAACGTGCATTTTAGTTGTTTATATTTTTACTTGTGATAAACCTGTTCGTAATTTTATTTTTGACAAACGTTTGTGGAATGTGCAATATACTTGCCACTAAATTGTTAACATGGTATGAGTATTGAACGCACAGTGGATCATGACTGCAATCAATAAAGTTCTTGAAGATCTGAAGATGACAGTCTCACCTGTCGAAACCGCTCAATAAAACCTGATTGGGAATAATTAGTGTTATACTTGCATGTCCACTTCACATGGACGTGCGCAAAACATGTACACTAACGAAAGTTACGGTTCGTGATCGAGGCCGCTCGATACACAGTTTTAATTGGACGGGATGCTTCACCAGCGCGTGTATCCTGCTTCAGAATGAAAGAGCCAAGTTGGGCTTCTATTCAATGCTCATTTGTTTCCATCTACGAGGCGTGTTTTTTAAGTAAGTACAGTTTTGAAATTAAAAAAAGACGTGCTAAGGTAGCTTAATAATTTTATTTTTACATGAAAACCTGTACCTTAATCTACTTTTCTGCATAATTTCCGTCAATACTGAGGCACTTGTCATAACGTTGTACCACTTTTTGAATATCTTTCTCATAGAAGTCTGCCGCCTGACTTGTTAACCACTGCATCACCATTGTTTTGACTTCGTCGTCGTCTTGAAGACGCTGACCGCCCAGGTATTTCTTCAAGTGCAGGAACAGATGGTAGTCACTGGGCGCAAGATCGGGGCTGTACGGAGGATGATCTAGAGTTTCCCATCGAAAAGATGTGATGAGATCTTTAGTCTGATTCGCCACATGCGGACGAGCATTGTCTTGCAGCAAAACGATGCCCTTTCTCAACTTCCATGGACTGTTGCTTTGATTCTGGTGTGACGTAGGCCAACCATGTTTCAATGTACGTAACAATTTGGCTTAAGAAATCATCACCGTCGTTGTGGTACCGCTCAAGAAAAGTCAATGCACTGTCTAAACGTTTGGTTTTGTGCACATCCGTCAACATTTTCGGTACCCAACGTGCGCACAATTTTCGGTAATTCAAGTGCTCGGTCACAATGCCATACAAAACACTACGACTAACATTAGGAAAGTCATCCCGCAAGGGGGAATTCGTAAAGCGTCTGTTTTCTCTCACCTTATTGCCCACTTCCTGCACCAAACTTTCATTAACGACCGAAGGACGCCCACTCCGTTGTTCATCATGCACATTTGTGCGGCCATCTTTAAATGCTCTCACCCACTTTATTACCACTCATAATGTTTTCTCCGTAAACTGCACGGATCTCACGATGAATATCGATCGCTTTTAGGCCTTTAGCACTAAGAAATCTTATAACAGCCCGTACTTCACAGTCGGCGGGACTCGAAATTATCGGAGGCATCTTAAACACTCAGTACACAACGTAAGCCGGCCGGGGTGACCGAGTGGTTCTAGGCGCTACAGACTGGAACCGCGCGACCGCTACGGTCGCAGGTTCGAATCCTGCCTCGGGCATGGATGTGTGTGATGTCCTTAGGTTAGTTAGGTTTAAGTAGTTCTAAGTTCTAGGGGACTGATGACCTTAGAAGTTAAGTCCCATAGTGCTCAGAGCCATTTGAACCATTTTTACACAACGTAAACAAGGAAGACTGAGACTGTAATGCCGTCAGTGCGTAGATTAAGGTACAGGCTTTCCTGTAAAAATAAAATTTTTGTGATACCTTAGCGCACCTTTTTTTAATTTCAAAACGGTAATTACTTAAAAAAAACACGCCTCGTACTTTGTGCCTTCAAGGTTTCCTAGGCTTTGTCGTTGTTGGTGTATCTGAAAGGAGGTAGATCCACTTCCGAGAAGATCCTGCCAGGCGCGGTATTTTCTGAGCGGGCCGTCTGAATGCGTCGTATTGCGACGGAACTTCGGAGAACAGCCGAGCGAAGAATTCTGCTCGGGCGAGCTCGCAGCGAAGAAAGTCACGAGCGTGACCGCTTCTGAAGCGTTCGCGGAAGCTACGGCCAGCTGGAGCTCCGGTCGTCACGGTCGTGGCTGTGGCAATGGGCAGCTGGCTGTTCGCAGCTGCCACCGACCCAACAGGTGGCCGCACGGATGGCGTTGGCGAAGTCCTCAGACGGCGGGGAGCGTGGGCGGAACGTGCCTTCTACGGAAGACCGAGTTCGTTGCGCACGGTGGTACAGTCGAAGCGAGGCAAAGCGTCTTTATTGCTTTTTCATTGGCTGTTTAACGAAGCCGTCATCGTCCGAAGGGCCCGTCAAACTACTCTGTCTGTCGGAACGTACACCTACAGCTTGTGGCGTAAGAGTGAGACATCTCAAGGTGACTGCTACTATCTGCCTATTACTCGGGACTCTTGCGAGGGAAACTCCCCACCGCACCCCTCTCAGATTTAGTGGTAAGTTGGCCCATTGGATAGCCCCTCAAAACTGAACACAGATGAAGCATGAAAACAAGAAGAAGGTATATTCATCACATTTCGTTGCGACGGTAATATATTCTTACTGTTGTTGTTGTGGTCTATAGTCCTGAGATGGATTGATGCAGCTCTCCATGCTGCTCTATCCTGTGCAAGCTTCTTCATCTCCCAGTACCTACAGCAGCCTACATCCTTCTGAATCTGTTTAGTGTATTCATCTCTTGGTCTCCCTCTACGATTTTTACCCTCCACGCTGCCCTCCAATACTAAATTGGTGATCCCTAGATGCCTCAGAATATGCCCTACCAACCGATCCCTTCTTCCAGTCAAGTTGTGCCAGAAGCTCCTCTTCTCCCCAATCCTATTCAATACCTCCTCATTAGTTATGTGATCAACACATCTAATCTTCAGCATTCTTCTGTAGCACCACATTTTAAAAGCTTCTATTCTCTTTTTGTTTAAACTATTTATCGTCCACGTTTCACTTCCATACATGGCTGCACTACATACAAATACTTTCAGAAACGACTTCCTGACATTTAAATCTATACTCCATGTTAACAAATTTTTCTTCTTCAGAAACGCTTTCCTTGCCATTGCCAGTCTACATTTTATATCCTCTCTACTTCGACCATCATCAGTTATTTTGCTCCCCAAATAGCAAAACTCATTTACTACTTTCAGTGTCTCATTTCCCAATCTAATTCCCTCAGCATCACACACGAGTCATATTCTGTGATGAATTGTGAGAGTAGATACCGCATAGACCTCTCACAGAAATGAAAACGACAAAATAAACGGGTGAGAGATATGTTACAACGGAGGAATTCGAGAGTCAAAACTTCCAAAACGGAACGCAAGAGGCATAACATGTGGTATCTGTGTAGAAGAAATTGGACTTACATGCGTCTGGACGTCCCATAGTTACACGTCGCTGTTGCAGACTGACATTAGGCCACGACAGATACAGAAATTTGAATACAGTGAACAGACACGTCAGTGGCCACACGGAAAGTTCGTAATTTTATGGGGGGAAAGAATGGATCGAGTAGGATTTGAACTCCGATCTCCCACGTCGCAGTTTAACACCGTGACCACACAACCATGACACGATGATCGTTCAGGTGCCTGGATATTGCACAGATTAAATTTGAACCGTTCACTGTTTCTGGGTTGGGTTGTTTTGCGGGACGAGACCAGACAGCGAGGTCATCGGTCTCATGGGATTAGGAAAGGGAGTCGGCCGTGCCCTTTCGAAGGAACGATCCCGGCATTTGCCTGGAGCGATTTAGGGAAATCACGGAAAACCTAAATCAGGATGGCCGGACACGGGATTGAACCGTCGTCCTCCCGAATGCGAGTCCAATGTGCTCACCGTTTCTGTTTTTCTTCTTTTTTCCACAGTTCCATACACCTTCATACTTGATCTGTGGTCAGTTTTTGTCGGGCTATCCAATGGGCCAACTTACCATTAAATGTGAGGGGGGTACGAGGGGGAGTTTACCTTGTTGGTTTCGCAGAGGGCTTCCTGCAATCTAGATCTGCATCAACATCGATGAACCAAAGCGTTATGACAACCTGTTTAATACCGTGTTTGTCCACCTAAGAGTTGCATGGTACCAAAATGGAGTCTTTCGCTTCATTCCACCTTGGTAATAAGTACTGGGTATTTATTTTTTTAAAAAAATTGGTCAGGTGCGAGTAGCACTTGCGCACTGGATTACGTGTATGAACAGTTCATCAATTCCCGGAATCGAGGATTTCGACGATTTTTTCTTGTTATTGACACTGATATTGGCAAGGTGTCGGTCCCGGGCATTCCAAAACTTATTGAGAACGTTTCACTTTCAATTCTGAAATCGGATAACAAATTACAATAGAAATTTTTTTTCATGTGATATAATTACAAATTAAAAATTTTCTCATTTCGTTTACTTGTACCTTTATTTCTTGTCAAATTTCATGATTCTACGTCAATAGGAAGAACCCTATAGGTTTCAATGAGTGGGTTTGCGAATCTCGAAATATGTGACACAAATGGCCGTATCTTCCGACTGCATTGACTTAGCAACTAAACATTTTTATACCACCAAGGGGCTGTAGACCTCAATATCTGATAGCAATATCAACTTTATACGGCAATCTGTTCCTGAGAAAAAGGGGCCTTAACAGACGGAGGGACGGGCAGACAGTCGGACAGCAAAGGACAAAAAATTTTGTTTCGTATGATATAATTACAAATTAACAATTTTCGGAGTATTTTCCAGTGTGAAACCTTGCTTCTTGGCACGTTTCATGATTCTAGGTGAACGGGAAGTACTTAGCAGGTTTTGATATGAATTTGCGAGTATCAAAATATGTTGCATAAATATCCGTATCTTTTAATTGCTTTGTCTTAGAAGCTTCACTTTTCTTATATCGCCAAGGGATCATAGAAAATATGTGAAATAAATTTCAACTTGATACGTCTAACCGTTTCTGAGATAAAAGGTTTTGAAAATTCCTTCCTCTTTTACCGACTGAGGCACGAAACCCTAAAAAAAAGTCGATGTCAGTGGAAACTTTCATGGAATATTTAGGATGTATATACTTCATTTCATGAGCTAATGTGAGCTCTAATTACCTGCCAGAGAAGTGTTTAAGCGCAAAAGCATTGACAGCCAATATGAACGATTTTACGGTACATCTCGTTGGAAAGGGATATTTGGCGAAGTCTCTGGATAGTGCCACATCTGGAAGCTTTCGGAACATTGCCCCAGCTATACTTACGCCGAATCTTTAGCTTACTACGCAGTTCCGTGAACATTCCTTCCCGGCAGGCGTACATGGAAACCAACTAAATTCCGATATACATCACCAGTGTACACCTAGAAGAGAGTAATAATTCTAAAAAAGACAGGACAGGACAGCAACGATGTTACATGTAAGGCCACCTGATGACGGTAATATGCCGAAATGGGCTCGTCGTGAATGACATAAAACATAAACAATTTACATAGCAGTGTAGCTGGCGATTATCAAAATAATCATGTCATTAAAAGACATATTTTACACTGCGGGGCCCAAAGAACAAAAGTTATGAATAAAATAACTTCATTAAGCTCCATACGTACTAAAAGATCTATTCAAAATAGTTGCTCTTCACTGAATGGTTCAAATGGCTCTGAGCACTATGGGACTTAACTGCTGTGGTCATTAGTCCCCTAGAACTTAGAACTACTTAAACCTAACGAACCTAAGGACATCACACACATCCATGCCCGAGGCAGGATTCGAACCTGCGACCGTAGCGGTCACGCGGATCCAGACTGTAGCGCCTATAAACGCACGGCCACTTCGGCCGGCTGCTCTTCACTGAACAGGGACTTTGTTTTTCGGGGCTAGCATGCTATGACGGAAGCATGTTTGAGACAAAAACAACGGCCCAGCTGCAAAAGATATTTTGAAGCTAATCACTACAAGAGCTCCACGGAAGCTGGGAGGTGACACGCAAAAGGCGAACATGTCCACAATTTTAAAAAGATTGAGGTGCGGAATGGAACGGTACATATCGGATAAGCAGAATCTTAATACATATCGCAGTTTAAGGGAAAATTCTCAAATGTGTGTGAATTTCTAATGGATTGAAGGATGGAGAGGGTTGTATGGGCGCACGACGGCAAGGTCTTCAGCGCCCGCTCAGTAACAGATTGAGACGGGTGTCAATAACAGACTGAGAACAGTGAGATAAAACAGCACGTAAAACACAGGTAACAAGGTTGGAAAAATATGTGCCTACCCACACCGAAACGTGGGACGAAGCATGCCGTCAGCAGTAAAACATGGACATCACAGAAAGAAAGTGGTAGAGGGAGCTAAAACAATATAGCAGATGGAAGTGGCTGACTGACCGCAAGGAAAAAGGGAGGAGCCAGCCACTGTGCAATACACTAAAACCTCCATCCTAAAAGTTTAGGCCCGAGTCCAGACACATCACAAAACTTTTAAACCCTAGACACACACGTCTCATCATTAGCTGAAACACAGGGCAGATCCCCAGCAACTTGTGCTTCTGCCCTTGCATCACGGTATAAATTGCAGTCTGTTAAAATGTGGCGGACAGAGATGTGCACACCACAAGCATCACAAAATTGGGATCCTCCCACTGTAATAGAAAGCTATGTGTGAGAGGACAGTGCCCAATCCGAAGACGCGTGAGGGTCACTTCTTCCCGCCTGAGCAACCGGCAGGACGAACGCCACGGCAGAGTTGTTGACTTCAGAAACCGCAGTTTATTGGCCGTCACCGCCAGCCATTCTTCCTCCCACAACGCCATGCACTTCTTGTGGAGTGCAGGAATGACAGACTGCAAGGGAATAGGACACTTGACCACATCCTGCTCTCTGCAGGCTTCCTTGGCAACCCGATCGGCCTGTTCATTGCCCCATGTTCCTACATGACTAGGCACCCAGCAGAAGAACACCTCCTTACCCCGCCGATGGAGCAAGTACAGTTGGTCATATATCAGCCGGACCATGGGACCAAACTGCTTAGATCATCGGTCCCTAGACCTACACACTACTTAAACTAACTTAAATTAACCTATGCTAAGAACAACACACACAACCATGCGCGAGGGAGGACTCGAACCTCCGGCGGGAGGGGCCGCTCAGCCCGTTACATGACGCCTCAAACAGCGTGGCCACTCCGCGCGGCAGTTTAAGTGAAATCGAACATGTGATACAATCCTGCGAAAATTCGTGGTTCAGAGCAGACACGAACCTGTCCACATATACATTCCGTGCAAAGAACAACTTGTACATTACGGTGAATAAGAGACGCTGATTCTAGTCACGTGGTGTCCGTTCCATTCATGACCAGACGTTCCCGCGCCAGCTCTTAGCATAAGTCTATGAATTTGTGCTCCCTCTTAATAACATTTCATAATACTAATATTAACAATTATTATTACGAGGACACAGTTAACTACCTGCTGACCGCGGTTTCGAAAGAGAATTCTACCAAAAAGGCTAAGATTGAAAAAAGGAGGATTATAATGAGGTCTACCAGTCGGTGGGTGAAGTAAGACACCTTGGTGAAGACTGGAGAATGGTAGACATGAAATCCCTATCTAAAGGCCTACGAAATTTGGTAAGTGAAATGAAACGAATTTAGGTACGCAAGTACAAATCTATGGGAAACACTCATACTGATATGGAGGCAACTGTATTCTAGAGGTCCAAGCAAGACACAGAAGAGTAGAAGTCTCTATAGAAACGCGAACGGACCATTACGAAACTCTTTTCTTAACCACTACCTGAAGTACTGCCACGCAATCCAATCTCAGATGACAAGAAAAAAGATTTTGATGGTTTACTATAAACTGATTTCAGAGAAGACTGACAAAAGAGGACTTCGGTAAGGCCACTGTTACATTATTGCATTCTATTAACGTGATTTGTGTAATGTGCTGCGAATACATAGAAAGATAGATCCCTTATCATTTAGCTACAAAATAGCAGGTCAGCAACTGGAAGCAGTTAATTCCGTAAATTATCTGGCAGTACGCATTAGGAGTGATTTAAAATGGAATGATCATATAAAGTTGATCGTCGGTAAAGCAGATGCCAGACTGAGATTCATTGGAAGAATCCTAAGGAAGTGCAATCCGAAAACAAAGGAAGTAGGTTACAGTACGCTTGTTCGCCCACTGCTTGAATACTGCTCAGCAGTGTGGGATCCGTACCAGATAGGGTTGATAGAAGAGATAGAGAAGATCCAACGGAGAGCAGCGCGCTTCGTTACAGGATCATTTAGTAATCGCGAAAGCGTTACGGAGATGATAGATAAACTCCAGTGGAAGACTCTGCGGGAGAGACGCTCAGTAGCTCGGTACGGGCTTTTGTTAAAGTTTCGAGAACATACCTTCACAGAAGAGTCAAGGAGTATATTGCTCCCTCCTACGTATATCTCGCGAAGAGACCATGAGGATAAAATCAGAGAGATTAGAGCCCACACAGAAGCATACCGACAATCCTTCTTTCCACGAACGATACGAGACTGGAATAGAAGGGAGAACCGATAGAGGTACTCAGGGTACCCTCCGCCACACACCGTCAGGTGGCTTGCGGAGTATGGATGTAGATGTAGATGTAGATTTGAAATACTTTAAATGATTGTGAAATAACAATAAGATTAGAATTCTCGGTAAAATACTGAGTACCAGTGTTACAGTTGCCAATTTATAATTTTTTCATGATTTCACATACTATATTCTCACAATTTTGAACATGGTTGTTATTCAGCAACTGTATATTAGTTTCAATATAAGATTAAACTGCCAAATGGTTGCAAATAAACATTAGGTACATTGACCTAGGTTTCGGCACCTACTAGGGGTGTCTTCATGAGAATGAACAATTGCTAAATCCTGTAAAATAATATGTAGAAAATCAGGTATCACAAAAACACGTTAACAAAGATGACAATTTTCATCACGCACAAAGGTTACTTATGTAAAATTACATTGCTAAAAAGCAATAGTCAGAATTTTTGGTAGCTATGCCCAAGTCAAAAGTAAAACAAGACGTTGTAGCTTTTGCCACGTGTACCCAGCTGGGAACAACATCAGAATGATCGGCCCAATGGCTTACATTGCTGCAACGAAAACTATACGAGTTGCGCCGCCTTTCAGGTGCGGACAGTAACATGTGTCCATTTGAAACATTATAATACAAATAATTGAGAAAAAGGGCAGTTAAATTAAAAAAAATATAGAGAGAGAGAGCTTAATGTCTTTGTGAAATTACACAGTAGTCAAGCAGATTAAATGTAATAGAGCCATCTATTCGGATTTACAGAAATTACTATTACATAAAGTCGAGAATTACATAGAAAAAGTTTTACAAACAGCTGTACAATAAAGAAAATATTTTTATGGAGGTAACTTTAGCATCATACGTCTATGAGATTAGAAGAAAACAATGTTTCGGAACCAGAAGAGGAATCAAAATTTCGCGAGCAGTGGATTGAAACCAACTGAGAAAATCCAGAATGAGATTTTCACTCTGCAGCGGAGTGTGCGCTGATATGAAACTTCCTGGCAGATTAAAACTGTGTGCCCGACCAAGACTCGAACTCGGGACCTTTGCCTTTCGCGGGCAAGTGCTCTACCAACTGAGCTACCCAAGCACGACTAACGCCCGGTACTCACAGCTTTACTTCTGCCAGTACCTCGTCTCCTACCTTCCAACCTTTACAGAAGCTCTCCTGCGAAAGTTGCAGAACTAGCACTCCTGAAAGAAAGGATATTGCGGAGACATGGCTTACAGCCTGGGGGATGTTTCCAGAATGAGATTTTCACTCTGCAGCGGAGTGTGCGCTGATATGAAACTTTCTGGCAGATTAAAAGTGTGTGCCCGACCGAGACTCGAACTCGGGACCTTTGCCTTTCGCGGGCAAGTACTCTACCAGCACTTGCCCGCGAAAGGCAAAGGTCCCGAGTTCGAGTCTCGGTCGGGCACACAGTTTTAATCTGCCAGGAAGTTTCAACTGAGAAAATGTTTGTTACCTAGTTCTAATTGTTCATTGAGGATAAGTCCATCGTTCTTAGAAATATGCTTGAAAATCTCTAGCTCGTAGAATGTATCGAGCCTATGACCTTTCCTTTCTCTATGTAAAATGTAAATTTCTTCAACGCGTTTCGGTTTGCGCATGCATATTTAAAGAAATATTTTCAGTGAAAAGATTTGATTTCCATATATAAACTGTCTCTTGGCACAAAAGTAAAGGCAATATGTTATTTTCGTTCGTACGTACGCCTGAAATAAGTTTGATGCTGATTGTGAAAAACTCCATTTAGTGAACATGTTCTTCTTCGGATGTCAGCTCCTCAGCTATGTTGTATGATGCCGTATTACGCAGAGGGCAGCTTCAGTATCGGCTAAGAATTCCAGCAGCTGACTTAAGCCTAATGCTATCACTTGGTGTTGCAGATGGCTTACGAAGCTTCATAACTTGCCTCACTCCACAAGTAAATTCCTGGCGCGCTAGCGCTTCGTGTGTGTGTGTCTTCCGAAACGTAGTACTGAAGTCGCTGAGGGGCGCTGGGTCGCGAAGAGTGATGAATCGTTCTAAAGTGCTGTGATATTTGGTGCGACTTTGGGAGTCAGAACCTAATACGTAAGATAGTCGTGCAACGATAACGATTTGGCATTTTGGTGCCACGCGCAAGTGTAATTGCGAAGTATTTGTTTTTTGTATTGTTTTCAGAAGCCAGCGCGGTTCGAGATAAATAGTGATTCCTTTCAAAACATAAATCTATTCTGACTGGTCTATATAAAAAAAGTACTTCTCTAACGAAGGCACTTGTTTCCCCTTCTTCACCTGTGTGCTTTTAGTAAACTAGGAGATAGGTGTCAGAGGACTCCAGCCCTTATGTCAGTCGGGTGACATGCACTACAGAGAAGAGTGTGTTCGTGAGGGGATCCAGTAGCACGCTACCTGAGAACAAGAAAAACGGTGGTGTCAGGTTAGGTGCTTTACTCAATCTGCCTGCCCCAAAAGACGAAGCACGGTATGGTGCATATGGAAAGCAATGCAACAGTGATTCTACGTCGCATGAATTCAACAAGTCCTTGGTAATTTTCCCGAAGAACGTGGTACCAAACGTTTACGTTCAGGTCACGCAGTTTTCGTAAAACACGGTGTGTGGGCGCCGACCTGGCGTCCAATAATGTCCTTGAAGAGTTCCATCGGGCCCAGATCAGATGAATCTGGTGGCCAAGATAACAGCGTGAGTTCGTTATTATGCGCCTCTAATCACTGCAACACGATTCTGGCCTTGCGACACAGACAATTATCAGCCTGGAAGGTTCCATCGCCGTCGGAGAATGGTTCAAATGGCTCTGAGCACTATGGGACTCAACTCCTGTGGTCATTAGTCCCCTAGAACTTAGAACTACTTAAACCTAACTAACCTAAGGACATCACACACATCCATGCCCGAGGCAGGATTCGAACCTGCGACCGTAGCAGTCACACGGTTCCTGACTGCGCGCCTAGAACCGCGAGACCACCGCGGCCGGCTCCGTCGGAGAAGATATCAAGTATGGGGGGGGGGGGGGGGGGGTAGCAGATGGTCCACAACAATGTGCACCCAGTTTACACCTGGCATTTTGCCTTCGATTCCTACCACAGGCCCAATGGAAACCCAGGTGTATACTCAACACACCGTCATATTGCCCCCACCTCCCTGCGTCCGTAACGCGGTGCACGTTTCGAACAGCTGTTCGCCTGCATGACGGGGTAATCTGGCACGACGATCGACCTGGTGATTCGCGGTCCAATCTCGATGATATCGTGCCCGTTGCAATCACAACTGACGATGTCTCTGGCTCAGTATGGGAACAAGTAGCGGTCGTCCGCTGCAGAGCTCCATGTATAACAACGTGAGTTGAATGGTGTTCTCTGAAACACTTGTGCCTACATCAGCAAGATACTGTGTCGCTACATCTGTCCCAGATCAAAACCTGTCCTTCTATACAGGGAAGGCAAGCCTCTGACCTCCACGTCCCGTGAAAGAGGTGTGGAGCCCAGCACGTTGTCGCCCACTTGTGGATTCACCGTCTTTCATCCACTTCACATTAGCGCGCGAACAGCAGACCAACCACGCAGCTTGCAAGATACTCATTCCCAGGCGCTGGGCCATAACAATCTGCCCTTTCTAAAATGGTTCAAATAGCTCTGAGCACTATGGGACTTAACATCTGTGGTCATCAGTCCCCTAGAACTTACACCTAACTAAACTAAGGACATCACACACATCCATGCCAGAGGCAGGATTCGAACCTGCGACCGCAGCGGTCGCGCGGTTCCAGACTGAAGCGCCTAGAACCGCTAGGCCAACCGGCCGGCTGCCCTTTCTCAAAGGAATTTTCCCATTTGGGGGCCGTATAGTTCCTAGAATGATTTCTCATCCTCCTCTTCTCCTCATACGAGTATGTACTTTTCTTAACGTGTCACATGCCAACAGGCGCCATTCATAGTCACGGTAGGCAGTGATCATAACGTTTTGTCTCATCACTGTATTTGCTCTCCTGTCATAAGTTGTCATTTTCAACCACAGGACGTAGCAACACTATTTCCACACGTTGTGTACGACTTTTGCACAGTTTAGCACGCAATTTCCCAAACATTTATATGCATTGGTATATTTTTATTGTTTTAAGCAGTTTCCGAATTTAGCATTTTCCTTTACATTTTGTTGATGTGTCTGTGATGAAGCAACAAAAATCTTGCAATGCATCAGAGTCATAAGTCCGTAGTAGTTCTAAGTCACTATAGCCCAAGATAAGGACAGACTTGTGTTCCTTTCTGATGACCTCGATCGCGGCAGTCATTATTCTCTTTGCATTTTTCGTCAATACTCTGAGAAACAATAATCCTGTCGCCTAAACACACACAAAAAAGGCGCAGATGTCAACATGTATTTTTCCTACTTTGCAGGGTCACATTTTGGAAGAATAATGACTCTCCTTTGTGACGTCACGCGTGTAATGCTCGATCCACACGCTCAGATTCGCCAGTGAGAGCGAGGAAACTAGAAGTCTGGCGTGGAACGAGCAAATGACAAAAGGCAAAAGTTGGTAGAAATCGTGCGTCTGTAAAAAGTTTCATGCGCGAAGCATTCAACAACTTCCACCGTAATGCTCAGGCGTTGGATCGGCACGAGAAGCCGAGAAAATTCTGGTCCGATGTAAAATCGCTGAGGTGGTCTAAGCCTTCGATCCAGTCGCTCGTTGATTAGTCTGGTGTGGCAGTTGAAAATAACAAACGGAAGGCCAAAGTTTTAAATTTCGCGTTTAAGAAATCGTTCACGCAGGAGAATCGTACAAACATGCCGCCGTTTGATCATCGCGAAGACTCCCGTATGCACGACATAGTAATAAGCACACCTGGCGGAGAGAGACAACTGAAAGAGCTGAAAACAAATAAGTCGCCAGGTCCGAATGGAATCCCAGTTCGATTTTACAAAGAGTGTTCCGCAGCATCGGCCCTTTACTTAGCTTACATCTAAAGCGATGTCGCCCAGTGCAAAGTCCCAAGCGACTGCAAAAAACCGCAGGTGGTTTCTGTATACAAGAAGGGTAAAATAACGGACCCTCAAAAATACAGTCCAATATTCTTAACATCGGTTTGATGGAGAGTTCTAGAACATATTCTCAGTTCGAATATAATAGTACTGGCCATTAAAATCGCTACACCAAGAAGAAATGCAGATGATAAACGGGTACTCCAAACGGCTGAAAGCAAGGGGAAACTACAGCCGTAATTTTTCCCGAGGACATGCAGCTTTACTGTATGATTAAATGATGATGGCGTCCTCTTGGGTAAAATATTCCGGAGGTAAAATAGTCCCCCATTCGGATCTCCGGGCGGGGACTACTCAAGAGGACGTCGTTATCAGGAGAGAGAAAACTGGCATCCTACGGATCGGAGCGTGGAATGTCAGATCCCTTAATCGGGCAGGTAGGTTAGAAAATTTAAAAAGGGAAATGGATAGGTTAAAGTTAGATATAGTGGGAATTAGTGAAGTTCGGTGGCAGGAGGAACAAGACTTTTGGTCAGGTGATTACAGGGTTATAAATACAAAATCAAATAGGGGTAATGCAGGAGTAGGTTTAATAATGAATAAAAAAATAGGAGTGCGGGTTAGCTACTACAAACAGCATAGTGAACGCATTATTGTGGCCAAGATAGACACAAAGCCCATGCCTACTACAGTAGAACAAGTTTATATGCCAACTAGCTCTGCAGATGATGAAGAAATAGATGAAATGTATGACGAGATAAAAGAAATTATTCGGGTAGTGAAGGAAGACGAAAATTTAATAGTCATGGGTGACTGGAATTCGTCAGTAGGAAAAGGGAGAGAGGGAAACATAGTAGGTGAATATGGATTGGGGGAAAGACATGAAAGAGGAAGCCGTCTGGTAGAATTTTGCACAGAGCATAACTTAATCATTGCTAACACTTGGTTCAAAAATCATAAAAGAAGGTTGTATACCTGGAAGAATCCTGGAGATACTAAAAGGTATCAGATAGATTATATAATGGTAAGACAGAGATTTAGAAACCAGATTTTAAATTGTAAGACATTTCCAGGGGCAGATGTGGATTCTGACCACAATCTATTGGTTATGAACTGCAGATTGAAACTGAAGAAACTGCAAAAAGGTGGGAATTTAAGGAGATGGGATCTGGATAAACTGAAAGAACCAGACGTTGTACAGAGTTTCAGGGAGAGCATAAGGGAACAATTGACAGGAATGGGGGAAAGAAATACAGTAGAAGAAGAATGGGTAGCTCTGAGGGATGAAGTAGTGAAGGCAGCAGAGGATCAAGTAGGTAAAAAGACGAGGGCTAATAGAAATCCTTGGGTAACAGAAGAAATATTGAATTTAATTGATGAAAGGAGAAAATATAAAAATGCAGTAAATGAAGCAGGCAAAAAGGAATACAAACGTCTCAAAAATGAGATCGACAGGAAGTGCAAAATGGCTAAGCAGGGATGGCTAGAGGACAAATGTAAGGATGTAGAGGTTTGTCTCACTAGGGGTAAGATAGATACTGCCTACAGGAAAATTAAAGAGACCTTTGGGGAGAAGAAAACCACTTGTATGAATATCAAGAGCTCAGATGGCAACCCAGTTCTAAGCAAAGAAGGGAAGGAAGAATGGTGGAAGGAGTATATAGAGGGTTTATACAGGGGCGATGTACTTGAGGACAATATTATGGAAATGGAAGAAGGTGTAGATGAAGATGAAATGGGAGATAAGATACTGCGTGAAGAGTTTGACAGGGCACTGAACGACCTGAGTCGAAACAAGGCCCCGGGAGTAGACAACATTCCATTAGAACTACTGATGGCCTTGGGAGAGCCAGTCATGACAAAACTCTACCATCTGGTGAGCAAGATGTATGAGACAGGCGAAATACCCACAGACATCAAGAAGTATATAATAATTCCAATCCCAAAGAAAGCAGGTGTTGACAGATGTGAAAATTACCGAACTATCAGTTTAATAAGTCACAGCTGCAAAATACTAACGCGAATTTTTCACAGACGAATGGAAAAACTGGTAGAAGCGGACCTCGGGGAAGATCAGTTTGGATTCCGTAGAAATGTTGGAACACGTGAGGCAATACTAACCTTACGACTTATCTTAGAAGAAAGATTAAGAAAAGGCAAACCAACGTTTCTAGAATTTGTAGACTTAGAGAAAGCTTTTGACAACGTTAACTGGAATACTCTCTTTCAAATTCTGAAGGTGGCAGGGGTAAAATACAAGGAGCAAAAGGGTATTTACAATTTGTACAGAAACCAGATGGCAGTTATAAGAGTCGAGGGGCACGAAAGGGAAGCAGTGGTTGGGAAAGGAGTGAGACAGGGTTGTAGCCTCTCCCCGATGTTATTCAATCTGTATATTGAGCAAGCAGTAAAGGAAACAAAAGAAAAATTCGGAGTAGGTATTTAAATTCATGGAGAAGAAGTAAAAACTTTGAGGTTCGCCGGTGACATTGTAACTCTGTTAGAGACAGCAAAGGACTTGGAAGAGCAGTTGAACGGAATGGACAGTGTCTTGAAAGGAGGATATAAGATGAACATCAACAAAAGCAAAACGGGGATAATGGAATGTAGTCAAATTAAATCTGGTGATGCTGAGGGGATTAGATTAGGAAATGAGACACTTAAAGTAGTAAAGGAGTTTTGCTATTTAGGGAGTAAAATAACTGATGATGGTCGAAGTAGAGAGGATATAAAATGTAGACTGGCAATGGCTAGGAAATCTTTTCTGAAGATGAGAAATTTGTTAACATCGAGTATAGATGTAAGTGTCAGGAAGTCGTTTCTGAAAGTATTTGTATGGAGTGTAGCCATGTATGGAAGTGAAACATGGACGATAACCAGTTTGGACAACAAGAGAATAGAAGCTTTCGAAATGTGGTGCTACAGAAGAATGCTGAAGATAAGGTGGGTAGATCACGTAACTAATGAGGAGGTATTGAATAGGATTGGGGAGAAGAGAAGTTTGTGGCACAACTTGACTAAAAGAAGGGATCGGTTGGTAGGACATGTTTTGAGGCATCAAGGGATCACAAATTTAGCATTGGAGGGCAGCGTGGAGGGTAAAAATCGTAGTGGGAGACCAAGAGATCAATACACTAAGCAGATTCAGAAGGATGTAAGTTGCAGTAGGTACAGGGAGATGAAGAAGCTTGCACAGGATAGAGTAGCATGGAGAGCTGCATCAAACCAGTCTCATGACTGAGGACCACAACAACAACAACAAACGGGTATTCATTGGACAAATATATTATACTAGAATTGACATGTGATTACATTATCACGCAGTTTGGGTGCATAGATCCTGATAAATCAGTACCCAGAACAACCACCTCTGGCCGTAATAACGGCCTTGATACGACTAGGCATTGCGTCAAACAGAGCTTGGATGGCGTGTACAGGTACAGCTGCCCATGCAGCTTCAACACGATACCACAGTTCATCAAAAGTAGTGACTGGCGTATTGTGACGAGCCAGTTGCTCGGCCACCATTGACCAGACGTTTTCAACTGGTGAGAGATCTGGAGAATGTGCTGGCCAGGGCAGCAGTCGAACATTTTCTGTATCCAGAAAGGCCCGTACAGGACCGCAACATGCGGTCGTGCATTATCGTGCTGAAATGTAGGGTTTCGCAGGGATCGAATGAGGGGTAGAGCCACGGGTCGTAACACATCTGAAATGTAACGTCCACTGTTCAAAGTGCCGTCAATGCGAACAAGAGGTGACCGAGACGTGTAACCAATGGCACCCCATGCCATCACGCCGGGTGATACGCCAGTATGGCGATGACGAATACACGCTTCCAATGTGCGTTCACCACGATGTCGCCAAACACGGATGCGACCATCGTGATGCTGTAAACACAACCTGGATTCATTCGAAAAAAAGACGTTTTGCCATTCGTGCATCCAGGTTCGTCGTTGAGTACACCATTGCGGGCGCTCCTGTCTGTGATGCAGCGTCAAGGGTAACTGCAGCCATGTTCTCCTAGCTGATAGTCCATGCTGCTGCAAACGTCGTCGAACTGTTCGTGCAGATGGTTGTTGTCTTGCAAACGTCCCCATCTCTTGACTCAGGGATCGAGACGTGGCTGCACGATCCATTAAGCCATGCGGATAAGATGCCTGTCATCTCGACTGCTAGTGATACGAGACCGTTGGGATCCAGCACACCGATTCCATATTCTGCTAACAGTCATTGGATCTCGACCAACGCGAGCAGCAGTGTCGCGATACGATCAACCGCAATCGCGATAGGCTACAATCCGACCTTTATCAAAGTCGGAAACGTGATGGTACGCATTTCTCCTCCTTACACGAGGCATCACAACAACGTTTCCCCAGGCAATGCCGGTCAACTGCTGTTTGTGTATGAGAAATCGGTTGGAAACTTTCCTCATGTCAGAACGTAGCAGTTGTCGCCACCGGCGCCAACCTTGTGTGAATGCTCTGAACAGCTAATCATTTGCATATCACAGCATCTTCTTCCCGTCGGTTAAATTTCGCGTCTGTAGCACGTCATCTTCGTGGTGTAGCAATTGTAATGGCCAGTAGTGTAAATTTCCTAGAGAGCAAACAGCTTACGATCTCAGCACGATGTCAGGAGTTACCGATTGTGTCACAAATCAACTTGATCTTCTCTCACATGATGTACTACGAGCTATGGATGAAGGGCAACAGGTAGATTGCATCTCTTTAAATTTCCAAAAAGCGTTTGGCACGGCACCCGTCATTCATCAGTAAAACTTTAATTGAAAACTCGCTTTGACCATCAACACAAAATGAGCCTGTTATATTAGTGAAATTTCTCGTGGCTAAAAGTAGTTATCTGAAAGTAGCCTGCTGCTACTTCAAAGAACTTCTCCGTGAAGCTTCTCATCATTTCTTCTCCTCCACAAATGAACTGGATGGTTTCGAGTTTCAGTGGAGAATGAGCTTACGAGCCACAAAGGAGAACCCTGCTGTCGATGTAACTGTTACTCAGCACATCTGTTTATCAGCTGAGCTCTGCGCCAAGAGAACAGCTGATGGCTGAGACTTTTAGCCCAGTGTTTGGCTGCTCTTGACAGTTGGATCCATTTAGAACTCTTCACTGGCAGCTCGCCATGCGCTGTCCTGGCAGACACACATCCTTTCTCTCCTATACTTAAATCAGTATTTACGTATTTCGTTATTGTTCCCACAGTGTGTAATTGGAGAATACTGACTATGCTGTATTCGACCTCTTATCAAATTATGCGTTCTACATCTAGAGAGATATACATACATATTCCACAAAACACCGTATGTGCATGTTGGAGGGTACTCCGTACCACTCCTAGGCATTTATTTTCCTGTTCTGCCAGTAAACAGAGCGACGGAAAAAATGGTTCAAATGGCTCTGAGCATTATGGGGCGTAACATCTGAGGTCATCAGTTACTTAAACCTAACGAACCTAAGGACATCACACACATCCATGCCCGAGGCAGGTTTCGAACCTGCGACCATAGCGGCCCCGCGGTTCCAGACTGAAGCGCCTAGAACCGCTCGGCCACTCCGGCCGGCAGAGCGACGGAAAAACGACTGATCCCTAATTTCTCGTATTTCATCTTTGTGCTCCTTACGGGAAATGTATGTTCATGGCAACTGTATCTTTCTGCTGTCAACTTCAAGTGCTGCGTCTCTAAATTTTCTCAATAGTGCTCCTCGGAAAGAACATCGCCTTCCCTCCAGGGATTCCCATTTGAGTTCCCGAAGCATCTCCGTAACACTTGCGTGTTGTTAGAGCCTACTGGTAACAAATCTAGCAGCCCGCCTCTGAACTGTTTCGATATCCTTTCTCTATCCCGCCTGGTAAGGATCTCAAACACACGAGCAGTATTCAAGAATAGGTCGCATTAGCATCGTATACGAGGTCTCATTTACAGATGAACTACATTTTCCCAAAATTCTTCCAAAAAACCGAAGTCGACCATTCGCCTCCCATACCACAATCCTCACAAGCTCGTGTCATTTCATATCGCTTTGCATCGTTACGCCCAGATATTAAAACAGCGTAACTGTGAAAGAATGCCACTGCTAATGCTATATTCGAACATTACGGATTTGATTTTCCTATTCAACCCATCAGCTTACATTTTTCTACATTTGGAGCTATCTGCCAATCATTTCACCAACTGGAAATTTGTATCCGCCTCCAGTCAGTCAACTTCGACACCTTCCAGTATACAACAGCATCATCAACAAACAACAGTAGATTGTCACACACTCTGTCCGCCAGATCATTTATCTAAACTTAAAATAACAGCGGTCCAATCACATTTCCCTGGTGCGCGCCTGACGATACCATTGTCTCTGATTAAACCATCGGCTGTGTACTTTCGGACCGCTAGCAACACGTATTACCGCAAGAAATCGGGATTTTCAGAGCACCAGACCACGCTGTAAGGGAGATAGGTTTGGAAAATGCTTTCCGTTCCTCTCATAAGGCACTAGGCCACTGAAATTACGAGGACGGAGATGTAAACTGTGCCATTTGCGGACGTATCTACAGTAACCAGAATCATTCATCATACATATGACGCATATTTACGTTCCTTGCACCTTCGAGAAAGGCCTGACATGTAAGCCATACAGAGCCCCTAGAACTAAGCTCCCTCTTTTCAGAAACAAGTATGATCCAGAATGAGATTTTTACTCTGCAGCGGAGTGTGCGCTGATATGAAACTTCCTGGCAGATTAAAACTGTGTGCCGGACCGAGACTCGAACTCGGTCCCGAGTTAGAGTCTCGGTCCGGCACACAGTTTTAATCTGCCAGGAAGTTTCAAGTATGATCCAAGTTACGCAAGTGGTAGTGGATACTAATCTGCACACTATGAGCCTAAAATGAATAGTTTTTTATCGATACAAACAATTTACATCTTGCAGCGACACGCCAAGCTCACAGAAATGCTAAGTGCCCACCGCGACTCTCAGTGCATGAAACGATTGTGGTTTCTGGATTTCGATCACCCCAGACGTGACTACTGTGGCAGGTGAAGACTCATAACACACACTGTAGGGATTCGGTACTGCAGTACTGACTGGATAATCCAATGACTGAACTCAGTCCTTGGTTCTGAATCATTTGGCCGTATTGTTTGCACACGTTGTTTGTGATAGAGGTGTAACTGCTCCTTCACCATTATTCAATATTCACCTCACCGCATGACTGAAAGTGCATATATCACTGGCAAGTTCACCATTGCTTATTGCTGAATCCTCTCCCACTCGGTACAGATCCAAATCTGCTGTGCAGCATTCTTTGCCGAGTACCTTGACCCAACTCTCTGCAGCTGCAACGATCCAATTTTTCATACGTGTTTTTGTCGTCAGCCTACTGACTGATACGAAGGGCCTGCCAAACTCTTACGTCAAAATTGCAACCTACCACCTCAATTAATTGTTGGATGTATTCCAATTTCTATCTTCCCTCCTCTACAGCTCCCTCTAGTACCATGGAAGTACTCCCTGATGTCTTAACACGAATCTTATCATCCTCCCCTTCTCATCAGTGTTTTCCATGTTCCTTTCTTCGCCGAGCCTGCTGAGAGCGTCCTCATTCCTTATCATTCCACCTGATCTTCAGTGTTCTTCTATGGTACCACATCTCAAATGCTTCGATTCTCTTCTTTTTTGGTTTACCCACAGACCATTATTCACTACCACACAATGCTGTACTCCAAACGTGCTTTCTCAGAAACTTATTCTTCAGATTAAAAGCGATTTTAGATACTAGCAATCTTCTTTTGGCCAGGAATGCACTTTTTGCTGTGCCTGTCTGCTTGTTATGACTTCCTTGCTCCGTCCGTCATGTGTTATTTTGCTTCTAAGGTAGCAGAATTTCTTCACTTCGTCTGCTTCGTGGCCCCCAGTTTTGATGTTCCGTTCACCAGTAATTCATTTCTGCTATTCATTACTCTCATCATTCTTCGGTTTACTCTCAGTTCACGTTCTGTGATGATTAGACTGTTCATATCACTCAACATGTCCCGATGTCACGTAATTTTTCTTCACTTTCACTGAGGATAGCAATGTTACCAGAGAATCTTAATCACTGATATCAGTTGACTACGAATTTTCAATTTTTCTTTTATTTGCGTTATTGCTTTCTGAGTGTATAGATTCAACAGTAGGGGTGACCCTTTGTAATTCGAGCACTTCGTTCTTGGGTTTCCATTCTGGTCCTTCCGCTTTGGTTCTTGTGCATACTGTACACTATTCTTCTTTCTCTATAGCTTACTCCTATTTTTTCTCATTTTGCATCATATCACATGGTCGAACGCTTTTTCGAAGTCGACAAATCCTATGAACGTGTCTTTATTTTTCTTTAGTTTTGGTTCCATCACCAGTCGCTACGTTATGAGTGTAACCATAGCGTCTAAGTCCTATGGTGTAACGAATAACTTTCGTTAACTCCACAGTGGTCGCGTCAGAGACGATAATGTATTGCGTCGAAGAACACACATTTAACATATTTCACACATATCTGTACACATATACCCGTGGGCCAAAACATTATGACCACCTGTTTAATAGCATGTTGTTCCAACAGTGCAACAGAGATCCTGCTTGACATGGATTCTACAACTCCTTGACAGGATTCTAGAAGTATGTGGCGCCGGGCGTCCACGCACAGGTAAAGCAATTCCCGCAAACTATAGGATGGTGCTTTATGGACATGCAGCCGACACCCGATATGTGTGACTTCACTAAGATGCCCATCAAAGCACTGTAGACCGATTCTGACCTTGCAGCGATTCATTCTACAGGCGCCACACTTCTACTGATCCACGGTGAAAACTCAGTGATGATTTGCCTACTGCAGTCATAACTGAAAATGTCGTTGGGTCAACAAAAATGGTTCAAATGGCTCTGAGCACTATGGGACTTAACTGCTGTGGTCATCAGTCCCCTAGAACTTAGAACTACTTAAACCTAACTAACCTAAGGACATCACACACATCCATGCCCGAGGCAGGATTCGAACCTACGACCGTAGCGGTCGCGCGGTTCCAGACTGTAGCGCCTAGAGCCGCTTGGCCACTCCGGCCGGCGATTCTGTTTCGTTGAATGGTTCGGACGATGACACTTGTTGGAGGCCCAGCACTGAAATCTGCAGCAATCTGCGGAAACGTTGCGCTTTTCTCTTCAGTTGTCGTTGGTCCCGTTCTTACAGGTTACAGGCTCTTTTTCCGGCGATTTGATGTTTTACCGGATTCCTGATTCGCCGTACACTCTTGAAATGGTCGTACGGGGAAATCCCCACTTCAATGCTACCTCGGAGATGCTGTGCCCCATCGCTCTTGCACAGACTATAGCACTACGTTAAAACTCACTTAAGTCATGATAACCTGCTATTGTAACAGCAGTAACCGATCTAACAAATGCGCCAGACACATGTTGTCTTATATAGGCCTTTCCGACAGTATTCTGGCTATTTACATACAGGGTGTTTCAAAAATGACCGGTATATTTGAAACGGCAATAAAAACTAAACGAGCAGCGATAGAAATACACCGTTTGTTGCAATATGCTTGGGACAACAGTACATTTTCAGGCGGACAAACTTTCGAAATTACAGTAGTTACAATTTTCAACAACAGATGGCGCTGCAAGTGATGTGAAAGATATAGAAGACAACGCAGTCTGTGGGTGCGCCATTCTGTACGTCGTCTTTCTGCTGTAAGCGTGTGCTGTTCACAACGTGCAAGTGTGCTGTAGACAACATGGTTTATTCCTTAGAACAGAGGATTTTTCTGGTGTTGGAATTCCACCGCATAGAACACAGTGTTGTTGCAACAAGACGAAGTTTTCAACGGAGGTTTAATGTAACCAAAGGACCGAAAAGCGATACAATAAAGGATCTGTTTGAAAAATTTCAACGGACTGGGAACGTGACGGACGAACGTGCTGGAAAGGTAGGGCGACCGCGTACGGCAACCACAGAGGGCAACGCGCAGCTACTGCAGCAGGTGATCCAACAGCGGCCTCGGGTTTCCGTTCGCCGTGTTGCAGCTGCGGTCCAAATGACGCCAACGTCCACGTATCGTCTCATGCGCCAGAGTTTACACCTCTATCCATACAAAATTCAAACGCGGCAACCCCTCAGCGCCGCTACCATTGCTGCACGAGAGACATTCGCTAACGATATAGTGCACAGGATTGATGACGGCGATATGCATGTGGGCAGCATTTGGTTTACTGACGAAGCTTATTTTTACCTGGACGGCTTCGTCAATAAACAGAACTGGCGCATATGGGGAACCGAAAAGCCCCATGTTGCAGTCCCATCGTCCCTGCATCCTCAAAAAGTACTGGTCTGGGCCGCCATGTCTTCCAAAGGAATCATTGGCCCATTTTTCAGATCCGAAACGATTACTGCATCACGCTATCTGGACATTCTTCGTGAAATTGTGGCGGTACAAACCGCCTTAGACGACACTGTGAACACCTCGTGGTTTATGCAAGATGGTGCCCGGCCACATCGCACGGCCGACGTCTTTAATTTCCTGAATGAATATTTCGATGATCGTGTGATTGCTTTGGGCTATCCGAATCATACAGGAGGCGGCGTGGATTGGCCTCCCTATTCGCCAGACATGAACCCCTGTGACTTCTTTCTGTGGGGACACTTGAAAGACCAGGTGTACCGCCAGAATCCAGAAATAATGGAACAGCTGAAGCAGTACATCTCATCTACATGTGAAGCCATTCCGCCAGACACGTTGTCAAAGGTTTCGGGTAATTACATTCAGAGACTACGCCATATTATTGCTACGCATGGTGGATATGTGGAAAATATCGTACTATAGAGTTTCCCAGACCGCAGCGCCATCTGTTGTTGAAAATTGTAACTACTGTAATTTCGAAAGTTTGTCTGCTTGAAAATGTACTGTTGTCCCAAGCATATTGCAACAAACGGTGTATTTCTATCGCTGCTCGTTTAGTTTTTATTGCCGTTTCAAATATACCGGTCATTTTTGAAACACCCTGTATCTCTGTATTTGAAAACGTCAGCCTATATCAGTTTCTTTTGCGTTTCAGTGTATATACCAAATTTGGTTGAAATTAATTCAGACTTTTCTGAGTTAAGCTTCAATGTCACCCCCTCACTACATACACGCTCTATCAGTACTATGTGATTCTTAGCCCCACATACTCCTTCGCAGACGCGCACAACAACAACTCACCAAAATTCCATCGTAATCGGATAAATGGTATAGGAACGCATAGACGAGGAAGAAACAAGCAATTTTATGTATTCATAACCAGTTTACAATTATTTACCTCAGGCACATTGCTCATTCAAGAATTGTTACCGTCTGAAATATTCTTTGGCACGCTGGTTCTTTGCCTTAAAATACCTAGTTTAGGACGCTGTACGGTTTGCGTAGCTTTGACCCGAAACGTTATGAGGCAGCCCACGGAGTTGAATGCGTAGGTCTATCACATCATCGCATACCCAAATGGCGAAACTCTGAGGTGTGGGAAAATGGGGAGGGGGGGACTGCTTCATGGCTACAAGTCTATTGTGTCAGTGAAAAGCGACTTCTGCAAGAAGAAACTCTCTCTCATCGTGTGTGGGCTTGTGGGAGTGTGAAGGTTACAGACTGCGTAACTGACACTTGCATGTAATTAGGAAGTTGATATGCCATCAACACAAACTGAGGAATAAAGTAGCTTTCACTCGGTCATGAATAGCGCGTAGGAAGTAAAAGTACGTGGCACAGTCTCGGTTATCAGATTTTTTCACGCACGCGTGTTGTCTGACGTGGTGGAACAAGTGGATGCAGAGATCTGGGAACCGACATGTCAAAGTCAGTGTGTACTTTGTGTGTTTCTTTGTTCGCCACTGTCTTCAACTTGCTTCGCGTCCTGTAGAGATTACTCTCGCAATTCAATAACACGGCGTACGTGTTATTGGCACAATGAGGCAGCTTATTACAGCGCCGAAGCGGTAACGAAGATCTCGTGTCATTACTTCGAGCCGTAAAGTTGCCACTTGGCTGTGATAGTAATTGCGACATGATTTCTTCTTTCACAAGGTTGCACTCGCGGCAATAAACGCTTTATCGGATCATGGCTTCTCTTTCTTGGGCCTCCGTTTTTTATTTAATCCGCGATGATGCGAAACTTCCGTTCCTTTAGCTCTGACAGAGACGGCAAAGGACGTGGAGGTTTATTTGAACGGAATGGATACACATGGAATGAAGTCGAATTAAAGGAGGTCGTGCTGAAATGAGACGCTAAAAGTAGTAGATGCGTTTTGCTATTTCGGCAGCAAAATAACTGAGACGATGGCCGAAGTATAACGAATTTAAAACGCATTCTGGTAATAATAATCGTTTGAAAAAAAAGAAATTGTTTAACGTTGGATATCAATTTATGTGTTAGGAAATCTTTTCTGAAAGTATTTCTCCGGAGTAGAGCCTTGTGAAACGTGTGGGATAAACAGGTTCGAAGAGAAGTTTTTTAAATTGGGTGCGCCCGAAGAATGCTGAACATTAGATGGGTAGATCGGATAAGTAATGATAGGTGCTGAATTGGACTGGGAAGAAAAGAAATTAGGGTATACCTTGATTAGAAGAAGGGATCTGTCGATGGGACACATTCTGCAGCAGGAAGAAATAGTTAATTTACGAATAGAGGAAAGTGTGGCAGATGAGGGAGTGGGTTGTTATTGTAAAGGGAGATGGACGTTTGACAGCAAGATGAAGGTTCAGTTGTCTGTGGGTTGCAGTAGTTGCGCAGAGAGGAAGACGGTTGCGTAAGATAGACTAGCTCCATATTCTATGTTAAACAATTTATCTTTGTAGCTCTAAACGAGGGAAAATGTAAGCTAATGATGATTAGTAGGAAGAACAAACCTGAAATGTACGGTTACAGTATTACTATTGCCCTGCTTGACACAATCAAGTCGTTTAAATATCTGGGCGTAACGTTGAAAGCGTTATGAAGTGGAACGAGCATGTGAGAATTGTGGTAGGGAAGGCGAATGGTAGACTTCGGTTTATTGGGAGAATTTTAGGAAAGAGTGGTCCACCTGTAAAGGAGACCGCATATAGGACGCTGATGCGACCTATTTTTGAGTACTGCTCGAATGTTTGGGATCCGTACCAGGTCAGATTGAAGATAGACATCGAAGTAGTTCAGAGGCGAGCTGCTAGATTTGTTACCAGTGGGTTCGAACAACAAGTAAGTGTAACGGAGACGCTTCGGGAAATCAAATGGGAATCCGTGGAGGGAAGGTGACGTTCTTTGCGAGAAATACCATTAAGAAAATTTGGATACCCGGCTTTGGGAGATGACTGCCGAACGATTCTACTGTCGCCAACATACATTGCCTGTAAGGACCAGGAAGATAAGAGAAATTAGGGCTCATACAGAGGCATCTAGATAGTAGTCTTTTCCTTGCTCTGTTTGTGAGTGAAACAGAAAAGGAAATGACTAGTAATAGTACAGGATACCCTCCGCCATGCACCGTCCCGTGGTTTGCGGAGTATCTATGTAGATGTAGGTGTAGACTAGGGTGGAGTATTGAACCAGTCTTCGTACAGAAGACAACAACAATGAGAACAACAACAACATTCGACTCTGATTTCTGTGGCCAGATGTCCACCCTATCGTCTACGTCATCATTTCGTGAACAGAAAAATTTCAGCTCAATGCTTTTTCTTTGTTTTAATTTCAGTTTTTCAGCATTGGTTGCGGGAACAATGGGCCCGCATTGACATTTAAAACAGAGTGCAAGACCTTCTAAACACTACACTAATATACCAATGAACAATGAAACCACTCCTTACCTTGGGGCGTTGATTCCTGCACATTGCGCAGTCGGAAACGACAGTTCGTATTGCGATGAGAAACAGGACGACGTCTTGGCAAATTCTGGCAGAACTGCAACCCCACTGAATGTGACCTCACCAAAGGAGTACCGTACTTACAGGGTGGAACCACTAGGGACCATTCAACGAAATCTGAGCGTGATATGAAGAAGAAAAGCGTTTTTATGCTTTTCATTCCTCCTTTTCCGCACCCTCCTAGGGAATCACAGGTGGGGGGGGGGGGGATGCGACACTGACACTTGCGTGAATGAATGATGAGACAGCAAAGGCTCCCTCTAAGATTACGCACTTCGACAGCACCCTCGGTGCCGCCCGGTCATCTGTGTTGAGCACCTGATAAATGTATCTGTACAGAGACAACTCCTGATGGAGTTCTAGGAGCCTGAATGCAGGTTACATTAGCCCCTATTAGCGGGCATACAGAATCGTAGGGGAGTCACAGGGTTGCCTGCTTACAGACTATTAACAGACCTCAAAGCTTTTATTCGTTCTCCTTGAACTTTAATTCCCTTTCCAAATTTCTCCATTTGCTTAATTTTCTGTTTATTCAGAATGCAAGTTGAATAACACCAGGAATAGTCTACAACCATGTCTCTCTCTTTCTGAAACATTGCATCCTCTTCGTGTCCAACTACTATATCTGCAGTCCTGTATGCTCTTGGAATTTTAACAGTAAGCCCTCTCCGTGTTGCACAACACCTTTCTTGCAGCGTCTGCCGCGGTTTTTTGGTGAGTATCGTCGTAACACTCTCGCGCTCACTGAACAAACCTGCGACGAAAGGTGCAGCTTTTTTTGCCTCTCATATTGATCTTAATAAGCCGGCCGAAGTGGCCGTGCGGTTAAAGGCGCTGCAGTCTGGAACCGCAAGACCGCTACGGTCGCAGGTTCGAATCCTGCCTCGGGCATGGATGTTTGTGATGTCCTTAGGTTAGTTAGGTTTAACTAGTTCTAAGTTCTAGGGGGCTAATGACCTCAGCAGTTGAGTCCCATAGTGCTCAGAGCCATTTGAACCATTTTTTGATCTTAATATAGTGCATTCGATAAGATAGTAGGGACTATTTTCTTCTGCAACGGCGTGCTTTTGGGTGTTTCTGTTAATAAGTCGGACTTTCACAGTATCACCATAACATTTCCTGGGTAATCTGAGAATAGGTTTCCGTAGCTTGTGAAAAAGCGAAGGATCAAAAGAATGTCATGCCTGGATTCACCTGGGACGAGGTATGATCTTATCATAGCCGAGTATTTGCTTGCGATTACATGAAAATATCAGAGTTCGTCCCCGTACTTCCTAAGGCTTTACCTTGGAGGTCGATACCTCAAAGTAAATATGGAAACTGCTAGCGAATGTAAATCATCAATCCAGCGCACAGTTCGAGAAGACGTCGTGTGTATTAAACGCATTATCAAGCTTGCAGCTATCTGAGCAAACAATCGCTCTATTTTGTATCGCAATAGATCGAGAGGTTGTTGATCCTAATCAACAAAATAATACCAAACGAAAGAAGCCATTCCCGGTCTGATATAAGGATGCTAATTCGTCACATCTCGTAGTCAAAATGGCACTAGAGAAGATCCAGTTTCTAGATAGTTCACGATCTTATCTAAACAGTGTGAAGTACATCTATTTTATGAATTACAAACTTATACAGTCTCCGAATTTTGGATGAAGATTATTTACGAGAAATACGAACAATCTGCCGTCACGAAACAAAGAGCGTATGACGTTCCCTTTTTGTGTAAACGGTGGACTATCTGAAGCGATTCTGACTCTCATTATGGATACCAACAGTACTCTTATTCTGTGAATATTTTCTTTGTAAGAACTTCGTATTTCCGCAATAGCCTAGTGTAGCTGCTCAGAAGAAACTCGAAGGATGTCCTGACATATGTTCAAGTTAAGCTAACGAAATCTCAGTAAACTACACGACAATATTCTCTCAGGATCAGAATCTCGGTCCTGTAATTCGACCTTTCCCATGGCACTACTTTTCCCTTTGACCTAGACGCGTTAGGGTTCTGTTGCACTATCGTCAGTGAATTTCTTTTTACTTCACTGAGGGGAAATCCGATTTCAGACATCAAATGTACTGCTAAGTAAAGAAGAATAAAATATAAAAAGACTGATGATGGTGTAACAGTACCGAAAAATGTGTAAGCTAAAATGGAAAATAAGACACTTTTTTCGCTTAGGGATCCACTCTGAAAAACGTAACTGTTGATGCGTTTATTGGGCTCTTCCAGAAAAATCCCAAGATGACTATGTCTTCGCTCTACTATCGGACGGCATTTTACCAGCAGCTTTTTCAAAGTGGAAACGAGAGATTTTTCTAAAAAAAAATGGTTCAAATGGCTCTGAGCACTATGGGACTCAACTGCTGAGGTCATTAGTCCCCTAGAACTTAGAACTAGTTAAACCTAACTAACCTAAGGACATCACGCACATCCATGCCCGAGGCAGGATTCGAACCTGCGACCGTAGCGGTCTCGCGGCTCCAGACTGCAGCGCCAGAACCGCGCGGCCACTTCGGCCGGCTCGATTTTTCTCGTTGTAACAGCTTAGTAATATTATCTAGAGTATAGCTCCATACAAAGATGTACATTGGTTAATTAAATACCAATCTACACGTTGCTGAAAATTGTGTGTCAGTTTCTTCATAAAGCACATAATAATGCAATAAGTATAGATGAAGCAGACTCTTAAACGAGTTAACGTAGTATTTTATTTATGTTGTACAAATGTTTCAGTCGAAAGAAACCTTTAGCGTGCGTGCTCTGGTGTGTGTGTGTGTGTGTGTGTGTGTGCGCGCGCGCGCGTGTGTGTGTGTCACTTAGACTATATTTTCCACCTTCAGTAGCGTGTTACGTGATTTAACACGTTGCAGAACACGTTTAGTGCTCGTTCCCGTCTGACTATACTGAATAAGTATGCTGTCATTCACTGTGAAAGTTGGCACAACGGAGACGCAAATCAGAATTTACTGGCTCCTGAGTCACTGTTGAAGAGCTTACGACAGCCATTTCATTTGTCAGCTTTTATTATGCAAATCAGGCCTGTAAAGTTGCTGCAGGCACACCTGTTTCATAGGCATCGGACAAGTGGTCTCCACAATAGGATTTTTTCGTCTTCAACAAGAAACCACGTTAATTTTTCTTATAAATATCACTACTCTGGATCTGGAATGACTAAAATAGAGTAAAAATGGTTTTATAATACGAATGTGTATCTATTCTACCACCAGCCAAGTTATTTGTCTGTAACAGTCTGTTTTAGTACTCGTACAACAGCTGTTGAAGGTTAAAGAATCGAGAGACTTACTTACATAATTTTAAATATTTTATATTCTTTTTTAACCGTTCCAGCTGGGACACATTTTTTAGCGAACCGTACAATGACCTTTGTTACCGTTCTCTAGCCAGATACAGAGTGAGGAAAATAAAATGCCTGGAAGTTATTTCATGCACTTTTAAGACGGGCGACCCGACTTACATCGTCTGTACCTGGAGCGAGTGAAGTTGAGTTGCCTATAGTAAGGGGCGAGAAGTAGTTTTTGGCACAGTTTTATTTCAATAATTGCGGTGTCTGTGTTACACGATGTACCATGTAACAGACACTGCGGCGAACAATCGCCGTATGAAATGAATTAAATGTGTTAGTGTCCCGGTTCGGCACAAATTTTCATTGTCGCTAATCCACTGTGCATCTGAAGTCTAATCGTATTCGGAATTGCGAATACATCTAATTCATTCGTATTTGGCCCACCATGCATTTCGAAACATTCTTTCCATGTAGCGTAGCACGTATCTTTATACACTTAAGAGCCAAAGAAACTTCTACACCTGCCTAATATCGTGTAGTGCCCCCCCCCCCCTTTCGAGCACGCAGAAGTTCAAATGGTTCAAATGGCTCTGAGCACTATGGGACTTAACTGCTGTGGTCATCAGCCCCCTAGAACTTAGAACTACTTAAACCTAACTAACCTATGGACATCACACACATCCATGCCCAAGGCAGGATTCGAACCTGCTACCGTAGCGGTCGCGCGGTTCCAGACTGTAGCGCCTAGAACCGCTCGGCCACTCCGGCCGGCCACGCAGAAGTGCCGCAGCACGATATGACATGGAATTGACCAAAGTCTGAAGTAGTGCTGGATAGAGATGGGGGATCCGCTCTTGAACTAATTCATAGAGTTGAATCTTTCAAAGGAGTGAACAATCAGTGATTCAGAAAAAAAGAACGGTAGCTCCAAACGTTTCCCACGGCAGTGAGAGAGAGAGAGAGAGAGAGAGAGAGAGAGAGAGAGACGGAGCATATCAGCAGCGCCTCTGCTGGTCAGAGCACAGTGCACGCCACACAACACAGCCAGCGCCGGCCTCTGCCCTGCTTCTACCTTGGCTGCCTGCATTGTGCAGTGCCCCATTGGATTTTGTGTTTCACATATGCCGTGCCGTCTCTGTGCGTCGTCTGCCGTGTGCAGTGTCTGGCGCAGCTTAACTTCGCATCGCACTCTGTCGGCGATCGTTTCAGTCGCACGTCCTGCCCTCTGGGCAGTTGATGCGAGCAACAGGACAGAGAGCCACCTAGCGGATAACATAGGAACTACTTGCAAAAACCTGCTCGCAAGGGAACCGACGATTTGGCTCGGAGCGGGTGAGCTCCCCCCACCCTCGGAACTCGCCCGCTCAACGCTCACCCCACCGTCTCGACTCTAGCCAGAGCGTTGAGCAAAGCGACTCAGGTGTCACTCTGGTCTCTGCGGTCTCAGCTCATGCAGTAATACAGCTCGCGGCTCGACCTGCTCGACTCAGCGCCTCTGCATCGGAGTTCCTCTCTACTGGATATTGTTCTTCGTAGTAATACCGCTATGTATATTACATTATTATGTTATGGATACATCAATCGTTTTTATTTTATTTTTATTTGTTTAAACTGATTAGATTAGGTTCCTGATGACTCCTCTTACCATAGGATTTTTATTATGGATACTCGAATTTACGCCTTAATTACGAGCGAACCGATAAACGTATCGCAAAATGTGATACACCAATATTTTCCTTGTTTTATTCTGCGTAAGGCTATATGCAGCACTTTCGTTTTACAGTCAAATTTATATATTTTTTTTCTTATTCTGGTACGGATTTTGCGATTTTAGGCGTCTTCGGAAGGAAACGTTCACTTTAAAAATATATGGCTTGCGATGTATTTGTATGAGGTTAATGAAATTTTAATACATTATAGCCAAATATATTGTTAATGTAAATCTCAAGTTACAACATTTTCCGATCACCCAAAAAACCACGATAGTGCAAAATAAATCAATAATCAAAAACTTTGTTATATCGTGGAAATTTCAATAAACAATACAAAATTCTTACTCATTATCTGTGTTACTTCAAAATAGGATCAAATAAGATCAAAATACAGGTATAGTACTGGAATAAACCAAGTTTAAAGGGTAATGTGCCTTCCATTTATTTTCTATTGTAAGTGAGTGGTGAGTCATGAAAAAGAGCTAATTCATTTCAGGGAGCGAACAGTTCTGATCCAATCTCTGAAAAGAACAGTTTTGCCCATCTCTAGTGCTGGAGGGAACTGACACCATGAATCCTGCAGGGCTGTCCATAAATCCGTAAGAGTACGAGAGGGTGCAGATCTCTTCTGAACAGCACGTTGCAAGGCATCCCAGATGTGATCAATAATGTTCATGTCTGGGAGTTTGGTGGCCAGCGGAAGTGTTTAAACACAGAAGAGTGTTCCTGGAGCCACACTGTAGCAATTCTGGACGTGTGGCGTGCCGCATTGTCCTCCTGGAATTGCCCAAGTCCGTCGGAATGCACAGCGGACACGAATGGATGCGGGTGATCAGACAGGATGTTTATGTACGTGGCACCTGTCATAGTCGTACCTAGACGTAACAGGGGTCCCATATCACTCCAGCTGCACATGCCTCACACCATTACAGAGCTTCCACCAGCTTGAGCAGTACCCTGGTGACATGCAGGGTCCATGGATTCATGAGCTCCTCTCCATAGCCGTACACGTCCATCCGCTCGATATAATTTGAAACGAGACTCTTCCGATCAGGCAACATGTTTCCAGTCATCAACAGCCTAATGTCGTTGTTGACGGGCCCAGGCGAGGCGTAAAGCTTTGTGCGGTGCATCTATCAAGGGTACATAAGTGGGCCTTCGGCACCAAAAGCCCATATCGATTATGTTTCGTCCAATGGTTCGCACGCTGACACTTATTGACGGACCAGCATTGAAATCTGCAGCAATTTGCGGAAGGGTTAAACTTCTGTCACACTGAACGATTCTCTTGGGTCGTCGTTGGTACCGCCGTTCTTGCAGGGTTTTTTTTCGGCGGCAGCGATGTCGGAGATGTGATGTTTTACCGGATTCATGATATTCACGATACACACGTGAAATGATCGTACGGGAAATTCCCCACTTCATCGCTACTTCTGAGATGTTTCCCATTGCTCGCGCGTCGACTATAACATCACATTCAAACTCACTTAAATCTTGATAACGTGCCATTGTAGCAGCTGTAACCGATCTAGTAACTGCGTCAGACACTTGTCTTATATAGGCATTTCCGGTCGCAGCGCCGTATTCTTCCTGTTTACATATCTCTGTATTTTACGCATGTTTATACCAGTTTCTTTGGCGTTTCAGTGTTTAAGTGCTAATTCGCAGAGTGTAGCCTGTAGCTGTTTTTCTCTGGCAAGAATTATCCTTGGCGTTCGGCATATTTGCATGTTGTTTGAATTCTGGTGCTGGAACACATTTTCATTGCCAGTTGTAACGTTACCTTTCCCTTGTCCGTAGGGACAGGTTATCGGAGGAGTGGTATTCGATTCGTATTTCGGTTCAAAAAGTAATTTTGGGTGTCTGAAGTAAGGGGGCGAGAGAGTGACGTAGTCATAAAGAAGAGAGCACACATGCGTCGGCAACTTCTGGAACACGTTCTGGCGTTGATGGTCAGACTTAGGTATATGTGGTGGTATTGCCAAAAGCTGAGAGCAGAGTTTCACTCGGGAAAGATTCCCTTGCACGTAGTTCGTAGAGGTTTTCCAATGTTTCCAAGGAAACTTTTCGGAGTTTTAGTTGGCGAAATTGATGCTGCTAAGTGTCCGTAGCTCGTGGTCGTGCAGTAGCGTTCTCGCTTCCATCGCCCGGGTTCCCGGGTTCGATTCCCGGCGGGGTCAGGGATTTTCTCTGCCTCGTGATGACTGGGTGTTGTGTGATGTACTTAGGTTAGTTAGGATTAAGTAGTTCTGAGTTCTAGGGGACTAATGACCATAGCTGTTAAGTCCCATAGTGCTCAGAGCCATTTGAACCATTTGAATTTGATGCTGCTAAGTGGCAACACTGTAGAGATTTCCTATTAGGAGTAGAAGAGACTTATCCAATGAGAATGCCTGTTGGCGAGAGACAAGCCAAATATTCTGCGTCTAAAGCGCTGATTGATTAAGATGACTAATTATTTAACAAGTTCCGGGAGTTGCTCGTAGCTCGTGAAATCAGAGGGTCGGTCGTAGGTCCTTATGAAGGGAAGAAGATGGGTCTCTCTGTGCCTGGATGCTTTGTGTTATCGGCGGGTCTGATTTTCGTAGGCCATGTTTATCATTTTAGTGCAGGCACGCTGCGTAAGTTGCAAGTAACGACATATTCGCCTACTACCTACAAATGTGATTGCTATATTAACACTGTCAGTAGATGTGAAGGATAGATCTGCACATGGCCTGTTCGTTCTCAGCAGGTCCAGATTGCAGAGTACTGTGGCCTGTAGTTAAATGGAATGATGGGTTAAAGGCTGGCTGGTGTTGTGCTGTTAGTTAAAGACCCTTTCACTTCATGAAATCATTCATCAGTCACGACAAAATGTTCTCCACAGTTGCTAAAGTTTCCCTCGTGAGCGCGCTTCAAGCCTCAAATGCCAGTCAGTACGCTTGCTTTTCGTAGTGTCTTCTTCTCTCGTGAGTGACCTTTGGATTGGAACAAAAGAGTCGTTTGTCGAAATCAGAAATAGAACGGCCACTTTTAGACAGTGGCGACTACTTCAGTGACGGATCTGAGAGTCGGCAAGACACGGCAGAGCGACGAGGAAACAAAGTAACATCGATTTAAAAAATCATCCTGACAGCACTACAGAACCGCAACTGATTCCACAACAAGCTTTTAATGCTTGTTAGTTCAGCTTGCCATTGCTTTTTGTTTGCTGGAAAGAGTGCTATAAATGTGACACGATTACAGAGTGGAGTGATAACATGGGCTCTGAGCACTATGCGACTTAACTTCTGAGGTCATTAGTCGCCTAGAACTTAGAACTAATTAAACCTAACTAACCTAAGGACATCACACACATCCATGCCCGAGGCAGGATTCGAACCTGCGACCGTAGCGGTCGCTCGGTTCCAGACTGTAGCGCCTAGAACCGCACGGCCACTCCGGCCGGCCGAGTGATAAGATGTTTTTAGTGTTTTGTACATGGCACTCTGTGAAGAACATTAACTGACAAAATAGACTTAGATGCGCATCAATGACGTAGTTTCTCATTCCAGGTCAGCAGCAAGGAATGGGATTCGTAACGTTTTGTAAGGAAGCGAAGACATTTATTGAAATATTGGTTCTTCACAGGATTCTGCCCCACCCAAGATTCGAACTACGCTTATCAAAGAGGGAGCGACTAGACACATAATGTAGAAATGTATTTATAAACAAAAATATATTTCAGAGCTTTGTAGGCGTAATCACACTCAAGTCAAAATTCAAAAGCAAAGTCTTTCATAAAACGTCACTTAGCACTGAAAGCACGTTTATTACGAACACGAAGGTACAACCAGAAAAGAACTGACCTCATAGATGGAGAGTACATCGAATATTCCAGAACATACAAACATTACAAACATAAGACATTTCAAGAATCTTACAGATAACAAATAATTGTTGATGGTATGATTTGAACTGGCGACTTGTAGCATGTGAACGCCAACCGCTACGCCACGTTGCATGCACAGAGCAGGTACTTCAGCAAAAAACTACTGAAAGTACAGCAGGTTATGGAATTTGGAAGGCCACATTGAAAACAGTTTATAGGTCATAAATATCTTTTGCTCTGGAAAGAACATCTTCGATTGAGACAGTTTATTTCATCATTCATAACAGATTTGAACTTTTGAACTGTGCGAAAGTTGTTACACATATAGGAGGTGCATCATAATAAATAGAAAAAAACATCCCAATCCGAAAAGCCGTCCGTTAGACCGCACAGCTAACCGGGCGGTCTTGCAGTACGTACTTGGAGAAGAAGAAGCTTGCACAGGATAGAGTAGCGTGGAGGGCTGCATCAAATCAGTCTCTGGATTGAAGACCACAACTACAACATATGGCTTTACATGCCAACGTGATGACAGAAATATTAAGGACCATCCTTAAAATTGTGCTGAATCATAGGTTAATTATTGAGGTGGTAATACATCATTATTTCAAAAATTGGTAATGCAAATCTTAGCATCGTAATCTGAAACAATCCACATCTTTTACATTTGTAATTCTGGAAGGTTTCTAAGTAGTGTTTCATCAACTTGCCATCAAGTAAAAAATGGTAAGTCAATGGTAACACAAGTGCAATAATGTATTGAAACTTTATTGTGCAGTTTCTCGAAACTATCAACTTCTCCCTTACTGTTGTTTACAGCCGAGGTCTTCAGTTGGGACAGTATGGTTATCAGCCGCCACAGAGTTAAATATGAAATATCGTCTTAGTTAGTTCAAATGTATTTGAAATGTTAATTGTTGAATCAAGCCTTCATATAACTGGGTAAGGTTAGACATAATTTCCATCCTAAATACCTTGGTGTCACATTAGATCGGTCTCTGACGTATGAGAAACACTTGGGAAAAAAAACAAGGCAAAAAATAAGACCCGAAACAACATTGTAAAGAAACTAGCTGGTACAACATGGGCTGCCGATGCATCGACCCTACGTACTACAGTACTTAGGTTGGAGTACCCAGTTGCCGAATACTGTGCTTGACTCTGGCAACATAGTGCCCACACGAGGAAGCCGGACGTACACCTGAACGAGTCAATGAGGATTATTACGGGCACATTAAAATCCACCCCGATCCTCAGGCTGCACACCATCAGCAACATCCCACCACCTGAATTACGCCGTCAAGAAGCAATCGATCGAGAATGGGGAAACTACACCACCCCGACAACCCACAAGACCTCCCATTTCATACAGTCTTAAACAACCCTCCTCCAGACCACTTAAAATCTCGCAGTCCACTCTGACATAATGGAAGGAACGATAAGATGTTCGACATTAAAGAAGAGTGGCACAAGAGGTGGAATGCTGCAACAAAAGCACATCGAGTTATCGAAGACCCAACTGCCAGCTTACCAGGATTTCATCTGCAGAGAAGGGAGTGAACAAGGCTGAACAAAATAAGAACCGACCAAGCCAGGTGCAACGCTATGATGCACAAGTGGGGACTCCGAGATTCTCCAGCCTGTGATTGTGGGGCTCAAGAACAAACTGTTAAACATACTGTTAGAGACTGTCCTCAGATGAAGTATCCTGGACCATATAGTGACTTTATTAATGCTACTCCCTCTGCTGTTAGTTGGCTTCAATCATTATATATTGAACTATGATTAAATGTATCTGCCTTTTTTAACTTGCAATTATATCAAAATAGTCAGTAATATTATGTTAATAATTTTCACAATTTACAAATGTGTATACAATTGGTGCAAAAAATTAAAACTAAAGTATATGTAAATACTTAACTACATATACGTGTAAAATTAAACTTTATGTACTTGTCATTTTTTGCTGTTGTTGCCATACGATAAATAAATAAAATAAATCTAACTGGGTTCACATTTGACATAAATATACACGCTACTCACGAGCCACCACTTCAATCACGGTTTCCGTCCAGTATGTTGTTAGAAGTACTAGGTAACAGATCACTGTGCCACTCGTTCTACCAAGAAAGTTCCGTGCACATGGGTACCTTCGCTTTCTGAGGTAGGATTTTCCAAGGATTGATTGAGCATGATGCAGTTCTGCAACGCTGAGGAATGTGGTACGTGTGTGATTGGGCGCCGCCACATTCCGCTGCCGATGTGGGGCGACTTCTAACGCCCCAATATGAACGAAATATACAGGTCGAGCAGACCTCTGCCTCGGCTTCCAAGGTCACCTTACGTCGCTCCTGTGGAGTTTTTCGTGTGGGATCACGTGGAAAGTGCACAGCACTCCTGCTGATATGGCTGAAGAGGTAGAGCAGCGAATTGGACAGTCTTGACAAGTTCTAAGAGATTATCCGAGGCTTTGGAAAGAATGACTAAATCACGCTAGAATAGGATCCAAACACTAGAACGACACTGAAAAAATGCTCTCGGGTTTCCAATTGCCCCAGCTGCTTAAAACTACATTCTGTGGCTCTGTGTCGGACAAGATAAGCCGCCTGTTGAAAAGACACAAGATCAAATCCATCTTCAGGCCTCCAACAAAAATCCGTCAATTACTGAGACCAATTAAAGACGCAGTAGGTCTCAGAACACCTGGAGTTTACGAAATACCTCGTGAGTGTGGCCAGAAGTACATCGGACAAACAGTGCGCACTGTGGAACAACGCAGGAAAGAACATGAGAGGTATTATCGCCTACGCTATCCAGAGAAATCTGCGTTAGCTGAGCATGCGTTAGAAAACGGTCACCACATAAAATTTGATGATACCTCTGTTGTGGCTCGCACTGACGGCTTCTGGGACAGTTTAATAAAGGAAGCTACTGAAATAAAAATTACCGCAAACACCCTGAATAGAGATGGTGGCTTGCAGCTCGGCGCTGCGTGGGATCCAGCGATCGCGCGGTTGAAGAGGGCACATCGAACGCCGACTCAAAACATGTGTAACCTCCCCCTCACTTATCGACCTTAATGACAGTGAAAAATTAAACCGCGTGTACCTAATGGAAATTTGGGAAAGCAATCGTCACCGAAGTTAATCTGTCGGTAAAGAGGGAGGAAAGGGTTACATCTAAATGAAAGGAAAAATTCAAATCAAAATGGTGGAAATTAATTTTGAAAAGGGGTAAAGTTAGTAAAGAAAGTAAATGTGCGGCCGTTACGTTAACAATTAACTAGCGGTAATTAGATATTTGAGATTTGGGGGAAATCACGGTCGCCAGTCCTAAGGACAATTACTATAGTAACTGAAAAAGAAAGGTTATTACACATATAATTAGCACTAGAAGCGTGGCAACTGAAGGTTGACACGTGTAGTGTGAAAACTGAAAGTTTGTCAGAAGTAATAAATTTCGCTACACTCTGACTTAATTTAGCAAAAGAATTATTAAAACCGGAAAATCGAAAGTTAATTTAGTGACTGAAGTTAATAGTGAGCTTTCTTTCTGAAGCACATCGAAATTCAGTAAAATACGGTTAGTCTTGGACTACCTCAACAATCATTTCAAAAGTTACTTGAATCTACGCAATTTAGAAGTAAGAGATTTAACTTTGAACTTGAATTAAATGATTCTGAACAATTAACAATAGTAAAATTTGGTACGTACCAAGCTGAGCTGCAGTCACAGGAATGCTAAAATATGCTAACAAAACTCGCACTCTTAATTTGTGCTCCTATAATCTAAATATTGTAGCCAGCGATGAATACTTTAACTGAACTTTGAAATTAAAGGAGTGAAATCTAATTATATTATTTTAATGCTGGCGTTTGAATTTCAACGACACTCGGGTTCATTTCGGAAAAGGAAGGGACCCTGCTTGGCAATGCAAATGGGACAATGAGCAACAAAGGTTCATGCTAAGTTGCTGTAATTTTGCGAGGCAAATAGAACAATTTGAAAAGCTGAGGTCTGCCATACAGTTCTGAAACTTTACGTGCTTTTAGTCTTCCTTGTTGGTTGATTGAAGGTTTGAAGCCGTCGATCGAGGAGGTGGCGACAGTCACTCATTGTCGGCCGTCGCTGTTGCAGAAGCTGGATGTTGGCACGCCTTCTTCTCAACACGGTTACCAGACGAAACGGGCTCTTGATGTGCGGCAGCTAATGCTTCCCGTCCGCGACACCATGTCAGAAACTATCATCGCAAGTCGAGCGCAATTACATGCTGCCAAACCCCGAAAGCGCGGCAACTCGCGGGAGCTACACACAACACACCTGCCCCACTCGCTACTCCAGCCAGACTCCCCTCTGCCCGCGCTCCACGCGGCAGAGTTCACACTACCAAAGATCCTACACACTTTGATTCTTCACACGACCTATCGATGTAATCGTTCGATAGCAGTTTTCCCTAGGCAAGACCCAGCGTAAAAATACAAATAATATTTACGAAACAAATACATCGACATAAATTTGTAAAACAATTACAATATATAAAGGCACAGAAATGTCATATATTCAGGTAACAAAATAAGGAAAAAATTTACAGTACAATAGATGGAAATAGGAGGATATGCATTTCCGGCGTTACACATGCCCATATATGTCAATGTCACGGGCACCAGTGACGTCGAAGCCGGCAGCTAGTGTATATAAGGGCACACCAACAGCCCACTGGCAGTCATAACACTTGACGATGGCCAAGGAGTGCTTGGGCGAAAGCTCGTGTAGTTTTAAGCAATTGACGCGGTTGGAAACCCGAGAACATTTTATTCAATGTTATTGCCGCGAGACTCTGCATGCATACACTAGAATGTCACGTTGAACACCACATGTAGTGGGTACAACAGGAGTATACAGTAAATTATAACATGTAATGCGCTCAAGGAGGGTTGAATTTCTTGTTAAGGTAGGCTATGTGTGAGATCTGAGCCCAGTTTAGGGGGTGAACTTTGTCGAAAACGTTACATTCCAACTACGTTTGTACCAACTTTGACAGTATTTCACACTGAAGTCTGTAACGGCCAGTTTTCACACATTCGACAATGGCTCGTTTGCGAATCCATGTTCCCTGAGACGTTTATTCTTCTGTTATCGCATAGTTTCACCCGTGTCAGTTTCCGGTATAAATTACGATACACCCTATACATGGAACTTTTCTGTCCATACTGAAAAGGATATAATTCACTTACATTTTGGTTCATAAATTAAAAGCCACAAAGAAATGTCTTCAGTACTTGAGCAAGGCTCGTGTTACCACTGTCGAAAATGCGCTGCGCAAATTACTCACTGACACGGGTATGCACGCGCATAAAGTAGCCACTCAAGGTGCTATTTGTGAGGTTTGGCATTTTCTAAAAAGACGACTGCATTTTAACACGACTTTATTAGGTTGCTTTCTTGCCTGTGTGTCTGTTCGGCACAAATTTTGCAGTTGATTTTAAACTAACTTCTTGATGAGCTAGAGACTTGAAACTTCAACATAGCTCCGAGCAAGATGACAGTACAATATTAACCCGCTTTCCTATCTGGTGTGGGACAGGCGGTACTTGTATTCCACTGTCGTTTCCTCCTTTTCTCCTATTCCAGTCGCGAATAGTTCGCGCGAAGAACGATACCTGGTAAGCCTCCAACGAGCTCGCATATCTCTAGTTTCTACCTTCACTGTCTGGTCGCGAGATATGCGTAGGAGAAAGCACGATATTGCTTGACTCATGTGAAGAGAGAATGAAATAAACCTGAATTTTACCACATCTCTCTGTCGTAATCTCATCAAAATGTTTGAAAGCGATTCAGATACACAAACAGCACTAAAAAGCAGAAAATAATTATTTAAATAAAAATCAATTTTTACTATATCATGCTTTTAAATCGGACTTAAAAGATAAAATAATTTCTCATAGTCCCACACAGATTCCTAAACCCATTCAGATTGTCACGAGAATTTGTAACTGTGAATTTTTAACACCTTTGAATATTCTTATAAGATTTAAAAAGAAAAACATGAGGCGCTTGCAATACATAATTGACGCACGAATAATTCACGACCTTTCTATTACCTAATGCATGCGCCACACTTTTTATTGTTAAATCTTCAAGCATTCCCATAGCTACTAAAAATACACAGTCACACATTTACAGAACAGTCTGTACATGGCTGGGAACCTACATGGAGCTAGGCGAAACTATTTTACCCTTTTTAGTCCGATTTAAAAATATAATATATTAAAAGCTGATTCTTATTTAAATAGTTACTGCACGCTATGCCTTAATACTTGGCGTAAACTTGATGCAAGTCGAAAGTCATAAAGTTCTAATCAGTTTAAGGTGCAAACCCTTGTTTCATGCATGAAGAGGTGTAGTCTCCGTATCGACGGGCTGTGTGGTAACGTGTCTTGTGAACTTGTCTCCTTATGGCAATTTTAGTTGCTTGATCGCAAGTGGTTTTTCATTTCCCGTAGAATAGCATATTTGAAGTCGGCAACTTTCAATGTTGTAGCATCTCTGATGCCTTGCAACGTGCTTTTCAGAAGATATTTCCAACCCTCCATAATCTTACGGAGTTATGGACAGCCTTGCAGGATTCATGGTGTCAATTCCCTCCGTCAGTACTTCAGACACTATTCGGGTCCATGCCACGTCCTGTTGCACCACTTCTGCGTTCTCGTGGGGACCCTACCCGATATTAGGCAAGTGTACCAGTGTCTTTGGCTCTTCAGTGTATGTTGACTCATTATTTATTGGTTTCAATGCATATGAATATAAGTCGTGTCAATATTAACTAAATATAATTTATCAGATGAAATGACGCAATTTCAGAGACTTTACTGGTCTCATACGGATTTGATTTTATGTATATTGACTGAAACGGTGGAAAATTTGTACCATGGCTGGGAATCGAATCTTGGCCTCCTATCACAAAGCCACCACCTTGGCACAGAGGTTCGCACAGCTGCACGGATTACCCGGGTACTGTACTGGGTGGCAGTGAGAATTTGGATCGAGGAGAGAGGGGTGCCCATGCAGCTGAGCGAACTGCTGCACCAAGGTGGCTTAGTGGCTAGCGCACCTGCCTAGTAAATAGGAGACCTGAGTTTGATACCTAGCCTTGGTGCAAATTTTCACTCGCCGCTTCAGTCTATAAACATAAATATAATGTATGTTTCGTCACTTTAAAAACGTGGGTGTTTCACTTTATTACGTTCGTTGTCGAAAGTTCGATATTCTTCAAGGTAATGTTCTATGAAAGTTGGGAACCACTGGTATAGTGTTACCATCTCAGATTGATTTCCTCTATCCATGGCACTGAGGACATTCCTTACCCACCTACAAGGACATTAAGACAGGCACTCTTGAGACATAACAAATATGTCAGCGAGCAGAGGTGACCCAACACCGACTCAAAGGAAGGCCTCGGCGCTTGTTGGTGACGTCACGTCAGCTAGGCACGGCGAACGCCAGGTCTGTTGCAGGCATACTCATAATGGTGGTGTCTCCCTCTCTGACACAGGAAAATGTGAAACTATTGGCGGTAGTTGACGAACACACATTGTTCTGAGAGATTTCTGCAATCAATTAATTGTGCAATTCAATACCCTTCTTAACAGATAGTGTACTGCTGAATTTAAATTTCCACCTGTTTTAAGGATTGACATACAAAAACAACTTCATGGTCCAGCAGCAACAGAATTCGTGCTTCTTTACCTTATTTGTAAATCTGAGGAAGGTACGTTTGTACTGGGTTGCTTTTACAAGAAACTGTGAACATATTGGTGCTCTTCTTTAGGTATCTTGGTTGACTATGAAATATCTTGCGATTGTACACGTTGGGGGAGGGGGTGGGGGACAGAAGAAGAGGCAAAAGAGAGATACTTGTTTTATGAAATAAAATTTTTTTCATCTTATAAAGTTTCTCCTTTCAGTTGCAAGAGGGGAATATTTATCTTTTCTAATGTGCATGTTTAAAAAAGTTTAAGCTCAGCAGTATTTTCGATGTATGAAGCTATTTTGTTTCCTGTTTAGAATTCCTTTCGTTGAAAACGACTGTAATCTAATGACTGGCAACAGTTGGACATTTACACATGTAAATTAGTTCACATTTCCAGTGACGATGTCAAACGAAAATAAATAAATAAAAGAAACGAGTTCATTGTAAGGGGGTTGGGGTAAGTTTCGATAACAAAATGGATCAAGTAAATATAGTTACTTGAATGTAAAATTTCCGAAACCTGCAATGGGGCAAAGCGTCTTCTCATATTGATCTACGTTTGTTTCGACAGGATTCAGTAATACAGAACTATGATCTTCATTTGTAGCTTTACGACAGTAAGAAAATCTTTCATCTAAATAAAACTGCAGAATCCAAAACAATACCAAACATTTTGTCAAAAAATAAGAGATTTATAGTGATACGCACGCTCAGGCGTTTCTGCCTGCAACAGACCTGGCGTTCGCCGTGCCTAGCTGACGTGACGTCACCAACAAGCGCCGAGGCCTTCCTTTGAGTCGGTGTTGGGTGACCACGTATATTAAGCAATATTCTCTTTCAATTAGACTGCTAAAAAGCCTGTACTGTGCCAAACGCGCTATAAGAATCATCTTTTTTTCCCTCGTAGGACCGAATTAATGAAGTTTCGACCGGGAGTATGACATTCAGCCTCTACAATTCTCTTTCTAGGGAAACGGCGTTTCTTTCAGGAATCTGACTGTCGACTTTGTGTACTCTTTCGCCAACGAACTTTTCCCAGGAAAGAAAAGTTCCCTGTCGTTCACACGACTAACCGGTGGAGAATGGAGAGTTGAGAATTGCGTTCCCGAGCGACACAACCTCCTTAACACCTCGAAGTTCAGTCTGTGAAAACAGGAAGTCTCAGGCGGTCCGGGTACGCCCTGACTTCCTTGCAAGCGTCGTGGGAAAACGAAGCGACAGTCAGAGATAAGACAATGATGGCGAAATGACGGATTGCTCCGCCGTCCGTAGTTCGCAACATGGAAATTTAAATACACTGGAAGGAAGTCATATGGCGTTGTTGGCTGAGAGACCCGAGGAGTTCTTCAATCGCCTAATCGGAAAGGCTTTTCTTACTCAATGGTCCCAATCCACTTGGTGTACGCGAGTTCTCTTAGGTGTATGTATTGAGTGTCGGCGAGTGTAATGGATGTCAGTGTAGTGTAGAGTGGCGTCATTATGTTTGTGTTGTGTATTGATTACAAAAGGGAGAGAGACTATTCCCGTCTAACAGCACCAAGGCAACCGCCGGGCTTAACGTTTAGATCCGTCGAAAGCATCATCATCAGGAATTTCATGTGGTCTCACTCCCCAAGACATTGCACGGAGATTTGGAATTTAAATCTGAACCTTGGCGAAAAGTAAGTTGATGGGGAATTGTACGCCATGCCGCCCAGATTTCTTCCACTAACAGGGTTCGAAACGACTTCCTTAGAATCGAGTGCCACGACACAGGTGTATGACTTTGGACACGGACTGAGTAGCTGTCTGTCGAGAATTAATTTTAAATTCCTTGGTAATCGTCAGTATAGAGTAATACGGAGTATTACATTATTTCGTGCTGATCAACTGTGACGAAATTCCTTACGATAATTAGTTAGAGATATATTCACAGTTACATCCACATCATACGCCGCAAGCCACCTAAAGATATGTTGCGGACGGTACTCCTGGTTCCACTAACTGATTCCCTCCCGCCCCCCTCCCCCGGCCCTGCAAATCTACTTGCGAACGGCGCGTGGGAAGAATGATTGTCGGTAATCGTCTGTATTATCTCTAATTTCTCCAATTTTCTCGTCATGGTGATCTCGCGAGATGTATGTGGGAGGAAGCAGTACGTTATCCGACACTTCCCAAAAAGTGCTCACTCGAAATTTCAGTAGTACAAACTTCTCCGCGATGCACAACGCCTCTCCTGTAACATCTGCCACTGGTGTTTGTTGAGCACCTCTGTAATGCTCTCGAGCCGATTAAACCATCCCGTGAGGAAACGCGCCACTCTTCGTTGTATCTTCTCTCTCTCTCTCTCTCTCTCTCTCTCTCTCTCCCTCCCTCCCTCCCTCCCTCCCTCCCTCCCTCCCTCCCCTATCATGTCTAGCTCATTAGTGGCATCTTTAGACCCCTTGTACTTCACGTATGGAGTATCAGATACGTTGATGCATGCATAACTGAAGCCATCAGTGCCTGGCTTCTTCTGAATTATTGTCAAGTCTTCGAAGAACACACTCCTCAAAAAAGTCAAGGAATCCAGGTTATGATGGCTCCGGTTATGCGTGCATCAATGTACCTGATTTTCTATACACGGTTTGCATAGGGGCCTGAAGATGGCATTAATAAAATAACATCTGAAAAGATACGGCTGCTTGTTTTTCGTAAATATCTGACCGCCCGCTGTCCCGCATCCACGATGGATCAACAGAGATACTCAAGAATCGGTAGAACAAGCGATTAGTAAACCGCTTCCTTTGCCGATCATTTACATTTCCTTACTCATACGATTTATTACCTAGAGTGCTTATTGAGGCAGCTACAATATTGAAAGTTGCTGACTTCAAATATGCTATTCAACGGGAAATGAAAAACCACTTGCAATCAAGCAACTAAAATTGCCACAAGGAGACAAGTTCACAAGACACGTTACCACACAGCCCGTCGATACGGAGACTACACCTCTTCATGCATGAAACAAAGGTTTGCAACTTAAACTGATTAGAACTTTATGACTCTCGACTTGCAGCAAGTTTACGCCAAGTATTAAGGCATTGCGTGCAGCAACTATTTAAATGAGAATCAGCTTTTAAAATATAAAATTTTGAAATAGGACTAAAAAGTGTAAAATAGTTTCGCCTAGCTCCATGTAGGTTCCCAGCCATTTTGTATCGGGGGTCCCGTATCACTCCAACTGCACAGGCCCACACCGTTACAGAGACTCAACCAGCTTGAACCGTCCCCTGCTGATATCAAGCTGCATGCATTCATGAGGTTGTCTCCATAGCCGTACACGTCCATCCGCTCGATGCAATTTGAAACGAAACCCGTCCGACCAGACAGCAGTCATGTGCAGTCCAATGTCGGCGCTGACGGTCCCAAGCGAGGCATAAGGCTTTTTGTCGTGCCGTCATACAATGGACACGATAGGGCCTTCGGCTCCGAAAGCCCATATCGATGATGCTTCGTTGATGGTTGGCATGCTGACATTTGTTGATGGCCCAGCACTGAAATCTGCAGCAATTTACGGAATGGTTGCACTTGTGTCACGTTGAAAGATTCTGTTCAGTGGTCGTTGGTTCCGTTCTTGCAGGATCTTTTTCCGGCCGCAGCCATGTTGAAGATCTGATGTTTTACCGGATTCCTGATATTGACCGTACACCCGTGAAATGGTCGTACGGGAAAACTCCCACTCCATCGCTACCTCGGAGATACTGTGTCCCACCACTCGTGCGCCGACTATAACGCCACGTTCAAACTCACTTAAATCTTGATAACCTGCCATTGTAGCAGCAGTAATCGATCTAACTACTGCGCCAGCCACATGTTGTCTCATACAGGCGTTGCCGACTGCAGCGCCATATTGTGCCTGTTTGCATATATCTGTATTTGAATACGTATGCCTATACCAGTTTCTTTGGTTGCTTCAGTGTAAAACACCTGGTACAGCTTATTTCTCCTAATCCTTTCTATATGTGCTTTGCTCGCAGTCACAACACATTGAAAGTCATGATCAAAGTTTGATTTCTCATTTTTGCTTTCGTCCGTACTATAGACGACAATCTACTTTCATATCTGGAAGTTGTAGCGAATAAACCAGTATTGTGAAGACTTTTTCCAACAGTAATCGAAATTAGCCATCTTCCTTCCGCCAAACGTCATCAGCTCTATCGAAAGCTATCTTCAGTGCGATGTCTTTGCAAAGTCGAAGTAGTTCTACATTGACTCGAATTCGCTGTCTAAAAATATTACCTCATGTATTAGCATCTGGCAATTACTTGGCGTGAGATTTTCACTCTGCAGCGGAGTGTGCGCTGATATGAAACTTCCTGGCAGATTAAAACTGTGTGCCGGACCGAGACTCGAACTCGGGACCTTTGCCTTTCGCGGGCAAGTGCTCTACCAAGGCAAAGGTCCCGAGTTCGAGTCTCGGTCCGGCACACAGTTTTAATCTGCCAGGAAGTTTCAGGAAAATAGTTGCCAACAGAATTTATTACTTATGATAAAATGTTCAAATGTGTGTGAAATCTTATGGGACTTAACTGCTAAGGTCAGTAGTCCCTAAGCTTACACACTGCTTAACCTAAATTCTCCTAAGGACAAACACACGTACCCATGCCCGAAGGAGGTTCAAATGGCTCTGAGCACTATGGGACTTAACATCTGAGGTCATCAGTACCCTAGAATTTAGAACTACTTAAACCTAACTAACCTAAGGACATCACACACATCAATGCCCGAGGCAGGATTCGAACTGCGACCGCAGCTATCGCGCGGTTCCTGACTGTAGCGCCTAGAACCGCTCAGCCACTCCGACCGGCCCCGAGGGAGGACTCGAACCTCCGCCGGGATTACTTACGATACATTACAGACTTATTTCATCTGCAGATGAGCATTTTTCGTAACTTGAAATTCGTTTGTTGAAGAATTCAATTAACGGAGATAGTGGCTTCAGCACGAACGAATCACGGAATACGGCACTTCCCTTAATAAACCCTAAAAGACGCCGCGAAAGTACACCTAATAATGATACACATAGATATCCCAGGATAGGTCGACCACGTAGCCACCGATTCAGTTCAAATGGCTCTGAGCACTATGCGACTTAACTTCTGAGGTCATCATTCGCTTAGAACTTAGAACTAATTAAACCTAACTAACCTAAGGACCTCGGGGAAGATCAGTTTGGATTCCGTAGAAATGTTGGAACACGTGAGACAATACTGAACCTACGACTTATCTTAGAAGCTAGATTAAGGAAAGGCAAACCTACCTTTCTAGCATTTTTAGACTTAGAGAAAGCTTTTGACAATGTTGATTGGAATACTCTCTTCCAAATTCTGAAGGTGGCAGGGGTAAAATACAGAGAGCGAAAGGCTATTTACAATTTGTACAGAAACCAGATGGCAGTTATAAGAGTCGAGGGGTATGAAAGGGAAGCAGTGGTTGGGAAGGGAGTGAGACAGGGTTGTAGCCTATCCCCGATGTTATTCAACCTGTATGTTGAATAAGGAATAAAGGAAACAAAAGAAAAGTTCGGAGTAGGTATTAAAATCCATGGACAAGAAATAAAAACTTTGAGGTTCGCGGATGACATTGTAATTCTGTCAGAGACAGCAAAGGACTTGGAAGAGCAGTTGAACGGAATGGACAGTGTCTTGAAAGGAGGGTATAAGATGAACATCAACAAAAGCAAAACAACGATAATGGAATGTAGTCGAATTAAGTCGGGTGATGCTGAGGGAGTTAGATTAGGAAATGAGACACTTAAAGCAGTAAATGAAGTTTGCTATTTGGGGAGAAAAATAACGAATGATGGTCGAAGTAGAGACGATATAAAATGTAGACTGGCAATGGCAAGGAAAGCGTTTCTGAAAAAGAAAAAATGGAGTATAGATTTAAATTGAGAAGGATGTAGGCTGCAGTAGGTATTGGGAGATGAAGAAGCTTGCACAGGATAGAGTAGCATGAAGAGCTGCATCAAACCAGTCTCAGGACTGAAAACCACAACAACAACAACATAGATTTAAATGTCAGGAAGTCGTTTCTGAAAGTATTTGTATGGAGTGTAGCCACGTACGTAAGTGAAACGCCGGCCGTGGTGGCCGAGCGGTTCTAGGCGCTTCAGTCTGGAACCGCGTGACCGTTACGGTCGCAGGTTCGAATCCTGCCTCGGGCATGGATGTGTGTGATATCCTTAGCTTAGTTAGGCTTAAGTAGTTCTAAGTTCTAGGGGACTGATGACCTCAGCAGTTAAGTCCCATAGTGCTCAGAGCCATTTTTGAAGTGAAACGTGGATGATAAATAGCTTAGACAAAAAGAGAATGGAAGCTTTCGGAATGAGGTGCTACAGAAGAATGCTGAAGAGTAGATGGGTAGATCACATAACTAATGAGGAGGTATTGAATAGAATTGGGGAGAAGAGGAGCTTGTGGCACAACTTGACTAGAAGAAGGGATCGGTTGGTAGGACATGTTCTGAGACATCGAGGGATCACCAATTTAGTATTAGAGGGCAGCGTAGAGAGTAAAAATCGTAGAGGGAGACCAAGAGATGAAAACACTAAGCAATTCAGAAGGATGTAGGCTGCAGTAGGTACAGGGAGATGAAGAAGCTTGCACAGGATAGAGTAGCATGGAGAGCTGCATCAAAGCAGTCTCAGGACTGAAGACCACAACAACAACAACAACCTAAGGACATCACGCTTCAACATGTTCCGCATTGTAAAATTTGTCCAAACAGAGGTTACGAAACCTTTAGTGTGTGTGTGTGTGTGTGTGTGTGTGTGTGTATGTGTGTGTGTTGGCTTCGCTCGTGCCAGCGGCCGCGGACCGCAAACGAATACGTAAACAGAGGTGGGCGAGGCTTCCTCGCCCACCGCGCCACAGGTTGGCCCAGGCGAGACCTGCCCGCCTACGCACATTCCCTTTGACGCGTGCCGCGTGGGAGAACGCACTTGCTGACGTCAGGTGCTAGGTCGCCGCTCCACCGGGAGTTCGCACATCCGACTTACAAGGGAAACGTCACCAAACAGATCACGTACTTAGGTCGTCTCCCACACGACTGTAGTACATACTTAGTTAGGACACTGTCCAGTCACATTAATGTGACCACCTGTCAAAAAGCCTGAATAATCGCCCTTTGCAGTGCGGTCCGCTGCAAAACGTGCAGGAAGAGTGTGAATGGGGCTCTGGAACGTACTGACAGACATGTGGAGCTATGCCGACGCCAGTGTCGTGGTCAACTGCGCTAGGTATCCCGGGGGAGGGTACAAGGCGCAGACAGTCGATCGATTTGGTTTAAATCCCGGGAGTTTGGTGACCAGAGTAGTACAGTAAAATTATCCTGGTGCTCTTCGGACCACGCATGTACACTGCAAGCTGCGTGACATGTTGCTTTTTTGTACTGGTAGATGCCATTGTGGGGAGGAAAAAAAAAATTGCGTTTAGGGGTGGACATGGCCTTCGAGGACAGATGCTGATAGATTGTGCCTTCCAGAATGACGAGATCATCCATAGAATGTCACGAAAACATTTCCCAGACCATAACGTTCTGAAGGTGACAGGGGTAAAATATAGGGAGGGAAAGGCCATTTACAATTTGTACAGAAACCAGATGGCAGTCTTAAGAGTCGAGGGTCATGAAAGGGAAGCAGTGGTTGGGAAGGGAGTGAGACAAGGTTGTAGCCTCTCCCCGATGTTATTCAATCTGTATATCGTGCAAGCAGTAAAGGAAACAAAAGAAAAATTCGGAGTAGGTATTAAAATCCATGGAGAAGAAATAAAAACTTTGAGGTTCGCCGATGACACTGTAATTCTGTCAGAGACACCAAAGGACTTGGAAGAGCAGTTGAACGGAATGGACAGTGTCTTGAAAGGAGGGTATAAGATGAACATCAACAAAAGCAAAACAACGATAATGGAATGTAGTCGAATTGAATCGGCTGATGCTGCGGGAATTAGATTAGGAAATGAGAGGCTTAACGTAGTAATGGCGTTTTGCTATTTGGGGAGCAAAATAACTGACGATGGTCGAAGTAGAGAGGATATAAAATGTAGACTGGCAATGGTAAGGAAAGCGTTTCTGAAGAAGAAAAATTTGTTAACATCGAGTATAGATTTAAGTGTCAGGAAGTCGTTTCTGAAAGTATTTGTATGGAGTGCAGCCATGTATGGAAGTGAAACGTGGACTATAAACAGTTTAGAAAAGAAGAGAATAGAAGCTTTCGAAATGTGGTGCTACAGAAGAATGCTGAAGACTAGATGGGTAGATCACATAACTAATGAGGTGGTATGGAATACAATTGGAGACAGGAGAAATTTGTGGCACAACTTGACCAGGAGAAGGGATCGGTTGGTGGGGCATATTCTGAGGCATCGAGGGATCACCAATTTAGTACTGGAGGGCAGCGTGGAGGGTAAAAATCGTACAGGGAGACCAAGAGATGAATATACTAAACAGATTCAAAAGGATGTAGGTTGCAGTAGGTACAGGGAGATGAAGAAGCTTGCACAGGATAGAGTAGCATGGAGAGCTGCATCAAACCAGTCTCTGGACTAAAGACCACAACAACAACAACAATAACGTTCCCTTCTCCGGCCTGGACCCTTCCGACGATTGTTGCACGGCGTTCGCTTTCAGACGCTTCAAGTCGTACATGCGAACGACCATCTGTCCGTTGGAGCATAAAACTTGGTTCGATTCATAAGACCACCTGTCGCCACTGTGTGGACGTGCATTTGCGGCATTGGCAAACAAATTCCAACCTTCGTCGCCGGTAAACAGCGGTCAGGATGGGTGCGTGAGCCAGGCGCCTGCTGCGGAGGCCCACAGGCACCAGCGTTCACTGAACGGTCATCGAGGAGACACTGGCGGCAGCTCTTTGTTTCAGTTGCTCAACAGTTGCACGTCTATTCGCCCGTACACATCTCGGTTCCCCCTCTCTTCTATGGCCGTGGTGCACATCTGTTGCTCGGCGCCCGTTTTAGAAGCGCCATTTCGCACCATGCATGGTATACATTAACCATGCGGCCACGCAACTGTTTACAAACTTAGATGCATCGGAAACGCTTCCATCCTTGGCCCCAAAGCCAAGGACCATGCCCTTTGGGACGTCAGATAAATCGGTCCGTTTCCGCATTACAACGACTGAACTGTTTTCTGCGAATGCCGGACATTTGCCACGCCGGACATTTGCCACACTTGCCCCTTCGCCAGGTAGCTTGAGTAGCGACCCCTCAGGTAAGGGACGCCCTTCCTCGCACTTCTTCTGTCCGCTTTCAAACCGCCGTCTCCACACCTCACTCGAGACAACCAGTCCATAAGGGACCTTCTTCTTAGACATCTTGGCGAAATACAGGAGTTCTTTTCAGAAACTTTTGGGAAACGAAAGCAATACCGACAATTATGTCAGTATGTAATTACTTCTGCCAAGTATAAATATAGACACCTCTGTCTGTACGGTAGCTTCCTTTCACGCTTACGCATTGCGATAGAAACAGTCCATCGGCGGGGGAGCAACAAGAAAGGAACGATGTAAAGAGAATGCGAATGTACGCTAATAATTTCTTTTTGCCTACTTTAATAACTACAACCGCATGCCCAAAAGACAGTCCGCAGCTCGTGGTCGTGCGGTAGCGTTCTCGCTTCCCGCGCCCGGGTTCCCGGGTTAGATTCCCGGCAGGGTGAGGGATTTTCTCTGCCTCGTGATGACTGGGTGTTGTGTGATGTCCTTAGGTTAGTTAGGTTTAAGTAGTTCTAAGTTCTAGGGGACTTATGACCATAAATGTTAAGTCCCATAGTGCTCAGAGCCATTTGAACCATTTTTTGAACCCAAAAGACAATAAGGAAAGAAGAAATGGTAATGTGAATGTTTGAAAAGAAGAACGACATACTCCATATTAATTTACACCTATCCCTTGCGGCGAAACATTAGTTAATAATGTGTAGCGAGACAATGTTCAAAACATGACTGAAAATACGTTCACTAAATAGAGATAAGAACACCTATGATTGACATGTCATCTAAAGTCGACGTACAATTTTAAAATGTTAGAAATAAGGAAATGAAGTAATACAGAATGCTATACTTGTGACGTACATTGTTGTTCTACATTGTTTAGCTCTGGTATTTACAGGGTCACAGAGAAAGCGAAGCAAGAAGCACAACTTAAGGAAAAATAATGTAATGTGTGTTTCAGCTCACAGGCGACGTTAAAGCAGATAGTTCCTGTGACTTAGTATGGGCAAAGTTTATGTTCGACTACCGGAATAAATTAGTAACTGGCTCTTTTTACTGACCCCGGTCTCAGATGAAACAGTTGCTGGACAGTTCAAAGAAAACTTGAGTCTCATCACAAATAGGTACGCTACTCATACAATTACAGTTGGCAGTGACTTCAGTCTACCTTCCGTATGTTGACGAAAATACATTTTCAGACCCTATTGTAGATAGAAAACAACTTCCGTAATTGTTCTAAATGCTTTTTTAAAATTATTTTGAGCAATTAATTCACGAGGCCATTCATATTGTAAATGGTTACGAAAACACACTTCACCTCTTAGCCACAAATAATCCTGAGCATCACGACGGATACAGGGATTAGTTAACACACTGTCGAGCGAGGCTCAGTTCCGTAACAAAGAAATTCACCAAAACTAAACGCGAACTATATCTATTTATAAAAGCAGCTAAAAATTCGGTTGACGTCTTTCTAGGAGACAGTCTCCAATCCTTCCAAACTATGTAAGTTCAAAGAAATAGTATCAACAGCACTCTAGAGATTCATACCAAATAAGTTAATAAGAAAAAATGATCAAATGTGTGTGAAATCTTCTGGGACTTAACTGCTAAGGTCATGAATCCCTAAGCTTACACACTACTTAACCTAAATTAGCCTATGGACACTCACACACACCCATGCCCGAGGGAGGACTCGAACCTCCGCTGGTACCAGCCGCACAGTCCATGGCTGCAGCGCCTGAGACCGCTCGGCTAATCCCGCGCAGCAGTTAATAAGAGACGGAACTGATCCCCCATGGTACACAAAACACCACAGAAAGCTGCTGCAGGAGCACCGAAAAAGTCACGTATAATTTAGACGAACGCAAAATCTGGAAGATAGGCGAAGTTTTACTGAGGCTCGAAATTTGGTGCGGACTTCAATGCGAGATGCATTTAATAGTTTCCACAACGAAAGTCTCTCTAGAAATGTGGCGAAAAATCCAAAGAGATTCTGGTCCTATATTAAGTAAACCAGGGGAAAGGCTCAGTAAGTACCTTCACTGCGCGACAGCGATGAGGAGGAGGAGGAGGAGGAGGAGGGGGAGACAAGGGACCCAACCCTTCGGAGCAGGTAAAATCGTGGAAAATGTCCGCACACCGTTTTCTGCATTTCCCTCCCATCGCCCCCCCCCCCCCCCCCACGACGACACTCATTATATACCCTCCACTGGTAGTGATGCCACCTGCCACATGTGAATGTTTATTACACGTTCACGTCGAACATAGCCTTTGGGGAGTGGTCAAATTAATGACAGGACCGTTTACAACGAATGCTGTTCTAGTATGGTACCAGTCTCAAGGTTCAAAGTTTTGCGAGCCTGTTGACTACCGAAAGAAAGCCCCAGTCTTCGACCAGCGGCGTCGACGTACCCGGTCGTGGTGGCAGACTTCAAGTCGCCTCCAGTTTCCAGTTTCGTCATTTATTATTTTTTTCTGAACCTTCTACGACACACTTGTACCACTTGCCAAGTATAAAATTCTGTGAACATTACGATTATGAACGTCTGTATGATCAGAAGTATCCGGACACCCTTATATAATGCGGAACTGCTCAAAAAAATGGTTCAAATGGCTCTAAGCACTATGGGACTTAACATCTGAGGTCATCAATCCCCTAGACATAGATTTACTTAAACCCAACTAACCTAAGGACAGCACACACATCCATGCCCGAGGCAGGATTCGAACCTGCGACCGGAGCAGCAGTGAGGTTCCGGACTGAAGTACCTAGAGCCGCTCGGCCACAGCGGCCGGCGGAACTGACCACTAGATGCTACAAGAGGCGGACCCGCCATTATAAAAGTGGGGTGTATCGTGTTGTAAGCACAGTAGCTGTAACAGCAGAATGGGTCGGTCGGGAGAGTTCAGTGATTCGAACGTGGACTGGTCGTTGGATGTCACCTGAATAAAAAAAAAAACATCAGGGACATTTCAACCTTTTTAAAGCTGCCCCGATCGCCCGATGCTGATGTGATCGTGAATTGGAAACCCGAAGCAACAACTACAGCGAAACCAAGACAAATAACACCTCGTGTACTAACGACGGGGACCACCGAGCATTGCGGTGGGTGTTCGGAAAAAATCGCATGAAATCAAGTGAGTTCCAGAGTGCTAGCAGCAGTCCAGATAGCTCAATTACTGTGCGTAGGGAGTTAATGGATTACAGTGATCGAGCAGCTCGTCAAAAGCCTGTCCAGAGTCACGATCTGGGTACTATTGGGATGATCAGGTTTGATTCCATGGAGAAGAAGAAGACGCGCCCAGCGACTGTATTTGTTTCAAATAGTACATGGTACGGCAATCAGTCGCCAATAATGATTTTTGCATATCAAGATTTCTGTCACTGGGTGCAGCAAATGTAAGTTATAACATTGAAATCGCGTATGTATGAAACATAATCGCAACTGGACTATTCATGTTAAAGGTTGAGCTAATCTGGATATGCAACAACTATTATTTTCCTCTGACTTCTGTACACTTCACTGCTTGACCGTTGGGCTAAGTTAGAACGTCGATTTTGCTCCACACTCCAGCTACCAGCATCGCTATCTTCTCTGGTGTTGGCTCGTGGTGGGTTGCCATTGGTCCACACACATTCAGACACCTCACTGGAAGTCCCCAGTAGGGTTCACGTCATAATAAAGGCGAAGGGTGGACACAACCAATATTCGTGTGCACTAATAGGTGTCTGGATACTTTTGATCACACAATGTACTCTATGACGACTTCAAGACAAACATTGTAAGTATTATACGTTCTCGTCCCTGGTGTACCTGAAGAAGACGAACCTGCAAAGCAGTAAATATAAGTAATCCGTGACGTACAAGTAACTGTTGCAAGGGTCGGAGAAAAAATTTCAAAATGTGATCAGTCGTAACGAATTATTAACGCTACATGTAAATATCACTACACCCTGTAGCACTCCCTTGGAAGACTCTCGAAATTAACTTCACGCTGTCGATTTCGTTCCGTTAACACTGAGCCCCGCCAACATGAAAAAAAGAAATCAGTTCTGAAATTTTTCACATTATTAATCTTCATTATCAAAGTAAGCAACGAATAGAAAAAGAAATCGAAAAAAGTAAGCAGTCTATTGTTTTAAAGCGGTGGTTTCACTACGGAACCACTAAGACATATAGTTTTCAACGACACATCATTTCATGTGTCATATTTGAAAGTAAATTCGCATTTTACCTAGACGCATTCCCACATCTTCAAACTTACATGAACTCATATTGTCTAACAAACTATAGTCCTAAATAACAAGCAAAAATTGTTCTAAAATTTAATAAATTTTATATCAAAACTATATACTGCCCAAGTGTTTTCACTTCGAAACCACTCATAATAACGGCAGTATTGCCTCAGACTTTTGTTACAGTAGCTTCTGATATAGTTACTTTGTCAGTCATCTCCTTAACAAGGCCACTGTTAAAAAAGGAAAAGAAAAAATACCTGCGTCACAATTTTCTACAACAACGTAGCACAGTCTCCGCACCGACTGTTGCTTTGAACGCTATAAGTTACTGCTACAATGGACCACATTCGTAGGAGTACCTCAATTTTCCACTAGATGTCCCCGTCTTGTAACATCATTGCTGGTTTCATGCCAAAGGCAGTGACATTTCAAAAATAATAATAATAATAATAATAGTAGTACTAGTAGTAAAATGGTTCTCTCGGGCAGAAACCGCTGGTGCGCAAAGGATGAAGAACTGCTTGTTGAGTTCTGCCTGCTAGGAAGTTCCAATCCAGTCACAAATCTCGTCCAGTACTCGAAAAGTTCGTAGTTTGTACCCGTAATGGCTCTATTGGCCTTTCACCAGCATATAAGTAACTTTGTTGAATTTTCCTGGGAGATTTAAATTGTGTGTCGGGCTGGGACTCGAACATTGCTGGTTTATCTTATACACTATGGAATTGCCGCGCGGGCAGACGCCTTGCCATAGTTCGCGCGGCTCCCCCCGTCGGATGTTCGAGTCCTCCCTCGGGCATGTGTGTGTGTGTCTGTTGTCCGTAGCGTAAGGTAGTTTAAGTTAGATTAAGTACTGTGTAAGCCTAGGGACCGATGACCTCAGCAGTTTGGTCCCATAGAAGTTACCACTAATTTAAAAAAAAAATGCCATGGAGTTGTCCTGGGGTTATTATGTGGAGGTATGTGCACGAAATCGTAACGTTGCGGGTAGGGATGGTACTAGCGACAGATAGTGTCCAGGCTAGCATACTTTCACGACGACGCGGGACTCCAGCTGGTGAGCGTAGAACTAATGTCGTGTAGCGAACGTCAGAGTGGCGAGGTTAGGACGTGACCTGCCCATGGCCAAAGCGTCTTGGTGGATCGCGCTCCGCTTTCACAGCATCCTACGATCTCGGCGTCCCACCATCCCGACCCACCACTGCCGGCGTCGCCTAAACGCGGGAGGCGCACATGCAGGTTCGAGTTGCGGCCTAGTACGCCGGTGCCGGCTGTGCGGCGGTTTCTTCTGGTTTCTGTGCTCCGCCTACGCGGAGCCGGTTCGCGCGTAAGGTTTCACTGTGCCACTAGTCGAGTGCCGCGCGGTCTCCCGGAAGCTAACGCCGTCCGGGCGGCCTACATGCAAGGTCTCCAGGGGACGTGTAGGTGCCGATCCACGAGTAGATCACAGTAAGGCCCGACAACGATCTCTGACAAATCTTTCTTAAACTAGGAGTGCGCTCCAACTTCCTTTCTTATTTCCTCGGAGCTTCCCTAGGGAGGCGCGGAATCATACTCGCGCATGCAACCACAGTTCTGCACTCCTTGGTGACGTGCGTAGCACGCAACAAATTTCGCGACCTATTGATCCGAAGATTTACTCGGGAACACTGGATTAATCCTCTGCACTGCTACACTATTAATCAATCGAATTATCGGTCGTCAGCCTCGTTTTGATCCACGGGACAGGGTTAAACTTTTCACTACTCCGAAGTTAATTATAGCTATGTAGCGAAAATTAACAAGGCGAGAATCGAATCCCAGACTGGGGTCGACGAATAACAGAATTGGTTCCGTGTCAGAAGATCATGCACAGACAATATGTTTTGTCTATGACAGTTTGCGGTCAAAGACTGGCAAACGTATATGGTTTTCATTGAAGCCTATGATAGCATTCCCGTGTAAGAGAATGGACTGAGTCGTTCATAACTTCAAGCTGTTAGACCTTTATACAGTGGCGCAAGTTGTAGAATTGATGGCTCTAAGCATTATGGGACTTAACATCTAAGGTCATCAGTCCCCTAGACATAGAACTACTTAAACCTAACTAACCTAAGGACATCACACACATCCATGCCGAGGCAGGATTCGAACCTCCGACCGTAGCAGCAGCTTGGTTCCGGACTGAAGCGCCTAGAACCGCTCGGCCGGCAGTGTAGAATTGAAATAGGTGCAAAAATATCTGGAGAAATTTAGTGACCAAATAGTTACGACAAAGACGCACGATAGCACCTATATTATTTTAAATATACTTAAAATACTTTTGATAATTAACAAAGATGGCTCCAGTAAAAGCCAAATTAAGAACCGCACTGGACACGTTAGACAAGTAAACAAACAATTAAATGAAGTTTTATGGAGCACACATATTAGATCAGAAAGGAAGATTAGGTCATTTAAAACTATTATAGAAATTATAGCAACGTATGGAACAGAAACATGGAAGAAAACTGAAAGAATTAAGGGGAACGTATTGCCAATGGAGCTGAGATTTTCAATGTGTTGCTCTAGGTCAATGCTACGGGATAAAATTGAAAGAGAGTGGCCCTAGGCACAACTGTAAAGGATGCAATCAAAGCAAAACGATTCAGGCGGTATGGGCGTACATGCCGTTTGGGTGAGGACAGATGGCCTAAGGAGATGATGGAACGGACTCCAGCTAATGGAAGAAGGGGACGCCCGAAAACAACACTGGAACAGGGAGTCAGAAGAGTTATGTCAGAACAATTTACTGGTGGCATATTGGAAAGATAGGAGACTTTGAAAGAAAGGATGCGAGGAACAATTGTAAGTTTATGCTACATCGCATTGTAAAGAGCTACCTAACTACTCCGAGGAAGAGTCCGAGATGTGAGAACTGAGCCGGCCGCTGTGGCCGAGCGGTTCTAGGCCCTTCAGTCACAGGTTCGAATCCTGCCTCGGGCATGGATGTGTCTGATGTCCTCAGTTTAGTTAGTCGACGTCGTTTCCTTGTTTACGAGGGTACCCCTGCGAGAGTCACTAGAATTGATTAGTCAGAAGTTTGACGAGAAGACCACTGAACTTTTAAGGCATGTCTTGACTTCCACGTATTTTCTTTTTAATGGAGAATACTACGAACAAACGGAGGGAGTCGCCATGGGTAGCCCACTCTCACCGGTGGTAGCGAATTTGTACATGGAGAACTTCGAGGAGGAAGCCCTGTCGTCATCCGTATGGAAACCTACTTGCTTTTTCCGTTACGTGGACGACACGTTCGTCATCTGGCCACATGGTATGGATAAACTCCTTGACTTCCTTACACATCTAAACTCCATACACCCCAACATCAAATTCACTATGGAGACTGAAACGGAGGGTAAATTACCTTTCCTTGACGTCTTGGTCAAGAGAAGGGCTGACGGCACCCTAGGTCATGGGGTGTATCGGAAGACAACGCACACTGATCTGTATTTGCACGCAGACAGCTGCCACCACCCTTCACAGAGGAATGGGGTACTTAAAACTCTAGTACATAGGGCGCGCACTATCTCTGACGCAGAGAGTCTACCCCATGAATTGGAACATCTGAGAACTGTATTTCGAAAAAATGGGTACTCAGAGTGGCAGATTCAACGTGCTCTCCGCCCAACCACTGCAGCACTACCTGTTGAGATGGATGAAGTCACGAGGGAGGAGGTAGGCACTGCATTTATTCCATACACAGGCGCACTCTCGGGGAAAATCGCCCGCATTCTGAAGAAACACCGGGTCGGAACTGTGTTTTGTCCTCCGAATAAAACTCGTGCACTGGTGGGGAGCGCCAAAGATGACCTCGGTTTGAGGAAGGCCGGCGTGTACCAGATTCCGTGTCAATGTGGCAAGTCGTATATTGGTCAGACGATGCGTACCGTCGAGGATCGATGCCGTGAACACCAGAGGCACACACGACTGATGTATCCGAGCAAGTCGGCGGTCGCTGAACATTGCTTGTCGGAAAATCACGCCATGGAGTATGACCGCACGAGGATTCTGGTACAGACGTCGAGATACTGGGACAGCGTTGTTAGAGAGGCCATCGAAATTCGCACCAATGACGACCTCATAAACCGTTGACTGTGGCTATAATCATAGCAAGGCTTGGGAACCAGCGATTGCGTTAATCAAGAGTAAATCGAGCAAACGTATAGTTGTGACTACCACGGCGGACAGAGCCATCACACCGACTTCATCTCAGACGCCGTCGCAATCTGTTCCACCGCGCGGCCGTGGCGCGGGGCGCGGACGGCGGAGGGAGCGCGCCGCGGGCGGAAGGTATTTAAATCGGCCGCCGCCGCGACCGAACCCAGTTCCCTCTGAGCAGCCATAGCGTACGGATCTCCGTGCCAGCACGTTCACAGGAGCTCAGTCCGTCAGTTCACCTGATGATGGCGACATGTATGATCGCCGAAATATTGTGCCCGTTGGACACTATAGACCGGCAGCACACCCGTGGATATTTTGATTATCAAATACGCCGGGAGAAACTCAAGAATCACGAGGATATAAGATTAACATCAACAAAAACAAAACGAGGATAATGGAATGTAGTCGAATTAAGTCGGGTGATGCTGAGGGAATTAGATTAGGAAATGAGACACTTAAAGTAGTAAAGCACTCTTGCTATTTGGGGAGCAAAATAACTGATGATGGTCGAAGTAGAGAGGATATAAAATGTAGACTGGCAATGGTAAGGAAAGCATTTCTGAAGAAGAGAAATTTGTTAACATCGAGTATAGATTTAAGTGTCAGGAAGTCATTTCTGAAAGTATTTGTATGGAGTGTAGCCATGTATGGAAGTGAAACATGGACGATAAATAGTTTTGACAAGAAGAGAATAGAAGCTTTCGAAATGTGGTGCTACAGAAGAATGCTGAAGATTAGATGGGTAGGTCACATAACTAATGAGGAAGTATTGAATAGGATTGGGGAGGAGAGAAGTTTGTGGCACAACTTGACCAGAAGAAGGGATCGGTTGGTAGGACATGTTCTGAGGCATCAAGGGATCACCAATTTAGTATTGGAGGACAGCGTGGAGGGTAAAAATCGTAGAGGGAGACCAAGAGAAGAATACACTAAGCAGATTCAGAAGGATGTAGGTTGCTGTAGGTACTGGGAGATGAAGAAGCTTGCGCAGGATAGAGTAGCATGGAGAGCTGCATCACCGTTGGGTGGCTTGCGGAGTATGAATGTAGATGTAGATGTAGATGTAGAAACCAGTCTCAGGACTGAAGACCACAACAACAACAACAACAACAAGTCTAGGGGACTGATGACCTCAGATGTTAAGTCCCATAGTGGTTAGAGCCATTTGAACCATTTGTGACAACTGATACTGAATATGCACCACTCTATCAGTTCACACGGCCTCTGAATGGCTCCTAGCAACTTCCGCGAAAATCTCCACAAAAACAGAGAAGTTTAGTGTCAGTGGGGAATAATTCACTTAAAAACAGCACAACCCAAACGTTCCATGGAAAGAAATTAATCTACTGGCTGCAATTAAACCCAGCCATATCCGTTACTTTTATCCGCCCCGCGATCTGTCACGAGGTTCCGCCTACCTAGGATGTAATCATTCACTAAATGTCACCATTCGGCCAGAAAAGCGCAAATGGCTAATCAGAATTCCACACCGTTGGACGGGAACGCATATGGGTTTCTTACGCTTCTAGTATTTGACAAATAACGTTTTTGATTGCCAGAGTTCACTACCCGCCAACTTCAGAAATACACTGTGTAGCACCACCTCTGCCAGTAGAGGGCACAAGATTTCCCACTACGCCCACAACGACTGGTAGCCATCTTGCTATTTTATGAGTTCCAAAACCTGACCACAAAATGTTTTTGAACTCTCAGACCTTTCTACAAATCAGTTTCAGCATCATTTCAATTAACCACTTTCTACTCCCACTAACAGCACCATTCTGCAAAGTGCCGTCGTGAGGAAGTGTCTAGCCCTTAAGCGAGTCTAGCAGGCGCAGACCACAACCCATAGCATTATGGGAAGGGTGACTCAACATCTCCAGGCTTGACAAAAGCCCCTCGCCTTCAGGATACTGCAAACTGGCTCTGGTGTCCACAACATCCAAGTTCGCTGCCCACCGACATAGACTGGAAATTATATATTACAACTTTTATACAAGATTCAAAAAAGTGCCCCAATATAATATTAAATTCGTTTATAAAATGCCTGTTATAAAAGATTGTTGATAAAGAACTCAGCGAGCCACAAATGCTTTTTTAAGACGTTTGCTTTAGTGCCATTACCGGTTCGGGCTATCGTGGCCATCTTCAGATAACAATTATTTTACAACAGTTTTATAAGAGTGGTTTCAGTATTATACAGAAAACTCGACTGACACACGATATAATTCTAAAAATATCTTGCCGTCTGTTCGAAATGTCCCGTGAAGACAAACGAATAGTTCCTAAACATAATGGAGAACTACTAGTCAAAGCATTCACTGAGCGGATGGATCCTGAAATGGTCCAGACACCTCCAGCTATGAACTGAATTCAAATCTCTATCTGACCATATAGATTTCTCTATGTAATATCCTTTCTTTCTTTGTTACCATTTATCAACTTAACTGACTGATTATTTGATTCGGTATTTTTTTTTCTTTTGGTTGACCGTCTTTCGCTTTAAGCCTTCATAAAATTTCATAATTATTAACCGCGTCGACTACTTTGTGGGACAAGGAATATTACAGGTAGCTTATACTTCGGTCCTCTGTCTTCTCCACTAATAGAGTACAGAAACACAAGAGGGAAAGAAGGTAATCCAAACAAATTAACTTCTTTTGGTGATTTATTTGAAATTAATCATTATATTAACCATCCAAATAAACACTCTTTAACATCTCTTCATATGGGCCAGTACGCCACGTTATTTTCGTGCTAGTTACTCGGTACATAACGACTGATATCAGCAAGAAATCTGGAAATTTGTGATAAGTTCTATGGGACCAAACTACTGAGGTCATCGGTCACTAGGCTTACACAGTAATTAATCTAACTAAAACTAACTTACACTAAGGACAACACACACACCTATGCCCAAGGGAGGACTCGAACCTCGCACGGGGGGAGCCGTGCGAACTGTGGCAAGGCGCCCAAGACCGCACGGCTACCCCGCGCGGCTGGTCTCAGTAAGTGGCGGAGCTAACTACAGAAGGTGTCTTGCTGCTTTTAGTGATAAACTAGAATTGAACTTCTCTGGTGTCGCCTGTCTTAGAAAAAGAGGGAGACGACACAACACACAGAGTAATGTGAATCTCTTTGCCGTACTTCATCGTAGGTAATAAAATCTTTTTAGTATATGTATCGATATGAATTTTGCTGCGTTGTTGGTATAAAATAGAACCTGAGATTCCTTTAAAAATGCGCATCCAATATCATGCACACCGTTCGGGCCCAAACTGAACAGGTACTCCATTTTCACGACCCAGTGGTACACGCTACGTAATACTTGATCACACTTGCTTTTTTCTTCCCTACACTGTGTTTGTGTTGTCCATATTTGAGTATTACGAAGAGACACAGTGGACTCATTTCGCCACACCTGCGTATAATTTTTATGTGTAATTTATGAGAATTTAAGCTAACAAAAATTCCTGTGATACATTCTCGGCCTACTCGTCACACGTGTTCGTACGATGTTTTCCACACCGGTTAAAGGCCACTGGAAGTTTCAGCGCTGCCCTTGAGAGCGGTATTTTGTATCGCCAACGAAAATAGCGCGCCTACACACACACACACACACACACACACACACACACACACACACACACACACACACACGGGGGATCGGATCACTCGACGGTCCATTGTGGATCTCGTGGTCTGGCGCGTAGCGAGCGCGTGGAGGGTCAATAGTCTGAAGTCTCGCATACCAACCGTAAGGCTCACTGGTAACAAGGATGTCCACGGCGTTCAAGGTGAACTGCACTCGTAATTACGGAAGGACCACAAATTTGCCAAATATCGAAGGCACCTGCCACGAATGTTCGTAACACGCCGTTTCCGCGTCTGTAACTGTGGGGACATTAGGAAAACACAGTTGACATTTCTTTTTTATGTCTTTCCTCGTTTTCTCTTGTTTTTCCTGTCGAGTATAATGCAACACATCGGCATTTCTACTAAATAATAACTTAATTTAATTTTTGTTTGATCTGTTCGTGTCTTTCTCTACTCCTGCTTCATCGGGTCCTCATCGTAAACGAAACATGACGTCGCATTTTCCCCAGTACCTATCCATAAAACAGAAACATTCACCAACTCCTTCTCTGTTGTTGCTGTCACAGCCTCTGTAACAAACTGCCTTGCGCTTTGTGCACAATTCAGCGCCCTGTTGCTTTTAAAAAGAAGAGAAGCACTTCTTTCTGTCACCGTCATAACGTGTCCTCAAAACTTAACGTATGTGGCCATTTTTCCCTGTATGAAACAGTAACACAACTGCTGCCATCTTCTCTCAGTTACTCTTCTTTGTCTTTTCATTTTTCGATCAGCGACATCACTTCTTTTTCCCCTTATCTTCATTAACTTTATTTTATTGTTTTACTCTTACTCTCCGTCTTCCACTGCTTCTCCTATGTCCATTTCTTCTAGCGCTCGTAGTTTGAACGTACCTGCCTATAGCTTGTCTTCTTTATTGTACTTCTCATGAACGGACGTGAACTTTTAGTACATCATAGTAATTTCTAAATGTTGCGTTCTAAATTATATGCATGCTTACTATAATGAATGTGATGCCTGGTTAGATGTAACAGATGGCGTATCATGTTCAATAAAAGCCGGCCGGAGTGGCCGAGCGGTTCTAGGCGCTACAGTCTGGAACCGCAGGACCGCTACGGTCGCAGGTTCGAATCCTGCCTCGGGCATGGATGTGTGTGGTGTCCTTAGGTTAGTTATGTTTAAGTAGTTCTAAGTTCTAGGGGACTGATGACCTCAGAAGTTAAGTCCCATAGTGCTCAGAGCCATTTGAACCATGTTCAATAAATCAATAAATAACAGTATAAAAACAATCGTGGCGTTCAAACCGCTAGTTTGTGGTTTGAATAGCTGTTGTGGAAGAAACCTGATAGCCAAAAAGTGAGCGGCAAGAAATGTTACAGTCCCCAGCCATCACATTGTGCATAAGTCTCCTAAGTTAACTGTTGCTTGAGTCTCATCCTGGGAGAAGAGAGATAATGCTGAACACTACAGTAGCACTCCAAGGGTAAGATACAGAGTCAACTTCTCAACCTCTGGAGATAACTCCAAGCGCTGCGCAGTTCGACATGGTCTTTTCGAAATATGTGCTGCTACAGCCACAGTACTACCGGCTTGATTTATTTTGTGTGAGGGGAGCGGAGGAGGGGAGACTTGTGTACCGTTAGACTCAAGTCTACTAGTTAATGATTGTTTGAGATACACGAAAAAGATCGTTTCATCACGCACCTGTGAAGACTAAATTATAGTGCGATCACACGTTTCACGTGAAACACTTCACATGCCAATATGATGCTAATGGTTCTAATGGCTCTGAGCACTATGGGACTAAACATCTGTGGTCATCAGTCCCCTAGAACTTAGAACTACTAAAACCTAACTAACCTAAGGACATCACACACATCCATGCCCGAGGCAGGATTCGAACCTGCGACCGTAGCAGTCGCGCGGTTCCGGACTGAGTGCCTAGAACCGCTAGACCACCGCGGCCGGCTCATGCCAGTATGATCTCATAGTGTGCAGGCAACAATCCGAGTGAAAAGAGGTATTGCTTGCCAGGGTCTGGTGTGGATTTGACATACAGTATTCCAGTTACAGTGAAGCAGCATGGCAGGCGAACACGTTTGAATGAAATTACACTACTGGCCATTAAAATTGCTACACCAAGAAGAAATGCAGATGATAACGGGTATTCAATGCACAAATATATTATACTAGAACTGACATGTGATTACATTATCACGCAATTTGGGTGCATAGATCCTGAGAAATCAGTACCCAGAACAACCACCTCTGGCCGTAATAACGGCCTTGATACGCTTCGGCATTGAGTTAAACAGAGCTTGGATGGCGTGTACAGGTACAGCTGCCCATGCAGTTTCAACACGATAGCACAGTTCATCAGGAGTAGTGACTGGCGTATTGTGACGAGCCAGTTGCTCGCCCACCATTGACCAGACGTTTTCAACTGGTGAGAGATCTGGAGAATGTGCTGGCCAGGGTAGCAGTCGAACATTTTCTGTATCCAGAGAGGCCAGTACAGGACCTGCAACATGCGTTCACGCATTATCCTGCTGAAATGTAGGGTTTCGCAGGGATCGAATGAAGGGTAGAGCGACGGGTCGTAACACATCTGAAATGTAACGTCCACTGTTCAAAGTGCCGTCAATGCGAACAAGAAGTCACCGAGACGTGTAACCAATGGCACCCCATACCATCACGCCGGGTGATACGCCAGTATAGCGATGACGAATACACGCTTCTAATGTGCGTTCACCGCGATGTCGCCAAACACGGATGCGACCATAATGATGCTGTAAACAGAACCTGGATTCATCCGAAAAAATGAAGTTTTGCCATTCGTGGACCTAGGTTCGTCGTTGAGGACACCACCGCAGGCGCTCCTGTCTGTGATGCAGCGTCAAGGGTAACCGCAGCCATGGTCCCCGAGCTGATAGTCCATGCTGCTGCAAACGTCGTCGAACTGTTCGTGCAGATGGTTGTTGTCTTGAAAACGTCCCCATCTCTTGACTCAGGGATCGAGACGTGGCTGCACGATCCATTAAGCCATGTGGATAAGATGCCTGTCATCTCGACTGCTAGTGATACGAGACCGTTGGGATCCAGCACAGAGTTCCGTATTACCCTCCTGAACCCACCGATTCCATATTCTGCTAACAGTCATTGGATCTCGACCAACGCGAGCAGAAATGTCGCGATACGATAAACCGCAATCGCGATAGGCTACAATCCGACCTTTATCAATGTCGGAAACGTGATGGTACGCATTTCTCCTCCTTACACGAGGCATTACAACAACGTTTCACCGGGCAACGCCGGTCAACTGCTGTTTGTGTATGAGAAATCGGTTGGAAACGTTCCTCATGTCAGCACGTTGTAGGTGTCGCCACCGGCGCCAACCTTGTGTGAATGCTCTGAAAGGCTAATCATTGGCATATCACAACACCTTCTTCCTGTCGGTTAAATTTCGCGTCTGTAGGACGTCATCTTCGTGGTGTAGCAATTTTAATGGCCAGTAGTGTACATGTGGACTATCACTGGCCGATTAGAGATCGATTACAGTCCGTGTGAAGTAGGCTAGGAGTGAATGTTAGCAGCCGCGATATTTCGTAGAATTAGAGAAAACCCTGCTCCAGGACTGTGTGGCAGTTTTCAGGTTGCCAGCCGGCTGTGTTCTCCGAAACGGGGCTACAGTTGGATACGTATCACTCCCATCAGCTTCTAGTGGTGTGCCGAAACGATCTGTTTTTATCACACATAGTGCCACATCCGCGCTGGCTTGTTGACCATCACAAAAATGTTCGCTGTCACCTCTGATAAGCTACTACCAACCTACTAGAGGAGTCACAGGCTGCATGCAGCTCTGTGATGCGCTGCACTCTTCCCATTTATATGGGAGATCTATGGAGATAGCTGACAAAAAAATTGGATAACAGAGAAAAGAACAGACGGGAAAAAAGAGTCACAGCTCGCTGTGGGAAAGAAAATTTCGTGGCCATCTGGACGGGTTGTTGCACAGCAAGCGAACAGACGCATGTCCCGGCGTGGTCAACCAGACTGTACATTGCATACAGCGTGGATGCCTCTCGCCTAGGAGTGCTCACGACTTACTGTGGCAGGCCGAAGTGGCCATGCGGTTCTAGGCGCTGCAGTCTGGAACCGCGAGACCGCTACGGTCGCAGGTTCGAATCCTGCCTCAGGTATGGATGTGTGTGATGTCGTTAGGTTAGTTAGGTTTAATTAGTTCTAAGTTCTAGGGGACTAATGACCTCAGAAGTTGAGTCCCACAGTGCTCAGAGCCATTTGAACCATTTTGAACTTACTGTGGCCAGTAACAGGTCCCAAGCAGAACTTAGCTGGTCTGTCTATATTGTACGTCTCAAAAGCCACAGCACTGCACAGCAGCCTGATCCGTTCTAAATAGAAGCCGTGTTCAGCGACCGTCGATTTCTCATTCTATCCGAGGTATACGTATCTCCCTTGCTCCAAGCAGGAACACATCAATGCCATCCTTGAGTACATATACCTCACCACTGGCGTAGGGAAAGGCGGCTGTCTATCACTGATTGACATCTGAGTGCGAGAGACGGAATATGGCACGTCACGTCACTCTGTATACAGGAAACCGACACACTGGGATCTGTATTTGTATGTAACCAGCTACCACTGCTCAGACCAACGTAGCACTGTCAGAAGGATGGTAATGCCTGACCACACATGATGAATTGATGGACAAGTATTACCCGTAGAAGAGTATCGTGTGTGTAGAGTGGCCAACTCACTCGCAGAATTTTACAAAATGCTTAACACTGTGCTGTCTGTGATAATGTTATTTATTCTGCTACCGGTTTCGTTCTTAAACCATCATCAACGGCCGAAAAATTATCGCAGATTTATCACATGTCATACGTGCTGCTTTGACATACGTTACTACTGAAAACTATAATTGCCAATAAAAATGAACAACTGTAGCAAGATTACCATACAATGGCCCATTGACAAAAGGACAACATGTGATCATCACATGTTTTCCTCTTGTCAATGGGCCATCGTATTGTAATCTTACTACAATTATTCATTTTTACTGGCAATTATAGTTTAAGCATGTATGGAATGTGATAAATCTGCGACAATTTTTCTGCCGTTGAAGAAGGTTTAAGACCGAAACCGATAGCAGAATAAATAACATTATCACCGAAAGCACAGTGCTATGCATTTTTTAAAATTCGTTGTTGTTGTTGTTGTGGTCTTCAGTCCTGAGACTGGTTTGATGCAGCTCTCCATGCTACTCTATCCTGTGCAAGTTTCTTCATCTCCCAGTACCTACTGCTACCTACATCCTTCTGAATCTGCTTAGTGTATTCATCTCTTGGTCTCCCTCTATGATTTTTACCCTCCACGCTGCCCTCCAATGCTAAATTTGTGATCCCTTGATGCCTCAAAACATGTCCTACCAACCGATCCCTTCTTCTAGTCAAGTTGTGCCACAAACTTCTCTTCTCCCCAATCCTATTCAATACCTCCTCATTAGTTACGTGATCTACCCACCTTAACTTCAGCATTCTTCTGTAGCACCACATTTCGAAAGCTTCTATTCTATTCTTGTCCAAACTGGTTATCGTCCATGTTTCACTTCCATACATGGCTACACTCCATACAAATACTTTCAGAAACGACTTCCTGACACTTATATCTATACTCGATGTTAACAAATTTCTCTTCTTCAGAAACGATTTCCTTGCCATTGCCAGTCTACATTTTATATCCTCTCTACTTCGACCATCATCAGTTATTTTACTCCCTAAATAGCAAAACTCCTTTACTACTTTAAGTGTCTCATTTCCTAATCTAATTCCCTCAGCATCACCCGATTTAATTTGACTACATTCCATTATCCTCGTTTTGCTTTTGTTGATGTTCATCTTATATCCTCCTTTCAAGACACTGTCCATTCCGTTCAACTGCTCTTCCAAGTCCTTTGCTGTCTCTGACAGAATTACAATGTCATCGGCGAACCTCAACGTTTTTACTTGTTCTCCATGAATTTTAATACCTACTCCGAATTTTTCTTTTGTTTCCTTTACTGCTTGCTCAATATACAGATTGAATAACATCGGGAAGAGGCTACAACCCTGTCTCACTCCTTTCCCAACCACTGCTTCCCTTTCATACCCCTCGACTCTTATAACTGCCATCTGGTTTCTGTACAAATTGTAAATAGCCTTTCGCTCCCTGTATTTTACCCCTGCCACCTTCAGAATTTGAAAGAAAGTATTCCAGTTAACGTTGTCAAAAGCTTTCTCTAAGTCTACAAATGCTAGAAACGTAGGTTTGCCTTTTCTTAATCTTTCTTCTAAGATAAGTCGTAAGGTTAGTATTGCCTCACGTGTTCCAACATTTCTACGGAATCCAAACTGATCTTCCCCGAGGTCCGCTTCTACCAGTTTTTCCATTCGTCTGTAAAGAATTCGCGTTAGTATTTTGTAGCTGTGACTTATTAAACTGATAGTTCGGTAATTTTCACATCTGTCAACACCTGCTTTCTTTGGGATTGGAATTATTATATTCTTCTTGAAGTCTGTGGGTATTTCGCCTGTCTCATACATCTTGCTCACCAGATGGTAGAGTTTTGTCATGACTGGCTCTCCCAAGGCCATCAGTAGTTCTAATGGAATGTTGTCTACTCCCGGGGCCTTGTTTCGACTCAGGTCTTTCAGTGCTCTGTCAAACTCTTCACGCAGAATCATATCTCCCATTTCATCTTCATCTACATCCTCTTCCATTTCCATAATATTGTCCTCTAGTACATCGCCCTTGTATAAACCCTCTATATACTCCTTCCACCTTTCTGCCTTCCCTTCTTTGCTTAGAACTGGGTTTCCATCTGAGCTCTTGATATTCATACAAGTAGTTCTCTTCTCTCCAAAGGTCTCTTTAATTTTCCTGTAGGCAGTATCTATCTTACCCCTAGTGAGATAAGCCTCTACATCCTTACATTTGTCCTCTAGCCATCCCTGCTTAGCCATTTTGCACTTCCTGTCAATCTCATTTTTGAGACGTTTGTATTCCTTTTTGCCTGCTTCATTTACTGCATTTTTATATTTTCTCCTTTCATCAATTAAATTCAATATTTCTTCTGTTACCCAAGGATTTCTATTAGCCCTCGTCTTTTTACCTACTTGATCCTCTGCTGCCTTCACTACTTAATCCCTCAGAGCTACCCATTCTTCTTCTACTGTATTTCTTTCCCCCATTCCTGTCAATTGTTCCCTTATTCTCTCCCTGAAACTCTCTACAACCTCTGGTTCTTTCAGTTTATCCAGGTCCCATCTCCTTAAATTACCACCCTTTTGCAGTTTCTTCAGTTTCAACCTGCAGTTCATAACCAATACATTGTGGTCAGAATCCACATCTGCCCCTGGAAATGTCCTACAATTTAAAACCTGGTTCCTAAATCTCTGTCTTACCATTATATAATCTATCTGATACCTTTTAGTATCTCCAGGATTCTTCCAGGTATACAACCTTCTTTTATGATTCTTGAACCAAGTGTTAGCTATGATTAAGTTATGCTCTGTGCAAAATTCTACAAGGCGGCTTCCTCTTTCATTTCTTCCCCCCAATCCATATTCACCTATGTTTCCTTCTCTCCCTTTTCCTACTGACGAATTCCAGTCACCCATGACTATTAAATTTTAGTCTCCCTTCACTACCTGAATAATTTCTTTTATCTCGTCATACATTTCATCAATTTCTTCATCATCTGCAGAGCTAGTTGGCATATAAACTTGTACTACTGTAGTAGGCATGGGCTTTGTGTCTATCTTGGCCACAATAATGCGTTCACTATGCTGTTTGTAGTAGCTAACCCGCACTCCTATTTTTTTATTCATTATTAAACCTACTCCTGCATTACCCCTATTTGATTTTGTATTTATAATCCTGTAATCACCTGACCAAAAGTCTTGTTCCTCCTGCCACCGAACTTCAGTAATTCCCACTATATCTAACTTTAACCTATCCATTTCACTTTTTAAATTTTCTAACCTACCTGCCCGATTAAGGGACCTGACATTCCACGCTCCGATCCGTAGAATGCCAGTTTTCTTTCTCCTGATAACGACGTCCTCTTGAGTAGTCCCCGCCCGGAGATCCGAATGGGGGACTATTTTACCTCCGGAATATTTTACCCAAGAGGACGCCATCATCATTTAGTCATACAGTAAAGCTGCATGTCCCCGGGAAAAATTACGGCTGTAGTTTCCCCTTGCTTTCAGCCGTTCGCAGTACCAGCACAGCAAGGCCGTTTTGGTTAATGTTACAAGGCCAGATCAGTCAATCATCCAGACTGTTGCCCCTGCAACTACTGAAAAGGCTGCTGCCCCTCTTCAGGAACCACATGTTTGTCTGGCCTCTCAACAGATACTCCTCCGTTGTGGTTGCACCTACGGTACGGCCATCTGTATCGCTGAGGCACGCAAGCCTCCCCACCAACGGCAAGGTCCATTAAAATTCGTATATTCGCCTAAACAATATGTTCACTCAAAGAACTTACATCCGTTTCAACATGCGGGAGATGCATTAGCTCGAAGGACTGCAATCCTTTCGCTGCCACCATAAATCACTGCTGATCTCCAGAGTGCATTTGTTCAGCTGTTGGGTCCGTTACGATAAGCCATGTTAGGCAGGGTGATCCACAATGTGGGCACCCGTTATGAATTCTGCGTTGCCAAGCGACGGCAACACTCCCCGTGTGAACACCGTGTGTGCAGCAGCCGATGGCACGGTAAGTGCCAAACACGGCCCGTAGCTGGTTTACAGATTTACCTTCATCCCTATTACTGTCTCATGTCTCACACTGTTACCAGGACTCTTTTTAGCGCACATGTTCTGAGCATATTAAGCGAATCTCGAAGGTCCCTTAAATTACGGACATTACTGTGTTATTAAGTAACAAGAGCGATGATTGGTTATCGTATGATACGGTTGACTCAAAAATCCCGAAGGGTACGTTCGGTCACTTAACTGGAAAAGTTTTTCTTTCTTTCGCCCACACTGGCGTTTTTCCTTTCAGAAGTGTGAAAGTTGTGTGCTAGGCTTAGCTGTTGAGTGTAAAAATTCGATAATCAGAGAAGGGAGAAAGTGAAACCCACTGACGGCGTATAGCCTACTCCCCTCTAAAGGAATTTGGAATTTAATTCATGATACTGGTGCAAAGATGTGGACCGATCCAAAATCATTGGGACAATTTGAGTTCAGAACACGTGTCGTCATTCACTTATTTGGAATGTCAAATGGTTCTGGACAGTAGTAAAGATCTAGATGTAAAACTGACTACATCGGGAAATATATGTGGCACCATTCATAATGTATTTAAAAATAAGACCAGATAAGAAGCGAGAGTAAAATTTTATAAAACTATGACTCTTCCAGCACCACTTAATAGGAAGCGTGATGCATACTTGCAAAAGAACATTTGGCAAAATACAAGTGCAGGACTGAAGTTTCCAAAAACAAACAGCTGCTCAAGAACAGATTACATAAGAAAACGAAACAGTGCGACAAAAATTAATAAATGAGCCAACTGAAATCAAAATAACCAAGCACCACAACATAAAGAATGGACGGTAAACGACTACCGAAACTAGCCTTAGCTTACAAACCGGCAGGAAGAAGAGCTGTTGGAAGACCTAACACGAGACGGGCGGACAATCTGTGAAGATGGAATAGGCTCTGTGCCTTATCCGCTGAGTGTAGACCGGGTCAAAGTCCGGTTATCAGGAATTTTACACCATCATCTCCCCTCCCCTTCTCCAGACAGTGACGGTGAAAATTTCTTCCACCATGAGGATTCGAACCAGTTTACCTCCAAGTCGAAAGCGAACGCAAAGGCGTGCGCTAGCGACCTCAGTTAGGGAGGCAGGTAACAGCAATGAATCGTTCGACAGGCAATATCACAACCAGATAAGATAAATTAATACGTATATGAAATATATAGCAAGTCGTTTATACAATGAAACACCAAACAAACTGGTATAGGCAGGCGTATTCAAGTACAGAGATATGAAAACAGGCAGAATAAGGCGCTGCGGTCGGCAACACCTACATAAAACAAGTGCCTGGCGCAGTTGTTAGATCGTTTACTGCTGCTACAATCCTGCAAGAACTGGACTAACTACGACTGAAGAGAATCGTTCAACGTGACAGAAGTGCAACCCTTCCGCAAATTGTTGCATATTTCATTGATGGGCCATCAGAAAGTGTCAACATGCGAACCATTCAACGAAACATCATCGATGTGGGCTTCCGGAGCCGAAGAACCACTCGTGTAACCTTGATGACTGCCCGACACAAAGCTTTATGCCGCGCCCGGGCACGTCAGCACCGACATTGGACTGTGATGACTGGAAACATGTTGCCTGGTCGGATGAGTCTCGTTTCAAATTGTATCGAGTGGATGGACGAGTACGGGTGTGGAGACAACGTCGTGAATCCATGGACCCTACAGGTCAGGAGGGGACTGTTCAAGTTGATAGAGGCTCTGTAATGGTGTGCGGTGTGTGCAATTGGAGTGATATGGGACCCCTGATACGTCTAGATACGACTCTTACAGGTGACACATACATAAGCATCCTGTCTGATCACTTGCTTCCATTCATGTCCATTGTGCATTCCGAAGGACTTGGGCAATTCCAATAGCGCAATGCAACACCCCACACGTCCAGAATTGCTACAGAGTGGCTCCAGGAACACTCCTCTGAGTTTAAACACTTCCCCTGGTCACCAAACTCTCCAGACATCAACATTATTGATCACATCTGGGATGCCTTGCAACGTGCTGTTCAGAAGAGATCTCCACCCTCTCGTACTCTTACGGATTTATGTACAACCCTGCAGGATTCATGGCGTCAGTTCCCTCCAGCACTACTTTAGACATTAGTCGAGTCCATGCCACGTCGTGTTGCGGTACTTCTGCGTTCGCGCGGGGGCGCTACACGATATTGGTGAACCAGTTTCTTTGGCTCTTTAGTGTACAAGGAAGGCCAAATAGAAAAGACCCGGAAACTATTTCTTGCACCTCAACTTACGCCATTCGCACTCGGTGCCTATCTTAAGGTGGGAGAAATATTTTCCGGATCAATTTTGCCCATCCTGTAGACGTGCTTCAAGGAAATGAAATATAAAACGAGGTCAAAAGGAATGGAGGAAAATTTAATGTCACGTCGGCAACGAATTCATTGGACAGAGTACACAAACGTGAATCTAGATGCGGATTCGAACCGTGCTTTCCTGGAATAGGAGTCCATTGTACGAACCACTGCTCCACTTTTAATATACAGAATACAGCGACGGTACTGTAGACGCCAGTTACAGCCTGATGGTAAAGAGGCGCACGGAGATCTTGCGTGGAAGGCGGCGCTGCTAACTGGTGCGCCTCGCAGGCTTTCTTTCGTAACCGAGCGCTGCGGTTCCCAGGGCTGACCTCGGCTTAGCCGCCGACTCGCAACAAAGGAGCTCACGCTGACTGAGTCAGCGCAGTCGCGGGACGACTCGCCGTGGTCCGTCCTCCGGTGTCAGTAACCACTTAACCACCACAGGTAAGGCCGATCCCGCCTCCACCGCCCGTGCCGACTAACTGCGCTCTTACGTAAGGCCACGTGTTGCAACAACGCCATGTTTCGTAGCTAATTGGACTGAGGCTGCCGAAAGCAGTTTGCTTTTTTTATTTAGAGTACCCTTGCAGAAGAAACCGAATAGTATCAGCGATGTAATATGTAAATCCATGGAGAAGAAATAAAAACTTTGAGGTTCGCCGATGACATTGCAATTCTGTCAGAGACATCAAAGGACTTGGAAGAGCAGTTGAACGGAATGGACAGTGTCTTGAAAGGAGGGTATAAGATGAACATCAACAAACGCAAAACGAGGATAATGGAATGTAGTCGAATTAAGTCAGGTGACGCTGAGGGAATTAGATTAGGAAATGAGACACTTAAAGTAGTAAAGGAGTTTTGCTATTTGGGGAGCAAAATAACTGATGATGGTCGAAGTAGAGAGGATATAAAATGTAGACTGGCAATGGCAACGAAAGCGTTTCTGAAGAAGAGAAATTTGTTAACATCGAGTATAGATTTAAGCATCGGGAAGTCTTTTTTATAAGTATTTGTATGGAGTGTAGCCATGTATGGAAGTGAAACATGGATGATAAATGGTTTGGACAAGAAGATAATAGAAGCTTTCGAAATGTGGTGCTACAGAAGAATGCTGAAGATTAGATGGGTAGATCACATAACTAATGAGGAGGTATTGAATACAATTAGGGAGAGCTTGTGGCCCAACTTGACTAGAAGAAGAGATCGGTTGGCAGGACATGTTCTGAGACATCGAGGGATCACCAATTTAGTATTGGAGGGCAGCGTGGAGGGCAAAAATCGTAGAGGGAGGCCAAGAGAAGAATACACTAAGCAGATTCAGAAAGATGTAGGCTGCAGTAGATACTGGGAGATGAAGAAGCTTGCACAGGATAGAGTGGCATGGAGAGCTGCATCAAGCCAGTCTCAGGACTGAAGAGCACAACAACAATTTGTAAACAGAATGCAGAGCGTCGCACTAAGAAATTCAAGCTAGGTACACAATGAATCAGCAATTTCGTAATGTGGACACATCACTACTGGTGTGCCACAACGAACGAAACGTTGTCCTCCAACTTTTGTAGGCCTGTCTTCCTCAGTTGCGTGTAATATTACGGTAAATTGATAATTTTTACTTTTTGGACCGTCTGACTGCAACTGAATGAAACACAATTTTCGTGCCATACGCGTTTCACCTTTATTCTCTACAAGGCATCTTCAGTGGCCTGGAATACGTACATATTATATTACTTAGTTCACATTTTGGAGCAATGTACCTCCTATATGTTATAAACAGTTCTGGTGGTTGGTTTTTGCTATGATGTAGTAATATTTTAATTTCTATTTACAGGTTGCATGGACAGTTTTCTACATATTATATTTTTGTTTCATTTTTGGTGCCTTCCTCTTCTTATATTTGCCACTTGGTTTTTTTCCACATTTCACAGCACTGAGAACTGAACACTCGTTCTGATGCAATGTTTAGGTTTGTGCTGCCGACTGTCGGATGTCATTGCCAAGGATCGAATGTTATTGCTAACTTTAGAGTGTAATTTTTGAAGTTTCTGTGATGTGTGGGGCCGGCCGGAGTGGCCGAGCGGTTCTAGGCGCTACAGTTTGGAACCGCGCGACCGCTGCGGTCGCAGGTTCGAATCCTGCCACGGGCATGGATGTGTGTGATGTCCTTAGGTTAGTTAGGTTTAAGTAGTTCTAGGGGACTGATGACCTCAGAAGTTAAGTCCCATAGTGCTCAGAGCCATTTGAGACTTTTTTTGTGATGTGTGTGTGTGTTTTGATGTGAAATTATATTAATTTTGCTGAGCGGTTTTTTTTTCTTTGTGGCTGCTTGCGAGAGAGGAATGATTTCTGTGTTATTTCTTTCATTAACTGTAGTAGGGAACCTGTCCTGATGTGTTCAAAAATGGTTCAAATGGCTCTAAGCACTATGGGACTTAACATCTGAGGTCATCAGTCCCCTAGAACTTAGAACTACTTAAACCTAACTAACCTAAGGACATCACACACATCCATTCCCGAGGCAGGATTCGAACCTGCGACCGTAGCAGTCGCGCGGTTCCGGACTGAAGCGCCTAGAACCGCTCGGTCACAGCGGCCGGCTACTGATGTGTCTTCGCTCATTTATCACATGTTTATTTTCAGCGATGAGTTTCTCATTTCGCACCAAGACACACACACACACACACACACACATCACAGAAACTTCACAAATGACGCTCGAAAGTTGGCAATAACATTAGATCCTTGGCAATAACATCCCACAGTCAGCAACACAAACCGAAACATTGCATCAAAACGAGTGTTCAGTTCCTAGTGCTGTGAAATGTGGAAAAAACCCAAGTGGCAATTATAGGAGGAGGAACAGCACCAAAAATGGAACAGAAACATAATTTGTAGAAAATCGTCCACACAACCCGTAAGTAGAACTTAAAATATTACTACATCACAGCAAAAACCAACCACCAGAACTACCTATAGGTAAATTGCCCCAAAATGTGAACTACATACTATAATATGTACGTATTCCAGGCTACTGAAGATGCCTTGCAGAGGATAAAGGCGAAAAGCGTATGGCACGAAAATTGCGTTTCATTCAGTTGTAGTCAGACGGTCCAAAAAGTGAAAATTATCAATATACCGTAATACAATGTTGTCCTCTTTTATTAACCCTTGGCTACTATGGAGGTTGTCAGGAACACAATTACTACTGACGGGTCTCTCAGACCGACTTTTTATTTTTTAAGTGTAAAACCATTGTTTTGGTGAATATATATTTTCGTGACTACCTGTTTTTCATTACACTTCTTGGAAACAGACATTATGGGAATTTGAATTTTTTAAACAATACAGAATTTAAAAAACTTTGAAAATTAAAACATATTACTAAAATAACAGCACATAGTTACCTCTCTACTCACTCACAGATTATCACCAGAGAGATAGCATTACAGTTTCACAGCACAACTGTATAGAAAAACAAATTTCGGTTATGGCAACTTGTATTTGGAATCAGCTTTGAGTTAACTACTCACCATTTCAGCTTAGAGCGATTATTCCACCTCATAGTTCTATCACGGGAGAAAATGTGGCAAATTTTTATTTTAAATATCAAGAAGAAAGTAATCACCTCATGTATTCTTCCGAGGCCCTGCATCAACTTAATTAAAATTAATTTCGGCCTGCATGCATTTCAAGCAAACCCTCCCAAAATTCTCCAACAAAATCGGAACACCACACTGTTGACGCGGATATCTTGTTTTCCACTTCAAACAAGGACAACAGAAGACTGATCTTTTTCGTTTTTCGAAACATTATTTCCGTATTTTGAGGTTCATATCTCCAAAACAGCAAGTTTTCTCCGAGACGTTTCGGAATCTGTTGCCGTCCAGGCAGCTGCAAGACAATGTTGAGTTGCCTTGTTCTTACGCTGTTTGCGGCTTCTGCTTTCTCCATCGAAAACATCTTTCTGTTCTTACCGAAGAAGTACGCTCCTCCATCGTCGTTACCTGTCACATATTCATCACTATCAGTTTCCATCTCCGAATTAGTATCGCGATCACGAAGTACTAGAAATCAGGGTCACTATGACGGTCATCGAAGTTTTCATCTGAGAATTCTCTGAGGCATTCTTGAACATCCACATCCGTCTCGCATAGAAAACGTTGCATAGAAGGTCTAGCTTTTATCACCATGGAGAACCGAAACGCTCAATAAAAACAGGACACGCAAACACTAAGGTACGTCTGTGACACATCCCAGGGCCCAAAAGTAAGAAATAAATTGCAGCAACAATGCTAGATTTCTGGTACGTGTAGCTTGCGATCCAATAGGAAGATACACGGAAGAGTCTGCTTCACCTCTCGGTGGTGTGTGAAATGTCAGAAGACAAAAAACTGTAGTGGTCTGAGAGACCATCCATATATGTTAAGGAAGGAAGAAACGCTAATTAATACAGTATATTTACATTTCCTGTTTCAGCACGTTATTGCCATCGTCAGATGTAGAATATTCACGAGAAAATGTTTCCTCGAAGCCTATAAGAAACGATTCTGTGTACATGAACATCAACAATGATAAACACAGATTTATCGAAATACAAGTGACTTTCAGAGCACAACCTATACGCATATTTTGGTGAAAACGTGTGTATCATTATCGACGTTTGTGTATACAAAACTTTCTATAGCGCTTTAAAGAATTTTTTCTGAATATTCCTCATGTCGAAAGCAATACTGTTTTGAGGTAAGTGATATAAACATATTATAATAATGAGCGGTCCTGACTTAATAAAAAAATTACTGAAGAGATTAGTGGGTTGCAAGAATTCATTGTGATATCTTTGTCCACTTTCATTATTGTAATACGAGGGCGTGCTGAAAAATAAGGCCTCGGAATTTATGTGAAGACTCTTAAGGCTTTTTAAAGAAAAAAACTTTATTAACATTCTATATCTTTATTCTTCAAGCATACATTTTTATTTCTCAGCATAGTCAGTTGGTTGATAACGTCACTGCGGAACGTTTGATTTTCCTGACGGAGCCACAACCTCACCTCTTCTTGCACCTCTTCGTCACTATCAAAATGAAGTTCTCGAAGGTGTTTTGTAAGCTTTTCAAACATATGGAAATCGGATGGGGCTAAGTAGGGAATGTATGGAGAATAATCGATGACAGAGGAACCAAGGCGTCGAATTGTTGCAAGTGTCGCAGCATTCGTGTGTGTTCTGCTATTGCCATGCTCAAGGAGAGGGTACTCCATGTATAGACGAACAATTCTGATTCTAAACTCTATCATACACTACTTGCCATTAAAATTGCTACACCACGAAGATGACGTGCTACAGACGCGAAATTTAACCGACAGGAAGAAGATGCTGTGATATGCAAATGATTAGCTTTTCAGAGCATTCACACAAGGTTGGCGCCGGTGGCGACACATACAACGTGCTGACATGAGGAACGTTTCCAACCGATTTCTCATACACAAACAGCAGTTGACCGGCGTTGCCTGGTGAAACGTTGTTGTGATGCCTCGTGTAAGGAGGAGAAATGCGTACCGTCACGTTTCAGACTTTGATAGAGGTCGCATTGTAGCCTATCGCGATTGCGGTTTATCGTATCGCGACATTTCTGCTCGCGTTGGTCGAGATCCAATGACTGTTAGCAGAATATGGAATCGGTGGGTTCAGGTGGGTAATACGGAACGCCGAGCTGGATCCCAACGGCCTCGTATCACTAGCAGTCGAGACGACAGGCATCTTATCCGCATGGCTGTAACGGATCGTGCAGCCACGTCTCGATCCCTGAGTCAATAGATGGGGACGTTTGCAAGACAACAACCATCTACACGAACAGTTCGACGACGGTTGCAGCAGCATGGACTATCAGCTCGGGGACCATGGCTGCGGTTACCCTTGACGCTGCATCACAGACAGGAGCGCCTGCGATGGTGTACTCGACGACGAACCTGGGTGCACGAATGGCAAAACGTCATTTTTTCGGATGAATCCAGGTTCTGTTTACAGAATCATGATGGTCGCATCCGTGTTTGGCGACATCGTGGTGAACGCACATTGGAAGCGTGTATTCGTCATCGCCATACTGGCGTGTCACCCGACGTGATGGTATGGGGTGCCATTGATTACACGTCTCGGTCACCTCTTGTTCGCATTGACGGCAGTTTAAACAGTGGACGTTACATTTCAGATGTGCTACGACCCGTGGCTCTACCCTTCATTCGATCCCTGCGAAACCCTACATTTCAGCAGGATAATGCACGACCGCATGTTGCAGGTCCTGTACGGGCCTTTCTCGATACAGAAAATGTTCGACTGCTGTACTGGCCAGCTCATTCTCCAGATCTCTCACCAATTGAAAACGTCTGGTCAATGGTGGGCGAGCAACTGGCTCGTCACAATACGCCAGTCACTACTCTTGAATAACTGTGGTATCGTGTTGAAACTGCATGGGCAGCTGTACCTGTACACGCCATCCAAGCTCTGTCTGACGCAAGGCCGAAGCGTATCAAGGCCGTTATTACAGGCAGAGGTGGTTGTTCTTGGTATTGATTTCTCAGGAGCTAAGCACCCAAATTGCGTGAAAATGCAATCACATGTCAATCTAGTATAATATATTTGTCCACTGAATACCCGTTTATCATCTGCATTTCTTCTTGGTGCATCAATTTTAATGGCCAGTAGTGTAGTATGCTATTTTCACGCACCGACGTAGTTACGTTAAACGCCGCCATGCTAGACGCTACAGTTCGAAGACCACTAGTGGAAAAGGGCACCAAATATGGAAACTTGAATACTAAAGATGTGGAATGTTATCAACGTGTGTTTTATTGAAAAAATTTTAAGAATTTTTATATATAATTTTTGAGGCATTTCTTTTCAGTACGCCGTCGTACGTTCCCTCACTAATTTCAGAAACTGAAACAGCTCTGTCCTGTGACGATGTACTCTTATCGAATGTTACTAAGCAATGTTCAGTATAAGCAAAGATACATAATTTTCTTTTTAAATAATCAGTTCTATAAACTGATTGTCATTTTCTAAGGGAAGAAACACACTACTGTCAACTTTGTTTCGCATCAGATATGACGTCACCTTTAGAACCAGTATGAGAGAGATAATCAATAAATGAAACGATGTTTTAATGTACTATAAAATTGATCACATGTAGAAACCCCATGCATAGACCTTGGGTGAGTTCGTTGTGGCCATACATGAGTGCTAAGGATTAAAACATATAGGGGAAACTCTTCATGTACAAACAGTGAAGCACATTTCGATAAAGTAAACGTTTTTGAAAGCACTCTGTTTTGTTTGCAATCGAACTTCATACGTCTTTGCCATTTATTTATCAATACAATTTCACTCGGATGAGACTGCTTCACCATCCATAATGGACAGCCTGAATACTGAAGACTGAGCTATCGTCTTAAGAACGCAAAGTTCAATTAAAAAGAAAACTGAAATGCAGACAGTTGATGGACACTAAAAACAAATTATGGAGGATGTACCCAACCTTCCGAGTCAAATAAAACACATGCCAGAAAATCCTAAACTGATTACGGTGAGACCAGGAAGCAAAGGTCGATAATGAGTACATAGTTTTTTAATCTTTCTGGCGTATTAGAACTGTATGCAGGACCGTAAATGCACATTGTAATGCAGAGTGCAATATTCATTCTAGAATTTGGTTTGTTACTGACATACCTTATAGCAACAACTTAAGCACAAAGTAGCAGTTACTAATGATGAGAGCCAGTCTCAGTGCACGTATTATGTCGTACGAAATATCTCGTCAATCTCCTTCGAGTGTGTAATGAGATTCTCTTCAGATTCCATAAATATTTCATTTCGTGTAATCCCATATTATAAAATATGTCATGGGCGCATTACAAGCGAATGTGCATATTTTCGACGCGGAGCCACCAACGTCAGTGCAAAAACAAAAGCAGGTTAATTTCTATTGTTTCGCTCAATTTTTACTAATATTTATTACCATGGCGCGTTTCGGCAGCGTACTGCCATCATCAGATGCTTTACAGTCACATGTAAATTAGTTTTCAATCATACGTTCTTTAACGGTGCGATGAGGTCTATTTTCTGCGATTGCCAGTGAGGTTATGTAATGAAATTCATCTCTTTACAGAAAGATTAATTCATTTAAGTGCGTACCTTAAAAACGTTGTACATTTAAATCATCTCACTGGTTTCTTTACTTACAGTTTTTGTGAATAAGCATTTGTCTGTCACACAGAGCATAAGAATAAACATTATATCATCTCTTAACACTTACACATTCGGTTGTTCACATTTCAGATATTCTTAACCGCTAAGATAAAAAATTGTTTCAGTTGCTAAGAGACTACAGAAAATAAAATGGTTCAAATGGCTCTGAAGACTATGGGACTTAACTGCTGTGGTCATCAGTCCCCTAGAACTTAGAACTACTTAAACCTAACTAAGGACATCACACACATCCATGCCCGAGGCTGGATTCTAACCTGCGACCGTAGCGGTCGTGCGGTTCCAGACTGTAGCGCCTAGAACCTCTCGACCATTCCGGCCGGCCAGAAATAAAAATAATATTTTTAATGACATGTATTGTATAGTACGATGTAGTACAGAATTTGTTGGTTATTCAGAACTGATAGAACTTTTTTCCGATAGCTGAGTCTCGTTATGTTACTAAAATAAGCATTCCACATTGCAGAAATTTTTGGAGGAATTTACGTTATTACTTCCTAGCTTATCGTTAAGCAATCCACTACCAAGTTCTACGTCATGAATGAAAATTTCTAGTTCTTCATGTAAGTCCACTTGTTGTCCCTTAACTTTATGGGTAGTGAGAAGTTTAATACTGTTTCGCGGATCAAAGTAAACCTGATGACCCTTATTTATTAAACCGGTCCAATAGTGAAGCAGTACATAGGATTAATCCGAGTCCGTCAATAAACTTTGCTGAATAATTCAGCGGAGAAATACATGGCGTAATTTATTACCACTGGTTTGTGGTCGCAGCCGTGATGGGGACATCGTCCGATTTCGCAGAAGCACCGAGGACAAACGAAAGGAATGTCTCAGTCGTAAGATACCACTACAGTACCTTCACGTTGTTGCAGTGTCGGGACTGAGCCCATCACGTTCCTAGAGTGCCCACCAACGTCACTCTCTCAACTTGTAACGTAATGCATCCCATAAGCATACGCGTCATCTCGCGCCTCGACGTGACGTGACGTAATTACTACGTCCGGTAGCTGCGTCCTTGCTCGCAACCTCGGCGTCAACTTCACGGTGACTCTCATTGTCACGATAGCAGACCGAGCCACCCGCAGTTTCGCGGTGCAATGCCGAGCTGTCCTTCGCCGAGGCTGCTGCTAAACCAGAAGCGGGCGGCCGACGCCCAAATACAGTCGATAGCCGAGCTGCCCCTTCATTACTGTGGCGGTTATTGGCTGGCCTGTGTCCACACGCGAGGCCATGCCTGGTCTCTGTGACTGAGCGGGGACTCGCAGCTACTGGTTGTACTTGTACCAAAGCAAAGCGACGAGCACCGATCAACGTGACCGAACTCACCGTGAAACTGAAACGTCTCCTGAGAAAAATTATGAATGACTGTGCTGGTAAATGGCTCTGAGCACTATGTGACTTAACATCTATGGTCATCAGTCCCCTAGAACTTAGAACTACTTAAACCTAACTAACCTAAGGACATCACACAACACTCAGTCATCACGAGGCAGAGAAAATCCCTGACCCCGCCGGGAATCGAACACGGTGTGCTGGTAAACTTCAACGTTATTTGATACAAAGACAGCTGAGTAAAACTGAACGTACTCAGACAGTTCTCTCTTTACCTATTCTGATCATCACTAAACTGACGCACAATATTTTAGCGCAACGCAATCTGACTTTCAATAATCCCTACAAAAGAATGGTCACGACTAACAATAACATATACCTTTCACAAATCACTTACCTCACATAAATCTTCGTTACTCGAACTACTGCAATACAGCGAGCGCCAATGTTGCTAGCTAAATAAAAGATTCTAACTACCGAAGGCACTAATTACTCATAGGCACAGTTAGCAAAGGAAAAATTTTGATAGAGAACAATGTATTTACCTTAATAATGTTCAAAAGTCATCATGTATATCTATCAATTCATGAAAAACCATCTTTGCAAATTTCCTTTTTCTGGCGGACACGTGTCCAGATCGTCCGCTTATAGTAACCTCTTAAAACTCTGCCATCTCTCTCTCTACATCCACCACTGCTGGCGGTTCACCTCCAACTGCCTAACGCTATGCGCTGTTCACATCCAACTGCCCAACACTACACAAGCAAATATTCCAACAATTAGTCCAATAAGCCACAGACTGCACACAGCACAGTCAGTGATTTTCATATACAGCGCTACGTGGCGTTACCAACATAAAAACCTAAACAGCCTACTTACAAAACCTACGTCCATTTAGTTGTTTAGTTTGTAAAAAAATCAGTCCCCATCACCGAGCGAGGTGGCGCAGTGGTTAGCACAGTGGACTCGCATTCGGGAGGACGACGGTTTAAACCCGCGTCCGGGCATCCTGATGTAGGTTTTCCGTGATTTCCCTAAATCACTTCAGGCAAATTCCGTGGTGGTTCATTTGGACTTCCTTCTCCCAACCATTGCTAACCCAATGGGACCGATGACCTCGCTGTTTGGTCCCCTCTCCCAAATCAACCAGCCAACGAAGCAACCAACCAGCCCCTATCAGCAGATCTTCAAGTCCACAACTCTTGTGTACTTACGTTGCCGTTCTTGGTTGTCCATGGTTTTACGTTTGAGGTGACCTTAACTTTATAAATATCAAACATTTTGAGTAATGTTTGTTTATTGATGTTCAGTAGAAAAACAAAATATTTCAAAGCATCTTGCACCACTTGCACCTGGTTTAGGAAATGTTATCAATGTATTATTTAATACAATGGAAAAATCATAATAACTCGCCCAACTAACCGAACACTCCAAAATCTGTCGACACAACTGCTCATCTTCAGCTGAGGCTGCTTCTTTTATACTGACGGTTCGTGACGTCTTTTCTACTGCGTCAATTGACCCCTACGTTAGAATTACAGCATGTCTTATGCATCACGTGAACATTTATACGATTTCTAATTCCGCTGAAGGTCAATATTTCACTTTATTCCGTAGATCGAAATAGTACTCAAGAGCCTTCACAGATCACCCGGTTTCTTTGGATGCAAGTCATGTTTATAATATATTTATTTAACCGCATTGGCATGGGGAATAGACGGGCTAAAAACACACCGAAATGAAGATCACTATAAGAATGGTAAAATAAAAACGACACATAATATAGTTCATATACATGATTTGGCGGGCAGGGTAGGCAGCGTTCTCCGGGTGTTTGCTAATGATGCTGCGGTGTACGGTATGATATCGAAATGAGTGACTGTAGGAGGATACAAGATGACTTAGACAAAATTACTAGTTGGTGTGATGAATGGCAATTAGCTCTAAATGTAGGAAAATTTAAGTTATTGCTGATGAATAGGAAAAACAAACCTGCAATGTTCGCATACAGCATTAGTAACGTCCTGCTTGACACAGTCACATCGTTTAAATATCTGGGCGTAGCGTTGCGAAGCGAATATGAAATGGAATGAGCGTGTGAGGATCGCGGTAGGGAACTCGAAGGTCCGATTTCGGTTTATTGTGAGAATTCTGGGAAAGTATAATTCATCTGTAAAGGAGTGCGACCTGTTCTAGTATTTGAGATCCATACCAAGTCGGACTGATTGAAGAAAACGAACTAATTCGGATATGGACTGCTAGATTTGTTACTGGTACGTTCGAACAACACGCAAGCATTAAGGGGGTGCTTGCCCGCCCGGTTAGACGTGCGGTCTAACGCACGACTTTCCGGAGTGGTAAGGAGCGCCTGGTCCCCGGCACGAATCCGTCCGGCTGACTTGTGTCGAGGTCCGGTGGGCCGGCCAGTCTATGGATGGATTTTAGGCGGTTTTACATCTGACTCGGCGAATGCGGGCTGGTTCCCCGTATTTCGCTGCAGCCACACTATGTTGGCGATTGCTGCGCAAACAAGTTCTCCAGGTACGCGTACACCACCATTACTGTACCACGCAAACATAGGGATTACACTCGTCTGGTGTGAGATGTTCCATGGGGGGGGGGGGGGGGGGGGGTTCCCACCGGGGGCCGAACTGCACAATAAACCTGGAAGAGTTGTTCGGTGTGGGGCGGCGGAGGGGCCAGGTGAACAGCGGTAGTCGTCGTGGGGTTGTGGACCACTGCGGCTGCGGCGGGGACGGAGCCTCTCTGCCGTTTCTAGGCGCCCGGTTAACATACAATACAAAACAATACAATGGGATGCTCTGGGATCTCAAATGGGAATCCCTGGAGGGAAGCCGACGTTCTTTTCGAGGAACACTATTGAGAACAATTAGAGAACCGGCATTTGAAGTTGACCGCAGAAAGATTCAACTGCCACTAACATATATTGTCCATAAGGACCACGAAGAGAAGATAGTAGAAATTAAGGCTCATGCGGAGGCATATAGATAGTTGTTTTTCCCTAGCTGTATTTGCAAGTGGAAAAAGGAAACGAAATGAGGAGTAGTGGTATGGAGTACCCTCCGCCACTCGCCACGGATGTAGGTGTTCCAAAGTCTTGCATCAAACGCACAGGGGTGTCAGCGACAAAATGTTCGCTGTTGCTTCCTGGCGATATTATGGGTCTTTTATAATTGGTTATACCCTGAAAGTCGGCAGGGTATTGCGTTCGTATGCAATGCGTGTTGCCGACATTCCAGTCAGCTACTCTACATTAAAAGAGATTAGCCCGAGTTTCTCCGCTTGCAGAACCTCATTCTTAACGTTTTCTTATTGAAAATCATTCTTTCAGTTTACTGGTGTATATAGTACGCAGAAGCAACACACCTGGTTTGTAGACCCTGCTATTTCGGTGATATCTCGTCGTCCCAGAACCGAAGAATTCAATAAAAATCTGCCTAACATTGTCAGGAACAGTCAGCAAACATTTTGTCTCTAGTAATAGTCAGTCGCCATGAAGTGCTCTGTCATCCCTAGACGTTTAATACAAATACTTCGAAACTCCCTGTGTATAACAAGAGACTGAATTTTGACCACAGATTGCAAATGTAGACATTGATTTTTTCCACGTCAGTGTATTTCGTAAGTTATGGATGCATTTGTATCAGTGTGTTAATCAAACAAGTTAATAACAAATATTATTTTTAATCTTTACCAACCACACTGTACAAACATATGTATCTATATTTCCAGAATGACCACAGAAGATGCTTTGTAAATAAAAGCGAAAGGCGGCTGGTGTAAAATTCTCTGTAATTAATTGCAGTAATTTTAAGACTGAGAAACCATCAGTAATTGATTAAAAATCATCCACGACAATATTAGTGCATGTGAAACTGTTTTATTGCACCGACCTAGACCGTGTCTGCCGCGGAAAAATACGAAGCAATAACTGGGGGAACGTTATTACATTACAACGTTTGAAGACTTGGAATAGCTAGAAAATCCGTAACGAATGAAGACAGACCACTGCGCATCACGCCTTTTTGATTCCGTAACTTAATTACTCGTTCCGGAACAGGAACATCACGGTACGAAGCTTAATTAACTAGACATCTAGATAAGGCAGTTCGTTAAACCAGTGGCCCATCTCCCACATTCCACGCCGACACCATTCGCTCACGCAAGGCAGCAAGGCACCGAACTCGTAATTCCTGTTCTACGACTGTTGATTCCTTCAGTAGCCTATAGCCAGTACAGACAAGTAGTTTTTGGCATTAATGATGAGTCAGACTGCGTCACTACAAAATCAACTATCATTCACTATTTTATACGAAGCACGCCTATGTGAGATCTGAGTTTTCTTCTGCACTTGTATAATCACCCAGCACTCGGATTTTATACTTTAAAGTCGTTGATTATTTTTATTTCCATGCTAGAAGCCATTTTATTACAGGCTACTTCATCGACTTCGGCCAGTCAACACCTCTTTTCGAAATCAGGGTAACTCAAAAGCCCGTTAACACTTGACAGGAATGATGTAGGTAGTGAGAGAAAAATGTACAAATAAGCCTGAAATGATATGCGGTTTTATTGCAACCAAAAACAGTGCAAAAACTGGCCAACAGAAGGTGCTGGAACAGTAACACGTCAGTGATGCCACATGAGACATGAGAATCGTGTATAAAATGAGCTGCAGTGACAGAGGGAGGCACCCACTAACCGCCAATCCAGGTATTCCGCTGCGCCACTACATCCAGATTCCACCTTTCATGAACCTCCGTGCCTCCCGGCGGAATTTTAACCAACTCCCACTCTCCAACGATGAAATCCGTCCTAAGATATACCCCTCTTTCCAACCCTAATCACGACGCTCCATCTCATCACACATTCGTCCCATTTTCCCTTTCCCCCTTCATCCACTTTGGTGACTTACAGCCGCTACCTGCGGTTCTACAGAGCCCCATGGTCATACTCATCATGGTATCTTCATCATCACAATTTTTTCAACTGTTACCTCGCAACACCATTGCACCATGGCATCATTCACGTTCAAGAATATATTGTAACTGTTATATAAAATCGTCAAACGAGTTTTAAAAACCATGAATTTTTTCATCTCTATGTATTTTACAAATCCTCGTTTATAATTACTTGTTTTTACGTAAAAACCGTCACTAACGTCTACCTATGTATTTTTTGCAAAATCATCTCTTATTGGCATCTTTTACATGTTTTACCCATTTTTAAATACAGTTTTTGTAACCTTTGGCTGAAGGGTGGCTTTGTCTGCTGCCAACCCACCCCAGTTGTGGAGAACTGCAATAACAATAAAGGAAAATAAAAGAGAGAGGGTGTCAGATGCGTCAGCAATCACGCCGTGTTAACCTCACCAGAAAATGCACTGTTGGTGAAGCTTTACTATCAGAATGGAGAATCCGCTACTGCAGCTTTACGATCCTGTCGACATAAGAACGGTATTCGAACGACCAAAGGTCCTGTGACAAGTGTGTCTGTGAAGAAAACGATCACGAAGTTCGAAGCCATTGGTTGTTTACAAGATCGGTTTTGTAGTGAGCGACCAGACACACTTGCAACTGTTAGGCGGACAGTTCAAGAAGAAACTGAGACTTCAGCGGAAGAAAGGTGCAAAGTACACCTATATGTTACAGAACTGCATCGTCCCTTGCCTGGCTGATAAACACCTGCCGGAAGTGTGACATTTATGCAGGATGGCGCCCCATCCCATATTGCTACATGTGTGGAAGACCTCTTGCGCACATCACTTCGTGAGGGTAACTTGCTTGGGCTTCCAGGTCCTCAGACCTTGATTATTGGTTGTGGGGTTACCTGAAGTCACAAGTCTACCTCGATCGTCCGCCCTCATTAGGGATGCTAAAAGAAAACATCAGAGGGCAGTATCTCACCATTCCTTCTGATGTGCTGTACAGTGCTGCTCACAAAATCGTCCCTCCACTACACGTGTTGTTGATGAATGACGGCAGTCATGTAGAGCATTTGTTATAAAGAATATGGTCTTTGCTAAAAATCAGTTGTATTGCTAATTATTGCTTTTGTAAGATGTGAAGCGCCATCTGTTGCTCATTCTGTGCACTTTTTTGGTTTCAATACCCCATGTTATTTCTCTGCCTCGTGATGGCTGGGTGTTGTGTGCTGTCCTTAGGTTAGTTAGGTTTAAGTAGTTCTAAGTTCTAGGGGACTGATGACCATAGATGTTAAGTCCCATAGTGCTCAGAGCCAATGAGCCATGTTATTTCAAGCATGTGTGTCAATTTTTACCTCTCTGGCTTTAATATCTGAAAATTCAGTACTTCATGGAATAATAAAGGACTTTCGGGTCACCCTGTAGATACCGTTTCAATAGTCCATCCTTACCAGATGAAGTTACAAGCGAAAACCGAGAGCCCATGTTTACTAGACATTTTTTCTTGTTTGGCCCATACTACCACTTCTGACAGTACCAGTACATATATTCCACTGTCATATGTATCAGAACAGTTTTCGCTTATAACTTTCGACTCGTCCGTTTGCGAACCAGGGATCTTAAATTAAGTCTGATACATTTATCCTTCTCCATCATCCTATAAAGTTTGTATCATCGCGAAATCACATTTACAGGCGTCGGCGCCTACAACTTCGACGTTCTGTGGCGTTTCCAGACATGGCTTCCCACATTGAAGCGCCAAAGAAACTGGTATAAGCATGCGTATTCAAATACGGAGACACGTAAACAGCCAGAATACGGCGCTGCGACCGGCAACGCCTATCTAAAATAACAAGTGTAGCACGCAGTTGTTAGATCAGTTACTGCTCCTACAATGGCAAGTTACCGAGATTTAAGTACGTTTGAAGGTGGTGATACAGACGGCGCACGAGCGATGAGACACAGCATCTCCGAGGTAGCGATGAAGTGGGGATTTTCCTGTACGACCATTTCACGAGTGTACCGGGAACATCAGGAATCCGATAAAACAAATTCTCCGACATGGCTGCGGCCGGAAAAAGATCCTGCAAGAACAGGTCCAACGACGTCGGAAGAGAATCGTACAACGTTACAGAAGTGCAAACTTCCGCAAATTGCTGCAGATTTCAATGATGGGCCATCAGAAACTGTCAGTGTGCGAATCATTCAACGAAACATCGTCTATATAGGCTTTAGGAGCCTAAGGCCCACTCGTGTACCATTGATGACTGCACGACACAAAGCTTTACGCCTCGCCTGGGCCCGGCAACACCGAGATTGGACTGTAGATGACTGGAAACATGTTGCCTGGTCGGATGAGTTTCCTTTCAAATTGTATTGAGCGCATGGACGTGTGCGGGTATGGACACAACCTCCTGAATCCATGAACCCTACATGTCAGCAGGGAACTGTTGAAGCTGGTGGAGGCTCTGTAACAGTGTGGGGCGTGTGCAGTTGGAGTGATATGGGACTCCTGATACATCTAGATACGACTCTGACAGGTTAATTTAATGGCGTGTGACGGGGGCCTCCCGTCGGGTAGACCGCTCGCCTGGTCCAAGTGTTTCGATTTGACGCCACTTCGGCGACTTGCGCGTCGATGGGGATGAAATGATGATGATTAGGACAACACAACACCCAGTCCCTGAGCGGAGAAAATCTCCGACCCAGCCGGGAATCTAAACCGGGCCCTTAGGATCGACAGTCTGTCGCGCTGACCACTCAGCTACCGGGGGCGGACACTCTGACAGGTGACACGTACGTAAGTATCCTGTCTGATCACCTGCTTCCATTCATGTCCATTGTGAATTCCGACGGAATTGGGCAATTCCAGCAGGACAATGCGACACCCCACACGTCTATAATTACTATAGAGTGGCTCCAGAAACACTCTTCTGAGTTTGATCTCTTTCTCTGGCCACCAAACTCGCCAGACATGAAGATTATTGAGCATATCTGGGATGCCTTCCAACGTGCTGTTCAGAAGAGCCCTCCACCCCCTCGTACTCTTACGGATTTATGGACAGCCCTGGAGGATTCATCGTGTCAGTTCCCTCCAGCACCTTCATACATTAGTCGAGTCCATGCCACGTCGTTGCGGGAGATCTGCGTGCTCGCAGGGGCCCTACACTATATTTGGCAGGTGTACCAGCTCCTTTGGCTCTTCATTGTATGTAAAACTTCATCTACTAAGTTCCTTCTACAACCTCTACAAGTGTGTAGCTGTAACATGAAATGAGAAACCGCCTGTATAAAATGTAGGTTTACCTACAATCATTCCTCCCACGCGCTATTTGCGAATGGAACAGTGATGGGGGAATAAAAAATGGTTCAAATGGCTCTGAGCACTATAGGACTTAACATTTGAGGTCATCAGTCCCCTAGAACTTAGAACTACTTAAACCTAACTAACCTAAGGACATCACATACATCCATACCCGAGCCAGGACTCGAACCTGTGACCGTAGCGGTCGCGCGGTTCCAGTCTGTAGCGCCTAGAACCGCTCGGCCACACAGGTCGGCCGATGGGGGAATAGGTATTTTCTTTAAAGTCAGTACCGCCATTAGACTGTTTTTTTATTTGCAGTGTTACATTTACACGATCATGATTTCGGTTTCAAAGTGCCATTATCAAGTGTTTTAATTTTGAGTGCCTAAGATGGCATACTGTCGTATTTAAAATACATTATTAGACACATTGTCTAAGGGTCAATATTTCTGGTAAAGCCTACTGCTTTCTTTTATCACTGACAAGGAAACCTCCCCATCACACCCCCCTCAGATTTAGTTATAAGTTGGCACAGTGGATAGGCCTTGAAAAGCTGAACACAGATCAATCGAGAAAAAAGGAAGAAGTTGTGTGGAACTATGAAAAAAATAAGCAAAATATACAAACTGAGTAGTCAATGTGTAAGATAGCCAACATCAAGGAGAGTCTGAGCTTAGGAGCGTCGTGGTCCCGTGGTTAGCGTGAGCAGCTGCGGAACGAGAGGTCCTTGGTTCAAGTCTTCCCTCGAGTGAAAAGTTTACTTTCTTTATTTCCCAAAGTTATGATCTGTCCGTTCGTTCACTGACGTCTCTGTTCACTGTAATAAGTTTAGTGTCTGTGTTTTGCGACCGCATCGCAAAATCGTGTGATTAGTAGACGAAAGGACGTGCGTCTCCAGTGGGAACCGAAAACATATTGCCCACGGAATACATCTCACGTATTTAATGCGCTCTCGTCCAAAGTAGCGAACAGTCAACTGCCAGCCAGGGAGCCTCGTTAGCAGGAATAGCCTCTCTTCCGTGCGCTGTAGTCGACTGACGTTGTGTGTTTCGATGTTTGTTTAGGTGTAGCGTCCCCATACTACGGTGCAGTTACCTCGCATCGGACGGACGGACGGACAGATAATAATTGTCTGAAAATAAAAAATTAAACTTATTCACTCGAGGGAAGACTTGAGCCAAGGACCTCTCGTTCCGCAGGTGCTCACACTAACCACGGGACCACGGTGATCCTTAGCTCACACTGTCCTTGATGTTGCCCATCTTCCGCATGGACTACTCAGTTTGTATATTTTGCTTATTATTTCATAGTTCCACACAACTTCTTCCTGTTTTCTCGATTGATCTGTGTTCAGTTTTTCAAGGCCTATCCACTGTACCAACTTATAACTAAATCTGAGGGGGGTGCGATGGGGAGGTTCCCTTGTGAGTATACCACCTTGACTAGATATTGATACCGGAAGCACCCCTCGACACACACTGTCAGGTGACTCGCGGTGTATAGACGTAGCTGTAGATTTCTGTGGAGAGACTGGGCTGAGGGGAGTGGTCGGAGACCAGAGCGCAGACCTAGAAGCGGCGCTGAGCTGTCCAGGAATTCCCCCGCGGACCTGAGCGGACTGGATTCTTGCCTGCCTCTGGAGCCGCAGCCGGCGATCGGCCGTCGCTCTAAAAATACGGCTAGCGGCCGCCGGCGTGGAATGTGGCGCTGGGTGCGCTGCGTTGCACCAGATCCGGCACCGTTCCCCCCACCCCCGCCCTCCCACTCTCACTGACCAGCTGCCCGACAGGCGCCGCTTCCGAAACGCCGCCGCTCCGACATGGAAGGGGGCAGGCGCCGTGGGCACACGTCCAGCTAGTGAACCGTATGCTCCGCGTATCTTTCCACACATCGTCCGTCAGCGTCCATTAATATCATTAATTTTTGAGATAATATTTTGAATACATGATTATCCGAGTGTAGAGCCCTCCGTGGAACCGCCGACAATGAAAGAGACGACAGACACAATCAAAATACTAAAAAAACAACAAATTTTCAGGGAGAGAGGGCGTAACAGCTGAACTGTTTAAGAAGGAAGGAATAAAAATGTCGAAACAAACGCTCAAACTTGTTACGAACAGCACAGTAGGACATACATTTCTTTTACTAGTGGAATTTTCTGAAGCAATTTCTTTGTTTAAGCATAGAGAAACTTTGCATTTATGGCACTGAACATAATTATTCTGTTTCTTGCAAAATATGCACCTTCTTCTTGTGTTATTCCACAGAGGAAAGTGGTCAATTTTGTCCTTTCTGCATTCCAGCACTGGAGTTACTGTATTAGCAGGTTTCTTGCGTTTTTGGACATATCTTCAGTATTTGGACGTCCCCTTTTGAATTTTCCTTGCCCAGCAGATACCAATGCACTTGCAAGATTAGCTTGAAACTGACTGAGACAAACTTGTTCTTCAGACAGGACCTTGCAGTCTTCTCTACATCTCAGCCAGCTATTGGCAACACCTATTGTTATTGTGTGCCAGAAGATATACAAATACCATATTCTGGATTTTAATAGGATATAGCGATATCAACATATCATAGAGATATACTCCTCCCATATTACAATTGTACATTTAAACAATGGATGGTCTTGGGACAAGAATATGTTCTTTCTTAGTCCTATCCCATCTTTTTGCCATGTCCTTTGGCTCTACACCTGTTACCAAAGATAAGAATGTAACACATTTGTTATCATACCATTTCACAATGATGAACTTGCCCATTGTATCAAGTTGTGAAACTATAGTACCGCGTCCTTGCGCTTCATCTGCTTTTCGTCGGGAACAGTACATTTCTTCAATCTTGCAGCTCTTATTGTGCCTGTATAATAAATACCCCTCTTCAGTAGGCTCTCAGCAACATGATACGATGTGATAACATTGTCTGCATAAACCTTAAGAAAGCGATTGTCTTCCAATGCTGCAATTAGTGAACAGAAGCGATAATAATACCAGTTCATAAAAAGGGCGACAAACAACCATGCAGGAACTACAGAGGCATTTCATTAATTAGCACCGCCTACAAAGTGTTCTCCAAGATCCTCCAGAAAGAAATTATAACCATATTTAAAAGAAATAATAAATGAGAAACAAGCAGAATTTGTGAAGAATCGATCAACAACCGAATAGATGTTCATACTGAAAGAAGGAATAATGGAATGTAGTCGAATTAAATCTGGTGATGCTGTGGGAATTAGATTAGGAAATGAGACGCTTAAAGTAGTAAATGAGTTTTGCTATTTGGGGAGCAAAATAACTGATGATGGTCGAAGTAGAGAGGATATAAAATGTAAACTGGCAATGGCAAGGAAAGCATTTCTGAAGAAGAGAGATTTGTTAATATCGAGTATAGATCTAAGTGTCAGGAAGTCGTCTCTGAAAGTATTTGTATGGAGTGTAGCCATGTATGGAAGTGAAACGTGGACGATAAATAGATTAGACAAGAAGAGAATAGAAGCTTTCGAAATGTGGTGCTACAGAAGAATGCTGAAGATTAGATGAGTAGATCACATAACTAATGAGGAAGTATTGAATAGAATTTGAGAGAAGAGAAATTTGTGGCACATCTTGACTAGAAGAAGGGATCGTTTGGTAGGGCATATTCCGAGGCATCAAGGGATCACCAATTTAGTATTGGAGGGCAGCGTGGAGGGTAAAAATCGTTGAGGGAGACCAATAGATGAATACACTAAACAGATTCAGAAGGATGTAGGTTGCAGTAGGTACTGGGAGATGAAGAACCTTGCGCAGAATAGGGAAGCATGGAGAGCTGCATCAAAACAGTCTCTGGACTGAAGACCACAACAACAACAACTGAAAGAAGCCATATCCAAAAAATGGGAGTATAACAAAACAATGGCAATACTATTTGTTGAATTTAAGAAAGCCTGTGACAGTATATCCAGAGATACGTTGTGGGAGAAAATGCAGAGATTCGCAATATCGAAGAAGATAATAAATCTCGTGAAAGTGGCACTGAAAGGCGCGAAAGGGGTAGTGAGTTCAAATGGCTCTGAGCTCTATGGGACTTAACATCTGAGGCCATCAGTCCCCTAGAACTTAGAACTACTTAAACCTAACCAACGTAAGGACATCACACACATCCATGCCCGAGGCAGGATTCGAAGCTGAAGCGCCTAGAAGCGCTCGGCAACACCGGCCGGCTAAAGGGGTAGTGAAAATGGATGGAGAGTATTACAACGCGTTTGACATGAAAACAGGAGTCAGGCAAGGAGTTGGAATATCACCACTCTAGTTCAACATTGTAATACAGGAAGCGCTGGACGCAGCAAGTGAAGCAGAAGAGGGCATTAAAATAGGAACAAAAATAAATGTACTGGCCTTTGCAGATGAAGTAGCACTAATCGCTGAAAATCCGGAGAGCCTTAAAATACTAGCAAAACGACTCTTTCAAAAATCAAAGGAAACTGGATTAGAAGTAAATGATGTGGAAATAAATTCTTGAAGGTAGGAAGAAATTACAGAGCAAAAACACGGGAAACTCTGCAGATCGATAACCACACGCTTGAAGAAGTAGAGGAGTTTAAATATCTCTTATTAGTAGCAAACAACAAAAACGATGAGAAACAAGAAATACAGGCGAGTACCAAAGCTGCATCCAGAGCATCATACTCACTCAACAAAACTAAAAAATTTTCAAGAACAACCAAAGTAAGAATATATAAGCCCAAAATCAGACCAGTATTACTACATGGGGCAGAAATACGGCGTATAGATAAATACACGGAGAGGAGCACAAAAGTTTTTTTTTTAAATAAAATCCTGCGAAAGATATTCGGACCAATTTATGAGGGAGGAGAATGGCGAAGAAGAACGAGCATGGTGCTCAGGGAGCTACACAATGAACCAGATGTATCTGCGGCAAGTCAAAACAAGAAGACTAACATGGGCAGGCCACGTCTATAGAAGAGAGCAGGGATCTTTACTGAGAGAAGTCTCAGAGAATAAACCGGAAGGCAGGCAGAAAATGAGATGGAGAGAGCAGGTTGCTAAGTATCTCCAGGTACTGGGAGCAAGGAAAGAAGATGCCGAAGACAGAATACTGTGGAAGAGGCCAGAAACCGACTGCGGTTTGTGGGGCCAGGAGAGTCAGAGTAAGCAATTTTTTGAGTTCCTTACCTCAGTCGATAAAAATGTAACCCTAATAGAATCACATTGTTGCCTGTCTGTCCGTCCGTCTTAACAGTTAAGCCTCATGAACGTGCAGACACACCGAGTTGAAATTTATGTCATATACTAGGGTTCACGCTCCCTTGGCGGTGCCAAAATTTAAGCTTCTAAAACAATGCAATCAAAAGATATGGCCATTTTTGTCACACATTTCGATACCCGCGAATTCACTCGTCAAAGCTTTTAAAGTATTTCCCATTGACATAGAACTATAAAATATAGGAAGAAGCAAGTTTACACAGCACCAGAAAAGAAAAAATCCGTATGTTGTTCATTTGTAATTATATCACATAAACATTTTTCCCGTTTGCTGTCCGCCGATCTGTCGGTCCAGATGCAAACACCCTTTTTTCTCAGGAATAGAGGTATAGAGTTGAAATTTATGTCACATACTAGGGTCTATGGTCCCTTGGCGGCGTGAAAAATTTAAGCTTCTAAATCTACGCAATCAAAAGGTACGGTCGTTTACAGGATAACTATTATTGAACTATGTGAAAAAACCGTAAATTAGTTACAAACTACGACTCGCAGTCCTTATTGAACATGTAAACGTCACTATGGATATTCGGATTTAGGTTCTGATATGTTCGATATGCCTGCCATCATTGACGATGATGTGGTGCAGATGAATAGCGAAATTCCACAAGACCCGCTGAAATGTCGGAACATCGATGCTGTCGATCTCCTGAATAGCTGTTTTCAGCTTAGCAATGCTTTTGGAGTTATTGCTGTATGTAGTGTCACCGCCAGACACCACACTTGCTAGGTAGTAGCCTTTAAATCGGCCGCGGTCCGTTAGTATACGTCGGACCCGCGTGTCGCCACTATCAGTGATTGCAGACCGAGCGCCGCCACACGGCAGGTCTAGAGAGACTTCCTTGCACTCGCCCCAGTTGTACAGCCGACTTTGCTGGCGATGGTTCACTAACTACATACGCTCTCATTTTCAGAGACGACAGTTTAGTATAGCCTTCAGCTACGTCATTTGCTACGACCTAGCAAGGCGCCATATTCAGTTACTATTCTGAACAGATAATATTGTGAATCATGTACCGTCAAGAGCGACGTTCATCATTAATGGATTAAAGTTAAGTATGAAACTAATTCCGTCCGCTTTCTGAATTCTAATTCCTTGACATGTTCCAGACCTCACGTCAGTATAGTCCTTCCCTCCTCACGCCAGCCTGCGTGAGCTAAAACGCGTGCATTTCGGCCTTCTCTAGTAACACGGTGTTGGCTCTTCTGCCAACCCAACACTGTACACCTTGTATTTATTACATCCCCACAAAAAAGAGTCGCATGTGATCAGATCCGGAGAATATGGCGGCCAATCGAGGCCCATCCCAGTGGCCTCTGGGTATCCCAGAGCCAGAATGCTGTCCCCAAAGTGCTCCTCCAGGCCATCAAATACTGTCTTGATTCGATGGGGTCGAACTCCGTCTTGCATGAACCACATCTTCTCGAAATCAGGGCCACTTTGGATAATGGGGATGAAATCATCTTCCAAAACCTTCACGTAACGTTCAGTAGACACCGTGCCATCAAGGAATATCATACCGATAATTCCATGACTTGACATTGCACATCACACAGTCACCCGATGAGGGCGAAAAGACTTCTCGATCGCGAAATGCGGATTCTAAGTCTACCAAATGCGCCAATCTTGCTTACTGACGAACTCATCCAAATGAAAGTTGGCTTCATCCCTAAACCAAACAACCATGCGCATACTCGTACTCCGCCGCCAACTGTGCAGTTTGAAGGTCCTAACACAAACCGTTCAAAAGTTATGGCGATTTTATTTCATGTACTTCAATAATTGTCACCCTTTATGTCACATATTTTGATACTCGTAAACTCGCTCATCAAAACACATTACTCCACTCTGTTTTGGCTTGATGCGACATCAGTGGTCCTGTGTTTCAAAAATAGCAAACACGTTCTGTTGCAGTTGTTTAATCATTTATACTATTATTTTTGGAACCACTCATCAAACGTATAGATGAACTATCTACGTATATCTCGGGCCTAGTAGTGTAGCGATAAGCAACGTGCCTGCAAACCGAGAGGTCGTGGAATCGAATATTGGTTGGGCAACGGATTTTGCAGTCTTCGTGTTAACCCTGTATGTAGAGTCACCAAAAACAATACATGGTTCGGGTTCCACATTAAAGTGTAAGTCCCCTTTCCCCGGTTAGATAACTGGGTTAAGTTACGGACACGCCACATGCAGAACTGGTGTCCGATAGAAACACCTACAGCAGTCCGTTGAGCCAGAGGAAATTATTATTATTATTATTATTATTATTATTATTATTTATATGCGTTATTAAATTTGTGTGGAACTCTCAGAGCGTAAGTCCTGCTCACATTTGTCCGGCTTTTTTACTGCTTCAGCTGCTTGTTACTAATATTTATTAGCCCTAAGCGTTTCGGCCGCATACTGCCGTCATCAGGTGCACTATAGTTACATGAACATTAATGCACCTGATGATGGTAGTATTTTGCCGAAACGTGCGATGCTAATAAATATCAGTAAAGAGGGACTTGAAAAGGAAGGGAAGCACCAACATTCTGGCCACAGAAGTGTCAATCGGCCCCGATCGAGCGTCATGTCATCCATCAGCCAGCGGCGTCATTTGTATGCGATATGGAGTAGCCAGCACACTGCTTCCCGCTCTTTGTCAACTTAGCAAACCTGGTGCTGTTACTTAGCATTCAAATAGCTCCTCAACTGGCATCAAGAGGTTGAGTGCACCGCATTCCAGTCCTCCCACAAAGGAAAAAATCCCTGGTAGTACTGAGAATCGAACCCGGGTTCTCCGCATGGCAGCCATCGACGTTTAAGTTACAGAGGCCGAGCCCAAAAGGTAATTGAAGCAGTAAAAATTATTTCATAAATTTGTAATACAGTTGCTGACCTCAGCCAATTCCATATGACATACTTGAATTTAAGTATACTATTAATGCAGTCACAATTAAGTCACAACTGTTTTCTTACATACTGTTTGCAGTGTCTGTGTTTAACGGTCCGTTATGCAATGTCCTTGAGACACGCATGTATGTCTGAGGGTCACTGCATAGTGGTCCGTTAAACGCAGACACTGCAAATAGTATATAAATACCTAGGCACAGGCGCGACAATTAGAAGTAAGTCTCTTACGGTCCGTGAATCACAATGATTGTGCGAGAGCAGGATATGGATACACGCGGTGAAATGTGGTGGTTCGGGGTGGTCATGGAAGCGCGCTTAGATAGCCAAAGTTGTTATAACGTAGAGTGGGAAATCAGGGTTCAAATACCGGTCCGGCACAAATTTTCGTCTGTCGCCAATATATTGTACATCTAGAGCCTCATCGTATTCGTCATTGCGAATATGTTTCCTGTTTTCTTACAGTATATTTCTGTCTATGAAGTCGAATTCTGTAAGTAGTCCCCAAAACATTTAGTTAAAAGGCATCAAAGCATCTATAGCAACAAAAGAATTGCTGTATATGTGGAAGAAAGTTCTCAAACATATTTTTAAAAAAAACACGAATTTAGGCCAGGATGTTGTAAATCTCCATTGCTTTCTAACCTCTATATCGACGATCACCCACGGCCAATCACGTGATTGGTTTTTCTGTCTGGTTGTTCCCTCGGTTCCCCCATTGTGCACTAAAGAGGTTGTGCTATGATACTGATAGCTGCTCTGATTGTGGAGACATGTTTGAAGTTGTCGTCATCATACGTGGTGGCCACGTCTCTTTCGCAACAATCTATTTTGCAGGGGAAGAAATTCGAGATTGTTGTACTACGCTTTCGAGCTTTTATGCATGTTCGCGAATGTTAACGAATGTTTTTGAGTGTTGTATATTATTCTCGAATGTTCTAGAGTACAACGTGGGAACAGAACTTTTCGAATTGATCTGTACTCCGCTAAAATCGTCTTAACCGGTGATTTGTGCAACGTACTAAAGGCAGAGGGACAACTCATCGAAAATGTGTATCCGCTTAAAGAGAATAACAACGTAAAGAAAAAATGCTTGTGTAAGCGAACAATTTTAGCAACAAAAAATGTAGTTCAGCCAAAAAATCTGCGATTATACAATATGACGCCAGGAAAAAAAAACTAGTGCATTAAATTCGCTCAGCAGTCCTGCTATGCCCCCGTGAAAGCATATAAGCTGAATTGTGAACCAGAAAGGAAAAAGACAGTTTTCATACGAATGCTACTCATTCAATTAACTTGCCATTCCGCTTTACAAGCCTCCAGTTGCCGGTAAGGTTAGCGCAATGTATGGCATAATGATGCACAAGGGCAAACCCTCCAATATTGAGGAATGAATTTAAAAGAACCGCGTTTCCGGCCAGAACAACTATACATGCAGTGTTCGCCTGTTGGTCAACCACTAAAGGTACTAGTCTTTGCACCCGAAAGTGATACAGGAAATATAATATGTAACAATGTACCAAGAACAAATTACTCGCTATACGAATGAGATGAACAACACTTGTTTTCCAATTCAGGAAACAAATTAAAAAAAGAAGACCAATCTCCTTTTCAATAAGTACAATTTAAGAAATTTACCCACTAAAAATAAAGTAATGACATTCTCGAGCAACCATTTAATTCAATAAAAATCGTCGTTGATGGCACCGAGGGCACAGTGGTTCGCTATCACAACGGACGATCAACTTCTGAATTTCATTCTCATAAACCGCAGCTCAGCAGCCGTTTAGATTCCATGGATTTTTGTACCTTACGTGGATTCTGGTCTAACATGAGCCGCTCATGTTTGTTAGCCAGTAACGATGCGAATTAAAAATCGTCACTCCATTATCACACCATTCAAGGAAATTAAAACCACTAGCTTCTAAACTGATTTTCGGTAAAAAATCTGTTTTCCTGAACTCTTTGCGATCTAACCCGTTTTATCATCATTCCATCTTTCACAGTGTTTTCTCCAATAACTTCCTTAATACGACCGCTCTAAATACAGAAAACGAACAACTGCGCATATTCCACACCTGGTGCGGTTATTAACTGACCGAGGCGTTTTAAATTAGCACAAACAAACGTAAACATGGACTCACATTCGTTTAAGGCCTCTGAGGGCAGCCAGTAGATGTACTAACCCAGCGTGCAATCACAGCGCTGCAGCGGCCATGTTTTAAAACAGTAGTTTCTTTAAATACCTCGCCTCGTAAACATAATTCTCTGTCATACAAAAGCTGAAATGTTACTTCGACAATTACAAATCGTGTAAACCTTTACGCCTCTGGAAATCGGCATCATCTTCAGGAATGAGCACTGTATGAACTGACTTTCTTTTAACGAAACCTGGTTTGTATCTTCTTATTCGCCTCAAAAGAGATTTGGTTTATCTACCACGCCTCTCCGGCAAAAATGTTTCTTACAGCATTCGTAATCAAATTTTAATCCCGAAAAAACTGTGCAAATCTTGTTGGCATTTTTAATAGTAGAGGACCATTGGCGTAATGGTAATTCCTTGTCGTATCTTAGTAAAGTGCTGTCTTTCATCTAGTTTATATATTTACCATTTTCTTTGGCACTATTCTTCTGATTTTCGGAACGGTGTACCGTACAATGGTTATGTGAGTCATCTCCAAGTACGTTATTACTTTAATTCTCTGTTCATGGATTCTGTGGGAACCATTAACAAATTATTTATGAATGAAGATGACGAGTGACTTTTTAGGGGACGGTGTGTCATCAGTTGCATCACCAAAACTATTAATGGACCGCACTTTGCCACCTCAGCGTCGACATTACGATAAATTCCACTGCCCGACGTCGGCAAGCAGTAGATAGTTAACGTGCGTGACAGAGCAGACCAAGCAGTTGCTGCCCGGGATTTATGGACGACCCTCTTCGCGCGTAAGTTACAGTTCCGCACTATTTCTGGAAGCCAGAATGTGGAACACTTGAGGCGCCACGCATAACGTAAGCGCAAAAGACGGAGACGGCAGCTATCTGCTGCGGTTCCTCGCCTTATTACAGTGGGTTGCGACCTTTCTGTTACTGAAGTAAACGCCGCAAGTCATCGGGGTCGTACGTGACGCCCAAACGGCTCCCCTGTCGAATTTCATAATGACTTTAGACATAATCACGTTGCTTCAGCCGCCTCCATAGATGAAACTGCAAACGCATCCGAACATATTTATAACGTATTCTGAGCTCGAACGTAAAAAAGGTGTCTCGAAGAGAATGACGTCATCCGTGCCAACTGGCATAACTTCCGGAAGTACGAGGTCTGTTAAAAAAATTTCGGAACATTCGTAACTTCGCGATAATAGTACACTAGATCGAAATGCAGTTGGCATCCCTGCACACGCCTCTGTTTAATGTGTAACTGCCGGAATTTCAATGTTGTTTGTTAGTTATTGTTCAGTGCTGTATTTAGTAGATCGTTGTGTCACACAATCTGCAAATTTCGAGATGGCAGAGTTAGGGGAGTAACGCGTCCGTATTAAATCTTGCGTGAAACTCAAGAAAATCTTTACAGAGACACACCAAATGATGCAGGAAACCTACAGTGATGAGTGCTTAAGCCATACTCGGTGTTACGAATGTTCACACGGTGAGACGGAAGTTAAAGATGACCCTCGTTTAGAATGCCCTTCGACGTCTACCGACAAGGCTCAAATCAGAAACGTCATCAAAACTGTGCGTGCCGATGGAAGACTGACTGTCCGAAAGATTGCCGAAGAATGCAACATTTCAGTTGGACCGTGTCATGAAATCCTGACACAGCATCTTGGAATGCACCGTGTTGCCGCCAAGTTCGTCCCACGGCTCGTGAGTCAAGCCCAGAAAGACCTTCCTCTCGCAATCTGTGAAGAGCTTACGGATCGCGGAGATGAGAACGAGATGTTCCTCAATAGAATCACAACTGGTGATGAGACGTGAATCTTCAGTTGTGATGTTGAGACCAAGGTTCAGTCTTCACAGTGGGACGGGAAAGGTCTCCAAGACCAAAAACAGCTCGTCAGGTCAGGTCAAATGTCAAAGAAATACTGACAGTTTTCTTTGACTCTGAAGGATCAGTCCATCGTGAATTCGTGCCACAGGGACAAACTGTTATTCCATGGTACTATCGGAATGTGTTGCGCCACCTATGAGAAAATGTGAGAAGAAAACGGCCTGAAAAGTGATGAGACAATTCATGTCTCTTGCATCATGACAACGCACCCACACATTCATATCTGTTGGTGTGTGACTATTGCACAAAAAACGAAATCACTGTGCTGACTCATTCTCTGTACTATCCAGAGCTGGCCCCTTCGGACTACAGGCATGCGTATTCAAATACAAAGATACGTTAACAGGCAGAATACGGCGCTGCGATCGGCAAAGCCTATACGTATAAGACAACAAGTGCGGCGTAGTTGTTAGATCGGTTACTGCTGCCACAATAGCAAGTTATCAAGATTCAAGTGAGTACGAACGTGGTGTTATAATCGGCGCACGAGAGAAGGGATACAGCATCTCCGAGGTAACGATGAAGTGAGGACTTTCCCGTACGATCATTCCACTAGTGTACCATGAATACCAGAAATCCGATAAAACATAAAATCTCGGACATCGCTGAGGCCGGAAAAAGATCCTGCAACAACGAGACCAACGATGACTGAAGAGAATCGTTCAACGTGTTGACAGAAGCGCAACCCTTCTTCAAATTATATATATGAAGACAGCAACTTGTTCTCGAAAGAACAGTTGCTGTTGATGACCATGCAGCTTTTCCCTGGAATAAATGATGACTAACTGACAACCTCAGCTGCCGACAGGTGTTGCTGTTATACCTCGATGTGGACAGCTGAAAATGTGTGCCTCGACCGGGACTCGAACCCGGGATCTCTTGCTTACATGGCAGACGCGCTATCCATCTGAGCCACAGAGGACACAGGTGAATATCGCGACTGCAGGGACTTATCCCTTGCACGCTTCCCGTGAGACTCACATTCCCAACTGTCCACAATCCTACATATGTATTGTACCTTATGTATCATGTATGCATGCACACAGATACTGCAATGTAAAAACTTAATGCTAGTACATAATTCGATTTTATAAGATTCTACAACTTTTTCCACTCATAATATTACAAAGGGTTGTTCATCCAGGTGGTTGATGGCGCTTATATATTACCGAAACTGGTACCAACTATATAGCTTTCCATATTGTCGTCCAATATGATATTCTTATTCATTAAAGAATTCTCATCGACTACCAGATGTGGTTCTCAGTGAGGCTAGCAATCCGCAGATTTAGCATTGCCAAGTGCAACGGGAAACACTATGGCTTTAGCAAGCACTACGTTACTTGGGTTTGTTTAGCTGCCAGGCTATTCACGGTAAATTATAGCGTTACCTTGGCGCGGCGACAGTTTCAGCGCTGTTTTGCAGTCACAGTGAATTAACATTACCGAAATAGCGTCTCCAATCTTTCAAAGATAGCCCATAATGCAGTAATAAATATAAGACTTGTGCAGTCCAGTTTATATGACTGTACAGAAACGTGTTAAACGAGGAGACGAAGACTGTCTTAGTTCAATCCAAGGCTGTTAAGTGTCGGTTCTACTGGTCTATTTAAGGGTAGTTTATGACAGTTTCTCATATTCATTTTGTCGAATGCTCGTCCTGTATTAAGCTTTTCTCGCTTCCCACGCCCGGGTTCCCGGGTTCGATTCCCGGCGGGGTCAGGGATTTTCTCTGCCTCGTGATGGCTGGGTGTTGTGTGATGTCCTTAGGTTAGTTAGGTTTAAGAAGTTCTAAGTTCTAGGGGACTGATGACCATAGATGTTAAGTCCCATAGTGCTCAGAGCCATATTAAGCTTTACCCAAACAACCCCAAAACTGTAGCTTTCAAAACACACGTTATCCAAGTTTTATGATTTCAGTCACCATCAAAAAACAGAAGTCATGAAAAAATGGAATATATCCTTTAACATGATAAGATATTACGTTCTGTAAGCAAAAAAGTTGTTATAAGCGACTTCAAAGTTAAGTTGAATGAGCGTTTTTTATAATTTATTTACTCCTTCCTCGGTTATGGAGAGTTAGTAGTGACGTTTTATTTGCTTGTTATTATTTTTTATGTGCAACAGGGTTTCTTCAATTGCTCTAATACTTTTTACTTCATATTTTTACTTTTTACTATAAACCTAACGTTATTGGTATGCGAATGAAAATATACAAGAAAGAAAGAATAGAAGAAAAAATACAAGAGGTATGGCCAAGGTTCCAGGAAACATTCCCCACACGTAGAGGAAGGAAACATGTTATATGGGCATGGGTCCGAAAACGTTTGATTTCCATATTAGAGCTCATTTTCTACAACTCTTCGTCACATCAGTAATGGGAAACACACAGGAAAAGAATGTCGCAGCGCAGGATAAACACTTTTGTAAATAAAATGTCCAAAATGCTCTCAGTTCAGACGTACCCGAATGAACAGACATCACGCATTCATATAATTAATTGATCTCCATGAGCTAGGAATCCACCTTCTTTAGTGCGGATGCATAATTATGTTCGAACTGCTGTGGGGGTCTCAAAGTAGCGAACATGGAGGATATAGACGGGACTGTGGATAGGTGGCGCTAGGTGGCAATGTTGATAGGCCGAGGGGCGTGCCGAGATATTACGTGCATTGAGAAAAACGCTGTATTCGGATCACGCAGAGGTTAAACGCAACTGCATAGTAAGCAGGAGACCCCGGGTTCGAATCCCTGTCCGGCGCACATTTTCACTCCTCGCCGCCGATTCCGCATAAAGAGGGGACTGATGACCATAGATGTTAAGTCCCATAGCGCTCAGAGCCATTTTTTTCCGCATAAAGTCTTCATGCAGCTGACATCAATAGTCCCTTGCCTTACCTTTCCCTTCTCCCCCCTCCGCCTTCAATATACATAATAAGGATACATGAATCAACTCGTCGTCGCATTGAATCTCTGATGTGCTGATAAATTCCTGGAGAATAGCGTACTGTTTCACAGCCTTCCACAATATGGGCACGAAGACTCTGTACATATTGTACCAGGGTTCCACACAAAAGCTTTCAAATGCCACCATAAATAAAAGTCTGATGGCCTTAGGTCCGGAGAGTGTGGAGGTCAAGAAACTGGTCCATCTCTACCTATCCACCAAGCATGAAATATATTATTTCGACGCCTACGAACATTAACACTGAAATGAGGAATATCTCAACAGTGCATGAAGCACATGTTTTGTCACACTCCTAAACACACATTTTCTAACAGAACAGGTAGAATATTCTTTAAGAAAGCATGGTACCTTTCCCCATTAAGCATGAATGGGAGAACACGAGGCCCTAACAACATCACCAACGATGCCCGGCCTAAGTGTTGACAGAAACTCTTCGTTGACGACGTGCTTGCACAATTTCGTGAAGACTCTCGGTGGCCCGTGATAAAGGATAAGAGTGGACCCAAAATTGAACCTTGTGGGGCTTCCTTCGTTGTTTCTCCCTTTCCATTAACGTCTTTCTCTTTCAACATTGTTTGAATTATTCAGCACAACATTTTCATTCTGTTTGTTAAGTATGATGGAAACCAGTTCTAGTTTCGATGATTAATGTGACTATGAAAAGAAAGCAGATAATGAGCTCTATCATGGAAATGAAGCATTTCCGTACCCGTGTCCATATGACATTTTATTCCTCTATGTGTGAGGAACGTTTCTCTAAGTTCCATCATAACTTTCGTGCACCCAGTATTTTCCAAATATTTAGTACCTAACTATCTTAACTCTGAATACACTAGCTTTGATCATGTAAGGATGTAATTTCAGATTGTTAATTTAAAATCAAATGGTTCAAATGGCTCTGAGCACTATGCGACTTAACTTCTGAGGTCATCAGTCGCCTAGAACTTTGAACTAATTAAACCTAACTAACCTAAGGACATCACACACATCCATGCCCGAGGCAGGATTCGAACCTGCGACCGTAGCGGTCGCTCGGCTCCAGACTGCAGCGCCTAGAACCGCACGGCCACTCCGGCCGGCTGTTAATTTAAAAAGGTACCATCAATATTGATTTTAAAAATGTCAGAAATGTACTTTACATATACTAATGAAATAGGGTCAATTTTTACACATCATAATAATAATATCTTCAAAAATCTATTGAATGGATCACGATCAAAGGTTGGAAATACAGTAAGTTTCATGTACCACACGTCAAACTAAGTTCTTAGGGCACGATGCATCAGCAAACTCTAATAATTAGTTGTATAAAGAAATGACAGTTTTGTAATGTTGCCTTCTCGTTGATAAATTTCTGCCGGCACCTATGCTCTGGAATGAACGAATGTGACACTTGGCGGAAATCCGTCACCTATACGAGTATGGAGACACGAAGTTCGCCTGGCCTCTTTCGGCGCTATTCGGGAAGAACGGACCATGTGCCGTGCCGGCACCAGAGTTCTCCGTCTCTCTTCCTTTCATTGGAACGACGCAGTGGTTAAAGAAGAGGACACGCATTCGAGAGGGGGCGGGCTTCAAATCCCCGCCAGGGCATCCAAGTTTAGCGTGATTTCGCTGAATCATTTCAGTCGCGTGCCGGCCTGTTTCCTTTGAGAAGATCGTGGCCTCTTCCCTGATCCATCATTGCCCAATCCGTGCTGTCCCTAACGACCGCATTATCAACAGGCTTCGTTTCTAAATCAGCAGTGAAAAATAACTGGCCACACGATAACAGTCTGTGCGTTACCAGCACTGCCTGTTACGTACGTCTGTACTGGCCGTGGTCCACAACACCAGCCTCATTTGAGTCCGACTTCCCGCGGAGAGGTGGAATCATTTCCTCACTCTTGATAGCTCCCAGAAAATTTGGAAATTTGTGGTAAGGACTATGGGACCAAACTGTTGAGGTCATCGGCCCCTAGGCTTACGCACTACTTAATCTAACTTAAACTAAGTTACGCTAAGGACAATACACACCCACCCACATACCCATGCCCGAGGGAGGACTCGAACCTCCGACGGGGGGAGGGGGGGGGGGGAGCTGCGATAGCTCCCAGACGCCCAGAGAATCGTCGGTGTGTCGTGCCTCAGGGGTCGATCAAGACACTAATTGGAGTGATCTGAGGTAACTACTTGGACATAAATCGAGACGGCGGAGTCGGAAATCAATCCTCTTTCCTCACAACATAGTCCACTCGTCACGCGATATTTCTCTTAGCCACGCCCGTCGCTGTCCGCAGTGCTAGCAGAATTGGTGGGCAGCCGCAGAACGTTTCTCCTCTAAAAAGAAAAGTTTCCTCATAAGTTGACTACGGTATTTTTTTCCTTGGGAGGACGATAACTTAACATCTGAAAACGTCTCAAGACCCGTACCACAGTCCCAGAAATTAATGCACCTTTGCTATTCTGTTGGTATAAAATTGGGAGTAACATCCGCGTGGTGTAAGAAAAGATGTATACCTAACGAGGAGGCCCAGTGGTTGGCACACTGGACTCGCATTCGGGAGGACGACGGTTCAAACCCGCGTCCAGCCATCCTGATTTAGGTTTTGCGTGATTTCCCTAAATCACTTCAGGCAAATGTCGGGATGGTTCCTATGAAAGGACACGGCCGACTTCCTTCGTCATCCTTCCCCAAATCCGACGGGACCGATCACCTTGATATTTGGTCTCCTCCCCCAAACCAACCAACAGAAAGATGTATATTCTGATGTCATAGTCCGCAGCAGCTGCAATGAAATTCGAGACAGCAGGAGAAGCTTTTGATTTCCAGCTCACATTTACTAACGTCAGCATGTGGATTCGCGCATGGTGTCGTTGCCTATCTGGTGATTCTTTCTCATATTTCTCAAGATCGCATGGTAAACCAGTTTTGACTAGATGTTGTGATGAAATGTCACAACTGCTTGTCATTCATGTTGATACTAGAGAAATATTTCTAACATTGTAAGACTACTTCATTAACATTGCTTTTTGTAGCACTTAAGCATATGGGAGAAAAATTCAATCCTTTTCTGGACACGAGAGTAAGTTGTATCGGTTAATACACGGTCCACTCACATTAATGTGACCGCTGCCTATGTTCACCTTCGCGACTAAAATTAACACGTCACAATAATGGATAGCAACACTGTTTACATCCAGCTATAAGGTTAAAGTCTTTACGACATTGCAGAAAGCAAGAAACTAAATACGGAGAGAAGTGTATTAGTACTCCATATCCGAGTATTTTGTAAAGTTATACCCCTTAATCAAGATGTGGAGTACGAGGATTGTGATGGCGTAATAAAAGACCGTTTGGAGGTCGCTAGAAGAAACAGCGTACGTTGTCTGAGAGAGGGAGTACGCTTACTAAATTCTTACTTTATCATTCCCTTTTTGGCAACTGATATCTTAAATCAGGCCGTTCTAGTTGGTTTGGCTGGATTATGTATTGATCGCACTTCAGAACTGAAAAACACTTAAGAAGAACCGTCTACAATTACCAAAAATGAAGGAAGACTGGCTTTAACGTACCGTCGATATCGAGGTTATTAAGGACGGAGCGCAAGCTCGGATCGTGTCAAGGATGGGGAAGGAAATCGGCTGTGTCCATTAAAAGGTACCATTCCGGCATTTGCCTGGCCACAAATGAAGCAATACGGTTGATACTCTCATTACTGGAGTAAATGTTTATCTCCCTTTCAAGACAGCTTACGAGTTGGCCTCTGTGAGAGGCTCAGAGCAGTTTACTGTTAGTACATATCTTTAAAAAAAATGTTCAAATGTATGTTAATCCCTAAGGGACAAAACTCCTGAGGTCACCGGTCCCTAGACTTACACACTAGTTAAACTAACTTATGCTAAGAACAAAGAACACCACACACACACACACACACACACACACACACACACACGTTCCAGAGAGAGGACTCGAACCTCCCGCGGGAGGGGCCGCGCAATCCGTAACATGGCGCCTCAAACTGTGCGGCCACTCCGTGCGGCGTCAATATCTTCATGTTCTATATTTAGTCACTGTAGTTGAACTTCATTTCTAAGCCTACTTGTCATGTTGACTTTCCAAAATGCTTTTCACAGGATCTCAGTGTAATCAGAGACCACCGATTTGTGGAAGTTAGAGGATTATTGTAGTTGCTGGTCTGTTTATTTTGAAACAATCAGTTAGCTGACGGTAATGAATTCACATGGGTTGACTGACTAAGGGGGGTTATGGGACTAAACGACGAGGTCATCAGCCCCGCGATTCAAAATTTACTTGCGAAAGATAGTGGGTCCGCTAAAGGTGGGCGGATCCTGTCAGAGGGGTCAAACTATAAAGCGAGGAAGCTAAAAACACACACAGTAGAAGGCATAAAATGATAGGCCAAATCTAAAAAGTGGAAAAATAGAGGGATAAAACAGCGGTCATTGCAGGGGGAGTGGTCATGGGCCCCAGACCTAGAAAATACGAAGAGAGGCTCCTACCACAACCACCCTGTCCCTGCTGCAGGAGTAAAGTAAAACCTTATAACTAAAAATAAAAACAACTTTCACGTAGGAAACTGAATACCAGTCAACCATCCGTGAATCGTCTGCTAATATTAAAGACAAGGAATCTGGAAGGCTATACTTAGTATGACGGGCGAAAAGAAGGGGACATTCCACCAATATACGGGATATCATCAGTCTGACTCCACAGCTACATTGTGGGGGAGGGACTCGTTACACAAGGAAAAACAATGGGTGAGCCTAGTATGACTGATGCGTAGGTGGCATAAGACAGCGGGCTCCTTCCGAGGTGAGCGGAAGGAGGGGCGCCAAATTGCAGTATCTCCTTGAGTGTGAGGAGTTTATTACTGAGAGCAGTAGCGCACCAGATGTCATGCCACTTTTGGGCAAAGAGAGATTGGATGTGTATCCGCATATCTGCACCTGGAATCATGAAAGGGAGCGGAGGGCAAGTATTTACCTTCCTAGCCAAAAGGTCAGCCAGTTCATTCCCGGGTATACACATGAGTTGCAGTAGACACTCCTCTGAAGTTTTTTGATTAGATCATTGAGGTCGATACCACCGCCCTTTCGTGATCTCCAAGACATTTTTCTCTGTCTCACTTAGAATTAACATTTGAAGCTTCACTTATGGATTGAGAAATGTTTAACAGTACTTGCCGCACTCCTCATTCGGAGGAAGGGTACTATTTTCATGGGAACAGAAAACACAGAACATGTTCTGTGAGCGCCTTTAGTCGAAGGCACAGTGTTAGTGACTGCATAATATTGCTGATTCACCGAAAGATAACTATCCCTAACACAACAGGAAACACGTAATGTAATCATCGAGCCATTTTAGTTAGTCCGTGGAACAGTCTGCGGAAGGCAATTTTCTCTGCGTGAGAAATATTACGTAAATTACGTAAGGAGTGTGTGCAGCTTTCCAGCCAGCTATCTGCAGTTGGGCACGAGACCGAAACCTCTAAGGCCAAAACAAGGAACCGACTTGACGAAACTGTAAATGACGTCAATCGTACGAAACAGTATCTCCTCTCCACAAAAGTCTGTGCAGATCACGCTTGTGGAGGTCGACGGAGCACAGTATACACATTGTGGGGCAGGAAGTACAGCACTCAACGAAGGCCTAATAACGTACCTAACTTCTTGGACGGCATCCAATGTTACCCGTAAATCAGTCCGCACAAGCGATCGTAGTGTTGGCTAACGAAGGCCATCTCGTGGCGCAGGCGGCCAGTATGCCAGGAAAGATCAATGCAGAGCACGTTAAGTGTAACTGAAGAAAAGCGAGTGACCACAGTTACCTTCGTAATATTTAAATGAATCACCCTACATTAATGTCAACAGAAAGGTGACTGGAGACGCAGAAGTTGCTAATCTTCTGACATAACAGAGAAAACTCGAACTAAGTAAGAAAAAATTAGTGTTTAACGTCTCGTCGACAACTAGGTCATTAGAGACTCAGCCCAAGTACAGATTAGTGAACGATGAGGAAGGAAACAGGTCGTGCCCTTTCAAAGGGAACCATCCCAGCATTTGCCTGAGGCGATTTTGAGAAAACGCGGAAAAACTTAAAACTGGGTAGCTGGGTGGGGATTTGACCGTCGTCTTCCCGAATGGCAGTTCGGAGTGCTAACCAGTGCGTCACCTCGCTCGGTGAGAAAACTAGAGTGAAATAAATCAGGTTGAAACACATGAGAACAACAAAGTCGTCTGTTGCGTTCCCTCGCTCCATATGACTCTCACTCGAAGACCGAGAACAAGCTATGATTTCAGTTTTTATTTTTGTATTAATGGCTTCTTCAGTATTTCGATCTCAACCGCAGATGCTGTCTCCCAGGAAAAGATCTTCAATTTTTTTTAAATACCCATGGTTCATAGAGTAGATTTATCCATATCGCAATGCAAGATAAAATAATTAAAATAGATAACACAACTCAATTTTTCCTCAAGTAAAATAAAATTATAATAGCAATTAAAAGGTTCGTGTCTACCGATATAAGAACTCAATGAGAACTGGCGTACGTGTTTCAGAAAGCCATGCTTTCACCCGAATTCAGATTTTGTTTTCCCTGATGCTCTCAAACAAAAGCACAAGTCGCGTACCATTTGATAAGGCTGCGTTTCATATCAAAATATTCGGCAAGTAGCAAAGTAAACAACCGATAAGTCTTCTTAGTAATTTAAAACATTAGTTTCCTGTGTACTTCGAATTGTATGTAACTGAAGCCATAAGTACTAACGTGCTCTAAATTTTAACATTTCCTGAAAAATGAATGTCAATCAATCTAGCTTGAAACAGAATAAAACATTCCACAATACGGTGGAAGCAACGGGAGGTAGGACTTTATCAATTTCTGAGAGCAAAAAAGTTTTTATGTAATAATTGGATTAAAATTCTAATCGAAAAACAAGTTTTTGGTAAAAAAAAACAAATATCGCAGTTCTCTGTAGAGGGTAATCCAAAGTGGAAGAAATAGTACAGGAATAAAATAATTTCGTAAGGAAAAGAGGTTTTCTCCGTCGATCATGACCGTCATGGAATTCTAAATAAGACGAAAGATGAAATCAGGTACTTACAGATACAAACAGGTGGTGGTTCGTTTCCCTAACGGTAAAATTTGTTTTGTTGTAACGCACTACCAAGAGAAATGACGTCACGCCTCGTTCAGCAGTACTAATACGTCGGGACAGCGACATACACGTGAATATTTCGATGTCCGTTACTAATCACTTTCAACGTAAACACTTCGTTTAGTATGCAATGAGTGCTCCTATCGCTAGTGCGCGCCATATGTTGCTCAGTACAACCTGTTTATTATATTCTGCAACGTTATAGAACACAGCAGCTGTCCCTGTCAGTAGGGTGACAGGTACAAAAAGATGTGTGACGTAATTCATGTAACTAAGAAACGCTGACTCACACGTTATAAGAAAAGCAACGTAATAAGAGCAGAACAGATGTGAGTAAAGAGATTTTCCTCACATTACTGCATATGGTGCAACTAAGGACGTGGTCCAGTTCCGTCCAAATGGTTTGCGATTAATGCAAAGTTACATGTTTACAAAATACTGCACTGTATTATTTTCTTACTGAATAGATAAAAATATGAAATTTTACCTTATTTTATGAGAAAATCATGATCACTTCAGCACCCTAGCAACCGGACATAAGCATAATTTATCGACAAAATGGCAGTTTATACGTTTATTTCGAACACTTGGGGAAACTAATATTTAAAATTACTATCACACATATTCTTATGAAATAGATACTGGACCTAAATATCAGAATTATAATCTAAGTTTACGGAATCTATACTATGAAGTAAAACGCAAAAAGTGTCACTGCTACGGTACCAGAAAATTCATTGCGCAAAATTTCTTCGTTGCTGAATGTTCATAAGAGCAATAGTTTTTAAAACCGTCGACACGCGTGTCAAGGCAGTAGAGACATCACAGAAGAATATTATTTTCTCCACCACCATATGACGAGAAGAAACATGGTACTCACTTCGCTTTACAGCCGTCGGGAGATAAACGTCAAACGCCCGGAGCTGCGGTACGCTATCGTGTTCGTCTTGTGCGCCTGAAGGCTGGCGGTGTTGTGATACGCCGTGAAACGCGCAGCACCGCAGCCAGCGGAGCGAAATGCGCATGCGCCTCGTGAACCAATAGCGGCGCTCGGCGACGGCGTGCGATCGTCGGATTCGTTAAGAGCAACAATGAAGCGCAGCGCCAAATTTGGTGCCGACGCGGCCTCAACGCAGGCCACATTGCGGAGGCCAAGGTCGGGATTAACCCAATTACTGTTTCCATTGCAGAAGACGCGCAGTTGACGGAAGTTCAAACGGATGAGCTGCGGTGGGTTTAAAAACACGGGCAGAATGTATTCCTCTATATTCCGGCCACGTACTACCGTACTACCGTAAATTCAGGTGCGTCTTATACCAAAAATTAATACAAAAATGTCCAGTGTTTGATTTAAAATTCTCATCGGTCTTAAAAATGACCATATATTCGATGCCACGGGAACCCTATCTCTACCTGGCATCACTGGATTCAACTGGCAGTGCATTGATGCGACGAACATGAGTTGCGGGGATTCACAAGCTTGCTTGCTAACACTGTCTGCCTCCCCCCTGCCCACAAATCACTAACCCAGAGCACTGTCCAGCCTATGATGCGTCGCTGCAGTCTACGGCGGCCAGTGAACTTGAATTGAAAGTGATTTGTGTTATCGGTAACAGTATAATATTTTTGTTAGTAGCTAGTTTCGTAGCGGAAAAAACAGGTATTCATACGACGCGAGCTATAAGTTGAAAGTAAATAGCATATACAGGAGAACGTGGAAACAGCAGCTGAGCGGCATTTCGGCTCTCCACCAATGGGAAAAAAGAAACATTCGCGATTGGCGGACTATTAAGGAAGAATTGAAAAAAATGAGAAAGGCTAAATACGCAAGTAGAGACTGAATGCAAAATGGCTAAAATTAGAGGATGACGTGATGAAGTAGATTCAAGGACACCGTCAAAATGGCATTGGAATTAATACAAAAACGATTCAAATATACGCTCGTAATCTAGCGCTATAGTGGAACTTAACAGACTTTAAGGGCTCAGTTGGCTTTTGCTACAGGTTTATGAAGCGTCATGGACTTAACACGCGAATCAAAAGCAAATTACTCGTATTTCAGAAAATACCACAAGAGTATGAAGAGAAAACAATGTCTTTCCATCGCTTTATTATTCAACATCGAGACAAAACCAGTGTGGAACTAAGCCGAATAGCGCAAATGGACGAAACTCCTCTAACACGTGATGTGCCGAGTAACAGAACTGTTGCCATGAAAAAGTACTAAAACTGTAACTATAAAAACAAGTGGACATGAAAAAATGCACTACACTGTCGTTCTTTCATGTTGTGCTGGCGGTACTAAACTTAATCCAAAGATCATTTCCAAGCGCGAAACAGTGCCAAAGCCTTCTGAAATGCCGCCAGGTGTTGTTTGTTCACGTACATGATAAGGGTCGGATTGACGAGGCTGTTATGAAATTAGGGATTAACAGAGTGTGGGGGAGAAAAAATGTGTTTATTGAAGAAGAGTTCTCTTCTTGTGCTAGATCATTTTAGTAGTCATTTGAAAAGTTCTGTGAAAGAGAAACAGACAGGGAAATACAGAGCTTGCTGTTATTTCGGGAGGACTTACTTCAGAATTGCAGATCTCTTTATGCCATCCATTTAAAGTATATACGAGAGAGGAATGGAACAAATAGATAATGGATGAAACTTGACATGAACTGACGCCAAAGGGAGCTTTAAAACGGCCTACAATCAAATAACTGTGTCAGTGGATAAAACAGTCATTGTCTGACAGAAGACATTATTGTTAAATATTTCAAGAAGTGCGGCATAAGTGACGCTCTCGCTGGCAATGAAGACGTCTTATACATGAAGAGCTCAACGATGACGACGAAGAGGAAGAAGGAAGCGCAGATTACAGTTTTAGAGATCAGTTCGGTTTTATAAACAAAGAATTCTTTTAGTCTGGCTTCGCAATCTAATAATAAAAACCGTAAAAATGTTATTTTTTTAAAAAAATGGTTAATAATTAAGGTGCTTATTATAGACCATAGTGTCTTATAGTCTGTAAAATACGGTAGCGATGAGATATGGTTAAATACAGCTGCCTAGTGGCATTTCACGGATTAATCAGCATATAGCTCAACACCTGAAGATTCAGTGACTAAATGCGTCACATTTTCCAGGAATGATACTGCTTCGAAAAGCATGTAAATAGATTCGTTATTTCTCGACTGCTGAGAATGTCATATGTAGTTGTCTGACATCATCTAACTGGATAAAGCGTTGATCTACGATATTGTTTTCAGGTTAGTTTCTCTTGCATGGCCCTTCTAGGGAAAGGTTACGTTAGTCGTTCCACCGAATAAGCCGTACTCTAGTTTATAAAATGGTACATCAAGCTGTGTAGAACTGAACTAAATAGTCGTGCGAGTAAGCAAAAACAAAGGACCTGAAACGGCATTAACCACAACCATCGCACACATCGATGAGTGGCTCACTATCAGTGGGCTGGAGATCTCGGCTGAGAAATCAGCAGTCGTTCCCTTCTCCAAGTCGACGACAGCTCGCACTGAAGATCACATTACCTGTGGCAAGTACACCTTCCAAATAAAATCTCACGTTCGATTTCTGGGGATGATTTTTGACTCTCGGTTAAGCTGGGCGCCCCACATCCGATCCACCGTTACCAAGTGTGAAGAAGGTTTAAATGTAATCAGATCACTCACTCGTGTCTGGTGGGGAGCGCACCAGAGTGTTTTACTCAACATGTACCGAGGGATAATTCGATCTCGATTAGACTACGGCTGTCAATTTTACCACACTGCGTCAAAGATTCATCTCTCCAAATTAGATACACTTCAATATAGAGCCATTCGTACCTGTCTTGGAGCCATGCGATCGACGTCCACCAACGCCCTTTTAATAGAAGCAGGGGAGATGCCCTTGATCATTAGGCGCCAAATGTTATCGGACAAATTCTACATTCAAGGCATGGCCATTATGGACAGTTCCGTCTATCAAAGTAGAGACTGCATTTATCGACTGTGGATTGCATCCCACAGAAGGAATAAAGTGCCAGCCGTTTGTGCCAGCTTTGACACTTGGTCACCTGTCATACATTCTATACGGCGTTCAGCGCATCTACTTGTTTTTGAATATGATCTTTCAAACGCTCTACTCCCAGATCCCAGTCCATTATTTAAGTACGACCTGACTGGACAGTACTAATGTCGTCGTTGGCTTCAATCGTCTCGTTCAAGCACAATGGCCGGGTTTTCTCTGTGTATATACCGATGGCTCCAAAATTCCGCAAGAAGAGTGTACAGGATGCGCTTTTTTTGCCCTCAGATCCAGATCCGCAAAACCTTCAAACTGCCTACGAGCACTTCTATTTTTACGGTGGAGACAGTGGCAGTTTTGGAAGCACTTAAGTTTGTCTCTAGCACTTCCTTCCCCAAGATATTGATAGTATCTGACTCGCAAAGCGTTCTTAAAAACATTCAGTACAGTCGATGGAACAAAACAACCAACAGTTATATCTTGGATGTGTGATATCTGAATATATTCGCAGCACACGCACGGGCCGGACGATCCATTTGTTGTGGGTACCTTCCCACTCTGGTATCCTCTATAATGATGAAGCTGATGCATTAGCCCAACAAGCGGCAACCGTAGGCACCGTCCTGGATCTGCACCTTCCTTATACAGACTACTTACGAGCAGTCAAGGATCACGCAAGACAACAATGGCAGGAAATGTGGAACGTTTCTCAACAGACAAAAGGCGGTTATTACGCAGTGCTACAACCTCGGATTCCTTCACAGCCGTGGTTCATGGGGACACATCTGGACCGATCCACGATTTCTACCATCATAAGACTCCGCTTCAATCATGCCTCTTTCCCACAACATCTACATCGAATCAACGTTTACAGTTCACCAGCATGTGAGTGTGATCCTGAGTCGGAAGCTGATGTCAACCACAATTTATTTATGTGCCCCAAATTTGACCGTGAACGATTGGTCTTTCTGAAGACATTGCTGAGTATGGGCTACCAGCTTCCTCAATCAGCTTCTTCTCTTTTGTGTACTAAAGACGTTCTTCTATATAAAGAGATAGTTAACTTCATCAAGAGTACTGGTTACAATCTGTAGGTTTTAATGGTGTACGTAAATTATAAATATGTCTTGCTGATAAAGATATTTCAGAATTGGTGTGAATTGTAAGCCAAGACACTTTTAATTATTTTCCAATTCAATTCAATTCAATTTTTAAAACATTATGTACAAAACTGTAACATTTAAGCTTTTTATTCTTGTAAATATGCATTTATGTATTTGTTTATTCAATTATGTGTACATTGTCACTATGTGTTGCCGATGGCTAATTTGAGTACACACGCAAAGGCCAAATAAAAAAATAAAAAATAAAAAAAAGGACATGAAGAATGGCTGTCGTGACAGAAAAATAATTAACAAGTGAATTTTTTTGACTGTTTTACTTACATTCTCTCGCTCATTTGTAAAGAATTTCGAAGAAGAATACAATGATAAAGTAACTGCTTTGTATCATGTCTATCTTCGTGGTACTCAACGATTCATTTAAGCATAATCAAACCATAGAAAACATTGAGGTTGTGCCTGGAGCTCTGTTTTGAAATGCCAGAAGTCTCAGTGCCTAAGTGGTATCTGCAGAGAATTTGTTAATCGTACCGGTATGACTTTAACATTCATGGATATTACATGCCAATTAAAAACTTATTGTTTCAGTTGATCAATATGACGAAGAGAACGTACAGTAAGTGGATGAAACTTTACTCAAACATAGGAGAGGTGAAATTGCATTCAATGAAGCATGTAGAAGGTATAATATACCAAAGCCGACACTGCGTCGTCATATAGAGGGTTTAAATAAAATATAAAAATTTGGAAGACATGATGGTATGACAGCAGAGACGGAAGATGAAGCACGTAATTAGTTCACAGTCTAGTGTCATCGAGGTAGCTGTTACTGAATTGGCCGGCCGGAGTGGCCGAGCGGTTCTAGGCTGGAACCGCGCGACCGCTACGGTCGCAGGTTCGAATCCTGCCTCGGGCATGGATGTTTGTGATGTCCTTAGGTTAGTTCGGTTTAAGTAGTTCTAAGTTCTAGGGGACTGATGACCACAGAAGCCAAGTCCCATAGTGGTCAGAGCCATTTGAACCATCTGAACCATTAAAGAATTAAGGAAATTTGCCGATCAGCTTGCTGACAAGTATCGTCTAACGCATCGCTTCAATAAATAAAAAAAGGTAGCCGTAAAGAATTGTATTACAGGTTTATGAAAGATCATCCCACTATGTCCTTGTGAGTTCCTGAAGCAATATCGATGGCACGAAGGAAGGGGCTTAATAAAGAGCATGTTAACGAGTTTGCTGATAAACATGACAATTCTAGATGAATAAAAGTTTACCGCTGACCAAATACAACGTGAATGAAACCGCATTATCCACGGCTCAAAAACCGTCTAAAATACACACATCAAAAAAAGTTTTGCGTTACCCCGGTTCCCAGTACTTCTGAAGATAGACGTTGACAGTAGATATTGCATCACAGACACAGTCTCTTTGACTGTTAATCTAACTTATCTACTGTACTTAACCTAATGGGACTTTGAAATGTGAGTTTGATTTGTGGATTTGTGAGGGTAGTGGAGAGGTTTTGGAGGTGTTCGGGAAAAGGGGTCTGACTGTCCCCGTCTAGCCAACAGGGGATGGAGGGCTCGGAATGTACTTCGAGCCATCCATTCCCTGTCCGCATCGCACGTGTAAAGCTTTATTCGTAATTGACTGTGTTGGTTTGGTGCTTAGCTAGGCAAGATTCTTGGTGTTGAGAGTCGTCATTGAGTTTGATTGAGTGACTTATTGTTGCTGTTTTCCGAATCTGTGTTTCCCCAACATCTGTATCATTCTCTTCATCAGAGCTGGTAGTCTCACACGGTTCCGTTTCCCGTGCATTTTGTGTCTCTGGTCGCAATCTGTGGTACGGCCTTGATTGCTTAAAGGATTTGTGCAGTACCTGGGATACTTCGTTTGTCACCCGGTTAATCTCCTCCTTCCTGATAGCTGTATTTATGTCATCCTGCGTTTGTATTTGTAGTTGTATAGGTGTTATGTCTTCGATGTGTAATGGGCAGTGAAATACTATGTGATCTGGTGATCCATTTACGCCACATATGCAGGTATCACTTTGAGTGAGTCCCATGCGGTGGAGGTGCATGGGGTATGGGCCATGACCCGAGAGAAAGTGAATCATGCCCCTACTTGGGCTTATATGATTCATCTTCAGACGTTCTCTGATGTTTGGGAAAAATGGTAGACTCTACGGCCCTCGTCGTCTGTGTCCCATTCCCTTTGACATGTGTCCACCCTCCACTCGATAAGTTGGCGTCTATCATTCAGGTTGTGCCCTGTGATCTCTGTCACCTTGTCGTGTCTTCCTTTCTTTAGCCAGTAAATGGCTGCCCTCTGATTGTTAGGTGAATGGGAAAGATTCCAAGGATGACACATAGCGCTGCCAATGATGTGGTACCGAAGGCGCCAGACAACCTAACCAGCGCACTTCTTTGCCCCCTCCTAACTGTGTTCCTATAAGTTACTAAGTGCAGCCTGTGAGCCCATGTACTGTCCGCGAAGTAACGCCCCACATTTTTTTTAAAAAAGCCATTAATATACATAGAAAATTACGTCCTTGGTGGTGCTTCACATTTGATGTTTGTTCTGTGCGCCGGTGAAGTTTCGAACCGTTCTTGAAGATGGCAGATCCGTAGTACAGCGTTAAAATGTCGTCTACATACGAGTCACGTTACAAGCAGCGGGATGTTATTCAATTCGTGTGTGCAGAAAAAGAAACCGTGGTGAACATCCATAAGCGTTCGTGTGCAGTGTATGGCGATGCTGCAGTTGATAGGAGTACAGTTGGGCGATGGGTAAAGGAAGTTGCAGCCTCAGGAGATACAGAAACAGAGCTCCATGATCAGCCACGCTCGGGACGTCCTGTCACAGCCACTGCTCCAGCCATGCTGAATCGTGCGGATGCCATTATTCCTTGCCGACCGTGGCATCACAACTCGACAATTGGCTCTACAGTTGTCGGTCAGGTTTGGGAGTGCGTCTGCAATGATCGAGAGTCTCGGATAGAGGTGCTCACGATGGGTTCCACAAATGCTCACAGCGGACCACAAGATTCAAAGACAGGCCTTTCATCTGAATTGTTGCAGCGTTTTGAGACCGACGGAGAGGCCTTTCCGTCACTGATCTCTATGAGGAACACATTTTGAAGATGCCAAAAGTGTCAGTCATGCAGTGAAAACATGGCTACGCCTACGGGGCAAGAGCTTTTACCAGCAAGGAATACACGCTCTTCCACAACGCTAGGGTACGGCCATAGAACGTGATGGAGACTACATAGACAAATAGGACATGGACAAGACATTATGTATATTGTCCCCAAATTCTGACTCTTAACAATAAATATGTTCTGAAAAAAAAATGTGGGGCATTACTTATCGGACGACCCTCGTACTACTATGCATGGTGTTCTCAATCAGAGCAAGGATATTTTGTATTTGTTTGGAAGCTGGTTGATAGCTTACGAAGTAAAGATTGAAATTACGCAAAAAAATTATGTAATTTAAATTTCCCTAAGAAATACATTAACTATCCCTATATGTTTCTCCCACTTTTCAGCATTGTTTGCTTAGTACTGCCTCGCCATCTGAGCTCTTAATATTAATACAGATGATAAGAGTAAGCCTGTCTCGCGGGTCCAAAAGAGTCCTGTGACAGGTATTAATATTATACTGCAAGTGTAACAGCACAGAAAATAGACCTGGGTCCGGAAGAAAGTCTCTCCAATTTTCCTAGAAGCAGAATCTTTCTCATAGTCGTGCGTGCTTCGGCAGCCTTGCATTTCTCCTCTAAGCATCCCCGCTTTCGGTATTGCCCTTGCTCTAGATCTTACTTTTTAGGCTTCTGTATTCCTTTTAGACTGCTTCATTTTTCTACATCTTTATACACCCTAAGACAAAAAAGGCACACTACGAAGGAATTATCCGAATGGGGCGGAAACTGGTAGCTGTGATGTATATGTACCGAAAAGCAAATTATCACAATTTCAGAAAAACTGGATGGTTTATTCAAGAGAAAGAGCTTCACAAATTAAGCAAGTCAATAACGTGCTGGTTCTTCTATGACCCTTACACAAGCAATTACTCGGCTTGGCACTGATGTACAGAGTTGTTGGACGTCCTCCTGAGAGATATCATCCCAAATGATGTCCAACTGGCTCGTCAGATCACCAAAAGCCCGAGCTGGTTGGAGGGCCCTCCTCATAAGTCAATGTTCTCAATAGGGGAGAGATCTAGCGACCTTGCTGGGCAAGGTAGGGGTTTGGTACCCACGAACACAACCAGTAGAACCTCTCGCGATGTGCGAGCGAGCATTATATCGCTGGAATGAAAACCCAGGATGGCTTGTCATGAAGGGCAACAAAACCGGACATAGGATCTCGTCGACTTACCGGTCTGCTGTAAGGGTGCCGCGGATGATAACTAAAGAGGTCCAACTATTAAAAGAAGTTGCATCCCAGACCATCACTCCTGCTTGTCGGGCTGTCTGGTGGGCAGTAGACAAGTTGGTATCCCACCCCTGCCCAGGGCGTCTCCATACACGTCTTCAGTGATGACTCTCGCTTCGAACTAAGCGCCGATTTCCAGCGAAGACCTGTCTGGAGACGCCTGGACAATAGTGGGATACCAAACTGGTTGTCGGCTGCCATACGGCCTGACAACCAGGAGTGGTCTACGATGCCGTTTCCTTTCACAGCAGGACTTCTTTGGCTACCATATGCAACACACTTATAACACAGCGGTACGTCGACGATGGGGTGTAAAGCTAGTTCGCGTCCGTAGTAGAATACTACACGTGCACCCTGGGTAACGCTAAATGAACTAGCAAAGTACAGGCGACCAGATAATCCTTAGTTGATCTCCTGGTCACGGCAAATCACGATGAATTCTAGCAAAACGAACCCTTTGACTAGAGAACTCGGATCGCTGATTCGAGTCTGCCACCTGAATATTGAAGGCATAAGTAGAGCCAAATGCATGTACTTGCATAAAGTTTTAACAAAGAACGACATTGACGTAGTCGCAATTCAGGAGACCCATACTGAAGATGACGAGCAGCTAAGATCAAGGGGCATAATATCTGGCTATGACCTAATAGGCGCCACACACCACAGACATTATGGCACGGCAACATACGTCAGGAGAGATATCGAAGAAGTGGCTCTCGTATCAACATCTACCACAAACGAGATTCACGAAGTCATTATAAAAGTGGGTGAAGTCACAGTAAATAATATATACAAGCCTCCAGGGCAATCGTGGCCCCCACAAGCCCTTCAAATCCTGCCTCAATATACGTGGGTGACTTTAATAGCCACCACGAACTGTGGAAATACCGAATATCTGACCAAAACGGCGAAGACCTGGTGAAATGGACAGAAGATCATAATACTCAACTAATCTTTGACGCCAAAGACCGAGGTACATTTAAATCAACCGCTTGGCTAACTGAGACCTGCCCTGACCTCAGTTTTGTTACAACTGACAAGAACAACAAACCCCTGCCGGTCTCTCGCAGGGTACTTGAGGATTTCCCCCACTCTCAGCATCGTCCAGTGCTCTTAGAAATAGGTCTTACTATTCCCCTGATATCCTCTTATCCTCGTCCTAGATGGAACTTTGGGAGGGCAGATTGGGCTGCTTTCTCGGAGAAACTTGATAAATGCCTTGGATGGATACCCCCAACGTATAAGAACTACGAAAGATTTGTTGGAGCCGTCATCAGCTCAGCTAAAGTTAGTATGCCCAGAGGATTCAGAAACGAATATGTGCCAGGATGGAGCGAGGAAAGTGAACGGCTTTATAGACAGTTTCTGGACAATGGGGATAAAGAAATTGCAGACGATCTATTACATAGCCTAGACGCGGCCAGGCGTGCTAAGTGGATGGAGACCGTGGAACAAATGGATTTTACAAGATCAAGCAGAAGGGCGTGGTCTTTGCTTCGGAGACTTGGAGGTGGAGGTAAAAATCTGCGAACGACCAGCGCTATGTCCCCAAATACAGTTGCGGTTCACATCAGCAAGACGTCCAGGGCCCCAAAGGAACGAGCCCATACTATAAAAATTAAAAAGGAGCTTAAAGAGCTAAAATCGACAGCAGAGAACAATACATCTTATTCCCAACCCTTTTCAGTCGAAGAGTTAAATATGGCCCTGAACGATATAAAACCAGGAAAGGCCCCAGGGTTTGATGGGATTCACCCAGAATTTCTGCTCCACTGTGGTAAATTTGCAAGATTATGGCTTGCGCGATTCTTCTCTAACGTGTTGCAAACTGGAAAAATTCCGCACACTCTCAAAAAGGCTAAAATTGTTGCCATATTAAAACCGGGCAAACCGAGTGACCAACCTCAGAGCTACCGCCCAATCGCCTTACTCAGCATGATCTATAAATTACTGGAGAGACTTATGTACAACAGAATGAGCGAAGTCATCCTGGAGGCTGTACCGGTAGAACAGGCGGGCTTCCGGCCGAAAAGAAGCTGCACGGATCAGGTCCTCGCTCTAACAACCTACATCGAGGCGGGCTTCCAAAGACAGCAAAAAACATCAGTGGAATTTGTTGACCTGACGGCGGCGTTCGACACTGTCTGGAGACAGGGCCTGATTTATAAGCTCCTCCGCATCGTGCCATGTCTAAAAACGGCTAACCTTATCAACGAAATGCTCTGCAATAGACCATTCCAGGTTGTCATCGGTAACAACAGAAGTAAATTCATGAAACTTAATAATGGCCTGCCCCAAGGTTCAGTACTGGCTCCACTGCTTTTCAGCATGTATATAGCCGATATGCCTAGGACGAGATCCAAAATGTTCGGATATGCGGACGACTGGGCCTTGGCCACACAACACCGAGTGATGGAGGAAACTGAGATCACACTATCCAGCGATTTGACCACTCTAGGAAAATACTTCCGTGACTGGAGGCTCCAACCCAGCCCATCCAAAACAGAGGCCACTTGTTTCCACCTGAATAACAAATTAGCAAACAAAGAGCTCAAGATCCGCTTTGATGGCGGCATTCTTCCATATAATAGAACACCAAAGTATCTGGGCGTGACACTCGATAGAACATTGAGCTATAAACAACACCTTGTAAACACTGCTGAAAAAGTCAGAACTAGAAACAACATTGTCCAAAAGCTTTGTAGCACTAGTTGGGGGTCCACTGCCTCCGTTCTGCGTAGCTCTGCACTAGGACTTGTCTATTCTGCAGCAGAGTACTGTTCCCCAATATGGTTAAATAGTGCTCACATCAAGAAGGTGGATGCAGTCTTGAACCAAACGATGAGGATTATCTCTGGAACGATCAGGTCAACTCCTGTCCAATGGCTGCCTGTATTGAGCCATATCCCGCCGCCACATTTGCGCAGAGAACACGCACTTGTCAGGGACTGTCGAAAAATCCAAAATAGCCCAGATCTTCCCATCCACACCCTGAGTAATGGAATTGAGCAAAAGAGATTGAAATCCAGACACCCCCCTCTCGCAAGTGCCAAAGATCTGGTAAAGAACGCTTTTACACTTGAGGACCGCTGGAGAGAAGAATGGGAGGAAAAGACACCGCCTCAGGTTAACACCTTATTGGGAACATCTAACAGACCTCGGGGTTTTGATTTGCCCCGCAAAATCTGGTCCACCCTTAACAGGATCAGGACGAGCCACGGCCGTTGTGCGGACTCCTTGTACAAATGGAGCATAGTGCCATCACCACAGTGCGACTGCGGCGCTGACAGGCAGACAATTCACCATATCGTGGTAGAATGCCCTCTGAGGGCCTACCCTGGGCCAACAAGGGACTTCATGGATGCGACTAACAGTGCAATCGATTATATTTCTAACCTAGATGTTTGTTTGTGATATTGTAACTGTTTTGTGTGTTATGTACTTTTAGATTTTTCATGCGTGATTTGTACTTGCCATACGCTAAATAAATAAATAACGTCGACGATATTCCATGCTCCGTTTTGCTGCCCTTCAACATAAGCTATGATGGACCTACATTTCAGCAAGATGATGCCCACCCTCCCACGGCGAGAGCTGCTACTGATTGTCCTCTTGCTTAGCAAACCCTATCTTGGCCAGAAGGGTCGCCGAATCTCTCACCAACCGAGAACGTTTGGAGCATTTTTACCATGTTGGACTGATAGAAGAGATAGAGAACATCCAATGAAGAGCGGCGCGTTTCGTCGCGGGATGTTTAGTCCGTGCGGGAAAGGTACAGAGATGCTCAACCAATGCCAGCGGAAGACGCTACAAGAGAGGCTTGTGCATCACGGAGATGCTTACCACTGAAATTTCTAGAGAGTAATTTCCGCGTAGAGTTGGACAACATATCACTTCCTCCCACATACACCTCGCTGAGTGATCACAACGGGAAAACAGGAGAAATTAGAGCTAATACAGTGGCTTCCTGAGAATCATTTCTTTCCATGAGCCATTCGCGAACTGAACAGGGATGCAGGGATCAGTTAGTGGTACCAGAAGTACCCTCCGCCAGCACACTATCAGGTAGCTTGTGCAGTACTGCTGTAGATGTCCTCCCAACCACACGACCAGTGTGCTCACCACCACGGCCCCATCTCGCTCTGTGGGAACAGAAGAGAACACAGGAGAAAGAGCATAGCGTGCAATCATTGTTAATGCTCTGTTGTTTTTTAGCACTAATAATCGCCACATAGATTTCATTACACTAATTATATCCATGATGTGAAGCTGTGACAAATGTAAGGCCGTTTTGCATTATTAGCTGGGATTCCCCAGGAGTAGGTGAACAAAGTGCGTTCGGGCAACATTTATCGTTGCCAGCTTTCCCTCCCTCTCCCTCCTCCTATGACGCCATCGATGAAGTCATGTATTACAGCAGATTTCTTCTAATAGGCCTGTTTTTTTTTTTTAATTTTTTATTTACACGTCAAGTTTCGTAGGACCAAATTTAGCAGCAAATCTCTAAGATCATAGAACGAGCAGTAAATGAAATTACAACATAAAAGTAATAACAGATAAAAATAAAATGTTTATGTACCCGAAAAAAGTTAGTACGTAAGTTTAAGTAAACGCAATCAACAATACAACAAGAATCAACTTAAGTTTTCAAGGAACTCCTCGACAGAATAGAAGAAGTGACCCATGAGGAAACTCTTCAGTTTAGATTTGAAAGCGCGTGGATTACTGCTGAGTTTTTTGAATTCGAGTGGTAGCTTATTCAAACGTGTGTGAGTTCCTAAGGGACCAAACTGCTGAGGTCATCGGTCCCTAGACTTATACACTACCTAAACTAACTTAACGCTAAGGACAACACTCACACCCATGCCCGAGGGAGGACTCGAACCTCCGACGGGAGGGGCCGCAACATCTGTGTCATGGCGCCTCTAACCGCGCGGCCACTCCGTGCGGCGGTAGCTTATTGAAAATGGATGCAGCAGTACACTGCACACCTTTCTGCACAAGCGTTAAGGAAGTCCGATCCAAATGCAGGTTTGATTTCCGCCAGGTATTAACCGAGTGACAACTGCTTATTCTTGGGAATAAGCTAATATTGTTAACAAGAAATGACAGTAAGGAATATATATATTATGAGGCCAATGTCAAAACACCCAGACTCGTGAACAGGGGTCGACAAGAGCTTCGTGAACGTACACCAATTACTGCCTGATCTACCAGTTACTGAGCCAAAAATATCTTTTTAGAATGGGAAGAGTTACCCCAAAATATAATACCATACAACATAAGCGAATGAAAATATGCAGTGTAGACTAATTTTCGTGTCGAACGGTCACTCACTTCAGATGCCATTCGAATAGTAAAAATAGCAACATTAAGTCTTTGAACAAGATCCTGAACGTGGGCTTTCCACGACAGCTTACTATCTATCTGAACACCTAGGAATTTGAACTGTTCAGTTTCACTAATCATATGCCATTTCTGTGGAATTAAAACATCAGGTTTTGTTGAATGGTGTGTTAGAAACTGTAAAAACTGAGTCTTACTGTGATTTAGCATTAGTTTTCTACAAGCCAAGAACTTACGTCATGAACTGCACTATTTGAAACTGAGCCTATGTAGCACACAACATCCTTATTACCAAACTAGTGTCATCAGCAAACAGAAATATTTTAGAGTGACCCGTAATACTAGAGGGAATATTATTTACATAAATAAGGAACAGGAGTGGCCCCAACACTGATCCCTGAAGCACCCCCCACTGGACTGTACCCCACTCAGACCCCACATCTCAACATTGTGAATAATGACCTTTTGCTGTCTGTTGGTAAAGTAATAGGTGAACCAGTTGTGAGCTACTTCACGTATTCCGTAATGGTCCAACTTCTGGAGCAATATTTTGTGACCAACACAATCAAACACCTTACTTAAATAAAAAAAAAGCCTAGCGTGCAAAACCTTTCCATAAACCCATCCAGTACCTCACAGAAAAAAGAGAATATAGCATTTTCAGTTGTTACACGACTTCTAAGGCCACACTGTACATTTGATAGCAAATCGTGTTATATAAAATGATCAATTATACTTACATGCACGGCCTTTTCAAAACCTCTAGCAAACACTGGTAGCATAGAAATATGTCTAAAATTGTCTACATTATCCCCTTCTCCCTTTTTATAAAGCGGCTTTACTACTGAGTACTTTAATTGTTCAGGAAACTGACCATTCCTAAACGAAAAATTACAAATATGGCCAAATACAGGGCTAGCATAGAAATATGTCTAAAATTGTCTACATTATCCCCTTCTCCCTTTTTATAAAGCGGCTTTACTACTGAGTACTTTAATTGTTCAGGAAACTGACCATTCCTAAACGAAAAATTACAAATATGGCCAAGTACAGGGCTAACATGTGCAGCACAGTACTTTAATATTCTGCTAGGCACTGCATCATATCCATGAGAGTCCTTAGTCTTCAGTGATTTAATTATTGACTCAATCTCCCCCTTGTCTCTATCATGGACGAGTATTTCCGACATCAATGTCGGAAAGGCATTTGCCAAAAAAGTTGTTTGATACTCTGTAGAAAGTAAATTTTCATTTAATTCACCAGCAATGCTCAGAAAATGAGTGTCAAATACAGTACATATATCTGATTCATCAGTAACGGAAATATTTTTACTACGAAATGACTTTATATCGTCGATCTTGAGCCGCTGACCAGACCATTCCTTCACAACTGACCATATGGTTTTAATTTTATCCTGTGAATTAGCTATTCTGTTTGCATATCACATACTCTTTGCCTTACTAATAACATTTTTAAGCACCTTACAATACTGTTTGTAATGGGCTCTGTAGCTTGATTGTAACTACTTCTAACATTTTGGTATATTTCCCACTTTGTTCTACATGATATCCTTATCCCAGTAGTCAGCCACCCGGGCTGCCTATTACTGCTAGTACCCCATTTAGAATGTTATAATGGAAAGCAACTCTCAAAGAACATGAGAACATGAGAAAGCATTATCTTAATCATCTATGTTACTGTCACTATAAACATCCAGCCACTCTTGTTCCCTGACAAGGTTTAAAAAACTCTCTATTGCTGTTGGATAAACTTTCCTACATAGTTTGTAATTATGTGTGACGTGTTTGAGTACAAAAGCCTTTTAGGCTTAAAATTTGTGCATCATGGTCTGAAAGGCCATACACCCTTTTACTAACAGAATGTCCATCTAGTAATGAAGAATGAATAAAAAAAAGTCTATGGCTGTGCTACTGTTCCCCTGCACCCTAGTTGGAAAAAACACAATCTGCATCAGATCATGTGAATTTAGGAGCTCTACCAACATCCTTTTTCTTGCACCATCATATACAAAATTTGTATTGGAGTCACCACATATAATTAATTTCTGGTACTTCCTACAAAGTGAATCAAGAATCATTACCAGCTTGAGCAGAAATGCTCTGAAGTCAGAGTTAGAGGACCTATAAACAAAAACAACTAGAAGTTTAGTTTCACTAAATTCAACTGCCCCTGCACAACATTCAAATATGTTTTCAGTGCAGTGTCGTGATACGTCTATGGACTGAAATTGAATATTCTTTATGTACATAGCCAATCCCCCACTTTGCAAGCAGCTCCTTGAAAAACAGCCAGCTAATGTGTATCCTGGTGAAGGAAGCCTCTGAATTGTCAAATTATTTAGGTGAAGCTCCTATATAGCAATAATTTCAGAGTCAAATCTATAAGCAGTTCACTAACTTTGTCTCTAATACCTCTTATATTTTGATGAAATACGCTAATTCCTTCTCTACTTGTGACATACTTTGAAGGTGAGCCCTTAGTTGAAGGTGAGCCCTGTTGCGTAGTGAATAAAACGGTGGGAAATTCAAAAATCAGTAAGAAATTAAGAAATAACCCAATAGTGCTACACATGCTTACCCCCACCACTATGATGTCACTGAGGAATTATGTGTGTTGTCCTGATTATTAATTGGCAGAAAATTGAAAAATCCAATATGGCACCTTGTCATGTTGTTAAATTCAGAAATTAAAGATGGCTATCTTTTCTTACAGGCATATGCTCTATGACATCAGAATCCAAGACTGACTTGGTATACTGGTGTAATTTTATGATGTCATAATCAGATGGCAGTCCACGATGACTAACCTGGGGATTTTCTCTGCCTCGTGATGACTGGGTGTTGTGTGTTGTCCTTAGGTTAGATAGGATTAAGTAGTTCCAAGTTCTAGGGGACTGATGACCATAGCTGTTAAGTCCCATAGTGCTCAGAGCCATTTGAACCATTTGAACTAACCTGGAATTTCAGCACAGCCTGCATCATTGCCAGATTTTCAGGGTTTTCCACTGATGTCACTCACCTGAGGTAAAGCAAATTTGTTTCCCCTGCGGGTCTAAGCCTGCTTGTTAGGCAAAAAATGCTTTTCTCCTGCCCGCCTGAGCCTGTGGTTCTGGGATAAAGGGCATTATCCCCAAGATCACTGTCTATCCCCTGTACTATTTCTAGGACAAAGGACATTATCCCCAAGATCACTGTCTATCCCCTGTACTATTTCTAGGACAAAGGGCATTGTCTCACCTGAGACAAAGGATGTTTTTTCTCCATGTAAGTCCAAGTCTGTCTCAGTTTGGATTAGCCAGCTGACCTGCTTCCAGAGACATCTTTTTTCCCAAAGGATCCCTTTGCGAGGTCTCAAGTTCAATCTTTAGTAAAGCTCATTTAAAAGTGTTGTGTTAACAATTACGACAGGAAAAATGTTAGCTGCTAATTACTCACTACGTGCATCAGAAGGGTGACAGAAAATGTCTGGGAGGTGCAGAGATCAACCTTCTATGGGATGTATTACACTCCACAAAATGGACATAATCAACATTCGAGAAATGTTCAAAACAAACCATTAACTTGCGTCATTAAGAACAAATGAAAAGTGGTGCACCACAGTGATCACAAAGGTTCGAACCACCAAGACTGAAGGCGAACTCCTTGGGAGCTACAACCCATGCAGAATGTTCAGCTAGGTATCCACTCTTAAAGAATGCATATTGAATCGTATTGATGAAATGAGGTGATTAGAAGTGAGAGAATATGATGGCATGCAACCGAATGCAAAACAGTCTGTCGTGGAGCTTATTGTGAAACTGGCTGTCACTTGAGGTGTAGCTGCAGATAGTGCGATAATGTGTTTTGCAGCCACAGAAAAAAAAAATCCAAAGACTGAATGTATCCAGCGGTTCCAGGTCGTATGAACGGCAATTCACATTCTTTTCTAGAGGAACAGTTTGCTCTAAAGGGGTATGCTTTTTATAAGCAGACTATGAAATAAAAGCAAGTTATTTTGACCAGCTGTTTGCCAAAAGCAGTGCTCACACCGTAGTTGTCATTCTCTTAGGCCCATTTTCCCATTGTTGCTTGCTGTGACGTAAATATTCCCTATTGCCCTTGCAGGATCATGCACAGGAGAAACAATCGTAGGAGGCAGAACACCGCCAACTTCTCGCAGCATGATAAACAACTTTCCAGCCAATTTACTAACCACATTAACAGTTGGCATAATTCTATATGAACACTTTTAAGGCATTGATGTTCGGTGGTCTGCCGGCCGGTGTGGCCGTGCGGTTCTAGGCGCTTCAGTCTGGAACCGCGTGACCGCTACGGTCGCAGGTTCGAATCCTGCCTCGGGCATGGATGTGTGTGATGTCCTTAGGTTAGTTAGGTTTAAGTAGTTCTAAGCTCTAGGGGACTGATGACCACAGATGTTAAGTCCCATAGTGCTCAGAGCCATTTGAACCATTTTTAGTTGGTATAGACGCAACTCTCTTGGTACCTCTAATTTCCGGGTCTCCTTTCATGCACATTTCCTCTTCAAATCCCGGTTGGTCGAAGTTGAAAGCAAATTAAGTTTGTTTATCGCATCTACAAATTTTCGAGTCGATTCCGCAGTTTTCTGCGCATCGTCAAGTTGACGCTATTTTTTTTTTTTTTAATTTCGTTATCTTACGTCTTCCAATTGTGTAGCATTGTATGAAGTTATGCAACCGTCCACTGCTTCCCTTGAAATCACTCTAATCTATGACACGCGCAGTTTGAGGTGCATAACGCAGTATGTCACTATTGTGAGTATCCTTTAACCTGTATCGAGCATCCTTGAAACGCGCGAACATCAATTTTTGCAGCAAGTGCGCCTTGTCCTCCCTTGAATATCCGCAGTTTTTCTTATGCACTACAAGGTAATATTGCTGCGGACGTATTCGAAATATGTTCATAATCGGTTTTTTTTACTATGCTTCGGAGGTTCTTCCATGTTGTAATTATGTTTAGAACGCGCTCCGTGGACAACGATTGTCCTTTACTACGTGTCACTGGAGATAGGATTTGTGGCTCCCTGTTCGACAATGACGATGAACTGCATGGCTCGACACCTTTTTCAATGTCACTTTCACTTGTTAAGCACATATCGTCATCATTATACTCCTAATGTAAATTGTCCACAGAATCGAGTGTACATAACACCCCACATTTCACTGACTCATCTTGCAGAAACGCTAATATTTCATCTGCAACGTCTTACTCACTCTTCGATGCTCCTCGAGTTCCTTTGTTACGAAATGTCAACTTCGGCAACTGTTGTTGGAGATATAAAGTAATCTTCGCTTTGTTTATCGTTGCCACTGCTCTGCTTCGTATCAACACCAGTAGCACGGTAGCACTGTTGTGAGTTACTCGTCAACTAAGCAGTTCAACTGCGCTCCGTAGCTTCATGCTGCGCTCACAATTGGATACTTGTTGCCATTAGCAGCGAATGCTGTGGTTGCATCGTAGGCAACATATGGGGCGTTGAATACCGTAAACGTAATTGCCCTTTTGCAATCTCGCACTCTAGGGGTTCCTTGTCAGACTTACAGGGCTGTTTACAACAGTCACTTATAGAATTCCTGGGTTTTCTACTCCTGACGTCTTACACATACTGCTTCTCCTAAGTTAAACTCCGGTCCCCCTTAAGTTTCGATCTCTCCACTTGTAATATGCTGGGAAAGTTGATGTCTTGCCGGTCGAAGTGGCCGTGCGGTTCTAGGCGCTGCAGTCTGGAACCGCGAGACCGCTACGGTCGCAGGTTCGAATCCTGCCTCGGGCATGGATGTGTGTGACGTCCATCGGTTAGTTAGGTTTAACTAGTTCTAAGTTCTAGGGGACTAAAGACCTCAGAAGTTGAGTCCCATAGTGCTCAGAGCCATTTGAACCATTTGATGTCTTTATTTTTAAGCAAACAGCATACGGGATAAGGGCTCTCTGCGTTTCGTACCCCAGCAGTCCCCGTGACCACCCCCACCGCCGTCCGCAGTAGCAGACTAGTTCGTGCACACCGTGCCACAGTGCCGCAGTCCACAAGGCGTCGTCACTCCACTCCGCCACCGGCTTGGGCGAAAAGTTAGTGCTGTGTCCACTCCTCTTACTAACGTTTAGGTGAAGGTGTTCACATTTCAGCAGTTTCGATGAAGTGTAAATGTATCCCTCCTTGTAGGAAGGGTACATGCAATTCAGATGTGTGCCAATTTCTGGCCAATTGGCCCGTTAGGTCGTCAAAGTAGCGCGCTGACTGGAAGGCCCTGTGTGGGCGGGCATTAGCTCTGGGTGGTTTGTCATCCAGAGCAACAAACCGGGGCGTGGAATATTCTCGACGTACTGCTGTGCCGTAATGGTGCCACACATAACAGTCAAAGGGATCCTGCTATGAAACGTCTCCAGACGCGACTTCGCTGATCGTTGGGGCTCTATTCGAAGCAGGACTCATCACTGAGGTCAATTCTACTCCAGTCAATGAGATCCCAAGCCGAAGACGAGTCTGGGCACCCCCAGACATCAGTGGGATACCAATCTGATTGTCGCCCCTCAACCAGGAGTGGTGGTTTAGGCTGAGCTTTCTTTTCATAGCAGGAGCCCTTTGGTTGTTATCTGCGGTACCCTTACAGCAAAGCAATATGTCGATATTCTATGCCCTGGTTTGTTGCCCTTCGTGGCAAGCTATTCTAGGCATTCATTTCATCAAAATAATGCCCACTCGTACATGGCGAGAGATTCTACTGGTTTTCTTCGTGCTTGCCAAACCCTACCTTGGCCAGCAACGTGGCACGATCTCTCCCCAATTGAGAACTTTTGGACCATTATTGGCACGCCCCCGAACCAGCTCGGTAGTTTGACGATCTAAGGCGCCAGTTGCACAGAATTTTGCACGATATCCCTTAGGAGGACATCCAATAACTCTAACATTCGATGCCAGGCCGAACTGCTTGCATAATGACCTGAAGTGGACCAACGCATTATTCACTTGCTCAATTTTTGAAGCTCTTTCTCTTGAGTAAATCATCACATTTTTCTAAAATTATCATTTGTTTGTCTGTACATGTAGATCGCATCTACCGATTTCTGTTCCGTTTGAATAATTCCTCCGTACTGTGTCTTTTTTGTCTCAGACTGTACATCTGATGTGTTACAGCTAGCATATTCATTGTATTCTAAGAGCCTTGAAGCTATAAACGGTTACATGGAGGCCGTGGCGTATGCTATAGTGAACAAAGGGGATTGGTTGCCACTGGGTCTTCACTTTGTACACGAGATCTTGCATGGCTGCGGGTTCTGGAAATTACAATTGTAAGGCTGTATTTGTTTTTTAAGAACATCTTTTAAATATTGAAAGTTTACTCTTTAAAAGTTTACACACCATCATTTGCTGTAGAATGTATTTAAATAGCTTAAAGCTTTCAATAGTGAATTTAATAATTGCTTTTGATTCTTTTTCACCAAATTCATTCTAATCCAGATTATTATTTCTTACTGTCTGTGGTGGGCATGTTTTATTATAAAACAAAAAGGCAAACCTGTTTCCACACTCTGGGTTTTAAAATATTTCATATAAATTTGTTTAAAGTTATATGGTTCTTATTAAAGTCCAGCACCTTACCACTCCACCACCTAGCTTCCATTTCAGAGCGACTGTATGTGTGGAGGGGTTCTGATAGATAATTATGGATACTGGTCTGCTTGTATTTTTCCTTGTTTGTAATGGAGAAGATCCGGGTTAGAGAAGAGTATTAAATATTTCATATTTAAAGAAACAACAGTTTCAACATGAACTGGTATTTCCAACTGGTGTTCCAACTCGTGCTCAGATTTTTAGAATTCAGGCACATGTGTCTCATTTGGTTAATGGAATTCAGGTTTTGCATAAGATTAATACAGAGTCCAAAATGAATCGTTGTATCGAAGAAACAAGTGTTCAGATACATCTGCAAGCATACCTCCTTAGCTGGGAAAGCAGCATTGGACCAGGTGCAGATTCGTTTCCTGTTCAGGTTGGTCAGGAGGAAGGGGTAGATGGTGGTGAATGATGGAAGACGTTTCGGAAATTGTTTCTTGTTGAAATTGGTCAGGAGGAAGGGGTAAATGGAGGTCAAAGATGGAAGATGTTTGGGAAATTGCCAAATCCACTGCGCACTGTAGTTCAACAAAATGAAACATTGGCCATAGATACTAATGAACCTATAGTGCAGGTGTTGCGGTTGTCCACTCAGCTGGAAGAGCGGGCTAGGGCCTTGCAAACTGCTGATTACAGGGTGTTTCAGGCTGTCTACCCTTTAGCCTAAGGAAGTTTGCCAAGTGTAATTAGTGAGGCTTTGGACAAACATGAGTCATATGGCGAATTCCGTAAAGCTTGTCGTGCAGGATGAGAGATGATCTGGCTAACAGGCACTGTTACAGAGTACAAGGTATGAATGAAATGCTCGTGCACTACAATGAAAATGTTGGGACAGCAGTTTGGGCCCTGTGCCTACAGTGGACAGAAGCTCAGGTGGTTAGCAACTTTTTGGAGAGAATGCGCCCAGAAGATTGGTCTCGACTTATTTTTGTTACTAAACCAGAGACCTTTCAGGATCTCGATAAAATAGTATCCCTAATCTAGAACATCAGATTCAGTGATGAGAAGCATATGGTTAGGCAAAATAGGGCCGAGTCACTGAACGTAGTAGTAGTTCCACCGCACGGAGGTGGCTAAAGCGAGAGCTCCTGAAAAAAGATCGTATTATAGGTGTAATCCTTCTGGCCATCTAGTACGAGCCTGCAGGGTCCAAAGAGATGGGATCATACAAGGCTGACGCCAAAGGGGGGTAGCTCATCCAAAAGATTTTCATGGGCTATTGGAAGACTGCAATAAGGTTAAAGCAGTGCCACGAGTCTTGTCTTACCATTTGTGTATACGAGTCCGAATCACGAACCAGTGTGCATGTTAGAGGAATCAAGTGGTAATGAGCCGGCTGCTGTGGCCGAGCAGTTCTAGGCGCTTCAGTCCGGAACCACGCGGCTGCTAGGGTCGCAGGTTCGAATCCTGTCTCGGGCATGAATGTGTTGGATGTCCTTAGGTTAGTTAGGTTTACATAGTTCTAAGTCTAGGGGACTGATAACCTCAGATGTTAAGTCCCATAGTGCTTAGAGCCATTTGAACCAGGTAGTAATGTTTACTTGTCAAATTTTATATCGCATAAGCAGTTGCTCAATGTTTGTAAATTATCGCATTTAAGCAACGATCATACATTGTGCCGATCAGTGAATGGAGGAACGCTGACAGTAGCTGGCAAAATGAGAATTAGATTAGGCAGTCAGGGATTCACATGGCCAATGGATTTTGTTGTGATAAAAGAATTGTCTACACCGAGGCTGTTAGGCTGTGATTTATTACAGAAAACAGGGTGTTTTCTCGACTATCGAGATAAGAGTTTCATATTCCCAACCGTGGATCAACGTATATCAAAAAATGAAATGGATATAACAAGAGACGAGCTAAATAGGAGATGAAACCTAAAAATAACCGCACACGGTTGCTTATGCTAGTAAAGAAACTTATATATGAAGCTACCTATGACAACAGGAGGAACTCTTAAAAACTATACCTAAAGCCAGTAGATAGCCTGGGGGGGAGGGGGGGGGGGAGCTGAGGGGACGTAATCTAAAGACGTCGTGGCAGTAAGGCAATAAAGATATTGGGATAAAACGTGAGGAGTTCAACGGGCTAAAATCACCTTCATCGTAAAACGAAAATGAGGATAAAAAGAAAGATGATGACCAGCTTGATCAACCGCGCTCGCCAATCAGCGCGCGCATGTGATAATCCCCAGATCATCAGATTTACAAGTATGAAGAACAAAGTAAAGGTGCGAAACCTTCAAAAAATTTTCTATTTCTTAGGAGGAGTTGGTCATTGAGGATATTGTCTTTAACATGTTGCAGATGCTTAAAGATCTGCATTTCTTCCAAAACATCCAGTTTTAAGCCCTTAACCACGGCATGAAGTAACTTGATATTCACTGGAGGGCTCGGCGCATGAGGGGTTTGCACAAGGTGTTCCGCATAAGTAGAGCCCCTAGTACCGTCACCGCTTCTAGTAGGAATATGCTCCTGTTGTCATAGGTAGCTTCATATATAAGTTTCTTTACTAGCATAAGCAACCGTGTGCGGTTATTTTTAGGTTTCATCTCCTATTTAGCTCGTCTCTTGTTCTATCCATTTCATTTTTTGATATACGTTGATTCACGGTTGGGAATATATGGGCTATTTAGCCCCGACCCATGTATAAACTTTCTCGAATTCCTATGCGCATGCGCATTCAAGTAACTTCCCTTGTCTTGCGCATGTGCATAGACAGCGGGTCAGGCTTGTAAGTGAGTGACCGTTTGTAGCTGCAGTTTATGGCGGGTCATTGCCCATCGAATATAGGCCGGTGTGAGGTGGAGCGTACACCATTAAGTTAAGTAGTGGTTTTGACTTTGTACATATGTACTGTTTGTGTTTTCCTTTTCTTTTTCGTTTATAAGTGTATAGCTATGGTGTTCTTTTAATCATTGACAACGGTCTTCTTAGGCACTTGTGGGTTTTATTGTTGTTCTGAAGATGGTGTAGTTATCTACGCCGAAACCTGGGTTAACACATAACACTAGGTGCTTTTTTCGCAACTGAGGCGGGTTTGTAGTTTTTTAATATATTAACCAACGATTGCTGACGAGCTCCGATGTTGAAGGTTCTTCAATAGGGTTCTATCTGGACCAGGCGGCCGGTCTGCCCGACGAGAGGCCCTAGCCACACGACATTTCATTTTATTTCATCTGGGCTGGCAACGGATGCTGCAGTGTTATCCAGACAGCTGAATTCGGTGTTGGGCGAAATGAAATTCAACTGCGTCTGTTAACTATCTGGATGATGCCGCCGATCAACATCACTGGCGCTTTGTTTATCTGTGGCCGCATGCGCAGTGGCGCGGCCCGCGAGTTTAAAAGGATGGAGCGAGCGCTGGAGCGTCAGTCGTACGGCTCTCTCTGAAGATGGCTGAAAGGTATACAGCCGAAATATTGGAAGAAGAAGCAGAATTCATGCGGCTGCATTCCCGAAACTTAATGGAACAGTCTTTGCGCCGCGAAAACCTGAAGATTCACATCAAAGCAAGATAATTGCCGAAGACCCTTATTAGTGACAATGTTCCAGCATAAGCATGATTTTGCTTTAATAGTGCAATTTCTCATGTTACCATCACACCATACCATCCCCAACCTTCGTTTGTTGAGTGGGCAAAAGGGAATTAGAAATGAGTCCTAATTATATATAAAGGGATCTCACAAAACAAGTGGGATGAAGCACTAGATTGGATCAATTTTCCACTTCATATGGCGGTGTAGGAGAGCCACGGTTCTACAAAAGTCAAATTGTTTGCATTTCAGGTTAACTCCCTCTTACGCAATTTATGGTCAATAAATGATCTTTTACCCAACGACAATAATCCAGGGATCATTCGGAAGAATTGGGAAGTCGCGAAGCTGCAAGAAAGAAAATACACCTGGTGCACTGGAGAGTAGCGGACTGGTCCAATAAAGAAAGGCGTTCCGTTTAGTTCAAAATCGGAGATGAAGTTTACTTAAAAAATTTCTGGACTGAAAGCAAGGGGCTTTCTGCAGCCTTCATGGTTATTGAGCAATTATCTCCGGTGAGTTATCCGATCCAGGATCGCTCCAATAATGAGGTGAGAGTTCATTTGAGCCAACTTAACTTAAAACCAGGGAATCAGAATGGTGCGAGGCTGGGGCTTGCTTAGTAAGTTGCGCCATGAAGCACCCCCCGCCCCGTTTGTTCTCTATAAAGGGTGGAGGATTAAGCTTGGGATATAGTGGCGCTCATGCGTGAGTAGTGTTCCTGGAGCGATAAAAAGCAGTAGTTTTTTGGTCTGTAAGCAGTGTGAATGCGGTGCTCTTGGCAAGAATGCGCAGCTTGAAACACATATGTTGTGTGGCGGCGATGGCGAGGCATTGTAGAGTCTCTGACCAGAGAGCTATTTGTCGTTCCTAGTCTGCGCTTGACCGCGCGAGAGTTCTGTTGCGAGTTAGCAGTTGGAGAGTAGTAGCGCATGCGAGATGACGTAGTCTGTGGTAGTAGCGCGCGAGAGATAGTCGCAGTTGTGTGTGAGGAGTCGGCAGGCGTCGACATGGCACTCTGGTCAAGATTCAGAACGAGGTATAATTTTTAAATAAGGTAATGTAGCAGCATTGCGCACATTTGATAATGTAATGTAAATTAACTGTAACTAATTTGTTCAAGAATCGCCCCAATAATAATTTTGTTATCAAACCAAGCATTTTAACAAAACAAACATTTTATTGAAAGAAATATCTCCCTTGGCATTCCTTAAAGAAAAGTTTCCCTTAAATTCAAAATTTTTGCGATGCATTTCCTTCGAGCTATGGCAAAAAATAAGAGCAGATGCAGTTTTACTGAGGTAAGAGTTTGAGTTTAATTATTGAACAGGGCGTGAAGATCGACATTTCGGTCTATTTGCATTTTTATTGTGACTGAGATTTCATTATCATTCAATTGACTTTCATTTTTGTAAGGAACTTATACTTGGGTCAGATTGCTATTTTTTTTCATTTAATTGTCATTGTCATTAAATATAATTACGGGGAGGCTACACTTAGCTCTATGTCTATTCACATTTAAAATATTATCTTAAATTTCTCTGGGGAGCTTACACTTGGCTCCATTTCATTTAAATATTGACTTTTCAAATTTCTCTGGGGAGCAGTAAGCAACAGCGCTCATTCTGCTGTGAGGAGGCATGATTCTTCGAGAAGGTTCACTAGCCAAGGACAGAGCGGATGGATTTACTTCCGCAGTGGAGTGCCTTGGGAGGAGCTTAAAGTTGCTGGCTCATTCAGCTGTGACCATTGTGTGATTATTTAAAGATGGTCTACAGGTTCAAAATGGTTCAAATGGCTCTGAGCACTATGGGACTTAACATCGATGGTCAGCAGTCCCCTAGAACTTAGAACTACTTAAACCTAACTAACCTAAGGACATCACACAACACCCAGTCATCACGAGGCAGAGAAAATCCCTGACCCCGCCGGGAGTCGAACCCGGGAACCCGGGCGCTGGAAGCGAGAACGCTATCGCACGACCACGAGCTGCAGACGGTCTACAGGTCTGCAGGTTGTAAGTACTTTTGGATGTTCAGGTTAGGAAGGACTACTTTACTAGATTTGTGAGTTAACTGTATTTGTACTTATACATACACTCATGCTCATAAATTAAAGATAACTGCAGAATGTGGTGCCACACAACGTGGCACTACACAAAACTGGCGCTAATGGCATAGGCACATAGGGAACACACATGACACAGATCTCTAAGTCCACGGTATGGTGATAAGTTGAGAAAACCGTCCCGAAACACATGTACTACAAAACGCCACTGTCTCCTGCGCATGAATCCCGACATCAATATGGGATATGATCACCATGCGCACGTACACAGGCCGCACAACGGGTTGGCATACTCTGGACCAGGTGGCCGAGCAGTTGCTGGGGTATAGCCTCCCATTCTTGCACCAGTGCCTGTCGGAGCTCCTGAAGTGTCCTAGGGGATTGAAGACGTGCAGCTATACGTCGACAGAGAGCATCCTAGGTGTGCTCGATGGAGTTTAGGCCTGGAGAACTGGCAGGTCACTCCATTCGCCTGATATCTTCTGCTTCAAGGTACTCCTCCACGATGACAGCTCGGTGGGGCCGTGCATTATCATCCATCAGGAGGAAGGTGGGACCCACCCCTGTAAAGGCGGACATACTGGTGCAGAATGACGTCCCAATACACCTGACCTATTACAATTCCTCTGTCAAAGACATGCAGGGGTGTATGTGCACCAATCATAATCCCATCCCACACCATCAAACCACGACCTCCATACAGGTCCCTTTCAACGACCTTAAGGGGTTGGTATCTAGTTCCTGCTTCACGCCAGATGAAAACCCGGCGAGAATCACTGTTCAGACTGTACCTGGACTCGTCTGTGAACATAACCTGCGATCACTGTTCCAATGACCATGTACTGTGTTCTTGACACCAGGCTTTACGGGCTCTCCTGTGACGAGGGGTCAGTGGAATGCACCTTCCAGATCTCCGGACGAATAAACCATGTCTGTTCAGTCGTCTGTACACTGTGTGTCTGGAGACAACTGTTCCAGTGGCTGCAGTAAGGTCCCGAGCAAGGCTACCTATAGTACTGCGGGCACTGATGGTGAAATATCGGTCTTCTTGTGGTGTTGTACTCTGTGGACGTCCCGTGCTGTAGCGCCTGGACACGTTTCCTGTCTGCTGGAATCGTTGTCATAACCTTCAGATAACACTTTGTGGCACACGAAGGCCCGTGCTGCGACCTGCTGTGTTTGACCAGCCTCCAGTCGCCCTAGTATTCTACCCCTCATAACGTCATCAATATGCGTTCTTTGAGCCATTTTCAACACACAGTCACCATTAGCACGTCTGAAAACGTCTGCACACTTACTCGCTGCACCGTACTCTGACATGCACCAACACAACTCTGCATATGTGGACTGCTGTCAGCGCCACCGCGCGACGACCGCAGGTCAAATGCACCGCATGGTCATACCCCGAGGTGATTTAACCCCGCAAACCGCCACCAGGGCGTTGTTTCACCAAGTATCAGCATTATCCTTAATTTACACTCCTGGGAATTGAAATAAGAACACCGTGAATTCATTGTCCCAGGAAGGGGAAACTTTATTGACACATTCCTGGGGTCAGATACATCACATGATCACACTGACAGAACCACAGGCACATAGACACAGGCAACAGAGCATGCACAATGTCGGCACTAGTACAGTGTATATCCACCTTTCGCAGCAATGCAGGCTGCTATTCTCCCATGGAGACGATCGTAGAGATGCTGGATGTAGTCCTGTGGAACGGCTTGCCATGCCATTTCCACCTGGCGCCTCAGTTGGACCAGCGTTCGTGCTGGACGTGCAGACCGCGTGAGACGACGCTTCATCCAGTCCCAAACATGCTCAATGGGGGACAGATACGGAGATCTTGCTGGCCAGGGTAGTTGACTTACACCTTCTAGAGCACGTTGGGTGGCACGGGATACATGCGGACGTGCATTGTCCTGTTGGAACAGCAAGTTCCCTTGCCGGTCTAGGAATGGTAGAACGATGGGTTCGATGACGGTTTGGATGTACCGTGCACTATTCAGTGTCCCCTCGACGATCACCAGTGGTGTACGGCCAGTGTAGGAGATCGCTCCCCACACCATGATGCCGGGTGTTGGCCCTGTGTGCCTCGGTCGTAAGCAGTCCTGATTGTGGCGCTCACCTGCACGGCGCCAAACACGCATACGACCATCATTGGCACCAAGGCAGAAGCGACTCTCATCGCTGAAGACGACACGTCTCCATTCGTCCCTCCATTCACGCCTGTCGCGACACCACTGGAGGCGGGCTGCACGATGTTGGGGCGTGAGCGGAAGACGGCCTAACGGTGTGCGGGACCGTAGCCCAGCTTCATGGAGACGGTTGCGAATGGTCCTCGCCGATACACCAGGAGCAACTGTGTCCCTAATTTGCTGGGAAGTGGCGGTGCGGTCCCCTACGGCACTGCGTAGGATCCTACGGTCTTGGCGTGCATCCGTGCGTCGCTGCGGTCCGGTCCCAGGTCGACGGGCACGTGCACCTTCCGCCGACCACTGGCGACAACATCGATGTACTGTGGAGACCTCACGCCCCACGTGTTGAGCAATTCGGCGGTACGTCCACCCGGCCTCCCGCATGCCCATTATACGCCCTCGCTCAAAGTCCGTCAACTGCACATACGGTTCACGTCCACGCTGTCGCGGCATGCTACCAGTGTTAAAGACTGCGATGGAGCTCCGTATGCCACGGCAAACTGGCTGACACTGACGGCGGCGGTGCACAAATGCTGCGCAGCTAGCACCATTCGACGGGCAACACCGCGGGTCCTGGTGTGTCCGCTGTGCCGTGCGTGTGATCATTGCTTGTACAGCCCTCTCGCAGTGTCCGGAGCAAGTATGGTGGGTCTGACACACCGGTGTCAATGTGTTCTTTTTTCCATTTCCAGGAGTGTATGAGCATGAGTGTATTTGGTGTGTTACAGGGAACTTACTCACTGTATGGTAAAGGCCCTGAAACTACAAATGGTTATGTGGACGTCATGGTGTATGCTACAGCAGACATAGGTGGTTGGTTGTGAGCACATCACCACCAGGTCTCCTCTTTGTACATGAGAACTGGCGCGGCCATGGGTTTTGGAAATTGCAATCCTTAACATGTTTTTTAAAGAACATCTTTTAAAATATTGATTGTTTATTGTTTTAAACTTCATGCACTCTCATTTGCTATAGAATTTGTATAACAGCTTTATGTTTTTAATAGTGACTTTAATAATAGAGACGTTTTTTAATCACAGTAATTCTGATCAAGATTATTATTTCCTGTTATCCTTTCTGGGGTGTTTTATCATAAAAAGAAAAATCAAACCTGTTTCCGAACACTGTGTTTTAAAATATTTTAAATAAATTTGTTTAAAATAATGTGGTTCTTATTAAAGTCCAGCATCTCAACCACTCCACCACCCAGCCTCCTACCGTATAAGTGTCTGCAATGCAGATGTGTGTGTGTTTCTAAAAAAAATTAAACACTTTATGCAGATGTGTGAGTCTGCCAAAAGTAAAAAAAAACTGAAGTGTGGATGCGCCCATTTTTATAAAAAGTAATACGGTGCAATGCAGGTCTAACTGCGCATTGTAAACAGTTATTGATAGAATGAAAGAATATCAATGACTAGGTTTATCAAACTAGATTTATTTGTTCGACAAAACAGATAGCAAATAATACATTGCCGGAAAAAGTTACACTACTGACCATTAAAATTGCTACACCAAGAAGAAATGCAGATGATAAACGGGCATTCATTGGACAAATATATTATACTAGAACTGACATGTAATTACATTTTCACACAATTTGGGTACATAGATCCTGAGAAATCAGTACCCAGAACAACCACCTCTGGCCTTAATAACGGCCTTGATACGCCTGGGCATTGCGTCAAACAGAGCTTGGATGGCGTGTACAGGTATAGCTGCCCATGCAGCTCATCAAGGGTCGTAATTGGCGTATTGTGACGAGCCAGTTGCTCGGCCACCATTGACCAGACGTTTTCAATTGGTGAGAGATCTAAAGAATGTGCTGGCCAGGGCAGCAGTCGAACATTTTCTGTATCGAGAAAGACACGTACAGCACCTGCAACATGCGGTCGTGCATTATCCTGCTGAAATGTACGGTTTCGCAGGGATCGAATGAAGGGTAGAGCCACGGGTCGTAACACATCTGAAATGTAGCGTCCACTGTTCAAAGTGTCGTCAATGCGAACAAAAGGTGACCGAGACGTGTAACCAATGGCACCCCATACCATCACGCCGGGTGATACGCCAGTATGGCGACGACGAATATACGATTCCAATGTGCGTTCACCGCAATGTCGCCAAACACGGATGCGACGATCATGATGCTGTAAACAGAACCTAAATTCATCCGAAAAAATGACGTTTTGCCATTCGTGCACCCAGGTTCGTCGTTGGGTACACCATCGCAGGCGCTCCTGTCTGTGATGCAGGGTCAAGGGTAACCGTAGCCATTGTCTCCGAGCTGATAGTCCATGCTGCTGCAAACTTCGTTGAACTGTTCGTGCAGATGGTTGTTGTCTTGCAAACGTCCCCATCTGTTGACTCAGGGATCGAGACGTGGCTGCACGATCCGTTACAACCATGCGGATAAGATGCCTGTCATCTCGACTGCTAGTGATACGAGGCCGTTGGGATCCAGCACGGCGTTCCGTATTACCCTCCTGAACCCACCGATTCCATATTCTGCTAACAGTCATTGGATCTCGACCAACGCGAGCAACAATGTCGCGATACGATAAACCGAAATCGCGATAGGCTACAATCCGACCTTTAAAAGTCGGAAACGTGATGGTACGCATTTCTCCTCCTCACACGAGGCATCACAACAACGTTTCACCAGGCAACGCCGGTCAACTGCTGTTTGTGTATGAGAAATCGGTTGGAAACTTTCCTCATGTCAGCACGTTGTAGGTGTCACCACCGGCGCCAACCGTGTGTGAATGCTCCGAAAAGCTAATCATTTGCATATCACAGCATCGTCTTCCTGTCGGTTAAATTTCGCGTCTGTAGCACGTCACCTTCGTGGTGTAGCAATTTTAATGGCCAGTGGTGTATTTTTATTAGTTCCACTGTGGGAGATAACACTAAACTAAACGTTATTCCTTTTGATATGACCAACAGCAGTGACATGTTGTTATCAATTAAGCAGACTTTGGAGCAGTATTCGATTGATATACACTCTTGTTTGCATTCTCTTCAGTTACATCAACCTGTGCAGTTAACTCGACTGTCTTCTTTTCATTTGCATCAAACCTTGCAGTTAACTCATTGATTAACCTCAGGACGGTTTGAGAATAAGTAATTAATTTCTTTGTACTATTGCTGAGTGCTTCAAGTCTAGTAGAACGACATTTAATACTGTTGTTGAACATCTGAATTTTCACTTCGACGTAGAGAGGAATGTTCTACTTTCCACTCTCAGACTGACTGGAGATGGACAATCACATAAACTTGTCCCTATTGTAAAGTATAATACACACGCTATCATTTTTCGAAAACATCTTGAAAGCTTTATCAAAATCAAACGATCATTCAACTGCCTCGTTTTATCGACAACTAAAAAGCTATACTCTGGTTGATTCCACCAAAATTAACATAAAGCTTTAAATTCACTGACTGTCATGTCAGTTCGTACATGTACCTGGTAAATGTGTTTTAATTTCAGATTATCCTGTCTGAAGGCAATAAGAAAGTTCGCATGATCTGTTATCAGTTCTTTGGGACCTGGAATATGTATGGAGAGACAACATTACTTCTGCGGATCTCGCTTCGTTTGCCGCCACTAGCAGCCATAATGGCGGGGAAAAGTAAAGATGGTCTGAGGAATGGGCCGAAATCGGTTACTAACAAATAAAAAATATGAAAACGCGATTGAGACTGTTTTAATTTGATTTTTAGGACATTATCATTTTGTGTGAAAGTCTTACATGTAATACCGTCAATGCCTAAAAGTATTTCCTCAAGTAGCTGGTATTTTGGTTGGGACAGTGATTTGAAAATACATATACATTCTCAAAGCGAACACCATCTGGATGCAATAGCAGAGACAGGACAATGTCTTCCCATAGTCAGATGGGCCAATGATAATCAACCGATCCTGTCTGGCAGAAACGGCTCATTCTTGTTATTATGTTTTTCTGACGTATTTTCAGTCCAATTAGCTATAACGAAGTCCTTGTGAAGATGTTTCATCCATCTGCTCATGTTGACTACTCAAATAATATTGCAATTATATACCTGCAGCAAGTGGTGTAAACTCACACGTAGTTCCGTGTATTGATGTGTGACACACATCGAAATATTGAGATACTTCTAATTAGTGGGGTTCGGAGTTTGCCTGAAAAGTTCCCACAAACTGTTCCGCAATGTATCGTAGAAGCTATAAACGTAAGGCTGCGAACTCAACTTATGTTCGAGTGCGTGCTGCGTGGAAAAATTACTATACACTAAATTCTTGAAGGTCTGGTCACTTCCGTTTCATTAAAATGTTTGACTGTTCTTCGCAAGTCGCCTACACTGATCTTGTGATCGCCAATTATCACTGTAGGTATCGTTTGAGTATTTCGAGTGGTCATGCCTGCAGTCGGTACTGAGCTGTCACACAGCTTACACCACTCTGCAGGGGATATGGCTTCCGTACCACAATAGCGTGGGTTTTCAAAAATCACAGCTAGATTGAATTCGCAATCAGAGAACATTCCAACGCTGACTCGTTTACTCCCACTTGAATTTAGGGTGAAAATGGATATGTACTCCCGCTGAGACGTCATCGTTAGGGGGTACTTCACTTCATTATCTGTAAATAAGAGAGTCAAACGAGTTAAACTTTACACCCTCAGTTCACTACACCCATAAGTATACGCAAAAGCATTAATATATGCAAGAACATTGATGTTGCTTACATGGTATTGATTGATTAGGTAGAGCTGGTCGTGATACCTCAACGATCACACATTGCTAACTGAAATGATTACTTATTGGCAATATACAGGGTGGTCCATTGATAGTGACTGGGCAAAACATCTCACGAAATAAGGATCAAACAAAAAACTACAACGAACGAAACTCGTCTAGCTTGAAGGAGGAAACCAGATGGCGCTATGGTTGGCCCGCTAGATGGGGCTGCCATAGGTCAAACGGATATCAACTGCGTTTTTTTAAATAGGAACGCCATTTTTAATTACATATTCTTGTAGTGGGTAAAGAAATATGGATGTTTTAGTTGGAACACGTTTTTCGCTTTGTGGTAGATGGCGTTGTAATAGTCACAAACGTATAAGTACGTGGTATCACGTAACATTTCGACAGTGCGGACGGAATTTGCTTCGTGATACATTATTACCCGTGTTAAAATGGACCGTTTACCAATTGCAGAAAAGGTCGATATCGTGTTGATGTATGGCTATTGTGATCAAAATGCCCAACGGGCGTGAGCTATGTATGCTGCTCGGTATTCTGGACGACATCATCCAAGTGTCCGGACCGTTCGACGGATAGTCACGTTATTTAAGGAAACAGGAAGTGTTCAGCCACATGTGAAACGTCAGCCACGACCTGCAATAAATGATGCTGCCCAAGTAGGTGTTTTAGTTGCTGTCGCGGCTAATCCGCACATCAGTAGCAGACAAATTGCGTGAGAATCGGGAATTTCAAAAACGTAGGCGTTGAGAATGCTACATCAACATCGATTGCACCCGTACCCCGATGGCTGCGACAAGTGGAACATCAGCGACTTTGGAGAGTTAATGTATGGTGTGGCATTATGGAAGGATAATTGGTCCCCATTTTATCGATGGCAATCTAAATGGTGCAATGTATGTTGATTTCCTACGTAATGTCCTACCGATGTTACTACAAGATGTTTCACCGCATGACAGAATGGCGATGTACTTCCAACATGATGTATATCCGGCACATAGCTCGCTTGCGGTTGAAGCGGTATTGAATAGCATATTTCATGACAGGTGGATTGGTCGTCGAAGCACCATACCATTGCCCGCAAGTTCATCGGATCTGACGTCCCCGGTTTTCTTTCTGTGGGGAAAGCTGAAGGATATTTGCTATTGTGATCCACCAACAACGCCTGACAACATGTGTGAGCGCATTGTCAATGCATGTGCGAACATTACGGAAGGCGAACTACTTGCTGTTGAGAGGAATGTCGTTACACGTATTGCCAAATGCATTGAGGTTGACGGACATCATTTTGAGCATTTACTGCCTTAATATGGTATTTTCATGTAATCACGCTGTAACAACATGCATTCTCAGAAATGATAAGTTCACAAAGGTACATGTATCACAATGGAACAACCGAAATAAAATGTTCAAACGTACCTACGTTCTGTATTTTAATTTAAAAAACCTACCTGTTACCAACTGTTCATCTGAAATTGTGAGCCATATGTTTGTGACTATTACAGCGCCATCTATCATAAAGCGAAAAAAGTGTTCAAATTAAAACATTCTTATTTCTTTACGTACTACACGAATATGTCATAAAAAATGGGGGTTCCTATTTAAAAAAAAACGCAGTTGATATCCGTTTGACCTATGGCAGCGCCATCTCGCGGGCCAACCATAGCGCCATCTGGTTTCCCCCTTTAAGCTAGACAAGTTTCGCTCTTTGTAGTGTTTTCGTTTGACGCTTATTTCGTGAGATATTTGGCCCGGTCACGATCAATGGACCACCCTGTATATATCATTTTCGTAATGCAGTGTGGGTTATTTCATGAAAAAAGTGTGTGATCGATGTATTGCAATTGTATGATTTCTCTGTATCGTTACGTAATCTTTGAGCAACATCAGAGGTAACGTGAATTTTCTGATATTTCGTAAGATAAATGTTAGCGGTCGGGCTAGGAGTGAGGAGAGGGGATGGTGGCTGGAGCGGCACGGTGACCTGTTGCACTCGCGTACATGGCTGGGGTCTGTGATGGCGGCGGACTGGTGTGGTCTCACTTCAAGAATGTATATATATTTTCAAAAATGCTGCTGCAACCCAAATACCAGTTAACTGAGGAAATACTTTCAGACAAGATGGTGTTATATACACTAATGGCCATTAAAATGTGACGTGCTACAGACGCGAAATTTAACCGACAGGAAGAAGATGCTGTGATATGCAAATGATTAGCTTTTCAGAGCATTCACACAAGGTTGGCGCCGGTGGCGACACCTACAACGTGCTGACATGAGGAAAGTTTCCAACCGATTTCTCATACACAAACAGCAGTTGACCGGCGTTGCCTGGTGAAACGTTGTTGTGATGCCTCTGTAAGGAGGAGAAATGCTTACCATCACGTTTCCGACTTCGATAAAGGTCGGATTGTAGCCTATCGCGATTTCGGTTTATCGTATCGCGACGTTGCTGCTCGCGTTGGTCGAGATCCAATGACTGTTAGCAGAATATGGAATCGGTGGGTTCAGGAGGGTAATACGGAACGCCGTGCTGGATCCCAACGGCCTCGTATCACTAGCAGTCGAGATGACAGGCATCTTATCCGCATGGCTGTAACGGATCGTGCAGCCACGGCTCCATCCCTGAGTCAACAGATGGGGACATTTGCAAGACAACAACCATCTGCACGGAAAGTTCGACGACGTTGTTGCAGGTCCTGTATGGGCCTTTCTAGATAACGAAAATATTCGACTGCTGCCCTGGCCAGCACATTCTCCAGATCTCTCACCAACTGAAAACATCTGGTCAATGGTGGCCGGGCAACTGGCTCGTCACAATACGCCAGTCACTACTCTTGATGCACTCTGGTATCGCGTTGAAGCTGTATGGGCAGCTGTACCTGTACACGCCATCCAAGCTCTGTTTGACTCAATGTCCAGGCGTATCCAGGCCGTTATTACGGCCAGAGGTGGTTGTTCTGCGTACAGATTTCTCAGATCTATGCACCCAAATTGTGTGGAAATGTAATCACATGTCAGTTCTAGTATAATATATTTGTCCAGTGAATACCCGTTTATCATCTGCATTTCTTCTTGGTGTAGCAATTTTAATGGCCAATAGTGTATAAGACTTTCAGCCACAGTGATGATGTCCTGCCACCTGAGGGAGTAACACCTAATACACTATTCATATTCGACGATGTCATAGTGGAAGATGAAGATTAAATACGCAAATGCTTTTGTTTTGGCCACCATAGGGATACTGACATCTTCTACCTAAGCCAGGCACATTCTACGATCCCAAAGCAACTGATAAGAGATAATGTGAACTTTAGTATTGCCTTCAAACAGGACAATAGGAATATAAAACCCGTTTTTCCAGGCACATTTAGGAACTAACATGTAAGAGGTCCATGATTGAGGAATTTGTTGCTAGCACACTCGAGCAGATGTAATTTCGATGGATTGCTCACGCGCTGCCTGCGATATGTAAGCTATAAGAGAATCTGAGACCAAAGAGCACTGTTGACTGCAGTAGGAACTGTGTAGCAATAGCAGTAAGTTGTTGCTAGCGAGTTGTCTGGTGTATCGTGTTGGCTGGGCCGGTCGTGGTGCAGCGATAGCGGAGCCTGAGCATTATTGTATAAGGTAAAAGCAGCCTCGCGCATATGTAGTATTGTTGTATCAAGTCCCAAGTAAATGTTAAAAAAAATCTCTTAATAATAATCTTCCTCATAAAAAGTAACTTTTGACGATCATTCATTTCAATTTAAAGCATTTACTAATTTCTCCAATCCTTGGTCATCCCAATTATTGAAAAGAAAAATCAGTTGTTTCCTTTTATAAATGACAAATCTATCGGCCAGCATTGCACAGGGCTGTGCCAGAAAAATATATTATAAGAGCAGATATATATGCGTTATCCGGCGACCTAATTGAGGTAAGAATTTTCAATTTTTTCATAATGATCTTTCAGGGCCATGACGCAGCACTGCTGACGTCCAAAATATACCAGTTTAAATTCACAGTCAGTTATTGAAAAGTTATATGTGAGCGACAATAATTTAATTGAGAGGTTACTCACATTGTATTATTACCAGGTTACTGATTTTATTTTTTGGGAGAATACACTAAATGAGGATATTATTCATAATATTATTTTGTTTTGTGGGGAGGTTACACTGAATGTGAATGATATAACTAATTACATTTTTTACTGTTGAGAGGTATAGGAATTTTTCTGTTTTAACGTTACACTAAATGTGAATATTATTTATATTTATTTTATTTTGTGGGGTGGTTACACTTGGCGACAACCGGCCAGGATTCTATTTCCTTGTGTATTTCTGAGTAGTAGTCAGTCATATATCTGCTCTTATTTACTTAAATGTAGTTAGTATCTGGCGCAACGCATTTACTAATTTGTCACTCTTTCTTTCACAGATCATCGGCAATTTATTGCTCTTTGTTGTAATTGTGTTTGTTCCATTTTTGCTTTGTCTTTGTTTCATTTTGTGCTTAACTTTGATTTGTGAAAATGCCGCGCAAAACTGCTAACAGCATATCGCGATGTGCAATGAGTGAAAAAGCTGACTTTAATAATTTGACCGATCATACTAGCGACAGTCAGTGTAATAGTGATAATCCTCTAATTACAGATAATCAGTGCGTGCCGATCACTAGTAATGATTTTAATGCTAATGATGAGCAAACAAATTCATTTGTGTCCTCTGTTAATTTAACGACAATTGATGACGTGGCACGTTCCGTTACAATGAACGCTGTCCAGTTTGACACGCCTGATTTGCAAAATTTACGCAGCGAACAGATAATTGTTTCTAACGAAGGTGACCAATATACACAAAACACGTCAGATTTATTTGATTCCGATGTAGTGGCCAACAGTGCACATCCGATTAGCGAACCTTTTAATGAATCAGACAATGACCAAATGGTTATTCAAAACGTGTCACATGCAGATAAACCATCACACGTCATAGAAAATAGAGTCGCTACTTTTGGCATGGATCAAGTTATGGCAGTATTGCTACAACTTGATGAAAAACTCAGACAGTCGAATGAAAAACAAGACAACAATTACAAACAGTCGAATGAAAAACAAGACAACAACTTCAAATAACTTAATGAAAATATTAAACAGTTGAATGAAAAATACGACAACATAAGTGAACAGAACAAACAACTTAGTGAACAGATTACTGCCGTTGCCGTGCAATGTCACGATACTAAAGAACAATTACGTGAGGAAATTAAGGCTTGTGCTACGAACAATAGTGAAGAAATTAGATCTGTTGCACAAGAATTAAGTAATACACATGCAGCCACAACGAAATTACTTAGAGATGAAATTAGTGCAGTCGCTAAACAATGTTCTGAAAACGCAACACAGTTACGCGACGAGTTTAAATTAATGTCATCAGAACTTTCACGCACACTGGATGCGAAAGTAGACACGAAATTTGAAAAACTAAACAGCCAAATTGACGAACGTTTCAATCGCCACCTACAAAACAGTGAAACGCGTTACCGTAAATTTATACAGGAACAGAATAAAGTAAAGAAACAAGTCATGGAAACAATTACTGCACAGAGACAAGAAGATAAGCGAAAGTTGTTTACGAAAGCAAAAACATACGTAGACAACAACATTGCTACAGTATCAGACGAAATCAAACAGTTGAACACCTAACTGCATGATGAAATCTCCGATCTTAAAACAAAAACAGACACACACACACGTTAGACTTTCAGACAATGACCAACAGACTTGAAAAGTTGGAACTAATACAGGATCCCGATGCCATCAAAGCAGACGTTAAAAAATTGAACAAAACCACACGTAAAATACAAAAACAAATTAATGCTTGTGATACTAAAAACGATGATCAGGTAAACGCACTGACTGAAAAATATGATGAATTGGCCAGTCGTATTGATATTATCGAAAATAATAATGACACCAAATCAGACGATACGTCACCAGTTTCGTTTAATCAAACACCCGAATTCCAAAATTTACAGCAGACGATCAGTGAGATAGCTTCGTCCAATAATACATTACGTAGAAAATTGTCATCTTTACAGCAAGAAGTGACAGACATGAAAAATGTTTCAGCCTCTAACACGGCACAGCATACGCCACATTCCGAACATTTCTCACACTCACACAGCCAGTATAATTTAGGTAATTTGCACAGAGTACGTGACTTAGATTCCGAACAGTCACAGACAAACAGATTATCATTCAATCCTGAACCTGTTCAGTCATACAGAGACGATAATTTTGATTATAAGCACTTTCTACCCGTGAGAAAATTTAAGGTATTTAAGAATCACAGAACACAGATTCACTCTTTCGACTGGATACGACAATTTGCTTTTGTATTTTCACCAGCTTGGCCTGTAAGGCTGAAACTAGAATTGGACTGGATACAAAAATTTGCTTTTGAATCTTCACCGGCATTGCCTGTAACGCAGGAACTAAAATTTATTTGCAGCGCGTAAGAGACCTCAGGGGATTCATTACACTTCGATGAATATGTGCCGTAGTGTGCACAGGGCCCCAAGCCGTAGTAGTGCTATTTCATCTTTAGTTTTCTGCACTGCTGCCTACTCTTTTACTATCCTTTACATCTATCAAAACAGCTCTTCAACTATCGATCTATCTAGAATTAGAAATGAGTAAAGAAAACCTGATATGACAAATTTTACCGAAAGTGACAGTTTTCTTTAGACACTCCCGAAGCGACAAGAACAACCAGCGTAATTTTAATAACAGACAAAATTTTAATCATCATTACGTGTAAAATTATCAGCAATCACAGACACATTTTGGCAACAATATAGGTTTTTTCCCCACAACTGCAACAAAATCAGTCGGTTAGCATACCTAACCAACAATGTAGTCTGCAAGGTCAATCAAGCTTTAATGTTTCGCCGCCTACACGTGTAGCGTCGGCTCCACCAAATAGTAACGCACAGCAACAAGGAAATCACTACGTAAAAGTAAAGAGCACAGTTTTCAGCGTACGTTTAATAACAGTAGGTCTTATCAGCAGCAGAATCATCCACAAAGACAGATTATCATGAATGAACCAGACAGTAGATATCATCCCGAACCTAATACGTCAGGAAGAAATAACAGAACAGTACAGATAGTCGAAATGCCACAGCATCCTCCCGCAAATAACAGCTCGTCAGAAGGAATTAGACTAGATACAGTACAGGTTGCATCTTCCAGCAACGCAAGCAATACTTTTGACACAGAGAATCTTGTTCACGAAAATGTTATTACTTTTGAGGACATCCGAGACACACTTTTGCATCAAAAACCAGTTATTCAAAAAACCATTTCTCACCCTGTCATTGAAGTAAAGATTGGATCATCCAAATTTTCAGCAGTAATCGATTCTGGATCACCTATGTCAGTTATAAATGAAGAACCCTTCAACGAATGTAACAAAGAGAATATTTATCCTACGTTACCATTAGGCAAAACTAAAGTAAAAGGAGCAGTATCTAGTAAAGGAGTAGATGTAAAAATACAGACACACTTATTGTTTTGTATTGCAGGTCATACGTTCCACTCAAATTTTGGGATTGTTCCCTTATTGACATCAGACGTTATTCTAGGTACGAGTTTTTTGGTACAACACGACGCAATTATTGACTTTCAAAATTCCTATTTAATGTTAAAGGATGAAAATGTACAACTGGCGTTAGAATTTCAGCACTCTTTATCTGCAGAAGAACAAACAATTAATCGGACAGAGGTCATTTTGACATCGCGTAACATAGACTGTCATTCCACATTGTTCACAGATACGTATGTACACAACTACAATACACCAGACGAAGCCGACTATGACGTTATGCAGATGATTTCTGAGAAAGTAAAGCAAAGCAGTGCAAATAAAGACGACGAACGTACACAGCTACGCAAAATTCTTTTACAGCAAGCTCCAGTTTTTGACAACGTCCCTGGTACTATGTCCGGTTTTATCTATGAGTTTCAAGTTAAACAGCACGACACGTTTAAAGCCAAACATTATCCCATTCCATATATTCACAGAGAACAAGTTAAGAAAGAATTGCAAGTTATGGTTGACCAAGGAATTATTGAACCGGCAGTTAGTCCGTACATAAACCCGCTCCATATTGTTAAGAAAAAGGATGGCTCACTTCGCCTCGTACTTGATTCGCGTCACATCAATGACATTATTATTAATGAAACAGATCGCCCATAGACACTAGAAGAACTTCTACGGAAATTTCATGGTACTGCTGTTTATTCCACATTAGATTTGAAATCGGGATTTTGGCAAATTCAGCTCCATCCGAACTGCAGAAAGTACACAGCATTTCTCTGTTTTGGTGACTTTTATCAATTTTGTAAATTACCGTTCGGTTTAACAATTTCTTCAGCAGCGTTTATTCGCGGTTTGAATACTATACTTCCGACAGAATTAAAAGACAGAATCACAACGTATGTAGACGACATTCTTATTGCAGAAGCTAACTGGTCTGAACACAATTTGATTCTTGTGTGATGTTGCAAACTTTTCGTGCACAAGGACTCACAGTTAATCTTAGCAAATCACACTTTGGCAAAACTTCCATAAAATTTCTTGGACATGTAATTTCAGCAGAAGGCATTGCGCCTGACCCGGAAAAACTTCAAGCTTTACGTGACATTACTGTTCCTAGGACGAAGAAACAACAACGCAGCTTTTTGGGTTTAATTAACTTTTTTCGTAAATTTATTCATTACTCTGCTTTAGACACCCCTAGATTATGCAAGTTGACGGGTAAAAACGCTATTTGGTCCTGGGATAGCCAAGCACATTCTGAATTTGTTAATTTGAAACATGCCTTGTTGAATGCACCTCTTTTATCACAACCAGATCTAACTAGAAATTTTTCCATTGCCACCGACAGTTCTAACACCGCTTTAGGCGTACACATTTTTCAGGAAATTGAAGAAGACGGTAATACAGTAATTAAAAACATCGCCTTTGCAAGTCGCATTCTGTCACCTGCTGAACGTAATTATTCTGTCACAGAACTTGAAACATTATGTGTTGTATGGGCATTTACCAGATTTAGGCATTTTCTTTATGGAAGACATACTACCGTTTACACAGACCATAGAGCTATCCAGTTTTTACTTTCAGCAAAATTTACAAACGACAGATTAAGCAGATGGAAACTTTATTTACAGGAATTTAATTTCACAATTGTTCACATTCCCGGTACACAAAATGTTGTAGCAGACGCACTATTCCGTTCTCTCAGCAACAATCAGCAAGACATCGCAACCAACTTCTGCCAAGCAAATTCTAACGTCATGTATATTCAACAAGTTGCATTCGAAAATTTTATTTCGGCATCATTACGAGACATAGCACAAGAGCAGAGCAAAGACAGCGTGTGGAAAGAAATTAAACGCCTTTGGGAAGATAAGAATAATGTTACCATTAGAAACCATTATACTGTACGCAATAATATTCTGTTTCGCCGCTCTCACCCTGACAGCAACAATTGGTTACTATGCATTCCTGACGAGCTTGTTAACAAATTAATTTGGTATACTCATTTAAGTTACGCACATTATGGAGCCAGAAAATGTTTTCTTATAATGAGACAGAACTGTTATTTTGCGAACATGGAGAAACGTATTCGACGAGTTTTAGCGTCATGTAAAATCTGCCAGAAAGCTAAATCAGACACGACTTCACATATTCCTCCGTTACATCCCATTGTACCTGTTAGATTGAGACACATGGCCGCTGTAGACATTTTTGGTCCGATTCCCAGAACTAATAGAGGTTTTTGCTACATCTTTGTCGCTGTTAAACTCACTTCACAATTTGTTACCTTCTCTCCGTTACGCAAAGCTACTGCTAAATCTGTGTCGAATGCATTTGTAAAACATTTTTTATTTCATGTAGGGCATGTATTGAAAGTAATCTCCGACAATGGACCACAATTTCGATTTGCGATATGGACAAGTATGTTAGGAGCTAGAAACATTTCTCCCATCTATATATCCAAGTATCACGCTTCTTCGAACCCTTGTGAACGACTAATGAAAGAAATTGGTAAACTATGTAGAATATACTGCCATAAAAAACATATTGATTGGGATACACACATACTCTCATTCCAGGATGTAATTAACTCCATACCAAATGAATCTACTATGCTATCTCCGACTGTTATACTGAAAAATGTTGAACCACCCAACAAAATTAAAGAACTAGTATCTTTTCCTACATCTCGTCGACTACGCCACCATGAAATAATTGACATTGCGCTGAACAACATCAAACGTGCCGCAGAGCGCCGGAGGAGACAGCAAAAACAGGTTTGTACACGCCGTGACTTTCACGTAGGACAGAAGACATTAGTACGTACACACTATTTATCCAACAGAGGAAAGAGTAGATGCAGTAAATTTGAGCTTCTATATGCAGGTCCATATCGAATTCACAGCATTCCTCACCCCAATGTAGTACACATCGAAACTTTGAGAACCAGAAAAAGCAAAGGCAGTCACAATATTTCCAATATTAAACCCTTTATTGAATGAACATACTTTATGATTTGTCGCACTGTAATGCCATTTGCAGATATTTATATGAAGACTTACTGATGATTATCATATTTTTTCCTGGCAAGTGCCCGGCAAGGTAAGGTTAGCAGGTCGCTTTTCTTGTCGTTACACATCAGACCGTGCACATTTTTCCAGATAAACTTACATATTTTATGACCACTTATGCAATTCTATCTATGTGACTACTTACTGATGATTATCATATTTTTTCCTGGCAAGTGCCCGGCAAGGTAAGGTTAGCAGGTCGCCTTTCTTGTCGTTATATATCATACCATGCACATTTTCCATTTTTTGTGTATGTATGATTGTTTTCCTATCGAAAGTAGAATTTTTGTCTGTATGCACTATGTAATCTTTAAGATATAACAAACACCAGTTGACTTTGACATTTTGCCTTATGATATCTCAACGTTGTGACTATTTTACATTTTTTTTTTGCTACTACATTATGATACTCTGTGTACATTTTTTGCACTTGAGAACTGTCTATGTTTTTGACATAGTACGTTTTCTGTCATGCTATGCTGTATGCTTAATTATATCACTAGAAACAAGTTTTTATCTAATGGGTATATGATTTAAATGCAAGATATTAATCCTTATTCATCATTTACAGAAAGCAATAACGTGTAAAAGAAATAAATTAAACAAACCACAGTGGTTTACTCTGAAATGGAAATTTTACCATCGGAATGAACGAAAGAAAATGGAATATCTTGTCATGAAGAGTAAATGGATCAGAATTAACAAGCATTAACCAGAATATACTATACACATCGTATGATAGCAGTCTTGACTAATTATTTTTCTTTCAGAATATGAGGTGATTGAGCAAGCTGTCAGACAGAACTACACATCTTAGTTTTAGTGATTAAATGTACTAGAAATAAGAAACTCTATACTATGAATAGTTGTATGAAGTAAATGGTAATGTAAATGTGAATAATGAAGTGTCTATTTTTTGCAGATGATAATAAATGATGATGAATAGTTATATGAAGAATATGGTAATATGAATAATGAAGTTTTCTTTGCAGAAGATGATAGTGATGAAGTTATTATAATATGAATGAGAATAATGATGAAGTTTATATATTTACTATTAGTTAAGAGATGCTATGTAGTTATTTAAGTATTTGTTGCAGTTCGTTTTGACAGTATGTCTTATGTCACATGGTATAATGACTGAATGTTTTGGAAAAAACAGCTAGAGTACATACATATTAAGTACACGTTTCATTGCCTGTTAATTCGAAGTTCACTACTTTTCAGCATAATATGCGTTTCTTCTTTCAGCTCAATAATCCATTTTGTATTTTTTCCAGGAGAAGCTATTCATGAAATTAATGTGCTATAAGCAGTTAGTCATTAAACCTGTTGTAGTACTTGCATTTTTTTACCTATTTGTGTGTATCAATCATGAATGTGATCACATATACTCTACTTGTTTCATAACCTTGCTACAGCTGACTCACAACGAATGGCGTTATTAATCCTTATTTCCAGCAATAAGTCAAAAGCAAATATTTTCATGCTGCAGCAGTTAATTTTCAATCCCAACGCAATGCATTGCTAGCAAAAAAAAATCATTACCAGTCCCAACTATTACCAGTATACAACCAAATAATGCTACCATTTTAAGATATATTTCTAGTTTTAAATATAATACAAATTTCTCTGTTGTATTGAATCCATTATATCTATGTATTATTGGACTACAGACCTTGAGTAATAGTTACAGTGTGTTACATTTTAAATATGTCCTATGTCACTTGAATGATGAGTTCTGAGTAATACTGAATGATGACTTATGCATTAATGCTATTCCAATAATTAACTCTTGTTTTGAATGATGACTTCTGAATAATACTGAATAATGTTTTGTAAAACTATATGAATACTTTGTAACTCGCCAATGAGTGCCAATAATTACCGCAATCAGATGAGTTATGAATAGTGTTTTGTAATATTCAATACTTGCTACATGTTTAGTAACTGGCAGATGAATGCCAATGATTACTATAATTAGATGAATTATGTATAAATTCTATACCAATAATTAACTCATTTTGAATGATGACTTCTGAATAATGCATAAAACAATGCTTTGTAACTGGCCAATGAGTGCCAATAATTACTATATTGAGATGACTTATGAATAATCTTCTGTAATACTCCATACATACTACTTAAATGGTGTGTAAATAGCCAATGAATGCCAATAATTATTCAAATCGGTTGATACACTAGTGTAATTCTATGATGACTAGCATAAGACGTAATGTCCTTCACCTTCTGACATAATTACCAGAAATTACTGCAATATCCGTTTGTCCTGTCCATCCTCAAGATCATGGAGCACTATATTTGGTTTTTGCACTAATTCTCTGTTGATATGAGAGTATGGATTCCACAAGAATGTGGTGTTGACATATCAAGCTGTCCACCACCTTGAACGATGGAGATGTTATTATGGTCCTACTGTTTGGTGTACCTAATGTACTACCGAAATGATAACATTGAATATTAATACAACATTTCAGTGTCTTGGCTACACTGATTAATACTTCAGGGAAGAGAACTTCAGATTGTCTCACTTGGTGTTGTGCTTCTGTAGAAAGATATGGGCTTTCAGTGCAGCTATGTGCAACCTACTGTGCTACAACCATGATGCAATCCTTCCCATTCCTTTCCTAATTCTTGTAAAAATGCTAAAGACTTCTACAGTGTGTGTGCACTTTATTTCACTCCATGATATGTTATGTAAAAATGCTAAAGACTTCTACAGTGCATGTTCACTTTATTTCACTCCTTGATATGTTTATTTGTTGTAAAAATGCTAAAGAGTTCTACAGTGTGTGTGCACTTTATGTCATTTGTTAATATATTTTGTATTCATTGCACATACATTTTGTCTTTCTTAATATATTCTGCACTTATCAATAATGTATATACTCTGTGACTGTAGACTTAGTTAATTAGGTAGATTATAGAAAAATTTGTTGCTCATGGCAAGTCCAATTGACTCACCATCGCTGCCAAACTTCCCCCCCCCCCCTAGTGGAGGGTTATGTAAGAGGTCCATGATTAAGGAATTTGTTGCTAGCACACTCGAGCAGATGTAATTTCGATGGATTGCTCACGCGCTGCCTGCGATATGTAAGCTATAAGAGAATCTGAGACCAAAGAGCACTGTTGACTGCAGTAGGAAGGTTGGTTTGAGGATGAAAGGGACCAAACTACAAAGGTCATCGGTCCTGCAGTAGGAACTGTGTAGCAATAGCAGTAAGTTGTTGCTAGCGAGTTGTCTGGTGTATCGTGTTGGCTGGGCCGGTCGTGGTGCAGCGATAGCGGAGCCTGAGCATTATTGTATACGGTAAAAGCAGCCTCGTGCATATGTAGTATTGTTATATCAAGTCCCAAGTAAATGTTAAAAAAAAATCTCTTAATAATAATCTTCCTCATAAAAAGTAACTTTTGACGATCATTCATTTCAATTTAAAGCATTTACTAATTTCTCCAATCCTTGGTCATCCCAATTATTGAAAAGAAAAATCAGTTGTTTCCTTTTATAAATGACAAATCTATCGGCCAGCATTGCACAGGGCTGTGCCAGAAAAATTTATTATAAGAGCAGATATACATGCGTTATCCAGCGACCTAATTGAGGTAAGAATTTTCAATTTTTTCATAATGATCTTTCAGGGCCATGATGCAGCACTGCTGACGTCCAAAATATACCAGTTTAAATTCACAGTCAGTTATTGAAAGGTTATATGTGAGCGACAATAATTTAATTGAGAGGTTACTCACATTGTATTATTACCAGGTTACTGAATTTATTTTTTGGGAGAATACACTAAATGAGGATATTATTCATAATATTATTTTTATTTTGTGGGGAGGTTACAAACATGGCATTTGATGAATTTACAATTTTCTGTAGAGATTGCTAGCATCACCTACAGTACAGCTGTTTAGTTAACCAATAAAATGAGGCAGTTGAATGATGGTCAACACTGAAGTAACTTTCAGGATGTTTCTGAAAGATGATGGCGTGTGTATATACACATGGGGGGAAAAAGAGAAACAACATGCTTTACGGTATGGACAAGTTTGTCTGATCATCCACCCACAATCAGTCTGAGAGGGACGGCAGAAGATTTGTACTTTGATGTGAAGATTCGGATGTTCAACAATTGTATTAACTGTCATACTACTCTAGACTTTTAAACACTCAACAAAAGTATCAAGGTATTAAATACTTGTTCTCAAACCATTCTGAGTCTAATCAAAGAGTTCATTGTGAGGGTTAATGTAAGCGAAAATAAGACAAACGAGATAACTACATAGGTTGATGTAACTGAAAAGTAGGCAAATGGGAGTGTATATAAGTTGTATAGTGTTCCATAGTCTGGTTAGTATGTAACAACATGTCACTCCTGCTGCCCATATAAAAAGAGATAGTATTTAGTTTAGTGTTATGTCTCACATGGGAAGTGTAAAAATATTATATGCCAAACGTAATTAAACTGCATGAAATGTACCCGTATAAGTCCATCAGCTGTTCGTAAACTATACTGCGAGTTTTCAAGCTGTTGGACAAATAAAAGTGCATCAACTGCAGAGGAAAACATAAACACTGAGACATTTTTATATATTTTGTATATACATTATTAAATTATTTTTTACATATTGTATATAGTTTTTGTAGCTTGTATTTTGTGTGTAGAAAACAAATGTATTACGTGTAATCCGTCATGTGAGGCATACTGCATTTTTTTGGTTTGAAACATTATGTGAAAATTAACTAGTCCAACATGTGCGGCTTATTTTTTGTAATGAAAAATATGTTCTGCAGTCTATTTTGACGAACAAATTAGTCTAGTTTATTAAAAGCTAGTCATTCATTTTCTCTTATTCTACACTGCCATATTTGTCTATAATTGTTTACAGCATGCCGTTACATCTGAATTGTATGTTTCTGTAAGAATTGGTGCATTTACACTTCAGTTTTCTTCCTGCAGGCAGGTGCACACATATGTAAAGGATTCAATTTTACATTAGGCAGACACATCAGCAATGCTTACACCCTTCTATAAAGATGGAGGCATTTAAACTTCATTACAACTTTTGAAATATCAACAGCTACATCTAAATGTCAGAATGACGGGTGGAAATAGCACAAGCTTTGCTTCCCATCTGGTGGTGGAGCAGCTTAGTGATCCAATGTGGTCTCACAGCCTTGCAGCATTGCTCACATGGACTAGTCAGCTACTGCAGGTGGTGGTGGTGGGGTTGGTGAAGGGGGCGCAAAATGCAGAGGACCCTTACCCCATGAGCTATTTGTTTAAAAATAAAGACATAAACTTTTCCAGCATGGCACAAGTGGACAGACCGAAACTTAGTGGAATCTGGACTTTAACTTAGGAGAAGCAGCATGTGTGTGACATCAGGGGGTGAAAAACTCAGGAATTGTGTAAGTGACTTGACTGTCATAAAGAGCCCTACAGATCAGAGTGATAATAGCTTGGGGGAAAAAACACGTCACTGAAAGTAGGTAGTAGACAAGTAAAGACTAAGACAAGGCTTGGAGATGCATGGGGGGAAAAAACCATTTGTCTCTGGTGAGACAATGCCCTAGAACTGGGACAAGGGGACAGAGGGTGGTCTTGGGAGACAGTTCCCATTGTCCCAGAATAAAAGGCTCAGACTGGCCAGAGAAAAATTGGACCTGCTGGGGAAACAAACATCTTTTGCCACAGGTAAGGGAGATCAGAGGAAAACCCAGGAAATCTGGCAACAATGCAGGATGTGTTGGTATTCCATGACAGCCATTTTGGATTCTGATTTCATAGAGCCTGTGCCTGCATGCTAAGATCGCCATCTTGACTTTCACGCCAATATGATAATGCCTCACCTTGTATTTTTGTATTTCCTGCCAATTTATACTTAGCTGAACAACCCTACTTTCACTATGATGTCATAGGAGTGGAGTGTAAGCCCTCTAGCACAATTGATCTATTTTGCGATTTCCCTCCAAATTTTGATTTTTTTCACCATTTTTTTAATTTTCTGCCATTTCATGCGTGGGGCAATTGTTCTATTAGGAGAAATCTGGCAACAAAGCATGACATAGGACAAGTGGACGAAATTTGGCAATAATGAACTCTGTGCCCAGACATACTCTGTGCCCGGACATTCTCTGAGCACCTATTCCCACGGAGTGAGTTCATCTATCTGGTCCCTTTCTATGTGGATATGTGGGACTTGGATGTCTGTAGAAAATAAGTGACAGTAATGGACATGTGTAGTGTAGAGCTATATGATGATGATGATGATGATGATGATAAGACAAAGGAGAGGATGAAACGTATAGCCAGCTTATAGCCTACTTCTGCTGAACAATGCAACATGTGCCAAGTAGCTTAACATCTCCATCCAATGAATAGGTCATAATCAACAGTATCACATGCCCTCACTTTATGAGACATTGGAATGACGTTTGAAAGTTCATCCAAGACATTGGGGCAAAAACTGGTGATCAGGAACTTCATGCTACCACCTCTTCTCCTCATACTGCACAAATACAAGTGAAAATTTCGTACACAACCAGGATTAGAACTAGCTTACCTCTGAGTCGAGTGCCACCACAAAGGCATACGTTAGCAACATCAGCAAAGGAGGAGGATTAAAACTGTAGTATTCGATAGGATTAGTTACTGCAGCGAGCATGCTGATTTCGACAAAGCAAACAAAACGGTTGTGAAGTGAGTATTGTAGGCCTGGGCGTCTGAATTTGTATTCAAGAATGACACTCTTGGAGGTAGTGTGCTTAAAGTTGAATTGAAGCTCCAGCCTTCCTTAGCAGACGTGGTACTTTTTGCGGTTTCTCATTACTAGAGCCCATATCTCCAAGCAAATACATGTCACATGCATGTTTGCATGTTGTGCCTACTTCAGGAGGAAATGCATATTTCGAAGATTTTTTTTAGATACAATGACATGAATTCTGATATTTATAATGCACAATATATTATCTTTCTGCCTTCAGTGCATATATTAGTCACTCGCAAGGTAGCAACTTTTTCTGATTTTTTCCATATGGCGTACGCCAGAACACGAGTAATTTTGAGAATTTTGTTACGGTTCATAGCGAGCTGAAGCTCCCTAATCTTGGTAAATGTCGACAGAAATCAATATACTTCAGGCTTTCTCTCACTGCTGCCAATCCTCGCTATCTATTATGAGTGGTATGAATTATTCAACTTGTACTATGCGGCACGAAAGGTATGTTGACAGCAGTGCACGGGGTTGGTTACTTCCACATCACTGCTCCTCGCCCTCTTACTACAGTCGCCTCTGAGGTGAGCTCAATACGAAATTCACAGAAGCGAAAAATTGAGGCAATTATTGTGAGCAGGACGTTGATTAATTCAGCTGTGTGTAAAATATGGCAAGAACACGTCACCAAACCATTTCCTTCCTGCGTTTGTATTTCGAAATCGGTTGGCAATGAAACACTTTTTGTGCTGAGTGGTTCTGCCATCTCACGGTTTTTAAATCCCGCCGCCATCCATGTATGGCGCTGTTATCGAAGTGATGCTCTCTGGCAGCTGTTTTCGCGACCTGAGGCATGCACCAGCTGGGGACGACAGACGAGGTTTTCTCGCTCATGACAGCTAGCAGCACAGAACCCACCAGCAAACTGGAGCCGTCTCTAGCGGTTGTGTGACAACTTTTCCTCGTCATATCGCTAAGGCTGTAGTCGCATAGAGGCTGTATGACAGATTTGGTGGTACTGTCACGTGCAACTGAGTGAAGTTATATTATGTTTTGTATCCTCCTACATAACTGAAGTGCTTGGAGGATGTTCCTCAGTTGTTCAGTCGTTTGTTTAGTAACTGGCGAACTGACTGAACATCAGTCGCAGTGTTACATTTTATGACGAGCACTAAGTTGTTTATTGTTGTGGGTAAAGACATGCTGATGCCTGTATGGTTTCGCAGTGAGCTTAGTGTTTGTGGTGTGTTCCTAGTCAGTCATGCAGTATGTATTGGGAAATGCATTTTGGATCCATGGTGACCGTTACCGTAATATTATATGCCTGGTGATTAGGGACATTGACACATATTAACATATGAAAAAGCACCAGTTTGGTGTTGTCCATCAGTGAACATGTGTATTCTGGGTGGGTTTAGACACCACATCTAGAGAAATTTGTTTGGCTCATTTTTTGATGTTTCCTCAGTGACACACGATCCCTAATGGGATAGTGATTGCTTGCCGAGCATGCGAAATGTTTCGAGGTTTTGGCCAAGGTAGTCATTTGCCAATGCTTTTTACTGTCGGTTGTACGTAATCGTTACAGTTTAGGCAGTCTGATTGTAACTCTGTATTGCTTTTCTGTATCAGTGACTGCACTATCCGTTGCATTGGCTTTGTTGTGCCAAAATTTTTGATCTTACTGTTTGTCTGTTCCTCCATCTATGTGTACTTTTAGTTATGTTGTCGGCTTGTGCTGGACTGTATTTGATGGTCAGTACTTGTCTTTCATAGTGTTTGGTATCAATTGTGCATGTGACAAAGCTGCATATGTAAGTCCTTGCCCTGTGTTGATCAGTTTGCTTTACTGTTCTTGATGGTTGGTTCAAAGGAACAACGTCCATGCTGCTTGTGTTAGGTCAATTTTTTGTGCTCCAGTTTTGTTTATTATGCACGCAGAACCATACCTTGAGCTCTTGTGTTGCGTCTAAGGGACAACGCCATGTATCCATTGTTGAGGTTGTCCACTGTCCTCAGCGGCTATCCAGAGCTTGCGCAGCAAACTCACACAGCAAGAATGATTGCAAGTCTTCTAGTTGTAAATTAAGAGCGCATGATTGTTACGAAGGGTACTGCAGTATGCTTGTGTTAGTTTTGGTCAGGATAGTGCCTGTTTAGTTACAAGGGGGTTAAGTCCCCATTATAACTGAAAAATTAAATTAAGCTACAGCTAGTGATGATTACTATAAGAGGGTCATCACCTACTAGTTGAATATTATGTTATGGTAAATGCCTACTGGCAGAGTTGTGACTGACTAACAGTTCTAGCTGAAGATGCTTGGGTGCAGCTTAGAGAGCGGCTAATACAGTCTACTAACATCTGACGAAGTTTAGTACTGAGTTCATCGTATTGTATGTTACATATGTAACTATTTTGTTGTCAGTGTGGTTCTTAATCGTAATGCATGATGCTTTCAATTTCATATTTTATGGGACCAGAAATTTTTAAGTCATTATTGTATGACTATTCAGTACATTTGCGTTAAAGTTTAGAATGTTGTTCGATGGGATGCTATCATATACTTCTGTTGGTGGTTTTAAAAGCTTGTCAGCCAGCGATGTTAGCTGAAGTAAAATCACTGGCTACACAGATCTCTGTTTCAGAATTTTCGCTTTCCATTGGTATTGAATTCTCACCATTTGATGGGAGCACCTGCCATGGTTGCTAACTATGCCGCACTGGTCGAGATGGGCAGGTTCTCACATCTGGCACCTAGCTCACTGACAAGGACGTCGGGGTTCCACATTGGCTTCTGATCCCAAGACTTGTTAATAGTGTTTAGATTGGAAAAAAATAAAAAATAACCACCCTCACTCATAAATAACCCACTGTGCCACTCCCCAAACCACATTGCCTGCTACATTTACCATTGTTGCTGCTAAAAGAGAGCTACTTGATTCTGTACCACACAGAATCTAATGAACGAGTAAATGTGATAAATCTAAGTCGGATTATAAAGCTTAGTTTATCCAGCATTACACTATCTGTGCTCTAAAAAGTGATATTGCAGACTATCAAGTAGCCCATATGGCAGTTCATATGACGTGGGTGGGGAAAAATGAGACTGTCAACACTGCGAGCAATCTGGCAACACTGTGTTGTTCTAGTTGTGTAGATCGGTATGCTCATCCCTTCCAAACCCTCAGTCAGTGCTCCAGCACCGTATGGCCATCACGTGATTTTTGAGAGCACCGTCAGGGAAACTGTTTTTATGCTGTGTGTTACGAAAAAGGAACAGCGGAATTTATAGCAACGTTATGCCGTCATATTTTGTGTTAAATATGGGAAATCCATGAGTGAGCCCTTTGAAAAGTTGAAACAGACCTATTGGGAAAATTCTTTATCAAGAGCACGAGTTTTTCGCTAACACAGATCAGTTTTGGAAGGTCTAAATACGTAGACGAATCTTGTTCACGGAGACAAACTTCAAGAACCGATGAAAACGTCGATCGTGTGCGTTCTCTTGTGAGATCAGACACATTTACCAACAAGGACCGTTAAACTTTAACACTTTCACTGTACATCAAATTTTGACCGAATATATGCACGCGTGTATCGTTATTATTCAGTTTAAAGAAAGTTAAGAACTATATAGTAAATCAGTGTGTGTAATGTTAAAATTTTACGCTCCAAAGCATGTAGTTTTAATTTATGTTTTCAGTTTACAAAGATCATAGTGAATTTTATAAACTGTGTTTTCTTCAACGAACATGACTTTGAATTTATGGAATATGTTATGTCCCTGAAATATAAATGGAAAATGTGTAGTAATACAGAACATGCGCATTATTCGTTTTGTTTTTGCATAATTTTTTACGCGTTTCTATTTCTACAACAAAAATATGTTTTAGTTTCAGCGTTATCTGCAATGAACTCGTCAGTGCTGTGAGTCTTTGGAAACCGAAGGAAGCATAGTCCAGGGATTCAACTCAATGAAGACAAACAAATTTGTCACATCTGTAATGAAGTGCGTGAGCGAAAGTTAAAGGGAACTTCGACAGGCAGGCCATCAAATCGAAATAAAAACGTTGAAACCACTAACGCTGTTCCATCGATATCGACATTTCAATTGAACCAAATGATAGGTAATCAAACCAAGTTACTGAAAATTCAGCTTATTAAAAGCACTCTTGAGATAGGATCTCTCAATACGAGGATCAAACAATGACGAAAATTCCAACTATGCCGGTTTAAAAGACTTCAGCAAAAGAAATGGCAGAATTAAAATCTAGGTTACAAATGGCTTCATCACGATATTCAGAATGAAATTATCGACCTGAAGGTAGTAACAGCCTCCTTAGGAATTATGGAGAAGATAAAAACTGCTGAATACTTCCCAGTTTTATGAGATGAAGCTTTTGATGTGTCCCAAACTGAGGAAATCTATGGCTCACTCATTTCGGAAGATTTGGCAACAAATGATTGGATTTTATTCTACAGAGTGGACGGCAGAAACCTTGTTTGATCTTGTCGCAGACATTTTAATCCTGCACAAATACCACTCAGAAAGCTCAAGAGGCCCTTGTTACAACGGGGTAGAAAGTGTTTCTGGAAAAGTTTCAGGATTACAGTCACGAATATACAAAGAAGAGCCTTTGGTATTGTTTGTGCATTGTAATGCTCATAATCTGAATGTCGTCATGCATGACGGAATTGGAAAAGTTTTACGAGCAAGAAATTTTATTCGAATGACGACAGGCTTGATAAACTTAGTACTGATCTTACCAAAACCCTGTGCTCTGTTCAAAAGACTTGCAGATTGAAGCTGAAAAAGAAACTGCAAAATACTTACCTTCTCTATGAATAAACTGTCCAGCAAGTTCCACACTTCTAAAACTTTTACTGAATTGTGGTTGATGTTTTTCCTTTTTCCTTTTTGTACGAGGGTTGGGACTTAAATAGTAGCAACTATTTATTCACAGCCGATACAAAAGAGTTTTACATGTTTGCACCTGTTACTGTCCTTCAAAGTAGTCACCTGCGTTGTGTAGAATCCGATGCCAGCGATGTGGAAGGCGTAGTATACCGTTAGCAAAGCCTGTTCTTTTGACGGTGCGACTGGAGCGGTCTAAAGTTGTGGTGATTCTCGTGTTAAGACTGTGATCGTGTTATCCTAATGCATTAGGTTCCTCCACTGCAGACCGTCAATTCACAGTATTACTGTTCGTTTTTGGAGCATCACCTGCGACCAGCTTTGCGAAAGAAACGGTGACACTTTCTGCACAACCCATCCATCATTTTGCACGACAATGCGTGGGCACATACAGCGCAAGCTGTGGCTGCTCTGTTCGGTCTACATAGTGCTGTACCATCCACCATAGTCCCCAGACTTAAGTCCATGTGACTGATTTGACTCCGAAGATGAAGGAACCACTTCGTAGCATTTGCTTCAGAAGTGTTCCAGAATGGTTCAAATGGCTCTGAGCACTATGGGACTTAACATCTGAGGTCATCAGTCGCCTAGACTTAGAACTACTTAAACATAACTAACCTAAGGACAGCACACACATCCATGCCGAAGGCAGGATTCGAACCTGCGACGTGTTCCAGAGATTCTACAGACAACAGACCACTCCATTCGCGTCATCAACAGAACAGGCTCTGCTAACGATATACTACGCCTTCCACATCACTGGCAACGGGTTCTACACAACGCTGGTGACTACTTTGAAGGACAGCAACAGATGCAAACATGTAACTCTTTCATATCGGTTGTGAATAAACAGTTGCCAATATTTAAGTTTCAACCCTCGTATAGAAGTTTATTTTACAGATGGGTAGTACTAATAAAACATCTGAAGGCTGTAAGAGCAAATTGTAAAGAACTAACGATATTTTTGTAAGACCGTTTTATTGACAAGGGAACTGATACAGTGTTGGCTAAAATGTAAAGAGTTTTTGTGGCTACATTTCAAATACTTGCCTTGCTAATAACTTAAAGCTAACTCAGCTTTGAGCATTTCCTCTACCTGAAACAAGATTTGGGTCCACTTAACGTGTCAGGCAGTCTTTCTCTAGTTAATCAAATAAATGATGAAGCTGTACCACACTCTAAATACTTTTAAAACGTGTTTTATTGCACCACAACCCGATACAGGTTTGGCGCCTAAAAGATAAGACTGACCGTCCCACGGCTATTCCCGTTGTTCCTTCCACAGCTTCCAACAGTAACTACACTGTATTGGACATTCTTTCAGTTACACTTCTTTTAGTTTTCAATTCATATTTCATTGCTTTTACAAAATTGGTTATGGAATGTAACTTTACGTAACACTGCAATGTTCTTGAATCAGTTCACATGTCAAAATACTACAATGTTCATGACAAAGTTACACTGAAATATTTATTCATAACAATGTTTTACTTGTTTTCATTGATAGTTTTGTAAATAGAGGTTGGTTTTTGTTCTTAACACAAACCCTGTAACTTTAGTGTTAGCCATATCGAAATTACTTTCACTTTTCTACATACGAATTATGTACTAAATATTAAATTAGAGACTTATTTACATTGATTTTTACATTTTCAGTTTGTAGTTCGTTATCTTTATAAATTACATTTCCTCTTAGTTGGTCTCGATTTGACTGAATTTCATCAATACAGTAATCCAATGATGCTTCAATACAAGCTTTTCTTTACTAAACTTTGAGACCTATCAGATATTTTGTAATCATTGGAATCTTTGTTGCTGTTACATGTTATCCTATTCTGCTACATTGCACAGCGGAAGTATTCAGGATTCTATACTTATTTACAAAGTTTCGATTGCTATTTTAATGTAACAATGCTTATTGAAGTTTTCATCCAATAGATATTTTAAACACAAAATTATGGAAGTCTGATTTCTATTTCATTCAATCTAATGATCAACCCGAAGCAGTGATGTTTTAAGCCTTCTCGTGGTTTTAAATTTCAGGAAATTCACCATAAACGAATTCAAACTGTTCCTTATCTTGACCTCCATGAAACTAAACTTCTGCACTTGCTCGACACTCCCCAAGTCTCATTTAAGGTATCAACGAAAATGTTAAATTCAAGACGCTTCAATTTTTTCAGGTAATCGAATTTTGAAGTTTTCGACCAGTTGATCAAGTCACTCAAGAGTCAATTCAACAATGATTCCATGAAATTTTTTTTAAATCACTTGAAAAATTTACTCTTGGACCACCTAGACTTCAAAGACATGTTAAAATTTTACAAATATGATTTTGATGGAGCGACCTTTTTGGAACTTTCAAAGATAAAATGGAGATGCAAAATGGTCAAGGGAAGTTGTGGAGTTTTTTTAAAAAAACATGAGTAGACCAGAGCACAAATTCGAGTTAGTGCACTTTGTTCGTTTGTTTATTATGAATCCTGGAACATTCTTTTCCAATGGACAATGTTTTTCTATTGATTTAAAACTTATGAGCAGCAGCTTTGCAAGATCCACTCAGTTACATTATTTTGCATGTTTTCTGTGACTTTATATATAAATTAGATTCAGGTCATTAGTTAAGTATATTTATTTCACGTCGTGAAAAGTGCAGCACAGTTTTTGCATTGTGTAAGGGATATTTTTGTATTGAACAGCATTTAATTTAAAAAGTAATATGAGGGTTGGAACTTAAATAGTGGCAACTATTTATTCACAACCGATACAAAAGAGTTAAATGTTTGCACCTGTTACTGTCCATCATAGTCGTCACCAGCGTTGTGTAGAACCCGTTGCCAGCGATGTGGAAGGCGTAGTATACCGTTAACGGAGCCTGTACTGTTGATGGTGCGAATAGAGCGGTCTACTACCTGTCGAATCTCTGGAACATTTCTGAAGCGAATGCCACGAAATGGTTCCTTCATTTTTGGAAACAAATCAAAGTCACAAGGTCTTAAGTCCGGAGAGTATGGTGGATCGTACAGTACTTCCCAGTCCCATTCCAACGACCGAACACAGCAGCCACAGCTTGCGCTGTATGCGCCCACGCATTGTCGTGCAAAATGATGGGTGGGTCACGCAGAAAATGTCCCCGCTTCTTTCACAAAGCTGGTCACAGGTGATGCACCAAAAACGAACAGTAATACTGTGCATTGACGGTCTGCCGTGGAGGGACGGAATGCGTTACGATAACACCATCACAGTCGTACACGAGAATCACCATAACTTTAGACCGCTCCAATATCACTATCAACAGAACAGGCTTTGCTAACGGTATACTACGCCTTCCGCATCGCTGGCAACTGGTTCTATACAACGCTGGTGACTACTATGAAGGACAGTTTAGATTAGTACTTGTTCCACAGATCACGAATTAGACACTTCGTAATGATGTGGAATGTGTCAGGTTAATAAAAGGTGTCTATACAAGATACTACATTACACAAAATATTACATGACACTTAATATTTTTAATTTTTTGTGGGGGTTGGGGAAATTACCCACTTACTATATCCAAAAATTCATCTAATGAGTAGAAGGAGTTGCCATTACGAAATTCTTTTAATTTCCTTTTAAATGCTATATGGCTATCTGTCAGACTTTTGATGCCATTAGGTAAGTGACCAAAGACTTTTGTGGCAGCATTATTTACCCCCTTCTGAGTCAAAGTTAGATTTAACCTTGAGGAGTGAAGATCATCCTTTCTCCTAGTGTGGTAGCCATGTACACTGCTATTACTTTTGAATTCGTTTGAATTGTTAATAACAAATTTCATAAGTGAATATATATATATATATATATATATATATATATATTGTGAGGCTACAGTGAAGATCTCTAGCTCTTTAAATAAGTGTCTGCAGGATGATCGTGGATGAGCTCCGGCAATTATTCTGATTATATGCTTTTGTGCAATGAACACTCTTTTACTCAATGATGAGTTACCCCAGAACATGATGCCATACGAAAGCAGAGAATGAAAATAGGTGTGGTAAGCTAATTTACTCAGACGTATATTGTCAAAATTTGCAATGACCCTAATAGCATAAGTAGCTGAACTCAAACGTTTCAGCAGATCCTCAGTGTGTTTTTTCCAGTTCAACCCGACCATCAAAGCATACACCTAGAAATTTTGAATATTCTACCTTAGCTACCGATTTCTGATCAAAGTCTATATTTATTAATGGTGTCATTCCATTTACTGTGTGGAACTGTATGTACTGTGTTTTGTCAAAGTTTAATGAGAGCCCATTTGCAGATAACCACTTAAAGATTTTCTGAAAAACATTGTTTACAATTTCACCAGCAACAGGTGCAAACATGTAAGTATTATGTATCGGTTGTGAATAAATAGTTGCCACTATTTAAGTTACAACCCTCATATTTTAAGAATCATTCTTAATTTGGTTTCCCCCAAAAGTCTCCCTTTTGTGAATTTTTCTCCCACTTACGATTTATAGGGTACGAAGGCTAGGACAAAAAATGAACCACCTCGCCTAAGTGCTGCTGTTAGTGTTCCACTGCTGTCACTTAAATTACGGCCATTTTTCGGTGACACTGCACACTGAACTCATTTCTGGGAACCATTCGAATCTTCTGTCAATGCAGATCCGAACTTTTCTACTATCTACAAACATGTATTTCTTGGAAAGTATCCCGAGGGGGGGTACACAAGAATTTGGTACAAGGCATCGCTGCAGCTGTGAATAAACCAAGACAATTTTACATGCACATTATGTTAACAGAATTATACATGTGCATCCTAACTATCTGTTCAGTGTCAAACTCCATGACATTCTAAAGTTTGAGAAACTGAACACCAACCTGTAACATTTAATTCCTCAGAAAATCCTAGCATTTACTGAATATGGTGACTGCATTCAAGCTCTGCAGGCACTTGGGAACGGCATAAGGCCTTATGGTCAAGTCGTAGTTCCAAAGCGCCATTTCTCAAAATATGTATCAATGCTAAATCATACGAAGAAGGAACAGTTGACAGAGAGTACATCCTGAAACTGATGACATTCATGTCAGAAGTGGAAGATGGAGCATCGACAGTGCAGAAGCCTTGAAGAAACTTGCAGACCAACACTGTACTGTCTCGATCTAATAAAGTCAGCACACACATCCACATATAAGTGCCTATGGTGTGTTTTGTGAACAATGTGATCACTGGACGCAAGATGGCAAGAAAGATTTTCATAACTGTCTCAATATTTTGAGACCATTACAGATGCTTTCTTTGAGTCAGACGGGGTTACTCAGTAAATGACTGCATAAAGGTAAGAATAGCATTTTGTCTCTGTTGTATGAAAAGCCACCACAAATCAGCCTTTCAGCAATTCAGAATATTCTATATCATCTGCTCTTCCTACCGAATACAGTTCAGACGGCAATGTGAATTCCAGACGTTTAGGATTCACTTAGCTCCAGACAGCTCGTGTATCTAATAGGGTCCCACAGGAGTAAGTAGACTTACGCACTGTTGTAAATGGCGGCAGCCAGTCCAACCACATCAAGAGATGAGTTAAAACTAGAAACTGTTGCTAATTACCCACTGGCAGTTGATTCCTTTGGGTCCTCTTTCACCATGTCACACTCACATCAACTGGTGCACCTGATGAGAGTGCATGGGACAATGTTCATGTTACAGTTACCATATTTGAAAACTTTTATTCCTGTTTGGAGACATCTTTTGGTTGAATTGCTGTTCTCTCCCACCACCCTCCCTATGAGCTGGACATGGAGCAATTAACTTCAAAGTTATGCCTTGTTGTTCAAGATATTCGTAGGTCTTATCAGTAGAGACAGCCTTCCACATTTCTGTTCTCTCTTTGCTGCCAGTGTGGAATGTTTGGGCATGGTCACTGTAAATAGTGTGTGGACTGCTGTGTCTGCCAGTAAATATTTTTTGTGCTAACAAAAATCAATCCATTGTTGTGTTATGAGCTAGCTCTACTGGAACGGATCTAGTAGCAGCACAGGCGAGCAGTCCAATTTAGCATTTAGTTGTGATAACTTCCATTTGGCACACAATGACCCTGCCAAATCAACACCAGCGATTTGGCTGGCAGTGGAGCCTGCATTTCTTGACTGGCCACATGCTGTTTTACAATTGATGTGTTTTCAACCACAGCATTTCGCTGTTGCCGCAGATGTTACACAAGCCTTTCACAGTTAATTTTCCACCCAAACAACACAGAAGTGATGAGGTTTTTATGGTGCAGAGATCATCAGCAAGCAAATGAAGTAATCAGCATGCAAAGAACTATTTACCGATTCATACAACTTCCCTTTGCGCTTAACACTCCCAATTTCAGCTGCACTTAAAGAACTGGCAGTCATGTACCACACACAGTTTCCTGCCGAAACTGCATAATTAGAACACAGTGTTTACATGTATGACTTTGCAGAAAGCACTGCAGACAAAAATGAAGCTGTAACTCTACTACATACCGACTGCACTCAAGAGTCAAATCCAACTGTCTATGTCGAAGTGGACAACAAACTCTCAGTGATGTCAGAACATGGAAATCAGAAGAATGAGAGATCACAATAACTTCACATGTGTTAGGTATTCAGTGGAATACACTAGATCATACATCAGTCTGAACTCATCAATAAAATATCATAGAAATTAGCACATTTAGCAACCAGTAGTTTTATGATCCCAGGCTTACAACCCTAGTTCGCATAATAAGGAAAAATTTGTGCAAAGATACTTTGCTTCTTGGAATCTTTGGGCTATGGAGGGACAAACTGCCTCATCTTGCCTGTCAGTGGCACACTTGCACATCAGCCTTTCCAAGCCTACACCACATTTAGGTGCCAAGAGGGATCAAAACTTCCAAAGAGGAAAGCACTTGCATCCATGTTTTCTGTGCTGTTTCCAAGTGATCATATGGTGTAGTCCTGTATGTCAAGCACACTGTAAATAATGAGTGCAATTGAAGTGTAGCAAAAGCAGACTATAACCTAAAGAGAGTTACACTTCTACGACGAACTGCTGGCAGCATAAATGGAGCAGTTCTTTGGGCCAACTCCCTGGTGACCACAGGTTAAGGAAATTCGTAAGTACAATTTAGCATCACAGTGGAGACATTGTACAGGTAGGGACAATCATCTGTGATGAGGGAAAATGCCTCAAACCTTATGTACAATGGACACAAAGCAGCATGGACCATTTTGACTTTAAAATCAGTCCTGTCACTGTACACAAGTACACCACACCTATTTCTGCCAGAAACTAAAATATCTCACCTGGATCCACAGGTTGTTCTTACAGAGACACCCCAGCCACTGACAGACACTAAACAATTTAGTTCCTACTGGAAATTATTGAGAGTCACTGCCCATGTTCTTTGAGTGAAAAGGAAACTTGTTAGTATGGTGATATTTACATAAAGAATTTACATTGGGAGTAAAGTCTGCAGTTTGACATTATTGGATCAAGGCTAGACAGGAGCAACACTTTCTTCAGGAAATCAAAGCTTTGAAGGAAAACAGGCCACTACCCAGTGGATCAAAATTAAAGTATTAATCTTTTTTTTGTATGAGGACCTGTTGCATCTAGGTGGCACTCTGCATTATGCCAAATTAGCGACTGAGGAATGACATCCAATTTTCCTCAATGGAAACTAGCACTTCATGAGGTTTCTAATCCTATTACTTGGGATTAGAACTGCACTTTTATGCCTTCATTCACAACCTAGATCCTACATGTCTGTCACACAAGTAAATCAGGTTATGCATCACTGCCTCCCATGTAAAATAGTGCACAGTATTAAACAAGATATTGCCTTAGAGTAATATCGGGCTGCTCTGTTGAAAGGGTACATCAAATACCACCTTAAAAAAATTTCGCTTGTGATGAGAAACAGGCTTTTTGTTTACACATATCACAAAAACAAGATTGCAGATACCTACTCAAACACCAGAGAAAATGCACTTTGTGACTCTTAGGGTATATTCCTGTTCAATAATAATAATAATAATAGTTATCTGAAACACCATTACCAATTTCAGTTGCAGGAGGTTCATTTAGAAATAATACCCTTATCTTTCAAGCTGTTTTGAGTATTTGGTTGGGTGTAAAGGCCCACCCCTGTTCTTTTGTGTGCGCAGACATGTTTGGAAATGGGAGATTTTTAAACTCTTGGGAGAGCCTCGTCATTCTGTTATAAAACTCTTTACATCACTGTGGTGCAACTGTACCCTGCCAAAGAATAATGATGTTAAACATTTGCAAATGTGGTGACAGTTTGGCATGAGAACATAGATCACCTCACGCACCAAGTAGCCTGAAACTTCTGTAACTTACAAAATTCTGAAGGACTTCACAGAGTTTAAGGACCGTGATTCTGGGAAAGCCTAAGACAAAATTCTGTGATTGGGTGTTCACGAGCATATTTTGGTCTGTTAAGTGGAGGTTGTTCTCATTTCAAGCTTTCAGTTGATGTAACAGGTTAAACGAAACAGCTGTTGTTAATGTGTAATGAATGCTAAAGACAATACATTTTTTGCCTGCCCCCTTTTCACATATAAGGAGAAAACAGTTTCAGGCACATCATGTGAAGAATATCCATAAAAATTACAAGTATAATAGTACATACTTCAGTGTCAAACTCCATGACAGTCTAAAGTTTGAGAAACTGAACACCGATTTCTGGAAAAGTGTGTGTGTGTGTGTGTGTGTGTGTGTGTGTGTGCGCGCGTGTATCAATATAACAAAATGCAGGTGTTTGTCCATACCATGTAAGGACAGACATAGGGCAAAATGTACTTAAACATATATATCTCCAAAAACTGTACAGCTAAAATAGTTAAACTTGAGATTACTATGTACAACATAACGCTTGATATTCTGTGCAATTTTTGTTTGGAAATACGCATTGATATACATTTTATAAGGATTTGAATTTTTAATTACAACTGTCACTATAATGTACCTTTTCTCATAAACTAATCAAGCAATAGATCTAGAATTTCAGTTTCATCTGCATAAGAAGCTAATAAAATGTGTGGAACAATTTTTTGTTTAAGATCATAGTTGCTCTGAAATTAATTTTTCAGTTTTGTGTTACCCGCGACTGCTCTATTTTTCTTAAATTTTAAAAACTTTTCTCAGAGAAAAGCTAACGTAAAAGTGCTGCACGGGATATTCAGTAAGTAATTCTTAAGAACTATGCCAAATTTCAGGATTTAGATTTATAGTTTTCCTGAGAAAAGGTATGTTATAGTTCGGAAAAGTGTTTACGACAATTCACATTTTAAAGTTTTTATTTCAGTTTTTGACAATATCATTATACCTCTAGTGACTAATCCTTTCTATATCCATAATCTTTATTCTCTTCCTCGTATTCCTGGTGTACTCTCATCCCCTGCTTCCTTTTCCTAGCCAACTTTAGCATTTTTTCTTCTGTTGCCTGAGCTTTGTCCAGTGGCATTCCATTGATGCTTCTGAGTATCTTCAATGTGACTGCATCTGGCTGGAAGACTAATCTCTGCACCACAAGTAGCTATCTTCACAACGACTGAGGACACACATACTGTTTTTGGACAATGCATTCATATATGGTAATTTTAGCTCTTCTTTGTATTCTGTGTTTTCCCATGTAGTCAATTACCAAATGCACATGAAACATTAATCATATAGGGCAAGTATTTCTACGTCAGTTAACCTAAATCCATTGGAAAATTCGCCTTTGGCACTGTACGCAGCATCATCAATTCCTTCATAAATTTTATTCTTCGATGAACTCAGTGACTTTGTCGAAAATTGTTCTTCACTCTTACAAGCAGCATCTGTAACATTGTTATTTAAATTTCCTTTATCTTTTACATATGAAATTCTATATTCCCTCACTTTTCTGACTAAGCAACCATTGTTACGACCCAGGTTGATATATGCAAAACTAAAAACTGAAATAAGTTTGTAGCACATATTATTAAAAAAAAAAAACAAATTGTAAACAGATGAACAAGCAAACAATCTTTCTCACAGAGTTCTAGACTCATCTGCAGTTCGTTTTGATTGTGTGAACAAAAAATTAACGCACAAAAAATTTCTAACATAGAGAAGGTGTGGGTCACAGCATAGAAAGAGGGGTCATGACAGGTGCAGCCGCCCAAACAAACTTTTTAAAAACTTTTTCTCTTTTGCGATTTTATTCCCAGGGAATCAATCTACAAGAGTAATCCCAAAAGTAAGATCTCCTATTTTCTACAAGTACAGAACTCTGTGTGGCAGTCGGTCACATTGTTATGATGAGTGCTTCATGCACTGTGTGTAAACATGCGCACGACGTGCTGAGGTGCTCAGTCTTTGCTTGACAGCCGTTGAGAATGGAGCTCCCGTTGGATGTTACCACCAAGTGCGAATTGTGTGCAGTTATTCTGTTTTTGTACGCAAAGGGCACTGCACCGATTGAAATCCATCGCCAATTGATGGAAGTGTATGGTGAGTCATGCATGGATGTCAAAAATGTTCGTAAGTGGTGTAGAGAGTTTGCAGCTGGTCGGACCGAAATTCACGACGAACAAAGGAGCGGGAGACCATCAATTTCTGATTAGACAGTGTTGAAGGTTGAGCAAAGCATGCGTGAAGATCGGCGGATCACCCTGGATGATCTCTGCATGTTGGTTCCAGAGGTTTCCTGAAGCACCGCTCACAGAATTAATGGAAACATTGAACTACCGGAAGGTGTGCGCAAGATGGGTGCCACGCATGCTGACTGAGGACCACATGCAGCAATGAGTTGATGCTTCCCGCGCATTTCTTCACCGCCTTGCATCCGTACAGGACAACTTTCTGGACTCCATAGCCACGGGTGACTAAACCTGGGCATACCACTTTACACCTAAGACCAAGCAACAATCACGCCAGTAGCAGGCATCCTTCTTCGCCAAAGCTGCGGAAATTCAAACACAGTCTGCAGGTAAAGTCATGACAACCGCTTTTTGGGATCGGAAAGAGGTATTGTTGGTCTCCTTGATGCCCACTGGGACCACGATTAACGGTGACAGGTACTCTGATACTCTGAAAGAACTCAAACAGGCAATTCAGAACCGGAGAAAAGGAATGTTGAGCAAGGGCGTACACATTCTCCAGGACAATGCTCGCCGACACATCGCTCAGCAAACCATTGCTCTCCTGCAACAGTTTCAGCGGAACATAATCATCCAGCCAACCCTATAGTCCTGACTTGGCGCCCAGTGACTATCACCTGTTCCCTAAGTTAAAAGAACATTTGGCCGGAAAGTGATTTAGCTCCGACAACGAGGTGAAAGAAGAGGTTCATAACTTTCTGAACAGCACGGCAGCAAGCTGGTATCACAAGGGCAAACAAAAACTGCCACAGCGTCTACAAAAATGCATCGACAGAAATGTTGGTTACATCAGAGAATAGCTAAATGTTCAAGCTGTGAATTGATGTAAACCATTGTAGAAATAAACAGGTCTATGTACTTATAAAAGAATAGGAGACCTAACTTTTGGAATTACCCTCATAATAAATTATGCAACAAAAAAAACTCTGATTTTTTTGCAATTTTGCTCTACATCTGCCCTCATCACCATCTGCAAACCACAACAGTCACATTGAGTTGTGGCTGATGAGAACTGCATTAGGCAACATTACTGCTGGATCAAATACATGTCCCACCTCATTTTATTCCAATTGTTTGCTTAAATGAAAAACTGCTCATTTCCAGTCACACCTGTCTTCATCTGAGCAGAACATCGGTTGTGAAGCTAAATATGTTGCGACTGCTGACATGCCTAATAAAACAAAAAAATTGTGAGAATTTAATGCATATGTAGACAAGGAGCAAGTCCAAGGCACTGAATGAACTTCAAATTCAGAACTAATTTTGAATGTCTTCTCATTCCCTTGTACAGATGTTAGGGCAATCTCAATGCCATACTCTCATTCTCTCGTGCATATTATTTGCTGTAGCATTCCATGTGGTATGTTCATGAGAATTAAACTTTGTTACTAATAGCACAACCGGGACAATCTGATAAATTTCTGCTTTCTGAGTGTCAAACCATTTGGAGGACGTTTGTGAGATTTAGGATAATGTAATTCCTCTGCCCACGTCACAGGAGATGGACCACAGCTCCAAAATTCCGAATGTGTCACATTTGCGAACACTAATTTGGCACTAAGCATACAATTCAATGGTTAGTATCCTATTAGTAAATGCAGAGACATTCATTTCAGTTTCAAAGAAGGTTAGAAAGAATATTTCACTGCAGTTCTTACATGTAGATTCATGCAGGTAACAAATCACAAGTTGTAGAGATTTTGCATCAGTTGAAGATATATCTTACTCAGGTAGCACATTTAAGTGATGTAAAATTTCAGCTAGTTACAAGTAAAAGCATTTTCCCAAATGAATAGATCCAGGTGAGAACCTTCTTTGCAACATAAAGCAGTTTCCCTCCACTGTTTTGACGGTTGTACCAATTCTGGTGTCTAGCAAAGAATCCATGGTTCGTTCAGTGTCACATACTGATGCACATAAACCACTTTTGCTTTTAAAAACATGCACCAAACATTGTTAGGAAATTGTCATGCAAATTCCTTTCATATCCACCTTGAGCAGGCGCAGCTCCTATCTTGCATAATGCTCTCTCACTTGCAGTTCAAGAAAAATAATGTCGACAAATTATTTTTGAATCCCTACATCATTGGTAATTTCATTTCTCTTCAAATGCTTGTCTTCCAAAATCATATTGTGCACTTCTTTGACAGTTTCTAGTGCGATTTCACTTTAAGATAATCCTTCGTGTGGACCATCTAATACACTTTATGGCGTAATTTAAATGCAGCAGCCTATGTCTTCACAGCAGAAATTGAAGTAGAAGTGCCCCATACCCATTTGAGATCCTCAAATGAGTTTCAAATGGTGTCAAAAATTCTTTAAACAAATAAAACTAACTGCACAACACTCAATTTTGACACTTTCTGAGAACTCAAACACCACACCTTGTTCAGATGGACGGCTACCGGTTAAAATGACCCGTATTTTCTCCCATCGACAAGAAATGTCTCGTCAAACCAGTAGCATTGCCACCAAGATTGTATAATTTATCAAAAAATTGCAAACATGGCATTTCATTAAGACCAGTTGTTAGCTGTATTGATTGCTCAACCTATGGTATTGCCAAACATTTGCCCACTTTCCTGCAGCTTTTTATAGGGAAAACTGACACTTATTAAAGATTCTGGTAATTTTATTCAAAAATTAAAATCTTCATGTTAAGTCCAAGTGATATAATAGTAAGCTTTGAAGTTGTATCTCTGTTACAGTGGTTTCTCTCAGTGAGGTACTGTCACAGTTGAAAAGTATTTTGCAAAGAACATGGCAGTTCCCTATAATTCTTCAATTATCACTAAAATATAAAGATAACATTGGATTTTTTATGTACAAATATTTAGAAAACCCAAAGGAGCTTTCAAAATGGCTCTGAGCACTATGGGACTCAACTGCTGTGGTCATTAGTCCCCTAGAACTTAGAACTACTTAAACCTAACTAACCTAAGGACATCACACACATCCATGCCCGAGGCAGGATTCGAACCTGTGACCGTAGCAGTCGCACGGCTCCGGACTGCGCGCCTAGAACCGCGAGACCACCGCGGCCGGCCAAAGGAGCTTTAAGGGAGAAAACCTACTCACACCTTCACAAAAGTTTCAATCACCATCACAAGCCCAAAAAAGGAGTGATCAAAACATTGGTATACCAGACAAAGAGGACCTCTTAACCACAGTACTTGGAGGACAAGCTCAGTCAGACTACCTTCAGAAGAAACAGGTACCATGACAGAGATAAACAGGGCACTGCACAAACAAAAAGATATAGAGCGTCTAGTGAAAAAAGAACCAACTAGAGGGAAAGTTTTCCTATCATTCATAAAGACAGTCACAAATCATAGAAGTACAGAACTCAGAAAATATGGAATTGACAGCATTTGAACCTTTGAGAAAGGTATGAGAATATTTGAACACCACAAAGGACCTACAACTGCTACCTGCCACAGCAAGAGTATACAAAATTGCTAGTACATGCGATCAGGTGTATATAGGAACTACAAAAAGAAACATTAACACCAGCCTTAATGAACACAGGTGCAACTGCTGTCTCAGCAATGTGGATAAATTAGTAGTAGCAGAGAATGCTCTATGACTAGGGAACCAACAAATATATTTCTGTGATATTATGTTTTATCAAGAGAGAAGCATTACTATGCTAGGATGTACAAGAGGCCACAGAAATTCAAAAGCACAAAAACATCTTCAACAGAAAGGAGGACTGGCATTAGACAAGTTGTGAGCCTCAGTGCTAAATAAAGCAAATAGCACCAATTCTTCTTCAGTACAAGCTCTGTAACACATTCATCATGACTCCACTATCTCAGGCAGCAGTCTGACGATGTCAAGAACCAACTGTTGTGTGGATACATACAAAATGTTTGGCTTTCTCAGCTCATTTGAGACTAACTGGTCTCTGAGTCATTACAGACCCTGATGCCTCCAGCACTGAAAAGTGAAATGTCAGGTGGAGAAATATGCCTTGGACCGTGGCCTAAAACCCATAAAACAAAAATCACCAATGAGGCCTAGAACTTTCCAAACCATCCGCATACATGGTGTGATAAGACTTGCTACACTTTTCAACCACAGGTATTTAAACAACCTATTATCAATACCATACATTACATTCAAAAGAAACTGTACCTTGTGTCATGATCTTCAGACTGAAGACTGGTTTGATACTGCTCTCTACACTAGTCTGTCCTGTTCAGTCCTCTTCATTACTGTAACTCAGGCACACTAGAACAGTGGTTCCCAAACTGGGTGTACATACCCACTGAGGCATAAAAACAAGACTGTTCAACTGTTTTTCAGTCATGAAACTTAATTATTTTTAAAAGATCACTACTATTATCACTGTTTCATAAGACATTAATCTGATTTACTAAGTTACCAATAGTTAAGCACTTTTTCAAGTACTGGCATTAACGCATTACACAATGTTGTGGAGGTTGCAACTATTGAAACATGTATATGAACATCACCTTTCTCACATAGTCCATCAGCTACATCCATACTTTGTATTTAGTACCTTGCAGCAACATAGTAAAATTGAGAACCATGCATCACATATGGTTAACTATCTCATGGAAAATTCCCTCAACAGAACAGAAATTGCATCATTATTCACTTCACAATAATAAATGAAATAATTAAACAGTTCAACTTGATAGCAACTATACAGTGGCTACTACAGTGCTGTGGGTCTTACACATTATTATTATTATTATTGGCTATGGTCAGACATAAAGCATTGGCAGTGGGAAGTCTTTCAATTTCTGCAATTCAGGAGTAAGGAGACCAGCTATAAAGTGATCTATTGAAGTGTAGCACACTTAATTGATTTTAAATGGGGATGCAGGGTGTGAGTGAAACAAGTGCCGTTAGGGAGAGGAATGGTGTAGAGGATGCATGTTTCTTTCCTGATGAGGAGTTGTAGGTATTACTCACAGTGCACTGAGAATTGCTACATCATTCTAAAAAAGATGTTGGAAGTAAGCAGTACCAATTATGTCATTAGTTTAAAACATATACAAAAGCTAAGTATCCTTCACCTTTCCTCATTTTAAAAACAAGTGTTTAATGAAAATTCTTTTTCATTCTAAGGTTTAATGGTTTGATGGTGGTGGGGATGACCCCAGGAGAGGGGGTACTAGCTAATAGCTGATTACTCTCAGAGGTGATGGCATCAGTGAGGTTGGGAACCACTGCAACAGAACCTGTTTAACATCATCACACCTTGGTCACTGTCCACAATTACTTGCCCCTGCACTTACCTCAGTCATCAAATTTACAGTTCCTTGGTGCTTAAAGGTATGTCCTTTCTTTTGTCAACTTGCAACATTCTTCTTTTCTTCCCAGTTTGATTCAGTACTGGCTCATTAGTAATCCAGTCTACAGAGTATTCTTCGGCATTCTCTTGTAGTACCACATTTCAAAAGCTCCTATCCTCTTCTTGACTGAACTGTTTATCACTGACATTTAATTTCTGTATAAGTTCAACCGAATGGCTCTTCCAAGTCCTTTGCCAACTCTCGCAGAATTACAATGCCATTGACAACCCTCAAAGTTTTCATTATTTCTTCCCGAGCTTTAATTACACTTCCAGATTTTGCTTTGCTTTCCTTCACTATTTGTTCACTGTGCAGACTGAAGAAGGATACAATTCAGTCTTGCACACCCTTCTCAACAACAGCTTTTTTTGTGTCCATTGATTTTTAAGAGAATATCCCAGTTATCACCATTCCAAGGCATTCTATAAATATATGAAAGTATGTTTGCCTTCCTTTAGTCTCTCTTCTAAGAGAAGATGTCACTGGTGCATCCTGTGTTCCTATACTTCTCCAGAAATTAAACTGATCTTCCCCGAGGTCGGCTTCTACCAGTATTTCCATCCTTATTCTTCATGTCATTATTTTGCAAACATTAGTTATCAAACTGATGGTCGAGTGATTTTCATACCTGCCTTCTTTGGAACTGGGATTACTATATTCTTTGGAAAGACTGCCTCTTAAGTCTTGCATACCTGGTGGAATAGTTTTGTCATGGCTGGCTCTCTTAAGGCTCTCAATACTTCTGTGGGAATGATGTCTGTTCCAAGTGTCTTGTTTTGGCTTATATCTTTCATCATTTTGTTAAATTCTTCTTGCAATATCGCATCCTCTATCTTACATTTGCCTACTTCCTCTCTTCTATCTGTAACATTGTTTTCATTTTTGGTTCTTTGTATAGCCCTTCTATACATTCCTTTCACTTTTTAGCCTTCCCTTCTTAGTACTGACTTACCATCTGAGCTTTCAATACTAATAGAGTTGCTTCATTTATCCTGAAGGCAACATCTATATTTCTCACAGTCGTGTACGATTCTGCAGCCCTGCATTTTTCCTCTACCCATTCCTGCTTAGCCAGTTTGCACTTTCTGGCAATCTCGTTTTTCCGATGTCTATTCCCTTCTGCCTGCTTTGCTGCATATTTTTATCTTGTCCTCTTGTCAATTAAATTCACTATCTTATGTGTAATCTTAGGATTTTTACTGCACCTATTTCATCCTCTGCTCCTTTCACTACACAATCTCTCAAAGCTATTTCCTATTTCACTAAGCTGTCACCTAATGCACCCTTTGAAACTCTCAACAACTTCTGGTTCTTTCAATTAGTCTCATATCCAGACGTTCCTGTCTTTCTGTTATTTCTCCAATTTGCTCTGCAGTTCATAACCAATAAATTATGGTCAGATCCCACATTTGCTTTCACAAAAGTATTTCAGCTTAAAATCTTGTTCCAAAATCTCTATCTTACAATTACGTATGGTACCTGAAACATTGTAGAATCTCAAGAACAGTTTCACATATACAATCTTCTGTTATGCTACTTAAACCAAGTATTACCAATGATTAAATTGTGCTCTGTACAAAATTCTACCAGACAGTTTCCACTTTTGTTCCTTTCCCCAGTCCATACTCACTATTTCTCTTCTCTTCGATTTTTTGTGATTAAATTTCAGCACCCCATCACAATTAAACTTTCTTCTCCTTAGCTGTCTGTGTAAGTCTCATTTCATTACACATTCTCCAATCTTTTCATCATCTGCAGAGTAAGTAAGCATATAAACCTGCACTACTAGGGCATGTCCTGGCTTTGTGTATATCTTTGGTATGACAATGCATTCACTAAGCTGGCTATAGTAGCCCACCCACATTCCTGTTTCTTACTCATTATTAGACATGCTCCTGGATTAACCAACATTTGTTTTTGTGTTGATAATGCTACAACCTCAACAGATGTTTCCTGGCATCACATTTCAATAATTTCTACTATAATTTCGACCTTTTCATCTCTTTTCAAGTTCTCTAACCTACCTACCTGATTTTGAGAAGCAGATTCCACACATACTGACCCGTCAAATGTCAGTTTTGTTGTTCTTGATGACATCTTCCAGGGTATACCCTGCCTGGAGATCCATACGTCGAACTCTCTTACCACTAGAATATTTTTCTCCAGAGGATGCCATCATAAGCAGAGTGTTTTAGAAGTGATGGTCAACATTCAAGGATATGACAGGAATAATCATTTGAAACAAAAAAGTCAACTAAACATGGTGTCTAAAACGCATACCTTAAGAGCTATGAGCAATTATTGATCTTCGATACTATGAAACAAATCTCTTCTACTGCAAGCTCTTTTCTTTCCATATTTTGGGAAGGGGTAGTATGGACTAAAACAAGTAAAAAAGTCCAGTAAACATGTATCCTAAAATGCATAACTTGAAAGCTAAGAGCACTTGTTCATCTTCGTTATTTTGAAACACAACTCTTCTAATGAAGAAGTGCCCTAAATTTCAAGGTATGCATTTTCGTGCACATGTTTATTGGACATTTTTTTCTTGTTTTGGCCCATACCATCACTTCCCAAAAGCAAAGATCTTGCAGGAGAAGAGATTTTTTTCACAGTATCAAAGATCAAGAATTGCTCATAGCTCGTAAGGTATGCATTTTAGACACCCTTTTTACTTGACTTTTTTTGTTTCGAATGATCATTCCTGTTACATCCCTGAATATTGACCACCACTTCTGACACACGCTGTATACACTAAACAGTACAGCTGCATGTCCTGGGCAAGTACAAAAGCTGTAACTTCCCCTTGTTTTCAGCTGTTCACAGTACCTACATGGCGACTAACATACAAAGTTAATAATCCTGGTAAATTAAATATAAAAACTATTTGGTCAACTGTATAAAAACTTTAATACTCTATAACAAGTTGTACATTTTGTTATTTATAACAACATGGCCCTACTGCTGGAATGACTACTGTATACTTGTAAACAATGACACTGGTTTGCTGATTTTACACCAACAGTTTCAAATACAGTCCTCATGAAGCTTAAGTTTTCATACAAAAATGAAAAGCAAACAATGAGAATCTGACTAAAATCTTTGATTTCATACCACTGTTCTACTCATTTAGATACAAGATGCACATTGTTACAATTGCTATAAAACTATTTGATTGGCTGCTCCCTGAGAAGAAACGAAATGCTTTAGCAATACATAAAAATCACCCCCCCTTCCTCTCTCTCTCTCTCTCTCTCTCTCCCTCCCTCTCCATCTCTCGCCCTCTCCCTCCCTTCCCCCCTCTACATGTACGTGTGAAGGCTGTGGACCAACTCCACAACCCATTCTAGGCCTCAAACAGTAGATCACACTCAGCAATAGCGACTGATACACTGGTGAATATTCAACAAATCATGCCATGTCCTTCATATTTTGTAACCCACTTCCGCACATAGTCTGCTATTTCAGGTGTAAGCCCAAGCCTACTGATATCCTCCTCAAACATTTGCACACCACCCATACCTACTACATATCCATTGATACGTGCAGCAGCATGTGAACTTATGAGCTTCTTGCCAGATGTCAGACCCAACCACTGCACGAGCTGTGTGTGCTGCTGCAGGCGGTATTTCTGATGATAGCTGCAAAAAATAAAACAGGACTTTGCTGACACAGTTAACATAAGAAGCTAATAATTGCAAATAATCACACTTGTCTCCTAACAAATACTGATGACTATGGGCTAGAATTATATGTAGGGACTCAAAACTCCTTACATGATAAATGGACTATATCCAAGTTTTTATTTTGTTTGTAATTATCTATTGCAAAACGACTGTGTGTATATGAAGCAAACACTGTAATGATACATTAGGAAAATAGTTTTATTCAATGTCACTCTTGGGGTATGTCCTGTGTCTTTTTACTTTTGCTTGCTAGTGTAGTAAGTTCATTATGGCAATTTTAAAATAATTTTGTAAAGAATTTACCAAATATGTTTCAATCACTAAATTAGTGCCACCTCTTGGATGTTTTATTTATGTTTCCTGCATGGATAACTGGAATCTGAAGTCTGAACAACTCTATAGTACAAAAGTTAGTTTTGGTTTGTTGTGCAACTGCTTTATGCTTAGTTTCAGCTGAATACAAGCACCTTCATTACAGTAAAACATTCTTCTTATTTTGTACCATTTTACGTTATGTGATGAAGGCTGATGCAAAACATGTGATATAAATAAAATGATGTGCAATCTACATAAAAACTTTGAATAAACAATGCAATCACAGTGACAGACATTACTGGAATTTATTTACTTCACAGATAACATATAGTACTTTCACATGAGGCCATGTCTGATATGCAGGACAGTAGGAAAAGTGTTGGGTTTGATTTTCACAACAAAAAACAATGCAGAATCCAAGCATATTGGATTTATGAGTAGGTGCATAAACCCTTTTCCTCAAACAATAATGAACCTGAATGGAAAGTATTGTGTATTTACTGTTTATCCACTCAGAAAAATCTCCCCATGGTCAAGTCTTTTACAGGAGGGGAAAAAAACCAACAGGCTTGCTACACTTGAAAACTATGCTTCTTTGTTTTGGAGTCCTACACCAGTAACCAAGTTTCACCACACATTAAATCCACCAAAGAAAATTCCATTCACTTTTCAGTTAGTGTCTGCATTGGAATGAAAACATCACTACTAAACTGTCAACATAGGTATTTCACAGCTGGATAGTAGCTGGTGAGTAGAACTCCTTGAGCGGAATCAAAACTCACTTTACAAGTCACTCTACAGCAAGCCAAGAATCCAAAACCACGTACAGATGTGCAGGTCTATAAATATAGCATGCAACTGGTGCTGGTGGCTAACGACCGAACACTCCACACAAAGCGCAAGGCACGGTCTGCGGTGGTTGAACTCGGTGTAAGCACTGGCCTGCTCAGTTTTCTGTTGTTCACAGGTAAACTCTTCTGTCATCAGTTCTGTTCATACTATCACGCGTGCACTCCATGACAGGTTTCCACTTAATTCCACTGCATTCCCATGCCAGTTCATCTGATTCAATTTGATGATCACTGTCAGAGATCTAATAAAAGTTATTTTATCATTGGTTTGGGTGTATACTAGAAGGATATGCTAATATCAAATAGAAATGGTGTATTCAATACTAACACCAATGTGGACAAAAGTGCATATAAACAGCCTCCATTCCCAACACCAGAGACAATCAATAGTAAAAGTGTTTTATAAAGGGAAAGGAGACCTCAAGGACCCTAGCAAATATGGAGGCATAGCCCTACAAAACTTACCTTTCAAAGTGTTCACAAAAATAACAACAGAAAGTATAAAGCACACAATCAACAAACACCTCCCCGAAAGCCAAATGGGATTCAGGAAGGGAAAATCAACTCTGACTGGAATAGAACTCCTGCTAAAGAGCATATGGGAAGCCCTTTATTACAGACATAAGCTCTATGTAGTATTTATAGACTTCACAAAAGCCTCCGACTTTATAAACAGAAAATTAATGACCAAAAATCTAGAGGAAACCCTAGGAGAAAACAACATATGGACATGAATCACAGGCACAATACTGTGATGCAATGAAATAAGGGTCTCACAGAACTTGTCCCTATTGGGGCTGATACTCGAATTAAACGGAGTACAGCAGGGAGACCCAGTGAGTTCTCTGTTATTTATCATTGAAGTACAAGGAATTGTAAGAATACCCCAAAGGGAGGGTGTAATCTCATATGCATATGCAGACGATATTGTAATACACGCAAAGCACATTGCAAAGTTACAAGACGCGATAAACGATATGGAAGATTGATGCATCGGACATGGTCTCGAAATAAATGTGGCGAAAACAGAAATAATGGTACTCTGAAATGGAGGAAGCATCTGCATCAGCTGAGATCTTCATATGGGAGAGAAAACTGAAGATTTTACCAGACTTCAAATACCTAGGGGTCACAATATAAACAACTCCAAATGTTTCACAAAACATCTAACAGAGAAAGCAATGCAAGCAATAAAGGCAATCCATGAAATACAATAGAAACAGGAATGGCACTATTCAGAGCCAAAATCTTCCCAATACTGATGTACAGCATAGAAATTATCAGACCACAGCTTACAGTGAAAAACCTAATACCACTAGAAAGAACGAAGGAGACCTATACAAAGAAAGCAAGAAAACAACTTGATCCAGACTTGCATACCTGCTGGTGAGGGAACCCTTCCTCATTGAAGACCTACAGACAAACCTGATGCTACCCAACAGCAGCACTTGAGAAAGTCTACTTAAAATCTTGAAAGAAAAAAGGAAAGACATATCTCCAGAATTTTAGAGCACAGGCACTATGGTTGACCCAACACAAACAAAGGAAAACTTTGAAATGAGATACGTGATAATCAAAATGGCAGTCCACGGTTTCCACCACCTTATTTGCAACAACACATCATATCATGAACCAAAAGAAATGTGTGAGTGTGAACTGTGTCATCAAATATGCAAATGTTACCATATAGAGCTCTGTACCAAAAGGACATAGTCAATAAGTGACTACAAAACACAATATGTAAAATTTCTAATTTCTTTTATCATCTTCATTGTACTTTGAATTTGTATGGCTATTTGGCTGCAATAAACTTATTATGTTGTATTCAGTACGATAGACAAACTTAAATCCACCAAGATGGAAACTGAAGCTGCACGCCAGATTATTTTGAAACGAATACTTGGATCCTTTCAACCACCAGATTCACTCTCAGATGTAACCAGAAACCTGAGATAAATCTCAGCTTGCTAATGCATTTGGTCCAAATCAACCCATTATCATTAGAGGAGACTTTAAACAACCAATAACTGATTACAGCATATCACACATTTGTACATAGTGGGTGTGGCAAGACATTCTGACAAACAATAATACACGATTTTTCTAAGAACTAACTAGAACAATTCATTTGGAAGCCTTCTCAGAGTGGAGATATGTTAAATCTAATAGCATCAAATAGACCTGACACCTTTGAGAATGCTGTTGTGGTAACAATAATTACCCTAAGCTTTTTTTTTTCTTTTTTAACAAAGGAATTTCCAAAAGCACATGCCCAGATTAATTCTCATGCCACTGCAGAGACGAGTGATGCAGAAGCAATATTAGTTTCAGTAGCACAGACACACCAAGAGAGAGAGAGAGAGAGAGAGAGAGAGAGAGAGAGAGAGAGTGTGTGTGTGTGTGTGTGTGTGTGTGTGTGTGTGTGTGTGTGTGTTTACTGGCACTCAATGACAAGGTTATCAGTGCCCTTACACTTCTTAAGACCAACAAAAACTGTTATACATCAGGAGGAATACTATAAAATGACACTCATGTGCTCACTCCCACCTCACTCGCATAACCACTCTATCCCACACACCTTAAGACAATGGAGAAATGCTGAAAGATGCTATACACAGGATTACAATGGAGAAAACAAACGAAGAGCTAAATGAAGGGCATAGGGAAATGTGACTGACTGACCATTTGCAAAAAGATAAGGGTGAGCCTGTTACTCCATTAATATGTTAAATAGATTTCCCTAAAACTGTCAGAAAGCAGTTGGACAAATCACAAAACCTTACTTAAAATAGAGGGCAGATCTGGTGGCAAATTTGCCGTAAGTGAAGACCACACATTGAAGCATCCTTCCGCCAGAGCAAGAAGGCATGCGTCAGAGGACTGGGGCCTATGTGAAGATGAGTGAGCACCATCTCATCCCATCTTCATGGCTGAAAGTAGGTACGCCACTGACCCTTAGCGGGCTTTAGGAGACGCATCTTATTATGTCTCTACCAGCCACTCTTTTTCCCTATGATGCATGAGTATGCACCTCAACAGTAGAATGCACAGGGCTGGCACACTAAAATAACTGAGGATCACTACACGCCTCCTTTGTTGCTCCATCCATCTTTCTGTTTCCCCATAATACCCATGTGCCCTGGTATCCAAAAGAAAGGCACCTCCTTACCCAGCCATTGTTGCTGGAGGAGGGTGGTCTGGATATTCTGGACTACTTTATCCTCCGAGTACAAGCGTTGGAGAGAATGAAGGGCACACACAGAATCTGAACAGACAAGGAATATAGCACTAAACACATCTCATCTGTTCCAGTGCTCACAAAATCGCCAAGGTAGTAAAGTCTCGAGGCAGTCGGACCTTGATGACACAATCAGGAAAAACAACAGGACAACCAAAATTCCTCCGTTTCGGCCCACCCTAAAGACAGCTGTGGAGTTATGGTGCTCATTTAAAATGTCATAAAATAAAACATCAAAAACATATGTAGGAGTGCAATCTCTCCTGTACTGCACCAATTCTAAAATTACTTTGGGTCTCTGCAGTGACTGGGTGGAAGACTGTTAAAACCCTGGATTTGTGGTTGTACTTGCTCCACACCAAATGACTCCAGCACAGACCGCACGCAGATCACAAATGGCTTTGTTGCTCGTAGACGATTGGAGAAAAAGCATTCCAAAGGTGGATGAGCAATGATATGGTATGCAGTTGAAGGCAGAGCTGCGAGGAACTTACATATCTGACGCACCATGAGGAGCTGCCACCAGATAGTGAGTGGTGGTTCTCCAGCCTCAACAAAAAGAATGGGTACAGGGTTGGTCCCGTAAGCACCTATGGTCAGCCTAATCCCCATCCAGCTATGTAGAAATGGGGAATATCCCAAAGTTTGGAATTTGGATGGCTGTTACTCATATGGTTTCGTGCAGGAGATGCTCCAACAAATTAACCTCCGAATTAAAAACTTTTAATTGCTTCCTGTGGTTTCAACAAACAATATCTCAGATGATAGCATTGCATTATAGGCATCATCTCTGAAGGCTACATACCTGTATCTATTTTATTTCTTGATTAATTATGTCTTTTGTATCTTTAATTATAATGCAGATGTTTGTCAGAACATCATATCCTCCACATTTCCACAGCAAATGAACACAGCATCAATACCTCATACTTTATAATAGAGGGAAACATTCCACGTGGGAATATGTCTGCTTGTGTCTGTATATGTGTGGATGGATATGTGTGTGTGTGTGCGCGAATGTATACCTGTCCTTTTTTCCCCCTAAGGTAAGTCTTTCCGCTCCCAGGATTGGAATGACTCCTTACCCTCTCCCTTGAAACCCACATCCTTTCGTCTTTCCCTCTCCTTCCCTCTTTCCTGATGAGGCAACAGTTTGTTGCGAAAGCTGAATTTTGTGTGTGTGTGTGTTTGTGTATCTATCGGCCTGCCAGCGCTTTCGTTCGGTAAGTCACATCATCTTTGTTTTTAGATATACCTCATACTTTGTCGTACTTGTGTATTTACTTAATGAACAGTATACCATTTTGCCAGTAACTTCATTCAAATGTTGATGCAAGTGCTATTAAAAAATTTCACTAATTTAAAAGCGGTGAACCGCATTTATTAACTGACACCAAGATTGAAAAAAAGAACCAAAAGACACTTCCATCAAGAAGGCATAAATAAATGTTTAAACAATAGTTCAGGAAAATCTGTTATTTACTGCAAGCACACTTGTGCAATAATGCTGGCTTGCTTATTTATGAGCCAACTACTATCTATACTTATTGTAAATGATCCGAGTGTAACTGAATGTTTATAACTTTCTTTTATTTAAATATTGTTTGTAACAGATTGGTTTAGTTCCGGAAATGTCAACTTGAATCAGATCATGGCTGCAGAGCTTAAAGTTGATGCATTTTTTTGTGTTGATGGCCTTCAGGCAACGGAGAAGCAGATAGTTGAAAAAGACCATGAGAGTCAAGAGGAGACTGGAACTTCACGAGTTCCAGGGGCTGATTTGGGACTTCTACGCGAGTTCTGGAAGGAAGCAGACCTGGCTGTGATAACAAGTAGTATTCAATCATGGAGACTGTTTGATTCTCAGCAGTGAACGGCTGCTAACATACTTTAACTTCTGAAGGGACTTAATACACTCCTGGAAATGGGAAAAAGAACACATTGACACCGGTGTGTCAGACCCACCATACTTGCTCCGGACACTGCGAGAGGGCTGTACAAGCAATGATCACACGCACGGCACAGCGGACACACCAGGAACCGCGGTGTTGGCCGTCGAATGGCGCTAGCTGCGCAGCATTTGTGCACCGCCGCCGTCAGTGTCAGCCAGTTTGCCATGGCATACGGAACTCCATTGCAGTCTTTAACACTGGTAGCATGCCGCGACAGCGTGGACGTGAACCGTATGTGCAGTTGACGGACTTTGAGCGAGGGCGTATAGTGGGCATGCGGGAGGCCGGGTGGACGTACCGCCGAATTGCTCAACACGTGGGGTGTGAGGTCTCCACAGTACATCGATGTTGTCGCCAGTGGTCGGCGGAAGATGCACGTGCCCGTCGACCTGGGACCGGACCGCAGCGATGCACGGATGCACGCCAAGACCGCAGGATCCTACGCAGTGCTGTAGGGGACCGCACCGCCATTTCCCAGCAAATTAGGGACACTGTTGCTCCTGGGGTATCGGCGAGGACCATTCGCAACCGTCTCCATGAAGCTGGGCTACGGTCCCGCACACCGTTAGGCCGTCTTCCGCTCACGCCCCAACATCGTGCAGCCCGCCTCCAGTGGTGTCGCGACAGGCGTGAATGGAGGGACGAATGGAGACGTGTCGTCTTCAGCGATGAGAGTCGCTTCTGCCTTGGTGCCAATGATGGTCGTATGCGTGTTTGGCGCCGTGCAGGTGAGCGCCACAATCAGGACTGCATATGACCGAGGCACACAGGGCCAACACCCGACATCATGGTGTGGGGAGCGATCTCCTACACTGGCCATACACCACTGGTGATCGTCGAGGGGACACTGAATAGTGCACGGTACATCCAAACCGTCATCGAACCCATCGTTCTACCATTCCTAGACCGGCAAGGGAACTTGCTGTTCCAACAGGACAATGCACGTCCGCATGTATCCCGTGCCACCCAACGTGCTCTAGAAGGTGTAAGTCAACTACCCTGGCCAGCAAGATCTCCGGATCTGTCCCCCATTGAGCATGTTTGGGACTGGATGAAGCGTCGTCTCACGCGGTCTGCACGTCCAGCACGAACGCTGGTCCAACTGAGGCGCCAGGTGGAAATAGCATGGCAAGCCGTTCCACAGGACTACATCCAGCATCTCTACGATCGTCTCCATGGGAGAATAGCAGCCTGCATTGCTGCGAAAGGTGGTTATACACTGTACTAGTGCCGACATTGTGCATGCTCTGTTGCCTGTGTCTATGTGCCTGTGGTTCTGTCAGTGTGATCATGTGATGTATCTGACCCCAGGAATCTGTCAATAAAGTTTCCCCTTCCTGGGACAATGAATTCACGGTGTTCTTATTTCAATTTCCAGGAGTGTATTTTGACAGGTCTGAAAGTGCTTCAGAATAGGACTAACTATTACCACTTGATTTATGGAACCATGAATCGACATAGTATTTGTTACTATTCTTTGCATTGCTTGGTTCATCATGTTGAACTCTCAACTGTTTTGAGCTGGTGAATGTTTATTGTAATTGTGATCACGAAATGGACTTAGGTTTCATGTATTTGACTATTCAGTTTGAGGATTTTGCTACCATTCTCTTAACACAATGAACGTAACTTTACTGCATTCTAGGAGAGTATTTCTGGCTGTATTATACCTTATTATTGTAGGACGACTTTCCATTTATCTGAGATATCCTTTCTTGAATAAACATTTTTCAACATAATTCTCTGTCACCTACATCAGTTATTATAATTATAATAAAACCCTTTATAAATTTATCTTCCATTTTACGCTTCTCTGTATTTTGTTAATTTCAAATTCTAGCCAATGCATAGACTATTTGGTAGCAGGATCACAGCTACAGGCTATTATTTGCAGAGAATTAACTGCAGGGCATGAAAGCAAATGGCACAGCTCGACCCTATCACTACACTGAGCTATTCCATTTAAACAGAACCACGCATAGCCCAAGTACCTAAAGTATGAGCAACTGTAGGTAAAGACGCAACTGGAATGCTCATACGGGATGCCATTTAGAAGAGCAACTACTCAGCTGCAGTAAGCACTAGGTACCATCACAGGTGGTGAAGCACTTTTAGAGCAAGGGGGAATGGAGGTGCTGCCTCGGTCTGGTGACGAGGCATCTAACTCCATGATGTCCTCTTCATCAGCCAGATGTGCCAGAATGACATCCGACTGCACCGGGGACAGCTTTTGACCTGAATGGCACGACCCTTTTTCAGTTCCCTGTCCCTTCAAGGATGACGGGGAAAGGGTGTATCGAGATGCACACTGCTTTTCATGTGCCTTCTTGATGCTCACTGCAGAACTGTTGCTGGTCTTTTCTGTGGTAGCTGCCTAGATTGCTATGTCTTTACTTGATTTGCTTTGGTTTGTAGAAGAGCAAGTAGAGATGCTGGTGGTGAACAGTGGTATGCTGGACGTCGTCTCTGTTGAAGCATCCACCTTGGTAACAGATTTCTGCACGATGGAAGCATACGAAGTGGCAAAGACGGAGCGGGGTCACTTTTATTTCCTGAATTTTATGTTCCTCCACAAAAACACGGCAATCTTGGTTACAGACTGGATGGCTCCCACAGCAGTTGATGCAGATCATCTGAGTTTGCAGTCAGTCCCAGCATCATGGACTGCCTTTCCACACTTCCCACAAGTCACTTCACCTCCACAACTCACCCCTGTATGACCAAAATGCCGGCATAGATTTGGTATATAAAGTCTAACTATAAGTTGGAGGAACCCTGCCATAAGATGTTCAAGCTACACTGCAGACCTGAAGGTGACAATGAAAGTGGCCATCTAAATTTCTCCATTATTCCTTCGTGTTCATTGTTACACATCAAGTATCCCCACTGATGTCCATTCTTGTTTCAGCTCCGCAAAGTCCAAATCCATGATATCACAGCATATGACCACACCCTTGGTTGACTTGAGAGAAGTGTGCATCTCAACAACAATATCATACTCACCCAATTAATGTGATTTCTTGAGAACTTCCATTTGCTTGGATTGCTTAGTTTCAACCAAAATGGACCATTATGCAGTCATTTAATAGATTTTAAGGTGCCAGCAAATTCTTCTAAGCCTTTATGGATATAGAAGGAGAAAACTTTTTCAAATGTCCTCTATCACCAGAAACACGAGCTATGTCCCCTTGAGTCCTTTTACTGAAGTCCAACTGATTCTTATTATCAGGAGGGCTAGCCTCCTTCAATCTTTTGGATGAATGGATGTGAGTACTATCTGGCAGTACATCCATCCCACTAGGAAGGAGAAGGAGAGGAGGAGGAGGAAGAGGAGGAGGAGGAGGAGGAGATTTCAAGGGTTCCATCTCAGTCCCACAAGCATGTAGTAAAATAAGGGTCCACTCCGACAGAGCCCCACGTGCCTGAGTAAGCCTTACACAACTGAGGTGTGTCAGGTTCCCCAGAGGTTGCCTGCTAACAGCTGTTCCATCTCAACATCCATGCATCCCATTGGTGCACAGCATACCTTGAGACCGAGAATTTTTTATAGAGGTTTTCACCATCATCGTGATCCCTGTGACATACAATGTTCCACTGCCGCCCCATATGGTGGTGTCTGAAGCACGCCCAGAGCTTTTGGTGGTAACCATGACTCCAGGGATTGATGGAACCCCTATGAGTTTCTATACAAATTTGGACCTGAGTTAATCCTTTTCTTAACCATAGTATATAGAAGATCTCTCAAAGAAAAAACCACTGGTCACAACCATCTACAAGAAGTGTAGCAGAAGTTACTCTCAAGAATATTGTTTAATATCCTTGGCACATATTCTAACCTGAACTGTATCATGAACAAAATTAAAATCATGGAAACATTGCTCATGCAAAACCCAACTCTCACGTTTCTCACGACATCCTGAAAGTCACGGTTCAACTCTATAAAGTGGATGCAGTGTTTCTTGACCTTCAACAAGCATTTGACTTAAAACCACAGTAAGGGCTATTAATGAAAGTATTATCATATGGGGTATCAAATAAAATGTGAGACTAGCTTGAGGATTTCTTTAAAGCGAAGATTTAGCATGTTATCTTGAACAGACAGTTACCCACAGATGCAGAAGTAACATTAGGTGTGCCCCAGGGTAGCATGTTGGGATTGTTGTTCATAATGTATATTAATGAACTAGCAGACAATATGAATAGTAACCCCAGACTTTCTGAGCCTGCTGCAGTTGTCAATAATGAATTTCTACCTGAAAAAAGCTGCATTAATACTCAGTCAGATCTTCAGATAATAAAGTTGTGCAAAGATTATAATTTTGTTTTAAATAATGAGAAATGTTAAATAATGGCACTTTAAAATATGCAACAATTATCATCCTACGACTAGAAAATAAATGTGGGAATTGGAATCATTCAACTCTTATACAAATACCTTGGTGCAAAAGTTTGCACAAATATGAAATGTAATGATCACATAAGCGTAGGTAAAGCAGGTGGCAGACTTTGGCTCACTGACAGGAGATTCTGGGAAAATGCTGCGAGTCTACAAAGCAGATTATTTACGAAACACTTGTGTGACAAATTCTAGAATATAGCTCCAGGGTGTGGGAACTACAGCAAGAAATACTAACAGGGGATGATTAAAATTTACAAATAAGAGAGGCACAAATTATCAAATGTTTATCTGACCCAAGGACATATTGAACAAACTAAACTTACACACACTTAATGACAGATGTCAAGCACACTGTGAAAGCACACTGGCTAAGTTTCAATAACTACTGTTCAGTAAGCAACATACTGCAGCCTCCTATGTATCACTGCTGTACAGACTAAAAAGACCAAGGTTACACTAATTACTTCACACAGAGCCATGGTCTGATATTGAGGTGCACCCAGAATGCTGATAGTCTTTAGCATCATTGCATCTGTCAAGACCTCATTTCAACAGAAAACTTGAGCAGATAACAGATCTTCCTCTGCAGAGGCTCATGTTACATTTCAAGTGTGTTGATACTTTGTTTTAACCAATTACATTACATTTCAGGCTTCATTTCAGCATGTGACACGTCACTGAAAGGCGATCTTTTCTTAAGTAGTGAATTACACTCTGTGGAAGTTAATATTACACCATCTCAGGTCTGGACACCGAAGCTCAACATGTTTCATGAAACCACTAGTAAAGACAAAATTGCTCCTTACTTTTGGTGTAGACCCTATACATCACCAGGGTCAAAGATGTGTTTGTCCTGACTGTGTCATCTTTTTACCCAACTACATCACTGTCCCGCATTCTCCCACTAATACGTACATTTTGTACTTTGTACGTCAACACCTAAAGAAGAACAGCGTGTCTCCTATATTTTCTATGGCTGCTACATTTTTTAATTCTTTTCTGTCATTGATATATTGTGTAGTATTCAAAAAAATCTCACATCTTTTGTACCAGAAGAAAGGAGTTCAGAACGTTCCAGGTTATTTGTTCTGTTTGTTACATTTTCCAACTAATGTATAGCACTCTTTAGAACTGGAATGTGAGAAATTTACTTTGTACCTGGGAATTCACAAAACAGAATAACTTAAACCCACTTTACTGGTGAGCCACAAAGATGTACTAGTATGGGGGCTGCCTCTGAAGTATTTGCAAAAAGACATTGTTTTTGGTACAAATCATTTTATTACTTCACAAAATACTCACTTTTATACTTTATACACTTTTACATCATTCCCAATCTGATGTTGGCTTTTTAATGTGAGGAAAATTGCTGTCAATGCAATTTTTATTTGGCACAAGAGTAGAAGGAGAATCCATGAAGTGATAAACCACATGAATACAGGAACTGAGATGCTTAGTTCAATGCTTTTCTCTGTCAAATAATCAATTGCTTGACATGCTACGAGAGAGCTGGCATTGTCATGATGAATAATGATGTGATATTTTAGGTTATTTTCCTGATTTTATTTCCTGCATTCACTGTCATCTTTGATTCGCAGATGTACAATATATCAATGTTACATCTATTGTTAAATGTAGACCTGCCAGAAATTCAAGGCCATACATGACCTTACAGTCTCATATCAGAGTGAATATATTTCTGAATGTGAAGAACACCTAATAAAGAGCCTCACTGAACTTTATTAATATTTTAAGACATGGCAACTTCTTTATAAAACAGAAGTATGTCTTTCCCATCCCTCTAACCATCAAACATTAGCAAAGATCAGCCCACAGTTCATTCCTTTTGGCATATTTAAATAAGATAAGCCAAAATATCTTGATATCACATTAGAAAGAATGCTGACACACCATAAACATCTCTCCAACACAATTAAGAAGGTACAAACATGAGTGAACTTGGTGAGGAAAGCTGTCAAGTATTATATGGGGAGCAAATACATCTGTTCTCCATAGAGCATCCCACCATTTGTATACTCTGCAGCAGAATATGCTCACAATTTTGGCTCCGCTCCACAGTATCTGTCAGCAGATTTCTAAAAATAAATCAATCTCTCTTGACAGAAACTTACTCTCACTGGTTAGCAAATGCTTCAAACCCAAAGGACCAGCATATGAAGCAGGTGTCCAAACGATCACTGGACACAACCAGGCCAGTGTGTGGAAATAAGTGGCAAGCCACAAAGACCCAGAACCACAAACCCATTGACAACCTAACTGTTAAAAGTTCTTTTATTCTCCCCATGCTCTATATGCGAATGGAATGGGAAAGTGTCCAAATAACTGGTAGATACCCTCTGCCTCGCACTTCACAGTAGTTTGCAGAGTATAAATGTAGATATATATGCAAAGGCAAAGTCACAAACATTCATCATCACAGGTGCTTGTGGATACAGTTCAATAGAGGAAGGAAGGAAGATTAGTGTTTAACATCCCCTCAACAATAAGGTCATCGGAGACAAATCACAAATCTGAATTTGCAATCAAGTTAAGCCTGAGCAGCTTCCTATCACAAAAATTGTGAAATTATCATGTGTGTTGTTGAAATATACTGATAACCTTTCCAGAATCTTTACTGAAAGGCAGTATCCTATCCAGTTCATCCATAAGCAGATCTCTTATGTCATTTCCTCTGACACCAGTAAACTTGTTAAGCAGTGAGCAATCAGCACTCCTCTGATCATCCATCATCTCCCTGGCCTTGAAAAGCTCAATCATTTTCTCCACTAAGGCTTCGACTACTTCCCATCATGTCCTCGGATGCAGAATATCCTACACAAAAATCCTACCCACGTCACCAAAAGTAGAGTTCCACTGCCCACCCAAGCTACAAAATGTGCTTGACTATCCCTGTTTCAATCCTGCAACCCAGGAGTCATTCCCTTGTGGTCGACCCAGGTGCCAGGCGCAATCCCTCCCTCCCTCCCTCTAATGGCAATAAATAGACCTGACGTCTTCAAGGATGTCTACAGCATAACTGATATCAGTGACCATGAGGCAGTTGTGACAATAATGATGACCGAAGTACAGAGGACAACTGAAACAAGCAGAAAGATATATATGTTCAGTGAACTAGATAGAATAATCAGTAGAGTCCTATCCAAATGAGGAACTCTAAACTTTATGCATGGTGCAGGAGCATATATAGAGGAACTATAGCTCAAGTTTAAAAGAACAGTTGACCACGCACTGGACAGATATGTACCCAATAAAACAGTTCATAAGAAGAAGGAACCTCCATTGTACACAGTCACTTTAAAGAAACTTCTAAGGAAACAGATTACTGCATAATAGGTGTAAAAGTGTAGAGCTACAGATAGAGAGATGCAGAATGAAACATGTTTGGCTGCTAAGAGAGCACTGGATGATGTCTTCAATGACTAAGTGTCCAGTCCCTAATAAATGAGACAGCAACTGAAATTGAGGGTAGCTAATCAAAAGCCGAAATGCTTAACTCTGTTTTCAAATGTTCCTTTATAAAGGAAAACTCGGGACTATTGTGCCAATTTAATCCTCATACCACTGAAAATGCATTAGTGTCAGTGCTATTGAGAAACAGCTAAAATTGAAGAACGCTCCTGGGTCCAATGGAATCCCTGTCAGATTCTATACTGAATCTGTGGCTGACTTAGCCCCTCTTCTAACTACAATCACTCTTAGATCACTCATAAAAGACTGTGTCCAGCTTGGAAAAAAGCACAGGTTACACCCGTCTACAAGGAGGGTAGTAGAAGTGATTCACAAACTACCATCCAGTATCCTTGACATCGATTTGTTGTAGTATCTTTTAACATATTCCGAGCTCAAACATCATTAGGTATCTTGAACGGAGTGATCTCCTCAATGCCAACCAGCATGGATTCCAAAAACATCAATCATGTGATTCCTAACTTGCACTTTTCTCATGAGACATTCTTTGGATCAAATCAATCAGGCAAATATTGTATTTTCTTTTTTCCAAAAAGCATCTGACTCAAAACCAGATCTACAATTATTGTCAGAAGTATGGTCATATCAGGTATCAAGTGAAATTTGTGACTGGATTGAGGACTTTTTGGTAGGAAGGATGCCGCATGTTATCTCGGATGGAGAGTCATTGTCAGTTGTAGAAATAACTTCAGGTGTGCCTCACGGAAGTGAGTTGGGACCCTTGCTGTTCATTTTGTATATTAATGATCTTCCAGACAGCATTAACAATACAATCAGACTTTTTGCAGGCAATGCAGTTATCTAAAATGATGTACTATCTGAAAAAAGTTGCATAAATATTCAGTCTGATCTTGATAAGATTTCAAAGTGGTGCAAAGATTGGCAACTTGCTTTAAATGTTCAGAAATATAAAACTGTGCACTTCACAAAATGAAAAAAAAAAAAAAACATAGTATCCTATGGCTACAATACCAATGTGTCACTGTTGGAATTGGCCAACTCATTTGGAAAGAGGCGGGAGGCAGGAACGTGGTTGGGATAAAGTGCCCAGAGGCTCGTGGGAGAGTGGGGGGGCCATCTGGGCTAGCTGTTGGTGCAGGTAGAGGCAGATGGACGGGCACATGATTTCACAGACTTGGGCGTGAGATAGCAGCACACAACTACCTAACATAAATTGGATGGGGATACTGGAATTAGGAGAAATAATGATTTAATATATTAACAAAAATAATGAATTTTTGAATATATAATGTAACTGGACAGATAAATAGGTACTCACCTAGTGGTGATGGGAGTACACACACATATACAGGTTACGAAAATCTGCAAGATTTCTGGCAGAAATGTTGAAGGGGAAGGAAGAGGGATGAATAAATAGGTCTGACGAGGCTTATGAAATGGGGAGAGTTTGGGAATGTCACCCACAACCCTGGGTCAGAGGAGACGCGCCAGATGTTATGAGAAGAAAAGACTATTTTGTTGTATCATATAGTTCACTTTCCTGTTGAGAAATTCTCACCCACTCGTCATCTCTTGTTTACCCTTGTCTTTTCTCAAGATTTTCATATGAATTTCTCTACTATTTTCTGACTGTATTCCTTGCTTTTCTTCCTTTTTTCTCTCCCTTTACCCCATCTGCCTCTCTTTTTGCCACTCCCACCCCTGTAATATGCCAAATCCTCCTCTCTTGCCATGATTAATTCCATCACATACTATAATTTGTCCTTTTCTAAAGGATGCTTTTGCACTATCAAAACTAAGATTTCATATTCTCTTTCTGGATAGCGGCTTGTTCCTGGGAGTTAAAGATCAGTCTTTCCTTCTCATCCCATCTGGTAAGTCTCTCCTGAGCCACGGTTCCACACTTTTCCCATTTCCTAAACCACAGCAGTCCTTTTTCATCACTGCCTCCGAAAACTTGCAAATTTCCTTAACATTCATGTGTGTGTATTCTCCTGTCACTGCTTGGTCAATAGTTCTTTTTCCCTTCTTATCTATCCAGTTACATTAAATTTCCAGAAATAATGGTTTGCACTTTATCGTCCCTTACACAACAAATTAATTTTGTTGCAACTTCATATTGCCACAATATGCATGGATTGGAATTTGAATATGACTACAAAGGTCATACTATCATCTCTCATTGTAATATAAAGAAATAAATTTACCATATACTGCAAAATGTGGTAAATGTATTTCTTTAGACTACTAAGAGAAATGAAAGTACAAAGATTCCTGGTGCAGTGCACTTAGCTTTTCACTCTCACTAACTCATGCATGATGTTTAAGCAGTAATCTATGTCCTTCATATTACCCTGTCTTACACCTTTAAGCTCCCAGATTTTCAAGTCTCATGTGATGCAGACCCTAAGAATCAGTCTTTCCTTCTCATCCCATCCATTAAGTCTCCCCTGACCTGCAGTTCTGGATGACTTTCCCAAAATCCACCCCTTTTTCCTAGACCTCTCCCATCCTTTTCCTTCACCCCTTCCCCTTCAACCTTTCTTCCTGAAGAAGGTGCCACTGGCTCCAAAAGCTTGCCTACTTATAACTTTCTTTAGTGTGTGTGTGTGTGTGTGTGTGTGTGTGTGTGTGTGTGTGTGTGTGTGTGTGTTCTGCTGCCATTTGGTGAGTAGATTTTTTATCTATCCAATTAAATTATTTTGCCTATTACCTTTTCTAGTCATACTTGCAACTGAATTCCAGTCTGTTGTATTCTTATAGAAGAAATCATCACAGCAATCACCTAAACTAATTTAGGGAAAATACTGATATTGATAAGGCATTATATCCCTGCTCTTCCTGACTACAAGTCCAATGTCCTAAGCCCCTTACTTGGTGTCAGTGTGAAGGAGCAAAGTGATTAACACATCACTCTCTCAGACAAAGTTAGGATTTAAACTACAGCTTCTCAGTTGTCCTCAAGAGGCATAGTCCACTTTGTTAAATTCCTCCCTACCAAGAAAAAACCCTGGGCAGTATAGGGAATCGAATCTAGTAAAGCAAAATGAAGACCTGGGCAGAGTGGCAGCACAATTTTCCTTATGCCCGAGAAGCAAGGAGTAATAACAAAAGTGTACACTCCAGTACTATTATAAGTGGAGCACTGCATATATTACACACTTTTACACCAGTTTCCAACATGATGCAACAGCTGAACACTGGCAAGCATCCTCCCCCCCCCCCCCTTTTCTTGATAACACTACTTGCACACTGTCACTGTGAAATGTTTACTATCTACAGTGTAATGCATATGAGTCAATGTTTTGCCTAAATAAAGTACTGACCACTTTACCTCTGATGTTTTTTCCCCATAAGAGTCTAATGTTGTTTATATTTTCTGAACCTGTGTTGCCTCATTTGCAAGAAGCGGCAAAACTGCTTGTTCTTTTATGTATGAGCAGTAATTAATTGAATACCATTTTCATCAACAATAATACTGATTGTAAGATATTTCTAAATTCTCTCTACAATTAACTCTCAAAATTGTATAAACATTTGGAATGTCATTAATATCAACCCATACTGGCAGAATTCGTAATTTTTAAACTGTGCCTGAGCATGCATATTATACCAGAATACATAGTTAAAAGGTTATATTCTAAGCAAAAAGTCAATACAGACAGTGCCCTAACATCCCTGATACTGGCAGATGACTTGCTGTATTAATATGGACTGTGGCCGATCTGTGTTGGCACCCACAATATAAAAAAGGGTGAAGTACTCAATGTAAACAACAAAAATCTAATGTCAACATATTCCTTAAAAAAAGGAGGAAAGAAAAAACACTGAAGATGTCACAACTGTGGTGAAACAGATTTAGGGATTAAACAAAACAAAAAATTGTGTTCTCGCAAGAAGGCGATCCTCTCATTACCATTCATGTCTCTAAAGCATAATAAAGCATTATGCTCTAACTTACTCCTCTGCATTATAAAACTCTGCTGCTGGTAATATTTTGGTGACAAATTTGCCCTTCTTGCCTTTCTTCTCTTCCTCTTCTTTAAAACTTTTCTCAGCTGTCTGCTTTTGATCATCATCATGATAAAATATTAAGGATGTATACTGCAGAGAATAAAGTAAAATTATTATCTCATTGCAACTGCTACACAGAACAAAAATTATAAGCTAACATAAATGAATTTTAAAATATCAGTACCAACCTGTTTCGTGGCTCTGTAAGTAGGATCATGGTTTTTCCAAAACTCTTCAAGTAATTTTTCAAAGGAAATTTCATTTGGGTCATAGTCAATATCAATACACTCTGTGTGATCTCCACTGTGAAAACAAATTTGTATAATTATCAAAATACTTGGAAAATAATTTCAAAAGCCTCTTTGGCAAAGAGAAAAGGGGATCTTACAGATCTCTATATGTGGGGTTTATTTTTGTGCCTCCAGAATATCCCACTCTTGTTCTTATAACACCTTTCAGTGTACCATAGAGGGTGTCAGGGCCCCAAAAACAGCCCATTCCAAATGTTGCCTTCTTTATAGGAACATCGATATCATGGAGTATGTTTGCCGCTGCCATTGCCTGGAACATACAAATATCGTCACTGTTAAAGTTTGCAACATCTTTGAAAATTTCTCAATTTCTATGGAAAAAAGAAATCTAGAAATGAGATGGTTCCATGTTCCAGTTATCATATTCAAATTAATGTCATGATTTAGTCTTTAAGCTGTACAAAATATTGCATAAACAATTTTAAAAACATTTGTTATGTCTACATGCTGGTCATTAGAGGTTTGCTATAGACTATTTGTTTCTCTTCTCGGGTTCCTCTATGGTATAAACATATGTGTTAGAGAGGAACAACATTAGCCTACAAATTGGAAAAATGTCTCGTCTGTCCAACATGTGCCTTAACTGCTTTGGATTGGTCTCATTGTACTAAGTATACTCCTGATTCAGATATATGCTTATGGACAAGTTTAATACACTGTGGTACAATTAATGCTATACACAATTATGTACAGGAAAGAAGAAAGAAAGAAAGAAGGGAAGGTCATGGTTTATTTCGATCAACACTGAGTTCATTAGACACAGAGCACAAGTTCAGAATGTTTTAAGGATGGCGAAGCAAACTGGCTGCGCCCTTTCAAAGGAATCGTGGAATTTATGTGGAGCGGTTTAGGAAAATCATGGAAAATCTATATCTGAATGGTCGGATGTGGATTACCACAGTTGCCGTCCTGTATGCGAGTTCAGTGTGTTAACCACTGCACCACCTCACTCGGTAATTATGTTTTGGAACTATTTTATTTAAGAATATACAACCTGTGTATCGTAGTAAGAAGTGCAATTTTGTATTAACACCTGGGATCAATATATAAATAAACTATTGCAAAATAGTTTTGAAACTACACTGGAAAGACAATAAATTAAAAAAAGAAGTCATGTTTTCATGCTTCTGCAACATGTTTCACTAATGCAATAAAAGAAACAACATGAACTATTGCTTCTTCGAAGGAAGAATCTTGTTAAAATAATCTAAGAGCTGAAATGTTTAACTGGAACTACCTCTACCATTAATACTTTGGGTATCTGCAGCATCATAAAATAAACCTATTACTTCCATCATTATTTAAAGGTATGGTTTTTACATCAAGTACACAAAAACTCTAACAGTAATCCCAATAACCTACTCAAGGCATAAGCAAATTATGATAGAATAATAAGTACACTCAGTATATGGTGTATCAAAAAGGCTCTTCGCTCATACACAACAAATATTTGTACAAAGGAGCTCTCTACTAACTTGAAAATTTTTGTAACATAATACAGCTGCTTTGTGAATTCATCTGGAGCGTTGTGCTATATCACTTGTACTATTCTGGGCAATATGTCTACACTTACAAATTAGGAGCTATGAAATAGGCATCCAGTTTCTTTTAACTGCAAGGTTTCTCCATCAAAACGAATGACACAGTAAAAATACTTTTAACACAACAGGAACAGGAACTTTGCTTCCTGTATGTGGCAGCGACAGTAAAATTCTATAAATATCATTTTACTTAACTTAATGTTGTAACAGTTCCGCATCTGTAACCACTATCTTCCTGGATTTGCGAAATTAATGGATAGACGCCGGAATTAACTTTGGTTCCAGCTAGCAATAACAATTGTGGAGTCTTCTCGTCATGGCACCATGTTACCAGTATAGGCTACACTACCAGTAAATCGTGCGCTGATGAACTTTGTCGCATGTTTACAACCACAAAGCTGTCACTTAACAATTTTAATACAGCTGCTGCACAAGGCGGTTACATGTAATCACTTACACCAAGAAATATTTTATCTCAAATTGCTTCATGGAATTGTTGAAGAACTCACTGAGGATGATAACCGTTGACCCATTGTAAACAGTGGAATGAACAATCTGCACTGAATCCACTGCAAATGGCTTAGCATGCCCGCCGAGTACTGTGTGACTTTCTGTTGAGCGACGATGACTCTCCCTTCCTCCGGAACGAAAGTGGCGCTCTACATAGCTTACGTCTGTGTTCTGAATTCGTAATCATTGAACATTTATAGAAATACTAGTCATGTACCTTTTTAAACAAGTTAGTCTTCACAACCTCCTCCTCGCACTGTGTCATGTGACACGCTTCCGCCTTCGCTTCGTTTTAAATTCTGTCAGTCGGAGCTTAGCAACTGCGAGTTTCGAACGCAATTGTGACGCAACTCCGCTGATAACAACGTTCAGCATGGCTATCACAATTTTAAAGTGAGTTTGCTATTATGTAACTGTTAAAAAACAATCAGAGAAACAAAATTAATCTTAAAGGTGTTGCCAGTTTACGTCCTACCAAATACGTTCTTGGTGACGCTGTGACGTAGTTACCAACAAACATTCCAAAGGTTTGACCTTCAATCCTTAACGGAACCTAATATTTTTTATTGTGACTTATCACTTATTTCACTCATTTCCACAATTTGTAAAAGTCAAAACTGCAGATTTGCAACGTGGTTTGGAGTCCACGTCGAACTCTAGGTCCTCTAAACCCTGTAATTCAAAGGCAGGAGAAAATAGGGGCACACTATCCCCAATAGGAGCACTCCTAACATTGCAATCTACGAAACAACCTTCATGTATAGGACGTGTTTACATATTTGACAAATGTTGTAAGTAAATTCATAAACTATATAACGAAAGAGTGATCATTGTGGATATCAAGACTGCCTAAACCGGGGAAAACTGACACCAGTAAGACGCAAATAGAAGTGTCTCATACTTTCTGTTGATTATATCTGTCCGGGACGTTTTGATTTAATATAGGTTCAATAGTTCGAATACTGGAAGTCAACTACAGAAGCAAGAACAAGAGGAGCGAGCAGACGCATGAGATTTCTATCGCGTACTGCTTTTAGCTACAGCTCATTCAATCAGCTAAATATATTACTCAATTATTTGTAAATATCACCACCATACAATATCAAAATGATATTCTCTGTCGGATATTCTGGCTTTGATATTATAACAGGCTAATTTTTATCGATTAAATATCTGTTGTGTCGTTGCTTCATTTTCATTCGTCTTTTTTCTTGTAAAAACAAATGAGTCACCTTCGAGTCTTTCAATCTCGCCCTCTCTTCTCCGCCTTAAAAATGAGACAGCCATTGTATTGCTCTTAAGTTTATTGCTAATAATTACCATAATTTTGATATATTATTGTCTTACGTTTATTACACATACCTGTCCTGTATCCATCGTTATTTGCGTAACTGCATTTTTATGTTTCAACTGTTCATTCCGACTGTGAAGCCAAGTTGTGATGCGATGACTATGCAACATCTGCGTACTATTACATGATTAAGTAATTCATTTATTTAAGCGCCTGTAGTCTTATCTGTTTTAAATACGAAGTGCTACAATTTCACACAGTCGTACAAAACGCAATTTAATGCTATCCAACAGCGAATTCTGTGCCCGTATTCATCTTAAGGTGCGTTTACACTGCGATTTGTATCGGTACATGCATGAGATACATGTATATGCGACTTTGCGACATGTATCGCGACTTGTATGAGTTGACAAGTATCAACCTCATAAATGTATGAGCGTGCGTTTACACTGGTTGATTTGTATCACTGTACGATGGCTTCCGACGATGATTTGGAAGATTTCACATTTTTATGTGCTGGTACATTTGCTCTTTTGGAAGATGATAGGAAGAAAAGGCGGAGGAAGCGTAGATGGTGGCAGAGAGAGTTTCTTCGCAAACGCGCTACTCACGTCCAGGAATTAACGCTAGAGAATGGCGCATATTTTAGAAATTATGTTAGGATGAGTATGGAGGATTTCCGCCGTTTGTTATCTCTTGTAGCTCCTCTTGTGTCCAAAACCAACACAAACTTTCAGGAAGCGATTCCACCAGAGGATCAGTTGGCTGTAACACTCCGTTTTTTGGCCACTGGGGATTCCTTTTCGACGTTAATGTATCTGTACAGAATATCAAAAAAGTGCCATATGCAACATTATTCTTCGTGTTTGCGAGGCCAGTGCACGTTTTATCCCAAGAAGTGAAGGCATTAGTTATATATACACTCCTGGAAATTGAAATAAGAACACCGTGAATTCATTGTCCCAGGAAGGGGAAACTTTATTGACACATTCCTGGGGTCAGATACATCACATGATCACACTGACAGAACCACAGGCACATAGACACAGGCAACAGAGCATGCACAATGTCGGCACTAGTACAGTGTATATCCACCTTTCGCAGCAATGCAGGCTGCTATTCTCCCATGGAGACGATCGTAGAGATGCTGGATGTAGTCCTGTGGAACGGCTTGCCATGCCATTTCCACCTGGCGCCTCAGTTGGACCAGCGTTCATGCTGGACGTGCAGACCGCGTGAGACGACACTTCATCCAGTCCCAAACATGCTCAATGGGGGACGGATCCGGAGATCTTGCTGGCCAGGGTAGTTGACTTACACCTTCTAGAGCACGTTGGGTGGCACGGGATACATGCGGACGTGCATTGTCCTGTTGGAACAGCAAGTTCCCTTGCCGGTCTAGGAATGGTAGAACGATGGGCTCGATGACGGTTTGGATGTACCGTGCACTATTCAGTGTCCCCTCGACGATCACCAGTGGTGTATGGCCAGTGTAGGAGATCGCTCCCCACACCATGATGCCGGGTGTTGGCCCTGTGTGCCTCGGTCGTATGCAGTCCTGATTGTGGCGCTCACCTGCACGGCGCCAAACACGCATACGACCATCATTGGCACCAAGGCAGAAGCGACTCTCATCGCTGAAGACGACACGTCTCCATTCGTCCCTCCATTCACGCCTGTCGCGACACCACTGGAGGCGGGCTGCACGATGTTGGGGCGTGAGCGGAAGACGGCCTAACGGTGTGCGGGACCGTAGCCCAGCTTCATGGAGACGGTTGCGAATGGTCCTCGCCGATACCCCAGGAGCAACAGTGTCCCTAATTTGCTGGGAAGTGGCGGTGCGGTCCCCTACGGCACTGCGTAGGAGAGTCGCTTCTGCCTTGGTGCCAATGACGGTCTTGGCGTGCATCCGTGCGTCGCTGCGGTCCGGTCCCAGGTCGACGGGCACATGCACCTTCCGCCGACCACTGGCGACAACATCGATGTACTGTGGAGACCTCACGCCCCACGTGTTGAGCAATTCGGCGGTATGTCCACCCGGCCTCCCGCATGCCCACTATACGCCCTCGCTCAAAGTCCGTCAACTGCACATACGGTTCACGTCCATGCTGTCGCCGCATGCTACCAGTGTTAAAGACTGCGATGGAGCTCCGTATGCCACGGCAAACTGGCTGACACTGACGGCGGCGGTGCACAAATGCTGCGCAGCTAGCGCCATTCGACGGCCAACACCGCGGGTCCTGGTGTGTCCGCTGTGCCGTGCGTGTGATCATTGCTTGTACAGCCCTCTCGCAGTGTCCGGAGCAAGTATGGTGGGTCTGACACACCGGTGTCAATGTGTTCTTTTTTCCATTTCCAGGAGTGTATATCAGAGTTGATTTTTTGCTATTATTCCGGCGGCCTCGCGTGATAATGTTGACAACGGATGCTAATGCTGACAATCGTGTGTGAGACGTTGGCATTAGCAATCGCGCGACAATGCAAATGTTTTGTCATGAAATCTTCGTTTTACGATGGCAATTACTTGTAACGAGCGGACGAGGGTACATACAAGTTACTGCCAACCAGGAACAGCAGCACCAATTTTCTACCGCGTCGTTGATGTTGCCAACATAACCACGTGAGGCTGCTGGAATAGGAACTAAAATTTTAACGGCACATACATTTTGCATCATAAATTTCTCAAATTTTGCTGAAATGAGTTAGCTTTTAGTTCTTTGGAACGACCGACATGCTTCACTCAGTAATACAATATCACAATTTCTGAGGACACATTCTGCACAGTAAAGATATCTAACAACATTAATTCTAGTATGGCCATTTTCATAAATAAATCTGAGCTTACTGGCGACCAAGTCACCTAAGTGGGTAAACTGGTCCCTTTTTCTGCCTGCTAAATTGTCGTCAACTTTTCTTAAGGTCTGTAAAAGACCTTCTCGGTCTTCATCCAGGTCTCTCCTGGCTCTCTTCAGTGCACTTGATCTACCACTTCCACTCGGACTTGGACTGGTACAGGGTGACATGGTTGCAGATCCACTTTCATGTGGAGGCACAGAGATGACTGGAGTGGTTTCCACTTCCACAATGTCTTGTGGGGGCGTGGCAAATGTCACCTCCTCCATTTCTGTTACATCGAAAGGGAAACTAATGCTTCCTTCTCCTTCGCCATCTCCTTCTGTGGCTGGGGCTTCCATGACCTTTAAAATACATAACACATTTCTAAGGCAAAGTGAGCTGTATGTTATACATACATTATAATCAAATTATCTTAATTTATTGAGAATTTTTTGAGTGTCCATGCGTAAATTAAATTAAAAAAGTAACAATTTTCTTTCCAGCTTCCTGCTACTGAAGAGGAATGGCTGAAAATTGCCAAAGAATATGAAGAAAAATGGAATTTCCCCAGGTGTTTGGGAGCTATAGATGGGAGGCACATTGACATTGTGGCACCACTCAACAGTTGAACAGTTTATTTTAATTATAAAGAGCGCTTCAGCATTGTAATGCTAGCAATTGCTGATGTTAATTATAGAATAATTTACGCTGATGTTGGCACACAGGGGAGGATTTCAGATGGTGGTGTCCTTAAAGACACCACATTTTACAAAATGTTAAAAACGAAAACTCTAAACATACCACCATCAACTCCTCTTCCTGGTAGGAGCAAGCCTGTTCCATATGTTCTCGTCTCTGACGAAGCCTTTGGCCTAGAGGAAAATATTGTGAAACCATTTCCAGGTCTGCATGAAAAAAATAGTTGGCAACGTATTTTTAACTATAGAGCATGCAGAGCAAGAAGAGTAATAGAAAACGTATTTGGGATTATAAGTGCTGTTTACAGAGTTCTGAGGAAGCAAATGCTTCTCAGTCCGGAAAAGGTTACAGTGGTGGCACTAGCCTGTGTTTATTTACATAATTTTCTTCAAAACAGAAAATCTCAAAGGTATTGTCCAGCAGGAACGTACGACAGAGAGGGAGATGATGGCAACGTAATACCTGGGTCCTGGAGGGACACCCCTCCTGTGCTGGAGCCACTGCCCAGAACTGGCCGAAGAACTTCGTTGCTGAATGACAACAGAAGAGAATATGCTGAATACTTCTGCAGTATTCAGGGCTCCATCCCATGGCAGTATGGAAAATAAGTTCCACATCATTGTTAAATGATGACATAAAGTAATATGCTCTATTCTTCTGCAGTATTCAGGACTTCAAACCATAGCAGTATGGAGAATCATGTTTTTCAGTGAAATTGTAAATATTCACATTATGTAAAGCATTAGAACGAAAAAATGTTGCCAAATATATGACTAATAAAATAATATAACAAATTTACTGATTGGTACTACTTCATGTGTGCTCCTATGAGAGAGTGGTTTGTAATTGTCTCTTATGAACTGCATACTTTCAAAAGCATACCATGAAGAGTGGTACACATTGCTTGTAGCACTTCCAGTTCCTTTGATGCTCTTCCTTTTCGCTAACTCGCGACTATATTGGCTTTTTAAATTATGCCACTTGTCCTCACATTCCTTCCTTGACACGTTAAATGCCTTGGCAATTTCCTCCCACTCATCATACCTTTTCTGAGTGTTCTTATAGTCTCCTAGTTTCACATCCCATATACAGGGATGCCTGCGCACTGCCTCTATAAAATGCAGTGTATTTTGTTTTGACCAAGAAGTCATGGCAAATTTTAAAGTGTTACATGCGGGCACAACACACGACACAATACACAAATAACTACACAACAAACGACATTCGGCACCTCCAAAACTCAAACAGCCGCCAAAGGGCCTGGTACTATGCATGCGCTAATCGTCAAAATAAGCGGCAGGCGACAGGAAATGATAGCACTGCGCATGCACGAATTCTTAAAATGTCGCTCATACATGTCGCGTATATGGCCAAAAAGTGATATACCAAATGTATACGCGACATGTATGAGCTCGAGGGTCCGCATACAAGTTCCGTGAATTTTTGTATGAGGTGATGCATCGCGACATGTCAAATTGACATGTCGCTCATACATGTCGCGATACATGTATCCCAGTGTAAACGTACCTTCGCAACATAAAAGTGTACAGTAATACATGCAATGGGTGTTTTATTCAAACAATTCTCATTTTAGTATTATTTAGAGTCATTTCTCCTCCCACTGCAGCCCTTGTTACGTATCCCATCATTGAGTGACTAATTCACTGTCATGACACTGTAATTTATCCGACTATGGGATATACGAGGGTTGTTTTTTAAGTAAGGGCCATTTTTATTTTTAAAAAAAGATACAAATACTTTTGTAAAAAACTTTTATTTTCTGATTCTACACACTTTTACCTACTTTTCTACATAGTTGACTTGTTTATATAAGCACTTGTCATACCGTACAACTAAGTTTTTAATTCCCTCTGCAAAGAATTCGGCCGCCTGCTCCGACAGCCAAGAGTTCACGGCCGCTTTCACTTCATCGTCGTCATTGAAGCACTGCCCGCCAAGGTGGTATTCAGGTACCGGAAAAGGTGAAAATCGCTAGGAGCAAGGTCGCGGCTGTATGGTGCATGGTCCAAAACTTCCCAGCCAAAAGGATCAAACAAATCCCGAGTCTTTTGAGAGGTGTGAGGCCTAGCGTTATCATGCAGGAGCAAAACTCCTTTTGTCAGCATGCCGCGCCTTTTGTTTTGAATTGCTCTGCGGAGCTTCTTTAGAGTTGCACAGTAGGCATCTGAGTTGATTGTCATTCCTCGTGGCATAAAGTCCACTAGCAAACACCGCACCGGTCCCAGAACACAGTTGCCATAATCTTGCACTTTGACAGCGTCTGTTTGGCTTTGACCTTGACGGGTGAGGTTGTGTGTCGCCATTCCATCGATTGTCGCTTGCTTTCGGGAGTGATATGGGATACCCATGTTTCATCTCCAGTGACAATTTGACTCAACATGTCATCCGCTTCTTCCTCGTAATGAATCAAAAAGTCCAATGAAGTGGCACATCTCTTCCCTTTGTGGTCGTCTGTGAGGATTCTGGGTACCCACCGAGAACACAGTTTCTTAAAGTTTAGGTTTTCAGACACAATTTTGTACAAAACCGATCTTGAAATTTGTGGAAATTCCAAAGAAAGAGTGGAAATTGTGAATCTTCTGTCCTCACGAATCTTTGTTTCGATTGCAGCCACCAAATCATCAGTGATCACAGAGGGCCGGCCTGAGCGTTCTTCGTCATGGACGTTTTGACGGCCATTTTTAAACTCTCTAACCCATTGACGCACTTTACCTTCACTCATTGCATTCAAGCCATAAACTTCTGTTAACTGACGATGAATTTCTGCAGCTGATAGGCTTCTCGCGGTCAAAAAACGTATCACTGACCATATCTCACACGCGGCGGGCGATACAATAATCGTAAACATTATCAAGTAGCACAGCGATGCGTACACGTCAGCTACAGAGCTGCAACTTGCATCAGTGTGAACGGGAACGATGCCGGCAAGTGGCGCGGTGGCTTGTTGCGGCGTCCGCGCGAACTACGGGACTATACGCACGAACGGCCCTTACTTAAAAAACAACCCTCGTATTACGGCATTCATGTGCAGTAACGATAGCTTTTCAAACGAATAACACAACCAGGGTTGTCAGGTGGTTGGCTTTAGGCATACATGTCTGACTGTCGTAACTGGCCAAATATAATTATAGAAGTTTGGGCTGTCCGGCTTTCGGCTTTGTTCCTATTCATGTCGAGATACCCAAGTGCGCCGCACCTCCGCTAGAAAAGCTTCATTTTATCAGTGAGTGGCAGACCTTATGTTTGATAAAATATTATTTGTAATTCCCTGTGTTCTGGTATTAACCCATTAACTGCCATGATCCTCATTTGCAGAGTTGTCTTTGTAATGGAAATTTTGTATTTGTAATTATGTTGACAAGACTTTTTCTTATTTTGCATTATTGCAGAGCCGAATCCGGGGGTTGGGGCTATGGGGCTGCAGACCCGCGAGAACTGTACCTGTTTGTTCTTAATTTCAAACAAAGAAGAAAAATCTTTGCTACCTAGCTTTCAGACAGTCTCTAAAATTTTCTCACTATGATAGTTGGTATTACAATACATTCAAAAAACAAGGAGAATTTGGAGACAGCATCCTGATACAAAATTTCTATGAGTTCAGTCCCCCCCCCCCCGCCTCCCCCACCAAAATCCTGGATTCGACTCTGCATTTTCGTCTAGCCCTTTGTCAAGCATGTGCATTGATTGTTAGTCTTTTGTCGTTAAGCGAGTGAGCTGTACAGAATCATTTGCGCGAAGAAGTAAAGTTTTTCAGAGTTACAAGAGCTGAACAAACAGCGTATCTTATGCGATTATGTACATAACTTCCAGCAACTGTGCACTGGCATGTTCTGTAATGGTTTTAAAATATGTTTATCGATTATTTATTTCCAAGACTTATTTTATTTTCCCTTGGGTTCTCTGATTTTTGAACCCCATTTGTAGTTCATGACATGTTCCACTTAAAACAACATTTTGGTTTTCGTTTCTCCCAAGGCACAATGAATCATTATAAAGCGCGTTCTACAAGGGAAATTGAAGAAACAGTAAACGACACCAATTTCACAGCTTAAATCCAGGTTTCCACATGTGACAAAAATGACACCATTTGGCTGCGACTCGAGTTTCATCACTGGAACTGTGTGCAAACACCCAAATTCCTGTGGCACCACTCGAGTGACGTCACTTTTAACCATGACAAATGTTATAAACGCTTCAACTTTACTACGCTACTTTCCTTCTCCTACCACATGTTGCGTCAGAAGGGGCCGCCATCTTTGAAGCTAACATGCCATTCTTGATGGTTTTCATATTTATACTTGTGTATTACGAAAATACGTAGCTTCAGTTATACATTGCATTAAGAATCTCTCCACAGTGTGTTGTTTTGAGTATGGTTTATTATGCTACAGTGATAAGATGTGGGACTTCAGCATATAAAGGGTTTTCCAAAGTAATTAAGCTGAGTTCACACACGCAACAGATGTGTCGCCACAGCTAATGGCATACTGCAGTTGCATGTGTGAACTCCCAGCATTTAGTGGCATGACTTAAGAGACACAACTAGTTTCATGCCACAAAGAGTTTAACTTGGTTGTACTTTGTTGCGCCACTATCCTTCCACCATTGCTCCCTGGTGGCAGTATTTCGAAACATTAGCGCGCGCGCGCACACACACACACACACACACACACACACACGCACACACTGTAACTAGTAGTCTAAGAAGACAATCTTGCCTAGGGTATTGGATGGGTCACAAGTGGTGGATAGTGAACATTCCACCATATATTGTGGACAGCTGCGAATACAGAATAAGAAGTCCTGGACCAAGGCAAAATAAAAACAAATCCACTTTGAGTCTGTCTTGTAGCAAGCCGCAAAATGGTCAGTGTCTGTTCACCAGTGGTGCAGCTGAAATTTATATTCTGGAACTAGCTCTTCCAGTCTTAACACTCTTGAGTATACTCAATGAGTCTACTCAACCGCACCTGACTCCAGGTACAATTATCATGGAGCATATTGATAATTATTCGATTGAAAGTTTGCAAAGTAATATTTCAGAGCTAGATCAGAAATGTAAGGACTATGGTATGAAGATTAGCATCTCCAAAACGAAAGTAATGTCAGTGGGAAAGAAATATAAACGGATTGAGCGCCAAATAGGAGGAACAAAGTTAGAACAGGTGGACGGTTTCAAGTACTTAGGATGCATATTCTCACAGGATGGCAACATAGTGAAAGAACTGGAAGCGAGGTGTAGCAAAGCTAATGCAGTGAGTGCTCAGCTACGATCTACTCTCTTCTGCAAGAAGGAAGTCAGTACCAAGACTAAGTTATCTGTGCACCGTTCAATCTTTCGACCAACTTTGTTGTATGGGAGCGAAAGCTGGGTGGATTCAGGTTACCTTATCAACAAGGTTGAGGTTACGGATATGAAAGTAGCTAGGATGATTGCAGGTACTAGTAGATGGGAACAATGGCAGGAGGGTGTCCACAATGAGGAAATCAAAGAAAAAATGGGAATGAACTCTATTGATGTAGCAGTCAGGGCGAACAGGCTTAGATGGTGGGGTCATGTTACACGCATGGGAGAAGCAAGGTTACCCAAGAGACTCATGGGTTCAGCAGTAGAGGGTAGGTGGAGTCAGGGCAGACCAAGGAGAAGGTACCTAGATTCGGTTAAGAATGATTTTGAAGTAATAGGTTTAACATTAGAAGAGGCACCAATGTTAGCACTGAATAGGGGATCATGGAGGAATTTTATAAGGGGGGCTATGCTCCAGACTGAACGCTGAAAGGCATAATCAGTCTTAAATGATGATGATGAATATTACCCCCAGTTGGTCAATACACTGCCAGTATTACTAGTGCAACTGGTCTTTCAGATTCTGGTGGTGCTAGTGGGGGGGGGGGGGCAGGTAAAAATGCAGTGCGATTCACCAGAGGAATTCAATCCTCTGGCTAACTTAAAACAAAACAAATACGTTTTTTTGCAACATTTAACATACAAACACTTTTGCCACCAGGCAAACTTCATTAATTGCAAGATACATTAAGAGAACAGACGATCCAAAAGAAACATGTATGACAAACAATAACACCATGGATTTCAGTAATTATCGTCTTTTTAAAAGTAAAACTGACAAAAGAATGCTTAATAATACACCACATCTGGGGGTAGCTTCTGCAATCTCCAAGAATATTTTAAATTCAATAAGGGAGGTAAAGCCCATAAATAATAGACTAATGACAATTTCTCTTAAATGCACAAATAAGGCATACACTTTAATTAATGCTCGTGTACTAGTCAATGAGGATAAACATAAAAAACCTGTTGAAGTTAATGAAGCTTGGGAATGTTAGAAAGCATCATCTCGAAAATTCTCTCAAACCATGTTTACATTTTAGTGGGTGATTTTAAGGCTCAATTAGGTAAAGAGAAAAAATGTAAGAGAACAGTGGATTGATTTCCTGCACATAAATCGACAAACCAAAATGGCCAAAAACTTGTTGAAATGTGCAAGATTTTAACCTTAAAACCATGTCAACAAATTTTAAATACAACCCTTCTAAACAAAAAAATTGACAGGCACCCAATACATTTATTGGGGAATTTCAAACCTATCCCATAGCAATTTCATACCCTAACTACAAAAAAATTCAAAATGTCCAAGTTAGGAAAGCGGGTAATATAGATTTTACCATTATTTAATGCAAATAAAAGTAAAACTTTGACCTCAAAAACTCTTCAAAACAAAAAATGTTATCACAAAATTTGACACTGCTAAAATAAACCCAATTCTAACAAGCGAACTTGACAAAAAGCAATCCAACAATTGGCAAGGCCTAAAAAATAAGTTCATCACAACAGAAAGCGGATTGTGGGATAGCACTTGAAAGGTGGCTTTCATTTGTGACATTCATTTCGCAGATTATTCTGCATATTTGGAGTAAATAAACCCATATAATGGTTAATTAGTCTTATTAGGTGGATTAGAAAGAGAGATACGTGATGATTAGACACATCTCGGAAATAATACGGGCTTTGGTAATGATAATATTTAGTTGCATGCTGTAGGTGTAAGCAAAGTGGATTTGCCAGTGGTGGCAGGGAGGCGAAGGCCGGTGAGCGCCGGAAGAGCATTGTGCAGGGGCCGGGTGTCCCAGGGGAGGCGGCCACTGACCTGCAAGCATCAAAAGGAACGCCGCCGGGTGCCAGGTGAGAGAGACAGGGGAAATGTCGAGCAGACAGCGAGCGTCCAACGTACGCGCTGGCGCCTCCCGGTCTCACGCTGTTTTAGCGGCAAATGGGCTGAGCTCTGGTTGGGCAGTTCATAAGAAAGTGCGGGAAACGCTGAGGGTCAACGCCCCCGGTTTGGACAGAGAAATTTTTGGATAGGTGGAGAAATTGTATCACTCTGCGAGGGAGATGTGGGAGGCCTTTGCAGCGTCGGGATTGGCTGATTAGAGTTTGGCGGCAAGATTGTCACAAGAGCATCGTGCAGAGAGCGACAGAGGAGAGCGTCTTGTGCCGTGAAAGCGGACAGTCGCAAAGTTCGGTAGCTCTGAGATAGGGACTTAGATTCTGAATACTGTGCTGTATATGATCTAGAGTCTGCAGCTACAGTGGGACCTCAGCGTCCACGATAGGCATTGCATTGACTACTAGTATAATTGCAGTTGATTCCGCCTTATAGGCTGGCAGTCACCATTGAATGTAGTCAACCAGTGCACAGAGCTATCATACTGGTATTGCACGTTAGTTCAAGACACACTGGGCTGCACCTTAAAGGTTGTTGAGCCAGTCTTGAAAGCGTTGTATACCATTTAGAGGAAATATAGGGCTTGTGGTATTAGCAGTTTCTGGGTAGTTTATTCTGCTCAAGATATTTGAGAGACTTATCTTAATTCAGCGACTTCGCAGGTGCAGTCATTGCCCCAGCAGTATCGACGGAGCCAGGACGCTGGTTGACGGTGTTGTAAAACTTGCAGCAGCGGCAGTAAAGTTCAGAAATAGTTGTTAGATCGTGTTCTTGCCATCCACTGAGCATCCGTGCAGTTTCGCTTACGATTCGATATTGGTTATTTGTCTTTTTGCATGTTGTTTGGTTTGTTTCTTGGTGGTGGTGTCCGAAGTGCATATTATTTCAGACACAAAAAGAGATTATAGGAACGCAGTCAGATCGCATTTACCATTTGCTTATCCAGGGGCATAATTAAATCTAACTTTGCATCAACTTAACATTAAGAACTGAGAGCCAATCTTACCAGTGTAGTATATCTAAGAACAGTGTACAATTTGTTTAATTTGTTTTCATTCATGATTTGTTCAATATGATCTAATTTCTATCGTGAGATAATTTACAATAAATACAAGTTATTTACAATATCGCTTTTGATTCAGCAGTAGTGGTAGTTAGCCGTCACTGTCACATAATATCTTTTATTCATGTTTAATAACGACCACTATCCGCAATAAGAACCCCTCCACATGGCTTTACCCTGCCAGGATCGATATTAAAACTGGTAATTAAGAAAGACAGAAAGAGAGGCAAACCAAATAACGAGAAGAATTGACTCAGGGTCTTTGCATACGAGTGATAAATCCATTACTGTGTTTAGTGCTGCTATGTTATTTGTGCGGAAATTCGACTTCAAAATCCAACATTTATACTTTATCTCCTTCTTATTCGATTCTTGCCTCTGTTCCAATACCATAAACTGAGTAACAACACTAATGTTGATACGAATAATCTCAGCTGACGGCATATTGAAAGCAATGACATAACAAGTTTGACAAGAGCATGTGGTAACAGCAGCACATGATGCTGCTGTCATATCAGCTGTCATGTCACTTGCTGTGATTGATACTTTCATTGCATGTGGAAATCTGCGATTATGCCAACAGAAATAGTCGATCATTAAGACTAAAAGTGTGGAATGTCTTTGCTTTGACTGTTTACTTATTATTTATTTTTATTTACACGTCTAGTTCCGTAGGATCAAATTGAGGAGCAAATCTCTGAGGTCCGGAACGCGTCAGTACATGAAAATGCAACATAAAAGTAATAACATAAAAATAAAATATTTATGAACCCAAAAAAGGCAAGCCAGAAATTTATGTAAACATATAACACAAGAATCAGCTTAATTTTTCAAGGAACTCCTCAACAAAACCGAAGGAGTGCCCCTTAGGAAACTCTTCAGTTTCAATTTGAAAGCACATGGATTACTGCTAAGATTTTTGAATTCTTCTGGTAGTTTATTGAAAATGGATGCAGCAGTATACCACACACCTTTCCGCACAAGAGTTAAGGAAGTCCGATCCAAATGAAGGTTAGAGTTCTGTCGAATATTAACTGAGTGAAAGCTGATTATTCTTGGAATATATATATATATATATATATATATATATATATATATATATAGAGAGAGAGAGAGAGAGAGAGAGAGAGAGAGAGAGAGAGAGAGAGAGAGAGCGGCCAATGTCAAAATACTCAGACTAGTGAACATGGGTCGACAAGAGTTTTGCAAACTTGAACCACTTATTGCCCGAACTGCCCATTCTGAGCCAAAAATATCATTTTAGAATGGGAAGAGTTACCCCAAAATATAATACCACATTAGTTAAGTGAATGAAAATTTGCAAAGTACCCTAATTTTCGTGTCGAACGATGACTTACTTCACATACCATTCGAATAGTAAAAATGACAGCTTTAAGTCTTTGAACAAGATTCTGAATGTGGGCTTTCCATGACAGTTCACAATATACCTGAACATTTAGAAATTTGAGCTGTTCAGTTTCACCAATCATATGCCCATTCTGTGAAGTTAAAACATCGGGTTTTGTTGAATTGTGTGTTAGAAACTGTAAAAACTGGGCCTTACAGTCATTTAGCGTTAATTTATTTTCAACGAGCCATGAACTTATGTCATGAACTGACTATTTGAAATCGTTCCAGTGCTGCACACAGCATCCTTTACTACCAAGCCAGAGTCCTCAACAAACAGAAATATTTTAGAATTACCCATAATACTAGAGGGCATATCATTGACATAAATAAGGATCAGGAGTGGCCCCAACACTGATCCCTGGAGCTCCCCCCCACTTGACTGTATCCCACTCAGACCCCACATCACAGCCTTTCTGAACACTGAATAATAACATTTTGCTGTCTGTTGTTGAAGTAAGAGGTGAACCAATTATGAGCTACTCCCCGTATTCCTCAATGGTCCAATTTCTGGAGCAACATTTCGTGATCAACACAATAACGCCTTAGATCAATCAAAAAATATGCCTATCATGCGAAACCTTTTGTTTAACCCATCCAGTACCTCACAAAGGGAAGAGAACATAGCATTTTCAGTTGTTAAACCACTTCTACAGTCGAACTGTACATTTGATAGCAAATTATGTGATATAAAATGATCAATCATCCTTACATACACAACCTTTTTAATAATTTTAGCAAACACTGATGTCATAGAAATAGGTCTAAAATTGTGTACATTATCCCTTTCCCCCTTTTTATAAAGCAGCTTTACTACTCAGTACTTTAATCGTTCAGGAAACTGACCATTCTTAAAGGAAAAATTACAAATATGGCTGAGTACAGAGCAGCACAGTATTTTAATATTCTGCTACAGACTCCATCATATCCATGAGAGTCCTTAGACTTCAGTGCTTTAATGATTGACTCAATCTCCCCCTTGTCAGTATCACAGAGGAGTATTTCAATCTTGGAAAGATATTTGCCAAGAGAGTTATACGATTCCCTGTAGAAATTAAATTTTTATTTAATTCACCAGCAATGCTCAGGGAATTATTGTTAAACACTGTACATATATCTGAATTATCAGTAACAGAAATATTTTTACTACAAACTGAATTTATAATGCCAACCATGTGCTGCTGACAAGACACTTCCCTTGCAACAGACTATATGGTTTTAATTTTATCCTATGAACTGACTATTCTATTTGCATACCACATACTCTTTGCCTTCCTAATATCATTTTAAGCACCTTACAATACTTTTTGTAGCTTGATTTTGACTACTTCTAACATGTTTATATAATTCCCACTTTGTTCAACAGGATATCCTTATCCCACTAGTCAGCCACCTAGGCTGCCTTATACTGCCAGTACCCCATTTAGAATGTTCTAATGGAAAGCAGCTCTCAAAAAGCATAAGAAATGTGTTATGGAAAGTATTATATTTGTCCTGTATGTTATCAGTGCTATAAACATCCTGCCACTCTTGTTCCTTAACAAGGTTTAAAAAACTCTCTATTTCCTACATAGTTTGTAATAATAAGTGTCATTTGTTTGAGAACAAAAGCCTTTTAGTGTTAAAGTTTGTGTATCATGGGCTGAAATGTCATTCACCCTTTTACTAACAGAAGCCCATCTAAGAATGAAGAATGAATAAAAATATAGTCTATGGCTGTGCGACTGTTCGCCTAGTTGAAAAAAACATGGTCTACATCAGATCATATGAGCTTAGGAGATCTACCAACATCCTTTTTCTTGCATAGTCATATGTAAAATTAATATTGAAGACATGACATATAAATAATTTTTGGTACATCCTATAAAGTGAACCTCGAACTCCCTCTGGCTTGAGCGGAAATGCTCTGAAGGCAGAGGTAGGGAACTTATAAACAACAATAATTAGAAGTTTAGTTTCACTAAATTCAACTGCCTCTGCACAACATTCAGATATCTGTTCAGTGCAGTGCTGTGAGACATCTGTGAACTCGAATGGAATACTGCTTTTTACGTACATGGCCACTCACCCACTCCACAAGGAGCTCCCTGAAAAACAGTCAGCTAATCTGTATCCTAGTAAAGGAAGCCTCTGAAATGTCAACTTACTTAAGTGCTGCTCCGATATACCAATAATGTCTGAGTCAATATCCATATGTATGTCACAACCTTTGTCTCTAATACCTCTAATATTTTGATGAAATATGCTAATTCCTTCACTTCTTGGAAACCTGACGTCCTCTGAAGGTGATTCCTTAGCTAGAGGGACTTCTTTTAAGCGGGTATACCTATCAGCTGACTTGAGTCTAAAAAAGGTGCAGCTCTAACACCAAGTACTACAGGAATTTTCCATTAGTGTTATCACCACCACCCACTACACTGTCACTTACAAGCTTTGGCAGCCTCCCCTTCCCATACCTATTGAGGTGCAGGCCATACCTAGTGAAACCTGATCTATTGATAGACTCAACTAGCACCACTGCAATGTGGCGCCTTCTCCAGCCCCATGTTAACATGCCTAACAGCTGCATTAAGATGAGGCCAACCACGATGCTGAAACAGTTGCATCAAATGTACATTAGTGCCACCAGTTTGAGTAGCTATCTTTACCAGGTCACCAACTACATCATATTCCCCGTCCCTATCAAGACTATTCCCTGCTCCACCCACTATCACTACCTGGTCCTCTTTTGTAAAATTCCTACCTAACTCCCTTATACTGTCAGTCACCTGAGCCAACCATGCACTTGGCTTCACAATGCTGGTGACCTGGTACTCTTTTCCCCAGCACTTCCTGCAACTACTGGTCCACACCTCTACCATGTAAACTACCTAACAGCAGAACCTTCTTCTTTCTGTTACTCTTTGCAACTGACTTAAGTTTCCTAACTGCTGAGGACTGCTGCATGTTTCCTACACCTTCAAGAGGCTCCTCTCCACTCAACGCTGACAGTTGGTCAAATCTATTGCATATACACAAAGTACAATTGTCTGAATACATCATCCTCCTCCTAGCTGCCTTCTTGTCAAATGCCATTTCCCATTCCCCAGCCCCCTTCACTCTCCTCCACCTAACTAGTTCCTCCTTAACGTATTGTAACTGCACCTGAAGGGCACAGAGCTTACACTGCTTCTCCTCTATCAACTTATTTCTGCGACAGGTTCTGCATTCCCAGTAAAGGACCTCACTAGAATGCCCACTGGCTTCCTCATTGCATTCCCCCCCCCCCCCCATGAAAATACTTTGAACAAATCCCACACTGTAACCCACTACTCACAAGCCTACGATAAAGCACACACTTCTCAGTCATGGTAAAATTTTACAGTTGCTGAAAAAAAAAAAACTAAACGTCTACATTACCTAAGTTCAATTACAACAGCAGAACTATTTACAGAACTAACAATAGTGGTCTCGAAATTCTCTCTCTACTAAGAAAGCAATAACTTTTATTAATACTACTAAATCACAACTCATACCAAACCAACAAAACTTCACAAAATATATTAGCTATAACCAAAAAGTAAAGCGGCCACTGGAACACTCAACGAAAACTATCGCACGAAATTTGCTAAATGGCTTCAACACACAGAAAACTGAAAAACACAGCGAGCGAACGCTTCCAATCGTTTATTAAACAGTTATTTCTCCGGAAACAGCATGAGACACCTTTGAAAACTATTAAATTTAATAACTGTATAACAGCGTACAAACAACTTCGTTAGATCCTAAGAACCGGTATAGGGGCAACCGCACGCCACGAAATGTAAACACACCACTGAGTATTGAGGCATGAGATTTGAATGGACGACGTAAGCACACTCACGAATAACAGACCACTCGAGTCAGTAACACAGAAACAAAGACTGAGATGAATGAAAATACACCAACAAGTTACTTTTACGGCAAATATTAACACAAATAAACTTTAAAATAAGTAATTGAAGACTAAAACTGTATAAAATATTGACGCTCAGTTTCAACAGCAGTCCAGCACATGTGACTTCACACCACGTCTTGGTGTGTTGGTGTTGGAGTGCATTCCGTTTCCCATCTTTCCATTTCTGTAAATCAGATGCATAATATGTATACTTCTGTGGTGCTTCATGTGTGTCAACAACAGTTTAATTAAGTGTTTAGTTTCGCTATGGGAGATCACAAACACATACAACGTGAACTTATTGGGAAAGTGACAATCATGAAGGAAGACATTGCAGACAATGATGTGTTGTGTGCTCACATTACTGAGTGCACTGCTGCACTCAAAAGTCTACGTCCAAGACAGCAACACAGAGCTACAAGAATTTATCAAGGAGTCAAACATTGGACTGTGTTTGTAGAAGTTGCCAGTGGACAACTTTTTCACATAGTGCGACATTTCTCAAAGCCGATCAAGATCTTTTGTCCCATCAAGTTTTCAAAACAGGTTTTTAACACCATTCATGGACTCACTCATGCAGGAACCAATGCCACTCTACAAATGGTGACATAGATTTGTGTGACCGGGTGTATGGCCTGATTGTCAGTTACGGAGTAAAATTTATTTGACTTGTCAATAATCTAAATTCGGACGCCATGTTCACCACCAATTGGTACATCCAAACAGCCTATGCGGTGTTTTTATCATCTCCTTTTCTACCTCTTAGCGCTGCTAACCACCATAAAATGCTTCAAATATGTATTCACTGCAAGTGACAGATCCATCTGATGGGTAAAACTGGAGATCTCGGAAGGAACGGTGGCACAGACATTTATAATCACATTGATCTCATGATTTGACTGCCCTACAGATGAGACAAGGGCCCACCGCCGCCAATTTGAGCGACTTTGTTTTGTGAAATGATGGGTTTATGACATTTTATACATCACTGAACCAACAGCAACCGCCTGTCCAACAACAACATGGCAGAACGTTGGCACCAAACCTTCACTTCAGCCATAATGTGTCAAAACTCTTCCTGGCTGATGGCCTGGCGTGCTCTGTGTTGCATTCAATCCTGCACCAATAGCAGAATTTGTATACAGTGAGACTGTCAAAATTCCATCGGAATTTTTCACTGAACAAAGGTGCTACCCTCCGCAAAACCCCCCTTCCTTCTCAATCCAGTATATCAAAAACAGCACGTCCAATTTACGTCCACCCATTGCGTCCTGCCGGTGGACTCTCCCATTTTCATCCACAAAACTTCTCTACATAATCTCAAATGACACTATGCAGACACTGTCAGGGTCCCTTTGCAATCACATTATATGGACCCATACCCAATTTTGGACTATAGTACTCTTAGAAAGATGATGTACTAACGCTAAACCCATCAAAATGTTTGCAGTGTGTGTCAAGCTGGCTTACCCACTCAAGATGGGTAATGCTGCGGATCGCCCCTCTTCTGTCACCTGACATCTACATTGCAGCTACATCACTACCAAGACGATCTGCACGGCTCCTACTTTCGCTAACAAATGCAGAAATTGACGATGCTGTGCTACAACAGGAATAACACTACCACAATACTCATTCTGTTCCTCTAACACTGCTTTGAGTACTCATCAGGGATCAGGGTTGGCAGAATCATCTGGGACCAATATCCATTCGCTCTGGGAGCTCTGCCTTATGGGTGGCAGATTGGGAGGGGGGAGGGGCGCTGTTTGGCGGCACAAATTATCGACCATTAATATCAAAAGTCTTACTTTGAACGGATTACTTACTTTGATGTACTTTACTTTTCCCACCTAGTCTTTTATGTAATTACTTGCACAACATGTTTTGTGTTGTTATATGCATGTCACCAATAATTTAATACAGTATACAAAACTATACCATCTGGTGAGCAAGATGTATGAGGCAGGGAAGCAGTGGTTGGGAAGGGAGTGAGACAGGGTTGTAGCCTCTCCTCAATGTTGCTCAATCTGTCTATTGAGCAAGCAGTAAAGGAAACAAAAGAAAAATTCGGATTAGGTATTAAAATCCATGGAGAAGAAATAAAAAATTTGAGGTTCGCTGATGACATTGTAATTCTGTCAGAGACAGCAAAGGACTTGGAAGAGCAGTTGAATGGAATGGACAGTGTCTTGAAAGGAGGATATAAGATGAACATCAACAAAAGCAAAACGAGGATAATGGAATGTAGTCGAATTAAGTCGGGTGATGCTGAGGGAATTAGATTAGGAAATGAGACACTTAAAGTAGTAAAGGAGTTTTACTATTTGGGGAGCAAAATAACTGATGATGGTCGAAGTAGAGAAGATATACAATGTAGACTGGCAATGGCAAGGAAAACATTTCTGAAGAAGAGAAATTTGTTAACATCGAGTATAGATTTAAGTGTCAGGAAGTCGTTTCTGAAAGTATTTGTATGGAGTGTAGCCATGTATGGAAGTGAAACATGGACGATAAATAGTTTGGACAAGAAGAGAATAGAAGCTTTCGAAATGTGGTGCTACAGAAGAATGCTGAAGATTAGATGGGTAGATCACATAACTAATGAGGAGCTATCGAATAGTATTGGGGAGAAGAGAAGTTTGTGGCACAATTTGACAAGAAGAAGGGACCGGTTGGTAGGGCATATTCTGAGGCATCCAGGGATCACAAATTTAGCATTGGAGGGCAGTGTGCAGGGTAAAAATCGTAGAGGGAGACCAAGAGATGAATACACCAAGCAGATTCAGAAGGATGTAGGTTGCAGTAAGTACTGGGAGATGAAGAAGCTTGCACAGGATAGGGTAGCATGGAGAGCTGCATCAAACCAGTCTCAGGACTGAAGACCACAACAACAACATTTTGTGTTAACACTGTTCTTGTTTGTTACTGGTCCGTCATTCCCACAGCTTCTTCTATAATGAGTGTAAAGTGAATGAGACCATTGACTCTGTCGAGGTGCCTACAGATCGCTTAGATGAGATGCCTCACTGTGATGATATTAAATAAAATATATTAGAAGAAATTCTTCCAGCTGATACACAGGTACCTTGGAAGTTCATACCGATGAAGAGAGGAAGGATGAGGAAAATGCAGGCCAGCACAAGACGAAAAAGAAATCTAATATCCTTTTTAATTGGACAACCAGAGATTCAGCTTACAGTAAGACCTATCCCATTATAGCAGAAACTGAATAGCGCAAATGAAATTTGGTAACAGCACTAAAATAAAAGTCTGCAGTTGTGCATTTGAAGAGTTTTTTGATGAACAAGTACTAAACTTGATTGCCAGAGAAAGTGTGAAAAAAGCTACATAAAAGAATAATGCCAGCTTTGCGTTCTCCAATTAATACATAAGAAAGTTCTTAGGTATACCGTCCTTCACAGCTGTCTCACAGGAACAGTTATGCTGGAATGGAGATGAAAACTTTGATATGTGGTTATCATGGCAGATTAGTCGAGAGATAACTCACCTTGATTTGAAATATATATTTCTTGAACACTTGAACATACGACAATTGTGGCTGTTACACATATCACAAGCAGAAAGTTCACACCAGACTCGCTAGTCCAAAGAAAAAAGGTTCCCAAAGATGTAGCACTATGTGTCAGAGACGGCACAGAAACGGAACAGAGACCCCCCCCCCCCCCGTCCCCTCCGCTCCGGTAGGGCGGAGCACGGCGGAGGGAAGGCTCACGGATGATGTCATAATCTTGGTGCCAAAGCGGCGGGTGTAGGTGGCAGTCAGAGCGGGATGTGGGGGCAGCAGTGCTGGCAGTGCTCCAACCTGGTGGTTCCAAAGGCTGCACATGAGAAGTGACGGCGGGCGGAGATGAGCTGGCCAAAGGCAGGGCGGCTGCGTCAGGAGGAAGGTCGTTGTTGAGGGACCACACCGGTTTAAGTCTATTAACTGAGACTGTCTGGGGCCGTCCATGGAGGTGGATAACAAACGTGTTGGTACCACAGCAGAGCACATGGTGAGGGCCCGAATAGGGTCGTCCCGCAGCATAAGAAAGTCGCACATAGCTAGGTCCTTGTGGATGAACACAGGTGGAGATGGTGTGGGGGCAGGCCAGGGGGCTGCGGAGGTGCATGACAAGCATACAGACATGCTCGACCAGGGCGGGGAGATCCTCAGATGTGGCAGGAGGTGAATTCTCGACAAACTCGGTGGGGAAAGGAGTGGCCCGAACCTCGGCGAGTGAGGCATTAAGATCTTCCTTATGAGCTGAGCGAACACCCAGCAGGACCCATGGGAGTGCCTCTGACCATAGGCCTCCATGGCATATTAGAGCGGCCTTGAGTGTGCGGTGCCACTGCTCGTTGATGCCATTTGCCTGTGGGTGGTAAGCTGTGGTATGAAACTTGGCGACGCCACAGAGTTCACAGAGATGTGCAAAGAGTGCGTTCCTGGTCAGTGGTGAGAGATAGGGGACAGCTGAAGCGAGCAAACCACACTGACGCGAAAGAATGGGTGATGGTCTCGGCCGTGATATCAGTAAGGGGGACCACCTTGACCCAGCGGGTCACACAGTCGATGACTGACAAGACATATCTGCAGCCCTCGGATGGAGGAAGAGGACTAACGACGTCGATATGGACGTGTTGGAAACGCCCCTTAGGGATGTCAAACTTGCCCTGAGGAGGTTGGGCGTGCCTACTGACCTTTCTGCACTGGCACGGAACGCACACATGGCTCCAAATGCGACAGTCGTGCTTGACACCAGGCCACACAAAGTGCTCCGTAACCAGCCGCATCGTGGCTCGTGTTCCAGGGTGAGCCATGCGATGCAAGGCGGTAAAGACCCTAGGACGAAGAGTGGCAAGGACAATGGAGCAAAGTGTACCTGTCGAGGTGTCACAAAGGACAGAATTGCCGAACCAGGTAGTATATGAGGCTGGAGAGAGAGCGATGAACCGTTGTCTGATCTTAGTTGCTGTATATCGTCGTCATCGACTTGCAGCCAGGCGAGTTCTTCCAGATTCAGCGATTCGGTTAACACACAGATGCGGGAAAGGAGTCTACCACAATATTCTTCGCGCCGCAGATATAGGATGCGTAGGAAGAGTGCTGACAGATGTAATCCATATGGCGGAAGGTCTTCTGCTGGATTACAGATAGCGTCCACAAGTGTCTTGTGATCGGTATAGATCGTGAAGAGTCGCCCCTCGAGGTCACTACGAAAATGTTTCATCGCCTTGTACAGTGCAAGCAGCTCATGGTCAAATACTGAACACTTGCACTGGCTCTTAGTCAGTTTCTTGGAAAAGAAGTGGAGGGGCTGGGTGGACTTAGGAATTTGCTGCTGTAAAACAGCGCCCACAGCTGAATCACTGACATAAGTCGTGATCGAGGCACAGGCCTCAGGGTCAGGGTAGGCAAGTGTGACAGCTTTGGCTAGGGGAGTTTTAAAGTTACCAAAAGCGTCCAGCATTGGTTGGGTCCACTCCAACTTCTGTTTTCTAGTGGCATTCTTGCTGGAGAGAGCATCGGTGAGGGCCACTTGGATGGAGGCAGCTGGAGGAATATGGCGGCGGTAAAAGTTTGCCATATCGAGAAAACCACGGAGCTGAGCATAATCCTTGGGCAGAGGAAGTTTCAGTACAATCTTGAAACGAGAACTCTTTGGCTGGAGGCCGTCGGCAGAGACGGAATGGCTGAGGAAGGTAACGGATGTGGAACATAGTTGAGATTTATCATGGTAGATCACCACGCCGTTGGCAGTGAGGGCTGAATCGACTGAAGTGAGGTGAACTTGATGTTCCTCAGTGGAGGAAGAAAAGATAAGGATATCATCTAAGAAAGTATAAGCAAAATGCAGAGGAAGCAAAATGCAGAGGAAGCAAAATGGAATCAATGTCCTGCTGCCATGTCTGCACAGCATTTTTCATTCTATAAGGCATGTAACAGCATTCAAAAAGACCGAAGGGTGTGATGATGGCCATCTTTGGAATATCCGGTGGATGCATAGGAATCTGGTGATGATATACTTTGGACCAGTTGCTATCGGAGGGGCAGAGGATGCGCGAACCCAACAGATCTTGAACGATCTCCTTGGCACGCAGAAGTTTGGACGCATTAAGGCGCCTGATCTTATAACGAACAGGTGGGCTGTCGGTGCCGCGAATTTTGTGGCAAGTGCCATTACTGATGGTTGATAATCACACAGGGGAGTTGGCATGAGGGGTATCCACAGGCAATGTCTGTTCGCTGACCTTGATGAACCACGGTGATGTAGGCGAGGAGTTGGCTGTAGTCGGCAATGGAAGGCATGGTGCAGGAGTGAAGTGGCACAAAGAATCTGGAGAAGCACATGCAGGTGCATCTTGGAGATTCCTCCACGGCGATGTGAAAAAGCAGCTGCCAGTGGAATGCTCAACACTGGAGCAGGTTGGCGAGAAGACTTTGTAGAGGCGTGTGCTGGGCTGCCTCACTGCGGGGCTGCAGATCGGCAATGTATGGTACATTGTGCATGTGCCAATTTGGTGGAGGCAGAGGCAATGCGGGAGCATAAGTCATCATTCTGGGTGCAGAGCTCGTGGATCTGGGAGGGCAGGTACAACAGATCAGAGAGCCATGATGTTATGCGCTCAACCAGAGAAGCACACGTGGGAAGCCCAGCCAAGGAGGTGGAGAGAGAAGTGGTGCTGACTTCAGGTGTGCATGGAACTGTAGAGCCGGATGCGTCTGGTGAAAGTTCGTAATGGTGTAGAAAATCCAACCCGATCACAGATTCATCCACGTCGGCAGTGTCGACGGTACAAGGGAAGGTGTGAACCAGTGAGAGGTGAAGTGACATCTTGATGGAACCGTGGATTGCAATGGGAGAATGCTTGGCTGTGATCAAGGCGAGAGTACTGGGGGATAGTGCGTCGACAGCATTCTTGGCCGGGATCACGCCAATTTCGGCACCAGTGTCAACGAGAAAGCAGATGCCGGTCGAGATATCTGTGGCATAGAGGCATCCTGTCACTGAAGTGGGTGGTGCAGTGTCGGAAGATAGGTTCTGTGAAGGTACGTGGTGGGACATGGCACATAAATATGCCCTCCAATCTCGTTTGGATAGGCATAGGTTACATGACAGTTGCGAGCAAAATCCCCATAAGTAGCGTAGGACCAGCACAGCGGGTAGGCCAGGTGGCAGGCTGGTGCGGTGCAGGCAGGGGTAGTGGCTGACTGTGGCAGGGCCAGCAGCCGCTGCTTGGGTGAGGTTGGCAGCTGTCATGAGCCCGCTGGTAGTACATTCTGTGGGCCACTAGGTGGCAGCTCCTGACAGGCAGCTGAGGCACTGAGGAAAGCATGCCAGCCTCTGCCGCATGGGCACAGAACTGGAGGTGCAGGTGGGCCAACTGTGTAGGATGGTGGAGATGTCATTCATGACAGATGGTGTTGGTGATTAATGATGGTGTAAGCCTGATCCGCCAACATAAGGGAATCTCAAGTGTGTCAGCATTGTGACACTGGAGATGAAGCTGCAGATCCGTAGGCATTTTGATCATTAACAACGTCCAAAGAGCAGTGTCAGGCAATGTGTAATCGTTGATGAAAGCATTTAGACGCTGCCAAAGTTGCGATGGGGTGCAGTCATCAAGATGCTTCTCGTATAATAGCCTCCACTGGATTGTGAGGAAGGCGCTTGATGAGCAGTGATTTGGTTGTCGAATATTTGTGCAAGGCAGGCAGTGAGAGGAACAACTCTCTGATGAGGTCCGTATGTGCGTGGAGATGGCTCACCCAGGCAGATAAAACGGGTGCTGTCGTCAGAAATCCTGTGGATGTCCAGGAGATGGTCCACTAAGGCAAACCAAGTTTTTGGGTTGTCTTTTTGCAATGCAGGTAGCTTAATGAACCTGCCTGGTAACACATGTTGAGTCTGCACCGGCAGCTGGAGATCAGAGCGGGCAGAGCAGGATGCCTCCAACGCCGAAAGTGCGGTGGTGGTGGACGGTGCATCGCCTGAGGTCTGGGTGGGGTGGTGGCCACATGCAGCACACAATAAGGAGGAAGCGGAGGAGGCAGCGGGTGTATAAGCTGGCAAGGTGTGTCCAGCTGGCAAACCTGACAAAGAACACAGTGCAGATGTAAGAGCCAGTGCCTTTCCAACAGTAGATGGGGGGCGGTTGTCGTGGAGCCATGGGGTGACAGACCTGGGAATCGGCAGGGGTGGAATGGCCGGTGCTGCTACAAAAACGAGCGGTCATGATGCAACCACGGTGCGTCGGACGTGGAAACCAGAAAAGCCGAGGCGACCAGCGTCGTCAAAACGGCGTGCAGGTGGCAGGGGTGCTGTGACACTTTGTAAATGAGAATGTGCTACCACATGCATTGTAATGTTCGAGTCACCATCCTGGAAATTTGCTGGTGTGCCAAGGCATCCTGAAGGTGATGATGTACATGAAGGATAGACCACAATGTCCTAACTGGAACTTCCTCCATGTTGTGGTTAGGTGGCGGGCACTGACCATGTTGTGACTATTTTTGTGCTGCCATGCTAGGTGGCGGCCATGTTGAACCGGGTAAGGTTAGGTGGCAACCGGCATGCCCGGGTGTAAATAACTGTTCACATTTAACCAAATTCGAAGGAGGTACACTTGTCCATTTATGGTCACAATCGGCAGAGTTAATGGGGCCTATTACAGTTGCACTGAAAGTCACAGGTAGATGCATTGTGGCATAAACAATGCAGTCTGGCACGCAATGTGAGGGAATGACGAAAACAAGCACAAATAACGCTGGCTGAGTCGTCGACAATGTTAGGGTCAGCACTGTGGTTGTCACGGGAGATTAGTCAAGAGATAACTCACTTCAATATGAAATATAAAAGTATTGAACACTTGTACATACGACAATTATGGATGTTACACATATCACGAGCAGAAAGTTCACACCAGACTAGCTAGTCCAAAGAAAAATGTCTCTAAAGATAGGGTGCTCTGCGCCAGAGACACCACAGATATAAGATGTGTACAAGAGTGCATGAACCGCAACAGAAATCAGGAAATTAAGCACCACATTCACATCAATGATAACACAAATCTGAACAGGATCCAAGGAGATGAAAGAGATAAACCTTTCAAAATTCATCCCTTGATGGACTAGCTGAATAAGAATTTCATGAAATTTCAAGTTTTTTTCTGATAGCCTGAACACTGATGAGCAATGTTTCAATATTATGGACGCTGTTATCTAAAACAATTCATTCGTGGTAAAAGGCATCCATCTTCTTTGACTACCAAGAATAGATAATTAACTTGCAGCTTCTTGAAGTTTCTAAACTGAGCAGTGTGTCTTCTTGTTGCATTTTTCTTCATCTGCAAGAAAGTCTTAGGCTCTCCGTAATGTCAGGATCAACTCATCTTGGTTAATCAAATCTACTAAACGATGTGGCAGAAACTAAAATTAGTTCACAGAAATCTGATAATAATAATAATAACAATAATAATAATAATCTGTATTTAAAAAGTTAGAAACGTTTCTAAACCAAATATCGTTGTGGAAAGTAATTTCACTATTTTGGTAATGATAACTGTATTATTTCGGCTTATTCATTGTTCTGAAAAGATTGTGACAAATTGTAAATCCAAATACTGTAACTCGCTTTGAAAACCATTCAACTTCTAATCGTAAACTTCAAAATTACAGTTTTAAATAGTTAATGTGCTTATATTTCGATTGTTGTAAGCAGCAGCCCTGACATCGCTTGCATTGTCTCAGGTTTTGCAGAGTCAATGTTATGTCATCTTTGTGGATGAGACTTCTTGGTATGGAATGGGTAGCAACTGTGTGTGTTGTTCTTACCATATGTTAGTTTAAGTCGTGTGTAAATCTAGGGACTGATGAACTCAGTAGTTTGGTCCCTTAAGAATTCACACACATTTGAACATTTTTTCTCACACACCACCGAAGTATCACAAATATGAATTATGGGCAAGACTTTGCCGTAGTATGTATGCATCACAACAGTAGTATGTTATACAATAATTTTGACTTTGCATCTGTTTGTGTTCTGAGTTGGCAGTGAGTATTGTAACTAATCATATAATATAAAGATATTAAACAACCAACAATTTAAACAAATATATACATAATGCTTTAACATAAATTATCAAAAATTACTTCAGATGAGTTTTCTCTATGCCCTTGCACTTAATAGACAATGAGAATTCATAATCACACATGCACACACACACACACACACACACACACACACACACACACACACACACACACACACACACACACATACATACACATGCACTCACACTCATGCAAACTGAAGTCACCCGCACGTGGCCACAGTCTCTGGCAGGTGAAGCCAGACTACGAACAGCAGCGCATCATCTGAGAGGCGACCAGATGGTGGTAAGGAAGGGCCTTGAGTGGGCAGGGGGAAGGATAGTAGGGTAAGGATGGGGGACAGTAGAGTGCTACTGGGGGCTCATGCAGGGACGAGGAAGAAAGCTGGTAGGCCAGCCAGATGCAGTTAGGAGGTTAGACAGAGGTTGGGGGAGAGAGGAGGGGATAGTGCAAAAGTAAAGAAGTAAAACGACTGGGTGGTTTGTTGGGGTAGATGGCTGTGTAGTGCTAGAATAGGAACAGGAAAGGGTCTAGATGGGTAAGGACAACGGCTGATAAAGGCTGAGGCCAGAAGTGTTATGGGAACATAGGATATATTGCAGGGAGAATTCCCACCACGCAATTGACGAAAGATGGTGTCGGTGGGAAGGATCCAGATGGCACAGGCTGTGAGGCAATCATTCAAACGAAGAATATCATGTTGGGTGCCGGTGTGCTCAGAAACAGGTCCAGTTGTTTTCTGGCCACAGATTGTTTGTGGCCATCCATGCGGACAGACAGACTGTTCATTGTCATGTCCACTTGGAGTGCAGCACAGTGATTGCAGCTTTCCTTGTACATCACATGACTGGTTTCTCAGGTAGCCCTGCCTCTGAGGTGATCTGTGATGTTTGTGACCAGACTTGAGTAGTTGGTGGTTGGAGGATGCATGGGACAGATCTTGCAACTAGGTCTATTACAGGGATAGTAGCCATGAGGCAGGGGTTGTGTAGAGGTGGATGAGGATATAATATTATTTTTGTGGGTGGCAGAATAAAACTGTGGGGGGGCTGGGAGGGGGTTGGGAAGTATAGTGGGTAGGACATTTCTCATTTCAAAGCATAACTAGAGGTAGTCGAAACCCTGGAGGATAATGTAATTCAGTTGCTCAAGTCCTGGTTGGTACTGAGTCATGAGCAGAATGCTCCTCTGTGGCTGGACAGTGAGACACTGGGAGGTGCTGGGTGAAGGGAAAGGTAAGGCATGGGAGATCTGTTTTTGTACAAGTTTGGGAAATGGGGTATTTACAGTCCATAAAGGCTTCATTGAGACATTCGGTGTATTTTGAGAGGGACTGCTCGTTACTGCATATGTTATGGCCATGGGTGGCTAGACTGTATGGATGAGACTTCTTGGTATGGAATGGGTAGCAACTGTCGAAGTGGAAGTATTGTTGGTGGTTGGTAGTTTAAATACAGACAGAGGTACTGATGTAGTCATCTTTGAAGTGGAGGTCAACATTGACGGAGGTGGCTTGTTGGGTTGAGTATGACTAGGTGAAGTGAATGGCGGTGAAGGTGTTGAGGTTCTAGAGGAATGTTGGTGGGGTGTCCTCACCCTCAGTCCAGATCACAAAGATGTCATCAGTGAATCACAACCATTTGAGGGGTTTAGGATTCTGTGTGTTTAGGAAGGATTCCACTAGATAGCCCATGAATAAGATGGCATAGGATGGTAATTGTGGATGAGGGTATAGTTGGCCATGGCAACCAGAAAGGATGTTGTTGGTTTGGAATCCATTGGGCATTGGAAAAATATAGTTTTCAATAGTGGTAAGGCCATGAACATTAGGGATGTTAGAGTAAAGGGAGGTGGTATCAGTAGTGACAAGCAGAGCATTGTTTGGAAAACGAACAGGACAGCAACATACACAAAGCCACCTCAAAAATCTCTCCACCCTACTCACTGCAACTCCCACCTTCGACTGACACTGTCCACCACCTCTACTACAATCTCCAAACCTACCCAATGTCCTCTCATAGCCTCGCAGACCTACTAAATTTACCACAACCTTCGAAACTCCCTCCCACCACCACACAGAATCCAGAACCTGAACAGACCTGAAACATTGTCCTAAACCTTTCTTCCAAAAGCCTTAGCCCCACAGAAATATCAGTCCTTTCCAAAGACTTCACCTTTTGCCCAACTCTCAAATTCGATCATGCAGAACTCATTAAAGACCTTCTCTCCTTCTCCCAGTCCCTACGGTGGAAACAATTTTTCGCCAACAACGCTATCAATCACACTCAACCAAAGATCAATGTTGAACCCTGCTTCTCTGAGTTAATCTCAAACCTTGTCTCATCATCATTCCCCAAATCCCTCAACAAGCAAACTAACCTTACAACCACAGAAAGAACTGTACTCCTCCACCTAAAAACTGATTCCGACCTTATACTCTTACCTGCTGACAAAGACTCCACCACTGTTGTTTTTAATCATGGGGATTACCTGGCAGAAAGAATCCGCCAGCAGTCATATACGTCCACATAAAAACGTTGCTGCAATGACCCCATTCAAGAAATCCAGTAGGATCTCGTGTCTCTTCTCAAATCCTTAGGCCCATTTCAGAACCTCTCCCTGGAGTCCATCTCTCTCCTCACCTCTACCACTCCCTGTACTACTACCTTCTACATGCTTCCTAAAGTCCATAAACCTAACCGCCCAGGACACCCCATTGTGGCTGATTACTGTGCTCTATCGAGAGAATCTCTGCTCTCGTAAACCAACACCTTCAGCCTATTACCCGAAACCTACTCACTTATCTAAAATATATCAACCATTTCTTTCATGAACTCTCCACAGTTCCTGTTCCTTTACCAAACGGCGCCCTGCTCATCAGTACTGATGCCACCTCCCTTACACTTACGTCCCTAATGCACATGGCCTTGCCACTATTGAACACTACCTTTCCCACTGCCCGACAGATTCCAAACCAACAACTTCCTTCCTGGTCCCCATGGCCTACTATATTCTCACCCACAATTACTTCTCCTTTAAAGGCATTACCCTATCCAAATTTGGGGTATGACGATGGGCACCCCCATGGCGCCATCCTATGTCACACTATTCATGGGGCATTTAGAGGAATCCTTCCTAAACACCCAGAATCCTAAACCCCTCAACTAGTTATGATTGACAGACGACATCTTCACGATCTGCATTGAGGCTGAGGACACTCTATCCACATTCCTCCAGAACCTCAACACCTCCCGCATTTGCTTCACCTGTTCCTGCTCAACCCAACAAGGCACCTTCCTGGATGTAAATCTCCTCCTCAATCATGGCTATCTCAGTACCTCTATCTATATCAAACATACCAACCACCAGCAATATCACCACTTCAGCAGCTGCCACCTATTCCATACCAAGAACTCCCTTCTGTACTCAACCCAACAAGCCACATGTACCTGTTGCATCGCCAGTGACAAGCGGTCCCTCCCAAAATACACTAGTGTCTCACTGAGGCCATTACATACAATAATTGCCCCATGCCCAAAATTGGCACAGAAACAGATCTATCACGACTTATCTTACCAGTCTCCCATCACCTCAGAAAAGTCCCTTCATCTGGCCAGAGAGGAGCATTCCCCTCGTGACTCAATACCACCTAGGACTGGAGCAATTGAATTACATCGTCTGCCAGGTTTCGACTACCTCTCGTCATGTCCTGAAATGAGGAATGATCTACCCACAATCCTTCCCACCCTGCCGCCCCCTGAAGTGGTATTCCAGCACCCACCATAACACCACATATCCTCATCCACCTCTACACAACTTCTGCTGCAAATCCCTTCCCTCATAGCTCATATCCCCGTAATAGACCTAGATGCAAGACCATGGTGACACATCAGGAGGATAGCACATGGTATATCTAGGACTGTCTGGTTTTGTAGTTCACTTCTTCAGCACTACACATCCCTCTACTCCACCACCACTTACTCCAGTCTGCTCACAAACATCACCTATCCCATCAAAGACAGGGCTACCTGTGAAACCAGTCATGTGATCTACAAGCTAAGCTGCAACTACTGTGTTGCATTCTATGTAGGCATGACAACCAGCAGGCTGTCTGTCTGTATGAATGTCCTCCAGCAAATGGTGGCCAAGAAACAAGTGGACCACCACCCTATTGTCTTGCAGGCCGCCCAACACGACATTCTTCATTTCAATGAATGATTCAAAGCCTGTGCCATCTGGATCCTTCCCATCAACACCAACTTTCCTGAATTTCGTAGGTGGGAATTCTCCCTGCAATATATCTTATGTTTGTGTAACACTCCTGGCCTCAGCCTTCGTTAGTCATTGTCCTTACTCATCTAGCCTCTTTCCTGTTCCCATTCAAGCACTACACAGCCCTCTACTCCACCAACACACTTAGTCTTTCTTTCTTCTCTCCTTGCCCTCATCTCTCCCCCTGCTCTCTGTCTAACCTCCTGACTGTGCCTATCTGCCCTACCTGCTCCCTACCTCGTCCCTGCATTCCCCTTGAGCAGGACTTTACCCTCACTCAATCTTACCCCATTTAGTAAGCCAGCCAGTTAGATTCCAGCTTTTGGCTGTGGTACAAGAACATCTGCAGAGCAGCAAGTTAAATTTTATCCTTTTCTGTGCTTTCCATGTAGTATGCTTATTAAATTTCATGCGTGTTTCTTTGTTTAAGAGGGTTAGTCCCGTGTTCTTGTAAACGTAAATTCATTCAGTCTTTAGCATAATAATTGCTCACTGAACAGCCAGCTTTGACACATCAATGTGCTTGGTGACACATCGGGAGAGTAGTACGTGGAATATCAAGGACTGTCTGTTTTTGTAGTTCACTTCTTCAGTTAGTCTTGCTAGGATTGGTAGGAGGTGTGCATGCTGTGTGTGGACACAGGAGAAGCTGGCCGTAGTTCATGAACAGCTGAACATGCTGTTGGCTACAGTCAATCAGCTTCAGGCTGATACCTTGGAGTGTAGTGGTGGTGGGGAATCTGGCGTGTCGCACGGGATACCTCACCTATCACTTGTTTTGCCCACAGGGTCTGCATCCGAGGCACCTCCTATTGCACATGATGTGGTGGAGCTACCCTCACAGCAGGGTGAGTGGCAGGTAGTAATGTGTTCGCGTTCCTCAAGGCCAAGCGCCAACGTGGAGACTGGCTACCTGGCCTTGCCCATTCATCCTGTGAGTGGACAAGTGGCTACTCCTTAAATAGGATCTGAACAGGCACATGGCAGGAGAGGTTGTTAGGCACGTTATGGAGTGACTTAGGCGCATAGCGTTCAGGGCTGGAAAGAAAGCCAATATGCTCTCGGCATGCCTGCCAGGGGCCTCATCCGAGATGTGGAGGCGGCCTTACCAGTGGCTATCGAGCTATGGAGGGTGCAGTCGTCTGCAAGTTGTGCTCACATCGGCATTAATGACACCTGTTACTTGGGTTCTGAAGAGATCCGCAGTTCGTAGGGGCGGCTGGTGGAGGTGGTGAAGATTGCTGGTCTCGCCCATGGGGTGCAAGCAGAGCTCGTAATTTGTAGCATCATTCCCAGAGTTGATCAGGGTTTGGTTTGGAGCCTAGTGGAGGGTCTCAACCAAAGGCTTCTTCGATTCTGTGACGGTCTTGGCTGTAGATTTCTGGACCTGCGTTATCGTGTGGGGGTTTGTAGTACTTCCCTTGGTAGGTCAAGGGTGGACTACACAAAGGAAGCAGCATTTCGGGTAGAAGAGTAGTTGTGGAATGCACATGAGGGATTTTTAGGCTAGGCGATAGTTTGAGGTGCTCTGATGAACACTCGCCCGTCGGTTCAGAGCAAGGGAAGTCAACCGGCGTTCAGAACAAAGACACTTCAACTGTTTAACAATTTTATTACTAAACTGTCGAAGTGCTCATAATAAAGTTCCCGAATTTACTACCCTTGAGGAAAGTTCTCGCGCTCAGATTACTCTTGGGACTAAGAGTTGGCTGAAACCTGAAGTGGAAAGCTCTGATAAATGTAACGATTCGTGAAATGTATATCGGAAAGACGGATTAGAGGCCATAGTAGTAGTAGTGTTCATTGAAGTTGACAAAAATATTGTCTCTATTGAGGCCGAAGTTGAGTGTGATAGTGAAATCGTCTGGTCGCGCATAACAGGTGTAGGCGAAACTAAGTTAATTGTTGGATCTTTTTACTAGCCATCCGATACCGCTGTGGCAGTTATAGAGTCATTCAAAGAAAATCTACAGTCAATAGCTCGTAAATGCTCAGATCATGCAATACTAGTTGGAGGCGAGTTTAACCCGCCAAGTACAGACTGGAGTGTCTATGGACTCATTGCAGACAGACAGTCGTGCGAAATACTTTTGAACACGTTTTCTGAAAACTGTCTTGAGCAGCTAGCTCGGCAGCCCACATGCTATGGGAAATATCTTAGACCTTGTAGCTACACTACTGGCCATTAAAATTGCTACACCAAGAAGAAATGCAGATGATAAACGGGTATTCATTGGACAAATATATTATACTAGAACTGACATGTGATTACATTTTCACGCAATTTGGGTGAATAGATCCTGAGAAATAAGTACCCAGAACAACAACCTCTGGCCGTAATAACGGCCTTGATACGCCTGGGCATTGAGTCAAACAGAGCTTGGATGGCGTGTACAGGTACAGCTGCCCATGCAGCTTCAACACAATACCATAGTTCATCAAGAGTAGTGACTGGAGAATTGTGACGAGCTAGTTGCTCGGCCACCATTGACGAGACTTTTTCAATTGATGAGAGATCTGGAGAATGTGCTGGCCAGGGCAGCACTCGAACATTTTCTGTGTCCAGAAAGGCCCGTACAGGACCTGCAACATGCAGTCGTTCATTATCCTGCTGAAATGTAGGATTTCGCAGGGAGCGAATGAAGGGTAGAGCCACCGGTCGTAACACATCTGAAATGTAACGTCCACTGTTCAAAGTGCCGTCAATACGAACAAGAGGTGACCGAGACGTTTAACCAATGGCACCCCATACCATCACGCCGGGTGATACACCAGTATGGCGATGACGAATAAACCCTTCCAATGTGCGTTCACCGCGATGTCGCCAAACACGGATGCGACCATCATGATGCTGTAAACAGAACCTGGATTCATCCGAGAAAATGACGTTTTACCATTCGTGCACCCAGGTTCGTCGTTGAGTACACCATCGCAGGCGCTCCTGTCTGTGATTCAGCGTCAAGTGTAATCGCAGCCATGTTCTCCGAGCTGATAGTCCATGCTGCTGCAAACGTCGTCGAACTGTTCGTGCAGATGGTTGTTGTCTTGCAAACGTTCCCAACTGTTGACTCAGGGATCGAGACGTGGCTGCACGATCAGTTACAGCCATGCGGATAAGACGCCTGTCATCTCGACTGCTATTGATACGAGGCCGTTGGGATCCAGCACGGCGTTCCGTATTACCCTCCTGAACCCACCGATTCCATATTCTGCTAACAGTCATTGGATCTCGACCAACGCGAGCAGCAATGCCGCGATACGATAAACCGCAATCGCGATAGGCTACAATCCGACCTTTATCAAAGTCGGAAACGTGATGGTACGCATTTCTCCTCCTTACACGAAGCATCACAACAACGTTTCACCAGGCAACGCCGGTCAACTGCTGTTTGTGTATGAGAGATCGGTTGGAAACTTTCCTCATGTCAGCACGTTGTAGGTGTCGCCACCGACGCCAACCTTGTGTGAATGCTCTGAAAAGCTAATTATTTGCATATCACAGCATCTTCTTCCTGTCGGTTAAATTTCACGTCTGTAGCAGGTCATCTTCGTGGTATCGCAATTTTAATGGCCAGCAGTGTACAAACAGACCAGACCTTATCGAAAATGTCAGTATAGTATGGGGATTAGCGATCATGATGTGATTACAGCAACTATGATTACGAAACTCAATAAATCAGTAAAGAACGCTAGGAGAGTGTTTCTGCAAGCTAGAGAAAATAAGCAGTTATTAACATCTTACTTAGACAGTGAAATGGCATCACTTTGTACCAGTGAGATGGATGTAGAGGAATGATGGGCAAAGTTTAAACAGACTATAATTCGTGGTCAGGAGAGTTATGTACCTAGTAAGTGGAGAAAGGATGGAAAAGACCTACCGTGGTTTAATAACGAAATTTATAAAATGCTGAGGAAGCAGAGTCTGTTGCAAACAAGGTTCAAAAGGGGACGCACAAACGACGCCAAGCGAAGGTTACTAGAAATTCGTGCGTCTGTGAAAAGTTCTATGCGCGAAGTATACAACTACCATCGTCACATATTAGCAACCCGAGAGAATTCTGGTCGTATGTGATATCGCTAAGCGTGTCTTAGGCTTCCGTTCAGTCCCTTGTCGGCCAGTCTGGTGTGGCAGTTGAAGATAGCAAAACGAAAGCCGAAGTTTTAAATTTCACGTTCAAGAAATCTTTCGCGCAGGAGAACCGTACAAGCCGGTCGCGGTGGTCTCGCGGCTCTAGGCGCGCAGTCCGGAACCGTGCGACTGCTACGGTCGCAGGTTCGAATCCTGCCTCGGGCATGGATGTGTGTGATGTCCTTAGGTTAGTTAGGTTTAAGTAGTTCTAAGTTCTAGGGGACTAATGACCTCAGCAGTTGAGTCCCATAGTGCTCAGAGCCATTTGAACCATTTTTTTGAGAACCGTACAAACATAACCTTATTTGACCATCGGACGGACTCCCGTATGGATGACACAGAAATAACCATACCTGGCATAGAGAAGCAACTTAAAGATTTGAAAACAAATAAATCACCAGGTCCAGATGGAATCCCAGTTCAATTTTACTAGGACTTCTCTACGACATTGGCCCATACCTAGCTTGTATTTATCGCGAATCTCTCGCCCAGCACAAAATCCCAAGCGACTGGAAAAAAGCGCAGGTGACTTCAGTACATCAGAAAGGTAAAAGAAAGGACCCGTAGAATTACAGACCAATGTCCTTAACTTCGGTTTGCTGCAGAATCTTGAACACAACACATTCTCAGTTCAAATATAATAAACTTTCTTGAGGCTAAGTAGCTTATGTCCACGAATCAGTATTCCTCGTGCGAAACTCAGCTTGCCCTTTTCTCACATGATATATTGCAATCTATGGATGAAGGGCAACAGGCAGATTCCATCTTTCTAGATTTCAGGAAAGCTTAGACACGGTGCCCCATTGCAGGCTGTTAACGAAAGTACGAGCGTATGGAATAAGTTCACAGATACTTGAGTAGATCGAAGACTTCTTAAATAATAGAATGCGGTATGTTGTCCTCGACGGCGAGTGTTCATCAGTGACAAGGGCATAGTCAGGACTGCCCCAGGGAAGTGTGGTACGACCGCTGTTGTTTTCTATATACATAAAAGATTTGGCAGACAGGGTAGGCAGCAGTCTGCAGTTGTTTGCTGATGATGCCGTGGTGTACGTTAAGGTGTCCAATTTGAGTGACTGTAGGAAGATACAAGACGACTTAGACGTAATTTCCAATTGGCGTGGTAAATGGCAGCTAGCCCTAAATGAGGAAAAATGTACGTTAATGCAAATTAGTTGGAAGAGCAAACCCGTTATGTTCGGATATAATATTACTAGTGTCCAGCTGAACGCAGTCAAGTCGTTAAAATATCTGGGTGTAACGTTGCAAAGAGAAAAGGGGTGGAACGAGCATGTGAAAACTGTGGTATGGAAGGCAAATGGTCGACTTCGGTTTATTGGGAGAATTTTGGTAAAGAGTGGTTCACCTGTAAAGGAGACTGCATATAGGACGCTTGTGCGACGTATTCTTGAGTACTACTCGAGTGTTTGAGATCCGTACCAGGTCGGTTTGAAGGAAGACATCGAAACAATTCAGAGAAGAGCTGCTAGATTTGTTACCAGTAGGTTCGAACAAACCGTAAGTGCCACAGAGGTGCTTAGAGAACTCAAATGAGAATCCCTGGAGGGAAAGCGGGGTTCTTTTCGGGAAACACTATTGAGAAAATTTAGAGAACCGAATTTGAAGATGACTGCCGAACATTTCTGCTGCCGCCAACATACATCGTGCGTAAGGACAACGAAGAAAAGATACGAGAAATTAAGGCTGATACGGACGCGTACAGGCAGTAGTTTTCCCGTCGTTCTGTTTGAGAGTAGAACAGGAGGGGAGATGAAAAGTAGTGGTACAAGGTACCCTCCGTCACACACCTTACGGTGGCTTGCGGAGAATCTATGTAGATGTAGTTGTAGATATAAATGTAGATCCCTCCCCCTCCCTGCCCCAGCCTCTTCCTTACCACCACCCAGTTGCCTCTCTCATCGTGTTCGTAGTCTGGCTTCAACTGCCAGGGACTGTGGCCATGTGTGTGTGACATCAGTTTACGTGGGTGTGAGTGTGAGTGCGTGTGTGTGTGTGTGTGTGTGTGCCTGTTGTCCATTTTTGACAAAGGCCTTGTTGGCCAAACATTTATTTTGTTACAGTGTTTTTGATGTGCCTATCTGTGACTCAGCATCTCTGCCGTATGGTGAGTAGCAACTACCCTTTTATTAATATTGTCACATTCCAGCCTGGATTTTCCATTGTTTGATTTTGCCTGACGGCTTTTCTTCCATGCTAACCCAGTGTTGTTTTCCTTCGTTACTATTTTCCGAATCATTACTATACTCGATGTCCATCCTTCCTTCTCTTCTTTCTTGTGTTTCTCTTGTTACCTTACTAATCACACTGCACACTCTACTTATGAGCCACACTGTACCAACAATCTCGGACACACACAGCAGACGTCTACAAGTTCACCCTGACTGTTGATGCAGCATCTCACGTCCCACACATTACTCCTGTAATATCATTAATTCTACACCTTCAGATTGATCACTCTCCCTGCATCACTCTCCTGTATTTTTTTTCGCGCACCTTTCCTGTGCCACACTATTTTGTATCTCATCCTACCAACCATTCCCAGCCCCCTCTCCTTCTCATCTATATTTCAGTTCGTACCTACTAATGTCACCAAATCCCTCCTACTCTTATCCACTGACAGACCTGTAACTCGCAGTAAAAAAATCTTTTAATTTGTTTTTTTCTTTGATCTCTTTGTTACTTCAGGCCGATTTCAGTTGGTTTTCGCCTTTCACTTTCGACATACTCCCTCAGATTTAATCTAATTTCCCCTTATTTGATCTGTTTCGTGATTTTTCTCACGTAGTTTGGTGTTTTTTGCGAATATTTTCGGGCATAATTCTACGTTATTTACGTATTTCTTCGCATTTTTCCACTACCATGGATCCTTGCTCCTTCCATCTGCGTGAATACAGAAAAGTATCCAGTCTTACACACTGTTCCTGCATTATTGCTTGGCTCATGGGATCCCCAAAATAGTGGTACTGAGACATGAGGGGAATGCTCCTCTGCAGCTGGGCAGTGGGATTTTGGGAGGAGAAGGGTGACTGGAAAGGTAAGGACGTGACATCTGTATTTGTACAAGTTCGAACGGGGCAGGGGGTTAATTACGGACTGTGGAGACCTCAGTGAGACCCGCTGTGTATTTTGAGAGGGACTGCTTGTCACTGGAGAAGTGACTACCACGGGTGGCTAGGCTGTATGGAAGGGATTTGTTGGTATGGAATGGGTGGCAGCTGATGAAGTGGAGATATTGCTGGTGATTGGTAGGTTTGATATGGATAGATGCACTGATGTAGACATATTTGAGGTGGAGGTCATCATCGAGGAAGGTGCCTTGTTGGGTTGAGTAGGACCACATGGAGTGAATGGGGGAGAAGGTGTTGAGGTTCCGGGGGAATGTGGATAGGGTGTCATCACCCTTGATCCAGATCACAACGATGTCATCAATGAATCTGAACTAGGTGATGGGTTTAGGTTCAAATGGCTCTGAGCACTATGGGACTTAACTGCTGAGGTCATCAGTTCCCTAGAACTTAGAACTACTTAAACCTAACTAACCTAAGGACATCACACACATCCATGCCCGAGGCAGGATTCGAACCTCTGACCGTAGTGGTCGCGCGGTTCCGTAGCGCCTAGAACCGCTCGGCCACACCGGCCGGCCTGATGGGTTTAGGATTCTGGGTTTTAGGAAGGATTACTCTAGATGCCCCATGAATAGCATGGCATAGGATGGCGCCATTCAGGTGCCCATAGCCATAACCAAGGTTTGTTTGTAGGCAATTCCTTCAAAGGAGAAGGAATTGTGGGCTAGGATACAGTTCGCCATGGTGACGACGAAGGATGTTATTGGTTTGAAATGCATCAGGCATTGGGGAAGGTGGTGTTCAATAACTGTAAGGCCATGAGCATTAGGGATGTTAATGTAAAGGGAAGTGGCATCAATAGTGATGAGCAGGGCACTGTGTGGTAAGGGAACAGGAACTGTGGAGAGTCAGTAGAGGAAATGGTTGGTATCTTTTACACAGGAGAATAGGTTCTAGATAATAGGCTGAAGGTGTTGGTCTATGAAATCAGAGGTTCTGTCAGTCGTGGCACAGTAATCAGCCACAATGGGGCGTCCTGGATGGTTGGGTTTATGGATTTTACGAAACAAGTAGAAGGAAGGAGTGCTGGGAGTGGTAGGGGTGAAGAGAGCGATGCACTCTGGGGAGAGGTTCAGGGATGATCCCAAGGATTTGAGGAGAGACTGGAGATTCTGCTGGATTTCTAGAATGGGGTCATTGTGGCATGGTTTGTAGTTGGATGAATCTGATAGCTGGCAGAATCCTTCTGCCAGGTAATCCCTGTGGTTCAAGACAACAGGGGTGGAGCCTTTGTCAGCAGGTAGGATTATAGGGTCAGGATCAGTTTTTAGGTGGAGGATTACGATTCTTTCTGCGGCTGTAAGGTTAGTTTGCGTGTTGAGGTATTTGGGGAACGATGGCGAGGCAAGGTTCGAGATTAAGAAATTCTGGAAAGTTAACAAGGAGTGGTCTGAGGGCAGAGGGGGTGGATCACAGTTGGATGGAGGAGGGAACTGAGTGAGGCAGGGTTCAACATTGGTCTTTGGTTGAGTCTGATTTGAGTGGTTGGTGGCGGAAAAGTGTTTTCATAGTAGGGACTGGGAGAAGGAGAGAAGGTCTTTAATAAGTCCTGCACAATTGAATTTGCGAGTGGGGCAAAAGGTGAGGCCTTTGGAAAAGACTGATATTTCTGCAGGACTAACACTTTTGGAGGAAAGGTTCATGACTGTGTTTCAGGTCTGTTTAGGTTCTGGATTCTGTGTGGTTGTGGGAGGGAGGTTTGGAAGGTTTGGTAAATGTAGTAGGGCGAAGGGCAGGTTTTGTCAACTATGAAGGGATGTGGTGCGGGTTTGCAGGTTTTAGTACAGATGATGGACAGTGGTATTCCAAGGAGGGAGTAGTAAGTGAGCAAGGTGGAGAGATTTTGAGGTGCTGTTATGCATGTTGCTCTAGTTACTGAAGGGAAAGAGTTTCAGTGTGTGTTGTGAGATCCAGAAATTTGGGACAGCATAGCAGGAAAATTTTACAATTGAAGAGAAGGTATTGCAAGTGGGTTTGGGCTTGACTGATATGGGTTGTAGCACTATGTTGTTGAGGGCTAAGGATTGCGGAATCTGAACAGATGGAGGTCATTGTGGGGTCAAGGGCGGCAGCCTGAGATGGGTAATTTGATGGTAAAACCATTTGGGGGGATCCCAGAAGCCAAGCAACAACTCCAGAACAGTATGTGTACTGGAGTCTGGCTAGGGATAAGGAAACTTTTCTGTATTGATACAGATGGAAGGGCAAGGATCCATGGTGGTGGAAAAAAGTGAAAAAAACGTAAATAACGTAGAATTACGTTCGGAAAAATTCGAAGAAAGCGCCCAAATATGTCAGAAGATTCACGAAATGGATGAAATAAGGAGAAATAAGATGAAACCTGAAGGAGTACGTCGATAGCGGAAGGCTAAAATCGACTGAAATTGGAGCGAATACACAGGGTTCAAATAAGAAGTAAAAAAAAAAGTTTTACTATAGGTTGCAGGTCTGTAGGTGGGTAAGAGAGAATAATGGGGACGGTAGATGTGACTAGATTAGGTGAAATTACTAGATAAGAACAGAGCGGCGAAGGAGTGGAGGGTGTGGCAGAGTTGGTAGGATGAGATACAAGATCGTGTGGCACAAGAAAGGTGCGCGAAAACACGAGATAGTGATGAATGTGAAGATTTAGGTACGATTAATTATATTGGCGGGAGTAATGTGGGACATAAGACTCTGCATCAACAATCAGCGTGGTCTTGTAGCTGTCTGCTGTGTGTGTGTATCCAAGATCGTTGATACAGTGTGGCTCATAAGTAGAGTGTGCAGTGCAGTTTGTGAGGCAACAAGAGAAACACAGGAAAGGAGAGAAACAAGGACAGACATCGAGTATAGTAATGCATTATAAAATAGTAACAAAGGAAAACAGCACTGGGTTAGGACAGAAGAAAAGCTGCCAGCCAAAATCAAACAATGGAAAATCCAGGATGGACTGTAACTATGTTATGAAAAGGATAGTTGCAGCTCAACATGTAGCAGAGTTCCTGAGTCGCAGATAGGCACAACAAAAAAAACTGTCACAAAATGAGCTTTCAGTCAGCAAAGCCTTTGTAAAAAATAGACACACACACACACACACACACACACACACACACACACAACACACACTCACACACGTTCATGCAAACGCAATTCATACACCCACGATGGGAGAGGCATCTGGGTGGGGTAAGGAAGAGGCTGGAGTGGAAAGGGAGAGAGATACCAGGGTAAGGGTAGGGGACAGTAAAGTGTTGCTAGTGGGAGCGTGCAGGGGTGAGGTGGAGAGAGGGTAGGGCAGCTATATGCAGTTTGTATGTTAGACAGTGGTCAGGGAGACGGGGGGGGGGGGGTAGTGGAAAAGGAGCGAAGTAAAAGTCTGCATTCATTGGTGGAATAGAAGGCTGTGTAGTGCTGGGATGGAAACAGTGAAGGGGCTAGATGGGTAAGGACAAAGACAAATGAAGGTTAAGGCGAGGAGGGTTAGTAGAATGTAGGGTATATTGCAGGGAGTGTTCCCATCTGCGCAATTCAGAAAAGCTTGTGTTGGTGGGAAGGATCCAGATGGCACAGACTGTGAAGCAGTCATTGAAATGAAGGTCGTCATGCTGGGCGGCGTGCTCAGCAACAGTGTGGTCCAGTTGCTTTTTGTCCACAGTTTTTTGGTAGCCATTCACGTGAACCGGCAGGTTGTTGGTTGTCATACCCACGTAGAATGCAGCACAATGGTCGCAGCTTAGGTTGTAGATCACATGACTGGTTTCCCTGGTAGCTCTATTTTTGGTGGATAGGTGATGTTTGTGACTGGACTGTAATAGGTAGTGGTGGGAGGATGTATGGGACAGGTCTTGCATCTAGGTCTGTTAAGGGATATGAGCCATGAGGCAAGGGGTTGGTAGCAGGTTTTGTGTAGGGATGGATGTGTATATTGTGTAGGTTCAGTGGGTGGCAGAATATCACTGTGTGGGTGTGGGAGGCTGGGAAGGATAATGGGTAGGACATTCCTCATTTCAAGGCATGAAGAGAGGTAGTCGAAAGCCTGGAGCAGAATGTAATTTAGTTGTTCCAGTCCTGGGTGGTACTACTTCATGAGGGGAATGTTCCTCTGTCCTCTGTGGCCAAACTGTGGGTCTTTGGGAGAAGGTGTGTGACTGGAAAGGTAAAGCATTGGAGATCTGCTTTTGTACAAGTTTGGGGGGGGGAGGGGTAATTATGATCAGTAAAGGCCTCAGTGAGGCCCTCGGTGTATTTCGAGAGGTATCACTTATCACTGCAGATGCAACGACCATGGGTGGCTTGGCTGTATGGAAGGAACTTCTTGAAGATAAGGTATTAACATAAAGCAGAATTCTCATCTGCTGTAACTTTCAAATATTACATATACGCTGTGACAAATAACTCCTCACTCTAATAATCACTTATAGTAAAATTCCCCTGAGAAAATAGACATATGTTCTTTAGGTTTGAAACTTTCAACTTGGTATTCGCTACTCATAAAAAAATTTTGGCAGCGTTCTCACTATAATATTTTTATTCAGTTGCTGACTGTAGATCTTGAAAATGACAATAGTATACTAAGAAGCCCAACTTCATTCTTTCCCATTACAAATAAAGTGCAAATGTTCGCAAGGATTTCCACAGTTTATGTTTATGCAACTTATATGAAACCAAACAGCACAGTAATTCACAGAATAGCTAATGTAAAAAAAAAAAAAAAAAGCTTCTCCTCAAACACAGCCAAAACATAAATATTTTCCAAATCCAAGATAACTTCTTCACTCTACAAGCATAAATGTAAATAAATCCCTCAGTTATAGCTATGTAAATTATGTTTCGTGTAATCACATTAAAAATTTCTCTCTTTCAATCAACTGGATTCAAACTTCATTTCAAAAGCATACATGACTTTTGGACAAATAATCAATAAGCTTCACATTATTACTGCTGTGTAACTACACATGAAACATCATAGTATATGTACACCTAATAGCTATCGGAGAAGGCTAGCATGGCAGTACAAGTTAATTTGAAAGATTCACAGCATAGTTAGAGGATTGATGTGGCTTCAGAATTCGAAATTTTTAGACGTAAGACCCACATCAGATCAGAGCTCTGTGCTCACCAGACACACCATACGCAACTGAAGGTAGTTTCTGCTCCACTGTGCTATAATTTTCTTCCGCTTTGATAAGCATTCAGGATATAAAGATTACTGGCAGATCCTTGCTCACTGGTCTTGACTCAGAATGAACCAGCGGCATGCTGGCTGGCATTTGGTTACTATGGACTCCTGTTCAAAGTTCAGGTATTGTAATATGGGTGGACTTGTAAGGTGGCTATAATTTCGCACCTTACAAGCACTCATCTACATACTTTGCCATGACTTAAAACCGGAATTAAGTATCATCTGAAAAGTTGTACAAAGTATGTATGAATATTTAAAGAAGACTGGCATTGTCAGGCTCACCGTGTAAATAGTTGTTAACGCTACTGCATGAAAGGTAATAGGTTGCCTTTATTATCAAAACAGAGTAATGAATGATTGCCTATATTAGCAGTGGTTGGAACACCAGTGGAAATGAAGCGGCATGCGTGCTCAGGCCCTGGGTGGAAAAGCCCGCACAGGTGTGTTGGTCTGCTTAACACACGAAGTATCTCCCAAGACGGACGGTTGTGTCACCTGAGCGCTGAAGCACAATACAAAGGCGACCGGCTGGTGTTGTCTACATCTACATTTATACTCCGCAAGCCACCCAACGGTGTGTGGCGGAGGGCACTTTACGTGCCACTGCCATTACCTCCCTTTTCTGTTCCAGTCGCGTATGGTTCGCGGGAAGAACAACTGTCTGAAAGTCTCCGTGCGCGCTCGAATCTCTCTAATTTTACATTCGTGACCTCCTCGGGAGGTATAAGTAGAGGGAAGCAATATATTCGATACCTCATCCAGAAACGCACCCTCTCGAAACCTGGCGAGCAAGCTACACTGCGATGCAGAGCGCTTCTCTAGCAGATTCTGCCACTTGAGTTTACTAAACATCTCCGTAACGCTGTCACGGTTACCAAATAACCCTGTGACGAAACGCGCCGCTCTTCTTTGGATCTTCTCTATCTCCTCCGTCAACCCGATCTGGTACGGATCCCACACTGATGAGCAATACTCAAGTATAGGTCGAACGAGTGTTTCCTAAGCCACCTCCTTTGTTGATGGACTACATTTTCTAAGGACTCTCCCAATGAATCTCAACCTGGTACCCACCTTACCAACAATTAATTTTATATGATCATTCCACTTCAAATCGTTACGCACGCATACTCCCAGATATTTTACGGAAGTAACCTCTACCAGTGTTTGTTCCGCTATCATATAATCATACAATAAAGGATCCTTCTTTCTATGTATTCGCAATACATTACATTTGTCTATGTTAAGGGTCAGTTGCCACTCCCTGCACCAAGTGCCTATCCGCTGCAGATCTTCCTGCATTTCGCTACAATTTTCTAATGCTGCAGCTTCTATGTATACTACAGCATTATCCGCGAAAAGCCGCATGGAACTTCCGACACTATCTACTAGGTCATTTATATATATTGTGAAAAGCAATGGTCCCATAACACTCCCCTGTGGCACGCCAGAGGTTACTTTAACGTCTGTAGACGTCTCTCCATTGATAACAACGTGCTGTGTTCTGTTTGCTAAAAACTCTTCAATCCAGCCACACAGCTGGTCTGATATTCCGTAGGCTCTTACTTTGTTTATCAGGCGACAGTGCGGAACTGTATCGAACGCATCCCGGAAGTCAAGGAAAATAGCATCTACCTGGGAGCCTGTACCTAATATTTTCTGGGTCTCATGAACAAATAAAGCGAGTTGGGTCTCACACGATCGCTGTTTCCGGAATCCATGTTGATTCCTACAGAGTAGATTCTGGGTTTCCAAAAACGACATGATACTCGAGCAAAAAACATGTTCTAAAATTCTACAACAGATCGACGTCAGAGATATAGGTCTATATTTTTGCACATCTGCTCGACGACCCTTCTTGAAGACTGGGACTACCTGTGCTCTTTTCCAATCATTTGGAACCTTCCGTTCCTCTAGAGACTTGCGGTACACGGCTGTTAGAAGGGGGGCAAGTTCTTTCGAGTACTCTGTGTAGAATCGAACTGGTATCCCGTCAGGTCCAGTGGACTTTCCTCTGTTGAGTGATTCCAGTTGCTTTTCTATTCCTTGGACACTTATTTCGATGTCAGCCATTTTTTCGTTTGTGTGAGGATTTAGAGAAGGAACTGCAGTGCGGTCTTCCTCTGTGAAACAGCTTTGGAAAAAGGTGTTTAGTATTTCAGCTTTACGCATGTCATCCTCTGTTTCAATGCCATCATCATCCCGGAGTGTCTGGATATGCTGTTTCGAGCCACTTACTGATTTAACGTAAGACCAGAACTTCCTAGGATTTTCTGTCAAGTAGGTACATAGAATTTTACTTTCGAATTCACTGAACGCTTCACGCATAGCCCTGAGTTACGCTAACTTTGACTTCGTTTTGCTTCTGTTTGTCTGAGAGGTTTTGGCTGCGTTTAAACTTGGAGTGAAGCTCTCTTTGCTTTCGCAGTAGTTTCCTAACTTTGTTGTTGAACCACGGTGGGTTTTTCCCGTCACTCACAGTTTTACTTCGCACGTACCTGTCTAAAACGCATTTTACGATTGCCTTGAACTTTTTCCATAAGCACTCAACATTGTCAGTGTCGGAACAGAAATTTTCGTTTTGATCTGTTAGGTAGTCTGACATCTGCCTTCTTTTACTCTTGTTAAACAGATAAACCTTCCTCCCTTTTTTTTATATTCCTATTAACTTCCATATGCAGGGATGCTGCAACGGCCTTATGATCACTGATTCCCTGTTCTGCGCTTACAGAGTCGAAAAGTTCGGGTCTGTTTGTTATCTCCACGAGTCGGTTCTCCGTTTAATTGCTCAAGGTAATTTTCGGATAGTGCACTCAGTATAATGTCACTTCATGCTCTGTCCCTACCACCCGACCTAAACATCTGAGTGTCCCAGTCTATATCTGGTAAATTGAAATCTCCACCTAAGACTATAACATGCTGAGAAAATTTATGTGAAATGTATTCCAAATTTTCTCTCAGTTGTTCTGCCACTAATGCTGCTGAGTCGGGAGGTCGGTAAAAGGAGCCAATTATTAACCTAGCTCGGTTGTTGAGTGTAACCTCCACCCATAATAATTCACAGGAACTATCCACTTCTACTTCACTACAGGATAAACTACTACTAACAGTGACAAACACGCCACCACCGTTTGCATACAATCTATCCTTTCTAAACACCGTCTGTGCCTTTGTAAAAATTTCGGCAGAATTTATCTTTGGCTTCAGCCAGCTTTCTGTGCCTATAACGATTTCAGCTTCAGTGCTTTCTATCAGCGCTTGAAGTTCCGGTACTTTACCAATGCAGCTTCGACAGTTTACAATTACAATACCGATTGCTGCTTGGTCCCCGCATGTCCTGACTGTGCCCCGCACCCTTTGAGGCTGTTGCCCTTTCTGTACTTGCCCGAGGCCATCTAACTTTGTAGCAGGGCTGCAAGGATAACTGGATAATACTTCGGCAACCCTGAAAATCTTGGACGCCACAGAGGAGCGACGAAGTGTTACCTCGGAAATCATGCAGGCTGTGTTATTTCCGAGGATTTTTACTCTGAGAAGCGTACCATTGTATGAATTCCTAATTAGCAGGTATAGGTATTTCCTCGCAAACTCTCTGCACTGGACGACAAAAGTCCAAAATGTGGTTGGTCGGCGTTCAGAAGAATCTGTAGAGAGGGAGAATATTCCGTGGTTTCGAGAATATGATACGCTTTCTGCACTTACGAGGGAGGAGAGCCGAGCTTTGCTGGGAAGTCAGCTGTGGAGAGAAAAAGGTCTTGCGTTTTGAGCGCCCATGTTTGACGGTCGCTCAGTATTAGCTTTTGTTGGTACAGACGGACTTGCTGTCTTTGCTCTCGGTAGATTTTATAGTTAGAACGGTTAGGCACTGCACTATTGCGAACTTATACGATTCTGGACTTCGCCTCCGGGTAGGGAGTCGTTTTTGAGTATGCAGCGTTCAGTGATTGAGAGCACTTCTGTCTATGGTCACGTTGAGACGTTATCTGAATTCCGTCCTTGTGGCTGGAGTTCGCGTTTCTTATCGGTAGATCACAGAGAGGAGAAGACAGTATTAGATTGTACTAGTCACAGGACCGCCTTCTGCCGTCCTAGTGTTTGAAAGAGTTTTTATTTTGTGGCTGGAGTTCTTATATCGACGCAGACATGTACGAGAACCATCACTCTGATGCACCGGACGCAGTACATACGGTGATACTGCTAATTGCTTCGGCATACTAGTGCTATAAAGCTAAACAGCTGTGATCATGAAAGTTGTATTTCCACTGAGGTTGCACACCACTGTAGATCATCATTAAAAGTATTGTCTTCTAGTGTCTTGTACATAGATGATGTCAGTCATCTCGCGTTATTTATATTGGATTGCGAAGCCATAAAAGGGGGCATATTTGGGCAATCTGATCAATCATGTTAGTTAGGAAATTCATTTGTTTCTCTTTATGTCCTTTGGACATTGATATATAAACATTTGTAATATATAAAAGGGTTTTTAATCTACAATAAATGTACAAGCAGAAACTACATTTATCATTTTATAGTTACTAGTTCCCTTAACCATTCATTCAAGTTCATGTTGTAATTTGTATGTTAAAGAGCAAGAAGGCAGAAATAATATCAAAATTAAGAGACCATAAGATCTGCTACAGGGGTAATTAGGCAGGCCCAAATCTTGATTTTCGCGTTGTGCACATTCATTTTTACACCCGCCTGGAGTAGCATCATGGATATGGCTTACCCTACCAGAATCCTACTTAGAGTCTTCTGATAGTAGTCATATAGCGGTTTTAAACCTCGGAAATTTTCAAAAAAAAAATTCCCATTTATAATGTTTAGGTGTTATTGATAACGATCACCAGCTTGCGTATATAGTTTGCAGTGGTAAAGTCATGCGAAAACATTAAAAATAATATTTGTGTAAAGGCGTTGCGCTTCAACCCGCTGGCTGCAATTTATTGATATTTATGTTATGTCGTTTGTCGTTGTATTTTGTTTGTATTGTAACAACACTGCTCGTGCACGACGTTGCCGTTAGTTGAGCTTGTTTGTTGTAGATATTTTATGGTACATGCCCGTTACATAATAAATGTGGATAGTGTAAATTATGTGTACTTTTAAAAGATAACTGTTACTAGGGATCACTCCATGATAACTGGGGCTAAGCGCGCGTATTAGCACAACTGATCACTTGTTATAACAATATAGAAATGCCAGATACGTGGGGTAGTCAAGAAAGCCTATGGGGTGAGAAAGCTAGCTTTGTTAGCAGCACAAGGCACAGGTGAGGGGAATACTGATCCAGGGGAACATTTTGAGGATGGGGCAATCTGATAACGAAGATGAGTAACAGAGACACACTGAGGCAATCGTAAAGATGCAGGACTGTAATGTAGGGAGTCCAAGTGAATGCGGAACAACTAAGAATCGTGGTAGATCGCGTCAGTGATATCGTCACGAGGCAGCATATCAAGGGGCAAGGTGATGACTTTTTTGAATACCAAGAAATGAAAAGAGAGAAGGGCAGATCACCTAAGATCCGAGGAAGAGACAGTCACAATAGGAGGGAAGATTTAGATGGCACAGGTGTGTTGGACATCCTTGCATACCTAAAAGCAATGGGAAGTGAATTGGGAAGTAAAATTAAAAAGGTCAGCTCTGAATTGGCAAGCCAGATAAAAAAGGGGAATGATGAAGTATGCTTTGAAATGGGAAGTAAAATTCAAAACCTTAGTGTCGAGATTCAGTGGATAAAATATGAAACGAGGGAAGTGAAAAATGAGATAGTGACGCTCCAAACAAAACTAGAACTAGAGAGTGCAGAGGTCAGAAGAACCGCGAACGAGGCGCTATTACTAGCGAGGAGGGTAAAGCGATTGCTCTGGAAATATTAGGGAAGACAGAAAACACGACAAAGATAGGTAGAGGTGCATTAACGAAGTTGCAGAGGAGCGTGAAACAAGTAGAAAGAACACAGATGCAAAAGACAGAAATTGCAACGAATAAGGCATTGACTGTGGAGCTCTCCCAATTTAAACAAAACATAGAAAGTGAAATTAAGCAATTATCTCAGGAAGTCAGGTCGCAGCCCAGTCAAAAATCACTTCTCAGAAAATAAATACACTCCTGGAAATTGAAATAAGAACACCGTGAATTCATTGTCCCGGGAAGGGGAAACTTTATTGACACATTCCTGGGGTCAGATACATCACATGATCACACTGACAGAACCACAGGCACATAGACACAGGCAACAGAGCATGCACAATGTCGGCACTAGTACAGTGTATATCCACCTTTCGCAGCAATGCAGGCTGCTATTCTCCCATGGAGACGATCGTAGAGATGCTGGATGTAGTCCTGTGGAACGGCTTGCCATGCCATTTCCACCTGGCGCCTCAGTTGGACCAGCGTTCGTGCCGGACGTGCAGACCGCGTGAGACGACGCTTCATCCAGTCCCAAGCCGGCCGAAGTGGCCGTGCGGTTAAAGGCGCTGCAGTCTGGAACCGCAAGCCCGCTACGGTCGCAGGTTCGAATCCTGCCTCGGGCATGGATGTTTGTGATGTCCTTAGGTTAGTTAGGTTTAACTAGTTCTAAGTTCTAGGGGACTAATGACATCAGTAGTTGAGTCCCATAGTGCTCAGAGCCATTTGAACCAATCATCCAGTCCCAAACATGCTCAATGGGGGACATATCCGGAGATCTTGCTGGCCAGGGTAGTTGACTTACACCTTCTAGAGCACGTTGGGTGGCACGGGATACATGCGGACGTGCATTGTCCTGTTGGAACAGCAAGTTCCCTTGCCGGTCTAGGAATGGTAGAACGATGGGTTCGATGACGGTTTGGATGTACCGTGCACTACTCAGTGTCCCCTCGACGATCACCAGTGGTGTACGGCCAGTGTAGGAGATCGCTCCCCACACCATGATGCCGGGTGTTGGCCCTGTGTGCCTCGGTCGTATGCAGTCCTGATTGTGGCGCTCACCTGCACGGCGCCAAACACGCATACGACCATCATTGGCACCAAGGCAGAAGCGACTCTCATCGCTGAAGACGACACGTCTCCATTCGTCCCTCCATTCACGCCTGTCGCGACACCACTGGAGGCGGGCTGCACGATGTTGGGGCGTGAGCGGAAGACGGCCTAACGGTGTGCGGGACCGTAGCCCAGCTTCATGGAGACGGTTGCGAATGGTCCTCGCCGATACCCCAGGAGCAACAGTGTCCCTAATTTGCTGGGAAGTGGCGGTGCGGTCCCCTACGGCACTGCGTAGGATCCTACGGTCTTGGCGTGCATCCGTGCGTCGCTGCGGTCCGGTCCCAGGTCGACGGGCACGTGCACCTTCCGCCGACCACTGGCGACAACATCGATGCACTGTGGAGACCTCACGCCCCACGTGTTGAGCAATTCGGCGGTACGTCCACCCGGCCTCCCGCATGCCCACTATACGCCCTCGCTCAAAGTCCGTCAACTGCACATACGGTTCACGTCCACGCTGTCGCGGCATGCTACCAGTGTTAAAGACTGCGATGGAGCTCCGTATGCCACGGCAAACTGGCTGACACTGACGGCGGCGGTGCACAAATGCTGCGCAGCTAGCGCCATTCGACGGCCAACACCGCGGTTCCTGGTGTGTCCGCTGTGCCGTGCGTGTGATCATTGCTTGTACAGCCCTCTCGCAGTGTCCGGAGCAAGTATGGTGGGTCTGACACACCGGTGTCAATGTGTTCTTTTTTCCATTTCCAGGAGTGTAGTAGGCGATTTGGAATAACAGAAACCGAAAGAGTCAGTTCAAACTCAGGACGATCATGACCAAACCCAGACGATATTAGAATGCGTTCGAATGTAAGAGTTGCTCGTCAAGTACACACTGAAAGCGTATCTGCAGAGCAACGAAATATCGCTAGAGATACAGCCCCCGCGTCTAACAGGGCGCAACTAGCTCGCAAATTGCGAATACAGAGAACAGCAATGAGATATTTCTTATGCATAAGTGTTACCCGATAATGCGCACCATTGGAAATTTTTCCAGTGATGAAAACGTGACAGGGAGTAGAAGAGAGGACGCTCAGGGTAACGGTAGACAGGAAACATCAGCGCCAAGTGAGAATGTGGTAGGCCGAGCGGGAAGAAATTCTAATGAAATTATCGATTTTAAGCATTTTAGCTCTATACGAAAGTCCAGCATTACAAAGACGAGGGTAATGTTCTACACCCAAAAACTTTCATTGGACAATTTGATTTATCATTACCTCGGCCTCTAATGTACAAACTGGACTTCGTATGATCTCATATGGGGGGAACATCGGCCGAATGCATGCGGAACATTGCAAAAACGTGCACGCCATACGAAGAATTTCGTGACGCATTTTTAATCAAATACTGGTCCAAGGATACACACGACAGGACCAAACAGGAAATAATGGTGAGCAGAGACTTGGAGAGTTTAGAGTTCCATAGTCCGGTGAAGTTTTTTGAAAACTTGACCAAGAAAAATCAGTATTTGGACGATCCATGCTCACCGGCTGAGATCATAAGATTGTGTTACATGAACTTGCCAATTTCCTACCAGCATTAACGCTCGTCGGCCGATGTGGAAGTGACATAGAAGGATTCAAGGGTATCTTACGAGAGTTGGAGTTCGCTTTCAACGAGCAGCAGGCGCGAGAAAAACGTAGGCAGAGAGACGTGCAAAGTGAAAGAAGGGAGAACAATGGAGGGAATAATAGAGGACATAATTGGCAAAACAATGTAAATCGGCTGCCTCAACAAAACATGGACCATAGATATCGTAGTGGGAACAATGTATAGTGGAAGAACTATGGCAGAGAATATAGGCAACAAAATGAACGCAGATGGGAGCCACAAAGTAATGGCACATGATGGGGTGGCACTAGAGAAACTCGTCAACAGTCTGACCAAGGATGGGGTGGAATGAATAACAACGGGAATCAGGAGCAATCAGTTGAAATTAGACCACCTAACTCTGGGAGAGTACGGAAAAATGACATAGAATAAGTAGGAATAATTAAAGGAGCTTGTATGGCGAAAGTAAAATATATTGTATATAGTTTGCAATTAAGTTAAGTTATTGCACTGAATGGATGTGTAAATTTATCAATATTTTCTGTGGTATTGTCATGTTACGAGAGGTTCTACAGTGCACAAAAGGGCAGGATGTCGAGAGTGAGAAAATTAGGGTATGTTTCTTTGTTTAATCTATAAATATGAACACAGAGAGCTGAGCATACGATTAAAATAGTGTCTGGAGTTTAAGATGTGCTATCCGTCTTTGAAGCAATAAAGTAAAAATAAAAAACGTATGATACTGCAAAAATAAATAAATAAATAAACAAAAATAAAATGTTGTAAAGATGTGTGAATAAGTAAGTTTGTTACCCAATTGATGTGGAATGTATTATCAGAGAATATCTGCATTAAAAAAAAAATTAGAACTACTTAATGAAATGAGTGTCTATTTCCTGTGTTTAGCAATGGGGTCACAAATGAGTGACTTGCTAGTAGTGGTTTGCGGTGACAAGCAGGTGCGTCATCCAAATATGATTTGTCTCCATTCAGAGAAACGAGAGTTCACTAAGTGGCCTGCTCCACGTGGCTAAGCGAGAGTGCACCGTTATTTGTATATGGAAATGTATTTATTTCTGTTTTCTGTTCTGAGAGATGGAAGAATTGTGTACATGGTGGCCAATTCTGCAGAATACCACATGAGTGCACCGAAATATTGTTTGAATGTTATATCGACATGAAATGGAAGTGTAATAAGGGGATATAGACACATAAAAATTAATAAAGGGATTAAGAAATGTTATACGTTCATCCACATGACATCGTGGGTAATACGTAAGGGCATGGCAGTCATGTTGATCAGCAGCAATTTTATATAGTGTACTAAAATCTTTATATTTGCGGGTACCACTAGTAAAATAAAATGGAACTTTATTAACATAAAACAGGGTCCATATATTAATGACAGAGAAAGGTAATAGCAGCAGCTCCGGAAACGGGACAGCGACAGAGAAGGTATTACTGAGTAAAAACATGAAAGACGGTACGTGACAGTATAATTAAATAAAGTATTAGTTATTTTGCACTAAACTATGTAGTTTATGATTGTACACAGGAAGCAAGCTGAAGCATGAAATGAAGGAGCCTGCCTGATCATTCATTTGTGTGTGTTTGTGCAGACATGCACTTTATTGTTCACGGATATTCACGATGACATCCATGACGAAACCAAGAGCCATCAGATCGGACGATCTTGTGATTTCTAACCACAGTGTAGTACTTGGAATAGGGTTGTAGTTGTTGTTGTCTTCAGTCCTGAGACTGGTTTGATGCAGCTCTCCATGCTACTCTATTCTGTGCAAGCTTCTTCATCTCCCAATACCTACAGCAGCCTACATCCTTCTGAATCTGCTTAGTGTATTCATCTCTTGGTCTCCCTCTACGATTTTTACCCTCCACGCTGCCCTCCAATGCTAAATTTGTGATCCCTTGGTGCCTCAGAACATGTCCTACCAACCGGTCCCTTCTTCTTGTCAAGTTGTGCCACAAACTCCTCTTCTCCCCCATTCTATTCAATGCCTCCTCATTGTGTGTCTACCCAGCTAATCTTCAGCATTCTTCTGTAGCACCACATTTCGAGAGCTTCTATTCTCTTCTTGTCCAAACTAGTTATCGCCCATGTTTCACTTCCATACATGGCTACACTCCATACAAATACTTTCAGAAACGACTTCCTGACACTTAAATCTATACTCGATGTTGACAAATTTCTCTTCTTCAGAAACGCGTTCCTTGCCATTGCCAGTCTACATTTTATATCCTCTCTACTTCGACCATCATCATTTATTTGCCCGCATCTCGTGGTCGTGCGGTAGCGTTCTCGCTTCCCACGCCCGGGTTCCCGGGTTCGATTCCCGGCGGGGTCCTTAGGTTAGTTAGGTTTAAGTAGTTCTAAGTTCTAGGGGACTTATGACCACAGCAGTTGAGTCCCATAGTGCTCAGAGCCATTTGAACCATCATTTATTTTGCCCCCCCAAATAGCAAAGCTCCTTTACTACTTTAAGTGTCTCATTTCCTAATCTAATTTCCTCAGCATCACCCGACTTAATTCGACTGCATTCCATTATCCTCGTTTTGCTTTTGTTGATGTTCATATTATATCCTCCTTTCAAGACAATGTCCATTCCGCTCAACTGCTCTTCCAAGTCCTTTGCTGTCTCTGACAAAATTACAATGTCATCGGCGAACCTCAAAGTTTTTATTTCTTCTCCATGGATTTTAATACCTATTCCGAATTTTTCTTTTGTTTCCTTTACTGCTTGCTCAATATACAGATTGAATAACATCGGGGATAGGCTACAACTCTGTCTCAGTCCCTTCCCAACCGCTGCTTCCCTTTCATGCCCCTCGACTCTCATAACTGCCGTCTGGTTTCTGTACAAATTGTAAATAGCCTTTTGCTCCCTGTATTTTACCCCTGCCACCTTTAGAATTTGAAAGAGAGTATTCCAGTCAACATTGTCAAAAGCTTTCTCTAAGTCTACAAATGCTAGAAACGTAGGTTCGCCTTTCCTTAATCTTTCTTCTAAGATAAGTCGTAAGGTCAGTATTGCCTCACGTGTTCCAACATTTCTACGGAATCCAAACTGATCTTCCCCGAGGTCGGCTTCTACCAGTTTTTCCATTCGTCTGTAAGGAATTCGCGTTAGTATTTTGCAGCTGTGGCTTATTAAACTGAGAGTTCGGTAAGTTTCACATCTGTCAACACCTACTTTCTTTGGGATTGGAATTATTATATTCTTCTTGAAGTCTGAGGGTATTTCGCATGTCTCATACATCTTGCTCACCGGATGGTCGAGTTTTGTCAGGAATGGCTCTCCCATGGCCATCAGTAGTTCCAATGGAATGTTGTCTACTCCCAGGGCCTTGTTTCGACTCAGGTCTTTCAGTGCTCTGTCAAACTCTTCACGCAGTATCGTATCTCCCATTTCATCTTCATCTACATTCTCTTCCATTTCTATAATATTGTCCTGAAGAACATCGCCCTTGTATAGACCCTCTATATACTCCTTCCACCTTTCTGCTTTCCCTTCTTTGCTTAGTACTGGGTTTCCATCTGTGCTCTTGATATTCATGCAAGTCGTCCTCTTTTCTCCAAAGGTCTCTTAACCATCTTATTGTACTCAAAACGTCTAGCGGGCATGCTAAATGTGGTTTTCTCTCTATCTATTTCGATTCTCATCACTTGGTAGCATCCCTTAGCTAAATCCAATGTTGAAAAGTATTTTGCTTTCTGCAGGCTATTTAATATTTCGTCTATACAGCGAAAAGGGTACACTATGTTGAGAGATATTTCATTTACATTTCGGTACTCTTTTACCACTCTCCACTTCTGTTGTCCACTAACATCTAATTTCTTTCTTAGCATTATTAATTGGTTGTTCCAGGCGCTCTTACTAGGTGATATTATGCCATCCGCTAACACACTATTGATCTCTTTATTCAGTGCTTCCTGCTGGGAGTGCAGAATGTGGTACAGCCGATGACTGATATTCATGCCTTCTGCTTCGGGTTTCAGTGGTACCTGGTTCTTCACTAACGTCATAAGCGTCAGTCGATCACCTAGTAAATGAAAGACATCGTTAAAGGCGACTCACATTTCTTCAGTTCATTGTTTTTCCTTTTTGTTCAAATGTTCTACGTGCATATTCTCTCGTAAAAGGGTCTTTCTCGATTTTGACTTTACACTCGTCTGATGGAGGTACAGTTTCTGCGAGTGCCTCGGGCATTGCGAGTATTTGTCACGCTAGTAATACTTGTCCCATCCTTCACTGTCACTGATGCATGTGGGGTGAGTATACCCCGTCGTATCTCTTGCCTCGGAATATCAGCTTCAGTCTCTGTTATTTTTGTTAGGCTTACCTTCACAAATCGTTCCTCTCGTGTTCCTATCCGCATTTCTGTTTCCTCCTCCTGCTGCCACTGCTGCTGGCGCCATTCCCTTGGACTACCGCTTATTTTCTGCAGCCTGTCGACACTTCTTTCTTGCAAAATCCTTCCAAGCGACACAAATTCTTTTTATTGCAGCGCTGATGGACATTGGTCAAGTGCTACTTGCGCTAATATCCCGGTCGGTTGCCTCTGTCTGTGACTCTTATCTCTACTCCCATTCGCACTTACTGGACTGTGTAAACTTCTTTCTAATGTGTGCGCTGTTGCTGATTTCTGTGTTATATCTTCCGAATTTGCATACCTCTGAGGCCTTGTAATTCTTTGTGGTGCCCTTTCACAAACTCTATATCCATTGATTCTCATCTTGCATCTTGCATGTCCTGCTTCGGTGCTTCTGCTTGGCATCATACCTAACTTGGCTGCAGTTTTATATTCGTCTGCCTTTTGCAACTCGATCCATGCGTTCCATATTTTAATTCTTCTGCCTGCACAATCAATAGTTACACAGCGCTTGTCCAGGAAATCTCTTCCCACTAAACCAACAAAGGGTAAATCTATACTTGCCACTATCATCTGAAAATTCTATACACATTCTGTCCCCTGCAGCGCATGGAATACTATTTTCGCTCTCCCTTCCATTCCGATATTCTCATTTTCAGTACTCCGAATGGTGACAGTCCACTTTGAATCTCAGTGTTTTCCTTATTTCAATCCTATCTCCTTTATTAAGCTCACATGCACAACACTGTCTATTAGTAATTTCACCTGAGGGCAACTTGAATCACAGCAGTTTAATTGAACAAAATAATTTTTGCTGGTGCAGTCCGCGGTACATATAATGTCGGATGCAGCGTAATGTGACTACATCATTATGCTTTGGGTTCGTTTACCTGAGCATTCTTCTTACAGATATTTAGCCATCGGCTCTGTACAGTCTCTAACGTAGTGCCTCGAGCGATGACATGTAGAACATGTACCTGGTCTTGCTTGGGTGCATGGGGGAGTATGTCCCATCAGGCTGCACTGACTGAACCTCACTGGAGGCGCACATTGTGACGTGGAACTGTTTCCTTTGAAGTGACGACAATTTGTCACTTCCAAAGATAACTTGTTCTGAGACTGCTTCATTTCTTGGACTTGGTACTTTCGTTTACACTCTCGTGCCAAGTAACCTTCCTGACCACAGTTAAAGCATGTTTCACCAGATCCACGGCCTTGTCTTGAATTTCTGGATCCCTTAAATTTTTCCCAATCTGAACCTATGGCACTCTATTCAACTGACAATAAATCAATAGCTTCAAACACTTTTAGGCGTTCCCCTTGAGCTCTAACAATCGTCTTTATTTGGTCCTCATACAGCCCTCGAATGAAAAGTGTCTGCCCAAATATACCAATCAATGTGTTACTTCCTGAGACATCTCTCTCGTTCATTAATCTTTTCATTGCTTCCCAGAAATGGAATTGGAGTGTATATATTTGCACATCCCATTGAGCCATACTTTGATCCCATGCTTACCTACTGCCAAATAATTTGCAAGCATCATAGTCCAACATTCGTTTGTCTTCGTAGTTCTCCTTAAGAACAGCATGCACTGTGAACTACGATTCCGTATGATTGTGGACTAATAGTTTGCTAGGAGCTGACCCTTGATCTACCCTACTACAAATTTTAAAAATGCTTTCTTAGAGCTAGTGTCTACTAGTTAAAAAGTATTGTCGCATTTGTTTATAAATTCCGACAATTGTTCACTATCCGCATTTGACATTTATGGCACTAATTTAGTTGTTTGACTATAACTAAGGACTACTTTGTCCCAACTATCTGAACTGAGACTATTGAACTCAGCGGGTTGACTTACGATCACTAACCTTCCGTTACTGCTTTCATCTTGTTGTCTGGTGCATTGCTTTCCTGCAGTCTCCGTTCGGGTGAGGTGAACATATTGCTCGCAGATGCGGCTGTAGCAGCGGCGACAGTGGTGGCAGTGTCACTGTCTGTTACCCTCTGCCTAAGCGAGCATCTCGGTCGTAGTCTGCACATTAGCGATAGCGGTTTTGGTGGCAGCTCTGAGGCTCCCTGGTCATGTCAGCTTCTCTCAGACAGACACTCAGCGGCAGTGGTGGTGGCTGCCTCCTCTCTCACTCACCTTGCACAGTGGCAGTGACGGCATTGATGGCTGCCCTTATGGTCAGATGAATCTCTCATTCAGTTTTCACAGTAGCAGTGGCGGAATTGATGGCTGCCCTTCTGGTGAGATGAGCCTCTCATTCAGCTTGCACAGTGGCAGTGGCGGCATTGATGGCTCCCCTTCTGGTTAGATGAGCCTCTCATTAAGCTTGCACGGTGGCAGTGGCAGTTTTGATGGCTGCCCTTCTGGTCAGGTGAGCCTCTCATTCAGGTTTCACAGAGGCAGTGCCGATGTTGATAGCTGCCCTTCTGGTCAGATGAGCCTCTTATTGAGCTTGCACTGTGGCTGTGCGGTGATGATGGCTGCCCTTCTGGTCAGATGAGCATCTCATTCAGCCTGCACAGTGGCAGTGGCAGAGTTGATGGCTGCCCTTCTGGTCAGGTGAGCCTCTCATTCAGCTTTACAGCTGATAGCTGACCTCTGGTCAGTTGAGCCTCTCATTCAGCTTACTCAGTGGCAGTGGCAGCGATTATGGCTGCTCTTCCGGTCAGATGAGCCTCTCATTCAGCTTGCACAGTGGCAGTGGCGGCGTTGATGGCAGCCCTTGGTCAGGTGAGCTTCTTGTTCAGCTTGCATAGTAGCAGTGGTGTAATTGATGTCTACCCTTTTGGTCAGGTGAGTGTCTCTTTCTGCTTGCAGAGTTTCAGTGGCGGCATTGATGGCTGCCCTTCTGGTCACGTGAGCCTCACATTCAGCTTTACAGTGGCAGTGGTGGCATTGATGGCTGCCCTCTGGTCGGTTGAGCCTCTCATTCAGCTTGCTCAGTGGCAGTGGCAGCGATTATGGCTGCCCTTCTGGTCAGATAACCCTCTGGCTCAGCTTGCATAGTGGTAGTGATGGCATTGATGGACGCCCTTCAGGACAGATGAGCCTCTTGCACAACTTGCACAGTGGCGGTGGTGGCATTGATGGCTGTCCTCCTTGTCAGGTGAGCCTCTCGCTCATCTTGCACGGTGGCAGTAGTGGCATTGATGGTTGCCCCTCTCGCCTGGTGAGCCTCTCACTCAGTTTGCACAGTGGCAGAGGCGGAATTGAGAGCTGTCCTTGTGGTCAGGTGAGCTTCTTGTTCAGCTTGCAAAGTAGCAGTGGTGTCATTGAGGCCGCCCTCCTGGTCAGGTGAGCCTCTCTTTCTGCCTGCACAGTTTCAGTGGCGATGTTGGTGGCTGCCCTTCTGGTCAGGTGAGCCCCTCGCTCACAGTTGCACAGAGGCGGTGGTGGCTGCCGTTTCACCCTAAATCATTCCCTCAACACATTGCTGGTCAGTGTTTTAACAAAGCTGCTGAGCTCCTTTACAACTATTTCAGTGCGCTGATTCGCTTTGGCATTCATCTTGATCTAGCTATTCAATCACTCGAACAACCCGCCCACCCTTCACGTGACACCAAAAAGTGTTCACCACCCTTGATATGTCCCGAGAGAGAATAAGGAGGACACTATTGACTGACAAGGGCTTACTTCGATCAGTGCAATCAACGAGCGATTTTCATGTGGGCAGTTTGTGGGACTCCACTCTTTAAGGAACCTACAAGCTAACTGGGGTTTCATAGACACAAAGGTTGGAGTAACCCTCAAGGAAACTGGGAACTAAGTGAAACTCCAAATAACTAAAGTTGAATGGAAGTCTTTTCTTGGCACTACTGAACAGAATTGCTGTAAGTCATGGCCTGTTATTGCTGTATGCAGCCTACGCAGATCTACAAACCAGCTGCTTGTGAACACGCGATCTCGAGTCTATCTCATCAATACTGCTACTCTTCAGACTGTCCCTCAAATATTCTAATTCCGCAGTCTGGCGATGACTGACATAGGCGCCACAGACCACTACCAGACTGTGTGTGTCCCATTTTAGGGTGGGTCCCGCTTTTTGGCTTTCCTCATGTTTCTGTAGGATTCTCTCTGCCATACATAGTGAGCCTGTGTGTGGCCATTATCATATTAGGCCAAATAAAGAGCGCTTACATTGTAGTCACATACTTCGTACAGGATCGGAGTCACACGCATGCTGGTCATAGTCTGCCTCTTGTGTGTACATCGCCTGTGTATAAATAATTATTCGTAATTACTTACATTGTGTGATTTGCATTAATTTTTGCTTTTCGCAAACCTACAATGTTTTTGTATTCCTTTACCATCATTAATAGTTCTGTGACTCTCTTAAACAAATAAACATCTTTGCTGCTGCTTACATCTGAAATAATATTACATTTTGTAATATGAGTTAACCCGACAAGTTCCACAGTATCTTCTGTCAAAAACTGCTTTATATGCATATTCACCACTTCTTAAATTTTACTAAGAAATTTTCTTTTTACTTTCATGTTGAGATATTTTAACTTTGTTTCAGTGCTTTTGCTTCTGCTTTTATTAATATTTGTGTAACGTTTGGATAGAACATTGGTATCGGTACAACTTTCATTCTTGTCCATGACATGTATAATCAGGGTGTTCACAAGTTTCCCCAAACGAAATTCCCTGGTATTTCCCTGATTTCCAGACAAGTTTTAGGATTTTTCCTTGGCAAATTTTCAGATCTCAAGGGTAAGTTAAGACGTAAGCTTACAATCTGTCTTGAGCTACGGTACAAGAAACAATAGTGCAAACTAGGAAATATCTAAAAAAAAGTTGCAAGCAGATGGTGTTTCCTGATGTGAGCAAAAATGAAGTACTTATATCAACATCTTTTGTAACAAACTGTTTTTAGATGGAGAAAAAAAGCGAAATGGTATATGTGCCTCATTAAGACCACGAATGTTATTTTATTTCAATAAAACGAAACCCATTTGGTAACAAAAATACCCTTTTCCTTGGATTTGCAAGATAGGTTTAAAATACTTTTACTGATTTCAGAAATAACCCCAGAAAAAAGTAGGCCTCCTGAAAGAAGTGTATAAGGCAGGGAAGAACTGTATAAACCAACACTGTAGGTGACTGCCAGTAAAATGTTGGTCCTACTATGTTCGTTATTGTCGGTTTTTACGCACTGGGTTATACCTGTTATTTTACAGGTATTGTGTGATTTTTCTTTCGAGAAATATGTGAGTACATAGTGTACAAACCGTCAGCAACTGACACAACTTTCTTCTTCTTATCGTCCATACTTTGTAACATACTAACTCCTTTTGAATTGCCAAAATGTACTAGAACAGATAAAAATCTCTAAAACGCCACACTGCACAATGTAATAACGGTGATACAGTCGCAATTCCTGAAATCCATCGCCCATGGCCTCTGGCCTGCTGAGGAGCACTGCAGTCCTGGGTCCATGGATAAACCATGAAAATCCGCTGCATTACGTCACACACAAATCGGTGAGACTGGATCCGACGGGCAGGGCCTGCACATTAGTGGGAACCGAATAGCTTCAGATTGGCAGGCCTGATCCATTACAAATACCTGCAGAAACGGCCTGCAGTTTTGGCACATTGCAGAAACCCACTCTTGTGGCCAGCTATTCACGAGCCACAGACAGCATGTTGATGAAATGAGACTGCGGTGATCAATCCATACAAAAGACAACTTGTTCAAATTCTCTGAGAATGAATAATAAGGCGGATAGGTAGCAACCCACAGAAAAGATGCTTGCTGAGCAACAGACAGGCAGGTGGAAAAGGCAATCATCATCTCACAGCTAAACATCCAGCCATAGCTTTTGTCAGAAAACCAGAACACACACACACACATTCACACAATCATTCAGATACAACTCAAGCACATACGACCACTATCTAAGGCCGCCGCGTCTACAGTCTCTGGGAATCAGATCCAAACAAACCACTACTCATGCCCCCTGTCGGCAGCTGCCAGGCTAGTGACAAGAAATGGTGGCAGCACTGACTGTATGCTGAGGGGAGTGGTAGGAAGGGGAGAAGCAGTAGTAATGAGAGAGCAGGGAAGCAGCTCATGTGCTCAGCTGCATCCAGCCAGCGACGAAGGGTGACACCTCAGTAAACAAACCATTTTATCTACTGAGACAAAAACGAGATTCTTCCTGTGGTTTTTTTTTTCAAATTTCCCTGATATTCCCCTAATGTGTTTGAAATTCCCTGACACTTCCTGTTTCCCTGGTTTCCAGAAACTGTGGCAACCCTGATGCAAGTTTGCTTACAAAAATCCACTACTGCCAACCTAGTAACACTGTTGGTTTCTTTGGACAAAACCACATTTTCCACAGTGCAAGAATTTCAATATTACTTACCTGACCTAATTCTACTTCTACAATATTGTTTTCTGCAGGACCTAACTGCGCATCATTTCGTTTGTGTTCTGGCTCTGCTGTAAGGGTCCTTTCTTAGTTCTGCGATTGAATTAGTGGGGTCTAAAATCTCTTTTCCCACATTTTTTATTCCAGTATTCATAATATCAATTTTACTAGCCAAACTATTTTTTGGTGTCTCAATTTTACTACATAAACTATATTATTTAGATCACTTGTCATTCTATTGACTTCACATTAGATTAGATCACATCACATCCGATCTTTATTGGCCCAGGTAATGATGTAGAACACAAATGCTACATTCTGATGTAGAAGAAGTCAGAGTATAACAACATATATTACATGATTTAAATGTACAGAAATTACAATATTGTTACATTAAATGGGCATTAAGTTATAATGTACAAGAGTATATACTGTACAGTTAGAAAGAGAATATTATAAAAGCAGATCGAGCATATACAGTATAGGCAGACTGATATTTGCATTACAGTAACATATAAATAGTTGATCATATGGTGCTCAAGAGCTAGTAACATTTATATAACCCATCATTAAGTTACTGACACAGTTATTTAGTGTACTTCCTGGAGGAATGCGTGCAGGCTGTAGAAAAGCAGTGATGAGTCAATTATGCCATAGCAACTCACTTGAACTTTATCAAGTTATTTATTGGTTTAATTTCTGGGGAAAGCCTATTATAAGTAACTTTCCCATAATGCAGCTTTCCTTTTTCATTTAGGCTGGTGTTCACTGGCTCTATATGAAAGTTTAGTTTTTCCCTTCTGTTATAGAAGTGAATCGTTCGTTGTTTCGATTTTACTGCCCAAGTGTTGTAATAATTACATGAAAATATTTAGCCTCCTCTTTCTTTCCTTTCACGATGAATAATTTTGCCTAACACGCAAAAAATATTCATTCACAGTTCATATGACCTAATACACTACCCGCCTTCATTGCACAAAACAGAAAAGAACTGAAAGTATTTATCTTTGTTTGTAGTAAGCAATGTAGAAGTTCCAAGTAGTTAATTTCCTTTCACTCTGTTCATAATTTTCCTTGTCCATCTGCCTGTTTCACATTTAGTCCTCACTATTATCAGTGCCATCCATATTTTCAATTTGCACTCCTTTTAATTAATTTCATTATGTGTGATGGTTTTCAACGAATCCCAGCAAAATCCACCACATTAAAATGTTGTTGTTGTTGTTGTGGTCTTCAGTCCTGAGACTGGTTTGATGCAGCTCTCCATGCTACTCTATCCTGTGCAAGTTTCTTCATCTCCCAATACCTACAGCAGCCTACATCCTTCTGAATCTGCTTAGTGTATTCATCTCTTGGTCTCCCTCTACAATTTTTATCCTCCATGCTGCCCTCCAGTGCTAAATTGGTGATCCCTTGGTGCCTCAGAACATGTCCTACCTACCGATCCCTTCTTCTAGTCAATTTGTGCCACAAACTCCTCTTCTCTCCAATTCGATTCAATACCTCCTCATTAGTTATGTGATCTACCCATCTAATCTTCAGCATTCTTCTGTAGCACCACATTTCGAAAGCTTATATTCTCTTCTCCTCTAAACTATTTATCGTCCATGTTTCACTTCCATACATGGCTACACTCCATACAAATACTTTCAGAAACGACTTCCTGACACTTAAATCAATATCGATGTTAACAAATTTCTCTTCTTCAGAAACAATTTCCTTGCCATTGCCAGTCTACATTTTATATCCTCTCTACTTCGACCATCATCAGCTATTTTGCTCCCCAAATAGCAAAACTCCTTTACTACTTTAAGTGTCTCATTTCCTAATCTAATTCCCTCAGCATCACCCAACTTAATTCGACTACATTCCATCATCCTCGTTTTGCGTTTGTTGATGTTCATCTTATACCCTCCTTTCAAGACACTGTCCATTCCGTTCAACTGCCCTTCCAAGTCCTTTGCTGTCTCTGACAGAATTACAATGTCATCGGGGAACCTCAAAGTTTTTATTTCTCCTCCATGGATTTTAATACCTACTCCAAACTTTTCTTTCGTTTCCTTTACTGCTTGCTCAATATACAGACAGGACAGCATCAGGGAGAGGCTACAACCCTGTCTCACTCCCTTCCCAACTACTGCTTCCCTTTCATGCCCCTCGACTCTTACAACTGCCATCTGGTTTCTGTACAAATTGTAAAAAGTCTTTCGCTCCCTGTATTTTACCCGTGCCACCTTCAGAATTTGAAAGAGAGTATTTCAGTCAACATTGTCAAAAGCTTTCTCTAAGACTACAAATGCTAGAAACGTAGGCTTGCCTTTCCTTAATCTTTCTTCTAAGATAGGTCTTAGGGTCAGTATTGCCTCATGTGTTCCAACATTTCTACGGAATCCAAACTGACCTTCCCCAAGGTCGGCTTCTACCAGTTTTTCCATTTGTCTGTAAAGAATTCGTGTTAGTATTTTGCAGCTGTGACTTATTAAACTGATAGTTCGGTAATTTTCACATCTGACAACACCTGCTTTCTTTGGAATTGGAATTATTATATTCTTCTTGAAGTCTGAGGGAATTTCGCCTGTCTCATACATCTTGTTCACCAGATGGTTGAGTTTTGTCAGGCCTGGCTCTCCCAAGGCCATCAGTAGTTCTAATGGAATGTTGTCTACTCCTAGGGCCTTGTTTTGACTTAGGTCTTTCAGTGCTCTGTCAATCTCTTCATGCAGTATCATATCTCCCATTTCATCTTCATCTACCTCCTCTTCCATTTCCATAATATTGTCCTCAAGAACATCGCCCCTGTATAGACCCTCTATATACTCCTTCCACCTTTCTGCTTTCCCTTCTTTGCTTAGAACTGGGTTTCCATCTGAGCTTTTGGTATTCATGCAAGTGGTTCTCTTTTCTCCAAAGGTCTCTTTAATTTTCCTGTAGGCAGTATCTATCTTACCCCTCATGAGATAAGCCTCTACCTCCTTACATTTGTCCTCTAGCCATCCCTGCTTAGCCATTTTGCACTTCCTGTCGATCTCATTTTTGAGACGTTTGTATTCCTTTTTGCCTGCTTCACTTACTGCATTTTTGTATTTTCTCCTTTCATCAATTAAATTCAGTATCTCTTCTGTTACCCAAGGATTTCTACTAGCCCTCGTCTTTTTACCCACTTGATCCTCTGCTGCCTTCAATATTTCATTCCTCAAAGCTACCCATTCTTCTTCTACTGCATTTCTTTCCCCCATTCCTGTCAATTGTTCCCTTATGCTCTCCCTGAAACTCTGTACAACCTCTGGGTCTTTCAAGAATAGATACTTAACTTGCAGTTTCTTGAAGATCATAAAATGAGTTGCAAATTTCTTCACTACAGTTATCTCCATCTGTAACAGTCTTAGGCACTCTGTAATGTCATGACATAACATTGACTCTATAGAATCTGAAACAATAAATAGCCATGCCAGGGCTCCTGCCACTGGTGATTCTATACCTTACAATAATGGAAATATAAGTTCAGTCATTGTTTAAAACAGTAATTCTGAAGTTAACAATTAAAAGTAGAATGGTTTTCCATAACGAGTTACAGAAGTTGGATTCACAATTTATTACAATGTTTTCAGAATAATGAACTTGGTGAAATGATACAGTTATCAATCCCAAAATACATGAAGTACCTTTCCACAACAATGTTTGATTTATAAATGTTTATAACTTTTTTAAATACAGAGTCGATTTTGGTACTAACTTGAATCCTGGATCTTGACACATATCTGAGCCATTGTTACAATCAGATATCTGTGTTTACATTTTTGTAAATACAATTTTTAACATCTATTTACATTTGTTACACGTATTTTCGAATAGGGACTACATTTAATCATAATTTTACTATATTTCATTATTATTGAGGTCCAGGTACGACAGTTTCATTAATTTGGTCAACTAATAATGTTATAATGTGTGCTCATTATGTTATGTAAGTTCACTTATACATCAGGAGTTAGTATTGGTTGCTACAGTATTGCCTGTATTGCACTCTTCGTCATGTGTCATCTCATTCTGTTACTTTACAATGGGAAACTGGTGAGATTAGGATTCAAACAGTGGGCCACATGCTGATCCCAAAGCAGTTACTGTTATCATATGTGCTGGTGGTGGAGCGGTTCTAGGCGCTTGTCTGGAACCACGCGACTGCTACGGTCGCAGATTCGAATCCTGCCATGGGCATGGATGTGTGTGATGTCCTTAGGTTAGTTAGGTTTAAGTAATTCTAAGTTCTAGGGGACTGATAACCTGAGATGTTAAGTCCCATAGTGCTCAGAGCCATTCGTTATCATATGTCAGTCTGTGGAGGAAAATCGATGGATTCAAGTGATGTTTAAATATGGGACTTGGTGGAGCAGCTGTACTGAATATGGTTTTTGTTCTGCAATCTCCTGAACTTTCTGTTTGATGAAAAAGTTCTCAGAAACGAGAGTAAGGGCGATTGGAACTGTGCCATAGAAAGTGAGAACAGCATGAAAAGGAAACACAGAGGAACGTATGTCTATTGATTTGACAAGGGCACAAAGATAATGGCAGTAATGTGTTAAGATAACAAATGCATAAAAATTTTGTCAGACCATGAGGCAGTGCATCCAGTAGTATGGCAAGTAAAGAGATACAGCAAAGCTGAGAATCAAGCCAAGAATGATAACAGAATACAAGCATATGGGAGACGTTGACAAATTATACTGGAATGTGCAGAAGTACTGTGAGAGAATTCGAAGTAAGAAATGGTACTTTACAATGTTCACCAACTAAATTGATGTAGTAGCATTGGTCAATGCCCATGTCATCTACTACCTCATGAATGAAAATATTCCACTTTTCAGCCTCAAGGACGGCGGCGAGGGCATATTTTGCTTAATCATATGCTTGCTGCTTCTGAACCAAAAAGGGCAGGAAACCCACCATACTTCAAGGCATCCACTTCACGTATTCCACTTGAACTCAGGATCTCTGTAATCACACACATAATTGAACATATTGCATTGGGGATCATCTGGCTGTGAATTGAATCATGGGCTGGGGCTATGTTGTGGGATGTGGCAAGAGTGTGAAGTAGTTACCAGTTAATGAGGGGTTCATTATAGGTGTCAGCTTGGTAGGGAGTGAAACATAAGGAGATGTCTTCAGCTTGGCACTACTGTAGCAGAAAGACAGCTAGATAGGAAGAGGACATCGATGCTGTTGAAAAATGGGTTGCAAGGTGTTCTGCAAGGAACGATGAAATGGTACAAAGACCACCCTGTAGTACAAAACCTGAGACAGCTGTTGATCATTGGCGGCCTATACGGCCATGGAGCTTGGCCCACACCTGAGATGAGGAGGCATTTGTCTCCAGGGTGGATACAGAGTGCTCCCAGCGTTCCTCCTTACTGTGTCTGATTAGATAGCGAGCCTTACCACAAAGTTTCTTAAAAGTTATGGTTGGTCTGTGAAGGATGTAGTTGGGAATTGTCCCTTTGATCCACCACGACATCAGCTGAGGCTGTGGAGGGGGGTACCTGAAGAAAGGGGATTAGCAGTTCCAGTGACATGGATGATAGCATCTGGGAAGCCTTGCACAACCTGATCAATACAATCCATCAGAGGAGGTAGATTAACAGCAGTAGGCCCTGTGAAGTGCCCAACAGGTCAGTCGGTCTGTCTGGTTGTGGCAAGGAAATGACAGTATCGCTGGAAAGTGGTCACTGTCACAAAGGTTGTCATATAGTGACCAATGTAACAAAGTCACAAGATTAGGGGAAGAGATCGTTAGGTTGATAACTCAAAAGGTGGCATGGACAGCACTGAAGTAGGTAGGAGAACTGTCATTGAGGAGGCACAGATCATGATCTGTGAGAAGGTGGTCAATTAGAAGGCCATTAGCAGATGAAGTCATACTCCCACCAAGTGGGAGAAAAGGGGGAAAGTTGTTGGATTAATGTGGTCAATTCAAAATAAGTAAGTAGCCTGCCTGGATGTAGGTAAACATTGCAAATGGTAATTATTGAGGTCATTGGCACCCAACCACTATTGCCTCCAATGTGGTATGAAGGTGATTCCATTCACTGACGGCATCTCTACAAACCAAAGTACTGATCCCTACAGGTGCTGAGCATGACCAGCACTGTTCCAAAATAATGCACAATAACCACAAAGAATTGGAGAATGGTCATCAGGGAAGTGGAGTTCTTAGAGAGCAATGTAAACTGCAGAATGCGAGGAAATAAGCTATCATAATTCCAGTAGGTGACTGTAGTGCCCAGTGCAATCTCACAAAATGATCATGTGAGTGGTGGCAAGTTTAGGTGTGAAGGGGGCCAGGAGAATCGGTCATGCTGCAGGATCACTGCCTGTCACCAGTGGGGATGGAATCACATCCACAAACATTGGCTCAGAATACGAGTGCTTTGAGCGATTTAGTGCCTTTGGGGGCACTGGAGGAGCCTTGTCTCAATTCTTCTTCTTCTTCTTTTAGTTTGTAACTTTTGGTGGGCAAGGTTGGTTCAAGGGGCTATCTGCATTGCGTTTAGGGGCAAATAAAGAGCCGATAGCCCTGGTACCCTGCAGACTGTCTCCCCTTCGACCAATGTTTGGTGTCGGGCCTCTGGTCCAAGGGTTGCCAAGGAGAGGGATCCTGAAGGGAGCTCTGACATTGGCAGAGACGCTGAAACAGAATGCTTCTCCAGTCAGGCGTGGGAAGTGGTCACCAAACAAGGTACCGCAGGAACCATGGATGAGTTGGGCGGAGGGAGATCTGGTTTGGGGAAGGTAGAGGTAAGAGAGGAAGGGGCATGGTCGTGATGTAAGCATAATTGATCGTCATATCAACAGGTTGTAAGTGTTCTCTGTACTGCATTATGTGACAGGTGATCAACAGATTTGTATTCCTGGATCTTCTGTTCTTTCTTGAAAACTGGGAAAACTAGCGAATGTGGAGAGTGGTGTTCCACCTAGTTGAAATGCAAAGGTGGCTTTTCACAATGACTATCTTCATGGAGTGATAGTCCACAACTGCCGCATTTTAGGTCTACCATGCAATAGGATGACAGATGACCAAAGCATAATCATCTGAAGCAGCTCATAGGTGGTGGGACATACGGTTTCACATCATGCCTGCACACCATGATCTTAAATTTCTTCAGGAGGACATTCCCTTTGAATGGTAAGATAAAGATGCCTGCATCTGAATGATTATCCTTGGGACCCTTTTGTACACATCTGACAAAATGTGTACATCGTTGCTGGAGATTTTTTTGGAGCTCCTCATCTGTTTGAAGAATAAGATCTCTGTTGAAGGTGATTCCTTTGACCATGTTAAAAGTTTTGTATGAGACAATGGCCATAGGTATCTCACCTAGAGGATCATGAACATGAATAGTTGTAGGTTGGGCAGCAGAGCAAGTTTTAATTAATAAAGAAGCATTCTGCATTTTTCTGAGAGACTTAACTTCCTCCAATTTGTCTTCAACAAAAAATAAGTTTCATTACAGTAAAATTATTTACAGCAGTCCAAGTACATACTAAGTATTACCTGGAGTGTTTTGCACTCAGACATTTGCCTCATCCCTCTTCCCACGGTGTATCCAGAGAAGAAAATGTCATGGGGGTCGTATCTTTTTGCACTATAAAAATATTTTCCATCTGAAGAGATTCTCAGGGTCTTGCAGCTACCAGCAGAAGAAATTTTCATTCACTTCATGAGCAAACCTTCCACCATTGTACCATCCTCTCCAAATGAGGGCTTTCCCCACTGCCACAACAACATACCTGGCCGATAAACTATTGCCTTGAGATCTCATTCCCCAACTATGACTGCCTTGCATGGGGAGTTTCCAGCTCAGGCACCAGCTGTGTGATCCCATGTGCTCAGGAAGTGCTTGACGACCACCTCCACGATGAAGTCGCTATTGTTTTGGGTTTTGGGTGTAGTACCTTTGTAAGAAAGGAAGGGTTCAAAGAGAGAAAGGCACAAAAGGTGGAATATATGCTGCACTGGGCGATCTTTACAGTATGATACACACTTCTCTAAAAGGAACAGCAAGTCAAATCCAACAATGGGACCATATAGTTAAGGATGAAAAAATGTAGAATACTGGAAGGGAAGAAAACAAGTGTCCAAAATCACGAACCATGTCCAAGCATAATCGGCGGCAAGAAGACCATCCAATGGAAAGTCAGAGAAGAATAAACAATAGTAGCAGGATAGATTTGCAGCACAGAACGTGAAGTAACGCTGCAAGGACTGAGGCCCCATGGCGGCCAAGCACATACTCACAAAATAGATTGAGCCGCTTTGTGAGTGTAGCCTGTACACTCGTAGAAGAGAGCAGTGTGGGACAACCGACTGTTTTTAACAACCATTGGTCAGTTGATTGTTTTTTCGTTCAGTCAGTCTCTTCAGTCGACTGAAACAATCGAATGAAACTAGTTTCTGCGGCCATGTCAGCTATACGAATGTTTTCATTCACTCATGGGGTTTGAGAAGTTACACTCAATGCGAGACAACCGACTGAAACAAACCCCATCGGTTGCAGCCGTTATATGAATATTTTCATTCAGTCTCCCAGTCTGAGTTATTGTATTTACGTGCTTTTTCGGCTATACATGAACAATGACTTTTTTATGGTCAAATGAACTATATTACTTCAAGAAGATGTGAATAAAATATATATTTCTAAAAATAAAGTATTTCCAAAATTTATGTATCTACATACTTAAATAGGACTTTTTGTATGTGTGGTATTAAATGTCAATTTCTGGTTCATATTGAAAGTTTAGTATCTGTTGCTGCCTGTAAATATATGTACATATAAATAATCAGTTTTTAACACATTTTTATTAGGTTGGTTTCATCCCTGTTTGCTCGGTACGTACAAATTTTCCCATTAATTTTAAACCAACTTACCGATAAGCTAGGCACTTGAAACTTTCAACCTCAGAAATGGATGACACTGCAATATTAACACCCTTTCGAGTCAGGTGTGTTGCACAAGGAACTCGTTTTTCTGTCTGTCAGTTCGGTAGAAATTTTACGACTGGTTTCAAACTAACTTTCCGATAAGATACACATTTGAAACTTTCAGCTTAGCTCAGAAATGGATGACAATGCCATATTAACTATTTGTAGTCCTGTCTTCCTCAGTTGCATGTAATGTTACGGTACATTGATAATTTTTACTTATGGACCGTCTGACAGCAACTGAATAAAACACAATTTTAGTGCCATACGCGTTTCGCCTTTATTTTCTGCAAGGCATCATCAGTGGCCTGGAATATGTACATATGTTAGCTATTTTATTTACATTTTTGTCACTGTGCCTATAGGTTATAAACAGTTCTGGTGGTTGCTATTTCCTATTAAGTAGTAATGTTTTGAACTGTACTTACAGGTTGCGTGGACAATTTCTTACATATTATGCTCCTGTTGCATTTTTGGTGTTGTTCTTCTTCTTATGAACGCTAATTTGCGGTTTTTTCCACATTCCACAGCACTGTGCACTGAGCGCTTGTTTCAATGCAATGTTTTGGTTTCTGTTGCCGACTGTCAAATGTTTTTGCCAAAGATCGAAACTTATGAGTGTAATTATTGAAGTATCTGTGGTCTGTTCGTGTATGCATGTGTGTGTGTGTGTGTGTGTGTGTGTGTGTGTGTGTGTGTGTGTGTGTGTGTGTGTGTGTCCAGATGGTGTGGGGAAGAGTTTTCTTGTTTTATGTTATCATTTCCTTTATTAAGTGTAGTAGGGAGCCTGTGCTGATGTGTGTTTGTTCATTTGTCACATGTTTATTTTCTGCTATGGCTTTCCGGATGTGGAAGTTTTCTTGTGTTTGTGTATGATGTTTGTCATGGTTGCTTATTCTCATTATTTTCATTTCTTGTTCCATGTTTGTAGGATAATGGTTGTAGTGTTTTAAATGCTCTGCAAATGTGGAATGGTTTGTTTCGTACTTCCAACATCTGATATGTTCTTTGTATCTTGTTTCAAAATTCCTGCATGTCATGCCTATGTATACTGCATCACAACTTTGACATTCAAGTTTATATATTCCTGATTGTTGGGATTTGTCCCTGTTGGTAGCTGGCTGGCTTAGGTGTGACTGAAGGGTTTGCCCAGGCTTATGTGCTATTTTGAAGCCCTGTCTCTTTAGGATGTTTGCAACTCTGTGTGTTAGTTTATGTGTGTAGGGGGTCGACAGAAGCGTCCGATCCCACGCGTCGGCTTTGACTCGTGACGTAAGGGTGTTGTCGTGTGTGACGTCATGACGACGCTGAGTTTGGTTTGCGAGTGTGGCGTGTTTGTATATGTCGTCGTGTTGTGGTTTATTGTGCTCTCTGGTGGTATGTTCAGGGTTTTCGTTGGTGTGGTGTAATGGGCTCAGTTTGCTTTTGCTTATTATCTAGAATTGTTCAAGAGTCGGCTGTGTTTGTAGTGGAATTCGTTTTAGTGAGTAAAGGTTGTGTAAAGGTTAATTCAGTGTTGTTCGCTGTACATCGTGTAGTAATTTTAGTAAAATTAATTGGTTGTTGTTTTTGTTCAGGAATGGATATGACGGATAAAATTAACAGTGCGCAGGTCAAAGAAGTGTTCGATCCCAATGTGTGGCTGCGTATGTTGATATTGGTATCGGGAGATGTTTTTGAGCTATATAGGCCAAGGAAAGTGTTTGATCCTGAGTTATGGGATCGGGAGCTGCTGTTGAGCTATATAGGCTAAGTGAACTGTCCGATTCCAGATATTGTGTTTAGTGGTATTTGTGGAGTTTTGTGATGTCGGTTTCTTTCGTCGTTTTGTGTGGTTTTGTACGGGGGTGGGTGTTTAAATTTGTTTATATTTAGTTTGCCCCCATCCAAAAACACCCCATTTCCCGTGCTTGTCCCATTAGTGTTATTAGGCTTTTTGTGGAAAGTGTGTGTGTGTGTGTGTGTGTTTTTCGATGTATTTTTGTCCTCATAATGTGTACGTACTGACTTTATGTGCGCCATATTGGAATCGTGGTTTATGGTCGTTTCCGCCATATTTGTGACGTCATGGGTCAAAGCAGACGGGCGGGATCGGACACTTCCATATTTCCGTGTGTAGGTCATGGTGTACCATCTGGTTCTTTTCTGTGTGGTGTTGTCATTGTGTGTGTTTGTTGAGTGTGTTGGTAAGTTTTCAGCTTGTGAGTTCTTTTGTATTCCGGAAATATTGTGTTTGTTTTTTATTTGTGTTTTTATTTTTTGATTGAGCCTGTGTACCACATGTGTGTCATACCCGTTGTTCCTAGCTATTTGTATGATTGTACTCATTTCTTGTTCATAGTTTCTCTTGCTGAGTGGGATTCTGTTTAATCTATGTAACATGTGTCTTAGTGCTGCAAGTTTCTGGCTGTGGGGGTGGTTGGATGTGGAATGTATTTTTGTGTCTGTGGCTGTTGGTTTTCTAAAGATGTTAAATGTATGTTTGCCATTTTCTTTTTTAATTGTAATGTCAAGAAAATTTATTTGATTTTCTTTTTCTTTTTAAGTGTGAACTTTATGTTCTGATGAGCTTTGTTTATTTCTGAATGGAGTTCATCTATTTTTTCACTTGGCTCATCTACCAGACAAATAATGTCATTAACGTATCTTTACCAACATATGATTTTGAAACTTTCATTTTCAAATATCTGATTTTTTACGTAACTGATGAAAATGTTTGCTAGTGTTCCTGATATTGGGGATCCCATGGGCAGTCCATCAGTTTGTAGATAATATTCTATCTCAAACTGAAAGTAGTTTTGTTCAGTTGTCAGTCTGAGCATATCTGTTATTTCTTTTATTGCGTCTGTGGTGACGTTGCTGTGGGATGAGAGATTTTGTTCTATGATTTCTATTGTTTCTGTGATAGGGATGGAGGTATACATATTTTCTATATCGAATGAAATCAGTGATGCTGTGTGTGGTACCTGTATGTTCTGTATGTTTTCTATTAGGTTTCCTGTGTTTATCACTGTTCTGTTGTTTTCTACTTTATAGTGTTTTGTAACTAACTTTTGGAGGTGTTTGGCTATGCGGTATGTTGGGGCTTTCTTGAAGTTGATAACAGCTCTCATTGGCATTCCATCTTTATGTACTTTCGGTTGACTGCAGAGTGTTGGTGCTTGTGGGTTTTTCTGTGTTAAGTAGTATTTCTGTCTGGCAAAAGCGATTCCAAGCGACGCGGAATCAAACCGAGAAGGCTCTCTCCTTCCCAAGTGTGGCACACAGCGAGCACACACACTTTTCAATAATAGCTTAAAATTATTCAGCTGAATTACATAATAACATCTTGTACCCATCTTCAACTTTTGTAGTCCTGTCTTCCTCAGTTGCATGTAATATTACGGTATAGTGATAATTTTTACTTACGGACTGACTGACAGCAACTGAATAAAACACAATTTTAGTGCCATATGCGTTTCGCCTTTATTTTCTGCAAGGCCTGGAACATGTACATATGTTTGCTATTTAATTTACATTTTGGTCACTGTACCTATAAGTTCTGGTTGTTGGTACTTCCTGTTAAGTAGTAATGTTTTGAACTGTACTTACAGGTTGCGTGGACATATAACCATACTACTTAATAGGAAATACCAACCACCAGAACAGTGACCAAAATGTATACTAAATAGCAAGCATATGTACGTATTACAGGCCACTGATGATGCCTTGCAGAAAATAACGGCGAAACACATATGGCACTAAAATTGTGTTTTATTCGGTTGCTGTCAGACAGTATATACCGTAATCTTGTACTCATGTTTCAATAAGCTGTGAGCGTCCTCGCTCAATGTTTCCTTGAGCACAAATACAGGGTGGAGAAAAACTGTCACGAAATTTTAACCGTGGACAGCTGATGCCAGTAGGAACCAAAAATACAAATGTTGTGTGGTCGACAACGCACAATTTTTAAACTATGGAAACTTGGCGCCATGCGCTCCGATTGGCCGCAGGACTGCCCTGTTGCCAGATGCTCTGGACAACGTTTGACCGTGAATGCTTGGCCTTCCAGAGATCACGACGTATCCAAGTCGGCCCGCACGCTCAGTGGTAGCGTGCCAGCCTTCCAGTCTAGGGGCCTGGGGGCAAATCCGCCAGGGTCCCGACACATCCATTGTAGTTTCATGATAAGATGTACTGGGAACAAACCCATCAACAGCTGTTTTTTTTTTTTTTTTGTTTTTTTTTTTTTTTTTAGCTAGGACATTGTTTACTTGAAGCAGGTGCTTGAATGGCGACCATCTTACGCAACACTAACTTGGTAACGTAGAATACTGTTTTACCAAAATCTTTCAAAGATTCCTGGAATTGCCTGGCTGTGATTGGCAGCTTGTTAAATGTGATCCATTAATTCTCTTTGTTTCTAGGTAGTTCGCGTTCGGGTGGGTGAACTAGAACCTTGAAGAATCCCCACAGTAAAAATTCCGGTGGCGTGAGGTGTGGAGATCACGGGGTCCATGTCCTACGAGCACATCTGCCAACTACCCAGCCGTCGAAGAGTTCATTCCAATATCTGTGCACAGCACGACTGTTATGTGCGGGTGCCCCATCGTGCTGCAACCACATGCGTAGCCGTATGTCCAGGGGAACATCTTCCAGCAGGCCGGGTATAGTTTCTTGCAAAAAGTGAAGGTAATTTGCACTGGTAATTCAAAGAGTTAGACAGACTGGCCCAATCAGATGGTCACCCACAACGCCTGCTCAAATGGTACCGAAAATCGTTTCTGGTGTCTGAGGAATTATGTGACATGAGAATTTCCCCTTGCCCAGTAATGAATGTTTCGAGTGCCATAAAAGGCATCCCGATGGAAGGTGCACTCTTCGGTAAACAACACAATGGTGAGGAGAACAGTCTCTTCAAATGCAGCATCCTGTTGTGCTCGAGGTCTTCCAGCATCATCACGCTATCCTGCTAATGAGCATGTTTCACCACGTCGCCAGTGAATTGATGTAAACATTTTCTGGTGTGGCTGGTGTCTTGCTGAGTACCGTTTCTCATACAACTATTGAGCTTCTTGCACATTACTGTCGACTAGTCCATAAACAAAAACAATATCTCATCGTTCTTCAAATGAATACTGTGCCGCCATGCGTACTATATGACTAAATCGAAGGTGATGTGTGTGCTCTGAAGCTAAGCTGAGACAAAAAACAGTACCTATATGACAAGAGTGCTTATCACATTGGGGCAGTGATGGGTGAGGGATATTTGTATGTGTGCACCAACAACCATAGCGCTGCCCGTCAACCAATGAATGGCAACAGTGCAATCACATGGCCAATCAGCATGTGGCACCAAGTTTCTGTAGTTTAAAAATGGTGCACTGTTGATCTGCATAACACTGGTAATTTTGGTTCCTACTGGCATCTGCTGCCCAGGGTTAAAATTTCATGACAATTTTTCTCCACCCTGTATATTTCAGTTAATCAGATTAGGGAAAAGTTATAATTTTGCAACACTGTGTTTCTCTGGATTGGTCCTAGTTTTGAGAGTGTCCAGAGACATGTTGGAGGGATTTTTATACAACTGTCCAGACCTTTTTTCTTGCCAGGGGAAATTCAATTCATTGGAGATAAACAGATTGCAATATATCTTAGTTAAAATTTGCTAAACGAGAATCGGTCTGTAGGCACTTTCTTCATTTTAGTCAATTAAAAACCCAAATCGAAGAATGCATATACACTCTCCTATATACATAAAAGGTGTTCCAAAATTATATTTGCAACTTATATCGTGTATATTTCAGAAATGGGAAAATGTAGAAGAGTTTCGTTTGTGGCATAATGTTCACACACACCTAAAGTCGTTTTTTATAATTATTAATTTCTGATTTTCCTATGTTAGTTGTAGGCTGCCCCCCCCCCCCCTCTCCCCTTCCCAGCAGTTGGCACAGTGTGCGGGATGATTGGTACAAACCAAATCTGGCACACAGGTCCTGTGGAACCCCAATACATCATTTCCTTTGGCAGGACCTGTAGGAACTTTGAGCTCACATCAGAGCAGCAACAGCACATGTATATACGGCCTTGCAGCAATGTAGATATTTCATCACCATTTTTCATTCTCACATGAGCACTTACCTGTATGTGGTGTATTAGACTTGCACAGACTGTAATTGCCTAAACTGAAATTGTAGGAGTGATCATTTCCTCCCAAAAAGCTTTATTTCCACATTGCTCTTGGTCTTGGGAAAAATTGCTATTGTTTCATGAAATCACATGCTAAATTCTTAAGACTTACACCCTTTGTTTTTTGCTTAATAGCTTGCTGTGCATTTGATTCAATATGAATCATATCTGAAACCATATGACTGACAAATGCATTTCCCAGTCTGTCGCATGAAATGAAATTCTTGGTTTTGACAACAAAAGCTTATCAAAGAATAAGAAACTTTCAGAACTATTAGTTGTTTTATCATAGTGGACAGACAATCAATTAGGGAAGATTAAAAAGGAAGAGCAGCAGGTCAGACATCAGTATGAAACGGACCCACATGTGGTGAGAATAAGGGAAGACAAAGTGATGGTGCCACTAAATTGGTAAACATAGTGTCAGGTTCAGTCCAGAAATGAGGACACAGTGAGAAATAAAGACAGAATAAGAGAAAGAGAAATGAAGTGCATTAATTAGGAGGGTAATGCGATGAGTGAAAATCAAATACAGAGAGGGCAATGAGGAATTGAAGACAAAAAAAGCAGAAAGCCCAAACCAAATAATTAAATAAAACAGAATGAATAAAATACAGATAAAAACCACAACAATAATGATTATGATAAAGTGTAATGTAAACAAAGAGGGAGGACTGGACATGGACACACACACACACACACACACACACACACACACACACACACACACACACACACACACACACACACACGCGTCATAGATGCATGTACCTGCTAGCAAGTTTTCTTCCTTTTAGTGTGTGCTTATAGGTGACTCAACATTTTTGCTTTTTGTTGAGTGTCTTTTTGTTCCAAAAGTATTTACATTCAACCAGAACTTCCCTACAACATTTATAATTTTTGGTGTTTCTGTATGTAGTATCAAGAATTTTGCCTCCTGAAAGTATGTATTGGCAAGCAATTCTGTCTCATAATTTTACACTTTTTTCATGTCAGTTTTCCTTTTGATACTTGTCTGTGATTCATATATGATTATTTTATGATGGGGTACCCCTGGTTGCCACTCACCATTATATCAGGAATTAGGCTGTATGGCCTGCACAGATTTCTTTCTTTCTTTCTTTCTTTTTTCTTCTGCCTTTAATCAGATTTGTATGTTCTTCTACCCATTGTTCATGTGCAAATCTGGTAAGTAAATTTTTACATGGGTGCCAGTCTTTGCATAATTAAAGTGTTCCAGTAGGTTCAATTTAATATCATATAGCAATTTAAAAAAAGGAAGACAAATCGGATAAGTGGTTCTACAGTTATTAACACCAGTCTTACATCTGGTACTGAATTTCTCATCTAATGGATATTGCTATAATATAATTGAATTTAAACATTGTACCGGTATCTGTTTTGTTATTAGTAATGATTAGTTTGCATAGTAATTACAACAAAAATAATGTTATAAACATATATTAGACATACTGAAAAATTAATGTATTACAGATTTGTTTCTTTTTCTATGCAATTCTGACAAGGATGATTCGTTGTGGTGACTGTTAAATGGCTTTCTTTGATTTAGTTCACAAATTGTAACACCTTCTGAAGTTTTCACCCAAAGTAAGGCCACACAAGCATGGTCATTTCCGAATGTAGTTCTCACCAAAAAGTGACTCTGCCTTAATAATGAAATATTTTCATAAAATTTTTCATCCCCTATTTTACCCTCTTTGTTGATTAATTTGTAAATCTTATGAACCAATTTTTTTAAACTCGGAATTTCATAGATGTAGCTTTAAAAAGGGTTTAATAGTTCTTTAATAATACTGTAATTAAAAACCTCACTAACTATTTCACCCCCTTGTGTGCTGAATATCCAAAAATATTGAAACACTTATTTCCTTTAATTTTTGAATGAGAAACAAAATACTAGTTTTCGTACTGCTAGCTTCAAAATTGCTTTGATAACGACATATTTTCAAATAGCTTTTCATCCTCTGTTTCACCACTTTAGGGGTTGAATTCCAAAAAATCGCTTCTTAAACAATCCCTATGGTACATGATCAACAAACTCGCGAAATTTCAAGCTTCTATCCTTTGTTGTTTAGGCTGGGCATTAATGAGTCAGTGAATCAGTCAGGACGTTTCCTGTTATATATAAGAGACCAGCTTTGTTGTAAATTGCCACCATACACTGATATCATTAAAAACTAAATTTTAGTCCCAGGATATTCATTCTACAATGTACTTGATTTCAAAGGTAGCTGCCTTGTCTGAAAAACTCTGTGAACTAATTTAAATACACAGCAACAAAGTTTGGGTTTGGGGTAAACAAACTAGGTAATGCTGCTTATATTATTTAGGTCTTTGTACCATTTTGATAACAAGGTAAGAAATCTTGATTTGCTACATTTTTTTGTTTCTATGTTTTCTACAGAAACATACTTCCTATGATTCTTGAAGTTTCCTTGCTGTAATTAGTATTTCCTAAGGTTTTGAAATTACAGTCAGACGATATGGATGTCTTACCATGGTATTTTGGCTGTCAGTCATTCAGCCACATCCAGATGGAGGTTGGAGCTGCGCATTACTGCCTTTATATTTAAAATTTATGAGAAGGTACATGCATGCAACATACCACTGCACTACCACCCCTATCAGGCGTAGTGCCCTCTGTCAAATATTACCCCATCTAAGGTACAAAGAAACATGCATGACAGTAATACTGCACACACACCCTTTGTTTCTTTAAAAAACATAAACCAAATATCTCCTGGCAATACACAGATGAAACTTTTGTGGTGTGGCCCCACGATGAAGAGAATTTAATGTGGAAATGAAAGGCGGTGACTGTCTAAGATTTCTAAACATCTTAGTCATTCAAAAAGTGGATGTGTCATTAGGGTATTTTATTTACCATCCACATATATGGATCTGTATTTGCAGTGCCCAGCTGCCACTATCCTTCACAAACAATGGACATCAGTAGAATGTTGGTACATGATGTGTCTGACAGAGACAGCCTTGCAAAGAATCTGGAATACCTACAACCTGTGTTGAAAGGTACCATAATGGATATTCGAGAAGGAGATTTTCACTCCACAGCAGAGTGTGTACTGATATGAAACTTTTTGGCAGATTAAAAACTGTGTGCCAGACCAAGACTCGAACTCAGGACCTTTGCCTTCCGCGGGCAAGTGCCCGTGAAAGGCAAAGGTCCCAAATTAGAGTCTCGGTCCGGCACACAGTTTTTATCTGCCCGGAAGTTTCATAATGGATATTTTCCACATTATATATGTGTAGTTCTAACAAGGAATAAACATGACCACTTAATAGATCAGTTCAGCAGTTCAGTTCCAGAATGTTCCTGCGATATATGGGCAACATGGTGTTCAAGTTAAACACAATACTAAAGAAATATTATTCTGGTGACTTACAAAGACAAGGGCCCTTCTTACCTTGGTAAAAAACGATCTTAGTTTGCAGAAGGGTGGCGTCTGCAGAATAACATCCCAATGTCACAGAGGCTACAATGGTCAAATCAAATGCATGATACATGAAAGGTGTTTGGAACATGATGGCCACACTTGCCTTTCACAGCCCAGTAAGTCAACCATAGCCAAGCATTTTATCTCTGCAGGACATTCTAAGAATTATTCTGAAACGGAAATCTTGGCCATAAAAAATTCTGGGATTTGGTTATTAAGGAATCTGTGGAAATACTTCTAACAGAAGATATTGTTATTCATGATGACAACTTTCAACTTGATAAGGCATTGGACCTAATGATTTCTTCAATATATTGAGAAAGACAGAATTTTATGCCTAATGACATCTATAGCAATAATTAATTTTATTATTTTGACCACTGAATTTTAGCCCCAACGGCACACAATCCAGCAGAGGATGTGAACATAATATTACCGATAACCGTGCAGATGGCGTTATGCTACACTCGACACAGTATGGGTGATCATGCAGCGGTAACCTGTGTGCATGTGCCTCCATGCAGTTTTAGGTTTAAAGTCAGTGACATGCACCGACAATCTCAAGTGTAAAGCTCATCAAAAGACAGCTGATTGGTTGTCAGTCAGAATATCATGGCCAGGTGCTGACATCATCTGGCTGCAATCTCAAACCTCCTGGAATACTCCACAGTTTTAATCGCTTACATTGGTGAGTCCATTTTAGCTTTTATTCAGCCGAATATCAGAATTATGTATTTGTTAATGACAGGTGTAAATGTATCCAATATGTTTGAAGTGGCAAGGAATGCTATCAATCACTAAAAATCTGCAGCTTCTGAAAATTTATGTACTTGTTATTTCTGGGCAAATACAAACATACTGTACAAAAGTGCAGTTTTTGTTTTGGTTGGTGCAGGCACAAGAATGGAAACTGCCCTAATAAAGGCACTAACATTGATTTGGAATATATGAACAACTACTTTTATTGAAATCAATATTTATTAATCAGAGATAACAACTTCCACTTAGGGACAGAAGACAGTCCCACATTACATTCAATCAACTATGTTCTGAAAATAAAATTATCTATCAAAGCAAGCACTAGTCACATATTGCATGACAGTCATAGAATCAAATCATCCTTATTTACATACCGATCAGTTGAGCTGGTAACTTTATATTATAACAATTGAATTGGAGAGAAAGCCTTAATATTAATAAAACATCTCTCTCTCTCTCTCTCTCTCTCTCTCTCTCTCTCTCACACACACACACACACCACACACACACATACACAGACAGAGTAGTTTGGCGAACAGCCTTACACACCCAGCTGTTTTATTGAATAATATTAACTTACATCATTTTAATACATAATTTAATAAATGAAAAACATTGTCAATTAAAAGTCTTGGTTAAAGTAGAATAAAACTTTTCACATTCATATCAAAAAATAAATGCACATTACTCCACATCAAATAATACAATAAATATTTGTGCAGGAAGGTGAAAAATTGTTTCTGCATGCTTAACCTGATACACCACATTCAAGTGTAAACACAAATTGCATAAGAACAGCTTTAAAAATATTTATACACAAATGTCAGTATGGACTAAATGTCTACTTGATATGTCTCTCAAATTGCATGGACACAGCAGATGCAACTTTCTCCAACCATAATAACTGCAGATTACCTGTCCTTACACTATCAGCCTTACTTGCAAAATTAATGCAATTCATCTTAACAGCTGTTATACAATACACTCTCAGCAGACACTAAATCTGCCAAGATATAAATTTAAGGTTACTTGAGAAAGAAGTGAGCAGTACAGAGTACATCTGATCCATTTAAAAGATGAAAAATACTGAGAAGAAATTAGAGCAGACTGAAGGCTAAAATGAGTTCCTGACAAATGGAACAACTGGCAAGAGTAGATAACATCACCATAAAACTTATAAAAAAATTTAAAGAAAAGTGTAAAGTACACAATATCTGTGGTAAAAGTGAAATAATTAATGCACAGTACTCATGACAAGCAGTGAGGTGTCTCCTTTGTTCAACTACACAAAAAAATAAATTACAGCAATATACGCTCTTTTTATGTCCAAACAACTGTTCATAAGCCCCTTAATTACACTCTTCTTGTCACTATTTCCTATGCCTCATACAGGACTGCACTAATCGGACTGCAGGAACAATAACTGTGAAGTACAGTATTTACAATGTAGTGAGATTGTGCGATCATCAATGGCATACATGTTTTTGCCAGTTCACTAATACACTTTACAAAATGTCAAAGTAACATCATAAGCAATATTACCACATCATCATTGTTCTTGAAAAAGTACAAAACATTTTGTAACGTATAAAATGATGGCAAAGGCACAAAAATCCCACAAAGATAACATGTATACATGTATATATATATTTTTATATAAAAATTTCCATGTAGCACAAAGATGGTTCTGAGGTAACACTAGCAGTATACCGGACTTTGGTATATCTGGCAGATACAGAAAGCAAACAACAATCAGTGGCAGGCTCAAAATTGTCAGGTAAGCTATATGTCTATGCATACAGTCCCAGGCGATGAATCTTGGCTGAGAGGAAATTGTGGAGAATGAACACAAAAGGCTTAGGACAGCACTCCAAATCCAGTTCCTGGAAAAGCAGAAAGAGAGAATGAATAAAATACTGGAAAATCATGGAATGCATGTGCTCTCTCTCTCTCTCTCTCTCTCTCTCTCTCTCTCTCTCTCTCTCCCCCCCCTTAATCCCCCCATTTACTGCTGTAGCTTGATTAGGGAATGGGATGGGAATTATTGTTGCCTGATAAGGAGGTGAGTGAAGAGATGGGTAACCTAGGAACCAAAGAGAATGGGAAGATGGTAAAAGTACAAGTCACTAATGACTATTTTTGAGCAATTACTTAACCTGATTAGGAAGTGTACAGTAGGAATTAAGTTGAATGATAATATTACTGACTGAAATAAATTCTTACCAGAAGAGTTCTAATAGAATCTAAATACTTACATAAAATCACTAACAAATACTTATTCTTTATTTTTTATTGTTAGGTAGGACAATAAAGCATCAAGGTTGTTAATGAATAGATTAAAATTACCTGCTGGGACTCACTATATGCTCAACTATTGTAAGGGATTTATTACAAAATTCTAGTTCTGTCACACATGCTTCCATATATTGCTCCAAGCAAATTTTATGAATGTGGCAACTTCTCCTTTTAATTCCAGTGAAGCTACTGTAATGCCACCTCAGAAATCCTACTCATTTTTTCTGTGGCTTTCTTTCCATATTCAAGTAACTGATATTCTAATACAATAAGACAACAGAAAGCACTGCTTTATAATATTGAACAATGTTCCTGTAGAAATATTCACATGGGAGAAGTAAACTTTTGTAATTATTTGATAATCCTGTAAGCAATCAATATTTACATTTATGGCCAGTTTTTCAGTTTCCTCTGAATGCTGCAAGTATGAAGTAATTAACAACGAATACTTACACATGTGGTCTCAATTTACAAATGTAGTAATGACACAATCTCGTGATTGTCATAAAAAGGTGAATTCAGTCATGAACTTAAAACTGTATGTGATAGGACTGTTAATAAATTGTTAGGAAAGAAACCTCTGGATAAAACACAAAAAGGTATCTATAGGACATGCAGATGTCTAAAATAATGTAATAGTGGTCATTCGTACTGCAAAATTTCCAGAGGTAACTAGTGAGTCATCTGATACCCCAAGTGGAGATTTTGTAGGAGTGACTTATCACAAGTAAAATGAAGGATGTGAAAGTTCTACGATTTGGAGTTTCGAAGTTGGACGTTTGCATCATTTGGTTAACTGAAGAAAAAAAAATGAACAAATACTTCCAATTAAACAACTTTAAGTTAGTAACAATAACATTAGTAACAGTGGAACAGCAATTGGCATAATTATGAGTACAATAACTGGCAGCACACTGTGCTTCTATAAGAAATATAGTGATCAAAATCTTCCCCAAATTTAAATGAGCCTTACTACCTCTGCGCAAATTTACATGCTCCCATTACAAGTTCTCATTACAATGGAAAAGAGCGGTGTGGTTGTGTAACAGAACAAGAAGGAGAAGAAGAACAATTTGATGTGAAAGAAATAGATTATTAAATAATGAACACAAGATTTAGTAACAGTATTGTGCTCAAACCCAACCGAATGAGACAGTGAGACTCCTACAGAATTACTAAAATCAATGGAAGGTACAGGAATTAAGAAACTTGTTCCATCTACAATATGAGGAAATGATAAGATTACTACTCACTGTAAAGATGACACATTGACTTACAGATAGGCACAATGAAAAGACACTTACACATTAGCTTACACTACACTCGTTCGTCCTCTGTTAAAATATTGCTGCGCGGTGTGGGATCCTTACCAGGTGGGATTGATGGAGGACTTCGAAAGGGTGCAAAAAAGGGCAGCTCGTTTTGTATTATCACGTAGTAGGGGAGAGTGTGTGGCAGATATGATACGCGAATTGGGATGGAAGTCATTACAGCAAAGATGTTTTTCGCCGCAGCGAGATCTATTTACGAAATTTTAGTCACCAACTTTCTCTTCTGAATGCGAAAATATTTTGTTGAGCCCAACCTACATAGGTAGGAATGATCATCAAAATAAAATAAGAGAAGTCAGAGCTCGAACTGAAAGGTTTAGGTGTTCGTTTTTCCCGCGCGCTGTTCGGGAGTGGAATGGTAGAGGGATAGTATGATCGTGGTTCGACGAACCCTCTGCCAAGCACTTAAATGTGAATTGCAGAGTAGTCATGTAGATGTAGATGTAGCTTTCAGCCACAGCTTCTTCCAAAAAGGAAACACATGCACATTCATTCACACAGCAAGCACACCTCATGCACTCATGATTGCCATCTTGGACCATAATTCAACTGTCACATACGATGACTGCAGCAATCTGGAGGAGGTGAGGAAGGGGAAGGGATAGCATGAGCATGTGAAAGGAGAGAAGAGCATTGTCCGGCAAAGCATGCAGGGACCAGACAGCCAACAGGCACAGCGTTGGGAGGCTGTGGGGCATTGAGGCAGGAAGAAATGGTGGGCAAAAAAGGAGAGGAGTGGAAGAGGAAAGATGGGTGGGTGAATTGGCTGAGAGCAGCACACAATGAGGAAATGCAAAGATGGGAGTTTATCCTTACAACAAATTCTCTGCTCTGCCTCAGCCTATGGTAACCTACTGTCCCCTCACCTTACACCCAGCAGTTTCCACCCCCTCTGTCCTATCACCTGCTCCCTATTCTTGACCCCTCACACTCTTCGGTTGCCGTCCTCTGGCAATACACCCGACAATCTTTCCCCTTCCGCTGCTCCTCTCCTCTCCTCTTTCTTCCCATTTCTCCCTCACCCCTATCCCCCTTCCCTTCCTACGTCCTTGTCCCACAGTCTCCCGATGTTGTGCATGTAGGCAGTCTTGTCCCCACGTGCTCTTCATAGAACAGAACCCTTCTCTCCACCCACCTGTACCCTGCTATCCCTTCCCCGGCCCCTCCAGATTGCTGCTTCCATTTTACATGACAGTTGCATTCCGGTCCAAGTTGCCAGAGATGGCAGTTGTGTGCATGAAGCATGTTTGCTTGTGTGAATGAATGTGAATGTGTGTGTATTTTTCCTTTTCTAAAGAAGCCTTTGACTGAAAGCTAATGTGTAAGTCTTTTCATTATGCCTGTCTACAGCTCAACATGTCATCTTTATTGTGAGGAGTGAAATAATGTGCACACTCTTTAAAGCCACGTGCATTAGCAGTATGTTTTGATCTGTGGCAGTGTGCTGTGAAAGAGCAATGCTGTGAACTTCGGATAGAGCCCGCCATGGGTGAGTGCCTATTTAAACCAAGCCACTCTATGCTTGCACTCGGTTATCATGTTATTACTGCTTGCAGACATTTGCCTTATCTTACCGTGTTGAGTGTGCGGTAAGGTGATCGGCATACATGCCACAGTCTAATGAAGTTTTACTAACATTTTGTATAGTGTCTCCAAGTTGCAACACAAGTGACAATGAGCCTGGCATTGTTTTCTGCACAGTTTTCAGTCTCTGCTTGGTCCTGTGTTGTATCTACAATGTCTGATGGCGCTGCTGATGAGTTTTTACACCGGCTGATTGATCAGCAAGGGGTTCTTATTGCAGTGTTGCAACATCTCAGTCAACAACAGGAGGCATTCATCACAGTGCAATAGAATCAGATCCAGGGATTGCAAATGCTTGCCTTTGTTTTGGCCAGTTCGGATCGGTGTCAATCTACGTCACCTGCCACATTGCCCCTTGCACCTCCCATTTTGCTTGTCACTACTCCAATCATTTATCCCCCTGCTGTTTCCAGTTTACAATGAGTGTGTCAAAGAATGGGAATCCTACAAAAATGGCTGCGGCAACATTTTCATGCACGTGGATTGACTGATATTACCCTATGTGATGGTGTTTTTTTTTTTTTTTTTTTGTCTTGATACTCACCTCAGATGTATCAACTCCTTTGCCAACTGGCCCCACCTACAGGGTCTGTCTTCACTCTCTTTTGATAACATGTGTGACCTCCTTTCAAAATACTACTGTAAACAGATGCAGGTCATTTCCACTTAAATTGAGTTCTATCAGTGTCGCAAGAAACCGTAACATTCCTATAAGACTTGGGAAGCTAAGCTTCACAGTTTAAGTCATCATTGTCACTTAGTCACTGGTCTACATAAGGAGTTGTATGTCAAACAAATGGTTCATGATGCAATCATTTGGTTGGACCCTGATCGTGAGGTTTGTGAGCAGGCCCTTTAATGTGGAAACTGCTCCCTCTCCATCATTCTGACTACTGCACAATCGTTTGAGGTTTTGAGGGCTGTGGGTACCCAAATTGAATCATTGTGTGAGGTTGCTGGAGTTAAACCAGCTTTTCCCCACCATTTGAGATGGTTCATAGGGGGACGATATGGTGACAGTGGTCTGTGTATGAGAAAAACATCAGGGCAGCCAGCCCATCTCACTGCAGCAGCCATGGTTGCAGCAGTACAGCAAGCCCGGTAATGAACAACAATGTAAGCACTCCATGCTTCCCTCTTTTCTGTCATGTTTTGTCACTTATGAGAGGCCGAACTGTCCTAAGCAGTGGGCCGTTGGATGCCAGTGAAACAAAATGGGCCACGTTGCTCCTGTTTGTAATGCAAAATTCCAACAGCCTATTGCAGACACTGACATGGATGTCAATTGTTTATCAGCAATCTCCATTGCATCCGATAAGCTTTTTATTGTTGTCAAGGTTTATCAAAAGGTTCTGCACATGCAAGTCAACAATGGTGCTGCCACGTCTTTACTCAACTTGCAGACGTGCATGGACTTGGGCTCCCCCTCTTTAGTGCCAATGTCATGTACAACAGTTACTTACAATAAACAAAGCATTCAAATATTAGGTAGTTTCTTGGTCCCAGCCACATATAAATCCATGGCCAGTCTGCTGAATTTTCTGATGCTGAAAATGTATGCACCGAAAATCTGTTTGGTCTGGATGCCCTTAACATTTTTGGGGTTGGGTTGTTTGGGGAGGAAGAGACCAAACAGCGAGGTCATCGGTCTCATTGGATTAGGGAAGGACGGGGAAGGAAGTCAGCCGTGCCCTTTCAAAGGAACCATCCCAGCATTTCCCTGGAGCGATTTAGGGAAATCATGGAAAACCTAAATCAGGATGGGCGGACGCGGGATTGAACCGTCATGCTCCCGAAAGTCCAGTGTGTTAACCATTGTGTGACCTCGCTCGGTAAATTTTTTTTTTTTTTTTTGCGTTTACTATGACCGATGAAGTTAATGTTATCTCTAATCAAGTGTCTCATATACAACTTGACTCTATGTTCTGAATTTTCCTCCCTGTTTTCTGCAGGTTGGGTTGTGCCAATAATTTCAAATTCAACATCACCATGAAACCGTTGGCCAGACCCCATTTCTTTTGGTCTCATCCACTGCCAATGGTGCTCTGTGACCAAGTCAAGGCAGAGCTTGACTGCCTCATGACCTCTGGGGTCATCCAACTAATTGCATCCAGCGAATGGGCTACTCCCTTTAATCACTGTCAAGAAGCAGTCGGGATGGTTACGCCTTTGCAGAAATTTCAAAGTTTCTGTCAATGCTCAGTCTATCATTGACATGTATCCCATGCCGCATCCTGAAGAACATTTTGCTTGGCTCATTGGTGGTCAGTATTTTTATCAATACTTGCGATTAAAATCTGGCATGGCCAGCGCCCTGGCGATTTTTCAGTGATTTCTTGAACAACTCACAAGGTCTTTGCCTGGCTGTGCCAACTATCTTGATGATATTGCAGGTCTCCAGCTCCTTCACTGCTGAACATCTCAACAAACTTACGTCCCCTCTTTTCGGCGTTACAGGCTCCTGTATTAAAATGCAGTTTGGAAAAGTGCTGCTTCTTTCAGCCTTCTATTGTTTATCTTGAGTTTGAGTACTCTAGTGCTGGTATCAAACTCCTTTGTCAGAATGTCTCTGCTGTTGTGGCTCTTCCGCATCCTATGCCGGTCAAGGAACTCCACAATTTTTTTAGGTAAGATTGCTTATTATTATCAGTTTTGTTGGAGGCGGCATCTGTTGCACAAGCGTTACATGCTTTGCTGCATAAGGGGATGTCTTTCCACTGGTTGCAGGCATGTGAAATGGCGTTTTACAACTGATGTCTATGTTACAATCTGCGTAACCTACCAACTGGGTCAACAATTAGTGTCAGCAACAGATGCCTCCCAGCGTGGGCTGGGGGTGACGTTAGCTCATAAATATTTTGATATTTATCCCCCCCTCCAGTATCAGCACACCATCTCAGTCAGAACCTCGTGGAGTAAGATGGCATGGATATCTCATGAATCTGAGCAGTTTGCCATGGGAAAAGAAATGAAGTAATGTGCCCACACTTGAAAGCCATACATTAGCAGTGTGTTGTCATCTGTGAGAGCATACCATGAAAGAGCAATACTGTGAACTTCCAAGAGAGCCTACCATGGGCGAGTGCCTATTTAAACCCTGCTGCGCTATGCTCACACTCAGTTATCATGTTATTACTGCTTGCATAATTTGCCTTACCTTATTATGTTCAGTGTATGTTATGGTGATTGGTATACATGCCACAGTCTAATAAAGTTGTACTAACATTCTTGGTTGTGTAGTGCATCCAAGTTACAAGTAGTGATCTATCTTTTCCTCATATTGTTGATATTCCAACCTGGAGTTTCCACTGCTTAAAGTTATTCCATCTGATAGTTACAACTTGTGAAATACCATGAAATTTCAGATTCATGACACTTCTCAATAATTTTCATCAGAAGTATATGAATATATATATTTTTATTTTATTTTATTTGCTATATGATGATAGAAGAAAATACTAGACAACTATTTATGACTAATATATACATTTCTACACAGATACATACACTTTCAAGTTCATAATGGGTTCCTAGCCCTTACTCCAGGCTTTAAATCCAGTCACAAGCTTCTTTAGGCATATTGTGATGGTCTTCCCCTCTCCCTCTGAATGCTCTGAGAGAACATTCAAATGTTGTATGATGTAAAATCTGCTGCTCTTCACCACAGTCACATTGAGAGGACTTCCATCATCTTTGGTGGAGTAAATATTTCATATCTGTCTCCATCAGTTCTCATTCAACACTGTGTGCACCAGTGCCACTGTGGTGGTCACTTCCATGCAGTTTTAATTGGTGAGGCATCCAGGAAGTTTGCTTCTCCCATTGATTGTTCCAGGCATCTTGCACGTTGAAATAACTGTTCTGCAGACTGACATAACTGTTCTGCAGACTGACTGCTGTGTGCTACTACAGTTTTCTAAACATCATTCACTGGGGTTCTGATAATGAAAATTCTGAATGAACTGATAATTCTGGTTGTTTTTCATTTCTGTCCAAATGTTCTCCAATGAAAAATCCAGGATGGAATGTAACAATATTATGAAAAGGAAAGTTGCTACTCACAGTATGGCAAAGATGCTGAATCACAGACAGGCACAACAAAAAGACTGTCACGTGTGTTGTGCGTGTGTGTGTGTGTGTGTGTGTGTGTGTGTGTGTGTGTGTGTGTATTTTTGACGAAGGCCTTACTGGCAAAAGCTTTATTTGTGACAGTGTGACAGTCTTTTGGTTTGTTCCTATCTGTGTCTCAGCATCTCCGCTATATGGTGAGTAGCAAATTTCCTTTTCATAATATTGTTCTCCAATGATGTGATCTATTAAAAACTAGTAGCCAATGTATGTTTGTGGGACAAATACACCCTGTGATGTGGCACGCTGCTCGACTAAGCTGTATGTCAATTAGTTTAGCTCAGCACCGTATACCCATTTGGAACAACAGTATTCTGTGCCAAGTATGAAAGCGAGGACTGCTGAAATGACACCCTGGATGGTTCCTGTTAACTTCTGGAGCATAATATTCTTAGTCTTTATTAGCTGCCACATTCTAGAAATGGATTCTGTATGTCAGTGACCTGACTAGGGTCACACCTAGGTATTTTGGAGTGATGCTTGTTTATTCCATAGGTGGAAAGTTAATACAACAATCTTTGAGGATTTGGTTAGAAGAAATTATGTTTGATGTATCCATCCAAAAGCTTCGGGTCTTAAGTTAATATTGATTCAATTTTCCTAAAGCCTTGATCATGAGCGATCAAAGCAATATCATCAGCGTAATACATTTCCTGGACTAGTTACTGAAAGGTTATATATATACAAATTAAAAAAGAGTGAGGCCAAAACAGAACAGTGGGACACCATGATTTATTTTGTGAACTCTCTGAGAACAGCTGGAAGTACCTATCATTATGCTTGTTGCCAGTTAAGAGTGGTTAGTTATCTACACAAAATGACTCTGATGAATTTTAGCAAGAATCTGTCACTCCATACAGTCTTGTAGGCTGCAGTTAGGTCTACTCCACTGAATCTATTGTTGTTGAATGTGGGTTTTATTGATCTTATGTTGGCACCTGTTTCTTTGGAAATTTCAGACCAGTTGACTTTTTCCAAGTTCCATCATGGCTTTGAATAGGTGAGGACAATTGGTATGAACAATCCAGTGTAGAAAATTATTAGAAAATGCTGACTATGGGGGAATCTGAGGAGTCTGTGGCACACCTCACTGGGCACATTTGGAGACACTGTGTGACAAAGCATACATCAGGTGTGTAGCCCTTGTTTCATCGTCCAATAAAGAATGTTACCTTTTCTTTCACATTGTATATAACTTTGAGGTTTTCTGTTTCCATGCAGTCAACAAGTTTTTGTCCACTTTCATCACTTTCTTGATATCCCCAGAGTATATGGTGGCTGTTGAAGTCTCCAACAATGATACTTGGCTGTTATGGTGAGGGCAGAGATGGAGAAGGCCAATTCCATCTGGATCATTTCTACAGGCTGAGTATTATCAAGTTTCCCACTAAATGGAGCCATAAAAACATCATTCTTTGAAGTTGATGGCAAGATTTTATACTAAGGTTGTTTCTTACACAGGTTGCTAGTCCACATTTTGAGTGATTGTTTACAGTCACTAGCTTAAAGCCCAAGAGTCTTCCTCTGGTGTGAAGTTGTACATCATCTTCTACTTGGGTTTCCAAGAGTAAGATAAAGTCAATTTGATGTTCCTTCAGCATTTTGTATAAAAATTCACTCTCTGCTTTGCTTGTGCCTTCTACATTCAGTTGATAAGTTTATACTGAAAGTCCAATCTTATAAACTTGAGGGTCCTGAGAAGGAAGGATCTTCCCTCTATAATCTCTAAGAGGCCATTTATAAAGTTACATTTCATCTTAATAGCTGAGACATGACTACTGAATTAGGTACTAAATGAACAGAAAAAGTGACTTCTCACTTATTGATAAAAAAAGATAAAAGAAAAAAAATAGGGACACATTCAGGGCTTTTGTGGTCCTAGAGGAAACCTTTGACAAGATTAGGAGATTTACATTTCCCAAAAACCTGAGTGAAATGGAGATAAACTGCAGAGACATTAGAGTAATGTGCTATATCTACAAAAACTGAGATGGCGTAATGAGAGTGGAAAATCAGTAAAGACAATTTCAGGTTGAGAAGGGTGTGAGGTTAGGCGCTAGCTAATCACCACTTCCATTCAAATTATACACTGAAGAAATAATGATGGAAGAAAAGAAAAATATTTCAAAATATAAAGAGAAGTGCAGTGACTACAGATACCAGTACAAAGGCATTCACAGGTAACATTACCATGGTTTCATCCCAAATGGCTGATGTAAAACACTGTTCAGTAGCAGGCTGAAAATAAAAAAGGCCAGAAGTGGTGATCAGAGTAAAAAGGAGACTAGTAACTTAAAGTATTAGGACAAAAAAGGAAGGAAGATTAGTGTATAATGCACTATCAATGAGGCACCTTATAGTGTGCCCAAAACAGGGAATCAACCCTCACTGGAGGGCAAGTGGTGGGTTGAAACACATTTGCGATGCTCAAGGGGGTGAGTCAGTAAGGGGACTGGCCATCTGGCTTCATCTGTTCACTCTAAGCAGACAGGGGCTGTTCCTTCAGCAGTGCCCAAGCAGGCACAGGGGGCAGGGAGGGGGAGAGGTTTACAAGTTATCAGGAGTGCCAATGCTAGGCACATTGTGGAGCCACTTAGGAAAACAGCATCCATGGTTGGAAAGAAATCTAATGTGCACTTGGAATGGCTGCCGAGGAGTGTCATCCGAGATGTAGAGGCAGCCTTGCATGTGGTTATTTGCACTATCATACCCAAAACTGATTGGGGTACTTTGGTTTGGACCTTAGAAGAGGATCTCAACCAGAGGCTCTGACAGTTCTGTGATGGTCTTAACAGCAGATTTCAGCATCTGTATTATGGGGTGGAGAATTGTAGCATTCCTCTTGATACATCAGGGGTGCAATACACACTCAGGTAGCAGAGCACATATGGAATGCACATAGGATTTTTTAGGCAAGCAATAGTTTGAGGTTCTTTTATAAATGATGCTCACCACTTTATAAGCAGAGAGTGAAATCAGACTGGAAACAAAATAAAGGCACTTTAACTGTCAAAATTTCAACAGTAAATTGCTAAAAGTATTTGTAACAGAATTCCTGAATTTACAGCCCTCTAGGAAAGTTGCTGCACTCAGATTATTCTTAGAATTGAGAGTTGGATGAAACATGAAGTAGGAAGCTCTGAAATATTTAAAGAGTTATGGAACATATATTGGGAAAACAGGTTAGATGCCACAGGGAGGGGGGGAGTATTCATTGCAGTCAACAAACATATTTTTTCTATTGAGGTAAAAGTTGATTCTAATTGTGAAGTTATCCATACATGAGTAACCAGCCTAGGAGAACTCCAGTTAAACACCAGCTGTTTTTACTGGGCACCCAATTCACCCGTAATGTTTTCAGAATCATTCAAAGAAGGTCTACACCCAGAAGCACAGAAATATCTTGATTATGCAATAATATTTGGAGGCAACTTTAACCTATCAATGATAGAATGGGATATCTATGGATTCTCTGTAGGTGGTGTAGACAGACAGTCCTGTTAAGCAGCTCTGAACACGTTTCCTGAAAACCATCTGAAGTGGCTATTTTGACAGCCAACACCAAACAGACATTACCTTATCGACAGTGTCAGTATAGAGAAAGGGATTAGTGATCACGATATCATTGAGATAACGAATATTACAGTCAATAAATCCATCAAGAAGACTAGGAGAGTATTTGCTCTCAAAAGAACCAAGAAGCAGGTGTTAGCATCTTACTCAGACAATGAACGGATATCATTTAGTTCCAAACTGACAGATTTAGAGGAATTATGGGCAAAGTTCAAAGTAATTATAAATTTTACTCTTGAGAAGTGTTTTCTGAGTAAGCAAATTAAGGAGGGAAAAGCCCCACCATGGTTTACATACAGAATTAGAAAACTGTGAGGAAGCAGAGATACTTGAACTCTTGGGTCAAAAAAGAATGTGGAAATGTCAACAGGCAAAAGTCAATAGAAATTCATGCACCCATAAAAAGATCATTGCACGAAGCATACAACAACCTTCAGCATCACACTTTAGTGAAGGATCTTGCCTAGAACTCAAGAAAATTCTGGTCCTACTTAAAATCACTAAGTGGATCAAAAGCTTCTGTCCAGTCACTTGACCTGTTTGGTGTGCCAATAGAAGGCAGCAAAGCAAAAGTTGAAAGTTGAAGTTTTAAATTTCACATTTCAGAAAGCATTCATGCAAAACAGACACACACACACACACACACACACACACACACACACACACACACACACACACACACACAAACACACACACAAAAGGAAGCACACAAAACATGACCATGAACTCCAGCATCTCGGGCTGGTATGCATGCCATTTATTGACAAAGGCTGTGGTCACAGGCTATATATGAGTGTCTTTTAATAACGCCTGTCTGCATCTTGACGTGTCTTCTTTATGGTAAGTAGCAATCTATCTTTTCCTACATTGTTGATATTCCTACCTGGAGTTTCAATTGTCTGGCTCATGTTGGAAGATCATACAGACATACCATCATTTGATCACTGCACTGGTTCCCATACAGAAGACATAGAAGTCGGTATCCCTGACAGGTCTGGATGGAATTCCAGTTTGTTTTCACAACGCTGACCCATTAATTAGCTTGCATTCATTTGTTGTGAATCTCTTGTGGAGCACAAAGTCCCAAGTGACTGTCAAAGATTGAAGTAACTCTGTATTTACACAAAGGGTAGAAAGAAAGGACCCACAAAATGACACACCCATAACCTTAACATTAAAATGCTGCAGATTGTTCATCATATTCTCAGTGTGAATATAATAAGCTGCAGATTGTTCATCATATTCTTAGTGTAAAAATAATAAATTGGTTTGAGACAGAAAACCTTCTGTCCACAAATCATCAGATATTTAAAAAGCATCACTCAGGCAGACTCATCTTGTCCTTTTCTCATATGATATCCTGCAAATTGTGGATGAGGGGCAACAGGCAGATTACATATTCCTAGATTTCTGGAAAGCATTTGACATGGTGCCACACTGCAGCCTGTTAATAAAGGTCCGAGCATGCAGAATAGTTTCCCAGATACATGAGTGGTTCAAAGACCTCTCAAGTAATGTACCTCAAAATGTCGCTGTTGATGTAAGTGTTCAGAAGAGGCAAGGGTATCAACAGGAGTGCCCCAGGCAAGTGTGATACAACTGTTCTTCTTCTCTATATACATAAATGATCTGACAGCTAGGGGAAGCAGCAATATGCAGCTGTTTGCTGATGACACTGTAGTATATGGGAAAATATCATCAATGAGTGATTGTAGAAGGACACAGGACGACTTAACATGAAGAAATATTCGGCAATGTTTGAATTCAGCATTAGTGGTATGTTACTTTACACAGTAACTTTCATTACATATCTACGCAGAATACTGCACAGCAATATGTAATGAAACAAGCAGGTGAGGATGGTAGCAGGGAAGGCAAATAGTCAACTTCAGTTTATTTGGAGAATTTTAAGAAAGTGTAACTCATCTACTAAGGAGATCACATATGGAACACTGGGCACATTCTTGAGTACTGCTCAAGTGTTGGAGATCCCCACCAGGTCAAAGTAAAGGAGGACATCAAAGCAATTGAAGGGCATGCTGTTAGATTTGTTACTGGTAGGCTTGGTCAACACCTGAGTGTTAACTCAGACAGGAACCCATGGATGGGAGACAACATTCATATTGAGGAATACTCTTGAGAAAATTCAGATACCACAAATTTTCAGCTGACTGCAGTAAATTTCTACTCTGACCAATGTACATCTTGCTTAAGGACCACAAAGACAAGATAAAAGAAATTAGGGCTGATATGGAGGCATATAGACAGTTTTTCTTCCAACACTCCATTTTTTATTTGACTAGCAAAGAAAATTACTGGTAGTGGTACATGGTACCCTCTGCAATTCACCATAGAGTGGCTTGTGAGGAATGTATGCGGATGAAGGTCTAGGTCATTATAGACAGAGCAATTACTCAGACTGGGAAATGGTGAAAAAGGAAATTGGCCGTGTTCTTTAGAAAAGGAACCAAGAAGAGACTTATTATCAAATACTGACATATGTGGAGGAAGCTTTGAGGAGACAAACTATACCAGGAGACAACTATTAGGAAATGTAAAACATATTACTGAGGATGTTAGTAATACTAATTGTGCAGAGAAAAACGTTAGTTCCAAATAGAAAGGGCAGGAAACTGTCATGAACAGTTAAAAAAATTATATTTACAAGTAATTAAAAATAGTGAATATCTGAAAATTTTCATTCTTCTTTCACTTTATGTTATTTATGTGTTGTTGTTGTTGATGATGATGATGATGATGATGATGTTTGGATTTTGGGGCACTGAACTGCGTGGTTATCAGTGCCCATACAAATTCCCAACCTTTGCTCAGTCAAATCTCACCAATTGCATGAATGAAGATGAAATGATGAGGACAACACAAACACCCAGTCATCTCAAGGCAGGTAAAAATCCCTGACCCTGCTGGGAATCGAACCTGGGACCCCGTGCTTGGGCAGTGAGAATGCAACCATGAGACTGTGAGCTGTAGACTATTTGTGTGTTTATTCTGGCATTTGTGCATACACTGGATATGTGAAGTTTCAATGTTCCTCCTTCATAAATGCCTGTCTTGACTGCACATTACTATAAAATTCATAATGACTGGTTTTGGCTTACTGCCATCGTCATTTCATTAAGAGTATTCTGGTATGAGTTTCAATGTCAAATGGTTTGTACACATCACCAATAATGATCAGTTAATGACCTAATGCTAGCGGTAAGCCAAAGCCAGTCACTGAACAACACAGTAACGAGTGGTCAAGATGAACATTTATGAATAAAGTGCCAAGCAAGATCATGAATTCATTTAAAGATTTTATGTCTTCGGTTGTTCTATATTCTAAACTCATATGAGGAGGATTACTTGAGTCGAATGGTCTTCTTGGAACATCCAATCCTCCATGTCTTTAGCAGGTGCTGCCATGAGTGAAAGAGGGATGCACTCTGCTGTCACACAACACACCGTAATATAGTTCCTTGCGAAAAAAATGTTAATGCTGATGAAATGTGACATTATTTACTCCTGCAATATAGGGAAAGAACCCTTCCACGATCCTGCATGAGGCACGTGTCTAAAGAGTTCAAGAAAGGAGAATAATTTGCTGAAAACATGGGCTGCTTGCACTGTCCCCACATCAACAACACAGCACAGAACCTTTTCAATGGTGATTGGAAATTAACCATGCATGAAATTTCCCAGAAATGTCAAATTTCTTATAGAAGCGTTTAGTCAATCATTCAGAACGAGTTGAGAGCCCAGTGTCAAATAACACGGTTCTGAAGTTTCTGAATGAAGAACTGAATTATGTGCTAGTTGCAATTGCCTACACGATTTTCACGACCCACTCAGTAGGAAAAAATCATCATACACTATGAAACGGGTGTTGTGGCCACTGGCCACGAAAGCCTTAACAATTTTGTATTACACCTCTACGGGGAGGAATTTGCAGATTGTAACAACGCCTTGACCAACGATGGAAGAAGAAAGCGCGTTTGATGTCCTCTCTCACCTTCCTTTCGTGGTGCAGAGATGAAGATGCTACACTGAAGTTCTTGAAATGTAAGCGCCTATTCACCTCCACCGAAGCACATCATATTTACAACAGAATGGAACGGGCTTTTCTTCGTGAGTGAATTTATACAGCACAGAGAGACTTGGCAAGAATGGATCAGGAAGTTTTGGACATTTTCTATCAACTAAGTAGCAGAATGCATCGAGCTGACTGGGACAAGATCGACAGCATCACTCACAGGAGCATGCAGAATGAACTCAAACGCTGCACTGAGCAACAGAAGAAAAAGTCTGAAAGATGCCGGTAGCAGACTGAAAAGGCAATTCCCGACATGTCACACACAGTGGTCAACCTCACTGAACGGCAATTGACTGAAGAGGAAGTGTCTGTTCTTCAAAAAGGAGGGAATTTCACTATCATCCCGAGAACTATGCCTATGGAGGACATCACTGCTAACACCGAAGTGGCCATTCGGACCCTTCCTCGTGAAAGGGCAGAAGAAATACGAACTGAAACAGCCAGGATACTGCGCCGAGCTAAACCACCAGCTTGCAATCTGAAGAAAGAAGAGGTACAAGCTATTACGAATCTTAACATTGACAAAAGTATATTGGTACTGCCTGCCGATAAGGGGAATGCAACCGTCGTAATGAAGAACGAAGATTATGAGCAAAAGATCCCAGACCTATTCGATCCGGCGACATACCAAAAACTGAGCACAGATCTGACGCAGCATATCACGCGGAATACGAATCAGTTAATCAAGGCGTCCTCTCTGCCGGCGGACATACAGAGAAACCTGCACAATACGGAAGCTCTACCACCTCAGCTGTATGGATTACTTAAGATCCATAAGAACAATGTTCCATTAAGACCAATTGTTAGCACTCCTGGCTCACCAACATACAAACTGGCAAAACACTTGGCCTCTCTGCTCCAGCCGCACGTGGGGAAGACCGACACACACGTGAAGGTCTCACGACATTTAATTGAGAAGCTGAAGAAACTAAAACTTGCACCAAACGACATCCTGGTCAGATTTGATATTGTTTCTTTGTTTACAAAAGTGCCTCTCAGCAACGCTCTGTAGCACATCGCTTCCATTTTCCCGCAAGACATCACAAAGCTCTTCCATGCATGTCTCACCACGAGTTATTTCACGTGGAATGGCAATTTCTACGAACAGCTGGAAGGCATTGCCATGGGTAGTCCTCTTAGTCCAGTGGTGGCCAACTTCTTCATGGAACATTTCGAAGCACAGGCACTGGACTCAGTGACTTGTAAACATAAGGTGTGGTACAGGTACATCAATGATACTTTTGTTGTGTGAAGCAATGGTGAAGAACAGCTCGGTGACTTCCTAAGACACTTGAACAGCCTCCACACCAACATAAAATGTACCATGGAAGCAGAAAAGGACAAAAAACTACCATTTCTAGATGTGCTGGTCACAGGGGACAGTGAAAACCTGGGACATAGTGTGTACCAAAAACCAGCATACACGGACCGATACCTGCACAAATTATCAAACCACCACCGAGCCAGAAAAAGAGGCATGATTCATACGCTCGTAACGCAAGCAGATCGAATATGTGAGCAGCAGCACCTCAAACGCGAAATGCAACATCTGGAAAGTGTTCCGTGTTATATTAGAAGTGTAACAGAGCCATACACTCGGCAAAGTAAGAAATCAGGAAAAGAAATGTCGTGTACGGCCTTTCTGCCATACATTCCCAGAGTGACGGACAGAATCGGCCATATATTGCACAAGCACAGCGTAAAGACAATTTTCAAACTGACAAGGAACATCAAAGAATGTCTTAGATCAGTGAAGGATAAAAGGGACCCACTTGCAATGTCAGGAATATACCGCTTAATATACCACTTACCATGCACATGTGGAAAAGTTTGCGTTGGAATGACTGGACGATCAATCAACACCACGATCAAAGAGCATAAGCGACATTGCAGGTTGGGGCAGGTGGAGAAATGGCCGTGGCTGAGCATGCACTGAGTGAGACCGAACACGTAATAAAATTCGCCGACACGGAAGTTCTGGCTGTAGAGAAGCACTATCACACGCGCTTGTTCAGAGAAGCTGTAGAAATACACAAACACGGGAAAAGCTTCAACAAGAAAGAGGAAAGCCTTAAGGTAAACAGATCCTGGCTTCCTGTACTGCAGCGAACGACCGTCGCAGGTAGCAAGAGGAGAACCGCACCGGAAATGACTGCGGAGAAGCCCTCGGACGTTGGCGCGCCAGGTACATATAGTTTGCAGCTATGAGCTCGGCTCCAGTTCACCACCGGCAATGGAGGGTGAAGCTTTCACAATGCCAGCCACTCGTGCTGGCAAAACGTCAGTAAAATCATCAGACGAACGTTGGCCGAAGAACCCGAGACTTAGAAACACTGCGTGATACATATTGGACTGTCCTTAAACATCCAGCCTTCAGACCATACTTTTCAATGTGTGACTTACGAATTGTTTGGGCCACTCTGGGATGTTGTTGGTGAAGAGTCTGTGTCCAACAGGTTTGTCATGTCTTGATAATGTTTATGAAAATGGCATTTCAAATGGTTGTTCATGGCAAAAATGTATCTATATGATGGGTGTGTATGTAGAAAAATAACAAAGCAGAAAATTTGAATCAATTTTTAATAATAAAAAATTTTATTACTAAAGGTTCATTTGTATCCAGTCCATCCTCATAGTACAAAGCATACCATATGAATTCAGAACAGCCTAATCTGCCAAGAGAGACTTTTGTTCACTCACTTTATGGTCAAATTCACGCTGAATTCTGTCTGTTACATGTTTCTTCTTCTTCTTATCATTTTGTCTTGAAGCAGTGGCTAGAAACACCGATGGTTTAAGATACTATCTGAGATCTGAATATCAATGCACATCCACTGTCAATTAATAAGAAGGATTTTAAAATGCAAGGACTGATGAGTGCTTTGTATATGAAAAAAATCCATTTGGGAAATCACTTTCAGGAACAAGGAACCCCTTGAGTGTGAGATCTCAGAAGGCCAATGATGTTTATGGTATTTTACACCCCAAATATTGTCCACCATGCAACCACAATATAGGCTGCTAATGGCAACAGGGGGAAGGACAGGAGGTTCCAAATGCTCAGCACAGCATGAGGTTATGGAGCATAGTTGAACTGCTTAGACAACAAGTAACTCACAAAAGTGCTACAGCGCAAGAGCAATGGGAACAATAAACACAGCAAACATTGCATTATATCTACAACAACAGTTGCCAAAGCTGACATTTCAACAGAAAGAAATCCAAGGAATATTGCAGAGTGAAAAAAGGAGAGGCAGATGAAATATTAGTGCTTCTGCAAGAGGAGTCAGTGGAATGTGTAGTGTTGCATAAGCTTGACTGTGCAGACACCGTACATGAGGAGTATAGTGATGATGATACATGCTTATCATGTGAAAGTGATACTGAAACAGGTGTTGAGTCGTGTAGTACATCATCCTTGTCAGACAGGTAGCCACAAATCCCATCTCCAGTGGAATGTAGTAAAGGACAGTCTTTGTCCAAGAAGTGGGTACTAAACATAATTACATACTTGGAAGATCATTTGCAACATATTCAAAATATGTTCATAGTAGTTTTTTTTTTTTACTAAGTCCACAGAAATATGACCAACTAGTGCATAAGAAAAACTGCAGATATTCAAGGAAGGAGAAGGTGCACTTGTTACAAAAATTGGTGTTAGTGCATCTCAAGGATGCTCGATATAATTTACAGGATATGGATGATAGTGACCTACTACATTATGCACATCAAACTGCACACGACATAGATTACAGTGATTTCAGGGGAAGCAGTGGATTGTTGCATAGCTTCAAACAGTGCTACAGAATTGGAAGATGCAACATAACAAAATTTCAACAAAGTGTCAACTTGACAATGCATAGCAAAATTTAGAATCAGCCTCAAAATTTGTAGATGAGATAAACAAAATTATCCCATCATTCAATGAAGAATTTGTTTTCAACTCCAACCAATCAGCATTTGAAGAGGAATTGCATATGAAAGGAACCTTGGAGATTAGAGGTACCAAGACAGTGTATCAAGATCAGCTAACGTCAATCCTTCAACACATTCATATAGAATTATGCCAACTGTTAATGTGGATGGTAAATTGCCTGGAAAGTTATTTATTACGTTGCGAGAAGTTAGAGGTGCTCTATCCCCTGTGATTCATTCTTGTGTGTGTGATCTTGCAAGGGTAGTAGAGAATATTTATGTCATAGCAAGCAAGAGTAGGAAAATGGGCATAAGAGAATTACAACTATGATATCAGCACTGCTTCTGGCCAATAACTGGTCAAAGAACTTGCATTTGGTTGATTCCTGGTATACATATAAAAATCATACTCCTTTAGAGCAAACTATTCCTCCTAAAAATTGTGTGACATTGCAATTCATACCACCTGGAAGCACTGGACAAATTCACCCTCTGGCAGTTTTTTCTTCCCCCCATGCCTCTAAAATATATTATCGTGCGACCTGCAGCTATGCCTTAAGGGATAGTCAGTTTCACAATGAGCCTCACCACAAACTGTTTCAAATTGTGTTACATGCCATCACATTCCATCAGTTCTCAGGGACTGATGACCTTGCTGTTTGTTCTCCTCTTCCAAATCAACCAATGTCCATCAGTTCTCATCACCTCGTTACACTAATATCATTTTACATGTATTCTTTAAGACTGCATACCTAGCTGAACATCCTGCATGTTCTGTTACTCCAAAGGAGTTCGCCTTTGATTTGATGTTGTAAACCATTGTGATCATTGTGGTGCACCATTTTTTATTCAGTATTCAGGGTGCAAGTTAATAGTTTGTTTTGAACATTTCTTGAATGTTGAAAATGTCCATTTTGTGAAGTGTGATACATACATCCCACAGAAGGTTGATCCCTGCACTTCCTGACACTCATTTTCTGTCAGCTTTCTGATGCACATGGTGACTCATTAGCAGCTAATATTTTTCCTGGCATAGTTGTTAACATAACGGGGGAGCAAGGAAGGTGCCTCCACGTGTGCATTTTACTTACATGCTACATAGAAGAAAGTAAAATGCCGGCGCTCCCCGGAAACGTTGCCCAATGGGACAACGGCCAAACCTTCCACCACCAGAAACCAATGCAATCAAAAGCCAAAAACAAAAACAGGTCCCCTTCAGGGCCAACCCTGACGATCATCAGCCTGAACGTCGAGGGAATCACCAAGAATAAGGAGGATGTAATATCGCGACTATGCCGATCATAAAAGTGGGACGTACTGTGCCTGCAGGAAACGCATAAAGGTGAAACAGCAAACAGACCTAATATCAAAGGAATGCGCTTGGCAGTAGAAGCACCTCACAGAAGGTATGGGAGCGCAATATTTACTAGACCCGAGATGCTGCTCTCTTCCACGAGTAAGACAACCACCAACAACATTGAAGTGTTAGCAATAGAGAGTGGATCATTTACAATATGCTCCGTATATAAACCCCCCGGCCAGAACTTACACACTTCAACGCCAGAAAGCTTCAACAACCTAAGGACACACTTCTTTGTGGGTGACTTTAACAGCCACAGCACCACCTGGGGCTACGACGAGACAGACACCAATGGTCAGCTGCTAGAACAATGGGCTGAGGCAAATAACCTCTCACTTCTCCACGACCCCAAGCTCCCCTGCTCCTTCAACAGCAAAATTTGGAAGCGAGGTTACAATCCCAATATTTGCTTCGTCAGCCGGAACATCTATGACACCTGCTGCAAAAGAGTATATGATGCAATCCCAAAGACACAACATCGACCTATTGGAATCCAAGTCTACTCAACAATCAAAACAACCAAAATACTTTTCCGTAGGAGATTCAACTTTAAAAAGGCTAGGTGGTCAGAATATTCCCAAGCGCTGGATGAGGAACTAGCCGGTCTGACCCCAACACCAAATAATTACCTTACCTTTGTTGAGACTTTGCAAAAGGTATCTAGACAATATATTCCTAGGGGTTGCAGACAACACTATCCCAGGGCTCTCAAATGCCTCAAAGGACATCCTGGAGAAGTATCAAGTATTGTTCGCGGAAGACCCATTCAGCGACGAAACCATCACCTGTGGCACAGCTTTAATGTCAGCCCTCAGCGAGGCACGCGAGAAGAAGTGGATAGCAACCCTAGAAAGAATGGATATGTCCCACAATAGCAAAATAGCCTGGAACCTGATTAAGAAACTGGATGGTGACCCAAGGCTAAGCAAGGCCCCCGCCAACGTAACTCCAAACCAGGTGGCCAACCAACTCCTTCTAAACGGCAAGTTCAACTCCAAACGTCAGAAAACTAAAATCACACGCCTACTGCCAACGGAAAACACCAACTTCCAGAAACCATTTAGCACGAGAGAGTTGAACAATGGCATAAATACCATGAAGAATGGGAAAGCCACTGGGTTTGATAATATTTGCGTGGAACAGATTAAAAACTTCGGCCTTGGCGCCAGGGACTGGATACTTGGACTTTTTAACGTGTGCCGCGAAACCTTTCAAATCCCGAAACTGTGGAGGAAGTCAAAAGTGGTGGCTCTCCTTGAACCCGGGAAGGACCCAGAGTCTCCGAAGAGCTATTGACCCATAACCCTTCTCTGCCATCTGTTTAAGCTCTATGAAAGATTGATCCTCAACAGAATAGAGAAGATCGTTGACTCGAAGCTAATTCCACACCAAGCAGGTTTTAGACCTGGAAAGTCCTGTACCAGTCAAATTCTAGCATTGACGGAACATATCGAGGATGGGTTTGAGAATAAACTAATCACTGGGCTGGCACTAGTCGACCTAAGTTCCGCCTATGATACAGTACATCACCGGACACTATTGCATAAAATCTATGAGACCCTGAAAGACTACCACCTAGTCAAGATAATCGAATCCCTGCTCCAAAATAGACAGTTCTTCGTAATGCTTGAGGGGAGAAAAGAGTCGATGGCGGAATCAGAAAAATGGGCTCGCCCAAGGGAGCGTGTTGGCGCCAATCCTATTCAACATATATACAAATGACCAACCAACTCCAGATAAAACCAAAACTTTTGTATATGCAGACGACCTGGCAATAACAGTTCAAGGCAACAGGTTTGAAGCCATCGAGGAGAAACTAGAAACCGCCCTTTCTATAATGTCAACCTACTACAAAAAGAATTCTCTAAAACCCAACCCCTCCAAAACTCAAGTGAGTGCATTCCATCTGAACTCGAGGCAGGCAAAGTACAGGCTCAATGTTACCTGGGATGGGACATTACTAGAACACACAGATACTCCCACCTACCTTGGCGTTGTGCTGGACAGAACATTGACATACAAATATCATTGCGAAAAAACACGCAAAAAAGTAGAAGCACGAAATTCCCTAATAAGAAAGCTGTCCAACAGCAAATGGGGTGCCAAACCTACCGTGGTCAGAACTTCAGCCCAAGCTTTGTGCTTCTCAACTGCCGAATATGCCTGCCCGGTATGGTGCAGATCCGCCCACGCAAAAAAGGTAGATATTAGCTTGAATGAAACATGCAGGATAGTGACAGGCTGCATGAAACCTACCCCCATAGAAAATCTTTACAGGGCCGCAGGTTTCACAAACCCTGACTCACGTAGGAAAGCCCATGAACATACCGAGAAGCTAAAACAAACCTTTGATGCTTGTCACTCAATATTTGGCATAGAGTGTGGCCCCAGCAGACTCAAATCCAGACGCCGTTTCCTAAGTTGCGCCTTAGATGAGCCCCCCCCCCCCATCTACTATCCACTAAGAGAGGACCCACCAAGTGGCGTTTCTGGTGATTGGAAAACCTGGAGAATGCTTAACCGCATCAGAACTGAGGTGGCTCCTGTGAAATCTAATCTGATCAAATAGGGTTTGTTGGACGAAAATGACGACAAATGCGACTGCGGCACTCGACAGGACATGGAACATCTCCTACAATGCCCAGCCTGCCCGCACAGATGCACCCTCGACGATCTATGGCTGGCTAAAGAAGAAGCATTGGACATTGCCCAATATTGGGCAAACAAATTGTAGTTTCCGGACACGAAAAAGTAAAGTAAGAAGTTAACATAACATTCTCAAATGAGCCTTTCTACAGATTGAACTTCCAAACCTCACGCTCAAGGGGTTCCTTGTAAGTTTAACGCAAGATAGCATAAGATATTGTTGCAGTCAAAGACATAATATATTATCTATATGCAAATGTAAGATAAAAATATTCTGAAACAATATATTACCATCATGTAAATTGATATTATATGAAGGTACTATGTTATGGCAGTAAGTGATACATACCATTTCTCCTTCTTCACTGCCAAAGTCAAGCCAAAGCAAGCGAGCTCCATCATCAGCAGAGGAGCGCAAACGCTCATACGGGTACTTCCAAAGTGTGCGGCCTGTTTCATCAAGTAGCGTGAAGCCCTCCTCATAATGAAGAAGGAGTTGAGCTACTTGATTACGCCATATGCATCCTGCAAAATAGACAAGCAGGAATAAAGAGCTTTCTATTTTTAAAAAAAATACAAATGGAATTATCTCTGTAAGAAAGCTACATAATAAATTAAACAACACTAATAAAGAGCATAAAAAAGTCTCAGTCAGTAGTCATCAACATATGCATATAAATCTAAGGGACCAATAATCTTCAAGACTCTGATTTCTTTATCTGCAAGAGGATGAGTTCAAGAAAGAAAAACACTAAGTATTAGAGAAAGAAATGTTGGCTATAATCCAGGTGAAAAAACTTTTATTCAACAGAAAAGCTATTAATGGTGATAGAAGGGTGGGTAAGATAAATTTTAAAGCAGTGGTTGCTTCCCACTTCTAAATACATTTTCCAATTTTTGTGCTGCTGGCATCGTTACTGCACTGGTAACCTCCTTCCATCTCGTCACCTTCTACTGTAGCTCAGTTAATCAGTAATACTTAGTGATTCCTAGTATAATCCTTGAAAAGCAGACCTTCTAAGAAGCTCTTTTCTCTTGTGGTTTATATCTTATTTATTTACCAGATTACTGAACACTATATTCACAAAACTTTAACATTATGTAAATACAGGGTGTTTAAAAATGAATGTACAGGTTCTAGGGCTTTGTAGCATTTATTACATTCAGTTTACAGTTATAAATAATACATCAAATGAAAGCGCAGATGAAACAGTTTTTCTTACAAGTGTTCACTTAGGTGAAATGTCAAGTCATCACTGAAGATGACATGATCCAGAATATCTTCTTCATCATGCAGCAACATTTCATTTGCAATGTTAACACATAAACCGTATGCTGTAGGCTTTTTACAGCTTGCAACAACTGCAGATGATAAGGACATAGTTGTAAGCATCTCCTTAAAGGTCTCCACAGAGACATCACTGGAAATGCTAAATCATGCCAAGCCATCTGAACTCATTTCTTGGTGCTATGCGTGAAAGGATCTTACTCGTTCAGCACATTCTGCAGCCACTCTTGGCCATTCCAGTCTCTTCCCTTTGCGTACAGGTATACAAATAAAACTGTTTGAGTTGCTCTTTCATTTGATGTATTATTTATATTTGTAAGGCGAACGTAATAAATGCTACAAAGCCTTAAAACCTGTATATTCATTTTGAAACACCCTGTATAATCATATTTTGAATAATGTAACAATGGAAAGTCCAGGTTGTAATACCAACATTAATATGAAAAGGATAGATTGCTACTCTCTCTCTCTCTCTCTCTCTCTCTCTCTCTCTCTCTCACACACACACACACACACACACACAAAAACCACATTGAATTGCAGACAGATGCACACTGGGCTTTTGGCCAAAGCCTACTTCAGAAATGAAAACACACACAAAGCAAGGACACCTTATGAACACACATCCACTATCTCTGTCCAGAATGGCTGGAGATAGCATGCAATGTGAGCTTGCTTGTGTGTGTGTGTGTGTGTGGGGGGGGGGGGGGGGGGTGTTCCTTTCTGAAGAAGCTTTGGCCAAAGGCTCAATACATAACAGTCTTTTTGTTGTGGCTGTTTGCAACTCATCTTTTTCATAATATTGGGGATGTCACATTTTACGGGCTATAAGACGCACTTTTTTCTTCGGGCAATTGCCTCCAAAATTTAAGTGCATCTTATATTCAAAATTAATATAAATATGTCCAGCGTTTGATTTAAAATTCCTGCCAGTCTTAAAAAGGGCCATAAATTCAATGCTGCAGGAAACCTATCTCTATATGGCAACATCGGATTCAACTGACAGCAGCAGTGCACCAAAGTGACGATCAAGAGTTGTGGGGATTCACAAGCTTACTAACAATGTCTCCCTCCAGCACTGTTATCACAAACCCAGGACACTGTTTAGCCTATGATGCATCATTGCAGTTTATGGTGTCAGTGAACTTGAACTGAAAGTGATGTGTGTTATCGGTAACAGTTCAATATTTTTGTTATCAGCTAGTCTTGTAATGAAAAAAAATAAAAGGTGTTCATTTGATGCAGGCTATAAATTGAAAGTAATAACATATGTAGGAGAATGAAGAAACAGAGCAGCTGAGCAGAATTTTGGACCTCTTCCAACAGAAAAAACCATTCGCAAGTCGTGGGGTAGTAAGGAAGAACTGAAAAAAATGAGGAAAACTAAATGTGCAAATAGAGGATTGAGTGCCAAATGGCCATAACTAGAAGATAAAGTATTGAAATGGATTCGAGAACATCATCAAAAGGCATTTGAATTAATACAAAAATGATTCAAATACATTCTTATAAGCTGGCACTACAGTGGAATTTAATAGACTAAATGTGGAGTTGGTTGATGCTAAAGGTTTATGAAGCATTATAGGTTTAGCATGTGAACCAAAACCAAAGTATCTCAGAAAATGCCACTACAGTACGAAGAGAAAATATCTTTACATCACTTTATTACTCCACATCGAAAGAAAACCAGTGTGAAACAAAGCCAAACAGCGAATATGAACAAAACTTCTCTGTCATCTGATGTGTCAAGTAACAGAACTGTTGCCATGAAAGGTTTAACCATAAAAACAAGTGGACATATAAAAATGCTCTACACTGTTGTCCTTTTATGTCATGCTGATGGCACTGAACTTAATCCAACTGTCATTTTCAAGCGCAAAACAGTGCCAAAACCTTCTGAAATACCACCAGGTGTTGTTGTTCACATAAATGACTAGGGTTGGATGAATGAGGCTGGTATGAAATTATGGATTAACAGAAGTGGGAGAGATGAAACGTGCTTTATTGAAGAAGAGTTCTCTTCTAGTGCTAGGTCATTTTAGTAGTCACCTGAAAAATTCTGCAAAAGAGATACTGAGACAGGGAAATACAGAGCTTGCTATTATTCCAGAAGGACTTACTTCACAATTGCAAACTCTTGGTGTCTCAAAAATAAACAATTTAAAGTGTATATGAGAGAGGAATTGAAGAAATGGATGATGGATGAAACCCAACAAGAATGCATGCCGAAGGGAGCTTTAAAATGACCTACAATCAAATAAGTGTGTCAGGGATAAAACAGTCTTGGTCTAGAGTGAGGGGAGACATTATGAGTGCGGAAGACGTTATTGTTAAATCTTTCAAGAAGTGCAGTATAAGTAACGCTCTTGGTGGCAGTGAAGACCATCTTATATATGAAGAGAACAAAGATGATGACGAAGAAGAAGAGAAGAAGAAGAAGAAGAAAGTTTTGATGATGATTTTAACAGGTTTTAAAGTCATTTCCACTTCATAAACTAAGATTTTTTGTAGTATGGCTTTGCACTCTCACAATAAAAATGGTAAAAAACATTATTTTTTTAAAAAATTACTTAAAAATTAAGGTGCGCCTTATAGTCCATAGCATCTTATAATCTGTAAAATACAGTAATGTAGTTCTTCTTTCTTTCCATGCATGCTAACATAAATTCAAGAGAAACTCTGCCTTTTGCAAGACACTGTTTGTTTACTTTTGCTTTCCCCAGAATGCTTCAGCACTTTCTGTGACATGTTCAGTGGGTTTTATTTATTAGTCTTCATTGCAAGACACTATTACTTGTATTAAACAACTAGTAGCTTCATATGAGAAGGAATAATAAAGAAAACACACTGAAGATAGCACAGAAGGCGCTGAAACACATTTTGGGTAAAACAAAATTAAACAGTGTCTTGCATATGGAGAAATTTCTCTACCAATTCTTTAAATATTTAACAATCGCCTGCCAAAAAGTAGAGTAGTAGTAGTTGTTGTTGTTGTCTTCAGTCTGAATACTAGGTTGATGCAGCTCTTCATGCTAGTACATTCAGTGCAAGCCTCTTCATCTCACCATAACTACTGAAACCTGCATTCACTTGAACCTGATTACTGTATTCAAGCCTTGGGTTCCCTCATAAATTTCTGACCCCAAACTTCTTTCCATTACCAAACTGAAAATTCCTCAGTGCTTCAGGATATGTCCCTTCAACTGACCCCTTCTTTTAGTCAAGATGTACCACTAATTTCTTTTCTCCCCAAAAGTATTCAGTACCTCTTCAATAGTTAAGAGGTCCATCCATCTCATCTTCAATATTCTTGTGTAACACGACATTTCCAATGCTTCTATTCTCTTCTTGCCTGAACTGTTTATTGTCCATGTTTCATTTCAGTACAAGGCTACATTTCAGACAAATGCCTTCAGAGAAGACTTCCTAATAATTAATTTTGTGTCTGATGTAAGAAATTTCTTAAAAAGTGAAAATCTTTTCTGCCTGTTGCCAGTGTAGATTTTACACTGTCACTGTTTCGGCCATCATTACTTTTTTGCTGCTTAAATTGCAAAACCCATCTACCACTTTTATTGCCTCATTTCCTAATCTATACAGCCTAATAGAAAAAGTGAAGAATCCAGAAGGCATAGTCAGGTGTCAATAAAACTTTGCCACTGACGAGTATGTAAATGATTAGAATTACAACTCTGTGACATGTTGAAAGGACAGCAAAGTGCACTAGTACTGTTTACATTTAGTGTTGTTACTGGCCCTGGTCAAGTATATAAGGGGCATGAGCAGTGTCATATATTGAGTGATCACTGTGAATGACACAGAGATGCCACATACTCGTGTGGTATAGTTATCGGCAGCTGAAAGAGTTTGAAAGGCACCGCATAGTGAGTCTCTGTTTGGCTGGCTGGTCAAATTGTGCAATATACAGGTTTATGGGGCATTCAGATGTGACAATGCCCCAATGTTGGACTGCGTGGGAACATTAGGGCAAGCACATTTGTTTTTAAGTTTTACATTGACCACATCTGACCAGCACAAGTTAGGACTGATGTGTTGTGACCAAACACATCAAATGGTTCAAATGGCTCTGAGCACTATGCGACTTAACTTCTGCGGTCATCAGTCACATAGAACTTAGAACTAATTAAACCTAACTAACCTAAAGACATCACACACATCTATGCCCGAGGCAGGATTCGAACCTGCGACCGTAGCGGTCACGTGGTTCCAGACTGAAGCACCTAGAACCGCATGGCCACAGCGGCCGGCCAAACACATCATGGTCCTTTTACTTCTGCACCTGTCATCCAAGAACAAGTAAGACCCTCTGCAACATTCTGTGTCATGCTGCCCCAGTAGTTGGGAATTAGCAAAAGCCAGACCATGGAATTACCATCCCATGTGTTGGATGCCATTAAGACCACAACACAAACAGCTCTGTCTGGTGTGCTGCCATGATCGAGAAGTAACGATCACTGATGAATTGTATCACACTGTGTTCAGTGATGAACCATGGTTTTTCAGTACCCCAGATGATTGCTGTCGGTGAACACAGCAGCAACCTGGGGAGAGGTCCTATTTTTCCAATGTTTTGGAGAGAGAGACAGTGGTGTTACACCTGACATTGCTGTGTAGGGAGCTCTGGTACCGAGTGCCGTGGGTTTTGAATCCACGTCAGATGGCATGAAACTCGATGGCCACTAGAGGTCGTTGCAGCAGTCGTGCCCTAAGCCGTGGCTGTGCGCACTCCTGGCCCGAGTCTAATGTGAGGGCACCATTGTGGAGCACATGGTCCCAGTGGCCAATAGTGACATACCCTGTCGTGTATTTAGGCGGCTGCATCTCACTCAGCGAGGCAGTCTGGTGTTTGCGTTGATTCCGTTGACATCTCGGTTACAGATGTCATGTTTACATTGCATGTGCTTACTTCTCGTTTATGAGTGGGCGTTGTTTTGATTTCGTGAGGTTGTCTATTGTGACCCTGTTGCTTAATATATTGTTGTTGATCTTGGTGTCTTACTTGGTTGTCAGTCGTCCATTCCCATTTGTCCGTCTTGTTTGTTCGTGGGCTGCTCCTGTCGGTCCCACCGCGTTTTCGTTAGCGGCAACCCTGCAACAGGAACTGTTGCAGTTACAACAGGAGCCATTGCGTGTGACTTCAAGGTCACTGCTGTTAGGAGACTGAGGGAACTCTGGCAGCAGAACAGTATGCCATTGACATCCTGCATCTCCATGTGTTACTTCTGATGCTATAATACCATGGTGACGTTTTTCAACATCTACATACATACTATGCAAGCCACCATATGCTGCACAGTGGAGTACCCTGTGCCACTATTGGTCATTTCCTTTCCTGCTCCACTCACAGACAGAATCAGGGGGAAAAAAAGACTGTTCATATGCCTCCATATGAATCCTAATTTCCCACGTCTGATCTTTGTGTTCCTTATGTGAAATATATGTTGGTGGTGATAGAATCGTTCTGCAGTCAGTTTCAAATGCCAGTACTCTTAAATTTTCTCAATTCCCAAAGCATCCCTGCAACACTTGCATGTTGGCCGAACCTACCAGTAACAAATCTAGCTGCATGCCTTTGAACTGCTTCGATGTCTCTGTTTAATGTGAACTGGTTCAAGTCCTGAACACTCAAGCAGTAACTTATGAACAAGTCACACTAAGCATCCTTTATGCGATCTCCTTTATAGATGAACCACACTTTCCTAAAATTGTTTCAACAAACAAAACGCTGACCATTTGCCTTCCCAACCACAATTCTCACAGGCTCGTTCCATTTCGTATCACTTTGCAACATTACACACAGATATTTACATGAAATGACTGTGTCAAGAAGGACAGTACTAACACTGTACCCAAACATTACGTGTTTTTTCCCCCATTCAACTGCATTAACTTAGATTTTTCTGCATTTAGAACTAGCTCCCAGTCATCACACCAACTAGAAATTTTTTCTAAGTCATCTTGTATCATCCTACAGTCACTCAACTTTGACACCTTACCATACATCACAGCATCATCAGCAAACAACTGCAGATTGATGCCCACCCTGTCCACCAAATCATTTATGTATACAGAGAATAATAGTGGTCCTATCACACTTCCCTGGGGCACTCCTGGCAATGCCCATGTGTCTGATGACCACTTGGCATCAAGGACAACATATTGGGTTCTATTATGTAGAAGTCTTCGAATCACCCACATATCTGGGAACCTATCTCACATGCTTGTACCTTCGTTAACAGATTGCAATGGGGCACTGCGCCAAATGCTTTCCAGAAATCTAGAAATGTCAAATCTGTTTGTTGCCCTTCATCCATACTTTGTAGTTCAAATGTGTGTGAAATCTTATGGGACTTAACTGCTAAGGTCATCAGTCCCTAAGCTTACACACTACCTAACTTAAATTATCCTAAGGACAAACACACACACACACACACACACACACACACACACACACACACACACACACACACGTACGTCCGAGGGAGGACTCAAACCTCCGCCGGGACCAGTTGCACAGTCCACGACTGCAGCGCCTAAGACCGCTCGGCTAATCCCGTGCGGCCATAGTTTGTAGTATATCATGTGAGAAAAGAGCAAGCTGAGTGCAATGCTTTCTAAAACCATGTTGGCTCATGGACATAAGCTTCTCAGTCTCAAGAAAATTTATTACATTCAAAGTGAGAATATGCTCAAGGATTCTACAGCAAACTAAAGTTAGGGATATTGGTCTGTAATTTTGTGGGTTCATTATTTTCCCCTTGTTATATGCAGGAATCACCTGCACTTTTTTGCAGTCACTTGGGACTTTGTACTGGTTGAGAGATTCATGGTAAATGCAAGCTAGGTAAGGGGCCAATGCTGTAGAGTACTCTTTGCAAAACTGAACTGGCATTCCAGCAACTACTGAGGCGAGTGAAAGATGAAGCAGATCTGAGAACATCTGGGGTTTACAAAATACCCTGCGATTGGATCCAGTCTGATGTCAGACAAACAGTGCACACTGTAGAACAACACAGGAATGAGCATGAGAGGTTTTATCACCTGTGTTAACTTGAAAAGTTTGCTTTAGATGCACATGCTTTAGAAAATGGTCACCAGATTAAATTTGACAACATTTCTGTCATGGCTGGTACCAATGGCTTCTGGGTAAATGTAATCAAAGAAGCCACTGAAATAAAAGAATCACTGACAACAGTCTCAATAGAGATGGCAGCCTATAGCTCAAAGCAGCATGGGTTACAACAATCATGAGGTTCAAGTGGAAGCACTGAACGCAAAGTCAATGTATTCCCATGTATGGCAGTACTGTGGGTAAGAGAGATGTCAGAGCCAGCAGCTAGAGTATACAGAGGGTGATTCAAAGGTCATGTTCCATAGGGCGAAATCTAGACTGGTGACTGTAGTCTTGCCCCACAGAACAAAACTGTATTCAGGGATATGATTGTTCCTATCATCTGAAGCAAAAAAGTCTAGTAAACATCCTCTAAAATGCATATCTTAATAGCTATGAGCACTTTCCAGTAGAAGAGATGTGTTTCACAGTAGAAAACACATGAATATGTTCTCATAGTTCTTAAGGTATGCATTTTAGAGCCTAAGTTTACTAGACTACTTTGCTTTTCATGATCATTCCTGTCATATCCATGAATATGGCTGTACTGTGGGCCAAGGCTAATGAATCACCAATGTAGAATTTGTCCTATGGGATATAATGTTTGAATAACTCTGTACAGGACTTATCATAAACTGGTCAGACATCATTTCATTCAACAAAACACAAGGGGTACTTGGTCAAAAGATCTAAGGTTCAGAATGGAGTTACGCACTCTAGTACAAAAATCTTGTAATCAACAAGCTCCCGCATAACATAAATCAGGAAAGTAAGAATCCCAACCATTTTCGAAGAAAATTAAAAACTAACCTCATCAGCCATCCTTTCTACTAACTATCTGAATATCCAGATTCAAAGGCCAAAAAATTCCATTAACTTCATGGCAACTAGCAATATTCACTACAAAGCTGCATGACAAGTACTTACATACTGCAAACAGGACTCATTATTTACAGATGTACAAAGGTAAATATCCATTTAATCATGTAAATATTAAGCTACGAACACGAGATGAACAGTAGCTATTAAATACAGCTGAAAAGGCAGCATCTTTTTTTCAAAGTAACAACTTTCTTTTTAATTCATTCAATTTAATTTAGGTAGGTTACAGATGAATAGCATTAAGCTACACAGTGATAATTTACTTCTAATACACTATGCGTATGAAGTTTCTTTGATTTACTTGTCTTTTGTTAACCTATACCTTGACATTTTTCATATTCCTAAAGGTTCTCCTCATTCCTGGGATCTATGGAACATGATGAATGTCTTATTTATCTAAACAGTATAAAAATATTGCTTACATAAATAAATACATGAACAATGCCAAAATTAACAAAACAAAAGGCAGTTATATGGAGTCATTATAAATGAAGCACAGTGGTGCAGATATGGTGGCAAAACATTTTCATGCAGGTAGTTACTTTAAAAATATTAGAGAAGGAAAGTTACTACTGACCACATAGCAGAGATGCCGAGTCGCGGTAGGCACAACAAAAAGATTCACACAATTGTAGCTTTCAGCCATTAAGGCCTTCATCAGCAATAGACACACAAACACAGACGCACAGACACACTCATGCAAACACAACTTTCACACACGTCTGCAGTCTCAGACAACTGAAACCACACTGCGAGCAGGAGCACCAGTGCATGATGGGAGTGGCAACTGGGTGCAAGGAGGAGGCTGGGGCAGGGGGGGGGGGGGTAAGTAGCGGAAAGGAGAGAAATAAAAAGAAATTAAAAGACAGGGTGTGGCGGTGAAATGATGGCTGTGTAATGTTGGAATGGGAACAGAGAGGGGGCTGGATGGGTGAGGACAGTGACAAATGAAGGTTGAGGCCACGAGGGTTACAGGAATGTAGGATCTATTGCAGGGAAAGTTCCCACCTGCACAACTCAGAAAAGCTGGTGTGGTGGGAAGGGCCATACGGCACAGGCTGTGAAGCAGTCACTGAGATGAAAGATATCATGTTTGGCAGCGTGTTCAGCAACAGGTAACTCAGTACCGTCCGGGACTGGAGCAACTGAATTACATTCTCCACCAGGGTTTCGATTACCTCTCGTTGTGCCCTGAAATGAGAAATGTCCTGCCCACTATCCTTCTCACCCCTCCCACAGTGGTATTCTGCCATCCACCGAACCTACACAATATACTCATCCATTCTTACACAACCCCTGCTCCCAATCCCTTGCCTCATGGCTCACACCCCTGTAATAGACCTAGATGCAAGACCTGTCCCATGCATCCGCTACTTACATTCCCCCCCCCCCCCTCCCCACCTTCTCTCCTGTCCTCCGTCTAAACTGCAGCACTTCACTGTCCGCCACCCCTACCATACTATCCCTCCCCCTACCCACCCCACCCTCCTCCTTACCCCCACCCAGCACCCAGTAGCCACTCCCATCATGCACTGGTGCTCCTGCTCGCAGTGTGGTTTCAGTTGTCTGAGACAGCACGTGTGTGCAAGTTGCGTTTGTGTGAGTGTTTCTGTGTATGTGTGTCTATTGCCGACAAAGGCCTTAATGGCTGAATGCTATACTTGTGTGAATCTTTTTGTTGTGCCTATTGCGGCTCAGCATCTCCACAATATGGTGAGTAGCAACTTTCCTTCTCTAATATTGTTACATTCCATCCTGCATTTTCCATTGTTTGATAGTTACTTTAATAGGTATTTTGTAGCAACTGGGCTGGTGCTGGTTAATGAGACTGACCAATACTGTTACCAGATTGAAATCTATGCTACCTGTGTGTGATGGTTATGTAAGTATGGGAATATATTTGTTTATCTATGATTTATTTTTGATTACTGGGCAAGCAGTAATACACTATTGCCGTATGTTCATATTTTGCACAGGCTCACACTCTAACTCCACCCGAACTGTCCGTGAAGGCCCAATGGTACTGACCGGCCACCATGTCATCCTCAGTTCACAGGTGTCACTGGCTGCAGATATGGAGGGGCATGTAGGCAGCACACTGCTCTCCAGGCTGTATGTCAGTTTACAAGACCAGAGCCACTACTTCTCAATGAAGTAGCTCCTCAGTTTGCCTCACAAGGGCTGAGTGTAACACAAGCTATCATTTGAAAATGGAACTTTTGTTCGTCTGAAACCAGGAATGAAATAAAGAAGATGGTTTGAAAGTGGCTGTGGTGAAATTCTTTAAACAAATGTTCTGTGCTGCTACAGTGCCAACTGAAAACAATGAACGATAATACCATGCAATGACCAAACTATAGATCTCGTGACAATAGTGCTGATGTGACAACTCACCCCCATCAAATCACAATATCAACTGTCTATTTCAGCTGTTCATCAGAAAGCTTATGATCTCAATTAATCAATCATCTTCATGCATCAATCTTCAATAATTTCATGCACTATAATGTTACTTTCCTATGATGTGGCATTATATATGGCTGTTGTGGCCTATAAGGTTGTGACCTGATAAAACAGTCACAGTTGAATTTTGCAATATGTTATAGTCTTTCCGCAGCCCAAGAGTATGGACTATGATTTAGAAGGAAATACTGATGAACAACATGGAACACACTTGATAATGCCCTGGCTCTGTCAAAATTTGCTACCTGTGTTCACACTGAAATAGTGGCCTAGCAGGAGAATCCATCAGCCTTGAACTGGATGACAATCTAAACATACAGAAGGACATTTACATCTTTCAATGGTGGAAAACTTAGCAACTGTCAGCTGAAGAGAAGACACAATGGTAAAAAAATAATACATTGTGCGATATCTAGTAGCAATTATTATTATCTAGTCAACCAGACTACATGCTATAGTGAGGGTTGACTGGGAAGATAAAAATAACAATGCCATCCAAACTGCATCAATAATAACTGAAGATTTACAACGAGGAATGTTCCTTTTGTGTTTTGCTCCATGAAGTGTCCCAAGCTGTGAGGCAGACTCAGTCAGTCAACAGTCAGCTGAGAATGAGAGGCCAGTTACCACATAGCAACTGCAACTGCAACTGCATCTGCATCTGGAGTTCAGCTTTGCATGGCAACTGTGCCAAGATGCCTTATTGTGGGCATGTAGGAAACACAACTGTGATTAAATAGTGATTTTAAAACATTTACAGACTATTTGATCAATCAGCCACTACCCATTTCCATAGTTGATAACCATTCTTTGATTGCTACCTACAACTGCAACAGAGCCGTCGCCAGCAGAGCACTAGCACAGATGAAATGAATGTCTGTCGTGGACTGAGCTCTAAAATATATGGAGGAACAACTGATTATTCAAAAATTGTTCCTCCTGGTAACAAACTAATTATGGCTATCCTCAACTGAGCACAAGTTGCAACATCAAGTGAGAAAGGTTTACTATGAGATTTTGCAATAAGAAATACTGAATCGCCCATCACTGACACTGTGCCTCCACATAGCAAAAATTCAACACAGAATGATTATATTTTTCTCTCTTCTCTAAAAAGAAAGTAGTACACTGAGGTGATGAAAGTCATGGAACATCTCCTAATATCGGGTTGGACTTCCTTTGCCTAGCATAGTGCAGCAACTTGATGTGGCATGGACTCAACAACTTACTGGACTCCCCTATAGAAATATTGAGCCATGCTGCCTCTACAGCCATCCATAATTGTGAAAGTGTAGCTGTTGCCAGTGCAGGTTGTTGTACACGAACTGACCTCTTGATTACATTCTATAAATGTTCAGTGGGATTCATGTTGGGAAATCTGGATGGTCAAATCACTCACTCGAATTGTCCAGAATGTTCTTCGACCCAATCTCAAACAGCTGTGGTCTAGTGACATGATACCGTTGTTTTGGAACATGAAGTCCACGAATCGCTGCAAATGGTCTCCAAAAAGCCAACATATCTATTTCCAGTCAGTGATGTTCAGCTGGACCAGAGGACCCAGTCCATTCCTTGTAAACACAGCCCACACCATTATGGAGCCATCATCAACTTGCACACTATCTTGTCAACAACTTGGGACCATGGCTTTGTGTGGTCTGAACGATACTCAAATGCCACAATCAGCTCATATGAACTGAAATCAGGACTCACCTGACCAGGCCATGGTTTTCTAGTTATTAGGGTCCAACCGATATGGTCATGAGCACAGGAGAGGCACTGCATGCAGTGTTGCGTTTGTGCTGTCAGCAAAGGTACTCACATCGCCCGTTTGCTGCTATAGCCAAATTTCACCACACTGTCATAACAGATACATTTATCATGTGTTCTACATCAATTTCCACTGTTATTTCATGCAGTGTTGCTTGTCTGTTAGCACGGACAACTCAATGCAAGCGTCATTGCTCTCAGTTATTAAGTGAAGGATATTGGCACTACACTGTCTGTGGTGAAAGATAATATCTGAAATTTGACATTCATGGCCACACTCTTGACACTGCAGATTTCAGAATATTGAATTCGCTAATGATTTCCAAGATGGGATGTCAGGTGCATCTAGCTCCAACAATATTTCCCTGTTCAAAGTTGTGACGTTCGCCTGCTTCCTCATTGATTGTCCTCAGTGTCGATGTACTGCGTTGCTACACTGACTGACAAATGGGGGGGGGGGGGGGGGGTGGTTTGTAAGTACAATGCTGACTGCTTTAAATGATGTAGCTGACAGGTGCACATTGGTGTGTTTCACTTTCACTGTTCACAACCCCCCAATAACACACAGTTATATGGCCAGTGCACTATTGTTTAACTTTCGATAAGCCTCATTATTAGTTTGCAGGCAAACATCCACATACTGCTACAATAGTTTACTGTTTAACATCTACAGGCAGTAAACACTTAACCACACAGATCACAGTATTTTCCAGGATAATATAGCACATATTGAACAGACACTGTCATTGTTTTAACACACAGCCTATTTGTATTACTCTTATTTCACAGTTAAGTTGATGCATTGTTGTTGATCTAACCAATACATATTCATCATCTGAAACTTGGCCATAGACTGACTGTCTTGGGATCAAAAATCGGGCCCTTATAAATCCTCACAATAATAGGCACTGAAACTACACATTGTTCAATGTTTAGTTTACAAAAATTACTATTAAAACTAAACTCATTAAATTAACTGAATACATAGACAAACTGCATCCTTTTAACAGTTTCTTCTACTACAAGGGTTAAACTGAATTATTTGTTTAAATGATGAAATTAACATATATAGTTATGCGAACAATACTTTGATGAAACTGAAAATTACTTTGGAATTAATTAAGGGCTGGCTTTGCTAACATGCTTTTGAATAGAGTCAAATAGATCATTTAAGAATACTATTAGTTCCCAGAATGAGATTTTCACTCTGCAGCGGAGTGTGCGCTGATATGAAACTTCCTGGCAGATTAAAACTGTGTGCCCGACCGAGACTCGAACTCGGGACCTTTGCCCGCGAAAGGCAAAGGTCCCGAGTTCGAGTCTCGGTCAGGCACACAGTTTTAATCTGCCAGGAAGTTTTTTATCAGCGCACACTCTGCTGCAGAGTGAAAATCTCATTCTGGAAACATCCCCCAGGCTGTGGCTAAGCCATGTCTCCGCAATATCCTTTCTTTCAGGAGTGTTAGTTCTGCAAGTTTCGCAGGAGAGCTTCTGTAAAGTTTGGAAGGTAGGAGACGAGGTACTGGCAGAAGTAAAGCTGTGAGTACCGGGCGTGAGTCATGCTTCGGTAGCTCAGTTTGTAGTAACACTTTTCACGTTTACGTCGCACTTCACTTAGCGTAGACCGGGACTGTGTCCTAGGCATGCCCGATGTTGACTGACTGGGCACGGCCCGTGCTGCTGGAGTTGTTGTTGTTGTTGTTCTTGTTGTTACGCCGGCAGAGGTCGCGTCCGAATTCTCGCGTGCCCTCTGGTGGACGGGACTCTACTTGCGGCAACTACCGCCCGTGACGCACCGTGCCAATGTGCGCCTCCCGCGATCTTTCTGGTGGCTACTACACTCCTCCTCCTTCGGGGGGTGAAGCCACTGTGATCCACTGCGTCGGAAGGTGGAGCGTCGGGCAGGAGCGATGACCTCCACATCCATTGGATGGCCGGAGTCGAGGGGATCTGCCAACCCTCGAGCTGGAACCTTCGAATACGGCTGGAAGTGACCCACACGAAGAGGCCCCCGTCGTCCCACAACCGGAGCTCGGGACAGAACGGGTGACAAGCTGTCGAACTCCGGATCCCGTTCCACCTCGGGAGGGGCAAGACCCAGTGGTGAGGATGAGGGGGAAGGGACAACCACAGGTGAATTAGCCCCCTGAGAAACCGAACCTGCTAGGGGGGCCGGCTCTCGCTGGGGCATCTCGAATGATGGCGATGCCGGTGCTGGAGCTACTGGAGGCTGCCAAGGCTGAGAACCATCGCAGTGCGGCAGAGTCACAGCGGGGAGAGGAGGTAACGTCCCCTGTGAAACCAATACAGGTGCCGGCAATGGGGAAGCCGGTGTCCGAGAGGTCGGAGGGTGGGTGCCCGAACGTGGACGTAGCTGATTTTGGTGACGACGTACCACCCGATCCCCCGCCTGCAAGGTATAGAGCCGGCGGCCATTTCGGCGCAGGACCACCGCCGGTATCCAACGTGGATTGCGACCAAACCCACGGGCCCAGACCGACCTACCCAGTGGAAAACCAGGTACTTCGTTTTGTGAAGACTGGCGAGGACCAGGCCGGAGGAGGTGCAGCAGAGTCCTAGGTTGACGCCCATGGAGGAGCTCTGCGGGGCTGCGGTCGCCCATTGGTGTGGTCCGGTATGCCGTCAAGAAAAACGTCAAGGCTTCCTCTGCAGGAAATTCGTGCACATACTTTTTCATCTGCGTCTTAAATGTGCGCACCATGCGCTCGGCTTCCCCATTCGATTGTGGATGGAAGGGGGGAGAGCAAACGTGCCGAATACCGAAGCGCCTACAAAAATCCTGGAAGGTCTGCGAAATAAACTGCGGTCCACTGTCTGAGACCAGGGTGATTGGCAGACCTTCCACAGAAAAGATTTTTGCTAGTGCCTGGATTGCAACTTCTGAAGTGGTTGAGGAGCAGCGAACCACATACGGGAATCGGGAATACGCATCAATGACAATGAGCCAAAAGCCATTGAGAAACGGGCCCGCAAAATCAATGTGAACACGTTCCCATGCTTGTGTTGCCAGCGGCCAGGAAGAGAACGCTGCCCTGGGAGATGCTTGTTGGCTCGCACACTGGGAACAGGCGGCCACCAAGTGCTCAATTTCTCTGTCAATACCGGGCCAGTACACATGTCTGCGAGCCAAGGTTTTAGTACGGGAAACACCCCAGTGCCCCGCATGTAATAACGTGAGGACCTCCCTTCGTAAACCTGCAGGAACAACCACGCGAGGAGCTGTATCATCGGTAGCCAGAAGGAGAACTCCTTCCAAGACCGAGAGGCGGTCTCGTAGAAGAAAATAATTACGAAGAGGGTCCGAGGCCCGGCCTGGAGGGCGGGAGGACCACCCCTGCTGAATGAGGCGAGCTACTTGCCGGAGAACCGGGTCAGCCGCCGTTTCCCTGGCGACTCGAGAACTAGTGATCGGAAAGCCATCAACTGCTTGGCGGGATGCCACATCCAAATGAAAACACATAATCTCCTCTCGATCGAACGTAGGATCCGGGCCCACCGGAAGACGGGAAAGAACGTCGGCATTGGCATGCTGTCCTGTAGGGCGAAAATGAATGTCATAATGGTACTTAGAGAGGAACAAGGCCCAGCGCTGTAGTCTGTGGGCCGCCCTATCCGGAATCTGAGAGGTGGGGCCAAATAACGATATTAACGGCTTATGGTCAGTGATTAACTGCAACTTCGTGCCGTACAAGAAAGGGTGAAACTTGGTAACAGCGTAGACAATGGCCAAAGCCTCTTTTTCCACCTGGGAGTAATGGGCCTGCGCGGGACTAAGCGTTTTAGACGCAAACGCCAGTGGTTGCTCGGAACCGTCTGCGTTGCGATGGGCCAGGACCGCCCCCAGCCCATACTGCGAAGCATCTGTAGCCAGGACCAATGGCTTACGGGGATCAAAAGTAGCCAAACAAGGGGCTGAAGTGAGGAGGCCCTTCAACGAGGTGAACGCTCGCTCGCATGCAGGCGACCAATCAAAAGGAACACCCTTGTGCAGAAGGCAGTACAGGGGGTGGGCTATAGTGGAAGCCCTGGGAATGAACCGGTGGTAATAGGCTATCTTGCCTAAAAAAGCTTGTAACTCTTTCAGCGAAGTGGGCCGAGGAAGGTTGACGATACCTTGGACCAAACTTCCTAGTGGCTGTATGCCATGCCGAGATATGGTGTAGCCCACATACTCAATGGACGGTTGGAAGAAGGTTGACTTACGCAGGTTGCAACGCAAGCCCACAGACCTGAATTTGAGAAAGAGGGTGCGAAGGTTGTGCAAGTGTTCCTTCGTGCTGCGGCCTGTGACAATTATGTCATCCAGGTAATTAATACAATGAGGGATTGTCGACGTGACATGCTCAAGATAACGCTGGAATATCGCCGGGGCACTGGATATTCCAAAAGCCAACCGCTGGTATTGGTAAAGGCCAAACGGGGTGTTGACGACCGCCAGCCGTTTGGAGTCCTCATCAAGAGGTATCTGATGATAAGCCTCCGACAGATCGATTTTCGAAAAATATTGGCCACCCGCCACGGCGGAGAACAATTCATCAGCACGAGGCAAAGGATAGGTGTCCACCACCAATTGGGAATTAATGGTGGCCTTGAAATCGCCACAAAGACGTAAGGTTCCTGAGGGCTTCTTGACAATAACGAGGGGCGAAGCCCACTCACTGGAAGAAACGGGAAGAACGACCCCTAGGGCTGTCAGCCGGTCTAGCTCTTCCTTTACCTGAGGGCGGAGAGCCAAGGGGATCTGTCTCGCGCGTAGAAAACGCGTGCGAGCCGACGCCTTCAACGTTAAGTGAGCTTCAAAATCGGAAACACGCCCCAGGCCCTCCTCAAAAATATCTGGAAAGTCTGAGATCAAAGATTCCAATGAGTGATAGGGAACGTCTTCGGACACCAACTGTATGGTGTCAGCAATAGAAAAACCGAAAGCCTGAAAGGCATCCAGGCCAAAAAGGTTAGCGGAGCTCGCATCACTGACAACAATAAAAGTAATAGGCCGAGTGACTGATTTGTAAGTCACATCGGTAGTGAATTGACCCAGTAGGGGAATGAACTGTTTACCATAACCGCGTAGACGCCGGTAAACTGGCGCCAACGGGGGCGATCCAAGGTCGGAATAAGTTTGTGCATTCAACAACGAAACTGCCGCCCCCGTATCTACTTGCAGTTGTAACCGGCGCGACCGAACCGACACCTCAATAAAGAGTTTGTGGGCCGATGCGTCGGGAGCCTGGCCCGATGAAACTTCCTGAATGTCAACGTCCATGTCCTCTGTACTTGCTTCCTACGATGCCTTTGAGGCTGAGCGGCAAACTTTAGCAATGTGACCTTTTTTATTACATTTGCGACAAACGGCCCAACGCTGGGGGCACTCTGACCGATCGTGATGTATATAGCACGACGCACAGGACGGCAACAGGGGCCGGCGGCCGGAATTCTGTTTACGCGCCGTGCGGGAGCGGCCGTAACGGCCGGATTGTACCGCTCGCACGTCGTCCACCCCGGACACAGTGGACGCGGCCGCGCCACCCTGAACCTCCGCGACGTCGCACCACGCTTCCAGCTGTTGACCTGCCGCGTGAGAGACTTCATACGATTGAGCAATGGACAGAACTTCCTCGAGGGAAGGGTCTTCTAACTGCAGGGCCCGTTGCCGGACCTCCCTATCAGGGGCCGAACGAACAATGACGTCGCGTACCATAACGTGGGCATACGACTCTCGCGACTGCTCCGTGACAAAATGACACTTGCGACTAAGACCGTGCAGGGTAGCGGCCCACGCCCGGTAAGACTGATGGGGCTGTTTCTTGCATTGATAGAACTCGACCCTAGCCGCCACAACATGCGTGCGGCGGCGATAATATGAAGACAGCAACGAACACAATGCGTCAAAAGTCAAGGACGAGGGTTCCTGCAACGGCGCTAGCTGCCGCAAAACTTGATACAGCGAGGGAGATATCCAAGACAAGAAGAGAGCACGACATACCTCCGCCTCGGCAACATGAAACGCCTGGAAATGCTGCCGAAGGCGATGTTCATATGCGTCCCAATCCTCCGCCGTCTCGTCATACGGGGGAAAGGGAGGAGGGAACTGCGCCGGAGCAGACGGCGTGGAGAGCAACGCCGGAAGCACTTGTTTCATGGTGGCCATGAGTTCCGTCTGCTGCGCAACCAAAACTCGCACCAAATCCTCCATGCCGTGGAGAAACTGCGAAACCGGAACAACGACGCAACACGCGAAAGAACGACCCTACTCGTCGCCAATTGTGTAGTAACACTGTTCACGTTTACGTCGCACTTCACTTAGCGTAGACCGGGACTGTGTCCTAGGCATGCCCGATGTTGACTGACTGGGCACGGCCCGTGCTGCTGGAGTTGTTGTTGTTGTTGTTGTTACGCCGGCAGAGGTCGCGTCCGAATTCTCGCGTGTCCTCTGGTGGACGGGACTCTACTTGCGGCAACTACCGCCCGTGACGCACCGTGCCAATGTGCGCCTCCCGCGATCTTTCTGGTGGCTACTAAACAGTTGGTAGAGCACTTGCCCGCGAAAGGCAAAGGTCCCGAGTTCGAGTCTCGGTCGGGCACACAGTTTTAATCTGCCAGGAAGTTTCAATACTATTAGTTGTTCCTCCAAATGTTTATAATTAGTACAGAATTTATATTTGTTTATATGTCAACAACAGAATTTAAATTACAAAACAATTACTCATTTCTCCCTACAACAAAAGGTACTACCTAGGAATAGTCAAAATAAATTACAAAATCAATTACATACAAAAAAATTAGCACAAAATTAGATCTGGTGCTACATTCTTTAAAACTGAGGGCCAATCTTTCTCTTTTATGGAAATGCATATTATACTCATGTATGGTAACAGTGTTTAGTCAGACATGAAAAAATGAATTTTAAAGAGGCAGATGGCAAAATAGGAGGGGAAGTAAAAATATCCCCCCTTGCTTCATCATGAAGTCTGTTAATTCCAACCATGTGGCCATAATCATGTTGGAAACCTTTTCAGATGAATCTCTTGAGTACAAGTAACAGCTATGCCATGCACTGTCCTTGTATATTTTGTGTATGTGATACTACCACCATCTGTCTAAGTACATACCACTAGCGCATGACTTTTGTCACATCAGTGTATAATGCTGTGAAATGACATGAACTATCATTGCATTCATAGCCTGAATCCACATGCTTCTAATAATGTGCAATGTGTGAGATAAATTGTGCAACATACCACAGCACTAGTTACCAAGTAAACTTTTACTGCTGCATTTAGAACCATTCTTGGCACAGCTACACTACTGGTAAATAGTATTGTACAGATACTGTCAAAAATTCAACAACTCTACAGACAATCATATAGCAGAACTGGCCTGCATTCCTCACCTGCTTCCTACACAGACTGCAGCTACTACAAGGAAACAATTCAAGATAAATATAAATTGGATTGTTTTCCTCCAAGTCTTCAGTGGTCACCATGCATACCAAGGGCACAAATCTCAATGCAAGTGTCACTGCCAGCCCTGGCACTATTTCGCTGCCACCAGTCACATGCTTCTCAGTAATGCTACCATCCTTCCAAGAGATGGCTATAAAGTTTGCAGCTCAGCCAACCTATTCCACTTGCACACCAGAGAAACTCCATCGACAGGTGCAAACTGTTCACAGTTAATCAGTACAGATATCTACTATGCAGCCAGGTCACATTGGGAATAATGCCGTGGCTGCCTTGCCATGATTCCTCCGCACAGAGCTCCAATCACTGAGTGCACCAAACTTGCCTAAGTAACATCTGCCCACATCTGCACTCCAACGAGCACCTTGCCTGCTGCATCCTAATTGCTGGCACTCGCTGAGTGCTGCCTCTCTATCACGTCATGTGATGACACCAGTGACTTTGACATCAAGACCCCAACCTTGTGGGACAGCTACAACTAGGCCAAAATTTATCTACTACACTTCAATGGATGCTATATTGGCACCAAGCTATGCATGCAAGAACTATAGTTTCATTATTCACAGTGATTCGAGAGACTACTGTTATTTTTGTTTGTAGAGTAAGTAAACTTCTATTGCACTGGCTACCTGGGTTTTCATATCTTGTATCATGCAACTTTATCATTGTCACAAGGATTCTTAGTGCTCACCCAGGGTGGCCCTCCTCTCATGCATTCTTTGGTCTGTTGCTCACATAACATAGCAACTCTCAGTTGTTCCTGTCTACTTCCTCATGTTACAGACTATGCAGTGCCACGTCAACACTATCCAACAAAACACTGATCTTCCACTGCAGCAGGTCATTTGCCCAACGTCTGCGACATCTCCATAGTGGACGTGCGGGGCAATGCCATCCTTCTGCTGTTCGAGCTTATCCACCCAGCTGCTACTTCATCATAGACATGGACACAAAAGCACCCAATGCTCCCAAGTTTTTGACAACACCTAGGAGCCATCGTCCTTCTGTCTCAATTGGCTGGAACAGCCATTTTTGGCCTTCGCAGTCCATAAGAACTCTCACAAACAAGCTCTTCTCCTCACTGGGTCTGGCCTGATGCTTCAGCCTATTGTCTTTTACTGTCTCCCAATCCTGAAGTTGACTTTTCTTCCATGTCCTACGCTCTTTGCGGGACCAACTAACTGCTCATTATGCTGTTCACAATGGATCTCATGCTCCTGCACACCCTTCCTCTTCTGGGACATTTTCCCTGCTGCATCCTCCTGCTTCTCCTCTCTTTCTGGACCCTTCACACCCTACTGTGCCACAGGTCCCGCTGGTTAGTGCATCCCAGATGCTGTTGTTGCACATTCCGATGTCCACAGAACTGGCCTGCCCAATGACAGTTAGCCCACTGCCACTGCAACTGCCGAAGCTGCTACTGCCATCATGGCAGCCAACTTTTGCAGTGCTGACCACAGTGCCACCACCCTGTCTGACCCTTCTCTCATTCTTCTGGCTTTTGTTTCTCTTTCTGTGTCCCATGTGCAAACCTGCTTGTGCTACAGATGTGCACACCTGTGCTTGGTCCTCCCCTTCATGCTTTAAACATGCACATTCACACTCCAAATAGAAATGAACACTCACCAATGTGCACCCTTGTGCACCATCGCATACCAACACATGTTCCCAGGCACCAACGCACGCTCCCACACACCAATGTGTGCTCCCACATACCAATGTGAACTCCTGCGCACCACTGCATACCAACATGTGCACCAACATGCACACTGACACATGCTCTCATGCATTATTGTGCACCAAAGCATGCTTTCACACACCAGTGTGCCCTTACGTGCACTACTACATGCTCCCATACATCAAATCATCCTTCTGCACCTTTGTGCACCACTGTGCTCTCCCTCATACCATCTCTCTCTCTCTCTCTCTCTCTCTCTCTCTCTCTCTCTCACACACACACACACACACACACACACACACACACACACACACCTTCAGGGTTCCCACATGATTGCTTTTGTGCTGTGGCTTCCTGGCAGGTAACTCTTCAGCACGCACCAAAATTTCTATGGGTTCTCCTCCTGTGTCGCTCCAGCCTGGCTGCCACCCCAGCCAACCCCAACGGAATATGAGCAGGTCCTTCTGGCACTTCCAGTGCTGCCCTTGAGGAAGTTTCATCACAAGCCTTATCCACTAATCTCCTGTTGCCTTTCCACAACAGTGATCCAGCATAGCTCTTGCCACCATAGCAGCCCTTGCACTGCTTGCATCCTTCCTCATGGGGGTCTCCCTTTTTTAAGATGGTTTCATCATCTACAGGAGAAAGTGTGCAGCACTGTATGGCTAGCACCTATGATTCAACTACCCTTCAGACAGAAATGTAGGAGAAGTAGCATATATTCATTGCCCGCTTACTACACAGACTCTGGAAATCACAAGGAAACAATACAACAGAAATATAGATCTGCAGTGGGTGAAAGTCTCACTCCAACAATTCACATGCCTCCCAGGTTGGTCCTAGTATCCTTCCATGACCCAGCTATAGAAGTCGTGGCTCAGCCGACCTATGCCAGTTGCACACTGGAGCAGCTCCATGGCCAGGTGCTAACCATTCACAGTTCTTCAGTGTGGAGCTCTCCTCACCAAGTGCAGCCACCAGTCATCAGGAATAATGCCGTGGCACCTCACTGCGGTTCGTCAGCACAGAGCTCCAATCACTGAGCACACCAGACTTGGTTGACTGACCAAGGACTTTCTACTATGTTGTGATGCTCACTACACTAGCACCAAGCCACATATCCAGACATCCATGAAGTATTCTTTCATTATTCATGGGGAATCCAGAGACTACTGTCCTATTTGCTCACAGACAAAATAAACTTATACTATTATGGCTACATGGGTTTCAATATCTTGTAGTGTGTGCCTTCACCGTATGGACACTTTAATCGCCAGTTTTGCTCTGACCCATGTGATAGAGTTAAAATATTCACTCTCCAATACCAATAATGAATGCCCTGCAACCATAAGAGATTTCAAGAGTCAACCACTGGACTGGGAAATGTACACTGCTACACTCCCTCAAAATGCTCCATTCTAACTTCTGGAGAAATGTCCACACAAACAGAACAGGGAGCAATAGAAAACTATGTACATCAAAAGACCCAACCAAGTCCAGTTTCCAAACTCTTCCATCAAACACCACTGTCACCTAGCTAATGGCTCCACAATGCAGGCCTCTGGCCACTAATCGCATGCACACTCACTATGGTGCAATACCCACCAGGCCACAGGAAACAGAAAATATTGCTTAATGTACACTAGCACATCAAATAATTGTAAGTACTTACGACAAGCAAGTTCTCGCTGGGCACTAGCACAGGCATGGCTGCCTTGTACAAGAGATCGCGCCCAGTTGGCAAGATCACGATGAGTTTCTGCTCGAAGATGATGTGTTACTACACCATCCGGTGTTCCACAACGGACACTGAATGTGATCATATCTGTCTGTCGAGTTGAGCTCACTAGCCTGTCAAAAAGTAATTTCATTTATTGGACATTCTGGTCTAACTTTCAACAAGATTCAACTAAAATAACCAGAGGAAACAGTAGCACAAGAATCACTTGTTTAACACCTAGATGATAAATATAGTTTAGTGTCACTTAAGGCATATTTCATCACTTGAAATAAAGTGTCCTGGTGGCAGATTTTAGAAAAAACTGCACAAAAGGAAAGTTGTACGGAAAGCAATTGCAGCAAATCAAGACCTGACAGGTCAAGCGATTTTATAATTAAATAAAAATAACTTAAGTTTATGCAAGAAAAGTTGGAAAAACAAGCGTACATTAATTCAACATATACATATTGTTCATATTTACAGTCATTCTTCCTCAGGTGCTACTTCCATTATGTTTACTACGCAGATAGGAGTAACTACTAATTGTCTTCTAAAGCTGATATTTTTTATGGTTTTTGCCAAAAACATTTCACCTAATTGCATTACTTTAGTGGTCTACAAAGAAATAATAGGGATCATCATTTAGCTATAAATATTTGTTGTGAGGTATGTTGTTATTCTTGGTTGAACATTTAGGTTCTCTTAATACTTACATTTACAAAATTGTGGTTTGGCACTTACTTTTATGTCTCCTATGCTATATACATACTCATTGCCTCTTTTGTTTATCCAGTGAACACACATATAGCACAGGAGACACAAATGTAAGAGTTAAACCACAATCCTGTAATTTTAAATGGAGTAAACATTAGGATAACAAAAATGTGCTACCAGTTAATAGCTCATATTTCACAACGAAAATATTTATAGTTAAAGAAATGATATCTTGTTTCCATATGAACCACTGAAAATGCCTAATCTGATCGAGTCAAATATGTTTGATAAAAACAATAATAAAAATTCAGCTGTGGAAGACAGATTATATTTATTCTTATTTACATGATAAACATCACTAACACATACTGTTCAAATGGTGACATGAGTATCTGAAATACATGCCTAAGGGCATTGATGTAATCTGAATTATGTGAACAAATCATTAAGATGGTTACTACAGTTTACATCTACCCACTAAGTGGCGGCAGGAGAACACACACACACACACACACACACACACGCACACACGCACACGCACACACGCACACGCGCGAAAAGGTTTAACTATTACAAACTTTCAGACCAGTGGCTCCTCCTTCTGGCAGAAGAGTTGAAGGGGAAGGAAGAGGGGTGAAGGAATAGGACTGGAGAAATTTAGGGAAAGGGGTTCCGTCCAGAAAAGTCACCCAAAACCCCAGGTCAGGGCAGACTTCCTGGAGGAACGAGAGGGAAAGACTGATTGTTGGGGACTGCACCATATGGGATTTGAAAACCTGAAAGCTTAAAGGTGGAAGATAGGGTAGTATGCAAGGAAGACTTACTACTAAAACATCGTCCACGAGTTAATAAGAGTAAAAAGCTAAGAGCATTGTACGTAACAGAGGTGGGAGGTGGATGGCGAAAAATAGTCTGGTCAGAAAGTGAGAGATGTAAAAAACTAAAGTGGATTGTGTAGAAAGGAGTAGTTACTGTGAATAAATGCTGAGATGGAAGGAATTAACATAAATTAAGACCAGGTGGGTGGCGAGAACCCGAGGTCATGTTGTAGCACTAGTTCCTACCTGAAGAGTTCTGAGAATCCAGTGTCTGGGGCAAGAATCCAGACCACACATGTGGTGAAACAGGCGCCAATGTCATGACAGTCATGTTGTATAGCATGCTCTGCAACAGGATATTGTGTGTTGCAGTATACACCCTCTGCCTATGCCCATTCATCTTGACTGACAACTGGGTGGTAGTCATGCCCATGTAAAAGGCCAAACAGTGTTTACATAACAGCTGGTACATGACATGTTGTTTCACAGATGGCTCTCCCTTTCATAGTATATGTTTTGCCAGTTACAGGGATGGTCACAGGGGTAGGAGCCATGGGGTAGGGAGATGAGTACAGGAGGAGGTCTGACAAGAATATTGCGGAGATTGGGAGGGTGACAAAAATCTATTGTAGGTGTGGTGGGCAAAATCTCTGACAGAATGTATCTCATTTCAGGGCATGATTTTAGGAAGTAATCGCCTTGTCGAAATAACTGATTAATATATTCAAGTCCAGAATAATACTGGGCAACAAGTGGCATCCTCTGAAGTTGTTTTTTGGAGTAATGGGTTGGGTTGGATTGTTTGGGGGAGGAGACCAGACAGCGAGGTCATTGGTCTCATTAGATTAGGGAAGGACGGGGAAGTATGTCGGCTGTGCCCTTTCAAAGGAACCATCCCGGCATTTGCCTGAAGCAATTTAGGGAAATCACGGAAAACCTAAATCAGGATGGTCGGACGCGGGATTGAACCTTCGTCCTCCCGAATGTGAGTCCAGTGTGCTAGCCACTGCGCCACCTCACTCGGTTTTTGGAGGAATCAGCAGTACCAGGATTGAATGTGATGGCCTAGGAAATTTACTTTTGAACTAGGCTGTTGGGATAATTACATCCAGTGAAGGCTGAGGTAAGAGTGTAGTGCTGTAAAGAGGCTGCATCTGAACAAACACGTTTGTCTCAAATGCCAAGGCTATAATGGAGGGAATGTTTGACATGGAAGGGATGGAAAATGACAAAATGTAAGTACTGGTGTTTGCTGTTAGGTTTAATGTGGGCAGAAGTATGTAGCTGGCATTTGGTGAGGATGAGATCAACATCACAGAAATTGGCATGGGATTTGGTATATGACCATGTGAAATTTAATTGGGAGAAAGTATTTAGAGGTTCCAGGAACTTTAACAGGTCAGCCTCACTCTGAGTCCATACAGCATAAATCAAACTGGGGGCTGAAGGCTTATGGATCCTTGAAAAGCCTCCTACAAGTGATCCACGAAAAGGTTGGCATAGGAAGGAGCCACCCCAGTTCCCATGATCATAACCTTCATCTATTTGTATGTCTTTACCTCAAACATGAAGTAATTGTTGTTACGTATAAAGTTGATTGAGGTGAGCAAGAAAGATGTCATAGGTTTGGAATCAGGTGGGTGTTGACTGTGGAAATGTTCAGCAGTAGACAGACCCTGTACATGGGGGATGCTGATATAGGAGGAGGTGGCATTAAGGATGACAAACAAGGTGTGTGGTGAGAGTGGGACGGGCACGAATTTCAGATGATCTAGCAAATGATTGGTATCTTCAATATAGGAGGGAAGTCTTTGTACTATAGGTTACAGGTGATGATCAGCTAAGGCAGATATATGTTCGGTGGGTGCTTCGAAGCCAGCAACTACAGGACAGCCAGGATGATTGGGTTTGTGGATCTTAGGAAGAAGATAGAGGTGTGTGGTTTGGCTGAGGTAGGAAGTTCTATGGACTGAAGTATAGGTCCTTTTTAGGTGACTGAGGTTTTTAGGAGGGACTGCATGTCAGTTTGAATCACAGGGATGGGATCTTGATGGCACATGCTGTATGCAGAGGTGTCACACAGCTTACATTTTGACATTTGCCATCCCTTCCATGTCAAACGTTCTCTCCTATACAGCCTTGGCATTTGAGGTAAACATATTTGTTCAGATGCAGACTCTTTATAGCAGTAAATCACCACTCTCACCTCAGCCATATGGACATAATTATCCCAACATCCTAGTTCAAAAGCAGATTTCCAGTGCTATCCCATTCAATCCTGGTACGCTGATTCCTCCAAAAACAACTTTGGAGCACACCACTTGTCACCCAGTATTATCCTGGTCTTGAATGTATTAATCAGCTACTTCAACAAGGCCGTGACTTACTCAAATCATGCCCTGAAATGAGATACATTCTGTCCAAGATTTTGCCCACCACACATAGAATAGACTTGAGTCAACCTCCCAGCCTCCGTGATAACCTTGTCAGACCCGATACTCCTTCTGTACCCATCTCCCTAACCTATGGCTCCTACCCCAGCTGCAAGAATTCCCCTATGCACCCTCGTACCACCATGTATTCCAGCCCTGTAACTGGCAAAACATATACTGGAAAATTGCTCAATTCACATCAATACCCAAAAAGAGAAGTAGGAGTAATTAGTTGAATTACAGGCCTATATCACTAACGTCAATTTGCAGTAGGGTTTTAGAACATATACTGTATTCGAATACTATTAAGTACCTCGAAGAAAACGATTTATTGACGTATAGTCACTACGGATTCAGAAAATATCGTTCTTGTGAAACACAACTAGCTCTTTATACTCATGAAGTAATAAGTGCTATCGACAGCTAAATTTCGATTACACGGTAAGTCACACAAATCTGAGGGCTGTAATTTCAACTAAATACTTAGGGATTACAATTACAAATAATCTAAATTGGAACGATCACATAGGTAATATTGTGGGTAGACTGCTATTCATTGGCAGAACACTCAGAAGGTGCAACAGGTCTACCAAAGAGACTGCTTACACTATGCTTGTCTCAGAAGGTGCAACAGGTCTACCAAAGAGACTGCTTACACTATGCTTGTCTGCCCTATTCTGGAGTATTGCTGTGCAGTGTGGGATCCGCATCAGGTGAGACTGATGGATGACATCGAAAAAGTACAAAGAAGGGCAACTCATTTTGTATTATCGTGAAATAGCGGAGATAGCGTCACAGACATGATACGTGAATTGGAGTGGCAATCATTAAAATAAAGGCATTTTTTGTTGCGACGGGATCTTCTCATGAAATTTCAATCACCAGTTTTCTCCTCCGATTGCAAAAAGGTTCTGTTGGCACCCACCTACATCATGATAAACTAAGAGAAATCAGGGCTCGCACAGAAAAATTTAAGTGCTCGTTTTTCCTGCATACCGTTCGAGAGTGGAACGGTAGAGAGACAGCATGAAGGTGGTTCATTGAACCCTCTGCCAGGCACTTTACTGTGAATAGCAGAGTAATCATGTAGATGTAGATGTACTATCAAAGGGAGAGCCACCTGTGAAACAACACGTCATATACCAGCTGTTATGTAAACACTGTTTGGCCTTTTACATTGGCATGATTATCGCCTAGTTGTCAGTCAGGATGAATAGGCGTAGTAGGCAGAAGGTGTATACTGGCAACACACAATATCCTGTGGCAGAGCATGCTCTATTACATGATAGTCATGACCTCAGTGCCTGTTTCACCACAAAGGCCATCTGGACTCTTCCCCTAGGCACTAGTTTCTCATAACTCTGCAGTGCTACAACATGACCTTTGTTCTCGCCACCTACCTGGACTTAATTTATGCCAATTTCTTCTGTCTCAGCATTTCTTCACAGTAACTACTCCTTTCTTCACTCCATTTAGTTTTTTACATCTCTCCATTTTCTGACCTGTCTATTTTTTGCCATCCCCCTCCCACCTCTGTTACATACAATGGACTTAGCTTTTTACTCTTATTAACTCATGCAGTATGTTTTAGTAGTAATCTCTGTCTTGCATATTACCCTATCTTCCACCTTAAGCTCTCAGGTTTTCAAATCTTGTCTGGTATAGTTCCCAAAATCAGTCTTTCCTTCTCATCGCGTCCAGTAAGTCTGCCCTGAGCCAGGGTTCTGGGTGACTTTTCTGAACTGTACCCTTTTCCTTAAACCTCTCCAGTCCTTTTCCTTCACCCCTCTTTCTTCACCTTCAGCTCTCCTGCCAGGAGGAGGAGCCACTGGCTCTGGAAGTTTGTAAAAGTTAAACCTTTTCTCCAGTCACCACTTGGTGAGTAGATATTTTTTATCTATCCATTTACATTGTATTGTCAATAATTGATTATTTGTGTTGTTAAATTAAGATGGTTCAGAAGAAATTGTGAGCATATTAATCTAAATGTCTAATAGTAGAAAATAAAGAATACACCACAGCAACAGAAACAAGCACAAATAAATTCATGTAGTTCACCTGATTGAAAACGGTAGCATTATTACTCAGTTCTTTCTGCTTTGTCAATTTGTGTTCTAGCACTGCTTTGCACCATCACATTTAATTTGCACTTAAATCTGCAGCATTTAGATCTGACAAAATGCACACGAAAGAATGTGCCCTGTAATATACGTTACTTAACCAAAGTTGACAGCGACAAACTTAGTGCCACACAAACGCAATTGCACTAGAGTACAGTTAAAAAAAAAAAAAAAAAAAAAAAGACACTAGCATTGCAGTTTGTCACACATCATTGCATAGTGGGAACCTGGATGTCTCTGCAAATTGACCAGCGTGGAGGCATTGGGGCTCGAATCATATTCCTGCCACTGCGATTTAGGTTTTCCACTTTCTCAGAACTGACTAGGGGCAAGTGTCAAGATGGTTCCCTTACAAATGGCATGGCTTAATTCGTCCCCAATACTCTGCTGTCTGAGGTAGTGCCTCATTAGTAATAGCTTCTTCACTGATGGAACATTAATCCTTAACCTTCCTTCATTTACCTTTAAATTTCATACAGGAATAAAAATAAATTAAGAAACCTGGGCATTATGCAATTTCATTCAAAATGTTTAGATGGGTGTGGAGTGAGGTAATATTTCTTATAAATAAACTTCACAACAAAGGCTGTGTTGTTCTAAGTAATGATTATCAAGAAACAGTACTAATTACTGCTTATTCTACGAGGTGCATTCAAGTTCTAAGGCCTCCGATTTTGTTTCTAATTAACTACTCACCCGAAATTGATGAAACTGGCGTTACTTCTCGATGTAATCGCCCTGCAAACGTACACATTTCTCACAACACTGATGCCATGATTCCATGGCAGCGGCGAAGGCTTCTTTAGGAGTCTGTTTTTGACCACTGGAAAATCGCTGAGGCAATAGCAGCACGGCTGGTGAATGTGCGGCCACGGAGAGTGTCTTTCATTGTTGGAAAAAGCCAAAAGTCACTAGGAGCTAGGTCAGGTGAGTAGGGAGCATGAGGAATCACTTCAAAGTTGTTATCACGAAGAAACTGTTGCGTAACGTTAGCTCGATGTGCGGGTGCGTTGTCTTGGTGAAACAGCACACGCACAGCCCTTCCCGGACGTTTTTGTTGCAGTGCAGGAAGGAATTTGTCCTTCAAAACATTTTCGTAGGATGCACCTGTTACCGTAGTGCCCTTTGGAACGCAATGGGTAAGGATTATGCCCTCGCTGTCCCAGAACATGGACACCATCATTTTTTCAGCACTGGCAGTTACCCGAAATGTTTTTGGTGGCGGTGAATCTATGTGCTTCCATTGAGCTGACTGGCTCTGGATTGAAAAATGGCATCCACGTCGCATCCATTGTCATAACTGACGAAAAGAAAGTCCCATTCATGCTGTTGTTGCGCGTCAACATTGCTTGACAACATGCCACACGGGCAGCCATGTGGTCGTCCGTCAGCATTCGTGGCACCCACCTGGATGACACTTTTCGCATTTTCAGGTCGTCATGCAGGACTGTGTGCACAGAACCCACAGAAATGCCAACTCTGGAGGCAATCTGTTCAACAGTCATTCGGCGATCCCCCAAAACAAATCTCTCCACTTTCTCGATCATGTCGTCAGATCAGCTTGTGCGAGCCCGACGTTGTTTCGGTTTGTTGTCACATGATGTTCTGCCTTCATTAAACTGTCGCACCCACGAACGCACTTTCGACACATCTATAACTCCATCACCACATGTCTCCTTCAACTGTCTATGAATTTCAATTGGTTTCACACCACGCAAATTCAGAAAACGAATGATTGCACACTGTTCAAGTAAGGAAAACGTCGCCATTTTAAGTATTTAAAACAGTTATCATTCTCGCCGCTGGCGGTAAAATTCCATCTGCCGTACGGTGCTGCCATCTCTGGGACATATTGACAATGAACGCGGCCTCATTTTAAAACAACGCGCATGTTTCTATCTCTTTCCAGTCCGGAGAAAAAAAATCAGAGGCCTTAGAACTTGAATGCACCTCGTATGTTGAATAACACAGTATGACCTCTATGCAGAATAAAAAAAATTCATTTTCAATTACAGCATCAAAGTAGCTGGTGATGTTAGGGCATTTGTCACACAATCTGCAAGACTGTCTCTATCGAGTTTGAAAGACCACTATCAAGTTTGAAAGACATGGGAAAAAGCCAATGGCACGTTATAGTGTCAGTTTTGACTACGAGGCTTGCTCAAGTGGCTTTATAGAGGCCAACTGTCTGTACAAGTTAGGTCTCTAGGTTCAAGATCTAGTTTCAACAAGGCACATAATTAACAAAGAGTGTGTGGCGCCGATGAGGTCGACACCAGCATCGATACGCATTCGTCTTTGGACTCTGAGCATCGTCTTTAATGTAAAGTCGTCCGTAATTATCCGGTCGTTCCCAGACAGAATGGAGCACTAGGGGGTGCCTGTCATGTTGTGTGCAGGAGGCGGCACCCGGACCTACCTGCGATTGGCGTTTGGGAAGTAGCAGGGTGGTCTCCAGTTCCATGCCACCTCACCAAACTGTGTGTGGAAGTAACAGTATGGGTAGTGCAGTTGCATTTCCTGCGGAAAGTTTGTTGCCAGTGGCGGTGGCCGAGGTTCGGTGGCCGCTGCAGGTTCAGTTGCAGGAGGGGGCGTGACCGTGGCAGAGCCGGTGACGTTCCAGTTGCTTGTTTACTGCTTCCCGGAGCGAGCGGAACGGTCGGCACAGTATGACCCCGGCCGCAGGGTGATGAGCCTGAACCTGAGACTTGTCAGGTATGCAGTGGCTGACGAAATAGAGCAGTGATGCATCGTGTAGCTTGTCAGCAATTGTCATTCTTTGCTCGACAGGTTCAGGAGACCTCTGAGCCAGAGCAAAGCAGATACGAGGAGATAGTTTATCTGACCAGATGGCGAGGAGAGCTGTGTCAGAGAATAGATCAGTGCTGACCAGGGCACGTAGCTGTCTCCAGAGCTGGAAGGTTTGCTGTTGCCTAGTTGCTCAATGTGGAGCACTTGCCGTATTGCTGCCTCAGTTGAGCATGAAAGCCGACGTAGAACTGTCTTTTTGGCTAGAGTGTACTGGGTAGATGGGTCCGGGGCGTCGACCAGGTCAGCAATCAAGTCCTCCTGGTTGTGCAGGTGGGTGATGAGGCACAGAAACCTGGTTGACTTGTCAAGTTTGTAATGGTCGAACACTTCATCCACAATTTTGAACCAGGTTGTTGCTCTGTCGGGATTAAACGGCGGCAGCATCAGTAAGCGTTGTAGAATGTTTGGAAGAACAGGATGAGTTGAGTTCGTCGGGGCACTGCCTGAATCGAGCTGTTGTTGCAGTAGTATTCCAGGAGCGTGTGTCTCCAGGGGATGTGGCAACGATGGCTGTTCGGGTGACTGTGTGAAGGTGACATGTTGTTGTTGAGCGTGATCCGTCGCGACGCGGAAGGTCGACGCGGGTGAGACACCATAATGTGTAGATTGCGGTTGCGGAAGCTCAACATGTTGTGGGTGTGTTCGGATTGACACGTCGCGGAAGACCGATGTGGATGAGGCACCGAGATGTGCCGAGAATGGTAGCAGAAGCTCGGCTGGAGCCGGCGCGGGGGCGACAGGTGAGAAAAGTTCAAAGTTTGAGAACGCGTGTTAGTCCGCTGAAAGCTCGACATATGATCAGAGCCGGGGCCACCTGTGTTGCAGGTAGGCTGCAGAGGTGCGGGCTGTCCAGAAGTACAGTGTGGGAAATGATGTCGAAAATGGGACGGAATGTGTGAATGTTCACTGTTCATAGTCACTCCACTCAAAACGGTGTGCGGATAAGGTGAATGTCGTGGCACAAAACACTGAGGCGTAGCAGTGGGACAGAAGTGGAGATCAGGCACAGATAACAAGTTATTGTTCCTGTTGCAGGCTGAGGTATCCAAGTAGGAGAGCATGTGCTGATGCTGAACCGAGGCAGGTGCAGGTGTGGTCGGATGCTGAGGAGGTAGACCTGTGAACGAAGCAGTTCCGGACACGTTTCAGGTATCTGCGTGGTAGTGTACGGATTTCGGCGTGGCAAATCGTTGTCCTGGAGGTAGTATGTTGTCTGACAAAGCATTTGCAGAAATCGGCATTGGTCCCTCACTGCACGTAGATCCATGAGAGGTAACTGCACAGTCGATGAGGGAGGGCACGTGTCGGTAACAAAGGCGTTTGATAGCTGGAGCCATGTGCACTCCTAACCTCACTTATTGTTGCAGGCTCGAAAACTTCCGGTGAAATCGGTAGAATCATCGAGTGAGAGGCATCGTGTTGCAGTCCTGGCGTGTGTACATCGCCCGCAACACGATGCATGTCGATCACAAAATCCGGTGTTTGGCACTGGGCCAAAGTCATTGTTCGAATGTTTTGTCGATGTAATACACGCGAAAATAACCGACACGGAGGTCGCGGACACAGTAAAACGGCGAAAATGGAAGACGTTACAACTCGGGGTCACCAGTGAGGGAGAAATTCGGGTTGGTTACACCAAACAACACCCATTTAACAGTAGTTCATTTATTCACCTAAACACATGCAAGGCTCACAAAGAACTGAATATGACGTAACAGCCCAAAGACGACGCTCAGAGTCCAAGAGTCCAAAGACGACGCTCAGAGTCCAAGAGTCCAAAGACGACGCTCAGAGTCCAAGAGTCCAAAGACGACGCTCAGAGTCCAAAGACGAACGCATATCGATGCTGGTGTCAACCTCATTGGCGCCACAAGTGAAAAAAAAAATTCAATCAGAAAGCACTGTTGACATAAAAATATGATGCAAATAGATTGCTTAGAAAACTTATGTGTCACCTGAATGCAGAGTATCTTCCTGCTGGTGTTTTATGCCACACAGAAAAGGAACATTTACCAAAAGTTATTAACTAATATCAAACAATAGAAAGTCCAGGTTGGAATATTAACAAGTTTGAAAAGGACAGAGTGCTACTTGCCATAAAGATGAGATGTTGAGCTTCAGATGGTCACAATGAAAAGATAGTTACACACTAAGCGTTCAGTCAAAAACTTCTTCAGAAAAGAAAGGAAAACACACACACACATTCATACAAGTAGGTACACCTCCCAACACACAACCACAATTTCTGGGTGTTCAAGCGAGACTGCAACTGTTGTGTTGAATGAAAGTAGCAGTCGGGAATGGGACATGGAGCGGGAGTGATAGCGGAGTATGAGTAGGTGGAGAGAAGAGTGCTGTCTGGCAGAGCATGCAGGGACTACTGTGGAAGGTGGGAGGGTAAGGCTGCCAGAGCAGTGTTGGGAGTCTGTAGGCAAGTGGGGGTGGTTGGGGGGAGGGGGGGCGTGAGAATGCGGAGCGGAAAAGGAGAGGAGCAGAGACAGGAAATTGTTGCACAGCTTTTTATATTGGTGTGACTACCCACCAGCTGTCATCCAGAATGAATGGCTGCCGCCAAACTGGGGCGAGCAAAGTGAACCATCCTGTGATATAGCTTGCAGCTGAATATAACATGCTTGATTTTTATGGACGCGTCACAATCTGTGCCATCTGGAACCTCCCATCCACCACAACCAGATTTCCTGAACTGTGCATATTGGAGCTATCCTTACAACACATTCTCCACTTCCAAAATCATCCTGGACTCAATCTACATGATCCACTGTCCCTACAAGCACCACACAACAGTTTCTGCCCCGTGTCTTGTAACATCTTCCCAATTCATGTCCCTCCCTCTCATTGTGCTAGCTCTCTGACAGATGGCCGTGGTCTGCTGCCTTAAACAGAAATCTTTGCACACTCTACCAGACAGCACCCTTCTCTTCCCCATCCATACTCTATCAACCCATTCTCTCCTATCAACACCCTTCTCTGCCAATTGTTGCTTTTGTTCAATACAACACTTGCAGTACAGCTGGAATGGCTGGAGATAATGGTCATGTGTGCATGGGGTGTGCATGCTTGCATGAATGCGCGCGCGCGTGTGTGAGTGTGTGTGTGTGTGTGTGTGTGTGTGTGTTTCTTTCTTTTCTGAAAAAGGTTTTGGAAAAGGTCTTTTAATTGTGCCTGTCTGCAACTCAAGGTCATTACTAATTAATGTGACTCACAGCTTCCAAGTTGTAAAAGATAGCTGCATACCAATAAACTTTTACTTCTGTTTGTGACTGACGCATAATGTATCATCAAACCAGCATAAATCACATGATAACAGGAAATCAGAAGGAACAGAAACCTTAAGAAACTGAAATGAAAATTCATACAGCTGACATTATCCACTAATGATGACTGTCTTCACACCTTGCATCACACACTTTAAAGTGATAAAACTAACCACAATACAGACCTCAATATAACAACAATTAAATCATCTTAAAATTTTGAAAATATTTTTGGGAAGAAAGTCAAAAGAATATGGAGTGCTCAGAATGCCTATCATAATTTTAATATTCAAACTGGACAATGTGGTGGGTAATATTCATGTGGAGGACAGTCTATGTTGTAACAGCTGACAATAAAAATATTTGCTGTTTCACTTAAACATGCAATATACTGCAGCTCTTACCCGCTTCCTACCCTATAACCACAGTTTTCTGAAGACTGTATCATTCAATCACATTTCAAATGAATATGACTGGTGCAGAAGCTCCTCCATCCTAGTAGTTATTATTACTGACAAAGTGTTAACCGAAACACATGACTTACATCCTCTATGACTGAATATAATTTCAAACACTACATATTTCAGTGATTCAATAATGGTAAAGATTATGGAAGTATCATAATTCAGGAATTCAAACATTTTGCAAGAATATAGGAGTGGATGTGACAATCGTCACATACAAATTTTTCTTAGGACAAAAGTAGTTCACACCCATTTTCTTATAAATCCAGACTTTTTTAAGGTTGGTGCATTACACAGTTTTATCCTGTGTAATATTGCCCCAAAGTAAGTATTTTAAATGTGTTGGTATTCTGATACCTTAACTCACATTTCTAAGGCTTTGAAAGACTGCTACAGAGAGCTCACCTGGTGGATATTAGTGGGCAGGTGTCGATGGGGCAGCCCCACGCCTCAGGACTCCACGGTGCAGATTGATACAAGCGCAGCTCACGATCAGTCACTGCTGCGAACACTGACTGCCACTCCTCACTGCCCCCACCACCACTGCTGCTGCCACCTCCACCATCCGAGGACCCAGACCGCCCATTCTGCAATGCCAACACAAAATACCTCAAGATATGACTGTGTCAATGAAGCTCAATTATCCTGATAAATTATGAATAAGTCATTAATGGACTAATAATATAATGAAACACATTTGCATTTTTACACTTTACACCAGATTTTTCGCAAGTTGTGTTATGACATGTATTTGCACTTTTTTGAATTAATTAAATTTGTGATAGTATGTGTGTATCACATCGTTAGACTTTTATACCTGTGAATGGAGCACACCTCAAACAACTGTCTACCTTGTAGCAGTTAACAGAACTACTAGTACTGTATGAGATTACATTGTAAATATGTATAATACATGTGGAAAATCTCCGTACATTTAATGACCAGTATTTTTTTCTGTGATTTAAATCGACTCTGTAGAAAAAGAACAGAATTTAAATACTGTATAAGTCAAGGCTGACATTTAAAAAAATTAAAAAAGTTTTGCAAGGCTTACGATAGTGTGAAAGTGTAGAAAGATAACACATAAATATCTAAGAGCAAAACAAAATGGTGCAGTCCACTGACAAAGTGGAGATCAGTTGAACTATTTCGTTTTGTCTCCCCTAACAGCGAGGCACAGTACTGTGATGCTGAGATTTCAGTGTGCACTAGGACTGCAGTGAATAAGGAATTAATTTCAAACCTTTATTTTTCCACGGTGATAGTTAAAACCTTATTACTACCTCTTGTAAAATTAATGGGTCAATCAAAGGTCAAGGCACACTGATGATACTGGTTACTTCCTCCGTAGAGGTGTTTGTTATTAATATGAGGAAAAAATAGTAATTCAGAGTGGATTTATTAAGTAGCAGTACTAAACTTCTTTATTAGTTTTCAGCTGCACTTGGCACAAACAACACCTCTATTTCACCTGTGTCTGTTTTTGGAGCTAACTTCAGAGCAACTGAATCAGGTGGATAGGGGAAATTGTGAAGAAGATTGTGGGAACACGAATAAATCCAATGGCTCATAAAAATGTCTCACCTTCTCCTTGGAAAAAAGAAAATCTCTCTCACAACTGATCCAAAGAAGCAAATATTTCATTTTTACACGTAATTAATAGAGATGCATATTACCATTTGTTCGGTATACATTCTTCAGAGTTTATATTCCCATAAATACATAATTTGTGCAATTTCTCTAGACTGCTAGGCTCCCTAGGTCTGAACTAGGGACAGTTAAGTATTCTTTACTTTTTCCATGAATCACTTCTACTTGTACACTGATGTTCAGTACAAAAAACAATTTGTTGTCAACAGAGAAGCAGTAACAGCAGAAATGGTAGGTCAGGAGAGCTGAGTGACTGGAGGTGGTCTGTCATTGGATGTCACCTGAGTAAAAGGTCCATCAGGGATATGACAACCCTTATAAAGCTGTGTCCATGTCGACTGCTGGCGATGTGACTGTGAAGTGGAAATGTGAAGGAACAACCACAGCTAAATCAAGACCATGCAGACCTCGTGTATTGACAATCACTCGTGGGTTCCAAAGTGGTACCAACAGTCAGGCCAACACAATGACTGTGAGTAGGGATTTAAAAAGAGTGGGATACACTTGTCGAGTAGCTCATCATAAGCCACACAATACTCAACACTAATGCATGAGGGGGTGTTATTAAGAGTGACATTGCTAGACAGTGGATGACAGAAAACAAGTGCTTTTGAGGAATAAATATCACTATTCTCAGTGGCAATCTGATGAAAGGATTTGGGTTTGGCAAATGGCTGGAAAAGGTCACTTGCCATCATGTATAGTGCCAGCAGTGAAGTACAAATGAGTTGGTGTTCAGTATGGGGGTGTTTTTTGTGATTTTGGTGCAATCCCTTTATTGTGCTGAAGAAAATATTAAGTGGAAGGATATAAACACACTTTACAGTATTGTGTACTGTGAACAGCAGACAGACAGTTCATGTTTGTACTGGCATGGCAATGCACCCTTTCATAAAGCAGCATCTGTGAGACAATGTTTTGTGGACAATAACATTCCTGGAATAGACTGACTTGTCCGTAGTCTCGACCTGAATCTTGTGGAACACTTTTGGGATGAATTAGAATGTCGACTTCACTCCAGAAATCAGCCTCTGACAGCACTTCCTTCTATGGTTTCGGGCCTACAGACATTCAGATACCCACTGAACGTGTTCCCAACCGAGCTCAAACTGTCGTAAAAGCAAAGGGTGGACACACTCTTTATTAATTTCCAGTAATAGGTATTCAGATACTTTTGATCAGATGTGTATATAGCAGAACCAAGTTCTTTGGCAGACAGACATTTGTAGGGCATTGTAGCACTGACAAGCACATTTTACGATGCGAGCACACTTGCATTTTCAAGTGATCAGTGGGCCACCGAGTGTGGTGAAGGAAGGCAGAATTTTGAGGAACAGAGTTACACTGAATATATATTAGTAAATATAAAATGTAAAATTAACGTGGTCAATGCATAAGCAGTGTAAATGTCACGAGAGGAAGAATATTAATTGGTGATACACAAGAAAAGATTGTAATAAGATGATGCTATTGAAGTCGCGCTTGAGTTTAAAGTGGCTCAAATGGTAAGGTTAAGAACAGCTTGACAGTGATAAGAAACGGTAATTGTCCTACACTATGTTCCATCCAAATTTTAGTGATTTTGATGGGGGAATTTCCAGAATGGTAGTAATTAGAGTGACGAGTACCTGTTGCAGCTTTTAGGTTGCCATATTCATCAAATAAACACGTAATTATTGGAGATAAAATATGTGCATATTACCATGTATTAAACTGCAATGAACAATGCTCAGACTGTATTAAAAGGTAAACATGGACATGGGACCGGTAATGTGCACATGGTCACAGTTCTTAGCTTGTATGAGGATTATCTCCCCACTGCCTGCCCTACTAAATAGTTTCAGATTGCCTCCAGTCAATGTTGCAGCCACAAATGTCCACTGAAATACAGGACGCGGCAGGGGTTAAAGCTTATAACACGCAATATTCAGATCACCTTGTAAACCGTATCTTTTTCCAGGGATCCTCCAACGTACATGCAGTGGCACTAGCGTGTGCTCAGACCAAACAGAGAGACAGCACACAGATTTAATTGATTAATTTAATATCCAACTGCAGATTCAGACAGAAGGGGAAATTGCGACCGCAATGACGGTTGAACAGCTTGCATATTAGGCGAGCTGTAAAACTTAATAAACTAATATCCCCCGTAAATTAATTTTGCTCTAGATCCACAAGTGTTGATTAGCTAGCTGCGACTTCCATAGACCATTTGAACGATTCATCTACATGGATGTAGAATGAGTCAGTTTACAGGATATGTATACATCATTAGTGTTAACATTAATGAACACATTATTACGTTTAGACCTACTCATGGAACCACACTTCTTTTTTTACTGGATACCAGCTTTTAAGTAGAAATTCGTCAATGGAATACACGGAGTTGTACAGGAAAAAATAATTTTACCGTAGATTCAAACTTGCTTTGCTATTTGTATGACATTTTATGTTATTAGGCAAATAATCAAAAATTTTTGTTGCTGCATATTGCACTCCTTTCTCAGCCACTGACAGCTTTAACAGCCGGTAATAAAGGTCATTTTTCCGTCTAGCGTCGTAAGTATGGACATCACTGTTCTTCTCAAACTGTGATGGATTATTTATGACGAATTTCATTGGCGGATATATGTATTGTAACAGAAAATTAAAATGCCTAGCTCCTTGAATAGGTACCTGCATGGCATCCATGGGTGATCATCGCATACTATTCTTACCGCTCGCTTTTGTGCAATCAATACTTTCTTTGTTTATTCCGTAAGGCATTACTAAGTGAAAATATGCGGCAAATATGCCTGGAGCTTGATACGTTTGTTTTCAAAATATACGAAGAACAAAAAATAACTGAACTTAATTGTTGGAGAAGCTCAGTAATATGCTTATCCAGCTCAAGTTTTCATCAATATGTACACCCAAACATTTGGAGTATTTTACCCTACTTACCGACTTCTGCTCATTTGCTGATCAATTATTGGTACGCCTCTATTTGTTTCACAGAACTGAGCTAGTGTGTTTTTTCAAATTTTACGGAGAGTCCATTTTCAGAGACTTATTTAACAATACTTAGGAAAACATCATTTATCAACTTTTCTGCTGCTTTCTCTGTAATGGGATTTATTAAAACACTAGTATCGTCTGCAAAAAGTACCAATTTTGCTTGTTGAATGTTAAGTGGAAGGTCATTCACATTATGAGGGATAGGAGCGGACTCAAAATCGAACCCTGTAGGATATTTTTGCCCCCAGTCACTAAAATTTTCTACCCTCCCAACAGTGAATTATTCAGCAAAATCTTTTGCATTATGTTTGTTAAGTACAATTCAGACCAATTGTGCGTACAGCCATCAATTCCATAAAACTTAAACTAAGAGACTAACATAATCTATGCAATCAGACATATTTATTTATTTAATTATTTATTGATTTATTTAACCTGGCAAGATTAGGGCCATCAGGCCCTCTCTTACATCTAACCAGGCATTCTACTTATTATACATTTACAGTTTTAGTAGGCATGTTAAACTACATCTAGTACAAAAAGTGAAATAAACAATTTGAAAGGTACACCTGGAAAAATATATACATATAGAGTTTATATTCTTAGATCACAAGTACTGTTATAATTAGACATTATTGAACAGACAGATTTGAGATAGGAGTGCTGGCAGCAGGGAGTATGAGGGAGACTCATGGTGAAGGGAGGAGAAGAATAGAGAGACATGATGAAACATAATTAAGGAAATATAAAGGAAAAGAATATTGCGTGGCTAATAGAGATAGATGAAGAGGAAGGCATCTCAGGAGCAACATAGGAGACGCTAGCTTTGCTATTTGACAGATGAGGGGATTGTCCTTGTACATTAATTTTGTGGAGAACTTTATAAGGATGATAGTAGGAAATGCTTCAACTTCTTCTTAAAAGCAGCGGGAGATTGAATTTTGCGCAAGGTAAGGGGCAGTTTGTTCCAGAGGCGGACAGCGGCAACTGAGAAGGAGTTTGCAAAAGTTTTTGTTTTGTGAGTGGGCACAGTTAGGATACCAAATAAGAGTGACCTCGTGTTTCGATTATGGGAAGATCACAAAAAATATGAACTGGCGGTATTATTTAAAGCATGTATTATTTGATGAGTGAATGTACAAACAGCTTTCTCAGTCGAGAAACCCTCCTGGAATCCACTTGAGTACATTACTTAATGTTTCGAAAAAAGATATCAGTAAGGAAATCGGGCAATAACTGCTCAAGTCTGTCTTGTCCCCTTTCTTATGAAGTGGTTTAACAATTGCATATTTTAACCTGTCTGGAAAAGTTCTCTGTGCCAGCGATGCATTGCATATTCCATTAACCCCACATGAGCTTTTGTTTTTTAGAATTTTTATAATCGTATAATTTCAGTGAAGGATGTTGGGGCTACTTCTAGCTGCTTAAAGTTTTGTAGAATGACATTTTTAGTATATTCTCTTGCTCCTTCGAGTGAACCATTTAATCCTACATTTGCTGCTACGTTTAGAAAGTGACTGTTGGAATTTGTGAATTATTAGTCACGAAAGCATAGGGTCATCGGATAAAAGGTCAGAATAAATCTGTGATACCTGCAAAGCATGTCACTAACTAAATCCCAAGATGGCATGGGCCGTTAAAAGACAAGCCGTTTGATTCAAATTTATTTTACTCCCACGCTGTCGCGGAAGAACACAGTTTTTACTCGGTCAACACGAGTTGGCTCCACAACGGAATAGGCAACTTAAAGCGCAGAGAAGCAGCGGGAGAGAGAAGCGCAGCTTTCCCTGTAAGGGCCCTTGTCCACGACAAGAATATTCGTCGGACCGGCGTTTCTGCCGGCCGGTAGAAAACCGGACGCCCTTGTCCACGGAGACGGCGCCGGAAATACTGCCGTCGAGTCGTGTGCAATGGAGCAGTAGGATGGATAACAGCGACCTTTGCACTCTCGTTGCACTATACTATTTTTACAAAAAGAAACAGCGTGCATCCTGTGCTACAAGATCGATTTAAATTTGGTGCCTTCAGTACGCTACATGAGAAACTACGACAGGACGACACAAAGCACTTCAATTTTTACAGGATGTCAAAAACAACGTTTGACAAATTACTGTCATTACAAACTCATTTGCAACATGGAGACACCAATATGCCAAACTGCATATCTCCTACCGAAACGCTTGCAGTGACACTGAGGTAAGTACACAATTGAAATTTACTTATTAGAAACTATTAATTTGCTGTATCAAAAATTAACACAACTATTTAAAAACGCTCTTGCTAAACAAAGTAGAATGACAGTGAATAGGGTTTTCTTATTTCCATTAAGACGAAAGAAACAATGTTCGATTTATAATTAGTTTCAAAAATCAAATGTCTCGGAAATGTTGAATACGATGGATGCAGGATTTGCATACGTTTCCGAAGACATGTCTTCATTAGGTGGCCTTGTACAAGTTGATACTTGATAGTGTTCTGCCGAGTTGTACGCCGAATAGTTGCTATCTTGATTTGGCCTTGGTGTATGGTACGATGATGTACCACCAAAAGTTTGGTATTCCTGTGAGGCATAAAAATGGCTCTGAGCACTATGGGGCTTAACAGCTGAGGTCATCAGTCCCCTACAACTTAGAACTACTTAAACCTAACTAACCTAAGGACATCACACACATCCATGCCCGAGGCAGGATTCGAACCTACAACCGTAGTGGTCTCGCGGTTCCAGACTGACGTGCCTAGAACCGCACGGCCACACCGGCCGGCCCCGTGAGGCATAGTTCCAGGAATCTTGGGCAGATTGCTGATGCATGTTTGTATTGTGGTTTCGACCTAATTCTTTTTATAAGTTTCATGACTTCGTACTGGAAGTCTACGATATCATCATCGTTAAATTTATTTACAGTTGGGGCAATCCCCCTAAAAAAAGGCATACTTCTACTGTGTCCCTGCTCAATAAAGGCGTCAATGATAGTCATCATTTTTCTGTCCAACTCATTTGAAGCTGTTTTGTTTTTCTGGGGCTTTTCTTTAACTCGGTGACAATGTTTTTCAGACTGATTGTCAGCGGTGTTTACGTCGTCACTATTATCCGGCATATCTGATGAAGTTTCTCGTCTGTCTGCTATTTTTTTTAGAGAATGTAGCTGCTCATAAAATACGTATTTCCGCTTCTTGCTTGCTCCAGAACCGCTCTTATTTACTTTGTTTACTTTCCTGTGGCATTTCATCCAGTTATCTCTTATGTTTGGCCATTTTTTTTACTACCATCTTCCCTGAAAAGAAAAGAAAACCGGAGTAGAATCAAACCCATATGTTTTTCTCATTTCAGATACCTTGCAACAGGAAATACTTTCACCGATCCCCACTACAGTTTCAGACTGGAAATAAAAACAATTACTAGAATTGTACGTGAGGTTTGTATGAAGATGTGGTCGTTATTGCATAACACATATACGCCCATTCTGGAGGAAAATGACTGGCTGAATATAGCGCGTCAGTTTGAAAATACTGCAAAATTTCGAAGCTGCGTAGGGGCCATTGGTGGTAAACTTATCAGAGTTATCAAACCACAAGAAAGTGGATCAATATTTTTCAATTATAAAGGCTATTATTCGTTAGTCCTGATGGCGGTAGTGGATACAAATTATAATTTTATTTATGTGGATGTTGGTGCTTATGGTAAAGATTGTGGCTCAAGTGTTTTGAAAGAAACGTCTTTACGGAAAAAGTTGCAAACACATTGAACCTACCTTCTCCTAGGGTATTTCAAAATATTCCAGGGTAATTGCCTTATGTTTTCTTTGCAGATGAAGCGTTTGCATTGCATTGCATACTAATTTACTTTGTCACTATGGTGGGCGAGATCTTGATATTAAGCGTATTTTTAACTATCGCTTAAGCAAAGCGCGACGATTTGTAGAGTGTGCTTTTGGCATAATGGCCAATGAATGGAGGATTTTTCACCGACCTTTAAATGTCTCCACTGATTTTGCGACTGACATAGTGAAGGCTTGTACTGTTCTACAAAATTTCATCCATAAAGAAGAGGGTCTTAATACTCTGTGTGCGGATATTACTATAGATGTGGACTCTGACCTGCGAGAACTGCCACGTACACAAGCAGTACGAGGTGGCGTGTCAGCGAACACTATCAGAAATCAGTTCGCTAATTACTTTTTCTGAAAATGGGAAAATTCCGTGGCAAGATATGTTCGCCTAATGTATTCATATTTTATGTCAAACAAATAACAGTATAGAGAGAATGGGGTGTGAAATGAAACAAAATAAATTTGAGGTGAAGTTAAACCACATACCTATATCATTTCTTTCCTTATCTCCAAGCATTTTAAAATCTTCTTTAAGTTGTGAACACACATCCTTCCACGCTTCCAAAGTCAGTCGTCTATCTTCATATTCTTCGGTTGTCTTATCCCACAGGACTGGTCGTTCCTCCACCATCGCAATCAAAACTTCACAATCAATATTCAGCTCGGCATTCATCTTCAATTGAAACTCAACGTATGACGGCTCCAGGCGCGACTAAACCCTCCCGGCACCCGGCGAGCTGCCGGCTCGTGGACACGCAGACATGTTCCTCCAACATGTCCAACTGAGAACCCGGGGCACCATCCGGCTGCCGGCTTTGGAGTGGGCAACCGGAGGTGTATCCGGCAGCCGGGCCGGTCGTTTTGCCGTGTCGTCCTTATAAGAAACAATAGGTTCATATGAGCACTTACCACCGTGCTCGTGCGCATGCGCAGAGTTGAGTTCGCGTATGAGCAGTGCCTTCCTCCCGCTTCTGGCTACTTATTGTATGAGCAGTAGCAGCAAGTAGCCAGAAGCTACCCGGAAAAATTTTTATTGCGCGCCCAAGCTGCCAGATTCGCGCATGCGCAGAGCAAGCTGAGTTATAGTGGGGGGGGGGGTCCTTCCCCACGTGTCCCGCGTATATGTTTCGTGTTTTCGTAATATTGCTGGTCTCTTCGATTATAGCTCCCACGTCAAATGAAATCAAAACAGATTTCTGTGGCCGGGTGCCATCAGGTGAATTAGTATACATTCTCATAACCATGAAAGCTCAAAATAAGTTAGTAGTTTCAATTTTCTGATTTTATATTATTTCCACGTTATTAGCAACCATCCATTAATGTCTTAATGAAGCTATTTCTGTCTGTTTTATAGAGAAATTTGCTTCTACTAATTTTTTTTCCGTTAAGGCAGTTAGTTTATTGAAACGAAGTGTTCCATTCCGCACTATTGGCTACTTTCAACCTCGTTCAATTTCAAGTGCAAATTTTCATTTTCTGGGACGAATGACGTTATTCCATACTAAAGAACCAAACATGAGAATACAGTACTGGACCTCCAAGAAAATTGGTATCACGAAAACCACATGAAAAGCTGAATATCAGGTACTTCAGAGTGCATCTGGACGTAGAAATGTGCAATTAGAGCGGAATGAAACATTTTAGTATGGTTTATGAAATTCCGATGCTGCTGGAGTAGTCTCTGATGTCCTGTTTCTTTTATGACACTTTAAGATCTCTTAATGCTATATACGTACGAACATACGTAAACACTGACTTGAAGCTGACTAAATAGGCAAATTTGGTCAGTAGTTTTGAACTAAATATTTTGTTTCAAATATAATGACAGCTGTAGCAGAATTTTACAAATCTACCTTCTGTGAAAGTGTTTTTCGATCACAAGGCACTTGTCTAGTAGGCTACTCCCTCTAGGCCTAAAGTTATGTCTTGTGTTTACGTCTTAAATTTGTATTATTTTATGAGTGGAGGGAAGGATTGTGGGTAGGATGTCCCTCATTTCCAGGCACGATGATAATCCAAGCTGTGGCAAATCACATTGTTCATTTGCTCCAGTCCAGGGCGTATTGAGAGACAGGCAGGGGCGCCGACTTATAAAAAGTATTGGGGGGGGGGGGCATACTGGGGGGGGTCTTGCCCCGGGAAATTTTCTAAATTTTAGATGAAAAATAGTGAGTTTTACAGTTTTTTAGGCATTTTAGAGTCATGTGATCAACATTAGAACCTCAAAAACTGGACTATTGATAACTCAACACTCCAGGAAAGTCAACAAGCCTGACACATTTTTTGGCTTTGAAAAAAGAAACAAAACATTTTATGCTAAATTGTAGACTGGCAGCATATCGTGTTTTATCGTTTTAACTCCCCACATGGCTTCATATTTATTCTTAGAGTAGTGTATAAACTGTCAGTTGTACAGTTTCTTTGCCTCACAGACAACCATGTTAATTTTTTACACATTTTGAAATAGTCATGAAATTTATTGTCCTTTATTCCGGTGTAAGTTACACAAGAAACTGTCTCATTTTTTTTTCCTTGCAAGAAATTTGTATTCCATCGTACTAGCTTTTTGCAGTGCTGTGTAGATGTAAGCCTGTTGGAAATGCTGCATAACAATATTGCAGAGTACGAATTAATACAATCTGTCAAAGTCACCCCTTAGCAAAATTTTATGGTACTTCGAGCTGTGGAGTCTAAATTTGAAATAATATTTTGCCAAAAACTGTTTCCTTATTTGCATCATTTATCTGTGTGGGATATGATAAAACAATTGCTCTAAGTACAACTCTGTATATCCTCTCAACAACATGCCGCAGGGCTGCACATGGTCACGTGATGCCCCGCTACGCACGAAATTCCACCAGAAATGCGATGAAAAGAGTATGAGCAGAGCAAGCACCAAGCATGGGCTGCCTACGACATCGTAGCTGCGCATGCACAGTACAACCTGTTGTCTGGCGCTGTCTGGTAACTGCTCAAACGAACCTATGTGCCACTACAAACCCGGCGAATCTGCCGGACTGGCGGCCGGCGGGTATTCTTGTCGTGGACAAGGGCCATTAGGGTGGCGACGCGGACACCTGTTTTCACTGAGCAGGCCCTGGGCCTAGGAAACAAAACCAGCCCAGCCCAATCTTACTCAGTCCCTCGCTTCGTCCGCTTGATGTTAATCGTATGTGAAGATTGGTTTACAAGTCTGCCGCCACCTCAGCTCATAGCATGCACTGACCTCCATCATCTGGGAGTCAGAAGTGCAGAGTACAAATCACAGCAGCAATTCGATCGCGTCGCAAGAAAGTGTAACTCAGTTATCGCGAGTTGCGCGCCCGTAGTCTGCGCTGCGATGCAACTGCAGACATCATACCGGGGCAATTTTGGCAAGCTTTCTCCCACATGGCCCGTTTGCGAGGAATCTCGATTAATCTCGGGGTCATCCAACGCCTCCCTTCTTTTTCAAAGAGTGGTGTTACTTGGAAGTTAAAATCCTCCGGGTTGTTAGGCCGCGTCGTACTTCTTCAAACAATCGACGTTCCCCCTCTCATGCTCCGCCCATTTCGCTTCTAGACAATGATATGGCCCCGTCAATAGCAGCTGGAGAAATTTTAACCAATAACTCTTCGGCAGCATAAGAGCGGGAAACATCCCTTCCTAACAAATGACGCCGGCCCACTAATGCTAGCCAAAGGAGTTTTAGCCAATAGCCCCCTTCTTCAGCATTAGCGCGGTAAAGTTTCTCTCACTATCCGATGATGATAGTCCACCAATTGTAGCCCAAGATTTTTACCCAATAATCCCACTTTCCCAGCACAAGCGCAGGAAAACTCCCCTTCATAACAGAATGCGACACTGGTCTCTGACAGTGCTCAATCTACAGTGGACACGACAAGATCCTGACGAAGATACCAGCAGAGGGGTCGAACCGTCGATTGTCCGAAGAAATATGACGAGGCCTAGCAACGCAGAAGATTTTAACTTCTGTGACAACGACCACGAAAGCCTGCAGGTTTGCGTAAAATGGTATTACGCTCTTTATGTGCAACTGAATTGGTGGGCTGGGAAAGTAAATTTTTCAGGAGACACAAAAAAACTGTTTTACTACACATCGGGTTTAAGCACGGTATCGTGGAGTTACCATAGAGCAATTGGCCCCAGCGTGAAACAATATACACAATTAAACATACTTTAGCTGTCGACTGTGGTCAGTGACCGAGTTTGAATGTACTGGAGTTGAAGCCTTTTCGATGATGATGATGATGATATGGCAACTAGTGTTCTATTTGGAGCGGAAGGATTGTGTTAAGCAAGTTTATATTATTCATATTCATTATACCAATAAAAAAAGTGTTTTATGAGGATACGGGTTCATTCATAATGTATTTAAAATACTACCGCATGCAAAATGAAGCAAAACATACAATGGTAGCTGTGCTTAATCTTTATCTTGTCCTTCCTTCGCTGGCCATTGGCAGATAGCGTTACAATAAAATGGTTTCTGCTCGTCAGTTATGTATTGTAAACATTTCTTTACATCTTCTAGCTTCTTCCTTTTCATTGGAACAGGTCGATATGGACGTATACCCTTCAAGCTATGGTCGCAGGTTCGAATCCTGCCTCAGGCATGGATGTGTGTGATGTCCTTAGGTTAGTTAGGTTTAAGTAGTTCTAAGTCTAGGGGACTGATGACCTCAGATGTTAAGTCCCAAAGTGCTTAGAGCCATTTCAACCATACACTTTAAGCAAACACACGTATACCCTTCAAGCAAGCACTTCTGTTAGTGAAACATGATCCCCTGGTACACCAAACGACGCGTACAGGTATAAAGATCAGTTAACTCCCGTAAAAGTAATTTTAAAAGAAAAAAAAATGGACATCACGCCTCCTCCAATTCATGGATTCATTTAGAACTCTCGCCGGCCGAAGTGGCCGTGCGGTTAAGGGCGCTGCAGTCTGGAACCGCATGACCGCTACGGTCGCAGGTTCGAATCCTGCCTCGGGCATGGATGTTTGTGATGTCCTTAGGTTAGTTAGGTTTAACTAGTTCTAAGTTCTAGGGGACTAATAACCTCCGCAGTTGAGTCCCATAGTGCTCAGAGCCATTTGAACCATTTGAACCATTTAGAACTCTCGAAGGCTGGAACGACCTTGACACTATCACCACTATTCTTATTTATATAGACTTTTCCCCGTAAACAATGGGTTGTCCTACTGATAATCCGCACCGTTGATTGGTGGTTTTTCTACACTGTAAAGGAATTCTCGTACGTAGCTTTATTGATTTGATATGCCAAAAACTGTTTAATTTCCGCCTATCTGTTACTAACCTGTAACTTAACCCCCCTCCTACTAGTACTTCAAACACTTCCCGGCTGAAACACTTGCTGTAGGTTCCGATATCCGATGCTGCCACGGTCAAACTGACAAGAAGATCGTTCCCGGTAAGCAAATATTAATATGATGATAGAGGGAGGAAGTAACGATAAGAGCAGAAACTACGATAGTCAGCTTCATGAACATACCACCAACGGGATTCAATTTTACTCTACCCCGCTGAGTAAACTGTACCTCCGCTTCATTTATTAACCATCATACGAGCTACAAACTTGGTGACGAAATCTTAATACACAGCCAGTTTTACAATCTATCAGTTCACCATGGCCTCAAGGAACACCGGTTCTGCGACACCTGATTTACGAGCGGTGTTCAATAAGTAATGCAACACTTTTTCCTTCTAAAATAAGGTTAGTCAAGATTCCAATACACCATATTATTTCTCATTCTTTTGGCCACTGCCTCGAGATGACCGGGTATTTGTGTTGTCCTCATCATTTCACCATCTTTCATGAATGTGGCGAGTTTGGACTGAGCAAAGGTTGGGAATTCGTACGGGCGCTGATAACCGCGTAGTTGAGCGCCCCACAAACCAATCATCATCATCATCATCATCATCATCATCATCATCATCATCTTTATCTTTTGGCCACAAAAACCCATTTCTGAACATAATCTCCGTTCAATGCAACAGGCTGACACCACTTTACTCAGAGGGCCTGTGTGCCCTCATGGTAACACACTATCGGCCGACGTCTGAGCCAACGTCTTGCTGCATCAACAACCTTCCCATCATCCACATACTGCTTCTCGCGCAGCGCATCTTTATTGGACCAGACAGATGGAAGTCGGAAGGTGCGAGTCCGAGCTGTAGAGTGGACTAGGAAGACCGTTCTAATGAAGTTCTGTGAGCTCCTCTCGGTTGTGCAGACTTATGTGAGGCCTAGCGTTGTCATGGAGAAGTTCGTAAGCATTTTTGTGGCGACGCACACACTGAAGTTGTTTCTTCTGTTTCCAGAGGGTAGCACAATGCACTTCCGAATTTATCCTTGCACCATCGGACAGAACAACCCCTTCAGAGCCCAGCGGACGGAGGCCGTCACCATGACTTTAATGACTGAAAGTGCGGCTCTGAACTGTTTCTTCGGAGGAAGGTGGTGTGGCGCCGCCGTGCGGGATTAGCCGAGCGGTCTGGCGCGCTGCTGTCATGGACTGTGCAGCTGGTCCCGGCGGAGGTTCGAGTCCTCCCAAACGAAACTCAATGACAGCTCTCTGCTGGGAACGCACCTCCGTTACGGACTGCATTTTGATAGCTACATACAGCGCAGCCATCTTTTGTAATTTCATTAGACTACAGTGGCTGAAGCGGGATTATTCCACCACTTCCCATTCCGCATTTTTCAATCGAACTTGGCCAAGAAAAAAAATGTGTTGCACTACTTATTGAACGCTCCTCGTAGCTCTGAAACCACAGGAAAAAAAAGTGTCGTGCGGGTAAAAAAGTTATTTAAGAAGAGAGGACCATATTCACAAGTCAATTTGTTGCAGGAGCTGCAGGTTGGTCCTTGTATACTGCCAGACTTATTAATGGATAGCTGATGAAATGTATTTGAAATTCTTTTCGATAGTATATCCGCTGACTGAAGGAAAACCTTGAGATGAGTGCTACTAATACAGTTTTTTTTTAAGTTTTTCGATTAATTTCAAACACATCCTTTGAGTCTTCTAGCGATCACGATAATGACTACAAATAACTTGCTTCAAGCAGCACTCACTGTGGTAGATTTCAATCAACCGTTTTCTTTATTCCGTGGCGTAATCTGGTTGTTTATTTACTTAATAAGTATATTATACAGTTCGACGTAGCTGAGCAGTCCACGACGTTACAGAGCACCGGTTAACATGTACAGTCAGGACCTGTGCTGGTGTTTCGAATGAGTTCAGAGCCAAAACGCTGTGAGCACTGCTGACCGTGAGACGGATTGCTGCTTGGTGGCGTTGCGGGCACCTGAGGCAGTAAGGAAAATTTACACGCGGAGCAGAAACGAAAGGGGAAACATTCTAACGACAATACGGGTCGCAAATGGAGAACTTCAATGCCATAAGCGACCTTGACGAAGGGCAGATTGTTCTGGCCTAGTACCAAGGAACGAGCCGCTTGGAAACAGCGGAGATGGTCGGCTGTTCAAGTGCCAGTAGCGTTAGCATCTATGGAAAGTGCTTGAAGGATGGTGAAACCACGAATAGCCGACAATGTCTTGGACGTTCACGCGTCATGAGAGAACGTGGAAGTGGGGCTTGCCCATTAGGCGGCGATCTGTGGCACGTCTGGTGACAGGGTACAAGCGTGGTGAAGGTACGTGTGTTTCGGAGCACATCATTAAGCGCACACTGTTTAACATGGGGTTCCGCAGCAGATAAGCTTTACGAGTTTATGCTTGCCCAATGATATCGTCAATTACGACTGCAGTGGGCAAGCGACCATGGACATTGGGCCATGGATGAAAGAAAACATGTCGCCTTGTCAGACTAATGTGTGCGATAGGCTGCATGATGCGCAACTTCACTGCCGACGTCCATCTTTGCAACCACGGCACCATGCAGCGCGGCACAGATGGGTCCAACAACATGCCGAATGGACCGCCCAGGATTGACATCACGTTCTTTTCACCGATGAGTGTCGCATATGCCTTCAAATAGACAATCGTCGGAGACGTGTTTGGAGGCAATCCGGTCAGGCTGAACGCCTTAGATACAATGTCCAGCGAGTGCAGAAAGGTGGAGATTCCCTGCTGTTTTGGGGTGGCATTATGTGTGGCCGTACACCGCTGGTGGTCATGGAAGGCACCGTAACCGGCAGTAAGATACGTGAATGCCATCCTCCGACCGATAGTGCAACCATATCGGCAGCATATTGGCGAGGCATTCGTTTTCATGGACGACAATTCCCGCCCCCATCGTGCACGTCTTGTGAATAACTTCATTATAACGACATCGCTCGACTAGAGTGGCCAAACCGCCGTTGAGGAGCAGGACAATCTGGACCAACAGTGCCTTGATGAACTAGTCGATAGTATGCCACAACGAATACGGGCATGCATCAAAGCAAGAGGACGTGCTACTGAGTATTAGAGGTAACGGTGTGTACAGCAATCTGCACTACCGCCTCTGAAGGTCTCGCTATATGGTGGTCCAACATGCAACGTGTGGTTTTCATGAGGAATAAAAAGGGCGGAAATGATGTTTATGTTGATCCTTATTCCAGATTTCAGTGTAGGTTCCGGAACTCTCGCAACCGAGGTGATGCAAAACTTTTTTTGATGTGCGTATTATGTAATCTGAACCACGGTTGGCTAATTTGGGGGAAGGGAACAAACAGTGAGGTCACTGGGCCCATCGGATTAGGGAAGGATGGGGAAAGAAGTCGGCCTTGCCGTTTCAAAGGAACCATCCCAGCATTTGCCTGAAGCGATTCAGGGAAATCACAGAAAGCCTAAATCAGGATGGCTGGACGTGGTTTTGAACTGCCGTAATATGCACCACACAAAATCATAGCAAACTCTATTTTTCATTGCAATTTTTTTCGAATTTCGCATTCTGTCTTACTTAAATACAGATGTCACAATAAGTAAGACCATTACCGGATTGATGGGCAAATTATCATGAAGGTTGCATGTAAAGCTATAAGAAACGAAAAATGAAATTTTTTGACTAAATAGTTCCTCAAAAATCGCACGAGAAAGATTGCAGGGCCTGCATCTCGATCCTGTCTTTGCAGTGCATTGCTGACCGGTCGAAAGCGGGCTTTCCCTTCGAAAAAAACACGAATTGATCATTCCACAACAGTCACTGTATCCAGCGTGGACTCTGCCTCTGGAAATCTACTGAGTTCTTGTCGAATCCCAGCCACACAGAATCTCCGCTGTACTGCATTCTGAAGGTGGCTTGACATGCTACTACACAACCGGTCAGTACGTTTTCGCTCAGTGTGATTTGCTAGCACTGCCTGCACGATGAAACACAACTGCGTTGTGTTCTGATATGACTGTGAAGATGCGCCTGAACAGGAAAACCTGTCAGTTGTATCGAACGCTACAGCACTATGCAAAGCCAGGAAGTATTTAGTATGTGGACGACACATTTGTGGTGTGGCCACACGGAGTTGGTAGTCTACCTACGTTTCTTCAGCATTTAAATTCGCTCCATCCGAATATAAATTTCACAATGGAAATGAAAAAAGATGGTACTTTACCATTTCTCGATGTTTTGGTACTAAGGAAAGCAAATGGAACCTTGGGACACGGAACCTACCGCAAATCATCGCATACAGCTCTATATTTGCTGGCGACAAGATGCCATCATCCTGCACGATGCGGTAGTGCTTTACATACATTAGTTCATAAAGCGCGTGTGGTATCTGATCCTGAAACCCTGTGAAATACAACATCTGAAGACGGTGGCCGGCCGCGGTGGCCGAGCGGTTCTAGGCGCTTCAGTCCGGAACCACGTGGCTGCTTCGATCGCAGGTTCGAATCCTGCCTCGGGCACGGGTGTGTGTGATGTCCTTAGGTTAGTTAGGTTTAAGTAGTTCTAAGTTCTAGGGCACTAATGACCTCAGCTGTTGAGTCCCATAGTGCTTAGAGCCTTTTGAACTTTTGAAGACGGTGTTCAGACAAAACGGTTATTCTGAGAGACAGATTTGTTATGCTTTCAGGCCCATGCGAGTTCAATACATGGAGCAGAATGAAGATACGAAGACGCCCATCACTTTGGCCTTTTTGCCGTATTTTGGTGGCATGTCGTCAAAGATACAACATTGTGTTTTGCGAGCATCTGCAAAACTGAGGAACCCGTTGGGTTCGGTTAAGGATGATCTTGGCCTGAGGAAACGCGGTGCGTACAAAACTCCTTGTCAATGTGGGGCGGCATATACAGGCCAGACATGTCGCACAGAACAAGAACGTTGCGATGAACATCAGCATCATACGCGCCTACGCCAACCGGAAAAGTCGGCAATTGCAAAACACTGTCTGAATACAGGACACCGCATGATTTATTAAAATATGGAAATTTTGCCACCGGCATTATCTTTCTGGAATTGTGTCATTAAGGAAGAAATACACATCCGTACAGCTGATAATCTCATAAACAGGAGCGCGGGGTTTCAACTGAACACAGCCTGGAACCCTGCATTGGCTGCTATTAAATCACCACCAGAAAATCAAAGTTTTTTCTAGAACAGACCTATTATAAAATTGGTCCAGTATAGTTTTTCAGTGTGTGGCGTCTGGCTGCACTGTTAGCAAGCATAGCGTACAGCGCACGAGCAGGAGGGCCGCTCTGCGATTTTCGGCAGCGGGCGTTTGAGTATGGCGCCCAGCGTCGACGTACGGATACCGTCAGTCGTATCACGGGAGAGAAAGCTATGTGGAAGAAGAGGCAACAAGCCACGTAGTTCCCTCCAGACCACTAGAGGCCCTAGGGGCCAAACGAAACTGGAATTGGCCAATGAGAGCTGCCCAATGGCAGTTGATATTCTATTATCTTGCCCTGTACTGAAGTCTACGGTTACAGTCGTCTTTGTATTTGTTTCATATTTGCATACCACTGATCTTCATTATAAACAGATTTTTTACTTTAAATTTCATAAAGTTCACCGTGGAATTGAAGAGATTTCCAGCTGAAAAAAAGTCTACAATTAATCCTAAGTTAAGAGATTTAATTTTCAGTAAATAATATCGTAGCCTATAAATGAAATGTATTCTCTTCTATCGTGAATTAAGCTGTGTGGTTTCCGTTTGTTTATTTAAATAACTCTGATATGTCAGCAGTAGTTTTATTTAATGAATTATTTTATGTTTTTTCAGAATATTCAACACAGTAAATTGACATTGAAACACTCCTGTAAGTTCCCCGGCTATTCATCTGGATATTAAGTGGGTTCAATGGAGAAAGTTAGCAACAAACATTTCTACAGGTTTCCAAAACAACCTCAAGAGTTGCTTTTGTTTGTAGAGATCATTTTTTTGGAAACGATTTTATGAATAAAACTAGGCATAGGCTAAACAGCGGCGTGCTTCAAAAACATGTGGCTGGTGTTCCTTGTGAAATTGCTGATGTCAGTAGTGAATCAGATGAAACTGTTGTTAATAGTGAATCAGGCCTACCAAGCGCTAGTGGTGCTATGGCAAGTGTTCGTTATACAGCTGCTAATACCACAAGTGAAACTGGTGTTACTAAACTACAGAATTAGTAGAAGGTTTACAGCTGTATGACGGTTAAAAGAAAACTTTTATTGTGTGCTTGAGGAACAGAAAGTAAGTTTTGTTTTCATTTCACCGTTTCTATCCACCTTTGCTATTTTTAGTAGTTAATACTGATGCCACCTTTTTGTTCACACACATGGTTCACATGGCTCTGAGCACTATGGGACTCAACTTCGGAGGTCATTAGTCCCCTAGAACTTAAAACTAGTTAAACCTAACTAACCTAAGGACATCATAAACATCCATGCCCGAGGCAGGATTCGAACCTGCGACCGTAGCGGTCTTGTGGTTCCAGACTGCAGCGCCTTTAGACGCACGGCCACTTCGGCCGGCCACCTTTTTGTGTTGAAGCATTTAAAATCGAAAAATTTATGGTCAGTAGCACAAGTTTCCTGGGCAATTACTCAGAAATTTTAGTCCTGAAACACAGTTGTAACAAATTTTAGAATTCTTTATTAATTAACACTGTGATAAAGATTTCTCAATTAAGCCTCTTTGACTGCCGATTATTCTCTTAATTATAGGCTTTTCTTTTCTCCACTGACCCTGTAGCTCGTAAGACGTCAAAGTATGACATTATTCACGAATATTTGTAATCCAATTTAGGTGCTACAATTTTTATGTAGCTTGTGATAGTTATATAGACTACAAGCTTGTTTCAACGTACTGTCAGTTTCAAGTGTTGCGTCTATTTATTATAACGCACAAAACGTCCTGGAACTTTTGGATGTTGATAGAAATCAATATACTAGGGCTATTCGGTAAGTAAGTTCCGATTCATCGCGAAATGGAAACCACTTTGAAAATAAGAAATATTTTATCTGCAACAGTTAGCAACAGCTTCCAGCTACTGCTTTACATAGTCACCACTCCGACTTAGACATTTGTCGTAGCGCTGTACCAACTTTGCAGAAGAAGGCAGCCGCCTGTGCTTCCCGCCAATTCTCTATGCTCATCTATAGATCGTGGTCCGTGCGAAAATGCCTTCATAGCCAGTAGTTAATGTGAGCAGAGACAAAACACAGAGTGCGGGTGATTAAACATTACCCACCGAAAACACTGCAGGAGCATTTTCATTGCCCCTGCAGACTGCGACCGAGAACTGTCACACAATAGGAACCGTATGACAGTTCTGTAATGTGGGCTGCATAACATCAGGGGAAATCTCTCACCAGGACCTCATACTTGGCGGGAGACACTATTTTCTACACATCTTTATGCGCTCAGAACTGAAAAGAGCGAAGTGATGTAACCGACAGGCATACTAGAGACAGTCGAACACACATGTGCAAAGCTTTATTAAATTTTCACAGTGGTTTCCATTGCTTGACCGATCGGGACTTACTCTCAGAATATCCCTCGTAAGAGTGTCAGTTTGCTAGTTTATTCTTGACGTTTGCACCTGACAGTTGCTGCTGAAGAGATCATAGGAGCAGCGACTGTCAGACTTACGAACTGACACACTAATTTATATCGACATATAAAAGCTCCAGGATGTTTGTGCGTCAAAGAACTAGATTCAACACTTGAAACTGACAGCAAGTCGAAACAAGCATGTAGTTTAAATAACTGAAGCTAAATAAAATTGTTGCAGCAAAATTGGACTACAAATATTCCTGAATAATAGGTATGTCATTGCTGTATTGCAACGTGCTATAGCTGTGTTTAAATTGTTTTACTACGACACTAGCCAAATTAATTAAATAGCACGCCAGAAAACTGAGCTACGAAAACTGAAAGCAAGAAAAAACCCTACAACGTACATAAGCTAAGAGGGATGCAATCAGCAATGTATATCTTTTTTGAGTTCATTTCCATACCACTAGAGGCGCTGCTATCGGCCTGTGTTTCCCTCTTTAAGCATGGGAGCTGCGCTCGCTTTCTTATTGTTCTGTGAGTCGTATCTAGCCACCAGAAAGGTTAAACCACCTAAAGATGTCCGGGCAGTTGCTCCGAGGGAATATTGTAGAATTTGCACGTCATCTGGCGGCAGACTCGCGAAGACGATTTACAAGTTCAAATGTGTGTGAATTGGTTCAAATGGCTCTGAGCAATATGGGACTTAACATCTGAGTTCATCAGTCCCCTAGAACTTAGAACTATTTAAACCTAACCAACCTAAGGACATCACACATCCATGCCCGAGGCAGGATTCGAACCTGCGACCGTAGCGGTCGCGCGGTTCCGGACCGAAACGCCTAGAAGCGCGTGGCCACACCGGCCGGCGTGTGTGAATTCCTAAGAGACCAAACTGCTGAGGTCATCGGTAACTATACAGGGTGGTCCATTGAAAGTGACCGGGCCAAATACCTTACGAAATAAGCATCAAAAGAAAAACTACAAAAAACGAAACTCGTGTAGCTTGAAGGGGGATGGCGCTATGGTTGGCCCGCTAGATGGCGCTCCCGTAGGTCAAAAGGATATAAACTGCGTTTTTTTGTTTTTTTTTTAAATACGAACCCCCATTTTTTATTACATATTCGTGTAGTACGTAAAGAAATTAGAATGTTTTAGTTGGACCACTTTTTCGCTTTGTGATAAGATGGCGCTGTAATAGTCACAAACGCATAAGTACGTGGTATCACGTAACATTTCGCCAGTGCGGACAGTACTTGCTTAGTGATACATTGTTGTTGTTGTGGTCTTCAGTCCTGAGACTGGTTTGATGCAGCTCTCCATGCTACTCTATCCTGTGCACGCTTCTTCATCTCCCACTACCTACTGCTACCTACATCCTTCTGAATCTGCTTAGTGTATTCATCTCTTGGTCTCCCTCTATGATTTTTACCCTCCACGCTGCCCTCCAATGCTAAATTTGTGATCCCTTGATGCCTCAAAACATGTCCTACCAACCGATCCCTTCTTCTAGTCAAGGTGTGCCACAAACTTCTCTTCTCCCCAACCCTATTCAATACCTCCTCATTAGTTATGTGATCTACCCACCCCATCTTCAGCATTCTTCTGCAGCACCACATTTCGAAAGCTTCTATTCTCTTCTTGTCAAAACCATTTATCATCCATATTTCACTTCCATACATGGCTACACTCCATACAAATACTTTCAGAAACGACTTCCTGACAAATCTATACTCGATGTTAACAAATTTCTCGTCTTCAGAAACGATTTCCTTGCCATTGCCAGTCTACATTTTATATCCTCTCTACTTCGACCATCATCAGTTATTTTGCTCCCCAAATAACAAAACTCCTTTACTACTTTAAGTGTCTCATTTCCTAATCTAATTCCCTCAGCACCCGATTTAATTTGACTACATTCCATTATCCTCGTTTTGCTTTTGTTGATGTTCATCTTATATCCTCCTTTCAAGACACTGTCCATTCCGTTGAACTGCCCTTCCAAGTCTTTCGCTGTCTCTGACAGAATTACAATGTCATCGGCGAACCTCAAAGTTTTTACTTCTTCTCCATGAATTTTAATGCCTACTCCGAATTTTTCTTTTGTTTCCTTTACTGCTTGCTCAATATACAGATTGAATAACATCGGGGAGAGGCTACAACCCTGCCTCACTCCCTTCCCAACCACTGCTTCCCTTTCATGTCCCTTGACTCTTGTAACTGCCATCTTGTTTCTGTACGAATTGTACGAATTTCGCTCCCTGTATTTTACCCCTGCCACCTTCAGAATTTGAAAGAGAGTATTCCAGTTAACATTGTCAAAAGCTTTCTCTAAGTCTACAAATGCTAGAAACGTAGGTTTGCCTTTTCTTAATCTTTCTTCTAAGATAAGTCGTAAGGTTAGTATTGCCTCACGTGTTCCAACATTTCTACGGAATCCAAACTGATCTTCCCTGAGGTCCGCTTCTACCAGTTTTTCCATTCGTCTGTAAAGAATTCGCGTTAGTATTCTGCAGCTGTGACTTATTAAACTGATAGTTCGGTAATTTTCACATCTGTCAACATCTGCTTTCTTTGGGATTGGAATTATTATATTCTTCTTGAAGTCTGAGGGTATTTCGCCTGTCTCATACATCTTGCTCACCAGATGGTAGAGTTTTGTCATGACTGGCTCTCCCAAGGCCGTCAGTAGTTCTAATGGAATGTTGTCTACTCCCGGGGCCTTGTTTCGACTCAGGTCTTTCAGTGCTCTGTCAAACTCTTCACGCAGTATCTTATCTCCCATTTCGTCTTCATCTACATCCTCTTCCATTTCCATAATATTGTCCTCAAGTACTTCGCCCTTGTATAAACCCTCTATATACTCCTTCCACCTTTCTGCCTTCCCTTCTTTGCTTAGAACTGGGTTGCCATCTGAGCTCTTGATATTCATACAAGTGGTTCTCTTCTCTCCAAAGGTCTCTTTAATTTTCCTGTAGACAGTATCTTACCCCTAGAGAGACAAGCCTCTACATCCTTACATTTGTCCTCTAGCCATCCCTGCTTAGCCATTTTGCACTTCCTGTCGATTTCATTTTTGAGACGTTTGTATTCCTTTCTGCCTGCTTCATTTACTGCATTTTTATATTTTCTCCTTTCATCAGTTAAATTCAATATTTCTTCTGTTACCCAAGGATTTCTATTAGCCCTCGTCTTTTTACCTACTTGATCCTCTGCTGCCTTCACTACTTCATCCCCCAGAGCTACCCATTCTTCTTCTACTCTATTTCTTTCCCCCATTCCTGTCAATTGTTCCCTTATGCTCTCCCTGAAACTCTCTACAACCTCTCGTTCTTTCAGTTTATCCAGGTCCCATATCCTTAAATTCCCACCTTTTTGCAGTTTCTTCAGTTTCAATCTGCAGATCATAACCAATAGATTGTGGTCAGAATCCACATCTGCCCCTGGAAATGTCTTACAATTTAAAACCTGGTTCCTAAATCTCTGTCTTACCATTATATAATCTATCTGATACCTTTTAGTATCTCCAGAATTCTTTCAGGTATACAACCTTCTTTTATGATTCTTGAACCAAGTGTTAGCTATGATTAGGTTATGCTCTGTGCAAAATTCTACAAGGCGGCTTCCTCTTTCATTTCTTCCCCCCAATCCATATTCACCTACTATGTTTCCTTCTCTCCCTTTTCCTACTGACGAATTCCAGTCACCCATGACTATTAAATTTTCGTCTCCCTTCACTACCTGAGTAATTTCTTTTATCTCGTCATACATTTCATCAATTTCTTCATCATCTGCAGAGCTAGTTGGCATGTAACTTGTACTACTGTAGTAGGCATGGGATTTGTGTCTATCTTGGCCACAATAATGCGTTCACTATGCTGTTTGTAGTAGCTAACCCGCACTCCTATTTTTTTATTCATTATTAAATCTACTCCTGCATTTCCCGTATTTGATTTTGTATTTATAACCCTGTAATCACCTGACCAAAAGTCTTGTTCCTCCTGCCATCGAACTTCACTAATTCCCACTATATCTCACTTTAACCTATCCATTTCCCTTTTTAAATTTTCTAACCTACCTGCCCGATTAAGGGATCTGACATTCCACGCTCCGATCCGTAGAACGCCAGTTTTCTTTCTCCTGATAACGACGTCCTCTTGAGTAGTCCCCGCCCGGAGATCCGAATGGGGGACTATTTTACCTCCGGAATATTTTACCCAAGAGGACGCCATCATCATTTAATGATACAGTAAAGCTGCATGTCCTCAGGAAAAATTACGGCTGTAGTTGCCCCTTGCTTTCAGCCGTTCGTAGTACCAGCACAGCAAGGCTGTTTTGGTTAATGTTACAAGGCCAGATCAGTCAATCATCCAGACTGTTGCCCCTGCAACTACTGGAAAGGCTGCTGCCCCTCTTCAGGAACCACATGTTTGTCTGGCCTCTCAACAGATACCCCTCCGTTGTGGTTGCACCTACGGTACGGCCATCTGTATCGCTGAGGCACGCAAGCCTCCCCACCAACGGCAAGGTCCATGGTTCATGGGGGGAGCGATACATTACCCGTGTTAAAATGGACCGTTTACCAATTGCGGAAAAGGTCGATATCGTGTTGACGTATGGCTATTGTGATCAAAATGCCCAACGGGCGTGTGCTATGTATGCTGCTCGATATCCTGGACGACATCATCCAAGTGTCCGGACCGTTCGCCGGATAGTTACGTCATTTAAGGAAACAGGAAGTGTTCAGCCACATGTGAAACGTCAACCACGACCTGCAACAAATGATGATGCCCAAGTAGGTGTTTTAGCTGCTGTCGCGGCTAATCCGCACATCAGTAGCAGACAAATTGCGCGAGAATCGGGAATCTCAAAAACGTCGGCACTGAGAATGCTACATCAACATCGATTGCACCCGTGCCATATTTCTATGCACCAGGAATTGCATGGCGACGATTTTGAACGTAGTGTACAGGTCTGCCACTGGGCACAAGAGAAATTACGGGCCGATGACAGATTTTTTGCACGCGTTCTATTTAGAGACGAAGCGTCTTCACCAACAGCGGTAACATAGATCGGCATAATATGCACTATTGGGCAACGGAAAATCCACGATGGCTGCGAGAAGTGGAACATCAGCGACCCTGGCGGGTTAATGTATGGTGCGGCATTATGGGAGGATGGATAATTGGCCCCCATTTTATCGATGGCAATCGAAATGGTGCAATGTATGCTGATTTCCTACGTAATGTTCTACCGATGTTACTACAAGATGTTTCACTGCATGACAAAATGGCGATGTGCTTCCAACATGATGGATGTCCGGCACACAGCTCGCGTGCGGTTGAAGCGGTATTGAATAGCATATTTCATGAAAGGTGGATTGGTCGTCGAAGCACCATACCATACCATGGGCCGCACGTTCACCGTATCTGACGTCCCCGGATTTCTTTCTGTGGGGGAAGATGAAGGATATTTGCTACCGTGATCCACCGGCAACGCCTGACAACATGCGTCAGATCATTGTCAATGCATGTGCGTACATCACGGAAGGCGAAATACTCGCTGTTGAGAGGAATGTCGTTACACGTATTGCCAAATGCATTGAGGTTACGGACATCATTTTGAGCATTTCTTGCATTAATGTGGTAGTTACAGGTAATGACGCTGTAACAGCATACGTTCTCAGAAATTATAAGTTCACAAAGGTACATGTATCACATTGGAACAACCGAAATAAAATGGGAGCGAAGTTTTTCGCGACGGCAATTATACATAAAACATTCTCGGTATTCTTGCCGCGTCAGTTCTAGATAAAATCTCGAGCTTTCGACGATTACCTCCATCACCTGTCTTCACTGCTGCTGTGGTAGCCTCTATATAGCCCGAAGACGGCTTCTGGTTGGTCGGCTTATGATTGGTCGGCGATTACGTACTGCTGTCTCAGACGGTGTCACTGTGTGCGACGGTGGCGCTACCGCTTCCGTTTGAACGTAAACCTTGGAAGGAACGCCTCTGCTGCTTCTCTGCATCACGCGCTCGTTTCCACGCACAGCTCAGATGGTATCCGCTATCGCGGTTAAAGTTCTTTTGGCTCATTCTTATTTCAACAGCCTTCTCAATAACAGAATCCCAGTACGTGGAGGAATGGGACAGAATTTTAGTTTCATCGAACAATATTTTATGTTTGTTCGTGAGGCTGTACTCCGCAATTGCCGATTTCTCCAGTTCTCTATTTTTAATATGGCGTTGGTGTTCTGCACAGCGGTCGAAAACGGTACGAATCGTCGGACGTATATAATTGCTTCCACACTCACAGGGTATATTATAAACTCCTGGGACCCTGAGGCCGAGATTGTCCTTAACAGGGCGCATCATCACCGTAATTTTCTTAGGACGACGAAAAATCGGTGTTATACCACGTCTACGCAGGACTCTTCCTATTTTGCTGGAAATCGTGGCACAAAAAGGAAGAACCGCAATCGGTGATTCATCCTGCGAGGTTGCAGCATTTTCACGTTTCCTTCTTTTGGAGAACGCTGCCTTTATATCGCGTGCACCATAGCCATTCTTTATAAAATTTTCAAACGTACCTACGTTCTGTATTTTAATTTAAAAAACCTACGTGTTACCAACTGTTCCTCTAAAATTGTGAGCCATATGTTTGTGACTATTACAGCGCCATCTATCACAAAGCGAAAAAGTGGTCCAACTAAAACATTCGTATTTCTTTACGTACTACACGAATATGTAATAAAAAATGGGGGTTCGTATTAAAAAAAAACGCAGTTTATATCCGTTTGACCTACGGCAACGCCATCTAGCGGGCCAACCATAGCGCCATCTGGTTTCCCCCTTCAAGCTAGACGAGTTTCGTTCTTTGTAGTTTTTTCGTTTGATGCTTATTTCGTGAGATATTTGGCCCGGCCACGATCAATGGACCACCCTGTATTTACAAGTATTCAGCCCCTTGACTGGCGGTAGGGGAAGGCGGGGCAAGACGGGGAGGTGGGGTAAGACGGGGAAGGGCTATAAGCTACAGTTAGAGTGCTGCCATCTGTGGATAGCTACGTCATCATCATCAATACACAGGTCTCAGTGTGTTGACATTGCTGAACCTTAGTTTCGCGGCGGTTTCTGTGATCTTTGTAAGGTACGTACAATTGTTATACTGATTTGCAATCTTTTACACCTTTCGAGGTCCTAAAACATGTGTTTCGTGAACATTTCTCCAGACTGTATATATAGCACTGAATAGTACGTCTTATTAACAGTAAACTACTGTGTCAGTAGTTAATGTTCACTAAATAGTGTTCATGTAGGCGGAACATAACCTGACAGCATGGTAGGGGGCAAGACGGGGTGGGGCAAGAAGGGGAGCTTCCCCGTCTTGCCCCTACTATTTGTCCAACCGTTACGTTCTTATCGTCTCATGTGTTTACCACGCTGCGGGTTTTGATCACGTACATTGTACGTTGAATACAATTGTAAATAGCCGCTGAAGAAGGCTGGATACGGTGTATTAGCTGCGGACGCTGGGCCCACGACACTTGTGCAGGGACAGAAAGTGATGATGGCGAGGCTGTCCACACTTGTGTACAACGTGAAAGTAAGAGGCCTAAATAAAACGTAATACCTGATTCTAAAATTCGCAGAACCATGTTTCAAAACCTTATCGTCACATGATTTCATTATTCCAGTCCTTATTTAAACTTTAGAGATGAATTCATGCTAGTTCCCCATCTTACCCCGCATATGGGGCAAGACGGGGAATTGGTAGTTTATGTTTCAAATCGAGATATTTCTAACTAAATGTAACAAGTTTGCAGATTTCTTTGCATGCTATTGTAATTCAATGGCTAAGTAAACAAATGATAATCAACCCTACTTGAATTTGTTTATTTTTGTCCCTTTTGTAAGGGTTTAAAGTTAGCATCCCCATCTTGCCCCGCCTTCCCCTATATGCTCACCTCTGTGTTGGCGGGAGACGCGTCGCTCTGCTGCTGCTGCTGTTGTTGTTGTTGTTGTTGTTGCTGCTGCTGCTGCTGCTGCTGCGGGCCGGCGCCGACACCGCCCCCGCCGCCCACGGGCACGGTGGCGGTGGCGCTGCTGGCGGTGTTGGTGTTGCTGGCGGAGTTGCTGCCAGTGGTGGGCCTGCGCGCGCGCCGCGCCAGCCAGCCCATGTGGCGCAGCTCGGCGCCGAGCGCGTTGCCCGCCTCGTGCAGCGCCTGCAGCGCCAGCACGCCCAGCGCCGAGTGCAGCGTGTGGAACCAAGCCGCCGCCTCGGCCGCGTCCGCCGCGCGCAGCACGCACGAGTGCACGCCGTCCGGCGAGTGCAGCTCCAGCGTGCGGTTCTCTGCGGGCACGCAAAGCGCTGCTGCTCAGTACGGCTGTCGGTATTATCCAAAAGTACAGATGTACAGGGTGTGATCAATAAGTAGTAGGACAATTTCTGCAGCGCGAACGGAGCGGTGGAGGCGGGTCGGACCGCCTGGGCGTGATAAGGCCGATTCCCACTAGGGCTGCCGCGCGTCAAAACCGCGCGTCAGCGGCATGGTTGCCATGGAAACGGCGTCAGCGGCAAGGCGCGGCGGGCTCTGCGTTGCGGTTTGACCATGTCGAACCGCTTCCGCTGCCGCTTGCCCCGCTCCAGGTCCGCGCCGCCAATCATAGAACGCGCTGAGCGTGACGTCAGGTACGGAATCCCGGGCCACACGAACTTTCGCCGAACCGCTGGCGCGGACGCGGCGGCAGCGATGAAATACTTATCATCCGATTCCAAGGAAACTATTCGGCAGAAAAATGTGATTCTTGGGCATGTTACAGCCTGATATCTTCTCTCGATAAAGGACCGGATCTCTTTTCGTTATTCGTCGTGGTTACTTGCTGTATCGCATTTACGTAAACCTTTACACGAAATTTCAATGAGTGTGCAGAGGTAAACACGCATTGCGTGGACTTTGCGTACAGTTCATTTTAGGTAATACATTATTGCGTATGAAATTTAGTCAACATATCGAAATTGTTTTTAAAGCTGAGAGCAGATCGATAGCTATCGCCGTTCTCGAGATATTGAATGATATGTCGGCGGACGGGCTGTGCCGTGACCGCGCGCAGGTTGCTCGCGACGCGACCGGTACTTCGTCCTGCTCGTCGTAAACCATGTGGTTGTATCAACCGCAAATTTCGTAAACGGTTCAAGAAATCGAAACGCGTTTTTTTGCAAACGATAACTTGTGAAAAGTCATGTATTTCGTCGCATGATAAATATCCTAAATCTGTTTATCTACCGAGATATGAAAGTAACTACAGTTTTTCAGAAGGGATAGATGAATTTTTTTAAACAGCTTTTCAAAAATGGTTCAAATGGCTCTGAGCACTATGGGACTTAACATCTATGGTCATCAGTCCCCTAAACTTAGAACTACTTAAAGCTAACTAACCTAAGGACAGCACACAACACCCAGCCATCACGAGGCAGAGAAAACCCCTGAACCCGCCGGGAATCGAACCCGGGCGTGGGAAGCGAGAACGCTACCGCACGACCACGAGATGCGGGCAAAACAGCTTTTAATAGCATGTGGAATGAGAAATTAAACCGAAACTAATTTGCTGGTATGTCATAAGATGTAATTTACTAAATATCTACAGCTATTGATTATTTTCTTTGGTAAGTAACAAACTTATTTTTCTTTATCCAGTGTACTTTACTGATTCAAGACGCGTTTCGCCTTTGACTTTAAGGCATCTTCGGTGGAATCTAGAATGATTCAGTTTTGTTTTGATATGTGATACTTGCAGATTATAAAACAGTTCACATCTTTTTTTACGTGAATGACTGATTACTTACAGTGAATCGAGTTTTTGGCGGACATATACGTTTCCCCTCACCTGCTCACATGCTGGAGGTTGCACTAAATCTTAGATTATGGAATATAAGCGCATTTTCATGTTTGCTCTTTTTTCTTCTGTCACTAGCAGTAGACGTTTTACCGAAAACTCTGATTTGAAGTCGTAACTACAGTGTGTTCACCTCATGTCCCTTCCTGTCTGGTTTGTATATGTACATATTAGCAACCTGCAGAATTATATGCTGAAAACTAATGTTTGTTTATTTTTGTTCTCCTTGTATCTGTATGTGTGTGTGGCTAGCCAGTCATAGTTATAGAAAGTTGAAAGTGAATCCAGTAGTTGTCAGACAGTGGTTGAAAGATTTGGTGTTCAGCTGATTTCAGTTTTGGTTTAAATGTTTTGTGGAGGAGTGCATGGAAGAGTAAATTCACTGCTTACATTAATAGATAAAATAGTAGAATAGTATTTCAACAGATGATTATTATCAGAATACTATCACCCAACCCCTATTGTCAAAGTTGTGCCGTAATTTCCTCTTCCTCCTCTATTTAATTCCGTACCTCTTCTTTAGTCACACGATCCTCGTATCTAACCTTCAGCACTCGTATTGATCACCACGTTTTGGAAGCGTCCATTGTCTTCTTGACAGAACTGTTCATCGTCCACGTTTCACTTACACAGAAGGCTGCACTCCATACAAATACCTTTGTAAAATAGTATCCAACCATTAGAATTTATATTCGGTGTGAACAAATTTTCTTTTTCAGAACGCTTTTCTTGCTATTGACAGTCTTCAGTCAGGTTTGCGTCTGCACCAGGAAATACCTTACAATATAAAATCTGGTTTCGAAAACTCTGTTCCAAATATATATTATTCTTTCGTGATTCTTAAGCAAGGTGCTGGCGATGATAACATTATGCTCTGTGGGACATTCTATCAGGTGGCTTCCACTTTCATCCCTTCCACCTAGCCTTTGTGTTCTTACTGTTTCCGTGTACCTGCTACCGTATCACATTTTAAATTTTTGTCTCGCTTAACTATCTGAATAATCTCTTTTATCGTACATTGTTTCTATGTGTTAGGAGATAGTGAACAATCATGAACGGTAGTCATGAAATCTGTTTATGCTGAAATGAGAAAACATGAATAATGAAATATGTGAAAGAGTACATTGTACAGAAAATGAAAAATTGGTATGTCTTCACCCAACTTCGTCTTTCCTTCATGTAGGTGTAAGATATAGTTATTCAAACACTCCGGTCGTTTCGGTGGGTCCCACCCCGTACCTCAGTGGCTGTCCGTCATTGGCTACCGCTAGCGTCTGCCGCTTCCAGGTGGGAACGCCAATTCCGCGAGCCGCCGCGTCAAAGAGGAAAACGCTTGCCGCTGCCGTTGCCGCACGACGCGCTGCCGCGCTCTAGTGGGAACCGGCCTATAGTGGGGAGGCTTCCGGAGGGACAGATATTCTTTTCCAGTCGCCTGCAGGGAAGCGGAGAGTGAGCACGTCGATTTTTGTGGTCCTATGAGGTTCAATAGTGCGGTCCAGTTTCTCTAGTTTTAAATATAAATTTAATGGGGAAATTAATGAAAACTTACGTTAATGAGTACATATCATGAAAGAGAACTCCTTAAAAAAAAGAGGTTCAAATGGCTCTGACAAGGAGATGGCACGAGCGTGGGGTCGGGGATTTGTCCGAAATTTTGTGTGGTGAAAGAGGACACCTAACGCCTCACGTGGTTAAAATATTACGACGCACTACCCGGAAAATCCCGGGAAAAATCGATCCAAAGTTTTTTAGGTGCCTTATGAGTATAAAATGATAGTCCATTGCCGAGCCGCTGTCTGGCCTAGATGTTTAGGGCTTGGACTCTAACCCCAGAGGTCTCTGGTTCCATTCCTCCCCTGGCACTGTTTTTCTTCTGTTTCATTTTCTTTTGTTATTGCGCCAATTATTCAGAAAGTTTCCCAAACCTACATTATATTTAACAAATTAGTTACATTATTGAAGAAAATTATTTTCTGTTTGTCCAACAACACAATTCATGGCGGTGGGTTTTCCATTTTTCATTGTGAAGTATATACGGAGAATCATTGGGTTTTTAATCAGAATAACAAATTCGACTGGGAAACATTCAATTTTTATACGTATAATAATTATGAACAAGAACCGAAGTGGTAATTATCGTAAAAACAAACAAAGCAATAATTTTTGCGGCATCTTGCACAACATATAAAAGCTGATTTTCTACAATCACAGGCCGTTTGCAATAAATCTGTACAAAAATATGCCCCATTAACATTTACGAAAATGTTTTGAGTTTCTGATAATTTTGAGGCAAACCAAGCATATTGAACCATGCCTCGGAATATTGGTGACGATAACTGATGGTGAATAATAGAATGAATTTTTATAGTGTCTTCCAGGGAATTAATTTGACGATTCCCCTGTAACAATGCGCTGTAATTTTGCAAGCAACAGAAGGAAAAAAGAAGTGCCGGAGGAGGAATCGAACCCGAGACCTCTGGCGTAAGGGTTCGACCGCTAACCATGTAGGCCAGACGGCGGCTCGGCAATGGACTAACATTTAATACTCATAAGGCACCTAAGAAACTTTGGATCGATTTTTCTCGGGATTTTCCGAGTAGTGCGTCCTAATATTTTAACCACGTGAGGTGTTTGGGGTCCTCTTTCACCACACAAAATTTCGGACAAATCCCGGACCCCACGGTCGTGCCGTCTCCTTGTGAGTACTGAGGTCATCAGTCCCCTAGAACTTAGAACTACTCAAACCTAACTAACCTAAGAATAGCACACACATCCATACCCGAGGCAGGATTCGAACCTGCGACCGTAGCGGTCGCGCGGTTCCAGACTGTAGCGCCTAGAACCGCTCGGCCACTCCGGCCGGCTAGAACTCCTTCAAGTTTTGTTTAATGTTACTATACGTCAACGTGGGATCCATTTGTTGCCCTGAACACATCGAGACGATATTCCACTTCTCGCCACGTATTCACCAACATTTCAGGTACAACTGTCCCAACCGCCGCGACGATTCTTTCCCGTAAATGATTGACGTCTCTGATCTTTTTACTGTACACAACATTTTTTTTATGTGGCCCCAAAAGAAAAAGTCCCGTGGGGTTAAGTCTGGGCTTTGTGGTGACCTAGGTATTGGGCCAGCTCTGCCTATTATATAGGCACATTTTTAGCCATAGCATGTAAATCTATTTTTTCTTAATCAGAGAACCCTGTTTAATAAAGCGTGAAGGCCAATGCAAGTTATCTTGTGCGCGGTCGCATGTGATCGCATGTGATCGCTGCTGAGACATAGAAAGGATGTCTAGTCTTTTGTTAATTACTTCTTCTGTCATCTGTTCTGGAATGGAGTCGAGGGAGAGCCTCGCGCGTTATACTGGCCGCTCTAATTCAAACTCTTTAATTTTATAAAAAGTCATTGCGTACTGCAGGGCGCATACTCGGGCATACTAGTAATTATATAAGGAAATTTCCACTGCACACGGACGAGATACCGTCGTGCATATAATCAACATATCACTAGTGATTAATATTGTATTCCCAATGTAAGTAGCATAGTGCACTTCTGTAATTATAGTTATGATTAACGCTATTGTGATTTCATTACTTTTTTAATCCATGATCCTAATATTTCAACATTATATGTGAACTGTATTTTCAGTATTTATCTCATTTTAGCTCAGAAATAACGTGGCCCACGAACCTCTTTCTTACGGCGACGAAATTCTCAAAGTACACTCCTGGAAATGGAAAAAAGAACACATTGACACCGGTGTGTCAGACCCACCATACTTGCTCCGGACACTGCGAGAGGGCTGTACAAGCAATGATCACACGCACGGCACAGCGGACACACCAGGAACCGCGGTGTTGGCCGTCGAATGGCGCTAGTTGCGCAGCATTTGTACACCGCCGCCGTCAGTGTCAGCCAGTTTGCCGTGGCATACGGAGCTCCATCGCAGTCTTTAACACTGGTAGCATGCCGCGACAGCGTGGACGTGAACCGTATGTGCAGTTGACGGACTTTGAGCGAGGGCGTATAGTGGGCATGCGGGAGGCCGGGTGGACGTACCGCCGAATTGCTCAACACGTGGGGCGTGAGGTCTCCACAGTACATCGATGTTGTCGCCAGTGGTCGGCGGAAGGTGCACGTGCCCGTCGACCTGGGACCGGACCGCAGCGACGCACGGATGCACGCCAAGACCGTAGGATCCTACGCAGTGCCGTAGGGGACCGCACCGCCACTTCCCAGCAAATTAGGGACACTGTTGCTCCTGGGGTATCGGCGAGGACCATTCGCAACCGTCTCCATGAAGCTGGGCTACGGTCCCGCACACCGTTAGGCCGTCTTCCGCTCACGCCCCAACATCGTGCAGCCCGCCTCCAGTGGTGTCGCGACAGGCGTGAATGGAGGGACGAATGGAGACGTGTCGTCTTCAGCGATGAGAGTCGCTTCTGCCTTGGTGCCAATGATGGTCGTATGCGTGTTTGGCACCGTGCAGGTGAGCGCCACAATCAGGACTGCATACGACCGAGGCACACAGGGCCAACACCCGGCATCATGGTGTGGGGAGCGATCTCCTACACTGGCCGTACACCACTGGTAATCGTCGAGGGGACACTGAATAGTGCACGATACATCCAAACCGTCATCGAACCCATCGTTCTACCATTCCTAGACCGGCAAGGGAACTTGCTGTTCCAACAGGACAATGCACGTCCGCATGTATCCCGTGCCACCCAACGTGCTCTAGAAGGTGTAAGTCAACTACCCTGGCCAGCAAGATCTCCGGATCTGTCCCCCATTGAGCATGTTTGGGACTGGATGAAGCGTCGTCTCACGCGGTCTGCACGTCCAGCACGAACGCTGGTCCAACTGAGGCGCCAGGTGGAAATGGCATGGCAAGCCGTTCCACAGGACTACATCCAGCATCTCTACGATCGTCTCCATGGGAGAATAGCGGCCTGCATTGCTGCGAAAGGTGGATATACACTGTACTAGTGCCGACATTGTGCATGCTCTGTTGCCTGTGTCTATGTGCCTGTGGTTCTGTCAGTGTGATCATGTGATGTATCTGACCCCAGGAATGTGTCAATAAAGTTTCCCCTTCCTGGGACAATGAATTCACGGTGTTCTTATTTCAATTTCCAGGAGTGTATATGTCCGATGCAACCTTATCACGGTTTACATATATTCACTGATTTTTAAATATTTCGATGCATCTCAATTCAGTTCAACAAAAATTATAAAAAACCAAAATGATATAAATAATCATATAATTATTTACACTATCCACCTTCCTGGAAAGCGAGTGACAAGAGCCGCACGCACATGGTCACTGTAATGAGGTGGGGCGCCATCTTGATGGAAAAACACAAGCCCCTTTTCCACCTCAATGTCATCCATTCGGGGAAAGACGTACTCTGTCAACATGTCACAGTAATCGTTCCCGTTTATTGCTTTTTCTACAAAAATGAAATGACCAATCACACGAACTTCCATCAAACTGCACCAAACATTAACTTTGGGAGAGTCGCGTTGATGCTGAATAACTTCAGGCGGATGCTCTGCCCCCCAAATTCTGCAGTTATGACGATTAACTGTTCCACTGATATGAAAGGCAGCGTCATCAGAAAAGAGTTGCTCTCAACTGCACTGCACGCACGCCTGGACTCAACTGAGGCAAAAAAATCACTGCTGCCGCCTCAAGATCTAGCAGACCTGCCAACTGCAGGGAAGACGAACTTGGAGAGTTGATGAATCAAACACCAGAAACTAGAACAGTGTACGTCACTTTGTACAGATTCTAGAACACATTAAAACTAGGAAGTTCTTTTTCCAACACCCTGTATCCCGAGCAGCGCTACGTCATCAAATTCTCAGTGAAATTCAAGAAAGCCGCGACGGAAACCCTCGGAATGATTAAGGACGCCTGCGGGGATGCTGTCCTGAGTCGCTCAACAGTGTTCGAGTGGCACAAGGTGTTCTGGGAGGGGTGGAAGCTCGTCGAAGGCGACCAGGGCGTCACTCACCCGTCAATGTCAAGGACTGACGTAAATGTGGCCAAAGTGAAGACGCTCCTGGACTCTGACGGCGCTTAAACATTCGCCTGATTGTTGATGAGTTGATTCCGTTCGGTGTTGTTGCTGTTGTGGTCGTCAGTCCAGAGACTGGTTTGATGCAGCTCTCCGTGCTACTCTATCCTGTGCAAGCTTCTTCATCTCCCAGTACCCACTGCAGCCTACATCATCCTGAATCTGCTTAGTGTATTCATCTCTTGGTGTCCCTCTACGATTTTTACCCTCCACACTGCCCTCCAGTACTAAATTGGTGATCCCTCGATGTCTCAGAACATGTCCTACCAACCGATTCCTTCTTCTAGTCAAGTTGTGCCACAAGCTCCTCTTCTCCCCAATTCTATTCAATACTTCCTCATTAGTCATGTGATCTACCCATCTGATCTTCAGCGTTCTTCTGTAGCACCACATTTCGAAAGCTTCTATTCTCTTCTTGTCTAAACCATTTATCATCCATGTTTCACTTCCATACATGGCTACACTCCATACAAATACTTTCAGAAACGACTTCCTGTCACTTAAATCTATACTCGATGTTAACAAATATCTCTTCTTCAGAAACGCTTTCCTTGCCATTGCCAGTCTACATTTTATATCCTCTACTTCGGGTATCATCAGTTATTTTGCTCCCCAAATAGCAAAACTCCTTTACTACTTTAAGTGTCTCATTTCCTAATCTCATTCTCTCAGCATCACCCGACTTAATTCGACTACATTCCATTATCCTCGTTTTGCTTTTGTTGATGTTCATCTTATATCCTCCTTTCAAGACACTGTCCATTCCGTTCAACTGCTCATCCAAGTCCTTTGCTGTCTCTGACAGAATTACAATGTCATCGGTGAACCTCAAAGTTTTTATTTCTTCTCCATGGATTTTAATACCTACTCCGAATTTTTCTTTTGCTTCCTTTAATGCTTGCTCAATATACAGATTGAATAACATCGTGGAGAGGCTACAACCCTGTCTCACTCCTTTCCCAACCACTGCTTCCCTTTCATGCCCCTCGACTCTTATAACTGCCATCTGGTTTCTGTACAAATTGTAAATAACCTTTCGCTCCCTGTATTTTACCCCTACAACCTTCAGAATCTGAAAGAGAGTATTCCAGTCAACATTGTCAAAAGCTTTCTCTAAGTCTACAAATGCTAGAAACGTAGGTTTGCCCTTCCTTAATCTTTCTTCTAAGATAAGTCGTAGGGTCAGTATTGCCTCACGTGTTCCAACATTTCTACGGAATCCAAACTGATCTTCCCCGAGGTCCGCTTCTACCAGTTTTTCCATTCGTCTGTAAAGAATTCGCGTTAGTATTTTGCAGCTGTGACTTATTAAACTGATAGTTCGGTAATTTTCACATCTGTCAACACCTGCTTTCTTTGGGATTGGAATTATATTTTTCTTGAAGTCTGAGGGTATTTCGTCTGTCTCATACATCTTGCTCACCAGATGGTAGAGTTTTGTCAGGACTGGCTCTCCCAAGGCTGTCAGTAGTTCTAATGAAATGTTGTCTACTCCGGGGGCCTTGTTCGGTACCATCCAAAAAATTGTTACCGAGGATTTGGCCGTGCGAAAGGTGTACGCCAAGTTTGTGCCAAAAAATTCAGAGTGACGAACGAAAACTGAATCGTGTGCAAATTTACCAGGAAATTTTGAACTGCATCCAAGAAAACCCATATTTTCTTCACAATGTGATTACCGGTGACGAATAGCGGTGTTTTCAGTACGGTCCGGCGACCAAACGCCAGAGAGCCGAGTGGCACACACCGCCAATTCCCCGCGTCCGATGAAATATGGTGCAAATGGCTCTGAGCACTATGCGACTTAACTTCTGAGGCCATCAGTGCCCTAGAACTTAGAACTAGTTAAACCTAACTAACCTAAGGACATCACACACATCCATGCCCGAGGCAGGATACGAACAGTGCGACCGTAGCGGTCGCTCGGTTCCGGACTGTAGCGCCTAGAACCGCACGGCCACTCCTGCCGGCGTCCGAAGAAAGCCAAAATGAACAAGTAAGGGGTCAAAACCGTGGTCATTTGCTTTTTTTGCTGTCGTGGTGTGGTTCACCGGGAGTTTGTGGCCACTGCACATACTGTCAATTCTAAATTTTACGTGGAAGTGCTTCAAAGGTTGCGCAGACGCGTCCTCCGAGTGCGGGCAGTTCGAAGTTGCACCGTGACAACGCGCCGTGCTGCTGTTCGCTGCGGGTGCTGGAACACCTGACCAAGCATAGCGGTGCCAAGTTGCCTCGAACTCCACTCATGTCAGATCTCTCACACGCGGACTTCTTCCTCTTTCCCCGGCTCAAGCGGCACCTCAAGGAACATCGATTCGCCTTTGTAGAAGACGTCCAAAACGCCGTGACGGTGTCTCTAAAGAGGATCACGGAGTTCCAGATGGCGCACATGCATAGGCAATCGCGTTCTACGCGTTGTTTCCAAACACAAGGTTTCTACTCCGAGGAATACAAGGATTTGTACAAGCCGGCCGCGGTGGTATAGCGGTTCTAGGCGCTCAGTCCGGAATCGCGCGACTGCTACGGTCGCAGGTTCGAATCCTGCCTCGGGCATGGATGTGAGTGATGTCCTTAGGTTAGTTAGGTTTAAGTAGTTCTAATTTCTAGGGGACTGATGACCACAGATGTTAAGTCCCATAGTGCTCAGAGCCATTTGAACCATTTGATTTGTACAATTAGGTCAATAAAGAAATTTAAATTAATTCAGTCCTACTACTTACTGATCACACCCTGTATTAGGGCGATATTTTTTCAACGATATATCGATACCGAAATGGCAGTACAGAGTGCCGATATTTTTATTTCATATTAAATTTTTTCACAATTTTCGGTAAAAATTTGAAATTGTTCTTTTGAAGAACATAATTTTACTGTCACTGTGTCAAGGAGTCTTACTACTTTTTGAGCTTTCATCACGTCCAATCTTTATCTTTGTTTGAAGCAAGTATAGCTAGCACAAAGAAGTAGTCCGATTGCACTCGGGAAGGGGTGTGTATGTGTGTGTGAGTGGAGTAACAAGAGTTTCGCTGCGAAGAAATAGCACACTAGTTGCGTTAGAAAAACAATTTTTAAAGCAATTAGTGTGCCACTTCTTCACACCGGCATTCTTCAACAACAGCTGAGGAAAATGAATAAAAATCTAAATGACAAGACTGGTCATTGCTGTGGGCGGAGACTTTTGAGGAGAAATGCTGACGTAATCGGCACTCGACGCTACCAACAGAAACTACACCACACAATTTTGGCACTGCAACTGCTAGTCATCTGGCGTTTGCAGAGATGAAAAGACAGGAAAGTTGACATGAATTGTTCTGGATAAATCTGATATTTGACGAAACCGAACGACAGACCCATCGGACACCTTTTATTGTACTACTTACATGCAGTTACCAATGTTAGAAAAGTGGTTATCGCCAAGCATGAACGTGCATCGTTTTGCTTGCAATTCTTGCTCTAAGAGGGTAAGCAGGCTGCTAGCTTGTTGATGTACAGAATATCTAATAACAAATCAAAACTTAAATATACAACTATAAAACCGGCAATATATTTACAGCGTTCAGCCGATAGTTTTAGGCCAGTACGTCGATATTTTTCCCGTCGATATATCGATACATTTCTTCGAAATATCAAGGGTCGATAATGATATTATTTTAAATATCTATATATCTGATTTCCTTTATTATTAAATATATCAACAGTCCTATTACTGAGCACTCGATGACGCCTCTCCCGTTGGTCAAGACATCCGGCGTGACAAATACACGTTTAGGACTGATCACCTTCGATTTTCTTCATAAAGAGTGAGGAAAAGAGAACTAACCTGGAAAACGTTTCGTTCACCTTAACACAGCAACCCAGTTAACATTATCCGCCAAATTGGTGTGGATGAGATAAGTTAGGTTGCCTATCTTATGGTATATGAAATGTTTTGCATGCTAGTTTCATTTTTCCCACCATGTACTTAAGAAATTTGAAAGTCGAGACCCGCACAGTGTACAAGGTCTATGACGATGAAGTCCCTATTTTATTGCTCTCTGGTAGTAACATTTTTCTCTTAATTTAAATTCTATATTTATTATCAACTTTAAATCTTGATTAACAAATATTCAATCATAATTTCTGATGAATTTTTTTTTAAATTTTTAATCATCAGATGAAAATGAATTAAAATTTGTTACATATATGCGAAATGTCTTACTATTAAATAAAAAAACTATATACGGAAAACATATTCTTCTGTCTCTACAGCTAAGAAATGTGTTCTATTTGATGTTTCGCATTTTTGCACTTAATTTTGATTTAATTTGAATACTCGCACTTTGACGCAGTTAGTACTTCAGAAATTAAAGACTTTATTTTTACGAAATTATATGATTTTATATTTCTTAACTAACATTTCCACCTGATAGTAAATATTGAATTTTAAATAAAAGAACACCAGATACTTGTGAGTAAGGCACGCGTGATAAGGGTTACATACAAACTTAATTTCACGTATAGATATTTCATCTATACGTTCAGATGAGTGAGTTTGCGAGTATCAAAATATGTAACAAATTTGATTACTTTGACTTAGAACCTTAAATTTTTTACGTACTCATTAATAATTGACATAAATTTCAACTTGATATCTCTACGCCTTCCCGAGAAAAAGGGGTATTAACAGATGCACAGACAGACAGACAGACAGACAGACAGACAGACAATGAAGTCATTCGTCTAAGGGATCTACTTTAACCGATTGACGTAATGACGTATGGAACCCCAAAAACAAAAACTCCAACTTCTGAGATTCAAACCAGGGTCCTCGCAATTGCATGAGTAACACTCTTCGCATCCTGCTACCGTCACTTTATTAATAAAGGCTAATTGCTTGGACGCCGTTTATTTATATTTTTATTTTATTTTTTCTTAGAAATGCGGCGAACTGCTTGAGGAAACTAATGTAAGGGAAGTGACCTTCAAATTTTAAGAAGGAACTTGAAATTTCCTGGCAGATTAAAACTGTGTGTCGTACCGAGACTCGAACTCGGGACCTTTGCCTTTCGCGGGCAAGTGCTCTACCATCTGAGCTTGGTCCCGAGTTCGAGTCTCGGTCCGGCGCACAGTTTTAATCTGCCAGGTAGTTTCATATCAGCGCACACTCCGCTGCAGAGTGAATATCTCATTCTGTTGAATATCCGTTCGTCGTGGAGCCGATGTTTCACAGTCCGAGTAATAAATCGTTTTCCAAGACGACAATGCGGCAATAAAAAAGATGCTCTATTCTTAGAAATAAGATGACGCCATCTTTCTAAAAGGATCTTCTGACAGAAAGTACGCACCTTCTTTCTCTCCAGCTTTTGTCTACATTCATACTGCGCAAGCCACTTTACGGTGTGTAGCGGAGGGTACTTCCGGAACCACTATTTGTCCGCCCCTCTCTTATCTGCTCCATTCGCTAATGGCGCGTGGGGAGAATGACTGCCGGTGAAACTCTGTATTAGCTCCAAATTTCTCCCATTTTCTCACTGCAATCATTTCGCGAGACATATTTGGGAGGAAGACACACCATAACAGCACGTCCGCAAGCACTAACGACGATCCAACAGTTGTCAACCGCTGGTGGACGAATGGAACGTCCTGCCACAAGAAGTCCTTACCAACCTTGTGGACAGCATGATAGCACGTTTCAAAGCATGCACTGCCGTCCGTGATCATCACACACTCTATTAAGACACATTTCCTGCCGTTAGTAATGACATAAATCGCGGTGACTTAAGTGTACACTACTGGCCATTAAAATTGCTACACCACGAAGATGACGTGCTGCAACACGAAGGTGACGTGCTGCAGACGCGAAATTTAACCGACAGGAAGATGATGCTCCGATATGCAAATGATTAGCTGTTCAGAGCATTCACACAAGGTTGGCGCCGGTGGCGGCACCTACAACGTGCTGACATGAGAAAAGTTTCCAACAGATTTCTCATACACAAACAGCAGTTGAACGGCGTTGCCTGATGAAACGTTGTTGTGATGCCTCGTGTAAGGAGGATAAATGCGTACCATCACGTTTCCGACGTTGATCAAGGTCGGATTGTAGCCTATCGCGATTGCGGTTTATCGTATCACGACATTGCTGATCGCGTTGGTCGAGATCCAATGACTGTTAGCAGAATATGGAATCAGTGTGTTCAGGAGGGTAATACGGAACGCCGTGCTGGATCCCAACGGCCTCGTATCATTAGCAGTCAAGATGACAGGCATCTTATCCGCATGGCTGTAACGGATCGTGCAGCCACGTCTCGATCAATGAGTCAACAGATGGGGACGATTGCAAGACAACAACCATCTGCACGATCAGTTCGACGACGTTTGCAGCAGCATGGACTATCAGCTCGGAGACCATGGCTGCGGTTACCCTTGATGCTGCATCACAGACAGGAGCGCCTGCGATCGTGTACTCAAACGACGAACCTGGGTGCACGAATGGCAAAACGTCATTTTTTTCGGATGAACCCATGTTCTGTTTACAGCCTCATGATGGTCGCATCCGTGTTTGGCAACATCGCGGTGAACGCACATTGGAAGCGTGTATTCGTCAACGCCATACTGGCGTATGACCCGACGTCATTGTATGGGGTGCCATTGGTTACACGTCTCGGTCACCTGTTGTTCACATTCACGGAACATTGAACAGTGGACGTTACATTTCAGATGTGTTACGACCCGTGGCTCTACCCTTCATTCGATCCATGCGAAACCCTACATTTCAGCAGGATAATGCACGACCGCATGTTGCAGGTCCTGTACGGGGCTTTTTGGATACAGAAAATGTTCGACTGCTGCCCTGGCCAACACATTCTCGAAATCTCTCACCAATTGAAAACGTCTGATCAATGGTGGCCGAGCAACTGGCTCGTCACAATACGCCAGTCACTACTCTTGATGAACTGTGGTATCGTGTTGAAGATGCATGGGCAGCTGTACCTGTACACGCCGTCCAAGCTCTGTTTGACTCAATGCCCAGGCGTATCAAGGCCGTTATTACGGCCAGAGGTGGTTGTTCTGGGTACTGATTTCTCGGGATCTATGCACCCAAATTGCATGAAAATGTAATCACATGACAGTTCTAGTATAATATATTTGTACAATGAATACCCGTTTATCATCTGCATTTCTCCTTGGTGTAGTAATTTTAATGGCCATTAGTGTAATTATCATCTTTCAATAAAAGTGTCATTTGTGTTCGTCTAATTGCATATTTTCTTCAGTTACCTTCTGTACTGTAACGCAGCAATTTTTCGCACGTCTGGTTCAGGTTTCGTAGAACCATGTTGGCAGAGCTACATCGTGCGAAAGTTAATTTCGTCATTACATTTTGCACATCAGTGCAGATCTGTGGCATTCTGCAGAACGATTTTACTGCTTCTAACGTCCATATCATATAAGGAGATTAAGAACGAAACAAGGAGGCTTATGGTTCCTACGGAGGCATGCAGGACGTTGTTTTTTCCATAGCTCCATTTCGAGTGGAAAAGGAATGTTTTGCAATGATACGTGATACCGTCCGCTGGCTTGCCGAGTATGTCTGTAGATGTAGAAGTGATTTTGAGAGTAATTCCTCCAACAGTCTCGTGGATACAGCAGTAAGAAACGCGTCACACAGCCAACGCGGAAAGCACAGGCGAGCAACCAGAGAAGATGGCAGGCAGAGCCGCGCTGCGCGGGCAGCCTATGCGCCAGGCGGCGGTGCGGAGTACGCGGCTGCATACAAATGTCCGTAGTTGGCAGCGCCCCAGCCATCATCACGACTTGCTCTTTTTTTTTCCGGCTAAATCACCGCGGTGCGGCGGTCGCGGTACGTAAACGGCATTTCTGACAATGCATTAGCGGCCCAGAGGTCATTCGTTCTGTCCCCATAAATATCGTGCTCATCCGCCTCTTTCTCTTTTCTGCTAATAGCTTGCTAAACATTGCTGCCACCAGTGAAGTTACTTATTTTATACATTTGCTGCAATATTTCACTATAAATTTCTATCAATAGCGCGTCATAATTTTTTTTCCTTCTTAGGTATTTGATCAGTTCTTTCAGAACATTCTAGAATTCCAAGGATGCTAGTGAGTTCTGCTGTTCACCTCGTACCACAATGCGTACCCATCAATTTTGAGCGTTGTAACCAGCTACAACACGGCTTCTCTTGACGTAATTAACTCACGCTAACAGTGTTTCGATAAACCGCCTCCTCGAAAGTCGGAAATACCCTTTTGCGTCAACTATGTACGGCGATTGGATGATTGACTGATCTGGCCTTGTAACAATAACCAAAACGGCCTTGCTGTGCTGGTACTGCGAACGGCTGAAACCAAGGGGAAACTACGGCCGTAATTTTTCCCGAGGGCATGCAGCTTTACTGTATGGTTAAATGATGATGGCGTCCTCTTGGATAAAATATTCCGGAGGTAAAATAGTCCCCCATTCGTATCTCCGGGCGGGGACTACTCAAGAGGATGTCGTTACACTAAACAGATTCAGAAGGATGTAGGTTGCAGTAGGTACTGGGAGATGAAGGAGCTTGCACAGGATAGAGTAGCATGGAGAGCTGCATCAAACCAGTCTCAGGACTGAAGACCACAACAACAACAACAATGTACGGCGAGTAGCACAGTGTTCCACCCTATAGCGTATTCAACCAACAAACAACAGCTGGAACGCACAAACTACTTGCGCTCTTGCCACACAAACATACTGTAACGTAGACTCTTTTTACGGCGTTTACAGCAATCGTGTGAAACGCAGCTCGCTCTGTTCGTCCGCGAGATCCAGAAGGAAGTAGATACCAGCGCCAAGATCGATACCGTGTTGTTTCACTTCCGGAAGACGTTCGGTACAATTCCGCACTGTCGACAGATGAGCAAAATACGAGCGAACAGAACAATCAGAATAGCTTCTGATTGCGTTGAAGAGTAAATAGCACGCAGAATGTTATTCTTACAAGAGAGAAATCTTCAAAGGAAAAAGTAACTTTGGTCGTACCCCAAGAGAGTGTCACAGGACCATAATGTTCAAAGTACGTACTAATGACCTAGTGGATAACCAGTATTTAAGTACTGCTCATCAGTCTATGACCCTTGTATGTATGTACTGTATGTTAACCGGGGGCCTAGAAACGACGGAGAGGCTCCGACCCCGCCGCAGCCGCTGTGGTCCACAACCCCACGACGGCGACCGCAGTGCACTTCACCCCTCCACCCATCCGCCGCCCCACACCGAACCCAGGGTTATTATGCGGTTCGCCGCCCCCCCCCCCCCCTGGAATAAATAATAAATCCTTTCGTGCCTCCCTTAACGAAGGATTTTCCGACCCATGTTCATGTGGACTTTTTGTAACGTTTTGACGTCAACAACAAATCCCTAAAGTTTCTGACACACTCAGTATGTTCCTCAACAACCATGACGAAGAATCAGAGAAATCAGAGCTCATATGAAGGCTTTTCTACAGTCCCTCTTCCCACGCAACATTCGTGAATGAAACAGGAAAGGCGGTAATTCAAAGTGGTGCATAAAGTATACTTTGTCATGGTCTATTAGTTACAGATGTACAAGTAATATTTGGTAAACTAGTCACGATATAAAAACAACGCTGACGGATTAAAAGCGCGGAAAGGGGTTTCTGTATTGCTGTATACTTGCTACTATTACTATTTGAACAGCACTGAATATTCATCAAAAATAGTTACTACCTCAAGCCTAACTTCTTCTATATTGTCCTGCAATGTGCTGAAACATAAGCTGAAGGCTGTTGGCATAGCACAGTTTCACCGCGGAGACGAAACGTTAACTTTACGTAGCGGAGCAGATATGCTTTGCTGCCCGACATTTACTGCCATTTATTAGTGAACGGTTTCACTGAAAACATTACCCGCTACAGCAGTGTCGTCTCTCCCATGGCCATCGAAAGCCGTCGCAGGCAGTACAGTGATGCATAAGAAGAAAGTAGTCGCTTCGCTATTTCAAGAATTAAAAGGCTTTACAAGTATCAGCTGTGTAGTAAGATTCTCGGACTCCGTCGTAGTACCACTTGTCGACTGTCTCTTTGTCCAGAACAATAAGTGAAATACTAAAGGACGTGTCAAAATTAATACATGAAAATAATCTGGTACATTTAAGGCAGAGAAACTACTCCGTCCGCAGCTCATGGTCGTGCGGTAGCGTTCTCGCTTCCCGCGCCCGGGTTCCCGGGTTCGATTCCCGGCGGGGTCAGGGATTTTCTCTGCCTCGTGTTGACTGGGTGTTGTGTGATGGCATTAGGTTAGTTAGGTTTAAGTAGTTCTAAGTTCTAGGGGACTGATGACCATAGATGTTAAGTCCCATAGTGCTCAGAGCCATTTGAACCCAAAGGAATTACGCCAAAACAACGACAGCAGACTAAGAATTATGTTTCTTCCTCTACATCAGAATAGACTTAGGCTCAAAAAGCTGTGAATGTTTATGACACCCATGATGGTTTGAAAACGCGACTACATACACACATACATACATACATACATACATACATACATACACACCAACGTGGAAAGACTGTATAAAATACCTGACAGATAGCAACGATAAATCTGAAAGCAACCGAAAAATGTTCGTACTAGACAACATTGTCAATTTGAAAGAAAAATTTGTATTTCGAAGCACGTAGCTTGTGTAGAGTAAAAGAATTATAAGTAAATATATTTTATTGTTACGAAACTTGTCTCTACATTCCTATGCACATATATTTTAAGTGCAAATTAGTCAGTGATCTTAATACTTATATTTCATAACGATATACACTCCTGGAAATTGAAATAAGAACACCGTGAATTCATTGTCCTAGGAAGGGGAAACTTTATTGACACATTCCTGGGGTCAGATACATCACATGATCACACTAACAGAACCACAGGCACATAGACACAGGCAACAGAGCATGCACAATGTCGGCACTAGTACAGTGTATATCCACCTTTCGCAGCAATGCAGGCTGCTATTCTCCCATGGAGACGATCGTAGAGATGCTGGATGTAGTCCTGTGGAACGGCTTGCCATGCCATTTCCACCTGGCGCCTCAGTTGGACCAGCGTTCGTGCTGGACGTGCAGACCGCGTGAGACGACGCTTCATCCAGTCCCAAACATGCTCAATGGGGGACAGATCCGGAGATCTTGCTGGCCAGGGTAGTTGACTTACACCTTCTAGAGCACGTTGGGTGGCACGGGATACATGCGGACGTGCATTGTCCTGTTGGAACAGCAAGTTCCCTTGCCGGTCTAGGAATGGTAGAACGATGGGTTCGATGACGGTTTGGATGTATCGTGCACTATTCAGTGTCCCCTCGACGATTACCAGTGGTGTACGGCCAGTGTAGGAGATCGCTCCCCACACCATGATGCCGGGTGTTGGCCCTGTGTGCCTCGGTCGTATGCAGTCCTGATTGTGGCGCTCACCTGCACGGCGCCAAACACGCATACGACCATCATTGGCACCAAGGCAGAAGCGACTCTCATCGCTGAAGACGACACGTCTCCATTCGTCCCTCCATTCACGCCTGTCGCGACACCACTGGAGGCGGGCTGCACGATGTTGGGGCGTGAGCGGAAGACGGCCTAACGGTGTGCGGGACCGTAGCCCAGCTTCATGGAGACGGTTGCGAATGGTCCTCGCCGATACCCCAGGAGCAACAGTGTCCCTAATTTGCTGGGAAGTGGTGGTGCGGTCCCCTACGGCACTGCGTAGGATCCTACGGTCTTGGCGTGCATCCGTGCGTCGCTGCGGTCCGGTCCCAGGTCGACGGGCACGTGCACCTTCCGCCGACCACTGGCGACAACATCGATGTACTGTGGAGACCTCACGCCCCACGTGTTGAGCAATTCGGCGGTACGTCCACCCGGCCTCCCGCATGCCCACTATACGCCCTCGCTCAAAGTCCGTCAACTGCACATACGGTTCACGTCCACGCTGTCGCGGCATGCTACCAGTGTTAAAGACTGCGATGGAGCTCCGTATGCCACGGCAAACTGGCTGACACTGACGGCGGCGGTGTACAAATGCTGCGCAACTAGCGCCATTCGACGGCCAACACCGCGGTTCCTGGTGTGTCCGCTGTGCCGTGCGTGTGATCATTGCTTGTACAGCCCTCTCGCAGTGTCCGGAGCAAGTATGGTGGGTCTGACACACCGGTGTCAATGTGTTCTTTTTTCCATTTCCAGGAGTGTATATACTACTACTACTACTACTACTACTACTAATAATAATAATAATAATAATAATAATAATAATAACCAGATATTACAGCAAGCATTTTATTAAAGATCCCAATACCACAACAGATAAATGCAGACTTTGCAAACAACAAATAGAAACAGTAGATCACATCACAAGCGGGTGTACAATACTAGCAAATACAGAATACCCCAGAAGACATGACAATGTAGCAAAAATAATACATCAACAGCTTGCCTTACAACATAAACTTATAAAACAACACGTTCCCACATACAAGTATGCACCACAAAGTGTCCTGGAGAATGATGAATTCAAATTATACTGGAACAGAACCATTATAACAGATAAAACAACACCACATAACAAACCTGACATCATACTCACCAACAAAAAGAAGAAATTAACACAACTAATCGAAATATCCATACCCAATACAACAAATATACAAAAGAAAACAGGAGAAAAAAATTGAAAAATACATCCAACTGGCTGAGGAAGTCAAGGACATGTGGCATCAGGATAAAGTTGACATTATACCAATTATACTATCAACTACAGGAGTCATAACACACAATATCCACCAGTACACCAATGCAATACAGCTACATCCAAACTTATATATACAACTACAGAAATCAGTAATTATTGATACATGTTCAATTACCCGGAAGTTCCTAAATGCAATATAACACATACCATACAGTTAAAAGGAAGTGACGCTTGATCAAGGTCCGCGTCACTTTCCATTTTTGACCAGACATAACGTCTGAGAAAAGAAAGAAAGAATAATAATAATAAAATGAAAATTACGCACAGGTCTTCAAATTTTCAAAATAGTGATGTAGGATGAGGCGCCCACTTCAAGAAATCATAAAAGTTTATCTGAAAGTGGCATTTTGACAGCGACAGCTGAAAATACGTCCGTAAATCAGTCGCTCAATAAAACGGTCTATATGGACAAAACATAATACAGCAAACTGAGGGGACTACAATACAAAGAAAAACTAAAAATTCTTTAACGCAAATGCAAACACAGATTTCCAGATGGATTTTGAACAGCACAGTTCCGATCCAAACGTCAGCTGAAGGTAACAGACGAAAAATCACTGTAGCAAGCAACCAGTTAACTGCTTGTATTTGACGCCATCGTCCCTCTAAATCAACACAAAAAGCAGAAACGGTATTGTGAAGAAAATTAGAAAATATACTAAACTGGAGACGCAAATAACAGATATGTGGCAGCTAGATAATTTTGAAACTGCTACTACGACTGTATCGAACGCAGGACTCTTTGACAAGAGACTTTCTGAAATGTCTCTGTAGCTCGACTCAAGGAAAACCTCACAATAATGATCGGAAGTATATGATCCTGATTGCCAGCGAGTTCACTTTGTTTTTTTTTCCCTACTTTTTTATGGAGCTGTACAACACAATACTAAAGTTAAGTATTGCAGTGTCTTACTATCGTTAATGCTTTAGTAATTCACATTGTCCGCAACTGTATTCACGCTTTTGGATACTGTATTCAAATACATTTTAATTTGGTCTGTTTTGTTATATCACGAAATTTCAAATGCCATTTTCGCTGACGTTATTACCCTGAAATCATGTTTACACCGCTGAACAGTGTGACAACGCCATTAGAGAAAAATAACGATGACAAAAACAGCAAAACGTCGTTACTGGAGCACTTATAAAACGATTATCTCACAATATTGTTAACAAAGCAGTTTTCTTCGTAAATGCGTTACTTCCGTTCTGTCAATAATTTGTTGGTTTAAGTGTATAGAACACTATAGTTCTTACCTCCTGCCTGTCTGAACCTGTAAGTCATCCAGAGTTTCGTTAGCGTCTTACCATACACGGTGTGGATATAAAATAACGGGGCTGGTGCTGTCACCGTATAAGTACGAATGCGCCAAAGATAAACTACCAATAGCTGTGAAGCGTAAAGCCTGCTCAGCCGAATGCGGCACTTCCGGTGTCTGCAGACAAATCAGTATCGCCGTGGCCTGCATTTTCGTAAGAGCTGTTACTCTGTTTTGCCGGAAAAATGTTAAGTGTAACAATAGAGCAACGAATTGTCGTGAAGTTTCACATGAAACTTGGAACATCTGCTACTCAAATAAGTGTACGGCGAGGACTGTTTACCACGGACGCGAGTTTCTGAGAGGTTCAGGCGTTTCCTAGATGACTAAGAACAAGATTAAGATAACTTTCTCCCAGGACGCCCTTCAACATAAAAAACGGATGAAAATATCGAAAAGTAGGCAAATTGATTCGATCTGAGCGTCGCTTGAGTATTCGATTGATTGTTCAAACTGTAGGACTTGACAAAGAACGTGCAGGCAAATTTTACATTAAGAATTTAACATGAGAAAAGTGTGTGCGGAAAATTCTCACGACTGAACAAAAAGGACCTTGTGAAAACGTTTGTACCGACACATCGAATACCATTGAAAATCATCCTAATTTCTTGGAGAGAGTGATGACATGTGATGAATCTCAGTTTTTCACTTATGATCCAGAAACTACGCGCCAACCGAAGGACTGGAAGGAACGAGCTCCAACGAGATCGGAAAAAAAGCTCCAATGAGTGAATCAAGATTCAAAGCGATGATTTGTTTTCTTTTTTGATATTCATAAAACTGTGTTAGACAACACACATAGCGCTATGTGACTTATCTATTCCCTGAAGTCAAATATGCACTAAAAGACACAAAATTTGAGTCAACTGAAGCAGTAAAAGAAGAAGCGACATGTGTCAGCAAGGCCCTCACAAAGGAAGACTTCCAAGCATCGTTTCCCTCAAAGTAAAATTCTTATGAAGCGCTTTAGGAATAGAGGAGGGGAGTGTGTTAGGGTGACAATAACTAAATACTTCTGTTTCTGGAATAAAATGTTTTACTGCAGTAGTGCCATAATTTTATAGCCACACCTCGTATCCCCTAATGCTTTAAGGGGGGGTAGGACGTCAAACGGGCCGACTTGGAGCAGGAGAGGCACCACAGGACATTTTAAATTACACTGTCTATACTTTTACAAATAAATTCATAAACCTTTGTCAGCATGAGCAGGAAGAATTCAGAATTCACACTCATAGCAGTGGAAGTTCTAAAACATAACGAAATAATTTTTTTTACATGTGAAATTTCATCATTTTTTAACTTACTAATGGCAGCATTTGTTGCTATAGGTACACTTTTCTTCATAAGTAAGAGAGATTCTTCGATGAATTTTGCACAGCATACGAACCATACTTATAGGTGTATGAAACTCCAAAATTTTCCAAATCTACTAAAAATTGTAGTAAAAATTGAGGTAATTAACTGTAAAATTTGTGTTTTATCTAAACATGAAGTTTAAAATATAAGTTAATTCGTTTTTTCATAAATTAAATAAATTCTAGAGTTTCATACACCTGAGAGTATGGTATGTATGCTGTGCAAAATTCATCGAAGAATCTCTCTAACTTATGAAGAGAAGTGTACCTACAGCAACAAATGCAGCCATAAGTGAAAAAATTATGAAATTTCGAACGTAAAAAAAAATTTATTTTGTTATGTTTTCAAACTTCCACTGCAATGAGTGTGAATCCTGATTCCTTCCTGGTGATGCTGACAAAGTTTTATGAATTTATTTGTACAGGTATAGACACTGGAAATTAAAATGTCCTGTGATGCCTCTCCTGCTCCAAGTCGGCCCATTTGACATCCTACCCCCCATAAACCAAACGAGATGGTTGAAAGGTAAGAAACTCAGCTTGTATTTAAAAGGACAGAGGTTCATATCCCCAGATGGTCGTTCAGGTTTCAGTATTCAATAATTTTCTACATCACAGAAGGCAAATTCTGGGATGGTTCCTTTGGACATGCACAGCCGAATAACTTACCCAGGCTTCCCCAATCAGCGCTTGTACTTCGTTTCTAATGATTTTGTTGTACCAGAAGGCCAACTGTTGGTAGGCTGCAAGGGTGGTAAGAGAGCAGCGGGGGGACGGTAGGGCAAGCGGCGGTGGGCCGCAACGGCGCTAGGGCAAGTGGGGGTGGGGGCCTCGCAAGAGCACAACCATGCTAGGGCAAGCAAAGGACCCACTAGGGCAAGCAGTGAAGTGACTAGGGTAAGAGACAGGGGCCCACTGGGGCACTAAGGCAAGTGGCTGTGGGCTGAGGTGAAAATATGTTGTAGGAGGTTGGTCGTGGAGGGGGACATCCAGTCGGTAGGGGTATAGCTGCAAGGTCGCCATAGTAAGCGACAGGGGGCGCTAGGGCAGCAGCGGGAGGCCGCAAGGGCGCCAAGGCAAACGGCAGGGTGGAGGCAAGCTGCAGAGGGGGGGGGGGGGAGGGGGGAGGAGAGCTTGGGGGCTTATGGCAGGGGAGCCGCAAGAGCGCTATGGCGAGTGGGAGGGGACCACAAGGGCATTAGGGCGAGCAGCAGAGGGTGCTAGGGCAAGCGACGGAGGTGGTAGGGAGCTAGGGCAAGTGACGGTGGCTGCAAGGGTGCTAGAGTAGCAGCAGGGGCCGCAAGGGCGATAGGACAAGTGGTGGGCGGCCGCAGTGGGCTAGGGCAAGCAGTGGGCAGCCACAAGGGCAAGTGGCAGGCGGCTGCTAGGGCAAGTGGAAAGATGTTTAAGGTGGTCGGTCAGTGAGGGTTACAGCCAGCCCCGGATGGGGAGAGCCAGGGGCTGAGGGGGAACTGGTTGTGCTGAGACAGAGCTGATGTTGAAAGAACAGATATGTTCTGGAGGGAGGTCATGAATGGGAAAACGAGTATTGTGGCAGAAAAGTAAAGAATTGGGTAATGGGAAGTTGTTCCAATGGCAAATCCTGGGGTGCTGGTTGGATGTGGGGAGACAGGATAAGTGTGAGAGGGTAGCAAGATGCTTTAAGGGATGGTGATGTGATAAGTTCAAATGGCTCTGAGCACTATGGGACTTAACATCTGAGGTCATCAGTCCGCTAGAACTTAGAACTACTTAAACCTAACTAACCTGAGGACATCATAAATATGGCCCGAGGCAGGATTCGAACCTGCGACCGTAGCGGTCGCGCGGTTCCAGACTGAAGCGCCCAGAACCGCTCGGCCACACCGGCCGCCTGATGTGATAAGTGATTAGGTGAGTAAAGACTTTAGTTAATTGGTAAATTAGCCACAGGTCCGCTGCTTGTGGTCTCGCGGTAGCATTCTCGCTTCCTGAGCACGGGGTCCCGGTTTCGATTCCTGGCGGAGTCAGGGATTTTCCCTGCCTCGAGATGACTGGGTGTTGTTGTGTCGTCGTCATCATCATCATTCATCCCCTTTACGGTCGGAGGAACGCAATGGCAAACCACCTCCACTAGGACCTTGCCTAGTACGGCAGTGCGGGTCTCCCACATCGTTCCCCTACGCTCTGTAAAGAAGCATGGGACTTCATTTCCATTTCATTTCCAAATTAGCCACAAGAGGTTCAATGTGCTGTTGACCTTGTGAGGGTATGCGAGACTGACCATCAGTTTTAACAGCCTTTTAGTTAACTAGGCGTGAAAACAAAAGCAGTCACGCAGCGACGGAAGGGAGTAACTTAGAAAAAGAACACTTAAAGGGCTAGAGGAGAAATCTCGCGAGTGAAGTGATCTGCGAGCTGTGCAAAGCTAAAAAGGGAAGTAGCGTTAATCTTGACCTCTTCCGATAGAGACTTGAGCAGCGCGGGTGTCCTTTTGTGTGCAGCCGGAGACAAATACGAGGCCTCGGAGTGTTTGCAGCTTGGTGGCCCCCGTGGTGGTGGGCGGGGGGGAGAGTGGTTGCCGGGGCAACGCGGCGTCCGCCTCCTGACCTGCGCCGCTTCTGCTGCCGCCGCCGCCGGACCTGCCTGAGCCGAGGCCTGCTCCTGCTGCCGCCGCCGCCGCGCTGTATCGATCTGCCGGCGCCCGCCGCCCCCCGCTCCTGTGCCTGCCGACCACCCATTCACGCCCCCCGCCCCCACGCCTCCCTAGTCCCGGCCAGAGCGTCTGGCGCGGGCTCGTGGCCGACGATGCCGCTGCGGGACCGCGGCCGCAGCCTAGTAGGTCGCGCACCTCGGGTACCCGTATCGTGCCGCGGAATGCTAGGCCGCCTTCAGGACTTACTTTTACATCATGCTCCGCCAGTACCATTGAGGTATTATACTGAGGATTTCTTGATAGGCAGGGCTCACAATCTTTTATTATATAATATTTTTTTAATGGATGGAGAATTCTCCAAATCTTCGTAATTGTAATGTTGGGAATAGTCCTGCAATACGTCACAATTTCGTCGAATGAACGAGTTAGCCACATCTTGTTTCTGGATTTCAGAAAAAAACATAAAATTGGTAACATCGAACGTAAGTTGGCAAGTGTTTCCTGAAAGTAAGAACTATCCTTGTTGTAAATTATGTAACTCTTACCCACTACCCACCTCCACATTCCACACCTCCTTTTCTTGTCCATCATATTCACCATCCTCTGGATTTTTTGCTATATAACACAGTACTCTGCACCAGACTGACTTGGTGTACGATTCATATTTGTATTCATATATTTTCGATATCTGAGTGCAATGTAATATACCAAATGTCGCCATACTGTCCTAGCGGATACGTTCGTCGTACGTCACACACTGATTTCCGCGGTTATTTCAAGGAGTGTTGCTTGTCTGTTAGCATTGACACCTCTAAGCAAACGCCGCTACTCTAGGTCGTTAAGTGAGGGCCGTCGGCCACCGCATTGTCTGTGATGAGAAGTAATTGCTGAAGTTTTATAGTCTTGGCAGACTCTTGACACTGGACCTCGGAACATTGAATTCCCTAACGATTTCCGAAATGGAATGTCCCATGCGTCTAGCTCTGACCACCTTTTCACGTTCAAATTCGATTAATTCCGGTAGTGCGGCCATAATTACGTCGGAAACCTTTTCACATGAGTCAGTTGAACAAAAATGAAGTTCCATCGCCGGTCGCTGTAGCCGAGCGAATCTAGGCGCTTAAGTCCGGAACCGCGCTGCTGCTACGGTCGCAGTTTCGAATCCTGCCTCGGGCATGGATGTTTGTGATGTCCTTAGGTTAGTTAGGTTTGAGTAGTTCTAAGTTCTAGGGGACTGATGACCTCAGATGTTAAGTCCCGTAGTGCTTAGAGCCATTTGAACCTTTAAGTTCCGTCAACGCAGTGCCATTTCATACGTTGTGCACGCGATACTACGACTATCTGTGTATGTTCATATCTCTATCCCATGACTTTCGTCACTTCAGTTTACTTTATTTTTCGAATAATATTAACTACAATCTCAGATACTTAACATTGCTATCCGGAAAGAAAAGCACAGCGGACACGTCAGATCTTAACAGGATACCTGCTTGGGGTACATTTAGCCTGCTCTAAACGGAAAGATGAATAAAGTATTACAGGAGGCAGTCACGTGGCATGAATATGTAGACTTAGTAATGTGTGGGGATTTGAATTAGAAGCACGAACTGATCGAGTCGTGGGTAAAGCAAGTGGCAGGAACACTGCATCCATACTGCAGCCTGTGTACCAAAGATGTTACTGATAAAAACAACTGAACAATCTACACTGAAATACGGTTCAAATGTGTGGGATTAATAGTAGGTTAGACAGATACTGTCATCACTGTTGATGATATTTGTAAATGCTTTGGTCGCACGCTTTTTGGATTAACAACAGGATATCTCGTGTAAACGTACTATAAAAATTCCAAGAACCTGTGTTCGAAGAGGGCTCGAATAATCTCCACGTCGATACAATTAGCTTAAGCGAAAATTTAAACTCTTTGCCAAATAGCGATTCGAACCCACGAGCTCCTGCGTATTGTGAGCAGCCGCATTACACAATTAATTTGTCTGCGTGCGTCTCTAGAACCAGCTCAAGCTTTCAGTGTCACAATTGCTTCCCTCCTACACTGATCACCCTACACATTACGACCAACTTCAGCATGGCGCGCCCATTTTTCGAAAGAAGTACATGAATGGTCCTGCGTGGCGCTGCTTCGAAAAGTCTGAGGTAGTTTTCCGAAGACATGTGGCACCAGGCTTCTATGCACAGGTCACGGAATTCTCATGAATTAGGAACCTATAGTTCGTACGTGCGGTGCAGGCGACTGATAGCGTGACACATATGTTCCATTGGGGTCAGGTCAGGTGAATTTGGTTGCTGTGACATCAACGTGAGTTCATTATCGTGCTCTTCAAACCACTGTAGCAGATTCTGGCCTTGTGGGACAGACAGTTACCCTTGCTGGAAAATGTCATCGGCGTTGGGAAAGACGTCATAGTCCACAATAATGTTTACATAGTTCAATCTGTCACGGTGCACCCCCCCCCCCTATTACGACCGCAGTCCCACGGAACTGTCACGGTGCACCCCCCCCCCCCCTATTACGACCGCAGTCCCACGGAAGCCAAGGTCAACGTCAAGGTCAACGTCCCCCTACCCCTACCAGTCTGCGTCCGAGGCGCGGCGCATGTTTCGAGTTACGTACGCCTGGATGACGGCGTATCTGGGTACGATCGTCGACTCAATGTAACAAGAAACGTGATTCATCCGACCGGGCAACAAGTTTCCGTTTATCCAAGGCGCAGTCTCAATGATCCGGAACCCACTGCAATCGCAACTGTCGTCGTCGCTGGGTCAACATGGAAACGCGTAGGGTTGGTCTGCTGCGGAGTTCCATTTGAATGATGTGTATTGAACGGTGTGCTTCGAAACACTTTAGCACGCACCAGCACTGTACCTACAACCAGAGTTCCTCAGGAGTTAAGCTGATACAACACTACTAGGCGAACGGATATGGTGAACGAGTGTGTTTCCCACGTAACTCGTGGGGAAACCTCTGGTTGTTGTATCCAGCAGTAATAGGAGGGAAACACCGCTGACACTGGAAACCTGAGCCAGTTCTGTAGGCGTCCTCAGATCGGCTAAAGCGTTAAGGCAACTGTTTGCAATAAACAGGAGATATGGGTTGAACAACAACATTGCAAGTTCTGCGCTTCTAAATAGGATTTTCCAAATATTTTGCGTTCTCGTCGATTTCATCAGCATTGATCCCTTTCATTACATTTCTATGAGCTTAATTCATTTACGGTACACTTCAAAAATGGCTCTGAGCACTATGGGATTCAACATCTTAGGTCATAAGTCCCCTAGAACTTAGAACTACTTAAACCTAACTAACCTAAGGACATCACACACACCCATGCCCGAGGCAGGATTCGAACCTGCGACCGTAGCAGTCCCGCGGTTCCGGACTGCAGCGCCAGAACCGCACGGCCACCGCGGCCGGCTACGGTACACTTCGCCGCTGGTATGAAAGCCACAGTCAGTGATCTTCATACGCAGTCTAAACATTACCTGCTGAAAAACCAAGCAGAGGAGACAGTCCGTCGGACTAGATGACAAATTTTCGATTGCCCTCTCTCTACTCTTCCCTCTTATGGTCCTCTTGCTTGTTTTGCAACTCACCACTATATGAAAGATTCTACTTTTACAGCACCTTTTCTCTCATTTCTTGCCACAAATCCTCCGAGGTTTCTTCCTTGTCCCCTCCCTCCGCAGTTTTCACCTCGTCTGTACTCAGGTCGCACTCTCGATTAAGAGTTACCGGCCGGCCGGGGTGACAGAGCGGTTCTAGGCGCTACAAAAAAAATGTTCAAATGTGTGTGAAAACGTATGGGACTTAACTGCTAAGGTCATCAGTCCCTGCCGGCCGGGGTGACAGAGCGGTTCTAGGCGCTACAGTCTGAACCGCGCGACCGCTGCTCGTCGCAGGTTCGAATCCTGCCTCGGGGATGGATGTGTGTGATGTCCTTCGGTTAGTTAGGTTTAAGTAGTTCTAAGTTCTAGGGGACTGATGAACTCAGAAGTTAAGTCCCATAGTGCTCAGAGCCATTTGAGTCAAGAGTTAACGGATGTCCACATCTTTATCCTGTATACACAAACTCGTGGTACTCCCGATGAACTGGAAACTCGACTCTTATTCGGGGGGAGGGCAATTCATATCGCCATTTGGCTACCCAGATTTATATTTTCCGTGATTTCCTTAAAACGCTTAAGGGCGGGTACAGCCGATTTCCTTCCCCATCCCTGTTTGTAATCCGTCCTTCATGAACTCGCAGTCGACGGGCCACTGTAAGCCTACACTGCTTACTTCCTTGGAAGTTTTAAATGTAAGCAAATGTAGTAAACGGGCGAAAAGGTCCGGTATCGTTTAATTACGCCATCAGTCACATCCTGCAAGGGCTTACACCATGGGTGCACACAGAGCCCGCACGCCCCCATCTCTTCTGTGTTACTGTTTGAAACTCTACATTTCAGTCACGTAACGGGGTGCACGAACGAGTTTCAGTCGGTAGTTTCTGTCGTTATGCGCTACGCGAAGCAGAGCCGGCAGTTACAGTTTTTCTCGGTCGCAGCTGACAAACCCGACATTGCCCCGAGTATTCATTTTGCTAATTTTCTGTTACAAAGGGAAACACAAAATGGACTGTGTTTGTAGCGGAGTATCGACAAAATGTCATTTCCATTTCGTGAAAATACCTTTGCAATTATGACACTGTCAAAAAAATGAATATGCATAATGTACAAATGTCTGTGTACAGTATCAAAATTAAGACACAATCCTGGACAATGTCCGCACGCTAGGCACAGTTGCTTCGCGTGTCAACAACGCGATTTTGTGAACGTCTCTATGGCAACGTGTCCTCACATCTCTATAGACCGCTATTTTTTTCGCCTATAGCTGTTTGAGCTTCGCAGTTGAAAGCCGTCAGAATCGCCGCCGGTGCCAGGTATTTGTTTAAGCTGACTTTGCGGTAGGAGCGTCTTAGCAGTAAAGAACGAATGTATTAAAATTTCATACATGATGCGGCATTTTTTTGACGCATCTCATTGTTTATGACGTCATATCTCCTGAACTACGTATGGGACTACGATATACTTTTGTACGTGCATCTAACGGCATGTGTGGATATTGCATGCGAAATTTACTGCGAATACTGTCAGTAGCACAGAAGTAACCCATTTAAACCTGCCGCACATTTTCACGCATCTAATCGTTTATGACGTCATATCCTCTTAACTATGACACAACCGATGGTTACTGTTACATTTGGCCTGGTGAAACGGTAACAAAAATCTGAAACACTGCATAAAGAGCTCTTTCTTTTTACAAGCGGCAGCGTTATAGTTTATGCTTCCGCAGGGGGGGGGGGGGGGTGAGGAGGAGGAGGAGTCAACATACAGGGTGGTCGGTAATTACCATTACAAACGTCTAGGACTTGTCGAGGGTAGTGAGTACAGAATATTTTGAATAGGAACCCGTATCCGGAATCGTATCGTTTCCGTTCTACGACAGTTCCAATTCAGATGTGTACCTCGTCAACATCTGCTTACGGCAAGAGATACTTCTCAGAGTTCCCTGTCCTGGTATGCAACAGGGAAGACACGACGACGTGTAGTACGTCAAGTGATCCCCAGATGTCACTTATTGTCCGCTTTGCTGTGCGACAGAGTCAATACCTGTGCATCACCGATAGAGATGGTGCAGTACACGTTTGCGCAATACACAGACATGCTCCTTGTGTATGGCGAAATTGGAGGCAACGGAAGGGCTGCTACTGGGCTGTATCACGAATGTTTTCCACACCGTCACACTCCATCGCACAAACTGTTTGCCCAAGTTACACAACGGCTACGAGAAACGGGTACCTCCACCGTGAGGAGGCAGGACTGTGGTGCTCCACGGCGACGCCGCACTCCCGAATTTGAAGAAGATGTACTGCGTCGCATTGAAGATAGCCCATCAACGAGTTCGCGAACAATTGTGAGTGCAATGGCTGTTGGTCACAGTACCGTCTTGGACGTCCTGCATGAGCAACAATTACATCCGTACCACTTACAGAGGGTACACGCTATGGGTCCAGCATACTTTCCACAACGCGTCGCCTTCTAAACATGGTTCCTGCAACGTTGCATCGACGCACCCCCGTTTCCAAGTTCTCTTGACAGATGAAGGTAGGTTCAGAAGACATTGTGTTCTGAATGCTCGAAATAGCCATGTCTGGGCGGACGAAAACCCTCATGCCACGCATGTTCAGGGATTTCAAGACATGTTTGGAATTAACGTGTGGGCAGGTATTCGGGAAGGTCATGTGATTGGACCATACCTCCTTCCATCCAAGCTCACGGGTCCTGTATACTTAGTCTTCCTACGACAGGTAATGGACCCGTTCTTGGAAGCTGTGCCATTGAATGTCCGTCAGTAAATGTGGTTTCGGCATGATGGAGCACCATCTCACTTTTCACTGGCTGTCCGGAGACATTTCAACGGACGGTTTGGTGAAAGATGGATAGGCCGTGGTGGTCCGATCGCGTGGCCGCCACGATCGCCGGATTTAACCCCTGTGGACTACTTCTTGTGGGGTCGTATGAAGAGGCTAATTTATGAGACACCCGTAGAGACAGAGGAAGATCTGCTGTCACGAGTTCTGGCCGCTCCACAAGACATTGAAGAGACACCAGGTGGGATGGAGAGAGTGTACCAGAACATGCTTCGGAGGTACAATGTGTGTAACAACGTTGGTGGTCGCCACATCGAGCCGCTGTTGTAATGCATCGGTACGTTGCGGCTGGTGCCATAGATGCTGGGTTCTTACTGTCGACTAATGTAAACCATGAGGTGGAAGCTGTGATGCAATTGCGTAAGTAATAACGGAGCGAGTCAGTATTCTTTTCAAATGGATGGCAACAATTGTACTGGTTCACGCCTAAGTACATTCCTCATGTGGGTGTAGATGAGACAGTCATCTGCATTGAGACTGTCGTAGAACGGAAACGATACATTTCTGGACATCGGTTCCTATTCAAAATGTTATGTACTCACTACACTCTACATGTCCTAGAAGTTTGTAACGGGAATTTCCGACCACCCTGTATGTTTGGCAGCAAGCATTTAAAGTTCCGACAATTTCTATACAAAATTTCCGTTTTTCCAGACAAAATAGGCGTTATGCTTTATGACTTTTGCTTACTCCAGTACATAAACCGAAGCAATATGAAGATACGAAGCATAATATATTCGAAGACGATGATTACAGAGAAATCTCTCGCAGTGAGTTTGATATTAACGTCCTGTCGCCTCAAAATAATCTTCACTGATCGATTTTTATATCCGCTCGTCGACTTATTTTTACGAGACAGATATACAATAGCCCTTGTCATTCATTCAATTCCTAGTGTTTAGACACTAATAAATACTTTCAGACAGAAAACCATACGAATCTGCTTCTTAACGATATAATTCCTTAGTTTCAACCTGCAAATTCCCTGACTTACGTAAAATGTACTTTTTTTGTTTTGTTTTTTTTTAAACGACGCTTCCTGCGCAACCAATTATTCCTTCATTTACCATATCTGTCGAGGGAACCAAACGTTGCACAAAATCTCACCGCTGTGATGAAGAAACAATTAAGATCAACTGAACAGCAATCAAGAGGTCGCTTGCAAATGGTTACCACCACTAGTCAGCTGCCTCATCTATGGTCGAAGTTTAAATGTGTTGCATCTTTTCTGTCCGGAGCTATTTAACATAGAACGACCGCAGAAATACTGCCGGGGAAAGTGAGATGCCAGATTCAGACATACTGGAAGAATCCTGAGCAAGTATAATTAACACAAGAAAGACGTTGGTTACCAGAATGTCGTTTGACCGATCTTTGAGTACTGTTCGCCTGTCTCGAATCCTTACCAAACTGGATTAACGGCAGAGATGGTAAAGATTCACGAAGGAACTTCACGATTTATCACGGGGTTTGTTTATTCGGATGAGACTATCACAAAAATCTACACACAACAGCGGAAGATGTTACAACGAAGAGCCTTTCTTACAAAATTAAAATGGGCCATGAAGCGTACTACTTTCCCCAAGATACACTACCTCGTCAAAAATGTCAGGCCAACTATTAGTGGACATTATGGGATGCCGGCCGAAGTGGCCGAGCAGTTCTAGGCGCTTCTGTTTGGAACCGCGCGACCGCTACGGTCGCAGGTTCGAATCCTGCCTCGGGCATGGATGTGTGTGATGTCCTTAGGTTAGTTAGGTTTAAGTAGTTCTAAGTTCTGGGGGACTGATGACCTCAGAAGTTAAGTCCCATGGTGCTCAGAGCTATTTTGAACATTATGGGATGCGTCAAAATTGTTCAAATGGCTCTAGGCGCTATGGGACTTAACATCTGAGGTCATTAGTCACCTAGACTTAGAACGCCTTAAACCTAACTAAGCTAAGGACATCACACACATCCATGCCCGAGGCAGGATTGGAACCTGTGACCGTAGCAGCAGCGCGGTTCCGGACTGAAGCGCCTAGAACCGCTCGGCCACAGCGGCCGGCTATGGGATAAGTCCAACCTTAGCCTTTATGAAGGCTTGAACTCTGTTGGGGACACTATCAGTGAGGTGCCTGAATGTCTGTGGAGGAATGCCAGTCCCTACTTCCTCAGTAGTTGAAACGAGAGAAAGCAGTTTTGTTGGACGCTGTGGTCTGGAGTGAAGTCTATGTTCTAATTCATCCCAGACGAGTTCCATTGGATTTAGGTCGGGGCATTGGACAGGTCAGTCCATCTTAGGACAGTTATTGTCCACCAACCATTGCTTCACAGGTACTGCTTTGTAGCACGATGCATTTCATTCTGATAAAGGGGACAATACCCTAATAACGAAAAGCACCTCCATACTTTAACACCACATCATTGGTGCTTCACTGTTGGCACTACACATGACGGTAGGTGAGGTTCTCCACGCGTTCCCCAAACCCAATCACTCCCATTGGATTGCCGCGGGGTATAGCGCGATCCATCACTCTAAACACTCTTCTCCAGTCATCCACTGTCCAGTGGCGTCACCCTTCACATCATCTCAACCGCCTCCTGGCACTGAATACAGAAACGTGTGGCTAGTGAGCAGCTGCTCGATCATCTATCCTATTCTTTTTACCTCCCCACGCACAGTGACAGTGCTAGCTCGATTGCTGCTGGTAGAGCTTTGCAACTCAAGAGTGATTCCTTCCGCTGACCTCATGCGTTTCTTTGTAACCATCCTCACCAACAACCGACACTGCCTGTCCGTCAGCTGGTTGTTCCTTCACGTTTACACTGGACAATCAGGTCACCATCAGTCGACTTCAGCAGCTTCAGAAAGTCTGAAATGTCTGGGATGGACCTGTTATTCAGGTGACTTAAGTGACCAGTCCAGATTGGAAGTCAATGAGCTCTCCTGACAGACCCATTCTGCAGCTACTCCTGCTCTACTAAAAACTCAATACTCTCCGCGTTCTTTTAAAATGGCAAGTCCGTCGCTCGTGACATATAGTGTCAATCCGCGTTACATAGGAATGTTCGGATACTTGTGGTGAAATAATGTACATCTGGCGTTCTGAACACGATGCTAAAATTACAAGACTTCGGACCCACCGAGGTCAAGCTTCTCACCTACCATCTCTGAGTGGAATAGGAAGGAGGGAGGGTGGGAGGTGGTCAGGAGGTAAATAGACTGGTACAGTAAGTATCCTCCCCCACTCACTGTCGGTGGCTTTGGGAGTACAGATGCAGATGTAGAGGTCAATTTTGAAATTCTAAATCCTCCTTCATAATGCAATGACATCTGCACAGGACGCTCACAAGTAGAATGCAATTTACGTTATCTTTCTGTGGAACAGAAATGAGCGAAACAGTGACGAACGGCGTCGAATCTTGAGAGTGAGGGTTGCGCCAGTTTCACCTGCGCTGGATCCACTGCGCTTCCATACTTTTATCCAAACTAGCATCTGTATCAGCGTGCCACGGTTATCGGTAGGTCGGCCGTGTGTAGCATGGAGAGGATCGGGTCGCCCTCTCCAGACCGCTTCAATCGGTCACCACTGTGCTTGTTTACCCCAAACCGCGGAGCACCTCTTCGCCGGCCTGCGCCCTTATTGACCCTGCAGTACCCCCGGTTGTTCAAACTAACAACAGTCTCTGTGACAGGGGCGCTGTCTTCCCCCGGAAACTTCCACTTTATCCGCTGTCCCGGGGATGGCACACGTGGAGAAAAGGCAATATCTGCCTTCGCTACTGTTCACTGCGCGGTGAGGGTGAGGAGCGGAATAGTGGGGGGAGCTGGGAGGATGCCGCTCCTCCCCCCCTCCCCTACCCCCTCCCAACATCTGCCCCAACGCTCTTGCAACTGCTGCCAGCAGGGATATGCAAAATCTCCCTAGAATTCCTCACTCCTCCTTTTCTTAAATATAGCTATAATATTAAACGCGTAACACTGTTCATCGTTCGACATGCAGGTTGCCTATCTAATTTGATTTTAAATACACTTCTCGAAAAATAATAACAATAAAAATCAAAAAAATAATGTAGAGTATTGAAATTTCGGGAATACATTTGTCCATGCAAAATATACGTGAATAACACTGCAGGATCACAGTTAATGTAAGCGCGAGGTAAGTCTTTGCAAATGATGTACATTCATAACCGGCGTAGCCGCCAGAATCTTGAATGCATGCATGCAAACGTGCATGCATTGTGCTGTACAGATGCCAGATGGAGTTCCATAGCTGTTGCACTTGGTCGGTCAATACAGGGACAGTTACTGTTGTTTGTGGATGACGCTGGATTTGCCGTCCGATGATGCCACATATACGAGGTTTGTCCGGAAAATACGTATAAAAGTTGAATAATGTCTTTATGTTACAAGTTGCAGTCACCGCCAGGTGGGACTACTGCTGTAATCAATCCCATGAACGCTCAGTTCAGTCAGAGCACTCTGCGTGAAGGTGGGAGTGTGCGGCAGCTTGTTGACAGTTACCCTTTTTTCACCTGCCGTCGGCATGGAGCTCTCTCTAATTGAGCAACAGCGCGTCAACATCAAGTTTCTTGCAAAGCTAGGTAAGAATGGCTGTGAGATTTTTGAGTGTTTGAAACAGGTTTACGGAGACAATTCTCTGAAGGAACCAACCGTGAACAAGTGATTAAAAAGGTTCCGGAATGGCCGAGAAGAAGTGAACGATGACCCTCGCCCTGGACGCCCATCGACATAGAGTTCCGATGCAAATGTTGAACGAATTCGGGCTTGTGTTCTTAAAGACCGTAGATTCACAGTCAGAATGATTGCTGACGAGCTGTCAATCCCCAAAACAATCGTTCACGAAATCCTGACACAAAAACTTGAAATGAAGAAACTGTGTACGAAAATCGTACCGAAGCTCTTGACGCCAGAACAGAAAGCAAAGAGGGTTGAGTGCTGTGAGGAACGAGGGGACTTTTTCAACTGAGTCATCACTGGAGACGAGTCCTGGTTTTACGAATTCGATGTGGAGCTTCAAATCTCAAAGCAAGGAATGGAAACTAGCAGGACAACAGAGAACAAAAAAGTCGCGAAAATCAAGGTCCAATGTGAAGACAATGTTGATTGTTTTCTTTGATTCTAGGGGCATTGTTCACAAGGAATTTGTCCCTCTCGGCCAGAGAGTGACGGAAATTTTTACGTTGAAGTTCTGGCACGTCTCAGAGCTGGTGTGGCCCGAGTTCGACCGGAGTTGGCAAAAGGGGGCAGGTGGATCCTTCATCACGACAATGCGCCCGCTCACACGTCGCTCGTTGTGCGTGAGTTTTTGACCCGAAGCTCAATCACCGTGACAGACCACCCGCCTTATTCACCCGATTTAGCTCCGTGTGACGTCTTCGTGTTCCCGAAATGCAAAATGGTGCTTCGGGGGCGGCACTTGGGAGATGTGGAAGCCATCAAGGCGGAAACGACACGGCAACTGAACAACATCACAACTGAAGACTTTCAGCAATGTTATCAACAGTGGAAACGGCGTTGGCAGAAGTGTGTCGCGTCTCAGGGCGAGTACTTTTAAGGAGACCATATTGTAATACCTGAATAATTGTAAAATAAAGTTATTATTCAACTTTTATACGTATTTTCCGGACAAACCTCGTATACTCGATTGGAGACAAATCTGGTGATTAAGCACGCCATGGCAACATGTCGGCACTCTGTAGAGCATGTTGGGTTACAAAAGAGGTATGTGGGCGAGTGTTATCCTGCTGAAAAACACTTCGTGGAATACTGGTCATGAATGGCAGCATATCAGGTCGAATCAACAGACTGACGTACAAATTTGCAGTCAGGGCGCGTGAGATACCTACGAGACTGCTCCTGCTGTCCTACGAACTCGCACCCCCAGACCTTAGCTCCAGGTGTAGATCCAGTGCGTCTAGCATGCAGATAGGCTGGTTGCAGATTCTCGTTGCAGGTCCTCAACTGGCCTCCTCCTAACGAACACACGGCCATCACTCGCGCTGAGACAGAACCAGCTTTCATTAGGAAACGCAACAGATCTCCACCCTACTGAATTGAGCTCTCGCTTGACACCACTGAAGTCACAGGTGGCGGTCCTTTCGGTTCAGTGGAAAGCACGCTACAGGGCGTCTGGACCGGAGCTGTCCTTAAGTAACCGATTTGTAACAGGTCGTAGAGTCACTGTGGTGCCAACTGCTGCTCAAATTCCTGCTGCAGATGCAGTACCTTGCGCCAGAACCGTATGCCGAACACTATGGTTTTCCCTTTCGTCAGTGCCACATGGCCGTCCGAAGCCCGGTGTGGGATGACTCGCACATAATTAACATAAATGTTAAAGAGGATGGGAGACAACACACAGTCTTGAGGGGTACCCATCGACACTTGACGTAAGCTTGAGCGTTTTCCTTGCTGCTTAACCAAGAACATTCTATCGTGGAGGAAATCATCCACTATCTTGATATAGATGTCTGGTGTGGTCGTGTGTGTCAGCATTTTGTACACAAGATTGTGCTGTCAAATCTTGTCATATACGTTTTGCAGGTCCAGGAAAACCGCTGGCTTCGACATGGCAGAGTTAAATCCCTTGCCGACATGCGCTGTGAGCCTAAGAACTTTGAGTTCGGCCGACAGGCAGGAAGCGAATCCGAACTGTTACGGACGGATTGTCCCAGCCGGCGCCAGAGGCTGGCAAACGCGGTGGAGGATCACAAATTCTAAGATATTTGCCATGGCATTCAGAAGGCTAATGGGCCTGTTGTTAGTTGGGACTGTAGGGTATTTCGAGAGCTTGGGGATAGCAATCGGTTTGGCCTGTTTCCTCTGTGGGCGGGGGATGGGGGGGAGGGAGGGGGGAGGGTATGCAGGTAAATAAGATCAGGAGTCGACTGAGGTGTTAATTTAAGATGCCATCCAAACCTGGCGCTGACTGCCCATGCTTCCGCCAGAGGATCCGCTGGACTTCTGCTGGGGACGTAAGGTCAGAGGCAAGAAGAGGTTGTCTGTGCCTGAAAGCGATAACAGCTGCCAGACTAATGTGTTCATCCTGGAGTTCATCACGCGTAACGTCCTGGACGAGGACTTGGTTCTGGGTCTCAAATCCATCGGCTAGAGTTTCTACCACATGGAGGGCATCATAAGCTGAGCTATCCACTGTGCGGATGGGATGGTTGGTCCTCTCTGCAGAGTACCATAGGGCTTGGACAACGGCCCATTCGGATTTATGTCGGAGGAGAAAGACAGACATCTTATCCTCCCATTGTTCTGTTTTTCAATTGGCGAGGTGGTGGCGTAACTCATGTTGGAGACGCCTCGTGTGACGCTTATCCCGAGGGTCACAAAACTGCTTCCACTGTCTGCTATAGCTGTGCTTCTGGATATTTAGTTTTTGCAATATGAGAGGCAAGCCATCCAGTGGGGTTAAGGCCCATGGGACAATGGATGTAGAGGCCTTCATTCCCTACTGGATTTTAGTGTTTAGGTAATCAACAACGCTAACCAGATTGGCAGGCGTTGTCAGGTGGAGGTTTTGCCGGGTGGTGGTGTTGAGGAACCTGGAAAATTTGTCCCAATCCGTGATAGTCAAGATGGAACGGACATTTAAGGGTGGAGCGACATCGATAATGTGCAGGAGCGCGGGGTCGTGGTCAGAGGCCAGTTCATGGAGTGTTTGCAACGAAAACTGTACCGCAATGTTCTTGGCTTGGCCTTGAGATCAACTCAAACAATGAGTTTGTCAAATAATGTCAATGTACGGAGGTCTGCTTCAAGAAGTGGTAGGTTAAAGCTCAAATACACCGCAGCAAAAGTAACAGCACCAAGACAGATAGAAACAGTCACTGCCATAGCCTCTATATGTTCTAGTGGTTGGAGAGGCTTGTGATTATGGATGAGTGTCTAACGTAGGAACACTGCCATGCCTCCACCTCAGCGATGGAGTTAGTCAGTGCAATAGTAAACCATGTTGCGGAAACGAAAATCGTCTGTGGGTTTCAGGTGGGTTTCTGAGGCAAGTAAAATGTCCACATAGTGGTTGTAGAGGAAGGTGTTCAGTTCGATCTTCATACATTTAATGCCATTAGCATTAAAAATACAGACATCTGGGTGCTGAGGGGGCTGATGGTTGTGTAGTGGGCGATTCGCCATTGTAACAAAAACTGGTTGAGCCCATCAACAAGGGCGATGACCTTTGTGAGCCCACCCTCTGACTGATGGATCTTTTGAGCTGTTTCATGAATGACAGCCCTGATGTGGGGCTGCGTGAGCAGAGAGATGACCTGGAGGATCTCTCTCGTCTCATTATGAAAAGAATGATCTGTCTCCATCACTGGTGGATTATCCTCAGTGGGCTCCGTGACTCTGCGGCCGGCAGGGATGAGCGTGGTGACTGGTGGAGAAGGTGCCGCAATAGAAGGTGCCGCAATAGAAGGCTGTCGCACTTCAACAGTTGGGTGTGAAGAGGCTGCAGAAAGTCTTTCTGTCTAGTGTGCGTTGGTATTCGTCACATGAGACATATGAACAGAAGTAGACTGCGCTGCCGTGGCAAACATGGTCGTAGGGCAAGGAGCCAGAGGGGCTCCTGTGTTACAGATTCATCAGGTGCCTCAGCATCTATTGTTTGATGGTCATCGGGTTTACCCCTTAAGATGGAAAAATGGGTGTGGTCCCACAATGGCGGGGGTGGCCAAATCGTCCTTGGTTTTCTTCTTGGACGGCAAGACTTCACAGCCTTCTGGTATATAGAGCAACCCTTCCAGGAAGCCAGATGGTGGGGGGTTGTGAGTGGTGCCCAAATAGTGGGGGCATGTCGTTTTTTCTGAGGCCGGGAGTTTGCAGTCTCCGATGCATGCGAGCCGGCACACGTGACCCACCGAAAAGGCAGTGAGCAGTAATTGCTGGTGTGTCACAAATGTTGACGTCTACGGCAGATGGAAGTGCCGTTGCTGCCTTCGTGTGATTCAGTATGCACCGTGATTCACAGGAGATACCTTATTTGGTAAACGGATTCGACAGCCTTTCTCTTAATACAGGAAACAGCATGGGTGGTCAAGGGATTAACTTCTGTGTCTCAGGATCCCTCTTGCTGTATTGGTGGACCAAAGGGCCCACAAACTTGAGACGGAGTAATTCATCCCTGACATTTGTTTCTGTAGCTTCGCAGGGAAGGTATTTGATGACGATTCTTGCTGTTCTGTAGCCAGAAGCCTGATGAGTGTAGTAGGCCATCACAAACTTGAGGACTTGGAGATAATCGTCGTTTGAGTCAAGCAGGTACTTGAAACGGTCTTTCTGGTAAACTGCTTACAGTTGGCCTGCAATAAGGCGTTGCAGTTCAGTGTCCAGTTTAATGCAGTTCGTGGGTTTGCAAACGACGATAGGAAGGATCTCCTTATTCTTCTTTGGTGGTGGTGACGGTGGATTCTGAGATGTGGGATCGGGAGGGGGACCCATGTCCTGGTCCATGGCACCAACAGGTGCGGACACTGCAGGTGTGGAGCCATCTGAATCTGAATCACGGCCGCTGCGAGGGGCACGAGTGGAAGATCGTTTAGATTTTCGACCACGGGGTGGACCGACAGGTTCGGAGTCCCCAGAAGGCCTGTTGGGCCGACGACATCGTGTAGACGAAATAGCACCCGACGGCGCATCCACGTGGTGGTCGGTTGCATCAATGTTGGGGGTCGACAAGGCGTGATCGTCACTGAGGTCTATCACCATGCGGCCATACGAGTCATTAGTTGACGAGAAGGAAGACTGGTCCCTCACGCGAGGCTGTGGACAGGGTTCACGTGAATCGGTATCACAGTCAGTGTTTAACGGTGACTTGTGGTGGGAGGCACGGAGCGCTCGGTCCTTAGCCCATTGGGTGGTATCAGTTTCTGCGCCTCTGGCAGCTTGCCGAGATGGCTGTCGATCGGCCGGTGTCACATTTCCGCGTGGAGGGGAGGCGGAAGAGTTGCTTAGCCGTGGATTCCTGTCCTTGCCCTTATTCATGCTTTGCCTCGGCCCAACTGACGTAGACAGGGCCCTCGCAGACAAAATATACTAATTCCTACCGCCTATAATCCCCGGTGGAACGGGACACGTACGAAAAACAACAGTGCCTTAGAAGGCGAACGACAAAACAACGTCGACTCAGGCGCGCACGTACTCGCAAGTAAACACTGTCTGGGCTCCAAACTGAAAGACCCGATTCAAACCGTGAACGACGGAAACTTTATATGCAGCGAAAATACAAAATCGCATGCGCTAGGCCCTAGGGTAATGCGCAAGCGCTCAAACGTTGCTGCAGCCCCTTGGCGCGAGTAGAGTTGCAGCGCCTCCGGTAGTGAATACTGTCGAAAAACGATATATCGTTAAAAATTAATGCTCATAGCCGGCCGATTCAGGTGCCGTCGCTTCTTCATATCTGATAAAACAGAATTTCCACGTTTTACTTAGCGGTATCCATTATCACGGTTAATGATATTATTTGTTAGACTGCTTTCGACATATTCTTTTAAAACACAATCCCAGTGACGTAAGGCGTTTGCAACCGCTCGTGTGTCGCTGTATTGTATCGTGTGTCCCTCTGTAACACAGTGCTCAGTCACTGCAGATTTTTCAGGTTGTAATAATCGCGCATGGCGATGATGTTCAACACATCCGTCATTCACGGTATGAACAGTTTGGCCAACTAATTTTACCGCACCCACATGGTATTTTGTAAATCATCGTTAAGAGAGCCAAGAAGTGCTCTAATCAGAGCTGACACGTGTCTGTCAGGCTAGGTAGGATCTTGAAGAAATATGAAATCAGAAGTGTTTCACCAGCTAAGATGAAATGAATGACACTTGTCTGGGCCGGCCGAAGTGGCCGTGCGGTTAAAGGCGCTGCAGTCTGGAACCGCAAGACCGCTACGGTCGCAGGTTCGAATCCTGCCTCGGGCATGGATGTTTGTGACGTCCTTAGGTTAGTTAGGTTTAACTAGTTCTAAGTTCTAGGGGACTAATGACGTCAGCAGTTGAGTCCCATACTGCTCAGAGCCATTTGAACCATTTTTGACACTTGTCTGGCTGTTTCGGCATCCCACATTCCTTGGCAATATGTCTGGTACTACTGTGTGGATTCATTAGTGGCGTAGCCAGAACAGGTTCTTCGTGTTCTCTGTCAGCTGCAGTCTTATTTCTTGTCATCTTTTTTGACGTTCAACCAGCCTGTCCGCACTAGCGTCTTAATAATTCGTGCAATTGCCTGGTGCGTCGGACACTGGCGATCCGGATAGAGAGCCCTATACCGGTGTACTGTTTTTACGGTATATCTTTACATTCACCGTATGGAAGTAGTATATCCAGTTTCTTCTAAATGGTGTAAACGTTCGCAAGCAGAGAATGGTGAAGCAGAAATGAGCGGCCTGCAGTGCATACAAGTAAACGGGCGAATGTGTTGACATTGTGACACAGGGTAGCACGAGAGCTCTGCTTGGCGGTGTTTGCACTGCTAATGACGATTCCGGCCACCAGGCTTTCGAATTCTAGCACATTTCTCGATATTTTTTTACGACAGGTTTCAACGTCAACATTAAAAAATGCTGTATCACTGTAATTTTCTTCTGAAGAGCTATCGAGTACAGCTATAAAAAGTATACGGTTCCATTTAGAAAACCGTACTTGCTTCCATACCTCCGTTGATACCAGCGCTAAAAATATTAAACAAACAAAAAAAGAAAGAAATACGTGCCCCTCAACGCTCCAACATATGAAGAAAACCGTGTTTCGATATGTGTATAAAAGGGGCGTTACGTCTTACGTGACGGTATTCCAAATAGCATTTGGTCAGAAATAAGCTAGAAAAATCTCCATATCGCTGTACGAATGCCCGATGTGTGTCCGTTTCAATGCCAATTGTCATGTTGGGTTGTTTAATATTTATTTCCCAGATAAATATAGTCTACTTGTATATTTTACATATGTTGTTCTATACATACTTTTTCTTTGATTTTGTGAAATATAAAATAACTGTTGCATTTGTGTTTTCTTTTGACACTTGGTGTATTTTTTGTTTGTTTACAATCTGTAACCTTTCCAGATTTAATTACGTTAATGTTGAAATTGTTTGCACATTACTGTTGTAACATTATTGTAAATCTTAACAACGAAGAGGAAGCGCAGAATTCTGTGAGCAAAAAAAATACTGAATGCACTTTGGTTTTGCGCACCAACCACATCGCAGAATTGCATTTTCATGAGTCATTCTTTGGAATACCACTTCATCATATACGATTCAGTTTAGTACAAACGAAGCTAAACGATGTGCTATTGGCCAAATGTCAAAATGAGAAACAAAAGTGTGGGGGAGGTATTTCGAAAAAAATGACTATTTCGACAAGTATGGGTACACCCTTCTAATGTCCACTAAAAACCACAGAACTTTCGTTTGAAGGTTTAAAAAAAATGGTACCGTTTCAATAGTATTGGTTCAAATGGCTCTGAGCACTATGGGACTTAACATCTGAGGTCATCCGTCCCCTAGAACTTAGAACCACTTAAACCTTACTAACCTAAGGACATCACACACATCCATGCCCGAGGCAGGATTCGAACCTGCGATCGTAGCGGTCGCGCGGTTCCAGACTGAAGCGCCTAGAACCGCTCGGCCACAGCCGCCGGCTTTCAATAGTATTCATTCAGAAATATTAAACTGTGTTTCTTTAAAGGAGGTGTCTGACCCTCTTAACGGTCGTATGGGCATGTATAAAAAAAATGAGTGTGTATAATTTTCTACATCTACATCTACAAGAATTCTCTCCAAATTACACTTAAGTGTCTGGCAGGGGGTTCATCGGACCACCTTCACAATTCTCTATTATTTCAATCTAGTACAGCGTCCGTGAAGAACGAACATCTATATCTTTCCGTACGATCATGGTATTTTATCAGCATATTCAACGCCGATCACAGTCGAAGTGTACCTCTCGGGTAGGTTTACTTGTGAGAAGCTATTTGAATGGAAACTAGCGGTTCCCAGGTCTGCAGAGCCGACAAACGATGGGAGGGCGGCGCGCTGACCCCATTCTCCTCCGTATCAAGTCCAAACGACGCTACTAACCGAGGATGACACCGTGATCGGCTGGTCCACTTTGGTCCGTCTGTGGGCATAATAGCGGGGAGCATACAGTCATGGCTGGAAAATGGCTGTTATTAATAAAAAGGAAGAACAAGAAAGAGGACGGAGAGAATCTGACCAACCGATGTATAAAAGAAAAATTGCGGTAAGAGTCATCAAATTTTTACGTCCGCTCGGTAAGAAGTTAACCGTTCAGTTAAAGGCAATACACCGAACATCCACTAAGCAGTCAACGACACAGTTAACTAGTTCTCTAAGAGTAAGTGTAGTCGAAAACCACCTGTTCTGACAAAAGCCCCTGGGATGGGGGGACGGTGGCTGTTGACTTGCGGTGTGCCGTCAAAATAATCTTGAACTTTCAGGGAGCCGCCATCCGCTTGGCAGAAGGCGGGACTCGAAACGCTGGGCCTTTGATCCTTTTTCCATCTGCGGGCAGCTTCATCGCCGTCGAGCACCAGTGCTTAACTGACTTCGTCACATAAAGAGAATGAACGAGGGCGGGCCGCCCGCACTCGCTGTCAGTCGATATCGCCAGCGCCTTCTGTGAATGCGGCACTTCGCGCGTACGCTCGTAAAGCTACTCCGAGGGGAAGAAATGGAGAGATACAGCTGCCGTGCCTTCGGTTTCCCTTTTTAATTTCACGGAAGATAAGCGAAAACTTGTTCTGTCCGTCTTCTAACGACGCTGGGTGCGCCACAGTAAATTTTAAATCCCTGGGCAAGAATCGTTCGAGAATACCTCCCACAAATATCGAAAAATGCTGACAAGAATGTGATCAATAAAGCACTAACGACTGGAAAACTTGCAGTAAAGTGGCTTATTCTTCGAGCTTTTGGTGTGCCGAATCCTAAATAGACAATGCATAGCTCGGAAGGTACGAATTTTAGAGCCCATGTTTAATGGACTTTTTTGCTTCGAATGTTCGTTCCCATCATGTCCCTGAATGTTGACCATTCGTCCTGGGACACGCTGCATAATTATCCGTTAATTTGTGAAAGTGATGGAAGATATATTTTTTTTACATGTTTGGCGAGTTTGTGGTTAAGAAATATTACCGCAACATTATATATTTCGTGAAGAAATTAAACTTTTCTTACTCCAAAATAAAATTTGGTGATCAGGAAATGTGTTGGTGGTAAGGCCATATGAGACCAAACTGTTGAGGTCATAGGCCCCTAAGCTAACACACTACTTAATCTAACTTAAACTAACTTACGCTGAGGACGACACACACTCATGCTCGAGGGAGGACTCGAACCTCCGACGGGGGAAGCTGCGCGGACCGTGACAAAACGCCCTAGACTGCTCGGCTATCCCGCGCGGCGAAAAGCGTTGGGTCTCGTGTAATCTATGCTGTAAGGTGTGTGTTAAGAATTTCAGAAAGTGCTTAAAAAGATGAAAACGTTCCTTTAGATTTGCAAGTCCAATGATATGAACAAATTTTCCACTATTTCTTAGAGTAGTGTCGTCATCCGTCACAAGATAAATGCTACTTCGAATCAAAAATCACTGCGAGTGAGAGGGAGGTTTGAATGTTTCTGAAGAAGGTTGTTTCTGAGTTCATAACAAACAAAACTTGCATTATACTTCTTTGGCTACCAACACACTAAAGAACTTCAAGAGGGTTGAGTTGTTTGGGGGAGGAGACCAGACAGCGAGGTCATCGGTCTCATCGGATTAGGAAAGGACGGGAAAGGAAGTCGGCCGAGTCCTTTCTAAGGAACCATCCCGGCATTTGCCTGGAGCGGTTTAGAGAAATCACGGAAAACCTAAATCAGGATGGTCGGACGCGGGATTGAATCGTCGTCCTCCCGAATGCGAGTACAGTGTGCTAGCCACTTCGCCACCTCGCTTGGTGAACTTCAAGAAGTTAGTCTGTTACATAAGTTCACCTTTTAGACAGGCGACCCGCCTTTTTGTCTGAAAATTTTTGTGGAAGTGAGGCATAATGTCAGCGTTTTCACCATGATGGAAAGACGGTATCAGGGACGCTAGAAAATCGATATGATGGGAGACTAGTGTTGATCACTTTATCAAGAAATACAGCAGGCGGTTCATTGGGGAAAACGCTATTATAGGACACGAGAAAATGGAAATAAAAGGGACATACAATTCGTGTGCAATAAATAGGTGTTTCCATGTTTATACTTTAATAAAATCTTTGTTCACACAGCAAAATTTACGTATTTTCATTCCAGTTTCATGTGTTTTGCTGGTTTTCCCGTCGGAGACGGAGTCTTACTGTGACAAAAGCGTACATGGTGAAAGACTACTTAAGTCAGATTGGTATCATTAACCAAAAAAACTACAGGATGGTTGTTACCAGACAAAAAAGGCATCAAAAAATTATGTTTCGTTGAAGGGTATACCGTCTCAGAAACACTGGCCTTACGATTTTATCGCAAAGGAAGGAACTTCTGCGCTGTCGGTCTAACATACCACAAAAGGATCCACGAGGCAGGAATATCTTTAGACTTTTAGTCTGGTGATTAATGAACTTATTTTATTTGAGAGTATTTTCGTTGAAATTCCAGGATAACGATAAGGATTAACGGAGCCAGTTTTTTGTTATAAAAACTAGTAACACCAATAGAAATGTCTTACGCCATACACTCTCAGTGCCGTGGTATCGTGATAAATCGTGTTTATTTATATTGTAGGATCGTCTAATACGACGCTTTATAATGTCAAGCTGGCCGTTGTGGCCGAGCGGTTCTAGGCGCTTCAGTCTGGAACCGCGCGACCGCTACAGTCGCAGGTTCGAATCCTGCCTCGGGCATGGATGTGTGTGATGTCCTTAGGTTAGTTAGGCTTAAGTAGTTCTAAGTTCTAAGGGACTGATGACCACAGATATTAAGTCCCACAGTGCTCAGGGCCATTTGCACCATTTTTGACACAAGACAAACGCTTAATAGTAAGTCGTTAATGTGGAAATACGTTCTCGAACCGACCCTGACTGTAGAGCTTATTGATCTCACAAGTTCAATTTCGGCGTTAAGGCCATTATAAACTGATAGGGCCCACTGAAAAGAGATTTTCGTCAACAGATGGCAAACTGTAAAACCCTCCAGCATGTATACATGGCGTCGTCTGAACCGAGCCATCTCACTGTAAGAATACAGCAGCACTGAACGAGTGTGAAACTCCATTCATTATGAAATTATGTCATTTACATGAACCGTTGCCACAAATCGCAATAAACTGATGTTCTTACACATTGTTTAAAAGTGAACTGAGACAACTGGAACGAGGGCGCGCCACTGTAAGAGACCTGGAAACTCGAGGCGTGCGAAGCCTATGATCCACATACTGATGCAAGCCAATAGCTGCATCGGCGTTATCATGCAAAAACATGTTTTTTAAACGCTGTAATGTTAATGGTGATCAATAAACAAGAAACAAAACAAGTGAGCGAATACAGCCGTCTCAGCCACGTCGACATCAAAACAGACTACACTTTATCGTGCAAGCACTATATTACGTTACAAAACCACAGTGACTACACAAAAAGTTTGGGGGGGGGGGGCTTTTAATCGGCTGAAACAGCAGGGAAAGCTGCATGGTTTCCAAGTAATAAACTGCACGCTTTACTTTAAATACTTTTCCATTTTATTATAAAAAACGTCCATTAACATTTTTACTGAAGCAAAACAGAGTTGCTTTCCTCATAATTATTGAGGTCCTTGAGAAAACATATAATAATAATAATAATAATAATAATAATAATAATAATAATAATATATTCCACCTGATATGCAGGATATATGACATGAGCAGAACACCCTTACACTTCAAAAACGATGTGGCGATTCTAGTTCCAAAGAAGCAGGTATGTATACTTCATAGCACTGACGTAACACTGACACTTCTGTGCCATTTCTGTTTCTGTAAATATTATTATTATTATTATTATTATTATTCTTTCTTTCCTCAGACGTTATGTCTGGTCAAAAATGGAAAGTGACGCGGACCTTGATCAAGCGTGACTTCCTTTTAACTTTACGGTATATGTTATATTGTATTTAGGAACTTTCGGGTAACTGAAAATGTATCAATAATTACGGATTTCTGTAGTTGTATATATAAGTTTGGATGTAGCTGTATTGCATTGATGTACTGGTGGATATTGTGTGGTATGACTCCTGTAGTTGATAGTGTAATTGGTATAATGTCAACTTTATCCTGATGCCACATGTCCTTGACTTCCTCAGCCAGTTGGATGTATTTTTCAATTTTTTCTCCTGTTTTCTTTTGTATATTTGTTGTATTGGGTATGGATATTTCGATTAGTTGTGTTAATTTCTTCTTTTTATTGGTGAGTATGATGTCAGGTTTGTTATGTGGTGTTGTTTTATCTGTTATAATGGTTCTGTTCCAGTATAATTTGTATTCATCATTCTCCAGTACATTTTGTGGTGCATACTTTTATGTGGGAACGTGTTGTTTTATAAGTTTATGTTGTGTGGCAAGTTGTTGATGTATTATTTTTGCTAAATTGTCATGTCTTCAGGGGTATTCTGTATTTGCTAGTATTGTACACCCGCTTGTGATGTGACCTACTGTTTCTATTTGTTGTTTGCAAAGTCTGCATTTATCTGTTGTGGTATTGGGATCTTTAATAATATGCTTGCTGTAATACCTGGTGTTTATTGTTTGATCCTGTATTGCAATCATGAATCCTTCCGTCTCACTGTATATATTGCCTTTTCTTAACCATGTGTTGGATGCGTCTTGATCGATGTGTGGCTGTGTTAGATGATACGGATGCTTGCCATGTAGTGTTTTCTTTTTCCAATTTACTTTCTTCATATCTGTTGATGTTATGTGATCTAAAGGGTTGTAGAAGTGGTTATGAAATTGTAGTGGTGTAGCTGACGTATTTATATGAGTGATTGCTTTGTGTATTTTGCTAGTTTCTGCTCGTTCTAGAAAGAATTTTCTTAAATTGTCTACCTGTCTATAATGTAGGTTTTTTATGTCGATAAATCCCCTTCCTCCTTCCTTTCTGCTTAATGTGAATCTTTCTGTTGCTGAATGTATGTGATGTATTCTATATTTGTGGCATTGTGATCGTGTAAGTGTATTGAGTGCTTCTAGGTCTGTGTTACTCCATTTCACTACTCCAAATGAGTAGGTCAATATTGGTATGGCATAAGTATTTATAGCTTTTGTCTTGTTTCTTGTTGTCAATTCTGTTTTCAGTATTTTTGTTAGTCTTTGTCTATATTTTTCTTTTAGTTCTTCTTTAATATTTGTATTATCTATTCCTATTTTTTGTCTGTATCCTAGATATTTATAGGCATCTGTTTTTTCCATCGCTTCTATGCAGTCGCTGTGGTTATCCAATATGTAATCTTCTTGTTTAGTGTGTTTCCCCTTGACTATGCTATTTTTCTTACATTTGTCTGTTCCAAAAGCCATATTTATATCATTGCTGAATACTTCTGTTATCTTTAGTAATTCGTTGAGTTGTTGATTTGTTGCTGCCAGTAGTTTTAGATCATCCATGTATAGCAAATGTGTGATTTTGTGTGGGGATGTTCCAGTAATATTGTATCCATAATTTGTATTATTTAGCATGTTGGATAGTGGGTTCAGAGCAAGGCAGAACCAGAAAGGACTTAATGAGTCTCCTTGGTATATTCCACGCTTAGTCTGTATTGGCTGTGATGTGATATTTGAATTTGTTTGGATATTAAGTGTGGTTTTCCAATTTTTCATTACTATGTTTAGGAACTGTATCAATTTAGGATCTACTTTGTATATTTCAGACATTTGTAGTAACCAAGAGTGGGGTACACCATAAAAACTTTTTTGGTAATCAATGTATGCGTAGTGTAGCGACCTTTGTTTAGTTTTAGCTTGATATGTCACCTCTGCATCTATTATCAGTTGCTCTTTACATCCTCGAGCTCCTTTGCAACAGCCTTTTTGTTCTTCATTTATAATTTTCTTCTGTGTTGTATGTGTCATTAATTTCTGTGTAATGACTGAAGTTAATATTTTGTATATTGTTGGTAGGCATGTTATGGGGCGATATTTAGCTGGGTTTGCTGTGTCTGCTTGATCTTTAGGTTTCAGATAAGTTATTCCATGTGTAAGTGTATCAGGGAATGTGTATGGGTCTGCAATGTAACTGTTAAATAATTTAGCTAGATGTGAATGTGTTGAAGTGAACTTCTTTAGCCATAAATTTGCTATTTTATCTTTTCCAGGGGCTTTCCAAATGTGAGTAGAATTAATTGCTTGGGTGACTTCATGTTGCAAAATTATCACTTCAGGCATTGGTGGTATCATCTTGTATGTATCTGTTTCTGCTTGTATCCACCGTGTTGGTAACTGTTTATTTTCATACTAGGAAGCTCTTGTTTCTCTAGTTGTCGATAACTCTTAAAAAATCACAGTCACTGAGTGAAATAAATAAAAAGGGAAGTACAAGTACTGATATATCGCCATAGATAAGGAAGTTCCGTGTTTATAAGAATTGGAAAAACACACTCCTCCTTGTGTGCTATCATTCGCCACACTTTCGTTTCGATGTCTCGAGCGGTTTAGGAGATATGAGAGATGTTGCGAGTATTTCATATTCGCGGGCGTGAGATCCGAAGTGAGCGCGCTACATGGGATCCATTTTCTCGAGATCGGAAGCAGATAAAGACCTCCTCCCAAGTCTAAACAAAAATTCAGTATATTAGCTAAATTTCATACGCAGCAACATATGGTGTAATACGCACCAAACGCAAAATCATAGCGACCCCTAATTTTCGTTGCAAACTTTTTGAGTTTTGCGTAGTGTCTTACTAAAATGTGTGCATCACAATAAGAATGGTCATTAGCGAGGTGATGGGCACTTCGCCACGAAGCTGACATATAACGCTACAATTAAGGCAAAAATCATGTATTTTCAGAGAATAGTTTCTATAAATTCGTTTGAGAAAGATAACAGGTTGCGCGCGTTTCGGTTCAGTCAGCGCAGAGCGTCGCCAGTCGGCGCGTGCGAAGTATGGTGTACGCGTCGCAATATGCGCTGGACCCGCGTGACCCGTGCGGCACGTGCGTGTCGCGCTGCATTGTCGTGTCACGTCACACGTGCTATACGTGTCTCAATTTGCGCCTAGCCTGGCCGGGCTACTTTTCCGCTCCCCGCCTCAAATTTCTCACGGTTCTAGCGAGGCACGCGCGGCGCGAGAAACTGTGCCACAACCACAACGCCGCGCGACCTGGCGCAAGCGTGTCGCGTCCCAGTCGCGTCGCGTCGCAATTTGCGCGGTACCATTTGAACCTGTGATGTTACAAAAACGCGCGCTGTGCTGCGTCGCGTCACACGCGCTATACGCGTCTCAATTTGCGCCTAGCCTAACGTCGGTCGACATGGAGCTGTTCCGAGCCGTAACACAATCCTCAGATGGGTGGTAATCTTCAGATCAATTGGAAATATACTGGATAAGAATCATCCTGGCCCGAGACGCAGAGTAACGACACCAGAAAACGTTGAAAGGGTAAGGCAAGCGGCAGTCAGAAGCCCTGGACGGTCAGCTAGACGTCATGCTAGTGAGTTACGAATCAATCGTGAATCGGTTAGACGAATTTTGTATAAAGAATTAAAATTCCATCCCTACAAAATGCTCATTGTCCATCAACTTAAGGAAACTGATTTTGCTGTACGAGAAGACTTAGACACAAGATCACGGTCACTTAATCCTCTAAAAGGAGTAATACTAGTTTGTATTAAGAAAAAGAGTGTTTGTTATATGTAACCTAATACTGCATTTTAGTAAGGTAAAAGTGTCGTAGGTGCTGACAGGTGTGACTATTACTGACCTATCAGTTAACAAGATACGGTTACAAAACATTGACACGCATTATTGACGAAAGCATGGAATACCTCACACGAGCTGTACTGGGGTAAGATGTGTTTTGATTCCGGAGAGCGTGCTAGTCAGTACTGACGTCACAATTCATCTTGGAAAGTTGACTGAAAAAACGGCAAACAGACGTACACAGAGTTTGTAGATTTTGAGAAATATTTTGACATTGTTGATTGGAATACACTGTTTGACATACTGATGGAAGCGGGTTATGTATAACTGTACAAAATCCAGATAGCAGCTGTAAAGTCGAAGGATAGGAAAGGGAAGCAGTAGTTGAGAAGGGAGTGAAACAGGGTTGCAGATTATTCCTGTCATTCCATCTGTACATTTAGCAAGTAGAGAGGAAATCAAGGATAAATTTGGAAAGGGAATTGTGATGCAGACATAAGAAATAAAAACTATAAGGTTTGCTGAGGATATCATGAATCTGTCAGAGACGGCAAAAGACTTGGGAGATCAATTGAACAAAATGGATAATATCTGGACAAAATGGTTATAAAATGAATTCCAATAGAAGTAAAACAAGAATAAGGGGGCTGAGGTCGAATTAGATCAAGCGAATGCTCATAGAATTAAATTGGGATATGAGACAGTAAAAGTTGTAGATGGGTTTTACTATCTGTCCAGCAAAATAATTGACGGTGGCCAAACTAAGACGGTAAAAACTGCAGATATGTAACAGGAAGAAAGGCGCATATCTCAAGTAGAGAAATATTTTAGGATATGATAATTTATTTGGAATGTATGGAGGTGAAACGTGGATGGTAAACACTTCTTGTCTGAAGTTTATAGAAACTTTTCAAATGTGGTGCTACCGAAGGATGCTGCAGATTCAATGGGTAGTGTACAGATACCTGGTGATACATAAAATTAAGAATAATGTCGATAAGATCGGCAAAGAAATCGTATAATAATAAAGAAACTCTTTCTTCTGTGTAATTAGAATGAAAAGATTTTATTTGTTAATCACCGCACAAGGACAAAGAATTCCCTATTAGGTTTCTCTTGTTCTGGAGCGCACGCAACGGTCGACCATTGAACATTGTAAATAATAACTTGATAATTGTTAAAATATATTATAGAAAGAGTTATTACTGTTTCCTTTAACTAGACAGTCCTTTCCCATGTAGGAAGTAGTAACTTTTCTAATTTTTAGTGACAGCAACAGTGCGCAAAGATCGTGCCAGTAAAAGTCATTGTTGGCGGCCATTACCGGCCGTAACATTTCTTTCAATATTTTCCCAGCTTCTCTCAGGCGTAAGCGCCTGAGTGTGTAAAAAGAATTTCTCTTTGACAGGCCTTATATGAATAAATTAGTAACTTTAAGGCATTTGCAGTATTTACCGTAATATCAGTTCCGTGATTCAAATACGCCGCTTCATGGCGATCGATTACCATTTCAAAGCAATATTTTGAGGTAAAAAGTAAATAAATAATTTACCTTTCCTCACGAAGAGATAATAATATTTCGCCACGCGACGCCCACGAATAAAAACATTTTCTCATGCTTAAAGCCGGCAGTTGTGACCGAGCGGTTCTAGGCGCTTCAGTGTGGAACCACGCGACCGCTACGGTGGCAGGTTCGAATCCTGCCTCGGGCATGGATGTGTGTGATGTTCTTAGGTTAGTTAGATTTAAGTAGTTCTAAGTTCTAGGGGACTGATGACAGATATTAAGTCCCACAGTGCTCAGAGCCATTTGAACCATTTTCGCACACGAACTCACGCGAGGAAAATAATAATTCTCTCTGAACACCGCCACCTTCAAAGTGGTAAATTTCAGGAGTAGTCCACTAATAATTATTTCCCGACACCATTTCTACCCCGTGTCAGTATATGAGGTATACGAAGACCGCAACTGTGCCAAAGACTTGTTTTATCACAAATTGCATATCAGCACTCGCGCTATCTGTCCGCAGTATCGCAAGCAATCGGCATACAGTCAACGGAAGCGCATTAATGATACGTTACGTCGCTCTTTTATATATATATATATATATTTCTTACGGAATGGAACGAACATAGGAGGTGCCAGCGTCACCCAAACGAGATCGATTACACGGACATGAGCTTAATAGCAATGAATAACTAACTGTTCACGCACAAAGCTTTCACTTCGAACTTTGACAACCGTTTTGCTCGCTCCCCCCCCCCCCCCCCCATCCAATCCCCCCGCATCTACCACTGGCATTGCAACAACTTACAGTGTTGGATTACAAAGAAGATACACAGAGTTTCTTCAATTTGTCGGTTGCGAATATAATCGAAATACACTTCAGCCTATCGCTAGGACGGCCAGTCAAACAAAGAGGTACGAGAATTGAGCATACACCGAGGATGATGGTTTAATTTTAACGTCGCATCAACGACATCGTCGTTAGAGACGTAGTACAAGATCCAGTGAGGGATGGTTTGGAAAATAAATGGGCCGGCCGCCTTCATTTCAAGGCAACCATCCCGACACTTGCCACTTGCGATTCAGGGAAATCACAAAAATCGTAAATCCAGATGACCGGACAGGGATCTGAACCACCGTCTTCCAAAGACGGGCCCGTGTCTTGTCCGCTTCACCACTTCACTCAGTATCTGCTGATAGTGACAGGAAAGTTTTTATCGATTATATTTTGAATCGCGCTAGGAAAACTACTGACGAGAGTATCATCACAAAATTAAGAACTAATATTGAGAACGCAGTATACAAGGTTTATAGGCAAAAGACCGACAATGCTCTTAGTATGATGTGTGTGAGGAGAAACTGGCCATCCTTCCAGATAGGAAACTGAGCGGAAATGCGCTGTGGAGCGCCGAAGTTTGAGAACGGCGGAGTCAAGGTTGCTTCTGAATGTTTTTGATATCCTAATCTATACTACAACATAAAGACAAGTCCAGTCGTTTAACGTTGTTACCATAAATCTCGAAAAGCTCTTGACTGATTTACTTCGAATTTTTGCAACATACTCTAGTAAACTTTCGGACGGACACAGGCTACATATTTTGAATCGTTGTTACAAAAATTTCTAGGCCAATTTACGTCAAATATTTACACAATACGCAAACAAACGTTCATATGAACATAGGCTGCTAAACACTTCTTTAATATACAGTATATAAACATATATCTACCATAAAAGGGAAAATGTTTTTGTAAATATCTCTGAAAGTTCTTGACCAATTTTACACGATACTCTAGTATACATTTGGACAGCACAGGCTATATATTTTTAATAATATACTATATGAGGTTGTAACAATACAGTAATAAATATCCAGGCTATATGTTTTATCCTATAGCGTCCCCATGTATCAAACATGATACAGTCGGGCAATGTTTTTTCTCAGAATCACAAACAATGTTTTGAGTTGGCAACCATATGTATCACGTACTATACAGTCTGCGCTTCGCTTTCGTCATTTCTTCAAGTTTCCCGCAGGCACAAGCAGGTGGCAACACTTACGAAAAGCACCACGTCAGAGCGCACGCAAGAGAAAAGGTGAGAAACAGAAATCTTATTATTTCCAATCATGATAACTGTAAGCAAGTAAGTCTAAATACTTCTGTCACGTTGTAAGTTTGAGCACGTGTTTACAATTCTCAGGACACGTGTAAATGCACTGTAACAAATTTGATACAATTGGACTGTTGGGCTACATTTTGCACATTATCAGGCCAGTTATGTTTACATATGTGTTAATGAAATAAAACAAATAGTTTGTCTGCTACACCTTATTTGGTGTAAATGAAAAAATGAACAGTTCCGTACGCTATAAATCAAATGTTTAAGAAATTAACAATGTTTGTATTCTAAGAGTACGTGGTTCTTAGGTTTTATAGATTCGAAAATTCTAGAGGTGCTGCTGGATCCCATCTACCCAAATATTTCGGACGAAAGAGAAAGATATGAAGCAAAGAAGCGTGAACCAATACAAGCCATCCCACCATCAAGCAGGAGATCTAGGAATGCTTTGTATTTGCCAGAAATTTACGCTGGGAGACAGGCTTGTGATGTGTTCCTGTGCTTCACCTCAAAACCTTCCACACAGTATGAAACAGCTTACGGTGTGGAAGTGGTACATGACGCAAACTCTGCCGCGCAACCTAAGATTGCTTGCGGAGTATAGATGTACAGTAGACGGCAGCTAAAATGAAATTTAGAACAAACAAGGAAATGTGAAATTTAGAAGTATACAAGAAAATGCAGAATACTGCTAATAATATTTGCATCATGTGCATTAGAGGTACGTTAGGGGGCCTAGTACACCCTTAAGGGGGGAGGGAGGGGGAAACGGAGTGCTAAATGTACCTATCAGACCTAAGGTAATAACTAACAGCAAAAAACGAACTCACATAACCCTCAGAACGCATCCAGCAGAGTAACCACAATACATTACGGTGGATGGGGACAGCGACATAACTCACGCATTAACGTTCGCTGTACCCAATGTCTCAGTTATCAATGATGTATCATTACGTATATCTCCCAAATACAGATGAGAAGCTATTTCCAGACGCAAGGGTAAATTGCGCTCTCTCTCTCTCTCTCTCTCTCTGTCTGTGTGTGTGTGTGTGTGTGTGTGTGTGTGTGTGTGTGTGTGAGAGAGAGAGAGACAGAGTGTGTGTGTGTGTGTGTGTGTGTGTGTGTGTGTGTGTGTGTGTGAGAGAGAGAGAGAGAGAGAGAGAGTGTGTGTGTGTGTGTGTGTGTGTGTCATCTGTCTATCTATAGACACACACACACACACACACACACACACATTTCAGTTAAATTTTCAATATAATCTCAAATTGATATACTATTGTACGTTAATCGCAATATGATTACATCGTTCAAAGCAAACGATCAAATATACACCGCAATAAAACTGTATTGTTATCCTAGCTAAATTAAATGTCCTAAAGTGAAAGTCGTTGGTTCGTTACGAAAATAGACAACGTTAATCTCTAATCAAATAGGCACTCTAACACCATTTGATTACTGATTAACGTTGCAAATTTACATAACCAGCTACTATTTTCATTTCAGGATTTTTTGTTTAAATAGTGCGACTTGCCCCTACAAAAAAAATGGTTCAAATGGCTCTGAGCACTATGGGACTTAACATCTGTGGTCATCATCAGTCTCCTAGAACTTAGAACTACTTAAACCTAACTAACCTAAGGACATCACAAACATCCATGCCCGAGGCAGGATTCGAACCTGCGACCGTAGCAGTCGCGCGGTTCCGGATTGGCCCTACAAAACAGGACGATATGTAACGAGTATCACACGCTGAACAACATTTTAGATTGATCTGAAGATGGCTCAATAATGAGTCGAAATCGGTAGTCAATAAAGAAACTTAGGATTTTTATCCACACATGCTTTAAAACAGTAGTGCATGCGTAGAACCTGTACCTGTTGAAGACGCCATGAGGAAAAAGGAAGGAAGGTTAACGTTTCACTTTTAGCCGACGACGGTGTCATTGGAACTGAAATACGAGCTCGGATTGGGGAACGATGTAGAGGAAACAGACCGCGTTGTTTTTGTGTAACCAGTTATTTAAGGAAATCACGGAAAACCTAAATCAGCATGGCCGCACGCGAGTCTGTACCGTTGTCCTCCCCAATGCATGACAACTACTTCTGTTAGCGAAAGTTATTGAACCTACTAAACCATTTCTGCATTAAGTTTTCGTATCTATACGTAAGTACTTAAAACCTTCGCCTACCTGCCTGATTACTTTTTTCTTGCGGTGTTCTATGCTACCCGATTTTTTCATTTTTTTTTAGCAGGTCTGGGTCATTTCAAAGTTTAATCTCATTTGAGCAAAACAATATAATAGCTTTGACTAACGCGCACTTTCCTTTTTTATGGTTTAGCAGTAACTGTTTCACCATTACATTCATTATGGGCTACGTTGAGTGGAATTAGGCTGTTAATAAAACGGAAAAAATACACTGCATCAGTCATAGAGTCTTCCCTTCATAGCCGGCCGCGGTGGTCTAGCGGTTCTAGGCCTCAGTCCGGAGCCGCACGACTGCTACGGTCGCAGGTTCGAATCCTGCCTCGGGCATGGATGTGTGTGATGTCCTTAGGTTAGTTAGGTTTACGTAGTTCTAAGTTCTAGGGGACTGATGACCATAGATGTTAAGTCCCATAGTGCTCAGAGCCATTTGAACCATTTTTTTCTTCCTTTCATACACTACTTTTACCATCATCATCAAATAGAAAACATGGTTGACAGGGCTGTTCTTAGTGTAAAGATAGCATCGATGCTTGCCACCAAGAACAGTTATGAAAAATATGCCTTCCTTCTGATGATGATGCTGTCATAATCTGTTCATTAATGTTATGTTAAAGGATTTACACAGTAGCTTACGCATCAACGTTAGAAACTGCTTATATGTCCTGAGGCTCCGTTAACTCAATACTGAGCAGTATTTTCGAGCGAGACTACTTAGCGACTTCCAACAAACTCTACACATAATTTCAAGAGTTTATCGGTTCATTTTAGCTCCTCATGTAGTAAAACTTCATCATCAAGTATGACGTTTTAATTTATTACTTCTTACTAACAACGTTCATTGCAGACAGTACTTTACTACAGACAGTCAAGGAGGTATGACGTCGTGAATATTGAGATTCTAGAAATACTAGCTTTTCTGAAAACGTGGCGCAAATTACTCTAACAACACTCATACGGTGTTTGACAATGATGGCCTCTTGCAACAAACTTTACACATAATTCGAAGTATTTTACGCATGAGAGTCCGACTCCTTAAAAAATAGAGGATGGCAGAGCGGCGTTACTGGTAATCTGCTAGAAAGACAGAGAAGGACGGCGACACAAATTTTTACTCATACTAAATCTGGAAATATATATACATATGTATGACGTAATGGCAGCACAAATTTTTATTCTCACCAAATCTCGAAATATATATTCGTATATGACGTAACGTACACTACTGGCCATTAAAACTGCTACACCAAGAAGAAATGAAGGTGATAAACGGGTATTCAATTGACAAATATATTATACTAGAACTGACAAATGATTACATTTTCACGCTATTTGCGTGCATAGATCCTAAGAAATCAATGCCCAGAACAACCATCTCTGTCGGTAATAACGGCCTAGATACGCCTCGGCATTGAGTCAGAGATTGGATGGCGTGTACAGGTACAGCTGCCCATGCAGCTTCGACACGATACCACAGTTCATCAAGAGTAGTGACTGGCGTACTGTGACGAGCCAGTTGCTCGGCCACCATACACCAGACGTTTTCAATTGGTGAGAGATCTGGAGAATGTGCTGGCCAGGGCAGCAGTCGAACATTTTCTGTAACCAGAAAGACCCGTACAGGACCGGCAACATGCGGTCGTGCATTATCCTGCTGAAATGTAGGGTTTCGCAGAGATCGAATGAAGGGTAGAGCCACGGGTCGTAACACATCTGAAATGTAATGTCCACTGTTCAAAGTGCCGTCAATGCGAACAAGAGGTGACCAAGACGTGTAACCAATGGCACCCCATACCATCACGCCTGGTGACACGCCAGTATGGCGATGACGAATACACGCTTCCAATGTGCGTTCACCGCCATGTCGCCATACACGGATGTGACCATCATGATGCTGTAAACAGAACCTGGATTCATCCGAAAAAATGACGTTTTGCCATTCGTGCACCCAGGTTCGTCGTTGAGTACACCATCGCAGGCGCTCCTGTCTATGATGCAGCGTCAAGGGTAACCGCAGCCATGGTCTCCGAGCTGATAGTCCATACTGCTGCAAACGTCGACGAACTGTTCGTGCAGATGGTTGTTGTCTTGCAAACGTCCCCATCTGTTGACTCAGGGATCGAGACGTGGCTGCACGATCCGTTACAGCCATGCGGATAAGATTCCTGTCATCTCGACTGCTACTGATACGAGGCCCTTGGGATCCAGCACGGCGTTCCGTATTACCCTCCTGAACCCACCGATTCCATATTCTGCTAACAGTCATTGGATCTCGACCAACGCGAGCAGCAATGTCACGATACGATAAACCGCAATCGCGATAGGCTACAATCCGACCTTTATCAAAGTCGGAAACGTGATGGTACGCATTTCTCCTCCTAACACGAGGGAACACAACAACGTTACACCAGGCAACGCAGGTCAACTGCTGTTTGTGTATGAGATATCGGTTGGTAACTTTCCTCGTGTCAGCACGTTGTAGGTGTCGCCACCGGCGCCAACCTTATGTGAATGCTCTGAAAAGCTAATCATTTGCATATCACAGCAGCTTCTTCCTGCTTGTTAAATTTTGCTTCTGTAGCACGTCATCTTTGTGGTGTAGCAATTTTAATGGCCAGTAGTGAACTTGCTCGAACAAAATTTTGTGACGAGAACATACATTTATACCGTTTCACGGTACACCTTCGTTTTCCCCGCTAGAGCATCAGACGTACGACGTCTTTTTGCCTTAACACGACGTGACAAGGCACGAAACGACAGCGTGCACGCACCGGCTGGCGTCTGACATCCGGGGAAAAATCGACAGAAGGGAGTCGCGACAGCGGATATTTTATCGTCATTTTCGTTCTGCAACGAGTTTTTTCGCGTCAAAAGGTCTGGGAAATGCATGCGCCATGCTGTTGTCAACACCACAATCACCCAGATTGTTACAGTAATGTATCACGGGTGGTATTTGACATCTACCGTATAATGAGAAACAATGAACATAACGACTCATCTCCATCCTACGAAGTTTTTCGTAAATAATCATTGCTTGTGTTTTATATAACTAGCGTTCGTAATAGGCGACTGTGTCGGCGTCAGACTTTCAGAAATGTCGTCTTTTCCAGCGCTACGATCGCGTCGCCACACGTGCTGTCCGGTTAGTAACACTACGCACATTCATGCGAAATCGGCTTTGTCAGGTAAACCTTGTTTACATAATAATCCGATGCGATTACCTGATAAGATAGCGCCGCCGACTGCGGAACACTTTTTGCGCGTTTCGCAATATGTGCATTTAACCGTAAATGGCTGACATAAATAGACTGGAATGTTCTGTAGCCGTGACGGCGCGAACTTTCAGCTACAGTGCACGGAAAAGTTTGCAAATACTACCGAACAATCTAGAGAGATTACACGAGAAGTGCAACACATTTCTTTCTGTAACCAGGTTGGTTTTATTCAAGATTCTAAATACTAAAATTTTTATTCGAATTCTACAAATTCATCTTTTTTCAGATTTTCTTCTTTTTTCCGGTTTCCCCTCTGAATTCTATATTCTAATTCGGCCATAATAAGTTATTTTTCTGCTCAAATAGCAAAATTCATCTAGTACTTTTAGTGTCTCATTTTCTAACCTAATTCGCTTACCACTGCCTGATTTAATTCGTCTAAATTCCATTCCCCTATTCTTCCTAAACTTTAATTCCTTCTCCAAATTTTTCCTTGGCTTCCTTTAATACTAGCGCAATGAAGAACAACCCTGTCTCACTCCCTGCTCAGCCATTGCTTTGCTTTCATGCCCCTCGACTCTTGTAACTGCCGTCCAGTTTCTGTACAAGTTGTAAACAGCCTTTTGCTCCCTGTATTTTACCCCCGTTACCTTCAGAATTTCGAACAGTGTATACTAGTCAATCTTGTCAAAGGCTTTCTCTACATCTACAAAAGTCGTACACGTAGGTTTGCCTTTCCTTAACCTATCTTCTAAGATAAGTCGTAGGGTCAATATTGCTTCGCCCTATATACTCCGGAATCCGAATTGATCTTTCCCGAGGTTGTCTCCTACCAGCTTTTCCATTCTTCTACGAAGAATTCGTGTTAGCGTTTTGTAAAAATGACATACTAAACAGGTAGTTCGGTAATTTTCACTCCTGTCAGCAACTGCTTTCATTGAAATTGGAGTTATTACATTCCTCTTGACATCTGAGGGTACTTCCTCTGTCTCATATATCTTGCAAACCAGGTGAAACAGTTCTGTTATGGCTGGCTCTCCCGAACAAATCAGCAGTACTAATGGAACGTCGTCTATTCCAAGAGCCTTGTTTCTGTTTAACGTCTTTCAGTGCTGTGTCAAATTCTTGTTGCAGCGTATCTCCCATCTCATCGTGTCTTCTTCCCTTTCTGTAATATTGCCTTCAAGTTCATTACCCTTGTACAGCCGCTCTATACACTCTTCCTCCTTTCAGCATTTCTTTCTTTGCTTATCATTGGTTTTCCATCTGAGCTCTTGACATTCAGACAGCTGTTCCTCTTTTGTCCAAAGGCCCCTTTAATTTTCTTGTAGGCGGTATGTACAGCATCTTTCTCCAAAATTATACATGCTTCTATGGACTCACATTTGTTCTTAGCCATTCCTGCTTAGCCTTTTTGCACTCTCTCTCTCTCTCTCTCTCTCTCTCTCTCTCTCTCTTTCCACGTTCGCATTCCATTTCGCCTGCATTAACTGCATTTTTTATACTTGCTCCTTTCAGAAACTAAATTCAGTATCTCCTGTGACAACCAACTATTTCTATTACGCTTTGTCCTTGATTCTTCGATCAACTACGCCTTGTCTTTGATAATACGCAGCTGAAAATTCTAAGTTCTACGAGACCTATTCAATTTCAGGGGTTGGGAAGTAGCAAAATTCAAAGACGAACATGGGAACCATGTTTTCTACTGTTTAGAGGATTGGCCCAGGACAGCCCGGAGAGCACAGGCGATGTGGAGGGCAACTGGCGTTATTTGATGTAGGCGGAAGAGGTTCCACGAAGAGGTGCTCCTCGAACGTTGCAGAACAGCGGTTCCCAATCTGGGAGTACTATCCCCTGAGGGGTAAAATGAAATTTTCTGAGGGGTGAAAACTAAACAATTCGATTCTGTTTCAGTCACGAAACTAAATTATTTTCAAAAGATCACTACTGTCGTAACAGTTTTGTAAGACTAATACTGATTATGGTCTATAAGTTATCAATAATTACTTTTTCTCAATTAGTAGCAATAATGCAATGGAGGCTACAGGTTCCTCACATAGCCCACCCACTACAAACATGTCTTGCGCTTTGACCCGTACATCGTTGATGATAAAAGTGGGACATATACATAACAAAAATTAAATATCTCAATAAATGTCTTCTGCGAGTTGGATATCGTACCTGCAGTAGTCCAGAGATTGCTTTATTACTTCGTAACAGATAAATGAATTAATTGACAGCGCGACATAGCAGTAACTACGTAAGGGCTACTATAGTACTGTACATAGTGTTTATTATTATTATTATTATTATTATTATTATTAATAGAGTGGTCAGACACAAAGCATTAACGGCCTGAAGTCTTCCAATTTCTGCCAGTTCATAAGTAAGGAGTGCGGCAATCAAGTGATTTATGAACAGTAAGCATAGTGTACACATTTTAACTTTATTGATTTTAAATGGGATTGCAGCGTGCTGGTCAAGCAAGTACCGCAATGGAGTGGAGTGATGTAGGGGAATCATGATCTTCAACAAGTGCCTCGCTGTTGATAGTTACCTTTCTTTTCTGAGAGGGAGTTGTGGGTAGCACTTGCGATGCATCACGAATTCCTTCGTCATTAATTATAGCGTGCGCGCGAGCGCGAGCGCACGCGCACGTCACTCACACACACACACACACACACACACACACACACACACACACACACACACACACACCGAGTAAGTATCATTCCTCTTTCGTTATTTTAAAAATAAAAGTATTCCGAGAAAAATCTTTCATTCTTCAGTTCAGTTAGGTGCTTAAGTTGGTGACAATGTGGCAGAGAGGGGGCAATAGATGGCAAGAGGGAGGGGTGGGGGGAAAGGCAGGGTACTAGCTAATGTCTCATTGCAGTCAGGGTTAATAGCCTAAGAAAAGTGGGAACTACTGTTCTAAAGGTTCGGCTTATTATGCACTTACAATCTGGAGAGAAGTAAGCCGCAGTTTAAGCGAGTGGAAACTCCTTGGCTCGCGAGCGGGGAGGATACAAAACACACCGAGGTAACGAAAGACATGGGATAACGATATTCACATATACAGCTGGCGTAGTATCGCGTCTACAAAGTGCAAAAGGGCAGTGCATTGACGAGGCTGTCATCTGTACTTACGTGATTCATGCGAAAAGGTTTCCGAAGTGATTGTAGCCGCACGACAGGAATTAACAGACTCTGAACGCAGAATGGTAGTTGGAGCTAAAAGCTTGGGCTATTTCATTTCGGAAATCGTTAGGAATCCAATATTTCGAGAATACTTTCAGGCTTTACCTCTCACCACAGACAACGCAGTGACCGGCGGCCTTCACTTAACGACCGAAAGCAGCGGCGTTTGCATAGAACTGTCACTGCTAACAGACAAGCAACATTGCGTGAAATAACCGCAGGAATCAACGTGGGATTTACGATAAACGTATCAGCTAGGACAGGGCGGCGAAATTTGGCGTTAATGGGCTATGGCAGAAAGCGACCGACGCGTGTGGCCTTGCTAACAGCACGACATCGCCTGCAGCATCTCTGCTGAGCTCGTCACCTGATCGGTTGGACGCTAGATGATTGGAAAACCGTGTCCAGGACAGATGAGTCCCGACTTCAGTTGGTAGCAACTGATGGTAGGGTTTCAGTTCGGCGCTGACCCCAGGAAGCCATGGACGTAAGGTGTCAACAAGGAGCTGTGGAAGCTTGTGGTGGTTCCATAATGGTGTGGGCTGTGCTTACATGAAATGGTCTAGGTTCTGGTTACATTCGGCTACTTGGAGACCATTTGCAGCCATTCATTGACACTATGTTCCCAAACAAAGATGGAATTTTTACGGATGACAATGCGCCATGTCACCAGGCCACAACTCTTCCCGATTAGTTTTGAGAACATTCTGAACAATTTGAGCGAATGATTTGGCATCCCAGATCGCCAGAGACGAATCCCATCGAATATTTATGGCACATAATCAAGAGGTCAGTTGGTGCACAAAATCCTGCAAATGGTAACGCTTTCGCAATTCTGGACGGTTATAGAGGCAGCATGGCTCATTTTTTCTGTGGAGACTTCCAAAGATTTGTTGAGTCGATGCCAAATCGAGTTGATTCATTGCGCCGGGCAAAGGAAAGTGCGGCACGAGATAGGGGGTATCCCATGACTTTTGTCACCTCAGATTGTTCCATGAAGAATTGTAATATTTGGATGATAAGCAGACATAATAAAAGTGTCGTAATGACCGAGTCGAGAGGGTACAAACCTTCGTTACAGTTTTTACTGGCAAAACTGTTCAGTTTGTGTTGCCCAATAAAACTGAAGTATGTTAACGTCGCGGATGGTAGAGAATTTACTTATAGCGGGTAGCACCCCCTTCATCAGAATTCCTTGACGGGGATCGATCGGGAACAGTTTCTGTCGACGGTGTTTGCCGGGTATGAGTGGCGCAGTCAGCTGCGACAGAAGTTTGAATGTCTTTTGCGAGTGAAACAGACAAATCGCATAGCAAGTGACTTTTTGTATTGTGGACAGATGTTTGACTTTCATGGTGATATTGCACTACTAGCCATTAAAATTGCTACACCAAGAAGATGACGTGCTACAGACGCGACATTTAACCGACAGGAAGAAGAAGCTGTTATATGCAAATGATTAGCTTTTCAGAGCATTCACATAAGGTTGGCGCCGGTGGCGACACCTACAACGTGCTGACATGAGGAAAGTTTCCAACCGATTTCTCATACACAAACAGCAGTTGACCGGCGTTGCTTGGTGAAACGTTGTTGTGATGCCTCGTGTAAGGACGAGAAATGCGTACCATCACGTTTCCGACTTTGATAAAGGTCGGATTGTAACCTATCGCGATTGCGGTTTATCGTATCGCGACATTTCTGCTCGGGTTTGTCGAGATACAATGACTGTTGGCAGAATATGGAATCGGTGGGTTCAGGAGGGTAATACGGAACGCCGTGCTGGATCCTAAGGGCCTCGTATCAGTAGCAGTCGAGATGACAGGAATCTTATCCGCATGGTTGTAACGGATCGTGCAGCCACGTCTCGATCCCTGAGTCAACAGATGGGGACGTATGCAAGACAACAACCATCTGCACGAACAGTTCGACGTCGTTTCCAGCAGCATGGACTATCAACTCGGAGACCATGGCTGCGGTTACCCTTGACGCTTCATTACAGACAGGAACGCCTGCGATGGTGTACTCAACGACGAACCTGGGTGCACGAATGGCAAAACGTCATTTTTACGGATGAATCCAGGTTCTGTTTACAGCATCATGATGGTCGCATCCGTGTATGGCGACATCGCGGTGAACGCACATTGGAAGCGTGTATTCGTCATCGCCATACTGGCGTATCACCCGGCGTGATGGTATGGGGTGCCATTGGTTATACGTCTCGGTCACCTCTTGCTCGCATTGACGGCACTTTGAACAGTGTACGTTACCTTTCAGATGTGTTACGACCCGTGGCTCTACCCTTCATTCGATCCCTGCGAAACCCTACATTTCAGCAGGATAATGCACGACCGCATGTTCCAGATCCTGTACGGGCCTTTCTGGATACAGAAAATGTTCGACTACTCCCCTGGCCAGCACATTCTCCAGATCTCTCACCAACTGAAAACGTCTGGTCAGCGGTGGCCGAGCAACTGGCTCGTCACAATACGCCAGTCACTACTCTTGATGAACTGTGTTACCTGTGCACGCCATCCAAGCTCTGTTTGACTCAATGCCCAGGCGTATCAAGGCCGTTATTACGGCCAAATGGTTCAAATGGCTCTGAGCACTATGGGACTCAACTTCTGAGGTCATTAGTCCCCTAGAACTTAGTACTAGTTAAACCTAACTAAGGCAACGGCCTTGCCGCAGTGGATACACCGGTTCCCGTGAGATCACCGAAGTTAAGCGCTGCCGGGCGTGGTCCGCATTTGGATGGGTGACCATCCAGGCCGCCATGCGCTGTTGCCATTTTTCGGGGTACACTCAGCCTCGTGATGCCAATTGAGGAGCTACTCGACCGAATAGTAGCGGCTTCGGTCAAGAATACCATCATAACGACCGGGAGCGCGGTGTGCTGACCCCACGCCCCTCCTATCCGCATCCTCCTGAGGATGAGACGGCGGTCGGATGGTCCCGGTAGGCCACTCGTGGCGACGACGGAGTGAAAAAAAAAAAACTTAACTAACCTAAGGACATCACAATCACATACATCCATGCCCGAGGCAGGATTCGAACCTGCGACTGTAGCGGTCTCGCGGTTCGAGACTGCAGCGTCTAGAACTGCTCGGCCACTTCGGCCGGCTATTACGGCCAGAGGTGGTTGTTCTGGGTACTGATTTCTCAGGATCTATGCACCCAAATTGCGTGAAAAAGTAATCACGTGTCAATGCTAGTATAATACACACTCCTGGAAATGGAAAAAAGAACACATTGACACCGGTGTGTCAGACCCACCATACTTGCTCCGGACACTGCGAGAGGGCTGTACAAGCAATGATCACACGCACGGCACAGCGGACACACCAGGAACCACGGTGTTGGCCGTCGAATGGCGCTAGCTGCGCAGCATTTGTGCACCGCCGCCGTCAGTGTCAGCCAGTTTGCCGTGGCATACGGAGCTCCATCGCAGTCTTTAACACTGGTAGCATGCCGCGACAGCGTGGACGTGAACCGTATGTGCAGTTGACGGACTTTGAGCGAGGGCGTATAGTGGGCATGCGGGAGGCCGGGTGGACGTACCGCCGAATTGCTCAACACGTGGGGCGTGAGGTCTCCACAGTACATCGATGTTGTCGCCAGTGGTCGGCGGAAGGTGCACGTGCCCGTCGACCTGGGACCGGACCGCAGCGACGCACGGATGCACGCCAAGACCGTAGGATCCTACGCAGTGCCGTAGGGGACCGCACCGCCACTTCCCAGCAAATTAGGGACACTGTTGCTCCTGGGGTATCGGCGAGGACCATTCGCAACCGTCTCCATGAAGCTGGGCTACGGTCCCGCACACCGTTAGGCCGTCTTCCGCTCACGCCCCAACATCGTGCAGCCCGCCTCCAGTGGTGTCGCGACAGGCGTGAATGGAGGGACGAATGGAGACGTGTCGTCTTCAGCGATGAGAGTCGCTTCTGCCTTGGTGCCAGTGATGGTCGTATGCGTGTTTGGCGCCGTGCAGGTGAGCGCCACAATCAGGACTGCATACGACCGAGGCACACAGGGCCAACACCCGGCATCATGGTGTGGGGAGCGATCTCCTACACTGGCCGTACACCACTGGTGATCGTCGAGGGGACACTGAATAGTGCACGGTACATCCAAACCGTCATCGAACCCATCGTTCTACCATTCCTAGACCGGCAAGGGAACTTGCTGTTCCAACAGGACAATGCACGGCCGCATGTATCCCGTGCCACCCAACGTGCTCTAGAAGGTGTAAGTCAACTACCCTGGCCAGCAAGATCTCCGGATCTGTCCCCCATTGAGCATGTTTGGGACTGGATGAAGCGTCGTCTCACGCGGTCTGCACGTCCAGCACGAACGCTGGTCCAACTGAGGCGCCAGGTGGAAATGGCATGGCAAGCCGTTCCACAGGACTACATCCAGCATCTCTACGATCGTCTCCATGGGAGAATAGCAGCCTGCATTGCTGCGAAAGGTGGATATACACTGTACTAGTGCCGACATTGTGCATGCTCTGTTGCCTGTGTCTATGTGCCTGTGGTTCTGTCAGTGTGATCATGTGATGTATCTGACCCCAGGAATGTGTCAATAAAGTTTCCCCTTCCTGGGACAATGAATTCACGGTGTTCTTATTTCAATTTCCAGGAGTGTATTTGTCCAATGAATACCCGTTTCTGCATTTCTTCTTGGTGTAGCAATTTTAATGGCCAGTAGTGTACTTGCTGACTTAGACGTGATTAGACAATGATTAACACCGATAACGCCACGCCCTGTGTCTTTCTCACTACTGTGATGGTAAGCTGGGCTGTGCTCGCTAGCTTGCATCGTGGTTTTCTCAGTGCTGTACAGATATTCGCTGATGGCCGTCTGGCAGCGAAAATATGTGCAAAACAGGAAAAAGTTGAGAATTCCCCGTTGATATGGTTCCGAAACAAATTACAGTCCACGCGGCAAGAATATTTTTAACATGCGTCTGTAGAAACGAGAACTTATCTTCCGCCTGTGTGTTTAATTTTCCATTGGTTTCGCGAATTCTTAGACAGTTAGTGGCTTCTGAAAAGTTTCCTAGGGTTCTGGTGTGGAGTACAAACTAGTTTGAGCAGGATGTGAGACTTACATCTATAAACTTAGTGGGGGAACACAAGGCCTTAACAATACAGTTTGTTTTTACCAGTTACGTGCCTGTTTATTTACAGAATAACGAACTCATTCTGTGTCCTATCGTTTATCTTGAATTAAACAGGCGTGTCACTAGACGGAGTGGTGTGACGGATGTACTCATGCAGTGGAACGTGGCCAGGTGAGATTTGTAGGTCTCTGTCACCGAGCTCGTAACTGCTTCTATTAACCCACGTGACTGCGATCAAGAGTGTTCTTAGACGTGCCTCAAGTTATGCTAGCCATCCCTGAAGAGAGTTTCCTTTTTATACTTCCCACAGTTTGTACAAACCGAGAGCTAATATTAAAACATGTTACATGCTTCAGTCTTTTATAGGGACACGTTTACAAGCCGTAAAGTGCAGTACCAGAGATCTCCATTTGCATGGTCTATTTTAAAAGTTACATCTTTTCATTTAGTGAAACGTTTCCACTTTCGCTGTGTGTATATCAACACTTGTGGAAACGAGACTATTGATCAAAAGCATCCGGACACCTCCACGTAATGCGGAATTGACCACTGAAGGCAACGAGAGGTGGACCCGCCACTATAAAAGGAGGCGTGGAGTGCTGTGATGTCAGTAGAGAAAATGTATCAACACAATGGGTCGGTCAGAATGAGAGATCAGTGACTTCGAACGTCGACAAGTCACTGGATGCCATCTGAGTAGCAAATACATCAGCGACAGTTTAACCCTTCTTTAGCTGCCCAAGTCGACTGTAGGTTATATGATTATGAACTGAAAGCGTGAAGGAACAACCATAGCTAAACCAAGCCCAGCCAGACGTCATGTACCGAAGAACAGGCACCATAGAATACTGAAATCAGCTGAAGGACTCAGTCGTAAGCTCCAAGGTACCAATAGCAGTCCAGCTTATAAAACCACTGTGCTTAGGGAGTTAAAAAGAATAGGTTACAATGTTCGAGCAGATCCTCATAAGCTACCAACTTCACAGTCAGTGCTCAGTGAAGTTTGAAGTGGTGGTATGAGCAACGTTACTAGACAGTGAATGACTGGAAACAAGTGATTTGTATCGATGAATTACACTATACCCTGTGGCATTCCGATGGAATGGTTTGGGTTTGGCAAGTGGCTGGAAAACATTAACTGTCATTAAGTGTGGTACCAACAGTGAATTACGGAGGAGGTAATGTTAGGGTATGCATGAGTTTTAAGTGGTTAGTGTATAGTCCCGTGATTGCGCTTAAGAAAACGCTAAATGTGTAAGGATGAGAACACTTTTTGAAGCATTGCAGGCTGCGTACAGTATAGAAATAGTTCGGAAACGATGACTCTTACAAGGGAACCTCCCCATCGCACCCCCCTCAGATTTAGTTATAAGTTGGCACAGTGGATTGACCTTGAAAAACTGAACACGTATCAATTGAGAAAATAGGAAGAAGTTGTGTGGAACAGTGAAAAAAATTAGTAAAATATACAAACGGAGTAGTCCATGCGCAAGGTATACATCATCAAGGAGAATGTGAGCTCAGGAGCGCCGTGGTCGCGTGGTTAGCGTGAGTAGCTGCAGAACGAGAGGTCCTTGGTTCAAGTCTTCCATCGAGTGAAAATTTTACATTCTTTATTTTCCCAAAGTTATTATCTGTCCGTTCGTTCACTGACGTCTCTGTTCACTGCAATAAGTTTAGTGTCTGTGTTTTGCGACCGCACCGCAAAACCGCGCGATTAGTAGACGAAAGGACGTGCCTCTCCAATGGGAACCGAAAACATTTGATCGCAAGGTCATAGGTCAACCGATTCCTCCACGGGAAAACACGTCTGATATATTCTATACAACACTGGTGACGGGATGTGTGTCACATGACAGGAATATGTTGTCGACCCACCTAACTTGTACACTTGGCGAATGGGTAAAAAGATTCTTCTACCTTCCCCGATTTAGGTTTTCTTGTGGGTGTGATAATCACTCCCAAAAAAGTGATGAAAACATAATAGTTTGGCCGGCCGCGGTGGCCGTGCGGTTCTAGGTGCTGCAGTCCGGAACCGCGGGACTGCTACGGTCGCAGGTTCGAATCCTGCCTCGGGCATGGATGTGTGTGATGTCCTTAGGTTAGTTAGGTTTAAGTAGTTCTAAGTTCTAGTGGACTGATGACCACAGCAGTTGAGTCCCATAGTGCTCAGAGCCATTTGAACCATTTGAACTTATAAGGCAAAAGTTGTGTTGCGATGTTCACAGAAGTCTGATTGGTATTCGTTTGGTAAGTTGTGTAGTCTGCGAGCTCTTCTGGCCGACCCAATTTGCTGTTACTGCTTCTCCAGACGACAAAATACCTTCGGTGTCCTTTTATATTGGCGGGTCCGCCTCGCATGACATCTAGCAGGTGTCCGGATGCTTCCGACTGTTTGGGTATTTTATCGTGACGTCCCTAAACGCTGGACAATCCAGCTCGTATGATAGAACGCACAGGGTCCTGTGTGTGTCCTGCAAGAGAGTTGCCACGCCAGGCGTACGCACCTGCGTCCTCTTATCGATCCCTTTTCAGTGATACGGGGTCGACAGCAGCACATTCCCCGTTCTCGCTAGACTACTGCATGGCGAGAATCAATGGGAGCGCCACAATTGTGGAGCCACCTGAGAAGAGCACTTACTGTCAGGTGCATTCTAGTTAACTGCAGACGTTCTCTTCCGAACAGATAATTAAGCAGGAAAAATACCATTTGTGTCGTCCAATACACGTCGCCTTTCCGCAGGCGTCTATGCAGCGCATTTGTGGACACACGTCGACCCACGCCAGCGACAACGTTTGCACGTCGTTTGTTTGGAGTGGCGCATCTTCCGCTTTGACCACTCACGCGTGTATATTGGTCATCAGAGGGCGCGTCCGGGATTGGACGCGTTCAGCCTACAACAGGCAGCCGAGCGAGACACTGTGTTACATGGAAGGTATATAAGTTTACAGACCAAACAAAATCATTCACGCCACGCAGGTTCCGTATCCCAAGCAGATTGCGAATTTCGGCATTCCTCCCAGAGAAATCAAACAACGTAGACATGGGTCTGCTAAACTGTACTTCATTGACACCCTCCAAAGGTAAGGGGACAAGCCATCAAGTACGACGGCCAGTGGAAAAGTTTCGGTTTAGTGACTCTGGTTTATGTAGCGCAGCGCTGTTAAAGTCATTGACAACTAGAACATTAACTGAGTAATAGTGTGAGGGTTTCGTTCAAATGCTTAAACTGGAATGCCTTGTCATCGTAAAATTCTTTGCTGTCGACGGTTAAGTGTCAACGAAACTCATCTAAAGTTGGTGAAGGTTTACATGGAGTCAACACCTTCTTATCAACAATCAATCAGGAGAAAAGTGGTGGAATTCACACGTTGTCACACTCATTTTGAAGCTGGTAGTGACGTTGTCCTTGTCTACCATACAGAACACAAGAATAAACACACCACTTCTTTTCGCACTTTCATGTTCAGTTGTTTTCATTACAAATTGCTAAGATAAAATGAAACTTATTTAATCTTAACAGTTCAGAATCTCTGGAATGCAACCAGCAGAATGTGAAATGATGGCGGTGTGTTCATACTTGTGCTCGTGTGCCACACAAGGGTACATTAAAAAAAAATGGAAGAAAATACATCACTGAGATGATTTACAACTAGGCATGCGCAAACTTTACTGACCCGTGGGCCTTATTCACATACATACATTTGCTTGTGGTCGCCTCTTAAGCGATGCAACAGCAGCGCATCTAGCGCATAAAGTCAGAACTGTAGCATCATGACGTTAATGTTTATGGGATGACACACTGGTACGAACGACCCTCATTTCCTGACACGCCTCGCCAACAAATGTGCCTCAAAATACGCGTTTTTGAGAATACATTCATTTTATGTTCATCCTGGCATCAGATGGTTACAATTATTTGCGCGTTGTGAACATTGTTTCTTTTCTTATAGTAACGATTCATGTTGAATGTGACTCGAGTTTGTTCTGCTTAGTCCATTGATGAATGAATGAGAAATTTTCACGCTTCACAAAATGTATTCACATTAATTGACATCTGAACTGCACACTCGTCGGGTAAAAAAAAAAAAAAACAGACTTCACTGATCACTTTGACTTTCAAAAGTAACTTCAAAACTGACTTGTCGCTGCATCGCTTTATACAGAATTTTAACAATAGCTTCCAAAATAAAGCATTATTAATTTTGTACAATTTTGATGTTAAAATTAAAACTTACAAAACGTAAAGAAATTGATGTTACAGCCGAATAAGGTATAAAATACATTATTGAGCGACACTATTTTATAGTAATATCTTTAGTTTTCCATAAGAAAATCATTCTGAACTTTAATTACAATAATGTCTCTTGTATTATTTTAGTTATGTAATTAATTACAGTTTGGATTTGGTTACTAACATTTAACGGTAGTACAGAGCCCGTGCTTTATCCGTTTACATACATAAAATGCACAAAAAAGGCCTCAAATTCTGGAAATTGGAAAACTGTGAGATGTAAACAATTGGAGAGTTAATCAGAAATGTAATTACAAAGAATATTAATTACACAGGAAGGCATAAAAATAAATAACAAATGAAAATACATTGCTTGGTAATAACTTTTAAGCCGTTTCTCAAGATAGTGAGGTCTTCTGTTACTAGATTTTTAGATTACCATTTTGTTAATTAGAAGCATTTATTTTTCATGCTAACATCTCTGCAGTCTCTAGTTATTTATTGCGAAGGACTTATTACCTCAATTTCTTGATTAGTTACTTAATTTAGTATATGTACATAATTTTATCAATGACAACAATCCACCGATAATTACGACAACGCATGTCCTTCCAGAACATTCCTAGATTAGATTGTTTGGGGGAGGAGACCAGACAGCGAGGTCATCGGTCTCATCGGATTAGGGAAGGAAGCCGGCCGTGCCCTTTCAAAGGAACCATCCCGGCATTTACCTGGAGCGATTTAGGGAAATCACGGAAAACCTAAATCAGCATGGCCGGACGCGGGATTGAACCGTCGTCCTCCCGAATGCGAGTCCAGTGTGCTAACCACTGCGCCACCTCGCTCGGTACAAGTTTTTTATCAAATAGGACAGAATGATATACATGAAGACACACATACAAGGCCTTAGGAAGCACTGAATTGTCCGATAACTATCCGGATGCATATAAAAAAAGGTGGTATCGGTTATTTCATATGAGTTCTGGGGGGAGGCTGTACCGTTATATTACGATATTGTACAATAGGTGTCTTCAAAACTTCCCTTGGAAAATTCTGACGCCGTTAGTAAACAATCAATGATTACGACACGTAAACATCTGAAGATTGAATGCCAGGCATCTTGAAAAGTCGTCATGGAAAAATAAACGCCTACTAGGACAACTGGTTAAAGTGAACTCATTATGAATTACCTTCAATTTAAACGATTCAAGTGTTCTAACACGTCCACAGCAGACAATATATAATTGTTAATACGAGACAGAACAGAAAAACAAAATATCGAAGTATCCGAGTATGCATCTCAGGCGGAATACTTATACAACGCGAGCGTCTCTCTCTCTCTCTCTCTCTCTCTCTCTCTCTCTCTCTCTCTCTCTCCCCTCCCACGAATTTCTTCCGCGGCCTGGATTCGGCCTGCGGGCCGCCGGTTGCCCACCGGTCATTTAGACGTACAACTGTCTTAATGGTGCATTGTAAAATAAATCTATCCTCCTTGACAGGTACTATTTTCGGGACCTAACCTCACTGGCACACGCAGCATATAAACATCATACTCCAAAGGAATCTATAAGTAATAATTAAAGTACATTTAACTGCAAATTACATGATGATGGCATGCTAATGAAATGTGTCGTGCCAATAAACATTGGCAAACTAGATGAAAAACGCGGCATTGCTAAGGTACTCCCTTTGGCAATTTTCTATTAGAAACGAAAACGAAAAATGAAATGCGTTTCATGTGTAATATCGAAGAAATTCATTTCCCTGTATTCGTGAAAACACCTTTGAAATCATGAAACAGTTTCTGTACGCCGAGTGCACCTGCTTCGGTTGTCAGCAACGCGATTTTGTAAACGTCTCTACGCGGGATAGCCGCGCGGTCTCAGGCGCCTTGCCATGGTTCCCGCGGCTCCCCCCGTCGGAGGGTCGAGTCCTCCCTCCGGTATGGGTTTCTATATTGTCCCTAGCGTAATTAGTTTAAGTTAGATTGAGTAGTGTGTTAGCTTAGGGATCGATGACCTCAGCAGTTTGGTCACATTAGGAACTTTCCAAATTTTCAAACGTCTCTATGGCAACGCCTCTTCATAGTTCTACAGCCATTTGTGCTTCGCAATTGAAAGCTGTGAAAAGCGCTGCCAGGAGTCAGGGATGTCCTGTAGCAGTGTCTTAGCAGTAATGAATAAATTTGTTAAAACTTCATGCATGAAGCGACATTTTTCCAAGCAATCTATATGTTTATGACGTAATATCTCTTGAACTATATGTCGCTCAATGGTGTATTAGTCTAGGTACATTCAGTGTCATCTGTGGGTATTCTCTGCAAAATGTGTTGCGAATAGAGTTATTAGCAAAGAAATAATAAATTTAAACGTTATCCACAATGCGGCAATTATTCAGACATCTCAATGATTACGATGTCATATCTGCTGAACTGTGTGTGGTACCATGACAATTTTGTAGATGAATTTACCGGTATATGTGGTTACTGTCTGCGAAATTAATTACGAATAGACTGGTAGCACAGAGGTAATAAATTTAAACGCCATGCATAACGTGGCTTCTGATCACGCATCTAATTGTTCATGGTAACACATCTCGCGAACTACGATAAGTAGGTGGCTCTTAGCCTCACAGGGATTGTTGGGTTGGGTTGTTTGGGGGAAGAGACCAGACAGCGAGGTCATCGGTCTCATCGGATTAGGGAAGGACGGGGAAGAAAGTTGGCCGTGCCCTTTGAAAGGAACCATCCCGGCATTTGCCTGGAGCGATTTGGGGAAATCACGGAAAACCTAAATCAGGATGGCCGGACGCGCGATTGAACCGTCGTCCTCCCGAATGCGAGTCCAGTGTGCTAACCACTGCGCCACCTCGCTCGGTGCCAGGGATTGTTGTCTGACAGTAAGTGATGTGTGTACCAAGTTTGGTTTAAATTACTCCTGGGATTTAGGAGGAGATGTGGAACATAAACAAATACGTACATCCAATTTAATAATATACATGGGTGTAAGTGTCTCAAGCTGAAGAATGATTTCATGAGTTTTGTAATACACTCGCGGACCTCAGCAAATTCCATGGATAAATTTAAGGTATTTTTACTGACTTCCTTGTACATGGTAACACAATTACTGATGAATACTATTGGAGTCTTCTGAACCAAGAAAAAAACTTTCTTCAGGATAAATCAATTGCCTATAAAGGAGAATGACACTTTGAAACTTGAGGGATTCGAAAGGATTGGAACGTGCACGCTATTCACATAATTTGGTACCCTTTGACCTCCACCTTTCGTGCATATAATGAAATTTATGGCTGGAGAACGTTCCGTATTCAATGGCGAGTTTATCGCAGCCATAGACAGATATTTCGTAGAAGTGCCAGAATCGTAACTGAGGGAATCAGATCAGGTATTGACACACTAAAAGTAGTAAAGAAGCTTAATACTTCGCAGCAAAAGACGTGGCGATGATCGAAGGAGAGAAGATACGAAATGGAGAATTGCAGTAGCAAGGAAATCATTCCGAGAAAGAGAGAATTGAAAACATGGAATGTTAAATTTAATAGTTATGAAGTCTTTTCTGAAAGATTCTGTTAGGAGTGTAGCCTTGTACGCAACTGAAGCGTGGACGATGAATAGTATCAATAAGGAAATGGAAGCTTTTGAAATGTGGTGTAGTAGAAAAATGCTGAATCGTATCGATCGGATAACTACTGAAGAGGTAATGAGTCTAGCTGAAGCGAAACGAAATTTATGCCAAAATTTGAATAAAGGGAGCGATCAGTAGACTGGACACATTCTGAGGCATAAAAAAAATAGACATTTTGGTAATGGAGAAAGGTATGAGAGGAAAAATGGCAAAGTGAGCTCAAAAGTCGAATGCAGTGAGCAGTTTTAAGTGTATGAAGGTTACGGCAGTTATGCAAAGCTGTAGAAACTTTCAGAGGACAACAGCGTAGAGAGCTGTATCAAACCAGAGCACTGTGGCCCATTTCGCGGAAAGGGAGGGAAAAACATTAACAAAATATTCAGACGGAAATAAAAACTGACATTCAAGGTTTTCTGGGAGTTACTGATTATTAATCTCATAATATTTTAGGAAATTCAAAACAGAGAAACAAAACCAGAAAGGGGGAGTGGCCTGTCTCGCAAAAAAATTCATTCATTCCTTGAAAATAGGTTCACGAAGGTAATCTTTGAGAAAATGTTCTGTTTTCAGAATTTATTTGAACAAATAATACATTGGCGTTCACTGTAGTGTAGTTAATCCAACTATTTACAGGTGCTAAAATAAGTACAATCACATGATTTATCCGAGCTAATATCGGAGTCGTCCGATCGAAATTCAGCTACTGGGTGTGAATAAGAGAGTAACAATAATTGTTTAGCATCGAATGACAACACACTAGACTTACACGAGATATATTCGCCGTTGTGAATATGGTCAGCCGGCCGCGGTGGTCTCGCGGTTCTAGGCGCGCAGTCCGGAACCGTGCGACTGCTACGGTCGCAGGTTCGAATCCTGCCTCGGGAATGGATGTGTGTGATGTCCTTAGGTTAGTTAGGTTTAAGTAGTTCTAAGTTCTAGGGGACTGATGACCACAGCAGTTGAGTCCCATAGTGCTCAGAGCCATTTGTGAATATGGTCAACTATCAACTGTATGGAATGACGACAGTGAAAACTGGTGCTTGACCGGCACACGAGCCCCTATTTCCCCTTATCGCGAGCGGTCGCCTTAGGCCGTGAGCTAAGTGAGCGACAGATGCGACCGACAGCGAACTACTTCTGGATACGCGACACTCCAGCGACAAGCAGCAGCATCGTGTGAAAAGCTCGCGTGTTCTGCGTGCGAGCGACCATGTCGCGCTACAAGATGGCTGCTTAGAGCCAACCAGCTGTTTCTATAAAACGACATCCCTAACCTGTAGAATACTGTAGCTGGAGAGTAAGGCTACAAAATTAGGTTTATTTAAGAAAATAAAGCGAAAAGGAATGCTGTGCATGAAATTTACAAATGGATGAATCTCTATGGAGAATTTCATAAATATCATCAACTACGAAGATCACCAGACAAATTCTTCAAATGGTTCAAATGGCTCTGAGCACTATGGGACTTAACATCTATGGTCATCAGTCCCCTAGAACTTAGAACTCCTTAAACCTAACTAACCTAAGGACAAATTGTTCGAATGCACGTGAATGAGAAAAGGACCACTCGACTACCTCATCAATAAATTAAATACGAATGTTTTTTTACATGATTAAGAACTTTTAACAGACAATAAATGCGGAAGAATGACTGACTACATGACTCAACTACCCATGTACCTACATAAATACACAGATTGACGCAAGGAAATAGCAGCTAGTTGTGGTGGTTAGAAGATTGTAGGTTCGATTCCGTTTTCTTCTTACATTTTAACTAACTCAGTTAAAATTCTGCATGCTAAATTTTATGTATACTGTTTACACGGAATCGCTAAGTACATTTTTAAGGTCTCGGCAAAGAACTTGATCTCTAAGTGTATACACACCTATCCCAGCATATCGCACACATTAAATACCTAATAAATTGCAATGAACCATGAAATTTTACAGATACTTGATGATGCAAACATAATTCATCAGCAGTCAGTGTTAAGACCAAGCGTTTCAATTAATCTAAATAGTCTGTACAAGTAAAGCACACAAATTTTGAGAAAGTCAAACGTTTTATGTAATGATTTGTCTAAAATTATGAAATAAAAAATATTAGGGAGTTTGATGCACGTCATTTTCTGTTCATGATTTCGAGCATCATTCAAAGGTACGAAGATCTACTTATCTCTTTTACACAAATCATTTCATAAAATATTTGACTGATATCTTTGATTTTTTATTTTCAGGTTTTATTCAGAACGCATTATCTTACTGACTTCTCGTTTGCCTTCCTAACGTACTTGATTCGAAGGAAGCCTTTGTTACATTTAAATACCGCATCAATGTATCATTTTATGAGCAAAATAGCTAGGCCCTTAAAAGATGAAATTTTTGACAGTTCATTTACGTAGCTTGACAGCAGCTTATCATGAATTATTCCAATTATTCCTCAACTCATTAATTAAGTTTTCGTTAATTACCCTGATTACTTTCAAGCTGTTAAATATTTTCATACAAAACTAGACCTCGCGCTGGCCACTTTGATATCCCGTTTACCTGATTATCTCCCTTTGTTTGGCTATGAAAATTCGGACAAAACCTTATGGTGTAATTTATAGGAAGTCGTCTTTTCGCCCTGCTCACGCGTTTATAAAAACGTATCGAGTGTTAACCGTACGATAAAATCGTCCTTTCTGCGTGCTGTCATTTCCAAACATCGTCGTTTCATATCTTGAACCGTTTATAACATACGACGCTTTTTATGACCACTTGATTCCTGAAGCGCAGGTAAGGTTCGGACGCGCCGCGAACGACCCGTCCGCGGATATAACAACTAATATCTCAAGAATGAAGAGAGATATCATTCCCGTTTCAACTTTAAATACAATTTAGATGTATTGGTTACATTTCATATGCAATAATGTATGGCCTTAAATTAACTATACGGAAAGTCTATATAATGTGATTTTACCTCTCCAAATTCTTAAAGATTTCGTGCAGCCATGTACTCAAGTTTGTGCAGCACAGTAACTATGACGAATAACGAAAATTAATTCAGACCTTTATCGTTTAAAGATATCAAGCTATAAGACGCGGAAGAATCAAATTTTTTCACCGAATAGTTTTCTTAAAATCGGATGACAAGTATTTTATAGCTGCCGTCGCGTCCGCGCCACTGCTTTGCCGAGGAGACACGTGGCTATCGCTTTCAGTCGATCGTGCTGCAGCGACGAGATTCAAACACGTTTTAATTCAAACGTCGCCAGTTGCAGGGGGAGTCAGGCAGCGACACAGATGTCGCTCACGTAGGACACTTCCGTAACCACACCTGCGGTTGTGTTTTGTCGTCCCGAAGCTGTCGCGCGCTGTCGGTCGCTTCTGTCGCTTACGTAGGACGCGGCCTTACATGACAAGACCCAAGCTTGCTTACGTCGTCAACCATGTGTCCACAACCAGCACCCGTACAGTTATTCTGAGTTTTACCGTACAGGGGAGACATTTTAATTGAAAGTCGCTATTGCAGTGCCTGTGTTGTTCAGAACTACGATGCAATATTCATCCTGACATCATGCACTGTGCCGACTACAGCCGTTATAAAATACATGACACATATTCGCAATTGCGAATCAGCTACATAATGGAATGACGACAGTGAAAATTTGGGCCGGGCGGGGAATCGAACCAGGACTTTCTCCTTATCGCTAGCGGTCGCCTTACGATTAAACTACCCGAGCGCGACTCTCGGCCATAACCAAAGTTCCATATGTCGACAACCATGAGTCTACAACGTGCATTTGTACATCCATTATGTATACTCCCGTTACAGAGAATCATTATACATGCATGCATGTCCGAAGGATCATTGCATCGTAATTCTGAACAGCACAGACAACGCAAGTATGACTAGATTTATTTGGCGGGTTTGCCCACAAAAACAATTCACGATCTGATGACACAAGCAAGCAATATAGAACATCTTTCATAGAATTTTCTCTAGCATCTTCACCGCTATCTTCGAGCTTCCCCGGATATCTGCCCTACTGGCAGTGGTGTCCATTCGTCAATGAAGGGATCATCAATCAGAGCTTGATGAACTGACACGGACATACAATAGCACGGAAAACTTGCTACTAACAAAAAAATGGTTCAAATGGCTCTAACCACTACGGGACCGAACATCTGGGGTCATCAGTCCCCTAAATTTAGAACTACTTACACCTAACTAAACTAAGGACATCACACACATCCATGCCCGAGGCAGAATTCGAATCTGCGACCGTAGCAGCAGCGCGGTTCCGGACTGAAGCACCTAGAAGCGCTCGGCCACTTCGGCCGGCTGCTACTAACATTTTCGCAGTATCCCCACAACACTGTTTAAAAAAAATCAACGTTAACACCGACCGAATCCGCGTGACAGAAATTGCATTACAAGGTCTCCGCAAAATTTAGTTTCTTTATCTCAGTGGAAAACAGCTTCCAGAAATTTTCAATTTTCTCGTCATGTTGCTCTGAAACGGCTTGTATAGATTATCTAAGATTTCCTGCCGACTGCACTCTAGAGTGTATGCTGAAATACCGATCACTAACTTTAAAAACTTATAAATTTAGTCATTTGAAATGGACATTCACACAAACATAGTTGGTTTTCAATTTAGAATTGCGCGATGAAACCACCATAACTGTCCCGGCCCTATAGCGACCCCGTCCTTGCTAACCGAGCGTCGCGAGTTTAAAAACAATTTTAAAAACGTGGTGGTTCTTTGTGGCACGAGATCTCGGAAAAAAAATCAAGAGTATACTCTGAACTTAGTGTAAAATAAAGGAGACAATCAAACTTAATAAAAGAACTAAATTGTTCAGTTTCAAAGATGTTAATGCTTAAAGAGTCATTCTGATGGCAATATTTTCATCTATAAAAAATAACTGATATTACACAATACAGGAGTACGTTATACACACCTCCAATATCGCCACCCATTAAAAAGCACTGAAAAAATTTGCTTAGAACCAAAGTAACTACAATTTTCAGCACCTCTCCAATTTACGCTCCAAACATTTGGCGAGAGAGTCGCATAATTCAGTTACTTTGCGATGCTCTCTCACTTACACGAGGGGCGTTCAGTAAGAAACCCAACACAATTTTTTCTGAAAGCAGGTTGGTTTTATTCAGGATTGCAATACACCACACAATTCCCCACTCATTTGGCTACAAAAACCTATTTTTCAACGTAATCTCTGCTGAATGTGACAGTCTTACGCCACCTTACTGGAAGGGCCTGCACGTCCGCATGGAACCACTTTCTCGATCGCCGGCCGGAGTGGCCGAGAGGTTCCAGGCGCTTCAGTCTGGAACCGCGCGACCGCTAAGGTCGCAGGTTCGAATCCTGCCTCGGACATGGATGTGTGTGATGTCCTTAGATTAGTTAGGTTTAAGTAGTTCTAAGTTCTAGGGGACTGATGACTTCTTATAGTGCTCAGAGCCATTTTGAACTTTATCGATCGACGTCGGAGTCAACGTCTTGCGTCATCAACAATCTCCCAATCATCCACGTACAGCTTCCTGCAGAGACTATGTTTCATTGGGCCAAACAGATGGAAGTCGGAAGGTGCGAGATCCGGGCTGTAGGTTGGATGCAGAACAGTTCAAAAAATGGTTCAAATGGCTCTGAGCACTATGGGACTTTACATCTGAGGTCATCAGTCCCCTAGACTTTGAACTACTTAAACCTAACTAACCTAAGGACATCACACACATCCATGCCCGAGGCAGGATTCGAACCTGCGACCGCAGAACAGGTCACTGAAGCTTTGTGAGCTCCTCTCGTGTGCGCAGACTGGTGTTAGGTCTTGCGTTATAATGGAGAAGGAGAAATTCGTTTGCATTTCTGTGGCGATGAACACGTTGAAGTCGTTTCTTCAATTTCCCGAGGGTAACACCATAGACTTCTGAGTAGATAGTTGCACAATGAGGGAGGACATCGAACAGCATAACGCCTTCAGAGCCCCAGAAGACCGTCGCCATGATTTACCGGCCCAGGGCGCGGCTTTCAACTTTCTCCTCGGAGGACAGGTGGTGTGGCACCATTCCGTGGATTGCCGTTTTGTCTCCGTTTCGAGGTGATGAACCCATGTTTCATCCTCTGCGACGATGTTCGGCAAAGAATAATCACGATCAGCCTCGTGACGGAGCATTTCCGCACACATGGTCCTTTGTTGCTCTTTATGCTCTTCGGTTAGGCGATGAGGAGCCCACGGGACACACACCTTTGAGTAGCCTAACTCGTGGACGAGTGTGTCAGCACTGTCAACAGAGACGTCCAGTTGAGGAGCGATGTGTTTGATTGCGATCCGTCGGTAACTTCGAATGAGAGCATCCGCACGTCCTATCACTGCAGGAGTCACAGCTGTGTATGGCTGGCCGGCATGCGGGAGATCGGACCAGTTTATGGGAGCCTGTAGCAGTGATGACAGACGCCACGCCCAACGACTCGCCGTGCTTTTGTTCACTGCCAGGTCTCCGTAGACACTGTGCAAGCGCCTATGAATATCTGCGGTGCTCTGGTTTTCCGCCAAAAGAAAGACAGTGACAGCTCTCTGCTTGGGACGCACCGCCGTTACAGACGCAATTTTGAAGGCAACGTATAGCACCACCGCCTTCGGAACTTCATGAAACTATAGGGGCTGAAGTAGGAATATTCCACGATGTCTCAAAACGATTCCCGCATTTTTTCAACCGAAAATGGCTGAGATAACATGTGCTTCACTGTTTATTCAACGCCCCTCGTACTTAGCCAAATGACTACCGTTACACAATGTTACACAGAGGTGTCACTTAAATCCGATGACGGGGTGTTACGTACACCACTAAGAGCTTCCATTTTTCCGTTATTTTCTTCGCAAAATGGGCCACTATGCAGTGTGCGGACTGAAGATCACATCCAACGTCCTTGTTCCGCTAGATTTACACAAGACAGTTCAGTCAGCTAAAGCTATGAACCCAATCCATGTAATTTCAATTCTTCGCTTTTAGAGACGCCGCTGGAATATTGTTGTCAGTGTAAGAGTGTAAGATCTCGAAACGCAGTACGATCGAAGTGCCTCATATTCATTCATCTCACTTAGCTATTAAACAATCTTACTTTCAAACACAAATATGGGAACACGTGAGGCAATACTGACCCTACGACTTATTTTAGAAGCTAGATTACGAAAAGGCAAACATACGTTTCTATCATTTGTAGACTTGGAGAAAGCTTTTGACAATGTTGACTGGAATACTCTCTTTCAGATTCTGAAGGTGGCAGGGGTAAAATACAGGGAGCGAAAGGCTATTTACAATTTGTACAGAAACCAGATGGCAGTTACAAGAGTCTAGGGGCATGAAAGGGAAGCAGTGGTTGGGAAGGGAGTGAGACAGGGTTGTAGCCTCTCCCCGATGTTATTCAATCTGTATATTGAGCAAGCAGTAAAGGAAACAAAAGAAAATTTCGGAGTAGGTATTAAAATCCATGGAGAAGAAATAAAAACTTTGAGGTTCGCCGATGACATCGTAATTCTGTCAGAGACAGCAAAGGACTTGGAAGAGCAGTTTAACGGAATGGACAGTGTCTTGAAAGGTGGGTATAAGATTAACATCAACAAAAGCAAAACGAGGATAATGGAATGTAGTCGAATTAAGTCGGGTGATGCTGAGGGAATTAGATTAGGAAATGAGACACTTAAAGTAGTAAAGGAGTTTTGCTATTTGGAGAGCAAAATAACTGATGATGGTCGAAGTAGAGAGGATATAAAATGTAGACTGGCAATGGCAAGGAAATCGTTTCTGAAGAAGAGAAATTTGTTAACATCGAGTATAAATGTGTCAGGAAGTCGTTTCCGAAAGTATTTGTATGGAGTGTAGCCATGTATGGAAGTGAAACATGGTCGATAAATAGTTTGGACAAGAAGAGAATAGAAGCTTTCGAAATGTGGTGCTACAGAATAATGCTGAAGATTATATGGGTAGATCACATAACTAATGAGGAGGTACTGAATGGAATTGGGGAGAAGATGAGTTTGTGGCACAACTTGACTAGAAGAAGGGACCGGTTGGTAGGACATGTTCTGAGGCATCAAGGCATCACCAATTTAGTACTGGAGGGCAGCGTGGAGGGTAAAATCGTAGAGGGAGACCAAGAGATGAATACACTAAGCAGATTCAGAAGGATGTAGGCTGCAGTACGTACTGGGAGATGAAGAAGCTTGCACAGGATAGAGTAGCATGGAGAACTGCATCAAACCAGTCTCAGGACTGAAGACCAGAACAACAACAACTACTTTCAAACAGAAGAATGGAAAAATCTCACCGTACTGTAAAGAGGAAAGACCATGTCTCATGTACACCAATCAGCCAGAACCTTATGGCCGCATACCTAATAGCCCGTACGTCCACCTCTGGCACGGATAACAGCGGTGACGTATCATGACAAGGAAGCAATGATCCTTCGTAGATCGCTGGAGGGAGGTGGCAACACATCTACACACACAAGTCATCTAATTCCCGTAAATTCATGGCAGGGGGCAATGAACTCTGACGCTACATTCAACCACATCCCAGATGTGTTCAGTCAGATTCATATCTTTCGAGTTAGGGACCAGCACATCAACTTCAACTCGTCACTGTGTTCGTCGAGCCACTCCATCACACACCTGGCCTTGTGACATGGCGCATTATCTTGTTGAAATGTACCACTGCCGTCGGGAAACATGATCGTCATGAAGGGGTATCGTGATCTGCAACCAGTGTACAACACTTCTTGGTCGTCATTCTGACTTGCTCGATCTCTACCAGTTCCATGGATGTCCACGTGAATGCTCCGCAGAGCGTCTCAATGTGGTTGTGGCACAGTTTCTCGCGTCGGGCGTCGCGCGTGCCTCGCTAGCACCATGGGATTTCTGAAGCGGGGAGCGGAAAAGTTGCCCGGCCATATGCTCACATCGGAACGTCGCATATGAGCAGTGCCAGTATTGCCCATACGACAAATTTCGCCTTATTGTGTACTAAATTTTATTGCCTTTGGATAGTGTTTCTTTTTTCGCCATTTAAACGCTCCAGCTTTCTTCGTTAGTACATTATACTTTTCTGTTATTTATGTCTGTATAGTTTTGTTTTGTTCTGTTTTGTTTTTCTTCTGTAAAGAAAAATGCGTACTTCAGTAACTGATGAGCCATTGGCAGCTGGAATTGTATCATATGCCTCCGCGATATTTTCAGATCGCAAGAAGGGACAGAGGGTAGTGAATAAGGAAGCAGGGAATATTATAAAATCATGTGGTTAAGAATCAAGGTAAGAAAGTAAAACAAGGTTATCTTCTCGCTGCTTAGTAGCTGGCGTATCTGTACGATCTGTTACAAAAATTTAGAAAGGGATAATCTCCACAGATGTGATCCCACATGGCACACATGGCTAGCTTGTGAATTCCTGTCGCGCGCATTATCGTCCGCTGCTGACAATACACTGACAGCTGTGTTGTGCGACAGATCAATTGTTTAACAGATCCATTGTTTATTTTTCTCAGTAACAACTATTTTATTCGCGATCACACATTGTCAGTTCGGCAAGCCGTAGGTGAGTAACCAGTATCTGGCATGCGCCTATCATTCCGCCTGAAGGAACGCTCGTCATTATTTTAATACTGCTCAGATCAAGAGAAGGAATAAAATCCTTTAGTAAGTTTCCAGTCCAGTCGCTCAGTGTTAAAAATACGATGGGTTACGGGGATTCCACCAAAATTCCAACAGAATTGGGAATCTATTTTCGTGTGAGTTGCTAACCTTCACTCATTCGAAGAAGCATCACCATTTGTGAGTAACGGCCACATTTCCCTTGGTGACTGATGTAATTGTACTTCCTTTGTCACGGTATAATTTGCCAAACTCATCTCACAGGAGCTATTGAGTCAGAATTCCGAGCCTCATTAAACAATTGGCAATCACAGAGCTCAATAGCCGACTTCATAGTGTCGGTTTGGAGTAACATAAAAGAAGAAATTTCATGTTTATTTTCATACTAGGAAGCTCTTGTTTCTCTAGTTGTCGATAACTCTTAAAAAATTACAGTCACTGGAGTGAAATAAATAAAAAGGGAAGTACAAGTACTGATATATCGCCATAGATAAGGAAGTTCCGTGTTTATAAGAATTGGAAAAACACACTCCTCCTTGTGTGCTATCATTCGCCACACTTTCGTTTCGATGTCTCGAGCGGTTTAGGAGATATGAGAGATGTTGCGAGTATTTCATATTCGCGGGCGTGAGATCCGAAGTGAGCGCGCTACATGAGATCCATTTTCTCGAGATCGGAAGCAGATAAAGACCTCCTCCCAAGTCTAAACAAAAATTCAACATGTTAGCTAAATTTGATACGCAGGAGTAAGATGCACCAAACGCAAAATCATAGCGACCCCTAATTTTCGTTGCAAACTTTTTGAGTTTTGCGTAGTGTCTCACTAAAATGTGTACCTCACAATAAGAATGGTCATTAGCGACTGATGGGCACTTCGTCACGAAGCTGACATATAACGCTACAAGTAAGCCAAAAATCAAATATTTTCAGTGAATAGTTTCTGTAAAATCGTTTGAGGAAGATAACAGGTTGCGCGCGCTTCGGTTCAGTCAGCGCAGAGCGTCGCCAGTTGGCGCATGCGAAGTATGACGTACACGTCGCAATATGCGCTGGACCCGCGCGACACGTGCGGCACGTGCGTGTCGCGCTGTACTGTCATGTCACGTCGAACGTGCTATACGCGTCTCAATTTGCGCCTAGCCCTCGGCTAGGCGCAAATTGAGACGCGTATAGCGCGCGTGGCGCGACGCAGCGCAGCGCGCGTTTTTGTAACATCACAGGTTCAAATGAGACCGCGCAAATTGCGTCGCGACGCGACTGGGAAGCGACACGCGCCTGCGCCAGGTCGCGTGGCGTTGTGGTTGAGGCACAGTTTCTCGCACCGCGCGTCGCGCTCGCTAGCACCGTGGGAAATTGAGGCGGGGAGAGGAAAAGTATCCCGGCCAAATGTTCACATCGGAACGGCGCATATCAGCATGGTAGTATTGCCAATACGATAAATTTTGCTTTACTGTGTACTGAATTTTATTGCCTTTGGGTAGTGTTTCGTTTTTCGCCATTTAAACGCTCCAGCTTTCTTTGTTAGTACAGTATACTTTTCTGTTATTTATATCTGCATAGTTTTGTTTTGTTCTTCTTCTGTCAACTGATTAGCCATTGGCCGCTGGAATTGCACCATATGCCGCCGCGATGTTTTCAGATCGCAAGAAGGGACAGAGAGTAGTGAATAAGGAAGCAAGGAATATTATAAAATCATGTGATTAAGAATCAAGGCAAGAAAGTAAAGCAAGGTTATATTCTCGCTGCCTAGTAAGCCAGCGTATCTGTGCGATCTGTTACAAAAATTTAGAAAGGGATAATCTCTACACGTGTGATACCTTTGTGCTTGTGGTAAAAAGCGTCCAAGATCTGAAGTATAGAAGTTTCACTGTGATTACTCTGATATGGATGTAATAATGTAATACGACACACTGTACTACATGCATGTGAACAGCATATTTCCACTGCAAGCTAGAAACAGTCGAAAAGCAGTCACAAATAACAATGTTTTAATTGGTTCACCGTGATGAGAAAAAGCATTTCAATTGTTGCATGGACATTATCAGCATTAATAAACTAATTATACAACAGGCTACACAAATGAAGAAAATGGTCGGTATTATTACGAAAGTACGAATATCCTAAAAGAGTGTTATGATTAGATATATTTAATTTGTTGAAATGTACTGCTGACAAAGGCAGATCTACTTTCATGACAATGTTTTTCGAACTCCATCTCACAAGGCACACATGGCTAGCTTGTGCATTCCTGTCGCGCACATTATCCTTCGCTGCTGACGATACACTGGCCATTGTGTTGGGCGACAGATCAATTGTTTATTTTTCTCAATAACAACTATTTTATTCGCGATCACGCATTTTCAGTTTGGCAAGCCGTAGGTGAGTAAACAGTATCTGGCATGTGCCTATCATTTCGCCTGAAGGAACGCTCGTCATTATTTTAATACTGCTCAGATCAAGAGAAGGAATAAAATCATTTGGTAAATTTCCATTCCAGTCGCTCAGTGTTAAAAATACGATGGTTTACGGGGATTCCACCAAAATTCCAACAGAATTGCCAATCTGTTCTTGTGTGAGTTGTTAACCTTTTCTCATTCAAAGAAGCATCACCATTTATGAGTAAAGGCCACATTTCTCTTGGTGACTGGTTTAATTGTACTTCCTTTGTCACAATGTAATTTGCCAAACTCATCTGACAGCTGCTATTCAGACAGAATTCCGAGACGGAGGGCCTCATTAAACAAGTAACTGGCAATCACAGAGCTCAATAGCTTACGAAAAACCTCATAGTATCGGCTTGCAGTAACATAAAAGAAGAAATTCCATGTTTATTTTCATACTAGGAAGCTCTTGTTTCGCTAGCTGTCGATAACTCTTAAAAAATTACGGTCACTGGAGTGAAATAAATAAAAAAAAGAAGTATAAGTACTGATATATCGCCATAAAGAAGAAAGTTCCGTGTGTTAAATAATTGGCAAAACACTCCTTGTGTGCTATCATTCGCCAAACTTTCGTTTCGATGCCTCGAGCGGTTTAGGAGATATGAGAGGTGTTGCGAGTATTTCATTCTCGCGGGCGTGGGATCGGAAGTGAGCTCGCTACATGGCATCCATTTTCTCCAGATCGGAGGCAGATAGAGATCTCCTCCCAAGTCTAAACAAAAATTCAGCATGTTAGCTAAATTTCATACGCAGCAACATATGGTGTAATACGCACCAAACGCAAAATCATAGCGACCCCGAATTTTTGTTGCAAACTTTTTGAGTTTTGCGTAGTGTCTTACTAAAATGTGTACATCACAATAAGAATGGTCATTAGCGAGGTGATGGGCACATCGTCACGAAGCTGACATACAACGCTACAAGTAAGGCAAAAATCATTTATTTTCAGAGAATAGTTTCTGTAAAATCGTTTGAGAAAGATAACACATTTCGCGCGCTTCGGTTCAGTCAGCGCAGAGCGTCGCCAGTCGGCGCGTGCGAAGTATGGTGTACACGTCGCAATATGCGCTGGACCCGCGTGACCCGTGCGGCACGTGCGTGTCGCGCTGTAGTGTCGCGTCACGTCACACGTGCTACACGCTTCTCAATTTGCGCCTAGCCTGGCCGGGCTACTTTTCCGCTCCCCGCCAAAATTTCCCACGGTGCTAGCGAGGCACGCGCGGCGCGAGAAACTGTGCCACAACCACAACGCCGCGCAACCTGGCGCAGGCGCGTGTCGCGTCCCAGTCGCGGTCGCCATTTGCGCGGTCCAATTTGAACCTGTGAAGTTACAAAAACGCGCGCTGCGCTGCGTCGCGCCACACGCGCTATTCGCGTCTCAATTTGCGCCTAGTAATGGAGCAGTCGCAAGCTTGTCTCCGTCCCGCAGTATAGGTGTCAAGGAGCTGTGCCCTCCCATCGGCACGATCGAGTAGCTACCGGGATTTGCACCAGTGTCCAATGACAACGCCCAAGTGCCCACTTCAGTCTTAGTTGCCGATGTCGTGGTGTTGACATGGGCACATGAATGGGTCGTCGGCTGCGGAGGCCCGTCGTTAGGAGTGTTCGGTGCACTTTATGGCCGGCCCGAGTGGCCGCGCGGTTCTAGGCGCTACAGTCTGGGGCCGAGCGACCGCTACGGTCGCAGGTTCGAATCCTGCCTCGGGCATGGATGTGTGTGATGTCCTTAGGTTCGTTAGGTTTAAGTAGTTCTAAGTTCTAGGCGACTGATGACCTCAGAACATAAGTCGCATAGTACTCAGAGCCCTTTGAACCATTTACACTCTATGTTCACACATACTTCTACTCTGTCCACCATTAATGTCCGATGTTAGCTACGTCACAGTTCGTCACATGTCCTGTTTTACTAGTCTGCCCAGCCAACGATTTCCAACACCTGTAATGAGGGGAGGCCGCCCAAACCCACGAATACCCGAAAAATCGTGGAGTATCCGAAATGCTTGCATAGAGCCTCCAGGCCATCACAATCTGCCCTCGCTCATACTCAGATAGATCGTGCGCCTTCCCCATTCTACACACGGACAGCACGCTCCCTGATACTACATACAGCATGCGTGTGTCTGACTAGCAGTCATTCTTCGCGCTGCTAGCGCCTACACGGGTTTGTATCTATAGTAGGCCGGTGGTCTAAATGTTCTCACTGATCACTGAATGCCATATACACTACTGGCCATTAAAATTACTACACCAAGAAGAAATTCAGATGATCAACGGGTATTCATTGCACAAATACATTATAATAAAACTGACATGTGATTCCATTTTCACGCAATTTGGGTGCATAGATACTGAGAAGTCAGTACCCAGAACAACCACCTCTGGCCGTAATAACGGCCTTGATACGCCTGGGCATTGAGTCGAATAGAGCTTGGATGGCGTGTACAGGTACAGCTGCCCATGCAGCTTCAACGCGATACCACAGTTCATCAAGAGTGACTGGCGTATTGCGACGAGCCAGTCGGTCGGCCACCATTGGCCAGACGTTTTCAATTGGTGAGAGGTTTGGAAAATGTGTTCACCAGGGCATCAGTCGAACATTTTCTGTACCCTGAAAGGCCCGTACAGGACCTGCAACATGCTGTATGCATTATCCTGCTGAAATGTAGGATTTCGCAGGGATCGAATGAAGGGTAGAGCCACGGGTCGTAACACATCTGAAATGTAACGTCCACTGTTCAAAGTGCCGTCAATGCGAACAAGAGGTGACAGAGACGTGTATCCAACGGCACCCCATACCATCATGCCGGGTGATATGCCAGTACAGCGATGACGAATACACGCTTCCAATGTGCGTTCACCGCGATGTCGCCAAACACGGATGCGGCCATCATGATGCTGTAAACAAAACCTGGATTCATCCGAAAAAATGACGTTTTGCCATTCGTGCACCCAGGTTCGTCGTTGAGTACACCATCGCAGGCGCTCCTGTCTGTAATGAAGCGTCAAGGGTAAGCGCAGCCATTGTCTCCGAGCTGATAGTCCATGCTGCTGCAAACGTCGTCGAACTGTTCGTGCAGATGGTCGTTGTCTTGCTAACGTCCCCATCTGTTGACTCAGGGACCGAGACGTGGCTGCACGATCCGTTACAGCCATGCGCATAAGATGCCTGTCATCTCGACTGCTAATGATACGAGGCCGTTGGGATCCAGCACGTCGTTCCGTATTACCCTCCTGAACCCACCGATTCCATATTCTGCTTACAGTCATTGGATCTCGACCAACGCGAGCAGCAATGTCGCGATACGATAAACCGCAATCGCGATAGGCTACAATTCGACCTTTATCAAAGTCGGAAATGTGATGGTACGCATTTGTCGTCCTTATACGAGGCATCACAACAACGTTTTACCAGACAACGCCGGTCAACTGCTGTTTGTGTATGAGAAATCGGTTGGAAACTTTCCTCATGTCAGCGCGTTGTAGGTGTCGCCACCGGCGCCAACCTTGTGTGAATGCTCTGAAAAGCTAATCATCTGCATATCACAGCATCTTCTTGCTGTCGGTTAAATTTCGCGTCTATAGCACGTCATCTTCGTGGTGTAGCAATTTTAATGGCCACTAGTGTAGTACTCCAGCTGAAAGACCAGCCATGTTTACCAGTTGCAGAACAGAAAGAACTGCTGGTGATTTTATCATTTCTTTCTCAACAGCACAGCAAGTTCTGCAGTAGCCTTTGTAACATCCGAACCCAAGAATGATGTTGTGTAAGAACCAGAAGTTAACTCTAAGAGACTTTCTTGAATTTAATTTTGCTATCGTTTCGAAAAACAATGTAGACGTTATGAGAAATGGTTTTTGCTGACTACAGCTCTACTAGTGAAAACATTACCTCTGCACTTGTACTATCACAAATAAAACTTATTGCTTCAGCGTTAATGGCACTTCAAACAAAAGCTTTCCTATTAGCGCTGAGAACCAATCAGTTTCCTGGTATGGTGCCTACAACGTTCTTCATGAATTACTTATTTTCTATTTTGGCTTATTTTTTGGCAGTGATGATGTTAGTAGCATATTTCTGTAGTGTCAGAATATAAGAATATATTCTCAATTTTTTATACAAAAAAGTTATGTACAAAAGGAGATAAACTGTTTTTTTTTTAATCCTCGTGACAGATGAGAGATTCGAATTAAAACGTTTCACATTTCGACTCCTCACATGAATAAGGGCCAACGATGTCAAAAGATTGTGTACCGACATTCTCGAATCCTTAACTTCCAGAATAGGGGGAAACATTCATGTGGAGCGTTACGAAAGCAGTTATGGCCAGGTCGTCAGCTCTTTCCACATTTGCGCTGAATATATACCGCCGTCAACACAAAAACAAAAGGTTTTATAGCTGTTTTTAAGCGAATTTTAACACAAAAGCAACGGGTCGCAGAGCAATATACATCCAAAGAGGACAAACGAAGAGGTCGTAAAAATGTGATAAAAAAACGTCGCGGCGCTGCGTTTGGAACATTCATGCTCGCATACGCACAGGTGGCGCATGCGAATGCAAAACCCGAATGGAAACACCCCTGTGCGGTTTAATAAACGAACAGCGACGTGAATGAAGAAGAGTTTCGTTTGTCACTCCCGGAGAGAAACAGCAAAGAAAGCCATGTCTCCCTCTCCTCTCCTGTAGAAATTTGCTGTTAGACAGCGCCCTGTGCAGTGGATTCCATTGACGTTTCGTTATTTCTGCTATTAATAGAGCAACTTAGATTGGATACTGTTTATATGGAACATGGAAGAAGTAAGATTAGTCAGGCAAATAGGTACATTAACAGAGGAATAAATTACGATATAATACGATAAAGGTGTACCGCACTATTTTTCATGTAATCCAACAGTTTGAATAAACGTTTTATTACGACTACACCATATCTTCTTCATTAATGTACCATACAATACGTACACAATCATGTTGTTGCGGTAGTAAATGCAGTTTGCTTACTGCACCTTGTACGAGGGTTATTTGGAAAGTAAGGAACGATCGGTCGCGAAATGGAAAATACAGTGAAAATCTGATGAAGGTTTGCACAGATGCGTTGGGCACTGTGTCTATTACGCCCGTCGATCGCATCATGTCGCTCTTTTCAGTTCTGAGCTCACAGTGAGAACGTAAAGATGGCTAGAAATTAGCGTCTCCCGCCAAGTATGAAGGCCTGGCGAAAGATTTCGCCTGAAGCTATGCAATCCAAATAACATAGCTGTCATGCGGTTCGTTCTACAAGACAATTCTCGGCCGCGCTCTGCAGGGGCAATGAAGATGCTCCTGCAGCGTTTTCGATGGGAACTGTTTGATCACCGACAATACAGCCCGTAACTGGCTACACCTGAGGTCCATGTCTGCTCAAATGAACCGCTGGCTATAAAGACAATATTTTGAAACAGACAACGAGCTGCAGTCCAGAGTAGAAAATTGTCGAAAAGCACTGGCGGCTGTCTTCTATAACGAGGAAATTGAGAAGTTTGTACAAAGCTACAACAGATGTCTAAGTCTGAGCGGCGACTGTGTAGAGAAATAGCTGGAATGTGTAGCTAACCGTTGCAGATAAAACATTTGATTTTCACTGTGATTTCCATTTCGCGATCTATCGTTCCTTACTTTACGAATAGCCCTCGTATCATGCTTAGCTGAAATAGGCGCTGAATGATTTCACTGTTATATTTAATGCAATGAGACAATCTGACAACAAAAATACTATAAACTGGGAGAGTAAAAACATTCATCTGGTATAACTCATAATTCATTTAAAAGAGAACTGACGTATGATGTCGAATATTTCGCAGTTTTCTGTATATTTCTGTTCATTGACTTGACCACGTAACTCAGCGGCTGCTTGTCAGAATACTCATCTAAAGGTTCGAAAGTCTATCCCAGGTTGATTCAAGGATTTTTCATGGCCGTCTGAGTGACTCTTACCACTGGTCGATTTCTGTGTAGATTATATAAGCCAAGTTTCTCGAATATTTGACTCCAATTTAAACTGTGCGTATTCATACACACGGATGAGTGAGTTGGTCCATTGGTCGTAGGAAGGCGAAACATATATGGCAGGCTCAATACGTTGTGCGATTTCTGTTTTGGTTGCGGCTTCGTCTTTCTCAGAATAACTTACAGCAGAAATACTTTTTACAGGATTACTTTACATTATATCTCGAATCTGATCACATTATTAGGCTTAATGCAGAAACTTAGATGTTTCACGAGATTTCACAATCTGAGACAAATTTTACCGCAGTCCGCGTTCCAATATCACTGCACAGTAGGTGTGGTATTTGCACAGAGTAGCTTCTAGTCTTTGATCTGCTTCTGCAAAGCATCAGCTGTATGCGATGGAAAGAAGAAAACTATAAAAACGATAACAAAGAATATTGGAAACTGTGAGGTCTGCTACTTAAAAGAAAAATGAAGCAAGCATTCGAAAGATGTTAGTTCAAATATCGAGTGTTTTAATTAAACGTATAGTGTTCAGAGTGCTACACCGCAGGTTGTGTACAGCGCAAGGCGCTTGAACATAATAGGTCATATTCATTAAACGGTGGGCTTGTGGAGTATGCGGAAAAGACTGATAGGTGAATATGGCACTGTAGAATGTGAAATATCTTGTTTTGATGTCAGTATGCTGTTTAAAGCTTTGTGGCGCAATCTGATTTCTGTTTTGAAGTGACTGTTGCTGTAACGTGTTAAGAAGGTTTATGTTTTTGGTAGTAAACGCAGTGGTTCAAATGGTTCAAATGGCTCTGAGCACTATGTGACTCAACTGCTGTGGTTATCAGTCCCCTAGAACTTAGAACTACTTAAACCTAACTAACCTAAGGACATCACACACATCCATGCCCGAGGCAGGATTCGAACCTGCGACCGTAGCAGTCGCACGGTTCCGGACTGCGCGCCTAGAACCGCGAGACCACCGCGGCCGGCTAAACGCAGTGGCTATTGAGAAGAAAGACCGTGCTCTGGTGGTAAAGTTATTTTATCAGAACGGCAGCAACAGCAGCGCTACATTGCATTGCGCGAATACCGCTGACACAAACAGCAGAAGAGACCACGTCCCAATAAATCGGCTAAAGAACGTGATCACGAAATTTGAAGGATCAAGTGAATTAGGTGGTGCCGCAGGGGGAGGGAGGCGGCCCATTCCCGTGACAGTGGTTGATGAATTTGCTGTAGCTATAGCCGACCAAGCTGGTTCTGCAACCAGTGCTCGAGCTGTGGTCATGGGAATTCTCTCTCACCTGGTCAACGGTTCAAAATATTTCATTGCGCATTTTAGACTCGTCTCCCTGCAAGTGAAGCGCTAAGTGAAGTCCCAAGATAGGCTGTAACACCGTGCCTTTGCCCTTCATTTTTTGGCATACATGGAAATGTATGACATCTGGTTGGGGAATATTCTTTGGACGGACGAGGCACATTTTACTCTGCACTGTGCGGTAAATGAACAGAACTATCGCACATGGGATTTTACTCCGCCACATGTGCTGCAGGAACATCCACTGCACTCAGCTTACGTGACTGTGTGGTGTGGTTTCATAAGCTGTTTCATTCCCGGATCCGTCTTTCTTCGAAGAGATGACACATTGCGGGCCTGTTAAATGTACAGCGACATCTGAAAGTTATAAGGACCTCCTTGTGCAACACGTAATTCCGACTTTGCAAGAAGGCACTGCGTCCACACCACTGTTTTCATGCAAGATGGGGCGACACCACATGTCGCTTGCCAGGTTAAAGATTTGCTTCGAGAAGCCTTCGGTAAGGACTAAATCATCTAGGCAGTTTCAAGATGTGTGACCTTACAGACCTTCCGATCTACAGTGATCAGCCAGAACATTATGACCAGTTATCTAACAGCCAGTATGTCCACCTTTGGCACGCATAACACCGGAGACGCTCCGCGGCTTGGAAGCGATAAGGCCCTGCTAGGTTGCTGGATGGAATTGACACCACATCTGCATACACAAGTCACCTAATTCCCGTAAATTCCGGGGAACGGCTCTGACGCTATGTTCAATCACATCGCAGATGTTTTCGGTCTGGTTCAGAACTGGCACGTTAGGTGTCTAGCACATCAACTGAACTCGCCACTGTGTTCTTCGAAACACTCCATTACACCCCTGGCCTTGTGACATGGCGCATTATCTTGCTGAAAAATGCCACTGCCGTCGGGAAAAATGATCGTCATGAAGGGGTGTACATGATCTGCAACCACTGTACGATACTCTAGGGCCGTCATTGTGCCTTGCACGAGCTCCATTGGACCCACGGATGTCCACGTGCATGTTCCCCAGAGCATAATGAAGCCGCCGCGTTTGTCTCCGTCCCGCAGTACAGATGTCAAGGAACCGTTCCCCTGGAAGACGCGGGCTTCACGCCCTCTCATCGGGATTCATCAGACCATGCAACGCTCTGCCACTGCGGCAACATTCAGTGCCGATGGTCATGAGCCCATTTCAGATGCAGCTGCCATTGTCGTAGTGTTAAGATTGGCATGGTTCGTCGGCTGCGGAAGCCCATCGTTAGGAGTGTTCGGTGCACTGTGTGTTCCGACACACTTCTACTCTGCCCACCATTAAAGTGTGATGTTAGTTCCGCCACAGTTCGCCACCTGTCCTGTCTTACCAGGCTGCCCAGCCTACGACGTCCGACATCTGTAGTCAGGTGTGGCCACCCAACACCACGACGTCTGGCTGTGGTTTCAGCTAAGCTTCGCCACTTGTTGAAAACACTCGCCACAGCACTCGTCGAACACCCGACAAGTCTTGCAGTTTCCGAAATGCTCGTGCCGGCCCTCCGGGCCATTACAACCTGCTCTCGGTCAGAATTAGATACATCGCACGCCTTCCCCCTTCTACACACGGACAGCACACTCACTGATATTATATACACTATGCGTGTGTCTGACTAGCAGTCATTCCTCGCCAGGTGACGCTGCTGTCGCCTGGACGGTTATCGATACTAGGTCGGTGGTCTGATCAGTATAAATCCACGTGACTCATGGTTGAGGAGGTATCAGAAAGATCGTGTCTGTCAGAGATGTATATGGACTTTTTCTGATCTGAAGAGTAGAATACGACGAAGTATCGCTCTGATTACACCGGATATGCTGCGAACAATTGTCAGCCGGATGTAGGAAGTTGCTGAGTCGGGAGACCATAATGAACACATGTTGTAACATGTGACCATATCCTAATAAAGATGCCAGAACCACATTTATCAAGTGTGTGATCGTTCCTCCCCTTTTCCACATTCTGACAGCGCCAATGCCATATTTTCACCTGGTGGCCGAAAGTGGAACTATTATTTTTCATCATACTCCGCGAGCGCACCAATTTATGAACATATCTACGATGTTTCAACATCCTGCAATGTATAGCCCACACTGGGAACGCTGGCTGTTTAATTATAATCACCCGGTACTTTGGGAGGGAGATATGAAATTTTGATACAGCCGGTAATAGGAAGCATTCCCGAAAAAGGTTTCTGATGCGATAGAAACAAGGGTTGCGCTCCAACGTATTCGATCGTGGGGACAATTGACGGCAGTTATCTGCATCTGTTCTTTGCTGACAGACCGTAAAGCACCCATATAGCCCGCCGAACACGTGATGGCCACTAGCATGCAGGTCTGGGTTCAAGCTGAACACGCTAGTATCGGCAAATAGAACACAGAATTGGCGGAAGACCATGCACGTGAAGAGAGGTGTGTGTGTGTGTGTGTGTGTGTGTGTGTGTGTGTGTGTGTGTGCGCGCGCGTGGGAGAGGGAGGAAGAGGGGGAGAGGGAGGAAGAGAGAGAGAGGGGGGGGGGGTATGGTAGGCAAGTAGACGAGGGATCGGCGTCTGTGTGCACAAGTTTTTCACCGTACGTGGAAGCACAGTGTTTCGGAGGTCAAAACTGATCAAATCTCATCTACAAATGCCTTATTAAAAAGTCCCAATATGCAACATGAATCGGGATTAGGGATTCCGTATTTTGAAAAATTACAAGTTTATAGTAGACTTGGTGAAAATTCAGACACATGTTTACGCTAACTGTGCTATGAAACCGAAAAAGTTTCTGGGAGTTCTAGTTTCCACTGTACTGCAATTACTAGAGCAACGAAGTTTCTTGTCCTGTGTCAAATAAAATTATCCACCTTTCTGAAACTCCATCGTAGACGCCCGTAATTGCCATTTTAATTTGAGTGGAGGAAAATAATTTCGTGGTTCTGCCAAATTCGATTCAGTTGGTCAACTTCACGATCTCTGGGAGCTGATTACAATAAACAAGTTGGGCCACGTACATCTGCAGTAAGCTAATGGATTCATGCAAGGCAAAGAGAGGCGAATTCTGTTAGTAGCTTTATTTAATACATTCTGAAATTGTTCTTGAAAGCCTGCGACTGTAAAAATCAATAGTTTTGTATCTTAGACAACAAAATTTGTTGCTGCATGTCACGATTTTTGGGATTCTGTTCCTCAGAGAGTAAAAACAGAACCGTTATAAGATCACTGGTTGTTCGTCTGTCTGTCTGTTCGTCCATCAGACTGTTCAAAACACTTTTTTTCATGAGCTGGTAGACGGATCACGCTGAAATTTAGGTCACATATGAAGGTCCACAATCGCTTAGCGATGTAAAAAAGTGTAGCATCTAAGTCAATGCAATCAGAAGATACGGCCGTTTATGTCCACATTTTCACACTCGCGAACTCACTCGTGCTTACCGTTGACCAACAACCATGAAATTTAGGAAGAAACAAGGTTTTACTGTACAAGTAAAGGACAAAATGCGAAAATTGTGAATTTGTGATTATATCACACAAAAAAATTTGTCATTTGTTTTTATTTGTAGACTTCACGATGCGTTTCAGGAAGTAATTCCCATTATCAACTGCGTTTTCCGTGTACTGTGACAATTTTAAGCACGATATTTACGGTATGTGAGCTGCTGCATTTATTCTGGTGACTTGACCATAACGCAATCACGCAAAATTTTCTAGTTACTGATGTATCTTTCCCAACAGATAATGGTGAATCTGCAAATACAAAAAACCGTAATTAACAGCAGCCTACAAGCTTGTCATTGTCTATAGCTAAAGATTAACCAGTCGTTGCAAAATTGCTCGTGTTTATGTTACAATAAAGTAACTAGCATAACGCAGCAGCTCACAGATCGCGAACATCGCGATTACATATAACATCGTACATGAAAACCGCACTTGATAATAGTAATTTATTCCTGAAACGAATCGTGCAGATAAGAAACAAAGAAAACTCGTGAAAGACAGCAGCAAATATTATCGTGCAATAAACACAACTGTCTGTAGTAGTCGCTTCGGTTATCAACACTGATTCTTACATATTATTCTACTGTCATTTGCTTGATAACTATACTCTTCAATCTGTACTGCTAAGCGGATAAACAGTCCACGGCACACAGTTACAGTTACAAGATGCTTATCTACTCGCTTCCAAGGACAAGAAAAATGTTATTTTCAGTATTTCGTTTAATTTCTGAACGAGTTCAAACTTTTAAAATTCTGTCGTAATCAGTAGTAATCAAACTTAAAAACTTAATACAGTAAGCATCAAAGTTAGAAACTGTCTATACTTCATGAGACAGCGTAACTCAGGGCGCGCAAACTACGCAGACTATATTCGTCCAGCATTTGAGAATGAGACCACATAGCGACTTACAACACACTTTACAACTAACTTCAAATCTTTTGGAATTTTACTCTCACGACACGCCCCACAAATTAATGAAAGCAAGAGAGTTTATCGCTTAATATATTTTCAAGCAGTAAACCTTGAGCATCAGCCATGGCGTTTTAGTTTCTTACTGTTAATTCTGTGTGCAACACATTCCACACACATCACCGAATGTAGCTGCAAAATAATATCATTGGAAGATTAACACGACATTCAAAGACTATAACTGAGTTCATTTTTCCGTCGCTATTGTCCAAATTTTGGTCACATGCGTCAAACATACGTTCTCGTGAATCCTTTTCTGTTATCAAGATTTATATTTTTACAAAATTATTGAGGCTACTTTTTAGTTGATAGCAGCTGTTTCTTTAATGCAACCTGTTTATTTTTCTATTCTACTATGCAGACAGCAAGTTTAATACACTGACGGGAAAAAAATCACAACAGCAAGTAATAGTTAATGTAGGCTAATGAAGTTTCAGGAATACATTTGTCTAGATAACATATTTAAGTGATTTAAGTTGCAAGATCACAGGTCAATGTAAATGCGTGAAAAGCTAATGCAAATCTGCAATGCTGGTACATTAATAACGGGTACAACCTCCAGAATTTTGAATTCAAGCATGCAAATGTACATGCATTGTGTCGCACGGGTGCGGGATGTCAGTTTCTGGGATGTAGTTCCATGTCTGTTGCACATGGTCGATCAATACAGGGACACTTATTGCTGTTTGTGGTTGGCGCTGGATACGTTGTCCGATTATGTCCCATGCTGCTCGACTGGAGACACATTTGGTGAAGCAAGATGTCTACACTCTGTAGAGCATGGTTACAACAGCGGTATATGAACGAGCGTTGTCCTGTTGGAAAGCACCCTCTGGAATGCTGTTCATGAATAGCGACACAACAGGTAGAATCACCAGACAGAGGTATAGATTTGGGATAACAATGAGAGTCCTTCTGCTGTGATACAAAATCGCACCTCAGACAGTAACTACAGGCGTAGGTCCAGTGTGTTTAATATACAGATACACTACTGGCCATTAAAATTGCTACACCAAGAAGAAATTCAGATGATAAACGGCTATTCATTTGACAAATATATTATACTAGAACTGACATGTGATTACATTTTCACGCAATTTGGGTGCATAGATCCTGAGAAATCAGTACCCAGAAGAACCACTTCTCGCCGTAATAACGGCCTTGATACGCCTGGGCATTGAGTCAAACAGAGCTTGGACGGCGTGTACAGGTACAGCTGCCCATGCAGCTTCAACACGATACCACAGTTCATCAAGAGTAGTGACTGGCGTATTGTGACGAGCCAGTTGCTCGGCCACCATTGATCAGACGTTTTCAATTGGTGAGAGATTTCGAGAATGTGTTGGCCAGGGCAGCAGTCGAACATTTTCTGTATCCAGAAAGTCCCGTACAGGATGCCGTCATGCATTATGCTGCTGAAGTGTAGGGTTTCGCAGGGATCGAATGAAGGGTAGAGCGAAGGGTCGCAACACATCTGAAATGCAACGCCCACTGTTCAAAGTGCCGTCACTGTGAACAACAGGTGACCGAGACGTGTAACCAATGGCACCCCATACCATCACACCGGGTGATACGTCAGTATGGCGATGACGAATACACGCTTCCAAAGTGCGTTCACCGCGATGTCGCCAAACACGAATGCGACCATCACGATGCTGTAAACAGAACCTGGATTCATCCGAAAAAATGACGTTTTGCCATTCGTGCACCCAGGTTCGTCGTCGAGTACACCATCGCAAGCGCTCCTGTCTATGATGCTGCGTCAAGGGTAACCGCAGCCATGGTCTCCGAGCTGATAGTCCATGCTGCTGCGAACGTCCCCACCTGTTAACTCAGGGATCGAGACGTGGCTGCACGATCCGTTACAGCCATGCGCATAAGATGCCTGTCATCTCGACTGCTAGTGATACGAGGCCGCTGGGATCCAGCACGGCGTTCCGTATTACTCTCCTGAACCCACCGACTCCATATTCTGCATATTCTGCATATTCGACCAACGCGAGCAGCAATGTCGCGATACGATAAACCGCAATCGCGATAGGCTACAATCGGACCTTTATCAAAGTCGGAAACCTTATAGTACGTATTCGCCTCCTTACACGAGGCATCACAACAACGTTTCACCAGGCAACGCCGGTCAACTGCTGTTTGTGTACGCGAAATCGGTTGGAAACTTTCCTCATGTCAGCACGTTGTAGGTGTCGCCATCGGTGCCAACCTTGTGTGAATGCTCTGAAAAGCTAATCATTTGCATATCACAGCATCTTCTTGCTGTCGGTTAAATTTCGCGTCTGTAGCAAGTCATCTTTGTGGTGTAGCAATTTTAATGGCCAGTAGTGTAGGTAAGATGCAGGCCCTCAACTGGCCTGCTTCTAATCAACGCAGCGCCATCACTGGCTCTGTGGCACAACTGACTTTCATCAAGTAACACAACTGACCTCCACACCACCCTCCAATGAGCTCTCGCTTGGCATCACTGAAGTCGTCGATGGTGGTTGTTTGGGGTCAGTGGAATGCACGCTACAGGGCGTTTCGCTCGGACCTGTCCTTGAAGTAACCGATTTGCAACAGTTCGTTGTGTCACTGTGGTGCCAACTGCTGCTCAAACTGCTGCTGGTGATGCAGTAGGATGCGCCACAGCCATACGCCAAACACAACGGTCTTCCCTCTCGGCAGTGCCACGTGGCCGTCCGGTCTCCTTGCGGCAGTACCTTTCCGTGACCACTGATGCCAGCAGTCATGGACAGTGGCTACAGTCTTTATGCAATATCGCAGAAGGAACATCCAGCTTCTCGCAGCCGTGTAACACGACCTCATTCAGACTCACTGAAGAAATGGTAATGGCGTCTTTGTCGCCCTGAAGGCGTTGTTGACCAACATCATCACATCCAGTCTCACAGATGATCAACGCTCACGACCGTTACACCCTTTATTTAAAGCAAACCTGATTTGCATCCTTATAGTGGCGCTACTAGTGTCACTCTTATGTGACTGGCGCTAAATCTGATTAGACATCTTTCAGATGTAGAAACAGCCTACCAACTTTCGTTTATCTCGCGCAACTCCTCCTTGGAGTTGGGATCTTTTTCTTTTTTCCGTCAGTGTATTTAACCATCCATCATATCCTCTTTGTGTGAAATTTTCTTTTCCTTTAGGTGCATATTATAGCCATCAGCCAGAATACATTCCAATTCATTAAACTCCCGATTCAATTTGTGTTCACTATCGGCGTCTGCTGCTATGTTATCGGCAAACCATACCACACTTACAGAATGAGATTTTCACTCTGAAGCGGAGTGTGCGCTAATATGAAACTTCCTGCGAGATTAAAACTGTGTGCCGGACCGAGACCCGAACACGGGACCTTTGCCTTTCGCGGGTAAGTGCTCTACAAACTGAGCTAAGGTACTGGCAGAAGCAAAGCTGTGAGGAAGGGGCGTCAATCGTGCTTGCGTAGCTCAGATGGTACAGCACTTTCCCGCGAAATGCAAAGGTCCCGAGTTCGAGTCTCGCTCCGGCACACAGTTTTAATCTAATACGAAGTTTCATATCACGCTTATGTTCACACAAAGGTGGCCTTTTATTTTCTTCACTGCTTTCTCGACAACCAAATTAAATGCACTGATTTTGGCATTTTATACCCTTCCGACAGCGCTTATTTGATACTCTGTTTCGCATAAAGAGACTTGATCAGCGTTATAGCTGATGTCACACTACGAAAGAGCGAAGAACGTGTTACTCTGATCTACGTTATCAAAGTATTTCTTCAAATATGCGATGTATGTTTCCTTGCAGTTCTTATATTTACCTTTATTATTATTATTATTAGCAGTGTTAACATTAAATTATCAAATAAGCAGCAACCAGTCGCAAAATCATGTTTTCTTTATTTACTTTTGCAAATCTATTTCAACTGATTAACAGCCATCATCGGTGCTTTGAACGTATATGTTCCCTGAGTAGTAACACTGTCTTAAGCACAGGTTTGACCTGTGCTTAAGTCAGTGTTACTACTCAGGGAACACAGACGTTGAAAGCACCGATGATGGCTGTTAATCAGTTGAAATAGATTTGCAAAAGTAAATAAAGAGAACATGATTTTGCGACTGGTTGTTGCTTATTTGGTAATTTTATGGTTTACGGTCGCCGCACAACTTGGGAACCATATGGCGCCCACCATTCAGTGCTAACATTGTTTGGGTTCTGTAGTAACTGATGCAAGACTGATCAACTGATTCACATGGCACGAATACTGAATTTGTCTCGCCACCTGCTCTAATAAGGCATACTGCAGTTAGTTCCCACCAAAACACACAGCGTGACACAAACAGTGTCGCTGTCAGTGCCGATAACCCGTAATTTACGTCTTACAAGGACTCGCGAAGGGGAAGGGTGCAAAATGAAAATTTCGAACAGGTATGTTAAATAAAATACGTGTCTTTATTACGTTTCGATACCCCGTAAGCATCAGGAAGTTAAGAGGAAATAGGTATTCGGGGCGAAAGGTCAGCCATGAGCCCGGGCCCTCAGCTCTGCGCGGTTCCTCTCGCTGGAGGAAAATTGCGAAAAATTTACGTTCGTGTGGGCGGACTGCGAACCGAACAAGACGGGCAGAGACAACGCTACAGCGTCACCGATGCGCTAGATAGCACTGGAGACTAACAGATGAGAACGGCGGGGTCCAAAACATACACCAAACTGTGGTAAGAGATCACAGGAATGTTTCGAGAATTGATCAGGAAAATAATGAATCAACAATTTATGACTTCGCGGTGGAGAGTCACACGTTAGCTGCCGAAGGTGCAGATAATTTGCGGGCGAAAATTTCTATTGTATCATATTTTTTGGCTAACGACTAAAACAATTACTGACATCACAGCGTGTTTATTTTTTATTTTATTTTTGTTGTATACGAGGGGCTTCTAATATGTAAGGGAACACCTTTTTATGAAAGGACGCTATTTTTATGCAGGATTCCAATACACTAGGCGGCCTCACGCTATCTTATTGGAAAAGACCTGTAAGTTCGCATGGTAAAAGTGTACTGGTCGACGTCGGAGCCAACGTCTTGATGAATCAGTCGCCTCCCCACCATCCCCGTACTGCTTCCCGTGGAGTGCATCCTTCACTGGGCCATACAAATGGGAGTCGGTAGGTGCGTTATCCGGGGTGTAGGGTGAATGAGGAAGAGCAATCCAATGAAGCTTTGTCAGCTGCTCTAGGGTGCCCAGATCTGTGGGAGGCCTCGCGCTCGGAGAAGTGTTGTGACCGTAGAAAATTTAATTTTTTATTCTTGCTTTTGTGACCATAATAAGAGTCCAGGTTCCATAGGCAAACAGCCAGCCGACATTAAGAAATAGTCCACCAGGACGTAGGAACAAAATAAGCGGCGGAGGCTGCCAAGTATGGCTTGTTGATCAAATAACTTAGTGTTTGACTTCCTGCCAGAGGAAGCAGCATGAATAAAACTTGCGCAATGGAAGACGCAAACACCAGGACGATAATACAGCAAGAGTGAGTGTCAGTCACGTGCGCGAAAGACTCGTGTGGAACCAAATTAAGTTGTGTGCAGCTAGAAACGAAAGTGTCGTGTGGAACCGAAGGCATTCTTGCGCAAGCCGACCAATTAGAAACGAGAGTTTCGTGTGGAACCATAGGCATTCTTGTGCAATCCGATCACTATAAATGAAAGGGTCGTGTGAAACAATTTGACTCGTGTGTACCAAAGTACACGAGAAACTAAACAAAAGGCCAGGCAGCGGAATAGCTAGAAGCAGAGATTCAGATGCAGATTCAGAGCCAGTGCCGGCAGTTTGGAGATTCCGCAGCGAGACGCCAGCGGGGCCGAGTAGGCCCATAGCAGCCGATACAGCGGATAAAGGCTTCAACTACGAGAAGACGGCGATAGACTCTGGTGGACACTCAGGAACTGCAGCTCAAGTAGGATTTTTAGAGTTTCATTGGAATAATGTTGAACAGAGGCTGTCAGTCTTTGTCTCAATTACTTTGAGAGATTTCAGTGCTAACCAAGAACAACTGATTGCTTTGTACTTGTTTCTCATATGTACCGGCAATTAGCTTTGAAGTAGCAAGTCCGAATAAATAGGCTGAATCTTACTAAGGGGTTTATGGTCCAACACCTCACATAAGTATATGTGAGAATAAACTTGATAGAAACTAACCAATTTTTTCTGCCTATTACAATTCTGTAACCTATTTTCAGTAAACTTATTTGCTTCAAACCAAGGAGATTCTCTCCCTCTCATCTCCAATGTAAAGGTTGACAGCAATTTATAACCAACCCATTGTCGTTAACGTCCCGATTGCGCTACGCAGTTCGCACTTACTTCATTCTGGTATAGTGAGGCTGCGCCGGGACGTGACAGAAGGAGAAGTTCTTATGCATTTTTGTGCCAAAGAACACGGTAAAGCAGTTTCTTTAATTTTCTTAGGGTAGCACAAAATACTTCCGTGATGATCGTTGCACCATGAGGGAACACCTCAAGGAGAATAACCCCTTCAGAGTCCTAGAGGACCGCCGCCATGACTTTACCGGCTGAGGGCGTGGCTTTTACTTTTTTCTCGGAAGAGAGGATCTCTGGCGCCGCTCAATGGATTGACTTTTTGTTTCCTGTTCGAGATGATGAACCCATGTTTCATTGTCTGTGACGATGTTCGACAAAAAATTGTCAAGATCAGCCTTGCAACGCGCAAGCACTGATGGTCGTTCGTTGCTCTTTATGCTCTTTTGTTAGGTGGCGAGGATCAACGAGGCCACACGCCACTGAGTACACTAACCGGTGGATGAGCGGATCAGCACTGCGAACAAACATCCAGTTGTGCAGCGAGAGGTTTGATTGTGATCCGGCGATCACCTCGAATGAGAGTGTCCGCACGTTTCAACACTGCCAGGGGTCACAGCTGTGTGCGGCCGCCCGGCACGCGGGAGATCGGACAGGTTTGCGCCACCTTGTTGCGATGATGGCAGACGCCTCGGCCAATGACTAACGTTGCTTTTATCTGCCAGATCTCCGTAGACATTCTGCAAGCGGATAGGACTATCTGCGATGCTCTAGTTTTCCGCCAAAAGAAACTCAATGGAAGCTCTATGCTTGGAACGCACATCCGTTACAGATGCCATGCCGCACGGCGCGGCCGCGCGGTTTGAGACGCCATGTCACTTTGTGAGGCCCCTCCCGCCGGAGGTTCGAGTCCTCCCTCGAGTGTGTGTGTTGTTCTTAGCGTAAGTCAGTTTAAGTAGTGTGTAAGTCCAGGGACCGATGAGCTCAGCAGTTTGGTCCCATAGGAATTAACACACATTTGAACAGACGCCATTCTGAAGGCTACTCCTAGCACCGTCACCTGTCAGAACTTCATGAAACTATAGGGGCTGTAGCGGGAACATTCCACGATGTCCCATACCAAATTCCACATTTTTTCAACCGAAATTCGCCGATAAAAAATGTGTTGCTATACTCATTCAACGCCCGCCGTATTTTTTATTTTTATTTTTATTTTTTTTATAATGGAAAAGGGTCTCTGCAAACCGCTTGTGGCCGGAACAGGCATCCGCATGGGAGATTTCCTGGTTGTGCTGGCAATGAATCGAGAATACGTACAATGACAAGAACGCTAATTCGGTCGACGACATTGTCAAATACGTCGCCGAAACAAGCCAAGTGGAAATATGTGGTTTCAAAGCTACGGGAATGTTTCTTTTGGTCCACTGTTGAAACTTTTCGTACATTTTGCGATCAACATGCTTCGTTTTCTGGAAGTAGCTCCATGAAACACTTACAAAGTCATCATTTGATGTGAGTGCCAGTTAGTTTTATATTCTCCCGACTCGTCATTTGTGATCTGCAGAGAAGTGATGATAGCCTCCCGTTTTAATCCTTTCAGCCTTTTCTGCATGCCATTCGATTTCTCGGCCACATCGAAAAAAACTCTTTCTCTCTCTCTCTCTCTCTCTCTCTCTCTCTCTCTCTCTTCTCTCCATCCCCTCTCACTCGGAAACTGTGTGTGTGTGTGTGTGTGTGTGTGTGTGTGTGTGTGTGTGTGTGTGTGTGTGTATTCCTAAGGGACCAAACTGCTAAGGTCATCGGTCCCTAGACTTACACACTACTTAAACTAACCTATGCTAAGAACACACACACACACACACACACACACACACACACACACACACACACACATGCCGGAAGGAGGATTCGAACCTCTGGCGCGAGGGGCCGCGTGGTCCGTGACATGGTGCCTAGACCGCACGGCCACTCCGCGCGGCCGGAAACGTTGAAACAGCCTGTTACTGGCGTGACCATTCATGAAAAGCGGCTGGAGGACAGTGAAACTAAGAGTATATCTCTACTGGGCGTATTTTACTCCTTGTAGAATAAATTTGGAAATTTGTGCTAAGAGCCTATGGGACCAAACTGCTGAGGTCATCGGTCTCTAAGCTTACACACAACTTAATCTAACTTAAACTAACTTATGCTAAGGACCGAACACACCCATGCCCGAAGGAGGACACCAACCTCCGACGCTGGGAGTCGCGCGAACCGTGACATGGCGACCGAGACATCACTGCTACCCCGCGCAGCAATATTGAATAAAATTACATATTTTAAGAATTTTCCAAGCCCCAACATACATTATTTATTTGTAAATGTCTTTTCACGTGACGTTTTGTGCATTCGACACCCTACAGAATAACTCGACACATTTGCATATTTAAGCCAGACTGCAATTCGAAACCGGATTTCCTGCTTTTCAGAAGCAGTCGGCTTCCTGAGCAAGCGTTCAGATGTGACAAACTGTCAGTGAAACTGAAGTTTCCACGCCGCGCGGGATTAGCCGAGCGGTCTTGGGCGCTGCAGTCTTGGACTGTGCGGCTGCTCCCGGCGGAGGTTCGAGTCCTCCCTCGGGCATGGGTGTGTGTGGTTGTCCTTAGGATAATTTAGGTTAAGTAGTGTGTAAACTTAGGGACTGATGACCTTAGCAGTTAAGTCCCATAAGATTTCACAAACATTTGAACATTTTGTAGTTTCCACTAGCCGCCTATCTTCGCGTTCTGAGAAATGCAGTAGCCGGGGAAACTGATATACCTGCGGTGGAAGCGGAGAACAATGCTCTAATTGAAAGAGGCACGGCATCCAAAAGCGGCCCTTGTGACGCATGGAAGAATGACCAATTTCAGATTGTAAAAGTGAGTCATAGTACTGTAGCAGAATGAAAAATGCTCCTATCACAGCAAAAACAGCCTAATATGTCCTGAGCAGAGTTAGGGCTGTAAAAAAAGGGAACTAGCTTTTCGACTTATCTGGCTGTCTCCAAGACATTTAAATCAAAACCATCTTGACATATAAGCGCTTTTTTTACGAGTTAGACCTACTTCCCCAGCGCAGTAAGCTTTCTCAGCTGCAATGTTTTGGCGCATCTGCATCTTGCAATTTATTGGCAAAGTCCCTGATCCGATGACCAAAATCCACAACATGTAATTTTACTTCACACGAAGCATCGTAATAAATGAGGTGCGTAGCGACACTAACAAGTGAAAACGGGGGAATATGTCGAGAAGTTTTCATCTGAATGTCTTTGAAGATGCCACATAACTCGAAAAGCTAGTTCCCTTCTTTTAAATCCCTTACTCTGCCAAGGACATATTCACCTTTTTTATCCTATGACAGAAGCATTTTTCATTCTGGTTCCCAACTTTTGCTCTATATCGTGATAGCGGATCAATTTTTCGTAAAACAACAGGACGCCCATTAATTACATGTATTTGTCTACTTTACTGCATAATTGGAACCGATTCACACAAGTTTGCAACACAGAAGTGGCACACACGAAAAAAACTCCCAAAAAGCGAGTTTTCAGTTTTATCGTAAGAATGCATTTTCTTATTTATTTAAATTTTCGCTTTAAACCGTTCTGCTCATTCAATTCATGTAAGAACGAATTTTACGTGCTACATTTAGCTCAAATTTAAACCATCGTCTCTCACCAACGGAAAAAGATTATGGGATAAAAAATTTCGTTTTCACTTTATCCAAGCATGAGCAGCGCCTATTAGAAATAAGGGGTCCGACAGCCGATCAGTTCGAGTCATTCCACCAGGAAGGAGGTACATGGCTCGTATTGTCTGTAGTTCAACCATGCCTAGACGGTAAATACCGCAGTTCCATCGCGTCCGTATTGTTACTTTGTGCCAGGAAGGGTTCTTAACAAGGAAAGTGTCCAGGCGTCTCGGAGTGAACCAAAGCGATGTTATTCGGACACGGAGGAGATACAGAGAGACAGGAACTGTAGATGACATGACTCGCTCAGGCCGCCCAAGGACTACTACAACACTGGATGGCCACTACCTACGGATTATGTCTCGGAGGAACCCTGACAGTAACGCCACCATAATGAATAATGCTTTTCGTGCAGCCGCAGGACGTCGTTACGACTCAAACTGTGCGCAATAGGCTGCATGATGCACAACTTCACTCCCGACGTCCATCTTTGCAACCACGACACCATGCAGCGCGGTACAGATGGGCCCAACAACATGCCGATTGGACCGCTCAGGATTGGCATCACGTTCTCTTCACCGATGAGTGTCGCATACGCCTTCAGACAGACATTCGTCGGAGACGTGTTTGGAGGCAACCCGGTTAGGCTGAACGCCTTAGACACACTGTCCAGCGAGTGCAGCAAGATGGAGGTTTCCTGCTGTTTTGGGGTGGCATTATGTGGGGCCGACGTACGCCGCTGGTGGTCATGGAAGGCGCCGTAACGGCTGCACGATACGTGAATGCCATCCTCCCACCGATAGTGCAACCATATCGGCAGCATGTTGGCGAGGCATTCGTCCTCATGGACGACAATCCGCGCAACCATCGTGCACATCTTGTGAATGACTTCCTTCAGGATAACGACATCGCTCGACTAGAGTGGCCCGCATGTTATCCAGACATTAACCCTATCAAACATGTCTGGAATAGACTGAAACCACCAACCACTCTGAGAGATCTACGCCGAATCGCCGTTGAGGAGTGGAGCAATCTGGACCAACAGTGCCTTGAAGAACTTGTGGATAGTATGCCACGACGAATACAGGCATACATCAATGCAACAGGACATGCTACTGGATATTGGAGGCACCGGTGTGTACAGCAATCCGGACCAGCAGCTCTGAAGGTCTCGCTGAATGGTGGTACAACATGCAATGTGTGGTTTTCATGAGCAATAAAAAGGGCGGAAATGATGTTTATGTTGATCCTTATTCCAGATTTCTGTACAGGTTCCGGAGTTCTCAGAATCGAGGTACTGCAAAACTTTTTTTAATGTGCTAAGTTTGAACCGATTTGTACGAGTTGAAGGACAGAAATAGCGTGCTTCAAAAACATGCCAGAAAAACGTTTTTTTTTTTCACGTGAAAACCAAAGGAAACAGATTTTTCAAACGGTTAAAACGTATCTTAGACCTTTGGGTCATTGTTCAAAGCTTGTTTAATATTCTACAACACAGCTACAGTAAGACAGACGTTCTAATGGCTATACAAATGGCCGCTGGTCCAGGCTAAATCAAAAACTTTTCACCCCATGTCCCTAGCTCAAATGGGAACAGAGCCCAAGACCTCTCCCCCAACCCGTATCGCCATTCTAAGCGAGGCCTTTTCAGGCGTATTTGTTGCAGCGCGGAGTAACGATCGTGCTCGATTGACCGATTTATATGACCCGCCAGGCCACTGCAGTTATCTCTGACATTAATCAAATTGTGCTGGGCAGTTATTTCTACGAAGTGCGGCGAGTGTAATATTATTCAAATATTTTTGAGTTTTTAATTCAGTGAACAACGATTTAATTTTATACGGTGAACAGAAATGTAAGTACTCACGTTCTATTCCCAGTATTCCTGTTGCGCAGTGTGGAGCTTTTTTTAAATTGCTGTGTGTACCTGAAAATATTCACTCTCTGTTGGAACATTTAGTTCTCTAGGGTCTGGTTAGCGGTGTCCGTAGAGGCGTTCTGGTGAATGCAGTCAGCTGCGAATTCAGGGGCGCCATTTCTGCAGTTTGGTCAAATGTTCGAGTGAAGCGAAAATGAGACTCCCTGCAAGTTACACAACGCGTTTTTGTCAGAATTTCCATTGACGAACGAATGAAAACAGACACAAACGGGGTATCAAACTGACTAAGTCTTGTTTTGCAAACACATATTTAATTGCTTAAAAGTAATGAGGGTAATTAGGAAAAACTTACTTAATGATTTTAGGGAAAATTGGAAGATTTCACGTAGGCTACATCTGCTGCTAGCTTGGAAGGGCTTACTTTGAATCAAGTACTAAATTTAGGACATTTCGAGAACAGGTGACACTAAGAAGATAAACGTGGTATCAAGAAGTTTAACTTGTTAAGGTTTAGCTATATTGGGCGTAAGTAGCCTCGGTGTGATATTTAACCGTCAGAATTGTTTCTTTAGAATCAAGTATTACATTCTGGAAATTCTGTTATAATAGACGCTAAGAAAGCAAATTATCAATAAGATCATGTTTTCTGAACAAAACTTGAAAATAAAAAAATGAAAAATCAGTCGAATATTTTGTGAAATGATTTGTCTAAAAGCAAGAAATAAAACACATTAGAGAAATATTTGGTGTGTTTTTAAACAATGCTCGAAACCATGTACAGCAAATGAGGTTTGTCAAATGTTTCTCTAACCTATTTTACTTCTTATTTCTAGAGAACTCATTTCACAAAACATTTGACGTACTTCTTCTCAATTTTTGTGTTATACTGCTAATAGTTCTGATATTTGTACTGGTAAATTCAATTTTCCAGAGAATTTTTATTTTTTGGTACCTTATAGCGGTGGTTCACCCAAGACAAACTATAGCACCTTAAATTTTAGTGAACCTTCGCGCTCAGAACAGTAGGCGAATCTCAAAATTCATTTAAATTCAAAGCCTCATTTTTACGACAGGAAGCCGCCACAGTGGCTGTGAGGAAGCATGTACCGAATTTCCGACCTTATTCCCTGACATTTATTTATCAGACGCTGCGCATTCGGTGCGTGGCGCTGAAGACTTCCGATTATGAGCATAGGTGTTCCCTGATGCCGTCCGCTCCTAACGCAACTGCATGAGGTTACAGTTCTTGAGCAGTCGTTTCACATTAATAATAACTATTTTTATCATACCTCTCTCTCATTAAGTTTTGGCAAATGAAGGAAATAACGTTTGACTGAATTTCAAGGCGAAGTAAGGATTCTAGAAGATGATACACGTGTTTCGATGTTTTGTATGACCGACAAGAATCTAAGACAGAAAGTTCAAAGTTAAAAAAAAGGAAGGAAGATTGGGTTCAACGTCCCGTCAACATCGTAGTCATTAAGAGACAGGAGTACAAGCACGGATTGTGTCAAGCATGAGGAAGGCAATCGGCCGCGCCCTTTCAAAGGAGCCATCCCGGCATTTGCCTGGAGTGATTTAGGGAAACCACGGAAAACCTAAATCTTGATGGCCGGACGCGGGTTTGAACCGTCGTCCTTCCGAACGCGCCACCTCGTCCAGTAAAGTTCAAAGTTTATAAAAACATATAATCTGATATAAAAAAAACCACTGCCAATAGGTTCGTTCTTCTCTATGTTCAATTAGAAACGAGTAAATTCAGTGAGAACTAGTGATACGCAGAATGCGGTAAAATCTATGTAGATTAGCTTTTGATTTTAACTGACCATATTTTGAAATGTTAGTGTTTTACAAAGTGAAGAAGTAACTGACGTGGTGTTGATTTTCAGCATTGTAACCTAAATACCTCAGCCACGATCCAGATCTCAACGAAAGTCTCAGAGCAAATAGGTGTTTGCGCCTTGTTTTCAACAAAATCCTGTTAGTTTTGTTAGACAGGGTGATAAATTTTACTGGGCTATACTCAGGAAAAAGATCTCCTTTCATTAAAAAATTTATCTGAACTCTGCCACGTAAGGAGTTGTGTGTTAATATGTGGCGCTATCTGCACGCCCTGCCTCTGATGTACAACAATTTGATAACTTTTCAGACTGGTTCGCGGGGAATCTGATGTTGGAGCGATGAAGGAGCCGGAGTGTACTTCTAATTGGCTGTCTTACGTAACGCCATCCGTGTTAAATACAACGTGCCAAGTCGAGTGTTTTGCGTGTGATGAACCCATTCAGGCTTTGATAGTCGATCGATTACCTGCACTAAGAGCAAGCAGCTTTCATGAGTAAACTTTGCGACAACTATCAGTCAACTTTTCCACGTTACGCAAACAGTAGCATCTGCGAGCTACGAAAGGTCACTGTTAGCAAGAATTCTGTTCTTCAACTTTTAAATCAATTGGAAAGCGTAAAGGATTTTGTTGTAGTGAGGGCGAAATTATTAATTCAAGAATATAATGTCGTGGTGACGGAAAGGTGTGTTGGGACTACTAATTGACAACAAGTAACTATCATTCCCGATTCTTTAAGGAATTTAATCCTCATCTATAAAACTGCATCAAACGTCTGACTACTTTACAAATGTGGTAACTTGTTACATAATTGGCTTAAGCATGTAAAATCTTTATGGCTTGCAAAACCCTAATTATATTGATTTTATTACTTTGGAACTATTCACCCACACTGAAGAAGTTGAAACGAAAACTGGAAATTCGAAAAAGTGACATCTTTAGACAAGCGTATAAAATTATTCACGCTATTCGACCGCACTGTCAATACGCGAAATTCTCCAACGTTTTGACCACTCTTGCAAATAACCTTCCTCAGGGTGGCCTGAGGGTGGCAGTCACATACCCTAAAGAATTTTATTGAGGACACTATTCTTTACATGTTCGTGTAAGGCCTTTTCGGCAAGTAGTGGACAGTGTCCAACCGTCTATGGTAGCTTTAACGAAGTAAGTAATAAAAGCAAAGTCTTTAAATTTCAGTTTAGCAATATGATTCTGTGCAAATACTACGGTATCAATTTTTTAACTTACATAATGTTCACGTCGTCTAATCTCCTCAACTGTGTGTCGTACAATGATATAATTTTGCAGGTACATTCAATCGAGTATGTGGGTACTGTCTGCAAACTGTGTTGCGAGTAGAGTTAGAAGTAAAGAGTTAGAAGTAAAGAAGTAATAATCAAAAACGTTATGCCTGATGCTGAAGTTATAATAACTGCACGAACAGCGAAAATGTAGTAAATGGTAAATATTTCCTTTCATTATTTTTTGGGGAGTTGGGGGGGGGGGGGGAGGTTATCAGAGAGAAAAAGTTTCGAAAATGTTTGAAACTATTTGTAAAGTTTATAGGAAATCGCTGAGTGTTCTCATTCTCAAATACTGGATGAATAAAGACTGGTTAATTTGCGCGACACAAGTTACGCTACCTCAAAAAATATATAGACAGTTTCTAACTGTACCACTTATATTACTGGTTGTATCGCCCACTCGAGCTTATACCTCGTAAGGTGTAGATTATAGCAGCAGTTTAAATTTGCTCAATAATTGTGCGAAATACTGAAAATCAAATTGTTGCTCCTGCAACCTGCAACTGGAACCGAGCACCATTTTAGTCGTTTACCAACATACGTGGCTGATCAACTTTGATGTTTGAAGTTTACCGACGGCGACTATCTCGCAGCTTTTCCGCGTTTCGTAAAAAATAACGTAACCGAGTTTTGCAAGACCACTACTTGGTCGTAGAGAACGTGAAATTATTCATTCAACAATATACTTTCGTGGTTACGAAAAGGTTGCTCGGACTATAGTCAGTAATATTTCGCTTCCTAGTATGAACTTCAATTATAGAGCTGCAACGACGGAGAAGTTGCGATTTTCAGGTAAGACATCTGAAAGCAACCTGCAATAGAAAGTCGTACGCCACAGTAATTTTATACTGACGTGATAAAAGTCATGGGACACCTCCTAATATCGTGTCGGACCTCCTTTTGCCCAGTGTAGTGCAGCACCTCGACGTGGAATGGGCTCAACAAGTCGTTAGAAGTCCCCTGCAGAAATATTGAGCCTTGCTGCCTCTAGGCCTATAACCGCTCATAACTGCGAAAGTATTGTCGGTGCAGGATTTTGTGCATGAAGTGACCACTCCATCATGTTCCATGTCAGACGATCTCGGTGGCCAAATCATTCGCTCGCATTGTCCACAATGTTCTTCAAACCAATCGCGAGCAATTGTGGTACAGCGACAAGGGGCATTGCTATCCGTAAAAATTCCATGTTCTGAGGCATCCAGGGATCACCAATTTAGTACTGGAGGGCACCGTGGAGGGTAAAAATCGTAGAGGGAGACCAAGAGATGAATACACTAAGCAGATTCAGAAGGATGTAGGCTGCAGTAGGTACTGGGAGATGATGAAGCTTGCACAGGATAGAGTAGCATGGAGAGTTGCAAACCAGTCTCAGGACTGAAGACCACAACAACAACAACAAAAATTCCATCGTTGTTTGGGAACACGAAGTCCATTAATGCTGCAAATGGTTTCCAAGTAGCCGAACATAACCATTTCCAGTTAATTATCGGTTCACTTGGACCAAAGAATCCGCCCATTACATGTAAAAACAGCCTACACCATTAATGGAACCACCACCAGTTTGCACAGTGCCTTGTTTACAACTTGGGTCCACGGTTTCATGGTGTCTGCGCCACACTCTAAGCCTACCATCAGCTCCTGCCAACTGAAATCGGGACTCATCTGACTTGGCCAACGTTTTCCAGTCGTCTAGGGTCCAACCAATATGGGCACAAGTCGAGAAGATGTGTTGTAGACTATGTTGTGCTGTTAACAAAGGCACTCGCGTCGGCCGTCAGCTAGCACAGCCCATTAACGCCAAATTTCGCAGCACTGTCCCAGTGGATACGTTCATCGTACGTCACACATTACTTTCTGCGATTGTTCCACGCAGTGTTCCTTGTCTATTAGCTCTGACAACTCTACGCAAACGGCGCTGCTCGCGGTCGTTAAGTGAAGGACGTCGGCCACAGCGTTGTCCGTGTTTAGAAGTAATGCCCGAAATATTCTCGCCACACACTTGGCAGTGTGGATCTCGGGCTACTGAATTCCCTAACGCTTTCCGATATGGAATGTCCCATGCGTCTGGCTCCAACTACCATTCTGCGTTCAAAGTCTGTTGATTCCGGTCATACGGCCATAATCTTGTCGGAAACCTTTTCACATGAATCACCTAACAAGGAGAGGTGCTCAGCGGTGCGATTGACTTTTTGAAACTATCTATACAGTGATGTATGTTGAGATCCAAGGTATCACGCACTGTAGCCATTCATTCTGGCGCTGCAGTCCGGAACCGCGGGACTGCTACGGTCGCAGGTTCGGATCCTGCCTCGGGCATGGGTGTGTGTGATGTCCTTAGGTTAGTTAGGTTTAAGTAGTTCTAAGTTCTAGGGGACTTATGACCTAAGATGTTGAGTCCCATAGTGCTCAGAGCCATTTTGTAGCCATTCACCCTGGTGGGCCGTAGTTTGCGAGTAATAAAAAAAATTCGGAATTTTGTGTGACACTGAGTAGCATTAAAAAAGTTACATCGTACAGTCTGGTTGCGTGGTATAATGAATAAGATAACTGCTTCACATGCTGAAAGCTGTGTGTTCGCATCTCGTAAGGTAAATCAAATTATTATATTTTTAAATCTTTAAATCTTTTAAATCTTTATTTGCTCTCACTTTTCCTCCTATCATTTGTTTCTACTTGAAATTTTTTTCACATGTTTTAATTAACTTTATGTATTAGTTTCGATTTGATTTCTTGTGATTCGTCACCCTGTCTTTTCGTCCAGATTATTGCGTTCATTATATCTATTCCTCACTTTGCTTGAATTTGTTTTACTTATAAACCCATCTTTCACTTAAATTTTCCATCTGCGTTATTGTGTCCATAGTCCAACAGTTATTCAAGTTACGTTTTAAATGTTTGAATGACGATTACCGTGCAAAAAGTTGCGCATCTACTAACAAAAATCCATTTTTCACACCACTGCACAAATATAAATACATTATTCTGTCTTTCATTATTTAAGTGACAGATTGAAATTTTCAAGTAATTGAATATTAGAATAGATAACGATGATTAAAATCGTATTCATAAAAATTCTGATTGGAGAAAGAACGATATAAAGAAAAAAAAAAATAAAACAAATGAAAATGTTCATACGGTGATTAAGGTACTGGAGTGATGTGACAAAGGGACAGAAATAAAAAAATTACATTTAACCCAATTAATTGAATAAAAATAATGATCTAAGTCATTTCGATGAAGATATAAAAATAAAATAATTTAGTGCACCTGACGGGAGTCGAACACACAACCTCCTACGTGTGAAGCTGTTATTCTATCCATTATACCACTCAATGAGCTATATAATAAAACTTTTTTAACGGTACTGAGTGGCACACAAAATTGCAATTTCTTTTTCGTCAATTCGTCAATTACTCGCTAACGCCCCCCCTCCCCAAGGGGGACTTCTTGTAAGTGCATTTGACAAGTCCCCCAATGCACTGCCCTTTTATACCTTGTGTGCGCGAGTCTAACGCATATCGTTGTAAAAAAAAAAAAAAAAAAAAATGGCTCTAAGCAGTATGGTACTTAACATCTGAGGTCATCAGTCCCCTAGACTTAGAACTACTTAAACCTAACTAACCTAAGGACATATGCCGGAGGCAGGATTCGAACCGGCGACCGTAGTAGCAGCGCGATTCCGGACTGAAGCGCCTAGAACCGCTCGGCCACAGCGGCCGGCATATCGTTATCCCAATACTTTTTTTTTTTCACCTCAGTGTAGGTGTAACTTTATAATGCACCAATCATTTGCGTTGCGTTAAATCGGCATTACCAGTAGGTGTCACCTTATCTTACTATCAAAATTTGCTGTTGTGAAAATAAACGAAGAGTCAAATAGTTGTCTGGAAAGTGTTCTTGTGTGTATTTTTGTAAAATGTTGGAGAGATTGCCGGCCGAAGTGGCCATGCGGTTAAAGGCGCTGCAGTCTGGAACCGCAAGACCGCTACGGTCGCAGGTTCGAATCCTGCCTCGGGCATGGATGTTTGTGATGTCCTTAGGTTAGTTAGGTTTAACTAGTTCTAAGTTGTAGGGGACTAATGACCTCAGCAGTTGAGTCCCATAGTGCTCAGAGCCATTTGAACCATTTGTTGGAGAGATTGTCCCCTGAAAATATCTTAACAGCAAATCCGGCCAAAGTCAACAATTTTACTAAGCACGAACAACTGGTGAGATGCGACTTGCTGGAAACTTAACATCTACGACGCAGCTGGTCGCCTCAAGACTCCAACGACAGCCGCAAAGAAAAATCGACAACTCTTAAAAGGGAGAATTAGCGTGCTATGTCTGTGAATCGTAAATCCTTCTTGATTTGTCCCACGAGAAATTCGGTCAGTCGTTGTTGGTTACTAGCCGGACTAAGATCAGTCCGAATTGTCGGGAGTGTTTGAGTCAAACGCTACAGTCGTTTAGGAGAATTCCGTGGGACTGTTATCGGCTTGTTCGAAATATACACTCCTGGAAATTGAAATAAGAACACCGTGAATTCATTGTCCCAGGAAGGGGAAACTTTATTGACACATTCCTGGGGTCAGATACATCACATGATCACACTGACAGAACCACAGGCACATAGACACAGGCAACAGAGCATGCACAATGTCGGCACTAGTACACTGTATATCCACCTTTCGCAGCAATGCAGGCTGCTATTCTCCCATGGAGACGATCGTAGAGATGCTGGATGTAGTCCTGTGGAACGGCTTGCCATGCCATTTCCACCTGGCGCCTCAGTTGGACCAGCGTTCGTGCTGGACGTGCAGACCGCGTGAGACGACGCTTCATCCAGTCCCAAACATGCTCAATGGGGGACAGATCCGGAGATCTTGCTGGCCAGGGTAGTTGACTTACACCTTCTAGAGCACGTTGGGTGGCACGGGAGACATGCGGCCGTGCATTGTCCTGTTGGAACAGCAAGTTCCCTTGCCGGTCTAGGAATGGTAGAACGATGGGTTCGATGACGGTTTGGATGTACCGTGCACTATTCAGTGTCCCCTCGACGATCACCAGTGGTGTACGGCCAGTGTAGGAGATCGCTCCCCACACCATGATGCCGGGTGTTGGCCCTGTGTGCCTCGGTCGTATGCAGTCCTGATTGTGGCGCTCACCTGCACGGCGCCAAACACGCATACGACCATCATTGGCACCAAGGCAGAAGCGACTCTCATCGCTGAAGACGACACGTCTCCATTCGTCCCTCCATTCACGCCTGTCGCGACACCACTGGAGGCGGGCTGCACGATGTTGGGGCGTGAGCGGAAGACGGCCTAACGGTGTGCGGGACCGTAGCCCAGCTTCATGGAGACGGTTGCGAATGGTCCTCGCCGATACCCCAGGAGCAACAGTGTCCCTAATTTGCTGGGAATTGGCGGTGCGGTCCCCTACGGCACTGCGTAGGATCCTACGGTCTTGGCGTGCATCCGTGCGTCGCTGCGGTCCGGTCCCAGGTCGACGGGCACGTGCACCTTCCGCCGACCACTGGCGACAACATCGATGTACTGTGGAGACCTCACGCCCCACGTGTTGAGCAATTCGGCGGTACGTCCACCCGGCCTCCCGCATGCCCACTATACGCCCTCGCTCAAAGTCCGTCAACTGCACATACGGTTCACGTCCACGCTGTCGCGGCATGCTACCAGTGTTAAAGACTGCGATGGAGCTCCGTATGCCACGGCAAACTGGCTGACACTAACGGCGGCGGTGCACAAATGCTGCGCAGCTAGCGCCATTCGACGGCCAACACCGCGGTTCCTGGTGTGTCCGCTGTGCCGTGCGTGTGATCATTGCTTGTACAGCCCTCTCGCAGTGTCCGGAGCAAGTATGGTGGGTCTGACACACCGGTGTCAATGTGTTCTTTTTTCCATTTCCAGGAGTGTATTTATGCTGATCTGTTATAATTTTGATCTCACTTTAAGGGGCGAAAAGCGTCAAGTCACTGATCTGTGTGGGAACTTTGTATGAGATAGCGCAGTAGTTGTTACGGTATATTGCAGTTTAGGATTGGTTTGTAGTGGTTGTTGATTTTACGCCAAAGCAGTTACTGAACAAAGTGTAGCTTGAAGGCCACTCGTTTGAAGGCGATCCGTTTCTCGGTTAGGTTGGAAACTTTCCATTTTGTTGTGGGAGATAAGTGTCGTCATCACGTGAAATCTTTATTCGAATTTGAAGGTGGAGAAAGCAGGCACTAAGAAAATAGTGCCTCTGTGCTGTTGTATTAGTGGATCTGAAGGTGAAAGCTAGCATTTAGGAAATAGTGACTTCGCGATATTGTGTTACGGCTTATTTTGCAACTTCAGAGATAGTGTCGATGTAATTTAATGTTTGGGAAGCTCTACATAGATGCACGGATTGTGTTATCTATGTAATTAGGAGAATGGACGTCCTATGGTTGTATGTCATATAGTGAGAACCAATCTAAGTTAGTAGGAGATTTGGACGCGCGATCTCTAATGTAGTAGCTTTTCCTACAAAACTTTAAACAACAAAGCAAGAACCATTGGTATTGAGGTCACGCTAATGGTCTCTCCTATCGTGCGAGTGCTGTGTTATAATAATTTCAATAACAGTGGGTCCGCTGAAAGTCAACGCCTGAAGTGGGTTTAATTCTGTGTCTATTTTAAAGTCCAAGCAGTTTAACAGTGGCAGTGACGCCCAGATTTCTTTTCCAATTTCTGTTTTTTAAATTTCCTGTTAGAGGGGTTTTTCTGATTGGTCAGCACTGGTAAAATCTAAGCTGATTGGCATCTGTACATAGAAGAAGACAAGCAATAATGACCGAACAGTTTCTGTTTTACAGATAAAAAGTATGTTCCGAGTCTCATTTACCCCATATTTAATATTCAAAGATTTTGAAAAGTAAAGTTAGATTTTGTAGCAAAAGAATAATTTGCAAATATCGTAAAGCGGTAAAAGGAAGTCAAAGACTAAAGTGGTAAAAGGAAGTCAAAGACCAGATAAAGAGAAGTCTAGAACGTTATATATAAAAAAGATATTAATTCCCAAAGAAATAAAAATATTAGTTCTGATTTGCTATTTCCAAAGAGAGAAATTATTTCACATTTTTAAATTAAAAGGAGAGAAATTATCTCCAGGATTTTTATTTAAAGGGAAACAACATTAATTCCTGAAAGAAAGATTATTTACTTATTTCTGAGAGTATGAGAATTTTAAAACGAATTAATACGTTGCTATTCAAGTTGTGTAACGATATTGTTGTTGCGTGGTTGCTACCTACAGAAGCTATCTCTGATTAATAACATCATCTGAACAAAAGAGTAAATTATATCTCTGAAAATACAACGTTCAAAAAAATATTATTTAAAAGCACAAACAAGCAAACTGCAATTAGCTGGTTCTACGTAATTTGGTTATGGTTTTTAGCTGGAAATATTTTTATCTTTCAGCTCGTATTTTTGTTATAAAAGAGCTGAGCATTTCTGTCATACAGTTGATTAGCGAGGAGCGTTGTAGCGTAGTAGAGTTACACACTGGAAGACTTTATTTTGTTGCTGTAAGTGGTGAGGTAGAGTATCTGATTTTCTATCCGACGTATACAACAGCAGGCAGCATTTTCTATTGAAGCTCAGATCGCCTTTCGTGGTAGTTATTCGTATTAATCCCGTGGAACTTTTGATAGTCAGATGCGTTATTAATATCACTTTTATTATGTTCCGGCAGTTATCACTAGCCCGTCAAACCACAAGCAATCTCGCTGTTTTGTCTCTTACCGCAAACAACCCAACCCACAAGCAGTATGTGTGGCAGTTCTGTAGAACTTCGCAGTGGTATGTAGTGTGGGGTACATCGAGAGAATTTCAACATACAAGTAAATGTGTGTACGTTGTGCTTAAGTTTACTCCCGCTGGTTATTTTAGGTGTAGTCTTACTTGTGAAGTCGAGTGACTTACTTCCACGACAGAGCTAACATAGCAGATTCTTGTGCTGTGCTTCTTCAGCACAACTGAGAGAAACTAGGTGTTGATTTCCTTATGTGACGTCGCAATCCCCTTACTTGTCGCTGTACTACTCTGGTGTCTAATCGTTTCGTTATTTCTACGAGGGTGCTCGCGTCTGTAGGGTGGAGCTGTGCAACTTAAAACCGCATGTGTTGCCTCTGTAGAGAGGGAAGCAAAGGTAACGTCGTAGCTGTGGAGTAAACAGTCTACGAACATCAGTAGGCAGGAGAATCGGACTAAAAACCAACAGCGTAATGTAAAAATACAGGGAGACTTTTATTGTACTATACGAAAAAAACAAATTATTTACAAACTACGGCGTGCACGCGCTTTGTTGAATATGTAAACTTCAGTAAAGATATTCGGGATTAGGTCATGACATGTTCGATATGCCTGCCACCACTGGTGATGATGTGGCGCAGACGGATGGCGAAATTCTGCATGACCCGCTCAAGTGTCGGAACATCGATGCTGTCGATGACCTCCTGTATCGCAGTATTCAGCTCAGCAATGGTTTTGGGGTTATTACTGTACACCTTGTCTTTAACATAGCCCCACAAAAAGGAGTCGCATGTGTTCAGATCCGGAGGCCCACGCCAGTGGCCTATGGGTATCCCACAGCCAGACTGCAGTCCCCAAAGTGCTCCTCCAGGACATCAAATAGTCTTCTGCTTCGATGTTGCCTAGCTTCCTCTTGCATGAACCACGTCTTGGAAATCAGGGTCACTTTGGATAAATGGGGATGAAATCATCTTCCAAAACCTTTGCGAACCGTTCGGTAAGCACCGTATCACCAAGGAATAACGACCGATTATTCCGTGACCGGGCACTGCACACCACACAGTCACCCGTTGAGAGTGAAGAGACTTCTCGAGAGCGAAACGCAGGTTTTCAGTCTCCCAAATACGCCAATTTTGCTTACTGGCGAACCCATCCAAATGAAAATGAGATTCGTCGCTAAACCAAACCATACTAATTCCTATCATGTACCGCGGCCAACCGTGTAATTTGAACGTCCTAACGCAAACCGTTCAGAAGTTCTGTCGATTTTATTTCATATAATTCAATAATTGCCACCCTGTAATAAAGAATCCCCCGCCGAGAAACGTGACCGCATCCCCGCGTTGTTCGGCTTGCTATGCATGCGGCCGCTGCCGGAGCTCACCATATTACGGGAAGCCTGACCCGCCTCGTTTCCCATATCCGTAGGTCCGCGCTCGTCTTTTATTCACGGCTACACGGGTCGGGCACGGGCTGGCCTGTTTTCCGCCCAAGTACTGCCGCATTTGTCGTTCAAGGATCCCCGGGACGAGAAAACACGGGCGGAAGTGGGGAAGGCGTTCTCCCGGGTATCGACCGTCGTTTTGTCTACTCTAGCGAGGTGAGGTGAGGTGAGGCGAGGCGTTGCAGCGGCAAGGGAGAGAGGGTCCCTACAGCAGCAGCTTATCTCGAGGGAGGCTGTACCGATCCCAGACTTCACCGCGCCACACACAAAGGGAGCCGCCGCTCGCACAAGTACTGGATCAGAACCTACCCTACAGGAAACACGCAGCCACAGCTCGCAAATAAACCTCGCTTACGCGCAGCGTAGCGGGAGGGACTGTTCACACAGTTTTATGGTCACCAGCTTTGACTTCCAAGAATCGTAGAGAGCATTTTCTCTTAACTTTACCCAGCGGTTTTGAAACCTGTCTGCCGCCAATTATCAATGGACAGCATTCTCCTCCAAGGGAGCACGTACCCTTTTCTCATATGCAGACTAATAATTATAGCAATCAGGATAGTACCTTGGCCGGCCAGAGTGGCCGTGCGGTTCTAGGCGCTACAGTCTGGAGCCGAGGGACCGCTCCGGTCGCAGGTTCGAATCCTGCCTCGGGCATGGATGTGTGTGATGTCCTTAAGTTAGTTAGGTTTAATTAGTTCTAAGTTCTAGGCGACTGATGACCTCAGAAGTTAAGTCGCATAGTGCTCACGGCCATTTGAGCCATTTTGATAGTACCTTCATGTACGTGTGGCAAGTGCAAACCATCAAATGCTTATTTTCTCCTGGACAGCAAGTCAAGTGTGGCCTTGTAGACGCAAAACGCTTACTTTATATTGACAGACGTAGCTCACTTACAAGGGAACCTCCCCATCGCACCCCCCTCAGATTTAGTTATAAGTTGGCATAGTGGATAGGCCTTGAAAAACTGAACACAGATCAATCGAGAAAACAGGAAGTTGTGTGGAACTATGAAAAAAATAACCAAAATATACAACCTGAGTAAGATAGGCAACATCAAGGATAGTGTGAGCTCAGGAGCGCCGTGGTCCCGTGGTTAGCGTGAGCAGCTGTGGAACGAGAGGTCCTTGGTTCAAGTCTTACCTCGAGTGAAAAGTTTACTTTTTTTTATTTTCGCAAAGTTATGATCTGTCCGTTCGTTCATTGACGTCTCTGTTCACTGTAGTAAGTTTGGAGTCTGGGTTTTGCGACAGCACCGCAAAACCGTGCGATTAGTAGACGAAAGGACGTGCCTCTCCAATGAGAACCGAAAACATTTGATCGCAAGGTCATAGGTCAACCGATTCCTCCACAGGAAAAGACGTCTGACATATTCTATACGACACTGGTGACGGCATGTGCGTCACATGACAGGAATATGTTGTCGACCCACCTAACTTGTACACTTGGCGAATGGGTAAAAAGATTCTTCTACCTTGCCCGATTGAGGTTTTCTTGTGGATGTGATAATCACTCTCAAAAAAGTGATGAAAACATATGAGTTTGTCACATAAACTGCAATAAATGAATGCAACAGTTTCACAGTCGCACAGTTTTCCCTGTGCTCTGTCAAAACATATGTTTTTAAAGTTTTAAAATTTTTCTGTTTCGGTGTAGCGTCCCCATACTACGGCGCAGTTACCTCGCATCGGACGGACAGATAATTGTCTGAAAATAAAAAATTAAACTTTCCACTCGAGAGAAGACTTTAACCAAGGACCTCTCGTTCCGCAGCTGCTCACGCTAACCACGGGACCACGGCGCTCCTACACCCACACTATCTTTGATGTTGCCTATCTTGCGCATGGACTTCTCAGTTTGTATATTTTGCTTATTTTTTTCATAGTTCACACAACTTCTTCCTGTTTTCTCGATTGATCTGTGCTCAGTTTTTCAAGGCCTATCCACTGTACCAACTTATAACTAAATCTGAGGGGGGTGCGATGGGGAGGTTCCCTTGTTAGTAGTGCATTTACAACCGTCCAGAAAAGATCAAGTAGTAAATTATTTGACATCTTTGCGGAAAGGCTATTAGACGAGGGAGAAAAAAAAAAAAAAAAACACAACGAAGTGCATACGAACATCAAGGTACCAACGATTATAAAATATGCACTTACACCCCTAATACACTCTGTGATTCACCAGGGCGAGCGGAAAAGTAATACCACCGAATTTCTTCATTCTCTTCTCATTATCGGTTGAGGTATTTCATGTGATGTGTATTACTCGGTCGACTTTCCCGCTTCGCTGAAGCAAGTTGTAGCCCTTTAACGGTAGAGGACCCCGAATTGTAGCGTGTAACATGGCGATGTTTAATGTAACTGTGACGGTGCGTGAGGAACAGTGTGCTGTAATCGAGCGAGCCGGCCGGGTGGACGAGCGGTTCTAGGCGCTAGGTTGCATGAATCGTGCAAATTTTTACTAGTGGGTACAGCAGTGCAAAAATGGTCGCGACTCAGTGACTGACGAACACCGTTCTCGCAGACCAGTTGCAGTTTCAACTCCCTCACTTGAAAGTAGAATTGATGGAATTATTCGTGACGACCGCCGTGTGACTGTGGAAATGATAGGTGATAACGTTCAAGTTAGTACTGGGACAGCTCATACCATTACCTGTAACGACCTGAAGTACCGCAAAACATGTGCAAGATGGGCCCCAAAGGAGTTGATGCGGCTACAAAAGGGAACAAGGTTGAGAGTGTGCACAGAGCTCAAGGCACGTTATGAAAGAGAAGGTGAACACTATCTCAACAAAATTTTAACTTGTGTGGAAACTTGGGTTCACCATTATTCAAATGGTTCAAATGGCTCTGAGCACTATGGGACTTAACATCTGTGGTCATCAGTCCCCTAGAACTTAGAACTACTTAAACCTAACTAACCTAAGGACATCACACACATCCATGCCCGAGGCAGGATTCGAACCTGCGACCGTAGCGGTCGCGCGGTTCCACACTGTAGCGCCTAGAACCGCTCGGCTACTACGGCCGGCATTCACCATTATGAGCCAGAATCCAAAACACAAAGCAGGGAGTGGAAGCACACCAACTCACCTGTCAAGAAAAATTCAAAACCCAACCAGCAGCAGGAAAAGTCATGCTGACGGTGTTTTGGGATGCTCAAGGTCCAGTGTTTTGTGATTATCTCCAAGAGCAGAGTACAATGAACAGCCAATACTACTCGGATTTGCTTTTAAACAAAGTGAAGCCAGCCATGAGAGAGAGACGTCGTGAATCTCAGATGAGAGGTGTGATTCTCCAGCAAGACAACGCAAGTCCTCATATTGCTCAACTAACCCGTGAAACCATTGAGGAAATGGGTTGGGAAGTACTGCCTCATCCCCTTACAGTCCATTTGTTTCGTGCACTGAAGGAGGCATTACGTGGGAACAGATTCCAGGACAACGAGGACGTCAAAACGTTTGTGGGAAATTGGTTCAAATATCAAGATAGAGTTCTTTGCAACCGGAATAAAAAAGCTTGTAGTCCGTTGGAACAAGTGCATAAATGTTCAAAGGGACTATGTTGAAAAGTAGAAAAAGTATTGTTTTGTAAAAATAAACGCTTTTTTCTGCAGACCAATTTGCCTCTAATCATTGAATGACTCTAGTATTTAAAAAACCTTATCAGATTTCACATAAAAATGCGGAGAGATTACTTTTCGGCGCCGGCCGAAGTGGCCGCGCGGTTCTGGCGCTGCAGTCTGGAACCGCGAGACCGCTACGGTCGCAGGTTCGAATCCTGCCTCGGGCATGGATGTGTGTGATGTCCTTAGGTTAGTTAGGTTTAACTAGTTCTAAGTTCTAGGGGACTAATGACCTCAGCAGTTGAGTCCCATAGTGCTCAGAGCCATTTGAACCATTTTTTACTTTTCGGCACACCCTCGAATAAAGCGTAGAGAACCTAGTCAATAGAATGACGTCAAAGAGATAACCAGATTACATGATGTAGGGTGACTGTAAGACCTGCTGCTATAACTATAATCCGTTCATCACAGAAATAAACCTGATGTAAACATTGCACTAAGTATTCTTCCGCGTTTGCTGGAACCTAATTGGATTTCCGTTTCACCTGGGACTGCAGCCAAGCTCTCTTGAGTACTGCCGGCGCGTGTAGCCGAGCAGTTCTAGGCACTTCAGTCTGGAACCGCGGGACCGCTACGGTAGCAGGTTCGAATCCTGCCTCGGGCATGGATGTGTGTGATGTCCTCAGGTTAGTAAGTTTTACATAGTTCTAAGTTCTTGGGGACTGATGACCTAAGAAGTTAAGTCCCATAGTGCTCAGAGCCATTTGAACCATTTCTCGAGTACTGTCAAGTACGATAATAATGGTACGTTTTGTGCTGTGCTTTACGCGCACATCGACTTAGCAATAATACGGGACAACAGCTTTACCGGGCGCATTTAACTTTGACAGCACTGGCTGGTCAGCTGTTACAGCTAGTCTGCAGTGACGTGGCCAACTGCAGTTCTCACGGAAAAGAGACGAGCAGAAGAGCAATACATCTTCAAAAGTAATTCAATTTTTAAGCAGAATAAAATAACACACTGCAAATCTCCCACAATACGCTCCATAGACAACTAGATGAAAACCGCAACACGTTATCGTTTTTAGCTAACTTACTGTTGTAATTAAAAACAAGAACGATGGAAATTCGTGACTTAACCACAGGGTAATTATTCTGCATAAGCTGTGTATAACGTAAGAGAGTATTGACGGATTTCAACGTATAGTTAAACATAGAAGCCACTGAAGGTATTACTTAAAGTCAGTCGTCTGGTAATCTCTTAGATCCTTCCTTATTCGAATCCGAGAAATAACTTCAGTTCCAGTTTGGGAAGCGTCACCTGCTACGCTGGTAACAGAATCCACGAAGCCATCCAGGCGCAGCTTTATCTCTTCTTGTTTTATGACGAGCCGTTCTATATCCCGCCAGCGTTCGGCAGTGACGTGTGAAAAAGCTGCGTGCATTAGTTCCAGTACGTCTGGGAGCTTAACAGTCTTGTTACTTCTCGGGCAAAATACCGCAGCTTGGCTCCAGATCAGTTCTGTTGGGTTCACACTGTGATGTTACAGGAGCAAATGTAAAAATGCAGCATTTGTATGATGTGCTCGACGCTGTGAAAATGATTGTTTTTCATGTTTCTACGACACTTATCTACCTCTGTGATATAAAACGATGGACATAGTCCAAATAAAGAGGATTTGATTTTTCATTTTTGCTTAAAAATTAAAATGTGATGCTTTCTTAATTTAAACAACTTTTGTGAACAGTATTTCACAAAACATCGATAATTAAGAATTTGTATTTGAAATGGAAACAGGAATTTCGCATCGAATATGTAATTAGAAACAAAAAGACATGCATTATTCATAAAAAATGATGATGAATTTTATAATTACAAGATGTAGGCATTTCAAATTAAACGAGAAAAAAATGATACTGTGGAGATCTACGCACGATTAACCGCATTTCGTTCACATTCCATTACGCTACCGACTGCGTTACACGTTCAACGTGGGTTTGTTTATCAACTGCCTTACATACATCACTGGGAAACCCTCAAAGCCCATTATCTCCGTTAATTTATGAAAATCATTGAGAACAGCCTGTTTCTCGGCACTTTTTAACCGTGTTCCACTCGCGTGTTTCATTACGGAACAGAAAGCAGCCTCAGTCATTTTCATACTGCGCATTAACAGCGCGACAATCGGACCACAACGCTGCAGAAGCTTTGACTGCACACGATTTTTGAAATAAAAACTACGCAGCTAAAACGTGATTAAGAAAACCGTTGATGGCTGTTAATAAATTTGAATGCCTTAAAGTTTCATTTAACGTAACTTAGTAATAAGATATCTAACACGTAATTAGGGCCTACTTCCAAGAGCGTAAGAACACCAATGTGCGTGTGCTGAGGCTTCTGATCAATCATCGCGATTGTGTTTACCACAAACAAGTAACAGAGGCGGAAAGTGAACTGTCTCTCTCTCGCGAGTCGTCAGGCGGATTTCCTCCGATACTTTGGCAAATATTTGCTATTTCGTTTCTGCTATGCGCAGCTGCAGTCACGACAAACAAATGCTACTCTTCACGCCTTTCACGTGGCGACCAGTGTCGGCAGAAGGCGTTTGTAGGTTCTCTCGTTACTATTTTGAAAGACGGATTTTACGTCCCCATTCGACAGAGCGGTCGGCAATTAGTTTTGTGCTACGTTCCTCCCTGGCCGGCGGTCTGCTACCTCCATGCAGCAGTTCAACTCAGTCGCTCCTGAAGTACCCGTTATTATTCCTGTTTAATGTCCCTGTTGATAAATTCGATAAAACGAATAGTGCACTAGACTGATGTGGGACCGCTCTATGCAATGAGCATGAAAATTCCGCTTTAAAAAATCATTTCGTTCGTAACAGGAAACAAACCGATGTTTCACTACATCGGAGCCAATGTCTTGCCGCATCCATAACCGGCACATCATCAAAAATGGTTCAAATGGCTTTGAGCACTATGGGACTTAACATCTGAGGTCATCAGCCCCCTAGAACTTAGAACTACTTAAACCTAACTAACCTAAGGAGATCACACACATCCACGCCCGAGGCAGGATTCGAACCTGCGACCGTAGTGGTCGCGCGATTCCAGGCTGAAGCGCCTAGAACCGCTCGGTCACATCGGCCGGCGCCACATCATCCACGTTCTGCTTCCCTCAGAGTTAATCCTATATCGTGCCAAATGAATAGCTGTCAGAAGGCAAGGGATCAGTGAAGTTGAAGGGCGCGCAGATTTGTGTGAGGCCTTGCGTTGTCAAGGTGAAGGAGAAGTTCATTTGCATTGTTGTGGCGGCGAACACGCTCAAGTCATTTCTTAAATTTCAGAGGGTAGCACTATACAAATGGTTCAAATGTGTGTGAAATATTATGGGACTTAACTGCTAAGGTCATCAGTCCCTAAGCTTACACACTACTTAACCTAAATTATTCTAAGGACGAAAACACACACCCATGCCCGAGGGAGGACTCGAAGCTCCGCCGGGACCAGCCGCACAGTCCATGACTGCAGCGCCCAAGACCGCTCGGCTAATACCGTGCGGCAGCAGCATACAATTCCTGAACTGATCATTGCGCCACGAATGAGGAGATCGGGCAAAATAACCCTTCCCGAGTCTCAGACGGCCGTCGACCTGACTTTACCTGCTGAGGACGAAGATTTGAACTTTTTCTTCGGAGAAGTTGTGTGGGACCGCTCTATGGATTGCCGTTTTGTTTCCGGTTCGAAGTAATGAACCAACGTTTCATCGCCTGTGACGATGTTCGACAGAAAAATTGTCACGCTCAGTCTGGTAAAGCGCACGCAATTCCGCATAGATGGTCCTTCGTTGCCCTTTATGGTTTTCCGTTAGGTGGCGAGGAATCCAGCGGGCACACTCCTTTGAGTACCCCGACTGATGGACGACTGGATCAGCAGTAGTAACAGAGACATCCAGTTGTGCAGCGATGTGTTTGTTTGTGATCCGTCGATCACCTCGAATGAGAGCGTCATCTTCGAAGAGTGCAGGGGTCACAGCTGTGTGCGGCCGCCCGGCACGCGGGAGATCGGACAGGTTTGCGCCACCTTGTTGCGATGATGACAGACGCCTCGCCCAACGACTCACCGTGCATTTGTTCACTCCCAGGTCCTCCGAGACATTCTGCAAGCGCCTATGGATTGCTGCGATCCTCTGGTTTTCCGCCAAAAGAAACTCAATGACAGCTCTATGCTTGGAACGCACCTCCACTACAGTCGCCATTTTGAAGGCTACGGATGGCACCCCCACCTATCGGAAGTTTATGAAGTATTTCACAATACCCCACTACAAATTCGGCATCTTTTTAAACGAAATTCACAGAGAAAAAAATGTGTTGCATTATTTATTAAACGCCCCTCGTAGACATGAATAGCTGGACTTCCGTGCTTGAGTTCTGTTTTAAGTCTTTAACACGTTGAGGGGTGTAAGGAGCGCCGATAGTCTCGTGGCAGTCACCTTGTTAACACTATGCCGTCCGGCGACACCACAGTAGAGCTGTGTGCATAGTATCGCTCAGAGGCCGGCGACAGCACAGTGGTGACGTGACAATAGTATCGCGCAGTGGCCGGCGACAGCACTTCAGTATCTTTTGCATTCTGTTGGTGTTTTGTTTAGGTAACAATAAGTTACATACGTCAACAATTTTTGTTTGTTTTTAGAAGTGCTTGCGCCCTTTCATCATGGCAGACGAAAGAGATAATACGATTACTTACGATGAATGGGCGGACGCCTTGTCTGACGTTCCGGACGACTTGACCGATTGGGAAGAAGACATTGTATATCAAAATCATGAAAGTGAAGCAGAATCGTAGGAAGATAATGAAATACGTCCAACAAGAATTTGGCGAACGTTACGGTTGCCAACTGATTCGGCTGAATCAGACAAAGAAGGCAGTGCACAGTGGTCATACTTCGATTTACCGAGGACCAATAATAATTTTGAAGGATCGCCGGGTCCAAACATATTTCCCAAAGATACACAGAGCGTCGAGGATATCGTAGAATTATATATTGGCAACGATCTATTTGAATATATAAGCAATGAAACCAACAAGTACTACAGTCAAAACTGCAATAGAAGGAAAATGGATTTAAAAAATGCCAAATTTGTCGACGTTACGCGATCCGAACTTAGGAAATAGTTTGGGCTTGCTATCCTTATGGTAACTATAGAAAAAGCAAGGATCGATGAATATTGGTCAACGAATCCGTTGATAGACACCCCGTATTTCGCAAAAAGATGTCCCGCAGCCAATTCAGACATATATTATCATTTTTACATTTTTCCGACAACAACAACAAACCGCGTAATGTCGACCGGCTTGTCAAAGTGCAATTCGTAATTGAACAAACACACACCAATGCCCGAGGGAGGACTCGAACCTCCGCCGGAACCAGCCGCACAGTGGATAATTATTATAACAGTGTAGAACTTCTAGAGAAGCTACTTAAAAAGAAAATGCGAGTTTGTGGAACGATACGGCAAAATAGAGGATTTCCGGAAAATTAAAGGGCGCAAAAGTCAATGTGTTATAAGCTTGTCATCAACGGAAAGGTGACAAGCGGCCGGCGACAAGCCAAGTAATCCGAATTATCGCTGCCGGCGCCAAGCGAATAAATTTGTACGAGACGTGCGGACGGCTAAGTGTTAATGTAACATTACTCCTTTTAATGAGTAGACTATGGAAGCATTTTAAATTTTTAGTTCTATCAATAATTATATGAAATATCGAAAATCAGACATTTTGTCGCTGTTCGATAAGCCGGCTGCAACAAGGACGATGCACAATGTTGGCTATAATTTTGTCGCTCGTGTCCTAATATTAATATGCGATTGCGATGCAGGCCTGATGAATAGTTCGTCCGTGCACGTCTTGATACTCTCACACTCGTGGCGCCATACGAGCTCTGTGCGGACAAGCCTCTAAAGACACAACGGTACCGACCGACCGCCGCGTCATCCTCTGTCAACACTGCATGCGGATGTGGAGAGACATGTGCTCAGCACATCGCTCTCCCGGCCGCTGTCAGTTTTCTTGACTGTTTCCACTACTTCCGAATCAGGTAGTTCCTCAACTGGCCTCACAAGGACTGAGTACATCCCACTTGCCAACAGCGCTCGGCATACCCCGAGGGTCACCCATGCAAGTGCTAGCCAAGCCCGACAGCGCTTAACTTCGCTGATCTGACGGCAACCGATTGCCATCCTTGCGCAAAGTTGGAAACCGTCGAAAATAAATGCACGAGTACAGACAGCACTCAGAACTGCAGAGCCCTCGTCGAAAAGTGCGAAGCTGTTCTGTTTACACGCAGAACGAAACTGCTTCGCAAACATCCACGCTGTAGACAGGTAACACTACATGCACGCCCACTACGTTTCAGAGACAAAGTTAGGTGTCTCGGTTTCTGGCTGGACCGGTAACTCACGTGGAGGGACCACACTCTATACGATGCCAACAGAGCGTACCAGAGGCTCAAACAACTCTACCCTATGTTCAACAGGGAAAGTACATTAAATAGGAGGGTATCGAAGGTCATATACATAACACGATCAGACTGTGACCTCCTCTTCTCTCTTTGCTCCGTTTCTTTCGCTGATCTTTCCTCTTCGTTCTTCCTTCTTCGTACCGCGGCTATATCTCCGGATTTTCAATGCAGAAATGTAGTGAGAAGGGGGCACACGTGTGTGGTGGTTCACGATATCGTAGTGCTGTGACGGAGCGTCACTCGTGCCTCTGGTTTGAGAATACTGATGACTGAAACACGAACATTTCTCAAAAAAAAAAAATAAATAAATAAATAAAAAATAAAAAATAAATAAATAAATAAATAAAATAAATAAATAAATAAAACAAAAAACAGGCATGTGCTCTCTTTTCTTTTAAAACTATAAATAGTAGCGTAGCCAATACTATCTATCGTTCTACTAAACTGAATGAGCGCGACACCACTGATGAAGTTTCAACCTCGAAAGACGTTTATTAATACAAATTAGCTGAAATAAAAACAAACGCATCCAATCCAGAAGTCACTCACAGTTAAAGTAATTAGTTTCTGATAAGTGTGTTTTGCTCATTGATACTTAAAAGATCGTTTCAGTAATTGTATCACTGTCCGTTTTAGAGTTGCTAAGCAACGTATCAACAAGCTGACTATGCAATGATTAATATTTGTCGTATCCCAACAGAAAATCGCTTCTCGCTTGCTTTCAGCATCAAGACGATTACTATGCCACTCATATAAGTCTTTGATAGTTATTATCAAGCTAATATCCGCAAATTGCGGTTAATGTTACTGAATCACACACGCGACGATAACGCCCGATATCCAGCCGCGTATCTTGAACTCCGCGCCGATATTTGAGAATTTGCGCGCGATTTGTTTCCACCAAAGTCGGGTCGTGGTTCCCTAGAATAATTTTAAATCAACTCCGGATTATAAATTAACAGTTCTATGCCCATTCATGAAATTTATGGAAGATCCGCACTCGACGACTACTTGATCGCGCACTCGAGGAACACGGAAGTTTTTTGTTCTTACAAAGAGAAAACATATCATGCATAATGTAACAAAGTGATCTGCTATGTCAAAAGATATTTGTATCAGTCTCATTGAAACTCATTACCTATTAAATGTTGTACATAATTAAATTCTTTACTCCGTAAATAATCAATAAAATTTAGAAATGAATTACATGTACAAAAAAATCTCAAGTTGATATGACGTCATGGGTCACTACTTGTTTCGAATCCCCTAAACTCACGTGACGCACAGTAGAGATCGAACTATATTGGACATACTCATGTAATGCTAGAAGACCTCTGATGACGTACGCAACTAGCGTCAGGGAACACCCAGCTCCTACACGCCTCTACATATCATTAGCAATGCTCCATGCTTCACTCGCACCGCGGATCTTCACAATGAATACTACCTCGAAACGGTCAAGGAAGTATTCAAAAAAACTCGCCACGCGACTACAAAGAAACTCGAGACACGCGAGCAATCCTTTCATCCTTACTCTGGGGAACTATGATCACAGGCGTAGGTGGGAGCATTAGCGACCTAAGACACTGTTAGCTAGGACCTAACAATCTATGTCGAGCTAAACCCCCCCCCCCCGCGCTACACACACACACACACACACACACACACACACACACACACACAAACACACAAGCGAACACATCAGCGGGCCCCTAAGCATCACCAATTCTGATTCGACATGCCAGCTGCTATCACAGCCCACAGCCGACCAACAGGCAACAGTAGGGAAGCTGATAAAACTCGCACATTAACGCACAAACAAATCGCCTCCACTGTGCATCCGGTACATGACCTATCGGACACTAAACACTGACGAACTCAGCTCTTACAGGTATGCTGATGCTGGCCGAGAAGACAACGCCTTTAAGCAGCCACAGCTGCAGACTGACAGCGAGCCGCAACGTCAAAGGTATCCGCCTGCATGATACCCATTACTAACTTACCTAAAGCCTACTTTGCAAGACGACATTGGGTTGCGCCACTCGTTGCGTGGAATGAGTTGCACTCAAGTGGTTTCATATATGACTGTAGACACGGCGACACCAGTATACATTTCAGTTTCGTCGTTTTGTGGGTCCTTGAGTCGTGTCTGAAATGAAAGTTTTGGCAGCACGAGTTGTGATGGAGTTTAAGTTTGTTGGGTGGAATCACTGCATACGAAAAAAAATGAGAAACGTGTTTCGATTCGTGACTGGTTGAAGAAAAGACTTCAGCTCGGTTGCTCAGCATCCTTGCTGAAATAATTTATAACGGAAGATCCAAGAAGTTGTTTTAATTATGTTAGAGTGTCACGAGAACTGTTCACGTTTCTTCTAAATACAGTTAATTATGCGATAAGGAATAAAGGTACTGTAATGCATGAAGCACTGTCGCCAGAACTGAAATTACGTATCATATCGCGTGCATTACAATCGAGAACACTCGGCATGCTGTAAGATACGGTTTTAGCTGCTAATGACGCTATTTCACTAACACCAATAATCATTAACATTAACAGTAATAATTATTAACATTAGCAACAATAATTACTCGATGCAGGCCGCATTAAGAAGAGAATTGTTTGCAAACTACTCTCTTGAAGAGAGATCTTTATAGTGGCAATATTTCAAAATTCTAACATATGTGAATGGGGAGCACTGCAGCGACGTTTTAAGTAGATGAATATTGAATAAAGAGCGCAGCTTCTTGAATTTGTATCGCCTTCCCTCCTGTCAACAATATTCCTTAACAGAGTATTGGCCAACTCGAACGATATCTTGTAGACGAGAGCATTGACACAGCTAGAATTACACTTGCTTGTATTTTTATTAATTCAGTTGCATATGTGCTCTTAACTCAATAAATGTTGCCCCGCAGCTCAGATATTGTCAAACCATCATGATCGCACATGACGGTCTCAGCGGCAGCAATATATTGCTTCTTTTTGTAATCAAGTGGTTCAAATGGCTCTGAGCACTATGGGACTCAACATCTGAGGTCATCAGTCCCCTGGAACTTAGAACTACTTAAACCTAACTAACCTAAGGACATCACACACATCCATGCCCGAGGCAGGATTCGAACCTGCGACCGTAGTGGTCGAGCGGTTCCAGGCTGAAGCGCCTAGAAACGCTCGGTCACTCCGGCCGGCTTTTGTAATCAGCATCACTGCAATCCCACAAACACCTATGCAAAGCATATATATCCAAAAAGCGAACATTATTCTCCGTTCCCCACTACATATTTCAGTTTGTCTATACTGTACGGACACACATAACCTCAAAACTCATGATACTGGTGTCGCCAAAGTTGGAACACGCCGAAAGTGTTTAGTTTCACCAACGAGTCGCACAAACGCGCGGCACGAATGCGCAGTGGCCGTTAGCGTAGTAACCTAGTTTTTCCCCCCTTTCTTTCGCTTGTGCCTGGTACGCAGGGTCAGCATGGTTAATCGGATTTGGCAATGTTAGATTAAGGGGTGGCCGGATGCCCTTCCTGCCGCCACCTCGCACCCCCCAGGACGGAATTAGTGTACCCCAACTGTCTGCGACTAGTGTAATCCATGGAACAATGCGAAAGTGTTCAGATGTCAGCGTGCCATGTAACTGAGGCAGGACGTAGGGACAAGCCCAGTATTCACCTACGGGGATGTGGAAAACCGCCTAAAAACCACATCCAGGCTGGCCGGCACACCGACCGTCATCGTGAATCCGCCAGGCGGATTCGATCCGGGGCCGGCGCGCCTACCCTAGTCCACGAGGCAGCGCATTAGCGCTCTTTTTTTTTCATTTTGCTCGTTGTTGATCGTAGTGTTTGGTCGTTGCGGACGTCACATGACATCCGTTCAAGTTCGTTGTTGATCCTTTCACTCAGTTTTTTTATTACAGAGGCCAACCAGCTCTCTGGCCGAACACGCTGAGCTACCGTGCCGGCATGCTCTCGGCTAACGTGGTGTGTAGTTGCCTGCAACCTAATGTCGTCGTGTAAACTAGGCTTAAGCCTAGCACGATCTATCTCAGATAGCAAGCAACCCGCTACTGCTCTTACTACCCGACACGACTATCGCAGAGGTTTTTTCCCCTTGGCACTTGTTTTAGTCTGCCCTTCAAACCGCTACCCTCCGTTCTATTTTCGACCCCATCTACCTACAGATGACCGCGCATTAATGGTTAATGATAACTAGACGTATCCAAACATCGCAGTACCCACATGTTACGAAGACCTCACTGAACACTAACGCCTTTGCAGAGATGGCAGTGGACCCCGGTGTGAACGTGGAGGGGCTCCACCCTAATTAAAAAGGGTTACCATTGCGGTCAGGCCGTTGGCGTAAATTTTGGCCGGCGACGCAGATAGGACGCACACGGTGGGTGCATCGCGCCGCCGGGCAATTGCGGGCCAGGCGCCCCGCGCAGGTGGTAACGCGGCCGGCGCATGCGGCTAATCGACTCAGTCACGGCAGGGCAGCTGCGCCGACCTGCCGCTGCGTAGCCGCGCGGCCATCGCCGCGAGGCGTAAAAGGCTGGCGAGCCGCGTCCGAGATTCTGCCTGCCCGGCCAGACAAAGGGTCGCGCGGGGCGAGCCGAGCATCCAGGGGACGCGGCGCGACCTGTGCCCTTTCGCAGACAGGGGCTAAAACAGGCGCCGCCAAAGGAGAGACACGGTCGGCAGGTAGCACGGCCGCTGCACTGTGCGGCATTTCAAAGGGAGGCGCGGAGCGCGGCAAATTTAGCGCCGTCGATACAGTCATGGAAATAAGTATTCATACAGCAGGTGATGACAAACTACGATGGTGTGTTGGGATAGTAAATCACCCACAGCGCCGATACGAATAAGTACACCTCGCTTTCGGGAGGACGACGGTTCAATCCCGCGTCCGACCATCCTGGTTTAGGATTTCCGTGATTTCCCTAAATCGCTTCAGGCAAATGCCGGGATGGTTCCTTTGAAAGGGCACGGCCGACTTCCTTCCCTAATTCGATGAGACCGATGACCTTGCTGTCTGGTCTCCTTCCCAAATCAACCCAACGAATAAGTACGATAATGTAGCATCGGATAACTATGTTCTTATTAATGAAGCTTCCCGTATGCCATGAATCTATTCTGGGAAAATAAAATATGTTACACTCCGCACAGTCTACGACAGGGCAAAATGTATTTATACAGCGGACTACTTTCAACCAAACAAACGGCTGACGCAGCCCCAGAGTGCATGCCACACTAGTGTAGTCGTGTGGCGGCCGTGAAGCAACAGCACGTCGGATGTGGGTACCGTGGAACAGCAAAATGGGCCGCAAGGGGAAGGAAACGACCATTGAGGAACCAAACATCGTTGTCGCCCAATATCTTCACCACAAGTCGTATGCCGAAATTGCGATCATCATAGGACGAAGACGAGCGACTGTGCAATCTATCAAAAAATGGTTCAAATGGCTCTGAGCACTATGGGACTTAACATCTGAGGGCATCAGTCCCCTAGAACTTAGAACTACTTAAACCTAACTTACCTAAGGAGATCACACACATCCATGCCCGAGGCAGGATTCGAACCTGCGACCGTAGCAGTCACGCGGCTCCGGACTGGAGTGCCTAGAACCGCACGGCCACTGCTTCCGGCAGTGCGTATCCAATTAGTGTTTTTGGTTTCGTATTGTCAATAAAGACAGTTTACTTTTCCACGCTCTAGTGTATGAATACTTATTTCCATTACTGTATGTCGCGATGTGACACTTCTTTGGCACGGCTATTTAACTGCAAAACATCGCGTCAGTTAAAACACTATTCTCCCTCAGCGCAAATCCGTCGCTCGTCTAAGGAACACCGACTAGCAGTTCAGCACTTAAGTCTTGTGGTCTTCGGTCCGAGAAGACTGGTCAGCTGCAGCTCTCCATGCTACTCTACCACCATATGAATGCGTGGTGCCTGTTCTTTCGGACATGTCCGGATGAACCACTCATTCATATAATCGATTTGCCCCAGCGGGCAGTGAATCCGCAACCTTGGCTGTGGCTACACATTTACGTTCGACCTCCAACGGGAATCTAAAATTAGGCAGCATGGAGGATATAGACAGGGACTGCGGAATACGTGGCTCTGGGTGGGAATGTGATTCGGCACGCGCAACAACGATAAACACCGTGTGCGGTTAGTGCAGTAGTTAATGCAATTGCCTAGTAAGCTGGAGGTGTGAGTCCCGGTCCAGGATACATTTACACTCGTCACTGCCGATTCCGCATAAGGTTCTGATGCACCTGACGCCCTTAGTTCATTTCCTTTCCTTTCCCCTTCCTCCACCTCGAATTTACACAGTATTACTCTACTACCTCGTGCAAGTCTCTTCGTCTCTGCCAAACTACTGCAACCTACGTCCATTCGAAGCTGCGAACTGCATTCAAGCTTAGGTCTCCGTCAACCCCCTACGGCAAGAAAAAGGAATAAAAGTGAGATAGTGTTAATACTTTCATCCTTCTTTACCTCCTCTGCATTACTGCAGATGACGTGTCACTGAGCACATTTGTACTGTGCATGTAGTGCACGTGAGGTGCCTAGTTGTTTCCACTGCCCTGTGCGTAATACATAAGTTCTTGTACACTTCACTAACATTCTGTCTTCATCATGATGATGTCCCCAGGGCAGAAAACAGCACGAAGGTCGTGGATTCTTTTTCTTGAGGCTGAAATTAACTTCGCAAGGAACTGCTGCTACGAATAAACTATAACTCATTTGGGATGCCACTCGCGTTTTTTATTGATATAGACACGAGAAACTATTCTTGATCACTACGTATTGAACATATCTTTCCACAGTCATTATATCTGGCTAAAATAACACGAAATACATCCTGCCACAGACAACATGTCTGTCTACTGGAACCGTCAGAACTGGAGAATAAAATCACATGAATCAAATACTACTATTACAGACAATATGTCTGTACCTAGAGACGGTCGGAACTGTAGTAAATAAAATTGCATGAAACAATTACTGCTATAACAGACAACATGTCTGTCTACTGGAACGGTCAGAACTGGGGAGACGGACTGCCCGAGACACTTCGCGCGACAAGCCAGCAAGGCGTGACCCGAACGCCACTGAAGTGCACCGACAGTAATATCGTCAGTCTTTTGTTTTAGTAATACTTTGATTTTAATAATTTTGAAATGACTGATTGATAGCTGGCTGTTTAGAGATGTTTAAAAAAATGAAGTAATTTCGATGATAGGTTTAATTAATAATAGCAACTAAAGTTTAACGTTTTGGCGCCCTACCGCCGAACACCGCAGCCAATCACAGAGCAGCAGCATCATGCAGGCGGTCTTTCTCACGGGAATGGTACCGAATCTAACATCTGTCACCGGTACCTCATCCCACATTGCGTCATATCTATGCTTCTTGCATCTCCACTGTCCTGGGAATAGCTTCCTGGAGCCTAATATGATGGCTGAATAAGCCAGAAATATTACACCCCTCTTCCACTGTGGTATCGATAGGCACGATGTCACGGCGTAGGTAAAAGTTCTTAGGTTGGCACTACGATACCGACACTGCCGACAGCGCCCTCTAGCCGGCGCTGTGCAGCTCTACGAGCGCCGCTCCAGATTCAGCCCATTTGATGCCGAGCAGATGACATAGCAACATTGTTTCATTTTCATAGTGGGCGAGCCACTACAGATTTTGCCTCTGTAACTTTTGTGAGCTTTGATACATCCGGTTTCGCACCTACGTGCTCGTCAGTGCAGTTAGGTTCAAATGGCTCTGAGCACTATGGGACTCAACTGCTGAGGTCATTAGTCCCCTAGAACTTAGAACTAGTTAAACCTAACTAACCTAAGGACATCACAAACATCCATGCCCGAGGCAGGATTCGAACCTGCGACCGTAGTGGTCTTGCGGGTCCAGACTGCAGCGCCTTTAACCGCACGGCCACTTCGGCCGGCTACTGCAGTTAGGTATTCACGTTATTGTGTATTCAAGTTATTATTGTCGAGAGATAATAAAACCACCTTTACTTTAAAAGCTGTACCGAGAGATTTTTACCTCACCTGCTCCTACTCGCTTCCTACATTCGGCCTACCCTTCAGTTTACAAGAGCAGACCCACGCGCCGCCTTCCAGGCGGCATACATAATCCACAGCCTAATTATCGAAGTGATGTTTCGTTGATGCCTCAGGATCTGTCTCATTTTTATTTTTATTTTTTTTAAACCAAGCTGTCCTAAAAAATTTGTCCTCCTCGATTGCAACCAGTATCTCTTCATTAGTAATTCGATCTGCCCATCTAATCGTCACTATTCTTCTGTACCAACACATTTCAAACGATTCTATTTTCTTCTTATCTGAATCACTTAACGTGCACGTTTCACACCGGTACATGGGTACACTCCAAGCAAATACGTTCAGAATAATTTTCTAACACTTAAATTTATGGAACTTCCCGGCATGTTGTATCTGTGTGCCGGACGAAGAGTCGAATTCGGGACCTTCGTCTTTACCGGACAAGTGCTCTACCAACTGAGCTACTCAAGCACGACTAACAGCTTTACTTCCGCCAGTACCTCATCAGACGGTTGAGCACTTGCCTGCGAAAAGCAAAGGTCCCCAGTTACAGTCTCGGTCCGGCACACAGTTTTAATCTGCCAGGAAGTTTCGTATCAGCGCAGACTCAACGGTAGAGTGAAAATTCATTCTGGAAACTTAAATTTATATTCGATGTTCGCAAATCGTCTTTCTCGGAAACGCTTTTCTTGCTATCTCTAGTCTCCAGTTTATCTTCCCTCTACTAAAACAATAGTCAGTCATTTTGCTCACACTTATTGAAATATTCCCGACTATTATGCCTTGATCGGAAGAATATTTTTGTTGGAAGTCAACGCTTCGTCCCGTTCTGCGGACGACATCTTCAAGAGGATTGTAGCTTTTTCGAAGGCGCGATGCACACCTTCGCTCGCTAATAGCGTTACGAATAGAGTTAGTTGTAAACAAGTAATAAATTTTAAGAAAATGTTCAAATGTGTGTGAAATCTTATGGGACTTAGCTGCTAAGGTCATCAGTCCCTAAGCTTACACACTACTTAACCTAAATTATCCTAAGGACAAACACACACACACCCATGCCCGAGGGAGGACTCGGACCTCCGTCGGGAGCAGCCGCACAGTCCGTGACTGCAGCGCCTTAGCCCGCTCGGCTAATCCAGCGCGGCTACATTAAAAAGGCATGCCTGGTGTTGACGTTTTACAGCATGAACAGTGAAAAGGCAAGCGATAAACTTTCGTTTCATCATTTTGTGGTGGGTTTCTGGAAAAAAAAAAGTTTCCAAAAGATTTGAAGTTATGTGTAAAGTTCGTTGAAAATCAGTAAGTGCTCTCATTCTCAAATACTAGATGAATGTAGTCCGCGTATTTGTGAGGCTTGAGTTACGTTCCCTCAAGACATACGAGGTGTGTTCGGAAAGTATTGGAAATTTTCGTTATCTGAAATAATTTCATTTACTCATCTGCACTAATGTTACTTTCTTCAAAGTAGTCCCATTAGATGTTACATACTTGCGCCAGCGCTTCATTATATCCGCGAAACACTTCTGGAAATCGATCTTTGTGATAGCACTTAGTTCTCTGAGCGATGCGCTTTCAATCTCATACGTTTCTACCCTTTAAGGTTGTCTTTATTTTTGGAAATATAAGAAAGTCTGACAGAACCATATCTGGCGAACGTGGAGGCTAGGGCATCATTACAGTGTTGTTTTTCGTCAGAAATTCACGAACAAGCAATGAAGCGTGAGCTGGTGCATTATAGTGGTGCAAAAGTACTGAATTGTTTCGCCACCACATATCCGGATTTTTTTCCGGATTGCGTCTCGCAAACGGCGTTGAACTTGTAGGTAGTGCTCCTCACTGATCGTCTGACCTTTTGGCAAGAACTCATGATGTACTAGGCCATTAAAACCGAAGGAAACAGTGAGCAGAACCTTCACATTCGACCGGCATTTTTCAGTCTTGGCGATCCAGAATGCCTGCAGTGGAACGACACATCCTTAGTTTCAACGTCATACCCGTAAATCCATGTTTCGTCAGTAGTTCTGCACTGTTGTTGACTTCATTTCCTCAGCAACTCCCATTCGCCGCTGGTTTTGCTCGAAATTCAACACCTTTGGCACAAATTTTGCTGCGACACGTGTCATACACAAAACATCCAAAAGATTTCATTGTATGAAACAAATGGTACGAAACATCATCAGTAACTACTCTAATTGCGATTCGGCTATCGTTAATTACCATTTCTTTAACTTTTACCACGGTTTCATCGGTTTTTGATGTGCTGGGGCGTCCAGAACATTCGGCATCTCAGTTTCTTCACGGCCATCCTAAAAACGCTTATACCACTCGTAAACCCTTGTTTTAATCGCCAGAAGCACTACTCAACAATTCTAAAACTTTGTTACATTTTATTCAATTTTTATAGCAAATTTAATGCAAATGCTCTGATATATTTTTAAAACAAATCAACAATCGCCACTCGTAATCAAACACATGTAACGTTCTTGACAACTGACGACGGACTAAACATCCAATACGGCTACTCCTTTCAGACATGTTTACCAACACGGCAGGAAAACTCTCGCGAATCGGACTAATACAAACCGCTAAATTAGAAAATTTCCGATATTTTCTAACACACCTCGTACACACAGCTTTTAACTTCAAAAAAACTTGACTTACTGTGTTAAACCTTCAACATGAGTCTACCTCTGAGCGAGTAGATTATGACAGCATTTTAAATTTTTAAATTCGGTCAGTAATTGTATGAAACACTGAAAATTAAATTTTTGTTTTCGTGGAAGCCGTTATATAGGCAACCTGCAAATGGAATGAAGTGACCGAGTGACCGTTTTGTAACACAGATTCGTTATTTTTAAAAATGAAATATTGTTTTCTGCAATGGCATGAACCTACAATTTGATTTTTTTTTACAAAAAATCAGTTCTCTATTGTGATGTGAAAAAAATCTGTTTGAATGACTTAATGAATTCAAGTATTTTTATTTTATAACGTCACCAGTCCATTAATTATAAATGGTATAGTACCATTTTATACAGTTGAACGACACAATTAAACGATAAAGTTCAAATGATGTGTTGTAGGCTTTTAATTAGAAAAAAATTGTTCTAAAATGTTATTTCTATTGACTAATCACCACAATACTTCACCTGGAAGCGCCCGCACCATAGATTCATCCTTGAGGGGTATAGGTACTAAATATGGTTATGGATAGTAGTAGTAGTAGTAGTAGTAGTAGTACTGGTGGTGGTGGTGGTGGTGGTGGTGGTGGTAGTAGTTGTAGTAGTAGTGAATGTTGTTGTTGTTTTTGTTTATTACAGATGTCGAAAGGCAAAACCCAGGTACTACTGAAAAGCGTCACGGAAAACAACAAGCAACAGGATTTGTCCTGTGGAAGAAACGAATGCAAAATGGTTCAAATTGCTCTGAACACTATGGGACTTAACATCTGTCGTCATCAGTCCCCTAGAACTTTGAACTACTTAAACCTAACTAACCTAAGGACACCACACACATCCATGCCCGAGGCAGGATTCGAACCTGCGACCGTAGCGGTCACGCGGTTCCAGACTGAAGCGCCTAGAACCGCACGGCCACAACGGCCGGCAAACGAATGCAGACGTTTGTGGACTCAAATGGGGGCCTACTGTGAAGGAGATAAACCACCCAAGTTCGCAAAATCGGTCTCTTGGCTTGTGTGTCTGACCTCTCACGAAACAGTTTCTGGTGGGTCGCATGACCTCTCTGACACGCCACGATCAGTGGTTTAACAGCAGTGCGACCGTGTTTCCGTTCCGTCGACATCAAGGCTCGGTCACGGTGTGTGAGGGCAAGTGGAACCATGCCACCACCCCTGATGCTCTGAAGCGATAGTTGGTATTCAGTGCTTAAAAGAGTGTTGTCGTAAACTTACACTGGATATGGACTCAAACGCGGAAAAACGCAACACCCTGGGTCGGATTCTGCTGTCGAGTGGATGGTTGGATGGTTGACTTTGAGGAGGGGACCAAAAAGCGAGGTCATCGGTCCCATCGAATTAGGCAAGGGTGGGTAAGGAAGTCAGCCGTGTCCTTTCAAAGGAACCAACCCACCACTGCCCTGAAGCTATTTAGGGAAATCACGGAAAACCTAAATCAAGATGGCCAGACGCGGATTGGAACCGTCGTCCTTCCGAATGCGAGTCCCGAGTGCTAACCACTGCGCCACCTCACTCGGTAGCCGAGTGGAGCTTCTTTCGGAGAAATGAATGATAGTCTTACTTGGCGTCAAATGGTACTTGGAGCAATCACCTTTACAGTAGCGTAATGTTGTTTACTGTAACGACGAAAAATTTATAAGATTGGGTTTAATGGGGTCATGTATCGAGTTAGTATCACTCAGCTACACTTTCATCGCCACACAAATTACTTTGTATCCGAGTCTTTCGACACATTATAAAAGAATTTTGGATCTAGGTCCGAGTGTAGTTTCTGTGCATTCGGGCCAGTTTTCTACTGCCGTCCTTAACTGTCAACACCATGGCTCGACTTCCGCCTTGCTTTTCGTATTTACCTTGTACCTCGGTTTTTTCTGTCCCCGGCAGAGCTTTGACAACCACGGAGGCCTCACTTCCACTTGCCATTTAAATGTTTTCTTGTTTCACCACGTCTTTGACACAAGCCTTAGGCATGGACGAGTTGAACGCAAACATTGTCTGTCAGCTTCATCGCTGTGTCCACAGGCTTTTTGTTTTTTTCGTAATGAGAGCTTTAACAAGCTGCACAGAGGACTTGAGAAGAAGTAAAGCTAGAGTTAAACGTTTCGTCAATGTCGAGGTCATTGGTGTCAGAATAGACTTCCAGGTGGCAGGAATCGTCCGCGGTTTTGGTGATAAAACCACCGCGGCATTCACGTAAACGATCTGTCCCTCGTTGACAAAATATGTTAATATTTGCAATAGAAAAACACACAAAAACACTATTATTTAATTTCTATAGTAATTTTCATATACTAGAACAAACTGTTGATGTAAATCAAAATAATCGTTTTCCTTCTTATTGTTCATCACTTCATGGTAGTAGCAAAACGTCTGTCTGTAATTAAATAAGTATTAAGAAAATCGTACGTGACTCTTGCTTTTCCTTCGTACAAGTTTTCAGTAACAACGAAAAAAGAACAAACTCGCTGTTCGTATATTTTTTTCTTTTCCAATTATGTGCCTGTTGACGCTTTTGCCACAACAGTGAAGTGTGAAGTCAGTTAACATTTCACTTTCCTTTCAGGAATTTGTAATTATTAAAGTCTGGAGTACCTCATATTCTTTACTGTCTTTTGCTTTAGGTGGACGCTTAAGTACCTCTAAACTATCAAACTTGTTCATGAAATTCTATTTCTGCTCTCCATTGGTTTCTCAAACAGCAAAATCAAGAAGTTAATTCAGGAAACATTAAAAAATACAACATCCAAAGTGAAGTTTATGGGAAAGATCTCGTAACCATTTGAACTGAAGACAGTAGTGAGGGAGGGGGATGGGCAGTCACCCATTCTATTTAATCCGGTTTTAGAGAGAATAATCATGGAGAGAGACAACGATAGAACCATCAACATAAGATGTTTGACTTTGCCATCATAACAAATAACAGAAAATAATCCAAGGAAACTGTAGAGACACAACACGAAATCTCAGCTAAAACAGGACTACAAATCTCATATGAAAAAACGCAATACGTGGACACAAAATCCACAGACAGACACCCACTGGTAACAAGTTGGAAAGATAACGCAATTCGGACGAGGTGTCGATCTTCTCGGGGCAGTGGTCTGGGTGATGCGCCCTGACGCATCTCTACGTGTTCTACGTTTTTCCACGAACCATTATGCGCACACCAGTTGCACTGCCGAAACATTTCGTTCCACACAAGCAGCAGTTTTCCGGATGGATGCATCACATTCTCACATGCCAATAATGCGTCGTCATTCAAACTCACTGATTTGACGATAAGGTTCGCGCATACGTTGCGAGGCATCCTGCACGTATGCTCAATTCACATCGATCCATTACCTTCGGTTTATGGCGACAACGAGATCCGCAGGCACATTTTACCAGTAGGTGGTGTCGTGCCGCGATATCGACGTTGACCTTGAAACCGCGGGCTAACATGATTCAAATGCTACTCATTCTGCAGAACATGCTAATGTACATGTCCAGTGAATGTGAACGTGCTCTCTCTTTGTGAACGTGTGTGTATTTGGCAGTATGCCGCTTTATTTCACGTGTTTGTCATAGACGTGTGTCTTAAGCATAGGCTGTGTTTGAAGTGTTCCAGAGAAATTTTGAGTGGTGTTCGATTTGACAAAGAAGCTTGGCCGTTTACACATGCTTTTGTCAAACAACAGCCAGTTCCTTTCCCGACTATTATGTCAAACTTTGAGATATCTGACAAATGGAACAGACTTTAAATCTTTTAAACATTTTGTCCTGCACTGCACCTCGTACATTGTCCGCTAGTGTCAAAACATTTGGCGATATTTTACTTGCAGCGTGATAGATGAAACTGGATAAACTTTGTTGAGTGAACTGCGCGCTTCTTTGAGAAACCGATGGAGAGAAGAAAAAGAATTTCATAAACAAGTATGATCGTTTAGAGGTACTTAAGCGTACGCCTAAAGCAAAAGACAGTAAAGAATACGAGGTACTCCAGACTTTAATAATTACTAATTCCTGAAACGAAAGTGAAATGTTAACTGACTTCACACTACACTTTTGTAGCCAAAGCGTCAACAGGCACATAAATAGAAAAGAAAAAAATATACGAACAGCGAGTTTGTTCTTTTTTCGTTGTTACTGAAAACTTGTACGAAGGAAAAGCAAGAGTCACGTACGATTTCCTTAATACTTATTTAATTACAGACAGACGTTTTGCTACTACCATGAAGTGATGAACAATAAGAAGGAAAACGATTATTTTGATTTACATCAACAACTTGTTCTCTTATATGAAAATTACTATAGAAATTAAATAATAGTGTTTATTGTGTGTTTTTCTATTGCAAATATTAACATATTTTGTCAACGAGGGACAGATCGTTTACGTGAATGCCGCAGTAGTTTTATCACCAAAACCGCGGACGATTCCTGCCATCTGGAAGTCTATTCTGACACCAACGACCTCGACGTTGACGCAACAGGAGAGTGGGGTACCCAGAGGCCACTGGAATGAGCTCGATTGGCATGCATATTCTCTGGAGCGCCGGCCGCTGTGGCCGAGCGCTTCTAGGCGCTTCAGTCGGGAACCGCTCTGCTCCTACGGCCGCATGTTCGAATCCTGCCTCGGGCATGGATGTGTGTGATGTCCGTAGGTTAGTTAGGTTTAAGCAATTATAAGTCTAGGAGACTGATGACCTACGATGTTAAGTCACATAGTGCTTAGAGCCATTTGAAGCACTTATTCTCTGGATATGAACAGATGCGACTCATTTTCGTGGGGCTGTATTAAAGACATGTACAGCAATAACCCCAAAACCATTGCTGAGCTGACAGCAGCCATTCAGGAAGTCGTCGACAGCATCTAAGTTCCGACACTTCAGCGGGTGATGCAGAATTTCGCTATTCGTCTGCGCCACATCGCCAATGATGGCATCATGTCGAACAATGTCAATACCTAAATCCGAATATCTGTAGTGACGGTTACGTGTTGAATGAAGTGTGTGCACGCAGTAGTTTGTGATCAATTTACTTTTTTTTCTTTAGTTCAAAAATTATCACTCTGTATGATCTGTGGAAAACCGGGCATAGCAAGAGAACTGGAGGCCCTGAGAAAGACCGGCGCATGGCAATCAAGGTGGCACTGAAAAAGTGAAAACAATCAGTCTTGGGTCAGTTTTCTACCTCTTGCAAGACGCGAGATTTAAGATTTCCCCGGCGTAGTCAGATTTTTGAAAATTGTTCGGATATTCAGCCAACGGGGCGACATCCAGACGGCGCTATTCTTCCGTAAGACAAGTTCTTGCCATCTTCAGGCGTTCCTTATGACTGACTGACTGACTGACACACTCACACTCACACTCACTCACTCCTGCTGAGTGCCGCCTTTAAATCTTGCACGACGCTTCGAACTTGACGAAGATCATCACCCGCTGTGTTCCGCGACTGCCCACGTCCATTCAAAAAGCCCCCCTAATCGAGGCAGTACCGAAAATTTTGCAGCTACGTCAGGCCGATCGAGATGACTTCTTCAGCGACCTAATCACCCTGGGCGACTTCGAACCCGAAACAAAGAAGCGAAGCAAGCAGTGGGAAAAAGATTATGCTTAGTGATTTTTGGAGCTCGTATATTATGGTCGGAAGGGCAAACCGTCACAGGAGCATACTACCGAAATCCCTCGACGTGAATTCAGGAGTCCGTCAGGACCAAGTCTCGCTGAAGCTGCCCACGACAACGGCCTCAGCTCATTCTGCACTGGACACAGATACAATCGCTGGTTCTTTTGTCTTACTCCACGTACTTTCCTGACGAAAAGAGGGCAGCAATTGTGCTGGTGCAACATAGCGGACAGCAACGGAGACCTATTTACCAGTAGAAACTTCACGTTTTCACACCTGTATGTACTTTCGAGGGGAGTGAAAAGAACACACCTATTTAGTGCCTTGAACATGTCCATCCAAAGAGATTCTGGTCACACAAAAAGCACACCAATGGCAAAACGCAATCAATACCTTCACTGCGCGATAACAACGGTGAGGTCACTGATGACAGTGCCACTAAAGCAGAGTTATTATACACGGTTTTCCGAAACTCCTTCACCAGGGGAGACGAAGTAAATATTCCTGAATTCCAATCAAGAACAACTACGAAGATGAGAAACATAGAAGTAGATATCCTCGGTGTAGCAAAGCAGCTTAAATCAATAAAGGCAAGGCCTCCGGTGCAGATTGTATACCAGTCAGGTTCCTCTCACAGTATGCTGATAACATAGCTCCATATTTAGCAATTATATACAACCAATAGCTCACAGAAAGATCCGTACCTAAAGACTGGAAAATTGCTCAAGTCACACCAATACCGTCCGCAGCTCGTGGTCGTGTGGAAGCGTTCTCGCTTCCCGCGCCCGGGTTCGATTCCCGGCGGGGTCAGGGATTTTCTCTGCCTCGTGATGACTGGGTGTTGTGTGATGTCCTTAGGTTAGTTAGGTTTAAGTAGTTCTAAGTTCTAGGGGACTGATGACCATAGATGTTAAGTCCCATAGTGCTCAGAGCCAGCCACACCAATACCCAAAAAGGGAAGTAGGAGTAATCCGCTGAATTACAGGCCTATATCCCTAACGTCGATTTGCAGTTGGGTTTTGGAACACATTATGTATTCGAACATTATGAAGTACCTCGAAGAAAACGATTTATTGACACATAGTACGCATTCGGAAAATATCGTTCTTGTGAAACACAACTAGCTCTTTACACTCATGAAGTAATTAGTGCTATCGACAGGGGATGTCAAATTGACTAAATATTTTTTGATTTTTAGAAGGCTTTCTACACCGTTCCTCACAAGCGTCTTCTAACCAAATGCGTGCCTGTAGAATACCGCCTCAGTTATGAGACTGGATTCGTGGTTTTCTGTCAGAAAGGTCACAGTTCGTAGTAATAGACGGAAAGTCATCTACTGTTCCTGATCCATATTAACGACACAGGAGACAATCTCAGTAGCAGTCTTAGATTATTTGCAGATGATGCTGTCATTTACCGTCTTGTAAAGTCATCAGATGATCAAAACGACTTGCAAAATGATTTAGATAAGATATCTGTATGGTGCGAAAAGTGGCAATTGACCCTGAATAACGAAAAGTGTGAAGTTATTCACTTGAGTACAAAAAGAAATCAGCTAAATTTCGATTACGCGATAAGTTACACAAATCTGAAGTCTGTAAATTCAGTTAAATACTTAGGGATTACAATTACAAATAACCTGAACTGGAACGATCACATACATAATATTGTGGGTAGAGCAAAACAAAGACTGCGATTCATTGGCAGAACACTTAAAAGGTGCAAAAGGTCTACTAAAGAGACTGCTTACACCACGCTTGTCCACCTTATTCTGGAGTACTGCTGTGCGGCGTGGGATCCGCATCAGGTGGGACTGACGGATGACATCGAAAATGTACAAAGAAGGGCAGCTCCTTTTGTATCATCGCGAAATAGGGGAGATAGTGTCACAGACATGATACGTGATTTGGTGGGGCAATCATTAAAACAAAGGCGTTCTTCGTTGCGACGGGATCTTCTCATGAAATTTCCATCACCAGTTTTCTCCTCCGATTGCGAAAACATTCTGTTGGCACGCACCTACATAGGGAGAAATGATCATCACGATAAAATAAGAGAAATCATGTCTCGCACAGAAAAATTTAAGTGCTCGTTTTTCCCGCGTGCCATTCGAGAGTGGAACGGTAGATAAACAGCTTGAAGGTGGTTCAGTGAAGCCTCTGCCAGGCACTTTATTGTGAATAGCAGAGTAATCACGTATATGTAGATAGATGTACGGGAATGTTGCTCTTCTGCAGGGTGGTTATATTTAAACTTTCGCTACTAGAGACGGCCTCCATTAAAAGTGAGTGATATTAGTGTAACACTATAATACAGTGTCTCATGTATTTTATAGTCACTTGAAGAGGATGAGGAGGAGGAGGAGGAGGTCGAGAAGGTTAGTGTTTAACGTCCCATCGACAATGGTGTCATTCGAGACGGACCACAAGCTCGAATTAGGGAAGGAGGGAGAAGGAAATCGGCCGTACCCTTTCAAAAGTACCATCCCGGCATGTGCCTGAAAGCGATTTAGGGGAATCACGAAAAGTCTAAATGAGAAAGGCCGGACGCGGATTGGAACCGTCGTCCTCCCGAATGCGATTCCACTGTGCTAACCATTGCGCCATCTCGCTCGGTACAGTCCCTTGATTCTATAATTTTAAAACCATTTTTTGTAATTATATGTAGTTTTGTCAGTAATTAGTATTTATGTAACTGTGATATGGTGCTGGAAGAACTATTAATAAATAATTATATCTAAGCTTTGCAGTGAACACACTGGCAATTTAAGGGAAATTCATATTGTGCGGAGCCCAAAGAATACCTTTAATGTGCCAAGAACATCATCGGTTTGAGCGCGCGCAGACTTAGCAATGGACGCAAAGAAGAGATCTGTTAGTCACCTGTACTGGAGTGAGGATGTTAAGTGTTGGCGCTCTAATGCCAACTGAAGAGTGTTCTGGAGTTGGTTTTGTAACATGCGTCAAGGTACAATATATAAATAAGCGAACACTTGTATGCGCACGGTTGTAAGAAGATATGGTAAATTACTGTGTGGCACAAAGATATTCAAGCTGCTTGCTAACTAAGAAGAGCCTGTTGCCAATAAGGGATACCACAAAAGGAACAAAAAAAAAAAAAAAAAAAACCATTACATCGCGAAGTAAAGTTAAGTCAGTTATTTTGTAGTTTGCAGATGACAAGGTATCAGCGCACAACACTATAGAGTTGGTTCTGCAAAACCACATAATATAAAATCACAGTAAGTAGCAAAACGAACAAAAAGTTTGTTTTGGATTCACTCCGTTAAATCAATTATAACATAACACATTTTACAGTTTATCAATAAACAAAGAAGGTACTGATGATGGCAGAGAGGTGTTGAAACGTGTTTGGATAAAAATAAAAAGCAGCGTGTCTGCAAAAAGGCGGAACCCATATCCTATATACACTATGAGATCAAAAGTATCCGGACACCTGGCTGAAAATCACTTACAAGTTCGTGGTGCCCTCCATCGGTAATGCTGGAATTCAGTATGCTGTTGGCCCGCCCTCCGCCTTGATGACAGAGTCCACTCTCGCAGGCGTACGTTCAATCAGGTGCTGGAAGGTTTCTTAGGGAATGGCAGCCCGTTCTTCACGGAGTGCTGAACTGAGGAGAGGTCTCGATGTTGGTCGATGAGGCTTGGCACGAAGTCGGCCAGTCCATTACAGGGATGTTATTGTCGTGTAACCACTCCGCCACAGGTCGTGTATTATGAACTGGTGCTCGATCGTGCTGAAAGATGCAATCGCCATTTCCGAATTGCTCTTCAACAGTGGAAAGCAAGAACGTGCTTAAAACATCAGAGTAGGCCTATGCTGTGATAGTGCCACGCGAAACAACAAGGGGGTAAGCCTCCTCCACGAAGAACACGACCACGCCGTAACACCACCACCTCAGAATTTTACTGTTGGCAATACACACGCTGGCAGATGACGTTCACCGGGCAATCGCCACAACCACTCCCTGCCATCGGATCGCCACATCGTGTACCGTGATTCGTCACTCCACACAACGTTTTTCCACTTTTCAGTCATCCAATGTTTACGCTCCTTACACGAAGCCAGGCATAGTTCGGCATTTATCAGCGAATTGTGTGGTTTATGAACAGCCGCTCGACCAAGTTTTCTCACCTCACGCCTAACTGCCATAGCAGTTGCAGTGGATCCTGATGCCGTTTGGAATTCCTGTGTGACGATCTGGATACATGTTTGCCTATCACACATTACGACCCTTTTCAACTGTCGGCGGTCTCTGTCATCAGCATACGAGGTCAGCCTGTACACTTTTATGCTATACGTGTCACATCTACATCCATATTCCGCAAGCGAACTGACGGTCTGTGGCGGAGGGTACCTTGAGTACCTCTATCGCTTCTCCCTTCTATTCCAGTCTCGTATTGTTCGTGGAAAGAAGGATTGTCGGTATGCTTCTGTGTGGGCTCTAATCCCTCTGATTTTGTCCTCATGGTCTCTTCGCGTGATATACGTAGGAGGGAGCAATATACTGCTTGACTCCTCGGTGAAGGTATGTTCTCGAAACTTCAGCAAAAGTCCGTACCGAGCGACTGAGCGTCTCTCCTGCAGAGTCTTCCACTGGAGTTTATCTATCATCTCCGTAACGCTTTCGCGATTACTAAGTGATCCTGTAACGAAGCGCGCTGCTCTCCGTTGGATCTTCTCTATTTCTTCTATCAACCCTATCTGGTACGGATCCCACACTGCTGAGCAGTATTCAAGCAGTGGGCGAACAAGCGTACTGTAAACTACTTCCTTTGTTTTCGGATTGCATTTCCTTAGGATTCTTCCAATGAATCTCAGTCTGGCATCTGCTTTACCAACGATCAACTTTATATGATCATTCCATTTTAAATCACTCCTAATGCGTATTCCCAGATAATTTATGGAATTAACTGCTTCCAGTTGCTGACCTGCTATTTTGTACCTAAATGATAAGAGATTTATCTTTCTATTATTTCGCAGCACATTACACTTGTCTAGATTGAGATTCAATTGCCATTCCCTGCACCCTGCGTCAATTCGCTGCAGATCCTCCTGCATTTCAGTACAATCTTCCATTGTTACAACTTCTCGATATACCACAGCATCATCCGCAAAAAGCCTCAGTGAACTTCCGAGCCGGCCGAAGTGGCCGTGCGGTTCTAGGCGCTGCAGTCTGGAACCGCGAGACCGCTACAGTCGCAGCGGGCATGGATGTGTGTGATGTCCTTAGGTTAGTTAGGTTTCAGTAGTTCTAAGTTCTAGGGGACTAATGATATCAGAAGTTGAGTCCCATAGTGCTCAGAGCCATTTGAGCCATTTTTGAACTTCCGATGTCATCCACAAGGTCAATTATGTATATTGTGAATAGCAACGGTCCTACGGCACTCCCCTGCGGCACACCTGAAATCACTCTTACTTCGGAAGACTTCTCTCCATTGAGAATGACATGCTGCATTCTGTTATCTAGGAACTCTTCAATCCGATCACACAATTGGTCTGATAGTCCATATGCTCTTACTTTGTTCATTAAACGACTGTGGGGAACTGTATCGAACGCCTTGCGGAAGTCAAGAAACACGGCATCTACCTGTGAACCCGTGTCTATGGCTCTCTGAGTCTCGTGGACGAATAGCGCGAGCTGGGTTTCACACGACCGTCTTTTTCGAAACCCATGCCGATTCCTACAGAGTAGATTTCTAGTCTCCAGAAAAGTCATTATACTCGAAAATAATACGTGTTCCAAAATTGTACAACTGATCGACGTTAGAGATATAGGTCTATAGTTCTGTACATCTGTTCGACGTCCCTTCTTGAAAACGGGGATGACCTGTGCCCTTTTCCAATCCTTTGGAACGCTACGCTCTTCTGGAGACCTACTGTACACCGCTGCAAGAAGGGGGGCCTAGTTCCTTCGCGTACTCAGTGCAAAATCGAACTGGTATTCCATCAGGTCCAGCGGCCTTTCCTCTTTTGAACGATTTTAATTGTTTCTCTATCCCTCTGTCGTCTATTTCGATATCTACCATTTTGTCATCTGTGCGACAATCTACAGAAGGGACTACAGTGCAGTCTTCCTCTGTGAAACAGCTTTGGAAAATACATTTAGTATTTCGGCCTCTAGTCTGTCATCCTCTGTATCAGTACCATTTTTGTCACAGAGTGTCTGGACATTTTGTTTTGAGCCACCTACCGCTTTGACATAAGACCAAAATTTCTTAGGATTTTCTGCCAAGTCTGTACATAGAACTTTACTTTCGAACTCATTGAACGCCTCTCGCATAGCCCTCCTCACACTACATTTCGCTTCACGTAATTTTTGTTTGTCTGCAAGGCTTTGGCTATGTTTATGTTTGCTGTGAAGTTCCCTTTGCTTCCGCAGCAGTTTTCTAAGTCGGTTGTTGTACCACGGTGGCTCTTTTCCATCTCTTACGATCTTGCTTGGCACATACTCATCTAACGCATATTGTACGATGGTTTTGAACTTTGTCCACTGATCCTCAACACTATCTGTACTTGAGACAAAACTTTCGTGTTGAGCCGTCAGGTAATCTGTAATCTGCCTTTTGTCACTTTTGCTAAACAGAAAAATCTTCCTACCTTTTTTAATATTTCTATTTACGGCTGAAATCATCGATGCAGTAACCGTTTTATGATCGCTGATTCCCTGTTCTGCGTTAACTGTTTCAAATAGTTCGGGTCTGTTTGTCACCAGAAGGTCTAGTATGTTATCGCAACGAGTCGGTTCTCTGTTTAACTGCTCAAGGTAGTTTTCAGATAAAGCACTTAAAAAAAATTTCACTTCAGTTTCCACTTCACGATCACATCGGAAACAGTGGACCTAGGGATGTTTAGGCGTGTGGAAATCTCGCGTACAGACGTATGACACGAGTGACACCCAATCACCTGACCACTTTCGAAGTCCGTGAATTCCGCGGAGCACCCCATTCCGCTCTCTCACGATGTCTAATGACTACTGATGTAGCTGATATAGAGTACCTGGCAGTAGGTGGTAGCACAATGTACCTAATAAGAGCAACGTATGTTTTTTGGGGTGTCCGGATGCTGTTGATCACATAGCGTATTTTGTAGTTGAGCACAAGGCTTGCCAGCGTAGATTTTTTTTTTACACTGTTTGTTCGCCATACCATGACTTAATGAAGCTAATTGACGCAAATCGTCAGGAATCAGCGGGGTCCCATCCTTTGGCCAAAACTTTCGAGAAAATCACAAGTGAAAGAAGTAATTAAGATAAATCCAACTACAGGTAACTTACCTTTAGATAGTTATCGCAATTAGAGGCAGTAGTAATTAAAGTTTTCCATACGCTGCTGCATTACTACAAACCAAAAGTTAACTGGAAGCCATTTACATGTCAATGATAAAACGATCTTGACGCTATTGCATCCAAAGTAATTTTTACTTATATTCTCGCAGCCTTGGCATTGCCAAATTGTTGTTGCTATAAATGAAACCATTTATGACGTTTTGTTTGAGAAGTAACCACTGAGGAACAGTAATTATTTTTAATAATGTTTGTTCAACTTTCCAAACAGCCTGCATAACTTTGAGTTACGTAGTTCGGCGCCGTTTCCATAAAGCGTTGCTGGTAATCACCCGTTACTGGTGTTAGTAACTATCAATAATACAAGTTTATTATAAATTAAAATCATTTTGTTCATTTCACACATGTCATTAACATCTAGGCTCGCGCGAGTGCACTCTGTTCAGTTGCTGCATTATTATTCACTCCCAGTTATTACACGGTTTCATCGTCATGTCAGTCATTAACCAAATTTAACTCGTGCTCGTTTCTAAGCTGGCGACCGTAATTATTCTACAATCTGAATTTATTCAACAATTTAATTACTGCAATTTATTGGTACCACAGTGAAACTACCTGTACTCTTTCACTAACCATTGTTCTCCGGAACTCATGCTTTGTTTCCACTAAATGCGGGACATGAGATACACGTGTCACAAAAACTTTCATAAACGGAGAGTATGGGTACATTATAGCAGGACAATGAAACTTTGTTGAAACATCTGCAAGGACATGCGGAAGATAAATAACGAATATCCCGTATGATAGGGTAATGAACATCAACGAAAGCAAAACGAGGATAATAGAATGTAGTCGAATTAAGTAGGGTAATGCTGAGGGAATTAGATTAGGAAATGAGACACTTAAAGTAGTGAAGGAGTTTTGCTATTTGGGGAGCAAAATAACTGATGATGGTCGAAGTAGAGAGGATATAAAATGTAGACTGGCAATAGCAAGGAAAGCGTTTCTGAAGAAGAGAAATTTGTTAACATCGAGTATTGATTTAAGTGTCAGGAAGTCGTTTCTGAAAGTATTTGTATGGAGTGTAGCCATGTATGGAAGTGAAACATGGACGATAAATAGTTTAGAAAAGAAGAGAATAGAAGCTTTCGTAATGTGGTGCTACAGAAGAATGCTGAAGATTAGATGGGTAGATCACATAACTAATGAGGAGGTATTTAATAGGATTGCGGAGAAGAGGAGCTTGTGGCACAACTTGACTAGAAGAAGGGATCGGTTGGTAGGACATGTTCTGAGGTATCAAGGGATCACCAATTTAGTATTGGAGGGAAGCGTGGAGGGTAAAAATCGTAGAGAGAGACCAAGAGATGAATACACTAAGCAGATTCAGAAGGATGTAGACTGCAGTAGGTACTGGGAGTTGAAGATGTTTGCACAGGATAGAGTAGAATGGAGAGCTGCATCAAATCAGTCTCAGGACTGAAGAACACAACAACAACAACAGGGTAATATTTGTTAATTGCGTGCCATGTTTACGTTCCAGGTAGCAAACGTTGCTCAATGTGACGACCATATGCATCCACGACAGTCTGGGACCGAACTAGAAATAGCTCTACTGTGGAAGCGTATGGATAACATGCATTGTCGCAAACAATGTGCAGAAACTGGTTTGGATGACTCAAAAGCTACGGTTTTGAGGTGAATGACGAAATGCGTCCTGGTCGGTGTGGTGCACCATGAGCTGCTGCAACCTGGTCAGACGGAGAATGCTGAATTCTACCAGGCATACTTACTCGGTTTCAATCGCACACTTAACACGAACGCCTGCAGTATGCTCAGAGACATGACAAGGTCATTCTGCCCCATCACAGTGCCAAAGCACACGTCTGAAAGCGGGTGAAGGACACCTTGAAGGGACTTGGATGGGATGTCTTGCTCAACCCCCACATATTCACCATTCATCGTCCCCTTCCGATTATCATTTGTTACGGTCCATGGAGCATGGGCCTGTCTGAACAACGCTTCACATCTTTTAAGGATCTCGGAAAACTGGCTGCATGAGTGGATCACCTCAAAGGAATCTGATTATTTTGTTACTGATTCCATTTGTTACCTGAAAAGTAGGGAATGTTTTAGCTGACGAAGGACACTACCGTCAGTCAACTATCTGACGTTATTCTATCAAACGAAACGTGTGTTTTCTGTGCAACTAACAGCGAGAATTAATTCAGGGTTGTAAGGTACCCCTTATTTGCAGATAAGAGCGCATTTTACCTTATTTCCTGTTTTGCTATTTCACATACGTGAAGTGAATGTATCAGCTCTGGAGGGTACTAACGTTCAGTAATTTTACAATGCCAGAAAACGTTGATATTAATAAACAAATGAATAACTTTGGCATAACCGAAGATGTACTATCTTATACGAACTATACCGATTTTACGCTCAAGATACAGACTGAACGCCATAGTTGACAGTCGTCGATAGGATGCCTTTCTATCTAGTCATGCGGTAGACCATGATCTCGAAACGTTAATAGTTAGCTTATGATAGTGTGAAAAAGTTCTTTATACTGTTTTTCTTAAATAAACGCACCATAATGGCATCCCCTGTAAAAATTATTTGCCCAAACACTTCTTCCCGCTGCATTACGTAAAACATAGACAGTACTATTGCACTTTCAGAAACCGACGGCGCTGCTACGGCTCTGCAAAGGGACTACCAGAGCATATCCACATAACAGGTAGGAAGAATTCCTATGCAGTGCAGCGGTTCACTAAGTCAGTTTAAGGACGGACTGGCTTAATTATCGCAAAACTCGAGTGGGGAAGCGTGCCCAGTTGTACTGTACGCCCCTTATACCACCATCTACGGACTCACCGGCAAAACCGAGACATTTCTGAAGGTTTAGTACGAGGAGAGAGTTCTTGCAAAGTACCCAATAGTGTTTCCTAAACAGGGAAAATACAGACTTCCAAGGACTCCGGGAAATCGTCCACTGCTGGGAAAATTGTGTCGGATTGAAGGCTGAATACGAAGAGAAGCATTAACGCCATTTCGTAGTCGCAGCTTGGTTTTTCTCCTTTTTTTTGACGGGTTAATTAATATTTTATGATTGCCTGCGGTAGTGTTGTTGCGCTCGTCTCCAACATTTCCCATTCTACATGGAAACAGAGGTTGCTCCCGGATAGCAATCGAATCCTTTCTCAAACGTCCATTTCCACCAAGCAGAGATCGTGGAATTTCGTCTGCTGGATCAGAGCTACCAAAAAGACTCGCAAAGCAAAGCTCTAGTTATAAGGTATTTTTTGCGAAACAAAAGGAGACGAGCACGAAAAGAAACAAACGGAGACGTTTTCCGCCGGCCTTACAGCAAGTGATTTCGCGGCGACTGGCTCTGGCTGAACCAGCCAAGTTATCGAGGACGTACGCTCCGCTGCGTCAACCTCGCAGCTCTACCGGCCCAACCGCTAAACGAGGAAGAATGGAGCAAACGGGCTTAATAAATACTCGGCAAAGGGGAGGGGGGGGGGGGCTAGCCGCCACATCTCTCCAATAATCTCTGGAATCCAATTTCTGTTCCCCAATTGTTTTTCGTTCTCAGGAACTCAATAAGAGCGTAAAGTCCCCTCGGTCGCACAAAAGAAAGCTCCGAACGACAGAATCGTTTCCACAGCATCGGACGCGGGCCCACTTGAATTTCTCTCACTCCAGACGGTGCAACGTTCAATGAAATACTATATGACCCGGAGACGAGGCGCTAACAATTTATTCCTCGACCCAGCAGCGGGACACGGAACGAACGGTATCGAATCGGAAAACGATTCAGGCCCGTTTGTCGCGGTCATTAAAAAACTAGTTTCGAAGCAATAAAAGTGTTTACATTTTCTTCTCGGTCTTTTTGGAACAGACAAGTTCAGCAATGAACAGAAAAATGTTGCTCAAAACACGTTGGCTTACCAAGTGGGACTGGTTTTATAAACTAATGCGCTTGGACAGTAATTAAAACTCAGCATTCGTACGAAGAGGGTGATTAGCAGAGTCGACCTCTCTTCGTATTACGGAGTTTCGCATTCGTGTCGTCGCAAGATTCACTTGCACAGCCCCACGGTACACTGGACAGTGACACGTACACTGGGGCAGTGTGTCAATTCAGTGCAGAAAACCTCATCGCTTAATGCTAATGCTATTTTATAGGAAATCGTATACGTGTATTTTCTTGGATGTGCGTACTTTCGTCTTGATGGTGTCCTTTCACTGCCAACCTAAATTTGGGGAACAACCAGAAGATGGCCGGGAACAAATGCGGCGGATGATCCAGGACTGTAGTCCACTTACTCGCCAAAAACCCCGCACGGTCTTTGCTTTGGGGCCTGGGTTGTTGTCGTGGAGGAGCACCGGGAACTTGCCTCTCACCATTCTAATCGAATTCGAAGGCCCACAAACATGAAATCAAACACGAAACTTGATGTTACCTCTCTGCTTCAGTGCCATTTTCCAACATGTGTCAGACACGAACTGTTACATTCCCGGCCAGGACGTACGCTGCAGCGATGCTAGCGCTTTGACCTTCTATACGACTGTTGAAACTTCCAAGGATTGCAACGAAAATGTTCAAATGTGTGTGAATTCCTATGGGACCACACTGCAGAGGTCATCAGTCCCTTGACTTACACACTACTTAAACTAACTTGAACTAAGAAGAACACATACACACATACATGCCCGAGGGAGGACTCGAACCTCCGGCGGGAGCGGCCGCACAGTCCGTGACATGGCGCCTCAAACCGCACTGCCACTACGCGCGGCGATTGGAACGCCGCAACTCGCCACGAGGTAGTACTGCAGCTTGGAATTTCTCAAAAGCAGTCCTAAAGGAACTGGGACACACTATGTATACGCTGACGAGACAGACCATTATGACTACCTGCCGCTTACGTGTGGTAGTTCACTTTTGGAATGCTATTCAGCAGTGATTCTGGGTGACAACAAGTGCCCGGTAAGTTTCCAAAGGAATATGTACTAGATGTCTACGCACAGGCCACGGATGTTCCGTAAATTAGGGACCAATGATTTATGGGCGTCGAGCTGGTGTTCGATAGCGTTCCAGATGTGTTCCATCGGTTTCAGGTCAGGCGAATTTCGTGCCCAAGGCATCAAGGTAAATTCACTACAATGTTTCTCAAAATACTGTAGCACGAGTCTTGCCTTGTGATATAGCCAGTTCTCCTGCTGGAAGACCCGTCGCCATCGGGGAAGACATCAGGCACGAAGGGATGCAGGTGGTACGTAATCCACAACTGACATAGTGGCTTCCATTACTACTGCGGTCCCTTGGCAGGTTGGGTGAACGTTCCCCGTAGCATAACTACGTCCCACTGTCTGTGGTGTGGAGAATGTTTCGACCAGCCCTTTGCCTGGATGACGGCGTATCGGGACATGACCATCGACCTCGTGAAACAACAAATGTAATTCATTCGACCAGGCGATACGTTTCCATTGATCTCGATCCGATCTCGATGGTGCGGTGTCCACTTCAATCATAATTGAAGTTGACTCTGTAAGGGTACAGATATCGATGCTGTACTTGAAGGATCGAATGTATCCTTACTTAGCTACAGTGCTGCGGCATCGCTGACGAGGACGCTCCATCGCTGAGGGCAGAGATTGGCGGCTTGATATCTTCTGGCGCGATGGAGTGAGTGAGTCGAGCCTCAACAAGCCTGTAGGGCAGGTCCAGAGAGCTTGTGGTCCGCGCATCGTGCGAAAAACAAAAGTGAATTTGTTTTTGTGATATTGTGGGATTCTGTCAGTAGTGCCGGATCATGCTTGCAGAGCAGATCCGGAATGTATAAAAGTGAAATATTTTGTAGAAGAATACTGAAAGTAACCACAGTTAAAGCGCGAACAGGATGCACATGTGCGTGAGCAAAGTCATGAGCTACATCTACGTGGCTACTCGGCAAATCACATTTAAGTTCATCGAACCACCTTCACAATAATTCTCTATTATTCCAATCTCGTACAGCGCGCGGAAAAAAAAACGGACGCCTCTATCTATAAGTGCGAGCTCTGATTTCCTTTATTTTATTATGAAGATCCGTTCTCCCTATGTAGATCGGCGTCAACAAAATATTTTCGCATTCGGAGGAGAAAGTTGGCCATCGAAATTTCGTGAGAAGTTCCCGCCGCAACAACAAACGCCATTTGTTTTAATGATCTCCACTCCTAATCCTGTATCATTTCAGTGACACTCTCTGCTCTATTTCGCAATAACACAAAGCGTGCTGGTCTTCTTTGACCTTTCTCGATGTACTCCGTCGACCCTATCTGGTAAGGATCCCACATCGCGCAGCAGTAGTCTAAAAGAGGACGGACAAGAGTAGTTTAGGGCAGTCTGTTTAGTAGATCTGTTACATTTTCCAAGTGTCTTGCCAACAAAACGCAGTCTTTGGTTCGCCTTCCCCACAACATTTTCTAAGTGTTCTTTCCAATTTAAGTTGTTTGTAATTGTAATTCCGAGGTATTTAGTGGAATTTACGGTCTTTAGATTTGACTGATTTATCGTGTAACGGAAGTTCAATGGATTCCTTTTAGCATTCATGTGGATGACCTCACACTTTACGTTATTTAGGGTCAATTGCCAATTTTTGGACCATGAAGATATCTAAATCGTTTCGCAAATTGTTTCGATCTTCTGATGACTTTACTAGTCGACAACCAACAGCATCATCTGCAAACAACCCAAGACGGCTGTTCAGATTGTCTCCTAAATCTGATCTTGAAGTCAGATTTAAATTTCGTATCAAGAGGTAGTTATGTAATGAAAACAGGACCGTTCTGTCGGGAATCGGCAATGGTAATTCTAATTTCACATAAGCTCCTGATAGGTGAGTGTAATTGCAGCGTGGATGCAGTCTGACCAGTTATGCGAAATTAAAGCGGAATAAATTAACTGTGCTGTACAAATATGTTCTTCATTATTATTAGAATATTTTAGAAGGGGCAGAATCAGAACACATGCGTTGCAGGCTCATGGTTGGAACTTCAGTTATTGGCGCATGTACCTTGGGAGTAAGTTCGCCTTCTATAGCTGATTACTTACGATTAATAATGTCCGATGCCTAATTTTGCTAACCAGCAGACTACAGCAAGTATCAATCATATATATATATATATATACAAGCGATAAAATAGTAGGGGGCTTACACCTGTGATCACGTGGGGATCGCCAGGTGTGCTGCCCTGAGTGCAACAACGTGGATTAAAGTGCTTGCGCAGGCACTGAACTCTCTTACTGGAAATAAGATATTCCTGTTATGCCAAACAGTGTTTTTTCATATAGAAGCAAACATGTTTCAGTACCTTTGTGCAGTCGACAGTGTATACTCTTCATTCGAATCTTAATTACGCATTTTAGGGTTATGCAGAATTCTCTGTAGATTACCGGGTACTGGTAGCTTGTCAACCGCAAATTTAGCGTTCGAAAATCCTCTCGTGTGTCCAGCAGTTTGTGCCAACTAGGACTAGACACACAACAACAACAATAACGTTTACACTGTATTTTGGTAAAGTTGAAAAATGTTATTTACAAACAGTGTTCTGCAAAATATGAGGATCGCCCATAAAGTAATGCACAACATTTTTCTTGGCTGGTAACAACTGCGCGAAAGTGAAACTTTAGGTAGGCATTATCTGAAGTTTCCGGAGTGCGCGCGTAAATTTTCCGTTTCCTCCGACAGATAGCGTAACTGCAGCAATGTTTCAAAATGGCGTCTATCGATCATGTACCTTATAAGCAGCGTGTCGCTATTGAATATCTCACTGCGAAGAATGGAACTGTTGGGAACGTTCACAAACGTTTGTGTGCAGTTTATGGAGCATCTTCAGTCGACAGAAATACTGTTAGTCGCTGGGCAAAGAGGGTGAGGCCATTACGAGAATGCGGTTCGGCAGAGCTCCAAGATTTGCAGCGTTAACGGAGACCACCCACGGTTGTCACATGGGACAAGATGCAGCGTGGTGATGTGCTCATTCGCGAGGACCGACGCGTAAAGACTCAGCAGCTGGCGCTGGAGCTGTTAATCAGCGAAGGAAGTGAGGATGCAATCGACAACCCGGGTGATTTACATTACATTTATCGTTTTCCATGGATACCTTGGAGAGGAGTCTCTGGGATGTGGAAAGAGTCAAAGTTTTTTTATTCCCCTCAGATACATGGATATTGTACAATTCCAATGCATACAGAGTTATGAACTATAATCGTTGTGAAGATATTCATTGATGGAGTAGAAGGAGTTGGCCAACAGGAAGTTCTTTAATTCACTCTGAAACCGATCTTCATGATTTACAAGACCTTTGATATGCTCTGGTAAGTAACTGAATATATGAGTACATATGTATTTGACTTTTTTTTCTACTAATGTTAAGCTTTTATAGTCCTTATACAGATTTTTTTGGTTCTGGTATTATAATCATGTTTTGTACTATTTTGTATAAAAGAGACATGTTGGAAATGATAAAGGACATCAATGAGTATGTGTTCAAAATGGCCCTGAGCACTATGGGGCTTAACATCTGAGGTCATCAGTCCCCTAGAACTTAGAACTACTTAAATCTAACTAACCTAAGGACATCACACACACCCATGCCCGAGGCAGGATTCGAACCTGCGACCGTAGCGGTCGCGCAGTTCCAGACTGATGTATGTACTGAGAAGTAGTAGTTAGAATACCAAATTTCTTAAAGAGGTATCTGCATGATGATCTACGACAGACACCAGATATAATAATAATGACTCGTTTCTGAATTTAGATTCAACATGATGACGCTTGTCCTCACGCAAGTCTCAAGTCTTCGGAACACATCACAAAAGGAGGTTGGGCAATGATACTCCACAAAACCTACAGACCTGACCTAGCTGCCTCAAATTTCTACTTTTTTGCTGGCCGCTGTGGCTGAGCGGTTCTAGGCGCTTCAGTCCGCAACCGTGCTGCTGCTACGCTCGCAGGTTCGAATCCTGCCTCGAGAATGGATGTGTGTGATGTCCTTAGTTTAGTTAGGTTTAAGTAGTTCTAAGTCTAGGGGACTGATGACCTCAGATGTTAAGTGCCATAGTGCTTAGAGCCATTTCTACTTTTTTGGGTTATTACAGGATGCCATTCGTGGAAGACACTTTGAAGATGACGAAGATGTAATTTGCACGGTGAAGAAATGGCTTCGTGACCAGAACAAGGAATAGTACCGACAGGGCATAGAGCGGGAAGGAAATTATGTGGAAAAACAGGAAGTGTAGAAGAAACATCATTCTTTCTTGTGTGTGCTTTTCATTGTGTTCATTAAATAATTACTGAAGGTGCAGTAATTTCTGGGCGACCATCGTAAGTACGTGTGCTTCTCAGTGACACATGGGAATGAAGTCGAGAAACGATTTGCGAACGCTAAATTTGCAGATGACATGCATAAGGACCTGCATAACCTTACAATATGAGATTAATATTTTAATAAAGAAATCCCACCGATGATGGTACATAGGTCCTGTTACACGTTTTGGTCTATATGAAAAAACGATGTTTAGCACAAAGGGCGGACCTTCTGTCCAGTAATTTTATCGCCAAGTGCGGCCAATGCAAGAGCAACAAAACCAAAGGATGAATATTCTACTCTCCCTTCAGATCTGCCACGGAACTATGCCTTTTCTTCTTTACAAGAGGGCCAACCTGCCGACCTCCACCTTCTGTGGCGAGACGTGGACGTCCAGCGGCTCAGCTGAGTCGTTTCCTGGATGCTAATACCCAGGCGCCGGTTCATAACAATCCTCCCTTTGTCAAAGTCGCTTATGTCAGGGGGTTCCCCCAACCGCGGCCCGTGTCATCACTGGAACGAATGAGAGTCCCCATTCGTCTCCGCTCCGTATCCCTTACCGCGTCATGTGCTCGGAACGTCACCGGGCGGAATTCATTGCCGCGGAGGCCACGGGTCGTAACCTTTGGCTCATCAGTGAAGTTCGTGCTCCCATTCAGCGGTCTCCCAAATCCTCAACTCCCGTGAACATAATTATCTTTTTGTATTTGCTTTTCTGCAGCTCCACGGTTTGGAACGTAGCCAAGTTGATTTGAAATGGTTGAACAACAAACAATAACGTTACGTAATTTCAGTCAAATTGTAAAACCATCAGAGTTTCGAAGAAGTTTGATTTTATTTAAATAGCGACAAGTTTCGGATTTAAGTCCATTATCAAGTCACCCTCATAAATCCTGCGTTAACAACATAACGTGTGTGCGCTGGCCACATTGCTTGAATGAGTGGGTAGATGGACAATACTATTTGCATACGAAATTCCAGTGCTGAGTGTTTTGCTGCCCACAGCACTGTCCTCTCCTATACACATGGTATCGTTCATTTAGCCACTCATTCAAGCAACGTGGCCAGCGCACACACATTATGGTGTTATGGTAGTACCTCTGTGGCTGGCGTGATAATGGTTGGTTGGTTTTGGGATTTGATGGGGGCTAAATATCGAGGTCATCAGTCCTCTGTTCCAAACAGACATACTTGTAAAAGGCCTATACAGTAAAAGCGTAACCTCTGCACCCAGAGGGAGGGAACACTAAGGGGTACAGAGCTAAAATGAACACCGCAATAACACAAAATAGAGGACACTTAAAAGGAGCAGAGCAAATAGTTGACTAGAGTAAAACAGTGGTTGATGGATCAGGTAAAAGGTCAACCACTCAACTACAAACGAAGAACCTCCAGCTGGAAAGCGTTGATAGAGGTACCAACACAACTTGTTAGCATAAAAGACACTATTTTGGTATCCACGTCACAATTAAAAGTCGCTGGAGTGGGTGTAGCCTGAGAAATCATGCGAGAGCGCCCACACTAGAGCGAGTGATAAAACCCAGCTGCACGGATAAAACGTAAAACTGAGTCAGCTATAGAGGCATCGTCAACTAGAATTAAAGGAAGTGCAGCTGGTAAATTAAAGGACTGCCGCAAGGGGGCTAAAAAGGGGGCTAAAAAGGGGCAGTACATCAGAAGATGGACCACTGTCAGCCCGGCATCACAGCGACACCCGGGCGGGTTCTCACGACCGCGTATGTCCAATTCGGAGACGGCAGAGAACAACTGAGCCCCTACGCGTGCCCCTCAAGGATGAGTTCCATACGGCCGTGGACGACTTGACCATGCGGAGCTTATCTGGCGTGTTCAAGACAGACCATTCAGAGCTCCAGACATCGCGGACCTTGCGATGTAGGGCTGACCGGATGTCTCCTTCCACGAGACCAAGCTCCATGGGTGGCGTGATAATGAACTTAAGTCTGAAACTGGTCGGCATTTAAATAAATTCAAATTCTGTGTAACTTTGACGTTTTACATCATTCAGTCATAGTAAGTCGATGCCTATTGCCATCCAGACTGGCAAAAGTGAGTAGCTATTGTAGTTATTGTAGTCATTTATTACTTATTTATCTCAAAATAAAACTTCTTGCTCAACTTAAATACGGCAATCGTCTGTGTTGGCTTCACTCTATTACACAGAAACTAATACTATTTTATTCATTTTGGTTAGACAGCACCGCAGCTATTTTCGTAAATTAGGTTGTGGGAAATATTGCAACCAGCCAGGTTTTTTAATGATTTTATTGTACCGTTACCACTTTCGAACCTGAGGCCATTGTCAGACGGTGGCGTTAACTTCTTTGAAAGCTTTATATTTGTGTCTTCAAGAAAAGCTCTTATTACATATTATAAGGCAGCGGTTTGATTTTCTTTTATACTCCATACAGATCAATGAACTGTATGCGCCTTCTTATATTTAGTTCAGGTCTTTGATCAGCAAGAACCATAAAAGAAAATGAATCCTCCATGTTGTAATATATAAAGGAGAGCTTTTCACGAAGAAACAAATGTAAAACTTGTAAAGAAGTCAACGTTACCGTCTGACTATCGGCTCTGGCCCGAAACTAGTAAGGATACAATAAAATCATTTAAAAAAAAACTGTCTGTCTGCAGTACTTCCTGCAGTGTAATGAAACGAATATTAACAGCGTCGTCTGTAACTGTCAAACAAAACCACCCTCCGTTTCTCCCATCACTCTCCTAGCTACTCCTGAGAGGCGTGATGACCTAGTAGTTTGGCCCCTTTAACCATCCAACCAATCGACCCCTGAAACTCACCTTCACGTGGGGCATTTTGTATTGTTGTGTTTGCTTGTGACGTCATTCTTATTGCGTCAATCAAGCCTTAAGTCAGAATTACAAGTTGTCTTTTGAATCAAATTATCATGTGCATACTTTCAAATGACACTGAAGGCCAATTTTCTATATTACCCGCTGGATTAATCACATATCGCTATTCTGTTCGCATGCAAATCATGTTTTTAATTTACAGACTGAAACGAATTGACGAAGAGGACAGGAGGGTTGAAAACTCACAAAAAACGTAAATCCTAAAAATTCCTAAATTGAAATTGAACGGAATGTGGTGGGTATGTACGATGCTAGACAAAAAAAGTGAGACACCCAGAAGAGTAGGAAACAAGCTTACAAACAGATTGACAGTATGAGCCAAGTTCTCAGTGCACCATCTCTGGCCAACAGAGTGGTGTCATAAAGCTGTTGTATTCCTCTCCTGAGGGAAGCTGACGTATAAGTTTCGTAATTCGTCCTTGATATCCTGGATACTGGCGTTGAAACGTAGTTGACGTGCGAGCTAGTCCCACACATGTCTACTGGGAACAGCTATGTGGATCTTGCTGGCTACGGGATAACCTCAACAACACGCAGTGGACGAGCATTGTCCTGCTGAAAAATGTCACCGCAATTGTCGCATGTCGCACAAAACGGATGCAAGCTGTTTGTGAGGTACGTTGTACCATCAGGATTCTCTCAATCACAAAGAGCCGTCTTATAGTCGTAACTACTGGCTCCTCACACCATGACGCCAGGATTAACATCGATGTGCCTCTTCCAGGCACTGGAAGAATGGGACCTCGCCCCCATGTTGGCTCCATATTCACCAACGATGGCCGTCCGGAATCGTGCAGAGCCGTGATTCACAGTGGGAACAAATGCGCCGTTCGTCCGCAGTCCATGCTTCCCCGTCACAGGCACCACTCCAAACGAAGCACTTTTGGTTATTATGTCAACTTAGGCATGGGACGGTAAATCCCTAATCCACCTGCTGCTGGTTTCCGACTAATGGTGCGGGACGACACATAATGTTGGAGGGAGTCCATTACTTTTCTCGGATGGTGGGTGCAGATGGGAAGGGGTTAGAATCTGGTTGGTGCACAGTATGATGATCCTCCCTCGTGGTGGTGGGACACGGTTGACCCGATCTTTGACGACGAGTATGCCTATCATGACACTGCTGTGCATTCTAGCGTCGGGCCACTGTCACATCCGAATACCCTATAAATCTGGATATTGCACGATTCGACAAGCCGAGCAAATGGAGACCCACAGACCAGCCCGCCAAATGGAGACTCACATTGACACCACTTTCAAATCATGTGAGGTGCTGATAACACTGTCTCACATGAGTACGCGACATCTCCGTGTCCTTCACAATGATGACTCTACATTTGACACTGTTTATCCCCCTTGTGCACTCTACTAGAACCGGTAAATACAGTAACACGAACAACATTAATGCACTCTGTCGGTCTACATGTCACAGAGAACTAACACGAATAACATTAATGCACTCTGGCAGTCTGTTACAGAGAATTGCCATTCCTATCATTTACAATCCCACCGATCGTGTGTGCACGTACGAAGTTACACTGCCATCTGACTATGTCTTTTGGGTGCTTCTTTATTTTTTATTATTTAGACAGCAGTATATGAATGTATCACACGACTGCATTTCGTTAGTAAAACACAAATTTGGAAGAAACTGACCAACCGATTTCGCGAAGTCTGAGCAACGTCTGAAACTTGAGCATTTGGTTACTTGAGGAAGTAGAGCAAGCAGTCATATTTTGTATTGTTACAAACATATTTATATCCACAGCCACGGAATTAACATGACTAAATTAACATTAAGCATTTGGGCTTCTCAGCAAATCCGTGTTGTCGCTGCAGAATGCTTGGCTTTTATCTAGCGCAAGGGCTCTTTCATCATTGGTTCCTCCCCACCTCTCCTTACTCATAAGAGACACGATGCGCTTCTAAATAAATATCGAAAGCTAACAATGAGAGAAGCCCCCTTAAAACTCGGAGCAATGGAAGCTGTCCAGAGTGCCACACTATCATCGGATTTGAGAAAAATCTCCCTCCCCCCCCCCCCCTCTCTCTCTCTCCCGTCTCCCAAAATCCCCATCACATTCTCGAGAAAGCGAATCTTCCAGCTCCCAATCATTTCGGAACGCCTTACGGAAATCCCTTTGAAGTTCGCATTCGTCTCAACAACTCCGTCAATCTGTCGCATCGCAAATGGAGCACGTAATACTAATCTTCTGATTGAAATCCAGATCAAATAATTACTGTCCCTATCATTATTAAAAAGATCCCTTTATACTTTCATTTTATTATTGGATTCTAACACAAATGTACATTAACTTGCATCTACTACTGTTGTTTTAACATATTGACAAAAGGTTTCATATGAAACTTCATGGCAGATTAAAAATGTGTGCCGGACCGAGACTCGAACTCGGGACCTTTGCCTTTCGCGGGCAAGTGGTAGAGCACTTGTCGGCGAAAGGCAAAGGTCCCGAGTTCGAGTCTCGGTCCAGCACACAGTTTTAATCTGCCAGGAAGTTTCATATCAGCGCATACTCCGCTGAAGTGTGAAAATCTCATTCTGAAAAGGTTTCATACCTCATGAGCTCGCTACTTTGTATGAAAGCTAATGATCCCAAAGTTTGACGCCATAAACTCAAACGCAAACGCAAACCCAAACAAGTATATTCGGAGCCAAGGAGCGTTTCGTAAATGGTCACTACCTCTCGCACGTTGGTCAGCGCTCATCACGTCCGTGCTGTGGGTCGTCGAGTCGTACCTGGGTAACTCAGTGGGTAAGAGCACCGCCCGAGAAAGGAACGGTGCCGGTTGAGTCCCGGTGTGGCCTACAGTAATATCGGCGAATAACAGAGGCGCCCATACCCCAGGACATGGAGTGGTAGGGGGGGGGGATCTGCCCCCCCCCCCCCGCCGTAGCTCTCAGTGAAAGGAAAGAATGTAGTTAGATGTGTGTTTTTCTTTCACGAAATTGATTTAAAACTCGGTATCACGACTGGAACTGGAACTTTTTATGGCTAATTACGTATTAAAACTATCCCATACCCCTAGGTCTAGGCAGCCAATATATATATCCCCTCCACGAACTATCTCATGGGCGCCCAGCTTACGGGAAAGACGCGTCACCCGCAATTGCAGCTAACGGCATTTAACACATGTAGCTTTATTTCCATAACTGTATCATAGCACAGGGCAGTGTAACAGCATATTCATTTCTATCAACAATGTGAGAAGTAACTAGCTGTGTCGACAATAAAGAGTACACGCGTGGCAATGTCACGTCACGTCTTCCATTCGAGCTCTCTTCCACGAATTTTCGCCAACCGTTGTCTTGACCGGGCACGCTCTTCCTTTAGGCCTACCGTTAGAATGACTCTTTCTTGTGTGCTCCTTATATGCATATATTCGTAAGGAAGTTGCCTTGCTCTTAAGTATTTGTTTAGGGGGACGTGATACGGAATTGTATTAATAGAAGGAACAGGTATAGTTGTGTCGCTGTGCTTCTGTTGATAATCAACAGGTGAGTTCTCAAAATTAAAGTGATCTACGTATACGGAAGGAGAACAGTGTATTTTGAGTATTTTGATAATTCGTATTATTTAGAGTCAGTGAGTAATAATTGTGTTGTACATCGCCTGGCTAAATCTTAGTTTAAAAAAGTCTCCTGAAAATAAAGAGTAACTCGATTCATAAGGAACTAAAATTACGCGTTATATATTTTCAGATAAATCTATATGTGGTTAATTTCAATCCGGGATCCCACTCGGGAGTCGTAACTATAATATGGATTATTGTTAGAGTTGTTCGCAAGGGGCACAGATTTAGCCCCGCGATGTGTTGGCCGCATGGGCGTGTTTTACAAAATCCCAATACCTACATTATTTGTCGTTAGGGCTTTCTAACCCTGAAATTAAATCTACCACAAACATTCCACAGCCGTAATAATTTCATTATAACCGTGTACCTGCTTTTGGATGTTGTAGCTCTTCTTATTTCCGTGCTTGCCGAAATAAAAAAAAAATGTTCAAATGTGTGTGAAATCTTATGTGACATAACTGCTAAGGTTACAAGTCCCTTACCTTACACACTACTTAACCTAAATTATCTTAAGGACAAACACACACCCATGCCCGAGGGAGGACTCGAACCTCCGCCGGGATCAGCGGCACAGTCCATGAATGCAGCGCCCAAGACCGCTCGGCTAATCCCGCGCGGCCCGTGCTTGCTAAAAAAACTGGAGAGTAATTTCGCCTTATGCGAGACACAGTTTTATAGTTCTGTTTTTACCCAGATATGTTTCAGCACTTTCTACATCTACATCTACATTTATACTCCGCAAGCCACCCAACGGTGTGTGGCGGAGGGCACTTTACTTGCCACTGTCACCTCCCTTTTCTGTTCCACTCGCGTATGGTACGCGGGAAGAACGACTGTCTGAAAGCCTCCGTGCGCGCTCGAATCTCTTTAATTTTACATTCGTGATCTCCTCGGGAGGTATAAGTAGGGGGAAGCAATATATTCGATACCTCATCCAGAAACGCACCCTCTCGAAACCTGGCGAGCAAGCTACACCGCGATGCAGAGCGCCTCTCTTGCAGAGTCTGCCACTTGAGTTTGCTAAACATCTCCGTAACGCTATCACGGTTACCAAATAACCCTGTGACGAAACGCGCCGCTCTTCTTTGGATCTTCTCTGTCTCCTCCGTCAACCCGATCTGGTACGGATCCCACACTGTTGAGCAATACTCAAGTATAGGTCAAACGAGTGTTTTGTAAGCCACCTCCTCTGTTGACGGACTACATTTTCTAAGGACTCTCCCAATGAATCTCAACCTGGTACCCGCCTTACCAACAATTAATTTTATGTTATCATTCCACTTCAAATCGTTCCGCACGCATACTCCCAGATATTTTACAGGACTAACTGCTACCAGTGTTTGTTCCGCTATCATATAATCATACAATAAAGGATCCTTCTTTCTATGTATTCGCAATACATTACATTTGTCTATGTTAAGGGTCAGTTGCCACTCCCTGCACCAAGTGCCTATCCGCTGCAGATCTTCCTGCATTTCGCTACAATTTTCTAATGCTGCAACTTCTCTGTATACTACAGCATTATCCGCGAAAAGCCGCATGGAACTTCCGACACTATCTACTAGGTCATTTATATATATTGTGAAAAGCAATGGTCCCATAACACTCCCCTGTGGCACGCCAGAGATTACTTTAATGTCTGTAGACGTCTCTCCATTGATAACAACATGCTGTGTTTTGTTTGCTAAAAACTCTTCAATCCAGCCACACAGCTGGTCTGATATTCCGTAGGCTCTTACTTTGTTTGTCAGACGACAGTGCGGAACTGTATCGAACGCCTTCCGGAAGTCAAGGAAAATAGCATCTACCTGGGAGCCTGTATCTAATATTTTCTGGGTCTCACGAACAAATAAAGCGAGTTGGGTCTCACACGATCGCTGTTTCCGGAATCCATGTTGATTCCTACAGAGTAGATTCTGGGTTTCCAAAAACGACATGATACTCGAGCAAAAAACATGTTCTAAAATTCTACAACAGATCGACGTCAGAGATATAGGTCTACAGTTTTGCGCATCTGCTCGACGACCCTTCTTGAAGACTGGGACTACCTGTGCACTTTTCCAATCATTTGGAACCTTCCGTTCCTCTAGAGACTTGCGGTACACGGCTGTCAGAAGGGGGACAAGTTATTTCGCGCACTCTGTGTAGAATCGAATTGGTATCGCGTCAGGTCCAGCGGACCTGCCTCTGTTGAGTGATTCCAGTTGCTTTTCTATTCCTTGGACACTTATTTCGATGTCAGCCATTTTTTCGTTTGTGCGAGGATTTAGAGAAGGAACTGCAGTGCGGTCTTCCTCTGTGAAACAGCTTTGGAAAAAGGTGTTTAGTATTTCAGCTTTACGCGAGTCATCCTCTGTTTCTTTATGTGCTATCGTCAGCGGGATTGTTTGTTTTCTTTCTGATAGAATTTTGTTATGTGTTAGCCTGTTGTGTGGCTTAACATGTAAAAATTTTTCAAAAAGAAAATAAAAAAAATAATCGCATTGAAGATAGCAAATAAAGTGTTCAAACACGTATGGCTAAAACAAAACTGTAAAACGGTGTCTTCCATAAGGTGGCAAAAGAACATCATGCTGGTATGGCAGAGGCAGTTTCCCCAAGTGTTATAGAAACACGGGACTGCGCTTTATTGAGACAGTCATCCTCAAATGCGGTACATATTTGTAGCAAGGACTATGAAACTAAAAACTGAGGCTTTTGTAATATAACGCAGTGAGTAGAAGGAAACCAGAATTTAAATAATTTTGTGGTGGTGCCTGATATTCACTAGTGCATTTAAATATTACTACAAATACTATTATCAGTCGAAGTCATTCGCACACAGTAGAACCAACAACTCACCACGCACCTCCAGTGTCACAGCTGTCAGATAGCTGAGGTTGCTAGCAATCTGAGAAAGACCACAGTCAACGCGAAGTGTTCCGAATGATGCCGATATCTGATGATCAGGACCTGGGGGATGGCGGTAAACTTATCGCGCCCTTGCCATAGTTAGTCTGTTGGGGGCTCACACTTCAAATGCCTCTGAGCACTATGGGACTTAACATCTGAGGTCATCAGTCCCCTTGACTGAGAACTACTTAAACCTAACTAACCTAAGGGCAGCATACACATCCACGCCCGAGGCAGGATTCGAGCCTGCGACCGTAGCAGCAGTGCGGTTCCGGACTGAAGCGCCTAGAACCGCTCAGCCACAACGGCCGGCTGGGCTCACACTAATCAGTTATTAGTAAGATAGGTACATATGCGGCAGGAGGTGCTGCCACACAATATCAGTATTGGCTTTTGAGCAAAAATTTTCGAGACCACTGCTGTAAGATTTTTCTCAACTCTGAAGAAATGAAACAAGTGTAATAGTGGTAAAAGTTAGGGGAGGCCTGACATACCCAATCAATGATAAAGCACGTGTGTTTCGTAACTATACTTATCAAAAAATCTCTAAAGAAAGGGATACATCGTTCCTACGACAATCAAATCGAAGATGCGTGCTTGTGAAAACATCAGCAAATAAATGCCTAGATAACTGATTCCTGTATTTTACTATTTAAACAACTACACACTTGATTAACATACTCTACGGAATACTCAATTATTTCATAAAATGTTTACATACCCCTTATTCACCAGGTCCCCCCTCTTCTACTCTCTCTCTCTCTCTCTCTCTCTCTCTCTCTCTCACACACACACACACACACACACACACACACACACACACACACACACACACACACACAGAGAGAGAGAGAGAGAGAGAGAGAGAGAGAGAGAGAGAGAGCGCATTACTGATATGAGACACAAACGTAACAAAATTTAGCAGTTTTTTATCTTCTTTGTGAGTGATATTATGAACTGGTACAGGGTCATTTTTGCCCTGTTTTTTTTGTCTGTTTAAAGCCAATAAATGGTGTAGATTATCGTTTGTGGACGAATTTTGGAGTAAATATTTTGTAAGTTTTCGTGATTGTCATGGTTTTCGTCTTCAAGGAGGAAAATTACTATAGTACGGTAATTATATGGTAAACGAAGTGGAAGGTCTGAGTTCAAGGTTACAACCTAACTGTAAATCCGTACTTGCGGCAAGCATAGGCAGTACGTTCATAGAACTCGATATGTATACATATTTGGCCTTTAAAGATCAGGTAACAATGACGGGGAACCTTTATTTACATACAGTTTTAGAAACTAGAACAACTTAACACGCAGTACTCGACTAGCAATAGGTTTCAGCGTGTTTGTTCATGTTCATCTTTAATTGATGAGTGACTGAGGCAACGACTTCAGTGCAGTTAGCCACCTCAGTCACACTATCAGCATTAGCCGTGAGTAACATCAATTTAACGTCCTTCCTTGTTCGCCAATTTCTTGTGTTCAGCTGTGTAAACAGAGCGAAAGAAGACGCCACATAAAATCTGTTCGCGAAAAATTCTGTCCCCTTCACCTTAGACGTGAAATATGACAGATAAATTTAAGTCAGTTTTTCATTTCGCACTACTGAACGCTCGTCCTCGAAGAACAATTTAACACACGCATTTGGCTGCTAAGAATTTTTTGCTGTACCTTTCTATCTGGCAATTTCCTTAGGTCGTCCTTGTTGGACTTTATGGAGATGGTGACTGTTTTGACACTAAAAGTTGAAATAAAACGATTTATCTGTGTTAGTCACCTTTTATTTCTCCGAAGATGGGTTTCGATAGTTTAAACTCTTATCTTCAGGTGAAAAACAGAGATAGCTAGTTGTCTGTTTTGGTTTTGCATCTATTTCAGTGTCCAGAACCTTGAATTTCGTTATAAATGAACATTTTTGATTTGATTTTTCACACAGAAACACGAACCACTAGCTGCATCCGGCTGGTACAAATGTAACAAGATATCATTGTTTTTCGCCTGAAGATGAGAATATAAACTCTCGAAACGCGTCTTGGGAGAAAATAAAAAAATGACTCACACAGATAAATTGTTTTATTTGAACTTTTATCTAAAAATTTTCTATCCATCTGAATCAGCTAACGCTGCTCGTTCACCACAAGTCTCGAAGCTCCAATAAGAAGTCGAAAAGAACCCGAACCCCGGGGGCGCGACAGTTATGGCGTTTCGGTGTCCAAACGTATCGCCCTGCAGAGCGTTCCGCTGTCGTTTGTCACCCGCGGCCGGCGACGGCGGAGATATCGGATCCGTCCTCTGAAAAACGCTCTTATTTCAATCGCGCCTTGGCATATATGGCTGCTGCGTGGTGCGCAGTTTCCTATATTGGCTAAACTTGGAGCCGAATAAGGAAGCAAGCTGAAGTCCAGCAAGACGCATTACCGCCGTTTGAAAGATAAACTACCGCAAGGGGCACTGCCTTACGACGAATTGCTGGTCTCGGGTTGAAGGGAGGGGGATGGGGGGGTTGAGGGACTTTTCCACACCCGCCTTCAGTCGGAGTACTGTAAGTTCTTTTCAGAGCATTTGCTACTCTATAAATAATCCACGTTCATGGATGGTGGAAACTGTATGAAGCCTGATTATAATCAGGCTTCATACAGTTTCCACCATCCATGAACGTGGTTCACCAGTTTTTTTTATTTTTTTATTTTATTTTATTTATTTATTTTTTTTTTTGCCACAAGTAGGACAGAGTAGGTGCGATGTTTCATTTAAAATTTTAACGCCGATGTCCAACTGCCGTTACGATTTTCCGCAAGATTGTCGTCGTCACCGCTACTGAATTTCTGGTAAGCCAATTACAATGAATAAAGTTATATACATTAAAGAAACGGAGATTAAAGGAAACAGAAGCGGTTACTGATCGTATTAGTAATTCATAAAAGCCTACTCTATATGAAAGTAACGACATACCAGTCACCCTATACGAAGGATGATCAGGAACAGTCATTCCTCCCGCAACCTTTCCCTGCCTCCATACGGATTCAATTACTCTCCAGATTTTATATGACTTACTATTTTTTTTCTTTTTTCTACTGTGCCCCGTTTCCAATTGAACCTATTTCACGTAGAGTTACTGAAAATGCTCGATTATATGATGTAGGTCGTTCTCTCTCGGGTCTTTTCAAATTGCCTAGCATTTCTAGAGCACTCTTTCACAAGATAACGATCGAACATCTTCGGTACCTTACCTTTTGTGACAGAAATAAAAATAAGTCATAACGGAAAAGATTGGCCTAGAGAGTGGATGTTCTGCAGGTTCCGTCGAATTTTGCTACGTATTCCCTGACATGATTCGCTATTTGGGATCGTTCACTCTAACTGATCAGATCGGTACCTTTTAAGTGCCGAGCATTTGATGCACGTGATAACGGCCTTGCAGAAGAAGAACTACACATATGAAGATCATTTCCGTGCTCAACAGTGTAAGCGATGTAAATGAACAGTTTTCAAGTCATGTTTTGTCACTCGGCCAAAATATGGTTCAACTTTAAGGTCCTTTGTATCAACACTTAACTTTGGTTCTACAAGAGAATATATTATGCTAGGGCTATATCTGATACTTGTTTGCCAATATGGGACACATTGTTTCACAAGTGATGCAATATGTATGTCTACAAAATTTCATGGATTTAATGGTTGGTTGGTTGATTTGGGGGGAGGGGGCCAAATAGCGAGGTCATCGGTCCATCGGATTAGGGAAGGAAGTCGGCCGTGCCCTTTCAAAGGAGCCATCCTGACATTTGCCTGAAGCGATTTAGGGAAATCACGGAAAACATAGTTCAGAATGGCCGGACGCGGGTATGAACTGTTGTTCCCCCGAATGCCAAATGCGAGTCCAGTGTGTTAACCACCGCGCCACCTCGCTCGGTTGGATTTTATGGTTTGCGAAGTTATGAGCAAATGTGTAAACAACATTTCTAAACTAGAGTGCTCACATCACGCTTCAACGGTCACTTGACATTATAGTCTAGTATGGCTCATGCAGTGAGAATGCTGGAAGTCTTTTCTCACAGAAAAAAATGTGAATGCAGTAATCTATCTTCGGAGGACAGTGAACCGGATTTGTGATAAAGTACACTGTTTAATAAGTTGCAAGTTTGTTATGTTTGTAGAAGTGAAAGAAAGATTTAATTTCACAAAGCACTGGAGTATTGCTTCGCTGCATATGAAATGATCATGTAAGTACATAACCGATTTGTTGTTAAAATTCCTCTTTACGGGCAACTTAACTGAATGTAAGTGTACTACTGATTATAGTGATTAGTTAAAATTATGACTGGAATATATATTCCCCATTGTGAAAAATTTTCAAACAAAAAAGTGTCCAGAATGACGTAAACATTCTTAGAAGGGGAAAAAATGCTTGAGAGAGACAAAGATAGGGTTTACTTGACGCTATGCTTTCCTCGCGGCTTCACCAACGTATGTATTTGACACGCACATATTCCTCCTCTGTGTTCACTCCTTCCTCCCCTCCCCGTCTGTCCACCTCATTGTCCCACCTCCATCTGTCTCTTCACCTCCTCCTTCCCCTTTCTTTGTCCATTTCCCCCTCCCCCTTTTTGTTCATTCTCCATCTATCAACCTCAACCTGTCCCCACCCATACTCATCGGCATGTGTGGTGTATATTCGGACAATAAAAGTAATTCCCAGATAGTTCCCAGTTAAAAATACATTTTTTCCTGGATGAAAATACGCTATACCCCGGGCTAATGCACATTTTTTCTGTGTTAAGTAACAATATACTTTCCCTCGGAGCTGTAAAACTTATCAGTCCTTGGAATGGTGAAGGTTTTAAGGGTTTTATACGCCGGCAAAGAACTTCCCGGCACTTTAGGTAACGAAACCCAGCAAAAAATGTGCACTGCATATTTTCATACTACAGAAGTATAAATACGAATTCCACCAAGTACAGGACGGTAGCTTCCGAAGCACTAAAATCGAGATTACGATGCGCTTTTGTCGGCCAGTCACAGCTCGTGTCACATGACATCGCTTGCCAGTGACTCATGTTCAGAGCATAGGACACGTGGTGTAGTCAGCCAATAGCAACACTAAAGTAGCGCAAACACACAATTAGCAAAAGTTTATGACCTAAATTAAGATGCGTAAGTGTAACTACAAGAAAAGCTAAGCCTTCACTTATATGTTGCTAAAAGTTTTTTGCTGCTTTTTTCCGGTGGCGCGATTATGCAGGTTCCTAAGAGTACAGCTTTAATTACAGCAGCTAATATTTCTGACAAGCAGGATTATAAATTTCAGTGATATCCACCGAACATTTCGTGAGCTACCTGGCCGATTTACATGTTCCGTCGAGGGCTTCAACTTATACGCAGAAAAGCCAATTACTTGTGAAATTGCTCAAGAACTCAAATCGCACTCTCTTTTTGAAGTATCATTATACATTTGCCATCGTTGTTGCATAATTTATAACATATGAAAGAACTAAGACATATAAAAAATTAACTTCGAAGCTTTATCTTTTTTAGCGTGTTTTACCCTTTAAGATATATCAAATACAAATGTGCCAGCAAAATTTAAATAACGGTGTAAATGGCTGGTCCTCTGGGCCTGGAATTTTTTTAAGTGGCAGGTCTTCAAAGTCTTAACTTTTGAATGAAAGTCAAACGCTCTGCGATTTAAAAAATTCATCGTATACTGCCCACACGTAATATGATTCATCTTAAAAAGGGATTTACTTTGAAAGTAACACTGATCAAAACACCATTCACAATAATTTCTCACGACCTGTTAGAAATGTGAACAGTTGAGACGGTAATGCCCATCGAAAGCATTTGGTAGTTACGGCGTATTGCATAGTCTTCATCCTAAAACCTTTTGATACATTTTGCTGTTGGCAGACGCTGTGTGTGCGCGCTGTCTTTTGCTGTTGTAAATAGCGCATTTTCTTTGCAACTTATGTTTTATTTTGGTGTTATTCTCTCGTTTATGTTTTATTGCTGCAGTATTATTCTGTAGTGGTGGGCTAAAGTAAAATTTTTTGTTAGAGTGTCACTTCTTACCAGCCGAAATTATAAAAACTTAACTGAGATCTAAAACACAAAAATTCCCTGGATTTCTAAAACAAATCCCAGATTTTTCCCAGATGAAAAAATTCTCGCGTTTCTCTCAAATTCCCCAGGTGAATCCTGGCATGTGTAGCCCCTGAAATACAGTTCAATAAAACAGGCTTCTGCTGCTACTACTCCTACAAAACACGCCTGTCATGAATGGCAGTCTACATGTCAGGACCTGGAAAACCGCTTCTTGCCCTTGACATTTAGACTGCTGTAAAGGATGTTGATTTGACTGGCCGATACTCTTACCACACAATGTGCCTGTCGTGCAGGACAGCCTACATTCTACGGCCTGGTAAAAGCAAGTTTTTGCCCATATCTCCGCTCCTACTGCAGCTAGGAGGTTAAGTACTCCACAGAGCTGTTACTGACGATGCCAGCTGTTTTTCTGCCAGATTTGGTAGAAATTTTTAAAAAAATGTTCAAATGTGTGTTAAATCTTATGGAACTTAACTGCTTAAGTCATCAGTCCCTATGCTTACACACTACTTAATCTAAATTACCCTAAGGACAAACACACACACCCATGCCCGACAGAGGACTCGAACCTCCGCCGGGACCAGTCTCGCAGTCTATGACTGCAGCGCCCTAGACCGTGGCGCCCTAGACCGTGGCGCCCTAGACGCGCGGCTGGTTGAAATCGATCCAGGACATACACACATACACTCTGCTTCAAATATATAACAAACAGATTTTGATTTTAGTGGTAACGCTTAAATGCACCTTAGCTCAACCAATAATTTTCATACAATAAGCATCATTTGAATGGTGACATTAAGAAAAATCGTCCATTTTTTTCGTGGTTTGACTGGAAGAATGTTGTGCCATTTGTACTGTTAGCTATTACAGCTAACAGTTCGACTCAAATTACGTCGATCGGCTGTTTTGCCACGATATAATCAGTGCTTGACGAATAAAATTTGGCATCAAAAACTTAAGTTCTCAACTGATTACGAGTATTCCTCAACGAAAGCATGTCATGTCTAAGTATATACTTAGAAGTGACTGTCAATTCTGTGGCTTTAAGTAGTGCAAGTTTCACCCAGCGTTTTAATGGAGAAACCGTTATTTTGGTCTCACCAAGATGGTGGACTGCCCTAACCAACGGCTTCAGTATAGGTAACGCCATCTGCTTTTGTTCTGACCTCCTTGATCATACCCCTCACGACGTTGATTTTCTGTTCCGTTCCGCTGACGGCCTGGATCGACGTCCGAAACGTGTTGTGCAGTCCTTCGACGTTGTGCTTCCGTCAATGGTAAATCACCCTTAAAACGTCTGTTTCCCAAGAAGTGGGCTGAGCAGTTGGTGCAATAGGGAGAGGCAGCACTGCGCAGCGTGGCGAGCCGTGGCGGCCTTAGGAGAAAAAGGCCGGGCCGGGTCGCATTCCCGGCCGCCGGGGGAACAAGTGGACGTCTCTGGCGGAGGGTGGAATGCGGCCGCCGCCGGTGTTTGTTTTTCCCCGGCGCTGCGCGGTGAGAGTTTTTCTGTCGCGACCGGCTCCCTGCTCCCGCCGGGCCGGCGGGAGCCTCGCCTCGCTTTGCGGGGGCTGCGCCTCGCCTCGCCTCGCCTCGGCCCTTATTTATTTTTGTTTCGCCGCTCGGCCAGGAGCGCGGCGCACGGCGGCCGCTTTGAAGCCGCCCCCGCCGAGACCGCCACTTAGGGCGGCCGCGAGGGCCGGAGGAGGGAGCAGAGCTGAGAAGAGCGCGTTATGAATATTTAAAAGACGAACGACCGGCCGCCTCGCCCTGAAATACGGCCCCCGGCGAAAACACCTGCATCTGACGCCCGCGGCGCATACTGGCTGCGGTGGAGGGCGCTTCACGCCAAGTTTTAACGAGACTCTCTGCTATGCAGATTCCTCACTTGGTGCCAACACAACTAATCCGCGTAGAACGCATTTCGAACGTCTCGTCGCGGGACGAGATACCACACGTCGTGAATGTATAAAACTCGTGGAGCGAGGGTACGGCAGGTGGAACGACAACTATTTACGTCTGTCGCATGCGAAACAGTCCGGAGGAGTAGGAGGAGGAAGAGGGAGAACGAGCGCGCAGAGAGAGAGAGAGAGAGAGAGAGAGAGAGAGAGAGAGAGAGAGAGGGGGGGGGGATTACATTTCGACATTTCGGGCCTGCCATATGATAAATTTTGTGCGGGTCGTGTTGCTCCACTCAACACGCTTAGCCAGTACCCACCATGGAAAGAAATTTGACTACGTAGATGAGGCCACGGACACCGTCTGTGATTACCTCCTGAAAATACACTGAACCGCCAAAAAAACTGGTATGGGCATACGAGCCCGCCCGGTTGGCCATGCGGTCTAACGCACGGCTTTCCGGGCGGGAAGGAGCGCCTGGTCTCCGGCACGAATCCGCCCGGCGGATTTGTGTCAAGGTCTGGTGAACCGGCCAGTCTGTGGATGGTTTTTAGTCGGTTTTCCATCTCCCTCGGCGAATGCGGACTGGTTCACCCTATTCCGCCTCAACTACACTATGTCGGCGATTGCTGCGCAAACAAGTTCTCCACGTACGCGTACACCACCATTACTCTACTATGCAAACATAGGGGTTACATTCGTCTGGTGCGAGACGTTCCCTGGGGTGTCCACCGGGGGCCGAACCGCACAATAACCCTGGGTTCGGTGTGGGGCGGCGGAGGGGTGAAGTGGATTGCGGTAGCCGTCGTGGGGTTGTGAACCACTGCGACTGCGGCAGGGTCGGAGCCTCTCCGTCGTTTCTAGGTTCAAATGGCTCTGAGCACTATGGGACTTAACATCTATGGTCATCAGTCCCCTAGAACTTAGAACTACTTAACCCTAACTAACCTAAGGACATCACACAACACCCAGTCATCACGAGGCAGAGAAAATCCCTGACGCCGCCGGGAATCGAACCCGGGCGCGGGAAGCGAGAACGCTACCGCACGACCACGAGCTGCGGACTCGTTTCTAGGTCCCCGGTTAACATACAATACAATAGGCATACGTATTGAAATACAGAGATACGTAAACAGGCAGAAAACGGCGCTGCGGTCGGCAACCCCTATATAAGGCAAGAAGTGTCTGGCGCATCGTGGCGATTCCGAAGATGGGGAAGGATCTGCGCCAGCCCGCGAACTACAGACAGGTTACTGCCGGCCGTCTCCAAGGTCTTTGAAAGGGTGTACATCAGGCGGCTGCAGCGCCACGTTGACGAGGAAGGCCTCCTGCCCGAAGTGCAGTTCGGCTTTCGCAGGGGCCACTCGGCAGTTCACCAATTCCTTCGGCTAGTGGAAGATGCGTTCGTCGCCCTCGAGGAGCGCGAGTTCTTCGGCGCGGTGTTCCTGGACGTGTCGCGCGCTTTCGACAGTGTGTGGCACCGCGGCCTCTTACTCAAACTTTTTGAACTTGGGGCCCCGACGTCGCATGTCCGTCTCATCCGTTCCTATCTTGCCGATAGGACCTTCCATGTGCTGGTCGCGCATGGCTTGTCCTCCGTCCGCCGCATCAACGCCGGTGTGCCACAGGGCTCGGTCTTGGGGCCACTCCTGTACTCGCTGTACACTTCTGATGCGCCGAAGATTGACCGTGTGCGGCTCGCCCTGTACGCAGATGACACGGCTCTATATACGAGAAGCCTCAATGCCGCCGTCATGCGCCGCCGTCTGCAGCTCGCCGTTGACACCCTGGCAGCCTGGGCAGTCAAGTGGCGTCTACAATTCAATGGGGCCAAGACGCAGTTCCTGATCGTCACCAGGCGACTCGTTCCTGCAGGTCTGCAACCGCTCACCGTCGGTGGAAGCCCTGTCCCGTGGCGTCCAACGGCGCATTACCTCGGCGTCACCATCGACCGCCGACTCACATGGGTTCCGCACATCCGCGAAGTGAAGACCAAAGTGCGGAGCCGGCCGCGGTGGTCTCGCGGTTCTAGGCGCGCAGTCCGGAACCGTGCGACTGCTACGGTCGCAGGTTCGAATCCTGCCTCGGGCATGGATGTGTGTGATGTCCTTAGGTTAGTTAGGTTTAAGTAGTTCTAAGTTCTAGGGGACTAATAACCACAGCAGTTGAGTCCCATAGTGCTCAGAGCCATTTGAACCAAAGTGCGGAACAGGCTCCGCATCCTGTACCCGGTGCTGAACCCCGGCTCCCAACTACCACCGCGGCTGGGCATCACTCTGTACAAGGCGCTGCTTCGCCCTGTACTCCAATAAGCCGCCGTCGTCTGGGGGAACGCCGCCGACACGAACCTGAAGAAGCTGGAGACACTGCAGAACTGCATACTTCGGCTGGCCTTACACCTGCCTTACGATTTCCCCACCGCTCATCTTCACGACGTCGCGGAAGTACCTTTGCTCCGTGACTTCTTCCAGACGACCGCCCGCACCTTTTACGAACGTGCTGGCCGGTCGCACAACGCCCAAATCCGGACGCTGGGCCGAAAACTGCTGCGCAGCTTCACCACCCGCTGACCACACCTGCTCGCTGCATAGCTAGCACTGCAGAACTGTGCTGAGGAGACACCCAAGAAGACAACCTACATGTGAAGACGCATTACATCGGCATGCATGGGAGGCAAAGCAATAACTGCTGCGAACTCCATCACACATCGGAGTACAAGTTATCTCCGTGCAGATCCACGCGAGGCGCAGTTGTTAGATCGGTTACTGCTGCTACAATTGAGGTAATCAAGATTAAAGCGAGTTTGGACGCAGTGTTACAGTCGGCGCACGAGCGATCGGACACAGCATCTCCGAAGTAGCGATGAAGTGGGGATTTTCCCGTACGACCATTTCACGAGTGTACCGTGAATATCAGGATTCTGGTAAAACATCAAATCTCTGACATCTCTGCGGCCGGAAAAGGATCCTGCAAGAACGGGACCAACGACGACTGAAGAGAATCGTTCCATGTGACAGGAGTGTAGCGTAGCCCTTCCGCGAACTATTGCAGATTTCAAGGCTGGGCTATCAAGTATCAGAGTGCGAACCATTCAACCAAATATAATCGACATGGGATTTCACAGCCGAAGGCGTGTACCCTCCACGACTGCACGACACAAAGCTTTACGCCTGGGCCCATCAACACCGACATTGGACTGTTGATGGCTGGAAACATGTCGCCTGGTCGGATGAGTCTCGTTTCAAACTGTATCGAGCGGATGGACGTGTACGGGTATGGAGACAACCTCATGAATCTACAGACCATGCATGTCAGCAGGGGACTGTTCAACTTGGTGGACGCTCTGTAATAGTGTGGGGCGTGTGCAGTACGAGTGATATGGGACCTCTGATACATCTAGATACGACTCTGGCTGGTGACACGTACGTAAGCATCCTATCTGATCACCTACATTTATTCATGTCCATTGTGCACTGTCCATTCCGACGGACGTATGCAATTCCAGCAGAACAACGCGACAACCCACACATCCAGAATTGCTACAGAGTGGCTCCAGGAACACTCTTCTGAGTTTAAAAACTTCCGCTGGCTACCAAACTCCCCACACATGAACATTGCTAACCATAACTGGTATGCCTTGCAACGTGCTCTTCAGAAGGGATCTCCACCCCCTCGAACTCTTACGGATTTATGGCTATCCCTGCAGGATTCATAATGTCAGTTCCCTCCAGTACTACTTCAGACATTAGTCGAGTCCATGCCACATTGCTGCGGTACTTCTGCGTGCTCGCGGGGGCCCTACACGAAATTGGGCAGGTGCACCAGTTTCTTTGATTCTTCAGAGTATAAAACGTGGTTTTACGGAATGCAAATTATAAAATTTTAAATTTTACAAAGAGGACAGGAAATACTAGTGTTGGAGATACATGTCCCCTCACTTGCGCTCTTCAGAGATGTGGTCGCGGAATGTGTCCTGGAGCCATACATACCTGGCCAGCGCATCCTACTGTTAGTTTATTACACAGATAACTCACGTCTCGAATGTCATGAGTGGATTCATCTCTCACACAATTTCTCTGATATCTAAGTTTAGTTAGTGTTTTTGCACTGTGTTTGTGTGTGTGTGTTTTGATTATCTAGATTAGTGTGTTACAATTTTTCTATGTTAATGCAGTAATGTTGTCTAATTACAGGTTTAACGTGGAGCCTGGTAAAGTAACCAGCTACGATATATTTTACTTAGTCAATTCACAGGTTTCTATTCTAATTTGTCAATGTACAACCATTTCATCATTTCGTATAGGGTATGTATTTACTACGTACATTGTATTTTCATTTGCCTCGTCGTTGCTGTTAGTCTCGGAGGAGCCCGTCGTGATAGGGTCTTCATGTGAGGTAACCCATTCGTCTCGCTGTCGTCTAGCTCGATTTCGATATAGTCTTATTTGAAACTTCCTGGCAGATTAAAACTGTGTGCCCGACCGAGACTCGAACTCGGGACCTTTGCTTTTCGCGGGCAAGGGCTCTACCATCTGAGCTACCGAAGCACGACTCACACCCGGTACTCACAGCTTTACTTCTGCCAGTATCTCGTCTCCTACCTTCCAAACTTTACAGAAGCTCTCCTGCGAACCTTGCAGTACTAGCACTCCTGAAAGAAAGGATACTGCGGAGACATGGCTTAGCCACAGCCTGGGGGATGTTTCCAGAATGAGATTTTCACTCTGCAGCGGAGTGTGCGCTGATATGAAACTTCCTGGCAGATTAAAACTGTGTGCCCGACCGAGACTCGAACTCGGGACCTTTGCCTTTCGCGGGCAAGTGCTCTACCATCTGAGCTACCGAAGCACGACTCACGCCCGGTACTCACAGCTTTACTTCTGCCAGTATCTCGTCTCCTACCTTCCAAACTTTACAGAAGCTCTCCTGCGAACCTTGCAGAACTAGCACTCCTGAAAGAAAGGATACTGCGGAGACATGGCTTAGCCACAGCCTGGGGGATGTTTCCAGAATGAGATTTTCACTCTGCAGCGGAGTGTGCGCTGATATGAAACTTCCTGGCAGATTAAAACTGTGTGCCCGACCGAGACTCGAACTCGGGACCTTTGCCTTTCGCGGGCAAGTGCTCTACCATCTGAGCTACCGAAGCACGACTCACGCCCGGTACTCACAGCTTTACTTCTGCCAGTATCTCGTCTCCTACCTTCCAAACTTTACAGAAGCTCTCCTGCGAACCTTGCAGAACTAGCACTCCTGAAAGAAAGGATACTGCGGAGACATGGCTTAGCCACAGCCTGGGGGATGTTTCCAGAATGAGATTTTCACTCTGCAGCGGAGTGTGCGCTGATATGAAACTTCCTGGCAGATTAAAACTGTGTGCCCGACCGAGACTCGAACTCGGGACCTTTGCCTTTCGCGGGCAAGTGCTCTACCATCTGAGCTACCGAAGCACGACTCACGCCCGGTACTCACAGCTTTACTTCTGCCAGTATCTCGTCTCCTACCTTCCAAACTTTACAGAAGCTCTCCTGCGAACCTTGCAGAACTAGCACTCCTGAAAGAGAGCTGTGAGTACCGGGCGTGAGTCGTGCTTCGGTAGCTCAGATGGTAGAGCACTTGACCGCGAAAGGCAAAGGTCCCGAGTTCGAGTCTCGGTCGGGCACACAGTTTTAATCTGCCAGGAAGTTTCATATCAGCGCACACTCCGCTGCAGAGTGAAAATCTCATTCTGGAAACATCCCCCAGGCTGTGGCTAAGCCATGTCTCCGCAGTATCCTTTCTTTCAGGAGTGCTAGTTCTGCAAGGTTCGCAGGAGAGCTTCTGTAAAGTTTGGAAGGTAGGAGACGAGATACTGGCAGAAGTAAAGCTGTGAGTACCGGGCGTGAGTCGTGCTTCGGTAGCTCAGATGGTAGAGCACTTGCCCGCGAAAGGCAAAGGTCCCGAGTTCGAGTCTCGGTCGGGCACACAGTTTTAATCTGCCAGGAAGTTTCATATCAGCGCACACTCCGCTGCAGAGTGAAAATCTCATTCTGGAAACATCCCCCAGGCTGTGGCTAAGCCATGTCTCCGCAGTATCCTTTCTTTCAGGAGTGCTAGTTCTGCAAGGTTCGCAGGAGAGCTTCTGTAAAGTTTGGAAGGTAGGAGACGAGATACTGGCAGAAGTAAAGCTGTGAGTACCGGGCGTGAGTCGTGCTTCGGTAGCTCAGATGGTAGAGCACTTGCCCGCGAAAGGCAAAGGTCCCGAGTTCGAGTCTCGGTCGGGCACACAGTTTTAATCTGCCAGGAAGTTTCATATCAGCGCACACTCCGCTGCAGAGTGAAAATCTCATTCTGGAAACATCCCCCAGGCTGTGGCTAAGCCATGTCTCCGCAGTATCCTTTCTTTCAGGAGTGCTAGTTCTGCAAGGTTCGCAGGAGAGCTTCTGTAAAGTTTGGAAGGTAGGAGACGAGATACTGGCAGAAGTAAAGCTGTGAGTACCGGGCGTGAGTCGTGCTTCGGTAGCTCAGATGGTAGAGCACTTGCCCGCGAAAGGCAAAGGTCCCGAGTTCGAGTCTCGGTCGGGCACACAGTTTTAATCTGCCAGGAAGTTTCATATCAGCGCACACTCCGCTGCAGAGTGAAAATCTCATTCTGGAAACATCCCCCAGGCTGTGGCTAAGCCATGTCTCCGCAGTATCCTTTCTTTCAGGAGTGCTAGTTCTGCAAGGTTCGCAGGAGAGCTTCTGTAAAGTTTGGAAGGTAGGAGACGAGATACTGGCAGAAGTAAAGCTGTGAGTACCGGGCGTGAGTCGTGCTTCGGTAGCTCAGATGGTAGAGCACTTGCCCGCGAAAGGCAAAGGTCCCGAGTTCGAGTCTCGGTCGGGCACACAGTTTTAATCTGCCAGGAAGTTTCATATCAGCGCACACTCCGCTGCAGAGTGAAAATCTCATTCTGGATAGTCTTATTTCTTTACAGATAATGTGTTCAATTTTGGAGTTTAGATCTGTTTGTTTAGTACTTCGCATTTGTCTGTGTCCCTGAGTGCGACAAAAAACGATATAAAAAGAAAGAACTGTTTTATTGTAATTTTTATAGAATTACGTACACAAAAACTGCGCCAAAGAGGGTGTTGCAGAGAAGTTAATAATATTTGTATGTGTATAGTGGGTAGTTATAATTAAAGTGCAGCTCCTCACGGGTGTCCAGTTGGGGCTGTAATTGCTGTGCGGCAACGAAACTAGGTAGATATGCTAATGCGTTAATACGGAACCGATTTACACTGGAAAGAAATAGTTCCAATATTGACCATATAAAAATATTATGGAAACGGATGCGCTGTTTAATTTTTTGAAAGACAAAAATATATGCGAAACATGTAGACACAACTACTATGGAGGCAGATATTATGAAATCATGCTAGCAATTTGCATTACCATAATTGTTCGCCACTGTCATCGAACATCACATGTACATAATAAAGTGATTTTAATCTTTTTAGGGTTCCGTACTTCAACCGGTAAAAACTTAATCCTTATAAAATCACTTGGTTGTCTTTCTGACTGACCGGCTGTTAAAACCTCTTTCTCAACAACGAAATTGAAATTCACGTCACATATCAAGATTAAATTATCTTGTCAGTGGCCTAAAATTGCGAAATTTGGCAAGAAGCAAGGTCTTTTTTTTCCCTCGTGTGTTATCCGACTACGTATGTCCGTTGGTCTGCTAAGACCCGTTTTTCTCATTAACAGGTGAAAGGGTACACGTATCACGCTGAAATTTACGTCACACACTAAGGTTTGGAGTAAAAATGTTAAGCTTCTAAGTCTATGCAGTCGAAAAAGATACTGTCCTTTACGTCACATATTTTGATACTCGCAGACTCACTTATTTTAACGTATAGGGGGTACCTCCCGATGACCTAGAATCATGAAATTTGCCAAGAAGCAAGGTTTCACAGTACAATTACACGAAAAAATTATAGAACTTAATTTGTAATTATGCCACACAAAATATATTTCTTTTTTCATTTGTTATCCGACTTCAAACTTAAAATTAAAACGCTCTCGAAAGTCCTGAATTTCCGGGGCCGATAGCTTGCCAGCATGAAAGTCAATTCTCTACCGGGTGTTACCGTAACAGCGTGCAAAAACGTAACAGGACATAGAGGATGCTCGACTGAACAGTTTGACGTAGGGAACCTGGGTCGGAGAAGCAAGCTTAAGAAGGTAATAGGAATAAAATCACAGTACTGTGTACTTTTTTGTTTACGTACCATCAACCTCAATGCAAGCATGACATCGGCGAACAAGAGTCTGTCGCACCCTGCCAAATATCCCTGGTGTGTTTCGAATGACATTACAGGCAGCTACAATTCTGCCAACTAATTCCGTCTCCGTATCCACTGGGGCCTCAGAGACAAGTGACTTTAGATATCCCCATAGGAAATAAGGGGATACGGGTGCGGTGACGCAGCCCATGGAATAGGACCTCCCCTTCCAGTCCAGCGATCAGGAAATACAGCGTTGAGATGGTTGCGGACATCCACACTGAAATGAGTCGGGGCACCGTCACGTTGTATCCACATCCTCTCAATAACAGCCAAGGATACGTTCCCACAACTCAGGTAGAACTCTTTGCACGAACCTCAGGTACAGGTGGCCATCCATACGGCCAGGTAGACTTCCTAGTAATCTGACTAGACCTCCTTCTTTCCTTGCAAACAATGTATATTTAAATAAACAGAACAGGGCGTGTAAAGTTGTAAGCATGTTAGTTGTAAATAAACTGGGAAACAGTAATTCTAGACAAAGCGGTGGCCTAGTTTACTTCTATTGAGATAGTATCAACAGCAATCGAGAGATATATATACCACACAAATTAAAAGTGATGGTACTGATCCCTCATGGTACACAACACGGGTCAGATCGTTGTCACAGAAGCAACGAAAAAAGCATGCCAAATTTAAAAGAATGCAAAATCCCAAATATTGGGGAATTTTGCAAAAGTTCGAAATATAGCGCGTACTTCAATGCGAGATGCTTTTAATAATTTCCACAACGAAATTCTGTCTCAAAATATGGCAGAAAACCCAAAGAGATTCTGGTCATACACAAAGCACACCAGTGGCAAGACGCAATCAATGCCGTCACTGCGTGATAACAACGGTGAAGTCACTGATGACAGTGCCACTAAAGCAGAGTTATTAAACACGGTTTTCCGAAACTCCTTCACTAAAGAAGACGAAGTAAATATTCCCGAATTCCAATCAAGAACAACTGCCAAGACGAGAAACATAGAAGTAGATATACTGGGAGTAACGAAGCAGCTTAAATCACTTAATAAAGGCAAGGCTTCCGGTCCAGATTGTATACCATTCAGGTTCCTCTCAGGGTATGCTGACAAAATAGCTCCATATTTATCAATTATACAGGGTGTTACAAAAAGGTACGGCCAAACTTTCAGGAAACATTCCTCACACACAAATAAAGAAAAGATGTTATGTGGACATGTGTCTGGAAACGCTTAATTTGCATGTTAGAGCTCATTTTAGTTTCCTCAGTATGTACTGTACTTCCTCGATTCACCGCCAGTTGGTCCAATTCAAGGAAGGACGAGGACACCTGCAATGGACGAGGCAATTCTTCGTGCAGTTGACGACAACCCTAATGTCAGCCTCAGAGAAGTTGCTGCTGTACAAGGTAACGTTGACCACGTCACTGTATGGAGAGTGCTACGGGAGAACCAGTTATTTCCGTACCATGTACAGCGTGTGCAGGCACTATCAGCAGCTGGTTGGCCTCCACGGTTGGCCTCCATGGTTCATCCAACAATGTGTCAATCCTCATTTCAGTGCAAATGTTCTCTTTACGGATCAACGTAAACGTGATCAAATTGTAAATTTTCACAATCAACATGTGTGGGCTGACGAGAATCCGCACGCAATCACGTCATCAACAAAGATTTTCTGTGAACGTTTGGGAAGGCATTGTTGGTGATGTCTTGATTGGGCCCCATGTTGTTCCACCTACGCTCAATGGAGCGCGTTATCATGATTTCATACGGGATACTCTACCTGTGCTGCTAGAACGTGTGCCTTTACAAGTACGACACAACATGTGGTTCATGTACGATGGAGCTCCTGCACATTTCAGTTGAAGTGTTCGTACGCTTCTCAACAACAGATTCGGTGACCGATGGATTGTTAGAGGCGGACCAATTCCATGGCCTCCACGCTCTCCTGACCTCAACCCTCTTGACTTTCATTTACGGGGGCATTTGAAAGCTCTTGTCTACGCAACCCCGGTACCCAATGTAGAGACTCTTCGTGCTCGCGTTGTGGACGGCTGTGATACTATACGCCATTCTCCAGGGCTGCATCAGCGCATCAGGGATTCCATAGGACGGAGGGTGGATGCATGTATCCTCGCTAACGGAGGACATTTTGAACATTTCCTGTAACAAAGTGTTTGAAGTCACGTTGGTACGTTCTGTTGCTGTGTGTTTCCATTCCATGATTAATGTGATTTGAAGAGAAGTAATAAAATGAGCTCTAACATGGAAAGTAAGCGTTTCCGGACACATGTCCACATAACATATTTTCTTTCTTTGTGTGTGAGGAATGTTTCCTGAAAGTTTGGCCGTACCTTTTTGTAACACCCTGTATACAACCAATCGCTCATGGAAAGATCCGTACCTAAAGACTGGAAGTAGGAGTAATCCACTGATTACAGGCCTATATCCCTAACGTCGATTTGGAACACATAATGTATTCGAACATTATGAAGTACCTCGAAGAAAACGATTTAATAGACACACAGTCAGCAGGGTTTCAGAAAATATCGTTCTTGTGAAACACAGCTAGCTCTTTTACTCATGAAGTAATGAGTGCCATCGACAGGGAATGTCAAATTGATTCCATATTTTTAGATTTCCAGAAGGCTTTCGACACAATTCCTCACAAGCGTCTTCTAACCAAACTGCGTGCCTACGGAGTTGTGCGACTGGATTCGTGATTTCCTGTCAGAAAGGTCACAGTTCTTATTAATAGACGGAAAGTCATCGAGTAAAACAGAAGTAATATTCGGCGTTCCCCAAGGAAGTGTTATAGGTCCTCTATTGTTTGTGATCTATATTAACGACGTAGAAGACAATCTGAGTAGCCGTCTTAGATTGTTTGCAGATGATGCTGTCATTTACCGTCTTGTAAAGTCATCAGATGACCAAAACGAACTACAAAATGATTTAGATAAGATATCCGTATGGTGCGAAGTGGCAATTGACCCTGAATAACGAAAAGTGTGAAGTTATTCACATGAGTACAAAAAGAAATCAGCTAAATTTCGATTACGCGATAAGTTACACAAATCTGAAGTCTGTAAATTCAGTTAAATACTTAGGGATTACAATTACAAATAACCTAAACTGGAACGATCACATAGATAATATTGTGGGTAGAGCAAACCAAAGACTGCGATTCATTGGCAGAACACTTAAAAGGTGCAAAAGGTCTACTAAAGAGACTGCTTACACCACGCTTGTCCACCCTATTCTGGAGTACTGCTCTGCGGCGTGGGATCCGCATCAGGTGGGACTGACGGATGACATCGAAAATGTACAAAGAAGGGCAGCTCGTTTTGTATCATCGCGAAATAGGGGAGATAGTGTCATATGTTAATTGGAGTGGCAGTCAAACAAAGGCGATTTTCGTTGCGAAAACGTTCTGTTGGCACCCACTTACATAGGGAGAAATGATCATAACGATAAAACAAGAGAAATCAGGGCTCGCACAGAAAAATTTAAGTGCTCGTTTCTCCCGCGTGCCGTTCGAGATTGGAACGGTAGAGAGACAGCATGAGGTGGTTCATTGAACCCTCTTCCAGGCACTTTATTGCGAATAGCAGAGTAATCACGTAGATGTAGATGTATTTAAGCTGGCTTCTCCGACTCCAGGTTCCCTGCCTCCGATGGTTCAGTGGAGCATTCTCTATGTCCCGTTACATTTCTGCACGCTCTTACGGAAACACCCTGTATATAAGTCAGTTTGTCCGAACAAACCCTTAAGTTTTTATTTCATTACTTAGGATTATTTAATTAATACGCTTCTTTTCATCGTACTTCCACTACTTACTGCCTTCAAAACTTATCTCACTTTTGATATTCACAGTATTTAACACGAATTTGTTTCACGCACTTCTCTGCCCCCTCTCGCGACGAGCTTCGATGGTCTACGATCGGCTCCTACCCTGTACCGGCTACTATCGAATACAGAAAAAGTCAACGGGCTCAGACTGGCAAAATCGCACTGTCGATACGATGGTGCCCAATGCACGTCCTCCTCCCAAAGAATCTGGCTCCCCGGCGTGAGAGAGAATGATGACTAGATCATGTCAGATCAGAGGACGATGGTGGCGTTTGGCGACAGAGGTGCCGGCGCGCGTGCACCCGCACAGGCCTGGTTATTGTGCAGAGAGGCAGGTGTTTGTGGCGTGAGTGCTGGCGCACGCACAGGGCTGCGGGCCCACGGCGCGCGTGGAACGTGCCGCGTGCCTCCTAGACAGGCCTGCGCGGCGCGTGCTGTAGGGCAGACACAGCGCCGCCAAACACCGTGCCGAAGCAGGAAGGCACGCAGGGGGCCGACCGTCGGCGCATAGACTGGCTCCTACTCCTCAATCTAAACGAATGTACTGTGTTGTTTGGAGCAATATGGGCAGGGCCCTCCAACCATCTAGGGATTTTGACGATTTAACATACCAGCTGAATAGAATTTGCCGCGATATCCATCACGAGGACATCAAATAACCCTGTCAATTAATGTCAAATCGAATAACTGCGTTCGTAAGGGCCAGAGGTGAATCAACGCTCGATTTGTGAAGCTCATTCTCTTAAATAAATCATCCAATTTTTATGAAATTTTAATCATTTGCTTGTCTGTACATATACATCACACCTACCAGTTTCTACATCTACATCCATACTCCGCAAGCCACCTGACGGTGTGTGGCGGAGGGTGCCTTGAGTACCTCTATCGGTTCTCCCTTCTATTCCAGTCTCGTATTGTTCGTGGAAAGGACTGTCGGTATGCCTCTGTGTGGGCTCTTATCTCTCTGATTTTGTCCTCATGGTCTCTTCGCGTGATATACGTAGGAGGGAGCAATATACTGCTTGACTCCTCGGTGAAGGTATGTTCTCGAAACTTCAGCAAAAGTCCGTACCGAGCGACTGAGCTTCTCTCCTGCAGAGTCTTCCACTGGAGTTTATCTATCATCTCCGTAACGCTTTCGCGATTACTAAGTGTTCCTGTAACGAAGCGCGCTGCTCTCCGTTGGATCTTCTCTATTTCTTCTATCAACCCTATCTGGTACGGATCCCACACTGCTGAGCAGTATTCAAGCAGTGGGCGAACAAGCGTACTGTAAACTACTTCCTTTGTTTTCGGATTGCATTTCCTTAGGATTCTTCCAATGAATCTCAGTCTGGCATCTGCTTTACCAACGATCAACTTTATATTATCATTCCATTTTAAATCATTCCCAATGCGTACTCTCAGATAATTTATGGAATTAACTGCTTCCAGTTGCTGACCTGCTATATTGTACCTAAATGATAAAGGATCTTTCTTTCTATGTATTCGCAGCACATTATACTTGTCTAGATTGAGATTCAATTGCCATTCCCTGCACCATGCGTCAATTCGTCGCAGATCCTCCTGCATTTCAGTACAATTTTCCGTTGTTACAACCTCTCGATATACCACAGCATCATCCGCAAAAAGCCTCAGTGAACTTATTCACAAGGTCATTTATGTATATTGTGAATAGCAACGGTCCGTTCCATTCGGGTAATTCCTTCGTAGCGCGTCTGTTTTTTTGTGTGTAATTAGGTCAAGACTTGGTCTCCCTCAACGACTTGTACCTCGTACCCCATAATGCCTTTGAGTACCTCTTCATCCCTCAGGATGTCTCCTGTCATCCTATGAGTTCTTGTTGTCAAGTTGTGCCACAGCACTATATTTCCTTCAGTTCGATACAGTACCTACTGGTTGGTTATTCGGTCAAGCCATCTAATTTTCATCATTCTTCCAAACCAAAAACTTCTGTTCTCTACTTGGCTGAACTGTTTATGATCCACGTTTCAGTTCAGTGCAGGACTACAATCCAGACTAATACCTTCAGAAAAGCCCTCCTAACATTTAAATTAGTATTCGATGATAAAAAGTCTCTATTTTTCAGCAACGCTCTTCTTCCTATTGCCAATCTGTATTTTACATCCTCTCTACTTCGCCCATCGTCATGTTATTTTGCTACCAACATAGCAAAAATACTTTTCATGTCTCATTTCCTATTCTACTTCCCTCAGCACTGCCCCGGTTCATTTCAACTGCGCTCCATTACCCTCACTTCATTTTTGTTGTCTTACAACCTTTTTTCAAGTCACTATTCATTCCGTTCAACAGATCTTCCAAGTCTTTTACCGTCTGTGACAGTATTACAATGTTTTCCGCAAATCTTGAAGTTATTTTTTCATGTAGTTTGATTCCCTTATTAAATTTCTTCTCAATTTCCTTCACAGCTGCACAATATACAGACTGAGTAACATGGGGAATAGGCTACAAACCCTGTCTCACTCGCGCTGCAGTCTGGAACCGCGAGACCGCTACGGTCGCAGGTTCGAATCCTGCCTCGGGCATGGATGTGTGTGATGTCCTTAGGTTAGTTAGGTTTAACTAGTTCTAAGTTCTAGGGGACTAATGACCTCAGCAGGTGAGTCCCATAGTGCTCAGAGCAATTTTTGAACCTGTCTCACTCCATTTTCCACGACTGTCAGCTTTTCACGTCCTTTGGCTCTTATAACTGCCGTCTGGTAGCCAACGGACTTCTCACGTTGGATACAGCGGTTCTCGCATGATCAGCGAGGTTAAGCAACGCCTGGCTCGGTTAATACTTGGCTGGGTGACCCCACGAGAAGACTGGACGCCGTTGGCTCAAAGATACACAAGTAGGCAAAGTGGCATCCAGTTCATCCAGACCGTTGCCTCGTACGATGATATTTTTATACCGCAATCTGGTTCCGTACTAGACGTAGATAACCTTCCGCTTCGCATTTTATCGTTGATAACTTCCGAATTTCAGTGAGTGTATATTGCCATGGATTCAGACAAGGTGATCCACTGGTGCCAATAGTAATCAAATATTCAACTTGGGCTTAGGAAAAGTAATCTGTGACTCAAGTCGAATAAGAAAAATGGAGATGGAAGCAGACTCAGTCTGGCATTTGCTGACTATGCTGTGATTCTTGGAGACAATCTGGAGCAAGTACTTACTGATACGTGCCGATTTCTCTATAGTGCGAAGAAAATTGGACTGCAGCTAAATGATGATGAAACAAAATGTCTCGTTGTACCACGCTGTCAAGCTCTCTTTTCTTGCATTGTTGTTAACGGGAATACATTTGAATGAGTTCAAGAATTCAAGTACCTGAGAGCCACACTGACTAATGATAGTGGAGTGACGAAAGAAATGCATCATCGAATAATAAACGCTAACTGCATGTTCCTTAGAATGAACAATTTATTCAGGCCACGTCCAAGATCACAAAAGAATAAGCTCCAGCTGTACTAGTACGGCCGGTACTTTTATACGGTTGTGAAACCTGAGCGGCATCAGAAAGATTCAAGAAGCAACCTCTGCCTTCACAAGGAAGGTACTTATGAAGATCTATGGACCATCCATGATACCATGGAAGGTAAATGGAAGGGGAGAACGAAAGAAAACCGGTATCAGAGGTTTGGAAAGCCAACCATCGGCGTAATATTAGGGCAGGATAGACTACAGTGGTTAGGCGATATCTTTCGAGCTGATGGATCCCTCCCTAACCAAGTCTTCCATTCTCAACCTGCTAGAAACGCCCAAGGGGACATTCAAGAACGCGTTGGAAGGATCAAGTACAAGCAGTTCTTAAACAAGTAGAACCGACAGCGGTGGAAGACGAAGCTAGATACCGCCAACCATGCACTACCATGTGCACTAGATATCTCCTCTGTTGTGGCTGCTATGTGTTCCTTTATAATTTTATTGTAGTGTGTTCTTATTTTTCCTCTGTAATGTTTTTTGTTTTCCTTTTGTTTTCTGTTGTAGGCCTTAAAGGTTCATTAAAGCAATAAATAATAGTGGTGGTAATGTATATCGCCGTACCTCATGCATGTACTATTACATCACCAGAATCAGAACTGAAAATGAACAACGTGATAACATGAAAACCGTTTAATACTACATCCTCTCTCACACGGCAGTGTTATACAGTCACGTAGATCTTTTGAAACTATCTGGGACTTTAAAACTCTGTACCGGACCCGGATTCTTTCTGGGACATTCGCCTTTCGCGGCCAAGTGCTGTACCGGCTGAGCTATCCAAGAACGACCGATGACCCGTCTGCACAGCCATACTTCCTCCAGTATCTCTTCTCCTACCTTCCGAAGTTCACTGAAGTTCTGCGTAACTAGCGGGACTATCATTCCCGGAAGGAAGGATATGGCGGAGACATAGCTTGTTCCGCAGGCTACGAGGAGAACTTCTGTGAAGTTTGGAAGGTAATGGAAGAGGCACTGCTGTAAATAAGACGTGAGGGCGGGTCGGGAATCGTGCTTGGATATTTAGGTCAGTAGAGCACTTGCCCGCGAAAGGCGAATGTCCCAGACTGCGTCCAGGTCCGAGGCAGAATTTTAATCTGCCAAGAATTTTCAAATCGGCGCATACCCCGCTCCAGAGCGAAAATTCATTCTGGAAATGTGGGTCTTTTGTTTAGAAGGAAACACAAATACTAACAAAGTACAGTCATCACTGTCTTTTTTTTTCTGCGGGCAATACGCGAACAATAGACATATAATATATTTAGACTACACGGAATCAGACATAGATATACACACAGTAATAAGAGACGAAGAACAATGGACACAATTAAACGTACTGACAAACAGTATTTCAAAAACAACTCATGAAGAATACCTGCGGACACAACATAACAGACATGTCTAGGTGCAACGTAACAACAATCACCACTGGGTGGACAGCGATACCCACAGTGAGAGCGAAAACAGTGACAATGAGGAGCAACAGGAGGAGGAAGACGAGATGTGACAGTAAATGAGCGTAAGATGTTGACGATCCAGCCAAGAGATCACCAAATGCTGTGCACGCTGGCCGTGAGGTTCTGGGCGCTTCAGTCTGGAACCGCGTGACCGCTACGGTCGCAGGTTCGAATCCTGCCTCGGGCATGGATGTGTGTGATGTCCTTAGGTTAGTTAGGTTTAAGTAATTCAAAGTTCTAGGGGACGGATGACCACAGATGTTAAGTCCCATAGTGCTCAGAGCCATTTGAACCATTTTTGAGCCGTACACGCATGGGCACCTAAAGTTAATACATAGGATTAGTAATAAATAGGATTGGCAAAACTATTTCTCTACTAATAATCACTTGCGTGTGTGTGTGTGTGTGTGTGTGTGTGTGTGTGTGTGTGTGTGTGTGTTTGACTGGCGGTCAAGTGCTCGAAGAAACCATTCCGAGATGATCACCGTCAGTCACAATCGGTGATGGTACTAACAAATCTCTCCTCTATACTATCATCTTTCTACATTCTCCTTAAAAAAAAAAATAATAATAATTTATATTTCAACCTTAAATTTTGTTTTGGAAAGTATTATTCTTTGTAAATGTTGTAGATAAAACAAAAGAAAATTGAAAAAAGATGAAAAGCAAAAATTGTAAAACAATACATAAATATAGTGTATTGCGGTTGTCGCCAACATCAAACCCAGATTGCCACGTTTTGGGCTGAGAGATCAAAACTTTACGATTTCACGTATCTGCCTAGGCTGTATACTTTATTTATTACTAATATGAACGGTGAACAAAAAATCTAAAGGCGCGGAAGGAGTAACAGTTAGTTTCCTTAGTTAAGTAAAACAAAGTTACGTGACTTATGAGGCAATGTATGCTGGCGGTAAAAATCCTGTCCCGCGCATGCGAAAGCTCACTGCGTAGACAGTGCTACTGTATGTAGTTGACCTACATACTATGCGGAAGAACTTACTCCCCTACTGGCAGCACTTTATCGTAGGTCGCAATGAAGGATACCCTGCGATTGGGGAAAAAGTACAGGCCATCCACGTTTCCAGTAAGTATCGTAGGACAGATGCACATCATTATAACGCAATGTAGCCGACTTCAACCAGCTGCAGGATTATGGAACATCTTTTATGCTCACGTACTACAGCGTTTTTGGAGAAGGTACATCACCACTGTGAAAATCAACATGGATTCCGCAAACAGAGATCTTGCCAAACTCAGCTGGCTCTGGTCCTCCACGAGATCCACAGTGACGTAGACATCAGTGCCAAGGTTGATGTGTTCCTCCACTTTAGGAAAGCGTTTGACACTGTTCCTCCGTGCCATTTACTGAAGAAAAAAGAGTTTACTGGGTATCCGGCCAAATTTGCGACTGGATCGAAGACCTCCTTGCAGACAGAGCTCAACACGACGCACTTAAGGGAACAATACCGACAGAGGTAATTCGATGAGTAACCCATAGATGTGTTACAGGATGGTTACTGCTCACAATATGTATAAAACATGTAATAGAAAATGTCGGAATGTCCAGAAGTCTATTCAGAGATGATGCGGTTGTCTAAAAGAAGGTAGCAACGCCAGAAGATGGTATCTATTTGCAAAATGACCTATAGGGGACTGATGAATGGTGCAGTGGCTGGCGGTTGACCCTACACGTAAATAAACGTAAAAGATTGCGCATGCATAGGGGGAGAAACCCACTACTGTACTACTCTGTTGATAGCACATTACTGGAAACAGTACTTGAGACCTGACTGCGGTGGAGGTGCAGCTAATCTTCGAAGGAAGCACTTGAGAATTCAAAACATCCAGAAAGATATGACCTCAGTGTGCCAATATCGATTATTTCTGAGCGATGGATATTATGCCGGAAGATGGCATAATAAATTGCCGAAACTAGTAGCAAAAATAAAGTAAAATCTCAATTGCAAAGCTGTTTGGCGAATTTCCTTGTTAAATATTTGACCAGCCGCTGTCCCAGGACCACAATGGACTTCCTCCCACATAAAATGCACAAAATGACCACAAAGAGAAAATTCGAGAAGTTAGAGGTAATATGGAGGCTTAAAGACAGTCATTCACCCCACGCGCCATTCGCGAATGGAGCTGGGGGGGGACTCAGTGGTAACAGAAGTACTCTAGGTGCCGCGAAATCCCCATACCCCCCTAGTATCGAAGATTTGATTTCTTTCAGCACAAGTACAAGATTAAGTGTCCAATATGCCGATATGGTCCCCATAATGGTATACACAAATTTCGATACGCTTCCATGTTCTTCACACCATATTTTTGAGCATGTCCATTGTTATAGTGCGAAATGCATCCTCAACACCATATCGCAGCATTTCGTTTTTTCATGTGATCTCTCACTGTTGTCCTCGGTATATCGACTTCCGAAGCGCGACTACGTGTCGAACTCACAGGAGATTGTTGAATCGAAGCAGAGATTCCGGTGCATTTTTTCTTCAGGTGTCTTCTTCCTTCCACTCCGCTGCCCGTCTTTAATACTGCCAAAACATGTCTTTCCCAATCTACACTACTGGCCATTAAAATTGCTACACCATGAAGATGACGTGCTACAGACGCGAAATTTAACCGACAGGAAGAAGATGCTGTCATATGCAAATGATTATCTCTTCAGAGCATTCACACAAGGTTGGCGCCGGTGGCGACACCTACAACGTGCTGACATGAGGAAAGTTTCCAACCGATTTCTCATACACAAACAGCAGTTGATCGGCGTTGCCTGGTGAAACGTTGTTGTGTTCCCTCGTGTAAGGAGGAGAAATGCGTACCATCACGTTTCCGACTTTGATAAAGGTCGCATTGTAGCCTATCGCGATTGCGGTTTATCGTATCGCGACATTGCTGCTAGCGTTGGTCGAGGTCCAATGACCGTTAGCAGAATATGGAATCGGTGGGTTCAGGAGGGTAATACGGAACGCCGTGCTGGATCCCAACGGCCTCGTATCACCAGCAGTCGAGATGACAGGCATCTTATCCGCACGGCTGTAACGGATCGTGCAGCCACGTCTCGATCCCTGAGTTAACAGATGGGGACGTTTGCAGGACAACAACCATCTGCACGAACAGTTCGAAGACGTTTGCAGCAGCATGCACTATCAGCTCGGAGACCATGGCTGCGGTTACCCTTGATGCTGCATCACAGACAGGAGCGCCTGCGATTGTGTACTCAATGACGAACCTGGGTGCACGAATGGCAAAATGTCATTTTTTCGGATGAATCCAGGTTCTGTTTACAGCATCATGATGGTCGCATCCGAGTTTGGCGACATCGCGGTGAACGCACATGGGAAGCGCATATTCGTCATCGCCATACTGGCATATCACCGGGCGTGATGGTATGGGGTGCTATTGGGTTACATGTCTCGGTCACCTCTCGTTCGCATTGACGGCACTTTGAACAGTGGACGTTACATTTCAGATGTGTTACAACCCGTGGCTCTACCCTTAATTCGATCCCTGGGAAACCCTACATTTCAGCAGGATAATGCACGACCGCGTGTTGCTGGTCCTGTACGGGCCTTTCTGGATACAGAAAATGTTCGACTGCTACCCTGGCCAGCACATTCTCCAGATCTCTCACCAATTGAAAACTTCTGGTCAATGGTGGCCAAGCAACTGGCTCGTCACAATACGCCAGTCACTACTCTTTATGAACTGTGGTATCGTGTTGAAGCTGCATGGGCAGCTGTACGCCGGCCGAAGTGGCCGTGCGGTTCTAGGCTATTCAGTCTGGAACCGCGAGACCGCTACGGTCGCAGGTTCGAATCCTGCCTCGGGCATGGATGTGTGTGATGTCCTTAGGTTAGTTAGGTTTAACTAGTTCTAAGTTCTAGGGGACTAATGACCTCAGAAGTTTAGTCCCATAGTGCTCAGAGCCATTTGAACCATTTTTTTGCCAGCAATACCTGTACACGCCATCCAAGCTCTGTTTGACTCAATGCCCAGGCGTATCAGGGCCGTTATTACGGCCAGAGGTGGTTGTTCTGGGTACAAATTTCTCAGGATCTATGCTCCCTAATTGCATTAAAAGTGTTATCACATGTCAGTTCTAGCATAATATATTTGTCCAATGAATACCCGTTCATCATCTGCATTTCTTCTTGGTGTAGCAATTTTAGTGGCCCAGTAGTGTAGAAATGTTGCCTATGTGGAGCCTCATGAAATCTTTGCTGGAATGCTCCCACAATCTGTCTCACTGTCTTCTCTGTCTATTGTCGTTCATGCACCCACTCACTTATCACTAAGCGCCCCTCAATTGTGTAACTATGACTGCTCACATCTGCCGTGGCTACAAATTATAACTCGACTGCGGAAACATGTGAGAATGAACTCCATTAATTGGTAAGAAGTAACACAGCTACCAAATTGCATACTAACATTTGATACCAAAAAGGGCTTACCGGGTACGGGGGCTTCTAGCCGACCCTATAGACGTAGATTTACATGCAAGCACAACTGCGTCACTTCACTTAATGGGGGGGGGGGGGGGGGGGTAGGACGTCAAACGGGCCGACTTGGAGCTGGAGAGGCACCACAGGACATTTTAATTTCCACTGTCTATACTTTTACAAATAAATTCATAAAACTTTTTCAGCATGACCAGGAAGGATTCAGAATTAACACTCATAGCAGTGCAATTTGGAAAACATAACAAAGTAATTTTTTTACATGTGAAATTTCATCTTTTTTTCACTTACTAATGGTAGCATTTGTTGCTATAGGTACACTTTTCTTCATAAGTAAGAGAGATGGTTCGATGAATTTTGTACAGCATACAAACGATACTTAAAGGTGTATGAAACTCCAGAATTTTCCAAATCTATTAAAAACTGTAGAGAGAATTGAGGTAATTAACTACAAAATTTGTGTTTTTTCTAAAAATAAAGTTTAAAATACAACAGATCTTTCGTTTTTTCTTAAATTAAATAAATTCTAGAGTTTCATACACCTGTAAGTATGGTATGTATGCTGTGCAAAATTCATCGAAGAATCTCTCTAACTTATGAAGAAAAGTGTACCTATAGCAACAAATGCAGCCAATAGTAAGTGAAAAAAATGATGAAATTTCACACGCAAAAAAAAATTATTTTGTTATGTTTTCGAACTTCCACTACAATCAGTGTGAATCCTGAATTCTTCCTGGTGATGCTGACAATGTTTTATGAATTTATTTGTACAGGTATAGACACTGGAAATTAAAATGTTCTGTGATGCCTCTCCTGCTCCAAGTCGGCCCGTTTGACGTCCAACCCCCCTTAAGATGCAATGGAAGCTGGCGATAGAAACTGCGTTCTGCCAATGTGTAATTTCCCTCAGTAGATACTGCTACTGTATGGAGACGGGGCTCAGCCCTCAGGACCAAGTCAGTGCGTGATATTAACCACCCACTTGTATACGGAGGAGAGGAGCCTCGAGTGAGACTGCAGGGGAGAGAGAACAGCGGCTGCGCGCGCAGCCGTGTTATCGGGACAGCCGGCGTGTGGTGTTTCCCTTGGCGGCGTCCCGCGCGCTATCTGGCCCGCCAGTCGCGGCAGCTCCCGCCGCGAGCAAACAAGTCCGCCGTCATCGCGGGCGCCGGGATTTGCGCGAGCCACTGGCGCGAGGCGCCGATAACGTATCACCAGGGCGGCCGGCCGCGGCAACTCGGACGAACCTCACAGCAGCCACCCGCACCCCTACACTGTCCGACAGACAGTACGAGCTGTCAAGGCCGGTAATCTCTCCGCGTACTGGTTACAGAAATAATGACAATATTAAAGCAACGCAACAGAGCATCCTAATATGCTGTATCCCCTGGATAGCAAAATTTTTGTTGAGAGGTAAAAACAAAATTGGTCTGACTACTGATTAACTAAGAGTAAGAACCTTCAACATCGCAGCGCGTCAGCAATCGTTGGTTAATATATTAAAAAATTAAACACCCGCCTCGATTGCGAAAAAAGCACCTAGTGTTAACCTAGGTTTAGGCGCAGATAACTACACCTTCTTCAGAACAACAATAAAACCCGCAAGTGCCTAAGAAGACCTTTGTCAATGATTAAAAGAACACCATAGCTATACATTTAAAAACGAAAAAGAAAAGGAAACCCAAACTGCAGTTTATGGCGGGTCATGGCCCATCTAACATGGGCCGGTGTGAGGTGGATTGTACACCATTAAGTTAAGTAGTGGTTTCAATGTACTGTTTGTGTTTTCCTTTTCTTTTTCGTTTATAAATGTATAGCTATGGTGTTCTTTTAATCATTGACAACAGTCTTCTTAGGCACTTGTGGGTTTTATTGCTGTTCTGAAGAAGGTGTAGTTATCTACGCCGAAACCTGGGTTAAAACTTAACACTAGGTGCTTTCTTCGTAATCGAAGCAGGTTTTTCGTTTTTTAATAAATTAAGAGTAAATCAGTGTTCGTAAAATTTTTTGCTCAAGAGCCAATACCAACATCCTGGAGTGGCACATCGGACCACATTCCCACTGATCTTATCAATAACTAGCCTTCCCCTTGCGACTTCCTCTCTCCTCCCACTCCCATACCCATGCCCTCCTTCCCCCTCTCTATGTCTGCCCTATCTCCCCCTCCCCTCCCTCCTCTCTCTGTCCCTCCCCCCCCCCCTCGCCCTCTCTCGGTCTATCACCTCCTTCCCCATCTCTGTCTGTGCATCTTTCCCCCACAACCAACTCTCTCAGCCCAGACGTGCCTATCCATGCATGCAACTCCTGCAAGACAGCCCGATACTACTCCAACACAACCCACCTGTCACGCAGGGCAGCATACTTGATGGGGGCTGCAAAACTGTTTCTTGCCCATGACATATAGACTGCCCTGCAAAGCATGTCAATGAGGTAGGCCAATACAATTCCCACACAATACACCTGTCATGCATGACAGCCGTATTTCCATTCCCACTGGAGCTAAGAGGTTATAGACCCAACAACAGTGATACTCGTGAGGTTTGTTGTTAGTGTGCTAAATTTGGATGAAATCGCTCCTGGGGTTTAGACTAGCTATAACAGTGGCATGATAAGTTGGCCACCATCCTCCAAATACAAGTCATAAAATTGCAGCCACTCTCACTGAACTCTGAATTGACACTGTAATTGCCTGGTGAAGTGTTAAGTTGTCTCTGTGAGTGGATGAGTAATCGAAAAACAACAACATCAACAACAACTGTACTTACATTTAAATGCATTATGAAACATGAGACACAATCATAATTCTTTAATAAATTGTCATTTTTCCTCTACAGCCTTGATTTAATTTCATATTCCTTGCTTTAGATATGTTCAACTTTTGAAGATAACCATCGCTATGATCTACATTCACGAATCCATTTTATTTCCATTTGAAGTTTACACCATACTAACTGCCTGGTACAACATTTTTGAATTCATGGTGGGATGATAAAGCAACCAGTGATAAATGATTTGAAGAAACAAACGGTCTTGGCTACAAAACAGGCTTCATATTTTATATTTTGCCAATAACATGTTTCGCCTTCTTTAAGGTATTTTCATAATGGCTGGCACAGCAGGTGTTAAACCATGGACTGCCATCCATGGAAATGTCTTAGCAGGCAACACCGTTGTCAGTATTTTATATCAGGACACCACGCAATATTCTTAAAATACTGACAACGGTATTGGTTTGCCAAGGTATCTGCACAGAACGCAGCTTATGCGTTCAACACCTTTTCTGCCAGGCAATCTGAAGATGCCTTAAAGAAGGCGAAACGCGTTGTTGGCAAAATATAAAATAATAAAGCCTTTTTTGAAGCCGAGACTGTTTATTTCTTCAAAAAATGACGTACAAATTGCTCCCATCTATGATCTATCAATACTAGAAAACAAACAATAAAACATTCCGTCTCTCATATCCTCGAACCCCGCAGTGGCAGCACTACTTAGCGCCCTGCCCCTGAGGTAAGCGACCAACTTTACTTACCTCATGGCCGAAGTCGCCCACGTCAATTAATACAAGCTCATCATAAAATTTTATTCTCTCTCAAGTATTTTTGTTTGTTATTGAGCAAGAAAACTACTCTCAAGAAGTTCGTAATGTTAGCTGAAGTTTTTAGATTCGGCTGTTGGTTGCTAGACGCGTATTGCTATAAAATACGCCCGAAAACCGCAGGCCGCACAAATACATACCTCATTCGGGCCGCAGTTTGTCGACCACTGCTCTCAATCATTTTAAAAACAAATAGCCCTTCATGACTTGTTTTTGGGGCTCCAGAGATGTGTGATGAAGGTCAACTTTGTTTTTTTAGATGGGATGCCATAGTTTGGTACTTATTTTCTGATAGCGGCTATCGAGACGAATCCAATGATGTGTAACAGTAAGGTCAGCGAAGGTCAAAAAAGTGGCATGAAAGTCCATTTACAGAAGGTGTTCGAAGTGATGACCACTGGTATCAGTGCAGTGGTACAATCTTCTTATCGTGGATTGAGTGGTATTCTTTATCAAATCGGCACTTATCGAAGCACATGCTCTGAAAATTCTCTATATCGTGCAAATAGTAAACTCAGAGTTTAATGCGTTCAATATTAATATCCACGTCTATGGGTGAGAGATAGTGATTACTAAATTGACTCGTTAGAACTGTGTGCTTTCACCACACTTTAGAGTTCGCATAACAGCAATGCATTAGAGATTCACTGTTCTCATCGTTAGACGATTAATGTTCAGATTCATCAACCCCTCTACAACACACAAAGCTAACTCGTTAGACGTTAACTACGATGCAAATGCGAGTTGTAATTGAACTTGAAAATGGGACACTAGTGAACGAATCTAAATTAAGACGAAGGCCTTTTGCCCAAAATATTTCACACGATGGAGGTTGCTATGTTTTTAGTAGTTCTGTAGAGATGATTTCCACATCGACGGCCTTGAGAGCCTTGAATCTCGACTTGCGTCGTTCTATAGTACGAACACTGTCATATAGTGTCTTGAATGCTCCTGGAGTGGTCTTTGAGGAAGGGTGGCATCCCCAAGGGAGCTGCTTTGATATGCAGCAATTTACAATAGACTGGAAATCCTTTGCAGTAAAGTAACGAAAATCGGCGCACTGGAAACCAAAGACACAGCTACTCATGAGTTACACAACGGGCCAGGCCCTGTGACTGCTTACAAATCTGAAACCATGGATAACAAGACACATTAGGAATCAACGCGGGAAAAAAGGCACCGTTGTGTCAAGTACTAAGGTTTACTGTTAACACAGAAATCACATTTTCACGTGCAAAGCGTGTAGGTGGTTCCTGGGAGGAACGGGAAACGCACTTTAAAACTCTTTTAAGCTTTCTATACAGTGAATCACTAACGTCCAACGTGATCAGCATTAACAGTTCTGAACATGACATTCGCGGGTGTGAGCCCACGACTCGTCTCCTACACGCAGTTAGGAAAGCTATCGACCGCCTCCCAAATTTCGCCAGATTCAAATAACTCCCAAAACTGGTCACAAATTTTGGCTTTAACAGCGGAATGAGTAACTTTTGACTCAAATGCGAGCATTCACAACGGGTCCTCTTTTTCCGCCGGCCGGTGTGACCGTGCGGTTCTAGACGCTTCAGTCTGGAACCGCATGACCGCTACGGTCGCAGGTTCGAATGCTGCCTCGGACATGGATGTGTGTGATGTCCTTAGGTTAGTTAGGTTTAAGTAGTTCTACGTTCTAGGGGACTGATGACCACAGATGTTAAGTCCCATAGTGCTCAGAGCCATTTGAACCATTTTTGAAACTCTTTTTCCTATTCTCTAGTAAGTGGTGCGTCTTGATAGCATCTCACACAGTATCAGTTACCTATCGTTAAGCTGCTGAGGAAGGGTGGCATCAAAATGGTTCAAATGGCTCAGAGTACTACGGGACTCAACATCTGAGGTAATCAGTCCCCTAGACCTAGAACTACTTAAACCTAACTAACCTAAGGACATCACACACATCCATGCCCGAGGTAGGATTCGAACTTGCGACCGTAGCGGTCGCGCGGTTCCAGACTGAAGAGCCTAGAACCGCTCGGCACCACGGTCGGCTGCTGACGTCACCAGAAAGTCTTAACGTTCAAGTAAGCCGACTACAAAATTCAGCGTACCTCACTAATTGCCCATTCAGCCCATTATTACAGAAAACCAGCCCTTCCGGTCACGGCTGCAGACAAGAACAAGCAATCGTCGCTCGCCACTGTGCATGGGCACCCTGTGGACGCCCGCTGTTGCTTCACTGAGAGCTAGGAGCACGTCGTACAGCATGGCCATCGATCGAGCCACACTCAAATGAACGTAAAAACACATGCCCCAATTAACTGGTTAATTGCCGTTCCGAGCACTCGTTCTTCCAGGTTCCCTTAATGATATGGTTTAATATTATGTCCTTGGAGAAAAAAAACACTCGTAATGAGTAGTACGCTCAAATTAGAGAATTTCGCCTCTGAATTCGTTCTTTCGCGAACAGAATAGGAAGAAGAAGAAGAAGAAGAAGAAGAAAATAATTGAGACGCGCTATACGCCGCCTGCCAAATACTAGATGGTGGGTTGCATAGTGCGGGTATGTAGGACAATCGACGGTAAACGTTAGATTTTAAAATCAATAGTATCAACCTGCTTTTCTATAGAACAAAGATTTTATTACATGAAAACTCTGTAATTACATGTCATTTTACTGCACATACGACTTAAACGTAACAGCACACGGATGATTTTCTTTCGATCGACCACAATTTTCATGTTGTTGAGGTCTTCAGTCCTGAGACTGGTTCGATGCAGCTCTCCATGCTAAACTATCCTGTGCAAGCTTCTTCATCTCCCAGTACCTACTGCACCCTACAACCTTCTGAATCTGCTTAGTGTATTCATCTCTTGGTCTCCCTCTACGATTTTTACCTTTCACGCTGCCCTCCAATGCTAAATTTGTGATCCCTTGATGCCTCAGGACATGTCCTACCAACCGATCCCTTCTTCTAGTCAAGTTGTGCCACAAACTTCTTTTCCCCAATTCTATGCAATACCTCCTCATTAGTTACGTGCTCTACCAACCTAATCTTCAACATTCTACTGTATCACCACATTTCGAAAGCTTCTATTCTCTTCTTGTCCAAACTAGTTATCGTCCATGTTTCACTTCCATACATGGCTACACTCCATACAAATACTTTCAGAAACGACTACCTGACACTTAAATCTATACTCGATGTTAACAAATTTCTCTTCTTCACAAACGCTTTCCTTGCCATTGCCAGTCTACATTTTATATCCTCTCTCCTTCGACCATCATCCGTTATTTTGATCCCAAAATAACAAAACTCCTTTACTACTTTAAGTGTCTCATTTCCTAATCTAATTCCCTCAGCATCACCCGACTTAATTCGACTACATTCCATTATCCTTGTTTTGCTTTTGGTTATGTTCATCTTACATCCTCCTTTCAAGACACTGTCCATTCCATTCAACCGCTCTTCCAAGTCTTTTGCTGTCACTGACAGAATTACGATGTCATCGGCGAACCTCAAAGTTTTTATTTCTTCTCCCTGAATTTTAATACCTATTCCAATTTTTCTTTTGTTTCCTTTATTGCTTGTTCAATATACAGATTGAATAACATCGGGGAGAGGCTACAACCTTGTCTTACTCCCTTCCCAACCACTGCTTCCCTTTCATGTCCCTCGACTCTTATAACTGCCATCTGATTTCTGTACAAATTGTAAATAGCCTTTCGCTCCCTGTATTTTACCCCTGCCACCTTTAGAATTTGAAAGAGAGTATTCCAGTCAACATTGTCAAAAGCTTTCTCTAAGTCTACTAATGCTAGAAACGTAGGTTTGCCTTTCCTTAATCTTTCTTCTAAGATAAGTCGTAAGGTCAGTATTGCCTCACGTGTTCCAACATTTCTACGGAATCCAAACTGATCTTCCCCGAGCTCGGCTTCTACCAGTTTTTCCATTAGTCTGTAAAGAATTCGTGTTAGTATTTTGCAACCGTGGCTTATTAAACTGATAGTTCGGTAATTTTCACATCTGTCAACACCTGCTTTCTTTGGGATTGGAATTATTATATTCTTCTTGAAGTCTGAGGGTATTTCGCCTGTCTCATACATCTCGCTCACCAGATGGTAGAGTTTTGTCAGGACTGGATCTCCCAAGGCCGTCAGTAGTTCTAATGGAATGTTGTCTACTCCCGGGGCCTTGTTTCGACTCAGGTCTTTCAGTGCTCTGTCAAACTCTTCACGCAGTATCGTATCTCTCATTTCATCTTCGTCTACATCCTCTTCCATGTCCATAATATTGTTCTCAAGTACATCGCCCTTGTATAGACACTCTATATACTCGTTCCACCTTTCTGCTTTCCCTTCTTTGCTTAGAACTGGGTTTCCATCTGAGCTCTTGATATTCATGCAAGTGGTTCTCCTTTCTCCAAAGGTCTCTCTAATTTTCCTGTAGGCTGTATCTATCTTACCCCTAGTGAGATAAGCCTCCACATCCTTACATTTGTCCTCTAGCCATGCCTGCTTAGCCATTTTGCACTTCCTGTCGATCTCATTTTTGAGACGTTTGTATTCCTTTCTGCCTGCTTCATTTACTGCATTTTTATATTTTCTCCTTTCATCCATTAAATTGAATATTTCTTCTGTTACCCAAGGACTTCTACTAGCCCTCGTCTTTTTACCTACTTGATCCTGTGCAGCCTTCACTACTTCATCCCTCAGAGCTACCCATTCGTCTACTACTGTATTTCTTTCCCCCATTCCTGTCAATTGTTCCTTTATGCTCTCCCTGAAACTCTGTACAACCTCTGGTTTAGTCAGTTTATCCAGGTCCCATCTCCTTAAATTCCCACCTTTTTTCAATTTCTTCAGTTTTAATCTACAGTTCATAACCAATAGATTGCGGTCAGAGTCCACATCTGCCCCCGGAAATGTCCTACAATTTAAAACCTGGTTCCTAAATCTCTGTCTTACCATTATATAATCTATCTGATACCTTTTAGTATCTCCAGGATTCTTCCATGTATACAACCTTCTTTTATGATTCTTGAACCAAGTGTTAGCTATGATTAAGTTATGCTCTGTGCAAAATTCTAACAGACGGCTTCCTCCTTCATTTCTTAGCCCCAATCCATATTCACCTACTATGTTTCCTTCTCTCCCTTTTCCTACTGTAGAATTCCAGTCACCCATGACTATTAAATTTTCGTCTCCCTTCACTACCTGAATAATTTCTTTTATCTCATCATACATTTCTTCAATTTCTTCGTCATCTGCAGAGCTAGTTGGCATATAAACTTGTACTACTGTAGGAGGCACGGGCTTCGTGTCTATCTTGGCCACTATAATACGTTCACTATGCTGTTTGTCGTAGCTTACCCACACTCGTATCTTTTTATTCATTATTAAACCTACTCCTGCATTACCGCTATTTGATTTTGTATTTATAACCCTGTAGTCACCTGACCAATAGTCTTGTTCCTCCTGCCACCGAACTTCACTAATTCCCACTATATCTAACTTTAACCTATCCATTTCCCTTTTTAAATTTTCTAACCTACTTGCCAGATTAAGGGATCTGACATTCCACGCTCCGATCCGTAGAACGCCAGTTTTCTTTCTCCTGATAACGACGTCCTCCTGAGTAGTCCCCGCCCGGAGATCCGAATGGGGGACTATTTTACCTCCGGAATATTTTACCCAAGAGGACGCCATCATTATTTAATCATACAGTAAAGCTGCATGCCCTCGAGAAAAATTACGGCCATAGTTTCCACTTGCTTTCAACCGTTCACAGTACCAGCACAGCAAGGCCGTTTTGGTTAATGTTACAAGGCCAGATCAGTCAATGATCCAGACTGTTGTCCCTGCAACTACTGAAAAGGCTGCTGCCCCTCTTCAGGAACGACACGTTTGTCAGGCCTCTCAACAGATACCCCTCCGTTGTGGTTGCACCTACGGTCCGGCCATGTGTATCGGTGAGGCACGCAAGCCTCCCCACCAACGGCAAGGTCCATGGTTCATGGGGGGGACAATTTTCATGGCTTTGCTGAATTCCCGGTATAAACGTTCCGACACTTCAGACTCAACCTTTCTTACTTTCTTGTTGATTGCCTCCCTCAGTCCGGATTAAGTGCGGTCTTTGTGAATGTAGATATGTTATCTGCGGAACCTGCGCAAAGTAGAATCGCAACTGATCAGATCAAGGGGCCCTGGGATATCGACAGAATGTGAAATTACCCTTCCTTGAAACATGCAACGAACCACATCTATTGACACCATTAGAGTGTCTGGAACTGCTTCATCCTGTTCGAGAAAACATTTCGTATGTTGAGTATACGTTGTTTTATTAGCTGTGAACGCGAGAGAGTTCTGGGCATGTGCACTTAACATTTAGCCATGAATGTCAACAGTCACAGTAGTGACTCCTAAAACTTGAATGAAACGGACCAACTACGGCAAACAATGCCAATTACACTTCGCACTATTACATGTAGTGACGATTATCACTACCCAGTAGGGTACTGTTACTGACCTCTTTTCTCAAATGAAAACGAACGTCAGTCATCAGCAGATTTTATTTTTTTATTTTCAATTAGCACTTGCATCTGAATGCTCAAGTCCTCTCGTTCACATTCTGGCACTTTAAGCTATTGAACGACACACAACTTGCATTGATGAAACAGAGCGCAGTGATAACATGTTTTCTGTTTCATGCACTTCACAGTGGTTTGTATAGTATACAGTGTGATTTCGCTAAATGGAAACAAAGTGCTTGAAAGGATAAAAAGAGGAAGAATAAGGTATAATATACAGTGCGATTTTGCTAAATGGGAACAAAATGTATGAAGGGATAAGAAAAGAAAAGTCGTATGACGTCTAGCCGGAAATGCGTTCCAAAGGAGGTACACTCACCTGAAGGTGGAGATCAAAGATCTCTGGCAGTGATGACCCAGGAATCAGCATCAGGCAGGTGGCGCGCCAGCATGGCATAAACCAGACCACCATGTGGCACATTATTCACGACAGCCGCCGCTATCTGTATCACTTACAGCGCGTGCAGGCCTTCTTACCTACAGCTGTTTCGTCGCACAGGCCACCAAAGTGCTGGGACTTTGCCATCCATCCTATTCACAGATGAGGCTATCTCTACGAGAGGCGGTACCATCAGCCTTCACAACACCGACCTGTGGTACGGAAAACCCCCATGGTACGGTGGCAGCGGATCGTCAGCACTGGTTCGGCCTCAGTGTGTGGGTGGGGATTGTTGGCGACCGCCTCGTGGGACCAATCACTCGTCCACAACACTGGACAGGTGACGCACCTACTGCAGGTGACACTGACTGCCCTGCTGGAAGATGCGCGTTTGGTAGTACGAAGAGTAACGTCGCTATTACATGATAGTACCTTAGTTCACACTTTGAGTGTAGAGCTAAAACACTAGTGCAGACAGAACATTACCACTTCTCTGATGTGTTCTCATGCGTGCTTTCCGTCACTGAAACGTACACAACCAAAATCTTTTTTTCTCTATCTCCAAGTGCATGTACCTCCAATGGAAAGTATTTGCCGTCGTATGTCCACATGAGCTTTTTTGCTTAATTGTGAATTGCAGAGTAACCATGCACATGTTGATCTAGAAATGGTCTGGGTAATTTTCAGACTGCCTCAAGAGACGATATTAGTGTTTAACGTCCCGTCGACAACGAGGTCACTGGAAATGGAGCATAAGCTCGGATTAGGGAAGCATGGGGGTAGGAAATTGGTCGCGCCCTTTCAAAGGAATCATGTCCGCACTTGCCTGCAGCTATTTAGGGAATTCACAGAAAACCTAAATCAGGATGGCCGGACGCGGGTTTGACCGACGTCCTCCCGAATACGAGTTCAGTGTGCTAACCGCTGCGCCACCTAGCTCGGTGCGCCTCAAGACATATACACAGTTTTTAAGTATAATACCGGACTTACTGTGTTAAACCACTGACATGAGATTATACCCGTTAATAGGGGTAAGATGTAAAAAATTTTTAAAAAAATTCGGTTTTTCAAAAATTGGCCTATTTGGTAGCACACATCTTCCTGAGTAGTTTGATGTATAAAACATATATTTGAGAGAATATAAGCCACGTTACGTACTGCCCTGTACCAAGATGCAGCGCCACACCCCTCTGCACAGCATCGTTCTCTTATCCGACCTTGCGCTCCATCTCTAATGACCTCGTTGTCGGTGGGACGTTAAACATTAATGTCCTCTCTTGTGGCGGAGTAGCTGACAGTCTGAGAATTACCAAGACTATATTCTAGAGCAACACCTACGTGATTTCTCTGCAATTCATAATAAAGTGCCTGGCATAGGCTATTTCTCTACCGTTCCCGTCTCTAACGACTCAGAGGAAATACCAACACTTAAATATTTCTATGAGAGTTCTGATTTCTCTTACTTTATTCAAATGGTTCAAATGGCTCTGAGCACTATGGGACTCAACTGCTGAGGTCATTAGTCCCCTAGAACTTAGAACTAGTTAAACCTAACTAACCTAAGGACATCACAAACATCCATGCCCGAGGCAGGATTCGAACCTGCGACCGGAGCGGTCTTGCGGTTCCAGACTGCAGCGCCTTTAACCGCACGGCCACTTCGGCCGGCCTCTTACTTTATTATGATGGTCATTTCTCCCTGTGTGGGTGGGCGCCAACAAAATATTTTCGCAATCTGAGGAGAAAGCTGACGACTAAAATTTTATGACAGCAACCTGCCGCAAGGAAATGTACCTTTGCCTTAATGACTGCCACCCCAATTCACGTATAATATCTGTGGCACACTCTCCCCTATTTCGCGATAATGCAAAACGAACTGCCCTTCTTTGGACTTTTTCGATGTCCTCCATCGGTCCCATCTGATGAGGATCCCACACTGCACGGAACAAGCGAGGTGTAAGCAATCTCGTAGAACTGTAGCACTCCCTAAGACTTGATCGAGTATTTACGAACGAGGGCACTCAGTGGCTTCCAACAAACTTTTCTCGCTGACATCTCCCACAAAATAATGAAAGACAAAGTTTTTCGCTTACTACATTTTCGCTTTTCATGCAGTAAAATTTTAATTTATTAGTTGTTCTACTACATATGTATTCTCAACAAATTTTAAAACAGTATCCACAATGGACCTGTAAACTAACATCACTGAACGACACGTCGCTCAGGAGACATGAAATCATAAATATAGTGATGCGCGAAAAACTAGCTTTTCTCAAAACGAAGCGCAAATTTGTAAACAGAAGTTTGAAGCTGTTTCACGCACGTGATTTCGACTCTTTAAAGAATCTGGGGTTGAGAGAGGAGAGGTTAAGAGGCTTAGTGGTACTAGCTATTTCAAAAATGTCAGGTTTCCGTTGGTCACCTTGAAGATGCAGACGGGCCGTACCCGGAGGCTGCCACTGGCTACCCCAGACTTTCTTTTTACAGCCAGTTTCTGGTGACGAAAACGGTAACGCAAGAGATGTGAAGCTTAGGGAAGTGAAGTGAAGAGAATGTCGCGGCGAGCCGTATGTGGTGCTGACGCGCGAGAAGAGAGGAGAATCGCGACCGAAGTTCATAGGCTGTGAAGGCTTACGCGGCCTCCATTCCCAACTGTGCAGGGGCTGCTCCCGCGTCAGCGCACCGTAATCCCGGGGAAGGGCCGGATGACGCGCCCAATCCCGAAGGAAAGGCAGCAGCAAATCCCGGAGGCGGTGCCCGTCCGCAGAATACGAAGACACGAACAGACTAAGAGGCAGCCAGACGGCTTTTACAGGTCGGAGGGAGAGCACAACACACTCAACAAAACCACTGGAAAAAAAAATTGCACTAACAACGAGCGTGTGTGGGGTTAGGTTCGAAGCGTCAAGAGACTGGAAGAGCAAGCCTTCTGAAAACGAAAAAAATAACGTTACTGTGAAATGAAAACAAGACAGTAACCAAAATAAAGGCAATATCTTCGGAAGTATAAAATCAGTTCCTGGATAACATTAGATATGGTCTTTTTCTACCACGTGCACTGAAACTTTGTTGGATCTTCCTCATCTATATCTACATACGCACTCCGCCAACAACGGTACGGTGCATGGTGAATGATGTTTTGATGTTTGGTTTGTGGGGCGCTCAACTGCACAGTAATCAGCGCCCGTACAAAATCCCAACTTTGACACAGTCGAGTTTAGCCACTGTCACGAATGACGATGATGAAATGATAAGGACAACACAAACACCCAGTTCCCGGGCAGCGAAAATCCCCAGCCCGACTGGGAATCGAAAGCGGGACCCCGTGATCCTGGGGCAGCAATGCTAGCAACTAGACCACAAGCTGCGCACATGTGCATAGTAGAGAGTACCTATTGTCACTACTAGTTATTTCCTGTCCTGTTCCACTCGCAAATAGAGCGAACTTTCTAAGCGCCCCCCGCACGCGCCCTAATTTCTTGCATCTTATTTTCATGGTCCTTACGTAAAATGTACGTCGGCCACAGTAGAATCCTTCTGCAGTCAGCTTCAAATGCCAGTTCTCTGAATTTGCGAAATACTGTCTTTCGGAAAGAGCATCGTATACTCTCCAGGGATTCCTATTTGAGTTTACGAACCATTTGCGTAACACTTGGCTGCTGTTCGAACCTACCAGTAACAAATCTACCAGGTCTACTCTGAATTACTTCGAAATTTACTTTAATCTGAGGTGGTGGTGATTCCGAACACTCCAACAGTACTCAAGAATGGATATCGCTAGCGTTCTACAAGCAGTCTCCTTCACGGATGCACCATACTTTCCCAAACACTGTACTTGCTATTCGGCAGAACGACGGTTCAAACCAGCGGCCGGCCATCTTGATTTAGGTTTTCAGTGATTTTCCTAAATCGCTTCAGGCAAATGCCGGTAAGGTTCCTATGCTTCCCCAAATCAACGAACCAACCAACTTTCCCAAATTCTCTCAATGGAACAAAGTCGAGCAATCTCCTTCTCACTACCAACCTGACGTGCTCATTCTATTTCATACCGCTTTGCAACGTCACGCCTAGATATTTAATTGAAGTGACTGTGTCAAGCTGCACCCTGCTACTGCTGTATTCTAACGTTACAGGACTGTTTTTCATACTCATCCGCATTAACTTAACACATTTATAAATTTACAGCAAGCTGCCATTCATCACACCAACTAGAAATTTTCTCTCAGTCATCTTGTATATTCCTGTGGTCGCTCAATGACGACGCCTCCCCATACACCACACAGTCATCAGCAAACAGTCATCAGCAAACAGCCGTAAGTTGGTGTTCACCCTGTCCATCAGCTCAAACAAAAGTGGTTCCTGTCACACTTGCCTGGGACGCTCCTGACGATACCCATGTCTCTGATGAAAACTCGCCATCGAGCAGCACGTACTAGCTTCTATTACGTAAGAAGCTTTCGAGTCACTCACGTATCTGGGAACCCAAACCGAATGCTCGGACCTTTGTCAACAATCTGCAGTGGCCCACCGTGTCAAATACTTTCCGGAAACCTAGGAACATGGAATCTGCCTTTTGCCCTCCATCCATGGTTGGCCCATTATCACTGGCGAAAACGGCACGCTGAGTTCCCACGAGCGATGCTTTGTAAATCGGTGCTGCTTTGTGGACAGAAGCTTTTCTGTCTCAAGGAAATTTTTTATATTAGAACCCAGAATGCCTTCAAGAATTCTGCAACAAACCGATTTATGGACATTAGTATGCAGTTACGTATGCGGGTCAGTTCTTTTATCTTGCTTATATACAGGAGACGCCTGTACTTTTTTCTACTCATTTGGGACTTTTAGCTGGGCGAGAGATTCGCGATAAATGCAGGCTAACTAAGGGGCAATTGCCACAGAGTTCTCCCTGTAAAACCGAACTGGGATTCCGTCTTGACCTTTCGGCTTATTGGTTTTCAACCCTTTCAGTTGCTTCTCTACGCCGCGGACGCCAATTTCTATCTCCTGCATGCAGAAGTCGGTACGACAGACAAACAGTAGTACGTTGGAAAAATCCTGTTGTGTAAATGATTTCTTACACGTGAAAATTAGAACTTCAGCTTTCCTTTTGCTGTCTTCTAATGGCATCCCGGACTGGTCGACGAGTGACTGGATAGAAGCCTTTGATCCGCTTAGCGATTTTAACTACGGCCAGAATTTTCTCGGGTACTCGGCAAGATCTTTCGCTAAAGTATGACGGTGGAAGTTTTTGTATTCTTCGCGCATTGTTGATCTTAAGGACGTACGAATTTATAACTTTTCACTCTCACATGCGTGCAATTTTTTAAACCGGGAGTGCAGCAATCTCTGTTTCCTCTGCATTTTCCGAATTTGATTACTAAACGAAGAAGGGTCCTGTCAATCCTTAATCCACTTACTCGCACATACGTCTCCAGGGCGCGATTTACAAACACTTTAAACTTTGCCCATAATTCCTCTACGTCCGCCGTACTGAAGTTGAATGATACTCATGCAGTGTCTAAGTGGGATGCTAACAACTGCTTATCTGCCTCTTCTTGCATAAACACATATCCTGGTCTACTTGATGGATTTATTAACTTTAGATATACCCGCCAGAATAGCCGAGAGCGCTAACGTGCTGCATCCTGGACTCGGCCACAATTTTCTCAGGTTCTGGGCCGTATCGAATCCGCCCGGCGGATTAACGACGACGGCCGGTGTGCCGGCCAGTCTGGATGTGGTTTTCAGGTGGTTTTCCACATCCCACTAGGTGAATACCGGGCTGATCTCCACGTCCCGCCTCAGTTACACGACTCGCAGACATTTGTAACACATTCACAATATTTCACGATTTACACTGGACGCAGACAGCTGGGGTACTCTTAATTCCGTCCCAGGGGGTATGGGGTGGCGGCAGGAAGGGCACCCGGCCACCCCTAAAAAATTAACCATGCCAATTCCGTACTTAACCCTCCCGCCCCGCGCACAATGCGGGATAAAGGCAGTAGCGAAAGAAAGAAAGTAACCATCGTCGTTCTAATGACATCATAATCACTAATCCCCATTTCTATATTGACACTGTCGATAAGATCATTAGTTATTTAAGGCAATTTTCGGAAAACGTGTTCACAAGTACTCTGCAAAACTGTCCGTACACCACTTACAGACGTTCCAATCTATGCTTCGATAGGCTGAAGTCACCTCCAACCAATATTGCATGATTTGGGTATTTCCGCGATGTGGAACGAAGTGGAAAGCTCTGAGATATTTAGCTAGTCGATGAGCGTATATCGGAAAGACAGATTAGAGGCCATAGGAAGGGGAGTGTTCATTGCCGCTGATGGAAATATTGTCTCTATTGAGGTCGAAGTTAAGTGTGACAGTGAAGTTATGTGGTCGCGTGTAACATGTGCGGATGTTTTTATCGGCGACCACACTGCGATGTGACAGTTCTAGAGTCATTCAAAGACAATCGACGGTCAGTAGCGCGGAAAGACCCAGATCGTGCAATACTAGGTAGAGGCGACTTAAACCTACCGAGTATAGATTGGGATGTTTACGGACTCATCGCGGGAAGTACAGCCAGACAGTCATGCGAAATACTTTTGAATAAGCTTTCTAAAAACTGTCTTGAGCGCTAGCTCGATAGCCCACCCCCAATGGACATATCTTAGATCTTGTAGCTACAAATAGGCCGGACCTTATCGGAAATGTCAGTATAGAAACGGGGATTAGCGATCATTATCTTATTAGGAGAGTGTTTCTGCTAGATAGAGCAGATAAGCAGTTGTTACCATCTCACTTAGTGAATTGACGTCACTTAGTTCCAGTAAGAAGGACGTAGAGTGATTATGGCCGCCGGCCGTTGTGGCGAGCGGTTCTAGGCGCTTCAGTCCGGAGCCGCGCTGCTGCTACAGTTGCAGGTTCGAATCCTGCCTCGGGCATGGACATGTGTGATGTCCTTAGGTTAGTTAGGTGATTATGGGCAAAGTTCAAGCAGACTGTAAATCGTGGTTTATAGAGTTATGTGACTAGTAAGTGAATAAAGGATGGAACACACCCACCATGGTTTAATAACGAAATTCGGAAGATGCAGAGGACGTGCAGGCTGTTGCACTCTTGGTTCAAAAGAGAAAGAACAAATAACGAAAAGCAAAGCTTAGTAGAGATTCGTGCGTCTGTGAAAAGATCCATGCGCGGGGCATACAACTACCACCGCCACACCTTAGCAAAAGATCTGGCAGAGGACCTGAGAAAATTTTGATCCTCTGTAAAATCGCTAACCGGGTCTAACGCCACCATTCAGTCACTCATTGAACAGTATAGTGTGGCAGTTGAAGACAGTAAAACGAAAACCGAAGTTTTAAATTTCACATTCAAGAAGTCGATCACACAGGAGAATCGCACAAATATACAGTCATTTGACCATCGGACAGTCTCCCGTATGGACGACATAGTTATGAACATCCCTGGCATAGCAGAGAAACAACTGAAGCAAATAAATCACCAGGGCCGGATGGAATCCCAATTCGGTTTTACGAAGAGAACTCTACGGTATTGGCCCCTTACCTAGCCTGCATTTATCGTGAATCTCTCGCCCAGCACAAAGTCTTAAGCGACTGGAAACAAGCGCAGGTGACTCCTGTGTATAAGAAGGATAAAAGAATGGACTCAAATCACACACCGATATTCCTAACTTCGGTTTGCTGCAGAATCCTTGAACATATAATCAGTTCGAAAATAATACATTTTCTAAACCGAGAAGCTTATGTTCTCGAATCAGAACGGTTTTAGAAGGCATCGCTCGGGCGAAACTCAGCTTGCCTTTTTTTTTTTTTTTCACATGATATGCTGCTAACTATGGATGAAGGGCAACAGATTTGCGGAAAGCACCTTCACGGTGCCCCACTGCAGGCTGTTAACGAAGGTACGAGCTTAAGGAATACGTTCACAGATATGTGATGGCTGGAACAGTTCTTGAGTAATAGAACCCTGTATGTTATCCTCGACGCCGAGTGTTCACCAGACACAAGGGTATCGTCAGGGGTGCCCCAGGAAAGTCTGATAGGACCGCTGTTGTTGTTTGCGGTTGTTTGCTGATGATGCTGTGGTGTACGGTAGGGTGTCTAAGTTGAGTGATTGTAGGAAGATACAATACTATTAGAAAAAATTTCTAGTTGGTGTGATGAATGGCACTAGCCCTAAATGTAGAAAAATGCAAATTGATGCAGATGTAGGAAGAACAAAACTGCTAGTTCAGTTACAGTGTTAGTAATGTCCTGCTTGACGCAGTCAAGACGTTTAAATACCTGGTCATAACGTTGCAAAGCGATATGAGGTGGAACGAACGTGTAAGAACTGACGTAGGGAAGGCGAATGTTCGACTTCGGCCTACTGGGAGAATTTCCGGAAAGAGTAGTTCACCTGTAAAGGAGATTCCATATAGGACGCTGGTGCGACCTACTCTTAAGTACTCGTCGAGTATTTGGGATCCGTACAAAATCGGACTGAAGGAAGTCATCGAACGAATTCAGAGGCAGGCTGCTAGATTTGTTACCGGTACGTTCCAACAACACGGAAGTGTTACGGAGATGCTTCCGCATCTCAAGTGGGAATCCCTGGAGGGAAGGCGACGTTCTTTTCGAGAAATACTATTGAGTAAATTTGGGGAAATGGGATTTGAAGCTGACTGCCGAATGATTCTACCACCGCCAACATCCAACACGCACTGCACGTAAGGACCGTGAAGATAAGATTCGAGAAAGTAGAGTTCGTACGGAGGCATATAGACATTAGTTTTTCTGTCGCTCTGTTTCCGAGAAGAACAGGAAAGGAAATCACTAGTAGTGGTACACGGTACCCTCCGCCACGCACCGTACGGTGGCTTGAGAAATATCTATGTACATGGAGAACTTCTGTATTCCCTCTACCAATCCTGTCTCGTATAGATCCCGGATTGACGAGGAATATTCAAGTACTGAACGAACAAGTATTTTGTACGCCACATCCTTTGTTGATGGCGTACATTTCCTGAGTATTCTCCGATGTGTCTCAGACCGGCATCTACCCCTTACCCGCAATTAATTTTATGTGGTCGTCCACTTTAAATCGCATCATACGCTTACTACTAGCTATGTTATGAAGGTGATTGCTTCCAGTGATGGTTCAGAAATCTTGTAATCATTCAGTAATGGATGTTTCTATGTATTTGCAATAAGTTACATTTTTATTTGTTGACGGTCAGTTGTCACTCCCTGCTTCAAACGTCGATCCTCTACAGGCCTTTCTGCGCTTCGCTACAAGTTTCTAGCGCTGCGACTTCTCTGTATACAACAGATCATCAGCGAAAAGTATCATGGAACTTCTGATGTTGTCCACTAGGTCATTTATATACAGGGTAGACCATTTTAATCCACAGTGGGAGATAACTCGCGACAGAGATGAGATACAGCATAATATTTTAGGTAAAAGTAGTACGTCGCGAAGAGGGTCACGCATTGATACTAATGGCCGTGACTATGGACGTGATTTTCAAGGTGACTCGGAGGTTAATGTGATTTTTTCAAGATTTGGAAAGAGCTGCAAATTTTACGTATAAAATGGTGTATTATTCAAGGTCATGGCAAGATTCAATGAAGGTCAAATAAGCAAATATGTTTTTAGCTCTAGTAGGGATAAACTCGGAACACAGGAAGGATATAGCGAAATACAGTGTTAGATACGAACTGGAAGCGGTATCGCGAGAAATGAGGTGTGAGAACTCGCTCATCAATTTTTTAAATCGATGACCTACTTTCATTTATTTTTGTTCTGTCTGGTAAATATCAAAATGACATTTACACGGTTTGTTGGCCAATAAACACGTTCATTAAAACTGAAAGTTCAAATCTCTATTCGCTTTTTCCAAATCCGATGTCACACATAGGGATTTCTATGAAATAAAACTTAACCTTCTAATGACCTTTGATAAATAGCTTTAAGATCACTGCTACTGATACTATGCGTGACCCCTATGTCCGCTTCCAATTTGTATCTAACACGCTATTTTGCTTTGACCTTCATTGAACCTTGCGATGACCTTGAATAAAGCGTAATCTTATACGTAAAATCTGCCGCTGTTTTCGAATCTTAAATATTAGGACTGCCAACTAAAAAAAAGTTTAAGTTCCAAAATTATCTTCAAAATCATTTCAACGTCACGGTTATCAGTAACAATACATGACCCTCTTTGCGACCTACAACTTTTACCTAAAACATTTTTCTGTATACCATTCCTATCACGAGTTATTCTCCGTTACGGATTAAAATTGCCCACCCTGTATACTGTGAAAAGCAATGGCCCTCTCGTATAATACTCGTTTCGGATAAGCCGGAAACTCATTTTCGTCTGAAGATTTCCCTCCGTTGAAAACTGCATACTGTTTCCTGCATGTTACAAACTCTCCAGTCCAGTCACATAGCTTGCCTGATATTCCACGCGCTCGTATTTTCTTCATTGGGAGGCAATGGGAAACTGCATCGAACGCCTTACGCTAGTCAAGAAACACGGCCTAATGCCTGGATGTCTGTTTCGTGGACGACAGAGAGAGCTCGCTTTCACATAGTCGGAAGCCATATTGATTCCTGCAGAGGAGATTTTCGGTCTCCAGATATGTTATAAATTGCTAGTCTACAACATGTTCCAAAATTCTACAACAGAATGACGTCAGAGATGGTAGGCCTATACGAGGACGAGCTGAAAAGTAATGCCTCCTATTTTTAAGGAAAAATCTTAAAGCTTTTTCAATAAAGCAAACGTTATTAATATTTTCCATCTTTATTCTTCATCTCTAAATATTTATTTCTTAACATTATCACCCTAGTGAATAACAAATTTCTCCCGATGAGAAACCAATTTGCTAATAACGTCACTACAGTATGTTTGACTAAGTTGACGGAGCCACAACCTCACCTCTGCTTGTGCCTTGTTCTTTAAGGTTTGAAAACAGGTTGCAATCGGACGGGGCCAAATTGGGACTGTATGGAGGATGGCCGATGACAATGACCCAAGGCGTCTGGTTGTTGCGGATGTCTCAGCACTAACGTGTGGACTGGTTTCGTAGTGCTGAAGGCTAGGGTGCTCCATGCGTGGACGAAATCTTCGAATTCGAAAGTCGATTACAGCACGCTGTTTCTCACGCACTGACGTAGTTACGTTACACACCACCATGTTACACGCTACAGCTCATAGTGCACTAGTGCCAGACGGCTGCTACATGGACTTGAAGAATAAAGATGTAGAATATTAATAACGTTTGTTTTACTTACAAAGGTGCAACGGCCTTGCCGCAGTGGATACACCGGTTCCCGTCAGATCACCGGAGTTAAGCGCTGTTGGGGATGGCCGGCATTTGAATGGGTGACCGTCCGGGCCGCCATGCGCTGTTGCCATTTTTAGGGGTGCACTCAGCCTCGTGATGCCAATTGAGGTGCTACTCGACCGAACAGTAGCGGCTCCGGCCAAAGAAAACTATCATAACGACCGGGAAAGCGGTGTGCTGACCACACACCCCTCCTATCCGCATCCTCAGTGAGGATGACACGGCGGTCGGACGGTCCCGATGGGCCACTTGCGGCCTGAAGACGGAGTGCCTGAATTACTTAGAAAGCTGTAAGAGTTTTCACAGAAAAAATTCAAAGGCGTCACTTTTCAGCACGCCCTCATAGTTTTGTGGGTCTGTTCCAACGTCCCTTCTTGAGAACAGGAATGACTTGCGCTTCTTTCCTATCATTAAGAACGCATCGTTCCTCTGGAGACCTAAGGTACACAACTGCTAGTATATTAGCAAGTTTTTTCGCATATTTTATCTGGAATCTAATCGGTATCCCTTCGCGTCCAATGGCCTTACCTCTGTTGAGCGATTTCCCTTGCTTTTCCATGACCTGGTCACTTATTTCGATTTACTAGTTTTCATGCATTTTATTTAGAAACACACGTACAGATATGTTAACATTTCAGTTATTTTCATTCTACAACTGTAGTGCACACATCTAAAATCCATGTTGATAATCGAGTCCACTAAATATGGAACAAAACAAGAAATCATAACTGTATTATTCAAAAAACCTCATTGATTGATTCACTATTAATGGTCAGTAATTTTGTAACGTATTATTTCCTGACCGATCCTCCTAAAGTGGTCCTGTTCGCTTTTGTAGCCGCCTCAGCTCGTTTCCGACTGCAGGGGGAAGAGCTTTTTTCCCTAATCCTTCTAAAGAGGTGGTGGTCGGAGCCGACTAGGCGGATTTCGAGGAGCAGTACTTCCCCACCACGACGGAGTCTCCAACGCTCTTTTGCAGAGTAGGCCATTAAAGTCCTGCAAGATGGCAGCCCTTTAGAGAAACGCTGTATACAGAAGCAGGAAATGGCTAATTAGACTGCGTACACTACTGCTCATTAATTTCAGTAAACCTAATAACTGTAATCTAATTCCCTGCAGATACAAAAAATGGTTGAAATGGCTCTAAGCTCTCTGGGACTTAACATCTGAGGTCATCAGTCCCCTAGACTTAGAACTACTTAAACTTAACTAACCTAAGGACATCACACACATCCATGAACGAGGCAGGATTTGAAGCTGCGACCGTAGCAGCAGCGCGGTTCCGGACTGAAGCGCCTAGAACCGCTCGCCCACACCGGCCGGCGCTCATTTTCATTTGGATGGGTTCGTAAATAAGCAAAATTGGCTCATCTGGGGGGGGGGGCTGAGAATCCGCATTTCGCGATCGAGAAATCTCTTCAACCTCAACGGGTTTTTGTGCTGTGTGCAATGTCCAGTCACTGAATAATCAGTGCGTTATTCCTTGACGGCACGGGTGACTGCCGAACGGTACGTGAAGGTTTTGGAAAATGATCTCATCCACATTATCCAAAATGGCCCTCATTTCGATAGGAACTCGACCTCATCGAAGCAGGAGGGTGTTTGATGTCCTGGAGGAGCAATTTGGTGACCGCTTTCAGCTCTGGGGTACCCAGAGGCCACTGGCATGGGCCTCGACTGGCCGCCATATTCTCCGGATCTGAACACATGTGACTCCTTTTTGAGGGACTATATTAAAGGCAAGGTATACATCAATAACCGCAAAACCATAGCTGAGCTGAAAACAGCCATTCAGGAGGTCATTGACAACATCGATGTTCCGACACTTCAGCGTCTTTTGCAGAATTTCGCTATTCGTTTGCACCATATAATCACCCAAGATGGCAGGCATATCGAATATGTCATAACCTAAATCCGAATATCTACAGTGACGTATACATATTGAATGAAGTATGTGCACGCCGTAGCTTGTAACTAATTTACCTGTTTTTCATATAGTTCAATAAGTGCCACCCTGTACCTCTTAATACCATGGCTACGGTTGAGTAAGCAAAGGAATAATAAAACATTGGTAAACATGCCGAGCTTATTTGTTTGTTTTTGTCTGTGTGCAATATTACCCAGAAGAGCGTTGTGTACATACAGAATAGTTACCTGAACACGTACGTTTGTATACCTGTGTGAATGCCCATTCCATACTGCTCTATTATCCCCTGTACTACCGTGACGTCCGCAGTTAACTTCAGGCAGTGGTACGATGCCTACTATATGGTTACTGCACTTCAGTTGCTTAAGAGACAGCTGACAGTGTGCACATATTTGTTATGGCTCCAAGAGTGGAGATATGTACATACAAATCTGCTGAAATTGTAGCGCTTACACAAACAGCTTTATCCATGCCCCAAATTGCGAAGCAATGTGGCGTTTCTACTCGTACATGGAGAGTGCAGTACACCATTCACCGCCAGAAGATGACAGGCAGCAATAAGGACCTATCACGACCAATACTATATTAAGTAAAGTGTCGTGTGACTAGAGTCTCCCGTCGGGTAGATCGTTCGCCGGGCGCAAGTCTTTCGATTTGACGCCACTTCAGTGACTTGCGTGTCGATGGGGATGAAATGATGATTATGATGATGATGACAACACAACACCCAGTCCCTGAGCGGAGAAAATCTCCGACCCAGCCGGGAATCGAACCCGGGCTCTTAGAATTGATATTATGTCGCGCTGACCACTCAGCTACCGGTGGCGGACAATACTATATTGTAAAACAAAGAAGAATGATGACAAATTCATCAGAACTGATACTAAAAGAAATAGGTCCAAAACAGCAGCACAAATCAGCGCAGAAGTGGTATGAAAGAAAAACATATCTGTTGCAACAGTGCGAAGGAGAGTGATTGACTCCTGCGTGAAAGGACATGTGCAAGCGATGAAACACTTCTAAAACCCGTAAATAAAAATAAAATACTCAAATGGGATAAGAAGCATATTAAGCGGCCACGTGAGGGGTGGAAGGGATGGAAGAAAGTGTTACTGACAGATGAATCTGAATTCGAGATTTTTGGTTCTCGGAGGAGAACTTTTATTCATCGATCTGAAGGATAAAGGGCGGTCTAGTAGTGTATTCTATCTACAGTTAAATACGATGGCCGTTCTATGGTTTGGAGGTGTTTTGCAGGAGATAAGAGCTGGCGACATTGTGAAAATAGAAGGGCGTATACACCAGATTACTACCTCCGCATACTTCAGTATCAGTATCATACGACACATGTGGATTATGCCGAAAACCGAAAGACTTCACATTACAACGGGATAATAACACAGAACATCGTTTGTCGTTCTGTAAGAAGTACTTTGCTGTAAAGAAAAAACGGAAGACACTGAAAAATACAGTGTGGCCGTCCCAAAGCCCTGATTATAATCCTACTGGAACGAGCGGAGATGAAAGGGAAAGATGAATCGGAGAAGTTCACATAATAAACGAGGAACATCACTGGAAAGTAGTTAAGTGTGGGTGAAATCATACAGACTACCAATACCTACACAAACTTATTGACGCATACCTCGCGTTTTTGAGGCTGTTGTTAAATTCTAGGGACGACATTCTGATGAAAGAAAAATTAGATTTTTCTGTTTCTATTACATACGTTTAAGAGTATATAATTACCTTTTTTTGAATAAATAAATTTTTGTTTCTGCTCGTATTTGAAATATAAGATAACAGTCACGCTTTATTGAAATTAATGGGCGGTACTGTACGTTCTGCTGCTGATTCTGAGTGGCTGGAAGGCCAAGATGTTAAATAATTTCGTGGAACTACTCGTGGTGTGCATAAGTCATGTTCCCCCTCTGGGGTGGAGCTGGTGCCAGGAATTGGAGATCTTTTGTGATCAACCACGTTACTTAGTGTAGTTCGAAACACTAAGAGAACCCCAAGTGCGTTCTTAGCGCGGCCGTGGAATCTGCTGTTCAGCCACTTTCCCGTCTTTCTCGGCGAGTGTTGGCAACGCTTACTTCATACAAATAAATTTCATTTGTTTGCGTGCAGTTTGAATGTGGTGTTTCCGTGAGACTGAACTGTGTTGCTGTTTTGTTGGGTGGAGATATCGACAGGACACATTAGCGACCAGCGCAGGGCGGTGTATGAGCTGTAAGAGGTGAGCGTATCCCAGTCCAGGGCTCGGATCTCTGAATGTTTATGAAAGCAGTTACGCAGCTACAGTGCTCTTAATTATTGACTTCAAAGTGGTGAGAAATTTAACTCTATCTCGTGGGTCAGAGCGAGGCTGGCAACTTTTGTTTATGCTGATTTTACATGTGTATCAGAGCAGAGAATTAATTCGGGTCCGCCAATAACCGCTGCCGATTAAGCCCGCTGATCATTACGTCACGTAATTTGTTTCGTGCGCCGCACATCGCCAGCAGTGCTTTGATTCTGGTCGCGGGAGCGAACTGTGATTATTTCGCGTGACCCCACGTAGGATCCGAGGACGGAAGAAAGGTACGCTCCAGATTAACTTAGAACAAACATAGTTCAATTCTATGCAAGGCAGGACCATCAATTAAAATACGCTATGGAGGAATGGGAGTATGTACAACTGAATGTCCAAAACTGCTAGGTGAGCATATTGATCACAATTTGCACTGGGTATCACATACTGTACATATTTTCAAACGCTCGTCTTCCGCAACAATTTCTTTGCGTGTGACTGCAGCTTTTGGTAATGAAAGCACCAGAAAGTTGACTTATTCTGCATACTTCGGTTCATTAGTAACAGAAATTTTCTGGTATGTTTTCATAATTCTACACAAAAAACTCATTGCAGAGAAATGTGCTGTAACGTAGTATCTTATGCAGGCAACTGTTCGACAAAGTAAGCATGCAAACAACAGAACAGCAATGCATTATATCGGCACGCGTGCAACATCATGCTTACCAATATGTTCCAAAATGCCGCGCATAAAAAACAGGATTTTTCTGGGGCTCATACCTCGGGTCCTATTGGTGATCAAGTGTTTTGGATAGTCATTGTGCAATGGGCCTTTTGTATACCATAATATCACAAAGAAGGATCGTCTTAATGTCAGTACCCTACAATAAGAGGTTAAAGTACGAATATTAAACACTTCCTCCGGGCTAGGCAAATGGAACAAATCGGTTTTCTTTTTTTATGTAGTCTACAGTACCTAGGGGGGGTTTATGGAGGCAACATTAGTTCGTAGGCGGTGCGTTATAAACGCGAAAAAACCTTTAAATTTGTTTTCCGTACCAGGACCGAGCCGTGGATTCCAGAACGGCTCCGATTCACAAATGGCTAGAATTTTATGCGGTATATTCCTCTAAGATTCTGATCTCTAATAACCTTGAAAATTTTCCTTTTTATGCTGAGAGAGATAGAGACAGTAGCAGTGGGAGAAAGATGAAAAAATAATAAATACTGAAAGGTAGTAGACAGTACAGAAAGAGCGACGGAAGCAGTGGCGGTGTGAGAGAAAGAGAGGGACACTGGCAATGGAACCTAGTTGATGGTGAGACAACAGTGCAAGGAAAAGATTGACGGAGACAATGAAAGTGGGAGAAATAAAGAGAAGGAGACAATGGAAGTGGATGAGAGCTAGTGATAATGAGAGACAGATTCTATGACAATGACAACAAGCGATACAGAGAGAGAGAGAGAGAGAGAGAGAGAGAGAGAGAGAGAGAGAGAGAGAGACAGCAGCAGCAGTGAGAAGGAACGACTGAGGTAACTGCCGTGAGAGAAGAAGCAGTAAGACAAAACGAATGAGAGTGTGCAGTGAGACAGGAAACAGTAACAGTTTGAGAGACAGAAAGATATAATGACTATGAGATGAGCTGAATGAATGAGTGAGAATGGGTAACTCGGAATGGATAGGTATGAGCGACTTACAGCGATGGACTAGTCGGGTGTGAGCGAGTTACAGTTAGTGGAATGGAGCTCGTGCGAATCAGAGATAAGTCGCATGTTGGAAAGTGCCCAAGTATGTTTGTATGTCAAAATTTTTGGAAAAATTTTAAAGGTGCTGAGGAAGGTAGAATGAGGCAGCTGGTACCCCACTTTTCACTCAGACTTTTTTCAATGTCAGAAACATATTCGCATTTATTGTGCTCCGACAAGAGCATTTTTCCGTTGTTTTACTCTCTTGTGAAGTTAGTTTGTCGAACCAGTCACAATTTGAAAATAGTATTAGTGTTAAATAATATATGACTAGAAACAAAAATGGATTCAGCTTACTGCAGTACAGAAAGATGCCATTTATGCAGCCGTAAAATAATCGGACTACATCCCTTGTCAACTGAATGTGTTGCCAGACACTGACAACATTTTTAAAAAGAAATGAACTTATCTATTGACGACTCTCATTCTACGGGTGAGTTTACTAATTTGGGGTTGGTTGCGTTTCATTTATTAAGTTTTATTTTATATTAGAAACTATGAAACAACTACGCGGCTTACAAAGAATTTAACGCAGCTAATAAACCGAATATCTCTAAGCTAGTTGTGTATCAAATCTAACAAAGGATCTGTTCATAAGGCACGCACCTGCTATACCATAATGACGTATAAGTGCAGCGTACGTTATACGTCATCCGTACATATGGAGAAGTAAATACTCGCTGTGTGGAACTCTGGTTATAGGCACCATTACAGTCTGTTCTATATGGGAGCCGGCCGCGGTGGTCTAGCGGTTCTGGCGCTGCAGTCCGGAACCGCGGGACTGCTACGGTCGCAGGTTCGAATCCTGCCTCGGGCATGGGTGTGTGTGATGTCCTTAGGTTAGTTAGGTTTAAGTAGTTCTAAGTTCTAGGGGACTTATGACCTAAGATGTTGAGTCCCATAGTGCTCAGAGCCATTTGAACCATTTTTGTTCTATATGGACACGTGAAACAACCAGATATGTAAAGCCACAGTTGGGTGCTCTAAGCTGCTGCTGCTACTACAAAGGAAGGGTTATCCATTTCTATAAGCAACGTGCTCTCTACTGTTAGTCCGCTTTATTTGCGGAATCACCTGCACAGCGAGTTCAACAGAGCAGCTGATCAGCGCTGTACAAGATCGCATAGCGTATAACACCGGCAGTCAATGATAGTGAACAGGATCACAGGAGCGAATTCATCCGCCAGCGAGCACTTACTAACTTAGCTGTTTAACGCGGCACAATTAATCAACTAATGGCGAAACTCTGTCCCGCCGTCATGTCAACGCCAGCGACGCCGGTCTTAAGTTTGCTGTGTCGCGTAAATACTAGCCGCACACTGACGTGACGCAACTGAAATTAAATTTAAACATAAAGCCAAGAGTGAAACACCTTGCAAACGATGTCGGCCTGGCTTAAAAGTTGCTAAATTAACTGCCAGTCAATGTAATAAAAATGTAAAAAAACGTCGAGAGGGTGAATAATATTATACTGGTATTTATAACTTAATTGGAGTGATGGGAACAATCAAATGAAAACAATCGATTCAGTCAGCTGTTGGAAAACAGTCGACTCATCCTGTTGTAGTTTTACGTATCGGTTGAATTATTCATCGTTCTTTTGTGAGAAACCATTCTGTGTGAGCAACCGGATGAAAACAGTCGACGCTCTCCGGGAACATTCATTCGTTTTGCGACTGTTAAATCGTAATTATTGACTACACTCTGTTATCGCGTGTCGCCACTGTTACTGCCGTTCCGATATTCACTAGACGTGGGCAAAGTACTTCTTTTTATGCAACTTATTCAACTGCTTTGATGAATCAGTTCAAATGAATACACAGTTCATTTTAAATGCTAAAGTACCAATAAATAAGAGCACTTAGAAAAGCCGTAAAACTAATCAATTAGAAAGCAAAATTTTACAATTTTACTGCTTACAAAAACTCAATGAGCTTTAGAAACAAACCTATGTGCATATTCCAACGATTTTTTCCGTTTTACTTGGAATCTTTTAGTCAGAATGGCCTGAGCGCTTCCAGATCCAACCAAGGCCTTTACCTCTGAACATGGCAACTGGGACGCACTAAATTTAAGTATTCTCGCTCTCACCAGGAGCGTTTATCTGCTTCTTAGCTGTTTTTCCTTATCTGATAAGATCTGTAAAAAGGAGAATCGCGTTCTTATTTAATAGTTTGTAAACACTAGTCCTTAAGATACCCGCCAGGATAGCCGAGAGCGCTAACGCACTTCTTCCTGGACTCGGGTAGGCGCGCCGGCCGCGGATCGAATCCGTCCGGCGGATTAACGACGACGGCCGGTGAGCCAGCCAGCCTGGATGTGGTTTTTAGGCGGTTTTCCACATCCTCCTAGGTGAATACCGGGCTGCTCCCCACGTTCCGCCTCAGTTGCACGACTCACAGACATTTGAAACACATTCACACTATTTCACGATTTACACTAGATGCAGACAGCTGGGGTACACTAATTCCGTCCCAGGGGATATGGGGTGGCGGCAGGAAGGTCATCCGGCCACCGCTTAAAATTAACCATGCCAAATCCGTATTTAACCCTGCCGACCCTGCGCACAATGCGGGATAAAAGCAGTAGAGAAAGCGTAGCGAAATAAAACATTAGTTCTTAAGGCGGGAAAGAAATATTTAGGTACAGATGCTGGAGACTGAACTGAAGCAAGTGAACGGTTTCTATCTTCCGATCCGATGCAGTCCACCCAGTTCACTGTTAGGACCTGAGAACTACGGACACTTAAGTCCTGGGAGCGGGATGCGCTCCGTATTAAAGGGAGGGGAATTTCGTTCTTGCGCATTCCAACTTCCAGTAGGCAGGGGACGCGAGGAGAAAAAAAAAAAAAAAAACTGTTCCACGGAGTTCCATACCCGGAAAAGTTCAAATGGTTCAAATGGCTCTGAGCACTATGGGACTCAACATCTTAGGTCATAAGTCCCCTAGAACTTAGAACTACTTAAACCTAACTAACCTAAGGACATCACACACACCCATGCCCGAGGCAGGATTCGAACCTGCGACCGTAGCAGTCCCGCGGTTCCGGACTGCAGCGCCAGAACCGCTAGACCACCGCGGCCGGCAGTTCACCTGAGTTTGTTAGTTCATGAACTACACATTTCTACTAAGTGCCAATAAGTTGCTTTTGAGTTCAGCTTTTTGTCCATGTTAATGAATAGTCGTTTTCTTAATAATGTACTTGGTGTCTGGATCAGAATGTCGAAATGCTCACTGGCTTGGCAAAGGAAGAAATCATGAGACTGCATAACAAGTTATCCTTAGAATCAGTTCAACGCGATAAACAGTATCTGCAAGAAAGGTTCATATGATGAAACTATATTAATCAAAGGAATTCTAAGTAAATTAACGAATCATGACAAAAAATGACAAAAAATGTCAAAAAAATATTTCCAAGAAGTGTCAGTATGTGCTTAGAAAAGCAAGTGATTAAGGAACCAAACAATTAGAAAAGTTGTATCTTCATGCTTTCTGTTCACGTTATATGAGTGTTCACCGAAAGAGAATTATCGGTGATATGTGCAAGCAATCGGCAATAGAGCGAAAGAGCTTCAATAAATATACGTAAAAAACTAGTTGTTCATTTACTGAACACGTTGACTGCCGCATGTTCAGTGATGGATGTTTCACCGCCATGCCAGAAACACGGCATTAGGCGTGGGTCTCTGTAGTGGCCGCCGGCGGCCAAACGGCTGTCAACGTGTTAAAACGTAAATTTATAGTGTAACGCGAATTATTAACCTTTTAAAACGAACCAAAAATCCATATTTAATGCCGTAAGTAGGAAAAATTGGTATTTAAGTGAATAAATGTCGAAAGCAGTTGAGATTTAGGAAGGTGCTGTTATTCACCTGTCCTTGAAATACTATACGTTATTTCTCTCATTAAAGTTTGCAACCCTAGCCATGGTTCATCTGTAACCGAAAAGGCTGAAAAAATATGGCAGGCATACTAGACAGGCATCCGGTTGCAATAAACAATTGTTTTCAAATAACGTTACCCGTGGTTTCGACGAATCTTCTTCACAAGGACAAACGAAATTCACATTAGTGATTCATTCAGTAAAAGCTGTCTCCATGTCACATGTATCGGCAACGGTAAGTCCATATGTAAAAATTAAGGGCCCTAGAATCAAGGGCTTGTCACTTCAGTAAAACCAATCACTTAAAATAACAGACCATGTTAATAGCTACATGCCGACTCATCATGTAGCTAATAACACGGCCTGTTATTTTAAGTGATTGGTTTTACTGAAGTGACAAACCCTTGATTCTAGAGGGCCTTAATTTTTGTATATGGGCATACAGACAGTTGTCGATGCATGTCACGTAGAGACAGCTTTTACTATATGAACTGCTAATGTGAAGTTCGTTGGTCCTTTTGACAAAAAATGTGTTCAAATACGTCGAAACCATAGTTAAGGTTACTTGAAAACCATCATTTATTGCAACTGGTTGGCTGTCTATTATTCCTGCTGTTTTGTAACCGTTGCTGTAGTGCAGCATGTTCAAAATACTGAAAAAAATATGTGATTGAAACAACTCAAACCCAGAGGCTGAGTGAAAACATTGACACCACAGTGTTGTTGATACAGTCGTCGTAAATACCAAATTTCGAAGGAGAGACCGACTCAAGTCGCCATCGGGTATAAAAATAATTTGATGGTGAAAGCTGAAAATTTCTGCTGTACTGGGACGCAAACCTGTATCTCCTGGTTGCCTTAACCGCGTCGCCCATCCGGACACGCTTCCCGCCTGACCCAAATCTTTAACTTGTCACACGCTAGTAGTGTCCACTGTCAATTCACCTGCTTGCTCGTGCGAGTCCTGTATTTACACGAAATGGAGAATGGGGAAAGAACGGGAAAGGATGGGTGGGAATTTGTGACTTCCCGCCACACAGGGCATAGTGGTAGTGCAATGGCGAAAGTTGAAAATTTGTGCCGGACCGGATTCACTGCTTCTGATGAGCGATTCCCTTAAATTTTTACGCACTTGCCACGCCATCACCACTCAAATATACAGAGTCCTATTTTCCGGAGGAAGCATGGGCCCTGTTAGGCATCCGCACTGAAATATTAAGACAGTCATGCCTAGAGATATACTACAGATGTAGTGACTGTTCAGTCGGACATCACCTAGAAAAAATAAAGTTACGTTATTAATATTTTGTTTCACGATTTATCTGGTAATAAATATGCAACCAGTCGCTTATTTGTAGTTTTTTGATACTGTTTCTTCAACTATAAACGTGTTTTCGAACCACTGCAGGCTCATCATCAGATGAAGTTATTACAAGAACAATATGCTGTGAACCAAGTGTAGCTAGGCGCAGTGCTGATGTTGCTGACGGAAATTTCGTAATCGGCGTTGAAACGTTTACGAAACCGAAAGTTTCTTATGTTTCAGATACTTACGGTTCACTGCCTTGTGGTACCCGTACCAAAACTGTTCCTAGAATGTACCGGGTGGCCATAACTAAACTGTCCCTATTTAACACATTATAACACGGAAACTAATTACCGCACGAGGACCAGACTTGGTAGCATTGATGTAAACGCATGGGGAAGAAAAATAATGCAGAGTCAGTTCAACTGAAACACTTTTAATGTGCTGCTACGGTATATCACGCCATTACATACGGGTACAGTTACTGCTACAAAAGTGGCTCAATATGGCGTCCATCAGTGTCCAGAAGAATCTGAAAGCGCAGGCTTGCATTCTGCATAGCAGAACGAAACATGTCCGTAGATATGTTGGCTACCTCTCTTGCTCTTGATACGCTGCGCTTCAGAGCAGCAAATGTGTGAATGTTTCCCTGCACCTTCAGGTCACCCGACAACCAGAAATCACAGGGCGTCAGATCAGGTGATCGTGTCGACAAAGCATTTGGAAACGATCGGCTGATAATTCGGTCGTTTCCAAATGTGTTTCGGAGAAGCAGGTGACCTTCATCAGCTGTGTGCGGTGGGACCCCATCTTGAACGAAAACTTTTGAGTTGAATGCGTCTCTCTCCTGTAGGGCGGGTATGACATGCTGGCAAAGCATATCGCAGCAACGCTGGCCAGTCACACTGCACGCCTTCGGCCCCAGAGAGCCAATCTGTTCAAAAGAGAATGGGCGAGTGATGAACGTAGCCCTGAAGCCACACCAAACGGTGACACGTTCACCATACAGAGGAATTCATGCACAGTGACTGGAGGTGAAAATCCCCCACACTCGACAATTCAGTATATTCACCCCACCCGTCAGCGACAAATAAGCTTCGTCTGTCCATAGGACGGTCCAGGGTCTGCCCTCGTCAACTTCAATCCTTGCGAGAAAATGGAGAGCGAAATCAACACATCATTGTGCGTCCTGTGGTTCAAGCTGCTGTACGACATGGATCTTGTACGGATAGCGTCTGCGAATGGTTCGAAGCACCTTCCATACAGAGGACCGAGGATGTTCAACTGTCGTGACACAGCACGCGCACTGCCTGACGATCGAGAATTGCGCGCAACTTTGTCTGCCCTAGCAACGGCGATTTCGTCAACCACCTGTGGTGCAACCGGTGCCGGCCGTGGTGGTCTCGCGGTTCTAGGCGCGCAGTCGGGAGCCGTGCGACTGCTACGGTCGCAGGTTCGAATCCTGCCTCGGGCATGGATGTGTGTGATGTCCTTAGGTTAGTTAGGTTTAAGTAGTTCTAAGTTCTAGGGGACTGATAACCACAGCAGTTGAGTCCCATAGTGCTCAGAGCCATTTTTTTTTTTGCAACCGGTCGTCGGCCTCTTCACGGAGCATCAACCAGTCCAGTTCTCCCGTTGATTCGAACTTCTTTATCACGCTCCGCACAACAGGTGGAGATAGAGGACCCATCCGTGATCGTTTCAGCCGGCGATATTCTAGAAGTGGAGCTGCAGCATTACTGTTGTTTTGATAACACAGCTTCACCAGTAATGCCCTGCTCCTTTTGTCCAAGCTCATATTGACACGTCAATAAGTGTACAGCGACTGGTCAGATGTGTGGGACTACGAATCACGATGACTGATCACGGCACCTGGTGGCCATAGTTAGAATTGGGCGGTGGCGCTGTGACGCATGGAAATCATGCACCCCATATTCTGCTACGAAGTTTGGTACTTGTACAGTAATTAATTTCCCTGTTATAATTTATTAAATAGGGAAAGTTTAATTATAATCACCTGGTACATTAGTAAGCTATGTACTCGTATATACACAGTATTTAGCTGCACTTGGTTTTACACTGAATCGCAGAAAGTAAACACTGAATTCTCGTGCCATGACTGCGCGTATCGCCATCTAGTCTTTACAGCAAAAACTACTGGATAGACGTCAGCTGCTCTCGGCTCTGCCCGCGCTCATGCAGGTGGCTTCGGGAGAGCGGCTCTCTCATTGCCCACCTATGAGATGCTGTGTGTACCCCTGTGGCTGTCTCAGCCACTAAGCCCCTATTACACGATGCGCGCAAACCATACAGCTACGCACCAGCGCCCCGAGCGTGCATATCTGTATCTACAGGCTGGTCCACGTGGACCTATTACACCATCATCGCGTGATATACCTGGAGCACATGCGCAGTAGATGGTAATAACGCGCGAAATGCAAATAGAACTGTCTGATCTCTTGTAAAGTTGCTCGTTCTACAGCGCGAAACGCAAGAGCGAATGTGTGGCATATCGGAACGTCATTCGTACAAATTATTTATGTTAGTATAAGGTTCCTATTTAATAAATTTTTTTCATTATTAATTTATTGTTATTCTCTTACGTAGGTTACTACTGTTCTGAATTACAAAAAAATGGTTCAAATGGCTCTGAGCACTATGGGACTCAACTGCTGAGGTTATTAGTCCCCTAGAACTTAGAACTAGTTAAACCTAACTAACCTAAGGACATCACAAACATCCATGCCCGAGGCAGGATTCGAACCTGCGACCGTAGCGGTCTTGCGGTTCCAGACTGCAGCGCCTTTAACCGCACGGCCACTTCGGCCGGCTCTGAATTACAGACTCAACAGTTAGTTTTATATTACGACACTTGGTTACGCAGGTTTACGTACATCTAAATTTACGTTTATACAGCATTTTGCACACAGAGGACCCACTTGTTTTTGGAGCTATTGCCCTGGCAGTGACAGTGAATCTTCAGATTAGGGCAGAACGATGACGAAAACGTTAAGCCAGACGTTGATGGGTTCGACCCTGGCTGAAAAGAAGAGACGAAAGCAGGGGACTATATTCACTGCTTAGGAAAGAACTGAGAGGCCCGAAGGTCCGCAAGAATTTCGGAATGTCGTGAGCATGGGCATTTCGAGGAGCCGCTGTGTATGATAGAATATGGAATTAGCAAGTGTGAGACAGTCATGAGGGAGGCTGTTTCACATTGTCAACAGTAAGAATTACATCATATGTTCATACGTTTTGTGATCGTACCAGCCTAGATCACCAATAAAATACTGGTAAATGCCCTATTATGATGCAGGCTGGTTGTAACATTACGTTTCCTGGCGACTGGGGAATCTTTTACGAGTCTGGCTTTTAGCCACAGATTAGCACATCCCACCACTTCAAAAGTTGCTGTGGATGTATGCACCGCAATTTCCAATACTTTAATGGACCATTACTAAATTATATACAGGGTGTTACAAAAAGGTACGGCCAAACTTTCAGGAAACACTCCTCACACACAAATAAAGAAAAGATGTGATGTGGACATGTGTCCGGAAACGCTTAATTTCCATGTTAGAGCTCATTTTAGTTTCGTCAGTATGTACTGTACTTCCACGATTCACCGCCAGTTGGCCCAATTGAAGGAAGGTAATGTTGACTTCGGTGTTTGTGTTGACATGCGACTCATTGCTCTATAGTACTAGCATCAAGCACATCAGTACGTAGCATCAACAGATTAGTGTTCATCACGAACGTGGTTTTGCAGTCAGTGCAATGTTTACAAATGCGGAGTTGGCAGATGCCCATTTGATGTATGGATTAGCACGGGGCAATAGCCGTGGCGCGGTACGTTTGTATCGAGACAAATTTCCAGAACGAAGGTGTCCCGACAGGAAGACGTTCGAAGCAACTGATCGGCGTCTTAGGGAACACGGAATATTCCAGCCCATGCCTCCGACTGGGGAAAACCTAGAACGACGAGGACACCTGCAATGGACGAGGCAATTCTTCGTGCAGTTGACGATAACCCTAATGTCAGCGTCAGAGAAGTTGCTGCTGTACAAGGTAACGTTGACCACGTCACTGTATGGAGAGTGCTACGGGAGAACCAGTTATTTCCGTACCAAGTACAGCGTGTACAGGCACTATCAGCAGCTGGTTGGCTTCCACGGGTACACTTCTGCGAATGGTTCATCCAACAATGTGTCAATCCTCATTTCAGTACAAATGTTCTCTTTACGGATCAACGTAAACGGGATCAAATTGTAAATTTTCACAATCAACATGTGTGGGCTGACGAGAATCCGCACGGAATTGTGCAATCACGTCATCAACACAGATTTTCTGTGAACGTTTGGGCAGGCATTGTCTTAATTGGGCCCCATGTTCTTCCACCTACGCTCAATGGAGCACGTTATCATGATTTCATACGGGATACTCTAACTGTGCTGCTAGAACATGTGCCTTTACAAGTACGATACAACATGTGGTTCATGCACGATGGAGCTCCTGCACATTTCAGTCGAAGTGTTCGTACGCTTCTCAACAACAGATTCGGTGACCGATGGATTGGTAGAGGCGGACCAATTCCATGGCCTCCACGCTCTCCTGACCTCAACCCTCTTGACTTTCATTTACGGGGGCATTTGAAAGCTCTTGTCTACGCAACCCCGGTACCAAATGTTATGGTTTGTTTAATTGTGTACATTTCCTCACAGAAGATGTTCAAACAGTCCACTGTCAACTTCAATGCATGTTGCTACTCTTGTAGACAGGTGTCATGTCGCCGATCGGAGCTCAGTTTTGACTTCCTTTACCTGAGCACAAGCATGTAAAATACGAGCGAGAAGTTCCTCTCTCGTGTCTACTCTGCGCTTGTAGACAAAGCTTTTCAGCCACCCTCACAAACAGTAATCCAATGGGGTACGATAGGGTGAACTCGGTGGCTAAGCAATGACTCCACGGCGGCCGATGCAACGACCAGGATACGTTGTGTTGAGATACTGTGTCACTGACCGTACGGAATGTCTAGGCGCTCCGTTATGCTGAAAGTAATTACGAGCTCGTTTTGTCAAAGGGATATCCTCCACGTATTCTGTTAACACATTCTGAACAAACTCAAGATACCGTGTCACAAAAAAATTGTTCAAATGGCTCTGAGCACTATGGGACTTCATCTATGGTCATCAGTCCCCTAGAACTTAGAACTACTTAAACCTAACTAACCTAAGGACATCACACAACACTCAGCCATCACGAGGCAGAGAAAATCCCTGACCCCGCCGGGAATCGAACCCGGGAACCCGGGCTTGGGAAGCGAGAACGCTACCGCACGACCACGGGATGCGGGGCATACCGTGTCACAGTAAGATGGTTATCTGTAATAACTGGACCGATGAGTTGATTATCGATAATACCGCACCATACGTTGAGTGAGAAACGTCGTTGAAAATTCGTTTCCACAGTAGCGTGTACATTTTCATTTGCCCATACATGAGAGTTGCGCGTGTTGCTGATTCCGTTGTGGGTAAATGTTGACTCTTCAGTGAATACCATCTCCGTCATGCAAATGTTGTACACACTGTCGATGAAAGGGATACAGACCGTGCTCGTGTACTGTGCGTATTACTCGTGTTTGTGGAATACCAAGTTGGGCAGCAATTATTGTAGAACTAGTAGTATGGTTGTGCTCCACTACTTGAAGAATGTTCTCAGCTTCATTAAGAGTTTCCTGTACGGGACGTTCAGAGAGACCATTTACGCTGCGAAGCGTAGCACGCTCCCGCAATCTTTGAGACACACTGCTATCTGGCTATCTGCGATTCGGAAATCGCTGTTGGTACTCTGGCACAGCAGCTCTGGAATTCCCATTGGACACACCATAGACAAACACCATGTCAGCATACTCTGCCTCTGTAAACATCCGCGGCATTTTCACTACACAATACTGTATTCGTTGTTCACGTAACAACACTGTAGTACCGTGCTCTACGACAAGTACTGCCGGACTGAGACTTAAGGTAAACCACTGCACCATGCGCAAGTGAACTGCGTACTGACACTGTTAGTAAGAACGACGCTACACGTTTTCTGTTTCTAGTTGTTTTGATTGCTTTACCCGGAAACGGTTAAGAAAAGGGAATATGTTTATTAGGAGTTTTTTGTTCAGAATCACCACTAGTATCAGCCCTAAAAGTATATACCTTTCCTCCTGACTTAACCTATATATACAGGGTGGTCCATTGACAGTGACCGAGCCAAATATCTCACGAAATAAGCGTCAAACGAAAAAACTACAAAGAACGAAACTTGTCTAGCTTGAAGGGGGAAACCAGATGGCGCTACGGTTGACCTGCTAGATGGTGCTGCCGTAGGTCAAACAGATATCAACTGCGTTTTCTTAAATAAGATCAGCCATTTTTTGTTACATATTCGTGTAGTACCTAAAGAAATATGAATGTTTTCGTTGGACCACTTTTTTCACTTTGTGATAGATGGCGCTGTAATAGTCACAACACATGGCTCACAATATTAGACAAACAGTTGGTAAGAGGTAGGTTATTTAAATTAAAATACAGAACATTTTATTTCGGTTGTTCCAATGTGATACATGTACCTCTCATTTATGAGAGCGCATGCTGTTACAGCGTGATTACCTGTAAATACCACATTAATGCAATAAATGCTCAAAATGATGTCAGTCAACCTCAGTGCATTTGGCAGTAGGTGTAACGACTTTCCTCTCAACAGCGATTAGATCGCCTTCCGTAATGTTTGCACATGCATTGACAATGTGCTGACGCATGTTGTCAGGCGTTGTCGGTAGATCACAGAAAGAAATCCGGGGACGTGGGATCCAATGAACGTGCGGGCCATGGAATGGTGCTTCGACGACCAATCCACCTGTCATGAAATATGCTATTCAATACCGCTTCAACCGCACGGGAGCTATGTGCCGGACATCCATCATATTAGTAGTACATCGCCATTCTGTCATGCAGTGAAACATCTTGTAGTAACATCGGTAGAACATTACGTAGGAAATCAGCATGCATTGCACCATTTAGATTGCCATCGATAAAATGGGGGCCAATTATCCTTCCTCCCATAATGGTTCAAATGGCTCTGAGCACTATGGGACTTAACATCTGTGGTCATCAGTCCCCTAGAACTTAGAACTACTTAAACCTAACCAACCTAAGGACATCACACACATCCATACCCGAGGCAGGATTCGAACCTGCGACCGTAGCAATCGCGCGGTTCCGGACTGAGCGCCTAGAACCGCTAGACCACCGCGGCCGGCCCTCCCATAATGCCGCACCATACATAAACCCGCCAACGTCGCTGATGTTCCACTTGTCGCAGCCATCGTGGATTTTCCATTGCCCAGTATTGCATATTATGCCGGTTTACGTTACCGCTGTTGCTGAATGAAGCTTCGTCGCTAAATAGAACGTGTGCAAAAAATCTGTCATCGTCCCGTAATATCTCTTGTGCCCAGTGGCAGAACTGTACATGACGTTCAAAGTCGTCTCCATGCAATTCCTGGTGCATAGAAATATGGTATGGGTGCAATCGATGTCGATGTAGCATTCTCGACACCGACGTTTTTGAGATTCCCGATTCTCGCGCAATTTGTCTGCTACTGATGTGCGGATTAGCCGCGACAGTAGCTAAAACACCTACTTGGACGTCATCATTTGTTGCAGGTCGTGGTTGACTTTCACATGTGGCTGAACACTACCTGTTTCCTTAAATAAGGTAACTATCTGGCGAACGGTCCGGACACTTGGATGATGTCGTCCAGGATACCGAGCAGCATACGTAGCACACGCCCGTTTGGCATTTTCATCACAATAGCCATACATCAACACGATATCGACCTTTTCCGCAATTGGTAAACGGTCCATTTAAACACGGGTAATGTATCACGAAGCAAATACCGTCCGCACTGGCGGAATGCTACGTGATACCACGTACTTATACGTTTGTGACTATTACAGCGCCATCTATCACAAAGCGAAAAAAGTGGTCGAACTAATACATTCATATTTCTTTACCTACTACACGAATATGTAATAAAAATGGGGGTTCCTATTTTAAAAAAACGCAGTTCATATCCGTTTGACCTATGGCAGCGCCATCTAGCGGGCGAACCATAGCGCCATCTGGTTTCCCCGTTCGAGCTAGACGAGTTTCGTTCTTTGTAGTTTTTTCGTTTGATGCTTATTTCGTGAGATATTTGGCCCGGTCATTATCAATGGACCACCCTGTATATATATGCTACTCAAGTGTTTTGCAGTCCTCGACTGTCGCACTGGGGCAAACAGCACGGACTTTCTCGCCTATCACTGCCAGTTTCTCTTTTCTGGCAAGCTTAAATATAGCAAGACGTGCAATCAAATAAAACACGAACTTTCGTAAGCTAAGGCATTACGATACAAATCGAAAATCAGCGTGTAACGTTATATGCATATTACTCAGAAATTATGGCAAAAAAAGTTTTTTTTCTGCATTCATGAAAATATACTTACTGAAAAAATGCGGAAAATCCCCAAGACGAAAATCTGAAATTAACCGCTTATGATGATACCACGGATCATACATACACCTTTCCGCGCTGTATGCCTCTTTCTTAACGCCTTTGCTTTAACGCCTCTTTGCTTAATGTCATTTCTAGGATACGAAGCAACCAATAGAAAAAAATCCTTTCACAAACAGCTTATAAAGGCTTCTTCTGGAAAAAAAAGGTGTTTCCTCCATTTTTGAAAACCTACTTGCTGAAAAAATGCGGAAAATCACCAACACGAAACTCTGAAATTAGCCACTAGCCACCTAACAATAAGCAAATAACAAGCAGAAAGCACTGCTCCTGCGAGAGTTATCACTGCCTAGGGCGCATGCGCGGATTGACGGCAGTTTAGAACTGCTCTCTATTCTGACGCGCGGATAATGTGCCTGCCGATTATCGTAGTTTCACTCGTTCTACCGCTAGATGGCTGTGGCGCTGGACCAGTACCCCCTTAACGCGACGCGACGCCATCGCTAGCTAGTAGGGTACTCACCGGGGTCGGGGTGGCGGAGGTTCCTGGCCAGGTAGCAGAGCTGCAGCGGCAGGTAGCGCGTGTCGGCGCGCTGCGGCGAGCGCGGCGAGGGAGGCGCGGCCGACAGGAAGCCGCGCTGCAGCTCCCAGCCCACCTCGGAGATGATGCTCGCCTTGCGGAAGTAGGGCGTCACCTCGCGCAGGTACTTCACTGCAACATAGAGCGAGGTCACCACTGCAGGGGGCGGCGAGTAGGCGGGCGGCGGGCGGCGTCCACGTGAACATGCAACACACACGGAAAGAGAGAAGCGCACGGGCGCGTTAGCAGCGGACCACACACACGGCACCGTCAGCCACTCCGGGGTACCGCTGCTGCTTGCTTGTCCTAGGGGGACCGCCGTGCTTCCGGTAGGCGTGGGGTGGAGATGATGGCAGGGCACCAAGTCTCTTACAAGTACAACCGACACTCACTAACGACGAATGTGAATACGCTTTTCAAAGACCGACACCAGTCGCAACGTTTGTTCACTTACATTATTCAGCCGCGCAGGATTAGCCGAGCGGTCTAAGGCGCTGCAGTCGTGGACTGTGCGGCTGATCCCGGCCGAGGTTCGAGTCCTCCCTCGCGCATCGCGCATGGGTGTGTGTGTTTGTCCTTAGGAAAATTTAGGTTAAGTAGTGTGTAAGCTTAGGGACTGATGACCTTACCAGTTAAGTCCCATAAGATCAAAAAAAAAAAAAAAAAAAAAAGTTATTCAATAAAGCAGTATGTCTAGAGGCATCAGCCTCATCTTCCTGCTATAATGACATTACAGAAACATTTAACAAAAGTGGGGCATGAAAGGGAAGCAGTGGTTGGGAAGGGAATGACACACGGTTGTAGCCCACCCCCGATGTTCTTCAATCTGTATATTGAGCAAGCAGTAAAGGAAACAAAAGAAAAAGTCGGAGTAGGCATTAAAATCCATGGAGAAGAAATAAAAACTTTGAAGTTCGCCGATGACATTGTAATTCTGTCAGAGACAGCAAAGGACTTGGAAGAGCAGTTGAACGGAATGGACAGTGTCTTGAAAAGAGGACATAAGATGAACATCAACAAAAGCAAAACGAGGGTAATGGAATGTAGTCGAATTAAGTCGGGTGATGCTGAAGGAATTATATTAGGAAATGAGACACTTAAAGGAGTAAAGGAGTTTTCCTATTTGGGGAGCAAAATAACGGATGATGGTCGAAGTAGAGAGGATATAAAATGTAGATTGGCAATGGCAAGGAAAGCGTTTCTGAAGAAGAGGAATTTGTTAACATCGAGTATAGGTTTAAGTGTCAGGAAGTCGTTTCTGAAAGTATTTCTATGGAGTGTAGCCATGTATGGAAGTGAAACGTGGACGATACACAGTTTGGACAAGAAGAGAATAGAAGCTTTCGAAATGTGGTGCTACAGAAGAATGCTGAAGATTAGATGGGTAGATCACATAACTAATGAGGAGCTATCGAATAGTATTGGGGAGAAGAGAAGTTTGTGGCACAATTTGACAAGAAGAAGGGACCGGTTGGTAGGGCATATTCTGAGGCATCCAGGGATCACAAATTTAGCATTGGAGGGCAGTGTGCAGGGTAAAAATCGTAGAGGGAGACCAAGAGATGAATACACCAAGCAGATTCAGAAGGATGTAGGTTGCAGTAAGTACTGGGAGATGAAGAAGCTTGCACAGGATAGAGTAGCATGGAGAGCTGCATCAAACCAGTCTCAGGACTGAAGACCACAACAACAACATACATCTGATGTGAAAATTGATCTGTGCAGTTTTGGTAAGTCCTCAGATAGTCTTTGTTCACTGCAAGTGGCTGTCTTCTTGTGGTGTTTTCAGTTCTCTTTTCTCCTACGGCTTCCTGTATCTTGTTAACCACTGTTTACAAACCTGCAAAGGACACTTAAAACGCGATATCACAACTTAAGTGTGCAACAGAAACATGATGGGGGTCAAAACATTGTTTCGATTTAACTGTGTCCTTCCTAGTGTCATCAGTCTCTTGCAATACCTTCTGCGCATATTGTTGTCACATCTTTGGTGTTGATCGACTAAATGTATTACAGTTTTAGAGAACGTGACAATTTGATGTTAAAAGTGACAGTACACGAAAATTATTTTAAGGAATTACAAAGGTACTGCTACTGAAAACCAGATTCATTTTTGTTCTTGCTTACCAGGCCACTCGAGGACCATCGTGTAAACGTCACAATTGGAAAAATCTGTTCTCCCCCCACCACTCCAAGACGTTCTTTTAGCTTAACCGGTTTCCTCCCTTCCTGATCAGCATCTTCCACGTTTGTGCGGTCTTGATCAAAACGTTTGCACCGTTTCACTAACGGGAAGCGACATTGCGTTTAGTCCATTTACCGTCAGGAAATAACGGTGAATCTGTGTGCAATTTATAAATTTTGTCCACAAACATCATACTCTCGTGCGTACTTCAACTCTGGTGTACGTTTCCAGTTGTCGTGCCATTTCAGTTGTACACTGTGATCCATTTGTTATTCGTCCCGTACCAGAACTGTGTCTCTAGGAAACCCGAAACTTCTACACTCTTCTGACAATAAAACACTTGTTGCGCAGTGGTCTTAGCTTGGGTCGACATGTGTAACTTACTTTCAGAAGTCCTTACGTATGTGATCATGCAATGCGATCAAGGCAAATGTGGATGAAATAGGTAACACTGACAAAGTAGATGTTCCTTAGGCGCCTCGCCGCGCTGAAATGCATGAAGTGTACATCCAAATCGGCATTTAGATAGGGGAAACATGGGCCGAGGGAAGGTAGCATATTCCTAGAGAAAAGGGGTTTCAGCAGTGGTTAATTATTGGCTCCATCTTAGCTCGGTGAGTGATTCTACATGCTTTAGAAGTACCATATACAGGGTGTCCCAGCTATCTTATCCACCCAAAATATCTCTGGAACAATGACAGCTATTGGAAAACGACTTTCACCGGCATCAATGTAGGGCTGGGGCCCATGAATGTACATATTTTGAAACATTCTAAAACGAAAGCATATCTGATTTTTAACACAAACTTACGTTTTTTTTTTAAATGGACCTCCTATATTTTTTCTTCAGCAATCCATAGCATGACAAAGCACATACACAATGGCGTTGATTGCATCGCAATATTGGCATTACATCCCGAGATATTAAGACCCGAAGTTGACGCTTGAAACACCCGACATGGGCTGCTGGCGCACGTCCTGAGGCTCAGGCGTGAACCCCATGCTGCCCGTAATCGCCATGCGATTGACATGCGTAATCACACTTCCATACTTATCAAGAGGTCCGAAACGAATAATACCGTCTGCTGCTATCCTGCATTAACGTCGTACATTCCAGCAGGTATTTATGCCATAGGCTAGGGGTGATGCGGTTCTGTAACATATCTGTGTACCGCAACGTTAGTCACAAAGTTAACTTCGCTTATCGTTAATCCGTTACTAAAAAGGTAAGTATGGAGGTGTGATTACACATGTCAATCACATCCCGATTACGGGCAGCATGGGGTTGACGCCTGAGCCTCAGGACGTGCGCTAGCAGCGCATGTCGGGTGTTTCAAGCGTCAACTTTGCGTCTTAATATCTCGGGATGTAATGCCAATATTGCGATGCAATCAACGCCATTGTGTATGTGCTTCGTCATGCTATGGATTGCTTAAGAAAAAATATAGGAGGCTCATTTAAAAAAAACATAAGTTTGTGTTAAAAAACAGATATGCTTTCGTTTTAGAATGTTTCCAAATATGTACATTCATGGGCCCCAGCCCTACATTGATACCGGGGAAAGTAGTTTTCCAATAGCTGTTATTGTTCCAGAGATATTTTGGGTGGACAAGATAGTTGGGACACCGTGTATTATAGTCATGTACTCGTACTCACTGCGGCACGCAAAGAAGGAGCGAAGATGAGGATTTAGTGATCTGTCTAAGACTCGATTACAGCATTAGAGACGATGCTCAAGCTCCGGATGAACGGCGATGGAAATCAACCGGTTTCTTCTCAAAGCAACTGCGGCAGAATTCGCCCTAAGCGATGTGAGGTAACCTTATTAATCCTAAATCTGGATGGCTGCATGGGTATTTGAACAGCTGTCTCCCAAAATACGAGTCCAGTCTTCCAAACGCTGCACTACTTCGCTCAGTCTCCTGCCAGAGTTACATATTGTTTCTGCTGTTTCTTGCAAGCACTGACCGCCGTTCTGGAATTGAACAGTTTCGGGTGCAGCTCAAAACTGCAACACTTAAAGCAAAGTTGACTATTTGGCACAATTTCAACACTTCTACCGGCGGAGCGTATGTGGGGTCGTGCACTCGCTGAAGGACAGCGAAAGTACTTCTGATCAATTTAGAGAAATATTCCTGAACAGAGTTGACATTATTTGGGGAAAATCAGTTCAGTTGAAAGATGAGTTATGATATCTAGGAGATACAAGAGACTGAGAAGTTCTGTATTATTGCTACACGGACTAACAGCGCCCAGTACAGTTTAATGATAACTGAAACAGTGAGACAAGAAACTCACTTAGTTGCTGATTCAAGATGAGGCCAAATTAATGGCTTGTCCATGTATGGAAACAGCAGAGCAATGAAACATAATGAACACCGTAGGTCTTATAATAATGACCAAAACTGCATTTGAACTATTGTGCAAACTAATCAGTTACATTTATATTCCTTGCACTCGATTCCACAGCCCTCAACTGTCAGTATGAAGACGTCTGGTTCCGCAAAGACTGCGTTATTTGAATGAGTTTTATTTTTCAAATATCGATATTTTGTCATAGCAGGTGTCATATTATTTTATGATAAGCATATGTATACTGACCGCAAATGCTATATATAGTCATAAATAGAACAGAAAATGGTAAGTCATGTCCGTATGCACGTGGAACATTCACTGAACCGAAGATCGTGATCACATGCAGAACAACCTAAACACAATCTCTACCAGAGGCAAGAAAACATGGTGAATGTAAAATAACGCTCATATAAAAGAGAAAGAACCGGATAGTATCTGATAAAAAGATTAGCGGTAGTCTTCTGCAGGTTGGCACATCGTTTAATTATGTGTGTAATACTACGAAATGATATGAAATGAGACGAACCCGTGAAAGCATCAACATGGAACGCGAATGAAAGGCTTACATTTCTATAAAAGAGTTCTGACAAAAATTGAGCGCATGTGTCATGGAAATTGCGTACAAGACGCTACTGCTACCAATTCTAGAGCATTATTTCTGTGTTTAGAATCCTTAGCAAGTTGGCATCGCAACAGACATAAAAAAAGTTTCGGGGATTCTAACAGGCCGGTACAGTGCACGTGGAAGTGCTCAGTGAACTTGGATGGTAATCTTTAGAAGCAGCGAGACAGCCGCCTTGCGATACCCTGTTGACAAAATGCACAAATCGATACTCTAAAAAGACCGTGACATAATTCTGTTTCCACCACAGCATATTTCACGGCGGTAGTATGAGGTAACAGACATTAGGACGTTTAGGGGGGCAAGTAAAGTGTTTACTCTTTTTCGTTCTATGCGAGAGTAAAGTAGGACGCAAATAACTAATTTGGTACAAAGTACGTGACTAGATTTAGTTGCAGAATGACGTTTGTTTACTCTGTGCAGCTGTAATCTTTAGTTCGTCTAGTTTTGCGCACATTACTTGTTTATTTTGTCTAGCAGTGTGTTGTCAATGTCAACCGAAAGCTATTAAGCGATTAACTGGCGCTAGAAAAAAATGGTTCAAATGGCTCTGAGCACTATGGGACTTAACATCTGTGGTCAGCAGTCCCCTAGAACTTAGAACTACTTAAACCTAACTAACCTAAGGACATCACACACATCCATGCCCGAGGCTGGATTCGAACCTGCGACCGTAGCAGTCTCGCGGTTCCGGACTGAGCGCCTAGAACCGCTAGACCACCGCGGCCGGCAACTGGCGCTAGATCCTGTAATGAACAGAACAGTAGAGAAGAACGTGAGATGAACTGCAGCAGCAACTCAAACTCTTATGTTTATGATTAACAAAATCTATTTTCGCTATCTGATATTCTAAAAACATTGTTTGAAAGCACGGCCATTAGCGGTTTTCATAGCCGTGAAAATCAAGCGAGTAATATTATAATTAGACCATCATGTTCAGTATTGTTTATTTCTAGCTTTTTTAATGACTCTGGCTTCCTCTTTAGTAAAACTGATAAAAAGAAGAACCGCATAGGAGTGACAATCAGTTATGAAGGGAAAACCAGGTATTAAACCGCAGCAAGTTAGAAATACAAAGTGAAATGAGGGAGTTGTTGGACATGTTTCCGAAAGGTAATATGTTCAAATCCTCCTCTGGCTGTTGTGATTTAGGTTTACTGTCGTTTTATTACACCATGTGTGTGCGCGTGTGTGGTTTCAGTTTCAGCAAACCCACAAGCATTCAATAAAGAACACTAGTTTCGATTCTGCACCAGACCGCAGCTACGAGCATTTGGCATGCATGCCGAGGAAGCAACGGACATAGCAAATAACAGTTCTGTATAGGAATGCGTCTGCAAACAAAGGAGGTCAAAACAAACTCACTCCGTGGGGAATGGCAATGCGGAAGCTCCTTGCACTATAATGGCCACATTGTAATGCAGGTACTTGTCCACAGACCTCTTCATTTATCTGAAATGGTGCTACGACTGCACTGCCGCTTTCTAACAGGAAAGCTATACACTTGCAGTATCTACTCTGTTTTTCTTTCGCTTTCTGTGGAAGATTATGGTTATTGAGTAAGTAGATCAAGAACTGAGCGGCTCGGGGGTACAATGGTAAACACCACTGTCGTCTATTTTGAGTCACAGGGCAACTGGCGGTACCTTTGAGCAACAGAATGTTATACATCATGAAAATGTTCTAACTTCACTCAACAGAACTTAAGGAGATGCTTTGTAGTAAACGCCGATGACTGCCTTTCGCGGGAATATAATGGCAAGCGACAGGTGAAGGTGCTGTTGCTAAGAGGGAAACAAACGTTTTCCGAGATGATAGCCACATATCATGAGTTACAAGGAAACGAAGATGTTGTTAGTGAACCTAATATCTCCGAGCAGCATTCTGAGCACATTCCCAATGACTCAGAAATAGATGAATTTGCAAATTTGCTTTATTTAGTACGTTTCGGGAACGTGCATTTCCCTAGCATTATGTTTCTCAAATGCATCAAATATCAGGTTATTGTTGAGTGGTTCTGTTAAAGTCTGGCCGGCCGGTGTGGCCGTGCGGTTCTAAGCGCGTCAGTTTGGAACCGCGTGACCGCTACGGTCGCAGGTTCGAATCCTGCCTCGGGCATGGATGTTTGTGATGTCCTTAGGTTAGTTAGGTTTAACTAGTTCTAAGTTCTAGGGGACTAATGACCTCAGCAGTTGAGTCCCATAGTGCTCAGAGCCATTTGAACCATTTTTTTTGTTAAAGTCTTGATCGAGTGTATACATTTTTTTCTTCGTTTATATTTGTGCACCTAATAATAATAATAATAATAATAACTCATCCAACAAACCCTAACCGACACAACTTCGAAAGTCAAGTTCAGCGCAGAAATCTCCCAACCTTTCCTCATCAAAACCGTCGTCTGACAGGGTGACGGACTCTCCCCACGACTCTTAAACGTCGTTCTCGATAAGGTCATCAAAGAAAGGGAAAAGGAACTGAAAAAAAAACAGCTGGAGACCCATCATCTTGGGAAACACCCGGGGTAACACCAATGTCACATGTTTAGCCTTCGGTCGGGCTCCCAATCTCTTTCATAAAAACTGAATTTATGGCCAAAAAACGCGTCAAAACAGAAAATTTGATCACAGAATACGGCACAATAAACACAGTCAATCACTTTAAATAGCTGGGTGAAATCACCGAACCCACAGGAACAGAAAGGTTAGCCCAAAAAGCACGTGAAGTCAAAATGCGAAAACATTTACAAGAAAAGGTGCATGAATATCAAAACAAAAATTCGACACTATGCGACTGTCATCAAACCCGAAACACTGAATGCAAGTGAGACCCTAAACCTCAATTACAAAGGGGATCTCGGCAGCATCAAAATAGCTGAAAAGTAAATCATTCGCAAAATCCTGGGTCCAAAGGTCACAGACGAAGGATATCGGCTACATTCAAACACAGCCACAGAAAAATACTCCAACACTGGAACAGACTTCCGCAAACGACGACTGAAGTTCTATGGACACATCATGGGGCTGGATAACGACGAATTAGCAAAGTAAATTCTAATATACTCGCAGAAACTAAAAAGACAACAGTCTGGATCAAACAAGTCCAAACTGATCTCAAAAACGCCAACATCACATTCTCAGACATCGCAGATCGAAAAATCTGTCAGAAAATCCTCTCCTGGGAAATTGCACCGAAAGAAAAACTGAAAAGATCTTCGGGAAAATGGACGAAAGAACTTCGAGCTTAACAAAGCGAGAGGATGAAACAATTCTGGAAGGACAAGAAAAGTAGCAACCACAGATCATAGTTCGCTTTGTGTGAACCTCTATGGGTCTAAACAATTTAAATAAATAATAATAATAATAATAATAATAATTGTAATAATCTTCGTTGTTATTCAGGTAATCTGCGAAGGATTTCGAATTGACCTTAACATCGAGCAGTCTGTCTTAGTCTCAGATACGTGCCATGAAGGGGCAAATCAACAGACGAAGAGATCTTCTCCGAAATTGTTGAGATACAACTCACAACGGAAGTTAAAGCGGAAGAGATGTAACATATGCAAAGAATATGTATCTCGTTCTGGAAAAACTCTAAATACAAACGCTGCAGGACCTAACTGCCACTGTCCTCTTGTTTTGAGAAAACAGGTGAAAGCAATGTGAGGCAAACGTTCAAAACCTTCTGGGATATTTGTTACTCTGATGTTCAGAATACATCTGGCTGTCAACCTAAGAAATGTATCCACGTGGAAGGTGACTTATGAATAACCGTCATCTCTATTCATCAGCGAGACATTATGTCATGACATCTGACGCACAGTAAACTTCAGGAAATGTGGGAGGCAAAACTCCGTTCTTACTCTTCGATTAAAAGACGACGTACCCATGTTACAGAAAAGAAGAAAGTTGCAGACATATTGTCCCCCTGCGATTCACATTACACCCCTCCTGTCCATCATCACGGATTTTTTTGTCACTAAAACCAAAACGTTTTGACAATGGACACATCTGCGATGAGAGTGACTAGTCATTACGTACTGTCAAGCAACGAGCTATACAGTTAAGTCTACTAGTGACTATGTAAATGTTCTCATACGATTATCCATCATTACGTTTTGTTGTCACCGTATGTGATTTGGGTAACATAATGGTACCTCCGATACAGTGATATGTTTATTTTTGTGTATTTCATGTACTGTAGTCTGTCATTTTTATGTGTGGATGAAACAATACAGATGTTACAAGCCATCCAGAACAAAACTGATGTTACAGCACAATTATTCAGATTTTTGGATCGATTGCAAACTTTAACCCTCCGTATCTCCGATCTCCCATTTTGGCGCTTACCATTTTGTTCCCCCGAGCAGCTCAATTAATGAAGCCCTTTGCATCATGTTTCATGGGTGGAATAACAGGATGTACTCGTATTTGTACTGGATGCAACCAGCCAGCTAACGAGATGTAATTGTGAAAGGCTGACGTGAGCGCGTATCCTTAATGAGATAATACTCTGTGCCCTTAGGCAAGTTTCTAGAGCTTTCTGCGCACTGGTTGCGCTAATACACTACTGGCCATTAAAACTGCTACACCACGAAGATGTGCCTCAGACGCGAAATTTAACCGACAGGAAGAAGATGCTGTCATATGCAAATGATTAGCTTCTCAGAGCTTTCACACAAGGTTGGCGCCGGTGGCGACACCTACAACGTGCTGACATGAGGAAAGTTTCCAACCGATTCCTCATCCACAAACAGAAGTTGTCCGGCGTTGCCTGGTGAAACATTGTTGTGATGCCTCGTGTAAGGAGGAGAAATGCGTACCATCACGTTTCCGACTTTGATAAAGGTCGGATTGAAGCCTATCGCGATTGCGGTTTATCGTATCGCGACATTGCTGCTCGCGTTGGTCGAGATCCAATGACTGTTAGCAGAATATGGAATCATTGGGTTGAGGAGGGTAATACGGAACGCCGTGCTGGATCCCAGCGGCCTCGTATCACTAGCAGTCGAGATGACAGGCATCTTATCCGCACGGCTGTAACGGATCGTGCAGCCACGTCTCGATCCCTGAGTCAACAGATGGGGACGTTTGCAAGACGACAACCACCTGCACGAATAGTTCGACGACGTTTGCAACAGCACGGACTATCAGCTCGGAGACCATGGCTGCGATTACCCTTGACGCTGCATCACAGACAGGAACGCCTGCGATGGTGTACTCAACGACGAACCTGGGTGCACGAATGGCAAAACGTCATTTTTTCGGAAGAATCCAGGTCCTGCTTACAGCATCATGATGGTCGCATCCGTGTTTGGCGACATCACGGTGAACGCACATTGGAAGCGTATATTCGGCATCGCCATACTGGCGTATCACCCGGCGTGATGGTATGGGGTGCCATTGGTTACACATCTCGGTCACCTCTTGTTCGCATTGACGGCACTTTGAACAGTGGACGTTACATTTCAGATGTGTTACGACCCGTGGCTCTACCCTTCAAAAAATGGTTCAAATGGCTCTGAGCACTATGGGACTTAACATCTGTGGTCAGCAGTCCCCTAGAACTTAGAACTACTTAAACCTAACTAACCTAAGGACATCACAAACATCCATGCCCGAGGCAGGATTCGAACCTGCGACCGTAGCAGTCGCGTGGTTCCGGACTGAGCGCCTAGAGCCGCTCGGCCACCGCGGCCGCTCTACCCTTCATTCGATCCCTGCGAAACCCTACATTTCAGCAGGATAATGCACGACCGCATGTTGCAGGTCTTGTACGGGCCTTTCTGGATATAGAAAATGTTCGACTGCTGTCCTGGCCAGTACATTCTCCAGATCTCTCACCAATTGAAAACGTCTGGTCAATGTGGCCGAGCAAGTGGCTCGTCACAATACGCCAGTCACTACTCTTGATGAACTGTGGTATCGTGTTGAAGCTGCATGGGCAGCTGTACCTGTACAGGCCATCCAAGCTCTGTTCGACTCAATGCCCAGGCGTATCAAGACCGTTATTACGGCTAGAGGTGGTTGATCTGGGTACTAATTTCTCAGGATCTATGCACCCAAATTGCGTGAAAATGTAATCACATATCAGTTTTAGTATAATTTATTCGTCCAATGAATACCCGTTTATCAACTGCATTTCTTGTTGGTGTAACAATTTTAATGGCCAGTAGTGTAACTGTCCCCCTACAGCGCAGTCGCTCGTACGAGACTCGGCACAATTGCTGACGTGTACGTAATGGAAATGCTGCATTCTGTCTGGCTTATTTCCACTCCCTTTGAAGGTCCAACATCGCGCTTCGAAGTGCTAATGGTATCATTCTCGTCACCTTGTCATTGATTTTCAGCAAGGAGGAACCTCTTATTTGAAAACAACAGAGTGAGTTTGTGTAGTTATGTATTTAAGGTTTCCAGTGTACGCGTAGACACTCGAGCAACATATACTTGTTAGTATTATCCTGATTGCGCTCCACGTTCTCAATTCACCATTGTCCCATGCTTTTCGCGATTTGCTACAAACTTCGTTGCACAAAGATTCGACGTGAGAGCGTTAATGAAGCAGTTACAAGGCTCATGCGATTCTAAACCTACATCTTCAAGGTGCCCCAGCAGGAATGTTCAACATTAAGCGATAGGACAATTACGATGATTAGAAGCAGCGCTCTAAAATGCTTAACTTAAAAGCTCTGGCCACTACTTCGTCTTCGATGCTGCGAATCAAATCTACTGCAAGCTTCTTGCTTTCCAAATTCTAGAAGGAAGTAGTATGAATAAAAATTGGAAAAAAAGTCCAGTAAACATGAACTCGTAAAGTGCATACTTTAAGCACTTGTTCAACTTCGCTACTGGGAATCCCATCTCTTCTACTGAAGAAGTTCAAAAGTGTTCAAATGTGTGTCAAATCTTATGGGACTTAACTGCTAAGGTCATCAGTCCCTAAGCTTACACACTACTTAACCCAAATTATCGTAAGGACAAACACACACCCATGCCCGAGGGAGGGCTCGTACCTCCGCCGAAACCAGCTGCACAGTCCATGACTGTAGCGCCCGAGACCGCTCGGCTAATCCCGTGCGGCCCGAAGAAGTGGTCATAGCTCTTAAGATACGTGTTTTAGAGCCCAGAGATAGCAATAAAAGGTTGCCCAGTCACTGTCTACATCTTTCGAGTCACGCCAAGGCGCTGTCGAAATGGACGTATAGCAATCAACCGTATTCCATGCCCTCCCTGTATGCGGAGGGCAAGAACATTGTCTCATAAGCCAGCGACTTTAAGGCACGATCTTTAGGCTAAATGAAAATTTCTTCCAATGCCGGAACTAGAACGGCACATTTTGTTTTGCATCGTTGTGTGTAACACTGAAGTGGATTTCTTTTTTTTCTTTTTGCGTTTCTCTACATCTACTCCCTGACATCGTTCAGTCGTTTAGCACGATCTAGGGTTTACTACGCACTTCAAATAATCCTCTCGGCTTTCGGATCGCGACATTTTTAATGGGATGCGGATCCCTCATGCCATCTGAAGTCATTCGGTTCCGCGGCGAAGCGGAGCCGACAGATGCTGTCAAACGCGCCTTTCCGCGCACGCGTTGCCTCGGTCTCCCTCTGCAAGGTTATAGACTTTGCTTGCTGCCTTTCTTACGAGACCAAAATACCGTGCCAACCCGAACAGTCGGTAGTTCATTACTCTTGATGATAGCGGCAGAGACAGCTGTCGAAAGATAGAGAATTGAATTCGAAATTGCTAGGTTTGAGAAAAATTTGATTCCGGCATACCGACGCAAAGGACTCCCAGGACATAATATTCCAGTGGAAATTAGAGATACAAATGACTTTCTTCCTGTGAATTCAAGGGAATATGGAGCATTAATACTAATACACTGACGGAAAAATATCGCAACACCAAGAAGAAATTGTGCGACATAAACGAAAGTTGGTAGGCGTGATTCTACATTTGAACGACGATTTCTATTCAAATGGTTCCAATGGCTCTGAGCACTATGGGACTTGCCTTCTAAGTTCATCAGTTCCCTAGATAGAACTACTTAAACCTAACTAACCTAAGGACATCACACACATCCATGCCCGAGGCAGGATTCGAATCTGCGGCCGTAGTGGTCTCGCGGTTCCAGACTGTAGCGCCTAGAACCGCTCGGCCACTCCGGCCGGCCGATTTCTATTCAAATTTCGTTTCAATCTTATACGAGTGGCCCTAATAGCATCAGTATGAGGATTCAAATTAGTTTGCTTTAAATACGCGCTGTGACTGTCGTGGGCGTTAGTTAGCTTTGAGACTGGACGTCGTGAGTTGATGTTAGCCCAGAATGCCTTTATGGCAACAAAGAGGGCATTATCAGCATGTCACTGAGTTTGAACGAGGTCGTGTCATAGGGCTACGATAGGCTGGATGTTCCTTCTCCGATACTGCAGAAAGATTTGGCAGGAATGTGGCCACTGTACATTAACGTTGGCAGCGGTGGACACGGGAATGTACGGCCGGAAGAAGACCGAGCTCCGGTCTGCAAAGTGGCACTACCGAGAGGGAAGACCGTCGTGTTCGGCGTGTACCTCTAGCGCATAGTACTGTACCGACAGCAGCAATCTGAGCAGCAGTTGTCACCACAGTGACACAAAAAACTCCTACCAATTTGTTACTTGAAGGACACAGCCTCGAGCCAGACGCCCTGTAGCGTGTTTTCCACTGACCACATACCACCGCCATTTGCGAGAGCTCACTGGAGGGCAGGGTAGAGGTCTGTTGTGTTTTATGATGAAAGCTGGTTCTCTGGTTCTACCTCGGTGCCAGTGATGGCCCTGTGTTGGTCAAAAGGAGGCCAGTTGAGGTCCTGCAACCAACCTGTCTGTGTGCTAGACACATTGGACCTACACCTGGAGTTATGGACGCGATTTCGTATGACAGCAGGAGCACTCTCGTGGTTATCTCACAGACCCTGACTGCAATCTGGTGATTCGCCCTGTTGCGCTGTCATCCGTGAACAGCATTCCTCGGGGTGTTTTCCAGGAGGATAACGCTCGCCCACATACTGACGTTATAACCCACCATGCTCTGCAGAGTGCCGAAACGTTTCCTTGGCCTGCTCTTCAGCAGATCTGCCTCCAATTGAACACACACAGGATATCATCGGACGACAACTCCAGCGTCATCCACAAACATTGCATTAGCCGTCCCTGTACTGCCGACCAGCTGCAACAGGCATGGAACTCTATTCCACAAACTGACATCCGATACCTGTACAACATAATGCATTTAAGTTTGCATGCTTTCACTCAACATTATGGCGGTTACAGAGGTTAATTAATTTACCAGCATTTCACATTTACAGTGGCTTATCTCGCGTTTATATTGACCGGTGATCTTGCAATGTTCATCACTTAATTATGTTACCTACACACATTTCATTACTCTGCTTTACTTATTTTGTGGTGTTACGATTTTTTTTCTGTCACTATATGAGTAAATTTTATGAGGCTTAAAGACCTTGATATAGGGTGTGCGAAACGCCTGGGCTCGGCCGTCGGTTGTGGACCACAACGCCAGACTGGTAAACAAGGTGAAAGACACCCCTCCTCCAACCCTACCGCACGCTAACAAGGAGCGAACGCAGTTGTGGTTGCGCGTAATAATCTCCGAGCGCCCCCGTCTGGGCTGTGCAAAGCGTCTCGCTGCTACGTATATATACGGCCTGGCTTCTCTCCGTTCCGCCGTTATTCGTCATAAACTTCCGACCTGTTGCGCAGCGTCATTTCGCCGAAGTTAGACCACGCGGCGTCAAAAACTCCTATCGTTAGAGTGCGGTGGGTATGGGCTGCCGTACAGTGCCATGTTGTTAAATTCCTCCGCCGCCTCAGACACATCCGTTTCCTTGGCTTACTTCGCGTGCTCTGCTGAATTGTTGTTTCCATTACGTGCACAATATTTCGATGACTACCCACGTCTCTTCCAGGTGCTGCGATTTGTGCTGTTATCTGTATTTGCTCCTGGATTCTAACCTGACTGAACTATTGACGGTTTTGCAACGCTATTTATAGCTCATTAGCTAACAAACAGGGCATTGCCTGGGTGTTCATATTGCCAATTTTCTATTAGAAACGAAAACATAAACTGAACTGTGTTTGTAATTAAGTACAAAAAAAATTTCATTTTCTTGAAAAGATCTCTGAAATTATGAAACAGTCGTAAAAGAAATGTGCATAATGTGCTGTTGACAAGTACAGTCTCCAAATTAAGAGGCATGGTCCCAGACAGTTTCTATAGGCTGGGCGTAGCTCCTTCGCGTTTCTACAACGAGATCTTGTAAAAGTCTCTATGGCAACGGCTCCTCATCGCTGTCAAAAGCACTGCCAGGTGCCAGTGATTTTCTCAATTTGACTTGACTCTAGCAGTATCTCAATATTAGATAACAAATGTATTAAAACGTCATGTATGATACGGCAATTTTTACGTATCTCAGTATTTATGAAGTCATATGTGCCAAAGAATGATTTATTTGTGTAGGTACTATTCAGCGGCAGATGTGAATACTGTCTGTGAAACATGTAGTGAACAGAGCTAGTAGCAGAAGAGTAACAATTTAAAAGACATGCACGATGCAGCAGTATTTCACGCTACTCAGTGTTTATGACGTCACATCTTCTGAACTATGTGTTGTACTATGATATATTTTTGTAGATGCGTTTAGCGGCTTACGTGCATACTGTCTGTGGAATTTACTGTAAATATGTTGGTAGTACAGAAGTAATACATGACGTAAAATGTGGCACTTTTTCACCCATCTGACGTCATATCTCCCGAACTATGTTAGGTACAACAATTTTTGACTGACAGTAAGGATAAGATTGCTACAACCTTTGACGTTCTTTTGTTTTGCACAGCGCATATTGATATTCCGTGAAATGTAAAGTCTCTCAGTGCTCCCAAGCCTTGATGGATGTGATGGCCAGCGAGTTCTTAATAAATTAAGTGCCGGCCAGATCCCAATCTTCGTGTACATTGAAACCTCCTTCCCTGTTTATTAAATTTACTGAGACCTTCCTGAGCTAAGCATGTGAACTAGGCACGCTAATTTTGACGGAAAGGTTGTGATCCTAACTTTCTGACTAAATGGTGTAGGGTAGGTGAGAATACAACAACACGTGGGATATCAAGTTTTCCCAAAAGCGTAAGTTCACCATTCTCTCACCAGGCATCTTGGGCAAGTGGTGGGATGACCTCTGAAAATACCAATTTCTTTCCCAGACTTCCCCAAACTGATCTAAAGCTGCCTCTAATAACCTCATTCTCTACGTGCTGCTGAATTCCAATCTTCCTTCCTTGGCCTCGTACGAACATATCTGGGCCATATTACAATTTTAAACGTAACTGCCTGAGACACTTGTAAGTGACAGCGAGAATGAATGTTAATTTCACACCTTACATGAGATTTTATACTTCGTAACAAGTAGATTGATACGTCAGCTGACAAACTTTGGTGACCGTGAGCAAATTTGCCTATCAAAACGTACAATAAGTAATGCCAAAAGGGATGACTCTCGATTCGATGGTATTAACACACTGAACCCAAGTGCTGCATGTCAATGAGCAAAAGGTGAAGAAAGCTGCTGGAAGAAATGCTTTAGTTTGGGGACAGACGCGAGTTGCGGCGTCACGGCCAGCTTACAACTAAAGGCTTCTAACAATCGTTGGTGACCTGTGGCGAGAGAGACAACGAACGCGCCGGACGATACACCGAGGGGAGCAGGTACAGCCCAGCGCTGCTTGCAATGAAGAAATTCTTTAGAATTTCCAGATGGATACAACCAGGCCAGAAACGCAGTTAAATGGAGAGGCGCATTTACTGATCACGTGAAAGGTCCTCGGTGCTCTCGTGATGTACACGTGTAACTTTTAGGCGTCAAGAGCGGGCACAAAAATGTCCGATTGGCTGGAATAAACTCGGAAGGAGTAGAAGTGGTGATATTTCGATGCAGTTTAAAGGTAGCCCTTTGCTATTGGCAGGGGTAGTTTCCACAAGATGAAAGGAATGCTTCCATTGGTCTGAAAAAGCCGTGACGTGAAGCACCAAAGGACACAGGTGGGGGACAATTTGCTATGAAAGACAATACCAAACACTTCGAGGACTCTCCTCTGAAATAGCATCAAGTGTAGAACAGGTCGCATCACGCTCTGTATGGCGCCAAAAGAGGAATCTTGCGTGAACACTGTATTCATTCAATTTTGCTGACACTCAGCTAGAAATTAGCTGTAAAGTCGTTGAGCTCCGATAGCAGAGAAATGAAACGTAGTTAATTCTTCTTGCGAGAACTGAGAGTGTGTAGAAGTATACAAGATGCTCCATCTATGCACGTGTATATCGCCATATTTTCCAGACTAGGGATGAGTGCATGTTTTCTCGCCTAACGAGAAACATAGGACAGTTTCAGCTGATAAAATCAGTAAAGATTCTGATTAGTTTTTTAAAGGATTTTTCAGAGGGCGAGATCAGACATGCGTCCGACAACGCGTCGCAGCTACAGGTAAATGCTGCTGGCAGAGGCGTAACATTGTTGGATCAGCAGCTTGCATCCACTGTGAACATGACTAACCTTGAGTAATCTTTTGCACATCTTGTCACAAAAACTAACTTCCTCCATAGACTTCTTGTCATCCTAAATAATACTGAACTTAGAACCGTAATCGGATGATTTGACAAAATATTGGCCAACTCAGACAGTGCTTCACTGTCTAGATGTAGGAAAAATCTTACACCAATGTGCTCTGTCGTAGAATAAGGGTCCACTCCCAACCCCGGTAATTTAGTCTAGTGACGCTAACGCACTAACAGGGTGCTTTTGCTGTCTGACGAATGTGAAAAACAGTGGAGTATCAGACACTGAATCAGACACAGCAATAGTTACATATGGTAGTCTAGAATGAGTGCTTCTAGCTTACATGAGAAGTGACCTCTTTACAGGACATAAGTCTTTTTAAACAAAACAATAAAGTGAAATAATAGAAATCAATCCGTGGGATAATAATAATACAAGCTTATAAAACAGACAACTGCAACAGATACATTTAGTGACCCACATGCACGGCTCACAATGCTTTATAACTGGCGTGTCCATATATACATATTATGCCACAGTTACGCGTGCACAGCTAAAGTAGGGGGAAATATGATACAAAAGCAATTGCTCAGCCGTGATTATCTGTATCCAATTTTACACCTGTAAAACAACTACCTTAATTTGAAAGCACCGAAATCTAGAAAGTGCGAAGTACTATTGGAACAGTAGAACGATAACAACATTTTAGCGTGCACGTGACAACAAGCCGGGGTGTGTGTGTGTGTGTCAAGCAAGTGTGGAAGGCAAGGAGCTGGTGACGCCGAAGTGGCTAACTTGTGCGCATACACAATATATACAAGCAGACATAAATAAACAAAAGCAATAACATGCACATATTCACAAAACAATAAATACTAAACATGCATATATAACACTTTACTATTTTTGTTCCTTATGTACAACACATGTTAAGAAAGTAACAGGCACAAATAAATAGTGTGGAAATTATAGGAAATATTTCACACTGAAATGCAAAAGTCACTAATTAAGGCTTATAAAAACACCAACAGTCCGCAAATACTGGTTGTAAGCTACCACTGGGAACGATGTAACTCCGTCACTACAAATTTGTAAACAACAATATTTTTATATATATTTCAGTTGCAATCATGAGCGTTTCTGAAGAGGACGTTACTGTGGCGTATCATGATTTAAAGCTCAAAAAAATTGGTTTGCCTTTTTGTGGCGACGAACACGCTGCAGTCGTTTTGTCAGTTTCCTGGAGATGTGTGCCGCTGGACAGTACACGGGAGGTCGAACAGCTTTGCGTGACCTTGACTGGCGCCTCGCTCAACGACTCATTGTGCTTTTGCTCACTGTCAGGCCTCCACAGAATCCTGCAAGAGTGTATGAATATCTGCGACGCTCTGGTTTTCCCCAAAATAAACTCAGTGGCAGCTCTCTCCTTGGAAGGCACTTCTGTTACAGACGCCATTTTGAAGGCCGCCACCTATCGTAACTTCATGAAACTGTAGGGGCTGAAGCGGGAATATTCTACGATGCCCCACAACAAATTCCACATATTTCAACCGAAACTGTCGGACAAAACCATGTGTCTCATTACGTATTGAACGCCCTTCTTACTTCGAGAATGGAATATAGAGAAAGAAAAACAAAAAGTTAATAATTACACAGAGCTGGTAAACCGAAACAAACAAAGATCTGTTTGGCCTTTGTAGACGATCTCGTAGGTAATATATAGACCCTGACAGAATACAAAGAAGGACTAGAACTTGTTAAAGAAACAGCTATAGTGGGAGCTCTACAAATATCGTTTGAAAAGACATGAGTAGTCGACTCTCTAAGAATTTTAAAAACACAGTATGGCATCATCAAGAAAACAGACAGCTATAAATATCTGAGTGAAAATATAAACATAAAAAGTGAAAAAGAAATAATTAAAAACTAAACTGTAAAAATGAAAAGATTATACCTGAGAGTGACAAATCTGTACAATAAAAAATAATTCTTTTAGATGTTAAATTAAGCATTATAATACAGCTGTATTATCAGAAGACTAAAACTGTATGTGAGATCGGCAAAAGACGTGTTGGACACTCTGGGCATCTCGAGAGAACGAAGGAAGACAAATTTACAAAGAAGATCCATATATTCTTCCAAAGCTGGAAAATGGACAAAGAGAAAGGCTAATTGGGAGGGAGGCCGGGCGACAAGACAAAACAGAGATTTGAAGAAATGCAGATGGAACAAGAGATTTTACCCAACTAATTCAGTCTAGAAGTCAAGAAATTCAGCGGTTTTCAGGAACGTAAAACAAACACATAAACGATTGGTCCCAAATCGCCAGATGAGAGGAAAAGATCTCATTCTGAGAAAATGAAAAAGTTTTGGAGATGGACGAAGGAGAAGAGAAATAAATAGTTATCATGGCGCAATCTCTAGTTAGCTTGAAACGAAATAAACTAGGAGACTATGGACAGATACACTGATATAGAAGGAAGTTAAAAGATATAACAGAAGATAGATAGTAGCGATCCCTACGTCAGCGCATACATTTACTGGTTTTAGCTGTGTTAGACACGGCAATATAGAGGGAGGAGTTTCAGTGGGACAACTTGACATCTTGAGAAAATATGAAGTAAGCTAACTTCTCTTCCATTTACCAGATAACCACCAAAAGATATACTCTCGCAGTTTAATCAGCATAGCACTACACATGTAACGTCTCGTAGGAAAGAGCTTACGGACTTGGCATATTTAACCCTTAACTACACTCCCTATGGAGACTGACGATAGTAGCTTTGTGAGTTATTTTTCGATCCCAAAAACAAAAACCACATGAAACTTATTTACTTCAAAGTTTCTGTAAACTGTTGTTAAAGAATTAATAAGAGAAAGGCTTCTGTTATTGAAAAATCAGTCTTTATTAAAAAAGAAAACATAATCTTATCAACAACTAAGGCTCTTAAATTAACATTGGCTTCTACCACATAATTTTTGGAATTAACTTTAGAAAAAACAACTTCAATAATGTTCAGATACATGTTTTGGGATCAAATAATTGGTCAATTAAATAAACTACAAAGAAAAAATAGCCAATGATTTTTAATAAAAAAACGACAGTAGCTGCACGAACAAATCATCTAAGCACTTATTAAACTGTCATTCATCACAGTGAAGACAATCCTTTTTGTCAATGGAACGCATTGCACACGTTTTTTTATATTTAGAACATGTTTTGACTGTTTTGGTGTCTTTCTCGTATGGAATATGTGGCATCGTGACATCTTTTGACATTTTTGGCAGAGTCGGTCTTGAAGTCGTCGACGCTGCTATCATTTCACAATTTTTCCTAAATTATCCGCAAGTGTGCCGGCGTAAGCTGTCGCCAGCACACTAGTTGGCAAAGATATAGCGCAAGGATCGATAGCAGGCGCAGGATCAAGTGCGCCTATGGCGAAAGAGGCCAGAGACACACCAGCAACCAACGCGCCTCCAACGCCGTTTCGACAGCACGTATTTAGGTAGATGCCACTGACCGAAGGATCTCACTGACTCACTGTTGCAGTTTGGCGTCTGTCAGTCCACTTGCAGAATGGGCCCAGTTCACATCACAGGCTACAACAGCTCACAGCGACCAGATCAGTGACTACAGCAAGACTAAAGCTTGTAACATCAAGATTACCGATTTTGTCTGATGAGCTAGTACCACAACGCATGGACTCTATTTAAGTTAAGTAAAAGTTTGTTTGTGTAAATAAAGAACCATATTAATCCACATGCGCGTTTTTGTTGTAGAAAGAAGATACCGGCCACCCGTAACAACATCCTCTCCCTTGCTTCCTTGCGGTACAAGACTTTACAGTGGCGACGAGGATACTACACCAAGTCCCTAGCAAAATTTCTAGAATTAATTTTCTTCTCTTTGATATTTTCTTTGATGATGACATGCCGATTTGTATTTCTCGATTCACCACCTTGCTATTTTTGTTCATAACGATTTTTTCCATAAAAACAGCCAAATTTTCTTACTATTTCTTGGTTTTCTTCGCGAAAATTCTCTTCTTCTCCTTCTTTATCAGCTTCTATTTCACTATCAGTTTAATTAACAGATATTTTTGTTTCGTTACCACTTAACTCTGGTGTATACAGTGAGTCTGCAGTCTTCACTAGTTAACAATAACTCCAAAATTTTACCATCGTTCAAACGGTCTGTCTCAAAGAATTAAAAGACAATTTGTGGTCACAAATAAGAGGAGTAACGTTTGTAGCTTCTTGCGATGGATTTGGACTCCCAACTGCTACGTACCTAAGAAAATAATGGTCGCTGGTTAGCACGGGCCTGCAGAACACAAAAAGCACAACCGGTACTAAGATTACACAGACGTAGAGTGGTAACGCGGCAGAAAGGAACTGTAAACAAAAGAGTGGCACTTGGGGTAATAAATTAACCCACCAGTGTAGTTAAGAATTAAATATGCTAATAGCACAATTACCTAACAGGTAATCCAATCGCCGCCATTATCGATTATAGTTTGCCACCTTAGCCATCTCTCCGGTAATCATACACGTTTCCAACCTCTAAATATTGTCTAATCCACCTCGCAACTAATGTCTTTTTACTTCCCAATAATTTTAGAGCACCAGCTCCATATGAAAGCTTAGGTCCCTTTGGATCATCTACAAGGAACGCTGCCTCGTGATGCTTCAGATGTTTTGCACTCATTCTAAACAGCAACCGACAACACAAAACATTCAACTCTCACACTATTATACACGCTGTGCAAAAGCGTGTTGATTACATTCGAGACCACTACCAGAGACGTCGCTGCGGCCGTTGCATTTAAAATTATGGAGTACACTTTCTTGTGCAACTGACTGTATTGCAATGAAACTGGTACAGGCATGCGTATTCAAATACAGAGATACGTAAACAAGCATAATACGGCGCAGCGGTCGGCAACGCCTATATACAAGTGTCTGGCGCAGTTGTTAGATCGGTTACTGCTGCTACAATTGCAGGTTATCGAGATTACAGTGAGTTTGAACGTGATGTTATGATCGGAGCACGAGCCATGGGACGTAGCATCTCCGAGGTAGCGATGAAGTGGGGACTTGCCCGTGTGACCATTTCACGAGTGGACCGTGAGTATCAGGAATCAGGTAAAAAAATCAAATCTGCGATATCGCTGCGGCCGGAAAATGTCGTGCAAGAACGGGACCAACGACGACTGAAGAGAATCGTTCAACGTGACCGAAGTGCAACCCTTCCGCAGGTTGCGGCAGATTTCAATGCTGGGCTATCAACAATTGTCAGCGTGTGAACCATTCAACGAAACATCATCGATATGGGCTTTCGGAGCCGAAGGCCCACTCGTGTAGCCTTGTTGACTGTACGACACGAAGCTCTACGCCTCACCTGGGCCCATCAACATTGGAAACATGCTGCCTGGTCGGACGAGTCTCGATTCAAATTGTATCGAGCGGAAGGACGAGTACGGATGTGGAGACCACCTCATGAATCCATGGACCTTGCATGTCAGCAGGGGACTGTTCAAGCCGACGGAGGCTCTGTAATGGTGTGGGGCGTGTACAGTTGGAGTATGAATGAGAGCCGTGATAGGTCTAGATACGACTCTGACAGGTGTCACGTACCTAAGCATCCTGTCTGATCACCTGCAAGCATTCATGTCCATTGTGCATTCCCACGGACTTGGGCGATTCCAGCAGGACAGTGCGACACCCCACACGTCCAGAATTGCTACCGAGTGGCTCCAGGAACACTCTTCTGAGTTTAAACACTTCCTCTGGCCACCAAACTCCCATCTGGGATGCCTTGTAACTTGCTGTTCAGAATAGATCTCCGCTCCCTCGTACTCTTACGGACTTATGAACAGCCCTGCAGGATTCATTGTATCAATTTCCTCCAGAACTACTTCATACGTTAGTCGAGTCCATGCCGCGTCGTGTTGCGGCACTTCTGCATGCTAGCGGGGGCCCTACGCGATATTAGACTAGTGTATCAGTTTCTTTGGCTCTTCAGTGTATATATGGAAGGCAACTGCTCATAAATTTGGTAACAGAGCTACAGTTTCACTTGTAAATAAAGAACTGCTTTTAAACACTACGGAGATGTTTATGTCCAGCCTATGCAAATATTTCCAATACTTTTGAGAAATGAGACGATAAATGGTGTTCAGAGTTTAGCACAAATGCAGTGGCAGCCCTTTCCCCGGAGGAAATTTCGCTTTCGCCGCTGCGACGGCCTTTCACTGGGACGTCGCTCGCGCCTGTCCTGCGGGACACGAGATACCGTTTGAGCCCCGCGGAGACTAATGACTGTTTTCCTCGCTGCTCTGCGCTCCGCATTCCTCGTCACCTCTCTGCCCCGATATTTTCGTCACCTCCCAGGGAAGCGCCGCGCCGCGCCGCGCGGCCCGGAGCGCTTAGCGGGGCATTAAGTCCCGGCCCGCGGTATATACGAAATGGCGGGTAATTAAGGCGAGTGCCAAGTGGCGCTCCGGTGGGCCTCGTTAAGGAAACACTTATCACGGCGCGGGCGAAGGCGGAAGCCTCCGTCACACCAGTACCCACTCGGTAGCTCGCGCACTCTAAATCTTTAGCGCCAGAGAAACACTTTCACCGCCCGTGTCTTCAGCCGGGCTCCAGCGTATCGTTCTGTGAAGCTGTGCGTAATCTGGTGCGGATTTTAATTGGTCATCCTCCATCATGAGTAGTGCGTGGGAATCCCGCAGCACGGTGTATTTTCCCGTCAATGAAACGGCGGCTGGCTATGGTCGGGGAGATCGCTTTACAGCCATTTCCAATGTCGAGATGCTTCCTTCGTCAATGATTAGCAGACAGTACTATCATTCCTGCCGGTTCAACAGGACGGTACCTGATTCATTAGGGAGCTTATGGGTTGACCAAAGCGGCATAAGAGGATTTCCCCACGATGTCCGGATGTAACGCTATAATACAGATGTAATATATTTTTAAAACATTTTTCTAAAGTATCAGCTAGCTTCGTACAAGTAGTGATGTTAACATTTTCATGTTTTCTGTCTTTCCTCTGCATCTTTCACATTACTTCCAGTAACTCCATTCTCGATTAATAATAAAAAAAAAAAACTCGCATGTATAAAACATCTCCAAATGCCTTATTACGTAACTCATTATCAAACAATGGATAAGTATAGTGTGGGTATTTTACGTTCATTGCAAAAGTTAGTTTCTCACGCAGCTCAATGTTTATGACGTCATACCTCCTTAACTATGTTGCATACAGTAATATAATTTTGAGCGTACATTCAGTAATATAAGAGCTACGTCCAAAAAGTAAGTTCCGTTTGGTTATATAAAACAAACGTGTAAAGATACAGAACAAATATTTGTTGTACAAAATCTACAACTGTTAAAACTATTTTTATACATAGCTTCCGAAATTTTGTAGGCACTTGTCATAGTGTGGCAAAAGCTTGTGTGTGCCATCTTCATAGAAGGTTTCCGCCTATACATTCAACAATGTGGTAATATTTTCTCTCACCTTGTCATCATCGTTGAAGTGTTGACCACCAACGACAAAAAAAAAGTTCAAATGTGTGTGAAATTTTATGGGACTTAACTGCTAAGGTCATCAGTCCCTAAGCTTACACACTACTGAACCTAAATTATCCTAAGGACAAGCACACACACCCATACCCGAGGAAGGACTCGAACCTCCGCCGGGACCAGCCTCACAGTCCATGACTGCAGCACCAAGGACGGATTTTAGGTGTAAGAAGAGGTGAAAGTCGCTAGGAGAGAGGTCCGGGTTGTACGGAGGATGAACAAACGCGTCCATGTGCAATTTCCCCGTACGAGTTGTCTGGTCACATTCGCCGTGTGAGGTCGGGCATTATCGTGGAAAAAAACAACACCTTTTGACAGCAATCCTCCGCGCTTGTTCGGTATTGCGCAGCGCAATTTCTTAATGGTCTCGCAGTAACCATGTGCACTGATTGTTTGGTGTCGTGGAAAGAAATCAATCAGCAAAATGCCTTTTCTGTCCCGAAAAACGGTGCACATCACTTTTCGAGGTGTCAAGATTTCCTTAGGCTTAACCTTCGTTGGGGATAAAGTGTGCCTCCATTTCGCTGATTGCCGTTTTGTTTCAGGGGTGTCGTACGATACCCAAGTTTCATCCCCCGTGACTATCCGACAAAGGAAACCATCGCCTTCTTCACTGTAGCGTGTTAAAAACTGAAGTGCACTGCCTATCCGTTGTTTTTCGTGTTATTCAGTAAGAATTTTTGGTACCCAACGTGAGCAAAGTTTTCGAAATTACAGTTTTTCAGATCGTAAGATCTGCGGAACTTCCATAGCAAGGGCACTAGGTGTAAACATACGCTTGCGCTTAATCTTCTCTTCAATTGTGTGAACAAGTTCATCAGTAACCACAGACGGGCGTCCACTTCGTTCTTCATCGTGCACTTGATCACAGCCTTCATTGAACAGTCTGACCCATCTTCTAACAATTGAATCACTCATAGCATTTGGTCCGTGAACCTCGCAGAATTGCCGATGAATTTCCTTTCGTTTAATTTTCTTTGCATTTAGAAAACGAGTCACAGATCTGATTTCACACGCGGCAGCATTTTCAATTACGGCTGACATTGTGAAGAAGCACTACAAAGCACAAGTCGGCAGCAGCGATCTGAAAATGGCGTACATGTCTTCTCCTTGAGTCAGAGTAACTGCCGTGCATGCTCGGAACTGCGATCGTAGCGCTGCCGCGGATAGAAATACAAACGGAACTTACTTTGTGGACGACTCTCGTATGTGGGATCTGCCTACACGATATGTTGCGGAAATTTGTGGTAAGTTCCTATAGAAGCTAACTGTCGAGGTCATCGGTCCCTAAGTTTACACACCACTTAATCTAACTTACGCTAAGGTCAACACACACACAGATGCCCGAGTGAGGACTCGAACCTCCGAAGGAGAGGGAAGGGAGGGGGAGGGGGAGGGGAGCCAGGCGAACCGTGGCAAGGCGCCTTAAGGCGATGTGCAGTGTGTTGCGAATAGTCAGCAGTGAAGATATAATACATTAAAACGTCACGCCTGATTCAGAAGTTCCACATTATCAACAGCGAAACGATAGCAAACGATAAACTTTTCCCATTTGTCATTCCGTGGAAGGTGTCAGCAACAAACAGTTTCGTAAAGGTTTGAAATTATGTTTAAAGTCTGTTGGAAGTCCGTAAGTGCCCTCACTCTTAAATACTGGATGGGTTCAGTCTGGGTGATTTGTGCCCTGTGAGTTACGCTGGCTCACGACACAGAGACAGCTCCCCACTGTAACGCTTGTCTTACTGTGTTAAACCTTTAAAATATGGTTAAACATCTTAATCACCAGACTGTAACACTATTTTTTAATTTCTAAATCCACTCAGTAATTATATAAAATATTCAAATCCAATTTTTTTTGCGCCTCTAGAAGCCGTGAAATAGGCAACCAGCAACTGGAATCGTGCCCCGTTTAGTGGTTTAGCAATATACCGGGTGATCAAAAAGTCAGTATAAATTTGAACACTGAATAAACCACGGAATAATGTAGATAGAGAGGTAAAAATTGACACACATGCATGGAATAACATGGGGTTTTATTAGAACCAAAAAAATACAACAGTTCAAAACATGTCCGACAGATGGTGCTTCATCTGACCAGAATAGCAATAATTAGCGTAACAAAGTAATACAAAGCTAAGATGATGTTCTTTACAGGAAATGCTCAATATGTCCACCATCATTCCTCAACAATAGCTGTAGTCGAGGAATAATGTTGTGAACAGCACTGTAAAGCATGTCCGGCGTTATGGTGAGGCATTGGCGTCGGATGTTGTCTTTCAGCATCCCTAGAGATGTCGGTCGATCACGATACACTTGCGACTTCAGGTAACCCCAAAGCCAATAATCGCACGGACTGAGGTCTGGGGACCTGGGAGGCCAAGAATGACTAAAGTGGCGGGTGAGCACACGATCATCACCAAACGACGCGCGCCAGAGATCTTCTACGCGTCTAGCAATATGGGGTGGAGCGCCACCCTGCATAAACATCGTACGTTCCAGCAGGTGTTTATCGGCCAGGCTGGGGATGATGCGATTCTGTAACATATCGGCGTACCTCTCACCCGTCACGGTAGCAGTTACAAAACCAGAATCACGCATTTCCTCGAAGAAAAATGGGCCGATAACGGTAGATGTGGTAAATTCAACCCATACCGTGACTTTCTCGTCGTGCAATGGAGTTTCCACAACAGTTCTAGGATTTTCGGTAGCCCAAAATTCTGCAGTTGCGGGCGTTGGCAGACCCTCTGAGCGTGAAATGAGCTTCGTCGGTCCACAACACGTTACTCAACCAGTCGTCATCTTCCGCCATCTTTTGGAACGCCCACACCGCAAATGCTCTCCGCTTCACTAAATCGCCAGGTAACAGTTCATGATGCCGATGGATTTTGTACGGATAGCGTCGGAGGGTAGGCCTCAGTGCCAACCAAACAGTAGTGTACGGAATGCCGGTGCGACGTGCGACTGCACGAGCGCTGACTTCGCCCGCTATGGTCTCCATTTCTTCCTGTGTCAGTGTTGTCGTAACTGCCGTCCGCTTCACGTCTGCTGTGCTGCGAGCTTCGTTAATTTAAGTATTAACTGTATTTTTCTTACTTGTCACTTCTTCTTCCGTGTGTTTTTGCTTTTAGGAAGCTTTAATTGTCGAGTGCTAATAATAGTGTTCCATAGATTTCGTGTTTGTTTTGAATACAGTCAGAGAGAGTCCCTTTAGTCAACCATAGTGCCAGTAGTGCTAGTGTTTGTTTTCAATACAGTCCAGAGACAGGTAGTGCTATTTTCATTGTTTTCTACAAGAAGTGGCTAGCAACCACAGTTCAGTCAGTTTAGTCAGCCGCCTTTAGTGAATTAGCAGTCTTAGTTAAAAGTTGATTAACTCTCTACAGTAAATTGATTTCTTAGGATGGATAGGATGTGTGACTGCTGTGTACGGACGCAGGAGGAGCTGGCCACTGTTCGCGAACAGCTGAGCGTGTTGATGGCCGCGGTCAGCCGTCTTCAGGCTGCTGCCTCGGAGTGTAGCGACCGTGGGGAGTCTGGTGCGTCGCAAGGTACACCCCAGGTGTTACATGCTTCACCCACTGTCCCTGCTGTCGAGACATCTTCGCGGGTACCGGGCGCGGTTGGGCCACCCTCTCCCCAAGGGGAGTGGCGGGTTCAGCGGCGTTCGCGGCGCACGAGGCGGAGGGTCAATGTGGAGGCTGGCCGTGTGGCATCGCCCGCTCTGCCTGTGAGTGGACATGTGGCTGCTCCTTCAGCAAGGTCCGAGCAGGCACACGGGGGAAGGGTTTATTAGTGATTGGGAGCTTCAACGTTATGCGGGTGATGGAGCCCCTTAGGGAAATAGCGGAAAGGTCGGGGAAGAAGGCCAGTGTTCACTCTGTCTGCTTGCTGGGGGGTCTCATCCGAGATGTGGAGGAGGCCCTGCCGGCGGCGACAGAGAGCACTGGGTGCACCCGACTGCAAATTGTTGCTCATGTCGGCACCAATGACTCCTGCCGTCTGGGTTCAGAGGTCATCCTGATTTCGTACAGGCGGTTGGCGGAATTGGTGAAGGCGGAAAGCCTCGCTCGCGGGGTGGAATCAGAACTAACTATTTGTAGTATCGTTCCCAGAACCGATCGCGGTCCTCTGGTTTGGAGCCGAGTGGAAGGCTTAAACCAGAGGCTCAGACGATTCTGCGGAGATCTGGGGTGCAAATTTCTCGACCTCCGCTATCGGGTGGAGAAATGTAGGGTCCCCCTGAATAGGTCAGGCGTACACTACACACCGGAAGCGGCTACAAGGGTAGCGGAGTACGTGTGGAGTGCACATGTGGGTTTTTTAGGTTTGAGAATTTCCTCCCTAGGCCCGACAAGACGCCTCCTGAGACGCGGAAAGGTAGGAGTGGGCAAAATGCAACAGGGAATAACAATATTAAAGTGCTAATAGTAAACTGCAGGAGCGTCTATAGAAAGGTCCCAGAACTGTTCTCATTAATAAACGGTCACAACGCCCATATAGTACTAGGGACAGAAAGTAGGCTGAAAACAGACGTAAACAGTGATGAAATCCTAAACTCAGATTGGAATGTATACCGCAGAGACAGGTTGGTCAGTGAAGGGGGAGGCGTGTTTATAGCGATAAGAAGCGCAATAGTATCGAAGGAAATTGACGGAGATCCGAAAAGTGAAATAATTTGGGTGAAGGTCACGGTTAAAGCAGGCCCAGACATGGTAATTGGATGTCTCTATAGGCCCCCTGGCTCAGCAGTTGTTGTGGCTGAGCACCTGAAGGATAATTTGGATAATATTTCGAGTAGATTTCCCCAACATGTTATAGTTCTGGGTGGAGATTTTAATTTGCCGGATATAGACTGGGAGACTCAAACGTTCATAACGGGTGGCAGGGACAAAGAATCCAGTGAAATTTTTTAAGTGCTTTATCTGAAAACTACCTTGAGCAGTTAAACAGAGAACCGACTCGTGGCGATAACATATTAGACCTTCTGGTGACAAACAGACCCGAACTATTTGAAACAGTTAACGCAGAACAGGGAATCAGCGATCATAAAGCGGTTACTGCATCGATGATTTCAGCCGTAAATAGAAATATTAAAAGAGGAAGATTTTTCTGTTTAGCAAAAGTGACCAAAGGCTGATTTCAGAGTACCTGACGGCTCAACACGAAAGTTTTGTCACAAGTACAGATAGTGTTCAGGATCAGTGGACAAAGTTCAAAACCATCGTACAATATGCGTTAGATGAGTATGTGTCAAGCAAGATCGTAAGAGATGGAAAAGAGCCACCGTGGTACAACAACCGACTTAGAAAACTGCTGCGGAAGCAAAGGGAACTTCACAGCAAACATAAACATAGCCAAAGCCTTGCAGACAAACAAAAATTACGTGAAGCGAAATGTAGTGTGAGGAGGGCTATGCGAGAGGCATTCAATGAATTCGAAAGTAAAGTTCTATGTACTGACTTGGCAGAAAATCCTAAGAAATTTTGGTCTTATGTCAAAGCGGTAGGTGGCTCAAAACAAAATGTCCAGACACTCTGTGACCAAAATGGTACTGATACAGAGAATGACAGACTAAAGGCCGAAATACTAAATGTATTTTCCAAAGCTGTTTCACAGAGGAAGACTGCACTGTAGTTCCTTCTCTAGATTGTCGCACAGATGACAAAATGGTAGATATCGAAATAGACGACAGAGGGATAGAGAAACAATTAAAATCTATCAAAAGAGGAAAGGCCGCTGGACCTGATGGGATACAAGTTCGATTTTACACAGAGTACGCGAAGGAACTTGCCCCTCTTCTTGCAGCGGTGTACCGGAAGTCTCTAGAAGAGCGTAGCGTTCCAAAGAATTGGAAAAGGGCACAGGTCATCCCCGTTTTCAAGAAGGGACGTCGAACAGATGTGCAGAACTATAGACCTATATCTCTAACGTCGATCAGTTGTAGAATTTTGGAACACGTATTATTTTCGAGTATAATGACTTTTCTGGAGACTAGAAATCTACTCTGTAGCAATCAGCATGGGTTTCGAAAATGACGGTCGTGTGAAACCCAGCTCGCGCTATTCGTTCACGAGACTCAGATGGCCATAGACACGGGTTCACAGGTTGATGCCGTGTTTCTTGACTTCCGCAAGGCGTTCGATACAGTTCCCCACAGTCGTTTAATGAACAAAGTAAGATCATATGGACTATCAGACCAAATGTGTGATTGGATTGAAGAGTTCCTAGATAACAGAGCGCAGCATGTCTTTCTCAATGGAGAGAAGTCTTCCGAAGTAAGAGTGATTTCAGGTGTGCCGCAGGGGAGTGCCGTAGGACCGTTGCTATTCACAATATACATAAATGACCTTGTGAATAAGTTCACTGAGGCTTTTTGCGGATGATGCTGTGGTATATCGAGAGGTTGTAACAATGGAAAATTGTACTGAAATGCAGGAGGATCTGCGACGAATTGACGCATGGTGCAGGGAATGGCAATTGAATCTCAATCTAGACAAGTGTAATGTGCTGCGAATACATAGAAAGAAAGATGCCTTATCATTTAGGTACAATATAGCAGGTCAGCAACTGGAAGCAGTTAATTCCATAAATTATCTGACAGTACGCATTGGGAATGATTTAAAATGGAATGATAATATAAAGTTGATCGTTGGTAAAGCAGATGCCAGACTGAGATTCATTGGAAGAATCCTAAGGAAATGCAATCCGAAAACAAAGGAAGTAATTTACAGTACGCTTGTTCGCCCACTGCTTGAATACTGCTCACCAGTGTGGGATCCGTACCAGACAGGGTTGATAGAAGAGATAGAGAAGATCCAACGGAGAGCAGCGCGCTTCGTTACAGGATCATTTAATAATCGCGAAAGCGTTACGGAGATGATAGATAAACTCCAGTGGAAGACTCTGCAGGACAGACGCTCAGTAGCTCGGTACGGGCTTTTGTTGAAGTTTCGAGAACATACCTTCATCGAGGAGTCAAGCAATATATTGCTCCCTCCTACGTATATCTAGCGAAGAGACCATGACGACAAAATCAGAGATATTAGAGCCCACACAGAGGTATACCGACAATCCTTCTTTCCACGAACAATACGAGACTGGAATCGAAGGGAGAACCAATAGAGGTACTCAGGGTATCCTCCGCCACACACTGTCAGGTGGCTTGCGGAGTATGGATGTAAATGTACACTCCTGGAAATGGAAAAAAGAACACATTGGCACCGGTGTGTCAGACCCACCATACTTGCTCCGGACACTGCGAGAGGGCTGTACAAGCAATGATCACACGCACGGCACAGCGGACACACCAGGAACCGCGGTGTTGGCCGTCGAATGGCGCTAGCTGCGCAGCATTTGTGCACCGCCGCCGTCAGTGTCAGCCAGTTTGCCGTGGCATACGGAGCTCCATCGCAGTCTTTAACACTGGTACCATGCCGCGACAGCGTGGACGTGAACCGTATGTGCAGTTGACGGACTTTGAGCGAGGGCATATAGTGGGCATGCGGGAGGCCGGGTGGACGTACCGCCGAATTGCTCAACACGTGGGGCGTGAGGTCTCCACAGTACATCGATGTTGTCGCCAGTGGTCGGCGGAAGGTGCACGTGCCCGTCGACCTGGGACCGGACCGCAGCGACGCACGGATGCACGCCAAGACCGTAGGATCCTACGCAGTGCCGTAGGGGACCGCACCGCCACTTCCCAGCAAATTAGGGACACTGTTGCTCCTGGGGTATCGGCGAGGACCATTCGCAACCGTCTCCATGAAGCTGGGCTACGGTCCCGCACACCGTTAGGCCGTCTTCCGCTCACGCCCCAACATCGTGCAGCCCGCCTCCAGTGGTGTCGCGACAGGCGTGAATGGAGGGACGAATGGAGACGTGTCGTCTTCAGCGATGAGAGTCGCTTCTGCCTTGGTGCCAATGATGGTCGTATGCGTGTTTGGAGCCGTGCAGGTGAGCGCCACAATCAGGACTGCATACGACCGAGGCACACAGGGCCAACACCCGGCATTATGGTGTGGGGAGCGATCTCCTACACTGGCCGTACACCACTGGTGATCATCGAGGGGACACTGAATAGTGCACGGTACATCCAAACCGTCATCGAATCCATCGTTCTACCATTCCTAGACCGGCAAGGGAACTTGCTGTTCCAACAGGACAATGCACGTCCGCATGTATCCCGTGCCACCCAACGTGCTCTAGAAGGTGTAAGTCAACTACCCTGGCCAGCAAGATCTCCGGATCTGTCCCCCATTGAGCATGTTTGGGACTGGATGAAGCATCGTCTCACGCGGTCTGCACGTCCGGCACGAACGCTGGTCCAACTGAGGCGCCAGGTGGAAATGGCATGGCAAGCCGTTCCACAGGACTACATCCAGCATCTCTACGATCGTCTCCATGGGAGAATAGCAGCCTGCATTGCTGCGAAAGGTGGATATACACTGTACTAGTGCCGACATTGTGCATGCTCTGTTGCCTGTGTCTATGTGCCTGTGGTTCTGTCAGTGTGATCATGTGATGTATCTGACCCCAGGAATGTGTCAATAAAGTTTCCCCTTCCTGGGACAATGAATTCACGGTGTTCTTATTTCAATTTCCAGGAGTGTAGATGTAGAACTGTCTCAGCAGCATTACGCCTTGTGCTCGGTCGGCCACTACGGGTTCTATCATCTATACAACCCGTGGCTTCAAACTTCGAAATCATTCTCGCCACAGCTGCATCTGTCAACGGACCTTCACCCGTTCGAATCCCCTTCCTATGGCGATAGGATCTTAACGCTGAACTAGCACATTCCCCAGTCTGATAATACAGCGTCAATAAAAGCGCATCTGATTCTCTCTCATTGCAGCTTCTTTTATACACGATTGTCGTGCGCAGTCATTGACGTTTTGCTGTCCAGCGCCATCTGTCGGACATATTGTGAACTTTGTTTTCCTTTGGTTCTAATAAAACTCCATGTCATTCCAAGCATGTGTGTCAATTTTTACCTCCCTATCAACATTATTCCTGATTTATTAAGTTTTCAAATTTATAATGACTTTTTGATCACCCGGTAGATTAATAACACCTTCTTGTACATGTGCTCCATCTATGCAGCTAAATAAAAGGCTGTTCGTTTTAATACCATACGCGTTTCGCTTCTTTATATTTCCGCAACATCCTCAGTCTGTAATACATATTTGTTGCATGAATATAATAAACGTGTTTTCTGGTGTATTACTATACAGTTTTTCTGTTATTTTCTAATTGTTAGATAAGAAACATCTTTCTGCAGCAAAAATTTCTTCAGGTGAAACTCCTTATATGGTCGTAATTGCGATGTTATGGGATCTGGTTTTCATATACGTGCGCCATGCTGGAATTGGATCTCGATGAACTGCGCGTACCATGGTTGTCCTATTTCCGGCTTAATACATTTCAGCGAAGCACTTGACTTTCCATATGCGTTTTGTTAAAAGGGTGGGTTGCCTCGTTGTGTTTACATTTATGGTGTTGCCCCTGTAGCTGTGTTTTTTCGGTCGGCTTTTGTTTGCGTTGTGGTATTTGCATGCAATTCAATAGTCTTCAAATGAGAAAGCACAGCAATCAGTCGTCCTTTTGTTTTAGGTTTTATTAGGCAAATCTAGGTTTCGGCTAGTGCCTAGCCGTTATCAGTGCACCATTTATGGTATCAATGCACGTCCTAGTACGTCACTCCCCTGTCGTTCGGGCTTCAGTCGACAGAAGTTCTAGGACGTGCATTGACACCATGAAATAGTGCATTGATAATGGCTAGGCACTAGCCGGAACCTAGATTTGTCTAATAAAACCTAAAATAAAAAGACGACTGATTGCTGTGCTGTACCATTTGAAAATCATATCACAGCGGTTGAGTACACCCAAGTTCCTAATGGAAAGTAACTCGATTTTGATAGTGGTTTGTCTTATGTTGGCGTATGTGTAAAACGACTATTAACAACATTTGAAATTTTATGTGAATTGTTACTACTATGTGTCATGTTTACGCAAATGCTACAGAAAATCTGGTGTCTACATATTTGTCATAGAATCAAATGGTTCAGATGGCTCTGAGCACTATGGGACTTAACATCTGAGGTCATCAGTCCCCTAGAACTTAGAACTACTTAAACATGACTAACCTAAGGACATCACACACATCCACGCCCGAGGCAGGATTCGAACCTGGGACCGGGAGCAGTTGCGTGGTTCCGGACTGAAGCGCCTAGATCTGCTCGGACATAGCGGCCGGCTGTCATAGAATCAACCGTGTTGGTAATAGCGCCAATAGTTGCTTAGCTTCGTCAGAGCGAGCGCGTTCGTCATTTCAGTACCTGCCACGATATACACTGAGGTTCCGAAGGTCATCGGACAGCGATATGCACATATACATATGGCGGTAGTATCGCATACACAAGATATCAAAGGGCAGTACATTGGCGGAGCTGTCATTTGAACTCATGTGATACATGTGAAAAGGTGACCTACATGATTATGGCCGCACGACGGGATTTGAGATTCTGAATGTGGAACCATAGTTGGAACCAGACGCATGGGACATTCCATTTCGGTAATCGTTAGGAAATTCGATATTCCGAGATCCAAAGTGTCAAGAGTGTGCCGAGAACATCATATTTCAGCCATTACCTCTCACCACGGTCAACGCAGTGCCCGACGGTGTTCACTTAATGACCAAGAGCAGCGTCGTTTGCCAGTGCTTAAAAGAAAAGCACCACTGCGTAAAATAAACGCAGAAATAAATGAAAGACGTATGACGAACGTATCCATTAGGACAGTGCAGCGAAATTTGACGACTATGGGGTATGGCAGGAGACGATCGACGCGAGAGCCCTTGCTAACAGTACCACATCGCCTGCAGCGCCTCTCCTGCGGTCGTGACCACGTGGCGTCGGCTGGATCAGACGAGTCCCGATTTCAGATGGTAAGGGATGACGGTAGGGTTGGTTGGTTGGTTGGTTTTAAAGAGAGAGAATGAGCCGAACTACGAGGTCATCGGTCCCTTGTTCCTAATAAAACAATGCCACAAGGGTGAGAATAAAACGGACGAAACATATAACACAAAACGGAAAGAAAGGAAAAGCCACAAGAACGACGGGAAGGCAACGAATACTAAAAGGAACAAAAGAGAACAAGAAAACAAGAGAGAGACGCTAGAAACAGAAGGGAGTAAAACATGAAAGCAGATTACAGTGGCTGGCAAACCACGAGAATAAAAAGGGAAAGCCAGCCACTCTGCGACACATTAAAACCTCCGCCCTAAAAGCACTAGGGTGGAGGGCACGTGCCGGGGGGGGGGGGGGGGGGGGGCAAAGGACATGCGCTAAAACCTACATAGATGTATAAAACCCGCTCTCGCGGATAAAACGTAAAACTAAAGCTGCTGCAGAGGCATTGTCGCCCGACACCGAAGGCAGGTTGCTGGGAAAGTTAAATGTCTGCCGCAGAGCGGCTAAAAGTGGACAGTCCAGCAAGAGGTGGACGACTGTCGTTTGGCAGCCACAGCGACACTGGGGTGGGTCCTCGCGACGGAATAGGTAACCATGCGTTAGCCACGTATGCCCAACGGTAGGGTTCGAGGGTGGCGCTGACCCCCGGAAGCGATGAACCGAAGTTGTCAGCAAGGCACTGTGCAAGCTGGTGGCAGTTCATCTACATAATACTCCGCAAGCCAACTAATGGTGTGTGGCGGAGGGTACTTTCGGTACCACTATCTGACCCTCCATTCCTGTTCCACTCGCGAATAGTGCGTGGGAAGAATGATTGTCGGTAAGCCTCTGTATATGCTCTAATTTCCCGAACTTTCTCCTCGTCTTCAATACGCGAGGTGTATGTGGGGGAAAGTAACCTGTTGTCTGACGCCTCCTGAAAAGTGCTGTCGCGAAATTTCAACAGTGAATCTCTCCGTGATGCACAACGTTTCTCTTGTAACGTCTGCCAGTGGAGTTTGTTTAGCATCTCCGTAACGCTCTCTCGCCAGCTAAACGAACCTGTGACGAAACGAGCCGCTCTTCATTGGATGTTCTCGATCTCCTCCATCAGTCTTAGCTGATAGGGATCACAGACAGATGAACAGTACTCAAGAATCGGGCGACAAGCGCCCAATATGCCACTTCTTTCGTTAGTGAGTTAAATTTCCTTACGATTCTTCCGATGAATCTGAGTCTTGTGTCTGCTTTTCCCACTATATTTTTTTATATGGTCATTCCTCTTAAGACTGCTCTGGATAGTTACGCCTAGATATTTTACGACACACGCTGTCTCCAGCCCGTTTGTAATAAAAAATGGCTCTAAGCACTATGGGACTTAACATCTGAGGTCATCAGTCCCCTAAACTTCGAACTACTTAAACCTAACTAACCTAAGGACATCACACACATCCATGCCCGAAGCAGGATTCGAACCTGCGACCGTAGCAGCAGCGCGGTTCCAGACAGAAGCGCCTAGAACCGCTCGGCCACAACGGCCGGCGTTTGTCATCAATAGTGCAGCTGTACAGTAGTGGCTTTCTTTTCCTATGTATGCGCAATATGTTACGTTTATTTACGTTCAGGGTCAACTGCCAGAGTATGCACCATTCTTCAGTTCTCTGCAGGTCGTTCTGAAAATCCTTACTATCTTCTGGCGTTGCTACTTTGGTATAAACAACTGCATCATCTGCGAATAGCCTTAAAGAGCATTCGACGCTTTCTACTATATATATATATATATATATATATATATATATATATATATATATAATATTACCTTTACCATACTACCTGTGCTTTATAACCTTCAATAAGCGATACTAATTTTGGGATTTTTCCTTGGATGCTCCTACAGTTTACTAAAATCATATTAATCTCTTCGATTTCTGATCTGCGAGGACCAAGATTCTCTGAGGTCGCTGTGGCTGATTTAACAGGCAAATCGTGTTTGCTCGCAAGGGAGGGATCCTCTAACCTAAAAAAGCCCCATGTGCACGCCACACGTACTCCGCTGCCCTCGTAGCCGCTTCCCGCGTGTAGTGCACGCCTGACCTATTAAAGGGAGCCCTACAATTCTGCACCCGATAGCGGAGGTCGACAAATTCCCATCCGATACCGTCGCAGAGGCGTCTGACCCTCTGGTTTTGCTCCAAACCAGAGGACCGCGATCAACACTAGATACGATGCTACAAATAGACAGCTTAGCGTGCACCCCGCGTGCATTGCTACTTGCCTTCACCGAATCAGCCAGCCGCCAAAAGGAGCCGAGGATGGCCTCAAAACCCAAGCGGCAGGCGTCATTCGTGCCGATTTGTGCCAGTACATGCAGCCAGTTGCACTCAGTGCGCTCAATAGCCGCCGGCAGGGCCTCCTCCACATCACGGATGAGACCTTCCGGCAAACATACCGAATGCACACTGGAATTCTTTCTCGCCTTGCCTGCTATCTCCTTGAGGGGCTTCATCACCCGCCTAACATTGGAGCTCCGAATGACTAGCATACCCAGCCTCTGTACTTGTCCGGAATGGCAGGAAAATCGATTGCTGACCCAACAGGGGAGGCATACCGCGCTGAAAGCACCTCTTAACCTGCTGCTAAGACGTAGGGAGCCAGCCGCACGGCCTGCTCCCTCTTTCGCCTTCCGCCCAGTGACACGCGAACCCTCCACTGTCTGCCATCCACTCTGGAGTGAGGACGGACCGGTCAGATGTTGCGTATTGGAAGCCACAGTGACGTCCAGATCACCAGGGGATTCCAGTGACACCAAAGTTGTCGCAGGTCTCGTCACTGGCGACCCGACGTCACCGCAACTTCGAGTATTAGCTAGAAGCTTGTCGACGGTAGCCAACGCACCTTCCAGCTGTTTCCGAACACCTGCCAACTCTCCTTGCGTCCGCTCACAACAAGCACAGTCTTTAGCCATATCGTACTGTGTATAAAATAGATATGAGGTCTCAAATGGCAGTACTGAGTTTCAAAATATACCAAAGGAAAAGAAAGTAACACTAAAAGTTGGTGTGCAGATTTCTCACTGAACTCTGAGACTGCAAGCTACTAAACAGAAATAAATTTCTCTACACGGAAAATTTACACTAGGAAGCCGCCCTACACAAGGATATTCGCAAGACTTACGCAAAGACAAATTTTCTAACCATTAGTCTACACAGTAAAATACACACGTAGAGTTTACTGTTTTGCAGAAGGACGTAAACAAAGAACAAAGACTAAATTAATTTACAGTTTATCACACAAGTGCTGCTGCTGCTGCTCTGCTGCGCGTCCGTCGGCTCCATAACAGTGTGCGCTGTGTTTACATGAAATGGTCCAACTGAAGCGATCGCTGACTGGAAATGGTTATGTTCGGCTACATGGAGATCATTTGCAACCATTCATGTACTTCATGTTGCCAAACAAGGACGGAATTTGTGTGGAAGACAATGAGCCATGCCACCGGCCACAACCGTTCACGATTGGTCTGAAGAACATTGTGGACGATTCGAGCGAATTATTTGGCCACCCTGGTGGCCCGACGTGAATTTCATCGAACATTTATTTACCATAATCAAGATGTCAGTTCGTTCACAAAATCCTGCCCCGGCAACACTTTCGCAATTACGGACGGCTATAGCTCATTATTTCTGTAGAGGTCACTCCACGTCGAGCTGCTGCACTACGCCGGACAAGAGGAGGTCCGCTATGATATCAGGAGGTATTCCGTGACTGTAGTCCCTGCAAGACGAGGGGTTGATCAGTATGACGACGAGTAATATTGTACGAGACACAATAGGCACGAAGTATACTCGCACACGAATTTTTAGCGCTGTGCATTGCCATATGGCAACGTTTGCAACAGTTTTTTTTTAAAATCTGTGATTCCACGACATCAACGAAGCGATAGTGTTGGCAGCACTGGATTCCGTTCCGCAAGACTGTAAAGATCAGTACAATGCAACAGTTTTAACAATACATTTAAATTCTGCGGCGTAAGCAGTGTTGGAAGTCGTCGTTTGCTGAATGACGAAGAAAAATGGAGTACAAGTTCGAGTAAGTATGTTTTACACAGTAACTTACGATATATAATTTGGTTTTCTAGTATGGTTGCGCTTTAAATACTTCCCCCCCCCCATATATAATTTTCCAAGAAAGATCAGGGATATTTTGAGACAGCAATAGAGAAGAATGATGGATTATTGTATGTGCAGTGGCTGGACAACTCAGTTGTCACAATGATCTCTTCTTCATGTGGTGCACAAGAAGTTGGCCTAGTCAAGAGATTCTCGCTACTAAAAAAGCGAAATATAATGATTCCCAGACCAAAACTGGTAGCCAATAATACATATATGGGAGGTACTGATCAGATGGATCAGAATCTAGCATGCTATCGCATTGCAATAAGAAGCAAGAAATGGTACTGGTGTCTCTTTACACGGATGTTAGATGTCGCCATAAAAAGCAGTTGGATTTTGTATAATAAAGGAAGAAAAACTATTTCTCAGCTTGATTTCAAGAGAGAAGTAGCAACAGTGTACTTGCAAAGACACCAAGCTTTACCAAAAGGAGCCGGGACACCATCTGCATCAAGTGCTTGTTCGGGCAACCGCATATCAGATTCAGTTATGTTTGATAAGACTGACCACCTCATCCAGCACACAGAAGGAAAGAAGAAGAAAAGGTGTGCACACAAGGACTGTAAATCTATTGTGAGAACAATGTGTTCAGAGTGTAATGTGGGATTGTGTATTGACTGTTTTATTCCATTTCATGTAAAATAATGCTGAGTTCAAGGTTAGATTTTTGATTATAATTGTACTGTGTTATGAAGTATCAATTGTATGATGAAGAGTGAATAATAAATTTGCACAAAACTTGTATATGTAATAAGACATTTCAATAACCTACTTATTTTAGTTGAAGTTGTAGTCCATATAAATTTAGGTAGTGAAAGCGCCTAGCTTTGCCATGTGGCAACACCAAATATCTCGCTAATGGCGGTAATGACTTTCGTCGAAACAACTCTGTTGTGTTATTTACGCCTTTTACAGACATAAAAACGCAATTTTTTTAAAATAATTACAAAAAATTAATTCCGGCGCTAATGGGTTAAGCTCAAAGTAACATCGAAAACTGACCCGATATCGTCTACAGTTAATCACAGTGTTCTCGTAACGGATGGAGCTAATGCAGCATTGTCGCATATGCTGACAACGTCGTCTCCATTGAAAATAATCGAATGAAGTTCTTTTAAAGTCATAGTCAAATGAAATAAATGCAATAATACTAGCCACTGTACAATATTTTCTACAATGTTTTCATTTCATGACCTATTTTGTGAAGATGTTTTCTGTTGTTTGCTTTGCATTTCGTATTTCCGGTTGCAGCTGCGTTTGGTTTTGATGATGATGATTATTATTGATATTACTATTATTATTTCTTTCTCTTCTCAGGTCAAAAATGGGAAGTTACGTGGACCTTGATCAAGCGTGACTTCCTTTTAACTGTACGGTAAATGTTATATTGCATTTAGGAACTTTCGGGTAATTGAACATGTATAATAATTACGGATTTCTGTAGTTGTATATATAAGTTTGGATGTAGCTGTATTGCATTGATGTACTGGTGGATATTGTGTGGTATGACTCCTGTAGTTGATAGTATAATTGGTATAATGTCAACTTTATCCTGATGCCACATGTATTTGACTTCCGCAGCCAGTTGGATGTATTTTTCAATTTTTTCTCCTGTTTTCTTTTGTATATTTGTTGTATTGGGTATGGATATTTCGATTAGTTGTGTTAATTTCTTCTTTTTATTGGTGTGTATGATGTCAGGTTTGTTATGTGGTGTTGGTGTATCTGTTATAATGGTTCTGTTCCAGTATAACTTGTATTCATCATTCTCCAGTACATTTTGTGGTTCATACTTGTATGTGGGCGCGTGTTGTTTTGTAAGTTTATGTTGTAAGGCAAGCTGTTGATGTATTATTTTTGCTACATTGTCATGTCTTCTGGGGTATTCTGTATTTGCTAGTATTGTACATCCACTTGTGATGTGATCTACTGTTTCTGTTTGTTGTTTGCAAAGTCTGCGTTTATCTGTTGTGGTATTGGTATCTTTAATAATATGCTTGCTGTAATATCTGGTGTTTATTGTTTGATCCTGCATTGCAATCATGAATCATTCCATCTCACTGTATATATTGCCTTTTCTTAGCCATGTGTTGGGTGCGTCTTGATCGATGTGTGGCTGTGTTAGATGACACGGGTGCTTGCCATGTAGTGTTTTATTTTTCCAATTTACTTTCTTCGTATCTGTTGATGTTATGTGATCTAACGGGTTGTAGAGGTGGTTATGAAATTGTAGTGGTGTAGCCGATGTATTTATATGAGTGATTGCTTTGTGTATTTTGCTAGTTTCTGCTCGTTCTAGAAAGAATTTTCTTAAATTGTCTACCTGTCCATAATGTAGGTTTTTTATGTCGATAAATCCCCTTCCTCCTTCCTTTCTGCTTAATGTGAATCTTTCTGTTGCTGACTGTATGTGACGTATTCTATATTAGTGGCATTGTGATCGTGTAAGTGTATTGAGTGCTTCTAGGTCTGTGTTACTCCATTTCACTACTCCAAATGAGTAGGTCAATATTGGCATAGCGTAAGTATTTATAGCTTTTGTCTTGTTTCTTGCTGTCAATTCTGTTTCCAGTATTTTTGTTATTCTTTGTCTATATTTTTCTTTTAGTTCTTCTTTAATATCTGTATTATCTATTCCTATTTTTTGTCTGTATCCTAGATATTTATAGGCATCTGTTTTTTCCATCGCTTCTATGCAGTCGCTGTGGTTATCCAATATGTAATCTTCTTGTTTAGTGTGTTTTCCCTTGACTATGCTATTTTTATTACATTTGTCTGTTCCAAAAGCCATATTTATATCAATGCTGAATAATTCTGTTATCTTTAGTAATTGGTTGAGTTGTTGATTTGTTGCTGCCAGTAGTTTTAGATCATCCATGTGTAGCAAATGTGTGATTTTGTGTGGGTATGTTCCAGTAATATTGTATCCATAATTTGTATTATTTAGCATGTTGGATAGTGGGTTCAGAGCAAGGCAGAACCAGAAAGGACTTAATGAGTCTCCTTGGTATATTCCACGCTTAATCTTTATTGGCTGTGATGTGATATTATTTGAATTTGTTTGGATATTAAGTGCGGTTTTCCAATTTTTCATTACTATGTTTAGGAACTGTATCAATTTAGGATCTACTTTGTATATTTCCAACATTTGCAGTAACCATGAGTGGGGTACACTATCAAAAGCTTTTTGGTAATCAATGTATGCGTAGTGTAGCGACCTTTGTTTAGTTTTAGCTTGATATGTCACCTCTGCATCTATTATCAGTTGCTCTTTACACCCTCGTGCTCCTTTGCAAGAGAATTTTTGAAACTTCCTGGCAGATTAAAACTCTTCTGCAAGTTTCGCAGGAGAGCTTCTGTAAAGTTTGGAAGGTAGGAGACGAGGTACTGGCAGAAGTAAAATATGTGAGTACCGGGCGTGAGTCGTGCTTCGGTAGCTCAGTTGGTAGAGCACTTGCCCGCGAAAGGCAAAGGTCCCGAGTTCGAGTCACGGTCGGGCACACAGTTTTAATCTGCCAGGAAGTTTCATATCAGCGCACACTCCGCTGAAGAGTGAAAATCTCATTCTGAAGAGAATTTTTGTTCTTCATTTATAATTTTGTTCTGTGTTGTATGTGTCATTAATTTCTGTGTAATGACTGAAGTTAATATTTTGTATATTGTTGGTAGGCATGTTATGGGGCGATATTTAGCTGGGTTTGTTGTGTCTGCTTGATCTTTAGGTTTCAGATAAATTATTCCATGTGTAAGTGTATCAGGGAATGTGTATGGGTCTGCAATGCAACTGTTAAATAATTTAGTTAGATGTGAATGTGTTGAGGTGAACTTCTTTAGCCAGAAATTTGCTATTTTATCTTTTCCAGGGGCTTTCCAATTGTGAGTAGAATTAATTGCTTGGGTGACTTCATGTTGCAAAATTATCACTTCAGACATTTGTGGTATCATCTTGTATGTGTCTGTTTCTGCTTGTATCCACCGCGCATGCCTGTTATGTTGTACCGGGTTTGACCACATGTTGCTCCAGAAGTGTTCCATGTCTGTTATGTTTGGTGGATTGTCTATTTTAATATGTGTGTTATCTATTGTCTGGTAAAATTTCTTTTGGTTTGTGTTGAATGTTTGGTTTTGTTTCCTTCTATTTTCACTTTTTTGTATCTTCTAAGTCGTTTGGCCAATGCTTGTAATTTCTGCTTCTTTTCATCTATTTGCTCTATCGCTCCTTGTTGTGAGATTTTACCTAACCTTTTTCGTTTTTTTTCTGACATTTCATTTCTTATAAATTGTGTTAGCTGTCCGATGTCTTTTCTCAGTTTTTCTATTCTTATCTGTAGCCTGTGTTGCCATGCTGGTATTGTGGATTTCTTCTGTGTGTTGGTTGGTTCTGATCTCTGCCTAGTGTGTATATTTAGTGTAGTGAGTGCTCCTATATAAACCAGTAGTTGTAACTCTTCCATAGTTGTGTTTTCATTTATTATGTTGTGTATGATTGTGTTGTTAGTTTTTATTGTTTTTTCGACTTGTGGGTTATTTGGCGGTTAATGCAAGAATGGTCTAATGTCTGTATTTGTGTCTTTGTATTGTATATATGTCAGCTGAAAGTTTTCTTCTATATCTAACATGTGTGTTACTTCGACTTCTATTTGTGCTTGTTCTGGTGGCTGTCCTAACATTTCGTTTTCCTCTGATTGTTTAATTGGTGCGTGTTGTTCTTTGTTTGTTTGCTCTGGGATGTTTGAGTCCATTACTGTATTTTCTTCTTTTTCTGATTGCACATTATTTTGTTCTAGTATTTGTTGTACTTGTTGTTTGATGTTTTCTATTTCTGACTGGGGTATCCTGTTATTTTTGATTATTACACGGATCTGATCGGCTAGTCGTTGTTCTGTTAAAAATTTTAATTCTGGGTATCTGGTAATAAATGTTGTGTATACGTGTGATCTGTATCCAGTTGTGTTGGTTCCTAGGTTTGTTGCTTGGTAATAACAGAACATGAGGTGTCGATTAACTTCATCTGACCATCTCATCCTCTGTCTTTGTTTTCCTTCTATGGTGGTTGCAGGAAGCATATCCTGCAAAACACCTCTATTTGGATTTAAATCATTTTCCAGTTAGCTAGCAGTGTCGTTACCATTGTGGGCGGGCATAGGGTTCAAGCGTCGTCCCCGACCATGACGGCGCTTGTCCGAGGCTTCTTTAGTTCTGTCCTGAACCAACTCAACACACTAAAAGGGGGGTTAGCCCTATTAGTGGTTTGTTCTTTTCGTCGCCTTTTACGACTGGCAGAACATACCGGAGGCCTATTCTTTTCCCGGGCCTCCACGGGCTTTATTATTATTTCTTTACTTTCTCAGACTTTTTAGAAGTCTGGTTAAGAATGGAGTGACGCGGACCTTTATCAAGCGTCACTTCCTTTTTGCTGTACGGTACATGTTATATTGCATTTAGGAACTTTCGGGTAATTGAACATGTATCAATAATTACGGATTTCTGTAATTGTATATATATGTTTGGATGTAGCTGTATTGCATTGATGTATTGGTGGATATTGTGTGGTATGACTCCTGTAGTTGATAGTATAATTGGTATGATGTCAACTTTATCCTGATGCCACATGTCTTTGACTTCCTCAGCCAGTTGGATGTATTTTTCAATTTTTTCTCCTGTTTTCTTTTGTATATTTGTTGTATTGGGTATGGATATTTCGATTAATTGTGTTAATTTCTTCTTTTTATTGGTGAGTATGATGTCAGGTTTGTTATGTGGCGTTGTTTTATCTGTTATAATGGTTCTGTTCCAGTATAATTTGTATTCATCATTCTCCAGTACATTTTGTGGTGCATACTTGTATGTAGGAACGTGTTGTTTTATAAGTTTATGTTGTAAGGCAAGCTGTTGATGTATTATTTTTGCGACATTGTCATGTCTTCTGGGGTATTCTGTATTTGCTAGTATTGTACATCCGCTTGTGATGTGATCTACTGTTTCTATTTGTTGTTTACAAAGTCTGCATTTATCTGTTGTGGTATTGGGATCTTTAATAATATGCTTGCTGTAATACCTGGTGTTTATTGTTTGATCCTGTATTGCAATCACGAATCCTTCTGTCTCACTGTATATATTGCCTTTTCTTAGCCATGTGTTGGATGCGTCTTGATCGATGTGTGGCTGTGTTAGATGATACGGGTGCTTGCCATGTAGTGTTTTCTTTTTCCAATTTACTTTCTTCGTATTTGTTGATGTTATGTGATCTAAAGGGTTGTAGAAGTGGTTATGAAGTTGCAGTGGTGTAGCCGATGTATTTATATGAGTGATTGCCTTGTGTATTTTGCTAGTTTCTGCTCGTTCTAGAAAGAATTTTCTTAAATTGTCTACCTGTCCATAGTGTAGGTTTTTTATGTCGATAAATCCCCTTCCTCCTTCCTTTCTGCTTAATGTGAATCTTTCTGTTGCTGAATGTATGTGATGTATTCTATATTTGTGGCATTGTGATCGTGTAAGTGTATTGAGTGCTTCTAGGTCTGTGTTACTCCATTTCACTACTCCAAATGAGTAGGTCAATATTGGTATGGCATAAGTATTTATAGCTTTTGTCTTGTTTCTTGCTGTCAATTGTGTTTTCAGTATTTTTGTTAGTCTTTGTCTATATTTTTCTTTTAGTTCTTCTTTAATATTTGTATTATCTATTCCTATTTTTTGTTTGTATCCTAGATATTTATAGACATCTGTTTTTTCCATCGCTTCTATGCAGTCGCTGTGGTTAACCAATATGTAATCTTCTTGTTTAGTGTGTTTTCCCTTGACTATGCTATTTTTCTTACATTTGTCTGTTCCAAACGCCATACTTATATCATTGCTGAATACTTCTGTTATCTTTAGTAATTGGTTGAGTTGTTGATTTGTTGCTGCCAGTAGTTTTAGATCATCCATGTATAGCAAATGTGTGATTTTGTGTGGGTATGTTCCAGTAATATTGTATCCATAATTTGTATTATTTAGCATGTTGGATAGTGGGTTCAGAGCAAGGCAGAACCAGAAAGGACTTAATGAGTCTCCTTGGTATATTCCACGCTTAATCTGTATTGGCTGTGATGTGATATTATCTGAATTTGTTTCGATATTAAGTGTGGTTTTCCAGTTTTTCATTACTATGTTTAGGAACTGTATCAATTTAGGATCTACTTTGTATATTTCCAATATTTGTAGTAACCATGAGTGGGGTACACTATCAAAAGCTTTTTGGTAATCAATGTATGCGTAGTGTAGAGACCTTTGTTTAGTTTTAGCTTGATATGTCACCTCTGCATCTATTATCAGTTGCTCTTTACATCCTCGTGCTCCTTTGCAGCAGCCTTTTTGTTCTTCATTTATAATTTTGTTCTGTGTTGTATGTGTCATTAATTTCTGTGTAATGACTGAAGTTAATATTTTGTAGATTGTTGGTAGGCATGTTATGGGGCGATATTTAGCTGGGTTTGCTGTGTCTGCTTGATCTTTAGGTTTCAGATAAGTTATTCCATGTGTAAGTGTATCAGGGAATATGTATGGGTCTGCGATGTAACTGTTAAATAATTTAGTTAGATGTGAATGTGTTGAGGTGAACTTCTTTAGCCAGAAATTTGCTATTTTATCATTTCCAGGGGCTTTCCAATTGTGCGTAGAATTAATTGCTCGGGTGACTTCATGTTGCAAAATTATCACTTCAGGCATTTGTGGTATCATCTTGTATGTATCTGTTTCTGCTTGTATCCACCGCGCATGCCTGTTATGTTGTACCGGGTTTGACCACATGTTGCTCCAGAAGTGTTCCATGTCTGTTATGTTTGGTGGATTGTCTATTTTTATGTGTGTGTTATCTATTGTTTGGTAAAATTTCTTTTGGTTTGTGTTGAATGTTTGGTTTTGTTTCCTTCTATTTTCACTTTTTTTGTATCTTCTAAGTCGTTTCGCCAAAGCTTGTAATTTTTGCTTCTTTTCATCTAATTGCTCTATTGCTTCTTGTTGTGAGATTTTACCTAACCTTTTTCGTTTTTTGTCTGATATTTCATTTCTTATAAATTGTGTTAGCTGTCCGATGTCTTTTCTCAGTTTTTCTATTCTGATCTGTAGCCTGTGTTGCCATGCTGGTTTTGTGGGTTTCTTCTGTGTGTTGGTTGGTTCTGATCTCTGCCTAGTGTGTATATTTAGTGTAGTGAGTGCTCCTACATAAACCAGTAGTTGTAACTCTTCCATAGTTGTGTATTCATTTATTTTGTTGTGTATGATTGTGTTGATAGTTTTTATTGTTGTTTCGACTTGTGGGCTATTTGGTGGTCTATGCAAGAATGGTCTAATGTCTGTATTTGTGTCTTTGTATTCTATATATGTCAACTGAAATTTTTCTTCTATATCTAACATGTGTGTCACTTCGTGTTCTATTTGTGCTTGTGCTGGTGGCTGTCTTAAAATTTCATTTTCCTCTGATTGTTTAACTGATGCGTGTTGTTCTTTGTTTGTTTGCTCTGGGATGTTTGAGTCCATTACTGTATTTTCTTCTTCTTCTTCTAATTGCACATTATTTTGTTCTAGTATTTGTTGTACTTGTTGTTTGATGTTTTCTAATTCTGACTGGGGTATCCTGTTATTTTTTATTATTACACGAATCTGATCAGCTAGACGTTGTTCTGTTAAAAATTTTAATTCTGGGTATCTGGTAATAAATGTTGTGTATACTTGTGATCTGTATCCAGTTGTGTTGGTTCCTAGGTTTGTTGCTTGGTAATAACAGAACATGAGGTGTCGATTAACTTCATCTGACCATCTCATCCTCTGTCTTTGTTTTCCTTCTAGGGTGGTTGCAGGAAGCATATCCTGCAAAACACCTCTATTTGGATTTAAATCATTTTCCAGTTGGCTAGCAGTGTCATTACCATTGTGGGCGGGCATAGGGTTCAAGCGCCGTCCCCGACCATGACGGCGCTTGTCCGAGGCTTCTTTAGTTCTGTCCTGAACCAAGTAATCACACTAAAAGGGGGGTTAGCCCTATTAGTGGTTTGTTCTTTTCGTCGCCTTTTACGACTGGCAGAACCTACCGGAGGCCTATTCTTTTCCCGGGCCTCCACGGGGTTTATTATTATTATTATTATTATTATTATTATTACTACTATTATTTGCCCGCCCGGTTGGCCGTGCGGTCTATCGCACAGTCTTCGGGGCGGGAAGGAGCGCCTGGTCCCCGGCACGAAACCGCCCGGCTGATTTGTGTCGAGGTCCGGTGAACCGGCAAGTCTGTGGATGGTTTTTAGGCGATTTTCCATCTGCCTCAGCGAATGCGGGCTGGTTCCCCTTATTCCTCCTCAGCTACACTATGTCGGCGATTGCTGCGCAAACAAGTTCTCCACGTACGCCTACACCACCATTACTCTACCACGCAAACATAAGGGGTTACACTCGTCTGGTGTGAGACGTTCCCTGGGGGTTCCACCGGGGGCCAAACCGCACAATAACCCTGGGTTCGGTGTGGGGCGGTGGAGGGGTGAAGTGGACTGCGGTAGTCGTCGTGGGGTTGTGCACCACTGCGGCTGCGGCGGGCACAGAGCTTCTCCGTCGCGTCTAGGTTCCCGGCAAACATAAATACATAATTATTATTTTCTACAAAGATTTCTAAATTACTTTAAATAGAGAAATCGTATATGCTAGTCTTTAATTGTGAGGCGGGTGAGTTTGGCTGCGCACGTAAACGTCACTGTGAAGCAAACCAATTTTCTCTGTAATAAAGCGTGCTTACAAAGGCCGTAAGCATTATCTGCATCTTTTTGTTAAATAATTAAATTTTATTTTTTAGTGATTTAAAACTTAGCTAACATTTCTCTTTATTGTTCCGGAAAGTGTTTCTTTTGGCTTCGTCTGCGAACTATTTCGTCAGCACCCTTTTCTTACGCAGTAATTTTCTGTCCTGGTAACCAACTGGTTAACGGACGGAGTTTTCGTCTGTTTGGACTGGCGACCGAATTTAGAAGTACCTTCATTGCTTTGCTGTGAATTTCTCAAAAATTTAGTGTCACTCTTCACTGTCTTTGTTATTTGTGGATTTTCCGAATTTTCCAATCTGATTAGGCTCGTGCCACCACGGTCACTACGCATCGCCGACTATACAGTGGGTAAGGTTACAAGGGGACCTTTTATTGTCATGAACATGTTTAATTATTAATTATTGTAACTGCATAGAGCATCAAAATTTGCAGCTATTCTTCGTTGTTTCCAGCTTGCCTTGTGTATAAGAGTATCTATTACTCATGACAGTACAATTCCCGGGACGTATGTTAGTGTGCAACGGACACAGTGCATCGACGAGGAACCCTGTCCCCATGATCAGGTGCGGGTGAAGGGCTACGTTCCTGATGAAAGCGACAGAGTTGCTCGCCGAAATATTATATCTGCGGGACACCGAGAACAGGCAATACACTAGAGTACTGTCCTATCATTAAATACGGAGGGAGAAGCTACGGAATCACAATTGCTGCCGCGCGGGGTAGCCGTGCGGTCTAGGGCGCCTTGCCACGATTCGCGCGCGGCTTGCCCCCCTCGGATATTCGATTCCTCGGGCATGGGTGTGTGTGATGTCCTTAGTGTGAGTTCGTTTAAGTTAGATTAAGTAGTGCGTAAGCCTAGGGACCGACGACCTCAGCAGTTTGGTTCCACAGGAACTTACCAAAAATTTCCAAATTTTCACAACTGCTCGTACTATTCATACTTCGCAACTGAATTTTTATTTTATTTTTACCATTATTTTTAACAAAACACGTTTGACGCAATTACTTTGAGGATCTTCAGTTTTTTTTTTTTTTGCGTCCAGTGTTTCGTGGGTGTTAACAAGCACTTTCGGGCTCAGAGTTCTTCGCTAATTAAAACTCGCGTCCCTGTCTTGCAGTTCACTGCCCCTGTCCTTGCTGCTAGAGCTTGCAGGTGCAGTGAACAGCAAGACAGTGATGCGCATTTAAATTAGCGAAGAATTCTGAGCCTGGAAGTGCTTGTGAACAGCCACAAAACGCTGGACAAAAAAAAAAAAAAACTGAAGATCCGCGAAGTAATCGTGTCAAACGTGCTTGGTTAAAAATAATAGTAAAAACTCATTTACAAAAGACGATTAATAGCAACTGTTCGTATCCACAAGATAAACAGCGCTATAACTGGAGGCTCTGCCAGTACAAGGTGCATTCAAGTTCTAAGGCCTCCGATTTTTTTTCTCCTGACTGGAAAGAGATAGAAACATGCGCATTGTTCTAAAACGAGGCCGCGTTCATTGTCAATACGTCCCAGAGATGGCAGCACCGTTCGGCAGATGGAATTTTACCGCCAGTGGCGAGAATGAGAACTGTTTTATATACTTAAAATGGCGACGTTTTCCTCACTTGAACAGCGTGCAATCATTCGTTTTCTGAATTTGCGTGGTATGAAACCAACTGAAATTCATCCACACAGGAGACATGTGGTGATGAAGTTATGGATGTGTCGAAAGTGCGTTCGTGGGTGCGACAGTTTAATGAAGGCAGAACATCGTGTGACAACAAACCGAAACAACCTCGGGCTCGCACAAGCCGGTCTGACAACATGATCGAGAAAGTGGAGAGAACTGTTTTGCGGGATCGCCGAATGACTGTTGAACAGATCGCCTCCAGAGTTGGCATTTCTGTGGGTTCCATGCAGACAATCCTGCATGACGACCTGAAAATGCGAAAAGTGTCATCCAGGTGGGTGTCACGAACGCTGACGGACGACCACATGGCTGCCCGTGTGGCATGTTGCCAAGCAATGTTGACGCACAACGACAGCATGAATGGGAGTTTCTTTTCGTCGGTTGTGACAATGGATGAGACGTGGACGCCATTTTTCAATCCAGAAACAAAGCGCCAGTCAGCTGAATGGAAGCACACAGATTCACCGCCACCAAAAAAATTTCGGATAACCGCCAGTGCTGAAAAAATGATGGCGTCCATGTTCTGGGACAGCGAGGGCGTAATCCTTACCCATTGCGTTCCAAAGGGCACTACGGTAACAGGTGCATCCTACGAAAATGTTTTGAAGAACAAATTCCTTCCTGCACTGCAACAAAAACGTCCGGGAAGGGCTGCGCGTGTGCTGTTTCACCAAGACAACGCACCCGCACATCGAGCTAACGTTACGCAACAGTTTCTTCGTGATAACAACTTTGAAGTGATTCCTCATGCTCCCTACTCAACTGACCTGGCTCCTAGTGACTTTTGGCTTTTTCCAACAATGAAAGACACTCTCCGTGGCCGCACATTCACCAGACAGGCTGCTATTGCCTCAGCTATTTTCCAGTGGTCAAAACAGACTCCTAAAGAAGCCTTCGCCGCTGCCATGGAATCATGGCGTCAGCGTTGTGAAAAATGTGTACGTCTGCAGGACGATTACGTCGAGAAGTAACGCCAGTTTCATCGATTTCGGGTGAGTAGTTAATTAGAAAAAAAATCGGAGACCTTAGAACTTGAATGCACCTCGTAGTTGGCACGATGCCGGTAGATCTAACAGAAGACGCCGCAGAATCGGTCACTCTGTAACCACAATGTTGACTGCTTAAAAGGCCTAAGATCACACAATAGTTACGAGGGAAAGTCGAACTCCAGTTTACGCCGTCCGACAAAAAGTTGAATCATGACAATAGTTCTGTAACAGTTCTGCTTCGTGGAAGGTCAGAGTTGGCGATAGGGATGGTCTGAGAAGTGTCGAGTGACCCAGAAGCAGTGGTTACGACCAATTCGCGCACTGCTGATGTGGAAAGGGCATCACGTGTAACAATAGGAAGCTCCATGGCGCATGGACCTATGGTTCATTGGTTGGTTGGTTTGGAGGAAGGGGGCCAAACATCGAAGTCATAGATCACATCGGATTATGGAAGGATGGGAAAGGAATTCTGCCGTGCCCTTTTCAAAGAAACCATTCCGGCATCCGCCTGAAGCGATTTAGGGAAACTACGAACAACCTAAATCAGGATGGCTGGACGCGGGTATGAACTGCCACCCTCTCGAATGCGAGTCCAGCGTGCTATCCACCGCGCCACCTCGCTCGGTGAGAGACTTATGTAGGACTGGATTGGGGACATGTTTTGTGGGAAGTAACCCGTTGAACCTGACGAAGCTTCCCGTTTGTAATAGTTGTCGTGAAGGCTTTACTCGCAAGGGATTCAAACATCAATAGGCAGATAAATGGAGATGGAAAACTGCGTTCACTTGCATGATGTTCCAAGTACCGTCAGGTAGTAGTTGTAATGAAGGAGCCATTGTTGGAAGTACTTCCGTTAATGGATAATGTTTTAGAGAAGAATGAATACAAATTCCCTTATTTATAATTACCTTAACTCAATTACAGTAGACTCTAAGTCCGTGACAGCGTTAATGGTATGTCGCCGCGCCGCGCAGCTTCCAACGAGTGCTGCGTTGTCAACTCGGCGCTGGGCGAATTGACGGCAGCTATGCTACGGACAGCTGCTTTAGCCGATGTTTCACCTGTCTCGCTACTGTCAGGTTTATGGTGCTTTACTCCCCGTTCCGTGATAAATTTGTTAAATGTACCTAATAAATGTTTCACCTGTCTCGCTACTGTCAGGTTCATGGTGCTCTACTCCCCGTTCCGTGATAAATTTATTAAATGTACCTAATAACGGCGACATACACATAACAGAATGGAATGCCTATTCAGTGTTTCCCAGTCATGACAACATTACGAAATAGTGATACATACTCTCTCACTGCAGAATGGATTCTATAATAAATTGCACCTCACAGAAAGATTACGCTTTCCGCTCCCCTTGCTTTATAAATGAGAAGACGAAAGAATCAAATCTAAAATACCCACCCCAGTCCCCAGGACGAACAGCATTTTAATCTACGTTATATCGTAGACAGAATACAGAGAGAAGTAAAATAGCCGGCCGCGGTGGCCTTGCGGTTCTAGGCGCTTCAGTCCGGAACCGCGGGACAGCTACGGTCGCAGGTTCGAATCCTGCTTCGGGCATGGATGTGTGTGATGTCCTTAGGTTAGTTAGGTTTAAGTAGTTCTAAGTTCTAGGGGGACTTATGACCTAAGATGTTGAGTCCCATAGTGCTCAGAGCCATTTAAACCATTTTTGAAGTAAAATAAACAAATTTGTTTGAATGGCCATTATCCGCAGCAAGTATATAAATAATCTATTTTTAAGTAAACGCATTTTCTAGCTGCAATCTGTTTTATTAATCCTGACGCGTTCCACATTTTATTTTAAATGTAGTATTTTTGTCTGCCACGTATTTCTTCACCTGTACCCACACCAGTTCAATGGGGTTATAATGGCAGTGATAAGGAGGTACTCGTATCCCTCTGTGTCCATGTTGCTTAGCTATGGAGTCAATTTTGTAGTTTTCAACGCTGGTCTTTGACATCTTCACCAGTTCCAAAAGCTCTGATCTTGTTTGTGTTTCACTGTGCGTTACATTATCATTTCGCAACCAAGAAACAATATCACTTTTCCTTGTGTTTGTAGTGTGAGGCCTGTTGAGAACAGAGTGATAGCTTGCATTGTCCATAACAATTACAGAGTCTGGATGCAAATAAGACAACAGCTGATTATGAAACCATTCTCGAAATGTTTCTCCATTCATTTCCGTATGGTAGTCAGATGTGGTTTTTTATTTTGATTTGAAAATAAGTTAGTTTCAGGCACAAACCAGGTAGCAGCAGAACCAGCGTGACATATAAGACGCCCTCCTTTTCCCACTGGAACTTTCAAACCGCCTTGTCCATCTGTTTGCCAAATAAAATTTCTAGTATGGTTTTGATTTACCCAAGTCTCATCAAAGTAATAGACAGTTGACGTTCCTCTTGATCTGATGTCATGCATTTTTCTTAGAAACGTAATCCTAGCAGCAGGAATATCATTACGCTCCATTAAAAATTTGCGCCCATCATTGGACTTAACATATTTAAATCCGATATTCTTCAACATTCTTGCATTGATCTTGCACTTCCATCAAACCCAGTAGCTTCGTGCATAACAGTGCACAATTTCGCTGCTATGGGGAACTCGCCTCTTTTATAAAATTGCAAAACCTTGCGACATAACACATTTTGATCGAAGTCGTCGATTCCTGTTACGCTCTTTGGAACGCTATGTTTCTCCCCTGGAGACCGAAACACCACACTGCCAACTGCCTGCTCTGACAGCTTCGACGCCTGTATAACTCGCCTGACAGTTCGTAAACCAGTATCGCCACAGGCCGCTGCAGTGCGTTCTTGCACCTTGGCAACCTCGCAGATCTGCTCGCCTGAAACTGCCTCACGCTTGAAGAAGAAAGAGTACACTCTAAAAATAAGGTCTCTTGCCTGTTTCTGAAACACTTGACGACGTTTAGATGTTTCAGCCATTACGAGAAAACTCAGAAAAGACCCAGTATACAACTGAAATCGGCCAACCGCACTTTTCCGCACGTAAAACACGGCATAACTCTGAAATATGACGGAGCTTCAGACAGCACGATGCGCGGAAACCGAATGAGCGCTCACCGGCCAGCTGCGCAGCTGTCTCCTGCGCATCGTCGGCCGAGAGGCCATCAACGCTGTCGCGAAGTATAGTAGTAGTACCTCCGTTCTCCAAGGAATAGCTTACAGCACATTGGTTTCGTTTTTAACATTTTCACATTTATCTCATGCGACAAATGCTATAGTGATCAGTTGTTACATGTTGTAGCAGTATCAGAAAAAAAATCACTGTCTCGGTTCCCTAGAGACAGGGTTACCGTAAGACTATCTCCTAAGGATTACATCCTGAAAGGCTTTAAATTTTTATATACAATCGATAATGTATATGAGCTACTGAAAGTCAAACATTTGTTGCGCCTGTAAACGGTTACATAGGCAACTGCTACTCAGACTGCGTACTGTGGACTGTGTTAGCTATTTACTAATACAGATGTAACGTAAATGCCTGCCTGACGGATGAGATCAATAGACATTAGAAACCTTGGCCTTGGTTTTATTCCGGCAAGACCAGCTTTTACTAACTAGTCACTAGTAATAGGGTTCGAAGAGTTTTCGTCTGGTGGACATTTTCGTCGGAGTAGTCACGTGTATTGCCCCGCAGAATGCGCCAATCCCAAATCCTCCGCGGCGTTTCTTTTTCTCTCTCCCTCGTGTTGCTCTCGGGAATCTTATTTTCAGCTGCCGCCTTTGCAATTTCTTAGCCGGAGAGCCACCGAAGAAGCGCGTTACTGCATCGTCGCATTAGGGGACAAAGGCAGATGGCGGTGGGGGAGGGGGAGGAGCTGTGTAAGCGCTGTCGGAGCCGCGTGGCGCCTAACGGCCCGAGTTGGCGGCAACTTGGCTGCGCCATTATGGCCCGAGACAACTTGGGGATTCCCCGGTCTCTCGCGTCGCGAGAGACCGGCCGTACTCCGGAAATCGAGCGCCCCAATACCGCGCCATGATACGTCACTGTACAACCGTCGCACAACGCGCAGTTACAAGCGTCGCGCGTGTACACTATATACTACCAAGTGTTAATTGCAACGCCGCGAAGAAAACAAGCAGACGATGCGTAACTTAAACCGTACTAATACCAATGTATTTTTCGTAACGTGTAATAACCTGGGGGGCATACTTTGTGTCCTCCACAAAAAAAATCTAAAAAATCAAATTCTGTTAAATATGTTTAACTTTTAATTATAAATTCACTTTTTATGTAGGTACTGATGCGTAAGTACGGTCAGAACTTGAAAATATCTTAACATAATACAGGGCTATTCAAAAACCAAGAACAGCTTCCAAACATTTATTGCTTCCAAACTACAAAAGACAAAAACACAATGTCAACGTTCCTGGGAAGAGAAAAGTGCAAAATTTTTATGCATCCAGTATGAGCATCATGTGTTACGCGACAAATATCAAAACGATAGCTCATTTCCTGCCACACACTAATCAGCTGGTCTCTCGTTATCGAATCCACAGCTTCAACAATGCTATGTCGCACTTTCGAGAGTGTCAGGCATTGGGGGGGATAAAAACGCGGTCTTTACGTAACCCCACAGATAAAAGTGGCAAGATCTGGAGACCTGCGAGGCCACCAGCGATGAAGTTCTTCTTCTGCTCCTCCTCTTCCAGTGGAAGGTCCTGGAATAGTGTCATTCAGGTAACGTCGGACGTACTTCGAGAATTTCTCTAATTTTCGTAACGTGGAGTTACGTAAAAGACCCTGTTTTTACCCCCCCCCCCAAGCGTGACACTCTTGAAGGTCTGCGACATCGCATTGTTGAAGCTGTGAATTCGATAACGAGAGACCAGCAGCCTCGTGTGTGGCAACAAATGAGCCAACGTTTTGATATTTGTCGTGTAACACATGGTGCTGACATTGAATGCACAAAAATAATTTGGAAGCAATAAATATTTGATAACTGTTCCTTCTTTTTGAACAGCCTGTATTAGCAACTCCAAAGCATATTCCGTAACGTTAACTCCTAGTGAACGAGTACTTTACGACCGCCACAAAAAACTAAAGAAATACAAATTTCGTTAATTAACGTTTATTTTCATGCACAGCATACCTTTAAAAATTATCTAGATGTTCAAGAAGAGCCCTGAACCAGAAACTATGAATACGACATTTTTTTTTTTTTTGCAAAAAATCACTTTCACTTCTGAGACTTAAGTTTGTGTGTTAAGTTTTACTGAAGAATTTAAAACAGTAACGGAATCTGATGGAAAAAATTATTAAAAACAACAAATATGTTTTTACAATTTTTAAAATAGTACCATATTAATTTACGACATTTTGAAAAGGTGCACACAAAGTACCCTACCGACCCCTTTCCCCCTTGGTATTGAGAGCGTCAATGGCCAGAGTAGAATGCGCACAACACAATTTGCGCAAATGGCGCGTTGGGGGAGGGGACAATGGTCAAGAGCCAGCACGCGGTAGGGGAGGTCCAGTGCGACAGCTGGAGGCTGCGCACAAACACACATCCATCGTAACTTCTAAACTACAACTAGCGAGTCTGCGAACGATCGTATCAACAGCTTATGTCAGTAAGACCAGTGATTCGACAAACGCTGACGTTCGAAGTTGATACTTTCTCACTAGAGTACCGAAAAAGCAATGACAGGAAAAGGAAAGGATGAACCAAAGCAAAACAAGTCCAACCACGTGCTGCCAAAAGGAAATCTCCTAAAACATGAAAGGGGAAAAAAACAGTGGAGTGAACAACTTCGTTTACCATGATACGATGAAAAATAACGAACATTTATCACTTGGAAACTGTGTGTCAGATCCCCGACACTGTTTCGCAATATTACTAGTAATATAGCTACCAACTACCTGGCCCACACTGCATTTAAACGAAAGTGGAAACGCTAGTGAGGGTCGTCTACATGCCAGGTGCAAATGCACGGCATCATAAGCCACGCCCATTATCTATGACGTCATCACCACCAGTTCGAGGCCTACGAGAAAGACAGGCTGCGGCGCGTACGTCACGAAGGTAGTGCCGCGCTCGCTCGCCCGCTCAAATCAGCAGACAAACTACGTTTCTACATTTGTTAACTCGGAACTAGGCGTGTCCGTACAAACTAAAAGTGCATCTTCTACTTGAATCCGCTATTATGGAATCTTACTGTTATTAGTCCTATAATGACGGGAAGTCCATGGGCCTACTTATAATTTGTTACGGCTGTACTGGCGTACAATAAAATAAAATCATGCTAAAATGATTATCTGTTGTATAAGGCACCACTTCCAGCATGTAATGAGTACTGTTAAGCAGAAGAGACTAAATGCTATATACAAGCCGTTATACCGTTAATATCGAGTATTTAACTTAAATTTTGCTGTAGTACTGTTAATCAGTAAGACTTCATAATAGCAGATTCCAGTGGAAGATGCAATTCTCGTTAGTACTTACACGCCCAGCTGCGAGTTAACAGGTTTAGAAATGCATTTTGTCTGCTGAGCTGAGCGAGCGAGCTAGTTCAGGACTACCTTCGTGACATACGCTCCGCAGCCTATCTTTCTCGTGGGCCTCGCACCAACTGGACTAATACAGGGCGGAGCAGGAAAATAGCCAAGCTTTGAATAACTGTGAAGCTTAATCAATGAGCAAAACAAAACATGATAATACAAAATTTTACTTTGGTAGCAGAAGGCTGCAAATGAGAGTCAATTTCACGAGGTTTCAAACAACAGATCTTGCAACTGATGTCGCTCATTGTTAATGCACTGCTCCGATCGGTTTCTGAAGTTCAGTAACTCTTAGTAGCTGCACATCTTGTGGCACTTATGCCACACTGCGTCTGGCTTTTAATCCTACTTTACATTATAGGCTGCAGTGCATAGGGCGAAGCTCCATCAGTAGGCGGTTGTCGGCAGCTGACCTCACACGACGCGACGACAGATTGCCACGTAGTGTGGGAACACCAAACGTTCGAGAGGCTTCCTATGCTGGAGCAGTGGGGGTAACCGTTCGGACGGGCGACCAAGCCACATATCGCTCACAATATGCTTTTGCAGATTACTAATAAATTTTAACTTCCAACCATCCAGGGATCTTGCTTGTACTAAGAAGGAAATCTCCCCATCACACGCCCCCCCCCCCCCTTTCAAATTTAGTGGTAAGATGGCCCAGTGGATAGAGCGTCAAATACTGAATACAGGCAAATATGAAAACAGGAAGAAGGTGTACTGAACTATGAAAAAAAAAAGCAAAATAGAAACAGTGAACGTTCGAAGCTTAACAAGTGCAATATCAAGTAGAGTGTAACAGCCATGGCGTCGTGATTAAGTGGTCACGGTATTGGGCTCCGAAGCGGGCGAGCCGGGTTCTAAACCCCGTATGCTATTTATCTATTTATTTTCATTTATTTATTTTCACAACTTTATGAACTCTCCGTCCGGTCATTGAAATGTCTGTTCTCTTTCTTTAATCTTGGCAGTTGTCATACTATAAATTGATTATAGAATATAATACATTACAGTCGCAAGTAAATGTAATGAATAGTGAGACCAGGCGAGATTCACGTACACGTCTCACAGAAAGGAAAACAACAAATAAAAGGGGGTGAATCATGTTACCACAAAGGAATTCAAGAGTCAAAACTTCCAAAAGGGAACGCAACTTCAAAAACATTAAAATCATACGTTATGACAGAGCACAGAGAAACTGTTGCGTTCATTTGTTGCAGCTTATAATATAAACTATTAAATTTTCATCATTTCTTTGGGAGTGATCACATTCACATTCATACGCACACCTATATCGGGAAAGGAGTCATATCTCACTCACTGACTTGGTACACAAATTAGGTGCGTCGGTAAGAGATTCCAATCATATGACACACGTACTGTCACTAATGCCAAGTATGACACGCCCAGATTTGTTTTTCGGTGGAGGATTCGATTGACTTGTCGCCTTGTTCATCAAACGTTTGCACTTTCCATTCGAAAGCCACTTCCTTTCGGTTGCTAATACAGCAGTTCTGCAGAATCGGCTGTCATTATAGGTCCATTCCTTACATCTTGCTGTTGAAAAACGGACGTTACACCATGAGACAGACACAAATTTGAATATGGCGAACAGCGAAAAGTAAATTAAAAAAAAAAAGGTGGCGCGCGAGGGAGTTTTGAACACGGTTCGCCCGCTTTGCACTCCAACACCGTGACCACTTAATCACGACGCCGTCGCTCGTTTGTTTCGCTCAATGTTGCACTTTTAAGATTGGACCGTCCACTGTTTCTATTTTGCTTTTCACAGTTCAGTACACCACCTTCCTCTTTTCATGCTTGATCTGTGTTCCGTTTTTCACGAACTATCCACTGGGCCCTCTTGCCACTAAATCTGAGTGGGGTGCGATGGCGAGTTTCCATTTTGAGAATAATCATTTAATAAATTCAGAAAGAGTAATAATTTTTATCAGAAACGTTGTTGTTGTTGATGTGGTCTTCAGTCCTGAGACTGGTTTGATGCAGCTCTCCATGCTACTCTATCCTGTGCAAGCTTCTTCATCTCCCAGTACCTACAACAACCTACATCCTTCTGAATCTGCTTAGTGTATTCATCTCTTGGTCTCCCTCTACGATTTTTACCCTCCGTGGTGCCCTCCAATACTAAACTGGTGATCCCTTGATGCCTCAGAACATGTCCTACCAACCGATCCCTTCTTCTAGTCAAGTTGTGCCACAAATTTCTCTTCTCCCCAATTCTATTCAATACCTCGTCATTAGTTATGTGATCTACCCATATAATCTTCAGCATCATTCTGTAGCACCACATTTCGAAAGCTTTTATTCTCTTCTTGTCCATACTCGTTATCGTCCATGTTTCATTTCCGTACATCGCTACACTCCATACAAATACTTTCAGAAACGACTACCTGACACGTAAATCTATACTCGATGTTAACAAATTTCTCTTCTTCACAAACGCTTTCCTTGCCATTTCCAGTCTACATTTTATATCCTCTCTACTTCGACCTTCATCAGTTATTTTGTACCTTAAATAGCAAAACTCCTTTACTACTTTAAGCGTCTCATTTCCTAATCTGATTCCCTCAGCATCACCCGATTTAATTCGACTACTCTCCATTATCCAGGTTTTGCTTTTGCTAATGTTCATATTATATCCTCTTTTCAAGACACTGTCCATTCCGTTCAGCTGCTCTTCCAGGTCCTTTGCTGTCTCTGACAGAATTACAATGTCATCTTCGAACCTCAAAGTTTTTATTTCTTCTCCATGGATTTAATACCTACTCCGAATTTTTCTTTTGTTTCCTTTACTGCTTGCTCAATATACAGATTGAACAACATCCGGGATAGGCTACAACCCTGTCTCACTCCCTTCCCAACCACTGCTTCCGTTTCATGTCTACTTTACATATCATACAATTTGTGGTTAATTTACTGCGAAAAACAATTGTGACAGCTTGAGATTTTAGTTCTGTAAATATGCAGTTGTGGATTTTCTCCGTTCTAGGCGCTACAGTCTGGAGCCGAGCGACCGCTACGGTCGCAGGTTCGAATCCTGCCTCGGGCATGGATGTGTGTGATGTCCTTAGGTTAGTTAGGCTTAATTAGTTCTAAGTTCTAGGCGACTGATGACCTCAGAAGTTAAGTCGCATAGTGCTCAGAGCCATTTATTTTCTCCGTATACTTAATACAGTGTCAACAAGTGTTTTATGTGGATGAATAGAGCACAAACTCTTGAGGCAAAATAAAACGATTAAAGAATGCAGTAACTGGCCTGTTCTTTGACTTATGTACATAATTTACATTAACGTCAATTTTGCTAAAGCATTCAGGATAAGGATCTAAAGAACCACGTTTCAGCACTCTTGCAACCTTAGGTTAACCTTGGGAGAAGAACTCGACGCGGTCGAGTCCCCTCTAGGAGCCGCGCAGAACGTCTGGATTAGTTTGTCGGAGGTAATCGCACCCCCGCTCTGCTTTTTGCCAATACAGCACTTCGTTCGGCACGAGGACCCTCAGACCGGCCGAGCCAGTAATGAAGCCCTCCTGGAGGGCAGGGGCAGGGGCTGCAGCCACTTGCTGACAGATGCGGGGGCACGGCCGGCGTTGTTGCGCCCGGCATCCTGCTCCTTGCACCCTGGCGGTGACTCACCGCCACCCCGCCACTCGCCCCCAGGCATAGCCCGCCGCGGTGCTCCTCAAGGAGGCGAAACTGCAGCGCCCTCTCGTAACTCTAGTGTGCCATGTTTCACGTTACGTGCACAAAATAGTCCCTTATGTGGAAGTTCATTCCTTTCATTACGTAACAGTTGTTAACAGGTTGGTAGTATTATCCAGTTATGGCGACAGTGCATCGTCATCGTCATCCGCGATTACACATCTGGTTCGTTACGCCCATATGTACACGTACGACGCGTGCCCTATGACCAGCGTTGCTCCAGAACGAATACCCGCATAAAAAGGCGGCGAATAGCGCGTGGCGTTCCTGCCCGTTCTCCGTGTAACTCTGACATGTCGCATCCCGGCACAGCCTCACTATACTAGAAGGAAGTAAGTGCGAACTGCGTAGCGCAATCGGGACGTTAACGACAATGGGTTGGTTATAAATTGCTGTCAACCTTTACATTGGAGATGAGAGGGAGAGAATCTCCTTGGTTTGAAGCAAATAAGTTTACTGAAAATAGGTTACAGAATTGCAATAGGCAGAAAAGATTGGTTAGTTTCTATCAACTTTATTCTCACATATACTTATGTGAGGTGTTCGACCATAAACCCCTCAGTAAGATTCAGCCTATTTATTTGAACTTGCTACTTCAAAGCTAATTGCCGGTACATATAAGAAACAAGTACAAAGCAATCATTTGTTCTTGGTTAGCACTGAAATCTCTCTAAGTAACTGAGACAAATACTGACAGCCTCTGTTCAACACTATTCCAATGAAACTCGAAAAATCCTACTTGAGCTGCAGTTCCTGAGTGTCCACCAGAGTCTATCACCGTCTTCTCGTAGTTGAAGTCTTTATCCGCTGTATCGGCTGCTATGGGCCTACTCGGCCTCGCTGGCGTCTCGCTGCGGAATCTCCAAACTGCCGGCACTGGCTCTGAATCTGCATCTGAATCTCTGCTTCTAGTTATTCCGTTGCCTGACCTTTTGTTTCGTTTCATGTGTACTTGGGTGCACACAAGTCAATTTGTTTCACACGACCCTTTCATTTATAAGTGATCGGATTGCACAAGAATGCCTGTGGTTCCACACGACACTCTCGTTTCTAATTGGTCGGCTTGCGCAAGAATGCCTTCGGTTCCACACGACACTTTCGTTTCTAGCTGCACACAACTTAATTTGGTTCCACACGAGTCTTTCGCGCACGTGACTGACACTCACTCTTGCTGTATTATCGTCCTGGTGTTTGCGTCTTCCATTGATCAAGTTTTATTCATGCTGCTTCCTCTGGCAGGAAGTCAAACACTAAGTTATTTGATCAACAAGCCATACTTGGCAGCCTCCGCCGCTTATTTTGTTCCTACGTCCTGGTGGACTATTTCTTAATGTCGGCTGGCTGTTTGCCTATGGAGCCTGGACTCTTATTATGGTCACAAAAGCAAGAATAAAAATTAAAATTTTCTGCGGTCACAACAGACATATGCAGTGGCGTACCAACTACATGAACACAAACTAAACTTTATTTCTCCAAAAATATAGGTATATACACTTAAATATATAAACAAGACAAACGAAAAAATTATATTTTAGTTTCATGAAAGAATCTTCCCTTTGATTTAATGACTGTCTCAACGAACACTAGGCATGTGGTCAGTAAATTTTTGAAAGTGCTGCGAGCTTATATGTTTCGACTCACTCTCAGCGACATTACAGAGATGTTCCTTGTGTGTTATGTGAAATTTCTGGATACGTCCGTCCACTTCATCCCAGACTATTATGATTACAATCAGGGTTTTGGGACGGCCACAATGCATCTTTCAGTCCTTGGATGCAATGTCCTTATAGAACGATGACTGATGTTTTGGGTCATTAGTCTTTCGTAATGTGAATCCTTTCCCTGGTTAAGCGCAACCCACATGGTATCGTACGACACTGAAGTATTCGGTGGCATTGCTTCTGGTCCATACACCTTTCTATTTTCACAATCTCGGCAACTCTGTCTCTCGCAAAACACCCCCAAACCATAAGAGAACCCCCACCGTGTTTTAACTGTAGGCAGGATGCACTGCGGGGCTACTTTTTCTCCTCCATATGGACGAATAAATGTCCTCCTGGTAACGAAAATCTCTACTTTCGATTCATCTGTCAATAACCCTTTCTTCTACTCTTCACGTGTGCTCTTATTATGTTTCTTAGACAATTTTAGGTTGTTCTTTCTATTTACGGCCTTTGGAAGGTGGTTTCCTCGCTTTCACACGTTCTTTCTAGCCGACTTCAGTCTCCTTCTTACTGTTGCAGCAGATACGTTTTTCTTTTTCATTTTTTACCAGTTCTGCGCGAATTTTTGCTGCCATTATGAACCTACTTCTCTTACTAGTAATTTTGAAAAATATGTCATTACATTTGGTTGTTTCACGTCGTCGTGCTGGTCGAGGGAAGTCCTTATTCCCACCTGTGGTTTTCTGGTGGTGAACAGTGCATTGCACTCTTCCTACAGACTTGCCACATTGGTTGGTTGGTTGGTTGGTTGATTCGGGGGATGGGACCAAACATAGGATTAGGTAAGGATGGCGGCCGTACCCTTTCTAAGGAACCATCCCGGAATTTGCCTGAAGCGATTTAGGGAAATCACGGAAAACCTAAACCAGGATGGCCGGACACGGGTTTGAACCGTCGTCCTTCCGAATGCGGGTCCAGTGTGCTAACCTCTGCGCCACCTCATTTGGTCATGCCACATTGTTTCGCAGTTTGGAGCACAGATAAACTTGCTTGTATGAATGCTACGATTTTATCACGTTCTTCTATGGATATCCCTATTCCTGGAGCCATAATGACTAAGTGTACACTGTAAATCGTCACTAAGGAACTACAGTGCGGCAATCATATAGTATGTACAGTACCACTGCTTGACGTACATTGCGGACATCACAGTAGTACAGGGAACAATACGGTAGTATGAAATGGATATTCATTAGCCACACATGTAAACAAACATACGAGTCCAGCTATTCTATATGTACTCAACACTCTTCTGGATAATACTGCAGGTAGATAAAAATGAACACATTATCCTGACATGTTTGCCAGTGTTGTACTGCTCCTCTGCTTACTCAACCCCTGCCTGGTATTATATGGTATCTGCAGGGAGTTAGACGTCGGTTATTTGATTTATTGAAATTAATGAGCGGTAGTGTAGATCTTTCAGCTAGATAGTTACGCAAATAAGTACACTTGAAAGCATACGCCGAAATTTGGATTGTCGCCATGCTACGCAGGAGTCAGTCAGGTCACGGGATGTAAACATCTGCTCGTAAGAGTAAAGGCTCTGAGCACTATGGGACTAAACATCTATGGTCATCAGTCCCCTAGAACTTAGAACTACTTAAACCTAACTAACCTACGGACGTCACAGAACACCCAGTCATCACGAGGCAGAGAAAATCCCTGACCCCGCCGAGAATCGAACCCGGGAACCCGGGCGTGGGAAGCGAGAACGCTACCGCACGACCACGAGCTGCGGACTCGTAAGAGTAAAGAACAGTTTTAATAGTGAGTGTAGCAGAAGGATGTACACATTTTTGACACTTAGCATAAGGGCTCACCCTTTAAAAGCACGCAACAAAACTGCGTTGCGCCGTTCGTGGCACTCCAGACCTAGTAAATGCACTTCGTTTCCTGACGTGGAGTCAAGAGCGACGAGAAGTTCTAAATGCCAGCAGCTGCAGCACAATGCATTTATAGCTGAGTGTCATAGTGGGAGGACTAGTAGGCAATTGCCTGGCGACAAGCTTTTCTTCATGTCTGGAGTACTTCAATTTTCTGCGTTATTCCTTTAATTTACTTGATCTGTAGAAATGACGAAATTAATAGAACGAATAGTCCACAGTTCTCAATAGCAAACTTTCGGTTCTCAAAAGAGGGTAGCATGTGGCTTGTCACTACTTAATATCCTGTTCACAGGCCTAGTTTAGTGACTGCAGTCAGCAAGGAAGGGAGTCTATGAACGAGTAATGAATGTCTCATTTTCTGACACCTGCTCGGAGACAGCTACAGAGAGTTACAAAGGTCATCACGGGTTTTCGGCGCGGGGTCAAGTCAGCTTTGTCGCACGGCCCGTTTCGTCTCTGCCCATTCGTTTTCAATAGGGTCTAGGTTTGGTGCAAGAGGAGGCCAATCGAGAAAAAAAAGTCTCATTCTGTTGTGCAGACCACTCCTGCACCATCGCTGACGTACGTGTGGGAGACTGGTCCTTTTGTAAACAGATGACTCTATTACGATGTAGTTGTCACATTGATGGAACCATATTACGCATAATATGGATATACGGGGCAGCATAAAGTAGACCGCTTATCCTGTGAAGCTGTCACGTCCACAGCAAAACAACCAGTCCCAAACTGTAACAGACACACGGCCACTGCGAGATGGTTCAAATGGCTCTGAGCACTATGGGACTCAACTGCTGAGGTCATTAGTCCCCTAGAACTTAGAACTAGTTAAACCTAACTAACCTAAGGACATCACAAACATCCATGCCCGAGGCAGGATTCGAACCTGCGACCGTAGCGGTCTTGTGGTTCCAGACTGCAGCGCCTTTACCCGCACGGCCACTTCGGCCGGCTACTGCGAGATGGCTCACGGATATATTTGGGGTCGAAACGGCACCTTGCGGCTCACTATAGGACGGAAAGGTTCATAAGGAAGGGGTTCCTTTCCGTCCTATAGTGAGTAACATCGGCGCTCCGACATATCGCGTATCCAAGCATCTTGCTTCTCTGTTGAGTCCACAAGTAGGACAGTGTGAACATCATATCAGGAACTCAGCTGATTTTTTACGTCGTTTGGAGGGACTGAGGCTGAATGACTCTGATATTTTAGTGAGTTTCGATGTGGTCTCTCTCTTCACTCGTGTTCCTCTGTCTGATTCGTTGCGGTTAATTGAAGCCAGGTTTGGTGCTGATTTAACTAATCTCTTTAGGCATGTGTTGACATCCACTTACTTTTTATTTAATGACCAGTATTACGAGCAGACAGATGGAGTTGCGATGGGTAGTCCGTTGTCTCCTGTGATCGCAAATTTATTTATGGAAGACTTCGAGGAACGTGCATTGGAGTCGGCGCCTTTAAAACCCGCCTGTTTCTTTAGATACGTTGACGATACCTTCGTTGTTTGGCCTCACGGTAGGGAAAATTTGAATGTCTTTCTAGAACATCTGAACTCGATCCACCCGAACATTCGTTTTACGATGGAGGTGGAAGAGGATGGTTGCCTTCCCTTTCTCGACGTGTTGGTTAGGAGGAAGGATGATGGATCATTGGGACATGCAGTCTACAGGAAACGTACTCACACCGATTTGTACTTACAAGCTAATAGTTGTCACCATTCGGCTCAGCGTGAAGGGGTACTTCGTACCTTGGTACACAGGGCACATGTCGTTTCTGACGCTGAGACTTTGCCAGCTGAGCTGTCCCATCTTGAAGTTACATTTCGTCAAAATGGTTATAGTGATAGACAGATTGAACGTGCGTTGCGCTATCGACCAACTGTACATCGGGTGATTGATGATAATTCTGAGTCAACACCTAAGTCTACTGCCTTTTTGCCTTACGTAGGAAACACGTCCAATAAGATCGGTCGTATTTTACGGAAATACGATGTGAAATGTGTTTTCCGACCTCCATCTAAAATTAGAGCACTTTTGAGTTCCGTTAAGGATGATCTTGGATTGCGTAAGGCAGGTGTGTATCGTATTCCCTGTAGCTGCGGTATGGCATATATTGGTCAAACTATCAGGACCGTGGAGGACAGATGTACTGAGCATAAACGGCACACACGATTACAGCAGCCAAATAGATCTGCTATTGCCGAACATTGCTTGGATACTGGTCACCCCATGTTATATAATAACACCGAGATATTGGCATGCACGTCCAGCTACTGGGACAGTGTCATTAAGGAGGCAGTTGAGATTAAACTAGCGAGCAACCTCGTTAACAGGGATGGAGGTTTCTGTTTAAACTCTGTTTGGAATCCGGCTCTCTCCCTTGTCAAAAAACAGAGGAACAGAGTCAATGCTGCCTCACCTGTGAATTCATAGTCTCACTATCGATAGCTCTGACTTTGGTCATCTTTGGTGGCACTAGTGTTCAGTGTGTGTGTTATCTTTCCTGCTTCTGTCGCAGAACCGAGGTATTAAATTTGCATGCACGCCGCCTGTCCGTTGCAGTTTGCCTTGAAAATGGCGGGGTGTTCTCCCGCCGAAATATCGGCGGTCGCTGAAAGTGTTACCTGGCTGAATTCCCGGAAGTTATTTGGAATGGACAAGTGTTGTTACACGCCGAAGCCCAGGTCCCACACGGCTATTCGAGTCTCTAGTATCTACAAGCATTATGCTTTGTCCATCGTCGCGCAGCGCGTTCAGGAACGTCATACCGCGCCCCGGCCTCTGACATCGTCGAATTGGCTGTTTTAGAACAAATGCTGCACCTGCAAACCCAACTCTCCATGACGCGCTGTCAGTGTAATACCGTGTAATGTCAATGAAATTGTGTGAATAATTCTCACGTATTAGGTCACACAGGGGCAGTAAATTTAGTTTCTCGAATACAGTGAGACCATTATCCATCGATTTATAGCTAAAATTCTGTGTCATCCAACTAGCTGCACACGAAATGGAGGACTTCTTTGACAACGGATTTGTCGAACCGGAAGAATGTTCTCTTGTGGCGAAAAGAAAGTTCACATGGATTCGAACAGGAGAAACTTTACATATAAAGTATGCACGTTGTTTATTCAGCTGCAGTGAGTATTTACGAACCTGTATTTACTCAGTTTACATGCACTATATCTTTAGATAACACAAGCATATTGTACGAGGGTTGGAACTTAAATAGTGGCAACTATTTATTCACAACCGATACAGAAGAGTTACATGTTTGCACCTGTTACTGTCCTTCAAAGTAGTCACCAGCATTATGCAGAACCCGTTGTGGAAGGCGTAGTATACCGTTAGTAGAGCCTGTTCTGTTGATGATGCAAATGGAGCGGTCTACTGCCTGTCGAGTCTCTGGAACAGTTCTGAAGCGATTGCCACGAAGTGGTTCCTTCATCTTCGGAATCAAATCAAAGTCACAAGGACTTATGTCGTATTACTGTTCGTTTTTGGAGCATCACCTGCGACAAGCTTTGCTAAAGAAGCGGCGACAATTTCTGCGCAACACACCCACCATTTTGCACGACAATGCTCGGGCGCATCTGTTCGGTCGATGCGACTGGGAAGTGCTGTACCATCCAACATACTCCCCGGACTTAAGTCCTTGTGACTTTGATCTGATTCCGAAGATGAAGGAACCACTTCGTGGCATTCGATTCAGAGCTGTTCCAGAGATTCGACAGGCAGTAGACCTCTCCATTCGCACCATCAACAGAACAGACTCTGCTAACGGTATACTACGCCTTCCACATCGCTGACAACGGGTTCTACTCAACGCTGGTGACTACTCTGAAGGAGAGTAACAGGTGCAAACATGTAACTCTTTTGTATCGGTTGTGAATAAATAGTTGCTACTATTTAAGTTCCAACCCTCGTATTTCCACAAAACAATTTGTGCTTTTTTTTCACAGATCCGGAGTGCTGACAAGATCAGTTTACAGAAAATTTTAATGTAGCATATCTCCATCTGTATGTTACAAAGGTAAACAAAAAATTATGGTATCTTCCATTTCAATCAGGTCAATGCTGTACCGGACTGTAAATCTGGTTGCTATCTCCGCCGACCAATTTTTATGCTGGTAAGTGTACAGGATGTCCACGAAGTCCAGCTATCATTTCAAACAAACATAACTTCGAAACTATTAGTAACACAGCATCGTGATTTGTTGTGAAACGTTTAATATCTCTCAAAGCTTGTTTCCTGTTATGCCAGTATTCCAATGTGTGCCCCTCTCGTCACGCACAGAACTTGAATGCGATATTCAGGTTCTGCCCATTCACGTGTCACCACTGCAGCATCAAAAGTTCTGATAGGTTCACTGATTCGTACACGAAGGGCAGCAGTATCACTGAATGGTGCAGTGTTCGCGCGATCCTTGACGTAACCCCACAAAGAAGACGTCACATCGGGTGAGTGCACGGGCCATACTATGGGACCATCACGTCCCTTCCACCTTATAGGAAATCTGTCATTCAGCACGTTCAGATTCCAATTCTGGAAGATGATTGACGGCTGCAGCTCTTCGACCTGTGGTAGCACGAACTGTTCGAAAATGGCCAGGTAAACATCTCCCTGCTACGGTTTTCTACCGGAAAAAAATGTGCCAACCACTCCAACGTTCATTACGCCACACTAAACATTAAGCTTTGAGCTATCATGGATGTGTTCACGTGTGTTGTGTGATTTTCTGAGCCCATAATAGTACTGTTGTGGCGATTCGCATGTCCAGAAACGTGGAACGTTGTTTCATCTGAAAACGGGCACTCTTGTAGGTAATGATTGTTAGCTTATATGGAAGCCATCATGGAACCCGCGAATGCATAGCGCAAACACGATGTTCTGGATCTAATGGTTGGGAGATTTGCAGTCTGGATGCAAAATATAACCGCTTATGTAACACTTTGCAGACAGTTTATCTTGCTTCATACAATTCGCGTGATCCAAAACGAATTCACTCTGGAGGCTTCAATGAAATGCAACTGCACTCTGTCAACACGTACCTGAGACACAGGAGGAGGCGGAGGGTGGGGTGATTGGTTGAGCGAGTGATTTGGGGAAGGGGGTCAAACAGCGACGTTATCGGTCCCATTGGATTAGGGAAGGATGGATAAGGAAGTCGGCCGTGCCCTTTCAAAGGAACCATCCCAGCACTTGCCTGAAGCGATTTAGTGAAATCACAGAGAACCTGTATCAGGATGGCCGGACGTCGGTTTCAACCGTCGTCTTGACGAATGCGAGTCGAGTGTGCTAGACGCTGTGGGGAAGGGCGTCCACTTCGTACAAGGTCTTTGTCACTGCCTGTGTCTCTGAAGTTCTCGAACCACCTAATAGTGTTCGGTTTCGCCGGTACTGTCCGCCCATAATGGCGTCCACAATTCCGCAGCACCCTTGTCACAGATTTGGATCCTGCATACTCGATGACACATTGCACTTTCTCCTCGTCTAGCACCATTTCGATGCACTCCAAGTCAAATCTCCAACAAATGACAACGGAAAAAAAATACTTTCACAGCTATTCGACGTTTCACAACCACATCTACATCTACATTTATACTCTGCAAGCCACCCAACGTTGTATGGCGGAGGGCACTTTACGTGCCACTGTCATTACGTCCCTTTTTGTTCCAGTCGCATATGGTTCGCGGGAAGAACGACTGCCGGAAAGCCTCCGCGCATTTCGTTGCAATTTTCAATTGCTGCAACTTCTCTGTATACTACAGCATCATCCGCGAAAAGCCGCATGGAACTTCCGACACTATCTACTAGATCATTTAAGGTTACTTTAACGTCTGTAGACATCTCTCCATCGAGAACAACATGCTGTGTTCCGTTTGCTAAAAACTCTTCGATCCAGCCACACAGCTGGTCTGATATTCCGTAGGCTCTTACTTTAACAGGCGACAGTGCGGAACTGTATCGAACGCCTTCCGAAAGTCAAGGAAAATAGCATCTACCTGGGAGCCTGTATCTAATATTTTCTGGGTCTCATGAACAAATAAAGCGAGTTGGGTCTCACACGATCGCTGTTTCCGGAATCCATGTTGATTCCTACAGAGGAAATTCTGGGTTTCCAGAAAAGACATGATACTCGAGCAAAAAACATGTTCTAAAATTTTCTAACAGATAGATTTCAGAGATATAGTCCTATAGTTTTGCGCATCTGCACGACGACCCTTCTTGAAAACTGGAACTACGTGTGCTCTTTTCCAATCTTTCGGAGCCTTCCGTTCCTCTAGAGACTTGCGGTACACGGCTGTTAGAAGGGGGGCAAGTTATTTCGCGTACTCTGTGTAGAATCGAACTGGTATCCCGTCAGGTCCAGTGGACTTTCCTCTGTTGAGTGATTTCAGTTGCTTTTCTATTCCTTGGACATTTATTTCAATGTCAGCCATTTTTTCGCTCGTGCGAGGATTTAGAGAAGGAACTGCAGTGCAGTCTTCCTCTGTGAGACAGGTTTGGAAAAAGGTGTTTACTATTCCAGCTATACGCGTGTCATCCTCTGTTTCAATGCCATTATCATCCCAGAATGTCTGGATATGCTGTTTGGATCCACTTACTGATTTAACGTAAGACCAGAACTTCCTAGGATTTTCTGTCAAGTCGGTACATAGAATTGTACTTTCGAATTCACTGAACGCTTCACGCATAGCCCTCCTTACGCTAACTTTGACATCGTTTAGCTTCTGTTTATCTGAGAGGTTTTGGCTGCGTTTAAACTTGCAGTGAAGCTCTCTTTGCTTTCGCAGTAGTTTCCTAACTTTGTTGTTGAACCAAGGTGGGTTTTTCCCGTCCTTCACAGTTTTACTCGGCACACACCTGTCTAAAACGCATTTTACGATTGCATTGAACTTTTTCCATAAACACTCAACATTGTCAGCTTCGGAACAGAAATTTTCGTTTTGATCTCTTAGGTAGTCTGAAATCTGCCTCCTATTACTCTTGCTAAACAGATAAACCTTCCTCCCTTTCTTATATTCCTATTTACTTCCATATTCAGGGATGCTGCAACGGCCTTATGATCACTGATTCCCCGTTCTGTGCTTACGGAGTCGAAACGTTCTGGTCTGTTATCAGTAGGCTCAAGATGTTATCTCCACGAGTCGGTTCTCTGTTTAACTGCTCAAGGTAATATTCGGATAGTGCACTCAGTATAATGTCACTCGATTCTCTGCCCCTACCACCCGTCCTAAACATCGATGATTCTCTCTCTCTCTCTCTCTCTCTCTCTCTCTCTCTCTCTCTCTCTCTCTCTCTCTCTCTAATAGTTTCTAAGTTATGATTTTTTGAAACGATAGTGGTTTTTTGTGGAAACCCTGTATATCGATAGTATGGAAAGATGTTAGAGTTTAGGCAGTCCGTGCTATGTTGTTCTACAAAGAGAAACAATTCATTAGAATTAAAAGTCGTAACCAATTTTGTAAGTCCTGTTTCTTGGAAACAATGCCGTTCCTTTAATTTTAAAAAAAGTATCGAATGACTGCAGTAACAACAGGCCACTGACAGACCACTTATTATTATTATTATTATTATTATTATTATTATTATTTCAGAAACACACTGCATCGTATCTTAATGGAAATAAAAAATCAGTTTTTTTTAGAAACAAAGCAGCATTTCTTTTCGTTTCTTTTTAGAGTCCAAAAACTTAACATACAATTTCCGAATGTAGCTTTCCTCTTCACAGTTCGGGAAACAATTTCATGATATCCATTTATTTTAATGTTCCTGCCTGTGTTTGGGTGAATCTCGACAGTGCCATTGTTGATCTGAGAAAAGTTTTTTAAGTGCTCTCAGAGAATGCTGAGGGGAGTAATTACCTGAAACAGTTCTTTAAACCTACCACGTCCATTACAGGATACATTGCATGGTTGAACACCAGTCTTAATGGTTCGCAAAATATTAAGTTGTGTAAGTAGCCTGAACAGGTGAAAGGCTGCTTGCTATTCGTGTACTCCAAGCAACTCTTCCTAGCGTCATGCAGGTGCAGGATTTGTTTGGGAGGACACAACAACTATCTCTTCAAGAGGGGCTAGTCGCTTTAGATTCTCTTGGTTGAACCTTCGATCAATCTCATTCAGAAAGCGATTAATATTTCATACACACCTCTCATAAATCTTTTTTTATGAAACAATTCTTCAGAAACACACGATGCTTCTCTATAAATAAATTCCTTATTCTAATTCTGTCACAGTTGCGTTTTATTATACTGATTACTAGTTTTGAACTACCAAGTTCATTTTCAAGCCAGGGCTTTTAGAGCTGCACTAATAGTGTTTTGCCAGGCGACAATCAGTCTACACGTATGTAATATGCACATGATAAACAGTCAAATGAAACGCAGACCAATTCCACGATGTAGATGTATTCATTAACTGCACTTGAACTAGACAGTCTAGTCTGGACGTCGAGAAAATACCACATTTCCTTTCCTTCTGTGTGATTTATATGCAAGGATAATTAACGTTTCATGTTTAATCGACAAAAAAATCATCTGAGACACAACGTAAGCTCGGACTGAGCAAGAATGGGGAAGGAAATCAGATGGGTCCATTAAAACGAAAAACAAAGTACTTACGAAAGCCACAGACGGGCACTTCAACTCTTATCCTCTCGACCCTAAGGCGTTTCCAGAGACTTAACCACTAGCGTACCTCGCCCCGTCACTGTGAATGGAATTTTAAGCCAAGCGAGACCTCCACTTTGGTCAAAGTTCTGTCAGTGTGCAGAATATCGAGTAGTGCCGGTTTACGAAATACACAGAGCTCTGTGGGACGCCGAACCCCAGGTGAGGATTACGTTAAATTTTTGTATTTCTGGTTTTCGTTTATTGATTTAAACGCCTCAGACCGACAGGGGAGTTATTAACGAGAGTTATGCTCGCTGCAGAGGGAGCGGATGAGAACGGCTGAGTGTAGGGGCTGCGTGCATTATTCCATTCAAAACCAAGGCTCTGTTCCCCCACAGTTTGGCTATTTTTTCCGGGAAGTAATTCACATTTAGCTTTAATCCAGTAATCGAATCTGATAGTGATTTATTTCTAGGGAATCCTTACAGAAAAGAAATTAAAGTTTTTAAGCCTCTGAATCGGTAGTATTCTGCACCACGCTCAAAACCAACGGAATGTGATTGCGATTATGTGCGTAAGGGAACAGGAACGACCACGTAACACCGAATACAGTACAAACGCACCATCGTTTGAAAGCCTTAGAAACTATGGATGAAACTTACACAACTTGTATTTTCAATTTAATGTATCGCGGAAAGAATGGTGTGCAACTACTGGAAATAATAGCTTTCCCCCGTGTCACATCAGTACTGTAGTATAATTATTATTTGAACTACATAAACATCTAACACAGCTGCATGACACTATTTTTCAACATAGTCGACAAGTCTCTCTAAAGAACAGTCGGAATATTTTACCTAGCGTTCAACTGCACGACTATAGAAAACTGTTCTTTGGTCACAGAGGTATTCGAGAACCGTTGTGTAAATTGATTGGCGACTCCATAGAGTGCTGTGTGCACAACGACCATATGATGAATAAAATTAGAAGAAAGGTCAGCATTGGCCGTAATTTTAATGATTTATTAACAGCAAAATCGATTTTCGATCACATAATGATCATCGTCAGTGCTTTAGCGTACAAATTAAAGTTCGTAGGCACTGGTGTCTAGTTATTAGCAGTAACAGAAGCTATGAAACGATCACTATAACTGAGTTATTGTGATCGTTTCATGGCTTCTGTTACTGCTAATAAATAGACACCAGTGCCTAAGAGCTTTAATTTGTACGCTAAAGCAATGAAGATAATCATTATGTGATCGAAAATCGATTTTGCTGTTAATAAATCGTCAAAATTAGGTCGTGTAAATGTCCTCATCGATGGTAAAAATCGCTTCGCTGTCAGATGTTCTGTCAGTTGGACGAAAAGATGGAAATACCATGGCGCAAGATCTGAATTTCCCAAGGAACATCTGTGCGGCCTTGGAAGAACTGTTGCTATTACTAAAATAGGGCTGGGCGTGACTGTATTTGCTACCGTCAGAATTTCACGATGAATGTGTGCAATTTAGCCATTTTGCCCACAAGAATTGCATTGTAGTGTCGCTAGCTAGTCTTGGAGATAAACGTTGTAAGTCTTTAGCAAAAGTAATAAGAACTAGTATGGAACCCGCCGTGGAGTGCTGCGCAGTGAGGTGAGGTGACGTGACTATGTGCCGAGTTTTAGTGAAAGAAATGCGCTCGTGAGGCACACACATGCCCTTTATCTATTTAATACCTCTGATCCATTTCTGTTAATCTTAATGTGCATAATCCCCTCATTCACTATGCACCTTTTCCTCCCCCCTCCCCACCCTTCCCCCATTTTTGTATCAGTGTACGCTTGGTCTTTTATAGCATTCAGTTTACGTAAAGGGGTTTTAAATTCCATTTATTTTACATATGTTTTTGGGCGGTGTCCTTCAACCTCAAGATGATTATAATCTATTTTATATAACTGACCAATTTTTAAACATGATTGCAATTCATAACAATGTTTAACTGCTTATTTTATAACTGACCATGTATCAAATATTTCACTACATTCGAAGACTGTACCTCCATGTATCTAATTACGATTGAGTAAGTCGCGTTTTTACTTGCACATTAGGAAGTTGGCCCATCAAGCCATATAATGTAAACATTGGCATCTTCTGCCCACTTCGAAGATAATGTAACCAGTTTGTATAACAAAAGAGTCCCCACCACCCGTTCCCATGACATGCCATGCCACAGACCACGTGGTGCAAACTGAGATGTCTCTATGATGGTCTTTGACGATCGCTGACCTTACCTTTCAGTCAATAGCTGCTTAAACACAGTGTAGCGAAGTTTAAACCTGTATTTGGTCATCTATTCTATTCCAAAAGCATATACACGTCATAATTTCGAGGCAGGGAATCACTTCTTGTAGCGGCAACCGGCAACACCGCACCACCACGACGGCAGTACTGGGCCGGACAGTGAGACCACAGGGCAGCGCCAGCAGCTACCATGGGTCTGAGGCCGGGCTGTGCCTGCCGCCATCACTAATTCTCCACGGGACGTAGTGTCACAGCCACGTCGACTTGCTCTCTCAGCATACTGCCTGCGACGCTAGGTTCCTAGTGGGACGTAGTGCCACTGTGCCACCCACCGTCCGACTCCTACCAGAGGCCAGAGTGCCGTTCCCCTTACACAGGCGCACTCGCGCACCGCCACATGACACGAACGATCAATACGTCACTGGGCCCCCACAAGGCCGAGATAAGTATCGAGTCTCTGATGTTTACGGTCACGCCCTCTTAAGGCTGCCGGCTGATCACGAACCTTCCGCCAACAACACAGAGCACCAGCTGAGCAGCCCGGCCAGAAGCCGCCGCCCACAAGCTAGCACCGGCCGGGAGCAACACAGAGAGACGTGGTCACCTCACTATATCATGTAATGAAGTGAACAGAAGTCATTCTTAACCGTCAACAGTTGCTCCAATGGGGTCCTAGACCTCACCACTCACGCCCCACCTTCAGCACTGTTCCACATACTTCAGCTATGGAGTACGTTCCCGGTTGGCGTGCCATTTCATTCGCACACTGTGATGCACCTCTTATCTGTTCAGTAGCAGAACTGTGTCTGCAGGAAATCCCAGGTATGTACAACATTTTACGCTAGGGACTGTAAGACGCACCTTAATTTTTAAGCAATTAAAAAAACATTTTTGCCGTTTTTATTATTAGCTTGCAAGGCCAGACTAAAATAAAAACTCTTAGTTTATATAACCGAACTGACCTTTAAAATATCTGAAAATCTCACGTGAACTTCCTTCTTCCTCTTCGTCGTTATCGTTGTCCTCTTCATATACACTGAAGTGCCAAAGAAACTGGTATAGGAATGCGTATTCGAACACAGAGATATGTAAAGCGGCAGAATACTGTGCTGGGGTCGGCAACGCCTGTATAAGACAACAAGTGTCTGGCACAATTGTTAGACTGGTTACTGCTACTACAATGGCAAGTTGTCAAGATTCAAGTGAGATTAAACGTGTGTTGCAGTCGGCGCACGAGTGATGGGACAAATCATCTCCGAGGTAGCGGTGAAGTGGGTGTTTTCCAGAACGAGCATTTCACGAGTGTATCGTGAATATCGGGAATCCGGTAAAACATCAAATCTCCGCACATCGCTGCGATCGGAAAAAGATCCTGCAAGAACAGGACCAACGACGACTAAAGACAATCGTTCAACGTGACAGAAGTGCAAATCCTTCCGCAAATTTCAATGCAGGTCCGTCAACAAGTGTCAACGTGTGAACCATTGGAAGAAACATCATCCATATGGGCTTTCGGAGCCGAAGGCTCACTCGTTTACCTTTGATGATTGCACGAAACAAAGCTCTACGCCTCGCCTGGGCCGGTCAACACCGATATTGGACTCTTGATGACTGCGAATATGTTGCCTGGTCGGACGAGTCTCGTTTCAAATTGTATCGACCGGATGGATGTGTACGGGTATGGAGACAACCTCATGAATCCATAGACCCTTCACGTCAGCAGGGGACTGTTCAACTGCACACGCCCCGGACCATTACAGAGCCTCCACCAGCTTGGAGTTATGTGGGACCCCTGATATATCTAGATAGGACTCTGACAGGTGACACGTACTTACGCATCCTGTCTGATCACCTGCATCCATTCATGTCCATTGTGCATTCCGATGGGTTTGGACAATTCCAGCAGCACAATGCGACACCGCACACGTCCAGAATTGCTACAAAGTGGCTCCAGGAACATTCTTCTGAGTTTACATACTTCCGCTGGCCACCAAACTCGCCAGACATGAACATTACTGAGCATATCTGGGATGCCTTGCAACATGCTGTTCAGAAGAAATCTGACCCCCTCGCACTCTTACGGATTTATGGACAGATCTGCAGGTTTCATTGTATCAATTCCCTCCAGCAGTACTTCAGACATTAGTCGAGTCCATGCCACGTCGTGCTGCGGCACTTTCGCGTGCTCACGGGGGTCCTCACGATGTAAGGCAAGCGTACCAGTTTTTTTGCCTCTTCAGCGTGTAAGACGGTCTTCACCATCGTCTAGAGCAGGCTGTTCCAACCGAGCTCCAGGGAGCCGGAGCGCTCCGGAGCGCTCACTGCGGCAGCTCGAAGCCCGCGTGGAGGGGGAAAGCGCGAACTCACAGCCCCTGGCCGCATGCAGCTGCAACTGACGCAATAATCCGTGTTCAATGACAGCTATGACTAGCCGCGGGAGCCCTATACCTCTATTGGAGGATACCTTTCTATTATTTGAGAGGGATGGTCGTCCGCAATGTCTTGTATGTCATACAGTATTTAATTCTGCGAAGAGGTACAATATACAACGACATTATACACGTCTTCACGCAGCGCACTACGATTAGGTAGAAGGCGTTGCACGCAGAGAACTGGTAGCCAGGCTTAAGAACGACATACCAGGAGACGTAAGTTCAAAAACAGTTTCGTAATACAGAGGGTATCAAAACATGTTCTGTAATGCGTTTATAATTTTCAGGTGAGTGAGAGCGGAGAAAACACTACTGAATCTGCAATTCGAGCAAGCTACATGGTCGCTCACATCATTGCGACAAGTGGCAAGCCATTTTCGGTGGGCCCACTCGTAAAATGGTGCATGGTAGCAGTTGCAGAATGTTTGTTTCCAAATGGAGGTGCAAGCAATTGAAGGGGTTTGCCTGTCGAAGCAAACAATGTCTCGTCGAATCCTGGACATGGCAGTGGATTTAGAAACACAGCTCAGGAAAAAGGCGGAGAGCTTTGTTGCATTTTCGCTAGCGCTTGACGAAAGCGCCGACATATCGGACTGTGCTTAACTTGCAGTCTTTGTGCGTCGTGTCCACATGGAGCTGCAAGTAATTGAAGATCTCTTGGATGTGGTACCACTCGATTACACCGCAACAGGACGTGACATTTTTGAAGCTGTTTGTGAATCAGTGGACAATATGAATTTGCCGTGGGATAAGGTCCATTCTGTAGCGACAGACGGTGCACCATAAATGATCGGCCGTCACCAAGGTTTTGCTTCTCGTTTGAAAAATAAACTCAGGGACGAATTCGGGAAAGACATTTTGACTCTTCATTGTTTTATTCACCAAGAGGCACTGTGTGCTGAAACATTAGAGCTAGGTGGCGTAATGAAAGATGTCGTGATGTGTGTGAATTTTTTGCGTCGTCGCGGTATGAGTCATCGCCAATTCAAAGGATTCCTGAAAGATATGGAAGCGGAGTATGGGGATATACCTTACCACAGTACAGCTCGTTGGCTGAGTCGGGGAAAAGTTCTTGATGTTTTCTTTGCCATTCGTGAGGAAATAACCCTTTTTCTCGAAATGAAAGGGGAAGAAATGCGTTGCCTGACAGATATAAAATGGATATCAGACCTGGCGTCCCTAGCTGATATAACTATGCATCTGAATAATTTAAATCTGTCACTGCAGGGCAAAGGGCAGCTAATCGTTGACATGCACGACCAGATCAAAGCGTTCATGGAAAAGTTACGTTTATTTGAGAGGCAGATGAGTAATGGACATTTAACGTTCTTCAATCGTCTTGCTTCTTTAACGCTACCCGAAGGTACTACTTTCGGCGATTACCAAGCAAAGTTAAAGCAGCTCATCACGTCGTTTGAAACACTATTCCGAGACCTCACTAGTTTGGAAATGGAACTTAAGGTGTTCAGCACTCCTTTTTCAGTTTTCCCCGATGACTTGTCGCCGTCACTTCAATTGGAGATAATTGATTTGCAAAATTCAACTTTGTTGAAAGAGAGGTACAACAACACGTTGGATTTGTTACGATGGTATCGTACATTACAGCAAAAAACATTTCCCAAGCTTCACAACAATGCTGCTCAGATCATGTGCATGTTTGGATCTACGTATGGTTGTGAGCAGCTTTTCTCAGCAATGAAAAGAGTAAAAAGTAAGGAACGATCGTTTCTTCAGGATGCAACAATGAAGGCGATCCTCTGCATTAACGCTGCGAACACTTTGACGCCTGATATTTCCGATCTTGTAATGAAAAGGAAATTTCAAGCTACAGAGGCCCAATAAATTTAGTACGCAATTTCTTGTACAATAGTTGTTTCTTATTTATTTTCTGAACATCATATTTCCTGGTGTAGCATGTCACCACGTCTTAGCAGCTAAGAGAATGAGCTGGCACATCAAAACGCTCGCCTTGCCGCCTGCCTCAGCCAGCCGTGCCACGTGCCGGCCCACTTGAATGGTCACAGCGAGCGACACGGCTCCCTGGAGCAGGGAGCGATCCGCGGCTCACGACGGAGCTGGAACAGCCTGGTCTAGAGCATTACTTATGCCGCACTTCTATAAAGGTTTGATAATAATGTCTTTTGTTGACCACGACTATTTTATACACTGACACACTTGTTTCACTGTAGGTCGTTTTAAAGCTCCCTTCTGCGTGAATTCATGTTGGATTTCAATTGTCATCCATTTGTTCCATTCCTCTCTCACACACACTTTAAATGATTTATTTATCGATACATCAAGAGACTGCAATTGTGAAGGAAGCCCTTCCGGAATAACGGCAAGCTCCTGTCTCAATTTCTCTGTCACAGAATTTTTCAAATGACTACTAAACTGATCGGTACACTGATGCCGCCAGTTGAATTAACTGCTGCCAGATAGAGACACAAAGTATGTTTCTCGCGGTATAGAATATATGGCCTTTTTTTTAAGACTGGCAGCAATTTTAAATCAAACACCGGACGTTTTTATATCAATTTCGAGTATAAGACGCACCTCAGTTCTACAGCCAATTTTTCGAAGAAAAAAGTGTGTATTATAGTTCGTAAAATACGATACTTTTGTCTGACAATGAGCCACTCTTGTTGCGCAGTGGTCTTGGCGGGGGACGACATGTGTAACTTATTTTTTGAAGTCCGTACGTATTTCTAAATTCTCACTGAATTTTATTTGGTGTGAAATTTGTAAGTCGTAATTTAGAAAGCAGTAAAGTTACTTCTAATTTGTCATATACAGGCGTTATGGGAAACATGTGAAACATAAAATATCATTATGACGCCACTATATCATCATCATTCTTTCAGATATTTCCATTTAATTTCTTGAGAATGTATGTTACACATTTTCGTGTAGGCTTTAGTGGCCTAACAGGAAAATCTCTGAATTCCTTCGACGTTTTCTGTCATGCTTACTTCTAACTCTACACCTACGTACATATACCGTAAGCCACCGTATGATAGTGGCGGAGAGGGTACTGTACCAGTAATAGTCATTTTACTTTCATGTTCCGCTCGCAAATAGGGCGAGGGAAAAACAACTGTATATATGCCTCCATATGAGCCCTAATCTCTATATCTTAGTGCTCTTACGAAAATGTACGTTGACGACAGTAGAATCACAAAACATGCTTTCCCTGCATTATTCCTCTCCACTACGGCATTTGCTTGACATGCACAGTGCAACGCCCTTTAAAATGAAACCAGTTCAGATGTGTGCACTATACTTACTGTTCGTGAATCACGTCACTGCTACTGTCCTTATTTCTTCTTTGGCAGAAATTGGAAGACTTCAGGCTGATAATGGTTTCTGTTTAACCTCTCTATTATTATTATTATTATTATTATTATTATTATTATTATTATTATTATTATTATTATTTCTTTCTTGTCTCAGACGTTATGTCTGGTTAAAAATGGAAGGTGACGCGGACCTTGATCAAGCGTGACTTCCTTTTAACTGTACGGTATATGTTACATTGCATTTAGGAACTTTCGGGTAATTGAACAAGTGTCAATAATTACAGATTTCTGTAGTTGTATATATAAGTTTGGATGTAGCTGTATTGCATTGATGTACTGGTGGATATTGTGTGGTATGACTCCTGTAGTTAATAGCATAATTGGTATGTCAACTTTATCCTGATGCCAGATGTCCTTGACTTCCTCAGCCAGTTGGATGTATTTTTCAATTTTTTCTCCTGTTTTCTTTTGTATATTTGTTGTATTGGGTATGGATATTTCGATTAGTTGTGTTAATTTCTTCTTTTTATTGGTGAGTATGATGTCAGGTTTGTTATGTGGTGTTGTTTTATCTGTTATAATGGTTCTGTTCCAGTATAATTTGTATTCATCGTTCTCCAGTACATTTTGTGGTGCATACTTGTATGTGGGAACATGTTGTTTTACAAGTTTATGTTGTAAGGCAAGCTGTTGATGTATTATTTTTGCTACATTGTCATGTCTTCTGGGGTATTCTGTATTTGCTAGTATTGTACATCCGCTTGTGATGTGATCTACTGTTTCTATTTGTTGTTTGCAAAGTCTGCATTTATCTGTTGTGGTATTGGGATCTTTAATAATATGCTTGCTGTAATATCTGGTGTTTATTGTTTGATCCTGTATTGCAATCATGAATCCTTCCGTCTCACTGTATATATTGCCTTTTCTTAGCCATGTGTTGGATGCGTCTTGATCGATGTGTGGCTGTGTTAAATGATACGGGTGCTTGCCATGTAGTGTTTCCTTTTTCCAATTTACTTTCTTCGTGTCTGTTGATGTTATGTGATCTAAAGGGTTGTAGAAGTGGTTATGAAATTGCAGTGGTGCAGCCGATGTATTTATATGAGTGATTGCTTTGTGTATTTTGCTAGTTTCTGCTCGTTCTAGAAAGAATTTTCTTAAATTGTCTACCTGTCCATAATGTAGGTTTTTTATGTCGATAAATCCCCTTCCTCCTTCCTTTCTGCTTAATGTGAATCTTTCTGTTGCTGAATGTATGTGATGTATTCTATATTTGTGGCATTGTGATCGTGTAAGTGTATTGAGTGCTTCTAGGTCTGTGTTACTCCATTTCACTACTCCAAATGAGTAGGTCAATATTGGTATAGCATAAGTATTTATAGCTTTTGTCTTGTTTCTTGCTGTCAATTCTGTTTTCAGTATTTTTGTTAGTCTTTGTCTATATTTTTCTTTTAGTTCTTCTTTAATATTTGTATTATCTATTCCTATTTTTTGTCTGTATCCTAGATATTTATAGGCATCTGTTTTTTCCATCGCTTCTATGCAGTCGCTGTGGTTATCCAATATGTAATCTTCTTGTTTAGTGTGTTTTCCCTTGACAATGCTATTTTTCTTACATTTGTCTGTTCCAAAAGCCATATTTATATCAATGCTGAATAATTCTGTTATCTTTAGTAATTGGTTGAGTTGTTGATTTGTTGCTGCCAGTAGTTTTAGATCATCCATGTACAGCAAATGTGTGATTTTGTGTGGGTATGTTCCAGTAATATTGTATCCATAATTTGTATTATTTAGCATGTTGGATAGTGGGTTCAGAGCAAGGCAGAACCAGAAAGGACTTAATGAGTCTCCTTGGTATATTCCACGCTTAATCTGTATTGGCTGTGATGTGATATTATTTGAATTTGTTTGGATATTAAGTGTGGTTTTCCAATTTTTCATTACTATGTTTACGAACTGTATCAATTTAGGATCTACTTTGTATATTTCCAATATTTGTAGTAACCATGAGTGGGATACACTATCAAAAGCTTTTTGGTAATAAATGTATGCGTAGTGTAGCGACCTTCGTTTAGTTTTAGCTTGATATGTCACCTCTGCATCTATTATCAGTTGCTCTTTACATCCTCGTGCTCGTTTGCAACAGCCTTTTTGTTCTTCATTTATAATTTTGTTCTGTGTCGTATGTGTCATTAATTTCTGTGTAATGACTGAAGTTAATATTTTGTATATTGTTGGTAGGCATGTTATGGGGCGATATTTAGCTGGGTTTGCTGTGTCTGCTTGATCATTAGGTTTCAGGTAAGTTATTCCTTGTGTAAGTGTATCAGGGAATGTGTATGGGTCTGCAATGTAACTGTTAAATAATTTAGTTAGATGTGAATGTGTTGAGGTGAATTTCTTTAGCCAGAAATTTGCTATTTTATCTTTTCCAGGGGCTTTCCAATTGTGAGTAGAATTAATTGCTTGGGCGACTTCATGTTGCAAAATTATCACTTCAGGCATTTGTGGTATCATCTTGTACGTATCTGTTTCTGCTTGTTCTGCTTTCTGCTAATTATTATTATTATTATTATTATTATTATTATTATTATTATTATTATTATTTTGCCGAGTGGCTAGGGCCTCCCGTCGGATAGACCGTTCGCCTGGTGCAAGTCTTTCGAGATGACGCCACTGCGGCAACTTGCGTGTCGATGGGGATGAAATGATGGTAAGGATAACACAACACCCAATCCCTGAGCGGAGAAAATCTCCGACCCGGCCTGGAATCGAATCCGGGTGCTGACCACCTGCCCCTCTATATTCGCATCCGCTGACGCCTGTGGTTGAGGGTGACACGGCGGCCGGTCGGTACCGTTGAGCCTACATGGCCTGTTCGGGTGGAGTTTAGTGGTAATTTATTTTACGTTGTGTATTTCACATGATGTAAAATTTCTGCTGCTTAATGAAACAGTGATCAAGTAACACTGACCTTAGATTTTTACTAGAAAGTGAGAATGATGAAATAATTTCTGTCTTATGGTGGGAACTACTGTAAATTTTTATCGCACTATTTGTACGAGGGTTGCCTAGAAAGTAATGCACCGCATTGTTTTCTTTCACAATTCTTTACTGAACATAATGTGAATACCAACGCACAAAATAACGATGTTTTAGCTACACACCCTTTTTTTCCCCACGTAATCTCCATTCCGTTCTGTAGCCTTCCTCCAGCGTGAAACAAGGGTGTCTATGCCTTGTAGGTACCAATCCTCGTCCTGGTGGCGGCGCCAGTGCTTCACTGTGTGAATCACCTCCTCATCGTCCTCAAAATGTCTTCCACGAACGACATCCTCTAATGGCCCAAACAAGTGGAAGCTCTCTGCAACATGTCAGGTGCGACAGCCGTGGATGGTCTCCACGACCGCTGCAAATCGTGGAGCTCCGCCAAACGGCCTTCTGTTGACCTCACCCTCTGTGTCCTGCGAGTAACTGTACTTCCGTCGACAGCAGATGCTCCGAAGACTTTGCACAAGCGTTTGTGAATATTCCCCACAGTTTCTTTCTCTGCAATGAGAAATTCAATAACGGCACGTTGCTTGTAACGTGCATCACCTACAGACGCCATTTTGAAACTGTCCTGCAGCTTCGCTATCTAACGTAAAGTGACGGAAACTCGGCGCTCTGACTCGGGAGATTTCAAATAATACATACGGAACGTTTCACATTCGTAGCATTGTTTTCGGCTGAGAAAAAAATATGCGGTGCATTACTTTCTGGGCAACCCTCGTAATGGAACTTTTATAAGCCGACGTCCTTTTTGACTGGACATGGTACTTTCCTTTTTACCTCGTAACAGGTCGATGGATATTGAAGTTTTTATTTATGTATTCTACAGACAGAACAACATGACTATCATATGAACAAGGTAGTAAATGTTTGTTTAAGGGGGGTGGGGGGTGGGGGGTGGGGGGTGGGGGGTGGGGGGGTAGGACGTCAAACGGGCCGACTAGCAGCAAGAGAGGCACCACGAAACTCTAGAATTTTTCAAATCTATTAAAAACTGTGGTAAAAATTGAGGTAATTAACTATAAAATTTGTGCTTTTTCTACACATTAAGTTTAAAATATAACTGTTCATTCGTTTTTTCATAAATTAAATAAATTCTAGAGTTTCATATACCTGTGAGTATGGTATGTATGCTGTGCAAAATTCATCGAAGAATCTCTCTAACTTATGAAGAAAAGTGTACCTATAGCAACAAATGCAGCCATTAGTAAGTGAAAAAATGATGAAATTTCGCACGTAAAAAAAATATTATTTTGTTACGCTTTCGAACTTCCACTGCAATGAGTGTGAATCCTGAACCCTTCCTGGTCATGCTGAGAAAGTTTTATGAATTTATTTGTAAAAGTATAGACAGTGGAAATTAAAATGTCCTGTGGTGCCTCTCCAGCTCCAAGTCGGCCCGTCTGACGTCCTACCCCCCTTAATGAAGCTAACGTAGGAATTTTACGCCCATCCGTTGCGTAAGGAGCGTGTGATGAGCGAAACAGATACAGCCAACAACTGCCGCTGAAGCGCGCTGCGACAACACGTACCGTACACAGACGTCGCATCGTTTCTGAGCGTTGAGCAGCGAGTTGAAACCGGCACGCTCAGCGTTGACGCTCGATAGCACGCTCCGTGTGACGAAGCCTTCACGGCTGCACTTGCGGTGAAACATCCATCACTGCGCTTGCGGCAGTCAAAGTGTTAAGAAGCTGCTGACCGCATGGTGTATACGCGAGACGTCAAGAGGTATAAACAAAAGAAAACGAGAACAGTTTCGCCTTAAGCAAAAGTCTCTCGTTTCCAATCCTCCCCCGCCGCCAGGCGGATACTTTTAGCTTGTCGCGGCGCGCGGGCCCCCGCTCGCTCGCGCCTTTCCGCCTGGAGGCGGGCGTCTATTTCGGTGCAGACGTCGCCGCTGTCTGCTGTCTCCCTTTGGCAGGTGGGACGACGGCACCGGGCGGCCGGACATCGATCTGCCGGCGCCGCGGCTGCGCTGCGCCCGATCCATGCCATTACCTGATGACACCTCCGCCGCCGCCACTGTGCGCCCCGCGGCCGACCTTCCTTACACTCGCCGTTATTTGTTTGCGCAGTGGGCAGACAGAGACCGCGTAACGAGCACGCGCAGACTGCAACCCCGGCGGCGGGCAGCGGCCGGCCTGATGAATAATGCAGCACGCCCGCGGAATACGGCGTTCCCATTGTGCATACTAAACTACCCAGATCATATTTCCGAGCACTTCCTTTGCAGCACTCCCGATGGGCACTTGAAACAGATAGCAGACCACAGGTCGGGCAGAATACGGCTATGATTTAGAGGGAATTGTTTCTGCAAAGCAGTAGGTAATTTAACTACGGTAGAGGGTCAACACGAGACAACTGTCATAGTGTCGTGATGTGCCGATGAGCTTAGTGTTCCTATTTCGTACGGACTACTGCTTCTTTGTATTACAAAGTGATTTTTACTTTTTCTCCTGAGACTACCAACGCAGTTTATTTTTCGAATCTACAGGGTGTGTCACAAAAATGTACATCCCCCCCCCCCAACACACACACACACTCACTTTGAACCTTCATAGAAAACTTATTTTCCTACCTACAACTAAAACAGCCAAGCTCTCAGATTCAGGTTGCCTATGTAACCGGCTTGCAGGAGCAACAAAAACGTTATTTTAAGAATTTCGTCTAATTACTGACCGAATTTAAAAGTCTGTGATAATCTATCCATCACGTCAAAGGTTTAACACAGTAATTCAAGTACTGAAGTTAGGAACTTTATACTATATCTTGAGGCAGCGTACCTGACGGCACCCAGACTATATTAATTCAGTATTTGGGATCGAGAGCACTTAGCAGCCGGCCGAGGTGGCCGAGCGGTTGTAGGCGCTACAGTCTGGAACCGCGTGACCGCTACGGTCGCAGGTTCGAATCCTGCCTCGGGCAATGGTGTGTGTGATGTCCTTAGGTTTAAGTAGATCTAAGTTCTAGGGGACAAATGACCTCAGAAGTTAAGTCCCATAGTGCTCAGAGCCATTTGAACGAAGCTCTTAGCAACTTCCAACAAGCTTTAGACGTAACTTCAAACCTTTTCGAAACATTTTCTCGCTGACACCCCGCAAAAAGGGGAAAAAATTATCGCATACAAAATTTACAATTTCTTTACTGTTAACTTTATCCGCAACACAGTTTGCAGACAGTATTCACATACAGTGTGGTCCATTGATCGTGACGGGGCCAAATATCTCACGAAATAAGCGTCAAACGAAAAAACTACAAAGAACGAAACTTGTCTAGCTTGAAGGGCGAAACAAGATGGCGCTAAATGGAGCTGCCACAGGTCAAACGGGTATCAACAGAGTTTTTTTTAAAATAGGAACCCCCATTTTTGTTACATATTCGTGTAGTACGTAAAGAGCAACGGCCAGCGTCTTGAGGGTCATTCCAAGACCCGGGCCGCCGCCCACAACCAGGTGACGGGCCATATTATACCTATAACTTCTCTATTCAGTTCTCTTCCTTCCTTCTTTCTAAATATTTAATTTCGTTTTGTTTATTAATATCTTACTTGATTTTGTATTAGTTATAAGTTTTTCTAATGCTGCACAAAAAAAAAAAATCAAATGGATCTAAACAGAGCCCGCCTCCACGTGGCGGGACACGGGCAACGGTGTGAGTGGGGACGGGAGCCGGTGTGGTGTTACTTTCAGTCACTGCGGACCCCGGACCCAGTCACAGCGGCTAAGTGGCAATATACGACCCACCATAAGAAATTAGACGGTGGGTCATAAAATATAAGCAGCTAGTGAAAAAAAAAAGTACGTAAAGAAATATAGTTGAACCACTTTTTTCGCTTTGTGATACATGGCGCTGTAATAGTCACAAACATATGGCTCACAATTTTGGACGAACAGTTGGTAACAGGTAGGTTTTTAAAATTAAAATACAGAAATTAGGTACGTCTGAACATTTTATTTTGATTGTTCCATTGTGATACATGTACCTTTGTGAACTCATCAACTCTGAGAACGCATACTGTTAAAGCGTGATTACTTGTAAATACCACATTAATGCAATAAATGCTCAAAATTACATCCGTCAACCTCAGTGCATTTGGCAATACGTGTAACGACATTCCTCTCAACAGCGAGTAGTTCGCCTTCCGTAATGTTCGTGGACCTTGCTGTTGGTGCGGAAGCTTGCGTGCCTCAGCGATACAGATGGCCGTACCGTAGGTGCAACCACAACGGAGAGGTATCTGTTGAGAGGCCAGACAAACATGTGGTTCCTGAAGAGGGGCAGCAGCCTTTTCAGTAGTTGCAGGGGCAACAGTCTGGATGATTGACTGATCTGGCCTTGTAACATTAACCAAAACGGCCTTGCTGTGCTGGTACTGCGAACGGCTGAAAGCAAGGGGAAACTACAGCCGTAATTTTTCCCTAGGACATGCAGCTTTACTGTATGATTAAATGATGATGGCGTCCTCTTGGGTAAAATATTCCGGAGGTAAAATAGTCCCCCATTCGGATCTCCGGGAGGGGACTACTCAAGAGGACGTCGTTATCAGGAGAAAGAAAACTGGCGTTCTACGGATCGGAGCGTGGAATGTCAGATCCCTTAATCGGGCAGGTAGGTTAGAAAATATAAAAAGGGAAATGGATAGGTTAAAGTTAGATATAGAGGGAATTAGTGAAGTTCGGTGGCAGGAGGAACAAGACTTTTGGTCAGGTGATTACAGGGTTATAAATACAAAATCAAATGGGGGTAATGCAGGAGTGCAAAATGGGTAAGCAGGGATGGCTAGAGGACAAATGTAAGGATGTAGAGGCTTGTCTCACTAGGGGTAAGATAGATACTGCCTACAGGAAAATTAAAGAGACCTTTGGAGAGAAGAGAACCACTTGTATGAATATCAAGAGCTCAGATGGCAACCCAGTTCTAAGCAAAGAAGGGAAGGCAGAAAGGTGGAAGGAGTATATAGAGGGTTTATACAAGGGCGATGTACTTGAGGACAATATTATGGAAATGGAAGAGGATGTAGATGAAGATGAAATGGGAGATAAGATACTGCATGAAGAGTTTGACAGAGCACTGAAAGACCTGAGTCGAAAAAAGGCCCCGGGAGTAGACAACATTCCATTAGAACTACTGATGGCCTTGGGAGAGCCAGTCATGACAAAACTCTACCATCTGGTGAGCAAGATGTATGAGACAGGCGAAATACCCACAGACTTCAAGAAGAATATAATAATTCCAATCCCAAAGAAAGCAGGTGTTGACAGAAGTGAAAATTACCGAACTATCAGTTTAATAAGTCACAGCTGCAAAATACTAACACGAATTCTTTACAGACGAATGGAAAAACTGGTAGAAGCCGAGCTCGGGGAAGATCAGTTTGGATTCCGTAGAAATGTTGGAACACGTGAGGCAATACTAACCTTACGACTTATCTTAGAAGAAAGATTAAGAAAAGACAAACCTACGTTTCTAGCATTTGTAGACTTAGAGAAAGCTTTTGACAACGTTAACTGGAATACTCTCTTTCAAGTTCTGAAGGTGGCAGGGGTAAAATACAGGGAGCGAAAGGCTATTTACAATTTGTACAGAAACCAGATGGCAGTTATAAGAGTCGAGGGGTATGAAAGGGAAGCAGTGGTTGGGAAGGGAGTGAGACAGGGTTATAGCCTCTCCCCGATGTTATTCAATCTGTATATTGAGCAAGCAGTAAAGGAAACAAAAGAAAAATTCGGAGTAGGTATTAAAATTCATGGAGAAGAAGTAAAAACTTTGATGTTCGCCGATGACATTGTAATTCTGTCAGAGACAGCAAAGGACTTGGAAGAGCAGTTGAACGGAATGGACAGTGTCTTGAAAGGAGGATACAAGATGAACATCAACAAAAGCAAAACGAGGATAATGGAATGTAGTCAAATTAAATCGGGTGAAGCTGAGGGGATTATATTAGGAAATGAGACACTTAAAGTAGTAAAGGAGTTTTGCTATTTAGGGAGCAAAATAACTGATGATGGTCGAAGTAGAGAGGATATAAAATGTAGACTGGCAATGGCAAGGAAATCGTTTCTGAAGAAGAGAAATTTGTTAACATCGAGTATAGATTAAAGTGTGAGGAAGTCGTTTCTGAAAGTATTTGTATGGAGTGTAGCCATGTATGGAAGTGAAACATGGACAATAACCAGTTTGGACAAGAAGAGAATAGAAGCTTTTGAAATGTGGTGCTACAGAAGAATGCTGAAGATAAGGTGGGTAGATCACGTAACTAATGAGGAGGTATTGAATAGGATTGGGGAGAAGAGAAGTTTGTGGCACAACGTGACTAGAAGAAGGGATTGGAGGGCAGCGTGGAGGGCAAAAATCGTGGAGGGAGACCAAGAGATCAATACACTAAGCAGATTCAGAAGGATGTAGGTTGCAGTAGGTGCTGGGAGATGAAGAAGCTTGCACAGGATAGAGTAGCATGGAGAGCTGCATCAAACCAGTCTCAGGACTGAAGACCACAACAACAACAACAACAATGTTCGCACATGCATTGACAATGCGCTGACGCATGTTGTCGGGCGTTGTCGGTGGATCACGATAGCAAATATCCTTCAACTTTCCCCGCAGAAAGAAATCCGGGGACGTCAGATCCGGTGAACGTGCGGTCCATGGTATGGTGCTTCGACGACCAATCCACCAGTCATGAAATATGCTATTCAATACCGCTTCAACCGCACGCGAGCTATGTGCCGGACATCCATCATGTTGGAAGTACATCGCCATTCTGTCGTGCAGTGAAACATCTTGTAGTAACATCGGTAGAACATTACGTAGGAAATCAGCATACATTGCACCATTTAGATTGCCATCGATAAAATGAGAGCCAATTATCCTTCCTCCCATAATGCCACACCATACATTAACCTGCCAAGGTCGCTGATGTTCCACTTGTCGCAGCCATCGTGGATTTTCCGTTGCCCAATAGTGCATATTATGCCGGTTTACGTTGCCGGTGTTGGTGAATGACGCTTAGTCGCTAAATAGAATGTGTGCAAAAAAATCTGTGATCGTCCCGTAATTTCTCTTGTGCCCAGCGGCAGAACTGTACACGACGTTCAATTCCTGGTGCATAGAAATATGGTACGGGTGCAATCGATGTTGATGTAGCATTCTCAACACCGACGTTTTTGAGATACCCGATTCTCGTGCAATTTGTCTGCTACTGATGTGCGGATTAGATGCGGCAGCAGCTAAAACACCTACTTGGGCATCATCATCATTTGTTGCAGGTCGTGGTTCACGTTTCATATGTGGCTGAACACTTCCTGTTTCCTTAAATAACGTAATTATTCGGCGAACAGTCCGGACACTTGGATGATGATGTCGTCCAGGATACCGAGCAGCATACATAGCACACGCACGGTTGGACATTTTGATCGCAATAGCCATACATCAACACGTTATATACCCTTTACGCAATTGGTAAACAGTCCATATTAACATGGATAATGTATCACGAACAAATACTGTCCGCACTGGTGGAATGTGATACCTCGTATTTATACGTTTGTGACTATTAAAGCGCCATCTATCAAAAGCGAAAAAAGTTGTCCAACTAAAACATTCATATTTCTTTACGTACTACACGAATATGTAATAAAAATGGGGGTGCCTATTTAAAAAACCGTTTGACCTATGGCTGCACCATCTGGAGGGCCAACCATAGCGCCATCTGGTCTCCCCCTTCAAGCTAGACAAGTTTCGTTCTTTGTAGTTTGCGAGGTACCGGGGCTAGCAGTGTATTTAACACTAAATTCTTCGAGAATCTTCATATATAAATGATGCTCTAAGCCACCCCTATTCTAACTCCGACTTTTTCTGTTGCACATGGATTAAAAAGAAACGCGAACCGACTGTAATCGACCCTGCAAGTGGAGTAGAAAAGAGTTTGGCACCCGCAATAATTAAGTTCGATAGACATTAATTAAATAAAGGAAAGTTTCAGTAACGTAGTGAGAAATGAAAGGGTTGCTTTACCGATTAACAGAATGAAAGTTCTGTCCAAAATAACAATATGATTTATTATGACTAAACTCAAAATAATAAACAAGACACATGAAACATTTACAATACATCAAATTGGCTCAAATTGGATACTCAAATAAATGCTGTGAAGGTGAAGTTGTCCCTAAACTAGATTGTGACATTTATGACGAAGTGGTATGTGGAGCCAATTCCTTGCAACTCAAATCTTAAGAGAAAACACACAGCCAACCCAACATTAATTGCTGCTACAGTAGTGAGAATTCAGACAATGAACACCCAAGACAGAACAAAGTTAGAGAAAGACGAACAGGCGCGCTCTGCTGAGCTCTGACTATGACCTAGGAAAATCCCTATCTGCCGGTGCTGCGGACATACATTACCAAACTGTCTTCTTAACTGCCAGAACACGATCTGGCGTACCGGAGGCGATGGCTCGTTGCTTCGACGTCCCGTCGTGGTGATGATAATGTCGCGAGTATAGCCCGAAACAAATTATCCTGGTTTGGTTGTTCCAGACTAAAGACTTCCTAGCATTACAAATGCGCCTCTGAGGGAGACGAAGAAGGCTCGCCACACAATCACTGACGGTACAGTGATTGATTTTAACAAGCGAAGTCACACTGTAACTCCGATACAGTCAACTTTAGCCAAAACTGCTCAAGACAGACAACATAGGCCGCTTGTACACAGAACGCTCAATTGGCAACTGTACTCGGAAAGTTACGTTGAAGTCGAAACTTCAGCAACTTCGTCAAACAGTTACAATTAAATAAAAGTATATTAGACAGCCAACGGAAGGCAGGCTGTCCAGAGCAGCGAGAGCTCAGTCTTGGAACCTACTCCGACCGAAAGGCGAGAGCCGACTACTCAAGAGCACCCGTACAGGCCGAACACAGAGCATTCCCGCCCCCACGACAGTGGCCGTGGTTAAAAGTTACAATCAGCAACTCGAAAACCGGCGGAAAATTCCACTCTATTGCTGGAGCACTACCATTCCACCAATGGAGATTCTTGGCGCCAATTTCTGCACTGATTTTGCTACGTCTCTGAGCTATGCCCTGAGCAAGCCAATCACAGTTACTATTTTGCAGAAAGCGCGGGAATTTTCACGCCACAACTGCCTGGGTACACAAGTAATTCCCACACCTCGCTGGTAGCCCGCCAGAAAGTGTTTTTGCTAAGTTTCTGGGAAGTAACGGAACCTCTAGCCCAGCCGCTACTTCAGGCCCCTGCGGGCGTGTCTTTTGACAATGTCGGCGTCTGGAAAGCATTCACTCGACTCCCTCACACCGGTCGGCTTAACCCTTTCAAGATCAGCAGAGCCCGCCTGTCACCGGACCACCCGGGTGACGAGAGACGCTGCGTGGGAAGTAATAGCGACTTTTCACCGCATGCAAATAGAGAGGAAAATCGTAAGATAGAAATATGAGAGGGGGTTCATGCCACCTCTCAAGTTTTTTCGTTTGACGCTTATTTCGTGAGATATTTGGCCCGGTAACGATCAGTGGACCGCCCTGTATAATTTTGCAGGTACATTCAGTATATTGTATTACTTACCGCTCCTGTATATTTTTTAGTATCATGGCATTTTGCAATTGCACCTTCTTGTCGACACTCGCAAAAAATGCGATTGGTGTAACGTCCTGAAGAAGGGCACTAAATGCCCGAAACCGGTAAAGAAATTAAATTTCCTGTACTCAACGGGTTACTTATTATTTCATTATAATTACGACTACAGCTGCTGACGCTCTATAAAATACTAATTACATCATTGTATGACACACAGTTCAAGAGATAACATGTCATTAACATTGATACGGAGGATATTCGGAAAGTAAGTTCCTATCAGTCAAGAAATGGAAACCACTGTAAAAATCTAATATAGCTTTGCACATATGTGTTCGACAGTGTCTCTAGTATGCCTGTCGGTTACATCACTTCGCTCTTTTCAGTTCTGAGCGCATGGCGATCACATGAGGACGCAAAGAAAAAAGTGTCTCCCGCCAAGTATGAAGTCCTGGTGAGAGATTTCCCCTGATGTTATGCAGCCCACATTACAGAACTGTCGTACGGTTCCTACTTTGTGACAATTCTCGGTCGCAATCTGCTGGGGCAATGAAAATGCTCCTGCAGCGTTTTTGATGGGAAGTGTTTGATCACCCGCGCTACAGCCTGTAATTGGCTCCCTCTGTGTCTTATCTCTGCTCACATTAACTACTGCCTACGAAGACAACATTTTCGCACAGACAACGAGCTATAGATGGGCGTACAGGATTGGCGGGGAGCATAGGCAGCTGCCTTCTATGACGATGGTATTGGAAAAATGGTACAACACAACGACAAAAGTCGGAGTGGTGACTGTGTACAGCAGTGGCTGGAAGCTATAGCTAACTGTTGGAGATAAAACACACTACCGGCCATTAAAATTGCTACACTACGAAGATGACGTGCTACAGACGCGAAATTTAACCGACAGGAAGAAGATGCTGTGAAAATGATTAGCTTTTCAGAGCATTCACACAAGGTTGGCGCCGGTGGCAACACCTACAACGTGCTGACATGAGGAGTGTTTCCAACCGATTTCTCATAGACAAACAGCAGTTGACCGGCGCTGCCTGGTGAAACGTTGTTGTGATGCCTCGTGTAAGGAGGAGAAATGCGTACCATCACGTTTCCGACTTTGATAAAGGTCGCATTGTCGCCATCGCGATTGCGGTTTATCGTATCGCGACATTGCTGCTCGCGTTGGTCGAAATCCAATGACTGTTAGCAGAATACGGAATCGGTGGGTTCATGAGGGTAATACGAAACGACGTGATCGATCCCAACGGCCTCGTATTATTAGCAATCGAGATGACAGGCATCTTATCCGCATGGCTGAAATGGATCGTGCAGCCACGTCTCGATCCCTGAGTCAACAAATGCGGACGTCTGCAGGACAACAACCATCTGCACGAATAGTTCAATGACGTTTGCAGCAGCATGCACTATCAGCTCGGAGACCATGGCTGCGATTACCCTTGATGCTGCATCACAGACAGGAGCGCCTGCGATTGTGTACTCAATGACGAACCTGGGTATACGAATGGCAAAAAGTCATTTTTTCGGATAAATCCAGGTTCTGTTTACAGCATCATGATGGTCGCATCCGTGTTTGGCGACATCGCCATGAACGCACATTGGAAGCGTGTATTCGTCATCGCCATACTGGCGTATCACCCGACGTGATGGTATGGGTTTGATTTGTTACACGTCTCGGTCACCTCTTGTTCGCATTGATGGCAGTTTGAACAGTGGACGTTACATTTTAGATGTGTTACGACCCGTGGCTCTACCCTTCATTCGATCCGTGCGAAACCCTACATTTCAGCAGGATAATGCACGAGCGCATGTTGCAGGTCCTGTACGGGCCTTTTTGGATACAGAAAATTTTCGACTGCTGCCCTGGCCAGCACATTCTCCAGTTCTCTCACCAATTGAAAACGTCTGGTCAATGGCGGCTGAGCAACTGGCTCGTCACAATACGCCAGTCACTACTCTTGATGAACTGTGGTATCGTGTTGAAGCTGCATGGGGAGCTGTACCTGTACACGCCATCCAAGCTCTGTTTGACTCAATGCTCAGGCGTATCAAGGCCGTTGTTACAGCCAGAGGTGGTTGTTCTGGGTACTGATTTCTCAGGATCTGTGCACCCAAATTGCGTGAAAATGTAATCACATGTCAGTTCTAGTATAATATATTTGTCCCATGAATACCCGTTTATCATCTGCAGTTCTTCTTGGTGTAGCAATTTTAATGGCCAGTAGTGTATTTCTTATTTTCAAAGTGGTTTCCATTTCGCGATCAATCGGAACTTACTTTCTGAATAGCCCTAGTATATGTGAAAAATTAGTTCTTAAAATGAAGCGCAAATGGTTCAGTCTATACTCGTCCAGTTGTTTGGTTTTGATTTTTTCCATTAGTCGAAGTGTGAATAATCCGGAAATTAATAAACCGCAGATAATTAGCGTTTTCCGTGTTCAACCATCAAGGATTTACATGCTTAATGCGAAATATTTAACACATCAATTCATTTGTAAAGTAATCAGTGTTTCAAGCTGCTTTATTCAAAGTATTCCACACCCTAAGCAACCTAGAGCTCGTGCTCTACCGGATGCCAGCACGGTAGCTCTGCGTATTTAGTCAGAGAGCTGGCTGCTCTCTGTATTTAAAAAACAACTAGAGTGAAGGGATCAATTACGAACTTCAACGGGTGTTATGTGACCCCCGTCACGACCAAATGCAAAAATATGCGAAAAGAAAGTGGTTACCGTTGCTACCCATGGATCAAGGGTCCCGGCTTCGATTCCCGGCCGGGTCTGTGATTTTCTCCGCCCGGAGCGTGGGTGTTCGTGTCGTCCTCATCATTTCATCATCATTCAGGAAAGTGGAGAGACTGGAATGCGAAAAGATTGGGAACTTGTACGTCGCTGATAACCGCGCCGTTGAGCACCCCACAAACCAAATCATTATCGTCATCAAGACAGCACCACCTCATCCAAAGCGGAACTCGTTGTACAAATCGCCACTCGGGTATGCATCTGAATTTTAAACGTGTTAACTGTGTACACGCTGTTGCAATGCATCACACATCCGCTCGCTGTTACGTAACTACTGACGGTTATTTTTACGGTTTTATTTGACGTTTTAGTCTTTTTTTGCTCAGAAGTGTCCAGCAATGTATATTAAAGACATAAAATCAAATACTTGAAAATGGCATAACAGGCCGAAACCTAAGTTGTACTTAAATAAAACAATAAAATGGCGGTGTGTTCCTTTAAAAAGGAACAGAAGTGTTTTACCTGGTATAAATAGTTTGACAATGGTACTGTGTAACTTTTATTCAGAACCCTTTCTACGTAGAGCTTTAAAGTCGTTTCGAGTCACGTCAGTTGTTGATGATGATGATTGGTTTTGTGCGGCGCTCAACTGCGCGGTTATAAGCGCCCGTACAAATTCCCAACCTTCGCTCAGTCCAAACTCGCCACTGTCATGAATGATGCACATCAGTTGGCGACCACAAGGATGACGAGTGGAGTTTTATCTTCCTATGCTGTGGTCGAATATTTGGGATATCCAAAGCAGCATCCATAGCGCTGCTACAATACTCTCATTAGCAGACTAGGGAAAGCAACTATTCAACCCTTTCGGGGCGTAGGTGTCTATACATGTCACGCTAAGCCGTTCCTCAGCTGCTGTGGACGCGTACAGGCGTGACGCATGAGTGTTCCTACAGTTCTGTGGACGCCTGTATATGTCGTGAGCAGCCGACGTCTCACTCCTGCGGACGAGTTACTTCCATATCTCGATGAATAGAAAGTTTTGAGTATTAATCATACAACATTTGTGCCTCATAGCGTGCTATCGTTTGCAAGAATCCTCGTTTCGATATCATTTCGTTAATGAGATATGAATTTGTTATGACCATATGATAAGCGATGCGCGAGGAGGTAAATGGGCGCGTCTTGCGCCACTGTCCTTCGGTCATAAAATCAATAATTCGACAAAATTTCATATCTTACCTACACCCCATTCACTGCAATATATGAGCTGAAACCAATCATAGAAAAGACTGTCGCTCAGTCTTCATCTCATACCGGTTTTCTAAACAGGATTTCGCGACGACACTGTTTCCTTTCTTTGAAAAGGTTCCTATCTGAATTCTGGAAAGCATTTCCGTTACACTTTCGTGTGGTCTACACCGACTTGTTTACTACCCTAGCAGCGTACCGCACAGTTCGTTCGATATTTACCGTCAAGTCACCTACATGGGCATTCAAAATGCTGCAGCATTACTCCGCAATTGGCCGCATTAGCCTTTTGCACACGGTATCCTATCAGATGCATTGCACTTTCCCATAATTTAACAACAAATCTAAGTGTTCTATTCGCCTTCTCTGTTTTGTGTATTTGTCCCATTTCCTTTAGTTTCTTGGTCTTATCCCGAAATACTTGTGCGACCTGACGTGCTCCAGACGTTCGCCACTAATCTCGTAATCGGGATACCGTATTTACGAACTACAAACACGCGTTATTTTCTTACAAAAATTGCCTCCAAAATTCAAGTGCGTCTTATACTCGAAATTAATATAAAAATGTCCAGTGTTTGATTTAAAATTCCCGCCAGTCTTAACGCTCGGACGCCCAGACTTTGCCTGCCCCCTCTAACGTCCAGAGAGGTCACTTTGACCCCTACCATTTAAAAAAGGTTTATGAACTATTATTTCGAAATTTTCCGCATTTATTATATTTTAATATTTACAAGATTTATAGCCATTTCAGATAGAGAGTTGGAAATAAAAATAACAGACACAAATTATATTATTTATTGACATATAAACAAACTTCACTGAACTTGTTAACACCCGAACAAGTGTAAGGAAGTGACAGGCTTTTCTTTGTTCTAAATTCATTTTTTATGAACTTTTCATGTGCACAGAAATTTCAGCTACTTCATTGTTTTACAGAATTGATACATTTGCATTCAGATTCCTTTGTACATTTTCCCCAAAGCATCATCTAAAAAATACTGCACTTGTAAATAGTTTTATTACATTTGCAGAATTTGAGAACTTGACATTTACGGCGCTTCTATGGCATTTCGTCTTCATCATCATTTTCATTCTTTTCATACTTGTCTGTGGTCATACGAGGAAAGCGACTCTTCACATACTCAGAGCGTAGTTCATCTGCAAGCTGCTGAATAAAATGTCTTCTTTTGATCTTTTTCCCAGTAAGAGCCCTAAATACTACATATGCATTTATTCCTGCTAGGTCAAGGATATTGAAGGAGTGCACAGGTCATCATCTTGAGGAAGCCTTGACGGAATACTGCCTAGACATTTTGTCTATTATGTTAACCACAAATTTCGTTTAGTTGTAATAACATACAGTTTGTGGAGTTTTTATCTCATATGTGTTTATTTATAATAGCACTAGGATGAAGGGAAGACATTACTAGCACATTTTTTGCTTTCTTTCCTTAATAGACTCAAGGAAATATCATCACGCTTTTAACCTTTTGTGGAATATAGAGGACTGTTCAAGGATTTCATGAGCATGTAGTATTCTCTTCTTGCTCTATTTACGGTTCCTGCAATGGAAGTTGATTTTTCTTTCAATTTCTTGGCTAGTTTGAGTGAAGTGAAGTAATTGTCTGTAGTGACATTTCTGCCTTTGCCCAGAAATGGTTCCATAAGATGCATTACTACATAATCTGGGAACCTTTCGCCTTGGGATCGTGCAGTGTCCTTACCATTGAGTATATACATGTGTAAGTAGGCTGTTTATGTTTTCTTATTGGCAACGTTACGTAGCGCTCTGTGCTGTGTGCAGTCTGTGGCTAGTTTGCATTGTTGTCTGCCATTGTAGTGTTGGGCAGAGGCAGCTGGCTGTGAACAGCGCGTAGCGTTGCGCAGTTGGAGGTGAGCCGCCAGTAGTGGTGGATGTGGGGAGAGAGATGGCGGAGTTTTGAAATTTGTCATGAACTGCTATATTTATATATGATGATATCAAGGTAAATACATTGTTTGTTCTCTATTAATATCTTTCATTTGCTAACTATCCCTATCAGTAGTTAGTGCCTTCCATAGTTTGAATCTTTTATTTAGCTAGCAGTAGTGGCGTTCGCTGTATTGCAGTAGCTTGAGTAGCGAAGATTTTTGTGAGGTAAGTCATTTGTGAAAGGTATAGTTTAATGTTAGTCAGGGCCATTCTTTTGTAGGGATTATTGAAAGTCAGATTGCGTTGCGCTAACAAAATATTGTGTGTCAGTTTAAGCACAGTCCCGTATATAATTGTTCAAAGGGGACGTTTCATATGTCGACCCTTAGCCGAGGATACCTTACTGGAATCTTCTGATTTTTTCTTGTAGTTTGTGTAATTAGTGTAATTAGTGTAGCTATTGTTTATTGCTAGCGCGTAATTATAGAGATAATTTCCTTTGTAGTTGTAGTTTTTCATTGTTGTACAGTAAAACAGTTGTGGCATGCATGTAGATTTGCAGCAAGTATTTCGCAGCTGCGCTTGCAATTAACTAGATATTATTTTCAGTGCTATGTTAATGTGTTCTCTTATTTTTGCTCTTCAAATTGTGCTTTTCTGTGTTATCGTGTGAAATATTGTGACAATAATGGCGTGTGAAAAACGTAATACTAGGCTCCAAAGTAAACTGAGAAATGACAGTGAAGACGAAAGCAGTGTGTAAGCGCCGCAGAGTAATGAATTAACTAATGTTCAAAGTAGTAATTTGGTAATTGTGCATAGGGAAATGGAGCGGGCGGCAAACAATGGCGTGGACAGTGAAACAATTAGTGAAGAGGGAAGCATTATCGATCGATCGGTCGGCAACAGCTCGCCTCAGGAATCGGGAATGACAGAGCACAATATTGCAAATACTGTAGACTCAGGTTTTGGGTTCTCACCGTTTTCTCAAATGAGTCAAGACACATTTTCTGCTTGTCAAAATGTGAATGTTGCCAGTGCAACTTCACTGCCTAAAAGTACTGAGGAACATGTTTCAGACACCAGTGCAACAAATGGGACAAAGGCTACAAAAGTTAGACACAATGGAACAACACCAGAGACAAACACAGCAACAGTTAGACGCAATGGAACAAAATCTTCACACCACGCTTGAACAAACACGTGAAGATTTAACTACTGAGTTACATAACATCGAATCGAAATGTCAAAAAGTCTGTAATGACGTAAAAACACAAATTTGTGAGCATTTTCAACCTATTTTTTCGCGGCATGGAAATGCATTACAGAATCACGAAGCAGCCATAAAAGAACTGCAAACTATTGTTCATGAAAATCATGAGACCTTGCAAGCTAAATTTGACTCAGTTGCATCTAACGATTCGGTTACGCAACTTGCAAAAACTCAAGAAAACTTAAAGGACACGGTAGATACTCTGAAAATTGGTTCAGAAAAACACACTGAGGAAATAAGTACACTATCGGAGAAAGTAGCCGAACTTTCGAATCAGTTCACTAATTTATCTACGAAGGTAGAAGATAATCTGAATGACACAAAACCGTTAGTCTCTAATGACACAGAAGAGTGCGAACAAATTAGGCAATTCAATCAAAATCAAATCAATATACAGTACAAAAGAGAAATCCGGGAAGTACAAGATCAGTTGGCACAAGTAATACAAAAATTACAAATTTCAGAGGACACTCGCGCTCCAACACGGGAAGAGGGACTTAGAAATACGGAATAGACGCAAAATTATAACACAGGGCATTTTGGAAGTTATGAAAGAAACTGGCAATGTGCACCGAATTTTGAGATGGAACCGCCGACACGACCGAACAATGACCGATATGCGACTCGCCGACATGATAATTTTGACTATAAGCTGTTCATTGCTACACGTAAATTCAAAACATTTAAGAATTCTGGCAACGACATTCATCCACAAGCGTGGCTTCATCAATTCTCTCATTGTTTTCCTCCCAACTGGTCATTGCAGCACAGATTAGAATTTATGTGTGGCTACTTGGAGAATGAACCAGCTGTAAGAATGCGATCGGTCATTCACGATTGCCACAGTGAAGGAGAATTTTACCACGCGTTCCTCTCAGCATATTGGTCTCAAGCTACGCAAGACCGAGTAAAACATAGCATCATGATGATGAAACACTTTGAACAATCTCAATTTTCCAGTCTTGTCAAATATTTTCAAGACATGTTGCACAAGAATCAGTACCTGTCAAACCCATACAGCCCCTCAGAACTCATCCGCATTTGCTTAATCAAATTGCCTGAACATTTAAGAAATATTATTTTGGCAGGGCGTTGCAAAGACGACATTGAAGCTTTTCAGGGACTCCTACAAGAATTAGAAATTGACACAGACAGTCACCGGATGCGACAACAGGAAAACAATCACTACAGGTCACATACGTCACAGTTTCGTGACGACAGAAACAATAACTGGACACGACAAGGCTATTCTTACAACACAAATCGTGACCAAAACAGACACCACCCATATGACAACCACTGGCAGAGTAATAATAATTACAGGGAAAGATCGCATTTCTGAAGTAATAAAAATGACAGAGACAATCATAGAAACAGACAATATGGTAACCAGAACTATTATGATCAAGGGAGACAGAATAACTTCAGACGCAACAGTTCAGAGCGCAGGTACGATTCAGGAAGAAACTCTCCACCACATGACCGACAAGAAAGAAACTATGTAAACTACCGACATAACGACAGACCTGAATTTCATCAGAAGTTGCGGGATTATAACAGAGCTGGGCCCTCTCGGCAAGGCGAATTTGTAGAAGTTCGGTCTCCTAATCCCAATAACGGCGCGCGCCAACAAAGAGACAGACAATGACTCGCACAGCAGGCAGCCGCGTGCGCCCGCTGGCTCCGAGTAAAATAACATAAGACGGTAGCCTTGAGAAAAATTCCAGTATTCTTTACCAACGTATACCACTTGATAATTGCGTTAAAGTTGAAACTCTGCGTACTAGGAAGAGCAAAAGTATACACCACATTTCACACGTAAAACCGTTTATTGAGAGATAATGTGCTTTTTTAACTTGAGATTTTAATGCAACATTTTGGCTTACTTGAAAATACATTCTGGATTTGAAGTACTTTCCGTGAGATACTAGATGACACAGTGGTTAGTTCATGTGACAGCTACACGATTTTTATCACCACGCTACTAATGAGTGACACAATCTATATTATTGCTTTTGCGCTGTATCTGTTTTATATCTGCACAGTTTTTCTGAATTATTCTGGAAAGTAAAACATGTTTTGGTAGTAACTTTTGTGGTACAGCTACAATGAGACTGCCTTTTCCGTAGCACAAGAAAACGTTACAGCACAGTACTTTCCTCATCACGGCAATAAGCGTAATAACTAAGATATCTATACGCAAAGCATTTCACTTTTGTGTATCATGAGGTAAGTACATTGACTTCTGCAGAACTTAGCTTTCGGAGGACGATAACTACGACACTTCCACAGAATTATCTTACAACATGACGCACAGTTTAGCGCTACAGTACACGTATTTGAGTGATTAATTTCGCACTTAAAACATTTTTTTAAGATATTTTAAGTGCAATGATACAAGGGTTTTCCGTGATACATTTCATTCCATTGCTATAATCTGTAACACCTGAGGGTATAATTACATTAATCCTCAGGGGGGTACACGCCTACTTTGTGTACCATGTGTTTGGCAAGCACAAGGAGCCCTAGCTAATATGGTATTTGCTTACACAACTTTACACATCGGTACCATATTTCTCTAACACAGAATTACACAGCTATCTGATTATTTAACAGAGAAACAAACATTTCTTTACTACATCAGTGACAGATGTTTACGTAATTACACAGTTGGATAACTTCACACTTACGAAATTGTATGTTGTTTGTACTTTGTGAACTGTTCATATTTTTTCAGAACCATTGTGATACTATGAGAGCTTTGAATGATGTATTTGGTATGGGATCATGATTTTTAAAGTGCGTTTGAGGCAGATGACACTTTTGACATGAGCAGAGAATTTTTTTTAGGTTTTGAAATTATTGGAGGAAGCTACGACGATTTTGAGAGTTGACTGAGGTGTTATGATGTTATTATTACGACGACGATGTGTATTATGCTGTTGCAGTATGTTTATGATCAATAAGCTGATGCTATATGAGTTATTTGATTATGCTACGTATGTTATGTGGAAATATTGAAAAAGTGTCGACGAATATTTATATGTGTAATAAGGTAAGGAATAATGAGTTGTGGCTAGGGACTCTGACTTGTGAAAAAGGATGTTGGAAACCAAGAATAGTACTTTAAGAGTTATGAAATGTGTGTATATGCGTGAATGTATCACAATGCGGGCGAAAATTTTTTGGACACTTATATTTATAGGATTTTGTTTCTACAGACTTGCAACGCTAATTCTTGACCTGTGAAATATTTTTATATGAGACTGTCGCTGTAGCGAAAACTGCTGTCGTAAATATTTAGTTAAGAAAGGTAAGTGACCGTGAAGTAATTCGTTGTGAGCGGCCAGGTGTGCCAGCCGCCTTGAGAAAAAGCCATTAGTGTGTGGCGCAGGTGGAGAAAAAAAAAAAAAAAAAAAAAGAAAAAAAAGGGAGGCCATTATCCTCGCTATTGATGTTCCTTTGTAGAGAGCATCGCAAAAACGACACGGTCGAACTTGAAAACATATGATTACACTGTGAAGCTCTTAATTTATGATATTTACTAATATGCCTAATGAAACAATGAGAAACATTTCACGGCTATTGTCTTGCTAATTGAGAGAAATGCCATATGGCTTGCTTTATGTATTTGTTTACTCATTTTGTTTAATATCTAGTTTCTAGCTGCACTGCAGCATTGGTTAAAATAAAATTTTATAGATGTACTAATATAAATATTTTCTGTCTACAGATCCAGTAAATAATAGTTTTGTGATATATTTCCAAAAAAATGAGGGAGCACAAAAAGACATTTCCCTTCACAGGAACTGCAATCATAGTTTTCTTTTCAAGTACTTGCTAATTTCTTTTGTAGAATAAATTGTCATGCATCACTCTAGTGTTATGATGTGACATAGGTATTAGACATGGCCATTTTTAGTGTAATACTTTTTCTGCTTGAACTTTGTCATGTTTAGGTATAAGTTATGCTGTTTGCCAGGCATAGTGCTACTGAATTTTAATTTGTGTTACTCTGCTAAGCCAGATTTATTTTTCTTGTTTGCTGCACATTGCCTTATATTAGTCGTAATATTGCAATTGCTTCGCTAATTTCTAAAATGCTGCTTCCTTTGCAAATCTGCACTTTTTTGTCATTGCTGTTTGCGTTAATTGTTTTATGTGCTGCTGCATTGCCTCGTCCCTTAGTTTAGCATCTGAGCTCAGTAGATTTAAGTTAGCTTAAGAGGGGGTAGACCATATAAGAAACTAGTTGTGATGAATGGAAAGAAATGCATTGAAGGTATATGAAAACGTTTTGGGCCAAAATGAGTATTGTACAATGATCCGTAATTATTTTGAAAGAAATATGAACAGAGTAGAGAAAGCAGGTTTTGATAGGACTTTTTGGAAATAATGAGGAACGAAGGGAGATCTCCGAGAAGTAAAGAAAGTTTTGTTTGCAAAATACTGCAGTAAAACAAACCCTGTCCTTTCCTTGTGTTATCCCACTATGTTTTTGAATACCCTTGGGTATTTATGTTTTTCCTGTATTTATATGTTTATCTGATAAGACTTATGTTGTAGAATTTTTCTAATACTAAGCTACATTCACTATGATGAGGAATACTGTTATCCTCAAATATAATTTGCATTAATAATAAGTTATTTACTTTGTAAAGATGTTTAAACATTATTTGTTCTGTTTTGTTTTAATGCTCATGTGTGAAGTTGATATTCCAAAAGTTATTCTGATCTTTCATGTATGTACTTATGTCATAATTCCTGTGACACTGATGTATATGTTATTTCTATTCTTTTGTAAAGCCCATATTACTACAAATGTTATCTGTATTATTATGTTTTTAATGATGTATTTTGTACCTTTGTAATTGTATTCTCATGTTATAAAATTGTAATTGACACCAGTTTATCAAACTAAGTAACTTGTAAGCATTCATTTCACTGCACACATTTCTGTTGGTCATAGTATATGGACAATATGTGAGAAGTAGGGACTGTTAGTGTTTGCATGTGTGTTAATAATTCAGCAAGGGACTGGATAACAGCATTGCTGGTTCTAAGGACAATTCCAAAAACTTTGTGAATGCACAAGTGGTGGTTATGGACTTGCTATATTATCCGCAAGACTCTTCAATGGTGATTGTGCACCTGCACAGTCACAACAGATGGCTGCTGGCCATCTCTACAAGGACTACAGTGGGTCTGCATCTTTGATGGCCCACCATTACCACAATCTCTACCAGGACTACAGTGGGTCTGCACCTCTGATGGTCCACCAATACTGTAATCTCTACCAGGACTACAGTGGATCTACTCTGTGATGACCTACCTACCAATATTCTTCAAAACGTCGAATGACTCTGCTGTGGGTTTGCTCTGTTGTGGCCCATTACCTGTCTGCATGTCGAGAGTCAGCACTGTCTTTCCGTTGGAAGGACAACACTACTTCTTCAAGACTGCATGGAAATCCACTGCTTCCGTGTGCATTGTCTTTTACTGCTCAGACTTTGAGAAAAGAAACGGCAGTTTCACTGTGATGAATGATCAGGACTGTCTTTATGGACTGTGAGAAAATTTTAGCTTTTGACCAACATTGTATTAATAAGTGTGTGCATTTGATATCTTTCTTAATGTAATTATGAAAAATTTTTTCAAATCTGTATTGGCCACTGCCCAAATCAATTTGTAAAATTTTTTGTGGGGAGCATGGGGGCTATGTAAGTAGGCTGTTTATGTTTTCTTATTGGCAACGTTACGTAGCGCTCTGTGCTGTGTGCAGTCTGTGGCTAGTTTGCATTGTTGTCTGCCATTGTAGTGTTGGGCAGAGGCAGCTGGCTGTGAACAGCGCGTAGCGTTGCGCAGTTGGAGGTGAGCCGCCAGTAGTGGTGGATGTGGGGAGAGAGATGGCGGAGTTTTGAAATTTGTCATGAACTGCTATATTTATATATGATGATATCAAGGTAAATACATTGTTTGTTCTCTATTAATATCTTTCATTTGCTAACTATCCCTATCAGTAGTTAGTGCCTTCCATAGTTTGAATCTTTTATTTAGCTAGCAGTAGTGGCGTTCGCTGTATTGCAGTAGCTTGAGTAGCGAAGATTTTTGTGAGGTAAGTCATTTGTGAAAGGTATAGTTTAATGTTAGTCAGGGCCATTCTTTTGTAGGGATTATTGAAAGTCAGATTGCGTTGCGCTAACAAAATATTGTGTGTCAGTTTAAGCACAGTCCCGTATATAATTGTTCAAAGTTTCACATGCTTTCAACATCTACAGCTAACCAGTATTTTTGCCCTTACTTGTCAGGCTTTGAAGCGATGAATTGTGTGAACGAGCACTTAATTTTACTTGCGAAGAGCTAATCGTCTATTGTTACGTCACCTTCAGGTTTGTAACACATTGTACAGTTTTCTATAAATTTGTTGCAGACAGCAGAAACCAATGCAAACATCGTCCTGTAATCATACAGGGTGTGTAGACTTCTAGTCGAACCTCAGGAATCTATTTCTACTCGTGGTTTCCACACAAAATGGTAGGCCCCAGGAATCTCACCATAAGCTGTGAAGGTCTGTACTTCGGCAACCATTCACACCACGAGCATAAATAATTGCAATAAATGCTTCTAGTTCTTCTGTGGTTAATGATCATTTGTCATTTCCTAGTACTCTGTCTGTCCCTGTTCTAGTACATTTCAAGATATGTTTGATTATATAATTGTCTATGATGCAAGTTCATCACCTACATTTCTTTTTGCATGTGGTGTAGGTCCAGGGCATTCTCTCAAAATATTGTGATTAGGAAGACCCCCACCTTGTTAATTAGGCACTGAGTCTATTAATACTGTTCCATCAGGAGCAACTTCTTTATGTCTTTCATCAGACGATGAAGAAGCAGTCACTTGTTCTACACTCTGAGGAACAGGATTATCTCCTATTCTGTTACATGATTCTTCTCAATCTATAGAGAACGAATAATAGAACAAATATAATAAAGCTACCATAAAATCTACAGTACAGTAACATCATATGTAGATAAGAATATAATAATTATAATTTAGCAGCAATAATAATAATAATAATAATAATAATAATAATATGCTTACTAGACTGCAAACTTCCATTATCTGTAGCTGAAGAATCAGAATCATTAGTATTAGATGATTCATCATCTCTCAATGTCTGTGGTAAAAACTCTTCCTCTAAATCGTCAGAAAAAAGTTCGCCAGCCTCTGAATCACACTCCATAACTCCTTGTAACTCTGCAAGAATCTCTTCATCTCGTAAATACTCCATCCGATTCATTTCGATCTTCAGCTCACAATCACATTTGAAAGACTGATTCTTACAAGGGACTGACGAACAATGGTGAACCGTGTCCATTGTTGTCATTTCATACCGCAATAATATGAACGAAAGTAAATTATTGCACTACAGAGTAATGTAGCCGAGGCTTGAGAATACATGAGATAAATGTATGGCATACCTATAAACAAAAATTATAGCTTTTTTCTAAAGGGGTCAATATGGTTCCTCTGTGCGTTAAAGGTAAAACTGGAAAAAAGTGATAATCAATTCGGGAAATGCACTTTTTTTAATATAATGAAAGTACATGTCAAATAAATAAATGTCACGAAAGTAAATGTCGCTTGAGTCATACTTCAAAACATACGTAGCACTTAAAAACCGAAAAGGGTCACTTTGACCGATCTGGGCGTTCGAGTGTCAATAATGGCCATTATTCCGCGGAAAACCTATCTCTGTCTGCAGCAGCAGCAGTGCACGAACATGAGCTGCGGCGGGGATTGCAAAGTCTCCCTGCCGCCCCCATCATCACTAACCCCAAAACTCTTGTCTAGCCTATGACGCGTCATTGCAGTCTAATGTGCCAGTGAACTTTAACTGAAAGTGATTTGTGTTATCTGTAACAGTATAATATTTTTGTTGGTAGCTAGTTTCATAATGGAAAATATAAATGGTTCAAATGGCTCTGAGCACTACGGGACTCAACATCTTAGCTCATAAGTCCCCTAGAACTTAGAACTACTTAAACCTAACTAACCTAAGGACATCACACACACCCATGCCCGAGGCAGGATTCGAACCTGCGACCGTAGCAGTCCCGCGGTTCCGGACTGCAGCGCCAGAGCCGCACGGCCACCGCGGCCGGCGAAAAAATAAAAGGTATGCCTATGAAGCGGGCTGCAAATTGAAAGTAATAGCATGTGGAGAACATGGAAACGAAGCAGATGAGCGGCATTTCGGCCGTCCACCAACAGCAAAAAAAAAAAAAATTGGCGATTGGAGGGCTAGTAAAGACGAACTAAGAAAAATGAGAAAGACTAAATACGCAAATAGAGAACTGATTGCAATATGGCGAAAACTATAAGATGACGTATTGAAATGGATTAAAGGACGCCGTCAAAATGGCACTGTAATTAATTTAAAAAAAAATTGAAATACCCGTTCGTAAGCTGGCGCTACAGTGGCACTTAACAGACTTTACGGGTGGAGTTGGTTGGTGCTATAGGTTTATGAAGCGTCATGGACGTAGCATGCGAACCAAAACCAAAATATCTCAGAAAATTCCACAAGAGTATGAAGAGAAAACATTATCTTTCCATCTCTTTATTATTCAACATCGAGAAAGAACCAGTGTGGTACTAAACCAAGTAGCGAATATGGACGGAACTCCACTGACATCTGATGTGCCGAGTAACAGAAGTATTACCATGAAAAGTGCTGGAACTGTAACTATATAAACAAGTGGACATGAAAAAATGCACTACACTGCTGCCCTTTGATATTGTGCTGACGGTTCTAAACTTAATCCAATGATCATTTTCAAGCGCAAAACAATGCCGAAACCTTCTGCAATACCGCCAGGTGTTCTTGTTCACGCACATGACAATGGCTGAATGGACGAGGCTGGTGTAAAAATTTGGATTAACAGAGTGTGGAAGAGGAGGAAAGGCGCTTTTTTGAAGAAGGGTTCTCTTTTTCAGTTTACTAGTCACTTGAAACATTCTGTGAAAGAGAAAGTGAGACAGGGAAATACAGAGGTTGCTATTATTCCGGGAGGACGTACTTCGCAATTGCAACCTCTTGATGTCTCTAAACCATTTAAGGTAGACGAGAGAGGGGAATGGAACAAATGCATGACGAATGAAACCCAACATGAATCCAAGCCGAAAGGAGATTTAAAACGACCTACAATCAAATATGTGTGTCAGTGGATCAAACAGTCGTGGTCTGGAGTGACAGAAAATATTATTGTCAAATCTTTCAAGAAGTGTGGCATAAGTAAGGCTCTCGATGGCAGTGGATACCATGTTATGTATGAGGGGGATAACAATGATGACGCAGAGGAAAATGGTGAAGAAAAAAGAAGAAGAAGAAGAAGAAGGAGGAAGTTCATATGACCAGACCATTTTAATGGACTTTGGAGGTCAGTTCGGTTTTATAAGCTAAGAATATTATTTTTTTAGTCTGGCTTATCAATATAATAAGTGTGAAAATATTTTTTAATTGTTAAAAACTTAAGGTGCGTCTTATAGTCGGTAAAATACGGTACTATCTGAGCGTCTCTTTTTATAGTCATTATCTCACACTAAACCACATTTAAAGAGAGCTGTAATCATTACATGAAGTGGAAAATCTGTCGAAATGTCTCCTGACTGTCGACCATCGATGAAATTTTCCAGCAGACGACGACATCGTCAGCGAACGACATGGTACTGCTGCTGACGCTATCTGACCACGCGGATGATGGAACACTTGAGTGTAAGTGTGGTGTCGTCCGAAGAAAGGGGTGTCAAAGCAAGGTTGGCACCTCGCGACGAGCCCCACACACAACGATAGTCGCTGCACGCCGCATCAACGAAAGCCACGCCTCCTAGAGCTTCGCTACGTCACCGCAGCGGCTCGTGTACTTAACGGCCGAGCAGTGGAACGCTCGCCCCACTTCAGAGTTACCGATAAAAACGACAGCATCATCTTAGATAGGCTACCAGTGTATTAAATGTCTTAGGCGGAACATAACGTGAACATTGCCTGAACTATACTTCAAGTGAACGGGGCTTGTAAATTTGCCTGTATCAAGTGACTAACAGACACATTTGTAAATACACTCAATATTCCCGTGGCAACAGAATGCACAAAGTTAAGTAACTCTTCATCGCTACATTTTAATAAAGTGAACTAATATTTTGTGTTTTACAGTTGGGTTGGGTTGTTTGGGAAAGGAGACCAGACAGCGAGGTCATCGGTCTCATCGGATTAGGGAAGGATGGGGAAGGAAATCGGCCGTGCCCTTTGAAAGGAACCATCCCGGCATTTGCCTGTGTGTTTCACAGTTCCACTCGGTCTGCTCCAGGAGCAAACCAAAGAAACCGCCGTAGGACCGGTGAGATGAGTATTTTCATACGGTACAGTGTGAGCTCCCCTTCTCTCTTTGGTCCGTTTATTTCGCTGATCTCTCCTCTTCTTTCTTCCTTCTTCGTACCGCGGCTATGTCTTAGTGTTTTCAATGCAGAAACGTAGTGAGAAGGGGGCACATGTATGTGGTAGTTCACGATGTAGAAGTGCTGTGAGGTAGCATCACGCGTGCCTCTGGTTTGATCTGACTAACGACTGAAGTACGAACATTTCTCAAAAGAAAGACAGGAATGTGCTCTCTTTTCTTTTAAAACTATAAGATGTAGTGTAGCTAGTACTATCTATCATTTTACTAAACTGAATGAGCGCGACACCATTGATGAAGTTTCAACCTCCAAAGAAGTTTATTAATACCAATTACCTGAAATAAAAAAAAAAAACGCATTCAATCCAGAAGTCACTCACAGTTAAAGTAATTAGTTTCTGATGTGTGTGTAGTGGTCATTAATACTTAAAAGATCGTCTCAATAATTCTACCACTGTCCGTTTATGAGTTGCTAAACAACGTATCAACAAGCTGACTATGCAATGATTAATATTTGTCGTATCCCTATAGTAAATCGCTTATCGCTTACTTCAAGCATCAAGACGATTATTATGCCGCTCGCATAAGTCTTTGATAGTTATTATCAAGCTAATATCCGTCAATTGCGGTTAATGTTACTGAATCACACATGCGTCGGTAACGCCCGATATCCAGCCGCGTATCTTGAACTCCGCGCCGATATTTGAGAATTCGCGCGCCATTTGTTTGCACCAAAGTCGGGCCGTGGTTCCCTAGAATGATTTTTAAATCAACTGCGTGTTGTAAATTAACAATTCTATGCCCAGTCATGAAAGTTACAGCAGTTCCGCTCTCGACGACTTCTTGATCGCGCACTCGAGCAACACGGAATTTTTTTTTTTCAAAGAGAAAACATATCATGCATAATTCAACAAGGTTATTTGCTATGTGAAAATATATTTATATTTATCTCATTAAAACTATTAAATGTTGTACATAATTAAATTCTTTACTCTGTAAATAATCAGTCAAATTTAGAAATGAATGACACGTATAAAAAAATCACAAGTTGATATGACGTAGATCCGACTATATAGGGCATACTCATGTAATGTTACAACAGCAGTGAGTGACGGATATTATTTATGTATAGCAGTGTAGTGCCCTTCCTGTATACCGAAACTACTGCTCCCCAACGATACAGTGCACATTGTTTGAAGTCTACTGTACACAAGCAGTAATGTATTTATTCGTCTTATTATATGGAGACAGAAGTGTGTTCTCTTGTTTATGTAAATCTACAGTCAATCAATTTAATGTATCAAATTTATTTTCTGTATAAACTATGAATAAAACAAAAATGTGATGATGTATCAAACGCTCAATCAATATACACACCAAGTGTGTATGTATGTAAGATATCACGCAGAATATACCACAACTACCAACAATCAGATAAACAAACCACTACTGAATATCATGTAGTGTCATGACATGCAACACTTCAAATACTGTATCAATAGCCGGCCGGGGTTCAAAATGGTTCAAATGGCTCTGAGCACTATGGGACTCAACTGCTGAGGTCATTAGTCCCCTAGAACTTAGAACTAGTTAAACCTAACTAACCTAAGGACATCACAAACATCCATGCCCGAGTCAGGATTCGAACCTGCGACCGTAGCGGCGGCCGGGGTGGCCGAGCGGTTCTAGAGGCTACAGTCGGGAACCGGGTGATCGCTACGGTCGCAGGTTCGAATCCTGCCTCGTGACATGGATGTGTGATGTCCTTAGGTTAGTTAGGTTTAAGTAGTTCTAAGTTCTAGGGGACTGATGACCTCAGAAGTTAAGTCCCATAGTGCTAAGAGCCATTTGAACCATTTGAACTGTATCAATACACACAAGCACCACAAACATATTTAAACACAAACCATTTCAGGTATATCACTTCCCTCTACATATTGCAACTTCTTTTCACCACACTTGTTGTATTACTTTTTTGTACATTTGTATTATATAAATTATATTCTCCCAACTAGGCAGAAACAAATTTTATAGAACAACTTTAACAATCGTTAAGAATTCAATTCTCTGTTACGGTTAGAGAAAGCATTCTGGAAATATGAATTTTACTTCCAAAGGTGTGTACAGAACAGTGACTCGATCCTCAGTGCTTTTACATAGACAGCATCCTTTTCCTTGTGATGCAGTGAATCCGAGTATCCGATTTTATTGGACTGCAGAGCATATTTAGTTTTAATAGTGCTCATTAACTTTTGTGCAGTAGTAAATTTCCTAAGCATTCAGCTAATTTTGTTTCTGAAATACTCCACGTAAATTTTCTTAAGTGAGTAGTTTAAGTTTTGCAAAAGGGTACATGCAAAGAAATGAGTTAATTAGTTTACTTAGGTCATTCTTACAAAAATCTTTATTCAGTGTTAAAGGAACTGAATAATGCAATGTTCATAGTAAGGGGTTATTTGTCACTGCAATTTGAACGTCTACTTGATGAATACTTGCTTCACAGGTATGTAAAAGTGTTTATATTCCTATATTTGTGTTTGGAAGTGTAACTCACTGAGTCTTGCCAGAAGCGTTTAGTGCTGACCGCAGGTAACTGACAGGATCATTTCTGAGCTCTCATGCTACATGTTGAGACAGTACTGCAGACATTTTTACAGTAAAAGTACATATGAAGTGCAGCAATCATTTTAATAGCTTGTGTGGATTAATTGATTGCAATTGTTCATACCATAACAGATCCAGGGACTCTGTGTTTTATTTTTGCTCTGCTTAATATAAATACGTTTAGGGTGTATAAAAAGAATCATCCGACTTGGCACGTCCATATTTCTGAAACTAATGAACATAAACAATGAACTTTGTTTTTTGGTGAACGGGAAACTCAAAAACTTTTTTCCATACCTTTTCACACGTTGAGATTTTCACTCTGCAGCGGAGTGTGCGCTGATATGAAACTTCCTGGCAGATTAAAACTGTGTGCCGGACCGAGACTCGAACTCGGGACCTTTGCCTTTTGCGGGTAAGTGCTCTACCAACTGAGCTACCCAAGCACGACTCACGCCCCGTCCTCACAGCTTCATTTCTGCCAGTATCTCTTCTCCTACCTTCCAAACTTTACAGAATCTCTCCTGCGAACCTGCAGAACTAGCACTCCTCAAAAGTTTGGAAGGTATGAGACGAGATACTGGCAGAAGTGAAGCTGTGAGGACGGGACGTGAGTCGTGCTTGGGTAGCTCAGTGGTAGAGCACTTGCCCGCGAAAGGCAAAGGTCCCGAGTTCGAGTCTCGGTCCGGCACACGGTTTTAATCTGCCTTTTCACAGGTGTTCAATATGCCCCCTTGTCATGCACGGCATCCGCCAATACTGCATTCGAATTGTTCCCACACTGCAGCCAGCATGTCTTGAGTTACAGCTTCCACGGCTGCTGTTATGCGATGTCTCATTCATTCACTGTTGTTGGTAACGGAGGCACATAAACCGAGTCTTTTATCGTTCAGTAATCCCTTGATTTAAAAATTCCCGCAGATTCCGGAGTGGCGGTGCCCCATCCTGTTGGTAAGTGAAGTCGATGTCCAACTGCAGGAAAAGAAAGTTCTCAGGCATATCGAGATATGTGCTTCCTGTAACAGTGTTCTCGGCAAAGAAAAATGGACCATACACCTTTTCCCGTGAAACTGCACAAAACACATTAAATTTTACAGAGTCCCTCTCATGTTTTACAACTTCAAGTGGTTGTTCCGTACCCCATATTCTCACATTATGACGCTTCACCTTTCCATTTGAATGAAATGTTGCCTCGTCACGACACACTAAGCGTGGAAGAAAACTGTCATCCTCCATCTTGCCAGGAACGAAATTACAGAACTCTACCCGCTGCTGTTTGTCACCTTCACGAAGAGTTTGCAGTAGCTGAATTTTTGTATGGGTTTCATGTGTACGCCAGACGGACATCGGGGGCATGTTGAGCTGTCAAGCTGCACGGCGAACGGATTTCTGCGGACTCCATATGAAACTACGGCGGATGCATTCGACGTCTGTGTCAGACACGCGGGGACGGCCCGCCGATTTGCCTTTACACGAACAGCCTGACTCTCGGAAATTTTCATGCCATCGTCTAAGGCCGTGTGTGATAGAAGCGAGCGACAGCGCGCGACAGCTTCAAGCGACAAAACACAACCGCAGGTGTAATTACAGAAGTGTCCTACGCGAGCGACATATGTGTCGCTGCCTGTCTGCCACTGCAACTGGCTACGTTTTAATTCAAACGTATTTGAATCTTGTCTGCAGCACGCGCGACACAGAGCAACAGCCACATGTCTATTGGGCAAAGCAGTGGAGCGGACGTGACGGCAGCTATGAATTACCTAACATCCGATTTTAAGAAAACTATTCGGTGAAAAAATTTGATTCTTCAGCAACCTATAGTTTGATATCTTTAAAAGATAAAGGTGTGAATTTATTTTCGTTATTCGTTGTAGTTACTGTGCTGCACCAAATTGAGTACATAGCTGCACGAAATTTTTAAGAATTTGCAGAGGTAAAATCACACTGTGTGGACTTTCTGTATAGTTCATTTAAGGCCATACATTATTGCGTATGAAATGTAACCAATATATCTAAATTGTATTTTAAGTTGAGAGCGGAATGATCTCTTTTCATTCTTGAGATATTGGTTGTTACATCCGTGGACGGGTCGCTCGCGGCGCATCCGAACCTTTCCTGTCCTTCGGAAATCAAGTGGTCGTAAAAATCGTCCTATCTCATAAAAGGTTCAAGATATCGAAACGGGGATTTTGGAAATGACAGCACGCAGAATGGTCTATTTTATCATATGATTAACACTCGACACATTTTTGTAAACGAGTGAGCAGAGCGAAAACAAGACTCCCTATAATTTAAACCATGAAGTTTTGTCCAAAATTTCATAGCCAAACAAAGGGAGAGAAACAGGTAAACGGGGTATCAAAGTGCCCAGCAGGAGGCCTACTTTGGCATGAAAATATTTAACTGCTTGACAGTAATCAGGGTAATTAATGAAAACTTAATTAATAAGCTGAGGAAAAATTGAAATATTTCACGAAAAGCTGCTGCCAAGCTATGTAAATGAAGTGTCAAAAATCTCATCTGTTCAAGACCTAGCTATTTTGCACATAAAAAGAAAAATCGGTGCGGTATTTAAATGTCAAAAAGGCTGTCTTCGAACCAAGTACTTTAGGAAGGCAAACGAGGAGTCAGTAAGATCATGCTTTCTGAATAAAATGTAAAATTAAAAAATGAAAGAAATCAGTCAAATATTTTATGAAATGATATGTGTAAAAGAAAAAGTAGATCAGAGAAACGTTCTACGTGCCTTTGAATAATGCTCGAAATCATGAACAGAAAATGAGGCGCACCAAACGTTTCCCTAATATTTTTTATTTCCTACTTTTAGACAAATCATTACACAAAACGTTTGACTTTGTCAAAATTTGTATGCTTCACTTGTACAGACTATTTAGATTAATTGAAATGCTTGGCCTTAACAATGACTGCTGATGAATTACATTCGCATCATCAAGTATCAGTAAAATTTCATGGTTCATTGCAATTTATTAGGAACTTAATGTGTGTGATATACCGGGATAGGTGTGTATACACTTAAAGATCAAGTTCTTTGGCAAGACCTTAAAAATATACTTAGCGATGCCGTGTAAACAGTATACATAAAATTTAGTATACAGAATTGTAACTGAGTCAGTTAAAATGCAAGAAGAAACCGGAATCGAACCCACGAATTTCTCGCAGTGTTTAATCACGAGACTCTAACCACCACAGCTAGCCGCTATTTCCTTGTGTCAATCTGTGTGTTTATGTAGGTACTTAGGGTAGTTAAGTCATGAAGTCAGTCATTCTTCCGCATTTATTGGCTGTTAAAAGTTCTTAATCATGTAAAAAAAACATTCGTATTTAATTTATTGATGAGATAGTCAAATACTACTCTGCTCATTCACGTGTATTCGAAGAATTTTTATGGTGATCTTTGTAGTTGATGATATTTATGAAATTCTCCATAGACATTCTCCTCCCTTTTTAAATTTCATGCACAGCATTCCTTTTCGCTTTATTTTCTTTAGTAAACCTAATTTTGTAGCCTTACTCTCCGGCTACGGTATTCTACAGGTTACGGACGCCGTTTTTAGGAACAGCTGATTGGCTCTAAGCAGCCATCTTGTAGCGCGACATGGTCGCTCGCACGCAGGACACCCAAGCTTTTCGCCCGATGCTGCTGTTTGTCGCTGGTGTGTCGCGTATCCAGAAGTCGCTCGGTGTCGCTCACGTAGGACACGGCCTAATGCTCTGTGCTGTAGGAGGATCCACTTATTATTGACCCACACTGCGCAAAACGTAAAACAAGAAACGCTTTTTGTTGTCCCGACACCATTTTTACCTACCTAGCGGGAGCCATGTAAAACTCCAGAGTTTGTTCTTTACAACAGTACTTCGTTCACGCACATCTCAACATAATAGGTACGATTTTTTTTAAATCGGATGATTCTTTTTGATACACCCTGTATATGGTTCCAAAGAAAGCATAGTGATCGTATCAGTTAACACAACAGTTCAAAAATGATTTATACGTCAGTGTTTTTTGAAAGTAAATTGTTAAATCTTCACATGTCCAAATTAGTTGTGCTCCTTCCTCGGTAATGACATTGTATAATAAACATTGGAGTGCTTTTATTAAATGCAGAAAGTAAGTACTAGTGAGAGATGGTCTGTTGCCACAACATTTTACGTTCATATTTCCGCTGCACATGACAAAATGCTATTCCGATAGTTGCTATATTGTGCTGCTGCTTAGTGTCCTATTTCCAAAACGGCTTCTAGCACCAAGTAAAGCAGTAGTTAATTTTCTTAACTCACTAAAGGGGGAAATGTTACACTGCTACTAAACCATCGTGAAGTTTACTACTCAACATTTTATTCAAAGAAGTAACAGATCGTGCATTGGGTAATTACAATTACTAGCTCCCCAAAGGTACGTTACATACCACATTAAGTACAAAATTTCCTGTTGTATACCGTACGGCAATTGTAAATTTTACGACGGTTTGGTAATCTAGGGTTAATGAACAATATAACCACTTGGTGCCATTTTGTCTTATTGAACTGTCCACCTTTTTCTATTTACGTAATGAAAGCTTACCTTAAAACTACCATAACCTTGGTTCGATTTACTCTAGTTCAGCTACTGCCCCGTATCAAGACAATCTATCGAGTAGCTAAGCAAACCTTAACCATTAGCACACAGTCACGGTCAGTTCAAATTCCTTCCACATGAGTAACATCATCGGCGAACTGCTGTTGTAGTAGTAGCCGAAGTTGTACACAAGAGAGCTTTATTTACTACCACCCACGGTATTGCACGATTACAGTGGGTAAGGCCCATGGGCAGGAGACCATGGATAACTGGAAACCCAATACCAGATCAACTTAGTCACGATCCTTCGTGCAGTGTGTGACCTAGGGGGCGTTTTCTTTACTGTAGACACGAGGAAGTCTTCTGGCAGGATTTCATGCAAGCGCTGGTGGAAGACGAATGTGCGTCTCTGATATTCCGTGGATGTGTTAATGACGCGGAAATAGATCCTTTGATTGAGGTGACATATACCTCGATCCATAAAGGCAATGAGATGCTGAACGACCAGGCTGTGTAGAATGCTCGTCATTCTAACAAAGAACGCGACATTACCAGCAATAATTTTTAATATGACAGCTATCTCGTACACCAGGTTCAAAATGACTGCATGATTAGTAGTATTAGGAAGTATTAGGAGCGATAGCAGCTCATATTCTTCCCAGAAATTCTTCTTTTAGTGTCTACGACCTATCAAGATTATCGCTCATCTCAAGTTTCCTGTGACACAATTAAATCGTACCATTGCAGTTAACTTTACACTGACGCTGCATATTGTACAATAATGCAACACATACACCTCACCAAAATATATTTTTTACCATTATAACTCTGGACTGCACGCTCTCTTTCTACTCTACTTCATTTTGAAGTGGTCACAACATAACAAACATTCAAACAACATAATGTGGAAAATCTCCTAATTCTTCTCGCTACCATTTTGTAGTTTATAATTGTTTTAATGAAATAAAATGGAAAGTAACCTGCTCGGGTTTCTATCATCCCGCCCGCACAAATGCAAACAGAGACAGAGAGAGAGAGAGAGAGAGAGAGAGATATGAGGGTGCAGAGAAAACTCGGCCCAGCCGGCAGTCTCCAGAGGCACGTGAGTTAAGTATTCAGCAGCTACCCGGAAGCAGTTTCACTACTACGTTCTGTTCCACTGCGATTTCCCCGAAAACAATACCTAAATTTTTTATTAATACTGCATAATGCATTCCAGTCGAAGCAGGGTCCCAGTCTGCCATTCTGCTGAATATTGGTGGAACAGCGAATTCTACAGGGTACTGCACGCTTTCTGCTGCTTCTACGCTCGTAGGCTGCCTTGGTTAAGCATAAAGCGCGAAGGGTTCTATTCATAGGACGTAGTCGACTAGAACATAACAAGTCCAGCACCCGAAGGGCGTACCAAAACACCTCACTTTGACATTATCTTCTATCGCGAATGGCTGACATCGAGCTCACATGGACAACTGGCACGGGCGGACGTTCAGGTCAACTTAAATCTGAATCACGTCACGTTACGGTTTAGACCTTTCATAAAAGCGCCGTTCCAGGAGGGCGTAAGGGCCAAAACCTGTTTGCTCCCGACCCCCCACCCCTCTATTCCCGCAAAACGCTTCTACTGAAGCACTGACACTTCAATTTTCCTTTTATCGATGTTATATGGATATCATTTGATAGCTGCGTCTATATTATAAGAATTTTATGAGATAATATATACTGCAACAGTCACTTGTTACTAAAATTTTATCAACACGACGCGTTTCGGCAGCATGCTGCCATCATCAGATGCATTTACAGTTACTCTTACGTTGTAATTAATGCGAACTGATGTTAGCTTCCTTTGCTGTGTGTGCCAATGAGGTTATGTATGGAAAAACACGCCTGTTCGGGAAGATAAATATGTTTAGTATGTACATCATGTGCTAAACATGATTAGCCATTTTGTTAGTGCATTCACTTACGTGAGTAATCATGCTTATCACACAATATTTATCTTCTTGACTAAGTGTCTTTTTTGATACAAAATCTCACTAGCAAACACAACAGAGGAACCTAACTCACTGCATCTTTGTTACAATGTAAAAGTAACTGTAAATGCGCCTGATGATAGCAGCATGATGTCGAAACGCGTTGCGCTAGTAAAATATTAGTAACAAGTGACTGTTTACATAGACATATATACAGGGTGGTTCATTTATAGTGAATGGGCCAAATATCTCAAGAAATAAGCATCAAACGAAAAAACTACGAAGAACGAAACTCATCTAGCTTGAAGGGCGAAACCAGATGGCGCTATGGTTGGCCCGCTATATGGCGCTGCCATAGGTCAAACGGATATCAACAGCGTTTTTTTTTTAAATAGGAAGCCCCATTTCTTATTACATATTCGTGTAGTACGTAAAGAAATATGAATGTTTTAGTTGGACCACTTTTTTGGCTTTGTGATAGATGGCGCTGTAATAGTCACAAACGTATTAAGTACGTGGTATCACGTAACATTTCGCCAGTGCGGACAGTATTTGCTTCGTGATACATTACCCGTGTTAAAATGGACCGTTTATCAATTGCGGAAAAAGTCGATATCGTGTTGATGTATGGCGATTGTGATCAAAATGCCCAACGGGCGTGTGCTATGTATGCTGCTCGGTATCCTGGACGACATCATCCAAGTGTCCGGACCGTTCGCCGGATAGTTACGTTATTTCAGGAAACAGGAAGTGTTCAGCCACAAGTGAAACGTCAACCACGACCTGCAACAAATGATGATGCCCAAGTAGGTATTTTAGCTTCTGTAGCGGCTAATCCGCACATCATAGCAGACAAATTGCGCGAGAATCAGGAATCTCAAACACTTTGGTGTTGAGAATGCTACATCAACATCGATTGCACCCGTACAACATCCTATGCACCAGCAATTGCATGGCGACGACTTTGAACGTCGTGTACAGTTCTGCCACTGGGCACAAGAGAAATTACGGCACGAGGACAGATTTTTTGCACGCGTTCTATTTATCGACGACGCGTCATTCACCAACAGCGGTAACGTAAACCGGCATAGTATGCACTATTGGGCAACAGAAAATCACGATTGCTGCGACAAGTGGAACATCAGCGACCTTGGCGGGTTAATGTATGGTGCGGCATTATGGGAGGAAGGATAATTGGCCCCCATTTTATCGATGGCAATTTAAATGGTGCAATGTATGCTGATTTCCTACGTAATGTTCTACCAATGTTACTACAAGATGTTTCACTGCATGACAGAATGGCGATGTACTTCAAACAGGATAGATGTCCGGCACATAGCTCGCGTGCGGTTGAAGCGGTATTGAATAGCATATTTCATGATAGGTGGATTGGTCGTCGAAGCTCTATACCGTGGCCCGCACGTTCACCGGATATGACGTCCCCGGATTTCTTTCTGTGGGGAAAGTTGAAGGATATTTGCTATCGTGATCCACCGACAACGCCTGACAACATGCGTCAGCGCATTGTCAATGTATGTGCGAACATTACGGAAGGCGAACTACTCGCTGTTGAGAGGAATGTCGTTATACGTATAGCCAAATGCATTGAGGTTGACGGACATCATTTTGAGTGTTTATTGCATTAATGTGGTATTTACAGGTAATCAAAAATTCAAATGGTTCAAATGGCTCTGAGCACTATGGGACTCAACTGCTGTGGTCATAAGTCCCCTAGAACTTAGAACTACTTAAACCTAACTAACCTAAGGACAGCACACAACACCCAGCCATCACGAGGCAGAGAAAATCCCTGACCCCGCCGGGAATCGAACCCGGGAACCCGGGCGTGGGAAGCGAGAACGCTACCGCACGACCACGAGATGCGGGCTACAGGTAATCACGATGTAACAGCATGCGTTATCAGAAATGACAAGTACACATAGGTACATGTATCACAATATAACAAACGAAATAAAATGTTCAAACGTACATAAGTTCTGTATTTAAATTTAAAAAACCTACCTGTTATCAACTGTTCCTCTAAAATTGTGAGCCATATGTTTGTGACTATTACAGCGCCATCTATCACAAAGCCAAAAAAGTGGTCCAACTAAAACATTCATATTTCTTTACGTACTACACGAATATGTAATAAAAAATGGGGGTTGATATTTAAAAAAACGCAGTTGATATCCGTTTGACCTGTGGCAGCGCCATCTAGCGGGCCAACCATAGCGCCATCTGGTTTCCCCCTTCAAGCTAGACAAGTTTCGTTCTTTGTAGTTTTTTCGTTTGACGCTTATTTCGTGAGATATTTGGCCCTGTCAAAAGCGTTCGCAATTTTATATTTATGAATCACCGAACTGCACATCTAACTTTCGGTGAATGACGCTGCCTGAAAAGTACGACCCTCTAATATGGCAAGGAGTTCTGGAACTTACAAGCTAGTTTAACACCGGATACTTTCCAATTGATTGCATCGAGTCCTGGTCAGGCGACTGGTCCTGAACACACATTGACAGACTGAGCAAACCTGTAGTCAACTACAAATAACAACGCGGTTCGTGAGTTGACAGGCAGTAGCGGCAAACGAGAGGAAGTTTAGTAAGGGAAGACACAGAGGCAAAGAGGCATCACTAAGAAAAACATAGCAGAAAGATTGTCCTACCCGGTCGTAGGCATCAACGACTGTAAAATGCAGCGGGCCAACCAGGACCCAGCGACCGTTGTGCCGTCTTCTGCCAGTGGCGTCATTTGGATGCGATATGGGCAGCGTGAGATCAGCACTCCGTCTTTCGTGACCTTGGAGCCGCTACTTCTCAATCTGGAAGATCCTCAGTTCGCCTCACAAGGCTGGCTGCACTCTGTTCCAGTCCTCCCACCAAAGGAAAAATCCCTTGCAGTTCCGGGAATCGAACCCAAGCACTCCGCACTGAAGCCAGACACACTGATCACTGAGCTTCGGATGCGGACTACAGTTGTCATTAGTGACATACCCTTAACTGAGACTGCACACTTCAAATTTATAGTGTTTAAATTGTGACGGTACCGAAGCTGTGGCAATCTTTTGCTACTGTAATTCTTAAGTTAACTGCGTGATACACGTAGTTCTTCAAATTTTTGGATGTGTGCTTTCTAATGGCTACATTTTTTTAACTGAAATTTCTTCGTTGTAATAAAGCCAAGCATAATTCACTGCTGTTGACAAATTATTATTATTATTATTATTATTATTATTATTATTATTATTATTATTAGTATTGGTTCTGTTATTTATTAGAATAAAATATCCTATGCAAGTTATGGTAGTTAAACAATTTATTATTATTTTTATTATTATTTCTTTATTTTCTCAGACGTTATGTCTGGTTAAACATGGAAAATGACGCGGACCTTGATCAAGCGTCATCTCGTTTCAACTGTACGGTATATGTTACATTGCATTTAGGAACTTTCGGGTAATTGAACATGTATCAATAATTACAGATTTCTGTAGTTGTATATATACGTTTGGATGTAGCTGTATTGCGTTGATGTACTGATGGATATTGCGTGGTATGACTCCTGCAGTTGATAGTACAATTGGTATAATGTCAACTTTATCCTGATGCCATATGTCCTTGACTTCTGTATATTTGTTGTATTTGGTATGGATATTTCGATTAGTTGTGTTAATCTCTTCTTTTTATTGATGAGTATGATGTCAGGTTTGTTATGTGGTGTTGTTTTATCTGTTATAATGGTTCTGTTCCAGTATGATTTGTATTCATCATTCTCCAGTACATTTTGTGGTGCATACCTGTATGTGGGAACGTGTTGTTTTATAAGTTTATGTTGTAAGGCAAGCTGTTGATGTAGTGTTTTGCTACATTGTCATGTCTTCTTTGGTATTCTGTATTTGCTAGTATTGTACACCCGCTTGTGATGTGATCTACTGTTTCTATTTGTTGTTTGCAAAGTCTGCATTTATCTGTTGTGGTATTGGGATCTTTAATAATATGCTTGCTGTAATATCTGGTGTTTATTGTTTGATCCTGTATTGCAATCATGAATCCCTCCGTCTCACTGTATATATTGCCTTTTGTTAGCCATGTGTTGGATGCGTCTTGATCGATGTGTGGCTGTGTTAGATGATACGGGTGCTTGCCATGTAGTGTTTTATTTTTCCAATTTACTTTCTTCGTATCTGTTGATGTTATGTGATCTAAAGGGTTGTAGAAGTGGTTATGAAATTGCAATGGTGTAGCCGATGTATTTATATGAGTGATTGCTTTGTGTATTTTGCTAGTTTCTGCTCGTTCTATAAAGAATTTTCTTAAATTGTCTACCTGTCCATAATGTAGGTTTTTTATGTCGATAAATCCCCTTCCTCCTACCTTTCTGCTTTATGTGAATCTTTCTGTTGCTGAATGTATGTGATGTATTCTGTATTTGTGGCATTGTGATCGTGTAAGTGTAAGTTTATTATTATTATCATTATTATTATTATTATTATTATATTAAAAACTTTACGATTTTAATTATAAAACAACATTAAAATATATAGATATCTGTACACGTTAAAAACGGAAAAGGCAGAAATTCTAAAAGGTGATTATGAAGTCCACGAAACATTTTAAAAGAACTGGTACAGATGAATCGCCAAGAACAACGTAATTGTTGCATGCATATCTGAAATAGCACTGTTGACGATCCACTGTTGTGTGAAATAATTCTGAAGTAGCTGGCTGATGGCAGTTCTTTGGCGTCAGCTGTATTAGGTAAAGATACTAATACTAAAACTAAACTAAACTGAACTCCGTCCGAAAAGGTCTCGGAAGACCCTAACGGTACCGACCGGCGCTGTGCCATCCTCAGCCGATAGCCGTCAGTGGGTGCGGATATAGAGGAACGTGTGGTCAGCACACCGCTCTCCCGAACGTTGTCAGTCTTCGTGACCGGAACCGCTGCTTCTCAGTTAAGTATCCTCAATTGGCCTCACAAGGTCTGAGTGCAGCCCGCTTGTCAACAGCGCTCGGCAAGCTGGAAGGTAATGAAACACTACTCAATACTGACATGAAAAATTGTGGTGGACGAGGACTAGAGCTCGAAGTTCCCGCTTATTGCAAGACGTGACCTTAGACGATAACAACGTTTGGCTCGATTCCTCACTGTCCCGTTCTCCCTGCTGTGGGAATCCAAGTAACGTTGCGACCTATAGGTCATGAATATAGTGGTCTACGATATAACGATGTAGATGGTGTGACTAAGGGAAGATTGGGTCAATCCAGGGAGCGTGCACGGATAGTCGAAGTGGGCAACCGCTCTCGATATGCGGAGTCCCGGCGCAGCACAAATTCTCACGTGCTTAGTAGTAGATCGATTCCTAATAACAGCTGATGTCAAGAAATTTGGAGTCAGCGAATTTATTTCGACTTATTTCATACTGCTGTGGATTGTCAACAGTGTCTGTTCTTTCAGATATGCATGTAAGCATTGCGTTTCTCTTGGCCGTATATTTTTACCGTTTTTTTTTTTAAACTGATTTATGGTCTTTTTAATTACCCTGTACCCTGTATTGGAGGGGGGGGGGGGATGGTAGAAAGAAAGTAACAAACTGCTCTGTATTTTGGGGGCAGGTGAAGAAGGCAGAAAAAGTAACAAACTCTGGCCCTCCCAGAACCGAAGCCTGGATCAATGCCTGATTTCGTACATACAAGGCGTCTCATAATTGCCATTACACAATTCTAGGTGTTGTACAGGGAACGTTGCTAATGAAGTTTTGATGAGACACCCATGTCCAGATACGTACTGTTTGCCTATAAAACAAACGGTTGAGAGGCAGCATCTCCTGCAGAACCCGGTCCTCTAAATCTGGTGTACGCACACGCCGCCCCTCCCTGCACGTTCCTCTGTCTGAAAGGACCCATGAACACGAAAACGCCCAAAAAGCGCTTGAAATGTTGTGTGATGTGGTAGGCGTGTGTGAGGGTACTTGTTTTGGTACAGCCGTGCTGCCTCTCGGCCATTTCCACCTGCTTGGCCGTACACAAACACCATCTCGGCTTGTTCCCAACACGAACACCGGACCATTCTGCTGCTGACAGTACGCTGCGTCAATCGCACAGCCTGCAACACACAAGGAGCACACGGCACGCGGTCAGAGGTACTATCGTTAGTCAGTGCCATCTACCGTGACAACGATGTATTTACGGACAGTCGTTCATAGCACCTTTTTTCCTCCATTTCCAGTCAGGTACCCGTCCAAGCAATCTTTCGTTTTATTAATGTTCTCCCGGTAGTTGGAAGATATCCTTTCACGAGCTCTGACGGCACCAGAAATTATTCAGGACACACCAGTGGTTGTGAACCAAATGTTTGAAAGCATGCGTCGCAGATACACCATGTATAAAGACTGGCCGGGTCACCATGAGGAGAAGCTTATGTAGAGCACGCAGGTCGGAGCACGTTGTCTTCACTGTGTGCTGCGCACTGTAAACGGAGAGATTTTGAAAGTCGTCAACCTTATTTTACATCCAAACAATGCATTTCCGAACACGGGCTCCTCATCAAAACTTTATCTACTAAGTCCCTCTACAACCCCTGGAAACCTGTAATAGGAACTGCCAAACGCCCCGTATATGGGAGGAGCTGAAACTGGCGTTAAGAACCAGTAGAGATGCGTACAGTGTCCAATAACGTTAATGTGACAGCCTGTCAAAAGATTGAACAACCACATCTTGCAGCACGGACCGCTCCGAGACGTGCAGAAAAAAAGAGTAGATGAAGTTCTGGAAGATACCGACATGAATGTGGAGCCACGACGACTCCAGTGTCGTGGACATTTACGCTAGGTTTTTCGGCTGAGGATCCATTACGCTTACAGCCCGCTCGATGTAGTACCACAGATTCTCGACTGGATTTAAATCCGGGGAGTTTAATGCCCAGGGGAGTGTGGTAAACTCATTCTGGTGTTTTTCGAACCACGCACTTACCCTATATTATTCTTCTGGTAGACGTCATCGTGCCGATGAAACACAAACTGCATGTAGTGATGAACATGGTCCCCAAGGGTAGGTGCATACTTCTATTGATCCATTTTGCCTTGCAAAATTACGAGACCGCCCAGGTAATGCAACGAAAACATTCCCCAGACCATAATATTCTCCTTCTCCTAATTGGACCAGCCCAACGATTGTTGCTGGCCGTTTGCTTCCAGACGTTTCATGTCATACATGACGGCGGCCATTTGTCCGACGGAATATAAAACGAGATTCACCTGAAACGGCCACTTGTCACCACTCAGTGGACGACTATGTGTGGTAGTGGCGTTCAAATTCCAGCCTTCGTCGCCGATCAACAGCGGTCAGCATGAATGCATGAACCAGGTCCCTGCTTCGGAGGCCGATACGAAGAAACACTTGCTGCACGGTCGTTGAGGAGACGCCGTTGGTCGCCCTTTTGTTCGTCTGGGCCGTCAGTTCCTCGACAGTTGCACGTCTATTCGCCCGTACGCATCTCTGCAACCTTCGTTCACCCCTGTCATCGGTGGCCCGTGGTGAACCAAACTTACCCTTGCGCTGGTTCGGATAGCACCATTTTGCCATGTACGGTATATTTTAACCACGGCTGCGTGTGAACAGTTTACAACCTTAGCCGTTTCCGCATTACAACAGCGACTGCACAGTTTTCCGCGTCCCGCGACACGTTTTACATACCCTGCACTGATAGTGCTCCCACCAACCGTCTTTAAGTGGTTACTGCACGTTGACATCCAACAAAGGTGGTGGTCACTCTGATGTGACTGGACAGGGTGTATCATTATTAACATTTGCATTTTTCCGGACCCGCAGCGTGATCTTTACACAACATAAATGCGAGTTTATGTCTGCTGTTACAATTAAATTTATGATGACTAACTGACAACCTCAGCTCCGACAGGTGTTGTTGATATACCTCGATGTGGACAGCTGAAAATGTGTGCCCCGACCGGGACTCGAACCCGGGATCTCCTGCTTACATGGCAGACGCTCTATCCATCTGAGCCACCGAGGACACAGATGAATAGCGCGACTGCAGGGACTTATCCCTTGCAAGCTTCCCGTGAGACTCACATTCCCAACTGTCCACAATTCTACATATGTATTGTGCCTTATAGACATTTGCCCACCCACTCATTACTCGCGCACGCGTTGGCGATTCCCGTAAGAGTTTGGGCAACCTGTGCGCATTCGCACAGACGAAGGTCAATGGCTGGGTAGCCTTTAACTATATATACGAAGACAGTAACTTGTTCTCGAAAGAACAGTTACTGTTGATGACCGTGCAGTTTTTCCCCGGAATAAATGATTAACTGACAACCTCGAGTCCCGGTCGGGGCACACATTTTCAGCTGTCCACATCGAGGTATATCAACAACACCTGTCGGCAGCTGAGGTTGTCAGTTAGTCATAATTTATTCCAGGGAAAAGCTGCACGGTCATCAACAGTAACTGTTCTTTCGAGAACAAGTTACAGTCTTCGTATATATAATTAAATTTCTTCATCGTGATAGCTCTGTTTCGGCTATAACTGCCATTGTAAGTTATCTACGAATAATAAATACACTACTGGCCATTAAAATTGCTACACCACGAATATGACGTGCCACAGATGCGAAATTAAACCGTCAGGAAGAAGATGATGTGAAATGCAAATGATTAGCTTTTCAGAGCATTCCCACAAGGTTGGCGCCGGTGGCGACACCTAGAACGTGCTGACATCAGGAAAGTTTCCAACCGATTTCTCATACACAAACAGCAGTTGACCGGCGTTGCCTGATGAAACGTTGTTGTGATGCCTCGTGTAAGGGGGACAAATGCCTACCATCACGTTTCCGACTCTGATAAAGGTCGGATTGTAGCTATCGCGATTGCGGTTTATCGTATCGCGTCATTGCTGCTCGTGTTGGTCGAGATCCAATGACTGTTAGCAGAATATGGAATCGGTGGGTTCAGGAGGGTAATACGGAACGACGTGCTGGATCCCAACGGCCTCGTATCACTAGCAGTCGAGATGACAGGTATCTTATCCGCATGGCTGTAACAGATCGTGCAGCCACGTGTCGATCCATGAGTCAACAAATGGGGACGTTTGAAAGACAACGACCATCTGCACGAACTGTTCGACGACGTTTGCAGCAGCATGGACTATCAGCTCGGAGACCATGGCTGCGGTTGCCCCTGACGCTGCATCACAGACAGGAGCACCTGCGATGGTGTACTCAACGACGAACCTGGGTGCCCGAATGGCAAAACGTCATTTTTTCGGATGAATCCAGGTTCCGTTTACAGCATCATGATGGTCGCATCCGTGTTTGGCGACATCGCGGTGAACGCATATTCGAAGCGTGTATTCGCCATCGCCATACTGGCGTATCACACGGCGTGATGGTATGGGGTGCCATTGGTTACACGTCTCTGTCACCTCTTGTTCGCATTGACGGCACTTTGAACAGTGGACGTTAAATTTCAGATGTGTTACGACCCGTGGCTCTACCCTTCATTCGATCCCTGCGAAACCCTACATTTCAGCAGGATAACGCACGACCGCATGTTGCTGGTACTGTACGGGCCTTTCTGGATATAGAAAATGTCCGAGTGCTGCCCTGGCCAGCACATTCTCCAGATCTCTCGCGAATTGAAAACGTCTGGTCAATGGTGGCCAAGCAACTGGCTCGTCACAATACGCCAGCCACTACTCTTGATGAACTGTGGTATCGTGTTGAAGCTGCATGGGCAGCTGTACCTGTACACGCCATCCAAGCTCTGTTTGACTCAATGCCCAGGCGTATCAAGGCCGTTATTACGACCAGAGGTGGTTGTTCTGGGTACTGATTTCTCAGGATCTATGCACCCAAATTGCGTGAAAATGTAATGACATGTCAGTTCTAGTATAATATATTTGTCTAATGAATACCTACTTATCGTCTGCAATTCTCCTCGGTGTAGCAATTTTAATGGCCAGTAGTGTAGAATTGTATCGTTCTTTGCTTATACTTTTCTGTATTTATATGTAAATACAAAAAATTTAAGCAAATAATGATACAATTCTTTGTATTATTCACATAATAGCTTGACAATGACAATTAAAGCTAAAATAAGCTTATCGCAATAAAGAAATTTAGTTGAAACAGGGGACTTTGATAAATGTTTATGATGATTAATGTTAATCCACTATTTTTGTTCACCTCAAAACAAAGCATTAATTAACGAAATGGCATGGAAATTCGTGGTCTATGTAGACACGATATACAGCTAGTCGCTTTGTATGAGATTTCAGTCTTTCTCCGCGAATTTCATTAATGAAATCTTCTCGGGTTATCATCCGAATCGTGGCATTGTGTTGTCGCAACGACACGACGAGTTTGTGTACTCCCAATCCTCAGGAAGTACCGGGTTCACGTCCAGTTGGATCCTTTACAACCAATGCACCGCAGACTCCTCTACCGTGGGTCCAATGACAGGGCCAATGCAATACCTCCGAAACAGATGTCACATCCGTAGGAGCCTCCCCTCTGCCCTCCACGGCGGGGTACAGAATGTGCGGACGTTGAGTACAGCTGATCCGTTTCTATTACGCTCCCTTTCTCTACTGCATTGTCATCAGAGTTTCGCATGGGACGTGGCGTTGGTAAAAACACGACACAAAAGCTCTGATGTGGAAGCAGCGGAGGCAGCGCAAAGAGCAGACACCCTCCAACATACCACCGGCCGCGACATCTCTTGCAGATGAATGACAACCGTCCACTGGGCCCATGGCAAAAGAGTCTGCGGACCAGAGGCTTTAAAGGAACGAACTGGACATTCGCCTGAAGATGGCGATTAGGAAATTAGTCGAAACATTCGGGAAACACGGCGCCACGACTCGGATGACAAACATAAAACGCAGGGTCGGCCATGGTTAACCGGATTTGGCATGTTAATGGTAAGGGGTGGCCAGATGCCCTTCCTGCGGCCACCCCATACACCCCGGGACGGAATTAGTGTACCCCATCTGTCTGCGTCTAGTGTAAATCGTGAAATAGTGTGAATGTGTTTCAAATGTCTGTGAGTCGTGTAACTGAGGCGAGACGTGGGTACCAGCCCGGTATTCACCTACTAGGATGTGGAAAACCGCCTAAAAACCACATCCAGGCTGGCCGGCACACCGGCCGTCGTCGGTAACCCGCCGGGCGGATTCGATCCGGGGCCGGCGCGCCTACCCGAGTTCAGGAAGCAGCGCGTTAGCGCTCTCGGCTATCCTGGCGATGACAATCATAGAACATTCTGTCGGTCGTTTTTAGACCATAATGCGATTTACTGCATCATTAGATAGTTTTAGAGCTACTGCAGGCTCATCGTCAGATGACAGTATTACAGGAATTTTGTTCTGGAGCATGTGCTGCCGAAGATAACTGAAATAAGGCATAAGTTAGCGAAATGTGTGCAAAACTAACTGTTTTAGGACAGTTATATTGCAACACAGCTTGGCGTCCAGGAGAAAGTCATTTGTAAACAAACTTCAACGATCAAAAGAAATTAACAGAAGTTATTGTTAAGAAAGATACCTGGTATGGACTGATACACTGGAAGGAAGTTATTTACGAAGGCACTTTACAGCATACGTATTTGACAGGCGTTTATAGATGTAACTGACATCATTTAACACGTTTAAAGTAACGATAAGGAAACAAGAAAATGGAAGGGAGTATCTGTTTCGTGTGTTGTTCAACCTCATTTTTTTATTTATTTATTTATTTATTTTTTTTGTTCGGAAGATGAGGAAGGCGCTGCCGAAGCGAGAAAGCTCTGTTTACTCCTGCGAGTGAAGCGGCAGCGGCACAACGTCTAATTAGGAACACTGACAAGGCCCCGGGCGTTCGGCCCCGCTGCCGCAGCTGTGTTTACACCAAGCCGCTGACGTAACCCGTCGCTTTCCGACGTCTCTGGAGCGTTCTTGTTAGCGGCACGCTTGCCAATCAACACGCTACGGCTTATACACACTGCGGCGCTGATGAGCACTGCGTCGTTCACACTGATCAAAGCAACTAGCACTGTAGGTCGCTAGACGTAGCCCGGTACAGCATTCTCATAATTACATATTCACACAAGAGCCAGTAATGCGCTGCGAAGCCCGCCCGGCTAGCCTCGCTGTCTAACGCACCGCTTCCCGAGCGGGAAGGCGTGCCGGTCCCCGGCACGAATCCGCCCGGCGGCTTAGTGACGAGGTGCGGTGTGCCGGATAGCCTTGGATGGTTTTTAAGGCGGTTTTCCATATACCTCGGCGAATGCGGGCTGGTTCCCCTTATTCCGCCTCAGTTACACTGTCGGCGATTGCTGTGCAAACACACTGTCTCCACGTATGCGTACACCATAATTTCTCTACCACGCAAACATTTGGGATTACACTCGTCTGGTGTGAGATGTTCGGGGGGGGGGGGGGGGGGGGGCTGTTGCGGGATTGTTAACTACTACTGAGGGCTACGACGTCGTTTCTAGGTCCCCGGTTTTAAATACACAATGCGCTACGAAAAATTCTAGTATTACTATCGTAAACAATTGATTTGTTTCTCCCGATGATGTATGAGACAGGCGAAATACCCACGGATTTCATGAAGGATGTAATAATTCCAGTTCAAAAGAAAGCAGTTGCTGTCAGGTGCGAAAATTACAGAACTATCAGATAATAAGTCACGGCTGCAAAATACTAACACAAACTATTTCCAGAAGAATGGAAAAACTGGTAGAAGCCGACCTTTAGGAAGATCAGTTTGGATTCCGGAGAAATGTAGCAAGACGTGAGGAAATACTGACACTACGATTTATTTTAGAAGATAAGTTAAGGAAAGGCAAACCTACATTTATAGCATTTGTCCACTCACGAAAAGCTTTTGACAATGTTCACTGGAATATTCTCTTTCAAATTTTGAAGGTAGCAGGGATAAAATACAGGAATCGAAAGATTATTCGTAATTCGTACAGAAACCGGATTGCAGTTATAAGAGTCGACGGGCATGAAAGGCAAGCAGTGGTTGAGAAGCTACTGAGACAGGGTTCTAGCCTATCTTCAATGTTATTCAGTCTCTACATTGAGCAAGCAGTCAAGGAAACCAAAGAAATATTTTGTGTAGGAATTAAAGTTCAGAAAGGTGACGCTGAAATTCTGTCAGACACATCAAAGGAACTGGAAGAGCAATTGAATGGAAAGGACAATGTCTTGAAAGGAGGATGTAAGATGACCAACAACAAAAGCAAAATTAAGATAGCGGAATGTAGTAGAATTAAATTGAGGGAATTAGATTGGGAGACGAGACTCTGAAAGTAGTAGATTAGTTTTGCTATTTGGATAGCAAAATATCTGATGCCAGAAGTAGAGAGTATATGAAAAGAGGAATGGCAATAGCAACGAAATATTATGTGAATAACATTAAATATTGATTTAAGTGTTAGGACGTCTTTTCTGAAAGAATTTGTACGCAGTGTGGCCACGTATGCAAGTGAAATTTAGACAAGAAAAGAATAAGAGCTTTTGAAATGTGGTGCTACAGAAGAACGCTGAACATTAGATCGGTAGATCACGTAACCAATGAGGATATACTGATACACTTCGGGAGATATGAACTTTGAGGGCAACCTGACTAAAAGAAGCGATCGATTGACAGGGCACATTCTGAGACGTCAAGAGATCATCAATTTAGAACTGGAGGGAAGAGGAAGAGAGAGAGAGAGAGAGAGAGAGAGAGAGTGTGTGTGTAAGCAGACTCAGAAGACTGTAAGTTGCAGTAGTTATTCGGACATGAAGAGGCTAGCACAGCATAGAGTAGCATGGAGAGCTGGAAGCACTATATACATGACACGGCAAAACGGATGGAAGGTACACAGGAAAACCTGCGACTGCTGTGGGTGGCACTCACCCACTACGTTCACATGAGACACAGACCGTTCAAATATCCGTTTCCTCGTCGATAGTTGTTTTAGAGAAATGGGCTCTGGAAACCAGCTATTTCTGATTTAGTCAACACAATGGCCATTTCTCTTCAATTAAATATCAGAGCTGGTCAACTTCGCGCTAAGCCTAACATTTCTACTTCTCTGTCACTCCAAAATAAGTCACTCCGTCCAGTTTACCCTAACAGTTTCAAAAATAAGACATAACCTGATAACCCTAGATGTTTCAAAAACGGTTGTGCGTTTACATGGGAGCGCAAATCGATTGTGGAAGAGGAAATCCGGTAGTTAAAATCACATTCCAGAAAAGATACTTGGAATATATACATGACAAACCGGAAGCGGTATTTAGAAATGCCAACTTCGGCAACTGCTGTTGTAGATATAATGCAATATTTACTTCGTTTGTATTTAGCACTGATCTGCTTTGTATCAACACCACAATCACAGTAGCACTGTTGTCACCTTCATAGCCTGACGCTGTGCTTACCACTGGATACTTTCAGTCCCGCCTCCTGTTGCCATTAGCATCCAATACTGTGGTTGCGTGGTAGACAAAATGTGGGACGTCGAATTCCGTAAACATCATTTGCCATTCGCAACCTAGCACTCAAGGGGTTCCTTGTTAGTTCCTGTTAGTGTCTATCTTTACGTGAGTAATCTGAAGTGAGGATGTGTTGATTTTTGACAAGTGGAATCGTATTCCCGACATATAATCAGCCGAAAAAACTAATATTCGCTGTTCTTTCATTACTCGATTCTACATATTCATGCTAACAATCATTCCAAAGCATAAACCTTACCAAGAGTAAATTGAGAAGTTGTTTGATTACTGAGACCTTGGAACCCTAGCTAAAATTAAAAACAGCATAAAAACCTGAATTACTCAAACTTTCCACGGAGATGCAAGGCCACTCTTCAAATGGCTCTGAGCACTATGGGACTTAACATCTGAGGTCATCAGTCCCCTAGAACCTAGAACTACTTAAACCTAACTAATCTATAGACATTACATACATCCATGCCCGAGGCAGGATTCGAACCTGCGACCTTAACAGTCGCGCGGTTCCGGACTAAAGTGCCTAGAACTGTTCGGCCACCGCGGCCGGCAAGGCCACTGTTCACATTCGTTTCTGCCACTCACTGTCGTGGTTTAATTTTGTGGATACCTTACAATCTACTGTTTCTACTGATAAATATAATATTCAACGTACCATTGAGATTAAAAAAATTTAGTAGAGTTTGTCAAGTTTATTTTAGGGAGCGTTGTGGAGTGAAAGCAGCTGTGGTATCGACTATTGAGAAAGGTATGTTCCGATTGTTTGGACATATAGAGAGGGTAAACGAAAAGAGGTAGACGAAACATGTAAACAAGGCAAACTCAGCGAATTAATTGCAGTCAAAATGGGGTTTTTGCATATGCTAGCTTAGGAGTAGTGTAAGTCAATAACCGTACCTACACAGGTTAAAATGTGTGGCTCTCGAAAGAAATTAAAATCGTTGTACTGTTGATATTGGCTTTGGTTAAAGTGTTTGCCGTTCTCTGGTCTATCGAAACTGTCAGACAGTTGCTAAGGGAACGTAACTGGATAAATTTGGGCACGTGTATTTCCGATAGATTGCCAATGTCCTACCAGCTCCATAACACACACCTTTATGCGCGCGCGAAGGTCCACAGCATGTTATGTTCCTTTCTTCACAATCGAGAGAACAACGAACACTTGTAGGAAGTATCCTTCTGATTGCTCTGACCAATGTCTTAAAAGTGCAAAGAACAATAAGTCTGGAGTATCTCTGTCGACACTGCCTTATGCTCCTCATTGCATACTACACCACGGAAAGTAGGAGATTAGAGGAGTACTGTACTTTAAAAATTTTTCACGCTTTTACGGACGAGCCTGCCCCGTATCAAATCCGTCTCGTGAATTAACTATGAGGCCTGGTGATATATCCAGCCTATATCCTGGATGTGTTGTTAGGCTGTTCCCCTCATCCAACTAGTTAAATACCGGTCTGCAACCCAAGTCACACCTCAGATACCCAATTGTCACTATCGTTGCCAAAACCCGTATAACAACGTCAACCCCGTGGCGAACGGGAAAAGAAGGAGTCATATCTGTACTAAATTTGGTTAAAATTGCTCCAAGGATGGCAGAGTTGTGTTTTACACGTCATCTCGTCCTACTGTCACCCTACTCCTAGTCCTGTCATCAAGACTTTCACCATTTAGCCCCAGTACCACGACAGCTGTGGATTTGACACAAACACCTTTCGCTTTTATATGCAACCATCCTTTACAATCGCATTTCACTTCTAAGCTTAGTACGGAGCGTACTACACCAAAAGTATGTTTTTCCAGATAATAAGAAACCTAATTATCCAATCTGGTTAAAATTGCTCCAGCCCTTTCAGAGTTACGTTTCCATGTCATCTCATTCCAACGTTCAACATGAATGTAGTGGTGCTTGGGTGTTTTGACTGGTGACTGAGTGTTGGTACCAAATTATATTGAGACAGTAAGGTGTCCTAAAACTGATACAGCCAAAACTTTCCAAAAAACGATGCACCCCGTCTATTTGAGAAAATCGTACTTATCACAACAGATCCTACTGTCAGTTACACTCCCATTGTCGAATAATAGTTATCCGTAATTCGTTTTTCCACTACAAACTACATTTTGCAGGTAAAACATAATTTTGCCAAACAGCGCTCTCAGACAAAATGAATGTCCACACAGTCTATAACATTTGCCACTTTCACGCAAATAATGACTATCTACCTACTAAATTTTTATTATATGCAACGTAAATTGTGCTCTATCTGCTGCATGATTTATTATTGTCACATTAATTATATGGAGATAATTAAAAAGCAGTCAATATAATCCTTAAATACGATACGCTCCATTCCAAAATATGATACAACTGATCCTTAAACGTGATACACTGTCGCCTACGGCCCAGCTACCCGCCATACAGCGGTGTATCGCGGGTAGCCGCCACACATTTGCTACACATACGGCAGTAAACTCATTTCGACTCCAAAGAAAGAAGAGCAGGCTAAAAACAGGAGCGCCAGGAACCCTATAACCAAAGCTGCGGCAAGTGCACAAAAAGAAAGGAAACTGAGGAGACTAATTCTGATTCCACCTTCTCTTTGAAGAGTGAGGACAGCATGAATGATATAGATACTTTGGAGAATCCACATCAGATGCTACTGTAGTGACTGATCCAGCGAAATCGGCCGCGGTGGTCTCGCGGTTCTAGGCGCACAGTCCGGAACCGTGCGACTGCTACGGTCGCAGGTTCGAATCCTGCCTTGGGCATGGATGTTTGTGATGTCCTTAGGTTAGTTAGGTTTAAGTAGTTCTAAGTTCTAGGGGACTAATGACCACAGCAGTTGAGTCCCATAGTGCTCAGAGCCATTTGATCCAGCGAATGTAGATCGAGATTATTTCTTGCCAAATTTCAAGAAGGAAAGAGGAATTCATACAGCTACAGGTATGAGTGCACCATACAAAAAGTACTGGACAATGATCTAGAATTAATGACTCTAGAGCCTATGGAGAAGGGCAAAATTGTTTTTAAATCAAATGAAGAAGACGTTTCTCTTATTAATAACAGTGATGTGATAGGGAAACTGCAAATTCCTCGTGTTGCTACTGGGGAGGGAAATGAAATGAATGAGCGTATGGCATTGTTGGCCGCGAGGCCCCATTCGGGGAAGTTCGGCCGCCGTGTGCAAGTCTTATTTCAGTCGACGCCAGGTTGGGCGAGTTGCGTACCGGTGATGAGGATGAAACGATGATGAGGACAACAAAACACCCAGTACACGACCGGAGAAAAACTCCAACGCGGCCGGGAATCGAACCCGTGCCCGCTGCATGGGATGCAAGCACGTAGCCACCCAGCTAAGCAGGTGGACACTGGGGTGGGAAATATCAAACAAGAACCCTGCTTTGTGTTTAACGGTCTTGTTGATGTTCATGAAAAAAAAAGAGTGACTTTCTCTTGTGTATTTCTAATTTTTGTATTAGTGTCAATATATGCCGGCCGCGGTGGCCGAGCGGTTCTAGGCGCTTCAGTCCGGAACCAGGAGGCTGCTACGCTCGTAGGTTCGAATCCTGCCTCGGCCATGGATGTGTGTGATGTCCTTAGGTTAGTTAGGTTTAAGTAGTTCTGAGTTCTAGGGAACTGATGACCTCAGCTGTTAAGTCCCATAGTGCTCAGAGCCATTTGAACCATTTTGTCAATGTATTAAGTACCCATAGCTGGTTGATCTTATAGTATTAAAAATAAGAAATTTCTGTAGTACACTGTGATGTACGTTTCATGCCATAAATATTTAAAAAAAAGATACAGTATATCTAAATGTCATTTGCAAGACCTCATCCTTCGATCTTCAGTGTACATAACATCACGTGTGTATCATATTTTGGAGCCGTATCACATTTAAGAATTTCAGTCCAAAAAATGATACATTGTTCTTATTCTTTAAGTATGCACTTTTAAGTTTAAATAATCAGATACAGTCTCATTTTACACCAGCTTATACTCTCTAACATTAACAACTTCTTTCTAACAGTTACTCTTTTGTTTTGAAAAATAGACAAATTTCGTGATTTTGTATCATGTTGAAGTGCCCCTACCCTCCCAGGTTTGGGTGAAATAGCTTAATGAGTTTCTAAACTATGCGTCACACACACAGTAGCCTCAATATACACTTCTGGAAATTGAAATAAGAACACCGTGAATTCATTGTCCCAGGAAGGGGAAACTTTATTGACACATTCCTGGCGTCAGATACATCACATGATCACACTGACAGAACCACAGGCACATAGACACAGGCAACAGAGCATGCACAATGTCGGCACTAGTACAGTGTATATCCACCTTTCGCAGCAATGCAGGCTGCTATTCTCCCATGGAGACGATCGTAGAGATGCTGGATGTAGTCCTGTGGAACGGCTTGCCATGCCATTTCCACCTGGCGCCTCAGTTGGACCAGCGTTCGTGCTGGACGTGCAGACCGCGTGAGACGACGCTTCATCCAGTCCCAAACATGCTCAATGGGGGACAGATCCGGAGATCTTGCTGGCCAGGGTAGTTGACTTACACCTTCTAGAGCACGTTGGGTGGCACGGGATACATGCGGACGTGCATTGTCCTGTTGGAACAGCAAGTTCACTTGCCGGTCTAGGAATGGTAGAACGATGGGTTCGATGACGGTTTGGATGTACCGTGCACTATTCAGTGTCCCCTCGACGATCACCAGTGGTGTATGGCCAGTGTAGGAGATCGCTCCCCACACCATGATGCCGGGTCTTGGCCCTGTGTGCCTCGGTCGTAGGCAGTCCTGATTGTGGCGCTCACCTGCACGGTGCCAAACACGCATACGACCATCATTGGCACCAAGGCAGAAGCGACTCTCATCGCTGAAGACGACACGTCTCCATTCGTCCCTCCATTCACGCCTGTCGCGACACCACTGGAGGCGGGCTGCACGATGTTGGGGCGTGAGCGGAAGACGGCCTAACGGTGTGCGGGACCGTAGCCCAGCTTCATGGAGACGGTTGCGAATGGTCCTCGCCGATACCCCAGGAGCAACAGTGTCCCTAATTTGCTGGGAAGTGGCGGTGCGGTCCCCTACGGCACTGCGTAGGATCCTACGGTCTTGGCGTGCATCCGTGCGTCGCTGCGGTCCGGTCGCAGGTCGACGGGCACGTGCACCTTCCGCCGACCACTGGCGACAACATCGATGAACTGTGGAGACCTCACGCCCCACGTGTTGAGCAATTCGGCGGTACGTCCATCCGGCCTCCCGCATGCCCACTATACGCCCTCGCTCAAAGTCCGTCAACTGCACATACGGTTCACGTCCACGCTGTCGCGGCATGCTACCAGTGTTAAAGACTGCGATGGAGCTCCGTATGCCACGGCAAACTGGCTGACACTGACGGCGGCGGTGCACAAATGCTGCGCAGCTAGCGCCATTCGACGGCCAACACCGCGGTTCCTGGTGTGTCCGCTGTGCCGCGCGTGTGATCATTGCTTGTACAGCCCTCTCGCAGTGTCCGGAGCAAGTATGGTGGGTCTGACACACCGGTGTCAATGTGTTCTTTTTTCCATTTCCAGGAGTGTATAAACATACATCATGTTGGAAGTATAATTGCAGATATTGTCATCATTGCTACCTTAGTATGTCCACTTCAGTGTGTTTTTTTTTTTTTTTTTTTTTTTTGCGTCCAAGTCTTCCCGCAAACACGTCAACATAATGTACTACCTAATATTTTCTGCGCGGTCGTAACTGCACCATTAAGTGGACAACCTGTCAGTACACATTGACCGTCTTGCGTGAAGTCCAGTGGAAAACAGGAAATCAATGGTTTGCTCTTGGCACATACATTTGGTGGTACTACCCAACCTAAAAACACGCGACTTGTAGTGGCAGTAATTATTAGCCTGTAAATGACGCAAATGCAGATGTAATGTTGTTCAGTACACCGCCCTCGTCTGCACTCCAACACACTGTATATCATCACTCTACACAGCGTGCATCACATCACATCACGTCACGTCGCGTGCACGGGCTTAATCTGGAGCCACAGACGAAAACAGCGGCGAGAAGCAGGAAGAACACAGGCGCTCGGCGGCGCCACCTGCCTCGGGACAGAGGCCGCCGGCCGCGCGTCATTTGTTTAGATTGGATGCTCGTCGGACGCCTGCGCACTGCGCTCTGCCCACTGACACCCAGAGGGCCGTCCTTTTATTTGGCCGCGCTTGGCCGATCGTATTTCAAAACGAAACACGGCTGCCGGAGCTGCAGATTAATATACTACCGCCAGCCGCGTCCGCGTCGGCGCCGCCACTAAAAATTACTCTCCACTCAATGCTGGAATTTATAGCGAAATACACTTCTGCGTACGGATTTCCGAGGCAGGCCACGGGCAAAGGAGTCTGCTGCAACGCTTCATGTGCGATGTGTTCGACATAAAAATACACAGCGCGCGTACGCTATTTTGCTCTCCCGCTGGTGCGCGCACAGTCGAAGTCCGTTATCAGCGCGTTACCTAACGAAGGTCACGCGTTCCCTATATAAGCGGGCAGTGCACGCCAGCGGAATCGTTCCGCTGTGAGCTCTATCTGCAACAGCAATGAAGCACTATGCCTCGTCGACGTGTCTCTCGTTATCGCCGCCACCGCATGCCAGTTTACAAACACATAATTAGCTTGGAAAATAAACTTGGAGCAAATGGCACTGCACAATCTATTATTCTTAATGGACCTATTTTTTTTCGTGGATGTCGAGTTAATTTTTCACTCGATGTGGCGATTGGAGCAGCTGGCAGTGGGTAGTTTACACTCGCTATTGTCCGCTGTGAGAACGCATCGCAACCTGGACTAGAATCTTTTGCCGACCGAGATGTCATCGCCTACAAGACATGGCACTGTGGAATCGACTCGAAGACTGAAAGTAGACCTAGTTTTGTTTATAGTAATATGCCTTTTACTCTTTATACCTGTTCTTGTAGGAAAGTTTCTAACGATGAGAAAATACATGTATGGATCAAAGGACTTGGTGAACTTGCTGAAAATGTTATCTAACTGGGGATATTACTTTGTATTACAATGAGGTCGTGTAATAGGGCTACGAAAAGCTGGATTTTCCTTCTATGATATTGCAGAAAGGCTTGGGAGAAATGTATCCAATGTACAAGACTGCTGACAGCAGTAGCCACGAAAATGTACGGCTGAAGAAGACCAGGCTCCAGACTCCAGACTATAGAGATGGAAGACCATAGTGTTCGGCGTAGAGCTCTGGCGCATAGTAATGCACCTGCAGCAGTAATCTGAGCAGCAGTTGGCACCGCAGTGACACAAGAACTGTTACAAATTTGTTACTTGAAGGAATGTTCCGAGCCAGACGCCCCGTAGCGTGTCTTCCACTGACCCTAAACCACCGCCATCTGGAACTTAAGTGGTGTCACGGAAGAGCTCATCGGAAGGCCCGGTGGAGGTCTGTTATGTTTTCTGATGAAGGCTGGTTCTACCTCAGTGCCAGAGATGGCCCTGTGTTGGTCAAAAGGAGCCCAACTGACGGCCTGCAACCAACCTGTCTGCGTTATGGACACATTGGACCTACACCTGGAGTTATGGATTGGTGTGCCATTTCGTATGACAGCAGGATGACTCTCATCCCACGCGGCCTAGCTACAAATTTGTGCGTCAATCTGGTAATTCGCCCTGTTGTGCTGTCATTCAATAACAGTATTCCTGGGAGCGTTTTCTAACAGGAGAACGCTCGCCCACATACCGCTGTTGTAACCCAACATGCTTTACAGCGTATTGACACGTTTCGTTGGCCTGTTTGATCACCGGATCTGTCTCCATTCAACAAATACGGGACATCACTGGAGGACAACTCCAGCGTCATCCACAGACAGCATTAACCACCCTTGTATTGAATGACCTTGTGCAACAGCTATGGAACTTCATTCCTCAAATTGAAGTCCGACACCTGTACAACACAATGCTTGCCATTTGCATGTTTGAATTCAAAATTCTGGCGGTTACACCTCTTACTAATGTACCAGCATTTCACATTTGAAATGGTTTTTTTCGTTCCCACAGCATTTCACATTTGCACTTGCTTATATCGTGCCTACATTAACCTGTAATTTCACAACCTTAATCATTTAAAAATGTTGCCCGGACGATGTATTACCGAAATTTCATTACTCTGCATTAATTTTTTTTGGTACCGAGATTTTTTTCCGTTAGTCTATTTACGCAATCCTACAGTACTGTATAGTACAATTGACTGTTACCTGTATCTGATTGCGTTAAAAATAAGAAACCGGCCAAATCCGAGTATATACGATATATACAGATAATCCATCTATGGTTTTTGATGAATAAGTTTGCGAGTATCAAAATATGTAACACAAATGGCCGTAAGCTTTGCTTGCGCCGCGCGGAGTGGCCGCGCGGTTTAAGGCGCAATGTGACGCATTGCGAGGCCCCTCCCGCTGGAGGTTCGAGTCCTCCCTCGGGCATGCGTGTGTGTGTGTTCTTCTTAACATAAGTTAGTTTAAGTAGTGTGTAAGTCTAGGGACCCATGGCCTCAGCAGTTTGGTCCCTTAGGAATTCATACGTGCGTGCAATGACTTAGAAGCATAAATTTTTTACACCGCCAAGGGACCGTAGACCTTGCTGTTTCACGTAAGTATCAACTCGATACCTCAGCCAGTTTACGGGCAAAAGGGGTCTTAACGGGCGGGTAGACAGACAGACAACAAAGGGATCCTGTAAGGGCTCCGTTTTTACAGAGAGATGTACGGAACCTTAATAAACGCGTATAGACAAAGTGACCACTGGCTCCAGTCTCGGGCTCTTCGGTCGAATGGTTCAAATGGCTCTAAGCACTATGGGACAAAACATCTGAGGTCTTCAGTCCCCTAGATTTAGAACTACTTAAACCTGACTAACCTAAGGACATCACACAGATCCATGCCCGAAGCAGGATTCGAACCTGCGACCGTAGCAGCAGCGCGGTTCCGGACTGAAGCGCCTAGAACCGCTCGGCCACAACGGAAGGCGCCTCGGCCGACATTTGTTTGATGATTTTCCGTCATACGAGTGGCTGGCATTGTCAATCCTGCACCCTCCATTGGTGGTGATGAATTGAAGTCGAACTCGTGGCCGTAGATTTTATCACCCTAGCGCGCCAATGTCCAAGGGCTTTTCCGCCGTCATCTAGAAGATGAAAGTGTGTGTCAGGTAGGCAGGAGACCAAAAGGTGAAACGTCTCTGTTAGATTCGTTTCGTGCTGTGTAACTTTTATTTCGTGCTGTCACGCTCATTTATTTCTAATTTAGTTTTGTTCTTCGTGTTTGTCCGCACTCAGTGGTACACAAATATATTAAAGTATCAGTTTTTCCAGTAAGCCCTTTTCTCTTTATCATCCGTATGAATGAGTGAGCATGTATGTTGAATTTGTCTTATATGTGGTACCAGTACAGCATCTGGCTGTCTGCTTGGTAGCAACAGCGAAGCCAACGCAGCTTTCTCAGTCAAGGCAGAGAGATTTGTACAGTTTCGGTAGTCATTCGACAGCAGTTATGTTGGTGGCTCCTCTTGTCTTTTGCGGCTACCTGGGGGAAGTTCGTTGCAGGGGAGCGTGTCCTCGCCACTCGGGACTGGACTTTTGGTGAGTGAAGACGGTACTCTTAAGAGCAACTTGGCACTGGTGAGTGTGGTTATGTGTAATGACGTGTAACAATTTCAACTGACGTACATTTTTCATCTGCTAGTTCATTTTCTACTTCGGTAGTCGAATTCTTGTATTTTTCAGAGTGTAGTCACGAGTTTATTTTTCTCCATGTAGTAAGGTTTTGCGGTACTTGCTTTGTGTGAGCAGAACACTTGATTTAGGAAGTTAGTTACTCCAGCACAGGTTAAAAATTCAGTCGTCTGACCTCTCTTTTAACTGGAATGTATGTGTGAACTTTTCCCGTGTGTATGTGTTTTATTTGTTCTACTTTTCACTTTGTTTCAATTTTAAGATTGTGTAGCTTTCTTCACACCATGTGGTGATTTTTTCAGGGTGTGTGATTTCAGTACCATATTGAGTAAGTTTTATTCTTAATTCCGCGTGATATTTTATTGCTATGTGTGCCTATACGGTTTATACTTGTGTTCTTGACGTGTTCACGAGTCTTAATACTTTTGCATTGTTCACTAATATTCATGCCATTTGCAGCTGTTTCATGCCAGCGTAGCTTGGTTTCAGGTGCAAGGTGATACAGATACATTTATTTGTCAGAAAGTGCTCCATAGTATTCTTATTCACAATAACTCAATCATAGCGATAGGGATGAACCTGTGAGCCTCTGACTTGCTGAGACGGGCAAAATTCTTTTAACTCTTCTGTGTGAATCGTGTATGTCTGTATGAATTTTTCCCAGCGCGCGTAAAATTTCCTTTTCATTTGTGACTGCAATGTACCTCAGCACTCAATATAATAATAATATAAGTGGGTTAATTCATTAAATAACAGGCAACGACAGACGACAGTTCAGAATTACTTTGCGAATTTTTAATATGATGTTTTATTTTAATAAACTATTTTAAACTGTCATGACTGTTTCTCAGGCAAACCCCTTCCCTATTGTGAGACTATTTTTAATATATTCTACCTAGTGTTTCTGAAGCGCAAAAGGCAGGCCTTAAATTTGTAGATTTTTGTCTGATTATCTTATTCTTTCTGTTGAGGTTTAAGGTAGTGTAACATGTTTACTCTTTGCAAGTTCTTTGTATTATTTGGAGGGAAGTGGTATTTAATTATGCATATTTGTGTGGAATTCTTAATATGTTTAAATAATGAGATTTTTTAAAGTATGTTTGCTGGCAGCTATGTAATAACTGGTTCATACATAGGGACTTCGTAGTGTACAACGAGAAACCCAAAGTAGTTTCCCTCTGCAACGGAAGCGAGTTGGCTGAGCGCCAAGTGAGAGAGCTCAGTAGTTAGTCGGTAGCAAGTAACTGCAGGTGCCGAGTAAGACTTACAGTATTCCAACTGGAATGGAATGACCTCGGATTTAATACGCTGAGGCAAAATGGTGCTCTAGATTTGGGAAAAGCTCTAAAAATGATATTAACAACGCCAAGAAGAGGTAGAGAGAGCTAATTATTGCCAATGGAAAGACCACCTAGCCGCCACATGCTCGCCACCACGATTGCGCAACCACTTCGTTACACATACGAAAGGTCAGAACTGTATTTCTGTGTGAACCAGTAACGTTGTATTTGGTTCTGTGAAGATATAATCCTAATATTCAAAATCTGTTTGAACAATGTGTCCATCCTATGCACTTATCCAAGTAAGATCATATCCTTTAAGTGATGAAATCCGAGAGTGTCCTTTGCATAAAAAGTATCAACAGTTTTACAGTGCACTTTAAGTTATGTGTGGCAAAATTATGCCAGAACTCTTAATGTGCAGGGTAAAATTACTTGTTTTTCACACACATAAAAGAGACTATTTATGTTTGAGTATTTTGAAACTTAACTAGAAAATGAACTTGAATATCAGATTAGGAAAGAGTATTACTTGGAAAACAAAGGTGTTCTAATGTTTGTTGCGTTAAAGTTGTTTCCAAAACTACTCGCTTCACAAGTGGTGTCATAAAACACTTTGTCTTGAGGTTGTTTGAAATAAAAGTTTACTGGAGATTATCTCTGACCTTATAGAGGTTTTGTCACGGTAAAAAGTGTTAAAATAGTACAAAATAAATGGTCTTAAATGAAAGAGTAATCGAATCCTACCTTAATGCTACATAATTTTGAAAGTGTGTATAGTTTTGTTGTTACAATGAAAGGGATAGTTTGTGGGACCACATTCCTTTTCCATCATAATAAAAAGGATAAATCAGATTAGTAGGTTTCTGGCTAATGAATCTTGAAGAGATTACTGAGAAGCAAAAGTAGAAGGTTTGTATGCTGTGTCTCCTTATTGCTTTTGTATAGTAAATGTGTGTATTAATTGTACGTTACTATTATCATGTGCTATCAAGTCTTGTGTGGGTTGACAAGAGCTAGACTATATTAGTTAAAGGTAAAAGTAATGATTCAATTAAAGAAGAGAAAAAGTTCATTTGAAAATCTTGTGACTGCTTTTCTGCTGAAGTGACAACTGCTTTTATTCACTGTGTAATTTGTCCATTTGGGTGTGTTCATTGCACTTCACAGAACAGTATTTAATGAAAGTTGGTTTTGAATTAGTGAAAATAGGTTATTTATAAATAACGTTTTTACATTATTATGCCTAATTAGGCTGGAGACCGTATAACTATTTCATTTAACAGTAATCAGTTGCTGTAACTTCTTGCAAAGTTATTTCTTTCTGCTGTCTACCTACAGCTATTAGTACGAAATTAAGGTTAGATAGCAAACCTTCCGTTAGGTAAACTCGGTCACACTTCTGAACTCCTCTCAGAAGGTAACATCTACTGCAAGTTTAGGCCATATTTGGCAAATTTATAAGTGACTGCCTTGTGACAGAAATAAACCTTACCGTCACTAGGTTAAAGTGCATGCCGGTATAACTAGCGGGGCAGTAGTGTTATATGCAGTGAAAGACCGTTGCAGGCAGGAAGGGGAGAACTGCAGCGATAATGCCATGGGACATTGGCGGGGCAGATATGTTCTCGTGTACTTTGCGGCAGCGAGCTCCACTCCGGTCCACCACAAGCAATGGAGGATGAAGCTCTGAGAATGCCAGGAAGTAGCGCTGCGGAAGCATCAGAAGAATCGTCAAACGTCGGCTAAAGAAACCGAGACAGAAACCAACAGGCAATTTGTCAACAACTGGCCACGAAAACCTCAACAATTTCGTAAATGTCTACACGTTCACGACAGGTCACAATTCTGGGTAAGTTATCAACAAACATCTAAAGCATTAAAAACAAACCAGATCTCTGTGTAGTTACACTACTGGCCATTGAAATTGCTACACCAAGAAGAAATGCAGATGATAAACGGGTATTCATGGTACAAATATATTATACTAGAACTGACATGTGATAACATTTTTACGCAATTTGGGTGCGTAGATCCTGAGAAATCAGTACCCAGAACAACTACCTCTGGCCGTAATAACGGCCTTCATACGCCTGGGCATTGAGTCAAACAGAGCTTGGATGGCGCGTACAGGTACAGCTGCCCATGCAGATTCAACACGATACCACAGTTCGTCAAGAGTAGTGACTGGCGTATTGTGACGAGCCAGTTGCTCGGCCACCATTGACCAGATGTTTTCAATTGGTGAGAGATCTGGAGAATGTACCGGCCAGGGCAACAGTCGAACATTTTCTGTATCCAGAAAGACCCGTACAGGAACTGCAACATGCGGTCGTGCAGTATCCTGCTGAAATGTAAGATTTTGCAGGGATCGAATGAAGGGTAGAGCCACGGGTCGTAACACATCTGAAATTTAACGTCCACTGTTCGAAGCGTTGTCAATCCGAAAAAGAGGTGACCGAGACGTTTAACCAATGGCACCCCATACCACCACGCCAGTATGGCGATGACGAATACATGCTTCCAATGTGCGTTCACCGCGATGTCGCCAAACACGGATGCAACCATCATGATGCTGTAAACAGAACCTGGATTCATCCGAAAAAATGACGTTTTGCCATTCGTGCACCCAGGTTCGTCGTTGAGTACCCCATCGCAGGCGCTCCTGTCTGTGATGCAGCGTCAAGGGTAACCGCAGCCGTCGTCTCCGAGCTGATTATCCATGCTGCTGCAAACGTTGTCGAACTGTTCATGCAGATGGTTGTCGTCTTGCAAACGTCCCCATCTGTTGACTCAGGGATCGAGACGTGGCTGCACGATCCGTTATAGCCATGCGGATAAGGTGCCTGTCATCTCGACTTCTAGTGATACGAGGCCGTTGGGATCCAGCACGGCGTTCCTTATTACCCTCCTGAACACACCAATTCCATACTCTGCTAACAGTCATTGGATCTGGACCAACGCGAGCAGCAATGTCGCGATACGATAAACTGTAATCTCGATAGGCTACAATCCGACCTTACCAAAGTCGGAAACGTGATGGTACGCATTTCTCCTCGTTACACGAGGCATCACAACAACGTTTCACCAGGCAACGCTGGTCAATTGCTGTTTGTGTATGAGAAATCGGTTGGAAACTTTCCTGATGTCAGCACGTTCTAGGTGTCGCAACCGGCGCCAACCTTGTGTGAATGCTCTGAAAAGCTAATCATTTGCATATCACAGCATCTTCTTCCTGTCGGCTGAATTTCGCGTCTGTAGCACTTCATCTTCGTGGTGTAGCAATTTTAATGGCCAGTAGTGTATATTTTAGGAATGGGCGGACTTCTGGTATTCGGTAATTGTTGTGAACTAAATAATGTGAGAGGTTAATAAAAGTGCTAGAAACATGTAAAGAATTTGGAACTGGTATGCATCACGTTTTTATACACTTCAAATCAACTTACGACAGGGAGCTGTATACAGGGTTGGCAGAAACCGTCCGAAAAGCTTGAAAGGGTGTTTCAGGGGAAGTTGTGCTGAAAAATGTGTATTAAGAAAAAAATTCGGAGCGGTGCGCCGTTTCCGACTTAATCAGCATAGAAGTTAGCCAATGAGGCCGTTGCAGGCGGAAATTCAAGCGGACCGCCAGAGACGGTGTTGGCACACGTATTCGCTTGGTTTCCTAAAACCAAACAAGAGAGCGGCGCAAAAATTGGATAATAGGACAGTAGTAAGGACTGAACCGGAGCCAAGGGCTCAGCAGTCTCGTGCGGTATGAGAACAACTCGTAACTGTATCTGGAAGGCCATTTGAATTTTCGCGTGTAACGGCCTCATTCGCTAACTTCAGTGCTAATTAACTCGGAAACAGTGTGACGCATCGAATTTTTTTCTTAAAAATTATTTCTCCGCGCAACCTCCACTGGAACATCCTTACGAGCTTTCCGAAGTGTTTCTGATTGCCCTATATAGCAGTCAAAAACGGGGAAAGTGTGGAGAATAAGAACATTTGAGGGAGACTATGGCTTGAGTAGGGTTATTTTATGCATCCGTACAATATGATTTAAAAGAAAATGAATAATAAAGAAAAACTGAAAACTATTCCAATGAAATTTTACGGAAAAATGTCTCAGAAAATAGAGAAATGCTTCAGGAAATCTAAAGTTAGATTTCGTTTTCAAATCATCAACACTCTGAAACTCCGTGTAAAACGTAATTTGAGTAATAATTCCGATAAATTTAATGGTTCTGGTGTTTGCTAGATCGTCTGTAGCAGTTGTGACAAATTTTATATCTGCCAAACCGGCCGTTCTTTTAAAGTAAGATTCAAGGAACATTTGCAAGCACATAACAAAACTGCATTGTGAATGCATTCAGCTGAAACTGGCCACACTAAAGGGAATATCGAGAACTGTATGCATATTCTGCAAAAGGCAGAGAAAGGTCGTGCTCTCGATTTGTTGGAAGAGTTAAAGATTTACAAGGCATGAGCCTGCGAAGGTGCTCAATGGACAAAGCGATTTTGCACCCAATGCCTACTTTGCTTTGTTTGATAACGTACAACAAATACTTAATGCCTCGCTTATTTATATCTAGCCTTGTTGCTGATTTATGTCGAGAACAATATGCATTTGCCTTCCTTCCGTAAATTCGTCGCTCTAATCCTGTAACTGATTGTATCCTACCTATTCATGCATTGTATTGTCAGACCATATAATCTTATTTATTGACTGTTAGTATGTTGTATAAGCCTTTTCTGTGGGAGACCTATCACGATGTACGAAAAGCCCTCTATCGATTAAGTTTTTTCGATCGCTGCGCGCCTACGTAACGTCCTGGTGCCCGAGCCAAAAGAAGGCGCTGATCACTGATCTGTCTTTTGTTCCATATAGTCATTTTGTCATATAGACATTTTATCTTTCATAGGTAATTTATAGGTTGCTATAGGCAGTGTATTACGTATATTTTATTTTGACCGCCAATGCACCACTGAAGTGTCAGACCTATTATCTTTATATATTTCCTTAAAATAATTTTATATGTTTAACTCTATTCGTTTTTTATTTTATCACAGTTGGTGTCTATAATAGTTATCAAAATTTAAAATTCTGCTACATGTATTTTACCAACTGTATTTTCATCGTAGTATGGTTCTTACGTAAATGCAGAATACATCTAAGCCCACAGTAGCGATATCATAGAGGCAAACATATCTCTGATAGCTACTACACTTAAGTATGTTTTGTACAGTAATGCCAGTTGCAAATTGACTGCGTGGACGATGTGGCCTATTTCACACCATGTTCTACGTGACGATGCTTTGCGGAGTGTATTTATATGTTTTGACGATGCCATTACTGCTTTATCACATTAGGACATGGTGTAGAACAGGTACGCTTTAGCTTATTTTATCTGTACATTCCCAGTTTGTATATTGTGATATGAAATACTGTATTGTTTTGATAGATAGAAACAAATTGCAAATTTGTGGTAAGGTCTTACGGGACCAAACTGCTGAGGTCGTCGGCCCCTAAGCTTACACACTAATTAATATAACTTAAACTTACGTGAAGAACGACACACACACCCATGCCCGAGGGAGGACTCGAACCTCCGACGGCGGGAGCCGCGCGGACCGTGCAAGACGCCTGATGGGGTGGCTAGCCCAAGCGGCTTGATAGGTGGACTGCCCACAAGTTGTACATTTTTTATATTGTAGATCTGAAGATGTCATTACTGACTGAAACCGGTAATTGTCGAAGGACTTTTTATTGTGATCAAAGACTGGAATAAAAAACATTTGTCATGTGGATAAAGACTGCAATATTTACGCAGATATGAACAAGCTTCCACAGACAGTACACACTAATATGATATTGCACACTACTTTATACGAAGGTTGGAACTTAAATAGCGGCACCTATTTATTCACAACCGATACAAAAGAGTTACAAGTTTGCACCTGTTACTGTCCTAAGTAGTCACCAGCGTTGTGTAGAACCTGTTGCCAGAGCCTGTTATGTTGATGGTGCGAATGGAGCGGTCTGAAGTTCTGGTGATTCTCGTGTACGACTGCGATGGTGTTATCCTAACGCAATACGTTCAAAAATGGCTCTGAGCACTATGAGAATTAACTTCTGAGGTCATCAGTCCCCTAGAACTAACCTAAGGACATCACACACATCCATGCGCGAGGTAGGATTCGAACCTGCGATTGTAGAAATCGCGCGGTTCCTGACTGAAGCGCCTAGAACCGCTCGGCCACATCGGTCGGCCTTCACGACAATGCGCGGGCGCATACAGCGCAAGCTGTGTCTGCTCTGTTCGATCGATGGGACTGGGAACTACTGTACCATCAACTATACTCAGCGGACATAAGTCCTTGTTACTTTGATTTGATTCCGAAGATGAAGAAACCACTTCGTGGCATTCGTTTCAGAACTGTTCTAGAGATTCGAGAGGCAGTAGACCGCTCCATTCGCACCATCAACAGAACAGGCTCTACTAACGGCATATTTACAGCTGCCACATCGCTGGCAACGGGTTCTACACAACGCTGGTGACTACTTTGAAGGACAGTAACAGGTGCAAACATGTAACTCTTTTGTATCGGTTGTGAATAAATAGTTGCCACTATTTAAGTTCCAACGCTCGTATGTAGGGCAACCACAGCCGAAATATTCCCTGATCTGTATAAACAATACCGCTACGACCGTTACAGTTCTTTATTGGAGAACACGACCGCTTTCGCAAATTAAATTTGAATCTTAGATACTTCAAGTCAAAAGATTAAAGGTTCTATTTAAACCGGATGAAGCCATTCCCAACATTTATATACGGATATTTAAATCTTCTGACTCAAGAATGTGCGAGCGATTACAATAAAATGCATTAGGAGCTAAGGCCCTCCCCAACCTCCACTGTAGACAGCCTGGTTCAAATGGCTCTGAGCACTATGGGACTTACCATCTGAGGTCATCAGTCCCCTAGAACTTAGAACTACTTAAGCGTAACTAACCTAAGGACATCACACACATCCATGCCCGAGGCAGGATTCCAACCTGCAGCCGTAGCAGCAGCGCGGTTCCAGACTGTAGCGCCTAGAACCGCTCGGCCACACCGGCCGGCGACAGCCTGGGGAGGAAGTGTTGGTGTTGTCTACAATGGAGGTTGGGGATGACCTTAACTGCCAATACAATTTACTGTAGACGTTAGCACATTCGTGATTGAGAAGTTTTAAATGTTGGGAATGGCTTCATCCGGTTTAAATAGAACCTTTAATCTTTTGACTTTAAGTACCTGAAGATTCAAATTTAATTTGCGTAACCGGTTGTGTTCTCCAGTAAAGAGTTCTAATACTATATTGCAGTACCTGTGCCATTCTGAATTACGATGCAAAGTCCCCTCGGACATGAATGCTTGTCCGAAGGAACAAGCACTGCGGTGACTGCAGCCATTATGAATTACATGCAATATCGTATTTATCCGCCGACACTGAGCAAGCGACTTTCAAGCTAAATGTCTCGCCTGTATGGAATATACAGAATGGATGTACGAGTACAGATTGTAGACGTACGGTTGACGACGTATGGAAGTTAAGTCTGGCCGTGAGTCGTCCACGGATAGCCAAATGGTAAGGCGACCGCTCGCCATAAACGGGAAATCCAGGTTCGAGTCCCCGTCCAGGACAAATTTGCAGTGTCGTCATTCCCTTATACAGCAGATGTTTGTAGATATTCGCAGTTGGGAATAATTTTAAATATACAGTAATGTGGAGAGCCGCATCAAACATGTCTTCAGATAGCAACAGCAACAACAACAGCTTTGGGTACCCTGAAAACACCCAGGGGAGAACAATGAATTTTCGACCATTTTTAAATCTACAGTTTAGACATAAATAAAAAGTGAGTGTAACTTTAAACGTATTTTGTTCCTAAACTGTTTGTGTAAGTGAGGAGACGTCGTAATGTAGCGCACTTTGAGGAAGAAAACGCCGCGCGGGGAAGCGATACAAAACACAGCAGCAATCTGAGACGGAGCGCCCGTGATGGATTAATCTGTTAATGGAAGGAAGAGGAACAGACGCAAGGAGTGTGGAGCGACGCGTCACATTCCGTGCAGACAGTGCTAGGCGCGGGCAGCCGAACGCGTGACGGATGAGCCTGTCAGAGAGGCGTCAGAAGCAGCAGCAGCAGAAGCAGTGACACACACACACACACACACACACACACACACACACACACACGTGTGCAGCACAGTGCAGCAAGGTGTGGGCGCACGCGGGGTCGTTAGCTGATGAAGCGCCCCCGTGACGCGTTGTGTTGTGTTGTGTTTGCCCCCCGGCCCGGCTCGGCGCGTCGCGTCGCGAGGCTGTTTCCGGTTGTTGGCGACCCGTTGTTCTCCTGATGGGGTCGTGCCGAGAGGGCGCCAGTTTTACGTGCGCCGGGCCTGCCGGGGGCGGCAGCACAATGGATCAGGCGAGGGGAGGGCGGGAGCCCCACTGTCTCTCTTCTCCCCCCCCACCCCCCACCCTGACCGTCCTCCAAACGCCGTGGGGGGCCGACGCCCACGTCTCCCTCCTACGCCAGAATGCCAGAGGTCTTTAGCAAAGCAACGCCGGCTTCGACTCACACACTTTAACTGTTCGGGTGCCCGTCCGCTCTGCAATACCCTGGAATTTATCGGTGTAACGGCATCATCACTCCAAGAAATAAAGCATCGCTAAAACCGTCGGCACGCGGACCAGGCTTCCGATTACGGCTACCGATAAATGTACACTACTGGCCATTAAAATTGCTACACGACGAAGATGACGTGCTACAGACGCGAAATTTAACCGACAGGAAGAAGATGCTGTCATATGCAAATGATTAGCTTTTCAGAGCATTCACACAAGGTTGGCGCCGGGGCGGCACTTACAACGTGCTGACATGAGGATAGTTTCCAATCGATTTCTCATACACAAACAGCAGTTGACTGAAACGTTGTTGTGGTGCCTCGTGTAAGGAGGAGAAATGCGTACCATTTCGTTTCCGACTTTGATAAAGGTCGGATTGTAGCCTATTGCGATTGCGGTTTATCGTATCGCGTTGGTCCAGATCCAATGACTGTTAGCACAATATGGAATCGGTGGGTTCAGGAGGGTAATACGGAACGCCGTGCTGGATCCCAACGGCGTCGTATGACTAGCAGTCGACATAGCGGGCATCTTATCCGCATGGCTGTAACGGATCGTGCAGCCACGTCTCGATCCCTGAGTCAACAGATGGGGAAGACTGCAAGACAACAACCGTCTGCACGAACAGTTCAACGACGTTTGCAGCAGCATGGACTATCAGCTCGGATACCATGGCTGCGCTTACCCTTGACGCTGCATCACAGACAGTAGGGCCTGCGATGGTGTACTCAACGACGAAACTGGGTGCACGAATGGCAAAACGTCATTTTTTCGGATGAATCCAGGTTCTGTTTACAGCATCATGATGGTCACATCCGTGTTTGGCGACATCGCGGTGAACGCACGTTGGCAGCGTGTATTCGTCATCGCCATACTGGCGTATCACCCGGCGTGATGGTATGGGGTGCCATTGGTTACACGTCTCGGTCACCTCTTGTTCTCACTGACGGCGCTTTGAACAATGGACGTTACATTTAAGATGTGTTACGACCCGTGGCTCTACCCTTCATTCGATCCCTGCGAAACCTTACATTTCAGCAGTATAATGCACGACCACATGTTGCACTTCCAGTACGGGCCATTCTGGATACAGAAAATGTTCGACTGCTGCCCTGGCCAGCACGTTCTCCAGATCTCTCACCAATTGAAAACGTCTGGTCAATGGTGGCCGAGCAACTGGCTGGTCACGACACGCCAGCCACTACTCTTGATGAACTGTGGTATCGTGTTGAAGCTGCATGGGCAGCTGTACCTGTACACGCCATCCAAGCTCTGTTTGACTCAATGCCCAGGCGTATCAAGGCAATTATTACGGCCAAAGGTGGTTGTCCTGGGTACTGATTTCTCAGGATCTATGCACCCAAATTGCGTGAAAATGTAATCACATGTCAGTTCTAGTATAATATATTTGTCCCATGAATACCTGTTTGTCATCTGCATTTCTTCTTGGTGTAGCAATTTTAATGGCCAGTAGTGTGTATATCGAGTTTTCTTACAAAAAAATATCAATATGTGACGGTTATAGTTACTAACCGATATCGACAGGGCCATATTGAGTGCAGATATTTTTATTTTATGTTATATTTTTTCGCAATTTATGAAATTGTAGAAGAAGAGAATTTTACTTTCACTGCACGAAGGAGGCTTACTACGTTTTGACCTTTCATCACATCCAGTCGTTCTCTTCGGCTGTGTCAAGCAAGTATATGTGGCACAAAAGGAAAAGTCCGATTTCGCTTGTGGGTGGCACAGTGACTGAATTAACAATATTTCCGATGTCGAGAAACAACACACCACTTACGTTAAGAAGAAATTTTTAACGCTAGTAATGTGCGATTTTTTCACATCGCAAATTTCAGAAACTGTTGCTGAAAATGATGACCAAAAATCTAAATTACGAGATTGGTCTTAGTGGTGGGTGGAGAGGTGTAAGGGCAAACGTTGACGTAATCGGCGCTACCACCGGAAATAGCAACGGTTAACTTCACCACGCAGTTTTGACACTAGACTGCTAGTTCGCTGGCGTTTGCAGAAAAAAAAAAAAAACAGGGACGTCGACATGAAGTGTTCCAGACAAGTCCGATGTGTGACCAAACCGAAAGATGTGCCACATACATGAAGTTACCTTGTTAGCGAAGTGGTTATCGCCAAGCATGAACGTGCATCGTTTCCTTTTCAATTCTTCCACCAGCAGGGATAAGCAGGCTGCTAGCTAGTCGATGTACAAAATATCTAATAATAAATCAATACTTAAACATACAGCTGTAGAGCTGGAAGTATATTTACAATGTGCAGTCAATGATTTTTTGGCCGGCACGTCGATATTTCTACCGTCGATATATAGATACATCTATAATTTACTTCAATATGTCCGTGCCGATAATGATATTTTTTAAATATCGATATATCAGATTTTCGATATTTTCAAAAATATAAACGGCCCTACTTTCTAATATCAACTTTGACCGTGTCGAGTTAACAGTGATGGGGAACGCTCGGAAACGGTGTTACTTGTGCATACAGTACGTGTTCCCAACATGGTACACCCGACTGCAGCATGCTCCAGCGGAAGTTGCCGGCTGTAACACATATATCATACTGTTTACTAAGCGAACGGGCGTAAAATTCCTATGTAACTTCTATTAAATCGCAAGTTTGCGTCTTTTTCTACATGCTAGTCACGCTCTCCTGTCTATAGTATTCATAAATAAAAACTTCAATACCCACAACAAGTTATAAGGCAAAAAGTAAAGTACCATGTCCAGTCAATAAGGACATCGGCTTGTGAAAGTTCGATTACAAATAGTGTGATACAAATTTACAACAGTTCTCGCCATAAGATAAAAATTATTTAATCTTTCTCACATTTTAGTCAAATCCTGAGATCTGTCTTACTTGATCACCGTTCCTATTAAGCAGCTGAATGTTTACAATAGGTGAAATACAAAAATTAAAACAACAAAGTGAAAAATATCTTATTGAAAGTTGTGCAAACTGTTTTGTACGTTGAGCCAATCTTACAGACTCGCTCCTCAGAAAGAGTGCACTTATATTTACGTAATATCGAATATTATACAACGCTCTTTTATTAAACTAATAAGAAAGTTGTCAGAACATATTCGAAAAAGCGAAGCTTAATAAAAAAAATTTGCATCCAGTGAGACACGAACTAGCAACATACAACCCGATACATCACAATTCTGTGATTCAACTTGTTGCGCTATGGCGACTATGAATGTTATACGACCATACATTTCATCATACAGTCTCCTGAAAGCTTTAATCGTAGATACGTTACTAACTTATGTTGAATTATAACAAACCGTACCAAAAACATTGCAATTCTTATGGCTCCTATCGGTGTGTCGCTGCCTTGAAACGGCGTACTTCCATGATACGGAAGTTACAATAATTCTTAAACTACCAAAATGACGTTTCCCGTCATTTAATTACAATTCATAGAATTAACAACGTGTTTCCGAGGGATCCTCAATTTACCGGTGCTTACAAACGGCATGTATACATACGAGCTTCAACTGAAAGCCAGTATGGCGTCTCGCGACTCTGTACTGAAGAGAGATGGCGTGCACGGGACGTAGGTGGCGTTCTTCCATCTCACTGGTCAACGTTCAAACAAACGTTCCGAATATCTGTCATGTTAGATATTGGCCCGCACGTTCGGAAAGACTCCTCAACGCACTTTATCCACGCTATAATGTCAAACTCGTGACGCTCAACGTTCGAATGCACAGCTCAGGGAGCAGATACAAGAGCAGAGGGTGTCATGACCCCCATAAAAAACGTAAAAGCCACTGTACTAACCACTGGTATAAACAAATCATTATGATTATACCTGATGGGGCAAAATAAAACTGGCCCAGAAAATATTTCGTGAACCTTAAATTAGCAACCCAGCTTACATCTGGGACAGATGAAGTGGGGTTACCTATCTTAAAGTGCACGAAATATTTGCAGGGCCGGTTTCAGTTTGTACACTCTGTATTAAAATATTCTGAGTATTATTTTTATTGTTATTGTTACTAAAAATCCTATTCACCTTTCTGACAAACTTTATCGGGCGATGGTGAGACCACAACCCAAGAACCGAACCCTGGATCCACGTTGGATTGGGTTGTTTGGGGGAGGATACCAGACAGCGAGGTCATCGGTCTCAACGGATTAGGGAAGGACGGGGAAGGAAGTCGGCCGTGCCCTTTCAAAGGAACCATCCTGGCATTTGCCGGGAGCGATTAAGGGAAATCATGGAAAACCTAAATAAGGATGGCCAGACGAGGGATTGAACCGTCATCCTCCCGAATGCGAGTCCTGTGTGCTAGCCACTGCGCCACCTCGCTAGGTCTGGATCCATGTCTGATACGCACTCCGAACACGGAGACGTGGGATCTCTGACGACGAGGTATGGCATTATCACTAAGGTTCGAGACTTCAAGTACTTACGTAAAATTATCGATAACACTGGCAATAATAAATTGAGCAATAAAACGTTTAGAGAAAAACTGCCTCAAGCGGGTGTTTTTACGAATGGTCGTCAGCACCTGTCGACGTTCTAAAGAATGCAGAATGTGATGTAACTGGACTTCTATCGACTTATGAGCGTTCCATCAGCTTCCCATTTCACTATGACATCGCTTTCTAAGTTTGCTTAGGAGTGCTGAAATATCGCTGGTCTACATCTACGAGTACAACCGACCACCTAACTATACTGGAAGATTTTAAACACGACAAAATTTTGGCATCTCTGTGCTCATGACCAAATGTGGCACACTTTGATGTACGTAGAGGACACGATTCAAATGCCATGGAAGCAGTTTTAAGTGTTTCTTCCTTATTTGTTTTAAAGTGAATCATTTTAAAAATTAAAGACACTTTAAGAACATATGCAAATGAAATTAAAACTGCAGGAAGTTCATAACAGCGTATGAAATTTAAATGACATAAACACTAGACAAAATCAATGTTTTTGCTGAGATTGTCTCTCATATAATGCTTCATTTGGCACGAATATGTAACGTCGACATCATGATCACTGTCGAGTACCCCCAATGGAATATCAGTGACACGTATGAGAATACGAACAAACCATACTGTGCGGCTCCGCCCGTCGGAGGTTCGAGTCCTCCCTCGGGCGTGTGTGTGTGTGTGTGTGTGTGTGTGTGTGTGTGTGTGTTTACAATTGCGTATGTTAGTTTAAGTTAGATTAAGCAGTGTGTAGGCTTAGGTACCGATGACCTCAGCAGTTTGGTCCCATAAGACCTTACCACAAACTTAAATAAAAAAAATCATGCTATAAAGAAAGGGACTACATATTCACATAGCCAGAAGACTACCATTCGTAAAGTCCACATCGTGCAACCGAGATGATCCGACGAGACATGCTTTATCACTGTCGATTAAGAGCTGCTTCGATGTTCAAGTACTTTAAAATATAACTAACGTAATGAGCATGTTTTTGTTAAGTTTCGTTGACATCCAGAAGAAAGTTGATGTGAACAACACACAGCATGGGGCTACTGGATATGCGATGTTTTTGATTTACTTCATCTTCGAACGCGCTAGTAGAGCCAATTTATGGTAACTACAATTTAACGTTGACTCCAATGCAGATGAAACTGCGGATGCTTGCTCACAAACAGCGTTGCTGGAACCATCCGGTAATCTAATTCTGCACCTTTGAATTTGTAATCGGATATGTATTTGCAGAACCATCAAGGCACATATAAAAACAACGGTTGATTGGCAATATGTGACTGCTGTAGAATTTCAAAGAGTCCTCTAAATTGCTGATAATTATAAAGGTGCACTCAAACGGAACTAATAGTTCTGGTCAACTCTGTCAGTAAGAAGAAACTAGCCCTTAACCAAAAGTTACGAGTAATGTGAACGAACAACTACACCTATTGGCCGAAACCATCTTCAAAAAGTTCCAGCTCTGGTACTATCTATACGACGATGGTGGTTCTAGCAGGCGTGTAACCACACAAGCCGATTAGCTTAGAGAAATATATGCATATCATTCAATTTTTTTCCAAAAGGTATTAAAACAATTACATCCTCTTAAGAGATAACTTAAATACCACATACAGTGTAACAAGGAACAGTGCTTTCGGGAGACGTCAACTGAATCAGTCAGTCAATGGCATTTTTAATAATTCTGTCAACGTCGTCAAGGGTGACGAAACATGTGGCAAGCAGACAACAAACTTAAGATAACGATTTGTGACTTACGACTGACAGCTAACTCTGCGTTTATCTTCACATACCTGTAACAGACAAAAGTTGCTTAAGCATGGCAATACTTCACATATGAATCATAATAAATACAGGATGAAATAATACAGGCGTATGGTAGATAGATGCAAGGCATACGGGACTGTCGAATTCAGGCTATTATTAGATATAAATTATCTTGACACCACCATCCCGAGGGAAAATCTCAGGTATCTCTTATCTGACGTTTTTATGTGACACAGATAATTCTAATATGACGTTCACGTATTACTACGTGTTTACAGTGATGGGGAAGAGAAGTGGAAAAGAGGAATAGAATGGGAAAGGTAAGCACGCTACTGAATACATCTATATATTATCGTAAAAGGAGAAGGGCGGGGTGGGGAGGGGGGGCAGAATATTAACGTTTCTACGTTACTCGAGGGAAACTTTCAACGTGCTAAAGAGGGTAGTAACTATATGCGTAGCCAGGTACAGAACCTGAACTTTTCAAAAGTAGGTTGTTTATGGTAATGCTTTCTGGTGAGCAACACATTTTTATCTGTAAGATGGTATACGACGTCGAGAATCCTGAAAAAGCGACGGCTTCCGGGAAATATCGGAAAATCTACCTCAGTGGACTGTTGCAAAAAAAAATGGCTCTGAGTACTATGGGACTCAACTTCCAAGGTCATTAGTCCCAACTACTAGTTAAACCTAACTAACCTAAGGACATCACACACATCCATGCCCGAGGCAGGATTCGAACCTGCGACCGTAGCGGTCTCGCGGTTCCAGACTGCAGCGCCTAGAACCGCACGGTCACTACGGCCGGCTGGACTGTTGCATTCAAACTTTGTAGCACGAAATAAGTCGTGAGGGGCTGGGGTCAGGTCCAGCGGTAGTGCGTACTGCTATGGGGAACACTCCCTCGGGACTCAGTCAAACGTCAAGAGTCGAGAGTCGGGAACTGCGAGTTGCAAAGGCGTGGTGGTGAGGCATTGGCCCGTGGAGAAACGTGGAGTTTGAGACCTTAACTTTTCCCGGCGAATTGACTGTTCAAATGACCTACGGGTTTGCTGCCGGGTGACGTCGTCGAACACCGCCGATCTTTCGACAGGAGCACTCCCTGCTATTCTCAAGGCACAAATGCAAGTAAGAAGAAATGTCAAGCAAATTTAATACCTCAGTTCACAGAGGAGAAACAAGGAAGACACCACACACAGAAAAAGTGTCAACACAAACAAAGAGAACCACCAGAAATATCGATAGTTACTGTTAATCGACAGGTGAGGTAGCACTAATTCTGTCCCTCTGTTTTTTGATGAGAGAGAGCCGGATTCCAAGCAGCATTTAAACAAAATCCACCATCTCTGTTAATAAGGTTGCTTGATTGATTTCAACAGCTTCCTTAATAACACTATCCCAATAGCTGCACGTGAAAGCCAGAATCTCCGTGTTGTTGTATTCCATAGGATGACCGGTGTCAAGGTAATGTTCTGCAATAGCGGATTTGCTCGGCTGTTGTAAGCATGTGTGACGCTTGTGTTCAATATACCGGTCTTCCACAGTCCTGATTGTCTGACCAATATATGACATGCCACAACTGCAAGGAATACGATAGACCCCAGCCTTACGCAAACCAAGATCATCTTTTACGGACGCCAACAAGGCCTTAATCTTAGAAGGTGGTCGAAAAACACATTTCACATCACATTTCCGCAAAAATACGGCTGCCATTCCTACTAATACGTCAAGCAACCTTACTGGCAGTGTCCCCATCGGAGTTCAAGCCGCCACAAAGGCCCATATTGATGTTCACTACTAGGTGCCCAGGTATTTTAATCAAGTACATATTTCATTGTCAACGGCCTTGCTGCAGTGGTAACACCGGTTCCCGCCAGATCACCGAAGTTAAGCGCTGTCGGTCTGGGCTAGCACTTGGATAGGTGACCATCTGGTCTGCCAAGTGCTGTTGGCAAGCCGGATGCAGTCAGCCCTTATGAGGCAAACTGAGGAGCTACTTGACTGAGAAGTAGCGGCTCCGGTCTCGTAAACTGCCATACTGCCAGGAGAGCGGTGTGCTGAGCACATGCGCCTCCATATCCGCATGCAGTGATGCCTGCGGTCTGAGGATGACACGGAGGCCGGTCGGTACCGTTGGGCCTTCATGACCTGTTCGGGTGGAGTTTAGTTGTTTTTAATCTATTTCATTAAGCGACATTTACGTATTACAAATTGGCAACCGAGTTTTATTCACGTCTTCTGTTCGACTATTGAAAGGTCTCTGTTGGATTCCTTTCATGTTAATTTCTTAAATCTGTTGTCATTTACTGCATAAATTCCTCTTCTAAATTTACTGTGGTGTTTCTGACTATCTGGGAGGAGACTGAGCAGTGAAACGTGTTACTTTTACACATACACAAGAACGATCTGTCACACTACTACACTTTAAAACACAGTTTATATGTAATTCATGTCACACAGTCTCATACGGAACCTACATCCGCTTTCTTTTATATACTGTTTATGATAAGATACTGTCATCCCCCTTCCCTTCTGTGTGAGAGGATGAATGAGCAAATGTATTTCTAGTTGCATGCTTGAGGGTAGCAGACAAGGCTGTCTTCTAGAGAACAGTAGGACCAACGTCGGAACAGGTAGCTACGCTTTCTAAAAGCAAAGAGGTTTCTATCCTTAGTATGGTCCTGTCCGTCCGTTGTCATGTTGGTATAGGAAGCTGCCCCTCTGGTCACTTCCGTTTGTATTTGTGAGCCACCCCTCAGGAAGGGACTAGTCAGTCTGTCCGTGGCGAGCGTCTGAAGTGGTAAGATCTCTGGCTAAGCGCGTGTCTGCTAAGTCCGTAGGACAATGGATTTCTTAAGTTCAGCCTAACTGAAAATTTAATCACCTTTATTTCAGGTTTAGTTCTAAAATATCTAATGTTATCTTAAATTGCAACGCAGTGTAATTCGAGTGTGAAGTTCAGAATATATTCCGGTAGTTGCTTGGTCACTACTTTGTGAGTAAAGTGGAACCACGTGTTGATCAGTAACTCTAACTAGCATCATCAATCTTCAATGCGAATGTGCGTGAGATTATAACGTCTCGTCTTGACAATATTTTTCAATATAGCAACTTTTCTTTATGTTCAACCCACGTGGTGTGTACTTTGTGAGACCAGTACCACGTGCTTATACAATTGTTTGACCCATCAGGTTAATAGTAAGACGATAGTAACCAGTTCGAGGTTTTTCTTTTGTAAACTGCTTTTCGACCTAATTTATTTTAATTATCAAAATTATTGTGGAGTTACACTTTTTGTGTAAACCAAGTTGACCACGTGAAGCATGTGGTGTAATCATCAAAGTAGCCCTCAGCTATTCTTTTCGGGAATATTTCACAGAGAGTTAGTATGAATTTAGTATACCAGTGTGTGGTAATTTCATAACGGACAGGATTGCGCTACGACCATAAGTTCTTTGAGTGAAAATTGAATCGGTTGGTTGTGGTTAATTTCCTCTTGCATATGTTTCAACGTTCTTCGTATGTTATTTTATGAATGCAGTGTTGTATGCAGTGTCCCAATCTTGGCTCCATATTTGATGTATTCCGTAAGATTACAAACTCACATTTTCACAATCCTATATAAGGCACCAGTTTAGTTATGAATCAAGTTTAATATGCTGAAATTTCAATGATCAATGTTAAAATAAATTTCCAAATATAAACTGATTTAAATTCTCTTTTATATATATATATATCACCGGTTGTCGTATGACTATTAAAAGATTATAATTAATGTTAGTCTGGTTGGGAATTTGGAAAGCTAGACTGGATACACAGGTGAAACAGTTGCGCAGGAATGCAAGGTTAACTTCCCCAGACAGCTCACGGCTTTTAAACCGCTTTTATTGTCTATCAGCACCGCTTTCATAGCAAATTAAAGCAACAACATTACACTATGGTCTGCTGTGCACTATTACTAGCTTCGTCACATTATATACTGACGACATAGATTATTAGCCTTACATGGCTAACGAAATTCGTTTAAAAGCCGTTTCTTGGTGAACTCTCCAACCAAAACATGTAGGCTGAAACAATCTGACAACTACGATACTCCAAAAATCTGACAAGTGTCCATTAGAGTTGAGACTGATGGTGATAATCTAGGTCACTTAGTGTTGTTTTCACTTTCCTGTTCCTTTCCCTACTTTTTACTTTTTCTTTTTAGTGCAGGCACATTGAGTCTTCATCACATGTTTGCCTACCATGTTAAACGCATGCTTTAGTCTTTAACGCATTACGATACAGTAGTGTCCTCATTCTCTCCCGCCAAACGTTGCTGTGTGTACCTTCATCAAAGTAACAAAGTTACGAACAGTCGAGTATGGAACAGGAGGATGTTGATGGTTCTCCCTGAACAACGCGCACAATACACCTGCAGCAGGAACACCTGTTTGTTCTGAGTACATTTACGTGTTCCACGTCAATGTGCAATATTTGCTTTGTTTAGCGGGATGGTGTTAAACCAACTACATTTCTGCGTACTTCTGCAACTAGTTTCAGACTTCTTGTGTAAAATAAAGACGCTGGAGAGAGAAACAAAGTGAATAATGAAAACTACTGTTGTACTACCGGTCGCAAGCGTCGTCTGAAACTGACTCACTTTAGGAAGCAGAGCGACATGACAATCGTACACATAAAATAAGGCGCAATGAAGTTCATTCTCTGACTGGTCGTTGGTAAGATAAGCCGTCTTGTAAACAAATTGTTGGGAATCCACTTGTTAGCCTGATCCAGCTACAAGCTTTCAGCTTCTACCACCAACCTTAACATACATTAGACTTTCCCACCCTACTTCTACTGTGTGGCACAGACTTCAGCTGTAACCACTTAAATTCAATTTCGAGTCTGTCTGTACAAGGCAGCAGCTGCGACGGAGAGCAACAGACACTTCGGCTTGCTAGACAGCACCACTGGTTACCTAAATCTTTCCAATTTCTGAAAAGAAGAGCAAGAGCACCCTGGTCACTTAGTCCATGTATTCACTGAAACCAACCAAGAAGCCTGTGGTCCAAAAATTTTACATCAATGTTTATTACTTTTTCATGCAACGGAAATGGAGCTGATAAGAGACAACCGTGGCGGATAGTGTCAGTGTCTTAAGAATTGTTTATTATGTTGATGAGAAGATGGTTCGAACATCACGGCGAATAACATTAAATTAGTGAAATGCAATCTTATTAGAGATTACCTTGGTATCTTTTATGAACGTAAAATACTACGTTTTAAAAACACGAGTTCGTATCGCTGAACGCGGGCCCCACATGACCTTTGTCCGGCGCTGCAGTCATACTGAGGTCGACCAGCACGCGACCTTGTCGAGGTGTCGTGACCGGACAGTGACTCCCTCGGCGTTGACATCATAAAACTGCCGTTTGACATTGCATGTGAGCGTGCAAAACGGCGATACTTTCGGAAAACAAAACTTCGATGATTTCTCCAGTTTGAGGGATGAAGAAGAACAAAATCGGAACGAGACAAAAAAAAGGAAAAAAAAGAAAAAAACGGATGCAAAAACATCGATCAATCGGATACGAAATTTTAACTACATACAGAGAAATAGTGGACAGTAGAACGAAGATTTAAGAGTTACTCAGAACGCCAAAAAATTCATTCCACTTACTGCTGACGAAAATGGGAAGTTAATCTGAAAAAGGAATACCCCACTTTGGAGAAAGGCTATCGCACCAAAAGAACGACTCGCCCGTTATGTGTGGTCAGTGAATAATCTTCTTCGTTACTTACAAGACTTACAAATAAGAGTATTTTATTTTTTGCATTACGACTCAAAAATTTACATTAAATACGTGCATGCTGGCTTTTCTAGAATACGCAGATTACGTCATTTTAGCTACTTCCTTACTGGATAATTTTGTTGAAAAGATGAATTGCAAACATATATTACGTTTCTCTGCAAGCGGATTTTTAGAGGGGGAGAGCCACTAGACAAAATTGGCATGTTTCCGTAGATATCAACAGGTTTCCGATGATGTCTACGTAAACTTCATATTTGTGAGCGCGGAGCTGGCGTTCGATAGCGCCCCAGATGTGTTCCATCGGGTTCAGGTTAAGCGAATTTTGTGGGCAAAGCATCATCATCATCATCATCATCATCATCATCATCATCATCATCATCATCATCATCATCATCATCATGCTCATCAAACCACTGTAGCAAGATCATGGTCTTGTGACACAGGCAATTATTCTGATGGAAGATGCCATCGCAGTCGGGGAAGGCAACAACCATGGAGGATGCAAGTGGTCCCCAATAATTTTCTCGTACTCCTCTGCTCAAAATCAAATAGGAGTAATCCAGGAGTAGGTTTAATAATGAATAAGAAAATACGAATGCAGGTAAGCTACTATGAACAGCATCGTGAACGCATTATTGTAGCCAGGATAGAAAGGAAGCCAACATCCACCACAGTAATACAAGTTTATATGCTAACTAGCTCTGCATATGATGAAGAAGTTGCAGAAACGTACAATAAGATAAAGAAATTGTTTAGATAGTTAAGGGAGATGAAAATTTAATCGTGATTGTCGACTGGAATCAGATACTAGGAAAAGCAAGAGAAGTAAGAATAGTAGGTGAATAAGCACTGAGGGAAAGGAATGAAACAGGAAGTAGCCTTGTACAATTTTGCACAGAGCGTAATTTAATCATTGGTAACACTTTGTTTAAGAATCATAAAAGAAAGTTGTATACATGGAAAAGAGTTGGAGACACCGGAAGGTTTCCTATTGAACATATAATGATAAGACAGAGATTTCGGAACCAGATCTTAATTTGTAAGACATTTCCAGAGGCTGATTGGGGCTCTGACCACAATTTATTGGTTACGAACTGTAGACGAAAACTAAAGAAATTGCAAAAGGGTAGCAAATAAAGGAGATGCAACCTGGATAAGGTGAAAGAACCAGAGGTTGTTGACAGTTTCAGAGGGATCATTGGGCAACGATTGACTAGAACAGTGAAACTGAATACAGTAGAAGACGAATGGGTAGCTTGGAGGAGTGAAACAGTGAAGGCAGTACAGGATCAAATACGTAAAAAGACAAGGCCTAGTAGAAACCATTGGATAACATGGAATGTATTCAATTTAACTGATCAAAAGAGAAAATATAAAAATATAGCATATGAACCAGACGAAAGGGAATACAAACGTCTAAAAATGAGATTGACAGGAAGTACAAGATGGCTACACAGGAATGGCTAGAGGACAAATTGAAGGATTTAGAAGCATATTTCAGAAGGGGAAAGACAGATACCACCTACAGGAAAATTAAAGAGGCCTTTGGAGAAAAGAGAAGCAGATGAATGTGTGTCAGGAGCTCAGATGGAAAACCAGACTTAAGCAACGAAGGGAAAGCTGAAAGATGGATGGTACTATATAAAAGGTCTGTACAAGGGAGATGACTTTGAAGATGGTATCATTGAAATGTAAGAGCACGATGGTGCAGATAAGATGGGATATTGATACTGCGACAAGAATTTGACACATCTAAATCGATATGAGGCTCCGGGAGCAGACGACGTTTCGTCAGAGCTACTGATAGCCTGGGGAGTGCCAGCCATGACAGAACTCTTCCATCTGGTTTGCAAGACGCATGTGACGCGAAATACTGTCAGACTTCAGGAAGAATGTAATAATTTCAATTCCAAAGAAATCAGTTGCTGACAAGAGTGAAAATTACCGAATTATCACTTTAATAAGTAATGGCTGCAAAATACTAACACAAATTCTTTACACGAGATATCGGGGGTATCAGGGAAAATCAGTTTGGGTCCTGGAGAACTGTGGTAACACGCGAAGCAATACTAAGACTTATCTTTGAAATCCTGAAGGTAGCAGGATGCGAGGGGTATTTACAATTTGTGCAGAAACCTGATGGCAGTTATAAGAGTCGAGGGGCATGAAAGGGAAACAGTGGTTGAGAAGGGAGTGAGACAGGGTTGTAGCCTATTGCTGGATGTTATTCAGACATTATATTGAGCATGCTATACAGAAATCAAAGGAAAAATTTGGAATAATAATTAAAGTCCAGGGTGAAGAAATAAAAACTATGAGGTTTGCTGATGACATTGTAATTCTGTCAGAGAGAGCAAAGGACTTGGAAAACCAGTTGAACAGAATGGACAGTGTCTTGAAAAGAGGATATAAGATGTACATCAACAAAAGCAAAACGAGGATAATGGAATGTATTTGAATTAAATTAGGTGTCTCTAAGGCAATCAGATTAGGAAAAGAGATACTTAAAGTAGTAGAAGAGTTTTATTATTTGGACAGCAAAATAACATGATTGTCGAAGTAGATATGGTGTAACATGTAGACTGGCAATGGCAAGAAAAGCATTTCGGAACAAAAGTTTGTTGACATCGAATATACATTTAAATGTTAGGAAGTGATTCCTGAAAAAATTACTTCTGGAGTGTAAAACATGAACGATAAACAGTTTAGACTAAAAGAGAGCAGAAGCTTTCGAAATACGGCGCAACAGAAGAATGTTGAAGATTTGATGGGTAGATCATGTAAGTAGTGAGGAAGTTCTGAACAGAATTGGAAAAAAATAAGTTTGTGCACACCCCGGCTAGAAGAAGGAATTAGGTGATAGCACACATTCTGAGACATCAAGGGATCACCAATTTAGTACTGGAAGGAAGTGCGAGAAATAAAAATCGTACAGAGAGACCAAGGGATGAATACAATACGCAGATTCAGAAGGATGTAAGTTGCAGTAGTTATCCGGAGATGAAGATGCTCGCACAGGTTCAAAATGGTTCAAATGGCTCTGAGCACTATGGGACTAAACATCTGAGGTCATCAGTCCCCGAGACTTAGAACTACTTAAACCTAGCTAACCTAAGGACATCACACACATCCATGCCCGAGGCAGGATTCGAACCTGCGACCGTAATAGTCGCGCGGTTCCGGATTAAAGCGCCTAGAACCGTTCGGCCACCCCGACCGGCGCTCGCACAGGATAGCGTAGGATGGGGAGCTGCATCAAACTAGTCTTCGGACTGAAGACCACAACAACAACAACAACAACAATAATAATACACTGCCGTCATGGTGTTTTAGACTACTAGAAGTCCCATGCAAGCCCATGTGAAATGTCTGTATTGCACAATAGTGTCCTCACCGGCTTGCATAAGTATGAGGACACGACCGTAAACGGGTAGTAACAAGGAATGTGACTCACGAGACCAGATGACACGTTTCCGTTGGTCCAACCTAGATTTTCCCTTGCCCACGGACATCGTAATTTATAGTATCGCTGCAGGGGTCGTGGGAACACTTTGAAGTCGTCAGCTGTGGAGCACAATGTTCAACAACCTGCGCTGAACACTCGTGCCTGCACCAGCAGTGTGTTCTCTCGTCGGATTTGCCACAGATCGACGCCTATCCTGGCCTTACAGAGCGTCGGACCTCCACGTTTTGTGGCGAGGCGTGGACGTCCAACACGTTGTCGCTAGTCGTAGTTTCAGCGTCCCTCAGCCTCTTTCCACAAATGCACAGTAGTATGCGGATAGCCAACCAGCTCATCCGTTTCCGAGATATTCGTTCCCGGGCTCCGGACCACAACTACCCGCTCTTCGAGGTTAAAATCTCTTCGGGTGTCCAGCAGAATGGTGGCGTCATCTTGCCGCAACGTTTCAATGAGTTCAGTACACATCATCTTCAGGCGAAGTCTAGGGTCATCTCCTGAGAAGATTTTATCATTATAATATGCCGAGAAAACCTGAAATCACATAAATATGTCCGTCAAAGTCGCTTATGTCAGTGCATTTCTCCATTTGCGAGCCATTTCGTCAGAGCACTGTTTCCCCCTTCGTCTCTGTCGCGCTTACATACTTTCCTTAGCGCATCACGTGCCCGCAACAGTAGCAGGTCTCGCGGTGGGTAGTGGTCACGACGTGTGTGTGTGTGTGTGTGTGTGTGTGTGTGTGTGTGTGTGTGTGTGTGTGTGTTGTAACGTTAGCATTGTATGTGGTGGTGATATATGATGATGATGATGATGATGAGAGAAGGGAGAGGGTGAAACGGTGCCGGCACATAGCCTACTCCTACCGAATAGGACCAAGGGGACCTCATCCGACGGACGAGACACTGTCAACAGTGTCACACGCCCTCATTTCATGACACTCAGCGGGGAGGTTTGGTATTTAAGCCAGGACGTTTGCGCAGAGTCTGGTGATCACAAACCTTACGCCACCACCTCTCCTTCCCTTGCCCCTCAAATAGTGGCTGTGAAAATTTTTCCCACCACCAGGATTCGAACCGGCTTACCCCGCGTCGAGCGCCACCGCACTTTTCGTTAATTAATGAAGTGACCAATTAAGTATCGTCGCCAAAAGTACAGTGTCCCGTCGGAACGGTGCGTGGGTACTGAGGCAGAAACCAAAAGAACGAGAGAACAGATATCTGAGGGAAATATTGTATTATACTCAACACTGGTACAGAACGTCCTTGTCGAAATCCGTATAAAAGTTCTTGGCAAAGCTTTCTGACGCAGTATTGCGGATTGGACAAATTATACTGCACTAGATACTTGCACACTGACCCAATAAGCTTTTCGCCATTCACGTTCCTAATTATTAACAACAAACAACAGGACGAAAGAAACAGGAAACTCTAACATTCCACGAATTACACGGCCATGAAACAAAAATTTGGCTGCCAGGAAATCCCACCGACACAAGCTCACGGCGACAGCAGTGTTGGCAGAGGTGTGGTCACGCGCCCGTAAGTGCCAACACACGCAGCCAAGTTCTAACAAGAAGCACTGACCAGTAACACCACTGTCACGCCGCCAGTGTGTGTGTGAATCGACCTACGGTCGCGACTAAATCAGGTAATCACCTGGGATCACGTTTACCAACGGTCCTCAGAAATCCCGAATTATGTGCTTCTCGCTGTCTATATACTTTAATCTGACCACCATGTAGAAGGCCAGTCTTGGTCTTCACGTGCGCTTTAGTACAACAAGGGCATCTATGTTTCACTCAAACTGTTCGCACTTTTGTTTGCATTTTCGTACTGTCTGCTCACCTCGCTTTCACCAAAGAAAATCCAATATACGTGTCACTTATAAGATCAAATAAAGAAACTTTGTTACTTTTTATATCTAATAGTCACTCTTCACATTCCTAGACGAAGATAGATATTAAATGCGTTCCTGAAATAAGCATGCCAGCCAGTAGGAAATGAATCGCCATTACGATTTCACGGCCATGAATTACTCGTATTATTCTCTTACAAGGCAGTTTCACTATGGACCAGAACAGCTCACTCAGAGAGTTAATACTACAAAACCAACTCTCCAGCTCTCTGGCACCATTTACAAAGTCTATAGCAGAGTACTCCAAATCCAGAACGCATCGGTGGTGAAGTGTTTCAGATTGGCCTGTGTTGCGTGGTGGTTTCTTATACTTCACCTCACGCAGCAAACATTTAAATAACTTGCCACCTAAACATTCCTTTTATATACAATGAATGTTGTATACTGAACATTAGGTCGCCGTTAAATATTATTAATCAGGGTCCAGCTAGTCTGTGTCCTGAATCTGTCTGCCTTCTTCCTCGCACTTGGCTCAGACTTCGCCTCCTTACAAGCTGCGGATAACGGTGCTGAAAATTAACTTCGCGTTCTCATCCACTCCAGCACATATATAAGTGAGTTCAATTCACCTCCTTATATATCTACAAAATTACAACTCAATACATGATAAATGAGGACGGCTACCAGCTCGTATACTACCTCTCAGTACTACGCGCAATACAGATCTTATATTCTACTTGACAATTAATAATTACAATACATTTATTATTTTTGACATTTCGCGTTCTTAGATTTCATGGTGCTCTTCCTTCCGCACCGCCCGCTCCATGGATCTTCAGCATGTAGGGTCATTTGGCTGCTATCCACTTCCGTACAGTCACTGGATCGTTAGCTCCCGTATCAGCATCTACGATTTAAAACACTTGCAGCAGTGGGGAGCTCACCCGTTATCGACTGCCGCGGTGTGCCGGACCGAGACGCGAACTCGGGACCATTGCCTCCCGCGGGCAAGTGCTCTACCGACTGAGCTACCCAAGCACGATTCACGATCCGTCCTCACCGTTTCAGTGCAGCCAATATCTAGTCTCCTACCTTCCAAAACTTCACAGAAGCTCTCTTGCATACCTTGCAGAACTAGCACTCCTGGAAGAAAGGATATAGCGGAGACAGGGCTTAGCCACAGCCTGGGGGATGTTTCCGGAAACCTTTCTTCCAGGAGTACTAGTTCTGCAAGGTATGCTGGAGAGCTTCTGTGAAATTTGGAAGGTAGGAGACGACATTTACCGGAGAAAGGCAAAAGTCCCGACTTCGAGTCTCGGTTCGGCACACAGTTTTATTCTGCCACGAATTTTCAATACGTGTGACCTGCCTACATATATACACTGTGCACATGAAATATAGATATTTTGTATGAGTGCTATGTGGCTTTTTCTTTATGATACAATTGCTTTATGGGTAATGTCTGTTAATATCATTTGGTGACGTTTTTAAGTTATTTACTTATTTTATGACTGGAAATGAAATGTTTAGCAGAGTAGTGATTAACAGTGCTAGAATGTAGAGGTGACGGATGGCTGTATGGCGTTGCCAATATCAAGAAATAAAGAAAGAAAACATGATCCGTGTCAGTACGCTCACTAGGCGGCAGTTATCCGCTAACTCCGGCGTGCCAGTACTATCTTCCTCAGTTACGCGTAATATTACAGTATACTGATAATTTTTACCTTATAGATCGTCTGAATGCAAATGAATGAAACATAATTTTCGTGCCATACGCGTTTCGCCTTTGTTTTCTGCAAGGAATCTTCAGTGGCAGGTTGCGTGGACGATTTTCTACGTATTACGCTCCTGCTGCACTTTTGGTGTTGTTCCTCTTCTTATGAATGTCAGATTCCGGTTTTTTCCCACATTTCACAGCACTAGGAACTGACCACTTGTTTTGATGCAATGTTTTGGTTTGCATCAAAACAAGTTTTCAGTTCCTAGTGCTGCGAAATGTGGGAAAAAACCGCGAACTGGCATTTATAAGAAGAAGAACAACACCAAAAAATGCAGCAGGAGCGTAATACGTAGCAAATCGTCCACGCAACCTGCCAATGAAGATGCCTTGTAGAAAATAAAGGCGAAAAGCGTATGGCACGAAAACTGTATTTCATTCAGTTGCAGTCAGACGGTCCATAAAGTAAAAATTATCAGTATACCGTAATAGCACAGTTTTTTCTTCCGAAAACGGATACGTCCGAAATATCTGCATGAACTTCACTTGAGATTTCTTACAAATAATTGCAGAAAATCCGAAAGAACATTGTGTAGGCTTCAGTGGATTCAAAGGCGCTTCCAACTCGTTGAAAAGGGACAGTTAAAAAAAAAATATTTCAGTTCTTGCTAGATATCGGTAACGTATCTGAAAAGCCAAGCAAAATTTCGAATATCTCTGACACATTAAAATTTTATGTCTACACGTAAAAACTTTATATCTCACTGAGAACCGAACCTAATCAAATTCGGAAATCAGCTTGCTACTGAATACGCCGTGTGTGTACTTCTCCTAACTGTTCTCATTTCTTGGAAGTTTTCATCTCTACGCGATCAGTGGAGATGCACACTCACCTTGGTTGAGTAAAACATTTTGCGAGGTTGATATTTCCATCTTATGCCTTAGCATTTAGAGATACAGTAGCATATTCACCAACAACATACGGCTTCCTACATTGTGTTACAACAAATTGAACCAAAAACGACGCATATCTAAGACATGTTTAATGTGTCGGTGCTTTGAAACATATTTTCATGGCCTGCAAGTTCTAATGCTACAAACAGTCTAACTTTGTTAAGGTGTTTTCACTGGAGCTCGATTCAGCCCGTGACGTAGACGGTAGTGATTCACGTTTCGTAGAACGCTGCCGGAATTTGATGGACCTTCAGGCGCTGCTCCAGCGCATGAATGCTTCGCAACGTTAAATTAGACTATGACTTCACGAAACACTCTTCGTCTACGTTCCATTTCACGACCCGTTTGAGGGTGAATTAAGGCTATAGTAGGCGCACGAACACAAGCAAGATTTTATTGTATTACACAGAGTCTAGCTTGATACTGCCCTGCCACACTCAACAAATAAGCGTCAGGTGATGTCGTTCCGGTATAGATACCCTGACATCCGCCTTGAACCAGCGAATGGTGTACTGTATGAGGTACTACCACATCCGCTGTGACGCTTCGCTAATTACGACTGTACTGATTTACTTTACTAGCCATCCATGCAAACTAGTTCCCTGGCGATGTTGAGTAAAAGAACTCCCGAGACGATAACAACCGCCCGTCCTGAAGGATTTTCTATGTATGAACGGAGTCAAAAAATGTTGCAGAGTGAATAATGTAACTAACTGGATGACGCTGCCACCGACACGACCAGTGAACAGGCCAACCATTAGTAGCGAGCGATAATGCGTCGGGAGTACAAAATACCGACGGCGTTGGCTAAAAATTGAAAATATACGAAATACTAGCTGTGCCCGGCCACACATTTCTGTGGCTCAGCATAGATAAAAGGAAAAGAAAGAAAAGAGAAAGCATACGTTTCTAATACGTATGGGAATTGGATATAGGTCCTAATCTCCTTTCTCCCGTGTCTCTGTCCGTCTCCGCCTCCGCCTCTCTTTGTCCATCTCCTCGGCCTTCCACTTCTGTCTGTCCATCACCTCCTCCTTCCTCTATCTGTCCATCTTCTCCTTTCACCTCTATCTGTCCATATTCTGCTTTCACCTCTCTCGCTACTTCTATACCTATCACCTCCTCCCCCCTCTCTGTCCATGCTCCATCTTCTCCCGATCCCTTTCTCTGTCGCTCTCCTTCTTCCCGTTTTATATTCCATTTCCTCCCACCACTCTGTCCATCTCTTCTTCCCTGCTCTCTTGCACCTTCAGCCTCGTTTTTTGATATAGCACACTCATATTCTGTAATCATAAGCCGATAAGCCACAACACAACGTTCCTGTTTGCTAACAACGTTTCACTTGTAAACATTTACAATAAATCGGTCAAGAACTTTGAGATTTTTGGTAACAACGTTTCCCCAGTTATATATTACATATTTATTTATAAATTATACATATATTAAAATATAGGTATATACAAACACACATGTATTCTAATACAATCTGTCAACATTTCAAAGTAGTCAGTGAAGAACTTTCGGAGATATACGATTCCGAACAATTTTTTTATTCGTATACAGAGTCAGCCAGAAAAATGTATACACTCTTTGTCAGGCTTTATCGAGATATCGATACTGTCCTTCGATTTGAGTTGAGAGTGTGTTGCAGTATGGTCTTTGGCTCAACAAATGTTAGTACTTTCATCTCGGTACTTAGAAAACAAAATGGCTGAAGCACGCTTGACATTCGAGCAACGAAAATGTATTGTGAATTGGTTTTTCAAGTTTGATAGTGCCGTTGAAGCCCAACGTCAGTGGAGGCGGGAGTTTGAAACAGAACCGCCAACACGCCTAACAATTAAACGCATCATTGACAAGTTTGAATTGCATGGAACGATTTGTGATATTCGCAAAGGAAGATCAGGAAGACAGCGTAAAGGTACAAGTCCTGCTTCGTCGGCTGTTGTGTTGGAAACGTTTGTTAATTCTCCACAGAAGTCTGCCACGCAATGTGCACGTAAAGTGGGGGTTAGTAGTACAAGTGTACGAAGAATTCTGAAAGCTGCAAAGTGGAAAGTTTACATTCAACGATTACTGCACGAGATTAATGACGACGATCGCCGAATGCAATTTTGCGAATGGTATCAGCAAATGGTAACTGATGACAAACAATTTGTGACGAAGGTAGTGTGGAGTGACGAGGTACAATTTAAACCTAATGGAACCGTGAATCGGCGTAAAGGTGTGTACTGGGCACCGGAAAATCCGCATGTGTATGTGGATAAAGCTTTCAATCTACCAGAGGTTCATTTGTAGTGTGGACTATCATTTAGGGGCTTAGTAGGATACTGTTTCTTTGATGCTACTCTCACAGAAGAAGTGTACCTGGAAATGTTACGCACATCCATTTTGCCAGGTATACGTGCGCTTTATGGAGCTGATGAAGAGGTGGTCTACCAACAGGACGGGGCACCACCACACTGCCACCTAGCCGTACGAGCTTTCCTGCATGACAATTTTCCGAGGCACTGGATTGGACGAAGAGAGCCCATTGACTTCCCTCCACGCTCGGCAGATCTAACACCTATGGATTTTTACTTGTGGGGAACTGTGAAAGATAACGTCTATCGAGTTAGCTACGCACGCTGGAGGAACTTCGCCAGGAGATTAAAGCGACGTGTTCAGCGATCTCCACTGTAACATTGACTGACGTAGTTGCGGCGACCTCTCGTCGTTCCGTTGTGTGTATAGCCGCCAATGGTGAACATTTTGACATTTAAAGTAACCATGTACTAAAATGTAGTTTGTACAACATGTGTGATCAATTATTAAATGTAAAATAAACACATAAGTAATACCTTTCGTTCCTTAAAGTGTGTATACGTTTTTATAGCGGACTCAGTAGATTGTTAATTAATAGTTCTGTATTAGACTCTGTAGTGGAAGTACCTCAGCCCCAAGCCAGATTTATTTGTTCTTGCATCTGAATATACTTAACGTGACTCTATGAAAGCGAGGGACACAAATGGCACTATACGCGTGGAATTGATATAGTATATGCGATTGTGTTAGTTACACTTACGGTTTGCGACGCGATCTCTCTCCGCACTGGGTACGAAGTCTAATAATTGGAAGAATATTCAGGGCTTGTTAACTGATATACTTAAAGACAAGTGATATATTTTAGGGCCCTTTGTACGGAATCTCATTGGATCAATGAGTCTAGCCCCCAGGTGCATCCAAGTTCGTATGGGCCGTTGGTGAATTATAAACTCACTCACCGACGATAAGCTAGACTCCATAGATACGGGGTTAGCCACACCGCTCACGTGATAGCTATAAATAAAATTACTGATACTTTCAAGCGCTACCGCCACCTCTGGCAAGCGTTAGAAGTTGAAGTTACAGCTTTATTGAAACATACGTTTCACCCGGTGTTCTAGCAAGACAGCCGTGCGTCTACGTAAAAGTAGCTTGTAGCATATTTCAAGGAAGTGTATAATAGAGCCGCTATTGTTCACTATACACAGAGTGCATAGAAAGATGTGTCAGAAACTTTGGGAATTTATTCTTGACATCAAAATATTACAAGAAGTCCATATAGATGTAGGTCCGAAAATCCTTCGTTACGGAGGTATGAAAGGAATTTTCTGCAATTGTGCAATTTATCTGGAATGTGCTTTTTTACTCACTTTGTTGCTTACAGCTACTCATGGCATTTCTTCTGTTTTAGAGTAACTTCCATCACAGCGTACCGCAACGATGTATATAGTGTCTGAAATGGCGGATATGCGCTACATGTAAGACTTAGGACGTGGGACTGTGGACAGAGTATGGCAACTTATTGCTAAACGTTACCATACCCGCCAGCTTTTGAAAAGGGCTATCAGTAAAACCCACGCGCGACAAAAAATCTAACGATTTTCGACGTACCACAGCTTGACGAAAATGATAATACTTCTGGGCTACAAAATATGATAATTCATGTTTCAAACAGGAAACCTCAATGAAATCACATCTACTTATATCATAGCCCAATGATTTGTAGATGAACATAACCGTCAAGAAGAAATCCAGGTTAAACAGCAGCAGACGTGGCGAATATTGGTTTGGAGCCTACAAAACACGACTTCATTGATAAATTAAGCAGATACGTGATAACTGAAAAAAGCTTTACACAACAGAACTTTTTAACGCAACACAGGAAATAAATAATACAATACACACTGCGAATTACATGCTAGTTCGACTTTAAAGTCATAGTTGTGGCCTTTTTGGCTTCCTGCAAAAAATCGTGAGGAAATGTTTTTCATAACAGGGACTAGAACTCCTCGTCTTCAAAACACAAAGTCTCCAGAGATTCATTGTACATGTATTATCTGAACCCTGTTCTACTTTTCTTCAGAAGGCCGATAACATGCTCACATTCTGCACTGCTATGGGGTATGGTCAGAATAGAGGGCAAAACTCTAGAAATTCGGTTATACTTAAGAAGTCCATCGGCTCCTGAATTCTCGATATCTGTGCCCAACTGGAAGCACTTGTAGGCGGTGAACTGCCTCTGAAGGTCACACCGCCTCATCTTGCAACTTCATTCTCTTCCTTGCAAAACATGATAGGAAACTTTTTCAAGAAAAAACTAATGGAAGAAAACTGTGCATCTTCAATTCTATAGAACCTAACAACTTAGCGTGCTTTAACACATCGTCCTTGAGTGTTGTTGATACAGTCACAGTCAGTACAAAAGTGGTTTCTCACTGATGAAAAGAAAGGAGATTTATCTGTATCCTGGAGATCATTCACTATGTTCGAAGTCTGAATGCCAACAACTAACTCAACATTACTTCTTTGATTTTGAATCAAGTTGTACTCAACTTCAAGCAATGAGGAGCTTTTGACAATTTTAGGCTTAACAAACTTGGTGAAAAACTGCTTTAGCAAGTCCATTGGAAGTTGTAACAAAAAGTGAACTTGTTGGGATGAAGTCTGAAGGGGAACGATCAATTTGTCGAATAGAAGAACAGTCATTTGAAGGAAAGTGCAAAAGACCTTGTTGAAGATTGAGAACAGGAACATAAACAACCTTTCCTCACGTGTTGTAGCAGAAGTCTTACTTTTTAGAGTGGGTTTGTCACATTTGGAAGAATATGCTATTCTTTTAGGGGCATGTGTAGTAGCAGAATCAAGAATTCTCTTCTTCTAATACTCTTTGGATCCACTTTGTTCAACTCTACTTGTTCTGAAAGATGTGAAGCTTGTGGAAATGTTCTGGGTACATAATATCACTTCCTCCTTGAAGAAAGAAAGAAGTATATCCCACTGGCCCAGTAATCTATCCAAACAACTGCCTAAAGATAACCACCTAGTACATACATGCTTCAGAATTTTCTTTGCCTCTTTATTGGGCAAATTCTGAAATTTGTGAAGGCAATCTTTCTTTTGACACTCTTCTCTAAGAAATAAAATAAATCAACAAGGAGTTCATCCACTTTAAGTGGTAATCATCCAGCTCCCTTTATCAGATGCTAGATTATTAAATCATGTGGTAAATGCAACCTATGATGACAATACCTGGTTGAACTTCCTTCAGAACTACAAAATTGTTAAGGCTTTCGTGGCCACTTGTTGACAAACTGCCTATTGGCTTCTGTCTCGGGTTCTTCGGCCGACGTTCATCTAATGATTTTACTGACGTTTCGCCAGCACGAGTGGCTGACATTGTCAAAGCTTCACGCTCCATTCCCGGTGGTGAACTGGAGCCGAGCTCGCGGCCGCAGAATATATGTACCTGGCGCGCCAACGTCCGAGGACTTCTCCGCGGTCATTTCCGGTGCGGTTCTCCTCTTGCTACCTGCGACGGTCGTTCGCTGCAGTACGGGAAGCCAGGATCCGTTTACCTTAAGGCTTTCCTCTTTCTTGTTGAAACTGTTGGCGTGTTTTTGGATTTCTACAGCTTCTCTGAACAAGCGCGTGTGATAGTGCTTCTCTACAGCCAGAACTTCCGTGTCGGCGAATTTTATTACGTGGTCGGTCTCATTCATTCAGTGCGTGCTCTGCCACGGACGATTTCTCCACCTGCCCCAACCTGCAATGTCGCTTATGCTCTTTGATCCTGGTGTTAATGGATCGTCCAGTCATTCCGACATAAACTTTTCCGCAACTCGCATTCGGGAGGACAACGGTTCAATCCCGTCTCCGGCCATCCTGATTTAGGTTTTCCGGGATTTCCCTAAATCGCTTCAGGCAAATGCCGGGATGGTTCCTTTGAAAGGGCACGGCCGATTTCCTTCCCCATCCTTCCCTCACCCGAGCTTGCGCTCCGTCTCTAATGACCTCGTTGTCGACGGGACGTTAAACACTAATCTCCTCCTCCTCCTCTTTTCCGCATGTGCATGGTATACGGTATATTCCCGACATTGCAAGTGGGTCTCTTTTCTCCTTCGCCGATCTAAGACACTCTTTGATCTTCCTTGTCGGTTTGAAAATCGTCTTTACGCCATGTTTGCGCAACATACGGCCGATTCTGTCCGTCACTCTGGGAATGTATGGCAGAAAGGCTGTACCCGACCTTTTTTTTCTGGTTCCTTACTTCGCCGAGTGTTTGGCTCTGTTACACTTCTAATGTAATTTGTGGAGTACCCATTGCTCCGCAGAACAGTTTCCAGGTGTTGCATTTCTCGTTTGAGGTGTTGAGACTCACATGTTCGTCCTGCTCTCGTTACGAGCGTACTAATCATGCCTCTTTTCTGGCTCGGGTGGTGGTTTGACAGTTTGTGCAGGTATCGGTCCGTGTGATTCGGTTTCCAATACACGCTGTGTCCCAGGTTTTCGCCGTCCCTTGTGACCAGCACATCTAGAAATGGCAGTTTCTTGTCCTTTTCTACTTCCATGGTAAATGTTATGTTGGCATGGAGGCTGTTCAAGTGTCTTAGGAAGTCACCGAGCTGTTCTTCACCATGGCTCCACACCACGAAAGTATCATCGACGTACCTGTAACACACCTTAGGTTTGCAAGTCGCCGAGTCCAGTGCCTGTGCTTCGAATTGTTCCATGAAAAAGTTGGCCACCACTGGACTGAGAGGACTACCCATGGCGACGTCTTCCAGCTATTCGTAGAAATCGCCATTCCACGTGAAATAGCTCGTGGTGAGACATGCATGGAAGAGCTTTTTGATGTCTTGCGGGAAAATGGAACCGATGTCATCCAGAGCGTCACTGAGTGGCACTTTCGTAAATAACGAAACAACATCAAAGCTGACCAGGATGTCGTTTGGTGCAAGTTTCAGTTTCTTCAGCTTCTCAATTAAATGTCCTGAGTCCTTAATGTATGTGTCGGTCTTCCCCACGTGTGGCTGGAGCAGAGAGGCTAAGTGTTCTGCCAGTTTATACGTCGGTTAGCCAGGAGCGCTAACGATCGGCCTCAGTGGAACGTTGTTCTTATGGATCTTGGGTAATCCATACAGCCGAGGTGGTAGGGCTTCTGTGTTGCGCAGGTTTCTCTGTATGTCCGCCGGCAGAGAAGACGCCTTGATTAATCGATTCGTATTCCGTGTGATACGCTGCGTCCTTCAGGACTGCTGAAAGCCCATTTTTGTCTCCTGCCATAACAGGAGCATTGTCGGAGCAGAAAGCCACACGGTTTTCAATTGGCGTTATAAGAATTCATCTCTGACAACATCAGGTTACCTATGTTTCGCTCTGTTGGATCCCCGTATAACGCTGGCATGGATGGTGGTCACTATTTTTTCCCGCGCAATATCATACACTATAACGACAACAGGATACAACTTGACATTCGTATCATTGCTTCCGTCCGTTGCCAAAGCATATGGTCCGGTCTGAAGACACTTAACAATTTCAGATGATGCATTTTATTTACAATGCATGTCGTTACCGTCCGACCACAGCTATATTTCTTCGCAACTTCTGATGTGGGAAACATCATCTTAAAGAAAGCACCAGCATGATCAGCTGCACTTACGGGCACATTTTGTTCCCCCAAAAAGGAAGTAAACAAACACTATGTTCTAATTGTGTCACTGTCAACGATTCCAGACTCGGCAAAAAAAGTGTTTATTTACTTGTTCTCGTCCTCCGATTTAACATAATTACGTGTTTACCGCACTTTACACGACTGTAAATTGTATCTTCCACCACGTGCAATGTAAGTATTACACCCACACACACACACACACACACACACACACACCAAGCAAAAGGCACATTTTTCTCCCTTTGTTAACTTTAGTTGGCTCTGAGCACTATGGGACTCAACTGCTGTGGTCATAAGTCCCCTAGAACTTAGAACTACTTAAACCTAACTAACCTAAGGACATCACACACATCCATGCCCGAGGCAGGATTCGAACCTGCGACCGTAGCAGTCGCACGGCTCCGGACTGCGCGCCTAGAACCGCGAGACCACCGCGGCCGGCGTTAATTTTAGTATCCACGGAAAATCAACGTGATTCTTTAAATGTCTGGAAGTACTGTTTCTTGTCTAATTTATTCATGAATCCTACAATAGCAATATAGCGTATGAAAATGTCCGAGAACAAATGTCTCGATATGTACTGAGACATCGAAGCAAACCAAACAAGGTCTTAAACCATTAAATGAACACGACGCCAACCTTAGGGACAAAGAATACACACGTGCAAAAATCACACACACTTGGAACGAAAGTAATTAGTCCACACATAGTCAAAGAACATGGGTTAAATCATAACAAGGAACAGAGCGGAAGAGCTGTTATCGCGGCTCAATTCCAATGACGATACAAACATCACACGGTTAAAAGATACAGTCACATCAAAGAATGAGTTACCGACTATCGTTGGGCCCACGCAAACAATCGACTGCACGGAAGTGGGGTGATAATCGAATCTTTTCGTCCGCGAAGTCGTAAAGTGACACCGACCATCCGTAAAATGCTTCAATTTCCGTAAATTTTACGGATAAACCGTACAGTTCGCAGTTTTGCGTCACCCTGGTAGGCAGTAATCTTGTGCAAGAACGTCTGTACGACTCCACTCGCGATTGACAGGCTCATTCGAGAGGAGAGTTGCAGACGGTGGGAGACAACGCGAAGTACGAAAGCCTGAGATTGGAGGGCGGGTTCTCCGTACTATGGACGAAACTCCATCATCTAGTACAAGGAGGTTTTCGAGAAGGGCACAGTTAATCAAATGACGATCTGGAACATTCTTCATGAAAATCTTCTTTACCCCTATCACTGTCAAAGCGCGCAAGTATTAAATAAGGCAGGCTTTCAGTCGAGAATACCTTCCTCTCAACGCATGTAATGGCAATGTGCAGTGTTTTTACAGTTCTTATCGTGTACCTTGTTCACGAAGAGATTGGCTTTTCACGTGATAGGATGTTCAATTATCATAACATTCAAGTCTGGAAATTTTTGGTAATATTCTGTAAGGGATCCGTGATCCCACGAACATAGATATTAGTTTCCGACACCCATGTCGATAGCAGACAGGAGTCGATTGTCGAGCGCTGCAGGAGGCAGTGAGATGAGTGTCGGGTGAAAGCAGTACTAGAACGACTGGCAAAAATAAAAAAATGGCGGTCGAGCTGAGTACTATGTCCACGGCGGATGTGCCGGGTGAGGAGTAAAATGTAAATTCACCGGAGTCTGACAAATGGGCGCGTCCCCTTATCGTCGTGGGGTTGACCCTCATCAATACAGATTCGCGAGTGATATGAAACTAAAAGTTAAAGTGCCGAATTACGTTTTTCGCGCCAACCGCGTCGGCCTACAACAACCATGGGATCGCAGTGAGGATTGTTCTAAATGTTAACCATCATCATTGCGTGTGACGAAGTACTTAAAATCAGCAACCAGTAAAAAGATATAACCGTAATTAAACGTGTAAGGCGAAGGTAGCAACTGCCTCAGAATTTGTGTGCTAATGTAAAATATATATCAGTTTGTATATCGCAACCTTTGTGGCGTTTAATAATAGAAAAACTTTCAATCATTAACTATTCCGTCTCAGAACAGCCGCACTCTGTTGAAATACCCCGAAACCACAGCAGAAAAACCGATGGCCTTTCATCCATTAAGCACACGGTCATACATTCATAATAAGTAACTGTTTGGCGGCTTCGGTAAATCACACAAAACCCAATAAAGGATATAACGGGGGTGTTTCAATTTGCAGAGGCAGCGATCTTGTAATCTATATAAAAATCTGCGAAAAACCTGCTGAGCAGTTACAGCGACTGGCCATTGTACGCATAGTCGTCTTCAGCGTATGGTGCTGTCTGAAGATAGCCTAAGTACAGGCCGAAACCGGTCGTTTTAATAAAGTACGGTCACAATCTAGATTGTTTTTTCACTGATTTTACTCAAGTCTGGGCTTATGAAAGCCCCCATGAAGTGTGACAAGGCATACAATGGAGGTTCAGTTTCGACGTGTGGGGTGGAATCATTCATGATCATCTCATTCGCTCCTATTTCTTTACTCAACGTTTTACTGCACAAATGTATCTGCAGTTTGTCAGACATGAGTTACTTCATTTACTTGATGCTGTATCTTCGGACGTCATCCGACGAATGTGGCTTATATTTCGATAATCAGTTCCCAAACATGTGGATTCGTCGAGATGGATCCATTGCATGGCCTGTCTGATTGTCTGATTCCAATCGATCTTCTTCCCTTTCGGGACATTTAAAATCGTTAGCGTATTCAACACCCGTAACCAACGTCGACGTACTGAGGGATCGTATCGAAAATTAATTAGACCAAATACGGAACATATCGGAAGTTGTCCACAACATGTGGAGCAGTGTGGAATGCAGGGTGACGAGACGTATGGAAACAGGAGGTGGTCATTTTGAGTAACTTCTGCAAACATAAATGTATTCGGCAAATGTATTACTTTTGGGTCATGAATAATAAATCCTTTCATACACGGAAATGTGTTTGGTAAATGTATCATTTTTGTGCCTTAGAAAATATGCCCTTTCTTTATTAGCTTCTCGGCTTGTTTTTCATCTTTTATTGCATAAAATGTTTAGATATCTATCACATTTATAGCGGGTTTCAGAACAACTTGAAAATGGCCTAATATAAAATCCTAAACATGTAGTTGACTCTAAGTTCTCAACAACTGGAGCGGTTTATCATTAATTAACAAACATCCTTTCATTCGTTCCTAATGAACGATTTTCGGACCCATGTTCATATGAACTTCTTGTAACGTTTCGATGTCAAGAATAAATCCCTGATTTCTCACGTGTTTTTATACACCGTGTGCAGATAAACGATCTGTGGATGACATAGCACGCTCCGTAAGGCTGTTCGCTGATGATCGTGTTGCATTTAGGAGGTACATTCAAGTAATATCTCTCAGATTTCTTTTTCTTAGGATTTGAAATAGATAGAAACATACGTTTGTATAAAAATACGCATGCACTCAAGAATCGCCTGATGTAATTTCGAATATACTCCGATACCCTTTTTTTAATTTTGTGACGTTGTCTTGGAATCGCTCTTTAATACACTATCCACTGTAACGCTGTTCTTAGACCGACGAGCAATACCAAACAAACCGTCGAACAAGTGTTTCCTAAACCACTTTTTTTCCTTCTGTGACTTCTAAGCCGAAGCAATAAGGTAGAGCAGGTAAAGAAACCCATTGTAAGATTACTGATTTGTTTAGTAAACCCGTTATGCTTAACAAACTCCTATGGTAGATGCTACAAGTTAGCGTTGGGCTTCACGCGCAAGACTACTGTTACATTTCAGAGATGTTATTTTATTTTCTCCCACATACCTCTCACCAAATTACCACGAGGGGGAAAAATCGAAGAAATTAGGTCATATGGATGTTTAGCAATAGTCGGTATCCGCGCTCAGCATTTGCGAATAGCACAGGGAATGAGTAAATGGTAGTGGTTTGAGTTGAATAGCTGTAGATGTACGCATTGTGCCGCATTGTGGTACATGATACACTGTTTACTCCGCGACAATCTCACTCCCTAGATACGTCACCGATATCATAATATATGAGATGTGATCACCCGGTAACCGTACGATTAATTGCCTCCCGCCATCAGCGCAGGCGAACTGTGGCCCGGATTGAAGCAGCTAGCGATATAACACATCATTAACAGACGACGCTGCCTCAGCTTGACGCTACGATGAGAACATGCCATTACGGCAGCTGGTTCGTTTAATCCTTCACCTGTGTCGGAATTCGAGTTTTACCTTACTTTTGAGGCTTTTATCTCATGCCGATACAAATTCTTCTCAGACGCGAGTGGATGCAACTATTCGAGTTTACGTTACTATTTATTTTCTTACTGGTGAGTACGGAAATGAAACGTTCTCAGCCACGACCCGTCAACCGGCATTATGATGAGAGGCACGCAGATCTCAAACATGAGGTACGAATGTTGTAAAAACCTCGAAGGCCGTATAAAAGGTTTAACGGCGGAAAAGATACGTCCATAGTTAAATAATAAAATTCATAAAATGCTGAGGAAGCAGACGCTGTTGTACTCTCGGTTCAAGAGAGACCTCTGAAATGTCGATAAGCGAAAGTTCGTGGAAACTCCTGAGTCTGTAAAAAACACAATCACATTTTTACAATATCATGAATATACGAGTACATTCCTGACAGTTAACAGGCGACGGCCATCTCGGGCATACGTTACCTCAGATGAAGCAAGATTCTGATATTCCAGAGTAAAAACATAAAAAAAAATTCAAATAAAATCGTTGGTAAAATCAGAGGCAACACTAGCTAAAGATACGAATTCTATGATGGCACCATGTGGTTATTATCAACGGACAACATTCGATGGGTGCAGCATAAGGACAGTCTGGAACCGCGCGACCGCTACGGTTGCAGGTTCGAATCCTGCCTCGGGCATGGATGTGTGTGATGTCCATAGGTTAGTTAGGTTCAAGTAGTTCCAAGTTCTAGGGGACTGATGACCTCAGAAGTTAAGTACCATATGGCTCAGAGCCATTTTGCAGCATAAGGAAAACTAGGGCTAATAAGCACAACATGTAAATCAAGTTAAATTTACATATGAAAATAACATATTGTAATACCTGCATTAGTAGTGAGCTGCATAACACAGTTACGATTAAATAAAATATCTAACGTTGCTAATCGAGATAAAATGGAACGAGCATGTAAGGGCAGTAGCACGGAAGGCGAATGGTAGACTTCGGTTTATCGAGAGAATCTTAAGAAAATGTGATTTATCTGTATATAAGCCAGCGTATAGGGCGGTAGAACGACCAATTCTTGAATATTGCTAGAGTGCTTGAGATCCGCACCAGGTCTGATTGAGGAAAGACATTGAAGCAATTCAGAGGCGGGCCACTAGGTTTTTTAAGTTCGAACTACACGTAAGTATTACGGAGACGCTTCAGGATCTCAAACGGGAATCCTTGGACGGAAGGAGACTTTCTTTTCGATGCACACTACTGAGAAAATTTTGAGAGCCGGCATTTGAAGCCGACTGCAGAACGATTCTACTGCCACTAACGTACATTTCGCGTAAGGACCAAGGAGGTAAGAGAAATTAGAGCTGTTACGGAGGCATATAGACTGTCGTTTTTCCCTCGCTCTACTTGCGAGTGGAAGAGGAAGGGAAATGATCAGCAGACGTACAAGGTACACTTCGCCACGCACCACCGGTAGTTTGCTGGGCACGTATGTAAATATAGATAGGATAAAAATGATAAGATTCGCTTATGACATTGCTATCATTTGTGAAGGCGAAGAAGAATTACGAGATCTATTTAATGGAATGAACTGCTTCCGAGTACGGAATATGGACTGAGAGTCAACTGAAGAAAGGCGTAAGTAAAGAGAAGTAGCAGAAATGAGAACAGAGAGAAAGTTGACTTCACAATTTGTGATGAGAACGTTAAGCCACTCCGCTAACATAGACGCAAATTAATGCATGGTGCGCGAAGCAAAGCCGACATAAAAAGTAGACTTAGCAGACGGCAAGGAAAGCATTCCTGACCAAGAGGAGTCTACTCAGATAGAGATTAGGATACATCCATGACGACGACGGGTGCAAGTGCTCCTCGGAAGTGACGAGATAGATTGACACACGAAAGGAATTCGTAGCGGGCCGCATCAAACCAGTCATATTTCTCAAGAAATTTTCTACTTTCTATACGATATCCCTTTATGTACACTACTGCTACACCAAGAAGAAATGCAGATGATAAACGGGTATTCATTGCAAAAATATATTATACTAGAACTGACATGTGATTACATTTTCACCCAATTTGGGTGCATAGATCCTGAGAAATCAGTACCCAGAACAACCACCTCTGGCCGTAACAACGACCTTGATACGCCTAGGCATTGAGTCAAACAGAGCTTCGATGGCGTGTACTGGCACAGCTGCCCATGCAGCTTCAACGCGTTACCACCGTTCATCAACAGTAGTGACTGGCGTATTGTGACGAGCCAGTTGCTCGGCCATCATTGACCAGACGTTTCCAATTGGAGAGAGATCTGGAGAATGTGCTGTCCAGGGCAGCAGTCGAACATTTTCTGTATCCAAAAAGCCCCGTACAGGACCTGCAACATGCGGTCGTGCATTATCCTGCTGAAATGTAGGGTTTCACAGGGATCGACTGAAGGGTAGAGCCACGGGTCGTAACACTTCTGAAATGTAACGTCCACTGTTCAAAGTGGCGTGAATGCTAACAAGAGGAGACCGAGACGTGTAACCAATGGCACCCCATACCATCACGTCGGGTGATACGCCAGTATGGCGATGACGAATACTCGCTTCCAGTGTCGTCAAACACGGATGCGGCCATCATGATGCTGTAAACAGAACTTGCACTCATCCGAAAAAATGACATTTTGCCATTCGTGCACCCAGGTTCGTCGGTAAGTACACCATCGTAGGCGCTCCTGTCTGTGATACAACGTCAAGGGTAAACGCAGCCATAGTCTCTGAGCTGATGGTCCATGCTGCTGCAAACGTCGTCGAACTGTTCGTGCAGATGGTTGTTGCCTTGCAAACGTCCCCGTCTGTTGACTCAGGGATCGAGACGTGGCTGCAAGATCCGTTACAGTCATGCGGATAAGATGCCTGTCATCTCGACTGCTAGTGATACGAGGCCGTTGGGATCCAGCACGGCGTTCTGTATTACCCTCCTGAACCCACAGATTCCATATTCTGCTAACAGTCATTGGATCTCGACCAACGCGAGCAGAAATGTCGCGATACGATAAACCGCAATCGCGATAGGCTACAATCCGAGCTTTATCAAAGTCGGAAACGTGATGGTACGCATTTCTCCTCCTTACACGAGGCATCACAACAACATTTCACCAGGCAACGCCGGTCAACTGCTGTTTGTGTATGAGAAATCGGTTGGAAACTTTCCTCATGTCAGCACGCTGTAGGTGTCGCCAACGGCGCCAACCTTGTGTGAATTCTCTGAAAAGCTAATCATTTGCGTATTACAGCATCTTCTTCCTGTCGGTTAAATTTCGCGTCTGTAGCGCGTCATCTTCGTGGTGTAGCAATTTTAATGGCCAGTAGTGTAAATTAGCGTCAGTCGGGATTTTCATTTCCTTTACGCTTTACATTTAACAAATGTGCAAGCTTTAATTCCAAAGAACCTTACTGTTAGGATTTTGCTTTACACTGACTGTGAAGAGAATTCTGGGAACCGGCATCAAACTAGTGGTTTCTGTTTGGCTGTGACTTGTGGCAGCAGTTCCCAGCCTGACCGCTTGGCTGATGGCACAAATGTTGGCTTCAGAATGGCACTCCGGAATGAGACCCGGAAACTGGTAGCGAGGACGAAAGATAATTAAAAAGTTGTGGCATGTCTATTTCCAAAACAAATATTTCATCTGCTACGACTCGCCAACAAAATTCTCCTTCAACGAAATCGATAAAATCGCGAGAAACAATTTGACTAATAGAAGCCATGTACTGGATGGAGAACGCAGAATACAAACGAAAGAGACACTTTCTTCGTCCGAAAGGAACCGCAATAGGAGCGCTGATGTTCTCAATATACACAAACGGTTTAACAACATTAGCGGCACCGTAAGAGTGCTAGGAAATGGTACTATTGTCTTCAGGTCAGCATCGTCGTTGGATGATCGTCACGAAATGCAAGAACACACTGCCAAAATTTCCATTTGGTTCAGTGGATCATTGCTCTCTTTAAATCTGCGCCGGCCGGAGTGGTCGAGCGGTTCTAGGCGCTACAGTCTGGAACCGCGCGACCGCTACGGACGCAGGTTCGGATCCTACCTCTGGCATGGATGTGTGTGATGTCCTTAGGTTAGTTAGGTTTAAGTAGTTCTAAGTTCTAGGGGACTGATGACCTCAGAAGTTAAGTCCCATAGTGCTCAGAGCCATTTCAACCATTTAAATGTGCATAAATTGCATAAATGGAAGGCAACGCCAATATCAAGGAGAAAGAAATCAATAGTATCCGATTACAAGAGAAGTTGCGAACAGATTGAGCAAAACGTGGTATTTAGGCATAGTATTAAGACGGGATATGAAATGGGACGATCACGTAAAATCGGTACTAGGGATGGCATTAGAAGACTCTGATTTGTTGGAACAGTTCTGGAAAATGCATCGCAACATTCCAGCGAGAATAGAACATAAAATAGGTAAATTGATACAACACATCCATTTCCACACACACTAAATTGGCTTGCGGAGTGTAAATGTGAATGTCGATAGAAGTAGGCTAGCGTAGCTATTTCTGGCGCACAGTGCACGGCTAGAAAAAGAAAGAAAAGGGTAAAATAAACGATTCGAAATGCTTAGGCGTATATACTGACGTAGTATAGCCAGCCGTCGTTGATTAGACCACAAGAAAACGCAATTATACAAAATTACAGAATTGTGGCAGAAAAGGACAGTGGATCGCGAGAAGTCACATGAGGCAAGCCGGTAGTCTCCATCGCACAAACCTGAGTACACGAACACTCTTGATTTACAGCGCGTCTTCCAGTAGCACTCTCTGACCGTGGAACTCAGTCTGAAATGTAGGAGAGTTGGAGAAGTTATTTAAACTTGGCTCGTGAATCCAAAAGGGCAGTTGCCGTCACAGAAGTTGCTGACGAGCACTTACAAGTAGGGAAGGGCTGCGAAAGGAAAATAGCTGGAGTTGAGGACGCAAGCAGCGGCACAAGGGGGTTAAAAGCGAGCGCGAAAGGAAACTTCAGTGGACGATGCATGTGAGCACCAATGCCCGCGTTTCTCGAAGACCTTATGGGCGACGAGGGAGCTTTCACAGGGCAGACTAGCGTACAGAGCTACAACAAGGCGGTATTTGAGCTGACAACAACAACGTGTGTGACAAATAATAAAAATATAAATGTCGTGTGACTACGGCCTCCCGTCGGGTAGACCGTTCGCCGGGTGCAAGTCTTTCGATTTCACGCCACTTCGGTGAATGATGAAATGATGATGATGATTATGATGATGATGATGATTATGAGAACTCAACACCTAGTCCGTGAGCGGAGAAAATCTCCGACCCATCCGGGAATCGAACCCGCGCCCTTAGGATTGATATTCTGCCCCGCTGACCACTCAGCTACCGAGGGCGGATTTACGAATAATGAACGTGATGTACTTATGATAGGGCAGTGAAGCTAATTGTGGGGAGCATATATACACTACTGGCCATTAAAATTGCTACACCTCGAAGATGACGTGCTACAGACGCGAAATTTAACCGACAGGAAGAAGATGCTGTAATACGCAAATGATTAGCTTTTCAGAGAATTCACACAAGGTTGGCGCCGTTGGCGACACCTACAGCGTGCTGACATGAGGAAAGTTTCCAGCCGATTTCTCATACACAAACAGCAGTTGAACGGCGTTGGCTGGTGAAACGTTGTTGTGATGCCTCGTGTAAGGAGGAGAAATGCGTACCATCACGTTTCCGACTTTGATAAAGGTCGGCTTGTAGCATATCGCGATTGCGGTTTATCGTACCGCGACATTGCTGCTCGCGTTGGTCGAGATCCAATGACTATTAGCAGAATATGGAATCTGTGGGTTCAGGAGGGTAATACGGAACGCCGTGCTTGATCCCAACGGCCTCGTATCAAAAATGGTTCAAATGGCTCTGAGCACTATGGGACTCAACATCTTAGGTCATAAGTCCCCTAGAACTTAGAACTACTTAAACCCAACTAACCTAAGGACATCACACACACCAATGCCCGAGGCAGGAGTCGAACCTGCGACCGTAGCAGTCCCGCGGTTCCGGATTGCAGCGCCAGAACCGCACGGCCACCGCGGCCGGCAGGCCTCGTATCACTAGCAATCGAGATGACAGGCATCTTATCCGCATGGCTGTAACGGATCGTGCAGCCACGTCTCGATCCCTGAGTCAACAGATGGGGACGTTTGCAAGACAACAACCATCTGCACGAACAGTTCGACGACGTTTGCAGCAGCATGGACTATCAACTCTGAGACAGGAGCGCCTGCGATGGTGTACTCAACGACGAACCTGGATGCACGAATGGCAAAATGTCATTTTTTCGGGTGAATCCAGGTTCTGTTGACAGCATCATGATAGTCGCATTCGGGTCTGGCGACATCGCGGTGAACGTACACTGGAAGCGTGTATTCGTCATCGCCATACTGGCGCATCACCCGGCGTGGTGGTATGGGGTGCCATGGTTACACGTCTCGGTCACCTCTTGTTCGCATTGACCGCACTTTGAACAGTGGACGTTACATTTCAGATGTGTTACGACCCGTGGCTCTACCCTTCATTCGATCCCTGCGAAACCCTACATTTCAGCAGGATAATACACGACCGCATGTTGCAGGTCCTATACGGGCCTTTCTGGATACAGAAAATGTTCGACTGCTGCCCTGGCCACCACATTCTCCAGATCTCTCACCAATTGAAAACGTCTGGTCAATGGTGACCGAGCAACTGGCTCGTCACAATATGCCAGTCACTACTCTTGATGAACTGTGGTATCGTGTTGAAGCTGCATGGGCAGCTGTACCTGTACACGCCATCCAAGCTCTGTTTTACTCAATGCCCAGGCGTATCAAGGCCGTTATTACGGCCAGAGGTGGTTGTTCTGGGTACTGATTTCTCAGGATCTATGCACCCAAATTGCGAGACAATGTAATCACATGTCAATTCTAGTATAATATATTTGTCCAATGAATACCCGTTATCATCAGCATTTACTCTTTGTGTACAACCTGGCCAGTAGTGTAGAACCTGAATTTACATGAATTAGTGGATGATTGTTGTAAAGCAGCTACGAAACACTGAAATGGTTAGATATTTAAATCATTTCGTTATCAGTTGCCATTACTGGTTTTGAACAAATCTTCTGATCACTACATGGTTGTAATAAGTCGAAGTACAATATGTTCGGTCCTCCTCCACTGTTGTGAAGTACGGTGCTGTTCTCAGCTGCTAATAAGAAATAAGAGTTTCTTGTACTGCTGCTGTAAGTGCCGGAAGTAGCTGCCAGAAAAATAAGTACATTATCTGTTAAAAAGTATCTGGACGCATAATACTGGATATTAACATGGGGTGTGTCTACCCTTCACGTTCATGACGCCTTGAATTGTGCTGGGCACAATTTCAGTGAAGTGTGTGGAAGTTTGTGGAGGAATGACATCACATTCTTCTATAAGATCCAAAACCAGAGGAGGGAGTGAAGTTGGAGGGTGGGGCCTGGAGCGAAGTCTACGCTCTATCGCCTCTCAAATGTATTCCATCAGGTTCAGGTGGGAACTCTGGTCAGGCAAGTCCACTTCAGAAATTTTTCTGTGCAAAAACAACTGCTTCGCTGATGCTGCTGTGTGACAAGGCACATTGTCACGCTGACGCAGTCATCGTCTCCTAACTGTTCCTCTACTGTACGCAATACACTGAGTATCATCTTTATCTATGATAGGGAAAAATAGGTTTAAGATTTGAATTTAAGTTTGTGTTAGAGAGGGCATTGGACTAGGGCAGTCCGTGCAGCGGTGTTAGTTATAGTGCTCTGGAGGTGTAATGGCCAGCATAGCTGCCTAGTAAGCAAGGAGACCTATGTTCAGGTCCTGGCTATGGCACAAATTTCAAGCAATTTCCTCAGCTTTCATCATTATCGTACTTTAAAATGTGTTCGTATCCATCCGGCTTCAGCATTTCCTTAGGCACAGTACAGAGACCTCACCTTAACCACGAAAAACACCTCCGTACTCTGACACCACCACCTCTCTGCTTCAATGGTGGCGCTATACATGATGCAAGGTAACGCTCTCCAGGCATTCGTTAAAACCAAATCTTTCCATCGTACTGCCATAGGTTACATCGTGATTCATCACTCCAAATCTTTCTTTTCCATTCATCCACTGTCCAGTGACGCCGCTCTTCACATCACTTCAAGCGTCGCTTAGCACTCTTAACATAAACGTCTGGCTTACGAGGAGCTGCTCCACCACTGTACTCCATCCTTTTTCCCTCCCCAAAGGCAGTCAGTACGGAAGCTGGACTGCTGGTAGCACTTCGGAACTCAACCACGGATGGTCTCCGCTGATTTCATGTCATTTTTAGAATCACCCTGAGCAACGCTCGACGGTCCAGCTGCGTCTGAACATGAGATCTACCTGAATGAAATTTGCATTCTGCAGCGTAGTGTGTGCTGGTATGAAACTTTCTGGCAGATTAAAACTGTGTGCCGGACCGAGACTCGAACTCGGGACCTTTACCTTTCGCGCGGAAGTGCTCTACCAACTAAACTATCCAAGCACGAGTCACGACCCGTCCTCACAATTTTACTTCCGCCAGTATCTCGTCTCCTACCTTCCAAACATCACAGAAGCTCTTCTGCGAAGGTAGGAGGCGAGGTACTGGCAGAATTGAAGCTGCGAGGACTGGTCGTAAGTTATGCTTGGGTAGCTCAGCTGGCAGAGCACTTGCCCACGAAAGGCACAGGGGCCGAGTTCGAGTCTCGGTCCGGCACACAGTTTTAATCTGCCAGGAATTTTCATTAGATCTACTTGGCCATGGTTCAGCCGTGGTTGTTTCTTCTCATTTCCAGTGCAAAACCCCCTGGTGAGTGGTTGTGAAATCATGCCGGAACAATGGAACTGCCCTGACTGCGTCTTACAACCCCTTAAGACCAGACGTTAAATTTAAATTGCCCACCGTAATCGCTATCACAGAACTGACCCTAACTTGGAATCCTAAGGTGGGACGATTCTATAAAACCCTGCTGAACCACTATTTGTTACTCAGTCGATGAATAATAATAATAATAATAAATAATAATAATAATGAACTGAAGGAAGCTACAAGTTACTTCAAAAGAACTAACAGCCGAGTGCCAGGGGTACAGCCACAAGCTCCATCCGCCGCTTTCGGCACTACGTGACCGCATGTTGCGAACTGTGGGGGATGCTTGCCCTTGGCTAGCACAATGGAGGAGGGGTGCGCTTCAGGTCTTCTCACCTCACTTTGAGATACTGCCATGAACCACAGGGGTGGGAGAGCCACTCAACGGCGAAGATGCGAGCGTCTCTGTGTTTGCGGATGTGTTATGCAGTGGTTTGCAGTCAGCATCGATTGACGCCGCCGTTTTGGATTCCATTAACTATCCTTGCTACACAATCCATCGTCGCAACTCCAGTTAGTAGTTCTTGGGTGGCTATGTGTGGAAAAGTGTTCTTACTAGGTTTGTGTGTGTGTATGTGTGTGTGTGTGTGGCACAGAATGATGTAACAACTGACACAGCATGTGAGAGACAAACTCCCAAAGCTTTTTTTTTTTATAATGTCCTACGTGCACATTCATCGGTACAAGGCAGACATGCAGTCGAGACTACAATTCTGCCCAAACCGAACTCAGCATATCAGGAGTGACAGCTGCTGCGATGCGATATCGCAAGTCAAAAACTCTAGGCGTCAAGTCAGGCGACGGTGGTATGAAACTCGAGTAGGGCCTGGTCAGCAGCATCAACACGGCCTATCCAACAACGGGGTGACGTCTTATCTAGGTGATCGCTTACGAAGGGTTTTCCAAACTGCTTGCTGATCAATGTTCGATCCTGCATTAACTTGGTAAGTGGAACTGTGCAACGTCACGCCCCCACAGAGCCTACTATATACGAGTATTCTGACGTGCGTGGTCGGCCACTACGCGCTGTTGTGAACTAGTGGAACCTCGCGAAACTTTTCACGGAAAAATCTTTGGCAGCTCCTTACCAATTAGCAACGGGCAAATTCTAGCACACACAATGCTTTCTACGAGGTGCATTCAAGTTCTAAGGCCTCCGATTATTTTTCTCCTGACTGGAAAGAGATAGAAACATGCGTATTGTTCTAAAATGAGGCCGCGTTCATTGTCAAAAAAAATGGTTCAAATGGTTCTGAGCACTATGGGACTCAACTGCTGAGGTCATTAGTCCCCTAGAACTTAGAACTAGTTAAACCTAACTAACCTAAGGACATCACAAACATCCATGCCCGAGGCAGGATTCGAACCTGCGACCGTAGCGGTCTTGCGGTTCCAGACTGCAGCGCCTTTAACCGCACGGCCACTTCGGCCGGCGTTCATTGTCAATACGTCCCAGAGATGGCAGCACCGTTCGGCAGATGGAATTTTACCGCCAGCGGCGAGAATGAGAACTGTTTTAAATACTTAAAATGGCAACGTTTTCCTTACTTGAACAGCGTGCAATCATTCGTTTTCTGAATTTGCGTGGTGTGAAACCAACTGAAATTCATCCACAGTTGAAGGAGACATGTGGTGATGGAGTTATGGATGTGTCAAAAGTGCGTTCGTGGGTGCGACAGTTTAATGAAGGCAGAACATCGTGTGACAACAAACCGAAACAACCTCGGGCTCGCACAAGCCGGTCTGACGACATGATCGAGAAAGTGGAGAGAATTGTTTTGGGGGATCGCCGAATGACTGTTGAACAGATCGCCGCCAGAGTTGGCATTTCTGTGGGTTCTGTGCACACAATCCTGCATGACGACCTGAAAATGCGAAAAGTGTCATCCAGGTGGGTGCCACGAATGCTCACGGACGACCACATGGCTGCCCTTGTGGCATGTTGCCAAGCAATGTTGACGCGCAACGACAGCATGAATGGGACTTTCTTTTCGTCGGTTGGGACAATGGATGAGACGTGGATGCCATTTTTCAATCCAGAAACAAAGCGCCAGTCAGCTCAATGGAAGCACACAGATTCACCGCCACCAAAAAAAATTCGGGTAACCGCCAGTGCTGAAAAAATGATGGTGTCCATGTTCTGGGACAGCGAGGGCGTAATCCTTACCCATTGCGTTCCAAAGGGCACTACGGTAACAGGTGCATCCCACGAAAATGTTTTGAAGAACAAATTCCTTCCTGCACGTCTGGGAAGGGCTGCGCATGTGCTGTTTCACCAAGACAGCGCACCCGCACGTCGGGCTAACGTTACGCAACAGTTTCTTCGTGATAACAACTTTGAAGTGATTCCTCATGCTCCCTACTCACCTGACCTGGCTCCTAGTGACTTTTCGCTTTTTCCAACAATGAAAGACACTCTCCGTGGTCGCACATTCACCAGCCGTGCTGCTATTGCCTCAGCGATTTTCCAGTGGTCAAAACAGACTCCTAAAGAAGCCTTCGCCGCTGCCATGGAATCATGGCGTCAGCGTTGTGAAAAATGTGTACGTCTGAAGGGCGATTACGTGGAGAAGTAACGCCAGTTTCGCCGATTTCGGGTGAGTAGTTAATTAGAAAAAAAATCGGAGGCCTTAGAACTTGAATGCACCTCGTATGTCTCTTTCGACGCCATTTTTAGCTACTACGCTAGGAAGTGGCCCTGTCAGCGATTTTCCAAACAAACTTGCCGGAACCACGTTAAAAAAACTGGTAAGTTGCCTTCGACACAAGTATATCATTTGTTACGTTATGTTCAGCCACCTGGGCGCATTTTTTGAAAGTGTTTCATGGACTTCGTAATTAGCAAGCTGTAAAATGAACTCTGTACTGGTAGCCCAATTTCAACTATTTTCTCGCCACTGAAGGAATCAATGAAGTCCGTCATAAATTTGAACATATAGGACGTCGGCGATGTCCTTCAAAAGAGGCCACCTCTTGGGGGAAACACACGAAACAGCCGCGTTCTTGGGCTTCGGTCACAATGGCTCCGATGCTGGTGGATACCGACGACGACCACCGACACCAGCCGGATACGGCCGATCTTTTCAAATCACTACGCCACTACACGCGGCGGTCACAATATAGCCGATACCATCTCCCGAACGGACAAGCTTCGAAAAACAATCGATGAAATTCAAATCAGTTTGTTTTCTTCGGTCAAATTGACCGACACTCTCACACACGAAATATGGAGCGTGACAAACTGACGAGTTAAGTCCAAGAAAGGGAGTGTTTGTGGCATTCTGAGAATGTAATATCGTAATCGGGATATAGTTCGGAATCTATGAGCTCAAATCGCTGGTTTATTCGAAACCTCAAGTAGGCAAAATCTTTATTGGAAATTATACACATGGATTATAACATCAAAAAATGGTTTGTTCAAGGGAAAAGAGTGACGTATCTTGTATGCTTGAAGCTACTGTACTGAATCTTTTTCCTGGTAGGTTGTCACTAGTTGTTTACAAATTATTGGCTCTGAGCACTATGGGACTCAACATCTGTGGTCATCAGTCCCCTAGAACTTAGAACTACTTAAACCTAACTAACCTAAGGGCATCACACACATCCATGCCCGAGGCAGGATTCGAGCCTGCGACGTAGCGGTCGCAAGGTTCCAGACTGAAGCGCCTAGAACCGCTCGGCCACACCGGCCGGCTACAAATCATTATTACTGGTTATTGGCGTTTTATGCCAGTAGGGTAGTGATACAGTTAATATAAAGTGGCTTGCAAATGTGGTGTACGGTATGTATTTCCACTTTTAAGTGCTTTAGGTACCTTATGCTATATACTTTATGCTTAACTTTCACTCGTATGCTAAATGACATTCACTGAAGGTTAACTGACGTACGTCAGCACAACTTTAAATACATACAGCGAAACAGTGCGTGTATAACGTGCTATTGAAGCTCACTACGAATTATCTCGAGTGTACAACAGAACGTTTCTCCCGTCATCCCCATATATTCGTAAAACTTTTCGGGTTATTCCGGTAAATGAGGACAGAATGTATAGTACTCCACGTTCTTTAGAAGACAGGAAAGCTCGTTCACATGCATTCGGCGTCTCTTTAATAGCAGATGCCGCTATGCAGCACTCCTATCCAAGCACAGAGGCGTCGTGGTATTCGCCCCACCCTAAGAGGTTGATTTTTAACCTATTTCATACATAGAATATATTCCAACCTAACATCCTTGAGCCTGCCGAAAACTGACGGAGTCGGCCGCGGTGGCCGTGCGGTTCTCGGCGCTTCAGTCCGGAACCGCGGGACTGCTACGGTCGCAGGTTCGAATCCTGCCTCGGGCATGAATGTGTGTGATGTCCTTAGGTTAGTTAGGTTTAAGTAGTTCTAAGTTCTAGGGGACTGATGACCTAAGATGTTAAGTCCCATAGTGCTCGAAGCCAAAACTGACGGAGGAGATCGGACGCACGCTGTCGGCCGATGTTATCGGGCGACTTCTGGCGACGCTACATTAAATGTATTTTTAAAAACCAGAAACCCGCCTCGATTGCGAAAAATGCACCTAGTGTTAACCTAGGTTTCGGCGTAGATAACTACACCTTCTTCAGAACAATAAAACGCACAAGTGCCTAAGAAGACCTTTGTCAATGATTAAAAGAACACCATGGCTATACATTTATAAACGAAAAAAAGGAAAACACAAACAGTACATATGTACAAAGTCTAAACCGTTACTTAACTTAATGGTGTAACCTCCATCTCATACCGGCCTATGTTCGATGGGCCATGACCCGCCATAAACTTCGGGTCATGGCCCATCGAACATAGGTCGGTATGAGGTGGAGGTTACACCGTTAAGTAACGGTTAAGACTTTGTACATATGTACTGTTTGTATTTTCCTTTTTTTCGTTTATAAATGTATAGCCATGGTGTTCTTTTAATCATTGACAAAGTTCTTCTTAGGCACTTGTGCGTTTTATTGTTCTGAAGAAGGTGTAGTTATCTACGCCGAAACCTAGGTTAACACTAGGTCCATTTTTCGCAATCGAGGCGGGTTTCTGGTTTTTTAATATATTAACCAACGATTGCTGACGCGCTGCGATGTTGAAGGTTATTAAATGTATTCCCTGTCGGTCGTTAAGTGAAGGTCGACGTGTACTCCGTTGTCCATGTTGAGAGTTACATGTTGAGAGTTAATGCCTGAAATTTGGTATTCTCCGCACTCTCTCCACACTGTGGACCTCGGAATATTGAATTCTCTAATAATTGTGAATAATGGCAATCGTCATCTGTAGATTGGTTGGTTGGGTTAAGGATGAAAGGGACCAAACTACAAAGGTCATCGGTCCCTTGTTTCATAAAAACACAGAGCACAGTGAAACTATCCACCAGTCAGGCGAAGCACTAAAATAAAAATTCCGGGGGAAGAAAAGCCCCATAGTCCATCGTAAGACAACAAGGAAGACAGAGCACAGCAACAAAAACAACATAGAGAACAAAGGCAGAAGGAATTAAAACTGCACAGCAGAGGACTGTGGCTGGCTGATCACGAAAATAATAGGATGAGCCAGCCACTCTGCAACATGTTAAAACCTCCAGCCAAAAAGTTTAGGGTGGAGTCGAATCACAACACAAAACTAATTAAAAGAGAGAGCTCAAATGAGGGTGATGTTAAAAAAAAAATTTTAAATGGACCTATAAAAGCCGCTTGCGCGAATAAAACTTAAAACCCGATCTGCCTTAGAGACATTGTCATCATCTGTAGATTGAAGTGGCGACAATGAAAATTTGTGCCGGACCGGGACACGAACCCGGATTTCCCGCTTATCGCGAGCGGTCGCCTTACAATTTGGCTATCCGTGCGCGGCCCACGGCCACACCGAAACTTCCATATGTCGTCAACCATGCGTCTCTGACCTTGACTCGTACATCGTGACGGTACAAATCCCCGTTACTAGATGAATATTTCTAGTATGCAAGGATTGCTTTGTGGAGAGCGAGCGCGCTACATGGTGCGCGATTCGCGGAAACGCGTGGCGCGCCTGCGCGAGATTTGCAACGTCAGTGGGATGGTCTCCGCCGCCGGGCGTCCACGTGACCTGCAGCTTGGGGCATTATATATATAGTTAAGGCTCACCGGCCACTTGCCTATCTTCTTCTTCTTTGCGAATGCACAAACAGTGCCCGAACTCTTACGGGAATCGGCAACGCGCCGGGAGTAATGAGTATAATGGGCGGGGGCACTACGAATGTAGTGCGGGACAATACGTTGAGAATGTGAATTTCGCGGGAGGCGTGCCAGAGATAAATCGCTGCAGTCGCGCTATCCTCTGTGTCCTCGGTGGCTCAGATGGATACAGCGTCTGCCATGCAAGCAGGAGATCCCGGGTTCGAGTCCCGGTCGGGGCACAAATTTACATCTGTTCCCGTTGACGTATGTCAACGCCTGTAAGCAGCTAAGGGTGTTCATTTCATTTTAATTCCAATAAATAGTGATTGAAGTGTGTCGTGAAAAACTGTTTTTGCTACAATATTCGGCTAATTTTTAATCCCTAGCATAAACTGTACTCATGAGTATTAATTCAAAACTATAACTAATACGCGGGTGTGGAACAGTGTACTAATGCGCCAAGTGTGGAAATCATCCCCTGAGACTTACGCGAGAGCCAAAACTTGCAATAACATTTTTACCAACATTTGTATATACACATTCGTGAGAACGCTTCAACCGCACTCATTTATTTACCGCCCCGTCGCAACATTCATTGTGTATATTCCCGTTGTAATATTTCTGGCTAATTCAGCCATCATATTAGGCTCCAGGAAGCTATTCCCAGGACAGTGGAGATGCAAGAAGCATAGAGACGACACAATGTGGGATGAGGCACCGGTGACAGATGTTAGATTCGGTACCATTCCCATGAGAAAGACCGCCTGCATGATGCTGCTGCTCTGTGATTGGTTACTGTGGTCGGCGGTAGGGCGCCAAAACGTTAAACTTTAGTTGCTATTATTAATTAAACCTGTCATCGAAATTACTTCATTTTTTTAAACATCTCTCAACAGCCAGCTATCAATCAGTCATTTCAAAATTATTAAAATCAAAGTATTACTAAAACAAAAGACTGGCGATATTACTGCCGGTGCACTTCAGTGGCGTTCGGGTCACGCCTTGCTGGCTTGTCGCGCGAAGTGTCTCGGGCAGTGCGGCTGCCCAGTTCTGACCGTTCCAATAGACAGACATGTTGTCTGTGGCAGGATGTATTTCGTGTTATTTTAGCCAGATATAATGACTGTGGAAAGATATGTTCAATACGTAGTGATCAAGAATAGTTTCTCGTGTCTATATCAATAAAAAAAGCGAGTGGCATCTCAAATGAGTTATCGTTATTTCGTAGAAGCAGTTCCTTGCGAAGTTAATTTCAGCCTCAAGAAAAAGAATCCACGACCTGCGTGCTGTTTTCTGCGCTGGGGACATCATCTTGATGAAGACAGCATGTTAGTGAAGGGTGCAAGAACTTATGTATTACGCACAGGGCAGTGGAAACAACTAGGCACCTCACGTGCACTACATGCACAGTACAAATGTGCTCAGTGACACGTCATCTGCAGTAATGCAGAGGAGATAAAGAAGGATGAAAGTAATAAATCTCACACTTATTCCTTTTTCTTGACGTACCGTACAGGTCAGGCGTTGTACTCGAAAGGCGCTTGCCTCGTATCGACAGAGATATACAATGCCTGTATGTCCAGAGGAACTTTGCACTGTAATCAGAATAATACAGGCACTGCAATATCGTATATCTGGCGACGGTTACTGACGACCGCTGTCGGTGCGCTGCGAACACAGCCATACCCGCACGCCACTACACTGGATGCGGGCTGGAACACAGGACGATCGTGGCAGGTGGTGTGTCAGCGGTCGCCGGCCGGCCCGTGCTGGGAGCGCGCGTGGTCTGCCGGGTGCCGCAGCGTCGCGTCGTTAAGGCAGTTATAGCCGGCGAGGCGCGCAGTCACGTGATGCGACGCCTCATTTGCGCGGCACGCCTTTAGCTGCAGCAGCTGCTAATTGGCGCCGCCCCGGGCGACGTCTACTCCGCGCCGCCCTGCCCTGGCCTGGCCACAACAGCGCAGCTCAGCACGCCAGACAGCCAGCTCTCATTAGCCGGTCCGCACCACGCGCCCGACCAGTGCTCACCTCAGGCTGCGTTCACAGTGGCACCGACAACGGGTAGTCAGACACCGTCGCCCGAGGTCACCCGATAACATCGGTCGACAGCATGCTCATGGCGTGTCCGATCTCCTCCGTCAGTTCTTAGCAGGGTCAAGGAGGTTAGCTTAGGTTAGAATCTATTCTACGAGGGTCACTCCAAAAGAAATGCACACTGCTTTTGTAAAAATACAGTTTTCGTTCTGCATGTGTGAATGGTTTACCGTGTGTAGATACATCCTGACAGATGTGAAAATTATCGAACTATCAGTTTAATAAGTCCCAGCTGCAAAATACTGAAGCGAATTATTTACAGACGAATGGAAAAACTGGTAGAAGCCGACCTCGGGGAAGATCAGTTTGGATTCCGTAGAAATGTTGGAACACGTGAGCCAATACTGACCCTACGACGTATCTTAGAAGAAAGATTAAGGAAAGGGAAACCTACGTTTCTAGCATTTGCAGACTTAGAGAAAGCTTGTGACAATGTTGACTTGAATACTCTCTTTCAAATTCTGAAGGTGGCAGCGGTAAAATACAGGGAGCGAAAGGCTATTTACAATTTGTACAGAAACCAGATGGCAGTTATAAGAGTCGAGGGGCATGAAAGAGAAGCAGTGGTTGAGAAGGGAGTGAGACAGGGTTGTAGCCTCTCCCCTATGTTATTCAATGTGTATATTGAGCAAGCAGTAAAGGAAACAAAAGAAAAATTCCGAGTAGGTACTAAAATCCATGGAGAGGAAATAAAAACTTTGAGGTTCACCGATGACATTGTAATTCTGTCAGAGACAGCAAAGGACTTGGAAGAGCTGTTGAACGGAATGGACAGTGTCTTGCTTTTGTTGATGTTCATCTTATACCCTCCTTTCAAAACGAGGATAATGGAATGTAGTCGAATTAAGTCGGGTGATGCTGAGGGAATTAGATTAGGAAATGAGACACGTAAAGTAGTAAAGCAGTTTTGCTATTTGGGGAGCAAAATAACTGATGATGGTCGAAGTAGAGAGGATATAAAATGTAGACTGGCAATGGCAAGGAAAGCGTTTCTGAAGAAGAGAAATTTGTTAACATCGAGCAAAGATTTAAGTGTCAGGAAGTCGTTTCTGAAAGTATTTGTATGGAGTGTAGCCATGTATGGAAGTGAAATATGGACGATAAATAGTTTGGACAAGAAGAGAATAGAAGCTTTCGAAATGTGGTGCTACAGAAGAATGCTGAAGATTTGATGGGTAGATCAAATAACTAATGAGGAGGTATTGAACAGAATTGGGGAGAAGAGGAGTTTGTGGCACAACTTGACTAGAAGAAGGGATCGGTTGGTAGGACATGTTCTGAGACATCGAGGGATCACCAATTTAGTATTGGAGGGCAGCATGGAGGTTAAAAATCGTAGAGGGAGACCAAGAGATGAATACACTAAGCAGATTCGGAAGGATGTAAGTTGCAGTAAGTACTGGGAGATGAAGAAGCTTGCACAGGATAGAGTAGCATGGAGAGCTGCATCAAACCAGTCTCAGGACTGAAGACCACAACAGATACATCCTTCCCGCTGGTTTTCAAACTTACGGTTAGTTCAACCTGTTCCCGTGAGTGGCGCTGTCACACCATGTCTTCAAGATGGCTGCTGCACTTGACGTTCGTCAGAATCAACGTGCTGTCATAGAATTCCTGTGAAAACGAGACAGTGGGAAACATTCACAAGTGGTTGAAAAAAGCGTATGGACATGCTGCTGTCGATCGCAGTACAGTTAGTCGGTGGGCAAGCAGGTTACGTGATGAAAGCAGGCACGGCAATATTGAGGATTGTCCTCGCAGCAGCAGGCCTCGTACTGCGCACACTCCGAACAATGTACGGGGTGTTTTCGAATTGGTGACTGCTGACAGACGCATCACAGTAAGAACTGTCACGCTACGTTGGGATAGGGGAAGGAAGTGTTTGCAAACTACTGATAGTGCTGGCGTTAAAAAAGGTTTGTGCCAGGTGGGTTCACAGGATGTTGACAGTGGCTCACAAAGAAACAAGACAAACGGTATGCAGCGAACTTTTGGAACAGTACGAGAATGGTGGAGATGAATTTCTTGGAAGAATTGTGACAGGTGATGAAACATGGCTCCATCATTTTTCACCAGAGACGAAGAGGCAATCAATGGAGTGGCATCATGCAAATTCACCCAAGAAAAAAAATTCAAAACCACACCTTCTGCTGGAAAAGGTATGGCTACGGTGTTTTTCGATTCCGAAAAACTCTTGCTTGTGGACATCATGCCAAGTGGAACCACAATAATTCTGATGCATATGAGACGACACTGAAGAAACTTCAATCTCGATTGTGCTGTTTTCGACCACATCGGCAAAAGCAGGATGTTTTGCTGTTGCACGAGAATGCACGGTCACATGTCAGTCAAAAAACCATGGAAGCGATAACAAAACTCGGATGGATAACACTGAAACACCCGCCTTACAGTCCTCACCTGGCTCCGTGTGACTATCATCTCTTTGGGAATCCCTTGTGCACGCTGCCAATCAGTGGCTCCAACAGGTTGGTCCAGAATCTTACCGTGCGGGTATACAGACGCTGGTTCCAAGATGGCGTAAGGCAGTTGAGAGGGATGGAAATTATGTGGAGAAATGAAAATATTGTTCCTAAAGGATGTATCGACACACTGTAAAACTTTCAAATATGTAGAATAAAAGATGGAATTAAAAAAAAATAGTGTGCATTTCTTTTGGAGTGACCCTCGTTGTATGAAATGGATACCATGACGCCTCTGTGCTTGGATATGAGTGCTGCATAGAGGCTTCTACTACTAAAGAGACGCCGAATGGATGTGAACGAACTTTCCTGTCTTGTAAAGAATGTGGAGTACTATACACTCTGTCCTCAGTTATCGAAATAAGCAGACAAGTTTTACGAATATATGAGATGACAGGATAAACAATCTGTTACAACATACTGGAGGTAATTCGTGCTAACCTTGAAGAGCAAGTTATAAACACGCTGTTTCGCTGTATTTTTTTAAAGTTGTGCTGACGTAAGTTAGTTAACCTTCAATGACTGTCATTTAGCACACAAGTGAACGACAAGCATAAAGTGTAGCATAAGAAACTCTGAAAACCTAAAGAACTTAAAAGTGGGAATACATACTGTACATCACATTTGCAATCCAGTTCATATTTAACAGAATCACTACCCTAGTGGCATAAAACGCCAGTAAGTAGTTACAATAATTTGTAGACAATGTAAGGGGACATCATCCTTTAGCATTACCTTTCCTCAACAGTAGCTGTCGATACCAGTACAACTTTTCGAATTTGGACAGGTCAGTGTTATCTCAGTTGCTTTTCTGAAAACTTTCATATAATTTTATACATAGTATGTTATATTTCAAGCTAAAATTTAAGAAAAGAAATTACTTCATAAAATATTTTAGCTTCGATTTTGTAATTGTTTAGTACTGGTTCTGAATGTAAAGCTACAATTATTTTCTTTATAAACGTTTGAAATTACGTAATATTTGCACAGACAAAATTTCTATTATTATTGACGCAATACTGCACTGTTTACTATGTATATGTCTGGATTCATTTATGAAATAATAATCGACATTAATAATGTAACAGAAAGAAGTAGAAATTCATTTGTTAAGAAAAATTGTAAACCCTTTAGAGTATTGTTATTTCCGCAGAGTGAGGGAGTCGCAAACAAGCCTCTGATGTGATCGGACATATTTTTGTATCTTTGTGAAAAATCAAAAGACTACGATATCCTAAAATGTAAGAAAATCCAACCCTGAGGACCTAAAATCTGAGATTTTCAGCTTCAAGAATCAGATCTTTAGACAAGAAGAACTGGAGCCATCTCAACATGACAAGCTAAGTCAACCTGAAAGTTTATTCTAACCTTCGCTCCTCAAGACTTTAATCTGGACAATAGATGGTAGTAGGAAGGAGGGGGCTGATTACAATAACTAATGACTACCTGCTACAAGCATATAAGATACGCCACACTTTTCACTTGAACAAACTCATTTTTGAGGTGTTAATCTACGACTGAAATTGCCAATAAAAATTTTGCCTACTTGAGGTTTCGAATACATCTGCGATTTCAGTCCATAGATTCCGAACTGTATCCCGATTACGATACTCTGATCCTCAGGATGCCAAAAACTCACTCTTTCTTGGACTAAACTTACCAGTTTCTCACGCTACGTATTTCGTCTGCGACAAAGTCGGTCGATTTGACCGAAGAAAACAAACTGATTTGATTTTCACCGATTGTCGTTCCAAGTCTGTACGTTCAGGGGATAGAATCAGCTATAGTGTGACCGCGCATGTAGGGGCGTAATGAACAGAAAAGATCGACCCTATCCGGCCGATGTCGGTCGTCGGCAGAATCCACCGATATTGGTGCCGCTGTGACCGCAGCCAACCCGCTCACAGACGGCGAATGCTGCGCGTTCCCCACTACACCTGGGGCACTCAATAAGTGATGAGAACAACCGTTTCAAAACTATCATTCGGAAGTTGTTGTTGTTGTGGTCTGCACGCCTGAGACTGGTTTGATGCAGCTCTCCATGCTACTCTATCCTGTGCACGCTTCTTCATCTCCCAGTACCTACTGCAACCTACATCCTTCTGAATCTGCTTAGTGTATTGATCCCTTGGTCTCCCTCTACGATTTTTACCCTCCACGCTGCCCTCCAATGCTAAATTTGTGATCCCTTAATGCCTCAAAACGTGTCCTACCAACCGATCCCTTCTTCTGGTCAAGTTGTGCCACAAACTTCTCTTCTCCCCAATCCTATTCAATACTTCCTCATTAGTTACGTGATCTACCCACCTTATCTTCAGCATTCTTCTGTAGCACCACATTACGAAAGCTTCTATTCTCTTCTTGTCCAAACTGGTTATAGTCCATGTTTCACTTCCATACATGGCGACACTCCATACAAATACTTTCAGAAACGACTTCCTCACACTTTAATCTATACTCGATGTTAACAAATTTCTCTTCTTCAGAAACGATTTCCTTGCCATTGCCAGTCTACATTTTATATCCTCTCTACTTCGACCATCATCAGTTATTTTGCTCCCTAAATAGCAAAACTCCTTTACTACTTTAAGTGTCTCATTTCCTAATCTAATTCCCTCAGCTTCACCCGATTTAATTTGACTATATTCCATTATCCTCGTTTTGCTTTTGTTGATGTTCATCTTATATCCACCTTTCAAGACACTGTCCATTCCGTTCAACTGCTCTTCCAAGTCCTTTGCTGTCTCTGACAGAATTACAATGTCATCGGCGAACCTCAAAGTTTTTACTTCTTCTCCATGAATTTTAATACCTACTCCGAATTTTTCTTTTGTTTCCTTTACTGCTTGCTCAATATACAGATTGAATAACATCGGGGAGAGGCTACAACCCTGTCTCACTCCTTTCCCAACCACTGCTTCCCTTTCATGCCCCTCGACTCTTATAACTGCCATCTGGTTTCTGTACAAATTGTAAATAGCCTTTCGCTCCCTGTATTTTACCCCTGCCACCTTCAGAATTTGAAAGAGAGTATTCCAGTTAACGTTGTCAAAAGCTTTCTCTCCGTCTACAAATGCTAGAAACGTAGGTTTGCCTTTTCTTAATCTTTCTTCTAAGATAAGTCGTAAGGTTAGTATTGCCTCACGTGTTCCAACATTTCTACGGAATCCAAACTGATCTTCCCCGAGGTCCGCTTCTACCAGTTTTTCCATTCCTCTGTAAAGAATTCGCGTTAGTATTTTGCAGCTGTGACTTATTAAACTGATAGTTCGGTAATTTTCACATCTGTCAACACCTGCTTTCTTTGGGATTGGAATTATTATATTCTTCTTGAAGTCTGTGGGTATTTCGCCTGTCTCATACATCTTGCTCACCAGATGGTAGAGTTTTGTCATGACTGGCTCTCCCAAGGCCATCAGTAGTTCTAATGGAATGTTGTCTACTAAGGGGGCCTTGCTTCGACTCAGGTCTTTCAGTGCTCTGTCAAACTCTTCACGCAGTATCTTATCTCCCATTTCATCTTCATCTACATCCTCTTCCATTTCCATACTATTGTCCTCAAGTACATCGCCCTTGTATAAACCCTCTATATACTCCTTCCACCTTTCTGCCTTCCCTTCTTTGCTTAGAACTGGGTTGCCATCTGAGCTCTTGATACTCATACAAGTGGTTCTCTTCTCTCCAAAGGTCTCTTTAATTTTCCTGTAGGCAGTATATTCGTAAGTAGCTGTTACGTATTTGTTGAACTGTTCTTTCATACTTTTGAGTCAAACATGTCTTTGTGAGCAACCGAATGAAAACAATCGCTTCAGTCGGTTGTAGTAGTCCAACCAGGACTATCTTTCACTGATTTCTTTCGAGAGAAACCAATCTGTAATATTTCTGCCGCCCGAATCTCGTCTTCGTCCTTTCAACTGAAACAGTTCTTCAGTGAGACCAGGCATTGCCAGCAGGGGAAACAACGATGTTGAAACTAAATTTTTCAGCATAGCCAAAGGTCGCACTCAGTATTTTTTGGCTCTGGCTCTCAGCACTATGGGACTTAACAGCGATGGTCATCAGTCCCCTAGAACTTAGAACTACTTAAACCTAACTAACCTAAGGACATCACACAACACCCAGTCATCTCAGCACTATGGGACTTAACAGCGATGGTCATCAGTCCCCTAGAACTTAGAACTACTTAAACCTAACTAACCTAAGGACATCACACAACACCCAGTCATCACGAGGCAGAGAAAATCTCTGACCCCGCCGGGAATCGAACCCGGGAACCCGGGCGTGGGAAGCGAGAACGCTACCGCACGACCACGAGCTGCGGACAGTATTTTTTACTGGCTGGTTTCCATCATAAGTTTAAAAAGAGCATTGCCAGGAATTACGTAATTTACAATGCAAAATACACTGATGTGACAAAAGTCATGGGATACCTGTTAATATGGTCACGCACTTCCTTTGTGCCAGGCGTAGTGGAGCAACTAGACACGTGGCATGGACTCAACAGGTCGTCGGAAGTCCCCTGCAGAAATCTCGAGCCATGCTGCCTCTATAGCCGTCCATTATTGTGAAAGTGTAGCCGGTGCAGTATTTTGTACACGAACTAACCTTCCCATTAAGACTCATGTCGGGCGATCGCGGTGACCAAATCATTCGCTCGATCTGTCCAGAACGTCCTTCAAACCAATCGCGAACCATTATAGTCCGGAGATATCACACATTGTCATCCATAAAAATTCCAGCCACGAGTGGTTTCAAATGACCTCTAAGTAACCCAACATAACCATTTCCAGTCAATTATCGGTTTACATGGTCCAGAGGACCAGTCCATTCCACATAAACACAGTCCACACCATTATGGAACCACTACCAGGTTGCACAATGCCTTCTTGACAACTTGGGTCCATGGTTTCGTGAGGTATGAGCTACGCTCTAACCATGACATCAATTCTTACCAACTGTTATCGGGAATCTCCTGACCAGGTCATGGTTTTCCAGTCGTCTAGGGTCCATTAGATATGGTCACAAACCCATGAGAGGCGCTGCAAGCTATGCTTGCTGATACCAAAGGCACTCGCGTCATTCGTCTGCTAGCAAAGTACACACATCAATAAAAGTTTTGCATCGCCCCGGTTCCAAGAACTCCTGAAGATGGGCGTTGACTGTGGATATTGTATCACAAACACAGTCCCTTTGTCTGTTCAGAGATGTCACTAAACCTGACATAAGATGTGAACAACCACGCATGAGCAGCGCCTATTAGACGGAGGGGGCCCGACAACGGATCAGTTCCAGTCATTCCACGAGGTAGGAGGGACAAGTCACGTGTTATCTGTAGTTCAACCATGCCTGGACGGTCAATAGCACGGTTCGATCGCATCCGCGTCGTTACTTTGCGCCAGGAAGGGTTCTCAACAAGGGAAGAGTACAGGCGTCTCGGAGTGAACCAAAGCGATGTTGTTCGGACATGGAGGAGATACAGAGAGACAAGAACTGTCGATGACATGCCTCGCTCAGGCCGCCCAACGGCTACTACCGCAGTGGATGACCGCTACCCACGGATTATAGCTCGGAGGAAGCCTGACAGCAACGCCTCCATGTGGAATAATGCTTTTCGTGCAGCCACAGGGCGTCGTGTTACGAGTCAAACTGTGCGCAATAGGCTGCATGATGCGCAACTTCACTCCCCACGTCCAAGGCGAGTTCTACCTTTGCAACCACGACACCATGAAGCGCGGTACAAATGAGCCCAGCAACATGCCGAATGGACCGCTCAGGACTGGCATCACGTTCTCTCCACCGATGAGTGTCGCATATGCCTTCAACCAAACAATCGTCGGAGATGTGTTTGGAGGCAACCCGGTCAAAGCTGAACGGCTTAGACACCAGCGAGTGCAGCGAGGTGGAGGTTCCCTGCTGTTTTCGGGTGGCATTATGTATGGTCGACGTACGCCGCTGGTGGTCACGGAAGGCGCCGTAACGGCTGTACGATACGTGAATGCCATCCTCCGACCATATCGGCAGCATATTGGCGGTCCATTCGTCTTCAAGTAAGAAAATTCGCGCCCCCATCGTGCACATCTTGTGAATGACTTCCTTCAGGATAACGATATTGCTCGACTAGATTGGCCAGCATGTTTTCCAGTCATGAATCCTATCGAACATGCCTGGGATAGATTGAAAAGAGCTGTTTATGGACGACGTGACCCACCATCCACTCTGAGGGATATACTCCGAATAGCCGTTAAGGAGTGGGACATTTGGACCAACGGTGTCTTGATGAACTTGTGGATAGTATGCCATGACGAATACAGGCAATGCACGAGGACGTGCTACTGGGTATTAGAGGTACCGGTGTGGACAGCAATCTGGACCACCACCTTTCAAGGTCTCGCAGTATGGTGGTACAAGATGCAGTGTGTGGTTTCCATGAGCAATAAAAAGGACGGAAGTTATGTTTATGTTGATCTCTATTTCAATTTTCTGTACAGGTTCCGGAACTCGCAGAACAGAGGTGATGCACAACTTTTTTTTTTGATGTGTGTATATTAACGCCAAATTTCGCGACACTATCCTGCCGTTAGCACTGTTAAGTCTACGAAAACGCAGCTGCTATTGGTCGTTAAGTGAATGTCGTTGTCCATGTAGAATGTTAATGCCTAAAATTGCGTATTCTCGGCAGACTCTTTACACTGTGAACCTCGGAATGTTGAATTCTCTAGCGATTTCTGAAACAGAATGTCCCATGCGTCTAGCTGCAACTACCATTCCGTGTTGAAATGAAAGTATGTTATTTCCCGTCATGAGGTCATAATGATGTACAAAATCTTTTCACATGAATCACCTGAGTACAAACGATAGCTCCGCTACTGTACTGCCATTAAACCTTGCGTACGCAATACTACCGCCATCTGTATATTTGCATATCTCTATACCATGACTTGTCACCTCAGTTTACATATTCGTATAAAACGAAGTGTGACAGTATGGAATCTTGCACTGACATTACAGAACATATTACAATTAAAATATGTTAACTTGCACTCAAAACAAGTACATTAGTTGGCTGATTACGTCGCCAGAGCCAGAGATTACGTTCGTTGTAGAACACTGCTTCCAACGTACATGACAACATCCATCCAGTGATCTTATTGAGCGAGATAATGTCGTTTATACTCATAGGTTCGAATGTGCCTCACGACAAAACCAATGCATTTCAATCGCTACACTAACATCGAAATATGGTAAACCACTGCCATTTGTTACGACATACATATCGCTAAAGGAAATAGAAATTTACATTTTCATTGCCACTTTTATGAGCGTGTATACAGACACGACGTTTCTGCACTAGACAAAATTTCATTGTGCTGCAGTAGCTGTTGGCATCTTTAAAAAATACATCTTTCGAAATATCTTCACTAACACAGATTCAAAACACAGATTCAAAAACACAGATTCAAAAGCACAGATTCAAAAGCACAGATTCAAAAGCACAGATTCAAAAGCACAGATTCAAAAGCACAGATTCAAAAGCACAGATTCAAAAACACAGATTTGTTTTAATGTTGCCTTGGACATCGGAAGGACTGTTATACTCCCAACTTAATTTCTGGTGCCGGCTGTGTAATCAGCAAACTACTGCACTCTAAACATGTGTCGCCATATTTTAAATGGAATATGTTCTTAAATGGAAATGTAAAATTCCATACTGCCACACTTTTTTTGTATATTGCTCAGTGTAGATTCCAGAGTTTTTTGAATTGTCTTGTGGCTATCCTGACAAACTTACTTCCATCGAATAATGTTTTAGGTGATTGACCTATCGACATTACTCTGAGTGAACCCACTCTGAAGCGCTTTCATTAACTGAACTAAAACAATAGTATACAACTGGGTACACATACGTCTACCTCCGGGGGTACGTGAAGACATCTTAGGCGGCACGCCAAAGTGAAATTATACATTATAAATATCTTTTTAATTAAGTATCGAACATACTGATTCTTCTTTTTATCATTTAAAACTGATTAATGTAGTGCTGTGGAATAAGTTGTTCCAAATGCAATTAATATGTAACTAATAAAACTGATGAATAGCTGAGGGCATGGCTGGGGTGTTAAGTTGAGCACAAAAGTTCTCTTACTGATATCAGTAGAAGAAACTGACATTGCCACATTTTAGCGACTGTTTGCAATCAGTTTTACTTGATAGGTGTGATGATGTCCATTAATCAATATTCAATTGAATGTAGCATTCGCACTCTTATTCAGCCATTATTCTGCGTATAAGGTACACATACTGTGCAGGAAACTACGTTAATAACTACTTATATACAAATAATACCCATGCACACAAACTCGTGAACATTTTTCGGTCTTTGAAAAGTGGCAGGTAGACTTATGGTATTTCACGGACATGAAGTAGTAATATTATTCGCATCCACTGACTGGTACTTCAGTTTTACAGTTAAGCCTATTTTCAACCATTACAATTTGTAATTATGTTCGCATCCCTTTGGAGCGCTGTAAGTGACGCTTGGAATCGCTTAATCCTCTGCGCATTGAATTCCGAGCGGAAAATTCAATCGTTTTGGCATTGTTAATTCATTACTGTTCACTATAGTCTGTTAACTACTGTCGTCATTGTTATTGCCGTTCCGATATTTCCTTTTTATTGAGTGCTAATTAGTGAATTTTAGTTCAGGTTTCCTTCCACGTTTCCGATTAAGCGTTCTCTTACGGTAAACTTCGTGTCTGTATCAGAATGTAGAAACGCTCAGTGCGAAAGAATCATATGACTGGACAAAAAGTGATCCTCAAGACAAAATCAATGCGATATACAGTATTCGCAAGGATAATTCATATTATGAAAATATATTAAGGAAATTCACAGAGAATTAACTAATGATGACAAATTTCTCGAAAAAAAAAATATTCCGTGAAGTGGCAGTATATGCTTAAACAGCAAGTAACCATACAATTTTTTAAGAAAGTCTCTTATATGCTGTCTGTTCACGTCACCTCAGCTTTTACCGAAATTCAGTTATCGGTGATGGGTGCACACCAGTGGAAAGAAAGAAGGCGGGAGAAGGAGGGAGGGGGGGGGGGGGGAAAGAGAGAGAGAGATGGTGGTGGTGGTTAGTGTTTAACGTCCCGTCGACAACGAGGTCATTAGAGACGGAGCGCAAGCTCGGGTTAGGGAAGGATTGGGAAGGAAATCGGCCGTGCCCTTTCAAAGGAACCATCCCGGCATTTGCCTGAAACGATTTAGGGAAATCACGGAAAACCTAAATCAGGATGGCCGGAGACGGGATTGAACCGTCGTCCTCCCGAATGCGAGTCCAGTGTGCTAACCACTGCGCCACCTCGCTCGGTGAGAGAGAGAGAGAGAGAGAGAGAGAGAGAGAGAGAGAGAGAGAGAGAGAGAGAGAGAGCTTCAATAAATTTCGATAAGAGTAAATGTACAATTATTTAAACATAAATTTACGATGTAGTAACAATTATGAACCTTTTAGATCAAACCAAAAATCCATATCAATCCATATTTAATGCAAGAACTACAAAAAATTCGTATTTACTTAAAATAAATGGAGACATGTTGAAAGTATTTCATTTTTCAAATATATATTTTATCCACTGTCCTTCAAAGCAAATACGTTATTTGACTAACTAAGTTGGCATATAACTGAAAATGCTGAGGAACTAAGCACATTCAATCACTCAAACCCAGAGACTTAGTGGGAACATTCATTCATATACCTCTCCTAGAGATACGGCTTCTCTCAAATCCCTCTCTATAAATAGGGTCAGATATTAATGCGAAGTAGCATGAAAAATTCGTCGTCGTTCCAGTCTGTGAGCGCCATGGAAGCATCCAAAAAATTCTGCATATGACAGACAAAACACAGCATTTACGCAACAAGTGTACGCCTACCGTTTATGCGACGCGCTCAACTCTACTGCAAAGCGGGACAGTATTCCTTTTTGACGCACCGACAGTTTCGAGTCACAGATAAGAAGCAAAAGGTACCAGACTAAACAAAATGGTATTACTCCGACTTTGAATGCAGACACGCTTCAAACACAGATCCGTCGTTTCTTTGCGTGGCCTTTCGCCAGTGACCTAAGTTAATTTATATTCAAATTTTGTACGTGGGAAAGAAAGATGCCGCCTTTAGGAATATTAAAGAGAGCTTTCGAGAAAATCTAATAAGCTGTATGAATAACAAGAGCTCAGACGACAAGCCAGCTTGCAAAGATAGTAAGCCGAAAGGTGGAAGGAGTATATAGAAGAGGTACGTTATGGAAATGCACTTGAAAACAGGTGAGTATAGTAAGGGAAGAGGAGTTAGATAAATATTAAAGGGAGACATGATACTGCGAGAAGAATTCGACAGAGCACAGAAAGGCCTTGTTGGAAATAAGGGTCCTGGAGTAGACAACAGTCCCATCGAACTTCTGGCATCCTTGGGAGAACCAGTAGTGACAAAACGATTCCACCAGTTGTGCAAGGCATATGAGACAGGGGAAACACCCTGACTTACAGAAGAACGTAAAAATTCTAATACCAAAGACATCTGGCGTTGACGTATGTGAATATTACTGAACTATCTGTTTAATTAGTCACTGCTGGAAAATACTGACATTATTATTTAGGGAAGAATCGAAAGACTGGGATAATCAGTGCATCGATTTCATTGGACATGTTTGTAACGCTGTTTTTAGCTCGTCAAGTTTGGCTAAAACCGATAAGCCACCATCCCAGTCGCAAGAGCGGGATCGAGTCTGTCTCCCCGGTATTAGTTCCGGCACAAAGTGGGACGCAGCCCTTGCGTCGTAGCTGAAACACAGTGTATTCTGCGCAAAGATAAATAGAAAGAAAGGAAAACAAGAAAGCCACTGAAAGCTGACGTAATTAATGCAATAGGGACTTAAGATGGCGCATATGGTATTTTTTACACTTGATCTCTGAACTACTGCCAGGTAGCGACTTAGGCTTTCCCTTATTCTGATTCAGTCGTCGTTTTCTACCTACCTAGTGTTTGGACCACCGCTGAAACAAAAGCTTACACAGGCTATGCAGGTGGGTTTTCGAAATGTCCATGTATTGTGAAATTTAAAACTTTCCAGACATTCAGGTTGTTCCATTAAATTCTGGGCGAACTGCCAGAAGTCAATAACATACTAAGATATAAGGTTACTGACATCTGACTATTTGCCTGAAATTTCATGGAACAATTCCCGTATATTGCTTTACACAAATGGTTGCCTCTGACAATCTAGAACCACAAGCAAGAGAAAACAATCGAACTGTTTATTCGTATTGACGCAGTTTATGTTTGTCAAACCTGCTAACACGACTAAAAGTGCAGTTCACGATCGGATTAATAATTTTCGTCATTTAGCATGAAGATCCCAAACCTATCAACTTGAGTTGTTCTTCCTTCATATTGCAGTTATCGCGCATTTCAACATCCACGGCACATCTAAACTGATCTGGTGGTCATGCTATTTTCAGCAGTAAAGCGTTTGGAATAACAGCTGGCGATGCAGTAAAGGTTGGAGAATTTGAACAGCCGCTTTTATAGCGTCAGAATACGACTGTAGCGGCAGGGAACGAAGAATTAAGCAGAAAGGTATTCTACCAAGCGAGGTGGCGCAGTGGTTGGCACACTGGACTCGCATTCGGGAGGACGACGGTTCAAAAATGCGTCAGGCCATCCTGATTTAGGTTTTCCGTGATTTTCCGAAATCGGTCAGAGAAATGCCGGGATGTTTCCTTTGAAAGGGCACTGGCAACTTCCTTCCAGATCCTTCCCGTATCCGATGGGACCAATGACCTCGCTATCTGGTGGCCGCTCGCCTCAAATCAACCATCCAACCAGAAAGGTATTCTTATGGGCACGATATAAACTCCAGGAACTATGAGTCTCATTTTGAATATTTTTGTTTTCAACAGAGTTCGTTGTTCTATAATACATTTTCCTAAATTTGTCCTCACGACTGGGCGATTTACTCTGTAGCACCGATATCAGCTGCGGGCAACTGACTGTTTCAGGGAAATCGTTAAATGCTTCTACAGTGACAAACATACGAAATAAAAATTCTACAAGAAATGAAAGGCGAATATCAAATGGCTCTAAGCACTGTGGGACTAAACATCTGAGGTCATCAGTCACCTAGAATTAGAACTACTTACGCCTAACTAACCTAAGGACATCACACACATCCATGCCCGAGGCAGGATTCAAACCTGCGAGCGTAGCAGCAGCGCGGTTCCGGACTGGTTCAAAATGGTTCAAATGGCTCTGAGCACTATGGGACTTAACATCTATGGTCATCAGTCCCCTAGAACTTAGAACTACTTAAACCTAACTAACCTAAGGACAGCACACAACACCCAGCCATCACGAGGCAGAGAAAATCCCTGACCCCGCCGGGAATCGAACCCGGGAACCCGGGCGTGGGAAGCGAGAACGCTACCGCACGACCACGAGATGCGGGCGGTTCCGGACTGAAGCATCTAGAACCGCTCGGCCACAGCGTCCGGCAAGCGAATATTAGAAGACGTAAGCTTTCAGTTATGAGGACAAGAAATAATACCAAAAACGAAAGCCAAATATCGCGGGCTGGTTATGGATACTACACTGTCATGGAAATCTCACTCAGACAACATTACAGTAAATGTAAGATAACGACTCGGTGTTTTAAAACTTATTAAAGCACATATTAACGACGCTTCGAACGAAACATTAGTTCATACATACAATAACTCCATTAGACTAATTCTCAAATATGTAGCGCCCGTCTGTACGGCTAACAAAGACCAAGCAAAACGTTTATTCAGCACAGAAAAAGACTTTTAAAGAATAGTTACAAGAACTTCCACACGTCCAACAACGCAACATACGAAATATCCAAATCATAGAATCTGCTAGTAAAATCGGACTGAACAGTTGAAGTACCAGTACACCGACAAAGACAGAATAATAATAATTTTAAATTTTCCACGATTTACATAAAATTACCCGCCACATACAAAAGCCCGGTGCATAAGGATAACAGACGAATGCTACATTTAAACAGAACTGCAAACAGGGCTGGCCGACAGCAAACTGTCTCTTATAAATAGTCAAGAAAGGAAATAAAAGACTAGGAAAATAACAATCATGCCTACAGTTAGCATACCTTAACGCGGCTCCTCTTGATCAGTGAAAGTCGGCTGACTTCGTGCCGCTTCGGAATGTTTACGGTCGCTGCCAGCCTTAGACACCTAACAGAATTTTCCGCTGTAGCAATATGTAGCCATTGTTAATACAGTGTTGATTCGCGTGCGATATTGTGCGAAGGGACTTAATATTATTTACAAAAATGAGCAAAGAGGCTGCACCTTGTCCTTCTAGCGACTCGCCATGAACTTTCCACTCATTTCTCCGATTCATTAATTCACTACATGTTCGTTTCTTTTAAAAGCTATAAGCCACCTGCTCTGGGAGGAAAGGGGCGTGGTTTGCCTCAGCAGCGGTTGCGCTACGAGCAGATCGCAAGCTTCCGCTACCTGCATCCTTCGTTCAGTGGTCAAGTTAAAATGTGCGATCTGTACACTTCAGAATGTTATCCCAGGTGGTGTTTTACCGGGGCATCCCTCACAAGTATGGCGAATGCGGCATTATACCATACTTCCTCAAAAAAAAAAAAAAAAAAATTCAGGAAAAACTAATAGACAATAAATTGGAACGTCTACTCTCCCAATCTAAAAATGACTGGAGTGCAAACAACAACCAAACATATGGCTAAAAAGAGCGTAAACGCTTATCACTCCACTCTCTCCCCTGAAGAAAGGAAATGAAAGACTTCAAAAAACATTCTGGGAGTCACTGTACATGTTCTGTTCTACTCCCTCAGCACAGTTTAGCATTACTTCCATACTTCAGAATAAAATAATTATCAATTAACTTCATCTTTATAGCGTACACGAGAGCACCAGCGGAATAGATCTATACTACTGTATAAGGGCAAGTCCTCGCTTAATATTGTTACAAAAACACTCGAAATGTAAGTGACAGGTTTGCTTCAGATTTTTACTTTATGCTCTAATAAACATTCGGACGGTTGCGTATATTTAATACCTTTGGTACAAATACTGTTTTGCAAAAATCTCAACAAGTTCTTGACTGCTTTAATTTGAATTTTTACTCGGTATTCTAATACACATTTGAACTGACACAATATGTATACATACAATGCGAGATGCCTTTAATAGGTTCCACAACGAAACGTTGTCTCGAAATTTGGTAGAAAATCCGAAGAAATTCTGGTCGTATGTAAAGTACACAAGCGGCAAGGCGCAGTCAATACCTTCGCTGCGCAGTGCCGATGGTACTATTACCGACGACTGTGCCGCTAAAGCGGAGTTATTGAACGCAGTTTTCCGAAATTCCTTCACCAGGGAAGACGAATGGAATATTCCAGAATTTGAACACGAACAGCTGCTAGCATGAGTTTCTTAGAAGTAGATACCTTAGGGGTTGCGAAGCAACTCAAATCGCTTGATACGGGCAAGTCTTCAGGTCCAGATTGCATACCGATTAGCTTCCTTTCAGATTACGCTGATACAATAGCTCCCTACTTAGCAATCATATACAACCGCTCGCTCACCGACAAATCTGTACCTACAGATTGGAAAATTGCGCAGGTCGTACCAGTGTTTAAGAAGGGTAATAGGAGTAATCCATCGAACTACAGACCTGTATCATTGACGTCGGTTTGCAGCAGGGTTTTGGAGCATATACTGTATTCAAACCTTAATAGACGGCAAATCATCGAGTAAAACTGAAGTGATATCGGGTGTTCCCCAGGGAAGCGTCCTGGGACCTCTGCTGTTCCTGATCTATATAAATGACCTGGGTGACAATCTGAGCAGTTCTCTTAGGTTGTTCGCAGATGATGCTGTAATTTACCGTCTAGTAAGGTAATCCGAAGACCAGTATGAGTTGTAAAGCGATTTAGAGAAGATTGCTGTATGGTGTGGCAGGTGGCAGTTGACGCTAAATAACGAAAAATGTGAGGTGATCCACATGAGTTCCAAAAGAAATCCGTTGGAATTCGATTACTCGATAAATAGTACAATTCTCAAGGCTGTCAATTCAACTAAGTACCTGGGTGTTAAAATTACGAACAACTTCAGTTGGAAAGACCACATAGATAATATTGTGGGGGAGGCGATCCAAAGGTTGCGTTTCATTGGCAGGAAACTTAGAAGATGCAACAAGTCCACTAAAGAGACGGCTTACACTACACTCGTTCGTCCTCTGTTAGAATATTGCTGCGCGGTATGGGATCCTTACCAGGTGGGATTGACGTAGGACATCGAAAGGGTGCAAAAAAAAAAAAAAAAAAAAAAAAAAAAAAGGGGCAGCTCGTTTTGTATTATCACGTAATAGGAGAGAGAGTGTGGCAGATATGATACGCGAGTTGGGATGGAAGTCATTAAAGCAAAGACGTTTTTCGTCGCGGCGAGATCTACACTCCTGGAAATGGAAAAAAGAACACATTGACACCGGTGTGTCAGACCCACCATACTTGCTCCGGACACTGCGAGAGGGCTGTACAAGCAATGATCACACGCACGGTACAGCGGACACACCAGGAACCGCGGTGTTGGCCGTCGAATGGCGCTAGCTGCGCAGCATTTGTGTACCGCCGCCGTCAGTGTCAGCCAGTTTGCCGTGGCATACGGAGCTCCATCGCAGTCTTTAACACTGGTAGCATGCCGCGACAGCGTGGACGTGAACAGTATGTGCAGTTGACGGACTTTGAGCGAGGGCGTATAGTGGCCATGCGGGAGGCCGGGTGGACGTACCGCCGAATTGCTCAACACGTGGGGCGTGAGGTCTCCACAGTACATCGATGTTGTCGCCAGTGGTCGGCGGAAGGTGCACGTGCCCGTCGACCTGGGACCGGACCGCAGCGACGCACAGATGCACGCCAAGACCGTAGGATCCTACGCAGTGCCGTAGGGGACCGCACCGCCACTTCCCAGCAAATTAGGGACACTGTTGCTCCTGGGGTATCGGCGAGGACCATTCGCAACCGTCTCCATGAAGCTGGGCTACGGTCCCGCACACCGTTAGGCCGTCTTCCGCTCACGCCCCAACATCGTGCAGCCCGCCTCCAGTGGTGTCGCGAGAGGCGTGAATGGAGGGACGAATGGAGACGTGTCGTCTTCAGCGATGAGAGTCGCTTCTGCCTTGGTGCCAATGATGGTCGTATGCGTGTTTGGCGCCGTGCAGGTGAGCGCCACAATCAGGACTGCATACGACCGAGGCACACAGGGCCAACACTCGGCATCATGGTGTGGGGAGCGATCTCCTACACTGGCCGCACACCACTGGTGATCGTCGAGGGGACACTGAATAGTGCACGGTACATCCAAACCGTCATCGAACCCATCGTTCTACCATTCCTAGACCGGCAAGGGAACTTGCCGTTCCAACAGGACAATGCACGTCCGCATGTATCCCGTGCCACCCAACGTGCTCTAGAAGGTGTAAGTGAACTACCCTGGCCAGCAAGATCTCCGGATCTGTCCCCCATTGAGCATGTTTGGGACTGGATGAAGCGTCGTCTCACGCGGTCTGCACGTCCAGCACGAACGCTGGTCCAACTGAGGCGCCAGGTGGAAATGGCATGGCAAGCCGTTCCACAGGACTACATCCAGCATCTGTACGATCGTCTCCATGGGAGAATAGCAGCCTGCATTGCGGCGAAAGGTGGATATACACTGTACTAGTGCCGACATTGTGCATGCTCTGTTGCCTGTGTCTATGTGCCTGTGGTTCTGTCAGTGTGATCATGTGATGTATCTGACCCCAGGAATGTGTCAATAAAGTTTCCCCTTCCTGGGACAATGAATTCACGGTGTTCTTATTTCAATTTCCAGGAGTGTATTTACGAAATTTCAGTCACCAACTTACTCTTCCGAATGCGAAAATATTTTGTTGAGCCCAGCCTACATAGGTAGGAATGATCATCAAAATAAAATAAGAGAAATCAGAGCTAGAACAGAAAGGTTTAGGTGTTCGTTTTTCCCGTGCGCTGTTCGGGAGTGGAATGGTAGAAAGATAGTATGATTGTGCTTCGACGAACCCTCTGCCAAGCACTTAAGTAGATGTAGATTCAGTGTGATAAATAAGATCGCGGTCGGCTTAATCAGAAGGAAAAATTTTTGAGATCAAACTGAAACATATACGTACATCATATATAAACAAATGAAACACGCAATTACAATTAATAATGACAGCAGTTTCAAAGTGAATTTTGCTTGCGCTTGATGCAGTGTTACGTGTGAGTGTCCCGAAAAGAGGTTAATAATCTTGTTTTTTCCTATTTTGGAGACACTTCACCGACTGAGCCACATTCGTCAAAATCATTCGCGTTTTTAACTGGTTTAAACCGTGTTATCCACTTCTGTACAAGTGACTTTGATTTGCTCACATATTTTGGCACCGTGACATGATTCATTTTCTGACCTCTAGGGTCACGACAGAGTGAAACAGCATCAAAAAATGACGCGTAAGCTGCACTCATGTCCCTTCTTGTTTATCTCAGTCAAAACTTCGGAGTAAACTAATGCTTTATGGACATTGCATGAAGGACAAAGGTTCCCTCTATTCCAAAGAACTAAGCTGGTATATCAAGTAGGTCCCAGTTTGCCTCACATGTGCTGAGTGCAACCCGCTTGCCAACAGCGCTCGGCAGACCTGATGGTCACCGATCCAAGTGCTAGCACAGCCCGACAGCGCTTAACTTCGGTGATCTGACGGGAACCGGTGTCACCACTGCGGCAAGGCCGTTGGCACGCTCTAGGTTAATACACTATTGGCCATTACAATTGCTTTACCACGAAAAAATGCAGATGATAAACGGATATTCATTGGACAAATATATTATACTAGAACTGACATGTGATTGTATTTCACGCAATTTGGGTGCATAGATCCTGAGAAATCAGTACCCAGAACAACCACCTCCGGCCGTAATAACGGCCTTGATACCCCTGGGCATTGAGTCAAACAGAGCTTGGATGGCGTGTACAGGTACAGTTGCCCATGCAGCTTCAATACGATACCACAGTTCATCAAGAGTAGTGACTGGCGTATTGTGACGAGCCACTTGCTAGGCCACCACTGACCAGACTTTTCAATTCGTGAGAGATCTGGAGAATGTGCTGGTCAGGGCAGCAGTCGAACATTTTCTGTATCCAGAAAGGCCCGTACAGGACCTGCAACATGCGGTCGTGCATTATCCTGCTGAAATGTAGGGTTTCGCAGGGATCGAATGAAGGGTAGAGCCACGGGTCGTAATACATCTGAAATGTAACGTCCACTGTTCAAAGTGACGTCAATGCGATGAAGAGGTGAACGAGAAGTGTAACCAGTGGCACCCCATACCATCACGCCGGGTGATATGCCAGTATGGCGATGACGAATACAAGTGTCCAATATGCGTTCACCGCGATGTCGCCAAACACGGGGACCGTCATGATGCTGTAAACAGAACCTGGATTCATCCGAAAAAAATGACGTTTTGCCATTCGTGCACCCAGGTTCATCGCTGAGTACACCATCGCAGGTGCTCGTGTCTGTGATGCAGCGCCAAGAGTAACCGCAGCTATGGTCTCCGAGCTGATAGTCCATGCGGCTGCAGACGTCGTCGAACTGTTCGTGCAGATGGTTGTTGTCTTGCAAACGTCCCCATCTGTTGACTCAGGGATCGAGACGTGGCTGCACGATCCGTTACAGCCATGCGGATAAGATGCCTTTCATCTCGACTGCTAGTGATACGAGGCCGTTGGGATCCAGCACGGCGTTCCGCATTATCCTCCTGAACCCACAGATTCCGTATTCTGCTAACAGTCATTGGATCTCGACCAACGCGAGCAGCAATGTCGCGATACAATAAACGGCAATCGCGATAGGCTACAATGCGACCTTTATCAAAGTCGGAAACGTGATGGTACGCGTTTCTCCTCCTTACACGAGGCATCACAACAACGTTTGACAGGGCAACGCTGGTCAACTGCTGTTTGTGCTTGAGAAGTCGGTTGGAAACCTTTCCTCATGTCAGCACGTTGTAGTTGTTTGCACCGGCGCCAACTTTGTGTGAATGTTCTGAAAAGCTAATCATTTGCATATCACAGCATCTTCTTCCTGTCGGTTTAATTTCGTGTCTGTAGCACGTCATCTTCTTGGTGTAGCAATTTTGATGGCCAGTAGTGTAGACTGTATATAATAGGGAAAAGTTGTTAGCAAAAATCTGTATAAGTACGTGACCAACTTACTTCAAATTTTCACACGATCTTCTCATAAGCATTCAGACGGATCTAAGCGATATGTATAACAATTTACAAGTTTTCTGTTAAAACCGAATGCAAGTAATAAAATCATTTGCAATGCTGGCGCTGTAAAAATGTGCGGTTTCGTTTTGTTTCTCACAGTCTAAGTGTTAACTACAATAACAGCGCATTTAAACCATTACACAAATTTTTATGACATATATTAGTACATACCTTCTCCTTACAAACAATTTTGAACAACAAAAATTTATAGGCAACCTTTGTGCCATGTTTTCTTCCTCGTAGTCGGTTTTAACAGGAAGCAGTAATGCTGTATTTATTGCTTATGAGGGAGGAGAAGGAGATGGACATAGAAAGGGGAGAGGGGGGGGGGAGGAACAGATCAGGACATATATCCAATTCAAACAGATATTTAACAATTGTGAAGCACTGACGGCTTCACTAGTAATTATATAAAAGCGAGCGATAGGAAGAAACTAGATTGTGGGTTACTGATGGAATTTCGTTCACGTTAACTAATCGCCTGCTTGGCCGAACAGTCGGCGCAAATCGACGCTACGTGTTCCGCAAACACATCGCCGATAGCATCGCCCAAAGTGCATTACTGCGGAAACAGCTCAAAATACGACCTGCTGTGAATAACCGCTCGAATCGGCTCCGATACGGCCCCTCGCTTAAATCCTGCGCTACGCTCTGCCACATTTCCGATAACCGCATTGTTTTTTCAGGACGCTGCAGAAATGAACAAAAAAAGGGAAGGACAAATGCAGTGATTCGAGTGGAGACAAAAGCCCGTAAACAATACGTTTTTACGTTCAGCCGCCATCTTTCATGGGGACGACGCAAAGCCACAAGCGTTCAGCACAACAGACACCAACAACAGTAACAAAGCAACACAAGCGATGCATAACAAAAACAGCGCGTGCGACGGGGGCTCACGCAAAAATGGCGGACAACGGCCGGCGGCGGTGGCGACACGGCAATAAATCGCGGCTCGCAAATTAATTGTATTGGCTTTTGATGGGAGTATTCGCGTGTTCCCGGCGCCAGATACGAGCGCCAGCTAGCGCGGTGCGACCGCCTCGCCGCACTCCATCAACGCGGCTGGCTGGGTGACTGGCTGCTCCGCCGCGATAAAAGCCGAAGGGCGCCCTGGGCGGGGAAGCCCCCGTCCCAGGGGAAAGTCCCGGACGCGGCGCGGGAACGTCGACAGCCATCACTTACCGACGCTCCTACAGGCGGGAGAGGCTAGTGCCACTCGAGTCTTGCGCAGAAGTGACGTCAACATGACGTGTCTGTCTGTGCGAGCACGGAAGTAGGTGGCAGTGCTCCTAATAAACCGCGGCTGATTCTCCCATGTGGAGTGGACAGTATGAAAACACGACGCAAAAAATTTCAAGCATTAGGCTTGTTTTTTTTTTCCTTTTGCAGTTACGATACTCATCGCTTCCTAGGTCTTCCTTGAGTACTTCTTCCTCAATGTTTAATACCTGGAGAGGTTATCTTTCACTGATCATTGTTTCGAGATGCTCATTCCAGTGTCTCCTATTTTATTGTATTGTATTGAGGATATTAAATATATTCCGTTCTTCCCTAATTTCTGAATTTCGAAATCTGTCGGTTGTTGTGCATCCCTTTCCTTCTCTTGGAAACCTCATGTCTATTGCTTATATGCGACATTCGTGACGTTTACCTATAACCCATGATTTACTTCCGTAGGCGCGCGGGATTAGCCGAGTAGTCTGGGCGCTGCAGTCATGGACTGTGCGGCTGGTCCCGGCGGAGGTTCGAGTCCTCCCTCGGGCATGGGTGTGTGTGTTTGTCCTTAAGATACTTTACGTTAAGTAGTGCGTAAGCTTAGGGACTGATGACCTTAGCAGTTAAGTCCCATAAGATTTCACATACGTTTTAACATTTTTGAACTTCCGTAAACACGCATTAGAATCCCCATCGTCTTATAAAATCTCAATGTCTTTTCTTTCCTCGTTCTACTTTTTGGACATTTATTTGTCCTTCCACATATGTTCCAAAAAATGGTTCAAATGGCTCTGAACACTATGGGACTTAACAGCTGAGGTCATCGGTCCCCTAGACCTTAGAACTACTTAAACCTAACTAACCTAAGGACATCACACACACCCATGCCCGAGGCAGGATTCGAACTTGCGACCGTAGCAGCAGCGCGGTTGCAGACTGAAGCGCCGAGAACTGCTCGGCCACAACGGCCGGCCCATATGTTCCCAAACAGCGCGAATTTCTTCTCTCTCTCTTCGGTGCTCATGTGACGTCAAAAATCAAATAATCAAAATGTTTGGCCTGCTGTATTCATGATCATAATTTTTGTCCGGGCAGGATATTTCCCTTAGAAAGTCACGGATTTTGCCTAGTTTTCTGAAATCGTCAAATCGAACTCTTCACAAGCCTTAACTAATGAACGTATTCCGTTTTGTAGGTCATCTTCATTACCCGCCAGCACTGTGGCGTCGTCTGCATGTAAAAGACAATCCAAGCGGGAATTATTATTAATCTTAAATTCCCAAGAAAAAATCTCATTCCAATACCGAATCGCATCGTCTAAATAAACCTTAAAAGGTGTAGATCAAATGTTGCGCGCTTGTCTTGCGAAGGAAAGAAAACAGCCAAATATTTTTGACTAGTAAGAATATAATTGAATTTCCTGGAACATTAGAACTGAGTGCCTGATCGGCACACGAACGCGGGACCCCTCTGGCTATTGCGGGCAAGTGCTCTACTAATTGAGCTTCCCAAGCACAACTCACGACCCGTCCTCAATGCTTTCTCAGTTGGCAAAGCACTTACCGGTTGTAGCCAAGCGTTCTGTGTTCGATTCCTGGTCCAATACACAGTTTTAATCTGCCAGGAAACTGCATACCAGGGCACATTTCGCTACAGAGTGAAAATTCATTTAGTAATATATCAGTCATTGCTGTTCGTTTTCTCACAGCAATTCACGCTCTGCTCATAGGTTTCTGCCTATCCTCATATTCGAAAAAAAAAAAACAGCCAAATATTCGTGACAAGCATCATTTTTTAATCAGACTGAAGTGACGAATTGGAAGAAACTGATGTAAGAGAGAGCGCACTCTTATATGTAAATAACATCGAATACTGCAGAACACACTTCTATTACATTGATATGAAAAAAAAAAAAACACTTCACAGATAGAACTTTCAACAACGTTATTATTCGTCTTAGGATATCCTGTAGACTTGTATGGCCGATGAGTCATTAACTGACATTTAATTATAACAAACCGTACTGCAGTGACGGGTTTGTGATAGATCGTCAATGCGCTGTTGCCTAGATTTAGCACACTATCCTAAAATGTAAGTTACAATACCAATACGGTGAAATCCAACACGACGTCTCCCAAGTTGTTCTTTTGTCGATTAAAATTGACTTTCGTGTTCGCATCGAGTGACACCTTATTTTCACATCGTTTCCGTAGAATAATCGAGAGACGTTAGCTTCTCCGTCCTACAGAGACACCGATTAAATTGTGACCAAGTACAACGAAAGCGTCGACGAGGAAAAAAAAATAAAAAAAATAAAAAACAAAGGAAGGAGGCAATGTTTACATCCTGAAATACACTGTTATACGATGCGTATAGCAAGAGTAGAAGAGGTAGTGTTAAAATTTTAATTATCACCTCCGAAAACTACATTTACATGTATCTGCAGTCCTCGAACAATATGAAATCCCACGCTGCAGTACCGTACATGTCGGAAGAGGCGACAAATAAAATGCAGTATCGTGCGGTTATTCATTTTTATATAATTTACACATGTTCTTAGGGTGACTTAATGTTGTAATTCATAATATTAGAAGAGAAGATAGCGTGATGTGAATTAGTTTATTTCATGGCTAGTTTGGAGATAACAAAAAAGTTCAAATGTCTCTGAGCACTGTGGGACTTAACAGCTGAGGTCATCAGTCCCCTAGAACTCAGAACTACTTAAACCTAACTAACCTAAGGACGTCACACACATCCATGCCCGAGGCAGGATTCGAACCTGCGACCGTAGCGGTCGCGCGGTTCCAGACTGAAGCGCCTAGAACCGCTCGGCCACATCGGCCGGCTAACTAGCTGTCATCCTTAGATTCTCAGATCCACTATGTACCGATGGAATGCCGTTAATGTAGTAATTTGCATGGTCGTATAATAATTACACACAAGGAACCATATTATCATGACAATCACATACCTCCTAGAAATATAACTACACACCAGCCTCGTTGGCGTACTGAGAACATGCTCGAATTACAATAATACAGCTCCACATTGCTTAGTCGAATGTATGAAAGTAGCTAAATAAAGTATCCATAGCACCAATAATGGGCACAGAAGCAAAAACATATCTTCTTTAGGATCTTTTAGTGTACACTACCGCACTAGAGGCGTCGAAACGTCGAACATTTTAGAAGAAACATGACGCGGCCTAACAACCCAGAAGATTTTAACTGCAGCGACAACGGCCACGAAAGTCTGCAGACTTTTTTTAAGCCGTGTTAGATAACTAAACTATAGACAGCTGGACAACAAATACTGATTCGACTCACTGCAAAAAGAAGTACATAACCAAGCATAGGGTCAAACATATTACAGATATCTATGGTTACTATATATAGGTATTACATGTATATGATAGTAGGCTCACACCTACAGCAAAAGAGGTTACTGCATTATGTAACTGACAGCCAGTAAATGAAAGCATAAAAACATAGCTTAGTACTGGGCACATCCATAGATACAACATAGGCTCATAACGTAGTATAACATGTTTAGCATAGTTTCAGAAAATACGTAGACAGCCGGTTGGTACAATCTTCGAAATAATCGTGTACGCATCGTTGCCTTAATGCTGTGACCCCGTCTGGCGACCAAGCTTGTAACCACTTAACATGGGCTACAAAGCGCATCACCTTAGTCTTCCTGAGCTGTCATCGATGCATCGTCTTTACTGATGTGCCAGTCTTTACTCCGGTATTCTTTATTGGTGCTATAGATATTTTATTTAGCTACTTTCACATATTTGACAAACCGTTGTGGAGCTGTATTACTGTGACTGGAACATATTCTTAGTATGCCGACGGGACTGATATGTAGTTACATTTCTGGTAGGTATGTGTTTTGTTACTGAGATGATAAGGTTCCTTGTGTACAACTTTTGCACGATCAAGCAGAATCATGCAGGTTACTACACTTACGTTATTCTATCCATTCACTGTAGACTGAGACACACTAGTTAGTGTCGACACTAGCCAAGAAATTAACTATTTCACACCAAGCGATGTTGGCTTTTAATATTAAAAACTACGATATTTTTTAAGGGCAACAACGCAGCTACAGTCGCTGCTGAGTTAGTGGAAGCGTCCAACCACAATGTGTCGTCATATGACACCGTGGTCAGATGGCGCAGACACTTTTAATTTGGGCAAACAGTTCTGAATGACGAAGAATCAAGTGGCAGACCGTCTCTGCGGAGAACCGGGAATCGCAAGAGAAGTGGAGGCCCGATCATCTAAGACCTGCGTATCAGAACCGAGGCGATAGTGAGAAAAGTGACAATCAGGCGCAACTTATTAGTATCTTGCACTACATCCTGAATAATTCAAACGTCGCCGTCAGGTAGATTCTGCGACCGCTGTGTCACTCCAATCCAGATGACTCCTTTACCCGACTGATCACGGTGGCCGAGTTCTGGGTCTGTTACTATGACCCCGAGACGAAGGAGCGAAGTAAGTACTGGAAATGCGTGGTTTCACCGCCGCCGTTAAAGGCGGAGACCCGACAGTCGGCGGGAAACTCAATGCCCGATAGCTTTTTGGGACTGCCACGGTGTGGTGCTGACATATTACGCTCTAAAGAGGGCACACCGTCAAAGGAACATACAACCGCAAACTTCTGACCACATTACGAGTGGCTATCTAGACGAAGCGTCGCGGGATGCTGACCAAAAAGGTTTTTTAGGGTTCCGTGCCTCAGTCTGCAAAAATACAGCCCTTATAGGATCGCTTTATTGTCCGTATGTATGTATGTACGAACGTATGTATGTCTCTATGTCACTCTGTCCAAACGTACATCCGCCCGTTCGCCCGCCCAGCGGCCCGCCTGTTAAAAACCATTTTTCTCAGGAACGGGTAGACGTATCAAGCTCCCAATTTATGTCACATGTTAAGGTCTATGGTCTCTTTGTGGCGCAAAACTTTCAAGCTTCTAAGTCAATGCAGTCAAAAGACACAGTCATTTATGTCACATATTTTGAACGTTGAAAACTCAAACTCATTCATGAAAACCTCACAAAGAATCCTGAAATTCGGCAAGAAGCAAGGTTTCATCAAACAAGTAAAGGGAAAAATCTACAACTTGTTAAACTGTAATTGTACTCATATCATATAAAAATATCTTTCTGCCATTTGAAAATACACTGCATTCATCACCCGTCGAAGGCGTAATAGACGAGCATGAAATATAAGTAGCAGTAATTTATAAGTAAATAATTTTTTTTATTAAATCATCTTCCTATACCTACACAAACTGAATTCCCATGCTGAGGAACTGATTTAGAGATTTTTATACGGTCTTTGAATTCCCAGGACCAGTAAAAGCAAGTCTTCTGGTCCAGACCGTAAACCAATTAGGTTCCATTCGGAGTACGCTGAAGCATTAGCTCCATACTTAGCAATCATATACAACCGTTCGCTCGACGAAAGATCCGTACCCAAAGACTGGAAAGTTGCACAGGTCACACCAATATTCAAGAAAAGTAGTAGGAGTAATCCACTAAATTACAGGCCCATAGCGTTAACGTCGATATGCAGGACGATTTTAGAGGATATATTGTGTTCGAACATTATTAATTACCTCGAAGAAAACGGTCTATTGACACACAGTCAACATGGGTTTAGAAAACATCGTTCCTGTGAAACACAACTAGCTGCTGAGTGCTAGGGATTTCAGATCGATTCCGCATTCCTGGATTTCCGGAAGGCTTTTGACACAGTACCATACAAGCGGCTCGTAGTGAAATTGTGTGCTTATGGAATGTCGTCTCAGTTATGTGACTGGATTTGCGATTTCCTGTCAGACAAGTCACAGTTCGTAGTAATTGACGGAAAGTCATTGAGTAAAACAGAAGTGATTTCTGGCGTTCCCCAAGGTAATGTTTAGGCCCTTTGCTGTTCCTTATCTATATAAACGATTTGCGAGACAATCTGAGCAGCCGTCTTCGGTTGTTTGCAGATGACACTGTCGTTTATCGACCAATAAAGTCATCAGAAGATCAAAACAAACTGCAAAACGATTTAGAAAAGATATTTGAATGGTGCGAAAAGTGGCAGTTGACCCTAAATACCAAAAAGTGTGAGGTCATCCACATGCGCGCCAAAAGGAACTCGTTAAACTTCGGTTACACGATAAATCAGTCAAATCTAAAAGCCGTAAATTCAACTAAATGCCTAGGTATTACAATTACGAACAACTTAAATTTGAAGGAACACCTAGAAAATGTTGTGGGAAAGACTATCTAAAGACAGAGTTTTATTGGCAGGACACTTAGAAAATGTAACAGACCTACTAAGGAGACTGCCTACACTACGCTTGTCAATCCTCTTTTAGAATTCTGCTGCGCGGTGTGGGATCCTTACCAGATAGGACTGACGGAGTACATCGAAAAAGTTCAAAGAAAGGCAGCACGTTTTGTATTATCGTGAAATATTGGAGAGAGTGTCACAGAAATGATACAGGATTTGGGCTGGAAATCATTAAAAGAAAGGAGTTTTTCGTTGCGACGGAATCTTCTAACGAAATTCCAGTCATCAACTTTCTCCTCAGAATGCGAAAATATTTCCTTGACCGGAACGATCACCACGATAAAATAAGGGAAATCAGAGCTCATACGGAAAGATATAGGTGTTTATTATTCCAATCTCGTATAGCGCGCGGAAAGAATGGAGAATTGTGAAGGTATCCTTTCTTTCAGGAGTGCTAGTTCTGCAAGGTTCGCAGGAGAGCTTCTGTAAAGTTTGGAAGGTAGGAGACGAGATACTGGCAGCAGTAAAGCTGTGAGGACCGGGCGTGAGTCGTGCTTCGGTAGCTCAGGTGGTAGAGCACTTGCCCGCGAAAGGCAAACGTCCTGAGTTCGAGTCTCGGTCGGGCACACAGATTTAGTCTGCCAGGAAGTTTCAGTATCGACGTCGATAACAGGTAAAAATCGCTGAGATTCTCGATTCCCAGGATGGATGAAGTATGTATATACATATCTGAGATTGTACGGAACGTCGTAGCCCATTCTCCACAGGTGTAGTCGCAAACGTGGCTTATTTGTGGTATCAAATTTTGCCTCAGCCCCCGCATTCTCCTGACATGTCTCCCATCGAGATCTTCCTCTTTTTCGGGAGAGCCATTACGTGGCAGGCATTTTCAGAATGACGACGAGGTGATTTTCAGTCTAACTTTTCCTCAACAGCCAAAATGCTGACTTCTCCCAGCAACGTCTGCGGGAAGGCATTCATCGCTGAGAACAATGTGTCGCGTTGAAGGGAGAATAAGTAGAGAAGGATCAAGTGCCTGACAAGTTTCAAGGTCACAGCTTTTTTAAAATAGTAACTGAAACATCATGACTGTATCTCATATTTAAGTGCTAGCAGGTAATAATGAATGCTGCACCATCTACGGTCTGTTTACAATTAATCGTCTGATTGTGGGTGAAAGTAAATAAAAATGGCTTCAAAAATCGTTCCTTCCAGTTGCGTGCAGAGTAAGGGCCACGCTGGGCCAATGGTTCTGTTTCTGACAGAGGTAATTATCGCTGTCGCTTGTTAATGTAATCTTTTTAGTATTTATTTTATGCCACCAATAACGAAAACTACAGTGGCTATGTACTTTTACTGTACCACTCCTAGCCAGAAAATAAACTCCACATGTTCCGTGCGCAACCCAGAGCGAACGCTACTGACGGGCGTGGTAGAATGATGCTATTGGCTGGACCGTAACGTGTTACATTGTCCTTACCACAACGCTTCGCCTCACTGCACGCCTAATTGCGTGCAAATCCCTGTAACAGACAAGACTACTAGAAAAGATTCATTCGTTTTCAGAGTTTTATATTTTACAAAGCATTACATGTACAAATATGATTGATGCATGACTAGAACCGTAAGCTGTTATTTTGCATGGGGCGTACCAGTTATCGTTACAAGTGCATTGCCTAGACAAAATGGCGACAAACAAGGGGAAAAAAAGGCATTTAGTTTCTATGCTGATGTTCACTGCCGAAGCGTCCTTCCATTTATCTGGTAAGGTTAATCACCAGAATGTGAGTGTGTGGGAAACTCAAAATCACATGGAACTGTGCCGCATCAATGACACTCGCGGAAGTATTGTATATTCTGGATCATGTAACACACCAAGCTGTACGCACCATTTCTCTTATGTGCGATGACTGTGACGGGTACCTCTTATCTTGATGTGTGAGTTGTCGCTGTTTTCACAATTGGCGGCTGATTCCGACAATCCACTCATTGGGGACGAACTCCTACATCCCTGGACTGGGCGTGGTAGTGTGGGGCGGCGGTAGAAAAATAATTGGTTGCTGTATAAATGTTTGAAGAATGTAAAATCCAGTTCCTATTATTTAGAATGTTATTTATGCTGTCTTTCGCCGTTCTCAACACTGGCTCTCTAATTACACCTTAGCAACCAGAAAGTGATTTAGTAAAACGTGAAGCCTGTAATTAGAATTCCTAGTGCCCACTTCATCTGAGAATGCAATTATAGCTGCAACTTATAGCTCTGAGGAAATAAGAGATTGTTCGGTATTTATAATCAAAAACGATATTCCAAAATAGTTGAGTATATTCTGAAAATCACTGATGAAAAACACAAGTATCCATACAACCTAACTAACAGAGCAGTTCAGAGTCTAATGCGCTGATGCAACTATAAATGTCCAAATTAAATGTTGAAATGAATGCTCGCCATAATTTGATGAAAATATTTCATCAAACGCACGCTAAATAATTGGTAGAATGTCTGTCCCGCGACGGCACGTGAAAATACGACAATACGCAAACTGAAGCTAGATAATGAAAATCATCCCAGAATTAACACTTGACTTGAAAATGATGTCCTGGTTACGCGCATCTCGAGTAACTGAATACGGCATCCGAGGCTGTTTGTAGCAGTGATACCGACGCGACGCGACTCCTGACACAGATGGTGTGTTATTCAGCGTCTGGAGAGAACTGGGGCCTTGCTTCCTCGCGCAGCGTTCTTATATATAAAGCCGCTGTGCGGACGGCTAAGGGAACGCCTGATCAAATCGGCTCTCCCGACTAGCCGCTGGGCTAGTAATGCACCACTTTAAGTTACCTAATAAATCATAGCTTCTCTTGCTGATGGCCGATGAAGCTCTTAATTTAAATGTGCATTCAGCACGCAGGTAAGTATTGATAATAAAATTTTGACGTGGCTAACTTAAATATTTTGGGCGAGAGAATTAATTTAATTACACTGCACGCAGTAGACGAGCTCTGAACTGGCCCTTTTGAGATACGCTATCGCTATAATTTTATAGGTATTCAAATGAAACTTTTCACATCTTCATAGCTATAGCGGATCTCTAACCTATTTAAATCTAAACATCCTAGCCTTATTTATTAGCCTACTTAATCTATCTTGCTTCCTTAAGTTTTGAGACGAAAACCAGAAAATTATGAATTTCCACTAAAATTTTAATTTGTGAAATCCAAAGTACTGTTTTTATTAAATTATTATGAAAAATGATTTTAAATATAAATTTTGAAGTCTCTAGCTCTTTTCTGTTGCGCCAATGATTTTTACAGAAAAACGTCCAAATTTCGAAAATGGCTTAAGTTATCGAACTGATATTCAACACACATTAATTTAGTATTACTCCAGACGTGCTAGAAAAGTTTTAGGTTATTTGCTTGATTTTTAAAGTATTGCGCAACATTTATGACGTCAGAGCTAGTTACAGCAGACTGGCTGGCACACAATGGAAAGACTGATGTGAATTTACTACAGCGTGAGTAGGCTGCTTCCCTACAGTAGTCAAGACGATGTATCTCTATTACATTACCTCCCAGGTCGCCTGAACTAACGCAGTGTGACGTTATCGTTTGGCAAGCACATTAAAGTTCGTGAGTACGTACCCAACTAGCAAGAATGCTGGAAGAGCTCAGAGGCAGCATCCAATGCTTCTAACATTCCATCGGCAAGATTTTGCTACGTAAAGTATGGAAGGAACTTTACTACCAATTGGACGTATATTTTATCAGCAGAGGGAGACTCACAGAACATTTCTACAGTGCTACATGCAAACTTAGTGAGTTTACAGTTCTATTCACTCATTCATCATATTTGTAGAACGGGCGTACAATAAATACCCCAATACTTTTTTTTTCAGCCAGCTTCGGTTGAAAAAATACGGAATTTGTTGTGGGACATCGAAGAATATTCCCGCTTCACCCTTTTAGCTTCATGGAGTTCCAACAGGCGGTGGCGCTGTACGTAGGCTTCAAAATGGCTTCCCTAACGGTGGTGTGTTCCAAGCAGAGAGCAGACACTGTTTCTTTTGGCGGCTAACCAGAGCAGCGTAGATATTCACAAGCGTTTCTAAAATGTCTACGGAGACCTGGCAGTGAACAAAAGCACGGTGAGTCGTTGGGCGAGGCGTCTGTTATAATCGCAACAAGTTCGCGCAGACATATCCCGTCCCTCGGGAGTCGGCCGGCCGCACACAGTTGTGACTCCTCCAGAGTTGGAACGTGCAGACATTCGAGGTGATCGACGGATCACAATCAAATACCTTGTTGCTCAACTGGACGTCCCTGTTGGTAGTGCTGACACACTAGTCCTCCAGTTGGGGTAGTCAAAGGTATATAACCGCTAGTTTCCTCGCCACCTAACACAACACAATATAGAGCAACGAAGGACCGTTTGCGCGGAACTGCTTGCAGGTCACGAAGAATATCGTGACAATTTTTTGTCGATCTGCGTCACATGGTAGGAAACATGATTTCAACATTGCGAACCGGATACAAAACGGCAGTCCGTGGAATGGCGCCACACCACCTCTCCTCTGAAGAAAAAGTTCAAAGCCGCGCTTTCAGCCGGTAAAATCATCGCGACGGTCTTTTGGGACCCTGAAGGAGTTATTCTGTTTGATGTCCTTCGTTATGCTGCCACTATCAACTCTGAATAATATTGTCCTATTCTCAGTCAAATGAAGATACTACTTCACCGTGTTCGCTGCCACAAAAATGCAAACGACCTGCTGCTTATTCATGAGAATGGAAGGCCTCGCCCAAGTCAGCGCAGCCAGCAGCAGTTCACAAAACTTCACTGAGCTGTTCTTCCTCATCCACCCTACAGCCCGGATCTCGCACCTTCCGACTTCCATCTGTTTGAAGTACGCACTCCGCAGGAAGTGGTACGTGCATGATGGTGAAGATATTGAATGCAGCAATGCGTTGGCGGCAACGTTGACTAGTAGAGTGGTACCATGAGGAAACGCAGGGACTTCCAAATAAGGTGGCGTAATGCCGTTGCACTGAACGAAGATTATTTTGAAAAATAGGCTTTTGTAGACAAAGGTTAGGGAATTATATGGTGTATTGGAATCCTGAAAAAATCAAACTGTTTTCAGAAGAAAATGTGTTGCATTACATTACCTATGTAAGACATGTTATGCTTTTGAGAATATAGAGCTTTGAACGAGTGGGTCATTTACAGCAGCCTCGCATTTCCAGCAGTATATGGAACACTACACGGTACCACTAACACTCAACCAGACCACAAACACGATTCAAACCATTTATTTATTTACAACAAATATATACATTTCTACACAGGCACACAAATCTCAAGTTCATATTGGGATCATAGCCTTAGGTCCATGTTTGAAATCCAGTTAGAAACTTTTGAAGACAAACAAACTGTGAAGGTCTTCCATTGTTTCTTTGAAGGAACATTCAAATTTTATTTGATGTAGAGTTTGCTCCTCTTCACCGCAGATACATGTTGGAAAGGGCTTCCACTCTTATTGGTGGAGCAATCCTTTTCACATCTTCCCCAGTCAGTTATGATCAGAGCCAACATGCACCCGTGCGAAGATCAAAACCTGCAGGTCGCTCGTAGGGAGTTTTAATTAGTTGGTGATGCATGAAGGAAGTTTGCTCCTGCCAATGACTGTTGCTGGCATCTTCCATGTTGAAATGGCTGTTTTGCAGACTGACTGCTGTGCATCACTTTGGGTTTCTAGACCTCAATCGCTGGGATTCTCTTGAGTTGGTAATTCTGTGTTGTCTTTTATTCTTGTCCACATGTTTAGCAATGTCTGTGTTCTTCTAATAGATGGTGGTTGATTTATTACTAAGGACCGGTAGACAGTGCGTATTTGTTGGACGAATATACTATGTGATGAGGCATATTGCCTGACTGAGCTTGTGTCAATTATTCTGGTGTCAGCACCGTTTAAGTAGATGGGACAGCATATTCTGTGACTTCGTATGAGAGAGCCAAAGCTGGGACTATTGTCATGGCACCCCAGGTGTATCCAGTTGACTTCTGTAGTACATTGTTCGTAGTTTTGATATTGGCTACCACAGTCCGGAGATGGATTCCGAATGTCAATTACCTAACTAGTGTCACACCTGCCTATTTTCGAGAGTCTGATGTCCATATGTTACGTTAGGTTCGTAGTTTGCTTGTTTATTCGGTGCGTGATGGTTGATAGAACGGTTTTTTTTAGGATTCGGTCAGAGAAAATCATGTTTGAAGTACTTATCCAGTGACTTAGTCTGACGTTAGTATTGCTACAGCTTCCCTAAGGCTCTGATCCTATGCGATCACAGTAACACCATCAGCATATTTCCTGTCGCTGCCTTAGGTCGAGTATCTCAAAGCTGAATGCCAACAAAACAGTACCATCTCGTCTGCATTGTTAAATCAAACTTCTGTGTGGAACAAACCACTGTATGATTAACGAAAATAGGGATAAGGATTATCGACAGACAACAGAAACGAAAATCTGCCTACACAAATGCATACACAGACAGGTACAACATCCGGAAGTAACCTTTTCACACACATTGCGACTAGTGAACGCTGTCGTGGAACTCCCGAAGATTTTGAAACCATGCGAGATACTGGTAGACTCAGGTGGTTTGCCAGTCACACCGGACTGCACAGTCGCAGAGAGTATTGTGTTGTCCTCAAAATGTAAGACAATTTCAGTCATCATTGTTAGTATCTCAAAGGGTCTTGCGCGGCATGTTATATTACACGACTGACATGGAGAAGCAGATGTAAATATTTATAAGAAAATATTGAAGGAAAGACAATGAATACAGAGCGAACGGCTGCCGAGGAGGAGGAAGAGTAAATATAAACAACTGTTGATGTGTCTGCGATAAAAGTAGATTTGCTTTTTCACTTTTTTCGACAGAGGAAGAAAGGAAGGAAAGTTAAGATTTAAAGGTTAGTCGACAGCATAATTGTTAGATACAGAGCACAAGTCCTGATCGAAGGAAATCGGCCGTGCACTTTAAAAGGAACCATTCCGGGAGTTGCCTTAAGCGACTTGTGCAGCCCACAGAACACTTAAATCTGGAAGATCAGCCGGTGATCTGAACAGTCGTCCTTCCGATGGCGACTCCGGTGTCTTAAATTTTCAGTATGGAGTATACAAAATAAAACAGACACGCAAGCGATCGAAACTAACTACTGAAGTTGCAACTTGAGATTTCGACCGAATCGCCAACAGAGAGAGAAGTATTAGAGAGACACTGCTTACATTGGACTATTATAATATAACGGAATATTTTTATAAAATCTGACGAACCCGAACACCATTTTGTCAGTGCCTGTTGAACACCACTGAGGCTTCAAGATAACAAGCTAACTCGAAAAGACGTTCAGTAACGTGAACGAGTCCATGGATAGAAATATCTAGTTGAAACACTGGTTTAAAACACTGTTGTTAAAATGCAGGACCAAGAAATGAAAAGTATTTTTCCCCCAATTTGCTTGTTAATTGCAGAGTACCCTATTGGCATGTACCTGCGCGGTCGCCGCCATAAAAGTATGTAAACTGGCGTTAATTGCGTTTTCTGCTCGTTATGCTGATCAAAAAACCGATAAGCGCGACCGCAAAGTGAAAAATATTTCCAATTATATATCATTTTTATTTTTTTCACTTTTCCAAACGTTGCTGATTGCCACAAACCTCTGGAGCACGTGATTCTGCGCCAGTAGCCACTGTCGCATGTTAACTGCCGCTAATGACACGTTTTGATCATTTACCCGCTGTTAAACCATAGAAGTAGCCGCCCCAGCTGGGTGGAATACACGTGAATTAAAAGGCAAAATTGTTCTGCTGGAAGCAAAATTGTGGACAAAATTAAATTTTGTGCGCGATATTGTGACAGTTTATGAAGATCCCTTTTTTTCATGAAAAATCTAGATCCGAAAACAAAGAGATAAAAGGAAGAGCATAAAATTATGCATGGATGGTTATAAAGAAAACTGATTTACAAAATTAGAGAAGAGAAAAGAAAATTGCCCTCACCTCTTATTTATTTATTTATTTATTTATTGTTCCGTGGGACCAAATTAAGGAGAAGTCTCCATGGTCATTGAACGAGTCAATACATGAAATTATAACACGATATTAGAAACAGATAAAATGAAATGTAAAAAAACATATTCAGGTGACAAGTCGTAAAATTAAATAAAGAAAATCAACAATGTAACACTGGAATTTGCTTAATTTTTAGCTCTTCCAGGAGCTCCTCGACAGAATAGAAGGAGTGAGCCATGAGGAAACTCTTCAGTTTAGACTTAAAAGAGTTTGGGCTACTGCTAAGATTTTTGAGTTCTTGTGGTAGCTTATTGAAAATGGATGCAGCAGAATACTGCACTCCTTTCTGCACAAGAGTCAAGGAAGTGCATTCCACATGCAGATTGGATTTCCGCCTAGTATTAACTGAGTGAAAGCTGCTAACTCTTGGGAATAGTCTAATATTGCTAACAACAAACGACATTAAAGAAAATATATACTGTGAGGGCAATGTCAGAATTCCCAGACTATATGAATAGGGGTCGACAAGAGGTCCTCGAACTTTCACCACATATAGCTCGAACAGCCCGTTTTTGAGCCAAAAATACCCTTTTTGAATCAGAAGAATTATCCCAAAAAATACCATACGACATAAGCGTATGAAAATATGCGAAGTAGACTACTTTTCGTGTTGAAGTGTCACTTATTTCAGATACTGTTCTAATGGTAAATAAAGCAGCATTTAGTTTCTGAACAAGATCCTGGGCATGGGCTTTCCACAACAGCTTACTATCTATCCGAACGCCTAGGAATTTGAACTGTTTCGTCTCGCTTATAATATGCCCATTCTGTCTGATCAAAATATCGTTTCTTGTTGAATTGTGAGTTACAAACTGTAAAAACTGAGTCTTACTGTGATTTAGCATCAAATTATTTTCCACAAGCCACGTACTTATTTCATGAACTACATTATTTGATACTGTTTCAATATTACACACAAGATCCTTCACTACCAAGCTGGTGTCATCAGCAAACAGAAATATTTTTGAATCACCTGTAATACTAGAAGGCGTATCACTTATATAAATAAGAAACAGCAGTGGCCCCAGCACCGACCCTTGGGGAACGCCCCAGTTAACAGTGCTCCATTGGGACTGAACATCACTACCACTCTCAATATTGCCGAGAATTACCTTCTGCCTTCTGTTCTTAAAGTAAGAGGCGAACCAATTATAAGCTACTCCCCTTACTCCATAATGGTCCAATTTCTGCAGTAATACACTCCTGGAAATGGAAAAAAGAACACATTGACACCGGTGTGTCAGACCCACCATACTTGCTCCGGACACTGCGAGAGGGCTGTACAAGCAATGATCACACGCACGGCACAGCGGACACACCAGGAACCGCGGTGTTGGCCGTCGAATGGCGCTAGCTGCGCAGCATTTGTGCACCGCCGCCGTCAGTGTCAGCCAGTTTGCCGTGGCATACGGAGCTCCATCGCAGTCTTTAACACTGGTAGCATGCCGCGACAGCGTGGACGTGAACCGTATGTGCAGTTGACGGACTTTGAACGAGGGCGTATAGTGGGCATGCGGGAGGCCGGGTGGACGTACCGCCGAATTGCTCAACACGTGGGGCGTGAGGTCCCCACAGTACATCGATGTTGTCGCCAGTGGTCGGCGGAAGGTGCACGTGCCCGTCGACCTGGGACCGGACCGCAGCGACGCACGGATGCACGCCAAGACCGTAGGATCCTACGCAGTGCCGTAGGGGACCGCACCGCCACTTCCCAGCAAATTAGGGACACTGTTGCTCCTGGGGTATCGGCGAGGACCATTCGCAACCGTCTCCATGAAGCTGGGCTACGGTCCCGCACACCGTTAGGCCGTCTTCCGCTCACGCCCCAACATCGTGCAGCCCGCCTCCAGTGGTGTCGCGGCAGGCGTGAATGGAGGGACGAATGGAGACGTGTCGTCTTCAGAGATGAGAGTCGCTTCTGCCTTGGTGCCAGTGATGGTCGTATGCGTGTTTGGCGCCGTGCAGGTGAGCGCCACAATCAGGACTGCATACGACCGAGGCACACAGGGCCAACACCCGGCATCATGGTGTGGGGAGCGATCTCCTACACTGGCCGTACACCACTGGTGATCGTCGAGGGGACACTGAATAGTGCACGGTACATCCAAACCGTCATCGAACCCATCGTTCTACCATTCCTAGACCGGCAAGGGAACTTGCTGTTCCAACAGGACAATGCACGTCCGCATGTATCCCGTGCCACCCAACGTGCTCTAGAAGGTGTAAGTCAACTACCCTGGCCAGCAAGATCTCCGGATCTGTCCCCCATTCAGCGTGTTTGGGACTGGATGAAGCGTCGTCTCACGCGGTCTGCACGTCCAGCACGAACGCTGGTCAACTGAGGCGCCAGGTGGAAATGGCATGGCAAGCCGTTCCACAGGACTACATCCAGCATCTCTACGATCGTCTCCATGGGAGAATAGCAGTCTGCATTGCTGCGAAAGGTGGATATACACTGTACTAGTGCCGACATTGTGCATGCTATGTTGCCTGTGTCTATGTGCCTGTGGTTCTGTCAGTGTGATCATGTGATGTATCTGACCCCAGGAATGTGTCAATAAAGTTTCCCCTTCCTGGGACAATGAATTCAAGGTGTTCTTATTTCAATTTCCAGGAGTGTATTTTGTGGTCAACACAGTCAAAAGCCTTCGTTAAATCAAAGAAAACACCTAGCGATCGCAACCTTTCATTTAATCCGTCCAAAACCTCACAGAGAAAATAGAATATAGCATTTTCAGTTGTTAAACCATTTCTAAAACCAAACTGAACATTTGACAGCAAATTATGTGAATTTAAATGCTCCAGTAACCTTGTATATACAACCTTCTCGATAACTTTAGCAAACACCGATGGCATAGAAATAGGTCTAAAATTGTCAACATTATCAGTGTCTCCTTTTTTATAAAGTGGCTTCACTACCGAGTACTTTAATCGGTCAGGAAACCGACCACTCCTAAAGGAAAAGTTACAGATATGGCTAAGTACTGGGCTAGCATACATAGAACAATACTTCAGTATTCTGCTAGATACCCCGTCATATCCATGAGTGTGCTGGTCTTTAATGATTTAATTATTAACTCAATCACCCTCTTGCCAGTATCATGGAGGAGCATTTCAGGTAACAGTCTCGGAACACTTTTTTCTAAGAGCGCTATATCATTCCCTGTTGGGACTAGGTTTCTATTTAGTTCACCTGCTATATTCAGAAAGTGATTATTAAATATTGTACATATACGCGACTTATCAGTAACACGGACATTCCCACTACCCACTGATTCTATATCCTCGACCTGTCTCTGCAGACCAGCCACTCCCTTTACGACTGACCATATAGTTTTAATTTTATCCTGAGACTTAGCTATTCTATCTGAATACCACATACTGTTTGCCTTCCTAATAACATTTTTAAGCACCTTACAATACTGTTTGTAATGGGCTGCTGCATTTAGTTTTTGACTGTTTCTAACGTTTTGATATAATTGCCACTTTGTTCTGCAATATATTCTTATCCCTCTAGTCAGCCACCCAGGCTGCCTGTTTGTGCTAGTACCCTGTTTTGAACGTTCTAACGGAAAGCAACTTTCAAAGAGCACGAGAAAAGTCTTGAGAAAAGCATTATATTTATCGTCTACTGTATCAGCGCTATAAACATCTTGCCACTCTTGTTCCTTAATAAGGTTTACAAAGGTCTCTGCAGCAACTGGGTCAGCTTTAGAGTTAAAACTTGTGCATCATGATCTGAAAGGTCATTCACCTTTTTGCTAACAGAATGCCCTTCTAGTAATGAGGAATGAACAAAAATGTTGTCTATGGTTGTTCTACTGTTCCCTTGCACTCTCGTTGGAAAGAATACGGTTTGCGTAAGATTAAATGAATTAAGGAGGTCTACCAGCATCCTCTTCCTTGCACAATCACTTATACAATTAATATTGAAGTCACCACATATAACTAACTTTTTGTATTTCCTACAAAGTGAACCAAGAAGCTCCTCTAGTTTTAGCAAAAATGTTGTGAAATCTGAGTCTGGGGATCTGTAAATAACAACATTTAGAAGTTTAGGTCCGTTAAATTTAACCACACCTGCACAACATTCAAACAACTTTTCAGTGCAGTACTTTGAAACATCAATTGACTCAAATGGGATGCCGTTTTTCACATACATGGCTACTCCCCCGCACCGCAAAGAGCTCCTCGAAAAGCTGCCAGCCAACCTGTATCCTGGTAAAGGAAGCCTCTGAATTATCTCCTTATTTAAGAAGCGTTCAGATATACCAATAATTTCAGAGTCAACATCTGTAAGCAGTTCACTAACTTTATCTCTAATACCTTGTATATTTTGATGAAATGTACTAATTCCCTCATTACTCGGATACCTAAGCTTTGTCAAAAGTGGTTCCTTTGTTAGAGAGACTTCCCTTAAGCAGGAATACCTATCAGCTGACTTCAATCTAAAAAAGGTGCAGCTCTAACACGCACTACTGCAGGAATTTTCCCATGAGTGATCCCACCACCCCCACCTATGCTGTCACCTATAAGCTTTGCCAACCTCCCCTTCCCATACCTGTTGAGGTGCAGGCCATGTCTAGTGAAACCCGTCCTGCTGATAGACTCCACCGACACCACTGAAATGTGACCCATGCTTTCTGTCATCAGCGCACCCCCAAGTCTCATGTTATTACGCCTGACGGCTCTATTAAGATGAGGCCGATCGTGACGCTGAAACAGTTCCACGAAATGCACATTCGTGTTGCCAGTCTGAGTGGCTATCTTTTCCAGGTCACCATCTATGTCATACTCCCCATCCCTATCAATACTATTACCAGCCCCACCCACAATCACTACCTGATCCTCTTTAGTAAAATCCCTAGATATACCCCCTATGTTAACAGTCACCTGAGCCAATCCTGCATTAGGTTTCACAATGCTGGTGACCTGGTACTCACTCCCCACCACTTCCCGCAACTGCTGACCTACACCTCTGCCATGAGAACTACCTAACAGCAGAACCTTCTTCTTCCTCTTCGACTTTGCAACTGTTCTAGCCACCGAAACTACTGAGGACTGCTGCATACTACCTCCATCTACAGCTACTAGAGATTCCTCTCCACTAGACTCTGACAGTTGGTCATATCTATTGCAAACACCAATAGTAAAACTATCTGAAAATCTTCTTCTCCTAGCAGATCTCTTGCCAACAGCCAGTTCCCATTCCCCAACCCCCTTCTCCCTCCTCATCCTATCTAGCTCCTCCTGTGCGTTTTTCAACTGCACCTGAAGGGCACAGATCTTACGCTCCTGCTCCTCTATCAACTTACTCTTGCTACATAACCTACAGTTCCAGGAGAGGATCTCACCAGAATGCCCACTGGCTTCCCCACTGCATTCCCCCCAGTGAAAATACTTCGAACAAGTCTCACACCACAATCCACTACTCACGAACCTACGGCAAAGCCCACACTTCTTACTCATGGTAAAATTGTACTTTTTCTAAGTTCCGCTACTACAATAAGAAGATGTTAAAAACCTGACTACAATAATCACAAATTTACTCTACAAGGGAAGTAACTACTATTATTAACAGTATTAATAAACAACAAATGTGAATATAACAAAAGACTAATACAGAAAGAGAATCAAACATCTAATGACACAGTAACGAAGCTGAAAACAGTTCCCAAAAGGTTCTTCTGAAATTATTTCACCAGAAAACACAAAAAACATCGGTAGAAGACTACTGAAGTTCCTAAATAAACCACTATACACAAACAATTAATTAGTACTTAGCTTTCGATGCGCCGCTACAGCTGCAACTGGTCAGCGCGGAATGTAAACACAGGTAAGAGGTTACGTTGCTCGATACGAAACACAAATATCAGGTCACAACACGAGAAAGGCATAGGTGAATGAAGAAACCACTAACAAGTCACTTACATAGTAAATATCACAAAAACCGTTAAAACATGTGGATGTGACGCATACTATCTGCTGAACAGAAATTGAGAAAACTATTAGCTGCATCATAGAAAAGATTGTAGAGACTAAGACAGCACAAGCATTTAGCTGCTGACTGATAAATTTTCAAATGTGTGTAGTTTACCCAATGTTCTAAAACCATTAAATTTCGCAGAATTTCTAAATACAATCAACTTTTGATGTCCACCTTGATGGCTACCAAATGGAGGACCTGTGTTCGACTTAGGGCGAAGCGCCTTACATTGTGCCTCTTGAGAACAGTAGTGAACAGAAGCACAGTATGAGTCACGCGCAGGACAGGTCGTGTCAGATGCCCAAGAGTATGTACTGGGTTACAATTACTGAACTCAAAAACGTCGTAACTTCTGAACCTTTGCGTTAGGACGTTCAAACTGTACGTTTGGCCGCGGGGCATGATGGGAATTAGCGTGCGCATTCATTACTTGGTTTAACGACGAAGCCCACTTTCATTTGGATGGATTCGTCAATAAGCGTAACTGGAGCATTTGGGGGACTTAGAATCCGCATTTCGCGATCGAGAGGTCTCATCACCCTCAACGGGTGTGGTGTGCAGAGTCCAGTCATGGAAAAATCGGTGCGATATTCCTTGATGGCTCGCTAACTATCGAACGGTATGTGAAGGTTTTGGAAGATGATTTCATCCTCATAATGGAAAGTGACCCTGATTTCGACAAGATGTGGTTCATGCAAGACGGAGTTCTACCGCATCAAAGGGAGAGTGTTTGACGTCCCGAAGGAGAACTTCGTGCACAGCAGTCTGACTCTAGGCTACCCAGTTACCACTGGCATGGGACTCGATTGGCCGCCATATTCTCGGGATGTGAACACGTGCCACTCCTTTTTGTGAGGCTGTATTAAAGACAAGGTGTACAGCAATACCTCTAAAACTATTGCCGAGCTGAAACCGAGCGAGGTGGCGCCGTGGTTAGCACACTGGACTCGCATTCGGGAGGACGACGGTACGATCGCACATCCCGCAGTCCTGTTTTAGGTTTTCCGTAATTTCCCTAAATCGCTTCAGGCAAATGCCGGGGTGGTTCCTTTGAAAGAGTACGTCCGACTTCCTTCCGCATACTTCCCTAACCCGATGGGACCGATGACCTCGCTGTTTGGTCCCATCAACCAACCAACCAGCTTAGCTCAAAACAACCATTCAGGAGGTCATCGACAGCATCGATGTACAGACACTTCAGCAGGTCATGCAGAATTTCGCTATTCGTCCGCGCCACGTCACCGCTAATGATGGCAGGCATATCTAACGTGTCATAACCTAAATCCGAATATCTGCAGTGACGTTTACATGTTTAAAACAAAGTGTGTGTACGCCGTAATTTGTAACCAATTTATAACTAATTTACGCTTTTCCCCATTAGGCTCAATAATTGTCACCCCGCAGTTTCTATGCAATCTGGCAGAGATCACTAGCTGACAAACACTGTTTGAGATGCAGTCAAAACACTGTCATTTTTATTTACAGTTCTGTTTGATTTTATAATTGTTTATTAATTAGTATTGTTCGACAATGGTTCAAATGGCTCTGATCACTATGGGACTTAACTTCTGAGGTCATCAGTCCCCTAGAACTTAGAACTACTTAAACCTAACTAAGGACATCACATACATCCATGCCCGAAGCAGGATACGAACCTGCGACCGTAGCGGTCGCGCGGTTCCAGACTGTAGCGCGTAGAACCGCTCGGCCACTCCGGCCGGCTAGTATTGTAACTGTGGTTGTTTAAGAGAGTAATGAAGGTGTGAATGTGAAATAATGATTTTTATACTATGCATTGAAGTAGTTTGTCTCGTGATGAATGTTCGAGAATGACGTGTGTGTTAGTCATTCGTACTGGGGAAGTCCTTATAAAGTATCTCATCAGTTTATGATACCGAAGAAATGAGATTATGATTTCGGTAAAGTAGTTTTGTTAAGAGAGGGCTAATTTTATATTTATGGGGTTTCATAATTTATTTATATTAATTTACAGTTCTGATTCAGTGACAAATTTTGATTGGTTCTGTATGTAAGTGCGGGACTGAGCGGGTTTGATGCTGCTTTCCGACTGGGTGTGATGTTTGTCTGCCGATGAGAAATTAGCATATTCGCACTTATTTTGGGAACTAGAAACTTCTTTTGTGTATAGAGATGACCAAAGTCGGGGTTCGATCCCATAGTGATCAGCCCTACTGATACGTAGTGAAGTGATGTTTACTCACGCCTGTGAACTTTTTGTTACGCGAGACGGATCACAGCAAATTTTTAAAGAAACAATCCGTTTGTAAACTTTCGGTGAAGGATAATTAATAATTACCATAAAGTTGCTATTGTCATGAATGATGTGTGCGTGTGGACTTTTCAGGTTTTGTACAGCTTACAGAAGGCTTAGCAGTAACTTTTGTACGCAAACTTACCGTAAACTTACGCACACAAATACTTCCATTTAACTTTTCCTTCCACCGACAAAGCAATTTTTAGTGCGACTTGTGGCTACGAGGTGTACAGCTGTTTCTTCTATAGTTTTTTCTAGCAGAGAACTGCATGTGAGTAACTTCAAGGAGCAGTGCATGCGAGAAGCGAGTCACCACAAGGTAAGTGGAACTTCATACACAGCAGCAACACACCACGACGCCACAGGTTCCCGGTAGTGCCAAGGACGTTTACTCTTTGGGAGGACTGGCAGGGTGTGCTCCCATCCTCGTGATGCGGCTCCAAGACCTACAAATACTGCGAAATGGCCGGGAGAACTGTGTGCCGACTACGTGCTCCTCCGTACTGCAACTTCATGAAGTCGCATGGCAGAGGATGACACGGCGGCCGGCCGACGTCCCTTGGGCCTTTAGGGCCTTCACGAGCATCTCGTTAATCAGCCCTCGATCGTGCGATTTGCTCCAGAAGACACTATCGGTATCACTATTCCAAACGTGCAGAGGGTGGCGCTTCAACATTATGTCCGCAAGAAAATCGTACCTCTGAACCCGATCACATGCATATAGTATTTTCGTGATTCCCGTACACCTATTAACAGCGAACCGCGACAACATGTCACAAATAAAAATAACGGCAGCAGTGCAATCACAGACGGCAAACGGCGACGGGGAAATAATTAAGTACTTTCAGGCATAATTACACTCAAACAACCATACTTGCTGCCTCGTACGATAAAAGTAAAAAAATGAGAGTTGAAATAAGCTAAGTAAATTATGTAAAAACAAGTATTCGTCATAAGTGCTTGAGCTGCATGGAGAACCTAAACATAGATACTGGAATTCGAAGCTTTAGCAACAGGTGCACAAGGCTTGCTCTTACGAATGAAAGAAAGCAATGTTAGCGTTTAACGTCCCGCCGACGTCGTCAGGTGTGAATGGGCAAATACGAATTACAATTATGTATTTGACTCAGGGTGGCAAATGTCGACTTCGTGGAATATACTACGAAATCGCCATAATACGTGACTTCTCAATAATGGCGATAAAAGGAGGAGGAGGATATTAATGTTTAACGTCCCGTCGACAACGAGGTCATTAGAGACGGAGCGCAAGCTCGGGTGAGGGAATGATGGGGGAAGGAAATCGGCCGTGCCCTTTCGAAGGAACCATCCCGGCATTTGTCTGAAGCGATTTAGGGAAATCACGGAAAACCTAAATCAGGATGGCCGGAGACGGGATTGAACTGTCGTCCTCCCGAATGCGAGTCCAGTGTGCGGCGATAAAAGCCAATCTAAATATGAACAGTAGGACATGTTCACGCTTCCATGAAATATATGCAGAGGCGTGAAAGTACCAGATATACTCAACAAATGCTATGACAACACATTTACAGTAGTAGCAACAAGTGGGCTAACACTGTTTTACACGACCAATAGGTATACATTAATCGAACCGCCGCTTCTATCAAGCTTGACATCGCTACAAACGAAAAATGTGCCTCTTTATCTGATTTGTCTTTCCAGAAGATGCTGACATCAATTACGAAGTTTACATCTACATCTACAATCTGCGAACCACTGTGACGTACATCGCAGAGGGTACTTGCCATTCTACCAGTTGTTAGGGCTTCATCCCGTTACAAAATGGTTCAAATGACTCTAAGCACTATGGGACTTAACATCTGAGGTCGTCAGTCCCCTAGACTTAGAACTACTTGAACCTAACTAACCTAAGGACATCACACACATCCATGCCCGAGGCAGGATGCGAACCTGCGACCGTAGCAACAGCGCGGTTCTGGACTGAAGCGCCTAGAACCGCTTGGTCACAGAGGCCGGCACATCCCGTTACATTCACGCATGGATCGCGGGAAGAATAACTGCTTAAATACTTCTGTACGTGAATTAATTAGCCTAACCTTGCCTTCGCGATCGCTATGGACCGATACGTTGCAGGTTGCAATATATTTCTAGACACTTCACTTGAAATTGATTCTAGAAACTTTCTAAGTACGTTTCTACGGGACAGTTTACATCTATCTTCAACCATCTGCCAGTCCAGTTCTCTCAGAATCTTTGCGACACTCCCGCATTGCTGGCACACATCAGTAATCATTTGTACTGCCCTTTTCTGTATCCCTTCAATATCCTCTGTTAGCCCTATTTGATATGGGTCCTACATACTTCAGCAATATTCTAGGATGGGAAGTATGAGTGTTTTGTATGCAATCTCCTTTGTAGGCTGACTGTATTTCCCTAGTATTCTACCAGTTAACCACAATCTGCCTCCTGCTTTACACGCGATTGAGACTGTGTTATCGTTCCGTTTCATAACCCTACAAATTGTTGCACCCAAGTATCTGTATGAATTAGCGGATTCCAACTGTGACTCACTGAAAATGTAGTCACAGGATCCTACTTTTTCCGTTTTGTAAGTGCACAGATTTACATTTCTGAACATTTAGACCAAGGGGCCAGTCTTTGCACCACTTTGAATTCTTGTCAAGATCTCACTGCCGCAAAGGTAACACCGGTTCCCGGCAGGGTATCATCGAAGATAAGTGCTGTCGGGCTTGGCTAGCATTTGGATGAGTGACCGTCCAGGTCTACCGAGCGCCGTTCGCAAGCGGGGTACACTCAGCCAGTGTGAATCCAACTGAGGAGCTGAACACATGTTCGTTCATATCCGCATCCAGTGACGGCTATGGGCTGAGGATGACACGACGGTCGGTCGGTACCGTTGGGCCTTCAATGCATGTTCGGCGGAGAGTTCTTTCGGACAGTACTTCATTACATATAAAAGCATCGTCGGTGAAATGTTTGAGATTACTGTTAATATTTTCTGCACATTCATTAACATACAACATGAAAAGCAAGTGTGCCAAAACAATTCCCTGCGATGTACTCGATGTTGCTTGCACATCCCTCGATGAGCTTCCAACCAAGATAACTTGCTGCCTCCTTCCTTCCTTCCTACCAAAAAATCCTTAGTCTAGTCAGTAATCTCGCTCGATATCCAGTACGATTATACTTTGATAATAAGCGTAGATATGGTACTGAGTCAAATGACTTTTTGGAAATCGAGTAATACTGCATCTGTCTGACTGATTTAATCGATGGCTTTCAGTATGCCATGTGTGAGACGTGCGAGTTGGGTTTCATATGATCTATATTTTTCGAATCCATGCTCATTGGCATGGAGAAGTCCATTCTGTTCGAGATACCTCATCACATTTGAACTAAGAATATGTTCTAAGATTCTAAAACAAATTGATGTCTTGGAATTTGGATGGTAATTTTGTGGATTACTTCTGGCACCCGTCTAGTACGTTACTCTGACCCACGACAGCTTAATCGCCAGCCCACAATTAATGGAGACTGGTGGAGCAATGTGGAGGGCGCGTCATGTAACGTGCGGCGTGGAAAGGGGCGGGAGGAGGGGGGGGGGGAGATTTGGGAAGACATGGCCGTAAAGTGATCGTTGAACAACTTTATTTGAGGATGTGGAAGTAAGATTGCCTGCGAAGTGCGGTAGCCGAAGAAACGGATGCACACGAGCGGCCTGTCTCATTCACCTGTGAGAGACAAGCATTCCATCCAACTTTCATCTCTTGTCCTGTGACGCATGAAAGCGGGGGCGCAGCATTACAACTACCTACTAAAATCACCACAGCCCATAAACATTATAATAATTTGCGTCAGCACCTTACATTCTATACATACTGAAGTGGATGTGTGTGTGTTCCTGCATAGTTCTCAAACACCTGGAGGATTCAGGACCAAACGTGGTGCACAGACACCGATAAGCCAAACATCATGACCACCTGCTTAATGGCTTGTTTCTGCGTCTTTGGCCGGCCGCGGTGGCCGAGCGGTTCTAGGCGCTTCAGTCCGGAACCGCGCTGTTGCTACGGTCGCAGGTTCGAATCCTGCCTTGGGCATGGATGTGTGTGATGTCCTTAGGTTAGTTAGGTTTAAGTAGTTCTAAGTTCTAGGGGACTGATGACCTCAGATGTTAAGTCCCATAGTGCTCAGAGCCATTTGAACCATTTCTGCGTCTTTGGAACAAAACACATAACTGATTCCGTGTATCAGGGATCCGACAGTTTGTTGGTAGGTTTAGATGTCTACGCACAGGTCATGTAATTCGAGTAAATACGGGGCCGCTGATTTGCGTACGCGGTGATGGCACCTAATAGCCACCCAAATGGGTTCCATAGGGTTTGTTCGCCAAGATATCACACTGCTAAAAGATGACATGGCTCCCACCAGACTGCGTCCGTGGCGCGCTGCACATTTCGAGCCGCCATTCACCTCGATGACAGCATTTGTGGGGAAGGCCATCAACCTAGCGAAGAAAAAATGTGATTCACCCGAAGAGCCAAAACGTTTCCATTGATCGAATGTCTAATTCCGATGGTCCCGTGCCGACTATAATCGTAATTGTCGATGTCATTGGGTCAACATGTGAACACACGGGGGTGGTCTGCTGTAGAGCTACATGTTCAACAATGTATGATGGACGGCGTGCTCCGAAACACTTGTGCGTGCACCAGCATTGTGCTCTTGCGACAGAGATGCCAAATGTTACCATCTATCCTACTTTACAGAGCACACAAACCTCCGAACCCCACGTTCTGTGAAGAGTCGTGGACGTCCAACCATTTAGCGCCTCATTATAGTTTCACTGTCCTACCTCTTTCCGTAGAAGCTCACGACAGTAGCACGTGAACATTCGGCTAGCTTCGCCGTTTTGGAGATCCTCGTTCACAGGCTCCGCGTAATAATAATCGTACCTTTGTCAAAGTCGCTTATCTCACTGGATTTTCCCACTCGTAGCCCACATTTTCGCTAGGGTGATACCCCGTCCGCGTCTGCTCCGCTTACATACTTTTGCAACCGCGTCGCGTGACCTCAACACCACCTGGCGCCATCCAGCGTCGTAGTGGACAGTGGTAGTAATGTTTCGGCTCATCAGTATATAGCTTACTAACAGGAGACAATCACCATGCAAAAAAGCATGTGTATTGTTGTTGCTGTTGGTGGTGGTGGTGGTGGTGGTGGTGGTGGTGGTGGTGGGAAAGTGGCGACATATATGCAAAATTCCAAATTGCATGGAATAACCCCAAAGAAACTCGGCTGGTGTATGGCTTACCATCTGCAACCCACAAAGAGGAAACTATTCTGGTCAGGATGCCTGATAACAGATCTTTGTTGTGCAATTATAGCAAAAGTCAACACCATAGTCCCCGTGGCCCCTGCCATTAGCACATTGTAGCTAAAGGTAGTGGAGCCTGATGGCAGCAGTTTTCTCAAGTCGGGGTACTCTTAGTATATTTTTGACATGGTGGAATGTGGAAAGTCCAACGAGTGCATAAACTTGGAGAGTGAGGGTTCCATGCACCCACCATCTTGCCACGATCAAATGCGACGATACTGCACATCTTGAACATTCTATGCTCGACTGCCGCGCTGGTGACCACTACAACAGGTAATAACATCCCATTGACATGACAAGTCAAGCGATAAAATTCTCCATGGGGACAGAAGCGTTCATTCTCCACAACAGCAGTCACCTCTAACTCAATTTTTCCACTGGCGTTCAAAACGCAGCATTGTTTAGGGCTGGATCTGCATCACGGACATTGCTGTGAATGATTTGAATAGCTGATGTACTCAGGAGACTATAGATGATCACCACAGGCTTCTCCAGACTTCTATGATCATGCTGTCGCCAGAAAACAAAACGGGACATTACATGGACGAACACGAAGGGCTCGTAGACTGATTTCACACTCGTGGTTGGCTGCCTTTGCCAACAGAAACCCTTAGCCATTGATTTTCTAAGTCTAGGATCTATATTTTACTCAAGTGCAATGCTATGAATTTACCTAATATTATGTACTCATAATTTTTCTATATTACACGGCTAATATTACTGATAATATAACTTTAAAACATTTTACGTTTTTCTGTGAAGATACTGTTTAATGGAGTACCAGGAATTATCCAATAGAAATTTCTTTAATTGAGTTCTAACCTCAGGTTGACATTTGATATACTCTAATAGGTTGTCTGACATACGTATACCAGTATATCTAACTCTTTTCTGTATTACTATTAGGAGCCTGAAGTTCCTGAAGGACTTTTTTCCCCCTTGTAATTATATTCATCCTTTGTGCTATTTTGTGGGTAAACAGAAAGATTCGTACGACAAATGAATATATGCATTGAGAGACAGTTGTCGAAGTATCAAGTCTGTTTTGCATGATGTTCTAGAATTAATTCTTAAACGACTTCTCTTTCGTCTGAAAATTTTATGTCTCTAAGGAGAGTTTCTTCAAAAAAGCGATACGTAACTCATCAGCAGATGGAAATATGTAAAGTACACTACTTTCTTCATTTTTACCAATATCTACAATTATGCATAATAAATATGTAATTGAAGCAAAGCGCTTTATTTATCCTAAGATGTGGGTTTCGTGGTGATCGACATGGAAACAATACATTCTGCTTTCTGCTATCCAAACAACATATAAACGATGAACCTGCTGCATATACGTATTATTCCATAAAAATTTGAATTTGACGAGGAAACCACGATTATTTTAATGAAACGGCTCACACAAGTTATATAATACTTCCAATAGTAGTAATTTATTACTTGCTCCGTTTAGTACATCGTATGTTAAGAATTTATAAATTCTAGTGTACACGTCCTTTACAACATTTTAACAACTCGGGAAAGTAAAATGTACGCCAATGTCGAGAAAAACTGGATAACAAAGCCAGCTACGTGTTTCGGCATAACTTCCCATTGCCGTGAATATCTTTATTTGGAAGTGGTAAACGACTTAATGCTAACATTTTAATTCCACTCTGTTCGGGTACAGCTGCTTCTTTCTCTTCTTTTTTTCCTCCAAAATACAAACAAGGGGCCTTAAATTGCGTCGAAATACATCGTGGTTAACTATTGTTTAAAGATTTATCAAGCACTATCTAGACGCAAAAGACGTTAGTTTCCAGTTACTCACAACTATGTTCTTCAAATCTATTAAAATACTTAGTTCCATGAGTAGTCTAAACTTAAGTATACATACATTTATACATTTATTATATCAGTGCGTGGTGTCTATTCTTCTGGACATATCCTAAACAACAGACACCACGCATACTTATAATTAATGTCCTCGATGGGCAATTAATCCACAACCCACAGTACGGATGCGTGAATCTAAAATTAGCTAGCATGGAGGAAAAGGTCGGGAACTGCGGATAGGTGCGCTACGTTGGAATGTAGGGTGGTCTGGGAGAGTGCCGAGCTAGTTAGCGGATTTGCGAGTGCTGCAGCGTTTAAAGCGACTGCCTAGTAAGCAGGGGATCTCGGGTTCGAGTCCCGGTGCGGCACACATTTTCATTCGTCGCCGCTGATTGCGCATGAAGTCTCGATGCAACTGATATTTTTGTGTCGTCTCGTCGTCACTGTAGGCTTGTACCATGGAAGTAAGGAAAGGATGTTGTTTGGTGGCCGGTATCCTCTTTCTATAACACAACTGCATGGATTCATTAACGGGGTTCTTTATTAACCAAAAGAAGAAGTTACTTATCTTTAAGCTAGTAGTTGTGGTACAAGCTCTTCCGTAATAGTCCACATAACCTCACTGCTGGTGAAATACATGTTCCGCTATGCACACTACTGTGGTCGCTATGTGCTGCCTGAGACTGAGCCTCTAATTCCGACTGGGCTGCTGCGACTGCAAGTGATTCGACTAAATACTGGCGGTCGAGAGGGCATTGGTGGCGCATTTCTTGCAAGTTTGTCTTTGGCCTCTCACCGGATAGGTTTACTCGCTCCGACACCTGCTATCGATCTTCTCATAGCCTCTTTGCCGACCGGAGTGCTGGCGACAGCTTACGCCACCACAGGTATCATTAGTTCTGTTCCCTTCTGTACCCCCCCCCCCCTCAAACCTTCAATTACAATACTTTTTTTTTTTGGAATGAATCAGCTACGTTTATGATAGCTCCAATCGTAGACCTACAGTAATTTTATCAAATTATATATAGCGAACTCCGGACAAACAGCATTCTGCAGATAAGCTGGTGCTCTGCCGACACCGATGTCGACCGACCGTTCAGCTATTAACCTTCACTCCTTGCTTCCTTCCCTCCTTCCTTCCAACACTTCCTGCGGAACTCGAGAACAAGATCAACAGGTTCACTCGCGGCCACACCTTTCGGCGAAGTGAAATTACGTAACGCAAACACCAGCTACAATGACCGAGCCGGAACCCGAGACGAGACACGTCCTCGCATAACATTCGGGGCCCCGGCGTCCTTCACAGCCTTAGGCCTCGCGGCCACGACTGGCTCTTACCTTCAGGCAGTGCTCCTGTTTCACCGAGTGCAAAAAAAAAAAAAAAAAAAAAAAAAATCGGGCTACGCGGCCAAAATCGACTACGTAGTATTCCCGTGATGCATGTGCTCTGCCTCACAACGGATCCCACGTTTACCCGGCAAGACGACATAATAGTTCGTGCTCTCGAGAAACTATGCTTTTTGACACCAATATCGTTCGTTTCCATTATTCATACATGTTATCCCATAGACAGCCATACCACAGGTCAACCCAAAGTGATGTATGGGTTTCTTACCCTCCCACAGAACGAATTTTCACATACAGCGTATCTCAAACGTTGAGAGTCAAATTGGAACAGGTGATAGTGAGTCCAGAACCGATTATATTGAGATATGGATTGTCCGAAATGTATATTTATTGTGTTATGGACATACACAGCGTACGGCGCATAACAACTATATATATATATATATATATATATATATATATATATATATATATATATATATATACTAGAAGTTTATAATTACACTCCTGGAAATTGAAATAAGAACACCGTGAATTCATTGTCCCAGGAAGGGGAAACTTTATTGACACATTCCTGGGGTCAGATACATCACATGATCACACTGACAGAACCACAGGCACATAGACACAGGCAACAGAGCATGCACAATGTCGGCACTAGTACAGTGTATATCCACCTTTCGCAGCAATGCAGGCTGCTATTCTCCCATGGAGACGATCGTAGAGAAGCTGGATGTAGTCCTGTGGAACGGCTTGCCATGCCATTTCCACCTGGCGCCTCAGTTGGACCAGCGTTCGTGCTGGACGTGCAGACCGCGTGAGACGACGCTTCATCCAGTCCCAAACATGCTCAATGGGGGACAGATCCGGAGATCTTGCTGGCCAGGGTAGTTGACTTACACCTTCTAGAGCACGTTGGGTGGCACGGGATACATGCGGACGTGCATTGTCCTGTTGGAACAGCAAGTTCCCTTGCCGGTCTAGGAATGGTAGAACGATGGGTTCGATGACGGTTTGGATGTACCGTGCACTATTCAGTGTCCCCTCGACGATCACCAGTGGTGTACGGCCAGTGTAGGAGATCGCTCCCCACACCATGATGCCGGGTGTTGGCCCTGTGTGCCTCGGTCGTATGCAGTCCTGATTGTGGCGCTCACCTGCACGGCGCCAAACACGCATACGACCATCATTGGCACCAAGGCAGAAACGACTCTCATCGCTGAAGACGACACCTCTCCATTCGTCCCTCCATTCACGCCTGTCGCGACACCACTGGAGGCGGGCTGCACGATGTTGGGGCGTGAGCGGAAGACGGCCTAACGGTGTGCGGGACCGTAGCCCAGCTTCATGGAGACGGTTGCGAATGGTCCTCGCCGACACCCCAGGAGCAACAGTGTCCCTAATTTGCTGGGAAGTGGCGGTGCGGTCCCCTACGGCACTGCGTAGGATCCTACGGTCTTGGTGTGCATCCGTGCGTCGCTGCGGTCCGGTCCCAGGTCGATGGGCACGTGCACCTTCCGCCGACCACTGGCGACAACATCGATGTACTGTGGAGACCTCACGCCCCACGTGTTGAGCAATTCGGCTGTACGTCCACCCGGCCTCCCGCATGCCCACTATACGCCCTCGCTCAAAGTCCGTCAACTGCACATACGGTTCACGTCCACGCTGTCGCGGCATGCTACCAGTGTTAAAGACTGCGATGGAGCTCCGTATGCCACGGCAAACTGGCGGACACTGACGGCGGCGGTGCACAAATGCTGCGCAGCTAGCGCCATTCGACGGCCAACACCGCGGTTCCTGGTGTGTCCGCTGTGCCGTGCGTGTGATCATTGCTTGTACAGCCCTCTCGCAGTGTCCGGAGCAAGTATGGTGGGTCTGACACACCGGTGTCAATGTGTTCTTTTTTCCATTTCCAGGAGTGTAGTATCAATTTCATCGTCATGCAATATAAAGGTTAATCATCATAATGGACTACAAAGAAGGATGCGAAATCAGAACTATAACACTATTACAGACACTGACAAAATTATGGCAAACTTAAAAACCCTTTAGACAGCTTAAATGGAACATCATGTCACAGCACCATACAAGAGATTTATATTCCAATTTCGACCATATATTTTGACACCGTATCTCATGAGCGGCTCGTGCTCATATTGCGTGCTTGTGGAATATCTTCGCAGTTATACGGCTGCATTCGTGATTTCCTGTCAGAAAGGTTACAGTTCGTAGTAATTGGCAGAAAGTCATTGAGTAAAACACTAGTGATTTCTGGCGTCTCTCAAGGTAGTACTGTAGGCCCTCTGCTATTCCTTATCTTTATAAATGATTTAGAAGACAATCTGAGCAGCTGTCTTAAGTTGTTTGCTGATGGTACTGTCATTTATCGTCTAGTAAAGTCATCAGAAGAACAAAACCTATTGGAAAACGACTGAGACGAGATATCTGCATGGTGCAAAAATTGGCAGTTGATCTTAAATAAAGAAAAGTGTTAAAAGGAATCCGTTAACTTCTGTTACACGATAAATCAATCAAATCTAAAGGCCGTAAATTCAACTACATACCTAGGAAATACAATAACGAACAACTTAAACTGGCAAGAACACGGAAAATGTTGTGGGGAATGTTAACCAAAGACTGCGTTTTATTGGCAGGACACTTGGAAAATGTAACAAACCTACTAAGGAGACTGCCTACATTACACTGGTGCGCCCTCTTTTAGAATATTGTTGCGCGGTGTGGGATCCTTACCAGATAGGAAAAACAGAGTACATCGAAAAAGTTAAAAGAAGGGCAGCAAGTTTCATATTATCGAGAAATAGGAGAGAGAATGTCACTGACATGATACAGGATTATTAAAACCCAGGCGTTTTTCGTTGCGGCGGAATCTTTTCACGAAATTTCAACCACCGTCGCTCTTCTCCGAAAGCGAAAATATTTTATTGACGCCGACCTGCATAGGGAGAAACGATCATCGTAATAAACTAATTTACAACGAACAAATCATTACGTCTCTTCAACATACAACGGAAACGTCAATACGGAGAGCTATTGTTCAGAGTAGGTACGCGGCAAATACAGTGGCTCCACGTTCAGGTAGAGCGATACTCCTGCTGAGTCAAGGAACTGAACTGTCTGTTGCTTAGTATATGCTTTCATGCGATGACCACTCCATCGTCGCACTAATGTACCTTGGACATGAAAACACTACGTATTGCGCCGGCTCAATGATTTAAAGAAACAGTGTCCTTGCAGCGATTCATCTATTCTACGGTAAAGATATGGATATGTGCATGTGATTCCTTACCCTGATTCCATGCAGTCGCCCTGGGAAGCTTTGATGGGTTGAAATGTCCCTGATGGGTTTGTCAGTCAGCTGTCATCCAATGACTAGTCCACGTTCAAAGACACTGAGCACACTTAACCGACCCATTCTGCTGTTACTGCTACTCTGCTGACAACACAATACTTCTCGCCTTCTTTTATACAGGTAGGTCCGCCTGTCTTAACATCCAATTCCGCATTACATAGGGGTGTCCGGGTACATTTGATCAGATAGCATATTTTGAGCAACAATCTAACTATTGTGCCACAAGTGCTTCGCATTTTTTTTTCTAAAAATTTGAAGGCGACACCGCCACAGGTACAGGATTTTTCCGCGGTAACGACGCAAAGCATCAGAGATTACGTCGAAGTAAAATATTTATCATTATCGAATAGTTAAGTCTGTCTCCAGAATGCAGCGGCATGTGTGCTGATTTGAAATTTCCTTGCGGACTGGAACTGTGTGCCGGATCGGGTCTCGAACCTAGGACCTTCGCCTTTGCGGGCCAACTTCTCTGCGAACTCGAGCTACCCTAGCACGATTCAGGACTCGGCCTCACAGCTTCTCTCTCTCCTACCTTCCGAACTCTCACTGAAGTTCTCCTGCAAAGTTTCTATTTTTGCAAACGTCCCAGATTCGAGTCCCGGTGCAGCAAATAGCTTTAATCAGCAACGAAGTTTCAAGTGAACATGGTAACGACTACTAACTCCAAAGTTGTGTCCGAATATGAGAACATACCAAATTTACTTTTGGTCTGCTAACGATCATAAAATTTCAAGTAGACTCTTTTTCTGTAATAGCTCTGTTAATTTGCACAACTTGCACGATGTGCTCTCCATTAACAATCTTCCTTCAAAGCAACATCTCCCAGGTCCCTGCAGGCATCACATCAGAATAAAAAAAAATCTGTCGATCCTGTTTTAACAATAATGGTGGTGTTCAAACAATCATGGCGGTAATGATGATCTCTGTCTTATGTATTTACATGTGCCCATTTAGAACAGTGATCGTGAAACTTCTTTGCTGAAGAGCCAATACTGATATTCTAGGTCGGTACATCGGGGCGCCCATGTACCGATCTTACTATTAACTGGTAGCCTACATAAATTATGGTGTTATGAGCTACACTTCCCCACCCCCCAACCCCCAAGGAATAGCTACAGTAATGGCGCGACAAGTTGGCCGTCGGACCCCAAGTACTGATTTCGAAATCGGTTCCATTCGGGACACTTCGTACCGATTGTTCTGTTTCAGAATGCTGACACCCTTAGCGACTCCAGAATTGTGACACTGCATTTCAAATGGTTCAAATAGCTCTGAGCACTATGGGACTTAACTTCTGAGGTCATCAGTCCCCTAGAACTTAGAACTAGTTAAACCTAACTAACCTAAGGACATCACACACATCCATGCCCGAGGAACCTGCGACCGTAGCTGTCGCGCGGTTCCAGACTGAAGCGCCTAGACAGCATGGCCACACCGGCCGGCACACTTCATTTTTCTGACGAGTTGTTGTGTTGTCTGTGTGAGTGGATGATTAACTGATAAATAACAGTACATGTACTCATATTTAAATGCATTATGTAATATGAGGCTCGGTCACACATGTTCACTAAATGTTTTGAATGTCATTTTTCTTCGGCCTATTGTGTGGTATTACAACAGCCTTAATTTAATTTCATGTCCCTTGCTACAAATTTGTACAGTATTCGAAGATGACCGCTTCTATAACGCGCATACACTAAATTTCGTTGAAATTTGTAGCTTAGTAGCTGATTAGTACGAGACACACAAGCCCTGAGGTTGTCAGCACTGGAAGGCAGACAAGAAAACATTCCCCCCTCTCATATTTTCTCACCCCGGAGTGCTCCCACTACTTACCCGTCTGTCGCTGAGGTACATTTGATCACCACTGCAAACGGCCGAATTTACCAACGTCAGTTGTGCGTCTTGAAATATTATTGTCTCTGCAAATATTTTTGGGAGATTTCCGCATACGAAAGCTATACTTTTAAGAACCTCATAGCGTTAGCTACATTGACTCTCATAACTATTCGGACACTCATTAATATCTAGTCTTTGCGATACACTGGCCCTGTCGTTCAAAAAAATAGTGTACAGGCAATCTACTTGTTAATATTCTTGTTCGACAGAATCAACACTACGGTAAAATTATGATACATCAAGATGGTATCTGATCTTTCGGACATGGCTCAGTCGGATAGAGCGTCTGCCATGCAAGCGAGAGATCCTGGGTTAGAGTCCCCATCGGGGCATACATTTCCAACTGTCCCTGTTGATATTTATCAACGCCTGTAAGCAGCTGATGGTCTGGATTTCACTGTAATATCATTCGACGGTAAAATGTTTACGTTTAGGGAACACGGGAGAACGAGTGACCTTGGAAGCTCCGGACGCCGTTAACGTGCGTCAACGAAGTTATTCCGACACACTAAGTTGCCTTGCAGAGGAGCCACGGACAATTTGAACGTAAACTCTCAATGAGGCAGTGTGCTGTGTGCAGCTAAAGTAACTGTGGCCGCAGAGGAAGAGAGAGAGAGAGAGCAAATTCGGAAAGCGCCAGCTAGTAATTTTTCACCGTGCTGAAGGCAAAAGTTGTAATAAAATTGCTGAAATGTCACAAATGAACAAACGTACACTTTCCGATACAATCAGAAGATTCCGGGAGGAAGGTAATATTGACAGTCTATCGCGTACAGCACGTCTAAGAACGTTTTCTGTGCGAAAACGTCGTTCGTTATATTGCCACAAAAACGAAAAAGGATCCCAAGTTAAGCGCGCCAAAACTCACTACTGAGATTGCCAAAGAAATCCGAAAGGAAGTCAATCCCGAAACAGTACGAAGGGTGCTCAGAAGAGGTAACTTTCACGGATGTATTGCACGAGGGAAGCCGTTCGTAAGTAAAATAAATCAAAGAGAGACAATGCTGTTTGCCAAAGTGCAAGTTACAGTCGACAATATGTGCTGGAATGAGGTTATATTTGGTGACGAGAGTCAATTTAACATATTTCAATGTGATGGGAGGATACAGGTTTGACGGCGACCTAATACTGACCTTCAAGGAAACAAAATCACAAAGCAAGTGTGAAGTGTGGCGGTGGACGTGTAACGGCGTGTGGGTGCATGTCTGCGTATTGGTTTGCTGATTTAGTTTTTAACGAGGGTCTCTCTCTCTCTCTCTCTCTCTCTCTCTCTCTCTCTATTCGTTTAGTCGGTTCCGACTCTTCGTGACCCAATGAACCAAATCACGCCACTTTTTCCTGTCTTGGACTTTCTCCCGTAGACCTTCCAGGTTGGAACACATTGCTTCGATGGTATAACAGAAGCAATGTGTTCCAACCTGAAAGGTCTACGGTAGAAAGTCCAAGACAGTCCTGTGATTTCAGTAATAATAAAGCACACTAATGCTTGGTTCGAGCCGGTGCCTGACTGCTACTGATTTAGAACAATGGTGGTGCAAGATAAAACAAGTGGCGTGACGCGACTCTGTACTGCTCCCCTTCGTCCAAGTTGATTGGTTGGTTGAGGGATTGATTGATTGATTGAGGGGGAGGGGACTAAACAGCAAAGTCATCGATCCCATCGTCCTGTCTTGGACTTTCTACCGTAGACCTTCCAGGTTGGAACACATTGCTTCTGTTACACCATCGAAGCAATGTGTTCCAACTTGGAAGGTCTACGGTAGAAAGTCCAAGACAGGAAAAAGTGGCGTGAATGAGGGTACAACGGACCAATTCCAAATGGTTCAAATGGCTCTGAGCACTATGGGACTTAACGTCTATGGTCATCAGTCCCCTAGAACTTAGAGCTACTTGAACCTAACTAACCTAAGGAAAGCACACAACACCCAGTCATCACGAGGCAGAGAAAATCCCTGACCCCGCCGGGAATCGAACCCGGGAACCCGGGCGCGGGAAGCGAGAACGCTACCACACGACCACGAGCTGCGGACAGGACCAATTCCAGTACATCAAAATACTGAGGGGCGATCTGCAAAGGAGCGACGAAAACATGGGGATTGGGTAACAGTTTAAGTTTTGTTTTTTTAGAGGGTCTGCCTTGAGCAGATATGTTTCGCTTAAGTTTCACCATCATCAGTGGGTTTTTTGCTATCTTCTATAGAACAGGAAAAATGTTTTTTATGAAAACAGTATTTACATATAAAAAACAAACAAATTTATATATATCACATACCTTGTTACCACAAGCTGTGGATAGACAGACTATCATCTGCAACCAAGGAAAACTCCAAAACATATAAAGAAGAGCTAAAAATTGACTGCGAGAAGCGTGGCAGAAAATATCTTTCGTGTACGAGGGGGCGGAAAATATCTCTCGAGTACGCGCGGAAATTAGTGGGGAGCTTTCCAAGTCGTCTCTCAGAAGTAATTAAGATGAAAAGAAAGCCTACCAGATAATGAACTTTTGGATCGTAAGTAGGAAGTAAGGTGTCAGAATAATTTTGTGCAATATTGGCTTTGTTTTTTTATTATGTTTTTCTGTTTCTTACGTTTGTATTTGCAGTGCTATTTAGAAGTGCGATGGGCATTTAGTTTTCACATTCCTTAGAGAAACTTGTATTTACTTTATACCAGTGCTTTATTATTACTGAAATCACAGATACGAAGGGGAATATAATACATCATGCCTGTCCGAATAATTATGTGAGGCCCTGTAACTTTCTAGATGCATATTATTATAAAATACGGCTGAAAGCGGTGAGCCACACTAATGCTTGGTTCGAGCCGGTGCCTGACTGCTACAGATTTAGAGCAATGGTGGTGTAAGATAAAACAAGTGGCGTGACGCGACTCTGTACTGCTCCCCTTCGTCCAAGTTGATTGGTTGGTTGGTCGATTGATTGATTGAGTGGGAGGGGACTAAACAGCAAGGTCATCGATCCCATCGAATTAGGGAAGGATGGCGAAGGACATCGGCCGTGATCTTTCAAAGGAACCATCCCAGCATTTGCCGGATCGATTTAGGGAAATCACGCGAAACCTAAATCAGGATGGCCGGACGCGGTTTAAACCATCGTCCTCCCGAATGCGAGTTCAGTGTGCAAGCCACTGCGCCACCTCGCTCGATTTCGTCCGAGTCCTATTATGATGGACGATCATTCCGCCAGCCGGACGTATCTGTTAATCAGCGCCGAACGCCATTGCGTCTACGTGTGGCAGCAGTGCCCGACGTTTAATCCGTTTATCTGACGGCTGAGCGACTACGAGGGAGAGGGACAGGGAGAGGGGGAGGGAGAGGGTTGGACCATCTGTTCTATGGAGCAATACACGCAACGCTTTACTGGTATAGCACGTAGCTTAAGGTATGGTACGCATCGGTCGTTCCGACAGCAAATAGTACAGCTATTCGCTAATCGGCTCTGAAATGGAGTAACAGGTACAGAGAGTCCATGAAGATCGATATCGTATATGGCGTGCACCTCCGCATCCGTTCCCTGTAACTTTCGTGACTTCAAAGACAAAGGAAATCTGCATATTAAGCAACGGAATTTATCGGTGTCCGATCTAAAAGACGTCTGAATTAAGACGAAAATTTGAAAGCAAGCCCCCTCGCTATCGCACTCGCGTGTACACGCAACACCCGGAGCCACACACGCGCACGCACGCGCAAGGCTTCTGACACACTGATGTACTGGGAGAATGCAGAACGATCAGCATGCTCTCCATACGTAAACAACGGTTTCGCGAAACGGCGTACAATGCGTACGTACGCGTATACACACACACACACACACACACACACACACACACACACACACACACATACACACACAAATGCGTGCACATGTACGCAGTTGATTAATCCCGCGCAGGAGTAGTTTCCCGGCCAACACATTCGCTAACGTTAACGTCTGAAAGCTCAATAATGCCATTCAAAGAGCATTAACTTGACAATACTTTAAACTGTTTTGCTAGTTGCTACTGCTAAGGGGTTCGTTTTATATACACTCCTGGAAATTGAAATAAGAACACCGTGAATTCATTGTCCCAGGAAGGGGACACTTTATTGACACATTCCTGGGGTCAGATACATCACATGATCACACTGACAGAACCACAGGCACATAGACACAGGCAACAGAGCATGCACAATGTCGGCACTAGTGCAGTGTATATCCACCTTTCGCAGCAATGCAGGCTGCTATTCTCCCAAGGAGACGATCGTAGAGATGCTGGATGTAGTCCTGTGGAACGGCTTGCCATGCCATTTCCACCTGGCGCCTCAGTTGGACCAGCGTTCGTGCCGGACGTGCAGACCGCGTGAGACGACGCTTCATCCAGTCCCAAACATGCTCAATGGGGGACAGATCCGGAGATCTTGCTGGCCAGGGTAGTTGACTTACACCTTCTAGAGCACGTTGGGCGGCACGGGATACATGCGGACGTGCATTGTCCTGTTGGAACAGCAAGTTCCCTTGCCGGTCTAGGAATGGTAGAACGATGGATTCGATGACGGTTTGGATGTACCGTGCACTATTCAGTGTCCCCTCGACGATCACCAGTGGTGTACGGCCAGTGTAGGAGATCGCTCCCCACACCATGATGCCGGGTGTTGGCCCTGTGTGCCTCGGTCGTATGCAGTCCTGATTGTGGCGCTCACCTGCACGGCGCCAAACACGCATACGACCATCATTGGCACCAAGGCAGAAGCGACTCTCATCGCTGAAGACGACACGTCTCCATTCGTCCCTCCATTCACGCCTGTCGCGACACCACTGGAGGCGGGCTGCACGATGTTGGGGCGTGAGCGGAAGACGGCCTAACGGTGTGCGGGACCGTAGCCCAGCTTCATGAAGACGGTTGCGAATGGTCCTCGCCGATACCCCAGGAGCAACAGTGTCCCTAATTTGCTGGGAAGTGGCGGTGCGGTCCCCTACGGCACTGCGTAGGATCCTACGGTCTTGGCGTGCATCCGTGCGTCGCTGCGGTCCGGTCCCAGGTCGACGGGCACGTGCACCTTCCGCCGACCACTGGCGACAACATCGATGTACTGTGGAGACCTCACGCCCCTCGTGTTGAGCAATTCGGCGGTACGTCCACCCGGCCTCCCGCATGCCCACTATACGCCCTCGCTCAAAGTCCGTCAACTGCACATACGGTTCACGTCCACGCTGTCGCGGCATGCTACCAGTGTTAAAGACTGCGATGGAGCTCCGTATGCCACGGCAAACTGGCTGACACTGACGGCGGAGGTGCACAAATGCTGCGCAGCTAGCGCCATTCGACGGCCAACACCGCGGTTCCTGGTGTGTCCGCTGTGCCGTGCGTGTGATCATTGCTTGTACAGCCCTCTCGCAGTGTCCGGAGCAAGTATGGTGGGTCTGACACACCGGTGTCAATGTGTTCTTTTTTCCATTTCCAGGAGTGTAGTTGAGCCAAAACATTGCCACCACCTGCTTAATTTATATTTGATGACGAGCTATACTGGTTCAAATAATGAAATTTATTCCTGAAATTGAGCTTAAGTGTAGTAGGTGTAAGCGTACTGGCTAAAGCAACATATGAAAATTTGTGTCGGACTGGGGCTCGAATCCTGATTTCCTGCTTATCGAGAGTGGTCGCCATACAGTTTAGGCTATCTGAGCACACTTCCTCGACCAACCCAAATTCACTTATACTTATATGGATATGGCGTCTGTTCTTTCGGACATGTCCGAAAGAACAGACACCATATCCATATGAGTATATAGTTCTGGCGATACCGGCCATGACCTTCTTCTTCTGTGCGGATGCACACATATTCCCCGAACTCTTACGGGACTTGTAAGAATGTCTTCCACGAGTAATGAGAGTGTTGGGATGGGACCCTACGAATGTAGTGTGTGGACATACAAGGTGAGTATGTGAGTCTCGCGGGAAGCGTGCGCGAGATAGTCCCTGCAGTCGCACTATCATCTGTGCCCTCGGTGGCTCAAATGGATATAGCGTCTGCCTTGTGGCAGGAGATCCTGGGTTCGAGTCCCGGTCGGGGCACACATTTTCACCTGTCCCCGTTGATCTATATCAACGCCCGTGCGCAGCTGACGGTATTAATATAATTCTAATTTCAAATTCACTTAGGTCTGGAATTGTCACTTACCAAAACTACGGTCAATAGTTTCGGCGCACTACATAAATGACATAGTAAATGGTAGGATTCCCGACAGTACTGGCAGTAGAACTGGCACAGAAAGAAACAAATTAATGTCAAAGGGAGAAACTGGGGGCCGACGACTTCTGTTTTTTTTTTCGTTTTTTGTTTGTTTGGCTGTTTCTTTTGCACACAATTAGAACCGCACAGCGTTCAGTGTTATTCCACTGTGTATTTTATACCGTTACAGAATATAAATTGCATTTTATAAGCAAAAAATTAATTGACCGCGTAACTTCAGCGCTTTATGTAACCAACGCAATTACTTCCGATGCAAGTAACGTTTACATGCACAAACATGAAAAAGCAATTATAATTATTGTTGTTATTTTGAACTCAATAGAAAGTTCTTCGTCATAGTCAAAGGCAAGAGTTTCCTGTCATTACTGATAAATGCGAAAGTTCTTTATGAATAACAGAAACATGTTTTATATATATAAAAAACAGTCTATCAGTCTATCTGTACACAGATTGCAGCACTTGCCAACAAGTGATGATGGAAGGGATCGCTGTGTCAAGAAGAAATCCACGGATACCAGTCAAAGGTGGGACTCTTCCTACACGTTAGTCGGGGGACTTGTAGACAACGTAATGTAGCGCTGAAGCTGGTTGCTCAAAATAAGAACTGGGAATTTATACGGCTGAAGGTGCTTTGATTCGTCATTTTATTGTTTTATATACGTTCGAGGAATATTGAAGCGATATTCGATACTTTCTTTAATTTTACCTTTTGTTGAAGAAGATGCGTTTTCTTGCGCTAATGATAAACCTGTATTGTCTATTTTCACTACAATACCCCTCTGTTTAACGTTACAAATCAATAGATTAGAATAAAATTTTAATTAAACACCGGAAAGTTCAGTTTTGCTATAAATACTGTTTACTTCTAAGTAACAGACAGGAGGATAACTATGTAGAACAAAAATGTTCCAAAGGTTCCGCAGCCCTTCACGTATCATCATTCAGTTTCTGGACGGTTCACCGTTCCCAGGTTTTAGGGGAATCTAGAAAGACACTAGTCGCATATGTGCAGAAAGCGACAGTTATCAGCTAACGCCCAATAGGTATGCAACACGCCTAATGTACAGGTAACACAGGTATGACCAAAGCTACTAGGAAAACTACCGTAGTCTCCACTTATTTACGGTAGGCTGCGGTAGCCTACAGTACTTTTACAACTCTACTTATGCCACACACCTATATGTTTAAATTAGTAAGTAAGCTATGAAAAGAAACAGACAGGTATGTAATATATGCAAGTTTAGGTCAGTCTGGCGAGTGTGTTGGATATGTAAGTGGTAAGGCGACTTCTCGCTGTAAGTGGGAAATTTGGGTTCGAGCCCAAGTCCACCACAAATTTTGGTAAGTCAATTTAGGCAGTACACCTACACCCATTACAGTTAAGAAGAATTGCAGGAACAAATTTCATCCGATTAACAGCGTGTTGGTCCCCCAGTGACAAAGAATACAGCAGCAGTTTTGCGTGGCATGCATTTGACAAGGGCTTGGTAGGTTTCCAGAGGTATGTGGCACCAACTGGATCTGTACGGATCACGAATTTCCCCCAGAATGTGGACCTGTGGATTGTGAGCGCGGAACTGACTCCCTATAGCATCCGATATGTGATCCACTGGGCTCAGATCAAGTGAATTCTACATAAAATGTATGTTTGACCATCAGCCGTTTTTATTTTAAACCCAGAAAACGATAGCTGATGTTCGTTTATATACATTTTATCAAGTGGTATGCAATGAATATGATACAGTGTAACATTAGGGTTTATAATGTTTTCTGCCTGGTGTTGTAATATCGATGTTATTCTATGTCTGAAGATGTTGTTGTTGTTGTTGTGGTCTTCAGTCGTGAGACTGGTTTGATGTAGCTCTCCATGCTACTCTATCCTGTGCAAGCTTCTTCATCTCCCAGTACTTACTGCAACCTACATCGTTTTGAATCTGCTTAGTGTATTGATCTCTTGGTCTTCCTTTAGGATTTTTACCCTCCACGCTGCCCTCCAATGCTAAATTTGTGATCCCTTGATACCTCAGAACATGTCCTACCAACCGGTCCCTTCTTCTAGTCAAGTTGTGCCACAAACAACTCTTCTCTCCCCCCTATTCAATACCTCCTCATTAGTCATGTGATCTACCCATCTAATCTTCAGCACTCTTCTGTAGCACCACATTTCAAAAGCTTCTTTTCTCTTCTTGTCCAAACTATTGATCGTCCATGTTTCACTTCCATACATGGCGACACTCCATACACATACTTTCAGAAACGACTTCCTGACACTTCAATCTATACTCGATGTTAACAAATTTCTCTTCTTCAGAAACGCTTTCCTTGCCATCGCCAGTCTACATTTTATATCTTCTCTACTTCGACCATTATCAGTTATTTTGCTCCCCAAATAGCAGAACTCCTTTACTATTTTAAGTGTCTCATTTCCTAATCTAATTCCCTCAGCATCACACGATTTAATTCGACTACATTCCATTATCCTCGTTTTGAAAGGAGAGTATAAGATGAACATCAACAAAAGCAAGACACTGTCCATTCCGTTCAACAGCTCTTCCAAGTCCTTTGCTGTCTCTGACAGAATTACAATGTCATCGGTGAACCTCAAAGTTTTTATTTCTTCTCCATGGATTTTAGTACCTACTCGGAATTTTTCTTTTCTTTCCTTTACTGCTTGCTCAATATACACATTGAATAACATAAGGGAGAGGCTACAACCCTGTCTCACTCCCTTCTCAACCACTGCTTCTCTTTCATGCCCCTCGACTCTTATAACTGCCATCTGGTTTCTGTACAAATTGTAAATAGCCTTTCGCTCCCTGTATTTTACCCCTGCCACCTTTAGAATTTGAAAGAGAGTATTCCAGTCAACATTGTCAAAAGCTTTCTCTAAGTCTGCAAATGCTAGAAACGTAGGTTTGCCTTTCCTTAATCTTTCTTCTAAGATAAGTCGTAGGGTCAGTATTGCCTCACGTGTTCCAACATTTCTACGGAATCCAAACTGATCTTCCCCGAGGTCGCCTTCTACCAGTTTTGCCATTCGTCTGTAAAGAACTCGCGTTAGTATTCGCAGCTGTGACTTATTAAACTGATAGTTCGGTAATTTTCACATCTGTCAACACCTGCTTTCTTTGGGATTGGAATTATATTCTTCTTGAAGTCTGAGGGTATTTCGGCTGTCTCATACATCTTGCTCACCAGATGGTAGAGTTTTTTTGTCAGGACTGGCTCTCCCAAGGCCGTCAGTAGTTCTAATGGAATGTTGTCTACTCCCGGGGCCTTGTTTCGACTTATGTCTTTCAGTGCTCTATCAAACTCTTCACGCAGTATCATATCGCCCATTTCATCTTCATCTACATCCTCTTCCATTTCCATAATATTGCCCTGAAGTACATCGCCCTTTTATAGACACTATATACTCCTTCCACCTTTCTGCTTTCCCTTCTTTCCTTAGAACTGGGTTTCCATCTGAGCTCTTGATATTCATACAAGTGGTTCTCCTTTCTCCAAAGGTCTCTCTAATTTTCCTGTAGGCAGTATCTATCTTACCCCTAGTGAGATAGGCCTCTACATCCTTACATTTGTCCTCTAGCCATCCCTGCTTAGCCATTTTGCACTTCCTGTCGATCTCATTTTTGAGACGTTTATATTCCTTTTCGCCTGCATCATTTACTGCGTTTTTATATTTTCTCCTTTCATCAATTAAATTCAATATTTCTTCTGTTACCCAAGGATTTCTACTAGCCCTCGTCTTTTTACCTACTTGATCCTCTGTTGCCTTCACTACTTCATCCCTCAGAGCTAACCATTCGTCTTCTACTGTATTTCTTTCCCCCATTCCTGTCAATTGTTCCCTTAGGCTCTCCCTGAAACTCTGTACAACCTCTGGTTCTTTCAGTTTATCCAGGTCCCATCTCCTTAAATTCCCACCTTTTTGCAGTTTCTTCAGTTTTAATCTACAGTTCATAACCAATAGATTATGGTCAGAGTCCACATCTGCCCCTGGAAATGTCTTACAATTTAAAACCTGGCTCCTAAATCTCTGTCTTACCATTATATAATCTATCTGATACCTTCTAGTATCTCCAGGATTCTTCCGTGTATACAACCTTCTTTTATGATTCTTGAACCAAGTGTCAGCTATGATTAAGTTGTGCTCTGTGCAAAATTCTACCAGACGGCTTCCTCTTTCATTTCTTACCCCCAATCCATATTCACCTACTATGTTTCCTTCTCTCCCTTTTCCTACTCTCGAATTCCAGTCACCCATGACTATTAAATTTTCGTTTCCCTTCACTATCTGAATAATTTCTTTTATCTCATCATACATGTCTGAAGATAGCAACTTCGTTTTCTGTTTACATATGAAACTGTACCAAAGATGTTCAGCAAAGAGAGTCCAGGCCTCTACATTAGCAAGTAACTTGTCATCGAGATATTTTTACACCATATAACAAAACACATTTTAATGATCTTTCACGAACTCCTCATTTTTTTGTACAATGTAATACTTAAAGAGTCCTGATAATCCCTGCTCTGTGTACACTTACTAAGTTTGCTTCTAAAAGTCCTGTATCGTATACTGATATTCATAACATGCTCTGCGCATTATTTAAGGAATGACACATGTAATGTGGTGGCTTAAACCATTTAACCCTGTAAGTATTGATGTATATTTTGCACTTTTTTGAAAAAGAACTGTTAACATTTCCTGTATACTACACATAATTATTTGTGTCTTTGGATAGTATCTTATACATTATTTGACGGCTGTTGATAGTCACCTTCCAAATATGTACAACAGAATATTCTGGCCGAGACATCTAATTGAGTTCACTATCATGCTTCTCAAAATACAGCAGCACGACTTTGGCCTAGTGACATGGTCAGCCTGTCTAAGAGGCCATCGCCATCGTGGAAGACATCAAATATGGAAAAATTCAGATGGTCGGCAATAATGTTCACACAGTTCACAGCTGCCATGGCGCCTTCGGTTGCTACCACAGGTTCCTGAGAAATCCAGGTCAGTGTCCCGATAGCAAATTATTGGCCCCACCGGTCTCTGTACGTGGCGGGATACATGTCTCGAGCAGCCATTCGGCCGGTTTGACAGCCTATCCAGAAACGACCGTCTACCTCATGTTACAGGGAACGTGAGTTATCCGGCCAGGCGACACATTTCCATTAATCCGCGGTCAAAGCTCGATGTTCCCCAGCTGCCTCAACCTTAATTGACCATATTATGTAAACTGAAGGTGGCAGGGGGGAAAGGCAAGGGAAGGGAAAAAGTATTGATAATTGTTTATGCCGAATCAGCGGCGACGAGTGAAAATGTGTGCCGGACTGGGTCTCGAACCTGTGATATCCTGATTACTACACAGATGGGTTAACCACTGCACCAGCCAGCCGTAAACAGTGTTTATCGCAAATGCACGGACTACCTCGCTATGCTCCCCTGCCGAACACTCATTCCTACCCAGCGCCACCTATCCACAGTCCATGTCCATGTCCATGTCCTCCATGCCCGCTAATTTTAGATTACTGCCACAGGTCGAACGTAAATTTCCATCCGCACAGAAGGTTGTGGATTCACTGCCCATCGAGGCGACTCGGTTATAGGAACGCGTGGTGTCTGTTCTTTCAGACACGTCCGAAAGAACAGACACCAGGCATTCACAAAGACTAATTGACCACGTCGCTTGGTCAACATGGGAACAAGTAGAGGGTGTCTGCTGTGGAGGCTCATGCTCCACAATGAGCGCCGGATGGTGCGCTACGAAACACTTCAGCTTGATACCAGCACTATACTCTGTGATATAATTTCCTAGTCGACTATCGATTATTAAACCAACGCCGATAACAACCATTAGCAAACAGACTCTTTGACCTAACCCCCATTTTTATTACGTAATTTCCTACATAAGACATATTAATAACAGCAGCGAAACATTACTGCTTGCTTGATGATTGTGTAGAGACCATCCAATCCTCCTTAAGTTGAATTTTAGACACGATATTGACGATCTGTAACAACATAATGTCATACTAGGATAACATATTTTAGGGGCCCTATTCTCCTGGCGAATTCCAAAATTATGTCAATTGTTGGTTGGTTAGTTAGTTGATTCGGGAGAGGGGACCGAACAGCGAGGTCATTGATCCCATCGGGTTTGGGAAGGATGTGGAAGTAACTATCCCGGCATTTGCCTGAAGCGATTTAGGGAAATCACGGTAAACCCAAATCAGGATGGCCGAGCGCGTTCTTGAACCGCCGTCCTCCTCGGGAACGGGACTGTGTAGCCCGCGCAAATTGTGGTTGGTGTGTGTGAAATCTTATGGGACATAACTGCTAAGGTCATCAGTCCCTAAGCTTACACACTACTTAACCTAAATTATCCTAAGGACAAACGCACAAACCCATGTCCAAGGGAGGACCTCCGCCGGGACCAGCCGCAATTGTGGTTGGCCTAGGTAGAAAAGGTGGAACCAAGAGTCAGTCGGGGACGAGCTACCAAACTCTCAACTGCTCATGTAAAAGTTGTATATTGTGCTGGTGCCGAGAGAGGCTTTCCGTGCCGCTTTCCAATGCCTCGGATGGATGGATAAAGATATGGAACTATTCTGGTATTGATATCCATCATCGCCACCAAGAAATGACAGAGTCCAGCAATTCTACCTGCAAATCCACCTACCAACATGCAATCGCCACCACATAGCGCAATCACTGAAAAGGAACCAAGGAATAGCAGAAATGTATGGTGAAGGATCAGCTCATTGGATGTTTTAATGTACTCAAATATAAGGTGATTTATAACTGAATTTGTATACATACCTTGATTTTTTCCTTATCCTAACACCTCTCAGGTTCCTCTCCGTTTGAACGAAAGTGATTGCCGAGTGTCCTTTATTGAAAGCACATTAAAATTAATATGGCAATAGAGTGCGCTAAATTTAATATTATTTGTTGAAAGGGTCTTACAAATATCTCAATTTTGTGTTTCACTGCAGTAGAAGTTCAGAACTGCAACTGTTGAGAGTTATATGTTCATGCTTGATAAGGGCTTGTCTCTTTAGTGTATTGAAAGTGTGTTTAGTTTGCTCTGCTACAGTGGTCAAGATTAAGGGGCCCCTGCTTGAAAGTAGTTAAAATGCACAAAGTTACTTAATTATTGAAAGTTTCAATTACTCTTGCTATTCAAGTCAAATTCTGTTCAATATTGGGTTCCTCTTGTGTATTAAAGGTGCTTATTAATGGTGTAACAGGATACGCAGTTTTTCTATTGTGCTCATGCTAGATAACAATTAATAGAAAGATCACCATCTATGAAAACAGCAATTTCTTTATTCAAAAGACAGTGAGAAATAATTTGTTAGTGAACTCCATTTAATTTTTATTCTAAATAGAAAGGTGTTTAGTAGTGAGAGATTTAATCTATGCATAATAATTAATTTTGCTGTGAACCATATCCATTTTTCATGTCAGATAGGAATATGTTTGAAAAAGTAATATTGAACCTATGTCCAATTTATGATTCTAAAGTGCACTGTAATACTATTATTGAAACGACTCAGTTTGACCAAGCTTTGAAGGCAAAAGTGTATGTCATTTTCTGTTGTCCTTAGGCAAATAGCCTTGTTCTCCTATAACTGTTAGCACTTTCTTTAACGTCAACTTCAGCTAGTGAGGCAGTTCATTGCACTCTCAGGTGACAAAGTAAAGGCTGTGTCTGTCCATTAACGTTACTCATATCTATTTTCTTGAACAAGAATGTTACTCATTCTTATGCCTAATTAGGCTGGCGACCGTCGTTATTATCATTTGGACACTGTGGATAGGCAAATTATTGTTTGTTACTGTTTAAATATTTACGTAATTCTGATGTCCACTTCCAATAAGCTACCTCCGTTAAGTATTTCACAGTCAACACAACTAAAACCCTTTCAGAGGGTAACACTGATCTGCTTCTTTATACTGCAATTGCTTGAATAAAAATAATTTCATTATACGAACTGCCTCCAGTTTTGAGGTTATGGTATAACAGTAGCGGACGGAAGTGTTATAGTATTTACTTTTAACGGAGCCGTAATGCAAGAAGCACCTGTCAACTGCAGTTAAACAGCTTCTGCGACCTGCGCTGACTTTTTTTTTTACATTACCGTACAAGATCGCGACGGTCTATATTTTAGTCACGGTTGGGTCAGAACCACGTTAACAACATAACGAAGCGAATGAGAAAAACGTTGAACCGATTATTTTATTTCATGTTTTAAGATATGCACGATAGACGGGAACGCTCGTCAGACACTGAATTACCACAATCATGAGACGGTTGGTCCGCGAAAAGCTCAGAATGTATGGTACTTACTCAGATGGTTAGAGAATCGTTACGCTTCCTACCTTGATAGGTCATTTCCAATTTTATCTGCTGTTCTGGTATCAGTATTCTCTTACGCTCCCCTTCCATTTAGAACGCCAAGGACGTTTCTTCGTGCTTTCTATTGGCAATTGACCTTCCAACACTGTTTCTGTATAATAGCTATTCATTGCGTCATGTTACGAGCCTATAGGTTTATGCTGTTTGATCTAAACTGAAACTCAATGCCAATCTCTATAATGATGTATCCGATGCCACTTTTGATCTAATTTGCGCGATTCTCAGTTTTTTTTCAAGAAAGCTTGGTATATTAACGTACTTTTCAGTTGTTACAATTTCTTTATCTTTTTTAAGATAATAACATTTTGTATGTTTAGAACACACGTATATGTAAACTCTACAAAATCAGTCATCCTGATTTCTTTTACGTTTTATTTAAATAACAGTAAATGACATCACAAATTTTGTACCACACAGTGACACGAATTTTATTTTTATTTTATACAATGAATAATACAGTAAATAATCCTGTGTGTATAATCAGTTCGTCACCTGATCGCGCCACATAATGTGGGCAGTTGTGTGAGCGACTTGCCTAATAGTGAGTTGCATTAAGTAGTCAATCCTGTGCATGTGTTACAAAATTCTTTCTTAGTTCTTCGAAAAAGATTCACTTTGTGAACCGTTATTTTGTAACTGAAGCTGTTTTGTGAATATGGGCATCGCGTGAAAACGTGTAATTAAACTGAGATTATGAAGAACGAAATTGTATTTCAGTCAGATAACAGCAAAATCCTGGTTAATAGCAGTTTTGAAGGACTGTTAAAACCTCTAGGCGACTCCTACCAGTGAAAGATAGGTAATAAAAAAAAAATTAAGAAAACGCGGCTACTGTGAAAATTACATATGAAAATTCAATATCAATGGTTGAAACTAAGATTGCATGGAAAGTTTTATTTACTGAATTGTGTAACAATGACATAACATACAAATGTGTCAGACTGTCTATTGCTTTCTCATTTTCGTAAGCACCACGTTGGACAGAACCCACCGACACTTTCTGACACTACCGTCATGATGCGATCGTAGTTCTACACAATGAGACCACATGCACTCATGTTTACCCCTATCTATTTCGAATGCTTAGCGGACGACAGTTTTCTTACTACAGTTTGTGGCTTTTTGTTTATTTCGAGTGTTCTTTAGACTACTGCTGGAACTTCGACTGCTTGCTACTTTGTTCTCGTGAACCCTTCCACTTCACTGGTTCCCTCCTTAAATTACACAGCAGCCACAACATTAATGTTGATATTTTTTTTAACATTCTCTCTTCCTTTCTTCCTTCCTATTGTTTTACGGATTTTACCGTAACGCGCAGCAGTCTAGTGTTTTGTCTCCTACTGTCCCGGGTTTTGTGCTTTAGAAAACTACTGTTCTGACGCTAGCTGGCTGGTACCAGGAAGCACGTTCTCTTTGCTTTGTGTGCCACGAATGTTCTCGACAGACAGGACTGCTACTGACAACTGGATGTGTACTGAGAGCGCGATGGGTTTTTCTCTGGCCACTGCTCGCTATTTTCGTGTTGAAACTGCAGTCGCATTTGCAAGCCCTACAGCCTGTCTTCACATCCTATGACAGTATTCGCTTGCAGCTGTCAGGCCCACGGTCTTGTCAAATTTAAGCCTGTGGTTTTCTGATGGTAAAACGTGTTCCACTGCATCTGATCTACACATTTCGGTCTTACATAGAAGCATTTATGCTCCTCTATTCGTTTTTCCATAGTTCACGTCAGTGACGTCGTCGATGAAAGTAAAAAAAAAGACTGCAAAATTTCCAGCCGTGAATGCTTGCACCTTACACCTTAAGCTTCCTGATTAGTCATCATTTATTCCAGGGAAAAGCTGCACGGTCATCAACAGTAACTGTTCTTGCGAGAACAAGTTACTGTCTTCGTATATATTCCTGATTAGCGCTTGACTCCGATAATTCGCTCACATGTTCGCATAGATGCCTGGGAAGTTCTCTCAAAACACACACACACACACACACATTATATATATATATATATATATATATATATATATATATATATATATATATATATATAATGAAATTTGTTATTAACAATCCGAACGAATTCAAAAGTAATAGCACTGTTCATGGCTACAACACTAGGAGAAAGGATGATCTTCACTACTCAAGGTACAATCAAACTTTGGCTCAGAAGGGGGTAAATTATGCTGCCACAAAAGTATTTGGTCACTTACCTCATAGCTTCAAAAGTCTGACAGATAGCCATATAGCATTTAAAAGGAAATTAAAAGAATTTCTTAATGGCAACTCCTTCTACTCGTTAGATGAATTTTTGGATATAGTAAGTGAGTAATTTCCCAACCTCCACAAAAAAATTTAAAAATATTTAGTGTCATGTAATATTCCACATCATTACGAAGTGTCGTATTCATGATCTATGGAACAAGTACTAATCTAATCTAACCTAAATGCCTTATCAGTAAACACACTCACTACGCGGTTACAACAGTCCAGTGTGGGCTGTAATTATCGTATGGCAGCGAAACTTGGTAGATATTCTAATGCGTTAACGTGGAACCGATTTATGCTGGGAAAAAATTAGTTCCAATTTAGAACACCTGGTGCAAATCTGGCGCTGAATGCAAGAAACACATATAGAATGTTTCCATATGTAATGTAGTAGGACCGGGACGAGGACAGGTAAGGTCAAATAAGTGAGAAATGCATAATGTTGATTTTATTATTAACCGCCACTTGAACAATTTGTTCAGTGTGAACACCAAAGAGAAAATGCTGTACAGCGCCATACTTGCATCTGATGGCCAAAATATCAACTAGTTTTTTTTCCAGCGTAAATCGCTTCCACATTAAAGCATTAGCATATCTAGCAAGTTCGTTGCCATATGTTAATTACAGCCCACACTGCAACTCCGCGAGCTGCTGCACTTCTTAACCAGCTGGCATACGCAGCGAACCGCGCTGTTTAAGTAAACTGTACAGTATTTATTATTTATGTATTGTAAACCTTAAATTTTACTTATGCTTTCATTTAAGAAAGCTATGTAATGTCAACTGCTTTGGGTGTCTGAACAGTTGCCCCCAACCTAAATTATACACTACTGGCCATTAAAATTGCTACACCAAAAAGAAATGCAGATGATAAACGGGTATTCATTGGACAAAAATATTATACTAGAACTGACATGTGATTACATTTTCACGCAATTTGGGTGCGTAAATCCTGAGAAATCAGTACCCAGAACAACCACCTCTGGCCGTAATGACGGCCTTCATACGCTTGGGCATTGAGTCAAACAGGGCTTGGATGGCGTGTACAGGTACAGCTGCCCACGCAACTTCAACACGATACCACAGTTCATCAAGACTAGCGACGGGCGTTTCGCAGGGATCGAATGAAGGGTAGAGCCAGCGGTCGTAACACATCTGAAATGTAACGTCCACTGTTAAAAGTGCCGTCAATGCGAACAAGAGGTGACCGAGAAGTGTAACCAATGGTACCCCATACCATCACGCCGGGTGATACGCCAGTATGGCGATGACGAATACACGCTTGCAATGCGCATTCACTGCGATGTCGCCAAACACGGATACGACCAACATGATGCTGTAAACAGAACCTGGACTCATCCGAAAAAATGACGTTTTTCCATTCGTGCACCCAGGTTCGTCGTTGAGTACACCATCGCAATCGCAGGCGCTCCTGTCTGTGATGCAGCGTCACGGGTAACCGCAGCCATTGTCTCCGAGGTGATAGTCCATGCTGCTGCAAACGTCTTCGAACTGTTGGTGCAGATGGTTGACTTGCAAACGTCCCCATCTGTTGACTCAGGGATCGAGACGTGGCTGCACGATCCGTTACAGCCATGCGGATAAGATGCCTGTCATCTCGACTGCTAGTGATACGAGGCCGTTGGGATCCAGCACGGCGTTCCGTATTACCCTCCTGAACCCACCGATTCCATATTATGCTAACAGTCATTGGATCTGGACCAACGCGAGCAGAAATGTCGCGATACGATGAACCGCAATCGCGATAAGCTACAATCCGACCTTTATCAACGTCGGAAACGTGATGGTACGCATTTCTCCTCCTTACACGAGGCATCACAACAACGTTTCACCAGGCAACGCCGGTCAACTGCTGTTTGTGTATGAGAAATAGGTTGGAAACTCTCCTCATGTCAGCACGCTGTAGGTGTCGCCACCGGCGACAACCTTGTGTGAATGCTCTGAAAAGCTAATCATTTGCATATCACAGCATCTTCTTCCTGTCGGTTAAATTTCGCGTCTGTAGCACGTCATCTTCGTGGTGTAGCAATTTTAATGGCCGGTAGAGTAGTATTATATCGATAATAGTTTAATTATTTTTATGTCATCCATGTTGGACTGCGATTTCGAAACTGCGACTGTTTATAAGAGAACAGACAAATTAAAAATAAAAAAGTCTGCATCAGTCATTTCTCATCCAAGAGCTCCTTTGAGGACTCACAGCGTTATCTCCATGTGGACCAGTGAACTACGTTAAAATTTCTTTGCCTGGATGTAGCCAGTTTCTGTTTTAACGTTTATTTCGCTATTACCATAACTTCAGTGCTGTATTACGGTAAGTGACACCTATCTTACTTTTTACTAAATGAAAGTTGAGACAGGAATTCTAAAGTAACAACACTGACCTACCGGAAGATGCGAGCGTAAGACCTTGTAACATGTCGCGGAAAATATAAAAATGAGTGATACATTTAACTGTTACAATTTGGATTTTATTAAATTACTTCCAGTCTTCAAAAAAGTATTACAGCACGTGCTAAATTAGTTTCGGAAAAGAGCTCTTAATACTGAAATCGAGCATTCTGGGATGTACTTCCGGGGTTTACGAAGGTTCATGCTAATGTTTCAACAAGCAAACCGTTCTCTGTGGTAGGACTGACTACCGTCTAATCTATGCAGCGTAATTAGGTCCACGGTCTAATTAGTGGGCACTGAATAACAACTTTCTGAGAAACGAACGGGATTCGTTAGTGAGAAAAGCACATCGCATACGCATAGGGTGCACGAAATGCGTCACAACAAGCAAAGCCCGGATTCGAGAAAATTAAATGTATGTGGAAGTACGCTTAGCTGGAATTTATTAGCGTGTACTCCAAACCGGAACTAACGCTAAGTGAATCTGCCGATCCATCAGCCGCTCGCTACCTCCCTCTGGCTACGGCCCTATCAGCTTATTCCCCGGATTGATTGTGTTACACGGCGGGCTGCAGAGTGATTACAGCAACGCAGCACGTCTCTCCGACGTTAAATTTTAAACGTCTTGCTTGCAACAAAAAGTTGTATTAAACGCGGCCCGGGAATTGAGCAAAATGTATTGTTAACCCATATCTACGTATATAGGGTAACCGCTACAGGAAACGGGACTGTCTTCAAATGAACAGCGGTATTTGGCATCTTCAACTTTAAACAACTTTAAAACAACTTTAAAACAAGCGTTCAGTGCATAGTGTTGTGGAATGGGAAAAAAAACCGCAATTTGGCGTTCATAAGAAGAAGAACAACACCAGAAATGCAACAGGAGCGTAATATGCAGGAAATTGTCCACGCAACCTGCCACTGATGATGCCTTGCAGAAAATAAAGGCGAAACGCGTATGGCACTAAAATTGTGTTTTATTCAGTTGCTGTCAGACGGTCCATAAGTAAAAATTATTAATATACCGTAATAAGCGGTATTTGGACTTCGATAAAAAAAACTTTTATTTACACGAAATCAAATGTTTACAAATGGCTCTGAGCACAATGCGACTTAACTTCTGAGGTCATCAGTCGCCTAGAACTTAGAACTAATTAAACCTAACTAACCTAAGGACATCACACACATCCATGCCCGAGGCAGGATTCGAACCTGCGACCGTAGCGGTCGCTCGGCTCTAGACTGTAGCGCCTAGAACCGCACGGCCACTCCGGTCGCCTCAAATGTTTACACCTCCTGTCTAATTTACTTGCTCACTTTCAAAAGAAACTTTTCATTCAATTGGCAGCCTTTCTCTCTAATATAATTTTCAGCTATTTATAGGAAGTTATCCATAATTCGATTCAACAGGCATTGGCCAATTACGTCCCTTTCGTTTTCAACGGCAGCTTTGATTTCCATTAAACTTCTGGGTATGGCGACATAGAGACGGTCTTCCAAATGACCCCGCAAAACGCGGTCACCAGCGGCGGCCAAGTCTGATGACCTACGCGCCCACAGCACATCACCGAAACGCGAAATAAGGCATCCAGGGAAAAGTTCTTCACAAGTGCAACGGTTGTCACGAAAAATGTACTTCACAAATGCTATGGACGCATTTTCTGTGTACTTTGTTCCACCATCCTATTGGAAATAAACTCTTGTGGAGTTTACCTGTTACCTTCGTAATTCTAATAGAAAAAACGTTATCTTCACGTGTACGTAACGTTCGGCGCCGACTGTCAATGTTAGGGCTAGCTCCTCAAAGGATGGGAGAACCGATTACTCCCAAAGCAGCTACACCAGACCACACAGCCTCTGACGTGGAGCGAAGAGGTCTTTCATGAACTACGCATCGTTGTTCATCGGCCCAAAAACGATAGTTCCGTAACTTCCTGGCAGATTAACACTTGCGTCCACAAATAAAAAAATATACTGTGTTCTGCAATCAGGTTACCGGGGTCATCCAATATATTTGTCATGCAGTTCACAGTTGGCAACACTCACTCAGGTCTGGCCACATACAAAATCTGAACACAATATATTAAGCTATGAAGCGAAGTAGTATTGTGTTACAAAGTTATTGTCTACTGTTAATCCACAAGAGGATGAAGCTACATATTTCAGAGAAGAAGACTGCACTGTATTCCTACTAATGAAGAGGCTGCTGCTTCAGTTATTGAAGATGCTACTGATGCCTGCAGTGATGCTGAAGTTCAGTGATTGTTTCTTGTGCAGACATTCTATACGTGGTAAAGACGGAACTGTGTGGCATAAGGAACCTTAAGGGACAAGAAAGGTCCTGAAGCAGAATATTTTGCGTGAAAGGTCTGGGCCAAAACGTGCAACAAAAATTCTTACTATAAAAGATATCTTCCAAAGTACATTAACAGATAAAATGTGTGAAGTAATAGAACGTGAAACGAACAGGAAGGCCAATCAGATATTCACAAATTATAACATCAGTTCAGAAGGAGCAGCGGAAGTGTAGAAGCCACTTACAACTGAACAATTTGATGCATATCTTTGTATATTGATAATAGTTGGGGTAAGAGTGGCTAACAGTGAACAATCAAAGCTGTGCTCTCTCCAGTGGCTCATCCCCAGACGCGGCGCAAAAGGTTTTGGTTGCCTCCGCTGCCGCCACCCCTCTATTGAACTCAAACAGAAGAATATGTCAGAAATGTTCAGTTTTCTTCATTTGGCACTTCACTTTCTAGGATGTAGGGCGCGACTCACTATCTCCGAACGACAATATGTACACTCAAATACAAGTAGCAACAATAACTACAAACAGAAAATGACAATCCAGAAAGAAATCCAAAGCAACCGAAATACCAACATGCGAAACAGAAACGCTACGAATTTATGCATCAACCTAATGTTTTGAATCAATATTATGGACGGTTCATCCTACTCCATTTGTTTTCAGATAGAACAATTATTTCGAGGTTAAGGAGATCTTCTGACGGTGGCACATACCTGTTTGTAATTTTAAATTAATGTGTGACTGGTACACATATTTGCTGTACTGACTTGTATACCTATCAATACCTATATGTGCGCCGAAGTACGACGTGTACTATCCGCTCGAAAATAGATCTGTGGCAGTGCAAACAGGATGCAGATCGTGAAAATATATCAACTGAGCACGCTTAATAAATAAATAAATAAATAAAGGCAGAGATGTCCGAACGTATACAAATAAAAAATGGAAAAAAGATTAGCAGTTAACGTCCTATCGACGGCAAAGTAATGAGAGGCGGAGCACAATCTCGCTCTGGGAAAGGATTGGCAACGGAAATCGGCCGTGTCCTTTTCAAAGGGACCACGCGTCGTTTGCCGTGTTCAATTTACGAGAATCACAGAAAACGTAAATCATCATGACCGAACAGGAACATGAACCACCGTCCTTGCAACTGAGAGTCAAGTCTTACCACTACACCACGAGCCGGCCGAAGTTGCCGTGCGGTTAAGGCGCTGCAGTCTGGAACCGCAAGACCGCTACGGTCGCAGGTTCGAATCCTGCCTCGGGCATGGATGTTTGTGATGTCCTTAGGTTAGTTAGGTTTAACTAGTTCTAAGTTCTAGGGGACTAATGACCTCAGCAGTTGAGTCCCATAGTGCTCAGAGCCATTTGAACCATTTGAACTACACCACGCTGTTCTATCAACAGTTAAGTCTTCGAAGTCAGTCGCGAAGGGAAACTGTATCTAATTTTAGGGGTTAAAAAAATGAAAAACACAAAGATAAAGACAAATTACTTTCAATTTATGTGTGTGTGTGTACAATGAATATCACTGTACAAATCTACAGAGTGGTGCACGAATACACACTCAAGCGCCAAAGAAACAGGTATACGCATGCGTATTCAAACACAGAGACATGTTAATTTTAATTTTAATATCCAATGTAATATGTAAACAGGCAGAATACGGCGCTGCGGTCGGCAACGCCTGTACAAGACAAGTGTGGCGCAATTGTTAGATCGGTTACTGTTGCTACAATTGCAGGTTATCAAGATTTAAGAGAGTTTGAACGTGTTGTTACAGTCGGTGCACGAGCGATGGGACAAAGCATCTCCGAGGTAGCGATGAAGTGGGGATTTTCCCGTCCGACCATTTCACGAGCGTACCGTGAATATCAGTAATCCGGTAAATCATCAAATCGACATAGCTGCAGGCGGAAAAGTTCCTGCAAGAACTGGGCCACTGACGACTGAAGAGAATCGTTCGATGGGACAGAAGTGTAACCCTTCCGCAAATTGCTGCAGATGGTGGGCATCACCAACTGCCAACGTGCGAACCATTCAACGAAGCATCATCGATATATTCTTTCGGACACGAAGGCCCACTCCTGTACCCTTGATGACTGCACGACACAAAGCACCGACATTCGACTATTGATGACTGGAAACATGTTGTCTGGTTGGATGAGACTCGTTTCAAATTGTACGGGGCGGATGGACGTGTACGGGTATGGAGACAACCTCAGAAATCCATGGACGCTGCATGTTAGCTGGTGGAGGCTCTGTAAAGGCGTGGTTCAAATGGTTCAAATGGCTCTGAGCACTATGGGACTTAACATCTATGGTCATCAGTCCCCTAGAACTTAGAACTACGTAAACCTAACTAACCTAAGGACAGCACACAACACCCAGCCATCACGAGGCAGAGAAAATCCCTGACCCCGCCGGGAATCGAACCCGGGAACCCGGGCGTGGGAAGCGAGAACGCTACCGCACGACCACGAGATGCGGGCCTGTAAAGGCGTGGGGAGTGTGCAGTTGGAGTGATATGGGACACTTGATACGTCTATATACGACCCTGACAGGTGACACGTACATAAGCATCCTGTCTGATCACCTGCATCTATCAAGTCCATTGTGCATTCCGATGGGCTTTGTAAATTCGAGCAGGACAATGTGACACCTCACAGAGTCCCGAATTACTGCAGAGGGGCTCCAGGATCACTCTTCCGATGGCTACCATACTGAGCACATCTGTGACACCTTGCAACGTGCTGCTCAGAAGAGACCCCCACCCCCTCGTACTCTTGCGGATTTATGGACAGCCCTGCAGCACTACTCCAAACATTAGTTGAGTCCGTATGACGTCGTGTTGCGGCACATCTACGTGCTCGCGGGGGCCCTAAACGATATTAGGCACGTGTACTAGTTTCTTTGGCTCTCCAGTGCAGTACATTTTCAATTGATCACATCGCTATGATGTAGAGGCACATCATCTAACAGGATCTACATACACGGCCCAGTCAAATTAATGTGATCACTATTCATGTTTGACATCAACCTGCAATGACGCCACGTGGCCATACTGGCAGTGGAGGGTATATGAAGTGTGTCACGGGGACGCGGAAAATAGTGCAGTCGTCGTCGTAATGCGGAAACGGAGCAATTTCCGTGAGGTCCAGAAGGGCATGATCACTGGCTTCCGGAAGGGTGGAAGCATTTCTGAAACGGCTTGGTTTATAAACAGTCGTGCCGCCGTGGTTGCAGTATACCCTGTATGGGAAAATAGTGCTATCCAAAACGCACTAGGTAACTGTGGTGAATCATGGGCCATGGATGACAGGCATGAACGATGGCTGCGGAGATGTGTAAAAGAAAACAGACGTGCAACTGTTGAGCAACTGACCGCCCAGATGAACCAAGGGGCTACTAACAGTACATCCTCAACGACCGTTCAGTGAATGCTGCTGCAGATGGGTCTCCGCAGCAAGTGCCTGGTTCATGCACTTATGCTGACTGCTGTTCATCAGCGACGAACGGAACTGGACGTCAACGGAGTGGCGATAAGTGGCGTTTACCGATGAATCACGTTTTATGCTCCATCGGCGTGAAATGACCGAAAATAAACACCAAGCAACAATCGTCGGGAGTATCCAGGCCGGAGGAGTGAGCATTATGGTCTGGGGAATATTTTCGTGGAATTCCCTGAGTCAACTTTTCATTCTGGATCAACACAAGTATGTATCTATCCTTGGGGACCACGTCCACCTCTGCATGCAGTTAGTTTTTCCTCGTCACGACGGCATCTACCAGCAGGACAACGCAGCATGTCACACAGTTCGCAGTGAACTTACGTAGTTCGAAGATCACCTGGATGAGTTTACCGTACTCCCCTGACCACCAAACTCCCCGGATTTAAACCCAATCTAACGGTCTGTTCGTAGCATGGATACTGAACCGAGAAACCTAGCGCAGCTGGGCCGCGGCTCTACAGTCGGCATGGCTCCACATCCCCATCGGTACCTTCCAGAATCTCCGCACTGCAAAAGAGTGTTGTTCAGGCGTTTGAAAAGTGGCCACATTAATCTGACTGGACAGCGTAATATGCGATTTATTTCGGTGTGGAACATTGCCCAGTGCAGGTGCGTGTTAAGACAGCGGAGGAATCCTCTCGCTTGCAAATCGTTGCAGCTGTGTTACCGCGTAATGCACCTTTGAAGGGACCACCATTTTCAGACTTGACAATATGGAGGTGGATAAAACAACGGCGTAACAGGGATTCTGAAACTGATACGAAGCATAAGGGACCTGAAACGACAGTTCGGACGCAGGAAAATGTCCGATGAGTCCGTGAGCCGGCCGGTGTGGCCGAGCGGTTCCAGGCGCTTCAGTCTGGACCGCTACGGTCGCAGGTTCGAATCCTGCCTCGGGCATGGATGTGTGTGATGTCCTTAGGTTAATTAGGTTTAAGTAGTTCTAAGTTCTAGGGAACTGATGACCTCCGATGTTAAGTCTCATGGTGATCAGAGCCATTTGAACAATTTGATGAGCAGCTCTGCAGCTAAGACCCTAGCGATCGGTACAATGCAATTCCCGAACATTACTGATCTCTCGCAGTCTTTGCAGTGGATTGTCAAACAGGCTTCAAAGTTTCATCCTTATAAGCTGCATGTGGGTCAATAGTTACGGCCACGAGATAAAAGTCAGCAGGCGCAAATTCTGCAGAGCATTACTGGATGCAATTGACCAGGATGATGCATTTTCGACAAATCTTGTGAGGCCTGATGAGACAAACATTCATCGGAAAAGGTTTGCCAGTAAATAAAACTTCGATTTTACTCGCAGATCGTTCAGGAAAATGCCCAGGATCGGCCTAAGATCGTTGTCTGGCGTGGTACTTGACAGTCCATTGGAATCAGAGGGTCATCGTGACTGCATAGAAACAAAATTTGTGGCCGAAAGACTAGGTGATATCATAGTCCGTGGGATATCACCGCATCGGAAGGACAATCGATGTAGAAAACGGCGCCTCAGTGTACTCACTGAGTGAAGGCTCGTACGTGCTGTAGCCCAGGTTACTGAAACCACATCGCGTTAAGGCGGCAATGTCCCTGAAGGTGTGGAATAAGGAAATGATTAATCATGGCTGCAAACCAGTTGGTCGTTGTTCCGAGAGGTTTGCAACCACGATTAATCATTCTTTCATTCCACAGCCGCAGGGACATTGTCGTCAAAACGCAATATTTAATGAGTACACTGAGGTGCCGTTTACCACATAGATTTCTCTTTCCAATGCCGTGACAGCTCATGTACTGTGAGATCACCTAATCTTTCAGCCACTGATTTTTTTCCTGTGCAGTCATTTCAAAAACCAAGTTTTTTCACGGTGACTCCAAAATACTGACGAGCTGAAAGTCGCAATCCGGGAACCCATTCCACAAGATATGATACAGAATGCAATCAGAAATTTCCGTGAAGCTCTTCAGCAACGTATCGCCAACGATAGGCGCAATTTGTGTGATGCACTTCTTAAGAGATAACCTTGTGTTATGGTTATTAGTAATGACAATGTGTGAAGAACAGTTATTCGTAAGTCATATTGGTGGAAAAATACGCTCCAACTTGTAAAAACCGAATGAAAATTTACTACATGGCGTGGGCCACCCTGTAGTAATGTACGACGCTTTTTATACGGGGCAAATGAGTATTTTTATCATCTCGTGCTGATGAAAAATTTGGACGTGGAAAGGTTAACAGTTATCAGAAAAGAGGTGATGGTTTCTGGAGCGCACACGAGAAAATCGGTACAAAATATTCGCCTTTATCTGAGTTACACAGAAACGGACAAGTCTCCGAAAAAAGAATTAGCAAAAGTTGACTTCTCGGTAGCCCTGTTTAGCCCTTAAACGAGAAGCTGTTACTGTCGTCCTCACAGGAAAAGCGTAGTCAGGCGTGCATCAGCCTGGAGCGCTGTTGACTGCAGATTCGTTACACCAGGTACGTTGCCGCTATCGGTGAAACGAATTGTAGGAATGTCTTTCACGTCCATTCCAGCGGAATACACGGGGGAAATTCATTTCCCGTTACGCCGTGGGCAATGTCCGGGAATTGGCGCACGCGGCGAAAGAGCAGGCTACAGAATGACAGCAGCCGATTCACAACCGTAGGCGCTTGGCGTGGGCGACGAAACGGCTACATGACAGCTAGTTACCAATGCATGCGATGGCCGCCAGTGTTAACAACCAGAAGTGTGCCAATTAACCGAGTTTCGCTAAGCCAATCGCCGCCCCTCTCCCCTCCCCCACCACCGATTAGAGCGATAACTCACGTGGGCGGGAGACCAAGAGAACGCGTCGAGGCAAATCCGTATGAAAGCAATTTCGTCCACCCTCTCATAAAACCACCCTACATCGACGTAATTTTTAATCGACGGAGATTCACCGTAACAGTACGAACAGCATCTCAATATGAATAGTTTCACACTGTCCATGTACAGTGCAGTACGAACGAAACATGAAGGTAGTGGCCCAAGCAAACATACATAGGATGACTGAAAATACGCCGACAGCAAAATGTTTATTATATATATCACTTTTTTTCACGTACATTGTTTATAATAAGAGGGGCGTTCAATAAATAATGCAACACTTTCTTTCTCAGACAGTTTCGGTTTGAAAAACACGCAGATCATTGCGCAACATTGTCGAATATTCTCGCTTCGGCCCTTATAGTTTCATTAATTTCAAGTAGGTGGCGGCGCTATACAGCCTTCAAAATGGCCTCTGTAAGTGATGTGCGTTCCAAGCAGGGATGTTTCATTGCGTTTCTTTTGGCGGTAAACCAGAGCATCGCAGATATTCACCGGCGCTTGCAGAATGTCTGCAAACAGCAGCACCGTGAGTTGTTAGGCGAACGTATGTCATCAAAGCAACAACGTCGCCGGCCGCACTCTCGTGCAACATTGGAATGTACGGACACATTCATTCGACAATTAGACTTCTCTGGTAGCAGCGATGACACATTTGCTCACCAGTTTTTTGTTTTTGTTTTTTCACTTTGTTCGTTGTTGATCGTTGTGTTTAGTCGTTGCGGACGTCACACGACATCCGTGCAAGTTCGTTTGTTGATCCTTCCACTCAGTTTTTTTTTTTATTACAGAGGCCAACCGGCTCTCTGACCGAACACGCTGAGCTACCGTGCCGGCGGTCGGACGGTTGGATTACTCTAAGGTGTATGCACGCTAGGTTCCTCGCCACGCAGAAGATCATAAAGAACAACGAAAGACCATTTGCGCGGAACTGTTTACGCGTTACGAGGCGAAACGTGAGGAGTTTTCGTCAAACATCGTCATGGGCAATGTAAAGTGGGTTCATTACTTCGAACCCGATACAAAAGAGCAATCCATGGAGTGGCGCCAGAGTTCAAAACCACACCCTCAGCTGGTATGAAGTCATGGTAACGGTCTTCTGGGACTCGATGGAGGGGTATTTTGATTTCCTCCCTCATGATGCACCGATCAACTCCGAAGTGCATTTTGCTTCCCTCAGGAACTTGAAGAAACGATTTCGTCGTGTTCAAAAATGGTTCAAATGGCTCTGAGCACTATGCGACTTAACATCTGAGGTCATCAGTCGCCTAGAACTTACAACTAATTGAATCTAACTAACCTAAGGACATCACACACATCCATGCCCGAGGCAGGATTCGAACCTGCGGCCGTAGCGGTCACGCGGTTCCAGACTGAAGCGCCTAGAACCGCACGGCCACACCGGCCGGCTCGTCGTGTTCGTCCCCACAAAAATGCAAATGAAGTTCTGGTCTATGAAAACGCAAGGCCTCTCGTAAGTCTACGCACCGAGAGGGAGTCACAGAACTTCACCAGACGGTTCATCCTTATTCACTCAACAATCCGGATCTTGCACCTTCCGGCTTCCATCTGTCTGGCCCAATGAAGGATGCATTCCGCGGTAAGCAGTACGTGGATGATGGGACGGTTATTGACGATGGCTCCGTCGCCATCAAGTGGTACCACGCGGGCATACGGGTCTTCCCGGGAAGTTGGCGTAGGCCCGTCGCACTGAACGGAGATTATATTGAAAACTAAAGTTTCGCAGCCAGAAAGTGGAAAATAATAGGTGTATTGGAATTCTGAATAAAACCAACCTGCTTTTAGAAAAAAAAAGTACTGCATTACTTACTAAACGCCCCTAGTATATGCTCAAAATCGTTCAGAAACACATGCACGAAGTTTTTTTTACCATGTTCGCAACCACTTTGCGTAACACGTTGACACTGATGATACGAATCTCCGTTGTTGTGTTTATCTTCAGTTACGCCAGTATGCGCGGCCTATTTTTATGGGAATCATTCGTTCACGGTAGCCAGAATCGTGAGAACGTGGGGGCCGTAATCCATTACAGATGATCTGACCACCAAAAAATTCGCTTATGAAATGGTTCAGTACATGCGTGACGAGTGACACCGTCCTACTGCAAGCTACAGTAACATTCATTGACCTCAAGAAGCGACATAAACAGGACAATAATGTCTTGGTACACAGCAGTGTTCGCTGTATTTGCGAGGAAAATAGAGCCCACTCATCGACGACGCAATTCAGCACACCACAATACAATTTTCTAGCAGTGCGAGGTGTTTTCATAAAATACATGTGGAGGTTGGGGGTGACCAACTGTTGTTTTTTTTTTAATTTCTATTACGAATTCACTAAAGCGAAACCACGCCCCATCACACGTCCAAGTGCTGCTATTCCATGGATGTCAACAGATGTCCGAAACTATGACACTTTTGTTTGTCCGGTGGCTTTAGTTCCTGCAAACTAGGAAGGTGATGTGTACCAGATAATAACTTCTCCATTGTTTTATGACTACTACGATACATATCTGAGTTTGGAAAGATAAGTCTCCTAAGATTTTTTGAAACCGAACGCAGGCGGCATGTCATCCCTCACCTCAACCAATTTTGTGCTAGTCAAAATTGCCGGTCTCCCAATTCTCTTCTTGCCTGAAATGCTCATTTGTGCCCCAAAATGGGCGATTAGTCTCGTTATTGTTGAGCTGTTCGGTACTACGGCGTATGGATATTTCCTATGAAATGCGTCTCCAACAAGCCTATGAACGACTGGTAAAATACTACTGAACACGGAACACTTTACGCTTGAGAAAGAGACGTGTTTCACCAAACGATGAACTGCTCAATACTACAGACGTCATGTCCCCTTTACACTAGCGTCTTCTTGTGTTGTTATTGGTAATCTGTGGTGGAGTCTTGCAGTGAGTAACAGATCGAACGAATACAATGCAACTTCTAAAACTCCTGTTTACAACGAGCACATTTTTATGTGCGCGACTTTTCGATCGCACTGTATAACAATGGAAAGCACTATTCATTTATGTACTTCATTGTAACTAGTAACCTATAATTTAAACATCCGCTGTATTTATTCTTACTTAAATTAATACTGTTATCAGTTAATCTACTTTCTTCACACTGTCAACTAATGACACAAAGTGTACAATATTACAGCTCACAGAACACTACTTGGAAAATATCCAGAACATAATGTCATTCTTTCTGTTCAACTTCCAAGATAAATGTTTAGAACTCTGCATTGATAAAGAACTGTGATGATGTTAACTGACCTGTATGGTCAATCAAACGTAGTATTCATGAGTCTTCGTGCTAGGAGACAATTAACGTAGGGGTAAGACACCCTATTGACGAGGGCGGAAAGTGGGAATGTGTACGCTGAACTCTGGAACGCCTGAAAAAATTTCCGAGCACAGTTAGTAGACTATGACTACTATCTGGAAAATAAATACTGGGGAGGGAGGGTACAGCATTCTTAGCAGCGCTAGGCTGTTCATTGTTGTTGGGCTGATGAAACTTTCACTCCATACTCTGACGAACCTTGTAAGTGATGGTAGTGAACTGGAAACAATACATTTGTGTCATATGCAATAATATTTCATTCCTGCTTGGGTGGGAATGGGGTGAGGAAGGTACAACGCCGAGTAATCAGATAGTACGATATTGCAGTGCCTGTATTGTTGAGAAGTAAGATGCAATGTTCCTTCGAACGGGCATGTGCGAACAGACACTGCGTCATATTTCTTAACACCACAGGCACTGCAATATAGTATTTACCCGCCGATACCTGGCAGCGACTTTCAATTAAAATGTCCTCCCCTGTATGGGAATTACATAATGTGTGTACGAGTACAGGTTGTGACGCATGAACGACGCCAAACAGAAGTTTGGATCTGGTCGAGAGTCGTGCACGGATAGCCGAGGCTATTACAGCGACCGCTCACGTAAAGCGGGAAATCCGGGTGAGTCCCAGTCCGGCACAAATTTTAATCGTCGTCATTCCATTGCACACCTGATGGTTGTCCGTATTCAGACTTCGAATACATTTCATGTACAATCACATAGTTTATGCTGAATCCATCCATTACACCGGAGCTCATCGTTCCAAGATAGTTATTACTCCTGTTTTGTCGCAATAAGGGAGATGATAGTAGGACGTTGGAGAGCTTTCCACTTAAGCTCCGAGTAGTAATTAAAACAATGGTCTCTTATTCTGGAGGAGAGGTGTTCAAATCCCTGTACTGTCATCTATGTTAACGGTTAGAGAGGTTCTCCGTCCAGCGAAACTATGGTTCTGTTCATATTAATTTCTACAGGGCGTTATCGAAAACTGATGGGGTGAGACCGACAGTGTGAAAATGCAATAAAGTAAAAACTACAACTAACAACCGTTAACGTTATTTATTAAGAGCAAATAGCGGCGCTACCGGTTTCGAACTGACAGGTTCATCATCAGAAAGTTGTTCATGTGATTTGATTGATTTTTGCTGTGGTAAAAGTTACTAGGGGGTGGTGGTCTCTTTCAGCATGAAATTATATACGAAAAACAACTACTTTACAGTAATTGGACCCAACAATTAATCACAACAACGTACGCAACACACTAAGATAAGGTTGGTTAGTTTAGTGTTACGAGTCAGTGATGGTAGATAATGGTTCCTTTTGTTGGTTGCTTCTATCAGGTCCAGCTCCAAGTTTTGTAAAAATTATAGCCCCCCATCCTTGTAGTATTACGGATCATATCACAACTCTCGTGTGGCTACTAGAAGCTATCAAATAATCTTATACTCCTGCATCGACAATTTCCCACTATAATGAGTCACCCTCCTCTAACATTACTTTTTTTTATAGAGGTAACCGATATGATGTACACTATCGATTCTTGCATACGTTAAAATTATCTCAACTGTTTCACTAAGAGAATTCATATGATTTTGTATACGATGTATCACATTTCAGGCTAAAAAGTATAAAAAGGAAATTAATGTGTTACAATCGATATGTACTAACATTAAAGCTACTCTTCTTTTAAAAATATTTGAACTTACGAAATTTCTGGCATATTCAAAAGTCATTATTAATTGCAAATTCTAACACTAATTATTAAATTTGTTTCTGGATTTATTTAAGAAATAATGATATAATTTGGTAAAGATTATTCTCTTGTCGTGAAAGTTTGTAAACTCTTTTGCTTTGTAAAAGTCTGGAAATTGTGAGTACCGCAGAATGTAAGTAGTTATGGGCATGCCTCTGATGGAAACGCACGTATTTTGCTAAACTTGTCGACAACAATGTAATTTGTGGTGAAAATTGTGAAGTCGGTGTGATTTAGAAGAATGGGATAAAATAAAATTCAAGAATAATACAGACAAATCTTCAACATTTGTTTAGTCATCAAGAACCTAATAAATCAAAATTTAAGCTCCAAGAATGTGCCCCAGGAAAAGACTTTGACCCATCGACAACAACAACGAGATAATGAAGATAAGAAAAACGTTATTATTTTGTGTATCTTACATCTCTCGATGCTTTTGAAAATAGTGAAGATACGAAGACAGTGAATTTTTTGGAACTATAGTATGATTAAAATAACTTCGTAGTTGACACTTCACGAACTGGAGCTAGGTTCCTCCACCAGGGCGCTCAATGTCACACGTGAACCGTTCGCCGTTGCCAAACTGCCACAACTGGTCAGCTCGCTTCCAATTCCTTGTACGGCATTCTTTCTGGATGTGTTTGGATTCCCAGTCATGGGTCTGGCACTAATTTCGTATTTCATCATGTACGATAACCACACCTGAAGCAACATACATTCGTAACTATGCTAATGAAATGCACACGTTTCATACACAGCACTAATTAAACAATACGCGATTCAGTATCACATATGCGGTTACCATGATCACAGAGGTCAGTTTACATTTGATGAGCTACGCACGATGTTGCGTGAAACCGTGTTTTTGAAAGCTGCAATTCATCCTTACGACTGGGTAGTCGCGGTTAAAAATACAACAACTTAGTTTAGTGTTGTACTTTAGCGCAATAGTTAGCGTAATAACCTGACATGTTGAGGGTCTTAGGTTCGAAGCTTGTGTAACGTCGTGAATTTTTTTTTTAATTTCTGAATCTAATCAAAAGTGTTTTATCATTTTTATTCAGCTACTTCGTTTAATGTAATTTATTTTAATTTCTAATTCTTTGCCACGTCATTTTCATCCCGGTATTTTTTTTTTATTTGCTCTTATTTTTCTACCTACAACAGAAATTACGAAAAGAATTGCAATGGCAAAAGAAGGATTCAAGAGAAAACAGAAATTACTTTGTGGACCACTAAACAAAGATCTGAGGAAAAGATTTACCAAATGTTACATCTCGAGCGTGGCACTATATGGCGAGGAGACCTGGACATTTAGGAAGATGAAAGAAGATTGGAGGCACTAGTGATGTGGATATAGAGAAGAATGGAAAAAGTGAAATGGGAAGACCGAGTGAGGAATGAGAAACTACTAAGAAGAGTTGGAGATGAAAGAAACATGCTGATAGTTATCATCAAGAGAAAACGGAACTGGATTGGACATTGTTTGAGGAGGGACTGTTTATTGAAGGAAGGAACAGAAGGAATGGTGGAGGGGGAAAAAGGGGAAGAGGAAAAAGAAGATATCAAATGCTGGACAATATAAAAGGAGACAAATATTCAGAAATGAAAAGACTGGCTATGGACAGACAAAAGCGCAAGAGGCTTAAACCATGGCAAGACCTGCCCTAAGGCACTACTACTACTACTACTACTACTACTACTACTACTACTACTACTACCACCACCACCACCACCACCTATGATGCTTTTTTCGTCTCAAATCTACCTGTGTCGTCCCTAATATGCAACCAAATGCCAAGGAGGACATCTCATCGGTTGGTAACGCAGCAGTTGGTGTAGTCAGAGAGAGTATAGTTTCAGGTAAACAATGACAACAAGAAATTACAGTTTTCTTTTACCGCTGAAACTGAATTTCTTCCGTCTTAATTTGTTCGTAGAGGCTGGCTTTAACCGTCGTGAACAAACCGATCGTGATTTTCGTTCTGCCGCAGATGGTTGGCCGCCATTTTCTCGGATACTGCACACGACGAGGTTGTGTTCAGCTTGGATCACGAGCTCCTGTCGCAGTTGAGCCTTCCGTCACTTAAAATAAGTTGTGAACGGAGCATTTCGCATTTCCGACATACCTCGCGGCGGACACTTCCAACACTGCTCTGTGTTACAAATTTACAGGGTGGCGCACGAAATGTGTTACCATTTTGGTTTTGGATATAAACTTATTGTCAATAGAATCTGAAAGGAACATATACTACAATGAAGATTGGAGATTTGTTATAACTCAGCACATGCTCAATATGTCCACCATTTCGTTTCCTAACTTCCTTCAAACGAACACTGAAGTTAGTGATTACCCTACGGCACATGTCTTCCGTAATTTCACTGCAAGATTGAAGAATAAGTCTTCTGAGCTCCGTTAAATCACGTGGACGTTTCGGGAAAAGTTTTTCCTTTAGTTACCCCCAAAGAAAAAAGTCACATGGATTGAGGTCTGGACTATTTGGGGGGGGGGGGGGGGGGCAACTTTGTCCGTCATTGAAGCGACCTGGAAACCCGAGTGAAATGATCCGCATGTCGAAATGCTCTTGTAAAAACTCGAACACAGTGTTTGCAGTACGTGGCCTTGCTCCACCTTGCATGAACCATTGCTTGTTGAAGGGCAAGGCAGTAGCAAGAAACTGTGGAATGAAGCTATTGCTAAGCATGCTCAAATAACGCTCGCTGTTCACAATTTCTTCAAAGAAAAAGGGTCCAATAAGTCCGTGACTGGAAATTGCTGCCCACGCTGTAATCCTCGGAGCATAATGTTGTCTTTCATGAATCACTTGTGGGTTTTCAGTGGCCCAAAAGTGTTCATTTTGTTTGTTAACCACATCGTCTAAATGAAAGTGCGCCTCGTCTGAAAACGAAACGTTGCTGAGTGTTTCTTCCATATCCTCCGCCCACTGAGAAAACGGTAGTCTCTGCTGCTTGCGTTTTTCAGCGAGCTTCTGTGCACAGATCATCTTGTAAGGGTACATATGGAGGTCACTTTTAAGAATACATTGAACGGAGCGTCTAGATATTCCCAGTTGCACTGCTGCCTTTCTACACGATTTCCCGGGACTTGTCTGAACAGCAACTCGCACCGCTTCAATATTCTCCGGCGAACAAACAGACTTAGGCCGAAGTCGATTCGCTTATCGTGAATTACACATCATTTCGTAACTCATTTTTTTTCCAAGCTCTGCTGGTACTGCTGTAGAGATCCCAGCAGGATATCTAATGTGCGTCGTAAATTGTGAAAGAAACAATTGGTAACACATTTCGTGCGCCACACTGTATGTAGTGACTTGCCGTGTTTGTGTGTTACGTGTAACAAGCGGTAACCGGCGGCCGGTGTGACAACACCGTAGGCCGGCCGGGTGGCCGAGCGGTTCTAGGCGCCACAGTCTGGAACCGAGCGACTGCTACGGTCGCATGTTCGAATGATGCCTCGGGCATGGATGTGTGTGATGTCCTTAGGTTAGTTAGGTTTACGTAGTTCTAAGTTCTAGGGGACAGATGACCTTAGAAGTTAAGTCCCATAGTGCTCAGAGCCATTTGAACCATTTTGAACACCACCGTGGCGGTGCCAGACGCCTACAATTAAAAAGTTTTAAACGGGCTGTAGTTTCCTCTGTTAACAATAGCTACGGTTTCCTGAACAAACTGCAGTTTCGTGGCGCAGCGAGTATGTCGCAAGGCGAGTGGTGGTGGTGGTGGTGGTGGTGGTGGTGGGGTTGGTAGTGTGCGGCAACTCTCGGAACCCCAGAGCGGCGATGTTGCCTCCGCTGCTGTGGAGGAGCGGACTGCCGGTAAGTGGGCTATTCCGGCCGGGCTGTATGCGGCGGCGGCGGCAGCGGCCAATTGAATTGCGGGCGACGCGCCTAACTGGCGCGCGGGGACCAAATTGCTAGAAAACATCAGCGCGCGCCCGCAGCTGGCAGGCCGGCCCCGCTCTTCTCTTCTCGGCTCGGCTCGGGTAACCACATCAGCACGTCGCGCTGCGCTGTCGGCGAGGCGAGGCTGCTCCTCTAATTGAGGCCGCGTGTAATGAGACGACGCTGCAGCGCACCCAGCCAGCTCTGCCCGCCGCACCCACACTCGTCTCCCAGCAACGCGGGCAGCCGCCGACAGCCGAAAGCTGCGTCAGCACGGGTACTTCCGCTGGTCACTTCAAACCAGTGTGTCGAAATTTTAAGGTCATGTTCCTGCTGAAGTGGAAATGAATATGAATCAAAATGTTAGACGTAAGTGTGGCGAGTCTCAGTCAGGGGCGTTGAAATAACAGATTTTCAGTTACATCGTCTTTTTTTTTTTTTTTTCAATGTAACGTTAACGGCTCAAAATAGCCGGTTTCTGAAGTGACCGATTTTCGGTTTTTTATTCCTATTATTTTCTGTAATAAATGTAGAAATCGAACAAAGATGGAAAAACGTTCTCTCCCTCAGTTTCGAGATTCATGGAATCAAAATTTTAAATTAGTAAGACAAATACACCCCCCCCTCCGAACCATGGACCTTGCCGTTGGTGGGGAGGCTTGCGTGCCTCAGCGATACAGATGGCCGGACCGTAGGTGCAACCACAACGGAGGGGTATCTGTTGAGAGGCCAGACAAACGTGTGGTTCCTGATGAGGGGCAGCAGCCTTTTCAGTAGTTGCAGGGGCAAAAGTCTGGACGATTGACTGATCTGGCCTTGTAACATTAACCAAAACGGCCTTGCTGTGCTGGTACTGCGAACGGCTGAAAGCAAGGGGAAACTACAGCCGTAATTTTTCCCGAGGGCATGCAGCTTTACTGTATGATTAAATGATGATGGCGTCCTCTTGGGTAAAATATTCCGGAGGTAAAATAGTCCCCCATTCGGATCTCCGGGCGGGGACTACTCAAGAGGACGTCGTTATCAGGAGAAAGAAAACTGGCATCCTACGGATCGGAGCGTGGAATGTCAGATCCCTTATTCGGGCAGGTAGGTTAGAAAATTTAAAAAGGGAAATGGATAGGTTAAAGTTAGATATAGTGGGAATTAGTGAAGTTCGGTGGCAGGAGGAACAAGACTATTGGTCAGGTGAATACAGGGTTATAAATACAAAATCAAATAGCGGTAATGCAGGAGTAGGTTTAATAATGAATAAAAAAATAGGAATGCGGGTAAGCTACTACAAACAGCATAGTGAACGCATTATTGTGGCCAAGATAGACACGAAGCCCATGCCTACTACAGTAGTACAAATTTATATGCCAACTAGCTCTGCAGATAATGAAGAAATTGATGAAATGTATGATGAGATAAAAGAAATTATTCAGGTAGTGAAGAGAGACGAAAATTTAATAGTCATGGGTGACTGGAATTCGAGAGTCGGAAAAGGGAGAGAAGGAAATATAGTAGGTGAATATGGATTGGGAGTAAGAAATGAAAGAGGAAGCCGCCTGGTAGAATTTTGCACAGAGCGTAACTTAATCATAGCTAACACTTGGTTCAAGAATCATGAAAGAAGGCTGTATACATGGGAGAATCCTGGAGATACTAGAAGGTATCAGATAGATCATATAATGGTAAGACATATTTAGGAAGCAGGTTTTAAATTGTAAGACATTTCCAGGGGCAGATGTGGACTCTGACCACAATCTATTGGCTATGAACTGTAGATTAAAACTGAAGAAACTGCAAAAAGGTGGGAATTTAAGGAGATGGGACCTGGATAAACTGAAAGAACCAGAGGTTGTACAGAGTTTCAGGGAGAGCATAAGGGAACGATTGACAGGAATGGGGGAAAGAAATACAGTAGAAGAAGAATGGGTAGCTCTGGCGGATGAAGTAGTGAAGGCAACAGAGGATCAAGTAGGTAAAAAGACGAGGGATAGTAGAAATCCTTGGGTAACAGAAGAAATATTGACTATATTGATGAAAGGAGAAAACATAAACATGCAGTAAATGAAGCAGCAAAAAGGAATACAAACGTCTCAAAAAATGAGATCGACAGGAAATGCAAAATGGCCAAGCAGGGATGGCTAGAGGAAAAATGTAAGGATGTAGAGGCTTATCTCACTAGGGGTAAGATAGATACTGCCTACAGGAAAATTAGAGAGACCTTTAGAGAAAGGAGAACCACTTGCATGAATATCAAGAGCTCAGATGGAAACCCAGTTCTAAGGAAAGAAGGGAAAGCAAAAAGGTGGAAGGAGTATATAGTGTCTATACAAGGGCGATGTACTTCAGGGCAATATTATGGAAATGTAAGAGGATGCAGATCAAGATGAAATGGGAGATATGATACTGCGTTAAGAGTTTGATACAGCACTGAAAGACCTAAGTCGAAACAAGGCCCTGGGAGTAGACAACATTCCATTAGAACTACTGACAGTCTTGGGAGGCCAGTCCTGACAAAACTCTACCATCTGGTGAGCAAGATGTATGAGACAGGCGAAATACCCTCAGACTTCAAGAAGAATATAATAATTCCAATCCCAAAGAAAGAAGGTGTTGACAGATGTGAAAATTACCGAACTATCAATTTAATAAGTCTCAGCTGCAAAATACTAACGCGAATTCTTTACAGACGAATGGAAAAACTGGTAGAAGCGGGCCTCGGGGAAGATCAGTTTAGATTCCGTAGAAATATTGGAACACGTGAGGCAATACTGACCTTACGACTTATCTTAGAAGAAAGATTAAGGAAAGGCAAACCTACCTTTCTAGCATTTGTAGACTTAGAGAAAGCTTTTGACAATGTTGACTGGAATACTCTCTTTCAAATTCTAAAGGTGGCAGGGGTAAAATACAGGGAGCGAAAGGCTATTTACAATTTGTACAGAAATTAGCCATAGAAAATCCACATCCTAAATATGGCAGCGCTGTCTTCACAAAACCTGAGAAGGCCATAATATTAACTAACAGAACTACATACAATAACATAGAATTACTGACTATCGAGTGTAGCACCTTCACCGTAACGACAGTATACAAGCAGCCCGGAGAGAAGTTCAACCTGACTTTGCCGCCAAACTTTAATAACCAGAAAACACATTCATCTTAGGAGACTTCAACTGCCACAGCACATCATGGGGCTACAAACATACAGACAACGGACATAAATTAGAGCAGTGGGCGGAAATAAATAACTTATCCCTGATCCATGATCCGAAGCTACCATGCTCGTTCAGCAACAAAATCTGGAAGCGCGAATACAACCCTGATATTTGTTTTGTAAGCGCAAACGTGGAAGACCGATGCTTAAGAACTGTATACGCCACCTCTTCCTAAAACACAACACCGACCTATCGGAATCCAAATATACGCTGCTTTGAGAACAACGAAAATACCATTCCGCAGACGCTTCAACTTTAAAAAAGTTAAATGGACAGAATATGCTGTGGAACTGGATGCAGAAATAAAAAATCTACACCCAATTCCAGAAAATTATCAAACTTTCGTAGAGACCCTCCAAAAGGTTTCTCGAAGACACATACCCCGAGGCTGCAGAGAGCATTTCATCCCAGGTCTCTCTGACGAATCAAAGAACATCCCGAGGGAGTACGAAATGCTTTACGAACAGGATCACATTAGTGAAGAAGTAGTCCAATATGGAGAAACACTAATGGAAATGATTAGTGAATCAAGACAATGGAAATGGGTCGAAACTCTGGAAAGAATGGATATGACCCACAGTAGTGAAGTCGCTTGGAACTTAATAAAAAAACTTAATTGTGACTTTGGGACAGCTAAACAATGCTCTTCAGTAACACCCAATCAAATTGCCCATCAGCTCCTACTAAATGGAAAACCCAACAAGAAATGTCAGAAAATAAAAATCAGCAGAATTCAGAGTCAAGAGTCAAGCACGTTCTAAATACCATTTACCATGAAAGATCTTAATCATGGAATGAACTCAATGAAAAACGGGAAAGCAGCGGGAGTCGACGATATATGCGTGGAACAGATCAAACAGCTCGGACCTAGTGCCAAGCAATGGATCCTGCAGCTCTTTAATCATTGCTTAAAAACGTCTAAGATCCCAAAGATGTGGAGGAAATCAAAGGTAGTGGCGCTATTAAAACCTGGGAAAGATGCAGGTCAACCGAAGAACTACCGCCCAATAGCACTCCTGTGCCATCTGTACAAACTGTACGAACGAATAATCCTAAACCGCATAGCAAATATCGCAGACCAAAAGCTCATTCCCCAACAGGCTGGATTCAGACCCGGGAAATCATGCACCAGTCAAATCCTAGCACTCACAGAACACATAGAGGAAGGGTTTGAAAACAAACAAATAACAGGTGTAGCATTGGTGGACTTAAGTTCTGCATACGACACCGTCAACCACAGAAAGCTCATGGAAAAACTGTACTGTACATTTAAGGATCATCAGTTCACAAAAATCATTGAATCTCTGCTGCAAAACAGACAGTTCTATGTAATGCTGGACGGAAAAAAAAGCCGATGGCGTCGACAAAAGAACGGTCTCGCCCAGGGTAGTGTGCTGGCCCCCCTACTATTTAACCTATACACCAATGATCAACCAACACCGGAACGTACTACCCATTTCTTGTATGCCGATGATCTGGCCATTACAGCGCAAGGAAACAGCTTCGAGGAAGTAGAAGGGAAACTAGAAAACTCGCTACACGTAATGTCTGAATACTGTAAAGAGAACTCCCTCAAACCAAATCCATCTAAGACACAGGTTAGCGCTTTCCACCTCCGCACAAAACAGGCAAACAGGAAGCTGAACGTCAACTGGAATGGCAACAAACCAACATACCTTGGTGTCGTGCTGGATAGATCACTGACGTACAGATATCACTGTGAAAAAACCTGCCAAAAAGTTGCTGCCAGGAACAATATTTTAAGAAAACTGACGAATAGTAAATGGGGAGCTAGTCCGACTGTATTACGAACAACTGCTCAAGCACTTTGCTTCTCCACGGCAGAATATGCATGCCCTGTATGGTCCCGATCCACACATGCCAAAAAAGTCACTACACTCCTTAATGAAACATGCAGGCTTACAACAGGATGCATGAAACCCACTCCACTTGTGAAAATATACAAAGCAGCTGGATTCTCATCTCCTGAATCCCGAAGAATTGCGCACGAACATACAGAAAAATTTAAACAGATTTTTGACGAGCGCCACCCGCTGCATGGTTCTTCATGTGGACGTAGCAGACTTCAATCCCGCAAGAGATTTCTCACTAGTGAATTGAACGAGCTTCCGAAGGACTACCCTGCCACACGAGAAATACCCAGCGGCAGTACATCAAGCTGGAAGATTTGGAGAACACTGAACCGCATCAGAAAAGGCGTAGCACCAGTTAAAGCAAACCTAGTCAAATGGGGCTTCAAGGACGAAGGAGACAACAAATGCGACTGTGATGAAGTTCAGGATATGGAACACCTTCTACAGTGTTCCATCTGCCCCACAAGGTGTACCCTTGACGAACTATGGCTTGAGAAGAGAGAAACATTGGACTTGGCCCGACATTGGGCTGAAAGGCTTTGAAACAAATCTCCGGACACGAAAAAGTAAAGTAAGTAAGTGTACAGAAACCAGATGGCAGTTATGAGAGTCGAGGGGCATGAAAGGGAAGCAGTGGTCGGGAAGGGAGTGAGACAGGGTTGTAGCCTCTTCCTGATGTTATTCAATCTGTATATTGAGCAAGCAGTAAAGGAAACAAAAGAAAAATTCGGAGCAGGTATTAAAATCCATGGAGAAGAAATAAAAATGTTGAGGTTCGCCGATGACATTGTAATTCTGTCAGGGACAGCAAAGGACTTGGAAGAGCAGATGAATGGAATGGACAGTGTCTTGAAAGGAGGATATAAGATGAACATCAACAAAAGCAAAACGAGGATAATGGAATGTAGTCGAATTAAGTCGGGTGATGCTGAGGGAATTAGATTAGGAAATGCGACACTTGACGTAGTAAATGAGTTTTGCTATTTGGGGAGCAAAATAACTGATCATGGTCGAAGTAGAGAGGATATAAAATGTAGACTGGCAATGGCAAGGAAATCGTTTCTGAAGAAGAGATATTTGTTAACATCGAGTATACATTGAAGTGTCAGGAAGTTGTTTCTGAAAGTATTTGTATGGAGTGTAGCCATGTGTGGAAGTGAAACAGGGACGATAAATAGTTTGGACAAGAAGAGAATAGAAACTTTCGAAATGTGGTGCTACAGAAGAATGCTGAAGATTAGATGGATAGATCACGTAACTAATGAGGAGGTATTGAATAGAATTTGGAAGAAGAGGAGTTTGCGGCACAACTTGACAAGAAGAAGGGACCGGTTGGTAGGACATGCTCTGAGGCATCAAGGGATCACAAATTTAGCATTGGAGGGCAGCGTGGAGGGTAAAAATCGTAGAGGGAGACCAAGAGATGAATACACTAAGCAAATTCGGAAGGATGTAGGTTGCAGTAAATACTGGGAGATGAAGAAGCTTGCACAGGATAGAGTAGCATGGAGAGCTGCATCAAACCAGTCTCAGGACTGAAGACCACAACAACAATAAGGCAAATAAAAGAAAACTTGGTCCATCCACTGTTCGCTGCTCTTCTTTAACACTGAAGCGGCAAGGTAAGTATATAAGTCGAGCAGAGAGGAATGAGGCATCATTGTAGCGACAAAACAAACAGCAAGTGGAGAAATATACGAGGGGCGTTCAGTAACTAATGCAGCACATTGTTTTCTGATAGCAGGTTGGTTTTATTCAGGATACCAATTCACCACATTATTCTCCACTATTTTGGCCTTAGAAGCCGATTTTTCAACATAATCTCCGATCAGTGCGACGGCTCAACGCCACCTTACTGGGAGCGTCTGTATGCCCGCACGGTACCGCTCTACTGGTCGGCATCTTGTTGCATCAGTAACCTCCGCATCGTCCACACACTGCTTCTCGCGGAGTGCATCCTTCATTGGGCCGAACAGGTGCAAATCGAACGTGCGAGATCCAGGCTGTAGGGTGAATGAGGAACAGCAGCTCAGTGAAGTTTTGTGAGTTCCTCTCGGGTGCACGGACTCTTGAGAGACCTTGCGTAGTCATGCAGAAGGAGAAGTTCGTTTCCATTTTTGTGGCGACGAACACACTGAGGTCGTTTCTCCAATTTCCTGAGGGTAGCATAATTCACTTTCGAGATTATCATTGCACCATGAGAGAGGACACAAAACAGAAGATCCCCTTCAGAGTCCCAGATGACTACAGATGGGGAAAATCTTTCATCCTTGGGAACAAGTTCACTGGTGACCGCTCTTTTTTGGGAACCGTTCATTTTTACTCATTCGCAGTTCATTTGTACTTGGTATATGGTTCTCATGAGAAATTGAAAATTAGTAGCATAGGTGACTGAAGATGGAAGGCGCCAAGAGGGGGCACTTGCCTCCCCCCCCCCCCCCCCCCATGGAGTACAGAGTTTTTATTCATACCAGAATTCTCACACAATTGCAACTTTTCGTGATTCTGCAAGACTTCTCGTTTAGCTAACTGTAGCGTTATGTGGCTCATCGCAGTCAAATAATATAAGGTGGCGCACGAAAAACCGGCCACGAGTACAGACTGCTCGGAAATTACGCACGATTTGTTGACCGCTACGAGCAGAATAGATAAACATGTAATCATTAGGCAATGTAGAAATAACAAATAAGATAATGCAAACGAAAACTCGGAAACAATAGATGACTGGTGACTGTCGCCCACCAATCGTCTAGTACTCGGGGCCGATTTTTGTGCGCCACACTGTACTACTGAAATAATGTTCACTTTCCAAAATGTGACACCAGACACTCGATTGTGGAGCGCGGGATTCATTCGGTTGGAAGTCGGTCTGCCTTCCATAACAATAAGCATGCCCTTTTACTTGGATAAAAAAAGACGGAAAATGGCCACCCGTGTGTGCCGTGTGCCGACTTCCTTTGCATGTGCAATAACAAAGAAATCTTGCCTTTTTACTAGTATATCTTCTGCTGTTTGTCGAAATAGTGAAGCAAGCTGATATGCCGTTCTGCTACCTGAAAAAATGTATGTATTACATACCACATAATTTTTATGTAATTTACGTAATTATAAAATACATTTTAATTAACGATCGTGAACGCTGAATAGAATATGAAAAGAACCACAAGACCACAGTTCAAAAAAGGTTTGAAACAGATCGAGAATGGGCGAGCGCCGTGAACGAAACCAACTCGATACTGAAGTAACATGAGCAGTCGGCAGTGGAACTGCGACGAATGGCCACACGAAGGAGGACGAGTCCGGCCGACCGAGACCGGGACAGACGGGAGCGGGACCGTGGCTGGAACGAGACCGATCTTTTCCCGTTCCCGGGAACTATAAGTAGAAAGCCGCGACCGAAGTGAACTATGAAAGACCGTTCCTTAGAATTCGTTCCTCGCTCCTTCCGTTCATCTGGAAGAAGAGTTTCTTTGGACCCGTTAGTTCGCAAACGATCCATCTCTACAGAAGATGACTTTACCAGCTGAAGCTACGGCTTCGAACTTTTTCTTCGGAGGAGAGATATGATGCCACTCCATGGATTGTCCTTTTGTTTCCGGTCCGAAGCGATGGACTCATGTTTCATCGCGTGTTACGATGTTCCACAAAAATTGTCACGATCGGCCTGTAGTGGGTAAACAATTTCGCACAGAAGGTCCTTCGCTGCTCTCTGTTGTCTTCTGTTAGGGCGGCGAGGAACCCAGCAGGTACACCGTCCAGTAGCCCAACAAATGGACGAGTGTGTCAGCACTACCAACAGAGACGTCCAGTTGTGCAGCGAGCTGTCTGATTCTGATCCGTCGATCACTTCGATTGAGAGTGTCCGCACGTTCCAACACTGCAGGAGTCACAGCAGTGTGCGGCCGGCCAGCGCGCGGGAGATCGGACCGTTCTATGCGAGCTTGTTGCTGTGATGGCAGACGCCTCGCCGAACGATTCACCGTGCTTTGTTCACTGCCAGGTCTCCATAGACATTCCATTCCGCAAGCACCTATGAGTATCTGTGATGCTTTGGTTTTCCGTCAAAAGAAAGCCGGTGACATCTCTCTGCTTGGGACTCACCTCCGGTACAGACGCATTTTGAAGGCAACTTATAGCGCCACCACCAATCGAACTTCATGAAAATACAAGCGCTGAAGCGGAATTACTCCATGATGCTCCACAAAAAATTCCGCATTTTTTTCAACGGAAATTGGCTGAGAAAACGTGTTGTATTACTCACTGAACGTCCCTCGTTTCTTCATTACACAGTTGGCTGCACATAGCATTTTCCTGCGGTCAAAAGAGTATGACAACACAGGTATCAGATTTTAAGACAGAAGTCATGATGGCGCTGCAAAAATTTTTTCGAATAGTTTATTTACCCCGAACCACAGGTGGGGTCTTAAGTGCCGTTGGTTCCCCACTACATTAATCTAACAAAACAAAAAAATGGTTCAAATGGCTCTGAGCACTCTGGGACTCAACTTCTGAGGTCATTAGTCCCCTACAACTTAGAACTAGTTAAACCTAACTAACCTAAGGACATCACACACATCCATGCCCGAGCCAGGATTCGAACCTGCGACCGTAGCGGTCGCGCGGTTTCAGACTGCAGCGCCTAGAACCGCAAGGCCACTTCGGCCGGCTTAATCTGACAAGTAAGCTCCCCACACCTACCGCCGAGTTTTTTAAGTATCGAACTTCAGTGTATAAAACAGCTTCAGACGCCTGATTACTTTACAAATGAGTTGATGTGTAAAATACTGACTTTAATCGTAAACAACGGACATTTAGTGAGCGATAAACTGTTTTCCTTTCGCTGTTTTGTGTGTAGGTGTGTGTGTAGGGGGGGGGGGGGGGAGGGGGGAGTGTCAGTGAGGAGAGATTTTAAAAAGATTTCAAATTATGTATAAAGTTTGTTGGAACTCCCATTCTCAAAAAATAGGTGAACATAATCTGGGTAATTTTCGCACCATGAGTTACATGGCCTCAAAACATATACACAACTTTAATTGTTGATGCAATATGTAAAACCTTTACGGCAACATTATACTTCTTTAATTAGCAGATTCTGACAGGGATTTTAAATTTTAAAATCTGCACGATAACTATACACGGAAGCGCCAAAGAAACTGGTATAGGCATGCTTATTCAAATAAGAGATATGTAAACAGGCAGAATACGGCGCTGCGGTCGACAACGCCTATATAAGACAAGTGTCTGGAGGTTGTGTTATCGGTTACTGTTCTTACAGTGACAGGTTATCATGATTTAAGTGGATTTGAACTTGGTGTTATAGTCGGCGCACGAGCGATGGGATACAGCGTCTCAGAAGTCAGGAATCCGGTATAACATCAGATCTCCGACATCGCCGAGGCCGGAAAAAGATCTTGCATGAACGGGACCAACGACGACTGAAGAGACTCGTTCAACGTGACAGAAGTGCAACACTTCCGCAAATTGCTGCTGATTTCAATGCTGGGCCATCAACAAATGTCAGCGTACGAAACACTTAACGAAACATCATCGATACGGGCTTTCTGAGCCAAAGACCCACTCGCGAGACCCTTGATGACTGCACGATACAAAGTTTTACGCCTCGCCTGAGCCTGTCAACACCGACACTGGACTGTTGATGACGTTGCCTGGTCGGACGAGTCTAGTTTCAAATTGTATCGAGCAGATGGACGTGTACGGGGATGGAGATAACCTCATGAATCCACGGCCCTGCATGTTAGTAGGGGACTGTTCAAACTGGTGGAGGCTCTGTAATGGTGTTGGCCGTGTGCAGTTGGAGTGACGTGGGATCCTGAAACGTCTATATACGACTCTGACAGGTGACACACACGTCACCATTTTGTCTGATCACCTGCAATCACTTATGTCCATTGTGCATTCCGATGGACTTGGGAATTCCAGCAGGACAATGCGACACCACTCACGTCCAAAATTGCTACAGAGTGGCTCCAGGAACACTCCTTTGAGTTTAAACAGTTCTGCTGACCACCAAAATCCCCAGGCATGAAAAATGAGCATTTCTTGGATGCCTTTCAACATGCTGTTCAGAAGAGATCTCCACCGCCTTCTACTCTTACGGATTTATGGACAGTCGTGTCGGATTCATTGTGTCAGTTCCCTCCAGCACTACTTCAGACATTAGTAGAGTCTATGCTATGTCGGGTTGTGGCACTTGTGCGTGCACGCGGGGTCCCTACACGACATTAGACAGGTGTACCAGTTTCTTTAGCTCTTCCGTGTATCAAGCGCTGCAAAACCAATTTTTGTTGCCCTGAACCCGTTAGACAGACGACCTGCAGCCGGCACTAGGTTACCATTTTAACTGTCAAGCCCTTCTTAGGGTTATCTACAGTTGCAAAAATCAGACCGTAGTCCAACTAGCGCGCTCATTGTTAAACTTTCGCAACTACTGCAAATAATGAAACAGCAATTTTCACTGTACCTACGTTGTTTCGCACTGAAGTTAACATTCGAAGTTTCTTAGCTGAAGAGATATAATAGCAACTATTGTTTTGAACGAACTGTGAATTTTTAAATGGTATTCGATATCTCGTGAAACGAGCACTTCAGCCGCACAGCATGGAATAAAGTACAGTGAAACATTAAGCGAAAAATTCTGGAAGCCGTGGTAAATATGAAGCTGAAGTCTGCTAACACAACAGTTCTGTATTAGCTCAACTACCATCCCATAAATATAGCCTTATTCCGAAGTAAAAAAAAAAAAAGTTCAAACAAAATTTCTCGGGCAAGGCGTAAATGCATCACTATCAGCAAAATGCACCGTCGAAGCACCAACACTACATTATGAAACGGCAAGGTGAAGCGTGCTTATAATGAGGTACCGCCACAGTCAGTTTCGGCGTTAAATAACACGGAACAATAGTGTTTTCAGCCCGCCGGAGAACGCAAACAGAACTGGCGCCTCGGGCGGCAGACAGCGTTCTGGCGTTAAATAGCCGTCGAACACGCAACCTAAATGCGCTCGTGGCGTAACGTGTATGCGCAGCAGGTGCCCTGAAGGTCGCGTTCAGAGCGGTACGTGACGCACAGGTAGTGGTCGGCCGGAGGTGCGTGTCACATAGGCAGGGAGTTACACCCGCGCCTGCAGCGGCTTCCTGGAATCTGTACCTGCGTCACCGCCTTTAATGCATCGGAACTGGAGTGCACACGCGGCTAGCTGTAGACACAAGCGCTGCAACATTTTAACTACGTGCCGCACCAAAGCCTTGGCAGGTCAGCGTTAGAACCGCTGCGAGATTTTGCCCACTTACCAAGGGGATCGTCCCAAGCAAAGGGTTGTTACTTTAGAGAATCTAACTCTGTTTCCACCATCAATATTCCCACTATCTTTCCTATCCCGTCTGCATTTACATGTATACTTCGTAACCCACTAAACAATAAATCAACGCAGCTAGTTCATACGAATATCAGCGATTCCCTATCGTCCTTGAGGGAGGGAAAATGAGTTTCTGTAATACATGTAAATCGATCGCGGAAGGGGGGGAGGGGCGGCAAGGGAAAGGAAGGAAAGAGAAGGGATTACTGATGTCAGCTGCATCGGGACATTACGCGGAATCAGCAGCGACGAGTGGAAATGTGTACCGGACTGGGATTCGAAACCTGGATCTCCTCCTTGCCAGGCACGTACGTTCACCACTGCCGCCTCACGGCCGACTCACATTCCCAGCGTGCGCCACCTATCAGCAGTCCCAATCCATTTCCTCCAAGTTGACATTCCCGCAGGAGGTCGGACACACTCTGCGCATCCGCAATACAGAAGTTGGATCTATTGCCCATCGAGGCGAATCAGTTATATGAATGTATGGTGTCCGTTCTTTCGTACATGTCCGAAAGAACAGACATCAAGTATCCGTGTGATTGACTTTCTACATGCCACTGGCAAAAGCTGAAGTGGTCTCACACTCAGGAAATGAGTGCAGCGGAGTAGGCGCTGGAATCCTGCATCGCTGTTCTAGGCAGGGTCCTAGCTGAGGTGGTATGTCGTCGGCTTCCTCCTACTTGCTATGAGGTATCCAGTGTGTGTTTGCGTCGTGCAGATGACTGAGGAATGCTTGTTCAGTATAGTGTTAAGTCTGTTTTGTTACGGATGAAGGGAAGAAAGAGGGAAAATCCTGAAGCCTGCACATAGCCCACTTCTCTCGAATAGCACAAGATGTGCCGCCGAGCTTTAACCTCCCCATCCGACAGGCAGATCAGTATCACGACATCTTACATGCACTCACTACACGGGACACCGCGAGATTTCCGCAACGACTGGTGCTCATGAACTTTACAGTATCATCTCTGCTCCTTTTTCCAGGCAATTCCTGGCAGTGAAAACTTTCCACCACAGGGATTCGAACTGGCTTGCGAACTGGGGCAGTGATAGGCACAATGGACTCGCATTCGGGAGGACGACGGTTCGAACTCGTGTCCGGCCATCCAGATTTAGGTTTTCTATGATTTCCTTAAATCGCTCATGCCAAATGCCGCGACAGTTCTTTTGAAGGGGTACGGCCGATTTCCTTCCCCACCCTTGACACAATCCAAGCTTGTGTTCCGTCTCTAATAACCTCGATGTCGACGGTACGTTAAACCTAATCTCCCTTTCTTTCTTTTTTCAAGCGCCACCGCACAGTCGTGTGTTAACGACCGCGGCTACAGTCTCAAGTAAGAGCGTGGTCGGCATTACATACAGATTATAAAAGATATCGCCTTAGATGTTTGACATCCCGGAAGACGGAACCCTTGTCCTTCATGCAATGTCCGTAAGGCATCAGTTTACTCGACTGAAATACACAAGAACATACATACCTGCAGCATACGCGTCGCGTTTATCAAAACTGTTAGAGGCCGTCTGGTAAACGTTGGTCCATCGACAAAAATGAAGATTGGATACTGCAAGTGGACAATGATCCGAAGCGATCTCAATATATACATTCTTTACTGTCGTTTCCTGTTAACATCAGCCGCGTCCATTTTCAAAAAGCTACTACAAGAATTCAAAAATCTCAGCAGTAACCCAAACGCTTTCAAATTGAAACTGAAGGGTTTCCTTCTATTCTGGCGAGGAGTTCCTTGAAAAATTAAGCTGATTTCTTTGTTAAATTGTTAATTGAGTTTACTTATGGCTTGATTCTTTTTGGATTCATAACATTTTATTTTACCTGTTATTACTTGTATCTTTCAATTTCATGTAGTGACACTTTCCATGACCTCGGAGATTTTCTCCTCAATTTGATCCTATGGAACTAGACGTGTAAATAAATAAATAAATAAATAAATAAACGGGCCAACACATGCAAATTTGAAGTTTGTGGTAATATCTTACGGGACCAAATTGCTGATGTCATCGGTCCCTTAGCTTACACACTGCTTAATTTAACTTAAAGTAGCTTACGTTAAGGACAACACACACACCCATGGCCAAGGGAGGACTTGAACCTACGACAGGAGGAGCCGCGAGAACCGTGAAAAGACGCCTAAGACCGCGTGTCTATAACCCGCGCGGCCCAACACATAAAAGTCGGAACGTGCGAGATCCCGCCAGTAGAGTGAATGAGGAAGAACATCCCAGTGAAGTTTTGTGAGCTGCTCTCTGGTCCGCACACTTGTTCAAATGGCTCTGAGCACTATGGGACTTAACATCTGTGGTCATCAGTCCCCCAGAACTTAGAATTACTTAAACCTAACTAACCTAAGGACATCATACACACCCATGCCCGAGGGAGGATTCGAACCTGCGGCCGTAGTAGTCACGCGATTCCAGACTGAAGCGCCTAGAACCGCTCGGCCACCACGGCCGGCCTGCACACTTGTGTAAGGCCTTGCGTTGTCATGGAAAAGGAAATGTTCTTTGCATTTTTGTGGCGATGAACACGCTGAAGTCATTTCTCCAAATTCCGGAGAGTAGCGCTTTATAATTCACAGCTGATCACTGCACAATGAGGGAGGGCAGAATAACTCGATCAGAGCCCCAAAGACAGTCGCCATGACTTATATTGGCTGAGGGTGCAGCTTTGAACTTTTTGTTACGAGGAGAGGTGGTGTGGTGCCAATCCATGGATTGCCATTTTCTTTCCTGGTCTGAGTGATGAACCGCTGTTTCATAGGCTCTGACGGTGTCCGTCCAAAAATTGTCACAATCGGCGTCGCAACGCGTAAGCAATCCCACAAAGATGGTCTTTCGTTGTTCTTTATTGGTCTTCGGTTAGGCGGAAAGAAACTCAGGGTGCAGACACCTTTGAGTAACTCATCTGGTGGACGAGCGTGTCAGCACTATCCAGTTGAGCAGCGAGGTATTTAATTGTAATCCGTCGATCATCTCGAATGAGGCTGTCCGCACGTTCCAGCATTGCAAGAGTCACAGCTGTGTGCGGCCGGCGAACATGTGGGAGATCGGACAAGTCTGCGCGACCTTGTTACAATGACGACAGACGCCTCGCCCAACGACTCACCGTGCTTTTGTTCACTGCCAGGTCTCCGTAGTCGTTTTATAAGTACGACAATTTGCAGCGATCTGGTTTCCCGTCAAAGGCAACTCAATCACAGCTGTCTGCTTGGAACGCACCTCCGTTACAGACGCAATTTTAAAGGGTACGTTTAGCACCGTCACCTATCGGAAGCTGATGAAACTACAGGGGTTGAAACGGTAATATTTCACGATGTCCCGCAACAAATTTCGCATGTTTTCAACCGGTAATGGCCGAGAAAAAAATTTACTGTATTACATACTGTACGCCCTTAAAAAATAAAAATAAAAATAGAGCCCAAAGACTACCGGAATGTGACGGCAGGTAAGCCACGAAAAGTATGTCCTTCGCTATGTCTTGCCCCATTCAGTCTGACAAGGGAACCTCCCCATCGCACCCCCCTCAGATTCAGTTATAAGTTGGCACAGCGGATAGGCCCTGAAAAACTGAACACAGATCAATCGAGAAAACAGGAAGTAGTTCTGTGGAACTGTGAAAAAATAAGCAAAATACACAAACTGAGTAGTCCATGTACAAGATAGGCAACATCAAGGACAGTGTGAGCTCAGGAGCGCTGTGGTCCCGTGGTTAGCGAGAGCAGCTACAGAACGAGAGGTCCTAGGTTCAAGTCTTCCCTCGAGTGAAAAGTTTACTTTCTTTATTTTCGCAAAGTTATGATTTGTCCGTTCGTTCATTGACGTCTCTGTTCACTGTAATGAGTTTAGTGTCTATGTTTTGCGACCGTACCGCAAAACCGTGCGATTAGTAGACGAAAGGACGTGCCTCTCCAATGGGAACCGAAAACATTTGATCGCAAGGTCATAGGTCAACCAATTCCTCCACATGAAAACACGTCTGATATATTCTATACGACACTGGTGAAAGCATGTGCGTCACATGACAGGAAAATGTTGTCTACCCACCTAACTTGTACACTTGGCGAATGGGTAAAAAGATTCTTCTACCTTGCCCAATTTAGGTTTTCTTGTGGATGTGATAACCACTCCCAAAAAAGTGATGAAAACATAACAGTTTGTCACATAAACTGAAAATAAAAAATTAAACTTTTCACTCGAGGGAAGTCTTCAACGAAGGGCCTCTCGTTCCGTAGCTGCTCACGCTAACCACGGCGCTCCTGAGCCCACACTCTCCTTGATGTTGCTTATCTTACATATGAACTACTCAGTTTGTATATTTTGCTTATTTTTTCATAGTTCCACACAACTTCTTCCTGTTTTCTCGATTGATCTGTGTTCAGTTTTTCAAGGCCTATCCACTGTGCCTACTTATAACTGAATCTTAGGAGGGTGCGATCGGGAGGTTCCCTTGCAATTAGTAGTGATTTGCCCGTTCATCACACGGAAGGGAACGAAACAGTGTCACTCCTACAGGCACGCCGTTTCGTTCGCACTGCAAGTGCTTCAACCTCACACTAAGTGACGCCAATTGTGTGGTAAGATTCACCGGAACCTACTCCTTTGTCACGTTGTCTTGCTTAGTCCTCTCTGATACTTGATGGTAATCCTGTCAGTGTGCGATTTGCACGGGGGGGGGGATGGGGAGGGGATTTCCCCCCCTCTGCATCAGACCATCCCCTCCTCTGGTTTTACTTTATGCATCCCAACCTGGGATGTTTATTTCCCATGCACTGGAGTTAAACTTTACATATAATTTAAATTTGTGGAGCCGAACACTGAAAGTTTTTAATACAATCTTACTATTAATATGTTTGCTTATTAATTTTGAAACAGTTATGTAGTAGGTAAGCATTTCAAAACATTTAGAACTAAATGACAAGACGACGCACGCCACATTTCCGTAGCATGCCACAATGTTGCAAGACGGAATCACTACTGGGAAGAAGATTTGAAAGTGATGAAGACGTCATTGCTGCGGTGCAAAATTGGTTACAGATGCAACCGATAAACGTATTTTGTGACGAAATAAACAAACTCGTAAAACGTCGGGAAAACTGCATTGAAGTCCAGGGAGGTTACGTAGAAAAATAACGCATGTATCAGTTTTCTATCATCAGAATAAGTGCAGCTTTTCACAAATGTGCCTTTAATTTTTGAATTCCCCTCGAAAACCTGAATGTAGATCATTTTGTAAATAAGCTTTACCTATAATGTACTTTTAAAGATATAACCAGGGATGGCTTTTCTGATAGTGCATACGCGTGAATAGTGAGTTTCGGCATTAACATATATTTATAAATAACTGTTTAACCATGTGAAACGCCACGGTCCACGCTAGTAACTATATATGTTATACTAACCCTCTAAGACATATCTCCCCCCCCCCCCCCCCCCCGACTGGTAAAAGCACAAATCGCACACTGAGTCCTGTGTACCTACCTACGCTTTCAATACATGAGCTCTGCATCGTTTATCATTACGTACCGACAGTGAAGACTGCTTTCAACTAAATACTGCGTTTTGCTTTATTCAAATTTCAGAATATATCAATCCTTTTGTCACCTCTTATTTCTTTCTTATTAGATCTGTGGCGTCCTCCCACTTCTCAATGTGTCCAAACTGACCGGGGGCGGCCTGCAAGTAGGAACTTTGCCACGCCTTACAAGGTCGGATGCTCAATAGGTAACCAGCTCGAAACCCCGGCGGCCTGTTAATATTTACCGCGCCTGTAAACTGGGCCAAGCTCCTTTCATTTTCGCCGCCCGGGATTGCGAGAGCTGTAGCGAGGTGAGGTAGCCACACCGTATCTCGCTGCTATCCAACACACCTGCGACAAACGCTGTTACTAAGGAATTTTACTCGCATTTCTAATCTGCAGTGCCTCCCCAGCGTCCTACGTATTGTAACATACATTCAAGACAAAATCGCAATGTCACCTTCCACGTCACAGTCACAGTAGTGCGTGATGTTACATCCAAGATATCAGAAGTGTGTGAACTTTTCTAATAACATGGGTGGATATGGAGGTAAGCAAAGGGGTTGTGGTGGGTGGGTGGAACTTCTTGGATGAGCTGCGAGAGCTATCTGTCATCTTCCTATTCGCCATATTGGATTCAGCTCACATTACTTCAATGGGAGAGAGATCATGTGATACATGTTTTGTTGTTGTTGTTGTTGTTGTTGTGGTCTTCAGTCCTGAGACTGGTTTGATGCAGCTCTCCATGCTACTCTATCCTGTGCAAGCTTCTTCATCTGCCAGTACCTACTGCAACCTACATCCTTCTGAATCTGTTTAGTGTACTCATCTCTTGGTCTCCCTCTACGATTTTTACCCTCCACGCTTCCCTCCAGTACTAAATTAGTGATCCCTTGATGCCTCAGAATATTTCCTACCAACCGATCCCATCTTCTAGTCAAGTTGTGTCACAAATTTCTCTTCTCTCCAACTCTAGTCAATACCTCCTCATTAGTTATGTGATCTACCCATCTAATCTACAGCATTCTTCTGTAGCACCACATTTCGAAAACTTCTATTCTCTTCTTGTCTAAACTAGTTATCGTCCATGTTTCACTTCCATACATGGCTACACTCCATACAAATACTTTCAGAAACGACTTCCTGTCACTTAAATCTACACTCGATGTTAACAAATATCTCTTCTTCAGAAACGCTTTCCTTGCCATTGCCAGTCTACATTTTATATCCTCTACTTCGGGTATCATCAGTTATTTTGCTCCCCAAATAGCAAAACTCCTTTACTACTTTAAGTGTCTCATTTCCTAATCTCATTCTCTCAGCATCACCCGAATTAATTCGACTACATTCCATTATCCTCGTTTTGCATTTGTTGATGTTCATCTTATACGCTCCTTTCAACACACTGTCCATTCCGTTCAACTGCTCTTCCAAGTCCTTTGCTGTCTCTGACAGAATTACAATGTCATTGGCGAACCTCAAAGTTTTTATTTCTTCTCCATGGATTTTAATACTACTCGGAATTTCTTTTTTTCCTTCACTGCTTGCTCAATACAGACTGAATAACATCGGGGAGAGGCTACAACCCCGTCTCACTCCCTTCCCAACCGCTGCTTCCCTTTCATGTCCCTCGGCTCTTATAATTGCCATCTGCTTTCTGTACAAATTGTAAATAGCCTTTCGCTCCCTGTATTTTACCCCTGCCACCTTCAGAATTTGAAAGAGAGTATTCCAGTCAACATTGTCAAAAGCTTTCTCTAAGTCTACAAATGCTAGAAACGTGGGTTTGCCCTTCCTTAATCTAGCTTCTAAGATGAGTCATGGGGTCAGTATTGCCTCACGTGTTCCAACATTTCTACGGAATCCAAACTGATCTTCCCCGCGGTCGGCTTCTACTAGTTTTTCCATTCTTCTGTAAAGAATTGGCGTTAGTATTTTGCAGCTGTGACTTATTAAACTGATACATGTTTTAAGGTTACAATTTGACGAGAAACACAGTAGTTAAGTCCGTTTTGCAGTAACTTTGATAGGTAAAAGATTATGGATAATTTGTTATAATATATGTAATTAGTCATACAGTATGCTCAATGTTGATCACATTTTGTTCCTGTCGTTACAGGTGTGCCGCTGATGTGGAGGACAAAATACCACTGATTAAAAAAAAGAGACGATCGAAATCGTCGTTCTAACTGGTGGCCGGGGTTCCAAGGCTGTTATCAGGGACTTGAACCAGCGACAGCTTCGCGGGGAACCAGCCACTGAAAGTGCCGTCAGCAACTTCATCAGAAAGTTTCAAGCAATGGGATCAGTGGCAGATAAGCCCCGAACCGGCCATCACCGCACAGCAACTGACGAGGCAGCTTTATCAGCAGTGTCCACGAGTCCCCGTCCGAGGCACCGTGAGACTCGCCCAATGACATGCCTTCCTCGGAGCAATAGCCACCGAATCATACAGCGACAGAAATGGCAGGCAACTCCAACAACATCTGGCGCAAGACGACCGTGACCGGGAGATGCAGTTTTCTGCGTGGGTGTTGGCAAAACACGTCACCGACAACGATATTTGTTACAAAATATTCCTTAGTGATGTGGCGAATTTTTACGTCAATGAGCAGATCAAAAACAACAACCTGCGACACTCGTCATCGGACAACCCAAGTCCAGTAATACCACGACAAAGATAATGATACAATGTAACTGTTTGCTTTTCTGTGCCATCTAGGAACGGACCGAGTGGCACCTCGTAACATGTGGCTTTTTTATTTCTTTTGTTTTTGACTCTTCAGTCGTCTGACTGGTTCGATTCGGTCCGCCACGAATTCCTCTCCTGTGCCACCCTCTTCAACTCTTATTAGCACTTGCATCCAACGTCCTCAATTATTTGGCGAATGTATTCCGGTGTCTGTTTTCCCCCCCACAGTTTTTATTCTCTACAGCTCCCTCTAGTTCTATGGAAGTTATTCGCTGATGTCTTTAACATATGCCCCATCATTCTGTCCCTTCTTATTAGTGTTTTTCATACGCTTCTCTCTTCCCCGATTCTGTGGAGAACCTTCTCATTCCTCACCAGTCCGCCCAACTTTCAATATTCTTCTATAGCACCGTATCTCAAATGCTTCGATTCGCTTCGGGGTTCCGGTTTTCCAGCACTCCATGATTCATTACCATACAGTTCTGTACTCCACTCTCAGAAAGTCCTAAGTTTTATGCCAGCGGACTTCTTCTGGATGGGAATGCCCTGTTTGCCTGCGCTAGTCTGCTTTTTATGTCCTCTTTTCTTCGTCCGCAGCAGAATTCATTAACTTCATCTACACTGTGACCACCGATTTTCATGTAAAGTTTCTAGCTATTCTCATTTCTGCTACATCTTACTACTTTTGCCTTTTCACTGTTTACTCTCATATTCTGTACTTATTAAGACTGTTCATTCAATTTAAAGGATCCTGTAATTCTTGCTGATGTTAGCAATATCATCAGCCAATCTTATCATTGAAACTTCCTGGCAGACTAAAACTGTGTCCCGAGTTCCAGTCTCGGTCCGGCTCACAGTTTTAGTCTGCCAGGAAGTTTCGTATCAGCGCACACTCCGCTGCAGAGTGAACATCTCATTCTGGAATCTTAACATTGACATCCTTTTACCCTGAATTTTAATCCCAGTACTGAACGTTTCTTATACAGAGTGAACAAAAAGTGCCACTCTTTGAGGTCGGCATGCGGTTCCCTATCTATATCCAAGATAAAAGTTTATCTAGCAAAATCAGATCGGGTGCATTTTGAAAAACGTATGAAAATGGAACTGGTAAGTCTGTCACACCGTGCAGCGCATCGGAATGCAGAGAGAAACGTGTATTACCCCGTACCACCTCCCAAGTTGTCGTAGCTCTCTGAGACGACTGCTGAGACATCAAATCGACATCCACCATGGAGTTATTGTTCGAATTCACATTAGAATTCTCTTATTTTTTAAGTCGTCCGTTCCCTAGTTCTCGACGTTTATAAGCAGAACATCATTTTCTCACATGAGAATAGTCTATCGCAAATTGCGTACATTTGTGTGCTAACCGCGCAGTGCACTACCACAGCTGGTCCTGCCAAGTTCACTTAGGAGGGCTTCCCGACGGAGTAAACAAACGATGAGCCCGTCAATGTGATTTTGTTGCCGGGTACATATGATAACCACGCTGCTGCTGCTGCTGCTCGTGAGTATGCTGCACGGAACCCTCAAAGGCACCATCCCGATAGGAACGTTTTTCGATGCCTGAAGGAATGACTTCGGCAAACCGGTAACCTTCGACAACAAGTAATGGACAGAGGTCGTCTAAGGACTAAACATGCTCCACGAGTAGATGACGCAATTCTTGAAACTGTTCACCTCGGCGAAGTACACGTGATACTGCAAGGCAGTTCCAGACCTCTCGGACTGCTTGTTCAAGTGCTGCACGATGAAGAATTGTATCCATATCATTGCACGTTAACTCAGCGACCGCCACCAGAAGACCGCATTCGACGAGTACAGTTTTGTGAATGGCTTCCGCATCAAGTGGAAGATAACCAACATTTTATACATAACTGAGGAATCTAGCTTCACTCGTGAAGTCGGCCAGAGTGGCCGAGCGGTTCTACAGACTGGAACCGCGCGACCGCTACGGTCGCAGATTCGAATCCTGCCTCGGGCAAGGATCTGTGTGATGTCCTTAGGTTAGTTAGGTTTAAGTAGTTCTAACTCCTAGGGGACTGATGACCTCAGAAGTTAAGTCCCATAGTGCTCAGAGCCATTTCACTGGTGAAAGTATTTTCAACCTCCAAAGCAGCCATTAGTCATTACTGGTCTGAGCAGAACATACACGTCGCCCGTGAACGAGGCTTTCAGGAAGGCTTTGGCATAAACATGTGTGGGATGGTATCATGGGAGGCGTGTTTTTTCGATCCTTACGCACTGCCACAGAAGGTGAATGCGCTAATGTACCGCCTGTTTCTTTGTAGTACTTTTCCTGACGCATTAGGAAACGTTCCACTTTGTGTTCGGCGACGGCTATGGTTTGTTTCAGCACGATGGAATATCGCCACACTTTGGAATGAATTTGCGTGACTACACTGAAGAGCCAAAGAAACTGGTACACCTGCCTAATATCGTGGAGGGTCCCCGCGAGAATGCAGGAATACCGCAACACGACGTGGCATGGACTCGAATAATGTCTGAAGTACTGCTGGAGGAAACTGACACAATAACTCCTACGGGGCTGTCCATAAACCCGTTAGAGTACGAGAGGGTTGAGATCTCTTCTGAATAGCACGCTGCAATGCTCAAAATGTTCATGTCTGCAGTGTTTGGTCGCCAACAATGTTTAAACTCATGGAAGTGCTCCTGGAGCCACTCGGTAGCAATTATGGGCATGTGGGGTGTCTCATTATCCTGCTGGAATTACCAAGTCCGTCGGAATGCACAATGGACATGAATGGATGCAGGTGATCACACGGGATGCTTACGTACGTGTCACCCGTCATTGTCGTATTTAGATGTATCAGGGGTCCCATATCAGTCCAACTGCACACCCCCTACGCCATTACAGAGCCTCCCCCAATTTGAACAGGCCCCTGTTAACATGAAGGGTCCATGAGGTTGTCCTCATGCCCGTACACGTAAATCCACTTGATACAATTTCAAACAGAACTCGTCGGACCACGCAATATGTTTCCAGTCATCGACAGACCAATGTCGGTGTTGACGGGCCCAGGCGAGGCGTAAAGCTCTCTGTTGTGCAGAAATGAAGGGTACACGAGCGGGCTTTCGGCTCCGAAAGCCTATATCGATGATGTTTCATTGAATGGCTAGCACGCTGACACTTGTTGATGGCCCAGCATTGAAATCTGCAACAATTTGAGGAAGAGTTGCACTTCTGTCACTCTGAACGATTTTCTTCAGCCGTCATTGGTCGCGTTATTGTAGGATCTTTTTCTGCCCGCAGCGATGTCGGAGATTTAATGTTTTACCTGATTTCTGATATTAAAGGTACACACGTGAAATGGCCGTACGGGAAAATCCCCACTCCATCGCTACCTCGGAGATACTGTGCCCCATCGCTCATGCGCCGACCATGAACACCACATTCAAACTTACTTAAATCTTAATAACCTGCCATTGTAGCAGCAATAACCGATCTAACAGCTGCGCAAAACACTTGTTGTCTTACGTAGTCGCTGCCGACCGCCGAGGGTATTCTGCCTGCACCATTTTACGTTGTCGAAGGCTTTTTCCAGGTCGACAAATCCTATGAACGTGTGTCTTAATTTTTCTTTAGTCTTCCTTCCATTATTAACCGCAATGTCGGGCAGAATTGCTTATCCGGTGCCGTTAGCTTTCCTAAAGACAAACTAATCGTCATCTCACACATCCTCATTGACAAATTGCCTGTTGGCTTCTGTCTCATGTTCTTCGGCCGACGTTCATCTAATGATTTTACTGACGTTTCGCCAGCACCAGTGGCTGACATTGTCAAAGTTTCACGCTCCATTCCCGGTGGTGAACTGGAGCCGAGCTCGCGGCCGCAGACTATATGTACCTGGCGCGCCAACGTCCGAGGACTTCTCCGCGGTCATTTCCGGTGCGGTTCTCCTCTTGCTACCTGCGACGGTCGTTCGCTGCAGTACGGGAAGCCAGGATCCGTTTACCTTAAGGCTTTCCTCTTTCTTGTTGAAACTGTTGGCGTGTTTTTGGATTTCTACAGCTTCTCTGAACAAGCGCGTGTGATAGTGCTTCTCTACAGCCAGAACTTCCGTGTCGGCGAATTTTATTACGTGGTCGGTCTCATTCATTCAGTGCGTGCTCTGCCACGGCCGATTTCTCCACCTGCTCCAACCTGCAATGTCGCTTATGCTCTTTGATCCTGGTGTTAATGGATCGTCCAGTCATTCCGACATAAACTTTTCCGCAACTCGCATTCGGGAGGACGACGGTTCAATCCCGTCTCCGGCCATCCTGATTTAGGTTTTCCGGGATTTCCCTAAATCGCTTCAGGCAAATGCCGGGATGGTTCCTTTGAAAGGGCACGGCCGATTTCCTTCCCCATCCTTCCCTCACCCGAGCTTGCGCTCCGTCTCTAATGACCTCGTTGTCGACGGGACGTTAAACACTAACCTCCTCCTCCTCTTTTCCGCATGTGCATGGTATACGGTATATTCCCGACATTGCAAGTGGGTCTCTTTTCTCCTTCGCCGATCTAAGACACTTTTTGATCTTCCTTGTCGGTTTGAAAATCGTCTTTACGCCATGTTTGCGCAATATACGGCCGATTCTGTCCGTCACTCTGGGAATGTATGGCAGAAAGGCTGTACCCGACCTTTTTTTTCTGGTTCCTTACTTCGCCGAGTGTTTGGCTCTGTTACACTTCTAATGTAATTTGTGGAGTACCCATTGCTCCGCAGAACAGTTTCCAGGTGTTGCATTTCTCGTTTGAGGTGTTGAGGCTCACATGTTCGTCCTGCTCTCGTTACGAGCGTACTAATCATGCCTCTTTTCTGGCTCGGGTGGTGGTTTGACAGTTTGTGCAGGTATCGGTCCGTGTGTGTCGGTTTCCGATACACGCTGTGTCCCAGGTTTTCGCCGTCCCTTGAGGCCAGCACATCTAGAAATGGCAGTTTCTTGTCCTTTTCTACTTCCATGGTAAATGTTATGTTGGCACGGAGACTGTTCAAGTGTCTTAGGAAGTCACCGAGCTGTTCTTCACCATGGCTCCACACCACGAAAGTATCATCGACGTATCTGTACCACACCTTAAGTTTGCAAGGCGCCAAGTCCAGTGCCTGTGCTTCGAAATGTTCCATGAACCGATACCTGCACAAATTATCAAACCACCACGCGAGCCAGAAAAGGAGGCATGATTAATACGCTCCTAACGAGAGCAGGCCGAAAATGTGAGCCGCAGCACCCCAGACGAGAAATGCAACACCTGGAAAAGTGTTCTGTGGAGCAATGGGTACTCCACAAATTATATTAGAAGCGTAACAGAGCCAAACACTCGGCGAAGTAAGGAATCAGAAATATCGGGTACGGCCTATCTGCCATACATTCCCACAGTGACGGACAGAATCGGCCGTATATTGCGCAAACACGGCGTAAAGACGATTTTCAAACCGACAAGGAAGACCAAAGAGTGTCTTAGATCGGCGAAGGAGAAAAGCGACCCACTTGCAATGTCGGGAATATACCGTATACCATGCACATGCGGAAAAGTTTATGTCGGAATGACTGGATGATCAATCAACACCAGGATCAAAGAGCATCAGCGACATTGCAGGTTGAGGCAGGTAGAGAAATCGGCCGTGGCAGAGGACGCACTGAGAGACCGAACACGTAATAAAATTCGCCGACACGGAAGTTCTGGCTGTAGAGAAGCACTATCACATGCGCTTGTTCAGAGAAGTTGTAGAAATACATAAACACGCTAACAGTTTCAACAAGAAAGAGGAAAGCCTTAAGGTAAACGGATCCTGGCTTCCCGTACTGCAGCGAACGACCGTCGCAGGTAGCAAGAGGAGAACCGCACCGGAAATGACCGCGGAGAAGCCCTCGGACGTTGGCGCGCCAGGTACATATAGTCTGCGGCGGCGAGCTCGGCTCCAGTTCACCACCGGCAGTGGAGGGTGAAGCTTTGACAATGCCAGCCACTCGTGCTGGCGCAACGTCAGTAAAATCATTTGATGAACGCCAGCCGAAGAACCCGAGACAGAAGCCAATAGGCAATTTGTCAAGAAGTGGCCACGAAAGCCTTAACAATTTTGTACATCCTCAATTTTCTTTTCCGTTCTTCTGTGTGTTACTCTTGTTACAGTCTATTTCAGTCCAAAATTATCCGTGGCGCGCCACATCCTAGAGGGAGTGTCAGCCGGCGGTGAGAGTTGGCGGCGTACCAGTGTCGGGGGAAGCTACCTCGGCAGGAGTGGCTTTGCGCCGGCGCCCTCGCCTCCGGACCTTGATAATCCGAGTGCGGACGGAGGTTCGGAGGAAGCGGGCTCGCTACCTGCCGGCTGCCTGGAGCACTGTGCGGCCCTGCGCGGGGGAGATGCCGGGCCAGGCCGCGCCAGCGCCGGCGTGGGCGGGCCGCCTTAATTAATGGCCTTATATATCAGCCGGAGACAAGAGGCGCCGGCGGTCGGGCAATTCTTACGCGAAGAGGCGCAATTTATGGCCACGGCCGGGGCACTCGCGCGCTCCGGCTAACAGGTTGACGGCGCCGCGCCGTCGCGAAGGTGCGCGCGCCTTGATAAATGCCAATCCTTACCTCGCTCCAAAACGCGACTCAGCTTCAACGTGTAGAGTCTAGAGCTCCGCTTCTCAACCCCTGCGGCTCCGAGATATTCTTCGTAGCGGGATTCTTCAGTATTTCTACTCTACTATGCTGTTCGGTTCTAAAAGTGTAATCCACTCATTATTCGGTTCGTAGTAATTGACGGAAATTTATCTAGTAAAACAAGTGATATCCGGCGTTCCTCAAGTATAAGCCACCTGCTGTTCCTTATCTGTATAACGACTTAGGAGACAATCAGAATAGCCGTCTTAGGATCTTTGCATTTGATGTCATTTATCGTCTACATCTACATACATACTCCGCAATCCACCATACGGTGCATGGCGGAGGGTACCTCGTACCACAACTAGCATCTTCTCTCCCAGTTCCACTCCCAAACAGAACGAGGGAAAAATGACTGCCTATATGCCTCTGAACGAGCCCTAATTTCTCTTATCTTTGTGGTCTTTCCGCGAAATATAAGTTGGCGGCCGTAAAATTGTACTGCAGTCAGCCTCAAATGCTGGTTCTCTAAATTTCCTCAGTAGCGATTCACAAAAAGAACGCCTCCTTTTTTCCAGAGACTCCCACCCGAGTTCCTGAAGCATTCCCGTAACACTTGCATGATGATCAAACCTACCAGTAACAAATCTAGCAGCCCGCTTCTGAATTGCTTCTATGTCCTCCCTCAATCCGACCTGATAGGGATCCCAAACGCTCGAGCAGTACTCAAGAATAGGTCGTATTAGTGTTTTATAAGCGGTCTCCTTTACAGATGAACCACATCTTCCCAAAATTCTACCAATGAACCGAAGACGACTATCCGCCTTCCCAACAACTGCCATTACATGCTTGTCCCATTTCATATCGCTCTGCGATGCTACACCCAAATATTTAATCGACGTGACTGTGTCAAGCGCTACACTACTAATGGAGTATTGAAACATTACAGGATTCTTTTTCCTATTCATCTGCATTAATTTACATTTATCTATATTTAGATTTACCTGCCATTCTTTACACCAATCACAAATCTTGTCCAAGTCATCTTGTATCCTCCTACAGTCACTCAACGACGACACCTTCCTGTACACCACAGCATTATAAGCGAACAGCCGCACATTGCTATCCACCCTATCCAAAAGATCATTTATGTAGATAGAAAACAACAGCGGACCTACCACACTTCCCTGGGGCACTCCAGATGATACCCCTCACCTCCGATGAGCACTCACCATCGAGGACAACGTACTGGGTTCGTCTAGTAAAATCATCAGCAGACCAAACCCAATAGCTAAAAGGAATCTGCTCAACTTCGGTTGCACAATAAATCGGGCCGTAAATTCAACTGAATACTAGTAATTACAATTGTGAACAATTTCATTCTGAAAAAACACGTAGAAAATGTTGTGGAGAAGGCAAGCCGGCCGCGGTGGCCGTGCGGTTCTAGGCGCTCCAGTCCGGAGCCGCGCTGCTGCTAAGGTCGCAGGTTCGAATCCTGCCTCGGGCATGGGTGTGTGTGATGTCCTTAGGTTAGTTAGGTTTAAATAGTTCTACGTTCTAGGGGACTGATGACCACAGCAGAGTAGTCCCATAGTGGTCAGAGCCATTTGAACCATTTTTGGAGAAGGCAAACCAAAAGACTGCGTTTTATTGGCAGAAGACTTACAATATGTAACAGATCTACTAAAGAGACTGTCTACATTACGCTTGTCCGTCCTCTTTTGGAGTACTGCTGCGCGGTCGGGGATCCTAACCTCGCGGGATTAATGGAGTACATCGAGAAAGTTCTAAGAAGAGCAACACGTTTCCTATTATCCCGGGTCACGGACGGGATACAGGACTTGGTACGGGCATCATTAAAACAAAAGCGTTTTTCGCTAAGGCGGCATCTTCTCACGAAATTTCAATCACCAACTTTCTCCCTCAAAATCGAAAATATTTTGTTGACGCCGACTGACGCAGGAAAAACGATCATCGTAATAAAATAAGCGAAGTCAGAGCTCGCACTGAAAGGTATAGGCGTCCGTTTTTCCAGCGTGCTGTTCGAGATTGGAATAATAGACTATTATTGACAGGGTGGTTCGATAAACCGCGTCATGCACTTAAGTGCGATTTGCACAGTATCCATGTAGATATCGATCGACGCGACAGTATGACCGTAATCGCGTATGCCTAATTAAATTAATTATGGATGAAGATGTCGACTCCGAAGAGAAGTTTGACCGGTTACTGGAGAGAAGTGTACACCAAATCGTTCTAAAGATCAACCCATTCAACTCCAGCACTTTCTACTTATTTGGATTTTGTTTCATCTTGCCTCAAACAGTGCACAAGAAAACTAACTGAAATAATACAAAGTTCAGCTGATACGATGGACAGCCGAATTGGGCATTGTCTCTCCAATACGTCATCAACAATGAAACCGTAACGTTTGGCTGTACGTGTGGCAACAGAAGGATGAGGCTCGTCGCTAACAACGCAACACGTTCCGAAATAATACTGAACAAAGAAAGTAATTGTCTTATATTCTCAGTACTCAGTTATGTTAATTTGGAGAAGGTATTTAAACTCGTTATTAAAAAGCAAAAGAGCGACTGGGGGTAGCTATTTTGCTACAACAGTAATTTACGTAACCTCAGATAAACGTTTACTTAAACCACCCGATTCTATTTATCCGAAAACTGACATGCACACAACTACTAACAATCATGGAATAAAGAGCATTGAAGACCATGTACAAGTATTGCACCATGCTCAGAAAGGTAATTAATGAATTTGCTTGAAGTGGTTGAAACCTACGTAAATAAAAGCAAATCACCACACAATCTCCACAACGAACAAATTGGAAATTCGTCGTAAGTTCTATGGGACCAAACTGCTGAGGTCATCGGTCTCTAGGCTTACGCACTATTTGACTTAAACAAACTTACGCTAAGGACATCACATACACTCATGCCCAAGGGAGGACTCGAACCACGGACGGGGGGAAGCCGCGCGAACCGATGCAAGGCGCCTTAGAACGCACGGCTACCCCGCGCGGCTCCACAATGAACACACCGAGTTAGTCAATGCATTCTTTCTTCAAAGTTTCATTCACATACTTCCCAATTTAAAGTAAACACTACTCTCTTTAACAATAAAAATATGCAGCCACCAACCCAACATGAAAAGCTGAATAATATATAACAGCTTGCTTTGTCATACAATACCTTCTTATAACAAATTTAATGTCCACTCTTGTAATATTTTTTTTATTACATCCATCCCAAATAATTTACTTTGCTTCGGATGTATGCCGTAATATTTATTTATTTATCTACATTTGTCCCGTATCATTCACTCTGGTTGCAATGTATACCGTAATATTTACATAGTATCACTGCAGTAACACTTTATAACAAACTGACTGCTTTAGTGGTATATCTTAATTTTAATCAGCTCTCTTTTTATATAAATAGTGCCGGAGTGGCGGAGCTGTTCTAGGCGCTACAGCCTGTAACCGCGCGACCGCTACGGTCGCAGGTTCGAATCCGGCCTCGGGCATGGATGTGTGTCATGTCCTTAGGTTAGTTAGGTTTAAGTAGTTCTTTATGGTTGTGATATAGCCATCTCTGTACACATACTTCCATGTGGTGAAACTTCTTGGCGTGTCAGAGGTGCTTTAGATCATGTGTATCCATATACATAAAAAAGTGCATCATACAGTGTTCGCTGCTACGTGATCACAAGCAGACAGCACTGGAACGTAAAGACGCGGATTTTTCAACGTAAATAACCAAACATCTTCACTCTAATAATTTGTTTACCTCATTTAAAATCGTTGTGAGGCACAATTACAGTTAAAAAGACACTGTCTCAAATCTTGTTTGGGTTGTAGGGCACCACCACACCAAGGAAATTTCTCCAGTTGGGGAAACAAAAATGGAAAGCTAATGTAAAATGTATTTTAACGTAAACTAGTGGTCTGAAGATAAGCCTGTAATGTTCGAAATCGGTAACGGCGCTCTTTAAATAAATAAATAGCGTAGTAAGAAGTGGCTCGTTGCTGTTATCTTCTACTTCTATGTAAGTGTCAACCTATATTGTGCACTGGATGGCTTGACACGGCAAGCGACGCACTTTGAACAGCATGTAATTACTATGAAAACTCTAATGGATCGAATAAGCAACTGTTGGCTTTCAGCAGATTCACAACGCCGAAACACTCGTACGAGCATTATTGCAACAGGCACAAATATGAAATGTGTGAACTTATCTTATTCTTCTCTTTGATCTGAGATTGCCAGAACCACTTTAATTTCAGTTACTTTACTTTAGTCTTCATTCATGTAATAAGAACTACTTTGCCTCTACATATCATTGAATAAAACTCAACTTATAGAGGCTTCATTAGTAATTACTTTCAATTATCTTTTTAGCAAACCAACAAAAATGGCAATAATAGTCTTTTATTACTTTTCTTTTAGCTATTTCAACAACGAAAAGCGGGTATTTAATAACTGGAAAAGAATGGGACCCTCAGTAGGCAACAACGCCTGAGCATACTGTCGAGATCTAACACCTACAGTTTTTGCGTACAACACACTTTTATTGAAAAATTCATTCAGAATGATATTCGGTAATGAATCAAAGTGTTTCTAACGCCAACGAAAATAAAACAACTTTACCGTTTGTTGCAGATGTGAAACCGTGAAGTCTCGTGTGCGATCTGCTCTGACCGCACCCTCGCGTCCAGGGACAGCGCTCCTGCGCACGTCTTTACTCTCTGCCTGCGATATTGCTTTTTCTAATCTTTCCTAACGGCATTATCCCAAAAGAAATAAAAAATAATTTATACAGGTTACAGCATATACCACATTTCTAAAGACTTACAGAATAAAACAAGTACATAATCTTTACGATAAACATAATGGGAAAAAAATTTTTGGTAGCACAGCTGTACAATAACGTCACAAAGTGTCGGCTCATCTGCAGGATGGCTTGCAGGTCAATGAAAATCTACAGCTCTTTTCATCGAAACATTCAAGGCAAGGACGTCGTGAGTTTAAAGTTCCGTCAACAATTACTACTCCTTCATAGGTAGGGCGACATTTCGATGGATATGGAAACGTCTAATGCTGGAAGTACAGACATTCTGCAGACCAAATATTCTCTACCAAATTACTGTACGGCCAACGGGTCAGTCAATAACTAACTGCTATATCTTTGTATATACACTATATGATCGAAAGTATCCCGACACATATTAGTGGACAGTAACACGGGATGCGTGCACCTCACCCTTTATGACGACTTGGTCTCTGCTGGGGACAATGAGTGAGGTGTCTAACCACAGAAAGAGATACAGGACGCTGGGTCTGGAGCGAAGACTGACGTTCTAACTCATCCCAAACCTGTTTCCACTGGGTTCAACTCGGGACTCTTAGCAGGCCCGTCAATTTCAGGGATGTTGTTATCCACAGACAATTGCCTCATAGTCATAGATGATGCTGTACGACAGGGTGCGCTGTCATGGTGATGCAAACAATCAACGTATCTAGTGTTCGCGATTTACAGTCCCGCAAAATATGTTCATATACATTCGCATTTCCTATTTTCGTAAACGCAATAAAGGGACCACACCGTAACGGCGAATAACACCCCCATACCGGTAACGCCATATCGTTTACACCTCACTGTTGTCGCTACACATGACGGCACGGTTCTCCCGTTCGTCAAACTCAAACCGTTCCACCGGACTGCCACAGGATGCGGCGCAGCTCACTACTGCAAATCACTCATTTCCAGCCATCCAGTGCCCTCGCTCTTCACGTCGCTTTGGATGTCTGGCTCATGGAGAGCTAATCCACATCTGTACCCCATTCTTTGTAACTCCCTACGCAGAATCGTCGTGCTAGCTGGACAGCTGACAGCTCTTTGCATCTAAAGACTGATTGCTTCCGCTGATTTCAAGCGACACTTTACCATCACCCTACGCAATGCTCGGCGGTAGCCATCCATCAGCACGTGAACTCTGCCTGGTCTTGCTGTAGATGTGGCTTTTATTCGCATTTCCACCTGACAATGACGTCACCAACAGTCGACCTGGGCAGCTTCAGAAGGATTGAACCGTCGCCGGCGGATCTGTTACTCAGCTGACACCGAATGACTAGTCCCTGGCCGGCCGCTGGTGGCAGAGCGGTTCTGGCGCTACAGTCTGGAACCGCGCGACCGCTACGGTCGCAGGTTCGAATCCTGCCTCGGGCATGGATGTGTGTGTTGTCCTTAGGTTAGTTAGGTTTAAGTAGTTCTAAGTTCTAGGGGACTTATGACCTCAGCAACTGAGTCCCATAGTGCTCAGAGCCATTTTTTTTTTTGAACTAGTCCCTGTTCGAAGAAACTGAGATCCCCTGAGCGACCCATTCTGCTGTTACTGCTACCCTACTACATATACATCTGTATCTACATGGATACTCTGCGAATCACACCTAAGTGCCTAGCAGAGGGTTCGTCGAACCACCTTCACAATAATTCTCCATTATCCCCATTTCGAACAGCGTGCTGAAAAACGAACACCTATATCTTTCCGTGCGAGCTCTGATTTCTCTTATTTTATCATGATCATCGTTCCTCCCTTTGTAGATCGGCGTCAACAAAATATTTTCCCATTCGGAGGAGAAAGTTGGTAACAAATTCCATTAGAAGATTTCGCTGCAACGAAAAACACCCTTGTTTTAATTATGTTCACGCCAAATCCTGTATCATTTCAGTGACACACTCTCCCTTTCTTTGAAAATTTTCGATGTACTCCGTTAATCCTATCTGGTAAGGATCCCATACCGCGCAGCAGTATTATGAAAGAGGGCGGACAAGCGTAGTGTAGGCAGTCTCCTTAGTAGATCCGTTACATTTTATGTGTCCTGCCAATAAAACGCAGTTTTGGTTAGCCTTCCCGACGACATATTCTGTGTGTTCTTTCCTGCGTAAGATTTTCGTAATTCCTACGTCTTTAGTTCAATTTACGGTCTTTAGATTTGACTGATTTCTCGTGTAACCGAAGTTTAACGTATTCCTTTTAGCACTCATGTGGATGACCTCACACTTTTCATTACTTAGGGTGAACTGCCAATTTTTGCACCGAATAGATATCTTTTCTGATTCATTTTACAACTTGTTTTGATCTTCTGATGACTTTACTAGACGATAAACGACAGCGTCATCTGCAAACAACATAAGACGGCTGCTCAGATAGCCTCATAAATCGTTTATATATATAAGGAACAGCAGAGGGCCTATGACACTACCAGGGGGAACACCAGAATAATCACTACTGTTTTACTAGATGACTTTCCGTCAATTACTACGTACTGTGACCTCTCTGACAGGAAATCACGAATCCAGTCACATAATTGAGACGATATTCCATAAGCACACAATGTGTCTACAAGGCATTTCTGGAAATCTCGAAACAGAGAAACAATTTGAAATCCTTTGCCAATAGCACTCAAGACATCGTGTGAATAAGGAACTACATGTTTTTCGCAAGAACGATGTTTCCTAAACGCATGTTCAGTGTCTGTCAATAGACCGTTCTCTTCGAGACAGTTCATAATGTTCGAATACAATATATGTCCCAAATTCCTGCTGCATAGCGACGTTCATGATATGGGTCTGTAATTTAGTTGGTTACCCCTACTGCGTGTCTTGAATATTAGTGTGACATGCGCAAGCTTCTAGTCTTTGAGTACGAATCTTTCGTCAAGCGAGCGGTTGTATATGACCCAAGTATGGAGCTATTGCATCAACATACTCTGAAAGGAACCTAATTGGTATACAGTCTGGACCAGAAGATTTGCTTTTATTAAGTATTTAAGTTACTTCGTTACTCCGAGGATATCTACTTCTAAGTTATTCCTGTTGGCAGCTGTTCTTGATTCGAATTTTGGAATATTTATTTCGTCGTCTTTGGTGCAGGAATTTCGAATGGATGTGTTTCGTAACTCTACTTTAGCACCACTGTCATCGACAGTATATCCATTCTATCGCGCAGAGAAGGCACTGATTGTGTCTTGCCGCTAGCATACTTTACATACGACCAGAATCTCTTTGGATTTTCTACCAGGTTTCGAGACAAAGTTTCGTTGTGGAAACTGTTATAAGCATCTCACATTGAAGTACGTAATAAATTTCGGGCTTCTGTAAAAGAGCGCTTTTCTTTGAGATTTTGCGTTCGTTTAAAATTGGCACGCTTTTTTCGTTGTTTCTGCAACAGTGTTCTGACGCGTTTTGTGTACCAAGGGGTATCGCCGGCATCGTTTGTGAATTTAAGCCACTTCTGGTCTACACTTACATTGTTCATTGGGAAAGAGTAACGATACTCGCTGCCTCCTTTTATACTGGCGGGCCCGGCTCCAAAGTCTAGTGGAAAATTCTGCATTCATAGGGACGCCCATACACTTTTGGTGAGATAGTTTATTCGGATTTGTTGCTATCTTCATTCATGACAAAACTGATACCACCACTCGGACAGGTTCCGATTTCTCGTCACTGGTTCCTTATGATTTACACTACTGGCCATTAAAATTGCTACACCAAGAAGAAATGCAGATGATAAACGGGTATTCATTGGACAAATATATTATACTAGAAGTGACATGTGATTGCATTTTCACGCAATTTAGGTGCATAGATCCTGAGAAATCAGTACCCAGAACAACCACCTCTGGCCTTAATAACGGCCTTGATACGCCTGGGCATTGAATCAAACAGAGCTTGCATGGCGTGTACAGGTACAGCTGCCCATGCATCTTCAACACGATACTACAGTTCGTCAAGAGTAGTGACTGGCGTATTGTGACGAGCCAGTTGCTCGGCCACCATTGACCAGACGTTTTCAGTTGGTGAGAGATCTGGAGAATGTGCTGGCCAGGGCAGCAGTCGAACATTTTCTGTATCCAGAAACGCCCGTACAGGACCTGCAACATGCGGTCGTGCATTATCCTGCTGAAATGTAGGGTTTCGCAGGGATCGATTGAAGGGTAGATCCACGGGTTGTAACACATCTGAAATGTAACGTCCACTGTTCAAAGTGCCGTCAATGCGAACAAGAGGTGACAGAGACGTGTAACCAATGGCACCCCATACAATGACGTAGGGTCATACGGCAGTATGGTGATGACGAATACACGCTTCCAATGTGCATTCTAACACTTGGTTTAAGAATCATGATAGAAGGTTGTATACATGGAAGAACCCTGGAGATACTAAAAGGTATCAGATAGATTATATAATGGTAAGACAGAGATTTAGGAACCAGGTTTTAAATTGTAAGACATTTCCAGGGGCAGATGTGGACTCTGACCACAATCTATTGGTTATGACCTGTAGATTAAAACTGAAGAAACTGCAAAAAGGTGGGAATTTAAGGAGATGGGACCTGGATAAACTGAAAGAACCAGAGGTTGTAGAGAGTTTCAGGGAGAGCATAAGGGAACAATTGACAGGAATGGGGGAAAGATGTACAGTAGAAGAGGAATGGGTAGCTTTGAGGGATGAAGTAGTGAAAGCAGCAGAGGATCAAATAGGTAAAAAGACGAGTGCTAGTAGAAATCCTTGGGTAACAGAAGAAATATTGAATTTAATTGATGAAAGGAGAAAATATAAAAATGCAGTAAATGAAGCAGGCAAAAAGGAATACAAACGTCTCAAAAATGAGATCGACAGGAAGTGCAAAATGGCTAAGCAGGGATGGCTAGAGGACAAATGTAAGGATGTAGAGGCTTGTCTCACTAGGGGTAAGATAGATACTGCCTACAGGAAAATTAAAGAGACCTTTGGAGAGAAGAGAACCACTTGTATGAATATCAAGAGCTCAGATGGCAACCCAGTTCTAAGCAAAGAAGGGAAGACAGAAAGGTGGAAGGAGTATATAGAGGGTCTATACAAGGGCGATGTACTTGAGGACAATATTATGGAAATGGAAGAGGATGTAGATGAAGATGAAATGGGAGATACGATACTGCGTGAAGAGTTCGACAGAGCACTGAAAGACCTGAGTCGAAACAAGGCCCCCGGAGTAGACAACATTCCGTTGGAACTACTGACGGCCTTGGGAGAGCCAGTCCTGACAAAACTCTACCATCTGGTGAGCAAGATGTATGAAACAGGTGAAATACCCTCAGACTTCAAGAAGAATATAATAATTCCAATCCCAAAGAAAGCAGGTGTTGACAGATGTGAAAATTACCGGACAATCAGTTTAATAAGCCACAGCTGCAAAATACTAACACGAATTCTTTACAGACGAATGGAAAAACTAGTAGAAGCCGGCCTCGGGGAAGATCAGTTTGGATTCCGTAGAAATACTGGAACACGTGAGGCAATACTGACCTTACGACTTATCTTAGAAGAAAGATTAAGGAAAGGCAAACCTACGTATCTAGCATTTGTAGACTTAGAGAAAGCTTTTGACAATGTTGACTGGAATACTCTCTTTCAAATTCTAAAGGTGGCAGGGGTAAAATACAGGGAGCGAAACGCTATTTACAATTTGTACAGAAACCAGATGGCAGTTATAAGAGTGGAGGGACATGAAAGGGAAGCAGCGGTTGGGAAGGGAGTAAGACAGGGTTGTAGCCTCTCCCCGATGTTATTCAATCTGTATATTGAGCAAGCAGTAAAGGAAACAAAAGAAAAATTTGGAGTAGGTATTAAAATCCATGGAGAAGAAATAAAAACTTTGAGGTTCGCCGATGACATTGTAATTCTGTCAGAGACAGCAAAGGACTTGGAAGAGCAGTTGAACGGAATGGATGGTGTCTTGAAGGGAGGATATAAGATGAACATCAACAAAAGCAAAACGAGGATAATGGAATGTAGTCGAATTAAGTCGGGTGATGTTGAGCGTATTAGATTAGGAAATGAGACACTTAAAGTAGTAAAGGAGTTTTGCTATTTGGGGAGCAAAATAACTGATGATGGTCGAAGTAGAGAGGATATAAAATGTAGACTGGCAATGGCAAGGAAAGCGTTTCTGAAGAAGAGAAATTTGTTAACATCGAGTATAGATTTAAGTGTCAGGAAGTCATTTCTGAAAGTATTTGTATGGAGTGTAGCCATGTATGGAAGTGAAACATGGACGGTAAATAGTTTGGACAAGAAGAGAATAGAAGCTTTCGAAATGTGGTGCTACAGAAGAATGCTCAAGATTAGATGGGTAGATCACATAACTAATGAGGAGGTACTGAATAGGATTGGGGAGAAGAGGAGTTTGTGGCACAACTTGACTAGAAGAAGGGATCGGTTGGTAGGACATGTTCTGAGGCATCAAGGGATCACCAATTTAGTATTGGAGGGCAGCGTGGAGGGTAAAAATCGTAGGGGGAGACCAAGAGATGAATACACTAAGCAGATTCAGAAGGATGTAGGTTGCAGTAGGTACTGGGAGATGAAGAAGCTTGCACAGGATAGAGTAGCATGGAGAGCTGCATCAAACCAGTCTCAGGACTGAAGACCACAACAACAACAATGTGCATTCACCGCGATGTCGCCAAACACGGATGCGACCATCATGATGCTGTAAACAGAACGTGGGATCATCCGAAAAAATGACGTTTTGCCATTCGTGCACCCAGGTTCGTCGTCGAGTACACCATCGCAGGCGCACCTGTCTGTGATGCAGCGTCAAGGGTAACCGCAGCCACGGTCTCCGAGCTGGTAGTCCATGCTGCTGCAGACGTGGAACTGTTCCTGTAGATGATTGTTGCCTTGCAAACGTCCCTATCTGTTGACTCAGGGATCGAGACGTGGCTGCACGATCCGTTACAACCATGCGGATAAGATGCGTGTCATCTCGGCTGCTAGTGATACAAGACCGTTGGGATCAAGCACGGCGTTCCATATTACCCTCCTGAATCCACCGATTCCATATTCTGCTAACAGTCATTGGATCTAGACCAACGCGAGCAGCAATGTCGCGATAGGCTACAATCCGACCTTTATCAAAGTCGGAAACGTGATGGTACGCATTTCTCCTCCTTACACGAGGCATCACAAGCACGTTTCACCAGGCAATACTCAACTGCTGTTTGTGTATGAGAAATCGGTTGGAAACTTTCCTCATGTCAGCACGTTGTATGTGTCGCCACCGGCGCCAACTTTGTGTGAATGCTCTGAAAAGCTAATCATTTGCATATTACAGCATCTTCTTCCTGTCGGTTAAATTTCGCGTCTGTAGCACGTCATCCTCGTGGTGTAGCAATATTAATGGCCAGTAGTGTAGATCGTCCAACTCCTGAACAGCAGTACAAAAGTGGAGCACGAGCTAGGGAGTGAGAAACGTACTGCCGTTTACTGACTCGCTGAAGCGCACTCTGCCGGCGTTATGGCCTGGAAAGCAGCTCCCTGCACAGACCGCAAGTTGCTGAGCCGACAGTGGATAAACGGCGGGCTCCCGATATGCGAGATGTTCCTGTCGTGCGCGCCGCCTCACATTTCCCACAGGGGTTCGCGTCCAATTCCGGCGAGCCGCCGCCCCACCCCGGAACCAGCCCCGCGCGATGCAATTGAGCCCCGCTTCTGTATTCAGCATACTTTCCGCCAGGACTTCCTCCCGGCCGTTCCGCTTACGTCCCGCATATATAACCCGCGAAATGACTTCCCGGCCTTCAGACAGCAGTTAAAACAGAAACACGAGGTTGAAAAGTGGTGCTACCGGCTCGCGTCTGTGCATATTTCAGCAGCACAAGATTATGATCTCCTCCGTACTTTTCTTTTTTCTTTTCTTTTTTGCTTATTCTTTTCCTTTCCTCCTCTCTCAGCTAACTGCAACCACTGCGAGCGGCTAACTGCTAACAATGCTTTTGACGAGTCTTTCCAGAACCAACCGAATCTGAGTATTTTCCAGCTTTTCATAATAAGACCTCGATTTTCGCTTTGCGTTAAGAAGGGTCCCAATTACGAGTCCAGAAGGGTCTCTGTGGGTTATGTCAAGTAATCAAAAACTGTACCTTTTATTTACGTCCAAATAAAATGAAATGACCTATTATTACCAAATGGTATTGGATTACAGTATTCATACAAATGTTAACATAATAACGCAGTTTTAAGAGTATCTGTTACGATACTCTTTTCAATTAGATTATGAAAGTCGACGTCTTGCACAAATGCTGCTCCATTAAAATTGATAACGGTTTCTATTTTGCAGTCATCATCGGATCAATACATGTACAAAGTAAGAAAATGGACATTAACTGTGTGAATACAATCCACGAGTAACCTAAAAATTACAGCAGCGACACGTAATCGTGTAGTTAGTTCATAAAAGAAGAAAGCAGAGAGTGGATAATCATAGAATAAGCGAAGTTTAAAATGAACAGCACTCGTGGTGTTTGTAAAATACCAATTACAGACAGCTGAACGCATATGCATATAAAAATATGAGACAAACCAGGAGAGGTACTATGGAATACTTTTTACACATTTCTAAACTGTGGCATAATTGGGTTATTTGGAAACAGGTACTAAATTTAATATATGTAAAAGTTATACATCAGCACTTTATAAAGAATGTAAGATAAAAGTTAAAGGCATAAAAACAATTTCAAATGCCTTTGAGGCTGTATCTGTACAGTCCGATCACAAAAGTATTACATGAAAAGCTGTACATTATAAACTAGCTGCCACACAACTTTATACGTGATATACCATATAGGGCAGAACGTTATATAGGAACTAAAGACGATTTTAAATAAGCCAGAAAGCATGACATATGAATGTCGTCCGTGTGCAACCGGCTGCATATAGTAGCACATGTCGACACGAAAGACGCCTGCCGCTCGGGTTCTGAGGTCATCCTCGCCTCCTTTCGGCGGATGGCTGACTTGGTGAAGGCAACTAGCATAGGACGCCGGCTGCAGGCTAAGCTGTCTATTTGTAGCATCATATCCATCGTTGATCACGGTCCTCTGCTTTGGAGCAGAGTGGAAGGTCTAAACCAGAGGCTCAGACGACTCTGCGACGGTATCGGGTGCGAAGTTTGGTTCGGTTTTGGGATTGAAGGGACCAGACTACAAGGGCCATCAGTCCCTTACCGGGTGCGAATTTCTCGACCTCCGCTATCGGGTGCAGAATTGTATGGTTCCCATAAATAGGCCAGAGGTGCACTACTTGCAGGAAGCGGCTACTAGGGTAGCGGAGTACGTGTGGCGTGCACATGGGGCTTTTTTTGACGTTAGAGGAACCCTCCCCCTCCTGATCAAAGACGATTTGACTGATAAATTAGCCACTATATCCTCAGAAAATGTTCGTCGTCGTAGATCAGAGGTTGAAAAGGTTAATATGACTTTAGTAAACTGCAAGAGCATCCATGGAAAGGTCCCAGAATTAGTATCCCTTACTGCAGGTAATAATGCACAGATAGTAATTACAACGAAATCCTAAGTTCAGATTAAAATATTTATCGTAAGGATAGGTTAGTCGCCAATGGTGGAGGCGTGTGTATTGCAGTAAAGAATTCGGTAAGATCTAGCGAGGTTATCACGGATTCCGATTGTGAATTAATCTGGGTGAAGTTAAAAGTATCGAAGATCCGTCAAAAATGGTAATCGAATGCTTTTATAGACCGCCTGGATCAGGAGCCCTAGTGGTAGAGCGCTTCAAACAGAACTTGCGGAATATCGTAACAATTTTCCTGATCGTGCTGTTTACTTTTTTTTTGGGGGGGGGGGTTGACTTCAACTTGTCAGATATACATTGGGAGTCTCATGTTATAAAAACTGGTGCCAGAGACAGAGATTCGTCTGACATTGTTCTTAGAGAAACAACTCAAATGTGTGTGAAATCTTATGGGACTTAACTGCTAAGGTCATCAGTCCCTAAGCTTACACACTACTTAACCTAAATTATCCTAAGGACAAACACACACACCCATGCCCGAGGTAGGACTCGAACCTCCGCCGGGACCAGCCGCACAGTCCATGACTGCAGCGCCTGAGACGGCTCGGCTAATCCTGCGCGGCGAGAAACAACTCGTGAGGGTAACGTCTTAGACCTCTTGGCAACAAAGAGATCTAAACATACCGAATCAGTTAACATGGAGGAACTCATTAGTGATCATAAGGCTGTGATAGAATTTATGACAACGGGTCTTACAAAGAATGTTAAGAAAGGTGGGTAGATATTTTTGGTTAGCAAGATTGACAGTATACAAATTTCAGAGTATCTGAGCAGTCAGCTTCAAATATTCGGTGATAAGAACGAAGATGTGGAAGACAAACGAAAAAAAATTAAAAGGCATCATGCAATAGGCGTTAGACAGGTACGTTCCGAGTAAGATCTTAAGGTATGGGAAAGACCCACCGTGGTTTAATAGCTGCGTTAGAAAACTGATACGTACAGAAAGAGAGCTTCATTTCAGATTCAAGAGACGTAAAAACCTAGCTGACATACAAAAGCTGAACGAAGTGAAAATGAGCGTAAGGAGAGCAATAAAAGAAGCGTTCAATGATATTGAAAGTAAGACGATGTCAACCGACCTGAGTAAAAACCCTAAGACATTTTGGTCATATGTAAAATCAGTACGTGGGCCGAAATCATCTACTCATTCACTCAGTGACCATGCTGGCACCAAAACGGATGATAACAGAGAGAAGGCTGAAATAAGCTACTGCATTCGGTCTTCCGAAATTGTTTGACCGCGCGGAAGATTATAACATGGTCCCTCCATTCAATCGTCGTACGAACATCGAAATGGCAGATACTGAGATAACCGATCGCGGAATAGAAAAACAACTTCAATCGCTTAGTAGTGAAACACGTCAGGACCTGATGAGATACCTGTAAGCTTCTGCGAGGATTATGCGAAAGAACTTGCTCCCCTTCTAGCAGTAATTTACGGTAGATCACTCGAGCCATGAAGACTATCTAGCGACTGGAAAAGCGCAGGTCATTCTCGTTTTTAAGAAAGGCAGTAAGACATATCCACTCAATTACAGACCTATATCGTTGACGCCAATCTGTTGTTCCATAATTATACATGTTTTATGCACAAGAATTATGACGTTCTTGGAGAATGGAAATCTTCTCTATAAAAATCAACATGGATTCCGCAAACAGAGATCCCGAGAAAGTCAGTTCGCTCATGTCCTCCATGAGATCCACAGCGCAGTGGACAACGGCGCTCAGGTTGATGCCGTGCTCCTTGACTTTAGGAAGCCATTTGACACCGTCTCGCATTGCCGTTCAGTGAAAAACAAAATACGAGCTCATCGAGTATCGAAGAAGATTTACGACTGGATTCAAGATTTCCTTGTAGATAGAAACCAATACGTCCCTCTTAACGGAACAAAATCGACAGATGTAAAGATAATTTCCGGAGTAAAAATGGTTCAAATGGCTCTGAGCACTATGGGACTTAACAGCTATGGTCATCAGTCCCCTAGAACTTAGAACTACTTAAACCTAACTAACCTAAGGACATCACACAACACCCAGTCATCACGAGGCAGAGAAAATCCCTGACCCCGCCGGGAATCGAACCCGGAAACCCCGACGTGGGAAGCGAGAACTCTACCGCACGACCACGAGCTGCGGACTTTCCGGAGTACTCCAAGTAAGTATGATAGGACAGTTACCGTTTACAGTACATATAAATGACCTAGAAGGGAGCGTCGGATAGTCTCTAAGGCTGTTCGCAGATGATGCGGTTGTCTATAGCAAAGAAGCAACGCTAGAAGATAGTAACGATTTTCAGAATGATCTGCAGAGAATTTATGAATGGTTCAGGCTGTGCCAGTTGCTTCTGAACGTAAATAAATGTAACACATTGCGCATACGTTAGAAAGGAAATCCACTACTGTACACCTACACTACTGATGACAAACCGCTGGAAACCGCACCTACCGTCAAATATCTAGGAGTACCTACCCAGAGCGTTCGTAAGTGGAATGGCCACATAAAACAAACAGTGGGAAAAGCAGAGACCAGACTCAGATTCATAGGAAGAATCTTAAGAAAATGTAACTCATCCACGAAAGAAGTGGCTTATAAGGCGCTTGTTCCGCCGATCTTTGAGTACTGTTCATCTATCTGGGATCCCTACCAGACAGGACTGATAGAAGAGACAAAGAAGATCCAACGAAGAGTGGCGCGTTTCGTCACAGCATCGTTTACCCGGCGCAAGATCGTTACGGAGATGCTCAACAAACTCCATTGGCAGATGTTACAAGAGGGGAGTTGTGTATCACGGAGAGATTTGCTATTGACATTTCGAGAGAGCACTTTCCGAGAAAACCGGCCGGAGTGGCCGAGCGGTTCTAGGCGCTACAGTCTAGAACAGCGCGACCGCTACGGTCGCAGGTTCGAATCCTGCCTCGGGCATGGATGTGCATGATGTCCTTAGGTTAGTTAGGTTTAAGTCGTTCTAAGTTCTAGGGGACTGATGACCTCAGCAGTTAAGTCGCATAGTGCTCAGAGCCATTTGAACCATTTTTGAACTTTCCGAGAAGAGTCGGACAACATCTTACTTCCCCCACACAGGTCTCGAGTAATGACCACGAGGAGAAAATTCGAGAAATTATAGCCAATATAGAGGCTTCCTGATGATCATTCTTTCCACGAGCTATTCCCGAGGGCTCAGTTGGTGGTACAAAAAGTACACTCCGCCACACACCATTATGTGGCTAGCGGACGATGATGTACATGTAAGGTGCAACAAAGTAGCATATAAAAGCCACCTGTTTCCCCAGCACGTCCAAACGGACTCAAATGGTTCAAGTGTCTGTAAGCACTATGGGACTTAACATCTGAGGTCATCAGTCCCCTAGACTTAGAACTACTTAAACTTAACTAACCTAAGGACATCACACACATCCATGCCCAACACAGGATTCGAACCTGCGACCGTAACGGTCGCGCGGTTCCAGACTGAAGCGCCTAGAACTGCTCAGCCACACCGGCCGGCTATAGGAAATTATTGAATATACAGGTTGTAATACGATTAACAACGAAAACTGTTGAAAGTATACAATAACAGAAGCAAAAGCGTTCAGTAAACTACCACAAACGAACTCGTGGACAAGTGAAATATATATTTATATTTATATATCGTACAATGAAAGTGTCAACTGTTCAAATCACTCTCCAATCTTTCATCCGCTGACGATTAGGTTGTACTGCACTAAATGGAATACTATCTCCAAAAGCACTTTACGTTAAATAGACTACTATATTCTGAACATGTTTGTAACAGAATTAAGACCGTGCCATTCGCCGAGAAAGTGTTAGCAAAGGCTGAAATGATGATGAATAACTCCTCACTAGAATAGGTACATCATTAGTTTTTTTTCAGGGTGAGACATCATATTCAGTAACAGGAAAGATGTTACCATAAAACTTAAAAAGGAAAATTAAAGAGATACATTTCCAGACTTTCTTAAGGATGCAATCCACTTACAGGGTGACAATTATTAAACTATATGAAGAAAACGTACACAACTTACGAACTACGGCGTGCACACATTTTATTCAACATGTAAACGTCACTACAGATATTCGGATTAGATTATGACATGGGCGATATACCTGCCGTCATTGGTGATGATATGGCGCAGACAAATAGCGATATTCTGCATGACCAACTGAACTGCCGGAACATCTATGCTGTCGATGACTTCCTGAATGGCTATTTTCAGACCACCAGTGGTTATGGGGCTATTGCTGCACACCGTGTCTTTAATATAGCCCCCAAAAGTGAGTCTTATACGTTCAGATCCGGAGGATATGGCGGCCAATCGAGGCACATGCTGGTGGCCGCTGGGTACCCCAGCCCAAATTGCTCCTCCAGGACATCAAACACTCTCCTGCTTCGATGGGACCGAAGCTCCGTCTTGCATGAACCACATCTTGTCGAAATCAGGTCACTTTGGATAATGGGGATGAAATCATCTCCCAAAACCTTCATGTACCGTTCAGTAGTCACCATGATATCATGGAATTATTCCGCGACTGGACATAGCACACCACACAATCACCTGTTGAGGGAGAAGAGACTATACGAACGGGAAACGCTGATTCTCAGTGTTAGAAATGTGCCACGTGAGGTGATGCTTGGAGAGATCTCTATAGCCAAAAGACCTGTAGGACGTCCTGTATTGAGGTTCAAGGACTGCTGTAAACGAGATATGGAGAGCTTTGGAATCGACACAAACAGATGGGAGGCACGGGCTAGCATGAGACCAGAGTGGCGTGATGATATATCAACTGGAATGTCGAAGCATGATGAAGGCTTGTTAGACAGATTAAGGCAGAAAAAAGCTTCGCAATGCTACCACTGCTCCTGCCTCAGCAGCCAGATACACTTGCGACAATTGCGGCAAGAGATGTCGTGCTGCCATTGGCTTGACAAGTCATATGAAAAAATGTAACCCATAAACACACAGACACTGCAACAATCATCTACCAATTATGAATTTGGCCAGTCATGGACCGCATACAACTTAAGACTTATGGTGTTTCTTTTTCTTCCGTTCTTCCCAGTACTTCTTCATTTTCTCGCCAACTGCTCGTCTCTGCGCATCTGTCCACACTCTCTTGGGTCGAGGTTTTGGCTCATCTTCTTCATAATTTGCGTTTTCTATAAGTAGCCTAAACTGATTCCTGTCACGTATTATTTCTTCTGTAACACCTATTTTGTTGGCGTCTTTCTTTACTGCTTCTATCCATCCATCCTACAGTTTTTTTCAGCTTACTAACGTAATTAAAAATTTTCTTTGTAATCCGTTTTTCTTCCATTCTCTTTAAATGTCCATAAAATTTTAGCCATCTCTTCCTCATTGTATCTGTGATCTTTTCTGTATTTTTGTATAGGTCTTCATTTCTCCTTTTAATCCACCTATTTTCCTTGTTTTTCTCAGGACCTAGAATTTTTCTTAATATTTCTCTCTCTTTTTTCTAGTTCTCTTAATTCGCCTTTATTATTCAATGTTAGGCACTCTGATCCATATGTTGCTTGTGTCCTAATAACTGAATTATAATGTTTAATCTTTGCTTGTATGGATATTTATTTATTATTGTAGTAGTTTTGTGTTAATTTATATGCAAATTCCAACTTTTTTATTCTTTCTTTATTTGTTGTGTTATCCAGTCCATTGGCTTGGATCCACTCCCCCAGGTATTTGAATCTATCAACTCTTAATTTTTCCATACTTTGATGTCGAAGTGCTCGCATTGTCTGTTAAAAATGACATGTAATGTCAGGAGGGTAGACACTATTTTTGCACATACAAGGTGACAGTTATTGAACTATATGGAATAAAACCGTCATTAACTTCTGAACGGTGTATATATATATATATATATATATATATATATATATATATATATATATATGCGCGCCAATTTTGCTTATTGACGGACCCATTCAAACGAAAGTGGGATTCGTCGCCAAACCAAACGTCGCATGCGCATACTAACTCCCATCATGCCCCGCGCCCAACCCTGCAGTTTGAATGTCCTAACGCAAACCGTTCAGACGTTGATGACGGTTTTATTCCATATAGTTCAATAACTGTCACCTTGTATGTGCAAAAATAGTGTCTACCCTCCTGACATTACATGTCATTTTTAACAGACAATGCGAGCACTTCAATATCAACAGGTTGCAATGGAATGGCCTCGTTGAAAACAAACAACACGACCACACTCGTCAATCGCTCTCCCAAGTATTCGAAACAACAGAGCGTCTGCAGAACGTGATAGCTGCAAGAATTGTCAATGGTGCTGCCTGTCACTTTTATCGAAGCTTTTCTTTCCTTTCGCTAGAGAGCTTTTATATCAGTAACAATACGTGTTCTCAATGCGTCAGAAACTCTGTCTTCCACTATAAACAGCGCGTGCTCGCTCTGAGGGAAAATACTTCTCTCTTCTTATTGTGCTCTTCTTCTTTCCTTTTCTACTCTCTCTCTCTCTCTCTCTCTCTCTCTCTCTCTCTCTCCTTTTCTGGCGTTTGTCTGGCCGAGCTGTTCCGTGCGGAGTGCTTGCGGCCGTAACGGGTAGTTAATCCCCTTGCCGTATTCACTGCCGGCTTAACCGGCCACGCAGCGGAGGGCCCCCTGAGCTAACCTCTAGCGCGAGCAACCGGAGCGCTCGTCTGGCGACGCTGAGCCGTGTCGAGCTTCGGAGGGAAAGAGGTGGAGAGAGCTACTCCGACATTAAGAGCGTATGGAAAATGGAAGACCGAGTTTTAATCTTTTACAGCCCTCTTCGTGCCCCCTGGACGAGCAAATCAAAATAACAAAGAACTAAGGCCCCGAGGGCACAGTGTACCTCGAGTGCTTACAAAATGCACCACTCTCGTTGCACAGTTCGATCGACACAGCCGTACACACCAAGCGACAGCGAAGTTCCTTATGCTAAGCTACGTTTATGCACTTTTACCTGGAAAAGGAAGAGTGGGGTTTATCGTCCCACCGACGAGGTGGTCAGAAGCCTCCGTTTTCACGAGCGACTTTCTTTGTCTCAATCGAGCATTCGTGGCAACCGAGTTCAATGCAGCGCCCCAGGGAGCACTTCATTCCTGTGCCGATAGCGAGATTCGCCTGTCAGAAGTGGTCGTTCTTCGTATTCACAGCGGCGCCAAAATTTCATGTGTTCTGAATGCTGTCCGCTGTGCAGCTTGATGATTGAATGTTTGAACTGAGATTATGTGAGACCGTCCTTCTTACACAAATACCTGAATATAGTACCAGCATTATTCACAGTGGAAGATCTTACAAAGGGCCGTTTGGGGAATTCTTCATACTGCCGGAAACTGAAACAACAGTAAAAGTGGCGTCCAAAACGCTGCCAAAATAGAAGCATTATTGCGCAGATCGCAGCTGATATCTACATATCCTGATTACTAATGACTCAAATGGCTCTGAGGACTATGGGACTCAACATCCGAGGTCATCAGTCCCCTAGAACTTAGAACTACTTAAACCTGACTAACCTAGGGACATCACACACATCCATGCCCGAGGCAGGTTTCGAACCTGCAACCGTAGCAGCAGCGTGGTTCCGGACTGAAGCGCCTAGAACCGCTCGTCCACCGCGGCCGGCCCTGATTACTAGTTTCAGCAAAGTTAAATAGCCATCTTTAGATCTGTAAGTGCTACAAATATGTTACGTAGTTTAGATAGAATGTTACCTTAGTTTTACAGTCCATCGGATATGTGAATTAAAGCCCCTACGTGTTACCACATTGTCATCTGGCCACTGAAAACATGGAGGTAAAATGTGAAATTAAAAATATTACATAAGAGAACGCGCTAAGAAAGTTTTTGGTGACGCCACGGTCACAGACTAAAATAATGTTTACCTCACAGGAAAGACACTCCAACGCAATACTAAACACACTAAAATAAAAGCCATAACTTTATCAGCAAGACACAGAGGTGTCAAATACATCAGACAGAGCACATCCACTGCAGTCATACGTGTTTGCGTTGACAGCCGGCTCCGTACTGCCGGAAAGTTGTCAAAAGAACTACATAGTACCAAAAGGTGGCAGCAGTCTCCTACATAACAACATACAATGCAGGAACAACGTTAAGCTATATAAAAAGAGAACCGATTTGATTTTATTATCAACAAGCTTACAAAATTATTTCAACATTGTAGAGCAGACCGTAATTTTTTCCTATTACAGTGATCGAAAAATATTTGGTGAAAATAATTTACATTTTCATTACGCTTGAAAAAACACACCATCATCAATTGGCAATACAATCTGAGGTTAAAATACAGTGATTATATATATACAATATAAAAGCTCTCTTTTATGTATATGCTGTACGACGAGTATAAGCATATACATTAAAATACTGAGAACACGCACAGAGCTATGATCATCACTTGTCAACGTTTTATAGCAGACGCAGAAAGATTAGAACAGAAACAGCAGATCACGGTTACACAATACGAAAAGCTTATTAGCAAAAGTATTAAGGCTGTAACATAATTATAACGTAAGCTGTGGGTCGAGTAATTACATCAATCTAATTTAGAAGATAGTATATACTAACGTTTTACTTTATCTTTCGTGTATTGTTTTCTTACACCGTGGCAAACAACATCCAAAAATATTTAAATTTTTCAATACAGCTTGCTTTCTCACTGTTAAAACATTTTTTTTTTAATTTTCATCTATTTACATTCTTATTTATGTACGAGTCAGGCTTTCCTTTGTCAAAGTATTCTAAAAAATGGTCTCTTGTGAGTTCTCGTAGAAAAAAATATTCAAGTCCTTATACAATATTTGCAACGTGTCACGGAAATAAAGCTAATTATGAAATAAAGATTAAGAAGATAGAGAAGTACAAAATGTATTACTTTATAAAATGAGTGAACGCGGCGTGAACGAGCGTGACATAAATTGGTTTCAAATCCCGATGTCAGCGGACGATACCGCCGTTCGCCGTTACCGGCGCATCCGCAGTGTTTAGTGTACTCAGGATTTTAGAACTCTGCAATCAACAGATCACTGACGTCACTGACTCACTCGTCACGTGCTTCGCAGCTTATTTACACGGCTGCATTTTGCGTGAATCCTTCACGAGTAGTCGATTTTGGCAGCAAACTCGCTTATGTAAAAAAGGCTTTGGAGGAGAAAATCAAGAAGATCGGAATGGACACGAATGAGGAACTGAATAGCCTGTTTTTTTACGGAGCATCCCGGCGTTTATCTTGAATGATTTGCGAAGACAACGGAAAACATACATCTCGATGGAAGACGGAGGCTGGAACATCACTGCTCATAAGTGTGAGTTCGGTTGTAAAGACACAGGAGCGATGGTATTTTTTTTTTCTAGTCTCCGCTTTCGCTAAAAAGAAAATCTGAGAGGAGGCACAAGCACGATGCGTTAAAACAGGTGGAAAACGGTCACCAATGAAGGCATCAGGTTGGACCTCTGTATCAGGATTGATTTAGCAGATGTCTCTAGAGAAAAGCTAAGATTTATTACCCTAATGCTGATCAACATGTAGGTGGACAACGATTACGAACAATAAGAAGACTGAAGAGCAATTTCGTCTCACTGAATTACTGTTATCCACGACTAGTATTTATAGTCAAAGTACAACGTATGTATAGTAATAATAAACTGCATAAAAACGGCACAGTGAGCGCGTAAAAACTTGTCTAATATTAAACATAGCAAACGGATGTAACTTCAACTGTACCATTAAACATAATCCCTCCCAGGTATATCTTTAAACCACGAGGGTCAGTTAAGACAAGGAACTTCAGCACAGAAGCATCTTTTAGGAATATGAGCCGAGCTAGAGAATAAGCATGTGAGCGCCTTACGACAGGAGAGGAACTGTCGGTACGTCACATGGCCGACATATGTTGTGGCGACGCACTGTCACCTTTTACAACTGGGCACTAGGTTCCTAAACTTAGAACTACTTAAACCAAACTAACCTAAGGACATCACACACATCCATGCCCGAGGCAGGATTCGAACCTGCGACCGTAGCAGCCGCGTGGTTCGGGACTGAAGCGCCTAGAACCGCTCGGCCACCGCGGCCGGCTGGGCACTAGAGATATTAGCTCATAGGCGATTTATTTCCTTGTAACTGCCCTACGGAGCACGTAGGCCGTCAAAATAAATTTTTAGTCAAAGAGGCGCCTAATTGGAGGTGTCTCTGTGTGACCTTTGACAAGACAACTGCGGCAAGTGCCTGCTCTCGGCTACAAGTGAAATGACCTGAGTGAGGTTGTGTGCTCTGGCTACATTCCATAAATAGACCACGGCCTGGCAAGTAAAGAACAGCCGGGCGAAATTTTCTGCATTTTCTACAGTCGGCAGAGAGGTCCACTACTCTAATACAAAGAAGTTTCCATCCATAGACAGTTCAGACGGAATGGTACGTATGTTTTAGGTTACCTTCGGCTGATCCCCTTACCTTTTAAACAAGCTTCCGACTGATGTACCTACGTGCCCGCGATAGCCCTCCATTCCACGCAGACGTATGTTCATTGGTCATTCATTATATTAGAGAAAATTAATATTCCCTAAATTAATAAAAAATGTGCGGTGTTACTGAGTGATTAACTGATTATAATGGTAAGAAATCACCTTCGTACTTACGTAATATAACGAGATACTAGCCGTCTTTCTCTCTGTTCGGTATAAAACAGAACTATGATACGTACATCTGATGGAGTCATAATTAATAACTTATCGACTAAATTAAGCAACCAAGCACAATGATTAAGACACTGGATTCGTGTACGGGCAGCCTGGAGTTCTGTTAGCCGTCCGGCAGTGGGTATTTAGGTTTCCCGTGGTTTCCGTGGGACGACTACGATGAATGGTTCCTGGCCTATTTCTTTTCTCATTCTTCTCCAAAATGAAATTAAGCTGCTTCTCTAATTACGTTGCCATTAACGAGACTTTAAACCTCACTCTTTCATTTTTTAAATTATAGATTTAAATGGACGAGATACTTAGAAGAATTAGATGAGGCAAAGGGTCCTCCAGATGCTTTAAATGCGGAGGATTAAAAAGAATTACTTATACAGGACAAAGCATTTCCATCCTGTGAAAGACGGTGAGACGGTATTTAATGATATTAGATATGGTAAAGCAACTGGTGGAGATGGGATTCCCACTGAACTCATCAAAAGTTCAAACCAAGGAAAAGAGGAAGTATTCCGTTTTGCGCAATGACATTTATCAGAAAGATGAGTGGGCAGATGACTTCACAGAAACAGTGATGGTGCCAGTACCGAAGAAACAAAATGTCACGAAATGTAAGGAATGTACGACAGTCTGACACGAAAAATTTCTACTACGAATAGTGAATAGACGATCGCATTCTGAAGTTGAGAGAGAATGGAATGAACAGCAATTCGTGTTCAGAAGGCGCAAAGCTACAAGAGATGCAATTGAACTGTTAGGTATAAGTGAAAGAAGATGTCTAGAAAAAGTTGGGAAAGTTCGAGCAGTTTTTGTTGATTTCGTTATAAAAAGATCGGAATTAACTGGGAAGAAAGGATACTAATAGGCAATGTATGTATCACACAAAAACAAAAAGTAAGAAGAGGAGAAGAAATGACAGAACGAATTAAAATTGGTAGAGGGTATACAAGGCTGTTGACTTTCATGCACTGTCTTATATCTATTTAAATGATGTAGTTAGAAGCTTCCAAAAGGAGAATGAAAAATGAAATCTCTATTATAAGGGGGGCGATCAAAGAAACTGCGATCGAAAGCCGTACAGTCCAGAACCGCTATGCCAGTCAGACAAAACCACCGTGACCATTGAGACAATCTTCCCATCGACGCAAAAGATTGAAGATACCCGTTCGGTAAAAGACGGTGTCCTGCTGCATGAGGGAGTCCGTAACTGCGTGCTGCATATCCTTTGTGATAGTAAAATTTTGTAGGCTGCCAAATAACATTGTAAATTCAATAAAAGTTCATCCGATTACACGTATTTTTCCCATTATATCAATTGTAATGTAAATAGTAAAGAAAATGGCTGTGTTGGAAAAAAAAAACTGACGGTCGGGACTCGATCCAGCGATTACGGGGTTTGAACGCTAACCACTTTTCTTTTTTTTCGTTGTTGATCGTTGTGTTTGGTCGTTGCGGACGTCACATGACATCCGTTCTAGTTCGTTTGTTGATCCTTCCACTCAGTTTTTTTTTTATTACAGAGGCAACCAGCGCACTGACCGCAAACGCTGAGCTACCGTGCCGGCTGCCGCAGCTTCATGGTAAAAATGGCCATGCGCAGGTATATATTTGACGACCGAAATTATCTTGCGATTTTCTCAATAACGCTTGAGAAGTACGCGCTACTGCTTACACACTTTGTTGTCCTCGTGGAGTACTACGAGTGTAGTAAGTCTGCAGTAAATACATAAGTAGGACCTACTTCCACGAACGTAATACCAGTGTAGCTGTGCTACCACTTATGACTAATCATTTGCGTTTGTGTTTGTTTATATCAGGTTTATTACTTTGACGAATGGACGAATGGGGTGTAGTAGAGTAGTCCTGGAACAGAGCGCGCGGTGGCGTGGTACAGGCAGGGGGGGGGGGGGGGGCAGCCGGCGGTGACCACAGCACAGTGCGCCAGCTTGTCCTGGCCTGGCCGTGGCCTGACCTCGGCCCGGCTCTCCCGCCTCTTGCGCATCAATATTCGTAGCCAGGGCCACGGCCAGCCGGGGGCAGCCGCTTCCGGCGACAGCAACAGGCCCCGCTGAGACAGCAGGCCGCCCACCGCGACACAGCCAGCGGCCGCCCGAGCCGGGGTCACGGCAGGGCCGCGTGCAGACCGCGGGCCGCTGCTACTATCATGTGTTTGTGGCTGTTTCTTCGATAAAAAAGAAAAAAAAGTCCGTTCACTTGTAATAAAGAAAATGCAGGATGCATAGTACCTGCTACCTATATACACTCCTGGAAATGGAAAAAAGAACACATTGACACCGGTGTGTCAGACCCACTATACTTGCTCCGGACACTGCGAGAGGGCTGTACAAGCAATGATCACACGCACGGCACAGCGGACACACCAGGAACCGCGGTGTTGGCCGTCGAATGGCGCTAGCTGCGCAGCATTTGTGCACCGCCGCCGTCACTGTCAGCCAGTTTGCCGTGGCATACGGAGCTCCATCGCAGTCTTTAACACTGGTAGCATGCCGCGACAGCGTGGACGTGAACCGTATGTGCAGTTGACGGACTTTGAGCGAGGGCGTATAGTGGGCATGCGGGAGGCCGGGTGGACGTACCGCCGAATTGCTCAACACGTGGGGCGTGAGGTCTCCACAGTACATCGATGTTGTCGCCAGTGGTCGGCGGAAGGTGCACGTGCCCGTAGACCTGGGACCGGACCGCAGCGACGCACGGATGCACGCCAAGACCGTAGGATCCTACGCAGTGCCGTAGGGGACCGCACCGCCACTTCCCAGCAAATTAGGGACACTGTTGCTCCTGGGGTATCGGCGAGGACCATTCGCAACCGTCTCCATGAAGCTGGGCTACGGTCCCGCACACCGTTAGGCCGTCTTCCGCTCACGCCCCAACATCGTGCAGCCCGCCTCCAGTGGTGTCGCGACAGGCGTGAATGGAGAGACGAATGGAGACGTGTCGTCTTCAGCGATTCTGCCTTGGTGCCAATGATGGTCGTATGCGTGTTTGGCGCCGTGCAGGTGAGCGCCACAATCAGGACTGCATACGACCGAGGCACACAGGGCCAACACCCGGCATCATGGTGTGGGGAGCGATCTCCTACACTGGCCGTACACCACTGGTGATCGTCGAGGGGACACTGAATAGTGCACGGTACATCCAAACCGTCATCGAACCCATCGTTCTACCATTCCTAGACCGGCAAGGGAACTTTCTGTTCCAACAGGACAATGCACGTCCGCATGTATCCCGTACCACCCAACGTGCTCTAGAAGGTGTAAGTCAACCACCCTGGCCAGCAAGATCTCCGGATCTGTCCCCCATTGAGCATGTTTGGGACTGGATGAAGCGTCGTCTCACGCGGTCTGCACGTCCAGCACGAACGCTGGTCCAACTGAGGCGCCAGGTGGAAATGGCATGGCAAGCCGTTCCACAGGACTACATCCAGCATCTCTACGATCGTCTCCATGGGAGAATAGCAGCCTGCATTGCTGCGAAAGGTGGATATACACTGTACTAGTGCCGACATTGTGCATGCTCTGTTGCCTGTGTCTATGTGCCTGTGGTTCTGTCAGTGTGATCATGTGATGTATCTGACCCCAGGAATGTGTCAATAAAGTTTCCCCTTCCTGGGACAATGAATTCACGGTGTTCTTATTTCAATTTCCAGGAGTGTATAATTTTTTTTCTGAACTGTATGTAAATATTTGTAATTTAAATTCTTTCTTTTAATAAGTAAGGATATTGCTTCACTGTATGTGTACATTTAGGTAGAGGTCTGTTGACGTTTCATTGTATTTATCTGTGTTTTACTGTGAAACTTATAAGCTCTGGGTTAGAAAGCCAAAGGAATTGTTATTTGCATCGACTAGCAACGATAACAGCAGTGCTTGTGCGTAGTAAAATCTTTGGGTAGGGGGTTGTTGCGCGGAGCGCGCGGAGAGAGAGGAAGACGGGTTCCAGCGCTTGTGGTGTCAGGAAGTGTGGTGTTAACTTCGGCGGCATCATGCACGCACGCCGGCAGATGACTAGTAGCAGGAGGAAGGACAGTGGACGGGCGGAAGAGGCTCTATTAATTACTATTGCCCGCTCCTGTAATTAGCCGTGGCCCCACAAGATGCTACCGTCTTCAACAACAGCAGCAGTTCCAGCAACACAGATTCGTCGTCGGCTCCGAGTTTCGGCGCACGCACAGCACTGACGTAAGACTGTTCATTGGTAGAAAGTATTAATGGCTAACCCAGCAGCACAACTGAATGTGATTTGATTAACGAACTTTATTTAAATAATAATCAGTTAAATTCAGTTCGATTGTGTCCTCATTGGCCCAGACATTCTTACCAAGCAGGGTCCTTGTTCCCTTTTTTCCTTATATGCTAACCGAAGTTTGAGAATCTATCACTGTAAAAAATCCAAATCTAAAGAAATGCACAAATGAAGAGTGCGGAAGTTTTATTTATTTTACATATAGCTTGGAGCACATGGCTGTTTGGTTTGGTACGTATTGTAGTATTTATTTCTGTTCAAGTCAGTAAAAAAGGCTCAGTTGTTCAGACAATAATATGAAATCCAATTTGAAAATTAGGTAACTGCAAAGTAAAAAGTGCTTGCTTTTTTTTCTAAATTTCTTTGATGACATTATGTTAAGGTCACTGAAACTCATTGTTCACGTAACGAAGTTCAATACTAACATACAATTTAAGTGGATATTTTCAAATCATTACTCGACTGACTTTTTCAAAATTTAATGACAAACTTAAGTAAAAGTGACTTCTCAGTTTTCTTTATCATTACATACTCAAAATTAGCGTCAAAAAACGTGACAACCTTCAGTTGCTACGTCAGTGTTTAATAATAAACGTTTTTCTATCCCATCATCTTGTACAGGGTTTTGGATGTAAATCGCACTAGTGGGCTGGCGACCGTAATTATTTCCTTTTCGTTCATTAGTGTAACTTTAGGATTCATGATCAGTGGTACCCCTTTTCTGTCCAATGTTGTTCGTGAGTGAATGCACAAAATACCTTTCATTTTTCCAAATTGAACCCCTGTTCAGTTTCATTACTTTTTTATTTTTTGTACACTTTTCTATCAGAAAGATCGGTTGTACACGTTCCCCCTACTTATCCGTATTACTTCTTTGGGAAAGATGGCCTTATCCAATTAGAAAATTTCCATTATGTATACACGCCATCCACGGTCATATTTTATATCGCAGCCAGGGTAGGCTGATTAGTAATGGGGAGGTTACACACTCGTCGGTCGAACTTTGTTACGTGATAAAATACCGTCAGATTTGAATCGTTAATAACCACGAGCCCACGAAGAATACATCCATATCAGTAGGTGTTTGTTCAAAATGGCTCTGAGCACTATGGGCTTAACATCTGTGGTCATCAGTCCCCTAGAACTTAGAACTACTTAAACCTAACTAACCTAAGGACATCACACTCATCCATGCCCGAGGCAGGATTCGAACCTGCGACCGTAGCAGTCGCGCGGTTCCGGACTGGACGCCTAGAACCGCTAGACCACCGCGGCCGGCGGGTAGGTGTTTGTCACACAGTATTTGTGTGCTGGCGTAAGCTGTCGCCAGCATACCGGTCGGCGAAGAGGTTGCAAGAAGATCCATAACAGGGCGCTGAATCAAGCGCGCCTATCAGGAGAGAGGCCGAAGACAGACTCGCAGGTAACACGCCGCCAACGCCCTCTCGAGCGCCAGTATTTCGATCGCCGTTGCGGACAGAGCCCAGGCAGGCACAGTCAGTCAGCCCAGGTGCAGACGACAGAGTCAGTCGCAGTCGCAGTAAGCTCAGTTACTAACCCAGTCACTATTCTACTGGGCGTCTGTCAGTTCACGTCACCGGCTACGAGAGTGTAGTGTTTATAGCGGGACTTTTACTTCACCTGCAGCGAGGTGAACGTGAACTGTTACGCAAGAGCTTGTGCCACAACAACTTCCTTAAAGATAATACCTTCTCGTTCTTATGAATAAAGAACCATGTTAATACATTTGTGCAATTGTATTGTAGAAAGATAATATCGGCCATCAAACAACTTCCTCTCCCTTGTTTCCCAGGGTACAAGACTCTACAGTGTCTACGACGACACAAAAATTTGTTTTGTCTGTGACATCATCGCACCAGCGTAGGTGCATGCACGCGATTATTACGAGTTATTAAAAACAATTCAAAAGCCAAGATAGCACAAAATATTTTTTATTCAGGGCAACCGGTTTCAACAGACGTAGTTGTCATCTTCACGTCTTAAACATTTCTCTGTAGTAAAACGTCATTTAAAGTGCATTCACACTGTTTAGTATGTGTTCAGCTTATGTAAATAGACGTGACATTGTGTGCTGTTTTTTTATCAAGTAACAAGCAGCTGTGAGCAGTGTGTATATGTATGTGGCCTTTTGGACAAGGTGCTGTGTGTTTTTAAATATTTTAGCGATGAGGGTTGGGTTGGGTTGTTTGGGGGGAAGAGACCAAACAGCGATGTCATCGGTCTCATCGGATTAGGGAAGGATGGGGAAGGAAGTCGGCCGAGCCCTTTCAAAGGAACCATCGCAGCATTTGCCTGGAGCTATTTACGGAAGTAATGGAAAACCTAAATCAGGAAGGCTGGATGCGGGATTGAACTGTCGTCCTCCCGAATGCGAGTCCAGTGTGCTAACCACTGCACCACCTCGCTCGGTGAATCATATAACGAATCAACTTTGTGTGATGTTATAAACTGGAATAGCGAGGAAAGTGTCAAGTTACGTCATTAATTGGGATGTCACTGTGAAGAAGTTGCGGAGCACTACGCGGACCCAAAGTGAAACAATAATTATGTTCCCCGGAATATAAGCGAAAATCAGTATTAAATTCAAATTTACAACATAATAAAAATGGCACATATTGCTTGTAAATATGCCTGGAATTACAGAAAACTAAGACCAGAGGAAAGCTCGTGTCAAAAGGCATCAAAACAGCCTAAAGTATCCAGTGTCAAGCGAATGGAAGAGTTAAGGCCGCATCGAAAAGGAAATAACAAACGGTGCAAAGCGATTACGTAGCTGGCCCATCGGGCATATGGCGGCCAGTCTAACATCTGCGGGCCATATACAGGCATCGTTGGAAGCTAATACAGGAAAGCGTGGTAATACAGACATACATGGCAACGTGACAGTGCCAGAAGGTCCGCCTCCGGTAGCTGAGTGGTCAGCGCGACAGAATGTCAGCCCTAAGAGCGCGGGTTCGGTTCCCGGCTGGGTCGGAGATTTTCTCCGCTCAGGGACTGGGTGTTGTGTCGTCCTAATCATCATCATTTCATGCCCATCGACGCGCAAGTGGCCGGAGTGGCGTCAACTCGAAAGACCTGCACCCGGCGAACGGTCTACCCGACGGGAGGCCCTAGTCACACGACATCAACATCAGTGCCAGAAGAGTTTACAGGGTGTGAGGGGTATAGGTGCAGATATTGTGATCATTGGTACTGTAGTACCGCGGCCAGTTTCGACAAGTCGCCGAGAGCGGCCGTGGAGGAGGAAGGGGCCGAACTCCCTGGGGGCGAGCCCCCGAGAAGAGGGACACTGCTGCCATTCTGCAAGCACACAGCGGGAAGCCGGGCCGACGTCCTCACCTGGCTCGAGGAGGGCACGATGCGAAGGGCCTGTCTGACAACGAGAAGCGTGCCGTGCCGAGAGCTGATTGACACCTGCAGCCATTAGGACGGAACGCCAAGAATGTACGCGCGAAAGCATACGAGTTCTTCTGGCCTGGCCGCAGTCGTTTTACCTGCCGCAGAAAACAGGAGCGTGCCGACAATTCCAGCACCCCACGGGCACAGGGAGCAGCGTGGAAAAAGCGCGGAGAATCGGTGCAGGGAGGCGTGTGAAAGAAGCCAGCTTTCTTTCAATAACATGTTTTTCTCGACAGTGAGGACATTCCTCGTAGATGACGGACGCCAGCAGATTTTGAGACGGAGCCCAAACATGAGTCTTTCGAGAGCACACGCAGAGAGCGGTTATGAAGAAGTGTTGTGTAGCTGCTCTCCCAACAGCCTCGGATGGCAGGGAAACATCTTAAGAATGTGAAATCGTGACAAAGATTTTCGTCCGTCAATGAAAACGCCGAAAGGAAGAATATGATGGATGAGAAACGAGAAGAGGGAGTCGTGGAGACACCGCAGAAGCGAGAGGACACGCCCACGCTATTCCACCCATCGCCAACATCCGCCTTCCGACGCCGTGACTGTACAGCTTCGGCAGACCTGGGATCGTACCTGGGACCCGCCGCAACGCCGTGATAGCTGGTGAGGGCAGCCAACCCGTGCAGCACAGCTCCGACGCGACGCACCGACTGCCGCCGACAGCAATACACGATGAGCGATGACGAAGAATGGTGAGGCGATTCGTCCACTCCTCCTTCCCCTTAATAACTGAGTCGTGTCCACGCACATTCAAATCGGCCCCGAGATTTATGATTTTGTTTTGTTTTGTCTAAACAGCACGAAAATAAATACATTTCTTTCATGTTTTGATCATAAAAGCAATCGTTTACATTCATACATGAACCTCTTAATTACGAACCATTTGTCCTTGATTTCATTTAATTTCTCGAGTTCACTACATTTTTGGCGCCCAACGTGGGGCAACCTCATTGGTACTTTTTCATGGTAATTTTGCTGTCATAAAATAATTTAAAAAAATGGTTCAAATGGTTCTGAGCACTATGGGACTCAACTGCTGAGGTCATAAGTCCCCTAGAACTTAGAACTACTTAAACCTAACTAACCTAAGGACAACACAAACATCCATGCCCGAGGCAGGATTCGAACCTGCGACCGTAGCGGTCGCGCGGTTCCAGACTGTAGCGCCAGAACCGCTCGGCCACCAGCGGCCGGCTAAAATAATTTCACAAAATTCACTATAGTACCTTAATAGTACCTTAATATGTACCCACTTCGGTGTGTTAAGTTGTTTTTCTCTGTGTCTAACGGTCTTCCCTCAAACACGTCACATAGCTATTACCTGATACTCTTATTTTATGTACAGTGCGGAGTCGACTCCACCTCAGTACAGACTACCCGTTTTGCATCCAAGCATCCTAACTTCAATACCTGACCTGCTGCCCAGGGGCAGTAAACATTGATGGCTTACTTGTGGCACGTCTAGTTGGAGCTACTAGCCAACCTGAAAACATACTACTCTAATAGCTTTAATTATTTGCGTGAAAATGAAGTAAATACTGATGTAATGTTTTACAGTACACTGCCCTCAGTCATCAATAAAAGTATCTGCACTTATATCCCCAACACCTGTTATATTATGAACATCAAAGTTCGCCTCCGTAGCATAGCGGTAGCGTTACCGCCTACCACGCAGGGGGCCCAGGTTCGATTCCCGGCAGGGGACTGAGTGCTGTGTATCCATCATCATTTTCATCATCATTGACTCGCAAGTCGCCGATGTGGCGTCACCTAAAAAGGAACGGGGCCTCCCGGCCAACAATGCCATACGATCATTTAATTTTTTTATGAACATCAAATATCGTCGTGTTGTCAAACGACACTGATACGGCGCGCATCGATGCGCGTACATCGATGGAAGGTGCTAGGGTAGAAGTGATGTTACAGAGTTACCGACCAGAGATCCACAGATGGATAATCGTTGGAGGGCGGTGCGTACTCACTTCGCCAAGTTCTTCATCGCAAATGAGTTAGGCTGTGCGTGCAGTGTGTTCGAAATCAAATGGTTTCAATGCTATTTGAAGACTGTTAACGCTAGACATCGCACTATACTAACAAAAGCATTCCCATTTAACACGATTTCTGAATTCTTAGCATGTAGCAACTGTACTATTTCCCGACGGCGAGCTGTTGAGCTTACTAACAATGAAAACTTTCCATCGCACCCCCACCCCGCCCCTCCACCCCGGCAGGTTCAGTGGCAAGATGGCTCAGTGGATAGTCATCAAGGACTGAGCACAGATAAAACATGAATACAGGAAAAATGTGTACTGAATTGTGAGAAAAGGAAACAGTGAACGGCCCAAGTGCAAGATTCGCAACTTGGATTGAACTGCAAAAATCATGGTGTCGTGGATGTGTGGACTGCTAAAACGATGGTCCATGTTCAAACCTCCCTCGTGCCCCCTTTATTTACCACAAATTTATAAACTTCGCGTCCGCATATTGACGCAAGGAAATGGTATAGACATGCGTATTCAAATGCAGAGATATGTAAACAGGTAGAATACGGCACAGCTGTCGGAAACGCCTATATATGACAACAAGACTCATGCGGAGTTATTAGATCGGTTATTGCTGCTACAATGCTAGGTTATCATGATTTAAGTGAGTTTGAACGTGATGGAACACAGCATCTCCGAGGTAGCGATGAAGTGGGGATATTTCGTTACGACAATTTCAAGGGTGTACCGTGAATAACAGAAAACCGGTAAAATATCAAACCTTCGACATGGCTGCGGTTGGAAAAAGATCCTGCAAGAATGGGACCAACGACGACTGAAGAGAATCGTTCAATGTGACAGAAGTGCAACCCTTCCGCAAACTGCTGCAGATTTCCATGTCGGGCCATCAACAAGTGTCAGTGTGCGAACCATTCAGCGAAACATCATCGATATGTGCTTTCGGAGCCGAGCGCCTACTTGTGTACCCTTGATGACTGCATGACACAGAGCTTTAAGCCTCGCCGGGGTCCGTCAGCGCCGACATTGGACTGCTGATGAGTGGAAACATGTTGCCTGGTCGGACGAATCTCGTTTCAAATTGTATCGAGCGGATGGACGTTTGCGGGTATGGAGACAGGCTCATGAACCCATGAACCCTGCATGTCTGCAGGGAACTGTTCAAGCTGGTGGTGGCTCTGTAATGGTGTGGGGCGTGTGCATTTGGAGTTATATGGGATCCCTGATACGTCTAGATACGACTCTGTCAGGTGACACGTGGGTAAGCATACTGTCTTATCACCTGCATCCATTCATGTCCATTGTACCTTCCGACAGACTTGGGGAATTCCAGCAGGACAATGCGACACCACACACGTCCAGAATTGCTACAGAATGGCTCCAGGAACACTCTTCTGAGTTTAAACACTCCCGCTGGCAACCAAACTCCTCAGACATGAACATTATTGAGAATATGTGGGATCCTTTGCAACGTGTTGTTCAGAAGAGATCTCCACCCCCTCGTACTCCTGCGGATTTATGGACAGCGCTGCAGGATTCATGGTGTCAACTGCATCCAGCACTACTTCAGACATTAGTCGAGTCCATGTTGCGGCAATTCTGCGTACTCGAGGGACCCTACACGATCTTAGGCAGGTGTACCAGTTTCTCTGGCTCTTCAGTGTAGAATATGAGTCACGTAGTAAAAATATATTATCGTCGCAAGTAAGAATAGAGAGAGCAAGCGAGATGCCGTATAGTCAGTCCTCTCACAGAAGTGAAAACGACAAATACACCGCTGTGAACTACGTTACAACGAAGGAATTCAAGAGTCAAAACTTCCAAAACGGGTCGCAAGAGTCTTAACATGTGGTGCTTATGTAGAACAAATAGGATGCATGTAAATCTGGAGGTCCCTTTCCTGTATCTCGCTGTTGCAAACGGACGTTACACCAAGTCACAGGCACAAATTTGAATACAGAGAACATTACGTCAATGACAGTTTATAATTCTGTGGCAAAAAAAGGAGGTAGAAGGGAGATTTGAACACGAATCTCCTCCTTCGCTGTCCAACACCGTTACCACAGAACCACGATTCCCTGGCTATTCAAATTCGCTCGATGTCGCACATCTTGAGCTTGGACTATCCACTGTTTCTAGTTTGCTTCTTTTTTCCACAGTTCAGTACACCTTCTTCCTTCTTCATGCTTGATCTGTGTTCAGTTTTCGACAGACTATCCACTGGGCCGTCTTACCACTAAATCCGAGGAGGGGTGCAATGGGGAGTTTCGCTTGTAAGTACATTGAAAGGCTTCTTGCACCTACGGAGGGCAGGTAACCTGCCACCGTTGTGCACCATCACTACTAGGCATTGGGAATCGTCGGTCATATCATCGACGTGTTCACTGCTTTAGGCGAGACGGTCTGAAAGCTGCTTCGTCAGCTCGATGGTATTTACTCAACTGACGTGAATATAAAGAATGGGCTTACACATAAGTAGTCGTACGTCAGTGGAGTGGTTCGTAACGGTGTTGTCAAGAGATGGTTTAAAAAGATTGATAATTAAATCACATATCAATATGAATCACTTGTCATGATTTTATCGCGACGTTTTCACGAAAAATCTACGGTACGGAAGCGAACTTCCCACACAGAAACTTCTTTGCTGTCGTGTTCAGTATGAAGACTGAACTGACACATCCCTACAAATTAGTCGATTCTGTACAAATCGTTTTAACTCTAAGTACAGAAACCTATAAGGGCTAGTGATACAGTTTTACTTGCCGCCTCGAAAAAACCTAGCTGCGACAATGGAACTTGGTCGTGGTGGAAGTCCTTCTCTGCAAAGGCATCCTTCAATGCGACACAATTTATCTAACGATAGATTATTTGGCATAGCTCTTTGTTAAAGAAGTCGGCATTTTGTCTGTTTAGGAAACGTTCCACCTCGAAACGGACCTCGTCGTCGTCCTGGAAACGCCTGCCACGTAATGGTCTTCTTCTACGAGGAAGGAGGAGGAAGCCACTGGCTGCCGTGTCCGGAAAGTATCGCAGTGAGGGAAAATTCCACAGCCCGGAGAAGCGGTAAGTGTGTGTGTGTGTGTGTGTGTGTGTGTGTGTGTGTGTGTGTGTGTGTTCCTTTTGCAGAATGAGCAGGGCACGGCGTCGTGAATCAAAAAACACTCCCTTTGATGTTTTCCCGTGACGCTTCGTCTTGGAGAGTTTGGCAACCTCGGCAGTATGCTCCTGTGGCAATGTGCCGTTTACGAGCGTAATCTGTTACCACCACACCATTACAATCACTAGAAACACTCAGCATCGTCTTATCCAATGATGGTATACTGCCTGTAATATGTCGTATGTCAATAAGACGAGTGCACTGCACTAGATAAAATGGAACCGTATTATGATAGTGTGTATGAAGATTGCTCGCATTAGTACACTTTGCTATCAGCAGTACGATGTAGTTTACTGTTGATGGCAGTGACGCAGGATAGCTTATTTTGTTCGAACTCACATTAAGAACGTTGCTATGTAGGTTGTCGTAAGTAATTCTAGGACAGCTGAAGGTCATCAAAACCGATTGGGAAAAATTCTGTCAATAGTCACTGGCGGTTTTGAAATATGAATGTTATCAATATGGAAAGTTGTCGACTTTTCTAATATCAAAAGGAATCTGGCAAAAGAACTGGGAAGATTATATGTAGAAGAATAGATTACCGCGGTTTTCGAGCAACACTTTTATTAATGTGTGTTAACCTGTTACCTGCAGTCTGAATATGACTGCCCTTACGTCAAAAGGGGTGACTCGCTCGAGTATATTGTCTGGACGGAGTTTGAGGGGTCCGTTCGCGCGTACTGTTGAAACTTGATTCCACTAAGTGTGTGCATTTGCACTGAATGTGGGGCGTATTGTTATCTGAATCGACAAAATTAGTACTGAATGGAACGGCAGACAAACTGAACAACTCTCACAATTTTACTGAGGAAAGTGCGACCCACAACGACTATCATGTTGTCTGGCAGTGAGTCGATGCAGCCTGATTCGCGAGCGATGAGCGATGCTTTGTTTCCGACGCATTCAGGCGCAGTCACACGGTGCAGTGACTAACGGACTGGAGCTGAAGGAGATAATTTACAATGCCTCAACCACCGTGCCGCGTCGTTCCTTCCTTACTGAACCAAAGCGGGTTTCGCTGGCTGTTCCTGACGAAGACCACACAGAAATCAGACTGTATGTATTGCTTTTTGTACCCGGTTGCTCACTACATGTCCGGGGTTCCGCTACTCACGCCGTCTCCGCTCTGTGACATTTATTTACTGGGTGACGAACGGAAGGCGTTCGGTACGATAATGCACTATCGCTTAATGGATAAAATACAAGTATACGGTGTATTAGACTAGCATTGTCATTCGTTCAAATAGAACGCAGAATGTCATCCGCAGTGGAGAGAAATTATCAGACGTAAAAGTAACTTCTGGCGTGCCCCGAAGGAGTGTCAGAGGACCGTTACTGGCTCTGAACACTATGGGACTTAACATCTATGGTCATCAGTCCCCTAGAACTTAGAACTACTTAAACCTAACTAACCTAAGGACAGCACACAACACCCAGCCATCACGAGGCAGAGAAAATCTCTGACCCCGCCGGGAATCGAACCCGGGAACCCGGGCGTGGGAAGCGAGAACGCTACCGCACGACCACGAGATGCGGGCAAGGACCGTTACTGTTCACAATATACGAGGGTAATCCCAAAAGTAAGGTCTCCTATTTTTGTAAGTACATATACCTGTTTATTTCTACAATGGTTTACATCATTTTACAGCTTGAACATTTAGCTATTTTTCGACATAATCACCATTTCTGTCGATGCATTTTTGTAGACGCTGTGGCAGTTTTTGTATACCCATATCATACCAGCTCGCCGCCATGCTGTTCAGAAAGTTATGAACCTCTTCTTTCATCTCGTTGTCTGAGCTGAATCGCTGGGACCACAGTTAACGCTGACAGGTACTGTGAGACTCTGAAAAAAAAAAAAACTCAAACGGGAAATTAAGAACCGGAGAAGAGGAATGTTGAGCAAGGGCGTACACATTCTCCATGACAACGCTCACCCACACATCGCTCGGCAAACCGTTTTTCTCCTGCAACAGTTTCAGTGGAACATAATCACCCACCCACCCTATAGTCCTGACTTGGCGCCCAGTGACTCACCTATTCCCTAGGTTAAAAGAACATTTGGCCAGAAAGCGATTCATCTACGATAACGAGGTGAAAGAAGAGGTTCATAACTTTCTGAACAGCATGGCGGCGAGCTGGCATGACATGGGCATGCAAAAACTGCCACAGCGTCTACAAAAATGCATCGACAGAAATGGTGATTATGTCGAAAAATAGCTTAATGTTCAAGCTGTAAACCGGTGTAAACCATTGTAGAAAAAAAAAATGGTTCAAATGGCTCTGAGTACAATGGGACTTAACTTGTGAGGTCACCAGTCCCCTAGAACTTAGATCTACTTAAACCTAACTAACCTAAGGACAGCACACACATCAGTGCCCGAGGCAGGATTCGAATCAGCGACCGTAGCGGTCGCGCGGTTCCAGACTGTAGCGCCTAGAACCGATCGGCCACCCCGGCCGGCAAAGCATTGTAGAAATAAACAGGTCTATGTACTTATAAAAAGATAGGAGACCTTACTTTTGGGATTACCCACGTGTAGACAGGGTATAACAAAAAAATACGGCACAAACTGCGGGACACATTCCTCACATGTAGACTAAGAAGTTTTGTTACATGAAAATGGGTTTGGAAACGCTTTGTTTCATGTTACAACTCATTTTCTCCAACTTATTAATCAAGGGAAATACACAATCGCCATTTATGGGCAGACGCCAATAATGATGCAACTGTTGAAGCAAGTCATTAACAAAGATTTTCTGTCAGTGTTTGGACCGGCATTGTTGCTGACTGTTCGGTAGGGCCTCACTTTCTTCCACCCACGCTCAACTTTCAAAGTTATCATAATTTCGTAGAGGATGTTCTATCTGATCTGTTACCAAATGTGTCTTCAGCTGTGCGATAGAACATGTACTTCATGCACGATGGAGCACCTCCCCATTTTACTGTTAATGTACGTCGGCTGTTAAACAGCAGATTCGGTGACGGATGCATAAGTTGAGATGGACCAATCGCCTGGCCTCCACGCCCTCCGGACATAAACCCACTGGACATTTATTTATGGGAGCATTTGGAAGCTCTAGTGTGTGGAACCCCAGTACAAGATGCCCGTATTGCTACGGCGACGGTTTGAAGTATGTATCAAATGCCCACGGAAGGCATATTGAACATCTCCTATTAGGAAGAATTGCATGTGGTATGCTGGTGCGTTCTGGTCGTGTGTGTTTCCCATGATTAATGTGATGGAGAAAATGAGCTGTAATATGGAAACAAAGCGTTTCCAGACCCATGTCCATATACTTTCTTCGTCTACCTGTGAGTAATGTGTCCTGCAATTTGTGGCGTACAATTTTGCTACACCATTTATAAACGTCCTACTAAGGAATAGCGTAGAAAGTTCAATGAGAATGTTCGCTGTTGATGCTATTAGGTATAGTGTCCTTACGCTATAAGAACAGCAGGAAAACCCAGGAATAGCTGCAGACGATTGACGCATGGCGCAGCGATCGACAGTTGACGATAAATAAATAACGTACCGCGAGTAAATCGGCGGATATTTCAGTTATTCTTCGAGCGCGCGTTTGAAGAAAAAAAGAATACTGGAAACACATTCATCCATTAAATAATTGGGAGTGGGCGTACGGAGAGATTTAAAGTTAAATCACCTCATAAAAGACAATTAACAAAGAATATACGCAGAAAAGCAGGGCGTTTCATCGTGATTTCATTTAGCTAGCGCGAAAGCTTCTCGGCGATGCACAGAGGTGCACCGGCAGGCGCTACAAGAGAGGCGTATGATATTGTTTACCGTTAAAATTACGACTGCGAACACTCCTAAAGGAATCAACTAATGTATCGCTTCCTCCTATGTCAATCTCACGAAAGGGCCATGATTAGGGAGATACGACCTCATACGCACGCCACAGAAAAAGCGACAGTGGTGCAGGAAGCACCCGCCGCCACATACCACAAGGTGGGCTGCTGAGCACATCTGTAGCCGCGGAACGCCACTGTACGCGTCCACCGAAACGTCGGCTTTAAACGCATCGACAACGCTGCGTGCGTATGGGCGCCGCGCGCCGGTCATTTCCTGTTCGCCTCGCCACAGCGACTTTTAATCACGCGGCTCATGAACTGCGCGATCACTGCCTGACGAGGACAACTATAGTTTCAACTAGCTCTCAGTGATGGAGGTAGCGCAGTAACAGAGTCACAGTACTCCATTTCTAAAGAAGGGTGGAGCGTGATGTGGCAGTGATCAGCCACTGGACTCCTATTCGCGACTCGTCGGTTCAGATCCCTGTCCGACCAGCAATACTTTGATTTTTCGTGGTTTCCGTAGATGCATTAAGGTAGATTTCGGGATGGGCCCTATGAAAAGTACAAGGTCGATTTGCTGCCATAACCGAGCTTGCAGTCAGTCTTTAATAACAACACTACTGACCATTAAAATTGCTACACCACGAAGATGACGTGCTACAAACGTGAAATTTAACCGACAGGAAGAAGATGCTGTGATATGCAAATGATTAGTTTTTCAGAGCATTCACACAAGGTTGGCGCCGGTGGCGACACCTACAGCGTGCTGACATGAGGAAAGTTTCCAACCGATTTCTCACTCACAAACAGCAGTTGACCGGCGTTGCCTGGTGAAACGTTGTTGTGATGCCTCGTGTAAGGAGGAGAAATGCGTACCATCTCGTTTCCGACTTTGATAAAGGTCGGATTGCAGCCTATCGCGATTGCAGTTTATCGTATCGCGACGTTGCTGCTCGCAGTGGTCGAGATCCAATGACTGTTAGCAGAATATGGAATCGGCGGGTTCAGGAGGACAGCACGGAACGCTGTGCTGGATCCCAAGGGCCTCCTAACACAAGTAGTCGAGATGACAGGCATCTTATCTGCATGGCTGTAACGGATCGTGCAGCCACGTCTCGGTCCCTGAGTCAACAGATGGGGACGTTTGCAAGACAACAACCATCTGCACGAACAGTTCGACGACGTTTGCAGCAGCATGGACTATCAGCTCGGAGACAATGGCTGCGGTTACCCTTGACGCTGCATCACAGACAGGGGCGCCTGCGATGGTGTACTCAACGACGAACCTGGGTGCACGGATGGCAAAACGTCATTTTTTCGGATGAATCCAGGTTCTGTTTACAGCATCATGATATTCGCATCCGTGTTTGGCGACATCGCGGTGAACACACATTGAAAGGGTGTATTCGTCGTGGCCATACTGGCGCATCACTCGGCGTGATGGTATGGGGAGCCATTGGTTAAACGTCTCGGTCACCTCTTGTTCGCATTGACGGCACTTTGAACAGTAGACGTTACATTTCAGATGTGTTACGACCCGTGCCCCTACCCTTCATTCGATCCCTGCGAAACCCTTCATTTCAGCAGGATAATGCACGACTCCATGTTGGAGATCCTGTACGGGCCTTTCTGGATAAAGAAAATGTTCGACTGCTGCCCTGGCCATGACATTCTCCAGATCTCTCACCAATTGAAAACGTCTGGTCAATGGTGGCCGAGCAACTGGCTCGTCACAATACGCCAGTCACTACTCTTGATGAACTGTGATATCGTGTTGAAGCTGCATGGGCAGCTGTACCTGTACACGCCATATAAGCTCTGTTCGACTCAATGGCCAGGCGTATCAAGGCCGTTATTACGACCAGAGGTGGTTGTTCTGGGTACTGATTTATCAGGATCCATGCACCCAAATTGCGTGAAAATGTGATCACATGCCAGTTCTAGTATAATGTATTTGTCCAATGAATACCCGTTCATCATCTGCGTTTCTTCTTGGTGTAGCAATTTTAATGGCCAGTAGTGTACATCATCCACGGATGTTCAATCCTGATCTTTCTGAAAAATTTAATAAGTCCTTACATTGTTTTCTTTACCCTTCACTCCCTCCAAGGTTTGTACTCGGCAGATAAAGTAATGCAGAAAATCCAGGATGGCCTCCTCCAACTACGACCACTGGGGAAGGTCTTTTCTTTTTGCTGGGTACCAGGGCATATGAGGAAAGGGCGGATTTAGAAACCAAGGAGGCGTGTCGTGATCCTCAGGTACTTCAGTGTAAGATCTCCCTGCATGCTATAACCTCGCTGTTGAGGCACAATGTCATGCGTCCCGATGGGAAGATGAGTGGAGCCGGCCGGAGTGGTCGTGCGGTTCTAGGCGCTACAGTGTGGAACTGGGCTACCGCTACGGTCGCAGGTTCGAATCCTGCCTCGGGCGTAGATGTGTGTGATGTCCTTAGGTTAGTTAGGTTTAATTAGTTCTAAGTTCTAGGCGACTGATGACCTCCGACCTTAAGTCGCATAGTGCTCAGAGCCATTTTTGAAGATGAGTGGCTGGAAGTACAGAAACTAAGCTCCGTCTAATAAAGCCCACAACGCGGACGAGGAGCCCCTTTACTCGTCTTCGCATAGGCCGAGTCCTATGACGCATGGCTTCTTACTCCGGCGAGACGACAGTCCAATTTCATGTGCTTGTGGCGTAGAGATCACTGAGCGCCACATTTTATTGGACTGTGTTTTATTTTTCGACCAGCGGGACCCGGCGCATTTGCCGACGGATCTGGCCTCTATTTGAAGTAACGTTCAAACGAAAGCGCTTGTTAGAGTTTTAAAGTTTTTGGGAATTGTCCAACATGTTTCTCGAGATTTTGGGGAGATGGTTCTAATGTGTTAACAGGGTGACTAGCTCAACCATGTTTTTATCAGTGGTCAGCCAGTGACAATTGCCTGTTCCTTTCTTTTAACTTTTTCATCGTTTACTTGTGTTTTAGCGCATGTGAGATAAACTGATACTGTGGTACATTTTGGAAGAACAGCTTTATCAGCACGGATCCAGTTCAACATCTACATTTGATGACGGGAACTACAATCTAAGAAAAAAGACAAGCACCACGAAAGAGTTATGCGAATTGGTCACAAACTTATATTTATACAGTTGGTTATGATGATGATGAAGTAGGGGAACGATGCGGGAGACCCGCACCGCCGTACTAGGCAAGGACCTAGTGGAGGTGGTTTGGCATTGCCTTACTCTGACCGTAATGGGGATGAATGATGATTATGAAGACGACACAACAATACCCAGTCATCTCGAGGCAGGTGAAAATACCTCACCCCGCCGGGAATCGAACCCGGGACCCCGTGCTCGGGAAGCGAGAACGCTACCGCGAGACCACGATCTGCGGACAGATATCGACGGAAAACGCAAAACTATAAACTTTGGCGGTCGACAGATGAATGTGTGACGATGCAGCAGGACACTTAGTCTTTGCGAATTTCATTCTGTGTACAATTGGGCAGGAAGTATTCCTTGCAAGAAGACGCGTGAACAATATACAGACATGACCGCATTTGAGGGAGGACAGGCAGATGTGCTCATAGAAGTCTGAAGGTGGCTGGAGTAATCGGCGCATCGCTCGAAATCTGAATAGGGGTGATGCTACTATTCGACGATGTTGGCAGTAAAGGTCAACACAGCGTCAAGAAAGGAAGCGGTCGACCTACATAGACGACAGAACGTGAAGACCGAGCAATCGTCAGAGAGGCACCCAGGGACCGGGATTCATCATTATCATCGATCCGGTGTGCAACTCGTGCTCCAGTGACCACTAGGACCATCAGTAGGCGGCTCACAGAAAGGGGGGCTGAGCTCACGGCTCTCCTTGCCCCGACTACCACTGACTTCTGTACAAAAACAAGCCCGTTTGTAGTGGTGTCGGGCACATTCAGCCTGAAATCTGATCAACTGGAGTCGAGTTGTCTTCAGTGATGAGTCCCGCTTCAAATCGAGCGAAGACGTGTCTGGCGACGCCCCAGACAGTAGTGGGATACCAATCTGATTGTTGCCCACCATACGGCCCGAAACCCAGGAGCGATGGTCTAGAGTGCCATTTCACTCGATAGCAGGACCCCTTGGTTGTCATCCGCGGCGCCATTATGGCACAGTGATACGTCGACGAAGTTTTACGTCCCATTTTGTTGCCCTTTATGGCAAGCCAAGCTAGACTTACATTTCAGCAAGATAATGCCGGCTCGCACAAGGCGACAGTTTTTACTGGTTGTCTTCGTGCTTGCCAAGCTCTACCTTGGCCAGCAAGTTCGCCGGAGCTCTCCTAAACTGAGAACGTTTTGAGCGTCTTGGACACTGCCCTCCTCCCCTCTCAAAAGTTTGACGATCTAACGCGCCAGTTGGACACAATTTGACACGATATGCCTCAAGAGGACATCCAACAACTCTGTCAACCAGTTCCTAGCCCAATAACGGCTTGCATTTGGAAAATCGAACGTTCTAGTAGGCTCCCGTGCCAGAGCAAAATGTTGATCGCATTCGAGCAACATTCCAGCGAATCCCACAGAAACCACGAAGTCTTGAGTTCCAGAACTGTCAAACAATCGTTTCCAAAATCGTGGAAAACGCTTTCGCAAGAGAAAGTACAGGCTGCCAGGCTGCAGTCGGTCCAGGCACTCACTAGAGGACAATGTGTTGCACATTCTGCTCTCTGCACCTCGATGTTGGCAAGGATAGACAATGACAAGTCAAGGAGTTTTAATTTTTTGAGACGAAGCAACGTTTCACACTAACGTCAGAGATAATCGGCACACTGTTCGTTTTGGGGAACGGAAAATACTCATTTCTCCATCGAACATGAATAAGATTCACTGAAAGTAAATGTGTTCTGCACAATGACAGGGAATATTTGGGTTGACTGATTGATTGGTTGATTAATTCGGGGAGGGGACCGAACAGCGAGGTCATCGCTCCCGCCAGATTAGGGAAGGATGGAGAAGGAATCCGGCCGTCTCCTCTCGAAGGAAGCATCCCGCCATTTCCCTAAGCGATTTGGAGAAGTCACTGAAAACCTACATCAGGATAGCCAGACGCTGGTTTGAACCGTCGTCCTCCCGAATGCGAGTCCAGTGAGCTAACCAGTCATTTGTCACCGCGATATACTTTCTTGTTGGCATCTGCATCTACCGCAACAAAACTTTATCTTGCAACAAGGTGGTGCTCCTGCTGACTTCCACTTTGATGTACAAGAGCACCTAAATACCCATCTGTCTGGACGATGCTCGGCCATTCAGGTGTAGATGTCGAAGTGCGGTGCAGATGGCCACCACGATCGCCAGACTTAATCCTTTGCTATTTTTTACGGAGTTGTGAGAAAGACACAGTTACGGCAGCGTATCGGAGCTGTAGTTGTGTACATCACCGCCCATATCTTTACAATGTTGAGAGGACTATGAACATCTCAATCAGGATCTGTAAAAAAGAAAACTTCCAGAGATACTCTATTAACAGACAGGGTCTGAAGAGAGTACATTCTACAGTTTGTTTGTATGGATTTTTCAAAGTGTAAAGTTCTTTTGTGATCATCCTGTGTATGAACGGAGCAGAAAAGATTGAGGCACCAGTCCAACGACGAAATGAGTCGGAAATGAGGAAATCCATTGACGTAAGCGATTCTGACGAAGGTCTAACTGTTAGGGCCTGGTGCCTGGGAACGGACATTTCGGAAACGGTCTGGCGGGCTGTTGGCGCACTACTATGATGAGCACCAATGGAGAGTGGTTGAAGGATAGTGGAACCGGAAATGGGTGACAAAGTGTTCGACATCCGCGCCTCATGACAGGACGTGGGGGTCGGAAGGCTTACCCGCTGGGTAAAGCAAGGCAGGCGCCGATCTGCGGCGGCAGACCTAACGACAGAGTACATGCTAGTACAGGCTAAGGCTGTTTATAAAAAATCGATATATCGACGTTTCTTCCAAAGTATATCAACATGTCTGAGCGATACATTATACACCGATACATCGATACAGAAGCGGCAATATCGAGTGCTGAGATTTTTACTTTATTTTTTTCGCAATTTTCGGTAAATATTTGAAACTGCTCTTTTGAAATTGTAGTAGGACATAATTTTACTTTCACTGTGTAGCAGTCTTACTAGTTTTTGAGCTTTCATCATCTCCAGTCTCTCTCTTTGACTGTGTGAAACAAGTACACGTGGCACAAAGAAGAAATCCGAATGAATGGGATCATTCTTCAAAAACAGACGCTGAAAATACTGCACAAAAATGTAAATGACAAGATTGGACTTTAGGATAGGGGAGAGTATGGGGGCAAATGCTGATGTAATCGGCGCTGGCGGCGCCAAAAGAAACTGCAAAGTTTAACCTCACCTCGCAATTTTGACACTACAATTGCTAGGTCGCTGGCGTTTACGGAGATTAAAAAACAGAGTAGCCGACATGAAGTTTCCGAACAAATTCGATATGCGACGAAACTGAACAGCGCACCCATCGGACACCTTTCACTGTGCCACTTACATGCAGTTATAAAGAATGTGCACGCAGAATACTGTGGCCAGTAGGATGCACATACGGCACCACAAACGTGTCGAGAGCGGTAGTGGTGGGGGTTACAGGCAGGTGCTGTAGGGGAAATACTGAGCGCTGGAGGGGAAGTGACGTTCTAAACTGAAGCCTACACTCAGATTTTAAGTGGGGGCCCTCCGCACCCAAACTTGCATTGTGGCCATTCAAACAGATCTACTGTCACCTCTGCTTTGGTTAGTATATAAAAAGAATTTCGCCGAAAACGCAGCAATATATGTTCAAATGTGTGTATAATCTTACGGGACTTAATTTCTAAGGTCATCAGTCCCTAAGCTTACACACTACTTAACCTAAATTATCCTAAGGACAAACACACATACCCATGCCCGAGGGAGCACTCGAACCTCCGCCGGGACCAGCCGCACAGTCCTTGACTGCAGCACAGCAATATATTTTCGCCTGACTTGTTAACCATTTGTAACTTTCACAGAAGCGTAATGAGGGGCGAATTTTGAGTAAAACCTACAGATTTATCTAGCTGTCATGTTAAAATTTGCTAATTTTGCCAAAGCGCAGCCGAGTTTACGTAGTCGCACCTAATTAACATGTTGTGCAGATGCAGTTGCAAAAGAATTCTGAAAAAGTGGTTTATTAAGGTTATTAATTGAGGAACAGAGGAAAATTGAGGTCAGTACCTTATGAAAAAACACATTCTCGGTACAAAATAAACGTGTAAGCCTTCAGTTATGTTGCTCCAAAACACACAGCATTTCTCGTTTCATCAGCTGTCGGTAGCCCTTAAAAACTGCATTCTTTCATCGAAAAATATGATGAAGTTTTGCGTAATAACCATACGGCAAAATACTCTCCTCCTTGTGTGCTATCATTTGCCGGAAACTCATTTCGAGATCTCAAATCGTTTAAGATAAATGAGGAATGTTGTCGATATTTCACTCTGGATTTATCGCTGGCGCTGCGCGATCGCAAGTGAGTGTGCTATGCCAGATCAATTTTCTCGAGATTGGTGACAGACGGAGGGACCTCCACCCAAGTCTAAAGAAAAGTTGAATACGTTAGCTAAATTTAATACGCTGCATCATATTATGCAACATGCACCAAACGCAAAATCATAGCGACCTCTAGTTTTCATTGCAAACTTTTTCGAAATTCGCTCAGTGTCTTACTACCACATAAACATTACAGTAATTATGGTTATTAACGAAATTATGGGCTTGTCATATGACATATGAAGCTATAAGTGAGGTAATTTTTTTACCGAATAGTTTCTGTAAAATCGTTTGAGAAAGATTGCAGTGAGTGCGCCTCGATTCTGTCGTCGCCGACCAGCCGAAAGATTTCAGACACTGGCGGCCTACTGTTCCGAACAAACGAATGAACTTGCCTAGCGATCTGGACGAAAATTTGTCACTTCGCATCGGCCACCGTATTCTGCGCGACCTATACCATTATTAGAAAAGTGGTTATAGCCATGCGTGAACGTGCATAGTTTTCCTTTCAATTCTCGCTCTGAGGAGGATAAGCACGCAGCCAGCTTGTTGATGTACAGAATATCTAATAATAAATCAATACTTAAATATACAGCTCTAAAACCGGTAGTATATTTACGATGTGCAACCGATATTTTTATAGGCTGGTCTGTCGATATTTTTCCGTCGACATATCTAGTCTTTTTCGATGAACCGAGGGCTAGTAAGTATATTTTTTAAATATCGATGTATTTGATTCCCGATATTTTTAAAAATAGGAACAGTCCTAGTACACGACACCTACCTGTTCCCACGTTGACCCAATGGAATCGTCAATTATGATTTTGCAGTGACTGAGATGGTCGAGATTGGACCGTGGATCAACGGGAACGTGTTGCCTGGTCGAATGAATCACCTTTCTTGTTAACATTGGCTCGATGATCGTGTCTGGACACGCCGTCATCCAGGTGAACGGCTCCTTGAAACTTGCACCGCGCTGCGGATGTACGGACATTGGGAGTTACGTGCCTAAACAGTCCCTCGATCTAGAAGTAGTGTATGTGCAATTAGTGACATCCGCCAAGGGACATGTTCTGATGATGAAAATATGTAGGAGAGGTAAGACCTAGGCGCTGGAAGTAATACTAATACCAAAGCTGAGAAAAGCTTTGCGGAGATGCACATGGATCGGAGTGATACCTACGACAGAACAGACGAGGAATCACGCAGTGCTCATCCAATGGTGAGAATAGCCGACCCCCGCTACCCGGGTAAAGGGCGAAGGCAGTTGCAGAACAAAGAATGTCTTCAAGTCGGCAGGTTCAGAACAGTAACAGTGAGAAGGCTAAAAATCTAATGTACGGTACACGTGCTCTGTTGTGGGGCGATCGGTAAGGTTGAAAATGAACACAATGACCGTTTTCAACGTTCCAAATCTGATGATATGGAACTTGTTACGACACTGCCATGTTGCATTACATGAAGCCAAAGCATAAAAGGCACTCCACACATATACATGTCTTGATAAAAATAAGGCACTCGCCATATATACATGTCGTGATAAAAATCCAGTTGATAAAATGCAAACAGTTCAAATGGCTCTGAGCACTATGGGGCTCACCATCTGAGGTCATCAGTCACCTAGAACTTAGAACTACTTAAACCTAACCTAAGGACATCACACACATCCATGCCCGAAGCATGATTCGAACCTGCGACCGTAGCGGTCGCGCGGTTCCAGACTGAAGCGCCTAGAACCGCTCGGTCACAGCGGCCGGCGCAAACAGTTGATAAAAAGGACACAGGCCACAAAATGCACACAGTTGATAAAATCCTCGTATTATCCATGCATGTTGATGGCGCACATGACTCTAACAAGCTTGCCGCACAATACCTGGTGTCAACACATTCTAAAATAGAAAATATGGTGCGGCAGAAAAAGAGCCAAATCGTATCGAAAAGCAATAAAAAAGAGTAAGATATAATGGAGTGAATTGGTCAAGTAGGTAGGGTTGGGAGCCCCCAGACCAGCAAGCAGCGGGAGACGCCCCAATCCCAATCACCTCGCCCCCTGCCCAGAGATAGCTTAAGACCTTATATCGGAAAATAAAATCCCCTTTTACAGAGATATCTGAGAACCAGTTCAGCCGTCTGTCAGTATTTTGAAGCAAAGAACTCGGAAGGCCACGCTTAGCACGGAGGGCCAAAATAACTGGGCATTCCGCCAGGACATGAGCTACAATCTAAGCGGCTTCACAACTACAATGTGGGGATGACTCGTAAAATAAAACTATGGGTTAGTCTGGTATGATACGTGCGGAGGCGACATAGGACTGAGGATTACTTCTGGAGGACCGGAAGGAAGAGTAGCAGGCAGGAGTGTCTCATTGATAGCGAGGAGTTTATTAGAGGGGGCAGTAACCAACCAGATGTCATTCCATCGACGAATGAGCACAAGTTTGACGGTCGACGGGCAGTATTGTGCTATGGGAAACAGTCACGTGGGTTTGCAGGGGACCTGCGGTAGTAATCGAAGGCACCGTGAGAGCTGTAACCACGTGAACACTACTGCGGACAACACGAATCACTCCTTGCTTGAATTCTTCCCGAAGGCGATGATATCTTCCAGAAGGCTAACTGCCAGTATCACAAGGCCAGAAATATGCCGAAGTGGTTTGAGGAGCATACTAGTGAACTTAGTTGATGTCTTGGCCGCCGGTTACACCTGATAAGACCTCGATGGAACACATGTGATATACGTTGTCGGGCGTAATTTGCACGCCCACTAACCTCCGGCTCTCAGTTTTCAGGAATTAACGTGATCTTTGTTTAAACATCTGGTGTCGCATAGCTCCGAAGACTTACCACGAACTTGTCTACAAGCCACGCAGAATCGCTACTCTACTGCGTTTCAAAGATGGAAAACGTGGTATTAAGCAGGCGCTTTTGATGTTTTAGCCCATCAGTATATACTCCCCAATTCATTGTACAGTGAATGGTGGATAAATCAATATTTTCTATTTTCTTTCCTCTTCCATTTGCCTATTGACCGAGGGAAAAATGAATTTCTATGTCTGCCTGCACGTGTTCTCTTCTATCTTTACTTTATTCTCATCGTCCCTACACCAGGTTTGATAGTGGAACCATGATGCTCGCACAGTGTTCTTCGTATTGATTGCCGTACAACCACTGTGATGTGAACATTCAGTAAATATTATCTATGAGTTTGAATTTGGAAATTTGTGGTAAGGTCTTATGAGACCGAACTGCTGAGGTCATCGGTCCCTAAGCTTACACACTGCTTAATCTAACTTTAACTTACGCTAAGGACGAGACACACACACACACACACACACACACACACACACACACACACACACACACACACATATATATATATATATATATATATATATATATATATATATATATATATATATATATATATATACCTATGTCCGAGGGAGGACTCGAACCTCCGACGGGGGGAAGCCGCGCGGACCGTGACAAGGCGCCCTAGACCACGCGGCTATGAATTTGACTGTCTGATGCTGCGTATGAAGTAACTTCCATATGTTTACAATAGTACATACACGGTTTTCAAATGTGGCACATGTAGAACGGCAATCAGTAAAATTCACAAAAATGTGTTTATGATTCTATCACATCACAATGAAGATCCTTCAATTACGAACATAAGTGACGTTGATGAATCTGTCCTTTGAAATGTACATTGGCGAATTAAATACGGTATTGAAAGGATAGTAGTTGTCGCATTATTAAGTTTTCAATTCATTTCACTGCGTCAGTTTTGCCAAAAACAACCTTTATGGGTACAGTGTAAAAAATCTTTCTGCCTTCACACGTCGCGGGATTTCAACATGTTCGGCCATTCCAAAGCATGTTTTCCACAGTCAAAGTGGGCCAGTTGAGGTATATACTGGAGTGTTCCTTCAGACAGATGTTGGTCGATTGCTCGTCCGTTTCCTTGTCGAAGTGACACTGTGCTCCTTCACTGACATCGCAGTCGACGGAACGTTAAAACGCCATTCTATTCTCGCTATGTACTTTACTGTGACAACACTTGTATTTAACACGGTAGTAGTAATAGGCAGTTAGGCCCTGGAGAAATATCAACCTGGCGAAGACACTGCCAACCATTTCTCAATACAGAGAAGTCTAGAGGTGTCTACATCTACATTTATACTCCGCAAGCCACCCAACGGTGTGTGGCGGAGGGCACTTTACGTGCCAATGTCATTACCTCCCTTTTCTGTTCCAGTCGCGTATGGTTCGCGGGAAGAACGACTGTCTGAAAGCCTCCGTGCGCGCTCGAATCTCTCTAATTTTACATTCGTGATCTCCTCGGGAGGTATAAGTAGGGGGAAGCAATATATTCGATACCTCATCCAGAAACGCACCCTCTCGAAACCTGGCGAGCAAGCTACACCGGGATGCAGAGCGCCTCTCTTGCAGAGACTGCCACTTGAGTTTACTAAACATCTCCGTAACGCTGTCACGGTTACCAAATAACCCTGTGACGAAACGCGCCGCTCTTCTTTGGATCTTCTCTATCTCCTCCGTCAACCCGATCTGGTACGGATCCCACACTGATGAGCAATACTCAAGTATAGGTCGAACGAGTGTTTTGTAAGCCACCTCCTTTGTTGATGGACTACATTTTCTAAGCACTCTCCCAATGAATCTCAACCTGGCACCCGCCTTACCAACAATTAATTTTATATGATCATTCCTCTTCAAATCGTTCCGCACGCATACTCCCAGATATTTTGCAGAAGTAACTGCTACCAGTGTTTGTTCCGCTATCATATAATCATACAATAAAGGATTCTTCTTTGTATGTATTCGCAATACATCACATTTATCTATGATAAGGGTCAGTTGCCACTCCCTGCACCAAGTGCCTACCCGCTGCAGATCTTCCTGCATTTCGCTACAATTTTCTAATGCTGCAACTGCTCTGTATACTACAGCATCATCCGCGAAAAGCCGCATGGAACTTCCGACACTACCTACTAGGTCATTTATATACATTGTGAAAAGCAATGGTCCCATAACACTGCCCTGTGGCACGCCAGAGGTTACCTTAACGTCTGTAGACGTCTACAGGTTTAATCAGTTACAGCTGAGTCAGCGACTTGATGCCAATATCTGCGAGTAACATTGAGTAGACATACAGAAACGAACGACCGGGTTAAGTTCAGGTGCATGTAAAATAAATGACAGTTTTCGATCACTAGAAATATACTGGGAAACTGCAGTTACGCACACGCACAGAGAGAGAGAGAGAGAGAGAGAGAGAGATCGAAAAATGCACGTACCGTTCCTGGACAGGTCGCGAAGGTAAATTCGGACTAGTAGCTGCTCGAAGAGAGGCATGTAAGGAATTATTCTCTAGACGATCAATCGCTGAAGGAAAACGGCAGGAAACCCTAATATAAGTTATGATAAAACGTTACCTCAGCCATGCACTTCATGTGAATCAGTGATACACTGTCTCTAAATATAGACTGGTGCTTTGTAGGGTCTTCAGGATATATCACGGCAAGTACAGTAACTTTACTTTGGATAATCGGCTTAACTGTACACAGGCTTCTCATAGCACCTAATGAACAGCGCAGCTGAATAGCTCTCAATACCGAAGACAGAGACAGCTATTTTTGGACTCCACGATCATTTGCAGAGAACAACACCGTCAGGCTCAGACATTAGAGGTCTCCTTTATCCCCTTAGAATACAGACTGATTCTTTCAAAATCAATGAGCGCTACTGCATACCAAATACACCTCACTGAGAGATTATGACAGACACTCAACGGCAGTTGTCTTATCGAAAGGAGAACATTGCCACCACAAAGCTTCATCGAACGCGGGATAACAACAGTACAAGCCGACAAACCCAGCACCGTAAAAAAAAAAAAAAAACGCCCAAAAGATGAGTGCTTGCGTATTTTTCACCAGATACTGAGTACCGACTGCCAGTTTTTTGTCAGCAGTTAAAACAGCAATCTTCGGGGCTTTTCAGTCGTTTCTATAGGTCTCTCATCACTGTTCCCACTCGCAAAAACGCGCCTTCAGAATCTGTCAATGCCGTTATTCATTACGTGTAACGCTGGGGGAGAGAGGAGTGCCAATGCCGGCGTATTTTCTCTTTGTAGCGCACTTCTATACGAAGAAACACGTATTCATCTTTTTGTTCTTTCTCTTCCTTCTATTCGACATTCCAGTCACATGAATAGCGTTTACAGACCACCGAAACATATGATGAACGGCAACGTCCAAACTGAACTGCATAAAGCAAAAGTGTTAAACTTTCTTTTGGACCATACGTGCCTTCTCTTTATACACTCCTGGAAATGGAAAAAAGAACACATTGACACCGGTGTGTCAGACCCACCATACTTACTCCGGACACTGCGAGAGGGCTGTACAAGCAATGATCACACGCACGGCACAGCGGACACACCAGGAACCGCGGTGTTGGCCGTCGAATGGCGCTAGCTGCGCAGCATTTGTGCACCGCCGCCGCCAGTGTCAGCCAGTTTGCCGTGGCATACGGAGCTCCATCGCAGTCTTTAACACTGGTAGAATGCCGCGACAGCGTGGACGTGAACCGTATGTGCAGTTGACGGACTTTGAGCGAGGGCGTATAGTGGGCATGCGGGAGGCCGGGTGGACGTACCGCCGAATTGCTCAACACGTGGGGCGTGAGGTCTCCACAGTACATCGATGTTGTCGCCAGTGGTCGGCGGAAGGTGCACGTGCCCGTCGACCTGGGACCGCACCGCAGCGACGCACGGATGCACGCCAAGACCGTAGGATCCTACGCAGTGCCGTAGGGGACCGCACCGCCACTTCCCAGCAAATTAGGGACACTGTTGCTCCTGGGGTATCGGCGAGGACCATTCGCAACCGTCTCCATGAAGCTGGGCTACGGTCCCGCACACCGTTAGGCCGTCTTCCGCTCACGCCCCAACATCGTGCAGCCCGCCTCCAGTGGTGTCGCGACAGGCGTGAATGGAGGGACGAATGGAGACGTGTCGTCTTCAGCGATGAGAGTCGCTTCTGCCTTGGTGCCAATGATGGTCGTATGCGTGTTTGGCGCCGTGCAGGTGAGCGCCACAATCAGGACTGCATACGACCGAGGCACACAGGGCCAACACCCGGCATCATGGTGTGGGGAGCGATCTCCTACACTGGCCGTACACCACTGGTGATCGTCGAGGGGACACTGAATAGTGCACGGTACATCCAAACCGTCATCGAACCCATCGTTCTACCATTCCTAGACCGGCAAGGGAACTTGCTGTTCCAACAGGACAATGCACGTCCGCATGTATCCCGTGCCACCCAACGTGCTCTAGAAGGTGTAAGTCAACTACCCTGGCCAGCAAGATCTCCGGATCTGTCCCCCATTGAGCATGTTTGGGACTGGATGAAGCGTCGTCTCACGCGGTCTGCACGTCCAGCACGAACGCTGGTCCAACTGAGGCGCCAGGTGGAAATGGCATGGCAAGCCGTTCCACAGGACTACATCCAGCATCTCTACGATCGTCTCCATGGGAGAATAGCAGCCTGCATTGCTGCGAAAGGTGGATATACACTGTACTAGTGCCGACATTGTGCATGCTCTGTTGCCTGTGTCTATGTGCCTGTGGTTCTGTCAGTGTGATCATGTGATGTATCTGACCCCAGGAATGTGTCAATAAAGTTTCCCCTTCCTGGGACAATGAATTCACGGTGTTCTTATTTCAATTTCCAGGAGTGTACATATTTAACGCGTCCCGATGTAGCCGTAGTTAAAAGACACACCAATGCAATCCTTGTTTCTAAGCAGTAACCAAAATAATACATCAATCTGATCGAAATATTTCACTTGGAACGTATCGCCTGTTGTGACACTCCTGTAGACGATGCTGAGTAGCATAATCCTGTTCGTGGGGAACAAGAAGTGGTTTACAATCAAACAGCAGACTCGTGCAATACAAGGAAAGTTTGAATAGTAGGCAAGATGTCTTACAGCTGAAGCCTGACAGCCCACGCCTGTCATGCGCTGCTACGTGTTGATAAATGTGGTGTCCCCACATTAATACTACGCAACACAGAGAAACCCACTAGCAGTTGCGAAATTTGCCTCGGAACCACATAATGGCGCGACGGAAGCCGTAATGGGACATCACACACCACGATAGTACAGGCTAGGGTTTTCAAAGCTCTTGTTTCGGACCATAAAGATTACCGACTTTTTCACGCTCTAAAACTTTTAGTTATTATTTCGCGCCGAACGTTGAACTTCCTCTGCGGTGAAAGTAACTGCGTCAGCACGAATTGATGAGAAAAGGCGACTGCAGGATAGAGAAGAGCGGAGGGGGGGAGGGTGTTTGAAATCTAAGCTAAACTGCACAGGGGTGGAACTGCATAACAGAACATTCCATTAATATGCCGTAAGCCCAAATATGGCAGCCACAACTTTCCGCATCCAATACACAAGTAGGGGTTTTGGTGGAAAAATTTGGAAATTTATGGTAAGTTCTGTGGGAGAAAACTGCTGAGGTCATCGGTCCCTAGGCTTACACACTGCTTAAACTAACTTACGCTAAGGACAAGACACACGCCCATGCCCAAGAAAGGATTCGAACCTCCCACGGGGGGAGCCGCGCAAACCGTGGCAAGGCCCCCCCAGACCGCACGGCTACCCCGCGCGGCTGTTTGGTGCTAACTGTCAAACCTCAGCAACCTCTTAAAACGTTGCACCGCACAAATTTCTTTTTCTTCTTCTTCTTCTTCTTCTTCTTCTTCTGACCCCCATCCTTCAACGCCGTTCGTGGGATCTTTATCAGCAGACTTTCGGATGAATGAACGCTTTCAGCTATGTGATGAACTGAGAAATATCTCAGCAGTGGCGTTGAAATGTTGATCCGGAAATAAAAACAAGAAACACTAAGTGCTATAAATGCGTATATCCTACAAAGCAAACAACGCTCAACAGAGAAAATATTCAGATATATGAATGCGTCGTGTCTGTTCTTTCGGACATTGTGGAAAGAAAAGACACCACGCGTTCATATAATTTGTTCGCCTCATGGGCACTGAATTCATAACCGTCAGTGCGGATGCACATTTATGTTCGACCTCCAGAGAGAATCTAAAATCAGCTAGCATCGAGGACAGGTTCAAATGGCTCTGAGCACTATGGGACTTAACTTCTGAGGTCATCAGTCCCCTAGAACATAGAACTACTTAAACCTAACTAACCTAAGGACATCACACACATCCATGCCTGAGGCAGGATTCGAACCTGCGACCGTAGCGGTCGCGCGGTTCCACACTGCAGCGCCTAGAACCGCTCGGCCACTCCGGCCGGCCTCGAGGACAGGGACGGGAACTGTAGATACGTGGCGCTAAGTGGGAGCGTGGGTCAGCGTGGGGGAGTGTGCCGTGATAGTTCATCCGTTTACAATAAACACTGTGTCCGGATAGCGCAGTGCCAACTAAGCGGGACGTCCCGGGTTCACTAGTCGCTGGTGATTCCGCATGAACTCCAGCAGCAACTAGTATCATTAGTTTCTTCTCTCTTTTCCTTTCTCCTCCCTCCACCTTCAATTTACATAATAATTCAGAGTTGTTTTATTTTGCTATTTGTTTTATAACGGAGCAAAAGAAGTAAAAATTTTGTCTCCTACATAAAAATTGTTGACAATAGCATTTTTAGATAGGTAACGGCGCAGAATCAAGTGTCTTTTTGGAAGTAACGAAGACTATCTTGGCGCTAATACCAACAGTTTACGATATTTACCGGAAAAAAGAAGATTCAACACGAATGCTTGACGTATCACAGTCTTATACAGAGAAATCAATACAAGACATTACAGATCTTAAACAGATGTGAAAAAGGAAGATTAAATACCACGCCACATTCATAATTTTTTGCGGGTGACTGATTTCCGCCTGGAATTATTAAGTTGAGTCTGTTGCTTGAAAACGCCAATTATAGACAGTGTATCTTCACTGAAAGGTTTACTAGTGACAATGATATTTTAAATAATAAGTGGTCCGCAACTTTTCCGTGATGTAAAACCCTACTACTGAATTGTAAGGAACGTCAAGTAATTGAGCCTGTGGGTACTCTTCTATCACATTTCTCGTGAAGAACTGAAGTTTCCGAAACGGCAAATACACTACATCTGAAGGCGAAGACGCGGAGCACGATGTATTGGCAAATGAAGAACAGAGAAAAAACGGAAAAAACAGCATCACAAAGAAAGGCTTGAAGCAAAAAAGGTTCGAGAAGTGTTGACCGAGTGTTACATGCAACTAGGCGAAATGAATACCTGAAAAAAATCAAATTTATAAACGTTTAATCTGTTTCGTACAACGGATCTTTAACACAGTAATATAGTTTGCACTTCTCGGCACGCTGTTTTAAGCGAAGATTGCAAGATTTAAAACTATTTCCCCTCTGGATAATTCACATTTACATCTGTACTCCACAAGTTATCTTACGGTGTGTGGCAGAGGACACTCTGGGTGGCACTACAATTTTTCCTACTTCGCTGTGCCATTCGCGAATGGCGCGGGGGAAAGATGATTGTCGTGAACACTCCGTACGAGCTCAGTTTCTGCAATTTTCTCGTCGTGGTCATTTCAGAAGACGTATGTGGGACGGAATGATATGTTGCCTGTCTCTTCTTGCAACGTACACACTCAGCAGTAAATCTCTCCGCCTTGCACAACGCCTCTCTTGATGCGTCTTTCACGGGACTTTGTGGAGGATCTCACTGACGCCGTCGCGCTTACTAAAGGATGCGATGACGAAACACCCGGATCTTCGTTGGATCTTCGGTTAACCCAATCTAGTAACCACCACAGTACCCAAGAATGCGCCAAATAAATGTTTTGTAAGATACTTCTTTCGTGGATGGAACCTCAATATTACATCTCCTTCTCCTAAGAGTTTTTGTGTGCATCGTTTCCACTTTAGGCAGCACCAGACTATTACTCCTAGGCATTTTGCAGTTGTTATTGTTTAAAGTGAATTATCACCTATGATGTGATCTATTCACCGCCGGTCGATGTGGCCGAGCGGTTCTAGGTGCTTCAGTCTGTAACCGCGCGGCCGCTACGGTCGCAGGTTCGAATCCTGCCTCGGGCATGGATGTGTGTGATGTCCTTAGGTTAGTTAGGTTTAAGTAGTTCTAAGTTCTAGGGGACTGATGACCTCAGATGTTAAGTCCCATAGTGCTTAGAGCCATTTGAACCATCAGAAATAACAGTCTTCCGAAAATGAGCCTGACACACAGGAGGATTATTTATTTCAGGTTTCTGCTACCAGTCACTTTTTATTTTATGCTTAATCTAACATAACGCAATGCGTTTCGAACATGTTCTCTTCATCTTCAGGCGAAGATGAACAGAACATGTTCGAAACGCATTGCATTATGTTACATTAAGCATAAAAAAAGTGACTGGTAGCAGAAACTTGAAATAAGTAAGTATCCCACAGAGTCCCGGTGCACAAACATAGCCATTATGGTTGAAAATAATCAAGACAGGAGAATGCTTTGCAGTCACATACTGAGACTCATATTTCACTTTGATTCTGTTCTTTACTTTCAAATAAAAGCGGATTTAAAATGTGAGTCTTAGACATCGTTCTAACTGTATTTTATTAATTTTAAGAAAATAGTATGGTTTCAAAGATTCCTACCAATTACGGTGTCTACTAGAGGCATAAGGAATACGTTGTACAGGTTTTATTTCATCATAACAGTTCCTAAATTATAGTAGGAATATTATTTACATCGACCATATTTGGCTATTAAGATAGCTGTTGACGTGTTACTAGCTTTTGTATTAATTAATGTGAGAGAGAAGCTGTCGGTAACAAACTTTAAAAACACAGAAGGTCCTAGTTGTTACGTTTTACACTGCAGAACGATAAAGACATTTTTCCTTTTTTCTCTACTTTCTTTTCTCTTTTTCTGCTTTATTTCGTGATACACCGAAAGAAATATTTCCGGGCAAGTTCTGTAAAGTTATTTCTTTATACAAGCACGTTTCTCTTAGTCACGCAATGGACACGAGTGAAATTGCGATTTTCATTTTGTTTCGCTGCTGTGTGTCCGGAGCTCGTGGTCTAGTGGCTAGCAATGCTGCCTCTGAATCACGGGGTCCCGGGTTCGATTCCCGGCCGGGTTGGGGACTTTCTGTTACCGGGGACTGGGTGTGTGTGTTGTCCACATTATTTCACCATCATTCGGTGTAAAGATTGGGACTTTGGACGGGCGCTGACGACCGCGCAGTTGAGCGCCCCACAAACCAAACATCATCATCATCATCATCATCATCATCATCATCATCATCATCATCATCATCATCATCATCATCATCGATGCTGTTTGTTTCCAAGTTTAATAACATGTTTGAATCTAAATCCTTTTTCCATGAATAGAGTAACATGAGGTGATAATTTTATATGAAAAAGTAATTCGATTTACTAAGAATTTTTTAAATGGTAGTGTGAAGCGATATGTATGAACAGTGTAGGAACATATCGAGAGGTCGACAGAGTAAAGCACCAAAGAAGACTCTAGAGCGCCAAGAACAGACAGGAGGTAGTTGTTACGCCTCGCGGGTATTACCACATATTGTGTCCGTGGCCGATGACAGATATCCGCGTTTGAACAGTGATACATTTGTGATTTTAGTGTGTACCGCGAATAAGATTAGTAGCTTTACGGATCGCATTGCTCAGTAGACGGAACTGCAGTTTTACTCATTAAGATTAAAATTTGGATGTGCATATCGGTAAGCTGTGTGAACGCTGTAATTACACCGTTTTCGACTGTAGATAGCATAGACTGTTTAGTACGTACCGCGGACTATGAAACGAAACAGGAATTATGTTGTCATACACTGATACAAAGAACTTTAACTCTGCATTTAGGGTGTGCTGATCGCCGCGTACTTTGAATCATTACGGAGACAATTGTGCACAGTAGGAATTGTTTGGTATAAACCGCGGACTGTTGGTTCACGGTACAGTCAACCGACACACTTTCTTAGTTCGGGTGAATGTGTGGTATGTGCCAACCCGATATCGAATAGCAAAGCAAAAACCTGAATACTGTGCCTACAACGATTAACGAACTTTATGATGTCGGGTTACGTCACTCATTAATGGAAAGGAGCATGCCTTCGTCGTTGCAAGCAAACAGGCAAATTGGAATTAATTCTACAAACTTCATGCGTTCCCGTTACATTCGCAAAAGGTGCCCACCATCAAGATTTGGAACATTGGCTAACAAGGGAAACTCCTCATCGCAAACGCCTCAAATTTACTGGTAAAATGGCCGTTGGATAGTCCGTCAAACCCTGAACACAGATCAATCATGAAAACAGAAAGAATGTGTTTGAACTGTGAAAAATGAAGCCAAAAGGAAACCGTGGACGGTCCAAGCTCAGGACGTGCAACATCGAGCGGCTTTCAATGTCCGTGGCGCCGTGGTCATGTGGTCACGGTGTTAGACTGCCAAGGGGCAGGAGATCCGGGTTCAAATCTACATCATGCCCCGCTTTTTTCCACAAAATTATGAACTGTCAGTCCAGTAATTGACGTATCTGTTCTCTGTATTCAAATTTGTGTCTGAGTAGTTGTGTAACGTCCGTTTGCAACAGCCAGGTGTAATGAAGGACCTCCAGAATGTAAGCGTATTGTCATATCGCTGGTTTGGTTCCGGGGTACACTATGTGATCAAAAGTATCCTGACACCTGGCTGAAAATAACTTACAAGTTTGTGGCGTCCTCCATCGGCAATGGTGGAATTCAATATGGTGTCCGCCCACCCTTAGCCTTGACGACAGCTTCCACTCTCGCAAGCATACGTTCAATCTGGAAGGTTTCTTAGGGTATGGCAGCCCGTTCTTCAGGGAGTGCTGTACTGAGGAGAGGTATCGATGTAGGTCGGTGAGGCCTGGCAAGAAGTTGGCGTTCCAAAACATCCCAAAGCTGTTCTATAGAATTCAGGTCAGGACTCTGTGCAAGCCAGTCCATTACAGGAATGTTATTGTCGTGTAACCACTCCGCCACAGGCCGTGCATTATGAACAGCTGCTCGATCGTGTTGAAAGACGCAATCGCCATCCCCGAATTGCTCTTCAACAGTGGGAAGCAAGAAGATGCTTAAAACATCAGTGTAGGCCTGGGCTGTGATAGTGCCACGCAATCAACAAGGGGTGCAAGCCCCCTCCATGGAAAACTCGGCCACAACGTAACACCACCGCCTCCAAATTTTACTGTTGGCACTACACACGCTGGCAGATGACTTTCACCGGGCATTCGCTATACCCACACCTGCCATCGGATCGCCACACTGTGTACCGTGATTCGTCACTCCACACAACGTTTTTCCACTGTTCAATCGTCCAATGTTTACGTTCCTTACATCATGCGAGGCGACGTTTGTCATTTTACCGGCGTGATGTGTGGTTTATGAGCAGCCACTCGACTATGAAAACCAAGTTTTCTCACCTCCCACCTAATGTTATAGTACTTGCAGTGGATCCTGATGCAGTTTGGAATTCCTGTGTGGTGGTCTGGATAGATGTCTGCCTATTACATATTAAGACCCTCTTCAACTGTCGGCGGTCTCTGTCAATCAACAGATGTGGTCGGCCGTACGCTTTTGTGCTGTACGTGTCCTTTCACGGTTCCACTTCACTATCACATCGGTAACAGTGGACCTAGGGGTGTTTAGGAGCGTGGAAATCTCGCTTACAGACGTATGACACAAGTAATACCCAATCACCTGACCACGTTCTAAGTCCGTGAGTTGCGTGGAGCGCCCCATTGTGCTCTCTCACGATATCTACTGACTACTGAGGCCGATGATATGGAGTACCTGATAGTAGGTGGCAGTAAAATGCACCTAATATGAAAAATATATGTTTTTGGGGGTGTCCAGACACTTTTTATCACATTGTGTCTCCTTGCGAGCGGCTGCATTTGCAGAGTCGAGCACGGGACACGGAGCTGTTATGTTGTGCTGTGGGTAGCTCTATATGTGAACGGCATTATTATGGAAGTCCAAGTGTTGCTACAAGTGCTATTACAGTGAAGTAGTGAGAAATGGAAGTGGATTCACTGGAAAGTGAGTAAAGAAGTAATTAAATATGAGCAGTACCGCCGGTAACGTGCTTGCCTATCCGCCCGTTGCGGGTTGTACCGTACAATATCAATCGTCCGCGTAGTTCGGCGTCCCTGAATGAACTAATGTCAATCAGTAATATAGTTTACCACAAAAGAGAGTATTCAAGAGCCAGTGTCTTGTAGCGAGCGTTAGAACGTTTGTTCGGTCATCGCGTTCCGCATCATCGACAATCAGCCACGCCGCGACGGTTACGCGCATGCTATTGCAAGTGAGAACTGTGAACTGTAATTGAACTCAATGAACAGTGTTGTATTATTACAAGTGTCAAGAAGGACTGGTACCAGATATCTGTGTGTACGTGATGAGCGTTAAGAACTTTCGTTCGAACATTCGGATTCCACAACATCAACAAGCACCCGCGTCGTGTCGGTTATGCGTACAATCGTCCAAATGATAATTGTGGACAGATAATCATCAAGAATGTGAATTGGCATCGACACTTACGACTTAGAGTGTAAACAGTGCAACCTGCGATTTTCTTAACGTCTCAGAATATAGTTGTTCATACCAGACGCCGCGCGGGGTAGCAGCGCGGTCTAGGGGCGTCATGTCACGGTCCGAGCGGCTCCCCCCCCCCCCCCCTCCCCGTCGGAGGTCCGAGTCCTCCCTCGCGCGCGCGCGCGCGCGCGCACTCGTGTGTGTGTGTGTGTGTGTGTGTGTGTGTGTGTGTGTGTGTGTGTGTGTGTGAGCGATGGCCTCAGCAGTTTGGTCCCAAAATATCTTACCACAAATTTTCAAATTTTCACACCAGATGCAGGACAATGTTGTGTTTAATGTTGAGTGGCACCCCTAGCCCCGCGTGCATATCTATATACGTAATTTCAGGTAAGCCAGCAGCAGTGTGGAGCAGAACAACACGACCGCCGCGGAAGTATCAGGTACGTGGTGTGGACAGGGCGCACGGTCGAAGCGAGAACGAGTTTAAGGGACCCTCCACCATTTGTACCCCCGGGCGTATTAGAACACGTACATACATCCTATTTGTTCTTCACAAGCACCACGTGTTACGACTCTTCTATTCCGTACTGGAAGTTTTGACTCTTGAATTCCTTTCTTGTAACGTAGTTCACACCCGTTTATTTGTTGTTTTCATTTCTGTGAGAGGGCTGTGCTGCTCTCACTATTCATCACATTTACTTGCGACGGTAATATATTCTTTCCACATGACTCATATTCTTCAAGCAATGTATGGTATGACATCAGTGACCGGAGGGGAAGTATATAATTTTGTGAAAAATAAATTGGAATGAGCGAGATTTGAACATGGATCTCCCGCTTTGCTAACACCATGACCACACAACCACGACGCCATGCTTCTTATGAGTAGTTCAATGTTGTACATCTTCAGCTTGGACCGTTTACCGTTTCTATTCATTTTCTTTTTTCTCAGTTCAGTACAGCTTCCTCCTATTTTCACGCTTGATCTGTGTTCGCTTTTTGACGGGCTGTCCATTGGGCCAATTTATCACTAAGTCTGGGGGAGACGCGATGGGGAGTTTCCCTTCCAAGCAATGCTTTAAAAAAGTCATTTTGCAAAAGCAATTTTATCTTTTCATTGTCACAGATTTTAAGTAATTTTACGTTGTAATAATGGACTTCAGTTTTAATTTCAATAACTTTCAGAAAAATAGCTAAAACTTCGTTTACTTCATTAAATTATTTCTATGTATAATCATAATTTTGCAAACCACGTTAACTCCCAACACTGTCATTATTGCAAACAATTGATATTAATACTAGTGAGGTAAAAGTTTTATTGGTTTTCATTCTCGTTTTAATTTCCAATGTCTTTTCATTTGTGTAGTTTGTGAGCGTTTACCTGCATTTGCATGTTTTATTGTTTTGGATTTAATTTCGTTTGGATCATTCCGCTGTGTCAGCCCCGATAGCTGAGTGGTCAGCGTGACGGATTGCCGTTCTACGGGCCTGGGTTCGATTCCCGACTGGGTCGGAGATTTTCTCCACCCAGGGACTGGGTGTTGTGTTGTCTTCATCATCATTTCATCCCCATCCGGCGTGCAGGTCGCCCAATGTGCGGTCGAATGTAATAAGACCTGCACCAAGGCGGCCGGACCTACCCCGTAAGAGGCCTCCCGGCCAATGACGCCGAACGCTCATTTCCATTTCCATTCCGCTGTGCCCACGAAGAACACACGCTATGGATCGCTCGCCCTTCATTAGCAGGCAGTAGCACGCTACCAGTTGTTCAGTTTAAGGGAGTATCTTATCAATGCTAATTTGCTTAATTTGGGCTAATAGGTGATGACTCATAATCCTATAGTTTTTGGGAAAGTACTTGCGTGTGCGAGTGTAATGTTCCGCTAAACTGGGATAAAGATAAAGTATTCCTGGTTCCAGTTACCTAACAACTTCGAAGCGCGAGAAATTAGAGGAGACGGATCAGGATTTCGTCAGTCCCAGTAGTCGAACACGGCTGGTTCTACTTAGTCGATGGTCGAGCACGAGCTGTTTCAGATGACAGAGTTACATTCTGTGATACCCTCTGATACGTTATCTTCACAGTGTGAATAGTCGTCCGCACGTCTCCCTCCCCTTTTTTTTTCAATAACTTGAAGTGTACAGCCTTTTGCTTAATAACGGCTCCGATAAATCAAACCGTCTTATCATCATGCCTACATACAAGTTGAGGGATTGTTAAAGGGCGACAAGTACATTCCTTACATTTACAGAAAGCTTTTTATATAGCGCCCCACTGCAGATTGTTAACGGGAGTCCGAGCATGCGAGATAGGTTCTGAGGTACGTGAGCGGCTCTAAGACTTCTTAAGGAATAGAACCCAGTACAGTGTCCTCGATGACAAGTGTTGGTCAGAGACAAGGGTATCGTCAGCAGTGCCCCAGGAAAGCGTGACGTCACAGCACTGCTATTGTTCTCCAAACGCATACACGAACTAAAGGCTAGAGTGAGCAGCAATCTGCGACTGTTTGCTCATGACACTGTAGTGAATGGGAAAGTGTCATCATCGTGTGGCTAAAGGAGGATACTGGATGACTTAGAAATTCTGATTGGTGTAGTGAACGACATGCCTGCGCTACACGTTGAAAAATGCAAGTAAATGTGGATAAGTAGGAAAAAGAATCGTGTAATGTTCGGATACAGATTACTGGTGTATTGCTTGATAGACAGGTCGAGTAAATACATTGTGCAACGATACAAGTGTGAGTACCAGCTTGTATAAACTATTTCAATAATATAATTTTTTTCGTAGCCTGTTACTGCGAGTATTAGCCAAGCATAGATGGACAACAATACAGGGTGATTCAAAAAGAATACCACAACTTTAAAAATGCGTATTTAATGAAAGAAACATAATATAACCTTCTGTTATACATCATTACAAAGAGTATTTAAAAAGGGTTTTTTTCACTCAAAAACAAGTTCAGAGATGTTCAATATGGCCCCCTCCAGACACTCGAGCAATATCAACCCGATACTCCAACTCGTTCCACACTCTCTGTAGCATATCAGGCGTAACAGTTTGGATAGCTGCTGTTATTTCTCGTTTCAAATCATCAATGGTGGCTGGGAGAGGTGGCCGAAACACCATATCCTTAACATACCCCCATAAGAAAAAATCGCAGGGGGTAAGATCAGGGCTTCTTGGAGGCCAGTGATGAAGTGCTCTGTCACAGGCTGCCTGGCGGCCGATCCATCGCCTCGGGTAGTTGACGTTCAGGTTTCATAACTAACCTTTTTCGTAGGACTCTCCATACAGTTGATTGTGGAATTTGCAGCTCTCTGCTAGCTCTGCGAGTCGATTTTCCTGGGCTGCGAACAAATCCTTGCTGGATGCGTGCTACATTTTCATCACTCGTTCTCGGCCGTCCAGAACTTTTCCCTTTGCACAAACACCCATTCTCTGTAAACTGTTTATACCAACGTTTAACACACCACCTATCAGGAGGTTTAACACCATACTTCTTCGAAATGCACGCTGAACAACTGTCGTCGATTCACTTCTGCCGTACTCAATAACACAAAAAGCTTTCTGTTGAGCGGTCGCCATCTTAGCATCAACTGACGCTGACGCCTAGTCAACAGCGCCTCAAGCGAACAAATGTACAACTAAATGAAACTTTATAGCTCCCTTAATTCACCGACAGATAGTGCTTAGCTCTGCCTTTTGTCGTTGCAGAGTTTTAAATTCCTAAAGTTGTGGTATTCTTTTTGAATCACCCTGTATATAAAAGGCAGTGAGGTGAGAACGGCAAACACAGTGCGCTTCTGCCATCTAGCGGTAACAGTGATAAATTGAGCTCGCCTAGCACTGTATGGTGCTGCCGTCAGAGAGATAAATGAACAATCTTAAGCCGTAGGTATATTTTTGAACTTTACTGTTTAAATAATTACTTCTGTATTGTTATATGTATTTTCTAAAACTGCTTTGATCATTGTAATTGTTATCGACTTGTGCAAAGACAAACGTATAGCGTCATTACTTTAGTTTTAAGAGATAATCAGTAGAGATTTCCCCGAGGAAGGGTTTTGGCGGCAGAATTACTGCCATTTTACTCACTAGAACATTCTCTAAGTAGAAGTGGAAGACAGTTCGAGTTACGTGTGAAATGGTGAACACGTATTGTAAGCTGTGGTGGACAAAATTGAGCATAATTGTTATAAAAGCCTCTGCATTCTAGAGAGAGATCAGTAAAGCGAATGCTGGTTACTTGCTCCACGCGAGTGTCTGCCCACAAACATTTACGATTCCGATCGCCGCTCACGATTAATTATAGGCGAAGGGTGTCCATATTAGGATAAACTGGGTGGGGCATCGCACTTGGCGTAATGGAAGGAGAACGTAACGATGGTAGTAGCGAAGGCGAGAAGTGGAATACGGTTTATTGGGAGACTTCTAGGGAAGTGAAGCTTATCAATTTTTGGGTACTACTCGAGTGTTTGGGTTCACCACCTGCTTAGATTCGTGCTGCTCGATTTGTTACCGGTAGGTTTTCTCAGCACGAATATTACGGAAATGCTCCTTTAACTCAAGTGGGAATCCTGGAGGGAACACGACGTTCCTTTCACGAAGCCCTTTTGAGAAAATTTACGAGAATCAGCATTTGCGGCCGACTGCAGAACGATTTTACTGCTACTAACACATATTTCGCAAAAAAATGAGGAATTAGGGCTCGAACGAAGGCATACAGACAGTCTTTTTTCCCTCGCTCCATTTCCGAGTGGAACAGGAAAGACTGGTACAAGGTACCCTCTGTCATGCACTGTATAGTATGCAGAATACAGATGTAGATGTAATGTCACCTTTAGCACGTGGGTGCACAATGTGCAAATTATGCTGCTAAATAAAACATTTACACATATGTATCTTGTTGGCTTTTATGATTGTCAGCAAACCAGAAACAAGTTTGAAATTTCCTCATTTTTGCTCTTAACTTTTTAAGTCAGCCGTTTCCAAACGAGTTTCTCAAATTTATACGTTTGCCTTCTATATCATCTCTGAAAATTTGTCTCATATACGTTTGGTACAGGAATAACCAGTCGGTGTTTACATATTCTGCACTACAATGGACCCGCAACGCTGCAACGTGCTAATGATAACCGCGATGACGTCGCAAATACTGTTATTGCTAGCAATTTTCGGTCGGTAGTGGAAATTTGAATGGCAATTACGCGGCAGAAGTGACTCGCTGCGCAGTTCCGCCCCCGTGTTTCGCGCGCCACTGTGTGTTGATTCGAGCGGCTGAACCCTGGCGCCGGAGAACAAGAGGGCGCTCTCCAGCCAGCCGTGTTTGCCTTTAATGCATTATGCACGTTCATTTTCGGCGGTAATCAGCGAGTAATTTGGGCCCGCTAAGTAATGCGCTCCGAGGGGCTGGAAAATTGTCGGCCGCGGCACAGGACCGGGAGGGAGGGAGCAAACAGCCCTCTCCAGGCGTTCCAGAAGGCGAGGAGCGACAACCAGGAGGCCACAGGCTGGAGCACTGGAGAATGGAGGTCGCGACACTCGGCAGCGCTCGGGGTCGCCTTCTAGTAACAACGGCTGGACTTTACAATGAACAGCCGCCTGGGTATATCCTTAAAATTAATTGACGGTCCACCTTTAGTGTAGGCAGTCTTTCTTCAGACACAATTTATGCTGTGATTTTTACGTAAAGAACTAGGAAGTAATAGGTCAAGCAGTACCTCATCACTGGCTGCGAGACCGAGACTACGAGGTTTTCGTTTGTGAAGTTTGATTGTTGTTTGTTTCTCTCTCTCTCTCTCTCTCTCTCTCTCTCTCTCTCTCTCTCTCTCTCTCTCTCTCACGTGCACCCGCTGAGCGTAGGTGACTGCATCCAATAGAATATAATATCGTTGATGGCGAAATGAGATAAAGGAGAGGGTGAAGCCTAGTGTCGGCACATAGCCTACTAACGTAACCATCATTTACTAGTTAGGCGTGAATCATGGACAGATTCGCCAACTGCTGCCCGCAGAGAAGCACGAGGAGCGATCTATAAGCGTCGGTATGTGATCGACTTGTCGTCAGTCCCTTCAGCCTTTATTGCTACAAACATCCTAATGATGTCGCTGCTTCTTTATTCAAACAGCTCTTTATTTGGCTTCACGGGGCCGAGTCGACGCGTACCAGACCTCCGTACCTCAGAAAAATATGAGGACGTACCGAGAATCGAACCCGGGCACTTTAGCACCGAAGGCAACTATGCTAACTTTTCTACATCTACATGGATACTCTGCAAATCACATTTAAGTGCCTCGCAGAGGGTTCATCGAACCATCTTCACAATTCTCTATTATTCCAATCTCGTATAGCGCACGGAAAGAATGAACACTTATATCTTTCCGCACGAGCTCTGATTTCCCTTATTTTATCGTGGTGATCGATCCTCCCTATGTAGGCCGGTGTCAACAAAATATTTTCGCATTCGGAGGAAAAAGCTGGTGACTAGAATTTCGTGAGAAGATTCCGTCGCAACGAAAAACGCCTTTCTGTTAATGATTTCCTGCCCAAATCCTGTATCATTTCTGTGACACTCTCTCCCACACATCGCGATAATACAAAACGTGCTGCCTTTCTTTGAACTTTTTAGATGTACTCCGTCAGTCCTACCTGGTATGGATCCCACGCCGCGCAGCAGTATTCTAAAAGAGGACGGACAAGCGTAGTGTTGGCAGTCTCCTTAGTAGGTCTGTTACATTTTCTAAGTGTCCTGCCAATAAAACGCAGTCTTTGGTTAGCCTTCCCCACAACATTTTCTATGTGTTCCTTCCAATTTAAGTTGTTCGTAATTGTAATACCTAAGTATTTAGTTGAATTCACAGCTTTTAGATTAGACTGATTTATCGTGTAACCGACGTTTACGAGTTCCTTTTAGTACTCATGTGGATAATCTCACACTTTTCGTTATTTAGGGCAACTGCCACTTTTCGCACCATTCAGATATCTTTTCTAAATCGTTTGCAGTTTGTTTTGATCTTATGATGACTTTATTAGTTGATAAACGACAGCGTCATCTGCAAACAACCGAAGACGGCTGCTCAGATTGTCTCCCAAATCGTTTATATAGATAAGGAACAGCAATGGGCCTATAACACTACCTTGGGGAACGCCTGAAATCACTTCTGTTTTACTCAATAACTTTCCGTCAATTACTACGAACTGTGAACTCTCTGACAGGAAATCGCAAATCCAGTCACATAACTCAGACGATATTCCGTAAGCAAGCAATTTCATTACAAGCCGCTTGTGTGGTACAGTGTCAAAAGCGTTCCGGAAATCCAGGAATACGGAATCGATCTGAAATCCCTTGTCAATATCACTCAGCACTTCATGTGAATAAAGAGCTAGTTGTGTTTCACGAGACTTGTTTTCTAAACCCATGTTGACTATGTGTCAATAGACCGTTTCCTTCGAGGTAATTCATAATGTTCGAACACAATTTATGTTCTAAGATCCTGCTGCATATCAACGTTAACGATAAGGGCCTGTAATTTAGTGGATTACTCCTACTACCTTTCTTGAATATTGGTGTGACCTGTGCAATTTTCCAGTGTTCGTAGGGAGATCATTCCCTACGAAGTGTTACACCCAGGTAATTGTACAAGTTGGCCTATTCCAACAGTAACTCACTGACATTATGGTCGTAGGATACATTTTTTTCCTTTTGCGAAGTGCAAAAATTTTACACTTCTGAAAATTCCGAGCAAGTTACCGATCTCTGCACATGTTGAGATCTTATCAAGATCTGACTGAATATTTATGCAGCTTCTTTCAGATAGTATTTCATTATAGCTAACTGCATCACCAACAAAATCCTGATTTTACTATTAATATTGTCTGCAAAGTTATTAATATACAACATGAACACACTTCCCTGGGCAACAACCGAAGTTACTTCTAGACCTAACGATGACCCTCCTTCCAAGATAACACGCTGCGTCCTCCCTACAAAAAGTCCTCAATCCAGTCACAAGTTTCACTTGAAACCCCATATGATCGTACTTTTGAAAATAAGCGTAGGTGCTGTACTGAATCTAATGCTTCTCGGAAATACAGAAATACTACACCTACCTGGCTGCCTTGATCCAAAGATTTCAGTGTGTTACGTGAGAAAAGTGCCAGTTGGGTGTCACATGATCGATATTTTTGAAATCCACGCTGGTTGGCATTGAGGACGTGATTCCTTTTACGATACCTCATTACGTTTGAGCTCATGATATGTTCTAAGATTCTACAACAAATCGATGACAAGGATTTTTTTTTTGTTTAGGGCGCAAAACTGCTATGGTCATTAGCGCCCGGTCCGTGACTTAGGAAACAATAAAAACCGAAAATGGAAACCAGCAGAAATGGGAACGAAGCTCAAGAAATTGGAGAAACTAAAAGCAGAAGGAAGGCTTAAAAATACACTATAGAAAGGGGTTGGTGGTCCCCAAAAAAAGCTTGAAATGACTGACGTCATTTCACTGGCACTAATAAACTCGAGAACGCGATCGGCCGAGCGCGTGTCATCTGCTAAAATTGACGATATATCAGGCGACAGCTGTAGACGGGCGCATAACGGAGTGAAATAGGGGCACTCAATTAAAAGAGCAGTGGGGACAGAGTGGGGGAGGATCGCCGCTTAAAAGATGTCGATGGCTAAAAAGATAAGGATTTTGGACGGTAGTTTCGCGAATCACTTCTACTACCCTTCCTTTGGACAGGTGTGACCTGTGTTTCTTCCAAGAACTACGCACGGTTTTTTGTTCGAGGGATCTACGATACATTATCGTTAAAAGAGCTATTAACGCAGCCGTAAATTCAGTATAGAACCTGTGTGTAATGCCGATCGCGCTCTTACTTAACTGACCGTATGTTTCTATTCCTCAGCATTTCTGAATAGATTTCAGATACCATATTATATTCATATTATTGTACCTTCATCCCTATCCACCCCACTCCTTGATGAGCAGCGCTCACTCCCAACTATGCGTTTTCGTGAACTTCGCTGTCTATCTGTGTTTGGTTTCCCGCCCTTGTTGCGGTTACGTCGTAGTTCTTCCTCCTCCGCCCGCATCTCGTGGTCGTGCGGTAGCGTTCTCGCTTCCCACGCCCGGGTTCCCGGGTTCGATTCCCGGCGAGGTCAGGGATTTTCTCTGCCTCGTGATGGCTGGGTGTTGTGTGCTGTCCTTAGGTTAGTTAGGTTTAAGTAGTTCTAAGTTCTAGGGGACTGATGACCATAAATGTTAAGTCCCATAGTGCTCAGAGCCATTTTTTTTTCTTCCTCCTCCTACGTGTGGCAACAGCGATGTATATCGATATTTGCACCGTGCACCATTTTTGGTTTCGTGCATATAGTTTCCGGCTAGAGGGTCTGCAGTGAGTCGGTCGGTTGCTGCGGACCAGGGAAGTTATCTCTGCACGCTGCAGTAGGCTGGGTCCGCTGGCGGTCCCTGCGCAATGTCGGAGCCTGTGTGGAGCTATCCGATCGCTACGAGCTTCGTGGTTCACCGACCCAGGACGTCAAAGTTGAGTAGGGGTTTCAACTATCCAAGTCACGTCCATTCATGTTGTGTGGTTCGTTTCGGTGGTTCGCTGTTGGGGAGGTTTTCCTGTGAGCGACACCAAGCGTTCCTATTGCTGAAATTTAGCCGCCATGCGGTGCAATTAACTATATTGGTTGACTACAATTCGAGTGGACCAGCGGAATTTTCTGCCTTGTGGCCGTTAGTGTTCTGATTACCTGCCCTGGCCACTGACGTAAATTCAGGCAGTGTTCCTTTTGGGTGAAGTTAACTATATTACCATATTTCAAATTCAAGTTTACCAGCGGAATTTTCTGCCTTGTGGCCGTCAGTGTTCCGGTTACCTGCCCTGGCCACTAACGTAATTTCAGGCAGCGTCTTTTCCTCACCTGTTGCTGCTTCCAACATGGTGTGTAGTTTTGACAGCTAATACATATTTCATTATGGATAATCACGTTCGTAATCTTTTGTGTTTGAGTTCTCACGCACTGATTGGTGGCAAGCAAGTCATTGAGTCGGTCGGTCCGTGGCTGTCCCCTGGTTGGGTTCCGACGGATCAAGTGTAGTTGGGCTCACCACCTGTCTCACCTAAGTGAACGAGGGCATACCGAACTCCCTGGAGGCTTCTGAGCGCCGTTTTCTTTATTGTCCTTCGCACGGTGTTTAATTGTCTGTTTATAATCTACCATAGCCAATGATTTAAAATTCTTGTTTTTACTGGACTTTGTTTTTTTTTTAATTTTGGAAAATCAATTGTGGGCGGTAAGCCGCTTCAAACCTTTTTCTTGAAATTACCCTTTAAGCAGAAACATTGCGGCCTTTTGCCATAAAAGATTATGGTAATATATTTTAAAAATTTCAAATTTAATTGTGCCCCTCAGCCGCTTGTTTTGCATATGTTTGTTCTATCTACTTTTGCCTTGAGGCTTTCCAGCTTAACTGTGATACCACATATATTTTAATTATTTTATTTGCTATTTTAACTGCAGTTTTAATTTGTTGACTTACGATTTCTTGTTTGGAGGCCCTCAGCCGTGAAATAATTGCCGTTTTGAAGCTCGTAGTTCAAAAGGTTCGGCTATGTGCCGTTTTGGTTAAAAGGTGTTATTAAATTACAATAAATTACAATTTTGAGTGAAGCTGACCGACACCTTATTTGGCCCTTTCCACAGTCCCAATCACCTGCTCTGTCCTGCGGGTTTTGATTTCACTGAATCAACTTCAACTGAGGAATATACCTTATGGCTGCTGCATGCTCCTCCAACGGCTCCGATCTTCCAGTGGTACTGATCCCATATAGCCCATTGGAGAACATGCTGGTAATAGTGTTCGAAAGCCAAAGGAGAAAACATCAGTGACAATGTAAGTGACCCAGAAATAGAGGCGTGCACAGACAGCCAAATGGTTAAGGCGACTCGTCACGGTAAGCGGGAAATCAAAGTTCAGTCCTGGGCTGGCACAAATTTTCATTCGTTACTATATATTCATTCCACTGCAGGTTCAGTACATCCGACCGCTTTTCGCCTAGACAGTTCCATGTCATTGCATCTTTACTGATTTTATCTCCATCAAAATGGCTCTGAGCACTATGGGACTTAACATCTGAGGTTAGCAGTCCCCTATAACTTAGAACTACTTAAACCTAACTAACCTAAGGACAGCACACACATCCATGCCCGAGACAGGATTCGAACCTGCGACCGTAGCGGTCGCGCTGTTCCAGACTGATGCGCCTACAACCGCTCGGCCACTCCAGCCGGCTTATCTCCATCATCTATTCATTTCAAAGAATCTAATTCAACTGACTTTAAACAGTGTTGTCTAACCAGATCACAACAGAAACCATAATTTCTCTACCTGCAATTGAACAAATCACTATGGGCACTTTCCGCCTGCAAAGGTAGCAAGAAATTTGTGAACGCCGCTTCTGCTTTGTCCCTCGATAGCACGAACACACACACTGCCTTTCAAAGAATGTATACCAGGCTCTTTCCCTTTACACATCTAGCCTGCGACATGGCATTAGTGGCAAAACAGATCAAATCTACGTAACAACAGACGCAGTTAATGTTGGCTCTACCGTGAGTGCGTTAACCTTAAACTGTCCTCCACCTAGTTGGTTCGGGTGGAGCTTCCGCCAGCGCCCCTTATGGTTGTCTCCAATGGTTCATTGTTCCCCAGAAGGCCTAACTGCGACGTCCAAGCCCGCCGATTTCAGCCAACGACTTCTTAGTAGCTGCGCCATACGTGGAGAATCCCCATTCCGACGTACTTAACAACATTGGAGCTTTTATTTTATTATCTATTTCTCGTAGTTCACATACTAGCTTTCTGTTCTTTTCCACGAGCGAAATGAAATGCAATTAGCAAAACAGGGACTCCATAGTACTACATTACCATATGGTGACCACAATGCAAATAATGCACTGGTGTCTAAATAGATAGTAGAATGTTTTCCTTAACTATGTTAAATGCGGGAAGTAATGATGATCAATGCTCGTAAATGTTCTCAGAAAGATGCCCGACACTGTTTGATGACAATCACCACGACACATTTCAAATGCTTCACGATGCTCAAAAACATTAGCGAACTTCATCACTATAGAGCACAGCACACGCTGTAGTTAAGTCTACTGAAGAATAACTTATGGCGTACAACGTAAAAGGACTCCCGTTTGTGTGTGTGTGTGTGTGTGTGTGTGTGTGTGTCCTCTTTCCCGCACTGCGTTCAGTCCGTCATGCAATAATTCAGTGTTTTTTTGTGCAAATACTTTCATAAACCCAGCAGCAGCAGGGTATTACGCCATACACGCGTCGTTTTTATGTCTATTAAAGCTTTTATAGACAATAAAAGCTAAATGCGTACGACGTGAATGAAAAGAGATTTTTATTGTGCCACAGACGTAATCTGAGCAGACCACGTCGGATTATTGTACTGTGGTACTGAATCGTGTTTGAGCACTGACACACACACACACACACACACACACACACACACACACACACACACACAAAGGTTGAAAAGGCGGCATCGCCGGGGTGGTTTTAAAAGCGGATCGGAGCATTCCAACGAAAATGTGAGCGCTCTTAGAAAGTTACGTGTTAAATAGCTTCCAGTTCTAGACTGCTCTTACGAAGGTGAAAATACTCCACGACTACGTCAACCCCTACAGCATTATTAAATTCACTTTTCTGCACGAAGAAAAATATTCTTCGTATTTTTCTTATTAAGTAATGTTACTGGGTGACAGCTGTTTATGAAATTTCAAGAAAAACAGGCAGGATTGTTCCGTTTTGGGGAGGAAAGGCTGCCGGCAAACAGTACAAGACAGTAAACAACGTTTTGTTCGAAACGAAACAACCCTTATGTAAATCCCGTATGGAAATCAGTGCAACAGTAATCAACTTGAGCTTTCATTTGAACTTGTGAAATAGTGCACAAAAATGGAATCGTCAAATGACTTAGACCAGCCTACACATTGAGTTATCATCATTGATCAAAATCACAATTTACAGTGAAGCGAGAAAGAAACAGGTAGAGGCATGCGTATTGAACTACAGATACGCGTAAACAGGCAGAATACGGTGCTGCGGTCGTCAAAGCCTATATAAGTCAATAAGTGTCTGGCGCAGTTGTTAGATCGGTTACTGCTGCTACAATGGCAGGTTATCATCAAGATTTAAGTGAGTTTGAACGTGGTGTTACAGTCGGCGCACGACCCATTGGACACAGCATCTCCGAGGTAGCGATGAAGTGCGGATTTTCCCGTACGACCATTTCACAACTGTACCGTGAATATCACGAATCCGGTAAAACGTTAAATCTGCGACATCACTGCGGCTGGAAAGACACCGCAAGAACGGCACCAACGACAACTGAAGAGAATCGTTCAACGTGAAAGAAGTGCAACCCTTCCGCAAATTGCTGCAGATTTCAATGTGTCAGCGTGCGAACCATTCAACGAAACATCATCGATAAGAGCTTTCGGACCCGAAGGCTCACTCGTGCACTTTTGATGACTCTACGACACAAAGCTTTACGCCTCGCCTGGGACTGTCAACACCGACAATGGGGTGACTGAAAACATGTTGCCTGGTCGAACAAGTCTCTCTTCAAATTTTATCGAGCGGATGGACGTGTACCAGTATGGAGGCAACCTCATGAATCCATGGACCCTGCATGTCAGCAGGGGACTGCTCAAGATGGTGGAGGCTCTGTAATTGCGTGGGACGTGTGCAGTTTGTGTAATATTGGACCCCTGATACGTCTAGATACGACTCTAACAGGTGACACGTACGTAAGCATCTTGTCTGATCACCTGCATCTATTTTTGTCCATTGTGCATTCCGGCGGACTTGGGCAATTCCAGCAAGATAATGCGACACCCCACACGTCCAGAATTGCTACAGATTGGTTCCAGGAACACTTTTCTGAGTTTAAACACGTCCGCTGGCCCCAAACATGAACATTATGGAGCATATCTGGGATGTCTCGCAAAGTGCTGTTCAGATGTTGTTTGGTTTGTGGGGCGCTCAACTGCGCTGTACAAATTCCCAACCTTTGCTAAGTCCTGTCTCGCCACTTTAATGTATGATGATGAAATGCTGAGGACAACACAAACACCCGGCCATCTCGAGGCAGGTGAAAATCTAACCCGGGAATCTAACCCGGGACCCCGTGCTCGGGGCGCTAGAACGCGACCGCGAGACCACGAGCTGCGGACGTGTTGTTCAGAAGAGATCTCTACCGCCTCGTACTCTTATGGATTTATGGACAGCCCTGCACGATTCATGGTATCAGTTCCCTCCAGCACTACTTCAGACATTAGTCGTGTCCATGCCACTTCGTGTTGCGGCACTTCTGCGTGCTCGGTAGGGAGGGGGGTGGCTACACGGTATTAGCCAAGTATACCAGTTTTTTAGGCTCTTCAGTGTATCCAAACGTCAAATTCCTCTCCTTTGTCAACCTTTACATCTCCGAGTACCTCTTGCACCCAACATCCCTAGTTGCTTGTAGTACATATTCTAACCTCTGTCTATCCCCGTCCAGCTCTCTAGTACCATGAAAGCTATTCCGTCACGTCGTAACATGTCCTGCCGTCCTATCCTTTTTGTCAATGTTCCACACACGTTCCTCTCTTCGTTCATTCTGCAGAGAGCCACGTGATTTCTTATGAGTCCATCTAACTTTCAACAGCCTCCTGTAGCACCATACATCGAACACTTCCAGTCTCTTTTTTCCTGTTTTCCCCCAGTCCACGATTCACTTCCACACCATTTTTTTTTCTTCCAGGCGTACATTCTCGGAAATTTCCTCCTCACATGAAGACAGATATTGCGTGGGTCTACATGAGAAAAAAAATCATTTTGCATAACAGGCTGATCTTATACTCAGCAATAAATTGTCATTGCAATCAATGGTAGTACTTACAAGACCCAACTTCCATGTGCGCGACGCGGTAAGTATTTTTGGTATTATTTATTGTATGGTGACAGGAGAAAATACTAGGCAACTATTTGCAACAAACGTACAGGTATGCATTTTTACACGAATGCACATAATCTTAAGTTCGTAATGGGTGAACAGCCTTATGTCCTGGTTTGAAATACAGTCAAAAGCTTCTGCAGACAAATTGTGGAGGTCTTCCATTGGCCCTTTGAACGCTCTGAGGGACATTCAAATGTTATATGATGTACAGTTTGCTGGCCTTCGTCGCAGTCACATTCCGTGGGACGATTTCAATCTTCACTGGTGCAGCAACGCCCAGCATCTGTCCCGGTCTCCTCTGATACGATTCAGCGTGCACCAGCTTCAGTGAGGCAGATGAAAACCTGCTGGTCGCTCACGGCGAGTTTTAATTAATTGGTGGTGATGCTTTAAGGAAGTGTGCTTCTGGCATTAATTGTTCCAGGCGTCTTGCATGCTGAAATTTCTATTCTGCGGGATGATTGCTGTGCGCCACGATCGTTGTCTTGACCTCTGTTGCTGGTGTGCTGATAATGAAATTTCTGAATGAACTGGTAATATGGGTTGTTTTTTGTTCTTGTCCATATGTTCAGCAGTGACTATGAGCTTATAGGTGGTGGTGATGGTGCCGGAATATTACTAAGAACTGATGGCTAGTGCGTGTTTGTGGGACAAATACAGCTCGTGATGACGCGCATTGCTTGATCGAGCTGTGTGTCAATTACTTTAATGTATTGACTTCCGCAGGAATTACTCCTCTATTACCCTGCTCGAGTGCCCCAGCTGGCGCTAAGCGAGCAGCAACTATTAAGAAGAGACCGAACTACATTAAACAAACTCTCTGACAGAGACTCGGAGGAAAGATACTCGAAGAGGGTCCTGATCAGAACCCTTTACAAAGTCTAAGTATGAATGAGTGGCTGTATCTCTTCTAACTGCGTCCTGGTAACGAAATTTAGCTCCACTGCGATATTCAGCGTTGCGTTCTAATTACGGTGCTAAGTGGAAATGGCTCTGAGCACTATGGGACTTAACTTCTGAGGTTATCAGTCCCCTAGAACTTGGAACTACTTAAACCTAACTAACCTAAGGACATCACACACATCCATGCCTGAGGCAGTATTCGAACCTGCGACCGTAGCGGTCGCGTGGTTCCAGACTGTAGCGCCTACAACCGCTCGGCCACACTGGCCGGCACAGTGCTGAATGGTTTGATACTGTCAATTTGTGTTTCATATTATTTTCAAAGTAATTTTCGAACGAATTACGCAAATTTAGGAAGGAATTTTATCATTTATTTTCTTCGTTCTGTGCCGTGTGTGGCACTATGGGTTGAGGTTGGCACTAGCCGCCTAGGCTGGTCATGCCTCCCCCTCGACGATGGGGTCGCTGGACATTAGTGGAAGACAGAGTCCTGGCGGTGGTGAGAGGAGGTGGTGAGCGGCGGACGCAGCGGAGTGCTGCCGTTGTGTTCTGGACGAGCATGTGGCATACCGGAATGTTGGACATGAGTGTAACCCGCCAGCTGGTCGTGAAGATTCCTTCTCGACGATGCAGCGTCACTGAGGTAGAGGTAGTGTGTTCGACCAATGTTACCACTCGGCCTGTTTTTCTGTTCATTCGCCTGCAGCGCGCCGCTTGTGGATGACTGATTTGCTTCCTGTGGAACTTTAATTGCTGTATGCGCCCCGCGGCAGATTGGTTTTAAGGGTGCTTATTAATGAACAAGAATAAGGTTGTGTATGCCTTGATGTATGAGAAGGTCGCGTGTGTGTATTGATCCTAACTAGTATTAACTAACTAACTTCAACCCCTGTCAGTTTATAGAAGAGCCTGTGTTTATGCGTTGTGGGTCGCTTGTGTCCAATACTGTCCTGTTGTAGGTGCGACCTGGGATGTAGATGTCTGTTTTTGTTTGACTGAACGGGCTGATAAGATCGGTATTAGAGGACTGAATGAAAAGGGAGCGCCGCCCGGGATCCAAATCTACAAAAAGGAGAGGGAAGGAACCGTCACTTATATATAAGTATTCACGTATGGGCCCAATAGGACCACGCGAGGTACAATCCAGCAACATCATTTTTGATGGTTGGCCGTCCTTCGTGTCCAAATTTGTTTCATCCTTTCAGAATGAAGTCTCTTTCTTTCATCAGACCACGGTGTTCCAGTCCGTTTTCTAGTTTCCCTCTGACCAACTCTCCAAGCAAATATCCAGGCTTCAAGACTTTGTAACAAAGTCCAAGAAGCCGACCTTGCCTAAGGTTATTGGACGGACCACAGATAGCGGATAGTGAACACCAGATATGGTGGACAGCTGCGAATACAGAATAAGCAGTCCCGGACAAAGGCAAAATCAAATCAAATGCACCTTCCGTTGGTCCTATAGCAAGCGACAAAGTGGTCAGTCTCTGTTCACCAGTGGTGCAGTTGAAATTTATATCCTGGGACTAACCTTTCTAATCTTAACGCTCTGTGTTCACTCAATGAGTCTACTCAACCCCACCAGATTCCAGGCACATTCAGCATATTATTATTATTATTATTATTATTATTATTATTATTTTTGTTTCTTTTCTCAGACGTTATGTCTGGTCAAAAATGGAAAGTGACGCGGACCTTGATCAAGCGTGACTTCCTTTTAACTGTACGGTATACGTTATATTGCATTTAGGAACTTTCGGGTAATTGAACATGTATCAATAATTACGGATTTCTGTAGTTGTATATATAAGTTTGGATGTAGCTGTATTGCATTGATGTACTAGTGGATATTGTGTGGTATGACTCCTGTAGTTGATAGTATAATTGGTATAATGTCAACTTTATCCTGATGCCACATGTCCTTGACTTCCTCAGCCAGTTGGATGTATTTTTCAATTTTTTCTCCTGTTTTCTTTTGTATATTTGTTGTATTGGGTATGGATATTTCGATTAGTTGTGTTAATTTCTTCTTTTTATTGGTGAGTATGATGTCAGGTTTGTTATGTGGCGTTGTTTTATCTGTTATAATGGTTCTGTTTCAGTATAATTTGTATTCATCATTCTCCAGTACATTTTGTGGTGCATACTTTTATGTGGGAACGTGTTGTTTTATAAGTTTATGTTGTGTGGCAAGTTGTTGATGTATTATTTTTGCTACATTGTCATGTCTTCTGGGGTATTCTGTATTTGCTAGTATTGTACATCCGCTTGTGATGTGATCTACTGTTTCTATTTGTTGTTTGCAAAGTCTGTATTTCAAATGGTTCAAATGGCTCTGAGCACTATGGGACTCAACTGCTGTGGTCATCAGTCCCCTAGAACTTAGAACTACTTAAACCTAACCAACCTAAGGACATCACACACATCCATGCCCGAGGCAGGATTCGAACCTGCGACCGTAGCAGTCGCACGGTTCTGGACTGCGCGCCTAGAACCGCGAGACACCGCGGCCGGCAAAGTCTGTATTTATCTGTTGTGGTATTGGGATCTTTAATAATATGCTTGCTGTAATATCTGGTGTTTATTGTTTGATCCTGTATTGCAATCATGAATACTTCCGTCTCACTGCATATATTGCCTTTTGTTAGCCATGTGTTGGATGCGTCTTGATCGATGTGTGGCTGTGTTAGATGATACGGATGCTTGCCACGCAGTGTTTTCTTTTTCCAATTTACTTTCTTCATATCTGTTGATGTTATGTGATCTAAAGGGATGTAGAAGTGGTTATGAAATTGCAGTGGCGTAGCTGATGTACACTCCTGGAAATTGAAATAAGAACACCTTGAATTCATTGTCCCAGGAAGGGGAAACTTTATTGACACATTCCTGGGGTCAGATACATCACATGATCACACTGACAGAACCACAGGCACATAGACACAGGCAACAGAGCATGCACAATGTCGGCACTAGTACAGTGTATATCCACCTTTCGCAGCAATGCAGGCTGCTATTCTCCCATGGAGACGATCGTAGAGATGCTGGATGTAGTCCTGTGGAACGGCTTGCCATGCCATTTCCACCTGGCGCCTCAGTTGGACCAGCGTTCGTGCTGGACGTGCAGACCGCGTGAGACGACGCTTCATCCAGTCCCAAACATGCTCAATGGGGGACAGATCCGGAGATCTTGCTGGCCAGGGTAGTTGACTTACACCTTCTAGAGCACGTTGGGTGGCACGGGATACATGCGGACGTGCACTGTCCTGTTGGAACAGCAAGTTCCCTTGCCAGTCTAGGAATGGTAGAACGATGGGTTCGATGACGGTTTGGATGTACCGTGCACTATTCAGTGTCCCCTCGACGATCACCAGTGGTGTACGGCCAGTGTAGGAGATCGCTCCCCACACCATGATGCCGGGTGTTGGCCCTGTGTGCCTCGGTCGTATGCAGTCCTGATTGTGGCGCTCACCTGCACGGCGCCAAACACGCATACGACCATCATTGGCACCAAGGCAGAAGCGACTCTCATCGCTGAAGACGACACGTCTCCATTCGTCCCTCCATTCACGCCTGTCGCGACACCGCTGGAGGCGGGCTGCACGATGTTGGGGCGTGAGCGGAAGACGGCCTAACGGTGTGCGGGACCGTAGCCCAGCTTCATGGAGACGGTTGCGAATGGTCCTCGCCGATACCCCAGGAGCAACAGTGTCCCTAATTTGCTGGGAAGTGGCGGTGCGGTCCCCTACGGCACTGCGTAGGATCCTACGGTCTTGGGTGCATCCGTGCGTCGCTGCGGTCCGGTCCCAGGTCGACGGGCACGTGCACCTTCCGCCGACCACTGGCGACAACATCGATGTACTGTGGAGACCTCACGCCCCACGTGTTGAGCAATTCGGCGGTACGTCCACCCGGCCTCCCGCATGCCCACTATACGCCCTCGCTCAAAGTCCGTCAACTGCACATACGGTTCACGTCCACGCTGTCGCGGCATGCTACCAGTGTTAAAGACTGCGATGGAGCTCCGTATGCCACGGCAAACGCTGACACTGACGGCGGCGGTGCACAAATGCTGCGCAGCTAGCGCCATTCGACGGCCAACACCGCGGTTCCTGGTGTGTCCGCTGTGCCGTGCGTGTGATCATTGCTTGTACAGCCCTCTCGCAGTGTCCGAAGCAAGTATGGTGGGTCTGACACACCGGTGTCAATGTGTTCTTTTTTCCATTTCCAGGAGTGTATTTATATGAGTGATTGCTTTGTGTATGTTGCTAGTTTCTGCTCGTTCTGTGGTTATCCAACATGTGATCTTCTTGTTTTGTATGTTTTCCCTTAACTATGCTATTTTTCTTACATTTGTCTGTTCCAAAAACCATATTTATATCATTGCTGAATACTTCTGTTATCTTTAGTAATTCGTTGAGTTGTTGATTTGTTGCTGCCAGTAGTTTTAGATCATCCATGTATAGCAAATGTGTGATTTTGTGTGGGTATGTTCCAGTAATATTGTATCCATAATTTGTATTATTTAGCATGTTGGATAGTGGGTTCAGAGCAAGGCAGAACCAGAAAGAACTTAATGAGTCTCCTTGGTATATTCCACGCTTAATCTGTATTGGCTGTGATGTGATGATATTTGAATTTATTTGGATCGTAAGTGTGGTTTTCCAGTTTTCATTACTATGTTTAGAAACTGTATCAATTTAGGATCTACTTTGTATATTTCCAATATTTGTAGTAACCATGAGTGGGGTACACTATCAAAAGCTTTTTGGTAATCAATATATGCGTAGTGTAGCGACCTTTGTTTAGTTTTAGCTTGATATGTCCCCTCTGCATTATCAGTTGTTCTTTACACCCTCGTGCTGCTTTGCAACAGAATTTTTGTTCTTCATTTATAATTTTGTTCTGCGTTGTATGTGTCATTAATTTCTGTGTAATGACTAAGGTTAATATTTTGTATATTGTTGGTAGGCATGTTATGGGGCGATATTTAGCTGGGTTTGCTGTGTCTGCTTGATCTTTAGGTTTCAGATAAGTTATTCCATGTGTAAGTGTATCAGGGAATGTGTATGGGTCTGCAATGTAACTGTTAAATAATTTAGTTAGATGTTAATGTGTTGAGGTGAACTACTTTAGGCAGAAATTTGCTATTTTATCTTTTCCAGGGGCTTTCCAATTGTGAGTAGAACTAATTGCTTGGGTGACTTCATGTTGCAAAATTATCACTTCAGGCATTTGTGGTATTATCTTGTATGTGTCTGTTTCTGCTTGTATCCACCGTGCATGCCTGTTATGTTGTACCGGGTTTGACCATATGTTGCTCCAGAAGTGTTCCATGTCTGTTATGTTTGGTGGATTGTCTGTTTTAATGTGTGTGTTATCTATTGTCTGGTAAAATTTCTTTTGGTTTGTGTTGAATGTTTGGTTTTGTTTCCTTCTATTTTCACTTTTTTTGTATGTTCTGAGTCGTTTGGCTAATGCTTGTAATTTCTGCTTCTTTTCGTCTAATTGCTCTGTCGCTTCTTGTTGTGAGATTTTACCTAACCTTTTTCGTTTTTTTTCCGAGATTTCATTTCTTATAAATTGTGTTAGCTGTCCGATGTCTTTTCTCAGTTTTTCTATTCTGATGTGTAGCCTGTCTTACCATGCTGGTTTTGTGGGTTTCTTCTGTGTGTTGGTTGGTTCTGATCTCTGCCTAGTGTGTATATTTAGTGTAGTGAGTGCTCCTATATAAACCAGTAGTTGTAACTCTTCCATAGTTGTGTTTTCATTTATTATGTTGTGTATGATTGTGTTGTTAGTTTTTATTGTTTTTTCGACTTGTGGGTTATTTGGCGGTTAATGCAAGAATGGTCTAATGTCTGTATTTGTGTCTTTGTATTGTATATATGTCAGCTGAAAGTTTTCTTCTATATCTAACATGTGTGTTACTTCGACTTCTATTTGTGCTTGTTCTGGTGGCTGTCCTAACATTTCGTTTTCCTCTGATTGTTTAATTGATGCGCGTTGTTCTTTGTTTGTTTGCTCTGGGATGTTTCAGTCCATTACTGTATTTTCTTCTTTTTCTGATTGCACATTATTTTGTTCCAGTATTTATTGTACTTGTTGTTTGGTGTTTTCTATTTCTGACTGGGGTATCCTGTTATTTTTGATTATTACACGGATCTGATCAGGTAGTCGTTGTTCTGTCAACATTTTCAATTCTGGGTATCTGATAGTAAATGTTGTGTATACTTGTGATCTGTATCCAGTTGTGTTGGTTCCTAGGTTTGTTGCTTGGTAGTAACAGAATATGAGGTGTCGATTAACTTCATCTGACCATCTCATCCTCTGTCTTTGTTTTCCTTCTAGGGTGGTTGCAGGAAGCATATCCTGCAAAATACCTCTATTTGGATTTAGATCATTTTCCAGTCGGTTAGCAGTGTCGTTACCATTGTGGGCGTGCATAGGGTTCAAGCGTCGTCCCCGACCATGACAGCGCTTGTCCGAGGCTTCTTTAGTTCTGTCCTGAACGAACTAATCACGCTAAAAGGGGAGTTAGCCCTATTAGTGGTTTGTTCTTTTCGTCGCCTTTTACGACTGGCAGTACATATCGGAGGCCTATTCTTTTCCCGGGCCTCCACGGGGTTTATTATTATTATTATTATTATTATTATTATTTTCGATTATTCCCTTCTGAGAGAGCGATTGAACTTGAGTAGTCATGATTTCTTCTTCTTTCTTCGTTCTTCCCAAATTCTGTTCATACGTTCACTGTTTTCTCTCTTGCGTTCTTCCGGCCATCTTTTTCCCGTTCTGTTCTCTGTATGTTCTTGTTTAAGTGTGTGTTACTTTATGATGTTTCTAAACTGTTCTCTATTGTTTATGTTGTCTTGTGTCATCCCCAGTTCTTTAATGTCTTCTTCTGCTTCAGTGATCCATTTTGTCTTGTTTTTGCTCTTGTTTACTATCTCAAAGATTTGTCTTGTGAGGCTGCTTTTGTTCATCCTGCTGTCATGTCCATAAAATTTCATCCTTATCATCCTTATCTTTCGCATGGTGTCTGTTATTGTTTCTATGTCTTTGTAAATCTCTCTAGCCGGCCGGAGTGGCCGTGCGGTTCTAGGCGCTACAGTCTGGAACCGAGCGACCGCTACGGTTGCAGGTTCGAATCCTGCCTCGGGCATGGATGTGTGTGATGTCCTTAGGTTAGTTAGGTTTAACTAGTTCTAAGTTCTAGGCGACTGATGACCTCAGAAGTTAACTCGCATAGTTCTCAGAGCCATTTGAACCAAATTTCCCTAGTTGGCCTTTTCATCCAAATTCCTTCCCGAAACACTGGTACATATATTTTCCTCAGAATTTTTCTTTCCTGCTTTTCAGTCTCTCTGATCAGTATATATATATATATATATGCTGATCAGAGATACTATATATAGTGTTCCTAATTGTTTGGAGTATGTTAATATACTGTGTCTGGAACGTATTTGTTTTTTACGTATTGTGTTGGTCCAGTTTAAAGTCAAAATACGACGATTATAGTTTCCAGATACCATGTCTTGTCTGTTATGATAAACCCCTGTACTGGACAGGACAGGACGAAGCGTACTGGTTAATAATTTTATTTATATGTTATGTTTGTTCTAAGACTTGTGGCCTGATACTCTTACTTTTTTTTTTGGGGGGGGGGGTAATTACTGATAAAAAGACCGATGGAGCTGCAATTAATTTTATGCGCAAACTAAATGTTTCTACGACTATTAATGGAATTTGTCCTCCTGATTTCATATATGAAGAGAGTCGTATGTTGTCTTCGGTGGCTTGAGTACACGATAGCTTACTTGTATAATAAAACTGATTTTGACATACGTCACTAAATCGAATGCTCCATCGGCATTCCTGTACGATGTTTCCATTAACGGGCTTTAGTTCAAACACGGGTTTATTCTAAAAGCAGCCATTTATTCTTAGTCAAGCTTAGTGTAGTTGCCAGTAATTTGAACTGCACGTAGTAGCGTCTGTCAAACTATACTGTACGATACAGAAGTGAGTATAACGGCATTGGTTCATGGTAGGTAGAGTTTGTTGCATGTGCCCATATCAGAAGCACACAGCGTTCACAACGAATTAGGGTATGCAGCCAGTAACTACATAAACACATAGAAAGGGAGTGTATTCTAAACACTTCTGAAGTCAACTGCAAGCTAAACCTTTTGACGGCATCTTGTGATTCAGACACGTGCCACACAGCATGCATGTTGGCAGACCACCTCCTCTATAGCTTCATTCATTATCTTGACTAGAGTCAGCACGCAAATTTTTTTTTGGATTTGGCAATGTTAGTGGCACAAGCACTAGGTGGTCGGACGCCCTGCCGCCCCCCCCCCCCCCCGACGGAATCTGCGTACCTCATCTGCTTCAAGTCTTATCCCATCTGAAATTCCGTAAACGTTTTTCAAAATGTTTGTCAACCGTTTTCAGGACGTGGGTACCAGCCCAGCATTCACCTAGTCGGACGTGGAAAACCGCCTGAAAACTACACCCAAACCGGCCGGCACACAGGCCCTCGTTGTTAATCCGCCGGGCGGATAAGATCCCAGGGCGGCGAGCCTCCCCGAATCCCGGAGGCGGCATCCTACAGGCGCTACTATCTGGGTGGGTCACGAAAGTGGCAAGACTGTCTATTGTTATTCGCTGTATGAAATGTCCTCACTGTGTTTCACGTTTGTATCCTCTGAACATGTGAACATTTCTGCTGACACGACGGAGTAAGTCCGGCAGTGGACTTGGCACCTTGTAAACCTAAGGCGTGGTACAGATACATTGATGATACTTTCGTTGTGTGGAGCCATGGTGAAGAACAGCTCGGTGACTTCCTAAGACACTTGAACAATTTCCATGCCAACATAAAATTTGCCATGGAAGCAGAAAAGGTCAAAAAATTACCATTTCTATATGTTCTGGTCACAAGGGACGGTAAAAACCTGGGACACAGCGGGTATCGAAACCCGACAAACACGGACCGATATCTGCACAAACTATCAAATCACCATCCGAGCAAAAAAAAGGGACATAATATGCTCGTAAGGCGTGTAAGACTAACATATGAGCCGTAACCCCACAGACGCGATGTACATCACCTGGGAAGTGTTCTCAGGAGCAATGGGTACTCCGCAAGTGATATCTGAAGTACAAACAGATAAAAATACTTGGCAAAGTGGCAAATCAGAAAAAGAAATGTTGGGTGCGGCCTTTCTGCCATACATTCCCAGAGTGATGGACAGAATCGGCCGCATATTGTGCAAACACGGAATAAAAACTATTTATGAACTGACAAAGAAGATAAAAAAAGGACCCACTTGCAATGTCGGGAATATACCGCATACCACGCACATGCGATAAAGTTTATGCTGGAATGACTGGACGATGAATCACCACCAGGATCACGGAACATAGCGGCGTTGCCGGTTGAGGCAGGTGGAGAAATCGGCCGTGGCAGAGCACGCGCTGTATGAGGCCGACCTCTTCGTAAAATTCGCCGACACGGAAGTTCTAGCTGCGGAGAAGAGCTGTTACAACCGCTTGTTCGTATAAACTATGGAAATACACGAACATGAGAATAGCTTCAACAAGAAAGAAAAAAGCCTCAAGATAAACGGATCCTGGATTCCCGTGCTGCAGCGAACGACCGTCGCAGGTAGCAAGAGGAGAACACCACCGATAATGATCGCGGAGAAGCCCTCGGACGTCGGCGCGCCACGTACATATAGTCTGCGGCCGCGAGCTCGGCTCCAGTCCACCATCAGCAATGGAGGGTGAAGCTTTGACAATGGCAGCTACTTGTGCTGGTGAAACATCATCAGAAAAAGCATCAGACAAAATTCGGCCCAAGAACCCGAGGCAGAAGCCAACAGGCAATTTCAGTCTCTTCATTACTTGTTTATATCCTGAAGTAAGAGACCACCGTTGTCTTGTTATTGTTACTATTGGTCTACTTTGTTCCCCTCACGAAGACAGTATGATAGCTTTTGCGTTCAGCGTTAGGACTACCAAGGAGTAGAATTACAGATTTTGTCATGCTTGTCCTTCGTTTTAAATATTAAAGACATGTGGTGTTGATGAGGCTATTTTACGTAGTCAATTTAGTTTCCTCCAATGCCGTCGAGTTACAATCTCTCGAGTGTAACTTGCCCTCTTTTCTCAAGATGTGCTGCTGCCTGTCTATTATCGGCCTTGTGAGGATGCATCTGTCATTTTGGACAACTACATCAGTGTCTCGTACACAAAAGAAATTTCTCGCGGCGATAGAGTTTAGCATGAACTCCAGCATTCGATGACTTCATACTTTGTCAGAGCGTCCTTTCAAGGACAAGGCGGGAGTAATTGGAAGCTCGCGTTCATATTCCAGCATGACGTGGCAATAGAACAGACAGTATCTATTGGCTGATTCGATTGTAAGTTGCACCCTTACCTTCGGAACTGTGGCAGAATGAAGTCGCTGCACTTGTAGCAGATTGACTCATTGATCATCCATGGTGACTTACCTGAAATAATAGAACACAAATATTAGAGTAGTTGCAGTTTAGCTCGCAAAACATCATTGTCTACACACAATATTTCATTTTTCGTGGTTACCGTTGTTAACTATCTGTTACTATTTCGACCGATTCGTGTATCGATGCCCAATGTAGGAAACTTACAATAATTTATCCAAAAAAAAAAAAATGGTTCAAATGGCTCTGAGCACTATGGGACTTAACTTCTGAGGTCATCAGTCCCCTAGAACTTAGAACTATTTAATCCTAACTAACCTAAGGACATCACACACATCCATGTCCGAGGCAGGATTCGAACCTGCGACCGTAGCGGTCGCGCGGTTCCAGACCGTAGCGCCTAGAACCGCTCGGCCACTTCGGCCGGCAGGGAAATTGGTACCCGTGGTGCATATGTACAGACAAAAAAATGATTACAATTTCAGGAAAATTGGATGATTTTTTCAAGGGAATTAACTTCACAAACTGAGCCAGTCAGTAACGCTACGGTGCACCCTCTGGCCCTTACTCAAGCAGTTATTCGGCTTCGCACTAACTGACGGAGTTGCCGGATGTCCTCCTGAGGGATATAGTGCCAACATTCTGTCCAATTGTCAATGTCAGTAAAATTCACCAACAGCCGTATACTTTAAGATAATTTTATTTTATTCTGAAAGCAACCCGTTTCGGCATTTCATTAGGCCATCTTGAGGCCCATACGGTTCTATTAAAATAAACGAACTTGTCGCATAGCGCCATAAATCATTGGATATCGTGAATTACAATCGTTATACAATTGCCTCATACGAAGATAAGACAGCACCAACGAAAACAGATGAACCAGATGGAACATTTTGTGCAACCCATGGTTTGGCGGATATATCAATGTTATCAACCGATTTTTAGACGGCAGATGCAGGGCGTCTTCTTCCCATTCTATATTGAGGCATGTTCTTGGCTCCATTCATTGCAGTTCACTGTGCAGCTGTCACATCTTCGTATGAAACACTTGTATAACGATTGGAATTCGCGATATCCAGTGATTTACGGCGCTAAACGACAAGCTCGTTTATTTGGACTGAAGCGAATGGGGCCAGAAGATGGCACCATGAAATGCCGAAACTAGTTGATTTCAGAATAAAATAAAATTATCTTAAAGCATACGGCTGTTGGTGAATTTTACTGACATTGACAGTTACTTACCAGCCGATGTCTCCCGGCCATGATGGTCCAACACAGATTTCTGTCCAATTGGCACGTTAGATCGTCAAAATTCCAACCTGGTTGGAGAGCCCTGCCCGTAATACTCCACAAGTTCTCACTTGGGGAGACATCCGGCGGCCTTGATGGCCAGGGTAGTGTTTGGCAAACACAAAGACAAGCAGTAGAAACTCTCGCCGGCTACTGGAGGGTCATTACCTCGTTGAAATGTAAGCGGAGGATTGTTTGCCATGAAGGGCAACAAAACGGGGCACAGGGCATCGCCGACGTACCGCTGTACCCACACATGCCGCGGATGACAACCAAAGGAGGTTCCGCTTTGAAATGAAATGGCTCCCGGTCCGTACGGAGGGCACAGTCAGGCAGGTGCCCCACCGTCGACTTAGGCGTCTCCAGACACGTCTTCGGCCTGGAATCTTGACTGGAGTAGAATTGCCTTCAGTGACGAGTCCCGCTTCCAACTGTGTCCCGATGACCAGCGAGGACGTGTCTGGAGACGCTCCGGTCAATCAATACCAAGCCGAATAACTGCTTGTATAAGGGTTAGAGCTGGACCAACTATTATTGACTTGCTAAGTTTGTGAAGTTCTTTTTCTTGAATAAATCATCTAACTGTTCTGAAATCGTAATCATTTGTTAATCTGTACACGTACGAGGGTCACTCCAACAGAAATGCACACTATTTTTGTAAAAATGTAGTTTTAATTCTGCATGTGTGAAAGTTTTACAGTGTTTAGATACATCCTTCCCGCTTGTTTTCAAATTTAGTTCAACCTGTTCCCGTGAGTGGCGCCGTCACAGCATGTCTTCAAGATGGCTGCTACACTTGACGTTCGTCAGAAGCAACGTCCTGTCATAGAATTCCTGTGAAAACGAGACAGTGGGAAACATCCATAAGTGGTTGAAAAAGGTGTATGGAGACGCTGCTGCCGATCGCAGTACAGTTAGCCGGAGGGCAAGCAGGTTACGTGATGAAAGCGGGCACCGCAATATTGAGGACTGTCCTCGGAGCTGCAGGCCTCGTACTGCACACACTCCAGACAATGTGCAGAGAGTTAACGAATTGGTGACTGCTGACAGGCGCATCACAGTGAACGAATTGTCCGCTACGTTGGGATAGGGGAAGGAAGTGTTTGCAGACTACTGAAAGTGTTGGCGTTAAAAAAGGTTTGTGCCAGGTGGGTTCCCAGGATGTTGACAGTGCCTCACAAAGAAACAAGAAAAACGGTATGCAGCGAACTTTTGGAACAATACGAGAATGGTGGAGATGAATTTCTTGGAAGAATTGTGACAGGTGATGAAACATGGCTCCATCATTTTTCACCAGAGACGAAGAGGCAATCAATCGAGTGGCACCATGCAAATTCACCCAAGAAAAAAAAATTCAAAACCACACCTTCTGCCGGAAAAGTTAGGGCTACGGTGTTTTTCGATTCCGAAGGACTCTTGCTTGTGGACATCATGCCAAGTGGAACCACCGTAAATTCTGATACAAATGTGACGACACTGAAGAAATTTCAAGCTCGACTGTGTCGTGTTCGACCACGTCGGCAAAAGCAGGATGTTTTGCTGTTGCACGACAATGCATGGTCACATGTCCGTCAAAAAACCGTGGAAGCGATAACAAAACTCGGATGGACAACACTGAAATACCCGTCTTACAGTCTTGGCCTGGCTCCATGTGACTATCATCTCTTGGGGAAACTGAAAGACTCTCTTCGTGGAACAAGGTTTGAAGATGATGACTCCCTTGTGCACGCTGCCAAACAGTGGCTCCAACAGGTTGGTACAGAATTTTACAATGCGGGTATACAGGCGCTGGTTCCAAGATGGCGTAAGGCAGTTGAGAGAGAGGGAAATTATGTGGAGAAATGAAAATATTGTTCCTAAAGGATGTATCTACACACTGTAAAACTTTCAAACATATAGAATAAAAGATGGATTTAACAAAAATAGTGTGCATTTCTTTTGGAGTGACCCTCGTACATCGCATCTACCGATTTCCATCCTATTCGGATAATTCCTTCGTGGGCGTCGTTTTTTGTCAGAGTGTAATTGTTGCAGTTGACTTCGGCTGTTCCTAGTTAGTTTTCACAAATACAAGGTCTTATTTCCTCTCAGATGTTAAGTTCCACAGTGCTTAGAGCCATTTCTACTACTTCTACTTCCTATTTCCTCTTATAAGCTAAATTGATGTACTAAGGAACTATATGCCTTGAACTCTCTTCTTCGGAAAATACGTTACACCAACAGTTAAAATACGATTGCACACAGAACAAAGTTTACACACATTCTCAGACAGGCGACGCATACGACTTACCATTCCCTTTAGGTATGGACGACAGGGATTAGACGTGCGTTCTTGCAAATGCGAGTCCAGTATTACCACTGCACCCATCACTTGGCACCGGACTGATGAGCTTCGTTACAGCTCAACTGGAAGTATCTTTTTTATTCCACGTTCGTGCAGATCAACGCTCTGAGGCGGTTCCCATAAACATATTCCTCCTTAAAATGGATACGGCAAAGGCGCCAGTGGACGACCAAAGAGGCCTCACTACTTGGTCTCTCGGAGCACGGTTTGCCTTGCTCGCCGTAAACAGCCGCCTCCCCTCCCCCTCCCTCCCTTACACTCCCCGGAGGGAGCGATAAACACGGCGAGCGCCTCACATGCCTCCCCTGCCGTGGCGGAGAAACTAAGGCTGCCGAAATCTCCGATGAAAAATGGGCCCATCTTTTCTCGGGCAAACAGCTTATTCCCCATTCACGCTGACGCCGACCGGGGGATTGAAGACTTACCCGGGAATCCGCCCTTCCTCCCCTGCGCCCTCGCCACTAGCTCACAGTTCGGCGCAGCTGCCGGCTCACACCTCACTTACCCTGCGGGCCCGGTCGCAAGTGGCGAAAAATTATCCGCCACGTCTCTCCGTTGTAAGGATTCACGGCGCTGTAGGCAGGCCTATGCAATCAGCCTGTGAAAGCACCAACTAAATTTTGAACCCTACATGCCAGGCTACTTTAAAGTTAGAAAGTAATTGCTGGTTCGTCACTGGTGGTCATTAAGTGTGGCACGTCTCACCTGTCCGTGAAGTTCAGCAATGACGCGGAAGTATTTTTTGACTAAAGCCGTCCTCACACAGGACGAGCAATCATTCGTGGACACGGAGCCGGTCAAGTTTCATGAAGTCATAGCGTGTCATTTCACGTTTCACTGCATCCCGTAGCGTGAAAGACAGAGTAAGACAGAGTCAGATTTTCGATTCGTGTAGAGAACGTGGCCAATGAGATCAAAGATCGCGTTCTATGTCATAAGCAGAACATGGGCAACGGCACACTGAAGATCTATCAATAACGCGTTGTGCTTGGTACAATTTGTTATAATTTTCAGTTAATTATACATCAGCGATGACATTCTAATACGAAAGTAATAGCCAAGTGATACGTAAGGTCGGCTTAGTGTAGTGGAAAGAGGCACGGAGTTACGAAGTCAGTTGTACGTGGTTCACATCCTCCTACATCCATTTATGTTTTACTCACCAAGTTTTATCGAAGGTTCTGGGACTTCCTTATCAATGTAATTTTTGATCTTACGGAAATATAAGACCGCTCTCTCTTAAGAGTGATTTTGTGAACATGCCATTTAACATAGACCAAAAGAAATTGCAAGATTGCTTTCTACGTCACTGCCTGAGTCGATCACAATTCAGTATTTATTTATTCATTCATTCAAAAAACTTTCTAGATTTTGGGATACATAATTCCTTTAAAATACTGTTTACAAATATGTGTGTGAAGATTCTTTGGATTGATGAAACAAATTATTGTGAAAGTTTTGATTTATGATTTACTTGTTACTGTCATCTGTGTGCCAGACAACGAAATTACCAACAAAAATGTAACTAAATGCACTGACAAAATGACCGATCATGCTGATCACAATGTACACACTGTAACATATTTATCTTCCTGTACAGGCGTCTTTTTCGGCTTCCAACCTCAGTCGCACACACGGAATAGGAAACTAACCTCACTTCATATTAATTACAAAGTAAAACTAACTGTAAATATACCTGATGATTGGAGCATGCTGCTGAAACGCGTCGCGCTAATGAAGTGTTAGTAGCAAGAGATTCTTGCAGTATATAGTACTTCATGAAAATCTTAAAATACAGTCGCAGCCCTCAAATAACATCTACGTAACGTGGATAAATTTAAGTAATAAACGATTATTACCTACAAGAGAAGTTGCTCTAGTTGCAGTGGGATATTCTGCATTTCCTTTTTTTCATGTTTTGTAGCAAGCGAGGTGGTGCAGTGGTTAGCACACTGTACTCGCATTCAGGAGGACAACGGTCCAAACCCGCGTCCGGCCATCCTGATTTATCTTTTCCATGATTTCCCTAAATAGCTTCAGGTAAATGGCGGGACGGTTCCTTTGAAAGACCATGGCCGACTTCCTTCCCCACCTTTGCCTTATGCTATGGGACTGATGACTTCGCTATTCGGTTCCCTCACCCAAATCAACCAACCAACTAACCAAGTATAGTACGTCTGTTACTGAATAAAAGCAGTGAAGTACTAAGAATATCCTTAAGGTTTTACTAGAAAGTGAGAATGATGCAGTAATTTTTATTTTATGTAAAATACTAATGGAAATTCGTATCGCAAAAGTTGCAATGGAACTTTTGTAAGCTGATGGCCTTACTGACTGGACACAGAACTTTCATTTTCGCATTCTAAGACGTTCATGGACATAGCAGGTTTCATGTATGTATACTAAGAGATAAAATCGGCTAAAATTTGGACTAGGAAGGAAATGTGTGTCTTAATACAACTAATGTAAGAATGTAGAACCCGTCCATTTTCGTAAACAAACTATGTGATTTGCGAGCCAGATACAACCGACTATTGTCGCTGGAGAGCACGGCCCTCTAAAATAATGATAAGGAACGCGTTCCGCGTGATGCAGCAGCTCTTTCCTATGCTTGCACCAAGCACGATGTAAACCACGTCTGGGGTGCGTAACGACGAGGAACGAGTCCCTTGTGAGGACGGCTTATGCTATCAATGAGGGAAAGGAGACTGGGGTACGCTTTGTTTCAAGATACTGTTGACAAACCGCTTCTCCTCTTCTTGTTTAAAAAAATGGTATAGCAACGACTCCACAAAATTACACCCACGCTTCACCAACGCTAACCCGTCTATTTCACGATCATGCAATAAATTCTAAGCTAAAACATTAAGACATTCCTGCAAGAAAAGAACTATCTTTTACACAGTCAGAACGGATTCAGGTGAAGCAGTCGTGTGCATCACAGCTTTTTTATTGACACATGGTATGGCAAATGGTAGATGCAAGTGAACGTGTAAAATCCATCTTTATCGAGATGGATTCGATACTTGACCGCAACGTTCAGTAGTAATGAAGTTAGTGGTGTATCTTCACCGGCAAGCAATGGTCTCTATAAATTTTTGACCATCTGAATCAGTACGTTATTCTGGACAACGAACATTCAATAAAAATGCAAATACTGTAGTGTTCCGCCACCCCCCTGACGGTGAGGCGGAACAGTTGAGTGTTCTCTTTCAGACAAACGATATTCGATAGGAAAAGATATGGTGAAAGACATGCCGAAACAATGTTACTATAGGACAGTGTTCTGTTTTTATGTTTTATGTATATGCCGCGCAAGAACGAAGCATGTCTGCTGTGGTCAGCGGCGTTGGCGGCTACCTAGAGGAAGGCACGAACGTTACCAACCCCCCTCCCCCGCAGCGGCGCACTTAGCTGCAGCGCCTCGTCGAAGATAGGAAGAAAGCTATATATTTGAATTTTTTAAGAAAAATAAATTCCGCAATAATTTCAACTCAGGTTAAATGAACAACGTGAGCAAGACACGGAAGCGACGAGAGCAAGAAAACGATCAAGTAGCTGACGACATTCGGAATACAACTGTGTCTTTGGCGTTCTAGTATGGACTGTATCTGCTTTGTCCTTTTCTCAAGGCGCTTGCTGCGAGACCAGAGGAGACTAGGCCGGATGCGGACGCGCATACCTGCAGACATTTACACTATGTGATCAAAAGTAACCGGACACTTGGCTGAAAATGACTTCCAAGTTCGTGGCGTCCCCATCGGTAATGCTGAAATTCATTATGGTGTTGCCCCACCCTTAGCCTTGATTACAGTTTCCACTCTCGCAGGCATACGTTCAATCAGGTGCTGGAAGCCTTCTTGGGGAATGGCACCCCATTCTTCACGGAGTGCTGCACTGAGGAGAGGTATCGATGTAGGTCGGTGAGGCCTGGTGTTCCAAAACACCCCAAAGGTGTTCTATAGGATTCAGGTCAGGACTCTTTGCAGGCCAGCCCATTACAGGGATGCTATTGTCGAGTAACCACTCCGCCACAGGCCCTGAGTTATGCACAGGTGCTCGATCGTGTTGAAAGATGCAATCGCCATCCCCGAATTGCTCTTCAACAGTGGGAAGCAAGAAGGTGCTTAAAACATCAATGGAGGCCTGTGCTGTGATAGCACCACGCAGAACAACAAGGGATGGAAGCCTCCTCCATGAAAAACACGACCACACCGTAACACCACCGCCTCCGAATTTTACTGTTGGCACTATACACGCTGGCAGATGACATTCACCGGCATTCGCCATACTCACACCCTGCCATCGGATCGTCACATTGTGTACCGCGATCCGTCACTCCACACAACGTTTTTCCACTGTTCAATCGTCCAATATTTACGCTCCTTACACCAAGCGAGGCGTCGTTTGACATTTACCGGCGTGATGTGTGGCTTATGAGCAGCCGCTCGACCATGAAATCCAAGTTTTCTCACCTCCTGCCTCACTGTCTTAGTACTTGCAGTGGATGGTGATGCAGTTTGGAATTCCTGTGTGGTGGTCTGGATAGATGTCTGCCTATTACATATTACGACCCTCTTCAACTGTCGGCGGTCTCTGTCAGTCAACAGACGAGGTCGGTTTGTACGCTTTTGTGCTGTACGTGTCCCTTCACGTTTCCACTTCACTATCACATCGGAAACAGTGGACCTAGGGATGTTTAGGAGCGTGGAAATCTCGCGTACAGACATATTACATAAGTGACATCCAATCACCTGACCACGTTCTGAGACCGTGAGTTGCGTGGAACGCCCCATTATGCTCTCTCACGATATCTAATGACTACTGAGGCCGATGATATGGAGTACCTGGTAGTAGGTGGCAGTAAAATGCACCTAATATGAAAAACATATGTTTTTGGGGGTGTCCGGATACTTGTTATGACATAGTGTCTCTTTGCGAGCGGCTGCATTTGCAGAGTCGAGCACGGAACACGGAGCTGTTATGTTGTGCTGTGGGTAGCTCTATATGTGAAAGGCATTATTATGAAAGTCCAAGTGTTGCTACAACTGCTATAACAGTGAAGTGATGACAAATGGAAGTGGATTCAGAGAATAGTGAGTAAAGAAGTAATTAAATATGAGCAGTACCGCCGGTAACTTGCCTCACTATGCGCATGCACTGTACCATAGGTGGTTTTTGTAGACCACTTTGAGGTAACTCTTCCGACATGATACACCAGAAGTTTCCTATATCAAAATCATGAAATGTATTCGTAGTTGCGAATACGAACAACCATCAGCTGCATAAAGGAATGGCAACGAAAATTTGTGCCGGACCAGGACTCGAACTCGTATTTCCCTCTTTACGCGAGCGGTCTTCTTAACCGCTTGGCTATCAGAGCACGATTCACGGCCAGGCCCAAACTTCCAACCGTGCGTCTACAACCTGCACTCTTTCATTCATTATGCATATTTCCGTACAGGGGAGACATGGCGGCTGCAGTGTAACACGTGTTAAGTTCGGCTCGCGAAATTTAGTCGAATTCGAAGGTGTTATCGCAGGTGGTGTTGTCTAGTACAAGTGGAAATCGTGTAAACAACAGTGTTCTGTGCAGTAGTGCTATTTTTTTTTCTGTGCTCCGCCAATATCTTCGAGAAAATGGTAAACAGAAGAGTGAACAACAGCGCGTCCAGCAGCGGGGAAGCAGCAGGTGCGGCGGGCCCGCTCTTGGCGGAAGGTGCGGCCGCGGCTCCCGGCATAGCGGAGCTGGTCCGCTCTGAGGTAAACGCTGCGCTTCGCGATAAAAACAATCTCGATCTGATAGCAGGCACTATATCAGACACTGTAACGGCAGCAGTATTGGCCAAAATGCGTGAAACTGTTGAGGCCAATACTGCCGAAATTACAGCACTAAAAAAGTCTGTGTCTGAATACGAGAAAAAGGCACGAGAGTTGGAAGTGAAACTATCTGCCGCAACTGACGAACTAGAACAGTACCAAAGGCGAAATAGTCTACGACTGTTTGGAGTAGTAGAAAATAAAGAAGAAGACACGGACAACCTGCTTATACAGGTTTCGCGTGAAAAATTAGGCGTAGAAGTGACCAAGGCAGACATTGACAGGAGCCATCGGGTGGGACGAAAACTACCAGGTGCCACCAAACCTCGTCCAATAATAATTAAATTTATCTCGTACCGAAAAAGGGCAGAGATCTTTACCCAGAAGAAGAAGTTAGCAAGGACAGGGCTTACAATAAGGGAAGATCTGACACACGAACGGCTAAAGCTTTTAAACAGTGCCATATCCCATTTCGGTCTTCAGAATGTGTGGACTCAGGATGGCAGAGTAATCATTAAGACGGCAGCTGGAAAGAAGACAGTCACAAACATGACAGAACTGAACAGTATTAAGTGAAGCTACTCGAGCCAAAAGTGCAAACTTAACACCATTTGCAAATTGTAACAGCCCTATACTCAGATATAGTCTTGTAATTTTATTAATTTTTTAATTATACCCATATTTGTACCTTCAACTAATTGTTTTTGTAACTGTATTAACTTTTCACTATTTTTTTGTGTCTGTAGCTCTAACCATTACTTAATTTTAGTTACTGCTAATACTTTTTTAATTTTCTCAGTTTATTCTGTTCCGTTCCGAATTAGTTCTATTGCAATTATTAGTCTCTCCTTTAGTTCATTAATCACCCATCTCTTCGGTTTAAATTGTTCATAACAAAAATCACTATCAGTATCACTTTAGCAAATTTCAATCTAATTGTAGCTTCCTACGATAATCACTACCAGCATCACTTTAGTAAATTTCAATTTAATTCTAGCTTCCTACGATAATCTATTAATTATTAAGCTTACTTCTCTCTGCTGGCAGCATCGGCCTCTTAAATCACTCCCTTTTCCCTTATTTCCACCCTAAGCTGTATCAAATACGCTAATTACATTTCTCCTCGTACGACAGAGGATACACAGTGACACACAGCCGTCACTGTTTTGGTCATATTCTCCTTGCACCGAATACCACTAATCCATTTTCTATACTCCCGCAACCTCAGGAAATCTCTAGCAGTCGCCTTTCTTTCGGCACTCGCGGTGTCACACACAGGGCGCGCAAAATCTCGGACACCCCTGTGTTATGTCACTTGGCGGAAGCAGCGGCCAGTGCCCCTCGCGGCAGGTAGTGCCTAACAAAGGGACAAACCAGTCTGCCACCCTACTTCAGGCTGCTCAGCGGAACGCGTCAGAGCTTTTAGCAGCTCACTGCAACATCCAGTCTTTACCTGCACATTACGAAGAACTTAGCCTCCTCTTCAACCAACTAAACTACCACGTAATCCTCTTATCCGAAACGTGGTTGAAACCACACATATCCTCTGCATCTATTCATCTCCCAGGGTACACATTTCTTAGGACAGACAGATCAAAAAAGCGAGGTGGCGGCGTCGGCGCGTATATACGAACAGATCTCAAAGCGAAAGTCTTATGTACGTCAAATCCTGCTGAAGAAAAAGAGGCTGAATTCATGTTCATTGAAATAAATATACAAAGTCGGAAATTCTTGACTGGCGTCGTGTACAAGCCGCCAAAAATAAGCTCAATGAGTTCCTTCCAGTCGGAATTACATTCACTTCAGTGTCAATACGAACATGTCATCGTAATGGGTGACTTGAACATAGACCTGCTAAGAGACACTCCCTCCGCAATAAACCTAAGAAGACTGTTTAGTTGCAATAGCATGAACATTCTTCCATTACAACCTACACACCATACGGCGCACAGTCATACTCTTATAGACGTAATCGCAACGAAACAGACTGACAAAGTAAGAGATGTTGGTCAAACATCGGCCCCTGGCCTCTCAGCACATGATGTAATATTCCTGGCCTACTCTGTGCAGCCCCCAAGGATCAAATCGCGTTACATAACTGGTAGGAACATGAAACGTATTGACCTTGACGCTCTAACAGCCGATTGCTCAGAAATCTCATGGCATCAAATAACCAGAAAACCCACAATCGACGGCAAAATTAATGAACTTGGTGATAAACTCACTGCCCTCTATGACAAACATGCACCTGTGCGCACAATCCGTGTAAGAAAATCTCCTGCTCCATGGCTGACAGCTGAATTACGTCAAATGATGACTAATAGGGATGCTGCCCACAGGCGTTTCAAGGCAGATCCGAAACCCGAGCGTTTCGAAGAATATAGAAAGCTACGGAACAGAGTGAAACAATGCATTCGCAATGCTAAAATCAGGCACGCTCGCTCCCTTGTATGCAGCGATCTGACGCCCACGACTCTATGGAAGAATCTCCGTAGCTTGGGGGTTGGAAAGGCAAAATCGGAAACCACTTTTCATGTGTCAGCTAACGAATTAAATGAATTCTTCTCTGCACCTCTGAATACCAGCACAGCTGATAATTACCGTCCACAAGAATCCCTAAACAGGATAACTAACAACGATACCTTCCATCTAAAACATGTAACAACAAATACGGCAAGAAAAGCAATAATGAGAATCTCTTCTGATGCAATAGGCAACGACAGTATCGGTATAACCATGATTAAGAATGTTGCCGATATCTTAGTGCCTGTCTTAACTGACATATTTAATTTTTCCCTCGTGAACGGAATATATCCCACTGCATGGAAAAGAAGCCTAATTCGACCCATCCCTAAGATCGAAAACCCGCAACTGCCTAGTGATTACCGACCAATTAGCATACTGCCTGCTGTTTCCAAAGCACTTGAATATATTGTTCATGACCAAATCACTGAACACTTGCATGAATTCAGCCTATATGACAAATTTCAATCCGGTTTCCGTAAACATCACAGCACAAACACTGCTCTAATTAAAGTAACTGATGACCTGAAATATGCCATCGACAATCGAAAGGCAACAATATTGACGCTACTGGACTTCAGCAAAGCTTTTGACACTGTTAACTTTGACATAATGCTCAGAAAAATGCAACAGCTTAATTTCTCTGAAAGTGCAATGAGATGGTTTGAAAGCTACTTAAAAGACAGACAGCAATGTGTTGTCTGCGTAAATGAAAAATCTTCCTGGAAACATGTTTCCTCGGGAGTGCCACAAGGATCAGTCTTAGGACCACTTTTGTTTTCTTTATATGTCAACGATATTTCATCGGTTCTGTCCTCCTGTAAATATCATTTCTATGCCGACGACCTCCAGCTCTACCTAAGCGTCAGACCTGAAGATGTAAACACTGCAATCGCTCAGATGAACGATGATCTGTCTTCAGTAGTGACATGGGCGAAAAACCTGGGGCTTAAACTAAATGCAAAAAAGACGCAAGTAATCTTAATAGCCCATCAGAAATTAATAAGTTCAGATTTCCGCGAACGGCTACCTCCTATGCTGCTCGACGGTACTCCAATACCATATCAGAAAACAGTGAAGAACTTGGGTGTAACTTTGGATGAGCATCTCAACTGGGCGGAGAATACAGTCGCAGTGTGCCGAAAGACGTCTGCTTGTCTCTATGCTCTCAAAAAGTTTCGGAACATATTTCCACAGGACTTGAAACGCCAGCTCGTGCAAGCACTCGTTCTACCGAACCTCCACTATTGTGATGTGATTCAACAAGGCATGAGCAGTGAAAACAAAAGACGGCTAGAGCTAACCATGAATGCCTGTGTGCGTTACACCTGCAACATTCGCCGATACGATCATGTTAGTGCTTCATACTCCCAGCTAGGGTGGCTGCGGCCGGACAAATTGCGCGACTACCACACTCTATGTCTACTCCACCGACTCCTCGAGGCGCAAACACCCCAGTACCTTGCTTCAGAGATTAAAAACCTGTCATGTCATCACAATCGAAACACGAGGTCACTCTTATTTGGTATCCTAACTGTGCCCACTCACAAAACAAAAACTTTTGCAAACTCCTTCTCAGTTGCCGCTGTCCGCCTCTGGAACAAACTGCCCCTTACCTTGCGCAAAATTCAATCTCCTGCTGCTTTTAAGAAGAAGTTGAAGCATTTCCTACTATCATCCTCATAAAGTTCTCCACAAAATTAATGTACAAGGACAATCCCCTCATCTGTCAAATAGCAAAGCTAGCGTCTCCTATGTTGCTCCTGAGATGCCTTCCTCTTCATCTATCTCTATTAGCCACGCAATATTCTTTTCCTTTATATTTCCTTAATTATGTTTCATCATGTCTCTCTATTCTTCTCCTCCCTTCACCATGAGTCTCCCTCATACTCCCTGCTGCCAGCACTCCTATCTCAAATCTGTCTGTTCAATAATGTCTAATTATAACAGTACTTGTGATCTAAGATTATAAACTCTATATGTATGTATTTTTCCAGGTGTACCTTTCAAATTGTTTATTTCACTTTTTGTACTAGATGTAGTTTAACATGCCTACTAAAACATATGAATGTAAAATAAGTAGAATGCCTGGTTAGATGTAAGAGAGGGCCTGATGGCCCTAATCTTGCCAGGTTAAATAAATCAATAAATAAAAAAAAAAAATAAATAAATTTTAATTGAAAGTCGCCTGCCCGGTGTCGACTGATAAATAAGATATTGTAGTGGCTGCATTGTTAACAAGAACGAATAAGTAACATTGTATCGTTCTTAACAACACGGGCACTGGTATTAATTAGGGCAAAACCAGATATACAGGGTGTTACAAAAAGGTACGGCCGAACTTTCAGGAATCTTTCCTCTCACACAAAGAAAGAAAATATGTTCTGTGGACATGTGTCCGGAAACGCTTACTTTCCATGTTAGAGCTCATTTTATTACTTCTCTTCAAATCACATTAATCATGGAATGGAAACACACAGCAACAGACCGTACCAGCGTGACTTCAAACACTTTGTTATAAGAAATATTCAAAATGTCCTCCGTTGGCGAGGATACATGCACCACCCTCCGTCGCATGGAATCCCTGATTCGCTGATGCAGCCCCGCAGAATGGCGTATTGTATCACAGCCGTCCACAATACGAGCACAAACAGTGTCTACATTTGGTACTGGGGTTGCGTAGACAAGAGCTTTCAAATGCCACCATAAATGAAAGTCAAGAGGGTTGACGTCAGGAGAGCGTGGAGGCCATGGCATTGGTCCACCTCTAGCAATCCATCGGTCACCGAACCTGTTGTTGAGAAGCGTACGAACATTTCGACTGAAACGTGCAGAAATTCCATCGTGCATGAACCACATGTTGTGTCGTACTTGTAAAGGCACATGTTCTAGCAGCACAGGTACAGTATCCCGTATGAAATCATGATAACGTGCTCCATTGAGCGTAGGTGAACGAACATGGGGCCCAATCAAGACATCACCAACAATGCCTGCCCAAACGTTCACAGAAAATCTGTGTTGATGACGTGATTGCACAACTGCGTGCGGATTCTCGTCAGCCCACACATGTCGACTGTGAAAATTTACAATTTGATCACGTTGGAATGAAGCCTCATCCGTAAAGAGAACATTTGCACTGAAATGAGGATTGACACATTGTTGGATGAACCATTCGCAGAAGTGAACCCGTGAGGGCTAATCAGCTGCTGGTAGTGCCTGCACACGCTGTACATGGTACGGAAACAACTGGTTCTCCCGTAGCACTCTCCATACAGTGACGGGGTCAACGTTATCTTGTACAGCAGCAACTTCTCTGACGCTGACATTAGGGTTATCGTCAACTGCGCGAAGAATTGCCTCGTCCATTGCAGGTGTCCTCGTCGTTCTAGGTCTTCCCCAGTCGCGAGTCATAGGCTGGAATGTTCCGTGCTCCCTAAGACGCCGATCAATTGCTTCGAACGTCTTCCTGTCGGGACACCTCCGTTCTGGAAATCTGTCTCGATACAAACGTACCGCGCCACGGCTATTGCCCCGTGCTAATCCATACATCAAATGGGCATCTGCCAACTCCGCATTTGTAAACATTGCACTGACTGCAAAACCACGTTCGTGATGAACACTAATCTGTTGATGCTACGTACTGATGTGCTTGATGCTAGTACTGTAGAGCAATGAGTCGCATGTCAACACAAGCTCCGAAGTCAACATTACCTTCCTTCAATTGGGCCAACTGGCAGTGAATCGAGGAAGTACAGTACACACTGACGAAACTAAAATGAGCTCTAACATGGAAATTAAGCGTTTCCGGACACATGTCCACATAACATCTTTTCTTTATTTGTGTGTGAGGAATTTTTCCTGAAAGTTTGGCCGTACCTTTTTGTAACACCCTGTATATGTCTCATTTTTGCAACAAATTTCATTTTTTTCTTTTCATTTGCCCACATAATTTTGAAATTTGTACATACGCAACTCACTGCGTTGAGAGCAGCGTTTCCTTCACCTGGCTTCACTCTCGGGCAATATGGCCTACAACGCTATCATTACGTACACTTGCAAGTGATGAGTATAGCAACCTTCACGAAAATACCCACCTCAAGGTCATCTCACCGTGCTACAGCATTGCCAGTTGGTGATAATTTCAAATATTAGTAAAAATATCGAAAGAATAGACATTTGTGTTTTTAATCTAGAATGTGATGAGATACCTTCAAAAAGAACATTCCTGACAGTTGCTGCGAGAAAAAAACTAACGTTACAAGAAATTTTGAATAAAAACATTTTTTTACTTCAACCTGTGGAAAAACAGAACCATTGATATATTTGGAGTGAAAATAATATATCAAAGTTTATAGTCGCTTGTGACACATTTTATCGTGAAAACAAAAGTATTATGAGATTAATAATAAATTACTGTAAGGGATGTAAAACTATTCCGCCTGTGTAACTAAAAATGTCATCTCATGAATTTGCGTCCAATTGGATCTTACACGAACTTGCACCGAGAAAATGGTTAAGAAAATTACGAAATTAATTTTGTAGAGATCTGAGACACCATTACTGTATGATGTCACGTATTAACTCATTTTCCCGTTAACTAGAGCAAAAATGTAAGTTCTATGAAAGTATACTATATGAATATTATTCTTAGCATGCAGTAAGTCATTTAACACGAAACTTTGTTCTTGCTTCCAGAATTTGATTTTCACTCTGCAGCGTAGTGTGCGCTGATATGAAACTTCCTGGCAGATTAAAACTGTGTGCCGGACCGAGACTCGAACTCGGGACATCTGCCTTTCGCGGGCAAGTGCTCTACCAACTGAGCTACCCATGTACGAATCACGCCCCGTCCTCACAGCTTTACTTCTGCCACTAAAGCTGTGAGGACCGGGCGTGAGTTGTGCTTGGGTAGCTCAGTCGGTGGCACAGTTCCCTAGTTCGTGTCTCGGTCCGGCACACAGTTTTAATCTGCCAGGAAGTTTCGTTCTTGCTGCTGCAATGTCTCTTCATTCCATTAAAAATTTTGTCCATTATTATACTTTCTGAATCAAAGACTAAGAGAGCAGAGAAGACAAAAAACGGACGTCACCGAGATCATCCTGTATTTTTCTAGGTGCCGCATTCTCTCCTCTATCTTATTATCGAAGTACAGATCTACACACTAACTTTGTGTCAAAATTGGCAAATTCCGTAATTTCTGATTTAATTTATATCCCTTCCTTGGAGGATCAGAAAACGTGCTCACATTTAGAGATTCTGCCGATGTTCCTGCACCTTTAATACGGAATATAGTCGATTCGGAAGTACAAGGTTTTGTCGTCATTTTATGAACTTGCGCAAAATTTGTACTATTCATGCCATCTTCACCGTTGGCCAAATCAGTAACAAATTTTCAAAACGTTCGACACGACTATTTTTGATTGTCTTCGAATATCTTTTCGCGCTTTGCGCAAACCTACAAAAATGGCACGATATGCATGCTCTATGTCCTCCATTTAGCTCACTACCAAATACACGTTCAAAAAATGGTTCAAATGGCTCTGAGCACTATGGGACTCAACTGCTGTGGTCATAAGTCCCCTAGAACTTAGAACTACTTAAACCTAACTAACCTAAGGACAGCACACAACACCCAGCCATCACGAGGCAGAGAAAATCCCTGACCCCGCCGGGAATCGAACCCGGGAACCCGGGCGTGCGAAGCGAGAACGCTACCGCACGACCACGAGATGCGGGCCCAAATACACGTCACTGCACCGTTCGACGATGGAAGACTGAAATCACACGACAACACATGATATCGCATGGAAACACAGGACACAAATCTGGGACGGACTTACCGCGCTGTTTACAGTGTACGGGCTGTAACAGAGCGGGCGAATCTCGGCGCTTAAGGCCCCGTCAGCAGTCAAAGAGATTCGACAAAATCGCTCTTATCCAGCCATGGATTTGCCAAGCAAGCCCGTACACGTTCAAACAATATTTGTCAGTTTACCCTCACTTTGAAGCAGATGCTATTCGCCTTTCTCTGTGGTTTGAACGTAGTGACTGCGGCCACAAATGCAGACAAAGCACTCCTGGCATTGACTTTGGCACTGTGTTTAAAGAAGGAGAAGAAAACAAAACTCAGGTCCAGGTAATGGCTTAAAATGAGAGATTCAGCCATGAAAATATGCCACAGAAAATATTCATCTCAGAACCCGATGATTGCAGAAACTTTCTTTGCATGGACAATGAAACTTTTTGAAAGTTAGGTTCCTGCTAAAATAGCAAACTTGCCTGTCAAGTTCACCTTGTCTATCCATGGATGTGTCAAACAAGCCCGTACATGTACGAAGAAAGCTTGTCAATTTAACCGTACTTTTGAAGCAGACACTTTTCGTGTATGCTGTATTGTGTCACTAATGGGATTAGCTACAAATGCAAATAAAGCAGAAAAGAAGCAAAAAAAAAACAACAAGACGCTGGTCTAGGGAATGGTTTAAAACGAGAAATATGCAACTGGATACCTGTTAATGGAAATGTTTCACAAAGGACCTGATGATTACGACGACTTTCTGCGGATGGACAGTGAAAAGTTTAATAGCTTACATAGTGTTACTTCACCCTCAAATTGAGAAAGAAAACACAAGTATGCGAAAATGTATTCTCTTCTGCTTGGTCCTCTACTGACAGGTCATTAAAATATCACATGGTGGGAACATATAACACACATCGTCCGTTGGACAGCGGGACAACTTCGATTTATTTATTTCATTCCACTCCGCTTGTATGTCACTTTATGCGTGAAATATTGATTTCATTCATAACCTCTTCATGCGTAATACACTGAAGCGCCAAAGAAACTGGTATAGGCGTGCGTATTCTGATACAGAGATATGTAAGCAGGCAGAATACGGCGCTGCGATCGCCAACGCCTTTATAAGACAACAAGTGTCTGGCGCAGATGTTAGATCGATTACTGCTGTTACAATGGCATGTTATCAAGATTTAAGTACCTTTAGAAAGTGGTGATATAGTCGGCGCACGACCCATTAAACACAGTATCTCCGAGGTAGCGATGAAGTGGGGATTTTCCCGTACGACCACTTCATGAGTGTGCCGTGAATATCAGGAATCCGGTAAAACATCAAATCTCCGTCATTGCTCAGGACGGAAAAAGAGCCTGCAAGAACGGGACCAACGACGACTGATGAGAATCGTTCAACGTGATAGATGTGAAACCCTTCGGCAAATTGCTGCAGATTTCAATGCAGGGCCATCAACAAGTGTCAGCATCCAAATGACGCAACGAACCCTCATTCGTTTCAAATTGTATCGAGCGGATGGACGTGTATGAGTATGGAGACAACCTCATGAATCCATGGACCCTGCATGTCAGCGCGGGACTGTTCAAGCTGGCTCTGTAATGGTGTTGGCCGTATGTAGTTGGAGTGATCGGGACCCTGAAACGTCTCAATACCACTCTGACAGGTGACAGGTACGTAAGCATCCTGTCTGATCACCTGTTTCCATTCATGTCCATTGTGCATTCCGACGGACTAGGGCAATTCTAGCAGGACAATACGACACCCCACACGTCCAGAATTGCTCCAGAGTGACTCCAGGAACACTGTTCTGAGTTTAAACACTTCCGCTGGCCACCAAATACCCCAGACATGAACATTATTGAGAATATCGGGAATACCTTGCAACGTGTTTTTCAGAAGAGATCTCCAATCCCTCGTACTCTTAAGGATTTATGGACAGCCGTGCAGGATTTATGGTTTCAGTTCCCTCCAGCACTACTTCGGACATTGTTCGAGCCGATGCCACGTCGTGCTGCGCCACTTCTGCGTGCTCGTGGAGGCTCTACATGATATTAAGCAGGTGTACCAGTTTCTTTGGCTCTTCGGTGTATGTGGCTGTGAAAGATGTGGTACCTTTACCACTTCGGTAATTATCAGCTCTATTTTGTTTTTAAACGTGATCGTAATTTTCGTAGAAGTGGAAACAAGATACAGTGAGATAAACCGTACAAAATTCTTCTGTAAACATATGCGGCGAAACGTCAACACAAACATCGTCCGCCATCTTGTGAACTTTGTCAATCAAAACTTCTCTTAAACAAGTCAAAGACGACATATGCTTGACAAACACGACAAACTGCATCGTGCACGCTCAAACATTTGGGAAGCACAGTTAAGTTTGACAAAATGTTTGATCGTTTACGGTGGCCTTCAGCGCCGGCGGGCAGCAGGGTGCGGGTGCGACCCTGAGGTGCCTAACTTCCTGGCAGCTGCTCTAGTACTTGGCCCAGTTGAAACAGAAACAACGGACGAAGTCGAAATGGTACATAATAGCGCACGCATATGACCGTGAAACGTCCACAGGCTGACGCGCTGAACATACGAATGGCGTCCACTGCGCAGCAGCTGGAACTGGGTGATGACGTTTCAGAACAGGAGTGCAGCAGAGCGGCAGGGCGTTCGCTACCGCGGATCAAGCAACGCGCCAGCTGTCAGGGAGCGCGGGCCGTTGTACCGGTGAAAGCACACAGAGGTGTACATCGGTCGCCGGTGCAAACACGGAATAGCTTTGCATAAGATTTGCATCGCCGATGGGCCGCCCATTCAGCGGACAGACACCGACAGCGCCGGTTAATTACGCGCGTAAATCGGGCGCAGAAAACGGCTCTCGTGTCCGCGCCGGCCGCGGCTTACGTCGCGGATAATGGACCCGCGCCTGTCCCATCCCAGCGGCTTCGCGGCTCCCACTTTCAATTACACGTCGACACAGTGGGCTAGCCGTTCTCATCAGTCACGAAACAGCATACGCATGAACGCACAACAGATTCGAGAATCCCAGCTAACATTGTTCGTTGACAAGATCCGGACATCCTCTGAGTACTGAAGCAACTTAAATCACTTAATAAAACCAAGTCTTCTAGTCCAGACTGTATAAAAATTAGGGTCCTTTCAGAGTATGCTGATGCAATAGTCTCATGCTTAACAATCATATACAACCGTTCGCTCGACGAAAGATCCGTACCCAAAGACTGCAAAGTTGCCAGGTCACACAAATATTCAAGAAAGGCAGTAGGAGTAATCCACTAAATTACAGGCCCATATCGTCAACGTCGATATGCAGCAGGAATTTAGAACACATACACTATTGGCCATTAAAATTACTACACCAAGAAGAAATGCATTTGATAAACGGGTATTCATTGGACAAATATATTATACTAGAACTGACATGTGATTACATTTTCACACAATGTGGGTGCATAGATCCTGAGAAATCAGTACCCAGAACAACCACCTCTGGCCGTAATAACGACCCTGATACGCCTGGGCGTTGAGTCCGACAGAGCTTGGATGGCGTATACAGGTACAGCTTCAACATGATACCACAGTTCATCAAGAGTAGTGACTGGCGTATTGTGACGAGCCAGTTGCTCGGCCACCATTGACCAGACGTTTTCAATGGGTGAGAGATCTGGAGAATGTGCTGGCCAGGGCAGCAGTCGAACATTTTCGGTATCCAGAAAGGCCCGTACAGGACCTGCAACATGCGATCGTGCATTATCCTGCTGGAATGTAGGGTTTCGCAGGGATCGAATGAAGGGTAGAGCCACGGGTCGTAACACATCTGAAATGTAACGTCCACTGTTCAAAGTGCCGTCAATGCGAACAAGAGGAGACCGAGACGTGTAACCAATAGCACCCCATACCATAACGCCGGGTGATACACCAGTATGGCGATGACGAATACACGCTTCCAATGTGCGTTCACCGCGATGTCGCCAAACAAGGATGCGACCATCATGATGCTCTAAACAGAACCTGGATTCATCCGATAAAATGAAGTTTTGCCATTCGTGCACCCAGGTTCGTCGTCGAGTACACCATCGCAGGCGCACCTGTCTGTGATGCAGCGTCAAGGGTAACCGCAGCCACGGTCTCCGAGCTGGTAGTCCATGCTGCTGCAGACGTCGTGGAACTGTTCCTGTAGATGGTTGTTGCCTTGCAAACGTCCCCATCTGTTGACTCAGGGATCGAGACGTGGCTGCACGATCCGTTACAGCCATGCGGATAAGATGCCTGTCATCTCGACTGCTGGTGATACGAGGCCGTTGGGATCCAGCACGGCGTTCCGTATTACCCTCCTGAACCCACCGATTCCATATTGTGCTAACAGTCATTGGATCTCGACCAAGGTGACCAGCAATGTCGCGATACGATAAACCGATATCGCGATAGGCTACAATCCGACCTTTATCAAAGTCGGAAACGCGATGGTACGTATTTCTCCTCCTTACACGAGGTATCACAACAACGTTTCACCAGCCAACGCCGGTCAACTGCTGTTTGTGTATGAGAAATCGGTTGGAAACTTTTCTCATGTCAGCAGGTTGTAGGTGTCGCCACCGGCGCCAACATTGTGTTAATACTCTGAAAAGCTAATCATTTACATATCACACCAACTTCTTCCTGTCGGTTGAATTTCGCGTCTGTAGCATGTCATCTTCGTGGTGTGGCAATTTTAATGGCCAGTAGTGTATTGAGTTCGAACATAATGAATTACTTCGAAGTAAACGGTCTATTGACACACAGTCAACACGGGTTTAGAAAACATAGTTCTTGTGAAACACAACTAGCTCTTATTCGCACGAAGCGTTGAGTGCTATCGACAAGGGATTTGAAATTGATTCCGTACTTCTGGATTTTCGGAAGGCTTTAGACAGTACCACACAACCGGCTTCTAGACGAATTGCATGCTTATGGAATATCGTCTCAGTTATGTGACTGAATTTGCGATTTCCTGTTAGAGAGATCACAGTTCGTAGTAACTGACGGAAAGTCATCGAGTAAAACAGAAGTGACTTCTGGCGTTCCTCAGGGTACTGTCATAGGCCCCTTGCTGTTCCTTATCTATATAAACGATTTGGGAGACCATCTGAGCAGCCGTTTTAGTGTGTTTGCAGATGACGCTGTCTTTTATGGACTAGTAAAGTAATCAGAAGATCAAAACAAATAGCAAAACGATTTAGAAAAGATATCTGTATGGTGCGAACATTGGCAATTGACCCTAAATAATGAAAAATGTGAGGACATCCACGTGAGTCCCAAAAGGAATCCGTTATAAACTTCGGTTACATGGTAAGTCAGTCAATTCTCAAGGCCGTAAATTCAACTGAATAGCTCGGAATTACACACACAGAAAATGTTGTGGGGAAGGCAAACCAAAAAGTGCCTTTTATTGGCAGAACACTTTCAAAATGTAACAGATCTATTAAAGAGACTACTCACACTACGCTTGTCCGCCCTCTTTTGGAGTACTGCTGCACGGTGTGAACTCGTTGCCAGATAGGATTAACAGAGTGCATCGAGAAAATTCAAAGAAGGGCAGCACGTTTTGTACTATGCCGGAATAGAGGAGTGAGTGTCACTGAAATGATACAGGATTTGTGGTGCACATCATTAAAACAAAGGCGTTTTTCGTTGCGGCGGAATCTTCTTACGGAATTTCAATCACCAACTTTATCCTCCGAACGCGAAAATATTTTGTGGACGCCGACCTACATACGGAGGCACGACCATCATAATAAAATACGGGAAATTAGAGCTCGCGCGGAATGATATAGGTGTTCGTTTTTTTTTCCGCGCGCTGTTCGGGATTGGAATAATAATGAATTATTGTGAAGGCTGTTCGATGAACTTCCTGCCAGGCACGTAAGTGTGATTTTCAGAGTACCACGTAGATGTAGACGAACGCAGCAGATACCGGCGCCGAAGGAGAGTCGTAGAAGAAACGCACAAAATTGCAGGCCTAATCGCTTGACCTCAGTCTGTAGTACAATTACAGAACACACTTTACACTCGCGTATTGCCGTCGTTGTGGAGACCGTAAATCTCCTCTGCAGGAATTAACACAGATGTCGCTTACAACGATACCGGCCATTTAATGCCTGTGCTTGATGAGCTACGAGCGGCTGGCAAACAGGAGGTCGGTGAGCCGTATGCCGCTCTCTGGCCACTCGAGTGTGGCTCTTTCACTACATACCAGGGAATGATTACGCAGACCTGTTGCTTAACAATGTACAGCGGTTATCAGGAGGAAAGGTTTCGAAACATTTCATTTCCTCATCAACAGAAATGAAAGCATTTCTCTTTGATAAGGGTGTCACTACTGAGAACAGACGATCACAGATACAAAAATTTTATTTCGTGGTAGACGTTATGTCTCATCTAAATCAACTTACAGGGGAAAGTAAACATTTTTCTTCGGTGTTGTAAAAAGGTATTTCATTCGTAAACAAATTATTTCTTTTTTGCTCAAGATTTCCAAAGAGAGACTCTGATTCATCTCCCAAGCCTTGTGAAACATTGTCAACAAAACCAGTCTGATACTGACATTTGCTATTTCAAAAGAACACTTTTTAATACAAGGGAAACTTTCCACAACAGGTTTCAGGAGTTCAGAAACAGCAAAGTGACGTTAGTATTTGTTAAAAGAAACTCTTAATTCTACTGCAATAGAATTAAATCTTTCTTCCTTTAATAATGACATCACAACTTCGAAATGTAGCCGCTGGATTTAAAAGAAAAATAAAAAAATAAATAAAAGTTATGGATCTCGAAACCTAAACGTATCGGTGGTGATACAGAAGTACTAGAGAAAAACATGTGAAGCTTGAAAGACTTGGAGAAGGCATTTGGAATAGTATTCCTGACTCATATAATAGCTGAAAAAACCAACGTTTGCTGTTCTTCCCTTACTCGAGTCTACATATTCACGCAAAGAGTTATTTACAAGTGTGAACCATGTAAAGAGTAAATTAGGAAGTAGTCTTACTGATAAGAAGCAGGAATTGTGCCTAAAATTAAAAATAGCATACGATGTTCACTTACCTAAACTTTCCAAGGAGATTCAAGACAATACTAGTGTTTGTCAATTATTGTCGTGATTTAATTTATGGATGCCTTGCAATTTAATTTCATCAATAAATAATGTCGTTATTAAGTATATCAAATTTTATTCAACTTACCAATAGTTTAACCAATACTTAAAACATTACTTAAAGTTTATTAAGTTAGATTTACAGAGTTGTGGAGTGAAAAGTGTAGTCTCCAGTAATGATGAAGGTATGTTGAGATGCTTAACACATACACAGACGATGAACGAAAGGAAATACAGGAAAAAAGTATACGACTGTGCACACGAGAGATGGAAGGCGTCGATCTCAGTGTGCGTACCACAATCGGAATGAGTTCCTTTTAGCGAAGGTCAACTTAGGAGTACCTTAAGTAAGTTAATAACATCGTATCTTCCTATATAGTTCTAGTTTTAAAACAAATGGCTCTCTTAATAAATTTCCGTAGTTGCACTGCTGATACTTGACTCTGTTAATTGCCGAGTTCTCCGACCACCGAGCTGTCTCAAACTGACGAAATGTTTACTCGTAACCGCACAACGCTCGGCTCGTGACGTGGTGTCGTTGGCAAATACACTTCCTGACGAAAAAGAATTAAGTACCAGAAGGGGAGGATGAAACGAAATGAAGCTTCACGAGCTGAGAGGATACGTGATGTTACTTCAGTGATTACAAAATCGAGTCAAATTTACAGTAGGAACTGGCAGTATGAAAGCATTTATCGGTATGACCTTCCACCCCTCTGGTCTAGACCCGTGCTCAGATTCGGTTGGGAAGGATGTCATAAGGCCATTGTATTCTCTGCTGCGGCAAGACGGCCCACAGTTGTTGTTACAGCTTCTTGATATAGTGGATTCTGCAATTGGGACAGAGTCGACAACCAAGCTAGCCCGAGACACGGTCTATTGAGGACAGATTTTGGGATCTTCCTGGCCACGGGGTATCTCAACATCAGGCAGGCAGTTCAGTTCACTGACACACGTGTCACGTGTTAACGAGTATTTCCTGCTGAAAAAGGGCTCCACGATGCCGTCGCATGAGAGGGAACACGTGAGAACGCGGGATGTCCGTGACGTACTTTTGTGCAGTTACAGTTCTCTCAGTCACTACTATCTGTGACTTCAAGTCATTCCCGCCCTGTCAGCAGCGGTTGTCAACGAAAGACTTCCGTTCACAAACGCATTTGGTAGTTTTTGCCTTTCTGTAATATTTCTTGCTCTGAATTTGGGTTATTTAAACTTCCATCTTTATAAAATGAAGTGTGCCTTTCTCACTTTGCACAGTATTACAGTGTTTATGCCTGTTCGTTTGTTTTCGTGCAGGTTGTGAGCGTTGCCAACCTGTGAAACTACTTTTTTTTCGCGGGCGCGCGCGCGTGCCGTGCGTGTGCTAGAGAGAGAGAGAGAGAGAGAGAGAGAGAGAGAGAGAGAGAGAGAGAGAGAGACGCGTAGTTTCACGGGTTGGCAACGCTCACAACCTGCACGAAAACAAACGAACAGACAAACACCGTAATACTACGCGGAGTGAGAAACACAAACTGCAGTTCAGTTTACAAAGAGAAGTGAAAATAACCCGCATGCAGCGCACGAAATACTGCAGAATGGCAAATATTGCCAAGTATGTGTGTGAAACGAAGTCTCTCGATGACAACCGCTGCTAATAAGGGAAGAAAGCAGCAGTGGTTTGGAGAATATATAACGAAACACTGGAAGTAACTTGCACTCCCACTTTATAAACAAAACGCTTCTTTTAATGTAAAACAACGAATGGTACACGAACATATGTATCCAATTTCCAGAATAACCACGGAAGAAGCTTTATGAATAAAAGTGAAATGCGTCTGATGTAATTTCTTCAATTAAATCGCAGTAACCTCAAGGCGGAAACCAATAATAATTGGTTTTAACACCTGTTGCTGTGAAAGATGGCCATGCAAACAGATGTATTACAGAAAAAACTTGAAATCGACTGAAATATTAACCCCGACATTTGGATTTAAAGTACCACACTTTCAGAGTCACATTGTTCTGATGTCATCAAGAACCGACTCAATAAGAACGCCATGCACAGTTCTGTTTTTTACTGAAATTATTATTTGAGAGTAAGTGTACATTAATGAAGCTAGAATACAGTCAATCTTAATTCCACTGTTTTATTTCAAAATGTCAACCTCCCACGCACAAATGGCATTAACGAACGTTTTACGACTATGGCTATTTTTACTGAAAGTCGCATTCGGCTACTAAAGCGAAAAGGTGAGCGTGCTTACCGATTTTACACTGATTACATTTGCACTAATACTTATTTCTACTGATCTTCCGTGTGGCAGAATCGTGGTTTCCATTATGGTTATCCGCGAAATAAACAATATGAACTCAGACAGCAAGTATTTCAAAACGGAGGAAATGGACCATCTATTATGAAGAAAATAATTCTAAAGCGTCTTTTACAACATTCTGAAGTACTGATTGTCGGACATCATAAATTACCGATCTACCAGTCATATAACACAGCATGCAAGAGATTAGATTAGGTTTTCATTCCATAGAACCAAAAATGAGATGATTCTCGTGGGTGTGGAACAAGTCAAAGTATAACGTAAAAAACATAAAACATTTGAATATAATACTCACTACGCTGATCAAATGTCAGGAGACTGTCAGAATACGTGAATACATCACACTAAATTGGACCTGCTTATATTTACAGAATTAATACACTGTCAGAATGAAACATAGTAATGCACTCTTAATAAATTTATCATACACAAATACCTAACCATGTCTGTTGTGACCAAGTGCTGTCAAAACTGAAATGTATCAGACATATTAACTGTAGCTGGTCTAACAATCCCTGTTAAGATATTCATCTATATAGCAGGAGTTGCCTATCAAAAAAGTAACAACCAGAGGAATATAACGCTGTCTGAACGAAAACTAAAAGCTACGCGATTTTCCTGGAGCACGAATGAAAGACTATCAGATAACAGGCACTAACGACCGCTGCTGTAAGAAAAGTGTCTTTCAGTCTAGGCAAAATGGACTTTAGTCAAAGGAGTGTGTGGGGTGCGGGGTAACGTGACCTTTCGACATTCATTCCTATCGCGTTTTTGTTGTTAAATAACATTTTTTTCTTTAATTATTATGCTTGACTGTTTCCATCCGTGGTACTTGATATTCATAACAACACTACCTCCCCCCACACACACACACAAACAAACGCACACATTGTTCCAGTGACGTAGCAAATTAAATGCAATGGAAAACTGGAATAGCTAATTGAAAAGTGCTGCGCGGAATTTTATATTAAAAGAACCAAACGCAGAGAGATATTTCTTTCAATTAGAGAAAATAAAACAATGAAATATATTTCACGGAGCAATCGCACTGAAACAACTGTTTACTAAACAGTTGGACAGTTAACTGCATTTTGTTTAGATGTCTCATTGACGTTGGCCTGAAGGAGCGGAATCAAGACTGTAGATGGAATGTCGATTAAGAACCAGCTTACATTCTCACTCCAGAATCAGCCACAGGTTTACTTTCTTCTGTTTGGCACCATCTACTTTAGATGGGCAGGAAGGAGAATTTTGGATTTGTCATTTTTTGTTTTTCTTTTCCTGATTTTCTTCTGGTTTTGTTTTGAGAGTATAAATTGTAACACCCGCAGCCACGTTAGGAGCAAGCGAAAGCCCTCTAAAACCTCAGCTGGAATTATTCGACAATAGATTCGGTAGTTATTTCCTAGTTTGTCTTTCTTAGCTTTCTTACAATAGATAGCTGTTACTGCCTGCTGGTCGTCTATTTAGTTGTATTTTTCACCTTACGTAATCGACTCTTATACATGGTCGATAATTGTATCGATTTATTGTAAATCTGAAAAATAAGGATCTTATTCTTGTGTAGTTCCGACGTCAATGTCTTAATCTGCGCAGACGAATTTTACGAGGAAGCTCGATTTTTTCGGAATTTTAAAGTTAAAAAAAAAAAAGTTCAAATGTGTGTGAATTGATAAGGTACCAAACTGTTGAGGTCATCGGTTCCTAGACTTACACACTACTTAAACTAACCTATGCTAAGAACAACACACACACGCCCATGCCCGAGGGACGATTCGAGCCTCCGGCGGGAGGGGCCGCGCAATCCGTCACATGGCGCCCCAAACAGCGCGACCGCTCCGCGCGGCTTAAAGTTCCTGTATTGGCTGTTTCGTATATGGCGTTGTTTCCTATATGTTTGCTAGACCTTGTAGATACTCTTTCTGTACTGAGTAAGGTTTTGTTTGCTTTTGTTTGGTTGTCCAGACAGGCGCAGCGTACTCAAGTACTAGTCTAATGAAACTTCCTGGCAGATTAAAACTGTGTGCCCGACCGAGACTCGAACTCGGGACCTTTGCCTTTCGCGGGCAAGTGCTCTACCATCTGAGCTACCGAAGCACGACTCACGCCCGGTACCCACAGCTTTACTTCTGCCAGTATCTCGTCTCCTACCTTCCAAACTTTACAGAAGCTCTCCTGCGAAACTTGCAGAACTAGCACTCCTGAAAGAAAGGATATTGCGGAGACATGGCTTAGCCACAGCCTGGGGGATGTTTCCAGAATGAGGTTCGCAGGAGAGCTTCTGTAAAGTTTGGAAGGTAGGAGACGAGATACTGGCAGAAGTAAAGCTGTGAGTACCGGGCGTGAGTCGTGCTTCGGTAGCTCAGATGGTAGAGCACTTGCCCGCGAAAGGCAAAGGTCCCGAGTTCGAGTCTCGGTCGGGCACACAGTTTTAATCTGCCAGGAAGTTTCATATCAGCGCACACTCCGCTGCAGAGTGAAAATCTCATTCTAGTCTAATGAAAGTCGTATACAGGATGTTTCACTAAAATATTCATATATTTTAATATGTTTTTCTACAAGTAAAATTAAAGAAAAAAAGTTCGTACAAACATAGGTCCGCAAATGTTTAGTTACGGAGTTACGGCTAATAAAAGACTGCCTGAAATTTAGCAACTTTGCTAATATGAAGCCATGGCAAAACTGTAGGAGGTTAAAGTAAAACATGATTTCATTTTGTGTTGTTGTTACTGGTCTCGTGAATCTAATAAAACATGTCCCAGGCGTCTATCTCCAGTAGTTTTCCAGAACATCCAGAGAAGCAAAGAAGTAATCACGTAAAAATTTTAATTTATTAACTACTTGGCCCAATTGGGTTTGCTTCGTAATTTGAAACATGTTCTGTAACTTCCGATACATCAGAGTGCGTGGAGCGTAATGTGACGTCTGTTGCGACTCTTCAAGAATAATGGCTGTGTTGTCAGCGCCAAGGCAAAGTGATATCTACTAAAGCCGAAACTTGCTACCTTCCCCGCGGTGAGGGTGGCGCACGCACAGCAGAGGGCGGGCAAATCGAAACAAGATTGCGGCTTGCAGCGCCGTAATGGCAGACCAGCTGTCGCCGCGTCTAGACGGATGACTTCCGAGAGGCCCGGAGAACCGCAGCCCGGAATTTGAATAATCGCTCCCAGACGTCACAGCGCGGTCCGCAAACTTCGAGGCTATCGCCGACGATGCACGGTAGAGCTTTTTTTAAAAAATAAAAAATAAAAAAAATTAAAGAAATGGGGTCTTCGAACGCAGAGAAGCAGACCTTGGATGGGGAATGCGTGCGCTAGGCATGACCGCGTTCGAGTGATAAAGCGTCATCGATCCGCGATAAGAGAGCGGGCAAATCAAGGCTGCTTGCTATCGATACCCCGGCCGTGTCCTATCTCCTATGTGCCACATCAACTAAATAGTCACATGTGTTTTCTTACATCGTAATACCTAACGTACTGTTAATGCTATGTAATGTATTTCTACTCGGCCCCGTTGCCCAAACCTAGTTGGTAATTTTTCATTCGCGCATATGTAACTAGAAGGCAGCAAATCATGTTCACGAACCCTGGAAATAGCCTTGTAAGATACTTAGTCCACTCACACTGTTATCACCAATTACAGTGGATAAATCATGAACTTTTGATGCTCAAATTAAAAAAAAAAAATTACAGCTGCAACCAGAAAACGTTATGATGGTGTAAGTCCTTCTGAACATATTCACTCTCAAAGCGAAACATTTTTCGAATGATGTATGACACGGCAGAGATCTTGCTTTTATAAGTCTGCATTTTGGTTGTTCGGGGCATGTTCCACCTCGAAAATCTAGTCATCCTGAAAACGCCTGCCACGCTATGGTTTCTTCATACGAGGAAAGAGGAGAAAATCACTGTGTGCCATGGAAGGAGAAGACAGCGTTTGGGGCAAAATTTGATAGGGTAAAGAAGCAGCATGTGTGCTTATATCCTGTGCAGAATGAGCTTGTGTGTTTTGGAGAAAAAGTATCCACTTGTACAGCTTCCCGCGACTTTTGCCTTGCCACCCTCCCGCAGTCTCGTCAGAAGATTTCGATAGTACGTTCCTCTGGTTGTCTGCCCCTACGAGCATAATTTGTTGGCATAAAAAAACAAAAAACAAAAAAACAAAAACCACCACGACTCGCCTAGCCTTCGCCTTTTTAGGCGGTAGTGAATCTATACGCATCCACTGTCTGGTTTGTTGCTTTGGCTCCTAGTCATGGGAATACACACATCATATGTCCGTGGTCATTAGGCGGCTAACGACGCCATCCGGAGCCGCCTGATAAACCTGCAATTTCCACTGCTGTCTTGGTTTGGCAGCCCTTTTGAAAGTGTGCGCATACTTGCGGAATCCAGCGTTCTGCGACTCCTACCATGTAAAAAATATCGTGCCTGGCGTACAAAAGTGATCCATGACTGATTTCACTTTTTCCGCTATCGCCTCTATTGTATCACGCCTATATTCGAACACGTCCTCTTCTCTTGCGATTTCACAGGTGCATGGTCTGCCAATTTGTTCTTCATAATTCAGACTTGTTTCGCCACACTGGAAGCATCTGCGACATCCAACTACTGAGTCATATGACGATGCATTGTTCCCATACGTTTCCACAAACTCAGCATGGATTGTTCCAGCGATGTTCTCCTTCAAATTTAGAAAACTAATAATTGCACGGTACTATTTTTCTTCTTCTTCAATGGGCAGCGCTCTTTTGTTTTGGCTGCTCTAGCGAAGGACGGAGATTTCAGTGTGTACCACCGAGCGAGATGGCGCCGTGATTAGCACACTGGACTCGCATTCGGAAGGACAGTTCAAATCCACGTTCCGGCCATCCTGATTTAGGTTTTCTGCGATTTCCCTACAGCGCTACAGGCAAATGCTGGGATAGTTCCTTTCGAAGGGCACGGCCGATTCCCTTCCCGACCCTTTCGTAGTCCGAGCTTCTGCTCTGTCTCTAATGACTTCGCTGTCGGCGGGACTTTAAACACTAATCTTCCTTCCTTCCGTGTGTACGAGGACTGCAGACACATACCTACAAACAAGCATAGAGACAATTACGTTTCTTCATGATTTGGGGTGATAAATTAAGCTATAACTCTTGTATAAACTGTACAGTGATTAAAAAACTTTGGCTCACATTGATTGCTGCGCCACCTGCTTTGCAGGATATGCGGAGTGTTGCGAAGCATGACAACACTGACCCCTTTCAACTGCAATCTGTCAACTACCCCTTTCCACCGCAATCTGTCACCTACAAAATGATTTTATTCGACCTACATAAACAAGTCAGGGCCGGTTTAAGGCCCAAGCAACAAGCCGCCGCTTTGGGCACCAAGGTTTCAGGGGCGCGAGACGTGCCAGAACTATGATTTCTATACAAGATGCATCACAGTTAGTAGCGGCTTGTGCGACAAGCGCAAAATTTGCATGCACTGCGTATCATCACAATTAGTAGCGAAAATTGACACGGGAGAAAGTGTAAGAGAGAGAGAGAGAGAGAGAGAGAGAGAGAGAGAAGGCGCGGAGTAAATGAATAAATAAGACACGATTCACCGACACCAAAGGAACGAATGGCTCTGAGCACTATGGGACTTAACATCTTAGGTCATCAGTCCCCTAGAACTTAGAACTACTAAAACCTAACTAACCTAAGGACATCACACACATCCATGCCCGAGGCAGGATTCGAACCTGCGACCGTAGCGGTCGCGCGGTTTCAGACTGTAGCGCCTAGAACCGCTCGGCCACCCCGGCTACAGATCCTGCTTCTGTATCACGAAGTATTCTCTGAGCAGTCACGTTCATCGAGATTGTGCCCACACATGGGCAACTGTTTTCAGGTCGTACATACCTGCCTCCATAGCTGACGTCTCAAATGAATGTTTTTGGGGCGGCGATTCTGAGTAGCCGATTCGAACTCTGGTGACGAAAAAGAAATCATCGACAGTATCTGGTTGGCAAGGTCCAGAGAGGTGGCATTTGACTCACATTCGAGCGGGCAGCGGCTCAACTCCTCTCTGGCCACCCAGACATAGTCGCCGTGATTTTCCTAAATCCCCTAAGGCAAACGGCCGCATGATTCCTTGAAAAGGACGCTGTCTTCTTCTTCGCAACATTTTGCTAATCACAGAGTGTGCCTCGTCACTGCTGATCTCTTCGTCCATGTATTTCCTTCGTACCTTTTTTCCTTCGGTGAGAACATCGCCAGGAAATGAAAGGTTCCTGTTTTGAATCGTCACATTGTTCTAATCTATGGCACCGTTTGCGGAGGATGTGAACAGGAAAGTCGAAAAGCCACAAATTTCACCAAATCCAGGAAGATCTGCAGAGCGTCGACGCCTCTTGCGAAGCCTTGACAACACAAATAAATATACTGGACTGCGGATAAATAGGGGAAAGACATACAATGTTCGTTTACAGCATTGGCGATACATCATTAGTAACAGTAATGGGAGTGGGAGTGAGTAGTACATATCGGGACGCCTACAGTGGAAAAATAACGTAAAAAACTTTAGCACATGCGGACGTCAGATTCATTGAAAGAATCATAAGGAAATACGAGTATAATTCATTTACGAAAGAAGTTACTTGGATGAAAGATATTCTTGAGCACTGTTCGTCAGTCTTAAGCTCTTATTAAGAAGGGTTAATAGATGAAATAATGAGATCCAAATATGAGCGGCCTGTTTCGTCACGGTTTCGTACAGGAAGCTCGAGAGCCTTACGGATACGCTCATCAAACTCCAGTGGCACACACTATGAGGGAGGCAGTACGCATTTCTAGCGGAGTTGACAGTTAAAGCCCCGCTTCGGCATACGTTTTATTGTTACTGACACTGGACTTTTGTTTCACATGCTCCTCATTTTGGTGGATGATGTTTTACATTTGTTGACTAGTAATGTTGAAAGGTGGCTACAATGAGTCACAGCGCCGCGCGGGATTAGCCGAGCGGTCTAAGGCGCTGCTGTCATGGACTGTGCGGCTGGTCCCGGCGGAGGTTCGAGTCCTCCCTCGGGCATGGGTGTGTGTTTTTCTCCTTAGGATGATTTAGGTTAAGTAGTGTGTAAGCTTAGGGACTGATGACCTTAGCAGCTAAGTCCCATATGATTTCACACACATTTGAACATTTTTGAGTCACAGCGCCAGAGATTGCGCCAAAGATTACGATTCCGCTGCCTCCACTGGCGTAGTAGTAGTTCAGAGGATGTCGAGAGTAGTTGTTCTACTGGGCGAGAGAGTAGACGATCTGACTGTTGACTGAAATGTTGTACTGTTCGGTTGGTGTAATGTACAGATGGAAGAAGATGCAATTGTCAAAATATATTTGAAAAAGGAGAGGGGCTTTTGATTTATGATGCTGGTATAATGGAATATTTTCGTCAATATATAATGAGGTAAAAAGGTATTACAGTTTTCTTTAATAACAATCCCTCTTGCTCTCAGGTACAGTCAACAAAGCATCTGGCTCGTGTTCATTTATTAGATTTGTAATTATGGTTTCTATGTGCAATCATAGTATTTCTGGTTTTTCAATTCGTTCATTGTAAATGGTGTTTCAAATATTTTGTCGTATTGAGAAAAAACCGAGCCAGATACATGTACGTTGAATCACACTTCCACATGCAGAACATTTACACTTGTGCTTCGTTGTTTCGTAGCTTTTATAGTTGCAGGGGACTTAATTAATCAATTGTGTTAATGTAAATTCCTTGTAATTCTTTGTTTTTATTTTATGTAGTCACATTGCGTGCTAAACCGGTCACACAGCTAGTAAAATTATTGCATTTATTCATTAATATGCAATGTATCCCTTCTCTACCTTATTTTCAACCTTAATTACAGGAGATGATGATGGCACTAAACGAAATCTAAATCACGTAGGAGTTGGAAAAGACATTCTGTGACACTGACAACACTATTAACCAATAATTCAAAACATTAATCAGAGGTTCACTACTAAAATTCTGAGAGCCTACGCTCCAAAATAGCATACATCGTGCTACGTGTCCCACCTCCCCACCTATCCCCCCCCTCCCCCCACACTACCATCACTTTCAAATATATTTCATGAAATCATCCATAAATTATTCGTGATTGTAACAGACCAGGTACTACTTGGTACTAATATCAGAAGTGCCCTCCGCCACACACCATATGTTAGCTTACGGGGTAATGATGTGGATTTAGAATGTTTTGTGCCACAGAGACTGCCGGTAGCCATACTGAACAATTGTTATGAGCTTAAGCTGTTCGTGTCAATAAACAGCGATATGGAACTGTTGAATGAAAGTTCAAAGTACTCCGTTCAGTATTCTCTATCTTCTAGAGACTGTTTCACCTAAATGTTGGAGACATCCTGCATATGTATAACTATGCAAGGCTGAATGATGCCAGAGTTGTTCTTTTTGTCGGTGCTGATGTTGATCTTCAGTCTGAAGACTGGTTTCGACATTTTTTGATGCTTGCTTATGTGAAGTCATCTCTGCGTGAGAACTTCAGCTTACAACCACTTCAGCCTACTGACTCTATTAATGCATTGGTCTCCCTCTACGGTATTTACAACTTACAGATTCTCCCCTCACCAAATAAATAATTTCTTGGTGTCAGAGTACGTCCTGCCAACAGATTCCTTATTTTAATCATGTTGTGCCTTAGTTTTATTTATCCGCTATTCGATTCAGAACCTTTCCATTAATCATTTTCTTTAGCACTACATTTCAAAGGGCTCTATACTTTTCTTGTCTGAACTGTTCATCGTCCACTCTTTACTTTCGCACAAGACCATACCCCAGACAAGTACCATCTGGAAAGACTTACGTTTAGATTTATATTCCGTTGGACACAGTACTCTTTTCCAGAAATATTTTTCTTGCTACTGTCTGCCTGCAATTTATTCCTATATTTTCTCTAGTTCTGTCGTCGTCTGTTATTTTGCTGCTAAATAGCAAAACTCATCTGCTACCTTTTGTGTCCTATTTTCTAACCAAATTCTCTGATGAATCAGACTTGCTCTCCATTTAATCATCTTATAACGTTTTTTCGAGAGACTTTGGAATTCTTTGGCATCCCTGAAAGTATTATAATATCAGTAGTCAACGTCAATATTTTTGATATAATTAAATTTTACTTGAGACATTTGACTCGCAACTTTATCTATCACAATAACAGAAGCTGAAGATATGAACTGAAATTTGTACCACAGCCTGGACTTGAACCAAGGTGTCCCTGCTAGCATTACACCCCCACAGCACTGTAGGTAACACAGCTGCACAGATTACAGTAGTCCAATGCCTTCCCTAACACAAACTTAATTCATGTCTTCCGATTATTTTCTCCTCCTTAAATCACCACTATTGCAAATTTTTTATTCGTTTCTTCCGCTTCTGTCATTATCGTGAATATTTTTATTTCTTTGCTCGGAGTCATAATACTTTCTCCAAATATCTCCTTGATTTCGTTTTCTACTTGCTCTATGTACATATTGAATAATACTGTGGATAGACTACAACACCATCTCTCCAGCTTGTCAACTACTGCTTCCCTTTGATAAGCTTCGACTCTGATAACTACAGTCTGGTTTATCTAGAAGTGGTAGATAACTTTCTGGTGCCCACATTTTACCTCTGAGAGTTTCAGAATTTTATCGAGTTATGCCCCTCAACACATGTTAACCTGTATCTAAATCGACGAGCGCTAGAAAAGTGTTTTTTTCCCATGAAGCGTTTATTATTAAATCTGTCACAGTTGCAGCACATGTGTTTGCCGACAAGTTTGAAACGAAATGGTTGATTCTCAAGCATGGCCTGCAGAGGGTGCACTGAAAGTTCATGATCTTAATAACAAACATCAAAATGTTCGCAAGTGAGTGCCACAGTCAACATGTGCCTACTTAGCAAGTCAGAATCAAAGTAATGATTCTGAGTTGCTAAGTAGGCATATGCTCATTGTAACAGACATCTGCCACCATTTTATAAAGCACGTACTACCATTTTGATGTTAGGTATTGAGATCAAGCACTTTCAGTGCCGTCTCAGTATAACAGGCTTAAGAATGAGCCAGTTGCTTAGAAACTCGTCGCCGACCACATGTACTGCAACTGTGACAGATTTAACAACATACGCTTCATAAAATATTTAACACGGTGGTCCTCCGTCAACAAAACTTTGAAAACGAGCTACCCAAGCACGACTCACGCCCCGCCCTGACATCTTTACTTCTGCCAGTACCTCGTCTCCTACCTTCCAAACTTTACAGAAGCTCTCCTGCGAATCTTGCAGAACTAGCACTCCTGAAAGAAAGGATATTGCGGAGACATGGCTTAGCCACAGCCTGGCGGATGTTTCCAGAATGAGATTTTCACTCTGCAGCGGAGTGTGCGCTGATATGAAACTTCCTGGCAGATTAAAACTGTGTGCCCGACCGAGACTCGAACTCGGGACCTTTGCCTTTCGCGGGCAAGTGCTCTACCAACTGAGCTACCCAAGCACGACTCACGCCCCATCCTCACAGCTGTGCCCGCGAAAGGCAAAGGTCCCGGGTTCGAGTCTCGGTCCGGCACACAGTTTTAATCTTCCAGGAAGTTTCATATCAGCGCACACTCCGCTGCAGAGTGAAAATCTCATTCTGAAAAAAAGAGGTTTTACCCACGTGCAACTTACTTTCTAAGATAAGTTGAAGCGTCAGTACTGCCTCACGTGTTCCTACGCATCTCTAGAATTCAAGCTCTTCTTCCCGCTGGTCGGTTTCTGTCAGTCGTTCCGTCCCAGTTTAGGCAATTCGCGTCAGCATTTTAGAACGGCGGCTTACTAAACTGATGGTCGGAGGAGACACCTGTAGGTGTTTTCACGCCTGTCGCCGCGTGAATTGCTGGCGACACAGACACAGATAGCGCCTGCATATCTGTAAACGTGGCTTATCCCAGATCCAGACAGAAAAGGGGAGTAAGCCTAGCGGACGTCTCTTTCAGATGCAGCGATGTGGGCGGTGGTTCTCTCGTCGCGATAATTGTGACGCTGAGACGAAAAAAAAAAAAAAATTGAAACGGGAAAGGAAAGCAGAAGCCGGCGAGAGGACAGGAATTGCAGCAAGTGTCGCTTTAATCCGGCGGTTCGCGCTGCTAATTGTCCGCAGTCCGACGCGGTCCCACAGAGAGTAGTAGGGCGCCCCTTCCAGCCGCCGTCCTGTGTCCTCTGCCTCACCCCCACCCACACCTCCACGATGGCGATGGCGACGCCGCGAGAGGTGCCGCTACGCCTACCTCTTCTCCCCCCTCTTCTCCCCCCACCCTTCCGCCATTAATTTCACTCAGCTGCGGGCCCGACGCCGCCGCCTTTCTTTTATCGTTTTCGCCGGCCGGCCCTCCGCTTTTTATCGACGTTGCTCCTCGCGCCCGCGGCCTCCACAGTGCCGAACACGGGGAAGACGTAATTAATGGCGGCGACACTGCGGCACGCAACAGGCCAGCGCCGGCTATCGGTTTCCAATAGCCGGGCCGCCGTTCGCCGGGCCCCCCACCTCGCCGGGCTAATTTCGCGTTATTTGTTCCGCCGTACCATTGCAACTGTCAATGGATGCGCCGCTCCACATTCCGCCACGCGAGAGGGGGTGGGCGCGGGGGAGAGGAGGACACTGAACACGGCGCATTACTATTCTCTGCAGAATATACAATATACACCCCTCCCTCCCACCTAACAGATCGACTCCACAGTGTTCAAATTTATACGTTATTGTTCTGCTTCGCGTGGCCTGGTTCAAATGCAGAATGAAATACCTTCACTCAGGCGACAAGTGCGCACCAAATTCAGCTTATTAAGAGCGGATTTAAACTTTACAGAGCTGCGGAGTTGTAGACAGGTAAACAGATGTATCAAGCAGCTAATGTCTCTCTTCATCTATCATTCAGTGAACTTTGCTGTAAGTGGGCCTCCAAAGCAGGCACCTAGTTCATGCACCCTATCTGACTGCTGTACACTGGTGACAAAGGCTGGAATTTGCATGCCAATACTGCAAGTGGATGTCCAGTGCGTGGCAACAGTTGGCCCGTTCAAATGAATGACGTTGAATGTTTTTGTGGCATTCCCTGGGTGTTGGTGAAATTCTGAAAGGCACAATGTATTAACATAAGTAAGCATCTATCCTTGGGGACAATGTTCACCCCTGTAGGCAGTTCATTTTTCCTCGGCACAATGGCACCAACAAGTAGGACAATGCAGCATGTCACAGCTCGCAGTGAACATGCATGGATGAGTTTACCGTACACCCCTAGCCACCAAATGCACTGGATTTAAGCCCAATCGAGAATTTGTGGGACCACCTTCCACAAGCTGTTCGCGCTATGTATCCTCACCCGAGAAACCTAGCGCAGCTGGCCAGAGCACTGGAGGCGGCATGGCATTCACATCTCTGTTGGTACCATCCAGAACACTACTGACACTCTTCCTGCATGTCTCGCAGTGTTCTTCGCTGCAAAAGGTGGTTATTCCGGATTTTGACAGGAGGTCACATTAATATGAATGGAGAATGTATATTAATGATGTCAACTATTCTTCCCCATTGCAAATATCACGTAAATGTTGACAACCTCCAGTTATATCTATGTGCAAGTCCAACAAACCTGTGTACAGCCATTCAGCATGTAAAAGCTGATTTAGTTGCCATATCAGAGTGCACACAGAACACAGATTTGGAACTTCAGCCATATAAAATACAAACGATCTTAGTTCTTCACAAGAATTTTAACCGCCTACTTCAGAGACACTCTTTCACCCTTAAATCTTAAATGGCAAACAAATAACTTCTTGAAACTTCCTGGCAGATTAAAACTGTGTGCCCGACCGAGATTCGAACTCGGGACCTTTGCCTTTCGCGGGCAAGTGCTCTACCATCTGAGCTACCGAAGCACGACTCACGCCCGGTACTCACAGCTTTACTTCTGCCAGTATCTCGCATCCTACATTCCAAACTTTACAGAAGTTCTCCTGCGAACCTTGCAGAACTAGCACTCCTGAAAGAAAGGATATAGCGGAGACATAGCTTAGCCACAGCCTGGGGGAAGTTTGAAAGGTAGGAGGCGAGATACTGGCAGAAGTAAAGCTGTGAGTACCGGGCGTGAGTCGTGCTTCGGTAGCTCAGATGGTAGAGCACTTGCCCGCGAAAGGCAAAGGTCCCGAGTTCGAGTCTCGGTCGGGCACACAGTTTTAATCTGCCAGGAAGTTTCATATTAGCGCACACTCCGCTGCAGAGTGAAAATCTCATTCTGGAAATAACTTCTTCTTCTGCAAATAACTTGGGAATAATTCTGGACTGTCATTTAGACTGGTCTGAACACACATTTCTCTGTAAGAAGATGTCAGCGTCACTTCATTCACTACAGAAATATAAAAAAGTATTCCTTTCAAGCTTAAAAATAATCTCAAGTTCTTAGAGTCACTTGACTACGGTGATGCTATTCTCCAAGGGCTTTTGTAAAAAAGCTCACACGGGTGATGAATGCTTATGTATGATACATATGTGACGTATGCTAATACGACAGTGTCACTCCTGTTTACCAACAGTTACCATGGCTCCTACGCGTCTTTCTGTTCGAGACGAATTAAATGCACTGAAAATTTAATGAACGGATTAATGTGAAAAAAGGAATATACCGTTTGATGTGCCATCGACGACGAGGTCAGTAGTGGCATAGTCCGAGGAGGATTATGGATAGATGGAGAACGAAGCCGCTCACGTTCGTATCAGAGGAACCGCCCCGGCGATTGCCTTAAACTATTTAGGGAAATTAATTTATTCATTGCAAATTTAAAGAGCTGTTATCTGATGTTTTAAAACAGATCGTACACTCGTATATTACAGTTTTCGATAGTCATTTTCTTGCAGTTTTTTTTCCTTCAGCATTTGTCAAAGATTAATGCTTCTTTAAAATGCCAATAATCTGAGGTTGAAATACAAATTTCGTTGTTTTAAGAAGATTGCAGAAACATCATGAGATAGACGACACATTTGTTAGGGCCATCACCCACTGTGACTGGCGGTAGATACCTCGGAATGGTTTCTTCCAGCTGTTGACCGCCAGTCGCAGCAAAAAAGGTTTACAGAATGAGATTTTCACTCTGCAGCGGAGTGTGCGCTGATATGAAATTTCCCGGCAGATTAAAACTGTGCGCCGGACCGAGACTCGAACTCGGGATCTTTGCCTTTCGCGGGCAAGTGCTCTACCAAAGGCAAAGGTCCCGAGTTCGAGTCTCGGTCCGGCACACAGTTTTAATCTGCCAGGAAGTTTCAAAAAAGGTTTAGTTAGTAGTAGAGAAATGGTGTTGCTAATCATATGCATTAACATTAGGTACTTACCCGTGTTCAACATTGGGTGCTTTCTTCGCCAGATTGCTAGCACCGTACACAGCACTCTACTAATCGGTATCTATTATTTGACTGATATGTACATTTTGTCAGTGCGTTTCGGCAGGTTATGTCTGATTCATAATTCTAGGTGTCTTATTTATCGTTACATCTCATCTTCCTGATCCTCTTTAGTGTCACTTGGGTGTCGCTGTACACCCTCTGGAGATTGTTGTAACGTTGCAAATAACGTATGTTTGTTATTTCGTGTCCACTGGTAATGTTCGTGTGTTTTCTTCAAATACAGTTTGTTAATGCATTTAGTTATGCCCATTGCTCTTCGTCTCTTATTGCTTTGCATATATAGGACGAACATTAACAAAACTGACAAACAGAAGGGACGGATTCCTGACTGGAAATGAGGAAAAAAGGTCGTATTAACATGCGACCTGTGTCCGGGAATGGGCGATGTGCTGGGCGAGAGATTCACGATAAATGCACGCTAGGTAAGAGGCCAATGCTGTAGAGTACTCTTTGTAAAACCGGACTGGGATTCCATTCGGACCTGGTGACGTATTTGCTTTCAAATCTTTCAGCTTTTTGTCCACGCCATGGATGCTTGTTACTATATCGTCCATACGGGAGTCTTTCTGATGGTCAAATGACGGTATGTTTGTACGAGTCTTCTGCGTGAATGATTTCTTGAACATGGAATTTGAAACTTGAGCTTTCGTTTTGCTGTCCTCAACTGCCACACCAGACTGGTCAACAAGTAACTGAATGGAAGCCTTACACCCACTTAACGATTTTACAAAGGACCTGAATTTTCTCGGGTTCTCTGCCAGATCTTTTTAGAGACGCAAGAATCTCTAACTTTAGCTTGACGTCATTTGAACGTTCTCTTTTGAAACCAGAGTGCAATAGCTTCTGCTTCCTCAGCATGTTCTGAATTTCGTTATTAAACCACGGTGGCTCTTTTCCATCCGTTGTACACTTACTAGGCACATAACTCTACACCCCACCATTTACAGTACGCTTGAACTTTGCTAATAGTTCCTTTACGTGAATCTTACTGGGAGTAAGTGATGCCAATTCACTCTCTAAGTGAGATGATAACAGCTGCTTAAGTGTTCATTCTAGAGAAACACTCTCCTAGTCTTCTTGATTGATTTATTAACTTTCGTATGCATCGTTGATATAACGGCATCATGATCGCTAATCTTCGCTTCTACACTGACTTTGTCGATAAGGCACGCCTTATTTTAGCTACAAGGTCTAAGGCATTTCCATTGCGTGTGGACTGTCGAACTAACTGCTCAAAACAATTTTCAGAAAACGTGTTCAAAGGTATTTCACATGACTGACTGTTTGTACCCCGCGCAATGAATTCATAGACATCCCAATCTATACTTGGCAGCTTAAAGTCGCCTCCGACTAGTTTTGCATGATCTGGGTATTTAACGGGCTACTGACCGTAGACTTTCTTTGTATGGCTCTACAATTGTCCCAATAGAATCCTGTTACCCGGTAAAAGAGTTGAACAATTAACTTGGTTTCACCTACACCGGTTATTCGCGACCAGGGAGCTTCACTGTCACTCTCAACTTCGACGTCAGTAGAGACAATATTCTTATCAACTGCAATGCACACTCCCCCTCCTATGGCCTCTAATCTGTCTTTTCGATATATGTTCCACGACTCGCTAAATATCTCAGAACTTCGCACTTCGGGGTTCAGCCAGCTCTCGGGCCCAAGAAGAATTTGAGCGCGAGAACTTTCCTGGAGGGCAGGAAATTCGACAACTTTATTACGAATACTTCGACAGTTCACTGATAAAATTTTGACAGCCGAAGTGTCTTTACTCTGACCGCAGTCTGACTTCCCTCGTTGCATATCGACTAGCGAGTGTTCATTAGAGTATCTCAAACTACCATAGCCTAAAAAAACCCTGACGTGCTCTTCACAATAATTCTGCTACCCGAGTAGCTGCTTCCTTCGCACAGTACTCCCCTACCGTATCGAGGAGAGTCCTAGTAATCCCCATCCGATAACGCAATTCTAGAAATCTGCAGGTAAGAACGTCAAAGAGTCGATCCTCCACTCGGCTCCAAACCGAAGAGCCCCAATCAACTATGGGAACAATGCGGCAAATTGTGAGCTCTGCTCGCACGCGCGCGAGAGGCCAGCACTTTTCACCACCTCACCAGCCGCTTGTATGAACTGAGGAGGGCCTCGGAACCCATGCGGCAGACGTCGTTGGTGCCGACGTGAGCCACAACTTGCAAACGACTGCACCGTGCACGCTCGATAGCCGCAGACAAGGCCGCCTCAACATCTCGGATGAGGCTCCCACGTTGGCTTTTCCCACCCTGAACGTTTGTAACGCCGGAAATGCATATCCTCCTATTTCCATCTATTGTACTATAAATTTTTTCCTTATTTTGTTACCTGAAGATATGACATTTCTGTGTCTTTATATATTGTAATTGTTTTACTATTTGTATATATATTTATGCATTTATGTCGATGTATAATTGGTTTGTTTTGTAATTACTATTTGTATTTTTACGCTGAGTCTTGCCTAGGGAAAACTATGCTATCGAACGAATACATCGATGGGTCGTGTGGAGAACCAAAGTGTTTAGGATCTTTGGTAGGGTGAACTCGGCCGCGTGGAGCGCGGGCAGAGCGGAGTCTGGCTGGAGTAGGGCGGTGGAGCGGGTGTGTTGTGTGACGCTCCCGCGAGTTGCCGCGCTTTCGGGGTTTGGCAGCATGTAATTACGCTCGACTTGCTATGATAGTTTCTGACACGGTGTCGTGGACGGGAAACATTAGCAGGCACGCATCAAGAGCCCGTTTCGCCTGGTGACCGTGTCGAGAAGAAGGCGCGCCAACATCCGGCTTCTGCAACAGCTACGGCCGACAATGAGTGATTGTTGCCACCTCCTCGATCGACGACTGCCAACCTTCAATCAACCAACAAGGAAGACTGAAAGCACGTAAAGTTTTAGAACTGTATGACAGACCTCAGCTTGTCAAACTATTCCATTAGCATCACTAAAATACAGTAACTTAGCATGAACCTCTGTTGCTCATTGTCCCAACTGCATTACCAAGCAGGGTTCCTTCCTTTTCCGAAATGAACTCGAGTGTCGTTGAAATTCAAACGCCAGCATTAAAGTAAAAGCATTCGATTTCACTGCTTTAATTTCAAAGTTCAGTTAAGGTATTCATAGCTGGCTACAATATTTAGATTACACAAGCACAAATTAGGAGTGCGAGTTTTGTTACCATATTTTAGCTTACCTGTGACTGCAGCTCAGCTTGATGCGTACTGAATTTTACTACTGCTAATTATTCAGAATCATTTAATTCAAGTTCAAAGTTAAATCTCTTATTTCTGAATTTCGTAGATTCAAGTAGCTTTTGAAATGATTGTTGAGGTAGCCCAAGACTAACCTTATTCTATTGAACTTCGTAGTGCTTCAGAAACAAAGTTCACTATTAATTTCAGTCACTAAATTAATTTTCAATTTTCCGGTTTTATTAATTCTTTTTCTAAATTAAGTCAGAGTGTAGCGGAATTTATTACTTCTGACAAACATTCAGTTTTCACACAACACGTGTCAACCTTCAGTTGCCACGCTTTTAGTGCTAATTATATGTGCAATAACCTTCCTTTTTCAGTTACTATAGTAGTTGTCCATAGGACTGGCGACCGTAATTCTCCACAAATCTCAAATATCTAATTAACGCCAGTTAATTGTTAACGTAACGACCGCACATTTACTTTCTTTATTTACTTTATCGCTTTTCAAAATTAATTTCCACCAGTTTCATTTGCATTTTTCCTTTCATTTAGATGTAACCCTTTCCTCCCTCTTTACCGACAGATTAATTTGGGTGACGATTGCTTTTCCCAAATTTCCATTAGGTAAACGCGGTTTAATTTTTACTGTCATTAAGGTCGATAAGTGAGGGGGAGGTTACACGATATCTGCCTAGGGGGATGCATAATACGCTTAACTAGTAAACCCTTCTCCCGTGTGCCTGCTCGGGCCCTGCTGAAGGAGTGGCCACCCGCCCATACACAGGGTGAATGGGCGAGGGCAAGCACCCAGTCTCGACATTGGTCCTGCACCTCGAGCGACGCGAACGACTGCCACCCTGCAGTCACCCAGCTGTGAGGTTCGGGGGCTGATACACATCGTCGGGTGCACTAGGTGGTGCCTCGGAAGCAGAGCGTGTGGGCAAAATAAGCGAAACCTGAGGTATCCCATGCGACGCGCTAGATTGTCCGCCATCACTGCACCCCATCAGGGCAGCAGCCTGAAGGTCATTGACCGTAACCAATAAGGCATTCAGCTGTTCGAGAACTGTAGCCTGCTCCTACTGCATCTGCGTGCAGCATGCACACATCGTAACCATCCTCGCAAGAATAACTGAAGAAGTAAACTATAAAAGTAGACAGAATCCCAGATACGCAACTTGCTAACTCCTGATGAGTCCCCAATCGACGCAGATACGTTAATCGGCTATATAGCTGGATGTTCAATGAACAACGACTGCGCTACAGACAGAATGACTTTATTCTCACAAAAAACCTGAGAGTAAACCTCTTAAACTGGACAACACGCATGAATTTAATAAATAAACCACGAGGAAACGACAGAAACAGGTAAAGATTTAACTTGCCGCTGTGTAGATGTATGTCAGCCGAGAGCTACAGCCTGCATGGAAGGCATTAAGTAATAAACAATGTTCCTCTACAGTATCCGCAGTATTGGAGAACCCAAGCGATGACTTACTACCCACAGCTTCGGGCCACCTCATAATACTGGAATCGGAAGTGGGTGCGCTGTAACAATGTCAGTCATTTCATTTCATTGACATGGTAAGCCATGGTCCTCTATCGCTATAGATGCACAATGCTGCTACTCCCACACACAGTGAGAGAGCCACTGGTAGAATGAGCACAAAATATCTTTGACCATATTTGCACAGAGGGCGTGGTAGAGGACGAGACAACGTTAGTGGTTGAGGTTCCATTGTTACCGTCAACCGTGCGGAAGAATAGGTGCAGTTCAACAGCTGATGGCTAGACACAAGCAGTACTTACAAAGCTGCAGCTAACGATGATGAGTCTGGTTTTTGAGGCGCTCAATGGTGCGGTTGTCAGCGCCCGAACGAACTCCCAATTTGTTCACAGCCCAGTATCGCCATATTACTGAGTGGCGATGAAGTGATGAGAGCAACACGAACACCCAGTCCCCGGGCGGAGAAAATCCTCGACTCGGCCGGGAATCGAACGCGGGACCCCATGATCCAGAGGCAGCAACACTAGCCACTAGATCAAGAGCTGTGGACTACAGCTAGCGAGTCTGCAAACGCTCGTATTAACATGTTATGCGAGTACGGCAAAATAATTCGAGAAGTAAACTTATTGAAAACACAATGGGTTACAGGGTTACGCTGAAAATGCAAGAGAAGAAGCGCTTGATTTTCGCGTGACTTTTAAATCTGTTCTTTTTCTTTTTTCTTCTCTTTCATAGAAGTGTCACCAGCTGCGTCTTTTGAGCAATGCCTACATTTCCGTCGTTGGCATGTTAAAATTACTTCTTCTGCCAAAACACAGTCGACTTTACACAACTTAACGTCACTATCATGTTAATGCAGTTGCAATTGCAACGTAATTCTGAAACAGTGTGTTACGAAACAAAGAACTGAGAACAAGCCAGGTCGACGTGTCGTGAAAAGCTCATGCTCTGTATAAAAATAAATACGTAATTTCTTTACTTGCTGTTACAAGCTCACACTAATTCTCGTTTCACCAGCTTTCAATCGCTCTTAAAAATATTACATTATCCTACTGAAAAAAATTTGTAGTTACTAATGTATTGCGGTAAATAAAGTTCTCCTATTAACCGAAATAAAATACTCTTCTTTCGTGCATCATAATTTGCGAAAAACTCATTCAGAGATTTCGAGTCATTTAGGAGATATGTCCTGAATATTTTGCCTTGACGACATCACAAGCATTTATAGTCATTTTTATTATATTCGTCATGGTTGCCTACCTCTATCAGAACTTTCAGTCTGAAATAAAAGTAGTAAACTGCACGCTCACTGAGTTTTTTTTCGATTTTGCAGCGTATGAACGCGATTCCACAACGAAATAAAGTTGCGCGCTTGTACGCGTAATTTGTTAGCAGTCGGAACAGTCTCGGTTCTTTCGTGACAAAGTAGTGTCACGTCTAACATAGGTCTTGGTTGGTCCCAGGAACTGATGAGCGAACAAGCGATGTTCAGTCGACTGAGCACGGCGAACAGAAATCGGTAAATGATTCCCAGGCGGCACACAATCCAGCACGGCGTAAAATACAGGGCGATCCACTAACATGTCCCTATCTTTGTTTTGCTGCTATTCTGGAAAACGATATAATATTAATAATTTCAGTGTTACGTTATGCTGCATTGTATGCCATTACGTAATTATTACCTAACAGTTGTATAACTCTTGTCCCTTACTGGCGTAATCACGAATAAGTGTGTAGGGCGCATACGCTAAAACTCTTCTGACCGTGCTCGAATTGCAGGTAGACTGCAGGCATGACAATCGTCTACAGTGGTCCAGAGATGGTGGAGACGGGAGAAGGAGAGACACACGACTTTGGACGTGAAAACAATAAAGACACTGCATGCGAAATAATTGTGTACGGATTCGGTTAATCGCCAGAAGAGCACGGGTCTCCAAAGACATTTATCGCCGAAGAAGCTGAAGTTAACGCTGCTGCGGCGTTTACACAAAGTCTCAAAAAGTTGTTTAGACAATATCACAGAAAATCCAGTTTATCATACGACGTTGTCCAACAGATAACTAAGGAGATCGTCCACAGGCAATGAAAGCCACGTTTTCTGCACGCATTGTCACCGGAGAACTGTGATGTTAGCACGGAGTTTGTTGAATCCAGGTTAAAATGAATGGAACAGGAACCCGAGTAAAGTTCTGTGGTCAGACGAAGCCGTTTTCCATGTGCGTAGTTTAATAAATTGCCGCAATTACCATTATTAGGCCCCTAGTAGGATAATCCTGAAACTAAAATTGTAAAATGGTAGTCACGTCCATTGTTGACAGTGTGGTGTGGTATTGGTGATGACACTCTTTTAGGCTCGTACATTCCATTCCTGTTCCTTATTTACATAACTGATATGCCCTATAGTGTTAAAAGTGATTGCAAAATATTTCTGTTTGCTGATGAAACTTGCTTGGTAGTAAAGAATGCTGTGCGCATCGTTGGCTCTTTCAAATAATGCAGTTCGCGGCTCGTAGAAAATGAACTAACGCTAAATCACAGCAACGCTCAGTTTTTACAATTTCTAACACAATTCAACAAAATCCGACGTTTTAATTTCACAAAATGGGCATATGACTAGCGAAATTGAGCAGTTCAAATTTCTAGGTGTTAGATAGCTAGTAGACTGTCATGGAAAGCAGAATCTTATTCGAAGACTTAATGTTGCCATCTTTACTATTGGAACGGTATCTGAAGTCAGTCATTGTTCGGCACGAAAAGTAGTCTACTGTGCTTATTTTCATTCGCTTATGTCGTATGGTATTATATTCTGGGGCAACTCTTCCCATTCTAAAAGGATATTTTTGGCTCAGAAACGGGCAGTTCGGGCAGTAAGTGGTGTAAGTTCACGAACCTCTTGTCGACCCCTATTCAATAGTCTGGGTATTCTGACATTGGTCTCTCCATCTACATATTCTTTGTGTGTGTGTGTGTGTGTGTGTGTGTGTGTGTGTGTGTGTGTGTGTGTGTGTGTGTGTGTGTGTGTGCGTGCGTGCGTGTGCGTATTGAACTGGGGACCTAGAAACGACGGCGTGGCTTCGTCCCCGCCGTTACCTGCAGTGGTACACAACCGCACAACAGGCAACAGCAGTCCTCCCACTCCACCGCCGCCCCACACCGAACCCAGGGTTATTGTACGGTTCGGCCCGCAGTGCGCCCCTCCCTCCCTCCCTCCCTCCCTCCCGGGAACGTCTCATACCAGATCTACGTTTGTGATGATAGAGTAATTATGGTGTACACGTACGTGGATACAGTGTTTGAGCAGCAATCGCTCACATAGTGTAACCGATGCGGAATAAGGGGAACCTGCGTGTATTCGCCGAGGCAGATGGAAAACCGCCTTAAAACCATCCACAGGCTGGCCGGCACACCGGACCTCGACACTTCCGCCGGGCGGATTCGTGCTGGGGACCGGCACGCCTTCTCGCTGGGGAAGGAGCGCGTCAGACCGCGCGGCTAGCCGGGTGGGTTTATAATATATTCTTTACTGTCGTTTCTTGTTAATATGATGGACAATGTTGCTTCATGCAGGATTGCACACCTCCCCCTCTTCACGAGAACGGCTTCGCAATGCTTTTACAGGCCGTGTTACTAGACGGTGCGGAAATTTAAATGGCCGGCCGTTGTGGCCGAGCGGTTTAGGCGCTTCAGTCTGGAACCGCGCGACCACGACGGTCACAGGTTCGAATCCTGCCTCGGGCATGGATGTGTGTGATGTCCTTAGGTTAGTTAGGTTTAAGTAGTTCTAAGCTCTAGGGGACTGATGACCTCAGATGTTAAGTCCCATAGTGCTCAGAGCCATTTGAACCAATGTTAAATGGTCACCGAGGATTCCAGACTTGATCCCACTGCATTTCTTTCTCGATTGTTTTCTGAAGAGAAAAGAACGCCATGAAGCTGCGTGATATGGATACTTTGGAAGCAGTGGTTATGGAGGAGGAGGCGTGCGTACGAAAGAATATGTTGCAAAGGGCTGTCAGGAGCGTTCCACACGAACTGTAACGGTGTGCTACCGATGGTGGTGCCCATGTTGAAATATGAAATGGGAGGGGACGTAGTAAATGGTGAAGTGAAATAAAACATGCAACAAACTATTACGAATCTACACTCAAATAGGGACATAATAAGGAATTAACGAACAAGTACAAGTTCTTAAACTGCACAGTAGGCCTAGTCCCGGTACTGACCATTAACTGGAGGTTCCGCAATTTCTTTCTTTCACATAACGCAACTATGGCTCAAATGGTTCAAATGGCTCTGAGCACTATGGGACTCAACTGCTATGGTCATAAGTCCCCTAGAACTTAGAACTACTTAAACCTAACTAACCTAAGGACAGCACACAACACCCAGCCATCACGAGGCAGAGAAAATCCCTGACCCCGCCGGGAATCGAACCCGGGAACCCGGGCGTGGGAAGCGAGAACGCTACCGCACGACCACGAGATGCGGGCTAACGCAACTATGATTTGTGACATACTGCCTGGGAGGACATCAAAGAATTTGGCGAGCATGCGCATTACTGAAGAAAGAACTTGTTTAGGTTTAAACTTGGCTATCACGGTCTGAATAACCGCCACATATTCTGAAACGGTTACAAAATTTTATTGTGTGTTTATATTTAAAAATGACTCAACTGCAAAAATTTTAATTGCAAAAAGAAATTCATTTCCCACGTCTTCGTTCTTCGCTCCATAACTTTTCCCGCTGAAAAGTATCTCAACATACCTACCTATACCCTTTACGAAATGTGCGAAGTCCGAGTAGTACTTGATATTACAGCACTTGATGAAGGAAAAAATATACAGCAGACATTTCGAACCTTGACTGACAGATGTGCTCGAAAAGAATGCATTAAGTTTTAGAACGGTAATTAGCAGCTCCCTTAGTCTTTGAAGGACCAGAGGAACATCAAAAGCTGCAAAACCTCTGTAATCAGCAGTCCTGAACACTCGTTGAGATTTCCGCTACAGGCACAGCACAGGAGTCGGCCTGTTTGCCTAGTTCGAAGGCGTACGGCGAACCCAAGCTCGTTCGTGTGTGCCGCAAACGTATCGCTGTGTACACTCAATTTATTCCTTTATTCACAATCGTTTTATCAACGTCCTCCACATTATTAAACGACGTGTGACGGCGACAACTTTAAGATTCTCTTTATCGTCAGTTGATATACAAGGATAAAGCAAACATTTGAGAGACAGAGCCCAGTGCTAATGCCCTGTTTGTATTGCATGTGACATTTAGCGCCTTGGAGCTTCGTTCTTCCAATTGCGGCTCTCAACAAGGAAATGCGAAACTGACAGCTGAAGTGGCAGTGCTGTAGCGCCACGCGATAAACGTCAAGTAATGATTAGTGTTAATTCGACAAGAGGACCTTACGATCAAGACCTCTTCGACTTTCTTCATAATTACTAGATTTCAAGCTCTCTGCCCGGATGTCATTTTCTTAAAACAGAACGACGGAATTCTTGAGGAAAAAAAGACCTTCGAGAACTTGAAAATTTCCGAGCGGTTTTGAGCATAAAACATTTCCAAGTTACTAAAATAGTCGCCAGTACCTGAGTACTTAGCATTAAAGTCCTGTAAACGAAACGACGCTGGTTCTATCTAGCAAGAAGCAACTTTTATTAAAACGTTTATATAACTTCTGTATTTACTAACTACTTCTAATGTTACTTAACAGGTAGTGACTTAGTTTTTTAAAATGAAAATAACTTTATTTTTTGCTTTTTTACTTATTAATCGCATAAAAATGCGAGTGTTCATATTTAGAATTTGTACAAAAACGCTAAATATCAAATACAGACAAATACTTTTTAATTTCTAGCGACTGAACCGTATTATTGATGTATATAATTTTTTATTTACTGATAAAGCATTTCGCCTGCGCATGAAATAAATTTCGTTCCATGTTGTTGGTAATAAAAAACGACATTTTATTTAAATACTGTTAAACAATATTTGTGAATTAACATTTCCATTTGATAATAAAGTCATAATTTAATATAAAGCAACAAACGTTACTACTAAATCAATTCGAACAGGCGGCATTTCGCCTGCAAGCTCCGCCCTCGGTTAGTTACAAGCAACTATGTCCGTAAGCCAGAAATAGGACTTAGTTTGTGACCTGATAAACTAATTATTTCACTCATTCGCTCCGGATCTTCTATCACGTTACAAACAGAAGTTTTCAAACAAAATTTGATCAGACATATCGTAACGTGAAATTTTGTTAATGTCATCTCGTAAAGACAAATGTTCCCACAAATAATGGGATTTCTGTCTTTTATTCTCTGTTGACAACAACTGACGACTACCGTGTATAGCGTTTTTACAACTATGACGTGTGGGGCCTGAAGATGTCATCAATGTAATGCCGAAACTGGAAGCACATAAGAAGTTCATAAAATAAATTTCTACAATACATACGGCTGTTGGTAAATTATTGCATCAAGAAACACTCAAAACGGGATGCAAAATTTACATATCGCGGTGGCACTGTTAGTGTAATGGAACGGCTCTGCAATCCACCCGTGGGAACTGTTACTGAACGAAGGAATACGTTTCAGCTCTAAGTTACACTCTCACCACACAGAGCTATTAAGCCAATGGCATAAAACGAGAGGCGGTTGTCAGATGAAGCTGCTCTAACACTTAAATCGTATGACGAACTGAACTCGCAAATGCGCGCTTCGCTATACGAATGCACGGAGTTCAGATTCTACCTAGCAAATGGTTCTTAAACGTTCAAATGTGTGTGAATTCCTAAGGGACCAAACTGCTGAGGTCATCGGTCCACAGACTCACACACTACTTAAACTAACTTAAGCTAACTTATGGTAACACACACACACACACACACACACACACACACACACACACACACACGCACACACGCACAGAAGCCCGAGGGAGGACTCTAGTATCCGGCGCAATCGCTGCCAGGGCGCCTCAAACAGTGCGGCCACTCCACGCGGCTAAGGTTCTTAGATATATACTAAAACGAAGTACTGTCTATGTGGATCACGGAGTAGCTGATCTCAGTAAACAACCAACATTGCGAAGAATGTAGTAAATGATGAGAAAGGTTTACATGAACTGCTGGAGTGTGCAAAGCTACCTGAATACTTTTCTCGCAGGCGGGCATCGACGAGTACCACCACTATGAGAATTCCGGCAGTACCCATTGCACGTACCCCCATCTGAGAAGAAAACGACTGTCACAAAAGGATGTCTTGTGTGTTACTTGTAGTGGTCGAAATTTTAACGCTTTTAGAATACATATGAAGGGCGTTCCATAACTAATGCAACACATTTTTTCCTCCGCCAATTTCGGTTGAAAAAATAAGGAATTTAGTGCGGGAAATCGTGGAATATTCTCGCTGCAGCCCCTATAGTTCTGTGAAGGTGCGATAGGTGACGGCGCTATACCTTACCCCCCAAACTGACGTCCGAACGGAGGTGCGTTCCAAGCAGAGTTTCTTTTGGCACAAAACCAGAGCGTCGCAGATATTGCTAGGCGCTTGCAGAATGTCTACGGAGACCTGGAACACGGTGAGTCGTCGGACGAGGCGTCTCTCGTCATCGCAAACCTGTGCGATCTCCCTCGTGGCAGCCGTCCGCACACAGCTGTGACTCCCGCAAAGCTGGAACGTACGGAAAAACTCATTAGAGGTGATCGACGGATCACAAACACCTCGCTGCACAAGTGGGCGCGTCTGTTGGTCGTGCTGACACACTCTTTCACCAGTGGGGGTACTCGAAGGCGTGTGCCCGGTTGGCTCCTCGCCGGCTAGCAGGAGATCACAATGAGCAACGAGTTTGGCACAATGAAGGATGCACTCCGCGGGAAGCTCTACGTCGATGATTGGGAGGTTATTGATGCAGCAAGATTCTGACTCCGACATCGACCAGTAGAGTGGTACCATGTGTCGTCTTCTTCTATTCCGGCTGTATCACAAGTGTCCCTTCAAGGCGATTTATTCGCGTCCATCAGAGCCATGTTCCTGTGCGTGCCCATACAGTCATTTTCTTCTTCTACAAACTACATTACTGTTCAATATCGTTGTTAGACATTTTTGCATTGCACACAATTTCCAAGTGTTCACGGTAGGGCAGAACCATACGCAGATCTTATGGTGGCTAGAATTCCTTCATCGGGTAAGCTCCGTGTTGCCAGTGACCAGACCCATTTGTCAACACCTCCTCTTCTGCTAAAATCTTCTTCCACTTCAGCACTTCAGTTGCGTTTTTCCACTAACTGCTCTCGACAAGAGAGCTCACACAGACGCTAAAAGACATTCCCAGAAAGCATTCTTTCCCTTAGCAAACAGGATATCGGCATTTCACATTAGTGTATTACTTTTTGTCGAGGAATCGTTTTGTACCCTAGTCCGGCACACTGCACACATCGTATCTTCAGTTGTAAAAGGTGTTTCCACCCCTTCCACCCTTCTCAAGAGCACAGAAAAACAATCTGGCGTGCCACTGAAGGATAGGGTTGGGTGTAAGGGGTGGGGGGTGACAGGGTGGGAAGAGGAACGGTGAGGGGGGGGAGAGGAGGGGGAATTCCTTTGCGGTCCATCGGCGACGGCCTGCCTCCTTCAAGAGAGATCAGGGTCTGGAGGTGGGGGCGGCCAGGTCTCTACCCATAAGTCCGTTACATACTCAAGAGGAAAAAATAAATGACAATGCACGCCAGTGTATAAAGTGTGGTTTTGCTCTAGATTTAGGAGACTGTGGTATGATAGTCTTAAAAATAATCATCTGGTTGCTGTGGTCTTCACTCCGAAGACTGGTTTCATGAATCTCTCCCTGCTACTCTACCCTGTGCAAGTCTTTTCACGTCCGAATAACTACTGTAATCGTACAGCCTCCTGAATCTGATTACTGTATTCATCTCTTGGTCTCCCTCCATGATTTCAACCTCTAACACTTGCCCCCAATACTTAATTGGTGATCCCTTGATATCTCCGAATGCGTCCTATCAACTCATTCCTTCTTTTAGTCAGGTTGTGCCACAAATTTCTTTTCTCCCCATTTCTATTCAATACCTCTTCCTTAGTTACGTGATCAACCCAACTAAGCTTCCGCATTCTTCTGTAGCAACACATTTAAAAAGCATCTATTCTCTTCTTGTCTAAAATGTTTATCGGCCATGTTCCACTTCCATACACGGCTGCACTTCATACAAATACTTTCACAAAAGCCTTCCTGACAAATCTACATACGATATTAAATTTCTCTTCTTCAGAAACACTTTTCTTGCCACTGCCAGTCTGCATTTTATATCCTCTCTACTTCGGTCATTATCAGTTATTTTGCTGCTCAAATAGAAAAACTCGTCTACTACTCTAAGTGTGTCGTTTTTTAATCTATTTCCCTCAGCCCATCTGATTTAATTCGACTACATTCCGTTATAACTGGTTTGTTTTTGGTGATCATCTTATACCCGCCCTTCAAGACACTGTCCATTCCGTTCAACCGCTCGTCCAAGTCCTCTGCTGTCTCTGACAGAATTACAGTGTCATCGGGAAAACTCAAAGCTTTTCTGTCTTCTCCCCAAACTTAAATACCTACTCCAAAATTTTCTTTGTTTCCTTTACCGGTTGTTCAATAGACAGATTGAATAACATCTGGATAGACTACGACGTGTCTCACTGCCTTCTCAACAACTGTTTCCCTTTCCTAACCCTCGATTCTCAAAACTGTCTGGTTCAAATGGCTCTGAGCACTATGGGACTTAACATCTGAGGTCATCAGTCCCCTAGAACTTATAACTACTTAAACCTAACTAACCTAAGGACATCACACACGTCCATGCCCGAGGCAGGATTCGAAGGTGCGACCTTAGCGGTCGCGCGGTTCCAGACTGTAGCGCCTAGAACCGCTCGCTCCCCCCCCCCCCCCCACCCCTCCTCCCCCGGCCAGCAACTGTCTGTTCTGTACAAGTTGTAGATAGCCTTTCAGCCCCTGTAATTTACCCCTGCTATTTTTATAGTTTCAGAGTATTCCAGTCAACATTGTCAAAAGCTTTCTCTAAGCCTACAAATGGTATAAACTTATGTTTGTCTTTCTTTAACCCTTTGCTTATTCCCATATTTCTCCGGGATCCAAACCCATTTTCCCCAAGGTTGGTTTCTACCAATTTTTCCATTCTTCTGTAAAGAATTCGTGTTAATATTTTGGAACCATGACTTATTAAACTGATAGTTCGGTAATATTCACACCTGTCAGCACCTGCTTTCTTGGGAACTGGAATTGTTAAAATATTCTTGCAGTCTGAGGGTATTTCGCCTATCTCGTACAGCATGCTCTCCAGAAGAGTTTTGTCATGGCTGGCTCTCCTAAGGCATTTAGTAGTTCTGACGACGTCGTCTAATCCAGGACCTTGTTTCGACTTACGTCTTTTCAGTGCTCTGTCGAATTTTTCTCGCAATATTACATCTCCCATCTCATCTTCATCTACGACATCTTCCCTTTCTATGATAATGCCTTCAAGTTCAGCTCCCTTGTATAGGCCCCCTTATATACCCCTCCACCTTTCAGCTTTCCCTTCTTTGCTTAGGACTAGTTTACCATCTGAGCTCTTGATATTCATATTGCTGGTTCTCTTTTCTCCAAAAGTCTCTTTAATTTTCCTGTAGGTAGTATGTATCTTACCCTTAGTGATATATGCTTGTACATCCTTAGATTTGTCCTCTGGCCATCCACACTTAGCCATTTTGCACTTCCTGTCGATCTCATTTTTGAGACGTTTGTATTCCTTTTCGCCTGCTTCATTTACTGCATTTTTTTATTTTTTTCCTTTCATCAATTAAATTGAAGATCTCCTGTGATATCAAAGTATTTCTACGACGACTTGTCGTTTCACCGATTTGGTCCTTTGCTGCCTTCACTATTTCACCTCTGTAAGAAATCCATTTGTCTTCTACTGTATTCCTTTCCGCTGTTTTTGTCAATCGTTGCCTAATGCTCCCTTTGTCTGAACAAGTTTATCCAGGTCCCAGTTGGTAAAGAAACCCGCGCCACCCTTACAACGCAGCAGTACGTCGACGATATTCTACGCCCCGTTTTGTTGCATTCATGGTAACCCATCCAGGACTTACATTTCACCAGCATAATGCCCGCCTGCACACGACCAAAGTTTCTACAACTTGTCTTCGTACTTTCCAAGCCCTGCCGTGGCCAGCGAAGTCACCGAATCTCTCTCCAACTCAGAACGCTTGAACCATTACAGATAGGGCCCCCCAATCATCTCGGGATTTCGACGATCTGAAGCTCCAGTGGGACAGATTTTCGCACAATATCTCTGTGGAGGACATCCAACAACTCTTATTAATAAATGCCAAAAAGAATAACTGCTTCCGCTGTGGCCAAAGACTTACTGGTTGGTTGGTGGATATGGAGGAGGGGACCAAACAGCGAGGTAATCGGTCGCATGGAATTAGCGTAGGAAATCGGCCGTGCCCTTTCAAAAGAACCATCCCGGCATTTGCCCGAAGCGATTTAAGGAAATCACGGAAAACCTAAATCAGGATGGCCGGACGCGGGTTTGAACCGGTGTGCTCCTGAATGCGAGTCCAGTGTGCTAAGCATTGCGCCACCTCGCTCGGTACAAGTTACTGATTTCTTCAATTTGTAAAGTTGTTTCTCTCGAATAAATCATCCAATTTTTCTGAAACTGGAATCATTTGTTTGTGTGTACATGTACATTGCATGTACCGATTTCCGTCCTATTCAGATAATTCGTTCGTTTTTGTCTTAGAGTGTATATGAGTACCCCTCGTACGGACGAATTCAGGTAATTATTTCTCCCTCGCACCGTTTGCTTAATGAAACAAGAAAGTGAATGACTAGCGATAGTACCCTGGGAAACGCACTGTACACTGGCTTACGACGTGTGCCTGTGTGTAGGTGTAGAGAGAGAGAGAGAGAGAGAGAGAGAGAGAGAGAGAGAGAGAGAGAGATCAAATGTGTTGTGTGGGAGACGTGACTGCTAACATTGCGTCACAGGTAAAAGAGAGCTCACAAAAATGATTTCACTGCGTACAAAGTTGATCCGTATCAGCCAGAAAAATGTACTCTGCACCGACCAATAAGGATCAAGTTGTCTACAGATATTGTGCACTACCACGATACGACGGTAGCAGTGGTTTCAAAAATCAACATTTCAAGATTGCATTTAATTCCTCCAAAGTCTTTAGAAATGAGTTTACGATGCGGAGCAAAGACTCTCACTCTTGTCTGTAGACTGTGTTGGGGCGTACTGGCTACTACTTTGATTTGGAAGTTTTCTCGTTAGGACAGCAGTGTTTGTTTGTTTACTTATTTCATAAGAAGCCCGCTGGAGTGGCCTGCAGAGTTGCAGCTCTTAACTTTGAGTTGACTGGAATAAACTTGGAGAGGACCTTCGCCGGTGCCGTGGAAGCGATCGGCGCCGGCGGAATGAGGCAGCACCCGTCCGGACCAGTATCGCAGGAGGCGGCGGCGGCGGCGCCACAGCCGCCTTCCTTCATCTCGAGTTTGTTTGGAGGCGGGAGCTCCTCTAATTAACGCGGTATTAGCGACTCGTTTGTGTCAGCAATCTTGTTTAGCGGAGCCGTGTTGTCAGAGAGAATGGGGGCGAAAGTTTCCCTGAGAAGAGCGCGGCGGACCTCATTTGGAAGTTTTAAGCCTGTCGGGGCCGGCCGGCTGGGGACGGGCCGTGTCGAGTTATTAAAACTTGCCGGCGCCGCCGCCGCCGCTGCTGCTCGCCGGTCGTGTTCAGGCTGAACAATTAACGAGAGAGCTCGTTACTCGCTCTCCGGCCGCGCCGGCCGGCCAACGCTTCCGCTGGGCTATACTGGGCAGCGTGACGCCCTGACACGGCCAACCAGTGCGTTATTTGCAGGCATAACCATTACTGTGCAATTGCCCAGCTGCCAAGTGCCGCCGTAGAGTCCACACAAACGTTCGCGTTTCCTTTGTGTTCGCTGTGATTTTTCGGATGCAGTGGCCCCATTTGTACCTTGGAAAGTCGTCTGTAGCCTGTACTGACGGATTTGGTAAAGCCCTACCTGCCGAAGTTATTAATGACACATGCAGTAAATAACTATAAAATAATTCCACTTCAGCGAAGCATTTGCTGTAAATACACTACTTGCGATTAAAATTGCTACACCACGAAGATGACGTGCTAAAAACGCGAAATTTAACCGACAGCAAGAAGATGCTGTGATATGCAAATGATTAGCTTTTCAGAGCATTCACACAAGGTTGGCGCCGGTGGCGACACCTACAACGTGCTGACATGAGGAAAGTTTCCAACCGATTTCTCATACACAAACAGCAGTTGACCGGCGTTGCCTGGTCAAACGTTGTTGTGATGCCACGTGTAAGGAGGAGAAATACGTACCATCACGTTTCCAACTCTGATAAAGGTCGGATTGTAGCGTATCGCGATTGGGGTTTATCGTATCGCGACACAGCTGCTCGCGTTGGTCAAGATCCAATGACCGTTAGCAGAATATGAAATCGGTGGGTTCGGGAGGGTAATACGGAACGCCGTGCTGGATCCCAACGGCCTCGTATCATTAGCAGTCAAGATGACAGGCATCTTATCCGCATAGCTGTAACGGATCGTGCAGCCACGTCTCGATCCCTGAGTCAACAGATGAGGACGTTTGCAAGACAAAAACCATCTGCACGAACAGTTCGACGAAGTTTGCAGCAGCATGGACTATCAGCTCGGAGACCACGGCTGCGGTTAGCCTTGACGCTCCATCACAGACAGGAGCGCCTGCGATGGTGTACTCAACGACCAACCTGGGTGCACGAATGGCAAAACGTCATTTTTTCGGATGATCCCAGGTTCTGTTTACAGCATCATGATGGTCGCATCCGTGTTTGGCGACATCGCGGTGAACGCACATTGGAAGCGTGTATTCGTCATCGCCATACTGCCGTATGACCCGACGTCATTGTATGGGGTGCCATTGGTTACACGTCTCTGTGACCTCTTGTTCGTATTGACAGTACTTTGAACAGTGGACGTTACATTTCAGATGTGTTACGACCCGTGGCTCTACCCTTCATTCAATCCCTGCGAAATCCTACATTTCAGCAGGATAATGCACGAACGCATCTTGCAGGTCCTGTAAGGGCCTTTCTGGATACCGAAAATGTTCGACTGCTGCCCTGGCCAGTACATTCTCCAGATCTCTCACCAACTGAAAACATCTGGTCAATGGTGGCCGAGCAACAGGCTCGTCACAATATGCCAGTCACTACACTTTATGAACTGTGGTATCATGTTGAAGCTGGATGGGCAGCTGTACCTGTACACGCCATCCAAGCTCTGTTTTACTCAATGCCCAGGCGTATCAAGGCCGTTATTACGGCCAGAGGTGGTTGTTCTGGGTACTGATTTCTCGGGATCTATGTACCCAAATTTCGTGAAAATGTAATCACATGTCAGTTCTAGTATAATATATTTGTCCAATGAATATCTGTTTATCATGTGCATTTCTTCTTTGTGTAGCAATTTTAATGGCCAGTAGTGTAGTTAATAACGGGATTAAGGCGCCAGTTGTAGAAATGTAAATAGAGCTGACTACAACTGTTTTATTTGGACCATGGCTATGTAGTTACAATTACTTCTTATAAAACGCAACTATGAAACAATTTGTATCAGTCCAGCACTACGATCAAAATTGAAAAAAAAAGAAAAAAGCCAATGAAATGTTTTGTGAAATGACTCCTTTCAAAGTAATGAATAAAACTGATCAGACAAACATTTGAAGCGCATTTCAGTGATACTCGAATTCATGCACAGCACCTGAAATGCTCATACGTTAGCGACGTAAGGAGATCATTCAGTGGAATTCCACGAAACAAATATCCTCTTCTCCGCAGCTCGTGGTCGTGCGGTAGCGTCCTCGCTTCCCGCGCCCGGGTTCCCGGGTTCGATTCCCGGCGGCGTCAGGGATTTTATCTGCCTCGTGACGTCCTTAGGTTAGTTAGGTTTAAGTAGTTCTAAGTTCTAGGGGACTGATGACCATAGATGTTAAGTCCCATAGTGCTCAGAGCCATTTGAAATATCCTCTTCTATTTATGGCATATTCCATCATTTCTTGGAGAAACACAGACATATTAATAGCTTTGAGTACAAAGTACCACCAATCTTACATAACCGTCTTGATTGCAAAATGTTTACTCACATGACCGATTTCGGTTCCTCTAGAAGCATCTTCAGATCTGCAGTTTCGGTTACAGGAGTAACCCGTCCACACACAGTGATGTGATGTGACACGGCATGTGAAAAAAATGGTTCAAATGGCTCTGAGCACTATGGGACTTAACATCCGAGGTCATCAGTCCCCTAGAACTTAGAACTACTTAAACCTAACTAACCTAAGGACATCACACACATCCATGTGCACGGCATGTGAAGGTTACTGTGTGTGGACAGGTTACTCCTGTAACCGAAATTGCAGAACTGAAGATGGTTCTAGAGGAACCGAAACCGGTCATGTGAATAAACATTTTGCAATCAAGACGGATTATAAGTAACACTGAAAAACCACTGATTGCGGTTATCCCATTACACATTTTGTCTGTTTTTGCGAAGTATCATCACTTCGAATTCAAGTTACTAATCCTCTAGTACTCTTCAAAATTCTAAGTTAAACACCGAACCTTCAATTCTCAGTCCGCACTTCATTTGCTGTTGATGGTTTGGAGCATTACTGAGGGGCGCGTCAGATATTTCTGTCATCCATTAATTACTTTTGGATGAACCATGCCACACAACATGTAACTTGATTTTTAATTTATCCTTTTGTAAAATTTTCAACAGAAAGATTACAAGTAATAAAACTGTTTTTCTATGATACAACATGTAAAATCACACAATGTACGACCTGCTACATAGTAATAGGCAGCAAGTCTTTAACTTGAGAAATAAATAAATAAACAAATTTCCAACGATCGGCCTTTGTGATAAATACTGGAGAACGATATGACGAGATAATATAGAGCAAGCTCTTTCATTATGTCAAAACAACATTTGTAGGGGAGCCTCACTTATTTCCGTGATTAGCAGATGCGTCACTACTGTTGCCTTCGCGGCACACGTTACGAAAAAGAAATTTTCAGAGAAAATTTATTGAAAGGGGGTACCAACAAACGCAACCGCACTAAATAAAGGTTATCGTTTTATGAGACAAAGCCCAACATTACAATAGGAACCTCATACGAACACTTATGAGAACTGGAAACAAAACTGCTGCACATTTGATCACACGACTTTATCAACTCATCGATTGCACAAACGAGCCTCTAAAACAGGGGCAGTCAACGTTTTTTACGTACCACCCACTTTTGTATCACGGTTGCTAGTAGAATTTCCTATCCGGCCACAGGCTCCATAGTAATGACGACTTATACAGTACGGAAGTAACTTTATAACAATTATAATACACAGTTACAACAAGTTAAAGCGCATAATAATAGTTACTTACTAAATACGTTATCTTTTTATGAGAACCTAATGGAAATGTTTTTAAAACCCCTACCGTCTACCATGAAAGCTGGAACGCCCATTAGTAGCCGGTATTGACCAGGTTGACTACCACTACTCTAAAATAAAGAATTACTATGATAACAAAACGAAAAGTTTACGTAATGTGCCGATAGCAAAAGACATTTGTGTATGCTACTTGATGTGGGTATGCCTAGAAGTTCGTAGGCTTCCACGGCCGGTAAATTTTGCATCGAATAATTTTGGGCATTGGGCCGCATCATTGGATTATCGACGTTTCGACCGATTTGCTGCGGTCGTCTTCAGGGCGGTGGCAATGAACCGCCCTCAAGAGGACTGCAGAAAGTCGGTCGAAAAGACGGCAAATTAGTTGTTTTAGTAGTTCACAATGACGCGGCTGAATGCGCAAAGTTCTTTTATCCAAAATGTGTCTATTATGTTGAAAGATGGTACATTTGCTATTAATTACTTTTTGGAAAAAAAAACCGAGCTCTTTCAAGTGCCTATTGTCTGCATTCTGCTACTTCCACTGATTACGTATAAGCTGGCGTCGAGCTAAGTGGTTCTCATTCCATTTAGTACAGCTGATTATTACAGTCACAGAGCAAGAAGCATTCCTACATACACTGTCCCGACTGACTTTAGCAATGGCTCTCTCGATGTCAGTCTGTAGTATGTTTTCAGGTAAACACTGACGCCCAACCACTCCAAATCTTTTTCGTTTAGGTTACAGCACTATGAGGTAGAAAACTGACCAACTTTTATTTGTAACCATCGAGGTAACACTTTAGTTTTAAGGCAAAGCTTCCGCACGATCTATTTTTATTTTTGTAGTTGACGTACTTTCATGCACTTTTAGGTCGCATTTTTGGGACCATTATGATGCTGATCAGTTTAGCTTTAGGAAAGGTAAATATACCATACTTTGTCCATCATAAGAATAAACCTGACGTAAACAAACACAAACGAAATGATTGGTCAACAGCCGTAGCATATATACATTGGTGTTGTCGCGCTCTTGGAAATAGGTAGACTTACCTATTAGATAACACCCCTAAAACGCGGCGAGAAACATGTTGTTCTCAATATTTTCACACGTTTACAGAGAAAATCAGCTTTGAAATTTTCGGAGAAACTATTTTTATTAGGGCAGAGAGTTTTTGATTACGAAACGCATAGCCGAATAGGCAGCATTGTAGAATAATAATCCAGAATACGTGTATCAAGGGTTCAAATTTCTCTTTAGGCGTTCTTATATTTTTTTCATTCAATTTTGAATACCTAGATTTTTTAAATGTAAAATTTATCGAATCTATTCTAAGTGACACATGTCTAATCATTTTTAATGAAAATGCAACATTTCTTGTTTCTGATTACATATTTTATGGCCCAAAACTCCAGTTTTCACTGTAACTATAAATTCTTAATCATAGATATTTTATAGGAGATGTTAATAAAGTTTGTTTAAATTAAAAAAACATAACAAATCCTTTTGAACAAAAATGAAATGTCAAACACTTTATTTCGACTACGCCCACTGTTTTATACCACAGCTGTGGTCTCTCAAGAGCGAGAGAGATAAGCGTCGTGTAAACATGGACAATAACAATTTTCACAGCATTGAGCACCCCACACAAATGCTGCATTTTTAGAGTTGCCACTGTTTCACTGCAAAATGAACCCTACAGAACTGATCTGGAGACACGTTAAGGTATTTGTCACGAGAAATAAGACGTTTAAACTGGTAGACGTACTGAAACTAATGCAGGAAGCTTTGTCACACATCCCTGCCGAACGCTATCGGGATGCAGAATAGCACGTCATAGAAGAAGGAGAAAATGGGACTCTTTTTGATGACTTCGTGGACTCTATTGTTGTTCGACTCGTTATCGATGTACCAGATGACAGTCCCAGGACTGAAATGTATTTTGGTGGATATGGAAGGAAGTGAGATATTACCAGGCGGCAGACTGCAAGTAACACCTTGCGTTGCTTGAATATTTGACAATACTGAAATCGCTGCGATACACTTTGCATCACACATATCTCGCGCAGGAAAATTACCCTGTGTTTAAGTAGAAATTTTCATCACTCTTGCTTTTAATTACAATACTTAGTTTGCTAAGAACGAGGGCATGTTATACTTTCCGTCTGGTCCCGCAGGAAGCGTGTGCTATTGCTAGAGTTTTATCGACTATTATTTCATTATTTTTAAAAATTAAATGATATTAGAAGCTGTACTGTTTCTCTGTTCGTCTCTTTAACTCGTAACTACAACTGCTCACATCACTGCAGATTAGTTTGACTACTTGACTAGCCAGTGATGTCCATGTCAAAAGCAGTTGCACCGTACTATCGCTTAGTCAATGTGCGCCTAACGCACTGCATAGAACGTACCCTTATTATCGTAGTTGTCTGTACTCGAGACAGCGTGGATTCTTCTCCACGTGAAACGAAATCCAACGGCATTTCAGCAAACGCCGAAGAATACATGGTGGAATGTTTACATCAGGTTTATTCTTACGATGAACACAATACAGAAAGGTAGGTGGTGCAGCCAGGCTCCAGAAGCTACAGGCATCCGCCCGAGCAGAATATTGTGTGCGGGCTCTGGCGTCTACATACGCCGAGTCACCTACTGGTCCTCGGTGGGACGTGTGTTCGAGTCCGGACTGCTAGCTGCCTCGCTGCCCTGCCATTGCACTCCGGTCCCTGTGGGCCACTTCGTCGCTGATCACCACCGATGTCGACCCTGCTCGGGCCTAGGGTTTGAGTACAGTCCCTCCCGCGGCCCGAGGGAGGGGGGGGGGGGGGCGGGGGATAAGCAGCCTTTACGTGTCTGCCATTCACCTGAAGTGGCGCGCGGTCCCTGTCAGTTGCCGCCGTCCTGCTGACGTCAGCGGGCGATGCCGTGTACGCACGCCGCTGCCCATGCGGGATTGCTGACGGCGGCTCGCTGGGTTCGTGCGGCTCAATACGTCACCCCGGGGGTCAACGGCTTCCACTGCAGCGGTGACCACACCTCTGTACCTAAGTCTGATACATATAGGGATGTCTTACTAGTAGTCCGCCGCTCGTTTCCAGTCACCACCAGCAATATCAACCCACGCTCAGAAGAAGGAAGCGGTACTCCACCCTGACCACTGTACAGCCGTTTCCTCCTTCACTCTCGGCGGTCACCTCCCGGTCCTAAAACTGCTTTCCGCGTCATCTTTCTTACTGAAACACAAAATGAGTGTGTTTGTGTGTGTGTTTTTTGTCCAATTCGGATGAGTGCCGAAAGCTCACTTGTTTGACAGTATTTTAGTTGCGCCTATTTGTGACTCAACATATCCGGTGTCGGGTGAGAAGCAGTCTATCCTTTTCATAATATCGTCATTATTCCATCCTGGATTTTCCATTATTTGAAAAAAAATCAAGTTTTATTTTTAATGTTATCAATGACAGTCACCTCCTTCATCTCATAAAACAAATGTATATTTTTCCCGTTATTTTTACATCGGCAGCATTTTTTCTTAAGAGGGGAATGTTGTACCAGTGATCGCCAGTACCCCCCACAAATAGGGACGAGGCGGAAGCAACAAAGCGGAACGAAAATTTGAATTCGTGATACAGTAGTGAAACAAGCAACCAATGAATAAAACAGAAGACAGACAGACGAGAGTTACACGTATCTTGTGAATATATTCCTACTGATGATAGATAATTTTTACTTCTTTCATTTCTTTTGCTTCCTTTAACTCTGTACGTATATCTTGTATGGTACAGAATATTTTTTGTGTTATTTTTTGCCGTATTAGTAAATGTGACGATGTCCTGCTTTGTTAATATGGTTACATGAATCTCTTAATTCAGTAATTAAAAAAAAAAGCGAAGCACCACGAAGGAATTACCTGAATGGGGCAGAAATGTACATATACAGACAAATAAACAATTACAAATTTAGAAAAACCGGATGATTTATTCAAGAGAAAGAGCTTCACAAACTGAGTAACTCAATAAAGCATTGGCCCACCTTTGCTCCTTCTGGAACCAGTCACTTGGCTTAGAATTCACTGTTAGACTCGATAAATGTCTTCCTGAGGGATATCGTGCCAAATTTTGTCAAATCAGTGCGCTAGATCGTCAGAATCCAAAGCTAGTTGGAGCGCCCTGTTCATAATTGTCCTAAGTTTCTCAACTGCGGACACATACGGCGACCTTTCTGCCCAAGACGGTGTTTGGCAAGCACGAAGACAAGCACTCAAAAAACTGTCGCTGTGTGCGGGCGGGCGTTATCTTACTGAAATGTAAGCCCAGGACGCCTTGCCACGCAGGGCAAGTAAGCGGGGCGTAGAATATCTACGACATACCGCTGTGATGTAAGTGTGTCACGGATGACCACCAAAGGGGGTCCCGCTACGAAAAGAAATGGCTTTCCCATTCTCCTGGTTGTCGGTTCAAATGGCTCTGAGCACTATGGAACTTAACATCTGAGGTCATCAGTCCCCTATAATTTAGAACTACTTAAACCTAACTAAACTAAGGACATCACACACATCCAAGCCCGAGGCCGATTCGAACCTGCGACCGTAGTAGTCGCGCGGTTCCGGACTGAAACACCTAGAACCGTTCGGTAACAGCGGCCGGCCGGTTTTCTTCGTGCTTGCCAAACCCTACCTTGGCCGTCAAGGTCGCCGGATCTCTTCCCAATTGAGAACGTTTGGAGCATTATGGGCAGGGCCAATCAGCTCGGGATTTTGACGACCTAATGCGCCAATTTGACAAAATCTGGCGCGACATCCCTCAGGAGGACATTTCGCAAGTGTATCAGTCAATTCTAAGCCGAATAACTACTTGAGTAAGGTCCAGAGACGCCCGGTTGGCGGTGCGGTCTAAGTCACGGCTTTCCGGGCAGGAAGGAGCGCCGGGTCCCCGGCACGAATCCGCCCGGCGGATTTGTGTCGAGGTCCGGTGAACCGGCCATTCTGTGGATGGTTTTTAGGCAGTTTTCCATCTGCCTCGGCGAATGCGGGCTGGTTCCCCTTATTCCGCCTCAGTTACACTATGTCGGCGGTTGCTGCGCAAACAAGTTCTCCACGTACTCCTACACCACCATTACTCTACCACGTAAACATAGGGGTTACACTCGTCTGGTGTGAGACGTTACCTAGGGGGTCCACCGGGGGCCGAACCGCACAATAACCCTGAGTTCGGTGTGGGGCTGCGGAGGGGTGAAGTGGACTGTGGTAGTCGTCGTGGGGTTGTGGACCACTGCGACTGCGGCGGGGACGGAGCCTCTCCGTCCTTTCTAGGTCCCCGGTTAACATACAATACAAAAGATCCAGAGATGGGGCAACACGTTAATGACTTGCTCAATCTGTGAAGCTCTTTCTCTTGAATAAAACACCCTATTTTTCTCAATTCATAATTGTCTTAGTATTAAGAAAATAGTCTTAATCGCGTTTTTATATTTATTTAGTGCCGACCGGTTTCAGCCCATCGCATGGAGCCATCTTCAGGGCGAACATATGGTGGAGTGCTGGTGGCGTCACGCCTGCCAAAGTGTGGCAGGAGAGACACCTTGGCAGACGTGACGCCACCAGCAGTCGACCATATGTTCGCCCTGAAGATGGCCCCATGCGATGGGCTGAAACTGGTCGGCACTAAATAAATATAAAAACGCGATTAAGACTATTTTCTTAATAGTAAGTTAATTTTATATCAGTCGCTGTTTCTCCATAACCATGTTGTCCAAACATCATAATTGCCTGTTCATGTACATCTCATCAACAGATTTCCATCGCATTCGGATAATTCCTTCGTGGACTGTCTTTTTTTGTCTTAGCGTGTATGTTTGTTATTCTTTGTAATGCTATTGGGAAATGTGCCGTATGAAGCTAAATGTGATATGCAACACTGTCATATGAACTACGATGCGACAGCGATATCTTTAGTTGCTGTCGAACAGTAACAGACAGTGAGTGAAATCCAGCGAGGGCGTGGGCGCCGTGTGTTGTGTAATCGTGCTAGATAGAAACACACGAAATCTATAGCCGCATTCTTATTTCTGACTAACGATTTCAACTGCGTTTCAACGTGGGCGTTATGAAACAAACTGCTAGTCCGTATGAATACCGTGAGCTTCGTGGAGAAATAAAAACAGCAGTGACAATGTACATGCGTATGGACTGTGAGTTTAACTGCTAGAACCGATCTGTCTGCAATAACTGAGTTCCATAAACAAATTTACTTTGAAGTTATTATTTTATTTGCAACTCGATGAACTGTCGCGCGCGTTAAAACATTGGCTGTCGTTCTGGAGGCTTTCGTACCTTTTGTTACGTATCACATTGATTTCGCCAGAACAGTGAATTCGCGATCGTGATTGCTAAAAGCAGATGGACTGTAGATTCGCGATCGGCGAGTCAAGGTGAATTTTATACTGTTTTAAAAGTGGGTACGTTACACCGACAGTGGAATTGTGCGTGGAAGAGGCATTGTGGTCGCGCAGATACGAAACCTGATTTACACAACAATTCCGTCCGACCGGCTTATGAAAAAAGGAATGCCACGGATGATAATATTTCCGCCAGGAGAATCATATACTAAGCAAAAGGATGCGCCCATGGCAATTTCACGAGCAATACAGGCACAATAATTACATCTACATCTACATCTACATCTATACTCCGCGAGCCACCTTACGGTGTGTGGCGGAGGGTACTTATTGTACCACTATCTGATCCCCCCTTCCCTGTTCCATTCACGAATTGTGCGTGGGAAGAACGACTGCTTGTAAGTCTCCGTATTTGCTCTAATTTCTCGGATCTTTTCGTTGTGATCATTACGCGAGATATATGTGGGCGGTAGTAATATGTTGCCCATCTCTTCCCGGAATGTGCTCTCTCGTAATTTCGATAATAAACCTCTCCGTATTGCGTAACGCCTTTCTTGAAGTGTCCGCCACTGGAGCTTGTTCAGCATCTCCGTAACGCTCTCGCGCTGACTAAATGTCCCCATGACGAATCGCGCTGCTTTTCGCTGGATCATGTCTATCTCTTCTATTAATCCAACCTGGTAAGGGTCCCATACTGATGAGCAATACTCAAGAATCGGACGAACAAGCGTTTTGTAAGCTACTTCTTTCGTCGATGAGTCACATTTTCTTAGAATTCTTCCTATGAATCTCAACCTGGCGCCTGCTTTTCCCACTATTTGTTTTATGTGATCATTCCACTTCAGATCGCTCCGGATAGTAACTCCTAAGTATTTTACGGTCGTTACCGCTTCCAATGATTTACCACCTATGGCATAATCGTACTGGAATGGATTTCTGCCCCTATGTATGCGCATTATATTACATTTATCTACGTTTAGGGAAAGCTGCCAGCTGTCGCACCATTCATTAATCCTCTGCAGGTCTTCCTGGAGTACGTACGAGTCTTCTGATGTTGCTACTTTCTTGTAGACAACCGTGTCATCTGCAAATAGCCTCACGGAGCTACCGATGTTGTCAACTAAGTCATTTATGTATATTGTAAACAATAAAGGTCCTATCACGCTTCCTTGCGGTACTCCCGAAATTACCTCTACATCTGCAGATTTTGAACCGTTAAGAATGACATGTTGTGTTCTTTCTTCTAGGAAATCCTGAATCCAATCACAAACCTGGTCCGATATTCCGTAAGCACGTATTTTTTTCACTAAACGTAAGTGCGGAACCGTATCAAATGCCTTCCTGAAGTCCAGGAATACGGCATCAATCTGCTCGCCAGTGTCTACGGCACTGTGAATTTCTTGGGCAAATAGGGCGAGCTGGGTTTCACATGATCTCTGTTTGCGGAATCCATGTTGGTTATGATGAAGGAGATTTGTATTACCTAAGAACGTCATAATACGAGAACACAAAACATGTTCCATTATTCTACAACAGATTGACGTAAGCGAAATAGGCCTATAATTATTCGCATCTGATTTATGACCCTTCTTGAAAATGGGAACGACCTGCGCTTTCTTCCAGTCGCTAGGTACTTTACGTTCTTCCAGAGATCTACGATAAATTGCTGATAGAAAGGGGGCAAGTTCTTTAGCATAATCACTGTAGAATCTTACGGGTATCTCGTCTGGTCCGGATGCTTTTCCGCTACTAAGTGATAGCAGTTGTTTTTCAATTCCGATATCGTTTATTTCAATATTTTCCATTTTGGCGTCCGTGCGACGGCTGAAGTCAGGGACCGTGTTACGATTTTCCGCAGTGAAACAGTTTCGGAACACTGAATTCAGTATTTCTGCCTTTCTTCGGTCGTCCTCTGTTTCGGTGCCATCGTGGTCAACGAGTGACTGAATAGGGGATTTAGATCCGCTTACCGATTTTACATATGACCAAAACTTTTTAGGGTTCTTGTTTAGATTGTTTGCCAATGTTTTATGTTCGAATTCATTGAATGCTTCTCTCATTGCTCTCTTTACGCTCTTTTTCGCTTCGTTCAGCTTTTCCTTATCAGCTATGATTCGACTACTCTTAAACCTATGGTGAAGCTTTCTTTGTTTCCGTAGTACCTTTCGTACATGATTGTTATACCACGGTGGATCTTTCCCCTCGCTTTGGACCTTAGTCGGTACGAACTTATCTAAGGCGTACTGGACGATGTTTCTGAATTTTTTCCATTTTTGTTCCACATCCTCTTCCTCAGAAATGAACGTTTGATGGTGGTCACTCAGATATTCTGCGATTTGTGCCCTATCACTCTTGTTAAGCAAATAGATTTTCCTTCCTTTCTTGGCATTTCTTATTACACTTGTAGTCATTGATGCAACCACTGACTTATGATCACTGATACCCTCTTCTACATTCACGGAGTCGAAAAGTTCCGGTCTATTTGTTGCTATGAGGTCTAAAACGTTAGCTTCACGAGTTGGTTCTCTAACTATCTGCTCGAAGTAATTCTCGGACAAGGCAGTCAGGATAATGTCACAAGAGTCTCTGTCCCTGGCTCCAGTTCTGATTGTGTGACTATCCCATTCTATACCTGGTAGATTGAAGTCTCCCCCTATTACAATAGTATGATCACGAAACTTCTTCACGACGTTCTGCAGGTTCTCTCTGAGGCGCTCAACTACTACGGTTGCTGATGCAGGTGGCCTATAGAAGCATCCGACTATCATATCTGACCCACCTTTGATACTTAACTTAACCCAGATTATTTCACATTCGCATTCGCTAATAACTTCACTGGATATTATTGAATTCTTTACTGCTATAAATACTCCTCCACCATTGGCGTTTATCCTATCCTTGCGGTATATATTCCATTCTGTGTCTAGGATTTCGTTACTGTTCACTTCCGGTTTTAACCAACTTTCCGTTCCTAATACTATATGCGCACTATTTCCTTCAATAAGAGATACTAATTCAGGAACCTTGCCCTGGATACTCCTGCAGTTTACCAATATTACGTTAACTTTTCCTGTTTTTGGTCTCTGAGGACGGACGTTCTTTATCAACGATGATAATGTTCTCTCTGGTAAGCCGTCAGGTATTTTATCGTTTCGCCCAAGGGGGGGTCCCTCTAACCTAAAAAACCCCCGTGTGCACGCCACACGTACTCTGCTACCCTAGTAGCTGCTTCCGGTGTGTAGTGCACGCCTGACCTGTCTAGGGGGGCCCTACAGTTCTCCACCCAATAACGGAGGTCGATGAATTTGCAACCATTATAGTCGCAGAGTCGTCTGAGCCTCTGGTTTAGACCCTCCACACGGCTCCAAACCAGAAGACCGCGATCGACTCTGGGCACTATGCTGCAGATATTAAGCTCAGCTTGCACTCCGCGTGCGATGCTGGTTGTCTTCACCAAATCAGCCAGCCGCCGGAAGGAACCAAGGATGGCCTCAGAACCCAAGCGGCAGGCGTCATTCGTTCCGACATGTGCTACTATCTGCAGCCGGTCACACCCAGTGCGTTCAATAGCTGCCGGAAGGGCCTCCTCCACATTACGGACGAGACCCCCCGGCAAGCACACCGAGTGCACACTGGCATTCTTCCCCGACCTACCCGCTATTTTCCTGAGGGGCTCCATAACCCGCCTAACGTTGGAGCTCCCTATAACTAATAGGCCCGCCCTCTGTGACTGTCGGGACCTTGCCGGAGAATCGGCCACTGGCCCAACAGGCGAGGCATCCTGTGGTGGCTCGGAAACGATGTCATCACCACTAGGAAGCACCCCGTACCTGTTGGAAAGGGGTAAGGCAGCCGCCACGCGGCCAGATCCCACCTTCGCCTTTCGGCCAGGCACGCGCGAGCCCACCACTGTCCGCCATTCACCCTGGAGTGATGGCTGACCGGTAAGATGCTCACTGCCGGAAGACGCAGCGACATCAGGGGTTCCATGTGATTCCAAGGCCACCGAAGTAGGCATAGGTCTCACCACAGTTGCCCCAACGCCACTACGAGCCGACGCCTGCGCCTCGAGCTCGATGAGCCTAACAGACAAAGCCTCCACCTGTCCCCGAAGAGTGGCCAATTCTCCTTGCGTCCGCTCACAACAACCACAGTCCCTACACATGACTATGTTTACCCTACTCTATACGGTGACAAATTCCCAAGATAATCTTCTGATGAGCTACTCTGATAATCAAGAAACACTCACTGAAATACGAGACGCGAAAACTACGCTAGGTTTTCCCAGAAAAAATATTTAAAAGCTAAGCGCAGCAAATAAGTACAAAAACACTGTTATTGAAATAAAAGGTTCTACCTAGTAAGCACTCGAACACGCAAGAAATTACAAAAATAAACTAGTAATTACACAGATAACTGAAAATAAGTCGCTGCTGTTTGTAAAATATGTAAGAAGCAAACGGTGTACTCGCCTTAGTAGTAGCAGGAGCTAGCGATGCGCTCTCGCTGACGGTCTAACTGACACTGACTGAGCTGCTCTAACCAAACATACAAGCCTGCCAGCATGTACGAGCATGAAGTCACAACACAACGACCATATGCAGAGGTAAGCTGTAACGCCAAACGCTCTCCCCCTGTGATGACTTCAACTACTTCATAAAGAATCAGGTGTAGTTTGTTCCTCTTTTTTGGTAAAATTTTTTTTTTCAATATTTCGAACCGCGCGACCGCTACGGTCGCAGGTTCAAATCCTGCCTTGGGCATCGATGAGTTTGATGTCCTTAGGTTAGTTAGGCTTAAGAAGTTCTAAGTTCTAGCGGAGTGATGACCTCAGACGTTAAGTCCCATAGTGCTCAGAGCCATTTGAACCATTTTTTTCAATGTAACTCTTCAGGCTTTCCCGGCGATCTAATGAAATCTTGGGTTGTCGGGTGTTCTGCCGGATATCAGCGTCGTACTTGCACGATATTTCGGTCACGTAGCTCGTAACCTTCATCAGGTGCGACCTGAGACTGCTCCTCGAGTGGACCTGGTCCAGTATTTATGCCTATGGCCTTCCCCCTCCACCAACGGCTGCAGGCACTTCCTCTGTGATCCGCGCCCATTCCCTGCGACCTGCTGGAGCGTTGCTGCTCCGTTTTCCGTCCGCTGCGGTTCTAGGTGTTCCCTCTGCGGTCCGCGCCCACCAACCCCGCTCCTGGGGGTTTCATCTACGGTCTGGGGTACCAAGCGTTCCCCCTGCGGTCCGCGCCCGCTCACCACGACCTGTTGGAGCGTTGCCGCTCCGTTTTTCGTCCACTGCGGCTCTGGATGTTCCCTCTGCGGTCCGCGCCCACCAGTCCCACTTCTGGGTGTTCCATCTTCGGTCTGGTGCTCCTGGCAGTCCGTCAGGGGCTCGTTTTCCATCTCCATGTCTCTGGTTCTTCTGTTTGTGCAGTGTTGCAGCTGGCCCCGTTGCTCCTTTAACAATTCCAGAGCCGGATCCCAGGCTCTGCTTAGCTGGTACCCTGTGTCACGGTTCATAAGATCGTCAGCCATTTTAATTTCTATCGATTCTCTTATAACACTGTCCCAAAATCTGGGTGTTTGTGCTAGAATCCTGGTATCCTCATACTTCATGGCATGATCTAGTTCTAGACAGTGTTCAGCAATGGCTGACTTAGTCACCTGTCTTAATCTAGTGTGCCTCTGATGTTCTTTGCACCTGATCTCTCACAGTTCTTGTCGTCTGGCCAATGTAGGACCTGCCACATTAACAAGGTATATTGTAAATCCTGGTTTTCGTAACCCCAGGTCGTCTTTGACACTCCCCAGCAAACCCCCAATCTTGTTGGATGGACAGAAAACACACTTGATATTGTGTTTACGGAGGATCCTACTGATTCTGGCAGAAATAGAGCCAGCATAAGGCAGATATGCCACCTTCTTTGTTTCATCTTGGTCTTCTTCAGGAACCTGTGGTATGGTGGCTGGTTGGAGTGCCCTCTCAATTTGTCTGTCCGTGTATCCATTCTTGGAGAAAACTGTTTTGAGACGTTCTATCTCTATAGGTAGATTCTCTTGGTCTGACAGGGCATGTGCTCTGTGGACCAAAGTCTTCAGAACCCCATTCTTCTGTGCAGGGTGGTGACAGCTGCTGGCCTGCAGATATAAATCAGTGTGTGTTGGTTTTCGGTACACACTGTGGCCAATTGATCCATCTGCTTTCCTCTGGACTAGTGCATCCAGAAATGGCAGCTGGCCATTCTTCTCCAGTTCCATGGTGAACTTGATATTAGGGTGGCATGAGTTAAGATGTTCAAGAAACTCATTGAGCCTGTCAATCCCATGTGGCCAGATCACGAAGGTGTCATCCACATACCTAAAGAAGCATGTGGGTTTAAATGTGGCTGTCTCCAATGCCCTCTCCTCAAAACTCTCCATAAACATGTTGGCAACCACAGGGGACAGTGGGCTGCCCATAGCTACACCTTCAGTTTGCTCGTAATATTGGTTTCTGTACAGGAAATACGTGGATGTCAGTGTATGACTGAACAGGTCCAACAGAGCACCGTCAAATTTCTCTGCAATCAGTTCTAGTGAGTCCTTCAGTGGGACCCTGGTGAACAGCGATACCACATCAAAACTGACCATGATGTCCGAATCTGTGATGTGCAGTTGCTTGAGGCGTTGCAGGAAATCTTCTGAGTTGAGGATGTGGTGAATACATTTGCCCACATATGGAGACAGGAGACCTTTCAAGTACTTGGCTGTTGTGTACGTAGGTGCCCCAATATTACTGACAATTGGACGTAGGGGCACGCCCTCCTTGTGTATTTTAGGCAGACCATACAGTCTAGGTGGCACTGGCGCTTTTTCACGTAGTTGTCTGATGATCTTATCAGGCATCCCTGTTTCCTTCAAGAGAGCACTAGTCTTCTTGGCCACCTTGTCCGTGGGGTCACACTCCAGAATTCTGTATGCAGGGTCCTCCAGAAGTTGGCGTACTTTCTCATCATAATCCACCCGCTGCAAGGTGACAGTGGAGTTCCCTTGGTCTGCTGGCAGTACCACAATGCTGTTGTCTTCCCGGAGTTTGAGTGCAAGCCTCTCCTCGGTTGTGATGTTCGATTTCGGCGGCCTGGCCTTGGTGAGGGCCCTGCAGGTCTTTCGGCGGACTTCCTCTGCCACATTAGGTGGAAGTGTGGCTGCAACTTGCTCTACTGCACTGACGAAACCTGAAATGGGTACATTTCTAGGGGTTGTAGCAAAGTTGAGACCCTTGCTGAGTACCTTTAAGGTTGTATCATCAAACTGTATGCCACTCAGATTCGTCACAGTGCGTGTCTCTTCCATCAGCTGCGCTTTGTTACTCATGCGGTCAAACTTTGCAGACTGGCAAGATGAGGCATTCCTTCTAGCACACTCAGCCAAAGACCAGGAGGCACGGTCTACCCAATCCCAATCTTCTCTTATTAATGAGGCTGCCATGTACAGATGAATGTGTAACAGCTCCCTGGCCACAACATCTAACCTGTGGCGCATATCTCGAATCCTCTCTCTCACCAGTGCCATGCTGGCTCTGCGTTTTATCTTGTTCGCCGCTCTGGAGTTGATGTGATGTTTAATTCTGGCAAATACTGGTACCACTTCTCCATCTCGACACCTCAGCAAAAAACTGAGAGAACTCAGCATCTTCCCTTTCTTCTGCCGAAGCTTGTCCAGCTTCTTGATATTCTGATACATCTCCTCCCTGTAGAGACTTTTGATGTAACTCTTCAGGCTTTCCCGGCGATCTAATGACATCTTGGGTTGTCGGGTTTTCTGCCGGATTTCAGCGTCGTACTTCCACGATATTTCGGTCACGTAGCTCGTAACCTTCATCAGGTGCGACCTGAGACTGCTCCTCGAGTGGACCTGGTCCAGTATTTATGCCTATGGCCTTCCCCCTCCACCAACGGCTGCAGGCGCTTCCTCTGTGGTCCGCGCCCATTCCCTGCGACCTGCTGGAGCGTTGCTGCTCCGTTTTCCGTCCGCTGCGGTTCTAGGTGTTCCCTCTGCGGTCCGCGCCCACCAACCCCGCTCCTGGGGGTTTCATCCACGGTCTGGGGTACCAAGCGTTCCCCCTGCGGTCCGCGCCCGCTCACCACGACCTGTTGGCTGACGATCTTATGAACCGTGACACAGGGTACCAGCTAAGCAGAGCCTGGGATCCGGCTCTGGAATTGTTAAAGGAGCAACGGGGCCAGCTGCAACACTGCACAAACAGAAGAACCAGAGACATGGAGATGGAAAACGAGCCCCTGACGGACTGCCAGGAGCACCAGACCGAAGATGGAACACCCAGAAGTGGGACTGGTGGGCGCGGACCGCAGAGGGAACATCCAGAGCCGCAGTGGACGAAAAACGGAGCGGCAACGCTCCAACAGGTCGTGGTGAGCGGGCGCGGACCGCAGGGGGAACGCTTGGTACCCCAGACCGTAGATGAAACCCCCAGGAGCGGGGTTGGTGGGCGCGGACCGCAGAGGGAACACCTAGAACCGCAGCGGACGGAAAACGGAGCAGCAACGCTCCAGCAGGTCGCAGGGAATGGGCGCGGACCACAGAGGAAGCGCCTGCAGCCGCTGGTGGAGGGGGAAGGCCATAGGCATAAATACTGGACCAGGTCCACTCGAGGAGCAGTCTCAGGTCGCACCTGATGAAGGTTACGAGCTACGTGACCGAAATATCGCGCAAGTACGACGCTGATATCCGGCAGAACACCCAACAACCCAAGATGTCACTTTTTCAATACTTCCTTTCTCTGCAAATAAATACGAGGGGCGTTCAGAAAGTAAGCTCCGATCGGTCGCGAAATGGAAACGACTATGAAAATCCGATAAAGCTTTGCACAGATGTGTTGGGTAGTGTCTCTAGTATAACCGCAGTTAGCATCACGTCGCTCTTCTCATTTCTGAGCTCGCAGTGAGTGCGTAAAGATGTCTAGAAAATAGTGTCTGCCGCCAAGTACGAGGGCCTGGTGAGAAATTTCGCCTGACGCTATGCAGCTAACATTACGTAACTGTCGTGCTGTTTCTTCTTCAAGACAATTCTCAGCCGCATTCTGCAGGGCAATGAAGATGCTCCTGCATCGTTTTCAAATGGAAATGTGAGATTACCCACAATACAGTCCGCAATTGTCTCCCCCTGAGTTTCATCTCTGGTCACATGAACCGCTGTCTTTGAAGACAACATTTTGACACAGACAACGAGGTGTAGGTCAGCGTGGAGAATTGGCGGAAAGCACTGGCGGCTGCCTTCTATGATGAGGCTATTGAAAAGTTGGTACAACGCTATGACAAAAGTCTAAGTCAGAACGGCGACTACGTAGAGAAGTAGCTGAAAGGTGTAGCTAATTGTTAAAAGTAAAACATTTCTGATGTTCACTGTGGTTTCAATTTGGCAATCAATCGGAGCTTACTTTCTGAACAGGCCTCGTATAATTTCAGTAAAGTGTGTTTCCTATACTTGTTGACATTGTTGATTTCTCTATAAACGATAGCCATTACTATTTGCTACTTCCATATCTCTCTTTATTTGATTGTAACTGTCACTGCATGTGTTTAAACGTATTCCCTTGGAGGGAAGTGTGAAGTGCTTTTATCTGGCGCAATTATCTGTTTCGTTTTGGTGTGTGCCAGCCCACCTAAAACGGTGTCGTCCGCCGTCAAACAGCAAGATTGCTCGTCCGCTAATGATGAAAGGAACGCTATCGGAGTGTACTTTGGATGTGACAGGTGTCAGCTACATCAACTGAGTTTACGTCCAATAGAATTTCGTATTACCGCATACTCATGACAGTTACGATTTATCTGGCTTTCACAGTTACAACTGAACAAAATTACAGCCATTTCCCTAATTATTTCCGGGATTCTTTGTGTTTTATCTTCATTTGGAGTTTGGCAACAAATTCTGACGTGGTGCTTTAGTTAATGTTGGAATTTAAACCGGTCCTTTCGAGTTTAAGTAATCAAAACTCATGGTTAGAATTATGCAGAGTAAATCTCTTGGAATCGTTCTCATCACATGTAGCTAAATTTAGTGAGAAGATTGAGTCACATTCTTCACATATTATGCAAAACAGATCTTTGAGAAATGTTTTCCTCGCATTGTGACCAAGTGGAACGACGAGAAACCTGCGCCTTCGCACAGGGACTCGTGCGCACGAATTAATGGCATCCGTGACTTTGCGCAGTTCCGTGCGTTCCCATGCATCTTCGTGAACCTGTCCTATGCACCTTGTGCGCACGGGAAGTTGCAAAGGACAAAATGCACCACGAGAGGACCGTCTGCCGGCACTATGAACTGAACGCGGAATGCTTGCGGTTTTCGCAGTGCAGCCTCGTGCCGCAGACTACGCAAAGTGATACCGGCCAGGCGGTCACCGCCCCTGGGTCTTGATTCCGCGAGTCGCGTGTGGACAAAAGCCGCTCCGGTGAGAAGCGTTCCGGACAGCGCTCTCCGTGGCCTCCGTGGCGCGACGCCCAGCTTTCCGGTAGAGGTCTCTCTGCCTGTCTGCGCAGCCGTCTCTACCCGACCACTACTCACACCGTGAGGGCATTCGAACAGCGACGCAACCGGATGCATGGGTGCTTGTTTTTTGTTACGGGTATAATCCACCTTTAAGGGAAAGTTACACTACTAGCCATTAAAATTGCTACACCAAGAAGAAATGCAGATGATAAACGGGTATTCATTGGACAAATATATTATACTAGAACTGACATGTGATTACATTTTCACGAAATTTGGGTGCATAGATCCTGAGAAATCAGTTCTCAGAACAACCACCTCTGGCCGTAATAACGGCCTTGATACGCCTGGGCATTGAGTAAAACAGAGCTTGGATGGCGTGTACAGGTACAGCTGCCCATCCAGCTTCAACATGATACCACAGTTCATAAAGAGTAGTGACTGGCATATTGTGACGAGCCTGTTGCTCGGCCACCATTGACCAGATATTTTCAGTTGGTGAGAGATCTGGAGAATGTACTGGCCAGGGCAGCAGTCGAACATTTTCGGTATCCAGAAAGGCCATTACAGGACCTGCAAGATGCGTTCGTGCATTATCCTGCTGAAATGTAGGATTTCGCAGGGATTGAATGAAGGGTAGAGCCACGGGTCGTAACACATCTGAAATGTAACGTCCACTGTTCAAAGTACTGTCAATGCGAACAAGAGGTCACAGAGACGTGTAACCAATGGCACCCCATACAATGACGTCGGGTCATACGGCAGTATGGCGATGACGAATACACGCTTCCAATGTGCGTTCACCGCAATGTCGCCAAACACGGATGCGACCATCATGATGCTGTAAAAAGAACCTGGGATCATCCGAAAAAATGACGTTTTGCCATTCGTGCACCCAGGTTCGTCGTTGAGTACACCATCGCAGGCGCTCCTGTGTGATGCACCGTCAAGGGTAACCGCAGCCATGGTCTCCAAGCTTATAGTCCATGCTGCTGCAAACGTCGTCGATCTGTTCGTGCATATGTTGTTGTCTTGCAAACGTCCCCATATGTTGACTACGGGATCGAGACGTGGCTGCACGATCCGTTACAGCCATGCGGATAAGATTCCTGTCATCTCGACTGCTAGTGATATGAGGCCGTTGGGCTCCAGCACGGCGTTCCGTATTACCCTCCTGAACCCACCGATTCCATATTGTGCTAACAATCATTGGATCTCGACCGACGCGAGCAGCAATGTCGCGATACAATAAACGGCAATCGCGATAAGCTACAATCCGACCTTTATCAAAGTCGGAAACGTGATGGTACGCATTTCTCCTCCTTACACGAGGCATCACAATAACGTTTCACCAGGCAACGGCGGTCAACTGCTGTTTGTGTATGAGAACTCGGTTGGAAACTTTCCTCATGTCAGCACGTTGTAGGTGTCGCCACCGGCGCCAACCTTGTGTGAATGCTCTGAAAAGCTAATCATTTGCATATCACAGCATCTTCTTCCTGTCGGTTAAATTTCGCGTCTGTACCACGTCATCTTCTTGGTGTAACAATTGTAATGGCCAGTAGTGTAATTTGTAGATGTGATGTACATGCATCGACAAACAAATGAACACTATTTCAGAAATACTGGATGATTTATTCAAGAGAAAGAGCGTCACTAACTGAGCAAGTCAGTAACGCGTTGGGCCACTTCTGGCCATTATGCAAGCAGTTCTTCTGCTTAGCATTGATTGATAGTGTTGTTAGACGTCTTCCTGACCGATATCGTGCCAAATTCTGTCCAATTGGTGCGTTGGATCGTCAAGATTCCGAGATGGTTGGACGGTTCCGCCCGTAATGCTCCAAAACTTCAGTTGGGAAGAGATCCGGCGGCCTTGCTCACCATCATACGGTTTGGCAAGCGCGAAGACAAGCAGTGTCCAGACGTCTCAAGGGAAGTCTTCACTGGTCATCGTGGCTCAGTTCGAAACAGCAGTCACCAGTAATGGCAATTCTACTCCAGTCAATGAGATTCCAGGTCGAAGACGTGTTTGGAGACGCCTCAGACAGCAGAGGAATATCAACCTGACTGTCGCCCGCCCCACAACAAGGTGTGATAGTCAAGGATTCCATTTGATTTCATTGCAGAACCCTTCTGTTTATCATCGGTGGCACCCTTACAGGACGCCGGTACGTCCCCGATATTCTACGAGCCATTCTGTTGCCCTTCATAGCAAGCCAACCTGGGCTTACATTTGAGCGAGATAATTCTCACCAGCACACGGCGAGAGTTTCTGCTGCCTGTCTTCGCGCTTGCCAAATCGCATCTGGACTACGGAGGTCGCCAGATCTCTCAACAATTGAGAGCATTTGTAGTACTATGGGACGAGGGGAGGGTGCGGAGGGAGAGGGGGGGGGGGGAGAAGAGGCTCCTACCTTTCCTACCTTCTCGGGATTTTGACGATCTAACGCGCCGTTTGGACAGAATTTGATACTATATCCCTCAGGAGGAAAACCAAAACCTCTTATGAATCAATGCCAAGCCAAATAACTGCTTGCGTAAGGGCCAGAGATTATTTACTTTCTCAATCTGTGAAGCTCTTTCTCTTTAAGCACCCAATTTTTCTGAAATTGTTATTGTTTGTTTGTCTGTACATGTACATCACATCTAAAAGTTTCCGTCCTATTGGGATAATTCCTTCGTGGTGCGTCTTTTTTTCCCTTGTCTTAGAGTGTATGTAAGGTTCTTATTTCCTTACCACGATATTGCTCAAATACGAGGGTCACTCCAAACGAACATCCAATTTATGTGTCATACCTCTGACATTTTTACATTACGTCGATACATTCTTGGGACACAAAATGTCATTTTTCCATTTTTTTAACCTCCGTCATTTTGAATGCCTCACACTACCGTGATAGTCAGGGCAAGGTCGTTTAGTGCCTTCACAAGAGAGTCTTCATTTTCAGATCTCGTTCCACAAAGCAATTTCTTCGGCTTACCGAGGAGGTAGAAATCACACGGTGTCAGATCATGACTGTAGGGTGCGTTTTTCTGTGTCGTCCACCCAAAATTTGTGATTTCGGTGGTTGTTCTCTCCCTGACATGTAGCCGGATGTTATATGCAACAACAAAACATCGTGTGTTTGCCGATGTTATAGAACGCGACACATCAGAGCATGAAGTTTTTTGAGGGGTTCCCACACTCGCCTCAGAACTGATAGTGGTTACGTGTGGAACAGTCCTTCTGAATCAAGAAGCACGGTAGGCATCACTTTTCGTGCTGAAGGTGCAGTTTTGAACTAATTCTTCTTCGGCGAGTTTGCATGACGCCATTCTATCGATTGCTTTTTCGTCTCCAGTTCACATTTATGCAGCCAGGTTTAACCTCCCATCGCAATTATTGCAAGGAAGTGATCTTCTGGATTCTCGTACTGTTCCAAAAGATCGATGCACACCGTCTTCCGTGATTCTTTGTGGGGACACGACAACATTCTCAGAACGCACTGCAGGAAAATCTTTTTCGACTTCAATTGTCTCAATATTCTACAAACGCTCGGCTCTTCTACATCCCTCTTGGTTTGTCAGATCGTTCACTGTTATCTGTCTGTCAGCCAAGATCAGGTTGTGAATACGCTGCACGTTCTCTGGAGTTTGTGCAGTGCTCCGTCTGGCAGTGCGCAAGAGGTCCCGAGTATTGGCGTGCCCTCTTTCAACAGATAATCTGCTTGCCCAACGACAAATCCTGCTGCAGTCAACATAGCCATTCCCATACACCTTCTTCAGTCTCTTGCAAATGTTTATCACCGTCTCGTTCTCAAAACACAGGAACTCTATACCAACACGTTGCTTCAGACGAACACTGTAGTGCAGCACCTATCTTGACGTAGTACTGTGACAGCTAGACTTGCGGAAACGCGTTGAATTAAATTTGAATACAAGCGGGAATAATGTTCCTACAACTCCCGTGAATAGCGGAAGCATGCAACAAAAGCTGGACTTCTGAAAAAATTCCGTGCATTTCTTTTGGAGTGACCGTAGTTCTAGATACGTAAGAATCTCATTAGCAACGTGAATTCAGTCCAAAATGTAACAGTATTTCCACCCTTCTTATTGATGTATTTCTGCATCGGAAGATTGCTTAGATGCAGCTCTCCATGCTAGACATTCATGCGCAAGCCTGATCTCTGCATAACTATTGCAACCTGCATGCATTTGAGCCTGCTTACTGTAACTAAATTCTCTACTGATCCTCGATTTCCTAAGTTCAGAGCATGTCCCACGAATTTTTTGTGCATTCGGCGTTTCAAATAATCGGCATTCTAGTCATAGAAGGCGTAGGTTGTTTGCTGCCACCCGCACTAGCATTTGTTCAGCCGTCCACACGCATGATAATTAATCTCTATTTGCAGCTGCCACGTAACTGAATCACTTAACGAGCACGAAATTACGCAGTGCAATTAAGGCGAAACAGACAAGGGGTGTTGCTGCTTCATGGTAACGCACGCTACCATATAGCAAATGTCGTAATGCAGATGTTCCGTCAAATGGTTTAAATGGCTCTGAGCACTATGGGACGTAACATCTGAGGTTATCAGTCCCCTAGACTTGAACTACTTAAACCTAACTAACCTAAGGGCATCACACACATCCATGCCCGAGGCAGGATTTGAACCTGCGAGCGTAGCAGTCACGCGGTTCCGGACTGAAGTACCTAGAACCGCTCGACCACCGCGGCCGGCTGAAGTTCCGTCAACTGACGCGGGAGACACTCGAGGTCCCGCCGTATAGTCGCGATCTCTCCCCACGCGATTATGGCGCCTTCGGTCCTGTAAGAAAGGTCTTGAATGGTCGACGATTCCTGTCGGACGAGGATGTGCAGCAGGCAGTTACGGACATGTTGACGCACCAGTACACGGTGTTTTACCAAACCGGAATCTTCAGCCTGGTGCGACGGTGGGATGATTGCCTCAACGCTCACGTCGATTTTGCCCGATTGGCATAGCGACTCTAGACTGTACAGCCTTCACTTCTTATACAGCTGCTATACTACATAAACAAGGTCACGTGATGCAGCCATTGTTAAGTTATTTAGAGCATCAAATCGAAATGAAATATAATACTTATTAACATTATGTTTCAAATTGTGAAAGGTTTTGCTAAATTCTCGATGAAGCATAGAGAATACACCCCTTACAACAGTCATGCGCGCCACCGAAGAAACTTGCAGCGAAATTTGTTCCGTGTGATATGGGGCTCACGACTGAGTGCCCACCGGTGGGGAAGGTCTACTGTTGTTTGTTAACAGAGACGTTGTCTGGCTTGTTTGTTTTGGCGACCGTAACCCTTTCACCTTCGCTGGCATCTCGTTCATGCTGGATGGCAAGTGTTGGCGGCGGGAAAGCGCGCCAGTGGACAGGTGACAGTGGTCCATGACGCAAGTCGAGCCGAGCCAAGCCAAGCCAAGCTGCGCGGCCAACCGGTTTCCTGTGCGACGTGCGGCCTCTGCTACTGTACGTATAAGGCCACTGGGTGCCCGCGTTCGCAGCAGTCACAACAGATGGGCCGGCGCCCTTATGGACTGGTAGGGAGACCACTCGACAACAGTCTCTATGTACAAATATCTCTTCCCGTATCGAATACATTACTTCGTTTCGTGTTTCAAACGCTTAGGGTCAAAATCATACAGGTCGTAGGGCAGTGGTTTCCCAAACTTCCTAAAATCATTACTGCTGAAACAGATTATGAATGGGTTTTCTAAGAGAATCAACAGGTGCTTTTTTATCCTCATAATTAATAGGCCAATAGTGTTTTACGAGCAATATAGCAGAGAGTCGGATCAACCCATGGCTGTCATGTGAAAAGACTTACGGAGAACAGTGAGCCGCGCAGAGTGGCCGCGCGGTTTGGGGCGCCATGTCACGGACTGCGCGGACCCTCCCGCCGGAGGTTCGAGTCCTCCCTCGGGCATGGGTGCCTGTGTTGTTCTTAGTATAAGTCAGTTTAAGTTGGTTTAAGCAGTGCATAAGTCTAGGGACCGATGACCTCGGCAGTTTGGTCCCTTACGAATTCACACACATTAAGAACAGTGAGCAGATAATATCGATAGAAAATAATGTAGGTCATACACAGGTGAAGATAGAGCGGCGGAATCAAATGTGCGGCCGAAGGTTGAGTTGGCGGTTGAAGATGTACCTCACGACGTACTGACATCAGGAGAGGATACATATAAAAATGTTTGCTCCACATTCCTCCCTATAATGATCATTTGTAGAAGGGTACTCACATACGCTCTAATTCATTCAGTGCATTAATCATGATACTGATGTCTCACGTAGGACAAATATTTTTCTGGAATGAGTAGATTTGCAAACTGTCATTATACAGGGTGCGCGCGAAACAGTCATACGTGTGCTTTGTTCTGATTGGCCGAGAACCGTCATCCATTGGCGGCACTTGAAACTGTTTAGAATATTATGCGAATTGCATGGGCTGGGCGCCTCAGTGTATTTCCAATAAGTGAGTGCATATCTATGTGCGTGCACACTTATTATTCAACAAATCTGGTACTATATACTCGTGGCACTTTTATTTCTTTGCAGAAGATGATGATTAATCAATTTTTCCTGAGGTCGCTTTTTGCATGTTTGGATAAAGGTGCAGGGTGAGTATATGAGTACAGCTTTATTGCTCTCGAGTTGCACAGTAAATTTAATTTCGTTCTTTTCATTTCAGAATTCCAAGCACGAAATTAATCAGTTAACTAACACACTTACGTTAGCTTTCGGTACATCCTTATACAGTAATCTCAGCAGTGGAAGACGATACAACGGTGTGCTTCAACAGTTCAGAATATTCGTTAGGGTCAAGCCATTGCCTGGTAGGAAGTTACATAGGCTTAGAGTTGTAATGTCATGCCACGTAGGCGGTTTTCGAGCAGTTATGACGACATGAAGATCAGGACAACAGAACATCCAGTCCACGAGAGGTGAAAATCACCGACCCGGTTGGGAACCGAACCCGGGCCCCTTTGGCTGGCAGTCTGCTGCGCTGACCCTGCAGCTTCTGAAGCGGACGACATACGTATAAGGAAACTCCCCACAGCACCCCCCCCCCCCCTCCCCGTCCCAAATTTAGTGGCAAGAGGGCCCAGTGGACAGCCCGTCAAAAACTGAACATATATCAAGCATCAAGACAGGAAAGTGGTGTACTGAAGAGTGAAAAAAGGCAAAATAGAAACAGTGAAAGGTCCAAGGAGATGAAGTGCAATATAGAGCAGCCTGAAGGAGCAACGGTGTCTTGGTTAAATAGTCATAGCGAAGGATTGCCAAGCGGAAGAGCCGTGTTCAAATCTCCTCGTGTCTTTTTTTTTTTTTTTTTTTTTTTTCGCTGTTCGCTGTATTCAAGTTTGTGTCTGTGTCGCGGTGTAACACCCGTCTGCAACAGCGAGGTGTAAAGATTGGACCTATAATGACAGTTCATTCTGCACAACTACTCTGTTAGCAGCCGAAAGGAAGTGGCTTTCGAATGGGAACTGCAAACGTTTGATGAGAAGGCAAGTCAACCGAATCTTAAACCGAAAAACACGTCTGGTATGTCAGTGTTATATGATAGGTATCCCTTACCAAGGCACCTAATTTGTATGTCTGATGAATGAGTGAGATATGCCTCCTTGCTCGATTAAGGTGTTCGTACGAATGTGTATGTGATCACTCCCAAGGAAATGATGAAAACATAACAGTTTGTCACATAAGCTGCAACAAATGAACGCAACAGTTTCACAATCACTCAGTTTCTCTGTGCTCTTGTCGAAACATATGTTTTTAACGTTTTTGAAGTCTGTTCTGTTTTGGAAGTTTCGACTCTTGAATTCTACATCTACGTCTACATATATACTCCGCTCGCCACCAAGCGGTGTGTGGCGGAGGGCACAATTCGCTCCGAAGTCATATTTACCCCCCTCTGTTCCACTCGCGGATCGCGCGAGGGAAAAACGACTGTCTGAACGCTTCAGTACGAGCTCTTATTTACCTTATCTTTGAATCGTGATCAATGCGCGATTTGAAAGTTGTGGTAATAACATATGCTCTACATATCGGATTTCGGAACTTAGTGAGCAGCCCCCTCTGTTTAGCGCGCCGTCTATCTGCAAGTGTGTCCCACTTCAAACTTTCTATTAGATTTGTAACGCTCTCGCTATGGCTAAATGTACCAGTCACGAATCTTGCCGCTCTTCTTTGGACCTTCTCAATCTATTAAATCAAACCTGACTGGTAAGGGTCCCATACAGACGAACAATACCCCAAGACTGGACGAACTAACGTATTGTAAGCTATTTCCTTTGCTGAAGGACTGCATCGCTTCAGGATTCTACCAATAAACCGCAATCTAGAGTTTGCCTTACCCGTTACTTGTGTAATTCCATTTGAGATCATTTCGAATAGTCACACCCAGATACTTGACGGACGTTACCGCTTCCAAAGACTAGGCATTTAATTTGTACTCTTACATTAATGGTATTTTCGCCTTGTTATATGCAGTGGGTTACACTTACTAATATCGAGAGATAACTGCCAGTCATTACACCATGCATTTATTTTCTGCAAATCCTCATTGATTTGTTCACAACTTTCGTGTGATACTACTTTCCTGTAGACTACAGCATCATCGGCAAACAGTCTAATGCCGCTGTCAATACTGTCAACCAGACCGTTAATGTAAATCGTAAAAAGCAGAGGACCTATTACGCTTGTTTCTGTTGAAGTCGCCCCGTTAAGGACGACATACCGCCCCCTGTCTGTTAGAAAACTTTCTATCCAACCGCATATGTCATCGGATAGATCGTAAGCGCGCACTTTTTGTAGCAAGCGACAGTGCGGAACTGAGTCGAACGCCTTTCGAAAGTCAAGAAATATGGCATCAACCTGGGAGCCGGTATCCAGAGCCTGTTGTATATCATGCACAAAGAGGGCCAGCTGTGTCTCGCATGACCGCTGTTTCCTAAAACCGTACTGGTTTCTGCAGATGAGCTTCTCAGAGTCTAGAAAGGTCATTATGTCTGAACACCAAGTATGTGCATCCGATTTCCTACCCTTTTTATAGATTGCTTTGACCTGGGCCTTCTTCCCGTCCCGTGGAACTTTCCGCCGTTCCAATGATCTGATAGATGACGGTTAACAACGGTGCTATATTTGTAGCACAGTCAACATAAAATCTGGACCAGATGCCTTCCTGGCGTCTAAGGATCTTAACTGCTTTACAATCCCAGATACACTAAACACTGTCAGCCATCCTTCCGTTTGTTCGGTAATTGAAAGGGGGAATGGTGCTGCAGTCCTCTATCGTAAACGAGTTTTTGAAAGCTAGGTTTAGAATTTCGGCCTTCTGTTTATCATCATCAGTTACATTACCCGTACTGTCAGCAAGAGAAGGTATAGACTTATTTGTAGCGTTCATAGATTTTACGTACGACCAAAATTTTTTGGGTTTATTTTTAGAATCTGCAGATGAAATATTGCTTCCAAATTCGTTAAAAGAATCTCTCATTGTCCTGACAGCTGCTTTCATTTCGCATAATTTCTGATTGTCAGCGGGACAGTCACTACGTTTAAACCGACTGTGCAAAATTCTCTGCTTTCTCAGCAACTTCCTAATATGTTTGTTGTACCGCGGTGGATCCTTTCCCTCCCCTATACTTTTTTCTAGGCACATACTTCTCTAGCACATGGTGGACAATACCTTTAAATTCCGACCAAAGATGCTCAATACCTTTGTGTCCCGCTGTGAATGCTTGGAGCTGACTATGAAGATATTCATTAATGACACTTTTACTTTCCCCAAACAAGAAAACTCTACGCCTTTTTTTTTTTTTTTTTTTTTTTTTTTTTTTGCGACTTCCACTGACATTGAAGCCACAACGACATTATGTCGCTGATACCTTCTTCTAGATTAACTTCCTCAAAAGCATCAGGTCTGTTTGTCGCGAAGATATCTTATATGTTCCCATTTCTAGTTGATTTTCTAACCAATTGCTCAAGGTTGTAATTTTCCCAGTCAATTCCTTCGTTGTAACGTATTTCACACCCGTTTGTTTGTTGTTTTCATTTCTGAGAGACGTCTATGTAGTATCTCGCCTGCTCTCACTTTTCATGAAATTTACTTGCGACTATGAGATATTCTAACCGCATGACTCATATTCTATAACCGATATATAGTATGACAACCTCCAACACTACAGAAAGAAAACAAGCATTTCAATGACCGGACGGACAGTTCATAATGCTGTGAACATAACGATAATAATAATAATAATAATAATAATAATAATAATAATGAGTTTTGAACACGGCTCGTCCACTTAGCAGTCCAACATCGTGACCACTTAACCACGACGCTGTTGCACTTCGACTTTGTTCGATGTTGCTCTTGTTAAGCTTGGTCCGTTCACAGTTTCTATTTTGAAATTATAAACAGCCGACCAGTTGCAATGGATAAAGAATTCTTTACCTAGGTTGCGACAAATATAAATTTGTCTTCTTCAGAAGGTGCCCCAAGGACAATGAACATCATAGCTTACTTTAGAAAAGTATGAAACTTAAGTCAAGAATAGATTTTAACACAAATTAGAGAGCTCTTACATTACAGAAATATGAGAACGACGACTGCTACTTACAATTTTACATTAGTAAGGACTAATGTACCATCGCCGTTTTTACAAATGTCGGCGTAGATCTATTTGTCAAAATTGAAATATAGCCCTAGAATTAGGGTTTGTCACGTAAATAGAAATTAGTACATGGATGTTGCAGAGCTCACAAGCGACTGAGTGTAATCGGCGAGCGTAGTTACTCTGCGACCAGGGCAGGTGGCGCTCATGGCGCGAACCATGTGCCAATTGGCGTACAAAGGCAACGTGTAAATTATCAGTATTAATAACGTCCTTAGATAAAGTAACAATAAAAAGAAGGTAGGCGTTTAACACTCCCGTTGTAACAGTATGGGAGCATTGGTACATTAATGTAGTTATACATCAAAAAGGCAGGTTGCGCTTACGCCGAGAGAATTACGCACAGTGGCATATACAGCCAAAATATAAAAATTACATTACTATATTAGTGAAGCCCACAAACGGTATATATGACAGAACTTTAAAATTGACAATAATGGCTCTTAAGACAGAATTACGAACCCTGGTACACAATCCAGTTAATACACATTCGCAGGGAACCAACGTTTTAGTGCCAGACAAAATCACATAAGGGCCGATGTAGTGGCAACCATACATCGTGAGAAAACAACATTACATAAAGGGTAGTGAGCTTAAAGCATTGAAGGTGCATCATAGCTTCCTGAGGAAATAGACCACTAAGGTTACCAGCATTAATGTTATACCATAAACAGTAAGGTTTAAAGCCTTCGAAAAGCGCCACCTGCCTTTTTGATGTATAACTACATTAATGTACCAATGCTCCCATACTGTTATAACGGGAGTGTTAAACCCCTTCCGTCTTTTTATTGTTACTTTATCTAAGGACGTTATTAATACTGATAATTTACACGTTGCCTTTGTACGCCAATTGGCACATGGTTCGCGCCATGAGCGCCACCTGCCCTGGTCGCAGAGTAACTACGCTCGCCGATTACACTCACAAGGGGAGGCCGCCAATTGTGAAATTCAGGTTCGATTCATACTGCTCATAATAAAAGCTCATGGCCAGAGGTGTAATTTGACAAAGCACCAAGATGCACTTCTCAGCCGTTGTCGAGAAAATCGACAGTTAACAGAAACCGTTGCGGTGAAATACTCTCTACGATGTATAACTTCCTATAGCGTCGTGGCGCAGCGGTAAGCGCTTGGGTTCGTAATCCAAAGGTCGCCGGATCGAATCTCGCGCCATGCAACTTTTTTTTTAGTATTTGTTTTTTGTAATTCACACACACACACACACACACACACACACACATATATATATCTCATGGGGTCTCTAATTCGAACGTTTGTCTTACACTATACGTATTCGTTTTGGAATATCTTTTCTACGTCTTCCGTTAACTACACGTGTAAACATTATGAAGACAATAACATTTGTGAAATACAACTTTGTTTGCAGAAAACATAATCATGTTCGAAGTCGCCAGTTTTTCCACGACAAACGACTTTCAACAACTTATTATATGCATAATTGTTGCAACTGATTGCCGGGAATTATATATATATATATATATATATATATATATATATATATATATATATATATATATATATATATATTAATTACAAATAACAAATACTAAAAAAAAAGTTGCATGGCGCGAGATTCGATCCGGCGACCTTCGGATTACGAACCCGAGCGGTTACCGCTGCGCCACGACGCTGTAGGACATTACAAATCGTAGAGAGTATTTCACCTCAACGGTTTCTTTTAACTGTCGATTTTCTCGACAACGGCTGAGAAGTGCATCTTGGTGCTTTGCCACATTACACCTCTGGCTATGAGCTGTTATTATGCGCAATATGAATCGAATCTGAATTTCACAATTGGCGGCCTCCCCTTGTCAGTCGGTTGTGAGCTCTGCAAGATCCATGTACTAATTTATATTTACGTGACAAACCCTAATTCTAGGGCTTTATTTCAATTTTGACAAATGGATCTATGCAGACATTTGTAAAAACGGCGATGGTACATTAGTCCTTACTAATGTAAAATTATAAGTAGCAGTCGTCGTTCTCATATTTCTGTAATGTAAGAGCTCTCTAATTTGTGTTAAAATCTATTCTTGACTTAAGTTTCATACTTTTCTAATGTAAGCTATGATGTTCATTGTCCTTAGGGCACCTTCTGAAGAAGACAAATTTATATTTGTCGAGACCTAGGTAAAGAATTCTTTATCCATTGCAACTGGTCAGCTGTTTATAATTTTATTACGTGGAACCGTTGCTGTTGTGCAGCTATGTTTAAAATACTGAAGTTTCTATTTTGCTTTTTTTTTACCGTTCAGTACACCTTCTTCCTGTTTTCATGGTTTATCTGTGTTCAATTTTTGATGGGCTATCCGTTGGGCCCTCTTACCACTACATCTGAGGGGCTTGCGATGGGGAGTTAGCCTTGTTACGTTCATTCAATGTAACATAACGAGATTAGCTGTTTAAACTTAGGTCGAGCAAACCACAGTGTGACAACGGACACAGTGTGTATCGTGAAGAAATTGCTTGCAACCAAGAGTCATCGAAAGACAGATTGACAATGCTGGAGGAGGAAGAAGACTTGAAATGCTGGATAACATAACAAATGGACGGCTGAGGCCGAGGCACAGAAATGAATCAAGTGGGCAGATATGCTCGAGGAGAAGAAGTAATGTTACGGTCACCGTGTCTTCCAATGGGTCGACTCCGCCGTTCACCGCTGCAGCTACTGTGGACTCGGCTGCAGGGGGCAGTCGCGTGAGCGGGGCAGCCGGTAGGCGGGATCGGGCAGGCGTTGCGCCGCGGCTAATAGCTGGAGTGTGGACGCCGTAATTATGAATCACAGCTGAGGCGGGCCTGCACGCCGCCGAACGGGCTCCGCAATCAAGCCCGTATGCAAATTGAAAATGTTTTCGGAATCAATAAAGCCATTACGGAATACCCGAGCGAGCGGTTATCGAGCCCGGCCAGAGCCCCGTAGACAAACACGTGGCGGCTGAGCCCTTCGGCCAAAGCACGCAGCCCAGTCCCGTTCACAATGCCTCCGCTGTCATTCCTCTGCAGGGCTTCGTGAACAACTGTGTAGCTCTTCCGTTGCTTTCGACGCAGTGCAGGCAGGAACGTTGACGATGTCATCTTTTTTCCACAAGACGGAGAAACACCGCTCGTGAGGCACCTTTCCTTTGAGTAACGGGCAATTGACGAAGATACTGCGGATTTATCAGAGTGCAGCGCGTCTGGTAGTTATGAATTACGCCTTCTAAGGTTTCTCTGAAACTTACTAAACTTGGAACAATCCACACACTCAAGAAGGCCACAGCCAATTCCTTTCACTGCCTTTATTCAGGTTAGTGAAGCAGACACTGATCGTAATAATAATTTATCATAGGGACAGAGAAACAATAGATAAAAAACATTAGATTATTTGGTGTTAAGGGGCTCCGGAAAGGCTCAAAATCATGAAAAGTTCAATTTTTACTTTTTTGCATTTTCTGAATCTGCAGACTATTACCTTTTAATAGATATATAATTTTTTCAATTCCGAAGACTACAACTATTTTTAAATTTTTTTTGAAATGTGTTCTACATGGGCGTGACCCACTGTGGCGCTGTTAAACTGCTGTCAAATGGTGTTATTATTAACGTCCGTGTTCATCAGGTACATTTTAGTGATGTGAGATAAAGTATGTGTTGTGGCTAACCTGTGATGGTTCAATATATATCGCTGGTGTGATTGTCGATTGTTTCATGTTTATTTACTCTGTCGTTATCTCGAAAATATTCGTAATTAATTCTGTTTCTTGAGTCTCTGTTTTGTTGAAGTATAATAATGAGTAAAAGTAAAGTTATTAGAAATCCTCTGAAGGCTTTTAAGAAAAGGAGAAATGTTGGAAAGCCAAAGGTATGTGTTATTACTGTAAACAATAAAGACGATAACCAAGTGAGTGAACCTAACCTCTCAAGTACACCTGCCCATAGCAGTCAAAGTGGGAAAGAAAATACTTCACAGAAGAAGCTTGGTTCAATGAGTGAAAACTATGAATGTTTTATGGGCGAATCGGATGTGAATGAAATATTTGATATGTCGGTTCTCAAAGGAATTTTTTCAAACTGTGTAAAATGTATTCATTGTAGTGAAGTTGGTCTGGAACTCTCCATAATAAAGCACGTAGGACTTGCTAGTGAAATACAACTGAAATGTGATAAGTGTTCATACATGACCACCTTTTGGAACAGTGTTGCAGAAACTGCAACTGAAGAAAATGGTAGCAAAATCTACGAACACAACATTAGATTTGTTTATTCCTTGCGTTCAGTTTGTAATGGTGCTACTGCAGGTGCAATTTTCTGTGGCATCATGAATCTTCCAAATCCCCCAACCAAGTTTACGATCTATAATAAATTAATAGGGTCTAAAGTAGAAGATGTCTGTATAGAATCTATGAAGAACGCTGTGGAAGAGGCAGTAATGGAAAATAATGGTAACAGAGATTTAACTGCAGCGTTCGATGGTACCTGGCATAAACGGGGACACACATCTCTTCATGGTGTAGTATCTGCCACCAGTATGTATACAGGGAAAGTTTTAGATGTAGCAGTAATATCAAAGTATTGTAGATGTCCACAAAAATATAAAGGTACACATGAACATAATTGCAAAGCTAACAATAGTGGCAGTAGTGGAGGAATGGAAGTGGCTGGTGTTGCCAGTATATTCCAGCGTTCTGAGGCGTGTGATAAAGTGCGGTATGTTAATTACCTTGGTGACGGTGATTCTAAAAGTTTCAAACATGTTCAAGGACTGAAGCCCTATGGTGATGATGTTGTAGTGCAGAAATTTGAGTGTATTGCACACGTACAGAAGCGAATGGGAACAAGACTTCGGCGACTGAAAGTTTCGTACAAAAAACAAAAACCCAGTGATGGTAAAGGGTTGGATGGGAAGGGAAGGTTAACTGACAGTGTAATTGACAAAATACAGAACTATTATGGAATGGCTATTAGGCAAAATACACAAAGTGTCGACGAAATGAAGAAGGCTGTTTGGGCTCTTTTTTTTTCATACTTCTTCAACCGATGAAAATCCCCAACATAGCTTGTGTCCCAAAGAAGAAGACAGTTGGTGTAAATATAACAAAGGATTGCTAACTGGTGAAGAGTACACTCATAAGCATAGTCTGCCTCATGCAATAATGGAGGTGATAAAACCTATTTTCAGAGACTTAGCAGCACCTGAACTGTTGAAAAAGTGTATTCACGGAAAAACTCAAAACCCCAATGAAAGTGTAAATAGTGTTATATGGTCGAGAATCCCCAAGACCGTATTTGTTGGAATAGAAACACTTCACTTTGGTGTGTATGATGCTGTTGCGACTTTCAATGATGGCAACATTGTAAGGTGCAAGGTATTTAGAAATATGGGAATGAAGATAGGTTCTAACATGGTACGAGCGATGCTTGCTTTACACAAGGAACGCCTTCGGGCTGCAGACAGGGCTGTAAAGAGTCTAGAAATACAAGCAAGAGTAAACAGGAGGAGGAACAAGAAGCAGCTGGAGGAGGAGTTTGCAGAGGATGAAGATAATCCATCCTATGGACCTGGAATGCACTAAAAAGTTAATCCAATCTTTGTCGCTCGATTCCCAAAACTTTTATTTTCTCATACTAATTACATGTTTTCTAAGGATCTTCCAAACATATTTGTTTCAAACTTTCAGTAAATGTTACACAGTACCTTCTGCATAATTTAACACAGCCTTTTTCCAAAAAACTGTATATTTTTGAATATATAAATAAAAAATTGCAAAAAAATGTTGTGAATTTTCATTACAATTGAAAAAAATCATCTTTAATAACTGAACTAAAATTTTGTAAAATCCCTGTGTTAAGTTGTAGCCCATATTCCAATAAATAATCTGTAAAAAGTTCAACTTCCTACCTCAAATACTTTGTGAGGAAAGATTTAATTTATAAGCGTTATTTTAACATTGCAAGTATAGGGCGTTCCGGAGCCCCTTAAAGCAAAATTTGCAAACATAATTCATCAAACTCTAACAAAAACGATATCTAAAGTTAAATTCATGGGAGAAGTATCTAGCGATTTCAGATAAAAACTACAATTACACCCGCGGCGGATCGTTTATCACCTTTACTGTTTAACTGAGTTCCAGAAAAAAAAAATTAAAATATCTCGAATTTGAAGTCAATAAGAAAAGCCAATGATATTCACGAAGAAAAATAAATGGAATTAAGGAAACTGCCTGGCTTTTACAAACGATACCTTCGTTGTGTGCAGCTATGGTGAAGAACAGCTCGGTGACTTAGGAGACACTTGAATGGCTTCCATGCCAACAAAGTTTACCATGGAGGTGGAAAAGGACCGCCGGCCGCTGTGGCCGAACGGTTCTAGGAGCTTCAGTCCGGAACCGCGCTGCTGCTACGGTCGCAGGTTCGAATCCTGCCTCGGGAAAGGATGTGTGTAATGTCCTTAGGTTAGTCAGGTTTAAGTAGTTCTAAGGCTAGGCAACTGATGACCTCAGATGTTAAGTCCCATAGTGCTTAGAGTCATTTGAACCATTTTGGAAAAGGACCAACACCTATCTTTTTAGATGTGCTGGTCACAAGGGATGGTGAAAACCTGAGACACAGCGTGTATCGAAAACCTACTCACACGGACCGATACCTTCACAGACAAGTCACAACCCGAGCCAGAAAAGAGGCATGATTAATACGCTCGTAACGCGAACAAGATGAATATGTGAGAGGCGAGATGCAACACCTGGAAAGCATTCTGAGGAGCAATGGGTACTCCACCACGTACATAGGAAGTGCTGCAGAATCAGACACTTGGCGAAACGACTTGGTGGAAAAAGAAATATCGGGTACGGCCTTTCTACCATACCTTCCCTGTGTGACTGACAGACAGGGCCGTATACTGCGCAAACACAGCGTAAAGACTGTTTATAAACCGACAAAAAAGATGAACGATTGTCTCAGATCAGAAAACGAAAAAAGGGACCCACAATGACAGGAATACACCGCATACCATGTACAGGTGGGAAAAGCCTATGTTGGAATAACTGGACGATCAATCAACACCAGGTCACCGAACGTAAGCGGCATTGCAGATTGAGGCAGGTGGAGAAATAGCTCGTGGCGCAGCACACACTATGAGAGACCGACCACATAGTAAAATTCGCCGAGACGAAAGTTCTTGCTGTAGACAGGAGTTGTTACACCCACTTGTTCAGACAAACTATAGAAGTAAACTATCATGAAAATAGCTTCAACAAGAAAGAAGAAAGCCTCAAGGTGAACGGTTCCCGGATTCCCGTGCTGCGGGTATCAAGGAGAGAACCGTACCGAAATTTCTCCACGAAAAGCCCTTGGACAGGGCGCGTCAGGTAATCTGTGGCTGCGAGCTTGACTACAGCCCACCACCAGCAAATATGGGTGCAGCTTTAACTTGCCAGCCACTCGTGCTGGTGAAACTTCAGAAAAATCATCAAACAATCGTCGGCCGGAGAACCCGAGACCGTAGCTAACATGCAGTTTTTGTCAACAAGTGACCACTAAAGCCTTAAAAATTTCGATTTTGCAATACTTTCAGAAAATATGACAGACGCAGTTATTCCAATAGATCTTCTGGAAGAAATGGCAAATACAACTGGGCTCAAAATTTCAGCTGAAAAATCAAAATTCATGAAAACTGCACAAAACGCACCAAATTTCTAGAAACACAAATAGGTCAAACAAAGCAAGTAACTGAATTTAAATATCTTGGAGAAACTATAGAAAAAATAGACTAGAAAAATTTGCAGTACATGCAAGAATTAACAAAATGGAGAGTGTATATGGTTTGACAGGAAACATTTACAACGAGAAATGCATACCTAGAAAAACAAAACTAAAACACTATACCACAGTGGTAAGACCAAAGTGTTTCTAAGGATGTGAATGCCTAACGATGAACTATCAGCTGCACAGAACAAAATGAGAAGTAATAACGAGATTTACAAAAGTATAGAGAAAATATTAGAGGAAATGATTAAAAGAAGATTAATCTTTTTTGGGTACCTCTACAGAGTAAATGCGCACAGGCTCACGAAACAAGTATTCCTGTATTTATGGAAGAAGAAATCGACAGTAGCATGGATTACAGAAATAAGGAAAGAGCTATTAAGAAACAATTGGAAATGACAGGAACGTTTTTAAGAATAAAATAATTCAGAAGGCTTTCACTGCAAAAGAAATAAGAAATCGAGAATATCATCTACAGAACAAAGGAAAAGACAGCATGGAAAGATGAAGAAGGAGTACTTAAAAATAGGGAACAAGAAGGAAATATGACTAACTGAAGTAGTTAAGTAATAGTAGTTGGTCAATGCGAAAATAAAAAAGAAATATACTTTTAATTGTAGAATACAAACTTTCACGGCTGACATTTGCGTTTTTATAGTGATTTACGTTTTATGGACATTAGACTGTGGCCTATGGCATAATTCTCTGCCTAACATTTCGTCTTCCAAGGCAGGAAAAAAATCATCAGAGGTTATAACGACTCAGAAAGCTGTTCAATCTCAAACAAGCTCAGCAAGCCAAACTGTTTATACGAATCCACGCAACGTTCACGTCATGACGTAATCAGAACGCTGGCGAAGTCGCGCAGACGTGTGTTACTGAGAAGGTCAAATCAAACACCATCGAGCAAGGTGGTGCAGTGATTAGCACACTGCACTCGCGTTTGGGAAGGCGACGATTCAAACCCGCGTCCGGCTATCCTGATTTAGGTTTTCAGTGATTTCCCTAAATCGCTTCATGTAAATGCCGAGATGGTTCCTGTGAATGGGCATGGCCGACTTCCTTCCCCATCCTTAAATAACCCACAACGTCAAACACCGTTCAGCCGTCTAAATTTCCAAATTGTTATCTTATTGGGCTACCAGTTTCGGCGATATATTACGCCTTCTACGGCCCGCTGACCGATAAGAAGATTCCCATCTCTGGTCCAGTCGAAATAGGAGCCCGCACTCGAAGATTGGTATCCGTAGATCTTTGAGACAGCGATCACTTCAAACATCAACTGCCGACTTTTTGTCTAACATGGAGGGCCTTTCCTGTCAAATGGTTCAAATGGCTCTGAGTACTGTGAGGGACTCAACATTTGAGGTCATCAGTCCCCTAGAACTCAGAACTACTTAAACCTAACTAACCTAAGGACATCACACACATTCATGCCCGAGGCAGGATTCGAACCTGCGACCGTAGCGGTCGCGCGGTTCCAGGCTGACGCGCTTAGAACCGCTCGGCCACACCGGCTGGCGTCTTTCCTGTCCTTAATCCACTTACTGGGCACATTACTCTCCACACCCCTAACTACAATGTGCTTTAATTTTGCCCATAATTCCTCTACGTCCATCCTACTGGAACAAAGTGATGTCAATTCACTGTCTAAAGTGAGATGGTACCAACTGTTTATGTGGTCTTTCTAGCAGAAATACTCTCCTAGCGTTCTTAACTGATTTATTAACTCTCGTAATCATAGTTGTTGTAATGACATCATGATCGCTAATCCCCGTTCCTATAATGACTTTGTCGACAAGGTCCTGCCTATTTGTAGCTACAAGGTCCCAGGTATTTCCGTTGCGTGTGGGCTGACGAGCTAGCTGCTGAAGGCAGATTTCAGAAAACGTGTTCAAAAGCATTTCGCGTGGGAATCTGTCTGTAACGTCTCGCAGTGAATCCACAGACATCCCAGTCTGTATTCGGTAAGTTAAAGTTGCCTCCAACTAGTATTGCATGATCTGAGTATTTACGCGCCACTGGCCGTAGACTTTCTTTGAATGACTCTGGAATTGTCACAGCAGAATCAGTTGGCCAGTAAAAATGTCAAATAATTCACTTTGTTTCAACTACACCTGTTCACACGCGACCAGATAACATCACTGTCACACTCAACTTCGATCTCAAAGAGAGAACATTTTTGTTAACTGCAATAAACACTCCCCCCCCCCCTCCTCCCTCCCATGGCCTCTAATCTGTCTTTCCGATGTACGTTCCACGACTAGCTAAATTTCTCAGAGCTTTCCACTTCTGGTATCAGCTATCTCTCGGTCCCGAGAATAATGTGAGCACGAGAACTTTCCTGAAGAGCAGTAAATTCGGTAACTTTTATTACGAATACTTCGACAGTTTCCTCATAAAATTTTAACAGCCGAAGTGTCTTTACTCTGGACGCCTTCTGACTTCCCTTGCTACACATCGACTAGCGAGTATTTACCGGAGTGCCTCAAACTATCGTGAAGTCTAACAATCCTCGTGTGCGCTCCACAAGTACTCTGCTACCCGAGTAGCTCCTTCCTTTGTGTAGTGCAACCCTGATCTATCAAGATGAGTCCTATAAATCACCAACTGGTAAGGCAAGTCTCGAAATCTGTAGCTAAGACCGTCACAGAGCCGACGAATCCTTTGGATCAGACCATTCATTCGGCTCCAAACCAAAGGATCGCGATGAACTCTGGGAACAGTGCTGCAAACTGCGAGCTCTGCTTGCACTCAGCACGCGAGGCCAGCAGGCTTCAGCAATTCCGCCATCCACCCTTATGGACCGAGGATGGCCTCAGAACCCATGCGACGGCGTAATTGGTGCCGACGTGAGCCACACCTTGCAGATGACTGCACTCTGCATGCTCGATAGCCACTGGCAGGGGCACCTCCACATCTTGGATGAAGACCCCCACCAGACATACCGAGTGCATACTGGTTTTCTTTTCAGCCTTGAACGCTGTCTGCCTAAGGGTCTCCATGAATTGTCTAATGCTGGAACTCCCAGCAACTAGTTAACCCCTCCCTCCCCCCTGTGTCCATGCTTGGACCCTGTTGAAGGAGAGACCACATGCCCACTGACAGGTTGAATGGGCGAGGCAAGACACAGTCTCCACGTTGGCCCTCCGACTCGAGCGACGCGAACACGTTATCACCCGCCACTCACTCTGCTGTGAGGGCAGACCCACCGTGTGCGGTACGCGAAGAGGTGTCTTGGCAGCAGAGCTTGTGGGACAAACAAGCGACGCCTGAGGGGTGCCATGTGACGTGCCACATTCTCCGCCACTGCTACACCCCGGGGCAGCAGCCTGAAAGTGACTGACCGTAGCCAAAAGCGATTCAACTGTTGGCAAACTGCGGTCAGGCCCTCCTGCGTCCGCACACAACATGCGCGTATCAAAAATGGTTCAAATGGCTCTAGGCACTATGGGACTTAACATCTGAGGTCATCAGTCCCCTAGACGTAGAACTACTTACACCTAACTAACCTAAGGACATTACACACATCCAAGCCCGAGGCAGGATTCGAACCTGCGACCGTAGCTCGCGCTGTTCCAGACTGAAGCCCCTAGAACCGCTCCACCACACAGGCCGGCATGCAAGTATTCCAATTATTCTAGTAAGACTAACTGAAGAAGTAAACTACAAAAGCAGACAGAATCCTACATGTGCAACCTCCTTCTGTCCTGATGCGTTACCAATGGACGCTGATGACTCAATGTGCTATGTAGCTGGCTGTTCAGAAGAAATGAAAACTGCGCTACAGAATATTTGAATTTACACTTAAAAAACGCGAGCTTACACCTCAAAGAGAAAGACACGCACGAAATTTAAGAAATATACTACGAGAAAAGTAAAGATGAACACTGAACTTGCCGCTCTGTAGATGTCTATCAGTCGGGAGTTGGGGCCTCACTGACTTGGCTTACTAAGGGAATGGGCGCTTGTCTTCAAAACATACGTAGCTGGAAATATGCGCACACGACCGAACTCTAGAAGGAATGGAGAAACGGAAGGAGCCGCCTGGAGGGAGAGTCGTCTGCAGAATACTACCCCAAACTAACTATAGGCGATCGAAACATGATAGAGACTGCGGGCAAACTACAGACCAAACAAGGACGAGGAACCTATACGACAGTGAGGCATTAAGCTAAAGCCGGATTATACAACTGTCCGCAGCTCGTGGTTGTGCGGTAGCGTTCTCGCTTCCCACGCCCGGGTTCCCGGGTTCGATTCCCGGCGGGGTCAGGGATTTTCTCTGCCTCGTGATGACTGGGTGTTGTGTGATGTCCTTAGTTTAGTTAGGTTTAAGTAGTTCTAAGTTCTAGGGGACTGATGACCATAGATGGTAAGTCCCATAGTGCTCAGAGCCATTTGAACCATTTGATTATACAACTCACCAAGCGTATGCACATTATCAGGTGAAGACGGCCTGCCATCTAGCGGCAGAACGGGTGAACCTGCGATTTCAGCAAATGGCTTAGCTGCCGGTGAGAAATAGGATCTATTCTGTCCTGCCGTGGAACCGTGCATGCGCAATAGAAGAGGTGTATGCGAACGACGTAGCATTTCGAGCTGGCTTTCTGCTTGTTATTGTTTTCATGTGTGGTCAAGCAGGTGAGAAATACGGGAGCTCTCGAGGACTCTTTGGTTACTGTGTGAGATATTCTACACATTTTTTCAGTGATTAATGGTAGTTTCTTATTGCAGAAATGGAAAGAAACAAAGTATTCTTATGGAGGCATACAGCAAGTTTAGTATGTGTGTGTGTGTGTGTGTGTGTGTGTGTGTGTGTGTGTGTGTGTGAAATCTTATGGGACTGCTAAGGTCATCAGTCCCTAAGCTTACACACTACTTAACCTAAATTATCCTAAGGACGAACAGACACCCATGCCCGAGGGAGGACTCGAACCTCCGCCGGGACCAGCGCCTTCCGACTACACAGGGGTCACGTAAACCAGACTCTTCATCTGGCTCTACAAGAGAAAGTCCAGAGCGATTAAATGTGGGGGTCTTTGTGGCCAAGCATGTCGACAGCGTCGACCGATCCACCTATCCCAGTAGACTACGTTCAGATGGTTTTCGTTTGCGAAATGTAAAATGTATTGCACCCCATCATACTGGGACCACAATTCGTGATGAATGTCTAATGGCACATTTTTTAAAAACTCCGCCAGCTCCTGTTGCAGGAATATCCAGTACCTCGCACCCATTGACGCTGAAGGTGATTTTTTTTTTTTTTTTGTGGTTTTCGGGCGCACAACTTCAATGGTCATTAGCGCCCTGACTACTCTAAGAATGCACCGCGAGGCACAAGTTGACAACAACAACTAAAAGGGAAAACACAATAAAAGACAGACTGACAGGCATAGGATTAAAAAACATCATCAAATGTCCTTAGCGAGGTTTGTCAAATTGATAAAACAAAGAACACGAGCAGCTGCTCGTGGGTCATCCGCTAAAATGGCATCTAAAGTAGTAGGCAGGTTAAGATCGAGGCGCAGTGTTTTAAGATCGGGACAGGACATTAAAATGTGACTAACCGTCAGCAAGTGCCCACATGGGCAGAACGGCGCCGGCGCAGCCGTCAGCAGATGGCGATGGCTGAACCGGCAGTGTCCAATTCTTAACCTTGCTAAAACGACCTCCTCCCGCCGAGAAGGGCGTGAGGAGGACGTCCAAGCCACGGGAAGAGGTTTTAAGGCCCGAAGCTTGTTGTCGGTAAGTGCAGCCCAATCGGCATGCCACAGCGACACAACGCGCCGACAAATGACCCTGCTAAAATCGGACGAAGGGACACAACAAGAAGCTGTCCGAGGCTGGAGGACCGCAGCCTTGGCCGCGGCATCTGCAGCTTCGTTCCCAGGGATACCGACATGGCCAGGAACCCACATAAAGCTAACCGGCGTACCGACGTCCACCAGCTGCTGAAGAGAGCGTTGGATCCGGTGTACGAAAGGGTGAACCGGGTACGGATCACTGAGGCTCTGGATGGCGCTCAGGGAATCTGAGCAGATGACATAAGCAGAATGTCGGTGGCGGCAGATGTACAGAACAGCCTGGTAGAGGGCAAAGAGCTCAGCTGTGAAGACCGAACAATGGCCATGGAGCCGGTATTGGAAACTTTGTGCCCCGACAATAAAGGAACACCCGACCCCGTCATTGGTCTTAGAGCCATCTGTATAAATGAAAGTCATGTTGTTGAACTTCGAACGAAGTTCCAAAAAACGGGAGTGGTAGACCGAACCGGGGGTGACCTCTTTTGGGAGCGAGCTGAGGTCGAGGTGAACGCGGACCTGAGCCTGGAGCCAAGGTGGCGTGCGGCTCTCGCCCACTCGAAAGGTTGCAGGGAGTGAAAAATGAAGGTGTTGAAGGAGGCGACGAAAGCGAACTCCAGGGGGTAGCAAGGCAGAGACATACAACCCGTATTGAAAGTCAAGAGAGTCGTCAAAAAAGGAACGATAAGAAGGATGGTCGGGCATTGACAGTAGCCGACAGGCATACCGACAAAGCAGTATATCGCGCCGGTAGGTGAGTGGCAATTCGCCAGCGTCAGCATGAAGACTCTCTACGGGACTGGTATAAAATGCTCCGATCGCAAGTCGTAAACCCCGATGTTGTATGGAGTTGAGGCGGCGTAAGATGGATGGCCGTGCAGAGGAGTATACGAAGCTCCCATAATCCAGCTTGGAGCGGACGATCGACCGATATAGACGAAGTAGGACGGTTCGATCCGCTCCCCACGACATACCACTGAGAACACGGAGGACATTTAAAGAACGGGTACAACGGGCGGCCAAATATGACACATGTGGAGACCAGCTAAGTTTCCTGTCAAAGGTAAGGCCTAAAAATTTGATTGTCTCCACGAGTGGGAGAGCAACGGGACCGAGTCGTAAGGACGGTGGGAGAAACTCTTTGTAGCGCCAGAAGTTAATACAGACCGTCTTCTCGGCAGAAAAACGGAAGCCATTGGCGACACTCCAAGAGTAAAGACGGTCAAGAGAACGCTGAAGACAGCGCTCCAGGACACGTGGACACTGCGCGCTGCAATAGATGGTAAAATCGTCCACGAAAAGGGAGCCTGATACATCAGCTGGGAGGCAATCCATTATTGGATTGATCGCGATGGCGAAGAGAGCGACGCTCAAAACTGAGCCCTGTGGCACCCCATTCTCCTGGCGAAAGGTGTCGGACAGGACAGAACCCACACGCACCCGAAACTGTCTATCCATTAAAAAGGAACGAATAAGAAAAGGGAGGCGACCGCGAAAGCCCCACGTATGCATGGTGCGGAGAATGCCCGCCCTCCAACAGGTGTCGTAAGCCTTCTCCAAATCAAAGAACACAGCCGCGGTCGGGCGCTTCCGCAAGAAGTTATTCATGATGAAGGTCGACAAGGTAACCAGATGGTCGACAGCAGAGCGGCGCCTTCGAAATCCACATTGTACATTGGTAAGTAGGCGTCGAGACTCGAGCAGCCAAACCAATCGAGAGTTAACCATTCGCTCCATCACTTTACAGACACAGCTGGTAAGCGAGATAGGTCGATAACTGGAAGGCAAGTGCTTGTCCTTCCCCGGCTTAGGAATCGGGACAACAATAGACTCGCGCCAGCATGCGGGAACATGTCCCTCAATCCAGATGCGATTGTAAGTACGAAGAAGAAAACCTTTACCCGCAGGAGAAAGGTTCTTCAGCATCTGGATATGAATAGAATCAGGCCCTGGAGCGGAGGACCGTGATCGGCCAAGTGCGTTTTCCAGTTCCCGCATGGTGAATGGGGCATTATAACCCTCACGATTCGAGGAGCGGAAGTTAGGTGGCCTCGCCTCCTCTGCCTGTTTGCGGGGGAGGAAGGCAGGGTGGTAATGAGCGCAGCTCGAAACCTCGGCGAAAAAGCGGCCGAAGGCATTGGAGACAGCCTCAGGGGCCACAAGGACTTCATTCGCGACCTTCAAGCCAGAAACTGGGGAGTGGACCTTAGTGCCAGATAGCCGGCGCAGGCTACCCCAGACAACAGAAGAAGGAGTAGAACTGTTGAAGGTGCTGGTGAAAGCAGCCCAGCTGGCTTTCTTGCTTTCTTTAATAATACGACGACACTGAGCACGTAATCGTTTATAATTAATACAATTCGCCACTGTAGGGTGGCGTTTAAAGGTTCGGAAAGCACGTCGACGAGCACGTAAAGCGTCCCTACATGCTGCGGTCCACCAGGGGACCGGTACGCGACGTGGAGAAGAAGTAGGGTGAGGGATGGAATATTCAGCAGCAGCGAGAATGACTTCCGTGAGGTGTGCGACCTGACGATCGCAGCTTGTGAAGGTTTGATCCTGAAAGGTCGCCCTGGAAGAGAAGAGCCCCCAGTCTGCCTTGGAGATGGTCCAACGAGAGGAGCACGGAGAGGGAGTATGCTGCAGGAGATGGATAACACACGGGAAGTGGTCGCTCGAATATGCATCAGCAAGTGCATACCACTCAAACCGGCGTGCAAGTTGGGGAGTACATATAGAGAGGTCTAAATGGGAATAGGTATGAGATGTGTCCGAAAGAAAAGTAGGGGCGCCAGTATTGAGGCAGACAAGATTGAGCTGGTTGAAAAGGTCTGCTAACAAGGAGCCCCTCGGGCAGGATGCTGGAGAGCCCCAAAGAGGATGGTGGGCATTGAAGTCTCCAGTTAACAAAAATGGTGCAGGTAGCTGAGTAATAAGTTGCGTCATGTCTGCCCTGGTAACGGCAGATGACGATGGAGCGTAAACGGTACAAAAGGAAAACGTGAAAGTGGGGAGAGTAATGCGGATGGCTACTGCCTGCAGGCCGGTGTGCAACGTGATGGGATCGTAGTAAATATCATCCCGGACTAGCAACATAACCCCTCCATGAGCTGGGATACCTACCACAGGGGGTAGGTCAAAACGCACAGAGGTGTAGTGTGCCAAGGCAATTTGATCGCATGGGCGTAGCTTCGTTTCCTGGAGGGCTACGACGAGCGGACGATGCGAGCGGAGCAGCAACTTCAAGTCCTCTCGGTTGGAGCGAATGCTGCGAATATTCCAGTTAATAAGTGCCATCGTAAGAAAAGGAAGATGAGAGAAGGGGTCACCTCGAAGGCCGCTTAGGGCCTGGCTTCGAGCGAGCACTGCCGCCGCTAGCAGGAGGCAGACAGTCATCGTCCATGGGGTCTATAGGGTCATCGGCCATCGCAGGAGGATGGCCGGGAGGGGGAGCTTCCTCCGCCGGTGAACGGCCAGATGTTCGGCTACCAGCGGTGCGGCCAGGCGAAACGGATGACGGCCTGGGGCGGCAACCGCTGGGTGGCGCAGGAGAAGAAAGGCGCCGCGGCGGAGAAGGAGAACTGTGCTTCCTATGCGCCTTTTTAGAAGGACGTTTGGTGGAAGTACCGGTCGAAGGCTGGGAGGTCGAGGAACGGAGGAAGTCTGCACGGGATGGTTCCTTCTTGAAGGCCCGTGCATCTGACTTCGGGGTCTTCGACTGAGCAGAAGCTGAGGAAGTGGCTGGTGTCTGTGGGGTGATGGGAGGAAGAGGAGACGTCGACCGCGCGATCTTAGCACTGGCCGAACGGACGACCGTGGTGCTGAAGGTCAGATCGCATGTCTGGGTTGCTACCTCCCGGGTAGTCCGAGGAGTGGCGAGGACAGTGCTGTATTTCCCCGCTGGGAGCAGCGTGGGCTTCCTACTAGCCAATAGCTTGCGAGCAGCCGAGGTGGACACTTTCTCTTTGACTCGAATTTCCTGGATACAGCGTTCTTCCTTATAGACAGGACAGTCGCGGGAGGATGCGGCATGGTCACCCTGACAGTTCACACAACGAGGAGACGGAGGTGGACAGTCACCCTCATGGGCATCCCTGCCACAAGTGACACATTTAGCCGCATTGGAACAAGACTGTCGAGTGTGATTGAAACGCTGACACTGGTAGCAGCGCGTAGGTGTCGGGACATAGGGGCGAACTGAAATGACCTCGTAGCCCGCCTTGATGCGCGATGGCAGCTTAACACTATCGAAGGTTAAGAAAAGTGTCCGGGTCGGTACAAGGCCATTGTTGACCTTTTTCATGACCCTATGGACAGCCGTCACGCCCTGCTCAGCGAGGAAAGATTGAATCTCCTCGTCAGTCAAGCCGTCGAGGGACCTAGTATAGACCACACCACGAGACGAATTCAAAGTTCGATGAGCCTCCACCCGGACAGGGAATGTGTAAAGGAGTGTGGCCCGAAGCAGTTTTTGTGCCTGAAAGGCGCTCTCAGTTTCGAGTAATAGGGTACCGTTACGCAATCTGGTACAAGATTTGACAGATCCTGCTATGGCATCGACGCCCTTCTGGATAACGAAAGGGTTGACAGAGGAAAAATCCTTTCCTTCCTCAGATCGAGAAACGACGAGGAACTGTGGGGCAGGCGGTAGTATTTTTGTCACTGTTGGCTGGTCACGTTTCCGTTTGTGGGTCGAAGTCGAAAGCGATGGAGTAGAATCCATTGCGGAGGAATCCCCCATGATTGCCAGCGTCTCCGATGGCGCGCTCCTTCCTTGTGGGGACCCTCTCAGAGGGCACTCCCGCCTTAGGTGAATGTTTACACCTCAGGTCACACCTCCCGAGAAACAGACGGAGGGACCAATCGGCATGGTCAGAAGGTATCAGCTCAGGCAATCACCCCTCCCCGGGCCTGGCCTTTACCAGGGGGTACGCGCGTGCCTTACATGTCTACCCAGGGCGGGGACTTACGCGTTACCCCGTCACCGGCTACGCGTGCGAACGCGTGGGTCGGCCTTCAGACACGCACAGGGAGGAAGGAAGAAGAGGAAAAAGAAGAGAGAGGGAGAAAGAGGACAGACTGTCTCAAACGCCGAGGCGGAGACCAGAGAAGGCAAGGAGAAGAAGGCAATGAGAAAGCAAGGAGAAGGAGGCAAGGAGAAGGCAAGGAGAAGAAGGCAATGAGAAGGCAAGGAGAAAAAGGCAATGAGAAGGCAAGGAGAAAAAGGCAATGAGAAGGCAAGGAGAAAAAGGCAATGAGAAGGCAAGGAGAAGTCAAGGGAAAGAGTAAGGAAGACAGTGAAGTGGAGAAGAGCAAAGAAAGGAACCAACAAAAGGAATGAAGAAACGAGAAGTGAAAAACCAAAAAGACCACGATTACAGGTCGGGAAACCGTCCGTCTCCGGACGCAGGCGCTAACTACCCCCGTGAGGGGGATGGTCTCCTTTTAGTCGCCTCTTACGACAGGCAGGAATACCTCGGGCCTATTCTAATCCCCGGACCCGCAGGGGGGACGCTGAAGGTGAGCTTCGTGTACATGTGGCTTTGGGGTTTTGCTGATCCCAAATGCGGCTATTTCTTGTGTTCAAAACACCTTCCCTATTGAAATGCGCTTCGTCGTTGAACAAAATTCGTCTTGGAAACTGAGGAAAATCAACACAACGGTGTAAAAACCAAGTACACAAATTGACACGTGGTACACAATCCGCCGGAAGGACTGAGGGTGATACGGCTGGAGTTGCTGTTCATGCAGGGTGGAGTTGCTGTTCATGCAGAACACGCCAGCCAGACGAGTGAGACACGTGCAAGTCACGTGCAGTTACTCGAGTACTCGTCGATGGGTTTACTTCAGCTTGAAGCGCTTCCTCTTCCAATACCACAGTGCGCCGCCTTCTTGGACCATCACAGTTTGCTCTATCGCTTGTGAATTTCCCACTTTCTCGTTGTTCTACTCTGGCGAACATGGGGTGAGATGGAGTCACGCGATTTGGAAAGTACTCGTGGTACACACGTTGAGCTTCTCTTCCATTACAGCGTGCTCCACAGTAGATAAACAACATATCGGTGTACTCTAAAAACGTGTACTCAGGCATTCTGTTACTCCAGTACTGGTCACCATAATTTCAACTGACGCATCAGCAGGAGGAATGAAAGCAAGGCAGATGGACTCAGAGGAAACCACGTGACATCGCGTCGTCGTACCATTCATAATTGTGGGAAGCCCACAATAACCGACGAACTGCGTAAGAACTATCTAGCGCGATATTGATTAGCTCTTGTTTTCCTTATAACATGGAAACGATCTGATTATGACATGGGTTCCTATATAAAACCTGATCTGCCAAGTCCCCTCTAGAACCTCTAGAAGTAACACGAATTGTGAAACAACCTTTACTCGATCATTTAGATACGCTGTATCATAAAAAGGTATGTCGACATATTTTAATTCTGAATTTATTAGTTTTACATAAATGTGGATATTATTTTACTTTAGATATGTGTACCTATCACCTTACCTGGTGAAAGTAGCGCATGTGTTTGATTTGATTGAATCTTCTGTATTATTTCAGAGAGCCAGGAAGGATGGTGTTGAGAGAACGGCCACAAGAGTCAGAGTAACAGTGCCGGCCGGGACCAGTGAGGCCTGTAAAAGCCGTGCTTTATCTTCGCGACAACTAAGACAGTCACATCCACGGCAAATGCTGTATAGATAATTGCGTCCTTTATGTCTCAAATGCTGTCAAACGTAAGCACAGGTAATCATTTGCTTGTACAAACATCACATAAAATGAACATTTTGGTCTATAATTCTGTATAATCATAACGTAGTTCCATTCGAGTTGCGCAAGATAACAAAAACTCATTAAGAAATGCGATCCACGAACCCTTAGAAGTTTCAGTATGAGTAAATAGTTTCTTTGCAAAAAATCAAGTGTCACACTCAAAAGAAATGACGTAAACAAGTCCGAATATGTGCCCCTCGGGCGCTCGTGCAGACCTACAGTGTACAGCCAAAGAAACTGGTACACCTGACTAATGTCGTGTAGGCGCTACTGTCTGGAGCCGAGCGACCGCTACTGTCGCAGGTTCGAATCCTACCTCGGGCATGGATGTGTGTGATGTCCTTAGGTTAGTTAGGTTTAATTAGTTCTAAGTTCTAGGCGACTGATGACCTCAGCTGTTAAGTCCCATAGCGCTCAGAGCCAATTGAACCATTTTTAATGTCGTGTAGGGCCTCCGCGAACACGCAAAAGTGCCGCAACACGATGTGGCATGGACTCGACTAATGTGTAAAGTAGTGCTGGAGGGAGCTGACACTACGAAGTGCATTCAAGTTCTAAGGCCTCCGATTTTGTTTCTAATTAACTACTCACCCGAAATCGATTAAACTGGCGTTACTTCTCGACGTAATCGCCCTGCAGACGTACACATTTTTCACAACGCTGAAGCCATGATTCCATGGCAGCGGCGAAGGCTTCTTTAGGAGTCTGTTTTGACCACTGGAAAATCGCTGAGGCAATAGCAGCAAGGCTGGTGAACGTGCGGCCACGCAGAGTGTCTTTCATTGTTGGAAAAAGCAAAAAGTCACTAGGAGCCAGGTCAGGTGAGTAGGGAGCATGAGGAATCACTTCAAAGTTGTTATCACGAAGAAACTGTTGCGTAACGTTAGCTCGACGTGCGGGTGCGCTGTCTTGGTGAAACAGCACATGCGCAGCCCTTCCCAGACGTGCAGGAAGGAATTTGTTCTTCAAAACATTTTCGTGGGATGCACCTGTTACCGTAGTGCCCTTTGGAACGCAATGGGTAAGGATTACGCCCTCGCTGTCCCAGAACATGGACACCATCATTTTTTCAGCACTGGCGGTTACCCGAAATTTTTTTGGTGGCGGTGAATCTGTGTGCTTCCATTGAGCTGACTGGCTCTTTGTTTCTGGATTGAAAATGGCATCCACGTCTCATCCATTGTCACCACCGACGACAAGAAAGTCCCATTCATGCTGTCGTTGCGCGTCAACATTGCTTGGCAACATGCCACAAGGGCAGCCATGTGGTCGTCCGTGAGCATTCGTGGCACCCACCTGGATGACACTTTTCGCATTTTCAGATCGTCATGCAGGATTGTGTGCACAGAACCCACAGAAATGCCAACTCTGGAGGCGATCTGTTCAACAGTCATTCGGCGATCCCCCAAAACAGTTCTCTCCACTTTCACGATCGTGTCGTGAGACCGGCTTGTGCGAGCCCGAGGTTGTTTCGGTTTGTTGTCACACGATGTTCTGCCTTCATTAAACTGTCGCACCCACGAACGCACTTTCGACACATCTATAACTCCATCACCACATGTCTCCTTCAACTGTCGATGAATTTCAATTGGTTTCACACCACGCAAATTCAGAAAACGAATGATTGCATGCTGTTCAAGTAAGGAAAACATCGCCATTTTAAGTATTTAAAACAGTTCTCATTCTCGCCGCTGGCGGTAAAATTCCATCTGCCGTACGGTGCTGCCATCTCTGGGAATTGACAATGAACGCGGCCTCATTTTAAAACAATGCACATGTTTCTATCTCTTTCCAGTCCGGAGAAAAAACATCAGAGGCCTTAGAACTTGAATGCACCTCGTATGAATCCTCCAGTGGTGTCCATAAATCCATAAGAGTACGAGGGGGTGAGGATCACTTCTGAACAGCACATAGCAAGGCAGCCGATATATGCTCAATAATGTTCATGTCTGGTGAGTTTGGTGGCCAGCGGAAGTGTTTGAACTCAGAAAAGTGTTCCTGGAGCAACTCAGTAGCAATTCTTGTCGCACTGTCCTGCTGGAATTGCCCTAGTCCGTCAGAATGGTTCAAATGGCTCTGAGCACTATGGGACTCAACTGCTGTGGTCATAAGTCCCCTAGAACTTAGAACTACTTAAACCTAACTAACCTAAGGACAGCACACAACACCCAGCCATCACGAGGCAGAGAAAATCCCTGACCCCGCCGGGAATCGAACCCGGGAACCCGGGCGTGGGAAGCGAGAACGCTACCGCACGACCACGAGATGCGGGCGAAACTACTTCAACATGACTAACCGAAGGACATCACACACATCCATGCCCGAGGCAGGATTCGAACCTGCGACCGTAGCGGTCGTGCGGTTCCAGACTGAAGCGCCTAGAACCGCTCGGCCACAACGCCGTCAGAATGCACAATGGATTTGAATGGAAGCAGGTGATCAGACAGGTACGTATTACCTGTCAGAGTCGTATCTAGACGTGTCAGGGGTCCCGTATCAATTGCACACGCCTCAAACTATTACAGAGCATCCACCAGCTTCAACAGTGCCCTGCTAACAAGCAGGATCCATGGATTCATGAGGCTGTCTCCTTACCCGTGCACATCCATCCGCTTGATACAATTTGAAGAGAGACTCGTCCGACCAGGCAAAATGTTTCCAGTCATCAACAGTCCAGTGTCAGTGTTGACGGTCCCACACGATGCGTAAAGCTTTTTGTCGTGCAGTCATAAAGGGTACGCGAGGGGCGCTTGGCTCCGAAAGCAAATATCGATGATGTTTCGTTAAATGGTTCACACGGTGACATTTGTTGGTGGCCCAGCACTGAATTCTGCAGCAATTGGCTGAAGGGTTGCACTTTTGTCACGTCGAACGATTCTCTTCAGTCGTCTTTGATCCCGTTCTTGCAAGACCTTTTTCTGGCCGCAGCGATATCTGAGATTTGATGTTTGACCGGATTCCTGATATTAACGGTACACTCGTGAACTGATCGTACGGGAAAATCCCAACATCACCTCTACCTCGGAGATGCTGTGTGCCATCGCTCGTGCGCCGAATGGTTGAAATGGTTCAAATGGCTCTGAGCACTATGGGACTTAACATCAGAGGTCATCAGTCACCTAGAACTTAGAACTACTTAAACCTAACTAACCTAAGGACATCACACACATCCATGCCCGAGGCAGGATTCGAACCTGCGAGCGTAGCGGTCACGCGGTTCCAGACTGAAGCGCCTAGAACCGCACGGCCACAAAAGGCCGGCTCGTGCGCCGACCACAACGCCACGTTCAAACTTAGGTAAATTTCGATAACCTGCCATTGTAGCAGCAGTAACCGAACTAACAACTGCGCCAGACGCATGTTGTGTTACATAAGCGTTGCCGACCGCAGTGTCGTATTCTACCTGTCTACGTAGCTCTGTATTTGATTACTCATGCCTATACCAGTTTCTCTGGCGCTTCAGTGTCTACACACTATGTGATCAAAAGTATCTGGACACCTGGCTGCAAATGACTTACTAGTTCGTGGCGCCCTCCATCGGTAATGCTGGAATTTAATATGATACTGGCCCACCCTTAGCCTTTATGACAACTTCTAGTCTCACAGGCATACGTTTAATCAGGTGCTGGAAGGTTTATTGGGGAATGGCAGCCCTTTCCTCAAGGAGTGCTGCACTGAGGAGAGGTATCGATGTCGGTCGGTGAGGCCTGGCACGAAGTCGGCGTCCCAAAATATCCCAAAGCTGTTCTATAGGATTCAGGTCACGACTCTGAAGGCCAGCCCATTACAGGGATGTTATTGTCGTGTAACCACTTCGCCACAGGCCATGCATTATGAACAGTTGCTCGATCGTGTCGTATGATGCAATCGCCATCCCCGAATCGATCTTCAACAGTGGGAAGCAAGAAGGTGATTGGTTGGATTAAAAGAGGAGGGGCGGGGGGGGGGGGGGGGGGAAGGGACCAAACTAATAGGTCATCGGTCCCTTGTTCCGAATAAAACAATGCCACAAGGGTGAGAAGAAAACAAACGAAACTTACAACACAAAACAAAAGAAAGGACGAAGTACAAGAACGACGGAAGGGCAACAAACACTTAAATGGACAAAAGGAGACAATAAAACCACAGAGACGTATGAAACAGTAAGAAGAGATTAAAACAAGAAAGCAGGTTACCATGGCTGGCTGACTACAAGAATAAAAAGAAGCCAGTCAGTCACTCTGCAACACATTAAAACCTCCACCCTGAAAGCTCTAGGGTGGAAGACACACAGAGACAAAGGAGATGTGCTAAAACTTAGATCAAATGATAAAACCCACCCTCACGAATAAAACGTAACACTAAATCGGCCGTTGAGGCGCTGTCAGATAAAAGAAGCGGCAACAAGTCGGGTAACCTAAGATTTCGTCGCAGGGCAGTCAAAGTAGGACTGTCAACCGGGCGCCGCACCGACACTGCGGCTGGTCTTCACGGCGAAGAAGGTAGCCGTGGGTCGTCCAAGCGTGGCCAATGCGGAGCAGGCAGAGAACCACAGAATCCCTCCGAGAGCCCCGAATAGAGGATTTCCGCACATTCGTAGTCTCGTTAATGGCACGCAGTTTGTTGTGCATACTGAGATTATGCCATTCCGTCTCCCAAAGCTGAAAAACCTTGCAGCGTAATAATGCTCGCAGGTCAGTTACGGGGATGCCGATCTCCAGAAGCAGTTTCTGTGTAACCTGTTTCGCCAACCTGTCGGCAAGTTCATTTCCTGGGATTCCGACGTGGCCTGGGGTCAACACAAACACCACGGAACGACCGGACCGTTCCAGGGCACAGGGACTCCTGGATGGTCGCTAACGAGGTAGCACTGGTCGACAGCTTTTTTTTTATTTTTATTTTGGTTTTAGGGCGCAAAACTGCTATGGTCATTAGCGCCCGGTCCGTGACTGAGGAAAGAATAAAAACTGAAAATTGAAAACAGCAAAAATGGGAACGAAACTCAAAAAATTGGACACTAAAAGCAGAAACAAGGCTTAAAATTCCACTACAGAGAGGGGTTGATGGTCCCCGATAAAACTTCAAATGACTGACGTCATTTCACTGTCACTAATAAACTGGAGAACGCGGTCGGCTGAGCGCGTGTCATCTGCTAAAATCGACGATAGATCAGGCGATAGCTGTAGACGGGAGCGTAACGGATTAAAATAGGGGCATTCAATTAAAAGGTGTCGTACCGTCCACAGCTGAGAGCAGTGGGGACAGAGTGGGGGAGGATCGCCGATTAAAAGATGTCGATGGCTAAAAAGACAGTGCCCTATCCGGAGTCTAGCTAAAATGACCTCCTCCCGACGACGCGTTCGGGAGGAAGAGGTCCAAGCGCATGGAAGGGCTTTCACTTCCCGCAATTTATTGCGGGGAAGTGTTGACCAATGCGCATGCCATAAATGAGCAACTTTGCGACATAAACCGCTCCGTAGATCGGTGAAGGGAAGCGACTGAATAGCTGGCCGAGGAAGAGAAACTGCAGCCTTGGCTGCTATACCAGCCGCCTCATTCCCACAGATACCAGCGTGTCCCGGGAGCCAGAGGAACGCCACCGAGACGCCCCCCAGGTGGAGCAAGCGCAGACAGTCCTGAATCCGGTGGACCAGAGGGTGCACAGGGTAAAGAGCTTGGAGACTGAGGAGAGAGCTGAGAGAATCTGAGCAGATTACGTACTGTATCCGCTGATGGCGGCGGATGTAGTGGACAGCCTGGAGAACAGCGAAAAGCTCCGCAGTATAAACCGAACACTGGTCGGGAAGCCGAAAGTGATTTGGGGCGTCGCCAACAATATAGGCACTCCCTACACCTAACGATGTTTTCGAGCCGTCGGTGTAAATAAATGTGGCGTCTGTCATTTGTGCACATAGAGCAGCAAATGCCCGACGATAAACAAGTGAAGGTGTACCATCCTTGGGAAATTGACAAAGATCACGGAGCAGACAGATCCGGGGACGCAGCCAAGGCGGTGCTGTACCCCAAGTTGTCAAGAAGGTTTTAGGAAAGCGGAAGGAAAGAGAATGGAGCAGTTGACGGAAGCGGACTCCCGGGGGTAGTAGGGAGGAGGAGCGGCCTGCATACCCTACATCAAAGGAGGCGTCGAAAAAAGGGTCATGGGCTGGATTAGCAGGCATGGAAGACAGATGGCTAGCATAACGGCTCAGAAGGACCGCTCGCCGATTGGACAGCGGAGGTTCAGCAGTCTCAGCATAAAGGCTTTCCACAGGGCTAGTGTGAAAAGCTCCAGACGCTAAACGTAATCCACGGTGGTGGACAGAGTCGAGACGCCGAAGAATAGACGGCCGAGCAGAGGAGTAGACTATGCTTCCATAGTCGAGTTTCGAGCGCACTAAGGCGCGATAGAGGCGGAGAAGGACCACTCGGTCCGCTCCCCAGGAGGTACCATTCAGGACACGGAGGGTGTTGAGTGTTCGCAGACAGCGAGCCGAAAGATAGGAAACGTGGGAGGACCAGCACAGTTTTTTGTTAAACATAAGACCCAAGAATTTAGTGACGTCTGAAAACGGAAGGTTGACAGGACCTAGATGTAAGGAGGGCGGAAGAAACTCCTTACGTCGCCAAAAATTAATACAAACGGTCTTACTGGGAGAAAAACGGAAGCCGGTTTCGAGGCTCCAAGAGTGGAGGCGATCGAGACATCCTTGAAGACGTCGTTCAACAAGGCTGGTCCGTTGAGAGCTGTAGTAGATCGCAAAATCGTCCACAAAGAGGGAGCCCGAGACGTCAGGAAGGAGACAATCCATAATTGGATTTATAGCGATGGCAAACAGTACAACACTCAGCACGGAGCCCTGGGGTACCCCGTTTTCGTGAGAGAAAGTACGGGAGAGAGTAGTGTTCACCCGCACCCTAAATGTTCGCTCTGCCATAAATTCGCGAAGAAAAAGGGGCAGCCGGCCTCGAAAGCCCCAAGAGAACAGTGTGCGGAGGATGCCTGTCCTCCAACAGGTATCGTATGCTCTCTCCAGATCAAAAAATATTGCTACCGTTTGGCGTTTCCGGAGAAAATTGTTCATGATATAAGTGGAGAGAGCAACAAGATGGTCAACTGCAGAGCGATGCTTTCGGAATCCGCATTGGGCAGGTGTTAAAAGACTGCGTGATTCCAGCCACCAAGCTAAACGGTAATTCACCATACGCTCCAAAATCTTACAGACACTACTCGTGAGAGAAATGGGGCGATAGCTAGAGGGGAGATGTTTGTCCTTTCCAGGTTTCGGAATGGGAACGACGATAGCTTCCCGCCATCGTCTGGGAAAGGTACTGTCGGTCCAAATGCGATTATAAAGGCGAAGGAGGTAACGCAGACTATGGGTTGATAAATGCAGCAACATTTGGACATGGATACCATCCGATCCAGGGGCGGAGGAGCGAGAAGAAGAGAGGGCATGTTGGAGTTCCCGCATGGAGAAAACAGTATTGTAGCTTTCGCGATTTTGAGAGGAGAAAGCAAGAGGTCGCACTTCCGCTGCACGTTTCTTCGGGAGAAACGCTGGCGGGTAATTTGAAGAGCTCGAAATCTCAGCAAAGTGCTGACCCAACGAGTTAGAAATTGCGACAGGGTCCACTAAGGTAGCATGCGCGACAGTGAGCCCAGAGACCGGGGAGAAACTAGGCGCGCCTGAGAACCGTCGAAGCCGACTCCAAACTTCCGAGGAGGGAGTGAAGGTGTTAAATGAGCTAATAAAGAATTGCCAGCTTGCCTTCTTGCTATCGCGGATGACGCGACGGCATCGCGCACGGAGTTGCTTATAGCGGATACAGTTTGCCAAAGTAGGATGGTGACGGAAAATGCGAAGAGCACGTCGCCGCTCACGGATTGCGTCACGGCATGCCTCGTTCCACCAAGGAACTGGGGGGCGCCGGGGCAATTCGGAGGTGCGTGGTATTGAACTTTCCGCAGCTGTAAGAATAACGTCGGTAATATGTGTGACCTCATCGTCGACGCTGGGAAAGCGACGGTCATCGAATGTCGCTAGAGACGAAAAAAGTATCCAATCGGCTTGGGAAAACTTCCAGCGTCGCGGGCGCATATATGGCAGTTGAGGCTGCAGCCTAAGGACACATGGAAAGTGGTCACTCGAGTGTGTATCATCAAGGGCGAACCATTCGAAGCGCCGAGCTAGCGGAACAGTACCGATCGCAAGGTCCAAATGAGAGAAATTTGTCGTGGAGGCAGACAAAAACGTGGGGACCCCAGTGTTGAGGCAAACTAGATCCGCTTGGTGGAAGACGTCTAGCAATAGGGAGCCACGTGGACAAGGATGTGGAGATCCCCAAAGCGGGTGGTGGGCATTGAAGTCCCCAACCAGCAAATAGGGGGGTGGAAGCTGACCAAGAAGATGAAGGAGATCAGCTCGTGCCATTGGTGGGGACGATGGAATGTATACAGTACAAAGAGAGAACGTGTATCCAGAAAGGGAAAGACGGACGGCGACAGCTTGGAAGGAACTGTCTAAGGGGATTGGATGATAATGGAGAGTATCATGGAGAAGAATCATGAGTCCTCCATGGGCTGGAGTGCCTTCCACAGAGGGGAGGTCATATCGGACGGACTGAAAATGAGGGAGAACAAAGCGGTCATTAGGACGCAGCTTTGTTTCCTGAAGACAGAAGATGACCGGCGAGTAGGAGCGTAAGAGGATCGACAATTCATCCCGATTGGCTCGAATGCCGCGGATATTCCAGTGGATAATGGACATAGGGTGAACAGAAAATGGAGGAATGTGACCAAGGGTGCTGTCAACTCAACGACTGCTCAGAGCTTGCGACCGACAGCATGGAATGGCATTCAGCCGAAGGCAGAAGATCCTGATCCATAGGTTGGGCAGGAGCAGCTCCTGCCACCAGCGATCGGCCGGTTGACCGGCCACCAGCAGTGCGCCTCGGCGACACAGAAGACGGCCGAGGGCGATTTCCGCCAGGTGGCGCTGTGGATGGGACACGCCTTGGCGGAGAAGGAGAGGAACTGGGTTTCTTTGTAGCCTTCTTGGAAGTATGAGGTTTAGAGAAAGGAGGAACCGATGGTGGTGAAGTTGCCGTACGTAAAAACTCTTCACGAGTATGCTCTTTCTTCGAAGACTTGGTGTCGGACTTTTGGGCTCGAGATTTAGCAGAACCCGACGAAGAGTGAGCCATAGAGTGGGCAGGAGAAAGTGGCGAAGTTGAACGGGCGATCTTTGCGCTGGCCGATCGGACGACCGTGGCACTAAAGGTGAGGTCGCAAGTTTGCGTGGCCGCCTCCTTTGTTGGCCGAGGAGAAGCAAGGACAGTGCTGTATTTGCCTGTCTGAGGCACGGTGGGCTGTCGACTGGCGAACAACTTTCGAGCAGCAAAGGTCGACACCTTTTCCTTCACTCGTATTTCCTGGATGAGCTTGTCGTCCTTAAAAACTTGGCAATCTCTAGAGGATGCAGCGTGGTCACCCATACAGTTGATGCAGCGAGGGGATGGAGGTGGACAAGCACCCTCATGGGCATCCCTGCCACACGTAACACATTTGGCCGGATTAGAACAGGACTGGCTGGTGTGATTGAAGCGCTGGCACCGATAGCAACGCGTAGGGTTTGGGACGTAAGGACGAACGGAAATTATCTCATAGCCTGCTTTGATTTTCGATGGGAGTTGCACTTTGTCAAATGTCAAAAACACAGTGCGGGTTGGAATGATCTTCGTGTCAACCCTTTTCATAACCCTATGAACAGCCGTTACGCCCTGGTCTGACAGGTAGTGCTGAATTTCTTCGTCAGACAGTCCATCGAGGGAGCGTGTATAAACGACTCCACGCGAGGAATTTAAGGTACGGTGCGGTTCCACCCGGACAGGGAAAGTGTGTAGTAGTGAGGTACGCAGCAATTTTTGTGCCTGGAGGGCACTGTGTGTTTCTAGCAACAGGGTGCCATTCCGTAATCTGGAACAAGACTTTACAGGACCTGCAATTGCGTCGACACCTTTCTGAATAATGAAAGGGTTGACCGTGGAGAAGTCGTGACCTTCATCAGACCGAGAAACAACAAGGAACTGTGGCAACGATGGAAGAACTGACTGTGGTTGAGACTCAGTGAACTTACGTTTGTGAGCAGACATAGTGGAAGGTGAGGAAACCATTGCGGAAGAATCCCCCATGATTACCGGCGTCTCCGATGGCGCGCTCCTCCCTTGTGGGGGCCCTCTCTGAGGGCACTCCCGCCTTAGGTGATTGTTCACACCTCAGGTCACACCTCCCGACAAACGGACGGAGGGACCAATCGGCACTTTCGGAAGGTATCAGCTCGGGTAATCACCCCTCCCTGGGCCTGGCCGTTACCAGGGGGTACGTACGTGTCCTACCTGTCTACCCGGGGCGGGGAATTACGCGTTACCCCGTCACCGGCTACGCATGGAAGTGCGTGGGTCGGCCTTCAGACACGCACAGGGAGGAAGAAAGAGAAAGGGAAAGGAAAGAAGAGGTCTCAAACGCCGCAGCGGAGAAAAAGGTAGAGAGAAGAGGTAAGGAAAAGAGAAGGACAAAGGAAGGATGAAGACTTACAAGTAAGGAAGGCGAAGAATGTGGTACATTTACAAGCGTCCGTCTCCGGACGTAGGCACAAACCATTCCCCCAGAGGGGGAGAAAAGGAAGGAAAGAGCCAGAGGTGAGGGGGGGGGGGCGAAGATGGGGGATGGGGAAGGATGCGGAAAGGGAAGGTATGCAGCCCCGAAAGGAAGGAGGGCCACATTAGCTCGGGGTCCCGTGCTCGCTACGCACGTGTCCACAAAAGAGTTGTAGACCCCCTGGGGGGTGGTCGACAGCTTGTAGGCTGCTCAAGGAGTCAGTATACAAGAGAAATGACTCGGCAGGGCATGAGCGGATGTGCTGAAGAGCACGAGATATGGCCGCCAGCTCTGCAGTGAAAACACTGCAGCCATCTGGCACGGGGAGCTGTTCCGTATGTCCTCCATGAACACACGCCAAGCCAACGTGACCATCAGCCACCGAGCCGTCGGTGCAAACCACTTCATGGCCCCGATACATGTCAAGAATCGAGAGGAAGTGACAGCGGAGAGTCGCAGGGTTAACGGATTCCTTAAGACCATGTGAAAGGTACGCAGGACGAAATCTGTTTGACTTTACTGATGAAACGAAATGATCGCATGACAGTTGTGGACGGGATACCCCATCTCGGGTTGTTCGGCCACAAAATGCCACTTTGGCGACAAGCGAGTCGATGATGATGAAATCATCATGAGGGCAACACAACACACAGGCCCGGGCAGATAAAATCTCCAATCAGGCCGGGAATCGAATCCGGATTCCCCGCACTGCAGCCAGCCACGCTGACCAATCAGCTTCGGATGCTACTGGCGTGTGCAGAAGATACAAAAACCGAGGCTAGAAAAAAGGTGAATGAAAAACAGAAACAGAAAAAAGCTGACACTATTTCCCGAAAGCGAACTGAAAGTAAGTGATAACGAAAACCAGCGTGTCTTAAGCGTAATTTTGTAATCAAGTTGTCAGTTTCCGGCTAGTAACGCGTGCGTTGTATGCAATGTGATTTGAAATGTGAAATTTTGCGTATTTTTAAATACATTAAACAACAGAGTCCGGTGAAAAGCATGTGTATTTTCGATTATCTATGTCTTTTGGTTATCCCTGCAGTACAGCATCTGTTTGCCTTACAGGCTTCACCACAATGAATTCTGCATAAAAAGGGCAGTTTTAATGAGCGGAAAAGTGTCTGAACGAATGTACATACAGATTCTCTTTGAAGGAGCTTTAATCAAGTCGGGATTATTCCCATAACGAGGTTCAAAATTTAAAATTACTGCACACAAATTCAAATGTCGAGCACACACCAATGCGCTTACCCAGTTTTATTACAGTATGACAAAATTTTCTGCCTCTGAGAAACCACTGCACTCGCAGGAATATCTGGCGCCACGCTACATGGAAAGATTACTTAACGGCTTATACGCACAAACTTGCGTTTTCATGACGGACATTCTGGACGATGTGCTCTCAGAAAGAAACCAACATCTGTATAATATGTGATGCAGTATCTGACACTGTCAACTACATTAAGTCCCTGATGAGCACGTCAGCCTCACAAGCGATTTATCAGTACAATGCGAACAAACAATGCATCGATAAGTGAGAGTCCAGCACTGTGCTGCAATTACACGTCATGCACTGAAACACTGAAAAGGATTATTCGATATAGGCTGACAGTGCAGACCAAACCCGTCGTCTCACGAACCGGAATCGTCCGTCAAAGACTTATAGAAACTCTGTGTAATAAGCCTCACGAAAAGCCTTACTAAGCTCACCCAGAATTCCATTGATTTCAAATAATTGCTTGACTGGCTGCAAGGCAGGAGTGTAGACCCTATATTACATAAATTATTATTTTATTAAAATACTCATATGCTTGATAATATTACATTATTGGTTTTATTACTTTCTCCCTGTCTAATTGATAACATTTCTGCCTTTTTACTAAGAAGTATCATTTACTTTTTTCTATTTTTTGTAAATAATGTAATGCTCTGCGTCTAATTTCTTAATGTTTTCACCCCGGAATCAGAAATATCAGCCCTAACAGTGGGAAATTACACACAAACAATCCTATTATATGATGGCTCTACATAAGGAAACAGAATTTGGATGACTAGAAGAAGAGCGAATGTACGCAAATTAAGAAAAACGTTTAATGGCGCCACATGCAAGACAGACTTGAAATTCAATTAACAGACTGACAGAATTGACAACATATTTGCCAAAAGTCCATCGCAAATATCATTCTAAGAAATCGCTTAGTATTCGGAGAATCAGTAATGAAGCGCTGATACAGAGAAACTTTCTCTGTGTGGGCAAAATGAAGGAAGAATAAAGATTATGAAGCAAGGGACAATGACTGATCACCGCAGAAGATATACTCATGTGAAAAAGTATTCCAGAAATTTTAGTTTGCGTGAGCCGAAACTGATCTTGGTATCCTCCAAAAGCTTTTCATAAAAACAAATTTAATAAGCTGCGAGCGAAAATTACATCGACTGTTTCCAGAATTAAAATTTTACTCTGTAACCAAGTGTGCGTTCGTGTGAATCTTCCTTGTGGATTAAAACTGTGTACAGAGATTCGAATTCGCGGCCTTTCCCTTTTGCGAGCAAGTGCTCCCGCGGCTGAGCTACCCAAGCACGATTCACAACCCATCCACACAGCTTTACTTCCACCTTGTAACGGAACATACACTCCTGGAAATGGAAAAAAGAACACATTGACACCGGTGTGTCAGACCCACCATACTTGCTCCGGACACTGCGAGAGGGCTGTACAAGCAATGATCACACGCACGGCACAGCGGACACACCAGGAACCGCGGTGTTGGCCGTCGAATGGCGCTAGCTGCGCAGCATTTGTGCACCGCCGCCGTCAGTGTCAGCCAGTTTGCCGTGGCATACGGAGCTCCATCGCAGTCTTTAACACTGGTAGCATGCCGCGACAGCGTGGACGTGAACCGTATGTGCAGTTGACGGACTTTGAGCGAGGGCGTATAGTGGGCATGCGGGAGGCCGGGTGGACGTACCGCCGAATTGCTCAACACGTGGGGCGTGAGGTCTCCACAGTACATCGATGTTGTCGCCAGTGGTCGGCGGAAGGTGCACGTGCCCGTCGACCTGGGACCGGACCGCAGCGACGCACGGATGCACGCCAAGACCGTAGGATCCTACGCAGTGCCGTAGGGGACCGCACCGCCACTTCCCAGCAAATTAGGGACACTGTTGCTCCTGGGGTATCGGCGAGGACCATTCGCAACCGTCTCCATGAAGCTGGGCTACGGTCCCGCACACCGTTAGGCCGTCTTCCGCTCACGCCCCAACATCGTGCAGCCCGCCTCCAGTGGTGTCGCGACAGGCGTGAATGGAGGGACGAATGGAGACGTGTCGTCTTCAGCGATGAGAGTCGCTTCTGCCTTGGTGCCAATGATGGTCGTATGCGTGTTTGGCGCCGTACAGGTGAGCGCCACAATCAGGACTGCATACGACCGAGGCACACAGGGCCAACACCCGGCATCATGGTGTGGGGAGCGATCTCCTACACTGGCCGTACACCACTGGTGATCGTCGAGGGGACACTGAATAGTGCACGGTACATCCAAACCGTCATCGAACCCATCGTTCTACCATTCCTAGACCGGCAAGGGAACTTGCTGTTCCAACAGGACAATGCACGTCCGCATGTATCCCGTGCCACCCAACGTGCTCTAGAAGGTGTAAGTCAACTACCCTGGCCAGCAAGATCTCCGGATCTGTCCCCCATTGAGCATGTTTGGGACTGGATGAAGCGTCGTCTCACGCGGTCTGCACGTCCAGCACGAACGCTGGTCCAACTGAGGCGCCAGGTGGAAATGGCATGGCAAGCCGTTCCACAGGACTACATCCAGCATCTCTACGATCGTCTCCATGGGAGAATAGCAGCCTGCATTGCTGCGAAAGGTGGATATACACTGTACTAGTGCCGACATTGTGCATGCTCTGTTGCCTGTGTCTATGTGCCTGTGGTTCTGTCAGTGTGATCATGTGATGTATCTGACCCCAGGAATGTGTCAATAAAGTTTCCCCTTCCTGGGACAATGAATTCACGGTGTTCTTATTTCAATTTCCAGGAGTGTATTTCACTCTTGCCCGCACTTTGTTAGCTGTTCCACTGCTCGACCACTGACCGGTGTCGCAAATATCCTCTTCCGGGAGAGTTTCGTCGTAATGTCATCAATAACGTCCAGCAGCTAACTTGATTAGCACATCAGCCGGGCTGCCCTCTACTGCCTGACCGCGGTAGAAATAAAACTCGCATCGCAAGACAAGTGGAACCCTCTAAGACCGGTGTACCACGATCGACGCTACGCTGTAAAAAGGAAGAATAGGTCAGGGATCTGTTTTCAACGTGCTGCACGACATTTTGAGCATGACAAGTCGTCACCCATTGGGTTCCACGACTGCTCACACCCACCCAAAAAGCTCGGACAACCGAGGTAGCAGAGAAATCTTGCAGTTTGTCAGGCCAATCCAGGTGACTTCTTTAGCCGCCTAGTCGTCATGGGCGAGGGCTGGGTGTATTTTTATGTTCCGGGGACAAAGGAGCAAAGCAAGGAGAGGAAACGTGGATTCACCATCGCCAAAAGACGAGTAGACTCACCTATTACAGGGCAAGGTGGTAAGTGTTTTTGGGACAGCTAACAGACTATGCTCGTAAGGGGCAAACTGTCACTGGAGCGTACTTCCAAAATCTCTCGACGATGTTACAGAGGCTGTTAAGAAGAAGCGTTACTAGAAGTGGTCGAAGTGCGTGGTCTTGCTCAAAGACAACGCTACAGCTCTTCCCGTACACACTACAGTCACATTTACTGCTTCTTTGAGCTGCCTAATTTTTCATCATCCCCAGTATTATCCTGAAATGGCACCCAGTGACGTCCCCGTCATCCCCGATATGAAGAAATCATCATGTGACAAGCATTTCCAGCACGACGAAACAAACGAAGGACAATCTGAGGACAGAAAAATTTTGTTTGGTCTCATGATTTAAGGGGTATGTTTGTGCACATGCGATGGTATTTCAGGTGTACGGCTTTCCCATCATCGTAAGGAGTAACATTTATGTGAGGTGAGAATGGGCATCTTTTACGCCTGCCATTGTCCCTCAGACCCCAGCAGGGACACGCCTGATCAACTGCATCCATCTTCCGCCTACATTGATTTACCAGAAAACTTATTCAAAAATATGACAACTATGTTACCCTAAAGACCGGGAAAATAACAGGGAAACCTGCACGTTGGCTACGAGAAGAATAGCTGATGAATCTCAGAGACGCTGCACATTGGGCATACTAAAAGCGCTCTGAACCTGAAAATCATATTGCTATTACAGAAGCTGTACAGTCTGTCACGCTGTGAGAAGTGACAAATTCTGGCACGCCCTTACATTAACCGATAACAGGAATGGACCAGCTGTCCTATGGAAAAATATGCGTCGTCTAGGTATAGGCGAAGTAAAAGCTGCAGCTGATCTCATTGCCCCAGTCAAGGAACTGAAACTGTACTTCACATTACCTACAACCATGACTGAACGACAAATGAAACAGATTTATTCATTACTTCACAGAGGTAAGCCACTGTAGCCACGAAAAATTCTATCTAAAGCACGTAACTTGCAATTCCGTCGGAACAGTCATTATGCGTTTCAGATCAACATCTACTGGACACGATGGGAACAAAGTGCGAATGATGAAGTTTATTATTAACCCACTACGCCCTACTATAAAAGAGATCTTCATCCAGTCCCTGAACACATGTGTTTCCTCTGAGGCCTGAAAATGGTTGTTGCCACAGCGTCCTCTGATTACCAACCTACTTGCATTCTTCCTGCACTGTCCAAGGCCGTAGAATACATAGTTCACGACCAGCTAACAAACTACCTGACTATTAACAAACTACCTAACTACAAACAACCTAACAGACGAATACCACTCAGTCTTCCGTAACCATCGAAGCACAACTTCTGCCTTAATAAAGGTAACAGATGATCCTAAGTGTTTCATTTATGCACAAGACGCAACGATCATGTACTTCTTTGACTACAGCAAAGACACTGTCGACTTCCACCTTTTGTTTGTCAAACTTAGCAACCTAAATTTCTCACCAAATGCAGTGCAATGCTTGCTCTCATACCTGACGTCTCGCCAGCAACGTGTCATGTCAAGTATAATAAAGTCAGAATGGAGACAGATAGTATCAAGCGTCCCCCAGGGTACGGTATTAGGTCCTGTACTCTTTACATTGTATGTCGATGCTGTGTCATCAGTTTTGTGCTACTGCAAACACAAGTACGCTGGTAACTTCCAGTTGTGTCAAAGTGAATAACCATAAAGACAGCTATCGAAAATCTCAAAACTGATCGAAAATCTCAATACCGATCTGCGTGCACTATCAAAATGGGCACAGTATATAGGTTTGATTCTGAAATCATCCAAAACTGGTTGGTCATTCCAGGCTCATTAGCCCGAAATAACGGGAATCCCTACATCTGTAATCCTAAATGGGACGAACATCAACGTCTCTCCCTCAGCGAAGAGTCTAGGAGTAATAACAGATGAAAGATCTAAATTGGACTGAGCACATCAGTGCAATGTGCAATAAGGTATCAGGATCTTTTCATGTCCTGCAGAAAAATAAAATAATGCTCTTATCTCTTGACCTAAAAAAGAAACTTTTACAGAAACCTATACTTTCAATTACTTGTTACAGCGATATTATCCTGCAAGGTCTTTCAAGAACGCTCAAGGCGCTTGAAACTGGTTATGAATGCATGTACTCGTTATATTTGTGATGTTAGACTCTTTGATCACATTTCACAATCATATGCACAATATTCTGGGTGCGTGGAGACAAGAGCAGATATTTTCATACCCTCTGTCTCATCAACGTACACTGCCTTGTGGCGATCTTGTCTGAAAAACATGGCAGAAGCAATCATTCTCATCAGAGCAAAATCCTACTTGTCCAACTACATCGTTCAACCACTTTCTCGAGGAACCCGTCTGTGGAATCATCTCCCGCATCATATTAGAGAACTGAATAATATCTCCAGCTTCAGAAGACAGTTAACGAGATATCTACTAAAGCAACAATAACGATTACCACTGTTCCTGTACGCAGTCGTTACGCCTGTACGTTATCTTCCTTCAGATATTCCTCATTTCCCAGTATTCTTAGTTGGTGCCGTTTCGTTAAATTTCTTTGCCCCAGAACTTGCTACATCACAAAACATCTACACTCCTGGAAATTGAAATAAGAACACCGTGAATTCATTGTCCCAGGAAGGGGAAACTTTATTGACACATTCCTGGGGTCAGATACATCACATGATCACACTGACAGAACCACAGGCACATAGACACAGGCAACAGAGCATGCACAATGTCGGCACTAGTACAGTGTATATCCACCTTTCGCAGCAATGCAGGCTGCTATTCTCCCATGGAGACGATCGTAGAGATGCTGGACGTAGTCCTGTGGAACGGCTTGCCATGCCATTTCCACCTGGCGCCTCAGTTGGACCAGCGTTCGTGCTGGACGTGCAGACCGCGTGAGACGACGCTTCATCCAGTCCCAAACATGCTCAATGGGGGACAGATCCGGAGATCTTGCTGGCCAGGGTAGTTGACTTACACCTTCTAGAGCACGTTGGGTGGCACGGGATACATGCGGACGTGCATTGTCCTGTTGGAACAGCAAGTTCCCTTGCCGGTCTAGGAATGGTAGAACGATGGGTTCGATGACTGTTTGGATGTACCGTGCACTATTCAGTGTCCCCTCGACGATCACCAGTGGTGTACGGCCAGTGTAGGAGATCGCTCCCTACACCATGATGCCGGGTGTTGGCCCTGTGTGCCTCGGTCGTATGCAGTCCTGATTGTGGCGCTCACCTGCACGGCGCCAAACACGCATACGAACATCATTGGCACCAAGGCAGAAGCGACTCTCATCGCTGAAGACGACACGTCTCCATTCGTCCCTCCATTCACGCCTGTCGCGACACCACTGGAGGCGGGCTGCACGATGTTGGGGCGTGAGCGGAAGACGGCCTAACGGTGTGCGGGACCGTAGCCCAGCTTCATGGAGACGGTTGCGAATGGTCCTCGCCGATACCCCAGGAGCAACAGTGTCCCTAATTTGCTGGGAAGTGGCGGTGCGGTCCCCTACGGCACTGCGTAGGATCCTACGGTCTTGGCGTGCATCCGTGCGTCGCTGCGGTCCGGTCCCAGGTCGACGGGCACGTGCACCTTCCGCCGACCACTGGCGACAACATCGATGTACTGTGGAGACCTCACGCCCCACGTGTTGAGCAATTCGGCGGTACGTCCACCCGGCCTCCCGCATGCCCACTATACGCCCTCGCTCAAAGTCCGTCAACTGCACATACGGTTCACGTCCACGCTGTCGCGGCATGCTACCAGTGTTAAAGACTGCGATGGAGCTCCGTATGCCACGGCAAACTGGCTGACACTGACGGCGGCGGTGCACAAATGCTGCGCAGCTAGCGCCATTCGACGGCCAACACCGCGGTTCCTGGTGTGTCCGCTGTGCCGTGCGTGTGATCATTGCTTGTACAGCCCTCTCGCAGTGTCCGGAGCAAGTATGGTGGGTCTGACACACCGGTGTCAATGTGTTCTTTTTTCCATTTCCAGGAGTGTATTTTGTACACCTATATATTCTTTTTGTACTGCCACTTATTTTTAATTGGTGTGGTCTACTAAGGACCACACGAAATATGTATTCTTTCTTTTCTCCTTTCTGTCTTTCTTTCCAGTAACTTTTCATTCTTTCCCTACGTTTTTCTCTTCATCTTCTGTCCATATTGCTTCTATCTTTTTTGTTTTCTCCTGAAAGCACTTGAAACCTACTTTTGCTCTTAACCTCTTTCTTTCCCCTAGTTCTTCCTTAATTATTTACATTTCTCTCAGGTCCGCTATAACTTCTTTTATCCACGTCATTGTTGCTTTGAGGTTTCTTTCAAAGAAATTATTATTATTATTATTTTGGCAGCAGTAGCAGAAGACGTACTGCTAGTATTAACTTTAGTATTTCATAGCCAATATTATTCATTACATTGTCTCTATACACACACTAATCATTTTAATCAAACGATTCATTTTAATAGTATTTGTTATATTAAAATATTAATTCCTAGGTAACTATGATGAAAATAGTGTGAGTGTGTGTGTGTGTGTGTGTGTGTGTGTGTGTGTGTGTGTGTGTAGAGAGAGTAGTCTGCAAGTACCAAGTGTAAATATATACTACACCTAATTCAGTCATTCCGTTGTCTGATTTCTTTCCGCATTACTTTCAATAAGTCAGTGAGCGATGTCTAAACCGTATTCTTTTTATAGCTTCGAAAGAGAGCGCTTACTGGTAATTGTTGCTTTTTAGTGCTGGAATGCAGGGATTTCTTTCGTTTAACCAATAATGGCGTTATACTTGCCACAGAAATGAATTCCTGGCCTCTGATGCCTTTTTCAATTACCCTTTCGCTTCTTAGGTCACTGAAATGGCTCTTAACGTGTTGCTCTGATAAAGTTCGGAATTTACCATTATCTTTCACGCACTGAGAGAGAAATCAAGCTTACCGCACGAGTTTATCACAACAATAAAAAATAGCTTCTTTCTTACGAGCTGCGGAAAGAAGTTAAAAGAAATAACTTTTTTCTTCGCTATGCGATACACCTGCCATATCTGATCGTACGCAGTTTATCGCAAGGAACGTCTGGGACTCTCCGAGTTAAATATCCGTGTCCAGTTATCGCGTGCACCGTGAGTAAATGTTCCCTCGTCAGTGTTATCGTTCTGCATAACCAGAGTTTATCGCTTCGATTGAATTACATTGCCTAAGAGTCTTGCTACCATCAGTTATCGCTGTTAACGACGCAATTCGCATTTCATTCTTGGATACAACGCATACTATTTCCTTCCTGTGACATTTCGTCAATGCACACAATAGCGACACTTCTATTCGTTTCTAACAGTTCACTGAAGCCCATTTCAAATGAACAGACCGACAAAGTCTTTGGCTGCGCTACAATAAGCGCTTTAAGGACACAGCTTTTAAAATCACGTTCCACACATAGCATATCAGTTAAAACCGCAGTGTGCCTATCATCTACGTCTACTTACAAATATAACAACCCATGTTACTACACGTATTTCTATGCTGCCAAGCTCAGAAGCTCTGGAATTGCGTTCGGTAGTGATTCTAGTGTAAAGATAGTCCGGTATTCGCTGACATCAGCCCCAAGCGCAAAATGATGCTGACGTAACATTTTCCGGCAGTCTGTTATATCCAGGACGCTCGTATCAACGTACATGAATATTTTACACTGTGGCCAGTCAGTTTCAGTTCAGAACCCAAGCTCACGTAGAATACTAGAGTGCAACAAATGCGCGTTATAAATTAAAGCAGCCATTAGAAGTGATTATCTAACATTTGAAAGCCGTCGAATGCAATTGTTTTGTCTTTTCTTCCTTTAATTCGCTTTTGGTATTTAGTACCGCCATACCGTTATCCTTACTACGAATCACTGAAATATACAGGGTCAACTAGAACTCCACTACCAAACTTTAAAAGGTTGTTCAGCGATACCTTGTGAGTATTCTGATGTATGGGAACCACATTCTCATTCCATTTGTTACCACAATCATCCTTAGGTCTGTGAAAATACCTTTACAGCAATGAACAAGGCTGTACTAAGCAATAATCAAAAGGCCAGGTCGTTTAGCTGTAAGGTTGTTTCCCCAATTCAGTCAAGGCTTCTGAATAAATTTCAGACATTCGTGTTAATTAGGTATACCATATTCTTAACTGTGTTCAAATCGATTATACAGGCTCTTGTCTTTCAAGTGTCCCCATATTCCTACAGGAGATAGAATTGGTCGAAAGGAGAAAAATGTCCAATAAATACACATCCGGTAACAAATACGTCGTAAGATAGGAGCCATTTACTTGTTCAGTACTCAGCGGTGTGTGCTCTCTACGTTAACTGATCGAATGTTGTTCGTGGACGACGAGACAGCACCCACTGTATACGCAACGTACGACAGTACCTAACAGGAGAGTTTAATGAGACGTCAGATGGACGAAAAGGTCAAGCAACATGGGTTCCCATAGCCTTAATGCTTAATATTTTTGTCTACTAGGTCCTTTTTAAAAGCATTGGTTTACTCTACACCTACAGATAGCGTGCACACGACAGAAAGGCATGTGTCTCCTGCATGTGATGATACCCAAGGGCCGCCAGGGATGTTCACACGAGTACGTGATTCTTTGAGAAAGAGCTGAAGAATATGTAACAATGAGAGCAACGGCAATGAGCATCTCCTAGAGTGTGAACAGACAGGTGGCTATCATCGGATTGACTAACCTACATCTCGACTAGTAGGCCTACTTGTTTCCGGACATGTTTATCGAACCCATCTTCTGGTTTTCTCCAGTATGAACATTGGTTACTTTTTTAACACCCTGTCCATCATCAGTAGCATCTGGTTAGCACTATTAACTAACTAGTTTTCTTAATAGTGTTTACCATCTTATTTACTCTATCTACCGTTTTAAAAGGGCTATTGGTGTACTGGGTAGATGTAATTAAACTGACGATGTTCTAAGTGCTGCAATGTCGACTTATGCATGTCAGGACGATGAAACATCGTACGTATGTTCATTAATCGTTGCATTCGCGGAGTACGCGCAATGTAGTGGCACCACTTTCTGCCTCCAGGTGGAAATATGGCGGTGTATGCTGTCAGAATGTGGAATGTTTTCTGTTTTGACGTCAATATGCTTTTTGTAGCTTGGCGACGCGTGTTGATTTCTTTTGCAAAGTGACTGTTGGTGGAAATGGTTAAGAACGTTGACGTTTTCAGTACGAAACGCTACGTGTATTGAGAAGAAAGACCGTGAACTGCTGGTGAAGTAGTTTTATCGAAACGGCAGCAGTAGCAGCGTTGCGCTGCGAGAATATCGCCGACAGAAACCGCTGCACAGAGGCCAATTGTCAATAAATGGGCTAAGGAATACGGTCAAGAAATTTGAAGAAACAGGTGAATTAGATGTTGCAACACGGAGGGGGAGGAGGCCCATTCGATGACACCTGGTGATGAAGTCGCTGTAGCTATAGCCGACAGAACAACACTTATCTCAAATTGCGCAGCAAGTGCTCGACCTGTGTCAAGGTAATTCTCTAAAAATGGTTCAAATGGTTCTGAGCACTATGGGACTTAACATCTGTGGTCAGCAGTCCCCTAGAACTACTTAAACCTAACTAACCTAAGGACATCACACACATCCATGCCCGAGGCAGGATTCGAACCTGCGACCGTAGCAGTCGCGCGGTTCCGGGCTGCGCGCCTAGAACCGCTAGACCACCGCGGCCGGCCGTAATTCTCTCTCCCATGGTCAACAGTTCTAAAGATCTTGCAGCGCATTTTACACTGGTATCCCTACCAGATTCAGAATGTGCACAAATAGAAGCACCAAATAACGCCGAGACTTTGCCCTTGATTTTTTGGCACGTGTGGAAATCGATGACATGTGGCCAGGGAATATTCTTTCGACAGACAAGTCACAGTTTACTTTGCACAGTGCCGTGAATGCACACATCTGTCGCATATGGGGTTCTACTCCACCATGTATGAAGGAATATCCACTGCACACCAGGTTATGTGAATGTCTGGTGTGTTTGCACAAGCTCGTTCATTCTCAGTCAGTTTTACTTGGTGGAGATGATCCCTCATGGGCCTATTAGGTGAACAGTGACAGCTGCACGTTGTAAGGGCCTCCCTGTGCAACACATGATTCCAGCTTTGCAAGAATGCAATAATGTCCACAGCACTATTTTCATGCAAGATGAGATGATACGACACATTTCTTGCCAGGTGAAAGATTTGTTTCGATAAACCTGCAGTAACGACGGCATCACCACTAGGAAATTTGAAGATGTGTGTTCTTCCAGATCCCCTAATCTAAATCCATGTGACTTCTGATTGTGAGGATATCTGAATGACAGCATCCATCACTGATGTAAGGGGACTCTTCCTGAGAGTAGCAGAGTAAAGCAGATCCTGAACCATTTTGTTTGTACAGATTACATACATTCAGGGGCAAGCATACATTCAGGGACAAACCTATTGCTCTGTTAATTGATTTATAATCCTCTGGGGATTGATTTATGACCTTCTGGGCTAATCCATCCTTCTGAGAACCCCCTTACCCCTACCTTCTCCTCCTCTCCTACCCCTCTGGCAACCCCAACCCTCTCCCCCTCCCTGATATGAGCACACTTTTGATGTAAGATTAATTGACTAATTAATTAAACTGATCAATTAATTAGTCAATTTGATTTGAAAAGTGTGCTCATACTGGTGAGGGGGAGGGGGCAGGTTAAGGAGCACCCAGAGTGTTGAAGGAGGAGGGGAAAGGGGAGGGGTGGGTTTATTGGGATGACAGATTATTCCCAAGCGTCATACATCAACTACAGGACCATTGAGTTGGCCCTGATTGTGTGCAACTGGTGTAAACAAAATGGCTCAGGACCTGCTTTATCCTACAAATCCTGATCTGAAGGACAGCATACACTGATTACACTGGATAAGCTGCAGCAATTGTCAGTCAACCTGTGTTACAGATGCAGCAAGTTGCTTAGCCAGGACACCATATGAAACACATGTTTTAACTTGTGACCTAATAAACTTTCTAGAACCACCGTTATCACGTGTTTGATCGTTTCTCCCCTTTTCCTGCACCCACACCACATTCCGACTGCTTACCGCGCCATATTTTCACCTGGCTGCAAAAAGTGGAACTATTATTTTTTTCAACATGCTCAACAAGTGCACCGATTAATGAACATAAATACGATCATTCAGCGTTTTACGATGTATGCAGGCCACACTGCAGCACTCTGAACACAAACAGTTTAATTTTAATCAACTGGTACATAAATGGTATTTCGTTATGAGTACTGAGTAATTTGTTACCTCAGTTACATTCGTGATGTACCTTATAGCGTTGATAGAACTACTGACAGCCTTGGGAGAGCCAGTCCTGACAAAATTCTACCGTCTGGTGAGCAAGATGTATGAGACAGGCGAAATACCCTCAGACTTCAAGAAGAATATAATAATCCCAATCCCAAAGAAAGCAGGTGTTGACAGATATGAAAATTACCGAACTATCAGTTTAATAAATCACAGCTGCAAAATACTAACGCGAATTCTTTACAGACGAATGGAAAAACTAGTAGAAGCCGACCTCGGGGAAGATCAGTTTGGAACACGTGAGGCAATACTGACCCTACAACTTATCTTACAAGCTAGATTAAGGAAAGGCAAACCTACGTTTCTAGCATTTGTAGACTTAGAGAAAGCTTTTGACAATGTTGACTGGAATACTCTCTTTCAAATTCTGAAGGTGGCAGGGGTAAAATACAGGGAGCGAAAGGCTATTTAGAATTTGTACAGAAAGCAGATGGCAGTTATAAGGGTCGAGGGACATGAAAGGGAAGCAGTGGTTGGGAAGGGAGTGAGACAGGGTTGTAGCCTCTCCCCGATGTTATTCAATCTGTATATTGAGCAAGCAGTGAAGGAAACAAAAGAAAAATCCGGAGTAGGTATTAAAAGCCATGGAGAAGAAATAAAAACTTTGAGGTTCGCCGATGACATTGTAAGTCTGTCAGAGACAGCAAAGGACTTTGAAGAGCAGTTGAACAGAATGGACAGTGTCTTGAAAGGAGGGTATAAGGTGAACATCAACAAAAGCAAAACGAGGATAATGGAATGTAGTCAAATTAAGTCGGGTGATGCTGAGGGAATTAGATTAGGAAATGAGACCCTTAAAGTAGTAAATGAGTTTTGCTTTGGGGAGCAAAATAACTGATGATGTGGGAGGATCACCAATTTCGTATTGGAGGGCAGCGTGGAGGGTAAAAATCGTAGAGGGAAACCAAGAGATGAATACACTAAGCAGATTCAGAAGGATGTAGGCTGCAGTAGGTACTGGGAGATGAAGAGGCTTGCACAGGATAGGGTAGCATGGAGAGCTGCCTCAAACCAGTCGCAGGACTGAAGACCACAACAACAACAACTTTTAAATTTGCTTAAGTCTCGAAGACAGATGACTAAATGGAAACACATGAGGAGATGCATGTACGCTCTACTGACTAGAGACAAAAAGCTTACCACACCTGTCATTGCAGTTATTGTTAGTTGCACGGGATCGACCTGTTCTACGTGAAAGAGCAGATATGTTTCCGTCGCATGCAGAACGCGAGTAGAGTGCGAGCTGCGACGTATGCGCCCGGCTGGAGCGGCAGGTTGGGGACGCAGGCGGTATCGGAAAGCTGGCGAACGTCTCGCCGTGCCATCGACTGCGACACTTGGCGCCTTTCTTCTTTTGCCGCTGCTCCCGGAATCTGCGAGCTGCGGCCTTTCATCGGGCCGCGGGCGGCGGAATGGAATCCGCGCCGAAGCCGTCAAGAGCGAGATGGCATCGTCCCCGGGGAAGCGGCCCAGCCGGCACAAAAGCCGCCTGAGCCTGCGGCCGACAGCCGGCGCGCACGTCACCGCTCTCTACCCGTGACGGGGTCAGGGGCAGGGCGCCGTCCCACAGCCGGGGCACGCGCCGTTAGCTGCTCGCTGCGCCGGGGATTTGCTTGCGAGCACCTGGGGTATGGGTGCCAAGGCACCAGGTTTCATCACACAAGGCCGGTATTCCAAAAAATCTGTTTGCGTATGGGAGACATTTGCAACTGTCTTCAGAGTTGTATGCAAAATAATCTACTGATAAAATGACATTGCGCATTGGCCCTCTTCGATTTCACTTGAACTTACACACACCGACGGAAAAAATCGCAACGAAAAATAATTAACGTAGAGTAATGAAATTTTGGGAACACATTTGTCTAGATAACATACTTAATAACTGAAACTTCCTGGCAGATTAAAACTGTGTGCCGGACCGAGACTCGAACTCGGGACCTTTACCTTTCGCTGGCAAGTGCTCTAGCATCTGACCTACATCTACATTTATACTCCGCAAGCCACCCAACGGTGTCTGGTAGAGGGCACTTTACGTGCCACTGTCATTACCTCCCTTTCCTGTTCAGCCGCGCATGGTTCGCGGGAAGAACGACTGCCGGAAAGCCTCCGTGCGCGCTCGAATCTCTCTAATTTTACATTCGTGATCTCGTCGGGAGGTATAAGTAAGGGGCAGCAATATACTCGATACCTCATCCAGAAACGCACCCTCTCGAAATCTGGACAGCAAGTTACACCGCGATGCAGAGCGCCTCTCTTGCACAGTCTGCCACTTGAGTTTGCTAAACATCTCCGTAACGCTATAACGCTTACCAAATAACCCTTTGACGAAACGCGCCGCTCTTCTTTGGATCCTCTCTATCTCCTCCGTCAACCCGACCTGGTACGGATCCCACACTGATGAGCAATATTCAAGTATAGGTCGAACGAGTGTTTTGTAAGCCACCTCCTTTGTTGATGGACTACATTTTCTAAGCACTCTCCCAATGAATCTCAACCTGGCACCCGCCATACCAACAATTAATTTTATATGATCATTCCACTTCAAATCGTTCCGCACGCATACTCCCAGATATTTTACAGAAGTAACTGCTACCAGTGTTTGTTCCGCTATCATATAATCATACAATAAAGGATCCCTCTTTCTATGTATTCGCAATACATTACATTTGTCTATGTTAAGGGTCAGTTGCCACTCCCTGCACCAAGTGCCTATCCGCAGCAGATCTTCCTGCATTTCGCTGCAATTTTCTAATGCTGCAACTTCTCTGTATACTACAGCATCATCCGCGAAAAGCCGCATGGAACTTCCGACACTATCTGGTAGGTCATTTATATATATTGTGAAAAGCAATGGTCCCATAACACTACCCTCTGGCACGCCAGAGGTTACTTTAACGTCTGTAGACGTCTCTCCATTGAGAACAACATGCTATGTTCTGTTTGCTAAAAACTCTTCAATCCAGCCACACAGCTGGTCTGATATTCCGTAGGCTCTTACTTTATCAGCCGACAGTGCGAAACTGTATCGAACGCCTTTCGGAAGTCAAGGAAAATGGCATCTACCTGGGAGCCTGTATCTACCGAGCACGACTCACGACGCGTCCTCACAGCTTCAATTCTGCCAGTACCTCGTCTCCTACCTTTCGCAGAAGAGGCTCTGTGAAGTTTGGAAGGTAGGAGACGAGGTACTGGCAAAATTGAAGCTGTGAGCACGGGTCGTGAGTCGTGCTCGGGTAGCTCAGCTGGTAGAGCACTTGCCCGCGAAAGGCAAAGGTCCCGAATTCCAGTCTCGGTCGGGCACACAGTTTTAATCTGCCAGGAAGTTTCACATCAGCGCACACTCCGCTGCAGAGTGAAAATCTCAGACTATTAAGTAATTAACACAAAGATCACATGTCAATGTAAGTGCGACGTAAGCCATTCCAAATGTGAAATGGTGCTACATTAACAACCGGTGTGACCGCCAGAATGTTCAATGCAAGCACGCAGACGTGCATGCATTGTGTTGTACAGGTGCCCGATGTCAGTTTGTGGGATGGAAAAAAAATCAAATGTTTGTGAAATCTTACAGGACTTAACTGCTAAGGTCATCAGTCCCTAAGCTTACACACTACTTAACCTAAATTATTCTGAGGACAAACACACAGATCCATGCCCGAGGGAGGACTCGCACCTCCGCCGGGATCAGCCACACAGTCCATAACTGCAGCGCCCAAGACCGCTCGGCTAATCCCGCGCGGCTGTGGGATGTAGTTCCATGCCAGTTGCAGTTGGCCGCTCAACACACGGACGGTTAATGCTGGTTGTGGTTGACGCTGGAGTTGCTGTCCGATGATGTCCCATACGTGCTCGATTGGAGACAGATCTCATGATCTAGAATGCCAAGGCAACAGGTCGACACTTCTGTTGAGTAGGTTACAGCAGCCGTAAGTGCGCGAGCGTTCTCCTGCTGCAAAACACCCCCTGGAATGCTGTTCATGAAAGCCAGCACAACATGTCGAATCCCCATATTAACGTACAAATTTGCAGTCAAGGTGCGTGGGATAACCAAGAGAGTGCTCATGATATCAAACGAAATCGCACCCCAGATAATAACTCCAGGTGTAGGTCTACTGTGTGTAGCACGCAGACAGGTTGGCCCTCAACTGGCCTCATAAACACAGAGCCAGCCATCACTGGCACCGAGGCAGAACCAGCTTTAATTAGAAAAAAAAACAACAGATCTCAATCTTGCCCTCCAATGAGCTCTAGCTTCACATCACGGAAGCAGCAAACGGCGTTGGTTTGGGGTCAATGGAATGCACGCTGCAGAGCCTCTGGCTCGGAGCTGTCCTTGAAGTAATCGCTTTGTAAAAGTTCGCTGTGTCGTGTGATGCCAGCTGCTCAGATTGCTGCTGCAAATACAGTAAGATGTGCCAGAGCATGCGCCGAACACGATCGTCTTGTCTCTGGGCAGCGCCACGTGGCTGTTCGGAGCCTTGTCATCTTGAGACCGAACATTTTCGTGACCACCGCTGTCAGCAATCATGTGGAGTGGCTACCTTCCTGCCAACTCTTTGTGCAATAGCGCAGAAGGAACATCCACATTCTCGTCGGCCTATTACATCTCCTCGCTCAAACTCAGCGAGGTCTTGATAATGGCGTCTTTGCCGCATTCTTGATTAACATCAAAACATCACATCCAATCTCAAAGGTAACTAACGTTCACAACCGTTATAGCGTGTATTTAAAAAGCAAACTTGATTTGCGTCCTTGTAGTGACGCTACTAGCGCCAGTCTCACGCGACTGGGGCGAAAATTGAACAGACATCACCTTTGAGGTGTAGAATGACGCCTACTAACTGTCGTTTGTCTCACAATTCATCGTTGTTTTTCCGCCTCTGCAATTCGAAGGTCAGTGTGCGTGAACTCATTTACTAAAGCATTAATATACAATTGTTTTTATAAAAAAATCTCGAAAAATCACCTTTGAAGGTTAGAAGATATTCTAACTCTGTAAAGTACAAAACATTTAAATCACATTTACAAGATTCGCTGGTAACTGATAGTGTAGCGCAAACGTCCTGGAAGTGGAAAATTCTGGTTCAAATCCCGCAAGTAGCATCTTTCTTAAATTTTTAATTCCATAGCTATTACGAAATGGAAATCTTAATTAATAAATGCTGCATAATTACTTTTAACAAAAACATCTTTTATTAATTACTGATCACTTGAACAAATATTAAAATGTGAGAGACATAGGAAATACCTTATTGTTAAACGTAAACTATATAGAACACTAATAATATTCCCTATCTACGAATAAGAAGTATTTTATTTTCTGTTTGATGAATCACGTTTTTCTGCTAAATTTAACTTGAACATTCACATTTTCATTCTATTAAAAACAAAAAGATGTCTTTTTCATTAAAACATGATTCAATATTTGTTAATATTTCCAGCTGATAAAAAATGCAGATTTAAACAACAGTAAAAAATATCATTGCCAGAGTCGAACCACGGAGCTCACAATTACATGACACATGCTATGCACTCAGCTACCAACGACTTGATTAAAACAGTCGAAATGTTTTGTACTCAATAGCTGTTGGATATATTCTAATCTCCTAATGACGTGTTTGAGAATTGTGTCTCAAACATACAACGAGCGTTTCAAAGGTTTAAACCTCCATCAACAGGAGGATTTACATTTGTTAGTATGACGTGTGTGTGTGTGTGTGTGTGTGTGTGTGTGTGTGTGTGCGTGCGTGTGAAGATTTTTTGGAGAAACAAAACACTATTCCCGAACATGGTTTTAGGTTTCTTTTGACAAAAACTAAACGGTTATCTTATACGGTAAAATAAGTAAAACAGAGTACCTCCAGTGGTCACAGGTTCCTTTCAATGTCTTAACACATCACATGTACACTGTCACATTTTGTAAACAAATGCGGCTTCTGGAGACTGTTAGATGCGAGGATCATATAGCAGAATATCCATCTGCTATATGATCCTTGCACCTAATAGTCTGCCCCTCCAGCCCATCAGGCGACCAATATGGACAAAGTGGCGCAGCTCATAGAGACGAATAGAAACCACGTTCCCGGTTGAAACGTGAAACCAGGTCAGCCGCTTTGGCGTCGTTAGCTAGCACAAGAGGTGGCATGTCAGGAACCTAGTAGGTTGTGAGCTACCGTTAGGCGGGCACCACATCGGCAGTAAGGTGGGTCGTCACGTAGGAGAACGTGGCCGGGCGTTAGCTAAGTGTGGCCAATGCGAAGCTGAGAGAAGACTGTAGATTCCCTATGAGAAGCGCAAAGGGAGCACTGCCACGTAGTCGTGGTCTCCTTTATTGCCCTCAGCTTGTTTGGGGAGTCCTGGGCGGACCATTCCAAGTTCTAGACCTCCAAAATTGATGGAGTAGAGTCCACCGAAGATCCAGTTCTGAGACCCTCATTTCTAAAATCAGCATCCTGGTAGCCAGTTTTGCCAAGTGGTCGGCATATTCATTTCTTGAGATACCAACAGACGTCCAAACAAGGACGACTGGCCATCCAGCTTGATGGAGGTCAGAAAGAAGATGCTGGATAGTATCACTGGTCTGTAGCCTGAAGGATGCTCAGGGAGTCGCTGCAGATTAGACGCATGCTGCTGCTGCAACAAGCAGCAGGCCTAAGGACTCGTTTGATGGCCACCAATTCAGCAGTTAAGACACTGTATCCATTCGGCAGGGGGCGTAGTTCACTGCACCTTGCATGTGTGCATGCAAAACTGGTTCGTTCATCGACCGTTGAGCCATAACTGTACGCTACTTCCAAAACCGGAAATGAATCCAGGACAGCCAGGAATGGGTGACTAAATACTATAGGGTCAACTGAATCTTTAGGTACAAAAGATAAATCAAGACAGATACGGGGCCGCGTATATGCCAAGTGGGCGTACGCTATTGCTCCCTGACGTGGAGAGGTCATGTCGGCCTTCCGTCTAGCCCTAAAAAGAAAGACCACCGAATTAGTCGATTAATGTAAGATCAAATCACACTTTCACACACGAGAGGAAATTCCAAGTCCGACAACCGTGATCATGACCTACTGCGTGCATAAAACACGTCGAAAAACTTAGACATGCAGATTTCCACTACAGATCATTTTTTTCCCTCGGTATTCTGAATCCACACACGTGTTTCTGAGGTACAAGACCATAGAATGGTGAGGTCAAATTAACTTTAATACTCGCCGCGCACATTGTTTAAGGACGTCCTAAGATGGCATGAATCGTTGAAGAAAGTAGTAGTTTAGTTCAAACTGGGTTCGCAGCATCGCTGCCGCGTAGGAAGACCTTTTTCCAGCAGGGGTGTCCAAATGGCGCCTCTTTAGAATGCCAACCGAACAGCCCGGTGGTCGCTCCTGACTCACAGCCCAAAAAGCCGCAGGAGGGGTCAGCGCAGTTAGTTACAGGAAATACTTTTTACTAGCGTACACATTCCAGTGAAGCAATAAAACTAACGGAGACACATTCTCCAGCCCAACTGCGAAGCAGGTTCTCGTTGGCGGAGTCTGGTGTTAAGATCGCTCGTAAGCATTAGCACAGAAGTTTCGGTCACCTTCCCTTAGCTAGTACTGACCTCCCATTACTTTGCAGTCAGTTGTGTTTAGGAACTCATCCATAAAACCTGAACACCGCGATTGTTGAAATTACGAGCGCACACAATCAACTCTCCGACCTGACTGCACACCACACATGCTGGTGCTACTTTGGCAAGAACTGCCAGCCGTGCTGCTTTTTTGGCTTCGAATCTCGCTTCTCTTGTGTACAACAATATCTCCCATCATCTCTCGAGTTGGTTTCCTACGTTTATACTTTTTAGGCCTCTAGCGGCTGGATGAGAATTTTATTCGTCTTTAATAAATTTATCTTACAAATTCTCATTCCCGTGAAGTACGACCGATACGACGGAAAGTTTGGAATTGTTAACCAACGCTGTCAACATCCTTTAACGCTGCCTCGCATTCTGTTGTGTTAAATGGTTTAATGTATACGGAGTGAAACACTTAAGACAGGCCACCTGAGTAACTCAGCCACTTGTAGTAATAGAAGAATAGCTTTCAAAGAAAGCCTGCTTTGAGTGAAGGAACAGTGTGGTGTTCTTAATTTTTATAGGTGGAATCGTAGAGAAGGTATGATATTCAGCTTTGTTATTTTAAATGGACTGGTATGTTACATTACTTGCCTTTCAGTAATATGTTCGAAGACTCGTTCAGTGCATTAAGGTTCTGTTAGATTTGGTTATATATGATGGATCGTTAATCGTGGAGTATCAGCGGCAAAGAAGAAGTACACTACATGGTTGCTTTAGCGTACAGGTTATATCGAATGTAAACGACATTCCACTCACTGCAGGTTTCGTGTATTTATCTGCTGCAGGAAGACCATTAGACTCTGGTTTACTGTCATAGCCAGAACAAGGCGTATTCATGAAGTTACCACATCCTCAGAATGTTCAATGCAAAAGCCGATAAAGCTAATATGGTTCTATTTACGGCAAATGGCGCCAAAATATGAGATCAATAGTGCGATTGTATGCCGAGTGATATCCCTAACGTGCAACACCTTCGTGATCTGCCTCTGCAAACATAATACAGTTTTGTATAAGACGGTTTTATGAACCTATTAATGATCGTTTACATATGTTTTAGTGGATCGCTTCACCACTAAGCTATGACCAAGTACGTTGTAAGCTAGCGTTTCTTGAATATCTCAAAGTGTATGTCAATATGCTTGTTGATTTTAGATATAAAGAAAGGGGTTTTAAGCTCCTGTATTGAAATGAAACTCCGTTAGTTAATTTGTAACAAAGAGGGAGTTACTCCACTACGTGACGTAAACTAAGGCTGCTGTACTTACTGTAAACAACCGCCTCAGTTTCCTTCTGCTTATACACCAGTAAGATCGTATGGTGAAATGTATTGCAGCGAGTTTGCTAGATTGTAACTCAAATGGTATGTTGACCAGAATGGATATCTGCTACTGGGTAACATGGTGATTTACTTATTTTCCTACGTAAGGTGCATTAATTCTGATTCCGTAGTTTCCTTGTATTTTAGCACAGAAGGTCGAAATTTATAGTCGAAATCTAGATGTGCGAGAGTAACACAAACTAATGGGAGACTGTGACTGATTACTGTGTGCTTCTCCTTCCTTATAGCATACCGTCGCTGTGGACAACAGTTCCTTATGGAATCAAAGTTGGCACAATACAATCATTTCAAGAACCAGGATACGTCGATAATAAAAAACAAACGGTTCAAATCAGAAACCGATGAGCGATGTGCAACTGACATCACAAGTTGGTATATGGCAGATCGAAAGCGAGGGTGGCGTCAGTCAACCAAGATTTCTGCCAATATTACATTTGAACGAAACTTCATCTATACCACATACGAATTCCACTGGCGGATTTAAAAATTTTGCGCCCCTAGACACACCGTATTTTATGCCCCCCCCCCCGCCTCCCCCCCCCCCCACACACACATAAAACCATGTTTTAAATAATAATTATTACCCGGTCACTTCACAATTTCCGTTTTGGGTGGGAGCGCTGTCACGCGTCAGCGGTCTAGTCGCAAAAATGGCAGCTCTAAGCACTATGGGACTTAACATCTGAGGTCATCAGTCCCCTAGACTTAGAACTACTTAAACCTAACTAACCTAAGGACATCACACGCATCCATGCCCGAGGCAGGATTCGAACCTGCGACCGCAGCAGCAGCGCGGTTCCGGACTGAAGCGCCTAGAACCTATCGGTCACAACGGCCGGCTGCTCTAGTCGCGCTCAATCAAAATGTAATATGGTTTCTGAACTGTACTTGGTGTACGGCAGCGGATAAAACAAACTTAAAAACTGCATTGTGTTAATTCACTCTTCTGTCGAAAGGCAACAGAAACGAATACAAGGTGAATAACTTTTTTTATGGCCTAAAAATTCAGCAGAGCGTGTAGGAGACAATGGATTTTTGTTATACATTCACTTTTAATACGTTCATTTACACGAAACCATTAAAAACGAAAATAAAGTCGTGTTACGATGTAAATGTCTTACATTAGAAATTAATACGTGCTTTTTAAGAGATGCTTTCAAAATTAAAATTAAACTGTCGTTTTATGATCTAATAACTTGAATGCTTAGCAGATATATCACGTTCGGCATTAATACGTGAATCTGTAGGAAAGCGTAAGAAATGAAAATGAAATAGACATTTAGGTGCACGAACTAATAACTAAATACAGACGAACCAACACAGTACTGGATTTGCTATTACCTAATTTTACAGACTAGTGTGGAAAAACCAAATTTGGTTAACGTGTAAAGCATTAGGGTCTGTGCAGCTAGATGCTGCATAAGTGTACACAATACCTTTAATCCATATAAGGGCTGAACAGTTTTGTACTGCACCTACTGCTCTCATCATAGCTCTTTCTGAACGGTATTAGAAAAGATTTTACGTATTTATCGACAGAACTGAACTACGTTATTTATTAACACTTTTTCATCTGAGCGTACTCTCCGATAACGTATATTTTCGTGATAAACTATACATTTCAGCAGACGCCAAGAATACGCATCAGTTGTAATATACTACAGTATCAGTATGACTTGACTGTACAGCGCCGAGCGGCCTGGGTCATTCGGGTATTGTTTAGTATTGTAAAGCGCCTTCGGTCACGTCTGCAAGTAAACGAGGTTTCGTTCTGTCATCGGCAATTGAAAAATAAACAGGTAGTACGTAGTTTGTAAATTCAAGGAATAAGCTCTAAGTTATAATAAAAATCACATTATAATCTTAAATTTTTAAAACTAATATCAATAAAGAAACAAACTCACCAGTGAGCAAAGTTTGCGTCTGGCTTTGACGGCAGAAAACTCGTCGATCATATCTTCATAGTTCAGACGGTTATCAGTTGAGAAGGTCGGCTTCGAAGTGATGAATGGACAAGGCGTTCAATCTCTCTTCAGACAACGTAGACCTTAGATACGATTTCAGTCTTTTAAGAGCCGAAAACTAGCGTTCTGCTTAACAATTTGTGACATACATAGAAATATTGTAAGAGCAATGACGGACTGTGACCTCTCTTTTCGTAACAATTTACGCATTTCGACTGGTATATCACTGATCTCAGAAGATTTTAAAAGTTCGGCGAAATGTACACATTCACTAGGGAAGGAAGGCTCTAAATCTATGTCATATGACGCTTGGAGTTTTGCTGCACGTTCAGCAATATCGTCAAGTTAACTGCTCTGAAGTTTACTGAGAACTGTGAAGGAGTCCAACTGTTATACAGTATAGCTTTCCTGCCTCCTCATTAATTCTACGTACAAGTTATCGAGTACTGGGAGAAATGTTTGGACTCTAAATTTTTCACCTTCCAGTCAGCAAAACTTTTTCTGAGTCCACTTCTTCGTAATAATGAAGTTACCGTTTTCGTGATCTTTTATAGGTGTATTCATAGTCTACATCAGTCACAACCTCCATGGATTTATTTTCATAACAGTCGAACAGGCCATGAATAGATGCAATAAATCCTAAAAGTGATTCCTGTAATTCATGCACTATTTTAGTATCAATATTTACGCGTTGCATTTTCAGATTTACACTATTAAATCTCTGGAGTATGTCCTTCCAAACTGTCATCATGAATACTATTTCTAGTCTGCTGAGTTGAGTCAATATAGCTGAAGCCACATTTCGCCCAAGTGGTTTTTCGAACGTATTATTGGCAATGTGTGTGTGGGCACTGATAACGCCCTCCCAGTTTTCATATAGACTTTAACACGCTTCCTCTCTTGCTGACCAACGTGGTTTTGATAAACTTTTTACCGTTTTGCTTCCGGGTTTCATGAAGAAAGAAGTTTATCCCAGCGCTGTGTAGAAGCAAAGAAAAAATTATAAAGGTTTTGCGCTACATTGAAACATGAACATGCTTCCCTACAACAGCTTGCAGCATTATAATCCGTTCATCATAAGAATAAACCTGGTGTAAACAAACACAAACGCAATGATTGGTCAGAAGCCGTAGCATACGTACACCGGGGTTGTTACGCTCTTCGAAGCAGATCCTATTTATGTAGTAGATATCTTATTACTAACTTACGTTCAATGAAACTTTAAGATATTCAGATGTATTAACAACTATCAACATTTTTCTTAATCGCGCTTTAGCTACGTAGTTTTTATTTCAAAAATCATGTATAGTAACAGCCTCTGCAACGTTGTGCTCAGATTGCCGCGCTGTTAATGCGCAATATGAAAATGGCTGAGGATGCTTTCTGTTCCGCAGTGGAACACGGCTAAAAAGTGCCGAGAAATAGGTTGTTCTTAATGTTTTTCATAAATTTATGGAGATCATCGGCTTTGAAATTTTCCCACGGCTGTATGTAACGTAGTTGATTCAGAAAACCACGTCGAACGTTTAGCGTAGTCTGTAGCGTAATGGTAAATAAATCAAACCCAAGTGATGATTCGTTAGTTCAAATCATCCCAGTATCATTTTTTTCCTCCTTCAATTTCAAATACCAACATCTCGTAATTATAAAACTCATCATAATTTATTTTTAATAATGCACGTCTTCTTTATAATTACATACTGGTTGCGAAATTCTTGTTTCCATTTCAAATACAAATTCTTAATTATCGATGTTTTATTAAAGACTGTTCATAAAAGTTGCTTAAATTAAGGAAACATAATTAAAAACCAAATCCTCTTTATTTGAATTATATCCTTTGTTTTATATTACAGAGGTAGGTAAGTATCGTAGAATCATTTCCACAAATACACCTCATACAAATGCTGCATTTTTACATTTGGTACTGTACCATTACAGTATGAACCCAACAGAACCGATGTGGAGCCAAGTAAATGGATTTGGCCTGCGAAGTAACAAAACTGTTAATCTCCCAGACGTACTGGAACTAACGCACGCAGCTTTTTCGCACGTCGTTGCAGAACGCTGGCGGGATAAAAGAAGAGAAAATCATGCGCCTGGTTGGCTTCTTGGATTCTGTTGTCGATAGGCTCCTTATCAACGTAGCAGGTGACATTTCCAGAACTGAAATGTATTTCTCGGTTTCAGATAAGGAAGGATCTAACAGATTATCAGACGACTGACTAAGGAATACCTCCAGTGGCTTCAATGTTTAACTATACGGTGAAATCCTTCAATACTCTCTTACGTTACACACAGCTTATGCAGAAAAATTACCCTGTGGTTAAGTCAGGAATTTTCATCAGTCTTCTAGTTTAACTGCAATAGAACGTTAGCTAAAAACGATAACGTATTGCAGTGTTTCGTCTAGTCGTCTAAGGAGCGTATTGTGGGAGATTTGCAGTGTATTATTTCATTCTGCTTAAACTTAAATGACATTCGAAGGTGTATTGCTCCTCTGCTCATCTCTTTTTACGTGTGAGCTGCAGCTGGCCCCGTCAGTGCAGACTAGCTGTACCAGCTGACCGGCCAGTGCTGTCCAAGTTAAATGCGCAGGGAAAGCTGTTGTCCCGTATTATCGCTTAGTCGATGTGCGCGTAACGCACAGCACAAAACGTACACTTATTATAGTACTTGAAAGTACTCGAGACAGATTGGCTGCAGTCTCACGTGACGCGGAAATCCAATGAGGTTCCAGCAAACGCGGAAGAATACATATTGCAATGTTTACATCAGGTTTATTGTTATGAAGAACGGATTATAGTGCCGACTACATTCAAAGAATGTGCTGCACAAGGCACATAATGCACTTTCGGATTTCGTGCCTGCAAACCAGTGTAGGTTCCTGATATATTGCTTGCGTTGTCATACGATGACCTTTACAGTCAGTAACATCAATGGAATTTGTAGACAGCACTTTTAATATGGCCTCAGCTAAGTTTTCGGACTTTGTCACGGGTTTGGTAAAAACAGAAGGAAACGTTCAACAGGTTCACCATTCTCGTTAACATATCTTAATGTGAATGATAATTCATCAATATGTGCTGGCCGCGGTGGCCGAGCGGTTCTAGGCGCTTCAGTCCGGAACCGCGAGACCGCTACGGTCGCAGGTTCGAATCCTGCCTCGGGCATGGACGTGGTGTGATGTCCTTAGGTTAGTTAGGTTTAAGTAGTTCTAAGTTCTAGGGGACTGATGACCTCAGATGTTAAGTCCCATAATGCTCAGAGCCATTTTTTTATCAATATGTGAAATTTCCGCAGTAGAATCTACTATTATAGAGAAACATTTGGCCTGTTTTATTTCACTCATGATAATTCTTTTCATTCGTTCTGAAAGAAGCTCTATTATTTCATCACAGATAGTTGATGAAAGATAACTTGTTTGTCCCTGCCCTGGATTTCCATATCGTTCAATGTGCTCTGCGAGAAAAGGGTCAAACTCGGCTGTAAGTTCAAGAGACATCATAAACTGACCATTATGTAATGGAATCTTTCAATTTGTCCACGACTTGTTAGCTTCTTCACTACTGCAAACACCCTTTTCAACACACTGCGCCAGTGCATTTTTTCTGTCTCAACATATGAACTCGAAATGGTTATCTATTGTTCCAAGTGACTTTTTTCTTAAGAATGATAATTCAGAATTTGTGTGTTCAAGTGAATTCTCGTGATGGGATAAAATATTAGAGATATTTTTCTAATCTGCAATACCATTAGTAGCAGTCGCGGCCTTGCCCCCGAAGAATTTACATCGTGCGCAAAAAACAGCACCGGTGCTACGGGAGTATACTAGAAAATCACGCGAAGTTGATTCACCATTTAAAAGTTTAAGGTAAAATACATTTTTGTTCAAATATCAGGTTTTATCACCTATTGACATTCTTGGATTAGAAAAATCACCGTTACAATTTTGATTAATGCCAGGTTGTAGGAGAATGTCGATTGTTGATTCTTTGACACCATTCTGCAGCATCATGACTAACGAGGTAATTTCTTTTTGTAATGTCTGACTCCACATTTAGTTTTTCGTGAAACTCGAAAACAGGAACAAATTGCTATTCTTCCTTTTTAACTTTTGTTTCGTCTGTATTTACTTCTTTTACAACAGCTACAGTGCCAGAAATATCATCCGTACTACTTTAACTCGAAGTCGAACCAGCAACATGTTTTGCGAAAAATTTATCTACTCTGCCAAGCGTTTTTAGAACATTGGCTTCTCGTTCTCGCCTTTCCTTCGATAATTTAGGCTTCTGTTTTCGCATCGCCAGAATTTTATCTGGTACGCAAATATGTTATGAATATTCTTGACACTGTCTTTCTAATTTAAAAAGCAAATAATTTTTGCAATTTCTTGCAGTGAGGTGTGCTGGATCGACTCTTATCCCACTTATAACATTTTAGCGGTTTCTGTGGGCAGAGAAGACAGACTACATAGTTTAAGTAGTCACGTTGGCAGGTGATACGGCGTGTTCTCATTTGTGTGAACACTGCTGTTACGTCCACACGCAAATGCACCTTTTGTTCTAACACAAAATAAAAATAACCTTTCCTTGAAGAAAAAAAGCTTAGTTAAGAAGTGTAATATAAAATTTGCAATTCGATTGCACAGAGTGGGAACTTTGATATCGTGCAGGTTGCAGCACAATAAATGAGAAACTAAAGTTGGTTTCTTGTTCTTTTTTTGCCAAAAAGAGTAAGTAAGCAAAAAAATAAAATTTTTAAACTGTTGTGAAGTGCATTTAATACATTATTAGATATTCTGCTAATGTTCTTTTCGTATAAACATGCGTTTAAAAATGTAAAACATTTCCAGTATCAACATGTTTTGTTGAACGGGAGTCATTGAATCAAAGCTCAGATACTTAAGACCACAGAGCTTTCACATTAATTACAGTAATGGACGGTTGACTTGATACTTCCCCGTAATTTCTACAAAAAATTTAAGTAGAGCCGGGTTTTACATACTGAGGCCCACACATGTTACAGTATTTAAGAAACTGCTGATTAGTTTATCACAGCTTTTCAGAGGTCCCGGTATTTTCAAGGGGAAAATACGGTAGGGATAAGTAGAAGCCGACAACAATAATTACGTTTCAAACATTGTATTGTAGATTACCGTCCTGACAGCTCACTTAGAAATATTTTGAACAATCATGAAGATGATACCTGACAGAAACGCATTGTTGCATTTCCATTCAGTCACCAAGTAAACTGCGTATATTTCCAAGCTTGAACTGTCGAAGTTCGTTCTTAAGGCTTATTTAAACTACAAGTTGTTTAACAATAATAAAAAATTTTGTCATTTGTAAGCGCAGTTATTTTGAAACGTAAAAGGTTAAAATGAGTACAGAGAAAAAAATGCCGCCCCCCTTAAGGGGTCGCCCCTAGGCCCGTGCCTAGTGAGCTTCTATGTACATCCGCCACTGATGACTTCACCAGGAGCTCTATGGCGACAACTTTCGACGAAGGGCCTATGGAAACTGCTAACAGATGACATGTTCTAGACAAAGATTTTATCTACAGATGAAGCATGAAACACAAACCTTGGGCACGTTATATTCGCAACATGCATTACTGGTCCTCTGATAACCCACAGTGGCTGAGAGAATTGGTTGAAATGGTTGAGCCGGCCGGTGTGGCCGTTCGGTTCTAGGCGCTTCAGTCTGGAACCGCCTGACCGCTACGGTCGCAGGTTCGAATCCTGCCTCGGGCATGGATGTGTGTGCTGTCCAGATTAATTAGGTTTAAGTAGTTCTAAGTTCTAGGGGACTGATGACCACAGATGTTAAGTCCCATAGTGCTCAGAGCCATTTTTTTGAAATGGTTGTTTTGGCGGATGTGTAATATGGGCAGGCTATGTGTATGGCATTTGTTGTGCACTGTACAAATGCAGTAAGAGTAAGTCACGTAACATAAAGAGTACTGTGGGCTCTTGTTATTGGTTATGGTATTGGAAAAAGATCAACCTGTTTCCTATTTTACCGCTAAATGAAGCCACTCTACAAACCAACGGCACCATAAAGTGAAGTAAGATCCAGACTTTTTATAACCAGAAGTGTAATAGGCTGACCAACGTAGGTGGAATTTTATTGCTTAAATAACATTGTTTTTGTCACGTAAATAATTTTCCTAAGTCGTTATCCAAGTAGCATGCATCCTATTCCTTTGTACGAACCGAGATAATCAGAAAATGAAGTGAACATTAATTTATTAATTATTAAAACAATTTTTCCATCCTTTGGACAATTACGTAATAATTAAATCTGTGGCTGTAGTATGAATAATGTCAGAAACAGGACGATGCAAAAGCCAGTATTAATTCATTTGCTAAAAATAGAGCAACTTTCATAATAAAAAAAATTGGTAGTAAGACTTTACGTAACTTGGACACTGAATTTCACTGTCAAAGTACAATTTCCAATTTATACCTTGCGGCATAATTTATAGCTTTTATTAGAAAGAGTAACTGCCAGGTAAATGACAGTCCTTACCAATGAGTAAATTCAAACAACCTTTCTGATCGCTACAATTACGACAGTCAGGAAGTTTATGTCCACAGCCAGTAAACAATCTTACTTTAATTGATCTTTGAAAATTAATATATATATTGTATGTGTCTGCTATTTGATTATTATCTGACTACTGTGACATGTGTGGTGTGAAGTATTTCGAAGTGCTGTTCCTACGACATGACGCCAATAACTATTCTTACGTAAGATTGCTTACGAGTATAAATTTCACTTCCAATTTAATTATTCTTGTTCTGGTGAGGGACTGGCGACCGTTGGTTATTTTCATTAACGACATACTTTGAAAACATTTTTTCCAAATTTTCCACTAACTATTGTCAAATATTAGTTTACGTAATAAAATTGTGTAAAGTTAACCGGACTTTATTTGTAATCGTCATTGCTATAGTATGAGCAGTGGCGATTCGGTTATAACTTCTACTTCTCTCCGTTTTGCATTATTCTTCGGAGTAGATGCCATTTCCCCAGAGATTAGGGACTCTAGGTACACAATCATATAGAAAACCCTAATTAGCAATAGAGGTAGGAGGGTTATAAGATATTTCGATTTCTTAACAGAGGTACTGCCACTATTCCAAGAGGACACCCCCCTGGAGATAAGACAAGTCATGTGATACTACTAAGATTTATGTCCTGCACCTTCTGCACGGAGAATTACTGTCGTTTTGAACAACAGAGTTGAAGATTGTTGGATTGGTCAGTACAGCAACACAAAATGGCTTGTACGCTCGTCAGACCTACTGCCTCCGGACTTGTACTTGTGGGTTAAACTGAAAAAAGTTTACAATGAAATTCCAACCACTCGCGTGTGATTACTGTGTCAGACGGGCCGAAACACATATTTTTCCTTTGGACTGTGACTACTGTGGCCAGACGGGCAGAAATATATATTTTTGCTTTGGACTCGGGATAAGTTCCACTCCCTATTTCCAGTATGAGTTCAGAAAACTCTAGGTGACATCGCCCCTTACATGGACACTCACACTTTCGAGACAGTTTCCAAGCCATGAAAGATGGTATTGCACGAGCCTGTTCTGTTGTCAGCTCGGATGAAATTCAACGTGCAGTATTGTCCACATCCAATCATCTTAGACCATGTATGGCTGCTAATGGTCACCATTTTGAACAACGTTATCTGATGTCATTAAATTATTTACTTTTTTTCTCATCCTAGTCTCACTGTATGTTTGCATACGCGCTTGTAAAAGGTCAACACCTTGATCTGGCGTAAAACATAACATGCCAATCCATTTCAAATAACAACGTTTACATCTGTACCTCCTCTACCCTTCCACCTACGAAAACAAATTATGAAGCCCAACTCCCCCCCCCCCCCCCTTCAAGCTAAGCAGCTTTTGTTTGCAAGATTTTCTTCTATCACTGAAAGTGTCATAGTTGTCCATGTGTCCTGTCGTAGATGCCTCACTCTGTATAGACAAATTCAATCAAATGGTTCAAATGGCTCTGAGCACTATGGGACTCAACATCTTAGGTCATAAGTCCCCTAGAACTTAGAACTACTTAAACCTAACTAACCTAAGGACATCACACACACCCATGCCCGAGGCAGGAATCGAACCTGTGACCGTAGCAGTCCCGCGGTTCCGGACTGCAGCGCCAGAACCGCTAGACCACCGCGGCCGGCACAAATTCAATCCAGCTTCTGCTTTGCTGTTACATGTTTGTCGTCTTCCTCCTGTCCCTCATTCTACAACACTACCTGGCTGAAACATGTGCTCTATGTTCGATCTCCGATACTATCACGGCCATGGGGACAAAAGAACTCCAGGTAAGCTATTATGTATCTGGAATTAGAAGGAGCAGTTAGAGCAGCAGGTCTGGTAGTTACCATAAATGTTAATTCACCATTTACTATGAGTATCTCTTTGAAGTCGTTCTATAAGACTCACTACTGTTTATTTAATGTTCGATTATATATGCAATATCATAACCGACGTCTAACGGCTACAAACGCGGAATTGCATTACACTAAAGCTAGAACAGTCCGTCGGAATTCCTAGTGATGTGCTCCCTGTGTTTATCTCCTGACTGCCGTGGGAGCCGCAAGCAATCTGACACCGGCCAGAGCAAACGGAAGGGGGCAGTCATTTGACTGTAGCAGAGATAGCGCATCTGGTTAATTGGAGAGTAAATCAGAGCTTCCGTCTAAGTGCGCTCCCTCCCTGCTGTCACAGGAGGCGACTAGGAAGTGTGTGTGTGTGTGTGTGTGTGTGTGTGTGTGTGTGTGTGTGTGTGTTTAACAACGAGGTCATTAGAGACGGTGAACAAGCTCGGATTACGGAAGGATGGAAGGATGGGGAAGGAAATCGGCCGTGCTCTTTCGAAGGAAGCAACCCGGCATTTGACTGAAGCGATTCAGGGAAATCACGGAAAACCTAAGTCACGATGGCCGGACGTGGGTTTGAACCTTCGTCCTCCCGAAGTCCAGTGAGCTAACAACTGCACCACATCGCTCGATGACGCGGATGAAGCGATCGTTTGACGAAAGATAACACACGGACATTCACACTTGTTCTGAAATAGTGTTTTGTTTTTTCCACTAGACAGTGCAAGACGTTCCTCCAAAAACTCGTCAACACGCAGACAAATGTCATACTAACAAATGTAAAGCCACCTGATGGAGGTTTAAACCTTTGAAACGCGTTTTGGAGCTAAACAGTGACTGGTAACAGTAAACTTGTTGTTTTATTTAATGTCTTTAACAGCCACGGTAAAGCCTAACCTAAAATGTTCGCATTTAAAGTAGCAGACGATGTTATCATGGACCCTACTGCTATCTCCAACACCTCGAGCCGCCATTTTGCGGAAGTTTCGAGCTCTTCCAACTATCGCCCTACCTTCCTCTATCGGAAACGAGTGGAGGAGGCTCGGGCGATACCGTTCTCTTCCCAGGGTCGTGAGTGCTACAATGCCGCCTTTACTATGAGGAAGCTCTATCATGCTCTCAGTTCATCCCGATACTCCGTCCCAGGGCCAGACGCTGTCCACATTCAAATGTTGCAGCACCTTTCTCTTGCGGTTGAGGACCTTTTGCTTAAAACGTAAAACCACACCTCGGCAGAGTGCACATCTTCCAGACCTTGGCGTGAAGCCACCGTCATATCCATATCGAAGCCCGGTAAGGACAAAAACCTAGCTTCTAGCTACCGCCCCGTCTCTCTCACCAGCTGCATTTGTAAGGTGATGGAATGTATGATTCATGCCCGGCTGGTAAGGTGGCTCGAGTCTCGCAATTTACTAACGAATGCACAGTGTGGATTTCGATCACGGCGTTCTGCATTTGACCATCTCGTTACTTTGTCCACCCATGTCATTTGCGGTAATCCCAAACTGTGGCCGTGTTTTTCTATTTGTAGAAGGCCTACGACACCTGCGGGAGAACTGGTACTCTTTGTACTCTTTACACGTGGGGCTTCCATGGCTGCCTACCCTGTTTCCTTCAGGAATTTTTAAAAGACCGAGTTTTTCAAGGTGCATGTGGGTTCTGCCCTGTCGGACACCTTTATCCACGAAAACGGTGTGCCTCAGGGTTCCGTCCTGAGCGTCGTCCTCTTCGCTATCGCCAATAAACCTATAATGGTCTGTCTCTCGCCGGGCATCTTCAGCTCCCTTTTTGTTGACGATTTTCCCATCTATTACAGTTCTCCACGGACCTGTCTTAATGAGCGGCGTCTTCAGCGATGTCTCGATCGTCTTTACTCCTGGAGCATCGACAATGGCTTTCGTTTTTCCACTGGCAGCGCAAATGGTTTCTCCCACCATCTTTACATCTTGGGGATGTTGCCACTCCGTTCGTTGAAACTACGAAATTCCACCACTGTGGCATCCGTTTGGCCACTGGCGCCTATCACACTAGCCCAGTTGAGAGTCTGTATGCAGAAGCTGCTGAACTACCACCGCCATGACTTTCTCCTCAGCAGGTATGTAGGCCGTTTGTCTGCCGTGCGTGGCTACCCATTGTATCATCTTCTATGATCCCCTTGATCGCCAGTATGGGACATATCCCAGTTACACCTGCAACTTTCCCGCTGGGCGTGGACCCTTCGCCACCTTGGCTTCGTGAAGCGACCCATGTTAACCTTGGCCTTCATTCGCTTCCTAAGGACACTACTCCAGCCTCGCTCTATCGCCTTCAGTTTCACCTTCGCATGTAACTTCGCGATAGTACCTTTGTGTACACTGATGACTCTCGGACTGACCGTGGGATCGGGTGTGCCTTCGTCATGGCGCCCGTGATATCGGCTTCCGGCACACTGCTCAGTATTTACAGCAGAGTTCAAAAATGGCTCTGAGCACTATGCGACTTAAACTTCTGAGGTCATTAGTCGCCTAGAACTTAGAACTAATTAAACCTAACTAACCTAAGGACATCACAACATCCATGCCCAAGGCAGGATTCGAACCTGCGACCGTAGCGGTCGCACGGCTCCGGACTGTAGCGCCCAGAACCGCACGGCCACTGCGGCCGGCTACAGCAGAGTTCTTCGTCCTTATCAGGCCACGGAGTACTTCCGGCGACGCAGACTTTTCAATTGTGTTATCTGCTCAGGCTCACTCGGCGCCCTTCAAAGTCTATGTGCGCTGTACACTGCCCATCCCTTAGAGCAGCGGGTCCAGGAAAACTAACTTGCTCAGTCTTGGTGCAGCCACTGTGATGTTTATGTAGGTTCCTGGTCATGTTGGTCTCCCAGGAAACGAGGCTGCTGACGCTGCTGCCAAGGCTGCAGTTCTCGTACCTCAGCCCACTAGGTCCTATATTCCCTCTGATGATTTCTGTGTTGCCATCTGTCAAGAGGTCGTGTCCCTCTGGCATCGCCAATGGTCCTCCCTTCACGGGAATAAGCTCACGCTTATTAAGCCTCTCCCAGCGGCTTGGACGACCTCCTCTCGGCCTTCCCGCCGGGAGGAAGTCATTTTAATTAGGCTGCGTATTGGGCACTGCCTTTTTAGCCATCGTCATATGATTAAGTGGCGCTACCCCACCACTTTGTACATATTGAACCCAAGTTTTAACGGTCCGCCACTTCCTGACGGAATGTACATTTTTGTATCCGTTTACGTTCACGCTTGGGTTTGCCGTCTGAGTTATCGGCCATTTTAGCAAATGAAGCGCGGGCTGTCGACCGCGTTTTACTTTCTATCCGCCAAAGCAATTTGGTGAAGGCCGTTTAATTTTTAGTTTTGGACCTCCGTATCTGTATGGTGCCTTTTTTAGCCCTTTCTCCACGTCCCTGTTTTTAGTTGTCTTTTCTAATGTCACTTGGGACTGACATATAGTCGTTTTTTAACTTCTCTCTGTCTTCGTGTTTTATATTTTTGGCTTGGGCGCGTATGACCCCAGATGTTTTTTGCGCCCTAAAGCAAAGCAAAACATGTTGTTGTTGTGGTCTTCAGTCCTGAGACTGGTTTGATGCAGCTCTCCATGCTTCTGAATCTGCTTGGTGTATTCATCTCTTGGCCTCCCTCTACGATTCTTACCCTCCACGCTGCCCTCCAGTACTAAATTGGTGATCCCTTGATGCCTCCGAAAATGTCCTACCAACCGATCCCTTCTTCTTGTCAAGTTGTGCCGCAAACTCCTCTTCTCCCCAATTCTATTCAATACCTCTTCATTAGTTATGTGATCTACCCACCTAATCTTCAGCATTCTTCTGTAGCACCACATTTCGAAAGCTTCTTGTCTAAACTATTTATCGTCCATGTTTCACTTCCATAGATGGCTACAATCCATACAAATACTTTCAGAAACGAGTTCCTGACACTTAAATCTATACCCGATGTTAACAAATTTCTCTTCCTCAGAAACGCTTTCCTTGCCATTGCCAGTCTACATTTTATATCCTCTCTACTTCAACCATCATCAGTTATTTTACTCCCTAAATAGCAAAACTCCTTTACTACTTTAAGTGTCTCATTTCCTAATCTAATCCCCTCAGCATCACCCGATTTGATTGACTACATTCCACCATCCTCGGTTTGCTTTTGTTGATGATCATTTTATAGCCCCCTTTCAAGACACTGTCCATTCCGTTCAACTGCTCTTCGAAGTCCTTTGCTGTCTCTGACAGAATTACAATGTCATCGGCGAACCTTAAAGTTTTTATTTCTTCTCCATGGATTTTAATGCCTACTCCGAATTTTTCTTTTGTTTCCTTTACTGCTTGCTCAATACACAGATTGAATAACATCGGGGAGAGGCTACAACCCTGCCTCACTCCCTTCCCAACCACTGCTTCCCTTTCATGTCCCTCGACTCTTGTAACTGCCATCTGGTTTCTGTACAAATTGTAAATAGCCTTTCGGTCCCTGTATTTTACCCCTGCCACCTTCAGAATTTGAAATAGAGTATTCCAGTCAACATTGTCAAAAGCTTTCTCTAAGTCATAAATCCCTGTGCTGCATTGTGGTACGCGTTGTAAGAGGAGCCAAAACAAAACTGTGCCGTAATTTGTTTTCTGCGTTTGGTTAGATGGCGTGGACGTTTCCCGTATAGCCAAACATGGTTGAATGACGAAAAAAGATTGGCAGGCATCTCTCAGGCAAGAAACGGGAATCGCAAGAGAGGTGGTGGTCTTTGTGCTCTAAGTCTGGTCTATCTGTAAAAATCGAGACGATAGAGGAAAAAAATTAAAATAAATCGTTGGTCAGTTTTCAGCATCCTGCGCTAAATTTTGAACTTTGCAGCGGTCGTCGGCCGCTGGGTTCCGCGGCTGCCCGCGCTAATTCAAGGAGCTTTTTCTTCGGCACGTTTGGCGCCGTAGCCATCGATTGAAATAGTTCCTCTGCCTGTTTCGCCGTCCGTCCGTCAGCGATGCTTTGCTTACCGCTATCGCAGGCGTCCAGAGAGGTCAAAAGGCATTAAGTGCTGCCGAGGAGGTGCTCGGTGGCTCGCCGGCGGTGACTGCTTAACAACGATGTCTAGAGGCTCTGTGGTGGCGACCCTGAGATTCGTGTTGGCCATAGACAAGTAGTCGGTTTGGTTCCCCAAAACGTGGCAGTTGGAGCTTGGTAAAAGGTTTACTTGTGTGCGCTGCTTAACCGCCGTCGCTTTACCGGTTAGTTGCTAGGCCACAGTAATGGAGTGGAGTGCGTGGAGTGGTTTGTGGTGTGTGCAGTTTACTCTTGTTACGAATCACCTACCGTTTCATCCAATTACAGGACGACACGCGCCAGAAACCACACCGCCGTTAAGTATAATTTTGCTTTGTGTTGCTGCTACGTGCTACGCTGAGATCTGATTGGAATAATGAGAATAGTTTGTGTTTAATTGGTTTCGCTTGTGACAGAATCGGATTAACGCGTTGTTCACGTAGTTAACCTATGGATCTTAGTGTTACGACGCTGTGAACACTTAACTAAACAGGCTTGATGCTTTTGACGCCGCTTGCCTACCTTAGTAGCAGTGCACCACTGTAGCTGTACCTAGGCAGTCGTACCTAGGCAATCTTATCTATTACTAGCTCTCTATTCTCACGAAGCAGTGAGTGCTATCGACAGGGGTTGTCAAACAACTTCCGTATTTTGACATTTCGACACCGTTTCTCACAAGCGTCTTCTCTTAAAACTGCGTGCCTATGGAGTATCGTCTCCGTTGTGCGACTGGATTCGTGAGTTCGTCTCAGGTAAATCACAGTTCGTAGTAATTGACGGAAAGCCGCCGAGTAAAACAGAATTAATATCTAGCGTCCCCCAAGGAAGTGTCATACGCCCTCTTCCGTTCCTGATCTACATACATGAGAGAGGAGATAATCTGAGCAGCCCCCTTAAATTGTTTGCAGCTGATGCTGTCATTTACCGCCTTGCGAAATCATCAGACGATCAAAACCAACTGCAAAATGAATTAGACAGGATATCTGTATGGTGCAAAAGGTGGCAATTGACCCTGAATAAAGAAAAGTGCGAAGTTATCCACATGAGTACTAAATGAAATTTCGGTTGTACGATGAACCGCACAAATCTACAGGCTGCAAATTCAACGAAATACCTAGCGATTGCAATTACGAATAGCTTCAGTTGAAACGATGACATACATAATGTTGTGGCTAAAGCAAACCAAAGACTGCGATTCATTGGAAAACGGAACAGATCGACTAAAGAGACTGCGTATACCACGCTTGCCGCCTTCTTTTGGAGTACTGCTGTCATCAGATGGGACTAACGGAGGACATCGAAAAAGTTCAAAGAAGGGCACATCGTTTTGTATTATTGCGAAATACGGGAGAGTGTGCCACAGAGCGATGATACATGAATTGGAGTGGCAATCATTAAAACAAAATCGTTTTTCGTTGCGGCGGCATCTTCTCCTGAAATTTCAATCACCAGCTTTCTCCTTCGAATGCGAAAATATTCTGTCGGTTCCCATCTACATAGCGAGACACGATCATCATGATAAAATAAAAGGAATCAGAGCTCGCACAGAAAGATTTAGGTGCTCGTTTTTCCCCCGCGCTGTTAAAAAGTGGAATCGTAGAGAAATACACACATCAAAAGAAGTTTTGCATCATCCCTGTTCCTAGAACTCCTAAAGATAGACGTTGACTGTGGATATTTTATCACAGACACAGTCCCTTTGACTGTTCAGAGAAATCACTAAACCTACCCAGAGATGTAAACCATCATGCACGAGCAGCGCCTATTAGACAGAGGGGGTCCGGTCGCCGATCAGTACCAGTCATTCCACCTATCCTCCGACCGACAGTGCAACCATATCGGCAGCATACTGGCGAGGCATTCGTCTTCATGGACGACAAAAATGGTTCAAATGGCTCTGAGCACTATGGGACATAGCATCTGAGGTCATCAGTCCCCTAGAACTTAGAACTACTTAACCTAACTAACCTAATGACATCACACACATCCATGCCCGATGCAGGATTCGAACCTGCGACCGTAGTGATCGCGCGGTTCCAGAATGAAGCGCCTAGAGCCGCTCGGCCACTGCGACCGGCCATGGACGACAATTCGCGCCCCCATCGTGCTCATGCTCCCATGACTTCCTTCAGGATAACGACATCGCTCGACTAGAATGGCGATCATGTTGTCCAGACTTGAACCCTATCAAACATACCTGGGATAGATTGAAAAGGGCTGTTTATGGACGACGTGACCCACCAACCACTCTGAGGGATCTACGCCGAGGAGTGGAGCAGTCTGGACCAACAGTGCCTTGATGAACTTGTGGACAGTACGCCACAACGAATACAGGCATGCATCAATGCAAGAGGACGTGCTACTGGGTATTAGAGGTACCGGTGTGTACAGTTATCTGGACGACCACATCTGAAGGTCTCGCTGTATGGTGGTACAACATGTAAGTGTGGTTTTCATGAGCAAAAAAATGGCGGAAATTATGTTTATGTTGATCTTTATTCCAATTTTCTGTAGAGGTTCCGGAACTCTCGGAACCGAGGTTATGCAAAACTTTTTTTGATGTGTGTAGCTTGAATGTGGTTCGATGCACCCTCTGTTAGGCACTTATTTGTGAACTGCTGAGTGTTCATGCACGTGTAGACGTATATGTAGCGAAGGAATAACACCAAGATTCACGACTTCTCTTGACACTTTCTAGATGATCATCAAAACTTTACGACTACCCTCAGAATGTTCTGTTCGAGGAAGCGAAAGTACCCTCAGACCAGAAAGGCTGACTGTTTGAAATTCCTCGCTCTCAAATGGTGCAGAAGCACCCACTTCTTAAAAGCAGCTCCATGATCAGTACGCATGTTCGGTGAAGACGAACTACCATTTATCGTACCAAATGGCATTTCTTTTTTGCAAGTGATTAACACGCTAATGCCCATACATACTACGACCCGACTTTCATTTAATACTGCGGCAGACGGTGGCACGTGACACAGTATGAGCACGCTTTTTAGTGCCCACCAGAGTCAATAAACTGTCCGCTCAGAGCTGCGCCCCGTGGAAAAACACGGCGCTCGGAGCGGAATCTCTCTCTGGCTCTTTCAGGAGGCGCCAAAGCCAGACCGGCTTTCCGGAACACCGCGTTTAAGTTTTAAATACTCCGTGATGCGCTCCCATTACAGACACTCCACGCGAGGGCCGAGGTGGGGGACGGTAATTGCGGAAGTTCCATTAGCCACCCCCGCAAAGGGCGCGTAAAATCTTGTTAGTGCACAGTGAAGAGTCAAACTCGATTCATTTCATGCCATTACGTGCAGGCTCAGTGGCGTAATCACGGCGCAGGCGGCCATGTTGGACGCGCGGGGGTGTGAGGGTGGCGGAGCAGCGAGGGGGTGGATCATCGCTTTTTACGGCGCATTTATGACCGCCTCCTCTTCACGGGACTCGCCACATCCGCGACAGCATGTGTGGCCGCACACAGGTCCGGTTACTCATTAGCGAGCGCACAGGTTTTTAAAACACTTTTTTACATTAACGCCTGCATATACGAGCGAGTTCAAAGAAGCTCTTCTTTGCGACGTCTGGTGGATAAACTCTGCTTCGGCCCGAAATAAAATTTATGTCCTTTAAAAGAAACGCGTTACTCTGATGCTACAAGCGTGTAATTATTAAAAATGTAATTAATGAAAGCCCTCTACAGTTGCAGATATGTACTTAATATTAAGTCCACCACTGGTTTCCGGTCTTCACATCCAGGCCATTTTCAAGCGCATTTGGGGCTGTCATTATTAATGCTTAATATGATGAACATATAAATATTTTATGTAAGAAGAAAGAAAAAGAAACCCTACACATGTATAGTACAAGCGCAGAAAGAATTCATATCTGTGTTCATGTGAGCCACATCAAATGATAAAAAGAGTAGAAGTCGGGTGGATTTGAAAGTTATATCTCCAATGGTATAGTGAGAAAAATGGGTGTTTTGTGATTATAAATAGTGTACAATTAAAGACATAAAAAATTATTGGCAAGCTTTAGTTCGAAAGGAGGGCAACAATGACACTGCGTGAATACAGCGGCAGAGGGTCCGTCTAAGACCTTACAAAAACAGTAATTAATGACCGAGAAAAAATATCACCTTTTGAATCTGGATTTAATCCAAAAACCTGAGCTGACTGCCACTACGTATATGAAGTAACACCTGCTCGCAGCATGCGGAATATAAGGTGTGTTGAAAGGGATGCCTGTTATGCCTAGGAATAAGTGAATGGTTGTCTCTGTACAGGAATATTTTTGAAGTGCGCAACAAAGGTGCACCGAGGGTGTTGCCGAGCTGAGTTGTCTTAGAAGGGCCCTTCGTCTTTTTATTCACGCATGTCAACGCCACACCACCGGTGATAACGCCACAGAAGAGCTCAAGAAGCACTAACACCCTTTGCTGCTTCGGATCATGTTTAAATTTCGTCGAATGTTTATGAACTGTCCCTAATAGTTGCCCTGGACACCAGAGCAGAAATTGTAATCACGCTACACTCCAAACGGGTGCCATAACATTCAACAAGTTTGCAGCCCCACGATGTCGAGGAAGAGCTAGATCGTCCGTGTGGAATGTTACCAGCGTCAGAGGTTATGGAGAATGTCCTCCTGTTGTTCAGAGCACTGCGAAGTTTATTTATTTCTTTATTTATTTCGTTGACAGTCACCCACCCCCTTGAAATGAAAGGTGGGTCGGATGCTTCTAAATCTAACAGCAAATACCTCTTATTACTATGATCTTATTGGTATACAGTTATTAATGCTTTTATGAGTAATGTGAAGAACTTAATATATAAAAATTTCTCTAAGGTTACAGAGAACTGATTGCTTTACAATTGTTAAAGTGGTTCGACACACACCAAAATAAGTTTTGCTTCACCCCGGTTAACAGAACTCCTGAAGATAGATGTTGACTGTGGGTATTGTATCACAGACACAGTCCCTTTGACTGTTCACAGAAACCACTAGACCCGCACAAAAAATTTAAACAACCATGCATGAGCAGGGCCTATTAGACGGAGGGGGTCCGACAGCCGATCAGTTCCAGTCATTCCACCGAGAAGGAAGTACACGCCACGTGTTGTCTGTAGTTCAACCTTGCCTAGGCGCTCAATACCGCGGTTCGATCGCGTCCGCATTGTTACTTTGTGCCAGGAAGGGTTCTTAACAAGGGACGTGTCCAGGCGTCTCTGAGTGAACCAAAGCAATGTTGTTCGGTCACGGGGGAGATACAGACAGGAACTGCCGATGACATGCCTCTACTGCAGTGGATGACCACTACCTACGGATTATTGCTCGGAGGAACCCTAACAGCAACGCCACCACGTTGAATAATGCTTTTCGTGCAACCACAGGACATCGTGTTACGACTCAAACCGTGCGCAATGAACTGCCATAATGCGTATCTTCACTCCCGACGTCCACGGCAAGGTCCATCTTTGCAACCACGACATCATGCAACGCGGTATAGTTGGGCCCAACAACATGCCGAATGGACCGCTCAGGATTGGCATCACGTTCTCTTCACCGATGAGTGTTGCATATGCTTTCAACCAGACAATCATCGGAGGCGTGTTTGGAGGCAACCCGGTCAGGCTGAATGCCTTAGACACACTGTCCAGCGAGTGCAGCAAGGTGGACGTTCCCTGCTGTTTTGGGGTGGCATTATGTGGGGCCGACGTACGCCGCTGGTGGTCATGGAAGGCGCCATAACGGCTGAACGATACGTGAATGACATCCCCCGACCGATAGTGCAACCATATCGGCAGCATATTGGCGAGGCATTCGTCTTCATGGATTACAATTCGTGACCCCCATGGTGCAATGTTGTGAATGACTTCCTTTATGATAACGACATCGCTCAACTAGAGTGGCCAGCATGTCCTCTAGACACGAACCCTATCGAACATGCCTGGGATAGATTGAAAAGGGCTGTTTATGGACGACGTGACCCACCAACCATTCTGAGGGATCTACGTTGAGGAGTGGGACAATCTGGACCAACAGTGCCTTCATGAACTTGTGGATAGTATGCCACGATGAATACAGGCATGCATCAATGCAACAGGACGTGCTACTGGTTATTAGAGGTACTGGTGTGTACAGCAATGTGGACCACCACCTCTGATGGTTTCGCTGTATGGTGGTACAACATGCAATATGTGATTCTCATGAGCAATAAAAAGGGCGGAAATGATGTTTACGTTGATCTCTTTTTCAATTTTCTGTACAACTACCGGAACTCTCCGAACCGAGGTGATGCAAAACTTGTTTGATGTGTGTATGTAATTTGGGTCTGCCTAGTCGGGGAGAAGATAATTTATATAATGCAGACGTCAAAGAAAAAAAGAAGTAATACAATAATTGTGGTGAATGTAAGTTGCAATATGTAGTGCGATGTGATATGATCCATTTGGATGTATAACACAGTCTAAGCGGCTTGTTGCTTGATAGTAGCCGACTTCTATCTGTTTCAGGCGACTAAGTCTCCGTAGAACCTCGAGCCATTCTCACCCGAAATGGTTTGTGTTTATGTGCGTTTATTGCATTTGTGCTTACTGCGAAGTGTGAAATATGTGGGACTCAACACCATCCCCCGAGGCCTTTTCGTGTCGATTCTGAGCAGCGGTCTGTCTGAAATGTTTTCCTCGGCCACTCAAAAAAACACCGTGGTACAGAAACGCTGGGCGTAGCGGTTCCGACAGTCTGAAATTTCGAACACGTCAGAATATAACTCATTTGAATTTCGAATAGGTCAGAAAATAACTTTTTTTAAGGCTGAAGTTTGGCAATACGCACCCATTTTTCTCACGATATTACTGGTGGACATGTAACTTTTAAATCCGCGAGACTTACTTTTTTTTATCATTTCACGTGGCTTCGCAACAGCCCAATGGAATAAGATACGTATTCTTTCTGTGCATTAACCGTACACGTGTAAAGTTGGGTTTTATCTCCTGTTATACACTGAAGCGCCAAAGAAACTGGTACAGGCATGAGTATTCAAATACAGAAATAGGCAGAGTACGGCGCTGCGGTCGGCAACGCCTATACAGGGTGTTACAAAAAGGTACGGCCAAACTTTCAGGAAACATTCCTCACACACAAATAAAGAAAATGTGTTATGTGGACATGTGTCCGGAAACGCTTAATTTCCATGTTAGAGCTCATTTTAGTTTCGTCAGTATGTACTGTACTTCCTCGATTCACCACCAGTTGGCCCAATTGAAGGAAGGTAATGTTGACTTCGGTGCTTGTGTTGACATGCGACTCATTGCTCTACAGTACTAGCATCAAGCACATCGGTACGTAACATTAACAGGTTAGTGTTCATCACGAACGTGGTTTTGCAGTCAGTGCAATGTTTACAAATACGGAGTTGGCAGATGCCCACTTGATGTATGGATTAGCACGGGGCAATAGCCGTAGCGCGGTACGTTTGTATCGAGACAGATTTCCAGAACGAAGGTGTCCCGACAGGAAGCAATTGATCGGCGTCTTAGGGAGCACGGAACATTCCAGCCTATGACTCGCGACTGGGGAAGACCTAGAACGACGAGGACACCTTCAATGGACGAGGCAATTCTTCGTGCAGTTGACGATAACCCTAATGTCAGCGTCAGAGAAGTTGCTGCTGTACAAGATAACGTTGACCACGTCACTGTATGGAGAGTGCTACGGGAGAACCAGTCGTTTCCGTACCATGTACAGTGTGTGCAGGCACCATCAGCAGCTGATTGGCCTCCACGGGTTCACTTCTGCGAATGGTTCATCCAACAATGTGTCAATCCTCATTTCAGTGCAAATGTTCTCTTTACGGATGAGGCTTCATTCCAACGTGATCAAATTGTAAATTTTTACAATCAACATGTGTGGGCTGACGAGAATCCGCACGGAATTGTGCAATCACGTTATCGAACAGATTTTCTGTGAACGTTTGGGCAGGCATTGTTGGTGATGTCTTGATTGGGCCCCATGTTCTTCCACCTACGCTCAATGGAGCACGTTATGATTTCATACGGGATACTCTACCTGTGCTGCTAGAACATGTGCTTTTACAAGTACGACACAACATGTGGTTCATGCACGATGGAGCTCCTGCACATTTCAGTCGAAGTGTTCGTACGCTTCTCAACAACAGATTCGGTGACCGATGGATTGGTAGAGGCGGACCAATTCCATGGCCTCCACGCTCTCCTGACGTCAACCCTCTTGACTTTCATTTATGGGGGCATTTGAAAGCTCTTGTCTACGCAACCCAGGTACCAAATGTAGAGACTCTTCGTGCTCGTATTGTGGACGGCTGTGATACAATACGCCATTCTGCAGGGCTGCATCAGCGCATCAGGGATTCCATGCGACGGAGGGTGGTGCATGTATCCTCGCTAACGGAGGACATTTTGAATATTTCCTGTAACAAAGTGTTTGGAGTCACGCTGGTACGTTCTGTTGCTGTGTGTTTCCATTCCATGATTAATGTGATTTGAAGAGAAGTAATAAAATGAGCTCTAACATGGGAAGTAAGCGTTTCCGGACACATGTCCACATAACAAATTTTCTTTCTTTGTGTGAGAGGAATGTTTCCTGGAAGTTTTGCCGTACCTTTTTGTAACACCCTGTATAAGAAAACTGTCTGGCGCAGTTGTTATATCGGTTACTGCTGCTACAATGGGAGCTTATCAGGATTTAAGTGAGTTTGAAGGTAGTGTTATAGTCGGCGCACGCGCGGCGGGACACACCGTCTCCGAGGTAGCGATGAAGTGGGGATTTTCCCGTGCGACCATTTCAGAAGTGTACCGCGAATATCAGGAATCCGGTAAAACATCGAATCTCCGTCCGACATTGCTGCGGCCGGAAGAAGATGCTGCAAGAACGGGACCAACGACGACTGAAGAGAATCGTTCAACGTGACAGAAGTGCAACCCTTCCGCAAATTGCTGCAGATTTCAGTGCTGGGTCAGCAACAAGTGTCAGCATGCGAACCACTGCTACAGACATTAATCGAGGCCATGCGACGCCGTGTTGCGGCACTTCTGCGTGCTGGCGGGGGCCCTACACGATATTAGACAGGTGTATCAATTTCTTTGGCTCTTTAGTGTAGCGTTCGTGTGTTCATCATATTATGCATTAACAGCGGCAGTTTCAGATGTACTTAAAAATGGCTTGGATATGAAGACAGAGAGTGGACTTAATGAAGTACGTAGCAGCACCTGGAACAGCCTTTCACTGACTGAATATACAGCTGCGGGATCACAGCACCCTTCGAACGTTCAGAAGGTAATATTAAATATTTGTCACTGCTTATTTCTGTCGCGCTACATGCAGCGTGATTCAACTGAGCTCTTCACCTAAAATATTTGCGGAACCGTTTAAGATAGTGTAATTCTGTTTTCACCCAGATGAACTGCAAGGAAGTCCGCACTAAACAATGCGAAGTCTCTTTACAAAGCTCCATTAACTGCAGAGATATTAGATTCAAAAGAACGTTATCAAATGGGGACTTTAGTAATTTATACTGCTAGCATCATTCTTCTCAGAGAGACAAATGCAACGGCGTTTCACTCTTCAACACTCGATTACCAGTTTCATAGTAATAACAATCTTTGGAATTCTGTATTTATCTGTTTGGAACACGAAGCCAATTGCTGTCTTACGCGAAAGATCAGGTTCATGTGGCGTTCAAGCCTGCCGCAGGTAAGAGAGTAAGATCAGAATAGTGGAGAAAAGTTTTAAATTAAACTGATACGAATCACACTTCGTTGCAACTAGTAGGACCGACACACCAACTGGAAGGAAAAGGACGTGGCTCCTTTCAAGGGAAACTCCCCATCGCATCCCTCTCAGATTTGGTGGTAAGAGGGCCCAGCGGACAGCCCGTCAAAAACTGAATACATATCAAGCATGAAAAGAGGAAGGTGTACTAAACTGTAAAAAAAAAAAAAAAAAAATTATAGACAGTGAACAGTCCAAGGGAAAGAAGTGCAATATAGAGCTGCCTCAAACAGCAATGGCGTCGTCGTAAAGTGGTCACGGTGTTGGACTGCAGGTCGGGCTAAGTGTGTTCTAACCCTTTTTTTTCATCCGTCCGAATTTGTGTTTGTGTTGTGGTGTAACGTCCGTTTCCAACAGCGAAGTGTAAGGAAGGGACCTATAATAACAGCTGATTCTGCACGACTACTCTCATTAGCAGCTGAAAGGAAGTGGTTTTCGAATGGGAAAGGAAAACGTTTCATGACAAGGCGACAAGTCAACCGAACCATCCAACGTCTGGTTTGTAACACACGGCATTAGTGACAATACCTGTGTCATATCATACGAATTTCTTACCGACGCACCTAATTTGTACATCTGGTAAGAGAATGAGATATGTCTCCTTGCCCGATTTAGGTGTTCATATGAACGTGATAACTCCCATGGAAATGGTGAAAACATAACAGTTTGTCACGTAAGCTGCAATAAATGGACGCAAAAGTTACACAGTTTCATAGTGACCTGTCAAAACATATGTTTTAACGTTTTTGAAGCTGCGTTCCGTTTTGGAAGTTTTGACTCTTGAATTCCTTCGTTGCAACATAATTCACTCACGTTTATTTGTTGTTTTCATTTCTGTGAGACGTGTGTGTTGTATCTGGTCATAGACTGTGCGGCTGGTCCCGGCGGAGGTTCGAGTCCTCCCTCGGGCGTGTGTGTGTGTGTGTGTGTGTGTGTGTGTGTGTGTGTGTGTGTGTGTGTGAGTGTGTGTGTGAGTGTGTGTGTGTGTGTGTGAGTGTGTGTGTTTGTTCTTAGGATAATTTAGGTTAAGTAGTGTGTAAACTTAGGGACTGATGACCTTAGCCGTTAAGTCCCATAGGATTTCACACACATTTGAACATTTGTTAACTTCTCACCAATCTTAGACGGCCGAGGTGGCCGAGCGGTTCTAAGCGCTGCAGTCTGGAACCGCGTGACCGCTACGGTCGCAGGTTCGAATCCTGCCTCGGGCATGGATGTGTGTGATGTCCTTAGGTTAGCTAGGTTTGAGTAGTTCTAAGTTCTAGGGGACTGAGGACTCAGATGTTAAGTCCCATAGTGCTCAGAGCCATGCGAACCATGTGTGCGTATCTGACCTGCACTCACTATCACGTTTACTTGCGACGGTAACGTATTCTTACCACATGACTCCTGTTCTATAACCAATGTATAGTATGACAACTGTCAAGACTACAGAAAGAGAGTAAACATTTCAATGACTAGACTGACAGTTCACAGTGTTCTGAAGGAAAAAAGTGGCACGAGGAAGGTTTGAACACGGCTTCTCCTCTTAACAGTCCAACAAAGTGACCACCTAACCACGAAGCCGCGACTGTACAACGTCGCTCAATATTGCACTTGTTTCAATTTGACTGTTCACTGTTTTTGTTTTTTTTTTTTTTTTTTCACAGTTCAGTACACCTTCTTCTTGTTTTCATGCTTGATCTGCGTTCAGTTTTTGACGTGCTATCCACTGTACCATCTTACCACTAAATCTGACGAGGTGGGGGGGGGGGGGTAGGGATGGTTCGGGGTGCGATGGGGAGTTTCCCTTGTTACCATGAATTACCAGTTAACTACGGTAACAGTTTAGCCCTTTATTGTGCGAGAGCCTTGACAGAGAACAGTCGCATACGGATTATTTAATAACAACTCGGTGTCACGAGTTTAATTTCGGGATCCATACCAGCATTGCAAAATTACATCAGCAACAGCAATGAAATCATAAAAGAAAGCGGTCATGAATACTTCCTCAAAATTCCGCTTATGTCATAAATTGTTCACAAATGCCCACTGCAATACACATCTGCAATAGATAGTGAAAGAGCAACGCTGCACTCTCCATGTGCGACGCGTGTTTTAACAGCTTCTGTCCGAAATGAGTGTTTCGTTGACAGTGACTAGTACAATATCAAGAACTCTAACTCTAGTTTTAAGCAACGATCCAGTGCCTGTTGCAGACAGTTAGTCCCTTTTTTCTTCTCTCTGCGAGAGCAAGAACTCTCTTCCCACCCACGAGTTACAGCCCCTTGTTACACATCGGTATTCACTAAAGCTGTCCGCGGGGCGTTCTGCACTTTAATTAATTGCCTCGTCTTTTGCATCGTCTGCTTCTCTTCCCATTCCTCTTATTCTGTTTTCAATGGCTGTATATCACTAAAAGAAGTGCTGGGTTTCGTCGAAGTACAGCAGAATTAATCGCTGGTGGGAAAAAAAGTTTCAGCAGTTTCTACAATGTGCCTTATAGCAAAACAAAAGAAATTCTATACAGGTGCGAAAGGCGTTGTAGTCCTTTCAAAATCCGATCTCCTTAGACAGATTACGTTACTGGAGTGATGGGTATCTGAACAAAGGAATCAGAGTGCAACTTAGATCCGCTACTGCTATTGGCAAGGGCAGAAATTTGCGGGCCCACCTTCGATTGAAGTCTGAAGTACAATGGCAGATATTGTGAATGAGCATCAGATGTCGCCGGCAGATGCTGCAGAATAGCTAAAAACGGTTCGTATTTTACTGCAAGTTTCCTCTTGTTTCCCTTCCATATTTGTCATCATACGAGTGTTCTGAAACATTAAATCAGGTACGAGATTAACAGGGACTAGTCTGTGCATTCTGACGACTGAAGACTGACCGATTTCCAAAATATGCATTAGTTTTATCAGTTCTGCTTTTCTAGATACGAAAGGCGCGAAACTCAATTCATCGCCTTGTGTTACCATTAGAAATACTTGTTTTTAATGCACTGTTTAAATTAATGTTCCTCTTAAATTTGAAAAATTGCATTAAAATCACACACTTGCTACATGAAATCCGTTCTTACTGAAAGTAACTATTCAAACAATAGTCTGTCAGTCATGTTCATGTCATCTTGCATTACTATCGCTTACACTGTCAATATGCAAGACGTTACTTTTCATCAAGCTCGTTCACCGATCGTTACGAAATGAGGCAGTTTGACTTCTTACACGTGTGCAAGTGAAAAATACGTTCTAAGTTTTTTCTCAATTTGTATACTGTATGCGTGCGTACGATTAGGGAAGGGGGGGGGAGGGTGGAACTATAAATTCGGTTTCAGAGATATATTAATCCGAATCACTAACTGATCACAAAGCCTAGTTATATATGTAAGGTTGGTTGGTTGGTTGGTTGGTTTAAGGATTAAAGGGACCAAACTGCAGAGGTCATCGGTCCCTTTTTCCAAAAGACTAAAAATACCCACAGAGAATAAAAACTGTTCAACAGAAAAGGAGACAGACGACACAGAACAAAAGAAACATAGACAAGGACCAGACAAAACTAAATAAAATCACACCGAGGGTGACGGTGGTTGGCCGACAATAGGAACAAAAAAAGGAAAAGCCAACCACCGAAAACACATTAAAAACTTAGTTTAAAACCGTAGGCCAAAGGCCAGAATCAACATAAAACAATAAAATAAAACAGAAACACTCAGAGTAAAGAATAAAATCCCCCTGCCCTAATAAAACGTAAAACTAAGCCAGCCGTAACAGGGTCATCAGATAAAAGGGCAGGGAGCGTCTCAGGCAGCGCAAATGTCTGCCTGACCACAGCTAAAAAGGGGCAGGCCAACAAAATGTGGGCCACTGTCAAAGCCGCCCCGCAGCGACATACAGGAGGGTCCTCCCGGCGCAGTAAAAAACTGTGTGTCAGCCGGGAGTGGCCAATGCGGAGCCGACAGAGGACGACTGAGTCCCTGTGGTGGGCTCGCATGGATGACCGCCACACAGTCGTCATCTCCTTAATGGCACGGAGTTTATTGGGCGTGATCCGATCGCGCCATTCAGCTTCCCAAAGCGCAAAAACTTTTCGGCGGAGGACTGCCCGCAATCAGTCTCTGGGAGGCCAACATCCAGAGACGGTTGTCTCGTGGCCTCTTTCGCCAGGCGGTCAACATGTTCATTGCCCGGGATACCGACATGACCGGGGGTCCACACAAAGACCACAGAGCGGCCGCTACGCGCAAGAGTATGCAGGGACTCATGGATAGCCATCACCAGACGAGAACGAGGAAAGCACTGGTCGAGAGCTCGTAATCCGCTCAGGGAATCGCTACAGATAACGAAGGACTCACCTGAGCAGGAGCGGATATACTCTAGGGCTCGAAAGATGGCGACTAGCTCAGCAGTGTAAACGCTGCAGCCAGCCGCCAAGGACCGTTGTTCGGAATGGTCCCCTAGAGTTAGCGCATATCCGACACGACCAGCAACCATCGAACCGTCGGTGTAAACAATTCCAGAGCCGTGATACGTGGCCAGGATGGAAGAAAAGCGGCGGCGGAAGGCCTCTGGAGGGACCGAGTCCTTCGAGCCCTGTGCCAAGTCGAGCCGAAGGCAAGGGCGAGGAACACACCACGGGGGTGTACTCAGAGGCGCCCGGAAAGGAGGTGGAACAGGGAATAACCCAAGTCCGCAGAGAAGCTCCTTGACGCGTACGGCGATCGGACAACCCGACCGGGGCCGACGGTCTGGCAGATGGACGACTGACTGTGGGAACAGGACACGGTAATTTGGATGCCCGGGCAAGCTAAAAACATGGGCAGCATAAGCAGCCAGTAATTGTTGGCGTCGTAACCGCAGTGGAGGGACACCTGCCTCAACAAGGATGCTCTCCACAGGGCTGGTGCGGAAGGCACCAGTGGCAAGTCGGATCCCGCTGTGTAGTATTGGGTCTAGCACCCGCAACGCAGAGGGGGATGCTGAGCCGTAAGCCAGGCTCCCATAATCCAGACGTGACTGGATTAGCGCCTGGTAGAGCCGCAACAGGGTAGATCGGTCGGCGCCCCAGCGGGTGTGGCTCAAGCATCTCAGAGCGTTTAGATGCCGCCAACACGCCTGTTTGAGCTGCCGGATATGAGGCAGCCAAGTCAATCGGGCATCAAAAAGGACACCCAAAAACCGGTGGGTCGCCACCACTGAAAGAAGTTCGCCGGAAAGATAAAGACGCGGCTCCGGGTGGACAGTGCGTCGCCGGCAGAAATGCATTACGCAGGTCTTGGTTGCCGAAAACTGGAACCCATGAGCTACAGCCCGAGACTGCGCCTTGCGGATAGCACCCTGTAGCCGACGTTCAACAGCTGCAATGCCAGTAGAGCTGTAATAAAGGCAGAAGTCGTCAGCATACAGGGAAGCAGAGACAGAATTTCCCACGGCCGCAGCGAGCCCGTTAATGGCTATTAAAAACAGGCAGACACTTAAAACAGAACCCTGTGGCACACCGTTCTCCTGGACGTGGGTGGAACTGTATGAGGCTGCGATTTGCACGCGGAAGGTACGAGACGACAGAAAATTTCTGATAAAGATCGGCAGAGGGCCCCGAAGACCCCACCCATGAAGCGTAGAAAGGATGTGATGACGCCATGTCGTATCGTACGCCTTCCGCATGTCGAAAAAGACAGCGACCAGGTGCTGACGGCGGGCAAAGGCAGTACGGATGGCCGACTCCAGGCTCACCAGATTGTCGGCGGCGGAGCGGCCTTTACGGAACCCACCCTGAGATGGAGCCAGAAGGCCCCGAGACTCCAGGACCCAAGTCAAGCGCCGGCTCACCATCCGTTCGAGAAGCTTGCAAAGCACGTTGGTGAGGCTAATGGGGCGGTAGCTGTCCACCTCCAAAGGGTTCTTGCCTGGCTTCAGAATGGGGATAACGATACTTGCCCGCCACTGCGACGGAAAATCACCCTAGACCCAAATACGGTTATAAAGATCGAGGAGCCGTCGCTGGCAGTCCACTGAGAGGTGTTTCAGCATCTGGCAGTGGATGCTATCTGGTCCAGGAGCGGTATCAGGACAAGCGGCAAGGGCACTGCGGAATTCCCACTCACTGAATGGAACATTGTACGATTCTGGATGGTGGGTGCGAAACGAAAGGATCCGACGTTCCATCCGCTCTTTAATGGTGCGGAAGGCCTGAGGGTAATTCGCAGAAGCGGAACTCATCGCAAAATGCTCTGCTAAATGGTTTGCAATGACGTCGGAGTCAGTACAAACTGCTCCATTCAGTGAGAGCGCAGGGACGCTGACAGGTGGCCGATAGCCGTAGACGCGTCGAATCTTGGCCCAGACCTGCGATGGAGTGACATGGAGGCGTACCGCTCCCAGCACTCCTGCTTGCTTTGGCGGATAAGGAGGCGGGCTCGCGCACGCAGCCGTTTGAAGGTGATCAGGTGTTCAATGCAGGGATGTCGCTTGTGACGCTGTAGCGCCCGCCGGCGATCTGTAATCGCTGCAGCGATCTCAGGCGACCACCAAGGCACAGTCCGCCGCCGAGGCGACCCAGAGGAGCGGGGAATGGCAGATTCGGCGGCAGTAACGATGCCGGTGGTGACCGACTGAACCACCGCATCAATGTCGTCATTAGAGAGAGGCTCAAGAGCGGCAGTGGAGGAGAACAAGTCCCAGTCAGCCATATTCATAGCCCATCTGCTAGGGCGCCCAGAAGAGTGACGCTGTGGTAGTGACAGAAAGATCGGAAAGTGGTCACTATCACACAGGTCGTCATGCACACTCCATTGGACAGACGGTAAGAGGCTAGGGCTACAGATTGAAAGGTCAATGGCAGAGTACGTGCCATGCGCCACACTGAAGTGTGTGAAGGCACCATCGTTTAACAGCGAGAGATCGAGCTGCGACAATAAATGCTCAACGATGGCGCCTCGACCTGTTGCTACTGACCCACCCCACAGAGGGTTATGGGCGTTGAAATCGCCCAATAGCAAGAAAGGTGGCGGCAATTGGGCTATCAGCGCAGCCAGGACATGCTGCGAGATATCACCATCCGGTGGAAGGTAAAGACTGCAGACGGTAACAAACTGTGGCGTCCACACCCGAACAGCGACAGCCTCTAAAGGTGTTTGGAGAGGGACAGACTCGCTGTGCAGAGTGTGAAGGACAGAGAGGCAGACGCCACCAGACACCCTTTCATATGCTGCCCGGTTCTTACAATAACCCCGATAGCCACGGAGGGCGGGGGTTCGCATTGCTGGAAACCAAGTTTCCTGAAGAGCAATGCAGAAGAAAGGGTGAAGGCTGATAAGTTGTTGGAGCTCAGCGAGATGGTGGAAAAAACCGCTGCAGTTCCACTGGAGGATGATATATTCCATGGCTGAGAAAGGCGTGAAAGGACTGGGAAGGCAATTTACGCCGCTTGTTCACTCACTGCCACCGATTCAGTACCCGTACGAGAGGCATCCATGGCGTCTGAGGGACCAGCGAGATCAAGGTCCGCAGCGGACGCTAGAATCTCGACTTCATCCTCAGACGCAGAGCGCGAAAGGTGCGGTGGGGTTGGTGCCACCGCAAGTTCTTTGGCCTTAGAGCTCTTTCTCTTAGACTTCTCTCGCTGAACCTTGGGTTTCACCGGCTGGGAAGGCTTCACCGATTCAGTCTCCGGGACAGAGGAGGATCGTGAAGTCCTACGCCCGGCCGCTGGTGAGGACTTATGCCACTGTCGGCCGTCATCCTTCCCGCTGGTGGAACCCTGGGAAGGGAGGGTCCCAAGGGAACTCTTACGGGCGAGAGTAGCCGAAGAAGTTAGACGCTTCTCCGGCTGAGAAGCGGGGACGGACGTCCCCGACGGGTGGGAGGAGGTTGCTCCTGAGGTAGGTGGTGCAGGAGCAACCGGTTGGGTAGAGCCCCCCACGGGCAAGGGGGCAGGAGGAGTCTTACTGCTTATCGAGCTAGCTGGAAGTCTCGAAACTGATGGGGCTAGCACAGTTGTTGTAGCAGCTGCGTAAGACGATGTCATTCTCACAGGATGGAGTCTGTCATATTTCCTTTTGGCCTCAGTATAGGTCAGCCGGTCCAGGGTCTTATATTCCATGATTTTGCGCTCTTTCTGAAAGACTTTGCAGTCAGGCGAGCAAGGAGAATGATGCTCTCCGCAGTTGACACAGATGGGAGGCGGGGCACATGGAGTATCGGGATGAGATGGGCGTCCACAATCTCGACATGTGAGGCTAGAAGTACAGCGAGAGGACATATGCCCGAACTTCCAGCACTTAAAGCACCGCATCGGGGGAGGGATGTAGGGCTTGACGTCACAACGGTAGACCATCACCTTGACCTTCTCCGGTAATGTATCACCCTCGAAGGCCAAGATGAAGGCACCGGTAGCAACCTGATTGTCCTTCGGACCCCGATGAACGCGCCGGACGAAATGAACACCTCTACGCTCTAAGTTGGCGCGCAGCTCGTCGTCAGACTGCAAAAGTAGGTCCCTATGGAAAATAACTCCCTGAACCATATTTAAACTCTTATGTGGTGTAATGGTAACGTGAACATCCCCCAACTTGTTACAAGCAAGTAACCTGCGTGACTGGGTGGAGGATGCCGTTTGTATCAGTACTGACCCAGAGCGCATTTTGGACAAGCCCTCCACCTCCCCAAACTTGTCCTCTAAATGCTCGACGAAGAACTGAGGCTTTGTGGATAGAAAAGACTCCCTATCAGCTCTCGTGCAGACTAAGAATCGGGGCGAATAACTATTACCTCCATCCTGAGACTTACGCTCCTCCCACGGCGTGGCCAGAGAGGGGAACGTTTTCGGATCGTACGTTTGAGCATTAAATTGAGCCCGAGAACGCTTAGAGACTGCTGGCGGCTGGCCGCCAGCGAGAGATGATGTACCACGCTTCATTGCGGGTCATCCGCCCTGTTGCCACCTACTCCGACCAAGGGCCCTCCCCACGGGCGCCACCCAGCCGCAGCAATAGCCACCTGGCAGGATGGCCAGTGCCGGGAGTCCTGATGCCCCAGGGAGACGGGCATCTACTCCTTGGCATACGTGGGGAGTTAACGGCGCAGGCATCAGTAGAGCGATCCCTGTGTTGTCAGGGGGCTACAACCAAGAGGGTACATGGCGGCCCCACCACAACGGACTGGCTACCGTGCTGGATCTTAGGTGCAAATATGTCCAAGGTCGTCGTCGCAGTTAAAAGCAACACTGCAGCACTGCAGAGTGCAGCGTGGTAATCGCACCCAGGGACGTATCCTCGCCCAAGAGATGGAAAACGAGCGGGACACCATTGCAACGACGAAAAAGCCGGCTAAAGGTCTCAATGCACGACGGATACAGTGCACCATGTAAGGCGCCCTTCCCCAATTGGCTCGCTCTTCGGAATAATTTAGAAAGATGGAGGTCAAACCCGAGAGGGGACCATCACATAAGGCCGAAACATTTGAGACTCCTTTTAGTTGCCTCTTACGACAGGCAGGAATACCGCGGGCCTATTCTTATCCCCGAACCCGCAGGGGGGTATATATGTAAGGTGGTGGGTTGTTTATACGTAGTAATACAAAATAAAAATGGACTGCATTGTGTCCTTAAATCAGCGCATATTGTTTGAGAGTCTGTTCTCTTTTTGCTGAGCGTTTATCCATGGCTCGAACAAACGCCGGTAATTCTTCGTGTAGCCGCTTCGGTGACGAAAAATCATAAATCATTTTTAACTTTACATAAATCAAGCACTTACTTGTTACTTCTCTTTTTCCAGACTAAATATGAGTCTGGGTCTGCGTCCTTCGTTTATGCTGGTGCTATAGGCAGAGTGCTGGTGTCAGTAATCTAACACATTTCAATTGGGCTGTCGATGAGAAGATGCTATGCCCACCTATTATATTTACATGTACTCATATCCATCAGCCGGCCGAAGTGGCCGCGCGGTTCTGGCGCTGCAGTCTGGAACCGCGAGACCGCTACGGTCGCAGGTTCGAATCCTGCCTCGGGCATGGATGTGTGTGATGTCCTTAGGTTAGTTAGGTTTAACTAGTTCTAAGTTCTAGGGGACTAATTGTGGTGTCACCGCCAGACACCACACTTGTTAGGTGGTAGCTTAAATCGGCCGCGGTCCATTAGTACATGTAGGACCCGCGTGTCGCCACTGTCAGGATCGCAGACCGAGCGCCACCGCAAGGCAGGTCTCGAGAGACTTACTAGCACTCGCCCCAGTTGTACGACGACGTTGCTAGCGACTACACTGACGAAGCCTTTCTCTCATTTGCCGAGAGACAGAATAGCCTTCAGCTAAGTTAATGGCTACGACCTAGCAAGGCGCCATTTGTACCATTGCATGTATCTCAAGAGAGTCTCACTTGTATCATCAAGAATGCTGTATACCAAAGGACGATATAAAAGTTAAGTGTTCTAGTAGCTACGTTCTTTTCTTTATCACATTCATTACGAATCCTGTTCCAGACTTCGCGCCAGTCGGCGTGTGTGTACGTGTGCCCTTTCGGCTACCCGTCACTGTGGACTGGCTGCCTTGTCAGTCCACTACACTAATGACCTCAGCAGTTGAGTCCCATAGTGCTCAGAGCCATTTGAACCATCATATCCATCAGAAGGTTTCCGTAGTGCCAGGAGACCAGTACCTCTCACCTGATAAAATGTAATTATCGTCCCGCGATGAAGTATATTCACGGCCTTTAATGGTGACGGAAATAACTTCATACACGCCTTAAATAACAAAGGTTTAATTCATTGATTTGATTTTAACAGGAGAGCTAAAACAGCTTAGGTCTAACCCGCCACTGCCCGCACCGAAACTAGGTTTATTGTGCGGTATCGCTCCCTGTATATCTAGTAAAGCCAACCAGTGCCCTTGAATAGTGGAAGGAGTCCCTCTAACAGTTTTTTCTTAGACAATTTCTTCAGGTCTAGTTGTCCCGAAGATTCTGTACCTTTTACTCTCCAATGCCATGCATTTAAAGACTAGGTGCGATGCAGTTTCTTCACCCTCATCACAGATCCTACATTTAAGGTCCTCTTCCATTATAACCATTGTGTGTAGGTGTATTTTGAAGTTCCCATGGCCGGTCATCACTCCAGTCATAGGTTTGATCTCTTTCCTGTTCAATCCCAGGATTACAAAAAAAAAAAAAAAAAAAAAATGGTTCAAATGGCTCTGAGCACTATGGGACTTAACATCTGTGGTCATCAGTCCCCTAGAACTTAGAACTACTTAAACCTAACTAACCTAAGGACATCACACACATCCATGCCCGAGGCAGGATTCGAACCTGCGACCGTAGCGGTCACGCGGTTCCAGACTGAAGCGCTTAGAACCGCACGGCCACACCGGCCGGCACCAGGATTACAGAGCTTCTTTTAAAACATGGCTTGGGCATGTATTCACATTTAAGGGTAGCTGACATTAATGAAATATAATACATTTCTTGTCCAAGACGTTTTAGATTTCCCTAGGTTTATCAAACATCGATAATTTTCTATAGCCAAAAGCATCGTCAGTGGACAGTCGCATGGTTTGCTGACACACGTCTAATTTCTCGGTTATAAAGGGTGGTCCACTGATCGTGACCGGGCCAAATATCTCACGAAATAAGTATCGAACGAAAAAACTACAAAGAACGAAACTTGTCTAGCTTGAAGGGGGAAACCAGATGGCGCTATGGTTGGCTCGCTAGATGGCACTGCCGTAGGTTAAATGGATATCAACTGTGTTTTTTTTAAATAGGAACCCCCATTTTTATTACATATTCGTGAAGTACGTAAAGAAATATGAATCCTTTAGTTGGACCACTTTTTTCGCTTTGTGATAGATGGCGCTGTAATAGTCACAAACGTATAAGTATGTGGTATCATGTAACATTCCGCCAGTGCGGACGGTATTTGCTTCGTGATACATTACCCGTGTTAAAATGGACCGTTTACCAAGTGCGGAAAAGGTCGATATCGTGTTGATGTATGGCTATTGTGATCAAAATGCCCAACGGGCGAGTGCTATGTATGCTGCTCGGTATCCTGGACGACATCATCCAAGTGTCCGGACCGATCGCCGGATAGTTACGTTATTTAAGGAAACAGGTAGTGTTCAGCCACATGTGAAAGTCAACCACGACCTGCAACAAATGATGACGTCCAAGTAGGTGTTTTAGCTACTGTCGCGGCTAATCCGCACATCAGTAGCAGACAAACTCCGAGACAATCGGGAATCTCGAAAACGTCGGTGTCGAGAATGCTACATCAATATCGATTGCACCCGTGCCATATTTCTATGCACCACGAATTGCATGGCGACGACTTTGAACGTCGTGTACAGTTCTGCCACTGCGCAAAAGAGAAAATACGGGACGATGACAGACTTTTTGCACGCGTTCTACAGGGTGGTCCAAAAGTCCGGAAACACCCTCATAAAATCCAAATGGGATAGCAAACAAGGAAGCAGAGTCCCTACACACGAGGAACGGGAAAGGGGAAACTTTATAGGCTATGCCACCAACATGGCGGCCATCTTGAAAGCCGCCATCTTCGATTCAACTACAGAATTTCAAATGGGAATGTGCTCATGTGACATATCAGACAGATAGAGAATTTCACCAGAAAAACAATGCCGTTGTTATTTTAAACATAGCTTTATTCATTCTCGGGTTATAGCCAATTACTTGCGGCAGCAGTGGGACGATCGGCAGCGTGAGTATTACGTACTGAGAAGCCATAAAATGGAGTCTGAAACGGTGCAAAGTGACTATCCCATGCCTGTTATGTTACATGTGTTTAACTGTTAGGTATCATTGACTCATGCTAAGGTTTTAATCAATGGTTATCTGAGGTTATTGAATGAAGAAGTGCTTCCCTCGTTGTTAAGGGAGGATGGGACGTTTCCGGAATTCTTCCATCATCATGGAGCCCCACCACATTATGGGCACAATGTGCGAGCATACCTGCATGTGCAGTTCCCTCAAAAGTGGATTGTTCGTTGGGAGTGGCCTCCACGTTCACCAGATTTGATTCCTTTGGATTTTTATCTTTGGGGTCATGTCAAAGCAATGGCTTATCCTGTGAAAATACGGGATTTGCATCATCTAAAGCAGCGCATTGTTGATGCGTGTGGTCAAATTCAGCCAGATGTGTTGGTCAAAGTTAATCAGGACTGGGTTCGGAGGATAGAATTAACAATCCAACACAATGGACAACATATCGAGCCATTCCTATGACTGTTGGTGATCTCTTGGGAATGTAACATCGGCGTAATGCCTCTTCGGCACATAACACACCTGCTGCCGAGCGTTCCACCACTGCCACATGTAACTGTCTATAACCGGAGAATAAATAACGCTACGTCTAAAATACCAACGGCATTGTTTTTCTGGTGAAATTCTCTATCTGTTTGATATGTCACATGACCACATTCCCATTTGAAATTTTGGAGTTGAATCCAAGATGGCGGCTTTCAAGATGGCCGCCATGTTGGTGGCATAGCCTATAAAGTTTCCCCCTTCCCGTTCCTCGTGTGTAGGGACTCTGTTTCCTTGTTTGCTACTACATTTGAATTTTATGAGGGTGTTTCCGGACTTTTGGACCACCCTGTATTTAGCGACGAAGCGTCATTCACCAACAGCGGTAACGTAAACCGGTATAATATGCACTATTGGGCGACGGAAAATCCACGATGGCTGCGACAAGTGGAACATCAGCGACCTTGGCGGGTTAATGTATGGTGCGGCATTATGGGAGGAAGGATAATTGGCCCCCCATTTTATCGATGGGAATCTAAATGGTGCAATGTATGCTGATTTCCTACGTAATGTTCTACCGATGTTACTACAAGATGTTTCACTGCATGACAGAATGGCGATGTACTTCCAACATGATGGATGTCCGGTACATAGCTCGCGTGCGGTTGAAGCTGGATTGAATAACATATTTCATGACAGGTGCATTGGTCGTCGAAGCACGTTCACTGGATCTGACGTTCCCTGATTTCTTTCTGTGGGGAAAGTTGATGGATATTTGCTATGACGATCCACCGACAACGCCTGGTAACATGCGTCAGCGCATTGTCAATGCATGTGCGAACATTACGGAAGGCGAACTACTCGCTGTTGAGAGAAATGTCGTTACACGTATTGCCAAATGCACTGAGGTTGACGGATGTAATTTTGAGCATTTATTGCATTAATGTGGTATTTACAGGTAATCACGCTGTTACAGTACGCGTTCTCAGAAATGATAAGTTCACAAAGGTACATGTATGACATTGGAACAACCGAAATAAAATGTTCAAACGTACCTATGTTCTGTATTTTAATTTAAAAAACCTACCTGTTGCCAACTGTTCGTCTAAAATTGCGAGCCATGTTTGTGACTATTGTAGCACCATCTATCACAAAGCGAAAAAAGTGGTCCAATTAAAACATTCATATTTCCTTACGTACTACACGAATATGTAATACAAAATGGGGGTTCCTATTTTAAAAAACGTAGCTGATATCCGTTCGACCTATGGTAGCGCCATCTAGCGGGCCAACCATAGCGCCATCTGGTTTCCCCCTTCAAGCTAGACAAGTTTCGTTCTTTGTAGTTTTTTCGTTCGATGCTTATTTCGTGAGATATTTGGCCCGATCACGAACAGTGGACCACCCTTTATAACCGAGAAATTAGACGTGTGTCAGCAAACCATGCGACTGTCCACTGACGACGCTTTCGTCTATAGAAAATTATCGATGTTTGATAAACCTAGGGAAATCTAAAAAGTCTTGGACAAGAAATGTATTATATTTCATTAATGTCAGCTACCCTTAAATGTGAATACAAGCAAAGATAATCCCCATAACAAAGAAAAAGAAGCCGACACTAACGGATCACACGATTGATTGTAAATTTATGGAGCGCTTTACTGCGAACCGATATGAAATAGACAAACGTGAACAGGAGTAGGGCATGTAGATAGACGGCTTAGATTTGTTGGAAGGGATCTGAGAACGTGCGTACCATTTGTAAAGGAAATTGCAAAAACAGATGCCATTGAAACCAACTCCAGATGGCTGCCCCAGCATACTATGTCCTTATCAAATCGAGAGCCGGCCGGTGTGGCCGTGCAGTTCTAGGCGATACAGTCTGGAACCGCGCGACCGCTACGGTCGCAGGTTCGAATCCTGCCTCGGGCATGGATGTGTGTGATGTCCTTAGGTTAGTTAGGTTTAAGTAGTTCTAAGTTCTAGGGGACTGATGACCTCAGATGTGAAGTCCTATAGTGCTCAGAGCCATTTGAACCATTTTCAACCACCTACTGCCTGTAACGCTCAGGAATTCCAGGCGTTTGGCGTACTACTTCCACGGCTGCGGTAACCCTAGCAACCAGGTCCGTGCGAATACTGACCAGAGCCCTTTTCACATGCCTCCAGATGAAGTAGCCTTTTGGCGTCATGTGTGGTTACCGAGCTGGCCATGGAACACGACCACCGCTACCAAAACATTGTCGTCCAAACTGTACTTCCTGACATTGAGTGCAAAGAGTGCCGGCATTCCGTTATATTCAAAGCATATAAGCTGAGCAATTCTCAGCGGGACATCTAGGAACTGTGGGAGGACATGCTGAATACAGACAAAAAGCTAATTGGGGAAAGAAACCAGACGAAATGCAGGAACTCTGTAACAAGCCGCCGGAGAGCGTGCTTTCTTCATACCAAAACACTCAGAATGTATTCCTGAACAGCCTCTGAAAGTTTGTCGGTGAAGTTCCGGTTCACCCTGTATATCACGAATTTGACTACTGTACGGCCGCGTAACTTTTCGTTCCAAACTCACGGCTGTAGCATGTGGCCAGTATTGTATGGTCACGTAACTTGAATAGCAATGACTTCTTTCACGAATCCAGCCTCATGCAGTGATGTCTAGTACTCCAGCCTCATGCAGTGTTGTCTAGTACGGTTTTGACTCGTCCTTTACCTTTGAGAAATCTTCTGCTCTCATAAGTATACTTTCATTAGGAAGGTCAACCTTCCTTGGTTTAATAGCAGCCAGTTCTTCGGTGGCGTGAACCGAATCAATATAAAGCCATCGTGCTCTGTAGCAAAATCTGCATAAAACCGCACAAATAATACAAAACAGGTTTCTGCTGATTCTAGTCCATTAACAAACTCTTTGAGGACTGTAATAAGGATGAGCGCTCGTTCACTCTGCCGTATTGCCTCTTGGTTTTTGTCTCAGCTTTTCAGTCGACATTTGTTTAAAGAGTCTTCTGACTTTTCGCCAGCACGAGTGGCTGCCATTGTCAAAGCTTCACCTTCCATTGCGGATGAACTTCTGACAATGCCAGCCATTCGTGCTGGCGAGAAGTCAGAAAACTCGTTGAACAAACGTCGACTGAAGAGTTCGAGACAAAATAAATTAGGAATATATGACTAAGTAACCACGCAAGTCTGAACAGTATTAGCTCTTACTCTGATCTGCACAGTAGCCTGTTCTCGAACACTTCTGTTACTGTTGACAAAAATTAAAAGTTCAAAGAGCCACGACAACATTCTACTTGAGACTCCGTTTCTCAACTTAACTCCTCCCACACCAAATTTCACTGCAGATCTTGTGCCGTCTGAAGCATGCATAGAATTCCAACAATCATTTTCCAAACCTCACACTTCTATCAGTATGCTTTTAGCAAGCTGTGGTACGTCATTTCTCTATGCTCCTACAGTTCCATAGTGTTGCACGAAGCACAATGCGTGCCAAGCCCCACCGTATGGCTGCTCGGACACGGAAAGCATGTTTATGCCCCTCGCGCCGGTGAATTTGAGTTTGTTAGGAATAAATGTAATACAATTCGGAGTTCTGAGGGGCGGGTATAGATGGAAAAAAAATCTTTATTTTCAAGAAAGGCACTTTTCCATGCCTTGTGGTGTTGGCTGGGGTCAAGGCTGTCAGTCCAGGAGATGGAGGGGGGTGGGGGGTTAATGACGGACAACTCCACATTCACACATTTTCTGAAGGACCTCCAATATAGTATCTTGTTCAATCAGGGTTAAGAATACCCGACATAGTGTTATATTTTAGACTTGTTCGTCTATTTAGGTTATAAAACTCAGAACACGGCTTGTTTCTAACCATGGATGTATAGCACACGGCATGTCCAAAGCGCCAAAGGATTCATATCGGATTAACGGTTGCCGATAACGCAAAAGGGGTTTCCGTCCAGATAAACGCTTATCACTAGTGCAGCATCGGAGTTGAGTAGCGGTCGTAAGGAAGCCCTATGCGGCTGTTTCATAGCGATCAAATAAAAATTTCATTACAAACTCAGGTAGCTATCATAAAGCTCTTAAAGCATACGATTTCAGAGTACGGTAGTAGCAAAGATAGTTCCGTGAGAAGAGGTGTGAAAAATACTGCAGTAATGAACACTTTTTCTATGGCAGGCGAAAGCATTATCAGAATTACTTGCGACAGCAGCGATGTATGAAAAGATGCGAACTAACCCAGTACTCAGCCATGAAGCAAAAGTAGTACCAATAACTAAATGATGCACGCCATAAATACTCCCCGTAACTGATAGAATGGTACTCTTACTGTAAGAGCGCTTCCGCAACTACCATTCACTCACGACTTCTTAGTCATGTCAAGTCAAATCAAATCATCATCAGAAGACATCACACTAACACCACGTAACACCGCCTCTAGCCTTGATAATGGTCTCAATTCGGCGTGGAAAAGAGCCCACAAGTGATTACACGTATCGCATATCCAGCTGAAACGTGTCACGAATGATTAAGTAAGGCTACCAAACAGCTAAGATGTTCCTACGCTTCGCCCGCTGTTTCAGATAATACCGGGCTTCTGTAGGATTAAGATTGGTTGACTAGGTTGGCCAGTCGGCATGCGACAGCATGTCTCAGTTTTCGTATGATCAGGAACGTTTGCATGTAGCCCTGCGAGTGTGACTTACTTTAGAAGACGGAAGTGTCCACTGAATACTCATCATGGACATGTAGAAGGAAGGCGAACATTTCGTAACCGGGTATATTGAAATGAACGTGGCACACTGAATGAGTGGGCCCATGACATGGAATAAAAAAAAAAAACGTTCCACAACAACACAGAACCACCTCCTGCCTGAATCACACTCTCCTCACACTAGTTTTGCCCGGCGTAGTGCAGCAACTCGACGTGGCATCGTTGGAAGTGCCCTGAGGAAATCTGAGCCATGCTGCCTCTATAGCCGTCCACAATTGCGAAAGTGTTGCCGGTGCAGGTTTCTTGCACGAGCTCTCGATTATGTCCTATAAATGTTGGTCAAAATTGTCCAGAACGTTCCTCAAACCAATCTTTAACAACTGTGGCCCAGTGACATTTCCATCCATAAAAATTCCATCGTTGTTTCGGAACAGGACGTCCATGGATAAATGCAAATGTTCTCCAAGTAGTCTAACATATAGAGAACCCCGTCTCTTCCATATAAACTTTGGCCACACCTTTATGGAGCCGCCACCACCAGCTTACACAGTGCCTTGTTGACAACACGGGTCCATTGCTTTGTGGGGTCTGCGCCACTCTCTAATCCTACCATCAGATATTATCAACTGAAATCCGGACTCGTCTGACCAGGTCACGGTTTTTCAGTTGTCTAGGGTCCAACCGATATGGTCATGAGCGCAGGAGAAGAGTTAACAGGCGATGCTGTGCTGTTAGCAAAGACACTCGCTTCGGTCGTCTACTGCCATAGCCCTTTAGCGCCAAATTTGACCGCACGTTCGTCGTAGGTCCCACACCGATTTCTGCGGTTATTTGTCGCAGTGTTGCTTGTCTGTTAGAACTGTCAACTCTACATTAACGTATCTGCTCTAGGTCGTTAAGTGAAGACCATCGGCCACTGCGTCGTCCGTGGCGAGAGGTAATGCCTGAAATTTGGTATTCCATGCACATTTTGACACTGTAAATCTCTGAATATTAAATCCCCTTAAGATTTCCGAAAGGGAATGTCCCATTCCGCGTTGAAAGTCTGAGGCTGCAATCACGTCGAAAACTTTTTACATCAATCACTCGAGTACAATTTGCAGCTCCACCAATATACAGCCCTTTTATATCGTGTGTACGCGATGCTACCGCTATCTGTATATGTACATATCGCTATCCCATGACTCGCTATCACCTCAGTATTTGTCTGTCTTGTAGGAAGCTACTCACACGGAGCCATTGTAAGTATGCATGGATTTGAGTAGAGTCTTCCTGTAGGTCCTTTCCTATTGCGGGAATCCAACAGAGAGCTTCCGCCGACCATCAGTCAAACGTTCACCTACCTACCAGTTCCACAAATCTTCATTTAAGTTTCCTTACAGTCATGATGACATCTTCCATTGTCGTCTGTTCACTGTCGAGTTTGTTAGGTCTCCCGTATCTCTCAGTAGTTTCGAACATCGGTGTCCCCATCGTTCTCTGACCCAATAGTCTTCGTATTAGAACTCCTAGTCCCACTGTCTAAATTCAAAGCTGTTAATATACATTTATTGTAACATTTCCATTTGAGACACGTGGAAATCTAAGTTACGCTAAGTGCCAAGGAGAGTTTTTAGGACGCAGTGAGGTGTGAACATAGAGTTTGTAGTCCTATTTTGCGACAAACCGCACAAGAAGTCGAAGATATTACCTCGAGTACTACTTCAGCACAGAATTTGAAAGTCTTCACAATGGCTACATTCCCCATTTTATTTCTCACTGGAAACCTCAGGTTCCCAGTGAGTGACATACTGGATCCAATATCAGTATCCAGAAAATCTAAAGAAAATTGTAGTGTCATGGCTCAACTACTGAAGTTCATCACTTAACACGCTGGTTTACTATCCCTGTTAGACGTCGTTTAGTTTCTCATTATGGCGCAAGTGTGACACGACGCGCGGCGTGGGGCAACAGCCGAACAAAATCACAGCCGAGAAAACATTCTTTCCTGTCACGTTAATATACATATTTTTCAACCGTATACTGCACCAGAGAGCTGCAGCAAAAATTAATACTATACCGAATGCGTGAGCGAAATTATATTTTAGCCTACATTTTACTTATTACGAGAAACATTTTCCTACGAAGATGAGCAACGCAAAACACTCTGTGTGCAGACTGTCTGGACGGCCCCTACCAACACGTTACAAAAACGAAACTGAAAATATCTTCAGAAACACCAGAAAAGTTGGCTCTAATAACACGGTGGTTACCGAAGTGACATACTGATTGTGTTTAGTTACCCTTGCCGTTTGTCAAAAGCCAAGGCGCTGTTGAAATCGTCACGGGTTATCAGCCAAGTCGTCGCGTCGTATTGTGTTATCTCAACGCTTCGACGAGTTTCCTATTAGTCATTTTAAGGCAAAGTGTGGCGTATATTTCCAGTTCGTTCCTTTAAAGCTACTGGACCGAGGGTCCTTCGTCCAAGGCCTAACGGATGGGCCAATCAACGTGATAACAGGACACGATAGCTGGGCAGGTAACCCGGAAAGGTATCATCAATGAAATTCGCCGAGAAATCCTGCAGTCCCAATAAAGATGCAGATTTATTTTCACAACTATCGCTACTACAGAATACTGTATGAAGTGAAGGAAAAAGAAAATTTTAAAATTCCTCGGGTTTGATGGGAGCCACTGTTTCTTCGACCCCAATAAATGCGAACTCTTACGCAGGGCACTCAGAAAATATCCCTGAACAGTCTCCGAAATTTTTTCGGTGCAATCCCAGTTCACCTCGTACAACTTAGCTTTGCTTGTCTGTCACGTTGTCCACGAGAAATCGGACGTGCTACTTCGGCGCTCTTTTAACCAAGGCTGAAGAGAACCTTCCCAGAACAGTGACGAAATACAGTCCTACGTCCTTTCTTTGTCGCTTCCTCGTTCAGCCCTTATCGAGCAGCACAAAATGACCTAACATTCTGGCACGGTGTCGTTAGCTTATTCGTAGGATATTTGTTTTCACCCTCACAAGAGCAACACAAAAATGGCTGTAGTAAGCTGGACAACATCTGTTCTCTATTCCTACAAAGACACCATTCCTTTCTCTACAGCACACCCTAAAGACAACAATTGTTTGACATTTCTCCGTGCGCAAGAGTGGCCTGTGGAAGAAGACCGCCCTTTTATACCGTAGGTATGCATCATACATCGACCTAAATGGAACAGTGGGAAAATTATTTTCTGCGGTAGAAGAAATAAGAAGAAGAGTGAAATTTCAAGGTCGGTAAGGTGTGAGCATCCCGAACTCTGTGGTGTGCAACGCAGCGAAACACGAATTCTACAACCCAGTTAGCACGCCTGCCCAGCAAGGTCTCAAACTGGAAAGACAAGGACCGCCTTGGTTCATTCGTAGACAGTTAACCGTAGAACACTAAGGGAGGGGGATGTTCTATGTTACTATACAATCGTAAATTTTGTTACTACATGTATGTAGATTGTTGACAGTTGGGAATGTCAGTCTCACGGGAACCGTGCAAGGGATAAGTCCGTGCAGTCGCGCTGTTCACCTGTGTCCTCGGTGGCTCAGATGGATAGGGCGTCTGCCATGTAAACAGGAAATCCCGGGTTCGAGTCCCGGTCGGGGAACACATTTTCAGCTGTCCCCATAGAGGTATTTCAACAACACCTGTCGGCAGCTGAGGGTTTCAATTAATTATCATTTATTCTAGAGAAGCTGCACGGTCATCAATGGCATCTGTTCTTTCGAGAACAGTTATTATCTTTATAAAGATAATATTTTATTCAAAGGAAGTCATAAATTTTAGTTTATACACTAGTTAATTACAATTATAAGGTCTCCAATGGTACGTCACACACAAAATAAGTACAAAATGTTCTCTTTTACAACCAATATTGACAACAGCAGATTGGCGGGACTCGCGAATTGGTGCCAATCGCAATCGTATATTTTACGTGGGTTTAGTAATCTACTGTTAAGTCAGTTCTACTGGCAAATTTGAGTTGGGTTTCTGGAGCTTTCACACAGTCATTTAGTTGGATGCTGTCTCCGGTTTACGCATCACACAAACAACGCGAAAATGTGGCATTCAATATCCATTTTGTCCAACTGTAATTATGCCAATCAACGTATGTAATTATGCCAATCAACGTATAAAAATGGAACGCATCGAATAAATCCAAGTATTAGCAGGGGAAGACGTATCAAAGCACAAAAAATGTGAATATTATATCGTTATTTTTATTGTATTGTGTGGTTTTATAGAGATTAACATGTATTTTTGGTTTTCAAATGGTGTATTAAAACATCCATTGAAACTAAACTCGCTTTTTGTGTGTTTTGTCGGATGGTAATGTGTTGGTAAAGAGCAGTGGCAGATTTCTTGTTGAGTGCTCTTGAGTCAGCTGAGAGACGCCGTCTTTATTCGCAGGTTCGTTCGCCAATCTCCCCAGCGTCTCTCCAACGCCACGTCGACGCAGTGTAGCTAAAACTTTCCACAGGATTTAGAATGACTAGAAAGACTAATATTTACGTTCGAGTCTCACCTAATTATTTATCAGAGATGAGCACCTGTTTTTTTTTCTTCCTTGACTACTACTGTTACTCTCACAATTGTGTTGTAATACATAATATTCATAATTACAAGTTCACTTCGTCTTTATCAGAGCAAGAACAGAATTGGAGTCATTAACACTACAGTCAACAACACAGATAATAAAAATCAGAGATACTGCAATGATAATGTTCGCTTTTCTTGTTCAAGGCGTAACGTCTTTGGTTCCTACACACAGCACAGTATCTGACACTTATTTCTGTAACAAAATGTGATATTGCAATATGTTCCTGTTTATTTAAAATACTCTGACTGAAAAATGAGTTACCCGCTACCTCATTCTACCTGTCTCAGTACCTTTAAAAATTTCCTAAAAATTCTGGCATACTAACATATTCGCGCTCTTTTTAACATGCAATTCACCTCTAACTCCTACAAACACCCCTAACTGTAAATCGCTCGCAAATCCTACTCCATCGCTGTTAAGTTGTTCATACTCATCCACTCCCACTTGCACATTCTCACTCATTCAGCCCAACTCACTGTCTATTGTCTCTCTGTGTTTTACTGTCTGTCACTGTCTTCTGTCTTATCGTCACAGTCTCCTTCGTTCTGTACTACTACTACTACTACTACTACTACTACTGTCTCCTCTCACTGTCGCCGTCGCTCTCTCTCTCTCTCTCTCTCTCTCTCTATCTCTATCTCTCTCTCACGGCTACTATCTCTTTCTTTCACTCTGCCCATTGCTGCTGTCTCTTTCCACTGTCACTATCTCTCTATTCCTCTTTGTCATTGTCAAACTGTCCCTCAACCATTTCCACTTTCTGCTTCCCTTTATTCTTCTCCTACTGGCACTGGCTCCTTCAGTCTTTTCCTAGCGGTGTCCTGTCACTGTCAACTATGTTCTACTGCTACTGTGTCCTCCTCTTTCTCTCACACTGCCATTGCCTCCATCGCTCTTTCTATAACACAACAAGTGTCGACTATCTCCCACTTTACTTTTTCTGTCTCTCTGTCACTGTAACTGTCTTCTCTCGGCATAAAAAGCGCGAAAAATATGTTCACATGTCAAAATTTTTAAAGGTGCTGAGCATGGCAGAATGAGGCAGCCGGTAGCCGACTTTTCAGTCAGAGTATTTCAAACAAACAGGAATATATTCGCATTTTTTGGTCAGTATAATACTGATAGCTTACTTACATGAAACTGAAATAACGCAAAACTAATTTGATATCCCAGACAGGATTTTATGTGCAAAAAATTTTTGCATGTGCTTTACTACAACACTGGTTTCCAAGAACCCTTGGGAGGACGACGGTTCAATCCCGCATCCGGCCATCCTGATTTAGGTTTTCCGTGATTTCCCTAAATCGCTCCAGGCAAATGCCGGGATGGTTCCTTTCAAAGGGCACGGCCGAATTCCTTCCCTCCCTAATCCGAAAAGACCGATGACCTCGATGTCTGGTCTCCTTCCCCAAAACAACCAACCAACCAACCAAGAACCCTTATGATGGTAATGGAGACACATTACAGCATATTTCTCCGTGCTACGTCATGTGTTCGCTTCACGCCGAATTTTCTGTGTTCAAATATGGTAACTCCGAACCTGTGTGCCTCGAAAACGGATCAAGATATTCAGAACATTTTGAAGGCTGTTAGAGATCGGGATCGGGATCTTAGATATATAGCGTAAAAATGTAGGCCATTTGGTGCGCATACCCGACTTGGAATCTGTGGCTGCGTTTTGATACCAAAATATTGTAAGAAAACGCTCTTTTTTTTGGGGGGGGGGGGGGTGTTTCTAAGCAACCGCCCACGAACTAATGGTACCTCCATAATCCCCGTAACACCCACCATAAACCACATCAAATGCAAAAAGAACCAACCGATTTGCTCCGTTTGCCTAAGCATAAGGAAGTGTGTAACATTCATATATGACCCTCCTCTGTAGGGCAGTGACAGTAAGACGATCATTCTGTTGGGTATACAAATGGCCCCTAGCCAAAACACTTGCCCTACCGTTTTATCACCAATAGAACGCGTAGTATGAGAACCGGAAAATCCATGCGTGGCGTTTCGGAACTGAGTACTGATTGATGACATTCAAGTTTTATGACCATTTTTTAAAATTTATCTTTGTTTCCCCACTTGTGTGATGGCATGTCTTGCCTGTTATTATTGTTGATATCTAGCGACATCATCTCTGTCGTTCTGTCTCCTTTTCTGATTTCGATTTTTAATTTTCATTATCAATCAACATGGTTGAAATATGAAAAGATATATATTTTCTGAATATCTTTTAGCTTTATTTCTTAACTCGTTGGATACACAGTTGATTTAATCGTATGAGGATTGTACAAGACGGTAAAAGCAAATAGCTGGCATCCATGATCATATTAATATTATTACGAATATGTAACCTGCATATACGAATGAAATATGCTTAGGTACTAGGTATCAATTTATTCTCCAAGAGCATATTCACTGGAGAAGCATCAATGGTGCAAGATACAAAACATTAATTTAGTTATTGGAGTACGAAAGTCATCAAATTCACCGATTTTGTTATCAAAAATGGCAGTTTTACAATCTTGCCCCGTCTTGCATACATTTCTACTAACGCTCTTGGTGAGCATCCATTACATATTCTGGCTTTCCGTAAACTGACACTGAATGGTACGTCTACCGGTTTGGCGAAAGAGGTTGCGCTTGCAGTCCGCAAAATTTTTGTAGGAGGGGGGAAGAAAAGAGGCAGGCGCGGAGTGACGCCTTCCCTTGTCCCAAGCTGTGTACGTCTTTGATCAGTTCCCTGTTAGCCACACACTTTTCACGTACTGTTAAAAAATGCATTTACCTCATACTGGAATACCGTGTGAGGCGCTAATCGTGCGTGCTCCACACACACACACACACACACACACACACACAGGCAGGCAAGCAGGCAGACAGAGAGAGAGAGAGAGAGAGAGAAAACGTACTCATAACTGCTAGTCCGTTATCTCGCGAAGTTGCGTTGCCAAGGAAGGAATGACAGAATTAAATTCCAGTGTCAGTCGCTTGACAAACGCAGCGAACTAGCAGTAACAAGAGACGTAATTTCATCGAAAGTTCGCTTCAGAAGTGGCACGGAACATCGAGAACGGACGGCGTGAATTCCAGCCTAGGCCAGCAGCACAAGGGCAGGCGTAGGTAGCAACGGAAAGCGAAGCACGTAAAGTTTCTGTAGTAGACGAGCTTAAAGAAGGGTAGCGCCGAGAATGTTAACACGGAAAAGTAATTCGTAATTCGCAAGCTCACCGTGAACACGCGAAAAGCTTGAACTCTTTAGAAAGGAGTTGTCCGTTTCTGGGGAACTAATGAATAAAGTTTCTCGGTAGAACCGCAAAACGAGCTTCGTACTGTTAATTATCAAGTTCTGGTAAACGGTAGCGCCTTTTCAGGGTATGACGTTAAAGTGAACGAGGCTCGGGAGAGGAATAAAGATGCCGTTGGCAACCTATCTAGTATCCCATTAATTTGAAAAGGAAGTTAAAAAATCTGAACTCTCATGATATGTTTATACGCGTAAAATAATCCCAGTCAGTACTGCAACACGGAGAAGAACTCAAAATGAGTTAAATGTTTATGAATTCCTTTCGTCCGTCCTCGGAGCGTTGTGGAGACGCGCGAAGTCGCAATGGAAACAGTGGCCAAAACTAAGCCTGTTGATGAAATATCTATTTTTTCCAAAAAATATCGGTATATATCAGCGATAATATTTCCCTCGACATATCGATATCAAAATGGCAGTATCGAGTGCCGAATTTTTCCTTTGTATTGTATTTATTTCAGAATTTTCGGTAAATATTTGACGTTGTTCTTTTGCAGTTTTAACAGAACATAATTTTACTTTCACTGCGTACAGGAGTCTTACTACTTTTTGAGCTTTCACTACGTCCAATCTTTCTCTCTGACTGTGCGAAGCAAATATATGTGGCACAAAGAAGTCCGATTGCACTCGCGGTGGCGGTTAGAAGGGAATAACAATATTTCAAATGTGAAAAAGTATCACACCAGTTGCGTTAAAAAAACAAATCTAAATGTCAAGATTGATCTCTACGGTGGGCGGTGAAGATGTGTGAGTGGAAATACTGACGCTCTCGCCGCTACCAACATAAACTCGAACGTTTAACTTCACCACGCAATTTTGACACTACAACTGCTAGGTTGCTGGAGTTTTCAGAAAAACAGCGGAATCGACATGAAGTGTTTCGGACGAATCTGATATGTGACATGCAACGTTTTCCTTTCAATTTTTGCTCTAAGGCAGGGGCGGGCAAACATTGCATGCGGCTCATGAGCGCACAGCGCTGCACGTGTGCTGCTCGCGTGCAATCGTCGACCGCGGCTGTGGCGACAGCCGGCAGGTTGCGGCAGTGTAGTACCAGGCTAAGCTGCGGACGTCGATGCGAAGCGACCACTACGTAGTGAACGTTGTATTTCAAGAACCGGAAAATGCAGAGTGAATCAAGGAAACGGAGAAGTGGATATCTGCTATATTTTAAAAAGGAATGGGAGAATCATTTTTTCTTTGTGCAAAAAAGTGAAAATTCGAAATGTTTAATATGTGGCAGTATTCTTGCTGGCCAGCGGAAGTTTAGTATTGAACGCCATTATAATAAATTTCACAAGGACGAGTACAATTTAGCGTCGGCTTCTGAGCGGATGGGGAAATCGAGTAAGCTTAAGAAGAGCGATCTGACGATATTAGATGAATCTGACGTAAGTTGCTGTTGTCACGAGAGATCTGCGACTTTCTTTCGTCCTGTCTCTCATCTAACTGATTTAACATTATATAGAGCACTGTTTTCAAATTTTTAGGACGACAGCAATGATAGCCCAGCGGTACGTGGAAGTTATAAGACTGCGCTTAATATAGCGAGAGCTGGGAAATCATTTGCTGAAGGTGAGTTTATAAGGGAATGCATCAATGACGCTGCTGATTTACTTTGCCCACTGAATGCAAATCAGTTTCGAGCTATCACTCTTTCTCGGCGGACTGTAAGTCGTCGTTTCAGTGCCATGGCAGGTGACGTTTACCGCCAATTAAGGAGTGCAGTGCAGGAGTTTATTGCATTTACCATCGCACTTTATGGGTCCACATATATTTCAGACACCGCGCAATTAGTAATTTATGTCCGCGGCGTGGACACAGCTCTGCACATAACAGAGGATTTTTTTTTAGATATGATATCTTTAAAAAGCACGACCATCGGCGCGGACATACTAAAAGCCGTTGAAGAAGCTGTCGATTCAGCTGGATTAAACTGGGAACGTTTGGTGTCAGTGACAACAGACGGAGCACCTGCAATGAAAGAGGAACAAATGAGATTTGTTGGATTACTAAGAAAAAAGTCTCTGTGTACACAAGAATCATTGTACAACATTCTCTGCATTTTGCACCAAGAAGTACTCTGTGCAAAAGCAGCAAAACTGGTGGACGCCATGCAAGTGGCCATTCTGGCAGTTAATTATTTGAGATCCCACGGGCTTACACATAGTTACACACATTTAGCTGAAACTGGTGAAGAGTACGGTGACATACCATGCCACAGTGAAGTCCGCTGGCTTAGCCGTGGTAATTTACTCAAAAAGTTTTTCGAGCTGAGAATACCAATAAACAGTTTTTAAAGGACAAAGGAAGGTACGACCCCAAGTTAGAAGAGCCAAAGTGGGTTGCCGACCTTGCATTTATAATGGACATTACCAGACACAAGAATGCATTGAACACAGGTTTGCAAGGAGAAAATCAGCTAATTTGTGAAATGGCTGAAAAGGTGCAAGCTTGAGATGTGTGGACGACAACTATCGTCAGGGAACGCAGTGCATTTCCCTGATCTGTCTACTGTGCGAGAACAGAACTGCAAAGAATATGTTTCCGTACTTAGTGCAATAAAAGAGGAATTTCTCAAGCGATTTGGGGATATATCATATTTATCCCAAGCTTTTAAATGGTTCTCGAGACCATTTGCTGTTTCTGTAGATGATATTCATCCCAATTTGCAAATGGAATTAATAGATCTACAGTGTAATTCTCGTCTGAGAGACAAGTTCCTTTTGGCAAGACGTGTAATAGACTTTTATCACGACTTTCCACAGCAAGAGTTTCCTCGTCTCCATCGTGAAGCCTCGAAGATAATGTCAGTGTTTGGCTCGCCATACGTTTGTGAGAGATGTTTTTCTGTTATGAAAATTAATAAGTCTCGGTTAAGAGCAAAGATCAGTGATGAAAATTTACGTAACTGTTTGCGTTTGTCTGTATGTAGAAATTTTGTTCCAGACATTAAACTTATTGTAAACTCCACCTATGATAATTAAATAAAACTTATCGAAGGTAATAGGTACTCTCTCAAACCATGATTGCTTTCAAGCACTCCTACTAATCTTATTCCTTCATTCAACAAAGCAAGTTAGGAAACAAAACGCATTACAGAGGAAGGAGCGGACAGACGGTATGGAGGGGAGAGGAGGGAAGCGGGTGGCCAGCTTGCCCCTGTGTGCACGCATAACACCTGTTAACTGCACGCCTGAAAGTGCACCGCACCCGTGCAGGATTCCTGCCCGCCCCTGCTCTAAGGGGTACAGGGAGGCTGCTAGCTTGTTGATGTACACGATATCTAATAATAAATCAATACTTATATATACAACTCGATATATCGATACTTTTTCTTGATTCATCGGGAGCCGATAATGACATGTTCTGAATATCGATACATCGGATTCCCAATATTTTTAAAAATATCCAAGCCACAACCCACACACTCTTACGCCGTCGTCTCACGGGACGTGAAAACTCACACGGACGAGGAGCTGCTGACGTCTCAGCGTGGAATTCCACGTTCCACTACACAGCGAAGCGTGTAATGAAGCATCTCACTGTGTCGTATTTCTGCCTCGTGGAGAGAAACGTGGCCAGTGAGATGCGAAATCTTTTTACGTCACAAGCAAAACATAGCAGCCGCCATATTGTGTAGCGTTGAGCATAGTATTTGATGGGTTTTATTTCTCATAAAGTGCTACGAATATAAGTTGTTTCAAAGCATCAGAAAATTGAGGATTTCTTGTAAACGGGTCATTTTAGATACGATTTGTTGTAATAAAATGACAGGAAACTACTTATGTAGGCAATGGCTTCCTGCTGTTGTAGCTTTTAGAGTTATAACGTGTGTGCTACGGAAGTATACCGTTTCAATGCTACGGGACAATGATTGTCTATTAAAAGCGCGTCTTTTTGGTGTAATCTGCATAATACCAAATAATGATATTTATATATATAGTCTTGACAGGCTGTCAGCCGGCCGAAGTGGCCGTGCGGTTAAAGGCGCTGCAGTCTGGAACCGCAAGACCGCTACGGTCGCAGGTTCGAATCCTGCCTCGGGCATGGATGTTTGTGATGTCCTTAGGTTAGTTAGGTTTAACTAGTTCTAAGTTCTAGGGGACTAATGACCTCAGCAGTTGAGTCCCATAGTGCTCAGAACCATTTGAACCATTTGAACAGGCTGTCATATACGGCGACTCGGTAACAATGTCGAAACTGTAGCGTAGCTGATAGTGTGGAGAGCTGAGGACAAAAGTCACAGATTCGTGTACACCTCCTAAAAAATGTTTTCTAAAATATTCTGGGTCTTTCTTATTAATTTAGTAGAACCATTACCTCTTAACTCGATGTTGTTTATTTTAAATGATGTATTTCCTGTCATTATTGTTTCCATATGCCCACGACTGGAAGGTTTCCGCAGCGGCCTCTCTGTATCAAAAAGTGATCCAAGAAGCAAACACAAGTTACTCACTGGAAGTTTTTGCTATTATAAGACCTTCTGCCAAGTTTATATCTTGCCAATAAACATCTTTTTCAATGATGGTGAATAGCTTCGGAAAACTCTTCCACTCGAATGAAATTACGAAACTAATCTCTACCTTGAAATCTATGTGGTGAAGTACGTTACTACAGAGTGTCAGTAGCCAATGCAACATCAAGAATATGTATGCTGCGAATGCGCAAACTGACATTACACATTATACCGTAACTATACTCTTTAAAACCGAAAATGGGACGAAATTTGAAGAGTTAACCAATAACTTCTACTAGCATGTATCTAAAAGCGTTGTACAGCATAATGTAGTGTTCTTCTACGAGGAGTTCGCTGTTCAAACCATCGACGAGTCCAGACTCTTCTTCGCGATTTTCTGCACTCTTTTTCGACAATCGGTAACAGTGTAACCGCAGATCTTAATTTACGCGCGTCCAGTTTTGTAAAGAAACTGTGTGGTTTGCGAGCCAGATAAAGCCGATAGCTGCCGCTGGAGAGCGCTGAGAGAGGAAATCGCATTAACTAGCTGGTCAGCGTGCCGACGGCCGTGTCTATTGTGAGGTCGGGTGTCTCGTCCGCGTCCACGTCAACGTTACTTGTTCCTAACAACATCTGCCGATAATTATCGCTACATCTAAAACGGAAATACACGGGTCGGACAAAAATATAGAAAAACAGCGACAAACGCATGCCTGAATATAAGTGCAGATACTAATCAAGCCTACTGATTGTGCTGTTTCTGTCCACGAACGGCACCCGTACAACGTCCTAAATACGTTTCAATTGTTAGTCGTGGTCAGAACAATGTTCTGTGCGGATGTGTGTGCGTCTGTCGGAGCTCAGTGACTTCGAACGGGCAAATTGTTGGTGCTCGCATGGTAGGTACTTCCGTAACAAAGGTAGCCGAAGTATTTGGTGTTTCAAGAGGCACCGTGTCGAAGACTTATACTGCACACAGAAAAAGTGGAAGAACATCATCCGGCAAGTCACAAGGCACAAAAACGCGTGTATCGGGTGATCGTGACAGACAGTAACTGAAGACAATTGTGACGAAAAATAGGGGACGACAGCTGCAAAAGCAACTGCAGAAAAATGTCGCACTCACGAGACCTGTCAGCACCAAAACACGAAGCGAGCTTCATAACTAGGGAATTGCAGTGCGAGATGTAATTCCAAAATCACTCACCACTGATGGAAATTCCTGTAGATGGAAAACGTGGTGCCGAGGCCATAAAACCTCAACTATGAAGCATTGGAAGAAAGTCATTCGTCCAGAATCTTGTTGCACAATGTTTCCAACTTCTGGTCCAATTTACTTCCCAAGACAACAATACTGCAGGTGTCCGGTGATGATTTGGGCAGCCATACCGTGATATTCCATGGGCCCCATGGTTATTTCGCAAAGTCGCATTACTGCCAAGGGTTACGTGACTATTTTGGCTGGTCAGGTCAGTCCCATGGTACAGTGTGTGTTTCCCAATGGTGATGCTGTGTTCCTAAACGACTGGGCTCCTGTTCACACAGACCCCATCGTCCAGGACTGGTTTTGTGAGCAGAATGATGAATTGTCTTATCTCCCTGGCTACTAAAGTCATCAGATTTCAATATTACACTACTGGCCATTAAAATTGCTACACCAAGAAGAAATGCAGGTGATAAACTGGTATTTATTGGACAAATATATTATACTGAAACTGACATGTGATTACATTTTCAGGCAATTTGGGTGCATAGATCCTGAGAAATCAGTACCCAGAACAACCACCTCTGGCCGTAATAACGGACTTGATACGCCTGGGCATTGAGTCAAACAGAGCTTGGATGGCGTGTACAGGTACAGCTGCCCATGTAGCTTCAACACGATAACACAGTTCATCAAGAGTAGTGACTGGCGTATTGTGACGAGCCAGAAGTTCGGCCACCATTGACCAGACGTTTTCAATTGGTGAGAGATCTGGAGAATGTGCTGGCCAGGGCAGCAGTCGAAAATTTTCTGTATCCAGAAAGGCCCGTACAGGACCTGCAACATGCGGTCGTGCATTATTCTGCTGAAATGTAGGGTTTCGCAGGGATCGAATGAAGGGTAGAGCCACGGGTCGTAACACATCTGAAATGTAACGTCCACTGTTCAAAGTTCCGTCAATTGCGAACAAGAGGTGACCGAGACGTGTAACCAATGGCACCCCATACCATAACGCCGGATGATAAGTCAGTATGGCGATTACGAATACACGCTTCCAATGTGCCTTCACCGCGATGTCGCCAAACACGGATGCGACCATCATGATGCTGTAAACAGAACATGGATTCATCTGAAAAAATGACGTTTTGCCATTCGTGCACCCAGGTTCGTCATTGAGTACACCATCGCAGGCGCTCCTGTCTGTGATGCAGCGTCAAGGGCAACCGCAGCCATGGTCTCCGAGCTCATAGTCCATGCTGATGAAAACGTCGTCTAACTGTTCGTGCAGATGGTTGTTGTCTTGCAAACGTCCCTATCTGTTGACTCAGGGATCGAGACGTGGCTGCACGATCCGTTACAGCCATGCGGAGAAGATGCCTGTCATCTCGGCTGCTAGTGATACGAGGCCGTTGGGATCCAGCACGACGTTCCGTATTACCCTCCTGAACCCACCGATTCCATATTGTGCTAACAGTCATTGGATCTCGACCAACGCGAACAGCAATGTCGCGATACGATAAACCGTAATTGCGATAGGCTACAATCCGACCTTTATCAAAGTCGGAAACGTGATGGTACGCGTTTCTCCTCCTTACACGAGGCGTCACAACAACGTTTCACCAGGCAACGCCGGTCAACTGCTGTTTGTGTACGAGAACTCGGTTGGAAACTTTCCTCATGTCAGCACGTTGTAGGTGTCGCCACAGGCGCCAACCTTGTGTGAATGCTCTGAAAAACTAATCATTTGCCTATCACAGCATCTTCTTCCTGTCGGTTAAATTTCGCGTCTGTCTACTTTGGAGACAAGTGTGCGTGATCGCTACCTATCTCCATCATCGTTACCCTGAACTTGACAATGTTTCGCAGGAAGAGCTGGGTAAGATCCCTTTCAAAATCATACGAGACCTTTACCTATCCATTCTGAGACGAGCGGAAACTGTTTTGAATGTCAACGTTTGTCCTACACCGTTTTAGGCAAGGTAATGTGTTGTGTTTTTGTTATTGTTATGTTTTTGCCCACTCCTACAGTTCAAAGTCAATATGGAAGAAGTTACACAGAACCATCACGCTCAAATTGCCATGAAAAATAAAGGAATTTATAGGATTCACTAAAACCTCGTGAAGTCCGTTTCGTTTACTGTACACCACCTCCACAATTTGATATGAGGCTCTTTCTACCCAGCAAGTCTACGCTCGCTATGCCGCAACACCCGCCGAGAAGTTAGATACATGTTTCGTAGGTAATTTTAACGAATCTTATCGAAATGAAAGTGGAACAAGTCATTTTACAGAAAATGTATACGAGATTAGTGTTGATGTCAATGAACATATAATTTTTAGCCCTAATCACGCAAGCACACTTAAAACTAGTTTTATATATGCTACCAGTTTTTAAATAAAAATTCGTCCATGGAATAGGAGATCCTGGGAGAAAAGATTTTAGATTGGATTTAAAACTTGCTTTTCTACCAGTCAGACATTGTATGGTATTGGGCAAATGATCAAAAATTTTTGTTGCTGCATACTGAACGCCTGTCTGAGAAACAGAGCTTTAAAAATCGGTATTGAACGTCGTTTTTTCATCTAATGTCGTTGATGTGGACATCATTATTCTTCTCAAATTCTGATTCATTATTTATGACGAATTTCATTAGAGAATATCTGCATTGTGCTGGTACAGTTAAAATGCCTTACTGCTTGAAGAGGTACCTACATTACAACCATGGGTGAACACCACGTGTCACTCTTACTGCTCACTGTTGTCTTTTTTCTAACCTACAACTCACCCCAAAACCCCACAAGCTCCCCTGACTAGAACTCACTAACAGCCACTAGTTCATTGGTGTAAGTAGCTCGTACCCAACCACTCCCAGTTGCCCTTTCTCTCTCACTTGTTCATTCATTCAGCCCAACCCATTGTCGTCTTGGTGTCTCTCTGCCGTTGTCTCCTGCTTCACAGCCACAGTCCCCTTCGTTCTGTCCTACTAGTTGGTTGGTTGGTTTGAGGGATTAAATGGACCAGACTGCAACGGTCATCGGTCCCTTTGTCCAAAAAATTAAAACCACCCAAAGAGAATAAAAACGAACAGCAGGAAAGACGTCAGACGACACGGGACAAGAAATACGCCGACAGAGATCAGACAAAATGCCTCTGAGCACTATGGGACTTAACTGCCGTGGTCATCAGTCCCCTAGAGATCAGACAAAACAAATTAAAATCACACAGAGTGTGACGGTGGTTGGCCGACCAGAGAGAAAAAAAAGGAAAAGCCAACCAACGAGAACACATTAAAAAAACTCAGTTTAAAATCGGAGGCCAAAAGCCAGAATCAACACTAAAAAACAGAAACAGATTAAATGATAAAAACCCCCTGCCCGAATAAAACTTAAAACTAAGCCAGCCGTAGCAGGGTCATCAGTTAAAAGGGCAGGGAGAGTGTCAGGCAGTGCGAACGTCTGCCTGAGCACAGCTAAAAGCGGACACTCCAAGAAAATGTGGACCACAGATACAATGGAGCCGCAGCGACATAGAGGTGGGTCCTCACGGCGCAATAAGTGGCCGTGGGTCATCCGTGTGTGTCCAATGCGCAGTGGGCATAGGACGACAGACTCCTTGCGAGAGACGCGCAAGGAGGAGTGCCACACAGTCGTCGTCTCCTTGACGGCACGGAGTTTGTTACGCCATTCAGCGTCCCAGAGCGAGATAACTTTGCGGCGTAAGACCGCCCTCAAATCAGTCTCCGGAAGGCCAATGTCTAGAGTGGGTTCACTGGTGGCCTGTTTGGCCAGGCGGTCAACACGTTCATTGCCCGGGATACCGACATGACCGGGGGTCCACACAAAGACCACAGATCGGCCGCAGCGGGCAAGAGTATGCAGGGACTCATGGATAGCCATCACCAGACGAGAACGAGGGAAACACTGGTCGAGAGCTCGTAAACCGCTCAGGGAATCGCTACAGATAACGAAGGACTCACCCGAGCAGGAGCGGATATACTCTAGGGCACGAAAGATGGCAACCAGCTCAGCAGTGTAAACGCTGCAGCCATCCTGCAAGGAACGTTGTTCGGAATGGTCCCCTAGAGTTAGCGCATACCCGACACGACCAGCAACCATCGAACCGTCAGTGTAAACAATGCCAGAGCCCTGATACGTGGCCAGGATGGAATAAAAGCGGCGGCGGAAGGCCTCTGGAGGGACGGAGTCCTTCGGGCCCAGTGCCAAGTCGAGCCGAAGACAAGGGCGAGGAACACACCATGGGGGAGTACGCAAAGTGGCCCGGAAAGGAGGTGGAACAGTGAAAACTCTAAGCCTGGAGAGAAGCTCTTTGACGCGGACCGCGATCGTACAACCAGACCGGGGCCGACGTTCTGGCAGATGGACGACCGATTGCGGGAACAGGAGACGATAGTTTGGATGCCCGGGCAAGCTAAAAACATGGGCAGCATAAGCGGCCAGCAAACGTTGGCGCCGTAACCGCAGGGGAGGGACACCTGCCTCCACTAGTACGTTGTCCACAGGGCTGGTGCGGAAGGCACCAGTGGCAAGTCATATCCCGCTGTGTAGTATTGGGTCCAGTACCCGCAACGCAGATGGGGAAGCGGAGCCATAAGCCAGGCTCCCATAATCCAGACGGGACTGGATTAACGCCTGGTAGAGCCGTAACAAGGTAGATCGGTCGCCGCCCCAGCTGGTGTGGCTCAAGCATCGCAGAGCATTGAGACGCCGCCAACACGCCTGTTTAAGCTGCCGAATATGAGGCAGCCAAGTCAACCGGGCATCAAAAAGTACACCCAAAAACCTGTGGGTCTCCACCACAGCAAGAAGTTCGCCGTCAAGATAAAGCCGCGGCGCAGGATGGACCGTTCGGCGCCGGCAGAAATGCATAACGCGGGTCTTGGCTGCCGAAAACTGAAAACCACGCGCTACAGCCCAAGACTGCGCCTTGCGGATTGCGCCCTGTAGCTGACGTTCAGCAGCTGCAATGCCAATAGAGCTATAGTAAAGGCAGAAGTCGTCAGCATACAGGGAAGCGGAGACAGAATTGCCCACGGCCGCAGCGAGCCCGTTAATGGCTATTAAAAACAGACAGACACTTAAAACAGAACCCTGTGGCACACCGTTCTCCTGGACGTGGGAGGAACTATATGAGGCCGCGACTTGCACGCGGAAGGTACGACACGACAGAAAACTGCGGATAAAAAGCGGCAGAGGACCCCGAAGACCCCATCCATGAAGCGTAGAAAGGATGTGATGACGCCATGTCGTATCGTACGCCTTCCGCATGTCGAAAAAGACAGCGACCAGGTGTTGACGGCGGGCAAAGGCAGTACGGATGGCCGACTCCAGGCTCACCAGATTGTCGGTGGCGGAGCGGCCTTTACGGAACCCACCCTGAGACGGAGCCAGAAGGCCCCGAGACTCCAGTACCCAATTCAAGCGCCGGCTCACCATCCGTTCAAGCAACTTGCAAAGAACGTTGGTGAGGCTAATGGGACGGTAGCTGTCCACCTCCAGAGGGGTCTTCCCAGGTTTCAAAACGGGGATGACAATGCTTTCCCGCCATTGCGACGGAAACTCCCCCTCGACCCACAGACGGTTGTAAAGATCGAGGAGGCGCCGCTGGCAGTCCACTGAAAGGTGTTTCAGCATCTGACAGTGGATGCCATCTGGCCCAGGAGCGGTATCAGGGCAAGCGGCTAGGGCACTGCGAAATTCCCACTCACTGAATGAAGCATTGTAAGATTCTGGGTGGTGGGTGCGAAACGAAAGGCTCCGACGTTCCATCCGCTCTTTAATAGAGCGGAAGGCCAGCGGGTAATTGGAAGAAGCGGAACTAAGAGCAAAATGCTCTGCCAAGCTGTTGGCAATTTCGTCGGAGTCTGTACAGACTGCTCCATTCAGTGAGAGCGCAGGGACGCTGACAGGGGTCCGATAGCCATAGAGGCGTCCGATCTTGGCCCAGACCTGCGATGGAGAGACATGGAGGCCAATGGTGGACACATACCGCTCCCAGCACTCCTGCTTGCTTTGGCGGATAAGGCGGCGGGCCCGCGCACGCAGCCGTTTGAAGGTGACGAGGTGTTCAATGCAGGGATGTCGCTTGTGACGCTGTAGCGCCCGCCGGCGATCTTTAATCGCTGCAGCGATCTCAGGCGACCACCAAGGCACAGTCCGCCGCCGAGGGGACCCAGAGGAACGGGGAATGGCAGATTCGGCGGCAGTAACGATGCCGGTGGTGACCGATTGAACCATCACATCAATGTCATCATTAGAGAGAGGCTCAAGAGCGGCAGTGGAGGAGAACAAGTCCCAGTCAGCCTGATTCATAGCCCATCTGCTAGGGCGCCCAGAAGAGTGACGCTGTGGTAGTGACAGAAAGATCGGAAAGTGGTCACTACCACACAGGTCGTCATGCACACTCCATTGGACAGACGGTAAGAGGCTAGGGCTACAGATTGAAAGGTCAATGGCGGAGTTTTTTTTTTGGGGGGGGGGGTTAAGGGCGCTCAACTACTGAGGTCATTAGCGCCCAGTCACAATTGTTAGAGCACATAGAATCTAGTAAAACTCAAGGGGGGGGGGATACCAGAAAGTTCTTACAAAGATGCAGATAAAATAAGTGAAGGAGTTAGATGTCTTTGGACAAGCCAGTCAAAGTAATGAAACGAAGAACACGAGCAGCTGCTCGAGCGTCATCAGCTAAAATATCCTTTAAAGTAGATGGCAGAGACAGGACAACACGAGATTGACTAAAACGGGGACACGACAATAAAACATGGCACACTGTTAATGCATGACCACAAGGGCACTGCGGGGCTGTGTCACCGGAGAGCAGGTAGCGGTGTCTAAACCGACAACGCCAATCCGCAACCTGGTCAGAAGGACCTCTTCTCGCCGAGATGGTCGGGAGGAGGTTGTCCAAGCAGTTGGGAACGGTTTTACTGCCCGGAGCTTGTTTCCTTGAAGTGATGACCAAGTATCCCACCACAAAGACACAAGCCTCTTACAAACAACCCCACTAATGTCAGATGACGGGACACAATGGGAGGCTGGCCGAGGCAGGAGGACTGCAGCCTTGGCTGCAGCATCAGCAGCCTCATTCCCAGGCACTCCTACATGGCCGGGAACCCACAGAAAGCTGACAGGAGAGCCATCAGCAGCAGAAGAATGGAGGGACTGCTGGATCCGTTGCACCAAGGGATGGACCGGATATGGAGCTCCAAGGCTCTGAAGAGCACTGAGTGAATCAGAGCAGAGTACATACGATGAATGGCGGTGGCGGCGGGCATACTGAACGGCCTGATGGAGAGCAAAAAGCTCGGCCGTAAAGCTGGAACACTGGTCGGGGAACCGGTATTTAAAGGTGCCGGCCCCTACGACAAAGGCACAGCCGACACCATCGTCAGTTTTGGAGCCATCAGTGTAAATAAAGGTGTGACTGGCAAGTCGCGCACGAAGTTCGACAAACCGTGAGCAATACACTGCAGCCGGAGTACCCTCCTTCGGGAGCGAGCTGAGGTCGAGATAAATATGAACCGGAGCCTGGAGCCATGGTGGTGTCGGGCTCTCACCCTCTCTGACGGTGGTAGGGAGGGCAAAATCCAATTGTCGAAGCAGACGACGAAAGCGGACTCCAGGGGGCAGCAGGGCAGACACATACAACCCATACTGACGGTCGAGAGAATCGGCGAAGAAGGACTGGTAAGAGGGGTGGTCGGGCATTGACAACAGCCGGCAGGCATACCGACAAAGCAGTACGTCGCGCCGGTAGGTCAATGGTAATTCTGCAGCTTCAGCATAAAGACTCTCGATGGGACTAGTGTAGAATGCTCCGGTCGCAAGACGTAACCCCCAATGGTGGATGGAGTTGAGACGGCGTAAGAGGGATGGCCGAGCAGACGAGGCTCCCATAATCCAGCTTTGATCGGACTATGGACCGATACAAGCGAAGCAGGACAGTGCGATCTGCTCCCCAAGATGAACCACTAAGAACTCTGAGGACATTAAGGGAACGTGTACAACGGGCAGCCAAATAAGAGACGTGAGGAGACCAACAAAGTTTCCTGTCCAGTGTGAGCCCTAGAAACTTAGTTGTTTCCACGAATGGGAGAACAACGGGACCGAGATGTAAGGATGGCGGAAGGAACGCTTTATATCGTCAAAAGTTGATGCAAACCGTCTTCTCTTCAGAGAACCGGAAGCCATTTGCCACACTCCATGAGTATAGGCTGTCTAGACAACGCTGAAGGCAGCGCTCCAGGAGGCATGTTCTCTGGGCACTGCAGTAGATCGCGAAGTCATCGACAAAAAGAGAGCCTGAGACATTAGGTGGAATGCAATCCATAATCGGATTGATCGCTATGGCAAAAAGGGCTACGCTCGAGACGGAGTCCTGAGGCACTCCATTCTCCTGGAGGAAGACGTCTGACAATACGGAACCCACACGTACCCTAAACTTTCGATCTGTTAAAAAGGAATCAATAAAAAGGGGCAGGCGACCGCGTAGACCCCACCTGTGCATAGTGCGGAGGATACCTCCTCTCCAACAGGTATCATAAGCCTTCTCCAAATCGAAGAACACGACTACCGTTTGGCGCTTTCGCAAAAAGTTGTTCATGATGAATGTCGACAAGGTCACAAGGTGGTCAATAGCGGAGCGGCGGCGACGAAAGCCGCATTGAACATTGGTAAGTAGCCGTCGAGATTCAAGAATCCAAACTAACCGAGCGTTAACCATGCACTCCATCACCTTACAGACACAGCTTGTAAGAGAAATGGGGCGGTAACTAGAAGGAAGGTGTCTATCCTTCCTGGGTTTGGGTATAGGAACAACGACGGCGTCACGCCAACGCATGGGGACTTGACCTTCGGTCCAGACGCGATTGTAGGTACGAAGAAGGAAGCTTTTGCCTGCCGGAGAAAGGTGGGCCAGCATCTGAACGTGAATAGCATCTGGCCCCAGAGCAGAGGACCAGGACAGTGCAAGTGGACGTTCGAGTTCCCGCATAATAAAGGGGGCATTATAATTTTCCAGATTCAGCGAGTGGAAGGAAGGTCGCCGAGCCTCTTCTGCCTCTTTCCTGGGAAGGAAGGCAGGGTGGTAACGGGCGGAGCTTGAAACCTCCGCGAAAAAGCGGCCGAAGGCGTTGGAGACATCCACAGGATCAACAAGACCTCATTACCTGAAGTCAGGCCAGGTACCGAGGAGTGGGCCTTAATGCCTGACAGCCGGCGCAGGCCACCCCAGACGACAGAGGAGGAAGTAAAACTGTTAAAGGAGCTGGTGAAAGAGGCCCAACAAGCTTTTTTGCTGTCTTTGATGACTCTACGGCATTGCGCTCGGAGTCGTTTGTATCCAATACAATTCGGCAACGTAGGATGGCGGCGAAAGGTGCGTAAAGCACGTCGTCGAGCACGGATAGCATCTCTACAAGCCTCATTCCACCAGGGGACGGAAACGCGACGTGAAGAAGAGGTAGTACGAGGAATGGAACGCTTGGCAGCATTGATGATAACAGCCGTGAGGTATTCGACCTGACTGTCACAACTGAGAAAATCGTGGTCCGGAAAGGTCGCCAGGGAGGAGTAAAGTCCCCAGTCAGCTTTCGGTATGTTCCAGCTCGAAGGACGTGGGGATGGGGTGTGGTGCAGGAGACGAACGACTCAGGGGAAGTGGTCGCTGAAATAGGTGTCAGAAAGGACATACCACTCGGAGCGACAGGCAAGAGTGGTAGAACAGATCGAGAGGTCCAACTGGGAGTAGGTATGAGTAGAGTCCGAGAGGAAAGTTGGGGCGCCAGTAGTGAGGCAGACAAGATTGAGATGGTTGAAGACATCCGCGAAGAGTGAGCTTCTTTGACAGGATGCAGGAGAGCCCCAAAGGGGATGATGGGCATTGAAGTCGCCAAACAATAAAAACGGCGGAGGAAGCTGAACAATCAGGTGCATCATGTCAGCCCGACTAACTGCGGATGACGATGGAGGGTAGACGGTACAAACGGAAAAAGTAAAGGCAGAAAGAGTAATACGGACAGCTATTGCTTTGAGTGGGGTGGTCAATGGGATGGGATGGTAATAGACATCGTCCCGAACGAGCAACATGACCCCACCATGAGCTGGAATACCGTCCACAGGGGTGAGATCAGACCGCTCCGAGGTATAGTGGGTAAAAGCAATACGGTCAGTTGGGCGCAACTTGGTTTCCTGGAGACCAAGCACGAGTGGACAGTGCAGGCGGAGGAGCAGTTGTAATTCCTTCCGATTAGATCGAATACCTCTTATGTTCCAATGTAACAAAGCCATCACTGGTCAGAAAAAAGGGGTAAGGAAACGGGTGAAGAGCTGGTCATCTCGACGGCCGCGGAGTGCCAGGTTTCGAGGGAACAACGCTACAACCGGCGGGAGGCGGATCCTGTTCCATCGAGTCGTCGCCAGCTGCGGCCGCTTTCCCCGGTTGCGTAGGAGGGGAAGCATCATTCGCCGACGAGAGGCCAGCTGAGTGCCTGGCAGCAGAGCGAAACTGAGGCACGGGGATGGTGGGCTGGACCCGAAGAAGGTCCTCACGCGCGGGGTCCGTTTTGGAACGCCGGACCTCGGAAGCCAGGGTCCGGAACGTTTCCCCGATGGACGCCTGAGAAGAGGATCGCTTCTCAGGCGGCGGAGGGGGAGGAGGAAGGGTGGCAGAGGGGGCAGGGGCCGCGTGGGAGGAGGATTTGGAAGGGAGGGATTTGGGAGGCGGAGGCATAGACCCCGGATGGGGTGAGGAGGTGGAGGGGGGACAGGATACGGGTGAGGATACTGTGGAAGGAGTGGACACGACTGAGGCAAATGAAGTTGTCAACGTCACAGGATGGAGGCAGTCATACTTCTTCCTGGCCTCAGAATAAGAGAGGCGATCCAAAGTTTTTAATTCTTGAATCTTCTTCTCCATCTGATACATGGGGCAGTCTAAAGATCTAGGCTATTGGATGCCAGGACAACTGACGCAACGAGGTGGTGGGGTGCATGTATGTTGCTCACGAAGAGGACGTCCACAATCGCCACAAAGGGGCTCAGCCTCACACCATGACGACATGTGCCCAAAGCGCAAAGCGCAAACACCGAAAGCAGCGCATAGGAGGCGGGACGTAAGGTCGCACGTCGCACCGGTAGCACATCACCTTTACCTTCTCCGGGAGAACGTCCCCCCTCGAAGGCGAGGATAAAGGCCCCGGTGTCGATGCGACGGTCTTTGGGGCCGCGCTGGACTCGCCGGACGAAATGCACGCCTCGGCGCTCCAGGTTGGCCCCGAGCTCCTCATCAGATTGCAGCAGGAGGTCCCCGATGAAAAATAACCCCCTGCGTCCTATTCAGTACCAGATGCGGGACAATGGACACTGGGATGTCCCCTAGTCGGTCGCACGCCTGGAGCGCCGCCGACTGAGTGGTGGAGGTGGTCTTTATAAGAACGGACCCCGAATGCATTTTACTGAGAGCCTCGATTTCCCCGAAGATGTCCTTGATCTGCTGGACAAAGAACATGGGCTTGGAGGTGGCGAACGTCCCCCCATCGGTCCGAGAACAGACTAAATAGCAGGGGAAGAACTTCGCCCCAAGCCGGCGGGCCTGTCCTTCCTCCCAGGGAGTGGCCAAGGGGGAAAGGGCAGGAGAACCAGAACCAGAGACAGTACCTTTCTTTTTAAAAGACTCGGCCGCAGAGCGACCTGATACATGTTGACGTTTCATCTGCGAAACGTCCGCCCCGATACCACCCACTCCGACCAGGGGCTCTCCCCACAGGCGCCACCCAGCCTCAGCAAGGGCCACCTGGCAGGATGACCGTTGCCGGGAGTCCTGATGCCCCAAGGAGACGGGCATCTACTCCTTGGCCGACGTGGGGAGGGTGCAGCTCAGGTATCGGCAGTACGATCCCTGTGTTGTCAGGGGGCTACAACCTAGAGGGTACATGACGACCCCACCACAACGGGCTGGCTACCGTGCTGGATTTCGAGTGCCATGGAAAGTCCATCAAGATCGTAGGTGCAGATGGGGGCGCACTATGGGCGTAACTTGTGCAACCCATCAGGCGTTTAGGCCCAATTTGAGGAATAGTGGGCGTGGTTACAACGCCATTACAATGCTGAGTGCCAAGGTCTTAGTGCACTGAGGACCAGTGAGACACCACGTAAGGCGTCCTTCCCCAAAAGGCTCGCACTTCTGTAGAATTTTGAAAAATGGAGGTCAAACCCCAAGGGGGACCATCACATGGAAGGCCGAAACGGTTGAAACTCCTTTTAGTCGCTTCTTACGACAGGCAGGAATACCTCGGGCCTATTCTTACCCCGGACCCACAGGGGGTTCAATGGCGGAGTATGTGCCATGCGCCACACTGAAGTGTGTGAAGGCACCATCATTTAAAATCGAGAGATCAAGCTGCGACAAAAATGCTCAACGGTGGCGCCTCGACCTGTTGCCACTGACCCACCCCACAGAGGGTTATGGGTGTTGAAGTCGCCCGATAGCAAGAAAGGTGGCGGCAATTGGGCTATCAGCACAGCCAGGACATGCTGCGAGACATCACCATCCGGTGGAAGGTAAAGACTGCAGACGGTAACAGCCTGTGGTGTCCACACCCGAACAGCGACAGCCTCTAAAGGTGTTTGGAGAGGGACAGACTCGCTGTGCAGAGTGTGAAGGACATAGAGGCAGACGCCATCAGACACCCTTTCATATGCTGCCCGGTTCTTATAATAACCCCGATAGCCACGGAAGGCGGGGGTTCGCATTGCTGGAAACCAAGTTTCCTGAAGAGCAATGCAGAAGAAAGGGTGAAGGCTGATAAATTGGCGGAGCTCAGCTAGATGGTGGAAGAAACCGCTGCAGTTCCACTGGAGGATGGTATTGTCCATGGCGGAGAAAGGCGTGACGGGACTGGGAAGGCAGATTACGCCGCTGGGTCACCTGCTGCCTCCGATGGAGCACCCGTGCAAGTGCTATCCATTGCGTCTGAGGGACCGGCGAGATCGAGGTCCTCAGCGGACGCAAGGATCTCCACCTCATCCTCAGACGCAAAGCTTTTAGGTAGCGGTGGAGTAGGTGCCACCGCAGGTGTCTGTCTTACAGGTCTTCAAAGTCGTTTTCTCTTGCTGTTCCTTTGGTTGCCGTTGTTGAGAGGGCTTATTGGAGTCAGTCTCCGGGACCGAAGAGGATCGCGAAGCACGTCGACCAGCGACCGGTGGCTTCTTCAGCCACTGGTTGGTGTCTGCTGTGCCGCTGGTAGGAACCTGGGAAGGGAGGGACCCCAAGGGATCCCTTCCGAGCGAGAGAAGCCGAAGAAGACTTACGCTTCTCCGGCTTAGAAGTGGGGACTGGTATCCCCAGTGGTTTAGTGGGTGCTGCTCCTGAGGTAGATGGTGTGAGAGCAACAGCGAGAGAAGGGGCCCCCATCGTCAAGGAGGCAGGTGAGGTCCTCTGACTCTGAGAGCTGACTGTATGTCTTGCAGCTGAAGGAGCTGGAGCAGGAGTGACAGTGGAGGCATAAGATGACATCATGCGCACGGGATGTAGCCGGTCAAATTTCTGCTTAGCCTCAGTGTAGGTCAGTCGGTCCAGGGTCTTATATTCCATGATTTTGCGTTCTTTCTGTAAGATACTGCAGTCCGGCGAGCAAGGGGAATGAGGCTCTCCACAGTTGACACAGACGGGAGGCGGAGCACATGGAGGATCGGGATGAGATGGGCGTCCACAATCTCGACATGTGAGGCTAGAAGTACAGTGAGAGGACATGTGACCGAACTTCCAGCACTTAAAGCACCGCATCGGGGGAGGGTTATAGGGTTTGACGTCACATTGGTAGACCATCACCTTGACCTTCTCTGGTAATGTATCACCTTCGAAGGCCAAGATGAAGGCACCGGTAGCTACCTGATTGTCCCTCGGACCCCAATGAACGCGCCGGACGAAATGTACACCTCGGCGCTCTAAATTGGCGCGCAGCTCGTCATCAGACTGCAAAAGTAAGTCCCGATGGCAAATAATACCCTGGACCATATTTAAACTCTTATGTGGGGTGATGGTAACGTTAACATCCCCCAACTTGTCACAAGCAAGTAACCTGCGTGACTGGGCAGAGGATGCCGTTTTTATCAAAACTGACCCAGAGCGCATTTTGGACAAGCCCTCCACCTCCCCAAACTTGTCCTCTAAATGCTCTACAAAGAACTGAGACTTCACGGATAGAAACGAGTCACCATCAGCTCTGGTACAGACGAGATACCTGGGCGAATACACGTCACTGTCATGCATTGCCTTTCGTTCCTCCCATGGTGTGGCCAGGGATGGGAACGATTTGGGGTCATAAACGTTAGCTTTAAAATGAGCCCTCGAACGCTTAGAGACTGCTGGTGGCTGGCCGCCAGCGAGAGATGATGTACCACGCTTCATTGCGGGTCATCCGCCCTGATGCCACCTACTCCGACCAAGGGCCCTCCCCACGGGCGCCACCCAGCCGCAGCAATAGCCACCTGGCAGGATTTTTTTTTTTTTGTGGTTTCAGGGCGCACAACGTCAACGGTCATTAGCGCCCAGACTACTTTAGGAATGCACCGCGAGTCACAAGTTTAAAACAGCAACGAAACGGAAAACACGATGAAAGACATACTGACAAGCATAGGATTAAAAAAGAAAACAGCATAATCAAATGTCCTTTGAGAGGGTTGTCAAATTGATAAAATGAAGAACGCGAGCAGCTGCTCGTGGGTCATCCGCTAAAATGGCTTCTACAGTACATGGCAGGCCAAGATCGAGACGCAGGGTGTTAAAATCCGGACACGACGTTAAAATGTGGCGGACCGTCAGCAATTGCCCACATGGGCAGAACGGCGCCGGCGCAGCCGTCAGCAGATGGCGATGGCTGAACCGGCAGTGGCCAATTCGCAACCGGGCCAAAACTACCTCCTCCCGCCGAGAAGGGGGTGAGGAGGACGTCCGAGCCACGGGAAGAGCTTTCAAGGCCCGAAGCTTGTTGTCTGGAAGTGCAGCCCAATCGGCATGCCACAGCGATACAATGCGCCGACAAATTACCCTGCTACAATCTGACGAAGGGACACAACAAGAAGCTGTCCGAGGCTGGAGGACCGCAGCCTTGGCCGCGGCATCTGCAGCTTCGTTCCCAGGGATACCGACATGGCCAGGAACCCACATAAAGCTAACCGGAGAACCGACGTCCACCAGCTGCTGAAGAGAGCGTTGGATCCGGTGCACGAAAGGGTGAACCGGGTACGGATCACCGAGGCTCTGGATAGCGCTCAGGGAATCGGAGCAGATGACATATGCAGAATGTCGGTGGCGGCAGATGTAAACGACAGCCTGGTAGAGGGCAAAGAGCTCAGCTGTGAAGACCGAACAATGGCCATGGAGCCGATATTGGAAACTTTGTGCCCCGACAATAAAAGAACTCCCGACCCCGTCATTGGTCTTAGAGCCATCTGTATAAATGAAGGTCATATTAATGAACTTCGAACGATGTTCGACAAAACGGGAGTGGTAGACTGAACCGGGGGTAACCTCCTTCGGGAGCGAGCAGAGGTCAAGGTGGACGCGAACCTGAGCCTGGAGCCAAGGTGGCGTGTGGCTCTCGCCCACTCGAAAGGTGGCAGGGAGTGAAAAATTAAGGTGTTGAAGGAGGCGACGAAAGCGAACTCCAGGCGGTAGCAGGGCGGAGACATACAACCCGTATTGACTGTCGAGAGACTCATCAAAAAAGGAACGATAAGACGGGTGGTCGGGCATTGCCAGTAGCCGACAGGCATACCGACAAAGCAGTATATCGCGCCGGTAGGTGAGTGGCAACTCACCAGCGTCAGCATGAAGACTCTCGACGGGACTAGTATAAAACGCTCCGATCGCAAGTCGTAAACCCCGATGTTGTATGGAGTTGAGGCGGCGTAAGATGGATGGCCGTGCAGAGGAGTGTACGAAGCTCCCATAATCCAGCTTGGAGCGGACGATCGACCGATATATGCGAAGTAGGACGGTTCGATCCGCTCCCCACGACATACCACCGAGAACACGGAGGACATTTAGAGAACGGGTACAACGGGCAGCCAAATAAGACACATGTGGAGACCAGCTAGGTTTCCTGTCAAATGTAAGACCTAAAAATTTTGTTGTCTCCACGAATGGGAGAGCAATGGGACCGAGTCGTAAGGACGGTGGGAGAAACTCTTTGTAGCGCCAGAAGTTAATACAGACCGTCTTCTCGGCAGAAAAACGGAAGCCATTGGCGACACTCCAGGAGTAAAGACGGTCAAGAGAACGCTGAAGACAGCGCTCCAGGAAACACGTACGCTGCGCGCTGCAATAGACGGTAAAATCGTCCACGAAAAGGGAGCCTGATACATCAGCTGGGAGGCAATCCATTATTGGATTGATCGCTATGGCGAACAGAGCGACGCTCAAAACTGAGCCCTGTGGCACCCCATTCTCCTGGCGAAAGGTGTCTGACAGACAGAACCCACACGTACGCTGAACTGTCGATCCATTAAAAAGGATCGAATAAAAAGAGGGAGGCGACCGCGAAGGCCCCATGTATGCATGGTGCGGAGAACGCCCGCCCTCCAACAGGTGTCGTAAGCCTTCTCCAAATCAAAGAACACAGCCGCGGTCGGGCGCTTCCGCAAGAAGTTATTCATAATGAAGGTCGACAAGGTAACCAGATGGTCAACAGCAGACCGGCGCCTACGAAGTCCACATTGTACATTGGTAAGGAGGCGTCGAGACTCGAGCAGCCAAACCAATCGAGAGTTAACCATTCGCTCCATCACTTTACAGACACAGCTGGTAAGCGAGATGGGACGATAACTGGAAGGCAAGTGCTTGTTCTTCCCCGGCTTAGGAATCGGGACAACAATAGACTCGCGCCAGCATGCGGGAACATGTCCCTCAATCCAGATGCGATTGTAAGTACGAAGAAGAAAACCTTTACCCGCACGAGAAAGGTTCGTCAGCATCTGACTATGAATAGAATCAGGCCCTGGAGCGGAGGACCGTGATCGGCCAAGTGCGTTTTCGAGTTCCCGCATGGTGAATGGGGCATTATAACTTTCACGATTCGAGGAGCGGAAGTTAGGTGGCCTAGCCTCCTCTGCCTGTTTGCGGGGGAGGAAGGCAGGGTGGTAATGAGCGGAGCTCGAAACCTCTGCGAAAAAGCGGCCGAAGGCATTGGAGACAGCCTCAGGGGCCACAAGGACGCCATTCGCGACCGTCAAGCCAGAAACTGGTGAGTGGACCTTAGTGCCAGATAGCCGGCGCAGGCTACCCCAGACAACAGAAGGAGTAAAACTGTTGAAAGTGCTTGTGAAATCAGCCCAGCTGGCTTTCTTGCTTTCTTTAATAATACGACGACACTGTGTACGTAATCGTTTATAATTGATACAAGTCGCCACTGTAGGGTGGCGTTTAAAGGTGCGTAAAGCACGTCGACGAGCACGTAAAGCGTCTCTACATGCTGCGGTCCACCAGGGGACCGGTACGCGACGTGGAGAAGAAGTAGGGTGAGGGATGGAATATTCAGCAGCAGTGAGAATGACTTCCGTGAGGTGTGCGACCTGACTATCGCAGCTTGGGAATGTTTGATCCTGAAAGGTCGCCCTGGAAGAGAAGAGCCCCCAGTCTGCCTTGGAGATGGTCCAACGAGAGGAGCACGGAGAGGGAGTATGCTGCAGGAGATGGATAACACACGGGAAGTGGTCGCTCGAATATGTATCAGAAAGTGCATACCACTCGAACCGGCGTGCAAGTTGGGGAGTACATATAGAGAGATCTAAATGGGAATAGGTGTGAGATGTGTCCGAAAGAAAAGTAGGGGCGCCAGTATTGAGGCAGACAAGATTGAGCTGGTTGAAAAGGTCTGCTAACAGGGAGCCCCTCGGGCAGGATGCTGGAGAGCCCCAAAGGGGATGGTGGGCATTGAAGTCTCCAGTTAACAAAAATGGTGCAGGTAGCTGAGCAATAAGTTGCATCATGTCTGCCCTGGTAACGACAGACGACGATGGAGTGTAAACGGTACAAATGGAAAATGTAAAAGTGGGGAGAGTAATGCGGATGGCAACTGCCTGCAGGCCGGTGTGCAACGTGATGGGATCGTAGTACATATCATCCCGGACCAGCAACATAACCCCTCCATGAGCTGGGATACCTACCACAGGGGGTAGGTCAAAACGCACAGAGGTGTAGTGTGCCAAGGCAATTTGATCGCATGGGCGTAGCTTCGTTTCCTGGAGGGCTACGACGAGCGGACGGTGCAAGCGGAGCAGCAACTTCAAGTCCTCTCGGTTGGAGCGAATGCTGCGAATATTCCAGTGAATAAGTGCCATCGTAAGAAAAAAAAAAAAAAGGGAAGATGAAAGAAGGGGTCACCTCGAAGGCCGCTGAGGGCCTGGCTTCGAGCGAGCACTGCCGCCGCTATCAGTAGGCGGACAGTCAGCGTCCATTGGGTCTATAGGTTCATCGGCCATCTTGGGAAGATGGCCGGGAGGGGGAGCTTCCTCCGCCGGTGAACGGCCAGATGTTCGGCTACCAGCGGTGCGGCCAGGCGAAACGGATGACGGCCTGGGGCGGCAACCGCTGGGTGGCGCAGGAGAAGAAATGCGCCGTGGCGGAGAAGGAGAACTGTGCTTCCTATTAGCCTTCTTGGAAGGTCGTTTGGTGGAAGTACCGGTCGAAGGCTGGGAGGTCGAGGTACGTAGGAAGTCTGCACGGGACGGTTCCTTCTTGAAGGCCCGTGCATCTGACTTCTGGGTCTTCGTCTTAGCAGAAGCTGATGAAGGGGCTGGTGTCTGTGGGATGATGGGAGGAAGAGGAGACGTCGACCGCGCGATCTTAGCACTGGCCGAACGAACGACCGTGGTGCTGAAGGTCAGATCGCATGTCTGGGTTGCCACCTCCCTGGTAGTCCGAGGAGAGGCGAGGACAGTACTGTATTTCCCCGCTGGGAGCAGCGTGGGCTTCCTACTAGCCAATAGCTTGCGAGCAGCCGAGGTGGACACTTTCTCTTTGACCCGAATTTCTTGGATACAGCGTTCTTCCTTATAGACAGGACAGTCGCGGGAGGATGCGGCATGGTCACCCTGACAGTTCACACAACGAGGAGACGGAGGTGGACAGTCACCCTCATGGGCATCCCTGCCACAAGTGACACATTTAGCCGCATTGGAACAAGACTGGCGAGTGTGATTGAAACGCTGACACTGGTAGCAGCGCGTAGGTGTCGGGACATAGGGGCGAACAGAAATAACCTCGTAGCCCGCTTTGATGCGCGATGGCAGCTGAACACTATCGAAGGTCAAGAAAAGTGTCCGGGTCGGTACAAGGTCATTGTTGACCTTTTTCTGGATAACGAAAGGGTTGACAGAGGAAAAATCCTTTCCGTCCTCAGATCGAGAAACGACGAGGAACTGTGGGGCAGGCGGTAGTACTTTTGTCACTGGTAGCTGGTCACGTTTCCGTTTTTGGGCAGAAGTCGAGAGAGATGGAGTGAAATCCATTGCGGAGGAATCCCCCATGATTGCCAGCGTCTCCGATGGCGCGCTCCTTCTTTGTGGGGACCCTCTCAGAGGGCACTCCCGCCTTAGGTCAATGTTTACACCTCAGGTCACACCTCCCGAGAAACAGACGGAGGGACCAATCGGCATGGTCAGAAGGTATCAGCTCAGGCAATCACCCCTCCCCGGGCCTGGCCTTTACCAGGGGGTACGCGCGTGCCTTACATGTCTACCCAGGGCGGGGAATTACGCGTTACCCCGTCACCGGCTACGCGTGTGAACGCGTGGGTCGGCCTTCAGGCGCGCACAGGGAGGAAGGAAGAAGAGGAAAAAGGAGAGAGAGAGAGAGAGAGAGAGAGAGAGAGAGAGAGAGAGAGAGAGAGGACAGTGTCTCAAACGCCGAGGCGGAGACCAGAGAAGGCAAGGAGAAGGCAATGAGAAGGCAAGGAGAAGAAGGCAATGAGAAGGCAAGGAGAAGAAGGCAATGAGAAGGCAAGGAGATTCTGCAGGGGAAAGAGTAAGGAAGACAGTGAGGTGGAGAAGAGCAAAGAAAGGAACCAACCAAAAGAAGGAAGAAACGAGAAGTGAAAAAGCAAAATGACCGCAAATAGAGGTCGTGGAACCGTCCGTCTCCGGACGCAGGCGTTAACTACCCCCTTGAGGGGAGGGACTCCTTTTAGTCGCCTCTTACGACAGGCAGGAATACCTCAGGCCTATTCTTACCCCGGACCCGCAGGGGGGTCCTGGCAGGATGGCCATTGCCGGGAGTCCTGATGCCCCAGGGAGATGGTCATCTACTCCTTGGCATACGTGGGGAGTTAACGGCGCAGGCATCAGTAGAGCGATCCCTGTGTTGTCAGGGGGCTACAACCAACAGGGTACATGGCGGCCTCACCACAACGGACTGGCTACTGTGCTGGATCTTAGGTGCAAAAATGTCCAAGGTCGTCGTCGCAGTTAAAAGCAACACTGCAGCACTGCAGAGTGCAGCGTGGTAATCGCACCCAGGGACGTATCCTCGCCCAAGAGATGGAAAACGAGCGGGACACCATTGCAACGACGAAAAAGCCGGCTAAAGGTCTCAATGCACGACGGATACAGTGCACCATGTAAGGCGCCCTTCCCCAATTGGCTCGCTCTTCGGAATAATTTAGAAAGATGGAGGTCAAACCTGAGAGGGGACCATCACATAAGGCCGAAACATTTGAGACTCCCTTTAGTCGCCTCTTACGACAGGCAGGAATACCGCGGGCCTATTCTAACCCCCGAACCCGCAGGGGGGTGTCCTACTAGTAAAGCCCCTCCCACAGTCACTGTATCTCTCTCTCTCGCTCTCTCTTACTGCTAATCTCATTCCTTCCTACTGCTGTGCCCCTTGTGACTGTCATTATCCCCCTTCTGACTGTCATTATCTCTCTTCCTCTTTGTCATTGTCATTAGCTCTCACCCATTTCCACCTACTGTTTATTCCCCCTCACCCCTGCTGCCCCCTCCCATCCAGTCCCACTGTCTCCTTCACTCTTTTCCTAGCACTGTGCTGTCACTGTGAACTGCACTAGTGTCCAAAATTAAAGCAACAAGCCGCTATTTGCTTATCCGATGTCTAATTCACGACAATCATACAAACTGTCAACAGGTGTCCGTACGATCGTGTACTGCATGGAAGATTGCATTTTGGTAACAGAAAACCACGCCAATTATGACGTCAGGGCACCTATCAAACGGAATAGTGTTTCCCTGGTAGACACACATCCACTGTCGCTGTGTACACAGTCACAGATGTTGCAGAATGGCATAGATTAAGACGCTTACCAGACTCTCTGCGGTGGAGGGCCACGGGAAGAACGGAAGCAGGACAGTGAAAATTCATGTGGCCCGATGGCTTAATGTGAATCGTTCCGTTGTTTCTCGGATGTGGCGGCAGCTTATAGAGACCGAAACTGTATCCCGAAGACCAGGACAGGGCCGACCAGTGTGACATCAGAAAGGGAGGACCGTTATTTGGTTGCAAGTGCACGACGGTACCGCCTTCGTACTGCACTGCAACTGGCCTCGGACCTTGTAGCATCCACTAGACGTGTCGCATCGAGGCAAACTGTGTAGAAAAGGCTTCGAAAGAGTGGCTGTACTGTCGGAGAGCAGCTGTATGTGTGCCTCCGACACGTCTTCACAGACGGGAAAGTCAATAGTGGAGTCGTCAATATACCACCTGGACAGTCGACCAGTAGGCCAATGTTCTTTTCACAATAAGTCCCAGTCCCGATTAGGTCCGGAGAGTAATTCTCGACGGATCTGCATCTTAAGTGAATGTGGAACACGATTTCGAGACCCGAACATTGTGGAGAGAGACCGATATCGAGGAGCATCGCTAATGTTGTGGGCAAGGATCATGTTTGCCACTGTAACACCTCTTCATGAAATTGTACTGGTGAATGGGGAAGGTTTAACTCCTGTAAGGTATCGTGGCGAGGTATTGAGACCTCGTGCGCAGTTGTTGCCTCGCTCTCCCGATTTGAATCCCATAGAGCATGTCTGGGTTGCAATAGGGAGAGCGGTTGCATCACGTCAACACCCACCAACGACTCTCCAAGACTTGCGAGCAGCTCCACTGGAAGAATGGGTGTTACTGCCTTAACATGACATTGTTGACATTATTCACAGCATACTCCATCGTTGTCATCAGACCTGTATTGCTGCCAGAGGTGGTCACACCACGTAGTGAGCACATCTGCCAGTTGTCGGAATGTGTGTGAACATCTATTAAGTTGGAAAAAAACGAGGAACATTTTCGTCTACTGTTATGCATGTTGCAATTGTTTACGTTCTGTGTTCTTTACATTGTTTCTACTTTGCTATCTCCTGTTTATACTATTTTGTGGCACAACAACGCAACCTTGTAAAATTACCGTTCGTTTCATTAATTTTGCACACCAGTGCATGTCGTACTGCTGCTCTCTCTCTCTCTCTCTCTCTCTCTCTCTCTCTCTATCGCTCTCTCTGTAACACAAACACTGTGTACTATCTATTAGTATTTATTACTTTTTTCCCTCTCTTTGCCACTGCCACTGTCTTGTCTCTCAATATAAAAAAGCGTGAATATGGAAATTTTTGGAATTTTGTGGTAAGTTCCTACGGGACCAAACTGCTGAGCTCATAAACACACACACACACACACACACACACACACACACACACACACGAGGGAGGACTCGAACCTCCAATGGGGGAAGTGGCGCGAACCGTGGCAAGATGCCCAAGACCACGCGGCTATCCCGCGCGGCAGCGTGAATATGTTTGCATGCCAAAATTTTTTTAAAGGTGCTGTGGAAAATGGAATGAGACAGCTGGTACCCCACCTTTCAGTCAGTCTTTCAAAAAACATGAACGTTTTCGCTCCGATAGGAGCATTTTTCCGCTGATTCCCTTCTTTTCCCGGCGCTGCAGGGCATGTAATTCATATGAAAAGAAATGTATTGGTTAGTGAAATTATGATAATTTGCTTATGTCAAATAGAAATAACCCACAGCTAATTTTACACCTCAACCCCTATTTTACGCGGTTCAGTACTACAACACAGGGTTCCCAGATGATAACAAATGGTTCAAATGGCTCTAAGCACTATGGGACTTAACGTCTGAGGTCATCAGTCCCCTAGACTTAGAACTTCTAAAACCTACCTAACCTAAGGACATCACACACATCCATGCCCGAGGCAGGATTCGAACCTGCGACCGTAGCAGCCACGTGGTTCCGGACTGAAGCGCCTAGAACCACTCGCCACAGCGGCCAGCCATTTCTCGATAACGGATAAACATTTTTGAAAACTGGTGTTGGATATTCTAGATAATGGCTAGAGAATATACAGTTAAAATGTGGGCAATTTTCTTCAGTTATTTATTATTTAGATTTCGCCTCATACCGCCTTTTACGAGTAGACGTAGGGTAACTTTGACCCTTTGTATCTTGGAAACATAAAAAGATATCACGAAAACTTTGAAGGCTGTTTGAGATCGGGATTTTAGCAACAGATCGCAAAATTTTCAAGCATTTGCTGCGCATAGCCGTCCTGGAATCCTCGGCTGGGATTTTGTCCGGATGGTGACGGCGAAAACTTGGAGAAAAAAAAAAGCCATTTTGTGGTTTTTTCCGAGGAACCGCCCGTGGCCTAATGGTGCCCCCTTAAGTCCCATCAAGCCCACCGTAGACCACATCAAATGCAAAAAGAACCAAGCGATTTTCCACATTTGTCTATGCAGGAGGATGTGTGTAATATTCATACTTCGACGCTGTGCTATAGGACAGTGACCCCAAGACGATTCTTTGTTGGATATACAAACGTTCTTTAGCCCAAGGGCTATCCAAAACACTTGACACTATCTTTTTATCACCAATAGTAGAACCATAGGTACGAGCACCGGAAAATCCCGCTTTTAATCGCGACGTCTTGGAACATATTAGGTACGCAAGCCCTATTTCGGAATGGAAAAGTTCTAGTTGGTCTGAAACGTTCCTTTCGTCCGTACATAGATGCTTCCGTGGCGTCAGGACAGAATCCACACATTGCTTTGAATTTGCGGAGCGCGAGACGAATTACAAGGCCCACTGCTCCGCAGGTATAACTGAAAACATTCACTGACGTACCCGAATTAATTTTCTCTATTGTAAAACATGTAAAATTAGTTTAAATACAGGACGCCATCCTCACTAACCTGCAAAGCAATGGTTAAAATTATCGCTACTATTATCCCAGGAATAATCGCTCTGTAGCAATCCAGTTACTTCCAAATACTGCAAGATCTGACTACGAGCAACGCAAACAGTTACTACATCGTGTCCAGCTGACTTACAGCCTCTACCGCCGATAATTTCCCACATAAGCAAGTGGAGTACAGTGTAACGGCATAGGGGTATAGTCAAACAAACTCACTACATTCGAATTGCCATGGAAACAAATGGAATGTACTGACTTCTATCAAACGTTGTCAACCCGACATTCTCCTCCAACACATGAGTCTGACAGTCGTCGTTTCTACGCACAGTTTGCGAACGAAACACGAATGGCGTAAGTTATTGCACACTGCTCTGCAAAACTTACGGACGAGGTTGATAAAGTAACACAACATTGAACATTTTTGGAAGGTGACTGTCAACAGTTGTCAAGTAATGTATCAAATGCATGGCTGACCATCAGCTGCTTTTATTTTAAACCTAAAATATAGGCCGGTTTCAGTCATGGACCATCTTCACGAATAAGGGTCAGAATAGTTTAAGCCACAATATTACATCTGTCATTATTTAAATAACGTGGAGAGCATGTCACGAATATCTAGGTACGACACAGGACTTTTAGAAGCAAATATACTAAATCTAAGTGTACATTTAGAAGCTAATATACCAATGGTAAGTGTGAACGTAGTATTGGTATGTTTGCTTCTAAGAGTCCTGTGTCGTATCTTGATATTCATGAAATGCTCTACACATTATTTAAGTAGCGACAAATGTAAAGTTGTGGCTTAAACCATTCTAACCCTTAACCGTGCAGATGGTCCATAACTGAAAGCGGTCGACCTTTTTGGGTCTAAAATAAAAGCAGCTAATGGTCAAACATGCATTTTATACATAGCATTAACTACTCGCGGAAATGAATGAAAGCGAGGAAGCATATTGCAAGCGGCCTCCCAGCCGTGCAGGCCGCTTAGCGTGAGGTGATCACATGGCGTGAGGTAATCGTGACTACAGAGCCAAATGAGGCTGGCCACGCAATACGAGACAGTTTGAAGAAACAGGAGAAGACAGTGCGTGTCAATCAGCGAGCAGTTGCGGTGCACTGTTGTGGCCTTCTCCATTACAAAATGGCCCGGAGACATTTGGATGACTTCATACGGGGAAGCATTTTCTCACGTCCATGAGGAGAGTCCCGGACCACTGGCACTCCTGCCCGAAGTAGGGGAAGTGGTCGACCAGTCAACTATAGCAGCAGATGACCGTTAGATTGTGCAACAGGCAACATGGGACCCAAGTCAAACAAGAGGTGGAACTGCGACCACAGGTAACAGGGCTGCAAGGCACGCTCCACAGTGGCAAGGCGGCTGCACGGGGGTGGTCTCGTTGACCGACGTCTTCCGTTGATACCAGCACAACGGCGGCACCGTTTGCGATGGTGCCAAGAGCATAGGTCTGGACCAACGAGGACTGGGTTCGCGTGGTCTTCTCGGATGAGAGCAGATTCATTCTGAGTAGTGATTCTGGACGTACCCTCATAGGGTGATAGGTGGGAACACCTAATGCATCCAGGAACATTGTCGAACATTATCGTTTTCGTGGTCCACGCGTTGCACGGGCGTACTGGCCTCCAAATCTTTGAACACTGCACACACACACACACACACACACACACACACACACACACACACACACACACACACACACACACACCAGTCAGCGTTATTGTTGCAATGTACTCTTTGTACTCTTTCTCCACGGGCATCCGAGTATGTTTGGAATGCCTTGGATGATGATGATGATGATGGTGATGATGTTTGGTTTGTAGGGCGCTCAAGTGCGCAGTTATCAGCGCCCATTCAAATTCCCAACCTTTGCTCGGTCCAATCTCGCCACTTTCAGGAATGATGATGAAATGATGAGGACAAAACAAACACCCGGCCACCTCGAGGCAGGTGAAAATTCCTGACACCGCCGGGAATCGAACCCGGAACCCCATGCTCGGGAAGCAAGTACGCGACCGCGAGACCACGAGCTGCGGACGGCCTTGAAGTGATGTATTGCACCATGTCCACATGCACCATCGACCGTCCATCAGTTGTCAACTGCGCCTTGAACTGCGCTAGTGGAGGAATGGAACGTTTTACCGGAAGAAATCCTTACCGACCTTGTGACCAGCATGGAAGCACGCTGTGGAGCACACATTCCCGTCCGCGGTGATCACGGACCCTATTGAGAACCATGCCACGCCGTTTGTGTTGTCCAGAGGACCTTCATAAACCGCGGTGACTTCACTGTAATTATCGCCTTTGAATAAAGGTATAATTTCTGTTCGTCTCATAGTGTAATTCTGTCAGTTACCTCTGTACTATATTACAGCAGTTCCTTCCACGTAATGTCCAAGTCTCAAAGAGCTATGTTAGTTGGTGGGGTCACATGTGAAGATAACACAACAGAACGATATAGAATTTATCTTTTTTCTTGTACTTTAGTTTCGCGATACATAGAAAAAATTACGCCAGGATAAGTTTTGCACAGCTATTGCTTGGCGCAACTACGTTTTTGTTTACGCCACGCAGTGGTCATGAATATAACTGCTATTTTCATTTTGTTCTAATGGTGCATGTTTTCTTTGCTTTATTAACAGGGTGTATAAATTCTTTTTCCGAGAAACGGAGTGATGTGAGTGATTTTATAGCAAATTGTAAGTCAAAGTAATTGTAATTTTTGAAAGTGTATGGGTGAGCGGCGTAGAAGCATATCGATAGGTCGACACAGAAAATATCAACAAAGAATCGGGAGCGAGAACACGAATGCGATTGTCGTGCCACCTGAGTGCTAATGTGTGTCTCTTGTGCCCGTGGCCGATTTAACTGCTTTGAACAGTGGTATCTTTTGTAATTTTGGTATGTACCGCGTACAAAGAATTATTTACGTGTCGCGTTGCTAATTAGTCAGAACTGCTATTCGGCACATTGAGCTTAAGAAAAGTGATGTGAAGACCGCTAAGCTGTGTGAACACTTACGTGCACTGTTGATTGTACACAGCACGGGCTGCTTATTGCATTCCGCGGACTGTAGAAGTAAACAGAAATATGGTATTTCCTTGTCGTGAAATGATATCAATAACTAATCTTGAATGTACGGTGTGCCGATCGCCGTACGACTTTATGTGACCATGGTGACTATCGTGCACGGTACGGAATGCCAGATGTGTCCCGCGAATTGTTAGTTTAAATTTCAAGTTCTTTAATATACTTTCGTAACTACGTTGATTGTACTCTGAAATGTGCGGAACCGCCATCTAATGGAAAACCGTAAATTTGAAACTGTGACTAGTGACAGCTAACAAACACTGTGAGAGCCGTACTTTCGTCGATGCTTGTAGATACCCTAATTATGACTGTTCTACAAACATCGCGCGTTCCTGCAACATTCGCAACGTTACAATCGAGTGGATCAACACGCCGATAAGTACTACATTACATGCTCAAGGAATTACGGACCTCGACGCCTCGCCGACAGCACCAGCTAAGGGAAGATCGCTTTATTACACCAAAATCCTCAACCCACGCGAGCTATTGATAAAAACTTTATATTCAACTTAACAATTTTGTGAAAGTTGTCACTTTTTCATGGTCCCTGTCTTTCAAATAACTGGAGTTGCGCTTAACATTGAGCTACACATTTTTTTGGTAGCTTTCAAAATTAAAGATTAAAATCACTTTTGTCAGTAAATCAACTGGTTTTAGATATGCATTTTTTTCACGCCTGTTATCTTGCGACATAGTGATTATTGCAAAAAACTGCTGTTATAATCAGTGAGACTGAAATTATTGTCTTTAATTTCATTTGCTTTAATTGCTGATGGATATATTTTTTGCACCAATTCTCGTGCCTATCATTTTGTGTTGCCCAGTTGTTCATTGTCCGCCTTTACATTAGCAACAGTAGCTAACCACAATTTGCCCAGTGCGTTTAGTGAATAAATATGTTAAAGGCGAAACATTTTTGATTTTGACAGACGTTTGAGTACTAATCATGTTATAGTTTTATGTGATATGCTTGCATGTGAGGGCTTAATGAGTAGTTACTGCTGTGTCAAGTTAAATATTTGTGGTTTCAGTTACTTTAAAACTTTTGTTTGCAAGAAATTAGAGGAGACCGATCAGGGTTTCGTTAATCTTAGTAGTTGAACACGGTCGGTTCTTGCCCAACCAATATTCGATAAGGTACTGTTTCGGATGAGGTAGCTAAATTTTGTGGCACCACACATCCGTTATTTTCACATACGTCATGCGGAAGTACTTTCATCGTTACGTTTTGCACAGCAGTGTATTGTGGAAACTAGATACTCGTCGTATGTCAAAGGCAGCAACTGAAAATGATGAAATGTTGATGAAACAGCTGAAGACCAGATAGACGTTTATGCACCTTACGAAGAATGGTTGAAAATCATTATGGATGAACCACTAACAAAGCTGCCCAAGACCAGGGGAAGAAATTGGTCTGCTCATGTAGCAAACATCCTGGTTTTCATCTGATGCCGTTTTGGGAGTCCATGGAAAATCTCTTACCCCATTCATCTTGAGGTGATTCTTCTTTAGGAAAGTTCATTATTTGTTTTAGTGTTTGCTTTATCATTAAATATGACTTGAAGAACCTGCCTTTAACAAAATATTTGTTTCTTCTCTCTTTAGCCACAAATGTTTCTGTGATATTACACCATCAACAGTGGGTTTATTTGTTCATGTTGAGAAGGTCCCTATTCAGAAACAGAAGAACAGATTCAATGAGTCAAGATTCTGCTGTACAGCCTTTATTGTGATGACCGCTTTCAGCAAACTACGTTGCCATCATCAGATCTTCTTCACTACATTTCTTGACCAAATGCATCTTGTATCGTATCTCACAACGATATTTCATGAACATGAGAACAATAGTATATCAGAAAATCAAGCATAAAATAAATAACTATTATATAAAACAACATACATATTGCACCGATTATACAAGCTCATGTTCGCACATTAGCGGAATGAAAAGTACATTCTGCTAATATACGAAAATGACATTGTATAATCATTACAATACGTATGTTGTTTTATATAATAGTTATTTTATGCTTGACTTGCTGATATATTGTTCTCAGATTCATGAAATATCGTTCTGTGATTTGATACGATACAAGATGCATTTGGTCAAGACTCAGTGAAATGCAGTGCAGAAGATCTGATGACGGCAACGTAGTTTGCTGAAAAAGGTCATCACAAAGGCTGTACAATAGCGATCTTGGCTGTTTGAAGTTTTTGCATTAATTTAGATCGCCCTCTAGCTTGACAATGTCAAGCATATATGAAGATCTCTATTCTTGGATATCAAATCTTTTCGATCTTGAAATTTCGCACGTACTTTCTCTTCTATTGAAGAAAATGGTATTTTCTTTTTCAAATGTTTTTAGCCCCACATATTAAGTACAGGTGCACTGTTGTGTAGCCAGGCTGTTCAAGGTTCACTACAATTGCTCTGCCGAGTACAATGTAAGAAACAGGAAGCCATCATGAGCTTACTTCGTTTTGCACAAACTGTGAACTACTGTTGTAAAGGATTGGATCGTTTGGGGGGAAGAGACCAGACAGCGAGGTCATCGGTCTCATCGCATTAGGGAAGGACGTGGAAAGAAGTCGGCCGTGCCCTTTCGGGAAGGAAATCGGCCGTGCCCTTTCAAAGGAACCATCCGGGCATTTGCCTGGGGCGGTTTAGGGAAATTACGGAAAACCTAAATCAGGATGGCGACGCGGGATTGAACCGTCGTCCTCCGGAATGCAAGTCCAGTGTGCTAACCACTGCGCCACCTCGCTCGGTAAGCACACGGAGGTAACGTTCTTCTTTGAGGTAGATGACGGGCATGTACACTGTGCTAGGGATACACTGTTGGAATTTGTTCTCGTGGGTGTTGGACCATTTCCTTCCTGCTGCACAATAATAGCGTTAGGACAATGTGGAAAATACTTGTTACATTATTTCGGCTTGAGATTAGTTCCAACTATTGAGCATGAAATAGTAAAAGTGGTCAAAAGCAAAAGCCTCAATGCAAAATGTAAGCTGGTATAGATGTTCCAGTGTCATCCAGTGTCACTTATAATCTATATTGCTCCATGAATTGCAAAGCCCTTGGCTCACGTTGTTAGTTTATCATTTACTGAGGGTGTGTTCACAGAAAGATTAAAAATATCAAAAATGCGACCTTTATTGAAATGTGGAGATCAGTAAAAAGTTAAAAAATACTTACTCATTTCACTGCTCTCGACATTCTCTACAGTAATTTTGAGATTAATGAAACAACGAATCGCTACGTACCTAGACGACCACAGCCTACGAAATAATAATCGGCATGCCTTTCGAACAGGTAGCAATATAGAAACAGCGATAAATTACTACTCTGGCGAAATAGTAATTTAGGTAACAACAATAGTGTTGTCAGAGGTAATTTAGATCTTTCTAAAGCTTTCGATAAGGTTAGTCACGAAATCCTTTTAGATAAGATGGATGCGAAGGGGATAAAAAGAATAGAAAACAAGTGGGTTCAATCATATTTGCAAAATATGATTACAGGTTGAGGAGCTCAAATCAACTCACGTTATTATAAAATCCGATTATCATCTGATGCAAGGAAAGTCGATGTAAGTGTACCCCAGCGTAGCGCCTTAGGTCCCCAACTTTTCCTTGCTTATATAAATGATATACCCACCTCTGACACTGCTGCTGCCAATTAGTGACATTAAGAAATCTCTGTCCACTACAACTGATGAAGTCCCTGCATTAAGGATCAATGCTTAACAGGTTAACCCTAAATGTGCAGAAAGCGACCTATACTCAATTTGGGAAGATGAGTCAGAACCACGATCTCTGTCTGGTACTCGATGAGTTAGAAAGGGTATGATGTGCAGGACTTTTAGGAATGTATGTTGGCCAAGGCTTAAACTGGAAAGAACATATAATTATGCCCAGAAATTCAGTTCTTCTTGTTTTGCTCTGAGAATTATTTCTAAAGTTTGCTCCCCAGGTGGTGCTAGAATGGCTCATTTTGGCTACTTCCAGTCCTTTGTAGCCTATGAAACTGTTTTCTGGCGTAAAATTAGTCGATTAAATAAAATTTTTAAATTACATAGACGAGTTATTCGAATATTTTCACAAAGTTCGGCTACCTGACTGCAAGCCCCCTGTTTAAAAAGTTGTCTGCTTACTGTTCCCTCCACATACATAAATGTTTGTTGATGACAAGGGCTATCTTGTGATCTGCAGACCAACTCCTATTACCATAGTTAAAATACTTTCAACTGAGGGTCCCTCAACACAGAACTAGTTATGGCTCTGAGCACTATGGGACTTAACTTCTTTGGTCATCAGTCCCCTAGAACTTAGAACTACTCAAACCTAACTAACCTAAGGACATCACACACATCCATGCCCGAGGCAGGATTCGAACCTGCGACCGTAGGAGTCGCGCGGTTCCAAACTGAAGCGCCTAGAACCGCTCGGCCACCGCGGCCGGCTAGAAATTTGTTAACATCGAGTATAGATTTAAGTGTCAGGAAGTCGTTTCTGAAAGTATTTGTATGGATTGTAGCCATGTGTGGAAGTGAAACAGGGACGATAAATAGTTTGGGCAAGAAGAGAATAGAAGCTTTCAAAATGTGGTGCTACAGAAGAATGCTGAAGATTAGATGGGTAGATCACGTAACTAATGTGGAGGCAGTGAATAGAATTGGGGAGAGGAGAAATTTGTGGCTCAACTTGACTAGGAGAAGGGATCGTTTGGTTGGACATGTTCTGAGGCATCAAGAGATCAGAAATTTAGTATTGGAGGGCAGTGTGGAGGGTAAAAATCGTAGAGGGAGACCAAGAGATGAATACACTAAGGAGATTCAGAAGGATGTAGGTTGCAGTAAGTATTGGGAGATGAAGCCTGCACAGGATAGAGTCGCATGGAGAGCTGCATCAAACCAGTCTCTGGACTGAAGACTACAACGAACGAACGAACAAACGAACGAACGAACGAACGAACCGTTGATATCAGGTATCCGGTAAATCACCGAATCTCCGACATTGCTGCGACCAGAAAAAAAAAAAAAACCTCAAGAACGGGACCAACGACGACTGAAGAGACAACGTGACAGATGTGCAACCCTTCCACAACTGTTGATGACTGTAAATAAGGTCACTGGTTGGATAAGTCGTTTCAAATTGTACGGGCATGGAGACAAACTCATGAATCCATGGACCTTGCATGTTAGCAGGGGACTGTTGAAGATGGTGGAGGCTCTGTAATGATGTGGGGTGTATGCAGTTGGAGTGATCTGGGGCCCCTGACACGCCTAGATACGACTAAGAGTTGACATGTACGTAACATCCTGTCTGATCACCTGCTTCCATTTATGTCAGTTGTGCGGGCTATTGCACAACGACAATGCGACACCCCAAACGTCCAGATTTGCTACAGAGTGGCTCCAGGAACACTATTCTGAGTTTAAACACTTTCACTGGCCAGCAAACTCCCCAGACTTGAACATTACTGAGCATATATGGGATGCCTTGCAACATGCTGCTCAGAGGAGATCTCGACCGCCTCGTACCCTTACGGATTTATGGACAGCCCTGTAGGATTTATGGAGTAAGGTCTCTCCAGCTCTACTTCAGACATTAGTCGAGTCCATGCCACGTCGTGTTGCGGCACTTCTGCTTGCTCGCGGGTGCCTATACCATATTAGGCAGGTGTACCAGTTTCTTTGGCGCTTCAGTGTATTATTTCTGTGTGGTACTGATATGACTGGTACTACAGTACTAAATGGTCTTTGGACAAATATATAAATGGAAAAAATTTAATAAACATCTATCGCAATTGCGGAACAGTGCCGAAACCGTCGCCCTTAAAAGTAATCGGCATAATGTCTGTGAACAGCGTGACAAGCAAAAGATTCCAAGATACAGTACCTGATCAGAAGACTGTGTACACCCCCATGAAATGTGAAATTCAAGACTTTGTCACGAGAGGCGAACTCCCTCATTGTAACAGGAGACGGGGAGTATCGCACCGTAATTAGATTCTATAACGTGAGAGAGTGGACTTTTTACAGTTATCTTCAGTTAACGGTGGGTGGTTGCTGCGTTCGCCGGAGGGGCACTGGCGTCGTTATCCAGTGTGGTCTAGTTGCTAGGATACCTGGCTCTCACCCAGGAGGCCCGGGCTCGATTCCCGGTGCCAGAAATGCACATTTTTGTTGCTCCCCTTATGCGACTTGTCTCGACTTGTGAAATTCAAGACTTTGTCACGAGGGGCGAACTCCCTCATTGTAACAGGAGACGGGGAGTATCGCACCGTAATTAGATTCTATAACGTGAGAGAGTGGACTTTTTACGTGGTCTAGTTGCTAGGATACCTGGCTCTCACCCAGGAGGCCCGGGCTCGATTCCCGGTGCCGGAAATGCGCATTTTTGTTGCTCCCCTTATGCGACTTAAGAATGAATCAGCCATTATGGCTCAGTGACTTCGAATGCGGACTAGTCATTGGATGTCAACTGAGTGGCACATCCATCAGGGACATTTCAAACCTTCTAAAGCAGCCCAAGCCAACTGTTGGTGATGTGATTGTGAAGCGAAAACGCGAAGGAACAACCACAGCTGAATCCAGACCTCATGTATCTGATACAAAGTGCTATCAGCAGTTCAGCTACCACAGTAGCTATGCGTAGAGAGTTAAGATAATGGGGAATCCTGGTCGAACAGCTCCTCACAAGCCACACGTCTGTAGTCAATGCTAAGTGACGTTTGAGGTGGTTTAAAGAGTGATGCCACTGGACAGTGGATGATTAGAAACGATTGACTTGGAATGATGAAGCACGCTATACTCTGTTGCAATACGATGGATGGGTTTGTGTATGGCGATTGACTGGAGAACGTTGCCTGCCATCATGTGTGTTGCCAACACTGAAGTACCGGAGAGGAAGCGTTACGGGGTGGGGTGTTTTTCATTGTTAGGGTGTGGTCCCCTTATTGCACTTAGCAAAATGCTAAATGTGAAAGGATAAGAATACATTTTACAACACCGTGTACTCCACATAGTAGAGAAACAGTTTGGGGATGATGATTGATTATATCAACATGACAGCACACCCTGTCATAAAGCGGCGTTTGTGAAGCAATGGTTTGTGATCAGTAACTTTCCTGAAATGGACTGGATTGCCCAGAGTCCTGACATGTAGCCAATGGAACACCTTTGTAATGAGCTAGAACGTCGAATGTGCTCCAGGCCCTAGCGGCCAACGTCACTACTTTCCCTGGTTTCGGATGTAGATGCCGGCACAGGTCATGTTTGAACGAGGATGTGGCCTACGTGGTGCAGTCAGGACATTAACAATGTGGGCTGAGGACTAGTAAGCTGTCTCTGACGGCGTGAGAGAGAATCTCCTAGGATGCTTAGCACAGATGAATTTGTAAAGGAATAGAGAAACTGGTGGCTTAATAGGAAGTGAATAGGGGTGCACCAACTTACAGGTTCAATTTAAGGGCAATTCAATTCTCAATAGTTCAACTTTATTTGTAGAGGTGTCTTCACAGTGGCTAAATATCCTCGCCAAATCAATGAGCACACCCTACCATTCTACACGTTAGTACTGCCCAGCAATTCCGGGTTGTACAGAGCCTTACCGACAGCATTTTTATATCATCTTTCGTGACATGAATGGTTGGGCAAAGGAGAGTAGGAGATTTTGACATACTATGTCCCGTCTGTCGCAACGTGAAACACCCTGATGGTTTTCATAGCAAACAAAATGATGTTAAGAATGAAAATTTGATTTTGCTATTGATACACAGTCGATATAATATACTTACGCGATATTCTGTTCCAAGATCTCCGTTGACGGTGACTGCGAAACATGAAGACTGAATACGATATTTCCAGTACTTTGAACATTTTGTTTGTAATGATAATCAAAACTCGTGTGTGTGTGTGTGTGTGTGTGTGTGTGTGTGTGTGTGTCGGCGGGAGGGAGACAGAGAGAGAGACCACAGAACCTGCATTTAACGAAGGACAACAGTGGTAGAGGGCTAAGCGTTGCGACGCAGTTCTCAATGAGCGAATCGTCAATCTTTGAAGAGCATTTCCTCACTGAACGGCGTGACTGAATTTTTACCTAAAACGAACTAGCTAGCAGCGGGACTGTCGTATGGTTTACTATAATTAGCGTCATAAGCATTACCTGAGTAAGAAGGCATTTCAGCTCAAGGAGTTCATCCTGGATCATTGGAATTTACTCACAAAAACGCGGACCATCAAGATGATTGCTGTGCTTGTATATCCTAAACCTCTTCTGAACCAATAAGGGAACGGTCAGTTCCATCATGCAAAATAAGCATTTAACCATTACAAATATTTTTGGTGTTAAGCTTGCAGATATCTCCCGCTTAGAAACTGAGTAGTTCACAACAACGTTTCGTAAATTCACTCAAGATTGTTAAAGGTTGGATGAATCGCTTCCGGCACGCAAAGCAGAGCTGCTGGGTACCGGAAGTTTCTAGGTTATAATTCTTCTGTGTCCATGGACGACTTCCTCTTGATGTCTCCCATTATTGGCGATATCTATGAGTGGTGCACAACAATAACGAAGCGTTCGACTGTCAAATCAGGTATAGCGCAGTCTACGGCGCTACGGACAGACCTTGCGAGAAACGGCAAGGGATATCAAACACTAACATATCCAACAGCCTTTTAAGGCCACATGTTTTAGTGGGAGTCTACTATTAACCCTGTTCTTAATAACTCTGCAGTTTCGCCTTCACAGTATCAACGACGTAACGATAGGCTATATTTGAGTGAAATTTCAAACTTGTTTAAAAACTATTAACATGAAAGTGAAGTAGTTTGCATGATGACAACGATATCTGTTTAGTGTTATTAAATAATTTCTTAATGCATATACAGTAATAAAACTTTTCTACTTTAGGATACACAACTGCTTCTTTGAAATTGTCTAACAGTATAAAAAAGTACTATTAAAATAAGATACCGTTATACACGCCACTATCAAATAAGTTAATTGCTTCAGATGCAAACTCACTGCACATCCCAATTTGATATTCTTGAGACATTTGATTTCTGGCAGAAAAATGCGGCACAACTGTAAACAGCGTAATGATGCGGAAAAAACTGTAATAAGTTTTTATATCCTACACAAGCTATCCCACTGCATTAATCGTATCTTACTTGGTTCAAAGCAGCAATGATTCTTAACACATTACAAACGCTGAATTTGTGTAAGATTTTTTAAGACTTCTGCACTTCACAGTCATTCGTACGAAACTACTAGATTATGCTAGCACGAAGCGTCCTTAAGACAGGCTTCTACTTAACGCATATTTTGGGAAGTTGTAATCTATGCATACGACGAGTATTGTACAGAGCAGATTCCGAAAGCAAACCATTACAGGTATGCCCCAGCTGCAGAATGCGAATGGTATACGGATACTATTAGTTTGAGAGAGAAGTGTGACTTTCTTACTTGTGGAGCAGGACAAATAACACACGTAATTATAATGTTTAGGTACTTATGTTATAGAAAGATATGTGCCAAATCACACAAGTAATGTAAACATTTCACACATGGCAGATGTAGAACTCACCTTCAAGCTCCACAACTTTCCCTGCTCGTTTCAGCGCCTTCACTGCCTCATCGTGAGTGGCTTCCCGCAGATCTTCTCCATTCACTGACAGAATCGCGTCTCCTACGTACAGTTGTTCTGTCTGATCGGCGGCCATGCCTTTAAATATTTTTGAGATCAAGATGGGCATTTTATTTTCTTTTCCGCCTTTTATAGAAATTCCTAGTCCATTGTTATCCGATTTCACTACTCTAACAAGTCTCTTCTGGTTAGCTACAGCCTCTGGGACATCAACTGCATCTAACAAGCCGCCAGTGTTATCAATATTATTGTTGTTGTTATTGTTATTTAGACTTCCATTTAAAGTAGTTGAATTTTCGTAGCTCTCGTCTAGGCTGATGCTGAGATAATCGTCTTCCAATGTCACAAATACGCGGTACCACTGTCCCCTAACATGCGTCTCTAATACTCCTGACCGGCCGTAGCCAACACCTGCCATCTCAACCATGGTGAACAAAACCCACTAAATTGTCAGAACATAACCTTAAAAACACGATACGTCAAATTTTCGGTGATTTATAATGCACAGAATTCGATCTGCTGTGGTGTGGCCAATATTTACAGTGAGTTCTTTTACTTGCAGTTCAAGACGAAAATCACAGGACTGCTGGAAATATCACTATTTTCTCGAAGGATCTATTAACAATCACCCGATGTATTTCAATTAACAACAATGTTTACTATTAGCAGCAACAAATGCTACACAACGCGTGCTTCTAAGCTTCCACAAAGTCACGCTGTAACCGCTACGCACACGACTGACAACACTTCTGCAACTGATTCCATACCAAAATACACAGCCAGCGTTGCCAACCGATCTGACAAACGTAAACAACGATATTCCTTTAGTCGCTGATCACCTTTTATAGTTTGACGCCGGATTACTGCGTTGAGATATAAAACTGTACAGTATATATTGTTTTGTTACATTTCCTAAATAAATTACATTAATTACTGTTTATCTTTGAGAAGCCAGAGCTGATTTATATTTTACAATATATCTTATTATCGAACAAATTATAAATATGGAGTCAAATTATTTGTATAATTATGTTTCTCATATCATTCTAATATTTTTAATAACTTAGGAAGATTTGATGTAATTTAGACGCAGCGTTCGTCACAGGAATGGATATAGTTGGCTAACCTGTCCGTTTGACAAATGACAATGTGAGTTATTATCGCTGGTGTTGGGTTATGAGGAATAACAAAATTATCCGTTCATTGTGGTAGGGATTGCTTTAGTGTTGCAATACGGGATTTATTTTGTGAACAGGCTTAAGTCTCAAGAGAAAATGGATGAAACAGACTACGAGTCATCAGTATCATCTTATGATGAGGAAGATGAGCGTCTGCGACCTTTACCTTCGTTGGTTCCGACGGCTCCACGTCGTGTGATAGACGTCGACACCAGAAGTAATTTTTAATGTATTTTCTTTAAATTAGATACCGATAGTTTTTCTACTTTTTCTGAATGTTTCTCATATTCTATATAGAAAATATTACCCGAGCATTAAACGCTCGATATCTGTTGGAGCGCGAATAGTTTAGCCTAGTTTACTTGTGTGTATAGATATGTCAGGTTGCCAGTTTTTATACAGAATAAACACAATGGTTAAAAAATTTACAACTGATGGAAAATAATTAATATTGTAGTAATACTTAATAATGATAAACACCAAGAACCTGCATTAATTTACACACAGTTTTGCAGGGATCAGGAAAACGGGCAAAGTTACGTATTATACCTTACTGCAGGAAAGTACTTACACATTTTAAAAATCGTATTTAGACTAATATGTAGAATCAGACACCAAATTTTTCCACTTGGTCTATACATTCGTGTCGTCCATATTTTCAGAACTACACTTGGTATTAGTTTTTTTCCCTCCTCGGGAAGTTAGTTTCCACATGAAGCAGTTTCTTAGACAGTTTCCAATTTTAAATTTACTTTTGTTCTATGAATTTGCCTCTCACATTTTACATACCTTAAAAATGTTCGTTTCCTTTGGAAGATGCTCAGTTGCTTTATGGTATGTATGCTTAACTGTGCCTCTCTAGTATAAGCTTCTGAAGTTCTAGGTTCCCTGTCATTTTCAGCCATTTGGGACAGATATAATTTTTGTAGTTACCGTGTTGTCACAAAAATCTCTTAAGAGGTGCTGCTGGGGTTGGATACCAGATCAATCCTAGGATTATTCTCTCTCACTTAGCAATTCTTTCACTTCTGACAGTTTTGGTTGATGTGAACAATGCTGAGTTGCACTGTGGCTAGGCATACCATCTCAAACAGCACTGTGTGTTGTAAAGCATTGTGGTGTTCAAAGCACTTATTGGATTGATGACTGCTTTACTTTTCTACCGGTAACCAATAGAAGTATTGTTTCGTATATGTGCAGACTTGGTACAGTTAATATTTTAATACTTTATATTGTTTTTATATAGTTTTCGTGGTGTTAGATTCGCTACGCATTGGATAGATTTCTATGTACATCTGTTCCTGCTCCCCATATCAGTATACAGTGCAGTTTGCATCAGAAGATAAGTCCGTAGTACATTTTTATCAGAGTATCTGTTTCCGCTGTATGACATTTTCTTCAGTAAGGATGTATTGCCGCGCGGGGTAGCCAGGCGGTCTGACGCTCCTTGCCATGGTTCGGGCACCCCCCCCCCCCCCCATTGCAGGTTCCAGTTCTCCCTTGGGTATGGGTGTGTGTGTTGTCCTTAGCATAAGTTAAAGTAGTGTGTCAGCCTAGGGACCAATGACGTCAGCAGTTTGGTTCCGTAGGAACTCACCACAAATTTTCAATTTCCAAGAATGTATTTTTACATAATTTTGATATTATCAGTGTGATTTTCCAGTGTCAGAAATTTGTCCTTATGTATCCGCAGAAAATCTATTACATTTTGCTACTTATAGGTCTGCATCCCCAATGCTCAGAATAAAATCCTCTGATCTGATAGCTCTGTTTGTTTAAAATGTTGTACTGCTACATGTTATTTCTTGTTGTTAATAGATTGCTTTCCCTAAAATATCTTTTTTACCATTTGCATGTTCTCACTAGTTCTCCTTTCCAAGTTCTTTACTGAATCACTACATACTAATACAATTGTTGTTGGCAAACATAACAACTTCTTTATTTACTGCAGTGGCCATGTCACTTGTATACAAGACAAAGAGCAGAAGTGTTAGTACTGATCTCTAAGCTGCGCCAGACATTTTTCTTTGTATTTATGGATTTATGTTCTATTTTAGCTCACTGCTGCCCGTTTTCAAATAAGGATTTTATAATATTCCTAGCCTTTCCTCTTCTGCCATAGCAGTGTAGTTTCTCGAGAAGAATTGTATGACAGACACAATCGAAAACTTCGCATTTACCTCCGTTCAGTCATGGCCTCAACTATATGAATGATTTTTACCATTGCGATCTTTGTGGGTCTCCCTTTTCTGAACCCATGTTTGCTTGATTTAAGATACCTTGTTTCTCTGTGAAGTTTATCGGCCTGTCTTTAATCACTATTTCTACTGTTTCAGACAGAACAGTCAATACTTACGGGTCTACAGTTTCTGGACCTCCTTTATCTATTCCTTTAAATGCTGGCACTAACATATGGTCCGTTCGCATCTGCCTGCTTCTCAACACGGTGGCCACGCGTGTTTCAAGCATATTCAAGATGGCAGTCACAAGAGAGCTCATGATGTCTGCAAACAAACTTTAGCAACATGTGAAATATTTCACTCGACCAATAAAACGAAACTAACAGGATAACTGTGAGAATTGGAGGTTTTCCAGTGGGAGAAACTAAATATATTACAATAAGAATAATGTTGTCATTCCAAAACTAACACAAAACAAAAACACGTGCATGAAATCCTTGAGAATAAATGAAACAAAACAACACACAATTGTAATTGAATATTTAATTTGATCTATATATAACTCAAAGAAAGATGATGATAATAGGAGACCCCCTACCCTCCTCCCTCACAAGCATAAAAACAGATATCACAAATTTCACGTCATCTATATAGATCGCACATAGTCAGGTATCCAAGAACCCACAAACAGCTCAAACATGGCATTGCAAATTTTGCTTTAGTTGTACAGCTCAAACAAAGCCCATGATACCACCAACCCATATCTAGCAAAACTATTATCAAAATGTAATGAGACCTAAATAACTACAATGATACTCACCACTGTAAACTACTAAATGTAAACTTCAGCTACATATGCAAAAAAAGAAAAAAAAAATATCGATACACACCTCTGAAAGGAAATTACAAACATGAGAAAATTCACAACAATTCTTACAATAAAGGCCAAAATAAGTAAAAAAAAAAGTTACCACCCGGTCAAGTAACAAATAAATGTAGACACGTGCATGCGCATGTGCCGCCCCCCCCCCCCCAAACACACACACACACACACACACACACACACACACACACACACACACACACACACACACACAAAATTAGGGAAATTTAATTGTAGATGCCACATGGTCCCCCATGGTAGTAACCAACCCAAATGAAATACCAAGGAAATAACTGTCAGTTAATGAACAACACAAATGAACAACACAACAAACTAATAATTTCAAAACCACAAACAAAACGGAAGCCATAACTCCTTCTTTCGCTACTGCCTTTATCCCGCATTGGACGCAGGGTTATGTATAGATTTGGCATGGTTAAGTTAAGGGGTGGTTGGATGCCCTTCCTGCTGCCACCCCGCCCTCCGGGACGGAATTAGTGTATCCCAGATGTATGCATCTAGGGTAAATCATAAAATAGTGTGAATGTGTTTCAAATGTCTGTGAGTCGTGTAACTGAGGTGGGATGCGGGGACCAGCCCGGTATTCACCTAGTAGGATGTGCGAAACCGCCTAAAAACCACATCCAGGCTGGCCGGCACAGCGGCCACCATCGTTAATCCATTGGTCGGATTCGATCCATGGCCGCGGCGCGCCTACCTGAGTTCAGGAAGCAGTGAGTTAGCGCTCTCAGCTATCCTGGTGGGTAAAACAGAAGCCAGTAACTAACAACATTAAAATAGTTCACTGACAAGATAACAAAAACAAACATCCAAAACACAGCATTCAGTCCAGTGCCACACTGACATTACTCACAGTGAGTGTAGAAACAAACATTCCACAGTAGAGTGCACCACCACTCGAAACACCCTCTCTACAAACATAGCTGTGATGTCACGCAGCACAAGTGCCTAAAAGGCCAAAGCCGAGAAGTGGGCAAACTGTTGACCCAAGTGTTTCACCATTTTGTGTGGTTATGCCAACTAGGTCCCTTCCTTTTTTATTTTTTAGTGTCACAGTTATTTTTGAAACTAGGTGTGTAGGGAGTCGGTATAAAACCTCAGCTTCCCGTTTGGGGCTTTCCATGATCTTCGGTACTGCTCGGGTTTGTTGCTGCAGTTTTCTGCTACAGTTATATGGTGCTGATTGATGCTATTACACACTTGTTTGGATCTGTCTCTTCTTTCTACTCCTTTGTCAGTATGGTTTTAAACATGGCGGTTTCTCAGCAGCAACTGTATATAATTTTCAACCATAATAATTATACAGTCAGCTGGTAGCAAATAACTGCTTGGTACAGTGACCTACTCGGCACCTACTAAGGGTGTCTTCATCGTAATGAAATTTCTAGAAACAGTAACGCTGCAGAGTGAAAATCTCATTCTGGAAACAGTAAAATTACACTGCTTTCTCACAATGGTCAGAATTTAGAGCAGCTATGCTCAAGTCAAAAATAAAACAAAACACATTCCAGCGTTGTCACATGTGCTGAACTAGTAACATCAGTATGTTGTCCTAGCTAGGCATATGTCTCAAGGCTGGAAAACGTTTTATTTTTGACTTGAGCATAGCTGCTCTAAATTCTGACCATTGTTTTAGCACAATGTAATTTTATGATTTCTCAATTTCATTCTGATGAAGACACTCTTAAGAGGTGCTGAAACGTAGGTCAATGTACTAAACAGTTATTTTCAACTGGTTGGCTGTATAATTCCTTTCAGTATTATATTTGTATCTCTTAAGACACGTGACTCTTGTCAGTTTTCATTTGTATAATTTCAGACAGTTTCATAGATAGAAGTAGTTTGTATTTTTACTTTTTGGTGGATTGCCTTCGCTATTCTCAAAATTGTAGTGTATGCTTTCTTCTTGCATATATGTAAGCCTAAAGGCAGGTATGTTCTTTATCTATCTGGTAATTTTTGTAAGGGACAGTCACTTTATTTCCTTCTTTTTAAAATAATAAAAATTCCATTCTGATCCATTTCGTGTTTGGTTTACAAAAAAATAATTCTGCGTACTTTAAGATGTGCTAGTACCTTAATGTGGTGTCTTAAAATTTCAGATTTCCAGCTCGTTTGCACATTGTCTTCTACATAAATGTCACCTTATTTTTCTGCTTTTAGAAAAATTTGTAATCTACTCAAATTATCAAGTTTGTTTGTTAGATAAGCTTACTCATACCCAACCATTCAGCCACTATGTTGTCCTCATCAGTTACATCATCGCACAGTCCAGTTGTTTGTCGAAACTGGTCTGAAACAACTGTATTCACAACTGAATGTTTTGTATAACTGTAGGTATATATAGTCTGTTAATCTGCCTGATGTTCCTATACATCTTACTGGATTTACACATGAAACTGGACATTGTATGTTCTCATAATGTCATGAAAACTTGTTGTGTAGCAACTGTCTTTCAGCATATCTATATTTACGTGCTATTATGTCAAAAGTGTATTTTTTCATTATTTTGTACTGTTGTATATCAACTACTAGTTGAGGTTGGTGATTGACATATCACTACGAGAATGCATTTTTCCCCCAGGAAGTTTATTTTTAGTGCTGCTACTTTAAAGCAAAATGTTTGAGATCTGTTGTGGAGTACAGTCCCCTACGTAACTTGCAACATGGATTGCTACTCCCCCACTTGTATGTTTAGTTATGCAATAGTATGCTACATTTTTGTGTCCCATTAGATGGAAAATCTTTAATTCACTCTTCTGTAAACCATTCTGTTTGTATGAAAATTGGACATTTTGATGCATTGTTTTTAAATAGAATTTGTGGCTCCCCCCCCCCCCCCCCCCAACCTCTGGATACCAAAGATTTGGCCCTTCTGTGTGGGCTTCCTGTTCCTGATGCTTTTTTCACGGGTACAGCTGTCAGAAGAGCTGCTGCTGGTGTTTCCTTTACTGCTTGTGATACTGATAGTTGTTCATCATTTCCCGAACTGCTGCTGATACTACTGATGATGATGTTGCTAGTGATGGTTTGGGTCGACAGAAGCGTCCGATCCCACGCGTCGGCTTTGACCCGTGACGTAAGGGTGTTGTCGTGTGTGACATGACGGCACGGAGTTTGGTTTGAGTGTGGCTGTCTCCAGTTCTGCTTTATCTTATTTTATTTACTTTTCTGATCTGTTCGTTCTATCTTGTGAGATTTTTTTTTAAATTTAAAAACACTTATTACTTATTTTAATTATCTGTTTCCTCCAATTTCTGTTTTAGTTTATTATATTTATCTTTCTGATCTGTTCGTTCTATCCCGTAAGATTTTTTTAAAAAGACAAAAAACACTAATCAGCTACTGAAGCATCTTTATCTTCTATGGGTTGCAGGGGTTACGACCCCTGGGGAGGTGGGTGGGTATTCATGCATGGCTGTCTTCACTTACACGTTGTAGCTACGCAAGGCGTCTAAATTTGTTTATATTTAGTTTGCCCCCCCACCCAAAACACCCCATTTCCCGTGCTTGTCCCATTAGTGTCATTAGGCTTCTTGTGGAAAGTGTGGGTGTTTGTTTTTGTTTCTGCGATATTTGTGACGTCATGGGTCAAAGCAGACGGGTGGGATCGGACGCTTCCGTATTTCCGATGGTTTCACATGCTGATGCCGATGTAACTTCTTCCTCATGAGATGTAGCTAGATATGCAGCTTCCTCATATGCCATTAATGTATCTGTACCTTCTTTCAGAATTGGCAGTGAGCCTGTTGCAGGCAGTGTAATTTTTATATGGCTGTCGAATCCTGTAGTATTTATTACATGGAGAATTTCTTTGGCCGGGATAGTGTATCTTTCAACTAATGAAACAAGAATCCGTTCAGAATGCACCAGTTACTCTCACCTCTGGTTATATATGGACACAATTTGCCTTTCTGCATTCTTCATGTCTAGAACCCTGTTAATACTTCATGTTTTGAAAATTTTTAACAATAATGACAATAATGAATCTTCAATTTTCTTTGTATAAATGTTTATAATAGTACTTCACTTCTGGGGCAATAAATTTGCTCTTCACCATAATTGGGATTTAAAGATCCACTAGTAACTAAATACAGGGTGTCCCCCCCCTCCTCCCCCCAAGTGATTGGTATAATGCGCCCCACTACGGAATTAATCTCCTGTGCCAGTCCCTTCATCTAAGAGTAGAACTTGCACTCTATGTCCTCAATTAACTGCTGGATAAATTTATGTATTTCAATCTGTCTTCCTGTACAGTCTTTACCTTCTACAGCTCCCTCTAATACCATGGAAGTTATTCCCTGATGCCTTAACATATACCCTGTCATCCTGTCCTTTCTCCTTGAGTGTTTTCCATATCTTCCTTTCCTTGCGATTCTACAGAGCAAACACTTCGTTATGGGTTTGCAAGTCTTATTAATCCCTACAGATTTTTGTGCGTATTGTATATTACGTGTCTTTCTCTATAACTTACCCCATTTTTCTCAGAATTTCGAACAACTAGCACCATTTTACATTGTCGAACTCCTTTTAAGGTCTAAAAATCCTATGAATGTTTTTTGATTTTTCGTCAGTCTTGCTTCCGTTATCAGTCGCAGTGTCAGGACTGCCTCTGTGTTACCTGTAGCTTTCCTAGAGTTACACCGATAGTCATCTAACAGATTCTCAATTTTCTTTTCCAATCTTCTGTATATTATTTTTGCCAAGAACTTGGATGTGTGGGCTGTTAAGCTGTTGGTGCACTTCTGTCTTTGTCATTTTTGTAGTAGTTTGAATGGTATTTTTCCAGAAGTCTGATGGTATGTCACTAGTCCTCATAGGTATTACACACTCACTTGAATAATCATTTTGTTGCCACCCTCCCCTGTGATGTATAAATTCTGATGAAATATCATCTATTTCTTCTGTATTATTTTGTGTTAAGTCATTCAAACCTATTCTAAATTCTGATTTTAATACTGGATCCCCTGTCTCTTTCCTGTTGACTCCTGTTTCTTCTTCTGTCTCATGACACACTGCCTTCAATTTACTCTTTTCACCTATCTGCACTCTCCTCTGCATTTAATAGCAGAATTCCCATTGCACTCATAATGCTTTTAATTTCACTGATGGTTGTTTAGACTTTTCTGTATGTGGAGTCAGTCCTTACAACAGTGATCTCTTCAATTTCTTCACATTTTTCATTCAGCTATTACTGCTTATCTTCTGTGCCCTTCCTATTAATTTTGTTCCTAAATGACTTTTATTTCTTTATTCTTGAATTTCCCTGAACATTTTTATAGTTCTTTTTGTTTGTCAACTGAAGTATTTCTTCTGATATCCTAGGTTTCTTCACAGTTACCTTCATTATACCTATGTTTGGGTGTGTTTTCTCCCCAACTTCTGTGGTTGCCCTATTTAGAGATGTCCATTTGTCTTCAACTGAACTGTCTTTTGAGCTGTTCATTATTGCAGTGTCTATAACCTCAGAGAACTTAAGGTGATCCTCTTCATTCCTTAGTAATTCTGTATTCCACGTCTTTGTGCGCTGATTTTTTCCTAGCAGTCTCTTACACGTCAGCCTGCTCTTCATCATTACTAAATTGTGATCTGAGTCTATATCTGTGCCAGGGTATGCCTTACAGTCTAATATCTGATTTTGGAATCTCTGCCTGACCATGATGTGATCTAACTGAAATCTTCCCATATCTTCTGGCCTGTTATTGTGATTTTTGAACAGAGTATTCATTATTAACAGCTGAAATTCTGCTTACAAGACATTGGCATGTATACCTGAGCAATTGTTATTGGTGTTGGTTTGTTGACAATTGTGATGAGACCAATCCTGTCACTGAACTGTTCACCGTAACACAACCATTGCTCTATCTTCATATTCATAACGAATATACTCCCATTATACCATTTTCTGTTGCTGTTGATATTGTCCTATACTCTTCTGACCAGAAATCCTTGTTATCTTTCCATTCCACTTCGCTTACACCCCACAGTATTGAGATTCAGCCTTAGCATTTTCCTTTTCAAATTTTCTAGCCTCCTTCAAACACCCAAATGTGTGACATTCCACACCCTGACTTGTAGAACATTATCCTTTCCTTCATTATTCAATCTTTTTCTTGTGGTTGCCTCCCCCTTGGGAGTACCTTCCCAGAAATCAGAATGGGGGACTAGTCTGGAACCTCTAACCAATGGAGAAATCATCATGACACTTTATTCAATTACAGACCACATGTGTGCTGCAGATACACATTGTGTGTCTTTAATGCAGTGGTTTCCATCACCTTCTGCATCCTCAAGCTTTCGATCAGTGTTGGTTCTTCCATCTTTTAGGGGGCAGTTGTCCACCCCAAGGGCAAGAGAGCACCCTGACCCTCTGTCCATGCCTCTGCTCTCCTTGACAAGGCATTTGGCAGAACAAAGGCTACTTCTTATATGGAAGTCTTTGGCTGCTGTTACTCATGGTTTTTATTCAGAATTTAAGCAGTGGTGAGGTTCGAACTGAAGACCCAAGACTTTCTGATTACTTGTCTGAGATGCTACCCCTAGACTGCAAATGCAGAATCCTCTTCGAAAATGAAGTATTTTAAAGCAGATGCAGACAATAAGTGAGTTTCAACCAACTTTCTGATTTCCTAGTCTCATTCCCTCATCACAGTGTGATTAACCCCCATTCCCCTTGTTTTATTAGTATTGAAAGCCGTCTTACAGTCTTTCCAAGATGCTATTCATTCTGTTAATGTAATGTTCCAGCTTGTTTGCATCTCGGATAGAATTAAAATGTAATTTGCAAGCTTTTCACTTTCTGTATTTTATCCCTGCTACCTTGAGAATTTCAAATAGTTTTCCAGTCAGCATTGTCAATAGAATTCTCTAAATCTGCAAATGCTGTAAACATAGGTTTGCCATTCTTTAGTCTGAGCGAGGTGGCACAGTGATTACCACACTGGACTTGAATTCGGGAGGACGATGGTTCAAATCCATATGTGACCATCCAGATACACTTTTCCATTGTTTTCCTAAATCGCTCTAGGCAAATGTCAGGATGGTTCCTTTGAAAGGGCACAGCTGTTTTCCTCACCCATCCCTGAAACATTCTGAGCATGTGCTCTGCTTCTGACCTCGATATTGGTGGGACCTTAACCCTAATGTTCCTTCCTGTCTTCCTCCTTCAGTCTATATTTCAGGGTATATCAAAGGGGTTAGTATTGCCTCACATGTTCCTAAATTTCTCCCAAGCATACATTGATCTACCCCAAGATTGGTTTCTACCAGTCCCACCATTCTTATGTAAATAATCCTTGTCAGTATTGTGCAACCATGAGTTTTAGAACTGACTGCTCAGCAAGATTCACATCTGTCATCACCTGTCCTTTGTGGCTTTGGGATTATTTCAGTCTTCTTGGAAGTTTTGAGGGTATTTCTCCATCTCATTTCACTGATGAGCCAAAACATTATGACCACTGGCCACTGCAAGATTCAGTGCCGCCTAGTGGTATTACAGGCACATAATGCAGTGTGAAAAGTCTGTAAGTGGAGCATAGACACATAGGGAATCAGTATAGTGACATCGTGAGCTGCAAATGGGGAAATTCCCTGACATAAGTGAGTTTAATAAAATGCAGATTGTTATGTTCGGTGCCTGGAAACAAGCATCTCAGAAACGGCGAAGCTGGTTGTCTGTTCGCTCACTTCTGTCATGTGTATCTAAGGAAGGTGCTAAAGGATGGTGAAGCGGTGAGTAAGTGATGGTGTTCAACGTCTATACCTTCTTACAGAAGTTGGAGGTCCGACGCGTGCGTGTTCTGTACAGTAGGATAAGCAGCACTCTGTGGCAGATCTGTTGACATAGTACATTGTTGGTGCAGCCACAAGTGATTTGGACTGCACCATTCAGCACTCATTGTTGAATATAGGGCTCTGCAGCAGATTTGCAATTGACCCTAAGTAATGAAAACTGTGAGGTCATCCACGTGAGTGCCAAAAGGAATCCGTTAAACTTAGATTACACGATAAATCAGTAAAATCTAAAAGCTGCAAATTAAACTAAATACCTAGGAAGTACAATTACGAACAACCTAAATTGGTAGGAACACACAGAAAATGTTGTGGGGATGGCTAACCAAGGACTGCGTTTTATTGGCAGGACACTTGGGTAATGTAACAAATTCCACTAAGGAGACTGCCTACACTACGCTTGTCTGTCCTGTTTGAGAATGCTGCTGTGTGGCATAGGATCCTTACCAGGTAGGATTGACGAAGTACATTGAAAAAGTTCAACAAAGGGCAGCATGTTTCGTATTATCGCGAAGCAGGGAAGTGTGTGTCACTGAAATAACAGGATTTGAGATGGACATCATTAAAACAAAAGCATTTTTCGCTGTGGAGGAATGTTCTCATGAGATTTCAATCACTAGCTTTCTCATCTGAGTGTGAAAATATTTTGTTGACGCCGACCTACATAAGGAGAAACGATCACCATGATAAAATAGGGAAATCAGAGCTTGTACGGAAAGATATAAGTGTTTGTTCTTTCCACGTGTCATACAAGATTGCAATAATAGAAAATTGTGAAGGTGGTTTGACGAACCCTCTGCAAGGCACTTAAATGTGATTTGCAGTGTGTTGATGTAGATGAACCTCTATGTCTGTAGTTACTAAACTTACGAAGCTTCTTAGCTGCCATACTGTTTTTAAAGTGTACTGTGGGCTACCAAAAGAAACTAGGATAGACATAAGAACTTTAAGATTGTTTATTGCCTGTAAACGTATATTTCTAGTAAACATGAAAAGAATGTTAAACTCTACATAACTTAAAAAACTGAAACCGAAGAAAGAAATTGAAGAGCGCAGTAATAAGTCATCCCCCCCCTTTTTTTTCGTAGGTTTTATTTGGTAAATCCACATTTCGGCTAGTGCCTAGCCATTATCAATGCACTATTTTCTAGTCTTGATGCATGTCAGTTCCTCTTGTTCAGGTGTCAGTCACAGTTCTTCGAATATTACTGTGTACAGCCTTTCTTATTATACTAGCTTAATGGTTGTGTCCAGATACACTGTCATGCAAGAGAACAGCTTGTTGAGACATACACTGCACCACAGATGATTTCCGGTGGAGACAGTGTTATGGTATGAGGGACATTGACCGGGGCCTCAGTTGGACCTGCGCTAGTAATCGAAGGCACTAAGACAGCTGTGGACTACGTGAACATTATTGCAGACTACCGCCAGTTCTCCATTTTTTATGTCTTCCCCTATGGTGATAGCAATTCCAACTGGATAATGGCCTGTGCTACAAAGCCAGAGTCTTGCTATCATGCTGCAGTGGTTTGAGGAGCAGGAGCACAATAGTGAATTCACGTTAATGCTTTGGCTGTGACAGTTTTCTTTGGGGTGGGGGCTTCTCTACCTCTTTCTCCACCACCTATTAAATATTTCTGTATTTAAAAAAGTGGCTATGTAGTTGATGTCATTCTGAAAATGCAGAGTTCGTAACCGGAGTATCTAAATAAAGCTAGATGTAATCTTAAAGAGATACTCCCATGGATCAAAATAATTACTGCATAATTTAATACCTTACTAATGATGTTAGTCAAGAGTTAATCTTGACCATCTACATCTACATTTATACTCCGCAAGCCACCCAACGGTGTGTGGCAGAGGCACTTTATGTGCCACTGTCATTACCTTCCTGTCCTGTTCCACTCATGTATGGTTCGCGGGAAGAACGACTGCCGGAAAGCCTCCATGCGCGCTCGAATCTCTCTAATTTTACATTCGTGATCTCCTCGGGAGGAATAAATAGGGGAAGCAATATATTAGATACCTCATCCAGAAACGCACCCTCTCGAAACCTGGACAGCAAGCTACACTGCGATGCAGAGTACCTCTATTGCAGAGTCCACCACTTGAGTTTGCTAAACATCTCCGTAACACTATCACACTTACCAAATAACCCTGTGACGAAATGCGCCGCTCTTCTTTGGATCTTCTCTATCTCCTCCATCAACCCGACCTGGTACGGATCCCACACTGATGAACAATACTCAAGTATAGGTCGAACGAGTGTTTTGTAAGCCACCTCCTTTGTTGATGGACTACATTTTCTAAGGACTCTCCCAATGAATCTCAATCTGGCACCCGCCTTACCAACAATTAATTTTATATGATCATTCCACTTCAAATCGTTCCGCATGCATACTCAGATATTTTACTGAAGTAACTGCTACCAGTGTTTGTTCCGCTATCATATAATTATACAATAAAGGATCCTTCTTTCTATGTATTCGCAATACATTACATTTGTCTATGTTAAGGGTCAGTTGCCACTCCCTGCACCAAGTGCCTATCCGCTGCAGATCTTCCTGCATTTCGCTACAATTTTCTAATGCTGCAACTTCTCTGTATACTACAGCATCATCCACAAAAAGCTGCATGGAACTTCCGACACTATCTGCTATGTCATTTATATATATTGTGAAAAGCAATGGCCCCATAACACTCCCCTGTGGCACGCCAGAGGTTACTTTAATGTCTGTAGACGTCTCTCCATTGATAAAAACATGCTGTGTTCTGTTTGCTAAAAACTCTTCAATCCAACCCTACAGCTGGTCTGATATTCCGTAGGCTCTTACATTGTTTATCAGGCGACAGTGCGGAACTGTATCGAACGCGTTCCGGAAGTCAAGGAAAATAGCATCTACCTGGGAGCCTGTATCTAATATTTTCTGGGTCTCATGAACAAATAAAGCGAGTTGGGTCTCACACGATCGCTGTTTCCGGAATCCATGTTTATTCCTACAGAGTAGATTCTGGGTTCCAGAAATGACATGATACGCGAGCAAAAAACATGTTCCAAAATTCTACAACAGATTGATGTCAGAGATCTAGGCCTATAGTTTTGCGCATCTGCTCGACAACCCTTCTTAAAAACTGGGACTACCTGTGCTCTTTTCCAATCATTTGGAACCTTCCGTTCCTCTAGGGACTTGCGGGACACGGCTGTTAGAAGGGGGGGGGGGGGGCAAGTTCTTTCGCATTCTCTGTGTAGAATCGAATTGGTATCCGTCAGTTCCAGTGGACTTTCCTCTGTTGAGTGATTCCAGTTGCTTTTCTATTCCTTGGACACTTATTTCGATGTCAGCCATTTTTTTGTTTGTGCGAGGATTTAGAGAAGGGCAGTGCAGTCTTCCTCTGTGAGACAGCTTTGGAAAAAGGGGTTTAGTATTTCAGCTTTACACGTGTCATCCTCTGTTTCAATGCCATCATTATCCCAGAGTGTCTGGATATGCTAATTCGAGCCACTTACTGATTTAACGTAAGTCCAGAACTTCCTAGGATTTTCTGTAAACTCGGTACATAGAATTTTACTTTTGAATTCACTGAATGCTTCACGCATAGCCCTCCTTACGCTAACTTTGACATCTATTAGCTTCTGTTTGTCTGAGAGGTTTTGGCTGTGTTTAAACTTGCAGTGAAGCTCTCTTTGCTTTCGCAGTAGTTTCCTAACTTTGTTGTTGAACCACGGTGGGTTTTTCCCGTCCCTCACAGTTTTACTCGGCACGTACCTGTCTAAAACGCATTTTACGATTGCCTTGAACTTTTTCCATAAACACTCAACATTGTCAGTGTCGGAACAGAAACTTTCGTTTTAATCTGTTAGGTAGTCTGAAATCTGCCTTCTATTACTCTTGCTAAACAGATAAACCTTCCTCCCTTTTTTATATTCTTATTTACTTCCATAATCAGGAATGCTGCAATGGCCTTATGATCACTGATTCCCTGTTCTGCGCTTACAGTCGAAAAGTTTGGGTCTGTTTGTTATCAGTAGGTCCAAGATGTTATCTCCACGAGTCGGTTCTCTGTTTAGTTGCTCGACGTAATTTTCGGATAGTGCACTCGATGCTCTGTCCCTACCACCCGTCCTAAACATCTGAGTGTCCCAGTCTATATCTGGTAAATTGAAATCTCCACCTAAGACTATAACATGCTGAGAAAATTTATGTGAAATGTATTCCAGATTTTCTCTCAGTTGTTCTGCCATTAATACTACTGGGTCGGGAGGTAGGTAAAAGGAACCAGTTATTAACCTAGCTCGGTTGTTGAGTGTAACCTCCACCCATAATAATTCACAGGAACTATCCACTTCCACTTCACTACAGGATAAACTACTACTAACAGCGACAAACACGCCACCACCGGTTGCATGCAATCTATCCTTTCTAAACACCGTCTGTGCCTTTGTAAAAATTTCAGCAGAATTCTGACTTCAGCCAGCTTTCCGTACCTATAACGATTTCAGCTTCGGTGCTTTCTATCAGTGCTTGAAGTTCCGGTACTTTACCAATGCAGCTTCGACAGTTTACAATTACAATACCGGTTGCTGCTTGGTCCCCGCACGTCCCGACTTTGCCCCGCACCCTTTGAGGCTGTTGCCCTTTCTGTACTTGCCCTAGGCCATCTAACCTAAAAAACCGCCCAGTCCACGCCACACAACCCCTGCTACCCGTGTAGCCACCTGCTGTGTGTAGTGGACTCCTGATCTATGCAGCAGAACCCGAAACCCCACCACCCTATGGCACAAGTCGAGGAATCTGCAGCTCACACAGTCGCAGAACTGTCTCGGCCTCTGATTCAGACCCTCCACTCGGCTCTGTACCAAAGGTCCGCAGTCAGTCCTGTTGTCGATGCTGTAGATGGTGAGCTCTGCTTTCATCCCGCTAGAGAGACTGGCAGTCTTCACCAAATCAAATAGCCGCTGGAAGCCAGAGAGGATTTCCTCCGATCCATAGCAACACACATCATTGGTGCTGACATGAGCGACCACCAGCAGATGGTTGCACCCTGTACCCCTCATGGCATCCGGAAGGACCCTTTCCACATCTGGAATGACTCCCCCCAGTATGCACACGGAGTGCGCATTGGTTTTCTTCCCCTCTCTTGCTGCCCTATCCCCAAGGGGCCCCATTACACGCCTGACGTTGAAGCTCCCAACTACCAGTAAGCCCACCCTCTGCGACCACCCGGATCTTGCAGACTGAGGGGCAACCTCTGGAACAGGACAAGCGGCCATGTCTGGCCGAAGATCAGTATCAACTGGAGACAGAGCCTGAAACCGGTTCGTCATACAAAATTGGGGAGACCTTCCGTTCCAGCCCTCCGGAATGTCTTTCGCCCCCTGCCACACCTCAAGATGACCTCCCACTCTACCACGGGTGAGGGGTCAGCCTCAATGTGGGCAGTATCCCGGGCAGCCACAGCTGTAGTCCGATCGGGGGATGCGTGGGACGAGCTGGCTGTCCCCGACAAACCCCCATCCAGACCCCCACAGTGATGCCCATTGGCAACAGCCTCAAGCTGTGTGACCGAAGCCAACACTGCCTGAAGCTGGAAGCGAAGGGATGTAAACTCAGCCCGCATCCGAACACAGGAGTCGCAGTCCCTATCCATGCTAAAAACTGTTGCGCAGAGAACGTCTGAACTAATCTACAGAGAGCACAAACAATTAGACACAAAATTTAAACGGTTATTAAAATAAAAGATTGCCTAGTAAATGTAGTAATGCTACTACTTGCGCACTGCTGACACACTGCTTGGCGGCAGAAGGAGACTACACGGTTTTACACTATTCAGGTACTAAAACGCGATGCTACAACTCTCAAATACTATAATACGCCCAAAATTTATAAATTAAACAATGCAAGTGGAAATTGTAAAAGCATTACCATTCCATTCACAGTAATACAAATGGGATAAGGGTACATGAGGATTGCTCATGTTTCTTTCTTGGTATGTGATTAAGTGTGTTCTGTTGTTACTTTCTTTAGTATTATTTCTCTCTTAACCTTTTATCATCAGATACATTGACTGCAGTACTTCCAGATGAATAAACTGAGTGGAATGATTTATTCAGTTTACTATTAATAGCTTGTAAAGGATCCTGTATCCCAACAGTCAGTTGTCGACAACAGAAGGGGGCAGGTGGTTAGCTGCGTGTCAGTGATGGTTAATTGTTTTAAAAATCACGTAATACAGAAGTGGAAGGGGGGGGAGAGAGTGTTTCCAATGGAACAGATGTTGAAGCAGCAACTGGATTGTTGTTAGAGATGGTTTGGATTGTATGACACCAGTTGTGTCTGTAATATAACTGGGTAGACAAAAAAATCTACTCTCCAGCAGCAGCAGGAGAAAATGCACAAAAAAGTGAAGGAAATGTGCCAGCTTTTGAAGCAAATGGCCCCTTCTCCTGGTAGAAAGATTGAAGGTGAAGGAAGAGGGATGGAGGAAAAGGACTGGTGAGGTTTATGAAATAGTAAGAATTCAAAAAAGTTGCTTTGGAACCCAGGTCAGGGGAGACTTATTGGATGGGATGAGAAGGAAAGATGGATTTCTGGGGACTGGATTTGAGAACCTGAGAGCTTTGAGAAGGAAGATAGGGTAATAAGCAAGAAAGAGATTACTGCCAAAACATTGTTACGAGTTAAGAGCGGAAAGCTAAGTGTGTTATATGTGTAGACAGGTAGAGGGAAGGGGGTGAGGAACAATAGATAGGCCTAGGTCAGAAAATAAAACACATAGAAAGCTAAAGAGAGCAAAGAAAAGAATAGTTATTGAAAAGAAATGATGAGACTGAAGAAGTAAAAGTAAATTAAGGCCAGGGGAGAGGCAGGAACCAAGACATGTTGTAATGCCAGTTCCAACTTGTGTTTTAAGAAACTGGTTTTAGGGAAGAAATTCCAGATTGTACATATTGTAAAGCAGGCACAAAGGTCAGGACTTTTGAGTTGTAGAATGTAGAGCATGTTCTGTAGCAGGACAGTGCATGTTGCCAGTATACACTATCTGTCTACGCTCATAGTGACTTGGTGGTAGTCATACCAATGTAAAAGGCCAAGCAATATTTATGTAACAGCTGGTACACCGTGTGTCATTTCACAGGACTTGTATAGGTTGTGGTAGGAGGGTGCATAGTGCAAGTCTTACAGTTGGAAGGATCACAGGGGTAGGAGCAATTGAGTAGGGAAATGGGTGCAGGAGCAGCTTAGTGTCTGACCAGGATATTACAGAGATTTATTTTTTTTTGGGGGGGGGGGTGGAGGAGAAAGAGGTATTCTTGATATGGTGTGAAAAAGATCAGACAGAATGGATGTCATTTCAGGGCTTGATTTTAGGAAGTCATATCCTTGTTAAAATAGCTGATTGATATATTTGATGTCATGACAGTACTGAGTGACAAGAGATGTTCTCCTGAGTTGCTTCTTTCTTTCTTCCTTTCTCTTTCTTTTTTGTTTTGGGATCATCAGTACTAGAACTGGATGTGATAGCTGGGGAAATCTGCTTTTGAATAAGGCCACTGGGGTAATAATATGCTGTAAAGGCTGAGGTGAAAATGGTGGAGTATTGCTATAAAGAGTCTGCTTCCAAACAAATATGTTTGCCTCGAATGCCAGGGTTATATGGAGGTAACATTTGACATGGAAAAGATGGCAACTGCCAAAATGTAAGTACTGTTGTTATTAGCTTTAATCTGTAAAGAAGTGTTTAGCTGACCCTTGGTGAGGTTGAAGTCAGTGTCAAGGAAATTTGCTTGGGATTTGGAATAGAACCATGTGAATTTTAATTGGGTGAATGTATTTAGGTTCCAAAAATTTTAACAGGCCAGCCTCACTTTTAGTCCATTTTGCAAAGGTGTCATAAAAGTATCTAAACCAAACCAGTGGCTGAAGGCTTGCGGATTCCAGGAAAGTCCCCTCTAAGCGACTCATGAAAAGGTTGGCATAGGAAGATGTGGAGCCTTCTTTGGGAGGTAATGTTCAGCAACAGAAAGACCACGTGCATGGGGGATGTTGGTACCGAGGGAGGTGGTGTCAGTGGTGACAAGCAAAGTGTGTGATGGGAGTGGGATGGACACAGGTTTCACATCATCTTTGAAATGGTTGTCTTGAATATAGAAGGGGAGTCTCTGCACTATAGGTTTCAGGCAGATGTGTGTTCACTGGGTGCTGTGAAGCCAGTAACTATGGGATGACCATGGTGATTGGGCTTGTGGAGCTTACGAATATGGCAAAAAGTGGGAGTAAATTGTTTTGGGAGGAAGGGGTTGATAAGAAGTTCTATGGATTGAGATGTTAGTCCTTGTGAGGGACCTGTGGTTTTAAGGTGGAACAGAAGGTAAGTTCGCATCATAGTGATGGGATCTTGATGCCAGATGCTGTAGATAGAAGTTTCTTAGCTGGTGTAGCTTGTGTGTTCCTGTCAGTCAAGTACCACAGTGGTAGGTCTTCTGTCTGACAGGAGGATAATAATGAAGTCATGTGGACTCTCCCTTACTGTCTCTCAAGTAACATTAGTGGTAGATCCGTTGTCCACCAGCAGGTTAATGATGGAGTCATCTTTATTTTCCCTCCTGACAGCAGTTTCTCAGAACTCCTCAGGTGCAAACTGGTGTTGCAACATGTCACTGGTTCTCACCACCCACCTGGCCTGAATTTACATTAATTTCAGTTTCAGAATTTTTCAGTAACTATTCCTTTCTTTGCTCCCTTTTAGTTTCCTATATATTTTATTTTCTGACATGTCGGTTTTTTGCTGCCCCTCCCACATGTATCACATACAGTGCACTAAGCTTTCTGATCTTTTCAACTCTTCCATGATGTTTTGTCAGTAATCTCTGCTTTCTTGTTACTCTATCTCTCTCTAAGCTCTCAGGTTTTCAAACTGATCTGGAGGAATCCTCAGAAATCAGTCTCTACTTTTCATTCTGTCCAGTAAGTCTCCCCCGACTCGTGGCTCTAGGCAACTTTTCTGTAACTCTCCCCATTTCCTAAACCTCACCAGTCCTTTTCCTTCAGCCCTCATCCTTCCTCTCCAACCCTTCTGCTAGGAGGAGGAGCCAGTGGCACTGAAAGCTCTCACATTTCCTAAACTTCCATGTGTTTTTTGTCTATCCAATTGTAAATTTTCCACAAGGAAATGACATGTAAGGTGCAATCTTCTTAAGGAGTAAGGAAGGCTTAGGGGTTATCTGGGATTTCGCATTGATTGGGTTGTGGGCAGCTTTAATCTTTATCTTGGGCCATAGTTGTGGATGGGAGTGAATAATCAAAGCCCTACGTAAGAGTATGATAAATTTTGATGACGTGGGTAAGAGTGGGTGCCAACTGGATACTATGGCTGGTTAATAGTGTATGATAATTTGTTGTTATCGTTGAAACAAATTACAATGAAATAAATTTCCAATGTAGCTGAGGAGAATATGTTAGAAATAGTTAAATATTAAGACTTTATGAAGCATTGCATTAATTACCTATTTTCAGTTACAGATAACACGGTACCCACAAGCTCGAGGTCATATTCCCATCTGACCTCTGACATTTTCAGTGAGAGGACAGCATCCAGTTCATCATCAAATCAGCACACTGCTTCAAAGGCTACGGCAGAGAAGAGTCCTGAAATAAGCTCTACATCCTTGCAGGATCTTATTTCAGCACAGAACGTTAGTGCAGTTGACATTGATCCAGCAGTAATTATGTATTCAAAACCATTCATGAAGGATGCGTCATGTCAGACAATTGTGACAGGAGACATCTTGTCTTTGAATTTCTTTCAAGGAGATGGTTGCTTGATGGATAGAGAATGGACATCATTTAGTGATGTATTATCTGTTCTTATGAGAAATGGAAATTCCGATTTGTATATTTGACAGTTGTTTAATCAAAGATAAAAATATTTCTCAGTTTTCACTTTAATGCAGTTATGAATGGAGTATTTCTGTGGTAGTTGGGACATGTTGTGACATGTTGAAGATTCCTATATTTTATTGGATATTTAATTTTAAAATTTGAATGATACCAAAAGTCATATTCCTGTTACGTGACTGCCTGTTCGCTAAGACTGTCATTATGGCTGTGATTTCGTGAATACAAAGTTTTCTAACTATACTTTTTTACTGTTTATTGTACTGAAATGATTAAAAGTGTATGATGCTTTTGTAAGAGGATTGGGGACAAAAGCATTTTCAGTACATCTGCATTTTCACAAAGTTGTTGTAATTTAGTATTGTGGTGCAGCATACCATGACCTGTAAGAGAGGAGATTGTATCTAATATTTTTCTACTTAAATGATTCACAATAAACTGTTAACAAGCATATTTCTCCTGCTTTCATTTTTATGCCTTTTTCTTGGAGAAACCAGTCAACATTTAAACTGACATCAGAAACACCCAGTTTAAGAGAAGATGTATTTTAGGAAAGACTACACATTTTGGGAAACATGGTGTAACATTATAGCCTTTTGTTTTTTCTTTGTTTTAAATGAAATCTTGTAAATAATGTTAGTTTGAATTAAGTAAAACAATCACGATCAGTAAAATTGAAGCTGTTAAAGCTGTTACAGCAAAAACAATTCACTAGTGGACTAATTATGCTAAGAAACAAACTATTAGATTTAACAGTTAATAGGCCCCCGGTTGGAAGTATCTTTACCTTCACCATCACCTGGAATCAAGCACTGGCTGCCATTAAACTAAAACAGAAGAAATAAGAACTTCTGATTTATGACTTGATGCAGCGCAGTGCTGAGATTTAATTCAGCTGTTAACACAGGAATGTGTGGCAGCATAGTCATTGCCCACAACACTCACATGGAAGGCATTTCTGCAGCTCCCACCAGGGGCCACTATGAGTGCCACTTCCTTCACAACTGTGAGCCTCTTCCCGCACACCTTACTGCATGCACCTGGCCTGATAAAATGCGAAACATAAACTAGAAACTAATGAAGAGATACACAGTTAAAATGGTTTTCCTAGATTATATTGAAAACAAGAATTAATTGTAATCATTGTCCATCAATTTCAATAGCAATTTCCTCACAATACCAGCAAATATTTCACTTTCTGATAATCAATCACACACTTAGAAATTAATATCAATAGTACAGTTCCTGAGGAGATTGCAAAAATTTTCACTGATAAATTGCTGTGCTAGATGTGACTTTCTAATCAAAGTTTCACCCAACCCCCCTTGACCCCCACCCCACCCCACCCCATTCCAAGATTCAAGGTGCGCTCTCTAACAGGCCTGCATATGGAGCTAGTGACAGCCATCTATAAAAAGTAGATCACTACCAAATATCTCTCTATAAATAATTTCACTGTCAATAATTACACGTTTTCACTGGCAACTGTCTCTGGTTGGCTTTTGTAAAGAATTCTACACAAAGAAAGCCAAATATGAACTAAAAAGAATCCTAGCAAAACTTAACAGCATAAACTTTCGGTTCATGTGGAGTGGAAACGTAACCATTGTGGTGTCCAACAATGAGCGTGTATCTTTTTAGCCATCACTCACCACTCTGTGCCCACTGCCATCAACCTTTGACGGTTCATTTCCTGGCAGAATGCCCTTTTTTTAACCACTTATGTACTAATGTTTGCCGTCAGAGCTGTTGGCCATTTTAGCAAAAAACGCATAGGTTGTTGTCCACATTTTATTTATGATAGTGATATGGAGAAGGACATTTAATCTTTCATTTGGTAATCGCATTGTCCATGACCACCATGTGCTGTTCTATGCCTCGTGCGGACAACGTATCCTTACCCCCTCCACGCAGACCCCTGGCAATGCACCACTTCATGGGTCTGCAGCACCTCTGCCATCGCCACACTGCCACTCGCCTTTCCTGTGATGCGCCAACAGGTGCCTGTTGGACGTTTTCCTTGATTGTGGCCCCAAAATGTGGTTTGCCTTGATTGATAACCTGTAGGACATCCATTGAACTCTGACTGTCAATACACACTTTGTATGCTTGGTTAGCCACATAAATGACGAATCAGACCTCATTAGCAACCTGCTGCTGAATCTGCTCTCAAAACATAAATATGCAACAGCTCGGTCCTGCAATATCGAGTGGCTGTCATGCCCTCCCGCTTAATGTAAAACTGCAGGATCATACTCCATCTCAATTATTGTGTAATCTCCACACCCAGGTAACGCCCAAATGGCTGTCTGATGTTGCACTCTGGACCCTATGGCTAGTTAAATTGCCGTCTGCTCTTCAATACATCTCCTGTCTCGCAAATGTGATGTTTTACAGGAGAAACTGACCAGGTCTAGAGTATTATTTGGCATCGTCAGCTCCTCCCTCCAGTAGCACTCTAGTGGATTCAGAGGTTGGCAACACGCCTCCAGACCCAGTCCAGGTATTTCCTCGCCTGGCAGTTAGAGGTTGTGCTCATGGTATGCGCTTCCAGCAGGTACCTCACATGCCACCTGACAATTAACCTTCGGCACTACCTGTGCCACTGGCACCTACTCCCTGCTCTTCTCCTGTGGCTGAGCAAGAATGCAGGGCGTCCTGCAACTAGGTTAATGTGCAGTGGATGCCACATCCTCCATACCTATTATGTTGGTACCGCCCTAGATTCGGTGACATCGCACTATCTTGTCCTCCATTTGCGTACCCAAACTCCAGCCACGCCTCTTTAAGTGCTGTGACTCTTGGTGACACTACAGGGCTCCGTTCCACTACTGTCATCTGACATGCTGGCTCTGCCCCAGAGCATGGTCTAAATTTCTGATCCCACTAGCACTCGCAACTTACTCATCAGCACTGGTAAGCCCCTGCGGGTCTGGGGATTAGAGTAGATCCCAGGTATTCCTGCCTGTTGTAAGAGGCAACTAAAAGGAGTCTCACATGTGTTGGTCTTTATGTGATGGTCCTCAGTAGGGTTTGACCTCCATCCTTCTAAATTTTCCCAAAGAATGAGCCAATTGGAGAAGGGCACCTTACATGGTGCATTGTGTCCATCATGCACCGAGACCTCTCGCATCCTTCATCAACGTGGATCTGCACTTCTCCAGCTGTTGGGTGAGGTCACCCTCCTGGATGCATTTTCCTCCATTCACTGTGCAGTACAGCTTTCTGCGCTGACGTCGATAATGGACTTCTTAGCTCGTTTGCACCTGATATCCAGCATGGTAGCCAGTCCCTTGTGGTGGGCCCGCCATGTATCCTGTTGGTTGTAGCCCCCCTGACCACACAGGGATTGTTCTGCTGATGCCTGCACCGTTAACTCCCCACGTATGCCAAGGAGTTGATGCCTGTTCCCCTAAGGCATTGGGACTCCCGGCAATGGCCATCCTGCCAGGTGGCCTTTGCTGTGGATGGGTGGTGCCTGGGGAGGACCCCTGGTCGGAGTAGATTGCATCGGGGCAGATGACATGCAATGAAGTGTAGTACATCATCTCTTGCTGGTGGTCAAACAGCAGCAGTCTCTTAAGCATAAACACACTCAATTCAGTGCACAGAAGTTGACCCCAAATCGTTGCCCTCCCTGGACACACCATGGGAGGAATGCCAGGCTAAGGATGGCAGCGCATCTTATTCACCTAGGAACCTTGTATGTTCGAGAGCTGATGGGGATTCTTTCATGATGATGAAGCTTCAGTTTTTTGTTGAGCATTTAGAGCACAAGTTTGAGGAGGTTGAGGGATTGTCCAAAATGTGATCTGGGTCGGTCTTGATCAAAACAGCATCCTCTGCACAGACACGGGCTTTACTCACTTGTGTCAAGCTGGGGGATGTTTCCGTTTCCATCACATCCCATAAGAGATGAAATGTGGTCCAGGTATCATATTTCACAGGGACCTTCTTTTGCAGTCTGACAGTGAGCTGCGCGCCAATTTAGAGTGGCGAGGTGTTCATTTCAACCGGCACGTCAATCGGGGTCTGAGGGATAATCAGGTTGCCACCGGTGTCTTCATCTTGGCCTTCGATGGTGACACATTAACTGAGAAGGTCAAGGCGATGATCTGCCCCTGTGATGTAAAGCCAAATATGCCTCCCCCAATGTGGTGCTTTAAGTGCTGGAAGTTCGGCCATGTCTTCCTGCTGTACTTCCAGCATCACCTGTTGGGATTGTGGACGTCCCTCACATCCCAATACTCCATGTGCCCTGCCTCCCATCTGTTTTAACTGCAGAGAGCACAATTCGCCTTGCTCACCAGACTGCAGGATTCTCCAGAAAGGTAGGAAAATAATGGAATACAAGACCCTAGACCGGCTGACCTACACTGAGGCTAAGAGGAAATTTGAATGCCTACATCCTGTATGTATGACATCATCTTAAGCCGCAGTTACAACAGTTCTACTCCCTAGGGAGCTCGCAGTCCTTTCGTGACTATGTGAGTGGCGAGCATGGGGCCTCGAGCTGTTGCAGCCTTCCTTCTTTCCCAGGCTGCATTTCGTTTCCCTTCCCCTCCTTTCCTGCCCTTGCTCTTTCCCCTCCGCCCTCTCCTCTCCTCTTTGTGTCCTTGTTTATGTTGACCCCGCTATCGTCCTGGTTGTGTTGACTTTGCTATTTGATTTGGTTGAATAATTACCTCATCATTTTGGAATCCTCTGGTCCCCACCTGGGGTTTGACCTCCATTACTAAATTTCTATTCTGTAGTGTGAGCCATTTAGGTAAGACCACCTTACCTAGTGTCTCCTACATGTGCCCTCCTAGTTCCATCTTTTCCTTCACATTGTTGTCTGATGCTAGGGTGCATAGCCAGCACAGTAGCCAGCCCGTGTGGTGGGGCCACTGTGTACCCTTTTGGTTAAGCCCCCCTGAAAACACAAGGTTCACATTTCTGATACCTGAGCTGTCACCACCTCATGTAAGCCTTAGGAGTGGTTGCTTGTCATCCTGGAGCACCGCAACTACCAGCAATGGGCGCCGTGCCAGACAGCCTTGCATGGAACTTCTGACACTATCTACTACGTCATTTATACATATTGTGAAAATCAATGGTCCCATAACACTCCCCTGTGGCATGCCAGAGGTTACTTTAACATCTGTAGACGTCTCTCCATTGATAAAAACATGCTGTGTTCTGTTTGCTAAAAACTCTTCAATCCAACCCTACAGCTGGTCCGATATTCCGTAGGCTCTTACATTGTTTATCAGGCGACAGTGCGGAACTGTATCGAATGCGTTCCGGAAGTCAAAGAAAATAGCATCTACGTGGGAGCCTGTTTCTAATATTTTGTGGGTCTCATGAACAAATAAAGCGAGTTGGGTCTCTCACGATCGCTGTTTCCGAAATCCATGTTGATTCCTACAGAGTAGATTCTGGGTGCCAGATGTTGGGACTTTGGGAGATGGTGAGTGACTGGTGAGGTATTCATAGGAGATCTGTTTCTGTACAAGGTTGAGAGGGTAATTACATTTTGTGAAGGCCTCAGTGAGATCCTCGGTATATTTTGAGAGGGGCTGCTCATCACAACAGATGCAACAGGTGGCTAGGCGTTATGGAAGGGACTTCTTGGTGAGGAATGGATGGCAGCTGTCAAACTGGGGATATTGCTGGAGGTTGGGAGGTACTGCTGTAACCACTTTTGAGATGGAGGTCAATGTCAAGGAAGGTTGCTTGTTGGGTTATGTAGGACCTGGTGAAGTTAATGGGGGAAAAAGTGTTGAGGTTCTGGAGGAATGTCGACAGGGTGTCCTCACCCTCAATCCAGATCATGAACATGTCGTTGATGAAACTGATCCAGATGAGAGGTTTTGGATTCTGAGTGTTTCGGGAGATTTCCTGTAGGTGTCCCATGAACAGGTTGGCGTAGGATGGTGCCTTGCAGGTGCCCATAGCCATACCCATAACCTGAATTGGTTTGTAGCTAATGCTTTCAAAGAGAAGTAATTGTGGGTGAGGATATAGTTGGTTATGGTGACTAGGAAGGAATTGTAGCTTTGGAATCTGTTGGGCGTGGGGAAAGGTACACTACGTAATCAAAAGTATCTGGACACCCCCAAAAACAGAAGTTTTTTCATATTAGGTGCATTGTGCTGCCACCTACAGTCAGGTACTCCATATCAGTGACCTCAGTAGTCATTAGACATCGTGAGAGAGCAGAATGGGGCACTCCGCAGAACTTACGGACTTTGAACATGGTCAGCTAATAGGGTGTCAGTTGTCATACATATGTACACAAGATTTCTACACTCCTAAACATCCCTAGGTCCACTGTGTCTGATGCGATAGTGAAGCGTAAATGTGAAGGGACACATACAGCACACAAGTATACAGGCCAACCTCGTCTGTTGACTGATGTTAGTTTTATATTAATAGCATATTATAATAAATAACATAATTATCTCTAATATATTTATTATATTATTTAATCTTTCTTTATTGGTATAGAAAAGAAAGATTAGATAGAAAGACATAATATAATACATTTATTGGTATGCAGGTTGAATATTTATCTTCCTTTATATATATTAGAGAAGTTGTTGTGGTCATGAACAGGGGTGCGGTTCTTATTATTTGTCCCCAAATTGAAGACCGTTGTAATGCATAATAGGCAGACATCTAGCCAGACCATCACACATGAATTCCAAACTGCATCAGGATCCACTGCAAGTACTATGACAGTTAGGTGGGAGGTGAGAAAAGTTGGATTTCATGGTTGAGTGGCTGCTCATAAGACACACATCATGCCAGTAAATGCCAAACGACACCTCGCTTGGTGTAAGGGGCATAAACATTGGATGACTGAACTGTGAAACAATGTTGTGTGGAGTGATGAATACTGGTACACAATGTGGCGATCTGATGGCAGGGTGTGGGTATGGCAAATGCCCAGTGAATGTCATCTGCCAGCGTGTGTGGTGCCAATGGTAAAATTCGGAGGTGGTGGTGTTATGGCATGGTCGTGTTTTTCATGGAGGAGATTTGCACCACTTGTTTTGCATAGCACATTCACAGCACAGGCCTACATTGATGTTTTAAGCACCCTCTTGCTTCCCACTGTTGAATAGAAATTCGGGGATGGCGACTGCATCTTTCAACAGATCAAGCACCTGTTCATAGTGCATGGCCTGTGGTGGAGTGATTACACGACAATAACATCCCTGTAATGGGCTGGTCTGCACAGAGTCCTGACCTGAATTGTATAGAACACCTTGTGGATGTTTTTGAATACTGACTTCATGCCAAGCCTCACCGACCATCATCAATACCTCTCCTCAGTGCAGCACTCCATGAAGAATGGGCTGCCATTCCCCAAGAAACCTTCGAGCACCTGATTGAACATATGCTTGTGAGAGTGGAAGCTGTCATCAAGGCTAAGGGTGGGCCAACACCATAACGAATTCCATCATTATTGATGGAGGGCTCCACGAACTTGTAAGTCATTTTCAGCCAGATGTCCAGATGCTTTTGATCAGATAGTGTAGTTTTCAATAGCAGTAAAGCCATGGGCATTAGGGATGTTAGTGTAAATGGAGGTGGCATCAATAGTGATGAGCAGGACATTATGTAATAAAGGAACAGGAACTGTGGAGAGTCTATGGAGAAAGTGGTTGGTATCTTTTTTATATGAGTGTAGGTTGCAGGTATAAGCTGAAGGTGTTGGTCTACGAGAGCAGAGATTCTCTCAGTGGGGACATAATAACCTGCCACAATGGGGTGTCCTGGACGGTTGGGTTTATGGGCTTTAGGAAGCATGTAGAAGGTAGGAGTGCAGGGAATGGTCCCTTGAGGAGAGAGATGGGCTCTGGGAAGAGGTTCTGGCATGAGCCTAAGGATTTGAAGAGAGACTGGAGATCCTGCTGGATTTCTGAAATGGAGTCACTGTGGTAGAGTTTGTTGGTTGATGAATGTGACAGAGTGTAGGGTCCTCCTGTCAGGAAATCCTTGTGCTTCAAAACAACAGTGGTGGAACATTTGTCAGTAGATATGATTATAAAGTTGGGATCAGTTTTTAGATGGTGGACTGTGGTTCTTTCTGTGGATGTAGGATTAGTTTGCATGTTGAGGGATTTGGGGAATCACGGTGAGGCAAGGTTAGAGGTTAAGAAATTATGGAAAGTTAACAGATGGTGATTTGGGGGCAGTGAGGGCAGTTCATTTTTGGATGGGGGAGTGAACTGATTGAGGCAGGGTTCAGCATTGGTCTGTGGCTGAATCTGATTAGTAGAGTTGGTGGTAAAAAAGTGTTTGTGCTTTAGGGACCAAGGGAAGGAGAGAAGGTCGTTAACAAGTCCTGCAGGATTGAATTTGGGAGTGGGGCAAAAGATGAGTGGGGCCTTTGGAAAGGACATTTTTGTGGGGGCTAAAGCTTTTGCAGGAAAGGTATATGACTGTGTTTATGTTCTGTTTAGGTTCTTGATTTTGTACGGTGGTGGGAGGGAATTTTAAGGATGGGGTAAATGTAGTAGATCTGCAAGACATGTTTTGTTAGATACGAGCAGATGTGGGCGAGGTTTGGAGGTTGTTGTAGAAGTTTTGGATAGTGGTTGTCTGTGGCAGGAGTAGGAAGTGAACAGGTTGGAGAATTTTTTGAGGTGGTGTTGAACATGTTGCTCTAGTTCCTGGAGGGCAAGAGTTTGTGCATGATACAGGATCCAGGAATTTAGCATTTCATAGTACGAGAATTTTACACATGGAGAGCAGGTATTGTAAGGAGATTTGTACCTGATTGCTATGGTTTTGCAGGACTAGGTTGATGAGGGTTAAGGGTGGGTGGAATCTGAACAGATGGAGGTCATTGTGGGGGGAAGGGTGGCTGCTGGACATGGGTAATTTGATGGTAAGGCCATTTGGGGGATGGGGGATTCCATTAGCCATGCAATAACACAGGAACTATATATGGGACTGGTTTCTGGCTACAAATAATGAAACTTTTCTCTATAGACACAGATGGAAGGAGCAAGGATCCATGGTGCTGGATTAAAAATGCATAAATAACATAGAAATATGCCCAAAAAATATGCATAAATACACCCAAACACATAAGAAAAATCCGAAAAGGATGAAATGGATGAAGTAAGGTGACAAAAGATTAAATCTGAGGGAGTAGGTCAATAGTGAAAGGTGAAAACTAACTGAAATTGGTGTGAAGACACAATGAGATCAAATAAAAAAAAAATGAAAAGATTATAATATGGGTTACATGTCTGGTAGTAGATAAATGTGAAGAAGGGGTACAGTAGATGTGACCACATTAGGTGAGATTAGTAGGTGCGAATTGGAATAGAGTGGAGAAGAAGGGGGAAGGAGGGGGGGGGGGGGTTGGTAGGATGAGATTCAAGTTTGCGTGGCACAGGAAGGTACAGGGAATAACATCCAAAAATATGTGGGAGGACGCAGGAAGAGTAATCAGTCTGAAGGTATAGGATTAATGATATCTGTGCAAATAATGTGGGGCATGAGATACTGCGCCAACAATCAGCACGGTTTTGTAGGTGTTTGTTGTGTGTGGCCAAGATGGTCAATACAGAGTGGTCCAAAAAAGGAGGCCATGCAAAGTGCTTAATATACCATTGCATTGTTATGAACTGGAAAAAGCACTGATTGGAATATCATTAAAACACTAGGCACAAAGATGATGTTTCTGATGTGTTTGTCTTCTTACAAACAAGAAAGAGTGCAGGCTGAGCTTAAGGAGGCCCTCAGGAGAAAACTGTGACAAGGATAATAAAGAAGTGTCAAAATCTTACAAATTTCATGTTATGGAGGTTTAAAGGATGCGTAACTAATTTTTTTCTGCTCATAACAAGTAATTTTACGTGCATGGGAAATGTGAACAAAGAATATAGTACAGCATTATTTGTGAGCACAGAAAGTTTTTCCAGTATTTTGCAGTTCTTTAAGTAGCAGGACAATAATTCATTCCTCGGTGAATGGCTGTTTTCACATGCAATGACAGAAAAAAGCTAACAACACATGAAATACAATGACCATTTTGTGCACAAATTGCAGTTATAGTAGATTAAAAATATACAATTTATTTCAGAGAAGGACGTTGACATTGAGGAACCATTGTTACAAGTGAGCTAAAAATGGCTTTCAAAATCACAAGAAATGGAAGGCCATTTGTGATGGAGAGTATGCTAATGAGTGTCTAGTGGAGGCACAGGAGGTTTGCCAGCCACTGTGGCCAAGCAGTTCTAGGTGCTTCAGTCCGAAACTGCGCTGCTGCTATGGTCGCAGGTTCGAATCCTGCCTTGGGCATGGATGTGTGTGATGTCCTGAGGTAAGTTAGGTTTAAGTAGTTCTAAGTTCTAGGGGATTGATGATCTCAGATGTTAAGTCCCATAGCACTGGAGGTTTGGTGTCCAGCAGAGGTGTCAAAGTTTTGAGAACGATGCATTGCTGATGCGACTGCAGATGTATGGCATCATCTGGCTCAAAGGGCATCAATGTTTGACATTTTCCACCACACTTGATGTGTGTGCTCCTGGCACAACTCCTACCTCCAGCTTTGGCTTCCTACATTCTAGCCATGTGACTCCTCTGACAAGAATTAAAATATCTTTCTCCCATGTTACTTTGAATATCAGATTCCTTACCAGCCACCCTTGGGAACTGACCCCTTCCATTCATGGACAATAGTGTGATTTCCTCTTGCAATGCTACTTCCACTGCATCATCTAAGCTAATTTGCTCATCTTGCATGCTGTCTTAATTCTGTCGCTTGCAAGGTCCTGTATGAAGCAAGCTCGCCCTAGTGTGCATACCCGTTCTAATGCACTTTTTAACTGTGCCATCTATGTTATTCTGGTGACTGCCTCTCTGAATGATTTAGACAATTCCTCCATTTGATTTGTAAATGATGCAATTGCTTCCCCAGGGAGATGACTGGCCTGAAATATCCTACAGGCATAAAAGTCTATGATGTGTTTATCTGAATAATTTTCCTCCAAGATTAACTTCACTTTATTCCAGTCATTAGCTCCATCCCAAGCAGTAACTTTGCCCTAGCATCTGCTATAATTTTAGACTTGATGTATTGAAATAGCTATGGTTTATCATCCATTTGCACTACTTCGAATGCTGAATTCACATTGTCAGTGAACCCCCTAAGTTCAGACTTAGCCCCACCAAATGATTTATTTACTAATATAACAGCATCCTTCATACTGATGCTGTTGACATCTGAACTACTGGCTGTAGACATCTTATGGTAAAACAATGTTAAACACACAGTCCTAAAACTATTGCTGCTATTGATTGCCTGAACTCTTGGTGTTGAAGATGCTGTAGTTCTGCGGGTTTCCCTTGTAGTTCCTTGTACAAGTATTTCTTCCTTTGCTGGGCTCTCCTGCATCTTGTCTGGCCTGGGCAAGTTTAACAAGTTTCTGGTGGGCCCTCTGGAAGGCTCGTGCTTCTTTTGACATGTTCCACGTGCCTGGTCATCAATCTTCTTGATGTACACAGTTCAAGGGACTGATTCCTCCCACTTTATTCCAGTCATTAGCTCCATCCCAAGCAGTAACTTTGCCCTAGCATCTGCTATAATTTTAGACTTGATGTATTGAAATAGCTATGGTTTATCATCCATTTGCACTACTTCGAATGCTGAATTCACATTGTCAGTGAACCCCCTAAGTTCAGACTTAGCCCCACCAAATGATTTATTTACTAATATAACAGCATCCTTCATACTGATGCTGTTGACATCTGAACTACTGGCTGTAGACATCTTATGGTAAAACAATGTTAAACACACAGTCCTAAAACTATTGCTGCTATTGATTGCCTGAACTCTTGGTGTTGAAGATGCTGTAGTTCTGCGGGTTTCCCTTGTAGTTCCTTGTACAAGTATTTCTTCCTTTGATGGGCTCTCCTGCATCTTGTCTGGCCTGGGAAAGTTTAACAAGTTTCTGGTGGGCCCTCTGGAAGGCTCGTGCTTCTTTTGACATGTTCCACGTGCCTGGTCATCAATCTTCTTGATGTACACAGTTCAAGGGACTGATTCCTCCCAATTGTTCCACTTCTTCTCCAATATTCTATCACCTGATTCATTATTTTGGAATGCTTCTATATAGTACATATCCCATACCTGGCACCAGAAATTTTTTATTTGTCACGCCCTGACAGAGGTCCCACCACCAGCTGTGGACGAAGGTGTGGCCTGCGTGGTACAATCAGGACATTGATGACAATATGGGCCAAAGTCTACTATGTTACCTTATTGAAGTGGTAGGTAGAAATTTTCCCATGATACTTAGTACAGGTGATTTTGGAATGGAGAGGAGAAGTTGTTGGCTTTGTAAGAAGTAAATAAGGGTGCAAATGCTTATACAGGGTGAGTCACCTAACGTTACCACTGGATATATTTCGTAAACCACATCAAATACTGACGAACCGATTCCATAGACCGAACGTGAGGAGAGGGGCTAGTGTAATTGGTTAATACAAACCATACAAAAATGCACGGAAGTATGTTTTTTTAACACAAACCTACATTTTTTTAAATGGAACCACGTTAGTTTTGTTAGACATCTGAACATATAAACAAATACGTAATCAGTGCCGTTTGTTGCATTGTAAAATGTTAATTACATCCGGAGATATCGTAACCTAAAGTTGACGCTTGAAACCTCCTACGTTCAGTTGCGTGTTGTAACAAACACGAGCCACGGTCGGCGAGCAGCATCTGCAGGGACATGTTTGCGATGACGACCGTGTTTACGAGTTTGGCTGTAGTGCACTGTTGTAGTTTGGTCTAGCTGTCGCAGTGTCCGCATGTAGCGCTTGCTGCTATTGTTATTCTGCATTCATCTCCACACCCAGACCAACTGTAGTACACCGTGTTACCAGACGTCTGTGATAGTGTAGTGTTGTAGGAATTGTGACCATGGTGTATTCGAACTCTGAAAAGGCGGAGATGATACTCATCTATGGCGAGTGTCGACGAAATGCAGCTGAAGCCTGCAGGGTGTATGCAGAAAGGTACCCGGACAGAGAGCATCCAACGTGCCGCACATTGCAAAACATCTACCACCAACTGTATGCAACAGGTATGGTCGTAGCACGCAAACGGGCCCGTAACAGGCCCGTCACAGGAGAAGCGGGTGCAGTTGGTGTGTTAGCTGCTGTTGCCATGAACCCACACATGAGTACACGGGACACTGCTAGAGCCGGTGGACTGAGTCAAAGTAGTGTCATGCGCATACTGCATTGTCACCGCTTTCACCCGTTTCATGTGTCGCTACATCAGCAATTACATGGTGATGACTTTAATCATCGAGTGCAATTCTGTCAATGGGCATTAACAGAGAATGCGTTGCAGTTCTACCTGTTTACCGATGAAGCGGGTTTCACAAACCACGGGGCAGTGAATCTACGGAACATGCATTACTGGTCCGTGGACAATCCTCGCTGGCTCAGACAGGTAGAGTGACAGCGACCGTGGACTGTAAATGTATGGTGCGGAATCATTCGCGACCACCTCATTGGTCCTCACTTCATTGCAGGGGGCCAAACAGCTGCAACATACATCGCGTTTCTACAGAGTGATCTGCCAACGTTGCTTGAAAATGTCCCATTGGAAACGTGTCGACGTATGTGGTATCAGCATGATGGTGCACCTGCACAATCCGCAATTAACACTAGGCTGACCCTTGACAGGATGTTCGACGGGCTTTTCATAGGACGTGGAGGACGCATAAATTGGCCAGCCCGTTCTCCTGATCTTACACCTCTGGACTTCTTTCTGTGGGGTACGTTAAAGGAGAATGTGTACCGTGATGTGCCTACAACCCCAGAGAATATGAAACAACGTATTGTGGCAGCCTGCGGCGACATTACACCAGATGTACTGCGGCGTGTACGACATTCATTACGCCAGAGACTGCAGTTGTATGCAGCAAATGATGGCCACCACATTGAACATCTATTGGCCTGACATGTCGGGACACACTCTATTCCACTCCGTAATTGAAAACGGAAACGACGTGTGTACTTGTACCTCACCCCTCATGGTAATGTACATGTGCGTCAGTGAAAAAGACCAATAAAAAGGTGTTAGCATGTGGACGTAATGTGCTGTTCCAGTCTCTTCTGTACCTAAGGTCCATCACCGTTCCCTTTGGATCCCTACATAATTCGGTGCTCTCTGATACACACGATCGAACAGCGGAGGAGTGGTACTCAAGCGTCAACTTTAGGTTACGATATCTCCGGATGTAATTAACATTTTACAATGCAACAAACGCCACTGATTACGTATTTGTTTATATGTTCAGATTTGCTAACAAAACTAACGTGGTTCCATTTAAAAAAACGTAGGTTTGTGTTAAAAAACATACTTCCGTGCATTTTTGTATGGTTTGTATTAACCAATTACACTAGCCCCTCTCTTCACGTTCGGTCTGTGGAATCGATTCGTCAGTATTTGATGTGGTTTACGAAATATATCCAGCGGTAATGTTAGGTGACTCACCCTGTAAATTCAATTTAAGAACAATTTATTTTCCAATAGTCCAATCTTATTTGGAGAGATGTCTTATGGTGACTTTATGTCTTTACACATCAACAATTACACCCTACCACTCTACATGTTAGTCCTTTCCAGCTACTCCCAATTCCTGAGTTCTGTATTCACTGTCAAAGACAAGTGCTCTGCTTCCAACTCCTTCTGAAAACACACAATCAAATACCTGAACTGCAGCAGGAGACAAGTGTGAGGCAGTACTCATTCCTCTTTATATTTTGACACATGGAAAATACTAATTATCACTCATGAGTCAGTTAGACACCTTATTAGCAGGAGGAGACAAAAGTAAGACAACAATTGTTCCTTTTTATGTCCTAACACACAGAAGATCCTAACTATTATTTGCAAGTATTACTCACTGGAACTACTACAGACAAACTCTACAGATCTTACTACTTACTACCAGACAGAAAACTCAAGATGATAACTGTTGCTGGATACTTATCAAAAGTTCAGTTGTCCTCATTCAAAAGTGCATAGTTTCTCATAGTTTTTACTGCAGGAGCATTGGAGTATCACTGTATAGTGACTCTGAGACTCAGATGTGACACTGCTTCTTCTGCTTCCTGGTACTGACTCCAACTATTACTGCAACTATGACTCCAACTATGACTCCAACTCCGACTGCAACTGTGACTGACTTGGTCTGGTGTGCTAATCATGTATATACTGATTTTTCAGGGAGTTCTGGATGAGTTTCTACAGCAGCATTACTTTACACTGATGCTATGGAAGGTCTTCCCAATTTCTGGAAACTTCCAACTTGGTTGAAATGATACTCAGATAGAGGAAGCCTTGCTACCATTTCCGTGTTTTGCCCTGGGTGTGTGGCTGTTATTACATAAAGGGTTGTTATTCCAGAGCAGTGGCTGTGGCTGTGCCCGTGCCCACACCACCTTCAACTGTGTGTTTAGTTAAGCTTGCTCTATTTTCCGCCTGACATATACTACATCCATCATGCCTTCTGATGTTTGTTCATTGTATCAACATTACCCTGAATATTTTCTCTCCTTGCCTCACAGCCATAATAAACTTTGATAGTATAACACCTCTTTCAGTAATAAATCTAGATAGCCATGACAGATGATTCCACTGATGTGTCAGTCACAGCCTGCATGGTGATTCTTGGGTGTGGAGTAAATGCCAAGCTGGAGGTGATAGGGAGCTTTTGAGTTTAATATCACTTCACAAGATTAGTACTGTGGAGGTGGTAACTGTGTCCTTTGGAAAGGAGTGGAAATGGCTGGTCAGCATCACAGCAGATGGTGCACCATCAATGTGAGGAGAGAGAAGAGGTCTTACTAGATCAATAAGGAAGAAATTAGTATTTACTGGACCTCATTTACAAGACGCAGTTCATCACTTGATACTTCAAGTCAGCCACAATAAATGCTATAATGGAGATAGTTGTCCATACAGTGAACTATATTCAGTCACACAGATTGGTACATCATACACTTAAGGAATCATTGGCTGATGTTGAAGTTGAACCTACCAATGTTCCATACCACTCTAGAATAAACTGGTTAAGTCACATACAAGCCCTGAAGAGGTTCCTTAATATACAAGAAGGGGTCACAACATCTCTAGAGATGAGTGACAAAAAGGACAAGCATCTCTGTGATTCTTTGTTGAATTGCTAACCTTGCTTTTGTGATCATTGCTAATTATATGAATCCAATAAGTCTCTCAGCACAAGAGAATGATCACTTGGTATGAGATATGGCATATAAGATTGATGCTTTTTAACAAAAATTAAACCAACGAGAAAAGAAAGAAACAGCTTCAGGTTCATGACATGGAGCATTTCCCAGAACTCAAAGCAGTCAGTTGTGGACCAGACATGACTGACAATGTTTCAATAATTGAAACACTTCATACTAAGTTCTCAAATAATGATGATGTTTGGTTTGTGGGGCACTCAACTGCACGGTCATCAATGCCTGTACAAGTTTACATTCTGTACACAGTCCAATCTAGCCACTTTCACAAATGATGATGGAATGATGAGGACAACACAAACACCCAATCCCCAGGCAGAGAAAATCCTCAACTCAGTCGGGAATCGAACCCGGGAGCCCGTGATCCAGAGGTAGCAATGCTAGCCACTAGACCACAAGTTATGGACTAAGTTCTCAAAGAGATTGCAAGACTTTACATCACTGAATACTGAGTTTCAAACAAAGAGAACTCCAGGCTGATGTATCAACAATATTAGGAAAAGGATAGAGTGCTACTCACCATAAAGATGACCTGTTGTTTTGCAGATAGGCACAACAAAAAGGTTACACATATAGCTTTTTGCCAGAGCCTTCTTCGGCAAAGAAAACACAAACATGTTCACACAAGCAAATGCACCTCTTGCACACTTGACCACTACAACTACCGCTCTAAACAGTCAGAGCTGCCATTGCTAGGGGTCATGTGTGCATGAGGTGTATTTGATTGTGTGAATTTGTGTGCGCTTCCTTTGCTGAAGAAGGGTTTGGCAGATACCTGTAATGTGTAATATTCTTTTCATTGTGCCTGTCTGCAACTCAGCAGGTCATCTTTACACTGATAAGCCATCTATCCTTTTCCTGGTGAAAAGACTGCTGATGCACCTCATCGCTTGCAACTTGAACTGATAGACCTATATGGGGGGTAGCGTTGTAGGGTTGCCGATTCCAATGATGCACGCTACACCACATGTAATAAACACTGTTTTTATTTTTCGTAAGCACACATATACAGTTGTTTACATTCTGAATTCTCGGTACACGTCCGTACACTTTCGCGCGCGACCACAGACTAAGCAAAGAGCTTGCCAAAAACAAAGATATTAACCGCGACTTGGTCGATAGTCGCCACATTAGCCCCCCCCCTAGAGTGTGGAGCACAAACATAAATATTGGAGCATACATGTAAAGGGAACACCCAGGGGGGAGGGAGAGGGTGTTTAATCAGAAACCATACCTTACATTTCATTACGTTAGTAATCGAAGTCTTTGAGCCAGCGAGGGGGGCGGATGGTCCTGCCTGACCGGGTGAATCCTCGTACAGCAGTTGAGGGATCTGGGGAGGGGATGGTGGGTTGTGAGGGGCCAGGATAGCGGATCTGAATGCCTGTAGTGGTACGTAGGACTTTGACCGTTGATGGGTCAGTACCAACAGGCAAGGGGACAGACTGGAGGAGATGAATGTGAGTTAAGTTGTCCCTGGGGAAGCTGGCTTGTTCGTAGAAGATGTACACATTACCCGGCTGTATAACAAAAAACACATTAGAGCTGCAAATAAGATCAGTGTTGACATTCACTACCACTTCCTGATACGGGTTGACAGAATCTCCACACGAGTCGTCATCGGTGACATCACACGCTCTGGGGCTGGTCCCTGATACATCACTGAATCCTAACAGGGGAGAGGCGAGGGGCTGCCTGTAGGAGGGTAAGTCATCACATGCATCACTCTGCATAGGAATGTCACACGCACCTGTAGCACTGTCACACGACTGGGAGTGGGGAACGTCACACGTGTGGGAATGGGCGTCGCTCATCCATGGACTGTCGGTAGATGCCTCATGCGAGGTGGGTGCAGCAGGGGATGGGGTCTGACTGGGTGGGGTATCGGGCAGTTCTCCCAGAGTCCATGCAGGTTTGAGGCAGCAGACGGATACCGTTTGAGGCGTGCTGTTAATGAGCACTTCGAACGTGTTGGTACGCCGTGATATGACTCTGTGCGGGCCCGTATATGGAGGTCTGAGTGCCGGTCGGATGGTGTCATCTCGCACCATGACATGAGTGCACGACGCCAAGTCCTTATGCAGAAATACGGGAGGGGGCGTGTGTGGTCGAGGAAGCGGCACGCGGATGTTAGCAATTAGCTCCTTGACCTGCCCAACGAATGTCGAGTCGCAGATTTGATCTGGAGGAAGTGAAGGCTCGACTAACTCTGCTGGGAGTGTGAGGGGTTCTCCATACAGTACCTCTGCCAGGGATGTGCCAAGGTCCTCTTTGTACGCGGCCCGAACGCCTAACATTACCCATGGTAAGGCATCGGCCCACTCACCTCCGTGGCACATCAGGGAAGCTTTAAGCATTCGGTGCCAGCGTTCCACAAGCCCATTGCTCCCCCCAGGGGATCCTTAACTCTTTTGTGGATACGTGCATAGCGAGCACGGGACCCCGAGCTGATGTGGCCTTCCTTCCTTTCCGGGCTGCATACCTTCCCTTTCCGCATCCTTCCCCATCCCCCATCTTCGCCCCCCCTCTTCACCTCTGGCTCTTTCTTTCCCTTTCTCTGGGGTTATGGTTTGTGCCTACGTCCGGAGACGGACGCTTGTAAATATACTACATACTTCGCCTTCCTTCCTTCCTTGCTTGTAAGTCTTCATCCTTCCCTTGTCCTTCTCTTTTCCTTACCTCTTCTCTCTACCTTCTCCGCTGCGGCGTTTGAGACTTCTCTTCTTTCCTTTCCCTTTCTCTTTCTTCCTCCCTGTGCGTGTCTGAAGGCCAACCCACGCACTTCCATGCGTAGCCGGTGACGGGGTAACGCGTAATTCCCCGCCCCGGGTAGACAGGTAGGACACGTACGTACCCCCTGGTAACGGCCAGGCCCAGGGAGGGGTGATTACCCGAGCTGATACCTTCCGAAAGTGCCGATTGGTCCCTCTGTCCGTTTGTCGGGAGGTGTGACCTGAGGTGTGAACAATCACCTAAGGCGGGAGTGCCCTCAGAGAGGGCCCCCACAAGGGAGGAGCGCGCCATCGGAGACGCCGGTAATCATGGGGGATTCTTCCGCAATGGTTTCCTCACCTTCCACTATGTCTGCTCACAAACGTAAGTTCACTGAGTCTCAACCACAGTCAGTTCTTCCATCGTTGCCACAGTTCCTTGTTGTTTCTCGGTCTGACGAAGGTCACGACTTCTCCACGGTCAACCCTTTCATTATTCAGGAAGGTGTCGACGCAATTGCAGGTCCTGTAAAGTCTTGTTCCAGATTACGGAATGGCACCCTGTTGTTAGAAACAGTCAGTGCCCTCCAGGCACAAAAATTGCTGCGTACGTCACTACTACACACCTTCCCTGTCCGGGTGGAACCGCACCGTACCTTAAATTCCTCGCGTGGAGTCGTTTATACACGCTCCCTCGATGGACTGTCTGACGAAGAAATTCAGCACTACCTGTCTGACCAGGGCGTAACGGCTGTTCATAGGGTTATGAAAAGGGTTGACACGAACATCATTCCAACCCGCACTGTCTTCTTGACATTTGACAAAGTTCAACTACCATCGAAAATCAAAGCCGGCTATGAGATAATTTCCGTTCGCCCTTACGTCCTGAACCCTACGCATTGCTATCGGTGCCAGCGGTTCAATCACACCAGCCAGTCCTGTTCCAATCCGGCCAAATGTGTTACGTGTGGCAGGGATGCCCATGAGGGTGCTTGTCCACCTCCATCCCCTCGCTGCATCAACTGTATGGGTGACCACGCCGCTTCCTCTCGAGATTGTCCCGTTTTTAAGGACGAAAAGCTCATCCAGGAAATTCGAGTAAAGGAAAAGGTGTCGACCTTTGCTGCTCGGAAATTATTCGCCAGTCGACAGCCCACCGTGCCTCAGAAAGGAAAATACAGCACTGTCCTTGCTTCTCCTCGGCCAACAAAGGAGGCGGCCACGCAGACTTGCGACCTCACCTTTAGTGCCACGGTCGTCATATCGGCCAGCGCAAAGATCGCCCGTTCAACCTCACCACTTTCGCCTGCCCACTCTCTGATTCACCCTTCGTCGAGTTCTGCTAAATCTCGAGCCCAAAAGTCAGACACCAAGACTTCGAAAAAAGAGCATACTCGTGAAGAGTTTTTACGTACGGCAACTTCGCAACCATCGGTTCCTCCTTCCTCTAAACATCATACTTCCAAGAAGGCTACAAAGAAACCCAGTTCCTCTCCTTCTCCGCCAAGGCGTGTCCCATCTACAGCACCACCTGGCGGAAGTCGCCCTCGGCCGTCCTCTGTGTCGCCGAGGCGCACTGCTGGCGGCCGATCAACCGGCCGGTCGCTGGTGGCAGGAGCTGCTCCTGACCAACCTATGGATCAGGATCTTCTGCCTTCGGCTGAATGCCATTCCGTGCTGTCGGTCGCAAGCTCAGAGCAGTCGTTGAGTTGACAGTGACCTTGGTCACATTCCTCCATTTCCAGTTCACCCTATGTCCATTATCCACTGGAATATCCGCGGTATTCGAGCCAATCGGGATGAATTCTCGATCCTCTTAAAATACTACTCGCCGGTCATCTTTTGTCTTCAGGAAACAAAGCTGCGTCCCCATGACCGCTTTGTTCTCCCTCATTTTCAGTCCGTCCGATATGATCTCCCCTCTGTTGAAGGCACTCCAGCACATGGAGGACATATGATTCTTCTCCATGAAACTCTCCATTATCACCCAATCCATTTAAACACTTCCTTCCAAGCTGTCGCCGTCCGTCTTTCCCTTTCCGGATACACGTTCGCTCTTTGTACTGTATACATTCCATCGTCCACACCAATGGCACGAGCTGATCTCCTTCATCTTCTTGGTCAGCTTCCACCCCCATATTTGCTGGTTGGGGACTTCAATGCCCACCACCCGCTTTGGGGATCTCCACATCCTTGTCCACGTGGCTCACTATTGCTAGACGTCTTCCACCAAGCAGATCTAGTTTGCCTCAACACTGGGGTCCCTACGTTTTTGTCTGCCTCCACGGCAAATTTATCTCATTTGGACCTTGCGGTCGGTACTGTTCCACTCGCTCGGCGCTTCGAATGGTTCGCCCTTGATGATACACACTCGAGTGACCACTTTCCATGTGTCCTTAGACTGCGGCCTCAACAGCCATATATGCGCCCGCGACGCTGGAAGTTTGCTCAAGCCGATTGGACACTTTTTCCGTCTCTAGCGACATTCGATGACCGTCACTTTCCCAGCGTCGACGATGAGGTCACACATATTACCGACGTTATTCTTACAGCTGCGGAACATTCAATACCACGCACCTCCGAATTGCCCCGGCGCCCCCCAGTTCCTTGGTGGAACGAGGCATGCCGTGATGCACTACGTGAGCGGCGACGTGCTCTCCGCGTTTTCCGCCACCATCCTACTTTGGCCAACTGTATCCGCTATAAGCAGCTCCGAGCGCGATGCCGTCGTGTCATCCGCGATAGCAAGAAGGCAAGCTGGAAATTCTTTATTAGCTCATTTAACACCTTCACTCCCTCCTCGGAAGTTTGGAGTCGGCTTCGACGGTTCTCAGGCGCGCCTGGTTTCTCCCCGGTCTCTGGGCTCACTGTCGCGCATGACACATTAGTGGACCCCGTCGCAATTTCTAACTCGTTGGGTCAGCACTTTGCCGAGATTTCGAGCTCTTCAAATTACCCGCCAGCGTTTCTCCCGAAGAAACGTGCAGCGGAAGTGCGACCTCTTGCTTTCTCCTCTCAAAATCGCGAAAGCTACAATACTGTTTTCTCCTTGCGGGAACTCCAACATGCACTCTCTTCTTCTCGCTCCTCCGCCCCAGGACCAGATGGTATCCACGTCCAAATGTTGCTACATTTATCAACCCATAGTCTGCGTTACCTCCTTCGCCTTTATAATCGAATTTGGACCGACAGTACTTTTCCCAGACGATGGCGGGAAGCTATCGTCGTTCCTGTTCCGAAACCTGGAAAGGACAAACATCTCCCCTCCAGCTATCGCCCCATTTCTCTCACGAGTACTGTCTGTAAGGTTTTGGAGCGTATGGTGAATTACCGTTTAGCGTGGTGGCTGGAATCCCGCAGTCTTTTAACACCAGCCCAATGCGGATTCCGAAAGCATCGTTCTGCAGTTGACCATCTTGTTGCTCTCTCCACTTATATCATGAACAATTTTCTCCGGAAACGCCAAACGGTAGCAATATTTTTTGATCTGGAGAGAGCATACGATACCTGTTGGAGGACAGGCATCCTCCGCACACTGTTCTCATGGGGCTTTCGAGGCCGGCTGCCCCTTTTTCTTCGCGAATTTATGGCAGAGCGCACATTTAGGGTGCGGGTGAACACTACTCTCTCCCGCACTTTCTCCCAAGAAAACGGGGTACCCCAGGGCTCCGTGCTGAGTGTTGTACTGTTTGCCATCGCTATAAATCCAATTATGGATTGTCTCCTTCCCGATGTCTCGGGCTCCCTCTTTGTGGATGATTTTGCGATCTACTACAGCTCTCAACGGACCAGCCTTCTTGAACGACGTCTTCAAGGATGTCTCGATCGCCTCCACTCTTGGAGCATCGAAACCGGCTTCCGTTTCTCTCCCAGTAAGACCGTTTGTGTTAATTTTTGGTGACGTAAGGAGTTTCTTCCGCCCTCCTTACATCTAGGACCTGTCAACCTTCCGTTTTCAGACGTCGCTAAATTCTTGGGTCTTATGTTTGACAGAAAACTGTGCTGGTCCTCCCACGTTTCCCATCTTTCGGCTCGCTGTCTGCGATCGCTTAACACCCTCCGTGTCCTGAATGGTACCTCCTGGGGAGCGGACCGAGTGGTCCTTCTCCGCCTCTATCGCGCCTTAGTGCGCTCGAAATTGGATTATGGAAGCATAGTCTACTCCTCTGCTCGGCCGTCTATTCTTCGGCGTCTCGACTCTATCCACCACCGTGGATTACGTTTAGTGTCTGGAGCTTTTTACACTAGCCCTGTGGAGAGCCTTTATGCTGAGACTGCTGAACCTCCGTTGTCCAATCGGCGAGCAGTCCTTCTGAGTCGTTATGCTAGCCATCTGTCTTCCATGCCTGCTAATCCAGCCCATGCCCTTTTTTTCGACGCCTCATTTGATGTATGGTATGCAGGCCGCTCCTCCTCCCTACTACCCCCGGGAGTCCGCTTCCGTCAACTGCTCCATTCTCTTTCCTTCCGCTTTCCTAAAACCTTCTTGACAACTTGGGGTACAGCACCGCCTTGGCTCCGTCCCCGGATCTGCCTGCTCCGTGACCTTTGTCGATTTCCCAAGGATGGTACCCCTACACTTGCTTATCGTCGGGCATTTGCTGCTCTATGTGTACAAATGACGGACGCCACATTTATTTACACCGACGGCTCGAAAACATCGTTAGGTGTAGGGAGTGCCTATATTGTCGGCGACACCCCAAATGAATTTCGGCTTCCCGACCAGTGTTCGGTGTATACTGCGGAGCTTTACGCTGTTCTCCAGGCTGTCCACTACATTCGCCGCCATCGGCGGATACAGTACGTTATCTGCTCGGATTCTCTCAGCTCTCTCCTCAGTCTCCAAGCTCTTTACCCTGTGCACCCTCTGGTCCACCGGATTCAGGACTGTCTGCGCTTGCTCCACCTGGGGGGCGTCTCGGTGGCGTTCCTCTGGCTCCCGGGACACGCTGGTATCTGTGGGAATGAGGCGGCCGATATAGCGGCCAAGGCTGCAGTCTCTCTTCCTCGGCCAGCTATTCAGTCGCTTCCCTTCACCGATATACGGAGCGGTTTATGTCGCAAAGTTGCTCATTTATGGCATGCGCATTGGTCAACACTTCCCAATAATAAATTGCGGGAAGTGAAAGCTCTTCCTTGCGCTTGGACTTCTTCCTCCCGAACGCGTCGTCGGGAGGAGGTAATTTTAACTAGACTCCGAATAGGGCACTGTCTTTTTAGCCATCGACATCTTTTAAGCGGCGATCCTCCCCCAATCTGTCCCCACTGCTCTCAGCTGTGGACGGTAAGACACCTTTTAATTGAATGCCCCTATTTTAATCCATTACGCGCCGTCTACAGCTATCGCCTGATCTATCGTCGATTTTAGCCGATGACACGCGCTCAGCCGACCGCGTTCTCCAGTTTATTAGTGACAGTGAAATGACGTCAGTTATTTGAAGCTTTTTTTGGGGATAACAAACCCCTTTCTGTAGTGGATTTTTAAGCCTTCCTTCTGCTTTTAGTTTCTCCAATTTTATGACTTTGTTCCCATTGCTGCTTGTTTTCAATTTCGGTTTTTTTACTGTTTCCTAAGTTACGGGCTGGGCGCTAATGACCATAGCAGTTTTGCGCCCTAAAAAACCAAACAAAAAAAAAAAAAAGCCCATTGCTCTGGGGGTGGTATGCTGTAGTCCTAAATCGTTTCACCCCACACAGTTCACAAAGCTGTCGGAAGAGGGCAGACTCGAACTGGCGGCCCTGGTCGGTGGTGACAGAGACTGGGCAGCCGAAGCGCGAGATCCACATTAACAGCAGGGCTCGGGCCACTGCATCGGCTGTGATATTAGTGAGAGGAATTACCTCTACCCAGCGGGTAAACCTGTCAATTGCGGACAGTATGTAACGGAAGGGGCCTGAGGGGGGCAAGGGCCCGACGATATCGATGTGTATGTGCTGGAATCTTCTTTTTGCCACATCGAACGTACCCATGGGGGGCTGTGCATGACGTCCTACTTTTGCGCGCTGACAAGCCACACATGCTCGTGCCCAACTGCGACACTGTTTTATCACCCCGGGCCAAACAAAACGTTCAGATACCAGACGTGCGGAGGCGCGAATGCCAGGGTGTGCCAAGTCGTGGATACTATTAAATATGTCCCGGCGGAGAGGTGCAGGAATCACCGGACGTATGCGTCCTGTTGAAATGTCGCACCAGATGGGTGATGAAAACCCAGGAAGTGTCCGTAACTCTAGTTTGAGTCCTGTTTTGATATCGGAACGCAATGCTGCGAGTTCAGTATCCTCTGTCTGCAATTTAGGGAGCTCACTGAGGTCCAGTTGTGAAGATAAAACCGACACCCGAGACAGAAAATCAGCGACGACATTGTCTGCGCCTCTGACGTAACGTATGTCATTCATAAACTGACATATAAGGTCCATATGCCTAAAACGTCTCGGGGATGAGTCCTTACCTGGGTTACGGAAAGCGTAAACCAATGGCTCGTGGTCGGTAAATACCACGAGATGGCGACCTTCGATATCGTCTTGGAAATATTTGATAGCAGCGTAAATAGCAAACAGTTCCCGGTCGAAGGTCGACCATTTACGTTGGGAAGCGGTCAGTTTGTGGGAGAAAAATCTGAGCGGCTGTACAACAGAACCCACGGATTGCTGAAGTACTGCCCCCACTGCTGTATCACTTGCGTCTGTAGTAAGCGAGATGGGAGCATCAGGAATGGGGTGAGCAAGCGTAACAGCTGTCTGTAAGGCTGACTTTAGATTATCAAATGCGCGACGCATATCTGGAGTCCACGTGACCGCCCGAGACCCTGATGTGTTTTTTCCTGCGAGGGCATCCGTCAGTGGGGCTTGTATGTCGGCGGCGCGGGGAATATGTTTACGGTAGTAATTTACCGTTCCAAGGAAGCGGCGGAGACCCTGAAAATCTTTGGGCAAAGGCACCGTACTAATGGCCTCCACCCGTTCAGTTAGGGGGCGGATGCCGTCGCCAGAAACTCTGTGGCCCAGAAAAGTGACACTGGTGCGGCGGAGTTGTGACTTAGTATTGTTCACTGCGATACCGTTTGCTTTTAATAGTTGGAGCTCTGTATTTAAATGTTGTTCATGTTCCTCGAGGGAGGAAGAAAAAATTAACAAGTCGTCCAGGTACGCATATGCAAAGTCCAGTTTTCCAACCAGCGATTCGATGAACCGTTGCCACGTCTGTGCAGCATTTTTAAGGCCGAATGGCATAAACAAATACTCGAACAACCCGAACGGGGTGATGATAGCGGTCTTTTCAACGTCCTCAGGTGCCATTGGCAGTTGGTGGTACGCCTTATGACAATCGACTACACTGAAAATTTGTGCCCCATGCAGCTGGGAAGCAAAGTCTTGAATATTTGGGACGGGATAATTATCTAAAATTGTTCTGGCGTTAAGCGCCCGATAGTCACCGCAGAGGCGGAAAGTGTCATCTTTCTTAGGCACCAAATGAATGGGTGACGACCAACAACTAGAAGAAGGGCGGATAGTCTTATTATCTAAAAGTTCCTGAACAATAGCTTTAGCGTGTTTAAGTTTTTCCGGATTTAAACGCCTAGCCTTTGCACGTACCGGTGGGCCTTCTGTGGTATTTATTCTGTGGACAGTACCGTTATTGATCGCGAACACCGATGGGGATGCTGGACCAGCACCCGTTGCACTGTGACTAACCTGTAATGCACACGTGTGTGTGTCCAAGGCCGGCAGTTCAGCAGCGGTGGCGGTGATCCACTGGTAGTCCTTGTCGAAGAGCTCGGTGGGGTACCTGGTAGCGTCGCGGGTACAGCTTCCGTCCGGCAGTAGAAATGTCACGCGGCGTCGGCTGCCGGTGCGAGGAAGTGGTGCGGGGGTTGGGGGCGTGGCCGTGTGCGACAGCTGGGCGGTCCGCTTACGCGTGTCCGTGAGCTTGGCTTGCACGGCGGCGATGCGTAAGCGGAGGGCCCCATTGCTGTCCCGAAGTTCGTCGTTGTGTGATCTAAGAGAAAGCACTGCAACAGCAGTTTCCGCTAGCTCACACAGCAGAATGGCGCTTTCGGATGAGAGGGGTAAGATATCTGAACCGGTGGTACGGTCTCCCGAGTTAAAGGTTAGTGTACCTCGTTGTAGGTCGGGTGACAGTGCGTGGGCTAAGAGAAAATCTACCCCAAGCACGGGTTCATCCACATCCGCGATAACGAAAGTCCACTGTAAGGGCGTATTAATGTCCTGCAGTTTAAGGCTTAAATTCGTTATTCCATGAGAGCGGATCAGGGAATTATTGGCGGCTCGAAGCGGGGGGCAAGGCTGAAGCTCGAATTTAATACCTGCGGACAAAGGTATCACACTAACCTCGGCCCCCGTGTCGACTAGAAATGAAAGGCAAGACACTGCATCTTTCACGTACAAGCGTCCTGGCGCGTGAGGAGAAGAAGTATTTAGTGATAGGCGTCTGTGCGGTTCAACGCGGCCCGTAGCGCCTGAATTGGGTCGCGTTATTAGTTTGGGAACGCGCATGGAGAACGACAGTTCTTAGCCGCGTCGCCAAAGCGGGAGTGGAAATAACACTAAGCGGGGCGGCGCGTGGCGTCGCCCGTCGTGCTGGTTGAGGTCGAAGCGGCAGTGGAGGGGGACTTGCTTGTAGTTCCCTCCGATGGCGAAGCTGCAGTAGTGCTGGTAGGAGAGGAGTTACTGCGGCGGTTGCCAGGCGGCGTTGGCTCCGCACGCATGCGTGGAGCGAGTCGTGCGCACTCTGTACTGCAGGATGGGAACTGCCGCGCAGGTGTGCCAACCCCTGAAGCCTGAGGGCACCCTGGGGGGGTATGCGGGGGGGGGGGGGGCAGAATGTTGTAAACCTGGTCTGCGATTTTCAGTTTGGCATCTAGTGGGGCCGAAGTTACATGTAGAAGGTGAAGTTGAACTTGCTGGGGAAGTTTCAGCAACCAGATGGTCCAAAGCGTAATGTCCGGCATGTGATGCGTGTCAATCATAGCGCGGAGATGACGCCAGAGTTGCGACGGGGACCTGGATCCCAGCGATTCCTGACTGATGAGGCGGATAGCTTCCTCTGGCGATGTGGATAGTCGCTCGAGGATGGTGCGTCGGGCGAACGCATATTTGTCCGTAGCGGGGGGCGAAGCCACAATGTCGCAGATCAGATCCAGTTCGTCATGGAGGTGACACAGTAAGCATAGGAACTTCGAATGGTCGTCGGCAACGCCGTGTAGCTGCAGGACGTGGTCGACCAAGGCAAACCATGTGCGTGGGTGATCCTTGCGAAGGGGTGGTAGCTTCGGCCAACGGGTGGGAAAGTCTTGACGTAAATGTTTATCAGAAACTGTCTCTCCCTGTCCATAGTTCTGCAACGTAATTGTCTCGGGTGCAGTAGCGGCGCACCAGCTTCCGCCACTGTCAGTGGCACGTGGCACGGTAGGCGCGGCTGGCTCGACCTTGGTCGAGAAATCAACGAATCGGGCGGTCGACGGAGTAACGCCGACGGGCGTAGAATGGACCGGCGCGGTAGAATCGACCGTAGTCGACCGATGTGCGGCGAACGACGGAATACAGTTTCCGGGCCCCTCCCCTACAGGTGCATTAAAATAGTTAAAATCACCTAATGTTTGTGGAACACACGCGGCAGGAACGGTGTGTGCCGTCGGAAACACTCGTAAAGCGGACGCTGGTGGTGTAGGGGGGGTTGGTGCAAAATCCGGAGTTCCGGCAGAAATATGAACTCTCCTGTCTTGAGCGTCCGGCTCGATTTGTACCGTCACTGATTCGGGTGGAAAATTCACTCTTGCACTTGGGAAACCTGTAAACATAGTCACTGGGGTTTGAGCACATTGTGTCGGCTGTTGAGCACTCGGAACACGTGGCTGTGGAATTGTATAAACACTGTCCTGTTGAGTACAGCTAGTAGAACTATTGCGGACGCCCGGTGGATAATTATAAAACCATGCCGAAGCGTCCGTTGGAACACTTAGTTGGCACGTGGTCGGTGTAGCAGGCGGCAAGCGCTCCATTGTGTACTGTTCGACGGTATAAGATTTCGATGTAGCACTCGCGAACAAAATTCGGGGTCACCAGTATGGGGGGTAGCGTTGTAGGGTTGCCGATTCCAATGATGGACGCTACACCACATGTAATAAACACTGTTTTTATTTTTCGTAAGCACACATATACAGTTGTTTACATTCTGAATTCTCGGTACACGTCCGTACACTTTCGCGCGCGACCACAGACTAAGCAAAGAGCTTGCCAAAAACAAAGATATTAACCGCGACTTGGTCGATAGTCGCCACACCTACAATGTAGCACCAAGTGCAATGGCCTGTTTGTCCAATTCAGGAATTTACAAGGCATTTATAAAGTGTTACCCTAAGAACGACATCACTGACTGCACAGACAATTTGCAAAAGTTATTTCAGTGTTCAGTTCAGCATGTGTGCAAGCATTCTTTCTGTTATGAAACTGACAGTCCCACCAATATTCAGGTTTAACAGTTTTTTAATCTGTATTACTCCCTATATCATGATATATTACATATTATAAAACTGTTTTAGGAAAGTTCTCACAGAATGACCATGGCATTGCTGCTATCAAGCACTACCTCTCTAAATGCCCTTCATGCTTCAAACCCACCACCTTATTCCTTATATATGTTACCAACTATATCCTGACATGCTACTACGTTTCCTTTTTTGAAAGGAAGGCTCACAAACAAATTCACGGCATGGCCATGGGCACCCACATGGCACCCTCCTGTGCCAACCTATCCACATTCCTTCACAACCTCAACACCTTTTATCCCATCTGTTTCACCTGATCCTCTTCTACCCAACATGCCACCTTCCTGAATGTTGACCTCAATCTTGCTAATGGCTCCATCCCCACCCCTGTCCACATCAAACCCATGACCACCAACAGTACCTGCAGCTGCCATCTCTTCTACTCCAAAAAATCCCTCCCATATAATCTGTCCACCCATGGACAACTTATCTGCAGTGATGAGAATTCCCTTTCCCAGTATACATATGGCATCACATAGACATCCACAGACAGGCAATACTCCCCAAACCTAGTCCACAAACAAAGTTCTCATACAACCCTGAACCTCCTACAAGCCCCAAGAATCAGTTACAAAGGAGCATCTCCCTCAAAACCTAGTGTTACCCTGGATTGGAACAACTTAACCGTATCCTTCACCAGGGTTTTCATTCTCTCTTATCCTGCTGTGAAATGAAGTACATCCTACCCGAGGTCCTTCCACCCCTCCTAAAGTGGTGTTCCAACACCCAGCTAACCTATGTAACATCCTAGTCCATCCTTATCCCACTCCCAACCCCTTGCCACAGTGAACATATCCTGTGGCAGACCAAGGTGCAAGACCTGCCTAATGCACCCACCCAAATCCTCATACTCCAATTCTGTCACAGGCTTATCCTACCCTATCATAGGCCAGGCCACCTGTGAAAGCAACTATGTTGTATACCAACTCTGCTGCAAACACTGCACATCCTTTTGTGTTGGTGTGACTATGAATCAGCTGTCCAGCAGGATAACTGGTCACTATCAAACTGTTGTCAAGAACAAAGTTGACCACCTGATGGCACAACGTTCAGCAAAGCACAACATGCTCAATTTCAATGGCCGCTTCATAACTCGAGCCATCTGGATGCTTCCCTTCCCCAGCTTTTCTGAACTATGCAGATGAAAGTTATCCTTGCAACACATCCTCCTGGCTTCAGTCTGAGGTAACCCATTGACCCTGCACCATCCATCCAACAATTAATCATTCCCATGGCCTTTCACATCTCCTGGTTCATGTCCCCATGTAGTCTTCAGTGTCTACCTTTTCCTCCTGCATTCCTAGCCAGCAAATTGGCTTCCCTCGAAGCCGCTAGCTACCCACGCACAGTCCCTCTCCTTACCTACCACCTCCTTCCTCCTCTACCCATTCCGTCAATACAACCCCCCCAAAAACCAACACATCTGCCACAAAACAGCATTGGCACTGACAGTGTAGCTGGCACCATGTGGGGGCGTAGTCATGTGTCAAAGGGTAACTCGAAAAGCTAGCATGTTTTAACTCTTGTGTGTCTGCCTATTGATGACTCATTATCATAAAACTGAACTGTATAAGAATTTATAAATGTCACAACTTAATGATAAATGCCTATATAGCATCTTCAGATTTTGTAGTCCTGTCATCCGCTGGTGCATGTAATAATACAGTATGTTATTCCTTTGGAACTATTTAATCATAACTGAATAAGTCTCAATTTTTGTGCCATATGTGTGTCATCTTTGTTGCTTACAAGATGTCTTCAGTGGTCTGGAATACATCCATATTTTTGTTTACACTATTTAGTTTACATTTAGGACATTGTATATTGATGTTATAAGCATTTCTTGCTTATCTATTACCGGTATTTATAGCATTTTGTTTAATAAACAGAAATTGTAGTTCTTATCATATTAGCACTATCTAATGTGGTTATTTGAGTTAGTAATAAAGTAATTGCTGTGCAGAAGGAGAAAATGGTGAAAACAAACACTAGTGATACAATACTGCTTGTAAAAGTATGCTGCAAGCCTCTTTGAATTAGTCCCACTGTATTACATACATGTCTTCCTATGTTTCCTGCTTGTGCGGTCTTCAGCACATAGCTGTATTACTCACAAACCAGTGCAAAGCATTGTAGAGATGGAAGTCAGAATGCTGGGCAGACTTAGCAAGGGCTGACTGATAACTTCAATACCTTGTGTGGTATTACTTATGAAATATCATTATTTTCATTATTAACTACCTGTGTTTCTGATTCATCTAAACAATAATTTAAAAAAAACCTTTGAATGTTTGAAAAATTTTCTTTTGTTTGTTTCTGTGGCATCTGTCATTTTAAGCTATGAAATGTGTTGTCTACCCAACATACACTTCTGTCTTGTTTTCTTTATACTGTTCTAGATTTAAAGTGCTTCTCATTGAAGTGTTTAATTTTGTCTCCTTGAATACATTTTTCATTAGTTTTACTTGATTCAATATATCATATTCCTATTAATGTTTGCTTAAAGCTCTCACCTTTTTCTTTAGTAGTTAGCACATTGGAGTTTTTCTTTTGCTTTATTTCAATCTGTAACATCTTTCACTAATTACATGAACACCTTCATTACATAACTTACACTTTTTTCTATGCCTATAACATCCTCAGAATTTAGGAAATGTTACTTGTTGCTTAATTTAACCTGATATACTTTCCCGCAATTAAAAGCTCTGATAATCTAGATTTCTGATTTTCTATTATACGCTTTGTCACTTACCAGTTTTGTATCTAATTCTACTGTTCATCGCACTAGTCTATGTTCTTTGGAAATTCTAAAGAAATTTAAGATTAACATACTTTATAGTTTCCTTCTTGTCTGATAAAATTTAGTTAGTTTCATTTTTAGTTTCCGACAACATAAAATCAAAAAAAAAAATTGCTACTCACGACATATAGGTGGTCCCAAGTCACAGGTACACGCAATTAAAAAAAAAAAAAAATGCTAGAAACATTTCAGCATTTAGACACACACACACACACACACACACACACACACACACACGTGCAGCCATTGTCTTCAGGTGCTAAGGCCTGACTTTTTCTATCCCACCAGTGCATCTTCAGCATTTCCTCCTGCAGGCTTCCACAGGGAGCACTTGTATCTTCTACCATCCCTACCCTACTATCCATCCCCATCCCTGTCCTATGCGTCTTTCCCATTACCCACCCCAGCTAGATTGCTGCTCACATCAGGCACAGTTCCAGTTGAGCAGTGAATGTGTTTGAGTTTTTTACTTCTAAAGGATTTTATTCAAAAGCTGAAATATTTTTAGCATTCTGCCTGTCTGCGACTCATTTATAGATCCATTTGATCCTTGCCAAATCCATTTTCTATTTGTACTGTCATGGAAGAATGTGTTAAGGACAGACATTGGAAAATCTGGGATGGAATGCAACAATATTGTGAAAAGGAAAGTTGCTACTCACCATATAGCGGAGATGCTGAGTCGCAGGTAGGCACAATATAAAGACTGTCGCACATAATAGCTTTTGGCCAGTAAGGCCTTCGTCAGAATTAGATGGCCAACACACACATAGGTTGTCACATGATGTTGCCATGAGGGTACCCATAGCCATACTGTGGATTTGTTTGCAGGTAATGCCTTCATGACGTTTCATGGGTCGTCTAGAGGAATCCTTCCTAAGCACCCAGAATCCTAAACCCCTCACCTGGTTCAGATTCATTGATGATATCTTTGTGATCTGTACAAGGGTGAGGACACCCTATCCACATTCCTCCAGAATCTCAACAACTTCTCTATTTGCTTCATGTGATCCTACTCAACCCAAGAAGCCACCTTCCTAGATGTTGACCTCCACCTCTCAAAGATGGCTACATCGGTATCTCCATCCATATCAAACTTACTAACCACCAGAAATATCTCCACATTGACAGCTGCCACCCATTCCATACTAAGAAGTCCCTTCCATACAGCCTAGCCACCCATGCTCATCACATCTGCAGTGATGAGCAGTCCCTCTCGAAATCTCCTGAGGGTCTCACTGAAGCCTTCACAAATGGTAATTATCCTCCCAACCTTGTACAAAAAACAAATCTCCCATCTCTCATCTTTCCAGTCTCCCACCACCTTACAAAGACCCACGGTCTGGCCACAGAGGAGCATTCCTCGTAACTCAGTAGCACCCAGGATTGGAGCAACTGAATTACATTCTCCGCCAGGGTTTCGAGTACCTCTTGTTGTGCCCTGAAATGAGGAAAGTCCTGCCCACTATCCTTCCCTCCCCTCCCACAATGGTATTCCACGGTCCACCGAACCTACACAATATACCTGTCCATCCCTACACAACCCCTGCTCCCAACCCCTTACCTCATGGCTCATACCCCTGTAATAGACCTAGATGCAAGTCCTATCCTATACATCCTCCCACCACTGCCTACTCCAGTTCAGTCACAAACATCACCTATCCCATCAAAGGCAGGGCTACCTGTGAGACTAGTCATGTTACCTACAAGCTAAGTTGCAACCACTGTGCGGCATTCTGTGTGGGTGTGACAACCAACAAGCTGTCTGACCGCATGAATGACCACCGACAAACTGTGGCCAAGAAACAAGTGGACCACCCTGTTGCTGAGCCCGTTGCGAAACATGGCATCCTTCATTTCAATTACTGCTTCACAGCGTGTGCCACATGGATCCTTCCCCCCAACACCAGCTTTTCTGAATTGTCCACATGAGAACTTTCCCTGCGATATATCCTACGTTCCCATAACCCTCCTGGCCTCAACCATCATTAGTCATTGTCCTCTCCCATCCAGCCCCTTCTCTGTTTCCATTCCAGCACTAGACAGCCTTCATTCCTCCATCACATGCAGTCTTTTTACTTCTCTCATTTTGCACTGTCCCCTCCACCTCTCTGCTCCCTCCATCTAACCTCCCGACTACACACAGCTGCCCTGCCCTCTTTCCACATTGTCCCTCCGCACTCTGCAACAGCATGTCACTGTCTACCACCCAGTTGCCACTCCCATCATGCACCAGTGCTGTTGCTCGCAGTGTGGCCTCAATTGCCTGAGACTGCAGTCGTGTGTGTGTACGAGTGTGTTTGCTTTCTAATTTTGATGAGGGCCTTACTGGCTGAAAGCTATTATTTGTGACAGTCTTTTTGTTGTGCCTATCTGGGACTCAGCATCTCTGCTTTCCTTTTCACAGTATTGTTAAGGACAGACATGTTGTTCTTGGAAATTTCTCCTAATGTGTGACATTGTGTCCTTTCTAGTGTCCATTTGAAGACTCATTCAATCATTTCTGTCTTGTCAAATTAAACTCCCACCATATTATATTGTAATGTGATGTCTTGCTCATTATCAGTTTCTGTAACTCTTTGACAAGGTCTTTACCTCATCATGGGCGCTTAGGAATAATGAGAGATGTCAGTCAATCAAATGTAGGTAAATTCATTGTAATGTATCTACAAAAAATGTATCAAAATGACAACTTGTCACATGTGTTGAACGAAATATGCTTCATAAAATTATGTCTGGGTTCCTGTTTTTCTTCCTGTGGTTTACATTTAGTACACACATTTCTTATGGATTGCTATGCTAGTTAAAAATTGAAACCTCTTTGGAATTATATACATCTGCTTCCACAACTCTAGCAAAAGCTAAATAAAAATGAGTTTCCATTTCGTAACTAGCTTTGCAGATATCTGAACATAAGTCAGTGAAAATTTTTTCCAGAAGACACAGGATCAATGATAAGGAAGGAAGGAAATAACACAAAATTTCATCATGGTCTGAATAATTTATTAGCTTCCAAAAAATAGTTTGTTGAATTCTCAATATATGAATCATGCTGAATCTTTTACAAATCTTTGAAGTGAGCTGATTTTCAGTCAGCAAAAATACAAATAAATAACATTTATTTTCAGTAATTTAAAATAAGTTCCTTTTGTTCAGTCATCGACAAATATAATACTGATATTCTTTGTATTTTAGCAACAGAGAGAAGTTGTATTAACTGTAAACAGTTTGGCAGATAGGAAACATTCACAATATTATTCATACTCATTAATTTGTTGTAACAACCAACAAACAAACTCAAGCTTTACACTGATGTTTACAATTCTGGATTATATGGTAATATACAGTTCTGGATTATATATAAAATAATGTGTGTCTCCATAATTAATGAAACACTGACCAGTAGAATATGTCACAAATAACATTTTATAACAGCATGAATATAATAGGGGGGAAACATTCCACGTGGGAAAAATATATCTAAAAACAAAGATGATGTAACTTATCAAACGAAAGCACTGGCATGTTGATAGACACACACACAAACAAACACAAACATACACACAAAATTCAAGCTTTCGCAACCAACGGTTGCTTCATCAGGAAAGAGGGAAGGAGAGGGAAAGACGAAAGGATGTGGGTTTTAAGGGAGAGGGTAAAGAGTCATTCCAATCCCGGGAGCGGAAAGATTTACCTTAGGGGGAAAAAAGGACAGGTATACACACACACACACATCCATGGATATGTGTGCGCGCGAGAGTGTATACCTGTCCTTTCTTTCCCCCCTAAGGTAAGTCTTTCCACTCCCAGGATTGGAATGACTCCTTACCCTCTCCCTTAAAACCCACATCCTTTCGTCTTTCCCTCTCCTTCTCTCTTTCCTGACGAAGCAACCGTTGGTTGCGAAAGCTTGAATTTTGTGTGTATGTTTGTGTGTCTATCAACATGCCAGCGCTTTCGTTTGGTAAGTTACATCATCTTTGTTTTTAGATACATTTTATAACAGCATATAGACACTGCATAATACTAGGTAATGAGTGTTGATACTGTAGAAATTTTTAAACCTTCTACAAAACAGTTATTCACTGATCAGATGACAGTATATTTTGAATTCATATTGTGACTAATTGATTCTTTATATTTTATGGTAGGGACACCCCCCCCCCCCAACAAAAATTCCTGGCCTATCCAACTCTTCTACACAAGAAAGGAACTATTAGTTTCAAAAGCTAGAAAGTTTATCACTTTCATATGTATCAAAATGCAGTACTATACATTTCAAATGTTGAAGGTTTCGATTGAATTTTCCTTTGATACAATTAATCTTAGGAATGAATGATCTCTAGGGCCCAACTCATTTTGAATTAGTAACATTTCATTATCCTGTCTTGGGTGAACTGTGCAACTATTGCTCCACATCATACAAGCTGAATGCTCATGCTCTTGAGGAGGAAGTGATAGTGGTTGAATAGGAGTTACAGCACTGACAAAATAAGTAAGTACTGAAAATCGGATACAAAGCTATTATTTATTGCAGTGTGACAAACAGTCTGCTACTATGGTCTTAGCCTATGAAGTTCAGTTAATTACACCATGTGAGAAAATTTTTGGTGACATATTCTGGGAAACAATTTGATTACTTCTTTGTCATTTCCCAAAACTTATTCAGTTGTAAATTGAGGTGGGTTTCTGATACGAACCATATGTACTATTTACCTAATAAAATCCTTCAACTATTTATGGTAACAGTTTGAGTTACAACAACTGTAAATATGGAGCTACAAAAAGAGGCAACAAATCATCTTACTACCTGCTAACTCTTCTTGTTGCCAGGGTGGCTTATCCTTTCTTCCATTACCTTTTGCTATTTTATGTACATACTGGATTCCAGGGAACGAAAGAGAGAGAGAGAGAGAGAGAGAGAGAGAGAGAGAGAGAGAGAGAGAGAGATAATATTTTGTCTACTTATTTTCTATATCTTCTATGTATTTTTAATTAATTATTTACTTTATTATCAAATAAATTTGTATATGTTCACACAGATATAATTTAGTCACCTAGCAAATGACACTAAGCAGCAGCAGCCTGAGATACAATAGTATATAGTTTGTTATCTACTGGCCATATGTGACGGACAGCAGTTACAAATACTGTTCATTAATTTCATGGTATTAGACTTGACAGAGAATTTTGTTTTGATAACATTTACTTATACTTTGGCCAATATGTTGACATAGAAACAACAACATTTGCATATAGTTACATATAACAGTTTGATAATCCATTTACTTATTTTAAGAAAAGGTAATAAAGTTGAAATCATGGTCCCTCAATTCACATTTAGCTTCTCATATTAATATGTGCGCACAAGACATCACAGACTGAATTATAGGCACTATAATTAATAAAATACCTGCAGTAATCTATTAAAGGCGTGCTTCCTTGCCTACTTCCTACAAAGCAATTACAAAACTCAATACATTTACAGTACTAAAAATGACTGCACACTTCACATATGAAAATAGCTACACTCTACAGAAGCAAGAAGATTGTACAGATCTTTCATATCACACTTTTGTTGTAGCAAATATTGGTAAATTACAACATGTCTCTCTGCTTTTCTTAAAACTACTAGACCTAGATAAACATAAATATTCTTTTTAAGTACTTCATAAGGTTCTTACAAAAACACATGTTCATAAATACTGCAATCATGTTTTATACCTAAGTGACACTCATTGTAAGAAATTTAACATGTCTGATGTAAACATGTCAATCGCAGAATTTTTGCTGTAAATATTATGCCTGTGCACCATCTTAATTTCAGTGTTTGCATAGTAGTTTCAATCTGAGCTTCTTGTTCTGCTAAAGTATTTGAAAACAAATATCTGTGTCTCTGATCTGAAGGCATTCTTTGTGGCACAGTAACATTTCTGAAGATTGAGCTATCTGTCTTTCAAAAATGTAAATACAACTATGCTTTTTAGATGGTAACAGCAATGTGGAAAGGATAGATTCCTACTCATCACATAGAGGTAGCACTGAGTCACAGACAGGCAAGTGAAAAAAGATGCTAGAATATTTCTAGCATTCTATTTTATTGTGCCTGTCTGACTCAATACCTCCTCTATGTGGTGACTAGCAATCTATCCTTTCCACATAGTTATTTTCCTGTCCTGGACTTTCCATTGTTTGATTTTTTGACTTCATGTAATGATCCATTTGGAACACAATTACAAGTGAGCCCATAATCAATGAAAGTTGTATGTGGCTGGTTAAACAAAAGGGATATTTTGTTTGGTTGGTTTAGTTACAGTAATTAATTTACTAGAAAGACAATGGTTTAGACTGAATTTTCAAAGAGATGTTTACTAAGAACTGGAGAAAATTTATTTGTGGTCAGTAATGCTCTTCAGTTTTTTTAGAGTTTACTCTCAAGTGTCAAAGAGATGAATCAGATTGTGAGACATCTGTTTAGCAAAAAATGTGTAAAGTAAAAAGATGAAGATACTGTACACTGAATGGTTCCCACATTTTAGCACGATTGTTTGAGCTTTAACAATGTCGGTTACTTCAGTTTATTTTCTTGAAAGATTCATAGTAATATTTCATCCACACAGATTTGTAAATCTTGTCTCACAAAAGAAAATAAATAATGAGATTTTCGAAAACAAGTGGGAGCAGATTTGTTACACATCCAGAAAAGGAATTTCCTTGTATGATCTGAACCAAATTAATGGTATCACTTTCTGCAATTAGTGATGTATTATAAAACAAGGTGCAGAATCCATGGTCACGTGGCACTAATACTTGTTCATATATAACACCATAGACAGAAATTTTATCTTAAGCATTTCAGTCACATAGATATAAATAAAACACTGAACAACACAAAAAACATTCACTTTCTGGTAACTATCAACAATCACAAAAAAGAACTTACAATAAAAGAGTACTGAAAAGTCTATTCAGCTTCAGAAAACTGTGTTCAGGTGGGACCAAGTTCTACTCTGACAATGTGAAAAACAAAGAAAGTAATTCATAGAACTCGGGAAAAGTGACAACTTTACTCTCTCATTGCACAGTGTTCAATGCCTATCAGTTTCTGCTAAATAAAAATCTGCTTCTGTATGGAATTTCTGTTTTATATATACAAGAAATACAATTATGATGGCATTATACAGGAAATTTTACTGCCGTGATGCCGTAGTAGATTCATCATCTGTTTCTGTGGGCGATATACGAATTGCTTGATACCACTGATTTGTTAAATCTGTCATTTGACTTTTGCAGTCCTTCAGCTCCTGGAAATTGTTGAGTTCATTAATTCATAAACTATGCTACAAAAAGTGTTAGTAGGTATTCTTGCTATAGCAGAATAGAAAGCAAAATAAAAATGACAACAGCAAACTATATTTTTATAAATGGCACCAAGTGGAAAAAAGTTCATTATTAAATGAGAAACTTAAGGTCTAAATAACAATAATTTCACACACACACACACACACACACACACACACACACACACACGCGGTAAGAGGGAAAGTGGGAGGGTGTGGAGAGGGACAGATGGTGAGGTAGAGAGAAGGGGGAGGGTGGGAGGGAGGGAGGGATGGAGGGGGAGGGTGGGAGGGGTGCAGGGAGGGGGTGTGGAGGGAGGGTAGGAGGGGGTGTGGAGGGAGGGTAGGAGGGGGTGTGGAGGGAGGGTAGGAGGGGGTGGGGAGGGAGGGTAGGAGGGGGTGGGGTGGAGGGGGAAGAATGGGGGAGGGGGGCGGGAGGAGGATGAGGGGTGCACATGGGGGGGCAGGAGTGGGTGCGCACGGGGGGCGGGAGTGGGTGCACATGGGGGGGGGGAGGTGGAAGAAGTAGGAGAGGAGGAGGGGGCAGTGGATTGGTGTGAGAAGAGGAGGGGTTGGTGGAGAGGGGGAGGGTGAGAGTGTGGATGGACACGGGGGGGAGAGGAGGGAGGAGGGGTAGCCACTACTGGCTGTGAGATTGAAACAATGCCTCATTTATTCAAGGGAAAGTGGTAATTGTTCCATTCTACAATTTTCTTTATTACTAGAAAATGATCCATGACCTCGGCAAAGCCTGATCATTAGACTGTGCATCCACTGGTTGGCAGAAATGGGAAAGCTCATCGGTTGAGTGGCTAAAAGCTATCAGATGGCAGGAGGGAAATAAAATACCTTCTGTGGATCAAGGCTGGAGGAAAAAGAAAACTCAGTTATCAAGTTCAAATCGGGAGATTCTCAAACATATTCAGGGGTGAGATTCAGGGCTGTGATGCATGTTATTGGGGCATGCATCCGAGACAGACAAAACTGGTCAATTGCAAGACTAGGTGTCCAAGGATTGCTACGGCAAGTTTTCAGAAAGTAATCAACTGTAAAATTGAAAGCCAAATTTTATACCAATTAAGAGACACTATATGAAAAGGAAGATTGAAAAGGCCGCCACATTCCCTAAAGCAAGAATATGGATGCGATAAATGCTAGTGTGGACTTCTTAAACGATGGCAAAATGTGCAGCATTCTGTCATTACAAAAAAGTGCATATTGCTATCTGCATTATTGATACTATTATGGAATGTACTGCTGAATTAAGCATGATTATAGAAAGATGTTGTAAATATATGCTGAGTACAAGTAATAAAATGAAAAGGGACTATGAAATTTTCCTCAGTCCACCTTTACAAACTGATTTAAATGGAACAGGCAAAAGTAAAAATGAAGTCTGAATAATATTGGGCAAACACGTGAGCAATAAAGTGGTAGAAATGTTCTTAAAGAGTGACCTGCACAGCTGAGTAATGATGTGTCCCTTCTCTCTGGCACTAGTCATGAGGGTCACTGAGATCCTGTATGGTCCCTTGAATACATTGATTCCCTACTCATATGGCACTAGTGGTATCCCGATCAATGCAAGCAGCAATGAATTGATGTCTCAGTAAGGGTGTAGTCTTGCCACCATGCTGGTAGACGTTACTCTTTCTTACATGAAACGTAACATGGTCTTGTCACAACCAGCCAACATCAAATGCGATTTTTGAATCAGAAACCTACTGCATAATTTTTCTTTACATAACGAGTGCAGATGATGTTACTTTGATCTACTTTGTGTGGTAGTTTTGGAATGCTACTTATTTGCATATCCAAGCATGTAGAACACTTGTCGCCAATTTGAGATTTGTTGCATACCACCTACGTGCTGTTTCAATTTTGGTCAACTATGTACATGTGCCTTCTGGCAGGGCTTGAAATTTTGCATCCTGGTAATAAGTTTTAGCCAGCCATTCTCTCCCCTTTAATATGCATGAATGCACACATACAGGAAACTGTCAGCACTGATATATGGAAATACAGAACTATTTGAAAATAATTCCACATATTGGATTGCACCTCAATAAATAGCAGTAACTGCAAAACAAGAGGGGAAAAGTACATTTAGCTTTATTAAAGTTTAAGTCAGGTGTGTCCAAGCCACGGCCAATGGGCTGCATGCAACCCAAAGCAAGTATTAATCTGGCCCAAGAAGTGAACATCTATCACGCAACTGGTAACAAAAATAAATCCATTTAGTCAAGCTATGATAAATTGAAACATTATCATAAAGATGGGATGAAATACACTGTCATACTTTTAGACTTGATGCAAGAACTTAAAAATTTATTTCAACATTTTTCAAAAAATACTCAAAATTTTTGTATTTGAGTGATACCTTTTACAAACAATATATCCCTCACTGCACAGTCATGTGTTACACATGTCATCTTTTTTTTTTTTGGAAGCACATACATGTGTGAAGAGTTATTTTCAGGAGTAAAGCTCACAAAGAGTACAAACAGAAACAAAATCTCAGACGAACAAGTTGGGAACACCTTGAACATAGCAACCACTTCGATCAAACCTGATACTGATAGATTATTTTCCCAAATTCGAAGTCAAATGTTACAATACTTCTATGATTTGTAATTACTTACATGTAAAATTATTAATGAAATCTCATAAATAAAATGCCAAATTAATTGCATCTTGCTTATTTAGAATAAAGAATCATAAATTAATAAACTCTAACTTACTTAAATATCGTAACTATATATCTCTGACCAGCCTTTTTTTCTGGTTATTGTTAGTGTTAAGTATATTATGTGCAGCCCAATACTCATCTTTCAGTGTGGCCCATGTAAGCTAAAAGGCTGGATCCCCAGGCTTAAGTATTATACCTTTACAGTCAGTGCTATTGGAAAAGTCCAAAGAGGTAACATCTACAATATGTAAGTGGAAACACTGGTTTATTGTGCATTCCTGGAAGATGTAACAGGGCCAGTATTTTCAGAAAATTCATATTTTTTTAAATGATTAGATGTATATTTAAAAGGTTTTCAAGCTGTGTGTCTGAAACTGTCTGTTACTTTTCTTTCTTTTTTTATGAAGTGTGGTGATCAGGAACTATGTGACTGGATTTTTACTTTTGCAGAAACTTCAATTTTTTCTTTTTTTTAAGTGGTTTTTGTTTTTTCTTTCTTTTTGCTCTATTTAATTCTGCTGGGAAGCAGCAGCATTCTTGTGCAGGTGAACAGATTAAATCAACAAAGCAAAGTGTTTTTTTTCATTTTTTTCTTTTCCTACCCAAATCAATAATTAAAAAAATTGCAGAACATTGATATCTATCTTCCATGGGCATTCATAACCTTCAAACCCATACTCGACAACACTACTTATACAACCAATAAGGTACTTAGATGGAAGCAGAACTTAAGTTACTCTATTCACATGTTAGGGGAAGACTTTTGGTGTGATCAAAGATTGACAGGTTTTGTTACCCAAAGTTTAGTGCTGAGTGTGAACACTATAAACAGGCAATTGGCCATGAGTGTAAACAAACTCGAATTATGACACTGGAGGAGGAGGAGGAGGAGGAGGAGGAGGAGGAGGAGGAGGAGGAGGAGCATTGAGGGGAAAATGCCCTACCCCCTCTCGTAAGATAGCCAGTTTTCACCTGTGTTGTATGTTTCTACAAAAGCAAAATTGTCAAACAGTCATAGGAATCGCAGATCCCTTCTGGTGTTTGACAATCATAACAGAACTCTGTGATGGACCAGGATTAGTCTCTTTACTCATTTCAAAACTGGAAAACAATTATCAATGTGCAACAGAAAGCTTTCAGTAATGGCTGCCATGTAACAGCTTGCTAAGGTTGGCTCTGTCAAACATGGTAGTTGAGGCCCGACCTCCACCAGAATTAGACGCACTTAAATTCAAAACACTCAACACCTAAACCTGCCATTTTAAAAGCATCCACATTATACTAACTTCTGAACTTCAGAAATCAGACAAAAGTACATGTTTCTTTATACTAAGACACTAGGTCCCATGGCAGAGTCTTATGTTGCATTAGGCAGCTTACATCTGATGGAGATTATTTAGCTGGATACAACTGACTTGGCACCAAAGCATCAAACACACTGACCCATTGTTGTATATGTGCAATTTTTTTCTGCAAACACATTCTTGTGCACATTATCTTTCCAACGTGGGCTGCACCAGATGATGTGCAATACCAGTAACTATACATTGATTACATTTTTGATACTTATATACAGAAAATAAAGCTATTTCAGACTATCTTTCTTGAAATAGTTTGTCTGCATACATTTCTGTATGAAGTAGGTTTTATTTGGTAATTTTACATTTTGAGACAGTCCACATCTATATTTGCATTTATCACAAAAAGTGAATTTTTCAGATTACTAGTTATGATTATTATTGGAAAATTTACAACAGAATCTCTGAACAAAAGAATGTTCTTCGCATCAAAGTCTGCTGATTGAATTTAGACAAATGGTAGTTTAGATAGCCTATAGAATATTTTTGTTGGCTCTACAATTTTTTGAAAAGGATAGTTGCTACTCACCATATAGTGGAGAGGCTGAGTCACAGACAGGCACAAAAAAAAGAGTGTCAAAAAATAAGCTTATGGCCAACAAGGCCTTTGCGTGTCTCTCTATTTTTGACACACACACACAAACTCACCACAGTCTGTGGCAGCTGAAGTCACTAAGTCACTGCCTGAGAATGTGGTCGTGTGTTATTTTTCCATCGAGGATTTTCCATTGTTGGCTCTATTACATATCTTGTATGGAGACAATAAGTGATTCTTAAACCATCCCATTTTCACACGGGACAAGAAAAGGGGGGGGGGCGGAGAGAGAGAGAGAGAGAGAGAGAGAGAGAGAGAGAGAGAGAGAGAGATAGTACGATGTATGATCTGTCCTTCAATAAATAACAGTGATCGAATGTATACAGAATAGTGGATACAGATGAAGACTAACATCCACAGTATATGTCGCTTTGTCGACCTCCACACAGTTTGTTATTGTCTGTGCTATGTTAAATCAAATTAGTACAACACATACAGGTACTATTAAGAGTTTACAATAGCAGAACAAGAATAATGTAAAAGCAATTACCTGTTGAGTGAATCTGCGAGTGAAAAATGGAATAAAATATTTTATGTCACATTTTGCAAACCCCTTTATCCTAGACTGAATGAAGCTAACTTCCATCTCTTCTTCTGTGTATTCAGATAAATGTTCTGAATCAATTGTTTGCCCCTGAAAATTTTTAAAAAGCTTAGATTATTGTTTTCCAAAATACAAACACACACACACACACACACACACACACACACACACTTCTGATATTTGTCACATATTTTTACATTTCATCAAATAGAGGAGATGGTTGTTTAGCAATGCCACCATACTGTTCCACAATGTATTCAAATTACTTTTATCTTATTACTTCATATTCTTTTGAGAGAAAAATTATTACATTTTTCATTGTATAATTAAATCTGCATAATTTAGAATTACCTCTTTTTATACTCAGTGAAGCTCATGTTTGATATTAGAACAATGGAAATAACTAGACAGAAAAAATTTTCATAAACTAATGATAGACAATCACTCACTAGCAGATGAATTGTGCATGATGCATATCCACACACAGATAAGGTAAAGGCTTAAGTCATACTTATCTGATCTGTCTGCATGCTCAGTCACCACCAATGATTTACCTATGACAATTATATGGAATTTTACAAATAGCAAAAAAATTCATTGAAGATAGTTCCACCTCATACTACTATGCCAGCTCCTTTTCGATTTCTCTCATTACACACCTGGGGCACTTTTCAAATAGATTTAACATGCTAGCTGGTTACTGCCTGTACTGTCTCTTGTCACTTATTTCCCTTGAACATCTGTGACTTAACTAAATTATCTTAATCAGTAAGCCATTATATGTGCAAAAAGTACTGAGTTATTAATACTGGACTTTAGAAGAAAGTATCATATGATCTGTTGCATTTACAGTAACATTAAACATACAGTTTGTTGAAAGGTCAATTGCATTACAAGATAAACAGAAGAAGAAATTAAGTCCCACTATTAAGCGAAGAAAGGCAGGAGGGAAGGAGGGAAGATTAGTGTTTGATGTCTCATCAACAATGACGTAATCAGAGATGGAGCACAAGGTCAGATTTGTGAACAACTGGAAAGGAAATTAGTTGTGTTCTATCCTGGCATTTACCTAAGTGATTTCCCTAAATCGTGAGAAACCTATGTCTGGATGGAGATTTGAATGATCATCTTGAATGCAAGTCCAGTGTGCTAACCACTGTGCCACCTCACTAAGTCTCAGTGAAGAAAGTGTCATTTCATGCTTTGGCTGACTTTACCTTATGAACCCATTGTACTCATTAATCAGTGAACTTAATCAATCTGACAGTTGTTTTTGTTAAAATGAGGCAGAATAAAAGTAGAAGACAAGACCATCCATGTGCTAACGAGATGCTGCCCTACCTGAGGTAATGCAACCTATGTTTCTAATTAGAACAACAAATACGTGCATAGATAAATATTTTAGCCAAATTCCACATATTATCTACAGTAATGACAATGAAATAAGAAAGCGAGTAACGCTTCATCTCTAACAATTAGTCATGAGCTATAAAAGATGATAAACTCCACTGTGAACACATCATAGAAGATTATTTGCTATTTTTCCAGGTAACACCATCAATGTCAATACAGCAAGCAACTGTTTGTTATGAAGTGCAAGCAGTTTACAAATAAATACTGCAAACACATTGCTCACGTGTATGAGAATATATACATTAATTATCAAAAGCTAATAAAGCCTCTGTGCTGTTACATTTTTCTATGCATCATGCATCCAGCACTGGTTCGTAAATCGACATTTTTGTGAAGGCTACACCTGAGACTAAGGTATTCATCAATTTTTAAAGATTGTTTAATTTTTACTTCTTTAATTACAAAAACCTACCTACTGATTGTAGTAATAAAGACATGCACTAGTAAAATTAATTTTTTTCTCATGAAATTCATAATTTTTTAGAAATAAGAAATGAAGTTTGGCAACATGTACATAACCAGCAATGGTTCAAATCTCGAAGGGACATTTGTAGCTATTGGGATTTCAACACCTAACTTTATGGCATTTTTATTTGGAGAAATAATATCTTCACACGATTTTTCGCTGCTTGAAATATGCAACAGAAAAAACACTTCATACCGTTAGTTTGTTTTTCATTTACCTTCATTACTTCTGATTTTCTTTCTTATAATATGCACCAGATAGTTTCTCTTTCTCAGGGATATTTTTGTCAGTTGTCAGGAGCCAACACCAATTTAAAATGACGTGCATAGCACTGATATGACATCAGACGAAAATATTTGCATCGAGCAGCGAGCCACACAAGATTCATAATTTAGTTATCACTGAACATTATAATAAAAATATATATTAGGGCAGATCACAATTAACAGAGAAAACTGACATATGAGAAAGCATATGGTAACAGAAACAACAAAGTTCTACTAAACATGGATTTACACAAGCCATTTTTGCAAAAAATTATGACTGTGTGGCTAAGAATCACCACATGAAATGTCCTACAGTTAGAACAAATAGATTTGGAATATAAACTTTTTTCCTTAAGTCCCCATATACTGGTAACTGGGTTCAAATTTCAGCCATGGTCTATCTTACCTTGCGTATCATTGGAAACTGAGTTATATGCATGATTGTGTACTGGCAAGTTTTGCTGCTGATGTAAAAAGCCAGCTAATGCAGCAATATGATCCATGTCAAGCACAACCCATTCCCTGGCCTCCAAAGTTACCTGAACGCAGTGCTCTGGGTTTGTCTCAAAGGTGGAGTGTAATACGTTTTAACAGGGGCAGTGTACGCTGCAGTCTTGTCAAGATTTATGATGTAATCTCGGCTGTTTGAAAAATTCATAATGCACTGCAGAGATGAGTGCAGTAGTGCCTCCAAATGTGATAACAACATATGTAACACCTCCTTTAACAGGTGCAAGTGCAGAGTAAACTGTAACATATAACATGCTGAAGTAGTATTGTACATCTTGTTGAAGTAGGCCATGGCTGAAATTTTAACCCTGTTACATTGTATTTCAAGTAAGTGTATGCTAAGTAGGACAGTATTTGATACTGAAGTCAGTGCTGCCCATAACCACACACTTGATAACTTTGCAAACAGCTCATTTTTTGGACCCATGTTAAACTGAAGGTTAAGCTTCTATTATTGTATATTTTAACCCATATCAGTTGTTGGTACAACTTGTGATTTAGTCTGTAAAAAAATTTGCGCTTGGACACCTCTGGCACCCCTCTCAGTTTGGCACCCCCAAATGGCTGCTTGTGTCTTTTGGACCTTAAACTGGCCCTGCAAGCATCAGTCAGTAAGTGGTGAATTTACTCATTCTCTTTTAGGTTTATTTTTATTGTCTACATGCTGGAATTTCCACTAGTCCACATTGTGAGTGATTTACCATTGCCTAATATATATAAATTCAATAAAGAAAAAGAAAACAGCATACCCATTCTCTTGTTTTGCTCAAAGTAATTTCTTTTTCACGGCGTCGACGACGGCTTCGACCCTTCTTACTGGCAAGTAGTAACTGTAAAATTTAAAACATAAATATATAACATTGAGCAAAATAATATTTCAGTAGTCTTTTATGGGTACAGGCGAAAGGGAGTGGAAGAGTTTTCTGAGAGAGGTATTAATTATCTAGCCGAAGACACTATAGTGTTTTAGGAATAGCTTCAAACTGGGTGTATTGAAGGATTAAATAAAATTTAGTGATACTATAAAGAAGTATAATTGGAATAACTAAAAATGTGTTGTTAAATATTAGAGTGCAGGCCCAAATAGTTTCATGCTCTCGCACTCACCCATAAAATTATAAAGTGTGTATAAATACCTCTGACTGTATGATTCGATTCTGTAATATGTAACATCTTTGGAATAAATAACATGACATTTTTTGATGTGTTTAGCAATTCAAAAAACTTTTCTTTTCTTGCAAAAAACCACACACATTTTTTCACACATACTGCCAGAGAAAAACAAAATCTTAATTGAAATTTAATTTATTATTACTGTATTATTATTATTTCTTTACTTTCTCAGACTTTTTAGAAGTCTGGTTAAGAATGGAGTGACGCGGACCTTTATCAAGCGTCACTTCCTTTTTGCTGTACGGTACATGTTATATTGCATTTAGGAACTTTCGGGTAATTGAACATGTATCAATAATTACGGATTTCTGTAATTGTATATATATGTTTGGATGTAGCTGTATTGCATTGATGTATTGGTGGATATTGTGTGGTATGACTCCTGTAGTTGATAGTATAATTGGTATGATGTCAACTTTATCCTGATGCCACATGTCTTTGACTTCCTCAGCCAGTTGGATGTATTTTTCAATTTTTTCTCCTGTTTTCTTTTGTATATTTGTTGTATTGGGTATGGATATTTCGATTAGTTGTGTTAATTTCTTCTTTTTATTGGTGAGTATGATGTCAGGTTTGTTATGTGGTGTTGTTTTATCTGTTATAATGGTTCTGTTCCAGTATAATTTGTATTCATCATTCTCCAGTACATTTTGTGGTGCATACTTGTATGTAGGAACTTGTTGTTTTAAAAGTTTATGTTGTAAGGCAAGCTGTTGATGTATTATTTTTGCGACATTGTCATGTCTTCTGGGGTATTCTGTATTTGCTAGTATTGTACATCCGCTTGTGATGTGATCTACTGTTTCTATTTGTTGTTTACAAAGTCTGCATTTATCTGTTGTGGTATTAGGATCTTTAATAATATGCTTGCTGTAATACCTGGTGTTTATTGTTTGATCCTGTATTGCAATTATGAATCCTTCTGTCTCACTGTATATATTGCCTTTTCTTAGCCATGTGTTGGATGCGTCTTGATCGATGTGTGGCTGTGTTAGATGATACGGGTGCTTGCCATGAAGTGTTTTCTTTTTCCAATTTACTTTCTTCGTATCTGTTGATGTTATGTGGTCTAAAGGGTTGTAGAGGTGGTTATGAAATTGTAGTGGTGTAGCCGATGTATTTATATGAGTGATTGCTTTGTGTATTTTGCTAGTTTCTGCTCGTTCTATAAAGAATTTTCTTAAATTGTCTACCTGTCCATAATGTAGGTTTTTTTATATCGATAAATCCCCTTCCTCCTTCCTTTCTGCTTAATGTGAATCTTTCTGTTGCTGAATGTATGTGATGTATTCTATATTTGTGGCATTGTGAGCGTGTAAGTGTATTGAGTGCTTCTAGGTCTGTGTTACTCCATTTCACTACTCCAAATGAGTAGGTCAATATTGGTATGGCATAAGTATTTATAGCTTTTGTCTTGTTTCTTGCTGTCAATTCTGTTTTCAGTATTTTTGTTAGTCTTTGTCTATATTTTTCTTTTAGTTCTTTTTTAATATTTGTATTATCTATTCCTATTTTTTGTCTGTATCCTAGATATTTATAGGCATCCGTTTTTTCCATCGCTTCTATGCAGTCGCTGTGGTTATCCAATATGTAATCTTCTTGTTTAGTGTGTTTTCCCTTGACTATGCTATTTTTCTTACATTTGTCTGTTCCAAAAGCCATATTTATATCATTGCTGAATACTTCTGTTATCTTTAGTAATTGGTTGAGTTGTTGATTTGTTGCTGCCAGTAGTTTTAGATCATCCATGTATAGCAAATGTGTGATTTTGTGTGGGTATGTTCCAGTAATATTGTATCCATAATTTGTATTATTTAGCATGTTGGATAGTGGGTTCAGAGCAAGGCAGAACCAGAAAGGACTTAATGAGTCTCCTTGGTATATTCCACGCTTAATCTGTATTGGCTGTGATGTGATATTATTTGAATTTATTTGGATATTAAGTGTGGTTTTCCAATTTTTCATTACTATGTTTAGGAACTGTATCAATTTAGGATCTATTTTGTATATTTCCAATATTTGTAGTAACCATGAGTGGGGTACACTATCAAAAGCTTTTTGGTAATCAATGTATGCGTAGTGTAGCGACCTTTGTTTAGTTTTAGCTTGATATGTCACCTCTGCATCTATTATCAGTTGCTCTTTACATCCTCGTGCTCCTTTGCAACAGCCTTTTTGTTCTTCATTTATAATTTTGTTCTGTGTTGTATGTGTCATTAATTTCTGTTTAATGATTGAAGTTAATATTTTGTATATTGTTGGTAGGCATGTTATGGGGCGATATTTAGCTGGGTTCGCTGTGTCTGCTTGATCTTTAGGTTTCAGATAAGTTATTCCATGTGTAAGTGTATCAGGGAATGTGTATGGGTCTGCAATGTAACTGTTAAATAATTTAGTTAGATGTGAATGTGTTGAGGTGAACTTCTTTAACCAGAAATTTGCTATTTTATCATTTCCAGGGGCTTTCCAATTGTGAGTAGAATTAATTGCTTGGGTGACTTCATGTTGCAAAATTATCACTTCAGGCATTTGTGGTATCATCTTGTATGTGTCTGTTTCTGCTTGTATCCACCGTGCATGACTGTTATGTTGTACCGGGTTTGACCATATGTTGCTCCAGAAGTGTTCCATGTCTGTTATGTTTGGTGGATTGCTTATTTTAATGTGTGTGTTATCTATTGTCTGGTAAAATTTCTTTTGGTTTGTGTTGAATGTTTGGTTTTGTTTCCTTCTATTTTCACTTTTTTTGTATCTTCTGAGTCGTTTGGCTAATGCTTGTAATTTCTGCTTCTTTTCGTCTAATTGCTCTGTCGCTTCTTGTTGTGAGATTTTACCTAACCTTTTTCGTTTTTTTTCCGAGATTTCATTTCTTATAAATTGTGTTAGCTGTCCGATGTCTTTTCTCAGTTTTTCTATTCTGATCTGTAGCCTGTGTTGCCATGCTGGTTTTGTGGGTTTCTTCTGTGTGTTGGTTGGTTCTGATCTCTGTCTAGTGTGTATATTTAGTGTAGTGAGTGCTCCTATATAAACCAGTAGTTGTAACTCTTCCATAGTTGTGTTTTCATTTATTTTGTTGTGTATGATTGTGTTGATAGTTTTTATTGTTGTTTCGACTTGTGGGTTATTTGGTGGTCTATGCAAGAATGGTCTAATGTCTGTATTTGTGTCTTTGTATTCTATATATGTTAGCTGAAATTTTTCTTCTATATCTAGCATCTGTGTCACTTCGTGTTCTATTTGTGCTTGTTCTGGTGGCTGTCTTAAGATTTCGTTTTCCTCTGATTGTTTAATTGGTGCGTGTTGTTCTTTGTTTGTTTGCTCTGGGATGTTTGAGTCCATTACTGTATTTTCTTCTTCTTCTGATTGCACATTATTTTGTTCCAGTATTTGTTGTACTTCTTGTTTGATGTTTTCTAATTCTGACTGGGGTATCCTGTTATTTTTGATTATTACACGGATCTGATCAGCTAGTCGTTGTTCTGTTAAAAATTTTAATTCTGGGTATCTGGTAATAAATGTTGTGTATACTTGTGATCTGTATCCAGTTGTGTTGGTTCCTAGGTTTGTTGCTTGGTAATAACAGAACATGAGGTGTCGATTAACTTCATCTGACCATCTCATCCTCTGTCTTTGTTTTCCTTCTAGGGTGGTTGCAGGAAGCATATCCTGCAAAACACCTCTATTTGGATTTAAATCATTTTCCAGTTGGCTAGCAGTGTCGTTACCATTGTGGGTGGGCATAGGGTTCAAGCGTCGTCCCCGACCATGACGGCGCTTGTCCGAGGCTTCTTTAGTTCTGTCCTGAACCAACTAATCACACTAAAAGGGGGGTTAGCCCTATTAGTGGTTTGTTCTTTTCGTCGCCTTTTACGACTGGCAGAACATACCGGAGGCCTATTCTTTTCCCGGGCCTCCACGGGAACTATTATTATTATTATTATTATTATTATTATTATTATTACAAATCAAGGTAAGGAATAGCACCAGCAACAAAGGAGTACCTGTACACATGTTTACTAATCAGCAAAAAGAAACAACAGGGGCATGACAAATAAAAAATTTAAAATATTTTGAATGAGAGGGAGAAGAAGTATACTGGAAACAATTCAGAAATAAAACTGGTCAACAATCGATACCCAAATTTCATAACAGAAGGGACAGAGAGCTGTCAGATGTAATCTCTCAAAACTGAGACCTAAACTTTAAATAACTGAAGAGACAAGAATGCATAAGACAGAAAAGCAAACACAAAAAAAAGTTGAAAAAGTGTAGGGTCAGGCCATTTAATGTTGAAAGCAGACCCCAAGATCATTTTGTCAATAACCTTTTTTATTCAGAAGTCGCGTATGACCTAGATTTTCACATACAAAGGGTACTAGGAAAGTTTTGCAAATACAGCTTGCTTTGTTTATTTAACTGTTTTGAAGTAATTCCTGCCACATTGAATACACCTCTCCATCCTCTGACACCAATCCTTCAGTCAGTTCTCCCAAGTTTCTGTAGGGAGTAAGGCACAATCATCCCAAGCCTGCAGATGGTCCTCATTGCTTGAAAACTGCATTCCTTTCAGCTTCATTTTCACATGTGGGCAGGGGCGGTGGGAAGTGTGTGTGTGTGTGTGGGGGGGGGGTATGCGCTAAAGACCCCCCCCCCCCCAATGGAGCATCATATTACACTGGATAAAATGACTTTAGAAATCAGCGAATATATTACTTCAACATATTCATTCTTTTTTTATATTATTATGTAGCAATATAGGTTGCAATATATTCCAAACATATTTTAACAAAAGAATAAGAGCAGCAAATAGTGTACTATCTGAACTCATAAATATCATTTAACTTAAAATGAGTGTCTTATTATTTATTAATACAGGTATTTTTACCCTGAACTCCGAAACAGTTACCAGAAACTATCCCCTCCCCCCATTAGCTCCCCCTTGACTGACTTCTAGAATCGCCCCTGCATGCGAGAACAGTGCAATGTCACAAGGAGCAAGCAAGGTCTGGGCTGTAAGGAGGGTGCTGAAGAAGTTTCAGTCCTGTACCCCACAAATATTTGGTGCTTGCTTTGGCGAGGTGAGCCAGAGCATTGTTGTGATGGAGGAACCAAGGTGAATGCCTCCAATAGCATAATAACATCCCCGCTGGCCTGTGTCTGTGGTGTGGTGCGTGTTTCAAGCAGTTATTCACCTGGATAATTTTGTATCCAGACACAACCATTGACCTGGTGTGACAAGAGACATGATTCATCTGACCAGGTGACATGTTTCCATTGACCTGTGGTCCAGTCTCTATGATCCTGTGAGCACAGCAGTCATAACTGATGATGTTATTGGGTCAACATGACAACACATAGGGGTAGTCTGCTGTGGAGTCCCATATTAAACAATGTGTGCTGAACAGCATGTTCTGAAACATTTCTGCCTATGCCAGCATTATATATTGTCATCATAACTGCTGCAGACTGCTATGTATACTGCTTTACAGAGAGAGCAAGCCTCCAACTTCCACATTCTGTGATGAGATGTGGACATCCAACATATTTCTGCCTACTTGTGGTTTCCCTGTCCTTCAACCACTTCCACAGATGTTCACTGCTGTAGCACTTTAACAGCTAATCATCTTTGCTGTGTCTGAGATGCTCCTTTCCACATACTGGGCCGCAATCTGTATGAGGTGTGCTTTGTGTGTGTGTGTGTGTGTGTGTGTGTGTGTGTGTGTGTGTGTGTGTGTGTGTTTTCTCACTTATAGAGGGGGCTTTGACTGAAAGCTTGTACATCTGCAACTCAAGTGTGCCATCTTTACAGTGAGTACCCATCTATCCTTTGCGTAATATTGTTGCCCTTTGCCCAAGTTGCTTATGTCAGAGGATTTCCTCATTTGTGGCCTATATTGTCACTAGGATGATTCCCCATTGATCTTTGCTTTCCTTACCATGTTGAATTCTCTCTGATGCCTCCAGGTGGCACCCACTCTTGGAGTGGGCAGTAGTCATAGTGTGTTGGCTCCTCAGTGTCTGTCTCTATTCATATACTAATTATTTTATGTTCGCATTGAAAATTAAAAGTTGACAATAAAAATAATTGTTTGAATGACAGAAAATTTTGCTCGATATCAACAAAAATAAGCAACAAAAAATATGATTGATTAATAATCTTCAAAATGGAGGAAGGAAAATAAACTTTAAAAATTCACTTATGGAAATTGGTACCATATGTAACATTGAGTTTGTTCACTAAACTTTACATCACATGATGTTAATGTAATGCAAGTAGGTTGATAAAAAATCTACTCACCAAGTGGCAGCAGGGGAATATACATACAAAAGGTATTAAAGTTTGCAAGATGTCAGAGCCAGTGGCTCCTTCTGATGGCAGAGGAGTTGAAGAGGAAGGAAGAGGGGTGAAGGAAAGGAACTGGTGAGGTCTAGGAAAAGGGGATAGAGTTTGGAAAAGTCACTGGTGTACGACTTGCCCTATGCACCCTCCTATCACCACCTTTACCAGCCCTGTAACTGGCAAAGCATTCACTATCAAAGGAAGAACAACCTGTGAAACAATATGTCATATACCATCTGTTATGTAAACACTGATCAGCCTTTCACATCGGCATGACTACCATTGAGTTGTCAGTAAGGATGAATGGGTATGGACGGAGGGTGTATACTGTGATCACATAATATCCTACTGTACAGAATGCTCTACAACATGACAGTCATGACCTTGATGCCTGTTTCACCACACATGCTATCCCCCAGACATCAGTTTCTCAGAACTATGTAGGTGGGAACTGGTGGTACAACATGTCCTTGGTTCTTGTCACCCACCTGGCCTTAATTTATGTTAATTTCTTTGGTCTCAGCAATTTTTCACAATAATTATTCCTTTTTTAACTCCCTTTTAGTTTTCTACATCTTTCATTTTCTGACCTTACTATCTTTCACTGTCTCCCTCCCCCCCCCCCCCCTCCCCCACCTCCATCACATACAATGCATGTAGCTTTTCACTCTTAACATCTCATGCACGAAGTTTTATAAGCAATCTCTGTCTTCCATATTACCCTATCTTCCACCTTTAAGCTCTTAGGTTTTCAAATGTCTTGAGGTAAGTCTCCCCTGATCTGGAGACCTGGGTGCCTTTCCTGAACTCTATCCCTTTTCCTGAACCTCACCAGTCCCTTTCCTTCACCTCTCTTCCTTCCACTCCAACCCTTCTGGAAATGGAGTCACTGGCTCCAAAAGCTTATCTTTTATATGTATGTTCTCCTGACGCCACTTGATAAGTAGATTTTTTATCTATCCACTTACTTTATACATTAAAAATTGATTATTAATATGTTGTTAATGGATTTATTTTGTGTCTTCTATGTTTTTATTGCTGAATAGCATACTTAAAACTGAGGAAAATGAATTATGGAAGTTCATTTTAGGTTTATTTTGCACAAAGTGTAACCCATGATAAGGACTCAACTAAATGAATATAGAAAAGCTCCCAAAAAGACTTTTCTGGAGTAACCACAAGTGCCGGAATGAAGAAGAAGAATGCAACACCAGAAAAGGCAGTGAAACAATGTTGGCCAATGGTGCTCTGATTAAGATCGTGCCGCACCAGGAGTGACCTCTGCAAGAAGTGAATATAAGTGCCGCTTCCGCCAGCCTTGGCCGGACATGAGTGGACAGGATTCGCGGAGCATTAGCAAGGCCTAGCAGAGAGTGCTATGAGAACAGTTGTCAGTGACATGTGTCAACTTGCAGGAACGCTGTGTATAACAAGGACTCAGATGTATGTTGTATGTTGTATGTTGCCCACCGCTTGCGACACCTTTGTACATTAAAGTTAAGTACTGTCAATCCGCTTTATAGAAATAAAACTACTAATATTATTTGCTTGAATTGTTGTAGAGCATTCCGAGAACACAGAATCCCTTAGGCACCCTATACGAGACGAGTGGGCCAGACCCAACAACTGCAATGAGAATCCTCCGAACCCAGTGCCTCGTGGCCACGAACTTTTCATTTATATTGTGCTGGTGCCTTAGTTTTCTCTTGTCTTTACTTTGCTTTAACAGTTTCTTGTCATTTTTGCTAATTTGTGTTTTCAGGTGGGTGTTTCAGAAAATTTCTTTGTATATATTTTTGTCTGTTTGTTGCATTTGTGTCTTTCAACATGAGGCTCCCCCCACCTGTCCCGTCCCCTGCTCAGGCACTCAGCTGCAAGCATTAGATGCCATGCGGCTAGTGCAGATGTTTCAGTTTCAGACACAGCAAATATCTACACTACTCAACATGATGCAGCGACTACTGGCTAACGCTGCATGCCCAAAGAACAAGCACCACCTACTAAAGCTGCTATACCACCTTTTCGACAGTTTTGTGACCAAGAAGAGGAATGGCTCAAGTGGTTATCACAGTCTGAGGCACATTTACTAGCACACAATGTTACAGGTACTGTGAAACTACCATATCTATCATCCACGGTAGGAAGTGCAGTGTTCAGATTAATTCAAAAACTCTTTCCTAGTGCCACTCCAAGTGAACCAGCTTACGACGCAGTGGTAGACTCCCTATCAAACTATTATGAACAACAAGTGAATATGGAAGCAGCTAAGTAACAATTCTTCAATCACAAAAAATGGCCAGAACAAACTTATCGCTAGTGTGTAACAGATTTGCAAGGTATGACACAGAAATGCAAATTCAAATGTACTTGCGGTGCTTTATATTCCGATGTTATGTTGCGTGATGCGATTATGTACAATTTACCTGATGTCAAACTCAGATAGCCGGCCGGTGTTGCTGTGAGGTTCTAGGCACTTCAGTCTGGAACCGCATAACCGCTACGGTCGCCGGTTCGAATCCTGCCTCGGGGCATAGATGTGTGTGATGTCCTTAGGTTAGTTAGGTTTAAGTAGTTCTAAGTTCTAGGGGACTGATGACCACAGATGTTAAGTCCCATAGTGCTCAGAACCATTTGAACCATTTTCAAACTCAGATAACAAATTTTGAAACAGTCTGATCCATCATTTCAGCAGGTAGTGCAAATACCAGTTCAGCATGATTCTGGTGCCTTTCCAGCTCATACATTTGAGCAGCCAGCTATTTGTCTGGTCGAGTCCCTTGCTTGTGATTGCCCCATTCCACACCAGTGGCTTGTGCTAGCCACACTGAGTAAACAACGTTCCATGCCGCATAAGCCGCTCGCTAAGCAGGTGGCTACACAGGCGAACAGAATTAAGTCTTTCCCTCGCTGTTACTCATGGCACAAATGCCAAGACTGCCCCTACGACAGGCTCAGTGTTACACTTGTGATAGGAAAGCACATGTGCAATCTGTATGTTTGCAATGGAACAAACATAAGAATTCGGCTCACTCACGAAAATCTAGTCACAAGACCTATGTCATTAATGCAGTATATTCCAAGTCTGCAGCTAGAAAGTGTGCAGTTTCTTCAGTGATATGGCAGTCAAACAAACCTTTTGTTCATTTGCTTATTTGTGAGAACCGTGCGAAATTTCAGTTGGATACAGGTGCCTCTGTCAAATTGCTCAATCGTCACACATGTGAACTGTTAGGCTCCCCACACCTGTCTAAAACTAGCATGCAACTGACGACTGATAATGGAAAAGAAATTCCCATTCTTGGAAAGTGTACTTTGCCTTCCATGTATCACTCACATATGCGAACAGTGATTTTCACAGTGATTCAATCACACGACTGTGAGAACGTATTTGGTCTTGATTCTTTTGATTTGTTTGCCTTTAACATTCATTCAGTACAGTGTGTTGTCAGTGTCTGCACTGAATGCAAAAGACAGTGCAGCTAGCTTGCTGAATGAATTTCCAGAAATCTTTTCTGGAGGTTTAGGAAAGGCTAACAATTTTGTAGCACATATTACTCTAAAAGACTATGCTCAGCCAAAATTTTGCCGGGCCAGAATTGTTCCCATTGCATTATGGGACAAAGTCACTGCTGAACTTAAAGAATTGCAAGGTAATGGAGTTATTGCACCCATATCAGCTAGTCCACGGCCAAGTCCACTGGTTTTGGTCCCCAAACTTTCAGGTCACATTCACCTCTCTGTTGACTTTAAGTCTACAGTTAACCCACAAATTGTCATTGATACTTATCCATTGCCATGCTCAGAGGATCCCATGAACAAATTAGGCCCTGGACACTACTTTTCAAAAATTGATTTGTGCGATGCATATCTTCAAATACCGCTCAATAAAGAATCTCAGAACGTGTGTGTAGTGAATACTCACTTGGGCTTGTTTAAATACGAGGGTGGTTTGAAAAGTTCTCGGAATCACCACGAGAGATTAGCAGTAGCGCAATGAGATGTTCACGTGATATTCATTGGACTGTTGCCTGTAAACACCTGCCACATCAGTGCTCTTGGAAGAGAGCTGTGGCAGTGATGTGGTTCTGAGGTTGTTCCCATGTAGAGGTTTGCGAAGATGGAAAAAAAAAAGAGAAACGAGATTAGCAGTGATTAAGTACTTCGTAAAGAAAGGTATGAAACCAAAGGACATTCATGCCAATTTCCAGAATACACTGGGGGTGGGGTCTGCTCCTTCATATTCAACTGTTGCCAAGTGGAAAAATGAATTTAAATTTGGTTGGGAAAGCTTAGATGATGATCTGCACAGTGGTTGGCCAAGATGTGTCACTACTCCAGAAATTGTTGCAAAAGTGCACAAAATGATCATGAAGGATTGCCGATTGAAAGCGCGAGAAATTACTCATGCTTGCCAGATGTCATCTGGAAGTGTGTACCACATTTTAACTGAAGAATTAGAAATGAAAAAATTATCTCCAAGATGGGTGCTGCAACAAGGCAATGTGTGCCTGCACATATGTGCCGTCGCCATGGCAAATTTACACAAACTAAGATATGAATTGTTGCTACACCCACCTTATTCACCTGATATGGCTCTGTCAGACTTCCATTTCTTCCCAAAACTGAAAATTTTTCTTGGTGGACAAAGAATCGCTTCAAATGAAGAACTGATAGAGTTGACAACTATTTTGTAGGCCTGGAGGAAAATCATTTTCGAGATGGGATGAAGGCACTGGAACATTGTTGGACCAAGTGCATTAATCTACAAGGAGACTACATTGTAAAATAAAAAATGTTTCAGTGATGTAAGTACTTTTTTTCTATTTTGTTCTGAGAACTTTTCAAACCACCCTCGTATGTGCATTTGCCTTTTGGCAGTGCTTCTGCACCCGCCATTTTCCAGTGGCATTACGAACAGCTGACTGCACAAGTGCCAAACTGTTCAAACTATTTGGAAGATATTGTAGTAGCAGGTCATACACCTGAAGAACATATTGCAAATTTACATGCTTTGTTTAGTGTGTTGTCTGATATTGGAATAAGATGTAGACTGGACAGGTGTGATTTTTTTAAACCCGAGTTGCAGTATCTTGGTCATGTCAAACATTCAAGGTGTACATCCTCTCCAGTCGCATTTGTTAGCCATATGAGATTTGCCAGTTCCTTGCAATGTCACAAAATTGCAGTCAGTCTTAGGGAAAATGAACTATTATATTCGGTTCATACCGAATGCTGTGCAAATAGCAGCTCCATTGCATTGCTTGTGTCGCAAGAACGTCCCCTTTGTTATGATGGATGAGGGTCAAGTAGCTTTTCAAAAACTTAAAGATGCATTGCTTAGCGATTGATGCTTAGTTCACTTTGGTCCTACCAAAACAATTGTATTGCAAGTTGACACTTCATCTTAAGGAATCTGTGCCATGCTTTCATGTATTGGTGATGAAAACAGATCTATTGCTTTTGCATCAAAAGTGTTGTCCAAAGCTCTGTGTAATTATTCACAAATTGAAATAGAGGCTCTGGCTATTGTGTATGGTGTCACCAAATTTCACCACTATTTTTGGCAGAAAATTCCTTTGCAGTCCTTGTTTCATCCAACAAAACCAGTTCCTGTACAAACTGTCCAAAAATTGCAAAGATGGGCTTTGTTGTTGTCTCAATACCAGTACAAGATTGTGTATCATCCAACAGCTCAACATGGTAATGCGGACGCACTTTCCCATCTTCCGATTGGTCCTGATATAGACTTTGACTCTTCTGCTGCGTCTTGTTGTCATATTGATGCACAGGAGTCTGAATTGCTTCAGTCTTTTCTGCTGGAATATAAGAAAATTGCTGAGACCACGGGTGCTGATCCAAATTTGAACATTTTTCTCAACTACATACACACATCTTGGCCTCGTTCCTTGCATTGCACAAAGAACTCTGTAGTGTGTTGATACTTTGCATGTCGACATAGCCTCGCTGTACAGAAAGGTGTGATTCTTGTTCAAAATGAAAGTGGACATCCATGTGTGTTAACCCCTAAAGCTTTGCAAAATGAAGTGCCACAGTTGCTTCACCACGGACACTGGGGGATTGTACATACGAAACAGTTAGCGTGTCAACACTGTACTTGGTAGGGTTTGTACGCCCAAATAGGAAAGATAACATCACAATGTCACACATGTGTGGAAAATCAGTCCACACCACCACAGAAGTTCTCTGCTTGGCCTAAGTCACAATCGCCATAGCAACATGTGTACAAAGACTTTGCGGGACCTTTTTGGAACACCTGCTGGTTGATTGGGGTTGACTCATATAGCAAGTTTCCTTTTGCAGTGCCAATGAACTCGATAACATCACATAGCACAATTCAGGTGTTGTCATCGATTTTTTGGCTAGAAGGTTCACCTGAAGTAATCATGTCCAACAATGGACCTCAGTTCACGTCAAATGAATCTGCAACGTTCTGTTAACGCAATGGCATACAGCATCTCACTAGTGCACCGTTCCATCCACAGTCAAACAGCAAACTGGAACGTTTCGTCAGAACCTTCAAGCAGCAGATGGCCAAACTTCACTCCATACACACTAGGGATCAAGCACTGCAACTGTTTCTCGCCTCATATCGTTTGCACCCACGAGATGAACCATCGCCAGCTGCCGCCATTGGACACTGCTCCACCTTCCTTAGCATCTGGCACCAAAGGAAGGCTCCAAGTATCGCTTTGCACTGTATGATATTGTCTTTTACAGGGTTTTTAGTGGCAGCAGACGGTGGGCATGAGGCAAGATCTTCCGTCGACTTGGCACTTGCATGTTTCTTATTTCAGGTCCCAATGGCTTGCAGCACTGCCATCAAAATCAACTTCGCCTCTGTCATGTAGGTGATGATCTTTCAGTCTCTCTTCCCCCAGATTCATGGGTCCAGATGGCAGTGTGGCCACAGAAGGTATCATCACGAGACACGACACCGCGGGCCGACCCCACGGACACGAGGCCTTCACCGCCTCATGTCCTACCAATGGAGCTGGACCCATCCACACCACAGCAGTCATTGCCTTCTTCATCTGGTTCATGGCAGCAGGAGGTGGACGCGTACCCTTCTGGTCATTTTCCACTGGACATTTCTGCCAGAATGCAGGCCAGATGGAGGGGTACGGCCGGAAGCTTGACGTCCCCTGCAGCCATAGCTTGGTCGCACTCCCTACACAATGGCGGTCCGTCGCTTTGGGGGGGGAGGTATGTACTGGCGTAATCACAAGTGCTGGAATGAAGAAGATGAACCCAAGACCAGAGAAGGCGGTGAAAAGACATTGGCCAATGGTGCGCTGATTAGGACTTTGCTGCATCAGGAGCAACCTCTGAAAGATGTGAATATAAGCACCACTCCCGCCAGCCTCGGCTGGACATTAGTGGACAGGATTCGTGAAGTATTAGCACTGCCTAGCAGACAGTGCTATGAGAACAGTTATCAGTGACGTTTCTCAACTTGCAGGAACATTGTGTATAGCAAGGACTTGGATTTATGTTGCATGTCGCCCATCACTTGCGACACCTTTGTACATTAAAATTAAGTATTGTCAATCTGGTTTATAGAAATAAGACTACTAATGATATTTGCTTGAATTGTTGTACAGCATTCTGAGAATGGAGCATTCCTTAGGCACACTACACGAGACAATGGGCAAGATCCAACAAACACCCTTAAATTAACTGACTGACAGAACTGATTTAACAGGCTACGACAGAACCAAGATGGACCTATTCGCCTAATCTGACATGTCACTCTGCAGCCATGCCAACTAGGTTGCACAATTTGTAGCTGTATGATAGCAAATTTTGCTGTGTTAAGCTGCATGAAATTCGAGACAATGCAAAGTCCTGGAATGTACACTTCTTTGAAATTTCAAAATTTTATTCTTTTCCTGTCATAAAAATTTTCTTTACAGCTGTTGTCCTGGTTCCACACGGATGAGCACACCTAGGATACAAAATGACAGAGTTATTTAGAGTCTACTAAAATTGCTCTGATACCTAAAGCTGAATATAATCTCACCAGGCCACACAGTTCCTGTTTATGCATGGAGAAAAGAGTAACTACTGTTGTGACCAATTTGTGCAGCAGGGAGAAGGGGCATGCCCTTGTGGAAATTGCGAACAGATGACTAACAGGTAAATCATGACAATATTTATGTTGAAATGAGAAGGGATGAAGGGAATGTCCTGCGAATTTGTAATAGATTCTGACACTCTGTAAGAGATGTACATGAAGTGGTAGATAAAAGATGAGTGCCACTATTTCAGAACTGTGGTGTGAAAGTTCTCATCAGTATAAACTGCAAGACAATGTCAAAAATGCCGTTGTTTCAAGGAAAGATGATTACGACAGAAAGTGTGATACTCCTCAACATGTAAGACACCACTCACACTTTCCCTAAAATAGATGCAGAAACTGGCTGGAAACTACCGTATTAGCCAACTATTCACAATAACACAGAAATTGTGCCCAATATTGTATGTGGGTTTAATCTAAGTACAAATAGTTGTCATGTCTCACAGGCTACAGCTCAATTCAGATTTGAGGATCCTAGAGAAAATATCTCCACTCAATTTTTATGAAATTTTATATACTGACTACTGGTGTGTACAGCCATTGTCAACTGTTATGTCTCTGATATCATCAACTTATGTAGAAAATTTGAGATGCAAGCTTCTTTATTGCTTATCTGCAGTTGACTTTGATATCAGTATGACGGCAGAGCCACAGGTATTTCTCGTTTGCTGTAAATCTACACATGACATTTCCATACATGACTGTCAGTCCAACTTCAGTGCTATTGCTGGTGCAACAATGTTATATAACAACCTGACAATTCAACTAATGGAATTTAAATCAGGACTATCTTGTTCTTTGATGCAAACCACCAAACCACATCAGCAACAAAAATATCTTTTTAAATTCTTTTCTGGGTCCTCAGCAAACACAATTTTCAGAAAGTGTACATTATTCGACTGCTGGCTTATTTTCTGATCTCCTTTCTTGCTACTTACAGTTTTAACTATATTAACTCATTATCTCACTTAAAACACATACCACACAGCACACGAATAAAAATAAAAAAAAATTTCTATGAAGTTAGCAAATAACAATGGGGAATGGATAACACTTGTCAACTATGAATAAACTTTGTGAAAAATACAGTATCCTATGTAGATCCCTAAAATGGACAAAAGTTATACATAAAGATATAGAAGGCTGAATGTGACTCACCTTCATTAGAGGCATAGTTGATCCTCCAAAGACAAGTGTTGTAAAGAGCACTATAATGAGAGTAGTCGTCACAATAACATGTCTAGTCTCATCACTGAACTGCAAATGCAATGAAAGTGCATATGCAATTGCACCACGTAGACCTGACAGAAATAAAACAGAAAAATAATAACGATTAAAAAAGAAATATACTAAAATGGTATTGATTTCAGCAGTTTCCATAGATAACAGTTGATTTTCATGTAAATACAGATATTTACTTTTAAGAAAAGTGTTGTTATAAGTTCAATTAATAATGTATTAGAAGTACCGTATTAGCTGCAATGATTCTCCAACAGGCATAATACATTTTCAAGAATGTTACAGTAGGAATATTTTGAACAAAAATAAATGTTTCCATTAGGAGCTGAAGAAGAGAAGGTTTGGGTCTGACATTCCATTACATTAAACTTGATAGAAATGAACATAAGCTTACCCAACAAGAATGGATCTAGAAACGGACATCTGAAGGACTGAACTAGGCCCTACTTGAAGTGATTTAGGGAAAATCTAACTCAGGATTGGCTACCTAGGCGCCGTATCACACAAAATACTAACAAATTGATTGTAAGAATGTAATATATTTGTTGTTTTGGGGGAAGAGACCAGACTGTGAGGTCATCGGTCTGTAATCTATTTACTCATGCTTTTATTCATTCAAACAATCAAACAATTTCATTAGTTTTCCTTCTAGGTGCCCTACCAGTACTCTACGCACTGCCCTGCCCTCATCCATTCGAGCTACGTGACCCGCCCATCGCAGCCTACGTGATTTAATAATACTGATTATGTCAGGGCTTGAATAGAGTTCGTGAACCTCTTCGTTATGCAGTTTTCGCCACTCTCCGCTAATGTCATCCCTTTTTGCTCCAAAAATTTTCCTCAGAATTTTGTTTTCAAATACTCGAAACGGCTTTTCATTTTGCACAGTGAGAGACCAAGTCTCACACCCATACAGCATAACTGGTAGAATAATAGTTTTGTATATTCTAATCTTTAAATTCCTAGACAATATCTGTGATGAAAGTAATCTATTCAGTGAGAAGTAGCACGCATTTTCCGCCCGTAGTCTCTTCTTCAGTTCGGATTCAATCTCATTTCTCGAAGTGATGTCCACGCCTAGATACTTGAATGTGTTCACTTTTTCAAACTGCATGTCTCCCACTCTTAACATTTCCTGATCTACTGCTGTTGGCATTCTAGTAGTAACCAGATATTTAGTTTTGTCTTCACTTATCCTTAGACCTACATCTTCACTAGCCTTGATTAACGCATTCGCATTTCCTGTTACAGATTCTTTCCTATCGCTAATGATGTTTAGATCATCTAAAGTAGGAAAAGGTGGAGGAGGAAAAGTTGTAGGTGAATATAGACTGGAGGGGGAAGGAATGAAAGAGGAAGACGCATGGTGGAATTTTGAACAGAGCATAATTTAATCATAGCAGACACTTGATTTCAGAATCATGAAAGGAGGCTGTATACATGGTAAAGTCCTGGAGACATTGAAAGGTTTCAGATTGATTATATAATGGTATGACAGAGATTTTGGACCCAAGTTTTAAACTGTAAGACATTTCCAGGGGCAGATGTGGACTCTCACCACAATTTATTGGTTATGAACTGCAAACTAAAATGGAAGAAACTACAAAAGGGCAGGAATTTAAGAAGATGGGACCTGGATAAACTGAAAGAACCAGAGGTTGTAGAGTGTTTCAGAGGGAGCATTAGGGAATGATTTACAAGAACTGGGGAAAGGAATACAGTAGAACAAGAATGGGTGGCTTTGAGAGTTGAAATTGTGAAGACTGCAGAGGATCCAGCAGGTAAAAGGACGAGGGCTAAAAGAAATCCTTGGGTAACACAACAGATATCAAATTTAATCGATGAAAGGAGAAAATATGAAAATGAAGTAAATGAAGCAGGCGAAAGGGAATACAAATGTCTTAAAAACTAAATCAACTGGAAGTGCAAAAGGGCTAAGCAGGAATGGTTAGAGGACAAATGTAAGGATGTAGACACATATCACTAGGGTAAGATAGATGCTGCCTACAGGAAAGTTAAAGAGACTTCTCAAGAAAGAGAACTTCCTGTATGAATATCAAGAGCTCAGATGGAAAACCTGTCCTAAGCAAAGAAGGGAAAGCTGAAATGTGGAAGGAGTATATAGAGGGTCTATACAAGGGAAAGGTACTTGAGAGGAAGTAGATGAAGATGAGAAGGGAGATATTATGGTGCATGAAGAATTTGATGAAGCACTGAAAGACTCCAGGAGTAGACAACATTTCACTGGAGCTACTGATGGCCTTGGGAGAGAAAGCCATGACAAAACTCTTCCATATGGTGAGCAAGATGTATGAGACTGGTAAAACACACTCAGACTTTAAGAAGAATATAATAATTCCAATTTAAAAAAAGAGGAGATGCTGACAGGTGCGAAAATTATCGAACTATCAGTTTAGTAAGTCACAGTTGCAAAATACTAAGATGAATCCTTTACAGAAGAATGTAAAAGCTGGTAGAGGCTGACCTCGTGGAAGATCAGTTTGGATTCTAGAGAAATGTAGAAACACGTGAGGCAATACTGACCATACAACCTGTTGTAGAAGATAGGTTAAGGAAAGGCAAACCTACATTTATAGCACTTTTAGACTTAGAGAAAGCTTTTGACATTGCTGACTGGAATACTCTCTTTCAAATTCTGAAGGTGGCAGGGGTAAAATACAGGGAGTGAAAGGCTATTTACAATTTGTACAGAAACCAGATGGCAGTTATAAGAGTCGAGGGATATGAAAGGGAAACAATGGCTGAGAAAGGAGTGAGACAAGGTTGTAGTCTATCCCTGATTTTATTCCATCTGTATATCGAGCATGCAGTAAAGGAAACAAAAGCAAAAATTGGAATAGGAATTAAAGTACAAGGAGAGGAAATAAAGACTTTGAGGTTTGCAGAAGACATTGTAATTCTGTCAGAGGCAGTAAAGGACCTGCAAGTGCATTTGAAAAAATGGACAGTGTCTTGAAAGGAGTATATAAGTAAAACAAAAGCAAAATGAGAGTAATCGAATGTAGTTGAACTAAATCAGGTGATGCTGAGGGAATTATATTTGGAAATGAGACACTTAAAGTAGTAGATGAGTTTTACTATTTGGGAAGGAAAATAACTGATGATCACCAAGGCAGGAAGGATCTAAAATGTAGAGTGGCATTGGCAATAAAAGCATTTCTGAAGAAGAGAAATCTGTTAACATCCAGTCTAGATGTAAGTGTCAGAAAGTCCTTTCTGAAAGCATATTTATGGAGTGCAGCCATGTATGGAAGTGAAACATGGATGATAAATAGTTTGGACACCAAGAGAATAGAAGCTTTTGAACTGTGATGCTACAGAAGAATGCTGAAGATTAGATGGGTAGATAATGTAACTAATGAGGAGATACTGAATAGAACTGGGGGAAGAGAGATTTGTGGTACAACTTGACTAGAAGAAGGAATCAGTTGGTAGGACACATTCTGAGGCATCAAGGGATCACCAATTTAGTACTGGGGGGAGGCATGGGAGGTAAAAATTGCAGAGGGAGGCCGAGAGATGAATACATTAAGCAGATTCAAACGTATGCAGGTTACAGTAGTTACTCAGAGATGAAGAGGAAAAACCAGTTTTTGGACTGAAGACCACCACAACAACAACATAGTACGTGCAATTTTTCTGAGGTTTGACTTGCACTGCCGCATTTCTTACACTGTGCAGGCCTTTCATGAACCACTACATTTAATAATACAACCTGAGTGTTAAGTCTGAAAGCCATGTTCCAAAGGTTCAGAAGAAACAGCTGTAGTTATGGGGGGTGAGGCTAGTTGTAGTCTGATCATGACTGCCCTGTATTTGTGTCTGCTTACCATCTACGATAGGTCACTGCAGAAGCTCTATCATACTGGAAGTGTTCAAGTTTGTAGCTAAAGAAATTTATAGCAATGTGTTTCAAAATTCTTTTTCTAACAAACCTATTTACCTACATTAACTGCGTAAAACTAGGCATCACAAAACCTCAATTAAATGTCAATCACTTTGCACCAGTCATTTAGAATGCACCAGCTGAAAATTCCTTTAAAAGAACCATAAAGTCATTCATTCATTATGTTCTTTATATCCTGTCAAGATGCTAATGCTGGCATGAGTGGAGTCAGCTTTACTGACTAACAGTGTCATTAAAATTAACTGGCAGTCAACAATGACATTTGGAACATTCCTGATCATTTAACTTTATCTGCTTTGCGATCCACTAATTTCAAATACTACTTTCTCTTGCCAAATCTTCTAATTTATTCACTGTCTATTGACAGCAAAATATTCTGTACATCATTTCTGACCAAATCACTGTTTTACATGTTGCACCCCAGCATGAACAGTGACACAACTCAAAAAATACAGTATTTAAGAAAACTCAGCTCATAGAATTAATTCTGTAAGACTTATATTGAAATGATATAAGTTTCCTTCAAATTTCAAGTAATTATTGTAGGCTGTAAATTCCATTATATTTTTAGTGGAAGTTGTGGCACTTCACATGTATTTATCAGTGACAAACTAAACATTGCCTTTTTCGACCTGTGTCATTTTTCTTGTCAGGGTGCAATGCGTGACACACAATTCTTTCCTGCTATTTCGTCTCTATTGTTTAAGTTTTGATGGACAAAGACTGTAATAGGCAACACAAGACACTCACCACTGAACCACATAATGAACATCATCTTCTTCGTGATCTGATGTTCACGGAAACGATTGCACAATACAGCCAGGGGAAAAATATTACAAGCTCGTCCAACAAGGCAAAGCACTATGCTCCAGACAACAAGTGCAGGCTCAACACGGTGTCTGAAGCTGAATAATGCAAGACCCAGGTAAGCAAATACACATGTTTCTGCAATGAAAGCCAATGTGCGCATGGTTTGCTGCATTGTTATCTGAGTCACAGTGGACAAATTGTAGTGGGTGTAATGTGACATAACAATCCCACAGAACAGTATTGCCATTATACCTGTAAGAAAAAGTTGGAGTCAGAAAAACATTTCTTAAAGCAGTTTTTTTCATTCTTAGAACATGCTTTGTCCTGATGATGTAGCCATCATGTATCTTAAAAAGTTTATAAGCAAAATATAAAATTACCACATTTTAAAAAACCATCTCAGATACCCAACAGAAAAACTGAAGTTTTCACTAACAAACACAAAAATCAAAATGCCAAGAACAATGAACCAGTGGCTATGTATATATTTTGCTTGCATATATGCTGGGGATCAGTAACAATTCTCAATCAAACTCTGCTGCAGAATCCTGATGGGGTAATGAAGATGTCAAAAAAATATAAAATTACTTTTGAAGGGTGAAGAAGTTATTTCAGATTGTCCAAATGTTACACAAATATCCAGAAGTACAATGGCTACAAGACACAGAATGTAATATCTGGGGCAATTTGGTAAGCTATGCACATATGTCAATGAATATCCTCATCAAATAATTGTAAGTCTACTGCAGGCTGCAGTTTAGTATAATGGTAGCCCTTAAAGATTAAATCTATGATTGGATTATGCTAAGTAAGAAAGTTTATTTTCAGAATTTGTAGAACTGTACAGGTACTCTCTTAAGTCCTATGCTCTATCAGACTACAAGGGGAAATATAGTCCAACAACACTACAGCAATAACATCTATCAGACACCAAATGCATCTTACAGAAAATAAAACTGAATGTCTACATCTCCTAAATGCTGAAAACTATAAAAAGGGGTCGACCGAAGCGTCCAATCCCACCCTTCGGCTTTGACCTGTGACGTAAGGCTATTGTGGTGTGTGACGTCACAACGGCGCGGAATTTAGTTTTGAGGGTGACTTGTTTGTAGGTGTCATTTTGATGCGATTGGTGGTGCTCTCTGGTGGTGTGTTAGGTGATGTTTTTGGTTTAGTTTGCATGTGTGGCGTCGTGTGTGAATTTTGGTAAATTGCTTTTTTTATGTCTGTGGTAGGTATGGATATGACTGACAGGGTCAACAGTTTTCGGTTGTCGGCTATGATGAGGGACAGTGCGTTGTCTCTAATAAAATTTCTTCAGCTATTCGGATTCTTGGATGAAGTCATGAAGTGTTCAGTATGTCGTGAAGAAATGAGGCTTATTTCAAGTTCCGGCGTCTCGGACCAGGAATGGCTGTATGTGATGTCGTAAGGATAACAGGTCAAGAGAAGTGTTCGATCCCAATTTATGAGATCGGGAGCTGCCGTTGAGCTATATAGGTCAAGGGAAGTGTCCGATTCCAGATGACATTGTGTTTAGTGGTATTTGGGGAGTTTTGTGATGTCTGTTTTTTCGTTGTTTTGCGTTGTTTTGTATGGGGGTGGGTGTCTAAATTTGTTTATATTTAGTTTGTCCCCACCCAAAAAAACCCTATTTCCCGCACTTGTCCCATTAGTGTCATTAGGCTTTTTGTGGAACGTGTGTGTTTGTTTTTCGAGGTACTTTCGTCCTCATAATGTGTACGTAACGACTTTATATGCACCATATTGGAATCGTGGTTTATGGTCATTTCTGCCATATTTGTGACGTTATGAGTCAAAGCAGACGGACGGGATCGGACGCTTCCATATTTCCATAAAAAGTAATAACAGCCATACACACAACTGAATGCTAATATAATTATTTTTCTAGCAATTTCCGGGACTATGTGCGCCAAAGCAGTTCAGTCATGGAAGTAGTGATTAATCACACAATACTGATAGAAAATCAAAAGATATAAAGAAAAAAATAGTGAGAAAAGAAATGAAGTGCATTCATCTATATAAATGAATAACATGTTACAGAGGAGCTACTGTGAGGAACTATCGTAAGAAGTGCGTCACAAGACAACTTTTTAACTTCTTGGAACTCTATGATTTATACTTCAAATTTTTCAGTTGTGAGGAAGCGTATCAAAAATAAAACTTGCATAACTGCTCATCAAATGCAAGGTGCAGTTCTCTTTAAATGACTCTATATTATTAATCACACATTTAATGACAGAAGGCAGAATAAAAATTCAGAGGTAATTGAACAACAGCCTGCACAAAGTTTGTAAATTGACAACAAAATACTTGGACTGCCATTTTGAGGGCTAAGCACAGAGGGATCATGAGGATAAGATTAAAATAATTACTGGATGCACAGAGGCATTCAATCATTCTTCATGTGCTCCATAGGTGAATGGAACTGGAAAAAACCCTAATAACTGGTACAATGGGATATACTCTCTGCCATATGCCTCACAGTGGTTTGCAGAGTACAGATGTAGATTGTGAATGCAGATAGTTGCCCCAAAATATGTTACCATTGGACACAACAGAGTGAAAACAAGTAAAGTAAATAAGCTAAATTTAGTACTGGGTGTTAGTCTACACTGGGATTTCGGTACTGTTGGGGAGCATTTCTCTTTCTTTCATTTGGCAAGGACATTATTGACTACACATATGTACCACAAGCATCTTGAATGAATTTCTATCTACTGCATTGGAAATCCATTTGGCATTGATATTCATCCTCGTTACATCATCCCAGAAGTTGTACTGTCATTAGCTTCTGGATCTTTCTTGTGTTCCATGTATTTTTCTAGAGAATGCTATATGGGGTATGCTACTCTCTGGTGTTCTTACCATATAAGCAACACAGCATTACTTTCTATTTTAGCAATGTGGAACTTTTCACTGTTGACTAGCTTCTGTAGTTCATCTTTTCCGATCCTCCGTTCTCTTATATCTTAATCGCTTACAGATCAAAACTCTGAAGATCTGATTTATAATATAAATAGATTTTCCTCAACTTTTTCATGAATGTTGAAACTTCAAACTTCAGTAATACTGCCATCATTACAGCAGACTGATGTAAATAAGTTTTCATGTCGGCATTAAGCTTTATTTTTCTTAGGCTTCTAAATTTGTTATGTTAACAGCTGTAAGGTATGCATCTGCACATATACACCAGTTCTGACTGAAGAGACATTAAAAAAGCAATCAACTCTGTTGAAGGTAATTCATCTACAGCCAAGGGTGCTCCCTGCCACCGTTGGATAAGCAGCTGCAGCTGCAAGTCGTATACTCCTAGCTCACTCATTTGTTACATAGTTTAATTCTTAATTTCTTTGCGTGTTTTTGGTACTTGCATTGTTTAATTCATAAATTTCGGGCATATTATAATATTTGAGAGTTGTAGCATCGCGTTTTAGTACCTGAATAGTGTAAAATCGCGTAGTCTCCTTCCGCCGCCGAGCAGTGTGTCAGCAGTGCGCAAGTAGCAGCATTACTGCATTTACTAGGCAATCTTGTATTTTAATAACCGTTTAAATCTTGTGTCGATTTGTTTGCGCTCTCTGTAGATTAGTTCAGACGTTCTTTGCACAACAGTTTTTAGCATGGATAGGGATTGCAACTGCTGTGTTCGGATGCAGGCTGAGTTGGCATCCCTTCGCTCCCAGCTTCAGGCAGTGTTGGCTTCGGTCACACAGCTTGAGGCTGTTGCCAATGGGCATCACTGTGGGGGTCCGGATGGGGGTTTGAGGGGGCCGGCCAGCTCGTCCCACGCATCCCCCGATCGGACTACGACTGTGGTTGCCCGGGATACTGCCCGCATTGAGGCTGATCCCTCACCTGTGGTAAAGTGGGAGGTCGTCTCAAGGTGTGGCAGGGGGTGAAAGACATTCCGGAGGGCTGAACGGAAGGCCTCTCCAGTTTGTCTGACGAACTGTTTTCAGGCTCTGTCTCAGGCTGATACTGATCTTTGGCCTGACATGGCTGCTTGTCCTGTTCCAGAGGTTGCCCCTCAGTCTGCAAGATCCGGGTGGTCGCAGAGGGTGGGCTTACTGGTAGTTGGGAGCTCCAACGTCAGGCGCGTAATGGGACCCCTTAGGGAAATGGCAGCAAGAGAGGGGAAGAAAACCAATGTGCACTCCGTGTGCATACCGGGGGGAGTCATTCCAGATGTGGAAAGGGTCCTTCTGGATGCCATGAGGGGTACAGGGTGCACCCATCTGCAGGTGGTCGCTCATGTCAGCACCAATGATGTGTGTCGCTATGGATCGGACGAAAACCTCTCTGGCTTCCGGCGGCTATCTGATTTGGTGAAGACTGCCAGTCTCGCTAGCGGGATGAAAGCAGAGCTCACCATCTGCAGCATCGTCGACAGGACTGACTGCGGACCTTTGGTACAGAGCCGAGTGGAGGGTCTGAATCAGAGGCTGAGACGGTTCTGCGACCGTGTGGGTTGCAGATTCCTCGACTTGCGCCATAGGGTGGTGGGGTTTCGGGTTCCGATGGATAGGTCAGGAGCCCACTACACGCAACAAGCGGCTACACGGGTAGCAGGGGTTGTGTGGCGTGGGCTGGGCGGTTTTTTAGGTTAGATGGCCTTGGGAAAGTACAGAAAGGGCAACAGCCTCAACGGGTGCGGGGCAAAGTCAGGACATGCGGGGACCAAGCAGCAATCGGTATTGTAATTGTCAACTGTCAAAGCTGCGTTGGTAAAGTACCGGAACTTCAAGCGCTGATAGAAAGCACTGAAGCTGAAATCATTATAGGTACAGAAAGCTGGCTGAAGCCAGAGATAAATTCTGCCGAAATTTTCTACAAAGGTACAGACGGTGTTTAGAAAGGATAGATTGCATGCAACTGGTGGTGGAGTGTTCGTCGCTGTTTGTAGTAGATTATCCTGTAGTGAAGTAGAAGTGGATAGTTCCTGTGAATTATTATGGGTGGAGGTTACACTCAACAACTGAGCTAGGTTAATAATTGGATCCTTTTACCGACCTCCCGACTCAGCAGCATTAGTGGCAGAACAACTGAGAGAAAATTTGGAATACATTTCACATAAATTTTCTCAACATGTTATAGTCTTAGGCGGAGATTTCAATTTACCAGATATAGACTGGGACACTCAGATGTTTAGGACGGGTGGTAGGGACAGAGCATCGAGTGACATTATACTGAGTGCACTATCCGAAAATTACCTCGAGCAATTAAACAGAGAACCGACTCGTGGAGATAACATCTTGGACCTACTGATAACAAACAGACCCGAACTTTTCGACTCTGTATGTGCAGAACAGGGAATCAGTGATCATAAGGCCATTGCAGCATCCCTGAATATGGAAATTAATAGGAATATAAAAAAAAAGGGAGGAAGGTTTATCTGTTTAGCAAGAGTAATAGAAGGCAGATTTCAGACTACCTAACAGATCAAAACGAAAATTTCTGTTCCGACACTGACAATGTTGAGTGTTTATGGAAAAAGTTCAAGGCAATCGTAAAATGCGTTTTAGACAGGTACGTGCCGAGTAAAACTGTGAGGGACGGGAAAAACCCACCGTGGTACAACAACAAAGTTAGGAAATTACTGCGAAAGCAAAGAGAGCTTCACTCCAAGTTTAAACGCAGCCAAAACCTCTCAGACAAACAGAAACTAAACGATGTCAAAGTTAGCATAAGGAGGGCTATGCGTGAAGCGTTCTGTGAATTCGAAAGTAAAATTCTATGTACCGACTTGACAGAAAATCCTAGGAAGTTCTGGTCTTACGTTAAATCAGTAAGTGGCTCGAAACAGCATATCCAGACACTCCGGGACGATGATGGCATTGAAACAGAGGATGACACGTATAAAGCTGAAATGCTAAACACCTTTTTCCAAAGCTGTTTCACAGAGGAAGACCGCACTGCAGTTCCTTCTCTAAATCCTCGCACAAACGAAAAAATGGCTGAAATCGAAATAAGTGTCCAAGGAATAGAAAAGCAACTGGAATCACTCAACAGAGGAAAGTCCACTGGAACTGACGGGATACCAATTCGATTCTACACAGAGTACGTGAAAGAACTTGCCCCCCTTCTAACAGCCATGTACCGCAAGTCTCTAGAGGAACGGAGGGTTCCAAATGATTGGAAAAGAGCACAGGTAGTCCCAGTCTTCAAGTAGGGTCGTCGAGCAGATGCGCAAAACTATAGACCTATATCTCTGACGTCAATCTGTTGTAGAATTTTAGAACATGTGTTTTGCTCGAGTATCATGTCGTTTTTGGAAACCCAGAATCTACTATGTAAGAATCAACATGGATTCTGGAAACAGCGATCGTGTGAGACCCAACTCGCTTTATTTGTTCATGATACCCAGAAAATATTAGATACAGGCTCCCAGGTAGATGCTATTTTTCTTGACTTCCGAAAGGCGTTTGATACAGTTCCGCACTGTCGCCTGATAAACAAAGTAAGAGCCTACAGAATATCAGACCAGCTGTGTGGCTGGATTGAAGAGTTTTTAGCAAACAGAACACAGCATGTTGTTATCAATGGAGAGACGTCTACAGACGTTAAAGTAACCTCTGGCATGCCACAGGGGAGTGTTATGGGACCATTGCTTTTCACAATATATATAAATGACCTAGTAGATAGTGTCGGAAGTTCCATGCGGCTTTTCGCGGATGATGCTGTAGTATACAGAGAAGTTGCAGCATTAGAAAATTGTAGTGAAATGCAGGAAGATCTGCAGCGGATAGGCACTTGGTGCAGGGAGTGGCAACTGTCCCTTAACATAGACAAATGTAATGTATTGTGAATACATAGAAAGAAGGATCCTTTATTGTATGATTATACGATAGCGGAACAAACACTGGTAGCAGTTACTTCTGTAAAATATCTGGGAGTATGTGTGCGGAACAATTTGAAGTGGAATGATCATATAAAATTAATCGTTGGTATGGCGGGTAGCAGATTGAGATTCATTGGGAGAGTGCTTAGAAAATGTAGTCCATCAACAAAGGAGGTGGCTTACAAAACACTCGTTCGACCTATACTTGAGTATTGCTCATCAGTGTGGGATCTGTACCGGATTGGGTTGACGGAGGAGATAGAGAAGATCCAAAGAAGAGCGGCGTGTTTCGTCACAGGGTTATTTGGTAACCGTGATAGCGTTACGGAGATGTTTAACAAACTCAAGTGGCAGACTCTGCTAGAGAGGCGCTCTGCATCGCGGTGTAGCTTCCTCGCCAGGTTTCGAGAGTGTGCGTTTCTGGATGAGGTATCGAATATATTGCTTCCCCCTACTTATACCTCCTGAGGAGATCACGAATGTAAAATTAGAGAGATTAGAGCGCGCACGGAGGCTTTCAGACAGTCGTTCTTCCCGCGAACCATACGCGACTGGAACAGGAAAGGGAGGTAATGACAGTGGCACGTAAAGTGCCCTCCGCCACACACCGTTGGGTGGCTTGCGGAGTATAAATGTAGATGTAGATGGGTGCATCAACCAGGTTTGTCTTTATTTGCCACAGATTCTGTCTTCTCTTCATTAGCACTTAGTCCTGCTTACTTAGCAACTATATAATGTAATAGTTGTGTATCATTCTGTTTATACCTGTCTTGCAATTGCCTATTCATCCTACATCATCCACACAGATGAGTATGATTCATTAGTTACTTGTCCCAAAGATCAAAATCACCATTAACATTATGATGTGGAATGTGCAAAGAAAACACACACAAAACATTTATACATAACTAAAAAAATATAAGAAACCATTTATACTACTACATGCTGGTGACCATTTACAGTTTCTTTCTTTTTTCTTTTCTTTTTTTTTAAGATCAGCTGTCTCTATTGAATAATTCCTCTATAGTTTAGAAGGAGTTGTCAAGGAGGAACATCTTTAATCTACATCTAAAAAAACTTATGCTATCTGTCACACATTTTATTTCCATAGGTACATTCTCAGAGAGCTTTACAGCTCCATATTTTACCCCTTTCTGTGCCAAAGTTAGATTCATTAAAGGACAATGCAGATCTATTTTCCTTCTAGTGTTGTACTTGTAAATACCTCTGTTACTCTCAAACTTAGGTGGATTGTTGATAATAAATTTCGTTAAGTCAATAAATGTACTGTGACACTATGGTTAAATATTATTAGCTGCTCAAAAAGATACCTGCAAGGTGTAAGTATGTGAACTCCAAACATAATTGTAACTACTTTCTTTAACAATAAAGGAAATCCCTGGACAGAAAAATAATTGAAATAAGGGAAAGGCAACCACTTAACTACAGAGAAGCTTTTGCTATTTTTCTAGCAAGAGTACACACATTCACACACACATCCACCCAGGCACGAAATGTCTGTGGGTATGCACATCTGGTGTGTCTGTGTGAATGTGTACACGCTTATTAGAAGAAGTATAACAATGCAAAGGCTAATTTTAACTGTTTTCTACTACATTTTTCTATGTGCCACATATCTGTTCTCTACAGGTAAGTAGTTGCCTTTCTTTAATTACTTTATGCAGTACAATGAATACATTTTGCATAAGCAAAGAGTTACCCCAGATCATAATCCTAAAAGAAAATATGCAAAGTTCATTAACTTAGTGACTTCTATATCCCCAAAGTTGAAAATTCTCCTCATGGCAAAAGTATCTGAACCTATATGTTTTATCAGGACTATTTTATGGTGTTCTCCTAATTAAGTTTTGGTCAATATGCTCAACCAAGAACTTACAATTTTCTATACTGTTTACATAATTGTTTGTTGGTATACTAATATAATAGGATGTGGGATATTTTTTGAAGATACAAAACTTGATGAACTGTATTTTTTTCGTAGTTTAAAGCTAGCCCATTTGTGCGAAACCGTTCAGTAACTTTCATAAAAACATCATGTACTGTTTTCTCTGTTGATGCTCTCTTGCTCAGCTTCACAACAATGCTTCTATCATCTGCAAACAGGATTATTCTACCTCACGATTCAAATAAAATGTCAGATAATTAACAAAGTGAGAACGGTAGCAGGCTAATGACTGACTCTGTGGGACTCCCACTGTAATTTCTCCCTATGCAGATGATACGGTGTACAGGGTGAGCACAAAGTCTTGCCCTGATTTTAACAATTTATTACAGAATAACCGTTTGACATAATAAGTAACATTTGATGCCATTACATAGGTTAGTGTTACTAGTTTTATTTTAAGACCACTTATGTCAGTAAACCACAACGTGTGCTCCCTTGGTAGCTCGGAGAATATCGAGGCGGTATTCCAGTTCCCGCCAGGTGTTTCATAATGTGTTCTGTCACAGTACCCACAGTAGCTTGTATCCTAGCCTTCAGATCGTCAACGTCAGCAACTGGTGTGATGAAGACTCTGTCCTTGATGTAGCCCCAGAAAAAAAGTCAAGGGGCGTAATGTCTGGAGAGGGGAGTAATGTCTGGATCGGTGGATTGGAAGGAACAGTCCAACATCCTGGCCACCCCGCTCTCCAGACATTACGGCCCTTGGCCTTTTTCTTGGGGCTACATCAAGGACAGAGTCTTCGTCACACCAATTTCTGACGACGACGAACTGAAGGCTAGAATACAAGCTGCTGTGGGTACTGTGACAGAACACATGTTACGAAACACCTGGTGGGAACTGGAATACCCCTCGACATTCTCAGAGCTACCAAGGGAGCACGCGTTGAGGTTTACAAAAGTAAGTGGTCTTAAAAAAGCTAGTAACACTAACCTATGTAACGGCATCAAATGTAACTTATTATGTCAAACAGTTATTCTGTTATAGTTTTTTATATTCAGTGCAAGACTGTGCTCACCCTGATTGTCTGTATTATTTGAACAGCCTAGGGTAACTTTCTGCAGTCTGTTTGTTAAATAAAACTTAAACCGAATATTTGATGAACTATTTATTCCATAAAAACTTAACTTCCATAATAGAAATTATGACTAACACAATCAAATGCCTCGCAGTTGGATTCCTTTCAGGACCAGTTTTAGCAAATACTGTATCAGTCTCCTCTAAATCTAAATAACACTGATGAGATAGCATACCCTTGTCTCAAAACAGATACACATTTGAAAAAGAAATGTAACATTCCAAAACTAGTTATGCAACAAATGAAAACATTACTAAGTGTGGGTATTGGAAGTGAATTTATTCTAATCCCTAATACTGTAATATGACGGCAGTGTCATTAGTGTGATTATGTTAATTATATCCTCAACTGCAACTCTATGAATTGAAGTGTATAGCACCAGTTTCCCCAACTTTCCAAGGACAAATAAATATTGCTACTAAATGATGATGTTTACAGACAGCAACAAATAAAGAAGTTACAATTTCAATTAAAGCCATGACAGGGGCACAAATAGATTCTTACTACGAGAGAATTATATGAATAGTGCACTCAAACCTAGTCCACAGATTTCCTGTGCCCTATCCTCACCTTGCCCCTCCCCAATACCCCCCCCCCTCCACAAGAATCAGCTACACATAAACAACCCTCTCACCACCCACCATCACCCTTGACTGGAACAGCTGAACTATATTCTTCGTCAGAGTTTTGATTATTTCTCCTAATGCCCTCAAATGAGGGGAATCCTATCCAAGATCCTTCTCACCCCTCTTAAAGTGGTGTTCCATTGTCCACTCAACCTACACAACATCCTGGTCATTCACTATGCCACTCCCCCTCCCAATCCCTTGCCAAAGGGATCTTATGCCCCTGGCATAGCAGGGTGTAAGCCCTGCCCAGTCCACCCACCCAGCAATTACTATTCCGATCCTGTCACAGGCTTATCCTACCACATCAGAGGCTGGCCTGCCTGCAAAATTACCCCTGTAATAGACCTACTCTGCTGCAAATGCTGCACAGCTTTTTATTTTGTTATGATTACCAACCAGCTGTCCATCAGGACAAATGGCCACTGCCAAACTGTTGCCAAGAGTAAAGCTGACCAACTGTTGGCACAACAAGCAGCTGAGTATAACATACTCAATTTCAATGGCTGTTTCACAAGCCAGACCATCCAGATCCTTCCCTCGACCACCAGCTTCTCTGAATTACACAGATGAGAGTTACCCTTGTTACATATTCTTTGCTCTTACGATCATCCTGGTGTCAATAACCATTAACCCAATGTCTCCACACCCTCCACCTACAATTTCTCCTTCCTCCAATTTGTTACCTCCACCAGTTCATATCCCCATGTCACCTTCAGCATTCACCACTCCCCACTGGCTTTGACAACTGTGCATCAAATGACTAGACCATGTACCTGCCACTCCTCCCTCATGCATTCCTAGCCAGCAAAGCAGCTGCCTCTCTGTGAGTTGCTGAACACCCATCCCCAACCCCTTTTCCTACCTCCCACCTACCAACTCCTCTCTACCCATCCCAGATGAAATTGTTAACATTGTCCCACTACAACCTAGACCACCTGCCAAAATGCAGCATTGGCAATGTTTGTGCAGCTGCTACCATGTATGGACATGGGCTCATGCAGGTGTGTGTGTCTTTTACTCTAGCTCAAAAAAGGATTACTTCAAAAGCTAGCAAGTTCTCTCTCTCTCTCTTTGTGTGCCTATCAGCAATTCAGCACTTCTACTATTACTTTCATTCATCCAATGATCATCTCATAATGATATAGGAATTGTCAAGCTAATACAATAAAAATCTATAGCTCGAAACATAAATATACGCAGAATACATAACAATGCTTTATAAGGATAGAACAGGTCGTCAGCCATGGTAATTAATAAAACTGCCAAGTGACAACACTTGTATCATTCCTTAATAATTTAATCTTTTGTGCTTTCTCATGTAAAAAAAGCAACCTTACACCCAGAATGCTGAACCTGTACAGGGCAGATTACCACAATTCTTAGGAACTAACAAATGTAATTACAATATGCTTAGCAGTATTACCTTGGGTTATAATGTTTTATCTAATATACCAGTTTTGCTCTGCAAAGTGAAATGTAGCTCCATACTCTCATTTATAGATGACTGCGTACAGAAATTAAAAAGATATTGTGTGATGAAATTCAATGGCAACCTGCACTCAATAATCATAATATCTAGATATTTATTTTAAAAACTAGAAAAAATAGGACAAATTAACTGATACATACCTGACAAGTGAATTCCTTCAGCAAGAGCATATGGTGCATAAGTAAAAACCAACATCATTCCAAACTCAAGAGATGGGTTCTTCCGTAAATCAATATGCTTCAAGAGTAGAGCACTCACAAGTGCAAACACGACACCTATTCCTGCAGATGCAAAGAACATCAAACAAAATCTGTTGATTCCTGTTAGGACAGCTTCTGATGATGTCATTGCTGGATTATTTGATTCCAAAATTGATGTTGTTAACACAATGGCTACAGCATCATTCAGAATACTTTCACCAAAAACCAACATGTTAAGAACAGGATCCACATCCAGTGCATGGAAAATTGCTACGGTTGCCACAGGATCCACAGCTGATATTAAAGATCCAAATGCAAAGCTTTCAACAAAGCTCAGACGGTACGCCACTTCTGCTAGTCCGAGCAAATAGACTCCTGCACCAATAACAAGTGCAGATATAGTAGTACCAAATATTGCAAAAACAAGAATGGAACCTATGTTTTGAAAGAAATTTCCTTTGTGCAAATTGTATCCTGATTCAAATATAATTGGAGGAAGTAAAACTAAAAAGAAAGCAGTTGGTGAAAATGCTTCTTCTTTTCTCCAGTTTGCAATGTTTTGATTTGACATCAGATTGATTATAAGGCCTATCAATGCCCCAAGAAATACAATAGCGACACTTTCTGGTAAGTACTGGAAGTTGAATTGCAACATAAAATGAATCAATAAAATACCTAAAGCTAGCACGCAAAGCACAAAAAATATTGACATTGAGCTGTTGTGTTCTTCCTCTGCAGAACCTTTGTCCGGGAGAACAGGTTCACCAGGCGACTCTGTGGAACTAACCGTCACATTAGTTGCATTCGTTGGTGCTTGCATGGGTGGCATCGGCGGCATACTGACATTTGCATTTGGTGGTCCCTCTGTCGAAGTAGCGTTCGAGGTTTTAGTGCCATTTGAGCTTTTAAGTAGCGTATCTCCTGAAACAGAATTTTTGTCGTTCTCCGTTTTTGCCTCAGACACTGCCGGCTTCACATTACCGTCCTTCTCATCACCAGTTTCCCTTTTCCGCACCACACTAGTCTCTGTTGCCACAGACTGAACGAAAGGTACTTCACCAAATAAACAGTTTATGGTCTCACATTGATGTTTTAAATTTGTGTCCACTTTTTGTGCATCGACAGCATAACAATACAAAATCAAAATGACAGGTATAACAAAGGCACGGAACAGGCTAAATGCCCTCGTGTTAAATAAACTTGTTTGCTTCATGTCTGAATATACATATTTCCACGTCACACTAAATAACACCAAACTGATCCCGCAGATCTGTTCCACACAGCAGACATTACGCAATTGACAACTCACATGTGTTCTGCTACGCCACAGCCTTCTAGACACATGATTTTGAGTTGAATTGTCAAGTGATGTAATCTGACGCATTCGTGACAGAACCATCGATACCTTCTGAGCTGGTGATATGAAATATAATTCTACATCTCTAAAATTTCCAACATAAAGAAGCAACTCCTTAAATGAATAAAAACACTGGCAAGTATTTGAACAGCTGTTTGTGGTGCATAAATGAAACAGACGGAACGTTAGATCATTCCATAATGAATTTCAAATGACTGCACTCTCACAAACCGCCAACAGAACGGGACGGAACAGTAAGTCAACGTCATGTTTCCTCGGGAAGAAAGTTTTGACGCTGAAGGCGGATTTCCACATGCAACAAAAGTGGCACCACAGCTAGTCGCATGACGCCTAATACAGCAGTGGGGCTGTGTGCTACTGTTTCCACAAGCTCCTGTATAAATTCTTGGGGCTCTATTTTTCAGGATAGCGTTAACAGAGGTTATTCGTATGGACACTTGTGTTGTCACTGAGGTTATGGTATTAGAAATGAACTAAGAATCTAGAAAGAAGTAGAGGAAGCAGAAATGTTGGCTTTGGAAGTGAATTTTATGCAGAAATAACACAGCGGCATTAAACAAACTTATAAAGGCAGCAGCAATCTTAAATGAAAACACTCGTGATTCACTTAAGAATAACAAATGCCAATTTCGAATATTTTTAGATCTCACTATAGTCTACGTAATCGTCTTGAGAGAATTCAGCAAATATATATGAGTAGATACTTAAGATAATGTTCATTTATTGTTCCATCTCAGCTGCACATTCTTTAAAATTCGATTACATGTTTTGTTCTCACTGGATCATCTTCAGATCTAAGTAATTGCATCAGAAACCCGTTTTGTCTACTCAGAACAACATATATTCTGATATGTTATGCTACATAGACAAGATGGGTGGCTGATGTAGTTACTTAGATCTGAAGATGATCCAGTGTGATCGAAACATGATATCGAATAAAAAAGTGTGTAGCTTATATGGAACATTAAGTTAGAATTATCTTAAATATCTACTTGTAGATCTGTGACTCGAGCTGTATTAGAAAATCCGATACATTACAGATGTACTCCTGGATCGAGTGCAGCTAGAAGTGATAGTACGATATTTGATATGTGGTAATTACCTGTCGACTTTCCAACATTTATGCCGCATTATGAAAAGCACAATTTCAAAGTTCTCGTGTAATGTGTTGAATATTATTTACAATGCCCTAAAGACATGTGGAAATAGGTACTAAGGCACATTAGAACCACTGCCGTATGATGCACAACACAGTTACTCATGAATCGTTCTATTGCACAGAGTGAATTTAAAGATGGTCTACACGCTTACGGCGTCCAAAACGTGCTCCTAATCTCGTCTGGAGATAGTCTCCTTGGGATGTTAGAGAGGTTTCGACTTCTCGAAGCTTTTGATGTTCCCAAAGAACAGGGACTACAGAGCACATTGAGTTGAGTCGATAGTTGGTCATGGGCGAGATCGCCAGACCGCCCATGCTGTGGCTGATGCGTTAGCAAGACACGGTTGGACAGTTTCTCATTGAGGCGTGTGTTGGATAGCTGCTGTATGATAGTGGGAAACTCGTTTCAGGCCTCCAGCATGTGTATGTACTTGTTGTCTGCCGTTGAGGGGGAGGAGAGTGTTGGCGAACGGTGTACAGATGACATTATGCTAGGTGCTGAGGCAGCTGTCTGATGCAGCCATAACGCAATTTGAAGGTGACGCCCAGTGCAGGTGACAGCAGTGGTAAGTCTGTGAGAGGCTGACATGGTGGTGCTGGTATCTGGGTTGAGGTTGTTGGTGTCAGTATGGTCAGTATGCCTATGTTGGAATCGGGTGTCTGAAGTCTGTGAGGGCATAGTATAGTCGTCCTGCAGAACACATGCAGATTTGAACCTTGCATGGGACACTGTTGTCGGTGTGCCACACACTGATAACATCAAACATCTGTTCACTATGAGACAACACTTTGTGAGGTCCTGTGTCAGGTGGCTGGAGAGCTGGGCATATGATGTCATCGTGTATCATTACGAACTTACAGTGGCAGAGGTCCTTATGAACGAATACTTTCAGTTGCATGTGTGGTGATAATAGTGGCATGCATAGATTCTGAATGTGTATGTGAACTCGGTCCACTAATGTTGGCAGGCCAGTGTGCACTGCATTGAATATATGCTGTGCAAAGTCCAAGAGAAACAATAGGGTTTCTCCATATAGGATCTTGGCAAGTGATGCTTGGAGGTCATCTTTATATGCCAACTGAATGCACCCATGGCAGTGCCATGAATCAGGATCCACTGTGACACATTAGAGCCCCTTCACAGTCCTGTACCACCTCACGACCAACCCATTGTTTTGGGGGTGCTAAGATGTGGTGCATGTGCAATTAATGCTGCACAGGTGGCACAGGGCTGTGAAGAGGGTTGAATCAAACTGCCAGCCCTCGCCTGTGGTGATCTGTTTGGAATTCCAAAGTGCAAGGTCCACATTTCTTTAAATGTGCTTGCCATTGTTTCCGCTGTAATATTGTGTATATGTGCCACCATGATTCATCTCAGTCTTCTATTGATGGCTAAAAGCAGGAACTGGAAGCCTTCTTATGGAGTAAAAGGTCCTTCAACAGCGATACATACATGTCTTAAATGTTCTTTGGTTATAGGGAATTGTCTGGGGCTGTTGCTGAGTGTGTTGGTTGGTTTTATTTCATTGATAGGCTAGGCAGCCCTGTGCTAAACCCATGATTTACGAACCTGTCTGTGATAAGGTTTGTTCTGGTTCCTGGGTAGCTCAAGTTGTGTACCCTGTTGAACACTTCCCACTACATACTGCGCGGCATGATGCGGCATATCCTGTCTTGGGACATGTCACATAGCTGTGTTAGCCCAGTGTTGAATAAGGTTTGACATTCGATCTGGATTGGTCATCGGATATGACATGAATTCGTCGATGGAAGGGCCATTAGCTTGTTCTGTTGGCTTAAGTTATAGCAATACTGTAATGAAAGTGCTCCAGTCCATGAGACGTAATCTGTTATTAAGTTGTCTGCCCCTTGGAGGCTGCGAAAACTCACGTCTTGAGATGGGTCCATGATTGTGCCTACAAGCAGCTTATGGTCAATGTCAACGATTACGTAGCGCCCTTCTACGTCCTCTCGAAAACGTTTGATTGCAGAGTACTTTGCAAGCAACTCATGGTCAGAGGAGACCACATAGACTAGAGAGACGTGAGCTTCTTGGAGAACGATCTAATTTGTAAGCATAGAATTGTATCGTTGACTATCGATAGTCGCCTCTCTGCCGAGCACAGAGCAACAGTGGGGAGTCGTGGCGTAGCTTTCGTGGAACATGGATGGAGTGTTGTGTTGATGCTGTGGCTGCAGCACGTATCTTACGAGTTATGGTGAAGTAATTGAAAATGTTTGCCACACAAGTTTTGAGTTTAATTTCAGTGTTCACGGCACAGTAGCAGTGTTTACCAAAAAGGTGATGTTTCTCGGTTTCGTGTGTCGTGTCGGGAGAACAACAATGGCCACGAGGAGTGGCCCCACAGTTTGAGGCGTCATGTCAGGTATTGTGTGGCCACTCCTGCTGGAGGTTCGAGTCCTTCCTCGGGCATGTGTGTGTTGTTCTTAGCAAAATTTAGATTAAGTTAGTTTAAGTAGTGTGTAAGTCTAGGGACCGATGACCTCAGCAGTTTGGTCTCTTAGGAATTCACAGACATTTCAACATTTTTTTTTTTTTTTTTTTTGAGAGCAACAATCAACCGCATCGCGACGGTTACGGAAAAATAATGTGGACTGGTATGATCCTAATTGCAAGTTCTAAGTGAAAGAAACACATATCGTTTAGTCTGACTGAACATCATGATCGCAGGTACTTTCTCTTTAGTATATCGTACCTGGAATTTTATGGGGCATCCGCGTCGCGGTTCGGTCACGTGCACGCTCGTGTTATAAGTTATTGAGTTTTTAGTACTGTTGGAAAAACTGTGCCAATCGTCGACTGATAATATATCCGTTGAACAGAGATTATTTTGTGTTCTATGTACTGTGTTTTTGTATTGGATGCTTTCATTTAGACAGCAATCTTATACATCACAAAGGACACGTATTTGGAGTACAAATAATGATCACGTCCATTGTGCAATAATGTTAATTGTGAAAAGTGCAGCATCCCCCTGTGCGAGTGTTAAACAGAATACAGTGTATTCTACCAGATCAACCTTGGTATTGTTGGTGTGAGTGACTCCTCTCCCTGCTAGACAATAGTTATTACAGGACACATCATAGCAGGCAGTGCAGAGAGCAGCAGATCAACTGCCGCAGGAAGGACCAGGTACGTGGATTTAGGCACACCGTCGTTAAATATCCAGTCCCATTCCTGGGTCTAGGGAGTGTTGTATAGTCTCGAGGGCTAAAGGCTAGCTTTTATTAGTACTGCATATGGAGCCCCTTTCCTCCCAGACGTGTTACACATTATCGATGATTTACAGCTGAACTGTCGCCACTACGATGTTGCTAGCATCTGTGGTAAGGGTGAGTCACACATTCATGTCGGTATGGGTTAGGGTGACAGCGTTAAGTAGTGGTTGTTTCGAGGTTTGGAATGTTTCTTTCAAGCTTGCCATTCATTTGACCTTTTTCTTGCTGTGTTTGCCCTTTATAGCCAGTGTGTGTGTCAGCAGCAACTGTGAAGTATCCATGTGTGGTCAGTTGCAGCAGTAAAAGTTTAGTGTGCTGAGGAAAAGACATAAGTCGTGGTATGCCTTTGATAGAGGCATGTTCTGGACCACATGTGTGGCCTCCACCATAAGGCGGATGCCATCTGCATTCAGGGTGTGGCCCAGGAATGTGACTCAAGATTGTTGAAGTTGAGATTTAGCTTCATTAATGATAACTCTCCCAGTCACAGAGAGCAGCTAAGACCTGCTCTAAGTAAACCGATTGATCTTCGAGATTGTTGGAGTAGATAAAATTATCATCCAAATACGTATAGCAATGCAGGAGGTGGAAGAGGAGCCTGTCAATGAATGGCTGCCACACACCTTCAAGCCAAAATCATACACAGCTACTTGAAGAGCCCAAACAGGGTAATAATGATGGTCTTTGCAATGTCATCTGGGAGCTTTGGAATCTGCAGGTACAACCCCTTTTACAGACAATGACATTAAACACCGTGGTGCTCGTAACTTGTATGTTAGGAACTAGGTAGCTGTCATGAATTATCCTGGAATTAAGAACCCTGTTATCACCACTGAGCTTCATGGTGTCATCTTTTTTGGGACAAGTTTGACCCTGAAGACCCATTGACTATCTGACAGCTGCATGATTACCAGTTGGAGCTGTTCATCAATGGCGTTCTTCATGATCAGCTGATCTGCTAGACAGAGGCGGCATGGTTTGTGTTGGCTGGGTGGACCTTCTGTCATAACAATGCCATGCATTGTACCATCTTTAACTCTGTATGTGAGTGATATGAGGTGGAAGGTGGGGGTAGCGGAGGCAAGCACTGTATGTCAACACCATATGTTGCCTTGTACTAACCTGGATGTGACTATTGCCCAGTGGCGACAGTGTTGATTGTGGTGGGGCAGCTCCATTGTCATGAGTTTAGCTGGCTGGCAGCCCATTTGATGTAACCATCTGCTGTGAGGATAGTGACCGCAGGTCGTTCTGTGCCAATGCAAGTGCTGCAGCAGTGGTTTTGATATGGTGTGTATGTGAATAATTCTCGCACCATAGGTTTTGTGATTGTGATTGACATTTGAGAATTTGCTGATAGGTCATTTGGATGTTTACAGTGTGAGTGCTGTCATGAAGAGTCTCTGCATATGCCTCATTGAAGATGTGATGTTCTGATAGGCTGGTTGCATCACATTAGGTTGTAGGTGGAGAGGATGCAATGGCACCACCCACATGATATCCTGTCATATGCTTTGTGAACATGGCTCACATGATGTCTGGCAAAGGTTGATTTTCATGCAGTAAGTCAATTTCCAGGACCAGCTCTGTAATGTCAGTTATGCAGAAGTCCCACTGACATGTAACATTTGTTACTAGATGAAAGGTGATTGCCATTGTGCTGTGTACCTGGATTTCAGCGTCGGTAGTTTAGTGTAGGTATAAGGTCTACTTTGGTTGAAATGATGATGTGCTACCGAAGGGTGTGAGATAATGTCTGCCCTTGTATCCACTAGGAAGTACATTTGGATGGTGAGGTCAAGGATGGAGAGAGAGTCATGTGGCAGTATTGGTATAGTGTCCAGTATCAGTGCAATACCAGAGTGGTGTTGAGAAGTTTGGTCCGTAAACAGCTGGAAGCTGTGTTGGCTATGCTCGACAGGCTCCAGGCTGTTGTCCTAGGCCGCAGTGACATTGGAACACCTGAGGATAGTGCTTTGGCGACTCTGGAACCTGTAGCATCGCCTGGGATCTCTGATGCCGCTGCGCCCTCGGACTCGGACGTCCTTGCCGGTCGACACTTGCCTGACGGTGGTTGGCGAACCGTGGCGGGGTCGCGAATCCCTGCACGGAAGGCGAAAGTTGGTTCTGGCCACAAGGCTGTACCCTTACTCCTCCACAACGGGTTTGAGGTACTGCCCACTGCTGAAAGTACTTCTGAGCCAGCAAGGGCGGAATCACCTGTTGCGGCAGTGGCCGGTCTTCCTGAGAGGTCCGGACAAGCGCAGAGGGTGGGATTGCTTGTCATTGGGAGCTCAAATGTTAGGCAGGTGATGGAGCCCCTTGGGGATATGGCAGCTAAGGACGGGAAGAAAGCCAATGTGCACTCCGTGTGCATACCGGGGGGAGTCATCCAAGATGTGGAAAGGGTCCTTCTGGATGCCATGAAGGGTACAGGGTGTAGCCAACTGCAGGTGGTGACTCATGTCGGCACTAATGACGTGTATCGCTATGGATCAGAAGGGATTCTCTCTGGTTTCCGGCGACTGTCTGAGTTGGTGAAGACTGCCAGTCTTGCTAGCGAGATGAAGGCAGAGCTCATAATCTGCAGCTTCGTCGACAGGACAGATTGCGGATCTTCGGTACAGAGTCGAGTGGAGGGTCTGAATCAGAGGCTCAGACTGTTCTGCGACTGTATAGGCTGCAGATTCCTCGACTTGCGCCATAGGGTGGTGGGGTTTCGGGTTCCGCTAAATAGGTCAGGTGTCCACTACACACAGGAGGTGGCTACACGGGTAGCAGGGGCTGTGCGGCGTGGACTGGGCGGTTTTTTAGGTTAGCAGTCTCGGGAAGGATCAAAAAGGGCTCCAGTCTAAAAGGGTACAGGGAAAAGAAACGACGAGAATCGACCAAGCAACAGTCGGAATTGTAGTTGTAAACTGTCGTAGCTGTGTTGGAATAGTACCAGAGCTTCAAGAAAGCACTGAATCTGAAATCTTTACAGGAACAGAAAGCTGGCTAAAGCCGGAGATAAGTTCTGCCGAAATTTCTACAGAGGCGCAATACGCGTTCAGAAAGGATAGATTAAATAAAGTAGGTGGTGGTGTGTCTGTGTCTGTTGGTAGTAGTTTATCCTGTAGTGAAGTTGAAATAAATAGTTCCTGCGAATTACTATGAGTGGGGGTTATACTCAATAGCTGTACCAACATAATAATTGGCTCCTTCTCGCGTTCCCCCGACTCAGATGCTATAATAGCTGAACGGTTCAAAGAAAGCTTGAATCTCATTGCAAATAAGTACCCCATTCATACATGTTATAATTGGTGGAGACTTCAATCTAACCTCGATTTGTAGGCGAAAATACATGTTCAAAGCCGGTGGTAGATGGAAAACGTCTTCCGAAATTGTACCAAATGCTTTCTCTGAGAATTACTTTGAACAGTTAATTCATGAGCCCACACGAATTGTAAATGGTTGCGAAAACACACTTAACCTCTTAGTCACAAATAATCCTGATCTAATAGAAAGCGTCATGACGGATGCAGGGATTAGTGAACACAAGGTCATTGTAGCGAGACTCTAAACCATATCAACCAAAACCACTAAAAATAAACGCAAAATATATCTATTTAAAACAGCAGATAAAAAATTCGCTTAATGCCTTCTTATGAGAGAGTCTCCATTCCTCCCAAGCTAATTACGTAAGTGTGGACCAGATATGGCTCAAATTCAAAGATACAGTATCGTCAGCAACGGATAGATTCATACCGCATAAGTTAATAAGAGATGGGACTGATCCACCATGGTACACAAAACACGTCAGAACAATGTTGCAGAAGCAACGAAAAAAGCATGCCAAATTCAGAAGAACGCAATATCCCCAAGACTGGCTAAGTTTTACGGAAGCTCGAAATTTAGTACAGACGTCAATGCGAGATGCTTTTAATAGTTCCCACAATGAAACATTGTCTCAAAATATGGTAGAAAACCCAAAGAGATTCTGGTGGTATGTAAAGTGCACCAGTGGCAAAAAACAGTCAATACCGTCACTGCGCGATAGCGTTGGAAATGTTACTGATGATGGTGCCACTAAAGCAGAGTTACTAAATACAGTTTTCCGCATTTCCTTCACGATAGAAGATGAAGTAAATATTCCGAAATTCGAAACCAGAACAGCTGTTAGCATGAGTGACATAAAAGTAGATATCTTAGGTGTTGCGAAACAACTCAAATCACTTAAGAAAGGCAAGTCTTCTGGTCCAGATGGTATACCAATCAGCTTCCTTTCAGAGTATGCAGACACAATAGCGCCTTTCTTAGCAATCACATACAACCGCTCACTTGATGAAAGGTCTGTTCCTAAAGACTGGAAAGTAGCACAGGTCACACCAATATTCAAGAAAGGAATTAGGAGTAACCCATTGAATTACAAACCTATATCACTGACCTCAATTTGCAGTAGGATTTTGGAGCATATACTGTACTCGAACATTATGAATCACCTTGAACAAAATGGCTTATTGATACATAACCAACACGGATTCAGAAAATATCTTTCTTGAGCAACACAGCTAGCTCTTCATTCCCATGAAGTAATGAGTGCTGTCGACAAGGGATCTCATATCGATTCCATATTCCTAGATTTCCAGAAGGCTTTTGATACCGTTCCTCACAAGCGACTATTAATCAAATTGCGTGAATATGGAGTATCGTCTCAGATGTGTGACTGGATTCGTGATTTCCTCTCAGAAAGGACACAGTTCGTAGTGATAGACGATAAATCATCGAGTAGAACGGAAGTGATATCTGGCGTTCTGCATGGCTGTCTTCACTTAGCCGCTGCAGCTACGTAAGGCGGGTGACCTTGAACGAGCTTCGCTTGGCTGCCGCCAGAGCTGGAGGATCGCGCTTAGTTCTAACTAAGCGCGATCCGCTGAGAAAAATACTTCCGGTGCGGCCAACGCCCATCCGGTCTGGCGCTGATTGGCTGCCGCGGGTTCTTATCAGCAGCAGCGTCAGCCGCTGCGTCACAATCGGCATGGAGGGGGCCCAGACTCTAAGCAGAGGCAGCTGCACTCTCATTTGACTCGAGGCAGCCGCACAGTACAGACAGCCATGCCTTACCAAAGTAGAAGATATACAAGAAGATTGAGACTACCGATCTACAAGAATGTAGATACATTTGATCTTAAACCGAAGCAGACAGCACAACAGCAACTACTTGGGGGACCTATTACTTTTGTAGGGTGTAAGATTAATTTTTCTTGTACTACTACAGAGGTGAATATGGAGTATCGTCTCAGTTGTGTGATTGGATTCGTGATTTCCTCTCAGAAAGGTCACAGTTCGTAGTGATAGACGGTAAATCATCGAGTAGAACGGAAGTGATATCTGGCGTTCTGCAAGGTAGTGTCATAGGCCCTCTGCTGTTCCTGATTTACATAAATGATATAGGTGATAATCTGAGCAGCTCCCTTAGATTGTTTGCAGATATGCTGTAATTTACCGTCTAGTAAAATCATCAGACGATCAATTCCAATTACAAAATGATATAGAGATAATTTCTGTATGGTGCGAAAAGTGGCAATTGGCACTAAACAAAGAAAAGTGCGAGGTGATCCACATGGGTACTAAAAGAAATCCGATAAATTTTGGGTGTACGATAAATCGCACAAATCTAAGGGCTGTCAATTCGACTAAATACCTAGGAATTACAATTACGATCAACTTAAATTGGAAAGACCACATAGATAATATTCTGGGGAAGGAGAAACCAAGACTGCTCTTTGTTGGCAGAACACTGAGAAGACACGACAAACCCACTAAAGAGACAGCCTACATTACACTTGAGCGTCCTCTGCTGGAATATTGTTGCGCGGTGTGGGATCCTTAGCAGGTAGGATTGACAGAGGACATCGAAAAAGTACAAAGAAGGGCAGCCCGTTTTGTGTTATCGCGCAATAGGGGTGAGAGTGTCACTTATACGATACGCAAGTTGGGGTGGCAGCCACTGAAACAAAGGCGGTTTTATTTGCAGCGAGATCTATTTACGAAATTTCAATCACCAACTTTCTCTTCCGAATGCGAAAATATTTTGTTAACACCCACCTACGTAGGGAGAAATGATCATCATAATAAAATAAGAGAAATCAGAGCTCAAACGGAAAGATTTAGGTGTTCCTTTTTCTCACGCGCCATTCGAGAGTGGAATGGTAGAGAAGTAGTATGAAAATGGTTCGATGAACCCTCTGCCAGGCACTTAAGTGTGAATTACAGAGCAACCAAGTAGATGTAGATGTAGCATATGCTGGGCCATTTAATTCATCCTGTGATTGGTGTTTGGGTAATATCTGCAGGGGGTGGGGAGGACTTTGTGCATGGCTTACTCAAACTGGTGATGAAACCAATAGACTGAAGGTATCTATTGATATGACAGCTGCATGCCGTGAAGGCGCTGGTGGTGAAGAAGGACACGGAGCCAGAGGTGGGGGCCAGGTAGTGTTGCTGTTGTCGGCCATCATGGAAGTCTGGCACAGTTCGTGTGGCATTGAATGTAAAATTTGCTGTGCCTTGTGTGTTAATGGTGTGGTGATAACTGATGGCTGGGGACAGGCAGTCTGCGATTAGGAGTCACTGCTCGAGTGGTTCAACGGCGTGTGTTATCATGGCGAGATGCAGGTCTGTCAGCAGGCTGATGAGCCATGGAGTCCACAGAGCTGTGTCGGATAGTAAGTTAGTACCAATGCTGATTCGTAGCTGGCGCCAGTACTGTGAATATTTATCGAGTTATGAATGCTAGCTTGCTATGCATCGCAGAGTTGTTTTCCATGAGTGCAGGAAAGTCGTTGCAGCAAGGCCACTTTAGAAGCGTCGTATTTTTTCGTCTGTAGAGGTGCCAGGATGACATCACTGATCTGCTCTGTCTGTTCGCCAAGATGACAGAGGATGTTCGCTATTTTGCAATGTTGTCAAAGATTCTGGATGACTCGAAAACACTTCTACCCGTAGCAAACCACACTGGTGGGCGTCTTTGTCGAATGGAGGCAGTTTCTGGTAGTTAACACTCCTTGAAAGTGAAGCTGCTGGGACTGATGTATGTGAGTTTAGTGCAAGTGACGACTTCGATGTTGGTTGTTCATAACATGTCCCCTGGTGTCGCGTTACAATATGCAGCACTCCAAGGTCGTGGTACAAGGATGGTATACGCCCAGCGGGAACTATATGTAGAGAGGTTTGGGCCTGTATAGCATTTGTGCGCCTTGATTAATGTTCACTGCGTAACATAGAGTGGTCGCTGTCTAGTAAAATGGATGCACACCTCGTTACAGCAAAGCAGAACGTGGATGGTCTTAACCAGAATGCGACACGGTAGGCATGGGTGACACAAATCAGCAGTTGCATTGAGAACTGCAGCGGAACTGATGAGTAGTGTAGCCCGGCTGAGGGTGGTCCATAATACAAACTGGTTGAATGATAATAGGGTGCTATTGTTTGTAATTTAAGTGCGGCGCAATAGGTGCAGATGGTATGGCTCTGGCACATGAGCTGTGTAGGATAGCATGCTGATTCGTCCCACTGTCCAAGTGAACGTGTTCCTGGGCACCGTGTAATAAGCACAAGGCATATGGTAAGATGCCTCGCTAGTGTTCCTTCAACACATAGGGACGTTTTGGTACTGAGTGGAGGTCCTCATACCCAGTACATGGGACGGATGGCATGGAAGGATGAGTTTTACACTTGATGTATGGTGTGCATTAAACTGATTCAAAGTACGGTCTATCAATGTTTTGATGTTTGAAGTTTTCTTAAGAAATCCATTGATGTGATCTGTCGTTGACACTGTTTGCTGTCATGTTATCTTCATGAAGATAAACAGCACTCTCAGTTTTCACTATGTAATTAGCACAAAAATGATATTGTTCTTCATAGATTGCACACACATTGCTGATATCATCTGGCACCAACGTGACGGTTACTGTAGAATGTGTTGGTCCCATTGTCATGATGCGATCTAACTGAATATTGTCGAACAGCGAAATGTCGCGTATTTAGAGGGAATGTAGAAGTCGGGTACTAAGGCATGCCAAAATCACTACTGAATGATGTAAAACACAATTGTACACGAATCGTTTTACTACATACAGCGAATTTGCAGAGGTTCTACAGAGTTACAACGTTCAGAATGCACTGCTAGTCTTCTCCGCAGATCCTCTCCTTGGGACATGAGAGAAGATTCGATCTTTCGAAGCTCTCGATGTTCCCCAGACCAATTTAAAAGGTCATACTGTCACCATTACACTTCGTATTAGTCAAATAAGACACTATATTCAAGTCATAATTTGATTGTGAAAGCGTGCTAAAAGCCACTGTCATATAGTTGGCGATTTCATTTGTGGGAACAACAATATTGCTGACCAGCGAGAGGTACGATGCTGACTCTTTCTGACCAGGCAGTTTGGTTTGTGACTTTGCAGAGCACAGCTGTTAATTGATACGTGTACCATGTCATGCTTAATAAAGTGATTTTTCTATCAACCCATCAACATCATGTACCAGAATTTTACAATTGGTGACCGCATCTACCGTGTGCTGTTCATTCATGTGAATTCGTTTATTCCGGTCTGACAATGGGGTCTCCCTGCACCAACTGTGTCATGAACCTCAGGAATCATGACGCTACTCCATGTTCTTTGCTAACAGCAAACACGGATGGTCTACCCTGTGCTTCATGAGTGATAAAAAGTGACAGTGACACTCCATATATCAATGTATCTCTGATGGACTTAATTGCACGACATTGTGAACAGTCGACAATCCTCTTACTGATTTTGCTGCAGAACCCACCTCTGGTGTGATTTCTGCAGCATCAATGAACATTCGCATTGGACAGATTCGATTAATCTTTCAACCGCGTTGTATTTTCATCTGCGTGCACTGGATTCGTGTTCACTTGCCATTTTCACTGACAATTCAACTTCACCAAACAGAACTGATATTCTTAGGCCATGCAGTAACAAAAAAAAATGGTTCAAATGGCTCTGAGCACTATGGGACTTAACATCTGTGGTCATCAGTCCCTAGAACTTAGAACTACTTAAACCTAACTAACCTAAGGACATCACACACATCCATGCCCGAGGCAGGATTCGTACCTGCGACTGTAGCAGCACCGCGGTCGGCCATGCAGTAACCCTCAGTCATTCGAGACACCGCCAGTGCACAGAGTTCGTTCACTATCTACTTCCACCTACCACTTACCACATACTTCGTCATTCTCTAGAAATGGTACATTTCTGCTGTTGCCATCTACACCATGCAACCTCCCTACAGACCCCCTCACCCAAGCGCTAAACAGCAAGAGCTTATGTGGGCGTTTGAACACATCAAGGACACCCTTCAGCATGTCATCACCTTGTTTCATCCAGTCCTCGACGCTCAGTTCTCAATTACTGCAGATGCTAGCAACCTGTCCATTAGTGCTCTACGGCAATAGGAAGTAAACGGCTCCCAGTGGCCCCTTTTCTTCTTTCTGTGCAAGTTCAAACAATCCCAGTGCAAATGGTCATTTTATGACAGGGAGCTCTTAGCAGTTTATGAAGCTGTGAACTACTCCTGAAAGGACACTGAAGGACGTTCTCTTGTTGTGTACACTGATCACTGACCACTCGTAGATGCTATTCACAACCCTCCTGAAGACGAGTGTCTTAGGCGATACAGACATTTAGAGTACATTTGAAACGTCCCCTTTTTAACAATTATACATGACTGTGCTTAAACTGACACAATATTTTTAGCGCAATGAATTTGACTTTCAAAAATCCCTACAAAAAAATGGCCCTGACTAACATTAACCTATGCGTTTCACAAATCGCTTACCTCACAAAAATCTTGGTTACTCGAACTACTGCAATACAGCTAGCGCCACTACTGCCAGCTAAATAAAAGATTCAAACTATGGAAGGCACTAACTACTGATAGGCATAGTTAGCAAATGAAAGATTTTGATAGAGAACAAACAATGTATTTACCTTAATAGTCATCAAAAGTCATAATATATATAGGAGTTCATAACATCCATTCTTACAAATATCAAAACTCCGCCATTTCTCTCCCCACATCCACCACTGCTGGCGGCTCACCTCCAACTGCGCAACGCTACGCGCTGTTCACATCCAGCTGCCCAACACTACAATGGCAGACAACAATGCAAACTAGCCACAGACTGCACACAGCACAGCCAGTGATTTTCATACAGAGCGCTACGTAATGTTGCCAATAAGAAAACATAAACAGCCTACTTACATAGCCCCCATGCTCCCCACAAAAAATTTTACAAATTGTTTTGCACAGTGGCCAATAATGATTTGATAAAATTGTTCATAATTACAATAACAAAGATATCAAATGCACACACTTATTGATACAATGTTGGTCAAATGCTACAATTTTCTCACAGTCCATAAAGACAGTCCTGCTCATTCATCACAGTAAAATTGCAGTGTTTTTCTCAAAGTCTGAGCAGTAGAAGAAAATGGTCACAGAAGTAGTGGATTTCCATGCAGTCTTGAAGAAGTAGTGTTGTCCCTCCAACGGAAAGACAGTGCTGACTCTTGACATGCAGACAGGTAATGGGCCACAACAGAGCAAACCCACCGCAGAGTCAGTCGAAGTTTTGAAGAATACTGGTAGGTAGGTCATCACAGAGTAGACCCACTGTAGTCCTGGTAGAGATTACGTTATTGGTGGGCCATCAAACGTGCAGACCCACTGTAGTCCTTGTAGAGACGGCCAGCAGCCATCTGTTGCAACTGTGCAGGTGCACAATCACCATCGAAGAGTCTTGCAGACAATATAGCAAGTCCATAAACCACCACTTGTGCATTCACAAAGTTTTTGGAATTGTCCTTAGAACCAGCAATGCTGTTATCCAGTCCCTTGCTGAATTATTAACACACGTGCAAACACTAACAGTCCCTACGTCTCACATATTGTCCATATAGTATGACCAACAGAAACGTGTGCAGTGAAATGGAACTTACAAGTTACTTAATTTGATGAACTGCTGTCAATTACAATTTTATAACATAAGAATACAATAACAAAGGTATAAAATACATCATTAAAAACATAATAATACAGATAACATTTGTAGTAATACAGGCTTTGCAAAATAATAGAAATAAACATATACATCAGTGTTACAGGAATTATGAGATAAGTAAATACATAAAAGATCAGAATAACTTTTGAAACATCAACTTTACACATAAGCATTAAAACAAAACAGAATTAATAATGCTAAGCATATTTACAAGGTAAATAACATATTATTAATGCCAATTATATTTGAGGATAACAGTATTCCTCATCATAGTGAATGTAGCTTAGTATTAGAAGAAGAAAAATTTCTATGAAACTACACAGAGACAGGAAGAAAACAAATACACAAGGGTACACAAACACATAGTGGGATAACACAAAAGGAAAGGACAGGGTTTGTTTTCAGTGTAACATTTGGTACTGCAGTCCAACCCAAAACTTCATTCCATAGATCTTTCGTCTTATTTCCACATTTGTTTCCACCAAAAAAATCCTATTCAAGCATGCTTTCTGTATATATATGTTCACATATTTCTTAACTCATTATTTATTTTCCATTATCTTACTTCATCATTTATTTCCAAGAAAATCCTACCTAAACCTGTTGTCCCTAAACACTACTTTTTAGGTTCATATCCACTTTCAAAATACTGTTTTGGCCAAACCATTTTCTTATAGCTTCTCAATGTAATTCTTCCAATTCATCACAACTTGTTCTCTTATATGGCCTACCCCATCTTAAGCTAACTTAAATCTACTGAGCTCAGATGCTAAACTAAGGGACGAGGCAATGCAGCAGCACAAAACAATTAACACAAACATCAATGACAAAAAATTCAAATTGGCAAAGCAATTGCAATATTACAACTAATATAAGGCATTGTGCAGCAAACAAGAAAAATAAATGCGTAGTAAAACTGGCTTAACAGCGTAATACAAAGTCAAATTCAGTAACATTATGCCTGGCAAACAGCAGCAGAAAATGAAATAACTTATATCTAAACATGGCATAGCACAAGCAGAAAAAATATTACATTAAAGACAACAATGCAGATAAGGGAAATGTCTGTTCATATCTTAATATCTATGTAATTAAAGTGGTGCACCACAACTTATTCTACAAAAGAAATTACCAAGTACTTGGAAAGAAAATTCTGTATGCAGTTCCTGTGAAGGGAAATGTTTTTTTTGTGCTCCTTCGTTTTTTTAAATTCCATCATAAAGTTACTATTTACTGGATCTGTAGGCATAAAATATTTGTATTAGTACATCTATTAAATTTTATTTTAACCAATGCTGCAGTGCAGCTAGAAACTAGATATTAAACAAAATGAGTAAATAAATACATAAAGCAAGCCATATGGCATTTCTCTCAACTAACAAGACAATAGCCATGAAATGTTTCTCATCGTTTCATTAGGCATTTTAGGAAATATCATAAATTAAGAGCTCCACAGTATAATCATATGTTTTCAAGTTTGAAGGTGTCGTATTTACGATGCTTTCTACACTGGAATGTCAATAGCGAGGATAATGGCCTCCCCTTTTTTTTTTCTACCTGTGCCTCTGAAAAGGCACACACTAATGGCTTTTCCTCCAGGCGTCTGACACAGCTGGGTGCCCATGACACATTACGTGCAGGTGGTCACTTAACTTTCTTACAGAAATATTTACGACAGCAGTTTCTGCTACAGTGGCAATCTCATATAAAAATATTTCACAGGTCAAGAATTTGCATTGCAAATGTGTAGAAACAAAATCCTATGAATATAACAGTGTCCCAAAATTTCTCAGTGGCATTGTGATACATTCACACATGTACACACATTTCATAACTCTTAAAATACGATTCTCGGTTTCCAACATCCTTTTTCACAAACCAGAGTCCCTAACCACTACTCAATATTCCTTACCTTATTCGTCGACACTTCTTCAATATTTCATCATAACAGATACGTAGCATACTCAAATAACTCATATAGCATCAGCTTATTGATCATAAACATACCGCAACAGCATAATACACATAGTCATCATAATAATAACATCGTAAAACCTCAGTCAACACTCAAAATCGTCGTAGCTTCCTCCAATAATTTAAAAACCTAAAAAAATTCTCTGCTCATGTCAAAAGTTTCATCCACCTCAAACGTACTTTAAAAATCATGATCCCATACCAAATACATCATTCAAAGCTCTCATAGTATCACAATGGTTCCGAAAAAGTATGAACAGTTCACAAAGTACAGACAAAATACAATTTCGTAAGTGTGAAGTTATCCAACGGTGTAATTACGTAAACATCTGTCACTGCCATAGTAAAAAAGTTTGTCTCTCTCAGTAAATGATCAGATAGCTGTGTAATTCTGTGTTAGAGAAATAAGGTACCGATGTGTAAAGTTGTATAAGCAAATACCATATTAGCTAGGGCTCCTTGTGCTTGCCAAACACATGGTACACAAAGTAGGCGTGTACCCCCCTGAGGATTAATGTAATTATACCCTCAGGTGTTACAGATTACAGCAATGGAATGAAATGTATCACGGAAAACCTTTGTATCATTTTACTTCAAATATCTTTAAAAATAAATGATTTAAGTACAAAATTAATCACTCAAATACGTGTCCTGTAGCGCTAAATGTGCGTCTTGCTGTAAGATAATCTCTGTGGAAGTGTCGTAGTTATCGTCCTCCGAAAGCTAAGTTCTGCAGAAGCCAATGTACTTACCTCATGATACACCGAATTTCAAGTAAACCAAAATGTTGCATTAAAATCTCATTAGCAGTACTGGTACATGTTCTAAGTATGTGAGCCTTATAGTTGTTACGTAATCGTGCAACTAACAAGCAAGAATGTACACACACAATAACACTGTGTCGTCTGTTCCCTATAACAATGCATTCGTAATTTCTGTTTAAATAAGTTCTCTTGGTTCTTGACTGGATATTTAACTTCAAAACATTGTTACATGTTAACAGTTTCTCAATGTGACAAAGCATACTATTAGCGTGAAGTGAAAAATTTTATGGCAAAGACAAAGTTAAAAAGCAGATTATCATTCAAGAAACGGTTTTACATGTGAAATGTGGTGTAATCCTTTACTCTTCATAGTACTCAGAGTTTCAACTTGGACGCAATTATCATGCGGTATACGTCAGTAAAGAATACTGGAATTTTTCTCAAGGTTAGCGTCTATGTTATTTTTCTCTGAGCCAGCCAGCGCACGGGGCTGCCTGCGGTGCGAGTCATTGTCTGTCTCTTTGTTGGCGCGCGCCGTTATTGGGATTAGGAGACCGAACTTCTACAAATTCACCTTGACGAGAAGGCCCTGCCCTGTTTGAAGCTCGCCAGTTCTGATGGAATTCAGGTCTGTCGTTTTGTCGGTAGTTTACATAGTTTCTTGTTTGTCGGTCATGTGGTGGAGAATTTCTCCCGGAATCGTAACTGCGCGCTGAACTGTTGCGTCTGAAGTTATTCTGTCTCCCTTGATAATAAATGTTTTTGTTCCCATATTGTCTGTTTCTATGGTAATCTCTGTCATATTCATTACTACGGAAATGCGATCTTTCTCTGTAACTATTATTACTCTGCCGGTGGTTGTCATATAGGTGGAGTCTGTTTTGGTCACGATTGTGAGAATAACCTTGTCGTGTCCAGTTATTATTTCTTTCATCGCGGAATTGCGACGGATGTGACCTGTAATTGTTGTGTTCCTGTTTTCGCGTTCTGTGATTGTCAGTGTCAATTTCTAATTCTTGTAAGAGTCCCTGAAATGCTTCAATGTCGTCTTTGCAACGTCCTGCCAAAATAATATGTCGTAAATGTTCAGGCAATTTGATTAAGCAAATGCGGATGAGTTCTGAGGGGCTGTATGGGTTTGACAGGTACTGATTCTTGTGCAACATGTCTTCAAAATATTTCACAAGACTGGAAAATTCAGATTGTTCGAAATGTTTCATCATTATGATGCTATGTTTTACTCGGTCTTGTGTAGCTTGAGACCAATATGCTGAGAGGAAGGCATGATAAAAATCTCCTTCACTGTGACAATCGTGAATGACCGATCGCATTCTTACAGCTGGTTCATTCTCCAAGTAGCCACACATAAATTCTAACCTGTGCTCCAATGACCAGTTGGGAGGAAAACAATGAGAGAATTGATGGAGCCATGCTTGTGGATGAATGTCGTTGGCAGAATTCTTAAACGTTTTGAATTTACGTGTAGTAATGAACAGCTTATAGTCAAAATCATCGTGTCGGCGAGTAGCATATCGGTCATTGTTACGTCGTGTCGGCGGTTCCATCTCAAAATTCGGTGCACCTTGCCAATTTCTTTCATAATTTCCGAAGTGCCCTGTGTTATTATTTTGTGGCTTTTCCGTATTTCTAAGTTCCTCTTCCCGTGTTGGAGCGCGAGTGTCCCCTGAAATATGAAATTTTTGTATTACTTGTGCCAACTGATCTTGTACTTCCCGGATTTCTCTTTTGTATTGCGTATTAATTTGATTCTGATTTTGTTTGAATTTCTTAATTTTTTCATACTCTTCTGTGTCAGTGATGGCTACAGGTCTTGTGTCATTCAGATCATCATCTACCTTTGCAGATAAGTTAGTGAACTGATCCGAAAGTTCGGCTACTTTCTCCGATAGTGTACTTATTTCCTCAGTGTGTTTCTCTGAACCAAGTTTCAGAGTGTCCATTTGTGTTGAAATCGTATCTACTGTGTCCTTTAAGTTTTCTTGAGTTTTTGCAAGTTGCGTAACCGAATCGGTAGATGCAACTGAGTCAATTTTAGCTTGCAAGGTGTCGTGACTTTCATGAACAATCGTTTTCAGTTGTTTTATGGCTGCTTCGTGATTCTGTAATGCATTTTCATGACGCGAAAAAATAGGTTGGAAAGGCTCACAAATTTGTGTTTTTACGTCATTACAGACTTTTTGACATTTCGATTCGATGTTATGTAACTCAGTAGTTAAATCTTCACGTGTTTGTTCAAGCGTGGTGTCTAACTTTTGAAGATTTTGTTCCATTGTGTCTAACTTTTTAAGATTTTCTTCCATTGTGTCTAACTGTTGCTGTGTTTGTCTCTGGTGTTGTTCCATTGTATCTAACTTTTGAAGATTTTGTTCCATTGTGTCTAACTTTTGAAGCTTTTTTTCCATTTGTTGCATTAATTGTAATAACAATGCACTGGTGTCTGAAACATGTTCCTCAGTGCTTTTCGGCAGTGAATTTGCACCGGCAACATTCACATTTTGACAAGCGGAAAATGTGTCTTGACTTATTTGAGAAAACAGTGAGGACCCAAAACCTGAATCTACAGTATTTGCGAAATTGTGTCCTGTCATTTCGGATTCCTGAGGCGAGCTGTTGCCGACCGATCGATCGATAATGCTTCCCTGTTCACTAATTGTTTCACTGTCTACGCCATTTTTTGCCGCCCGCTCCATTTCCATATGCACAATTACCAAATTACTATGTTGAACATTAGTTAATTCATTACACGGTGGCGCTAATACACTGCTTTCGTCTTCACTGTCATTTCTCAGTTTACTTTGGAGCCTAGTATTACGTTTTTTCACACGATTATTGTCACAATATTTCACACGACAACACAGAAAAGCACAATTTGAAGAGCAAAAATAAGAGAACACATTAACATAGTACTGAAAATAATATCTAGGTAATTGCAGCTGCGAAATACTTGGTGCAAATCTACATGCGTGCCACACCTGTTTTGCTGTACAACAATGAATGACTGCAACTACAAAGGAAATTCTCTCTATAATTACGCACTAGCAATAAACAATAGCTACACTAATTACACTAACTACAAGAAAAAAATCAGAAGATTACAGTGAGGTATCCTAGGCAAAGGGTCGACATATGAAACGTCCCCTTTTTAACAATTATACAAGACTGTGCTTAGCCTGACACACAATATTTTTAGCGCAATGCAATCTGACTTTCAAAAATCCCTACAAAAAAATGGCCCTGACTAACATTAACCTATGCGTTTCACAAATCGCTTACCTCACAAAAATCTTGGTTACTCGAACTACTGCAATACAGCTAGCGCCACTACTGCCAGCTAAATAAAAGATTCAAACTACGGAAGGCACTAACTACTGATAGGCATAGTTAGCAAATGAAAGATTTTGATAGAGAACAAACAATGTATTTACCTTAATAGTCATCAAAAGTCATAATATATATAGGAGTTCATAACATCCATTCTTACAAATATCAAAACTCCGCCATTTCTCTCCCCACATCCAAAACTGCTGGCGGCTCACCTCCAACTGCGCAACGCTACGCGCTGTTCACGTCCAGCTGCCCAACACTACAATGGCAGACAACAATGCAAACTAGCCACAGACTGCACACAGCACAGCCATGGATTTTCATACAGAGCGCTACGTAACGTTGCCAATAAGAAAACATAAACAGCCTACTTACACATTGTACAATACACAACCGATGTACAGCATGTAAAACATGCAGGCAACATTGCAACTGATTATTTCCTGTGATTGGCGCTATTTCCTCGCACGCTGATTGCAAGGAATTTGCACAAGCACGGCACAGCGACCAGCAGCTGAAAGATCTTAATGATCCCATGATGAACCATTGCATCGAACTTAGGCTCACACAAGGTGTGAATCGTCTGGTTCCCTGTGGCATCTCATAGAACCTTGCTCACCCCCTTGTCCCTCAATCTTTCCATCACCTGGTCCATGAGCAATATCACAGTGTTGCACATCCTGGAGCGGAACTAACAACACACCTAATCACGAAGCATTTTGTTTGGCTGAACACCAAGACAGATTGTAAGCTGTGGAAAAGAGTGTGTTTCTCCTGCCAATGAAACAAAACCTCACGACACACCCAGCCATCTCTGGGCCACTCTGAAGTACTGAAGGGTCTTTTCCAGCGTACACAAGGTGAGGCACTTAAATTCAGGCAAATTTCAATTTGTATTTCCCACCATATCGTAGTTCCGCCAGATGCCGCGATTGGTGTTCTTGAGAGCCATAGGCACCTGGTAAACAGTCAGGACCTGAAAATGGTCGAGATGTTACGCACAAGTGCAGAGAACAACCGAAGAGCCGAGATTATCGAGAGTGTCCGCGCTGGGCGTTCGCCCACTGAAGTAGTTCGATTCTTCGTGTACCCGAGATCAACTGTTTACGATATTGAGGCCACATATAATGCTTCAGAGAAGTCTGAGGAAGGTTCCGCTAACCTGGTGCGGAATCCTCAATCGAGGAAACGCGTGTCATGAACTGCAGCAGTCATCTAAAAGGCTCAGGCGCTAATTTCGGAGGACCCGTGGCAATCGCTGAGGAAAATGGCGTCAGTATTGAATGTCAGCGAGCGAACAATGCGTCGGATGGCAGAGGAAGACCTCATACGAGCTGTTTAGTCCAAAACTGGTTCTTGGATAGCGTTGACATGTTGTGGTCAAAGGAGTTCTGACCCCTGAATAGTCTGGATTTGCACCCATTTGGAGCGCAGTCGAAAGAGTTACCAATAAGACGAGGCACTCTAACGTCGCATCTCTACTCACCACTATCCAAACAGCATTCGTGGATATGGACAGCGCTATTTTAAAGAGCACGTGCGATCACTTCACAACAGCATTGGAGGCGGTCATTGCAGCTGAAGGGGGTTAAATCGAATAATGCTACTCTTATATGTAAAAGAATTTTCATTTTGGTTTGTATTTTGATTTATTAAATTTGCTTTTAAAAAAAGATTCATTTGTTCAGATTTAAGCGCTGCGCCATGTACATGTGGACCTCGTAGGGTCCCTGTCACTCTCAGTAGGCTACTGTCATATCCTGTCGGTCAAACTACATGACATCGTGGATGAAGGTGATCCCCTTCCAGAGACTGTTGTGCAGGATCTGATGTCTATTGGTTTGCTAGTTTTGGGTGTCCCTCGTCCACCATCACAGACAAAGGCAGACAGTTTTAATCTTCCTTATTCCCCGAACTTAGAAATTTATGCAGAATCACTCACTACAGAACGACTTCATATCATCCGCAAAGCAAAGGGCTCGTTGAGAGATAACACCATACCCTCAAGACAACCCTAATATGTCACAGAAGTGAGTGGACCGACGACATCCCCTGGGTACTTCTTGGATTACTCACACCTCATAAACGTGGACTGGAAGCTCAACTTGCCTAGCTGCTTTATGGTGAGATGTTGTCACTTCTGAGAGATTTTATTTTGGACCAACCTCCCTCCATGACAACCCCTGTGCCCACCCTCGCTGGCTGAGTTAGAAAGCAGATCTCCTATCACAATATACCTTCCCCCTCCTGTCACACTACTCTGAAGATCTTCCCGTTCAAGGAGCTTGCAAACTGCTAATTTGTCATGCTTCATGTCAAAATGATAAGTGCAACCCTTAATCCCCCTTTTTTAGGCCCCCCACAAAGGGCTTCATCACAGAGCTGATATTTTTGATATCTTGTAACATGGTAAGCCTGTCACTGTCTCACTCAGCAGACTCAAACTGGCCTGGACACTCAATGACGAACTTGTGGCTATTGATGTCTCATCACCTGCTGCATGCCCCTTGTCTAATGTGAGACTTTTGTGAGACATTCTCACTGCCCACTTTGACCTTCTCTGCTTGCTTCAGCGACGACAGCCATCTCGCCATCATTGTGTCATGCTTGCCACCCCAGGGCCACGAGCTTGCCTTGGTGCCATCTGGTCCTGATGCATGTACCAACATTCCCTCTTCCCTGCCAGCCACTGCATTTTCTTGCACCAGCTGTGCCATTCGTGTGCCTGCATAATTATGAAATCTGTGACTTACAGTATACTCCTACTACTTATGGCGACATCTCCTAGCCATCAGCTTACCATCACTTTCCGCAATGTCAACTACCATGGGGGGGGGGGGAGGGGGGGCTCTGTGGGAACAACAATATAACTGACTTGTAAGAGGTACGATACAGCCTCTCTGAGTAGGCAGTTTTCCACCAGAAACCTCCATATTCCCTTTCTAAAAGCCATGAAGTGTTTAAAGGCACTGAAGTTGTCAATACTAGAATCTGAATATAATCTCAGCATTGCATTAATTTTAATCATTTTTGAAATTAAGTGAGCTATTGTGAAATAAAGAACCATATTTCACTAATTACTTGACAGTTCTTGCTTCCTCACATACAAATTTTATTCATACATAATATAACACAAACACCAAATACCTTAACCACTAATTAAGCATTATGTGCGTATAACTACAGTGGAAAAAGCTTTAATTACTAGCAACCTTGAATGTAGAAAGTTAATATCATATTTCTGTTGAAATACAACCATGTTATGATGGTTCACGACCCATACCACATAGAATAAAAAACGCACACATCATATTCTCAGAGTTTCTTGGTATTCACCATACATAATGGAATCATACTCCACATCATTTTGTTGTCATGGTAGCTGTCCACTAACCCTATAGCATAACATGATCACAATCTGTGTTTTTTAAGATATGAAGAGTTTTTTCCTAAGTATGCATGAAAGAAAGTAATAAGGTTTTAAAGTAGTCTATAATTTATCTCATTTACACCTATACAGTCGCTACATAATTTCCAGAACTCAGTCTTTTTCGGTGCCAGATGGACCTCCAGGTTGGACCTTTCTTGTTTCCATTAATGTAGGCTTTGTGTATGCACGTTGTTTTCGCTTTTTCAACACATAAATCACAACTGTGAACGTTTTACATGTCAACCACAAGTTCAATCACTGCCTCTGTAGCACTTGGTTTCAAGTTTCATTGCTCACTGTACCATTCAGTAAACTGTACAGCCGATGCTAACAACTGTTTTTAGAAATCATTTAGTACTGCAAAACATACATGCAACAAAATTACAAACACAGAAATCAAATTATTTCAATGATGCTTCTAAATTTAGCTATGAGGTGGCAGTCTGATGACATTAATTGGTGGTGGGGGAAGGAAAGTGGTGTCACAAAGTTGAAGTGACTGTAGATTTTTGGCATGGCTAGAGGTGACGTCACTCAAGTGGCGCACCAGGAATTTGGGTGTTTACACATGCAACTTCGGTGATGTCACTCAAGTGGAGTCGCTTTTGTTGCATGCGAAAACCCAGCTTGATACTGGAAGGACAGTGTTGTGTCATCTGCCAACATAAGAAGCTAACCTATTGCCACCACGCTCACTCATGTTTAACAGTGCATCTTGTGCTTTTGTTCCTGCTTAATCTGTACTTTATTGTTTGATTTGTTTTCGTGATACATTGCAAAGTTGTTTCCTATGAAGTTCGGTTCGCATTTACAGAATAGAACACCAAAATATTCCACAATGCATTTTAAATGGCAGCATTCATACAGGCTGTCAACAGACTGGATTGGGACAAGACAAGATGTCAACATCAAGGTTTCTCAGGAAGAACGTTTTGACATTGTACTGTATTGTATATGTACTAGTCCAAGTTTAGCACACGGAACAGATTGTATGGGTGTCATTGGTTAGGTGAATATTGTGTAACATATCACCATAAGTACATAAAGGGGAAATATTATTAGCAAAAATCTGGAAAAGTTCTTCACCAATTTAAATTAAAAAACTACACAGTACTGTAGTAAATATTTGGACAAACATACTCTATATGTTTTTTGAAACAACAATGTACAGGTTTTCTGTCAAAACCGACTATGAAAAAGGAAATGCTGTACTATGCTTTGCTGTGAAAATATGCAGTTTGTGATGTACCTTTTGCATTTCTTGCTTTTACGTTTTGGGTTTCTTCAAAGGCAAAGAGAAAAGGTGAAGCCGTAGCCCAGTGTAGAGCCTGCAGCTACCGTCATGTATTTTTATTTGCAAGCATAAGATGCTTTTCCTGTTCCTCGGTAAGAGGAAGGTCTCACTCTCTGCTAATGAACGAAGGTAGACGCTCATTTTAGAGTGACATCGGCGGTAGCCATTTTGCGTATGAGAATAAGACAAAAGTCTATATTTTTTATGTGTGTAGAAGAAATAATACAGTCATATTTCAAAAGTTAAAAATTGTGTTATTATTCCAAGTAGTACTGTAATATATAAAAATCCAAGAAGGCCAACTGTGTACTTCGGAGTTATTATGAAGGTCAGATTATGAAAGGAATGATGGACATGGTCAAGGTTTTGTTGGTGGATACGGCGATTGAACGTAGTATTATTAATTGGTAAGCATAAATCTACAACAAGAGAAAGACTATTTTTTCCATGTAGAACTAATATAAGAAAATTCTTTACCCATTTACAGGCATAGCCCAGCTTTTCGTACTTGTCTGACACACCGAAAAATTGTATCATTATTTCCATATATCTAAACATTTATTATATTTTTCATTATATTACAAAGTGGCGACTGTGACAGGACTGTATACTGTCGGAAATAAGTCTCTTTATTTAGGGAGACAGTATAGGTTTCATTGTCTTCTTCACAGTCGCTTTTAATTATGATAGCAAGGCATTTAAACAGTTATACAGATTGTTACTCATATACATTGTTTTTAAACAAAAATGTTTATACAACAATGTGCTATTTTGTTTTATTCTTTGCAGTTGGTTTCAACAGAAAACTTTTATATTAGGAAAATTGTATCTAGGGCTTATTGGTTAATGATTAGAATATTACTACTCAATCTGCATCATTCCAAACTTTGTAATGATATCCTTTTCCAGGTTTAACTATGAGAAGTAATGTCATTGCAGCTAGTATTCTCACAGATCCAGCAGCTAGAGAGGTCTCTTTTGTAGCCCATGTACCAGTGATCTCGAATGATTTGCCAGTTAGATTTAAGTGAATCAAGGTTTCGTTTGGAGTAACACAAACAGTTGCTCAGTATTGGAAAAGGAACAATACCACACGAACATGGCTGTATATCTGTTGATGAGAAACGTGGTAACATAATATGGACAACTGATTCTCTAATTCGTAAATTTTATCCTAACATCAATGATCGTTTACAAGATAAGGATAACTGTTTTTGTGCAAATTTCTGTGTCAGTAGCATACAATATTATTTTGGAAAAAATAACAGTCATATGTTCAATATGGCGGCCAATGTGAAAGTTCGACCAGTTTCTTCGCGAAAATGATTTAATTTTGCCGTTATAAAGAAGGCGTGTGCAAATTGTGAAGACGAAATCACGAAATTTAGCAAACGTGTGTCCAGATTATAATTTAGAATCAGTGTTCTGAAAGTGGATATCTCGAATTTTCAGCTTGGGAAAAGTGAGCCGAATACTCGACAAGTTCCGCAAAGCATCGCGCCTGCTGGCGAAAAGTTGATTAAAGCCACTTACAAAAACAGCACTCAAGAATTACAAAATCGTGTAAAAGGTAAAAGTACCGATAGACGACCTTTGTGCACGAAAACCCTTTTGAAGTGATTTCAGCTGTAGACTGTGATATCTCAACGAGCTACATCGAACCACATGGAAAGAAAGACATGAGATACAAAGAACGACGGAGTCGCTTTCAATCACAGGAAAAAAAAAAAAAAAACAATTCAACCATGAGTGTAGTCGCTGACAGTGAACCTAAATCAAGTGTTCCTCAAGATGGATTATCGACTAATACACACAAAAAAGACAAAACAAACAGTGCCACCGCGCAACAAACAGTGTCACTGCGCAACATCCAAGTATCGTCAGGCCTAAAAACAGTTATCATCAACCAGCAAAAACGTGTAGAATAAACCTATTTGTAGATAGTCAAGGACGGAACATAGCAGCCAAATTTCAATCTAGAAGCAGTTACAAAATAACTAGCATAGTGAAACCAGGCGCAAAGTTTCAGGCAGTGACTTCCAAGAGATATGACATGAAAACAGGAACAACAAATAACGAATTTTTCGTGTTCTTAGCGGGAACAAACGCCATAACAAAAAATGAAACGAAAGACATAGTGATCTCACTTAAAAGAAGACTCCATGAGCTGAGAAGCTCAAACGTGATCGTCTTCTCTGTTCCATGTCTTGCCAATCTGGTCGTGTGTAAATAAAGAAGTGCAAAGCAGGCAAATAAACAGATCCTAAGTATAAGCACGAGATTCGAAAATGTTGCATTTGTGGATATTAGTTGCGTAGGAAGAAGATTCCACACATCCCATAGCTTACATCTCAACAGGCTGGGGAAGCACTTAGTTATAAAACGGTTTCAAGAAATAGTGAACTGCAAATTGAATGTGCAGTGTTGTGCTACAGAGGCCATCCCTCTCCAGGTCAGTAGAACAATACATCGGCAGGACAAGAGCGATGATTTTTTAAGACAAGAAAACTTTTCACCAGCACAACATCAGATGCAAGTGAATGTGTTTGATATGTGCCTCAAAGAGATGTCAGTCCACACGAGAATAATTTATCACTTTTGCATTATAATGCACAGAGTTTAGGAAGCAAAACAGATGATTTTGAATCATTCACCACAGGACTATCTCTACAGGTAGTAATAGTTACAGAACACCAGAAAACAGTGAACAACATTCAATATTGCAAATTGTAAGGCTACAACCTAGCTACATTCTACTAAAGAACACACAATAAAGGTCGTGGTGTTGCCATCTATTCAATAAAATGTAAGTTCATAACCACCATGGAAAACAATTTCATTGTTTACAAAGATTTCGAAATTGCAGTTCTTAAAATCACATTTTGCACTGTTCCTTTCTATGTCATAGGTGTGTATAGATCTCCCTGTGGAAACTTTCATGCTTTTCTGAAATCACTTGATGCAATTTTAAGTAAATTAATGTCAGGATGTAGAAGTGTAAATCTTGTCATACTGGGCAATCTGAACATCAACACTTTACACGATGGTCAGGAAAGCAAACATTTTACTGTTGGTATCCTCCCTTATGGGGCTAAAGATCTTCTTGGACTAGTAACCACCAGAATAGCTAACACACATAGTAGTTCAACTGATCATGTTATCACAAATTATGACCACATCATCTCAACAGACATAATAAATGGTCACCTCTCAGATCATTTAGGCCAAACACTAGTGCTGAAATGTAACACCAAATTCAAACCAATAAAACTGTACAAGCACAGGAGAATATTATCTGCAAACAACAGTGCTACACTAAGACATGGTTTAAGACAGGAATCATAGGAATCAGTAACGACTACCATTGGAATCAACAATAAATGTAACATGTTCACAGAAATTATGAATGAGCACTTAAATAGAGCCATCCCATTAAAAAAGTGAGTATCCAGAAAAATCAACCTTCAAAATCAAAAAACTGTGCCATTAGATTTTAAAACAAAAGATGTGAAAGAAAAAATGGAAAACATGTATAGCTTACACAGTCTGACTATCTCAGAGTTACATAAGGAACTCTACAAGTAGTACAAATGTAAGTACTGCAAAGAAGTCAGGAGATTAAAATCAGAAAGAATCAGCCAACAGATATGATGTTCAGATAATGCTTAAAAGACTTGCTAGTCCATTGTAAATAAAATCAGAAACAATGAAACAGAAAATAAAATTAATAATGTACAATTAACCGTGAATGATGAAGATATCTGAGATCCTCTTCTAGCAATATTTTTTATAATTACTTCATAGATACTGTTGAAAACGATGTCTCTATGAAACAGGATATACAGCAAACAGTTCAGTGCTGTACCAAACAGAACTGCAGTACACGCAGTAAGCACATATGACATTCTTCAGCTTACTGATAACTTCAGAAACAAAAATCAGCAGGATTAGATGAAATTTCTCCATATCTATTGAAGAAATGCAAACATGAATTAACGAAACCACTAGTTCATCTAATAAACTGTGTTCTCGAAGACGGCATGTTCGAAGACAAGTTGGAACTTTCTGTAATGAAACCAGTACACAGAAAAGGGCAAATAAGCATGTACAGAACTACAGATCCATTGCCGTAATCTCAACTTTCAGCAAACTGATAGAGAAAATAATATTAAAAAATCTTATAACATTACAACAATGCTGCCATATTACCTGATTTCCAGCATGGTTTCAGAAGACATCGAAGTACCACATTAGCAGCAGTACAATTTGTGCATAATGTACTTGAAAAAATAAATGAAAAATCCCAAGCAGGAGGAGTCTTCCTGGACCTCTCAAGAGTTCACCATGGCACGCTCTTATGAATAATTGTGAAGAGTGGTGTCACTGGAAAACTCATGCAATTGCTAGAAACATTTTTAAAGGGTAGACAACAGTGCACGGAGATTATGTACTCTAATGGAGAAATACTGGAGAGGAGAAGGTCAATTATAAGAAATATACATTTTGGTGTTCCTCAGAGTTCCATTTTAGATCCAGTCCTATTCATATGCTATGTAAATGATTTCCCAAGTTCTCTTGACAATAAGCAAGTGATCACTATGTATGCAGACAATACATCTGGTGTCTGCTATGCAGAAAATGATACCAACCTAGTTGAAGAGATATATAGCTTCATTGGAAAGGCAAGAACTCATTTTGAAAGAGAGGACCTAAAAGTAAACATAGAAAACTAATATTATTCATTTTAAAACAAGTGGTCCAAACAGGCAAAATACTGTGATTGATGAAATTATGCCAACAACCTGTACAGATTGTAAACTTTTGGTTTTATGCATAGATGATTGACTTTCATGGGAGCAGCAAGCTGATTATGTCTGTAAAAAAATAACACCCATTCTATATGTATTAAGAAGATTATCACTATATCTTCATTCTGCAGCCCTAAGGACTGTATACATTATGGATTAGTGTATCCGTTCTGGTGTATCCTTTCTGATGAGCTATGACGAGTGTGTATTGTCGTTTTCAAGGTCATTTCAGTGTTACAGTAATCATAGTACGTTTTATTATGCTTGGAATAAATTGTTGTAGCTTTGTTTCAAGTAGTGTAAGTTGCAACACAACTTATGACAGAGCTACAACCGTTTATTTCAATTATAAAACACGTTGTGGACTTATTTTTCCCATGCAGCATGCTGCAACAAGTTCGTTTTGTTGTATGTTGTGTCAAAATTATTGAGTTTGTAACGTTCTTTTGAAAATAAAGAATGGTTTAAGATTACATTGAATGAATGTCTGAACTGTAGAATGGATACAAAACACGGGTTATTGTGTAGGCTGTTGTAACTGCAATTGGCGTGCTTACTCTGTGTTATTGTTAGCAAAATTTTATATGAACTGGTTGAGCAATGCAACTCCCAAAACCAATAAACAAATACAGTCAGTGCAAAATAAATTCAGCCCCTTAGGCACTGAATCATGTGGCCCTGTTCAAAACTGATAACTTTGGTCCCTGTGCATTTAACAAATAAGTTAAATTGTCTTACCGCTTGAGCTGCACTGGAGGAATGCGATATATTCTGGTCTCTCACAAGAATGTAAATATGCTAGCTACAGGTTCAGCAGTGTGCAATGCTGGCCATAATACTTGAAATGCATATGAAATTCTTTTGGCAGTATACTCCTTTCACAACTCTCCAGGGGGGGTTTAACAAATTTGACACATATTTCGAACTACTTTGTACAACAGATGTGTGGTAAATTTACCTAACTGTATAACATCATTAATATTGAAAGAGTTGATAGTGCTCAGGATCACTAGTATAAATCATAATCTGGATATATTATGAGTAAATTGTCTCATAAACGAAGTTGCTGACAAATAAATCATGTAAAGCAGAATCAGTATACAATCCTAATCGTCAAGGTAATGGTATAGGATTAGGCAAGGGAAAGAAAGAGTCATGGCTGAACCTATAAGCATGTTGAAGTGACTGCATCTTGAAGTCCATTTCTTTTTGTTTTGTTCAGGTTCAACAACTTAGTAGTGACCAATGTGTACTGCATTCAGTGTACCAATACATCTGAACTACATATTATTTTCTTCAGTAATGTGCAAAGATACAATAGGTACTCAGCAACAGATTGCCAATAACCATAGTTGACGATTACTATAATAACAGTGATGTGATGACTGGCATCATCACTGCTCTTCCTGGTAGAGATTTTTCTGAGACCCAAACAACATATATAATCAGTTATGACGAAGTATGAATACCAGTAGTAAATCGCTCCAATATAATGAGCAGAGGTAGGAGACTAGATAATGGAAGGTACAAAAAAGTAGCAAAGGTAAGGTAATTCAACATAACCATTTCTACCTATGTCAACATCGAGTAATCCATCTGATCAGAAAAAGTTCAGTATCCTAAAGAAGTTACAGACTGGATGAAGCAATAATGCTTTACATTAGAGTGAATAGACAAAATTGAAAGTAAACTCTGAATAAAACAACATCAATAAGTGTGGCATCAGGCTGCCAATTAGACATAGAACAACCTAACATGAGAGAGAACATCACTAGTTCATAGTATTATACTGTGGCTCTCAGTGGCGTTGTATATGCAATATTGTGATAAAAGAACGTAAGGGAACCTAACAGTAAAATCAAGAATTGAAAGGCTCCAGGTGGCTTTGTAGTTGAAATACATGCAAAGCTTGATAAATAAAACAGTTGTAGAGAAAATCTCAATCAGATGCTCCCACTGACCTTTCTACATACATAAATGCTGATCTTAATAGCCATAAAATGATTGGGGCTTGAAGTGGCCTAGTTTTACATGAAGTAATTGCTGACCTTGATAACTAAAGGTAACAAAAAATCTTCTTTGAGGCTCTTAGTGGCCTGGTTTTACATGAAATAAATGCTAACTTTAGTAGCACATATGACAGAAAACATCTTTCTGGCTCAAGGCAGCCTAGTTTTACAAAGCATAAACATAAAGCTTAGAAAGTATCATAAAATCTCATTGACCTATAACTTTATATGGCACTCAGAAGCCTATGCATAATTCATAATGAGAATACATAATCCAGCACGTCTTTTACAAGAAAAAAAGTGCATAGATAGCAGTATTATGTAAAACTACAGCTCTGTATGGCCTGTATGAGTACATATTAGACAATTAGAATCATAGGGTCACAGTATGATATCATGTGAGTAACATCACAATATTTATAGGTTGTGTAGCACCCTCAGGGCTTCATAAAATTATCTATTAAATGACCTATATCTCTACCAATGTGCATATCTACAGTAAAGGATATGGGAATGATTGATAAAGAAAATGATTAACAGTCAATCGTCATTCGTCTTGAGTCAAGAACTGCTATGGCCAAACCAAAGAAATAATGTGATTGTAGTATATGTAATCACAAAGACAGGAGTACTAAGTGCAATATAGCTTAGTGACTTTAGCATTTATAGTAAATCATGAGATAAATATGCAAAGATGCAAATGAACTGCAGGAACAGTGATCCTGGAAATATGATTATTAACCTGAAAAAAAAAAGACTGTCATGCAAGCTAACATAAGAAGGCAGTATCATATGCGGTCTCCTAAGGAATGGTGGAGAAGTTTAGGTGTAAAGCTTCTCTCCTACAAACACCTCCAATTATTTGGCACAAGGTAAGACAGATTTTCCTAAAAGGGACACAACATACACAAAATACATATTAACATGATGCAGTAACATTATGGAAAAATCATCAATATATCAACATAATTCTCATTACTGGAGAGCAGCTCATAGCATGAAGACCTATTACACATCAATATTCCATCATTACTCCAAAAATTTGGTGCAGCTCACGGCATGAACACTCATCTAACAATACTCTTATACCTAATACAAAATGTAGAGAAAAAATATCCTTAATCCTAGATCTTTACAGGCAATCAGTCTAATTTACCTAGTACACCAATAGGAAAATGGTTATAAAAGTATGCCAGGAAACAGTGTGAGAAGTGTCAATAGTATTTAATATTCCATACAAGTTGCTTATGTCATGCTTTCTATGTGCTGCATTTCCTGCACTTCCATGTGCTTTTATTTATGAGCATAATGTCTCGTTTGGATACAATGTGACATGGGTACTTTGGTTCTGAAAAAAATATAGGAAATGGACAAGTATATGCAAAGGACAAGAATTACATAGTACATTGATTTCTTAAATCTACGTAGGTGAAACCAAGTAAACTAGTCATCATCAAGTACAAGAGATTTATAGCAATATAGAGCACAAGACTAGACATAAATGAGGCGGCCGGGGTGGCCGAGCGGTTCTAGGCGCTACAGTCGCAGGTTCGAATCCTGCCTTGCGCACGGATGTGTGTGACATCCTTAGGTTAGTTAGGTTTAAGTAGTTCTAAGTTCTATGGGACTGATGACCTTAGAAGTTAAGTCCCATAGTGCTTAGAGCCATTTGAGCCACTAGACATAAATGAAACATGGCAAATTATAAATTACAAAGAGTGACTAACCTAACAAAAAATGTAGTAATAATTCATCAGACAATAGCACAAATTTAAGGATTGCATCATAACAGTTCAGACATACATTCAATGTAATCTTAAAGCATTAATCATTTAAAAAAAAGTTACACCACTCACAAACAATGAGATTTAAGCAGCAGGTATTTTCTACCTTCACTAATCAGACATAAATGCAAATCATCAAATTACATGTAGCTCTGTTAACAAATCTTAGAAACATTACAAAGTGAAATATCTAACTAGGATTTTTATCAAAATGGTTCATGTACGTTCTGGGGTTACTCAACAATTACAAATTATTGGGCAACTCATCTATACTAACGCACTGGCAAAAACAGAAATCATAATTACACACATCAAAAAAAGTTTTGCATCACCTTGGATCCGAGAGTTCCGGAACCTGTACAGAATATTGGAATAGAGATCAGCACAAACATCATTTCCGCCCTTTTATTGCTCATGAAAACCACACATTGTATGTTGTACCACCATACAGTGAGACCTTCAGAGGTGGTGGTCCACATAGCTGTACACACCAGTACCTCTAATACCCAGCAGCACGTCCTCTTACATTGATGCATGCCTGTATTCGTCGTGGCATACTATCCACAAGTTCATAAAGGCACTGTTGGTTCAGATTGCCCCACCCCTCAACGGCGATTCGGCGTAGATCACTCAGAGTGGTTGTTGGGTCACATCGTCCATAAACAGCCCTTTTCAATCTATCCCTGGCATGTTCGATAGGGTTCAAGTCTGGAGAACATGCTAGCCACTCTAGTCGAGCGATGTCGTTATCCTGAAGGAAGTCATTCACATGATGTGCATGATGGGCGCGCGAATTTTCGTGCATGAAGACGAATGCCTCGCCAATATGCTGCCGATATGGTTGCACTATCAGTCGGAGGATGGCATTCCCGTATCGTAAAGCCATTACGGCACCTTCCATGACCACCAGCGGCGTACGTCTGCTCCTCATAATGCCACCCCAAAACAACAGATAACCTCAACTTTTCTGCACTGGACAGTGTGTCTAAGGCGTTCAACCTGACCAGGTTGCCTTCAAACACGTCTCCGACGATTGTCTGGTTGAAGGCATATGCGACACTCATCGGTGAAGAGAACATGATGCTAGTACTGAGCGGCCCATTCGGCATGTTATTGGGTCTATGTGTATTGTGCTGCATGGTGTCGTGGTTGCAAAGATGGACCTCGCCATAGGCATTGGGAGTGAAGTTGCGCATTATGTAGCCTATTGCGCGCAGTCTGAGCCCTAACACGACATCCTGTGGCTGTACAAAAAGCATTGTTCAACATGGTGGCTTTGCTGTCAGGGTTCCTCCGAGCCATAATCCAAAGGTAGCAGTCATCAACTGCAGTAGTAGCCCTTGGGGGCCCTGAGCGAGGCATGTCATCGACTGTTCCAGTCTCACTGTATCTCCTCCATGTCCGAACAACATCACTTTGGTTCACTCTGAGACGCCTGGACACTTACCTTGTTGAGAGCCCTTCCTGGCACAAAGTAACAACGCGGATGCGATCGAACCGCGGTATTGACCATCTAGGCATCGTTGAACTACAGACAGCACGAGCTGTGTACCTCGTTCCTTGTAGAATGACTGGAACTGATCGGATATCGGACCCCCTCCTTCTAATAGGCACAGCTTATGCATGGTTGTTTACATCTTTGGGCCGGTTTAGTGACATCTCTGAACAGTCAAAGGGACTGTGTCTGTGATGCAAAATCCACAGTCAACATCTATCTTCAGGAGTTCTGGGAACCGGGATGATACAAAACTTTTTTGATGTGTGTGTTTAACATCTTTACCTTGATTACATGAAGACTTCTGCTTCCATATTCAATAATATTGACATACCTAAATTAATCTAATACTTGGTGGCTTCATACAGCACATCACTAAAAACTGCTTATTTCATCGCCTTTCCCTCACAGACAGATACCTACAACTGAGCGCCAAGCGCTCTTTTACTCCAACACTAGCAGGATCTCTGGGTCTGCGATATAAAACCTATCAAAGACATACATCGTTTATAGAATCATACTCGAGTGTCACATACAAATTTGCCCCAGTATACTCTTTTCAAGTTGAGTGACACAGACACACTAAATTCAGTAATCACAGATGATACGAGACCGTGCTTTAAAGTAATGCCTCCGATTTTTTTACTTAAAGCTTTTTAAATGAAACAAACGTTATTAACATTCTACATCGTTATCCTTCATGTCTGCATATTTGCAGGCCTCTGCTGCTAGAAGGCTCCAAATTGTAGCGTATAATGTGGCTGCGTGTAATGTAATTATTTCGGTGCATCAGAAACGACGTGCTTTTATCGAGTTTCCAATTCGAAGAGTTCGTTCACACATGGAGCACCCTCTCCTTCAGCATGACAATGCCACACCACACACGAGCACTGCGACATCTGCAACAATCCGACGCGATGGATTCACTGTCGTTGATCATCTTCCATGCAGTCCCAACTTGGCCCCATCTGATCGTGATCTGTTTCTAAAGCCTTAAGAACAACTTCAAGGACTTCACTTTGATAGTGATGAAGCTGCGCAAGCAGAGGTGAGGTTGTGGCTCCGTCAATTATGTCAAACATTCTGCGCAGCGAGGGTATCAAGAAACTTGTCTCTCGTTGGGAGAAGTGAGTTCGTGATTTTGGTGAGAAATACATTTGTAGGCACGAAGAATAAAGATGTAGAATGGTAGTACCGTAACATTTGTTTTATCTAAAAAGCCTGAAGGTCATTCTGTCGAAAATTTTCAATTTTTTGTTTTTCAGGCAGAAATATTATTTTGAATTTGCTGATTAATTTAGTGTGCGATTTATTAAATTTGTTTTACTGGAAGTATTTTTAATAGAATTTAATCTAATTAGTTGCAATGGACTTTTTTAGGATTTCGTAAACCATGTACCTTATATCTCAAGTACCATAAGGTCTAGAAGGCTGTGATTTGATTTAATTTGTAGTGGAAACTTTGCTGCATAATTTGGTAGGACTTGAATGACAGTTGTGAGACTTGTTTGTGTTGTGCATGCGATATTGTTGGTGTAAAGTTCGTGAGTACTTAATCCTTTTTGCTGTTGTGTTACTGCACTCTTGATGCTGTGAGCTAATTATTGCATTTGACGATGACAAGAGCAAAATAGGTTTCAAGAAAGTAAAAAACCGAGGAAATCGGTACTACAGAACTTATTATCATGTACCAGAGGTTACAAGTGAGATTAGGAATGACAGTTCAGTCAATACAGGTACAGCTCCACCCACTGCTACACCCTCAAGTTCGTCTTCCAAAAAGAAACTTGCGAAATGTGGTGAAATGTACTTAAATAAGAGATATGTGAATGATAAAGACATCAACATCATTATAGATTTCAGTATTCTCAGTTCCGTGTTAACTGAATTTACAAGCTGTAGTCTATGTGGAGGAAAAATAAACGTCACTGAAGACGATTCAAAGGGATATGGGTTAGTTTGTAGCTTGATAGTGTCATGTGAAAATTGTAAACTTCAGAAGCAATTTTTTACTTCAGAAAAGTGCAAACATAACGAATTATTTGAGACGAACATAAGGTATTTTTATGGACTGAGGTGCATTGGAAAAGATCCTACTGCTGGGAAAGTATTATGCGGTATAATGAATCTGCCACACCCCACTACAAGCATATCAAAACACAGACACATTTTACTAGACAAAGTGGAAAAAGTAGCAGAGGAATCAACGAAAACCGCAACACAGGAGGCAGTTGAGGAAAATAGGGACAGTGAGACACCTACAACCATAACAGTTGCATTTGATGGTACTTGGCAGAAGATGGGCCACCAGTCTCTAAACTCCTGTGCGCCTGTCACAGGTAAGATCCTAGATGTAGAAATTTTATGCAAACACTGCCATGGATGCAATATTGCTAAGTCAAATGTAGACAAAAAGAGGCAGCACGAACGAAAGTGCATCAAGAATTATACAGGCTCTAGTGGAGGAATGGACAGTACCTCAGCTGTAAACATTTTTCATCACTCTGTACAAAATCGAGGGGTTCGCTATGTGCAGTTCATTGGAGGTGGTGACTGTAGCTCATTCAGATCTGTTGTTGATAGCAGACCTAGGCAACAAGATACCAGAAAAGTTGGAGTGTGTCAACCACGTACAGGAAAGAATGGGCACACGATTTCGACAGAGGAAATAGGAGTTGTTGAAGACGCCGCTGTCTGATGGCAATAGTATTCGGGACCGTCTACTAGACAAAATCATCAATGAGCTATCGGAGTACTATGGTCAAGCCATAAGAAGCAACCAAAATAACCTAGATGGTATGAAAAAGTCTGTGTGGGCAGTCTTTTTCCATAAAATGTCAACGGATGACAATCCGATCCACAACCTTCGCTCAGGCGAGTGGTGTAAATAAGAAAAAGCTGAAGCAGCTGGAACTTTAGATAAGTTTACCCACAAGAACTCTTTACCTGAGGCTATCATGTCGGCTATAAAGCCAGTTTATAGAGATTTGGCAAATCCAGATCTATTGAAGAAATGTCTAACAGGGGAAAAAACAAAATGTGAATGAGTCATTCAACAATGTAGTGTGGACAAGAGTGCCTAAAACTGTATTTGTGGGGTACCATACATTGAAGCTTGGTGTGTTTGATGCTGTTATCACATTTAATGATGGTAATGCTGGTAGACTAAAAGTCTTAGAGGAAGTGGGAGTGAAGACTGGTTGGAATACGCGAGACATACTAGAGGAACTGGACAAGCAGCGAGTCAAGAACGCTGAGCTACTAGTTCAAAAAGTGTCCAAGGAAGCAAGATCTTTGAACAGGAGGAAGAGGAAGCATTCAGCCAATGTAGATGAAGATAAAGACTACAGTGCTGGTGCATTTTAGCTGTTGATTCTATTGTAAAGTGAGTTTTATTTAAAAATAATTTTCAATTGCAATTTCTGAAAAATAAATTTTTCGAAGACAATTGACCCATTTTCACAGTAACTGTAAAAGATAGACTCTTCGTTTTTTTACAGTTAATTTGAAATACCCTTATTGTACTAGACCTCTAGAATGTTAGAGATAACTTGCACATTTCTGGCAAAATGCACAAAAAGTATAGAAAATTGTAATAAAAAAGTACAGCAGAGAAAAATTTCTATCTTAACTTATGTAATATACACTTCAATCAAACTAGAGGAGTAAGTACTCAAAGCATGTATAAGTAACCCACAAAATTTTCATAATGTTGCATGAAGTAGTTCTTGAGAAAATGGGTCATGGAGTTCGCAAATTTAACATTAGTAGGCTAGGCCATTAATACTCCCCTTAAGCTTTTCACATAAAAAATTCGAAGGCATTACTTTTCAGGACACCCTCGTCTTTGTAACAGCAGGCTTGATACAAAACTAGGCCATCGAGCTGCACAGGCAATCGAAGATTACATATGCCACTGCTGTAATCAACTGATTTTGCAGTGAAGTTTGCCCAGTTGGACGGGAGACAGCGTTATTTCAAAATTTTACAGTTTCATTTCAAGCAACTAAATTAATCAGCAAGTGTAAATATTTATTTCCGTGAAATATTTGATACCTTAATAATTCAATGCAACGAAATATTATAGTTGAGTGAGTTGTCATTGCCATTCTCGGCTGTGAGTATCATATGTTTCCCCACATCCATTGGCATATGTTCCCCCAATTCGGTTCGGTAGTATTTGGAGCCGATAGCCTTGCTTCCAAAATCCTTAGGTACATGATCACGCGGTAATGTGGTTTATCTGATCGGAGTGTGGCGAACGTTACAAGTTCCATACCAATACTTGATACCAGCAGATACTTATTTATTAAAGAAAGCCTTTTTCACTTGCAGCTATCTGGTTCCCTTACCGTCTTTGCTCCTGACATCCGTTCAATGTAGCTTTCACACAGGAGAATAATTCTATTCGTTCTACCAATGCGTCGTCCTAAATTTTGATTTGAAGCAACTCCTCTCGAAATGCAAAAGGAAACCGTCTATTTTAGCGCCTCTATTCTACGGCAGGATCACCATCAATAGCTCAACATGCTCTCATTCCATCAGACAGACATCGTGGAGAAGTATTGATTTTACCCCAGGCAATTGGCGCGAAATCTGGTGATCAAGTACTCTCTTTCCATTTCTGGCCAGATACAGGTGGTTCCAACCAGTTACCTCCTTATCGACTGCAGTCCGGAACCGCGGGACTGCTACGGTCGCAGGTTCGAATCCTGCCTCGGGCATGGGTGTGTGTGATGTCCTTAGGTTAGTTAGGTTTAAGTAGTTCTAAGTTCTAGGGGACTTATGACCTAAGATGTTGAGTCCCATAGTGCTCAGATCCATTTGAACCATTTGAACCTCCTTATCGAACATCACTGCACAGGTGTGCGTTCGTGACCTCAGCCAAAAATATATTCACTGTCTGTCAGCACCCTTAATTCACTGGATCGTTACTCAAACGCTTTTACGTCTGCGTAATTTGATCCCGTTTCTGCCAGACTAATGTTTATTTCTGTTGTTACCAATGGTTGATGGGACTTTACTTTGTCGCTGATTTACTTGGTTCAAATGGCTCTGAGCACTATGGGACTTAACATCTGAGGTCATCAGTCCCCTAGTACTTAGAACTATTTAAACATAACTAACATAAGGACATCACACACATCCATGACCGAGGCAGGATTCGAACCTGCTACCGTAGCGGTTGAGCGGTTCCAGACTGAAGCGCCTAGAACCGCTCGGCCACGCCGGCCGGCGCTTATTTACTTGAAAAGTCCTGTCAGATCTTGGCTTGAACCCAGAACCTTGCCTTTGTCTTGCAACGCTCTTACCGGCAGAGCAACCCAGGTGTGACTGACAATTCGCCCCAACATCTTTAATGCCGCCAGTACCTCTCTTCTAGTTCCCAGACCTCATAGTTGTGCATATCTTGTGGGACTAACCCCCGTGACTGAAAGGATATTACGGTGAAATTGCTTAGTCACAACCTAGGCTATTTGTTACAAAGTGAATCTTTCACTCTGCGTCATAGTGGCAAGAGGAAAACTGTCCGACGCATCAGGTCTCGAACCCGGTTTCGAATCCCATTCAGGCGCAGACTTTTAATGTCAGAGAATTAGAAAACAGTGAGTACTTCGCTGTAGAGTACGATATTAATTCTGGACTAATTTATTTGTTTCAAGCGTCAAAAACACTAATCAGGTTCAGATGTGTGTCATGGTTGAAGAAGTTCCGTAAAGTACGGTTTTCATTTCACGTTTTTAAATGAAACACGTGGCTTGACGATACTCAATTTTCTAGACGATCAGTAACTCAATGGGTCCTCCACTTGCTGGACTAGCATCAGGCACGTTGGTGTTCCATGTAATGCTCATGCCACTAGATATATGCAGGCACTTAACAGAGTTAACCCTATTAAATGAAACAACAAGTTTACTGTTACCAGTCACCGTTTTACTTTTTTACGACGCGTTTCGAAGGTTTAAACCTCCATCATCGGGTGGATTTACATTAGTTAGTATTACATATGTGTGTATGTTGTGTTACGACATTTGGAGGAACTTGTGGCACTGCCTAGTGGAGAAACAAGACACTATTTCAGAATATGGTTTTGGATAACTTTTGACAAAAAATTAAACTGATATTTAATGGTAAACTTTAATAAGTAAACTAGAGTACCTCCAGTGGTCACAGGTTCCTTTTTCTGTCGTAACACTTCACATGTATACTGCCACATTTGTAAACAAATATGGCGTCTGGAATCAGCTGGGTGCAAGGTTCGTACAGCAGAACAGAAGACATAATCGCAAAGTGCAAAGAATATACATTGTAACAACATTATTACAGAATAATCGTTTAAACCATTTGGAGGTGTTTGTTTTGAAGTGTCAAATATATGTGTGTGTACTTCAGGTGGTATTTTTGAAAGATTAAAACAGCCAAACATTCGTGCTCGTTTATGCAATCAGGTGAAATGTTAAAAGGCTTAAACTTCATACTTGCTAATAACAATTAGGTAAAATGTTACAGGCTTGAATTACAATGATCATATTGGCTACAGCAGTAAAATCATACATAGATGACACTCTTTGAAGAAAGAGAGAGAGGGAGAGAGAGAGAGAGGAAGGAGTGATTATATGAGAGCAAACATTTACATGGCAAGGAGTCTTAAGATTACATGTTGCATATATTAGCTGCCTAAAGGTTGGGGTAATACACTGGTTAATGTTATAAAATATGCAGATAGATATACATTTGTGCCAGTAGTTGATGTACATACAGTTTTAAGCTGACAGGGGGTACAAGCTGTTGGTGTGATGAATTACCTGTGAATGAGGTCAATCTCTTGTACTCTTGGCGGCTGTCAATATTTATGGTAAATATGTGCACGTGTGTGTGTGTGTGTGTGTGTGTATGTATTTTAAGAGTGTAGGCAGTTGCTGAAAACAGAGATGATAGTATTGTAAATATTGTCATTTTTGTCATTTAAGATGGATTCTGGTTGTTTCATTTGGTGTTTGTATATTTGGAGTGTTTCAAGGATGTCTAGTTTTCTGCCTTTTGGTTGGATGTGTAGGATACTAATACTTGTGTTGTTAACATGGTGTTTTGTTTCATGTAGGTGGGTAGCTATTGCTGATGTGTGGTATTTTTTGTTTTTTAGTGCTGCCATGTGTTCCTTGAACCTAATCTCAAATGATCTGCCTGTCTGGGTAACATTTCATACCAGATTGCTAATGTCTTCAAACGGAAAGGCATAAGCATATCCTTTACAACAGACAACAAGGTTGGACATAAGTTACCGCACAACATCGGCACACGAAACCCACTTCATCACACAGGTGTGTACAAAATTAAATGTTTGGACTGTGACTGCTTCTACATAGGCCAGACAGGCAGATAATTTGAGATTAGGTTCAAGGAACACATGGCAGCACTAAAAAACAAAAAATACCACAAAACACCATGTTAACAACACAAGTATTAGTATCCGACACATCCAACCAAAAGGCAGAAAACTAGACATCCTTGAAACACTCCAAATATACAAACACCAAATGAAACAACCAGAATCCATCTTAAATGACAAAAATGACAATATTTACAATACTATCATCTCTGTTTTCAGCAACTGCCTACACTCTTAAAATACATACACACACACACACACACACACACACGTGCACATATTTACCATAAATATTGACAGCCGCCAAGAGTACAAGAGATTGACCTCATTCACAGGTAATTCATCACACCAACAGCTTGTACCCCCTGTCAGCTTAAAACTGTATGTACATCAACTACTGGCACAAATGTATATCTATCTGCATATTTTATAACATTAACCAGTGTATTACCCCAACCTTTAGGCAGCTAATATATGCAACATGTAATCTTAAGACTCCTTGCCATGTAAATGTTTGCTCTCATATAATCACTCCTTCCTCTCTCTCTATCTCTCCCTCCCTCTCTTTCTTCAAAGAGTGTCATCTATGTATGATTTTACTGCTGTAGCCAATATAGAAATCCTTGGGTAACAGAAGAAATATTGAATTTAATTGATGAAAGGAGAAAATATAAAAATGCAGTAAATGAAGCAGGCAAAAGGGAATACAAACGTCTCAAAAATGAGATCGACAGAAAGTGCAAAATGGCTAAGCAGGGATGGCTAGAGGACAAATGTAAGGATGTAGAGGCTTGTCTCACTAGGGGTAAGATAGATACTGCCTACAGGAAAATTAAAGAGACCTTTGGAGAGAAGAGAACCACTTGTATGAATATCAAGAGCTCAGATGGAAACCCAGTTCTAAGCAAAGAAGGGAAGGCAGAAAGGTGGAAGGAGTATATAGAGGGTTTATACAAGGGCGATGTACTTGAGGACAATATTATGGAAATGGAAGAGGATGTAGATGAAGATGAAATGGGAGATAAGATACTGCGTGAAGAGTTTGACAGAGCACTGAAAGACCTGAGTCGAAACAAGGCCCCGGGAGTAGACAACATTCCATTAGAACTACTGATGGCCTTGGGAGAGCCAGTCATGACAAAACTCTACCATCTGGTGAGCAAGATGTATGAGACAGGCGAAATACCCACAGACTTCAAGAAGAATATAATAATCCCAATACCAAAGAAAGCAGGTGTTGACAGATGTGAAAATTACCGAACTATCAGTTTAATAAGTCACAGCTGCAAAATACTAACGCGAATTCTTTACAGACGAATGGAAAAACTGGTAGAAGCGGACCTCGGGGAAGATCAGTTTGGATTCCGTAGAAATGTTGGAACACGTGAGGCAATACTAACCTTACGACTTATCTTAGAAGAAAGATTAAGAAAAGGCAAACCTACGTTTCTAGCATTTGTAGACTTAGAGAAAGCTTTTGACAACGTTAACTGGAATACTCTCTTTCAAATTCTGAAGGTGGCAGGGGTAAAATACAGGGAGCGAAAGGCTATTTACAATTTGTACAGAAACCAGATGGCAGTTATAAGAGTCGAGGGGCATGAAAAGGAAGCAGGGGTTGGGAAAGGAGTGAGACAGGGTTGTAGCCTCTCCCCGATGTTATTCAATCTGTATATTGAGCAAGCAGTAAAGGAAACAAAAGAAAAATTCGGTGTAGGTATTAAAATTCATGGAGAAGAAGTAAAAACTTTGAGGTTCGCCGATGACATTGTAATTCTATCAGAGACAGCAAAGGACTTGGAAGAGCAGTTGAACGGAATGGACAGTGTCTTGAAAGGAGGATATAAGATGAACATCAACAAAAGCAAAACGAGGATAATGGAATGTAGTCAAATTAAATCAGGTGATGCTGAGGGGGTTAGATTAGGAAATGAGACACTTAAAGTAGTAAAGGAGTTTTGCTATTTAGGGAGTAAAATAACTGATGATGGTCGAAGTAGAGAGGATATAAAAATTAGACTGGCAATGGCAAGGAAATCATTTCTGAAGAAGAGAAATTTGTTAACATCGAGTATAGATTTAAGTGTCAGGAAGTCGTTTCTGAAAGTATTTGTATGGAGTGTAGCCATGTATGGAAGTGAAACATTGACGATAACCAGTTTGGACAAGAAGAGAATAGAAGCTTTCGAAATGTGGTGCTACAGAAGAATGCTGAAGATAAGGTGGGTAGATCACGTAACTAATGAGGAGGTATTGAATAGGATTGGGGAGAAGAGAAGTTTGTGGCACAACTTGACTAGAAGAAGGGATCGGTTGGTAGGACATGTTTTGAGGCATCAAGGGATCACAAATTTAGCATTGGAGGGCAGCGTGGAGGGTAAAAATCGTAGAGGAAGACCAAGAGATCAATACACTAAGCAGATTCAGAAGGATGTAGGTTGCAGTAGGTACTGGGAGATGAAGAAGCTTGCACAGGATAGAGTAGCATGGAGAGCTGCATCAAACCAGTCTCAGGACTGAAGACCACAACAACAACAACAACAGCCAATATGATCATTGTAATTCAAGCCTGTAACATTTTACCTAATTGTTATTAGCAAGTATGAAGTTTAAGCCATTTTAACATTTCACCTGATTGCATAAACGAGTACGAATGTTTAGCTGTTTTAACCTTTCAAAATTGGATTTATATACCACCTGAAGTACACACACATATATTTGACACTTCAAAACAAACACCTCCAAATGGTTTAAACGATTATTCTGTAATAATGTTGTTACAATGTATATTCTTTGCACTTTGCGATTATGTCTTCTGTTCTGCTGTACGAACCTTGCACCCAGCTGATTCCAGACGCCATATTTGTTTACAAATGTGGCAGTATACATGTGAAGTGTTACGACAGAAAAAGGAACCTGTGACCACTGGAGGTACTCTAGTTTACTTATTAAAGTTTACCATTAAATATCAGTTTAATTTTTTGTCAAAAGTTATCCAAAACCATATTCTGAAATAGTGTCTTGTTTCTCCACTAGGCAGTGCCACAAGTTCCTCCAAATGTCGTAACACAACATACACACATATGTAATACTAACTAATGTAAATCCACCCGATGATGGAGGTTTAAACCTTCGAAACGCGTCGTGGAAAAAATAAAACGGTGACTGGTAACAGTAAACTTGTTGTTTCATTTAATGTCAGTAACAGTCACGGTAAAGCCTAACCTAAAAATGTTCGCATTTAAAGAGTTAACCCTCTCCAGCGTTGCCATTGTATTGTTTTAATTCTCTGTTTACACTAGTAGGTAAGAAGCGTGGGTCACCTTAGATGGTCACATTTTCATGGTACACTGTTAAATTAAAAAATTACAGTGGTGGAAAGCATCAGTGTTACTCAGAAAGAATATATGGAAAGTAAAAATAATTAATTCTTCGATGAAATGACATACACATCCGGCAATGATACGCATTAATGGACGATCTTCATGGATTTGTTGCCTTTATGTTCCACATGTGCCTCTTTCTTATTTGCCAACCAGAAGTGGTGTAGTTATTGTTTACAAAATGGAAATCTCACCGGAAGGGGAAAACTTTCGTGTGACATAATCTACGCAAACAGAGGCGGTGCCTCAGAGTGCAGAGACATTTTTGAGCACAATTTCACAAGAGATCATGGAGTAGGGAAGACGTGACTTGTCAAAAGTATTTAAATCCATTTCATAGTATTCTCCTCCAGAAGCCCAAGTATTGTGGTATCAGAGATTTTACTGGAATAATCACTACAGATGTGGTACATGGATGAACATTGGATCCGCTGTTGTTCTTGTTATATATAGGGGATTATAATCATGCCTAATGGAGGAAATTATGTTGAAAATTAATTACTGATTCTTTGAATTGAAGTTAGATAAACGAAATACCTTCAGTCTTGTACTGAAAAGTGCAAGCCTGATTGCACCATTATGAATAAAACGCGAGCGTAAATCAATGAATGAAACGGGAATATTCTAAATACGCTACTGGCTATTAAAATTGCTACACCAAGAAGAAATGCAGACGATAAACGGGTATTCATTGGACAAATATATTATGCTAGAACTGTTATGTGATTACATTTTCACGCAATTTGGGTGCATAGATCCTGAGAAATCAGTACCCAGAACAACCACCTCTGGCCGTAATAACGGCCTTGATACGCCTGGGCATGGAGTCAAACAGAGCTTGGATGACGCGTACAAGTACAGCTGCCCATGCAGCTTCAACACGATACCACAGTTCATCAAGAGTAGTGACTGGCGTATTGTGACGAGTCAGTTGCTCGGCCACATTGACCAGACGTTTTCAATTGGTGAGAGATCTGGAGAATGTGCTAGCCAGGGCAGCTGTCGAACATTTTCTGTATCCAGAAAGGCCCGTACAGGACCTGCAAAATGCGGTCGTGCATAATCCTGCTGAAATGTAGGGTTTCGCAGGGATCTAATGAAGGTTAGAGCCATGCGTCGTATGTTGTTGTTGTGGTCTTCAGTCCTGAGACTGGTTTGATGCAGCTCTCCATGCTACTCTATCCTGTGCAAGCTTCTTCATCTCCCAGTACCTACTGCAACCTACATCCTTCTGAATCTGCTTAGTGTATTCATCTCTTGGTCTCCCTCTACGATTTTTACCCTCCACGCTGCCCTCCAATACTAAATTGGTGATCCCTCGATGCCTCAGAACATGTCCTACCAACCGATCCCTTCTTCTGGTCAAGTTGTGCCACAAACTTCTCTTCTCCCCAATCCTGTTCAGTACCTCCTCATTAGTTATGTGATCTACCCATCTAATCTTCAGCATTCTTCTGTAGCACCACATTTTAAAAGCTTCTATTCTCTTCTTGTCCAAACTATTTACCGTCCATGTTTCACTTCCATACATGGCTACACTCCATACAAATACTTTCAGAAATGACTTCCTGACATTTAAATCTATACTCGATGTTAACAAATTTCTCTTCTTCAGAAACGCTTTCCTTGCCATTGCCAGTCTACATTTTATATCTTCTCTAGCAAAACTCCTTTACTACTTTAAGTGTCTCATTTCCTAATCTAATACCCTCAACATCACCCGCCTTAATTCGACTACATTCCATTATCCTCGTTTTGCTTTTGTTGATGTTCATCTTATATCCTCCCTTCAAGACACCATCCATTTCGTTCAACTGCTCTTCGAAGTCCTTTGCTGTCTCTGACAGAATTACAATGTCATCGGCGAACCTCAAAGTTTTTATTTCTTCTCCATGGATTTTAATACCTACTCCGAATTTTTCTTTTGTTTCCTTTACTGCTTACTCAATATACAGGTTGAATAACATCGGGGAGAGGCTACAACCCCGTCCCACTCCCTTCCCAACCACTGCTTCCCTTTCATGTCCCTCGACTCTTATAACTGCCATCTGGTTTCTGTACAAATTGTAAATAGCCTTTCGCTCCCTGTATTTTACCCCTGCCACCTTTAGAATTTGAAAGAGAGTATTCCAGTCAACATTGTCAAAAGCTTTCTCTAAGTCTACAAATGCTAGAAACGTAGGTTTGCCTTTCCTTAATATTTCTTCTAAGATAAGTCGTAAGGTCAGTATTGCCTCACGTGTTCCAGTATTTCTACGGAATCCAAACTGATATTCCCCGAGGTCGGCTTCTACTAGTTTTTCGATTCGTCTGTAAAGAATTCGTGTTAGTATTTTGCAGCTGTGGCTTATTAAACTGATTGTTCGGTAATTCTCACATCTGTCAACACCTGCTTTCTTTGGGATTGGAATTATTATATTCTTCTTGAAGTCTGAGGGTATTTCGCCTGTCTCATACATCTTGCTCACCAGATGGTAGAGTTTTATCAGGACTGGCACTCCCAAGCCTGGCAGTAGTTCCAATGGAATGTTGTCTACTCCGGGGGCCTTGTTTCGACTCAGGTCTTTCAGTGCTCTGTCAAACTCTTCACGCAGTATCGTATCTCCCATTTCATCTTCATCTACATCCTCTTCCATTTCCATAAATTGTCCTCAAGTACATCGCCCTTGTATAGACCCTCTATATACTCCTTCCACCTTTCTGCTTTCCATTCTTTGCTTAGAACTGGGTTTCCATCTGAGCTCTTGATGTTCATACAAGTGGTTCTCTTATCTCCAAAGGTCTCTCTAATTTTCCTGTAGGCAGTATCTATCTTACCCCTAGTGAGATAAGCCTCTACATCCTTACATTTGTCCTCTAGCCATCCCTGCTTAGCCATTTTGCACTTCCTGTCGATCTCATTTTCGAGACGTTTGTATTCCTTTTTGCCTGCTTCATTTACTGCATTTTTATATTTTCTCCTTTCATCAATTAAATTCAATATTTCTTCTGTTACCCAAGGATTTCTATTAGCCCTCGTCTTTTTACCTACTTGATCCTCTGCTGCCTTCACTACTTCATCCCTCAAAGCTACCCATTCTTCTTCTACTGTATTTCTTTCCCCCATTCCTGTCAGTTGTTCCCTTATGCTCTCCCTGAAACTCTGTACAACCTCTGGTTTTTTCAGTTTATCCAGGTCCCATCTCCTTAAATTCCCACCTTTTTGCAGTTTCTTCAGTTTTAATCTACAGGTCATAACCAATAGATTGTGGTCAGAGTCCACATCTGCCCCTGGAAATGTCTTACAATTTAAAATCTGGTTCCTAAATCTCTGTCTTACCATTATATAATCTATCTGATACCTTTTAGTATCTCCAGGGTTCTTCCATGTATACAACCTTCTATCATGATTCTTAAACCAAGTGTTAGCTATGATTAAGTTATGCTCTGTGCAAAATTCTACCAGGCGGCTTCCTCTTTCATTTCTTAGCCCCAATCCATATTCACCTACTACGTTTCCTTCTCTCCCTTTTCCTACACTCGAATTCCAGTCACCCATGACTATTAAATTTTCGTCTCCCTTCACTATCTGAATAATTTCTTTTATTTCATCATACATTTCTTCAATTTCTTCGTCATCTGCAGAGCTAGTTGGCATATAAACTTGTACTACTGTAGTAGGTGTGGGCTTCGTATCTATCTTGGCCACAATAATGCGTTCACTAAGCTGTTTGTGGTAGCTTACCCGCGTTCCTATTTTCCTATTCATTATTAAACCTACCCTATTTGACTTTGTGTTTATAACTCTCTAGTCACCTGACCAGAAGTCTTGTTCCTCCTGCCACCGAACATCACTAATTCCCAGTATATCTAAATTTAACCTATACATTTCCCTTTTCAAATTTTCTAACCTACCTGCCCGATTAAGGGACCTGACATTCCACGCTCCGATCCGTAGAACGCCAGTTTTCTTTCTCCTGATAACGACATCCTCTTGAGTAGTCCCCGCCCGGAGATCCGAATGGGGGACTATTTTACCTCCGGAATATTTTACCCAAGAGGACGCCATCATCATTTAATCATACAGTAAAGCTGCATGCCCTCGGGAAAAATTACGGCCGTAGTTTCCCCTTGCTTTCAGCCGTTCGCAGTACCAGCACACCAAGGCCGTTTTGGTTATTGTTACAAGGCCAGATCAGTCAATCATCCAGACTGTTGCCCTTGCAACTACTGAAAAGGCTGCTGCCCCTCTTCAGGAACCACACGTTTGTCTGGCCTCTCAACAGATACCCCTCCGTTGTGGTTGTACCTACGGTACGGCTATCTGTACCGCTGAGGCACGCAAGCCTCCCCACCAACGGCAAGGTCCATGGTTCATGGGGGGGGGGGGGGGGGGCATGCGTCGTAACACATCTGAAATGTAAAGTCCAATGTTCAAAGTGCCATCAATGCGAACAAGAGGTGACCGAGAGGTGTAACCAATTGCACCCCATACCATCATGCCGGGTGATACGCCAGTATGGCGATAACGAATACACGCTTCCAATGTGCGTTCACCGCGATGTCGCCAAACACGGATGCAACCATCGTGATGCTGTAAACAGAACCTGTATTCATCCGAAAAAAATGACGTTTTGCCATTCGTGCACCCAGGTTCGTCATTGAGTACACCATCGCAGGCCCTCCTGACTGTGATGCAGCGTCAAGGGAAACCACAGCCATGGTCTCCGAGCTGACAGTCCATGATGCTGCAAACGTCGTCGAACTGATGGTTGTTGTCTTGCAAACGTCCCCATCTGTTGTCTCGGGGATCGAGACGTGGCAGCACGATCTGTTACAGCCATACGGATAAGATGCCTGTCATCTCAACTGCTAGTGATACGAGGCCGTTGGGATCCAGCACGGCGTTCCGTATTACCCTCCTGAACCCACTGATTCCGTATTCTGCTAACGGTCATTGGATCTCGACCAACGCGAGCAGCAATGTCGCGATACGAAAACCGCAATCGCGATAGTCTACAATCCGACATTTATCAAAGTCGGAAACGTGATGGTAAGCATTTCTCCTGCTTGCACGAGGCATCACAACAACGTTTCACCAGGCAACGCCGGTCAACTGCTGTTGTGTATGAGCAATCGTTTGGAAACTTTTCTCATGTCAGCACGTTGTAGGTGTCGCTACCGGCACCAACCTTGTGTGAATGCTCTGAAAAGCTAATCATTTGCATATCACAACATCTTCTTCCTATTGGTTAAATTTCGCGTCTGTAGCACGCCATCTTCGTGGTGTAGTAATATTAATGGCCAGTAGTGTACTTTGGTGCTTCTATTCACAAGATCCTGAAGCTCAAGTTGCACCTTACAGATCTTAAACGTCTATGCTCTGCAACCTTTTTGTGTCGGATAACGTCTGATTTTGTAGATTAAATGTAAAAGAGTTTACTTACCTTTCCTTCTTTCATCCATTAATGTCTTACGGCATCACGGATAACTAACCGTGAAAGGAAGTGTTTGACAAGTGTGTGATAAGGATAGTATGTCGTGACCAATCTAGAACTTCTTGGAGACGGCTCTTCAAACAAGCACACTGACAACAGTGACGTTTGTTGTCAACAATCAATCACCGTTAGAAAACAACAGTAACATTCGTAATACCTTGCAATTCTCACTAGCAGGTAGAACGGCCACCAGGGCGCATTACTGTTGCTCGCGTTTAGTGTTAACGGGTGACCGGGAAGTAAGGACGAATTTGAATTTTACGCCATATTGTCATATGATGGTTGGCAGCCGTGATTTTTTCATGTTTGTTATCTGCGATCCTTCCCATTAGTAGCCTGATAGCTTTTGTGTAGTGAGCATTGTTGTTTGATGTTTATTTTCGTCATGGAGCAGATGACTACCGAGTAACGTATCCAAGTCATAAAAAGTTCTTACAAAAACAGTGAAACTGCCACGGCAAACGTTTGTGAATTGCGTATGACACTCGGACGTAATGCAACTCCAACCGAATCATCATTTCGGAAGTTAATCCGGATGTTTGAAACCATGGCTTCTGTTTCAAATGATAAGTAAACACGACGACCGCGTTCTGTTCGAAAGCAAGAAAACATTACTGTCGCGCGTGACAATGTGACCGTAAGCCTCAGAAAATCAGTTCGCCGACGAGTTCAACAACTGAATTTATCACCAAGTGCACTGCATGAAATAATTTCAAAAGATCCGAAAATGCATGCGTACAAGATTCAACTTACACAAGAGTTGAAGCCTGCAGATCATGGAAAAGGACGTCGGTTTGCCTAAAGGGTCTTGGCTCGATAAGCGGAGAACGAAAACTTAAAAAAAAAAGAATAATTTTTGCAGATGAGGCGCACTTCTATCTCGGTGGGTACGTCAATAAGCAGGACTGCAGAATTTGGGGAAACGAAACTCTGGGAGTTCTACGGAAGACGAGATGCGTCCACAACGCACGACTGTGTGAAGTGGGTTCTGGGCAGGAGGAGTGATCGGCCTGTACCTTTTTGGAAATGATGAGGGAGATGCTACTATTGTAAACGGCGACCGTTACCGAAATAAGCTTTCTGATTGGTTTTACCCTCTTATTGATGAAAAAAACGACTTTTGATTTCAACAAGGCGGTGCGACAGGTCACACAGCCCGCGAAACGATTGCTCAGCCGAATGAAAAGTTTTCTCCGAAAATTATCTCTTTGCGTGGCAACCAGGAATGGCCTGCCAGATCACGCGACCTTACTACCCCTTGTGACTTTTTTTCTGTGGGGCTTGTGAAGTCAAAACTGCATGTGAACAAAGCACAAATAGTACACCAATTGAAGGATGAAATTAAAAGTGTTATTAACGGCATCCCACCAGGTGTTTGTCAACGCGTCATCGATAACTTCAAGGAATGCAGTGCTAGTTGCCGCGCGGCCTTGGGTGACAGTATGGAAGAGATAATTTTTCATACATAAATGGGAGAAGTTGCGTTCTGTGTCTGTAAAAAAATTACATTTTCAGTAAATTTTGTATGTTCTATAGCACATTAATATTCGTCCCTAACCTATCATACAGCCTCTATTAGCAGGCGTGGCGGAGTGTACATGGTGAAGAAAAATTCACGCACTTGGACTCCGCAGCTCTATTCCTCACATACTGGCAATACAAAAATGTGTGTCACAAAATTTCGTCCTGCGTGTATTTCGGGCATTGAACGGACGTTAAAGATTGGCAATCTGGCAACACTGTAGTCACGTGTATGGAAACTACCTGTCAGCATCTGTATCAATTCTGTGCAGGTGGTGCATTAGGTACAGTTTTGGTTTAGCAGGCAGAAAGTGGAGGGTTCGATTCTGGTTCGAGGCTTATTTGTTTTTATTCTTTATAAGTAGTCTGGGTGTACGGTATATGGCGTCTTATTCGTCGGCGTTTAGAGTGGGTCCTCTACAAAACATTTGCGGTTACGTTCTACGAACGCAGAAATGGAAGTACAATCGTTTTCATTAGTCACCTTATAAGGAAGCCTTCTGCACGTCGTGGACGCGAATTGTTTCAGCCACTGCTTCTATTACACTACATTAAAATTGCCACACCAAGAAGAAATGCAGATGATAAACGGGTATTCATTGGACAGACATAATATACTAGAACTGACATGTGATTACATTTTCACGCAATTTGGGTGCATAGATCCTGAGAAATCAGTAACCAGAACAACCACCTCTGGCCGTAATAACGGCCTTGATACGCCTGGGCATGGAGTCAAACAGAGCTTGGATGACGTGTACAGGTACAGCTGCCCATGCAGCTTCAACACGATACCACAGTTCATCAAGAGTAGTGACTGGCGTATTGTGACGAGCCTGTTGCTCGGCCACCATTGACCAGCCGTTTTCAGTTGGTGAGAGATCTGGAGAATGTGCTAGCCAGGGCAGCAGTCGAACATTTTCTGTATCCAGAAAGGCCCGTACAGGACCTGCAAAATGCGGTCGTGCATTATCCTGCTGAAATGTAGGGTTTCGCAGGGATGGAATGAAGTGTAGAGTCACGGGTCGTAACACATCTGAAATGTAACGTCCACTGTTCAAAGCGCCGTCAATGCGAACAAGAGGTGACGACACGTGTAACCAATGGCACCCCGTACCATCACGACGAGTGATACGCCAGTATGGCGATGACGAATACACGCTTCCAATGTCCGTTCACTGCGATGTCGTCAAACACGGATGCGACCATCATTACGCTGTAAACAGAACCTGGATTCATCCGAAAAAAATGACGTTTTGCCATTCGTGCACCCAGGTTCGTCGTTGAGTACACCATCGCAGGCGCTCCTATCTGTGATGCAGTGTCAAGGGTAATCGCAGCCATGGTCTCCGAGCTGATGGTCCATGCTGCTGCAAACGTCGTCGAAGTGTTGGTGCAGATGGTTGTTGTCTTGCAAACGTCCCAATCTGTTGTCTCGGGGATCGAGACGTGGCAGCACGATCCGTTACAGCCATGCGGATAAGATGCCTGTCATCTCAACTGCTAGTGATACGAGGCCGTTGGGATCCAGCACGGCGTTCCGTATTACCCTCCTGAACCCACCGATTCCATATTCTGCTAACAGTCATTGGATCTCGACCAACGCGAGCAGCAATGTCGCGATACGAAAACCGCAATCGCGATAGTCTACAATCCGACATTTATCAAAGTCGGATACGTGATGGTAAGCATTTCTCCTCCTTGCACGAGGCATCACAACAACGTTTCACCAGGCAACGCCGGTCAACTGCTGTTGTGTATGAGCAATGGTTTGGAAACTTTTCTCATGTCAGCACGTTGTAGGTGTCGCCACCGGCGCCAACCTTGTGTGAATGCTCTGAAAAGCTCATCATTTGCATATCACAGCATCTTCTTCCTGTCGGTTAAATTTCGCGTCTGTAGCACGTGGTGCAGCAATTATAATGGCCAGTAGTGTAGATTCCAAGCCTGTTTCTGTATGCCCTCTCGCAATGATCCCATCGAAATTATTTGCAAAGCACGTTGCTAGCCTTATTGGTCACGTAAGGCCCTAACGAAACGTAATGGACCTGGAAGTGGCAAGAATATATTGGTATTAATCGATGGGTATCATTCGGGGAGGGTACACACAAAAGAAGTTTAGAAGCTGGTAGATTCAGTGGTGCGAAACAATTCGCGTCCACGACGTCCAAAAGATTTCTTTGAAAGCTGACCAATGGAAATAATTGTATTTCCATTTCTGTTTTCGTAGAACTGAACTGTTAATGTTTTGTTGGAGAAACACAGTAATCGCTGTATGACGATTAAGGCGCCAGATACCGTACCACGCAGACTACTTTTAACAAATAAAAGCAGATACGCATCGATCCAGAATCGAGCTCTCAACCTCCTGCATGCTATCCCAAAACGCTATCTACTGCACCAAATTGATCGTTCTCCTGCTATATCTTCACACAGGCAGTTACTGTATACGTGATTACAGTGTTGCCAATTGCCAGTTTTTAACGTCCATTTACTACCCGAAATACGCTCAGGACGAAATTTTGTGACAGACATTTTTGTATTGCTAGCATGTGAGGAAACGCGCTGCGAAGTCCGAGTGCGCGAATTGTTCTTCACCGTGTATAAGGGCTGCTAACAGCGCCAAATGTTGAGTGATTACTCTGAAAGACACGGAGGTGGCGTGTGCTTGCGTCAGACAGCGTTATCAGCATTGGACAGAATTTGAAAGGGACGTCATTGTGGGTCTGCATTTCGTTGGCTGTTCGAATCGTATAATATCCAGATCTGTGGTGACAGTGGCCTGATGTTGGACTGCATGGGAATATGAGGGCGAGCCTACCCATCGCAAAGGTTCCCACCGACCACGTTTCATCACTACATCAGTTGTAGAATTTTGGAACACGTATTATGTTCGAGTATAATGACTTTTCTGGAGACTAGAAATCTACTCTGTAGGAATCAGCATGGGTTTCGAAAAAGACGGTCGTGTGAAACCTAGCTCGCGCTATTCGTCCACGAGACTCAGAGGGCCATAGACACGGGTTCACAGGTAGATGCCGTGTTTCTTGACTTCCGCAAGGCGTTCGATACAGTTCCCCACAGTTGCTTAATGAACAAAGTAAGAGCATATGGACTATCAGACCAATTGTGTGATTGGATTGAAGAGTTCCTAGATAACAGAACGCTGCATAACATTCTCAATGGAGAGAAGTCTTCCGAAGTAAGAGTGATTTCAGGTGTGCCACAGGGGAGTGTCATGGGACCGTTGCTGTTCACAATATACATAAATGACCTGGTGGATGACATCGGAAGTTCACTGAGGCTTTTCGCAGATGATGCTGAGCTGTATCGAGAGGTTGTAACAATGGAAAATTGTACTGAAATGCAGGAGGATCTGTAGCGAATTGACGCATCGTGCAGGGAATGGCAATTGAATTTCAATGTAGACAAGTGTAATGTGCTGCGAGTACATAGAAAGATAGATCCCTTATCATTTAGCTACAAAATAGCAGGTCAGCAACTGGAAGCAGTTAATTCCATAAATTATTTGGGAGTACGCAATAGGAGTGATTTAAAATGGAATGATCATATAAAGTTGATCGTCGGTAAAGCAGATGCCAGACTGCGATTCATTGGAAGAATCCTAAGGAAATGCAACCCGAAAACAAAGGAAAGGCTTGTTCGCCCACTGCTTGAATACTGCTCAGCGGTGTGGGATCCATACCAGATAGGGTTGATAGAAGAGATAGAGAAGATCCAACGGAGAGCAGCGCGCTTCGTTACAGGATCATTTAGTAATCGCGAAAGCGTTACGGAGATGATAGATAAACTCCAGCGGAAGACTCTGCAGGAGAGACGCTCAGTAGCTCTGTACGGGCTTTTGTTTAAGTTTCGAGAACATACCTTCACCGAAGAGTCCAGCAGTATATTGTTCCCTCCTACGTATATCTCGCGAAGAGACCATGAGGATAAAATCAGAGAGATTAGAGCCCACACAGAAGCATACAGACAATCCTTCTTTCCACGAACAAGACGAGACTGGAATAGAAGGGAGAACCGATAGAGGTACTCAGGGTACCCTCCGCCACACACCGTCAGGTGGCTTGCGGAGTATGGATGTAAATGTAGATGTAGATACAAGGGAGGACCGCCGTATTGCGCACCAAGCCCATAGAAACCCTTTCCCACCTGTGACTGCAATTCAAGAACAAGAAATGGACTCCTTGCAACATTATGTGACAACCTGCACCATTGGTGGCAGAGTAGCAGAAGCCGGACTAGCGAATTACCACCCCATATGCGCGCTGTCGTTAACATCACAACGCAAACGTCAGCGCCGGCCCTGGTGGCCGAGCGGTTCTAGGCGCTTCAGTCCGGCACCACGCGGCTGCTGCGGTCGCAGGCTCGAATCCTGCCTGGGACATGGATGTGTGTGATGTCCTTAGGTTAGTTAGGTTTAAGTAGTTCTTAGTCTAGGGGACTGATGACCTCAGATGTTAAGTCCCATAGTGCTTAGAGCCATTTGAACCATTTTTGAGCAAACGTCAGCGTTTGGAATGGTGCCGTGACTGGAAAGCACAGCTGTCTGATGAACGGCGTCGCACTCAGTTCAGTTCTGAATCGCTGTTGTGCACTGCCCCAGATTACCATCGGCAGTATGGTGGCGATCTGAGGAGGTGTTCCACCATTCCAGCGTTTTTGGCGAGGCACAGCAGTGTTACTCCTGCAGTCATGGTGTGGGGAGTCATCAGATATGGCTTCAGGTAACGGTTGCTAGTGACTGAGTGAACTCTGACGGCACAACTGTATGTCACTGACGCGCTACATCTTCATATGTTACGTCTCACTTGACAGCGTCGTGGTGACATTTTCAACAGGACAATGCTCGTCCACACGTGTCTCTATGAACTGTCTGCATGATGCTGAGCTGCTCCCATGGCCAGCAACAACTCCACTTCTGTCCTCAGTAGAATACGTGGGGGGGGGGGGGGAAGCTTGGATGTCAAATCCGTCCCTGTTGCAGTATCTGGGATACTGAGGATCAGTTAAAACAGTTATGGGCCAGCTAGCGTCAGGAGGGGATATAACATCTTTATGACTCGCTTCCAAAAGGGAATGAGTGTCTGCATCCAGGTCAGAGGTGACACAACGTCACACTGAAAAGCTGACTTATACCACCAATTTGAAAGTTTGACTCGATACTGTAATCACTGAAATAACATGTCGTACCCTCTCAATTGGGAAGAGTCAATCGGTTTCATACTCTCCTTCCAGAAGCTTCACTTATTTGGTAAGATAGTGTCTTACATACAGGTATTTGGTATGAGCTGGTATTCCAGTTGTGTTCCATTGATAATATAGTCATGGGATGCTAAGGTTTGGCGTTTTGTGAAGTGCGCCGTTTTATGTTTCTGAACATTTTGCAACGCTTTGAGATCTTTTACACATCTGACTGGATAACCGAGAAATATTTCACTATAACTACACCCTCTGTAAAAAGCCTGAGCTACTATTAATTGAGACCCTTAACAACGATCGAGATTAATTTACGGAAAACACGTGTAAGGTTGGCCCAACTTGATTCATCATTTATCATTCCCAAACAAGTATTTTTATTTAATAACAATTCAATCACGAGCCATCCAATATTCTTAAAAAAAACATACAATTAGTTACGACTTTTTAATTAAATTCACAATGCATAATGACATTTACATTGCACATAAAATTACAAACAGCACTAAAAAATATCAACTACGCAACACAAAGGTGCTCGGACTACAAACAGTTAATTAATTAAATAAACCTGTGGCGGCAATCTGCCCTCACAACTAGAACATAACTGTGGGCTCATCCTACAACAGGACTTGAATATACACTATTTGGTCAAAAGTTTCTGGACACCTGGCTGAAAATGACATACATGTTCGAGGCGCCCTCCAACGGTAATGCTGGAATTCAATATGGTGTTGGCTCATCTTTAGCCTTGATGACAGCTTCCACTGTCGTAGGTTCTCAGGTGCTGGAAGGTTTCTTGGGGAATGGCAACCCATTCTTCACGGAGTGCTGCATTGAGGAGAGGTATCGATGTCGGTCGGTGTGGTCTGGCACGAAGTCGGCGTTCCAAAACATCCCAAAGGTGTTCTATACGATTCAGGTCACGACTCTGTGCAGGCCAGTCCATTACAGGGATGTTATTGTAGTGTAACCACTCCGCCACAGGCCATGCATTATGAGCAGGTGCTCGATCGTGTTAAAAGATGCAATCGCCATCCTCGAATTGCTCTTGAACAGTTGGAACCAAGTAGGTGCTTAAAACATCGGTGTAAGCTTGTGCTGTGATAGTGCCACGCAAAACAATAAGTGGTGCAAGCCCCTCCATGGAAAAAAAAAACGACCACACCATAACACCACCGCCTCCGAATTTTACTTTGGCACTACACTCGCTGGCAGATGAGTTCACCGGGCATTCGCCATACCCACACACTGCCATCGGATCGCCACATTGTGTACCGTGATTCGTCACTCCAACGAACGTTTTTCCACTGTTAAATCGTCCCCTCCTTACGCCAAGCGAGGCGTCGTTTGGCATTCACTGGCTTATGAGCAGCCGCTCGACCATGAAACCCGTTTTCTCAACTCCCGACTATCTGTCATAGTACTTGCAGTGGACCGTGATGCAGTTTGGAATTCCTTTGTGATGGTCTGGGTAGATGCCTGCCTGTTACATATTACGACCCTCTTCAACTGTCGGCGGTTTCTGTCAATCAACAGACGAGGTCGACCTGTACGCTTTTGTGCTGTACATGTCCCTTCACGTTTCCACTTCACTATCACGTCGGAAACAATGGACCTAGGGATGTTTGGGAGTGTGGAAATCTCGCATACAGACGTATGACACAAGTGACACCCAGTCACCTGACCACTTTGGAAGTCAGTGAGTTCTGCGGAGCACCCCATTCTGCTCTCTCACGCTGTCTAATGACTACTGAGGTCGCTGATACTGAGTACCTGGCAGTAGGTGGCAGCACAATGCGCCTAATATAAAAAACGTATGTTTTCGGAGGTGTCCAGATACTTTTGATCACATAGTGTAAGTTCAACAAACATTAAATAAAATACATTACAATGCATGCATCTCCACTGGTTATTCTGCTCTCATATAGAGAACATACGGCCAAGTTGCTCAAAGGCTACTGGCACGTAAAACCGAAACAGTAGTAGTTTACTGATTACCCACAAGCCTGTTCCACATAAATTACGTCGTTATTTTTGTGCTCTTCAGTCCAGAGGCTGGTTTGATGCAGCTCTCCATGCTACTCTATCGTGTACAAGATCTTCATCTCCCAGTACCTACTGCAGCCTACATCCCTTTGAATCTGCTTAGTGTATTCATCTCTTGGTCTCCCTCTACGGTTTTTACCCTCCACGATGCCCTCCAATACTAAATTGGTGATCCCTTGATGCCTCAGAATATGCCCTACCAACCTATCCCTTCTTCTAGTCCAGTTGTGCCACAAATTTCTCTTCTCCCCAATTCTATTCAATACCTCCTCATTAGTTACGTGATCTACCCATCTAATCTTCAGCATTCTTTTGTAGCACCACATTTAAAAAGCTTCTATTCTCTTCTTGTCTAAACTATTTATCGTCCACGTTTCACTTCCATACATGGCTACACTCCATACAAATACTTTCAGAAACGACTTCCTGACACTTAAATCTATCCTCGATGTTAACAAATTTCTCTTCTTCAGAAACGATTTCCTTGCCATTGCCAGTCTACATTTTATATCCTCTCTACTTCGACCATCATCAGTTATTTTGCTCCCAAATAGAAAAACTCATCCACTACTTTAAGTGTCTCATTCCCTAATCGAATTACCTCAGCATCACCCGACTTAATTCAACTACATTCCATTATCCTCTTTTTCCTTTCGTTGATGTTCATCTTATATCCTCCTTTGAAGACACTGTCCATTCCGTTCAACTGCTCTTCCAGGTCATTTGCTGTATCTGACACAATACAATGTCATCGGTGAACCTCAAAGTTTTTATTTCTTCTCCATGGATTTTAATTCCTACTCCGGATTTTTCTTTTGTTTCCTTTACTGCTAGCTCAGTATACAGATTGAATAACATCGGGGAGAGGCTACAACCCTGTCTCTCTCCTTTCCCAACCACTGCTTCCCTTTGATGCCCATCGACACTTACAACTGTCATCTGGTTTCGGTACAAACTGTAAATAGCCTTTCGCTCCCTGTGTTGACCCCTGCCACCTTCAGAATGAAAGAGAGTATTCCTGTCAACATTGGCAAAAGCTTTCTCTAAGTCTACAAATGCTAGAAACGTAGGTTTGCCTTTCCTTAATCTATCTTATAAGTCGTAGGGTCAGTATTGCCTCATGTGTTCCAACATTTCTACGGAATCCAAACTGACCTTCCCTGAGGTCGGCATCTACCTGTTTTTCCATTCGTCTGTAAAGAATTCGTGTTAGTATTTTGCAGCCGTTGTAATCTCCCCACGGAAAATTACCCTCTACCACGCAATAATTAATAAGGGTTAATCAAATCATCCACAATTATTTACTTTTGAAAAGTATCTGATCAGATTTTTTAGTAATATATGCGCCGACAGCTCGTCGACGCCAAGGTATTTTTCTAGTACGTTTATTCTTTGGAATAACAGAGGTACAGAGATGTATGCTCCATGGTCAATATAGAGGGAGAGAGAAACAGCTTCGGAAGTATCGGTTGGAAGATTGTCTGATTGCTAAAAGAGACATTTTTTACTCTTCTTCGCGCTAAAACGAGCTAGGAACGTTTGTGCCGCTAGCGTGATAGATAAAGAGAAAGGAAAACCTGTAAAAGCAAATTATATGAGACTTGAAATCCACAGAAAACGGAACATGTACGGAGATGGATTCAATATACAATTTTCCTCAGAAATAAGGTTTGTGACCATTTTATTCTAGAGTGAATGACGAATGAGTTCTCTGTCTGAATCATTGATGATTGCCTGGGCCCTGTAATTAATTGGGAAGTTTCAGCTGTGACGAAGAGAGCCTGCAATCTCTGAGTTTTTTTTATAAATCGTCCAAAAAGGCTTCGTCCACATCTGAAATTTTAGATCTGTCGTAAACTGAACGAATTGTTCAAACGATCGATTTTCCCAACTGAATGCAGCGCTTAATAATAATAACAAATGTAAAGATCTTTTCCAGCAAGCCAGCCGCTGAATATTAAGACGAAGGGCTCCACCAGAGATTCTACTAGGCTGATTTCACGTAAATAATATATTTAAACTGTACACAGATAAAGGACAGAGAGAGAGAGAGAGAGAGCGAATGAAATTCTAGAAATTACTCAGAATCCTCCATTAGCATAATTGTTTGTCTGTCTTTTCACGGATCAGCCTACATATAAACCACGAAGCCCTGACTTTATTGTACCGATTTATGTGTGAGAGTGAAGGAGTAATAAAGGCGACAGATACACCTCTGTACAGACAAAACATTACACCAAGTTAGCGGCAAGCTGCATTCACATACTTTCATCATTTACAAAGTAGAGAGAATTCATTATACCGTGATTTGTTAAACTGATAGTTCGGTAATTTTCACATGTGTCAACACCTGCTTTCTTTGGGATTGGAATTGTTATATTCTTCTTGAAGTCTGAGGGTATTTCTCCTGTCTCATACATCTTGCTCACCAGATGATAGAGATTTGTCAGGGCTGGCTCTCCCAAGGCTGTCAGTAGCTCTAAAGGAATGTTGTCTACTCCCGGGGCCTTGTTTCAGTTTAGGTCTTTCAGTGGTCTGTCAAACTCTACATCTACATACATACTCCGCAATCCACCATACGGTGCGTGCCGGAGGGTGTAATCTCCCCACGGAAAATTACCCTCTACCACGCAATAATTAATAAGGGTTAATCAAATCATCCACAATTATTTACTTTTGAAAAGTATCTGATCAGATTTTTTAGTAATATATGCGCCGACAGCTCGTCGACGCCAAGGTATTTTTCTAGTACGTTTATTCTTTGGAATAACAGAGGTACAGAGATGTATGCTCCATGGTCATTATAGAGGGAGAGAGAAACAGCTTCGGAAGTATCGGTTGGAAGATTGTCTGATTGCTAAAAGAGACATTTTTTACTCTTCTTCGCGCTAAAACGAGCTAGGAACGTTTGTGCCGCTAGCGTGATAGATAAAGAGAAAGGAAAACCTGTAAAAGCAAATTATATGAGACTTGAAATCCACAGAAAACGGAACATGTACGGAGATGGATTCAATATACAATTTTCCTCAGAAATAAGGTTTGTGACCATTTTATTCTAGAGTGAATGACGAATGAGTTCTCTGTCTGAATCATTGATGATTGTCTGGGCCCTGTAATTAATTGGGAAGTTTCAGCTGTGACGAAGAGAGCCTGCAATCTCTGAGTTTTTTTTATAAATCGTCCAAAAAGGCTTCGTCCACATCCGAAATTTTAGATCTGTCGTAAACTGAACGAATTGTTCAAACGATCGATTTTCCCAACTGAATGCAGCGCTTAATAATAATAACAAATGTAAAGATCTTTTCCAGCAAGCCAGCCGCTGAATATTAAGACGAAGGGCTCCACCAGAGATTCTACTAGGCTGATTTCACGTAAATAATATATTTAAACTGTACACAGATAAAGGACAGAGAGAGAGAGAGAGAGAGAGAGAGAGAGAGAGAGAGGGAGAGCGAATGAAATTCTAGAAATTACTCAGAATCCTCCATATTGACGGTAGAACATTTATATGGTTTTAACTAGGGCAATGTTTAAGATGAGTCAAGCAGAGCAGAGCAACACGCAACAGCCTTCAGCTGTGAGCACTGATAATAATGATGTAGTAAGAAGTGTTGTAGAACCGATCGCTACAGATAGCGTAATAGAACGCCCTGTAGACACAGCTGGAGATGTAACTGCAAGTACGTAACATGGATTAGATCCATTGGTCATTATCATGAGGCAGATGCAGATGTTAACTGAGACCATGAATAATATGAATACGAAATTAGCCTCAGTTACTGAGGGGCAGGAAAATTTGAAAACCGACATTAACGCGAAGTTCGCCTCAGTTAATGAAGGGCAAAATGATTTGAATGCGAAGTTAGCCTCAGTTACTGAGGGGCAAAATGATTTGAATACGAAATTAGCCTCAGTTACGGAAGGGCAAAATAATATGAATACGAAATTAGCCTCAGTTACTGAAGGGCAGGAAAATCTGAAAGCTGAGATTAAGCAGCAGTTACACGACAGTTTTTCCGAATTAGAGCAGGGGATAGAGGCGAAAACAAAGGAACTTAAAGATCAGGCCGAAGAGACGGAACGAAAATTAACTGCACAAATAGAATTGGTGAAAGCTCAATGTGAGGAATCTACTCGCCGCGTACGTGTAGAAATGAAGGAGTATGTGGCTATTAAGATAGATACCGTACGCGAACAGGTGGAAATGGTTCCGCAATTAGTACAAAAGCAAGATGCCATCTCATGTGCAATTGCGCAACTTCCTGAATTGGCACGTACGCAGACGAACCTAAAGGAAAGTGTGGAACATCTGACAGAACGTCAAGACGTTATAGACCACCAAATTAATGTATTAACGGGTAAATTATCCGAAATCACATTAGAAAACAAAAGGCTAATGTGTGAAAACGTTGAGCAAAATGTTAAAGCAGCATTCCAGAGTCTATGTGGCAAACAGGAAGAGAATTTGTTTGCAAAAGGACTTGAGGAAGTGCGACAGCAGTTAGGTGCTGATCTCGAGCATTGGAAACAAACGATAGCAGAGTCGATACGCGTTTCACAACAAGGCTGAACAAATGAATACAGGCCAGCAGCAGAAGTTGGCGGCGACTATAGAGCCAGTTACTGCACATTCGCACACGATACCGACTTGTGTAAGTAACTCAAATATTAAATTGCCACGAGCTAGTTGTTCGCGTGAAGTTTTATCTGATGGAGATTACGAAAGCCTTTGCCATGCCGAAGAAAAAATGATAAAGCATCGGCAATTTCAGATTTTTAACACTGACAAAAGGGGGGTCCATCCGATTGTTTTTATCCGAAGTTTTAGAGGAGTGCTACCCAGAAATTGGTCGGAGTGGCAGAAGATCAGTTTCGTTACTGGGTATATACAAGGTTCGGGGGCGATCTGGGCCTCGGACATGACTTCTGTTTGCTCGACATATGATGATTTTGAGAAAGCGTTTTTAGCAAAGTTCTGGTCAGAAGGGGTACAGGAACGCCTAAGGCAGGAGGTGCTCTACCCAGAGCCTTTCTCTTTTTCAAAGGGAAGCCTTAGGAAGTATTTTGAAAAATATATAAATAAAACTAGATATTGGGACATACCTATGCCCTTGCCAGACATAATAAACATACTTAAGGCAAAATTACCAACTAACATCCGGAATCAATTAATTTACGGGAACGATAAAGACTTGGAGTCGTTCCTCACGACGTTAGATCATATAGACATTATAGAAGAGAACAACCAGAAAGCCCGTAACAACAGATTCCAATATAGGGAGATAGAACCTCCGCCAAATGGTAGGCAAATGAACGCACAGAGATCGATAAATAGTGCAGAAACCCCTCAAAATCTCAACAATAATACCGGCAATAGTCTTGCGAGGGGCTATCCAAGGAACAACAGGAATGGGAAACGATACAATCCCGTATGGGGGAACGAAAGGAATTTCAGACCGCAAGCCTGGAACAATAACAGTAATAGAAAGTGGAATCAACCGGGGGGAATAAACTCAAATAACCAACATCAGTGGGGACGGACATCTACGAATCAACCGGTAATTACCGAAGTGACGGATGATGTCAACCACCAGGCGAATCAAAATCCAACAAACTTGTAAGGACCCACTCGTGCCCCGGAGGAGCGGTCAACAATTGGTTGAGGGGCAACAGGATATGTGTACCCATGCTAACGTATAATGATGGACGATTACTGGCAGATGAATTGACCGAGGACTTAGAACCCCGAGATGAGGATAAGGAACAGGTGGCAGTAGCCGAAGTGCAAGTCATTTTGGAGACTGTACCTATAGTGGCGGTTTTGGACACAGCTGCAACCACGAATGTTATTTCGGAGGCTCTATTCAACAAGATCAGAAATATAAGACGAGTACCAATTTTTCCAGTTCAAAATTGTAGAATAATAGGCGCCGTTGGGGCTAGATCGGCTAATGTAAAAGTGCAGTCACTACTTAGTGTAGAAGTCGGAAATGTAGCAATATTAAGCACATTCCTTGTTGTGAAAAATTTGGTGGTAGACTGCATTATCGGAGTCGCCAGCCTACGTCAATATGGATGCAGAATAGATTTTAAACCAGGAAAAATTTGGTTAAATGAAAATAAACAAGAAATTGAGTTGGATTTGTTGAAAAAGGAAAGCCTTACCAGAAAATATAATAGTGGGATCAGTGTGCAAGTAATCAGGACTGCACAAAATTCTAAACAGCACGTGAATAATGAGTTCCAAGTCAAAGGAGATTTCGGTCAATTAGTGTATGAGAAGTTGAATGAATCCGACTGCATTATTGAAGATCAGAAGAAGCAGCTCAAAGAATTATTATTAGTGTATGAAAACGTGTTTGATGAAAGGCCAGGAGTTATTAAGGGATACATATGCCATCTCTACGTTAAGCCGCACGAAACGTATTGTAGAACTTTCTATCCTGTTCCCTGGAGGTTAAAGGCTCAAGTTCAAAAAGAAATAGATCGCATGTTGAAATGGGGTTTGATCGAACCCTCTACAAGCCCATACTGCTCCCCATTGATGGTCGTGCCAAAAGCAAATGGGACTGTGAGACTTGTACTCGACGCCAGGGAAATAAATAAAATCATAATTCCAGTGAGAACACATCCGGAGAACATAGACGAACTTATACAACGGTTCCAGGATGTCCAATATTTGACGAGCATTGATTTGCGGAGTTCTTATTGGCAGGTCAAGCTGGATGAGTTATCAAGGAAATATACAGCTTTCATTTATGCCGGAAGAAGTTACCAATTTACTGTAGTTCCTTTCGGACTCAACATTAGTGCTGGAATCTTTATAGCAGCTCTAGATTATGCTCTAGGCCCAGAACTAAGAAGCAGGATAACAGTGTTTGTTGATGATTTGCTTATTGCATCGAAAACTTAGGAGGAGCATATTACCTTACTGAACCGAGTGTTGGACGTGTTCAAAACCATGGGAATAACTGCTAACCTACAGAAATCCCATTTTGCAGTAAACAGAATCAAGTTCCTGGGGCATATAATTGACGCAAAGGGAATTTTACCAACCAAGGAGAAGCTAATTGCGATTAGTAAGTTTCCAACACCGAGAAATAGGAGGCAATTAAAAGGGTTTATGGGTATTGCCTCATTTTTTAGAAGATTTATAACGAATCAGGCCATGAATGCAGCAGCTCTAAATAGTTTGCTGAAGAAGGATGTGCCTTGGCTCTGGACATTACAGTGTCAAGAAGCATTCGAAGAGATAAAGAAGCAACTAGTAAATGCACCGCTTTTGTACCATCCGGACATGCAAGAGGAATTTTACTTGTCAACAGATTCGTCAAATGTGGGTCTTGGAGCGTGCCTTTTCCAAATACGCAAGATAAATGGACAGCTTACCTTTTGTCCTATTGCGTTTGCTAGTCGTGTTTTGTCCAACTGTGAACGAACGTACACGACGACAGAATTAGAGGCTCTTGCGGTCGTCTGGGGATTTAAAAAATTTCATTATTATTTATATGGGTCGAAGACTATCGTATATTGCGATCACCAATCATTAACGTTTTTACAAACGTGTAAACTGTTACACCCCAGACTGGCTAGATGGACGCTCGCTCTGCAATACCAGTTTAAGATCGTACATGTCTCAGGGCAGCAAAACATTATTGCTGACGCTCTATCAAGGTCACCGCAGGGTTTAACAAAAGAGATTGATGTAAATACTACCTCAGAATTCCCTGTATTGCTGCTGCAGGAAAATCCATTTAAGACGTACTACGTCAATTTGTGTGTGCATATGGCCCAGTTACAGAAAAAAGATGCTCAATGGGGAAGTGTCATTCAAAGGTTACAACAGCAACCTTCGGATCAGATGGCAAATTATTACAAGCTGGTAAATGGCGTATTATTTTTCCGCTGTGGAAGGCCAAACAAAGTCCGTTGGTGTGTCTGTATACCTGACGCGCAAATAGAGAAACTTGTATGGTTCACTCATTTAACCTGGGGACATTTCGGTGCGACAAAATGTGCAGACAAGATAAGTGGGTACTGTTATTTTCCCAACATAAAGCGCAGAGTGCATGAGGTCTTAAAGAGGTGCATAATCTGTCAAAAAACAAAGCCGGATTCAAAAGGGACTAAGCACCCATTATGCTCAATATTAGTACAAGAACCAAAAGAATTAATTTCGTGCGATCTGTGTGGACCGTTACCCACTTCAAGAGGTGGTGTAAAATATGTGTTGGCATTTCTCGATGTGTGTACGAAATACGTAAAGCTATACCCGATAAAGGCGGCTACAGCCAAAGTAATTGTATTAAGATTGATAAGGGATTATCTTCCACATGTTGGTACACCTAAGGCGATCATAACAGACAATGCTAAAATATTCACGGGACTCCGATGGAAGCAGACTTTGTCTCAAGTCGGTGTGAAACATATACTAACATCATTTTACCACCCACAAGGCAATTTGGTTGAGAGGATTTTTAGAGAATTCAATCGATTTATGAGGACGTATTGCCATAATAAGCAAACTGCGTGGGCAAATTATGTGGAAGAGTTTGAGCAGATATACAATAACATGCCCCACTCCTCAACTGGATATACACCTTGTGAATTGATGTTCGGAGCAAAAGAGGAAAACTTCTGGACTGACCATATCCCCAAAACTCAGGAAACTGAGATGCCTTGGGAAGAAAAAATAAGACAAGCTATCATAAATATATCTTCCCCCATGAACCATGGACCTTGCCGTTGGTGGGGAGGCTTGCGTGCCTCAGCGATACAGATGGCCGTACCGCAGGTGCAACCACAACGGAGGGGTATCTGTTGAGAGGCCAGACAAACATGTGGTTCCTGAAGAGGGGCAGCAGCCTTTTCAGTAGTTGCAGGGGCAACAGTCTGGATGATTGACTGATCTGGCCTTGTAACATTAACCAAAACGGCCTTGCTGTGCTGGTACTGCGAACGGCTGAAAGCAAGGGGAAACTACAGCCGTAATTTTTCCCGAGGGCATGCAGCTTTACTGTATGATTAAATGATGATGGCGTCCTCTTGGGTAAAATATTCCGGAGGTAAAATAGTCCCCCATTCGGATCTCCGGGCGGGGACTACTCAAGAGGACGTCGTTATCAGGAGAAAGAAAACTGGCATTCTACGGATCGGAGCGTGGAATGTCAGATCCCTTAATCGGGCAGGTAGGTTAGAAAATTTAAAAAGGGAAATGGAGAGGTTAAAGTTAGATATAGTGGGAATTAGTGAAGTTCGGTGGCAGGAGGAACAAGACTTTTGGTCAGGTGATTACAGGGTTATAAATACAAAATCAAATAGGGGTAATGCAGGAGTAGGTTTAATAATGAATAAAAAAATAGGAGTGCGGGTTAGCTACTACAAACAGCATAGTGAACGCATTATTGTGGCCAAGATAGACACAAAGCCCATGCCTACTACAGTAGTACAAGTTTATATGCCAACTAGCTCTGCAGATGATGAAGAAATTGATGAAATGTATGACGAGATAAAAGAAATTATTCAGGTAGTGAAGGGAGACGAAAATTTAATAGTCATGGGTGACTGGAATTCGTCAGTAGGAAAAGGGAGAGAAGGAAACATAGTAGGTGAATATGGATTGGGGGGAAGAAATGAAAGAGGAAGCCGCCTTGTAGAATTTTGCACAGAGCATAACTTAATCATAGCTAACACTTGGTTCAAGAATCATAAAAGAAGGTTGTATACCTGGAAGAATCCTGGAGATACTAATAGGTATCAGATAGATTATATAATGGTAAGACAGAGATTTAGGAACCAGGTTTTAAATTGTAAGACATTTCCAGGGGCAGATGTGGATTCTGACCACAATCTATTGGTTATGAACTGCAGATTGAAACTGAAGAAACTGCAAAAAGGTGGGAATTTAAGGAGATGGGACCTGGATAAACTGAAAGAACCAGAGGTTGTAGAGAGTTTCAGGGAGAGCATAAGGGAACAATTGACAGGAATGGGGGAAAGAAATACAGTAGAAGAAGAATGGGTAGCTCTGAGGGATGAAGTAGTGAAGGCAGCAGAGGATCAAGTAGGTAAAAAGACGAGGGCTAATAGAAATCCTTGGGTAACAGAAGAAATATTGAATTTAATTGATGAAAGGAGAAAATATAAAAATGCAGTAAATGAAGCAGGCCAAAGGGAATACAAACGTCTCAAAAATGAGATCGACAGAAAGTGCAAAATGGCTAAGCAGGGATGGCTAGAGGACAAATGTAAGGATGTAGAGGCTTGTCTCACTAGGGGTAAGATAGATACTGCCTACAGGAAAATTAAAGAGACCTTTGGAGAGAAGAGAACCACTTGTATGAATATCAAGAGCTCAGATGGCAACCCAGTTCTAAGCAAAGAAGGGAAGGCAGAAAGGTGGAAGGAGTATATAGAGGGTTTATACAAGGGCGATGTACTTGAGGACAGTATTATGGAAGTGGAAGAGGATGTAGATGAAGATGAAATGGGAGATAAGATACTGCGTGAAGAGTTTGACAGAGCACTGAAAGACCTGAGTCGAAACAAGGTCCCGGGAGTAGACAATATTCCATTAGAACTAATGATGGCCTTGGGAGAGCCAGTCATGACAAAACTCTACCATCTGGTGAGCAAGATGTATGAGACTGGCGAAATACCCACAGACTTCAAGAAGAATATAATAATTCCAATACCAAAGAAAGCAGGTGTTGACAGATGTGAAAATTACCGAACTATCAGTTTAATAAGTCACAGCTGCAAAATACTAACGCGAATTCTTTACAGACGAATGGAAAAACTGGTAGAAGCGGACCTCGGGGAAGATCAGTTTGGATTCCGTAGAAATGTTGGAACACGTGAGGCAATACTAACTTTACGACTTATCTTAGAAGAAAGATTAAGGAAAGGCAAACCTACGTTTCTAGCATTTGTAGACTTAGAGAAAGCTTTTGACAACGTTAACTGGAATACTCTATTTCAAATTCTGAAGGTAGCAGGGGTAAAATACAGGGAGCGAAAGGCTATTTACAATTTGTACAGAAACCAGATGGCAGTTATAAGAGTCGAGGGGCATGAAAGGGAAGCAGTGGTTGGGAAAGGAGTGAGACAGGGTTGTAGCCTCTCCCCGATGTTATTCAATCTGTATATTGAGCAAGCAGTAAAGGAAACAAAAGAAAAATTCGGAGTAGGTATTAAAATTCATGGAGAAGAAGTAAAAACTTTGAGGTTCGCCGATGACATTGTAATTCTGTCAGAGACAGCAAAGGACTTGGAAGAGCAGTTGAACGGAATGGACAGTGTCTTGAAAGGAGGATATAAGATGAACATCAACAAAAGCAAAACGAGGATAATGGAATGTAGTCAAATTAAATCGGGTGATGCTGAGGGGATTAGATTAGGAAATGAGACACTTAAAGTGCCCGCATCTCGTGGTCGTGCGGTAGCGTTCTCGCTTCCCACGCCCGGGTTCCCGGGTTCGATTCCCGGCGGGGTCAGGGATTTTCTCTGCCTCGTGATGGCTGGGTGTTGTGTGATGTCCTTAGGTTAGTTAGGTTTAAGTAGTTCTAAGTTCTAGGGGACTGATGACCATAGATGTTAAGTCCCATAGTGCTCAGAGCCATTTGAACCATTTGAGACACTTAAAGTAGTAAAGGAGTTTTGCTATTTAGGGAGTAAAATAACTGATGATGGTCGAAGTAGAGAGGATATAAAATGTAGACTGGCAATGGCAAGGAAATCGTTTCTGAAGAAGAGAAATTTGTTAACATCGAGGATAGATTTAAGTGTCAGGAAGTCGTTTCTGAAAGTATTTGTATGGAGTGTAGCCATGTATGGAAGTGAAACATGGACGATAACCAGTTTGGACAAGAAGAGAATAGAAGCTTTCGAAATGTGGTGTTACAGAAGAATGCTCAAGATAAGGTGGGTAGATCACGTAACTAATGAGGAGGTATTGAATAGGATTGGGGAGAAGAGAAGTTTGTGGCATAACTTGACTAGAAGAAGGGATCGGTTGGTAGGACATGTTTTGAGGCATCAAGGGATCACAAATTTAGCATTGGAGGGCAGCGTGGAGGGTAAAAATCGTAGAGGGAGACCAAGAGATGAATACACTAAGCAGATTCAGAAGGATGTAGGTTACAGTAGGTACTGGGAGATGAAGAAGCTTGCACAGGATAGAGTAGCATGGAGAGCTGCATCAAACCAGTCTCAGGACTGAAGACCACAACAACAACAATCATAAATATGACGAAAAAGGCTGATCAGAGAAAACAACGATATGACAAATTAATCAAAAGGGTACAGACATACCATGTCGGAGAGAAGGTACTAGTTAAACGACATACCAAATCATCCGTAATAAAGTATAAAGAAATGGGAGTTGCTATATACTGGACCATACATTATCCTACAAATTCCGAATCCGGGGGCTTATCTGTTAGCATACCCGGGATTGAACAAAATAAAAGGGTTATTTTCTCATAACGACTTAAAAAAATATAATGAAGATTAGAAGATAGTGAGGAATGGTGTTCCGAGTGACAGAAATGAACGCTCGTAAAAAACATAACAATAAACTGTGTGTGTAGTGTTAAAAACCTTTAAATTGAAATAGTTAATCAGTGACATAGAGTATAGAAATAGTGACTAACTATTACTAGCGAGTGTTGTAAAGAAGATAATGGAGATAGGCTTCACCTGTGGTTTGGGTGAAGATAGAACTTTAGCATTGCTAATGTCATCAAGATCTATAAAGGATCTAACTGACCTTCGAGAAGAATGAAATGTTTCCCGCAAATGACGCTGAATAATCAGAAGAGGTTCTGAGTGAATATTCATATATAATCTCATGTGAACGCTTAGATGTGTAAACGTGTGAAGGGATGTGTTGTGGCAGTGAATCGTGAGCGACGGTTAACGCCTCAAAGATAATTTCCCGCGCAAAACAGTTGAAGTCGGCGCGAGAGTTAAAATCGATATAGACGACACAGATATGCTTTGTAAGAGACTCGCACCAAACGCGAGGGTAATCTGATTCATGTTGAACTTTAAAAGGAAAAAGTGTTATAATTAGAAGTTAAGAGTTTTTAATTTATTAATGAATGATTAAAGAAAGTAATATTCATAGAATTAGTAGTAATTTAATGGTTCGTGTTCGTTTGGGAATTTTGTTTGAAAAATCCATTTCCATATATGAGCATGGATGAACGCCGTATGAATCAGAGAGTAAATGAAAGAAGTGAATCCGCATTCCTCAATGCTAATAACTTTTACATTTCAGCACTCAAGCGGAGAAATATATGTATTTAGAATAAAACGTTTTTTGAGTATAGCTAAATTATATGACTTATCAAGGAAATATGGATGATGTCTTGGTATAAAATGAACTACACTTTCCATTATTCGATGATTTGAATCCAAAATCTATTGTAAGTTGCATGAATCCTTTAAATTACGAAGAACAAATCAGGGATAGAAAATCTGTTAGAACTTTGGGACTTATAAGCACAAGTGGGGAGGCAAAGTCAAAAGGAGTATTCAAACGAGAGTAAATCTGATGATGCTTTTGGCAACATCATTAGTTAATGGTTGAATTCCTTGAAGTACGTCGTAACAAAAAGGATCCATGAAGCCATAAGGATTTTGCTTTCAAAAAGGAGAATCTTGGACGGTGGAACCTAATCAGTTCTCTTACAGGAAGAGTTTCTCTTTTGGTCATTGCTAATTCTTTTGGAATGAATGTTGCATGTGAATTTGAGTACCCCTGTCCCTTCTACTCTTCCCATTGTGGGCCGCGTAGAAGATCAACTACAGAAGGGGCCGCGTAGAAGACCGACTACAAATATGGACGTCGGGGACATGCAAGACCCGGGGGAGTTTAGCACCGCAAGATATTGTCCTAGGAACAAGATTGTAAAACAAGAATTCACGTTATTTATTGTAAAACGTTTTTTTTTGCTAGAGGCACAAACCACTCTTCTCCAAATCGTGATACAAATTGATCCCTGTCTTTCCTTTAGCTATGAATTTCAAAATTATATATTTTTTTCTTCTATAGGCTTACCTATCTTCTATGTACCGTAGGCTGGGGGTCTAGGCTTAAGAGGTTTTCCAAGGTTTCCCTGCTTAAGAAAGTTCCCGAATGGGTAGACCCTGACATCAGTTCATGAAAGATCATCTTCCTTGGTTGTGCACAGCAAACATAACACCTAGATGCACGTAAAAGCAATACAGCCGCGGTACCTGTCTCTTCATTTCTTCTGTCTTCAACCTTTCTTTTCTTCGTCTGTCTCAAACATAATATTCTCTTTCAGTCGGAGGACTGACAATCATCACTTCCGGGTTATCCACGCTAATAGATAGCTCGTGAAGTGTGTTCGGTGAATCAAAATTGAGCTCACAAACTTCGCTCGCTGCGAGGGGCATTGTAATCTCCCGACGGAAAATTACCCTCTACCACGCAATAATTAATAAGGGTTAATCAAATCATCCACAATTATTTACTTTTGAAAAGTATCTGATCAGATTTTTTAGTAATATATGCGCCGACAGCTCGTCGACGCCAAGGTATTTTTCTAGTACGTTTATTCTTTGGAATAACAGAGGTACAGAGATGTATGCTCCATGGTCATTATAGAGGGAGAGAGAAACAGCTTCGGAAGTATCGGTTGGAAGATTGTCTGATTGCTAAAAGAGACATTTTTTACTCTTCTTCGCGCTAAAACGAGCTAGGAACGTTTGTGCCGCTAGCGTGATAGATAAAGAGAAAGGAAAACCTGTAAAAGCAAATTATATGAGACTTGAAATCCACAGAAAACGGAACATGTACGGAGATGGATTCAATATACAATTTTCCTCAGAAATAAGGTTTGTGACCATTTTATTCTAGAGTGAATGACGAATGAGTTCTCTGTCTGAATCATTGATGATTGTCTGGGCCCTGTAATTAATTGGGAAGTTTCAGCTGTGACGAAGAGAGCCTGCAATCTCTGAGTTTTTTTTATAAATCGTCCAAAAAGGCTTCGTCCACATCTGAAATTTTAGATCTGTCGTAAACTGAACGAATTGTTCAAACGATCGATTTTCCCAACTGAATGCAGCGCTTAATAATAATAACAAATGTAAAGATCTTTTCCAGCAAGCCAGCCGCTGAATATTAAGACGAAGGGCTCCACCAGAGATTCTACTAGGCTGATTTCACGTAAATAATATATTTAAACTGTACACAGATAAAGGACAGAGAGAGAGAGAGAGAGAGAGAGAGAGCGAATGAAATTCTAGAAATTACTCAGAATCCTCCATTAGCATAATTGTTTGTCTGTCTTTTCACGGATCAGCCTACATATAAACCACGAAGCCCTGACTTTATTGTACCGATTTATGTGTGAGAGTGAAGGAGTAATAAAGGCGACAGATACACCTCTGTACAGACAAAACATTACACCAAGTTAGCGGCAAGCTGCATTCACATATTTTCATCATTTACAAAGTAGAGAGAATTCATTATAAGGGTACCTCGTACCACACCTAACATCTCTCCCTGTTTCTCTCCCAAACAGAACGAGGGAAAAATGACCGCCTATATGCCTCTGTACGAGCCCTAATCTCTGTTATTTTATCTTTATGTGGTCTTTCCGTGAAATGTAAGTTGGCGGCAGTAAAATTGTGCTACAGTCAGTCTCAAATGCTGGTTCTCTAAATTTCCTCAATAGCGATTCACGAAAAGAACGCCTCCTTTCCTCTAGAGACTCCCACCCGAGTTCCTGAAGCATTTCCGTAACACTCGCGTGATGATCAAACCTACCATCAGGACCTGGCGATTTATTTATTTTCAACCCATTCAGCTGCTTCACAACCCCAGGGATGTCTATCACTATGTCCTCCATACGGGAATCTGTACGAGACTCAAACGGCGGAATGTTTGTACTATCCTCCTGCGTGAAAGATTTCTCGAATGATAAATTTAAAATTTTAGCTTTCGTTTTGTAGTCTTCCGTTGCCAGGCCAAACTGATCAGTGAGTGACTGGATGGAAGCCTTCGACCCGCTTACCGATTTTACGTAAGACCAGAATTTCCTTGGGTTTTCAGCAAGATCTTTTGCTAAGGTATGACGCTGGTAGTGATTGAACGCTTCGCGCATCGCTCTTTTTACAGCAGCACGAATCTCTACTAACTTTTGCCTGTCCTCAACTCCCGATCTTTCTTGTACTGCGAGTGCAACTGTCTTTGCTTCCTGAGCATTCTCCGAATTGCGCTGTTAAACCACGGTGGGTCTTTTACCGTCCGTAACCCACGTTTTCGGCACATACTTGTCGAATGCGTGATTTACAATGTGTTTAAAATTTGCCCATAATTCTTCCACGTCCATCGTACCGGAAGTAAATGAAGTCGATTCATTTACTAAGTGTGATGCTAACAACTGCTTATCTGCTCTTTCTAGTAAGAATACTCTCCTAGTCTTCTTGACCGACTTTTTAACTTTCGTAACCATAGTCGTAATGACAACATCATAATCACTAATCCCTGTCTCAACACTGACACCGTCGATGAGGTCTGGCCTGTTCGTGGCTACCAGATCTAAAATATTTCCATTACGCGTTGGCTGACGATTTAGCTGCTCAAGACAGTTTTCGGATAATGAGTTCAAAAGTAATTCACACGACGGCTTGTCTGTACCACCTGTAATGAATCCATGGACAACCCAGTCTATACTAGGTAGGTTGAAGTCGCCTCCGACTAATATAGCATGATCCGGGTACTTCTGCGATACAGAATGTAGACTCCCTTTGAATGATTCTAGAACTGTCACGGTGGAACCTGGTGGCCGGTAATAACACCCAACAATTAACTTTATTTCCCCTAGCCCTGTTAAACGTGTCCAGATAACTTCACAATCACACTCTACTTCGACCTCAGTAGACACAATATTTTTGTCAACTGCAATGAAGACACCACCTGCTACGGTGTCTAATCTGTCTTTCCGATACACGTTCCAACCCTCACTAAATATTTCAGAACTTCCTATCTCAGGGTTCAGCCAGGTCTCAGTCCCGAGAATAATTTGCGCGCCACACGCTTCCTGGAGGGCAGTAAATTCAGGAACTTTATTCCGAACACTCTGAAAATTTACTGCTGGTATCTTGATATCTGAAGTGTCTTTACACTGAGCGTGTCCTGATTTCCCTGCCTGCACGTCGACTGGTGAATGTTCATCAGGACACCTCGCACTTCTGCCTAGCCTAAAAAAACCCCATGTGCACGCAAGTACTCTGCTACCCGAGTAGCCGCTTCTTCAAGCAGTATCATATCTCCCATTTCATCTTCGTCTACATCCTCTTCCATTTCCGTTATATTGTCCTCAAGTACATCGCCCTTGTATAGACCCTCTATATACTCCTTCCACGTTTCTGCTTTCCCTTCTTTGCTTATAACTGGGTTGCCATCTGAGCTCTTGATATTCATACAAGTGGTTCTCTTTTCTCGAAACGTCTCTCTAATTTTCTTGTAGGCAGTATCTACCTTATCCCTAGTGATATATGCTTCTACATTCCTGCACTTGTCCTCTAGCCCTCTCTGCATAGCCAATTTGCACTTCCCGACGTTTTTATATTTTTTCGTTCCATTAATTAAATTCAATATCTCTTCTGTTACCCAAGGATTTCTACTAGCCCTCATCTTTTTACCTACTTGATCCTCTGCTGCCTTCACTATTTCATCTCTCAAAGCTACCCATTCTTCTTCTACTGTATTTTTTTCCCACATTCTTGTCAATCGTTCCGTAATGCTCTCCAGGAAACTCTCTACAACCTCTGGTTCTGACAGTTTATCCAGGTCCCATCTCCTTAAATTTCCACCTTTTTGCAGTTTCTTCAGTTTTAATCTACAGTTCATAACCAATAGATTGTGGTCAGATACCATATCTGCCCCTGAAAATGTCTTACAATTTAAAACCTGGTTCCTAAATCTGTGTCTTACCATTATATAATCTATCTGAAACCTTCCAGTATCTCCAAGCCTCTTCCATACTAACAACCTACTTTCATGATTCTTGAACCAGGTATTAGCTATGATTAAGTTATGGTCTGTGCAAAATTCTACCAGGCGGCTTCCTCTTTTATTCCTTACCCCCATTCCATATTCACCTACTATGTTTCCTTCTCTTCCTTTTCCTACTATCGAATTCCAGCCACCCATGACTATTAAATTTTCTTCTCACTTCATTATCTGAATAATTTCTTTTATCTCATCATACATGTCACAAATCACGTTAAGTACTCAAATAAATTACTGGTCTCCTAAAACGCGATGACAATTAACCCCTCAATTTTTTTTAAAGAAATCGAGGAACTCAGCGCTCAGTTTGTCCAAAGACTTTCATCACAGGCCCACAATGACCTTGCATTAACAGAAACCTGAGTCAGTTACTTCATAATCCATCGACGCCCCCGCCGTTGCACTATACCAAAACAATACCAACAGTTACTCAATTTGAGGCTGGAACGGGAGATTCGCGGAATCGCTTGTGACCTGCCAACACTTAGGACTCAGCAGAGGGAAAACATGTCCCTGCTCCGAACCAGCAGAACCACAACGCGTCAACTGTTGCCGATACAGGGCTGTCAACCTATACGAAACAACAAAGAGCAAAAATAATTAGATGAAAAGTAACATACACAGCAATACCCAAACGGGCAATTAAAAATTCAGTTTTTAGAACTTCAGCATGGGAGCGGCCAACTCACAACATTACAAGATAATTTAAAAGAATAATTACATAATACACTGAAGAGCCAAAGAAACTGCTATACTTGCCTAATATCGTGTAGGGCCCCCGCGAGCACGCAGAAATGCCGCAACACGACATGGCATGGACTTGACTAATGTCTGAAGTAGTGCCGGAGGGAAAAGACAACATGACTCCTGCAGGGCTGTGCATAAATCCGTAAGAATACGACGGGGTGGAGTTCTCTTCTGAACACCACGCTGCAAGGCATCCCAGATATGCTCAATAATGATCATGTCTGGGGAGGTTGGTGGCCGGTGGCCAGCGGAAGTGTTTAAACTCAGAAGACTGTTCCTGGAGCCATTCTGTAGCAATTCTGGACGCATGGGGTGTCGCACCTTTCTGCTGGAATTGCCCAAGTCTGTCGGAATGCATAATGGACATGAATGGACGCAGGTGATCAGACAGGATGCTTACATGTAACCTGTCAGAGTCGTACCTAGACGTATCGAGTCCCATATTACTCCAGCTCCACAAGCCCCACGCCATTACAGAGCCTGCATCCTCCTCAACAGTCCCCTGCTGACATGCAGGGTCTATGGATTCATGAGCTTGTCTCCATACCCGTACACGTCCATCTGCTCGATACAATTTCGAACAAGACTAGTCCCACCAGGCAACATGTTTACAGTCATCAACAGTCCAATGTAAATGTTGATGGGCCCAGGCGAGGCGTAAGGCTTTGCGTCGTTCAGTCATCAAGTGTACACGAGTGGGCCATCGGTTCCAAAAGCCCATATCGATAATCGTTGAATGGTTCACTCACTGGCACTTGATGGTGACCCAGCTTTGAAATCTGCAGCAATTTGCGGGAGGGTTGCATTTCTATCTCTCTGGACGATTCGCATCAGTCGTTGTTGGTCCCATTCTTGGAGTACCTTTTTCCGGCAGCAGCGATGTCGGAGATTTGCTGTTTTACCGGATTTCTGATATTCACGGTACAATCGTGGGTGGTTTGTATAGGAAATTTCCCACTACATCGCTACCACGGAGATGCTGTGTCCCACCGCTCATGCACCGCCTATAACACCACGTTCAAACTCACTTAAATCTTGATATCCTGCCATTGCAGCAGCAGTAACTGACCTAACAACTGCGCCAGACACTTGTTGTCTAATACACTCCTGGAAATGGAAAAAAGAACACATTGACACCGGTGTGTCAGACCCACCATACTTGCTCCGGACACTGCGAGAGGGCTGTACAAGCAATGATCACACGCACGGCACAGCGGACACACCAGGACCCGCGGTGTTGGCCGTCGAATGGCGCTAGCTGCGCAGCATTTGTGCACCGCCGCCGTCAGTGTCAGCCAGTTTGCCGTGGCATACGGAGCTCCATCGCAGTCTTTAACACTGGTAGCATGCCGCGACAGCGTGGACGTGAACCGTATGTGCAGTTGACGGACTTTGAGCGAGGGCATATAGTGGGCATGCGGGAGGCCGGGTGGACGTACCGCCGAATTGCTCAACACGTGGGGCGTGAGGTCTCCACAGTACATCGATGTTGTCGCCAGTGGTCGGCGGAAGGTGCACGTGCCCGTCGACCTGGGACCGGACCGCAGCGACGCACGGATGCACGCCAAGACCGTAGGATCCTACGCAGTGCCGTAGGGGACCGCACCGCCACTTCCCAGCAAATTAGGGACACTGTTGCTCCTGGGGTATCGGCGAGGACCATTCGCAACCGTCTCCATGAAGCTGGGCTACGGTCCCGCACACCGTTAGGCCGTCTTCCGCTCACGCCCCAACATCGTGCAGCCCGCCTCCAGTGGTGTCGCGACAGGCGTGAATGGAGGGACGAATGGAGACGTGAGGTCTTCAGCGATGAGAGTCGCTTCTGCCTTGGTGCCAATGATGGTCGTATGCGTGTTTGGCGCTGTGCAGGTGAGCGCCACAATCAGGACTGCATACGACCGAGGTACACAGGGCCAACACCCAGCATCATGGTGTGGGGAGCGATCTCCTACACTGGCCGTACACCACTGGTGATCGTCGAGGGGACACTGAATAGTGCACGGTACATCCAAACCGTCATCGAACCCATCGTTCTACCATTCCTAGACCGGCAAGGGAACTTGCTGTTCCAACAGGACAATGCATGTCCGCATGTATCCCGTGCCACCCAACGTGCTCTAGAAGGTGTAAGTCAACTACCCTGGCCAGCAAGATCTCCGGATCTGTCCCCCATTGAGCATGTTTGGGACTGGATGAAGCATCGTCTCACGCGGTCTGCACGTCCAGCACGAACGCTGGTCCAACTGAGGCGCCAGGTGGAAATGGCATGGCAAGCCGTTCCACAGGACTACATCCAGCATCTCTACGATCGTCTCCATGGGAGAATAGCAGCCTGCATTGCTGCGAAATGTGGATATACACTGTACTAGTGCCGACATTGTGCATGCTCTGTTGCCTGTGTCTATGTGCCTGTGGTTCTGTCAGTGTGATCATGTGATGTATCTGACCCCAGGAATGTGTCAATAAAGTTTCCCCTTCCTGGGACAATGGATTCACGGTGTTCTTATTTCAATTTCCAGGAGTGTATAAGCGTTGCCGACAGCAGCGCCGTATTAAGCCTGTTTACATATCTCTGTATTTGAATACGCATGCCTATACCAGTTTCTTTGGCGTTTCAGTGTAATTCAAACAAAAAAAATCAAGGTATACCTTTACTGGGGCCTCTTACTGGCTAATAGACATTGTCATTGGGATACGCACCAGATGGCAGATGGCCGGTTATACTGTGTACCTGTAACACAAAGGGCTCCTCAACACGGAGTAAGAGAGTGTGCAAATCCAAGCACCCACACACACATGACCCACGCGTGCTTACTTTCAGGCTGAGTGCACACAACTTTAGTTACTGGCCAAATCCAGTAACTCGCCCCAGGAAGGGCCATGAAGTTTACAACAAACAGATATTACAATCAGTAGTATCAAATACTTAATAATAACAAACCATGATTTCAAGTACAAGATTAACTTTGGAAAGTACTAGCTTAGCACATACAGAAACCTTCAGTTTGAGACACATAGCCCCAAACGGATCACCGAAAGGCATAAAGAAACGGGATTCCTGGCCAGCTCACACAGGGCGGAATTAAGGTAACTTGCCAATGAACGGCTGGAAAAACAGTAACAATTTTTTTATAAAGTTTATGAGAGTCTAACTGCATAATGTGAACTCTGAATGCAAAGGATGAAGATGTGTTTTAAGGATGAAGATTTTAGTATGAGAATAATCAGAATAGCTTTGATATAAACTTTATTATATAAACATTTATGTCGGTTAGTAATTTACCTTTTTTGCCTGCCAGTCTTTGTTTGAAGTCTATAGACTTATTAACTACTTTTTTTAGATGCTTAAAACGTTGTGCGCACATTTATGACGTTGTTATCTAAAAAGTAGACTACAATCAAATGATTTCAATCAATAGTTTTTATACTATAAATACATAAATTCGACAATCAAGATTAAGGTAATTTTTTATAATTAATAAGGGTATATTTTTCCTCCTGATGACAGTAAGCTGGTGTCTGTAGTCTACTTTTCTCCAAATGGTAGCCTGAAATATCACAAAAAATGTCAGACCTCTAGCTCAAATAGTTTTTTTTTGCATAAAATAAACATGTCAGAAAATTTGATTTTTGGGAAATTCAGTTTAAAGGTACATTTCATCTGTTAATCATCCCTGTTGTTCTTAAAACCCTCCAGTTGCATAATATTCTTGGTTTGTGTGTTCACCATCTTCTTGTTCAAATGTATGTGAAATCTTATGGGACTTAACTGCTAAGGTCATCAGTCCATAAGCTTACACACTACTTCTCCTAAATTATCCTAAGGACAAACACACACACCCGTGTCCGAGGGAGGACTCGAACCTCCGCCGGGACCAGCCGCACAGTCCATGACTGCAGCGCCTTAGACCGCTCGGCTAATCCTGCGCGGCTGTTCCCCATCTTCTTTCTTCCTTTTCTTGCTCCTCTTTGCTAGTCTGGCCTCGTTAGTTGCCTCAAGAAACCATTTTTCGCCTTCGGCCACTCTCAAGGAATCAATTGCTATCAGTGCTTGTCTCATATTGAAACCAGGAATTAGTCCCAACAACTCTAAAACATCACATCTGCTAACTGCCCCATCATTAAAGCAAATAACTGCATCTAATACACCTAATCTCATGGTATTGAAACCAACAGACACAGTTTTAGGCAGGCGTTCCCATATCACATGTTGAAACATTCATTCACATTTTGTGTCTTTCCATGTAAGCACCATGACAACAGTTTAGTGTCACTTAGGTCCCTGTATGTGCGCTTGATTGCTTCCAATACCTCAAATGGCAGGGAATGATGGTGTGCATAAGTCTCACCATTTGCTATTGCTTTTTTGTATCCAAACCGTGTGTCTACACCACTGTCACAGAGAGCATGCTGTGGATGGTCATCTGTAGAAACTTTATGGAAAAAGGTAGCCCATACTGCTTTCTTCATGGCCTCAATATTGTCTCGATTCCTTCTTATGGTTAAACCATAACAGAGCTGCATTTTGTCCACCTCTTCCTTAGTAAGACGACTGAGACCGACTACCAACTGGTCTGCCATCACTGAGTTTTTTCCCCTTGATATCTTCTATTAGCTTACGTAAACGTGTGCCCATCCTCTTTAGGACATGACCAGCACACTCGTAACTTTTCTTCCATAAGGCTTATTTTCCAACACATTTGCAAACCCTTTGGAGTCTCCGTCTCCAAGGTACTTCACATATTGTACACCATAATTCTCTTCTGACCTTTGAAATATTCTGAGAACTCCCTCTGATTCCATTCCACCACTGTACCCAGAAAAATTCTGATCACAAACATGATCCTGGTTATTTCCTTTGGAACCATGGAAGTACTTTGTCATACATTCTATATCAATCACCTTTCCATCTTCTAGGGATGTTGCGGTGACAACACCATTCAATGATAGGTGACCACGCTTCTGCCATGTCCCATCAAAGGCTGCAGCTATATCAGTGTTACCTTCATTGCATAACACAGTTCTTCTACTGTTTTCTTCACTGACACAGCACTCACTTGACCAAGACTTTCAAGAAGTAACTGTGCGCACTTCCCAAATCTTGTAGGTGGGGGCAAATTCATGATAGCGCAAACTGTTTGAGCTGCCTTTCTACCCTTCCCAATACACCTCATTCCATGTGCAAGTCCGATATTTGTGTTATAAACTCTTCCTTTGCACAATCCAGAAGAATACCCACACAGAAATCACAAAACACTTTTAACTTACTAGCCACTCCTTCCCCGCCTTCAAAATCTTCGACGATTTTAATACCACCTTTTCCACAAAGCGCACACACAGCAACATTCTTTAGAAGCGAACATAAAGCACTCAATTCAGCAATTATGGAAACACATTCCGTTACAGTGTTTTGACCATATTTTATAGAAATGTCACTCGGGATACTCAAATATTTTAGCATCTGTCTTGAGGCACTTGGCGGAGACGACATAACACCCAGTTGGTTTGTGGATGTAATTGCACAGTCTCTACTTTGCAACGAAGTAAACCGATTACCATAAAACTTACGTTTTCCCGTTCCAAAACACATTCCGAGAATGACACAGCACCAGCAACTCAACAATGTGCAGAAGTTTGAACACAAATAACTCTCGAAAACCATATATATACAAAGGAAAACATAGGAGCATCGGAAAGCGCGTGTGCTAACACAAAACACGATTACGCGGTGTATCTTTTCGAAGCGGCAAAATAATAATGACGCCATCTGACATCCGATCGCAGCGGAAACATGGTCGTTGCTGCATACCGACATATATTTAAATTTGTTTTAAAGGTGTTTCCGATGTCCGAATCGATTCATTTTACTACTATTTTGTCCACAAAACTCTAAATATTGATTTAAGACGGAAAAAATTCAAATTTTTGAAGCAGATTCATTAGCAAGTGACCTTAACAAACTTTAACTACAGTACGTACAAAACAGTCTTCACAGGGAATTTCAAACAAATGCTGAGGAGGCCAGTAGCTTCAGGACCCCAGGTAGGCACCGGATAATACTGCTCTGCTTCTCATGGCTGCTAACAAGTTGTTCAGTACGTCTCGTTGTATTTAGCACACCACGACTGACTGATGCACGTTGTAACCAAGTTGCACTTGACGAGAGCCGCTCCTTGCCCACTAAATTCGCCGGTAGCAACGGTCAAAGCTGCAGGAAAACGCGGGCCCCCATAGCCCAACGGTCAACAGCGTCACCTCCCTGCAATCGCCAAGAGGGCTAATACTCCAGGCACACGCGTCCAGCTCGGTGTCCGACACACCACTCACCAACACAAAGCCCCAGAGGGAACCCATAAGCCAGCAAAAGATGACACAACAAGGGCCAAAGTGGATGGAACGGGCGCACAAGTGGTTCCAGCAGGATCGCGCGCTCTCCCTCACGGAAGCCGCCACGTCCCATTAATATTGTCCACCCGGTGGTCAGTGTACAATGTGAATAGAATGGGTCCGCATACACTGACCCTGGGTTTCACACAAATCTATTTCCACTTCTGTCAATGGTTCTCCATACAAGAGAAGATGCTAGTATTACAGGTAATTCCGAAATATTTCTGTTTGTTGATGACACTAGCTTGGAAGTAAAGGATGTTGTGTGCAACATTGGCTCTGTTTCAAATAGTGCAGTTCATGACATAAGTTCATGGCTTGTAGAAAATAAAGTGACACTAAATGACAGTAAGACTCAGTTTTTACAGTTCCTAACGCACAATTCAACAAAACATGAAGTTTTAATGTCACAGAATGGGCATATGGTTAGTGAAACTGAACAGTTCAGATTTCTAGGTGTTCAAATAGTTAACTGTCGTGGAAAGCTCACGTTTAGGATCTTGTTCAATCACTTAATGCTGCCATTCTGACTATTCGAACGGTGTCTGAAGTAAGTGATTATTCGACTCGAAAATTAGTCTACTTTGCTTATTTTCATTCGCTTATGTCATATGGGTAACTCGTCTCATTCTCAAAGGATATTTTTCGCTCAGAAACGGGCAGTTTGGGTAATAATTGTTGTAAGTTCGCTAACTTCTTGCCGACTCCTTTTTACTAGTCTGGGTATTCTGACATTGCCCTCTCAATATATACATTCTTTACTGTCGTTTCTTGTTAACAATATCACCCTATTCCCAAGAATTAGCAGCTTTCACTTAGTTAATACTAGGCAGAAATCCAATCTGCATTTGGATCGCATTTGTGTATCCATTTCCAATAAGCTCCAGCAACAATTCAAAAATCTTGGCAGTAATTCACTCGCTTTCAAATCGAAACTGAAAGCTTCCTCATGGGTCACTCCTATTCTGTCGAGGAGTTCCTTGAAAAATTAAGCTGATTCCTATGTTACATTGTTCATTGCGTTTGCTTACACTTAGGGCTTGACTTTTTTGGGTTCATAAACGTTTTATTTTATTTATTATTACTTTTTTGTTGTAATTTCATTTATTGACACGTTCCATGACCTTGGAGATTTGCTCCTCAATTTGGTCCTACGGAACTAGACATGTAAATAAAATAAAATTCTTTACCAAGAAAGCCTCAATCAAGTCACAACTTTTTTTTGTAACTCTGTATAACCATAAGTTTGATAGTGGAGGTTTGTGTGGTACCGAGTGAATTTAAGGTCGAGTAATTTCGCCCCTGGACTTGATATTTGCCTGGATTCGGTTAGGAAGTCGGTCCACAAGGTTGTGCAGGTACGTCCCATCCAGTTTAAGCCATTCACTGAGAATATGATAGAGTATTTCCACCAAATTACAGGGCTGATGCTGGCAATTTTCTCGCATGTCCCACAAATTTTATGTGGGGTTCTAGTCAGGTAATTTTTCAGGCCAATCGAGATGTAATAGAGTGAGGAAATGTTCAGAAAACCAATCACATATTCTTCCATCCCGATGAATTTTTGCTATTGCCGTCTTGAAAAATAGGGGTATCAAAAGCATACACATCATCGAGATATTGACCGGAAGGTAACACCTGATCATTACAGAAAGCTTAAATAAACCTGGTGGTTCATGATAGTGGTCATCTCAGTGACCGGGCCCAATTCATGATAAGAAAAACACCACCAACATATCACAGACCCATCTCCAGCTTAATCTTGACCTTGCACACATTCAGAATGAAGTGCGTCATCTGAATATAGACAAAATGGTGATTCTTCAGATAACATTACGTTCCACCAGTCAGCTACTGATCACGTTCGATGATTTACAGCCAATTGAAGAGGCGCACCATTATGTGCCTGTGTGAACAACAGCCTCTTGCGAGGTGATCGGAGTCGGTAATTGCATGCAGTTCTAGTCGCAATCTTCTCTCGCTAACAGGTGGGGATGGAGCTCCATTCACTGCCTGCGGAAATTTCTGTCGCGTCTGGAAGCGATTTTGATTCTGTGTTTCATTCTGACCTTCGCACAGTCGTTTCCTCCGTCATTGTTGGGGTTACCACGGGGTCCCAACAGCTCATACTGAGTTTCGTATGATAGATTTTTCGGGTTCCATGCAGATTGGCGTGGAGGAGTGACTCCGTTCGAGATACTTCATCATATTTGAGTCACAATACGTTATATGAATTAGTCGCAGCTGAATGTCAGTGGCAGTGAATGGTATGTTTGTGCATTACTTCTTTTTTCCGTTCTTGTAGACGTATATGATCTACGCTTTCTTCCACCCAGAGGGCATAGTTTATTATCCGAGGGACGTATTACAGCTAAGAGGGGGCTAACTCATTTGCGAATTCTTTATAGAATCTGACTTTGATTCCATCAGGCCTTGAGAACGTTGTAAAATTTTAGCGGTTTCAGATCTTTTCTCAAGGCAAGGTCACAGACGTTAATAAGCTGAAGCGCCAACTGGTATAGACATGTGTATTCATATACAGAGATACATAAAAAGGCAGAATATGGCGCTGCGATGGTAACGCCTATGTACGACAACAAATGTCTGGCGGAGTAGTTATATCGGTTACTGCTGCTACAATGCAAGGTTATCAAGATTTAAGTGAGTTTGAACGCCGAGATATAGAAGGTGCACGAGCGATGGATGACAGCATCTCCGAGCTAGCGATGAAGTGTGGACATTCCCGTACGACCACTTCACGAGTATACCGTGAGTATCAGGAATCCGGTAAAACATCAAACCTCCGACATCGCTGTGGCCGGAATAACATCCTGCAAGAACGGGACCAGCGACTACTGAAGAGAACTGTTCAACGTGTCGGAAGTGCAACTCTTCCGCAAATTGCTGCGGATTTCAGTGCAGAGCCATCAACGAGTGTCAGCGTGCGAACCATTCATTGAAACATCATCGATATGGGTTTGATGACTGCACAACGCAAAGCTTTCCGCTTCGCCTGTGCCCGTCAGTACCGACATTGGACTATCAATGTCTGGAAAGATGTTGCCTGGTCGGACAAGTCTCGTTTCAAATTGTATCGAGCGGATGGACGTGTACGGGTATGGAGACAACCTCACGAATCCACGGACCCTGCACATTAGCAGGGGACTGTTAAAGCTGGTGGCGGCTCTGTAATGGTGTGGGGCGAGTGCAGTTGGAGTGATACGGGGCCCCTGATACGTCTAGATACGACTCTGACAGGTGACACGTACGTAAGCATCCTGTGTGATCACCTGCATCCATTCATGTCCATTATGCATTCTGATGGACTTGAGTAATTCCAGCAGGAGAATGTAACACCCGAAACGCCCAGAATTGCTACAGAGAGGCTCCAGGAACACTCTTCTGAGTTTAAACACTTGCGCTGGCCTCCGAAATCCCCAGACATGAGCATATCTGGAATGCCTTGCAACGTGCTGTTCAGAAGAGATCATCACCGCCTCGTACTCTTACGGATTTATGGATATCCCTGCAGGATTCATGATGTCAGTTCCCTCCAGTACTACTTCAGACATTATTCGAGTCCATGCCACGTCGTTTTGCGGCACTTCTGCTTGCTAGCAGTGGCACTACACCATATTAGGCAGGTGTACCAGTTGCTTTGTCTCTTCACTGTAATTGCTAACGAGTGATGTCCTTACGTAGCCAGCATCTTTATTCAGATAGTTATAATATTTCCAGGCGAAGAAAACAAATAGGAAATTTGTGCATTCTCTTTGAATTCACATGGAGTTTAGCTCAGTTGAGGAGATGCATTTTCGCGCCACGGCTTTAAAAAAGTAGTTTCCTTGTGCCAGACATTTTAAACGTTGTGGCAATCACGAACATTCGAGAAAACAAAACGCGCGAGAGCTACAGTTTGCGGTGCCTGTAAACCAGGCAGATAAGCCCGTAACGCCCTGATAAAGAGTTTACTGCGGACTTACGGCTCCGGGCAAGGAACAGTTATCTCAAGCGAAGAAAATAGTGTTGTGAGCAGCGGCATCCCGCGGATTTCCCACAAAATTCGAGCACATAGCTTCCCGCTACAGTTGGCAATCGGTGGAGGCTGTAACTTCGTTTAGACGTGGTAGATGTGTTGATGCGTTACTACGGAAGCTATTTACGTTGAAAAAAAAATTAATTCCAGTTTTGGCCACCATGTGCAAATCTGGCTCTACGAATGCACAAAAGACGTTTGTAAATGTTTCCATATGTAATGGATTAGGAACTGGGCAGAGAAAGAAAATGTCAAACAAGTGAGAAAGGCATAATGTTGAGTTCATAACAGAGCAGCGCCAACACAGTTTGTTCAGTATGACCACCGGAGACGTGGACGACCTGCTACATCCGTAAAACGACATAATCATCAGTTGTTCGCAGAGTTTCTGTTGGAACCTAACCAACGTGTTCCTGTATACTGGTCTTCCGGATCAGGTGGGGACCGAACGTGTTCCTGGTAACAGCGTTCATTTAGATGTCCCCAGAGCCAAAAGTCACACAGATTCAGATCAGGCCATCTTACAGGCCAAGCGAACAAGCTGGATTTCGACCCAATAGAAGCTGCACAGGGCAACTTTTGAATCTCATTCAATTTGTAGAGGATGGCTTTGAAACCCGACAAGTAACGGGCGTGGTCTTGGAGGATCTCACAGCAGCGTATGATACTGTTCATCATCGGTTACTGCATGCAAAATTATACAATATGATCAAGAACTCCCATCTAGTTAAACTAATCAGCACCCTCCTCCAAAACCGCAGGTTTTTTGTTGAATTTCAAGGACAAAGTAGGCGCTGGAGGGCGCAGAAAAGTGGTCTACCTCAGGGAAGCGTCTTGGCTTCACTTCTCTTCAACATTTACACCAACGAACAGCCATTAACCCCTAGGCACGGGGAGGTTCTTGTATGCAGATGACCTAGCGCTCGCTACGCAGATCTCATGCTTTGAAACAGTGGAAAGAAACCTGACAACTGCACTTAGAACACTGTCAAGCTACTACAATACGAACCAACACAGACCAAACCCTTCGAAGACACAAGTGTGTGCCTTCCACCTAAGGAACAGAGAAGCTTGTCGTGAGCTACATGTTGAATGGTCAGGCATCATATTCAGCACCGTCACGCACCTAAAAACTTGGGAGTCGCTCTCGATAGAACTCTGACATTCAAAACCCACTGCAAGAACACCAAACTGAAAATCTCCACTCGAAGCAACCTATTTCGCAACTAGCGGGGACACAGTGGGGCTCACATCCACAAACTATTCGCTCTTCTGCAATGGCACTGTGCTTTCCTTCTGCCGAATATGCTTCCCCAGTCTGATACAGATCGTCTCATGGCAGAGAAGTAGACACTGCTGTCAACGAAACCTGCAGTTTGCTTAAGACTTGCCCAAATCGATAAGCTCTACTACCTGGATGGAATAGCGCCACCATGGGTACGCAGAGCAGTGGCTGCCAGCAAGGAGAGACTGAAAGTGGAACATAACAGTGCCCATCCACTGCACGGACATAACCCACCGCAGCAACGGCTGAATTTGCGAAAGAACTTCCTGAGGGCACCCTAGAAGCTCACCGTTTCACCAGAGAAGGCAAGGCTGGAGTTATGGAAGAAGTCGACGCTCAACCTGCGCGGATGGATGCTAGAGGCTGAAGAACTACCACCTGGACACAATGAAAGCTGGCTGGTGTGGAAATCTTTAAACAGATTACGATCAAGAGTTGGACGATCCAGAGACAACCTGAAGAGATGGGACTTCGTAACAGAAAACACGTCCTGTGATTGTGGAGAAGGACGAACCACAAGCCACATGCTTCAGTGCCCTTTGTGCCTTTACATCCTGCACGAAGAATGATCTCCTGCAAGCCACTCCAAGCACCTTGGAGGTTGCAAAGTACTGGGCACATGTAATATAAATACAACTTGTTTATACTGATGCGTATGGCTACTGTAAATTTGTACGTTTCTCACTCGAGAAAAATAATACGCCAAGCATCTGAAATACCTCTGTTGATAACACGTTCGTGGAAGGTTGCTTTAAGCAGATCTTTCACTGTGTGAGTGACATGAGGTGCTCCCCATCTTGTATGAAAACGGTGGTTTCCACACAGCTGCGCTCTTCTAAAACAGGAATCACATGTGTACAAGAAGGTCCGGATAACGTGCAGACGTCACGATTCACCTGATAGGCCCTCTTGACGTATTCCCTTCAAAGGAGAACGGACAGAGAATAAAGTTGCATGTGAATCCATACCACACAGTCACATACGACGAGACTAATGGCTCATCTTGCACAGTGCCCTCCAAATGCGGCAGGGCTGTGTTTTCATTGCACCCTGTAATGTAACTTGTGTACCCCCGTCTCATCTTGGCGCTGTTTTTCATTGAGACAGTGTCCCCAGTAAACTGTTTCAAGTGTTTGCATTCCTGAGTTACCAAGAAAGCAGCCACACAACAATAAACCCTCTCGTTTGTAATAGGAATGTCTTCGCTTCGTTTCATATGCCTCCAGGTGCTTTGCCTTGGTGACACCAGTATTACCGTCCGTCAGGTTCCACATTGGGCTGGCCTCTCTTGTGCGAGGTAAACAGTCCAGTGAAGCCATCCCTGCCTGGTCTTTGGAAAAGTCTCACACAAAGGTTGCTGCATAAACGTCTCTATTATTTGCAGCACCCGGTGCCAGAGTACTGCAAACTAGTGTATATGATCAGTAGAAAGAATTGTTATTAGTCAGAAACTGAGCCTAACTGCAAATGCACGAAAGTTTTAGGATAATTGAAATATATTTATTTGTTGGAACTGAGCAGTAACACTGTTTTGCTGAAGAGTCTTCAAAGTGTTTGATAGAAGTGGTTAAACCGTCACTTCATTTCATTCTGTAACATGACAATACTGTTCATGAGAATAGTCACCGAAGAAGACATCACGCTAGTGCCAAGAAACTCCGCCTCTAGTCTTGATAGTCGCCTCAATACAGCAACGAAGAGTCTTCACAGTTTTCATCAGGTAAGCCATATCGAGCAGAAGGCATTCAATGATGATTAGATACTGTAGAACTACCAAATTTAGAATATGCTGATAGCTACATATCGCCTGGCTGTTAGATTAAAATCGGACGAGTAAATGGGCCAGTTATGATGTGATAGGATGCTTGAGTGTTCTGTTGTTGTCCTCTTAGAAGACGAGTGTGTACACAGCGATCTTATCATGGAGATGTAGAACAAAAGTCTACACTTTCTCATCGAGAATGTTGAAACAAAGGGAAAAATGAATTGAAGTTTGTGTTGGGGAGGGCACTCAGCTTAGGTAGTTCGTGCAGCAATATTGACCATCGTGCTGTGGTAGTGTAATGGTTGGCATTTCTGCCTAGCAAGCAAGAAGACCCGGGTTCGAGTCCCGGCCGCAGCACAAATTTTAATTCATTTCGTCTGCTTCGATCATTATCGTTGAAATAAACGTTCCGATTAACGTCCACAGTGATGTGCACTAGTGGGTTGCAATAGTGATACAAGAAATAGTCCAAAAAATCTCAGAACCACATTGGATCTGAATTACATCTGCAACTCACTACGGGTTAAACTCCTCACAGGGCCATCAATGCATCCAATACCTTGCATCAATGTATGTAGTACACACCTCCAGTCAACTTTGTTATTTGACCCATTGAAGATGTGCAATTTTATGTGCCCTTGAAAAAAATGTCCTTTTTGGAGATACCCGACTTAAAATGTTCACTACAAGTAGTTCCAAGCAATGTTCGCTTGGAAATTGATTTAGATGGTTTGCAATCGCTGATAACCCCAATTCCTGTCATGTTTGAAACCGTTTGTCATTGACAAGGCGTGTCACTTGTCTCCTGTCCCTGTTTGTTAGGCCTTTTTTAAGACCACTGTTGTTATATCCTATTATTTGACTACGAGTGGTAAACCATCCTTGCCTACATACAAGACTGTTCACATTCATACACAAACAAATCGCAAAATTTCAATCACGTATTGAAGCATTTACTCAAGTGGGTCACAAGTGGGACGACAGTAACGACAATCCATCGGCAACCCCTGTAGTACCCCTATCTCAGTCTCCTGCTCTCTGCAGGCTGGTTTGTTCCACATTCCACATACAACTCCTGGAGCAGCGAGAAAAGCTGATTTTTTTGACACAACAGCGCCACCTGGACGAATATATCTGGCTTCCAGCCCACCCGAAGCTCACTTGTACTGGAGACCTGTCTCTCATCACCCGACGTTAGACCTCTCCTCTCCTGATGTCAGAGTGGCTGGCTTCTGACATGACTGCCCTAGGTACCATGTTACACTTCAACTTTGACTCCGAGTTCGCCTCCACCTCAGCACCAATGCAGCCCATTTTTCTCTTGGCTACCCCCTCCATCCGTACCAGCTCCTAGAAGCAGGCAAGGGTCTGCTAGAGCCAGCCAGTGTGATACTCTTGGGCTCGAACTGGGTCCACTATGGTGGAACTGTTCAGTGCAGGCTGTCGTCTCCAGAGATACTGGATTCGTCCTGGACCACACCTAGTCCAACTTGTCGCCTCCAGGCTTGCCAACAGAACTCGGCGCTGGCTGTTTCTCTGCAGCAGGTTGTGCTGACACCGTTGACTCAGCGAGGCCGCCCCAGCTGGCTACTGACAGCACTGCTGACGTCGCACTCCACTGCCTCACTGCTTCCCGATTTCAAGCGCTGGCCAGTTCTGTTGTCTGCTGTATAGAATGAGTCACTGAAAACTGTTTATTGTCTGAGGCCATTCTCTGTGTTCTCTGATGTCACAAACTTGATACTACCCATTCCCTGAGGTCACTCACGCTTGACATCCTGACGGCCAGGCAGCCACCCTCCTATCCTTGGGTGGCTATGTGGGAGTCAGCAGCCTAGTCTACTACAATTTCTTATCAGAAGTTTTCCCGGAAACAAGCGAGGGAATCGTGGGGGATCAGTCTATGATGACACTTCAGCATGGTGAGTGGAATGCACTGTTTTTCACACTTTTGGTTTCAGTGTTGGAACCTTTCCTGTTTAATATTTTCCTTGCTTGCAGGCACAGGTTGTACAATGTCAGAACAGGGAATAGAGAAGTTACCATGGCGAAGGCAGTTCAGATCTTACAAAATTAAACGGTACAGAATCTCACCATTGATAGAAGGGAACAATCTTCATTCATTACATCAATACCCATCCTAGATGTTAGTACCAATCGCTTCGTCTCTACTTTTTCGAGTAAAGCAGGGGAAGGTCTACATCTACATTTATACTCCGCAAGCCACCCACGGTGTGTGGCGGAGGGCACTTTACGTGCCAATGTCATTACCTCCCATTTCTGTTCCAGTCGCGTATGGTTCGCGGGAAGAACGACTGTCTGAAAGCCTCCGTGCGCACATTCGTGATCTCCTCGGGAGGTATAAGTAGGGGGAAGCAATATATTCGATACCTCATCCAGAAACGCACCCTCTCGAAACCTGGCGAGCAAGCTACATCGCGATGCAGAGCGCCTCTCTTGTAGAGTCTGCCACTTGAGTTTGCTAAACATCTCCGTAACGCTATCACGGTTACCAAATAACACTGTGACGAAACGCGCCGCTCATCTTTGGATCTTCTCTATCTCCTCCGTCAACCCGATCTGATACGGATCCCACACTGATGAGCAATACTCAAGTATAGGTCGAACGAGTGGTTTGTAAGCCACCTCCTTTGTTGATGGACTACATTTTCTAAGGACTCTCCCAATGAATCTCAACCTGGTACCCGCCTTACCAACAATTAATTTTATATGATCATTCCACTTCAAATCGTTCCGCACGCATACTCCCAGATATTTTACAGAAGTAACTGCTACCAGTGTTTGTTCCGCTATCATATAATCATACAATAAAGGATCCTTCTTTCTATGTATTCGCAATACATTACATTTGTCTATGTTAAGGGTCAGTTGCCACTCCCTGCACCAAGTGCCTATCCGTTGCAGTTCTTCCTGCATTTCACTACAATTTTCTAATGCTGCAACTTCTCTGTATACTACAGCATCATCCGCGAAAAGCCGCATGGAACTTCCGACACTATCTACTAGGTCATTTACATATATTGTGAAAAGCAATGGTCCCATAACAATCCCCTGTGGCACGCCAGAGGTTACTTTAACGTCTGTAGACGTCTCTCCATTGAGAACAACATGCTGTGTTCTGTTTGCTAAAAACTCTTCAATCCAGCCACACAGCTAGTCTGATATTCCGTAGGCTCTTACTTTGTTTATCAGGCGACAGTGCGGAACTGTATCAAACGCCTTCCGGAAGTCGAGAAAAATAGCATCTACCTGGGAGACTGTATCTAATATTTTCTGGGTATCATGAACAAATAAAGCGAGTTGGGTCTCACACGATAGCTGTTTCCGGAATCCATATTGATTCCTACATAGTAGATTCTGGGTTTCCAAAAACGACATGATACTCGAGCAAAAAACATGTTCTAAAATTCTGCAACAGATTGACGTCAGAGATATAGGTCTATAGTTTTGCGCATCTGCTCGACGACCCTTCTTGAAGACTGGGACTACCTGTGCTCTTTTCCAATCATTTGGAACCCTCCGTTCCTCTAGAGACTTGCGGTACACGGCTGTTAGAAGGGGGGCAAGTTCTTTCGCGTACTCTGTGTAGAATCGAATTGGTATCCCGTCAGGTCCAGTGGACTTTCCTCTGTTGAGTGATTCCAGTTGCTTTTCTATTCCTTGGACACTTATTTCGATGTCAGCCATTTTTTCGTTTGTGCGAGGATTTAAAGAAGGAACTGCAGTGCGGTCTTCCTCTGTGAAACAGCTTTGGAAAAAGGTGTTTAGTATTTCAGCTTTACGCGTGTCATCCTCTGTTTCAATGCCATCATCATCCCGGAGTGTCTGGATATGCTGTTTCGAGCCACTTACTGATTTAACGTAAGACCAGAACTTCCTAGGATTTTCTGTCAAGTCGGTACATAGAATTTTAATTTCGAATTCACTGAACGCTTCACGCATAGCCCTCCTTACGCTAACTTTGACATCGTTTAGCTTCTGTTTGTCTGAGAGGTTTTGGCTGCGTTTACACTTGGAGTGAAGCTCTCTTTGCTTTCGCAGTAGTTTCCTAACTTTGTGGTTGAACCACGGTGGGTTTTTCCCGTCCCTCTCAGTTTTACTCGGCACGTACATGTCTAAGACGCATTTTACGATTGCCTTAAACTTTTTCCATAAACACTCAACATTGTCAGTGTCGGAACAGAAATTTTCGTTTTGATCTGTTAGGTAGTCTGAAATCTGCCTTCTATTACTCTTGCTAAACAGATAAACCTTCCTCCCTTTTTATATTCCTATTAACTTCCATATTCAGGGATGCTGCAACGGCCTTATGATCACTGATTTCCTGTTCTGCACTTACAGAGTCGAAAAGTTCGGGTCTGTTTGTTATCAGTAGGTCCAAGATGTTATCTCCACGAGTCGGTTCTCTGTTTAATTGCTCGAGGTAATTTTCGGATAGTGCACTCAGTATAATGTCACTCGATGCTGTGTCCCTACCACCCGTGTTGGCATTTGTGGATAACTTGTTAACAGCCGCGAAGCTTGGAAATTGGTCAGATTAACAACTTTTGTATATAGCTGATTAAAGTTTGGTAGGGATCGCTAACTTGTGTTTAATATATAAGGCGGAGTTACGGAATGCGCCAGTGTTTGAGAGTCTAAGGTCACAGTTGTTACAACAGTACAGAAGGAAGAATTGCTAAAGGTATTAAATTGAAACTTGAGGAATGTGTCACAGAAGAAGGGCACGTCCATTGAGAACATTCTGGAGAGAATCAAGATATTAAATGTCAACACGTGTGACTTAATAGAGAGTGATGACATTAACTGGGTCCTTCTTCAAAACGCAGAACAGAGGGCACTGGTTGCATTTTTGCGGGGATGCCTGGTATGTATCGAGGACTGTACAGGAGAGTTCCCTAGGAACTGCAACAGCGTTGGAAGAAGTGGATGCAGTGATCCAAGTTCGAGATAGAAGGGGAATCTTTTCTGTGTAAGTTAAGAATTACCATTGTGGGTGATACGCCCCCTTATTATGACACTTGTATTGCCTCATATAGGCCATGGTTAATGTGCTATCTCAGGGTTAGAGTTCTTGATTAAACTTCACGCTAAAATTGACGTTGACTATCGCTTGCCGGCCGCTTTGGCCGAGCGGTTCTAGGCGCTTCAGTCCGGAACCGCGCTGCTGCTACGGTCGCAGGTTCGAATCCTGCCTCGGGCATGGATGTGTGGGATGTCCTTCGGTTAGTTAGGTTTAAGTAGTTCTAAGTCTAAGGGACTGATGACCTCAAATGTTAAGACCCATAGTGCTTGGAGCCATTTGAACCATTTGACTGTCGCTTAGTGGTACTCAGTGGGAAACATTCCATTTGGGAAAACCACATACAGCACTCCACTGCCCTATGGTTCATACCAACTGTAAAGTGAACCATTTAAACTGCGTGCTCAGGCACTAAGGGTCAGTTTGCTCCATAATGTTCTGCAAGGTATGGGAAACTACAATGGGTGAGTGTGGAAACTGACTGTCCAGTAAACGTTGTGTATGGTAGAGTCACTAAAGGAAAATGAGAGATTGGATAAGACACAGTGTTTCACATGCCGGAGTGTGGTACACATACAGAAATTAAGTGATGAGCAGGTAGTGCTCATCAGAATAGATAACTTTGGGTGCGTGGACATAGAATTGTCTGAAGGGTTCACAGGCACCAGTTTGGAGATTATAGAGGGAGATGATTTGGATAGAGCAAATTTCGACTCTAGGCTTAAGCAGGCTGCCAGTTTAGCTGGTAAAGGATTTTAAAGGAACAGAAAAGCTAGCAGTGGGACAGTTTTTATTAGACTTTGAGGATCTATATAATCCTCGTGGGCTACTGCCAGCCACGCTGGTAACACACCATCGATTCCAAACTAGAAATGTTGCAGTTATGTTTCGTAAACTATACCATGTGCCTCACCACCTACAACCAGCGATGGAGAGATTTGTTAGCCAGCAGTTATGAGACACGTGAGGAAAGTACCATTCGGTGGTGATTGTCCCAAGGAAGTTTGCAGATGGAACCAAGCCTTGTCGTTTTCGTTGCGATTACAGATACCCTAATATGCATACTACTACATATAGCGTCCCCAGTGAAATAATACGAAAATACTTAAAAACAGTATTTATAAAGAAGAGACATTTAAAAATTGAATAATATATATTCTTATCATGTTCCCCTTAAAATAATAATTTCTCTGTGTAAGTTTCGAGTGCAAAAAATATAACAAAATGATCTAAAGAGACGACAAGATACGCTCTTTTGTTAATGTTTTAGTCGTCTTCACTTCTTCTCTTGTCTTGGTTGCGTATAGACGGACATCTTGCGAGTGCTGGCAAATGTAAGCATATTTGTACTAATTAAGAAAATATATTGATTTAATATTATTGTTCACTTTTAATTTGTAAGAGGTGATCCCTATTTCATGTCCACCTTCCTTTGAATTAACCTGCATTCGAGTAATTTACAGTTCAACAATCGCAGCGGCCGATGCAGCCAACGACGCCATTACGCGGCGATATTAACTTATAAAATTTAGCGGAAGCTAAAAACTCCATATGTAGGAGGATAAGAGTGGAGAAACTTCAGGATAAGGAAATCAGGCACAAGTACATAACAGCGATCTCAGAAAGGTACCAGTTAGTTGAATGTAGTCAATTACAGTCATTGGAAAAGGAATGGACAAGGTACAGGGACGCAGTACTAGAAGTGGCTAAAGAATGTCTTGGAACAGTAGTTTGTAAAAGTAGGATGAAGCAAACAGCTTGGTGGAATGACACAGTCAAGGCAGCCTGTAAAAGGAAAAAGAAGGCGTATCAAAAATGGCTACATACTAGAACTCAGGTACACAGAGAAAGTTATGTTGAAGAAAGAAACAAAGCCAAACAGATAATTGCAGCATCCAAGAAGAAATCTTGGGAAGACTTTGGAAACAGGTTGGAGACTATGGGTTAAGCTGCTGGAAAACCATTCTGGAGTGTAATTAGCAGTCTTCGAAAGGGAGGTAAGAAGGAAATGACAAGTGTTTTGGACAGGTCAGGAAAACTGCTGGTGAATCCTGTGGATGCCTTGGGCAGATGGAGGGAATATTTTGAAGAGTTGCTCAATGTAGGTGAAAATACGATCAGTAATGTTTCAGATTTCGAGGTAGAATGGGATAGGAATGATGATGGAAATAGGATCACATTTGAGGAAGTGGAGAAAATGGTCAATAGATTGCGGTGCAATAAAGCAGCTGGGGTGGATGAAATTAAGTCGGAACTCATCAAATACAGTGGAATGTCAAGTCTTAAATGGCTACACAGGATAATTGAATTGGCCTGGGAGTCGGGACAGGTTCCATCAGACTGGACAAAAGCAGTAATCACACCAATCTTTAAACATGGAAACAGAAAAGATTGTAACAACTACAGAGGTATCTCTTTAATCAGCGTTGTGGGTAAAATCTTCTCAGGTATTGATGAAAGGAAAGTGCGAGTATCAGTTGAGGACCAATTGGATGAAAATCAGTGTGGGTTTAGGCCTCTTAGAGGTTGTCAGGACCAGATCTTTAGCTTACGGCAAATAATGGAGAAGTGTTATGAGTGGAACAGGGAATTGTATCTATGCTTTATAGATCTAGAAAAGGCATATGACCGGGTTCCTAGGAGGAAGTTATTGTCTGTTTTACGAGATTATGGAATAGGAGGCAAACTTTTGCAAGTAATTAAAGGTCTTTACATGGATAGTCAGGCAGCAGTTAGAGTTGACGGTAAATTGAGTTCATGGTTCAGAGTAGTTTCAGGGGTAGACAAGGCTGCAACCTATCTCCACTGCTGTTCATATTATTTGTGGATCATATGTTGAAAACAATAGACTGGCTGGGTGAGATTAAGATATGTGAACACAAAATAAGCAGTCTTGCATATGCGAATGACTTAGTTGTGATGGCAGATTCGATTGAAAGTTTGCAAAGTAATATTTCAGAGCTAGATCATAAAAGTAAGGACTATGGTATGAAGATTAGTATCTCCAAAACGAAAGTAATGTCAGTGGGAAAGAAATATAAACGGATTGAGTGCCAAATAGGAGGAACAAAGTTAGAACAGGTGGAAGGTTTCAAGTACTTAGGATGCATATTCTAACAGGATGGCAACACAGTGAAAGAACTGGAAGCGAGGTGTAGCAAAGCTAATGCAGTGAGCGCTCAGCTACGATCTACTCTCTTCTGCAAGAAGTAAGTCAGTACCAAGACTAAGTTATCTGTGCGCCGTTCAATCTTTTGACCAACTTTGTTGTATGGGAGCGAAAGCTGGGTGGATTCAGGTTACCTTATCAACAAGGTTGAGGTTACGGATATGAAAGTAGCTAGGATGATTGCAGGTACTAGTAGATGGGAACAATGGGAGGAGGGTGTCCACAATGAGGAAATCAAATAAAAACTGGGAATGAACTCTATAGATGTAGCAGTCAGGGCGAACAGGCTTAGATGGTGGGGTCATGTTACACGCATGGGAGAAGCAAGGTTACCCAAGAGACTCATGGGTTCAGCAGTAGAGGGCAGGAGGGTTTGGGGCAGACCAAGGAGAAGGTACCTGGATTCGGTTAAGAATGATTTTGAAGTAATAGGTTTAACATCAGAAGAGGCACCAATGTTAGCACTGAATAGGGGATCATGGAGGAATTTTATAAGGGGGGCTATGCTCCAGACTGAACGCTGAAAGGCATAATCAGTCTTAAATGATGATGATCAAAAACTCGCCCGCTATTAACATAATATACATTTTTCTCCAGCTGCCCGACGTTGCAGAAAATACGTAGCTTTAAGATTCTTATTTTCAGTACCACAGCCGAGAGCCAGAGCCAGGACTCCGACTACAATGCAATGGTTAACGGAGGTAAGAAAAAATACTCTCGTGCGTGTGTGGGCCGCAATTGTAATTAATAACAAAAGATTTTTTTCTTTAAAGTGAACTGACTAGCCGAGGAAATTAATATGAAAAGTTTATTCCATTGTTCAACTTATATGCTCAAATCTTAAGATTCAGCGAGTCTAACATTCATTAATGTAACAAATAATTTAAGATTAATATTGTTAAAAAGGAGAACTTCACAAAAGCATTTAATCGTAAATCAAAATTGAATGAAATATCATTTTTATTAAGGCCCACCACGTAAGTCGGCAACAATCGAAATAAAAATAATAATAATAATACACTCCTGGAAATGGAAAAAAGAACACATTGACACCGGTGTGTCAGACCCACCATACTTGCTCTGGACACTGCGAGAGGGCTGTACAAGCAATGATCACACGCACGGCACAGCGGACACACCAGGAACCGCGGTGTTGGCCGTCGAATGGCGCTAGCTGCGCAGCATTTGTGCACCGCCGCCGTCAGTGTCAGCCAGTTTGCCGTGGCATACGGAGCTCCATCGCAGTCTTTAACACTGGTAGCATGCCGCGACAGCGTGGACGTGAACCGTATGTGCAGTTGACGGACTTTGAGCGAGGGCGTATAGTGGGCATGCGGGAGGCCGGGTGGACGTACCGCCGAATTGCTCAACACGTGGGGCGTGAGGTCTCCACAGTACATCGATGTTGTCGCCAGTGGTCGGCGGAAGGTGCACGTGCCCGTAGACCTGGGACCGGACCGCAGCGACGCACGGATGCACGCCAAGACCGTAGGATCCTACGCAGTGCCGTAGGGGACCGCACCGCCACTTCCCAGCAAATTAGGGACACTGTTGCTCCTGGGGTATCGGCGAGGACCATTCGCAACCGTCTCCATGAAGCTGGGCTACGGTCCCGCACACCGTTAGGCCGTCTTCCGCTCACGCCCCAACATCGTGCAGCCCGCCTCCAGTGGTGTCGCGACAGGCGTGAATGGAGGGACGAATGGAGACGTGTCGTCTTCAGCGATGAGAGTCGCTTCTGCCTTGGTGCCAATGATGGTCGTATGCGTGTTTGGCGCCGTGCAGGTGAGCGCCACAATCAGGACTGCATACGACCGAGGCACACAGGGCCAACACCCGGCATCATGGTGTGGGGAGCGATCTCCTACACTGGACGTACACCACTGGTGATCGTCGAGGGGACACTGAATAGTGCACGGTACATCCAAACCGTCATCGAACCCATCGTTCTACCATTCCTAGACCGGCAAGGGAACTTGCTGTTCCAACAGGACAATGCACGTCCGCATGTATCCCGTGCCACCCAACGTGCTCTAGAAGGTGTAAGTCAACTACCCTGGCCAGCAAGATCTCCGGATCTGTCCCCCATTGAGCATGTTTGGGACTGGATGAAGCGTCGTCTCACGCGGTCTGCACGTCCAGCACGAACGCTGGTCCAACTGAGGCGCCAAGTGGAAATGGCATGGCAAGCCGTTCCACAGGACTACATCCAGCATCTCTACGATCGTCTTCATGGGAGAATAGCAGCCTGCATTGCTGCGAAAGGTGGATATACACTGTACTAGTGCCGACATTGTGCATGCTCTGTTGCCTGTGTCTATGTGCCTGTGGTTCTGTCAGTGTGATCATGTGATGTATCTGACCCCAGGAATGTGTCAATAAAGTTTCCCCTTCCTGGGACAATGAATTCACGGTGTTCTTATTTCAATTTCCAGGAGTGTAATATATTAAATTACGACGGCCGACGGACACGAGATTGGTGCCCAACGTGGGGCCCGATCAGTATGATTCTATTGTAATGAATTTAATTATGTATGTGCCTAATTGTCGTGAAATATTAATGTCTATATGAATTCCTTTACATGTACAACAACAAAACCACACCCTGAGGAGATCTGGAGAAGAAAAAGTGTAGAAAAGAAAAAGGATTTCGAGAAAGAAAAATAACTAAGGTAAGGCCTATTGTGCAAGCATCCTGTGTAGCTCTGTGCGGAATATTGAACCCATATGCACATGAGATACCTTCGGTGAAAAAAATAGTAAGTAAAGTGCAAATTAAATTGTGCCTATTTGTGTATTTGTGTGTTTATTTTTCTTGGGGGGGGGGGTAATTATTCGTGTATGTATCAGTGTTAAATATTTGTCAGTGTCTTAAAGCGGATTTATTATGGGTAAGATAGGACAACCTAAGGCATCCGTACCAGACGAACAAAATTTCGTTAATATGGAAAGTGAGGATCATTTGCAAAACGTAAACGAATCCCAAGCCACCGCCTCGGTTAACATAATTTCCGGAGCGGGGGGGGGGGGGGGGGGGGGGGCGGCGGCGAGGATCTGTGGACGGTGAATGACGCTCCACAGCAGAATGGGAATAGAATAACAGCTCCACTGCCTGGGCAGGGGGGCCAATCGAGTGCTAGATTAATCGGGGCACTAGTATGCTCACCGATTGCAGATACATTTGCAGAATTTCTGCCCAGGTTAGAAGAAAGAGATAGGGAGAGATATCAGAAATTTGCTCAGATGGTCTGTGAGCAAGAGCAACAAAGAGAACAGAAAGAAAGGGAAAAAGAAAGGATGTCGGAACAGAGGGAAAAAGAAAGAGACGAAAAACTGGCTCAAATGCTACATGAGCAAGGGAAAGAATTTACGCAAAAGCTCAGTGAACAAGGGAAAGAATTTACGCAAAATCTCAGTGAGCAATGAAAAGAATTTACACAAAAGCGTAGTGAGCAAGAGCAGCGCAGTGAAGCAAAACTAGACAGTATCCAAAGCGAACTTGTCGAGATGCGGGACGCTTGCAAAGAAATACCCGATCTTGTGCAAAGCTTAGCCGGCGAGATGCAAAAATTGCAGATATCGCAGGCTAGACTTGAAGACAATGTCCAAACTTTAACCAACCGCGTGGATAATGTGGAGATAGATGCATGGAAAAGTATTGATACATATTTGGAATTGCAAGCTCAAAAAGTCGAAAAAGAATTTAATGAATGGCTAGAAGTAAAGGATCGCGAGATATCTGCGAAGATTGAAAGCGACGTAAAAACAGCGGTAGTACAAGCGACTGCGGCCGCGAGTGTAAATACTGACGCTAGCGCTGTCGCACTACACGCCGAATTAACACAGATCAAATCCCGTGTGACAGCGGAGTTGCCGAATTGGCAACAGGAGGTCGTGCGGAGACTGTCTGCGTTGGAAAGCAATGTAAACAGTGGCGGACAGATGAATCCGACTCCGCGTACTGATTACTATAATAACGCAGACTGTATGCAGGGTGCGAGTGCGCAACCGCAACCTCATGTGAATTACGGGCACGAACAATATGGTATACCGTGCAGCGCACATCACGAAGTAATGAATGCCACAGAAGGTAGCAATCAGATGTGCAAAAAGGAGGACAATGTGATAAAACACAGGACATTCCAACCCTTAAATAGCGAAAAACGAAATGTCCACCCTGTGGTATTCATTAAGAGTTCCAGGAATGTGTTTCCCAGGACATGGACGGAAAGACAAAGAATACAGTTCGTGGTCTCCTTTATTCAAGGTGACGAGGCACTGTGGGCCACCGACGTGTCCGAAAAATGTCTAACGATGCAACAGTTTGATGGTGCATTCTTGCAAAAATTCTGGTCCGATAGCATCCAGGAAAGACTACGGAAGGAGTTGTACAGTCCAGAAATGTACAATCCTAAGATGGGAACGTTACGCAAATATTTTGAAAAGTATATAAACAAAACCAGGTACTGGGACGAGCCCATGTCCGATCGTGACATAATCAGATTATTAAAAATGAAGTTGCCCAGTGAAATTAAAAGATATTTCATCAATATGCCGGAATATGATACAGAACAATTCATGGAAATAGTGGATTCTGTTGACTTATTGATCGAAGACATGAAAACCGAAAACAAGTGGAACCATGCAGGCTGTAATAAAAAAAAAGCCGATTACAATGGCAGCCCCAGTACCGGTAGTAACTCAGTACCAAATGGTAACGGGATTAGGCAAAAGCACCGGCAACAGAATCGAGGCACAAACAATGGCAATGGTTATAACGGCAACGGTTATAATCGTCAAAATCGAAAGAGACATCATGATGGACGCATGACTAATGGATATAATGGTAACGGCAATCCGCAATGGCGGAACAACCGAAACCAGTGGCGTGGTAGTAACGAACCGACACCACAGTGGCAAGAAAACACAGCGCCACAATGGAACGCCAACCAAGGTCCATCACAGAACATGTCAGGAAGTTACAAACGATCACCGCAAAACCAGAGCCATACACAATATCAAAATACACCATCGGGGAGGCAGGGCGGCCAACCCAACAGTAGCAACAACAACAACCAGAACCACAATATGAGGTTAGTGGAAGTGACAGACAACTGTCAACCCACTAATGCTCATCCGTTAAACTAAAGACAGCCACAATACGCTTTCCGTTGTTGGCTGCAGGATGGTGTAGTGAGGGCACATTCACGGATGACAGCCATAAACTTTGTATGCTGAGATACAATGAAGGAATAAAAATAGAAAAGGAACTTGTAGACATACCGCAGAAATGGAACCGAAACGACAAAAGTGTTGTGCAGGCTATATTGCCTGCAGGCTATATTGCAGGCTATATTGCAAGCAGATATGTACAGAGCACCAATACAGATAATAGTCGATACCGGTGCGTCAACCAATGTCATGAGTGCAAATTTTCACAAGTACTTGAGTCAAAATAATAGAATACCAGTATTGCCAGTGAAGAATTGTCGTGTAACAGGTGCAATAGGTGCACAATCTCATATCATAAAGCACCAGGTGCAAGTCGAGTTTACGGTAGGAAATGAAGCAATGAAAAGTTCGTTCCTAGTAGTTAAGGGATTAGGTGCTGCTTGCATCCTGGGGATGGAATTTTTAGGCCAGAGGGACGCAAAAATCGACCTCTTGTGAGGGGAAGTAAGCCTTATGAATGAGGGTAGACGTGTAATTTTGTCACTGTTGAGGACACGAGAAGTGCACGGTAAATATTGCCGGAGCTTTCGGTCTAGATTCGGAGGAATACAGGTAATGAATTTATATTCTGACTTAAGTACAAGACAAGCATATTATAAAGAGTTTATTACTGAAGACAGAGAGGAAAAAAGGAAACTGATAGCCATGAAAGTCATGGAGTCAGAACATCTGACTGAAGCACAACAAAACGAATTGACTCAGCTACTTACAGATTATGAGAATGTGTTTTCGGAAAAACCCGGTGTTATCGAGGGCTACACCTATAACATCGAGGGGGTACCTCACGATACTTTCTGTCACGCAAACTATACCATCCCGTGGTCAAATAAGGAGGCAGTTACGAAGGAAATAAGAAAAATCCTTACAAAGACTTAAAGAAATTCGCTCAGTAGAGAACTTTTACATATGTGAGTAGTAGGTTAAGTTTAGAGTGTATTTTTTTCTGTGTGTAAATGTTCAGATTTTAGTGTAACATTTAAAGACAGTGAGGTACACAGGATTAGCGCGATTCAATTTTGTAGATGTTAAGGAATAATAGTATTTTTAAGTAATTACATTTTGAAAGAAAAATGAACATAAAATACTTCACAAATTTCATTTTTAAAAATGCTTTAAAAATATTTAAAAAAGTTTCAACAACATGTAATGATGAAAGAACTTTTCATTTGTGTGATAAATATTTTTGAACTGTAGTAGTAATGAAACTTATGAAACTCAATATTATAGTGTATATGTTGTTCCACGTATTTATGTCTATACCGTTCATGAAATAAGCTCAGTCATAATTTACTAAACAACATGAGTGCAGGGTGTACATCACCCAAGGTACCTCATGTGTTGTGGACAAGGTACAAAGCAAATTAGTAAACGCACTGTTAAAATATACTGCCATCTGCTAAGGCAGAGATTTGAACGAATTTATCGTGTAAACAAAAGTCACAAATGTAAACTAATCTAGGAACTTGCACGCTAGACCTAGATTCAAAAATGTGTAAAATAATGCGAGAGGCAAAGTTTTGTAAAGTCGAGCCTGGCTCTGGAGGGCAAGTACGCAATGAATAGGCAGACATGACATGGGGACATACCTCACATGAGACGGAAATACAATTGTATAGTCAAAAGTCTGGAGGCAAGTACCACTATAGTGGAAAATGGAACGAGGTAATTAGTGCGAGAGACTGGTAAAATCCAGCACGAGCCAAAATCCAGTTCAGACTGAATGAAATACATTAGTGTTTGTGAACTAATCGAAACAGTTACTTTAAACAGTGTGAAAAACTGTGAAGGTGAAACTGTGATACGGACAGTGAAGTGCTAGTATTGAACTTCACCAGCGGTGAAGACGCCAAACGCCAATATTACGCACGAAAAACTGTGAATTTACTTATAAATGTGAACTGTTAACGTGAAGTGAACCCACAGTCAATATTTTTGGGACAGACTGTAATTTCAGTGAGTACAATAACGCGAGATTGGAATGCGATGCGTGGACTGTTGCAAAACAGCGACCGCAGAAACGGCGAATGTTTGTGCTAAGCGTGTATTGGGACACTCACCAGTGCCTGCGTGTGCGGCGAAAACAATAATTTCATCAAGACAAAAACTGACATGTATTGGAAACAGTGGCGCATCAAAACTGCATTAACGGGAGAAGATCCATGTCATGTATTCTGCAAGACAATGCTGGCTTGACACTCGGAAACAGGCGAAAACTTAACAACAACTGCCGCACTAATAAATGCTTCTTTCCCACTAGCATAACAATCTGCAGCGGAAGGGAAATATTACGTTGGTTGCGTGTATGTTTCATGTACTACGTCGGAGAGGCGTAACAGAGCTGACTCCTGCCAACAAGCGCGGGGGGCGGATATCATCCCACTCCGCCACGGGCGGCCGAGACAGAAACGCATCCCCAACCGTGCAGCCGATCAGCTGATTCTGGATTTCCACGACGGCGACAGACACGCTGGCGTCGAGCGGGCGTTGACCTCTCCGCAGCCGCCGCGAACGCCGAGCACCGAACACACCAACCGGCGACGTCGTGAGCTAAACGTCGCGGCGTAGATCATCAACGACACCGCAATCAAGAACGACGACTTATTAATTGTTATAATGAGCTCATTTCTTTGCATAGTGCAACGAAAAATTATTTGTAATGTATGCACATCCTGTACTCCAATGACACCCCAGAAACAATTAAGTGAAAGTAACCAAAGCAGTTAGTCTGTCGCTCCGCCGAGGATTTCCCCAGGCTTTCCCTCCGGCCGCGCCAAATCGGGAGCGAACAGTTAACACCCCTGGGACTTCAAGAATTACAGACTAACTCGTGATTGTATACCTTTGAAGACTGCAGAAGTTGCAACCACAAAAAGAAGCAGTCAAAATGAATGTACCAATATGAAAGATCATAACGTAACTGTCAAACTAATTGTATTCTCCGTCCTTTTCTTTTTTACATGACTATATTCGTAACCAATTATATATTATATTGTTATGTAAATAACTTTACCTGTATTACACTTTGTGTGCAAAGTACAACGACTTAAACATACGATGTGACATATGTAAACTGTGAAAGAAAAATCTGCGTGTGGACACTGTGGACACGAAATAGGAAGTATTTATGTCAAAAAACACGAACATTTTTTATGACATAAAATAATACGAAAAGACTTAAAAATTGAATAATATATATTCTTATCATGTTCCCCTTAAAATAATAATTTCTCTGTGTAAGTTTCGAGTGCAAAAAATATAACAAAATGATCTAAAGAGACGACAAGATACGCTCTTTTGTTAACGTTTTAGTCGTGTTCACTTCTTCTTTTGTCTTGGTTGCGTGTAGACGGACATCTTGCGAGTGCTGGCAAATGTAGGCATATTTGTACTAATTAAGAAGATAATATATTGATTTAATATCATTGTTCACTTTTAATTTGTAAGAGGTGATCCTGATTTCATGTCCGCCTTCCTTTGAATTAACCTGCATTCGAGTAATTTACAGTTCAACAATCGCAGCGGCCGATGCAGCCAACGACGCCATTACGTGGCGATATTAACTTATAAGATTTAGCGGAAGCGAAAAATTCGCCCGCTATTAACATAATATACATTTTTCTCCACAGCTGCCCGACGTTGCAGAAAATACGTAGCTTTAAGGTTCTTATTTTCAGTACCACAACCGAGAGCCAGAGCCAGGACTCCGACTACAATGCAATGGTTAACGGAGGTAAGAAAAAATACTCTCGCGCGTGTGTGGGCCGCAATGTAATTAATAACTAAAGATTTTTTGCTTTAATGTGAACTGATTAGCCGAGGAAATTAATATGAAAAGTTTATTCCATTGTTCAAATTATATGCTCAAATCTTAAGATTCAGCGAGTCTAACATTCATTAATGTAACAAATAATTTAAGATTAATATTGTTAAAAAGCAGAACTTCACAAAAGCATTTAATCGTAAATCAAAATTGAATGAAATATCATTTTTATTAAGGCCCACCACGTAAGTCGGCAACAATCGAAATAATAATAATAATAATAATATACTAAATTACGACGGCCGACGGGCGCGAGATACAGATGCTACGTGATCTCAAATATAGCAGATACTTTAGATAATCTGGGACAGTGCAGTTATTTTTCTACAATGGGACTATGGTGTGGCTTCATCAGCTAGAAGTAGGGTCAGTCTTGGCAAAAATAGCGTTTACGGCTAGGTCGGGGCATTATCAGTATTGGTGACTGCTGTTTGGATTAAAGAACGAGCGACGTTTCAAAGTCCACTATCACCCATTCCCCATTCCAATTGCAGGTTGTCTATTTAACGTCTTCCAGGGCAACAAAAATTTGATTTTCAGTATTTCGTACGATTGTTGACAGACTTCAAAAATTTAAAAATCTATCACAGCCTATTCATTACGAGGTATGACCTTACAGCCAGTTCCACAAGAACGTGTACGCCATAATTTTAAACGTAACGTCCGCAGCGACATCTCTGGTCGTGGTCTCGAATCTGGACTCAATGCGCTCTTGCACAGTGTATAGATCAACAGTGTGAGAGTTGAATGTTTTGTTTCGTCGGTTGCAATTTAAAATGAATGCAAAATATCTGAAGCGTCACGAAGCAGTCTTCCTTGTAAATCATCCAAAGGGACCAGAGCTTTCATATAGAGCTGCTGCTAAAATTCTGAGAAAGTCAAAGATATTCGTTGCGAAGTGGGCCAGACGATATTTAGAGGCTGGAAAGGTGGATGTTTTACCGGAGAAGGGGCTAACATGCGCAACAGCAATCGATAATGACGGCGATTGGATTGACTATTAGGTAATTGTGCAATTAGAAATAACATATATTTTCATGTAAACATATACACTACTGGGCGTTAAAATTACTACACCAAGAAGAAATGCAGATGAAAAAAGGGTATTCATTGGACAAATATATTATACTAGAACTGACATGTGATTACATTTTCACGCAATTTGGGTGTATAGATCCTGAGAAATCAGTACCCAGAACAACCAGCTCTGACCGTAATAACGGACTTGATACGCCTGGGCATTGAGTCAAACAGAGCTTGGATGGCGTGTACAGGTACAGCTGCCCATGTAGCTTCAACACGATACCACAGTTCATCAAGAGTAGTGACTGGCGTATTGTGACGAGCCAGTTGCTCGGCCACATTGACCAGACGTTTTCAATTGGTGAGAGATCTGGAGAATGTGCTGGCCAGGGCAGCAGTCGAACATTTTCTGTATCCAGAAAGGCCAGTACAGGACCTGCAACATGCGGTCGTACATTATCCTGCTGAAATGTAGGGTTAGGCAGGATCGAATGAAGGGTAGATCCATGGGACGTCCACTGTTCAAAGTGCCGTCAATGCGAACAAGAGATGACCGAGACGTATAACCAATGGCACCCCATACCTCCACGCCGGGTGATACGTCAGTATGGCGATGACGAATACACGCTTCCAATGTGCGTTCATCGCGATGTCGCCAAACACGGATGCGACCATCATGATGCTGTAAACAGAACCCGGATTTATCCGAAAAAATGACGTTTTGCCATTCGTTCACCCATGTTCGTCGTTGAGTACACAATCGCAGGCGCTCCTGTCTGTGATGGAGCGTCAAGGGTATCCGCAGCCATGGTCTCCGAGCTGATAGTCCATGCTGCTGCAAACGTCGTCGAACTGTTGGTGCAGATGGTTGTTGTCTTGCAAACGTCCCCGTCTGTTGACTCAGGGATCGAAACGTGGCTGAACGATCCGTTACAGCCATGCGGATAAGATGCCTGTCATCTCGACTGCTAGTGATACGAGGCCGTTGGGAACCAGCACGGCGTTCCGTATTACCCTCCTGAACCCACCGATTCCATATGCTAACAGTCATTGGATCTCGACTAACGTGAGCAGCAATGTCGCGATACGATAAACCGCAATCGCGATAGGCTACAATCCGACCTTGATCAAAGTCGGAAACGTGATGGTACGCATTCTCCTCCTTGCACGAGGCATCACAACAACGTTTCACCAGGCAACGCCGGTCAACTGCCGTCTGTGTATGAGAAATCGGTTTGAAACTTTCCTCATGTCAGCACGTTGTAGGTATCGCTACCGGCGCCAACGTTGTGTGAATGCTCTGAAAGGCTAATCATTTGCATATCACAGCATCTTCTTCCTGTCGGTTAAATTTCGCGTCTGTAGCACGTCATCTTCTTGGTGTAGCAATTTTAATGGTCAGTAGTGTATTTATAATAGAGTCTTTTATTTCATCAGATAATGGCGTAGACTTTCTTGTGGAACTGACTATATTAAAGTTTAACACACTAAGACAAGTATTACGGTTATAAACTGTGTAGGTGCTTTGAGATAGCTTAGTTTACGATGCAAAAATTACCCACATAATGCAGTGACTTTATCGAGCACATAAGGCACGTGGCGTGGGCACAGCATCTGTTCAGAACAGTCCCCAACACAGAGGAAGACAGGGTAATAAACTTAATCCTTAAATTCTGTTCTCAGATTCGAACTACCAATAAAATTCCGAGTAAATTGATACTAAACACTGTCTGGTCGGTTAATTAATTAACAATTAGTCATTATTAATTAATCAACACAATTACAGGAATTTTCGTAGGTCCGCAGGCAACTACTGTGGTATTGTCTATAACATGGCTGGATGCGTGAGCTGGCCATGGGGCTGCCCCTGGGCAGTGCGGGCGTTTGTATCATAGTGTGGACACAATGTACAAGCAGCTTACACCTTCTTACTCGCAAGCAGGACCGTAGACAGCCGACAATATACGATCAACAGCTCACGCTCGTATTTGTAGTCACGTTAAATTCTTAGAATTATTCTTTCCATTGTGGTAATTATTGCTGTAGGACAACGTAAATATAACATGTACATAGTATTTGGGGAAGTGTACCTTCCCTGGTATTACAGAAATGTGCAATTGAGCGAAAAAGTAACTACATTTAGTTTATAACAATTCTGTCATGAAGAAAAGCAGATGAATTTGCGCTAATGTACATGCTTTTATGCCTCAGCTCGTCAGGTAAAGCTTTGCGTGACAGTTATGAGGTTTTAAGGTAGTCGTGTTGTTGCCCTGTGTTTGTCAGTGAGGGAAATTTTACATGCGTCAGTTGTCCCACACACGCCGTCCTCCGTTGACGTTAATTAACCCCGGATATCATAGACGCTGAAAGGTTTGCCTGAGCAGAACAGTAAAGGGGACTCCACACCAACAGAGAGGAGACTCTGCTAAACGTAAGACCATCGCTTGAAAACAAAAAGTTTACATTTGTAACTGGTCCTATAGCACGTCGCTAGAAAACTTGCTTGCTGTAGGAGGGGTGCTGGGTTGGATTCCTGGGCTTGAGAAAGGTGCCTGTGTAGAAGAATCACTGTCTCTGACCAAAAACATACGCACAGGGGCCAAAGCTTATTAATTATCTGTGCCAAGACATATCAACATATGACAGCTAATTTATTAACAACGCATAATGCGCCAATTCGTACTTCAGAACTGGCATTATTACGTAAATGCTATTATATCTTTGATAGCAATAAAGAACAACGAATATAACGAATATCATTCATGATATTTCTTTAAACCTATGTTATACTCTGACAGGTCTTTGTACTTGCATTATTCATAATGCAAATGTTTAAATGCATGTCTGCCCTGTTGGAGGCATTGATGTTAGCGCCTCTCGGTATTAACATGGACACCTCTTAATATTTCTGCAGATAGTGAAGAGCAAGCATGACGTATTCGTTGTTTTTACACATCTGGATTTTCCGGTTCCGTGTCGTAAACCCTGGATTTGTTATGCCCCATAAGAAAAAATCCAAGGGCATTAAATCAGACTATCTTGTTGGTCATTGAATGGAACCACCGCGACCTATCCACTATGTGGGGTGCACGTTGTTCAAATATTCTCTAATCCCTCTACAATAATTGGATCGTGCACCGTCGCGCTGAAAGCAGTGCTTCACGGCTAAATGAAGTGAGACGTCTTGTAGGAGATGCCCAAGATTCAGCTCATTATGTAGGGATTGCAAATACAGTCGAGCAATAATTCTGGGAGCCAAATAAACTGGTCCAATGATATGGTCTCCTAGAATGCCGCACCATACGTTAACATCCCACTGCGCTTGCATGTGATGTGGTCGTAACCAGTGAATATTTGGAGAAGCCCGGCAACTTAGACTGTGTGTACTGACAGTAGCGTCATTGGGGAAATAGTGTTCATTTCCCCATAAAATCTGCCTCATGAAATCCGGATTTAAGGCTACTTTATTTAAGAGACGTCTGGAGAACGATACCCGATTTTGGAGATCGTTTCCATATAGCCCTTGGTGTAGGTGCAGCTTAAAGGAATGCCATTTTCGTTCCTCGAGAATCTCTTGTATCGAAGACATCAATATCCCCAGGTCCGCTGCAGCTCTTCTTTGTCTTAAATACGATGAGAAATAAGTGTTACTGTGCGAGATCTAATGACTTTCATAATATTAATAATAATCACAATAATAACGCAACCTAAATACAATAGCACGATAACACTTTCGTTTATACTACATATGCGTTATTTTCATTTAAGCTATGCTTACCATGTGTGGGATAATAGTCAGTAACTTTCCTGGCAACATCGGGTGTGTCACGGATTGCTCTTTGCACGACACGTTGTACTTGGAATGCTCCCTCGGTTCCTAAACGACTCTCTGCATGTTTAAAAACATGTGCAGAAGATAGACGACGCGTTGGAAAACGTGAATACAACCTTCGGCACCCAGCTGCAATGCGATGCGTATCCTCACAGATCTGTATCATATCAGTGTAGTCTTCGCTGGAGTACATTGCTGCTGTTACCTGTTTCAATGTAAAACCTGACTCGAACTACAAACAGACGGCCACGTGACCTTATCGGAGCGAAACCAGCGGGAAAACGCACGCAGATGGCGTCAGCGCTCGGTGGAGGTTCGCTTGTATGTGCACTTCCCCTTTGGGCAGCAGTGACGAGGCAATCCTTCTTGCACTAACGTAATGTGGGAAACATACAACTACATGCATGGGCGACCTGGTGTATATACAGGGTGAGTCACCTAACGTTACCGCTGGATATATTTCGTAAACCACATCAAATACTGACGAATCGATTCCACAGACCGAACGAGAGGAGAGGGGCTAGTGTAATTGGTTAATACAAACCATAAAAAAATGCACAGATGTATGTTTTTTAACACAAACCTACGTTTTTTAAAATGGAACCCCGTTAGTTTTGTTAGCACATCTGAACATATAAAAAATACGTAATCAGTGCCGTTTGTTGCATTGTAAAATGTTAATTACATCCGGAGATATTGTAACCTAAAGTTGACGCTTGAGTACCACTCCTCCGCTGTTCGATCGTGTGTATCGGAGAGCACCGAATTACGTAGGGATCCAAAAGGAACGGTGATGGACCTTAGGTACAAAAGAGACTGGAATAGCACATCACGTCCACATGCGAACACCTTTTTATTGGTCTTTTTCACTGACGCACATGTACATTACCATGAGGGGTGAGGTAAACGTACACAAGTGGTTTCCGTTTTCAATTACGAAGTGGAATAGAGTGAGTCCCACTGGAAACGCGTCGACGTATGTGGTATCAGCATGATGGTGCACCTGCACATTCCGCAATTAACACTAGGCTGACCCTGGACAGGATGTTCGACGGGCGTTTCATAGGACGTGGAGGACGCATAAATTGGCCAGCCCGTTCTCCTGATCTTACACCTCTGGACTTCTTTCTGTGATGTACGTTAAAGGAGAATGTGTACCGTGATGTGTCTACAACCCCAGAGGATATGAAACAACGTATTGTGGCAGCCTCCGGCGACATTACACCAGATGTACTGCGGCGTGTACGACATTCATTACGCCAGAGATTGCAATTGTGTGCAGCAAATGATGGCCACCACATTGAACATCTGTTGGCCTGACATGTCGGGACACACTCTATTCCACTCCGTAATTGAAAACGGAAACCACGTGTGTACGTGTACCTCACCCCTCATGGTAATGTACATGTGCGTCAGTGAAAAAGACCAATAAAAAGGTGTTAGCATGTAGACGTAATGTGCTGTTCCAGTCTCTTCTGTACCTAAGTTCCATCACCGTTCCCTTTGGATCCCTACGTAATTCGGTGCTCTCCGATACACACGATCGAACAGCGGAGGAGTGGTACTCAAGCGTCAACTTTAGGTTACAATATCTCCGGATATAATTAACATTTAACAATGCAACAAACGGCACTGATTACGTATTTGTTTATATGTTCAGATGTGCTAACAAAACTAACGGGGTTCCATTTTAAAAAACGTAGGTTTGTATTAAAAAACATACTTACGTGCATTTTTTAATGGTTTGTATTAACCAATTACACTAGCCCCTCTCCTCACGTTCGGTCTATGGAATCGATTTGTCAGTATTTGATGTGATTTACGAAATATATCCAGCGGTAACGTTAGGTGACTCACCCTGTATACACTAAAGAGCCAAAGAAATTAGTACACCTGCCTAATATCGTGCATAGCTCCCACGGGTACGCGGAAGTGCCACAACACGACGTGGCATGGACTCGACTAATGTCTGAAGTAGTGCTGGAGGGAACGGTCACCATGTATCTTGCAGGGCTGTAAGAGTACGACGGGACGGAGATCTCTTCTGAATAGCATGTTGCAAGACATCCCAGACATGCTCAAAATGTTCATGTCTGGGGTGTCTGATGGCCAGCTGTCTAAACTCAGAAGAGTGTTCCTGCAGCCACTCTGTAGCAGTTATGGACGTGTGGGGTGTCTCATTGTCCTCCTGGAATTACCAAGTCCGTCGAAATGCACAATGGACATGAAGGATGAAGGTCATTAGACAGGATGCTTACATACGTGTCACCTGTCAGAGTGGTATCTAGACGTATCAGCGGTCCCATATCACTCCAACTGCACACGCCCCACACCATTACAGCGCCTCCACCAGATTGAACAGTCCCCTGCTGACATACAGGGTCCATGGATTGATAAGGTTGCCTCCATACCCGTACACGTCCATTCGCTCGACGACCACGCAACATGTTTCCAGTCATCAACAGACTAATGTCGGCGTTGATGAACCCAGGCGAGGCGTAAAGTTTTGTGTCGTGCGTTCATCAAGGGTTGATGAGTGGGCCTTTGGTTCCGAAAGCCCATATCGATGATGTTTCGTTGAATGGTTCGTACGCTGACACTTGTCGATGGCTCAGCAATGAAATCCGCAGCAGTTTGCGGAAGGGTTGCACTTCTGTCACGTTGAACAATTCTCTTCTGTCGTCGTTGGTCCCGTTCTTGCGGGATCTTTTTCCGGTCGCAGCGATGTCGCAGATTTGATGTTTTACCTGATTCCTGATACGGTACACGCATGAAATGATCACACGGAAAAATCCATAATCTCAGATAACCTGCCACTGTAGCAGCAGTAACCACTCTAACAATTGTGCGAGACACTTGTTGTCTTATGTAGTCGCTGCCGACCGCAGCGCCGTATTTTGCCTACTTACGTATCTCTGTATTTGAATACGCACGCATATACCAGTTTTTTTGGCGCTTCGGCTACCACACTCGCTTCGCTTGAAAAACTAAAGGCAGGTACACACGTTTAGATGACACCGTAGACGACAAGAAAGGTGTTGTTTGTCTGCAGTTCGATTGAGATACAACACAATGACGAAGAAACACGTGAAGAATAATCTTTTCACTTCATAATGCCATAACGAGCACAGCAGTGCCGCAAAGTAACACTGCTTAGACTGGCAGCAGGTACAAGCAGCACAATAAGTTGCAAATTTCCAAATTCTGACGTTCTGTATGGCGGCGAACCCCGTGAGGGGTGAAGGAGGGGGGGGGGGGGGGGCAGCCTCTCGTCGACTTAATTTCATCGTCACAAATACAACACCGACGTGAAGTAATAAGCAAAAACACCTGTTTTTTCATTATTAAACATGTGTTGACTAATACATGTAATCTTACTGAGAAATAGGTTTCAAGCAGGCACGCCTTGTCGCACGTGAGCCATTATCAAATGAACTATGTCAGCAGATGTGTGGTGAGGAGACTGTCGAATCTGTGCCCCCGCCCGTGTTGGTGCTTTTGCACAACCCCGGTCTACATAGAGGATCATCGGTTCGAGGGACAGGATAATTTTGGCATTGCCTCTTTACTTAATATAGAAAACGCCCAAGACGGCGAAACTTAGCTTGGCTTCCTGGCCTTTATTTCGACTCGCCACTGAAACCAAGCGCTGGCGTAAGCACACAGTCTTCCGCGTTCTGGGAATCGGCGCCAGTTCGGGCAATCCAACTTGAAGGCGACAGCTCGGCCGCTGCAGTGGGCCAGAAAAGCAGGAACGGTGTAATGTCCCGTTGTGTGCGAGACTGTGAAACGACTCAGAGTAATGGACCTATCCAGACTGCGTCACACTACTCTTAAGACTCCATGTTAATTGTAAATGACGCGACGGAATCGCAAGGTGGGAAATTGCCATAATCCTACTATATAGCTATCCATTCAATCAGTTGAATAAATCAGTGACATGAAGGGATTGTGTGCTCCTTCAAATAAAAATGCAATTGAAACATAAATTGGTTACTTTTATATTAACCAATTACAATGTGTTTGCATCAGTATTCTATAAAAAACTAAGTTAACTGCTGACGACAAGGTAAGCAAGCGGAAGGATGGCTACCGTATCCTACCTGCACATTAAATCATTAATCCAGTAAAACGCAACGATTAAGTTAGAAACTCCAGTGGTCGATTGAATACGACATCAAACGATGCTAAGGCTTGAATCAGATTTAGCGGAGCTGTGGTAACGGTACGCTTCCTATCTAAACATTATCGTCCACCTGAGAGCCGCTGTATATTCTCGTCAGTCTGCTGTGGCAGTGAGTCGGAGGACCGTGGTCGTAGTGGAGAATCGGAAATCTCGCTCGTCAGGATTCGTACACCTCCAAGCGCCGCCACGTCTCCAACCAGAGACCTGTCTCCATCCATAATCAAACGCGAGTGTCCCTTTTTCTTCCTCCAGCCAATCTGTCCGCAAACGACAATCAGGAGAAACGTTACTATTTTCCGCCACTAGCGTATCAGTGCCACGTTTCACAGATTCCCATCCCGGAACGTCATCAGTCATTGGCCAATCAGAGCACACCTTCCTCGCTAGTTTGTCCCAGAAATTCCAGTCTGACGTCAGCCGGCGATGGGAGAGTCAGAGCGTTGTTTAACACTTCTGAATTTCCAGAGGTCTCTGTTCGCATCGTGGTTTTCCCCAACATTCCAAGACTTGTACATTTTTTCCATAAATTGTGGTCTCCAAGCAAGCACTTGAAACTGTTGCCCTCGGCCGTCTCAGGAGGCCATTCGTGCCACAGGGCGCTAAGCCTGACTTAGTGAAAAGGACCGATAGGTTCTGTTAAGCTTCCGTCGGTGGCCACTTGACACGTGCAAACCAGCACAAAGCTCTGAGTGCCCACGACACACCTTCCGCATTCAGAACAGTGTGGGAGCTGTGCATTTCTCATGTGTTCACAGACTGGAACTATCACACCCTTTACAGATGACCACCGAAATTTTTATAAAATGCATTTCCCTCTAATAAATCAACGTAATGAGACTTTAAGTAGATGCAAGCGAATGTCCTGCCTATCGCCAGTCGTGCAAGGGGCAGATAAATTTAGTATAAATTGAAGGAGGCAAGCGAGACGGCTTGTAACCTTCCAACGGTTATACCTCAATCTCTTACACCTTCTCGTACACCCCAGAGGTGCACTGCAGTTCTTCGACCGAGTCTGAAGAGCAGCTCTCGAGCCCATTCCGCTGCAGTTACTAAAGGTGTCGACGTCGTGACGTTCAACGTCGTTTTGTGGCGAGTGTTATCTTCCATTACCTTGGCAACAGACATGTGCTAGCCATCCGCGAGTTGCCCGTGATGTTTAGAATTACGAAGAACGCTGAAACTACGATGTTTGCTTCTGTACTGTCGTTACGTTTGGAACGCGAGGTACCGGCGCTGCAAACCGACATGTAGTGTTGTAGCTCTGTTGTCCTACCCTTGTCACTATGACAGCATTCTTCACCCATGAATAACATTTTTGTTATATCGATTAACATTAATTCATTTCACGCTCTCTCTAGGGTAGTGTTTCCCAACCTTTCTGAGGCAATTAGCCCTGAGTGCAATCAGATGTTAGCTAGTACCCTCCCCCTCCCCCTCCCCCCCCACCACTCCACCAGTAACGTCATCAACATCAGTGCGTAACTAAATTTTAGAATGAAAAAAATAGTGTTTGAACGCTTGTATTTTTAGAATGTAGGTGTTTTATTATGTTAAAAATGAGATCGACAGGAAGTGCAAAATGGCTAAGCAGGGATGGCTAGAGAACAGACGTAAGGATGTAGAGGCGCGTATCACTAGGAGTAACATAGATATTGCCTACAGGAAAATTAAAAAGACCTTTGGAGAAAAGAGAACCACTTGCATGAATATCAAGAGTTCAGATGGAAGCCCAGTTCTAAGCAAAGAAGGGAAAGCAGAAAGGTGGAAGGAGTATATAGAGGGTCTATACAAGGGTGATGTTCTTGAGGACAATATTATAGAAATGGAAGAGAATGTAGACGGAGATGAAATAGGAGATATGATACTGCGTGAAGAGTTTCACAGAGCACTGAAAGACCTAAGTCGAAACAAGGCCCCAGGAGTAGACAACATTCCATTAGAACTACTGACAGCCTTGGGAGAGCCATGCCTAACAAAACTCTACCATCTAGTGAGCAAGATGTATGAGACAGGCGAAATACCCTCAGACTTCAAGAAGAATATATCCCAATCCCAAAGAAAGCAGGTGTTGACAGATGTGAAAATTACCGAACTATCAGTTTAATAAGCCACGGCTGCAAAATACTAACACGAATTCTTTACAGACGAATGGAAAAACTGGTAGAAGCCGACCTCGGGGAAGATCAGTTTGGATTCCGTAGATATGTTGGAACACGTGACCCTGACCCTACGACTTATCTTAGAAAATAGATTAAGGAAAAGCAAACCTACGTTTCTAGCATTTGTAGACTTAGAGAAAGTGTTTGACAACGTTGACTGGAATACTCTCTTTCAAATTCTGAAGGTGGCAGGGGTAAAATACAGGGTACGAAAGGCTATTTACAATTTGTACAGAAACCAGATGGCAGTTATAAGAGTCGAGTGGCATGAAAGGGAAGCAATGATCGGGAAGGGAGTGAGACAGGGTTGTAGCCTATCCCCGGTGTCATTCAATCTGTAAATTGAGCAAGCAGTAAAGGAAAGAAAAGAAAATTCGGAGTAGGAGTTAAAATCCATGGAGAAGAAATAAAAACCTTGAGGTCCGCCGATGACATTGTAATTCTGTCAGAGACAGCAAAGGACCTGATGGTCGAAGTAGAGAGGATATAAAATGTAGACTGGCATTGGCAAGGAAAGAAGAGAAATTTGTTAACATCGAGTATAGATTTAAGTGTCAGGAAGTCGTTTCTGAAAGTATTTGTATGGAGTGTAGCCATGTATGGAAGTGAAACGTGGACGATAAATAGTTTAGACAAGAAGAGAATAGAAGCTTTTTAAATGTGGTGCTACAGAAGAATGCTGAAGATTAGATGGGTAGATCACATAACTAATGAGGAGGTATTGAATAGAATTGGAGAGAAGAGAAATTTGTGGCACAACTTGACTAGAAGAAGGGATAGGTTGGTAGGGCATACTCTGAGGCATCAAGGGATCACCAATTTAGTTTTGAAGGGCAGCGTGGAGGGTAAAAATCGTAGAGGGAGACCAAGAGATGAGTACACTAAACAGATTCAGAAGGATGTATGTTGCAGTAGGTACTGGGAGATAAAGAAGCTTGCACAGGATAGAGTAGCATGGAGAGCTGCATCAAACCTGTCTCTGGACTGAAGACCACAACAACAACACAATGAACTAATGATTATGCTTATTTCTTACAACCTTTTTTTATAGAGTGATGGAACACTTAGCAGCGCACTGCGAGTGCTACCTATAACTCCTCTTTAGATAAGAAAGCTAACTGGCCACATTGAGGGTAGACACTTGTTCCTCTGTAACATTCCTCTCACTAACGATTCTTGCTTTACCCACACTCTACACCCCCTAGCCTAATTAAAATACGTGCGTTACACTTACTGTTTGTAAATTACTTCACTGTGGGGCTCCTTACTTCTGAGGCGGTAGAAATTGGAAGACATAAGGCTGCCAAAGCTTTACGTCTGACAACTACTACGAAAGTGTAACAGTTTGAAGACCCTGCAGCAATTTAGTAACCATTACGTAGTTACTGTTACGTCGTACTGTCAATTTGATTGATTATCTGTTGTCAAATGAATAATGAAGCAGTTTGTGGTCTATTGCGGGAACTACCTGTAACATAGAGGAGATATTTTGATGAGGTATTAAAGCATATGTGATGTTTACGTTTGAGTTTTAGTTTCATAGATGTGTGGCACAAAGTAAAAAGTTTGCGCGTAAAAAATTGACTATGTGAATAGATGATATTCATATATTCATTTCATAAGCTTCAACCTCAACCAAATTGTGTTACGGGTGTGTTACGGTGTTTGGATAAAAGGTATGGACTGATGACTTAGTAATCACTACTACGGTCTTACGAATTAGTGATAATAATAATGATCTTTAAAAAATGATTTAGTTTAGTAACCATAACACAATCGAATTCTTTTGTTTTTACCCCTTATAAAATTTGTTACACTCGTGCGGTTCTAGGCGCTCCAGTCTGGAACCGCGCGACCGCTACGGTCGCAGGTTCGAATCCTGCCTTGGGCATGGATGTGTGTGATGTCTTTAAGTTGGTTAGGTTTAAGTAGTTCTATGTTCTAGGCGACTGATGACCTCAGATGTTAAGTCCCATAGTGCTCAGAGTCATTTGAACCATTTTTTTTAAACCCTCAGGGGGTAATCACCCCCAGGTTGGGAACGACTACCCTAGGGACTGGTCTTTATACTGAATACATTACTGTTTGTGTGAACTTACGTCCTCTTTGACTTGTCCTTCAGCAAGACCATTGTTCGTCTAGGGGTTGCTTTATTGTGAGTGATACGTTGGGAAACTTGCGACAGGGCTACCTCTCATTTATCTGCCCGTTCCTGAATGGATGCATTGCCATACTACATTGACTTTGATTGATCTGTAGCATCCCTGCTGTCCCTTTAAAAAATTCATTACTAGGCGACGAAAAGGCAGCTGCAAGAAGCAAAGTCCGATGCTTGGGACAGAAGGTCAACAGGTGAGTGGTTCTGCTAGGGAACAATGTCAGTTGGTACATTTCCAAGGCCATTTCTTCTATCTTCCGACATCTCTAAGGCCATTTTTCTATCTTCCGACAGCCGTATTAATTCAGACTCTTAAGAGGGGAGATGACAGAGATCCCAGCCAACAATAGCAACAGCTATTCACCCAGCAATCTCACACGCTACACCCAGACTATATTGATCCAGTGTATAGCATGAGAGCACTTAGAGACTTCCAACAAATTTTGCACATAATTTCAAACCTTTAAGAAACTTTTCCTCGCTGTCAAATAGGACCGAAGGTGAACTTGTAACAAGGTGTAATAACAGTCACAATGTTAAGGAAGCTGGTGTGTTTAGTATGGAGGCAGTGTTGAGAAGTGAAGAGATGTGGAAAACTGGAGGGAGCATCAGAGAATTAGAAGAGGGAAATGGAGGCAAAGTTCTGCATCAGTGTATGCAAATTTAAGTAATTTATTTTAGCCGTAAACTTCTGAGGAGAGAATTCGTACCACGTTGGCAGCACCGAAAGTGAACAGTCAGAGAGTAGAAACAATAACGGCAAGAAACTGCGCAGGCAGAGTGAATTTATGTACAGAGCAGGCTGCAACAGTTCCGGCGGCGGAAGTTTTAGCGGCAAGCGTACAGGGACTGAAACGTGACGCGGCAGAAGTTGAGGTAAGGTGTCCAAGGTCTTGTGTTCGCTAAGGAAATATCCTCTGAACAGCAGGGTGCTGCACTGAATGCTGCAACAGTGACAGTGAGTGGTAGGCTGGGGCCGGCCGCGGTGGTCTAGCGGTTCTGGCGCTGCAGTCTGGAACCGCGGGACTGCTACGGTCGCAGGTTCGAATCCTGCCTCGGGCATGGGTGTGTGTGATGTCCTTAGGTTAGTTAGGTTTAAGTAGTTCTAAGTTCTAGGGGACTTATGACCTAAGATGTTGAGTCCCATAGTGCTCAGAGCCATTTGAACCATTTGGTAGGCTGGGGTCTGTTCGAAGTTATTAAGACTCTAAACAAGGCATCCGGCCGCCCCCTCAGCTGACGCTCGTAGCGCATAAAATCAAAACTGTGGCTTCCGAGACGTTAATATTTCTGATATAACGCATTGATATGGTTGATACCCCTTTTCTGGCACGCCACGACAACAAATTACGCCTCAAGACCATCTATTTTGAGCGTGCATTGAATTGTTCACACCATCTTCAGACGCTTATTTTTGCTTTCCTTACGTTTCACAGTAGCTGTCTTAAAAACTTCCATTGTAAAATTATGCAGTGCCATTAGCAAAAAAGAAAACAACATTTAAGACACATAAATAAATGTAAACATCTAAAGATGGGACGCCGGCATCATGAAATGTCATCGTGGGAAAATAAATACCTATAGGAGCAACTGGTTACAGCTAATTCATCATGCATTACCTTTAATGTCAACTGTTGCAGTGTTCTATTGCGTTCACAACGAACAAGCATTACTTATTAATGTTAAAGTGAGAAAGGATAGCAAAACAAAACACGTCTCGACAAAACAGGCAATTCTAGACGACAAGCAGTTGAGTATTTGACTGTTTTCTGGAAATCGGCTTAAATGGTCAGTTATGTCATCTTATGCAAATAACAAGACTTTTTCCGTGATGAATTTCAGCATTTTTGTTTAAAGAAAAACGGAAGTGAAATTCAAATAATTTGAAAGCGCGCTTAAATGCTCCGTTTGAGATATGTGATTCCTGTGACGTCACTAGTTAGCGCGCTGCTCCTACTGGCTTTGAGATCATTGACAGTGATTTCTTGTTTTGAAATCTAAGTTTCGGTTCAAAAATGGTTCAAATGGCTGAGCACTATGGGACTTAACATCTGAGGTCATCAGTCACCTAGAACTTAGAACTACTTAAACCTAACTAATCTAAGGACATCACACACATCCATGCCCGAGGCAGGGTTCGAACCTGTGCCGTACCGGTCGCGCGGTTCCAGACTGAAGCGCCTAGAACCGATCGGCCACACCAGTCGGCTTAAGTTTCGGAAAATGGCTTACAAATGGTGTACTTATATATCTATAAAACTCCTGAAATTTGTTTTTGAGTGCTCCAAAGAACGAGAAGTTGCTTAAAATGTGATTGCAATTCGTTCGTAGAGATCCAAATGAGGCAGTCGCTACGTGTGTTTATTTCCGTGAGGATCTTTACAATGTAAGTAAACTCACCATACCAACAGAAAGTCGCTTGTAACGCAGTAGCTAGTGTGCTGGATTTGTAATGTAGTGTTCGCGAGATCGATTTTCATTTGGAGCATTACTTTCTTTTCTTTTTTTCTTTTTCCTTCTTGTTCTCTTCGCTTAATAGTATTGTCTTCTTAAGTTTATTCATACGTAATACAATTATTTAAGAGCTTTAAATTCTGTATCATATTACATTTTAATATCTGTTTTTCATTTATTAGCTTCATTTTACACGTGGCCAATTTGATATGAATCACAAGGATGGTGTTAAGCAACTATATTTATTGCCTGATGTAGTGCTTATTTTGAAGAATGTGAGAAACCATTAACTATTTCCGGCCATTTTATGCTTCCCAAACAAGTCGTTGAAGACAATAATTAGCCATTAACAACTCTCTCCAATGAGACTTGTAAAACTCTACGATTCTGACAAAGAGAGAAACTGAACATTGATTGGAACCCATAAGTAAGCGTAATGAGACCAGGATAATTCGATAAAATGAAAGTTGGTCCTGCTTAAGCACTTTTAAATCATAGTGTCTCAACAGCAGTTAAGTATGCAGTAGAACAACAGATAATTTAAGGTTCCGCTGTGTCAGATGTATATTTTATATATATTATTTACCGCTGGTTCAAATTAATGACCTGACGGAACGGAAAAACAGCAATGTGTAAGGCTATTGAACGCAAACACGGCGATGTCCTGAAGTTCCCCACGAGTGTTATTAACCGGCCTGAGTAGCGACAGCAATTAAAAATCGGAATTATTTTCTGACTGAAAAAGTCACCACTATGTTTTACTGTGCAGGCTTTCACAAATTGTCCTGAAAAAACTTTTCTGTATGGTTCCAGGTTCCCCCAGCTTTGAGACAATTCTGCAACTTATTACCAGGCCACTGTACTTCCGTCCCAGTCGCCATGCTATGCAGTTTTCACCTTTCTCATTTCCGGAACGTAAAAATCTGGGTTGATTTTGGAGAATGAAGAGACGATAAACGCGTCAACTTTGAGGTGGTTTCCTCTATCAGCCTTCATAAACTTCCTTTCCATTGTTGCTTAAAATTAATAAATCCCTTTTTCATCACTAAATAACAAAACTTCCTGCAGAAGAAGTGCGGAGAAACACGAGTAACTTCACCTAACACTCCTGTAACATACGTATAGCTTCATCTTCCTCCTAGGCTGTGAAGTCACCAGGACCTCAGCCAGTAACAGCGCGTTTTAGATCACGTGACCAAATGTTGAAATTTCAAGTTTTTTAAGATTCAGTCACATAAAAATAACATGTATTTTGTGAGAATACTGACTGAAAATGCTATCTGAATACCACAGTCATTCAGAATAACAATAATCTGAACAATATTTTTAACATAGGAAAATAACCCATAAGAGAAATTTTACGATTTTTGGTTACAGGCAGCTCACTCGAGTGTTTGAAATTTAGTGTGTTAATATTCACGAAAAAATTTAGCAAACAATTTCGAAATATTTTTCCAAAAATACTTATGATGCCTGATCACATAGGCATGAGCTGTTTCTGTAACACTAAATAACTACAAGGCACGTGCCTCGCTCTTTCCCCCCGAAATTTCTTTCGTGGGCTGGACTGTAACCAGTCGTGGACTGGTCGGTTGGCCACCCACCATCTAAACATTGCCGATAGCCAGCAAAAGTAGTGGGAAGGCTATGTTGGCAACACCACAAAACACAAACAGCAACCCATAATTGAAGTACAAAAAACAAACAGAATACAATGGTGTGTTGTGAGAAATGCATAGTGCCGCAGAACATCTAAAAAGTAGACGAAAATTATCAGTGTCTAACAGAAAAACAACGATGTGCTAGCAGAAGGCATTTCCCGATGTAAGCGAGAAATCAGCCGAAAAATCACCTTAAGTTCAAACCAACCTATTCTCAAGGAACTGTTTTTCGATCTAAAAAGGAAATCAAAATGTAAATAAACATAGTTACAGACCACTTGTAACACCATAGCTTAGACATTACATACCTTTTGTTGATTCATTTAGCTTTCTATTTTGTTCAACATCCCATCGTTGAACTTCTGTAATTAGTGTACGATTAATTCGATACTGTAATGAAGTATAATCTCTGTAATGATCTTTTGTCTTCCTCATATAATCTCTTTTGTTATCTTTAAAATTAAATAATTTACTTAAATAATTTTGTGTAGAACTACCAATATATGCAAATGTTCTGTTTTATTTAAAATGTTTGTTTGCTGATATGTAAACTGCTGACATTCACTTCTTAGTTATTTTGTACGTAAAAGGTGTTGTGGTTACCCTTGGGAACGGAACTGTGTAGCGTGCGCAAATTGTGGTTGGCCTAGGTAGAAAAGGCGGAATCGAGAGTCAGTCGGGGATGAGCTACCAAACTATCAACTGCTCATGTAGAAGTTGTGTATTGTGCTGGTTCCGAGAGAGGCTTTTGCGTGCCGCTTTCCAATGCCTCGGATGGATGGATAAAGAGCTGGAACTACTCTGGAATTGATGTCTATCATCACCACCAAGAAATGACAGATTCCAGCAATTCTACCTGCAAATCCACCTACCAATATGCAATCGCCACCACATTGCGCAATCACTGAAAAGGAACCAAGGAATAGTAGAAATGTATGGTGAAGGATCAGCTCACTGGATGTTTTAGTGTGCACAAGTATAAGGTAACGTATACTCGAACTCTTGTACCTACTGTGATTTATCCTCAGTCACATATCCACTTATGGTGCCTCCCACTCTAAAGTGCTTACCGAGTGTCCTTTATTGAAGGCATATTAAAATTAATATAGCATTAGAGTGTGCTAAAATTAATATTGTTTGTTGAAAGGATCTTACAAATATCTCAAATTTGTGTTTAACTGCAGTAAAAGTTCAGAGCTGCAACTGTTGAGAATTATATGTTCATGCTTGCTAAGTACTTGTTACTCTAGTGTATTGAAAGTGTGTTTAGTTTGCTCTGCTACAGTGGTTAAGATTAAGGGCTCCCCTCCTTTGAAAGCAGTTCAAATGCACAAAGTTACTTAATTATAGAAAGTTTTAATTACTCTTGCTATTCAATTCAAATTCTGTACAATATTGGGTTCCTCTTGTGTATTGAAAGTGCATATTAATAATGTAATAGGATCCATGGTTTATCCTTTATGCTCAGGATAAATAACAATTAATAGAAAGACCACTATCTATGAAAACAGTAATTGCTTTTATTCAAAATTCAGTGCGAAATTTTTTGTTAGTGAAATACATTTAACTTTCATTCTAAATAGAAAAGTATTTAGCTGAGAGAGAGACTTAACCTATGACCAGTTCATAATTTTGCAGTGAACTACATTTACAATTTTATGTCTGCTAAGGAAAGTTTTGAAAAGTAATACTGAACCTATGTCCAATTTATGATTCTTCAGTGAATATTAATAGTAGTGTTATAAAGACCATTCAGTTTGAATAAGCCCTGAAAGTAATAGTGTGTAGTGTTATTATGTTATATTTATGCAAATAGTTTGTTCTGATCTGGTAGCTCCAACCTTAACGTGAACATATTGTTTTCAGGTGCCAGAGTTCGTTGCACTCGCGTGTGGCAAAGTATATGTTGTGTTTGTCCGTTAAAGTTACTCATACTTATTTTCTTGAACAAGAATGTTACTCATTCTTATGCCTAATTAGGCTGGCAACAGTTTTTTTTATTCTTTGAACAGTGTGGATAAGTAAATTATTGTTTGTTACTGTTTGAATAGTTACGTAATTCTGACTTTCACTTCCGATAAGCCACCTCCGTTAGGTACAACACGGTCAACATAACAAAATTCCTCTCAGAGGGTAACACTGCTCTGTCGCGTTATACCATAATTGCTTTAACAAGATAGTTTTATTTCACGACCTGCCTTCAACTTTAAGGTTATGGTATAGTAGCAGCGGACAGAAGTGTTATACACTGATGATGCTTTACCTCGATAATGCGAAACGCGCCTGATGAAAAAAATCACGCATTTTTGTAGTTGCAACGACGGATCAAAAATACCGTCATGAATTATAAAGCAACTACGGACACTACGGCCACACAAATGAAGAATTATAGTTGGATGTTTAACAGTGAAGCCATATTTGAAGTAAATACTGATGGAGCCATTTATTAGCACGTTTTTTTTTGTCGTACCAATTCTTTATATAAATATATTAGTAGAAACTGATTTTCTAGCCCAACATGCAAGTGACATCAGATAGCAGCACAGGTTTCTGGAGTTAAACACTGAGGTGACTCGCAGATATGTGAAGTTTATGAAGAAATCTTGCACACAGATAGATGTCAAGAATTTTGGAGATTTTATTAGTGTATATGTGTTTTTATGTATTTATAATTAATCCAAAGAGATAATTTTGGTGTAAGGATATGGCACTGGGTTTTGTGTGTTCATTAATTTCTATTGGTTTTCAGGTGTTAGTTAGGTTTTTTTGTTGCGTTTTGTTGTATTGTGACAGCTGATGTGTCAATCATTTTGTTTCGTTTGCATTGCGAATTCCTTGAGTCAAGTGGGATTCCGTTCTCTGACATGTGCAACGTTGTGGTCAGTGTTCTTTCTAAGTGAAGACGGAGACACACAGTCAGAAGTAAGAAACTGGAATTGTATGTCCTTTTCTCAGCATAGTGGCAGCACATGCCTTTGTCTCTCTGTTCTAATGATTTTTCTATCGTGTGGGATTGGTCTGCCAAGGGTGGATTTCCATATCACTGGTTTGCTCCATACTATTCATGTTATAGTGGAGTGGACTCAACGTGACTCCGTATGTTCATGGTATGTTCTGTATGTTAAGCACTGATGGCATTTAATGGGGCGTATGTACGGGGTCTAGGGGTGCCGGCACGGTAGCTCAGCGTGTTCGGTCAGAGAGACGGTTGGCTTCTGTAATAAAAAAACTGAGTGGAAGGATCAAACACCGAACTCGAACAGGATGTCTTGCGACGTCCGCAATGACCAAACAAAACGATCAATAACGAACAAAATGAAAAAAAAGAAAAGAAAAGAAAAAAAGGGGTAGCGTATTTGATTCATAATCAAAACGTCTTCGGTCCCGGGTTCGATCCCCGCCACTGCCTAAATTTTGATAAATAATCAGCATTGGCGGCCGAAGACTTCCGGCATAAGAAGTCAGCCTCATTCTGCCAACGGCCTTGTCAAAGAGGGCGGAGGAGCGGATAGAGGTTCAGGGCACTCTCTTGTCCTAGGGGTGGGAAATTGCCCCTAAAGGCGGAAGAATCAGCAACGATCAACGACATGAGGATGCAGAAGGCAATGGAAACCACTGCATTAAAGACACGTTACGTGTATCCACAGGACATGTGGCCTGTAATTGAAGAAGTGTCATGTTGATCTCTCCATTGGCAAAAGATTCCGGAATAATCCTCCATTCGGATCTCCGGGAGGGGACTGCCAAGGGGGAGGTTACCATGAGAAAAAGACTGAATAATCAACGAAAGGATAACGTTCTACGAGTCGGGGCGTGGAATGTCAGAAGCTTGAACGTGGTAGGGAAACTAGAAAATCTGAAAAGGGAAATGCAAAGGTTCAATCTAGATATAGCAGGGGTCAGTGAAGTGAAGTGGAAGGAAAACAAGGATTTCTGGTCAGATGAGTATCGGGTAATATCAACAGCAGCAGAAAATGGTATAACAGGTGTAGGATTCGTTATGAATAGGAAGGTAGGGCAGACGGTGTGTTACTGTGAACAGTTCAGTGACCGGGTTGTTCTAATCAGAATCGACAGCAGACCAACACCGACAACGGTAGTTCAGGTATACATGCCGACGTCGCAAGCTGAAGATGAACAGATAGAGAAAGTGTATGAGGATATTGAAAGGGTAATGCAGTATGTAAAGGGGGACGAAAATCTAATAGTCATGGGCGACTGGAATGCAGTTGTAGGGGACGGAGTAGAAGAAAAGGTTACAGGGCAATTGGGCTTGGGACAAGGAATGAAAGAGGAGAAAGACTAATTGAATTCTGTAACAAGTTTCAGCTAGTAATAGCGAGTACCCTGTTCAAGAATCACAAGAGGAGGAGGTATACTTGGAAAAGGCCGGGAGATACGGGAAGATTTCAATTAGATTACATCATGGTCAGACAGAGATTCCGAAATCAGATACTGGATTGTAAGGCGTACCCAGGAGCAGATATAGACTCAGATCATAATATAGTAGTGATGAAGAGTAGGCTGAAGTTCAAGACATTAGTCAGGAAGAATCAATACGCAAAGAAGTGGGATACGGAAGTACTAAGGAATGACGAGATACGTTTGAAGTTCTCTAACGCTATAGATATAGCAATAAGGAATAGCGCAGTAGGCAGTACAGTTGAAGAGGAATGGACATCTCTAAAAAGGGCCATCACAGAAGTTGGGAAGGAAAACATAGGTACAAAGAAGGTAGCTGCGAAGAAACCATGGGTAACAGAAGAAATACTTCAGTTGATTGATGAAAGGAGCAAGTACAAACATGTTCCGGGAAAATCTGGAATACAGAAGTACAAGTCGTTGAGGAATGAAATAAATAGGAAGTGCAGGGAAGCTAAGAAGAAATGGCTGCAGGAAAAATGTGAAGACATCGAAAAAGATATGATTGTCGGAAGGACAGACTCAGAATACAGGAAAGTCAAAACAACCTTTGGTGACATTAAAAGCAACGGTGGTAACATTAAGAGTGCAACGGGAATTCCAATGTTAAATGCAGAGGAGAGAGCAGATAGGTGGAAAGAATACATTGAAAGCCTCTATGAGGGTGAAGATTTGTCTGATGTGATAGAAGAAGAAACAGGAGTCGATTTAGAAGAGATAGGGGACCCAGTATTAGAATCGGAATTTAAAAGAGCTTTGGAGGACTTACGGTCAAATAAGGCAGAAGGGATAGATAACATTCCATCAGAATTTCTAAAATCATTGGGGGAAGAGGCAACAAAACGACTATTCACGTTGGTGTGTAGAATATATGAGTCTGACGACATACCATCTGACTTTCGGAAAAGCATCATCCACACAATTCCGAAGACGGCAAGAGCTCACAAGTGCGAGAATTATCGCACAATCAGCTTAACCGCTCATGCATCGAAGCTGCTTACAAGAATAATATACAGAAGAATGGAAAAGAAAATTGAGAATGCGCTAGGTGACGATCAGTTTGGCTTTAGGAAGAGTAAAGGGACGAGAGAGGCAATTCTGACGTTACGGCTAATAATGGAAGCAAGGCTAAAGAAAAATCAAGACACTTTCATAGGATTTGTCGACGTGGAAAAAGCGTTCGACAATGTAAAATGGTGCAAGCTGTTCGAGATTCTGGAAAAAGTTGGGGTAAACTATAGGGAGAGACGGGTCATATACAATATGTACAACAACCAAGAGGGAATAATAAGAGTGGACGATCAGGAACGAAGTGCTCGTATTAAGAAGGGTGTAAGACAAGGCTGTAGCCTCTCGCCCCTACTCTTCAATCTGTACATCGAGGAAGCAATGATGGAAATAAAAGAAAGGTTCAGGAGTGGAATTAAAATACAAGGTGAAAGGATATAAATGATACGATTCGCTGATGACATTGCTATCCTGAGTGAAAGTGAAGAAGAGTTAAATGATCTGCTGAACGGAATGAACAGTCTAATGAGTACACAGTATGGTTTGAGAGTAAATCGGAGAAAGACGAAGGTAATGAGAAGTAGTAGAAATGAGTACAGCGAGAAACTTAACATCAGGATTGATGGTCACGAAGTCAATGAAGTTAAGGAATTCTGCTACGTAGGCAGTAAAATAACCAATGACGGACGGAGCAAGGAGGACATCAAAAGCAGACTCGCTATGGCAAAAAAAGCATTTCTGGCCAAGAGAAGTCTACTAATATCAAATACCGGCCTTAATTTGAGGAAGAAATTTCTGAGGATGTACGTCTGGAGTACAGCATTGTATGGTAGTGAAACATGGACTGTGAGAAAACCGGAACAGAAGAGAATCGAAGCATTTGAGATGTGGTGCTACAGACGAATGTTGAAAATTAGGTGGACTGATAAGGTAAGGAATGAGGAGGTTCTACGCAGAATCGGAGAGGAAAGGAATATGTGGAAAACACTGATAAGGAGAAGGGACAGGATGATAGTACATCTGCTAAGACATGAGGGAATGACTTCCATGGTACTAGAGGGAGCTGTAGAGGGAAAAAACTGTAGAGGAAGACAGAGGTTGTAATACGTCAAGCAAATAATTGAGGACGTAGGTTGCAAGTGCTACTCTGAGATGAAGAGGTTAGTTCAGGAAAGGAATTCGTGGCGGGCCGCATCAAACCAGTCAGTAGACTGATGATGAAGAAAAAAAAAAAAAAATGTACGCAGTGCAGATTGGCGAATTCTTCCAGTATGGATGCCGCCTTATCAGACTAGAATAATCATCAATGATGTGTGATTATTTCTTGACTATCTGTCGAGCTTTGCTCTCGCAATGAAGAGAAATTAGTGGGGTCTGATGTCTTCTTTGAGAGTACTGGGCACGTAACTGTGCTGTGGGTGTGTTTAAACCAATCTTTTGAACTATTCCTAAAGTAGTTATGTTTCAGTGAACACTTCGTACTATTGTAAGAAAACAATCTTGTTCATATGCATAAGGGACGTGGCCAAGGGCCCGACTTCTTATAGGTGTGGATAACCGAAAATAATATATACCGACCTGTAAAGCTTTCGAAGCGAATTCTGATTAATTTCAGTGAGAGGGAACTACTACGGATTTTTTGCTGATGTGCCTAACCATTTTATGTATTGTACTCAAAATGCTGTGCTTTTCTATTCCCTCTGGAGGGCTTTAGTTTTAATTAAAGGTGATTTAAAGGCATTGATCAACATAAATAATATTTTGAATATATTGCTTGCCTATGGTTGACATATCTTGTTACTATTTGTTTTAAAAAGTAATTTCTGGTAAACTACTGATTATAAAGATCTCATTTGTTACCTTAACGGAATAAATTTCTGCAGAGTTTCTTGTCTTATTTAAAAATTAATTCTTGTTAATTTGTGATAATAAGATGTCATGTTAATGTAGTATATACACTCCTGGAAACTGAAATAAGAACACCGTGAATTCATTGTCCCAGGAAGGGGAAACTTTATTGACACATTCCTGGGGTCAGATACATCACATGATCACACTGACAGAACCACAGGCACATAGACACAGGCAATAGAGCATGCACAATGTCGGCACTAGTACAGTGTATATCCACCTTTCGCAGCAATGCAGGCTGCTATTCTCCCATGGAGACGATCGTAGAGATGCTGGATGTAGTCCTGTGGAACGGCTTGCCATGCCATTTCCACCTGGCGCCTCAGTTGGACCAGCGTTCGTGCTGGACGTGCAGACCGCGTGAGACGACGCTTCATCCAGTCCCAAACATGCTCAATGGGGGACAGATCCGGAGATCTTGCTGGCCAGGGTAGTTGACTTACACCTTCTAGAGCACGTTGGGTGGCACGGGATACATGCGGACGTGCATTGTCCTGTTGGAACAGCAAGTTCCCTTGCCGGTCTAGGAATGGTAGAACGATGGGTTCGATGACGGTTTGGATGTACCGTGCACTATTCAGTGTCCCCTCGACGATCACCAGTGGTGTACGGCCAGTGTAGGAGATCGCTCCCCACACCATGATGCCGGGTGTTGGCCCTGTGTGCCTCGGTCGTACGCAGTCCTGATTGTGGCGCTCACCTGCACGGCGCCAAACACGCATACGACCATCATTGGCACCAAGGCAGAAGCGACTCTCATCGCTGAAGACGACACGTCTCCATTCGTCCCTCCATTCACGCCTGTCGCGACACCACTGGAGGCGGGCTGCACGATGTTGGGGCGTGAGCGGAAGACGGCCTAACGGTGTGCGGAACCGTAGCCCAGCTTCATGGAGACGGTTGCGAATGGTCCTCGCCGATACCCCAGGAGCAAGTGTCCCTAATTTGCTGGGAAGTGGCGGTGCGGTCCCCTACGGCACTGCGTAGGATCCTACGGTCTTGGCGTGCATCCGTGCGTCGCTGCGGTCCGGTCCCAGGTCGACGGGCACGTGCACCTTCCGCCGACCACTGGCGACAACATCGATGTACTGTGGAGACCTCACGCCCCACGTGTTGAGCAATTCGGCGGCACGTCCACCCGGCCTCCCGCATGCCCACTATACGCCCTCGCTCAAAGTCCGTCAGCTGCACATACGGTTCACGTCCACTCTGTCGCGGCATGTTACCAGTGTTAAAGACTGCGATGGAGCTCCGTATGCCACGGCAAACTGGCTGACACTGACGGCGGCGGTGCACAAATGCTGCGCAGCTAGCGCCATTCGACGGCCAACACCGCGGTTCCTGGTGTGTCCGCTGTGCCGTGCGTGTGATCATTGCTTGTACAGCCCTCTCGCAGTGTCCGGAGCAAGTATGGTGGGTCTGACACACCGATGTCAATGTGTTCTTTTTTCCATTTCCAGGAGTGTAGTTGGAAGCGGTCAGGTTGCTATGGTAAATTCTGCAGGAGTTGTGTTTGAAAAGAATAAAGAAAAGTTTAACTGTTTTCTGAAAATAAATTTTTGGAATCTTGGTTGTATGTGTATCCCTTTTCCTAATCAACCACTGCCAATAGGGGCTGGTCCCAGTAGCGGCACACGAGGAAGGTAAAAATAAACAGGTAGCGGGTACTTTATTGTTCAAGCAACATAAATTTTCAACTTCAGTATAAAATAAAAACCGCTGGAAGGAAACTAAAATTTCACAAGACTGATCGCAATAATAAAACTAATGAAAACGTAGGGTTGCGTGTTGAAGAGCTTTAAAAGAGGAAATGTATCATGGTAAACATAGAGACGAAAACAGAAAACTATGTTTTTATGTAATAAATACAATAATTTCGCAAAAGATTATAATGTTACCGGTATTCATTTTAGGGAGAAATACCAAATAATTTTTCATGTGAAATATTTTGTATAGTTTCTGTGAAATCAAATGAGTTGTAACTGATGTTATAAGAAACGGCTGTAATGTACTAAATACTGAAAATCTATAAAATATCTCGCGGCACTCGCCGCAACGTACAGTTTGTTTGACTTGGTAAAAGGATCATTGTCAGAGTTAAAGTTGGCAGGATGCCACGGAATAAAGCACGTATAAGAAAAGTGTGTGATTTATCTGTTGAGCACCTGCGATGTAATATGTAAGTAACAAATCTGTTGAGGCTTTCATGGCCACTTATTTACGTAGTTCCAGTTAGATTGCGTGGCGGGATCCTCAGTCTACGTTTCTTTAATCAGCAAGCAGTAATGGTGGGTGAACGATTGACCGTCGAGTCACTCGTGCTGACGAAACGTCGAAAAAATCATTAAGCAAACGTAGACCAAAGATACCGAGGCGAAAGCCAACAAGAAAAAGGTTAATGTAATATAATGAGATGTACTCGCAACTATGCACGCGGTGCGAATCACATTTCGCAATTGCACCGGAGCAAAAAGCACCTACAACAACGGCGAATTAGTTACACGAAAAATAATGATTGGTAAGTCGGAGCTACATTTCAGTCTGCTGGGTTTACTTTTTCGAGGTCTGAGAACTGTTATACACGATTATGTGTATGATGTAAGTGTTTCAATAAACAACCAACACTACTTGGATGTGCTGTTGGAAATCAATAATGTTGATGAGCAGGACATTGGAGGAGGTTTAAGCTAATAAAAATCAACTGTAATGAGTTTAGGAAAAAGCTGGAACGCTTTTAACTCTTAACAGTTTCGGCTCAAGAGGGAGAGTGTTCAACCGGAGTTCACCATAAATCTAGTCCCTCAGTCAATATTTCTCATAAACTGGAAAAAAGAGCTTGGTTTTTATGGTGGTATGAAACACATGAAATGACAAACTTTGCTTATCAACCAGACGGGGATCCAAAAGGATGGTGCACAACCTCTTCCCTTCCCCCTCTCCCCCCAACAAAAAAAGATTTTCATTGGTACATACGTCAGTTTCCAAAAGTTCTTAACTAACTTTCGGAGATGAGAGTAGCATGAGATGTAAGATTGTCGACGACGGCAACTAATTCTAGAAATTACAAATTATGTTCAACACAAGGCACTGTTCAGTTGCTTGTCTGACGACTTGCGATGTGGATCGGTTTGCGACCTGACTGCCTGCAGAGTGCAATCCACGCAGGTTGATCATACCTGCTCTCAAGAAGAAATCCAACACAGTCCACGAATCCACAGATAGAACCGGCAAACCACAGGAAGTTGAGTAAGTTAAGACGGAGGTGGAAGGCCCTCCATAACGTAAAAATAACAGAAAACCTGACCTTTTGAACATTTTTTTGAACGTATGTAGAAACGACTGAAAGAAAATGTATTTCTCTTATTTACATGCACACAGGGCTATATATTGCAGTTGTGGGTTTACTAGCTTAGTGGCAAGTGAAATACTCATAATGGTGAGAGCACACTTCGAATTTATATTGTGTAAATTACGACCTAGTCGAAGTTGTGAGAGTGTGTTGCCGTTGTGCATTTTAACAATTACATGATACATGTACTTCTCAAATTAACAGAGGTATGCTTTAAAAATACTGTATCTTTCTGAGCTATATTTTCTTTGAAGTAATATCAAAGGCATGTAGTAAGCACTGATGTAAACAAATTATTATCGCGTTAAAACATTATATAAAAGGCAGAGCCGACTACGGTGTGCCATACTTCACGCGTGAAGTTTGCGTTTGACCACGTGAGGGCCAAAGCCCGGCCTGTTACTCGGCTTTCATCGGTCGGCCTCGGAAGTACTCGGAACAGCGTGACGTCTCATTAAGCATTATGGAGCTCTGGATCGCTCGGTACGATAATGCAGTGTGGCATTTTGCGGTCGGCACAGCTCTCTGAGTTCGGCACAATAGTAGTGTCAACGATGTTTACTCTTCACTATTTGTTCGTGGCATGAAGGACGTTCACAAATTCAGTGGCTGTTTGCAAAAACAGAGACAGTCTAGCGATCTATCGCAAAATCCTTTAAAATGAATGGGAATGGCAGAAGAGAGGGACGAGAATTCTCAGTTCGCATAAGCGACGAGTACTGCTCATTTGCTACGAAACGGCGTTATCGTACGATGCAGAAGGATTTAAAGTTTTAGATGACAATAAAAGAGCAAAAAATTACAAAGATCAACAGATGGGACTCATTTTTCTGTACATCAAGGAGAACTTTGTGCTGAATCTGCAACTATGGAGCATTTGCAGAACTTGGTGGTACAAAAAGTAAAATTTCTGAAGTAGCACCCATTCTTCCATTTTCAGTTGCGCTAGTTGTCAATGGAAGTGAACTAAGAGTATGGAGACTTCATATATTATTGCGAAGTACGTTGGCGAAGTCAAGGGACATGCCTAGGACGATTTTTCGATTTAAATCTCATTATTTATGAAGGAAAAAGGAGTGCAGGGACGAAAATTAGAGAATCCAGAATGGACTGCAGACTTCGCGTTTTAAGAGGACTTGACTGCACACTGCCCATAGTAAGACATTGCAACGTAACTTCTTTCTGATTTGATGGGGATCCATTTTAAAAGAAAATTGCGTTGTAGAAAGGACACATTCTGAGAAAGACAATTCACTTTCCTAAACTCAATGACATTAAAGAAAGCGCGAGTTCTGAAGAACTGATTGTGATCTTGCAAGAATTACAATATATTTTATAAAGGTTTCGATGACATCGTCAATCTTGCATCTGTTTTTCGAGCTGTGTTTCGGACCGTTTGCCATTTCAGTTGAAAGTGCTCCTGTGAATGTACAGATGTAACTGATTGACCTGAATGGTAATTCAAATTTTAATTAGAAACCTTTTTACATTAAAACCGTCTTGGAAGTCTACATTGCTTTCTTCAGGTAGGTTTTCATGTCTCCATAAGGAGGTTGCAAAAGTGCTACAAGCTTTCAATCAACGTATTTGTACAAAAGACCTTCTTTTCGATTACGAAGCTAAATAAGTCACGATTACTTGGCAACTAGAGTGCGAAACTGTGTGAAATTGTCTTCGTCTGTGTGTGTGCTGACAGTTTGTATCAGATAAAAATTATATTATTGGTTCAGCGCACCAAAAATAATTAATTAATACTGAAAGCTTGTTTTGTTTGTAATCTACTTTGTTGATAAATGTGAAACGTAAAACCAAGTCTCATGCAGTACGACTGTACTGCCGTCTTACCCCTTCTCACACTCAGACAGCGTGGCGTGACGGTGGCGGAAATGTGAAGCGAGACTAAACGCTTTGGCACTCAGGCCTGGGCAAGGTCCGCGAGCTGAAACCTTGGCCACCCCTGATATGGTATGTTTGAAAGTATTTGTGAGAAACGTCTATGGGTGACATATTACTTCCTAGGGAACCTCTTTTGTTAGAGACAAAGCGTTCATCAACACTTCTCAGCAACATTAGACATCTACAGTAATTAAATACCCCCCCTGCAAGGCGACAGAGCAAACACAGTCTGTAGCATTAGTATGCAGTGTGTGTTGCCTATAAGCCAGTCATCTGCCCTACGTGAAAGCCGGTAGTCCGAGCTTCTAAAATGTCCATCTCCACTTAGAGACACTCATTATTAACATTTTCTCGTAGAAAACCTCAGGTTACTGCGTAGGCAATATGCAAATGCAGCAAAACGTGGTTAGTAGACACAGCTAGTTTAGTGACATCTTGCCGTCCCAGGGCCGGCAAAATCAATTAAACGACGCTTGGCGCCGCTGGAAAGCTTCAGTGAACATTCTGTCTCTAACAAAAGATGTTCCCCATGATGTGCTCTATCTTCCAAGACATTTGTCGCGAAGTCTTTAAAACACCATCTACATTATATTCCAATTAAAAATTTGTTACTATTATATTAAAACATTTTATAAATTTTGTTGTTATTATTGTTCAGACTGAAGGCACCTGTGGCATATTAAAAATAATAGACACCAAGCTACAGGATGGACAAAATACACTGAAGCGCCAAAGAAACTGGTACAGGCATACTTATTCAAATACAGAGGTATGTAAAGAGGCAGAATACGGCCCTGCGGTCCAAATGGTTCAAATGGCTCTGAGCACTACGGGACTTAACATCTGAGGTCATCAGTTTCCTAGAACTTAGAAATACTTAAACCTAACTAACCTAGGGACATCACACACATCCATGCCCGAGGCAGGATTCGAACCTGCGGCCGCAGCAGTCACGCGGTTCCAGACTGAAGCGCGTAGCACCGGTCGGCCACCGTTGCCGGCTTCCCTGCGGTCCGCAATCCATATGTAAGACAACAAGTGTCTGGCGTAGTTGTTGGTCCGTTTACTGCTGCTACAATGGCAGGTTATCAAGATTTAAGTGAGTTTGAACGTGGTGTTTTAGGTGGCGCCCGAGCGATGGGACACAGCATCTCCGAGGTACTGATGAAGTGGGATTTTTCCGTACGACCATTTCACGAGTGCACCGTGAATATCAGGAATCCGCTAGAACATCAAATCTCAGACACTGCTGTGGCTGGAAAAAGATCCTGCAAGAATGGGACCAACAACGACAGATGAGAAGCGTTCAACGTGATAGAAGTGCAACCTTTCCGCAAATTGCTGCAGATTTCAGTGCTGGGCCTTCAACAAGTGTCAGCGTGCGAACCATTCAACGGAACGTCATCGATATGGGCTTTCGGAGCCGAAGGCCCACTCATGTACTCTTGATGACTGCACGATACAAAGCTTTACGCTTCGCCTGGGCCCCTGAACACCGACATTGGACTCGAAACATGTTGCCTGGTCGAACGAGTATCGTTTCAAATTAAATCGAGTGGATGAACGTTTATGAGTATGGACACGACCTCATGAATCCATGGATGCTGCATGTCAGCAGGGGGATGTTCAAGCTGGTGGAGGCACTGTAACGGTGTGGGAAGTGTGGAGTTGGAGTGATATGGGACCCCTGATACGTCTAGATGAGACTCTTACAGGTGACACGTACGTAAGTATCCTGTCTGATCATTTGCACACATTCGTGTCCACTGTGCATTCCGACGGACTTGGGCAATTCCAGCAAGACAATGTGACACCCTACACATCCAGAATTGCTACAGAGTAGCTCCAGGAACATTCCTCTCAGTTTAAACACTTCCGCTGGCCACCAAACTCCCCAGACATTAACATTTTTGAGTATATCTGGGATACATTGCAACGCGCTTTCAGAAGAGATCTCCACCCCTCATACTCTTATGAATTTATGGACAGCCCTGCAGGATTCATGGTGTCAGTTCCCTCCATCTTTACTTCAGACATTAGTTGAGTCCATGCCACGTCGTATTGCAGTTGTACCAGTTTCCTTGGGTCTTCAGTGTGAATCTGGCCTGGAAAAGATAAGTAACTCAACTTGCGTCATCCATCTCAGATAATATGCGGATGCGCACTAGGTACCGATAATGTTAGGTGTGAAACTTTCTGGCAGATTAAAACTGTTTGCCGGACCGAGACTTGAACTCGGGACCTTTGCCTTTCGCGGGCAAATTGTTAGAGCACTTGCCCGCGAAAGGCAAAGGTCCCGAGTTCGAGTCTCGGTCCGACACACAGTTTTAATCTGCCACGAAGTTCCATATTAGCGCACACTCCGCTGCAGAGTGAAAATCTCATTCTGGAAACATCTCCCAGGCTGTGGCTAACCCATGTCTCCGCAGTATCCTTTCTTCCAGGAGTGCTAGTTCTGCAAGGTTCGCAGAAAAACTTCTGTGAAGTTTGTATGGTAGGGGACGAGGTACTGGCAGAACTGAAGCTGTGGGGACGGGTCGTGAGTCGTGCTTGGGTAGCTCTGTTGGTAGAGCACTTGCCTGCGAAAGGCAAAGGTCCCGAGTTCGAGTCTCGGTCCGGCACACAGTTTTAATCTGCCAGGAAGTTTCATATCAGCGCACACTCCGCTGCATAGTGAAACTCTCATTCTGGAATGTAAAGTGTGTTGCCTATCTGAAGGTGCCTGGAATGTTTTCCAGGCCAGTTTTGCTTTGCCCACACTGTGTATTTCGAGAGGGTGGGAGGGGGAAGGAAAAGACAGTAACAAAATGTGACCCTCCGCTCCAAAACTATGGCTCTGTGCCCGTTTTCAACAGGTATGAGTTGAAGCGAATTACTACATTATATCAATCAGTGGAAGTGATATGCGTACTCGTTGTAGCTTCGGCAGTATAGAAACTCTGGAAATCAGGCTGATTTGTCTCGTAGTTGATGTTGTCGCAGTGTCCTTGCCACTGTCACAGCCAGTGCGGAACGCACTCGAAGTTGCAGCGGTGCAGGAGGGGAGGGTCGTTTTCCTGCAGCCTCGTAAGGCGGCCTCTTGCACAGTAGCGATACGACGCCGCCGCCGCCAGCGCTATCTGCGAGGTACTTCTTCGACGGGGATTCCCCGGCGCAGCTCGGCGGCCTGAGTAAATTCTCCTTTGCGGCGGCAGAGGTCGCGAGGAGGCGAGCCGTCGCTGCTGGCCGCGCCCGATAAAGGAACGCAATCTCAAGTTATGGCCGCACCGCGGAGCGCGGCGCCGTAATGAAGTGGTGCAGCGCCCTAATCCCGCGGGACGGCGAAGGCGCCGCCTCACGACGCCCTGAGGGCCGGCAGGCGGCACTTGCTCCCGAGCTGCAACTTGGCACTATTTGGGCCGAGCACTTCGGGCGCACCGTGTAACGAATAAAGCGATGTGCTCGCTTCTTTCTTTCGTTCTTTCTCTCCCCCCCCCCCCTCATTACAAGCACGACGGGTAAAATACACTGCGCAACACAATTGAACGATCACTTTTTTTGAAACCCCGTAATTGCCTCTTATCGCGATCCGTAAGTTTGAAATCTGGCTCGAAGGTGGCTGCCACCTTTCTTTGTAATGGTGTCACAGCATGGTGTCCTGCGACGTCACCCTCTGCATCGGCGTCGCTTCAAACAGCAAGGTGACGACACAAGCGAAGAAAAGACCACAGCTCAGAAGTTCATGTGAGCTGTAAGGTGGGTTAATGATGTCACATTGACACCAAATTTCACCACAATTCTCCCCAAAGCCGTGTGTCACACGATGGTAAGACTGTAAGACATCACCTCACATTTCACCACTACTGTTGACATCTCTGCAGTGGAGGTCAGAACCGCGACATTCAATGTTGAAATCACGCGGCTTTCTAATGCGTGGCCAAAGAAAACATTCCAGACAGACCGCGGCTCAGTCGACTCCAAAAGTCCTCTTTTGGTTGTATAAAGTGCGGCAATGAAACGACTACTTTCCTTGGGAAATGATCAGATTCGCACCTTACATAAGACCTTTTCAAATCGCAATGAGAAGGTGAAGATCACAGTTATGAGAACATTTGCCTATCAATATGTAATGCAAAAAGGGATGGCAGTCAATCGACAGTAATTAACACACCATTCCTATTCAATGCATGTCTTTGAGTGGAAGGTAGAACAGGGAACGCGAGTCGAGTCGCTTTTAGTTTTGAAAAACCAGCTCCACAGCGGTGTAGCGAAACCGCGCTGCGGGAGTTACGCCGGCGACCACTTAAGGGGGTTGCAGGAAAGAGGACAGCGACCCCGGGCCAGGTGGTTCAAGCTGGAGAGCCGCCTGTAACGAGGGCATCGGTACAAGGGCAGAGAAGAAGCTTTAGAAAACTGTGTTTCGAAATTCCAACGGAATACAAACAAAAGCAAGTGACGCGTTTTCGTCCAGCGAGTGCGGCACATGGAAAGGTAAATGTACTTTAGGGGTCTAGAACAGGCACAAAACATCCGATTGACGGAAACTCACTAGGAAGGAGAAAACTGCTGAAGTTTCGACGCAGTTTGATAGAAGGGACGTTGCGATTAGTAGAGGATGTTTCTACAATAGAAGAGGAACACTCCTATTGGTCGAAAAAAGCCGTGACGTGAAAAAGGAACCCAAGTGGAGGGAGGCAGTTCTGCCACGAGTAGGACAAGAGAGAAATTTTGTGAGTGGGGTCTCGTCTCTGAACTGACGTCAAGTGCAGAACAGAGCGCTTAACGCTCCGTACGACGCTGAGAAGAAATTGGTGTGGACACTGCGTTCACAGCGGCTGCACTCCAGCTAAAATTAGCTGTAGCAACGTTTAGCTCCAACTGTGGAGATGCGAACCAGCCAAATTAGTTAATTTTTCTTGCGAGGACTGAGAGGCCACTATAATATGCACACTGCTCCAACCATGCACGTGTGTATCGCCACACAATAAGACTAGGGCTGAGTACATGTTTTCTCGCATAACGAGAAACATAGGGAAAGTTTCTCCTGGAAAGTTCAGATTAGTTTTGTAGGAATTTCAGTGGGAGAGAGTGGCCTTTCAGACAGCAGCACGTCGCATCTTAAGGTAAATACCGTGTGCAGAGGCATAAACTTTGTTGGGTCACCAGCTTGCGTCCACTGTAAACTCGAGCGGCCTAGGGTAATCTTGCGCTCAAATTTGTCACTTGACTAACCATTCACTGTAGACTTGATTGTCATCCTAAATAGCATCGAACTTTGAACCGGAATCGGACGATTTTCGTAGTACTGACCAACATCATAACGTATGTGTAGGAGCAATTTTGTAAAGAAACGTCCAATTAAACTTTCATATTACTGTGCCTTGGATTAATGTAAATAAACTTCTAATTAAACATTCATAACATTGTGTTTAAGATTAATGTTATTTCAGAGAGTTAATATTTAACATTGTTGTGTATAAACTTATTTCACTTTTTGATGTTGGCAAGATGCGTTATCCATTGCGCTGTTTTTATGTTGGTGAGTTGAAAATTGTGTGAAAAGCTGTAATTTGGTGTGAAATACTGCGACATTAAACTTGTCATTTCACCTCACACTGTTATTCTCAATTGAAGAATAAGCAAAAACAAACCCTCGAAACCTTACACGTTGATTCTAACATGTTTCGCGGTCGAAATTGACGATTCCCTGTGTGATGAGCAATAGGACAACGTTCTTGACAACTTTTGACACTGCTGTCACCTCCTGGGCGTTTCAGGCCTACTGTAAGGAAATTGTGGGATTGTGGTGCTGCAACCCAATGAACGAGATCTGACCTCTTTGGAGTGTAGTGCGACCACAATTTTTGATCTGTTACACAGGGTGGAACCAATAGGAACAGTTCAAAACCATTCGATCCGCAACAGCGAAGAGTGTTTAGTCTCTGTTGATCCGTTGTGGATAGTACAGCGGCTGGTCAAGTATTTATCAATGAAATTCGCCAACGGCCGTGCAGTTGAGATGTTATTTTATTTTATTTTTGCTACCAGTTTCGGCATTCCATTATCCCATCTTCAGGACCCATATGCATTTGTCAAAAATAGACGATATTGGCAAACTGGCATATTGATTGCAATGAAGTCTTCGAAGAATGCGCTTGGAATACGTTTTAGAATTCACGACATCCAGGAACATATGGTCCAGTATACCGATGTCGTTTATTTTTGAGAGATGTCTATGGGACCTGAAGATGTCGTAATGAAATGCCGAAACTGGTAGTAAAAAATAAACAAAATAACATCACAAGTGCATGGCTGTTGGCGAATTTCATTTTAAATAAAGCAGTGTTTATGCTTTTTCAACTCTCCTGTTTCGAGCCCTCCTTAGACATGATCACGGGGGTTGGGGGTGGGGGGAGAGGGACTACAACTTTAACACTTGCTGAATAAAACGGGAAGGGGCCTCTCTAAGAACATTCCGTTGGGCAACCGCCTCTATGCTAATGCGTGTCCCTGAGTTCTCTGGCTATCGATTCGCATCAGTGATACTTGCAGCGTTGGTTGCGCGGCTAGAGGGCGTGCGGGTTCGGGTGAGGACGGGGTTTTCAGGGAAAGAGCGACGCGCCATAGAGGGAGGAGGAAGCACAGGGAGCAGAGGACGAGTCAGTACGCCGGCCGATGTGGCCGAGCGGTACTAGGCGCTTCAGTCTGGAACCGCGCGACCGTTACGGTCGCAGGTTCGAACCCTGCCTCGGGCATGGGTGTGTGTGATGTCCTTAGGTTAGTTAGGTTTAAGTGGTTCTAAGTTCTAGGGCACTGATGACCTCAGATGTTAAGTCCTATAGTGCTCAGAGCCATTTGAACCATTTGATTTGAACGAGGCAGTACACAACACGCGATACGTCGCAGAGGAGTCTGGTTGTGGACTCGTGGACGGCGCGAGCGAACCAACCTATGTGGAGGGCAGCGGGGCCTGGCGCGGTGCTAGCATTGATAAAGAGCGAGCTGCGGAGGACTCTGAGTCGAATGTTAAGCTGACCTCGCGGATGTCGAACGCAGTATGTTCTCATTATGACGAGGTAATTCACCCAGACAACGAGAGCGAAAGTGAAACCGCAGTAGAAGGCCATGCAGGATCTTCAGGCATGGCAAGACGTACTGTTAGTAAGAGTGGCGGAGCAGACTCACGTACAAAACGTTACAGATCGATGGACTCGTCTATTCCTGGAGGTACCAGCGGAGGATCTCAGTTTGAGGCCCTCATGCGATTCATGCAGGAAGTGGAGCGGAAAAACAGGAAGCGAAGACGATGCAAGAAGCAGAGTGAAAGAGGAAATAGAGAGAGATTGGTTCAAATGGCTCTAAGCACTATGGGACTTAACTTCGAAGGTCATCAGTCCCCTAGACCTTAGAACTACTTAAACCTAACTAACCTAAGGACATCACACACATCCATGCCCGAGGCAGGATTCGAACCTGCGACCGTAGCGGTCGCGCGGTTCCAGACTGTAGTGCCTAGAACGGCTCGGCCACCCCGGCCGGCATAGAGAGAGAATATAGCTACGAAGGAGATGAGGAAATTAATCACTAACGAGACGAAGGAGATACAGATGATAGCTGAACAGCTTGGTGGAAATATAGAACAGGTTAAGAAGGAAATCGCGGGTGTTAAAGAAGAGGTACAAAGCGTCAAGAAAAAGTCTATAGAGACGCAAGAGGTCACGAATGAGGCAAAATGCGATGTCAGGGCGGCAATATTAGTAGCTCAAGGTGCACGCGAGGACCCTGTGTTAGCTAAAGAACGAGTAAAACAGGCCAAAACCGAGATGAGCAAAACTAAAAAAACTCTTGCCATTCTCCAAAAACAGGGAAGAAGGATCGTCCAGTAAACGCAAGAGAACGTTAGTAAGAACTTAAAGCTCTTCGAACAGATAGAGAACAAACAGACAGAAATATCAGAGGCTATAAAAGAGCCTACTCGGTTCACCTCACAGCAAAACGAGGTGGCAAATGATGTCCAGCGAGCACGTCAGCAGGCTGCGCAGTTGGAACACGGTCTTGTACGGCAGCACTCCTTTGTGATCATGGAATGAGAGAAGAGCATGTATTACGAGATTTCGAAACACAATTTGAGGCTACGTCACCAGCACAAAGGCGAATGCCACAGGCGAACACACAAGCAGCAATAGGGCGCACGACAGATCGCGTGCCGTCGGTGATGCAAAGTATGGCAGAAACCGAACCTGAACACAAGTGTGCACGTCTTCGGCGGGCGGAAACATTACTCCGTGAATCTGATGACACAAGAGGAGGCCTTAGCAGTGGACAACGATTTATGGACGCGTGCTGCAGAAACGGCAGAAAATTCGTTCGCAGAAAATGTCGACCCATTCGACCACAAACATTCAAAATTTCCAAGTGTACAAAGAGAATAACAATACAGTGCAACCAAGAAGTTGGATAATTCAGTACGATTAAGTGCTACCGGAATCGTGGTCCCTGAAATACGGGCTGGAATTTATCTGCGGATTTTTAGAGGCGGAACACATGCGCAGTGTTGCTGAGTGCTGTCGCTCATGCAAAGAAACACATATTCGTCGCAGGACACGCAAGAAAGACTCAAGCAGGAGATTATGATGGGAAAAGACCTGGAAGCGTGAGGATACCGTAGAAATCATGAGACACTGTTACGTCAAATTACCTCTGCACTACCAACAACTCCTTATCAGATGGTGTAACGATTCCTCTGAATCATTCAAGCGCACGCTACGCGAGTTAGACCATGTCAACGGAATACAAAACGCAAGAGACAGGAACAGGAGCAATGACCGCAATTGGAAAGGCTCGTCAGAAAGGAACGACAACAAATGAAATGGGGGACATTATCGACCACAGGGAAATAAAACACGAACTATGGAGGGAATAACCAGCCACGGCGGGAGAACAGAGGTAGACGAGCCAATTACAACGAACGGCAAAATGGAACTGGAAGGGACAACGAAATCCAAACCAGTTCCAGCGGGACACTGGAGAACTACAGCAGGAAAGAAACGACTGGTAGAATAACAGCCCATGTGATCAAGCTAATTAACAAGATCATACTACCCCGATTAGGCCAGCCAACCCGCCTCAGGGGAAACGCAGCAGAAGTCTAAATAGAAAATGACGCTCGACTGCTGCGAATACAGTTCTAAACCAGGCTGCAGAAACTATCAGAAAGAGCAACATCAACATGCTAATATACAAAGACACGAGATTTGTGGCACAGGTGTGTATAGTAGTTATTTGAGGTCAGAGTAAAAAATCAGTTAGTACATAGAACTTCAATGGATAAGCAAATTCTAGGTGATATTGTGTAGCGTAGTCTAGATTATCCGTTTATTGAATTTCTGTAATTGTGACTTATTACTTTACGGTATGACTCTTTGAGGGACGTGGTCAAATGAGTTGCGTGGGTGTTACATTATCGTATCAACACGCTCAGTGCCTGCTTGAAAATCAAAGTCATGATTGAATAGAAATTCTTCATAAGTGTCAGCTCCTCGTAAAAACTGACACATTTTTGTGGCATGATAACCAGTGCACGTTGTCTGAACAAGTTCTGGGTCCAACCAGCATTTTACCTATGTGACATATGGCAATTATGTCTTTGGATCGCAATGCCATTGTCCATTATCACGCACCAAGGAGAACAAGAATGTTAGTCAAGAAACGATCATATTATGAACATCTAATTCAGCTATATAACTCTCGTAATAGTGTATTCTAAAATATCACTATGGTCTGTGAGATTATTTCTGTCCTTTCCCATGGTATATTGTATACTGCCCAAGAGGCGATAGTGTGTTGCTTTCTGCTATTACGCAGTGACGAGATTGCGGCCAAGCCACTGCGCATGTTTGTCTCTATTTTCGGACGTGTTATTAGTGGTATTAGGTGCACAAGCATTAGGTGCGTGAAGACGCTAATTCTGCTGGGATTCTGGGCCATCGCCAGTCGTGCGATGTAGCATTTCTCGAGGTTACTGGCGATGTAGCATTTCTCGAGGTCTTTGTACACTATGTGATCAAAAGTATCCGGACACTCCCAAAAACATACGTTTTTCATATTATGTGCATTGTGCTGCCACCTTCTGGCAGGTACTCCATAACAGCGACCTCTGTAGTCATTCCACATCGCGTGAAGACGCTAATTCTGCTGGGATTCTGGGCCATCGCCAGTCGTGCGATGTAGCATTTCTCGAGGTTACTGGCGATGTAGCATTTCTCGAGGTCTTTGTACACTATGTGATCAAAAGTATCCGGACACTCCCAAAAACATACGTTTTTCATATTATGTGCATTGTGCTGCCACCTTCTGGCAGGTACTCCATAACAGCGACCTCTGTAGTCATTCCACATCGCGAGAGAGCAGCATGGGGCGCACCGCAGAACTCACGGACTTCGAATGTGGTCACGTGATTGGGTGTCACTTGTGTCATACGTCTGTACGCGAGATTTTCACATTGCTAAACATCCCTAGGTCCACTGTTTCCGATGTGATAGTGAAGTGGAAACGTGGAGGGACACGTACACACAAAAGCGTACAGGCCGCCATCGTCTGTTAACTGACAGAGACCGCCGACAGTTTTTTTTTGTAGTAAGTTCCTAATGGACCAAACTGTTGAGGTCATCGGTCCCTAAGCTGACGCTCTACTTAATCTAACTTAAAGTAACTTACTTTAAGGGCAACAGACCCACCCATGCCCGAGGGAGGACTCGAATCTCCGACAGAGGGAGCCGCGCGGACCATGACAATGCGCCCTAGACCGCACGGCTACCCCGCGCGGTCGTCGACAGTTGAAGAGGGTCGTAATGTATAATAGACAGACATCTATCCAGACCATCACACAGTATTTCCAAACTGCATCTGGATCCACTGCAAGTACTATGACAGTTAGGCGGGAGATGAGAAAACTTGGATTTCATGGTCGAGTGGCTGCTCACAAGCCGAACAACACGCCGGTAAATGCCAAACGACGCCTCGCTTGGTGTAAGGAGCGCAAAAATTGGACAGTTGAACAATGAAAACGTTGTGTGGAGCGACGAATCATGGTTCAAATGGTTCAAATGGCTCTGAGCACTATGGGACTCAACTGCTGTGGTCATAAGTCCCCTAGAACTTAGAACTACTTAAACCTAACTAACCTAAGGACAGCACACAACACCCAGCCATCACGAGGCAGAGGAAATCCCTGACCCCGCCGGGAATCGAACCCGGGAACCCGGGCGTGGGAAGCGAGAACGCTACCGCACGACCACGGGATGCGGGCAATCATGGTTCACAACGTGGCAATCCGATGGCAGGATGTGGGTACGGTGAGTGCCCGGTGAACGTCATCTGCCAGCGTGTGTAGTGCCAAGAGTAAAATTCGGAGGCGGTGGTGTTATGGTGTGGTCGTGTTTATCATGGAGGGGACTTGCACCTGTTTGTTGTTTTCTGTGCACTATCACAGCACAGGTCTACACTGACATTTTAAGCACCTTCTTGCTTCCCACTGTTGAAGAGCAATTCGCTGATGGCGATTGCATCTTTCAACACGATCGAGCACCTGTTCATAATGCACGGCCTGTGGTGGAGTGGTTACACGACAATAACATCCCAGTAAGTGCTGTGGCCTTCTCCGCCAGACATCACGGCGCCTAGAGTATCAGCAACCAAACTGACAGCCTGCAGCCTCGGGTTGCCCACTTCGCAGGCACACCGAAGCACTACACAACCGACAGGCAATATTGATGAACGGCCACAACAACAACAACAACACAGCAAAGACACCAGCGGCCACCAGGGGCCACTACTGGCCAACATAAACATAAGGAAGAGGTTGCTCCAGACCCCGGAACTATTTTCACACGTCAGACCACGTGATGGAAAATAGTTCCGAGGTACTCATATGCCGGCCGGAGTGGCCGTGCGGTTCTAGTCGCTACAGTCTGGAACCGCGTGACCGCTATGGTCGCAGGTTCGAATCCTGCCTCGGGCATGGATGTGTGTGATGTCCTTGGGTTAGTTAGGTTTAAGTAGTTCTAAGTTCTAGGGGACTGATGACCACAGCAGTTAAGTCCCATAGTGCTCAGAGCCATTTGAACCATTTTTTACTCATCTGCCGAAGCGCTATAAAGGCCGGCGCTCGGCCGCACATCGGCAGTTCATCGACCGACAGCAGACGTTGATAACTGCCGTCCCGGCAGCCCGGCTTGGATCTTCTCTCTGATCTCTGGATTAGGCTCAGTATATTGGAGAAGTCTCTGGCGGAGACTAGTAGGAAATTATTTCAGTTGTTTTGTGTATTATTCTTGTATGTAGTTGTGATTCGATGACGGATCACTGTGTAAGTAGGCTGTTTATGTTTTCTTATTGGCAACGTTACATAGCGCTCTGTATATAAATCACTGGGTGTGCTGTGTGCAGTCTGTGGCTAGTTTGCATTGTTGTCTGCCATTGTAGTGTTGGGCAGCGGCAGCTGGATGTGAACAGCGCGTAGCGTTGCGCAGTTGGAGGTGAGCCGCCAGCAGTAGTGGATGTGGGGAGAGAAATGGCGGAGTTTTGATATTTGTAAGAGTGGATGTTATGAACTCCTATATATATTATGACTTTTGATGACTATTAAGGTACATACATTGTTTGTTCTCTGTCAAAATCTTTCATTTGCTAACTATGCCTATCAGTAGTTAGTGCCTTCCGTAGTTTGAATCTTTTATTTAGCTGGCAGTAGTGGCGCTCGCTGTATTGCAGTAGTTCGAGTAACGAAAATTTTTGTGAGGTAAGTGATTTGTGAAAGGTATAGGTTAATGTTAGTCAGGGCCATTCTTTTGTAGGGATTATTGAGAGTCAGATTGCGTTGCGCTAAAAATATTGTGTCAGTTTAAGCACAGTCGTATATAAATTTTTAAAAAGGGGACGTTTCATATGTCGACCCTTAGCCTAGGATACCACACTGGAATCTTTTCTGATTTTTTCTTGTAGTTTGTGTAATTAGTGTAGCTATTGTTTATTGCTAGCGCGTAATTATAGAGAGAATTTCCTTTGTAGTTGCAGTCTTTCATTGTTGTACAGTAAAACAGGTGTGGCACACATCTAGATTTGCACCAAGTATTTCGCAGCTGCAACTAACTAGATATTATTTTCAGTACTATGTTAATGTGTTCTCTTATTTTTGCTCTTCAAATTGTGCTTTTCTGTGTTGTCGTGTGAAATATTGTGACAATAATGGCGCGTGAAAAACGTAACACTAGGCTCCAAAGTAAACTGAGAAATAATAGTGACGTCGAGCGTAGCTTACCAGCACCACTGTGTAATGATTTAACAGACATTCAAAGTAGTAATTTGGTAATTGTGCATAGGGAAATGGAGCGGGCGGCAAATAATGGCCTAGACAGTGAAACAATTAGTGAACAGGGAAGCATTATCGATCGATCGGTCGGCAACAGCTCGCCTCAGGATCCGAAATGACAGGACACAGTCTTGAAAATACTGTAGATTCAAGTTTTGGGGCTTCACCGTTTTCTCAAATAAGTCAAAACACATTTTCTGCTTGTCAAAATGTGAATGCTGCCGGTGCAAATGCACTGCCGAAATGCATAGAGGAAAAGATTCCAGACACTAATACATTATTACTGCAATTAATGCAGCAAATGAAACAAAATCAGAGATAAACCCAGCAACAGTTAGACGCAATGGAACAAAAGCTTCAAAAGTTAGACTCAGTGGAACATAAGCTGGAACAAACACGTGAAGATTTAACTACTGAGTTACATAACATAACATTGAATCTAAATGTCAAAAAGTCTGTAATGACGTAAAAACACAAATTTGTGAGCATTTTCAACCTATTTTTTCGCGGCATGAAAATGCATTACAGAATCACGAAGCAGCCATAAAAGAACTGCAAACCATTGTTCATGAAAATCATGAGACCTTGTCGGCTAAAATTGACTCAGTTGCATCTACCGATTCGGTTACGCAACTTGCAAAAACTCAAGAAAACTTAAAGGACACAGTAGATTCGATTTCAACACAAATGGACACTCTGAACCTTGGTTCAGAAAAACACACTGAGGAAATGTGTTCACTATCGGAGAAAGTAGCCGAACTTTCGGATCAGTTCACTAACTTATCTACGAAGGTAGATGATAATCTGAACGACACAAAACCGGTAGTCTTTAATGACACAGAAGAGTGTGAACAAATTAGGAAATTCAAACAAAATCAGAATCAAATTAATACGCAACACCAAAGAGAAATTCGGGAAGTACAAGATCAGCTGACTCAGGTAATACAAGAATTACGTATTTCAGAGGCCACTTGCCATACGGGAAGAGGGACTTAGAAATACGGAACAACCACAAAATAATAACACAGGACACTTCGGAAATTATGAAAGAAATTGGCAAGGCACACCGAATTTTGAGATGGAACCGCCGAAACGACGTAATAATGACCGATATGCGACTCGCCGACATGATGATTTTGACTATAAGCTGTTCATTACTGCATGTAAATTCAAAACATTTAAGAATTCCGGCAACGACATTCATCCACAAGCATGGCTCCATCAATTCTCTCATTGTTTTCCTCCCATCTGGTCATTAGAGCACAGATTGGACTTTATGTGTGGCTATTTAGAGAATGAGCCAGCTGTAAGAATGCGATCGGTCATTCACGATTGTCACAGTGAAGGAGAATTTTACCGTGCCTTCCTCTCAGCATATTGGTCTCAAACTACACAAGACCGAGTAAAACATAGCATCATAATGATGAAACATTTCGAACAATCTGAATTTTCCAGTCTTGTGAAATATTTTCAAGACATGTTGCACAAGAATCAGTACCTGACAAACCCATACAGCCCCTCACAACTCATCCGCATTTGCTTAATCAAATTACCTGAACAGTTACGACATATTATTTTGGCAGGACGTTGCAAAGACGACATTGAAGCATTTCAGGGACTCTTACAAGAATTAGAAATTGACACTGACAATCGCGGAACGCGAAAACTGGAACACAACAATTACAGGTCACATCCGTCGCAATTCCGCGATGAAAGAAGTAATAACTGGACACGACAAGGCTATTCTCACAACACAAATCGTGACCAAAACAGACACCACCCATATGACAACTGTTGGCAGAGTAGTAATAACTACAGGGAAAGATCACCTCTCTGCGGTAATGACTATCACAGAGACAATCAGATAAACAGACAATATGGGAACCAAAATAAATATTATCAAGGGAGACAGAATAACTTCAGACGCAACGGACCAGCGCGCAGTTACGATTCAGGGAGAAGTTCTCCACCACGTGACCGACAAGAAAGAAACTATGGAATCTACCGACATGACGACAGACGATATGATCGTAACGACAGACCTGAATTGCATCAGAACTGGCGGGATTCAAACAGAGCAGGGCCTTCTCGTCAAGGTGAATTTGTAGAAGTTCGGTCTCCTAATCCCAATAACGGCGCGCGCCAACAAAGAGACAGACAATGACTCGCACCGCAGGCAGCCGCGTGCGCCGGCTGGCTCAGAGAAAAAATAACATAGACGCTAACCTTGAGAAAAATTCCAGTATTCTTTACCGACGTATACCGCACGATAATTGCGTTGAAGTTGAAACTCTGCTTACTAGGAAGAGTAAAGGTTTCCACCACATTTCACATGTAAAACCGTTTATTGAAATATAATCTGTTTTTTAACTTAGTCTTTGCCATAAAACTTTCACTTCACGCATTAGTACAATTTGTCACACTGAGAAACTGTTAACATGCAACAATGTTTTGAAGTTAACTATCCAGTCTAGAACCTAGGGAACATTTTTAAACAGAAATTACAAATGCATTGTTATAGTGAACAGATGACACAGTGTTGTTATTTGTACATTCTTTCATGTTAGTTGCACGATTATGTAACGACTATAAGGCTTACATACTTAGAACATATACTGGTACTGCTAATGAGATTTTAATGCAACATTTTGGTTTACTTGAAAATACATTCTGGATTTAAAGTACTTTCTGTGAGATACCAGATGACACAGTGGTTAGTTTATGTGACAGCTACACGATTTTGTCACGGCGCTACTAATGAGTGACAATATACAATGTTGCTTTTGCAGTGTTTCTGTTTTATTTCTGCACAGTTTTTCTGTATTATTCTGTAAAGTAAAACATGTTTTAGTAGTAACTTTTGTGGTATAGCTACAATGAGACAGCCTTTTTCGTAGCACAACAATACGTTACATTATAGTGCTTTCTTGATCACGGTAAGGTACGTAATAACTACGGTATCCATATGCAAAGCATTTCACTTTCGTTTATGATGAGGTAAGTATATTGACTTCAGCAGAACTTTGCTTACAGAGGACGATAACTACGACACTTCCACAGAATTATCTTACAGCAAGACGCACATTTAGCGCTACAGGACACGCATTTGAGAGATTAATTTTGTACTTAAGCCATTTATTTTTCAAGATTTTTGAATTAAAAGAAAGTTTTCCATGATACATTTCATTCCATTGCTGTAATCTGTAACACCTGAGGGTATAATTACATTAATCCTCATGGAGGTACACGCCTACTTTGTGTACCATGTGTTTGGCAAGCACAAGGAGCCCTAGCTAATATGGTATTTGCTTATACAACTTTACACATCGGTACCTTATTTCTCTAAGACAGAATTACACAGCTATCTGATCATTTAACTGAGAGATAAACATTTTTTTTACTAGATCAGTGACACATGTTTACGCAATTAGACAGTTGGGTAACTTCACATTTATGAAATTGTATTTTGTATGTACTTTGTGAACTCTTCATATTTTTTCAGAATCATTGTGATACTATGAGAGCTTTGAATGATGTATTTGGTATGGGTCATGATATTTAAAGTACGTTTGAGGTGGATGACACTATTTATATGAGCAGAGAATTTTTTTTAGGTTTTGAAATTATTGCAGAAATCTACGACGTTTTTGAGATTTGATTGAGGTGTTATGATGTTATTTTTACGACGACGATGTGTATTATGCTGGTGAGGTATGTTTATGATCAATAAGCTGATGCTACATGAGGAATTTGATTATGCTACGTATTTGTTATGATGAAATATTGAAGAAGTGTCGACGAATATGTATAAAATAAGGTAAGGAATAATGAGTAGTGGTTAGGGGTTCTGATTTGTGGAAAAGGATGTTGGAAACCAAGAATCGTGTTTTAAGAGTTATGAAATGTGTGTAAATGCGTAAATGTATCACAATGCAGGCAAAAATTTTTTGCACACTGTTATATTCATAGGATTTTGTTTCTACACATTTGTAACGTAAATTTTCGACCTGTGAAATTTTCACATGAGACTGTCACTGTAGCGGAAACTGGTGTCGTAAATATTTCGGTAAGAAAGTTAAGTGACCACCTGCATGTAATGCGTCGTGGGCACCCACCTGGGCGACAGTCGCCTGCAAAAAAGCCATTAGCGTGTGCCTTTCAGAGGCACAGGTGGAGAAAAAAAAAGGGAGGCCATTATCCTTGCTATTGACGTTCCTTTGTAGAAAGCATCGCAAAAACGACACGGTCGAACTTGAAAACATATGATTACACTGTGGAGCTCTTAATTTATGATATTTACTAAATTGCCTAATGAAATGACGAGGAACATTTTTACATCTATTGTCTTGCTAGTTGAGAGAAATGCCATATGGCTTGCTTTATGTATATATTTGCTCATTTTGTTTAATATCTAGTTTCTAGCTGCACTGCAGCATTGGTTAAAATAAAATTTTATAGATGTACTAATATAAACATTTTCTGTCTACAGATCGAGTAAATAATATTTTTTTCAAAAAAATGAGGGAGCGCAAAAAGACGTGTACCTTCACAGGAACTGCATTCATAATTTTCTTTTCAAGTACTTGGTAATTTATTTTGTAGAATAAGTAGTGGTGCACCACTTTAATTACATAGATATTAAGATGTGAAGAGACATTTCCCTTATCTGCACTGTTGTCTTTAATGTAATATTTTTTCTGCTTGAGCTATGTCATGTTTAGATATAAGTTATTTCATTTGCGGCTGCTGTTTGCCAGGCATAATGTTACTGAATTTGACTTGGTATTACGCTGTTAAGCCAGTTTTATTATGCATTTATTTTTCTTGTTTGCTGCACAGTGCCTTATATTAGTTGTAATATTGCAATTGCTTTGCCAATTTGAATTTTGTGTCATTGATGGTTGTGTTAATTGTTTTGTGCTGCTGCATTGCCTCGTCCCTTAGTTTAGCATCTGAGCTCAGTAGATTTAAGTTAGCTTAAGATGGGGTAGGCCATATAAGAGAACAAGTTGTGATGAATTGGAAGAATTACATTGAGAAGCTATAAGAAAATGGTTTGGCCAAAACAGTATTTTGAAAGAGGATATGAACCAAAAAAGTAGCGTTTAGGTAGGATTTTCTTGGAAATAAATGATGAAGTAAGATAATGGAAAATAAATAATGAGGTAAGAAATATGTGAACATGTATATACAGAAAGCATGCTTGAATAGGATTTTTTTGGTGGAAACAAATGTTGAAATAAGACGAAAGATCTATGGAATGAAGTTTTGGGTTGGACTGCAGAACCAAATGTTACACTGAAAACAAACCCTGTCCTTTCCTTTTGTGTTATCCCACTATGTGTTTGTGTACCCTTGTGTATTTGTTTTCTTCCTGTCTCTGTGTAGTTTCATAGAATTTTTTCTTCTTCTAATACTAAGCTACATTCACTATGATGAGGAATACTGTTATCCTCAAATGTAATTGGCATTTATAATATGTTATTTACCTTGTAAATATGCTTAGCATTATTAATTCTGTTTTGTTTTAATGCTTATGTGTAAAGTTGATGTTTCAAAAGTTATTCTGATCTTTTATGTATTTACTTATCTCATAATTCCTGTAACACTGATGTATATGTTTATTTCTATTATTTTGTAAAGCCTGTATTACTACAAATGTTATCTGTATTATTATGTTTTTAATGATGTATTTTGTACCTTTGTTATTGTATTCTTATATTATAAAATTGTAATTGACAGCAGTTCATCAAATTAAGTATCTTGTAAGTTCCATTTCACTGCACACGTTTCTATTGGTCATACTATATGGACAATATGTGACACATAGGGACTGTTAGTGTTTGCACGTGTGTTAATAATTCAGCAAGGGACTGGATAACAGCATTGCTGGTTCTAAGGACAATTCCAGAAACTTTGTGAGTGCACAAGTGGTGGTTATGGACTTGCTATATTATCTACAAGACTCTTCAATGGTGATTGTGCACCTGCACAGTCACAACAGATGGCTGCTGGCCATCTCTACAAGGACTACAGTGGGTCTGCATCTTTGATGACCCACCAATACCGTTATTTCTACAAGGACTACAGTGGGTCTACACCTTTGATGACTCACCAATACCATTATTTCTACAAGGACTACAGTGGGTCTACACCTTTGAGGACTCATCAATACCATTATTTCTACAAGGACTACAGTGGGTCTGCACCTCTGGTGGCCCACAAATACCATACTCTCTACCAGGACTACAGTGGGTCTACTCTGTGATGACCTACCTAGCAATATTCTTCAAAACGTCGAATGACTCTGCTGTGGGTTTGCTCTATTGTGGCCCGTTACCTGTCTCCATGTCAAGAGTCAGCATTGTCTTTCTGTTGGAAGGACAACACTACTTCTTCAAGACTGCACGGAAATCCACTACTTCAGTGTGCATTTTCTTTTACTGCTCAGACTTTGAGAAAAACACTGCAATTTTACTGTGATGAACAATCTGGACTGTTTTTATGGACTGTGAGAAAATTTTAGCTTTTGACCAACATTGTATCAATAAGTGTGTGCATTTGATATCTTTGCTATTGTAATTATGAAAAATTTCTTCAAATCATTATTGACCACTGCCCAAAACAATTTGTAAAATTTTTTGTGGGGTGCATGGGGGCTATGTAAGTAGGCTCTTTATGTTTTCTTATTGGCAACGTTACATAGCGCTCTGTATGAAAATCACTGGGTGTGCTGTGTGCAGTCTGTGGCTAGTTTGCATTGTTGTCTGCCATTGTAGTGTTGGGCAGCGGCAGCTGGATGTGAACAGCGCGTAGCGTTGCGCAGTTGGAGGTGAGCCGCCAGCAGTGGTGGATGTGGGGAGAGAAATGGCGGAGTTTTGATATTTGTAAGAATGGATGTTACGAACTCCTATATATATTATGACTTTTGATGACTATTAAGGTAAATACATTGTTTGTTCTCTATCAAAATCTTTCATTTGCTAACTATGCCTATCAGTAGTTAGTGCCTTCCGTAGTTTGAATCTTTTATTTAGCTGGCAGTAGTGGCGCTCGCTGTATTGCAGTAGTTCGAGTAACGAAGATTTTTGTGATTAATGTTAGTCAGGGCCATTCTTTTGTAGGGATTATTGAGAGTCAGATTGCGTTGCGCTAAAAATATTGTGTCAGTTTAAGCACAGTCATGTATAATTTTTCAAAGGGGACGTTTCAACTGTTTTGTGTTAGTGTTATACTTGAAGAATTGTTTTGGTTAATTGAACAGTCCAATAAATTGCTTTCGGACTTTGATCGTTAGTTTCTTCTGCTTACGCAGACTTAACAGTAATGGACTGGTCTGCGCAGATTCGTGACCTGAATCCTATAGAACACCTTTCGGGATCTTTTAGAACGTCGACTTCGTGCCAGGCCTCAGCGACCGACATCGATACCTCTCCTCAGTGCACCACTCCGTGAAGAATGAGCTGTCATTCCTCAAGAAACCTTCCAGCACCTGATTGAACGTATGACTGCGAGAGAGGAAGCTGTCATCAAGGCTAAGGGTGGGCCAATACCATATTGAATTCCAGCATTATCGATGGAGGGCGCCACGAAGTTGTAAGTCATTTTCAGCCAGGAGTCTGGATACTTTTGATCACATATTGTATTTTGCTCGCGCCATGAGAGAGCAGTATACAAAATGTATTATGAGGTGTGAGCACGTACAGTGCCAGTCACGATGGTGTGTCATAATTCAGTCTTAGGTAGAGGCAGGCGATAGTAAGAAGCATGCCGTTGGTGAGGAGGAAGATCAACCTACATCGGACTGTAATTTACCTTTTCGTATTTTATTACAGCAGAGATCCAACAAGAGGAAGACTGCTGGCATTTTTGTAACATGTAAAGGAACACATAAGCGGAAACTAATGACATTTATGATTTTCAGATGTGCGATTGCAGGAACAGTTGTCATGAGACAGAGCATCTATGCAGACGAATGAGGGCGCAGTTTCAGACCACTTCGGCACTGGATGACAACGCCGCCAGAAATACTAAGAACAGGAGTAAATGTAGCATAGTAATAATCTAAGAGTAGAAAAGGCTTAGAGCTAAAGTTTACAGGTGTTGGGCAAACAAAATATGCTAATACTAAGCGTTATGTGGAATGAGCATATTGAGTGATGATTGGATGCAGTGCCGCCTATCATAGGTGTATGCATGACGGGAGGTACTGAAACAAGTCTCACATACAGACAAGAGACACTTCCCACATATTTGGGGATGTCATGTTTAGTCAATGCGATAACACTTATTTCCTATCTTCATTTGATTACAATCACTCGGATAATCATATATTGGTTCATACTGTATTTATTCAAACAGCTTATATTTGTGTTGTTGTTCTATTCGTAAGAAACTATTTGTAAAAAATCTATGTAAAACCTCGGCACTAAAGCAATTATATGGAATATTGCCCCTCAGCTTCATTCGAAATTTTATAAATATACACTGAATTTGAAAGACGTAATTCTGAAGTAGGGAATTTTTTCTCCATAGAAATGAAATCACACGCCACCAGAATGTGGACAATTTTGGCGAGTCTTGAGTTAGAACAGTGACAAATATTTTTCGATTTCAGTAAATAATGTGATGGCAACATCAACAGAGTGAGGTGCACGACGTCTCTGTTTCTCTAGTGAGTGCTAACAAGCAAATATTACTTAACATTTTCATTTTTTATTTATAAAGTTAAGTTTACCTCGTACATCAAATAGATCCGTGGAGCTCCACCTCTATGTAACCAATGAACACAAGCTAAGTGTATGCACGGAAATCGTGGATTTTTCTCAAGGGAGCTAGCTTTTCATAAACTGAACAACAAAGTATAGCTAAATCTGAAAGGTCAGCTATAACAAAGAAGGCGGAAGCCAAAGGGCCATGGACATGGGATTTTGCAGGTGCATTATTCAAGAATGAAATGCTTTTAGAAAGGAACTGTATGCTTTTAGCATGGGAAAAGAGGGTATTGTGTAGCAGCAACGATAATTGCTAACAACAATTCGACTCGCAAGTCGAAGAATCTGACCTGGCCATTCACCTGCTGTTCGGTTTGCAATGATCATAATGTTTTTTTCTACAGGAGGTACCTGTTCGGTTTGCAATGATCATAATGTTTTTTTCTACAGGATGTACCTGTTTTCCCCTGTCCCTCGCTAACTGCACCGTCAGATTATACGCCCCTCTAAACAAATCTGCGCACGACAGGAAGTTTCCACTGTTTCTGGTGAAAGCTATACGCGATTCAAAGAACTGTGTTTGAACACAGTCTGCCGACTGAAGTGAGGTTACTGTGCATCCAGTACAGCGTGTATAATGAGAGAGGAAATTCAGAATGAGATACAACAATTTTTTTCGAAGTGTTCGTTTCACAACCTCCACTAGTGAATTATTTTTCAATCTAAAATCGTGTAATATTACTTGACGCAACAGAATGAAATTGACCTGCTGTAATCTAAGCTTGTACTACGTCTCTGATAACCACGTCGCCGACGGACGCTAAACCCACGTAATTTACCATCAGTGCAGTTAGCAGAGGACAGCGCCTGGCTGCTACGCAACTCTGACAGCAGAACTGTGTGCCCCACCGCTGCCAGCAGGCGCCGGTAAGGGACAGGTCAACGAAAAACGTGACATATTTTCCGCCATCCTCACGCACGCCGATTTAACATTTGTTGCAGCTAAAACTCTTATTTTAGCTCAATGTAAAAAAATTTAGATTACCTTTTAGACCATCACTTTATAATCTTATATACTGCGTAATTGTTAATAAGTAGCAACTTCGAGAGTTTTGAATTAGTTCAGGTGGATGAGAGACTGCAGCTGTATCTATACTCTGTAAACTATTTTATGGTGTCTGGCAGAGGTCACTTTGTGTATCACAGTTGCCTTTCCTCTATCCTGTTCCAGTTGCGACTGGTCTGTGGGGACAACTGTTGGTGTGCCTTCGTGTGAACTCGAATTTCACAAACTACACCTTCATGGCCTAACGGTCCCACCATATACGCCGTACATAAGTTTTTTTTGTTTCCTCCCTTTTAGTGATTACGCTAGGTGGATGCACTGAAAACGTTTGCTGACAGGTGGAAGAGGGGAGCATAATGGGGACAATCCTTTTACTAATGTTTGTGAAAAATCTGTTTCATGTCAGGATCAAAGAGTGTACAAGAATCTACGCCGCATCTTGTACCGGGGAAAACAGTACTTAGCAGGCCAACGAGGATGCATTGGAGACGTGAAACAAGAATGAGTGAGCATGCGCACGTACACAACCCGCTTGTCAATATTTTGTGCAGAATAAAGAGTACATGAAAGTGTTAGTCGGTTTTGACCTGATTAACATAATACTTTTAGTTGCACTAGGCCAGAATGGACAGAATTTAAACGTGATTACGAGGCGCACCGAGTGTAATTGTGATTTCAGGTTACAGCCAAGATTTCTTTGTTCAGCAGTTCATTTTCTTTTCTTTTACGTGACGAGAATATTTGAATGATTGTTTGGTGACTTAATTTTCCATTTATTACACAGTGAAATTTCCTTTTGACTGAGAGCTTGATACGTGTAATAGGGAAAGCTGTTTACTCCTTAGAATTGTTGTGCGCTCGGACCGGACATAGGTGAGTATAAGTGGTGAGATAAAAATTGAGGTCCACTATAATGAGTCGCCCGCAGCTCGTGGTCGTGCGGTAGCGTTCTCGCTTCCCGCGCCCGGGTTCCCGGGTTCGATTCCCGGCGGGGTGAGGGATTTTCTCCGCCTCGTGATGACTGGGTGTTGTGTGATGTCCTTAGGTTAGTTAGGTTTAAGTTGTTCTAAGTTCTAGGGGACTGATGACCATAGCTGTTAAGTCCCATAGTGCTCAGAGCCATTTGAACCATTTTTTTGTAATGAGTCACGAAACTCCCACTGTTCTGCTGCAACTTCGCCACTGCAGAAACACCGTCAACAGGCTAGCATGTATAAACATACTACGAAACGATTGTGTATTCTGTGTGACTATGGTGTGGACAAGCACTTTCAAAATGCAGATGAGATCGTATTTCTGAGCTTGTTGTGATGGTATAAATTGCAGCAGTTTCTGTTGGATTTCGCCCGCATCTCGTGGTCGTGCGGTAGCGTTCTCGCTTCCCACGCCCGGGTTCCCGGGTTCGATTCCCGGCGGGGTCAGGGATTTTCTCTGTCTCGTGATGGCTGGGTGTTGTGTGATGTCCTTAGGTTAGTTAGGTTTAAGTAGTTCTAAGTTCTAGGGGACTGATGACCATAGATGTTAAGTCCCATAGTGCTCAGAGCCATTTGAACCATTTTTTCTGTTGGATTTCGCGTACGTCGGCGACTGTTATTGTTTACCACGGAGAGAAAAATAGCCCAATACGATTAATTCATGATACAGCAGTGGTACCCGAAAGTCAACAGGAACTGCATTCCGTGCTAAATACAAAGGAATATATGTTAGCTGTAGTTTAAGGTAGGCACATAAATAAAAAGAAAGAGTCACACGTGAACTCAATGTTACTGCCTGGACTGAGAACCTTGAAGATATACACACATTTTGACAACTGGGATGCAGAGTAGAAAAGCATGATAGTTGCAGGCAAAGCATAAAAGCAAGAACAAGGCCTAAATGGCGTTTATAAGAAGTGGCAGCGGTGCCTAGTTTTGAATGTATGAAAATGAGTCTAAAACCCGCAAAGAAACTCGTGAAGCGAATTACGATCGGCGCAGAGCATCGGAAAGTGCTGCCGAGCAGGCGGATATATTCGTATTCAGTTCCTTTGGAACTGAAACACATCAGGTAACAACTCATTTCTCGCCTTAAAGGATTGTCGAAGATACGATTACGACTCTGCAATTGTAAGCCGTGCATATCACTCGTGCACTGCACTAAATTTTTATTACTATAATTTGACATTAACAATAGATGGGATATTACTTAAATTACATGTTCCCATCCACGTTGGAAAAATCACTGCCACATTTGATGACTAGGAAATATGGAAGTAATAGCCATAAAACAACCAACTTCTGTGTTTAAAAATGGTTCAAATGGCTATGAGCACTATGGGACTTAACATCTGAAATCATCAGTCCCCTAGAACTCAGAACTACTTAAACCTAACTAACCGAAGGACACCACACAACACCCAGTCATCACGAGGCAGAGAAAATCCCTGAGCCCGCCGGGAATCGAAGCCGGGATCCCGGGCGTGGGAAGCGAGAACGCTACCGCACGACCACGAGCCGCGGACTTCTGTGTTTATATCACGGCAGTTTTCTGTTAGTACACGCCATCTTCTTGGTGCACTAGCATCGCTTCAGCTATCAACGTTTTGTCCTATAGAGTTCTGCGACTGTTTTGCGTAGACTGCGATAAGACTCTGTGCACTGGATCTGTTACTACGAGGGTTGGAACTTAAATAGTGGCAACTATTTACTTACAGCTCGTACAAAATAGATACGTGTTTCAAAGTTTCACTGACCTTCAAAGTAGTCACCAGTATTGTGTATAACCCGTTGCCAGCGATGTGGAAGTCGTAGGATACTCTTAGCAGTGCCAGTTGTGTTGACATCCGGATATATCTCGCTACCAAAAAGAGACAATAAGAGAATTTCTCATTTTAAGCATGAATTCATACTGTAACGTACTACTATCTTTACGACGTTTCTCATCGAGCCATATACGTTATCTTGCATTTATAGCTGCTCCTCTCACCCAATAATGTTAAAAATTCAGAAATTCAGGGTCGCCACCAACCCAAGCCCTTCCTAACCATTTAGAAAAACGGACCTGGAAAATGATTAGTTTAATTAGTTTAATAATTTAATTACAAGTATACAAATTTCTTTAAGTAGCCAGATAAATATCACTCCATGTCGTGCATGAAGCAACTTGATTAGTTCCGGATTGGAAATCGGAGTAAGTGGGTAAGATCAACACCACAGAATTTATCTTTCACGTAGATTATTTATTGTATCTAAGTATTTGGTTGCACATCCTAACTACACATAACTAGTGCCTGACTAGAAATATTTAAGTAAGAATTACGTGAGAATGTAACAGAGCACAATTTAACTACAGCAAGAAGAAACACAGAAAACGGGGGTGGGAGACAATAATACTATCATCTCCTTTGCATTCATACCATCAAAATATCTCAGTGACATTCGCATTACGATTCTACGCATGCACTATTCTAGACAGAGGTTTAACCAATGCACGAGGTTGTGCGATAATGATTCAACATACTAACTGCGTCTGCTGCTTGAAACGGCCGAACTAGAGCACGTGGTGCATTCCGAATCAAACTGTTGCGCTGATTTGTTGTAAGTGCAGGAAAGAACAGATATTCTTGCAGAAATTATAGCTCATTAAACAAGCAAACTGTTAAATAAAGCACACTGCGGTGCCGTGGTGGACGGATCATTGATTGCCAAACACGTGGCACAAAATCGACACACAAAGACAAAAGCAACTTCCACAAAATATAAGATTAAAGATCATTAAAAATCGTACTCGCTTCGACACAGTATTACACTCTCGTACGGTTGAAGTGATCCTAACCAGCTTTTACTAATCAGATTTACCGTTTGAAATTCTACTACATCGTTGTTCAAAATGAACAAAGTAACTTCCAAACTTTTAACTCTAACACCCAAAAATCGCCTATTTAAAGCAATATAATTATAGCACATTCGGAAAAATAACTCGCTTCATAAGCTTCAGTTAAGCTGAAGTTCTTAAGTATTTCAACAGTTAAATATAACGAAGTCCTAACTCAACCTGCTTCCTATCACCTGAAACTCCTCTTAAGAGCTACGATCCGTACTCACCAAGCGTTCACCGAAGAATGCCGCTTTCTCTTTCGAGATTACCTAGCTCCCCGTGCAGCAGAAGCTACCAGAGGGGTAGCCCTCCGTCACCAACCTCACACACAAAAACAGCCTTCGACACAGCCTTCGACTAAGATGGGTAAACCTCTCTGTTCAGGTACTGGAAACCTAAGTTGGTCATCCTGTGCTCTCCTTCGAACGAGAAGCAACATCGTCTGCTCCGAGCAGACGATGACAAACTCAGCGTTTCCCACAAAACAAAACCAAAACCCCACATTAAAACACACATATAATATTCAATAGGCTTTATTTGAGTGCTCAGTCTTTCTGGAAGAGTTCAAGAATTGAGCTAAAATCAGGTAGTAAAGTGAATGAGTTGTACCGAATTCGACAAGCGTCTTATGAAACGACTTCACAGTGACGTTTCAATACATATATTCACATTTATCGCAAATGTTAATTTTCAGGTGTCTACTTGTAAACTAGCAGACACCAGGTCAGAATCCACTGCTCGTAAATTAACCTACGTGAGCCTCACGACGTGACATCACGTATGACTCCTCTTTGAGCTAGCAGATTATTCTTTCTGAACCATGTTCCCTCAAAATATTACCATGTGTGACACCTAAGAATGATAACAACGTAGCAGTCGTCTAGCTACACTGTCTATTGACAAATTGAAACGTCATCTTAGAAAAATTATTAATGACTGTGCTGGTAAACTTCTACGTTATTTGATTATTAAACAGCTGAGGAAAACTCAACGTACTCAGACAGTTTTCTCTTTACTTATGAAAATCACTGACTGTGCTATGTGCAGTCTGTGTTTGGTTGGCGTTGTTGGAATATTCGCTGTTGTAGTGTTGGGCAGTTGGTTGTGAACAGCGCGTAGCGTTGTGCAGTTGGAGGTGAGCCGCCAGCAGAGGTGGATGTGGAGAGAGAGATGCCAGGGTTTTGAGAGGTTACTACTATAAGCGGACGATCTGGACGTGTGTCCGCCAGAAAAAGAATGCCATAAATTGATAGATATAAATATATGATGACTTTTGAACATTATTAAGGCAAATATTGTTTGTTCTCTACCAAAATCGCCGGCCGAAGTGGCCGTGCGGTTAAAGGCGCTGCAGTCTGGAACCGCAAGACCGCTACGGTCGCAGGTTCGAATCCTGCCTCGGGCATGGATGTTTGTGATGTCCTTAGGTTAGTTAGGTTTAACTAGTTCTAAGCTCTAGGGGACTAATGACCTCAGCAGTTGAGTCCCATAGTGCTCAGAGCCATTTGAACCATTTTTTCTACCAAAATCTTTCATTTTCTAACTATGCCTATCAGTAATTAGTGCCTTCAGCAGTTAGAATCTTTTATTTAGGTGGCAGTATTGGCGCTCGCTGTATTGCAGTAGTACGAGTAAGGAAGAAATTTTGTGAAGTAAGTAATTCATAAAAGGTATAGGTTATTGTTAGTCAGGACCATTCTTTTGTAGGGATCATTGCAGGTCAGATTGCGTTGCGCTAAAAGTATGGTGTGTCAGTTTAGTGATGATCAGAATAAGTAAAGAGAAAACTGTCTGAGTACGTTTAGTTTTCCTCAGCTGTTTGATAATCAAATAACGTAGAAGTTTACCAGCACAGTCATTCATAATTTTTCTAAGGGGGCGTTTCAAAATGTCAGCGTACTTTGTGAAAGATCTTAAAGATCTACTAACGTTATTCGATGAATCATTTTTTATTACAGTGTGAACGTCTATAATCTTGTAGCTCTTGCTTTATAGATAGACATGAAGCCCATGCCTACTACAGTAGTACAAGTTTATATGCCAGCTATCTCATCAGGTGATGAAGAAATTGATGAAATGTATGATGAGATAAAAGAAATTATTCAGGTAGTGAAGGGAGACGAAAATTTAATAGTCATGGGTGACTGGAATTCGAGAGTAGAAAAAGGGAGAGAAGGAAACATAGTAGGTGAATATGGATTGGGAGTAAGAAATGAAAGAGGAAGCCGTCTGGTAGAATTTTGTACAGAGCATAACTTAATCATAGCTAACACTTGGTTCAAGAAACATAAAAGAAGGTTGTATACATGGAAGAATCGTGGAGATACTAGAAGGTATCAGATAGATTATATAATGGTAAGACAGAGATTTAGAACCAGGTTTTAAATTGTATGACATTTCCAGAGGCAGATGTGGACTCTGACCACAATCTACTGGTTATGAACTGTAGATTAAAACTGAAGAAACTGCAAAAAGGTGGGAATTTAAGGAGATGGGACCTGGATAAACTGAAAGAACCAGAGGTTGTAGAGAGTTTCAGGGAGAGCATAAGGGAACAATTGACAGGAATGGGGGAAAGAAATACAGTAGAAGACGAATGGGTAGCTCTGAGGGATGAAGTAGTGAAAGCAGCAGAGGATCAAGTAGGTAAAAAGACGAGGGCTAGTAGAAATCCTTGGGTAACAGAGAAATATTGAATTTAATAGATGAAAGGAGAAAATATAAAAACGCAGTAAATGAAGCAGGCAAAAAGGAATACAAACGTCTCAAAAAATGAGATCGACAGGAAGTGCAAAATGGCTAAGCAGGGATGGCTAGAGGACAAATGTAAGGATGTAGAGGCTTATCTCATAGGGGTAAGATAGATACTGCCTACAGGAAAATTAAAGAGACCTTTGGAGAAAGGAGATCCACTTGTATGAATATCGAGAGCTCAGATGGAAACCCAGTTCTAAGCAAACAAGGAAAAGCAGAAAGGTGGAAGGAGTATATAGAGGGTCTATACAAGGGCGATGTAATTGAGAATAATATTATGGAAATGGAAGAGGATGTAGATGGAGCTGAAACGGGAGATACCATACTGCGTGAAGAGTTTGACAGAGCACTGAAAGACCTGAGTCGAAACAAGGCCCCGGGAGTAGACAACATTCCATTGGAACTACTGACGGCCTTGGGAGAGCCAGTCCTGTCAAAACTCTACCATCTGGTGAGCAAGATGTATGAGACAGGCGAAATACCTTCAGACTTCAAGAAGAATATAATAATTCCAATCCCAAAGAAAGAAGGTGTTGACAGATGTCAAAATTACCGAACTATCAGTTTAAGAATTTACAGCTGCAAAATACTAACGCGAATTCTTTACAGATGGATGGAAAAACTGGTAGAAGCCGACCTCGTGCAAGATCAGTTTGGATTCTGTAGAAATGTTGGAACACGTGGGACAATACTGACCCTACGCCTTATCTTAGAAAATAGATTAAGGAAAGGCAAACCTACCTTTCTAGCATTTGTAGACTTAGAGAAAGCTTTTGACAATGTTGACTGGAATACTCTCTTTCAAATTCTGAAGGTGGCAGGGGTAAAACACAGGGAGCGAAAGGCTATTTACAATTTGTACAGAAACCAGATGGCAGTTATAAGAGTCGAGGGACATGAAAGGGAAGCAGTGGTTGGGAAGGGAGTGAGACAGGGTTGTGGCCTCTCCCCGATGTTATTCAATCTGTATATTGAGCAAGCAGTAAAGAAAACAAAAGAAAAATTCGGAGTAGGTATTAAATCCATGGAGAAGAAATAAAAACTTTGAGGTTCGCCGATGACATTGTAATTCTGTCAGGGACAGCAAAGGACTTGGAAGAGCAGTTGAACGGAATGGATGGTGTCTTGAAAGGAGGATATAAGATGAACATCGACAAAAGCAAAACGAGGATAATGGAATATAGTCGAATTAAGTCGGGTGATGCTGAGGGAATTAGATTAGGAAATGAGACGCTTAAAGTAGTAAAGGAGTTTTGCTATTTGGGGAGCAAAATAACTGATGATGGTCGAAGTAGAGAGGATATAAAATGTAGACTGGCAATGGCAAGGAAAGCGTTTCTGAAGAAGAGAAAGTTGTTAACATCGAGTATAGATTTAAGTGTCAGGAAGTCGTTTCTGGAAGTATTTGTATGGAGTGTAGCCATGTATGGAAGTGAAACATGGACGATAAATAGTTTGGACAAGAAGAGAATAGAAGCTTTCGAAATGTGGTGCTACAGAAGAATTTTGAAGATTACATGGGTAGATCACATAATTAATGAGGAGGTATTGAATAGAATTGGGGAGAAAAGGAGTTTGTGACACAACTTGCCAAGAAGAAGGGACCGGTTGGTAGGACATGTTCTGAGGCATCAAGGGATCACAAATTTAGCATTGGAGGGCAGCGTGGAGGGTAAAAATCGTAGAGGGAGACCAAGAGATGAATGCACTAAGCAGATTCAGAAGGATGTAAGTTGCAGTAAGTACTGGGAGATGAAGAAGCTTGCACAGGATAGAGTAGCATGGAGAGCTGCATCAAACCAGTCTCAGGACTGAAGACCACAACAACAACAAGTTGCTTTATGCTGAGTTCGTTAAAGATAATGGCTCTCCTTTGAGAATGACTTAAAGGGTTTTATTCGATGGAAGTCCGCAGCTCGTGGTCTTGCGGTAGCGTCCTCGCTTCCCGCGCACGGGGTCCCGGGTTCGATTCCCGGCGGGGCCAGGGATTTCTCTGCCTCGTGATGACTGGGTGTTGTGTGTTCTTCATCATCATTTCATCATCCATTGACTCGCAAGCCGCCGAAGTGGCGTCAACTAAAAAGGACTTGCAATACGGCGGCCGAACTTCCCCACATGGGGCCTCCCGGCCAACAATGCCCTACGATCATTTCATTCGATGGAAGCCCACCATCCAGATGTCTCCTAGTTTTGATGCATAATTTGTCAGTAAACAATCGGTATCATAAATCCTGGAAATGTTCAGAATCACGGCAATCCTCTGGCAGTTACTATAAAAAATAATGTCTGCAACTTTTGCTGTACGCCCTCCTTATCCCACTAGATGTACGTACCCTTCTTACTAAGCATAACTTCCTCGTTGCCCAAAGCCCTTAAATGGCACTTTCTACCTGAATTTCTCTCACTCAGAACTCGCTATATCAGAAAATATCACTTTTGTACACTTGTAAATGCGTTTTGCATCTACCACGATTATTATTATTATTATATCATGCGTTAGGTCTGTTGTCTACATTTGGTTCTTCCTTCTTTTTGTTGATTTTCTAATGCGTCTTTTATCTTACGGAATATGTTCCAAAAAGTAATGGTCATACTCAAGAGATTGGATATCCATTTTTTCTGTTTGCTTCAACATTTTCATTTGTGCCAAATATTTTCAGTTTCTTCCTAAATTTTTATTTTGTAATGTAACTTTGTCTATCCTGCTTTGTTTTTGAGGAATTTAATTTCCTTGGTCCCTAATCTTATTTTATCTGTCCTTCATTAAATAATTCACTTGCATACGGCAATTATTATTATTGTTGAAACTTCCTGGCAGATTAAAACTGTGTGCCCGACCGAGACTCGAACTCGGGACCTTTGCCTTTCGCGGGCAAGTGCTCTACCAACTGAGCTACCGAAGCACGACTCACGGCCGGTACCCACAGCTTTACTTCTGCCAGTACCTCGTCTCCTACCTTCCAAACTTTACAGAAGCTTTGTTGTTAGCAGCAGCAATAATGGTAATACTGTTGGTATTACCGTTATGTTTCTTAGTCAGTACTGATGTTCATGTTTTCATTAGATATATTCAAATCTTGATTCAAATCATTTTTAATTCTATTAGTAGATAATTTCCATTACTGTATATCCTATTACAAAAATGGTTCAAATGGCTCTGAGCACTATGGGACTTAACATCTATGGTCATCAGTCCCCTAGAACTTAGAACTACTTAAACCTAACTAACCTAAGGACAGCGCACAACACCCAGCCATCACGAGGCAGAGAAAATCCCTGACCCCGCCGGGAATCGAACCCGGGAACCCGGGCGTGGGAAGCGAGAACGCTACCGCACGACCACGAGATGCGGGCATATCCTATTACAGTTATATTCTTTCCTTACCTAACTACGAAGTGTAAAACCCTGGTCCTACGTAAGAGAAAAGTGACGACCTTAATCTGATTACGTTATATAACTGAATGAAATTATGTTCTTTAGCCTTCCGAATCTGTAAATGATGAGAACAAGTGATGTGTTCTTTTCTGAAATCGGTATTGGTCTAGGTACAGCTGTTACCATCGTATTCGGCCAATAAATAAGTTCCGGAAATTTACATGTAGCAGCTGCCATCCACGTACGTCTCTGCTTCTGCAGGTCCGTCTTATTTGCCATAGCGCAGTATGTACTTATCGTCAACGTTAACGAAATGAGGGATTAGGTCTACTGCGTTCCAAAAACGAAACTTCCTGGCAGATTAAAACTGTGTGCCAGACCGAGACTCCAACTTGGGACCTTTGACTTTTGCGGACAAGTGCTATACTTCTATGAAGTTTAGAAGGGTAGTTGGCACGGTTGCCTGATGTCCAGGCGTCTTGTTGGTGCCACCAACGGCGAAAAGAGTGATCTCTTCCAGAGAGATTCGGAAAGTTAGCGGCTGAATCCAAGGAAAGTCTGACAGACCTTATACTACACACTTTTACAGCAGACTAAGAAGGAAAGAAACAACTCTTGAGCACAATATTTGGGAATGCCTTTTGTGGACGTGGAGGTAGTGGAGCGACAATAACAATACGAGAAAACTTTGAGATAAGTTGTCCTTTAGGCAAATGGGATGCTGCGTCATCTTTCAGGCTTCTTCCGTATAACATCACACTTACTTACGTTATCATAAGTAACCTCATCAGCATGCACAGCTCGGTCTATCTCTTAACAACTGGGTTGTATTTTTTGGTGATATGCGTACACCATTGGCCCTTAAAATTGCTGCACCAAGAAGAAATGCAGATGATAAACTGGTATTCATTGGACAAATATATTATACTAGAACTGACATGTGATTACAGTTCACACAATTTGGGAACATAGATACTGAGAAATCAGTACCCAGAACAACCACCTCTGGCCGTAATATCGGCCTTGATACGCCTGGGCATTGAGTCACACAGAGCTTGGATGGCGTGTACAGGTACAGCTGCCCATGTAGCTTCAACACGATACCACAGTTCATCAAGAGTAGTGACTGGCGTATTGTGACGAGCCAGTTACTCGGCCACCATTGACCAGACGTTTTCAGTTGGTGAGAGATCTGGAGAATGTGCTGGCCAGGGCAGCAGTCGAACATTTTCTGTATCCAGAAAGGCTCGTACAGGACCTGCAACATGCGGTCGAGCATTATCCTACTGAAATGTAGGGTTTCGCAGGGATCGAGTGAAGGGTAGAGCCACGGAAATGTAACGTCCACTGTTCAAAGTGCCGTCAATGCGAACAAAAGGTGACCCAGACGTGTAACCGATGGCACCCCATACCATCACGACGAGTGATACGCCAGTATGGCGATGACGAATACACGCTTCCAATGTGCGTTCACCGCGATGTCGCCAAACACGGATGCGACCTTTATGATGCTGTAAACAGAACCTGGATTCATCCGGAAAAATGACGTTTTGCTATTCGTGCACCCAGGTTCGTCGTTGAGTACACCATTGCAGGCGCTCCTGTCTGTGATGCGGCGTCAAGGGTAAACGCAGCCACGGTCTCCAAACTGATGGTCCATGCTGCTGCAAACGTCGTCGAACTGTTCGTGCTGATGGTTGTTGTCTTGCATACGTCCCCATCTGTTGACTCAGGGATCGAGACGTGGTTGCACGTTCCGTTTCAGCCATACTGATAAGATGCCAGTCATCTCGACTGCTAGTGATACGAGGCCGTTGGGATCCAGCACGGCGTTCCGTATTACCCTCCTGTACCCACCGATTCCATATTCTGCTAACAGTCATTGTATCTCGACCAACGCGAGCAGCAATGTCATGATATGATAAACTGCAATCGCGATAGGCTACAATCCGACGTTTATCAAAGTCGTAAACGTGATGATACGCATTTCTCCTTCTTGCACGAGGCATCACAACAACGTTTCACCAGGCAACGCCGGTCAACTGCTGTTTGTGTATGAGAGATCGGTTGGTAACTTTCCTCATGTGAGCACGTTGTAGGTGTCTCCACCGGCGCCAACCTTGTGTGAATGCTCTGAAAAGCTAATCATTTGCATATGACCGCATCTTCTTCCTGTTCGTTAAATTTCGCATCTGTAGCACGTCATGTTCGTGATGTAGCAATCTTAATGGTCAGTAGTGTACTTTTAGAAAAAATCCTGTGGATCCGTAATTTATAATATTTTAGAAAATAAGTATTCCACAGCTACATATCTTTATTCATATATTCATAACTAATTTTGAGGCTAATGCCTCATTATCAACTGCACGTGCTCACGGAAAACAGACTATGTTGCCTTCGTATTATCCGCTTTATATAGAAGACTGATCATAGAATTCTGATCAGATCACTCATCTAATCTGGCTTGTACATATGCTCGTAAATACCGGATAATACTATGACCATTTATAGTTTTGTAGCTGTGGAAGATTTTTCTTTTGCGTGTCTTGTACTGTTAGAATAAGAGACGAATAACCTACTCAAATGTAGGCCTAATAATTAATGATCAGAAGATGTGGGCTTTGTCTCGCTAAGTTATTAAATGCAAAATAACTGAGTGACTGTTCACCAGCACGCTGATGATATCAGCGTTTCAAGGGTGCGTTCACGTGCTTGAAAAGAGCTCTCCTCATTTGACATAAAATGGTTCAAAGAAATTACATCAAGTTGTACAGGATAAATACCGTCTTTCGCAACTGAAATGATAGTCTTTTTAAGACAAATGCATTTCGCTTTAAAATAAAGTATATTCAATGGTCTCTGTAACAATACGGTTTTTTTTTTTCTTACAATGGTGTTTGCTGGGATCATGAACAGTTCGTATGCTTTAATTTACTGCTGTGAACAAAATTAATTCCTCTCGTTATTCACAGTTGCTTTGTTGTTTACGTCATTCATCCTGTTCTTCCATCTATGTGTTAGATTTTAGCATACAGCTCTTTCACTAAAACTAAACATATTCTTACCATTTCGTGTTTTTTGTTTCGCTATTGCGGGATACGTTCGTCATTTTTTGGTTTGGTAGTGGAGTGAGCATCTGCTATTGTTCTATGTGTGTCAGTGTTTATATTGAGAGGCACCCACATCCCTTGCTCATACTGTGGCATCAAGCAGTCAGGCCTGCAAGATGAGTGGTCTGCCAAGCGAATGGATTCATTCTTATTTATGGAGTAACATGAACTCTCGTATTCACAATTAAGTTACAAATCATCCTCCTATGTGAATAATACGCAAAGGAAACGTACATCTGACTATCAGTAATTTACAGAACTCTGACTGTTCACTACGCACTGGCAATACCACATTTTCCTTTTTTTATTTTTTATTTAACGGCTTTTATCAACACGTGGCCATCGCACTGAATATGAGTGGCGCACACATTATAAATTCTGGATATCATGACAACATACAATTCGAAGGAAAAGGCCACCAATCTTTTTCTTTTCACTATCTTATTTATTCCGATAAATTCTATAACCTAAACACACAAATTCTATAACCTACAACAATAACACATGAGAAATTCCGCCCAGTGGGCATGGCTTTACATTGGTGAATCTCTATCTTATGGTCTCGTAATTATTTAACGCTACAGTGCACTTTCTGGATAGGATGGTGGATCTTTTATTATTTCTCACACTTCGACTGTCACAATTATCATCACGAAACTTTCCTCCAGACCCAGCAGTACAAAAGGAACACGCATAACCCACTACCTCTGAAACTACCTTGCTACTCTCCCATGCGAACCACACATACTTAAATTACATGACATACACCACACTACAACATGAAATACTACACAGGGAATAGTCACAACATTATCACTTTCAGCTTTCCCACTTCAATTAATATTTATCCCAGTTTCACACGACACTGCCCCACTTCGTAATTCTACTTTCCTACTATGGACTCTGGAGATATATGCACGTCTTCCTGTGCAATGCAAGCCAAGTGGCGTTGCTGGATTGACGGCTGACTCACCTTGTTTCTCTCTCAGAGTGTTATAGTTTGAATCAAGCGTCACACGGAAACATATCTCGCAAAGTAATATATTCATCACACACACGAGTCCTCAACTGATACCATGGACGAGTACTTCTCTTTATCCTTTGTCTCATACACAGATTGAGACTCACACAGTACTCACCACGTGGAAGTACTTGTCTCTAATTTCAAGGCCTGCACATGCCATTTCTTAAATATTTCAACTTATAGTACACACGCTAGTAATTTAGCTTAACTTAAGCACACGAAAGTATTTCAACTTATTGCTACACGTGGTTTCATTGTGACCGTTGGTCACTTCCGAAGATTACTACGATCCCATTAATATTACCTGCCTGACATTTAATTCTCCCCACAAAAGTTCCTGAAATAGAGAAATTATTATTTCAAACTACTCTTAAATATTCCACATGCATACCATGTCTCCACTCTTTTGTCTTTACGGAGCACAACTAAGACAGGTCTTAACAGCACAAGATCCAGCGGCAGAGTGCTGAAACATGGCCGTTCTTCAGGTTCTCTCGCACCTCTGTCGAAGTGGGGGAGCACCTTGCTACCGTATTGGTCAGCCACATTTCAGGCGCTCAAAGCTCAGGTAAATTTCATCTCTTTGGTCCCACCAAAGGTGGCCAAACGATCGTCTCAAAGATGATCATATATTCACATTCACTATCTGCGGTTAGCAGACGACCATACATTCATACATTTCACAGATCTCACCAAACTGGATGCAGGGATTTATTTTGTGGGAGTGCACATGTGATCAATTAAATAAAGAAATTGTCATTCTTTCCCACACTGGTATCCGGCTTCGCTGTATTAATTGAAATTGAGTTATTATTAGAAAAAAATGTGTTGTTCTGACAAGAATAATGAAGTATGTTGTACCTATTTTCAATGTCGGGCGGTACTGTACCCTTTCAATGTTTTCCGCATAGTGTGTGTGTGTGTGTGTGTGTGTGTGTGTAAAGGGAGATAACATGTCTTAACTACTGCCTATGTAAATTATTGCTTTACTCTGGAATAGTGGTGATTGATCTAGAGTGGGGATATTGCCTAGTTTGTAACATTATTTTGTGATGTAAGGGGGGTTTTCTGTCTCTGAAATATATTTAATTAGTTTAAATAACGTCTGGTTCCTGATGTTTGTGTGTTTCTTCCCTATTTATGCTTTTTGAATTAGGCAGTTCTCTCGTAGGATTAGGAGACGTTTCTTATTACTCAATCTATTTTTATGTCCTTCTTTACAGTGGTAGTGTGTTGGCTTTAATGCCGGAGGTGTTCTACAAGTGTTAAATGGCTGGTGCCGTATTTCTATGCTCTTTTATGTTGTTCATACCTTATTTCAGAAGTTCTGTCCATTTCTCCTAAGTACAGAGCATCACAACAACTGTTACGCTGGAGGTGGCAAACGTCATGTTTTTGGTACATGTCAGTGTGATCTTCCTTTTTGAGACATTTCTGTGTAGAGTTATCACCTTTTTATGCTATTGCTATTCGTTGTTTCTTGAGGGTGCTCGCAAGTCTGTGTGTGTCAATCTGTTTCGTCATCTAGTAAAGACTATCACCTAATTTGGTAGCTTAACAGCACAATGGCGACTGAGCTAGTACGATATCTGCACCGATAAGTCTGTATAGAGGTTTTTTACATTTTGGTACTCGACAATCGATATGTTCTGGCATACATCTCGAACTACGTGTGCCACTACTCTGTCAAAAGCAGTTTTAATGAGATTGGAGTGAAGAAAGAATTTGTACTGTGGCCCATGTCGTTCAAGATTCACGCGAGTGCGTATCGATTGCAGAGTACCGCAATGTAAATAACTCTATACAGACTTATCTGTGCAAATATCATATTATATCAGTCGCAACCGTGGTGTTATGTGAACGAGTGCGCTAGAACATTAGCACAAGATGATGTATGTCTTCTACTTGCGGTATTTTCTGTTTGTGATGCTGGTGTTCCCTGATAGCTTTTAGTGTAAACCGACGCACCATCTCTATGTGGCTTGCAAGTTTGTAAAAATCATGAACTTCTCTTAATATTCTACAAGGTACGTTCTAATACTTCAGCAATGTGTATAGTGTTTAAGTGAGATCATATAGTATAACCCACCTTGACTTGGAATGTTTGTTTATTAAACTTTTAGATCAGACGATGGCAAAACAGATCTGTCGAAACCGGTAATCAATAAAAAGATTTACAGGCGATCTTGGCGTACCTGATATTTCAGAATAATATTAAAATTCAGATCGCCCCCAGCAGTTGACACAATGTCAAACATATATGCCGGCCGAAGTGACCGCGCGGTTCTGGCGCTGCAGTCTGGAACCGCGAGACCGCTACGGTCGCAGGTTCGAATCCTGCTTCGGGCATGGATGTGTGTGATGTCCTTAGGTTAGTTAGGTTTAACTAGTTCTAAGTTCTACGGGACTAATGACCTCAGCAGTTGAGTCCCATAGCGCTCAGAGCCATTTGAACCATTTCAAACATATATAATGTATACAAATGTTTTTGGATGGGGTGCGCCTTTAGCAAACAACAATTTTGTTTTTATACCTCAACGATGTTTCACTGCAGTTGCAGTATCGTCAGTGGGCTATTATTTTATGCCCGTTAAACATAAAGAATCTTCTTTACTGTTAATACACATGTAAATATTAGTTTCTAAAATCGTAATTACAATTTTTTGAAAAACACATAAAATTATGTATTCATACCTTTTTATCACACGCTGTATTTTTCCTGAGGTATTACGTTTTTATAATGCCTGTTTTCTTTCACAGTATGTCATCTGCAACCATATACAACTTAATGCAGACCCCATCCAAAAACGTGAGCAAACACCGACAAAAGAGCTTAAACCTCAAGATGATTATAATAACGTAGCCTCGCGGGGTGGCAGCACGGTCTTGGGCGCCTTGTCACGTTTCGCGCGACTCCCCTGTCGGGGGTTCGAGTCCTCCCTCGTGCATGGGATTGTGTGTTGTCCTTAGCGCAAGTTAGTGGCGTGTAAGCCTAGGGACCGATGACCTCAGCAGTTTGGTCCCATAGGAATTTAACACAAATTTCCAGTATGTAATGTAGTTACATCAAACTAAATTACACTTACGTATTGTAATATTCCAGCTGTGAGTACCAGCGATGATGCGCTACCGTACTTTGCTGCGACTAACGTTCTTTGATGTGAAGAAAAAAAATTTAGCCTTTTTTGCAATTCTTGGAGATAAGGAACGGCTATTGGAGATTGTTTTTTTGTGTGGATCAGATAAGTTTGCGTATAGATGTAATTTGAAGTGCAGAGGAGATAAACTTGTAATCACAGTTATCAAGAATAAAAAAAATCTCTTATGAAAGAGAAGGTAAATATCGTCTATGAACTTTTATTCGATGTTTGATCCATGGACCTTCATAAAAATATATTCGTGTGTTTAGCAATACAGTGCAAGTGATTTCTTCGCAAATTAACAATACAGGACGAATCTGCAACTATCACGGTCCGAGCGACACGCAATATTTCGCCGTAAGCTTGTGTGTTAAAGATGTTCCTTAAGCGACCAGTTTGTTAGTCGGAAGATATCAACTGCCACTGTTGTTCAACTTTCTCATTCTGAAAATGTTTCCAGAAAATCTTAAGGCGACTGTATTTTAGCTGCCACGAGACGGAGTCTTCATCGCGAGAACCGGAGAACCGGAAACCTCCGAACGCCAACTCATCCCGTACCTAACCCGTTCTCTCCTTACAGCAGCCACGAAGAAAACATAATAATCTACAATCAAATTTTTTTCATAGATTTTTATCTTAGACAGGTAAATTTTTTTACAATGTATGCATCTAGGTAAGGAAATCAAAAGAGAGGTTAAGTGCAGTATCTGTCTTATCTGTGTCAAAGTCAGAGGTCAAGTTAGATAGTTAATTTTTTTTACGATGTAGCAGCTCCTACTTGTGATTTTATCATTTCCTCATCATCAGTACTTCTTATGTCCCCATCATGTCTTTTCACTCACATCCTCTCTTCCACTAACATCTCTTGTAAATGCATGTCTGTCATTAATGCCTGCTCTGAGCATTCCTGGATATATCATTTGTGACTATATCCAGTAATTTGAACGTGACACCATTCCTAATTACGAACGTCATTTCACCCTCTGGAAGTTCATGTCTCTTTCCAAAACATTCCTCGTCGAAACTTTCCTCGCCTAGGGCGCCAGAATACCTGCTGTCTGTCTACCTAACAACTCTGTTGCGATTTCACCTGTGGACAGAGTCGCGCTCAAAGCCGACGAGCACAGAAGGAACTGTCATTCGTGTAATGTCGCTGTGAAAAACTTACTCTGGCGAACACCTGAATGGTGCGGAGGCAAAATGCAGCAGTTAGGATTCGTTTAATCTCTCGGCGCAGCGGGACGGTAGCGGCTTTGCCCCCAGGGCCTGCGGCCTGGAGGCTTAACGAATCCACTCCGGCGTGGGCCCGCGCTGTATGGCGGGCTTTGTGACCGGCTGGGGCCGTGGGAGGGGCCTTTGTGCCCGATCTCCGCCGCCGCGTTCGCCACTGTTCCGGTGTTCTTGGCTGCCACACCTGGAAGGCCGAGGGTACAGGGTAGGTGACGCACAGCACGGCTATTCAGCGCTGTTTGCGCGGATTACGCTTCTCTCAGCAGTGCCTTGAAAAGTTACGATAAAGCTCCTGTCAAGCTGAGCACCCAGAATTTGACGGATCAGCATCACCTTGGTTCCAACAGCCGTCCTCGTAACTTCCGTCCGATGTTTACCGTATAATGACAACTGATGCGTTCGCTAGAAGATATGAGACATAGCCATACGCAGTGATGGCGCCACACGGCAAGACTAGGCACCATAGTTATGGTGACTATATTATACTTCCGCCTTAAGTAACCCACATACACTGATGGAAAAATATGCAGCACCCTCAAGGACAAGGTCATTTTGTTGACGAGTGATGAGACAGGTCGTTCATCATTGCAGGAGCGCATGAGAACAAATTCAAACCAAATGAAACACACGTCACAATAAAGGGCGTCCAAACAGTGACATAAATACACGCCAACGCACGCTGTTGTTCTACAGTTCAAAGTTTCATAAAGGTCCGAATGGCATCCTGCTATAGACTGACCCCGTCATATTGCGCTTTTTGTTGCAATTCGGCGAGGATTATTGCAGGCTCTGGAGAACGAGCAAATTCCTGTCCCATTGTGTCCCATAGGCGTTTAGTTGGTGAGAGATGTGGCGATCTTTGTGGCCATGGTAGCTTTTTTATAGCACGAAAAACACAGCCTGTGTCGCAGCTGCCGTTTGTGGAAGTGCATTGTCCTACTGAAAAAGCGCATCACCTTCCTGTCGAGGAAATGCCAGTAGCACGCGGATACGCGACTGCGGGTGTCCGAAATGTATCGGGCACTAGTTACTTCACGCTGTAGAAACACCAAATGTGACCGCAAGATGTAGCTGCTGGTCCGCAAACCAAGAAGAATGGACAGCTCTGCGCCGGCCGGTGTGGCCGAGCGGTTCTAGGCGCTTCAGTCTGGAACCGCGCGACCGCTACGGTCGCAGGTTCGAATCCTGCCTCGGGCATGGATGTGTGTGATGTCCTTAGGTTAGTTAGGTTCAAGTAGTTCTAAGTTCTAGAGGTCTCAGATGTTAAGTCCCATAGTGCTCAGAGCCATTTGAACCATTTGGACAGCTCTGCAGGTCTACCCGATACTCTTTTACGACCATCACTCCCATGCAGTCAGAACCTACACTCATCACTTACGACGTAACAACGCTATTCCACTTTCCAATCGACTCTTCCACGCCACCAGGGTATCCGTGATTGGAGGGTTCGTGGTGTCAGTGGTAGCTTGGCCAGAGGCACTAGTGATCTTAGTGCTGACGCAAGCCGTCTGTTCCCAATAGCTCCTGATGACACACCACGTGCAACGTGTATCGGTACTTCGACTGTGGATGTAGTTCGTTCGACCACAGCTGCTCGCACAGTGCGCCGGTCTTGAAGTGCAACTATACTTCGCGGACGGAGTCTTCCAAAGACCACTGATAAAATGTGCCCAACAAGTATAGCAATCTGTCGACGCTTCCATCAAGCTTTCGGCAGATCCACAACATGATCCCATACGAAAGGCTGAAGCTGTCTAAGAGGAGTACGTACTCACCAAAGGAGCGTGGTTGTAGTCTAGAATGAAAGCTGCAAACACTGTTACTGCTTGCAGAATCAATACAGAGCTCGCACAGATAGGCCTCCTGAGAGTCCATCTGATCGCCTATGACCGTGACAGATGAGTCATTTACACTGCAACCCCACAGTACGCACATATTATACCCAGGCCTCACTGAACACAGTCCTTAAAGGTGCTGCAGTTTCTTTTTTAGGGTAGTGTAGTTACCGGGTGAAATCCATCTGCCAAACGTGAATACAAGTGGGTGGACAGCTCCACTGAGACGGATAGTGTATCAACAGTTAGTTCGACATTATCAACACCGTGCCTCCGGACAGCATCAGGACTATCTATAATCGCCGCCCAGAAATGTCAAACTGTGCAAGGGCACAGTTATAATTAGCTACCTAAAGGAATTTTCACTCACTTTGAGGGGTAGCGCCGTATACCGATCCTGCCTTGGAGGCGGTTAAGTGGGAGATGTGTCTCAGAGCTGGATAGTGACAGATGGTGACGCGCACGTAGTTTGTGTATCAGCCCATAGAGGACAGTATTGGATAGGGGACTGTGATTTAGTTTTGATTGTGCCCACTAGAGTGCACTAAAGTAATAGGATGTTTTTCATAAACTGTTCTAGTATTTTCATAAAGTGTTATTATGTCTTTTTGTGTATGTAACATGTTATAAATGTGCTTTAGCAGTATGAATGATGCGTGTGTGTGGTTTAAGGTTAATATGAAGATAATTGTTTAACGAGTTATGTAGTGGGATTTAGTGTGGGAACATTTCGAAGAAGTATGGATATTGAAAAAGGGGATTTTTGTAGAATAGATTTGTAAAGTAAGTTTATGGTAAGGGGAAAGTTAATTCAGGTATAAATAACAATAGTAAATAACTTAACGCATAAACAAAACTTCAGCATATTAGATAATTACGTCGGTAAAAAGTGCAGTCGTTAGGTTTACTATTGTGCGATTGTTATTGATGAAAAGCTCGGACTGACGCGGGAGAACGTTGTTTTGCTATTGGCTGTTGAGTAAACTGACCAGTGGTAAAGCAATATTCTCCGCGCGCCTTTCTCGGCTGGTAGAGAAGACTTACAGTATTCTCGAGAGGAGTCGGAGCCTAGCCATGAAACAGTTCGGACGTGTGTAGTAGTAGTTCCGATGGAAATGATAAGTTGCCGGATCTAGCAGTGTTTCATACATCAAAAGTGTTGTAAGTGACGGTATAATTATTCTGATGGGTGTCTAGAAATTTCGGATTTTTAAGTGAATTTTGTGACGAGAAAAGACATAAATTCCGCGTGGCGTACTGAACAGGTCGGTGGCTAAAAACTGTGACTGCATTAGATACCGACAGACTTAATATTTGTCGAGCATTCTCAATCAAAAACAATCCGTATTTTTTTAGCTATTACGTTTTCGGGAAATGCAACACCATAAACTTTGTAACACCCCACCCGTTGAGAGCGGATGATCTGGACAGAGACAGTAAATTTGTAAGACTGGATGTCATGAACTGGTATATATAATATAACTTTTGAACAATATTAAGATAAATACATTGTTTTTTCTCTATAAAAATCTTTCATTTGCTAACTATGCCTATCAGTAGTTAGTGCCTTCCGTAGTTTGAATCTTTTATTTAGCTGGCAGTAGTGGCGCTCGCTGTATTGCAGTAGTTCGAGTAACGAAGATTTTTGTGAGGTAAGTGATTTGTGAAAGGTATAGGTTAATGTTAGTCAGGGCCATTCTTTTGTAGGGATTATTGAAAGTCAGATTGCGTTACGCTAAAAATAGTGTGTGTCAGTTTAAACACAGTCATGTATAATTTTTCTAAGGGGACGTTTCATATGTCGACCCTCAGCCGAGGATACCTCACTGGAATCTTCTGATTTTTAATCGTAGTTTGTGTAATTAGTGTAGCTTTTGTTTATTGCTAGCGCGTAATTGTAGAGAGAATCTCCTTTGTAGTTGCAGTCTTTCATTGTTGTACAGTAAAACAGTTGTGGCATGCATGTAGATTTGCACCAAGTATTTCGCAGCTGCGCTTGCAATTAACTAGATATTATTTTAGTGCTATATTAATGTGTTCTCTTATTTTTGCTCTTCAAATTGTGCATTTCTGTGTTATCGTGTGAAATATTGTCAAAAACGTAACACTAGGCTCCAAAGTAAACTGAGAAATAATAGTGACGACGAGCGTAGCTTATCAGCACCACTGTGTAATGAATTAACAGACATTCAAAGTAGTAATTTGGTAATTGTGCATAAGGAAATGGAGCGGGCGGCTAATAATGGTGTACACAGTGAAACAAGTAGTGAACAGGGAAGCATTATCGATCGACCGGTCGGCAACAGCTCGCCTCAGGAATCCGAAATGACAGAACACAATATTGCAAATACTGTAGACTTAGGTTTTGGGTCCTCACCGTTTTCTCAAATGAGTCAAGACACATTTTCTGCTTGTCAAAATGTGAATGTTGCCGGTGAAAATGCACTGCCAAAAAGCATAGAGAAACAGATTCCAGACACTAATACATTATTATTGCAATTAATGCAACAAATGGAACAAAATCAGAGACAAACACAGGAAAAGCTTCAAAAGTTAGACACAATGGAACAAAATCAGAGACAAACACAGCAAAAGTTTCAAAAGTTAGACACCATACTTGAACAAACACGTGAAGATTTAACTACTGAGTTACATAAAATCGAATCTAAATGTCAAAAAGTCTGTAATGACGTAAAAACACAAATTTGTGAGCATTTCCAACCTATTTTTTCGCGGCATGAAAATACATTACAGAATCACGAAGTAGCCATAAAAGAACTGCAAACTATCGTTCATGAAAATCATGAGACCTTGCAAGCTAAAATTGACTCAGTTGCATCTACCGATTCGGTTACGCTACTTGCAAAAACTCAGGAAAACTCAAAGGGCACAGTAAATACTCTGCAAGTTGGTTCAGAAAGATACATGGAGGAAATTAGTTCATTGTCAGAGAAAGTAGTCGAACTTTCGGATCAGCTAAATAATTTTTCTACGAAGGTAGATGATAATCTGAATGACACAAGACCGGTAGTCTTTAATGACACAGAAGAGTACGAACAAATTAGGAAATTCAAACAAAATCAGAATCAAATTAATACGCAACACCAAAGAGAAATCCGGGAAGTACAAGATCAGTTGGCACAAGTAATACAAGAATTACATATTTCAGAGGACACTCGCGCTCCAACACGGGAAGAGGGACTTAGAAATACGGAAAAGCCACAAAATAATAACATAGGGCATTTCGGGAATTATGAAAGAAATTGGCAAGGTGAACCGAATTTTGAGATGGTACCGCCGACACGACGTAACAATGACCGATATGCGACTCGCCGAAATGATGATTTTGACTATAAGCTGTTTATTACTACACGTAAATTCAAAACATTTAAGAATTCCGGCAACGACATTCATCCACAAGCGTGGCTTCATCAATTCTCTCATTGTTTTCCTCCCATCTGGTCATTAGAGCACAGATTAGAATTTATGTGTGGCTACTTAGAGAATGAATCAGCTGTAAGAATGCGATCGGTCATTCACGATTGCCACAGTGAAGGAGGATTTCATCATGCCTTCCTCTCAGCATATTGGTCTCAAGCCACACAAGACCGAGTAAAACATAGCATCATAATGATGAAACATTTCGAACAGTCTGAATTTTCCAGTCTTGTGAAATATTTTGAAGACATGTTGCACAAGAATCAGTACCTGTCAAACCCATACAGCCCCTCAGAACTCATCCGCATTTGCTTAACCAAATTACCTGAACATTTACGACATATTATTTTGGCAGGACGTTGCAAAGACGACATTGAAGCTTTTCAGGGACTATTACAAGGATTGGAAATTGACAATGACAATCGCGGGACGCGAAAACAGGAGCACAACAATTACAGGTCACATCCATCACAATTCCGCGATGACAAATAATAAATGGACACGACAAGGCTATTCTTACAACGTAAATCGTGACCAAAACAGACACCACCCATATGACAACCGTTGGCAGAGTAGTAATGATTACACCTCTCCGCAGAAGTGACTATCACAGAGACAATCAGAGAAACAGACAATATGGGAACCAAAATAATTATTATCAAGGGAGACAGAATAACTTTAGACGCAACGGTCCAGCGCGCAGTTACGATTCAGGGAAAAATTCTCCACCATGTGACCGTCAAGAAAGAAACTATGGAATCTACCGACATGACGACAGACGATATGATCGTAACGACAGACCTGAATTGCATCAGAACTGGCGCGACTCAAACAGGGCAGGGCCTTCTCGTCAAGGTTAGGTCTCTTAATCCTAATAACGACGCGCGCCAACAAAGAGACAGACAATGACTCGCACCGCAGGCAGCCACGTGCGCCGGCTGGCTCAGAGAAAAATAACATAGACGCTAAGCTTGAGAAAAATTCCAGTATTCTTTACCGACGTATACCTCATGATAATTGCGTTCAAGTTGAAATTCGAAGTACTATGAAGAGTAAAATTGCACCTCATTTCACATGTAAAACCGTTTACTGAAAGATAATCTGCTTTTTAACTTTGTCTTTGCCATAAAACTTTTCACTTCACGTTACTAGTACTCTTCGTCACACTTAGAAACTGTTAACATGCAACTATGTTTTAAAGTTAACTATCCAGTCAAGATCCTAGACAACTTATTTAGACAGTAATTACAAATGCATTGTTACATTGTTATAGTGAACAGAGGACACAGTGTTACTGTGTGTGCACATTCTTGCTTGTTAGTTGCACGATTATGTAACGACTATAAGGCTTACATACTTAGAACATATACTGCTAATGAGATTTTAGCGCAACATTTTGGTTTACTTGAAAAGATACTCTTTATTTGAAGTACATTCGGTGAGATTAAAGATGACTTAGCATTTGGTTTCTTTGATAGCTACACGATTATATCACGACGCTACTAATATGTGACATAATTTACATTGTTGCTTTTGCGGTGTATCTGTTTTGTATCTGCATGGTTTTTCTGTATTACTCTGTAAAGTAAAACATGTTTTAGTAGTAACTTTTTTGGTATAGCTACAATAAGACAGCCTTTTTCGTAGCACAACAATACGTTACAGTATAGTACTTTCTTGATCATGGTAATGTACGTAATAACTACGATATCTATACGCATAGCATTTCACTTTTGTTTATGATGAGGTAAGTACATTGACTTCTGCAGAACTTAGCTTTCGGAGGGCGATAACTACGACACTTCCACAGAATTATCTTACAGCAAGACGCACATTTAGCGCTACAGGACACGTATTTGAGTGATTAATTTTGCACTTAAATCATTTATTTTTAAAGATATTTGAAGTACAATGATACAGAGGTTTTCCGTGATACATTTCATTCCATTGCTGTAATCTGTAAGACCTGAGGGTATAATTACATTAATCCTCAGGGGGGTACACGCCTACTTTGTGTACCATGTGTTTGGCAAGCACAAGGAGCCCTAGTTAATATGGTATTTGCTTATACAACTTTACACATCGGTACCATATTTCTCCAACACAGAATTACACAGCTACCTGGTTATTTAACAGACAAACAAAAAATTTTTTACTACATCAGTGACACATGTTTACGCAATTACACAGTTGGATAACTTCACGTTTGTGAAATTGTATTTTGCCTGTACTTTATGAACTGTTCATATTTTATTCGGAACCATTGTGATGCTATGAGAGCTTTGAATGATGTGTTTGGTATGGGATCATGATTTTTAAATTACGTTTGAGGTAGATAACACTATTGAAATGAGCAGAGAATTTTCTTTAGGTTTTGAAATTATTGGAGGAAGCTACGACGATTTTGAGATTTGACTGAGGTGTTATCATGTTATTATTATGACGACGATGTGTATTATGCTGTTGAGGTATGTTTATGATCAATAAGCTGATGCTATATGAGGAATTTGATTATGCTATGTATTTATTATGATGAAATATTGAAGAAGTGTCGACGAATATGTATATGTGTAATAAGGTAAGGAATAATGAGTAGTGGTTAGGGACACTGATTTGTGGAAAAGGATGTTGGAAACCAAGAATCGTACTTTAAGAGTTATGAAGTGTGTGTAAATGCGTGAATGTATCACAATGCAGGCGAAAATTTTTTGCACACTGTTATATTCATAGGATTTTGTTTCTACACATTTGTAACGTAAATTTTCGACCTGTGAAATTTTCACATGAGACTGTCACTGTAGCGGAAACTGGTGTCGTAAATATTTAGGTAAGAAAGTTAAGTGACCACCTGCACGTAATGCGTCGTGGGCACCCAGCTGCGCGACAGTCGCCTGAAAAAAAGCATTAGTGTCTGCCTTTCAGAGGAACAGGTGGAGAAAAAAAAGGAGAGGCCATTATCCTCGCTATTGACATTCCTTTGTAGAAAGCATCGCAAATACGATATGCTCAAACTTGAAAACATATGATTACACTGTGGAGCTCGTAATTTATGATATTTACTAAAATGCCTAATGAAATGATGAGAAACATTTTACATCTATTGTCTTTCTAGTTGAGAGTTTGCTCATTTTGTTTAATATCTAGTTTCTAGCTGCACTGCAGCATTGGTTAAAATAAAATTTTATAGATGTACTAATATAGATATTTTATGCCTACAGATCCAGTAAATAATAACTTTATGATCTATTTAGAAAAACGAAGAAGCACAAAAAAGACATTTCCCTTCACAGGAATTGCGTACATAATTTTCTTTTCAACTACTTGGTAATATTTTTCGTAGAATATGTAGTGGTGCACCACTTTAATTACATAGACATTAAGATGTGAATAGACACTTCCCTTACCTGCATTGTTGTCTTTAGTGTAATATTTTTTCTGCTTGTGGGTTTGTCATGTTTAGATATAAATTATTACATTTGCTGCTGCTTGCTTTGCCAGTTTCCAGTTTTTGTCATTGCTTTTTGTATTAATTGTTTTGTGCTGCTGCATTGCCTCGTCCCTTAGTTTAGCATCTGAGCTCAGTAGATTTAAGTTAGCTTAAGATGGGGTAGGCTATATGAGAGAACGAGTTGTGATGAATTGGAGGAAATGTATTGAGAAGCTATACGAAAATAGTGTGGACAAAAAAATAATTTTGAAAGAGGATATGAACAAAAAAGTAGGGTTTAGGGACAAGAGGTTTAGGTAGGATTTTCTTGGAAATAATTGATGAGGTAAGATAATGGAAAATAAATAATGAGGTAAGAAATATGTGAACATATAAATACAGAAAGCATGCTTTGATAGGATTTTTTTTGGTGGAAACAAATGTTGAAATAAGACGAAAGATCTATGGAATGAAGTTTTGGGTTGGACTGCAGTACCAAATGTTACACTGAAAACAAACCCTGCCCTTTCCTCTTGTGTTATTCTGCTATGTGTTTATGTACCCTTGTGTATTTGTCTTTTTCCTATCTTTATGTGTTTAGCTAATAAGATTTATGTTGTAGAATTTTTCTAATACTCAGCTACATTCACTATGATGAGGAATATTGTTATCCTCAAATATAATTTGCATTAATAATATGTTATTTTCTTTGTAAAGGTGTTTATAGACATTATTAATTCTGTTCTGTTTCAATGCTCATGTGTGAAATTAACGTTCCGAAAACTGTTCTCAATATTTTATATATTTACTTAGTCATAATTCCTGTAACACTGATGTATATGTCTATTTCTATTGTTTTGTGAAGCCTGTATTACTACAAATGTTATCTGTATTATTATGTTTTTAATGATGTTTTCTGTATCTTTGTATTTGTATTCTCATGTTATAAAATTGTAATTGACACCAGTTCATCAAATTAAGTAACTTGTAAGCATACATTTCACTGCACACATTTCTGTTGGTCATAGTATATGTACAATATGTGAAAAAAAAGAGGACTGTTAGTGCTTGCACATGTGTTGATAATTCAGCAAGGGACTGGTTAACAGCATCCCTGGTTCTAAGAACATTACAAAAAATTTTGTGAGTACACAAGTGGTGTTTTATGGACTTGCTATGTTGTCCACAAGACTCTTCGATGGTGATTGTGCACCTGCACAGTCACAGCAGATGGCTGCTGGCCATCTCTACAAGGACTACAGTGGGTCTACACCTTTGATGACTCACCAATACCATTATCTCTACAAGGACGGCAGTGGGTCTGCACCTCTGGTGGCCCACCAATACCGTAATCTTTACCAGGACTACAGTGGGTCTGCTCTGTGACGACCTACCTACCAATATTCTTCAAAACTTCGACTGACGCTGTGGTCGGTTTGCTCTGTTGTGGACCATTACCTGTCTGCATGTCAAGAGTCAGCACTGTCTTTCCGTTGGAAGGACAACACTACTTCTGCAAGATTGCATTGAAATCCACTACTGCCATGTGCATTGTCTTTTACTGCTCAGACTTTGAGAAAAAAAAACTGCAATTTTACTGTGATGAATGATCAGGACTGTCTTTATGGACTGTGAGAAAATTTTAGCTTCCGACCAACATTGTATCAATAAGTGTGTACATTTGATTTCTTTGTTATTGTAATTATGATTATGAAAATTTTTTCAAATTTGTATTGGCCACTGCCCAAAACAATTTGTAAAATTTTTTGTGGGGAGCATGGGGGCTATATGAGTAGGCTGTTTAGTTTTTTTTTATTGGTAACGCCACGTAGCGCTCTGTATGAAAATCACTGGCTGTGGTGTGTGCAGTCTGTGGCTGGTTTGCATTGTTGTTGGCTATGTAGTGTTGGGCAGTTGGCTGTTAACAGCGCGTAGCGTTGCGCAGTTGGAGGTGAGCCGCCAGCAGTGGTGGATGTGGGGAGTGAGATGGCGGAGTTGTGAGAGCGGATGATCTGGACAGAGACAGTAAATTTGTAAGACTGGATGTCATGAACTGATATATATATATATATATATATATATATATATATATATATATATATATATATATATAATATGACTTTGAACAATATTAAGGTAAATACATTGTTTTTTCTCTATAAAAATCTTTCATTTGCTAACTATGCCTATCAGTAATTAGTGCCTTCCATAGTTTGAATCTTTTATTTAGCTGGCAGTAGTGGCGCTCGCTGTATTGCAGTAGTTCGAGTAATGAAGAGTTTTGTGAGGTATGTGATTTGTGAAAGGTATAGGTTAATGTTAGTCAGGGCCATTCTTTTGTAGGGATTATTGAGAGTCAGATTGCGTTGCGCTAAAAATATTGTGTGTCACTCATGTACAATTTTTCTAAGGGGACGTTTCACCGTCACTTAGCTGGTTTTGGCGTGTGTTCACCCCAACTAATTGACTAACAGATCAACAGAGAGTGCAAAACTGCCACAATATCGGATAACGCAAAAAAGTAATATGGCCCTGTGACTCCTGATTGAACTGCGGTGGCAGTGTTGACATTAATTTATTCAGAATTGATCACTTTTAATTAAAAAGGGGTGCACATTGATGTTATATTCAGCTATTGAACACCAGATACAAATGTTGAACATAAAATTAATTAAGAAAGTGATGTGGGATTTCAACTACTTGATTGAAAACAGATGCAGTCGATTAGCACAAATTTATTTTAATTCAAGACCTTCAATCATGACATTACAAGACTCTCCTATCAGGCAGTGGTAATAAATTGCGTTTGCGTGGAGTAAAGCATGATACTCAAAAGTCATTCCTATCGACTGACCCGGGCATAATGCGAAGTGCAAGAAGGATTCTACAATACACGGCCCATGAAACCCTCGTGGAAACTTTGCCGACGTGATCCAACAGATTAATCAGTGGCTGGAGCGGGCGCAATATCACTGAATACAGCGTGGCGGAGCGGCGTCGTTGTGTGGACATTGGCCGACCTTGTGGTGCTGCAAGGCTGTGCTCGTCAATTCACTTCTAGCTATCTTGCTCAGTACATAGCTGAACCAAAACTTCCTATCTCCAAGCTCAATCGTTCCCTTTGCTAAGTCCTAAACTGCAGAGATGCTCACTCTTTCTCAGGCAAGCTGAGTCAAGAACGTCACGTCCGCACTCTAGGCAAGCTGGGAACGGAAGACCTCTACGGAGACTTCTGCCAGTCTGCTTTTCGCCTCAGTTTCCCCTCCAAAAAAATGGTTCAAATAGCTCTGAGCACTATAGGACTTAACATCTATGGTCATCAGTCCCCTAGAACTTAGAACTACTTAAACCTAACTAACCTAAGGACATCACACAACACCCAGTCATAACGAGGCAGAGAAAATCCCTGACCCCGCCGGGAATCGAACCCGGGAACCTGGGCGTGGGAGTTTCCCCTCCAGCAAAATCACTTACACCAATTGCAGCGCAAGTCGCGTTAATTATGCGTCACTTCCCAGCGCCGACCAATGCCTGCTCTGGGAAGTGAACAAATTCCCACAAAATTTCCCTTCCTCTCAACTTCTGCTATTTAGCTGCTCCCACGCCACCCATCAAGGTTAGCGTCTGCAGAAACACCAAGTTTTCCGGAATTCAGACTCCCAGGAGAGTACTTCAAATTCCTTGGTCCTAAATTCCCATCAGAGGCCAGCGTATTTCATGCTGTCGCTTTTCACCTGATTTACTTCAGGCTCTGCGGACCGTGAATTCAGCGTGAAGTTGCTATAGTCACGAACACGCATATTTTGACCTCTGTTGACTGCTCCACCATAGCTTTTCAAGGCTTTCCCGAATGTTTCACAGAAAACAGGACAAGCGACATTTATCAACAGGCGTACAAGTTCTCCGTCTGTTTCACCAGCATGGAGTCGGAGTCAACCACCCACTCACTGTCACTCATCTTAAGGCAGCTGGAGGCCACGCCGTGTTTACCGCTTTCTCAGAGCTTGAGACGCCTTAAGCTGCCTATTGTCGCTTCCCTTCGCCGTTCCCCAGCCGGCCACGGTCAACTCTAAATGTTTCCATGGGGTAAACTAGCGTCCAGTAAATCGACTCGTTTCCACAAAGTTTTCATGTCGTGTGAATTACTTTAAAACCATCACCCGACATTAATTATTCCAATACGTCCATACTATACCCTCTACAAGATGCATTGTGCCTTGTCAGTCATTTTTTGTTCAGCCCTACTGTTCGCTCAATGTTAGGTGATCTTTAATGACTTCGTGTAAGGGGCATAGTTCTTGCCATCTTACAACTTGCTAACGTTAGTGAAAGGGATTGTGAGTAACTGTGTCAAGACTAGCACGGGCTTGGCAGTGACACTTGTTCTCCTAAGTTTCAGAATATATTAATTAAGGGCAAAATTTCCAACCTTTCATTTCGTGTGAAAACTTTCTCTTGAAACGTAGATTAGTGACTTTAATTGCAGTCTGGTTCACGTCGTAGTACAGTAGGCTTCGCTCGGCTTCAGTACTGATGATATGCTGAGATAATGTACACAGGTAGGTGCAGGTTCGTCGTAAAGGGACGGAAGGAACCGCGCCGCCGCAACTTTGCGATGATTTCTTCCTCTGAAGTCCGGTCCACACACCTGACCTGTTAGAGAATGAGTAATGTTCGTCGGCTAGGGAAAGCTGTAACTCAAACTATCCGCACTACACGTCTCTAGGAGTAGCATCAAAAGTCTTCTTAGTAAGAGGTTAACTGAGCTATTAAACAACAGGTAGTTTGTGAGTGAAGGCTTCTCTATATTGTCACTTTCTTTGAACAAAACACCGACAAGTGCGTGCTAGTTTGAAATTACTATTTCATCACTCACAGGTAGTCAAAATCACTTACAATGAGTTGACAGAGACCGTGCGATAGCGATATGCACTTACACAGATGGCAGTAGTATCGCGCACACCCGGTATAAAAGGGCAGTGCACTGGCGGAGCTCTCATTTGTACTCACGTGACTCATGTGAAGCTGTTACCGACGCGATTATAGCCGCAGGACGGGAATTAACGGACTTTGAACGTGGAATGATAGTTGGAGTTGAACACATGGGATATTCCATTTCGGAAATCGTTAGGGAATTCAATACTCCGAGATCCACAGTGTCAAGATTGTACCGAGGATACCAAATATCAGGTATTATCTCTCACTACAGACAACGCTGTGGTCGATGGCCTTCACTTAACGACCAAGAACAGCGGCGTTCGAATTGTCAGTGCTAACAGACAGGCAATACAGTATGAAATAATCGCAGAAAACCATGTGAGACGCTCGACAAATCTATACATTACGACAGTGCAGCGAAATCTGTCGTTAATGGGCTATGGCAGCAGACGACCCCCCGAATGTCTTTACGAAGAGCACGAAATCGCCTGCAGCGCCTCTCCTGGGCTCATGACCACGGTGGTTAGTTTCTAGACGAATGGAAAACAGTCGCCTGGTCAAATGAGTTCCGATTTCAGTTTTTGAGAGGTGACGGTAGTGTGTCGCGCAGACCCCACGAAGCCATGGATTCAAGTTGTCAACATGGGAGTGTGCAAGCTAGTGATGGCTCCGTAATGGTGTGGGCTGTGTTTACATGGTATGAACTGGTCCTTCTGAACCGATCATTAACTGGAAATCGTTATGTTCGGCTACTTCAGACAATCATTGACTTCATATTCCTGGACGACAATGCCCCAGGTTACTGGACCACAGTTGTTCGCGATTGGTTGGACGAACATTCTGGACAGTTCTAGCGAATGATTTAGCCATCCAGATAGCATGACATGAATTCCATCGAACATTTATGGGACATAATTCAGAAGTCAGTTCGTGCACAAAATCCTGCACCGGCAACATTTTCGCAATTGTCGGCGGCTATGGAAACAGCAGTATTTCTGCAGGGGACTTCCAACGATTTGTTGAGACCACGCCACGTCGAACTGCTGCACTTCGCCGGCAAAAAGAGGTCCGACGCTGTGCGAGGAGTTATTCCATAACTTTTGCGTGGCTAGCGTTGCTGCCTCTGGATCACGGGGTCCCGGGTTCGATTCCCGGCCGGGTTGGGGATTTTCTCTGCCCAGGAACTGTGTGTTCGTGTTGTCGTCATAATTTCATCATCATCATCATCATTCGTGACAGCAGCTACATTGGTGTGCGAAAAAAATTGGACTGCGTGAAAATTCGGACTTTGTATGAGCGCTGATGACCGCGCAGTTGAGCGGCCCACAAACCAAACACCATCATCACATAACTTTTGTCACCTCGGTATATAATAGCAAGCTTATGGTATTTTAAACGACAGTGTTACGAAAAAGTTTAGAACTCTGATTGTCAGCGACAGAATGCTCGCTCAAATGCTCCACAGCTCGATCCCTTTGAACATTCATTTCTCGGTCCCGACTCGCACAACATGGATTTTAGTTAATTTAGAGTCATAGTTTACACATAAAAGTCGAAATGCCCCGCGTTCGTCTTTCTCAACCTCCAGCGTTTAGTTTGGGGCACTCCACTGTCTAGTCCACAAAATTTTCACATTTCCTCAGAGCTCCTTATAGACAAGTCTGAACATGGTGAAGAGTGAGCTCCGAGTTTAGACTTCACAAAGCAATTCTTTAGGCCACAAAATATGCGCGGACGTACTGTCCTCTGAGTGGCTGATAGAAGTCATAGCCCATCCGACATCAGTCTTAAACCACGCGTTCCAGCTTCTTTTACATTTGACCAATTACATCTTAATAGCCTTTACTAACAGTTTATTAAATGAACAAATTTAGAAAATCCACAGTTATCAAAACAACTCTCTTTTTAAATAACAGAATTATCGTAAATTTTTTCTTGTTCTCCAGTCCCATAAAATGGCCCGTTTGTAAGTAGACTGTTTAGGTTTTTTTATTGGTAACGCCACCTCAGTATGAAAATCACCGGCTGTGCCGTGTGCAGTCTGTGGCTGCTTTGCATTGTTGTAATACTCAACCATTGTAGTGTTAGGCAGCTGGCTGTGAACAGCGTGTAACGTTGCGCAGTTGGAGGTGTGCCGCCAGTAGTGGTGGATGTGGGGAGAGAGATGGCGGAGTTTTGTAATTTGTCATGATATCAAGGTAAATACATTGTTTGTTCTCTATTAATATCTTTTATTTGCTAACTATCCCTATGAGTAGTTAGTGCCTTCCATAGTTCGAATCTTTTATTTAGCTGGCAGTAGTGGCGCTCGCTGTATTGCAGTAGCTTGAGCAGCGAAGATTTTTGTGAGGTAAGTGATTTGTGAAAGAGATAGTTTAATGTTAGTCAGGGCCATTCTCTTGTAGAGAATTTTGAAAGTCAGATTGCGTTGCGCTAACAAAATATTGTGTGTTGAAAGTCAGATTGCGTTGCGCTAAAAAATATTGTGTGTCAGTTTAAGGACAGTCGTGTAAAATTATTCAAAGGGGAAGTTTCATATGGCGACCCTGCCAGGATTCGAACCTGGAATCTTCTGATTTTTTCTTATAGTTTGTGTAATTAGTGTAGCTTTTGTTTATTGCTAGCGCGTAATTGTAGAGAGAATCTCCATTGTAGTTGTAGTTTTTCAGTGTTGTATAGTAAAATAGTTGTGGCATGCATGTAGATTTGCACCAAGTATTTCGCAGCTGCAATTAACTAGATATTATTTTCAGTGTTATGTTAATGTGTTCTCTTATTTTTGCTCTTCAAATTGAGTTTTTCTGTGTTGTCGTGTGAAATACTGTGACAATAATGGCGTGTGAAAAACGTAACACTAGGCTCCAAAGTAAATTGAGAAATGACAGTGAAGACGAAAGCAGTATGTTAGCGCCGCAGAGTAATGAATTAACTAATGTTAAAAGTAGTAATTTGGTAATTGCGCATAGGGAGATGGAGCGGGTTGCAAACAATGGTGTAGACAGCGAAACAATTAGAGAACAGGGAAGCATTATCGATCGATCGGTCGGCAATAGCTCGGCTCAGGAATTCGAAATGACACGAGACGATCTCACAAATACTGTAGATTCAGGTTTTGGATCCTCACCGTTTTCTCAAATAAGTCAAGACACATTTTCTGCTTGTCAAAATGTGAATGTTGCCGGTGAAAATGCACTGCCAAAAAGCATAGAGAAACAGATTCCAGACACTAATACATTATTATTGCAATTAATGCAACAAATGGAACAAAATCAGAGAGAAATGAAACAAATGGGACAAAATCTTCAAAAGTTAGACACAATGGAACAAAATCTTCAAAAGTTAGACACAATGGAACAAAATCTTCAAAAGTTAGACACAATGGAACAAAATCTTCAAAAGTCAGACACCACACTTGAACAAACACCTGAGGATTTAACTAATGAGTTACATCACATTGAATCGAAATGTCAAAAAGTCTGTAACGACGTAAAAACACAAATTTGTGAGCATTTCCTACCTATTTTTTCGCGTCATGAAAATGCACTACAGAATCACGAAGCAGCCATAAAAGAACTGCAAACTACTGTTCATGAAAATCATGAGACCTTGCAAGCTAAAATTGACTCAGTTGCATCTACCGATTCGGTTATGCAACTTGCAAAAACTCAGGAAAACTTGAAGGACACAGTAGATTCGATTTCAACACAAATGGACACTCTGAAACTTGGTTCAGAAAAACACACTGAGGAAATGTGCTCACTATCGGAGAAAGGAGCCGAACTTTCGGATCAGGTCACTAACTTATCTACAAAGGTAGATGATGATCTGAATGACACAACACCTGTAGCCTTCACTGACACTGAAGAGTACGAACAAATTAGAAAATTCAAACAAAATCAAAATCAAATCAATACACAGTACAAAAGAGAAATCCGGGAAGTGCAAGATCAGTTGGCACAAGTAGTACAAGAATTACGTATTTCAGAGGACACTCGCGCTCCAACACGGGAAGAGGAACTTAGAAATACGGAAAATCCACAAAATAATAACACAGGACATTTCGGAAGTTATGAAAGAAACTGGCAAGGTGCACCGAATTTTGAGATGAAACCGCCCACACGACCTAACAATGACCGATATGCTACTCGCCGACACAATGATTTTTACTATAAGCTGTTAAAAAGAAAAAAAAAAAAAAAAGAAAGGGGGCAGAATAACTTCAGACGCAACAGTTCGGCGCGCAGTTATGATTCCGGGAGAAATTCTCCACCACATGACCGACAAACAAGAAACTATGTAAACTACCGATATAACGACAGACCTGAATTTCATCAGAACTGGCGGAATTATAACAGAGCTGGGCCCTCTCGGCAAGGCGAATTTCTAGAGGTTCGGTCTCCGAATCCCATTAACGACGCGCGCCAACAGACAATGACCCGCACCGCAGGGAACCGCGTGCGCCGGCTGGCTCCGAGAAAAATATCATAGACGCTAACCTTGAGAAAAATTCCAGTATTCTTTACCGACGTATACCGCACGATAATTGCATTCAAGTTCACACTCTGAGTACTAGGAAGAGTAAAGGTTTACACCACATTTCACACGTAAAACTGTTTATTGAGAGATAATGTGCTTTTTTAACTTGAGATTTTAATGCAACATTTTGGCTTACTTGAAAATACATTCTGGAGTTAAAGTACTTTCTGTGAGATACCAGATGACACAGAGGTTAGTTTATGTGACAGCTACACGATTTTATCACGACGCTACTAATGAGTGACAATTTACAATGTTGCTTTTGCGGTGTATGTGTTTTATATTTGCACAGTTTTCTGAATTCTTCTGGAAAGTAAAACATGTTTTAGTATTTAACTTTTGTGGTATAGCAACAATGAGACAGCCTTTTCCGTGGCACAACAATACGTCACAGCACAGTACTTTCTTCATCACAACTATAAGCGTAATAACTAAGATATCTATACACAAAGCATTTCACTTTTGTTTATCATGAGGTAAGTACATTGACTTCTGCAGAACTTAGCTTTCGGAGGACGATAACTACGACACTTCCACAGAGATTATGTTGCAACAAGACGCACATTTTAGCGCTACAGGACACGTAATTGAGTGATTAATTTTGTACTTAAAACATTTATTTTTAAAGATTTTTGAATTACAAAGAAAGTTTTCCGTGATACATTTCATTCCATTGCTGTAATTTGTAACACCTGAGGGTATAATTACATTTATCCTCAGGGGGGTACACGCTTACTTTGTGTACCATGTGTGTGGCAACCACAAGGAACCCTAGCTAATATGGTATTTGCTTATACAACTTTACACATCGGTACCATATTTCTCCAACACAGTATTACACAGCTATCAGATCATTTAACTGAGAGAGACAAACATTTTTTTTACTACATTAGTGACAGATGCTTACGTAATTACACAGTTGGATAACTTCACACTTACGAAATTGTATTTTGTCTGTACTTAGTCAACTGTTCATACTTTTTCAGAACCATTGTGATACTATGAGAGTGTTGAATGATGTATTTGGTATGAGATCATGATTTTTAAGGTACGTTTGAGGTAGATGACACTTTTGACATGAGCAGAGAATTTTTTTAGGTTTTGAAACTGTTGGAGGAAGCTACGACGATTTTGAGAGTTGACTGAGGTATTATGATGTTATTTTTACGACGACGATGTGTATTATGCTGTTGAGGTATGTTTATGATTAATAAGCTAATGTTATATGAAGAATTTGATTATGCTATGTATCTAATGATGAAGTATTGAAGAAGCGTCGACGAATTTATATATGTGTAATAAGGTAAGGAATAATGAATAGTGATTAGGGCACTCTGATTTGTGGAAAAGGTTGTTGGAAACCAAGATCATACTTTAAGAGTTATGAAATGTGTGTAAATGCGTGAATGTATCACAATGCCGACGAAAATTTTTTTGGACACTGTTATATCAATAAGATTTTGTTTCTACAGATTGGTAACGCAAATTCTCACCCTGTGAATTTTTGTAATATAAGACTGCCATTGTAGTGAAAACTGCTGTCGTAAATATTTCCGTACGAAAGTTAAGTGACCACCTGCACGTAATGCGTCGCGGGCACACAGCTGAGTCAGACGCCTGAAAAAAAAAAAAAGGGGCCATTATTGCGAGCCCCTTTTTCAGCGGCACAGGTAAAAAAAAAAAAAAGGGAGGCCATTACCCTTCCTTTGTAGAGAGCATCGCAAAAACGACAGGGTCGAACTTGAAAACGATGAGAAACATTTCACAGCTATTGTCGTGCTAATTAAGAGAAATGCCATATGGCTAGTGAATGACGTTTCACGCCTTGCTTTGCCCATTTTGTTTAATATCTAGTTTCTAGCTGCACTGCAGCACTGGTTAAAATAAAATTTTATAGATGTACTAATATAAATATTTTCTGTCTGCAGATCTATTAAATAATAATTTTGTAATCCACATTCTTCGAAAAAGGAGCTCTTGGAATGGAAAGAACAATAAGAAGGGACTAATACCAGGAACTGCATACATAATTTTCTTTTCAACTACTGAGTAATTTTTTGTAGAATTAGTTTTTGTGGTGCACCACTTTAATTACATAGACATTAAGATGTGATTATACATTTCCCTTATCTGCATTGTTGTCTTTACTGTAATATTTTTCTGCTTGAGCGTTGTCATGTTTAGACATAATTTATTGCTTTTGCTTCTGCTGTTTGCCAGGCATAATGTTACTGAATTTGACTTTGTATTACGCTGTTAAGCCAGTTTTACTAATGATTATTTTATTGTTTGCTGCGCATTGCCTCATATTAGTTGTAATGTTGAATTGCTTGGTAATTTAGATTTACTGTAGCTTGCTTTGCCAGTTTGAAATTTTTGTCATTGATGTTTATTGTTTGATGTGATGCTGCATTGCCTCGTCCCTTGGTATATATATCTGAGCTCAGTAGATTTAAGTTAGCTTAAGAGGGGGTGGACTATATAAGAAACGAACTATGATGAATTGGAAGCAATGCATTGACAAGGTATATAAAAAAAGATTTGGGCCTAAATGAGTATTGTACAATGAGCCATATTTATTTTGAAAGACTTATGGTTAGAATACAGAAAAGAGGTACAGATAGGACTTTTTGGGAATAATGATGAACACAGGGAGATCTCCAAGAACAAAAAAGGTTTTGTTCGCACAATACTGCAGTACCAAAAGTTACACTGAAAACGAACCCTATCCACTCCTTTTGTGTCAGCCCTCTATGTGTTTGTGTACCCTTGTGTATTTGTGTTTTTCCTGTCTTTATGTGTTTAGCTGATTAGAGCTATGTTGTAGAATTTTTCTAATACTATGTTATTTACTTGGTAAATTCTGTTTTGTTGCTCATATGTGGAGGTGATGTTTCAAAAGTTATTCTGATCTTTATGTATGTACTTATGTCATTATTTTTGTAACACTGATGTATATGTTTATTTCTATTCTTTTGTAAAGCCCCTATTACTACGAATGTTATCTCTACTATTCTGTTTTTAATGATGTATTTTGTACCTTTGTAATTGTATTCTCATGTTATAAAATTGTAATTGACAGCAGTTCATCAAATTATTAACTTGTAAGTTACATTTCACTGCACACGTTTCTGTTGGTCATAGTATATGGACAATATGTGAGAAGTAGGGACTGTTAGTGTTTGCACGTGTGTTAATAATTCAGCAAGGGACTGGATAACAGCATTGCTGGTTCTAAGGACAATTCCAAAAACTTTGTGAGTGCACAAGTGGTGGTTATGGACTTGCTATATTGTCCGCAAGACTCTTCGATGGTGATTGGGCACCTGCACAGTCGCAGCAGATGGCTGCTGGCCATCTCTACAAGGACTACAGTGGGTCTACACCTTTGCTGACTCACCAGTACCATTATTTCTACCAGGACTACAGTGGGTCTGCTCTGTGATGACCTACCTACCAATACTCTTCAAAACTTCGACTGACTCTGTTGTGGGTTTGCTCTGTTGTGGCCCATTACCTGCCTGCATGTCAAGAGTCAGCACTGTCTTTCCGTTGGAAGGACAACACTACTTCTTCAAGACTGCATGGAAATCCACTACGTCTGTGTGCATTGTCTTTTACTGCTCAGACTTTGAGAAAAACACTGCAATGTGATGAATGATCAGGACTGTCTTTATGGACTGTGAGAAAATTTTAGCTTTTGACCAACATTGTATCAATAAGTGTGTGCATTTGATTTATTTGTTATTGTAATTACGATTATGAAAAATTTTAACAAATATGTATTGCCCACTGCCCAACCCAATTTGTAAAATTTTTTGTGGGGAGCATGGGGGCTATGTAAGTAGACTGTTTAGGTTTTTTTATTGGTAACGCCACCTCAGTATGAAAATCACCGGCTGTGCCGTGCGCAGTCTGTGGCTGCTTTGCATTGTTGTAATACTCAACCATTGTAGTGTTAGGCAGCTGGCTGTGAACAGCGTGTAACGTTGCGCAGTTGGAGGTGTGCCGCCAGCAGTGGTGGATGTGGGGAGAGAGATGGCGGAGTTTTGTAATTTGTCATGATATCAAGGTAAATACATTGTTTGTTCTCTATTAATATCTTTTATTTGCTAACTATCCCTATGAGTAGTTAGTGCCTTCCATAGTTCGAATCTTTTATTTAGCTGGCAGTAGTGGCGCTCGCTGTATTGCAGTAGCTTGAGCAGCGAAGATTTTTGTGAGGTAAGTGATTTGTGAAAGAGATAGTTTAATGTTAGTCAGGGCCATTCTCTTGTAGAGAATTTTGAAAGTCAGATTGCGTTGCGCTAACAAAATATTGTGTGTTGAAAGTCAGATTGCGTTGCGCTAAAAAATATTGTGTGTCAGTTTAAGGACAGTCGTGTAAAATTATTCAAAGGGGAAGTTTCACGTTTTACTTCACAAATTTCCCCTGAAAGTATGATCCACTCTCTCTATTTAGACACAGTTCTCACACGCTAACATACACTCAGTTAATGGACATAACAACATTCATTTACCACATTACTTCGCGTTCACGCCTTCATTCACACTAATAATTAAGCTTCATAAATCAACAATAATTAGTAGAAGACGAAATATTTACAGATGATACAGTTTTGTTTTCAAAATACTTATTTAGACAGTTTAGGAATTTGGTCTGTAAGATACCTTTTCGCCACAGCCGTAAGTGTTTTTGCAGCTATTCTGGATCATAGCGCACATCTGTCATATTAGAACCATGACTCATTGTATGAAAATGTCAGCTCGCTACTTTCCGACTTACATGGGTACGAGTCAAGGCGTTACGTCTCAGTTCTAATAGCCGGCCGGTGTGGCCGTGCGGTTCTAGGCGCTTCAGTCTGGAACCGCGTGACCGCTACGGTCGCAGGTTCGAATCCTGCATCGGGCATGGATGTGAGTGATGTCCTTAGGTTAGTTAGGTTTAAGTAGTTCTAAGTTCTAGGGGACTGATGACCTTAGAAGTTAAGTCCCATAGTGCTCAGAACCATTTCAGTTCTAATACACTGGCGGGAAAAAACCAAAATACGAAAAATTAATTAATGTAGAGTAATGAAATTTGTGCAGGTAACATATTTAAGTAATTAACATTGCAAGACCAGAGTTTAATGTAAGCGCAAAGAGAGCCATTGCATGTGTGAAATGCTGGTACATTAATAACCGGTGCAATCACCAAAATCTTGGACGCAAGCCTACAAACGTGCATAAATAGTGTTGTACAGGTGCCGGATTCAGTTTGTATGATGGAGTTCCAGGCCTGTTGTACTTGGTCTTTCAATACAGGGACGGTTAGTAGTGGTTGTGTTTGACGCTGGAGTTGTTATCTGATGTCCCACATATGCTCGACTGGGCACAGATCTGGTTATCGAGCAGTCCAATGTAACATGTCGACACTCTGTAGAAGAAGATGGGTTACAACGGCGGTATAAGGGCGAGCGTTATCCTATTGGAAAACACCTCCTGGAATGTGTAAAGAAACTGGTTCTCTACTTCTGAAAACAAAAACCCTTTTAAATAATAAAACATGTCCTATACAAGGAATCGGACTACCCCTGTTAGTCATGGACGAAAAAAAAATTGGCATAGTCTTTGTCAGAACGTGCAGAATCTTATGTGGGGCCAACAAGCCGTCAATTTTAATCTAAATATGGTGTGCCAATGTTTACGTAATAAAAAAAATAAATTAGGTAATTCAGTACAATTATTATATAAATGCGATAAATTACTTTAACGGGGCCAAATGAACAATTGAAGTCAACATAATTCCAGTAAACCTGCAAAAGTAAAAAAAAAATTATTGTAGGGGCTACATAGACATCGCGCATCTGCTAGATGCCCACGAAATACGTAATTTTGTTTTTGAAGCTGACAGCCAATGAGAAAATAGGTGCAAAAATACTATTGGTCAGCAGTAATGGCGGACAGCATCAGCTGGTAATATACGTAATTTTATGGTAGCTAATTTTACTGCACAAAAAATGAAATATGTACTCCCTCCAAAAAAAGTTACACACAAACATTAAAATAAAATTATGATGATCAGCAAAATGTCTGAGAAGAATTTTGAAAGAAAATTATTAACTGAACTTTACTTTGGCAGGTTTTCAACAATGTCAACAAGACGAAATATTGGAAAGAATATTTATTGGAACTAAACAAAATTGAACCTTGATACTGTGACAGTCTTTTTAAAATAGGTAATTTAACTGTAATTGTCTTTAATTTTGAAATGAGAGTGAGCGTAATAATTTTCTTTTAATGTCTTAACTGTTGCTGCAGGCAGTGCGATGACGTCAGCGGTGGTCCGCGCGGACAATGTGTGAAGTTAATCCTGGTTCGTGGCGTGAAGATAATGATGGATCCTCCTGTTTCATTAATATTCTAGTTACAGCGATGGTCCACATCTTCATTGTAGTCGAATCAGCTAGCAGCACTGGCGCGATAATAATAGTTCCAGTGTGTGCGTTGTCGTTACGCGCGCGACGTTTTATTATTAAAAGTTTATTAATCACCCGGTGCGGGTAGGTCGGAATTATGCAATGTGTTTAGTATTTACGATATATAGCCGGTTAATGCCAATACTTCGCACAGTTCTTTCACCGTGTTGCCACAGGAAAACAGCCACATGTGTTTATCACTATAACAGTCCGTTAAACATCAGTTCAATTTAAGTCGTCGTCTTTAAGACAGTTTGCTTTATATAATAAATGTTTCTTGACCAAATCACAGCACTGTTCTTTTACTTAACATTTTGGTGTGTTCCACTTTCACGCAATTCTAACAGTTAGTGTCTCCACACGACAATGGTGTCTGGTTCACGGCTAATTCTCACAAGTTCACACAGTATGTAAAATCGTCACCGCAAACACTCGATGTACTTTTCAGGTTTTACTGTTCACTTAATAATGCACGATCTCCTCCTATTAACACAGCGGACGCACTGTAATTAATTGTTCCTCCGCGTATCACCGTCTTTCACGCCGAACTTTGCAACGTTTCTCCACCCGCGAACCGGCCACGATACCACAACAACTCGCACGATCTCTATCGATAGTCGTTCGCTCTCTCTCTGACACAGTACTTCTCCTAGCCTAAGCAAAGATTTACAAAGCATATAAAACCAGAACATTCATATTCGTACAATATAAAATATAAAACAGTAGCAAAATGAATGATGAAACAATGTGACGTATTAACAAATAAAGAATAGGTGAAATAAATGATACATACGTACTATGACAAGGTAATGCACAAAAGAAAAAAAAAATATTATCGACTTTCGGGGAAAGAAATGTCTTTACAAATGCTATTCATGAATTGCAGCATAACAGATCGAATCACCAGACTGACGTACAAATTTGTGGTCAGAGAGCGTGGGATAACCACGAGAGTGTTCCTGCAGTCATATGAAATCGCATCCCGGACCATAACCCCAGGTGTAGGTCCAGTGTGTGTAGCATGCAGAAAGGTTGGTTCTAAATCCTCAACTGGACCCATACTAACCAACAAACGGCCATCAATCATACCGATGCAGAACAAGTTTTCATCAGAAAACATAATCGACCTCCATCCTGCCGTCCAATGAGCTCTCGCTTAACAGCACTGAAGTCGCACACGGCGGTGGTATGGGGTCAGTGAAATGCACGCTACAGAGCGTCTGCCTCGGAGCTATTCTTGAAGTAACCGATTTGTAACAGTTTGTTGTGTCGCTATGGGTCCAATTGCTGCTCAGATTGCTGCCTTAGATGCAGTACGATGTGCCAGACCCATGCAACGAAGACGGTGGTCTTCCCTCTCGGTAATGCCATGTGGCCGTCCGGAGCCCGGTCTTCTTGCTACCGTACATTTTTGTGACCAGCAATCATGCAGTATCGCGGAAGGAATATCCAGCTATTGGAGCTCTAGTACAAGAATCGTTCAAACTCAGTGAGGTGCTGATAATGGTGTCTTTGAAGTCTCAAAGGCATTCTTGACTAACATCAGATCACCACGCTCAGCCTCAAAGGTAACTACTGCTCACGACCGTTACACCGTGTATTTAAAACAAACGAGATCTGCATCCTCATAGTGGCGCTACCAGCGTCACTCTTATGCGACTGGTGCGAAATGTCAATAGACATCATCTTTCAGGTGTAGAAACACACCTACCAACTTTCTTTTACACAACTGGCCATTAAAATTGCTACACCACGAAGATGACGTGCTACAGATGCGAAACGTAACTGACAGGAAGAAGATGCTGTGATATGCAAATGATTAGCTTTTCAGAGCATTCACACAACGTTGGCGCCGGTAACGATACCTAAAACGTGCTGACATGAGGAAAGTTTCCAACCGATTTCTCATACACAGACGGCAGTTGACCGGTGTTGCCTGGTGAAACGTTGTTGTGATGCCTCGTGCAAGGAGGAGAATGCGTACCATCACGTTTCCGTCTTTGATAAAGGTCGGATTGTAGCCTATCGCGATTGCGGTTTATCGTATCGCGACATTGCTGCTCGCTTTAGTCGAGATCCAATGACTGTTAGCAGAATATGGAATCTGTGGGTTCTGGAGGGTAATACGAAACGCCGTGCTGGATCCCAACGTCCTCGTATCACTAGCAGTCGAGATGATAGGCATCTTATCCGCATGGCTGTAACCGATCGTGCAGCCACGTCTCGATCCCTGAGTCAACATATGGGGACGTTTGCAAGACAACAACCATCTGCACCAACAGTTCGACGACGTTTGCGGCAGCATGGACTATCAGGTCGGAGACCATGGCTGCTGTTACCCTTGACGCTGCATTACAGACAGGAGCGCCTGCGATGGGGAACTCAACGACGAACCAGGGTGCACGAATGGCAAAACGTCATTTTTTTTCGGATGAATGCAGGTTCTGTTTACAGCATCATGATGGTCGCATCCGTGTTTGGCGACATCGCGGTGAACGGACATTGGAAGCGTGTATTCGTCACCGCCATACTGGCGTTTCACCCGGCGTGATGGTATGGAGTGCCATTGGTTACACGTCTGGGTCACCTTTTGTTCGCATTGACGGCACTTTGAACAGTGGACGTTACATTTCAGATGTCTTACGACCCTTGGCTCTACCCTTCATTCGATTCCTGCGAAACCCTACATTTCCGCGGGATAATGCACGACCGCATGTTGCAGGTCCTGTACGGGCCTTTCTGGATACAGAAAACGTTCGACTGCTCTCACCAATTGAAAACGTCTGGTCAATGGTGGCCGAGCAACTGGCTTGTCACAATACGCCAGTCACTACTCTTGATGAACTGTGGTATCGTGTTGAAGCTGCATAGGCAGCTGTACCTGTACACGCCATCCAAGCTCTGTTTGACTCTATGCCCAGGCGTATCAAGGCCGTTATTGTGGACAGAAGTGGTTGCTCTGGGTGCTGATTTCTCAGGATCTATGCACCCAAATTGCGTGAAAATGTAATCACATGTCAATTCTAGTATAAGATACACTCCTGGAAATGGAAAAAAGAACACATTGACACCGGTGTGTCAGACCCACCATACTTGCTCCGGACACTGCGAGAGGGCTGTACAAGCAATGATCACACGCACGGCAAAGCGGACACACCAGGAACCGCGGTGTTGGCCGTCGAATGGCGCTAGCTGCGCAGCATTTGTGCACCGCCGCCGTCAGTGTCAGCCAGTTTGCCGTGGCATACGGAGCTCCATCGCAGTCTTTAACACTGGTAGCATGCCGCGACAGCGTGGACGTGAACCGTATGTGCAGTTGACGGACTTTGAGCGAGGGCGTATAGTGGGCATGCGGGAGGCCGGGTGGACGTACCGCCGAATTGCTCAACACGTGGGGCGTGAGATCTCCACAGTACATCGATGTTGTCGCCAGTGGTCGGCGGAAGGTGCACGTGCCCGTCGACCTGGGACCGGACCGCAGCGACGCTGGGATGCACGCCAAGACCGCAGGATCCTACGCAGTGCCGTAGGGGACCGCACCGCCACTTCCCAGCAAATTAGGGACACTATTGCTCCTGGGGTATCGGCGAGGACCATTCGCAACCGTCTCCATGAAGCTGGGCTACGGTCCCGCACACCGTTAGGCCGTCTTCCGCTCACGCCCCAACATCGTGCAGCCCGCTTCCAGTGGTGTCGCGACAGGCGTGAATGGAGGGACGAATGGAGACGTGTCGTCTTCAGCGATGAGAGTCGCTTCTGCCTTGGTGCCAATGATGGTCGTATGCGTGTTTGGCGCCGTGCAGGTGAGCGCCACAATCAGGACTGCATACGACCGAGGCACACAGGGCCAACACCCGGCATCATGGTGTGGGGAGCGATCTCCTACACTGGCCGTACACCACTGGTGATCGTCGAGGGGACACTGAATAGTGCACGGTACATCCAAACCGTCATCGAACCCATCGTTCTACCATTCCTAGACCGGCAAGGGAACTTGCTGTTCCAACAGGACAATGCACGTCCGCATGTATCCCGTGCCACCCAACGTGCTCTAGAAGGTGTAAGTCAACTACCCTGGCCAGCAAGATCTCCGGATCTGTCCCCCATTGAGCATGTTTGGGACTGGATGAAGCGTCGTCTCACGCGGTCTGCACGTCCAGCACGAACGCTGGTCCAACTGAGGCGCCAGGTGGAAATGGCATGGCAAGCCGTTCCACAGGACTACATCCAGCATCTCTACGATCGTCTCCATGTGAGAAGAGCAGCCAGCATTGCTGCGAAAGGTGGATATACACTGTACTAGTGCCGACATTGTGCATGCTCTGTTGCCTGTGTCTATGTGCCTGTGGTTCTGTCAGTGTGATCATGTGATGTATCTGACCCCAGGAATGTGTCAATAAAGTTTCCCCTTCCTGGGGCAATGAATTCACGGTGTTCTTATTTCAATTTCCAGGAGTGTATTTGTCCAATGAATACCCGTTTATCATCTGCTTTTCTTCTTGGTGTAGCAATTTTAATGGCCAGTAGTGTATGTAGCACAACTTCGTCTTGATGGTGCGCTTTTTTTTTTGTAATGTACATATACAGACCGAAGCAACGGTTGAAAATCTGTAGCAAGGCCGATTTGAACCAAGGTCTGCTGATTAGCCAGATGCGCTAACCACTTGCCAACCATGGCACAGTGACTTTGTATAACTGTGCGGACTGTCCCAGGAGCCTACCTCCCCAATCCAAATTGCCATTCTCGTTTCAGCCCATTGGTATTTCCCTAAACCCGAACAACATTGGAATAGCACCTCAGCGTCGAACGAAACGGGGGGCCCTGTTTGAAACCAAGGCACAGGTTTAATCAAATGAAACATTGTCGTATATAGTAAGCGGTCCATGCGCATATGACACAATCACATACATAGGACGTAAAGTCCTGGAAGCATTAAACCCGAACAGACTTTACAGGCACAGTGTCACTACTAAATGTTGGGGACATATTACTGGACGCTAGATGGACATCTCAAGTTGCCATGCTTTGCTTATTTCTTACTATGCATAACAGATTACAGATACCTGGATGGTGTGGAGTTCAGAGTTAACGGGGATACCGAGTGGCAATCTATAGTGTTGAGTGATGAGCCTCGCTTCTGTTTGTGTCGGTCTGATCGATGCCAACATGTCTGTAGACGACCTGATTAAAAGTCACATGGCTGATACTGTTCGAGTTTCGCCTTGCCCGAGGTGGATCATCAGCATCGGGGATGTCCGAACTTTCGCTCATCTTCCCTTCAAGTCCACCCCACCTATCCACTACCCAGCCCCACCACCAAGAAGGGTACCGGCTTAGAACAACTGTCCCCTTTGTTGGACAACAGATGTTCTAACTGAAGAGCGCCTTTAGCCACCCTGTAGGGTGCCCACGGAGAACACCTGCTGACGGGGACGCTTTCGCCAGCACTATAGCAACCGCTTACAGCATGTTCATAGTTATAGGGTGCCTCAGGGGGACATCCTGTAGTCCCCACTCTGCTCTGGACCACATGCTGTCTATCACCAGTTGCCCAGGATCTTAGCATATTTGTTACCATGAGATTGGTCGACCTTACCCTCCGACATAACCTGCTTGCCAATAGAATCCGAGAATCCTCGTAGAGTTATCATAGGCGGTTTGGAAAGGCACCTCGAAACCCCCCACACACAGCCGCGGTCCATCACGCGTCCAAGAATTTAGGGCTGTTTCGGAATCATTTGGGTCTTGTATCATTTGTTGTGGCTCTGTCGTTAAGATGAGCTTTATTCGGTCTCTTCCTGTATGTTCAGTGACCGCTAGATAATTTTCGCTCTGTGTCGTATGCAGTATTTTTGCAACATATCTTGTGTCGAAAGCCTTCTGAGCAAATGCCTTTATTGCTAAGAAGTTCTCAGTTGTTTGTAGTAGTGTTTCCTTTCTCTGGAGGGATTCAGGTCCCATTACCACCATAAGCTGATTTCCAGGTTCAGCGTACTTGTGTTCGGGTGCACAGTGTATGAAGATTAGATGAAGTCCTCTTTCTCGCCACACCCACAACTGTCACTGTCTTCTACGACCAACTCACATACCTTTCTTTTCAGGCCGTGGCCTGTCAGGTAGTAAGGTGGAACTGTCGCCCCACACCATTCCACCTGCCACAGTTCCACAACAGGTACCCAGCTACAAGGCTCCCTACCGTTATTTGGCTGGTTCTACCTTTCACGCCACTCTTTCTGCAACATCTGGTTTATCTCTCTGCGAGTAGTAGTCTAGGTTTAAGTCCAACAACAGCTCTTGTAGTCTGGAATAGCCTGGAACCTAGCAACCAAGCCAGCCATACCACGTCAGGTATTGTATAGCAAGGCGTTCTTGAATATCTCCAGGTCTAGTGGCATACGCCCCCTTAATATCTGCAGGGCATCAGTTGACACAGTTCGACAGGCTCTTGTCATAAAGAAATGGCCTTCGAATTAAGTCCAGTATACTTATTACATGTTGTTGTTGTTGTGGTCTTCAGTCCTGAGACTGGTTTGATACAGCTCTCCATGCTACTCTATCCTGTGCAAGCTTCTTCATCTCCCAGTACTTACTGCAACCTACATCTTTCCGAATCTGCTTAGTATATTCATCTCTTGACTTATTACATGTCAGTGCATTATTCGATCTACCCATGCTGCTGCAATGCACCTGAAAACACAGAGACATAGACCCTGATATATTATTTTTAGGAATTTGTTTTGTAGACCTTACTCTCTTCGGGTCGCCCTCTTTATAGGTCCTGAGATAACATTTAATTTGCTTTGGATATTTCTCACATGAGCTGTGACCAGAATCTCTGATCGAGTGTTACGCCAAGGTACGTAAACTCCGAGACAAATTTTATACTCCTTTCCTTGAAGGTGTGGTTGATGGTCTACCTCGATCGAGAGTCCCTTTGATGGTCAAGCCAACAGTCTTGTGCTTGGATATTCCTAGCTTGTTCTGTCTGGTCCGTACGGTTACCTCACCCAGCGCCAGTCTAGCCCCGTCTTCTATGTGTTTACTGCTCTGCCCCTTAATTATAATTGACAGTCGTCTTCATTGGCCACTTTTGTCCAATTCTTTTTCTATTACTACCTCATCGAACACGAAATTCGAGAGGAATGGGCCACAACTGTTGAAGGTCATAGGAAGCAGCGATTCTTGAGACCCATGCCTATCAGAGATAACAACAGGACTGTTTTGGTAGCTATTTAAGGAAGGCTGAATGATCACCAGTGTGTCGTAAGAATGATAAAGCTGTAGTCATACCCTTCATGACCAGCGAACCAAATGGCATATACCAGCAGGATAACGCATGAGCACAAATCTGTATCTTTACTCCGCAAGCCGTTTGAAGGTGTGTGGCGAACGGTGCTTTTGGTACCACAAAGCGATCACCACTTCCCTGTTCCACTCACGAATGGCGCGTGTACAGAATGATTGTCGGTAAACTCTGTATCGGCTCTAATTTCTCAAATTTTCTCGTCGTGGTCATTTTGCTATATGTACACAGCTGGAAACAGTATGCTGTCCGCCTCTTCCCGGAAAGTACTCTCTCGAAATTTCAATAATTAACCTCTCCGTGATGCACAACGCCTCTCTTGTAGCGTCTACCACTGGTGTTTGTTGAGCATCCCTGTAACGTTCTGTGACGTATAAAAATTTTCGGTGCCTACAGTGTCACGTCTTTCAGTGTCACATAAATTTTTATTTTTAAAGGGGATCACTTAAGACTATTTCCATGGGTTCGGCCCTCAAATTCCTCCCTCATATCACAAAATTGTCGTCCGATGTAGTACAAACTGAAAAATAAATTCCTTTTAATGCACAGTTTCGTATATAATTTATATTCAAAACCTTACAACTGTGTCACAAAACAAATCCAACATCGAGAATACTTTACACAAGTTTAAGGGAAGAAATGTTTCCAATAATTATTACAGTATTTAAAGAACATCAAAATATGCACAGGCTGAAATAAACAAACAGTACATGAGACTATGTTAATCAATTCAACTGTAAAAAGCTAAGGAGCATATTATTAGCAAAATGAGAAATATGCAAAAGTGAAATACCAAAATGAGCACTTCTCAATTGGAAGTAAATCAAAACAATCAGAATGGCTGAAAGAGAGCACAATAACATGAGCCATAAACGAATAAGAGCTAAGCAACTAAGCAAATAAGAGAATAGGCAAAAATGAAATGCCAACAAAATGAGAACTGGCCGAACTCCGTCGGCACTTATATACGGTTGCGCTCGTGGCGGCTCCTCGCGGCCCGTACACAACACGCGCGCCTGCGACCGCAATGCACTCTTAGCGCTCGCGGCGGCGTCTAGCGGCCCGTACGCAAGTTGTGCGATTGCTGTCGCAGGTCGAGCCTTAATCTATCATGTTACAGCTCTCGCGCCAGTAAAACGATCCCGTGGCAAAACGCACCGCTCTTCGTTGTAACCTCTCGATCTCAACTATCAGTCCTACCCGGTGAGGACCTGAGACTGAGGAACAATACTCAAGAACTGGTCGAACAAGCGCCTTGTAAGCGATTTCTTCGTGGTTGAGTTACATTTCTTTAAGATTCTTCCTACGAAGCTCAGTCTGGCATCTGATTTTTTTTACTGTTTATTCTATATGGTAATTCCACTTATGTTCACTCTAGAGAGTTACTCCTAGATATTTTACGAACTGTTTTTCAGCAATTTGTCATCAATAGTTTATCTCTACAGTAATGGATTTCTTTTCCTATACATGCGCAACAAGTTACATTTATTTACGTTCAGGGTCAACTGCCTGAACCTGCAACATTCATCATTTCTCTGGAGATCATTCTGCAAATAGTTACTATCTACTGTCGTTTCGCCGGCCGCTCGTGGCCGAGCGGTTCTAGGCGTTTCAGTCTGGAACCGCGCGACCGCTACGGTCGCAGGTTTGAATCCTGCCTCGGGCATGGATGTGTGTGATGTCCTTAGAATAGTTAGGTTTAAGTAGTTCTATGTTCTAGGGGACTGATGACCTCAGATGTTAAGTCCCATAGTGCCCAGAGCCATTTGAACCATTTTACTGTCGTTTCTGGTTTGTTATAGACAACCGTATCATCTGGGAAGAGCCTTAGAGAGCATCCGACGCTATCTACAAGATCATTTATATATACTGTAAACAGTAACGGTCTCTTAACACCGAAAATGCACATAAAATACCTTCTGCAACATCCAACATTTATGCCATTTAATATTCGTTGGTAACGTGTACTGTACTTTTGATTCTGAAGCTGTAAGCTATATTACAGAAACTGCGTCATCGAAGTACTAGTGTATTTAATTTTGACTGTATAGAATTGACTGTAATAATTAGCAAATATTGTGAAATGCTGGGTAATAGCCAAGAGAACTTAATTTAATGTATCGGTAGCAACGACGAAATGGCAGTAGCTGTGCCGTTGTTTATCTTTCGTGTGGAGAGTCTGTGTCGCATAGGGAGCAGAGAGGAAACAGAGCAGCTGGAGTGCTGAAAGAGGGCGGAAGTGTTTGTTGGCCCCTCCCGCCGACGCCGTGTGTGCAGCTATGCTCGCGTCAGTGCAGACACTCCTGATTCAATAACCTGCGAGTATTGAGAGCTCAAAAAAAAAATGTTCAAATGTGTGTGAAATCTTATGGGACATAACTGCTAAGGTCATCAGTCCCTAAGCTTACACACTACTTAACCTAAGTTATCCTAAGGACAAACACACACACCCATGCCCGAGGGAGGACTCGAACCTCCCCTGGGACCAGCCGCACAGTCCATGACTTACTGAGAGCACGGTTGGAGTGGACAGCCGGAGAAAGCTGCGATTCCAACTACTGCCTGTTTCATAATTATCCGTGGCTCTGGAGACGACTCGGGGTTCTTCTCATCGAGCAGCAGCAGCAACAACAATGGCAACTCAGCATTGTCGTCGGCTACATTCTTCGTCGCCCCACAGGTACAACATCGTAAGATTGTCAACTGACAAACAGTAATGTAGAGGCTTCTCCCAGCAACATTTCTTTCACAAAGTGTGAATAACTTCAGTAATAACTTGCAATAGTTAAAACTTGTAGGGCACCTGTGTTGTCATTGTGCTCAGAGAGTATTACCTTTCCTTTCAATGCTATCACGGACCTTCATAAGAATATGAAAACAGATTAAATATTTACTGCCAGTTTTGTGTATTTGGCATTGATCAGTTTCAGTCTAAATTTTCTGCCTCAGTAAGAGTTCATTCTTGTATTGCATTACAGAGGTTACTTAAAGTAAGGTAAAATATCACTGGCAAAACATATAACTAAATGTTGTTGTTGTTGTGGTCTTCAGTTCTGAGACTGGTTTGATGCAGCTCTCCATGCTACTCTATCCTGTGTAACCTTCTTCATCTCCCAGTACCTACCGCAACCTACATCCTTCTGAATCTGCTTAGTGTATTCATCTCTTGGTCTCCCTCTACGATTTTTACCTTTCATGCTGCCCTCCAATACTAAATTGGTGATCCCTTGTTGCCTCAGAACATGTCCTAACAACCGGTCCCTTCTTCTTGTCAAGTTGTGCCACAAACTTCTCTTCTCCCCAATCCTATTCAATACTTCATTAGTTTGTGATCTACCCATCTAATCTTCAGCATTCTTCTGTAGCACCACATTTCAAAAGCTTCTATTCTCTTCTTGTCAAACTATTTATCGTCCATGTTTCACTTCCATGCATGACTACACTCCGTACAAATACTTTCAGAAATGACTTCCTGATACTTAAATCTATACTCGATGGTAACAAATTTCTCTTCTTGAGAAACGCTTTCCTTGTCATTGCCAATCTTTATTTTATATCCTCTCTACTTCTACCATCATCAGTTATTTTGCTCCCTAAATAGCAAAACTCATTTACAACTTTAAGTGTCTCATTTCCTGATCTAATTCCCTCAGTATTTCCCGACTTATTCGACTACATTTCATTACCCTCGTTTTGCTTTTGTTGATGTTCATCTTATACCCTTCTTTCAAGACACTATCCATTCATTTCAACTGCTCTTCCAAGTCCTTTGCTGTCTCTGACAGAATTACAATGTCATCGGTGAACCTCAAAATTTTTATTTCTTCTCCATGGATTTTAATTCCTATTCCGAATTTTTCTTTTGTTTCCTTTACTGCTTGCTCAATATACAGATTGAATAACATCGGGGAGAGACTACAACCCTGTCTCACTCCCTTCCCAACCACTGCTTCCCTTTCATGTCCCTCGATTCTTATAACTGCCATCTGGTTTCTGTACAAATTGTAAACAGCCTTTCGCTCCCTGTATTTTACCCCTTCCACCTTCAGAATTTGAAAGAGAGTATTCCAGTCAAACTGGAATATATAGCACAAATTAAGAGTGCGCAAATTCATTTATTCTGTATTTAGCTTAGCGAGTGACTTCTGCTGGCTTGGTATGTATTTTATTGTTGTTAATTTAAAAGTATAATCAATTGCTCATTTGCTTAAAGTAAATTCAATTCAGTATTTCAGTAATCAAAAGTAAATTGCTTGCTTTTTTCTAAATTTTGTATTACGTTATTCTGAGGTTACTGAAAGTCATTTTTTTACATAAGAGAGTTTAAGTTAAGCCAGTAATTCCATTTAATATTTCTTTCAAAATTTAGTATTTCAGAATAAGTAACTGCAAAGCAGTGCTTTCCGATTCATTTATTTTCGAGTGAACTGTTGTGCTGTGGAAAAGCGCGACGACCTTCTGTTGCCACGAAAGTGATTATTTGCTTATATTTCTTTGCCATTACTTTTCTCAATATTCTGGAGATTCATTGCCCTAGTGGGCGGGCGACCGTTTAATTATCCCTTTTTTTAGCTAATCAGTGTTTTCTTTGTGTTATCAGTGATTTTATAGTAAATATTACGTGGTACCCTTTTTCCCTCTTTTTCGGTTCGTGAGCGAGTGCACTATATTCCAGCCATTTCAAAATTATCGTCAGTACGAGGGGCGATGGAAAAGTCCGTGCAAAAATAAAAACTACTTATGTGTTTGGGGTAAACCTTTCATATTTTTCGACATAGTCTCCTTTTAGACTTATACACTTCGTCCAACGCTGTTCTAATTTGTTGATCCTTCCGAATAAAAGGAATTGTCCAAGTCTGCAAAATAGCTATTAGTTGCTGCAATCATCTCCTCGTGTGAATGAAATCTTTGTCCCACCAACCATTTCTTCAAATTGGGGAACAAATAGTAGTCCGAGGGAACCAAGTCTGGAGAACAGGGGAGATGTGAAAAGAGTTGGGATCCTATTTCCATTAATTTTGCCACCACAACTGCTGAGGTGTGTGCTGGTGCATTGTCGTGATGCAAAAGACTTTTTTGTGGTCCAATCGCCGGCGTTTATCTTGCAGCTCGGTTTTCAAACGGTCTAATAACGATGAATAATATGCGCCTGTAATAGTTTTACCCTTTTCCAGATAGTCGAGGATTATCCCTTGCGAATCCGAAGAGACAGTCGCCATAACCTTTCCGGCCGAAGGAATTGTCTTTGCCTTTTTTGGTACAGATTCTCCATTGGTAACCCATTGTTTCGATTGTTCTTTGGTCTCAGGAGTATAGTGATGTATCCATGTTTCATCCACAGTGACGAAACGACGCTTACAGTCCTGTGGGTTCTTCCTGAACAGCTGCAAACCATACTTGCAATACTTCGCACGATTCCGTTTTTGGTCAAGCGTGAGCAATCGCGGAACCCATCTTGTGGATAGCTTTCTCATGTCCAAATGTTTATGCAAAATATTAGTACCCATTCATTCGAGATGCCCACAACACTAGCAATCTCACGCGCCTTAACTCTTCTGTCATCCATCATCATATCATGTATTTTGTCAATGATTTCTGGAGTCGTAACCTGTCCAAGATGGCCGCCGAGTAAGTGACGCCAGAAACCATTTCCAGAAAGTTAAGTGATTTAGACGGGAATATAATTTAGTTTAACGCCGACAACAAATTAAATACGTGCATTAGTGTATCGTTTAGTCTTGCCATTAAAGGTTTGACTTTTCTTTGCGTATTTTTTCAGAAAACACGAAAAGATCGTAACTTCGCGAAGTCGCGCTTAGGCTTAAATTTTGTAAACGTGTTTGTTTATTGTTTCACGGTAATTTAACTATTTTCTCGGTAACAAATAAGTAAACTACCGTAAATAGCGTGTAACTTCATTGTTTTAATACATATTTCAGAAAAACAGCGTAACTTTATATCAGAAACTTGCCTATATACATTTGTTTATAGGCCTAATTCTCGTAACGTTTTTGGAGAATCAAAGTTAAAGTACCGCGTTTAATTGTCCTTTTTTTCATTCAGTCGAGTGAAATATATAATAAATAGCGTATACCTTCATTGTTTTAATACAGATCTCAGAAAAACAGCGGAATTTTAAATCAGAAACTTGCTTATATACATTTGTGAATAGGCTTAATTCTTGTAACGTCTTTTTTGATTTTCGGTAATTTAATTGATTTATTCTAGCTAAAGTATTATTTTTGCCATGAGTGAGAAGTGCCTGACTTGCCGTAGAATTGTTAGTTCCGGGGTTTGGTGTGATGGATGTAGTAGTTTCTTCCACTGGGGGGATTGCAGTGGCGTGGGTGTTGGGAAAGTGGATCAGGCTCATCAGTGGTTATGTAGGATTTGCAGCAGAGATAGGAAGATAGTGGAACAGGAGGGGAAAATTGCTGCCCTTCAGGCTGAGATAGATCAGGCTAGGGAAGATCTGGACAGGTTAAGGAGGGAGAAGGGCAAAGAGAGGTGGGAAGTGGCAACAGGTAGCAGAAGGAACAGGCCTAGAACTAAGTCTGACAGTTTTGTGGTGAATGTCAAAAATCAGTTTGACCTGTTGCTTCAGTTAGAAACTGATGAGCCTCAAGCAGAGGTAGGTGTAGACAGGACACAACAAACTTTCAATAGGAAATTGAAAAAGAATGTAGGAAAGTCATCGAAAAGGAAGAAAGTTTTGTTGTTAGGCAGTTCTCATGCCAGAGGTGTAGGCCAACTTCTGCAGGAGGAATTAGGACCAGAATACCAGGTCACAAATTTTTTCAAACCAAGTGCTAGTCTGGATCAGGTGACAGAGGATTTAGGTTCACTCTGTAAAGGATTTACCAGGGAAGACACCGTGGTTATTGTGGGAGGGCCAGGGAACAGCATCGACAGAGATCCTGGGTACAGTATAGAGTGTGACCTGGTAAAGATTGCGTCGGCATCGAGACACACCAATGTTGAATTTGTATCTGTCCTGAGACGCCATGACCGGCCTCATTTGAACTCTTCTGTTGGGAGAGTTAATTTGGAGTTGGAACGGCTGCTTGGGTCGGGTGCGGGGGCTCATATTGATGTGGTTCCTGTTGATTATCTCAGTAGGTGGGACTATACCAGGCACGGCCTACATCTCAACAGGAAAGGGAAGGGGAAACTGGCTGGAGTAATAGCAGGAAATTTAAGGGGGGGGGGGGAGGCACTGCCATGAATGGTAAAATACCAGTGGTTACAGGTGTTGGAGCAGCACCTTTTTTAGGATAGGTAAGACAGAAAGATGTCAAGTTCTACGAGAGGTCAGGATTGAAACAAATCTTCAGTTTAGGAAAGAAAATAAACATCACAATTCTAGCACATTGGATCACCAATCACAGCTATCAATTATAAATTTTCACCAATCACCAGAAATTTTATCTCCACCAAGTTGTATCTCAGTCCTAGGTAATTGCATTGATGAATTAAAGTCACCCAACCCAGTTGACATAATCTGCCTCTCTGAACACCGTGTGACCACTGGTATAGGAACTAGGCCTAAGCACAATGAGAAACTCAGACAGGAGAGTACTGCAAATGTTAGAATAAGGAAAGGTTCTCATAAAAGTATAATTAAAAATAATGTAAGTATATTTCATCAAAATATTGGGAGTTTAAAGAATAAAGTAGATGAGCTTCTGGTTTGTTTAGAAGATTTAGAAGCTGAGAATGAAATAGATATACTATGCCTGTCTGAGCATCACATTGTTACTGATATGGATAAGGTAAATGTAAGTGGATATAAGCTCTCTGCACATGTAATGAGAGAAAATATGGAGAAAGGAGGAGTTGCCATATATGTCAAAAGTTATCATTGTGCAAAAAGTATAGAAACAAAAAAGTTTTGTGTAGAGAAACATATAGAAGCATGTGCCTGTGAGCTTAAATTAAATAAAGGCACATTTATAATTGTAACTGTATATAGGTCCCCATCAGGAAATTTTCATCTATTTCTGAAAAATTTGGACTCCTTGTTGTGCTGTCTGTCAGACAGGGGGAAGCAAATTATTATTTGTGGGGACTTCAATGTAGATTCTCTGAAAGAGGGTAATAGGAAAAATGACCTTCAAGTATTACTCGGTTCTTTCAATTTGACACCCGTTATTGATTTTCCTACTCGGGTGGTAAAGGATAGCAGCTCACTGATAGATAACTTCTTTATAGACCAAGATAAGTTTAACCAGATAAATGCTCAGCCTGTTGAGAATGGTCTTTCTGATCATGGTGCACAGCTAGTTACAATATATGACATAGCTCCATTCAGCAATACTAAACAGTCCTCCAAAGTAGTACGTTCAGTCAACGATTTAACAATTGCAAATTTCAGGGAAAGCCTACAGCAGTTAGACTGGGATGATGTGTACCGTGAACCTGATGCCAATTTAAAATATAATTTATTTCATGACATTTTTGTAAATGCATTTGAAAACTGCTTCCCCAAGAAAATAGTTAAATATACTCGTAAGACACCTTGTAACAAACCATGGCTTACTAAGGGTATAAAAATATCTTGTAACCGGAAAAGGGAAATGTATCTGACAGCAAGAAAGAGTAGTGACCCAGAAACTATCAAAAATTATAAAAACTACTGTGTTATGTTAAGAAAAGTTATTAAAAAATCCAGGAGTATGTGTATCATGTCTGAAATCAGCAACTCTGATAATAAAATTAAAACAATTTGGAATATTATTAAAAGAGAAACAGGTCAACCAAGAGCAGAGGAAGACAGTATTACCATCAAATTGAATGAAAACTTTACGAACAAAAAGTCAGAAGTTGAAAATATTTTTAATAATCATTTTCTAAATGTTGTGGATATAGTAGGATCCAGGTGTTCATTAGAAGATGCTAGGCTGTTAATGGAAGAGGCCATACCTATGCAATTTGATACAATTGAAATCTCACCCACTTCTCCCTCTGAAATTAGGAAAATAATAAACTTGCTTAAAAGCAAAAACTCACATGGAATTGATGGCATTTCCAGCAAAATACTAAAAGCTTGTTCTCAACAGATAAGTAAGATTCTCAGCCACCTGTGTAATAGCTCTCTGGAACAGGGCATTTTCCCTGACAGACTGAAATATGCTATTGTTATACCTTTGCATAAAAAGGGGGATAGATCTGATGTCAACAATTACCGTCCAATCTCCCTTCTAACAGTTTTATCCAAAATTTTTGAGAAAGTAATGTATTCAAGAGTAGCTTCACATATCTGTAAAAATGAAGTACTAACAAAATGTCAGTTTGGTTTCCAGAAAGGTTTTTCAACAGAAAATGCCATATATGCTTTCACCAGTCAAATTTTGAATGATCTGAATAACCGAACACCACCCATTGGGATTTGTTGTGATCTCTCAAAGGCTTTTGATTGTGTAAATCATGAAATTCTGCTAGACAAGCTCAAGTATTGTGGCATGAGTGGGACAGTGCACAAATGGTTTAATTCGTACCTAACTGGAAGAGTGCAGAAAGTAGAAATAAGTAGTTCTCGTAACATGCAAAGATCAGCACATTCCTCAAACTGGGGAACTATCAAGAATGGGGTTCCACAAGGGTCAGTCTTGGGTCCTTTGTTGTTCTTAATATATATTAATGACTTGCCATTCTATATTCATGAAGAGGCAAAGTTAGTTCTCTTTGCTGATGATACAAGTATAGTAATCACACCTGACAAACAAGAATTAACTGATGAAATTGTCAATACTGTCTTTCAGAAAATTACTAAGTGGTTCCTTGTAAACGGACTCTCATTGAATTTTGATAAGACACAGTACATACAGTTCCGTACAGTGAATGGTATGACGCCATTAATAAATATAGACCTTAATCGGAAGCATATAGCTAAGGTAGAATATTGCAAATTTTTAGGTGTGTCCATTGATGAGAGATTAAATTGGAAGAAACACATTGATGATCTGCTGAAACGTTTGAGTTCAGCTACTTATGCAATAAGGGTCATTGCAAATTTTGGTGATAAACATATTAGTAAATTAGCTTACTACGCCTATTTTCACTCATTGCTTTCATATGGCATCATATTTTGGGGTAATTCATCACTGAGGAATAAAGTATTTATTGCACAAAAGCGTGTAATCAGAATAATAGCTGGAGTCCACCCAAGATCATCCTGCAGACATTTATTTAAGGATCTAGGGATATTCACAGTAGCTTCTCAGTATATATACTCTCTTATGAAATTTGTTATTAACAACCAAACCCAATTCAAAAGTAATAGCAGTGTGCATAACTACAATACTAGGAGAAAGGATGATCTTCACTATTCAAGATTAAATCTAACTTTGGCACAGAAAGGGGTGAATTATACTGGCACTAAAGTCTTTGGTCACTTACCAAATAGTATCAAAAGTCTGACAGATAACCAACAAGTATTTAAGAAGAAATTAAAAGAATTTCTGAATGACAACTCCTTCTACTCCATAGAGGAATTTTTAGATATAAATTAAGAAAAAACAAAAAAATATTAAAAAAATTAAAAAAATAAAAATAAAAAATAAAGAAAAACAAAAAACACAATAAAATAAAGTTGTTATATTAACTTAAGTATGTTGTTAAATTAACCTAATTATGTCATGTATTGGAAAATTCGACTCGTTCCACATCATTACGAAATAGCGTATTCATGATCCATGGAACTAGTATTAATCTAATCTAATCTAATCTAATCACAGGGCGTCTAGAACGTTCAGCATTACTTGTGCCCATATGGCCACTCCGAAAATTTTGAAACCACTTATAAACTGTTCTAATCGAAGGTCCAGAGTCACATAATGTTTATCAAGCTTCTCTTTAGTCTCCTGAGGCGTTTTGCCTTTCATAAAGTAATGTTTAATCACCACACGAAATTCTATTTTGACAATCGCTCGACTTCCTTGATTCACACGAATGCCAAACACAAATAAATAGACCAATATGGCTGAAACTTGGTGTGCGTTCATTCCAAAAATGCTAATAACTAAACACGACCTCGATTCGCGCTGGTGGTGCCATCTCTCGTACTCTGCAAGAACTTTTCAAATGCCCCTCGTATTTAGCTTAAGCTTAGGATAGATTCTTCTTTCAGAAGAGTCTGTTGTACACTTTCCTCCAACTAACCGGCGTAATTTTCCTTCTGTAACGATGGCGTTACTCACTGTAAAAATTCATCAGGCGTATGAAATCACGGTCAGTTATATCGCAATCCAGTAGGCCGATTAGGAAGCGGGAGGTTACAGGTCTTACCACACTTCCTTGAAGTACTCCGGAAATTACCTTTACATCAGTCGATTTTGTTCCGTTAACACCGACGTGTTGAGTTTTGTATGCAAGAAAGTCTTAAATCCAGTCTCAAATCTGCTCCGATACTCAATAAGCTCGTATTTTCTTCACTAAACGCCAGTGCGGAACGGTGTCAAATGCCTTCCTGAAGTCAAGGAACACGGATTCAACCTGATCACCGTTGTCGCTGAGTATCACATGGAGGAACTGAGCGAGCTGAATTTCGCAAGATCGCTGTTTGCGGAATCCATGTTAACTTTTATAGAGCAGATTATCGTTCCGTAAAAAGTTATAATCCTTGAGCATAAAATATGTTCCATAATTCTGCAACAGATTGACGTCAGTGTTATAAGTCTATAATTTTGTGCTCTGTCCTACGGCCCTCGTTGGAAACGCAGATCCCCTGGGCTTTTTCCAGTCGCTAGTTACTTTCCGTTGCTCTAGCGAACTGCAGGACGACCCAAAAGTCCGTTAATTATTTGAAAGTCTGGGGCACTCTTTACCATAACGGGAGCCAGAAAGGGAGCAACTTCTTTCGTATAATCTTTGTAGAATCTTACAGATGTCTCATCTGGACCTGTTGTTTTTCCACTAGTATGCGACTGTAGTCGCTTTTCTATTTCGCGATCGGTTATTTTGATATCTGCCACTTCGACATTAGTACGATGATTGAAAGGAGAGATATTACGATCTTTCATGGAGAAACAGTTTCGCAAGACCGAATTGAGTAATTCGGCCTTCTCTCCGTTATCTTCCGTTTCGAAGCCAGGATGGTCACTGAGTAACTGAGTAGATAATTTCGAACCGTTTACTGATTGTACGTAAGACCAAAATCTCTTAGGGCTTTTAGTCAGGTTGGCTCATAAAATTTCACGTTGAGAGCTGCACTTTACACCACAAACGCCTCATGGAATATATGGACCCTTGACTGGCATGGTCGCTCCTTTTATTTGTGACACATATAGCAGATATCGGATGTAATGGAAAGAGTGTAATGGAAAGACGTATGGCAATGAATGTGTCAAGAAGATGTTCGGAGGTTGTCGCCTTCGATAAATGAGGTGACTGTGAGGTCACATCTTATACTGAAGTTTGTGATGGATCTCATTTTCGAGTGGAATGAAAGTTTAATCACGTTGTACTCGTTATATGGTGAACCCCTCCAAATATCTGGCTGGTGTTTGATGGTGTAACACTTTCCATTACTGTTAGTGTATTACAGGGACTTTTAAAGGCTTTACTCACCCTGGCCTAGGGCAGTGGTTGGCAAAATGCGACTCGATCACATAGGCTCTTTGGCCCCTAGAGTGTGGATCTTCCACAAAATATCACGTGCTGGTGCAAAAAAAAAAAAAAAAAAAAAAAAAAAAAAAAAAAAAAAAAACTTTTAATGCTACTGCAACAAAATTAAATTTTTGCCGTCAATACTAATATTGATAACTTTTAAATTGCAGTTTCTGGATCTGAAAAACAAAGAATTTTGGAGCTAGAAATCTGAAAGTCTTTCTGCTGATTTTTAAAAAATATTAGAGAAAAAAACATTTGAAAAAATGGTTCAAATGGCTCTGAGCACTATGCGACTTAACTTCTGAGGTCACCAGTTGCCTACAACTTAGAACTAATTAAACCTAACTAACCTAAGGACATCACACACATCCATGCCCGAGGCAGGATTCGAACCTGCGACCGTAGCGGTCACGCGGTTCCAGACTGAAGCGCCTTTAACCGCACGGCCACACCGGCCGGCAACACATTTGAACTTAGTTCACGAAGCAAGTGGTCTACTTTGAAAGACCTGGAGAAGGAAGATGTGATGGTTTTTAACATCTGAAATGGTGTTCCTGTCCCACGTAATCCGTTGAGTTCTTTCCTTATTCGAGTCTGCATATTCACGTGAAGAATGATTTTCAAGCATCAGCCTCACGAAGAAAGTCGTATTCATAAAAACCTGAAGACGCGGCGAAACTAAAAACTACAATATACAACCTACACTCACCCTAACTTTCCAAGGAGATGCAAGGCTACTGTTCACCTAAGTGTTTGGCAGTCATTGTCATGATTTAATTTTATAGATATATTACAATTTAGATTTATCAATAAATAATGTCGTTATTAAGTATAATAAAAAGTCTTATTCAGTGTACCTATAGTTTAACCAAGACTTTAAACATCAAGGAAAGTTTATTGATTTTAGGGAGCGTTGTGGAGTGAAAGAAAATTGAGACTATTGAGAGAGATATGTTGAAAAAATTACGACATATAGAGAGGACGAACGAAATGATACAGACGAAACAAGAGTACAAGACGAGTGTGGATGGGAGAGTTGCAAAAGGTCGACGTAAGCGAACGTTCGTCAGTGAGATTGAGGCCGTTGTTAGCAAAGGATCGCTTAAGAGTAACCTAAGTTAATAACAGTTAGTCAAAGTTTAAGAAAATTTGGTGCTCAAAAGAAATTTCAGTCGTTGTAATGCAGTTATGTGGCTCTGTTGACTAAGGAGTTAGCCGACCACTGGTCTAGGTGGAAGCGTCTTTTGAATAAAATCCATCAGACATGTTGGACGAAGACTTCCGGCGAAAGGGGGCGTTCTCATCTTTCCAACTGCTTTTTCAAAGAGGCCAAAGGAGCAGAGAAACGTTCAGGGCACTCTCTCGACCTCGGGATTGGAAACTGCCACTAAAAGGAGGAAGAATCAGCAATGATCAACCGCATGAGGATGACGGAAATCACTGCATTAAAGACACACAGTATGTATCCGTAGGACATGTGGCGTGTAATGAAAACAGTGTCATGATTATCTCCTGAGTGTCACAAGATTGGATACTGTATTGTATTGTATTGTATGGAACTGGAGACCTAGAAACGACGGAGAGGCTTCGTCCCCGCCATAGCCCTCAGTGGTTCACATCCCCAAAACAGGCTACAGCAGTCCATTCACCCCACACCGAACCCAGGGTTATTGTGCAATTCGGCCCCCAGTGGACCCCCCTCTCCCGGGAACGTTTCACACCAGACGAGTGTAACCCCAATGTTTGCGTGGTAGTGTAATTATGGTGTACGCGTACGTGGACATAGTGTTTGCGCAGCAATGGCCTACATAGTGTAACTGAGGCGGGATAAGAGGAGCCAGTCCTCATTCGCCGAGGCAGATGGAAAACCGCCTTAAAATCCATCCGCAAACTGGTCGGCACGCAGGACTTCGACACTAATCCACCGGGCAGAAAATTTGTAAACACAAATTTGTATACACAAATGTTTCGCAACTATTATACACACTTTACTCGGTTTTATCACTGAAATAACAATTTTCATTAGATGTAACAATACGTTCTGAGCGACGGCCTAGCAACACGTCCTCTTTCCACAAGATACAGATTAACAGTTCTCTTTTTTTTAATAAATCAATTGTCTTTTTTTTTTTTTTTTGAGTCCATACTCAAAGATTCACAACTACTATCGTTGCGAGGATTGCGCGCTAAAGAGTTTCTAGCTGTCCAGCTGCTCTTCACTTGGTATTTACATACATTACTGAGACTCTCAGAATAAAGTTAGGCACAAATTAGTTAAGAAAAGGGCAGTGAGGCTCACAAACATTACATTATGTGAGGGAAGGCCATAGGCATAAATACTGGACCAGGTCCACTCGAGGAGCAGTCTCAGGTCGCACCTGATGAAGGTTACGAGCTACGTGACCGAAATATCGTGCAAGTACGACGCTGATATCCGGCAGAACACCCGACAACCCAAGATGTCATATGATGATCTGTTTGGCATTCGGAAACTTAAAGAAGCTAGAGGAGCAGTTCTGACGTTTCGCTTGATAATAAAAGCAAGACATACAAAAATTCAAGATTCGTTCATAGTATTTGTCGACTTGGAAAAAGCGTCTGACAGTCTAAAATGATGCAAGACGATCGAAATTCTGAGAAAATGGGAATAATCTAAAGGAAGAGCAAAGTAACAAGAGTATACAAAACATACAAGGACCAATAGGTAAAAATAATAACGTAAGCCCAAGAAAGAAGTGACCAGATTAAAAAGAGTGTAACGCACAGATGCAGTCTTTCGCCCCTACTGTTCAAACTATACATCGAAGAAGCAATGACGGAAATAGAAGAAAGGTTAAAGAGTAAGGTTAAATTCAGAGAGAAACGATATCAATAATAAAATTCTCTCATGACATAGCTATCCTCAGTCAAAGTGAAGCACAATTACAGGACCTCTTCAATGCAACGAACAGTCTAATGACCACAGAATATAGAATGAGAGTAAAACGAAGAAAAACGAAAGTAATTAGGAATACAGAAATGAGATTATCCATAAATTTGACATCAAAATTAGAGGCCACGAAGTAGACAAACTTATGAAATTTACTAGCTTGGGAGCAAAATAACACATGGCCGACGAAGCAAGGAGGATACAGAAAGCAGTTTAGCACAGGCAGAGAGGACATTCCTGGCCAAGAGACGTCTGCTGGTATCAAACACAGGCCTTAATCTGAGGAAGAAATTTCAGCGAATGTATCTTTGGAGTACAGGATTTTATGGGAGTGAATCATGAACTGTGGGAAAACCGAACAAGAAGATAATCGAAGCATTTGAGATGTGGTATTACAGAAGGATTTTAAAAGTAGGTGGACTGATAGAATAAGGAATGAGGAGGTTCGCGGCAGAATCGGCAAGAAAATGGAGGTATATAAAAGACTGACAAGAAGAAGGGAATGGATGACAGGACTGAATTAAGACATTAGGGAATAACTTCTCTAGAACTATAGCGAGCCGCGGAAGGCATGAAGTGTAGAGAAAGGCAGAGCCTGGAATACTGCCAACAAATAAGTGAGAATTTATGCAGCAAGTGGTACTCTGAGATGAAGAGATTGGCGGAGGAGAGGAATTCTTGGCGGCTGCATCAAACCAGTCAGAAGAGTGATGACTCAGAAAGTTAATTTAGAAATTAGATGGTCTGATGAGATAAGAGAGGCGGAGAATCCAAGAAACAAGAAACAAGTAACAAGTAGAACGGACAGGACGTTAGGACAAATTTTAAGAGATCGAGGAATAACTTCCCTGGCACTAAAGGGACCTATAGAGCAGTGGTTTCCAATCTAGGGGTAATTATACAGTGAGTAGTAAAATGAAATTTTCTGAGGGGTAAAAACTAATCGATTCGATTCTGTTCCAGTCACGAAGCTCAATTATTTTCAAAAGACCATTACTATTATCACAAGCTTGTAAGACTCGAATACTGATTAAATAAGTTAAATAATTACTTTTTCTCAAAAAAATGGCTCTCAGCACTATGGGACTCAACAGCTGAGGTCATCAGTCCCCTCGAACTTAGAACTACTTAAACCTAACTAACCTAAGGACGTCACACACATCCATGCCCGAGGCAGGACTCGAACCTGCGACCGTAGAGGTCGCGCGGTTCCAGACTGAAGCGCCTAGAACCGCTCGGCCACCACGGCCGGTTTACTTTTTCTCAGTTAGCAGCAGTATTACGATGGACGTTACAGGTCCACCACATAGTCCGCCCACTACACACATATGTTGTGCTTTGTCCCGTAGATCTCTGATGACAGAAGTGAGACACATACATAACAAATGCTAAATCAGGGCCGGCCAAACGCTGCACAGTGTGCAGACGTGCGGAAGTGCTGCACATGTGCGCACGTGTGCGACAGCGAGCGACAGCGACATCTGTTATTAGACATGTGTCCTAAATGCACGGCGGCGGCTCCACTTCCCTGTGGTACAAGCAAGAGCGCAACATATCCAGTCTCGTTTACCTCTTGTAATCTACCCACTGGAAAATTACCCTCTATCACGCAATCATTAATAATGGTCAATCAAATCATCCACATTTATTTACGTTTGAGAAGTATCTGATCAGATTTCCTAGTAATATATGCGCCGACAGCTCGTCGACGCCAAGGTATTTTTCTAGTACGTTTATTCCTTGGAATAACAGAGGTACGAAAATGTATGCTCCATGGTAATTATAGTTATAGAGAGAGAGAGGATCAGCTTCGGAAGTATTCGTTTGAAGATTATCAGATTGCTAAAGGAGTTTTATTTATCCTTCATCGCGCTAAAGCGAGCTAGTAAAGAGTATCGTTTGTGCCGCTAGCGCGATAGTAAAGAGAAAGATAAACCTGTACACAAACTAATTGAAAGAGACTTGGAACCAACACCAAACAGGACATGTATGGAAATGAACCAATATAATTTTGCCTCAGAAATAAGGTTTGTGAACATTTTATTCTAGAGTGAGTGACGAATGAGTTCTCTGTCTGAATCAGTGATGATTGTCTGGGCCCTGTAATTAATTGGGAAGTTTCAGCTGTGACGAAGAGAGCCTGCAATCTCTGAGTTTAGAAATCGTCCAAAAAGGCTTCGTCCACATCTGAAATTTTAGATCTGTCGTAAACTGAACGGATGGTTCAAACGATCGATTTTCCCAACTGAATGCAGCGCTTAATAATAATAACCAATGCAAAGATCTTTTCTAGCAAGCCAGCCGCCGAATATTAAGACGAAGGGCTCCACCAGAGATTCTACTAGGCTGATTTCAAGTAATTAATATAGTTTAAACTGTATACAGATAAAGAACATTTCTGTGTGAGAGTGAAAGAGCGATAAAGGCGACAGATACACTTCTGTACAGACAAAACATTACACCAAGTTAGCGGCAAGCTGCATTCACCACATATAGACTTTCATCATTTAACAATAGTAATCAAAGAATTCAATTATACCCTGGTGACCGTAACCTTAACAACGAAGTACTGAGAAATGGCAAGTACTGTGAAAAAGCAAAGGACGGGAGATCTATGTTCTCAGTCGTTTAAAAATGACTGGGAACTGCAATTCTTTTTTGTTGCCGTTGGTCAAAACTCACAGTGTTTGCTGTGCCACCGAATAATAGGCGTCCAGTGTAAGTTTTCAATTGAAAGACATTACAATACATATCACAAAGACGAGTGTAGTGTACTCAACAGTGAAGAACGGCAAGAAAAATTAAATGTCCTTCAGAAAATGGATGAGTCACATCAACTCGATTTTATTGTACGTCAAAGTAACGGATACTTTTTGAACTCTTAGTTTCTTGTGTTACATTTATGTCTGTTTTACTGTACGCTGTACAATGTACTGTTTTCAATTTTCCAGAGTGACAACCACACTAAATCTTCACTGCGAGCAAGTTTTAAAATCGCATTAAGAATTGCACAATCAGGGAAACCCTTTTCCGAAGGGGAGTTTGTGAAAAGGTGTCTGATTGGTCCTGCAGAACTTGTGTGTCCCACGAAAGTTAGCAGGTTTCAAGAAATCAGTCTATCCAAACAAACAGTGACAAGACGTATCAGTGCTATGGCCGGCGATCTGCACAGGCAGCTAATAAATAAGGCTAAATACTTTGTTGCTTTCTCCGTTGCGCTCGATGAAGCAACAGATCTTACAGATACAGCCGAGGTTGTGATATACGTACGAGGTGTCGATGACGCACTTCGTGTAACAGAGGAGCGACATCTGTGCGTAGAAATATGCACTACCTGTACGCTGACGGCTGCGGCGTGCATGCTGTGACCCGGAAGTTGCACATGTGCAAGAGCACCGCACGCGTGCACAATTTCTGGCCGGCCCTGTGCTAAATGGTTCCAATGGCTCTGAGCACTATGGGACTTGCCTTCTGAGGTCATCAGTCCCCTAGAACTTAGAACTACTTAAACCTAACTAACCTGAGGACATCACACACATCCATGCCCTAGGCAGGATTCGAACCTGCGACCGTAGCGGTCGCGCGGTTCCAGACTGAAGAGCCTAGAACCGCTCGGCCACACCGGGGGGCAAATGCTAAATATCTCAAGAAAATGTCTTCACCAAGCTACAGAAAGTACCTGCAGTAGTCGGTAAATTGCCTCATGACTCGCTTCGAAACAAATAAGTAAATTAACTGAAAGCACGACACAGCAGTAACTACATAAGAGCTACTATAGTGCTGTAAACAATTTTATTTTTATTGTTATTGTTATTATTCGAGTGGTTAGACACAAGGCATTAACAGCCTGAAGTCGTCCATTTCCTACCAGTTCAGAAGTACGGAGTGCAGTAAAGAACAGTAAGTATAGTGCATACGTCTGAACTTGTTTGATTTTTAATAGTGTTGCAGTGTGCAGGTCAAGCAAATGCCTCAATGGAGAGGACTAATGCAGGGGAAGCATGATTCGTAGCAACTGTGTACCCTCACTGTGGACAGTTAGCTTTCTTTCCTGAAAAGGCCCGCATCTCGTGGTCGTGCGGTAGCGTTCTCGCTTCCCACGCCCGGGTTCCCGGGTTCGATTCCCGGCGGGGTCAGGGATTTTCTCTGCCTCGTGATGGCTGGGTGTTGTGTGATGTCCTTAGGTTAGTTAGGTTTAAGTAGTTCTAAGTTCTAGGGGACTGATGACCATAGATGTTAAGTCCCGTAGTGCTCAGAGCCAGTTGAACCAACCTGAGAAGGAGTTTTGGGTAACACATGCGATGCACCACGAATTCCTTCTCCATTGATTATAACACACACAAACACACACACACAAACACACACACAGAGAGAGAGAGAGAGAGAGAGAGAGAGAGCGATACACACACACAAACAAAAGATCATTTATCTTTCATTTTCAAAATAAAAGTGATCCAAGAAAAGTCTTTCATTCTACAGTTAAGTTAGTTGCTACAGTCGGTGATAATGTGGAGTAGTGTGTGGGGAGGGGGGGGGGGGAACAGATGGCAGAGGGGGGCGGGAAGGAGGGAGTACTAGCTAATGTCTAATTGCAATCAGAGGCAATGGTCTAAGGAACGTTGGGAACCACTGAGTGTAGAGCGTAAAAACTGTAGAAGAATACATTGGGGTACGTCCAACAAATAAGTGAGGAAGTGAGGAATTCGTGGGGGGGGGGGGGGGGGGGGGAGAAAGTGTAATCTGTATTTTCGGATGAGGGAGCAACGAGAAAGCATGAGACCAGCCTCAAATGTGGGGCCGTGAGTGTCCGTGGCGGCGGGCGCCGGCCGCTCGCTGTGGGGGCGGAGCGGCGAGTCACGGCCGCATTGTGATGGAAATGTCGCCGCGCGCACACGTGCACACTGGCCGCTACACCCGCTACACTGCCCTGTACGCTCGCGACACCGCCAACCCAGTACTCAGCTGTGTCCTGTTGCTAGCTGCCCAACAGTGTCTGAATTTCCTGTCAGCGTTACACGACCATTATATCACGTATTTTCGGTCATACGTTAAGAGAAAGGGCTTGTAACACTACCGCCCCTTACCAAATTGGCAATCGCCGATAATGTGGTTTAGCCTGACTTTGACCATCTTACACAGAGTACGCGAAGAAACTTGCCCCCCTTCTTGGAGCGGTGTACCGTAGGTCGCTAGAAGACCGTAGCGTTCCAAAGGATTGGAAAAGGGCACAGGTCATCCCCGTTTTCAAGAAGGGACGTCGAACAGATGTGCAGAACTATAGACCTGTATCTCTAACTCAATCAGTTGTAGAATTTTGGAACACGTATTATGTTCGAGTATAATGACTTTCCTGGAGACTAGAAATCGACTCTGTACGAATCAGCATGGGTTTCGAAAAAGACGATCGCGTGAAACCCAGCTCGCGCTATTCGTCCACGAGACTCAGAGGTTCAACTGGCTCTGAGCACTATGGGACTTAACATCTATGGTCATCAGTCCCCTAGAACGTAGAACTACTTAAACCTAACTAACCTAAGGACATCACACAACACCCAGTCATCACGAGGCAGAGAAAATCCCTGACCCCGCCGGGAAGACTCAGAGGGCCACAGTCGTTTAATGAACAAAGTAAGAGCATATGGACTATCAGACCAATTGCGTTATTGGACTGACGAGTTCCTAGATAACAGAGCGCAGCCTGTCATTCTCAATGGAGAGAAGTCTTCCGAAGTAAGAGTGATTTCAGGTGTGCGGCAGGGGAGTGTCATAGGACCGTTGCTATTCACAATTTACATAAATGATCTTGTGAATAACATCGGAAGTTCACTGAGGCTTTTTGCGGATGATGCTGTAGTATATCGAGAGGTTGTAACAATGTAAAATTGTACTGAAATGCAGGAGGATCTGCAACGAATTGACTCATGGTGCAGGGAATGGCAATTGAATCTCAATGTAGACAAGTGTAATGTGCTACGAATACATAGAAAGAAAGATCCTTTATCATTTAGCTACAATATAGCAGGTCAGCAACTGGAAGCAGTTAATTCCATAAATTATCTGGGAGTAGGCATTAGGATTTGTATGCAGCGTAGCCATGTATGGAAGTGAAACATGGACGATAACTAGTTTGGACAAGAAAAGAACAGAAGCTTTCGAAATGTGGTGCTACAGAAGAATGCTGAAGAGTAGATGGGTAGATCACATAACTAATCAGGAGGTACTGAATAGGATTCGGGACAAGAGGAGTTTGTGGCACAACTTGACTAGAAGAAGGGATCGGTTGGTAGGACATGTTCTGAGGTATCAATGGATCACCAATTTAGTACTAGAGGGCAGCGTGGAGGGTAAAAATTATAGAGGGAGACCAAGAGATGAATACGCTAAGCAGATTCAGAAGATTGTAAGTTGCAGTAGTTACTCAGAGATGAAGAAGCTTGCACAGGATAGAGTAGCATGGCGAGCTGCATCAAACCAGTTTCTGGACTGAAGATCACAACAACATTACAAAGGAGTCATGATTTGAAACAGTACTGACTACAGTGGGCTTCAGAAATTTGCAAATGAAGTTACTCTATAAAATGGGCAGTACGGCTATTATTTATAGGAAAAGTTTTGGTGCAGAATAATGATTGTACTGGCTGCTACACTTGCTTAGAACGAGCCTTTACTTTCAAGTATCACAAGTTAAGTTGCTTCTGGGGACCCTTAAACGGGTGTGGTTTGAAGAACCATCTTCCGTTGTGAATGGTAACACGAAAATTAAGAAATGGCAATTACCTTTAGTAACAACTTTAAGTAAAGTGAAAAATGAAAAATTAGTTCAATAGTTAACGACGGGGCCTATCAATTAGTCTCCCATTGGACTCAAAGTCAAAGTGGCATTGTAAATGACTGCACAACATGAAAAACCACTTTAAAACAACATATAAAAAGGAACAAACAATTATTAGTTTAGAAACCTGTTCAAAGTTAAATAATACTGCTGTACTTTATATTTTTGTCATTGATTATTTTTAGCACCTTCTTGTTTAATGAAAAACTTTCTTTGTGAACACACTTAGGAAAACTTTAAGATGGAAAATTATGCGGAGTAAATCCTTTCCTACTGTACGGAAAACTAACCAAACTTCATACTCCACAAATTTGATGTTGTTGTTGTTGTGGTCTTCAGTCCTGAGACTGGTTTGATGCAGCTCTCCATGCTACTCTATCCTGTGCAAGCTTCTTCATCTCCCAGTACCTACTGCAACCTACATCCTTCTGAATCTGCTTAGTGTATTCATTTCTTGGTCTCCCTCTGCGATTTTTACCCTCCACGCTGCCCTCCAATACTAAATTGGTGATCCCTTGATGCCGCAGAACATGTCCTACCAACCGATCCCATCTTCTGGTCAAGTTGTGCCACAAACTTCTCTTCTCCCCAATCCTATTCAATACTTCCTCATTAGTTATGTGATCTACCCATCTAATCTTCAGCATTCTTCTGTAGCACCACGTTTCGAAAGCTTCTATTCTCTACTTGTCCAAACTATTTATCGTCCATGTTTCACTTCCATACGTGGCTACACTCCATACAAATACTTTCAGAAATGACTTCCTGACACTTAAATCTCTACTCGATGTTAACAAAGTTCTCTTCTTCAGAAACGCTTTCCTTGCCATTGCCAGTCTACATTTTATATCCTCTCTACTTCGACCATCATCAGTTATTTTCCTCCGCAAATAGCAAAACTCCTTTACTACTTTAATTGTCTCATTTCCTAATCTAATTCCCTCAGCATCACCCGACTTAATTCAACTACATTCCATAATCCTCGTTTTGCTTTTGTTGATGTTCATCTTATATCCTCCTTTCAACACACTGTCCATTCCATTCAACTGCTCTTCCAAGTCCTTTACTGTCTCTGACAGAATTACAATGTCATCGGCGAACCTTAAAGTTTTTATTTCTTCTCCATGGATTTTAATACATACTCCGAATTTTCTTTTGTTTCCTTTACTGCTTGCTCAATATACAGATTGAACAACATCTGGGAGAGGCTACAACCCTGTCTTACTCCCTTCCCAACCACTGCTTCCCTTTCATGTCCCTCGACTCTTATAACTGCCATCTGGTTTCTGTACAAATTGTAAATAGCCTTTCGCTCCCTGTATTTTACCCCTGCCACCTTTAGAATTTGAAAGAAAGCATTCCAGTCAACATTGTCAAAAGCTTTCTCTAAGTCTACAAATGCTAGAAACGTAGGTTTGCCTTTCCTTAATCTTTCTTCTAAGATAAGTCGTAAGGTCAGTATTGCCTCACGTGTTCCAGTGTTTCTACGGAATCCAAACTGATCTTCCCCGAGGTTGGCTTCTACTAGTTTTTCCATTCGTCTGTAAAGAATTCGCGTTAGTATTTTGCAGCTGTGACTTATTAAACTGATAGTTCGGTAATTTTCACATCTGTCAACACCTGCTTTCTTTGGGATTGGAATTATTATATTCTTCTTGAAGTCTGAGGGTATTTCGTCTGTTTCATACATCTTGCTCACCAGATGGTAGAGTTTTGTCAGGACTGGCTCTCCCAAGGCCATCAGTAGTTCCAATGGAATGTTGTCTACTCCGGGGGCCTTGTTTCGACTCAGGTCTTTCAGTGCTCTGTCCAACAAACAAATTTGATAAAAACTGCAAAATGCTTTGCTACCAAAATAATCGGTTTAATAAAAACAGGATACTCGGAATGAATTCATTTGGAAAGGACCCTGCCTAGGAATGTGATGGGGATAATCACGGCTGTGCACACGTAATTTAAAGGTTCAAAAAAAGTTATTATTCAAAACAAAATACTTGGTCTATGGTATGTACATGTTTAGACAACAATTCTGCTGAAGGTGGTAGCGCTTGTGGTAAATTACAGTCGCTATAACATTGGCAGTAAAGCAACCATGGTTCTTCACGTTAGCCACACCCTGATATAGCCTTTCTTGACGTCGTAAATTTAACCAGACAGGGCCAATAATGATACCATGGTCGATAGGTTACTTTACATTCCATCTGAGGCTAATTTACATGCTGGCAAGCTTTTCTTGCCTCAATTTATGCCAGAGTAGGTGACCAAGGCCGCCGCTGATCATTCAGTAACACAGTCAGAACTTGATTATCCACACTCGCCACAAAGGAATCAAGCACCTTGCCCGCCAAGTCCACCTTTTCCAGTCCCGCCAAGCCCGTTCCGTAGCGGCAGGGCTTTACTATAGGTTTTACATTTAACTTCCCTACTTATAGACCAACAAAATATACAGAGTTTCTACAAATTAATACATTCACGGAGTATTACATTAAAACCAGAGAAACTGTTACAATGTAATTTCTTAAAACGCAAAATAATTAATGTAATTATTACATATTTATACAAAAAAAGATCTTGACTATGCAGATACACTAGTGTACAATGTCAGCAGAGAACTTACACGAATTATACATTAACCTGCCGATTACTGGTGTTACAGGCTTCTGTTCCATACAACATTCCCGACAGTCATTTTACAAGATGTGCACTATGGGGGCGGAAATTGTCGTCTATGAAGACGAATGTCTCGCCAGTATGTTGCCGATATAGTTGCACTATCGGTCGGAGGATGGCATTCACGTATCGTACAGCCGTTACGGCGCCTTCCATAACCACCAGCGGAGTACGTCGGCCCCACATAATGCCACCCCAAAACAGCAGGTAACTCCACCTTGCTGCACTGGTTGGACAGTGTGTCTAAGGCTTTCAGCCTGACCGGGTTGACTCCAAACACGTCTCCGCCGATTGTCTGGTTGAAGGAATATGCGACACTCATCGGTGAAGAGAACGTGATGCCAAACCTGAGCGGTCTATTAAGCATGTTGTTGGGCTCATCTGTACCGCGCTACATGGTGTTGTGGTTGCAAATATGGACCTCGCCATGGACGCCGGGAGTGAAGTTGTGCATCAATCAGCCTAATGCGCACAATTTGAGTCGTAACACGACGTCCTGTGGCTGCACAAAAAGCATTATTCAACATGGTGGCGTTGTTGTCAGGGTTCTCCGAGCCATAATCCGTAGGTAGCGGTCATCCACTACAGTAGTAGCCATTGGGAAGCCTGAGCGAGACATATCATCGACAGTTCCTGTCTCTCTGTATCTCCTCCATGTACGAACAACGTCGCTTTGGTTCACTCCGAGACGACTGGACACTTCCCTTGTTGAGAGTCCTCCCTGGCACAAAGTAACATTGCGCTTTTGATCAAACCGCGGTACTGACCGTCTAGGCATGGTTGAACTACAGACAACACGATCTGTGTACCTCCTTCCTGGTGGAATGACTGGAACTGATGGGCTGTTGGACCCCCTTCGTCTAATAGGTACGGCTCATGCATAGTTTCTTACATCTTTGGGCGGTTTAGTGACATCTCTGAACAGTCAAAGGGACTGTGTCTGTGATACAATATCCACAGTCAATATCTATCTTCAGGAGTTCTGGGAACAGGGGTGATGCAAAACTTTTTTTGATGAGTGTAGTTTCAATACGGGACGCAAATACGGAAATCCACTGATATAAACGACTTGTTTTTTCACGTCGTTTCAGTGGATTGCCTCATCTGCGTCCCGTATCGAAACTATGGGGCAGATTGTTATGGTCCGGCACCTGGGAACGAACAACTCGGTAACGGCGAACTGTTCAGCTGTTCGCGTGCTACTGTTGGAATCATCTGTGGAAACTGGATTATCATTATTGTCGTCTTAGAAACATACATAAAACGCAGTTTATACAATTGTTGATAGCTCAACATAGTTTATATAATCTTTGACCAAAATTGGGCCACTTCGGGAGTATTTTCCGTTGCCTGATAAAGGTCATCTTCTGTACAGGTGGATGGACGCAGTCGTCACTGAAGAAATGTATGTCGAACAGTATGTTCTTCTGCGCAGTCATATCGGGTTTTGGTTTCTTCAATGTACCCCCATTTTGCCAGTTTAAACCGTGACCTGCCCACTTCAGACCTCAGCCTATTCAAGGACTTCCAGACTGACCAATTCTCATCATGACCTGGGGGTAGAGATTCTGAAAATCTTTTCCAAGAAGGAGGGTGGGATGTCTCAGCTATCCATAGCTGCGGCCTGGCTTCTTCATCAGTGGTTCTTAGTTTCTCCGACGTTCTGAGGAAACTTTTCCTTGACTTTAATCGTTGTGGGTAGGGTTGTTGCCCATGCATGGGATGCTTTTTTTCCCGCTCCAGTTTTGTTCTTTTGCTGTTTGCGACTATTTCTCTTCGTTCTGAATTATGACAAAGTCACAAGGTGTAGGAAGTCGACGTCTCATCACAGAACGTAGATTATGTTGGCCGGCCCACTCTGTAAAGAAGGATAGTGGCAGTCTGTGACATACCTGGCGACAGAGTGCGGGCACAAGTGTTTCGGATCTCATTGTTCAAGGCACTTTGTCGTACATGGAGCTCCGCAGCGGACGACTCCTAGGTGTTCCCATGCTGTCTGAACGATATTGTCATTTACTATTGCATTGGGCACGGTATCATCGAGATTGGACCGTAGCGCAATGGAAACAGCTTTCTGGTCGGCTAAGTAATGTTTCTTGTTACACCAGGTCGATGGACGTGTCCGGATGCACAATCATCCAAGTGAAGGGGTGATCGATACATGCACAGCGCTACGGACGCAGTCAGGTGAAGACAGTGTTGTGCTACTCGGGACATTCACTTGGGATTCCATGGGATCTGACATAGTAATAGAACACACCAAGACAGCACTGGACCAGGCGAACATTATAGCGGACCACCAGCATCTCTTCATGCTTGCTGTCTTCCCCGACACCAACGGCATCCTCCACCAAGATAAATGACCGCGTCATGAGACCAGAATCGTGCTGCAGTGGCTTGGGGAGTTTGATAGTGACGTCTTTGCCTCCAGATTTGCTTGATTTGAAGCCGATGGATCACACGTGGGATGCAGTCGGTTGCCAGATCCTCGCCCTCAAACCGCCAACAAGTAATTTACGGTAATTGCATGGCCTGTGAGTAGATATTTGGTACCACATACTGTAATGCTAATGTAAATATAATACTGCCATTAATATGTATATTTTAAAATTTATTGTTCCGTAATAATTTTGAAAAATGAAGCAAATACTATAACGAGAGTAAGCTTTTGTTAAGTGTAGTTTATCTGTTTAAAATAACCTCTTTGACGTAGGTGAAATAAATGTATTAAAACATATTTTTGTAAATAATTATGTAATATTTCAAGTACAACTGTAATTAATTATGTCAATTTTGTATGTATATGCTATCATGTAATTGTACACTCCTGGAAATGGAAAAAAGAACACATTGACACCGGTGTGTCAGACCCACCATACTTGCTCCGGACACTGCGAGAGGGCTGTACAAGCAATGATCACACGCACGGCACAGCGGACACACCAGGAACCGCGGTGTTGGCCGTCGAATGGCGCTAGCTGCGCAGCATTTGTGCACCGCCGCCGTCAGTGTCAGCCAGTTTGCCGTGGCATACGGAGCTCCATCGCAGTCTTTAACACTGGTAGCATGCCGCGACAGCGTGGACGTGAACCGTGTGTGCAGTTGACGGACTTTGAGCGAGGGCGTATAGTGGGCATGCGGGAGGCCGGGTGGACGTACCGCCGAATTGCTCAACACGTGGGGCGTAAGGTCTCCACAGTACATCGATGTTGTCGCCAGTGGTCGGCGGAAGGTGCACGTGCCCGTCGACCTGGGACCGGACCGCAGCGACGCACGGATGCACGCCAAGACCGTAGGATCCTACGCAGTGCCGTAGGGGACCGCACCGCCACTTCCCAGCAAATTAGGGACACTGTTGCTCCTGGGGTATCGGCGAGGACCATTCGCAACCGTCTCCATGAAGCTGGGCTACGGTCCCGCACACCGTTAGGCCGTCTTCCGCTCACGCCCCAACATCGTGCAGCCCGCCTCCAGTGGTGTCGCGACAGGCGTGAATGGAGGGACGAATGGAGACGTGTCGTCTTCAGCGATGAGAGTCGCTTCTGCCTTGGTGCCAATGATGGTCGTATGCGTGTTTGGCGCCGTGCAGGTGAGCGCCACAATCAGGACTGCATACGACCGAGGCACACAGGGCCAACACCCAGCATCATGGTGTGGGGAGCGATCTCCTACACTGGCCGTACACCACTGGTGATCGTCGAGGGGACACTGAATAGTGCACGGTACATCCAAACCGTCATCGAACCCATCGTTCTACCATTCCTAGACCGGCAAGGGAACTTGCTGTTCCAACAGGACAATGCACGTCCGCATGTATCCCGTGCCACCCAACGTGCTCTAGAAGGTGTAAGTCAACTACCCTGGCCAGCAAGATCTCCGGATCTGCCCCCCATTGAGCATGTTTGGGACTGGATGAAGCGTCGTCTCACGCGGTCTGCACGTCCAGCACGAACGCTGGTCCAACTGAGGCGCCAGGTGGAAATGGCATGGCAAGCCGTTCCACAGGACTACATCCAGCATCTCTACGATCGTCTCCATGGGAGAATAGCAGCCTGCATTGCTGCGAAAGGTGGATATACACTGTACTAGTGCCGACATTGTGCATGCTCTGTTGCCTGTGTCTATGTGCCTGTGGTTCTGTCAGTGTGATCATGTGATGTATCTGACCCCAGGAATGTGTCAATAAAGTTTCCCCTTCCTGGGACAATGAATTCACGGTGTTCTTATTTCAATTTCCAGGAGTGTAGATAGTTCATACTAAGGGTTTTTGTAAGCAGAAGTGTAAATTGAAAAGGTGTAGGGATCACTGGTAGAACGGAACTCCGTTCTGTGGTGGAATGGAAAAGGTGGTGGGGCGCGCGAGTGAGAATTTTCGCGCAATTGGCATACACTGTCGGTAGCTGCCCTGCAAGTGGTGAACACGTATTATGTTGGTCAAGCACTAGAGGTCCCGAATTTACCTGCAAGACTGGGTTTTGGCCTCGGACGTGTTCTACACGATTGGCGCAGTACGGCAATAAATTAATAGCTCGGCAATTTGCAATTTTATCTTCGCAACCAAGAGGAAGACAGAGCTATGTACATCAAGAGTCGTACCTGCGCAATGTTACTACGAAGCACCGCCTCACGCTACCTTCGACATCAGTAACAGGCAAAGTACTTTATTTAGAAGTATATCAGAGTATATAAGTGTTAAATGTGCCTTTGTGTTTAACCGTAATTTTCCTATGTCATTTACCTCAGTAGGGTCCTTACCTAAACGAATTTATTCCGAGTATCCTGATGTTTATTGAAGCTTGAATAATAGTAAATTACTGGCAATAGTATTGTTTTGGTGGTAAATTCTGAAAATCATTATTAAATACTAAAGTTTGCACTTATCAGTTTAAGTGCCACCGCTTTGCGTGGCCATGAGGATAAGTTTTCAATAGCATTTCTGAAAGTAAAGTATCATAATTAACTGCAACAATCTTAACAGTAATTGTTCGTATTGCTTCTCCATGTCAAAGAAAGCCAGACAAATATTAGTGTTATTAAAACGTTAACAAATAACAGTCCTAAAGAACTTTAACTTGAACTTTAACTTGATCTGGTGTTAGAAGGATTAGCCGGTGAAATCTTTCACCGTTTGCAGGGTACGCCCGATTGTGTCTGTCTTCAGTCTTTAGACTCACAATCTTCTAGGAGCCTCGTTCTTTGCTAAACAGGTTGATGTAAGTGTAAATGAGACAATGCGAATTGTTACAGGCTCTCTCAGACCCACACCAACGGGTAATTTGTACCTACTTGCTGGAATTGCCCCATCCAAGATCAGAAGGCAGGTGGCAGCAGACGCTGAGAGAACAAAGAAAGAAACAGATTCTCGACAACCACTGAATGGGCACGTCACTCAGGCTCGGAGGCTTAAGTCTAGAAATAGCTTTATTGCAAGAACCAAGATCCTTGACGGTTCACAGGAAGATAATAGAGTCCGTAAATGGGAGAATGAACAAACCGCACTGCAGATAATACCAAAAGAGCAAACGGCACCTGGAAACAAACTTCCTTATACAGTGTGGAGAACATTAAATAGGCTGAGGGCTGGTGTACCCAGATGCAAAACTAATCTGTGCAAGTGGGGACTGCTGACTAACGATGACGACGTTCTTTGCGGATGCGGAGAGGTACAAGAGGAGGCACGTTTGCTCATGTGCCGACCACTGCCGGACCCCTGCAGTTTTAGTGCTCTGCTACAAGGCAACGACAAAGCCGTAGCGGTGGCCAACTATTGGAAAAATAAAATTTGATCTGGACACGGAAAAGTAAAGTAAAGTAAAGTCCTAAAGAAATGAAATTTAGTCGTGTTAAATAATAGTTTTGGTCATATGAATAATAGCTACAAGTTTAATATTTTTTGTATTCTTGTTGAAACATATGTGTGTCTTCTTTAAATAATTACTGAAGTATAGTGATAAATTCCATAAGTAACAGAAAGTGGGATTAATAGTACTTACTGCCAAGTGACCGTAGTAAATGGAAATTAAGTGGTTGTGTTTCAATTACGTAGTAAGTGAAAGTAGTTATTTTTTCAGTGTCGAAAATAGACTTAATCTTTTTGTGTAGACAATGTGCCCGATTTGGGCTGGTGGCCATTTTATTAAGCGAAACAGTCTATTGTTATAACAGGCTTTGTCTGATAAAAGGTTTCCAAAAGTAATTATTCTCACTGCTTTTCCCACAAGCTGTATGATTCGGAGAAAAATAGTTCGATACTTTACCATTAGGTTGAACATGGTTAAAATCTCTCTCCGAGAGTCGATGGTTTGGAGTGTTAGTGCTGCGTGGTGGTGTTCCTGCCGCTACTTACTACACAGTTCTGACATTCCGAATCGTGGATCTTCCGTCGTTACAGTGGTAGAACTTAAATGTTCTGGTACCGTATTGACGAGAACGCGAAAGTAACAAAGGACGTAATATTTTATCCACCCTCAGCAACTTTAGTTGTATATGTCGAAATAATCAGCAACCAGATGCATAAAAGAAATTCAATTTCTTTGCCAATTTCGAGCACTTAGTGCCCTTCTTCAGAAGGTTATACCTATCGCATTATTTGCGAATGTCAACAATAAGATTTTTTTGTGCAGGCATTATGAACCACATGACCACGGAATAACTGTATGCATCTTATTTTTGACATTCGCAAATAATACGACAGATGTCTTTCTGGAGAAAGACACTAAGTGTCCGGAAACGGTTAAGAAATTAAATTTATTTTGTGCCACTGGCTGCCGATGATTTCGACATTCCGGCCGCTGTGGCCGAGCGGTTCTAGGCGCTTCAGTCCGGAACCATGCGGCTGCTACGGTCGCAGGTTCGAATCCTGCCTCGGGCGTGGATGTGTGTTATATCCTTAGGTTAGATAGGTTTACCTAGTTCTAAGTCTAGGGGACAGATGACCTCAGATGATAAGTCCCATACTGCTTAGAGCCATTTGAACCATTTTATTTCGACAAAACAAAGGACTTGCCGAATGCATGCCACTCAGAACCGCTGCAGTTTTGCGTTCCGAAGGTCGACCCACATGCTTTTAAGTATGTTTCGGTTCGTCAGTATACATATACGAAGGTGACAAAAGTCATGCGATACCTTTTGCCCAGCGTAGTGCAGCAGGTCGACATTTCATGGACTCAACAAGTCTTTGGAAGCCTCCTGCCGAAATAATGAGCCATGCTGCCTGTATAGCCGTCCATAATTGCGAAAGTGTTGCCGGTGCAGTATTTTGTGCACGAACCGACTTCTAGATTATGGCCCATAAATGATCGATGTGATTCATGTCGGGCGATCTGGGCGGCCAAATCATTCGCTCCAAGTGTTCAGGATGTTCTTCAAACCAATAAGGAGAAACTGTGGTCCGGTGACATAGCGCATTGTCATCCACGAATATTCCATCGTTGATTAGCTGCAAATGGTCTCCAAGTAGCCGAACATAACCATTTCCATACAACGATCTTTTCAGTTTGATCACAGGACCCAGTCCATTACACGTAAACCATTATGGAGCCACCACCACCTTCCACAGTTCCTTGTTATCAGCTTGGGTTCATGGCTTGCTGGGTTCTGCACCACATTCTAACTTTACCATCAGCTCTTATCAACTGAAGTCGGGACTCATGTGACCAAGCCACGGTTTTCCAGGTGTCCATGGTCCAACCGCTATGGTCACGAATCTAGGAGAGGCGCTGCAGGCATTGCGGTGCCGTTAGGAAAGGCACTAGCGTCGGTCGTCTGCTGCCATAGTCCATTAACGCCATACTTCGTGATACCGCCCTAACGGATACGTTCGTAGTGCATCCCACATTCATTTCTGCGGTTATTACACGCAGAGTTGCTTGTCTGTTAGCACTGACAAGTCTACGCAAACGCCGCTGTCCTCGGTCGTTACGTGAAGGCTTTTGGCCACTGCGTTGCCGGTGGTGAGAGGTGATGTACGATATCTGGTTTTGTCGGCACACTCTTGACACTGTGGATGTCGGAATACTGAATTCCCTAACGATTTCCGAAATGAAAGTCCCATGTGCCCAGTTCCGACACACATTGTGCTTTCAAAGTCTGTTAATTGCCGTTGTGCGGCTGTAATCACACCGGATACCTTTTCATATGAATGCCCTGAGTACAAATGACAACCCCGCCAGTGCACTGACCTTTTATGCCTTGTGAACGAGATAGTACCGCTACCTGTATACGTGCATATCGCTGTCCCGTGACTTTTGTCACTTCATTGTATAATCTGTATAATCTGCCTTCAGGGCACATCGGGAATTTACTTCCGAAATATAGCAGTAAGTGTGTCCAAAACAAACACCAAATCAATTTTACTCTCCTGTTTACTTCTGCAAGTGTTCACCTGTTTGGTGTCTTCAGTTGACCTAAACATCAAATTAATCAGCTTTTAACAAGATAATAAAAGTTGTCGTCTCTTCCTCTATGAATAGATGATGAATGCAGCTAGCCGCTAACTTTGTGTAATGTCTTGTCTGTATATACGTGTATCTGTTGCCTTTAAGACCCTTTCACCTTCACACATAAATCTATACAGTAATGTAAGGGCCTCCCGTGTCTTGGCTGATCCGTGATAAGACAGGCGAAAAGTTAGACTAATGGAGGATTATTAGTATTATCTCTATTTTCATTCGCTCTCTCTCTTTCTTTCCTTTATCTATGTACAGTTTTTAATATAATATTTCATTACGTGAAATCAGCCAAATAGGATCTTTGGTGGAGTCCTTCGTCTTGGTAATCAGTGGCTGGCTTGCTGTAAGAAATCTTTACATTTATTATTACTGTTAAACACTGTATTCAGTCGGGAGAATCAATCGTGTGGACAATTTCTTCCTTTTACGAAAGATTGCGAATTCCAGATGTGTACGAAGCCGTTTTTGGACGATTTAACACAGACTCAGTGATTGCATGCTCTCTTCGACACAACTGAAACTTCCCCACTAATTACAGGGCCAACGTGATCATCAAATGGTTCAGAAAAAACTCATTCGTTCATTCACTCCGGAACAAAAAGTCACAAACCTTATTTATGAAGGAAATTGTGTATTAAATCCATCTCCATTACATGTCCAGACCTCCGGTGATTCCACGTCATAATTATTTTCCGTTTACACTCTCTTTCTATTCAAACAAACCGCTAGTGGCACAAAAGTTAATTCGCTCGATTTAGCGAGAAGAAAATCAGAATATGTATCTCTCAGAAACACGTCAATCCCTCAATCCCTACTCCAGAAGCTGTCCTAGTTCCCACTCTAACAACCATGGAGAATGCATATATGCATCTCTGTTATTTCAAAGAATAAACGCGCTAGAAAATACTTTGGCGTCGTCTAGCTGTCGCCGCATATGTTACGAGAAAATCAGATCAGATACTTACTTTTCCAAAGTGAATGAATGTGGATGTTTTGATTGACAATGATTAATTGGTGCGTGGTAGAGGGTATTTTCTGTGGGGACATTACAATGCCCCTCGCAGCGAGCGAAGTTTGTGAGCCTAATTTTGATTTACCGAAAACACTTCGCGAGCTATCTATTAGTGTGGGTAACCCGGAAGTGATGAGAGTCAGTCCTCCGACTGAAAAAGAAATAATTATGTTTAAGACAGACGAAGAAAATAAACATTCGAAACATAAGAAATGAAGAGATAGGTACCGTGGCTGTATTGCTTTTACGTGCATCAAGGTGTTATGTTTGCTGTGCACAACCAAGGAAGATGATCTTTCATGAGACTGTTATCAGGGTCTACCCATTCGGGAACTTTCTTAAGCAGGGAAACCTTGGAAAACCTCTTAAGCCTAGACCTCCAGCCTACGGTACATAAAAGATAGGAAAGCCTACAGAAGAGAAAAAATAATTTTGAAATTGATCTCTAAAGGAAAGATAGGGATCGATTTATATAACGATTTGGAGAAGAGTGATTTGTGTCTCTAGCAAAAAAAAAAAAAAAAAAAAAAAAAAAAAAAAAAAAAAAAAAATTACGATAAATAACTCGAGTTTCTTTTTTTACAATCTTGTTCCCAGGACAATATCTTGCGATGCTGAAACTCCCCCGGATCTTGCATGTCCCCGACGTCCACATGTAGTCGGTCTTCTACGCGGCCCACAATGGGAAGAGTAGAAGGAACAGGGATACCAGATTTCACATGCAATATTCATTCCAAAAGAATTAGCAATGACGGAAAGGGAAACTCTTCCTGTTAAAGAACTGGTTAGGTTCCACCGTCCAAGATTCTCCTTTTTGAAAACAAAATCCCTATGGCTTCATGCATCATTTTTCTTACGATGTACTGCAAGGAATTTAGCCATTGACTTAAAGTTGCCATTTATCCATTGACTAATGCTGTTGCCGAAAACATCATAATAATTACTCTAGTTTGAATTTTCTTTTGGACTTCGCATCACCATTTGTGCTTGTAAGTCCAAAAATTCTGACACATTTTCTGTCAATGATTTGTTCTTCGTAATTTAAAGGATTCATGCAACTTGCAGTAGATTTTGGATTCAAATCATCGAATAATGGAAAGTGTGGTTCATTTTATACAAAGACATAATCCATCATTTCCTTGAAAAGTCATATCATTTATCTATACTCATAAAAATTTTATCCTAAATACATATATTTCTCCGCTTGATTGCTGTAATGTAAAAGTTATTAGTAGTGAGGAATGTGGATTCTCTTCTTTCATTTATTCTCTGATTCATCCGGCATTCATAAATGCACATATGTGGAAATGGATTTTCAAACAAAATTCCAAAGTGAACAAGACCCATTAAATAACTACTAATTCTATGAATATTACTTTCTTTTGACATTCAACAATAAATCAAGAACTCTTAACGTCTAATTATGACACTTTTTTTCTGAAGTTCAACATCAATCAGTTTCCCCTCGCGTTTGATGCGAGTCTCTTACAAAGCATATCTGTGTCATCTATATCGATTCTAACTCTCGCGCCGACGTCAATTGTTTTGCGCGGGAAATTATCTTTGCGGCGTTAACCGTCACTCATGATTCACTGCCTAAACGCATCACTTCACACGTTTACACATCTAAGTGTGCACTTGAAATTATATATGAACATTCACTGGGAACCTCTTTTGATTATGCAGCGTCATTTTCGGGAAACACTTCTTTCTTCTTGAAGGTCATTCAGATCCTTTATAAATCTTGATGACACTAGCAATGCTAAAGTTCCATGTTTACCCAAACACAGGTGAAGCCTATCTCCACTGTCTTCTTTGCAGCACTCGATAGTAATAGTTAGTCACTATTTCTACAATCTGTGTCACTGATTAATTATTTCAGTTTAAAGTTTTCTAACACTAAACACACACATTTTATTTTTATGTTTTTTCGAGCGTTCATCTCTGTCACTCGCAACACCATTCCTCCCTATCTTCTAATCTTCATTAAATTTTTTCAAGTCGTTATGGGAAAATAACCCTTTAATTTTGTTAGATCCCGGGTATGCTAACAGATAAGCCCCAGGGTTCGGAATTTGTAGAATGACGTATGGGCCAGTATATAATAACTCCCATTTCTTTATACTCTTTTTTATTAAGGATGATTTGGTATGTCTTTTGACTAGTACCTTCTCTCCGACGTGGTACGCCTGTACCCTTTTGATTAATTTGTCATATTGTTGTTTTCTCTGATCAGCATTTTGTGTCATATTTATGATGGCTTGCCTTATTTTTTCTTCCCAAGGCATCTCAGTTTCCTGAGTTTTGGGCATATGTTCAGTCCAGAAGTTTTCTTCTTTTGCCTCGAACATCAATTCATGAGGTGTATATCCAGTGGAGGAGTGGGGCATGTTGTTGTATATCGGCTCAAATTCTTCCACATAATTTGCCCACGCAGTCTGCTTATTATGGCAATAGGTCCTCATAAATCGATTGAACTCTCTAAAAATTCTCTCAACCAAATTGCCTTGTGGGTGGTAAAATCATGTTAGTGTGTGTTTCACACCGACTTGAGACAAAGCCTGTTTCCATCGGAGTCCCGTGAATATCTTAGCATTGTCTGTTATTATCGCCTTAGGTATACCAACATGTGGAAGATAATCCCTTGTCAATCTTAATACAATTACTTTGGCTGTAGCCGCCTTTATCGGGTATAGCTTTACGTATTTCGTACACACATCGAGAAATGCCAACACATATCTAACACCTCCTCTTGAAGTAGGTAACGGTCCACACAGATCGCAGAAATTAATTCTTTTGGTTCTCGGACTAATATAGAGCATAATGGGTGCTTACTCCCTTTTGAATCCGGCTTTGCTTTTTGACAGATTATGCATTTCTTCAAGACCTCATGCACTCTGCGCTTTATGCTGGGAAAATAACAGTACACACTTATCTTGTTTGCACATTTTGTCGCACCGAAATGTCCCCAGGTTAAATGGGTGAACCATACGAGTTTCTCTGTTTGCGCCTCAGGTATACAAACACACCAACGGACTTTGTTTGGCCTTCCACAGCGGAAAAATAATACGCCATTTACCAGCTTGAAATAATTTGCCATCTGATCCGAAGGTTGCTGTTGTAACCTTTGAATGACATTTCCCCATTGAGCATCTCTTTTCTGTAACTGTGCCATATGCGCACACAAATTGAAGTAGTACATCTTATATGGATTTTCCTGCAGCAGCAATACAGGGAATTCTGAGTTATTATTTACTTCAATCTCTTTGGTCAAACCCTGTGGTGACCTTGATAAAGCGTCAGCAATAATGTTTTGCTGTCCTGAGACATGCATGATCTTAAATTGGTATTGTTGCAGAGCGAGAGTCCATCTAGCCAGTCTGGGGTGTAACAGTTTACACGTTTGTAAAAACGTTAATGATTGATGATCGCAATATACGATAGTCTTTGACCCATATAGATAATAATGAAATCTTTTAAATCCCCAGATGACCGCAAGAGCCTCTAATTCTGTCGTCGTGTAAGTTCGTTCACAGTTGGACAAAACACGACTAGCAAACGCAATAGGACAGAAGGTGAGTTGTCCATTTATCTTGCGTACTTGGAAAAGGCACGCTCCAATACCCACATTCGAAGAATCTGTTGACAAGTAAAATTCTTCTTGCATGTCCGGATGGTACAAAAGCGGTGCATTTACTAATTGCTTCTTTATCTCTTCGAATGCTTCTTGACACTCTAATGTCCAGAGCCAGGGCACATCCTTCTTCAACAGATTATTTAGAGCTGCTGCGTTCATCGCCTGATTTGTTATGAATCTTCTAAAAAATGAGGCAAGGCCCATAAACCCTTTTAATTGCCTCCTATTCCTGGGTGTTGGAAACTTACTAATCGCAATTAGCTTCTCCTTGGTTGGTAAAATTCCCTTTGCATCAATTATATGCCCCAGGAACTTGATTCTGTTTACTGCAAAATGGGATTTCTGTAGGTTAGCAGTTATTCCCATGGTTTTGAACACGTCCAACACTCGGTTCAGTAAGGTAATATGCTCCTCCTAAGTTTTCGATGCAATAAGCAAATCATCAACAAACACTGTTATCCTGCTTCTGAGTTCTGGGCCTAGTGCATAATCTAGAGCTGCTATAAAGATTCCGGCACTAATGTTGAGTCCGAAAGGAACTACAGTAAATTGGTAACTTCTTCCGGAATAAATGAAAGCCGTATACTTCCTTGATGACTCATCCAGCTTGACTTGCCAATAAGAGCTCCGCAAATCAATGCTCATCAAATATTGGACATCCTGGAACCGTTGTATAAGTTCGTCTATGTTTTCCGGATGTGTTCTCACTGGAATTATGATTTTATTTATTTCTCTGGCGTCGAGTACCAGTCTAACAGTCCCATTTGCTTTTGGCACGACTAACAATGGGGAGCAGTGTGGGCTTGTAGAGGGTTCGATCAAACCCCATTTCAACATGCGATCTATTTCCTTTTGAACTTGAGCCTTTAACCTCCAGGGAACAGGATAGAAAGTTCTACAATACGTTTGGTGCGGCTTAACGTAGAGATGGCATATGTATCCCTTAATAACTCCTGGCCTTTCATCAAAAACGTTTTCATAGGTGAATAATAATTCATTGAGCTGCTTCTTCTGATCTTCAATAATGCAGTCGGATTCATTTAACTTTTCAAACACTAATTGACCGAAATCTTCTTTGACTTGGAACTCATTAATTACGTGCTCTTTCGAATTTTGGGCCGTTCTGATTACTTGCACACTGATCCCACAATTATATTTTCTCGTAAGGCCTTTTTTTAACATCTCCAACTCAATTTCTTGTTTATTAACATTCAACCAAATTTTTCCTGTTTTAAAATCTATTCTGCATCCGTATTGACGTAGGCTGTCGACTCCGATAATGCAATCTACCACCAAATTTTTCACAACCAGGAATGTGCTTAATATTGCTACATTTCCGAATTCCACACCAAGTAGTGACTGCACCATTACATTAGCCGATCGAGCCCCAACGCCGCCTATTATTCTGCAATTTTGAACTGGAAAAATTGGTACTCGTCTTATATTTCTGATCCTGTTGAATAGTACCTCCGAAATAACATTTGTGGTTGCAGCTGTGTCTAAAACCGCCACTATAGGTACGGTCTGCATAATGACTTGCACTTCGGCTACTGCCACCTGTTCCTTATCCTCATCTTGTGGTTCTAAGTCCTCGGTCAATTCATCTGCCAGTAATCGTCCATCATTATACGTTAACATGGGTACACATATCCTGTTGCCCCTCAACCAATTGTTGACCGCTCCTCCGGGGCACGAGTGGGTCCTTACAAGTTTGTTGGATTTTGATTTGTCTGCTGGTTGACATCATCCGTCACTTCGGTAATTACCGGTTGATTCGTAGATGTCCATCCCCACTGATGTTGGCTATTTGAATTCATTCCTCCCGGTTGATTCCACTTCCTATTATCGTTATTATTCCAGGATTGGGGTCTGAAATTTCTTTCGTTCCCCCACACGGGATTGTATCTTTTCCCGTTCCTGTTGTTCCTTGAATAGCCCCTCGCAAGACCATTGCCGGGATTACTATTGAGATTTTGAGGGGTTTCTCCGTTATTTAACGATCTCTGTTCAGTCCTTCTAAGTGTCGATTGATCGCCATTGGTATAACCTATACTTCCACCTTCCCTACAATTTGGCGGAGGTTCTATCTCCCTATATTGTAATCTGTTATTATGGGCTTTCAGGTTGTTCTCTTCGATAATGTCTATATGGTCTAACGTCGTGAGGAACGACTCCAAATCTTTGTCGTTGCCGTAAATCAATTGATTCCGGATGCTAGTTGGTAGTCTTGCCTTAAGTATGTTTATTATGTCTGTCAAAGGCATAGGTCAGTCCCAGTATCTCGTTTTATTTATATATTTTTCGAAATACTTTCTAAGGCTTCCTTTCGAAAAGGAGAAAGGCTCTGGATAGAGCACCTCCTGCCTTAGGCGTTCCTGTACCCCTTCTGACCAGAACTTTGCTAAAAACGCCTTCTCAAAATCGTCATATGTCGAGCAAACAGAAGTCATGTCCGAGGCCCAGATCGCCCCCGAACCTTGTATATATCCTGTAACAAAACTGATCTTCTGCCACTCCGACCAATTTCTGGGTAGCACTCCTCTGAAACTTCGAATAACAACAATTGGATGGACCCCCCTTTTGCCAGGGTTAAAAATCTGGAATTGCCTATGCTTTATCATTTTTTCTTCGGCATGGCAAAGGCTTTCGTAATCTCCGTTACATAAGAATTCACGCGAACAGCCCGCTTGTGGCAATTTAATGTTTGAATTACTTACACAAGTCGGTATTGTGTGCGAATGGGCAGTAACTGGTTCTTCAGTCGCTGCCAACTTTTGCTGCTGCCCTGTATTGATTTGTTCTGAGCTTTGTTGTGAAGCGCGCATCGACTCTTCTATCGTTTGTTTCCAATGCTCCAAATCAGCATCTAACTGGCGTCGCACCTCCTCAGGTCCTTTCGCAAACAAATTCTCTCCCTGTTTGCCAGCTAAACTCTGGAATGCTGCCTTCACATTTTGCTCAACGTTTTCACACATTAACCTTTTGTTTTCTAATGTGATTTCGGATAATTTACCCGTTAATTTGGTGGTCTATAACGTCTTGACGCTCTGTCAGATGTTCAACGCTTTCCTGTGTACGTGCCAATTCAGGAAGTTGCGCTATTGCACATGACATGGCGTCTTGCTTTTGTATTAATTGCGGAGCCATTTCCACTTGTTCCCGTACAGTATCTATCTTAATAGCCACATACTCCTTCATTTCGACACGTACGCGGTGAGTAGATTCCTCACATTGTGCTTTCACCAATTCTATTTGTGCAGTTAATTTTCGTTCCGTCTCTTCGGCCTGATCTTTGAGTTCCTTGGTCTTCGCCTCCATCCGCTGCTCTAATTCGGAAAAACTGTCTTGTACTGCTGCTTAATCTCAGTCTGGACTAATTTCATTTCTTCTTGAGTTTGAGTGACTGTCACTAATTGTGCTTTAATATCGGTTTTCAGATTTTCCTGCCCTTCAGTAACTGAGGCTAATTTCGTATTCAAATCATTTTGCCCTTCAGTAACTGAGGCTAATTTCGCGTTAATGTCGATTTTCAGATTTTCCTGCCCTTCAGTAACTGAGGCTAATTTCGCGTTAATATCGGTTTTCAAAGTATTCATGCTCTCGGTTATCATCTGCATCTGTCTCATGATAATTACCAATGGATCTAATCCCTGCTGTGTACTTGCTGTTACACCTCCAGCCGTGTCTACAGGGCGTTCTATTGCGCTATCTGTAGCCATCGGTCCTACAACACTTCGTACTACGTCATTATTATCAGTGCTAACAGCTGAAGGCTGTTGCGTGCTGCTTTGCTCTGCTTGACTCATCCTAAACATTGCCCTAGTTAAAACCATATAAATGTTCTACTGTCACTGTATATATCTCCCTTCTACTGTCACTATATGTAATTCCGTTCACACAAGAGTACATCTGTGTCTGCCTTCTTAATGTACATATACAGATAAATGCAACGGCGACAGGTCAATGAAAATACACTCCTGGAAATTGAAATAAGAACACCGTGAATTCATTGTCCCAGGAAGGGGAAACTTTATTGACACATTCCTGGGGTCAGATACATCACATGATCACACTGACAGAACCACAGGCACATAGACGCAGGCAACAGAGCATGCACAATGTCGGCACTAGTACAGTGTATATCCACCTTTCGCAGCAATGCAGGCTGCTATTCTCCCATGGAGACGATCGTAGAGATGCTGGATGTAGTCCTGTGGAACGGCTTGCCATGCCATTTCCACCTGGCGCCTCAGTTGGACCAGCGTTCGTGCTGGACGTGCAGACCGCGTGAGACGACGCTTCATCCAGTCCCAAACATGCTCAATGGGGTACAGATCCGGAGATCTTGCTGGCCAGGGTAGTTGACTTACACCTTCTAGAGCACTTTGGGTGGCACGGGATACATGCGGACGTGCATTGTCCTGTTGGAACAGCAAGTTCCCTTGCCGGTCTAGGAATGGTAGAACGATGGGTTCGCTGACGGTTTGGATGTACCGTGCACTATTCAGTGTCCCCTCGACGATCACCAGTGGTGTACAACCAGTGTAGGAGATCACTCCCCACACCATGATGCCGGGTGTTGGCCCTGTGTGCCTCGGTCGTATGCAGTCCTGATTGTGGCGCTCACCTGCACGGCGCCAAACACGCATACGACCATCATTGGCACCAAGGCAGAAGCGACTCTCATCGCTGAAGACGACACGTCTCCATTCGTCCCTCCATTCACGCCTGTCGCGACACCACTGGAGGCGGGCTGCACGATGTTGGGGCGTGAGCGGAAGACGGCCTAACGGTGTGCGGGACCGTAGCCCAGCTTCATGGAGACGGTTGCGAATGGTCCTCGCCGATACCCCAGGAGCAACAGTGTCCCTAATTTGCTGGGAAGTGGCGGTGCGGTCCCCTACGGCACTGCGTAGGATCCTACGGTCTTGGCGTGCATCCTTGCGTCGCTGCGGTCCGGTCCCAGGTCGACGGGCACGTGCACCTTCCGCCGACCACTGGCGACAACATCGATGTACTGTGGAGACCTTACGCCCCACGTGTTGAGCAATTCGGCGGTACGTCCACCCGGCCTCCTGCATGCCCACTATACGCCCTCGCTCAAAGTCCGTCAACTGCACATACGGTTCACGTCCACGCTGTCGCGGCATGCTACCAGTGTTAAAGACTGCGATGGAGCTCCGTATGCCACGGCAAACTGGCTGACACTGACGGCGGCGGTGCACAAATGCTGCGCAGCTAGCGCCATTCGACGGCCAACACCGCGGTTCCTGGTGTGTCCGCTGTGCCGTGCGTGTGATCATTGCTTGTACAGCCCTCTCGCAGTGTCCGGAGCAAGTATGGTGGGTCTGACACACCGGTGTCAATGTGTTCTTTTTTCCATTTCCAGGAGTGTACATCTAACATGAACACAGTCAATCAATGTTCAAAAATCAAATAACATAACACTAAACAAAAAAGCGTATACTTCGACTATACTAGCAGGATATAATAATAAAAATATAGATCTAGCCTTTTCTCTGCGCCCAGCGTGCTGTCTTTCGCCTTTATTTGTAGATCTAATTATATCACATGCGAGTCTTTCCTCTCTTTTCCAAGCGTCAGTTAGGTTAGCTCGTCGTAGTTGACATGAAACAGAGAACAAAATTATTTTAGCAACGTCCAAAAACGTGTCCTGTCACGGATTGGCCATTTTAACAAGATAATAAAAGTTGTCGTCTCTTCCTCTATGAATAGATGATGAATGCAGCTAGCCGCTAACTTTGTGTAATGTCTTGTCTGTATAGACGTGTATCTGTTGCCTTTAAGACCCTTTCACCTTCACACATAAATCTATACAGTAATGTAAGGGCCTCCCGTGTCTTGGCTGATCCGTGATAAGACAGGCGAAAAGTTAGACTAACGGAGGATTATTAGTATTATCTCTATTTTCATTCGCTCTCTCTCTTTCTTTCCTTTATCTATGTACAGTTTTTAATATAATATTTCATTACGTGAAATCAGCCAAATAGGATCTTTGGTGGAGTCCTTCGTCTTGGTAATCAGCGGCTGGCTTGCTGTAAGAAATCTTTACATTTATTATTACTGTTAAACACTGTATTCAGTCGGGAGAATCAATCGTGTGGACAATTTCTTCCTTTTACGAAAGATTGCGAATTCCAGATGTGTACGAAGCCGTTTTTGGACGATTTAACACAGACTCAGTGATTGCAGGCTCTCTTCGACACAACTGAAACTTCCCCACTAATTACAGGGCCAACGTGATCATCAAATGGTTCAGAAAAAACTCATTCGTTCATTCACTCCGGAACAAAAAGTCACAAACCTTATTTATGAAGGAAATTGTGTATTAAATCCATCTCCATTACATGTCCAGACCTCCGGTGATTCCACGTCTTAATTATTTTCCGTTTACACTCTCTTTCTATTCAAACAAACCGCTAGTGGCACAAAAGTTAATTCACTCGATTTAGCGAGAAGAAAATCAGAATATGTATCTCTCAGAAACACGTCAATCCCTCAATCCCTACTCCAGAAGCTGTCCTAGTTCCCACTCTAACAACCATGGAGAATGCATATATGCATCTCTGTTATTTCAAAGAATAAACGCGCTAGAAAATACTTTGGCGTCGTCTAGCTGTCGCCGCATATGTTACGAGAAAATCAGATCAGATACTTACTTTTCCAAAGTGAATGAATGTGGATGTTTTGATTGACAATGATTAATTGGTGCGTGGTAGAGGGTATTTTCTGTGGGGACATTACAATCTGTTTTTATAGCTCCATGGCCAATCTCTCCTGTTCTCCTATTAGTGAACTAATTGTACACTATTTTCTTCTTACCGTAATTATTCCTCAGGCAGAGTATCATACATTCCTTGTCCAGTTCCTTCATCCTTTGCTGAAATTCTCCTGGATCCGAAGAAAAGGAAATAACATCATCTACAAATCGAAGACGGGTAAGGTAAGATGCCTTTATACTTGCTGTTTCTTCATACCCAGTTTACTAATATGGCGACCTCTTCCAAGGTCGCCGAAAATAGTTGAGGTAAAGTAGAGCCCATTTGCTTAACTCACTTAACTGCTGCTACTACCTTCAATTCGTTAAAACAGCCATCAAGTCAGGCTCACGCTTGTTTATTAAACATTCTCCACTAATAGCTTCTTACAGCGACGTTCCATTAGGCCAGGATTTTTTTCCGGAGATCAACACATTCCGACAACGAAGAATCCTTGGAGTTTTGGAATGGCGTCATCAGACCATCGAGTGCTGTTGTGGCAACATTTTTTTGTCTTTAAAATTAGTTGCAGTCACACATCATCATTAGGTCGACCTACACAACTATAGGTATGAAAGCATATGATATACACACGCGGACATAGTAATAAAAAGGTGTGGTTGCTTTTGTAATGACTATAATGATGTAAATACTTACATAATATTGTAATATAGTAAGGAAGAGCAGTCCGTTGACATTTGACGTATAAGCGAGATATGACAACTCACTGTGTTTACGATTAAATTATTTAGTTCGTTGATATCAGACAGCAGTAGCATAAAAGACTGTATAACCACAAACGATTACATTATAAAAGCCACATGGATTACTTGATATTCTAGAGCTAAACGCATGAAAATCACAGACATGTTCGTATATTAAAGTGAGGTCAAAATTTATTTTTGTTTTCCTAATCATAGGTCACAACTATGAACAATGGACCTTGCCGTCGGTGGTGCAGCTTCCGTGCCTCAGCGTTACAGATAGCCGTGCCGTTGGTGCAGCCACAACGGAGGGATATCTGTTGAGTGGCCAGACAAACGTGTGGTTCCTGAAGAGGGGCAGCAGCCTTTCCAATAATTGTAGGGGCAACAGTCTGGATGATTGTCTGATCTGGCCTTGTAACACCAACCCGAACGGCCTCCTGCGCTGGTACTGCGAACGGCTGAAAGCAAGGGGAAACTACAACCGTAGTTTTTGCCGAGAACATGCAGCTCTTCTGTATGGTTAAAGGATGATGGCATCCTTTTGGGTATAACATTCCGGAGGTAAAACAGTCCCCCATTCGGATCTCCGGGCAGGGACAACTCAGGACGACGTCGTCATCAAGAGAAATAAAACTGCCGTTCTACGGATCGGAGCGTAGAATGTTGGAACCCTTAATGGGGCAGGTAGTATAGAAAATTTAAAAAGGGAAATGGGTATGTTGAAGTCAGATATAGTGATATTAGTGAAGTTCGATGGCAGGAGGAACAGGACCTCTCGTCAGGTGAATACGGGGCCATAAATACAAAATAAGATGGGAGTAATGCCGGAATAGGTTTAACAATGAATAAGAAAATAGGAATGCGGGTAAGCTATTATGAACAGCATAGTGAACGCATTATCGTAGCGAAGATATACACAAAGCCCACTCCTAACACAGTAGTACGAGTTTATATGCCAACGAGCTCCGCATATGACGAAGAGATTGAAGAAATATATGATGACACAAAATAAATTACTCTGATAGTTAATAGTGATGATGGATTGGAATTCCATAGTAGAAAAAAGAAAACAATGAAAAACAGTAGGTGGATATGGAGTGGGGGAAAGGACTGAAGGAGGAAGCTGCCTGGTAGAATTTTACACCGAGCATATTTGAATCAGAGCTACCACTTAATTTAATAACCACGAAAGAAGGTCGTAAACGTGAAAGAGACCTGGAGACACCGGAAGGCTTTACATTGATTATATAATGATAACACAGAGATTTTGCCGCGCTGAGTGGCCGTCGGTTAGAGGCGCCATGTCACGGATTGCGCGACCCTCCCGCCGGAGGGTGTGTGTGTTGTTCTTAGCATAAGTTAGGTTAAGTCTTGTGTAAGTCTAGGGACAGATGACCACAACAGTTTGGTCCCTTAGGAATTCACACACATTTGAACATTTTGAGCAGAGATTTCGGAACCAGATTTTAAACTGTAAGACATTTACAAGGGCAGGTGTAGATTCTGACCACAATTTGTTGGTTATGAACTGTAGATTAAAACTGAAGAAATTGCTAAAATGTTAGAAATTAAGTATATTGGTTTTTGAATCATCAGTCGTCTGACTAGTTTGATGCGGCACGCCTCGACTTTGCCTGCTGTGTCAACCTTTTCATTTCAGAGTAGCGCTTGCAAGTTTCGTCCTCAGTTATTTGTTGGATGTATTGCCAACAGCGCTCGGCAGACCGGATGGTCACCCACCCAAGTGCTAGACCAGCCCGACAGCGCTTAACTTCGGTGATCTGACGGGAACCGGTGTTACCACTGCGGCAATGCCGTTGGCTCTTCTCCTCACTGTTTCCCATTTATTCCTTTCCTCACTGATTCTGCGGGGGAACCTCCTCATTACTTATCGTATTAGTCCACCTAATTTTCAACATTCTTCTGCAGCCCCACATCTCCTGCAGTCTTATGTTTCGCTACCATACAGTGCTGTATTCCAAATATACGTTCTAAGAAATTTCTTCCTGGAATTAAGGCCGATGTCCGATACTAGCAGACTTCTCTTGGTCAGGAATGCCCTTTTTGCCTGCGGTAGTCTGCTTTTTATATCCTCCTTGCTCCGTCCATCGTGCGTTATTTTGCCACCTAGGTAGCTGAATTCATTAACTTCATCTACTTCGTGATCACCGATTTTGATGATAAGTTTCTCGCTGTTCTTATTTCCGCTACTTCTCATTACTTTCGTCTTTCTTCGATTTACTCTCAATCCATACCCTGTACTTACCAGACTTTTCATTCTATTCAGCATGCTGGTGTATTTGCTTTTCCCAAGAGAATCCCATACGAGCAAACCAGTTACATTTTTGCCTGTGTTTACTCGTACCTTAGGTACTTTAATCTCTGTTGAACAGCAATAACTCGATGTAGTCATTGGGTAGAGCCGAACACATCTGATTTCATGCCCCGCAACTAACTCACTGCAAATAATAATCTGTAGCTGTGATCCTGTAGTCAAATAGTCTATGTACCGGCTAGAATTGCAAATTAATAAAATACGCGGAAATATAAAACAAAATATAAATGAATAATTTAATAGCAAGGATTCTATTCTAACGTCTGTGATAGATGTAGACGACAGAGAATTATGGTGGATTACGTTTGTTCAAGAAAGGACATCTCAAATAAAGGGAAACGATCCTACGATTTTCAGTTAAAATAAAGACAGAAAATACCCTTATCGAATCCAGTAAAGTTAGATTAAGAGCATTATGAGAATGGCACCAAATTTCCCATAGTAAATAGTCACCAAAGATATGTGAAAACTAAAACCATTTCGTGATAACAGTATACGAAATATTCACCAACTCAAAATAGTTCAGAGTTCAACATGATCACTCACAAATTAACGTATGCGATACACTAATTTTTTGAAGATGACATCTGTTCTTTCGGGCATGTCCTAAAGAACAGATGCCATCTTCATATCGTTAAGGATAGCAGGCTGATGACCTTCTTAAGTGCGGATGTACACGAATTGAACTCTTACGGGACTCGGTGGATTGTCTGCCGCGAGTAATGCGTATAATTGCAGGGGCACAAAGAATGTAGTGTGTGGACTATAAGTTGAGAATGTGGGTGTCACGGGGAGCATGTCAGCAATAAGTCCCTGCAGTCGCACTATCCTCTGTACTCTCGGTGGCTCAGATGGATAGAGCGTCTACCATGTAACCAGAAGATCCCCGGTTCGAATCCCGATCGGGGCACACATTTTCAACTGTCCCCGTTGATGTATATCAACGCGTCAGCAGCTAATGGTATTGATTTAATTGTAATAACACAAAGAATTTAAGTTATTCTCTGAGTGACCGATCAACCCACTATAATTCTTACGAAAAGGATCTCGTAAGCTGTTGAAGACTGATCACTACGAAATACCTCAGGAACGCTTTAGCCACGAGAGAACTCGATTATCGTTCGGTCATTTGCCGTCGGATAGTTCGTCATCACTCTCTCTTATTTCAAGCCTGAAATGAAAATCTAAAAGCACATTGATGATGAAACTGAAATTGCAGACACGGCAATGTATCAGAAAATACAATGATTATTCAAGCAACTTAGCACACAGAGTGGAAGTTACATGTTGCATACAGAACATCGAAAAGAGAGTGACTGAAATATGTAAGGGTATACCATTAAAATAGGGATTTCTTCAAAAACGATACAAATTTCAGTTACTTCAAAGGCTATCGACTGAGTATATCGTAACATTATACTTAGGGAACTATATTGGAGCGCCAAAGGCACTGGTATTCGCATGCGGATTCAAATACAGAGATATGTAAACAGGCAGAATACAAAGCTGCGGTAGGCAACGCCTATATAACACAAAAAGTGACTGGCGCATTTGTTAGATCGGATACTGCTGCTACAATGGTATGTCATCAGTATCTAATTGAGCTTGAACGTTGTGTTATAGTCGGTGCACGTGTGACGGGACACAGCATCTCAAAGGTAGCGATTGAGAGGTCATTTCCCCGTACGACCATTTCACGAGTGTACCGTGAATATCAGGAATTCGATAAAACATCAAATCTGCGACGTCGCTGCGGCCGGGAAGAGATCCCGCAAGAACGGGACCAACAACAACTGAAGATTGATTGGATTGGATTGTTTGGGGGAGGAGACCAGACAGCGAGGTCATCGGTCTCATCGGATTAGGGAGGGACGGGGAAGGAAGTCGGCCGTGCCCTTTCAGAGGAACCATCCCGGCATTTGCCTGGAGCGATTTAGGGAAATCACGGAAAACCTAAATCAGGATGGCCGGACGCGGGATTGAACCGTCGTCCTCCCGAGTGCGAGTCCAGTGTGCTAGCCACTACGTCACCTCGCTCGATCAACAACTGAAGAGAATGATTCAATATGAAACTTCTCTCATATTGAAAGAAGTGCAATCCTTCCGCAAATTGCTGCAGATTTAAATGCTGTGTCATCAAGTGTCAGCGTGCGAACCATTCAATGCAACATCATCGACATGCTCTTTCGGAGCCGAAAGCCCACTCGTGTACTCTTGATGACTGCACGACACAAAGCTTAATGACTCGCCCGGGGTCGTCAACACCGACATTGGACTTCTGATGACTGGAAGTATATTGCCTGGTCGGACGAGTCTCGTTTCAAGTTGTATCGAGTGGATGGACGTGTACGGGTATGGAGACAACCTCATGAATCCGTGGACCCTGCATGTCAGCAAAGGAATGTTCAAGCTGGTGGAGGCTCTGTAATAGTGTAGGGCGTGTGCAGTTGGAGTGATGTGGGACCCCTGATACATCTAGATACGATTCTGACAGGTGACAGGTACGTAAGCATCCTGTCTGATCACGTGCATCCATTCATGTCCATTGTGCATTCCGACGGACTTGAGCAAATCCAGCTGGACAATGCGACATCCCACACGTCCAGAATTGCTACACAGTGGCTCCTGGAACACTCTTCTGAGTTTAAACGCTACCGCTGGCCACCAAACTCCACAGGTATGAACATTACTGAACATATCTGGGGATGCCTTGCAACGTGCTGTTCAGAAGAGATCTCCACCGCCTCGTACACTTATGGATTTATGGACGGCCCTGCAGGATTCATGGTGCCAGTTCCCTCCAGCAGTACTTCAGACATTAGTTGAGTCCATGCTCTGTCGTGTTGCGGAACTTCTGCGTGCTCGCGGGGGCCCTATACGATATTATGCAGGTGTACCAATTTCTTTGGCTCTTCAGTGCATTTCTATACAGAACATTGGTCTCTGTAGTGAAATTCTAATGTTAGGAAACACTTTGTTAATGCTGCTGATGTAACCCTTCGTCAGTGTCGTTGAAGTGGAATGTGTACTGACATTCAAATATCCACAATTAGCATGTTTGGGCTCATGTGAATCCACGAGCTACTCGATCTCACGCTCATCGATAGCGATTCGGTGTTAATGTTTGTGTAGTGGGCCTGCATTCTTGGTGATAGGTTGACTGGACCATTCATTCTACCAATCCGCTTCAACGTACGGGGATACCGCATCTTCGTGGGACATGTGTTGCCAAAACTGCTCGAGGATTTACCTCTGCATGTCAGGCAACGGATGCACCTCCAGTACGATAGGGCGCCAGCCCATTTGAGCACTGCTGTCCCCTTGCAGGAATTGAGTCGTATCCTAACAACAGAAAAGACAGTGTCACACTGATAAATGATACGACAGGAAAATGACTAAATTTTGAGTAGGGAAACATAAAATACGACATCTCACAAGGTCCGGTGGCAGGCCAAGACCTGTTCTTGTACAATGTAAATTGTTTGTAATCTAGGACATAGGAGGAATGATCAAAAGCTATGATGTTACTGATGACGTTAAGGGGCCCAAACAAATTCACACACGACACACCCAAAGTAGAGATCAGTCAATGATGTATACCATGTGAAGTGGATTAGGTAACTAGAATGCCCCGTTACTCCGACTTCTCATAGAAGTGTCTCTCGTAGTGTCGACTTACAGAAGGGATACTTAAGAGTCATTTCTGTACTACGGCACATTTTCCTGGGACAACGGAGCTGAGATCAAAATAATATTTATTCCATGAAAGAGTTCAGTAAGGAAACTTCCTGGCAGATTAAAACTGAGTCCCTGACCGAGACTCGAACTCGGGAGCTTTGCCTTGCGCGGGAAAGTGTTCTACTAACATGTTTCTTTAATCTCATTTTGTTCAGTATTGATCGTTCTATTTGCTCGGGGCGGACGTCCCATGACGCTTGTTCAAGTTCATCGTTGATCCATTCACTTAGTGTTTTTATTACAGAGTGCAGCTGTTCCTCTGACCGAACACGCTGAGCTGCCGTGCCGGCAAAAGTGAGCTACCCAACCACGACTCACGAACCCTCATCACAGCTCAACTTCCGCCAGTACCTCGTCTCCTACCTTCCAAACTTCACAGAAGCTCTCCTGCGAACTTTGCAGAACTAGCACTCCTGAAAGAAAGGATATTTCGGAGACATGGATTAATCTGACAGGAAGTTTCATATCAGCTCACACTTCCCTGCTGAGTGAAAATTTCAGTCTCGAGGTCACTAAGGATTTGTGTAAAATTGATAACTGCACGTCCTACAAAATGCTGCTCACGGTATAATATTACTAGTTTACCTTTTAGTATTCAATAAAGTGATGCGTCATGCTTCATATCTGTATGCTCGATTTATTCAAAGAGAACTTTTCAATAGTCGGCATGTTACGTCACAGACGCTCTGAATACAAGCAATGTGATCTTTGGTTGTCAGTAGCTTTGCCGTTGCCATTAGCTTTCAATGAGAAGTGAGAGATTCGAATATTTGTTACGCCAATGTGCGGTCTGGAAATATTACAGAACACAAAGATGGAAATGCAGAGGACGTTGCGTTTTGGAAATACATGAGAACTGTGAAAGTGTTCAGGTAATGTTGTCGCTGAATTGCTTGCTAGCGCCTAATTTATGATGAGTTTTGAAGGGCAAATTTTCGGCGATTTTTCTCTTTATTGTTTTATTGTCCAGACGCGATGAAACAAAGTTATCTGTTCACATTGCTTGCACTTACAAGGGAACCTCCGCATCGCATCCCCCCTGCGATTTAGTTATAAGTTGGCACAGTGGATAGACCTTGAAAAACTGAACACAGATCAATTGAGAAAACAGGAAGAAGTTGTGTGTAGCTGTGAAAAAGCAAAATATACAAACTGAGTAGTTCAAGAGAAGCAACATGAAGGACGATAGGAACGCAGCAGCGCCGTGGTCTCGTGGTAACGTGAGTAGCTGCGGAACGGAAGGTCCTTGGTTCAAATCTTCCATTGAGTGAAAAGTTTAATTTTTTATTTTCAGTTTATGTGACAAACTCTTATGTTTTCATCACTTTTTTGGGAGTGATTATCACATCCACAAGAAAACCTAAATCGGGCAAGGTAGAAGAATCTTTTTACCCATTCGCCAAGTGTACAAGTTAGGTGGGTCGACAACATATTCCTGTCATGTGACGCACATGCCGTCACTAGTGTCGTATAGAATATATCAGGCTTGTTTTCCTGTGGAGGAATCGGTTGACCTATGACCTTGCGATCAAATGTTTTCTGTTCCCATTGGAGAGGCACGTCCTTTCGTCTACTAATCGCACTGTTTTGCGATGCGGTCGCAAAACACAGACACTAAACTTATTACAGTGAACAGAGATGTCAATGAACGAACGGACAGATAATAACTATGCAAAAATAAAGAAAGTAAAATTTTCAGTCGAGGGTAGACTTGAACCAAGCACCTTTCATTCAGCAGCAGCTCACGCTACCACGGGACCACGGCGCTCCTACGCTCACTGTATCCATTATGTGGCTTATGTGACCCATGGACTACTCAGTTTGTATATTTTGCTTCCTTTCTCACAGTTACACACAACTTCTTCCTGTTTTCTCAATTGATCTGTGTTCAGTTTATCAAGGCCTATCCACTGTGCCAACTTATAACTAAATCTGAGGGGGGTGCGATGGGGAGGTTCCCTTGTTAGAGCTATAAATTCAACACTCCTTTATTATTTCAGAGTGATACATTTTCGTATAAGTGGTTTTTGTAAACTTGGATGCAGCTGTTAAGGAATCAGAGCTTCATATCAGTTTTTGAATGCTAGTAGATACAATATCTTACACCACCTCCCCACGAAAATTTTATTTCCTAATTTTGTGTCGCAGCATAGCGCTGAGCCAACGGCCCGCCGTATGACCGAAGTGAAACGCCGTAAGGTTGGGCTAGCACATGGATGGGCGACCATCCGTGTCCGCAGTGCGCTGTTGGCAAGCGGGGTGCACTCAGCCCTTGAGAGGTCAATTGAGTAGCTGCTTGACCGAGTAGTAACAGAGCCGGTGTCCACACCTGACAGTGGACGGGAGAGCGGTACGCTGACCACATGTCTCTCCATATACGCGTCCAGTGATGTCTGTAGGCTGAAGGTGGCACGTCGGTCGGTCGCTACGGCTGGGTCTTCTGAGGCTTGTCGGACGGAGCAAGGCACTGAGTGCAACACAGCTGCACAAAAGTAAAAACATGATCTGCTTAGAATAGCTGTTTTTCCCTTGCATTGCACTTGACAAAATTTTTCTTTAGCTGGTTTGCTGCTGCACTAGAATTTAATGTTCATCACTTTCGAGGGGTACCGAGTTTCCTTTGCCAAAGGTAAGCCATGAAAATTTGTTAGGGCCAGTTTAACATTTCAGTCAGGACACAATAAGATTATTCACAGTCAAGCATTGAATTTCAAAATTGTCATCAGTTTGAGGCCGGATAAAGTACAGCGCAGATTTCATTACTTTTACTCTTACAGTGCAGAGTTACATTTGCGTATGTGTTACGTAATATTTGGAATTTTATTTAGTCAGTTCTGGTAAGTAAATTTACAGGTCATTTTAGGGAAAGGAATGTGGACATTTACCCCTTCAAAATTCGAAATGCGAGTTTAAGTAGAGTTTTTACTCTACTCGTTTTGTATGTTGGAACTACGCGTTATACATTGTGACGTCTCGCATTGTAGCGCTGCTAACTCTTCTGGACAATAATTTCATTTGGATTTGGTGACTCTTAGCGCTCACGTAATAAACCACTTGTATTGGGTTGGGTTGTTTGGGGAAGGAGACCAGACAGCGATGTCACCGGTCTCAACGAATTAGGGAAGGACGGGGAAGGAAGTCGGCCGTGCCCTTTCAAAGGAACCATCCCGGCATTTGCCCGGAGCGATTTAGGGAAATCTCAGAAAACCTAAATCAGGATGGCCGGACGCGGGATTCAACGTCCTCGAGAATGCGAGTCCATTGTGCTAGCCACTGCGCCACCTCGCTCGGTTCGCTTGCATTATTCAGGTTAATATTCAACAGAGACATACATGAAAGTCAGAAAATAGGAACCAGTCCAGCTAGTTCAAAACAACAAGCACAAGTTACAACGAACCTAAGGACTCTTACACTTACTTGTCAGCTGAAGAATGGCTTACTCAAGCTTACTTTATGTAATTCTAACTATGATTCTCTGTCAAACTGGCACATTTAAAACCCTTAAATTACTCTTCAAAAACTTCAAAAGAAGTTCAATAGCTAAATTAAATTTCAATGAGGGAAACACGAGGTCAATGTTACTCGAACAGTGCGTGGTGTTGAAAGTAAGAATATTGTAGTTTGGGTTCGCGATTCCACTTTTAGACGATATGTAAGACAGATAAAGTCGTAACATGGCCAGTCTGCTTCATAGACGCGACCAGGCTCTAGAAAAAACTAACGTGAAGAGAACACTATATTCGAGTGTAGGAAAGATGGCGATAGGGTCGTTATAAGTGGCATTGTCCACGGTAGACTGACGACCATATAGTGGGGACAGGAAGAACCGTTCGGTTAAAAGTGATACCTGTATTTCAGTTCTGAATATCTGAATTTGTTTGGTCTCGCTCATAACAGCTATTTTTATTTTTTACTAATAACTGCGTAAAAAATAAAAATACCAATTAGTGATAGCGGCAGTGCTAAATTTTTTCGGTTTTGAATAAACCTTTTTAAAAACAAGTAATTTTTATTAGAACAGATGAACCAAAATAGCTGCTTGTAATAACAAATATTTATTTATGACAGAATGTTTCGGCATTTATCACCATTGTCAAGTTCGTGTAGACTGATGTGACGTCCATATTACGTCGTTAGTGAACTGTCTTATAACTGCCATTGTTTTGTTCAAATGTTCAAATGTGTCTGACTTCCTAAGGGACCAAACTGTTGAGGTCATCGGTCCCTATACTTACACAAAACTTAAAGTAACTTATGCTAAGAACAACACACACACCCATGGCCGAGGGAAGACTTTAACCTCCGGCGGGAGGGGCCGCGAAATCCGTGACATGGCGCCTCAAAACCTCGCGCCCACTCCTTGCGAACTGTTTAATAAGATGATAAATGACGTAATATATTGAAAATAAAACATTTTTTACTGTGTGGCAGTAGTTTGACTGTTCCTCTCTTACTGCTGTCACTCCGTAATTAATGTTTTATTTTCGATATATTACGTCATTTACCATGTTATTAAGACAGTGATGGTTATAAGACAAAAAAATGGTTCAAATGGCTCTGAGCACTATGGGACTTAACATCTGTGGTCATCAGTCCCCTAGAACTTAGAACTACTTAAACCTAACTAACCTAACGACATCACACACATCCATGCCCGAGGGAGGATTCGAACCTGCGACTGTAGGGGTCACGCGGTTCCAGACTAAAGCGCCTAGAACCGCACGGCCACACCGGCCGGCGGTTATAAGACAGTTCACTAACGACGTAATATGGACACCACATCAGTCTAGACGTACTTGACAATGGCGATAAATGGCGAAACAGACAGTCGGAAATAAAGATTTGTTATTATAAGCAGCTATTTTGGTGCATCTGTTCTAATAATCATTCCGTTATCAGACTATATTACGCTGCTGGCCCTAAAGAAGAATAATTGAATAGAATGAGATTTCCACTCTGCAGCGGAGTGTGCGCTCATATGAAACTTCCTGGCCGATCAAAACGATCTTCCGGATCGAGACTCGATCTCGGGACCTTTGCTTTTCGCGGGCAAGTGCTCTACCGTCTGAGCTATCCAAGCATGGCTCCCGCCTCGTCCTCACAGGTCTACTGCTCCCAGTATCTCGTCTCCTACTTTCCAAACTTCACAGAAGCTCTTCTGCGAAACTTGCAGAACTAACACTCCAGGAAGAAAGTATATTGCGGAGACATGGCTTAGCCACAGCCTCGGGGGTGTTTCCAAAATGACATTTCCACTCTACAGCGGAGTGGAAATCTCGTTCTGGAAACATCCCCCAGACCTGTGGCTAAACCATGTCTGAACAATATCCTTTCTTCCTGGAGTGCTAGTTCTGCAAGTTTCGCAGGAGAGCTTCTGTGAAGTTTGAAAGGTAGGAGCCGGTCGGTGTGGCCGAGCGGTTCTAGGCTCTTCAGTCCGGAACCGTGCTGCTGCGGCGGTCACAGTGAAACGTCCCCTTAGAAAAATTATTGAATTACTGTGCTGGCAAACCCCTTACGTTCTTTGATTTTCAAACAGCTGACCGAAACTGAACGTACTCAGACGTTTCTCTCGTTACTTATTCTGATCATCACTAAACTAACACACAATTTTTTTAGCGCAACGAAATCTGACTTTTAATCATCCCTACAAAAGAATGGCCCTGACTAACAATAAGCTATACCTTTCATGAATCACTTACCTCACAAAAATCTTCATTACTCGAACTACTGCAATACAGCGAGCGCCAATACTACCAGCTACTGTCGCAGGTTCGAATCCTGCCTCGGGCATGGTTGTGTGTGATGTCCTTAGGTTATTTAGGTTTAAGTAGTTCTGAGTTCTAGGGGACTGATCACCTCAGATGTTAAGCCCATAGTGCTTAGAGCCATTTGAACCATTTTTGAAGGTCGGAGACGAGATACTGGGAGAAGTAGAGCTGTGTGAACGGGGCGGGAGTCGTGCTTGGGTAACTCAGACGGTAGACAACTTGCCCGCGAAAAGCGAAGTTCCCGAGTTCAAGTCTCGGTCCGGAACATACTTTTGATCTGCCAGGAAGTTTCAATAATTGAGTAATTTTTATTCGTAAAATTTGCTTTGCTTTGAAATATTTCGTTATTACAGAAAATGAGAAAAGCGACCAGTGCTATTTTAATAACAATGCCGAAAACATGCGTCACAAGAATTCCCACAGCGTTGCTGAGACAATAACGTACCTGTTACCGCATGGCGTGGCCTATTAGATGGTACACAAGTACGTGCTTTGTGCAAGACTTGCCCCATCTGGTCTATATGGTAGTTTCTCACTGTCGCCGTCGCACATCAGTTGTATTACAGAATGTCACCATCCCTAGTCTGGAAGTATTTTGCGAAGTACATTATCAATTAAGTACAACACTCCAGTTGCTTTAAATGATTAAAATCTTGAAGAACCGCAACCAGCCGGTGACCCAACATAAGGAAAAAACGTAAAACTTAACATTTCATTAACAGTTTACAAGAAGAATTGAAAGCAGCTGATCTGCTGCCCGTGTTGACATAGCATGTCCCTATCTCCTTTTAGGTCTTGAAAACGGACAAACTAAGAAGAACAAACTGGGTTCCTCAACCCAGTGGTATAAACTCCGATTACAACATGATTTTTGATCAGAGTTTCAAAAAATTAGAATCAGTAGGAGCATACCGGTGATTTTTGTACTAGTCAACATCTAGTCACTTTTAGAGAAAAGCAGCAAAGTGTGGACGGACAAAGTTTTCTTTTAATTGCATATTTAATTTAATATTTTGAGTCTATGTATCTTGAAAGTGAGGGAGTAAAAACTTTTCAATGTTTGTTTAGTTTCTATGTTTATTACAGAAAATAGCGGGAATAAGAAACCGAGAATTGGTGATTTGAGAACCGGTTATTTTGGGCGGGTTTAATTGTCCGGTTAAACTAGTGTTTGAAGCGACCAATGTAACCCAAAACCGGTTGTTTCAGAGAAAACCGCCATCCCTACCGTATTGGTTTGTTCGTTTTTATTTTGGCGATCAGTGAGCACGTCCGCTAATTCAGACACGTGGTGATTTGGACTACGTTTTTCAAAATTGAGACATACATTACTTCGACGTTGAGCAGGGAAAAGACAATAGTTTTCAGGAATGTATGTAGATTTCGCCATCTGGTTTCGCTAATGCTTCAGACACGAATGCCTTTTTTCCTAATCTATGGCGGTTCGTTGGTATATATTCTGGGTGTTCACAAATTTTTAAATTCAGATAAATATGAGGGTGCGAAAATGTATAAATCCCTAATTCATGTAGTAGTTTACGAATTAACTTTTGGACTGAAAGTCAGGCATTCTTACGTTGCACCCACACAACAACTTACGCTTATTATACACTTCTTTGTTAAATGTTCGCTTGTAGTCAGGCTTATTTGATTTCGTTACTTTCTCAGACCTCGGATCTGGTCCGGAACGCTCTAGTTACTTCGCGTTCAACTTTTTCTGGTAATTTTCTTTCTGTTAGCGCTTAATACAGGTACAACATAGTTCATGAAACTTCCTGGCAGATTAAAACTGTGTGCCGGACCGAGACTCGAACTCGGGACCTTTGCCTTTCGCGGCCAAGTGCTCTACCCAAGCACGACTCACAGCTTTACTTCTGCCAGTAGAGCACTTGACCGCGAAAGGCAAAGGTCCCGAGTTCGAGTCTCGGTCCGGCACACAGTTTTAATCTGACAGGAAGTTTCATATCAGCGCACACTCCGCTACAGAGTGAAAATCCCATTCTGGAAACATAGTTCATGTTGAACTCCACGGGAAAACGATTCCTGCACAGTAGACAAACACAAACTGCCGTTTGAGGAAATGATTAAATGCAAGTAGTACTATCTACCAACAAGATCAGTTTACTTGAATACAAATGAAGCGCTGAGAACCATAAGGGCCAAAAACACACCGTTTCCGACACTCATGTTTAAGGGAATATCAGAGAAATCAGTGAGACTGCATTTCGTGAATTTCCAGATATACGTAAAATGTGGGCCCACAGTACAGATAAACCTGACCTTCCATAAGATCAACAGACGTCAGAAGTATGAATAAAGGCTACAGTCTCACAACCGACCATAATGTGCTTTATGGTCCTATAAAATAACTTTTTCTATCAGTATAAATATAACATATACTGATGTGCGATCTAATTTTGCTATGTAGTGAGTGAATTCCCACACCTGTGGAGTGTGCTACCGTCAAGCGGGATTTATGTCAAACGAGTGTGCTGCCACCTGGTGCCATTGACTTAAACTTGTAGTTGAGTGGTAAGGGCTAGCAGTGCACGCCGTACACCGTGCACATGTTTATTAAATCCGTACATATTTGGCCCGTAAGGTAAATACGTCACGCCAGTTGCGCATGTGCTGAAGCTGCTTAAAACTTGCACAAGTGAAGATGTCCTCGCGACCCTGATGCCAAGTTTCACTATATGTAGCATAGCGCGATAGATTTAGTGGCGTTTATTTCAGATTACCGCAACTACATAACAGAATTGAAAGGAAAAAAACAATAAATCCACAAGGTGTCACAAATTAGGTTGTTCACGTGCTCTTACACAGCAACCACCACTGTTCCTAACTTTTAGGCTTACGACCACATGAAAATCATAATACACTCCTGGAAATGGAAAAAAGAACACATTGACACCGGTGTGTCAGACCCACCATACTTGCTCCGGACACTGCGAGAAGGCTGTACAAGCAATGATCACACGCACGGCACAGCGGACACACCAGGACCCGCGGTGTTGGCCGTCGAATGGCGCTAGCTGCGCAGCATTTGTGCACCGCCGCCGTCAGTGTCAGCCAGTTTGCCGTGGCATACGGAGCTCCATCGCAGTCTTTAACACTGGTAGCATGCCGCGACAGCGTGGACGTGAACCGTATGTGCAGTTGACGGACTTTGAGCGAGGGCGTATAGTGGGCATGCGGGAGGCCGGGTGGACGTACCGCCGAATTGCTCAACACGTGGGGCGTGAGGTCTCCACAGTACATCGATGTTGTCGGCAGTGGTCGGCGGAAGGTGCACGTGCCCGTCGACCTGGGACCGGACCGCAGCGACGCACGGATGCACGCCAAGACCGTAGGATCCTACGCAGTGCCGTAGGGGACCGCACCGCCACTTCCCAGCAAATTAGGGACACTGTTGCTCCTGGGGTATCGGCGAGGACCATTCGCAACCGTCTCCATGAAGCTGGGCTACGGTCCCGCACACCGTTAGGCCGTCTTCCGCTCACGCCCCAACATCGTGCAGCCCGCCTCCAGTGGTGTCGCGACAGGCGTGAATGGAGGGACGAATGGAGACGTGTCGTCTTCAGCGATGAGAGTCGCTTCTGCCTTGGTGCCAATGATGGTCGTATGCGTGTTTGGCGCCGTGCAGGTGAGCGCCACAATCAGGACTGCATACGACCGAGGCACACAGGGCCAACACCCGGCATCATGGTGTGGGGAGCGATCTCCTACACTGGCCGTACACCACTGGTGATCGTCGAGGGGACACTGAATAGTGCACGGTACATCCAAACCGTCATCGAACCCATCGTTCTACCATTCCTAGACCGGCAAGGGAACTTGCTGTTCCAACAGGACAATGCACGTCCGCATGTATCCCGTGCCACCCAACGTGCTCTAGAAGGTGTAAGTCAACTACCCTGGCCAGCAAGATCTCCGGATCTGTCCCCCATCGAGCATGTTTGGGACTGGATGAAGCGTCGTCTCACGCGGTCTGCACGTCCAGCACGAACGCTGGTCCAACTGAGGCGCCAGGTGGAAATGGCATGGCAAGCCGTTCCACAGGACTACATCCAGCATCTCTACGATCGTCTCCATGGGAGAATAGCAGCCTGCATTGCTGCGAAAGGTGGATATACACTGTACTAGTGCCGACATTGTGCATGCTCTGTTGCCTGTGTCTATGTGCCTGTGGTTCTGTCAGTGTGATCATGTGATGTATCTGACCCCAGGAATGTGTCAATAAAGTTTCCCCTTCCTGGGACAATGAATTCACGGTGTTCTTATTTCAATTTCCAGGAGTGTATTAATGGTAGAATTGTGGAGGGTGAGAGATAGAGAGAGAGAGAGAGAAGAAGTTGTTCAATTTTTCTGACGGAATTTGGAAACTGGGGCAGGGACTTAGCAGCTGAACTGGCTACGCCGCGCGCTGGCCGCCGGTCTAGTTTCTAGCCTAGAGCAGACGGGGTGGCCGGGCTGCGCGCTGTGTTGCGGTCTGCGGCTGCGCCAGCAGCCCCTGTTGCGGTCGCCGCTGCTACCCGCCGAGCCGACGCGTTGCGCGTGTTGACTGCACGCTAGGCGCCGACCGCTGCCCGACGCCAGCAGGTGTGCGAAAACGGAAGCCAATGACCACAAGGCTGTTGCGCATGTCGGTTCGTAAGCCCACTATTACAGAACAAAAAAATTTAGTCACACAGAATATGTACGCCTGGAATTATTTGCTTTTGGAAAATACTGTCCAACGTACCAAGAGCAATGGGAGGCTGTAGTTTCTGTGTTTGGATCAATTCAGTCGAGATTGAAAAATTAATTTGGTGTCATGTGAAAGTCTGACATCTTGTTACATTTTACGGTGAGAGACGGCGGTAGATGTATCAGAGGCCCAATTTCAACCATGTAAACATCTATCACATTAATACATCCACGACCTCCGTGAACAGCGGTCGTTGGACAACGGTTTTGTTGGAACTACTAACCATAAGGCTCCACAAGTAAATAATTTTCTTTTGTCTTTACGAGTTGTTCGCTCGATATTTACTGTGCATATGCGACGTCTAATGAATATATGCTGTCATCTGTTGGCTTCTCGTAAGATTTGGCAAGTTTTTCAATTGTAATCTACCGGATTTAAATTTTAAATTTTGTTTGATATTTCAGATAAAACATTTCTGTCAGTAATTCATAAAACAAACAGTGAAAGAAATGTTTATATTTATATAAATAAATGTAAGAAATGTTAGATCTGAGTTTCTCCCGGCTTATACAACATCCAAATAATTTACGGGAATGTAGGTGGATGACGTCGTCGACAGGCGACGATATTTCGACAGGTAAGAAATGTTTCTGTAGAACTATATGGATAGTTTCTTTAGATACATGAAACATAGTTCGCTATTTTAAAAAAATATATAAATCTGTGTATCTCTCTGAAAAATAACTACACAAACTACATTACGAATCCACAGAAAGAAGAAAGAGTAATTCTCCTTATGATATTCATATCGCGACTCCAGCCGGACCGTAAAGTCATCTTGACACAATATTTCAGTGGTCCACGTGACCGCCATCTTCAGGTTCGTGACTCGTCGCACTATTTCACCGGAACCGCAGCAGCGGCTCCTTAATACACCGCCTGTAGGTCTACGGGGCGTGAGTGAATGTAACTACTCTCTAGCGAAAATCATGTCAGTGCACCGGTGATGAAAACTCACCTTTGAAGCGATAAATCGAATATCAAGCACTGTTGACACCCTTCGATGATCGATCAGAAACTTTACGTTTTAATGTCAAGCAAAATAGGGTTCGAAATATTACTTGACGGGTACCCCTTATCTCTGTGATTGTCAGATAGCCGGATTTCAACAGCTCCTTTCCCGATAACGTGACTCAGGGGCAGCCACTTGTGTTTTACCATACAACATTTTACGTCCATCAGTAAGACAATGTTCCACGACCGCAGATTTTTCTGGCGAAAATAAACGCGTGTGGCCATGGTGCTCCTCGCATCGATCCTGGACAGTAAGAATTTTTTGTCCAACGTAGACTTTCTCGCAATGGCAGGGAATTTTGTAGACACCGGGCTTCCATAAACCCAGATCATCCTTTACTGATCCAAGCAGCGCTCTTCTTAGCTGGCTGACGGAATACACTTTTAATATCGAACCTCTTTAAAATCCTTCCTTTTTTTTGAAGATATGCTTCATGCAAAAGGAAAGAGCACCACCGATTTGCTTGTATTTATTGTAGCTTCTCGCGGAGGTCCAATCTGTAGAGCACGACAGAGCTGATTGTCAGTGTCGTATCGGCCGCCGCACAGCAACCGTCAACTCAGCGCGGCGTGCTACAACACGCGCGGCACACAGCGAGTACCGCTGGCGCCGCACACGATGTCAGCAACTGGCGCAAGTGAACGCGTCGTCGCGGGGTTAGCGGCAGCGTACACACCACTATCGATACGGATTACCCTGGCGGCGCTGCCCTTGCCACCAGAGTGAGCAACCGTATAAGGGCGCCATCTACCAACACTCTGATTAGCCGGACCTGCGGATTTAAGCGAGCTCCCTGAGCCCGTTTAACCAGTTCAGTCTTCGCCGATTACTGTGTTACTACCCGGCTGCTGGATTCACGACGACCGAACCGTACTGTGGCCTCCCTGGCTGGAAACCTGCGACGCGTCGGTATCGACTGGTTGGCAGGGTTTGGACTTGTATTCTCTACTAGTGACTCTGATTTCTCCTTGGCGCTACAGCCAGCGAAGTGTTGTGTAGTCGAACTTAAGTTTTGTTTTGAGTGGCAGAAGGTCAAATAAATTTGGTTATCACGGAATATTTGTTGTGTTATAGTGCGGACATAACAGTCAGTACAACCATTCTGCTTAAGGAAACGCCGCTGCTGTTTGGTTTCAGTTCCGGCGAGATAGTGCCACCTGATGACGGCGGCGAGATGGACCGCCGAAATATTGTGTCAAGATGACGTTATGTTCCGGCTGGAGACCCGATGTGAATATCATCAATTACGGCGCCGGGAAAGATTAGGGAGCCACAATGTTCCTATGTAAATAAATGTTACCTATCTAAATGAATATTGCTTTCATTTATTAGGTTTACGATTTAAACAAGGTTTTGTAAGTCATACCATAACCGGTTTCGGATTAATTGCAAATCCATCTACATGTGACTGTCACAGCTTTCTTTTATTTCCTGCTGGGGCCTTTTGTTTGTTATTGGTATGGTGGATATAGAACGAAAAACATTTTGTTTAAGTTAGTGCAGCACACTTGTAACGAACACTACACGACGCTCCAGCGAGAAAAGAAGGAAAGCTGTGAGAAGCCATAAGAAGATGAATTTATAATAAACCCGAAACTAGTAATAGTTTGAGTTACATAAATCTGTATAAGCTATACTTTTGCCTGGCTGTTGTTTAAATTACAGTTGTATCATAGCTACGTTTTTCACCTCGTCTACTTTTGACAAGTCAGCGTATTCCGTTCACATATTTGTTTGTGAGTTACTTAGATCACAATTCCTTCTACATTTTCCAGGCGCTGTAGAGGGACTTAGTAGATAAAGTTAGGTATGAAACCCATGTGTGGAAATGTACTATTCTGATAAAAAATACACTACCGGTCATTAAAATTGCTACACCAAGAAGAAATGCTGATGATAAACGGGTATTCATTGGACAAATATATTATACTAGAACTGACATGAGATTACATTTTCACGCAATTTGGCTGCATGGATCCTGAGAAATCAGTACCCAGAACAACCACCTCTGGCCATAATAACTGCCTTGATACGCCTGGGCATTGAGTCAAACAGAGCTTGGATGGCGTGTACAGGTACGGCTGCCCATGTAGCTTCAACACGATACCACAGTTCATCAAGAGTAGTGACTGGCGTATTGAGACGAGCCACATGCTCGGCCACCATTGACCAGATGTTTTCAACTGGTGAGAGATCTGGAGAATGTGCTGGGCAGGGCAGCAGTCGAACATTTTCTGTATCCAGAAAGGCCCGTACAGGACCTGCAACATGCGGTCGTGCATTATCCTGCTGAAATGTAGGGTTTCGCAGGGATCGAATGAAGGATAGAGCCACGGGTCGTAACACATCTGAAATGTAACGTCCACTGTCCAAAGTGCCGTCAATGCGAATAAGAGGTGACCGAGACGTGTAACCAATGGCACCCCATACCATCACGCCGAGTGATACGCCAGTATGGCGATGACGAATACACGCTTCCAATGTGCGTTCACCGCGATGTCGCCAAACACGGATGCGACCATCATGGTGCTGTAAACAGAACCTGGATTCATCCGAAAAAATGAGGTTTTGCCATTCGTGCACCCAGATTCGTCGTTGAGTACACCATCGCAGGTGCTCCTGTCTGTGATGCAGCGTCAAGGGTAACCGCAGCCATGGTCTCCGAGCTGATAGTCCATGGTGCTGCAAACGTCGTCGATCTGTTCGTGCAGATGGTTGTTGTCTTGCAAACGTCCGCATCTGTTGACTCAGGGATCAAGACGTGGCTGCACGATCCGTTACAGCCATGCGGATAAAATTCCTTTCATCTCGACTGCTAGTGATAAGAGGCCGTTGAGATCCAGCACGGCGTTCCGTATTACTCTCCTGTACCCACCGATTCCATATTCTGCTAACAGTAATTGGATCTCTAACAACGCAACTAGCAATTTCGCGATACGATAAACCGCAATCGCGATAGGCTACAATCCGACCTTTATCAAAGTCGGAAACGTGATGGTACACGTTTCTCCTCCTTACACGAGGCATCACAACAACGTTTCACCAGGCAACGCCGGTCAACTGCTGTTTGTGTATGACAAATCGGTTGGAAACTTTCCTAATGTCAGCACGTTGCGGGTGTCGCCACCGGCGCCAAACTTGTGTGAATGCTCTGAAAAGCTAATCATTTGCATATCACAGAATCTTCTTCCTGTCGGTTAAATTTCTCGTCTTTAGCACGTCATCTTCGTGGTGTAGCAATTTTAATGGCCAGTAGTGTCATTTTGAAAACTGTGTCACTTTCAAATCTCCCTCTCCACTCTGCGGTGACAATGAGCTATGACCAGTGTGCTCTACAGGGGCCCACGGAATGGGCAGTGTTTCGAGTACTCGTTGTCGGGTTCTCTCCTATGTGACGCAGGACGTCCTCTTCAAAGTCGAGAGTGTGGCGCGTCCATGGAGCACCACAGTGATCCCACCCAGGTGTGAACTTAACAGTTTCTTGCCGTCGTTGTTACAGTCGGACGAAAATGGTATGTGATGTCGTAACTGCAACAGCGCCCTCTTCTCAGTTTGTGTGCGTATCGTGAAGAGGGAGGGATTAAAGGGATCAGCTCTTGAAACTTATTCTATTTCCAAAGGGTGCATTATTTTGTGAGGCGTGTCAACAATTAAGTTTCGAAAAGGTCTGAAATTGTGTTTAAAGTTTATTGAAAGTCACCATGTGCTCTCATTCGCGAATACTGAATGAATATAATGTGAGTAGTCCGCAGCTCGTGGTCGTGCGGTAGCGTTCTCGCTTCCCGCGTCCTGGTTTCCGGGTTCGATTCCCGGCGGGGTCAGGGATTTTCTCTGCCTCGTGATGACTGGGTGTTGTGTGATGTCCTTAGGTTAGTTAGGTTTAAGTAGTTCTAAGTTCTAGGGGACTGATGACCATAGATGTTAGGCCCCATAGTGCTCAGAGGCATTTGAACCATTTTTTAATGTGAGTAATTCGTGCGCTGTGAATTACGATGCGTTAAGATAGCCACGTAGTTTTAAGTTAATACTTGACTTACTGTGCTAACTCTTCAACGTAAGATTATACTTCCTAACGAGTAGATTATGATAACATTTCAGATTTCTAATTTCAGTCAATAGTTATTTGAAATATTGAAAATCAAATTTTTGTTGGTCCTAGATGAGCAACCTGCAACTGTGTTACCTTGTCACCATTTTAGGCGTTTATTTAAAGGCGTTTTACAATAGTTAAGATGCACCATTTCAGTCACAGGCTATTTATTTCACTTCCATGAATCTATGCAAACATTCACAATTGTTATATTTAGTGATGCCTACATGGTTCAGCGTAATTACGTAATTCTTGTCAGTACTTTTTACTTTGGCCATACTAATTCATTCTTGACTACTTTTCACGTACGTAGATCCTACCGCTAATTTGTTGCTGTCAGAGCTATTTTTCGCAAAGGCGCAACGGTTACTTTTTCTCCTGCCATTACTGGCCAGTCTCAGGATTTATAACAAGGTAGTTAATTTCGGTTTTATTTTGTCCCAGATGTGTCTGCTACATTTATATTGGAAATTTTGGCGGAATGAGGTAATTTCTGTATACACCTTACAGATCACGTAATTTACATAATTACTCACAAAATGGTAAATACAGTAAAAAAATTATGCGACATAGTTTAAAAGTTTTATAAAATGGTAAATACCCTACAAAAAATTATGCAACATATTTTAAAAGTTTTACTCCCCTTCCTAACTTAAGATATTGTACAGAATTGGTGAATGACATCTGGACTATTTCTAAAGAAGAAATTACTCGTATTAAGGAGATTTAAGGCTGATATGTCCACCTTGGGTACACGTGATTTTACCTTTTACATTTTCCTTAACATTCACCTCTCACTAAGCGAAATATGCTGTTGAATTTAGTGAGATTAGAGCAAATGTCATCATTAATTTTGCAGATAATTTGTTGGGGAGGATTTAAAATTATCCACTTGCCATGAGCATGAACGACAAAATTTTTACATACGTTCGGTTAGTGTTCAAAGGTTTTGTCGCGAGAATGTGCTGTAGTACCACATGAGTGGGATAACCGGTTCCTCTGATTATAGACCCCAGAGGCTTTACCAGAATTTCATGGAACTGATTCAATTACTATCCCCGAAGCACTGGACCTGATAACTAACTGGCAGGCAGAGTTATACACCATCAGTTAAAAGAATTAGTAATTTATAAGTAAAACACGTGAGAAAAATAATAACAGTCAGAAATAAAATGGGAGCCAAATTTGGGCTCTTCGCTTATGTACATTTTGAGCACAGGGATACACTGAAGGTCGCCTTCTACTTGTTTGCCCTCAGCCTGATTGCATAACTAATAAGACTACGTTAGAAATACCATTAAAGTACATCTATTCTAATTTTTTTTGCAAAATTTTGGCCCATGAAAGAACAACAATGCAATCAGATGTCTGTAAGTGAAATGTTAGGTAGTAAGCACTTTTTCATAGCGCAACGGAATATGCGAAGAACCATGAATATCAAGAGCACTTATTCTCGATGTACTCAGTACTGCAAGATGTGTCTCGATGTTCTCTCCAGCTCAAACCTAACTTAAGTTGGCTGCAAACAGCGCACAAAGAAGAAGGATACTCTACCTGCCGAAAACAGTTTCTGGTTATATTACCTCTCTGGAGGCAGATTGTTTTCGATGAGCAATGCACACATTAACTATAGACGTGGGCAAAAGATAAATCAGCACATGTAAATCAAGCATAAATGCCGTAAAGCTTAGAAATATCTACGGGATGAAAAATCTCAAAAGATAGACTTGAAATTAGTTCACGTTATATTCAAGAAGTAAGCTGAAAGTTCACAGAAAACTGATACGTACGTCCTCGATCGGGCCACGTGGAAGTGTAATACCAGATTTTCTTGAAAACAACAGAAAATGAACCGTTTATATTCTCAGATCCCGACAACATTACGAAACGAGTGAGAGAGAACGTGAAACAGCACCAATATTCACAGATGATGTAATGAAAACCAGATATTGGTCCTTGTACTATGGACAAAGCCTCGATCAGAACAAAGAGATCTAAGCTCGCGTGCAATTAAAACATATTTGTATATCTGAAAATCATTTGATGTAGAACCACGTCGATGCAATACTAGCAAACAATACTGTCACCATCAGTCCAGAATACTGCGATTTAGAAATACCCAGCTTAGTAATACACAAAAGCTATGTCTGAATTTAACAAATAGAATACGATATCTGCAGCAGTAGCCGACCACTCGAAGAAAAATATGGTATGAGCAAGCACGAATGTCCAGCGCCAGAAAACGAGGAACCAGGAAGAAGTGTTTCTCAACGTCCTGCGTCCACATGGATGATGCGAATTCGAAACATAGCTGCTTCACCGTCTGACGTGCCTGCCCACTATACAACGAGATGCGTGAATTAGAGATAGGAAATAATCTCTGTATACTCGCTATGAAAGCACCAGCGGGTCCTGTGACTTCGTCTCCGAACTCGCTGTATTCGCGTGCTCGGAGACTAGACTTGCGTGTCTCCGCCGCTGCCCGTTGAACCAAAAACTCTTCACTCGAGTCTGTTGTCAGTGTAAGCGGACTATACCGGCGTAGAAAGCAAGGCGACTAAGCGAGTTCTCAACTACAAAACAGAACTCGTTTGACACTACATAGGCAGCTGTTGGGCATGATGATTGCTATACAGGAGGACATTAATGAAACCAAAACCGACGAACTGTTGGGGCGGATTCATGACTGAAAATGGAGGAAAAAAGGTCCTCTGATCGTGTGTCCGGAAATGTATCGTTGCCACGTTAGCTGGCACTGACAACTATAAGTTCCTCTGACCACTTACCATGTGTTCCGTGTGTGTTGTAGGTCGTGTGATTGACGCAGCGTGTTGTAAGCAGCAGAATGGTCCTGTAGTCCTGTCGGAAACATGCCACAATGGTGTTTGTGTACTGCTAAACAGGTGGAAAAATGGTTCAAATGGCTCAGAGCACTATGGGACTTAACTTCTGAGGTCATCAGTCACCTAGAACTTAGAACCACTTAAACGTAACTAACCTAAGGACATCACACATATCCATGCCCGAGGTAGGATTCGAACCCGTAGCGGCCGCGTGGTTCCAGACTGTAGCGCCTAGAACCTCTCGGCCACACCGGCCGGCAAACAGGTGGAAATGGTCAAGAGGCAGCACCAAAACAAGTACCCTCACAGATACCAACCACATTACACCACATTTCAAGCCTTTTTTGGGCGTTCGTGTGATCGTGGGTCCTTTCAGCCAGACGAACATGCATGGAGGAGGCGGACTGTGCGTACATCAGATTTTGATGACCGAGTTCTACAGGATATAAACACGAACCCTAGAACAAGCTGCAAGCAAGTGGTCCACCGACATGTGTAAGTAGGCTGTTTATGTTTTCTTATTGGCAACGTTACGTAGCGCTCTGTATGAAAATCACTGGCTGTGCTGTGTGCAGTCTGTGGCTAGTTTGCATTGTTGTCTGCCATTGTAGTGTTGGGCAGCTGGATGCGAACAGCGCGTAGCGTTGCGCAGTTGGAGGTGAGCCTCCAGCAGTGGTGGATGTGGGGAGAGAGATGGCGGAGTTTTGAAATTTGCAAGACTGTCATGAACTGCTATATATAATATGACTATTAAAGTAAATACAGTGTTTGTTCTCTATTAAAATCTTTCATTTGCTAACTATGCCTATCAGTAGTTAGTGCCTTCCTTAGTTTGAATCTTTTATTTAGCTGGCAGTAGTGGCGCTCGCTGTATTGCAGTAGTTCGAGTAACGAAGATTTTTGTGAGGTAAGTGATTTGTGAAACGTATAGGTTAATATTAGACAGGGCCATTCTTTTGTAGGGATTATTGAAAGTCAGATTGCGTTGCGCTAAAAAATATTGTGTGTCAGTTAAAGCACAGTCATGTACAATTCTTCAAAAGGGGACGTTTCATATGGCGACCCTGCCAGGATACCTCACTGGAATCTTCTGATTTTTTCCTTGTAGTTTGTGTAATTAGCGTAGATTTTGTTTATTGCTAGTGCGTAACTGTAGAGAGAATCTCCTTTGTAGTTGCAGTCTTTCATTGTTGTACAGTAAAACAGTTGTGACATGCATGTAGATTTGCACCAAGTATTTAACTAGACATTATTTCCATTTCTATGTTAATGTGTTATCTTATTTTGCTCTTCAAATTGCGCTTTTCTGTGTTATCGTGTGAAATATTGTGACAATAATGGCGTGTGAAAAACGTAACACTAGGCTCCAAAGTAAACTGAGAAATAATAGTGACGACGAGCGTAGCTTATCAGCGCCGCCGAGTAATGAATTTACTAATGTTCAAAGTAGTAATTTGGTAACTGTGCATAGGGAAATGGAGCGGGCGGCAAATAATGGCCTAGACAGTGAAACAATTAGTGAACAGGGAAGCATTATCGATCGATCGGTCGGCAACAGCTCGCCTCAGGAATCGGCAATGACAGAACACAATATTGCAAATACTGTAGACTCAGGTTTTGCGTTCTCACCGTTTTCTCAAATGAGTCAAGACACATTTTCCGCTTGTCAAAATGTGAATGTTGCCGGTGCAAATTCACTGCCGAAAAGCACTGAGGAACATGTTTCAGACACCAATGCATTGTTATTACAATTAATACAACAAATGGGACAAACACAGCAAAAGCTTCAAAAGTTAGACACGATGGAAAAAAATCAGAGACAAACACAGCAACAGCTTCAAAAGTTAGACTCATTGGAACAAACTCTTGAACAAACACGTGAAGATTTAACTACTGAGTTACATAACATTGAATCGAAATGTCAAAAAGTCTGTAATGACGTAAAAACACAAATTTGTGAGCATTTTCAACCTATTTTTTCGCGGCATGAAAATGCATTACAGAATCACGAAGCAGCCATAAAAGAACTGCAAACTATTGTTCATGAAAATCATGAGACCTTGCAAGCTAAATTTGACTCAGTTGCATCTACCGATTCGGTTACGCAACTTGCAAAAACTCTGGAAAACTTAAAGGACACAGTAGATACTCTGAAACTTGGTTCAGAAAAACACACTGAGGAAATAAGTACACTATCGGAGAAAGTAGCCGAACTTTCGGATCAGTTCACTAATTTATCTACGAAGGTAGATGATAATCTGAATGACACAAAACCGGTAGGCTTTAATGACACATAAGAGTGCGAACAAATTAGGAAATTCAATCAAAATCAAATCAATATACAGTACAAAAGAGAAATCCGCGAAGTACAAGATCAGTTGGCACAAGTAATACAAAAATTACAAATTTCAGAGGACACTCGCTCTCCAACACGGGAAGAGGGACTTAGAAATACGGAAAAGCCGCAAGATAATAACACAGGGCATTTCGGAAGTTATGAAAGAAATTGGCAATGTGCACCGAATTTTGAGATGGAATGGCCGACACGATCTAACAATGACCGATATGCGACTCGCCGACATGATGATTTTGACTATAAGCTGTTCATTACTACACGTAAATTCAAAACATTTAAGAATTCTGGCAACGACATTCATCCACAAGCATGGCTCCATCAATTCTCTCATTGTTTTCCTCCCAACTGGTCGTTAGAACACAGATTAGAATTTATGTGTGGCTACTTAGAGAATGAACCAGCTGTAAGAATGCGATCGGTCATTCACGATTGTCACAATGAAGGAGAATTTTACCATGCCTTCCTCTCAGCATATTGGTCTCAAGCTACACAAGACCGAGTAAAACATAGCATCATGATGATGAAACACTTTGAACAATCTGAATTTTCCAGCCTTGTCAAATATTTTGAAGACATGTTGCACAAGAATCAGTACCTGTCAAACCCATACAGCCCCTCAGAACTCATCCGCATTTGCTTACTCAAATTGCCGGAACATTTACGACATATTATTTTAGCAGGACGTTGCAAAGACGACATTGAAGCTTTTCAGGGACTCTTACAAGAACTGGAAATTGACACTGACAATTGCGGAACGCGAAAACAGGAACACAACAATTGCAGGTCACATCTGTCACAATTCCGCGATGAAAGAAATAATAACTGGACACGACAAGGCTATTCTCACAACACATATCATGACCAAAACAGACACCACCCGTATGACAACCGTTGGCAGAGTAGTAATAATTACAGGGAAAGATCACCTCTCCGCGGTAATGACTATGACAGAGACAATCATAGAAACAGACAATATGGCAACCAGAACTATTATTATCACGGGAGACAGAATAACTTCAGACGCAACGGTCCACCGTGCAGTGATAATTCAGGGAGAAATTATCCACCACTTAGCCGACAAGAAAGAAACTACAGGAACTACCGACATGACGACAGACGATATAATCGTAACGACAGACCTGAATTGCATCAGAACTGGCGGGATTCAAACAGAGCAGGGCCCTCTCGAGGAGGTGAATTTGTAGAAGTTAGGTCTCCAAATCACAATAACGACGCGCGCCAACAAACAGACAGACAATGACTCGCACCGCAGGCAGCGGTGTGCGCCGGCTGGCTCAGAGAAAAATAACATAGACGCTAACCTTGAGAAAAATTCCAGTCTTCTTTACCGACGTATACCGCATGATAATTGCGTTCAAGTTGAAAATCTGAGTACTATGAAGAGTAAAGGTTTACACCATATTTCAAATGTAAAACCGCTTATTGAAAGATAATCTGCTTTTAACTTTATCTTTGCCATAAAACTTTTCACTTTACATTACTAGTATTCTTTGTCGGACTTCGAATCTGTTAACATGCAACTATGTTTGAAATTAAATATCCAGTCAAGAACCAAGAGAACTTATTTAAACAGAAATTACGAATGCATTGTTATAGCGAACAGAACAGACGTCACAGTATTATTGTGTGTGTACATTCTTGCTTGTTAGTTGCACGATTATGTAACCACTATAAGGCTCACATACTTAGAACATTTACCAGTACTGCTAATGAGATTTTAATGCAACATTTTGGTTAACTTGAAAATACATTCTGGATTTAAAGTACTTTCTGTGAGATACCAGATGACACAGTGGTTAGTTTATGTGACAGCTACACGATTTTATCACGACGCTACTAATGAGTGACAATTTACAATGTTGCTTTTGCAGTGTTTCTGTTTTATATCTGCACAGTTTTTCTGTATTATTCTGGAAACTAAAACATGTTTTAGTAGTAACTTTTATGGTATAGCTACAATGAGACTGCCTTTTCCATAGCACAACAATATGTTACAGCACAGTACTTTCTTCATCATGGCAATAAGCGTAATAACTAAGATATCTATACGCAAAGCATTTCACTTTTGTTTGTCATGAGATAAGTACATTGGCTTCTGCAGAACTTAGCTTTCGGAGGACAATAACTACGACACTTCCACAGAGATTATCTTACAGCAAGACGCACATTTAGCGCTACAGGACACGTATTTGAGTGATTAATTTTGCACTTAAATCATTTATTTTTAAAGATATTTGAAGGACAATGATACAGAGGTTTTCCGTGATACATTTCATTCCATTGCTGTAATCTGTAACACCTGAGGGTATAATTACATTAATCCTCAGGGGGGTACACGCTTACTTTGTGTACCATGTGTTTGGCAAGCACAAGGAGCCCTAGCTAATATGGTATTTGCTTATACAACTTTACACATCAGTACCATATTTCTCTAACACACAAATTACACAGCTATCTGATTATTTAACAGAGAAACAAACATTTTTTTTTCTACATCAGTGACAGATGTTTACGCAATTACACAGTTGGATAACTTCACACTTATGAAACTGTATTTTGTCTGTACTTTGTAAACTGTTCATATTTTTTCGGAACCATTGTGATACTATGAGAGCTTTGAATGATGTATTTGGTATGCGATCATGATTTTTGAAGTGCATTTGAGGCAGATGACACTTTTGACATGAGCAGAGAATTTTTTTTAGGTTTTGAAATTATTGGAGGAAGCTACGACGATTTTGAGAGTTGACTGAGGTGCTATGATGTTATTATTACGATGACTATGTGTATTATGCTGTTGCGGTATGTTTATGATCAGTAAGCTGATGCTATATGAGTTATTTGATTATGCTACATATCTGTAATGATGAAATATTGAAGAAGTGTCGACGAATAAGGTAGGAATAATGAGTAGTGGTTAGGGACTCTGGTTTGTGAAAAAGGTTGTTGGAAACCAAGAATCGTACTTTAAGAGTTATGAAATGTGTGTATATGCATGAATGTATCACAATGCTGGCGAAAATTTTTTGGACGCTGTTATATTTACAGGATTTTGTTTCTACAGATGTGTAACCCAAATTCTTGACCTGTGAAATATTTTTATATGAGACTGTCACTGTGGCAGAAACTGCCGTCATAAATATTTCAGCAAGAAAGGTAAGTGACCTTGGCATAATGCGTTTTGGGCGCCCAGCTGAGAGGTAGATGTCTGACAAAAGAAAGCCATTAGGTGAAAAAAAAAGGAGGCCATTATCCTCGCTATTGACATTCCTTTGTAGAAAGAATCGCAAATACGACACGCTCGAACTTGAAAACATATGATTACACTGTGGAGCTCTTAATTTATGATATTTACTAAAATGCCTAATGAAATGATGAGAAACATTTTACATCCATTGTCTTTCTAGTTGAGAGATTGCTCATTTTGTTTAATATCTAGTTTCTAGTGGCACTGCAGCATTGGTTAAAATAAAATTTTATAGATGTACTAATATAAATATTTTCTGTCTACAGATCGAGTAAATAATAATTTTTTCAAAAAAATGAGGGAGCACAAAAAGACATTTACCTTCACAGGAACTGCATTCATAATTTTCTTTTCAAGAACTTGGTAACTTTTTTGGTAGAATAACTTCTTGTGGTGCACCACTTTAATTACTTAGACATTAAGATGTGATTATACATTTCCCTTATCTGCATTGTTATCTTTAGTGTACTATTTTTTCTGCTTGAGCTATGTCATGTTTAGGTATAAGTTATTTCATTTTCTGCTGCTGTTTGCCAGGCATAGTGCTACTGAATTTTAATTTGTGTTACTCTGCTAAGCCAGTTTTATTTTTCTTGTTTGCTGCACATTGCCTTATATTAGTTGTAATATTGCAATTGCTTTGCTAATTTCTGTAATGCTGCTTCCTTTGCAAATCTGCATTTTTTTGTCATTGCTGTTTGTGTTAATTGTTTTGTGCTGCTGCATTGCCTCGCCCCTTAGTTTAGCATCTGAGCTCAGTAGATTTAAGTTAGCTTAAGAGGGGGTAGACTATATAAGAGAATGAGTTGCGATGAATTGGAAGAAACGCATTGAGAAGTTATATGAAAAAAGTGCAGAAAGCAGGACCTTTTGGGAATAATGAAGAACGAAGGGAGATCTCTGAGAAGTAAAGAAAGTGTTTGTGGACCCTTGTTTATTTATGTTCTTCCTGTCTTAACATGTTTATCTGATAAGACTTATGTTGTAGAATGTTTCTAATACTCAGCTACATGAACTATGATGAGGAATACTGTTATCCTCAAATATAATTTGGATTAATAATTTGTTATTTACTTTGTAAAGATGTTAGACATTATTAATTCTGTTCTGTTTTAATGCTCATGTGTGAAGTCGATGTTTCAATAATTATTCTGATCTTTTATGTTTGTACTTATGTCATAATTCCTGTAACACTGATGTATATGTTATTTCGATTCTTTTGTAAAGCCCATATTACTACAAATGTTATCTGTATTATTATGTTCTTTAATGATGTATTTTGTACCTTTGTAATAGTATTTTCATGTTGTAAATTTATAATTGTATAGACACCAGTTCTTCAAATTAAGTTACATTTCGCTGCACACGTTTCTGTTGGTCATAGTATATGGACAATATGTGAGAAGTAGGGACTGATAGTGTTTGCACGTGTGTTAATGATTCAGAAAGGGACTGGATAACAGCATTGCTGGTTCTAAGGACAATTCCAGAAACTTTGTGAGTGCACAAGTGGTGGTTTATGGACTTGCTATATTGTCCGCAAGACTCTTTGATGGTGATTGTGCACCTGCACAGTCGCAACAGATGGCTGCTGGCCGTCTCTACAAGGACTACAGTGGGTCTGCATCTTTGATGACTCACCAGTACCATTATTTCTACAAGGACTACAGTTGGTCTGCACCTCTGGTGGCCCACCAATACCGTAATCTCTACCAGGACTACAGTGGGTCTGCTCTGTGACGACCTACGTACCAATATTCTTCAAAACTTCGACTGACTCTGTGGTGGGTTTGCTCTGTTGTGGACCATTACCTGTCTGCATGTCGAGAGTCAGCACTGTCTTTCCGTTGGAAGGACAACACTACTTCTTCAAGACAGCATGGAAATCCACTACTTCTGCGTGCATTTTCTTTTACTGCTCAGACTTTGAGAAAAACACTGCTATTTTACTGTGATGAACGATCAGGACTGTCTTTATGGACTGTGAGAAAATTTTAGCTTTTGACCAAAAGTGTATCAATAAGTGTGTGCATTTGATATCTTTGTTATTGTAATTATGAAAAATTTTATCAAATAATTATTGGCCACTGCCCAAAACAATTTGTAAAATTTTTTGTGGGGAGCATGGGGGCTATGTAAGTAGGCTGTTTATGTTTTCTTATTGGCAACGTTACGTAGCGCTCTGTATGAAAATCACTGGCTGTGCTGTGTGCAGTCTGTGGCTAGTTTGCATTGTTGTCTGCCATAGTAGTGTTGGGCAGCTGGATGCGAACAGCGCGTAGCGTTGCGCAGTTGGAGGTGAGCCTCCAGCAGTGGTGGATATGGGGAGAGAGATGGCGGAGTTTTGAAATTTGTAAGACTGTCATGAACTGCTATATATAATATGACTATTAAGGTAAATACAGTGTTTGTTCTCTATTAAAATCTTTCATTTGCTAACTATGCATATCAGTAGTTAGTGCCTTCCTTAGTTTGAATCTTTTATTTAGCTGGCAGTAGTGGCGCTCGCTGTATTGCAGTAGTTCGAGTAACGAAGATTTTTGTGAGGTAAGTGATTTGTGAAACGTATAGGTTAATATTAGACAGGGCCATTCTTTTGTAGGGATTATTGAAAGTCAGATTGCGTTGCGCTAAAAAATATTGTGTGTCAGTTAAAGCACAGTCATGTACAATTCTTCAAAAGGGGACGTTTCACATGGTGTAAGCCAAACTATGATTGTGTGTATCATCTGTGACAACCGCTATTAGCCCTGTCACCTGCAACCAGTGCAAGGATTATTTGCAATGGATTTCCCTTTACGGGAAGGATTTTGTCGACGGTTTTTGCACTATACCATCACAATTATGTAATTTCTGTCATCAATCCTCTTTGCTGACGAAGCAACCTGTACAGAACTGGCATCATCAATCTGCATAATCGGCATCGGTGCGCTACAGACACGGCATGTGGTCAGAGGAACTTTCATTCATCAGCGCCGTCTGCTGTAGCAGTGATCCATATCTGAACACAAAAATCTTCATATGACCTTTTTTTTCTCCTTTTCCAGTCAAGAATTCGTCCCTGCAGTTTGTCGGTTTTATTAATGTTCATCCTGTCTATCAATATAATGACTGATCACTTAGGAGTGAATATTGTTCTTATATACAGGGTAAGTCACCTAACATTACCGCTGGATATATTTCGTAAACCACATCAAATGCTGACGAATCGATTCCACAGACCGAACGTGAGGAGAGGGGCTAGTGTAATTGGTTAATACATACCATAAAAAAATGCACGGAAGTATGTTTTTTAACACAAACCTACGTTTTTTTAAATGGAACCCCGTTAGTTTTGTTAGCACATCTGAACATATAAACAAATACGTAATCAGTGCCGTTTGTTGCATTGTTAAATGTTAATTACATCCGGAGATATTGTAGCCTAAAGTTGACGCTTGAGTACCACTCCTCCGCTGTTCGATCGTGTGTATCGGAGAGCACCGAATTACGTAGGGATCCAAAGGGAACGGTAATGGACCTTAGGTACAGAAGAGACTGGAACAGCACATTACGTCCACATACTAACATCTTTCTATTGGTCTTTTTCACTGACGCACATGTACATTACCATGAGGGGTGAGGTACACGTACACACGTGGCTTCCGTTTTAAATTACGGAGTGGAATACAATGTGTCCCGACATGTCAGGCCAATAGATGCTCAATGTGGTGGCCATCATTTGCTGCACACAATTGCAATCCCTGGCATAATGAATGTCGTACACGCCGCAGTACATCTGGCGTAATGTCGCCGCAGGCTGCCACAATACGTTGTGTCATATCCTCTGGGGTTGTAGGCACATCACGGTACACATTCTCCTTTAACTTACCCCACAGAAAGAAGTCCAGAAGTGTAAGATCAGGAGAGCGGGCTGGCCAATTTATGCGTCCTCCACGTCCTATGAAACGCCCGTCGAAGATCCTGTCAAGGGTCAGCCTAGCGTTAATTGCGGAATGTGCAGGTGCACCATCATGCTGATACCACATACGTCGACGCGTTTTCAGTGGGACATTTTCGAGCAACGTTGGCAGATCATTCTGTAGAAACGCAATGTATGTTGCAGCTGTTTGGGCCCCTGCAATGAAATGAGGACCGAGGTGATCGCCAATGATTCCGCACCATACATTTACAGTCCACGGTCGCTGTCGCTCTACCTGTCTGAGCCATCAAGGATTGTCCACGGACCAGTAATGCATGTTCCGTAGATTCACTGCCCCGTGGTTTGTGAAACGCGCTTCATCGGTAAACAGGTAGAACTGCAACGCATTCTCTGTTAATGCCCATTGACAGAATTGCACTCGATGATTAAAGTCATCACCATGTAATTGCTGATGTAGCGACACATGAAACGGGTGAAAGCGGTGACGATGCAGTATGCGCATGACACTACTTTGACTCAGTCCACCGGCTATAGCGACGTCCCGTGTACTCATGTGTGGGTTCGTGGCAACAGCAGCTAACACACCAACTGCACCCGCTTCTCCTGTGACGGGCCTGTTACGGACCCGTTTGCGTGCTACGACCATACCTGTTGCATACAGTTGGCGGTAGATGTTTTGCAATGTGCGGCACGTTGAATGCTCTCTGTCCGAGTACCGTTCTGCATACACCCTGCAGGCTTCAGCTGCATTTCGTCGACACTCGCCATAGATGAGTATCATCTTCGCCTTTTCAGAGTTCGAATACACCATGGTCACAGTTCCTATAACACTACACTATCACAGAAGTCTGGTAACACGGTGTACTACAGTTGGTCTGCGTGCGGAGACGAATGCAGAATAACAATAGCAGCAAGCGCTACATGCGGACACTGCGACAGCTAGACCAAACCACAACAGTGCACTACAGCCACACTCGTAAACACGGTCGTAATCGTAAACATGTCCCTGCAGATGCTGCTCGCCGACCGTGGCCCGTGTTTGTTACAACACGCAACTGGACGTCGGAGGTTTCAAGCGTCAACTTTAGGTTACAATATCTCCGGATGTAATTAACATTTTACAATGCAACAAACGGCACTGATTACGTATTTGTTTATATGTTCAGATGAGCTAACAAAACTAACGTGGTTCCATTAAAAAAACGTAGGTTTGTGTTAAAAAACATACTTCCGTGCGTTTTTGTATGGTTAACCAATTACACTAGCCCCTCTCCTCACGTTCGGTCTGTGGAATCGATTCGTCAGCATTTGATGTGGTTTACGAAATATATCCAGCGGTAACTCTGTAACCCTGTATATATATGTATATATATATATATATATATATATATATATATATATATATATATATATATATATCCCCATGAACCATGGACCTTGCCGTTGGTGGGGAGGCTTGCGTGCCTCAGCGATACAGATGGCCGTACCGTAGGTGCAACCACAACGGAGGGGTATCTGTTGAGAGGCCAGACAAACATGTGGTTCCTGAAGAGGGGCAGCAGCCTTTTCCGTAGTTGCAGGGGCAACAGTCTGGATGATTGACTGATCTGGCCTTGTAACATTAACCAAAACGGTCTTGCTGTGCTGGTACTGCGAACGGCTGAAAGCAAGGGGAAACTACAGCCGTAATTTTTCCCGAGCACATGCAGCTTTACTGTATGATTAAATGATGATGGCGTCCTCTTTGGTAAAATATTCCGGAGGTAAAATAGTCCCCCATTCGGATCTCCGGGCGGGGACTACTCTAGAGGACGTCGTTATCAGGAGAAAGAAAGCTGGCATTCTATGGATCGGAGCGTGGAATGTCAGATCCCTTAATCGGGCAGGTAGGTTAGAAAATTTAAAAAGGGAAATTGATAGGTTAAAGTTAGATGTAGTGGGAAGTAGTGAAGTTCGGTGGCAGGAGGAACAAGACTTTTGGTCAGGTGATTACAGGGTTATAAATACAAAATCAAATAGGGGTAATGCAGGAGTAGGTTTAATAATGAATAAAAAAAATAGGAGTGCGGGTTAGCTACTACAAACAGCATAGTGAACGCATTATTGTGGCCAAGATAGACACAAAGCCCATTCCTACTACAGTAGTACAAGTTTATATGCCAACTAGCTCTGCAGATGATGAAGAAATTGATGAAATGTATGACGAGATAAAAGAAATTATTCAGGTAGTGAAGGGAGACGAAAATTTAATAGTCATGGGTGACTGGAATTCGTCAGTAGGAAAAGGGAGAGAAGGAAACATAGTAGGTGAATATGGATTGGGGGGAAGAAATGAAAGAGGAAGCCGCCTTGTAGAATTTTGCACAGAGCATAACTTAATCATAGCTAACACTTGGTTCAAGAATCATAAAAGAAGGTTGTATACCTGGAAGAATCCTGGAGATACTAAAAGGTATCAGAAAGATTACATAATGGTAAGACAGAGATTTAGGAACCAGGTTTTAAATTGTAAGACGTTTCCATGGGCAGATGTGGATTCTGACCACAATCTATTGGTTATGAACTGCAGATTGAAACTGAAGAAACTGCAAAAAGGTGGGAATTTAAGGAGATGGGACCTGGATAAACTGAAAGAACCAGAGGTTGTAGAGAGTTTCAGGGAGAGCATAAGGGAACAATTGACGGGAATTGGGGAAAGAAATACAGTAGAAGAAGAATGGGTAGCTCTGAGGGATGAAGTAGTGAAAGCAGCAGAGGATCAAGTAGGTAAAAAGACGAGGGCTAATAGAAATCCTTGGGTAACAGAAGAAATATTGAATTTAATTGATGGAAGGAGAAAATATAAAAATGCAGTAAATGAAGCAGACAAAAAGGAATACAAACTTCTCAAAAATGAGATCGACAGGAAGTGCAAAATGGCTAAGCAGGGATGGCTAGAGGACAAATGTAAGGATGTGGAGGCTTGTCTCACTATGGGTAAGATAGATACTGCCTACAGGAAAATTAAAGAGACCTTTGGAGAGAAGAGAACCACTTGTATGAATATCAAGAGCTCAGATGGCAACCCAGTTCTAAGCAAAGAAGGGAAGGCAGAAAGGTGGAAGGAGTATATAGAGGGTTTATACAAGGGCGATGTACTTGAGGACAATATTATGGAAATGGAAGAGGATGTAGATGAAGATGAAAAGGGAGATAAGATACTGCGTGAAGAGTTTGACAGAGCACTGAAAGACCTGAGTCGAAACAAGGCCCCGGGAGTAGACAACATTCCATTAGAACTACTGACGGCCTTGGGAGAGCCAGTCATGACAAAACTCTACCGTCTGGTGAGCAAGATGTATGAGACAGGCGAAATACCCACAGACTTCAAGAAGAATATAATAATACCAATCCCAAAGAAAGCAGGTATTGACAGATGTGAAAATTACCGAACTATCATTTTAATAAGTCACAGCTGCAAAATACTAACGCGAATTCTTTACAGACGAATGGAAAAACTGGTAGAAGCGGACCTCGGGGAAGATCAGTTTGGATTCCGTAGAAATGTTGGAACACGTGAGGCAATACTAACCTTACGACTTATCTTAGAAGAAAGATTAAGAAAAGGCAAACCTACGTTTCTAGCATTTGTAGACTTAGAGAAAGCTTTTGACAACGTTAACTGGAATACTCTCTTTCAAATTCTGAAGGTGGCAGGGGTAAAATACAGGGAGCGAAAGGCTATTTACAATTTGTACAGAAACCAGATGGCAGTCATAAGAGTCGAGGGGCATGAAAGAGAAGCAGTGGTTGCGAAAGGAATGAGACAGGGTTGTAGCCTCTCCCCGATGTTATTCAATCTGTATATTGAGCAAGCAGTAAAGGAAACAAAAGTAAAATTCGGAGTAGGTATTAAAATTCATGGAGAAGAAGTAAAAACTTTGAGGTTCGCCGATGACATTGTAATTCTGTCGGAGACAGCAAAGGACTTGGAAGAGCAGTTGAACGGAATGGACAGTATCTTGAAAGGAAGATATAAGATGAACATCAACAAAAGCAAAACGAGGATAATGGAATGTAGTCAAATTAAATCGGGTGATGCTGAGGGGATTAGATTAGGAAATGAGACACTTAAAGTAGTAAAGGAGTTTTGCTATTTAGGGAGCAAAGTAACAGATGATGGTCGAAGTAGAGAGGATATAAAATGTAGACTGGCAATGGCAAGGAAATCGTTTCTGAAGAAGAGAAATTTGTTAACATCGAGTATAGATTTAAGTATCAGGAAGTCGTTTCTGAAAGTATTTGTATGGAGTGTAGCCATGTATGGAAGTGAAACATGGACAATAAATAGTTTGGACAAGAAGAGAATAGAAGCTTTCAAAATGTGGTGCTACAGAAGAATGTTTAAGATTAGGTGGGTAGATCACGTAACTAATGAGGAGGTATTGAATAGGATTGGGGAGAAGAGAAGTTTGTGGCACAACTTGACTAGAAGAAGTGATCGGTTGGTAGGACATGTCCTGAGGCATCAAGGGATCACAAATTTATCATTGGAGGGCAGCGTGGAGGGTAAAAATCGTAGAGGGAGACCAAGAGATGAATACACTAAGCAGATTCAGAAGGATGTAGGTTGCAGTAGGTACTGGGAGATGAAGAAGCTTGCACAGGATAGAGTAGCATGGAGAGCTGCATCAAACCAGTCTCAGGACTGAAGACCACAACAATATATATATATATATATATATATATATATATATATATATATATATATATGTGTGTGTGTGGGTGTGTGTGTGTGTGTGTGTAGATATGTACATGTATATACATTTGTGTGTATGTATGTATGTGTATAAAACATTTTGAAAACTTCTGTAAATATATTTCAATATTTAATCCCTATAAACTTTGTTAGAAGCCATCTAACCCCAACAATTGGTCATGCTAAGTGACGACTTACCTTACAGTGCTGCATAGGGTGGTGCATGCTTCAGTGAGAGAGAACGAGTTGACGAGTAGGAAGTAGTACTCCTGATAAAATATCGATACTTTCCCAAGAAATATCATTACATATCGGTGATATTTCTTCCCCGATATATAGATAAAAGCTGCAACATAGATTGCCGATATTTTTATTTTATATTGTATTTTTTTCGTAATTTTCGTAAAATATTTGAAGTTGTTCTTTTGAAATTGTAGTAGGACATAACTTTACTATCACGGTGTGAAGGAGTCTTACTACTTTTTGAGTTTTCATCACGTCCAGTCTTTCTCTTTGACTGTGTGAAGCAAGTATATGTGGTACAAAAAGGAAGAAGTCCGATTCCTCTGTGGGGGTGACGGTGTGAATGGAAAAACATGACTTTTAACGCAACTAATGTGCTATTTCTTCACATCGATGTTCTTCAAAAAGAGTTGCTGAAAATCTAAATGACAAGATTAGTCGTTGCAGTGGGCGAAGACATGCGAGTGGCAATGTGACGTAATCGTCACTCGGCGCTACCAACAGAAAATGCAACGTTTAGCTTCACCACGCAAATTTGACACTACAACTGCTAGGTCTCTTGAAATGAAAAAAAAAAACAAGGAAGTTGAGTTGATGTGTTCCGGAGAAATCCGATATGTGACAATCTGAACTATGTAACCATCAGACACGTTTACCTTTTATTGTGCCACTTACGTGCAGTTACCGTTGTTAGCAAAGTGGTTATCGCCGAGCGTGAACGTGCATCGGTTTCCTTTCAATTCTTGCTCTAGAAGGGATAGGCAGTCTACTAGCGTGTTGATTTACAGAATATCTAATAATAAATCAATACTTAAATATAGAGCTCTAAAACCGGCAGTATATTTACAATGTGCGGCCGATATTTTTATAGGCAATTATGTCGATATTTCTCCCTGCGATGTATCGAGACAGCGATACGTTTTTCGATGTACCGAGAGCCGATAATGATATGTTTTAAATATCAGTATATCTGAATTCCGATATTTTTAGAAATATGGACAGTCCTGGTAGGCAACGACTGCAGCGCCACTGTTCTCAGGTTTGGAAACACGGCAGGGTGGAAGGAAACCATTATAGCACTGTCGTAAGAGCGGTGCCTTAATTTCCAATGTATGCAGCCCTCTACATTAGACAGCCCTGCAAGATTCATGGTGCCAATTCCCTCCAGCACTACTTCAGACACTAGTCGAGTCGTTTCTGATCTGTAATATGAGTCCCGTAGCAGACGAAAACAGTGAACAAATAGCCTTCAAGCCTTGCTAGTGACTTGCTGCGTTTGTGACAGAAGACTTTCAACTTCTATACAGAGCATATACGAGGGCTATTCCGAAAGTAAGGTCCAATAGGTCGCGAAATGGAAACCACGGTAAAAATCAAAAATGTTTTATTTGCAACAGTTAGATACACCTTGCAGCTACTTATCTCCATAGTCGCCGACCCGACTTAGACGTGTATCGTAGCGTTGTACCAACTTTCCCATACCCTCGCTATAGAAGGCAGCCGCCAGTGCTCTCCGCCAATTCTCTACGCTGGCCTACGGCTCGTTGTCTTGTGCCGAAATGTTGTCTTCATAACCAGCGGTTCATGTGACCAGAGCTGAAACTCAGAGGGAGACAATTACGGGCTGTATTGTGGGTACTCTCACATTTCCATTTGAAAACGATGCAGGAGCATCTTCATTGCCCCTGCAGAATGCGGCTGAGAATTGTCTTGAAGACGAAACAGCACGACAGTTATGTAATGTTAGCTGCATAGCTTCAGGGGAAATTTCTCACCAGGCCCCCGTACTTGGCGGCAGACACTATTTTCTAGACATCTTTACGCACTCACTGCGAGCTCAGAAATGAGAAGAGCGACGTGATGCTAACTGGGGTTATACTAGAGACACTACCCAACACATCTGTGCAAAGCTTTATCGGATTTTCATAGTCGTTTCCATTTCGTGACCGATCGGACCTTACTTTCGGAATAGCCCTCGTATTTGGTAAAAACTTCAGTAACGCAGATAACGCTATTCAGTCCATTAAGTGGATGCAGTACTAGCATTCAGAACGTTCTGTAGTGCCACAAAATTGGAATTCACAATACCACAAGGCAACACTAAATTTGGAGCATCATGTACATTAATAGTGAATGATAGCACCAAGGAAGAATAAACACAAGAGAGAGATAAGCACGGCCGATGTGAGATGCTTGACTGATGATTTTACCTTGCCATCTTCTGAAGCATTTTCGTTGATCAATCGTGTAAGGCTATTGCATCTTCTTCTCATCTGAGTCATCAGTCTTCTGTTTGGTTAGATGCGACGGGCCACGATTTACTCTACTGAGTCAACCGTTTCATCCCAGAGTCCTCAATTATTTATTCAAAAATGGCTCTAAGCACTATGAGACTTGACATCTGAGGTCATCAGTCCCCTAGACTTAGAACTACCTAAACCTAACTAACCTAAGGACATCACACACATCCATGCCCGAAGCAGAATTCGAACCTGCGACCGCAGCAGCAGCGCGGTTCCGGACTGAAGCACTTAGAACCACTCGGTCACAACGGCCGGCCAATTATTTATTCTGTGTACTCCAGTCTCTCTCTTCCCCTATCATTTATGCACTGGACAGCTCATTCTAGTACCCTGGACGTTATTCCCTGATGTATTAATACATGTCTCATCGTCCCCATCTCTGCTTCTAGTCAGCGTTATTCACAAAGTGCAATTTCCGCCGTTTCTACAGGTTCTCACCTTTCTTTATTTGTGCACTTCATTTTCTGATTCCTCTGGTTACACATTTCAAGTGTTTCAGTTTTCTACGTCTTCTGTGACCTCACAGTCCGTGAGTCATTCCTGTACAACGTTATGGTTCAAATGGCTCTGAGCACTACGGGACCTAACTTCTCATGTCATCAGTCCCCTATAACTTAGGCCGGCCGCTGGTGGCCGAGCGGTTCTGGCGCTACAGTCTGGAACAGAATGGAATGGCTCTGAGCACTATGGGACTTAACATCTTAGGTCATCAGTCCCCTAGAACTTAGAACTAGTTAAACCTAACTAACCAAAGGACATCACACACATCCATGCCCGAGGCAGGATTCGAACCTGCGACCGTAGCAGTCGCACGGTTCCGGACTGCGTGCCTAGAACCGCGAGACCACCGCGGCCGGCTACAGTCTGGAACCGCGCGACCCTTACGGTCGCAGGTTCGAATCCTGCCTCGGGCATGGATGTGTGTGTCCTCCTTAGGTTAGTTAGGTTTAAGTAGTTCTAAGTTCTAGGGGACTTATGACCTCAGCAGTTGGGTTCCGTAGTGCTCAGAGCCATTTGAACCATTTGAATCCCTAGAACTTAGAACTAGTTAAACCTAACTAACCTAAGGACATCACACACATCCATGCCCGAGGCAGGATTCGAACCTGCGACCGTAGCGGTCGCGTGGTTCCAGACTGTAGCGCCTAGAACCGCTCGGGCACTCCGGCCGGCTTACAACGTTATGCTCCAAACGTATACTCTCGGAAATTTCTTTCTCAAATTGAGTCCTGTAATTGATACTAGCAGATGTCTTTTGAACACGAATGCTTTCTTTGCCTGTATTAGTTTCCTTCTAATGTCCCCTGGCTCCATCGTCTCTCTCAGTTAGGAAGCAATGTCATTAGCGAGTGTTATCATTGATACCCTCTCAGCTTCAATTTTAAACACACTTCAGAAACTTTACTGTATTTCTTTCATTGCTTCTTCGGTATACAGGTTGAACCGCACAAGAGAAAGACTACATTCCTATATTGTACCTATTTTTAATTCAAGTACTTCCATCCTGGTCTTCCAGTCTTATTGTTCCTCTCGTTTGCTCTTCTTGTGGTGTGTTAACTTGCTTTTCCTGAATCATTTGCCTGTTTTTCTTAGTATTTCGAACATATTTGCTCGACTTCATTATGTCGAAAGCTTTTCCCAGGTCGACGGATCCTATGGAAATGATTCGTTTTTCGTTACGTCTTGCTTCCATAATTAAATGTAACTCGGAACTGCCACCCAGATGCTTTTATGTTTCTTAGAGCCAAACTATTCATCATCTTACAGCATCGTCCCTTGGGATGCAGGCAGCGATGTCCATTCAATAGTTGAACAGTGAACTCACGGCTGAGGAAAAAGAGAAAACAGGGCTTTCTGCAGGCAGCCGGAAGTAACTAGGCCGGTGCCGCAAACCTCATGGCCTATGGTAATATGGCGTGATGCATTTGCACTGCTAAAGATGCAACCTCACCCCCACTGCCCTCCCCCCCCCCCCCCCCACCGTTTAACGTGCAGGCCACATAGCACCACCTCAGGTGGACAAGGAAAAATTTTCTGGTGGTGTGACGGATTTCGGAGAAATGGTATGCAGGTTGAGAAAAAGCGTAGTTTCTGTCTACAGATAACATTTTTAGGAAGCATACCAAAAAACACCACCGATTGTGACTTCATTGTGTGGCTGGTGGCTTGCCAGTCCGTTTCCGAGGGAGTACAACATTTCTTTTTCTCTTTTTGTTTTTCCACGATGGCGAAATCGCATCAGCGGGAAAAGCACGATCTGTCATTGGGTAGACGATCTATGAAGCTGGTCCTGAGTTCCACATTTTAGACTGAGAATGGCGGTAAGGAAGTTGATTAGGAGAGGAATTTTTATGGAGTCACTGGAGAGAGGATGGAAAACATTACAAAATTATACCATTTGCCAGTGTGGTAACAAACCGAATCATTGGCTAGGAAATTTTTGTGGTATGTAAATTGAAGGCGGATCATTGCAGTCAGCTGCAACGGTTCATTAAGCGGAATTAGCTGTGACGAACCAAAATGTGTACTGGGCCGGGACTCGACCCCGGGACCTCCTGCTTACTAGGCAGTTACGTTAACCACTACGCCATTTTTTTTTTTTTTTTTTTGTTCGTTGTTGATCGATGTGTTTGGTCGTTGCGGACGTCACATGATATCCGGTCAAGTTCGTTTTGTTGATCCTTCTGATCCTTCCACTCAGTTTTTTATTACAGAGGCCAACCAGCTCTCTGACCGAACACGCTGAGCTACCGTGCCAGCTGGCCTTTCGGGACACAGCGTTATCGCAGCTGCACGGAATATCTCGGTACGCCTGAAGGACGATCTACACTCCCACGGATTGCCACCTATCCGCAGTCCCTGTCCATTATACTCCCATTCAGATGGTTCGAATGGCTCTAACCATTATGGGACTTAACATCTGGGGTCATCAGTCCCCTAGAACTTAGAACTACTTAAACCTAACTAACCTAAGGACATCACACACATCCATGGCCGAAGCACGATTCGAACCTGCGACCGTAGCAGCAGCGCGGTTCCGGACTGAAGCGCCTATAACAGCTCGGCCACAGCGGCCGGCATACTCCCGTTCGCTATTCAGAGATTCCTACTGGAGGTCAGGCGCATTTGTGCATTCGTAGTGAAGAAACGAGATCCATTTCCCAGCTTGGTTTACCAATTATATGAATGTGAGGTATCAGTGAACTGATTCCGCTTAATGTCCCGCTGCAGCTGACAGCACTGATCCCTCTTCAGTTTACATATAACGTTTCACAGCCGCGGATTCTGCATGGTGTCTGTTCTCTCGGACAGACACCGCACATTCATATAATTTTAGGTGTGTGACTGACTGTCGCCAGGTGCACAACAACCCTGGGGCGGCGGTGGGGTGGGTGGACTGCTGTGGCCTGTTGTGGGACTGTGAACCACGGAGGGCTACGGCGGGACGAAGCCTCTCTGTCGTTTCTAGGTCCCCAGTTCAATACACACCATACACAATCCACAACATTCTCATATTTCATAAACGGTTTGAGATAGCGAAATCAAATTTTGGCAAATGATAGCACTCAAAGAGGAGAGTGTTCTTCCACGGTCACAGGTTTTTTTCGATGAAAGAATGTAATTTTCAAGGGGCATCGACAGCTGCTGAAACTAGAAATGCTTTAGGTTTTGGAACAAAATATGTGAAGATATTACACGTTTTTTTTGTACTGGGGATGTGCTTTCTCATAAGTTACTGACTTTATTTTTCCTCAGTTCCCCACTTCATGCACTTAATAAACCACTGCTTCAGAATTCTCTCGCAATTGTGTCTGCATATGTTAGTGAGGTGAGACAGTGTAAACTCCGCTGTGGGTTAGAAAAAGAAGCAAACTTTGAGATGGCAACCAGAGAAATGTGTATGTTATACTCGAAATTCGTCCTCATGACGCTTCTCTGAAAGTTACAAATGGTTCAGAAGCCAGGTGAAAATAAATGGCTGCATTTCTGGCGAAATTCCTTTTAGATAGTGACGAAAGCGGAGGTGACAGCAGATCTTTTTGAATAGTCACCATGCAAGTGTGGGCGTGGAGGTGCCCCGACTGCTCATCTAGCGGCATTTCGCGCGTATTATAACATGGTTCAAATGGGTCTAAGCACTATGGGACTTAACATCTGAGGTCATCAGTGCCCTAGACTTAGAACTACTTAAACGTAACTAACCTAAGGACATCAGACACATCCATGCCCGAGGCAGGATTCGAATCTGCGACCGTAGTAGCAGCGCGGTTCCGGACTTAAGCGCCTAGAACCGCTCGGCAACGGCTGCCGGCTATTATAACATGGTATACCGCTCAGTTCTCTATGGACAGTGGGGTACATCGAACTGATATCGCCGGCCGCGGTGGTCTAGCGGTTCTAGGCGCTCAGTCCGGAACCGCGCGACTGCTACGGTCGCAGGTTCGAATCCTGCCTCGGGCATGGATGTGTGTGATGTCCTTAGGTTAGTTAGGTTTAAGTAGTTCTAAGTTCTAGGGGACTGATGACCACAGATGTTGAGTCCCATAGTGCTCAGAGCCATTTGAACCATTTTGAACTGATATCGTGACATCTCTATTCGTACACTCGTCAAAGGATTCCCCACATCTTGTTCATGACCATAGCGGGTGCCAGTCAGATGTTGTACTAAGCTAGTGAGAATTACCTTACAGCAAATTTATGACAACCGTGTACTGTTTATCGCGATACCATGGGTCTAGGCACTCGCTATCTTGGGGTGTGCTCATAAGCTCTGTAGCAGTCCAATACCCCAGATCCCAAACCTTCATTTCTGTTCACTGAGCGACAGCAAGTAATACAAAAACTGCACAGGATATGCAAGTGTATAGACGGAAAACATTAGTCCGTCTTTCATCATTCCCAAAACAGGATGAGGTAACTATGAAAATTACTTGTTCTGCCGACCAGTATCTATATGAATACCTGCGAATACCTGATCCTGGGAACCATCGCATTCATGCTCCATGTTTAGCAAAGCCCTTTTACCCTGTAGCAAAGCTACCGGCAACATGTCATTCAGTGATATTTCTATTTGTGCAGCCTTTACTTAAGGACACTCCACAACATCACTATTCTCTCCTTCTTTACATGCTACAAACAACGCAAAAAAATTACATAAAGCGCTACCTTGGCCTGCAACGTCCTGAAATTGAGCTGGGAACGCATTTCCTCTTCCAGAAATTTAATAAATGAATCAGGATCGCTCAAAGCTAAATTAAATATTGAACTGCCAGTCATTTTATCCTTCCCGCTTTGGCGCCAATTGCTGAGCGGAGTTGAATAGGAATTGTGCCTCAGTAATCATCGCAAACACTGAGAAACGAGTATTTTAGCTCTGTTTTTGCAGACTTTTTAATGGCACATCTGTTGGAATTTTACTCTGCTCTGAGTCAAGAATGGCGTAAACACCACATATTTGTTTCCTTGCCGGCACTACTTTCCACACAGAATAGTGTAACTTTTTGGTTTCTTTCCCTTCCCTAATTTCGCAATCGTCAAGAAAAGTGACACAAGTAAAAAAAAGGCAATTTTTAGTTTTTGTCACTGAAAAATACGTGCGAAGTGTCCCAAAGTACACGAAAAGCGTCACATCTCTATCTTGCGACTTGTCCACTTCAGGATAGTTGTATCAGTTTTGTTGTGGGCTACTTCACGATTCGCCAATGTATCACTTCGGCGTTCCTACTGGGAGGTGTGCATGGGCCATTCAGGAAGAGTGGCATAGTCTGAGTTTTTGAAACTTTTCTTGTATAAGGAGAGTTAAATGTATTTTAATATAACTGACTATTACAATGTATGTGTTTATAAGTGTCTGCATCTTACATTACAATGTCCTGCAGACAAGCATGCATATCTGAAGGAATATACACTGTTTTGACGATTACAGCTGCTGTAAACATTAAGAAATTTCGTACGTTGCAGCGTACAAGGAAAAAATGGAGATTTCTGCTATAAAGAGTTCATAAAGAATCTTTTTTTACGCGAAAAGTGCTTCTACATTATTATAACCCATCTATAATTCTCTGTTTTCGTATATGCTGTTTCTCAAATTGTACTTAACTGATGTTCCTTTTAAGTGTATTAAGTGTATTACTTTTCATCAATTACAGTTTTACGTTTTTTATTTTAACTAAAATACTAATTTTCCCTGGTGGAGATTCGAATGTATTACACGTTACAAAAAGTATATATATATTGTAACGTATAATACATTAGAATCTCCATCAGGGGAAATTAGTACTTCAGTATATATATATATATATATATATATATATATATATATATATATATATATATATATATATATATGGGAAAGCGAATGTAAGTCAAGAAGTTACATTTCTTAGGAGACATGTTTTATTGACTTTCGTGAAAGATATAACTGGAAGAACTTTTTCCACGTTATTAATAACAATGTTAATTACCTAGAAGAGCTTTATATTCCATGTAACGTATTTAAAGTTTTATGTAACTTAGCCAATTTTGCCATACTAAGAACAGGACTCATACAATGGCGACCTTTCCACTACAATACTATGAACATAGTTCTAAGTAATGAAAATAAAAAGAAATAATAATTTCTGACAGAATCTACAGCTAAATGACTGTCAGTTTAGCAGCATCAATTCAGGCAACATGTAATTCTTCCGGGTCAGGGTAGTTGTCCATCTCTTCAGTTGTTTTGAGATCTTAGTATAAGTTATGTAATTGAAGTGGGAGGAGAACCAAAAGGTCTTTCTTTTCTTCTTTTGAAATTGGTAGTGTTCCGCGATAACATTTTCCAAGTTGCAGTCGAATACCTATCTTCTTCCTACGAATGAAGATTATTGATTGAAACGGCTTATCCTCATTGAGATTCTTTTTGAAAAACGCTGTACCATACTCTTTCGTCAAACTAAACATCCTACCACTTAAAATGATTTCCCTGTGTATCTTTCGTTCGAAGTTGTAAAGCGTCTTTCAGAACAGCAGAAAAATCCAAGAAGTCAGTATGAGACAGTACTACAACTCCCAATTTCCTTTTCTTGACAATTGAGGGTACCACTTGATGCTAATCATATGGATGAGCCACTGGTACTTCCAACTTCTTCTTTTGCTTTTTGATTAGGCCATGGTCAGCATCACATTCCAAGTGTCTGTGGCCACTAACCATGAATTTATGATAAACTGCATTCAGATTTGGATTTTCCTGTACGGCGAACAAGAATATTGCAACCTCGTAAGGGTTTTGTATTCTGTTCTTCGCGGGTGTCTCTGTATAATGTCACGTCTGAAGGAATTGATATCAGTTCCTTGAAAACAAACACTACAATCTGATTCCCACAATGAACACACTCAGCTTCATGTCACATGTAGCAAGTTACGCTGCCTGTAGCGGTTTAATGCATGGTCAAATTGTATGTAGACATTGACCGTTTATAGAAAAGCAACTGAAGTATTCAAAAACGGTGTCGGCTGACACTGTTGTAGGTCGAAAGCATAATATAGCAACGAACTATCCCTGCTGGAACGTTTCTTGTCTTTGTCCTTTTGAAGTTACGCATTGTCCGCCTCAGTGTAAAGAGCAGATAACTCGGCGTCATTTTCTTCCATAGAACCGTCTTTCACGGATGCAAATTTCTTTCTAGCATGTAGGACATCACATTTATGACAGCTATCCACTTAAGGCTCTTCAAATGTAAGGTTCATATTGTAGATCTCTCTCTCGTATATTCTTCTATAAACTGACCTATCCTTTCAACCACAGTACGTATGCAAATACAAATACGATAGTAGACAAACTCCATTACTTTCTCTACGTGTGTGGTGTGATTTATAACGAGGAAATGATTAAATGTGATCTCTTCATTCTTTTACTTTCTCCGGAAAGTGTTTGTTACTGGGTAGTGTTTTCCCCCTGTAGTCATCGCTTAACATTCCAGACAAACTAGCGTGTCAACTGGTAAGTGCAAATATTATGAACATCTGGGACTCATGAAAGGTATTCATGAAAAACCCTCTGCACCGCGAAATGATTCTACTTTTATTAGAAAATGAAACAAATGAGGAACCATACGGCATTTTGTTTCTTCGGGATCCCATGTCCTTTTCCGTGATGTTTGCAGTTTCCTATGAAGCAATGAGTTTGGCCACATAACTTACTCTTTTGTCTCGATTACCAAGAGCCCAATACTCAATAAGTATTTGTGTCCCAACCGTGTTCTTTTCATCACCCATTTTGTCTAGTTTTTCTTTATATTTCAAACGGCACAATTTTAGGGCTCTAGTTGTAACCTCTTTCCCTTTGGCTGTTATTTATTTTTGTCCTGTTTTCCGCTTTCGTTTTCATTCCTCTCTCTCTTTTAGAGAATGAATACCTTTCACAGCATTTGGTGCAGACATTTTTTTCTGGTTCAGCAGTTACAGAGTCAACTTCCTGTGCAATACTGTCAATTATCTTCCTTTTTTAAGGTCTTCCGGCGGTCACTAACATACAAACATTTGTATCCTCAGCCTCAATTGACTTTCTCTTCCAGTACATAGCCCTCATCAATGTCGCAATCGACAGATATGTCTGACAAAGGATTACTATCATTGCCCATTGCACCCTCAACATCCTGGATTACTCCTAACATCTCCTCAGTTGGCTCTGGCGACACATGTGAAAATGTATCTTCCTGTTTTTTCAGGTTAACTACCACCTTTCTCCTATTAATTTCATTAAGAGCTGAAATACACTGAAACAAAAAACTTACATACACTGAAACAAGTTCTAAATAACAGGAAATTTTGACCGTGAAAGAGCTACTTATGATAATACTGCATCGTGTATTCCATACTAAACATTATCAAGAGCATTACTTGTTTCATCATTTTTGTCCTGTGTTAAAGATTTCTTTGTACATTATAATATTCTTAATGGCCTAACAGACATATTCAAGAGTATACTGTCTTCTGTTGCTATTATTCTGTCTTATTCATGTGATTTAACCACCAGATACCACTATACTGTACACTAATAATGCTGAGAATTAATATGTTTTCGTACTCTGATTAAATGTTCACAGCTTCCTATAGTGCTCAGAGAGGTAGCAATTCGTCATTGACATTCTATATGATAGCATGCATTGCGCCAGTCATCACCTGCATCACTTTCCATGACCAGATCAAAGAGTGTAACAAGACTTTTTGACAATTTGCTGACTTATTCACTTTTTCCCTGGCGGCCTAGATCTTATTTGGGGTAAAAAAGTGGCAAAATTGTTACATGAGGGGACATAACAAAAACAAAAAAGTTTTTAGAAAATCAAGAAAAGTGACACGACTCAGAGAATTAATTAACAATTACCTGATAACACCTCACATTCGACGAGTACAGAACTATATGTCCACTTTGTATTATGGCAGAATATGGGAGAGAGTGTCACGGAAATGATACAGGATTTGGGCTGGACATCATTAAAAGAAAGGCGTTTTTCGTTGCGATGGAATCTTGTCACGAAATTCCAACTTTCTCCTCCGAATGCGAAAATATTTTGTTGACACCGACGTACATAGGGAGGTACGATCACCTCTATAAAATAAGGGAAATCAGAGCTCGTACGGAAAGATATAGGTGTTCATTCTTTCCGTGCGCTATGCGAGATTGTAAAAATAGAGAATTGTGAAGGTGGTTCGATGAATTCTCTTCCAGGCACTTAAATGTGATTTGCAGAGTATCCATGTAGATGTAGATGTACTGTTGTATAGACTACAATGGAATTTATTGTCAAAATTGTTTCCTTGAAATTTAAAGGACGCTTACACTATTTCAATACTTATATAGTTCTTTAAGTCGGCTTTTCCCAAGTACTGCATTTTTTAGTTGTGTCATTGATCTTGCTGTGATGCGATATGATCCGAAGGAAGTATAGAAACTCTGAATCTGGATGGTCCAAAGGGAACCTGAATCAATGGTCTCTCAAATGCAAGTCCGCTGGATTATACATCTAAAAAATGTTATTCTCTTTTTATTCAATTTCTAAGTTGCGTATGTTGTTGTTGTATTGAATTACGTGGAAATGTAAACCCTATAAATATCGTGAAATGAAATGCCCTCTCATATTTAAAGTTTAGTCTTCTTTGTTAAGGAAATGTGGCCATAACCAGGACATACTTGCTTTCCGCAAAGTATTTATAATGAGCGTAGAAAATAGTTAAAAGATTTACATAAACCAAATAAATTAAGCAATGTAAAAAGAATTGTGCTGTAGTAGTAGTAGTAGTAGTAGCTTTATTCACCCGTAGATGTATTTTTACAAGGATATAGGACATCTCAAATTATTTACAAGTTTAGACAAATTTAAAATAAGCTAATTCTTATACACATATATTTACAGACTTCTAGTTAGAGACAATCATTAGATTTACTCCTGGTATACAATACTTTTGCTGATAGCACAGTTCTGTTGTTGGGGCACGCTGGACCCATTTTATCAGCATATCCTCCCAATGTAAGACATAAAACAGTCAGCCTGCATATAAGATTATCATGATGAACTCCCATTCTTTCAGCGACGGCAGGAACTAGCTCACTTTCCATTCTGAAAAAGCATGAGTAGTATGGTGGAGCATATTGCTCGACATATTCATCGACTAGCTTAAGGATGGTTGTAAAACAGTTCAAGGTAGCTACTGCCTTTGCTGAAGGCAATAAGCACCATACCTGAAATATTTTGATACCGACTGCCAAGCGCAAATCGAGAGTAAAATCGTCAGAAATTATAAAAATAGTGACAAGGAAGTGTGAATGGTTTTTAGAAAGTTTAAGGAAAACAACGTGTAATTGATCCCAAAATGCCGTCAATCCACTACGGCACACGCAACATTTATGCTTAGCACACGTGGTACAAAGGCCATACTACATGAAAGACTTGAACGAACGATAATCTATCTTCCTCAGAGACTGTAAGAAAAACATCATTACCCCTGATATTCGGATGAATTGCAACTTAAATAACCCACTTTACAAAGCAACGAACGTAACATCTCAACTTAAAATGCAGGTTTTTAAGTTCTGAAAAGACCGTGAAAATCACCATCTAAGCCTCATAAAAGGATCCAGAAAATAGGTACACGTTACCTGCTCAGTACACGCTAGTGATCTCATCTATACTCGGATCTTACACAAGCATGAAACATCTTACCATATCCACTTCTCTCGAGTAACTACTCCCGACTGGACCATCAATGGCGTATTCAAAACCCAAGCGTTCCTACGAGCCACGTACCGCCTTCGACACTGATTGGCTACCATGATTCGTCTCTTCAAAGAGCATCTTAGAAGCCTTCTACTGGGCATGGTCAAAGACAGTTATGCAGTGATCGATAGCTATGTACAGACTATATCCTTGTAGTGTTTACCGATTTCAGAACAAGCAAGAGTAAGTCAGTACCGGAAGTTGTGGAAGTGACAGTCGACTTTCAAGTTTTCAGTGAGTGACGTAGTAGCTGTCCTTAAAAATATAACTGTGGTGTCACTGCCAGACACCACACTTGCTAGGTGGTAGCTTAAATCGGCCGCGGTCCATTAGTACATGTCGGACCCGCGTGTCGCCACTGTGTGATCGTAGACCGAGCGCCACCACACGGCAGGTCTCGAGAGACGTACGAGAACTCGCCCCAGTTGTACGACGACGTTGATAGCGACGATACGGACGAAGCCTTTGCTCTCATTTGCCGAGAGACAGAATAGCCTTCAGCTAAGTTAATGGCTACGACTTAGCAAGGCGCCAATTGTATTAGTGCATGTATCTTACGAGTCTCATTTGTATAGTCAAGAGAGATGTACCAAAGGAAGTATTAAAAGTTAAGTATATACCAAAGCTACGTATTTTCTTTATAGTATTCAATACGTATCCTGTTCCAGACTTGACGCCAGTCGGCGTGTGTGTACGCGTGCCTTTCGGCATCCTCCTCAGTGTGGCGTGACTAGCTTGTTACGCCACAACAATAACAATATGATTATATGCGTCTCAAAAGTGTGGGCGACGTAATTGTGGTGTAAAGTTAGGTTCATATTGATTGAAACTGTATAAAAATGCGATCGTGCTTTTGACTTGTGTCCGCTCGTTACAATTGCCACAAGACAAGGGAGAGACAATAAGGTTTTTTTATTTATCACATTTCGCCTTATGTTTCATTGATGAGAAATGAAAATGACTCGAGAGCAGAGATATAGTTTACTCAAGTAAGCTCCTAATCGATTTGCAATAGACAAAAACAATAACATAATAAGTAAACACATTGAAGTTCCAAAACATTCTGATCGCTGTTCTCGACGAGAGTTAATGCGGCCCGAAAGCGTTGTGAACCCAAAAGCTGTTCAGACCGACGCAGAATTTTTCTGTTATTTTAATTATCTTTTGATAAAGGCGTGGCATGTGAATATCATAAGTGAGCACTGTAATTGTTGGTTTTTGCTACTGTGCGTCCCGATAGAGACGATCCTATCTCCAGACGGTTGGACACTGAGACTCAAAGCAACTATTCATGATATATGGCCATGAACATAATAAGACAAATTTATCTTTTAATATTTATTTGACATTTAGATTCACTACTTACAGAGTATTACAAAAGTATGACACAAAAACAACTTTCAGTCATCAATATTTCTGAAATTCTGGTAGTACATCACAATCTCTTTTCAGCTGCGGAAGTCAAAGAAACATTTTCTCTCATTCTGACCGTATGAACTTGGTTTTAGCCACGCAGCTCTTGTTTCGGCATCGCTTTCATTTTTTTTGTCTGTGATTGGGCAGAGAGGCAGATGTCTACTCTCATTTTTCCTAACATCTCTGATTTGATCCATTATAACTGGTTCTGAAAGCCTGCAACTGTGAAAACAATAGGTTTGTTTATAAATAACTCATCTGCTACCAGTCACGATTTTCTTTATTTTATTTTTAGCACGACGCGTTTCGGGAAATGATTCCCATTTTCAAAGTGCGTTTTTTGTGTTTGTTATGCCATTTCTATGTGATGTTGTCGATGTCTGAGAGTCTGCTTCATTTCGTTGAATTTACTGCAATATATAAGAAAACATGCGATTTTTAGTTGGTTGTCGATCTGTTTGTGAAGTCAAGGAGCTACCTCATGAGATACAGATTCAGAGTCTGAAGAGTAAATGTCCTGTTGTGCTGCAGTTTCCGCTGAATTCAGGGATTCACCAAAATAAACCTTAAAATCCAGTAGATCTATGACTGATTTCTTGCTAGTACCTAGTGCCTGCTGATTCTTTACTCAGTCAATGACTTCACAACCGCCAAGCCAACGAAACGGAAGAAGATTCATGCAGACCACTTCTATGTGCCGCCATGACTCAGTGAACGCAACATTTCGATGTAGCCAACAGCGGAAACCAAATATCACTGAGAAAAAAATTCTGAAGACAGCTAAAATGTCCAGCGTACTGGACACATGGTTGCAATGTAGGAGAAACTGTAATAGCACATAAAGAAAAATAAAGACCTAACGTCCAGCTGACTGGACGCGGGGACATATGAGGATAAGGTGATGAGAAATGTATATAACCGGAGCAGAGACGAATGGGGAATCATATTAGCGATGATACGGGCATCGGATGGGAAATCCACTGACGTAAGAGACTTTGACAAAGGACAGACTGTTGTTAAGATGACCCCTACGTGTTCCTATGGTGACGCACCGACATTGTTAATTATTACTGCAGTGGTTACGGTATCATAGAGATTGGACTGAAGACCGCTGGCTGCATACTTACTTTCCGTGTCCGGAACTAGACTTCAGACTTCCAAAAATTAGCAGCCACTATGGCCTTGTCATTTGTCTCCCGTAAGTCATTCATTGTGCAGGGCCGGTCTAAATATGGACAGATAAGCAGGTGTTGAGGATCCTGGACAGAACCACACAGACACAGAGTGTTCTCATTCTCTTTTAGGAAACCCCATTGCTGTAGGTTTGTCTTGCACTGTGGCACTTCTACCCTCATACGGTTTAGGGTTATCCAGACTGTGTATGGTAGGTCTCCACCAGGTGCCAGTTCTTCTTTTACATCTTTATGGGGATTTCTCAGGTCGATTTCCCACCTTTTCACACGATTCTCTGTAGCCGACCCTTCCAGGCAATAAAGATCATATTCCCCAAGAACATGAAGCGGCATAACACCGAATCAGAAGTGAGAGTGCCCTGCAATCTCTCAGTATGCTTTTCCAATCCCACACCGTCGCCCCTACAGCAAGAAAACTCCAACTTCGGCGCCAATTGCTGAGCGGAGGTGTATAGGAATTGTACCTCAATAATCACCGCCTACACTGAGAAACGAGTATTTTAGCTCTGTTTTTGCAGCCCTTTGAATGGCACATCTGTTGGAATTTTACTCCACTCTCAGTCAAGAAGGGCGTAAACACCACATATTTGTCTCCTTGCCAGCGCTAGTTTCCACAGAGAGTAGTGTAAATTTTTTAGGTGCTTTCCCTTCCCTAATTTCGATATCGTCAAGAAAAGTGACACAAGTCAAAAAAAGGCAATTTTTAGTTTTCGTCACTGAAAAATACTTGCGAAGAGTTCCGAAGTACACGAAATGCGTCACATCTCTATCTTGCGACTTGTCCACTTCAGGGCAGTTGTATCAGTTTTGTTGTGTGCTACTTCACGATTCGCCACTGTATCACTTCAGCGTTGCTACTGGGAGGTGTGCATAGGCCATTCAAGAAGAGTGGCATAGTCTGAGCTTTTGAAACTTTTCTTGTATAAGGAGAGTTAAATGTATTTTTAGTATAACTGATTATTACAACTCCCTTCCAGGGGTCGGGTACGTGACAGGAAACTCTTCCTCGAACAAAGCCGTCGGTCAGGAGGCTGGTGTCCAGATAAAGGGTGACGCATGTCCTTTTCTTGCTTGGTTTTTTCGGCTTCGGCAGCGATGTCACGGCCGGCCGCGGTGGTCTAGCGGTTCTAGGCGCGCAGTCCGGAACCGCGCGACTGCTACGGTCGCAGGTTCGAAGCCTGCCTCGGGCATGGATGTGTGTGATGTCCTTAGGTTAGTTAGGTTTAAGTAGTTCTAAGTTCTAGGGGACTGATGACCACAGATGTTAAGTCCCATAGTGCTCAGAACCATTGGAACCATTTTTTGCGCGATGTCACGTCGTATGTTGGGCGGTGCGATCCCCATGATTAAGTACATCTTGTGCACTGGGGTTGGCCTCAAGCATCCGGTAACAATCCGTGCCGTTTCATTCACCGCGACATCAACTTTCCTTGCGTGTGTTAATGCAGACCATACTGGAGGGGAGTATTCCGCGGCTGACACGCTGAGCGCGAGGGCTGAAGTTCTCAGGACTTTTGGGTTTGCACCCCAGGATCCGCTGGTTGGTTTCCTGATGATGTTTCTAGTTGAGACTTTTTCCCTTGTGGCAATACAATGATGTTTATAAGTCAGTGTGCGATCCAACGTGACACCAAGATATTTGGGCGTTTTACAATGCTGGAAACGTTCACCTCTCCATATTACATGTAATTTACGATTTGACTCCATGTTCATTAAATGGAATGCACAGACCTGCGTCTTGGAGGGGTTATGCCTTAGGTGGTTTGCCTCATAATACTGGGAGAGAGCTTTCAAGGTACTGGTTAATGTCTCCTCTACATCCATAAAATTGTTACCTTGGGCTGCAACTGCAGTGTCATCGGCATACATAAATTGGCCCGTGATGTTTGGCGCTGGTTGGTCATTTGTATATATATTATACAGGGCTGGGGCGAGGATGCTTCCCTGAGGTAGGCCATTCCTCTGATTTCTCCACCTGCTCCCCTTGCCCTGGAGACTGACGAAAAATCTCCTATTATGCAGGAAAGTACCTATCAGTGATGTTAAATGGTAATCTCTTGTCACATTATACAGGATGAGTCACCTAACATTACCGCCGGATATATTTCGTAAACCACATCAAATACTGACGAATCGATTCCACAGACCGAACGTGAGGAGAGGGGCTGGTGTAATTGGTTAATACAAACCATACAAAAATGCACGGAAGTATGTTTTTTAACACAAACCTACGTTTTTTTAAATGGAACCCCGTTAGTTTTGTTAGCACATCTGAACATATAAACAAATACGTAATCAGTGCCGTTTGTTGCATTGTAAAATGTTAATTACATCCGGAGATATTGTAACCTAAAGTTGGCGCTTGAGTACCATTCCTCCGCTGTTCGATCGTCTGTATCGGAGAGTACCGAATTACGTAGGCATCCACAGGGAACCGTGATGGACCTTAGGTACAGAAGAGACTGGAACAGCACATAACGTCCACATGCTAACACCTTTTTATTGGTCTTTTTCACTGACGCACATGTACATTACCATGAGGGGTGAGGTACACGTACACACGTGGTTTCCGTTTTCAATTACGGAGTGGAATAGAATGTGTCCCGACACGTCAGGCCAATAGATGTTCAATGTGGTGGCCATCATTTGCTGCACACAATTGCAATCTCTGGCATAATGAATGTCGTACACGCCGCAGTACATCTGGTGTAATGTCGCCGCAGGCTGCCACAATACGTTGTTTCATATCCTCTGGGATTGTAGGCACATCACGGTACACATTCTCCTTTAAGTGAAACGCCCGTCGAACATCCTGTCAAGGGTCAGCCTAGTGTTAATTGTGGAATGTGCAGGTGCACACGCGTTTCCAAATGGCTCAAATGGCTCTGAGCACTATGGGACTCAACTACTGAGGTCATTAGTCCCCTAGAACTTAGAACTAGTTAAACCTAACTAACCTAAGGACATCACAAACATCCATGCCCGAGGCAGGATTCGAACCTGCGACCGTAGTGGTCTTGCGGTTCCAGACTGCAGCGCCTTTAACCGCACGGCCACTTCGGCCGGCACACGCGTTTCCAGTGAGACATTTTCGAGCAACGTTGGCAGATCATTCTGTAGAAATGCGATGTATGTTGCAGCTGTTTGGGCCCCTGTAATGAAGTGAGGACCAATGAGGTGGTCACCAATGATTCCGCACCATATATTTTAGAGTCCGCGGTCGCTGTCGCTCTACCTGTCTGAGCCAGCGAGGCTTGTCCACGGACCAGTAATGCATGTTCCGTAGATTCACTGCCCCGTGGTTTGTGAAACGCGCTTCATCGGTAAACAGGTAGAACTGCAACGCATTCTCTGTTAATGCCCATTGACAGAATTGCACTCGATGATTAAAGTCATCACCATGTAATTGCTGATGTAGCGACACATGAAACGGGTGAAAGCGGTGACGATGCAGTATGCGCATGACACTACTCTGACTCAGTCCACCGGCTCTCGCAATGTCCCGTGTACTCATGTGTGGGTTCATGGCAACAGCAGCTAACACACCAACTGCAACCGCTTCTCCTGTGACGGGCCTGTTACGGACCCGTTTGCGTGCTACGACCATACCTGTTGCATACAGTTGGCGGTAGATGTTTTGCAATGTGCGGCACGTTGGATGCTCTCTGTCCGGGTACCGTTCTGCATACACCCTGCAGACTTCAGCTGCATTTCGTCGACACTCACCATAGATGAGTATCATCTCCACCTTTTCAGAGTTCGAATACACCATGGTCACAGTTCCTACAACACTTCACTATCACAGACGTCTGGTAACACGGTGTACTACAGTTGGTCTGCGTGCGGAGACGAATGCAGAACAACAATAGCAGCAAGCGGTACTTGCGGACACTGCGAAAGCTAGACCAAACCACAACAGTGCACTACAGCCACACTCGTAAACACAGTCGTCATCGTAAACATGTCCCTGCAGATGCTGCTCGCCGACCGTGGCCCGTGTTTGTTACAACACGCAACTGAACGTCGGAGGTTTCAAGCGTCAACTTTAGGTTACAATATCTCCGGATGTAATTAACATTTTACAATGCAACAAACGGCACTGATTACGTATTTGTTTATATGTTCAGATGAGCTAACAAAAAAACGGGGTTCCATTTAAAAAAACGTAGGTTTGTGTTAAAAAACATACTTCCGTGCATTTTTGTATGGTTTGTATTAAACAATTACACTAGCCCCTCTCCTCACGTTCGGCCTGTGGAATCGGTTCGTCAGTATTTGATGTGGTTTACGAAATATATCCAGCAGTAACGTTAGGTGACTCACTCTGTATACTTTCCTAAGGAGCCTCTGATGGTTTACAGTATCATATGCAGCTGAAAGGTCTATGAATGCCACTCCCGTGATCTCTTTCCCCTCAAACCCATCCTCGATGTGTTGGGTCAGGTTCAGGACTTGACCGCAGCACGATTTGCCGGGATGAAACCTGCCTGCGGTGGGATGATCTAATGTTCCAAGACGCTTTCTATGCGACTTAGCGTCAGGCGTTCCAAGACAGAGGTCGGAAGTTTTTTGGATCATCAGAGTCCTTTCCTGGTTTCAGAAGTGCTGGATGAATCACGTTCTTTGATACACCAACGTGGATGATCGTGTCCGGATAAAGCTGTCGTCCTGGCGAATGGCTGCTCGAAACACGCATTACGCCACGGACGATGGCCGATGGGAGCACTATTACACTAATGGGGATATTTACGTGAACTTCCGTGGGTCTTGTGTTGTTATATGTTGCCTTTGCTTGAAATATAGCACCATTTATCCATCATCTATCAGAGATCATTGGAACGGCGGAAAGTTCCACGGGACTGGAAGAAGGCCCAGGTCACAGCAATCTATAAAAAGGGTAGAAAATCGGATGCACATTTCACCGACATCGATTTGTTGTAGAATCATGGAACATATTTTGTGTTCTGACATAATGACATAATGACCTTTCTAGGCTCTGACAAGCTCATCTGCAGAAACCAGCATGGTTTTAGGAATGAGCGGTCATGCGAGACACAGCTGGCTCTCTTTGTGTGTGATATACAACAGGCTCTAGATACCGGCTCCCATGTTGAAGCCATATTTCTCGACTTTCGAAAGGCGTTAGACTCAGTTCCGCACTGTCGCTTGCTCCAATAAGTGTTCGCTTACGATCTATCCGATGACATATGCGGGTGGATAATAAGTTTTCTAACAGACAGAGAGCAGTATGTCGTCCTGAACGGGGAGACTTCAACAGAAACAAGCGTAGGATCAGGTGTGCCCCAGGGCAGCATAATAGGTCCGCCGCTTTTTACGATTTACATAAACGATCTGGTTGATGGTACTGACAGACGCATTAGACTGTTTGCCGATGATGCTGTAGTGTACAGGAAAAGAGTATCACACGGAAGTGAGGATTTGCAGAAAAAATGCGTGGTGAAATGACTCTGAATTATCTCTCAATATTAGTAAGTGTAAACTAAAGCCTATAACAAAGCGAAAATCCCCATTAATGTACGAGTACAAAATAAATGCCCAGTCTTTGAAAGCGGTAACATCCGTAAAGTATCTGGGAGTAACTATTAGAAATGATCTCAAATGGAACGATCATATTACACAAGTAACGGGTAAGGCGGTAGAATCCTGAAGCGGTGCAGTCCTTCAACAAAGGAAATTGGTTACAATACTTAAGTTCTCCAGTCTGAGTATTGTTAGTCTGTTTGGGACCCTTACCAGCTGGGTCTGATTCAAAAGATTGAGAAGGCCCAAAGAAGAGCGGCAAGATTCGTGACTGGTACATTTAGCCATCGCGAGAGCGTTACAAATCTCATAGAAAGTCTGAAGTGGGACACACTTGCAGACAGACGGCGCGCTAAACGGAAGGGACTGCTCACTAAATTATGAAATCCTATCTTCACCGAGGATGTAGAGCGTATATTATTACCACCAATTTTGAAATCGCGCAATGTTCACCATCCAAAGATAAGGGAAATTAGAGATCGTACTGAGGCGTTCAGAAGGTCGTTTTACCCTCGCGCTATCCCCGAGTGGAACAGAGGGAGGACCGAGCGAGGTGGCGCATTGGTTAGCACACTGGACTCGCATTCGAAAGGACGATGGTTCAAGCCCGCGTCTGGCCATCCTGATTTAGGTTTTCCGTGATTTCCCTAAACCGCTCCAGGCAAATGCCGGGATGGTTCCTTTGAAAGGGCACGGCCGAATTCCTTCCCGTCCTTCCCTAATCCGATGAGACCGATGACCTCGCTGTTTGGTCTCTTCCCCCAAACAATCCAATCCAAATCCAAACAGAGGGAGGGAAATATGACTTTGACGCTAATTGTGTCCTCCGCCACACACCGCTTGGTGGCTAGCGGAGTATATATGTAGATGTAGATAATCGAAGCCACCGAGATAGCTGTGGACTACGTAACCATTACTGCGGAGTATCTGCAGCGTTTCATGCATGAAACCTTCCTTAATGGCGATGGCATCTTCCAGCCAGGTAACCCGTGTTATAAGGCCAGAGTCGTGATACTGTGGTTTGAGGAGCACGGTAGTGAACTCACGTTGATATCTTTAAATAAAAACTAAACTCCGTCCGAACTGGCTATTAAGGCCCAACGTTACCGACCGGCCGCCATGTCATCCTCAGACCTCAGGCGTTGCTGGAGACGGAGATGGAGGGGCATGCGGTCAGCACTCTGCTCTCCAGGCCGCTGTCAGTTTACGAGACCAGAGCCACTACTTCCCGATCAAGTAGCTCCTCAGTTCGCCTCACAAGAGCTGAGCGCACCCCGCTTGCCAACAGCCCTCGGCAGACCGGGCGGTCTACATCTACATCTACATTCATACTCCGCAAGCCACCCAACGGTGTGTGGCGGAGGGCACTTTACGTGCCACTGTCATTACCTCCCTTTCCTGTTCCAGTCGCGTATGGTTCGCGGGAAGAACGACTGTCTGAAAGCCTCCGTGCGCGCTCTAATCTCTCTAATTTTACATTCGTGATCTCCTCGGGAGGTATAAGTAGGGGGAAGCAATATACTCGATACCTCATCCAGAAACGCACCCTCTCGAAACCTGGCGAGCAGGCTACACCGCGATGCAGAGCGCCTCTCTTGCAGAGTCTGCCACTTGAGTTTGCTAAACATCTCCGTAACGCTATCACGGTTACCAAATAACCCTGTGTCGAAACGCGCCGCTCTTCTTTGGATCTTCTCTATCTCCTCCGTCAACCCGATCTGGTACGGATCCCACACTGATGAGCAATACTCAAGTATAGGTCGAACGAGTGTTTTGTAAGCCACCTCCTTTGTTGATGGACTACATTTTCTAAGCACTCTCCCAATGAATCTCAACCTGGCACCTGCCTTACCAACAATTAATTTTATATGATCATTCCACTTCAAATCGTTCCGCACGCATACTCCCAGATATTTTACAGAAGTAACTGCTACCAGTTTTTGTTCCGCTATCATATAATCATACAATAAAGGATCCTTCTTTCTATGTATTCGCAATACATTACATTTGTCTATGTTAAGGGACAGTTGCCACTCCCTGCACCAAGTGCCTATCCGCTGCAGATCTTCCTGCATGTCGCTACAATTTTCTAATGCTGCAACTTCTCTGTATACTACAGCATCATCCGCGAAAAGCCGCATGGAACTTCCGACACTATCTACTAGGTCATTTATATATATTGTGAAAAGCAATGGTCCCATAACACTCCCCTGTGGCACGCCAGAGGTTACCTTAACGTCTGTAGATGTCTCTCCATTGATAACAACATGCTGTGTTCTGTTTGCTAAAAACTCTTCAATCCAGTCACACTGCTGGTCTGATATTCCGTAGGCTCTTACTTTGTTTATCAGGCGACAGTGCGGAACTGTATCGAACGCCTTCCGGAAGTCAAGAAAAATAGCATCTACCTGGGAGCCTGTATCTAATATTTTCTGGGTCTCATGAACAAATAACGCGAGTTGGGTCTCACACGATCGCTGTTTCCGGAATCCATGTTGATTCCTACATAGTAGATTCTGGGTTTCCAAAAACGACATGATACTCGAGCAAAAAACATGTTCTAAAATTCTACAACAGATCGACGTCAGAGATATAGGTCTATAGTTTTGCGCATCTGCTCGACGACTCTTCTTGAAGACTGGGACTACCTGTGCTCTTTTCCAATCATTTGGAACCCTCCGTTCCTCTAGAGACTTGCGGTACACGGCTGTTAGAAGGGGGGCAAGTTCTTTCGCGTACTCTGTGTAGAATCGAATTGGTATCCCGTCAGGTCCAGTGGACTTTCCTCTGTTGAGTGATATCAGTTGCTTTTCTATTCCTTGGACACTTATTTCGATGTCAGCCATTTTTTCGTTTGTGCGAGGATTTATAGAAGGAACTGCAGTGCGGTCTTCCTCTGTGAAACAGCTTTGGAAAAAGGTGTTTAGTATTTCAGCTTTACGCGTGTCGTCCTCTGTTTCAATGCCATCATCATCCCGGAGTGTCTGGATATGCTGTTTCGAGCCAATTACTGATTTAACGTAAGACCAGAACTTCCTAGGATTTTCTGTCAAGTCGGTACATAGAATTTTACTTTCGAATTCACTAAACGCTTCTCGCATAGCCCTCCTTACGCTAACTTTGACATCGCTTAGCTTCTGTTTGTCTGAGAGGTTTTGGCTGCGTTTAAACTTGGAGTGAAGCTCTCTTTGCTTTCGCAGTAGTTTCCTAACTTTGTTGTTGTACCACGGTGGGTTTTTCCCGTCCCTCACAGTTTTACTCGGCACGTACCTGTCTAAAACGCATTTTACGATTGCCTTGAACTTTTTCCATAAACACTCAACATTGTCAGTGTCGGAACAGAAATTTTCGTTTTGATCTGTTAGGTAGTCTGAAATCTGCCTTCTATTACTCTTACTAAACAGATAAACCTTCCTCCCTTTTTTTATATTCCTATTAACTTCCATATTCAGGGATGCTACAACGGCCTTATGATCACTGATTCCCTGTTCTGCACTTACGGAGTCGAAAAGTTCGGGTCTATTTGTTATCAGTAGCTCCAAGATGTTATCTCCACGAGTCGGTTCTCTGTTTAATTGCTCGAGGTAATTTTCGGATAGTGCACTCAGTATAATGTCACTCGATGCTCTGTCCCTACCACCCGTCCTAAACATCTGAGTGTCCCAGTCTATATCTGGTAAATTGAAATCTCCACCTAAGACTATAACATGCTGAGGAAATTTATGTGAAATGTATTCCAAATTTTCTCTCAGTTGTTCTGTCACTAACGCTGCTGAGTCGGGAGGTCGGTAAAAGGAGCCAATTATTAACCCAGCTCGGTTGTTGAGTGTAACCTCCACCCATAATAATTCACAGGAACTACCCACTTCTACTTCACTACAGGATAAACTACTACTAACAGCGACGAACACTTCACCACCGGTTGCATGCAATCTATCCTTCCTAAACACCGTCTGTACCTTTGTAAAAATTTCGGCAGAATTTATCTCTGGCTTAAGCCAGCTCTCTGTACCTATAACGATTTCAGCTTCGGTGCTTTCTATCAGCGATTGAAGTTCCGGTACTTTACCAACGCAGCTTCGACAGTTTACAATTACAATACCGATTGCTGCTTGGTCCCCGCATGTCCTGACTTTGCTCCGCACCCTTTGAGGCTGTTGCCCTTTCTGTACTTGCCCGAGGCCATCTAACCTAAAAAACCGCCCAGTCCACGCCACACAACCCCTGCTACCCGTGTAGCCGCTTGCTGCTTGCCGCTTGCTGCGTGTAGTGATAGCCCAGCCCGACAGCGCGTCACTTCGGTGATCTGACGGGAACCCGTGTTACCACTGCGGCAAGGCCGTTGGCCACATTTATATCTTGGCCTCCAAATTCACCATAGCTGAACCCGACGGAACACGCTATCGAATGCCAGCTAGGCATCTACAAACCAGTGGATCGTAATTCAAGGGAATTGCGAGGCCTTTGAATAGACATCTTCTAACATTCTGCGTGGTATCTGTTTGTTCTAAGTCGTGTCTCCCTACCACTTTCGTGCAACGACGCTCTGAGCGTGTTTTTTAGGGAATTGTCTAGTTTGAACCTAGGACCTGTTGCTGGTAAGGAGACGCCAGACCACACATGACATGTAGAGTTCAGAAGAGTTCAGTGAGACTAGCGATGATATAACCAAATACTTAATGATTTCAGCGTCAGCTCCACTGCACTCCCTGTAAAAGAATCTTAATACTAACTAAATTTAGTGGAAGGGGTTCAAGGCTTTCCTATTTTTAGTTAGCTTGTAAAATAACGTCGAAAAAGCAGTTAAGTTTACCATTGGAAATTTTATTCTACTCACAAAACATTGTTTATAAATTGCACTACTGATAAAAGGAAATATTTTAATACAGGATGATAAAAACCAACTGCGTTCAACAAAAATGTGAACGAATATTCCCTGAGTGGGTTTCCAAGTTCTACAATGGATCGAAGGATGACCTATGTCATATCACATCTATAATCTAGGTTTAAATTAAGTTTCACAAAAGAGAAAACTATCAAAATGGTCTACTGTGACCCTCAATTATCTTTAATTACTTATCTAACTTGTCGTAAATTACAGTGGCTGATGAGGCTTCTCAATAATTATAAAACAGAAAAATCATCGCGTTTCAAATTTTAACTTACGTAGCAAATGTGAATACCATGAGCTTCAATTGACGATCGACATTAGTATTACGTAAAAAGGGGATGTAACAGATGAGACTTCTGCAGTTCTGAGTGAAGCCTTATGCGATCAAAAATGCGGCATTGCGTGTGTTCATTACCTTGTCGATGTTCGTCAGGGGGCGGCGGCTGGCGCAGCTCCATCCATCTCGCCGTCTCCGAAGCAACTCTTTCCTAACTTCTCCTTACTAAAATTTACCGAAGTTGGTTTTAAAGAAAAACTGTATGGCTGTGTTTTCATCTGACCAATCAGGGTCTCAATATTAACCTAAAGCTCTGCCTACAAAAATTCTGTCCATGCAATGAGAAACGTTATACTTTTCGTGGTGGGACAATGTTTTTAAAGTTTGCAACGTAACAGAGACGCGAAAAAGTCTCACGCTAAAACTTGCAGCTGGTGTGGCCCTTTTAGTGTTATTGTAAAGTCTATACTGCTCTTCTGGAGGGCTCTATCTTTTAACATGGGCTGGGGGGTGGTCCTCTCGGTTACTTTTCGTGGTGGGGCAATGTTTTTAACGTTTGCAACGTAACTGAGACGCGAAAAAGTCTCCCGCTTAAACTTGCGCCTGGTGTGGCCCTTTTAGTGTTATCGTAAGATCTATACTGTTCTTCTGGAGGGCTCTAGCTTTTAACATGGGCTGGGGGTGGTCCTGTCGGTTAGCTGGCGACGTGGGTGTCCATCCATTATCGTAGGGCCTTCTAGCTTAACACGGTTCTGTTCTCGGCTTCTGTTCTCGTTTCTCCCCTCGGAACTGCGTCTGTCTCACAGTGGGAAGGTATGACATGCATTTAGGCATTCTTGTGTTAGTCTGTGGTATTCAATTTGCTCACTCGTTACTCGTATTACTTTGGTTAATTTAATGTCACGATTTATTCAGAGCTATGTGACATACTATTGGATTTGCTTATCATGTCAGAGTTTTCATGGGACGTGTTGGATTTGCCTGGCACCTTACATGTCACCACCCTTCGAACTTAATTTTTGCACTGAAGTTAGGCAATGATTGAATCGTTGTCTAAGCCAGTCAAAAATTATTCCTTTATCTACATTTTGTTGCCTACTGTTCAGGAAAGTTATTCTGGTTCTATGCTAGTTTGTATTACTAATTTATATTTTTATATTCGTCCACATTATTCTCAAAAATATGTTTATATTGACAAGAGAAGAATATTTTTATATTATTATTATTATTATTAATTTTTAATTATTTTCTTTCTTTATTTAAATGTGAAGTTTGTTTTTTAAGAAGTTTGTAATCGAAAGTTAGGAGTCTTTCACATCGATTTTCTTCGAAATATTTTTTTTATATATATGTAGTAATTAAGTAAAATCTATTCCTAACACATTTTCTAAATATTATGTACAAGTAAAATGTTTTTGTTTCTAGACACTCATTTCAACATTGGTACACTAACAATTAAGAATTATTTCCAAGAATTGCTTTGACAAAGAAATATACATACACAAGTATTGAGATATTATCGTAAAAAATGGTACAAATGTTAAAAAAAAGGGAAAACATCCTACAAGATAATTTTTTATTCTTTGTTTTTATAAGGAGAAAATTAGTAAAATATAGTTATCCTTTTATTTTTATGAGGAGAAAATAAGTGGCATATAGTTTTAGTGTTTATTATGCCTTACTTTTGTTCTTTATATACTGTCCATTTCAGAACTAATGACTTATTTTTATCGACAGTCTACTTTTTACTTAAGTCCATAGTCGATGACTGTTATTTTGTAGTTTATTTACTGTCTGGTGTGCTTAACTTACTTAGTTTTTCACACGTTTCTTTTGCACAATTCCTACATCACATAATTTGATTTCACACATTCACACAACCCTATGAATGTTTAAGCATGAGGTTGGCGAATGTTTTTGCATGAAGGTGATGAACTTGAGTGAGATGGATGTGGGCAAGTATTTGATGTACAGCTTTGTTCGTCATTCCTTGTTGGCTTTGTAACAGTGTGTTGCTGTTGTAGAGGTCCCATAATGGAATGGAGCTGTGAGTGCAGAATCTCGTGGTTTACTGGCTTTGTATGCGTGAAAGTCATCGTTATGTGTCACTGAAAGCGGTTGTTTTTCGTTGTAATACTTCGTAGACGACTAGTTTACAATAGGATAGGGATTTGGGAAGGTATGTCGTCCATTCTTCACCCATCTTCTTTCTTGGTCTCAATCTTGCGAATCTTCAACTTCTGATTTTCCTGCTTTTTCTCTGCTTCTTACTTGCTTCTTGGTTCTTCTCTGGGCAGGATATGGAAATATTTATTGATAACCAGTCGCTTTGAAGTTCTCCTCTTAGTAACAATTTGATAAATTTTTTGGGCGTGTCATTTTTAGTTTGTGGAAGTTTTCTTCAGTTTCGTGCATCAGCGTGCTGTTTAATAGCAGTAGTGCGACTTTTACACATATTTTTTTGCCAGTCGTGGCTTGCCCAGGCGGTCTTCTCGTCGGGCCGTTTTTTTCTCACTCCTCTGAGTCGGGACGTTTCGAGACCCTTCTGGCGTTCGGTGTCCTGTCGTGTCTCTGCAGGGTTCCGTCACTGTGTGGTTCCGTGTTCTGCCCCAGCAGGGCTCTGCTTAGCGGGCAGGTTTATTGCCCACCTTCGATACAAGGGCTCTTTGTTGGTCTCGCTGTCCTTTCCCTTCTCTCGACACTTCTGCCTTGTAGGAACGTGTCTGGCTAATTATGTCCTTTTCTTTCTTGATACTTCTCTCGTTGCAACTTGTGGGTCGTTGCATCTTGTCCTTGCTGGAGTTTTTACAATGGTTCTTACAAAAAGTTTTACTTATAGTCATCTAACATATGTCTAGTACCTACATTGTTTTACGCCATCTTAAAAAGCTTTACAAATTTCGGTGCCCTTTCCATGTTACAATTCTAAGATATTTTGAGTCTTAACTTCTACAAGAATCCTCAAATTGGATTTTTTATTTTTTGTGTAGTGTCATGGTGTATAGAATTTTAGTATTTCATGCTGTTAGACTATCTACGTTTTATCCCTTCACTTTAATCTATGGTACTATTGGTGTTATTTTTGTTTTTGTTTTTAATGAAACTACTTTCTTTTTCCCACCTTCCTCTCTCTTCATTCTTCTTTCTCCTGACGATCTTATCTGCAACATAATCTTGAAATATTGTGCTGATTATTTACCAGTAATAAAATTAATCTTCAAACTTTTTGATATGGCTCACATGGTGAAGTCCTAAGGTTTTGCCTGTTTCTGGGTTCATTAGTTCCACAGCATTATCATGAGCAATTTGGCTAATTATGACAGGTCCTTTGTATGCAGTGTAAAACTTATATATTTTGTGTTTCTGTTTGCTGGAGAGATGGTGTGTTTTTACAAATACTTTCTGGCCTACTGAGAATGTTCTTTTAATTGCTGTTCTATCTCCTCTTCTTTTCTTTAATGGCTGCCTTTCAGATGTTGGAGAGTGCTGTTGCTATGACTTGTTTGTGCTGTCTACATGGTACAAGCATGCAGCTTTACTGTATGGTTAAATGATGATGGCGTCCTCTTTGGTAAAATATTCCGGAGGTAAAATAGTCCCCCATTCGGATCTCCGGGTGGGGACTACTCAAGAGGACGTCGTTATCAGGAGAAAGAAAACTGGCATTCTACAGGTCGGAGCGTGGAATGTCAGATCCCTTAATCGGGCAGGTAGGTTAGAAAATTTAAAAAGGGGAATGGATGGGTTAAAGTTAGATATAGTGGGAATTAGTGAAGTTCGGTGGCAGGAGGAACAAGACTTCTGGTCAGGTGAATACAGGGTTACAAATACAAAATCAAATAGGGGTAATGCAGGAGTAGGTTTATTAATGAATAAAAAATAGGAGTGCAGGTAAGCTACTACAAACAGCATAGTGAACGTATTATAGTGGCCAAGATAGACACGAAGCCCATGCCTACTACAGTAGTACAAGTTTATATGCTAACTAGCTCTGCAGATGACGAAGAAATCTAAGAAATGTATGAAGAGATAAAAGAAATTATTCAGGTAGTGAAGGGAGACGAAAATTTAATAGTCATGGGTGACTGGAATTCGACAGTAGGAAAAGGGAGAGAAGGAAACATAGTAGGTGAATATGGATTGGGGCTAAGAAATGAAAGAGGAAGCCGTCTGGTAGAATTTTGCACAGAGCATAACTTAATCATAGCTAACACTTGGTTCAAGAATCATAAAAGAAGGTTGTATACATGGAAGAATCCTGGAGATACTAAAAGGTATCAGATAGATTATATAATGGTAAGACAGAGATTTAGGAACGAGGTTTTAAATTGTAGGATATTTCCAGGGGCAGTTGTGGACTCTGACCACAATCTATTGGTTATGAACTGTAGATTAAAACTGAAGAAATTGCAAAAAGGTGGGAATTTAAGGAGATGGGACTTGTATAAACTGTGTAACGTTTTTGCTTTAATTTGGTATGATGAAAGCGGTACTGATGGACAATGAAACCGGGTTGAAAGCCGTGAGCTGTCTGGGGAAGTTAATCTTGCATTACTAAGCAACTGTTTCACGACTGGGTAACTAGTCTAGGTTTACCACATTACCAATCAGACTAACATTGATTATAATCTTTTACAGTCATACAACAACCGGTAATATATATATATAAAAGGAGAATTTAAATAAAACGAAAGAAATCAGTTTATATTTGGAAATTTATTTTAAGATTGATCATCGAAATTTCAGCATATTATACGTGAGTTATAACTGAGCTTGTGCCTTATTTACGATTGTGAAAATGTGAGATTGGAATCTTACGGAACACATAAAATATGGAGCCAAGATTGGGAGACTGGATACAACACTGCATTCATAAAACAACACACAAAGAACATTGAAACACATGCAAGAGAAAGTTAACCACAACCAACAGATTCAAATTTTCAGTCAAAGAAATTACGTTCGTAGCACAATCCTGTCCGTCATGTAATTACCACACACTGGTATACTAAATTCATATTAACTCTTTGTGAAATCTTCCCAAGAAGAATAGCTGAGGGCTACTTTGATGATTCCACCACATGCTTCACGTGGTCAACTTGGTTTACAGAAAGCGTATAACTCCACAGTAATTTTGATAATAAAATAAATTTGATCGAAAAGCAATTGACAAAAGAAAAACCTTGAACTGGTTACTAACGTCTTACTATTAACCTGATGGGTCAAACAGTTATATAAGCACGTGGTACTGGTCTCGCAAAGTACACCCCACGTGGGTTGAACATAAAGAAAAGTTGCTATATTGAAAATATTGTTAAGACGAGACGTTATAATCACACAAGCATTCGCATTTAAGATTGATCTTAGTTAGAGTTACTGACCAACACGTGGTTCCACTTTACTCACAAAGTAATGACAAAGCAACTACCGCAAAATAATCTGAACTTGATACGAGAATTACACTACGCTGCAATTTAAGGTAACCTTAGATATTTTAGAGCTAACCCGAAATAAAGGTGATTAAATTTTCAGTTAGGCTGAAGTTAAGAAATCCATTGTCCTATGGACTTAGCAGACACGCGCTTAGCCGGAGATCTTACCACTACAGACGCTCGCCACCGCCAGACAGCCACTGCCTACTACTGGACTGCAACTCTGCTACTACCAGACTGCCACTGCCTACCACCCAGCGTGCTTCCTGAGAGTCGCTCACAAAGACAAACGGAAGGGGCCAGAGGGGCAGCTTCCTATACCAACCTGACAACGGACGGACCGGACCATACTAAGAATAGAAACCTCTCTGCTTTTAGGAACCGTAGCTACCTGTTCCGACGTTGGTCCTACTGTTCTCTAGCAGACAGCCTTGTCTGCTACCCTCAAGCATGCAACTACAAACACATTTGATCATTCATCCTCTCACACAGAAGGGAAGGGGGATGACAGTATCTTATCATATACAGTATATAACAGAAAGCGGATGTAGGTTCCGTATGAGACTGTGTGACATGAATTACATATATACTGTGTTTTAAAGTGTAGTAGTGTGACAGATCGTTCTTGTTTACGTGTAAAAGTAACACGTTCCACTACTCAGTCTCCTCCCAGATAGTCAGAAACGCCACAGTAAATTTAGAAGAGGAATTTATTCCATAAAAGACAACAAATTTGAGAAATTAAACATGAAAGGAATCCAACAGAGACCTTTCAACTGACTAAACCAGAGGTTGTACAGAGTTTCAGGGAGAGCATAAGGGAACAATTGGCAGGAATGGGGGAAAGAAATACAGTAGAAGAAGAATGGGTAGCTCTGGCGGATGAAGTACTGAAGGCATCAGAGGATCAAGTAGGTAGAAAGACGAGGGCTAGTAGAAATCCTTGGGTAACAGAAGAAATATTGAATTTAATAGTTGAAAGGAGAAAATATTAAAACGCAGTAAATGAAGCAGGCAAAAAGGAATACAAACGTCTCAAAAAATGAGATCGACAGGAAGTGCAAAATGGCTAAGCAGTGATGGCTAGAGGACAAATGTAAGAATGTAGAGGCTTATGTCACTAGGGGTAAGATAGATACTGCCTAGAGGAAAATTAGAGAGACCTTTGGAGAAAAGAGATCCACTTGTATGAATATCGAGAGCTCAGATGGAAACCCAGTTCTAAGCAAACAAGGAAACGCAGAAAGGTGGAAGGAGTATATAGAGGGTCTATACAAGGGCGATATAATTGAGAATAATATCATGGAAATGGAAGAGGATGTAGATGAAGATGAAACGGGAGATACCATACTGGGTGAAGAGTTTGACAGAGCACTGAAAGACCTGAGTCGAAACAAGGCCCCGGGAGTAGACAACATTCCATTGGAACTACTGACGGCCTTGGGAGAGCCAGTCCTGTCAAAACTCTACCATCCGGTGAGCAAGATGTATGAGACAGGCGAAATACCTTCAGACTTCAAGAAGAATATAATAATTCCAATCCCAAAGAAAGCAGGTGTTGACAGATGTCAAAATTACCGAACTATCAGTTTAATAATTTACAGCTGCAAAATACTAACGCGAATTCTTTACAGATGGTTGGAAAAACTGGTAGAAGCCGACCTCGGGGAAGATCAGTTTGGATTCTGTAGAAATGTTGGAACACGTGGGACAATACTGACCCTACGACTTATCTTAGAAAATAGATTAAGGAAAGGCAAACCTACCTTTCTAGCATTTGTAGACTTAGAGAAAGCTTTTGACAATGTTGAGTGGAATACTCTCTTTCAAATTCTGAAGGTGGCAGGGGTAAAACACAGGGAGCGAAAGGCTATTTACAATTTGTACAGAAACCAGATGGCAGTTATAAGAGTCGAGGGGCATGAAAGGGAAGCAGTGGTTGGGACGGGAGTGAGACAGGGTTGTAGCCTCTCCCTGATGTTAATCAATCTGTATATTGAGCAAGCAGTAAAGGAAACAAAAGAAAAATTTGGAGTAGGTGTTAAAATCCAGGGAGAAGAAATAAAAACCTCGAGGTTCGCCGATGACATTGTAATTCTGTCAGAGACAGCAAAGGACTTGGAAGAGCAGTTGAACGGAATGGATGGTGTCTTGAAGGGAGGATATAAGATGAAGAAAACGAGGATAATGGAATGTAGTCGAATTAAGTCGGGTAATGCTGAGGGAATTAGATTAGAAAATGAGACACTTATAGTAGTAAAGGAGTTTTGCTATTTGGGGAGCAAAATAACTGATGATGGACGAAGTAGAGAGGATATAAAATGTAGACCGGCAATGGCAAGGAAAGCATTTCTGAGGAAGAGAAATTCGTTAACATCGAGTATAGATTTAAGTGTGAGGAAGTCGTTTCTGAAAGTATTTGTATGGAGTGTAGCCATGTATGGAACTGAAACATGGTCAATAAATAGTTTGGACAAGAAGAGAATAGAAGCTTTCAAAATGTGGTGCTACAGAAGAATGTTTAAGATTAGGTGGGTAGATCACGTAACTAATGAGGAGGTATTGAATAGGATTGGGGAGAAGAGAAGTTTGTGGCACAACTTGACTAGAAGAAGTGATCGGTTGGTAGGACATGTCCTGAGGCATCAAGGGATCACAAATTTAGTATTGGAGGGCAGAGTGGAGGGTAAAAATCGTAGAGGGAGACCAAGAGATGAATACACTAAGCAGATTCAGATGGATGTAGGTTGCAGTAGGTACTGGGAGATGAAGGAGCTTGCACAGGATAGATTAGCATGGAGAGCTGCATCAAACCAGTCTCAGGACTGAAGACGACAACAACAACAACGTGGTACAATAGGAAATCTAACATTTTCTCTTGTTAAGTTTGGGTTCAAAAATGGCTCTGAGCACTATGGGACTCAACTGCTGTGGTCATTAGTCCCCTAGAACGTAGAACTACTTAAACCTAACTAACCTAAGGACATCACACACATCCATGCCCGAGGCAGGATTCGAACCTGCGACCGTAGCAGTTATGTTTGGGGGTTCAATATTTTTAAGTACAGTAACTAGAGGTAGTATTGTAGTTCAAATGGTTCAAATGGCTCTGAGCACTATGGGACTTAACATATGTGGTCATCAGTCCCCTAGAACTTAGAACTACTTAAACCTAACTAACCTAAGGACATCACACACATCCATGCCCGAGGCAGGATTCGAACCTGCGACCGTAGCAGTCGCGCGTTTCCGGACTGAGCGCCTAGAACCGCTAGACCACTGCGGCCAGCAGTAGTGTAGTGCTATGTGGCATTTCATTTATTACTTCTAGAAAATCTTTAAGGTATATATCCCAAGTGTTGTGTCTTTTGCCTGCATATAATCGGCATAAAGTGCCTATGTCCTTCATACATCGTTCTGCTGGATTTACGCTAGGTTTGTACTTAGATATGTAGATTGGTTTTATTTTGTGTTGTTTTAACGTGTTCTGCCATTGCAATGATTTGTATTGTGGGCCATTATCCGAAATTATTCGTTCCATGCGACCTATTTGTCTGAGAAAATCTTGTCTAAATGCTTTACTTTTATAGTAAGACCTGTCGCCCGTTTTAATGGTGTCAAGATAACATATTTAGAAGTAAGTTCCAAAACGACAAATATGAAAATATATCCATTTTTTGTACGTGGGAGGGGCCCCATCAAATCTGTTGCAGCTATTTGTTTTAATTTTTTAGGGATTATTGGAAACATAGGTGGTTTGGTTTGGAAAGTGACTTGTTTAGCCCTCATACATTTTTTGCATTTGACTAATACTGTTCTAATTCGTCTTTCCATATTAGGAAAATGGCTTGTTTGTTTTTTTTAAAAAAAGCTTTTCTTTGGTCCAAAGTGGCCATTACTTAATGTGTATACCATATGTACTTATTAATTAGTTCATCTGGGATATAAATTAACCATTCATTCGTTGCAACATTTCGTCTAAAAAATAAAACATTGTTTTTTACGAGATAGTGCTGTCGAATGTCTGGAAAATCCTTATTTCTCCTCTTGTGTTTGATTCCTAGTATTTCGGGATCCTTGTCCTGTTCTTTGTCTCGTAATGTCGTTTTCGAAAGATACTTGTTTCATATAGTACATTGTAAACTGATCTTCTACTGCTTCGAAACCTATGTTATTGGATGCACCCTGTGGACATCGTGATAAAGCATCTGCTAATACATTCGCTGGTCCTGGTATGTGTGTAATAGTGAAGTCAAATTCTTGTAGTATTAACATCCATCTGACTCACCTCCCATGAGTTATTTTGGCGGATAACAGAAATTCTAATGCTTTGTGGTCAGTGTATACTTTTGTTTTTCTTCCGAATAGAAAGTATCGAAAACGTTGGAAGCCCCATGCAATGGCCAATGCTTCCAGCTCCGTGACTGAATAGTTTTTCTCGCTTTTTGTGAGTACCCGACTGGCAAATGCAATTGTTCTATATGATCTTAGCCCTGCCTGTTCGTATTCTTGGAATAAAACAACTCATAGACCTGTTTTCGCGCTATCAGTGGCCATAAAAAAATCTTGTGTTAGATCAGGATGTGCTAAAATCGGTGCTGTTGTTAGTGCGTTTTTCACTTTTAAAAATTCTTCATTGGCTTGTTGATCCCATACCCATGGCGTGTTTTTTTCCAGTCAATGCACATAGGTGTGGTGTTGCGAGAGAGTCGATCCAAATAAATTTTTTATAGAATCCGGTGAGACCTAGAAATCCTCTGAGAGTTTTCTTATTATATGGAGTACAGAATTCTTTGATTGCCGTTAGTTTTTCTGGGTCGGGCATTACCCCTTTCTCTGAAATTATGTGTCCTAGAAATTTGACCTCTCCCCTTCCAAATTTGGATTTTGTTATATTTACTGTGACTCCATGCTCTTTCATGATCTGTAAAAACTGATTTAATGTGTCGTTGTGATGTTCCCAAGAGGGTTATGCTATAATCACATCATTAACATAACTAGTAATTTTTTGTAAAATTTCAGGACTGAGTATAGTATTAAATCCCCTAATAAACGCTGCTGATGATATGTTTAAACCAAATGGCAATCGTTTAAACTGGTAATATCTACCGAATACGATAAATGCTGTAAAGTTTCTACATTCTGGGGCCAATTCTATTTGCCAGGAACTACTCCGTAAATCAATTGATGAAAATATCTTAGCACCGTGGAAGTTTTGTATCAATTCCTCTAATTTTTCTGTGCGATCTGTCTCAGTGATTATGATTGTGCTGATCTGTCTGGAATCAAGCACTAACCTGATGCTCCCATCTCGTTTTTATACAATATGGAGTGGGCAGTTATATGTGGAGGTAGCTGGTTCAATAATATCGTCATCTAACATTTTAGATATCTCTGGAATACTTTATTCCTGTAGCTTAATGGGATTGTATAGGGTGGCACTCTAAATGGTTTGTGCTGTTTTACTTCAAACTTGTACTGAAAGTGTTTAATACTGCCAGTCTTAGGTAAAAATACCTCTGCTTTATCTCGTAAAATACCCTCTAATTCTCTTTTACTGTGTTCCGAAATACCTTGAACTTCTTGCAATTTTTCGTCGATTTCTTTATGGACTTCTAACATGAGTTGAGGCGATTCCCCCTTTTGTGCATACCATTCTAATTCTTCATCCTCTTTATCTCGCGTCATTCTTAATTGTTTGTTTATAACTGGTATTTCTTCTAATTTTAGCTTTTGCTCAAAGAGAAGTGTGACACTCCCGAATGTTACGCTACCTTTCCCCATATCTATTATCGCTCGTCTCTCATATAAAAAATCTGCACCTATAATCAAATCTACAGTTAGTTTAGGTATAATCACGAATATGGCTTCGATCTTTTGACCTTGACACGAAAAAGTTAACCTTGTTTGTCTCGTAACTTCCGCAGCATTGTTTCTAATAGGACCTCTTACTTTAATCTTACGTGTTTTCAGAACTGGCAATTCCTCATTGGCATTACACTGCATGAATAAATTTTCTTATATTGCAGTCAGTTCACTTCCGCTATCAATTACAATATTGACTGGGATATGCTTTACCATGGCCTTCATAATTGGTTGAATTTGAAATGGTTGGTTCAGTTCATCTTCTTCTTGCATCAACGAATCCTCCACTGAATCATACATGAGTCTTTTCAGGAATTTCCCTTGTGAATTCGAACTTTCTGTAGGATAAGCTTCTACTGCTACTTCTCTCTCTTTTATTTCCTCTTCTCTATTTCTTCCTTCATTTACGCTTTCTTCAACATCCTCTACGTTTTCCTCATCCTCGTCTATCTTCTCCTTCTTCGTCGCTATTTCCACATAATCGCATCTAAATCCTCTAATTATCGCTTAATAACTTCCTTCATTATATACGTTGGGTTGTGCGCCCACACGTAACTTATTTTCAACTTCTGTCGACTGCGCATTATCCTCATTGAATTCGCTTTCCCTGGTTTCCATCTCAAATAGCTCTGCAATACTCATTACTTCGTCCTTTCCTCCTACATTCGTTGTGCATGCCTCTTGTAATTCATCTTCCTCGTCAGTATTCTCCCAATTAATTTCGTCCCTGCCGGCCGCGGTGGTCTCGCGGTTCTAGGCGCGCAGTCCGGAACCATGCGACTGCTACGGTTGCAGGTTCGAATCCTGCTTCGGGCATGGATGTGTGTGATGTCCTTAGGTTAGTTAGGTTTAAGTAGTTCTAAGTTCTAGGGGACTAATGACCACAGCAGTTGAGTCCCATAGTGCTCAGAGCCATTTGAACCATTTGAATTTCGTCCCAACAAGATATTGTTATTTTCCTGTCTTCGTTTTCATCTGGTCCCTGTGGATTTGTTTCTTCCTTCTTCTCTTCTCGTGATAAGGTATTTACTTCTCTGTTCAAGGTGCTGCAATTGGCGTGGGTCGGTCCGTCATTCTCTTTGGCATGGACGCTTAGCTGTCAATTCGAACGTTTTTCGGGGTTTGGTGGTCTTACCTCCACCTCTTCTATCTGTATTCTCTTTTCTTGTTCAGCTTGTTGATAGTGGTTTCTTTGCTGATAATTTGTCGGTCTATTGGTTCTCCAGTACCCGTTCCGGTTGTCGTTATTCCCTCTGTAATAGTTGTTGCCGTTCCTGGGTGAATTATAGTTATTGCCATATTCTCTTCTAAATCCAGAACCGGTTCTTTGTTGAAATCTATTGTCGTTTCTTGGTGCGAAGTTATCACGTGGTTCGTAATTATTGTTTCTTCGTACTGTGTCTTGTGGATTCCATTGCTTTTTGCTTTCGTTTTCACGTGCGCTTCAACTTTTTCTTGCGTCATCTTCCGAAAATATGAACTCTAGTTCCCTTAGAATACCTTTAAATGCTTCGACGTCATTGCCTCTGCGATCTACTAATGATTGCTGGTATTTCATAATGGCTCTGAGCACTATGGGACTCAACTTCTAAGGTTATCAGTCCCCTAGAACTTAGAACTAGTTAAACCTAACTAACCTAAGGACATCACACACATCCATGCCCGAGGTAGGATTCGAACCTGCGACCGTCGCGGTCTCGCGGTTCCAGACTGCAGCGCCTAGAACCGCACGGCCACTTCGGCCGGCGCTGGTATTTCAATGGTAACTTCATCGCGCATAATTTAATCAACTCTCCGTCACTGTATGGTACATCTAAGCATTGATTTTTCCTTGCCATTAATTCGAAAAATTTCACGGGACTCTTCTCTCCTGAATTTTCAAAATATGGGTTCTGTAATAATTCGTACTTCACTCTGTTCTGTGCTTTGCTGGACCAATATCGTGAGAGAAACTTCTCTCTGAAATCTTCGTACGATCAGCATGTCGCTGCAACATTTTGCATGGTTTCTGCGACTGTTCCTGATATGTGTGCACATATAAAGTCTAATTTGTGTGCTATCGTCCAGTGTTCTGGTAATCCTACTCGGAGAATTGATCAATAAAAGTTCTTGGATGGAATGAGTTTCCTTCTCGAAAGTGTTGAAATTTTCTGACTGTGAGGAAATGATCGTTGTCGTACTTCGTCATAGTTCCATATGAAATTCGCGATTCTTCGCCACTTTTGTTTCTGATCATTTCTCCCGTCGTTCTTTCCGGTTGTGGTACATCCATTGGATATTGTCCACTGTAACTTTCGCGTTCCCGCGGTGCAGGCTGTCTGATTTCACGTATGTTAATTTCCGCCTGTGATTGGAATCGAAAATGCATGATATCTTAGTCAATTGCTTGTTTTTCCGGTGCTGTTACAGATACGGATGTGGTTGCAGACTCAGTGCTTGTTCAATCTTGTTCACTACGCTCTTCAATGGTTTGCAACAACTCTGTTATCAACTTCTGAAATTGTTGCTTCGTTTGCGCTTCTATTTTGGCAATGTGGTTATCATATCTTTTCAGCGCTGCTTTTGTGATACGTTTGTGTAACACACTGTTTTCAAAAATTTCACGCGCTGTACCTGCTGCTTGTCTAGTAATTACGTTTATCTGTTTCTCTAGTTTCTTGACTTCTCCCTGGGTGTTGTTACGTAATGTTTTGATCTCGTCCTGAGTGTCATTACGCAATGTTTGTACGTCCGCTTGTACCTTGTCAATGTCTGTTCTCAATTGATTGTGACCTATTACCAAGGTTCCTATCACTTCTCGAGATTCTTTTGCCTCGTCTTCAATATGACTTCGGTGTAAGTGAATTTTTTTGTTTTGTTCTTTAATCTCACGCATTTGTCTCGTGGTTTCTGCTTTCTGCATTTGAATTTGGTTCGCTATGTCTTTATTTTGAATTGTCATGGTTTCCGTAATTTGTTGTAATAATTCTGCCAGATTGATGGGTCCTATTGCGTTTTCTTCCGACGTCCTACGCTCTGTGTTTCCGCCCAAGTGTTGGTTTGCAACCGATTGCATTGAACTGTGCGGTGACACGTTTCTGCTCGAATTCCTTGTACTCTGTGGTGAGGGAGCTCTGATTACTTGTGCTATGGATTCTACGTATTCAAGACGCAAGTTAGAATCCTCATCGGCTGTCTCTCTACTTTCCTGCTCCTCTGTCGTATGCTGACTTATGTTTTCTGTGCCTTGACGTACATTATCCTCGTTATGGTGCGTCATATGTCCTATTTCTCGCGATACTGCATCGTCTGTTGTACTGTCCTCTATTCTCTGTCCATTTTCATGGTGGGTCTCTACCTCAATTCGGTCAAGGTCTCAATCTGCCATTGCTAATCTTTCCGAATCCCTTATTTTCTGTTTTAAAAGCAATTCACGCGCCCTACTTCGCGTCAACATGCGCTCATACGATCTCACGCGTTTCATAAACTTTTTGCACACACGGCTTGTCAATCAATTCACTTACTTGTTGGGTCAGAACCAACTTGTCAACGATGTATCCGCCACCTGTGCGCTTGCATTGGAGAGAAAACTTAATTCTAACAATATTAAAATTAATAACTTAATTATGCTATTGTCTCTGCTGCTAGAATGTCTCACTTTCTATTGAATACTTTCTTACTATCTATCGATGCTATGTATAACTTCAAGAATTTTTTTTTTTACGAAAATTTTTCAACAGGATATTTTTCTGACCTAGTTAGGCATGTGGTTGACATTCAATCATGGTGTTTTACCATCCTGGCAGGGTCGCCATTCTCTAATATTCTGCGTGGTGTCTGTTTGTTCTAAGTCGTGTCTCCCTACCACTTTCGCACAACGACGCTCTGAGCGTGTTTTTTAGGGAGTTGTCTAGTTTGAACCTGAGACCTGTTGCTGGTAAGGAGACGCCAGACCACACATGACATGTAGAGTTCAGAAGAGTTCAGTGAGACTAGCGATGATATAACCAAATACTTAATGATTTCAGCGTCAGCTCCACTGCACTCCCAGTAAAAGAATCCTAATATCAACTAAATTTAGTGGAAGGGGTTCAAGGCTTTCCTATTTTTAGTTAGCTGGTAAAATAACGTCGAAAAAGCAGTTAAGTTTACCATTGGAAATTTTATTCTACTCACAAAACATTGTTTATAAATTGCACTATTGATAAAAGGAAATATGTTAATACAGGGTGATAAAAACCAACTGCGTTCAACAAAAATGTGAACGAATATTCCCTGAGTGGGTTTCCAAGTTCTACAATGGATCGAAGGATGACCTATGTCATATCACATCTATAATCTAGGTTTAAATTAAGTTTCACAAAAGAGAAAACTATCAAAATGGTCTACTGTGACCCTCAATTATCTTTAATTACTTATCTAACTTGTCGTAAATTACAGTGGCTGATGAGGCTTCTCAATAATTATAAAACAGAAAAATCATCGCGTTTCAAATTTTAACTTACGTAGCAAATGTGAATACCATGAGCTTCAATTGACGATCGACATTAGTATTACGTAAAAAGGGGATGTAACAGATGAGACTTCTGCAGTTCTGAGTGAAGCCTTATGCGCTCAAAAATGCGGCATTGCGTGCGTTCATGACCTTGTCGGTGTTCGTCAGGGGGGGGGGGGGGTGGGCGGCCGGCGCAGCTCCATCCATCTCGCTGTCTCCGAAGCAACTCTTTCCTAACTTCTCCTTACTAAAATTTACCGAAGTTGGTTTTAAAGAAAAACTGTCTGGCTGTGTTTTCATCTGACCAATCAGGGTCTCAATGTTAACCTTAAGCTCCGCCTACAAAAATTCTGTCTATCCAATGAGAAACGTTATACTTTTCGTGGTGGGGCAATGTTTTTAAAGTTTGCAACGTAACAGAGACGCGAAAAAGTCTCACGCTAAAACTTGCAGCTGGTGTGGCCCTTTTAGTGTTATTGTAAAGTCTATACTGCTCTTCTGGAGGGCTCTATCTTTTAACATGGGCTGGGGGGTGGTCCTCTCGGTTACTTTTCGTGGTGGGGCAATGTTTTTAACGTTTGCAACGTAACTGAGACGCGAAAAAGTCTCCCGCTTAAACTTGCGCCTGGTGTGGCCCTTTTAGTGTTATCGTAAGATCTATACTGTTCTTCTGGAGGGCTCTAGCTTTTAACATGGGCTGGGGGTGGTCCTGTCGGTTAGCTGGCGACGTGGGTGTCCATCCATTATCGTAGGGCCTTCTAGCTTAACACGGTTCTGTTCTCGGCTTCTGTTCTCGTTTCTCCCCTCGGAACTGCGTCTGTCTCACAGTGGGAAGGTATGACATGCATTTAGACATTCTTGTGTTAGTCATTGGTATTCCATTTGCTCACTCGTTACTCGTATTACTTTGGTTAATTTAATGTCACGATTTAATCGGAGCTATGTGACATACTACTGGATTTGCTTATCATGTCAGGGTTTTCGTGGAGGGTGTTGGATTTGCCTGACACCTTACATAGGTACCACATACCTCGAGAGATCTGCCAAGGACTTTACGATCCATATCACGCAGAATAGCTGCTTCAATGCGTTCCAAAGGCGAACAACCTCTCTACTAATCAGGTGGTCAGTATGTTTTCGAGCATCAGAAACAACATGAAAAGCTTGTAAAGGTGTTGCTTTGTAGATTGTGCTGGGAAATAACTGTTAAGAAAAAATTCAATGCTTTGCACCGTTTCTGGCGTAATTCGCACTGAAGTTACCCAATCAGGCCGTTGCACGCGCAAATTCAACCGGTCCGCCAAGACTGTGTCTCCAAACTTGTTCGTTCGGGTTCCTAAAACAGAACCTGAGAGCGATACTAAAATTGGATATGGGACGGTAATAAGGATCGAAACAGAGCCAAAGGCTGAGCAGCCTCGTGCGCTAACATCAACGCTGTGAGAATAACTGACCCTAATTGTGTTTGGCGGGCCTCATGAATTTGCGCGCGAAACGACCTGATTAGCTAACTTCAATGTTAATTAATTCGGAAACGGTGCAACGTATCGAATTTTTTTCTTAACAATTATTTCTCTGTACAACCTACCCTGAACCAGCTTACAAGCTTTTCAGACTATTTCTGACCGCCAAACTGACGGAAATACGTTACGTCACAACTGAAGGAGTTGTAGCATTACAACTACCTTAATCTTTCGATCTTTCGTGGCGCTGACTCGTTATCACCAGTGTTCTCGTTAATGAAATGAGTTCTTCGTTCTAATTATGAGGGAGAAAGTACAGGGACAGTCAAATAATCTGTCCTCAAAAGCCAAGAAGAACTAATAAATGGGGAAGGTCAAAAAAGACAAGTTTCTGATACGAATGAGGTAAGGCAAGATAAATACGCACAAGAAAAAATCTGGATGATGCATTTGCCCATCAGTGGAAAAAAATAGCGCAAACCGATGTATGTATTGTTGGTGTTATTCTGTAAAACGAGTTTCAACTGTTTATTGCATACTCCACATAACGCCGAATTCAGCGTAAAATATTCAAAGCGCTGATTTCGATACCACATGGACGACACGTTTCTGGAGTCACATACTTCAGAAAACGCACGTATCTAACAATAAGCGAGTATTTCAAAATGGCAGCACAATGCGATCGTCTTGAGAGGAAATCTTGCTTTATTCACCGTAGCGCTGTGTTTCGGCGAACAATGGTTCCAGATTCCTTTGTGAGATACCGGACATTCATCAGGCGACTTTTGCTATATCCAGCAAAGTGTATAGCTTACCTTCAGTGTTTTTCTTTACGCACCTGACTATAAAACCGAAGCCGATGGAAAATAAGCGAGAGGTCGGTTATGTACAAACCAGTCTTGTCCAGTGTGCGAAGCACACAGCAACCTAGTTTTTAAAGTCTTCCCTTTTTCAGAAAATATCGTGGAGCCCAAGGGCATAGCTAATGGAAGTATGAGGTAAATTGTGCTCAAGTCAAACAGTTTACTGGATCTCAAACGGGGTACATTATTAATTTATATAGTAGAAAATGCAAAGTGGTTTCTCGATGCATGGGTGACTAAGTAGCAGGCTTGGTATTCAACATTTCGGAGCTCGATCTCTGGTCGAACTTAAGATACTGTTTCTGTCACCTGTTGCTTCTTTCAGTCGTGTGAAAAATACAAGTACTGTGCTGAAGTGTAGGTCTCTCTATAAGTGTCAGGCGTTGCATCTCGTCTTACGCAGTGTCGCAGTTTTCACCTAACATACTTCATCTTCTCCAAGTTTGTTAAACACCAAATAGACAGCTAAGAATATCGCTCAAAAAGTTCTGCATCCTCTGTTGCATACTAAAATTCTTTACTCATTGATTTATTATTGTTTTTTATTTCGATTCTTCCTTGTTCCTTCTTTTTTTTCTTGCAGTATGCTTTCACCTGTTCACTGTGTTTCTTCTTTCTGCCCTCAGATAATTTTGAACCAGTCTTTTTAGTTATCCTGCCTTGGAACCCTTCCACTTTCAATACTTTCTCCCGAAAGGCTTCTCTGTTGTTTATTTCTTCTGTTTTTATATTGTTTCTTTCTAAATCATTTTATAGTTCTTTGACCCAGCTTGTTGTGGACTTCTTACCCCAAAAATATTTGAAAAGCTTATTAGTTACGGTGCTGTCTTGCGTTCGAAATAAATGTCCACAAAACACGAGTCTTATCTTCCTCACGACGTTTGAAATTTTTTCTGTATGTTGGTATATTTCAACATTAGTTCGTAATTTCCAACCTTCTGTTGTGTTTTGTGGTCCTAATATTTTCCTTATAATTCTCCTTTTTAGTATTTCTAATTTATCTAAATTATAGTTTAATGCCAGGCATTCGTTTGCATATAAGCATTCTGGCTTCACTACTGTGTTATAACGCCTTATTTTTGCATAGGCACTTTATATTGTAGAGGTCTTTTGTGATACCATATGCTCTCCACATTTTATGCAACGTTTCCTCTATTGCAGATTTTCCCAAATCATTTTCTTGGTTTCTCTCCTAGGTATTTGAATTCTTTTACCCTCTCTAATTTGCCAATATCTATTTTCAGGAATTTTGGAGCATCCTTACCGTTTGCTACAAATTTTGTTTTTTCTGCAGAAATTCTTTATCCAGTCCTGCTGACTATTTTTTCCAGGAGATTTATTTGTGTTATAGCAGACGCCATTATTTCCGTAAATTATAGCAAAATCATCTGCAAACGCAGGACAGTTGATTTCGATATTTGTTATCCCTCTTCCTAAACTTACAAGCGAAATGTTGTGTTTAATAACTTTTTCGTTCCAAATTCGCACTGTTTTCTGTAATACACTATTAAAAAGTATTGGGAATAGACCGTCACCTTGTCATACACCTATTTTTATTTTGAAAGGCTGTGAAATTTCTCTATAAATTTTACTTTATGGACTATCTGTAAGTGTTTCATGGATTAGGTTTGCCAGTTTAGACTTTACGAATTATTTTATCTATAGTTTCTCTGTCAACAGAAACAAAAGCCTTTTTGAAATCCACGAACATAATTGCAATGTCCTTTGAATTAAGTAATTTGTGGCGCATTACTGACTTGAGACCAAATATTTGTTCTGAGCATGACCTTCCCTTCCTAAAACGACCTTGATATTCACCTAAACGACTCTCTAGTGTTATTTATATTGTGCTTAATAAATATAATATTAATTTCCATTTTTAGACTGCAGTTTCGGTTTTGTACTAGAGATGGGCGGTTATCGTTGAAAAACCGGTTTTCAGTTACAACGGTTCTTTTCGTCCCAATTTAACCTGGCTGTTAAAATCGCTCAAAATAACCGGTTTCTGAAATAAACAACGTTCGATTTTGGCTTTTACTTCCAGTAACGATCGTAGACTTCCAACAAAGACTGCAAAATGCTAATTAATATGAAGGAGTAGGAGCTCACGACCGATATGGTATTGAAGCTGCTGCAGGAATTGGTTCCATTGTCTCCAGCAAAGATTGCGAAGATGAAGCAGACAGGTGTGGTGGCAGTGAGAGCGAAAGATCACGAGTTGATGACTTCCCTCATCGTCACCATTTGAATGGTATCACTTTTTCACCCTGAAGCAACCACAGAATTAAGATTCAATTATTATCTCAAGTTTGTAGCAAGTCAAAAAATTATAGGTATATCAATAGAATTTACCTTCTCTTCCAAGGAACTTAGTGAATGTTTTCTCCTTATATGACATATCAAATATGTTGTGCCTCGTCCTGTTTTTGATCTTTTAAAGCAAGTGGAGTACTTTGTTGCTAACGCACTTCGTAAAATACTTCTACGGACTAGAAGTTCTGCAATAAAATGGGCACTGCACGTTCACGCGTACCGTCCAATTGTCACGCCACTAGGTTTATCAGGAGGCCGGCTTTAGCCGGACGTGAACGACATTTTACGGTCGTGTTGACCAAATCTATAGCCCTCTACAGCTTTTGTTAGGCGTTTTAGCAATGACGTAGAGAAAGCGCAGCTAACAAGGAGAGGTACCCCGCTGTGCGATCAACTTTTTCAAACTACACTCCTGGAAATTGAAATAAGAACACCGTGAATTCATTGTCCCAGGAAGGGGAAACTTTATTGACACATTCCTGGGGTCAGATACATCACATGATCACACTGACAGAACCACAGGCACATAGACACAGGCAACAGAGCATGCACAATGTCGGCACTAGTACAGTGTATATCCACCTTTCGCAGCAATGCAGGCTGCTATTCTCCCATGGAGACGATCGTAGAGATGCTGGATGTAGTCCTGTGGAACGGCTTGCCATGCCATTTCCACCTGGCGCCTCAGTTGGACCAGCGTTCGTGCTGGACGTGCAGACCGCGTGAGACGACGCTTCATCCAGTCCCAAACATGCTCAATGGGGGACAGATCCGGAGATCTTGCTGGCCAGGGTAGTTGACTTACACCTTCTGAGCACGTTGGGTGGCACGGGATACATGCGGACGTGCATTGTCCTGTTGGAACAGCAAGTTCCCTTGCCGGTCTAGGAATGGTAGAACGATGGGTTCGATGACGGTTTGGATGTACCGTGCACTATTAAGTGTCCCCTCGACGATCACCAGTGGTGTACGGCCAGTGTAGGAGATCGCTCCCCACACCATGATGCCGGGTGTTGGCCCTGTGTGCCTCGGTCGTATGCAGTCCTGATTGTGGCGCTCACCTGCACGGCGCCAAACACGCATACGACCATCATTGGCCCCAAGGCAGAAGCGACTCTCATCGCTGAAGACGACACGTCTCCATTCGTCCCTCCATTCACGCCTGTCGCGACACCACTGGAGGCGGGCTGCACGATGTTGGGGCGTGAGCGGAAGACGGCCTAACGGTGTGCGGGACCGTAGCCCAGCTTCATGGAGACGGTTGCGAATGGTCCTCGCCGATACCCCAGGAGCAACAGTGTCCCTAATTTGCTGGGAAGTGGCGGTGCGGTCCCCTACGGCACTGCGTAGGATCCTACGGTCTTGGCGTGCATCCGTGCGTCGCTGCGGTCCGGTCCCAGGTCGACGGGCACGTGCACCTTCCGCCGACCACTGGCGACAACATCGATGTACTGTGGAGACCTCACGCCCCACGTGTTGAGCAATTCGGCGGTACGTCCACCCGGCCTCCCGCATGCCCACTATACGCCCTCGCTCAAAGTCCGTCAACTGCACATACGGTTCACGTCCACGCTGTCGCGGCATGCTACCAGTGTTAAAGACTGCGATGGAGCTCCGTATGCCACGGCAAACTGGCTGACACTGACGGCGGCGGTGCACAAATGCTGCGCAGCAGGCGCCATTCGACGGCCAACACCGCGGTTCCTGGTGTGTCCGCTGTGCCGTGCGTGTGATCATTGCTTGTACAGCCCTCTCGCAGTGTCCGGAGCAAGTATGGTGGGTCTGACACACCGGTGTCAATGTGTTCTTTTTTCCATTTCCAGGAGTGTATTTATACGGTGATATAGGTTAAGATCCCAGGTATCACACACTGCAGCCATTCACCTTGGTGGGCCCCCATTTGCAAATAACTGACGAAAAAAATAATTCGAAATGTTGTAATAGCGTTGAAACGTTGCACCATGTAGTCTAGTTGCGTGGATATAATGGAGAGGACAACAAATGGTTCAAATGGCTCTGAGCACTATGGGACTCAACTGCTGAGGTCATTAGTCCCCTAGAACTTAGAACTAGTTAAACCTAACTAACCTAAGGACATCACAAACATCCATGCCCGAGGCAGGATTCGAACCTGCGACCGTAGCGGTCTTGCGGTTCCAGACTGCAGCGCCTTTAACCGCACGGCCACTTCGGCCGGCAGAGGACAACAGCTACGCATGCAACAGATTGTGGGAACGAATTTCATCAAGTGTAGTAAGTCACTTCTTTTATTTTTAAATTTTTCTCGAAATGACTTTAATCATCAGTTTTATTCAATTAACTGATTTAAAGGTAATTTTTTAATTCCATTCCTTTTTCATATAATTTTATTCATAATATCAGTTTCTTCATTTTTCTTCCTGAAATTCTTTCTCCATTTTAAATCTTTGTTCATGGGTTTTAACTTTTTTTTGTATTAATTTCGATTTAATTTTTTTGTTTTATCGCCCTGTTTTTTGTCTACATTATTTCGTTTATTATATCTATTTTTCCTTTTGCTTGAATTTCGTTCTATTTATAAACGTGACTTTCATTTAAATTTTCAACTGCGTTATTTTGAACATAGTGCAGTAGGTGTTTGGGTTATTTTTTTAAATGTTTGTATCACGATTACCGTGCAAAAAAGCGCGTCTGGTAACAAAGATACACATTCACACCTTTTTACAAGTATAAACAGACTATTTCGTCTTTTGTTTTTTAACTGATACATCGCAATTTTCAAATAATTGATTATTATAATACACTCCTGGAAATGGAAAAAAGAACACATTGACACCGGTGTGTCAGACCCACCATACTTGCTCCGGACACTGCGAGAGGGCTGTACAAGCAATGATCACACGTCGGCACAGCGGACACACCAGGAACCGCGGTGTTGGCCGTCGAATGGCGCTAGCTGCGCCGCATTTGTGCACCGCCGCCGTCAGTGTCAGCCAGTTTGCCGTGGCATACGGAGCTCCATCGCAGTCTTTAACACTGGTAGCATGCCGCGACAGCGTGGACGTGAACCGTATGTGCAGTTGACGGACTTTGAGCGAGGGCGTATAGTGGGCATGCGGGAGGCCGGGTGGACGTACCGCCGAATTGCTCAACACGTGGGGCGTGAGGTCTCCACAGTACATCGATGTTGTCGCCAGTGGTCGGCGGAAGGTGCACGTGCCCGTCGACCTGGGACCGGACCGCAGCGACGCACGGATGCACGCCAAGACCGTAGGATCCTACGCAGTGCCATAGGGGACCGCACCGCCACTTCCCAGCAAATTAGGGACACTGTTGCTCCTGGGGTATCGGCGAGGACCATTCGCAACCGTCTCCATGAAGCTGGGCTACGGTCCCGCACACCGTTAGGCCGTCTTCCGCTCACGCCCCAACATCGTGCAGCCCGCCTCCAGTGGTGTCGCGACAGGCGTGAATGGAGGGACGAATGGAGACGTGTCGTCTTCAGCGATGAGAGTCGCTTCTGCCTTGGTGCCAATGATGGTCGTATGCGTGTTTGGCGCCGTGCAGGTGAGCGCCACAATCAGGACTGCACACGACCGAGGCACACAGGGCCAACACCCGGCATCATGGTGTGGGGAGCGATCTCCTACACTGGCCGTACACCACTGGTGATCGTCGAGGGGACACTGAATAGTGCACGGTACATCCAAACCGTCATAGAACCCATCGTTCTACCATTCCTAGACCGGCAAGGGAACTTGCTGTTCCAACAGGACAATGCACGTCCGCATGTATCCCGTGCCACCCAACGTGCTCTAGAAGGTGTAAGTCAACTACCCTGGCCAGCAAGATCTCCGGATCTGTCCCCCATTGAGCATGTTTGGGACTGGATGAAGCGTCGTCTCACGCGGTCTGCACGTCCAGCACGAACGCTGGTCCAACTGAGGCGCCAGGTGGAAATGGCATGGCAAGCCGTTCCACAGGACTACATCCAGCATCTCTACGATCGTCTCCATGGGAGAATAGCAGCCTGCATTGCTGCGAAATGTGGATATACACTGTACTAGTGCCGACATTGTGCATGCTCTGTTGCCTGTGTCTATGTGCCTGTGGTTCTGTCAGTGTGATCATGTGATGTATCTGACCCCACGAATGTGTCAATAAAGTTTCCCCTTCCTGGGACAATGACTTCACGGTGTTCTTATTTCAATTTCCAGGAGTGTATATAAAATAATTACAATCATTATCACAAAAATTCCCATTGGATCAGGAATGACGTAAAGAAAAAAATGAAACAAAAGAAAAACTTCATACGGTGGTTAAAATGATGGGACAAAGGAACAGAAAAATAAAAATTAGATTTAAACTAATTAATTGAATAAAAATAATGATCGAAGTAGTTTCGATAAATATTTAAAAACTGAAAGAAAGTTCGTGCGATTTACGAGAATCGAACGCACAACTACTTACAAGTGAAGCTGTTATCCTATCCATTTCACCACACAACCACACTGTACGTTGCTGCTTTTTTAAACGTTATTGAGTAACACACAAAATTCCGAATTTTCTTTTCGTCAGTTACCCGCAAACGGGGGCCCTCCAGGATGGACGGCTGCAGTGTGTGATAACTGGAATCTTAACCTACATCACCGTATAGATAGTTTCAAAAAGTTGATTGCACTACTGGGGATCGCTCCTTGTAAGGCCCGTTTCAAGCAACTGGCATAAGCACGAGTAATAAGTAAGAGGAGGAGTAGGGCGATATGTTGCAAGGAAAATATACCAACAAATGCTATTCTTACTGCCGCGACCTGTGGTTTCTTCGTAGGCCGAACGTGCAGAGCGAGCGAGGCGAAGTCGAATGTACCGATCAGTCGATACTAACCCGCACCGTCCCACCATTGGGCATTTATTGCATTAATGTCGTATTTACAGGTAATCACGCTGTAACAGCATGCGTTCTCAGAAATGGTAAGTTCACTTAGGTACATGTATCACATTGGAACAACCGAAATAAAATGTTCAAACGTACCTACATTCTCCATTTTAATTTAAAAAACCTACCTGTTACCAACTGTTCGTCTAAAATTGTGAACCGTATGTTTGTTACTATTACAGCGCCATCTATCACAAAGCGTAAAAAGTGGTCCAACTAAAACATTCATATTTCTTTACGTACTACACGAATATGTAATAAAAAATGAGTGTTCCTATTTAAAGAACGCAGTTGATATCCGTTTGACCTATGGCAGCGTCATCTAGCGGGCCAACCATAGCGCCATCTGGTACGTTTCGTGCATACGTCTGCGAGGCATACTGCACGTCTGCTCAAGTCACATTCCCTCATTACCTTGGTTTATAGCGACAACGAGAGCTGCAGGCACGTTTTACCGGTAGGTGGTGTTGCGACACGATATAGATGTTGAACTTGTACCCGCAGACTGCCACGGTTCAAACGTTAATCATTTCTGCAGAACATCCTAATGTACATGTCCTGCGAATATGAACGTCCTATCTCTAGTCGTTCAAAGTGTTTTTCTGAACATGAGTGTATTTATCGTTTCTCTGCTCTATGAAAAGCCTGATGTTGCCTGTGTGATGCACACCAACTGACTTCTTGGTGTTAATTGCGTTTGACTCATACAAATATGCATATGTAATACATCAGATTATTAGTGGCCTGCTGTGCACAGAGAAGAACTTGTGGCACAACCTCTCCTGTTTGGCAGTCGGAATTATTTGACAAATACGTTCTGTTTAACCTGATTCTTCCCCGCCCTCGGCTTCTTATCCACTCTCTTCTTCCTCTTTCTTACCACCTCCCGGATACCATTCAGTGCCTGCCTAAATAGTTGTCCAAGTCGTATCCTCGGTCTCAGTGAGTAGTCAATTATCACTCACAATTTCTCAGAAGACGTTTGATTCTTTAGAATGGTTAATCGTGGAAACAGTGTTGAGTTGTGCGGTATCACGTTAATGACATTCTGACAATCCCTTAACAGTATGTCACAGTGTTGTGTCGTTTGTGACAGTAAATTTGGCACAAGTTACCTAGCTCCCTGATGATTCATTCTACAGGGTTCGAACTCGGGAGGTATAATGAGATGTACGTATGCTGCATCCTGTGTCTTCAAACTGAAGTCCATTGTCTATGATAATATTATCAACTCACCCTACCTCAGGAAGTCCTCGCACAATGCCTTTGATATGGTAAGTGCGGTAGCTCTGCGTAACGGCGTGAGTCACAAATTTTGATATGAGCTCCAGCACAACTAATACGTACCGAAAGCTGTGCCGTGTTTCGAGCACTGGTCCCTGTAAGACTGCTACCGCAAGATGTCACAAATTATTGGCCACAACTGGATACACTGGGGCCTGCATCATCTGAATACTTGGTTTCACCTTTTGGCATGCCTTGCAGATGGAAGTTCTTCAGTTTCAGAAAATATTTATTTGGCCGAAAATGCATCTACATATCACTTCGTTTATCTAATCTTCTGCGATACAAAGGGACCACAGTGTATCAGTAATATTTCTACAATTGAACAGAATTCTACTTCTAACCAAATAAAATTGTGTGATTGTGACTATCCCTTTACCTTCTCATTTTTCTTTCAGCTCTCTAAGTGCCAGATCCTTGTATTTCTCCTTGACTATCTCCTGTAGTGACACAGTGATGTAAGGCTCAAAGGCCTTTGTCCTCAGATAAACTGAAGTGATCATCCTCAACTTCCTCAGTTATCTCTTTCTTCAAGCCTACAGGTGATGGAATAAAGTATCGGCTATTATGTTTGTTACACCTGGAACATACGGCCACGCGGATTAGCAGCGCGGTTTGAGGCGCAATGTCACGGATTGCGCGACCCCTCCCGCCGGTGGTTCGAGTCCTCCCTCGGGCATGGGTGTGTGTGTGTTGTTCTTAGCATAAGATAATGTAAGTAGTGTGTAAGTCTACGGACCAATGGCCTAAACATATGTGATTGTGAAGTCGAATTCCTGCAGAAGAAGAACCCACCGCGTCAGTCTATCATGGGTTAATTTGACTGTCTTCAGACACTCTTGTGCCCTGTGGTCGATATACACTCTGGTCTTGTGTCCGAAAGGGAAATAGCGAAACTTCTTAAAGCTCCAAAGTGCGGCTAAAGCCTCGAATTGTCTAACTGAATAATTTTTCTTGCATTTCAGTAGCACTCGACTGCCAAACGCTGTTGTCTTCTTTATGATCTCTCCATTTTCCTCAATCTCCTGGGAGATTATGATACTGATGCGTGGCTTCACCTGTCAGACGTCATACGGAAATCAGCTGACAAGTTGGGATGTGACAGTATCACAGCAGTTGTCAGTGCACTGTCAGTGCCTGAAATTCACTCCCTGTTTTCGCATCCTACACCCACAGTGTCTTCTCCCCTGTTAATGCACCTCTCACATCCTTTATCATGCAAGGTGTCGGGAACTGATCGCCTCTGTCTTTTCCAGGTTCGGTATTATTCCTTCCGTTGATATAGTATGTCCTAGAAACTCCACCTTCATTGTGCTGACACAATATTTCTAGAAATTGGTGGTTATCCCATGGTTCTTTAGAGCACCGAGCAATGCCTTAGCGCTGTATTGAGACCTCTCTACGTCTCATTCACAATCAACAGGTCGTCAACGTAGCAGGTGATGTCTTGCTTTACTGATTTATCAAGAATTTCCATTCACCCACGAATAAAGGCACCGAAGATATATTTAGCTGAAGGTTAATTCTTGAAACTCATAGCACCGACCAAGTACGAGAAAAGCAATAAACAGGATGAATCACCTAACCCGTGGAGAGCAAATATTGCCGAAAGGGAAAGTGCTATTTTTGTGCGGTTTTTCACAGAACGGATTGGTAGTCAGGGGCCCATATTGTTATCCATTAATCAGGTCGTAATAATACCTACAAAGCGTATTTTTTGTGCAAACATACACTTTTTAACCCCCCATGAACCATGGACCTTGCCGTTGGTGGGGAGGCTTGCGTGCCTCAGCGATACAGATGGCCGTACCGTAAGTGCAACCACAACGGAGGGGTATCTGTTGAGAGGTCAGACAAACATGTGGTTCCTGAAGAGGGGCAGCAGCCTTTTCAGTAGTTTCAGGGGCAACAGTCTGGATGATTGACTGATCTGGCCTTGTAACATTAACCAAAACGGCCTTGCTGTGCTGGTACTGCGAACGGCTGAAAGCAAGGGGAAACTACAGCCGTATTTTTTCCCGAGGACATGCAGCTTTACTGTATGATTAAATGATGATGGCGTCCTCTTGGGTAAAATATTCCGGAGGTAAAATAGTCCCCCATTCGGATCTCCGGACGGGGACTACTCAAGAGGACGTCGTTATCAGGAGAAAGAAAACTGGCATTCTACGGATCGGAGCGTGGAATGTCAGATCCCTTATTCGGGCAGGTAGGTTAGAAAATTTAAAAAGGAAAATGGATAGGTTAAAGTTAGATATAGTGAGAATTAGTGAAGTTCGGTGGCAGGAGGAACAAGACTTATGGTCAGGTGATTACAGATTTATAAATACAAAATCAAATAGGGGTAATGCAGGAGTAGGTTTAATAATGAATAAAAAAATAGGAGTGCGGATTAGCTACTACAAACAGCATAGTGAACGCATTATTGTGGCCAAGATAGACACAAAGCCCATACCTACTACAGTAGTACAAGTTTATATGCCAACTAGCTCTGCAGATGATGAAGAAATTGATGAAATGTATGACGAGATAAAAGAAATTATTCAGGTAGTGAAGGGTGACGAAAATTTAATAGTCATGGGTGACTGGAATTCGTCAGTAGGAAAAGGGAGAGAAGGAAACATAGTAGGTGAATATGGATTGGGGGGAAGAAATGAAAGAGAAAGCCGCCTTGTAGAATTTTGCACAGAGCATAACTTAATCATAGCTAACACTTGGTTCAAGAATCATAACAGAAGGTTGTATACCTGGAAGAATCCTGGAGATACTAAAAGGTATCAGATAGATTATATAATGGTAAGACAGAGATTTAGGAACCAGGTTTTAAATTGTAAGACATTTCCAGGGGCAGATGTGGATTCTGACCACAATCTATTGGTTATGAACTGCAGATGGAAACTGAATAAACTGCAAAAAGGTGGGAATTTAAGGAGATGGGACCTGGATAAACTGAAAGAACCAGAGGTTGTAGAGAGTTTCAGGGAGAGCATAAGGGAACAATTGACAGGAATGGGGAAAAGAAATACAGTAGAAGAAGAATGGGTAGCTCTGAGGGATGAAGTAGTGAAAGCAGCAGAGGATCAAGTAGGTAAAAAGACGAGGGCTAATAGAAATCCTTGGGTAACAGAAGAAATATTGAATTTAATTGATGAAAGGAGAAAATATAAAAATGCAGTAAATGAAGCAGGCAAAAAGGAATATAAACGTCTCAAAAATGAGATCGACAGGAAGTGCAAAATGGCTAAGCAGGGATGGCTAGAGGACAAATGTAAGGATCTAGAGGCTTGTCTCACTAGGGGTAAGATAGATACTGCCTACAGGAAAATTAAAGAGACCTTTGGAGAGAAGAGAACCACTTGTATGAATATCAAGAGCTCAGATGGCAACCCAGTTCTAAGCAAAGAAGGGAAGGCAGAAAGGTGGAAGGAGTATATAGAGGGTTTATACAAGGGCGATGTATTTGAGGACAATATTATGGAAATGGAAGAGGATGTAGATGAAGATGAAATGGGAGATATGATACTGCGTGAAGAGTTTGACAGAGCACTGAAAGACCTGAGTCGAAACAAGGCCCTGGGAGTAGACAACATTCCATTAGAACTACTGATGGCCTTGGGAGAGCCAGACATGACAAAACTCTACCATCTGGTGAGCAAGATGTATGAGACAGGCGAAATACCCACAGACTTCAAGAAGAATAAAATAATTCCAATCCCAAAGAAAGCAGGTGCTGACAGATGTGAAAATTACCGAACTATCAGTTTAATAAGTCACAGCTGCAAAATAAAATGGTTCAAATGGCTCTGAGCACTATGGGACTCAACTGCTTTGGTCGTAAGTCCCCTAGAACTTAGAACTACTTAAACCTAACTAACCTAAGGACATCACACACATCCATGCCCGAGGCAGGATTCGAACCTGCGACCGTAGTGGTCGTGCGGTTCCAGACTGTAGCGCCTTTAACCGCTCGTCAACTCCGGCCGGCAGCTGCAAAATACACTCCTGGAAATGGAAAAAAGAACACATTGACACCGGTGTGTCAGACCCACCATACTTGCTCCGGACACTGCGAGAGGGCTGTACAAGCAATGATCACACGCACGGCACAGCGGACACACCAGGAACCGCGGTGTTGGCCGTCGAATGGCGCTAGCTGCGCAGCATTTGTGCACCGCCGCCGTCAGTGTCAGCCAGTTTGCCGTGGCATACGGAGCTCCATCGCAGTCTTTAACACTGGTAGCATGCCGCGACAGCGTGGACGTGAACCGTATGTGCAGTTGACGGACTTTGAGCGAGGGCGTATAGTGGGCATGCGGGAGGCCGGGTGGACGTACCGCCGAATTGCTCAACACGTGGGGCGTGAGGTCTCCACAGTACATCGATGTTGTCGCCAGTGGTCGGCGGAAGGTGCACGTGCCCGTCGACCTGGGACCGGACCGTAGCGACGCACGGATGCACGCCAAGACCGTAGGATCCTACGCAGTGCCGTAGGGGACCGCACCGCCACTTCCCAGCAAATTAGGGACACTGTTGCTCCTGGGGTATCGGCGAGGACTATTCGCAACCGTCTCCATGAAGCTGGGCTACGGTCCCGCACACCGTTAGGCCGTCTTCCGCTCACGCCCCAACATCGTGCAGCCCGCCTCCAGTGGTGTCGCGACAGGCGTGAATGGAGGGACGAATGGAGACGTGTCGTCTTCAGCGATGAGAGTCGCTTCTGCCTTGGTGCCAATGATGGTCGTATGCGTGTTTGGTGCCGTGCAGGTGAGCGCCACAATCAGGACTGCATACGACCGAGGCACACAGGGCCAACACCTGGCATCATGGTGTGGGGAGCGATCTCCTACACTGGCCGTACACCACTGGTGATCGTCGAGGGGACACTGAATAGTGCACGGTACATCCAAACCGTCATCGAACCCATCGTTCTACCATTCCTAGACCGGCAAGGGAACTTGCTGTTCCTACAGGACAATGCACGTCCGCATGTATCCCGTGCCACCCAACGTGCTCTAGAAGGTGTAAGTCAACTACCCTGGCCAGCAAGATCTCCGGATCTGTCCCCCATTGAGCATGTTTGGGACTGGATGAAGCGTCGTCTCACGCGGTCTGCACGTCCAGCACGAACGCTGGTCCAACTGAGGCGCCAGGTGGAAATGGCATGGCAAGCCGTTCCACAGGACTACATCCAGCATCTCTACGATCGTCTCCATGGGAGAATAGCAGCCTGCATTGCTGCGAAATGTGGATATACACTGTACTAGTGCCGACATTGTGCATGCTCTGTTGCCTGTGTCTATGTGCCTGTGGTTCTGTCAGTGTGATCATGTGATGTATCTGACCCCAGGAATGTGTCAATAAAGTTTCCCCTTCCTGGGACAATGAATTCACGGTGTTCTTATTTCAATTTCCAGGAGTGTACTAACGCGAATTCTTTACAGACGAATGGAAAAACTGGTAGAAGCGGACCTCGGGGAAGATCAGTTTGGATTCCGTAGAAATGTTGGAACACGTGAGGCAATACTAACCTTACGACGTATCTTAGAAGAAAGATTAAGAAAAGGCAATCCTACGTTTCTAGCATTTGTAGACTTAGAGAAAGCTTTTGACAACGTTAACTGGAATATTCTCTTTCAAATTCTGAAGGTGGCAGGGGTAAAATAAAAGGAGCGAAAGGCTATTTACAATTTGTACAGAAACCAGATGGCAGTTATAAGAGTCGAGGGGCATGAAAGGGAAGCAGTGGCTGGGAAAGGAGTGAGACAGGGTTGTAGCCTCTCCCCTATGTTATTCAATCTGTATATTGAGCAAGCAGTAAAGGAAAGAAAAGAAAAATTCGGAGTAGGTATTAAAATTCATGGAGAAGAAGTAAAAACTTTGAGGTTCGCCGATGACATTGTAATTCTGTCAGAGACAGCAAAGGACTTGGAAGAGCAGTTGAACGGAATGGACAGTGTCTTGAAAGGAGGATATAAGATGAACATCAACAAAAGTAAAACGAGGATAATGGAATGTAGTCAAATTAAATCGGGTGATGCTGAGGGGATTAGATTAGGAAATGAGACACTTAAAGTAGTAAAGGAGTTTTACTATTTAGGAAGCAAAATAAATGATGATGGTCGAAGTAGAGAGGATATGAAATGTAGACTGGCAATGGCTAGGAAATCGTTTCTGAAGAAGAGAAATTTGTTAACATCGAGTATAGATTTAAGAGTCAGAAAGTCGTTTCTGAAAGTATTTGTATGGAGTGTAGCCATGTATGGAAGTGAAACACGGACGATAAATAGTTTGGACAAGAAGAGAATAGAAGCTTTCGAAATGTGGTGCTACAGAAGAATGCTGAAGATAAGGTGGGTAGATCACATAACTAATGGGGAGGTATTGAATAGGATTGCGGAGAAGAGAAGTTTGTGGCACAACTTGACTAGAAGAAGGGATCGGTTGGTAGGACATGTTTTGAGGCATCAAGGGATCACAAATTTAGCATTGGAGGGCAGCGTGGAGGGTAAAAATCGTAGAGGGAGACCAAGATATCAATACACTAAGCAGATTCAGAAGGATGTAGGTTGCAGTAGATACTGGGAGATGAAGAAGCTTGCACAGGATAGAGTAGCATGGAGAGCTGCATCAAACCAGTCTCAGGACTGAAGACCACAACAACAACAACAACACTTTTTAAATGGAACATTGCCTGTTGACATTAACAAACTAAAAATATGGTAAATTAGAATGTCAGGGGTGTTTGTTGTAGGATTCTAGCTCAAGTCGTTTACGAGATATTGTATTTTGAAAAGTTTCCACACCGGCACTTGTTTGTGCCATTCAACCTGCGTAGTTGCTAGGTACGATGCTGTTATCTTTGCTTACAGTGTGCTTGTGTGTTCCTTGAGTGCGTTCCGAATAGCTAGTCAACTAATGTGTGACAGTCAAAGACGTGGGTCGTGAGTGGACGATGGGATTTGCCAATGCATGCCAATTTGCATGCTCAAGGTGTATGATGAATGTAAGAAGAAAAGAGTTCGATCATGTACGGTTTATGCAGCAAGATATCACAACAGACGGCAGTCATCTCAGCTGTTATTTTATCAACCTCTTCAACCAATTACGTGAAAGTAGTAGTGTAACACCTACACAACGTCACAGAACGAAACAAGTGACGACAGAAGAGGCTGTTGCGGTTGATCCGCACTTTAGTTCCCGCGCAGTCGCACGAGGAAGTGGCACAAGTCAGGTAAGTGACCTACGCATTACCCATCGACAGAGGTTCCATTCGTATCACATCTATCTCTATTAAGAGCTGCATGGAAACGACAATGAGAAACGCGTTACATTCTGTACATGGGCAGTAAGACAGGAGATTTCAGATGTATCGTCCGCAGCTCGTGGTCTTGTGGTCGCATTCTCACTTCCCGAGCACGGGGTCCCGGGTTCGATTTCCGGCGGGGTCAGGGATTTTCACCTGCCTCGAGATGACTGGGTGTTTGTGTTGTCCTCCTCATTTCATAATAATTCATGAAAGTGGTGAGATTGGACTGAACAATGGTTGGGAATTTGTACGGGCGCCGATAACCGCGCTGTTTAGCGATCCACAAACCAAACATCATCATCATCAGGTGTATCAACTATCTCGTTTAGTGATTAAGCCACATTTACCAATCATGGACAGGTAAACAGCCGAAACATGCACTATTCGTCTGTTGACAATCCCCATCGGCTTTTTCAGGTGGAACGTCAGCGTTCATGGAGTGTAAACGTGTGATGTGGGACAGTGAACCATCAGCTCATGAGTCCGTTTCTCATAGATGGAATACTGAACGCGCACAATTGTTGCAGCCTCCTAACAGACCATCTTCCACGGATATTAGAAAACGTAGACTAGGAGGAACCTGTGGTACCAACGTGATGGCTGTCCAGTTCATAGTGTACAAAGTACTACAGGATGTCTTCGGGAATTGTTTTCCAAATCATTGGATTGGACGCAGAAGACCTGTATCCTGTCTGGTCGTTCCCCAGATTTGATGCGTATAGATTTTTTCCGCTGGAGAAAGTTGAAAGACGCTGTCTGTCTACAGGGACATACCAAATACACCCGATGATATGCAACGACGTATTACTGCAGCCTGCTCGGAATTCTCCACTGAAATGTTAGCATGTGTGTAGCAGTCGGTCCACACTGGACTGGAAGCATGTATTGCTGCTGCCTGCGGTCGTTTTGAACACAATCTGTTATGGTCAACTGTTCTCATTACTGCTCAGAATCCACACAACTAGTTATGCACCTGTGTTGTTCTTTACTGTGTGCTACCGCAGGTAGCGGGAACTTTTTAAAGTACGGTATCTTGTAAACGACTCGCACTAGACTCCTGCAACAAACACCATGACATTCTAATTTACCCTAGTTTTGGTCTGTTAATATCAATAGGCATTGTACCATTTAAAAGAACAGCATGTTTGCACAAAAATACACTTTATATGTATTATTACAGTCTGTTGACTGGCTAACAATACGAGCCCCTGGCTACCAATCTGTTACGTGGTAACTGTACATCAATGGCACTTTCCATTTCCACGTTACTTGCAGTCCACAGTTTAGGTGATTCACCCTGTACATACATGCAGCAAGGCAGGTGCAGCTATATCTGCCAGAAACCCGGTCTAAGATCGATGTATGAGAAACTTTCACTCTGTAAAATCTTTGTAAGAGTTCTTTTAGTTTCACTGGCCTGTCCATCTCCGGGCCGGCCGCTGTGGCAGAGTGGTTCTAGACGACTCAGTCCAGACCCGCGCTGCTGCTACGGTCGCAAGTTCGCATCCTGCCTCGGGCATGGATATGTGTGATGTCCTTAGATTAGTTAGGTTTAAGTAGTTCTAAGTCTAGGGGACTGATGACCTCAAATTTTAAGTCCCATAGTGCTTACAGCCATTTGACCCATCCATCTCCAGCGTGATAATAGTGTTAATCTGTCTTGAATCATATACGAGGTGTATAGACCTGTCCTTCTTTCCGTCAACTCTGAGAGAGCTGTTATACATAGAAACCACATGTTAGATCACTTCATCTCATAACATATGTCCGATTTCTTGGCTCACTTTCGGTCTGTACGCTAGTGGAATTTCATAAGGAGGTACAATGAATTTTCAGTGGTTCAGATGGTTCAAATGGCTCTGAGCACTATGGGACTTAACTTCTGAGGTCATCAGTCCCCTAGAACTTAGGACTACGTTAACCTAACTAACCTAAGCACATAACACACATCCATGCCCGAGGCTGGACTCTAACCTGCCACTGTAGCGGTCGCACGGTTCCAGACTGTAGCGCCTAGATCCGCTCGGCCACCCTGTCCGGCAATTTGCAGTGGTCCTTTACGCCGAAAGCATACTGAAAATTATTAATTGTTCCAGTTTTTGGTAGAAATATAACTTGGTAGTCAAATAATATTTCTCAGACTCTTCTCAATCTTCTGCACTGATGCTTGTAATGTGTTCAACACGCTGATTGATAGCCCGACCAATATCCTTTCTTATCGTTTATCCTCTGAACCTCTCGAACTTCTCCATTCTTGTCCTGTAATCTCCTTTCTCGATACACAGTTTCAGTAAGCTTACTAGTATCTGCGCAAGGATGGTCTATTCCTCAGATCGAGAATGCTTCTTCTCCCTTTTTGCAAAATCACTTCACCGTGTCATAGACCTTTTGGTGCACTGTAGTCACTGAGGAAGTGAATATCGATTATTAACTCTGTCGCCAATTTAGGAACTAGAAGGAAATTTCTTATTAGTGTCCTTGGCACTCCATTCCAGCCACACCTGTCTGTTTTAGTTCTATAACTTTCTCCAAGAGTGTACCCTTTAATTTTTCTTATCGAAAGTTCTGGCCAATTAAAGTTTACTCTGCGTCTATCGAATGTGGTCTATGCTGTCACCAAAATTTGGCTCCTGCTGTCCACGATACCTCACAGTTCGACTTCTCCTATTGTCACATTTATCTCTGGATGGATCTCCTTCGTTCTCATCATTTCCCTCTCTCATAGTAATAATTTCGAAATGTCATCATATTTGATCCCATTGATAAGTCTGGTCCCAACTGATGTGACTACTGCAAAATTGGCATATCGCGTATTTTCTAGCACTCAGTGCCAAATCGGGCTGTTTCCTCCCTGGTTTTTGCGTGGGTTTGGTCCCCGAATTTCAAAAACTTTGGCCCTTCCTCAGTTCATATCTGCTCCTTTGTTATTCTACCCAAATCACCTGTAGTTATTCCTGTAATTATACAATCCTCCGTTTTGAGGTCCATTATTATTAATTCTCTGACTGTTCGACCATTATGTGGTCTGTAGTTGTTTCTCCTCTCATTATTCGACCATCCGTTTTATGGTCCATGGTTACACCACCATAGATATATATACTGTATCCGCCGCATGATGCACATGGGAAATGGTACCCTCTGTTTGAGTGTCCGTTTCTGTTATTGTAGTACTTGTAGTTATTTTGACATTTAGGTCTGGAGAAGTGTCTGTCATTATCGTGCCTTCATTCTTGATTGTGCTGCTTGCTGAAAGCAAACTCCAACTCGTGCAGTGTGTTGCATCTGCCTGCTAACACTTGCTAATAATGACACAGAAACTAGTAATCTCTCATGTCTAGGATCTGATTTTTCTTTCTCATTGTCTCAAGGAATTTCCTAGGACTTTTTAATCCTGACCCCACATTATCTCTGATTACAATCATCTCATGCTTCATTCTCTCCTATCTTTCCTTTGAACAGTAGTTCTCCAGGAACCTGTCTCCAAATTGTTTGTATGAGCAAAGCGTAGTTGCTGTGCCTTTCATTTTCTCTGCTACCTTTCCTTCCCGGTGACCAGAGTCAAATTAGAGCTTATACATCGGTGACCAAGATGGAGGTAACAGTACATAAAATTGCGAAATCCAAGTTTTTAGATGTAGCTTGTTTCCCTTACCCTTGCAATTTTAGAATTTCTTAACTTGCAAGAAGTGCTTATAATCAGTCGATACTTCGCTCACTATGATCGTTCTGATACTCGTTTTGACTCTTCTCGTATCTGCGCGACTAGGTACACTGTGAGAGTTTCCACTATTGCTAAGGCTAAAGCTACACTCCTGGAAATTGAAATAAGAACACCGTGAATTCATTGTCCCAGGAAGGGGAAACTTTATTGACACATTCCTGGGGTCAGATACATCACATGATCACACTGACAGAACCACAGGCACATAGACACAGGCAACAGAGCATGCACAATGTTGGCACTAGTACAGTGTATATCCACCTTTCGCAGCAATGCAGGCTGCTATTCTCCCATGGAGACGATCGTAGAGATGCTGGATGTAGTCCTGTGGAACGGCTTGCCATGCCATTTCCACCTGGCGCCTCAGTTGGACCAGCGTTCGTGCTGGACGTGCAGACCGCGTGAGACGACGCTTCATCCAGTCCCAAACATGCTCAATGGGGGACAGATCCGGAGATCTTGCTGGCCAGGGTGGGTGACTTACACCTTCTAGAGCACGTTGGGTGGCACGGGATACATGCGGACGTGCATTGTCCTGTTGGAACAGCAAGTTCCCTTGCCGGTCTAGGAATGGTAGAACGATGGGTTCGATGACGGTTTGGATGTACCGTGCACTATTCAGTGTCCCCTCGACGATCACCAGTGGTGTACAGCCAGTGTAGGAGATCGCTCCCCACACCATGATGCCGGGTGTTGGCCCTGTGTGCCTCGGTCGTATGCAGTCCTGATTGTGGCGCTCAACTGCACGGCGCCAAACACGCATACGACCATCATTGGCACCAAGGCAGAAGCGACTCTCATCGCTGAAGACGACACGTCACCATTCGTCCCTCCATTCACGCCTGTCGCGACACCACTGGAGGCGGGCTGCACGATGTTGGGGCGTGAGCGGAAGACGGCCTAACGGTGTGCGGGACCGTAGCCCAGCTTCATGGAGACGGTTGCGAATGGTCCTCGCCGATACCCCAGGAGCAACAGTGTCCCTAATTTGCTGGGAAGTGGCGGTGCGGTCCCCTACGGCACTGTGTAGGATCCTACGGTCTTGGCGTGCATCCGTGCGTCGCTGCGGTCCGGTCCCAGGTCGACGGGCACGTGCACCTTCCGCCGACCACTGGCGACAACATCGATGTACTGTGGAGACCTCACGCCCCACGTGTTGAGCAATTCGGCGGTACGTCCACCCGGCCTCCCGCATGCCCACTATACGCCCTCGCTCAAAGTCCGTCAACTGCACATACGGTTCACGTCCACGCTGTCGCGGCATGCTACCAGTGTTAAAGACTGCGATGGAGCTCCGTATGCCACGGCAAACTGGCTGACACTGACGGCGGCGGTGCACAAATGTTGCGCAGCTAGCGCCATTCGACGGCCAACACCGCGGTTCCTGGTGTGTCCGCTGTGCCGTGCGTGTGATCATTGCTTGTACAGCCCTCTCGCAGTGTCCGGAGCAAGTATGGTGGGTCTGACACACCGGTGTCAATGTGTTCTTTTTTCCATTTCCAGGAGTGTATATTCACTGTCACCGGGATCGTGATTTGCAACAAGTGATATGTAGTTGTCTGGCTTGCTCGGTCCGGCATCCTCTCCTGATGTGGACCTGTGCTTCTGTTGCAGTTTTTCGTAATTTTTAAATGCCTCTTGGATCTTCTTTTCCTGTCAGGAGTTGATAACTTCCTGTCGATTTTTGAATAGGGGAAGTGCCCTATCCTTCTTCAGTTTCCGCAACAGGTATCAGGTTTGTCAAATAGGATTCCGTATTGAGTATCTGCATTTCGCTTTCTATTTTCCTGAGGTTTTATTCGCTAATGTTTTGTCGCTTCTTCCAACGTCTCGTTGATATTTATTTCTGTTACTTCTTGTCACGTCTCCGTGCTTTCGACTCGTTTTCTTTTCTTCTAAACTGCCTCACGACTCTTCTTATATGTGTTCTTACTATCTTTTTTCATCCCTTTCGCTATCATTTTTGCTTCTAGGGTTTCGTCCTTCACTTCCTGTGATATTTTCTTCGTTTCTCTCTTTATATCCCGGATTCCGCTTTTTCTCCTTTCTCTCATCTCTTTATTTTCTTTCATTAGCTTTTCTCCCTTCTCGTTATTTTCTTTCCTTACCTTTTTTCCCATGTTGTTATTTTTTTTCCTTACGTTTTCTCCCATGTCTTTATTTTCTTGATTTGTTTTCTTTTTTATCTTTTCCCCAGTCTCTTTATTTTCTTTCCTCATTGCCTTTAAAACTTTAACGATGTTAAAATCCTCATCTCCTCTGTCGCAAATTTGGTCTGGTGAAGTTACACGTGATCCTATCAGAGTAACATCTATCGCTACCTGGTTCGACTCCCTGCTCTCCTCTTCCATACGATTGTGAATCATCAGTGCCGCTTTCACATTTTGTGGTGTGACCTCTTCTTCTTCTTCACATATACTGCCATTCGCTGTAGGGTCCATATTTTCTAAGACGGTAGCATCTATTACACCATCTATGTGAGCGCCGCTTGTTGGGTTTGACTGTTCAGTGGCATAAGTTATCTAATCCTCTCATGACTTTCAAGAACCTATAGTTCTATCATGTTCCATTATGCTATCTATTTTTCTACTATCCTGACTTAATTCAAGTCATGCTTACCTTCCTGCCAGCATTCGAAATTGACTAGATACTAACAAGCGAAACTAAAATCGACATAACTATATTACCACTGATACTTATACTCATCGTAGACTATCATAGATTCCCTCAACAGAATACATTCCCATCTAAAACCTTGCAACGCTGATTTCCAACACAGATAAACCATCAGACTGGAGAATAATTCACTGAACCACGAACATAAATCTAGAGAAAAGGAATTACATTAGTTATTAATTTGCACCAGCAGTTAGTAAACTACTGCAGCTGATGTACTGTCTCTTGTCGAGTTATACAATGAACACAAAATGAATGAATAAAAATAGTTCTGATTGGTTCCCAGAAGATCCGAACAATTCTATCCACAGTTTCGCCAATTTATGTGTAACTCCCTGTGTTTATAATGTTACCTTGACCCAGAAAACTAACTAAGAGCTGGATATGCCTTTAAGATTTAAGCTAAAAATTAGAATACACAACTTTAATGGAGAATAGTAGCTAAGTAGCTACATAAGAATTTAAAGCCATTTTGTCCATTTTTCGACTTTGACTGTTTCAAGAAATATGTAAAGGTTTTTTTTTTTTGTTTTTTTAATTACCGCTACCAGTCACAAACTTTGTCAACGATTGTATTACTTATTTATTTAGCGACATGTTTCGAGGGAATCCCTCATCTTCAGGCTAAATGGCATTACAAAACAACTTTACAATAAGGTCATACTGATGTTACATAGTCTTTTCGTAAATGCTGTGGTCATCTTTGTTCTTCTGGCGTGGCAGTCTCGTTGTGATGCGCTGAGCTGTTTCCATTTCCGTGATCGTGTTTCCAAGTTACTGTTATGTTAGTGACAATTTGTGAACAGTGACCGAGTGAGCCACGGAAATGGAAACAGCTCAGCGCATCACAACGAGACTGCCACGCCCGAAGAATAAAGATGACCCCAGCATTTACGAAAAGACTATGTAACATCAGTATGGCCTTATCGTAAAGTTGTTTTTGTAATGCCATTTAGCCTGAAGATGAGAGATTCCCTCGAAACATGTCGCTAAATAAATAAGTAATACAATCGTTGACAAAGTTTGTGACTGGTAGCGATAATTAAAAAAAAATAAAAAGACCTTTACAGATCCCTAGCTATAGATCCTAAAGCGGAGGTTCAATATGAATGGTAGAGGTTTAACGAAAACAGTCCCTCAATTAACACAGTAATTTATTTAGTAAAGACGTAATTATTCACAGAGATCATGAAACGAATGTGAAATGTTTTACAAATTCTTTATGTAAATTCTAACGAATGGATACGTTCATTTGCAGTGTTACTTGAACCAGCACGAAAATGTCCCTCTGATGCTAATGGCAGTCTGAATTTTTCTCTCAAATCTTGTTCGCCCCAAATGAAAAAAGTGACTGTTAACCGGATGGTAAATGAAAAACTCGTACGTTCTCCACAACAATGCTGAAACTGAAGCAGTTGATCGTACTGATTTCTGCAAGTGCGGAGCAAGCAAACGTCCTGTCACGCCAGTGCTGCTAATTATGTTCAACGAAATTATTCACTTGAGAGCGTGTGAATGGCTCTGCTTCCGAGGCTGAGTGTTGTGCCGTCGTCACAGCAAGTCTGGACCCCGCTAGTATGCTAAGATGAGCACCGCTGTCCATCTGCAGTGTATACTGCTGATACGCTAACGGTGCTCACAGCTCCATGTCTCCGACAGAACTCTAATGATGCGCTCACTAGTACATCTGGCCATGGACTCTGATCTGCTCTCTCTCGCCTCTGTACTATTTTTTAAGCATCTTAACCCCGGCCAAGATAGATACGAAGCCCACACCTACTACAGTAGTACAAGTTTATATGCCAACTAGCTCTGCAGATGACGAAGAAATTGAAGAAATGTATGATGAAATAAAAGAAATTATTCAGATAGTGAAGGGAGACGAAAATTTAATAGTCATGGGTGACTGGAATTCGACTGTAGGAAAAGGGAGAGAAGAAAACGTAGTAGGTGAATATGGATTGGGGGGAAGAAATGAAAGAGGAAGCCGCCTGGTAGAATTTTGCACAGAGCACAACTTAATCATAGCGAACACTTGGTTTAAGAATCATGATAGAAGGTTGTATACATGGAAGAACCCTGGAGATACTAAAAGGTATCAGATAGATTATATAATGGTAAGACAGAGATTTAGGAACCAGGTTTTAAATTGTAAGACATTTCGAGGGGCTGATGTGGACTCTGACCACAATCTATTAGTTATGACCTGTAGATTAAAACTGAAGAAACTGCAAAAAGGTGGGAATTTAAGGAGATGGGACCTGGATAAACTGAAAGAACCAGAGGTTGTACAGAGTTTCAGGGAGAGCATAAGGGAACAATTGACAGGAATGGGGGAAAGAAATACAGTAGAAGAGGAATGGGTAGCTTTGAGGGATGAAGTAGTGAAGGCAGCAGAGGATCAAATAGGTAAAAAGACGAGGGCTAGTAGAAATCCTTGGGTAACAGAAGAAATATTGAATTTAATTGATGAAAGGAGAAAATATAAAAATGCAGTAAATGAAGCAGGCAAAAAGGAATACAAACGTCTCAAAAATGAGATCGACAGGAAGTGCAAAATGGCTAAGCAGGGATGGCTAGAGGACAAATGTAAGGATGTAGAGGCCTTTCTCACTAGGGGTAAGATAGATACTGCCTACAGGAAAATTAAAGAGACTTTTGGAGATAAGAGAACCACTTGTATGAACATCAAGAGCTCAGATGGAAACCCAGTTCTAAGCAAAGAAGGGAAAGCAGAAAGGTGGAAGGAGTATATAGAGGGTCTATACAAGGGCGATGTACTTGAGGACAATATTATGGAAATGGAAGAGGATGTAGATGAAGATGAAATGGAAGATACGATACTGCGTGAAGAGTTTGACAGAGCACTGAAAGACCTGAGTCGAAACAAGGCCCCCGGAGTAGACAACATTCCATTGGAACTACTGACGGCCTTGGGAGAGCCAGTCCTGACAAAACTCTACCATCTGGTGAGCAAGATGTATGAAACAGGTGAAATACCCTCAGACTTCAAGAAGAATATAATAATTCCAATCCCAAAGAAAGCAGGTGTTGACAGATGTGAAAATTACCGGACAATCAGTTTAATAAGCCACAGCTGCAAAATACTAACACGAATTCTTTACAGACGAATGGAAAAACTAGTAGAAGCCGGCCTCGGGGAAGATCAGTTTGGATTCCGTAGAAATACTGGAACACGTGAGGCAATACTGACCTTACGACTTACCTTAGAAGAAAGATTAAGGAAAGGCAAACCTACGTTTCTAGCATTTGTAGACTTAGAGAAAGCTTTTGACAATGTTGCCTGTTATACTCTCTTTCAAATTCTAAAGGTGGCAGGGGTAAAATACAGGGAGCGAAAGGCTATTTACAATTTGTACAGAAACCACATGGCAGGTATAAGAGTTGAGGGACATGAAAGGGAAGCAGCGGTTGGGAAGGGAGTAAGACAGGGTTGTAGCCTCTCCCCGATGTTATTCAATCTGTATATTGAGCAAGCAGTAAAGGAAACAAGAGAACAATTCGGAGTAGGTATTAAAATCCATGGAGAAGAAATAAAAACTTTGAGGTTCGCCGATGACATTGTAATTCTGTCAGAGACAGCAAAGGACTTGGAAGAGCAGTTGAACGGAATGGATGGTGTCTTGAAGGGAGGATATAAGATGAACATCAACAAAAGCAAAACGAGGATAATGGAATGTAGTCGAATTAAGTCGGGTGATGTTGAGGGTATTAGATTAGGAAATGAGACACTTAAAGTAGTAAAGGAGTTTTGCTATTTGGGGGGCAAAATAAATGATGATGGTCGAAGTAGAGAGGATATAAAATGTAGACTGGCAATGGCAAGGAAAGCGTTTCTGAAGAAGAGAAATTTGTTAACATCGAGTATAGATTTAAGTGTCAGGAAGTCATTTCTGAAAATATGGAAGTGAAACATGGACGGTAAATAGTTTGGACAAGAAGAGAATAGAAGCTTTCGAAATGTGGTGCTACAGAAGAATGCTGAAGATTAGATGGGTAGATCACATAACTAATGAGGAGGTACTGAATAGGATTGGGGAGAAGAGGAGTTTGTGGCACAACTTGACCAGAAGAAGGGATCGGTTGGTAGGACATGTTCTGAGGCATCAAGGGATCACCAATTTAGTATTGGAGGGCATCGTGGAGGGTAAAAATCGTAGGGGGAGACCAAAAGATGAATACACTAAGCAGATTCAGAAGGATGTAGGTTGCAGTAGGTACTGGGAGATGAAGAAGCTTGTACAGGATAGAGTAGCATGGAGAGCTGCATCAAACCAGTCTCAGGACCGAAGACCACAACAACAACAACCCCGGCTATTGCTTCCCACTGGACCGTACATGCCCACCAATAGCAGAAAATGCATACATGGCTATCCAACAGTTTCTTAAAGCACACAAAATCCCGGCGGGACAGTGTGTCACTATAAAAAGCCAGGCACACTACACATCGCCCGTCTAGACCTAAAACACTGCCGTTTTAGCTCCTTCTGTGTTATATTACTGGCAAATTTACTGGCGCATTTTCTCAACCAGCAGCTAGCTTCAAATCACGGATCCTGGGAAAACAGAAAGTTGCTCTTGAGGCTTACCATTATTTATAGCAAACCATGTTTCTTTTGAAAACAGTAAGATGCATATCTTCAGAAGGCTGTTTGCAAAACATGAGAAAATGCCACTCTCCTGTTGCTAGAATCATCCCATGTTCTCAGTTTGGTCACTGGCCAGGACCCAGTTGTAAAATACATCATGGTGTGTTCCCCCCCCCCCCTCCCCCCCCCTCAGTTGGCTTCGGCATCCTAACTTCCGTTGAAACGAACGCCTGAGGCTCCAACCTGGGCTGACGGGAAAAAGGCTGCTTTTTTCACTGCATTCATTGTCCTGCCTGTCCCAAACCCTGTGCACTGTACCTTCCCATGCACACAGAAATTATTCAGAAAATATCAGAGTAAATAAATGTAAATGTCGTGTAACTACGGCCTCCCGTCGGGTACACCGTTCGCCGGGTGCATGTCTTTCGATTTGACGCCACTTTTGCGACTTACGCGTCGATGGGGATGAAATGATGATGATGAGGACAACACAACACCCAGTCCCTGACCGGAGAAAATCTCCGACCCAGCAGGTAATCGAACCCGGGCCCTTAGGATTGACATTCTGCCGCGCTGACCACTCAGCTACCGGGGCGGACAATATCAGAATCCAGTACCGTGTTAAATGAAAGCAAATGATGCTAGAAAGAGTTCAATATGAACAGTCTAATATCTGATATACAGGGTGTTTCACTAATGTGTTTGCCTCTGTATGTTACGTAGTAATAGGCGACGGAAATATTTATTGCGGTAGGTCACCATAAGAAACGTTACACTGTCTGCAGAGCTATGAACATAGTTTATTGTGTTATTATCCAAAGAGTTACAGCAAAAAGATAAAATTTTTAAATGGAACAATAATTCTTTTTATCATGCACTGGAATCAGTAACACCAGATGTGTATACATCAATTTAAATTACATACCTATCGGTTTTAGTTTGGGAGCTACAACCCTTCAAAGTTTCAGGGGCAGATACCACACACGGTGCGCATAACGCAATGCGCCTTCTAAATGTGATGCGGCAGAGTTGTAACGTCGCCGGTGTCACGGAGCGAGAAGCTTCCTCGATGCGCTGTTAGACTGCCGACTGTCGCCGCACACGGCCGTATACCCGACAGTTCGAGCCACACAAACAAACGCAGCTCAATATATCACAGTATGAAGATGGCATACAGGAACAAAGAGTACGTTGACATGTTGCTGATGCTCGATTAGTGCCGACACGATGCCACTGAAGCAGCCAGGGCGTACGCCTTGAGATATCCTAGGCGAAAAGCTCCGGCAGCCATTATGTTCTTGCGAGCCGAACAACGACTTCGGGAAACAGGCAGCTTGGTAATGCGCCGCAGTAACAGACGAAGAACCGCAAGAAGTGAAGAGACGGAGGTGTTTGTTTTAGCTGCCGTACGCCACGATCCTCATGTCAGCTTACGAGCCGTTGCTGCAGTCATGGTGTCAGCCTCACATCTGTGTGGCGTATAGTACTCGGCCACAGGTTTCACCCGTACCGCCTGTCACTGACCCAGGAGCTGCATGGGAACGATTTCCGTGCGAGAGAGACATTCTGTGAATGGGCCATGAGTAATTTCACGCTGGATTCTTTACAAGGTGTTATTTCTCTGATGAGTCCACGTCCACAAATTATGGTGCATTACTGGGCCGCAGACAATCCTCGGTGGGTACGACCTGTCGACCGTCAACGTAGGTGGTTTATTAATGTATGGTGTGTAATCCTTGGGAATTAAATCATCGATCCAAACTACTTCCCAGGTACACTGACAGGTGAGTTATATCGCGCGTTTATAGTCGATAGTTTGGGTCGTCTCTTTGAACACGTGTGTTTACACACGAGAGTGCATATGTGGATGGAGCACAATGGTCACTCAGCCCATTCTGCGAGTGCTGTTATGGTTCAAATGGTTCATATGGCTCTAAGCACTATGGGACTTAACATCTGAGGTCACAGTATCCTAGACTTAGAACTACTTAGACGTAACTAACTTAAGGACAACACATACATCCATGACCGAGGCAGGATTCGAACCTGCGACCATAGCAGCAGCGCGGTTCCAGACTGAAGAGCCTAGAACCGCTCGGCCACAGCGGCCGGCGTGCAGTTGTGGAAGAACTAAACAACAGGTTTGCAGGAAGGTAGTTGGGGCGCCATGGTCCTCATTCATGGCCCGCAAAGTCTCCCGATTTAACACCATTAGATTTCTTTTTGTGGGGATATCTACAGGATCGTGTTTATGTCACTGAGCCCACATCCCCAGATGATCTAAAACGGCGCATCGAGGGCGCATGTTGCTCCGTGTCACCGACAATGCTACATCTCGTTCGCAGATCCTTTAGAAGGCGCATTGCATTGTGCATTCAGGAACATGGACACACATTTGAACATCTCATTTAAATCAACTTCCCACCGCCAGAACATCCATAACCAACCACACAGCCATGTATTATGTACAGCGTGTGGTATCTGTCACTGAAACTTTGAAGGGTTGTAGCTCCCAAACTAAAAGTGATTGGAATGTAATTTAAATTGATTTATACACATTTGATGATACTGATTCCAGTGCATGATAGAAACAACTATTGATCCATTTAAAAAATTTTATCTTTTTGCTGTAACTCTTTGGATAATAACACAATAAACTATGTTCATAGCTCCGCAGACATAAAAAAAAAAATTTGTGTGAAATCTTATGGGACTTAACTGCTAAGGTCATCAGTCCCTAGGCTTACACACTACTTAACTTAAATTATCCTAAGGACAAACACACGCCCATGCCCGAGGGAGGACTCGAACCTCCGCCGGGACCAGCTCTGCAGACAGTGTAACGTTTCTTATGGTGACCTACCGCAATAAATATTTCCGTCGCCTATCACTACGTAACATACAGAGGCAAACACATTTAGTGAAACACCCTGTATATCAGATATTAGACTGTTCATATTGAGCTCTTTCTAGCAGCATTTGCTGTCATTTAACACGGTACTGGATTCTGATATTGTCCGCCCTGGTAGCTGAGTGGTCAGCGCGGCAGAATGTCAATCCTAAGGGCGCGGGTTCGATTACCGGCTGGGTCGGAGATTTTCTCCAGTCAGGGACTGGGTGTTGTGTTGTCCTAATCACCATCACTTCATCCCAATCGACGCGCAAATCGCCGAAGTGGCGTCAAATCGAAAGACTTGCACCCGGCGAACGGTGTACCCGACGGGAGTCCGTAGTCACACGCCATTTACCACGACATCTCACTCTCAACTGACCGTGGAACGGATTGACGGGCCTATTGCCACGCGAAGTACACCTGCCGCTTACGAAACTATCACCGCCCGCCCGCCGCCGTCTTCCAAAAACTTTGAAACTTATTTTCATTGGCATAAATCAGGGCTTAACAACTGGCCGGTTTTGAGCGCGAGTACTCGCGTCTGCTCAGGCACATGCTCGCGAGCAGGTGCAAGGTCGCGGAGTGGGAGGGAGGGGAGGGAGGGGAAATGCGCGCGCACGTTTGAATGTGATCTCGCGTTCGTAGCAGATTTAACTAGCCATCTGAATGCTTTGAACATTTTACTACAACGTAAAGATCTGCTAATTACTCATTTCATAGATCGAATACGAGCTTTTAAAATGAAATTGACACTTTCGGTGAGTCAGCTGGAAACAGGAAACCTAGCTCATTTTCCTAAATTATCATCCATGCAAGATGTCACAAAGACTGTGAACGTTATTCACATAGTTTAGTTGATCAGCGCTTTCAAGATCTGACAGCACTAGACAGTGATTTTGATCTGTTCTCTCCATATTCAGCGAATATTTAAGATATTCGTCCTGAGCTGCAGCAAGAAATTATTGATCTGCAGTGTGACAGAGAATACAGAGACAACTTTCAGAACAAGAAAAACATTTTGGAATTCTACAGACACTTCCCTCAGGATAGATTTCCCCGTTTGCACAAACTAGCGGCGACAATAATATCAATGTTCGGTTCCACGTATGTTTGTGAACAACTGTTCTCTGCAATGAAATGTAACAAGACGCGCCTGAGAAACGCATTGTCTGATCGAAATTTAAACTGCACGCTTCGCCTAAAATGCACAAGAACAATTACTCCGAACATAGACGCAATTGTAAAGGGCAAAAAGTACAAGATAACCGAGAATCCCACACTTCAGTGACACCTTTTATTGTGTAACAGTTCACAAATTAATGCGAAGCTAGTAAAATTATGTGGCATGTGTACATTCTCCTTTATTTGTTTCATTTGTCGCAGTAATAATTCGTGAGTGATATCCCTGCAGGTGGCCGCGGATTTACATTGACTGGCGGCAGCTGTTGTGTGCCCCATGTGACTTTCCCCACTCTCCGCTCTGGTCCTGTAGTGGGGGTAGCGTGCTCGCGCTGCTCCGTTCTCGCGCCTTGCTGCTCACAGCTTGCTCCGCGAGCACGTATGTTGTGAAGCCCTGGCATAAAGCGTATTCATTTTTGATTTGTACTTGAATACATACGAATTTTTGAAAATGGGTCCATCATTTCGATTAATCCTGTATTTTGTTCGGTTTTGTGTTAAGAAAACAGGGTGTCCGTTCTGTTGTAGACAATAGTTCTATGTTTAATTTATCCCTTTTAGTAGGATGTTAAACGATCAGTTTGGAAGGTATTCTGCTGTTCTTCATGCAGAATACATTTCAAATATACCTTTCGTTGTTTGTCACATTTGCAACTAATCCAACCGGGTATAGGGCATTTACACGCATGACATCCCCAGCCAATGTGCTTTATTCAGTTTTTTTCTAGATGTATAGATTTGCTGTTGTTTGAAGTTGTAGTCTTTTGAACTAATGCTGTGTGTGTCATCATTGCTAAGCTATATACAAATGCAGAGCGGTTGCAATTAAACGCCGGGCGTCGTGGCCGAGCGTTTCTAGGCGCTTCAGTCTGGAACTGCGTGACCGCTACGGTCGCAGGTTCGAACCTGCCTAGGCCATGTTAGGTTTAAATAATTCTACGTTCTAGGGACTGATGACCTCAGATGTTGTCCCATAGTGCTCAGAGACATTTGAAATATTTTTGCAATTAAACTTTCGTTATCTCAAAAGGCTCCCATAACAAACGAGAGATTGTTGGAGAATGAAACTTCGTGGAAAAATTTGTAAGGATATGCGGATGAGAAATAACGAATAAACCATTGGAAGAAACGCATTTTAATTCCCACATGAGAGGATAACATTTGTTAATTGCCTACCACGTTTACGTTCCAGGTTGCAGATGTTGCTCACTGTGACGATCATCTACATCCACGACTGCCTGGAACCTCACTAGAGATTGCTGTACTGCTTCAACAGACAAACAGACAACAGTGGACTATGGAACTTCCCCACAGTTCGTGCACTGCTTGAATATCGTACGTTGCGTCGAGCATTCTCAGCCATGGCAACAGTACTTCTTCAACAATATGTGGCGCAGTTGGCCCTCGGCCTCTCTCAGGAGCAGTTTCCAAATTGCCAGTTAATTGGAACAGCCGAATCATGTTCTTCAGCCTTAGTGCAGAAAGAATTTATCTCCGTATTCTTGTAATGTGTCGACACTCGCGAAAAGCGGCTGCGCTATTGTTGTTGTTTTGATAAAACTGCTTTACGAGTAAAGCTCTGCTCACCTTGTGAAGACACATGTTGACTGTCTGCAACTGTAATGTAGAATGACGCTTATATTCAAATCCTACGTCACTCTAGCGTCTAGCTGCAAGTCATGACTCTAACACTACTAACAACACAAATCCTGTAGCACACACTCTGAACATCATTCCTACAAAGTGTGATACGCATACGGTAGTTAGTTTGCGTTCTACGCTGACTCAGGTAGCGAAAGTTTAATTATAACCACCCTGTATTTTATTTGTGGCAACGACCTTGCCGCAGTGGATGCACCGGATCCCGTCGGATCACCGAAGTTAAGCGCTGTCGGGCCACCATGTGCTGTTGCCATTTTTCGGGGTGCACTCAGTCTCGTGATGCCAATTGAGGAGCTACTCGACCGAATAGTAGCGGCTCCGGTCAAAGAAAACCATCATAACGACCGGGAGAGCGGTGTGCTGACCGCACGCCCCTCCTATCCGCATCCTCATCTGAGGATGAAACGGCGGTCGGATGGTCCACGTGGGCCATTTGTGGTCTGAAGATGGAGTGCTGTATTTTATTTCTTTCTATTCAAATATTTTCAAAATATCTAAAACTTCATTGCTATGATCTTCCTATTCTGGCGGATCTATTTCCAGTTAAACTTTGCGTTTAGCATTTAACGATTCGACATAGAGTGGATTTTGTCATAAACAAACACTGCTATTTTCTTAACTGTTTCTACAGCCAGTATAAAGTTATGATGCAACTACAGTCAAATCGCTTTACTATATATATATTCATGGATCTAAACTTTGGATATGAGGGGGCGTTACCACTTAGGACATATTTTGGACTTACTTTTGTAAGGAATCCATTTTAAAAACTGGTCAGGGAGCTACAAGGAGAAATGGGAAAAAGTCATGATTCAGTTTTCAAAAATCTTTCACGACGCTTCGAGCATGAATGTCTCTCACCATTCCGCTAGGTTCCGCAACTGCTCACACTCATTCAAAAAGTCAGCGGAAGCAAGGCAGCAGCGAAAATGTTGCAGCTGTGTTAGGCTAATCCGTGTAACTTCTTTAGCTATCTAGCCACCAAGGACGAGGGCTGGGTATATCATTACGACACTGAAACATAAGAGCAAAGCAGGAAATGGAAATGTGAGGATTCACCACTGCCGAGAAAGGCGAAGGTCCAACCATCGTTGGGCTTGATGATTCCGAATGTTTTTTGGTGGAGGGGTGGGGGGTGGGGTCTGCCATGCTGCAGTGCTAACAGATTATACTCGTAAGGAACATACTAACATACTACCAAAATCTCCTACCGAGGTTGAAGGTGGCTGTTAAGAGGAAGCATCGCGTGGAGCTATCTCGGTGGATGTCTTTCTCCACGATAACTTCCCCATTCATTCTGCACAGGATAATGCTACACGTGCTGCTTCTCTGCGCTGTTGAATTTATCCTCGCCCCTGTATTCTACTTGCATGGCACCTAGTGTCAACTTCCACGTTTCTCTGATGAAGGAAGGTATTTTTGGGTTGATGACGATCCGATTTCCGAGGTGGAGTGTTTCCTGAACAGCCAAATCAATGACCTCTACAACCAAGCTCTCCGATAACTCTTTCATAATTAGGAAATACTGGGTGTACTGATGGGTGAACGGCAAGAAAGAACAAGCGGCTTCACCAAGTGTCACTAATCACTACCTCTTGTGATTGTGAGTTTGGTTTTAGGAACTTGTGCTGCAGACTGTTATTACATGAAGTGTACTCGCTGGGTTTCTCCTTAGCCTATGCCGAGGCTGCAAGAACAGAAGAGAGTGCAAGAACAGGAGACAAAGAACAGCGGACCGAACAAATCACTGAAAAGTAAGTTCTGCGAAGTCTTAAGCAACGACCACATAAGAAGGCACTTGCAGGAGACCAAAACAAAGCTGAGATGCTCAAGGCACTGCCTCAAGAAGCGACCATACACGATAACCCACACATTCACCAACGTCATGGAGTAGAGAACCTATCGCTCTGCTTGAAAGAGAGTCGTCACAGAAATACCAAAGTCGGGGAAAATCCCTACAGGTGCTAAAAGCCACTCTCTACGCCGAGTGGCCGAGCGGTTCTAGGCGCTACACTCTGGAACAGCGCGACCGCTACGGTCCCAGGTTCGAATCCTGCCTCGGCATGGATGCGTGTGCTGTCCTTAGGTTAGTTAGGTATAAGTAGTTCTAAGTTCTAGGGGACTGATGACCTCAGATGTTGAGTCCCATAGTGCTCAGAGATTGATTGAAGTGCTTTAAAATAAAGACAAACACGCCTGGTGTAAATAAGACTTTTATTACAGTCGCGAAAGATGGAATATTTCTCAATATTACATACGACACCTATCTGGTACTTAAATTAAATGAGATATTGTTATACAGTAAATTTTATATGAAATTTAGGTATCTTGTCCACATTTCATTCTCAACATTGTGTCAACTAAAATCGACCATACGGGAAGTATACGCTATGGACTTTTACCTCTACAAACTCTTCAAAATTTCGTGCAATGGTTTACTACATTTAATGCTGCACAATAACTGCGTTGAACATCGAAACAAAATTAAGTCATTTATGGGGGGAGGGTATCGGTCAAGAAGATGGGTAAAAATCAAATTTTTGGGCCAAGTAGTTTTTGTTAAATCGACTGATAAGTGTGTCAAAGCAGTCGGAACACCATGTGTCTGCACAGGCGAGCAGTGCAGTGATGACAAAATCGCGCACAGCGCGGAATGCGGGGAGCACGTATTTGCAGCAGCGAAAGGGTTAATGACGAGACAAAGCACTAGAAATTTCAAAAAATTGCATTCAAACGAATAAAATTCGTGAAGTAAGACACTTTGATGTTGTTTTTAAATAAAGAATATATCAAGCACCGCACAAGATTTGAATTCAGAACCTTTCACTTAGCAGCCCAACACCTTGACCATTTCGCTAACGCAGCTCGTCGTTCAATAGAACTCCTGGAGGACTCTAAAATGTCACGCAAAATACCGACAAACATTGTTGGTATGACTATGAATTACTCACGCTTCGTCGAAGTACATTAGGAAACAAACAATTACCGCTGTTCTTTATTGCGAAAAAGCGGTTCGTGAGAATGATACAAACACCTTTCCTTGCTATCTCCCGAATTATGAGGCTTATTGCTTGTTTGGTTTAATTAATTAATTGTATATGAAGCAATTGGTATAAAGAATGCTTTTTCCAAACTTTCTATAAAAGGAAGTCTGCTATCAAGACATTGCTTTTGTTCTATTAGTTTATTTATGACTGAACGTTTCTAAAACTGAAGACATTCGTCCGTGTTCTGCACTGCAGTCGAGCTCTGGCAACGTCGTTCTCTGTTCATTGGCTGACTGTGTTTTGTGACGTCAGATGCGCAGAACGAACGTAAGCTCGGCCGCCGTCATAAATGACGCGCACTATAGTAATTGTCGGTAAATAAATAACGCAGCTTTCGTGTTATGTTATTCTTAATTGGTATTTGCATACCCTGTAGAATTGGGAAAACGTTGAAAGCAACATAACTGTGAGAAGGCACGCGGATCGCCAGAATTAGCAAACTTTGCAGCCCCCATCGTCAGGTCTCGGAAGGCTGCAGGAGGAGGGTCAGTGGCCCACTGGCCGACGGGTGTTGCCTTGGTGTGCAGCCGCAGGGCGTCAGGCTTTGTATAGAAACACAGATAGCATCTCCCATGGAGCGAACTCCTGGCAGAAACATGTTTGCACTGGAAATGCAGTGAGGAGGATTGCCGTTTATAGTAGAAGGTGCCATTGTACCCAAAATGTAGAAAGCTGGTTGTGTCCCGAGATAGTACTGTAAGCTAGAGATAAAAATCTCAAAGACAAGTAGGGAACCCGCTGCCCCCGGGCCTCTGAAAACGTGAATCACCACCCAACGTTTTGATTCTGCAATATATATATATAAGACGTGGCAATGCGAGGTTTCCTTTTAACTAACCCTCGATCAGAAATCAGATTCCGACTTCATCTCCAACCTTCGTGACGGCCCTCGCGAGTCTCTGCCACAGACTCCTACGTTGAGGGACGCTACCTGCTATCGAACCGCCAGAGCAGACGCACTGGAAACTTACAAAATTTTTTCGCTTATCTCAACTTATCCATTGACGAGGGTCATTGGTTCCGCCAATGATCTATTCCGCAGCCACTGCAGCCACCGTTGCCAGTATTATGCTGAGAACGGACCGCAACACCGAGACGATGTGTAGGGCCATTAAAATCATTTTAAAATAATTCGATTACTTCAAGCGTCACTCTGAAGCCATGCATTTTAACGAGATGAACAGTTGTTTTCAACTGCGAACATAAGTATGACGTTTCGCCTTCTGTATTACTATCATGTCTCCGTTGACATTACGACAATCATTAGACACTTCATCATTAGTTTACTAGCCCGATTATTAACATATTTTTTCCTGACCCAGTACGTCCGATACGCCAAGATTTTATTAGATTAATATTCATCACATACAAATTCCGGGCTAATAGACCGTGATCGGTGTATGAAACTTTCTCCTAACGTTTCCCCTCCGACTGCGGAAGACATTTCAGAATTAAAGTGTCAACTGCAACCAAATCTCGAGAGAGCGTCGAATACACGGGCAGTGTATAAGGCATCACAGTCCATCACCTTACGTCGGCTACGAGGTTATCTCTGGTAGTGGCAACATTGTTGACTGAAAGTCATCGATCGTCATTCTTACGTTGCAATCTTGACAACCAAATTTTATCTAATTTAACACCTTCCTCTTTTCTGTTAAAATTATTACTGTGTTTATAAATCTCAATAGCCTCTCTATATATACGGGTATGGTAATGTGATGTTTTCGATATGACGCATGTCTCAGTAAATTTTATTTCATGATCACCGACTTGGTAGAGATGTTCCGCTACGGCCGATTTATCCGTACGTCCCAGGCAGCAGTTCCTCCTGCGTTCAGCCAGACGAGTGTCACACTTCTTCTTGTGGTACCTATATAAACCAGTCTAAAAGGAATTTTATATACACTCCTGGAAATGGAAAAAAGAACACATTGACACCGGTGTGTCAGACCCACCATACTTGCTCTGGACACTGCGAGAGGGCTGTACAAGCAATGATCACACGCACGGCACAGCGGACACACCAGGAACCGCGGTGTTGGCCGTCGAATGGCGCTAGCTGCGCAGCATTTGTGCACCGCCGCCGTCAGTGTCAGCCAGTTTGCTGTGGCATACGGAGCTCCATCGCAGTCTTTAACACTGGTAGCATGCCGCGACAGCGTGGACGTGAACCGTATGTGCAGTTGACGGACTTTGAGCGAGGGCGTATAGTGGGCATGCGGGAGGCCGGGTGGACGTACCGCCGAATTGCTCAACACGTGGGGCGTGAGGTCTCCACAGTACATCGATGTTGTCGCCAGTGGTCGGCGGAAGGTGCACGTGCCCGTCGACCTGGGACCGGACCGCAGCGACGCACGGATGCACGCCAAGACCGTAGGATCCTACGCAGTGCCGTAGGGGACCGCACCGTCACTTCCCAGCAAATTAGGGACACTGTTGCTCCTGGGGTATCGGCGAGGACCATTCGCAACCGTCTCCATGAAGCTGGGCTACGGTCCCGCACACCGTTAGGCCGTCTTCCGCTCACGCCCCAACATCGTGCAGCCCGCCTCCAGTGGTGTCGCGACAGGCGTGAATGGAGGGACGAATGGAGACGTGTCGTCTTCAGCGATGAGAGTCGCTTCTGCCTTGGTGCCAATGATGGTCGTATGCGTGATTGGCGCCGTGCAGGTGAGCGCCACAATCAGGACTGCATACGACCGAGGCACACAGGGCCAACACCCGGCATCATGGTGTGGGGAGCGATCTCCTACACTGGCCGTACACCACTGGTGATCGTCGAGGGGACACTGAATAGTGCACGGTACATCCAAACCGTCATAGAACCCATCGTTCTACCATTCCTAGACCGGCAAGGGAACTTGCTGTTCCAACAGGACAATGCACGTCCGCATGTATCCCGTGCCACCCAACGTGCTCTAGAAGGTGTAAGTCAACTACCCTGGCCAGCAAGATCTCCGGATCTGTCCCCCATTGAGCATGTTTGGGACTGGATGAAGCGTCGTCTCACGCGGTCTGCACGTCCAGCACGAACGCTGGTCCAACTGAGGCGCCAGGTGGAAATGGCATGGCAAGCCGTTCCACAGGACTACATCCAGCATCTCTACGATCGTCTCCATGGGAGAATAGCAGCCTGCATTGCTGCGAAAGGTGGATATACACTGTACTAGTGCCGACATTGTGCATGCTCTGTTGCCTGTGTCTATGTGCCTGTGGTTCTGTCAGTGTGATCATGTGATGTATCTGACCCCAGGAATGTGTCAATAAAGTTTCCCCTTCCTGGGACAATGAATTCACGGTGTTCTTATTTCAATTTCCAGGAGTGTATATAACCGGTGTAGCCAAGGATGTCGTATATATTTTGGCTATCTTAAATATTCTTTTATCTTCCTGGTAGGTCTGAAGGTAGTTTCCACACGACACTTGCTCAACAATTTCCCAATGCGATCTGTAATCGTACTGATGAACGGAAGTAATACTTTTCCTTTGTGCGGCTGTCGTTCATCTTCGATTCTGATTCTCTCCCTAGGGCGAAGTTCTCGATCTATGTCTTTGTCAGAAAAACTATTCTTCTTGAACGTCGACCGTAGATGTTGAAGATCATCTTTTAAATAAGTCGGTTCACAAATTTTGTGCGCCCCGTATACCAAGGTTTTACTCATACCTCTTTTTTGTCTAGGGTGGCGATTAGAATTTTTGTGCAGGTAACGGTCAATATGCGTGGCGTGCATTAGTTCACCTCTGGTCCTTATGAAAGACGCCCGGTGTGGCCGAGCGGTTCTGTGCGCTCCAGTCTGGAACCACGCGTCCGCTACGGTCGCAAGTTCGAATGCTGCCTCGGTCACGGATGTGTGTGATATCCTTAGGTTGGTAAGATTTAAGTAGTTCTAAGTTCTAGTGGACTGATGACCTCAGATTTTAAGTCCCATAGTGCTCAGATCCATTTGAACCACTTTGAACCAATGTTCCGTCCCATCGCATGAAAACAGACATATCCAAGAAATTCGGTTGGCCAGTATTCTCCGTCTCCATAGGAAATTGTGTTTTAGATTGATACTGTTGACCTGTATCAGTGTGGCATCCAGTTCCTCTGCACCGTGTGTCCATACTACGAAACTATCATCCACATAGTGGTACCGTGTGGCTGGTCTTTTACTGGTAGTCGACAACGCCCGTTGTTCAAAGTTCCCCGTAAACAAATAGGCCACAGCTGGACTAAGAGGACTGTCCGTAGCCACCCCGTTAATCTGTTCATAAAAGTCATTATTGTATTGAAAACAGGTCGTGGAGAAGCTGGAAAAATATCCGCTATACGTGAGATAGCTTAGTTCACTGGAATCATGGTAAATAACGACACGACATAAAAACTAGCAATGGTACCAGATTGGCCCACGTGCATTTCTTTTAATTTGTCAATGAAATGATATGAATTTCTGATATGGCAGTCAATTCCACCTACATAAGGTTGGAGCAGTGAGGCAAGGTGTCTAGCTAATTCGTGCGTGGGAGACCCAGTAGCTCTCATAATAGGCCTGAAAGGAATCTGTGGTTCACGTATCTTCAGTAATCCATAGATCGTAGGCGAACACTCTTTCGTTTTGCAGAGTGACTTCTTATCGTTAAAGCAGAGTGAAGAAGTTTTCACCAATCGATTAGCGATTTTTTTAAATCTTCGTAATCTGGCCCTTATGAAGTTTTTTTATACATGGTGGAATCCAAAACATTATTAATATTTTCATGATAGTCCTCACTCTCGTCAGGAGCGTGGCATTATCCTTGTCTGCGGTAAGAATGATAATGTTTTCAACTGCATTGACATCCCTCGGAGCGTTTCTTATATAGGTATGAAGTGTTGGAATACATGATAATTGCGTGCGTGGTAGTATCTCCTCTTTATGTTCTGATCCTAATTTCACATTAATTGCAAACTTGCCGGCAGCTATGGTCGAGCGGTTCTAGGCGCTTCAGTCCGGAACCGCACTGCTGCTAAGGTCGCAGGTTCGAATCCTACTTCGGGCATGGATGTATGTGATGTCCTTAGGTTAGTTAGGTTTAATTAGTTCTAGGTCTAGGGGACTGATGACCTCAGATATTAAGTCCCATAGTGCTTAGAGCCATTTGAATTGCAAACTTCACAGCTGTCAGAAGACACTATGGTCACTATCCTATATCAGGGAATTTTGTGAATTACCATTAATGATAGCTGGCCGGGGTGGCCGAGCGGTTCTAGGAGCTACAGTCTGGAACCACGCGACCGCTACGGTCGCAGATTTGAATCCTGCCTCGGGCATTGATGTGTGTGATGTCCTTAGGTTGGTTAGGTTTAAGTAGTTCTAAGTTCTACGGGACTGATGACCTCAGAAGTTAAGTCCCATAGTGCGCAGAGACATTTTTGAACCATTAATGATAGATATAATCTTAAATATTAATCAACATTTCATTACATAAAGTGGCTACTCTAGGAAGTACAGGATGTTGACACTTCGTTGAAAAACAATTCAGACCTAAGAGTTTGTTGGTTTGTCTATAAATTTGATTTTGACAAACATCGAAACTTTGTTTCTGTTCTTTGGGTCCTTATGGTTTTCAGTGGCTCAGTTTTCCTATAATGTTACTCCTTTGACAGGAACTAAATTTCACTGTGATCGTGTATGCTAATGGATGTTAATCGGATTGCATTTAGTCACCTGAAGGTTTAAGATTTGAAAATGCTGTAGTTGTGCTACAGTCTCAGTTGAGAGACCAAACACGAGCTCCTTGAGACGTCTCCGGAGGCAGAAGTCCAGGGGTCAAGATCCGGAGATCGACGGGCCAAACAGCTGGTCCTGCACGAACTGTCCACTTATTCGGATGAACAACACGAGGTACTCCCTTGCCTCCAGACTGAAATGTGCAGGGGCACCGTCGACGAAGCAGCATCAGTCGATATGCAGGTGAGCACTACACGCCAAAAGCCTGTACTGGCCCATGATGTTAGGCCTCCACAAGTGACAGTACGCATCATAACTCTGAAATAAATCTGTTTCAAACAAAACTTTATTTGACATTTTACACCTACTTTGATTCATACATTACTCACGAGAAATTTGTACAGTCGCTTTTTAATCACCCTGTAGATAACCATGTCGCTCTAACACTCATCACGCAGCGTTTACAATGTGTCTCAAAAACAAATCAAACAATAAAATAGATTTGAAAAAAAGCCACGATGTCCACTACAACACGAGTGGGCACGAGCAGTTTAACTTTCAACGTTATGAGACGACACCACCGTCCCTCCCGCCTTTCCTGTATTGAAAATGTTACAACTTCCTTCTCGAAAATCCTTGGCGTTGACAGCTTCAGTAAAAGCCGTCATTTGAAATGCACTGTGGAATATTTTGCTGTTCCGTTCCGTTAAGTGTGCATCGAACGCAGTTTTTGAGAAGTTTGTGTTGGGTTATCAAGGATGTAAGTAGGCTGTTTAGGTTTTTTTTATTGGTAACGCCACGTAGCGCTCTATATGAAAATCACTGACTGCGCTGTGTGCAGTCTGACGCTGGTCGGCATTGTTGCAATAGTTGCTATTATAGTGTTGGGCAGTTGGCTGTTAACAGCGCGTAGCGTTGCGCAGTTGGAGGTGAGCCGCCAGCAGTGGTGGATGTGGGGAAGTGACATGGCGGATTTTTGAGAGCGGATGATCTGGACGTGTGTCCATCAGAAACAGTACATTTGTAAGAATGGATGTCATGAACTGCTATATATATTATGACTTTTGAACACTATTAAGGTAAATACATTGTTTGTTCTCTATCAAAATCTTTCATTGGTTAATTATGAATATCAGTAGTTAGTGCCTTCAGTAGTTAGAATCTTTTATTTACCTGGCAGTAGTGGCGCTCGCTGTATTGCAGTAGTTCGAGTAACGAAGATTTTTGTGAGGTAAGTGATTTGTGAAAGGTATAGGTTAATGTTAGTCAGGGCCATTCTTTTGAAGGGATTATTGAAAGTCAGATTGCGTTGCGCTAAAAAATATTGTGTGTCAGTTTAAGCACAGTCATTCAATAATTTTTCTAAGGGGATGTTCCAAGGAAGACGCTGGATAATACACCACCGTTGACCGTAATTTACACTGGGTTTGTTGAAGACTGACGCGTTCCCACACTCAGGGGTAATTCAGAACATTTTTCCGCACAGGCGACGTATTTGGCGTACCCCTCCCCGCTGCCCTTTACCGCTATCGTTAGCTGTCTTCCTCGTGCTTTTAGTTATTTCATACATGCGTGGGGGAGGTTCCCTTGTACCATTACCAGTCATTCCCCTTCCTGTTCTACTCGTAAAGGCAAAAGTGACTGTCTGCAGGACTTCGAACCAGCTATAATTTCTCTTACCTTGTCTTCGCGGTCCTTACGCGAAACGTAAGTTGGCGGGAGTAGAATCATTCAGCAGCGAGCCGCGAAATGCCGGTTCTCTCAATTTTCTCAATAGTCTTTCGTGAAAATAAGTTCGTCTATTCACCCTGGATTCCCATCTGAGTTCACCAAGCTTCAATGCTGGTCGAACCTGATGGTAACAAATCTAACAACACACCTCTGAAATCGATCTGTTACTTTAATCCGACTTGATGGGATCGTAAACACTCGAGCAGTACTCTGAAATGGTTAGCGCTATTATTGTACAGGGCGGTCCGAAATTCCCTTTACATACTTCTAGGACTTGTAGAGGGGAGTGAATACATAATATTTTGAATAGGAACCGATGTCTGAAAACGTCATCCAACGACGCTACAGAGTGTCGTATGTATATACAAGGTGAGTCAAAAATGGTTCAAATGGCTCTAAGCACTATGTGACTTAACATCTGAGGTCATAAGTCCCCTAGACTTAGAACTACTTAAACCTAATTAGCCTAAGGACATCAGAAACATCCATGCCCGAGGCAGTATTCGAACCTGGGACTGTAGCAGCAGCACGGTTCCAGACTGAAGCACCTAGAACCGCTCGGCCACAGCGGCCGACAAGGTGAGTCCATGATGATTCTACAGACATTCTAGGATGATGGAGAAGAAAAAATGTGTCAGTTTTAGGTAAGGGTCTCTGTACTGGAAATTTCTAAGCGAAAACCGTTCTGATACCTCTAACAATAGAATACACGTATTGGTACTGTTGGTGCTACGGCTGCAGGAGCGGCAATTTTCAGAAGTAGTAGTATGGACCAAAACAAGAAAAGATGTATAGCAAACATGGGCTCTATAGTGCATATCTTAAGATCTACGAGCACTTGTTCAATACAGAAGATATGTTTCACAGTAGCAAAGATAAACAAGTGCACGTAGCTCCTCAGGTATGCACTTTAGATCCTTGTTTACTGGACCTTTTTCTTTGTTTTGGTCCATACTACCACCCCTAAGAGTTGCCTACCCTAAAATGTTAGCAACAACAGTACCAGCACATGTATTCTGTCAGAGGTATCAGAACGATTTTCGGCACAATCGTTTCCGGTACAAAGACCCTTACCTCAAATTGGTATATTTATCCTTCTTCAACATCCTTGAAAGTCTGTATCGTGATGATAGAAGCACCTTGTACATACGTACATATACAGGTGCCGGAGCCTCTAACTTCGGCGCTCCGTAGCTTCACTGTATTGCGTTTCGGGACATGGGTTCCTAATCAAAATATTATCCACTCACTCCGGCATACAAGTCTTAGAAGTTTGTAACGGTAATTCCCGAACACACTGTATAAGCAGTCTCCTTTATAAATGCCGGCCGGTGTGGCAGAGCGGTTCTATGCGCTTCAGTCCGGAACCGTGCGACTGCTACGGTCAGAGGTTCGAATCCTGCCTCGGGCATGGATGTGTGTGATGTCCTTAGGTTAGTTAGGTTTAAGTAATTCTAATTTCTAGGGGAGTGATGACCTTAGAAGTTAAGTCCCATAGTGCTCAGAGCCATTTGAACCATTTTGAAACTTTATATATGAGCTACACTTTCATACAATTCTCCCAATAAATCGAAGTCGACCAATTGCCTTTCCTACTACCAACCTTACGTACGCGTTCCGCTTGGCATCGCTTGGCAACGTTACACACAGATATTTAATCGACACGGTTATGCCAAGTAGCATACCACTCATGCTGTATTCGAACATTACCGGACTGTCTTTCCTACTCATTTCCATTACCTTTCTTTGATAATGTTGATGTTTGCTTTGTGGGGCGCTCATCTTCGCGGTCATCAGCGCCCGTACAAATTCCAAATCTGTACACACTCCAATCTATCCACTATTAGGAATGATGACGGAATTATGAGGACAACTCAAACACCCAGTACCTGGGCAGAGAAAATCCCCAATCCGGCCGGGAATCGAACCCGGGACCCCGTGATTCAGAGGTAGCAACGCTAGCCACTAGACCACGAGCTGCGGACTTAACTTCCATTGTTTTATATTTGGGGGAAGCTGCCATTTTCTCACACCTAACAAATATTTTGTGTAAACCATCCTGCGTCTTTCTAAAGTCACTCAACCACGACACTTTGGCGTACACCACAGCATCATCAGCAAACAGTCGCAGATTGCTGCTCGCCCTATCCGCCAGATCGTGTACGTATGTTGAGAACAAGAGCAGCCGTGTCAGATGTCCCTGGAACACTCCCGGCGACTCGGATGAACACTCGCCGTCCAGGACACCGTGCCGGCTGCTATTACTTAAGAAGTCTTCTGGCCACTCACATATCTGAGAATCTATTCGGTGCGTTCGAACTTTCGTTAACAGACTGCAATGGGGTACCGCGTCAGACGCTTTCGGGAAATCTAGGAGTATGGAATTTGCCTGTTGGTCTTCAGTCACGGTTCGCAGAATATCGTGCGAGAAAAGGGCGAGCTGAGTTTCGCACGAGCGATGCTTACTATGTCCGTACGGATTCTTGGATAGAAGTTTTTCGACTCCCCTGTTAGTTTTCACTCCTAATTACGAAACATTCTGAATAATACGGTATATTGATAATTTTGATTATGGATCGTCTGACAGCAACTGAATAAAACACAACTTTGGTGCCATACGTGTTTCGCCTTTATTTTCTGCAAGGCATCATCAGTGGCCTGCAATATGTACATACGTTAGCTATTTAATTTACATTTTTGTCACTGTGCCTATAGGTTATAAACAGTTCTGGTGGTTGGTATTTAATGTTTTGAACTGTACTTACAAAATGGCTCTGAGCACTATCGGACTTAACATCTGTGGTCATCAGTCCCCTAGAACTTAGAACTACTTAAACATAACTAACCTAAGGACATCACACACGTCCATGCCCGAGGCAGGATTCGAACCTGCGACCGTAGCGGTCACGTGGTTCCAGACTGAAGCGCCTAGAACCGCACGGCCACATCGGCCGGCGTACTGTACTTAGAGGTTGCGTGGACAATTTCTTACATATTACGCTCCTGTTGCATTTTTGGTGTTCTTCTTCTTATGAATGCCAATTTGCGGGTTTTTTCCCCACATTCCACAGCACTATGAACTGAACGCTTGTTTCAATGCAATGTTTTGGTTTCTGTTGCCGACTGTCAAATGTTTTTTTCCAAAGATCGAATGTTATTGCCAAACTTTCGAGTGTAACTATTGAAGTAAGTAAGTACAGTTCAAAAAATTACTACTTAATAGGAAATACCAACTACCAGAACTGTTTATAACCTATAGGCACAGTGACAAAAATGTAAATTAAGTAGCTAACATATTTACATATCGCAGGCCACTGATGATGCCTTGCAGAAAATAAAGTCGAAACGCGTATGGCACTAAAATTGTTTTATTCAGTTGCTGTCAGACGGTCCATAATTAAAAATGATCAATATACCGTAATATTACACGCAACTGAAGAAGACAGGATTACAAAAATTCTGAATGAGTCTTGCACTTTGGCGCCTCTGATGACCCTCTCAGTTCGGCACCCGAAGCAGCCGCTTGGACCTAAAACCGGCCCTGCCCGTAGTATCGCGTACGAAATCTTGGAGGACCCGACCCGAGAGCTGTCCGCCAGCCAGGCGGCCGGTGGGTTCGGCAATCCGCAGGCGCAAGACGCTTTCGCTGCGCCTCGCCTCACCTGCGAATTCCGTGCGGAGTGTCGCGGGCGCGCGCGGAACGCCGCTATTGGCGGGCGGCGGGGCGCGGTGGAGGGGCAGCGCGGCGCGCCATTGGCGGGCCGCGGCCGGGCCGGGGCGCCGGCTCCCCGCCTGCGCGCGCCGCCCCAGTCGCCGTCGTGATGCCGCGGCGAGTGGGTACCGAGGGACAGCCGACGTCTCGCCCTCAGTAAGGCACTGGTCGCCGCGCGGACGACTGCTCGCGCGCGCCACGCCGTCTGTCGTCTACCTGCTCTTCTGTCCTGTCTTGTCGTCGCGATGCGCTCGCCGCCGCCGCTGCTGCTGCTACTCCCGCACCTGCTGCTGCTGCTGCTGCTGTCGTCCTGGGCGGCAGCGGCGGTTCACCACGACTCCTACCTGGACCTGTTCGCGGCTCAGCAGGGTGCGCCCCAGGACCCCTGCTACGACGAGCACCGGCCGCGCCGCTGCATCCCCGACTTCGTGAACGCGGCGTTCGGCGCGCCGGTGCACGCGTCGAGCACTTGCGGCGTGTCGGCGCCGGTGCGCTACTGCGACGCGGACGGCGCGTGCCGCGTGTGCGACCAGGCCAAGGCGCGCCTCCGCCACCCGGCCGCCTACCTCACCGACCTCAACAACCCCAACAACGTCACCTGCTGGCGCTCCGAGCCGTCGCACCCGCCGGCCGGCTCCGCGGGCGACAACGTCACGCTGACGCTCTCTCTGGGCAAGAAGTACGAGATCACGTACGTGAGCCTGCAGTTCTGCCCGCGCGCCGCCAAGCCCGACTCGCTGGCCATCTACAAGAGCGTCGACTACGGCAAGACGTGGCAGCCGTTCCAGTTCTACTCGGGCCAGTGCCGCAAGGTGTACGGCCGGCCCAACCGGGCGACCATCACGCGCGCCAACGAGCAGGAGGCGCTGTGCACCGACGCGCACCGCTTCGGCGACGGCCTGCCCGGGGGCGGCGGAGGCGGCGCCGGGGGCGGCGGCGGCCTGGGGGCGTCGCGCATCGCCTTCAGCACGCTCGAAGGCCGGCCAAGCGCCGCCGACTTCGACAACAGCCCGGTGCTGCAGGACTGGGTCACCGCCACAGACATCAAGGTCAGTCCGACGTTCCGCGCCACGCCACGCGGCGTTGTTTGACAGCGCTGGGCGCGGTAGTAAACTTGGCCCTGGCGTGCACGTGCACTCGATCGCTGCTAGACTTTAACGACACTCATGCTCATTAGGAGAACACTTTAGCTTCAGCTGGATAGAGATGGTAGTACAAGAAATAGGCGCGTTTCCAAGATAGTTCCCCCTTCTCCCAGTATCGAAATCGTGTCTACGGTGAAAGACTGAACTACTGGACGGTGACGAATATGAATGAGTCACAGATCTGTGATAATTGAACTATAACATGGCTCCAAATTTTTAAGCACTTTCACTTGCAAGTAACAAACTGCAAATCAAATTCAGAAATGCTGGTATTAAATAACACAAATTTTCGGCGAGTATTTTGATGACTAGAATGTGATGTAAAATATCCTCCTTCCCCCACCCCGCTGCAAACTTAGTTATCGTCACTGACTAATCTGTAGCGACGTAGCCCGAGGTGTTTGTAATGCTCGAAGGTGGTGTCATGATGATATATCTTCTCACGGGATCCCGGGTTCGACTACCGTCCGGGTCGTGGATTTTCTCCGCCCTGGGACTGGATGTTTGTGGTGTTCTCATCACTTTATCATCATTCGGGAAAGAGGCGAACGTGCGCAGTGTACAGATTGGGACGTTGTACGACCGCTGATATCTACGCAGTTGTGCGAACCACTAACGAATCACCACCACCACCAAACATTTGTTTATGATCCAACAAGTTTCTAGACATGAGCCATATCTTAAGGAATGCATGTTTATTTCATTATTTACTTCAAACAATAACCAGTAGAAGACTCAAAATTCTTTGTCCCGTTGTGTTAAAAATGTTCAACCGTGAAACTAGTTGGATCTTAAAAACAAAACAAAAAAAAAAAAGTTATACAGTTGTCATGGTGCAGTTCTACAGCTGTGGATCTCCACAATACAAAAATTGCTTGAAGGTGATAATTTAGTTGAGCGTTGGCCAAACAAACGAATTTGAATGCCAAATGAAGATTGTGCTGAGACATGTCTATAGCGCAGTCCAAGCTCTACGTTCGCTAGCACTTAATCATAAAAACTAAAATTGCAAGATAAATTCAGAAAACCTGTTAAGTAATGGACAAGTCTGAGACGAGTATTTCGATGCGGGCTATGTACATTTCCATAACCTACTAAGAACAATGCATGGAGGGGGGACAATAAGCGTAACTCTTACTCCATTTGCACGGGCTAAATTTTGAGATAGTTCGTTGCTGCAATATCCGAAAATAGCTCTTAATTTTGTGTTAATGGCCCTGCCACATTATTGCAAGAACAGGTGATTGTCTAACAAGGGGAGGCCAGGACGTTCTCATCAAGGATTGACGTCGAACTTTACGCTTTCCGTAGTCCGTTAGGACAACATAATGTGCAAGTAGAAAGGCGTACTACTTAGGCGATTTCGAGAAAATCGCACGAGAAGTCTTACGCCTCGAATAAAAATTGTTTTGCGACTCCGAGCATGAGATGGCAGCGCTCATGTAGTTAGCCTTAAAGTTCCGCATTCGGTGGATCGCTGGATCGAGTCGCGCCCATATTTTTGTTTTTTAGATGTATCTTTCTTCAGCATTGGTCTCATTTCATATATATGACATTTGAAAGTATAATGAAAATACACGTACATTTGAATGAACTTTTGTTAGATTTCCAATGTTATTTTGCTGTTTTCGGCGTTTTCAGAAAAAAAACTTGATGCATTCGGTCGTTTACTTGTCCATAATTACAAGTATAATAGTCGTTGCAGCAATTAGAATCGGTAAACAATCAAATACCGTCGGAAATGCAATAAAATGTCGTGCAAATACATGTATTTTTTTTATTACGTCACATATAAAATATGACCAGTGTTGGAAAAAAAATATACATTTGAAAACTAAGTTCAGGAAGACGCGGTCCGTCGAGTCACCGATTATGGAACTCGAGCGCTAACCGCTTAACAGCTCCCATCTCGTGCTCAGTAGCAACGCACTGCTATATGTTTGACGCTTAAAACTTCTCTTGCGGTTCTCTCGATATTGCCTAAGTTGTACGCCTTACTGTTTGTACATTACGTTGTCGTAATTGACTGCTAAAAACGTACGGAGTCTGAAGTAAAACCATGATCTGACCATCGTGGCCAGCCATTGTAAGTTTTGCAGTTGTGCACGTGGGCTGGACGATATTTCAGGTGACTGAGCCGTACGCGTTTCTGACTTTGTAAATGCTTCCGTCCCACCGTTTGCACCAAGATACTTTGCTACTATTACTGTATGCGCTCAAGATTTGGAATCAAAATATTGCAGCTATGTAGATGGTTCATCCTCAGCGTGAGTCGTTTTCTGCGTCTACTCATTAAATTTTGGAATTGATCAGCGTTGACTTATATGCACATGCTTACTCCGTCACGAAGTCTGTCGCGTTACTAGAAACTTCGATGATCCACTGCGCCAACACAAAAAATAGTCACGAAAGAAACACAGGAAAGCTTGTGACATTGCAGCTTCAGCTAATTATAAAAGACGTGCAATGGTGCTGTAGCTTTTGGTTGAATATGTTCAGTATTTAAGGATACTAAGGCGCAGTACTAATGACTTTTTCGTAAAATAGTACTTCAACGTTATTTAAAACTTGCATAAATGATTTTCGTTCTTTCACGCAGGCGTTACAAATTTCTGGCAAGAATATATATATATATATATATATATATATATATATATATATATATATATATATATATATCGACGAACGATGCACTTTTACCGAAACGTCAAACCTCTGTGTAAATCTCTGGTAGCCAAAATCGTCGTTATCGCTAATCGATTTAAGGCGTATACAGTGCCTCAGATCTTTGCATCCTTTCATTTAATGTCATGTACAAAAGCAATTCTAAACGTGTTCAAACATTCTGAAAATGACAGGTATCTAGCCTCAGTTTAAAATTCTGCATTATTTTTCTTTACATTTTTTTAGAAATGAGGATTGAAAAAATATAACAGCTTCGCACACACTTCCACCTGCTTGCTTTCGTCTATTTTCCGCCGCACTACCGTGGACAGTTAAAACTCTTCTGCCCTGGAACTGTGTTGCTGCTCTTATTGTTCACCAGTGTTGCCCAACATGAGGCAACATCTCGTGTTGCACGAAATGCTGATGTCCAGTTCAAATGGCTCTGAGCACTATGGGATTTAACTTCTGAGGTCATCAGTCCCCTCGAACTTAGAACTACTTAAACCAAACTAACCTAAGGACATCACACACATCGATGCCCGAGGCAGGATTCGAACCTGCGACCGTAGCGGTCGCGCGGTTCCAGACTGAAGCGCCTAGAACCGCTCGGCCACAACGGCTGGCCTGATGTCCAGTTGCGCAGGGATATATTTTGAGAATTTTTTATTTTGGCAGCATAAACACACCGTTTTGGACAAATCCAACAACATTCATTATACATATTTCCTATAGCCCACACGAGCGAAGTGTGTATGGTACTAGGGAAATAAGTGTTCTGTTGTGTTTTGGAAGGAAACATGGAATTCGACATAAGTTTTCTGGGTATGGCACAGAGTTATATTGTATAGAACTACTGCTGGAGAAGACCAACGTTTCGGCCACGGTCGCAGCGGCCTTCTTCGTGGTCTAACTATGCAGTGTCGGAAATATGGAAGCGTCCGAACCCGTCCGTCCGCTTTGACCCATGACGTCACAAATATGGCGGAAACGACCATAAACCACGATTCCAATATGGCGCATATAAAGTCGTTACGTACACATTATGAGGACGAAAATACATCGAAAACAAGCGCACACACTTTCCACAAAAAGCCTAATGACACTAACGGGACAAGCGCGGGAAATGAGATGTTTTTGGGTGGGGGCAACCTAAATATAGACAAATTTAGACACCCACCCCCATACAAAACCACACAAAACGACGAAAAAAAACCGATATCACAAAACTCTGCAAATACCACTAAACACAATATCATCTGGAATGGGACACTTCCCTTGACCTGCGCACTGTTAATTTTATCCGTCATATCCATTACTGAACAAAAAACAACCGATTAATTTTACTAAAATTACCACACGACGTACAGCGAACAACACTAAATTAACCTTAACACAAAAATATTAACTCACTGAAACGAATTCCACTACAAACACAGCCGCCTCTCGAACAATTCTGGATATTGAGCAAAATCAAACTGAGCCCATAACACCACAAAAACGAAAACCCTGAACATACCACCAGAGAGCACAACAAACCACAACACGACATCTACAGACACGCCACACTCACAAACCAAACTCTGCGCCGTCATGACGTCACACACAACACCCTTACGTCACGGGTCAAAGCCGACGCGTGTGACCGGACGCTTCTGTCGACCCGCAGTGTCCCTTATATTTTGTTATTACTGTTCACTGCGCAGGCTATTACGTCATAATCTTAAAATGATCGTTCATTCCATTGGTCACTTAAGGAAGAAGGAAAGGGAACTTTATTTTAATAGGTGACTGCGGTGGATACAGAGCGTAACCTTTGTTGTCTATTGGATCCTGTATTATGTACCATTATGGGTGGTCACCGGCGAATGAGAAGTTGGCTCCTTTTCTAACATGGAATTGTTCCTGTACTCAAGAAAGAAGAAGCTATTGATTGGCTTATACACTAAAGAAAAGTGTCCCGACACCTAATAGTGGACACTAATATAGTGTGTGTCCTCCGCCTTTGACAGCTTGAACTCTGCTAGGGACACTCTCAATGACGGGTGTGAATGTACGCGGAAGAATGACAGCCCATTGTTCTCCCAGAGCTGAAATCAGATAAGGCAGTGACGTTTGACAATGCCGGCCAGGGTGGCCGAGCGGTTCTAGGCGCTACACTCTGGAACTGCGCGAACGCTACGGTCGCAGGTTCGAATCCTGCCTCGGGCATGGGTGTGTGTGATGTCCTTAGGTTAGTTAGGTTTAAGTAGTTCTAAGTTCTAGTGAATTGATGACCTTAGAAGTTAAGTCCCATAGTGCTCAGAGCCACGTTTTACACTGGGATCTGGAACGAAGCCAACGGTCGAACTCATCCCATACGTGTTTCTTGAAGTTCAGGTTGGGGCTCTGCTAAGGCCAGTCCATTCCAGAAATATTATTGAAGACGTATCATTGCCCCACAGATGATGGTTTATGGCAGAGGAGTAAATTGTCATACTGATACAGTCATCACCTCCAAACTGTTCCACTGCTGTACCCCCATACACAGTGCTCTAAATATGTCGATGTCCTTCCTCATTTAGCTATTTCATATGCGCAGTAATGGGGAACACACCCTAACCATCCAAATACCGTAATATCATCTCCTCCATACTTCACTGTTGGCACTACACATGCTGGCCGGTAACGATTTCCAGGTATTCGCCAAACGCAAAGCATACCATGGAAATGCCATAGGTTACAAATCATTTGTTTCCAGTCATCCACTGTCATGTGGTGTCGCTCTTTACGCCATCTCAAGAGTCAGTAATGACTACAAAAATCAGAAACGCGTGGCCTATAAATAGCTACTCGACTATTATATTACATTCCTTTGAAACTGTCATTGTGATAGCTGGACTGCTCGTGGCACCTTGGAACTAACGAGTGACTGATTTCACGTCATACTCAACGGTCCCTGTCCGACAGTGCATGTCTGCCTGATATTGGTCTAGTTGTGGTTGTTCCTTCGAATTTCTACTTCACAATCACATCATTAACAGTTGACTGGGGCAGCATCAGAAGGGTTGAAATGTCCCTGTCGGAACTGTTAGTCAGATTACAGTCAATGACTAGACCACGTTCGAAGTCAGTCTCTCATAACTGATCCACTCAGCTATTACGGATTTTCTACTAAAATCACAATACCCCCCACCCCCTTTGACGCTGGTCGGTTCACCTGTTGGCCGGGAGGCCGTATGCGGGAAAGTTAGGCCGCCGAGCGCAGGTCTTACACCAGTCGACGCCACATTGGGCGACCTGCGTGCTGGTGATGGGGATGAAATGATAACACAACACCCAGTCTACGAGCGGAGAAAATATCCAAATCGGCGGGGAATCGAACCCGGGCCCGCTGCACGGGAGGCAAGCACGTTACCACGCAGTTAAGCAGGCGGACTACACAGCTGTGTCAAAGTACTATTGATCAAATGGCCTATATAACTTTACAGTAAACTTCTGGACCCTAGCACATTGGCGGAACGTATAGAGATAGTATTATTATATTATATCGAACTATTACGAGAAATCAGTAGTAGAAAGGGTGAATTGAAAACTTTAATTTTTGGGATAACTGCGGGAAAATAAAACTGCGGTATACGAGGGTCTAGGCGATACACTCTTTGGAAGAAAGCCATCGACTATTACGCGAAAACATGTTGGGTAAATTTAGAAATTTTATGCGAGAGGGACAGGACAACAAGTCTCGTACCTTATTTTAGGCATCATGACAGAGGTTATGGAACGTGGCGCGGGATACACACATTCATATTTGTGTCTCTATTCCCGAAAGCCTACGCCAGGGAAAGACTAATTCTTCTTCTAAGTATTCCCCATCATACTCTAAACAATGATACCTCAAAGAAAAACCGAGCGAGGTGGCGCAGTGGTTAGCACACTGGACTCGCATTCGGGAGGACGACGGTTCAATCCCGTCTCCGGCCATCCTGATTTAGGTTTTCCGTGATTTCCCTAAATCGTTTCAGGCAAATGCCGGGATGGTTCTTTTGAAAGGGCACGGCCGATTTCCTTCCCCATCCTTCCCTAAACAGAGCTTGCGCTCCGTCTCTAATGACCTCGTTGTCGACGGGACGTTAAACACTACTAACCTAACCCATACCTCAAAGAAATACGTAGATATATCGTGAGGAACATTCTTCACCTGACGAGAAATAAGAAATTAAAGACACACTCCTCCTGGATTCAAAAATGCACTTCTCCCGGTAGACTCTCTTTTCACTCAGTGTAGCTATAAAGAGCAATGCGAAAGTCGTTCACACATCCTAGAGTAAAAGTAAATCATCCTATAATGTCACCGATTTTCTCCATTATTTTATTCCATAATTTTTTTGATTAGCTCGTTACTTTTCTATTTCTAATTTCCTGTTATAATTCTTCATTTTCAAATTAGGAAGTTTGCGTTAATCAGCTGAACTGTTTGGTTAATTAATTTGACTTTATGTTTGTTACTTCATACAGGTATCAAGAAATTCGCTTACTTTATTACGTTCAGGGAGGACTTCTTTGAGAGCGTTATGGATGCTGTTCGTTTCTGTCGTTCCACTAGGCTTGTTTCGGTACATTTGTATTACTTGCGCCAGTTTCAAAATGTGCTGTTAGGCGTACATACAACGTTGTGAATTTGCATTGGAAGCTTCCATTCAGACTGTGCGTTACGGAAAGGAACATCGAAACATTCCACAATGCTTCTGAAATGGCGACATTCACAAAGGCAGTCAAGAGGTCGGAGCTAAACGTCGCCGTCAAGGTTTCCCGTGAAGAAAGTTTTGACACTGACGTCGTCTGGCAGCATCGAAGGTTAAGCTATTCTGGCCACTCTCCATCATGTTATGGCAGTGAATTTTTTGCTTTTGGTTCGTCTGAGTCTCTGTTTTATCGTGTGTTAGTTTTCACGACATATTCCGAAGGTAACAAGATGGTATTTTTCCTGTTCGTGTGGTCTCTCAACAGAGACCAAATACCGGAAGACTAAAAATGAGTTAGGGTTTACAATATCTGGGTAGAGAAAGATACAAGATAATGTAGAAATAGATAAAAGGCTTTATAACGAAAATAGATTCAACAGGGTAAATGTCAGCTCTCTAGAGCAAGAAAGTGTTTTCGACGTTATTTGACAATTGAAAAGAAAAAACGCAAAGATCAAAGTTGAAACGGCGCAATATATTGCCATTTAAATGTTGTTTAGTATGTTTACATGCATATATTTTCTCATGCAAATAAATATCGACGATCTGAAATGTTTGGATGGGATTTTCCCTGTTCGTTCAGTTCCCAGCAAATACGTAAAGTTTCTCAGACACCGGTTAATAATTTTCCATCGGTCATTAATAAACTCTATTCCGCCTTTTTGTGAGTGAGACGGAAGGATTCATGATTGCAATACAGGATCAAACAATAAACACCAGATATTACAGCAAGCATATTATTAAAGATCCCAATACCACAACAGATAAATGCAGACTTTGAAAACAACAAATAGAAACAGTAGATCACATCACAAGCGGATGTACAATACTAGCAAATACAGAACACCCCAGAAGACATGACAATGTAGCAAAAATAATACATCAACAACTTGCCACACAATATAAACTAATAAAACAACACGTTCCCACATACAAGTATGCACCACAAAATGTACTGGAGAATGATGAATACAAATTATACTGGAACAGAACCATTATAACAGATAAAACAACACCACATAACAAACCTGACACCATACTCATCAATAAAAATAAGAAATTAACACAACTAATAGAAATATCCATACACAATACAACAAATATACAGAAGAAAACAGGAGAAAAAATTGAAAAATACATCCAACTGGCTGAGGAAGTGAAGGACATGTGGCATCAGGATAAAGTTGACATTATACCAATTATATGGTTCAAATGGCTCTGAGCACTATGGGACTTAACATCTTAGGTCATCAGTCCCCTAGAACTTAGAACTAGTTAAACCTAACTAACCTAAGGACATCACACACATCCGTGCCTGAGGCAGGATTCGAACCTGCGACCGTAGCAGTCGCGCGGTTCCGGACTGCGCGCCTAGAACCGCGAGACCACCGCGGCCGGCATATCAATTATACTTTCAACTACAGGAGTCATACCACGCAGTATCCACCAGTACATCAACGCAATACAACTGCAGAAATCTGTAATTATTGATACATGTTCAATTACCCGAAAGTTCCTAAATGCAATGTAACATATACCGTACAGTTAAAAGGAAGTCACGCTTGATCAAGGTCCGCGTCACTTTCCATTTTTAACCAGACATAACGTCTGAGAAAAGGATAATAATAATACACAGAATTACCTCTCACCCAACCTCCACATTCTGCTACTAAACACCTCACTGGGCTGTCGATGTATCCGGGAATGTACTATTTCACCATATTTTAACCTATTTTTACCTCAGTTTTGCATCCTTTATGGACCCACATTTTAATGTACGTGTAGGTTTTTTTTTCTAAGAATTCCTGTTGGTTCCTTTTTGCTTATGTTAATAATGTGGATATGCGTTATTCTCGATTTTTAATCTTGCAGCTGCCCCTGAAGATAGGACATAGGTTCTGAAACCTGGATGCGCTTTCCTTCTTAGAAATAAATAATTTTTACAACTGTAACGGATTTTAGTATTAATGATGAATTCCTGTCTGGTTTGAAAGCGGTTGTCTTTTGAAAAGGCTGAACAGTGGTTTCCTGTTATTGTCGATTAGGATTCGTTTACGGTCACTGTTTTTACGGCGTGTTACACGTCTGGAAGTGCTACACCTTTCCCTGTAGAGAGGTCAGCATCGATCAACAGCTTAATTCTCGGCGTGAATCTGGACACATCCAAACATGACAGCTCCTTTACGTCATTGTCATTTCTCCATGTATACCTCACTTAACGAGCCGATTCCGTAAAACTGATGGCCACCTACACGTCAGTTCACTACCATGAACCATACATAACGCTTCAGAGTGACTACCAGTGTGCTCTTATAAAGGGCTCTGTAGTCCGCTGAGGTTGATTAGTTACTAAAACAAGCAGACTCGTTTCTCTTTTCGCCAGTCGTTTACTCTGAATTGAACTCTGTACTAAACTTCGTTACGACGATAACTATTTCTGAAATCGAAATATGTTACAGAAGTAGGTGTTTGTTTGTTTGTTTTCCACATCTCTTCCTAAACCACTGGATCGATTTCAGCCAAAAATCACGTACTGTCGGGCAACAATCGCTGTTGGGGTAAGAACCAGATACCTTTCTTAGTTCAGGAGATGTGACGCCATAAAGATTGAGGTGCGTGACAAAATTGTCGCATTGTGCACGAAGTTTAATAGATTTAATCTCTGCTACTTCGCTTTGCCAGAGTCGAGTCAACTTCAGGAAATCCCTGACACCTGGCAGCGCTTTTGGTAACTTTCAACTTCGAAGCGCAAAAGACTATAGATGGAAACGGTACTCAACAGAGGAAAGTCCACTGGACCTGACGGGATACCAATTCGACTCTACACAGAGTACGCGAAAGAACTTGCCCCCCTTCTAACAGCCGTGTACCGCAAGTCTCTAGAGGAACGGAGGGTTCCAAATGATTGGAAAAGAGCACAGGTAGTCCCAGTCTTCAAGAAGGGTCGTCGAGCAGATGCGCAAAACTATAGACCTATATCTCTGACGTCGATCTGTTGTAGAATTTTAGAACATGTTTTTTGCTCGAGTATCATGTCGTTTTTGGAAACCCAGAATCTACTATGTAGGAATCAACATGGATTCCGTAAACAGCGATCGTGTGAGACCCGACTCGCTTTATTTGTTCACGAGACCCAGAAAATATTAGATACCGGCTCCCAGGTAGATGCTATTTTTCTTGACTTCCGGAAGGCGTTCGATACAGTTCCGCACTGTCGCCTGATAAACAAAGTAAGAGCCTACGGAATATCAGACCAGCTGTGTGGCTGGATTTGAAGCGTTTTTATCAAACAGAACACAGCATGTTGTTATCAATGGAGAGACGTCTACAGACGTTAAAGTAACCTCTGGCGTGCCGCAGGGGAGTGTTATGGGACCATTGCTTTTCACAATATATATAAATGACCTAGTAGATAGTGTCGGAAGTTCCATGCGGCTTTTCGCGGATGACGCTGCAGTATACAGAGAAGTTGCAGCGTTAGAAAATTGTAGCGAAATGCAGGAAGATCTGCTGCGGATAGGCACTTGGTGCAGGGAGTGGCAACTGTCCCTTAACATAGACAAATGTAATGTATTGCGAATACATAGAAAGAAGGATCCTTTATTGTATGATTATATGATACCGGAACAAACACTGGTAGCAGTTACTTCTGTAAAATATCTGGGAGTATGCGTGCGGAACGATTTGAAGTGGAATGATCATATAAAATTAATTGTTGGTAAGGCGGGTACCAGGTTGAGATTCATTGGGAGAGTGCTTAGAAAATGTAGTCCATCAACAAAGGAGGTGGCTTACAAAACACTCGTTCGACCTATACTTGAGTATTGCTCATCAGTGTGGGATCTGTACCAGATCGGGTTGACGGAGGAGATAGAGAAGATTCAAAGAAGAGCGGCGCGTTTTGTCACAGGGTTATCTGGTAACCGTGATAGCGTTACGGAGATGTTTAACAAACTGAAGTGGCAGACTCTGCAAGAGAGGCGCTCTGCATTGCGGTGTAGCTTGCTCGCCAGGTTTCGAGAGGGTGCGTTTCTGGATGAGGTATCGAATATATTGCTTCCCCCTACTTATACCTCCCGAGGAGATCACGAATGTAAAATTAGAGAGATTAGAGCGCGCACGGGGGCTTTCAGACAGTCGTTCTTCCCGCGAACCATACGCGACTGGAACAGGAAAGGGAGGTAATGACAGTGGCACGTAAAGTGCCCTCCGCCAAACACCGTTGGGTGGCTTGCGGAGTATAAATGTAGATGTAGATGTACTTTTGAATTTTGAAGAGGCGTTGCTATAGAAACACTTACAAAATCGTGTTATAGATAAGCGAAACAGCTGCTGCCAACGTACAGAAACTCTCCGGGACCAGGTTTCATAATTTGAAAAATTTTTCAGGAATATATGGAAATGAATTTTTTTTATACTTACTTACAAACAGTTCATTTTTTGTTTTCGTTTCTAATAGAAAATTGGCAAGACGAATACCCGGGCCATTCTGGGTTGCCCATCTAGTATACGATAAATAACAAATACAGAAATTCATAATTGTGAAAATTTTTATTGATGTTTCTGCGCTGATTTTACTGCGCGTTTTGGCCTCCGTAGGAGAAGTAATTTCATCATCAGCATATTTTCAAAATTTAGTCATCTCTTGGAATTAACCTACGAAGCACACACGACTCATGTGTGGAAAACGACGTCTATCCTCGCATATAATTTTGAATCTCTTGTGCAAACAACTTTTCATGATTTTTGGGGTCAACAGTAGGAAAAGGACGAATAGTCATGCGTCGTTTTGGCCGAAATGTAGCTGTAGGCTAACTTGCGACTGATCCATCGCTTATGACAAGTCAATGAATGAAACTGGACTGCTTAAGTGTAGAATAGAGGTCGTTTTCCACACATGAGTCGTGTGTGGCTTGATAGTTTAATTTCAAGAGACGACTAAATTTTGAAAATACGCTGATGATAAAATTACTTCTCCTACGGAGGCATACTGTTATCTTCATTCAGATTTTATTTCTGTAAGTTATAACTTTCGTGTTGAGAACACTCATAATATTTGTGGGTTCTTATTAGATTATTGGTTATTTGATTGTACTGTTAATACATCAGTAGACTAAACATACCACATAACTGAAAAAGTCTGAAACAACTAAAATTTTATCTACCGATATTCTCCAGGTACAAGGGGCGTTCAAAAAGAAACGAGCCGGAGGCATAATTACAGAAAGGCCCACTTTGACACAAGGCGGTGAATGTCTGTCTCATAAAATTCCCTGGGATGAGGTGTTAACCAGTTCCGCACGTACAGCTGGACGTCGTCGTCCGAGTTGAATCGTTTGTCCCTCAGAGCCTTTTTAAGGGGACAAAAAATGGCGTAATCACAGGGAGAGAGGTCTGGACTGTATGGAGGCTGTCCGAGAACCTCCCAATTGAATTTCTGCAGGAGAGCCGCGAGTATGTTGGCCGTATGAGGCTTTGCATTGTCGTGGAGCAGAACGACTCCGTGGGTACTCGTTCGTGTGGAGGGCCTTGGCTTTTTTTTTGGTGGTGGTGACCCTGGATGATTTGACGGAGACTTTGTCGATGTGATTCTGGTTCGAAGTGATGACACCATGACTCATCTCCAGCCACCACACGTGCCAGGAACGCATTCCCTTCCCAAGCATAGCGCTGCAGTTGTGCAAGACAATGGACCATTCGACATCAAGAAACATGTCGAATGGTCCACTGCCTTGCTCATCTGACTGAAGACTGTGGGGCACCCATTGGGCACACACTTTCCGCATGCGCAGTCATTCCTTCATAATGGTGTGAACACTTCTGCCGGCCAGGGTGGCCGAGCGGTTCTAGCCGCTACAGTCTGGAACCGCGCCACCGCTACGGCCGCAGGTTCGAATCCTGCCTCGGGCATGGGTGTGTGCCTCATCCTGCTCCATGTTTAATCGGCGAATATCGCTATCTGAAAAAAGTTGGTATTAAACCGGTTGGTCAAGGTATACCTAAATGCTTAAAAATTATCCTTTAATTACTAAGAGAAATGTTTGACACGCCTGCGATGAAGGGTATTTAGATACCTAAGGCGTGGGTGTAAAGACAGTCCGGCATATTTTTGCACCATTTGTTTATATGTTTTGTTTTAAAATCGTGATGTTTGCTGATGGGGCTATGGAATAACAGATTGTGCGCAAAGCGAAGCGGCAGCATCTGTGCTAAGAGACATAAACTAAATGAGCGGTAACTGTTCCGATTCCCTGTCTACACGTCTGGTAAGTGTGCAAACTGTGACCAGGAAGTTGCACGTGTGCAGCTGTTACACTCGTGCGCAGAATTTCTGACCGGCCCAGGTCCGCGGTGCTTGATCTGGAATGAGTCTTTCCCTCTACTGTGGAATGTGCATTGTTCTGAAACGTCATGAAAGATTAAAAGTGTATCGTATCTGCACCCGCTGTTCACGGCCAATGTTTCAAAAAGTCTCTATTTTTACAGTATATAAAAATCTACTAATGGTTGGAGTAACTTTAAACAACTTTTTGTGAAACGTTAAGTTTACTCTTACTGACGGAAGTACGACCATATGGGAGTACAAAAGGAAATCTGTGACTGACTTGAGAATTTCTCGGTAGGGAGGACGGAACCTGCTATCTTGGATGGGAGTCATCAACAGAGACAAGTAACTTCAGTTCACTGTACGTAAACATTCATGTCTTACGTTTATCGGATGAACCACATCTTGCTACTGTCAGTCTTTTCTGTATTGTTTAATTTTATTTTACACGTCTAGTTCTGTACGACGAAATTGAGGAGCATATCTCCAATGTCTTGGAATGTGTCAGTGCATGAAATTACAACATAAAAGTAATAACAGATAAAATAAAATGTTTATGAACCAAAAAGACAAGCAATAAGTTTATGCAAACTCAATCAACAATATAACACAGGGATCAGCTTAACATTTCAAGGAACTCCTCTCCAGTGACAGGTGAGGAAACTCTTCAGTTTCGATTGTTAAGCTCGTGGATTACTGCTAAGATTTTTAAATTCTCGTGATAGCTTATTGAAAATTGATGCAGCAGTGCTCACGTCTTTCTGCACAGGAGTTAAGGAAGTGCAGATTGGATTTCTACCTAGTATTAACTGAGTGAAAGCTGCTAAATCTTGGGAATAAGCTGATATTGTTAACAAGAAACGACAGTAAAGAATATATGAGGCCAATGTCAGAATACCCAGACTAGTGAACACCGGTCGACAAGGGATTGGCGAACTTACAACACTTATTGCCCGAACCGCCCTTTTCTGAACCAAATAGCTACACTGAGAATGGGAAGACGTACCCCAAAATATAAACCATACATCATGAAATAATGAAAGTAAGCAAAGTAGACCACTTTTCGTGTCGAACTATCATTTATTTCAGATACCGTTCGTATAGAAAAAAACGGCTGCATTCTTTGAACAAGATTCTAAACGTGTGCTTTCCACGACAGTTTACTATCTAATCTGAACACCTAGAAATTTGAACTGTTCAGTTTCACTACTCATCTGCCCATTCTGTGAAATTAAAACTTGTTGAATTGTGTGTTAGAAACTATAAAAACTAGTCTTACTGTGATTTAGTGTTAATTTTCTACAAGCCATGACCTTGTGTCTTTTGTTATTTCCACTCTATTAACGATTTCCGAATCGGTCAATAAACTTTTATTAACAAAGACTTCAAAGATTCTATTCACTTTTTCATTGAGAAAACTCATTGTGTCAATATGCAACACATTAGTAAGCATAGAGACAGAAAAACTTTTGACTCAGTACCACACAGACGCTTATTAATAAAAGTGCTATCGTATTCGTTATCAAACGAAATTTGTAACTGGAATGAGGCTTCCGTTGCTAGGGAGCACGCAGTACGTTATCTCGGACAAACATCTTTGACAGTTAATGTTAGGGGCGTGGCAGAAGTCTTGCAGTTGACGCAGCTAATGGAGTACTGTCTGAAGAGAAAGCTGCACAACAAAGATTTATTTCAGCTCTCACTGAGGCATTTAAGCATTTACTCTAACCGCACTCCATACGTGAATGGAACGGGAAGAAACCCTCATGTATAATACAGCTGGGAAGTATCCTCTGCCAGGCATTCCACACCGCTTTGCACACTGTGAATGTAAATGCACCACGCAATAATTTCCAGACATATATTTGTGTTATACACACATCATAAAACGCTTTGCGTCGCCTCGGTTCCAAGAGTTCCACAACCTGTACAGAAAATTGGAATAGAGCTCAACATAAACATCATTTCCGCCCTTTTTATTGCACATGAAAGCCACACGTTGCATGTTGTACCACTATACAGCGATACATTCAGAGGTGGTGATCGAGATCGCTATACACGCCGGTACCTCTGTTACCCAGTGGCACGTCCTCTTGCAGTGATGCATGCCTGTATTCGTCGTGGCATACTACTCACAATTTCATCAAGGCAGATTGGCCCAACACTCGACGGCGGTTCGGCGTAGATCCCTCAGAGTGGTTGGTGTGTCACGTCGCCCATAAACAGCCCTTTTCATTCTATCCCAGGCATGTTCGATAGGGTTCATGTGGGGAGAATATGCTGGCCACTCTAATTGAGCGGGCCGGCCGAAGTGGCCGTGCGGTTAAAGGCGCTGCGGTCTGGAACCGCAAGACCGCTACGGTCGCAGGTTCGAATCCTGCCTCGGGCATGGATGTTTGTGATGTCCTTAGGTTAGGTAGGTTTAACTAGTTCTAAGTTCTAGGGGACTAATGACCTCAGCAGTTGAGTCCCATAGTGCTCAGAGCCATTTGAACCATTTTCTAATTGAGCGGTGTCGTTATCCTGAAGGAAGTCATTCACAAGATGTGCACGATGGGGGCGCGAATTGTCGTCCATGATGACGAATGCCTCGGTAATATCCTGCGGATATTGTTGCACTATCGGTCGGAGGATAGTACAGTAGTTACGGCGCCTTCCATGACCAACAGCGGCGTACGTCGGCCCGACAAAACGCCACTCCAAAACAACAGGGAACCTCCACCTTGCTGCACTCACTGGACAGTGTGTCTAAGGCGTTCAGCCTGACCGGTTTGCCTCCAAACACGTCTCAGACGATTGTCTGGTTGAAGGCATATCCGACACTCATCGGTGAAGAGAACGTGATGCCAATCCTGAGCGGTCCATTCGGCATGTTGTTGGGCCCGTCTGTTTCGCGCTGCATGGTGTCGTGGTTGCGAGGATGGACGTCGCCATGGACGTTGGGGGTGAATTTGCGCATCATGCAGCCTATTGTGCACAGTTTGATTTGTAACAGCATTATTCAACATGGTGGCTTTGCTGTCAGAGTTCCTCCGAGCCATAATCCGTAGGTAGCGTCATCCATTGTAGTAGTAGCCCTTGGGCGACCTGAGCGAGGCATATCACCGACAATTCCTGCCCCTCTGTATTTCCTCCATTTCCGAACAACACCGCTTTGGTTCACTCCGAGACGCCTGGACACTTTCCTTGTTGAGAGCCCTTCCTGGCACGAAGTAACAATGCGGACGCGATCGAACCGCGGAAGTGACCGTGTAGGCATGGCTGAACTACAAACAATATGGGCCGTGTACCTCCTTCCCGGTGGAATGACTGGAACTGATCGGCTGTCGGACCCCCTCTGTCTAATAAGAGCTGCTCATGCACTTTTGAGCGGGTTTAATGACATCTCTGAATAATAAAATGGACTGTGTCTGTGGTACAGTATCCAATGTCAACATCTCTCTCAGGAGTTCTGGGAACCGGGGTGATGCAAAAACTTTTCTGATGTGTGCCTAGATGGGCTATGGATCCACCTAGTTCAGTGCGTTTGCACAAGTATGTCCAACCTCCTGCGGGAATCCCCGAGTAGCGAGCATCGAGGACAAGTACAGGGACTGCAGATAGGTGGCGCTCGCTGGCAATGTTGGTCGGCCGTTAGGCGTGCGGACTCGCACTGATGCGATGACGCTGTGCCCCTGATGGCGTAGTGATTATTGACGCAACTGCCTAGCAAGCAGGAGGTCCCAGGTTCGAATCCCAGTGCGGTACCCTTTTTCACTCGTCGCCAGTGATTATAATATATTTATATTTCATTTCAAAACCGTAACTGCATCCGGACAGGATACAGTGCGCTTGGCAATCCGCTCAGACGTCGTAGGATCAGATATTTGTCCCTTTTATTTAAACGGCACCAAGTCCAGACAAAGAACGGGTAGATTTTTTGTACATGGGCTACATTGCCTGTGATCGTTTGAAGTGGCTCATATCTACGTGTGCTTTTCGTAGCGTGGCACACTTCGACAAACGTGCATTTACCAGGTACAGCTTCCGTGTTCCAGGTAGGCTGAACATGAACAGCCTTCGTTTTTAATTTGGAACTAATTAAATAAAATGTTTTGATATTATCGCTCTTCTCAAGCTTGATAATGCATCCATTCATCACTGTGACCTTATTCGCCGAATATTACCCCATTTCTCATGGAGCATATCGGTAAGATGACAGGAAATGGTTTCAAGGGATACTTGTTATTCTTTATATTATGTAAGGGTGGTTCAAAAAGAAACGAACCAGAGTTTGGAATGCGCAAACCGGTGACAGGAGGGCAATATCGTGGCGCCTTTAACGAGGTGTGGTTCCGACCACAGCATGGCACCCGTGCACGTCACGTGACTAAACAGAGGAAGAAGCAGCACGCATCAATCGTCCATCACTGCCAGTCGCATTGCGAACAGTGACATGGAGGCGTCAAAAGAAGAGCAAAGAGGTGTTGTTCGTTTTCTGACAGCGGAAGAAGTAGGAGGAACGGACATTCATCGACGAATGTCGCAAGTGTACGGCGAACACTGGATGTCCCTTGCAAGGATCAAGGCGTGGCACAAGCGCTTCAGGGAAGGATGGGTGTCGTTAGCTGATGATGATGCGCGGTCTGGAGCACCACACTGCATTACCAATGACATCGTCCAGCAGGTGGACGCACTCATTACCCAGGACCGCCGAGTGACAGTGAAAGCCATAGCCACCGTGGTCGGACTGAGCGTCGGAAGTGTTCAAAAAAATGGTTCAAATGCCTCTGAGCATTATGCGACTTAACATCTGAGGTCATCAGTCCCCTAGAACTTACAACAACTTACACCTAACTAACCTAAGGGTGTGTGGTACTTTGTACATTCTCCATTTAATACTCGTTCTCGAAACTTTATAATTAGAATTTCGCGGAACACTTGGCCATCTACCTTCATGCGTGGGCTAATTCGGGTGTTGCAGCATTTCCGCCGTGAGTCATAAAAACTTGTGACAACATGTGCTGCTTGCTGCTCTTCTTTATGTTCACTCAGTATCCCCCGTTAGGCCCTTTTGGTGTGAGTCCCACACACTTGAGTGAGCTTCTGAAATGGGTCGCTCGAGTGTTTTGTGAGTAAGCTCCTTCATCGACTGAATCAAAAATTTTCAGGTTTCCAACCGCGTCAAGTAATTAAAACTACACGAGCTTTCAGCCAAACAATCTTTGGCCATTGTCAAGTGGCATGACCTCCAGCGGGCTGCTGGTACGCTCCTTAGATGCACCAGATGGCGCGGCGCGTACGTCAAGAAGGTGGGCCGGAACTCTCTCTCGCTCGTTCAGCTCAGCATACAAAATGCGTTTCTAAACCTGTTAACTCGCAGCTCTGCGTGTACGTACTAACAAGAATTGCATCTTCTGCTGGAATTTGCTGTTACGAATTCTTACTGATTAACAGTACAACAACAAAATTTAATTTAAGATCAATAATCGATATAAATAGTATAACGGCTTGTTTATTGTATTTAGTCTCTTCTGCTTAACACCTCTCATTTCATAAAGGAAGTGGTGCCTTACGAAACTGAAATCATTTTGGCATGATTTTAATTTCATTGTACGCCATGAAACTTCCCCTTCAAAAAGTAACAATGACTGTGCTGGTAAAATTCTACATTATTTGATTTTCAAACACCTGAGCAAAACTGAACGTACTCAGACAGTTTTCTCTTCACTTATTCTGATCATCACTAAACTGACACACAATATTTTTTAGCGCAACGCAGTCTGACTTTCAATAATCCCTACATAAGAATGGCCCTGACTAAAAAAACCTATACCTTTCATGAATCACTTACCTCACAGAAAATCTTCGTAACTCTAACTACTGCAATACAGCGAGCGCCAATACTGCCAGCTAAATAAAAGATTCTAACTACTGAAGGCACTAACTACTGATAGGCATAGTTAGCAAATGAAAGATTTTTATAGAGAACAAACAATGTATTTACCTTAATATGGTTCAAAAGTCATAATATATGTATCACTTCATGACATCCAGTCTTACAAATTTCCATTTTCTGACGGACACACGTCCAGATTGTCCGCTCTCAAAACTCTGGCATCTCTCCCCCCACATCCACCACTGCTGACGGCTCACATCCAACTGCACAACGCTACGCGGTGTTCACATCCAACTGCCCAACACTATACAAGCGAATATTCCAACAATGAGTCTAACCAGCCACAGCCTACACACAGCGCAGTCAGCGATTTTCGTACAGCCGTAACAAATTATAACTAGGCCTATGGACTTCCGATCATTGTAGGCTAATACCAGTAAGACTCCATAAAAGCCGATTCCAGTAGAAGATGCAATTTTCGTGTGTACGTACACACCTAGTTACGAGTTAACAAGTGTAGAAACGTAGTTTGTCAGTTGAGTTGCCGGCCGGGGTGGCCGAGCGGTTCTAGGCGCTACAGTCTGGAACCGCGTGACCGCTACGGTCGCAGGTTCGAATCCTGGCTCGGGCATGGACGTGTGTTATGTCCTTAGGTTAGTTAGGTTTAAGTAGTTCTAAGTTCTTTTGGACTGATGACCTCAGATGTTGAGTCCCATACTGCTCAGAGCCATTTGAACCATTTGTCTGCTCAGTTGAGCGAGCTAGCGCAGACGTACCTTCGTGACGCACGCGCCGTGGCGTATCTTTTCTCGCAGACCTCGTAGCTGCCGACTGTGATGTCGCTGCTGCCGGCAGCATCGCCGCGTAACGGCATGTGTTGACTTGGCGCTCGATGCCGTTCTGAACTCCAGGCCACCCTCTCTATTTTGTTACATCAAATGAATTCGCAATTACGAATAAGGACTACCATCATCTGAAGAATGAAATGGTGACAATGAAAATTTGTGCCAGGCCGAGACTCTAACATGGATTTCCCGATTGTCGCGAACGGTCGCCTTATCATTGGGCTATGCGTGCACGGCTCACGGCCAGACCCAAACTTCTGTATGTCGTCAACCATGCGTCTACTATCTCTACTCATACATCGGTTGCGTATAGTTATCAATCCGCCTATAACCATTCTTATATGAGCGACAGAAGAATAAGCAATTAAAGACTTCAAATCAACCTGACGAAAACAAATAAATCTAACAAAAACCCCGTACAGGTCAGACGTTGTACTTGAAAGTAGCTTGCCCGGTATCGGCTGATAAATACGTTATTGCTGTCCCTGTGTTATTCTGATTACGATGCAAAGTTCCTTTGGACATGCATGCATGTCTTAGACGCATGGTTGACGACGTGTGGAAGTTTGGTTCTGGCCGTGAGTCGTGCACGAATAGCCATATAGTAAGGCGACCGCTCGCGATACGCGGGAAATCCAGGTTTGAGTCCCGCTCCGGCGCTAATTTTCGTTGTCATTTCATTCTGCAGCTGATGGTAGTCCTGAAGCTAACGGGCTAACCATTGCAACGCCGTTCGTCTGACCGTGACACTAGCCGCTGTAAAGAAAATAAGAAGTAAGTGTGTGCCGAGACAACTCGACAATTTCAGTTACATATAACTTGTACTTGAGGACAATATTATGGAAATGGAAGAGGATGAAGATGAAATGGGAGATAAGATACTGCGTGAAGAGTTTGACAGAGCACTGAAAGACCTGAGTCGAAACAAGGCCCCGGGAGTAGACAACATTCCATTAGAACTTCTGATGGCCTTGGGAGAGCCAGTCATGACAAAACTCTACCATCTGGTGAGCAAGATGTATGAGACAGGCGAAATACCCACAGACTTCAAGAAGAATATAATAATTCCTATCCCAAAGAAAGCAGGTGTTGACAGATGGGAAAATTACCGAACTATCAGTTTAATAAGTCACAGCTGCAAAATACTAACGCGAATTCTTTACAGACGAATGGAAAAACTGGTAGAAGCGGACCTCGGGGAAGATCAGTTTGGATTCCGTAGAAATGTTGGAACACGTGAGGCATTACTAACCTTACGACTTATCTTAGAAGAAAGATTAAGAAAAGGCAAACCTACGTTTCTAGCATTTGTAGACTTAGAGAAAGCTTTTGACCACTTTAACTGGAATACTCTCTTTCAAATTCTGAAGGTGGCAGGGGTAAAATACAAGGAGCGAAAGGCTATTTACAATTTGTACAGAAACCAGATGGCAGTTATAAGAGTCGAGGGGCATGAAAGGGAAGCAGTGGTTGGGAAGGGAGTGAGACAGGGGTGTAGCCTCTCCCCGATGTTATTCAATCTGTATATTGAGCAAGCAGTAAAGGAAACAAAAGAAAAATTCGGAGTAGGTATTAAAATTCATGGAGAAGAAGTAAAAACTTTGAGGTTCGCCGATGACATTGTAATTCTGTCAGAGACAGCAAAGGACTTGGAAGAGCAGTTGAACGGAATGGACAGTGTCTTGAAAGGAGGATATAAGATGAACATCAACAAAAGCAAAACGAGGATAATGGAATGTAGTCAAATTAAATCGGGTGATGCTGAGGGGATTAGATTAGGAAATGAGACACTTAAAGTAGTAAAGGAGTTTTGCTATTTAGGGAGTAAAATAACTGATGATGGTCGAAGTAGAGAGGATATAAAATGTAGACTGGCAATGGCAAGGAAATCGTTTCTGAAGAAGGGAAATTTGTTAACATCGAGTATAGATTTAAATGTCAGGAAGTCATTTCTGAAAGTATTTGTATGGAGTGTAGCCATGTATGGAAGTGAAACATGGACGATAACCAGTTTGGACAAGAAGAGAATAGAAGCTTTCGAAATGTGGTGCTACAGAAGAATGGTGAAGATAAGGTGGGTAGATCACGTAACTAATGAGGAGGTATTGAATAGGATTGGGGAGAAGAGAAGTTTGTGGCACAACTTGACTAGAAGAAGGGTTCGGTTGGTAGGACATGTTTTGAGGCATCAAGGGATCACAAATTTAGCATTGGAGGGCAGAGTGGAGGATAAAAATCGTAGAGGGAGACCAAGAGATGAATACACTAAGCAGATTCAGAAGGATGTAGGTTGCAGTAGGTACTGGGAGATGAAGAAGCTTGCACAGGATAGAGTAGCATGGAGAGCTGCATCAAACCAGTCTCAGGACTGAAGACAACGACAACAACAACAACAACAACAATAACTTGGATACTAGGTCCAAACAGTCTTCGGCAGTCATATTCGTAAACAGTGCCACCATATCAGAACTGATCGTAATGTCATCCTCCCTAAGTTGAAGACAGTTAATTCGGTTGATAAAATCTACTGGATTTTTAATATGATGTTCGCAGTGTCCTGCCTGTGGAGCGATGAGACTGGCCAAGCACTTCGCCAGCTTGTGTGTTGGTGAATCAGTGGTGGATACAGTGAAGCTGAATGGCATCGCGAGCCTGTGGACCTTCGGTACAGCATAAGCAACAGGTGGTCTAGGTGCCTGTGGGACAAGATTCTTGACCACAGTGTCTTCCGCCGAAGAGCGCTTGAGGAGTTGAGATGTCGTTCGTATTATTCTCGGTGTTGAGTCGCGTGGGCGTTTCCGATAAGTATCCTCGTCCAATAGCGCTAAGATCTTCGTATTACAGTCCGCTTATTCCACAATTACGGCTGCAAAGTTACCAGCACCCAACATGACCAGGGTTGAGCGCAATGGCGTGGGAGGACTACGCAATGATGAAAACATTGTGGTCTGAGCCGTGGTAAAAATTGCTGTTTTGAAGAGCGCGCCGCAGCGCGTAGTGTGAAGCAGTCGCCCTCCGTTTCTGGCGGTGGCGCCGCTGTGGCAATCGGAGCTTTGGTGTCTCCCTCTGGTGGGAAAGGGGAAAGGTTGCCTGTTCACGTGCATTTAAGGGGCCCTATGAGCTCGCCAGTCGGTTAGTCTGGGTCAGTCTCTCGTCTCCAGCTTGCTAGTCTATCTCTCGTCCGCATTTGGTAGGCAGTTAGTGTCTGTCTGTCGTTCGGATCAACCTTTAAAGCCAGCAAAATGAGTCCTTCCACTCCACCAGTAAGAGAACTCAGCGAGTGGTCACCCGGTCGGGGCTTAGTTCCTGCATCTACTGACAACGATAATGCAGCCGTCATTATGGAATGCCCGGACTGTGATTAGTAGATCTGCGCGCTTATGGACAAAGATACTTACCGCAGACTCCCACGCGACCCAGCATCGAGAATAAGAACGAAATATTAACTTCTCAAGCTATCTTTGGTGGAAGAATCTTCCCCCACAGGCACCTAGACGACCTACTGCTTGTACTGTACCGAAGATCTACATCTAGATGTAGATGTAGAAGATACACAATGACGATACGCCATTCCGCTTCATCGTATCCACATTAGATCACCAACATAAGAGCTGCGGAAGTGCTTGGCAGATTTGATCAACCAAATTAACTGTCTTTGACTTAGTGAGGGTGACATTATGGTTAGTTTTGAGACGCCGGCTCTGTTTACGAATGTGCCAGTCAAAGACTGTGTAGACCTAGTATACCAGTTCTTTGTAAGTGAAGTGGTCAAGCTATTAAAGCACACTCTTAGAACTTCTTTCTTTCTGTATAACGGCCAGTATTACTGTCAGACGGACGATATTGGATTAGGTAGCCCGTTAGCTCCAGCTGTTGAAAACATCTTCATGGAGAATTTTGAGGATATTGCCTTATACACCACATTATTGCAGGCCAGTTGTTTCTTTCGATACATTGATGACACGTTCGTCATTTGGCCCTATGGGCGTGAGAAACTTGACGAGATCTTGAAACACCTCAACGATATTAACAGTACAATCCAGTTTACCATGGAGGTAGAAAAAGACGATGCATTGCCTTTCCTCGACGTTCTCGCCACAGAGTCTATAGAAAACCCTGTACTAGCACGCCATCAGCCGTCATCACTCGGCACTGATGCGCACTGTTTTACAAACATTTGTACAGTGTGCAACAATGATATCAGACGCTGGTAATCTGTAGTTGAAGAAGCCATCGAAATGAAAATCGCCGATAACGCCCTAAACAGAGCCGGTGGCCAGCAGCTCAGCACGGCGTGGGTTCCAGCGATCGCGTGGTGGAAGCGGGTGCATCGAACGCAGAGTCAACATACGCCCGTGTATGGCTATGCTGACACCAGTGACGTCACAGCCGGCAGTTACTGTATATAAGGTGCGTACCAGTAGCACACTGGCAGTCGTACCACTTAACAATGGCCAAGGAGTGCTGGGCCGAAAGCTCGTGTAATTTTAATCACTTGACACTGTTGGAAACCCGAGAACTTTTTATTCAATGATACCGCTGCGAGACTCTGCATTATTATATCCTTTATAGACTGATCGTAGTTCCCCATTAACCTACCAATGAACTGAAATGTGCCCAGCTGCTGTACGTAAGACTGAGCTTATCTGATCATTTCCATTTAGTACGCCATCAGATTGTTATATCTAATTGTTTGTATGATTCCAGTTGTGAGACATTCCTATTGTAGTCACAGGACACAACGTTTTTCGTTTTGTGAACTGCGTAATTTTAGAGTTATGAAAGTTATGAGCAAGTTCCGTGTCTTCGCACGACATTTCAAGATTTGATCATTTGTGCATTTTTTTTCTTGTAATAATGTATCATAGATAACGGCATCAACTGCAAAAAGCTTTTGTTAACTGTGAACACTACCTTCCAACTTATTAATATACGAGGCGTGTTTTTTAAGTAAGGTCCGTTTAAACATAAGTACATAACGAAAGTTTATTTCAGAAAAGTAAGTTTATTTTCAGAAAGTACATACTTCACTCTATTCTTCGATATAGTTGCCAAGTTTCTTGAACCATGTATCATACCTCTCAACCAATTTTAAAATACCCTCTTCATAAAAACTTGCCGGCTGCTCCGATAACTAAGAGTTCACTGCCGTTTTCATGTCGTCGTCGTCGTCATTGTAACGGTTGCCACTGAGGTGTTGTTTGAGGTGGAGGAACAGATGGTAATCGCTCGGCGCAAGATCAGGACTTTAGGGTGGATGGTCTAAAACTTCCCAGCCAAAACTGTCCAATAAATCGCGGGTCTGACCCGCAGTGTGAGGTCTTGCATTGTCATGGAGAAGGACAATCCCTCTCTCAGCATTCCGCGTCTTTGGTTTTGAATCGCTGTGCCTAGCTTTCTCAGGGTTTGACAGCATGCTTCTGCATTGATAGTGCTTCCTTGTTGCATGAAGTCGACCAATAAAACACCATGCCTATGCCAAAACACCGACGCCATGATTTGGCGCTGGGACAAACTCTGTTTGGCCTTCACCTTTACAGGCGAGTGTGTGTGTGTGTGTGTGTGTGTGTGTGTGTGTGTGTGTGTGTGTGTGTGTGTCAGTCCATGCTCTGTTGCTTCGATTCGGGCGTGATATGCGAAACCCATGTTTCCTCTCCAGTTACGATCTGACTCAAGAAGCCGTCACCTTCTTCGTGATAACGAGTCAAGAACTTCATCTCACACTCAAATCTTTGGTTTTTGTTGTCCTCTCTCAGGAATTTCGGGGCCCAACGGGAGCACATTTTCCTAAACTTTAGGAGTTAAGAAAATGTTGTAAAGCACTGATCTCGACACATCAGAAAATTCGTTTGAGAGACCTGTTGTTGTGAAGCGCCTGTTATCACGACTCCTCGCTTCAACTGAAGCCACCAAATCGTCTGTAGTCAAAGAAGGGCGACCGGAGCGGTCCTCATCGTGGACGTTGTCACGGCCATCTTTGAATTCTGGTACCCACTTACTGTACGCACTTTGCTTGTCGATGAATTTCTGCAGCAGACAGGTTACTTGCTGACAAAAACCGTATCACTGAGCGAACCTCACACTCGGCGGGCGAGTTGATAGCCTTAAAGCCGGCCGGAGTGGCCGTGCGATTCTAGGCGCTACAGTCTGGAGCCGAGCGACCGCTACGGTCTCAGGTTCGAATCCTGCCTCGGGCATGGATGTGTATGATGTCCTTAGGGTAGTTAGGTTTAATTACTTCTACGTTCTAGGCGACTGATGACCTCAGAAGTTAAGTCGCATAGTGCTCAGAGCCATTTGAATCATTTTTTGATAGCCTTAAACATTTTGAAAGCACAGAACAGAAATGTACAGGTTAGCTACAGAGCTGAAATTGAGTACAGTTGCTCCTGAGGCATGCCGGTACATGACGCACGCGCTCGTTGCGGTATGAGCGCGAACTACTAGTGTCTACAACAAATCGGACCTTACTTAAAAAACACGCCTTGTACAAGTATAACACGTCTACCAAGCATACATCTGCCGATGACTCTCCGTCCAAAATAACTTACTGCAGCTTCCCTGCGAAGAAACCGCAGTACAGTCACTTATTTAGTTTGATACCTCTTATGATATCACTTTGGCTAATAAGCGTTGCTGTAGTACTGAGTCAGATACATCGCTTCACTTTCTTCACTGTGTTACACACACATTTATTGAATGAAGCGAAATAGTCTTCTAATTTGTTTTTTGATTATTTAACTGACTTCCAAATGGAAATGATGATATTAATATCTGCAGACGAGTTTGGTAATAGCAAGATGAGGTTCAGTTCCTGAACGTGAGGATCGAAAACCGATAAATAGCAAATTGTATCGCATGTCACAAAATCTGAATTTAATTTAGCCATGACTAGACTTCCTGTATTGTGTATTTCTTAATTTTATCACTGACAGGATCTTCACCATTATTGCCGCGATTTTTCTTCGTTATTGACGTAGGAATCGCTGGTCGGAGGAAGGGAAGAGGCAACTACTTCCCGCGAAAACTGTGTCGCTTACACAATTTTGCTTTCCACGTGGCTGCCTCAGCCAGCCGTCAAGTACGCGGATTCACTTTACACGCCTGTCGATGTGGCGCCGTGGTTGACACTGAGTGTGTGTCCGGATGGAGCTGAGAAAAAAAAAATTCTAAGCTGCACATCCTAATTTCGGTTATTTATACATTCAGGATTGTTTCTTGGTCAGTGCTAGGGCTGATACTTTCCCCATTTACTATCCAATCGGAACTTGTTCGTCGTCTCTAACGAACTCGACGTCGGCATTGCAACTGCGATCGAGACACTGGTACAATCTGTACTGATTCAGTATTGCTAATGTGTTTGGGACTGTTACCAGCTCGGCATATAAGTGGATTCAATAAACAAAAAGGAGTGCCGCTATAATTGCACCAAATCTGAAACTTCCTGGCAGATTAAAACTGTCCCGGACCGAGACTCGTACTCGGGACCTTTGGCTTTCGTGGGCAAGTGCTCTACCAACTGACCTACCCAAGCACGACTCACGCCCCGTCCTCACAGATTTTGCAGAAGTAGCACTCCTGAAAGAAAGGATATTGCGGAGACATGGCTTAGCCACAGCCTGCATGGTACGCAGGAGAGCTTCTGTAAATTTTGGAAGGTAGAAGACGAGGTACTGGCAGACGTAAAGCTGTGAGGACGGGGCGTGAGTCGTGCTTGGCTAGCTCAGTTGGTAGAGCACTGGCTCGCGAAAGGCAAAGGTCCCGAGTTCGAGTCTCGGTCCAGCACACAGTTTTAATCTGCCAGGAAGTTTCATATCAACGCACACTCCGCTGCAGAGTGAAAATCTCATTCTGTAACAAATTTGTTTAGACAATACACGAGGCCAATTTACGCAGTGAATGGACGAGTGAATGTTGGTGTAAGCCGAATTTGGGGATTACAGGGTCGCTGTATAATGCTTTGTACGGACTGTGGCAGATAGTTTCTGTTTCAGCCGATCTAGACGCGTTAGGAGCGTGCTCGGAACAAAAGCCCCGGAAAATCGTTGCGCCATTTGGCGTTTTAGGCCGGTGCTTGAGTATCATCTACTCACACAGCTGTGAAAAAATTCAGACTGAAACCTTGCAAAACAACGATAGTGCATCGACTGACCGGTTCGTATACTTTTGCACGATGTCAGTACTAAAACTGGTTACTGCAGTCGTTGCACGATTGCCAGGTTGCTCCTGAAATTGCTCTTCTCTGGTGAAGCGTGACTGTATTTGCTGGACACACGAACTAGCAGAGCAGTCTACATTGGAGTTTTAAAAATCCTCTTCAGTTACACCAGGAGCCTCAGTATAGTATGGAAAGAGGACAGTAGTGAGCAACTGATGCAACACACTCAACCATATATTCTGTTAGCCATGAGACTGATAAGGTAAGGAATGAGGAGGTTCTACGCAGAATCGGAGAGGAAAGGAATATGTGGAAAACACTGATAACGAGAAGGGACAGGATGATAGGACATCTGCTAAGACATGAGGGAATGACTTCCATGGTACTAGAGGGAGCTGTAGAGGGCAAAAACTGTAGAGGAAGACAGAGATTGGAATACGTCAAGCAAATAATTGAGGACGTAGGTTGCAAGTGCTACTCTGAGATGAAGAGGTTAGCACAGGAAAGGAATTCGTGGCGGGCCGCATCAAACCAGTCAGTAGACTGATGACAAAAGGCATGAGAACAATATCCTGGAAGCCTTTCTTTCAGAAAAGTAACAGCTAAGGAAAAGACCTATATGACTGAAATTCCTTATGTTGAGCTGAGAAGGAACGGTCTGTATTACTTGGTAAAAAAACTTTGTATAGCCATGATCACATAGGTATTTATTTATTTTAGACGACCGGTTTCGTCAGGCCGTGCTGTCATCTTCAGGTCTTCAATTTTTTTTCTTTACAAAACGGGTTCATTGTGAGTTTAAACCTCATGCCAAGTTATATTAATAGGCAGAAAGTAGTAGCACATCATGCAACGGTTTGTCGAAAGTAAAACATTCACAATCAGAAGGCATCTTGTGTAAATGGCCATGTCAGTATATGTAGCGCTCACACGTGATTAAGTCTTAAAAAAACACAATATACAGTAAAATGTTCAATAGCACATCTGTTTGTGTTAGCTTAACATATTCCATTAATTGATGAAACACCTTAGACTGTTACCACACTGGACTCGCATTCGGGAGGACGACGGTTCAATCCCGTCTCCAGCCTTCCTGATTTAGGTTTTCCGTGATTTCCCTAAATCGCTTCAGGCAAATGCCGGGATGGTTCCTTTGAAAGGGCACGGCCGATTTCCTTCCCCATCCTTCCCTCACCCGAGCTTGCGCTCCGTCTCTAATGACCTCGTTGTCGACGGGACGTTAAACACTAATCTCCTCCTCCACCTTAGACTGTATACACGATACCACCATGTCAATATACGCCGTCTAAGGTAGTTCAACAATTACTGGAACATGTCAAGCTAACGTAAACACATGTGCTATTGTACATTTTACTGTATATTGCATTTTCTTAAGACCTAACAATCATCTGTGAGCACTACATTTAAAGACGTGGCCATGTGCACAAGGTGCCTTTTGACTGTAAACGTTTTATTTTTGACAAACTGTAGCGCAACTTGGCATGAGGTTCTAACTCGCAGTGAACACGTTTTGAAACAAAAAAATTCTTTTTTGAAGACCAGAAGATGACAGAAAGCCTATCGAAACTAGTTGTCGAAAATAAATATCTATGCGATCTCGGCTACAGAAAGTTTTTTACCAAACTAAAAAGAGCTACAGTTAGTTCATGCACGGTGACTGGAACATCGCATCTTACACTTCATCTAGAGGCGCAGGAAGCGATAGAGGCAATAACCTTCCTTCGCATTGTCAACGAAATAGTGACGGGTAGCACCAAGTGATTGCAGCCGGACGACTTGCCTGGAATGGCGGCAATCCCTCGTGAATCAGTGTATCTATGAGTGAAAATCGCGTCAGAATTCCTACAATAACACAGCTCTACAAAATAAAATTTTTTTTTCGTTGCCAGGGAAGTTTGAACGAAAATGGGATATTGTTATGTTACTCATTCCGAGTATATTTGTACTTTTTCCAAATTGGCTCTGGTTTTTGAGATATAGGTTATTTGTGGAAATGAGAGTTTCATGTGGATAATATCGACTGCAGGGTCCATATATGGTGTAATGTATTTGCTACCTGTTTTTTAATTAGTGATATTGTACTATCTTTATTAAACAATTGTGCTCAGGGAGTGCATCTGTGTGGTTGAGGATTACATCATGCAAACATCACACTGTCAGCATGTGTTCAGTCCTGTTGTGCGGTGCGTGTGTTGAAGATATTGAGGGTTGTGCAGATTTGAATTCGGCGGTACTCGACATTCATTTGTTGGCCGAGGTAATCCCCGCAACAGCCGATAGGTAGCGTTCAGTGTAAACAAGAAAAATTACGATGGTCGAAAGTTACACACATGTGCAGTGCAGCTTCAAGGAGATAGAACCTTTTCATCGTGACGTAGCAAATAAGAGATGAGTATTCATTTCACACAAAACAATTAATGATGTTTGTTGGATGTGATTGACATGCAAATACAAGAAAGTTCTGCATAATATGTAGTATTTGTGCAATTTTGTTTTAGGAAAACATGAGTTCTTCACGCCGTCTTTGCGTGAACCATCCAGATGAGTTCTTCTACATTTGTGGTGAATACGTTCTGCAAAAGAACAGGAAGAATATCACTCCTTTTGTGAAGGAAGCGTATCTGGCATATTTCGGAATTAAACTTGGAGATCAAGACAAGGCGTGGGCACCCCATAAAGTTTGTAAATGCTGTGTGGAGTGCTTACGGCAGTGGACAAAACGAAAAAGGAAAAGCTTAAACTTCGGAGTGCCTATGGTATGGCGAGAGCAGAAGAACCATACAGATGATTGCTATTTTTGCATTGTTAATGTGAAAGGTTTTAATAGGTTCAAAAAACGAAAGTGGGAATATCCCGATTTGGAGTCAGCAAGAAGACCGGTGGTGCACAGCAACGATGTTCCTGTACCAACCTTCACAACATTACCCACGCTAACATCATCAGATGAAGATGTGCACGGCGAGGAATATACAAGTAGTGGTTCGGAATACGAAGGACGTGAGACACAACCCCAGCAGTTCGACCAGAAGGAGCTCAGTGACTTGATACGAGAACTCAATCTTTCAAAGCAAGCATCAGAACTCTCAGCATCCAGGCTTAAGGAAAAGAACTGTCTTCATCCAAGTGTTAAAATAACAGCTTATCGGACGAGAGAAGAAAACCTTCTTCCATACTTCAACCAAGAAGAGGTTATAGTGTATTGCAGCAATATACCTGGACTTTTACTTGAATTGGGGCTGCCGGAATATAGACCAGAGGACTGGCGTCTCTTCATAGACAGTTCCACTAGAAGTTTAAAATGTGTTCTCCTACACAATGGCAATCGTTACGCATCTATTCCAATTGCCCACTCAACAAAACTTTGTGAAGCATATGCTAACATCAAGATGGTTCTGCAGAAAATTCAGTATATGCAGCACCAGTGGTTGATTTGTGTTGATTTGAAAATGGTGAACTTCTTGCTTGGACAACAAAGTGGATACACAAAGCACCCATGTTTTATCTGAATGTGGGATAGTAGGGCAAAGCACGAACATTGGAAGCATAAAACATGGCCTCCAAGGGAACATATGGCTGTTGGTGAAGCAAACATCATTAATGAACCTCTGGTTGGTAGGGACAAGATTGTTCTTCCACCATTACATATTAAGTTAGGACTAATGAAGCAATTCACCAAAGCTTTAGACAGAAATGGTAATTGCTTCACATACATCTGCAATACGTTCCCTGGACTCAGTAGTGAAAAACTTAAGGCAGGAATATTTGATGGTCCTCAAATTCGCAGGCTCATCAACGATACCAATTTTACAAGTGTCATGACTGTCACTGAAGCATCGGCCTGGAACAGTTTTGTCGCTGTTGTAAAATGTTTTTTGGGCAATCATAAAGCTCCCAACTACGAGGAACTGGTCAAAAACATGCTCACTAACTTTCAAAACTTAGGAGCTAACATGAGCATAAAATTGCACTTCCTTCACAGCCACTTGGATCGATTTCCTCGTAATCTAGGTGATTTCAGTGAGGAACAAGGAGAGCGGTTCCATCAAGATATGAAAGGAATAGAGGAAAGATATAAAGGAAGATGGGACAGGCATATGATGGCAGATTATTGTTGGAATCTGCAACGTGACTGTTCTGAAGAGACCTATAACAGGAAAGCGTGCAGGAAGCGGTTCGTCATGGACGGAAAATAGAGAAACTTTATAGAGAAACTTTTCAATTATGTTTTATACGTGGACAAATGCCTATCAGGTTTTCATAGAAGCTATTTATAAAGATTATTTTCTTTTTTTCATTGTAGTTTGTAGCGCTCGAGTTCAGTATTAGCAATTTTTTCTAATTTTTTGAATAAATCATGCATTATCTCAAAAACTAGAGCCAAACTGCATAAATGGTTGCTATATTCGTCCTCAGCACCACTAACCTATCCTAAAGCCACTCAAATATCCTTGGCAAGAAAATGAGTGTTGACCAGTGTAATTCTTGAGATTAACCTTCAAACATGACTGAAAAAACGCGGCGGGGGACTTAAATTTACGATATGTTAACGAACGTAGATGTAAAGACAGATAACTGTATGAAGTACCTATCGCGGATACCTGCTCATTGCATTTCGGTGTCATATGTGTGCATAGATGGTTGGTATCAAAAAAATGGCTCGGAGCACTATGGGACTTAACATCTGAGGTCATCAGTCCCCTACAACTTAGAACTACTTAAACCTAACTAGCCTAAGGACATCACACACATCCATGTCCGAGGCAGGATTCGAACCTGCGACCGTAGCGGTCGCGCGTTTCGAGACTGAAGCGCCTAGAACCGCTCGGCCACACAGGCCGGCGGTTGGTATCAGATCTGCTTTGAAGCCTTTGCTTTTCCCACCAGGTTTTGCTACATGATTACTGTGCAATTCACGCTTGAGTGCTTGGCAGTGTGTTTCTAGAACCATTTTGGATAGTTACGGAACTTCCCATTCTCACATACCATGTGGGTGAAATGAAATGAACTCTGATTCCTTTTAGTTAGTCAGGATGGCTTACTACCATAGTAAGCAACGAGCACAAAAAGCAATCGGCAAAAAGTAAAGAATCTATTGTTTTAATGCTGTGCTTTCACCTTGGAGCCACTGGGACGTATAGTTCTCAACCACCGATCATTTCATGAGAAATCAATTTCCCACTTTCTCTAGACACTATCCTACATCTCGAAACTTCTGTGAACTCATAATGCCCAAAACAAAATGGAGTCCTAAATAACAAGTAAATGAGACCAAAATTTAATAAATTAATATCAAAAGTTTATACTGCCCAAGATGTGTTATTTCGAAGCTACTCAAAAAAATAGAAATACAAACTCAAATTTACTTTACAGTAATTCTAGATCTGTCTACTTTCACTGTCAATGAGTTGCTGAGTCTCTTCTTCTTCGGTTATCAACCCACAGGTTGGTTGGCAGCAGCACGCCATTCCGTTCTTTTGTCAACTTTCTTCTTCATATCTGCATAGGTCTGGCACCCGATGTCATTTATTACTTGTTGAATGTAGCTTAATCTAGGTCGTCCTCGGCGAGTTCTTCCTTCAATGATTCCTTCTAATATTCTCTTAATGAAATTGTTATGCCGTAAAATGTGACCTATGAAGGTTATTCTTCTTTTCTGTATATTTCGCCAAAGAGATCTGTTTTCTTTCACTCTTCTGAGGACATCTTCGTTTGTAGCCTTGTCTCGCCAGCTGATTTTTTCCATTCTCCGGTAGCACCACATTTCGAATGCCTCTAATCTTCTCTTTTCTTCTTTTCCACTAGTCCAAGTTTCACATCCGTAAAGGGCTGTACTCCACACATAGGTTTTCATGACTCTCTTTCTTACGTCTAAACTAACATTTCTACTCGTCAGTAAGTTTCTTTTTCCATTGAATGCTATTTTGGCAAGTTGTATTCTGTTTTTAATGTCACTTTTGCTCCTTCCATCTGCTGTTATTTTGCTACCTAAGTAGTTAAATTCTGTAACCTGCCCTAGTTTCTCTCCCTTTATTGTTATTCGTATGGGTTCATTGTAGTTCAGGGCGCCACTCACCATCACTTTAGTCTTTTTCTTATTTATTTTCATTCCATACTGTTCTTTTAAGGTGTTTTCCATTTCATTGAGTGCGGCTTCTAAATCTTCTTTCCTTTCTGTAATTATGGCGATATCATCTGCATATCGCAACATATCTATTTTCATTCCGTTAAGTTTTATTCCTACTTCAATATTCTCTCTTATTTTATCTATTGCTTCTTGGATATATGCGTTGAAAATTACTGGAGATAGTGGGCATCCCTGTCTCACTCCTTTCCTTATTCTTGCTGTTTCTTCTTTGTTTTCCTTCTTAACTAAGGCTGTTTCATTTTGGTATATTTTAAAGATTATCCTTCTGTCATTATATTTCAGACCAGCCTTCTTCAGAATTCTAAACATTTCTGGCCATACAACATTGTCAAATGCCTTTTCGAGGTCTACGAAGGCTATAAATACTTGTTTGTTTTTGGAAATTTGTTTCTCAATTATTAGTCTTAAAGATAAGATTGCTTCCCTCGTCCCTACACCGCTTCTAAAACCGAATTGGTCTTCACTTAGAGTGCTATTCAATTGGTTTTCAACTCTTTTCAAAATTATTCTTATTAGAATTTTTGATGCGTGTGAAAGAAGACTGAGTGTTCGATGGTTTTCACAGTCCATAGTAGATGCTTTCTTAGGTATGGGGAATATGATGCATTTCTGATAGTCTTCAGGAACTTCACCTGTTTTGTATATTTTCTGTATGAGTTGCAGTAATGTAGCTTTCATTTTGTCTCCTGATTTCTTAATTAGTTCAGAAGGTATATCATCAACACCTGCCGCTTTCTTATCTGGTAGTTCTTTTAGTGCTTTTTCAAATTCATCTTTCAGAATTGTGTCCCCTAGTTCTTCTTTCTCTACTTCTTCGCTTAATTCTATCATATTATCTGTTAGAGGGTCTCCTTGATATAGCTCTTCAATGTATTCTTGCCATCTCTTCAGCGTGTCATATCCAAATAGTACCTTGCCCTCTTTGTTCTTTATAGTTCCTGAAGATTTTACTTTCCGTTTAGCAAAGTTTTGTTTTATTGTTCTGTAGGCCAAGTCAGTTTTTCCTTTAACCATGTTTTCCTCCACCTCTTTACAAATGCTGTTGAGGTAATTTTCTTTTGCTTTCCTAGATTCTCTGTTTATTTGGTTTCTAAGCTTTCTATATTTGTTTTCGCTTTGCTCGTCAGAGGCATTTTTGTATAGTCTTCTTTCTTCCATTAGACAAATTATTTCAGGTGTTATCCACTCTTTCCTGTTTACAGGAGTATGATCACTATTAAAAAAGGACATGGCACAGCCTCCAAATATCACGTAGCAGTATCTTCGGGCCGACTGTTGCTTTGAGCGCTGTAAATAACTACTACAGAACATTATATTCGTAGAAGCACGTCAGTGTACCACGAGATGTGTCTGTCTTGCAGTGGCATCGGTGGTTTCCTGCGAAAGGCACTGGTGCTTGAAAACAAAATCAATAAAATGCTGCTTTGACGTAGAAATCACCAGTGTTGAAAGGTTTAATGAAATTAAGTGAAAAAATCTCATCGCGACGTGAAAACATCGTTGTTTTAATGGCTGCCACCTGAACCTGCTTACCATATCCGTACAGTCTCCCTCATATTTCGTCACAGTACGACACGACTTTCCTTTCTTTGAACTTTATTTTCGATGTTGTCCGTCGACTCTGTAAGGATCTCATACCGCGCGGCAGTACTCCAGAAGAAGACCGACAAGCGTAGTGTAGGCAGTCTTCTTCGTAGATCCATTGCATCTTTTAGGTGTTCAGCCAATAAAATGCGGTCTTTGGTTTACCCTTCCCACAACATTGTCTTGTGATCGTTACAGTTTAAGTTGTTCGTAATTGTAATTCCTAGGTATTTAGTTGAACAGAGAGTATTTAAATTTATGTGATTAGTCGTGTAACAAATTTAACGAATTTTTAGTGTTCACGTCGTTACATTTTTTATTCTTCGGGGTCCATTGCTCATGGTCTCGTGCCTAGCGTTGCTGCCGCTGGATCACGGGGTCCAGGGTGCAATTCCCGGCCGGGTGTGGAATTTTCTGTGCCCAAGAACGGAGTGTTTGTGTTATCCTCATCATTTCTTCTCCATCGTCATCATCATTCGTGACAGTAGCTAGACTGGCCTAAGTAAAAAAAAAAAAATAAAATAAAAAAATTGGACTGTGTAAAAACTGCCGGCCGAGCGGTTCTAGGCGCTACAGTCTGGAACCGCACGACCGTTCGAAGGGACTGATGACCTCAGAAGTTAAGTCCCATAGTGTTCAGAGCCATTTGAACCATTTGTGTACAAACTGGAACATTGTACGGGCGTTGATGACCGTGCAGTTGAGCACCCCACAAACCAAACATCATCAAGGGTCCATTCCTACTTTCCGCATGTCCAAATCATTTTGATATTTGTTTTCGTCTTCTGATGGCTTTGCTAGCATCGTCTGCAAACAAGACGGCTGCTAAGATTGCGCCCTAAGTCGTTTGTACACAACAGTCGAGGATCTGTGACGCTTCCTTGGAAAACCCCAGATGTAACTTGGGGGTTCACTAGACGACTTACAGTCAACTACTACAGTGACATTTATGACAGGAAATCTGGAATACATCCTCACAGCTGAGACGATACTCTACACATACGCAATTTGCTTAGAAGCCGCTTTTGAGAAAAAGCGTGAAAAGCTTTCTGGAAATCTAGAAATATGAAATCAGCTTGAGATAGCCTGTCAATAGCACTCGTTACTTACAAGGGAACCTCCCCATCGCACCACCCTCAGATTTAGTTATAAGTTGGCACAGTAGATAGGCCTTGAAAAACTGAACACAGATCAATCTAGAAAACAGGAAGAAGTTGTGTGGAACTATGAAAAAAAATTAATGAAATATACAAACTGAGTAGTCCATTCGAAGATGGGCAACATCAAGGACAATGGGAGTCAAAGTAGCGAGAGCAGCTACGGAACGAGAGGTCCTAGGTTCAAGTCTTCCCTCGAGTGAAAAGTTTAATTTTTTATTTTCAGTTTATGTGACAAACTTTTATGTTTTCATCACTTTTTTGGGAGTGATTATCACATCCACAAGAAAACCTAAATCGGGCAAGGTAGAAGAATCTTTTTACCCATTCGCTAAGTGTACAAGTTAGGTGGGCCGACAACATATTCCTGTCTTGTGACACACATGCCGTCACCAGTGTCATATAGAATATATCAGGCGTGTTTTCCTGTGGAGGAATCGGTTGACCTATGACCTTGCGATCAAATGTTTTCGGTTCCCATTGGAGAGGCAAGCCCTTTCGTCTACTAATCGCACGGTTTTGCGGTGCGGTCGCAAAACACAGACACTAAACTTATTACAGTGAACAGAGACGTCAATGAGCGAACGGACAGATCATAACTTTGCGAAAATAAAGAAAGTAAAATTTTCAGTCGAGGGAAGATTTGAACCAAGGACTTCTCGTTCCGCAGCTACTCACGCTAACCACGGGTCCACGGCGCTCCTGAACTCACATTTTCCTTGATGTTGCCTATGTTGGACTGCTCAGTTTTTATATTTTATTAATTTTTTTCATAGTCCCACACAACTTCTTCCTGTTTTCTCGATTGATCTGTGTTTAGTTTTGCAAGGCTTATCCACTGTGCCAACTTATAATTAAATCTGAGGGGGGTGCGATGGGCAGGTTCCCTTGTTAGTGTGAGTAAGGAGACAGTTGTGTTTCGCAAGAACGATATTTTCTGAATCGGTGCTGGTTGTGTGCCAATAGGTCCTGCCTGCGACCACTTGGCTATTCTGGTAGTTCTGTCGCCTTGGCTCTGTCACGACACAGTCGCAGGTTGGATCAAAGAGAGGCGGCAAATCGACGGCGGCGCTACTTTCTCGGGGCGGCAGTTTACTGCCGCAGCTGCTGGTTCGCCTTCCCTCCGCAGGCCTCTCTCCGCCACTGTGTAACGCGCTGTCAGCCGGACAGTTCAGGGTTGCACTGGCGGCGCGAAGATTGACAACCGCCGCCTCTTTCGTCTACAGTTACAGCAAAAATCTGCAAAGACCTTCGGCCTCTGGATAGGCATGAGAAGACGCAAGTCTCAGCCACTGTGGCAGATTTAGGTTGTCACGGAAACGGAAAATAGGACACGACGTCATGTAAAACCAGCCGAGGCCCACGAGAAAGACAGACCGTGGAGCGTGCGTCACAGCACGTGACACTTGAGCTCTTAACCCCTTAGGCTCAATTCACACGGTGGGCAACGTCACCTCAACGTGGGTCACGTGACGTCAAAATATTCGTCCAATGCTTTCAAATGGCGAGGTTCACACGGTGGGCAACGTCACGTCAACGTCAGTTTGCCTACCGGCCGGTATACGTCGAAAGAATAGTTTGACTTTGACGGTGGGGGTCACGTGGTTGGCGAACTGCTTACGATTGGCTGTTACTTTTCTGTCTGTTCTGCGGCTGCTGGCATGGCACGAGCTTGATTCTGCTAACAGTGTTCTCCACATCAAAAATATCTACTGAGTTTTTAGTTATAAAATGTTTTTGTATAAACATGAACGACAAGAAGTTAATCGAACCTGTTCGCCAAAATGTGGAGTTGTATGACATGAGCTGCAAAAAATACAGCGACACTTTGTTTAAAGAAGAAATATGGAAGAAAATTGGATTGGTTATCGGTCGCCCAGGTAAATAACTGTATGAATATTGTAGGCCTACTGCAGATTATATTTATTTTGTATGTAATTTATTTAGATGTATAACATCGCACCTGCATCTATTTATGTATGTCTGTATGTACTCACGATTAGGAGGTGAAAACGCTTAGCAGAGGTTAGAGCCTTCCAGCTTTCCACTTCACAACTATTCGCGAGTCGTGAAAGTTTATTTCGACCATGTTTATATCTAATACTTATCATTCCGAAACAAATACGAGTATTCTACGCCACATAATCATTTTGGCTAGTAGTTTACTTATGTATGGTATTTATTTACATACTTTCTGGTACCGAGTCTCGCTCAACATTTCGTATGGTTACAGCTTATTTGAGTAAACTGCAGTAAAAAGTTCGATGTTCCACATTCATATACAGTGTGCAGTTGGTTCTCTGCAGTGCCAAAGTTTATGCAGGACGAACTGTAGCAGATTTAGATCTACATAACAAGGGGCCACAAATTGTGAATGTTTAGCCTATAGATCAATTTGTTGATAGTGTGCAGTATTACAATAAATATTCTGTTCTATAAAATACGTAAAGGTACAGAACAGGAACCCTCAAAGGAATTGGTAAAGCTGAAGCATCAGACTCACCTCAAACAAACCATTGGTTTTTCTCGTGGAGAAATTGCACGGCGCATGTTTGTGTCTGCTTTCTTGATGCTGCTGCTTATCAAAGACAGCAAATTAAAAAATTGCTGTCTCGACATTCGTAAACATTTATAAAATGACGTCTCCTCTTCTTTCAACACTCTTATACAATGTGATATTAGCCTTCACACATTCTCTTCAAAATCATCTTCTTCACCCACGTTCGTTTTGATTGCCTTGCCAATTTCCGCTCTCTTTCCTCATCATCTAAAGCAATTGCAATCGAATCAAGTTCACCAAGACTAAATATAATGTCCGCCATCCTCTCTCGTGAACACTCCTGCGAGTTTCCAATAACGCGCCAAAACGTGGTTGAAGTTTTGCCGTCGCTTGACGCTCCGTCCAGTGTGAATGCAAGTGGATTTGCAAGTGGAATGACGTTGACGTGACGTTACCCACCGTGTGAATCGAGCCTTAGCTTACAATGTCGTGTGAGAGATGTAGCGTGCCGACCTGGCCAAACATCACCTTGACGTATCAGGCACGTGGTACGTTTACCGCGCCGTGTGAGAGACGTCGTCGGTCAGCCGCGCCAAACGTAAACAAAACGTCTCGGACACGTTGCGGAGCTGATCGAGTACACGCGGCATACGCGAAGTGTTCTTCGCCGCATTCTGACCTGCCGTCATTACAAAAATACTTTCACAATGTTCCCGACGTGTAGAAAACGTGTTCACGAGGTGATACGTGTTACAAACTGGACACAATGGGAAGGACCAGGCCCCTTTGCTTTTTTCTTTTATCACTCGTTTATTACATCAGAGAAATACACATTTTAAGACAAAATTCAACTACATGAAATACTGCTCCCAGTAAAGGTTAACATAAGCTTAGTTGTCTTAAGGGTTTCTGCTGGCAACAAATTTTAAGGAGGCAATGTAAGGTTTATATCAATTTAGCTCAAACACATAGCTAGTGATTGAATCACGACACAGACACTTCAACAATTTCGGTAACAAATAAATAGCGTGAATTTGTACTCACAGTAACCAACTAATCAACCCTCCGGCACACACCGCGAGGTGGCTTGCGGAGTATGGTTGTAGATGTATAACAGCCTTGCCATTGAATAAGTAGTAGGCCATTTGGAACGAATTAGCAACACCGCGCAACTAGGGGAGTTAATACCAACAGTCTTCAAATGTCTTGCTCCCCATTAAATAAACAAACTTACAGTAATTAAATGACTAACAAATCAAACACACTACGCTCCAGTCAAACTCTTCAGTGGAAGTCAAGCCAAAATGAAGATTCCATTAACTGACTAGCACTGATGTCACACTATAGCTAATCTCTGTGTTCCAGACACACATGGAGCAAACTTATACAAGACAAGATTTTGAAGGGAGCACATCAGTAAAACCGGTAGTGGAGCTAACTCTTGCCACTGAAAATTAAGGTACTAGACCGGGGCACAAGGTGGTATACAATGAGGTTGCCTTAGTGCTGTACTGCGCTCCAAAATATTAATTCAAATGGCCAATTCAAAATTAAGTACACATAAACCAGCATTAATTAACGAGGAGTGACACCAGGTCGCTCGAAGGTATGACAACACTTAATTGAAAAGACAAATGCTGGAAGCGGCAGTAACATCAAATACCTTCTCCGATTTTTAACCAGGAGTCGCTTCCCGCTATACAAGTAAACATTTAACCAAGCACAAGGAAGGAACCCCAAAGACAAAATTCAAATAAAACCCCCAAAAGATTATAAAGGTCAGGGAACCCCAACTATTTGAATTTAAAAGAATTAGCTCTCCCCAAAGGCAGTGTAAACGCTAAGGCCACACTTAAGAGGCCACCAGAATTGGTTACAAAAGGTCTTATACATTTGCTCCTTTTCTTTAAAAAAAACGCAAGGCTGCTTAACTTCTGCTGGACGTCCGGTATGGCTCGCGTAGGATACACCAGGCAGCAATCCAAGCTAGGCGGTCGCAAGGCACGGCGAGCCAAAATCAGGAGAGCAGACAGGCAGGCAGCCAACACATATCCTCAATGTTGAACCGGCAGACCGCGTACAACCAACTCCACATATACGCGGTTGCTTCCCACCTCGTACCTCAAGGCGTCTTTGCAGGTAGCCCGAGCAAACGTCAACTGCCACTCGCCCCGCGAATGCGGAAAACAACAACGCAAGCAAAGATAAGAAACATCGAAGGATCGATAATGGACATCCAAGAGTCTGGCGCGCCAGTAACGAGCGCTACGGCTCACAAGGGAAGGGAGACACGTGGTGGCATAGCCAACAGTGATTTTGCAGGATATTTTGATAGAGGCAGTGACAGTGGTAGCGGCGTTTTACCTCCTGTACGAAGACGGTGTTAAGCGGTTGGTGACTGAAGATGATACTGACACAGAAGAGCAAACCTACCAGCAACAATCAGAGTCGTGGATGTGGCAAAAGGAAGTCAATGAACCAACAATCTGGACGTATACGGAAATTCCCGGAATAAAGGAAGCAGCTTTACAGCAAGAGAATTAGACGTTTTCTTAGTAATATTTAATAGTACAGTTTTGGAAAACATCGTAACTGAGACGAATAGATATCCACAAGACGTACTCAACAGTGAACAGAAGAGACGAAAAACGGACCGAAAGTGGTCTCCTATCGGCTGTAATGAAATAAAAATATACATTGCACTATGTATAATCGTGGCTGAAGTAAGGAAACCGTCGATTCAGATGTATTGGTCTAGGAGGGCTATTATAGAAACGCCAATATTTAGGAAGAAGATGCCATTCAGGAGATTTCTGTACATCAGTAGATTTCTGCATCTAGCGAATAACAGTTTTGCCAACACAGATAAGCTGTACAAACTAAGGCCAGTCATAGATATGTTCAATCAAAAATTTAAGGAAGTGTACACAATGCAAGAGAATATTGCCATTGATGAATCATTAATGAAATTTAAGGGGCGCTTATCCTACAAAAAATTTAACCCATCAAAAAGAGCGAGGTTTGGTATTAAAATTTATAAATTGTGAGAGTCAAGTTCAGAATACTGCTACGATTTTAAGATATACATGGGTAGTTCTAAAAATATCACAGTCGATATTACACAAAGGGCATACTCTATATCTAGATAACTGGTTTTCTTCACCGAAACTTTTCAAAACACACCTCACCAATAAAACTAATGTGCATCTGGTTACCCTCCATTCAGAGGCTGTTGCACGCAGCGACCGTTGTTTTTGATTTGCAAATAATACATTTCAGCTATCAGGTGTCCTTTGGAATTTTTATTGGCAGATCTAGATTTCGTCTACCAACTAGCCATTCCCTATGCACTATCATTTTTTTGGTCAATGCATGTAATGCCTGTTGGTCTGGCTTTGTACAGAGTGCATTGAGGATAGTGCATTGAGAATGGCTAGATGCTAGCCGAAATCTAGATCTGCCAATAAAAATTCCAAAGGACGACTTACAGCTGAAATCTATTATTTATAAATCAAAACTAATGTGATTGGAACAGTGCACTCATACAGAAGAAATATGCCCACAGACTTCCTGAAGGCAAAATTAAAGGAGGCAGAATATACAGTGAGGAGTTGTAATGGAATATTGGAACTAAAATGGAAAGATAAACGAGAAGTTTACATGCTTTCCACAAAACATTCAACAACAGAAATGATAGACACAGACGCACCTCTCCGCAATGCCTCGTGGAAACCGAAATGTGTCGTCGAATACAATAGAGGCATGACTGGAATTGATCGCCAAGATCAGATGCTGCCGGCCGGAGTGGCCGAGCGGTTCTAGGCGCTACAGTTTGGAACCGCGCGACTGCTACGGTCGCAGCTTAGAATCCTGCCTCGGGCATGGATGTGGGTGATGTCCTTAGGTTAGTTAGGTTTAAGTAGTGCTAAGTTCTAGGGGACTGATGACCTCAGAAGTTAAGTCCCGTAGTGCTCAGAGCCATTTGAACCATTTGATCAGATGCTCGCATTCTTCCCTGTGATGAGAAAATGTATGAAAGGGTACCGCAAGATATTCTTTTATCTATTTGATGTTGCTTTATTTAACACGTACATTTTGTACAAATGTGTGTGAAATGTTGTGGGACTTAGCTGCAAAGGTCATCAGTCCCTAAGCTTACACACTAATTAACCTAAATTACTCTAAGCACAAACACACACACCTATGCCCGAGGGAGGACTTGAATCTCCGCCGGGACCAGCCGCACAGTCCATGACTGCAGCGCCTAAGACCGCTCGGCTAATCCAGCGCTGCACGTACATTTTGTGTTACAAAATACATTGCGGCAAACTACAGAGCTACGCAGAAAATAGGATTCACATTGCAGAATCATTGTTGAAAAGTTGAAAGGGTACAGTACCGCCCAACATTGAAAATAGGTACGAAATTCTTGTCAGAACAACACATTTTTTGTGTAAAAGTAACTCAATTTCAATTAATACAGCGAAGCCGGATACCAGTGTGGGAAAGAATGACAATTTATTTAATTGATCACATGTGCACTCCCTCAAAATAAATCCCTACATCCAGTTTGGTGAGATCTGTGAAATGAATGAATGTATGGTCGTCTGCTAACCACAGATAGTGAATGGGAATATATGATCATCTTTGAGTCGATCCTTTGGCTACCTTTGGTGAGATCAAAGAGATGGAAGTTACCAGAGCTTTGGAGCGTCTGAAAGGTGGCTGACCAATAAGGTAGCAAGGTGCTTCTCCCACTTCGACAGAGGTGCGAGAGAACCGGAATACGGCCATGTTTCGGCACTCTGGCGCTGAACCTTCTGCTGTAAAGACCTGTTTTTTTGTTGTGCTCCGTAATGAAAGTGTGGAGGCATGGTATGGATGTGGAATACTTAAGAGTAGTTAGAATTAATAATTTCTCTTTCACAGGACCTTTTGTGGGGAAAAATTTCAAAGTGAGGCAGGTAATTTTAAGGGGATTGTAGTAAACCAACGGTCACAATGAGCCCACGTGTAGTTATAAGTTGAGATACTAGCGTGTGTACAATAAGCTGAAATATTTAAGAATTAATAGCGTGTGTATCATAAGTTGAAGTATTTAAGAAATATCATTCCGTGTGACGCTAAATTTAAACTCTGAGAGAGAATCAATGTGAGTCGGCCGTTTTTCCAGCAACGCCACTTGGCTTGCATTGCACAGGAAGACGTGCGTTTATCTCCAGAGTTCACAGTAGGAAAGTAGAATTACAAAGTGGGGCAGTGTCGTGTGAAACTGGGATAAATTCTGATTGAAGTGGGAAAGCGGAAAGTGATGAAGTTGTAACCGTTCGTTGTGTAATATTTCATATTGTTGTGTTGTGTATGTCTTGTAATTTGGGTATGTGTGTTTTGCATGGGAGTAGCAAGGTAGTTTCGAAAGATTTGTGGGTTATGCTTGTTCCTTCTGTATCGCTAGATCTGGAGGAAAGTTTCGTGAGGATGAATGTGAGAGGCGAAGTGTGAGGTATAATAAAAGATCCACCATCCGATCCAGGGAGTGCACTGTTGCGGTAAATAGATTACGAGACCATAGTATAGAGATTCACTAACGTAAAGCCATGCCCACTGGGCGGAATTTCTCATGTGATTTTGTTGTAGGTTGTAGAATTTGTGTGTTTAGGAATAAATCAAATAGTGAAAAGAAAGAGATTGGTGGCGTTTTTCATTAAATTGTATGTTATCGTAATGTCCTGAATTTATATAAAAGCCGTTAAATCAAAGACAAAAGGTAAATGTGGTATTACCAGTGCGTAGTGTGCAGTCAGAGTTCTATAAATCACTGATAGTCAGATGCGTGTTTCCGTTGCGTATTATTCATGCAGGAGGATAATTTGTAATTAAATAGTAAGATACGAGAATTCATGTTGCTCGATAAATTAAGGAAGAATCCACTCGCCTGGCAATCCACTCATCTTGCAGGCCTGACTGCTTGATGCCACAGTATGAGAAAGGCAAGTGGGTGCCTCTCAAAGTAAACCATTACCGGAATATAATCGGAAGGGACGATTAGCATACGGCGATATACCACCAAGACTGCACGCGCAACATTGGGCACATTTTCCCGAACATATTGATCCAACACCATCAAAAGTAAATCCTGCGAGAGCTTGTGTAGTCTGCAGAAAGCATAAAAGACGCAGCGAAACAACGTGGGAACGCAAAAAGTGCAGGGTTGCATTACATGTGCCAGATTGTTTTGAACGATATCATACAATGGAAGACCATGAAATTCGTGTATAGTGAAGACGTTGCGTTTGAAAATATGTTTGCCAACGTACTGGCGTAACAGGTCCCAGATGTTTTGAACAAAATATTATACAGTCTTAGATCATTGCATTGTTGTGAATATTATTATTAAGATGTATTTCATCAATGTATGTTTGCTTATAAAGGGAAATAAAACGTTTGTGAATATATCGTTGCGTTTGAGACAATGAATGTTTCGTTTCCAATGGACAACTAATCGTCATTATTTATGATACCTATAGAAATGTCACGTTACTGGTACCTCACACACGTACTTACAAATCCCGAGGGCGTGTGCACGACTTCGGACGCCACCAGGCGTAGTGCACCGCAATCTTAGCGTGTGTAAGCGCCGGGAATCGTAAGGCGCATCCGTACCTTACAGCCACTTACGGATCACGCTAACGGAACTTAAATCGTAAGGCAAAGGGTTAAGAGTGCCAGCAACCGTCTCCGGCGGGAAGCGAGTAACTATTTTCTTGACTGCTCGTTTAAATGCATGCAAGTTCGCGATAGCACACGACAAAATTTAGACCTTTAGTGCGTACCTTTTCAGTTAAATATTGATTTCTCGTGGGCCCTGCACGGTGCCGAGCACTCCCGAAGTGTGGCGGATAAGCCTGCTAGTGTGACGTCACAAGTTCGCTGCAGGGCCTGTATATCGAGTGATTCACGAAGATACGCAAATATATTAATATGTTATTCTACAATTAAAGCTAAAGAAAAAAGTTCATACAAACATAAGTCCACAAATGTTTAGTTACGGAGCTATGCCTGAAATTTAGCAACTTCGCTAACATAAAGCCATCGCAAAAGTGTACGAGGTTAAAGTAAAGCACGATTTCCATTTCTTTTGTTGTTGTTGGTCTGGTGAACCTAATAAAGCATGTCCCAGACGTGTATCTGCAGTAGTTTTTCAGAACATCCAGAGAAGCAAAGATCATTATACAAGTAAATTTGTTTACTTTCCATTAACAATGAATAAACGTGATTGTTGGCAACCGTTAGTGAGGTCTTTCAGTCGTTTCCTAACCTTGAAACTAGTTATTTTTCTTATTGTTCAGTGAAAGAACATAATAAAAATGTATTTAAGTGAAACCACATAATAACTGTTGACGTTTGTAGGTGATTTATGAAATAGGGATGCCTTTCAAATTTACGACAGAGGAATACGCCGATATGGTGTTTATTTATGACAAATGTGATGGTAATGCGGTACGGACGAAGTCAGTACACGTGAGGCATTACTTGGTCGCATTATGAAGGGAATAGATGAAATTAAGAACAACCCTGTGAAACTGAAACGAGCATCAAAATCTGTTCATACACGTGCAGCAAAATGCTTTGAACTCGGTGGAGACATTTTTGAACATTTATAGTGAACGTATTGTGAAATTATATGCACGCTGGACGACGTCCTTAACACTGAGCTTTGTTTTTTCCGATTTAACATGAATTCACGTGTGCTATGGTATTAATGAAAGCAGATTATCTGACACATTCATACAGTTTCAGTTAACGTTATTACCATCATTTTTCCAAAATTAAACTCTCTTCAACTTCTGTTGAAAACTTTGTGCAATTATCTGGAATTTAAAAAACAAATTAGGCCAAGTAGTTAATAAATTAAAAATTGTACAAAATTACGTCTTTGTTTCTCTGGGTGTTCTGGAAAACTACTGCAGATACACGTCTGGGGCATGTTTTATTAGATTCACCAGACCCAGCAAAATAAATGGAAATTGTGTTTTACTTTAACCTCGTACAGCTTTGCGATGGCTTCGTATTAGCGAAGTTGCTAAATTTCAGGCAGAATATTTTATTAGCCGTAACTCCGTAACTAAACATTTGCAGATCTATGTTTATACGACGTTTTTTCTTTAGTTTTACTTGTAAAAAATCATATTAAAACATTTGCACATCTTCGTGACTTACGTCGTTGTCCCGGAAACTAGCGCAGTAGCATCTTAAAACGGTCACCCCCCCCCTCCCCTCCCAAATTACTCAACGGTTTCCAGGAGTGACTGAAATTTAATTTTCAGTATTTCATGCAATTGCTGACCGAACTTAAAAAATTTGAGTGGTGTCATAATCTACTCATCAGGAGATACAATCTCACGTTGTAGACGTTACACAATAGGTCTAGTACTACAGTTAGAAACAGTGTCTACATGTCATGAGACAGTGCAGTGCAACTCAAGGTAGGCAATTTATCCAGTTGTATCCACCCAGTATTTCGAATGAGAATACTTAACCGCTTCCAACAGCTTCATGTGTAATTTCAAACCTTTTAAAAATATTTTCTCTCTCATTTTGTGGTATTGCAGTTCTTATTATTTCCGTGCTTGCTAAGAAAATTGGATGAGGAACTCCGTCTTACGCAAGACACCTTTAGAGTTCTGCTTTACCCAGGTATGTTTCAGCACATTTAGTGCTGTCTTGGAAGGTTACTTTATTTCCTTTCTGTAAAATTATTACATATTAACTTTTTGGGAAAACAATTGGTACTAAATTTTTAAATTTGTGAATGAAATGATTGTTGTCAAATATTACACGATTACATGGGTTGTTTACATTTCAGAGCTCAGATATGCATTACTGGTCTGCTGAATTGTATGTTGTTGATTACAGTATGTCTAAAGTTCTGATTTTATAGCTTATTTGGAACAAAGGTGGATGTGTGCATTAGTGGCTGTTGAGCCACACCACAATATTAGGCTGTTGGGAAGACCAGCGCAATGGATTATGTGCGCAACGTTTCTGCTAAAGCTCCCCATGTCATTCTTGGTAGCAGTATTTTCAATGTGTTTTCTATATGAAAGGGTACATTCAAGGGTGACAACAAGGTACTTAGGTCACTTGTTTTGGCAAAGAGGGTTTCAGTTAAGTTTCACTCTGAGCTCTGCGTTAGCCTGTTTCTTGTTTAAATGGAATGTTTTACTTGTACTGAGTTTAGATTGCCACTTTCTACAATAGGAGCCCGTAACGGCTAGATCTTCTGTGACAATTGTCTCCGCTTGTACGAGATCCTTGGTTCTAGAAGCAACAGCAATATGGTCCGCATAGCAGAACTATGTTGACCTGGTATTGGGGAGGCCGAAGATATAGAAGTTGAATAATAGGAGGGGCTAAGACGGAGCCCTGTGGTAGATCACTACTTAATTTTCTGTCCTTGATCACATTTTATCCCAGATAAACACGAAAATATCTATTGGTTACACTGGACTCGCATTCGGGAGGACGACGGTTCAATCCCGCGTCCGGCCATCCTGATTTAGGTTTTCCCTGAATTCCCTAAATCGCTCCAGGCAAATGCCGGGATGGTTCCTTTGAAAGGGCACGGCCGACTTCCTTCCCCATCCTTCCCTAGTCCGATGAGACCGATTGACCTCGCTGTTTGGTCTCTTCCCCCAAACAACCCCAACCCCAACCTATTAGTTATCATGGTATTGACGAGAGTTACAGTTTTTCGGCATCAGATTGTTTTTAGTAATTTGTATATCATCACTTCTCTCCAGACTTTCATATGCCGTCGTTAGATCCACGAACGCGGCAGAAGTCTTCAAGTTTTCTTGGACCTCAGCCTCTATGAAAGTTTTTAGGGCCAATACCTGGTCGCAGCAACTTGGCTGAGACCTGAAACCCGCTTTCTCAGCTGGGATATGTTCGAGAATGAAGCTGCTAATTCTGTTATGAATGAGTCTCTCTAACAGTATATAAGTACAGCTTAAAAGGGAAATTGGTCTGAAACTTTAAGAGTGGCCAGCTGATTTACCTGGTTTCCCCATTTCCACTATTTTTGTTCTCTTTAACTTGTTGGGCAGTGATCCACTATCTAGGATGGTGGAGAAGAAACGGACCAGCCATTTTTTTCTCCACATTACTCATGTTTATCAGGAATTCCTGGTGTATATTATCCAGACACGTGTTTTACCATGTTTAGTTTGTTTCAAGGCCTCATCCAATGCAGTAAGTATAAATAGTGAAGAGAAATTAGATTCGTTTGGGCGCTGAGCTTTTAGAAAGGTGAGTTTTCGTTTTATTTTGCAAGTATGTTGTTTGTCACGGGATGATCTGGATGTTCCAACTATATGATTAGCGATTTAGTTACCTGAAATACCAGGCTTCTGCCTGGGTTTATTAGAGGCTCCGCCCAGCTTACGCTGGAGCTTCCATGCCTTTTTACTTGAAGGTCTGAAGTTTACATTTTCTACCATCTCACACCATCGTACTCTTCTAGCAGCGTCAGGACTTTGGAAGTGATCGTTTGCAATTTCGCTGTCAGCCAGTTTCGCTATATTCTCCGGTGGAATAACTGGGGTAGGTAGGGATACGTGAGTCGCCAAAATGGCGTCCAATTGAAAGACTTGCACCAGGTTATTACACCATCAGAAATTATCATCATTATCTGCCTAATTAAGTTTTTACGGACGTACGGAACCCTTAGAGTGAGAGAGTCTTACTAGCACTTGCCGGGCCTTTTGTTCATTCTCTCACAGCTGTAGGCCATAAACCTGACAGAACATCTGATGAATTTGAGCAGCGCGCATTTCGAAAATGGCGGGAGTATAAATATTCGAAGATACCACCGTTTATCACCCAGACTCGGATGAGTGCTGAAGCAAAATGACTGCTGCTGTGGCTTAGTAAGCCGTCACTAAACTGGCCACCCCAGATTTTGTTAGTCTAACTTCCATGTATAAAACAGCTTCAGACGTCTGATTACTTTACAAATGAGTTACTGTGTTAGATATTTGACCTGAAGCATGTAAGTATCAAAACGTTTAGGGAAGATTTCAGATAATGTCTAAAGTTACTTTCAAGTGTCTAAGTGCTCTAATTCTCAAATACTGGATGAATAAAGTTTGTGTATTTGCGCCGCTGAGTTACGATGCCTGAAGACACAGTTTAATTGTAATATTTCTCTTACTGTGCTATGTCTTGTCTTGTATTGTATGGAACTGGGGACCCATAAACGACGGAGACGCTTCGTTCGCGCCGTAGCCCGCAGTGGTACACAACCCCACAACAGGCTACAACAGTCCACTCATCCTACCGCCGTCCCACACCAAACCCAGGGTTATTGTACGGTTTGGCCCCCAGTGGACCCCCCCCCCCCCCCCCATCCCGTTCCCCCGGGAACGTTGGCCGGCCGAAGTGGCCGTGCGGTTAAAGGCGCTGCAGTCTGGAACCGCAAGACCGCTACGGTCGCAGGTTCGAATCCTGCCTCGGGCATGGATGTTTGTGATGTCCTTAGGTTAGTTAGGTTTAACTAGTTCTAAGTTCTAGGGGACTAATGACCTCAGCAGTTGAGTCCCATAGTGCTCAGAGCCATTTTGAACCGGGAACGTTTCACACTAGACGAATGTAACCCCAATGTTTGCGTGGTAGAGTAATTATGGTGTACACGTACGTGGAGAAAGTGTTTGCGCAGCAATCGCCGACATAGTGTAACTGAGGCGGATTAAGGGGAACTAGCCCGTATTTGCCGAGGCAGATGGATAACCGTCTTAAAAGCAGTGCGTTAGACCGCACGGCTAACCGGGCGAGCGTGTTACGTCTTAATAAGTACATTATGATTAAATTACATCAGTAATTGTGTGAAAAACTGAAAATCAAATTTTTGTTAGCCCTGGAAGCTGTTAAATAGGCAGCTTGTAATTGAACCGTGCGCCATTAACAATGAACCTGGTTAGCCATGTAGTAATATACGAGATGTCCTTATACCTTTAAAACTTGGTATATTAACAATTGTTTTTTAACATGTGGTGAGATAATCCACAAATGTTCGTTTCCTTATTTGTACAGATCAGCGTGTGTACGCTTAGTGGCACAGATAATGTCTAGTCAAAATTCCATTTCTGTCTACGTAGTATTACATCTACATCTACATTTATACTCCGCAAGCCACCCAACGGTGTGTGGCGGAGGGCACTTTACGTGCCACTGTCATTACCTCCCTTTTCTGTTGCAGTCGCGTATGGTTCGCGGGAAGAACGACTGTCTGAAAGCCTCCGTGCACGCTCGAACCTCTCTAATTTTACATTCGTGATCTCCTCGGGAGGTATAAGTAGGGGGAAGGAATATATTCGATACCTCATCCAGAAACGCACCCTCTCGAAACCTGGCGAGCAAGCTACACCGCGATGCAGAGCGCCTCTCTTGCAGAGTCTGCCACTTGAGTTTGCTAAACATCTCCGTAACGCTATCACGGTTACCAAATAACCCTGTGACGAAACGCGCCGCTCTTCTTTCGATCTTCTCTATCTCCTCTGTCAACCCGACCTGGTACGGATCCCACACTGATCAGCAATACTCAAGTATAGGTCGAACGAGTGTTTTGTAAGCCACCTCCTTTGTTGATGGACTACATTTTCTAAGGACTCTCCCAATGAATCTCAACCTGGTACGCGCCTTACCAACAATTTTATATGATCATTCCACTTCAAATCGTTCCGCACGCATACTCCCAGATATTTTACAGAGGTAACTGCTACCAGTGTTTGTTCCGCTATCATATAATCATACAATAAAGGATCCTTCTTTCTATGTATTCGCAATACATTATGTTTGTCTATGTTAAGGGTCAGTTGCCACTCCCTGCACCAAGTGCCTATCCGCAGCAGATCGTCCTGCATTTCGCTAGAATTTTCTAATGCTGCAACTTCTCTGTATACTATAGCATCATCCGCGAAAAGCCGCATGGTACTTCCGACACTATCTACTAGGTCATTTATATATATTGTGAAAAGTAATGGTCCCATAACACTCCCCTGTGGCACGCCAGAGGTTACTTTAACGTCTGCAGACGTCTCTCCATTGAGAACAACATGCTGTGTTCTGTTTGCTAAAAACTCTTCAATCCGGCCACACAGCTGGTCTGATATTCCGTAGGCTCTTACTTTATCAGGCGACAGTGCGGATCTCCACGGTCACATGTTCAAATGCATTTCGAATGCGTGCCTTCGAGCCCTTGGTTCGGTACACCTGACCTCTCACAAAACACCACAGGAAGAAGACTAGTTGTGTGAGGTCAGGAGATCGTGATGACAGTCGAATTGGGCCGTCTCCTACACACCACCAATCCGGAAACTTTTCTTCTAGAAATTAACGGACATTCAGGGTCCAGTGGGGTGGCGCCCCATCGTGCTGGAATGCATCAGCTTGCAGATGTTCCAGTAATGGCACAGCAAACTTTTGTAACATGTTCAGGTAAAAAACCACCGTTCACGGCAGACTCGATGAAAAAGAACGGAACAGTGATGCAATTTTGCCTCAGTCCACACCAAACATTGACGAGACTCTCCTTTTCCATTTGACGTGTAACGTGAAAATGGTGCGAACCCCCCTATAACGTTATGACGGTTCAGGTGGCCGGATGCATGAAATGTTGCCTCATTGGGGAAACAAATTTTTTTCCAAAAAATCATTGTTTGCGTCAATCTTGCATAGTAAATCCACTGAAAACTATTCGTGTTGAGGTTTGTCCATAGGCTTTACTGCCTAAGCAGGTGCACATTGTAGAGGTGTAGTCCTAGACATCGTGCGCTGTTGATCGTCTCATTTCCTTCTCTCTGGCCGCTGAAGCACCGATTTTGCCGGACTTACTGCAAACGCTGTCGTACCTCGTCCACGTTGACGTCTGAAATAGACGGGTGACCCGTCCCCTTTTTATGGAGAACACTGCCTGTTTTCATAAATGCGTATGCCAAGCCCGAACAGTTAGTGCGGACAGTGGTTGCTTTCCATACCGCGTTCGAAAGTTTCGATGCACTTGGGTACCGGATGTTGCCAGTATGAACCAGGGTACACACTGAGCTTTTTCCTACGGTGTCCATTTTAACAGGCTTTAAAGTTCAGTTTTGCAGCAAAATTGCGGCATCTGGAAAGTAAAAAACTTCATGGGTTATCTCATAATACACTCCTGGAAATTGAAATAAGAACACCGTGAATTCATTGTCCCAGGAAGGGGAAACTTTATTGACACATTCCTGGGGTCAGATACATCACATGATCACACTGACAGAACCACAGGCACATAGACACAGGCAACAGAGCATGCACAATGTCGGCACTAGTACAGTGTATATCCACCTTTCGCAGCAATGCAGGCTGCTATTCTCCCATGGAGACGATCGTAGAGATGCTGGATGTAGTCCTGTGGAACGGCTTGCCATGCCATTTCATCCTGGCGCCTCAGTTGGACCAGCGTTCGTGCTGGACGTGCAGACCGCGTGAGACGACGCTTCATCCAGTCCCAAACATGCTCAATGGAGGACAGATCCGGAGATCTTGCTGGCCAGGGTAGTTGACTTACACCTTCTAGAGCACGTTGGGTGGCACGGGATACATGCGGACGTGCATTGTTCTGTTGGAACAGCAAGTTCCCTTGCCGGTCTAGGAATGGTAGAACGATGGGTTCGATGACGGTTTGGATGTACCGTGCACTATTCAGTGTCCCCTCGACGATCACCAGTGGTGTACGGCCAGTGTAGGAGATCGCTCCCCACACCATGATGCCGGGTGTTGGCCCTGTGTGCCTCGGTCGTATGCAGTCCTGATTGTGGCGCTCACCTGCACGGCGCCAAACACGCATACGACCATCATTGGCACCAAGGCAGAAGCGACTCTCATCGCTGAAGACGACACGTCTCCATTCGTCCCTCCATTCACGCCTGTCGCGACACCACTGGAGGCGGGCTGCACGATGTTGGGGCGTGAGCGGAAGACGGCCTAACGGTGTGCGGGACCGTAGCCCAGCTTCATGGAGACGGTTGCGAATGGTCCTCGCCGATACCCCAGGAGCAACAGTGTCCCTAATTTGCTGGGAAGTGGCGGTGCGGTCCCCTACGGCACTGCGTAGGATCCTACGGTCTTGGCGTGCATCCGTGCGTCGCTGCGGTCCGGTCCCAGGTCGACGGGCACGTGCACCTTCCGCCGACCACTGGCGACAACATCGATGTACTGTGGAGACCTCACGCCCCACGTGTTGAGCAATTCGGCGGTACGTCCACCCGGCCTCCCGCATGCCCACTATACGCCCTCGCTCAAAGTCCGTCAACTGCACATACGGTTCACGTCCACGCTGTCGCGGCATGCTACCAGTGTTAAAGACTGCGATGGAGCTCCGTATGCCACGGCAAACTGGCTGACACTGACGGCGGCGGTGCACAAATGCTGCGCAGCTAGCGCCATTCGACGGCCAACACCGCGGTTCCTGGTGTGTCCGCTGTGCCGTGCGTGTGATCATTGCTTGTACAGCCCTCTCGCAGTGTCCGGAGCAAGTATGGTGGGTCTGACACACCGGTGTCAATGTGTTCTTTTTTCCATTTCCAGGAGTGTATGTTGAAAACCATTTAATATCTAGTATAGTTTTAAAGTTATTTAAATCGCAATTTATGGATGAATGTAGGCAGGAGATAGCTCTCAATTCGTACAACTTCGTTCTTAGTTGTCAACAGTTAAACACTGCCGAAGGACCCATCCTTAACGGGTACGAATCTTAAAAGACGGGTTTTCGCAGCGAACGGTTTCTCTGATCCAACAGTAAGACGGCAGAAGTGGAGTGGCTTTTTCGTTGCAGCTGTACCCAGGGACCTGGTCTTCGAGGGTCGACTCCCCTTCTTTTTCCTTCTCCTTGGGCTTCTTTCTTTCTTTCTTTCTTTCTTTCTTCTTCGTTTTGTCAAGCGAGGATGGAAATACGTTCATACGCAACGTGCATATCGGCCGCGACCAGCACGTTGCATATGTGTCAGGCTGACTTCGTGGCTGTTGCTCTACGAAGAGCGTTAAGAGTTACGGTGGCCCGAAGAAACAGAGAAATACAGTCTTATCACCATCATTGTTTTGTGACATGCGACAGTAATGCAGTTTCATCTGTCGATATTTGTTAATTATTTTTGCCATTTCATACCCTTGCTAAAGTCTGTTCGGCAAATGAAATGACTTAAATAGTTATTTTATACTACGTATTTGTTTGTAAGCTACATTTTTTATTATCCATTAGAAATGGTTGGTGAAGGCTGGGACGGCAGGAACAATAATTTTATTTCTTGTAAAAAATTTTCTCTTTCTGCCAGTCACAAGTTTGTTCGATTTATTTCTTGTACGACGCGTTTCGAGAAATGATTCCCATTTTAAAGCGCGTTTTTTCCTGTGTTGACATGTACGCGTGATAATTGCAATGTGCAAGCTGCTGCATTATTCTCTTACGTTTAATCTAATGTATAAACACGGGAAATTTTGTAATGACGAATTCTGTTGTTTAACTTACGGCGAAGTTTGAAAAGAAACTTTTACTCCTGATTTTCTTGTCCTCTTACGAAAAAAACTGACAAACATTAAACATCGCTTACACAATTCAGTGCACAGTGCACATAATAAACAGAAACGTTAATTATAAACAGTCAAAGGTATTTTATATATCAACAGGGATGACAGAGATCATGGGATTGCGATATGCAAACAAACAGATGGCGGTAGTATCGCATATACAAGGTATAAAAGGGCAGTGTGTGGGCGGAACTGCTATTTGTAATTAGATGATTTCCGACGTGATTATGGCCCCACGATGGGAATTAAGACTTTCAATGAGGAATGGTAGTTGCAGCTAGGCGCATGGGACATTCCATCTCGGAAATCCTAAGGGAGTTCAATATTCCGGGAATCACGGTGTCAAGAGTGTGCCGAGAATACCAGATTTCAGGCATTACCTCTCGCTACGCACACAACACTGACCGGTGGCCTTCACTTAGCGACCGAGAGCGATGACGTTTGCAAAGAACTGTCAGTGTTAACATACAGCCCGCATCTCGTGGTCGTGCGGTAGCGTTCTCGCTTCCCACGCCCGGGTTCCCGGGTTCGATTCCCGGCGGGGTCAGGGATTTTCTCTGCCTCGGGCATGGATGTGTGTGCTGTCCTTAGGTTAGTTAGGTTTAAGTAGTTCTAAGTCCTAGGGGACTGATGACCATAGATGTTAAGTCCCATAGTGCTCAGAGCCATTTGAACCATTTGTTAACATACTGAAATAACAAAAAAAGGGGCGCTGAGCACTATGGGACTCAACTTCTGAGGTCATTAGTCCCCTACAACTTAGAACTAGTTAAACCTAACTAACCTCAGAACATCACACACATCCATGCCCGAGGCAGGATTCGAACCTGCGGCCGTAGCGGTCTCGCGGTTCCAGACTGCAGCGCCTAGAACCGCTCGGCCACTTCGGCCGGCCTGAAACAACAGCAGGAAACGAGTGGGGGACGAACGAAGAGGGTATCCGTTAGGACAGTGCGGCGAAGTTTGGCATTAATGGGCTAAGGCGGCAGCCGACTGACGTGAGTGCCTTTGCTAACAGCACGATATCGCCTGGAGCGCCTCTCCCGGGCTCCTGACCTTATCGGTTGGACCCTAGACGACGGGAAAGCAGTGGAATGGTCAGATTGGTTACGATTTCATTTGGTAACCTGATGGTAGGGTTAGAGTGTGGTGTAGGGGACATGAAGCCATGGACGCAAGTTGTCAACAAGATACTGTGCAAGCTGCTGGTGGCTCCATAATAGTGTGGGATGTGTTTACATGGAATAGACTTGATCCCCTGGTCCAATTGGAACCGATCATTGACTGGAAGTCTTTATGTTCTGCTGCTTGGAGACCATTTGCACTCGTTCATGGAATTCATGTTTCCAAACAACGATGGAATTTTTATGGATTGCAATGCGCCACGTGACCGGGCCACAATGTTCGCGATGGGATTGAAGAATATTCTAGACAATTCAAGCGAATGATTTGTCCATCTATCGAACATATTCACAGCGATTTTCAGAGTACGGAAGACTCTTGAAGATAGACGGAATCTATGCCGAGGGCGAATATTTACAGAGTTTCAAGATCCGGCATTAAATGATGACTGTAGGAATATACTACAACCCTCTGCATATTATTTCTGTAGGGATCTTGAGGGCAAGATTAAATAAAATACAGCACAGACAGAGGAGTTCAAACAGTTTTCCAGTGCCAGAATGAGATTTTCACTCTGCAGCGGAGTGTGCGCTGATATGAAACTTCCTGGCAGATTAAAACTGTGTGCCGGACCGAGACTCGAGCTCTGGACCTTTGCCTCTCGCAGTAAAGTGCTCTACCACTGAGCTGCCCAAGCACGACTCACGCCCCGTCCTCACAGCTTTACTTCTGCCAGTATCTCGTCTCCTATCTTCCAAACTTAAGCTCTCCTGCGAACTGGCAGAGCGCTTGTCCGCGAAAGGCAAAGGTCCCGAGTTCGAGTCTCGGTCCGGCATACAGTTTTAATCTGCCAGGAAGTTTCAGTCTTCCAGTGCTCCGTACATAAATGGAATGGGAAAATACCATAACAACTATTTTATGTATATAGATTGAAGTGGCGAGTGAAGACCTTTCCCAAGGCCGGGAATCGAAATCGGGTCTCCTGCTTACTATTGCACGTGCGTTAGCCACTAAGCCATCTTGGCTCACCCAATTGCTCGGATTACCCTGGCACGTCTCCCTCCTCCCTCATTCGCCGCTTCAGTCACCATACCTGTATGAGACCAGTAAAGTCTGTCAAATTGTGTCGTCTCATTTGTATTAGTACTTGCACCTGGGTTTCAGGCTGGATCCCTCATTCACGTTCGATGCTGAGGTGCTATTCTAGAACATGGACAGCCTCGTCGATTCTGTTCTTGCGTAAGGGGGAATTTAAAGTAGACTGGGGTGGCAATGCGAATTTGGGTGAATGAGGGAGGCTGCTCAGGTAATCCGTGCAATTGTGCAAACTGCTGTGTCAAGGTGGCTTAGTGGTTAGTGCATCTTCCTAATAAACAGGAGACCAGTTTCGATACCCGGACTTGATAAAAATCTTCTCTCGCTACTTCAGTCTGTATACATAAAAATCATATCTGTATGAAGCCAGTAAATTTTCTGAAGTTGTGATTTCACCCTTACAACTTTTATAGTAGGACGTATCCTGGGCCATGCAGTTCATTGGTTTGCAGAGTGTACATGCAGATGTACACCGCGTAACGGAATTAAAAGATAACGTTTTCGACTCATCTTAATTGTATTCCATTGTGACGCATAAGTGTGAAATTTAGTGCAAAGGCGCCAACAAGCTTCCTCTGTAATTGCGCAAAAGTGTGGCGCCCCGACGACGCTTCACACAGTAAAGTCTCAGCACATGATAAATAAAGGGCAGAGCTCCCACGCCACTGTGGATCTGTCACACGATGGAAAAGTCTACACAGACGCTCTGTCACATTTCACCCCATATTTTGATGCCTCTCCGATGGAAGTCAGAACCGCGATGCCCACTGTTTTTCTTGTGTGTGGCCGCGGAAAACTTTTCAGACAGCCCGCCGCTCACAACCGACACGAAAACGGCTCAGTAGCGTCAATGAAGCCACCACTTTCCTAGAGACGTGGATCCACTAACATTTCGCGGTCAAAAACGACAGTTTGCAGTGCGATGAGCTACAAGAAGACGTTCTTGACAGTGTTTGATGATGCTGACATCAACCCTTCTCTAATGACATCGTGTTCTAGCAACCCCATTGAATGTGATCTCACAGCCTTGGAGTGCAGTGCAACCGCAATTTTTGCTGTGGTGTACAGGATAAATTTGAACGTGATCGGAATCTGGTACGCGTAACTTAGGAAATCAGGGAAAGGTGTGGATGGGGCCTAATCAGTTACCGTTGGTTGCACAGTAAACACACACTTTATTTAAGGAAATAATTTTTTAAAAACAATCATTTTAAAAAACTTGACTGTAACACAATCTACACTGACGGCTGAAGGCCTTATTAAGAAGAATTCAAATTATTTGTTGGCTGAAGACCACAATCAATAGGAATAATTTAAACAAAATATTATTTTTAAACAATTGACACAATCAGACCGAATAAAGAAGGGAGTGATCCATGGACAGTGCTCAAAGGATTGACCTGAGAAAAGTCCCTACAGCTGCTTAAGCGATGAGACAGGCAGCCAAGAGTTATGCTCACGTAACAGGATGGCAACTCAAACTAGGGACAGTTTAAACGCCGATCAATCCTCTTACCAAATCCACCTAACGTGTGATAACCAGTACAACGATGGATTAATTCAAGAGAGGGCGAAGTGACAAACAGCACTGCGTCTTCAGAATCCGGTGTTTAAAACATCGAAAGGCCGAAGGAACTACTACAACCAAGGTAGACAAAGGAAACAACAATCCACACTGCAATGAAGGAGGCTATCTACCTACACGTCATGCTAGACTGCATCGGCAAGACGAGAAGTAGTACACTGCCGCAAAAATACGCTAATCTCCTGGGCAGGTAATTGGGGCGTTAGCGGCCACTACTCAGTAAAATACCGCTGGTTGCACTTCACCATTAATAACACAAAATTCAAAAACTAATAACAGGCAATAGAAGACGGTTAATAGTTTCCGCCAACTAGACACGCTCCACTTGTTGCTGTTCGTCTCACGGTGACCCTACGAGCAGCAACGCACAAACAAATGGCGTGATCACAAATAGTGGAGGTTTCACTACTGGATTAATGTTCACTCAACTCAGCGTTCTGGGTCCAGTGGACAACGAGGTTGTGGCCCTCACAACTACAGCCCCTCGATCCAGCAATGTCTTCGTGCTACCAGCAGTCCTGGCATGTCCTCTCGCTGCCGGACCTCTCTGCTGCTCTGTCCGAACCGAACTAGCGACACACCCGACACGGAAAAACACTTCACGTCCTTCCAAAGATACTACGGTAACTAGATACCGATAAACGATGCTGCTGCCACTTGCGGACAGTGGCGCCAGTGAACAGAAGAAGAAAACGAGACGCCACTATCCCTATTACACGATGCCAACCTACCAACGGCACCAACGCGAGGCGCGCACGGCTCAGAAGCAGCAAACGGTGCGTATACTTTCTCGACCTGCCTGTTTCAAGCACTATTGTGGCGCGATCACAGAGGGGTGCGACATTGATATATGCATGAATACAATGGGGAGGTGTCCCCTGTAAGAATCCCATTTCGGCAAAACCCTCGTTGGCAGCTGTGAAGTACTCCTAGGCGCCTACAGGCAGACAACTGTTGCCAGAGGTGTGCCAAGTCGTTGCCCAAGTGCTGGCGCCAACTGCTACTTCACTTGTTTTGTCGATAAAGCCACATTTTTAAAACTCTCAGTGAATATGGATGGGTGCCACCTAGAGTTTTTCCGAACTGCATGTTGTTAGAGGAACCCTTTGCCATTATATTCATACATGTGTTAACGTTGCTGCACCCCTCTGTGATGACAGCATAGGAGGATGTGAAACAGGATGGCTGAAAAAGTATAAAGAGCCTTTGCTGCTTCGGCTCATGTTCAAATTTCGTGGAATGGTTTTAGATGGTCCCTAATGGTTCTACCCTCTACACCAGAGCAAAAATTACGGTCGATCCACACTCCAAAAGAGTTGCTAGCCTACGATGTGCGTGCAGAACGGTTATACATTAGGTGGATGTTAGCAGCATCGAAGATTGTCAAGAAAGTCTTCGTTTGTCTTATCACACAGCAAACTGTCGTTTTCGACCACGAAACGTGTGGGAATACATGTCGCAAGGAAATGGCCGGTTTCATTGACGCCCTGTACGCCGCCCCCTGAGGCTTCTTCGTGTGGATTGTCAGCAGTGGTGTGTCTGAAATGCCGTCCTCGGCCAGACATCAGAAAGCTGCGCCGGGCACCGCTGTTCTGACGTCCATCGCAAAGGCGTCAGAGGAAGGGGCGAAATGTGGGTACCTTGGGCGGTGACGACCTTCCCATCTTGTGTCACGTCAGCGGTGGCGTTGGGCAAAAGTTTTGTGAAACTTAGTGCCGATGTGATATCATTAACCCACCGTATACGTCGCATGAACTTCTGAGCTGTGGCTTCTCTTTTGCTTGTGTCGACACCTTGTTGTCTTTTTTTCTCTTTCTTTGTTTTCTTTTTTTTTTTTAATCCTATGGGACTTAACTGCTAAGGTCATCAGTCCCTAAGCTTACACACTACTTAACCTAAATTATCCTAAGGACGAACACATACACCCATGCCCGAGGGAGGACTCGAACCTCCGCCGGGACCAGCCGCACAGTCCATGACTGCAGCGCCCTAGACCGCTCGGCTAATCGCGCGCGGCGCACCTTGTTGTTAAAATCGTCGTCGTCCCAGAGAGTGATTTCGTAGGACGCTACGCTTTTGCACCATCACAGGAGAGACTGTAGGCATACTTGAGCCACACTTCAAACTTATGCGTCGCAATCGGAGACAATTACGGGAGCGGCATTCGGGAGGACGACGGTTCAAACTCGCATCCGTGAGGACGACGGTTCAAACTCGCATCCGTCCATCATGATTTAGGTCTTCCATGATTTTCCTATATCACTTCAGGAAAATGCCGGGATGGTTCCCTTGAAAGGGCACGGCCGACTTTCTTCCCTACCCTTCGGTAATCCGATGGGACCGATACCTCGCTGTTTACCGGCCGGGGTGACCGAGCAGCTCTACGCGCTACAGTCTGGAACGGCGCGACCGCTAGGGTTGCAGGTTCGAATCCTGCCTAGGGCATGGGTATGTGTGATGTCCTTAGGTTTGTTAGGTTTATGTAACTCTAAGTTCTAGGGGACTGATGACCACAGATGTTAAGTCCCATAGTGCTTAGAGCCATTTTTTGAACTCGCTGTTTGTTCCCCTGCCCCAAATCAACCAACCAGCCAAACCAAAGAAACAAGAGCCCACCTGCACGTGACAGAAGACGGGCAACGGTATGAGTGGAGGCGGGAGGCGGGAGCCGGGATGGTATTACTTAGCTATCCCAGAAGCCAGTCACGATGGCCAAGAGGCTCTTAACGACCCACCATAAGCAATTAGAATATGGGTCGTTAAATAATTGGCAGCAAGTGAAGAGAAAAAAAAATCTAAAAACTGATCCTTTAATTCTGTTCCGCAGATCAGGTGCAGAGTGAATGTGTATTTTAATGTAAGAAAAGAATGAGTGACTGGAAGTGTGATGTTGTGTAACTTCCGATATGTGTGCATTATCCGTATTTTAACCACATTAATCTCGTAAGTGTTACGCTGGTAGCCACGATGTTGAGCGCTCTAAGCAATCAGAAAAGTGTGGTGACGCGGAGTCGGTTGCGTGTGGCAGGTGGTGTTCAACCGGCTGACGCTGCCGCACAGCCTGGACGAGGAGGAGGCCGCGGGGGCGGCGTCCGGTCCGGTGCCGGGCCCCGGAGGGGAGCCGTCGCCGCTGCCGCCCCCGGAGTCTCTGCCGGTGGCGGCGGCCAGCATCTCGGCCGAGCCGGGCGCCAACGGGCTGCTGGTGTACCGCGGCGGCACGCTCGCCTCGCCGCCCCCGCCACCCCCGGGGCAGGGCGGCCCGCTGCCGGCCCACTACGCCGTCAGCGACTTCTCGGTGGGCGGCCGCTGCAAGTGCAACGGCCACGCGGCGCGCTGCGTGCCCGTGGGCCGCGACGGCCAGCTCGCCTGCGACTGCAAGCACAACACGGCCGGCCGCGACTGCGAGCGCTGCAAGCCGTTCCACTTCGACCGGCCCTGGGGCCGCGCCACCGCCACGCACGCCAACGAGTGCAAAGGTAGGCAGAGTTCGTTTATTTCTCAAGTAAAGACCTGCTGCCTGTTACACAGCAGGTCGTGCATTGTGTGATTTTACATGTTATATCATAAAAATTCAGTTTCATTAATAGTATATGTGGTGTCACCGCCAGACACCACACTTGCAAGGTGGTAGCCTTTAAATCGGCCGCGGTCCATTAGTATACGTTGGACCCGCGTGTCGCCACTGTCAGTGATCGCAGACAGAGCGCCGCCACACGGCAGGTCTAGAGAGACGTACTAGCACTCGCCCCAGTTGTACAGCCGACGTTCATAGGAATGGTTCACTGACAATCACGCTCTCATTTGCCGAGACAATAGTTAACATAGCCTTCAGCTACGTCATTTGCTACGACCTAGCAAGGCGCCATTACCAGTTATATTGACCTTATTATAAAACCTGTACCGTCAAGAGCGATGTACACCAATTATGGATTAAAGTTAAATATTACATCATCTACGTACTTTATTTGCAATTCTCAAGACATTGTCCTGTTCCAGACCTCACGCCAGTCTGCGTGTAATTAAACGCGTGCATTTCGGCCTCCTCTAGCAACACGGTGTTGGCTCTTCTGCCGACACTACAGTATATATAATACATACCTCAAATTCTTATTTGCGTCGAGACTCAGCAAGATCACGTACTGCATCCTGCCTCATTTGAGTGTTCTTTGATCTTCCACGATTCTCTCATTTTTCTCCATGGAGTGTCTTTCTATTTTCAGTCCACTTTGTCCCTGGTTTCAAAAAGTTTGTGACCATAGACGTAAATTAAAGGAAACTTATTAGACAGAGGCTGTGCTTCCAGAACGATGGGATGCCGGCCCATTGGAGCACTGCTGTAAGTAATCGTCTGAGTGTCACCTTTGGGAATCGATGAACCGGCCAAGGTTACACGTCACGTGACTTCACGTGTCTGGATTTTTCCTCTTGGGACATATGAAGCATTGGTGTATGAAACAGTTGTGGAAACAGAAGACCCCATTGCTAGAATTGCCGTCGCTGCTGGCACCATTGCGAACATGCTAGGAAATTTCGAAAGGACACGACAATGTTCCGACGATATACTGCATGTAGACAGGTCATTGGTCACACATACGAGCAGTTCCTTTGAATGGCGCTGCTGTAATTAGCAGACTAAACTACCTTATGCGTTTAATAAGTGGAAATAAATGCTACAGTTGACTTTATAACATTAAACTTGCGGCTCTTAAATCGAAAATATAAGATTTAAAATATTCACAGTATGGAACTGATAGTAAGATACACATACCTCTAATCGTAAATGTCAACGTGCTCCAGTTAGAGTTCCAGGTATTTATCAAAACAGTTGGCATACTATTACGATCCAGACATTTCAAAACTGAAAAAAGGTTGTAATTTTTTTTCAGGACTGACGCTTCTAAAACTATAATTAACAAATACAGCTCTAAAATTCAAATCCACAGGGTATTTCACCATTCTTATTAAAGACTGGTGGGGGTTCTAGAGAGGACTTCGCAGGTACACTTGATTAGGAACTTTTATACGGAAATGTGCTGTATGGATGCAAAACAAGTTTGAAGATAGGATCAGTTTCAGATCTCCCTCTTCAGTATACGCATGCATTGCAGATAATGAACTCTGACATGTGACATGTGTCCGGATGGGACGGGCAATGTTTCGGGAAATTGTCAGGTTCTCTCCTACGTGATGAAAAACGTCCTCTTCAGAGTAGAGAAAGAGAGTAGCGCATCGCTGGAGCACCACAGACAACCACCCCACCTTCTCGCAGCCGTTTATGTAGTTGGGAGGAACTGGTATATGACGTTATAACATTAAAACAGGGACTAACGACAGCGCCCTTCTGCCATTTCGTGTGCATACCGTGAAGCGGGACATTTGAAAGTGATACCGTCTACAAACAAATTTCATTACCAAACGGCACGCTTTAGGATATAGGTACCTTACCAAAACATTAGCCACCAAGTCCCCTCTACAATCCCTAGAAGCCTGCAAAGCGACCTGTGGAACACGCTTATTTCCTATAATATTAATCAGAAAACATCATTGCTGTATTGAGATACATTTACATTGTTAAGACTTGTTTCGTTCAAAAGCCTATCATCAGGTCACACTGGCAGTATAACCGGATGTTCTTTTGAACGAAACCGGTTTTCACAATATAAATGTGTATAAACACAGTTGTGGTGATTTCTTATTTTAACAGGATTACTGGTTTATTATTTTCACTAGATACGGTGTTGGAACTACACGTATGACACAACATACGAGTAAAAGCCATGAATTGAACTTTGACATTTTTTTGACTTCCCAATCTCCTCCGAAGAACCTTTGCGTTTCTCAGTTGAGTAAACGACGAAACAGCAGTCATGCAGACGAACAGGTCATCTACACCATTAATTCTCTAATGAGGCTATTGACAAATATTTTGCCTCAGCTCTTCATGCCTTCCTCAGAAGGGTAAAAATCATCTGTTTATGTGTAATCAGAAATTTAAAGGTTTAATCGTTAGTGGAGTTTTTTAACAGGAAAATCGGGAGAAACTTACCTGAATTATGATACTTAGCAATCCCGGCTCCATTACCCAACGGAATGACTCCTCTTCACCTTGCTTCTCTGTAGGAAACCGTGCGCCTGGATTTTTTGGACAAGGTTCTCTGCAAAGACACACACTATCTGATCAGAAGTGTTCACACAGCAGAGGAAGATGCAAGGGGGAAAATTGGAATGATATTGTTGTTGTGATCTTCAGTCCAGAGACTGGTTTGATGCAGCTCTCCATGCTACTCTATCCTGTGCAAGATTCTTCATCTCCCAGTACCTACTGCAACCTACATCCTTCTGAATCTGCTTAGTGTATTCATCTCTTGGTCTCCCTCTACGATTTTTACCCTCCACGATGCCCTCCAATACTAAATTGGTGATCCATTGATGCCTCAGAACATGTCCTACCAACCTATCCCTTCTTCTAGTCAAGTTGTGCCACAAATTTCTCTGCTCTCCAATTCTGTTCAATACCTCCTCGGTAGTTATGTGATCTACCCACCTAATCTTCAGCATTCTTCTGTAGCACCACATTTCGAAAGCTTCTATTCTCTTCTTGTCTAAACTATTTATCGTCCATGTTTCACTTCCATACATGGCTACAATCCATACAAATGCTTTCAGAAACGAGTTCCTGACACTTAAATCTATACCCGATGTTAACAAATTTCTCTTCTTCAGAAACGCTTTCCTTGCCATTGCCAGTCTACATTTTATATCTCCACTACTTCGACCATCATCAATTATTTTGCTCCCCAAATAGCAAAACTCCTTTACTGCTTTAAGTATCTCATTTCCTAATCTAATTCCCGCAACATCACCCGATTTAATTCGACTACATTCCATTATCCTCGTTTTGCTTTTGTTGATGTTCATCTTACATCCTCCTTTCAAGACACTGACCATTCCGTTCAGCTGCTCTTCCAAGTCCTTTGCTGTCTCTGACAGAATTACAATGTCATCGGCGAACCTCAATGTTTTTACTTCTGCTCCATGGACTTTAATACCTACTCCGAATTTTTCTTTTGTTTCCTTTACGGCCTCCCCAATATACAGATTGAATAACATCGGGGATAGGCTACAACCCTGCCTACTCCCTTCCCAATCACTGCTTCCCTTTCATTCCCCTCGACTCTTATAACTGCCATCTGGTTTCTGTACAAATTGTAAATAGCCTTTCGCTCCCTGTATTTTACCCCTGCCACCTTCAGAATTTGAAAGAGAGTATTCCAGTCAACATTGTCAAAAGCTTTCTCTAAGTCTACAAATGCTAGAAACGTAGGTTTGCCTTTCCTTAATCTATTTTCTAAGATAAGTTGTAGGGTCAGTACTGCCTCACGTGTTCCAACATTTCTACGGAATCCAAACTGATCTTCCCCGAGGTCCGCTTCTACCAGTTTTTCCATTCGTCTGTAAAGAATTCGTGTTAGTATTTTACAGCCGTGGATTATTAAACTGATAGTTCGGTAATTTTCACATCTGTCAACACCTGCTTTCTTTGGGATTGGGATCATTATATTCTTCTTGAAGTCTGAGGATATTTCGCCTGTGTCATATATCTTGCTCACTAGATGGTAGAGTTTTGTTAGGTGTGGCTCTCCCAAGGCTGTCAGTAGTTCTAATGGAATGTTGTCTACTCTTGGGGCCTTGTTTCGACTTTGGTCTTTCAGTGCTCTGTCAGACTCTTCACGCAGGATCATATCTCCTATTTCATCTTCGTCTACATTCTCTTCAATTTCTATAATATTGTCCACAAGAACATCGCTCTTGTATAGACCCTCTATATACTCCTTCCACCTTCCTGCTTTCCCTTCTTTGCTTAGAACTGGGCTTCCATCTGAGCTCTTGATATTATCAATGATATTGATGCAAGTGGTTCTCTTTTCTCCAAAGGTAATTGGAGTGATAGGGGATAGAAAAGGTAAAAGTCGAAAAAAGAAGAGGACATTGATATTTGTTGATCTATATAAGAAAGAACTGCACACTGATGATACTGAAGTTAATGTGATTTTAAAATCAAAGTTCGATGAATTGGAGAGTGGGAAATCTTGGTTCGAGTTTCGGTCCAGCACAAATTTTCATTGTCGTCATTCCATTCTACAGCTGATGGTTGTCCGTATTGGCAATTGCAAATATATTTAATGTATTTCATAATGGCTGTAGTTGCCCTAGTGCATGTTCCTCTGGACATGCATGGACATGACTGCATGTCCACAGGAACTTTGCATCGTAATTCAGAATAACGCAGGCACCGCAATATCGAATATTGCCTTCCTGCTTGTGGTATGCGGATGGAAGACCTGGGCTGTTAGTAAGGCTGGACGGCGTAGCATAGATACCTTTGAATTATGGTATTGGAGGAAACTCCTTAAAATTCTGTGGACCACAAAGAGAATGAATGGGTCAGTATTACAATAAATAAAATCAGATTGGTAGGTCTGATACTGAAACAAAACTGGCACACTTTGGGTGTGTTATGAGAAGACGCGATTCCCTGGAAAAAGAGATTATGCGGGGAAGATCAAAGGCACGAGGAGAAGATGACGGCAGAGGATGAGATGGATCGGTACCATCCGAGAAGTAATGGTTTCCAAACTGGGAAGTCTGCGGGCGAAAGTGCAGGACAAAAGAAACTGACATGCTTTACTTCATGGAGCCTCTGATTCAGCACTCAAAATCGCTCGATTCCACTCATCCACAGTTCGGTGACGTCGCTGTTTACATCACCTCAAGCGTCACTTAGCACTGATGACAGAAATGTGCGGCTTATGAGGAACTGGTCCACCATTGCACCCCATTATCTGTAAACCACCTACGTGCAGTCATTGTGCTACCTGGCATGCTGGTAGCATTTCGGAACTCAGGAGTGATACCTATCGCTGATTTCATGTGATTTTATACAAGCACTCTCCGTAACGCTCAGTGATCCCTGTCCGTCAAAACACGAGATCTGCCGGGTCTTGCTCCAGCTGTGGTTGCACCTCATCTTCCCAATCACATGACCACATCTTCCCAATCACATCACCACATCTTCTCAATCACATCACCACATCTTCTCAATCACATCACCACATCTTCTCAATCACATCACCACATCTTCTCAATCACATCACCACATCTTCCCAATCACATCACCACATTTTCACCGAGCGAGGTGGCGCAGTGGTTAGCACACTGGACTCGCATTCGGGAGGACGACGGTTCAATCCCGTCTCCAGCCATCCTGATTTAGGTTTTCCGTGATTTCCCTAAATCGTTTCAGGCAAATGCCGGGATGGTTCCTTTGAAAGGGCACGGCCGATTTCCTTCCCAATCCTTCGCTAACCCGAGCTTGCGCTCCGTCTCTAATGACCTCGTTGTCGACGGGACGTTAAACACTAACCACCACCACCACCACCACCACCACCACCACATCTTCACAATCACATTAGCAACAGTCAACACGGGCAGTTTTATAAGAGTCGACATGTCCCTGATGGATGTAGTCATGCGACATCCGGTGGCTAGAGCACATTCAAAGTCACTGAGCTCTCCTAACCAACACATTCTGCTGTTACTGCTTCTATATTGACAACTCATTACTCCCCTCTTCATTTCATACTGGTGCGCCACCTGTTGTGACGTCTAGTGGTCAGTGGGTTCCTGATACTTACGATCAGATGAGAGGAGATCCGTCGAAAGGAGGAAACAAGCAAGGTAGAAACGTGGGTAGAGGGGTTCACCGGCAGAGGCGGTAAACGAGTAGTCGTGCAGTAGCGACGCCCTCGCAACTTGCAGTTTACATAAAGGAGGCGCAGCCACCCCGGAATGGACCCCCTCGTTCCGCTCGCATGTTCCTCGATAATGACGGCCAATAGCAGGTGGAGGCCGAGCCACAATGCCGCCCCCGGGGCTACCAGCGGCGCTGGGCGGCGCCTCACGCCCAGCGCTTACTCCCCGTTTGTGGCCGGCGACGCCCCGGCGCGGCAGGCGCGTTACCAGACCGGCTCTCCGTCACGACTCGTTCTCTGTTGTCTGCTCCCTGTTCACTGCTCTCGTTGGAATCCGCTCCTCTCTGCTATGCTTTGTTCTTCACCGGAATCGCTCAGCCAGAGAATGGAATGGATCTATCCTCACACCACTCTTCATTGTTACCAAAAACGCTACGCACCGGCGCTGGGCGAGCTGTTACCCGATCTGGTTGTATCGGTTCTCAGTGAGGCGCTAGAATTCAAAGTGTACAGAAGTAAGAGATTTTTATATGAAAACCAAGTTTTTCGAGACGACAGTCTTGTGTGAGATACACCGGTGTCCAAAACTTAGGCACGGAAGTATCTTTCGCACGATAAATCACTGCCAAAAAGCGTAGTTCGATGAAACTGGGCCACGCATTAAAAGAATGTACAAGAGCGAAGTGAAATAAATACACAATGAGAGAAACAGAACAACTACACTACTGGCCATTAAAATTCCTACACCAAGAAGAAATGCAGATGATAAACGGGTATTCATTGGACAAATATATTATACTAGAACTGACGTGATTAAATTTTCACGCAATTTGGGTGCATAGATCCTGAGGAGTCAGCACCCAGAACAACCACCTCTGGCCGTAATAACGGCCTTGATACGCCTGGGCATTGAGTCAAACAGAGCTTGGATGGCGTGTACAGGTACAGCTGCCCATGCAGCTTCAACACGAGACCACGGTTCATCAAGAGTAGTGATTGGTGTATTGTGACGAGCCAGTTGCTCGCCACCATTGGCCAGGCGTTTTCAGTTGGTGAGAGATCTGGACAATGTGCTGGCCAGGGCAGCAGTCGAACATTTTCTGTATCCAGAAAGGCCCGTACAGGACCTGCAACATGCGGTCGTGCATTATCCTGCTGAAATGTAGGGTTTCGCAGGGATCGAATGAAGGGTAGAGCCATGGTTCGTAACACATCTGAAATGTAACGTCCACTGTTCAAAGTGCCGTCACTGCGAACAAGAGGTGACCGAGACGTGTAACCAATGGCAACCCATACCATCACGCCGGGTGATATGCCAGTATGGCGATGACGAATATACGCTTCCGATGTGCGTTCAGCGCGATGTCGCCAAACACGGATGCGACCATCGTGATTCTGTAAACAGAATCTGGATTCAGCCGAAAGGCGCTCCTGTCTGTGATGCAGCGTCAAGTGTAACCGCAGCCACAGTCTCCGAGCTGATAGTCCATGCTGCTGTAAACGACGTCGAACTGTTCGTGCAGATGGTTTTTGTCTTGCATACGTCCCCTTGTGTTGACTCAGGGATAGAGACGTGGCTGTACGATCCGTTACAGCCATGCAAATAAGATGCCTGTCATCTCGACTGCTAGTGATACGAGGCCGTTGGGATCCAGCACGGCGTTCCGTATTACCCTCCTGAATCCACCGATTCCATATTCTGCTAACAGTCATTGGATCTCCACCAACGGGAGCAGCAATGTCGCGATACGATAAACCGTAATCGCGATAGACTACAGTGCGACCTTTAACAAAGTCGGAAACGTGATGGTACGCATTTCTCCTCCTTACTGGAGGCATCACAACAACGTTTCACCAGGCAACGCCGGTCAACTGCTGTTTGTGTATGAGAAATCGGTTGGAAACTTTCCTCATGTGAGAGCGTTGTAGGTGTCGCCACCGGCGCGAATCTTGTGTCCATACTCTGAAAAGCTAATCATTTGCATATCAGAGCATATTCTTCTTGTCGGTTAAATTTCGCGTCTGTAGTACATCATCTTCGCAGTGTAGCAATTTTAATGGCCAGTAGTGTATTTTATTTAAATACAATAATATTACTCTCAAGTCAACGAGGTTCTTGATCATTCCCTGGGCTTTAAAAAGGTGGAATATGGTGTTTGGTAGGGTGTGTAATAACCACGGACTGTAATGCGTGCTCTACAATCTGTTTCCATGCTGGCCACAAGTTTGCTAAGGAGTTCCTGTCTTAAGACGTTCTATTCCTCCACCAGCGCGGCTTAAAACTTTTGGATGGTAGCCGGCCGGTGTTGCCGAGCGGTTCTGGGCGCTTCATTCCGGAACCGCGCGACCGCTACGGTCGCAGGTTCAAATCCTGCCTCGGGAATGGATGTGTGTGATGTCCTTAGGTGAGTTAGGTTTAAGTAGTTCTAAGTTCTAGGGAACTGGTAATCTCAGATGTTAAGTCCCATAGTGCTCAGAGCCATTTGAACCATTTCTGGACGGTCGTTGTTGTATGCGTACGTGCTGCAATGCATATCCTCAACGCATCCTTTACGTATTCATTGGGATATTAGCCTTCGGAATGGGCAGACCAATACATTTTCCGAGTATTCCCTCGTTCCAAGAGCTGCTCCACGTACTCAGTTCGATGCGGTCGCGTATTGTCGACCATAAAGATGAGGTCAGTGCTGAATCCACCTCTGAAAAGATCCACAAGGGGAAGGGTTCAGTGTAAGGCTGACTGGTCACTGTACTGTGTTCATAGTTTTGGAGATCTGTTCGCACACACGGAACATTATGCCTCTCCACACCATAACACCTGCACCACCAAGACGGTAATGCTGGACGTACCCTTATATGGGTATAGGTAAGAACATGTTATGTGCCCAGGAACATCGTCGAACATGATCGTTTGGATGGTGCAGGTGTTACGATGTGGGAAGGCAAAATATTGTCTTGGGGTAAAGATCTGCAAATCTTTCAACATGGAACACTCACTAGTCAACGTTATTGTGACACTGTACACCTTCTCCATATGCAGTTTTAAGGGGTACATTCAGCCCTGGCTTTATCTATATGGTTGATAATACCTGACCGCATCGAACTGTGACGGTGAAGCAGCTCATAGAAAGATGGGATATTCGGCGAATCGACTGTCCTACCCGACTGTCCTTCCCGACTTCCAATCCCATCGAGCAGGTGTGGGATGAGCTGGGTTGACTCACTACTGCACATGCACATGCACAAACGACAATGCAGCAGCCACCAACCGCACTGGCGGAGGAATGGAACGCTCTACCACATGAACTCCTTATAAACTTTGTGGCGAGCATGGGAGCGCGTTACAGAGCATGCATTGTCGTCCACGGTGCTCACACGCCGTAGTAAGAATCAGGTGCCGCGCGGTTTGTGGCGCCATGTCACGGATTGCACGGCCCCTCCCGCCGGAGGTTCGAGTCCTCCCTTGGGCATGGGTGTGTGTATCGTTCTTAGCGTAAGTTAGTTTGAGTAATATACAAGTCTAAGGACCGATGACCTCAGCAGCTTGGTCCCTTAGGAATTCACATACGTTTGAACAAGGAACAGTTTGCGCATTTTGAAACGTCCTGGGAACCATAATAAAGTGTAACTGTTGTCTTTTTGTAATCTCATTTTGTTCGCTTTCGTTCGTTGCATCTGCTTGGGGCGGACGTCGTGAGACATCCGTTTAAGTTCGTTGTTGATCGATTAACTCAGTTTTTTTATTACAGAGGGCAGCTAACCCTCTGACAAAACACGCTGAGCTACCGTGCCGGCATTTGTCTTGAAATAAGAGAAATCCGATGAAATCCAATAAATTTTGAGTATACGATAAATCTCACAAATCTAAGGGCTGTCAGTTCGACTAAACACCTAGGAATTCCAATTACGAGCAACTTAAATTGGAAAGACCACATAGATAATATAATGGGGAAGGCGAAACAAGGAGTGCGCTTAGTTGCCAGAACACTTACAAGATGCTACAAAGCCACTAGAGAGACAGCTTTCATTACACTTATCCGTCCTCTGCTGGAATACTGCTGCGCGGTATGGGATCCTTACCGAGTAGGATTGATGGGGGACATCGAGAGAGTGCAAATAAGGGCAGCTCGTTTCGTTTTATCGCGCAATAACGGTGAGAGTGTCACTGATATGATACGCGAGTTGAGGTCGCAGTCACTGAAACAAAGGCGGTTTTCTTTGCGGCGAGATCTATTTACGAAATTTCAATCACCAACTTTCTCTTCCGAATGCGTAAATATTTTGTTGACCCCCACCTACGTAGGGAGAAATGATCATCATAATAAAATAAGAGAAATCAGAACTCGAACGGAAAGATTTTGGTGTTTCTTTTTCCCACGCGCCATTCGAGACTGGAATGGTAGAGAAGTAGTACGAAAATGGTTCTATGAACCCTGTGCCAGGCACTTAAGTGTGAATTGCACAGTAACCATGTAGATATACACTCCTGGAAATTGAAATAAGAACACCGTGAATTCATTGTCCCAGGAAGGGGAAACTTTATTGACACATTCCTGGGGTCAGATACATCACATGATCACACTGACAGAACCACAGGCACATAGACACAGGCAACAGAGCATACACAATGTCGGCACTAGTACAGTGTATATCCACCTTTCGCAGCAATGCAGGCTGCTATTCTCCCATGGAGACGATCGTAGAGATGCTGGATGTAGTCCTGTGGAACGGCTTGCCATGCCATTTCCACCTGGCGCCTCAGTTGGATCAGCGTTCGTGCTGGACGTGCAGACCGCGTGAGACGACGCTTCATCCAGTCCCAAACATGCTCAATGGGGGACAGATCCGGATATCTTGCTGGCCAGGGTAGTTGACTTACACTTTCGAGAGCACGTTGGGTGGCACGGGATACATGCGGACGTGCATTGTCCTGTTGGAACAGCAAGTTCCCTTGCCGGTCTAGGAATGGTAGAACGATGGGTTCGATGACGGTTTGGATGTACCGTGCACTATTCAGTGTCCCCTCGACGATCACCAGTGGTGTACGGCCAGTGTAGGAGATCGCTCCCCACACCATGATGCCGGGTGTTGGCCCTGTGTGCCTCGGTCGTATGCAGTCCTGATTGTGGCGCTCACCTGCACGGCGCCAAACACCCATACGACCATCATTGGCACCAAGGCAGAAGCGACTCTCATCGCAGAAGACGACACGTCTCCATTCGTCCCTCCATTCACGCCTGTCGCGACACCACTGGAGGCGGGCTGCACGATGTTGGGGCGTTAGCGGAAGACGGCCTAACGGTGTGCGGGACCGTAGCCCAGCTTCATCGAGACGGTTGCGAATGGTCCTCGCCGATACCCCAGGAGCAACAGTGTCCCTAATTTGCTGGGAAGTGGCGGTGCGGTCCCCTACGGCACTGCGTAGGATCCTACGGTCTTGGCGTGCATCCGTGCGTCGCTGCGGTCCGGTCCCAGGTCGACGGGCACGTGCACCTTCCGCCGACCACTGGCGACAACATCGATGTACTGTGGAGACTTCACGCCCCACGTGTTGAGCAATTCGGCGGTACGTCCACCCGGCCTCCCGCATGCCCACTATACGCCCTCGCTCAAAGTCCGTCAACTGCACATACGGTTCACGTCCACGCTGTCGCGGCATGCTACCAGTGTTAAAGACTGCGATGGAGCTCCGTATGCCACGGCAAACTGGCTGACACTGACGGCGGCGGTGCACAAATGCTGCGCAGCTAGCGCCATTCGACGGCCAACACCGCGGTTCCTGGTGTGTCCGCTGTGCCGTGCGTGTGATCATTGCTTGTACAGCCCTCTCGCAGTGTCCGGAGCAAGTATGGTGGGTCTGACACACACCGGTGTCAATGTGTTCTTTTTTCCATTTCCAGGAGTGTAGATGTAGTGTGTCATTCCTGTTTGTCTCACTGTATGTTTCTTTCAGTTACCTTCTGTAATATATTGTAGCAGTTCTCTGCCTATGTGATCCAAATTATATCTAACAATGTTACTTGGCAGTGACACATCATGCGGAAGTTACTTTCTTCCTTTAGTTTGCATACCGGTGTGTTATCGTACTTCTTGCAGTGTAAATTCTGGGTAAAACCTCGAACTTTCGACGATAACCACCATCATCCGGGACAGGAGCGATTGACTGTAGCGCCTGCTGCTGTGACGGCGATAGTAATAACAGTGTCCAAGGATAACTTCAACCGGGACAGCAGATATAATCTTAATGGCGCGTGGAAGTCAGCTCTCGATGCTGAGAAGAAACAGAAATCCGCCACGTTGTTTACGCTCTATGGCAGCAGCTGCTCCAAAAGAACAGACGGTGATTGCGTCTGTGGCAGCATGACGTAATTGCCGATCAGAAGTCGTCCATGGACTGTACGACGTTACTGTAGTAGCACTTAAGACAGTCAGTTGCTTCTGACAAAGGCGGTGGATGTAATCGTCGAAAGTTTTTTTTCCGTGGACTACACGTCCGAGTCGTAATTTGGCAGCTGGCTACCTCAACACAGTGCTAAGAGTCGGTGTCAGACAAATCCTACTCTCGTTAGTGAGAAGAATCTTATGTACTTTATCCAGGTTCCATCCCACGGGTTCCGTTGCCCACTTTCTAAGCGCTTCACGTTGTTGTTTGTAACTGGCACCTGGAGGCCAAAGTGACCGTGTGGCTACGGCTGCATTGTCTCCCATAAGGCAACATGCGGTTCTTTTCCTATCTGTTAGGGGTGTGTACGAGGTATAACTCGCAGACAGCTATCACCAGCTGGTGTTGGTGACAGCAAAACACGTAAGGACGGTGCAAAGCATTCTTTCAGCAGTTTTAAATGATCGCTTCTTCCATTTGTTGGTAAGCACATTGGAGACTTTGCATAATTGCTGTACTGCTATGTCGTATTTATATCCAGTGTAAACATAAATTTACCCTTCGTTCTGGTAATACACAGCGATCCAGAATATTACGACCAACGTCCATCGCTATACTGCCTGGTGTTGGGGGGGGGGGGGCGGGAGGCGCAGTAAAGAAAACTATATAAGCGGAGCGGAAACAAATAGGAAATCACTGTAGTGACGGTACGAGGCCTGGAAACAAGCTTCTCGGAAGCAGAGAAGCTAGTTGGCTGTTTGCATACTACTATCGTGAGCACCTGTGGTCGGTGACTGAAGGACGCTGTAAGCGTGAGTGGCCCACAAGGTGTTGGAGTCCACACCTGTAACAGAAGGTGGAGGTTAGAGGTTTGCCCGCAATGTAAAATAGGATAGGTGGCGATCTGTGGCAGTTCTGACGACAGAGTGCAATGCTGCAGAAGGCACGAGTGGCTGGGAACACACCATGCAGAGCACAATGCTGACATATCACTCCACAGGAGACACACGCTACGTATTCCCACGATACCCCAGTGACATCGTCAGTTATCACTGCAGGGGGCGCAGAATCATTGAGATCGGATCTTTTATCGTTGGAAACGTGTTGCCTCGTCGGGTAACTGTCGTTTCTGCTCAACCCCGGTCGTGGTCGTGTCCGGATATGCTATTATCCAGGGGGACGGCTACTCCAAACATGCATCGCATCCAAGACGCAAGGCTGAGAGAGCGGTTTTATGCATTCGTCTGGGATTACGGAACCTGTAGTAGTAATCGAAGACAGCATGGCAACTGTGGACTAGGTCAGCATTATTGCGGATCATCTGCATCTCTCCATGGTTGATGTCTTTCCCGACGATCGCGGCATTTTCCAGCACGTTAATTGTCCGTATCACAAGTGCACAATCGTGCTACAGTGGTTTCAGCAGAACGGCAGTGGACTGACATGGAGATCTTGGCATTCGTCCAATATGAACCCTATGGATACAGTTGCCGGCCGTGGTGGTCGAGCGGCTCTAGGTGCTCAGTCCGGAACCGCGCGATTCGCGATTGCTACGGTCGCAGGTTCGAATCCTGCTTCGGGTATGGGTCTGTGTGATGTCCATAGTTAGGTTTAAGTAGTTCTAAGTTCTAGGGGACTGGCGACCACCGATGTTAAGTCCCATAGTGCTCAGAGCCAATTTTGAACACAGCTGGAAAGCCATCGAGCAGCACCGCGTCCAGAAACCAACGGCCCATAATTAATGGAAATTACGTGACCCGTGTGTTGACATCTAGCGCTAAATACTTCCAGAAACCTACTAAGGGCTAGTCGAAACCATAACACGTAGAATCTGTGCTGTATTACGTTCGAAACGTGGATCAGCACCGTATTACGCATGTGCTCATTATTGGTTTTCAGTGTAGTCTGCGGTTGTGTTTGCCACATTCATTTTGTAAGACAAACAGCACTACTCATTGCTAGCCACTGGATCGATCTTAAGTGTCAGGTGCACGCGTGCGTCTGCCTATAAAGTCCTATGCACGCACCAAGTTATCGGTCGACTGACCGAACAACCAACTTAATAAAAGCAAGTCGTCTGATCCAGACTGTAAACCAATTAGGTTCCTTTCGGAGTATGCTGATGCATTAGCTCCATACTTAACAATCATATACAACCGTTTGCTCGACGAAAGATCCGTACCCAAAGACTGGAAAGTTGCATAGGTCACACCAGTATTCAAGAAAGGTAGTAGGAGTAATGGTAAATTACAGGCCCATATCGTTAACGCCGATATGCTGCAAAATTTTAGAACATATATTGTGTTCGAACATTATGAATTACCTCCAAGGAAACGGTATATTGACACACAGTCAACATGGGTTTAGAAAACATCGTTCCTGTGAAACACAACTACCTCTTTATTCACATGAAATGCGGAGTGCTATTGACAAGGGATTTCAGATCGATTCCGTATTCCTGGATTTCCGAAAGGCTTTTGACACTGTACCACACAAGCGGCTCGTAGTGAAAATGCGTACTTATGGAAAATCGTCTCAGTTATGTTACTGGATTTGCGATTTCCTGTCAGAGGCCACCGTTAGTAGTAATTGACGGAAAGTCTTAGAGTATAACAGAAGTAATTTAAAGCGTTCCCCAAGGTAGTGTTATAGGCCCTTTGCTGTTCCTTATCTATATAAACGATTTGGAAGACAATCTGAGCAGCCGTCTTCAGTTGTTTGCAGATGACGCTGTCGTTCATCGACTAATAATCAGAAGATCAAAACAAACTGCAAAACGATATCTGGAATAATTGAATGGTGCGAAAAGTGGCAGTTGACCCTAAATTAAGAAAAGTATGAGGTCATCCACATGAGTGTTAAAAGGAACTCGTTAAACTTCGGTTACACGATAAATCAGACTAATCTAAAAGTCGTAAATTCAACTAAATACCGAGGTATTACAATTACGAACAATTTAAATTGGAAAGAACACACAGAAAATGTTGTGGGGAAGGCTAACCAAATGCTGCGTTTTATTGACAGGACACATAGAAAATGTAACAGACCTACTAAGGAGACCGCCTACACTACGGTTGTCCGTCCTCTTTTAGAATACTGCTGCGCGGTGTGGGATCCTTACCACATAGGATTGGCGGAGTACATCGAAAAAGTTCAAAGGAGGGCAGCACGTCTTGTCTTATCGCGAAATATGGGAGAGAGTGTCATAGAAATGATACAGGATTTGGGCTGGAAGTCATTAAAAGAAAGGCGTTTTTCGTTGTGACGGAATCTTCTCACGAAATTACAATCACCAACTTTCTCCTCCGTACGGAAAGATATAGGTGTTCATTCTTCCCGCGCGTTATACGAGATTGAAATAATAGAGAATTGTGAAGGTGATTCGATGAACCCTCTGTCAGGCACTTAAATGTGATTTGCAGAACATCGATGTAAATGGACCAATTTCGTGGCAGCCTGCATACTGCCCGAACACATGCACACAGAGATTACAGCGCCGCCCTGTTCCTATCGCTAGTTGCGAAGTGCTTCTTACTTTCATTGTGGTTATGTTCTACGAGACACCAATTAGTCTTACCCAGACACAAGAACTGCCTTGGCTATTTTAGAGCTAACAAAGCCAAAAAAGCAGAAAGAAAACTACGCTCCTGTTGTCGGTGGTCGTTCCCAACTGAACCCTCGACAAGAAAAATCGGCCGGTCTGTCGGTCGGGTAACAAGCCTACACACGCACATTTTGTTGGTTAATCGGCCGATAAACTGGTGCACGTGTAGTGACATTATCCTATACCATCGACTACTGTAAACCTGCATATCCTACGGGGATCTTAGCAGTCCTGCTAAAACATTAGCATGCAATCCGTTATTTAGAATAAATCGTGTTTCGTTATATGTAACGCTTTAGAATGTTGTCAGGGTTCACAATCGAGCTACGTCGGAAGTCATCGGCGATGTCTGCGACTCGATACAATGGGAAGACCATTGCCTAGTTACGAACGATCAGCGTTGTTTCTCGAGTCGTCGTGATTTCGATCGGCTGGTACCCGTGATGGTGCACATCCCGCGACGTCTCCGCGGCTGAAGGTTGAACGAAACACAAGGTAACAACAGTACTTGGTATCTTGTACTTGTTTTCCTCGCCGCTCACATTTCAGTTGGACGCAATTACCCCAGCTTAAGTTCGCGTCCTGCGTGTTGTGTAATGGAACAGTCTAGAAAAGCTTTTTGTGATCGAAGCTCACTCCTTGTCCGCATTTGCTTCGTAATACATAATAAGAAAATGTGGTGCTGCCTTGAGTAAAAGCTTTTTCTTGTTTTACCGTCCGTATAAGCTTCGGAGAAGTTTCTCCACCTTCACTGGGTGTGTGCTCCCTGCCGCCGTTGGATAAGCAGCTGCAGCAGCAAGTCGTATACTCCTAGCTCACTCATTTCTTACATAGTTTAATTCTTAATTTCTTTGCGTGTTTTTGGTACTTGCATTGTTTGATACATAAATTTCGAGCGTATTATAGTATTTGAGAGTTGTAGCATCACGTTTTTAATACCTGAATAGTGTAAATTCGCGTAGTCGTTTGTCTTTTGTTTTTGCTTTGAACGGCCAGTGTCGGTTGGTCACAGTCAGTGTGCTCCCTACCGCCGTTGGATAAGCAGCTGCAGCAGCAAGTCGTATACTCCTAGCTCACTCATTACTTACATAGTTTAATTCTTAATTTCTTTGCGTGTTTTTGGTACTTGCATTGTTTGATACATAAATTTCGGGCGTATTATAGTATTTGAGAGTTGTAGCATCGCGTTTTAGTACCTGAATAGTGTAAAATCACGTAGTCTCCTTCCGCCGCCGAGCAGTGTGTCAGCAGTGCGCAAGTAGCAGCATTACTGCATTTACTAGCCAATCTTGTATTTTAATAACCGTTTAAATTTTGTCGATTTGTTTGCGCTCTCTGTAAATTAGTTCAGACGTTCTTTGCAAAACAGTTTTTAGCATGGATAGGGACTGCAACTGCTGTGTTCGGATGCAGGCTGAGTTAGCATCCCTTCGCTCCCAGCTTCGGGCAGTGTTGGCTTCGGTCACACAGCTTGAGGCTGTTGCCAATGGGCATCACTGTGGGGGTCCGGATGGGGGTTTGTCGGGGACGGCCAGCTCGTCCCTCGCATCCCCCGATCGGACTAAGACTGTGGTTGCCCGGGATACTGCCCGCATTGAGGCTGATCCCTCACCTGTGGTAGAGTGGGAGGTCGTCTCAAGGTGTGGCAGGGGGCGAAAGACATTCCGGAGGGCTGAACGGAAGGCCTCTCCAGTTTGTCTGACGAACCGGTTTCAGGCTCTGTCTCAGGCTGATACTGATCTTCGGCCTGACATGGCTGCTTGTCCTGTTCCAGAGGTTGCTCCTCAGTCTGCAAGATCCGGGCGGTCGCAGAGGGTGGGCTTACTGGTAGTTGGGAGCTCCAACGTCAGGCGCGTAATGGGACCCCTTAGGGAAATGGCAGCAAGAGAGGGGAAGACAACCAATGTGCACTCCGTGTGCATACCGGGGGGAGTCATTCCAGATGTGGAAAGGGTCCTTCCGGATGCCATGAAGGGTACAGGGTGCACCCATCTGCAGGTGGTCGCTCATGTCGGCACCAATGATGTGTGTCGCTATGGATCGGAGGAAATCCTCTCTGGCTTCCGGCGGCTATCTGGTTTGGTGAAGACTGCTAGTCTCACTAGCGGGATGAAAGCAGAGCTCACCATCTGCAGCATCGTCGACAGGACTGACTGCGGACCTTTGGTACAGAGCCGAGTGGAGGGTCTGAATCAGAGGCTGAGACGGTTCTGCGACCATGTGGGCTGCAGATTCCTCGACTTGCGCCATAGGGTGGTGGGGTTTCGGGTTCCGCTGGATAGGTCAGGAGTCCACTACACGCAGCAAGCGGCTACACGGGTAGCAGGGGTTGTGTGGCGTGGACTGGGCGGTTTTTTAGGTTAGATGGCCTCGGGCAAGTACAGAAAGGGCAACAGCCTCAAAGGGTGCGGAGCAAAGTCAGGACATGCGGGGACCAAGCAGCAATCGGTATTGTAATTGTAAACTGTCGAAGCTGCGTTGGTAAAGTACCGGAACTTCAAGCGCTGATAGAAAGCACCGAAGCTGAAATCGTTATAGGTACAGAGAGCTGGCTTAAGCCAGAGATAAATTCTGCCGAAATTTTTACAAAGGTACAGACGGTGTTTAGGAAGGATAGATTGCATGCGACCGGTGGTGGAGTGTTCGTCGCTGTTAGTAGTAGTTTATCCTGTAGTGAAGTAGAAGTGGATAGTTCCTGTGAATTATTATGGGTGGAGGTTACACTCAATAACCGAGCTGGGTTAATAATTGGCTCCTTTTACCGACCTCCCGACTCAGCAGCGTTAGTGGCAGAACAACTGAGAGAAAATTTGGAATACATTTCACATAAATTTTCTCAGCATGTTATAGTCTTAGGTGGAGATTTCAATTTACCAGATATAGACTGGGACACTCAGATGTTTAGGACGGGTGGTAGGGACAGAGCATCGAGTGACATTATACTGAGTGCACTATCCGAAAATTACCTCGAGCAATTAAACAGAGAACCGACTCGTGGAGATAACATCTTGGACCTACTGATAACAAATAGACCCGAACTTTTCGACTCCGTAAGTGCAGAACAGGGAATCAGTGATCATAAGGCCGTTGTAGCATCCCTGAATATGGAAGTTAATAGGAATATAAAAAAAAGGGAGGAAGGTTTATCTGTTTAGCAAGAGTAATAGAAGGCAGATTTCAGACTACCTAACAGATCAAAACGAAAATTTCTGTTCCGACACTGACAATGTTGAGTGTTTATGGAAAAAGTTCAAGGCAATCGTAAAATGCGTTTTAGACAGGTACGTGCCGAGTAAAACTGTGAGGGACGGGAAAAACCCACCGTGGTACAACAACAAAGTTAGGAAACTACTGCGAAAGCAAAGAGAGCTTCACTCCAAGTTTAAACGCAGCCAAAACCTCTCAGACAAACAGAAGCTAAGCGATGTCAAAGTTAGCGTAAGGAGGGCTATGCGAGAAGCGTTCAGTGAATTCGAAAGTAAAATTCTATGTACAGACTTGACAGAAAATCCTAGGAAGTTCTGGTCTTACGTTAAATCAGTAAGTGGCTCTAAACAGCATATCCAGACACTCCGGGATGATGATGGCATTGAAACAGAGGACGACACGCGTAAAGCTGAAATACTAAACACCTTTTTCCAAAGCTGTTTCACAGAGGAAGACCGCACTGCAGTTCCTTCTCTAAATCCTCGCACAAACGAAAAAATGGCTGACATCGAAATAAGTGTCCAAGGAATAGAAAAGCAACTGGAATCACTCAACAGAGGAAAGTCCACTGGACCTGACGGGATACCAATTCGATTCTACACAGAGTACGCGAAAGAACTTGCCCCCCTTCTAACAGCCGTGTACCGCAAGTCTCTAGAGGAACGGAGGGTTCCAAATGATTGGAAAAGAGCACAGGTAGTCCCAGTCTTCAAGAAGGGTCGTCGAGCAGATGCGCAAAACTATAGACCTATATCTCTGACGTCGATCTGTTGTAGAATTTTAGAACATGTTTTTTGCTCGAGTATCATGTCGTTTTTGGAAACCCAGAATCTACTATGTAGGAATCAACATGGATTCCGGAAACAGCGATCGTGTGAGACCCAACTCGCGTTATTTGTTCATGAGACCCAGAAAATATTAGATACAGGCTCCCAGGTAGATGCTGTTTTTCTTGACTTCCGGAAGGCGTTCGATACAGTTCCGCACTGTCGCCTGATAAACAAAGTAAGAGCCTACGGAATATCAGACCAGCTGTGTGGCTGGATTGAAGAGTTTTTAGCAAACAGAACACAGCATGTTGTTATCAATGGAGAGACATCTACAGACGTTAAAGTAACCTCTGGCGTGCCACAGGGGAGTGTTATGGGACCATTGCTTTTCACAATATATATAAATGACCTAGTAGATAGTGTCGGAAGTTCCATGCGGCTTTTCGCGGATGATGCTGTAGTATACAGAGAAGTTGCAGCATTAGAAAATTGTAGCGAAATGCAGGAAGATCTGCAGCGGATAGGCACTTGGTGCAGGGAGTGGCAACTGTCCCTTAACATAGACAAATGCAATGTATTGAGAATACATAGAAAGAAGGATCCTTTATTGTATGATTATATGATAGCGGAACAAACACTGGTAGCAGTTACTTCTGTAAAATATCTGGGAATATGCGTGCGGAACGATTTGAAGTGGAATGATCATATAAAATTAATTGTTGGTAAGGCGGGTGCCAGGATGAGATTCATTGGGAGAGTGCTTAGAAAATGTAGTCCATCAACAAAGGAGGTGGCTTACAAAACACTCGTTCGACCTATACTTGAGTATTGCTCATCAGTGTGGGATCCGTACCAGATCGGGTTGACGCAGGAGATAGAGAAGATCCAAAGAAGAGCGGCGCGTTTCGTCACAGGGCTATTTGGTAACCGTGATAGCGTTACGGAGATGTTTAGCAAACTCAAGTGGCAGACTCTGGAAGAGAGGCGCTCTGCATCGCGGTGTAGCTTGCTCGCCAGGTTTCGAGAGGGTGCGTTTGTGGATGAGGTATCGAGTATATTGCTTCCCCCTACTTATACCTCCCGAGGAGATCACGAATGTAAAATTAGAGCGATTCGAGGGCGCACGGAGGCTTTCAGACAGTCGTTCTTCCCGCGAACCATACGCGACTGGAACAGGAAAGGGAGGTAATGACAGTGGCACGTAAAGTGCCCTCCGCCACACACCGTTGGGTGGCTTGCGGAGTATGAATGTAGATGTAGATGTAGATGTATTTATTATCTGTTGAACAATACACAAAGCATTTATTTATGCAGTATGATATTTACCACTTTTTTAGACTACAGTACTTGCTGAAATATTTACATGAAGAATGAATATACAGTCAAGCGGAGTAACTTTTTTATGTCAGGGTATCTTCGTATCACTGAAAATTTTTGTTTCAAATGGCTGCTGCTCCACCAACTTACCTCATTTTCAACTAAAGGACAGTTCTATTACCTCTGTGATTTCTAGTTAGTATTTCAGTTGCCTTCGCAACTTTCTACAACCTTTTAGACTTGTGATTATCCTTTGTGTTGATTGTGAAGAGAGTTGCCGGCGACAGTGTTTTAAGTTGAACAATGCCAGGTCGATACAAATGTCTTGATTTTTCGAAGTAAACCTACAGAGCTGTATTAACACAGTTTTTATTTCTTATTAGCATCTGATTTCCTTCTGGCTTGACCTAAATTTATGCAGAGCATTAGCTATAGGAAAAATTATTATTTTTTTTAAGACTGGTTGAAAGTTACCCTGAATGACAGTGTAACTTTGTGCCAGCATTAAAACTGACATTTTTCTCTAAAAAGGCATAGTTACTACACATTGTCACTTTTCCAAGCACTCAGTAACTACAGATGTAAAATGTTAGTGTCTGCTGTGATGCGTAATTTGTGTCCAGTACTTTAAAAAATGGTAAAACGTGGTACTAAGCTACCCCGATTGACTGCACACCTTATTATCGCGTACTGATCCTCACAAGTCTGTTTGCTATTTGCAGCACAGTTATAATTATTGCCTTCCAGTACGTTATCTGAAATTAATAATGTTTATCAATGTTTTGTTACGTACTTATAAGACTAATGTGATACCGATTTTTTCTTATAGCACTACTGACACTATATTAGGTTAGTAAACAAAGATTAATTATTTTACTCTTCGATTTGCATTTTTTAAGTCACAGTAACATTTTTCGAAAAATGTGTTGAAATGTATTGTGATTAGGCTTTGTGAAATATTGATTGCCGGCGGGAAGCAGATAATTTACGTAAATGTGTGTACTAACTTTTTGTAGACAATTGGCCTCAGCTTCTTTTGTATGGCGTTGTCGTTCTGTAGCCAATTTTCAGTCCCTCTTTTTTTGAGTTTTTGCCTATTCTGTGAGCTGCTTTGTTGTTGTGAGTATGTGCCATTTTGTGGTTGTTGTGGATGCTTCTTTTTCAGATGTGTTGATTGTGTTTGTGTTGTTTGCGTGTGGTTTAGTTTCTGTTGGGTGCATGTTTCATTTTTGTTTTAGGTAATTTGTCTATCAGGTCTGTTTTTTATCCGTTTTCAACTGCTGTTTGTTTGATTATTTGGAAATCATTATTGTACTTGCCCTTATTGAGGGGAGTATTAATCAATCTGTGCAACTTTCTCAAGTCAAACCACATTTCATTATTACATCCTAGATCCGTAGAAATGTTGGAACACGTGAGGCAATACTAACCTTACGACTTATCTTAGAAGAAAGATTAAGAAAAGGCAAACCTACGTTTCTAGCATTTGTAGACTTAGAGAAAGCTTTTGACAACGTTAACTGGAATACTCTCTTTCAAATTCTGAAGGTGGCAGGGGTAAAATACAGGGAGCGAAAGGCTATTTACAATTTGTACAGAAACCAGATGGCAGTTATAAGAGTCGAGGGGCATGAAAGGGAAGCAGTGGTTGGGAAAGGAGTGAGACAGGGTTGTAGCCTATCCCCGATGTTATTCAATCTGTATATTGAGCAAGCAGTAAAGGAAACAAAAGAAAAATTCGGAGTAGGTATTAAAATCCACGGAGAAAAAATAAAAACTTTGAGATTCGCCGATGACATTGTAATTCTGTCAGAGGCAGCAAAGGACTTGAAACAGCAGCTCAACGCAATGGACAGTGTCTTGAAAGGAGGATATAAGATGAACATCAACAAAAGCAAAACGAGGATAATGGAATGTAGTAAAATTAAATCGGGTGATGCTGAGGGGATTAGATTAGGGAATGAGACACTTAAGGTAGTAAAGGAGTTTTGCTATTTAGGGAGTAAAATAACTGATGATGGTCGAAGTAGAGAGGATATAAAATGTAGACTGGCAATGGCAAGGAAATCGTTTCTGAAGAAGAGAAATTGGTTAACATCGAGTATAGATTTAAGTGTCAGGAAGTCGTTTCTGGAAGTATTTGTATGGAGTGTAGCCATGTATGGAAGTGAAACATGGACGATAAATAGTTTGGACAAGAAGAGAATAGAAGCTTTCGAAATGTGGTGCTACAGAAGAATGCTGAAGATAAGGTGGGTAGATCACGTAACTAATGAGGTATTGAATAGGATTGGGGAGAAGAGAAGTTTGTGGCACAACTTGACTAGAAGAAGGGTTCGGTTGGTAGGACATGTTTTGAGGCATCAAGGGATCACAAATTTAGCATTGGAGGGCAGCGTGGTGGGTAAAAATCGTAGAGGGAGACCAAGAGATGAATACACTAAGCAGTTTCAGAAGGATGTAGGGTGCAGTAGGTACTGGAAGATAAAGAAGCTTGCACAGGATAGATTAGCATGGAGAGCTGCATCAAACCAGTCTCAGGACTGAAGACCACAACAACAACAACAGATAACTTTGCTGCGTGCGTGTATTGTGTAGTTTCCAGACAACGTTGTACACGTGGAGAGTTGTGGTACAGAGTGAAACCCAGAATCGGCAAATGTAGCATACTTCTTAGCTAGAATTGAAGGGAGCCGGCCGCGGTGGTCTCGCGGTTCTAGGCGCGCAGTCCGGAACCGTGCGACCGCTACGGTCGCAGGTTCGAATCCTGCCTCGGGCATGGATGTGTGTGATGTCCTTAGGTTAGTTAGGTTTAAGTAGTTCTAAGTTCTAGGGGACTTATGACCACAGCAGTTGAGGCCCATAGTGCTCAGAGCCTAGAATTGAATGTGCCCCAAGCTTAATATTTGCGTCATATGGATGCCCTTTGCGATTTCTCTCTCCTGTCAGATTTACTTCAGCTAATGTCACTTTAGCGTTTTGGACTGCCAGGAAATAGTGCATACACTTAGTCACTATAAATAAAGTCTGTTACAATATTTTTGAGTCTAGTATTTAGTACGAACAAAGAGGTTCTGACCGGAAGGTATTCCAAGAGAGGGAGTTGTCATAAAAAAATTTTTTTTAGGGATCGAAGGGGAATTCAATCATAGCAGTCAGCTATGTCCATTGGCGTAATGGTAATGGCTGCCGTGATATCATTTCTTGGGGTGCGTTTTGAATTGCATTTCTTTATAGCGCTGTTCATTTTGATATTTTCATAGGTTTCAAAAAGAATAATATTTTCGATCTTTGGTGTATAGTGAAAACAAAATTTTACATTTTTGTTTCAGTGCGAATAATAGTAATATTTACCCGACTTAGTATTCTATTTTCATTACGATACATGTTTCTTATCTCGTACTAGTTGTTGCGATCCTTCACAACAACTGCAGACCTTTTTTTGCGGTGCTCTAATCGTTTCCTGCCTAAAAATGCTTAACGTTCTTGTGATAACCGTTCATAATTCCTCTTGGTATTTTCGCAGAAGCGCAACGCCTTATCGCAGTATTTACTTGATCTTTATAGTTACATCGTATATTGCCATACTAGGTTAGATTTCTTTATGATACATGCAGGATGCATGTTGAAAGCCGGCACGGGTGGCCGAGCGGTTCTAGGTACTACAGTCTGGAACCGCGCGACCGCTACGGGCGCAGGTTCGAATCCTGCCTCGGGCATGGATGTGTGTGATGTCCTTAGGTTAGTTAGGTTTACGTAGTTCTGAGTCTAGAGGACTGATGACCTCAGATGTTAAGTCCCATAGTGCTCAGAGCCGTTTGAAGCATGTGGAAAGATAGATCAACAGGCTCAGAAATTAAATGAAACAAGAATTACAAGCAAATTACGTTTATTGGCCTTCAATGTAATCACCATTAGTTACAACATACTTCTGACATTTGCCTCTCTAATAGCTCCAAGTTCTCTTTCCTTATTTCTGTGACCCTTACCCGAAATTTACACTGGTGGCAGAGGAATCGTTCTGCAGTCTGTCGCAAATGGCAGTTCTCTAAATTTCACGAAAAGAACATAGTTTTCCCTACATGGTTTCCCATTTGAGATAACTAGCATCGCTGTTAAATCATGCGTTGATCTAACTCATCGGTAACACATCTACCGGTATGGTTTTTAAATTCTTAAATACCTTCCTCTAATCCGACCTCCTGGGGATCCCCTTTTTGAAGTGTCTATGAAGTCAGGTGCACATCAGCTTATCTCACTTTCACATTCTACCAGCCTGTATTTTTAAAATAGTACTTTATTAAGCACTATTAGCTAGTTCCTAGATTTTTGTATTCTTAGATTCAGCTACAAACATAACACAGAAGAGATGAATGAAAGTTAAAGTATGAAACGTTCTGCAACGGCATTGCATGCAACGTTTCTCAGAGCCAGTGCGATCGTTCACAGTAGACGTGGATGTACCACCCTCGTAAATAACTTGCCTGCACTGTTATGCGTAGCAAGGTCGTAAATGCATAACTGTGTATGACTTGGGACCGTATTACTACGACATACCATCAATCATGTGCTATATAGGGGAGTGCGGTGTATTCGTGCAGAGTAGGTTTGTCTTCCTGTCCTCCGTGAGTACGGTCCAGTGTGAGAGGTACATACTTTGCCGCAGTGACGACTGATCGTCCCCGGTGGAGCAGCCCCTATCCTTTCATTTAAATGCACCAGTTCCTTTTCTTTCCTACGCTACCTTTTATCAGTCGCTATCTGCCGGCTGTCCTCTTCAAAAAGAAGTGTCCCGCGATGGATTAGTGATTTCCAGGATGAACAGTTGACGTCTGAGGCCTCCCACTTACAAAATTTTAATGTGACACAGTTTCATGTTAGCTTTAAGTGCATCCTTAGATCGTTTCCTCTGACCTCCAACACAGCGTTTTGTCGTTGCCAGCTCAGAGTAAACATTTGTTTAGGAACACGACTATTTAACACGCGGACTACATGCCCTGCCTATCGTAATGGTCTTCTTAATACAATCATTTATGCACTGGTTGAATGTCTCTTTTCAAGGATGTTGACATTTGTGAGTTTGTGTTGTCATGTTATACTCAGATTCCTCAAGCATGGCTGATGACATCGTTCGTTTTTCAAGGTAGCTGCAAGGTCTTCAGGATTCAGCAGCGGAACTACTACCGAGTGTGCACGATGATCGTTGCTGGTATTTTGATATCATAATTATCAAGTACTAGATATTTTAGTCGGTTAATTCGGTATTCAATTCCCAAATCCATATTTGCGCTTAATGAGAGGAAATACTGCCAAGGTAAGGAAAGGTTTCATTCTGTCCTTCCCGAGGTGATGGTTGGTGAAGGATCTGTGCTTTACTAACATAGTGTTCGTATTTTTCCTACGTGTGTTCATCTCGCCTTCTCTTTTTTTGTGGGGGGGGGGGGAGAGGGAAGTTTTAGTGTGGTGCAGAGTGACTGGCTCATCGTCTCTTACTCTTGTTAGTCAGTCCAAACGATCTGCTCTGTGGTTTTAATACCTTCCTCTACTTTTCCTTGTGGTGTACGTTTTCCCCGTTTTTTGTTCGTTTCTTTCGTTCCCCATTCCTTTTCCCCTTTTTACTTATCCAAACTTAATTTGGATGTTCCTTCACCTTGAGCCTTGTTTGCGTCAGGAAAAAGGAACTGATGACCCTGTAGTTAGGTCCTTTCATACACAACCCAACCAATCAATCAAGATAGATCAGCTTTGACGTGCTAATAAAACGAAAACAGTGGTAGGAGAGGGAGGGGGGGGGATGTTGACATGGAATGACTTCCCAACAAGAGTAGTTACCAATGACAAATTCGTCATATCTGTGTGAAGCAGTTTCAAGATTGGAATAAATTTCTAATACGCAGAGGTAAAATCTTCCACAAAGCTTCATGGTTAGGTGCCTAAGTAAGGTGAGTAAATACAGTGTAAAGAGGTCTGTTTTGTTCCTGCATAATTCCTGAAGCTGATGGACTTTGGATACTCCAATAGCCAAACAAAAATATGGGAACACAGGACATTGCCTAATACGTTGTAGGAAAACCGTTTGAATTAAAAACAACTTCCAGTCATCTCGCAGTGGATAAATACAGGTTCTGTACGGTTTTTAAGGGAATCTTATGCCCTCCTTCTTCCCGCAAAATATTGAAAAGTTGAGGCAACTATGACGGAAGTGAATAGCTATCACAAACGCCTCTCTCCAAAGTAGACCACTGAGGGTCAATAGCCTGCCTGGGTGGCCGAGCGGTTCTAGGCGCTACAGTATGGAGCCGCGCCACCGCTACGGTCGCAGGTTCGAATCCTGCCTCGGGCATGGATGTGTGTGATGTCCTTAGGTTAGTTAGGTTTAAGTAGTTCTAAGTTCTAGGGGACTGATGACCTCAGAAGTTAAGTCCCATATTGCTCAGAGCCATTTGAACCTTTTTTTTAAGGCTCAATAATACTGTGATCTGGTGACTATGGCGGCCAGGGGAGATGCGAAAATTCATCCTGGTGCTCACAAAACGAGTCTTGGGTGACGTCAGCTGTCTGTAGAGGAGCTGTGCAGTCTTGGAACACAGCATCACCACTGAGGGGGCAAACATTCTGTCATGGGATGGACGTTATGATCTAAAACGGTAACACAAACCGTCAAAGTAATACGACCTTGCGGGGTAACTATGGAGCCCATGGAATGCCATGACATAACTTCGCATATCATCAGTCAACCCTCGTCATATTTCAAAAGTTGGAAACAGTGTGAAAAAAGACTTATCTGACCAAATAACATTTTTCCATTGGCTTCGACACCACGTTTTCCATCTACAGGGGAATTTCCATCAAGGGTGAGTGGTTTTGGGATTCCAGCTGTCGCTGCAATTCCCTACTTATGAAGCTACCTTCGTGCTGTTTTGGTACAGACAGGGCATTGAGTTCTGCAGTGGCCTTTTGCAGCTGTCTTCCTCTTATTTTTCGTCACAATCGTCTTCAGTGGCCGACTGTCACTCAACACACAGTTTTGTCCTCGTTATAACTTAGCAGATGATGATATTCCCCTTTCCTTGTATGCGGCATAGATCTTCGACGCGGTGCCTCTTGAAATACCAAACCCTTCGGCTCACTTGGTTAGAGAGTCACCCACCATACGAGTACCAACTATCTGCATACGTTCGAATTCACTTAGCTCCAACATAATCCTCTCACGACTACACGGAAGACTGTTCTGTCCACGACTGGCTCTTGCAACGTGTTGAGTAGATCGTACAGGTTCCGTTCGTGGGGAAATACAGCAGCGCAATATGGAGGTTTGGCTAGCACCTGCATTTAAGATCATGTATGTGTTTCTCGCGATGTTTCTTTATTTTCGTCCAAACCTTGTACAGGGTGATCAAAAAGTCAGTATAAATTTGAAAACTTAATAAACCACGGAATAATGTAGATAGAGGGGTAAAAATTGACACAAATGCTTGGAATGACATGGGGTTTTATTAGTACCAAAAAAACCAAGTTCACAAAATGTCTGACAGATGGCGCGTGAAAGATATCTTGCGCGCGTCGTTTGGTGGTGATCGTGTGCTCAGCCGCCACTTTCGTCATGCTTGGCCTCCCAGGTCCCCAGACCTCAGTCCGTGCGATTATTGGCTTTGGGGTTACCTGAAGTCGCAAGTGTATCGTGATCGACCGACATCTCTAGGGATGCTGAAAGACATCATCAGACGCCACTGCCTCACCGTAACTCCGGAAATGCTTTACAGTGCTGTTCACAACATTATTCCTCGACTAGAGCTATTGGTGAGGAATGATCGTGGACATATTGAGCATTTCCTGTAAAGAACACCATCTTTGCTTTGTATTACTTTGTTACGCTAATTATTGCTATTCTGATCAGATGAAGCACCATCTGTCAGACTTTTTGAACTTTTGTATTTTTTTCGTTATAATAAAACCCCTTATCATTCCAAGCATGTGTGTCAATTTGTACTTCGGTATCTACATTATTCCATGATTTATTCAGTTTTCCAATTTATACTGACTTTTTGATCACCCGGTATATCCGATTCTCTAGAAGCCCAGAAGCCACACTGGATCTCTGGTATTAACTCTGCCGTTAAGGGCATAGTACGATTCTGGAGAATTAGAGTATTTAGCTTTCCCAAGTGAGACAGCAATGATATTCCCCGGTATTTGTTGCAGTGTGTGCGATCTTCTTTCTTGAATTCGGAAACTACCAACCATAACTGAAACCATGAGGCATTTTTCGGTATGGGTAGTAAAATGGTAGTATTGAGTTGCTTACACAATTCTTTATCATCCCTATGCAAGTGACACACGGAAAATAATTGATAATGTGTGGTGATACTAACTGAAAACTCAGGCATGGGGCTTCTTCGCGAGTCGAATGACCCTCTGCCTCCCGACCTGTGTCATCGTCATCTCTCTTACGCCGTTTAAGCTACCCAGAGAGTTTCTGTCTCTGTTTTTCCTGCAAGTTCTCTCAGACACTAGCGTAGAAGTGACAGACTCCAGTTGCTTCGTGTGAGTCCTGAGGAGACGAACAGCTTCCAAGAGAGTTAAAGAGCTCTCCTTTCGCCGGCGCGGTCGTGTGTCGTCCTTCTGGCGGACATTATTATTCCGATGTGTGAGGGCGATAAGGCGTAAGTAAAAGACCCATCCTGCGATGGCTATCGCGCGGAGACAAAAGGGCCAACACCCGAGACGCGAGCAGGGCGCCAACTAATGTGCCCAGCAGAACTTCCAGCGCGCGCCGGCTCCGTGGGCTTTACTTACACACGATATATATGCAAATTATTTCGGTGTAAATGCATGCATTTAAACGCGGGGGTGCAGTTGCTGGGGCGTGTGATCTGGTCGGGTAGTAAGGAGGAAGAATTTGTTAAGAAATTACCGAGACACTATAAATTTAAAACTGAAATTCTTTTAATATTCGGCTGCGGTGGCTAGGAAGGGAATGGAGGGGGAGGGAAGGAGATTATTGTATAGACTGACAGCAGTGAACATGCTGTTGTCCTCAAGAGAGTCGCCTGAAGTGTAAGTAGGCTGTTTTGGTTTTTATGTTGGTAACGTCACGTAGCGCTCTGCATGAAAATCACTGACTGTGCTGTGGTAGTCTGTGGCTGGTTGGCGTTGTTGGAATATTCGCTATTGTAGTGTTGGGCAGTGGGATGTGAACAGAACGTAGCGTAGCGCAGTTGGAGGTGAGCCGCCAGCAGTGGTGGATGTGGAGACATGCCAGAGTCTTGAGAGGTTAATATAAGCGGACGGTCTGGACGTGTGGCCCCAGAATAAGGAACTATCAAATCCTTTTATTTGCTAACTATGCCTATCAGTAGTTTGTGCCTTCAGTAGTTAGAATCTTTTATTTAGCTGGCAGTATTGGCGCTCGCTGTATTGCAGTAGTTGGAGAAACGAAGATTTTTGTGGGGTAAGTGATTCATGAAAGGTATAGGCTACTGTTAGTCAGGGCCATTATTTTGTAGGGATTATTGAAAGTCAGATTGCGTTGCGCTAAAAATATTGTGTGTCAGTTTAGTGATCATCAGGATAAGTAAAGAGAGAAATGTCTGACCACGTTGAGTTCTAGTCAGTTGTTTCTGTATCAAATAACGTAGAAGTTTACCAGCACAGTCATTTATAATTTTTTTCAAAGGGAAGTTTCAGAAGGTAGGAATATAAGAGTTGGGTCAAAGACCACAGACAAGAAATACTCGTATTAATCCCATTTTGTGGGGCAGAAGAGACAGAATGACCACAAGATTGCATTAATGGTGTTGCAAGGCCTAGTAGCGCATATGAGAGGGGTGAACAGCGTCATATGTTGAGTGATCAGAGAGCCACGCGGGGATGCCGCGTATTCGTGGTCCGACGTCGTTGTCAGCTCCTGGCAGAGTCTGAAGCGGGACGCATTATCAGTCCCTCATTGGCTGGCTTGTCGAATCGAGCAATATCCAGACTTGTGGAGCATTCAGATGTGGCAATGGCTCGATGTTGGCTTGCATGAGAACGTAAGGGCATGCATACTTGGCGTCAAAGTTCCAGTCAGCCAAATCTGCCCAAGCAACGGAGGATCTCCGAATTGTGCAGGAAGCGCATCGTTAATCCCTTCAAATATTCAGTCACCATGCGAGACAAGTAGTGTACTCGCTGTAATATTGTGTCATCCCGCAACCTTGGTCGTTCAAATGGTTCAAATGGCTCTGAGCACTATGGGACTCAACTGCTGTGGTCATCAGTCCCCTAGAACTTAAAACTACTTAAACCTAACTAACCTAAGGACATCACACACATCCATGCCCGAGGCAGGATTTGAACCTGCGACCGTAGCAGTCGCACGGTTCCCGACTGCGCGCCTAGAACCGCGAGACGACCGCGTCCGGCCCTTGGTCGTGTTGTGGCTGTGCTCCTTCTAATGCTTTGTGGTTCCTGGATGGATGAGGAGAGGGTGGTATGATACGTGGGTGGCCGTTTCCTCTCACTACAACACAAAATGCACACATGGTTATAATGCACTTTATTACAGGAACCAATTGAGTACATAGCTTCAATGATGTCCAGTCTGAAGCTCTGTGGTTAACAGCAATCAAATAACATATACTACACTACTGGCCATTAAAATTGCTACACCAAGAAGATGACGTGCTACAGACGCGAAATTAAACCGACAGGAAGAACATGCTGTGATATGCAAATGATTAGTTTTTCAGAGCATTCACACAGGGTTGGCCCTGGTGTCGACACCTACAACGTGCTGACTTGAGGAAAGTTTCCAACCGATTTCTCATTCACAAACTGCAGTTGACTGGCGTTGCCCGGTGAAACGTTGTTGTGATGCCTCGTGTAAGGACGAGAAATGCGTACAATCACGTTTCCGACTTTGATAAAGGTCGGATTGTAGCCTATCGCGATTGCGGTTTATCGTATCGCGACATTGCTGCTCGCGTTGGTCGACATCGAATGACTCTTAGCAGAATATGGAATCGGTGGGTTCAGGAGGGTTATACGGAACGCCGTGCTGGCTCCCAACGGCCACGTATCACTAGCAGTCGAGATGACAGGCATCTGATCCGCATGGCTGTAACGGATCGTGCAACCACGTCTCGATCCCTGACTCAATTGTTGGGGACGTATGCAAGACAACAACCATCTGCACGAACAGTTCGACGTCGTTTGCAGCAGCATGGCTATCAGCTCGGAGACCATGGCTGCGGTTATCCTTGACGCTGCATTACAGATAGGATCGTCTGCGATGGTGTAGTCAACGACGAACCTGGGTGCACGAAAGGCAAAACGTCATTTTTTCCAATGAATCCAGGTTCTGTTTACAGCATCATGATGGTCGCATCCGTGTTTGACGACATCGCGGTGAACGCACATTGGAAGCGTGTATTCGTCATCGCCATACTGGCGTACCACCCGGCGTGATGGTATGGGGTGCCATTGGTTACACATCTCGGTCACCTCTTGTTCGCATTGACGGCACTTTGAACAGCGGACGTTACATTTCAGATGTGTTACGACCCGTGGCTCTACCCTTCATTCGATCCCTGCGAAACCCTACATTTCAGCAGGATAATGCACGACCGCATGTTGCAGGTCCTGTACGGGCCTTTCTGGATACAGAAAATGTTCGACTGCTGCCCTGACCAGCACATTCTCCAGATCTCTCACCAGTTGAAAACGACTGGTCAATTGTGGTCGAGCAACTGGCTCGTCACAATATGCCATTCACTACTCTTGATGAACTGTGGTATCGTGTTGAAGCTGCATGGATGCCCAGGTGTATCAAGGCCGTTAATACGGTCAGACGTGTTTGTTCTGGGTACTGATTTATCAGGATCTATGCACCCAAATTGCGTGAAAATGTAATCAAAAATGGTTCAAATGGCTCTGAGCACTATGGGACTTAACATCTGTGGTCATCAGTCTCCTAGAACTTAGAACTACTTAAACCTAACTAACCTAAGGGCATCACACACATCAATGCCCGAGGCAGGATTCGAACCTGCGACCGTAGCAGTCCCGCGGTTCCGGACTGTAGCGCCTAGAACCGCACGGCCACCGCGGCCGGCAAATGTAATTACATGTCAGCTCTAGTATAATATATTTGTGCAATGAATACCCGTTTATCATCTGCATTTCTTCTTGGTGTAGCAATTTTAATGGCCAGTAGTGTAATTCTTGAATCTTGTCCGTGTCCTTCTCACGACTATAGTCAACGACTAACGTTCCCTCACGGCTAGCTAAGGTGCGAAGCGACGACTATCACTGTCGAAGACCAGAGTACAGTGCAACGTATTGAGGTGCAATGCGAACTGAGTCCCGATGCGGTCCTATCACACTTCCCTGGGGCAGCCATGACCGTACAATTTTCTCTGAACTCTCGGGCCGTGGAGATCTATTGCTTAAAAAGTCTTCTAGCCAGTCACATATCTGCGAACTTACTCCGTTTGCCCGTACCTTCGTTAACAGCGTGCTGTGGGCTAGATCGCCAGAACTGTCCCCGATAGAACATGTATGTGACCAGCTTGTGGTCCCAGCTTCGTCCAGTGCCAGTATCCAGAATATGCAGGACCAGTTATGACAATCGTGCGTCAGCTTGCCTCAGGATAGGACACAACGGCTTTGAAACCCTTCATAAGTGAATCGGTGGAGGCATCCAAACCAGAGATGGTGCAAAGTCGTCCTGGTAAGTAGATTCATACTGGTAAATCTTTCTAAAATTGACTCGATATTGTGATCACTGAAATAACATTACATACCCTCTCAACCTGTCAAGTTTCGTTTCGTTTCCTCGTCTCTTTCTGGGTGTTAGGCTTTTTTCGTCAGGCAGTGTCGTTTTGTCCCTTCTAAATGAGAATAGACATCTGATATTCTTTGTCCTCACCAGAGTTCTAAAAGCGACAAAACAGTATAAAGCAAATGTCATGAATTGCAAACAATAATTCTTGCACGCCAAAGGAAATAAAAAAAAATTGGCATGCCAAACGTAGGCGTGACCTGCCGTTGACACAGCGACTGTTGCGATTCATTTTCAAATAAACCGCGACCCGTCGTCTATTATTTGATTTATTGACTGGTTCCGCTTATCAGCCGTGAGCTTCCTTAAATATTTATTTCTCTGGTGGCAAGACGTGGACAGATTGCACTCAGATTCGTGAGGCCAGTTAACGAGCTGTTCGAGTGTGAAGTAGCGGTCCCCAAGAGACAATGATGTGCTCAACCCTGCACCTCAGTACTGCGTCCGAGTGACGCCATTGGCAGAGGATGACAGGAAGGCCGGTCGGTACCGAATGGCCAGTGAGAGCCAGTACGCGGAGCTGGAGCGTTTGAGGTTAAGAGTACCGCTCCATATGATCGTCAACAGTTCAGCAACCGAACGTTGCTCTTAACCCACGCGGTGCGACTAAGGCAACGATGACCTGGTGGCCCTTTCGTTTGATGATCGGGGAGAACAAATCAAATAATATGCGACATGTGGTGTCTATATGAACACAAATCAGTTGATATCATAAGTGCAAACAGTGTTCTATTTTAACTTCTCTCGCCATTAAACTGAAGTTAAATTATTATGAGTGAATAATATCTAGCCGGTCGCTGTGGCCGAGCGGTTCTAGGCGCTTCAGTCCGGAACCGCGTGACTGCTACGGTCGCAGGTTCGAATCCCGCCTCTGCCATGGATGTGTGTGATGTCCTTAGGTTAGTCAGCTTTAACTAGTTCTAAGTTACAGGGCACTGATGACCTCAGAAGTTAAGTCCCATAGTGCTCAGAGCCATTTGAATAATATCTAGTTACTTGAATGGAAGCTTTTGGGCGAGAGAAGTCGCTTCCCCAGTATTTTAACACAAATATCTCGCACATTCCCAGGTATAAATTTAATTCTTGTTTAAATTTTCAAGTCATTCCGCACCGACGTAATTCACCTGATCTTGCACGCTCAGATTTTCACCTTTCCCATTCTCTGGAGAACAACTTTCAAGGAAATTCCGTTCCCGACGAAAATGCGCTCCGAATTTGGCTCAACTAGTTCTTCGCCTCCAAACCACGCGATTTCTATAATCGCGGAATAGGAATGTTACCCCAGCTTTGGCTGACTGTTGGTAACAATGGAGCAGAATATATTATTGATAACTAAATCGTACTCTGTTCGCCTCTCGATGTCTAAGTCAGCACCTGGAATGAAATTTTTGTGGTTCTGCAGAATTCCGGCGATCGTCGACTCTAAAAATTCTTAAAATAGTCAAGAGGCACAGTCGTACGCCGTGAGGAAGCCGTCTGTGGTGCTATGACGCATTCACTCTGCAGCACGGGAACGAGTTTCCTAGTTGTGTATTAATTTCGATGAAAGTCCAGAAATGAATCTCTCAAAATACAGCAGGCTTTATTGACTTCCCAGGATAAAAAGTTCCCTAGGAGTTAAGACACACCAAATAATGTTCCGAGACACAAACAAAGGAGAAGTTAAAACAACCAAAGAATTAAACGTATCGTTTTCATTCATGAAATATTTCCCCATAAATGATCTTCATAGCTACATTTGAGGATACACCATCTCTTGTATGACATGAAATGTTGTTATAGTTAATCAAATTACACTGCGTATTGAAAATGGTATCTTCCAACAATGCCGCTATATATACAGGGTGAGTCACCTAACGTTACCGCTGGATATATTTCGTAAACCACATCAAATGCTGACGAACCGATTCCACAGACCGAACGTGAGGAGAGGGGCTAGTGTAATTGTTTAATACAAACCATACAAAAATGCACCGAAGTATGTTTTTTAACACAAACCTACGTTTTTTTAAATGGAACCACGTTAGTTTTGTTAGCACATCTGAACATATAAACAAATACGTAATCAGTGCCGTTTGTTGCATTGTAAAATGTTTATTACATCCAGAGATATTGTAACCTAAAGTTGACGCTTGAAACCTCCGACGTTCAGTTGCGTGTTGTAACAAACACGGGCCACGGTCGGCGAGCAGCATCTGCAGGGACATGTTTACGATGACGACTGTGTTTACGAGTGTGGCTGTAGTGCACTGTTGTGGTTTGGTCTAGCTTTCGCAGTGTCCGCATGTACCGCTTGCTGCTATTGTTGTTCTGCATTCGTCTCCGCATGCAGACCAATTGTAGTACACCGTGTTACCAGACGTCTGTGATAGTGAAGTGTTGTAGGAACTGTGACCATGGTGTATTCGAACTCTGAAAAGGTGGAGATGATACTCATCTATGGTGAGTGTCGACGAAATGCAGCTGAAGCCTGCAGGGTGTAAGCAGAACGGTACCCGGACAGAGACCATCCAACGTGCCGCACATTGCAAAACATCTACCGCCAACTGTATGCAACAGGTATGGTCGTAGCACGCAAACGGGTCCGTAACAGGCCCGTCACAGGAGAAGCGGGTGCAGTTGGTGTGTTAGCTGCTGTTGCCATGAACCCACACATGAGTACTCGGGACATTGTGAGAGCCGGTGGACTGAGTCAAAGTAGTGTCAGGCGCATACTGCATCGTCACCGCTTTCACCCGTTTCATGTGTCGCTACATCAGCAATTACATGGCGATGACTTTAATCATCGAGTGCAATTCTGTCAATGGGCATTAATAGAGAATGCGTTGCAGTTCTACCTTTTTACCGATGAAGCGGGTTTCACAAACCACGGGGCAGTGAATCTACGGAACATGCACTACTGGTCCGTGGACAATCCTCGCTGGCTCAGTCAGGTAGAGCGACAGCGACCGTGGACTGTAAATGTATGGTGCGGAATCATTGGCGACCACCTCGTTGGTCCTCGCTTCATTGCAGTGGCCCAAAAAGCTGCAACATACATCGCGTTTCTACAGAATGATCTGCCAACGTTGCTCGAAAATGTCCCACTGGAAACGCGTCGACGTATGTGGTAGCTGCATGATGGTGCACCTCCACATTCCGCAATTAACACAAGGCTGACCCTTGGCAGGATGTTCGACGGGCGTTTCATAGGACGTGGAGGACGCATAAATTGGCCAGCCCGTTCTCCTGATCTTACACCTCTGGACTTCTTTCTGTGGGGTACGTTAAAGGAGAATGTGTACCGTGATGTACCTACAACCCCAGAGGATATGAAACAACGTATTTTGGCAGCCTGCGGCGACATTACACCAGATGTACTGCGGCGTGTACGACATTCATTACGCCAGAGATTGCAATTGTGTGAAGCAAATGATGGCCACCACATTGAACATCTATTGGCCTGACATGTCGGGACACACTCTATTCCACTCCGTAATTGAAAACGGAAACCACGTGTGTACGTGTACCTCACCCCTCATGATAATGTACATGTGCGTCAGTGAAAAAGACCAATAAAAAGGTGTTAGCATGTGGACGTAATGTGCTATTCCAGTCTCTTCTGTACCTAAGGTCCATCATCGTTCCCTTTGGATCCCTACGTAATTCGGTGCTCTCCGATACACACGATCGAACAGCGGAGGAGTGGTACTCAAGCGTCAACTTTAGGTTACAATATCTCCGGATGTAATTCACATTTTACAATGCAACGAGCAGCACTGATTTCGTATTTGTTTATATGTTGAGATGTGCTAACAAAACTAACGGGGTTCCATTTAAAAAAAAACGTAGGCTTGTGTTAAAAAACATACTTCCGTGCATTTTTTTATGGTTTGTATTAACCAATGACACTAGCCCCTCTCCTCACGTTCGGTCTATGGAATCGATTCGTCAGTATTTGATGTGGTTTACGAAATAGATCGAGCCGTAATGTTAGGTGTCTCAGCCTGTATATACACGGAAGGTGATACTACACTTAGCTTATTTCGAATCACCATTTGTATGAATTTTAATTGGTATGATGTTTTCATTCGAATTAAACAATTAACGAATAACTTTAGAGTTTCAACCCTGCTGGACCGTCACAAGCAACGATCTGCCAATCGCTGCGGGAGATCCTCAGTATTCACGGAAACGCTAGCAGTATTAAGCCGCTGTAGCCCTGCACGTCCTAGATACGACATCCTACTAGAGCAATGGTCATCAGACTTCGGCCCCAATCAAGTGTTCGCGAGGCCCGGGGTTCTCAGCCGTGTTTTGTAATAATAGGCAAACATCAACGAACAGTCGAATCCAAAAAAAGTAAACTAATGTTAAGAGTTTCTTGTTGTTGTTGTCTTCAGTCCTGAGACTGGTCTGATGCAGCTCTCCATGCTACTCCATCCTGTGCAAGCTTCATCATCTCCCAGTACCTACTGCAACCTACATCCTTCTGAATCTGCTTAGTGTATTCATCTCTTGGTCTCCCTCTACGATTTTTACCCACCACGCTGCCCTCCAATGCTAAATTTGTGATCCCTTGATGCCTCAAAACATGTCCTACCAACCGAACCCTTCTTCTAGTCAAGTTGTGCCACAAACTTCTCTTCTCCCCAATCCTATTCAATACCTCATTAGTTACGTGATCTACCCACCTTATCTTCAGCATTCTTCTGTAGCACCACATTTCGAAAGCTTCTATTCTCTTCTTGTCCAAACTATTTATCGTCCATGTTTCACTTCCATACATGGCTACACTCCATACAAATACTTTCAGAAACGACTTCCTGACACTTAAATCAATACTCGATGTTAACAAATTTCTCTTCTTCAGAAACGATTTCCTTGCCATTGCCAGTCTACATTTCATATCCTCTCTACTTCGACCATCATCAGTTATATTGCTCCCCAAATAGCAAAACTCCTTTACTACTTTAAGTGTCTCATTTCCTAATCTAATTCCCTCAGCATCACCCGACTTAATTCGACTACATTCCATTATCCTCGTTTTGCTTTTGTTGATGTTCATCTTATACCCTCCTTTCAAGACACTGTCCATTGCGTTGAGCTGCTGTTCCAAGTCCTTTGCTGCCTCTGACAGAATTACAATGTCATCGGCGAATCTTAAAGTTTTTATTTTTTCTCCGTGGATTTTAATACCTACTCCGAATTTTTCTTTTGTTTCCTTTACTGCTTGCTCAATATACAGATTGAATAACATCGGGGAGAGGCTACAGCCCTGTCTCACTCCCTTCCCAACCACTGCTTCCCTTTCATATACCTCGACTCTTATAACTGCCATCTGGTTTCTGTACAAATTGTAAATAGTTTTTTAACAGAGTAATTTCTCTGCTCAAAAACAAAAATACTTATAGGAAGAGTAATATTTTAAGATGTGCGTAATGTTAATTGACCTTAGTGAATTTGGCCGTGAGCTGAGTATAGTTGGTCGCTTACCTCAGGAAAAGGGATAAACAGCGCGGTGATTTATGGTTTACAGGATATGAAAGGAAAATTGTTTTATTGTTCGTCTTCCAGTACTTAAAACTAACGGGCGTGCGCGAGTTTGCCACTCAGTTGGAACGGTATAAATTTCAAACGGGAGTAACGTGCTCATCACAGACACAGAGCACGAGAATAAAATGATTTTCTCATTCTAAGAAGGCTCGTTTTGACATTAGTGACACTGCAACGAGGAAGGTTAAAAAATAAGGTGTGTGAATACCGCATGCTCCAAATCAAAATGATAAAAATTAGCTCGTGGCCATATGTGCATCTGATTGCTGTTCAACTGGCTCTTGAACGACACTGACCATTCCTATCCTGTATCATTACTGGTGATTAGAAATGGTGTCTCTATTCGAACATAAGGAAAAGAAAGGAATCGTTGAGCCCAAACAAAGCAGCAAGTCACCGTACGAAGACCTGCGCGCATCTTCAAAAGATGTTATGTATGTGGTGGAAAAGCGACGGTCTGGTGTACTACAAATTGTTTCCACGAGGAGGAACCATCACTGCTGACATTTATTGTCAAAAACTGACACATCTTGCAGACGCAGTCCAAGAACGATGACCAGCAAAACTGTGTGAAGTGATGCTACTCCACGATAATGCCCGCCTGCATGGTACTAGACTGACAAAATACTATACAGTGGTTGGGTTCGGGAGTCATTCCGCACCGACCTTATTCAAAAATGGTTCAAATGGTTCAAATGGCTCTGAGCACTATGGGACTAACTTCTGAGTTCATCAGTCCCCTAGAACTTACAAGGGGACTTCTCCATCGCACCCCCCTCAGATTTAGTTATAAGTTGGCACAGTGGATAGGCCTTGAAAAACTGAACACAGATCAATGGAGAAAACAGGAAGAAGTTGTGTGGAACTATGAAAAAATAAGCAAAATCAACAAACTGATTAGTCCATGTGCAAGATAGGCAACATAAAGGATAGTGCAAGCTCAGGAGCGCCGTGGTCTCGTGGTTAGCGTGAGCAGCTGCGGAATGAGAGGTCCTTGGTTCAAGTCTTCCCTTGCGTGAAAAGTTTACTTTGTTTATTTTCGCAAAGTTATGATCTGTCCGTTCGTTCATTGACGTCTCTGTTCACTGTAATAAGTTTAGTGTCTGTGTTTTGCGACAGTACCGCAAAACCGTGCGATTAGTAGACGAAAGGACGTGCCTCTCCAATGGGAACCGAAAACATTTGATCGCAAGGTCATAGGTCAACCGATTCCTCCACATGAAAACACGTCTGATATATTCTATACGACACTGGTGAAAGCATGCGCGTCACATGACAGGAATATGTTGTCTACCCACCTAACTTGTACACTTGGCGAATGGGTAAAAAGATTCTTCTACCTTGCCCGATTTAGGTTTTCTTGTGGATGTGATAATCACTCCCAAAAATTGATGAAAACATAAGCGTTTGTTACATAAACTGAAAATAAGAAGTTAAACTTTTCACCCGAGGGTAGGTTTGAACCAAGGACCTCTCACACCGCAGCTGCTCACGCTAACCACGGGACCATGGCGCTCCTGAGCTCACGTTAGACTTGATGGTGCTTATCATACGCATGGACTACTCAGTTGGAATATTTTGCTTATTTTTTCATAGTTCCACACAACTTCTTCCTGTTTTCTCGATTGATCTGTGTTTCGTTTTTCAAGGCCTGTCCACTGTGCCAACTTTAACTAAATCTGAAGGGGGTGCGATGGGGAGGTTCCCTTGTTAGAACTACTTAAACCTGACGAACCTAAGGACATCACACACATCCATGCCCGAGGGATGATTCGAACCTGCGACCGTAGCGGTCGCGCGACCTTATTCACCTGATCTTGCGCCCTTATATTTTCACCTTTGCCATTCTCTGGAGAAACATTTTCAAGCAAATTCAGTTCCGGACGAAAATGCGCTCAGAACGTGGCTCGTCGAGTTCTTCGTCACAAAACGACGTGATTTCTGTAGTCGCGGAATCGTAAAGTTACCCCAGCGTTGGCACACTGTTGTAAACAGTGAAGGAGAATATATTATTGATGACTAGTCTCTGTTGTGTGTATCTGTTGTGTTTATTAATTTCACGAAAAACGCTACGACCCTAAGCACCATCCTTATTGACTCCGCCGCGCAGGTAGGTGTTGTGTTTCTTGATTTAGAGAAAGCATTCTGTACATTTCCGGACCGCTTCTTAATGAACAAAATACGGACGTACGGTGTATCGAGTCAACTGTGTGACTGGACTGAATAGTTTCTAGCAAACAATGCATTATGTCATTCGGATGAGTCTCAAGGAAGTGGTATAAGACCACTGCTTTTGAGAGTATATGTAAATGACATAATAGTCAACATCGGAAGTTCCATGAGACTTTTCGGGGTGATGCTGTTGTGCTTTTTCCTACCTACGGGTCTGCAGCTAGTGGTCTAGTGGCTAGTATTGCTTCCTCTGGATCATAGGATCCCGGGTTCGATTCCCGGCCAGGTTGGGGATTTTCTCCGCCAGGGAACTGGGTGTTTGTGGTGTCCTAACCATTTCATCTTCACCATCACCACCATCACCACCACCATCACCATCACCATCACCACCACCACCACCACCACCACCATCACCACCACCACCACCACCATCACCATCATCATCATTCGTGGTTGTGGCTCAATTGGGCTGTGTAAAAATTGGGACTTATTACGGGCGCTGATGACCGTGCAGTTGAGCGCCACACAAACCCATCATCATCATATTCATCATCATCATCATCATATTCATCATCCTACGTACGGGGCCTATTCGGAAAGTAAGATCCGATCGGTTGCAAAATGGAAACCATTGTGAAAATCAAAAATGTTTTGTTTGCTACTTCTTTACATGGTCGGCGCTCCGATTTAGGCATTTGTCATAGCGTCCAACCAACTTTCTAATACGCTCGTCATAGAAGCAAGCGGTGTGTGCTTCGTGCCAATTCTCTGCTCTGGTCTGCAGCTCTTTGTTTGTGCCAGAACGTTGTCTTCATAGCTAGCGGGTGGTGTGAGCCGAGATGAAACTCGGAGAGAGTCAATTACGGGTTCTATTGTGAGTGATCAAACACTTCCCATCGAAAACGCTGCAGAAGCATCTTTATTGCACCTTCAGAGTGCGGCCGAGGATTGTCATTCAGAAGGAAACATGTGACAGTTATGTAGGCTGCGTGCCGTCAGGCGAAATGTGACACCAGGCTGTCGTACTTGGCGGGAGACACTATCGCTCTAAGCATCTTTACTTGCTCACAGTACGCCCAGAAGTGAAAAACGTGACATGACGCTATCGACGGGCATATTAGACACACTGCCCAACATTCTGTGCAAGGTTTCATCGAATTTTCATCTAGTTTTCCATTTCGCAACCTATCGGACCTTACTTTTCAAATAGCCCTCGTACATATCGCGAACAGACCACGAAGATAGAATTAGAGATTGATTCGAGCTCTGAGCCGTGAACCGTTCGCGACTTCAACAGGAAAGGCATGAGAGTGACACTGGTCCACTAACAAGGGAACCTCCCCATCGCACCCCCCTCAGATTTAGGTATAAGTTGGCACAGTGGATAGGCCTTGAAAAACTGAACACAGATCAATCGAGAAAACAGGAAGAAGTTGGGTGGAACTATGAAAAAAATAAGCATAATATACAAACTGAGTAGTCCATGCGCAAGATAAGCAACAACAAGGATAATATGAGTTCAGGACCGCCGTGGTCCCGTGGTTAGCGTGAGCAGCTGCGGAACGAGAGGTCCTTGGTTCAAGCCTCCCCTCTAGTGAAATATTTAATTTTTTATTTTCAGACAATTATCTGTCCGTCCGTCCAATGCGAGGTAACTGACGTCCACAAGAAAACCTAAATCGGGCAAGGTAGAAGAATATTTTTACCCATTCGCCAAGTGTACAAGTTAGGTGGGTCGACAACATATTCCTGTCATGTGAAGCACATGCCGTCACCAGTGTCGTATACAATATATCAGACGAGTTTTCCTGTGGAGGAATCGGTTGACCTATGACCTTGCGATCAAATGTTTTCTGTTCCCATTGGAGAAGCACGTCCTTTCGTCTACCAATCGCACGGTATTGCGGTGCGGTCGCAAAACACAGACACTAAACTTATTACAGTGAACAGAGACGTCAATGAACGAACGGACAGATCATAACTTTGCTAAAATAAAGAAAACAAACACTTTCACTCGAGGGAAGACCTGAACCAAGGACCTCTCGTTCCGCGGCTGGTCACGCTTACCACGGGACCACGGCGCTCCTCAAGCTCCCATTATCCTTGACGTTGCCTATCTTGCGCATGGACTACGCAGTTTGGATATTTTGCTTATTTTTTTCATAGTTCCACGCAACTTCTTCCTCTTTTCTCGATTGATCTGTGTTCAGTTTTTCAAGGCCTATCCACTGCGCCAACGTAGAACTAAATCTGAGGGGGGTGCGATGGGGAGGTTCCCTTCTAAGTACCTCCATATACCGCAAGTAGGCATGCGCAGTGCACATGCAGGTGTAGAATGTAAACGCCGTAGCAAAAGCTTGCGGAAGCTATGGCCACTGGGCGCACGCCTTACGGTACATGGACCGAAACTCAGGTGGCGCTCCGCCGGTGACGGAACAGAGGACAGAAGATAGCACAGCCCCAGGGCGGTCGCTCCTGGCGTCTTCCGCGACAGTGCGGGCACCTGCCCTGCCGGGCCGCCCACGCGTGCTGCGCCGTGCCGTGCCTGCTGCCAAGGCCACCCAGCGACCTCGCACCGCGCCCTGTCGCCTTTCTCCCCGCTTCTTCTTCTCCTCCTCCTCCTCCTCCTCTTGTTTGGGATCACGACCGCACCAAAAGCACAGCCGCCCCTGCCTCCTTCCGAGCGACTGCACTGGTTCGGTTTCTGATCCAGATTACCGAAAGTCCTCGCAGGCAGTATCCCCACGCACTTAGGAACTTCCTGCATGCAGGAGTAGCTGTGGATCAGCAACTTCTTTTAGTCAATATGAAACATCCCCTTTGGAAAATTGTGAATTACATTGCTGGTAAACTTCTACGTTATTTGGTACAAAGACAGCTGAGTAAAACTGAACGTACTCAGACATTTCGCTCTGTACCTATTCTGATCAACACTAAACTGACACACAATATTTTTTTACCGCAACGCAATCTGACTTTCAATAATCCCTACAAAAGAATGGCCCTGACTAACAGTAACCTATACTTTTCATGAATCACTTATCTCACAAAAATCTTCGTTACTCGAACTACTGCAATACAGCGACGCCAATACTGCCAGCTAAATCAAAGATTTTAACTACTGAAGGCACTAACTACTGGTAGGCATAGTTAAAAAATGAAAGATTTTGATAGAGAACAAACAATGTATTTTCCTTAATAGTGTTCAAAAGTCATTATATATAGGGTGTTACAATAAGGTACGGCCAAACTTTCAGGAAACATTCCTCACAAAGAAAGAAAGAAAATATGTTATGTGGACATGTGTCCGGAAACGCTTACTTTCCATGTTCGAGCTCATTTTATTACTTCTCTTCAAATCACATTAATCATCGAATAGAAACACACAGCAACAGAACGTACCAGCGTGACTTCAAACACTTTGTTACAGGAAATGTTCAAAATGTCCTCCGTTAGCGAGGATACATGCATCCACCCTCCGTCGCATGGAATCCCTGATGCGCTAATGCAGCCCTGCAGAATGGCGTATTGTATCACAGCCGTCCACAATACGAGCACGAAGAGTCTCTACATTTGGTACCGGGGTTGCGTAGACAAGAGCTTTCAAATGCCCCCATAAATGAAAGTCAAGAGGGTTGAGGTCAGGGGAGCTTGGAGGCCATGGAATTGGTCCGCCTCTACCAATCCATCGGTCACCGAATCTGTTGTTGAGAAGCGTACGAACACTTAGACTGAAATGTGCAGGAGCCCCATCGTGCATGAACCACACGTTCTGTCGTATTTGTAAAGGCACATGTTCTAGCAGCACAGGTAGAGTATACCGTATGAAATCATGATAACGTGCTCCATTGAGCGTAGGTGGAAGAACATGGGGCCCAATCAAGACATCACCAACAATGCCTGCCCAAACGTTCACAGAAAATCTGTGTTGATGACGTGATTGCACAATTGCTTGCGGATTCTCGTCAGCCCACACATGTTGTTTGTGAAAATTTACAATTTGATCACGTTGGAATAAAGCCTCATCCGTGAAGAGAACATTTTCACTGAAATGAGGATTGACACATTGTTGGATGAACCATTCGCAGAAGTATACCCGTGGAGGCCAATCAGCTGCTGATAGTGCCTGCACACGCTGTACATAGTACGGAAGTAACTGGTTCTCCCGTAGCACTCTCCATAGAGTGACGTGGTCAGCGTTACCTCGTACAGCAGCAACTTCTCTGACGCTGACGTTTGGGTTATCGTCAACTGCACGAAGAATTGCCTCGTCCATTGCAGGTGTCCTCGTCGTTCTAGGTCTCTCCCAGTCGCGAATCATAGGCTGGAATGTTCCGTGCTCCCTAAGACGCCGATCAATTGCTTCCTGTCGTGACACCTTCGTTCTGGAAATTTGTCTCGATACAAACGTACCGCGCCACGGCTATTGCCCCGTGCTGATCCATACATCAAATGGGCATCTGCCAACTCCGCATTTGTAAACATTGCACTGACTGCAAAACCACGTTCGTGATGAACACTAACCTGTTGATGCTACGTATTGATGTGCTTGATGCTAGTACTGTAGAGCAATGAGTCGCATGTCAACACAAGCACCGAAGTCAACATTACCTTCCTTCAATTGGGCCAACTGGCGGTGAATCGAGGAAGTACAGTACATACTGACGAAACTAAAATGAGCTCTAACATGGAAATTAAGCGTTTCCGGACACATGTCCACATAACACATTTTCTTTATTTGTGTGTGAGGAATGTTTCCTGAAAGTTTGGCCGTACCTTTTTGTAACACCCTATATATATATATATATATATATATATATATATATATATATATATATATATATATATATATATATATATATATACACACACATCAGTTCATGACATACATCTTTACAAATTTCCTTTTTCTGGCGGACACACGTCCAGATCGTCCGTTCTCAAAACTCCGGCATCTCTCCTCCACATCCACCACTGCTGGCGGCTCACCTCCAACTGCCCAACGCTACGCGCTGTTCACATCCAGCTACCCAACACTACGCAAGCAAATACTCCAACAATGAGTCCAACTAGCCACAGACTGCCCACAGTGCAGTCAGCGATTTTCATACAGAGCACTACGTGGCGTTACCAACATAAATACCTAAATAGCCTACTTACAAATAGAACGAAAAAGCAGCCTAAAGTTGCAAATTTTACATTTGTTTTATGCAGCCTAGTTTCAGGCCGAGACCCATTTTCAGGTCGTCGTGACGTGGTCGAAAATGGCATTTCCCAAGATGTGAAACACATGTCAAAACGTTCAACGAAGAGTTATAGCGCGTACAGATAACTATCCATTGTAACTGTTCGTTGGACATTTTTTAAATAGTTCTCACATCTTCGGAAATGCCATTTTCGACTGTGTTACAATGATTTGAAAATTAATCTCGGTCCGAAACTAGTTATCGACTGAAAAAAAAGGTAAAATTTGCAACTTCAGACTGGTTTTTCGTTCTACTGATCGCCACACACTTGACTCAATCGTACTATGTCAATACCTCAGTCGCTCCGGGCAAACTGTCATCACTAAGAAATTGTAGAAGGGAACTGTAGAAGGAAGCGGTCGGTAAGACACATTCTGAGGTATCAATGATCACCGGTTGAATACTGGAGAAGAGTTAGGGGTCTAAAATCGGGAGAGGAAGGAGAGATGACTACAGTAAGCATATTCAGAAGGATGTGACTTGCAATAGTTACTCGAAGATGAGGGGGCTTGCACAGGATAGAGTAGCGTGGAGAGCTGCATCAAACCGGTCTCTGGGCTGAAGACCACAACAAGAAGTCATATTCTGCATGGAGTACTCTAAACCCGGTGACTGCAATCACCGGTCGATTGCGTGCTTATTTAATAAGTCGGGAAACTTGGTATGAAAATTTCCACTATAATAACAATTTCTCTCTGTATTCTGAAACTGTCGATCTGCAGCTGCGATACAGTGCCATCGGATGGTGAGGTAAAAATAATTTAAAAGCACGCCATGCGTATTATTTAGTTAACTCATCAGAAAGTAGCCGTGTACTTCAAATTGGCCTCACAGTAACACTGTTGCAGAGGAAGATCTCTCTTCATGGGGGTGGTACCACATCGAATGGCCGGTCTAGGAGCCAGGTAGTTTCCCCTGCCTTACTGCCAAAAAAAAAAAAAGCCCAATGGGAGGTCAGAGCAGCCGGCCGCTGTGACCGAGCGGTTCTACGCGCTTCACTCCGGAACCGCGCTGCTGCTACGGTCGCAGGTTGGAATCCTACCTCGGGCATGGATGTGTGTGCTGTCCTTAGGTTAGTTAGGTTTAAGTAGTTCTAAGTTCTAGGGGACTGATGACCTCAGTAGTTAAGTCCCATAGTGCTCAGAGCCATTTGAACAACCAGTTGCTTGGGTCCATGGCTTGGTGAGGTCGAAATCTGGACTCATCCGACCAAGTCACAGTTTTACATTCGTCTTGCGTCCAACCGATGTGGATACGAGCCCAGGAGTGTTGCTGCAGGCCTATGTCGTGCTGCTAGTAAGGCATTCGCATCGGTCGGCTGCTACCACAGCCCATTAACGACAAATTTCGCCGCACTGTCCTAACGGATACCTTGTTCGCGCGCCCCACATGGATTTTTGCAGGTATTTCACGCAGTGTTGCTTTTCTGTTAGCACTGGCAACTCAACGCAAAAGCCTCTGCCCACGATCGTTAATGAAAGCCGTCGGAGACTGCAATGTCCGTGGTGAGAGGTAATGCCTGAAATATGCTGTTCTCGGTACACTCTTGACACCGTAGATTTCGGAATATTGAATTTCCTAACCATTTCCAAATTGTAATGTTCCATGTGTCTAGCTCCAAGTACCATTCCGCGTTTAAAGTCTGTTTGTTCCCATCTTGCTGCCATAATCACTTCGCGAACCTTTTCACACGCATCCCCTGAGTACAAATTACGGCTCCGCTAATGCACTGTCGTTTTACGTCTTGTGTACGTGATACTAACACCATCTTTATGTGTACGTATCGCTATCCCATGACGTTCGTCATCTCAGTGTGTATCGATAACAATCCCATCACACTGTGAGAGCACCCACGCGCCCACCAGTCATCAGTATTACGTGCGTACACATCCTGATCCGCGTTTTTCTCATAGTCGACAATGTCTCCCATCTCCTCCTCAACGTGGTTTCCCGTTATGAGGACTACCTAGATCCTAGTCGAACATTTTATTCAACTCTGATAAATTGCCTTACAAATTTTATGCCTGTAGAGGACTAGTGATAAGAAAGAAAATCCGAGATTGTGGCCTGGTGTCATCCCGTAACCTAATACTGTCAGGCTTTCTATTGTTTTCAGTTGCGTTCAACAATTGGCTTCGTGCCTTTCTGTTAAGAGTTTGTGGCCTTCCCATGTCACTTATTCTACGATATTTTCTGACTGAAGCACCTGCTGTAGGTTCCAACACAAATACTACCAAGATAAGATCTACAGGTCTTCTTCTTTTAGTGTTCAACCCTGAGGTTGGTGTGCAGAAGAGCGCCATTCGTCTCCTCTGTCTGCCTTCCTCTTCATTTCCACGTATGTCTTACATCCAACGTCATTCACGATCTGTTGCATGTATGATATCCTTGGTCGTCCCCGCCGATTCCTTCTCTCAATAGCTCCTTCTGCTATTGTTCCAGTGATGTTGTGTCGTAGGATGTGCCCTATAAGTTTGTATCTTCTTGTTTGGATGTGTCTCCACAGAGATCTGGTTTCCTGTACTCTTCTAAACACCTCTTCATTTGTGTTACTTTGTCTCTCCAGCTGATCTTCAACATCCTTCTATAGCACCACATCTCCAGGGCCTCTAGCCGTCTTCTCTCTTCTCTTCCAATCGTCCAAGTTTCACAGCCGTATAGGGCCACACTCCAAACGAAACCTTTCGTGATACGTTTCCTTATTGCCAGACTGATGTTGTTGCTGGGGTGAGTAAGTTCCTTCTCCGATTAAATGCCATTTTGGCCTTTTGTATTCTGGTCGCAATTTCTTTCCGGCTTCTACCATCTCTTGTGATTTTGCTTCCCAGGTAAGTAAATTCCTCTATCACTTCCAGCTCCTCTCTTCCAATTCTCATTCTCAAAGGGTCATATTCCGCTCCTGTACTGCATACCATCACTTTAGTCTTCTTGTTTATTCTCATTCCATACTGATTGCATAGAATTTTTTTCATTGTTAAGAGGTCTACCTCTAGATCTTCTTTTTGTCTCCGTGACTATATCAATATCATCTGCATAACATAGCATGCCTATCTTCTGCCCATTAATTTTGATCCACACCTCAGTAGATCTCCAGGTAAGCTATCATTTATCTAAGGACAGAAGTGTAAGTAGCGTTTAGGGCATCAGGTCCAATCTAAATCAACGTCTACATGGTTACTCTGCAAATCACACTTAAGCGCCTGGCAGAAGTTTCATGGAACCACCTTCACAACAATTCTGTTATTCCATTTCAACGAAATATTTTCACATTCGGAGGAGGAAGCTGGTGACTGAAATTTCGTGAGAAGATCCCTCCGCAACGAGAAACGCGGTTGTTTTAATTATGTACACCCCAAATCCTGAATCACGTGCGTGAAACTCTCTCCCCTACTTCTCTATTATACAAAACGTGCTGGTCCTCTCTGAACTGTATCGATGTATTCCGTTAACCGTATCTGGTAAGGATCCCATACTGCGCAACAGCACTCCAAAAGAGGTCGGACAAGCGTAGTGTAGGCATTCTCTTCAGCAGATCTGTTGCATCTTCTAAGTATTCTCTGTCTTTGGTTTGCCTTCCTCACAACATTTTCTGTGTGTGCTTTCCAATGTAAGTTGGTCATAATTATAATTCCTAGGTGTTTAGTTGAATTTACGGCCTTCAGATTTGATGGATTTATCGTGTAACTGAAGTTTAACGGATTCCTTTTACCGCTTACGTGAATGACCTCACACTTCTCATTATTTAGTGTCAATGGCCAATTTTCGCACCATACACACAACTTTTCTACATCGTTTTGCAACTCGTTTTGATCTTACGATGATTTTAGTAGACGATAAACGACAGCATCATTTGCAAACAACATAAGACGGCTGCTCAAATTATCTCTTAAATCGTTTATAGAGTCTTTAACACTACCTTGTGGAACGTTTGAAATCACACATGTTTTACTCGATGACTCTCCGTCAATTACTACGAACTGTGATCTCTCTGACAGGAAACCACGAATCCAGTCGCATAACTGAGACGGTATTCCGTAAGTACGCAGTTTGATTACAAGCCGCTAGTAAAGTACACTGTCAAAAGTCTTTTGGAAATCTAGAAATACGGAATCAATTTGAAATCACTTGTCGATAGCACTCAATGTTTCGTGTAAGTTGTTCGTTGTTTCGCAAGAACGATGTTTTGTAAATGTATGTCGGCTGTGTGTCAATAGACCGTTTTCTTCGAGGTAATTCATAATGTTCGAACGCAATATATGTTCCAAAATCCTGCTGCATATCGACGTTAATGATACGGGCCTGTAATTTAGTGGATTACGCCTGTTGCCTTGTTGAATATCGGTGTGACCTGCGCAACTTTCCAGTGTTCAGGTACGGATCTTTCGTCGAGCGAGCGGTTGTATATGATTGTTAAGAATGGAGCTACTGCATCAGCATACTCTGAAAGAAACATAATTGGTACACAGTCTGGACCGGAAGACTTGCTTTTATTAAGTAACTGAAATTGATTTGCTTCTCAGAGGACATCCACTTCTAAGTGACCGCAAGTATTAATTCACCATTTAATCTGGCTATGTCTTTGAAATCATCCTCCTGAGACACGCTACTCTTTATTAAATATTAATTTATAAGCATAATTTGATATCAGTCGTCCAACGTTTCCTGACGTGGGGCTCCGAGACACAAAAGCTACATGTTGATTTCTCTCAACATGTCTTCCAAGACTCCTTTACGATCAGCGAGAAAGTGTCTATCGTCTGCGACCCTTAGCATCTGTATCTGTTCCGCTTACATGTTCTTTCCCTCTTCCAAAATCTTATATCCCTTCCTTCAATACTGCTTCGACGTACAAGTTGAACGGCAGAGGTAACAAATTGTAACTCTGATGCACATCTTTCTTAATACTAATTCATCTCTCTTCATATTGCGCTTTTAAAACTCTCACGTGACTTTTGCTGATTTTATATGTTGTTTGTCTGTTTGCAGAGTATAGCCCCATCCTCTCCAAAAGGCAGTTAAATACCAGGAAAGCTTCCACTGCCGCGTGACAGAGACCGTCTGAGTGCTTCGCGCACTGAAAGCACCACGCGTGCCTCCCTATGCTCAGATGCGGGGGGAAAACCCAGCATCCCTGTAAGGCCACAGACAAAGGGGGGTCTACCAGCTCCCTCGCAGTTTGGAAACTTTTCCGGACGTTGCTCTGAGACTCTCTCCGCTTGTTCGCCTAGGGTGGTCCTCGCACCACAGTTACTGAACTGCCTCTTTTACACTATAGACTTTGTCTCAACAGAGTGCTCGTTAGAACTGAAACTACTGCAGCGTCCCTGAAGTACTGAGTCTGTCTAGAGCAGTCGTTTTCTCCCACACGTCAGTGTCACAACTGTATTTTTCGACATAATCTCCGTTCAGTGTGACGACCTTACGCCATCTTGCTTGGAGGGTCTGTATGCTGCTATGGTACCACTCTACTGGTCGACCTCGGAGCCAACTTCTTCCTGCATCAATCGCCTCCCAATCATCCAAGTACTGCTTCTCACGGAGTCCATCGTTCATACGGCCAAACATGTGGAAGTCGGAATGGGCGAGACCCGGGCTGCAGGGTGGATGAGGAAGAACAGTCCAATGAAGTTTTGTGAGCTCCTCTAGGGTGCGTACACTTATGTGAGGCCTTACGTTCTACATCTGCATCTACACGGATACTCTGCAAATCACACTTAAGTGCCTCGCAGAAGTTTCATCTAACCACCTTCACAACCATTCTGTTATTCCACTCTCGAACATTGTGCGGAAAGAACGAACACCTATATCTTTCTGTACGAGCTCTGATTTCCTTTATTTTACCGTGGTGATCGATTCTCCCTATGTAGGTCTGTCTCAACAACATATTTTCGCATTCGGATGAGAATGTTGGTGATTGGAATTTCGTGAGAAGATTCCGCCGCAACGAAAAACACTTTCTTTTAATGATGTCCGGCCCAAATCCTGTTCATTTCAGGGACACTCTCTCTCCCATATTTCGCAATAATACAAAACGTGCTACCCTTCTTTGAAGTTTTTCGATATACTCCGTCAGTCCTATCTGGTAAGATATCATACCACGCAGCAGTATTCTAAGAGAGGACGGACAAGCGTAGTGTAAACAGTCTCCTCAGTAGATCTGTTACATTTTCTAAGTGTCCTGCCAGTAAAACGCAGCCTTTGGTTAGCCTTCCCCACAACATTTTCTTTGTATTCGTTCCAATTTACGTTGTTCGTAACTGTAATTCCCAGATATTTAGTTGAATTTACGGCCTTTACATTTGACTCATTTGTCGTGTAACCGAAGTTCAACGAATTCCTTTTAGCACTCATATAGATGACCTCACACTTTTCTTTATTTAGGGCCAAATGCCAATTTTCGCACCCAAAATATATTTGTTCTAAATCGTTGTGAAATTTGTTTTGATCTTTTTGATGATTTTTTAATCGATAAACGGCAGCGTCATCTGCAAACATCCTAAGACGGCTGCTCAAATTTTCTCCCAAATCGTTTATGTAGATGAGGAACAGCAAAGGGCCTATAACACTACCTTGAGGAACGCCAGAAATCACTTCTGTTTTACTCGACTTTCCGTGGATTACTACGAACTGTGACCTCTCTGACAGGAAATCACGAATCCAGTCACATAACTGTGACGATATTCCATAAGCACGCAATTTCACTCCAGGGCGCTTGTGTGTTAGTGTCAAAAAGCCTTCCGGAAATCGAGAAATACGGAATCGATCTGAAATCCCTTGTCAATAGCACTCAACAGTTCATGCGAATAAAGAGCTAGTTGTGTTTCACAAGAACGATTTTTTCTAAACCCATGTTGATTGTGTGTCAATGGACCGTTTTCTTCGAGGTAATTCATAATATTCGAATACAATAAATCTTACAAAATCCTGCTGCATATCGATGTTAATGATATGGGCATGTAATTAAATGAATTACTCCTACTACCTTTCTTGAATATTGGTGTGACCTGTGCAACTCAGTTTTTGGGTTCGGATATTTCGTCGAGCGAACGGTTGTATATGATTTAAGTACGGAGCTAATGCACCAGCATAGTCTGAAAGGAACCTTATTGGTATACAGTTTGGAACAGAAGGCCGGCCGCGATGGACGTGCGGTTCTAGGCGTTGCAGTCCGGAACCGCGGGACTGCTACGGTCGCAGGTTCGAATCCTGCCTCGGGCATGGATGTGTGTGATGTCCTTAGGTTAGTTAGGTTTAAGTAGTTCTAAGTTCTAGGGGACTGATGACCTCAGATCTTGAGTCCCATAGTGCTCAGAGCCATTTGGAACAGAAGACTTGCCTTTATTAAGTGATATAAGTTGCTTCACTGCTCCGAGCGTGAGAAAGAAGTTACGTTATCCTGGACAAGGAGAAGTTTTTTGGCGACGAACAGTTGAAGTAGTTTTTTTCTGTTTCTAGGGTAGCACAATAAACTTCGGAGTTGATAGATCCATCATGAAAGAGGAGATCAGATAGAATACCCGTACAGAGACCCAGAAAATCGACGTCATGACTTGGCTGGCTGAGGCTGCGGCTTTGTACTTCCTCTTCGGAGGAGAGGAGGGGTGTCGCCACTCCATGGATTTCCGTTTTGTTTCCGGTTCGAAGTGATGAACCCATCTTTCATCGCCTGTGTCTCTGACAGACAAAAAATTATCACGATCAGCCTTGTAGCTAGCAAGCAACTCCGCAGAGATAGTCCTTCGTTACTCATGTCTTCTGTGAGGTGGTGAGGAACCCAGCGGGAACACAGCCTTTCCTTTCCGGCATAGAAAAAACGCGTTAGTGTTCTAGTGACACGACTGGAAAAGTCGAAGGTCGAGTCATTGAGCGTGAACAAGAAATTACATCTTTTCCCTGCTGTCCAAGGTCAATAAGTCTTAGTGTTTTTTGTAGCATGTACGGTGAGCTGAGAGAGAGAGAGAGAGAGAGAGAGAGAGAGAGAGAGAGAGAGAGAGAGAGAGAGAGAGTTAGTTAGTTAGTGGCGTGATATATGATAAGACCTTTCACTTAAAAATATCTTTCTCCATACCTCCTCTGTGTTACCATAGATGACGTGACACTGGTCTCATTTGTACTAAGATCGTAATACACGCGAGGTGCCTATTTGCTTCCACCGCCCTGAGTGGAATGCACAAGTTCTCATAAAAGTTACCCAACCTGCAGTCTGCGCAGAAAACAGTACGTAGGTCGCGAATCGATGATCTTGAGGCTGTAAGAATTTCTAGTTCTTAGAAATGATTAAATTTCCAATCAGTTTGTTTATACGTGATGCCACTCGCTTTTTATTATCAGAACGTAAGAAACGGCACAATTACGTTCCTTTCTAGAGCCACAAATCATTTTTATTCTCCAACAAATTAATGAACTGCATATTTCCGTAATTAGTATCACACTGTTCTCAACTATATGTCCGAATAACCATATATTGCTAACACAGTCTTAACTAATACTGAACGCGACAGACAACATGTCTTTCTTCCGACACACTAGACATAGCTAAGCAAGTCTTAACTGATACCGCGGTGGACAACACGTCCGTCCTCAGAGACGACCGAAGAAGCTCTGACCTTACAGCCGAATCACTTCTCCCACCATACAAGTTGGGCGCGATCCGAAGATCACCGAAGTGCTTCGTCTGTCTTTTCTTTATGTAATTGTTTATTATTCTGCTGGTTATTAATGCTTGTGAAATAGTATAATGATGCCGGCCGCGGTGGCCGTGCGGTTCTAGGCACTTCAGTCCGGAACCGCGGGACTGCTACGGTCGCAGGTTCGAATCCTGCCTCGGGCATTGATGTGTGTGATGTCCTTAGGTTAGTTAGGTTTAAGTAGTTCTAAGTTCTACGGGACTGATGACCTCAGATGTTGAGTCCCATAGTGCTCAGAGTCATTTGAACCATTTGAATAGAATGATAGTGCGCTATTCAGAGTTGCTTTCATTCGAAATTCAAGCAAATACGCTGTTTAATTTTTCAGATATTAATAATAGAAGATTACCATTTTTGCGCGCAACTCTCGAGCTCAGCAGCCAATCACGGAGAAGGACCACAATTTAGACGGTCTTTCTCACGATACCCGTACCGAACAAACCATCTGTCATCGTTACCTCACACCACTTTACGCGATCTTGCCACAGCTGCCTTCTCAACTGCTCTAAAAAGAGCTGCTTATAGCTGAATATCATGGCTCAAAGCCAGAAATATTACACAAGTATTGACAAGACAGTTGACGGTGCATAAGAAATCTGTAGCATTTCTGAAGGATGGAATAGTATGAACAGTTCAGTATGAATGGCACATGGAGAGTCGAGGAGACACCTTTTTATACGAAAACTATCCATAAAGACATGTTCAGAAATCTGAAATAATGCGTTTCACAAATCGAAATAAACATAGTATAGTATGACTATAATTTCAGGTTGCCACAATTGAAATCAACCAACTCCTCCAAATAAACTTTAAGACAAAGGAAAAAAAATGCACAACGAAGACATTCGAATGGGACGGAAATCGGTAGATTTACAATTTCGGAAATGTTGGGTGATTTATTCACGAGAAAGAGTTTCAGAAAAATAAAAAACGCATTAGTTCACCTCTGGCCCTTATGAAAGCCAGCCTGTGGGGTCGAGCGGTTCTAGGCGCTTCAGTCTGGAACCGCGCGACCACTACGGTCGCAGGTTCGAGTCCTGCGTCGGTCATGGATGTGTGTGATGTCCTTAGGTTAGTTAGGTTTAAGTAGTTCTAAGTTCTAGGGGACTGATGACCTCAGAAGTTAAGTCCCATAGCGCTCAGAGCCGTTTGAACCATTTTTGTCCACATTCCTATAATCTGATAGGCCTGGCTGGGCAATGGATCCACGTTCTTCAGTGCGGATGCACTAACACGTCCGTCCTTCTGTGTGAATCTGAGAGCGAATATGGAGGAAATGGACGGATAGTGCGGACAGAGGGCACTCGGTGGCAATGCGGATCGCCCGTGAGGCGTGACGAGGTAGTCCGCGCAGTTGCAATAACGCTGTGTCCCTCATGGCGCAGTGTTTGACGTACCATTCTAGTAAACAGGGGATCCTGTGTTCGAATCCGGTACACGTTTTCACTCGTCGCTGCTGATCCGCGTAGTGTCCGGATGTAGCTGACGACAGTGATTCCCTTTCTTCCCCTTTCTTTCTTCCCCTCTTCACTTTCAGTTCAAATGTAGGGGTGAGGGAAGTGTGTGAGTAGATCAGATACGAAAGGGGTATCATTCTGGCGACGATACGGGACACAAATGGAGAAGCCCACTGACCTAAGGCACCTTGACAAAGGGCACATTGTTAAGGCCTGGCACCTGCGAACGAACGTCTCGGAAAGGGCTAAGCTGGTCAGCTGGTCACGTGCTGCTGTTGTGACCGTCTAAGAAAGGCGGCTGAAGGACGGTGAAAGCACAAGCGAGCGACAAGTTGTCGGACGTCCGCGCCTCGTCACGTAACGTGGAGATCGGAGGCGTGCCTTCTCCGTAAAGCAGGGTAGGACGGGATCTGTGGCTGGTCTGGTAAGAGTACAACGCTGGTGCAATCAAAAGTATTTCGGAGCACACCATTCAGCACACATTATTGTACATGGGACCCGGCAGCACGCGGCTGCCACGTGTTCCAGTGTCGAAATAACGGTGTCGTCAAATAAGATTACAGTGGGCACCGTGTCATCTGGATTCCTGCTTGGATGAATTGGAAAGTATTACCTGACTGAATCAATTTCATGTCAACAACTGACGTAGCACATGAACTGGCCCGGCCGCGGTGGTTGAGCGGTTCCAGGCGCTTCAGTCCGGAAGCGCGCGGCTGCTACGATCGCAGGTTCGAATCCTGCCTCGAGCATGGATGTGTGTGATGTCCTTTAGGTTAATTTGGTTTAAGTAGTTGTAAGTTCTAGGGGACTGATGACCTCAGAAGTTAAGTCCCATAGTGCTTAGAGCCATTTGAACCATTTTGAATATGAACGGGAGTTAGTAAATAGGGTAAAATGCTCCTAATGTTTGAGTATACATGCGGAGTCTGTTCAAAAGACTTTACATCATTCGTAATTTCGTACCAACGGTGTGTTGCAGCGAAATGCGGTTGGCATACCTGCACACACCTGTGTTTAATGTGTAACTCCGAAAGTTTCACTGTTGTATGTCTGTTATTGTTCAGTGCTGTATTAAGTAGAACGTTACATCGCACAGTTTGCAAATTTAGGGATGGCAGAGTTAGAAGAGCAACGGGTCTGCATCAAATTTTGCGTGAAACTCAAGAAAACTTTCACAGAGACAGAAAATGCTGCAGGACGCCTGTGGTGATGAGTGCTTAAGCCGCACTCGGTGTTACGAATGGTCCACACGGTTTAAAAATGGCCGGACGAAGAATAAAGATGACCCTCGTTCAGAACGCCCTTTGTTAACTACCGACTACGCTCATGTTAGGACCGCCAACGAAATTGTGGGTGCCAATGGAAGACTGACTGTCCGAGACATTGCGGAAGAATGTAACATTTCAGTTGGATCAACTCATGAAATCCTGACACAGCATATTGGAATGCTTTGCGTTGCCACCAAGTTCGTCGCATGACTCAAGAGTCAAGACCAGAAAGACATACGTCTCGCAATCTGTGAAGAGCTTTTGGATCGCGCAAATGATAATCGTAACTGGTGATGAGACGCGGGTCTACGGTTATGATGTTGAGACCAAGGTTCAGTCTTCACAGTGGGCCGGGAAAGGCTCTCCAATACCAAGAAAGGCTGGTCAGATTAGGTCAAATGTCAAAGCCATGCTGACAGTGTGGTTTTACTGAAATATTAGTTAATCGTGAATTCGTGCCTCAGAGACAAACTGTGAACCGATGGTACTACTGGGAGGTGTTGCGACAACTGCGAGAAAATGTGGCAAGGAAACAGCTTGAAAAGTGGCCAGACAATTCACGGCTCTTGTATCACGATGACACACCCGTACATGCGCCTCCCTCGTCGTCCGTGTTCTCCAGGCCTAGCCCCTGAACACTTTTTTTTTGTTTCCAAAGTTGAAAATCCCGTTGAAAGGACAAAGATTTGCAACGAAAGACGAGATAAAAGAAAACTCGCACGGCGCTTCGCATGATCCAGCAAGAGGCGTACCAGAACTGTTTCCGGAAGTGGAAACGGCGTTTGGAGTGGTGTATCAGTTATGAAGGAGAGTACTTCGGAGGAGACCATGCACAATAAGAAAAGCGAAAACTCAGAAGAATTTTGTGCACCAAGTAACGGAATTTTTTGAACAGACCTCGTATTGATGAAGTGGCACAAGCATATTACTGAGATGCTCATACAACTGGGTTGAGCAGCTTCTGCTCTTCGTGTAATTCCTGTGCATATTTTGCATATTTCTACTCAATAACGTGTTACGGAACAGTTTTGTGGGATAACTGAACTCTTGCGGTGACGGTACTGATTCCATAAAAGCCAGCAGTAAGGATAATATGTGGTGTTCACCAACGAGCGTCGTGTAGGAACTTCTTCAAAGAGCTAGGCGTTTCAATTGCGCCGTCACAATACAATATGTTCGCTAATGAAATTCGTCATGAATAATCCATCACAATTTGAGAAAAACAGTCAGATCCATCAGATCTATTACTACAACACTGGGGGGGGGGGGACCTTCATCATCAATTATCGAAGCTGTCGGTGGCTCAGTAAGGAGATCAACATGCACCATCGAAAGTCTTTGATCATTTGGCCAGAAAACATGAACTGTTTAACAGGTAGAAAAGTAAATTTTAAATGTTATCTAAATTCATTTCTCCAGGAAAATTTCTTCTATGCCCTAAATTTCTATTTAGAAACTGGTAGGCTGTAAAAAAGACATACTTCTTAAGTGTAGTTTTGTGAGTAGGTCTAAAAAAATGTTCATTAGTGTTAACACTAATCACGTATACATATGCTGTAAATTTACGAGCTCCACATCCTTTCGATAGAAGAATCGTTCAAATGATCTACCGAACATGTAACTGTCTAACTACCTAACTTCTTGCACCAGACCGGGCGAGGTGGCGCAGTGGTTAGCACACTGGACTCGCATTCGGGAGGACGACGGTTCAATCCCGCGTCCGGCCATCCTGATTTAGGTTTTCCGTGATTTTCCTAGATCACTCCAGGCAAATGCCGGGATGGTTCCTTTGAAAGGGCACGGCCGCATTCCTTCCCCATCCTTCCGTAATCCGAGCTTGCGCTCCGTCTCTAATGACCTCGTTGTCGACGGGACGTTAAACACCAATATCCTCCTCCTCCTCTTGCACCAGATCGATGATCTTGTGCACAAAAGCCGCCTATACAGGCGAAGGGATACTCGCAACATGTAGTACACTGCAGAGGCAAGATGGTGACTGACTTTACTACGCTATAGCGAACATTAACCTGAGCTTTCATGGGACTTACGGTAGTAATAGAAGGCAGCACGTCACCTGTGTACAACGTGAACGTTATTTATTTTTTATTTCTTTTTTATTTTGTAGTGTTCCTTAGGACGAAATTGAGGATCAAGTCAGCATGGTCATGGAACGAGTCAATACATGAAATTATAACAGAAGAATAATAGTAGATAAAATGTAACATATATGAATCTTACGCAGACGGCAAGCCATGACTTTAAATAAACATAATCAACAACGTAACAGGGAATTAACTTAATTTTTAAAATTTCCCAAGAGTTCCTCGACAGAATAGGAGTGAGCAATGAGGGAATTATTCGGTTTAAACTTTAAAATGCATGGATTACTGCTAAGATTTTTGAATTTTTGTGGCAGCTTGTTGAAAATGGATGCAGCAGAATACTACACGCCTCTCTGTACAAAAGTGAAGGAGGTGCGTTCAAAATGCAGACTGGATTTTAGCCTCTTATTAACTGAGTGAAAGCTGCTAATTCTTGGAAAGAAGCTGATAGAGTTAACAAAAATTAACAACAAACGACATCAAAGAGAAATGTATTGACAGACCAATGTCAGAATTTCCAGTCTACTGAACAGTGGTCAACAAGAGGTTCGCGAACTTACACATTTTGCTCGGCCCTCCCGTTTTCGACCCAGATTAGAAGTAGACAACTCATATTATTACGAACAACTTTCATTTTTCATCCTCCACGTCTTCCGGGATGGAGAGGGCGTATTCCAGCATGATAACTGTCAGTGTCACAAGGCCAGTATCGTGATAGTCTTTTGAGGAACATGATGGTGAGCTCACGTTGATGTCTTGGTCACCAAATTCAACTTCTGTTGCTGCGGTCTTCAGTCCAAAGACTTGTTTGTTGCAGCTCTCCATGCTATTCTATCCTGTGCAAACCTCTTCACCTCTGTATAACTACTGCGACCTATATCCTTCTGTTTATGCTTCGTGTATTCATCTTTTGGGATCCCTCCTCAATTTTTACCCTCCAGCTTCCCTCAAATACTAAATTGGTGATCGTATGACGACTCACAAGTGTCCTACCAACTCATCCCTTCTTCTAATCAATTTGTGCCACAAATGTCTCTTCTCCCCACTTCTATTCTGTACCTCCGCATTAGTTATGTTATCTCCCCATTTACAGCATTCTTCTGTAGCACCACATTTCAAAAGCTTCCATTCTCTTCTTTTCTAAACTGTTTATCGTCCATGTTTCACTTCCATATCTGGCTTCACTCCAAACAAATACTTTCAAAAAGGACTTCTTGACACTTAAATCTATATTTGATATTAACAAAGTTCTATTCTTCAGAAAAGCTTTTCTTGCCATCGGCATTGTTAATTTCATATCCTCTCTGCTCTGACCATCATCAGTTATTTTGCTTTGCAAATAGCAAAAATCATCTACTACTCTAAGTATCTCATTTTCTAATGTAATTCCCTCGGCGTCACATGATTTAATTCGAATACATTCCATTATCCTCGTTTTGCTTTTGTTGATGTTCATCTTATATCCTCCTTGCAAGACACTGTCCATAGCGTTCAGGACAGAATTACAATGTCGTCGGCAAACCTCAACGTTTTTTGTTTCTTTCCATGGATTTTAATTACTATTCCAAATTTTTCTTTCTTTCCTTTGCTGTTCGCTCAATATACAAGTTGAATAACGACGGGGATAGGCTTCAGTCCTGTCTCACTCCCTTCCCAACCACTGCTTCCCTTTCATGCCCCTCGACTCCCATAACTGCCATCTGGTTTCTGTACAAATTGTAAATAGCCTTTCGCTCCCTGTATTTTACCCCTGCCACCTTCAGAATTTGAAAGAGAGTATTCCAGTCAACATTGTCAAAAGCTTTCTCTAAGTCTACAAATGCTAGAAACGTAGGTTTGCCTTTTCTTAATCTTTCTTCTAAGATAAGTCGTAAGGTTAGTATTGCCTCACATGTTCCAACATTTCTACGGAATCCAACTGATCTTCCCCGAGGTCCGCTTCTACCAGTTTTTCCCTTCGTCTGTAAAGAATTCGCGTTAGTATTTTGCAGCTGTGACTTCTTAAACTGATAGTTCGATAATTTTCACATCTGTCAACACCTGCTTTCTTTGGGACAGGAATTGTTATATTCTTCTTGAAGTCTGAGGGTATTTCGCCTGTCTCATACATCTTGCTCGCCAGATGGAAAAGTTTTGTCATGGCTGGCTTTCGCAGGCCTATCAGTAGTTCTAACAGAATGATGTCTACTTCTGGGGCCTTGTTTCGACTTTGGTATTTGAGTGCTGTCGCCTGAGATGAACCGCATATGGGACTTTATCGGGCATCATCTCTGCGCCCACAATCCAGCGACTGGTAATTTACAGGAACTGCGTAACTGAGATTAGACGTCTGTCGTCTCGTACCTCCGCAAAGATAAACGACTTGTCGAATCCGTGCCACAGAGAACTCCTGCTGTATTGCGTCTCATTGGTGGCCCGACACGCTACTAAATACACTACTGGCCAATAAAATTGCTACACCACGAAGATGAAGTGCTACAGACGCGAAATGTAACCGACAGGAAGAAGATGCCGTGATATGCAAATGATTAGCTTTTCAGAGCATTCACACAAGGCTGACGCCGGTGGCGACAACTACAACGTGCTTACATGAGGAAAGTTTCCAACCGATTTCTCATACACAAAGAGCAGTTGACCGGCGTTCCCTGGTGAAACGTTGTTGTGATGCCTCGTGTAAGGAGGAGAAATGCCTACCATCACATTTCCAACTTTGATAAAGGTCGGATTGTAGCCTAGCGCGATTGCGGTTTATCGTATCGCGACATTTCTGCTCGCGTTGGTCGAGATCCAATGACTGTTAGCAGAATATGGAATCGGTGGGTTCACGAGGGTAATAAGGAACGCCGTGCTGGATCCCAACAGCCTCGTATCACTAGCAGTCGAGATGACAGGCATCTTATCCGCATGGCTGTAACGGATCGTGCAGCCACGTCTCGATCCCTGAGTCACCAGATGGTGACGTTTGCAAAACAACAACCATCTGCACGAACATTTCGATGAAGTTTGCAGCAGCATGGACTGTCAGCTCGGAGACCAGGTTCTGTTTACAGCATGATTATTGCATCCGTGTTAGGCGACATCGCGGTGAACGCACATTGGAAGCGTGTATTCGTCATCGCCATACTGGCGTATCACGCGGCGTGACGGTATGGGGTGGCATTGGTTACACGTCTCGGTCACCTCTTGTTCGCACTGACGGCACTCTGAACAGTGGACGTTACATTTCAGATGTGTTACGACCCGTGGCTCTACCCTTCATTCGATCCCTCCGAAAACCCTACATTTCAGCAGGATAATGCACGACCGCTTGTTGCAGGTCCTGTACGGGCCTTTCTGGATACAGAAAATGTTCGACTGCTGCCCTGGCCAGCACATTCTCCAGATCTCTCACCAACTGGAAACGTGTGGTCAATGGTGGCCGAGCAACTGGCTCGTCACAATGCGCCAGTCACTACTCTTGATGAACTATGGTATCGTGTTGAAGCTGCATGGGTAGCTCTACCTGTACACGCCATCCAAGCTCTGTTTGACTCAATGCCCAGGCGTATCAAGGCCGTTATTACGGCCAGAGATGGTGAAACGTTGTTGTGATGCCTCGTGTAAGGAGGAGAAATGCCTACCATCACATTTCCAACTTTGATAAAGGTCGGATTGTAGCCTAGCGCGATTGCGGTTTATCGTATCGCGACATTTCTGCTCGCGTTGGTCGAGATCCAATGACTGTTAGCAGAATATGGAATCGGTGGGTTCACGAGGGTAATAAGGAACGCCGTGCTGGATCCCAACAGCCTCGTATCACTAGCAGTCGAGATGACAGGCATCTTATCCGCATGGCTGTAACGGATCGTGCAGCCACGTCTCGATCCCTGAGTCACCAGATGGTGACGTTTGCAAAACAACAACCATCTGCACGAACATTTCGATGAAGTTTGCAGCAGCATGGACTGTCAGCTCGGAGACCAGGTTCTGTTTACAGCATGATTGTTGCATCCGTGTTAGGCGACATCGCGGTGAACGCACATTGGAAGCGTGTATTCGTCATCGCCATACTGGCGTATCACGCGGCGTGACGGTATGGGGTGGCATTGGTTACACGTCTCGGTCACCTCTTGTTCGCACTGACGGCACTCTGAACAGTGGACGTTACATTTCAGATGTGTTACGACCCGTGGCTCTACCCTTCATTCGATCCCTCCGAAAACCCTACATTTCAGCAGGATAATGCACGACCGCTTGTTGCAGGTCCTGTACGGGCCTTTCTGGATACAGAAAATGTTCGACTGCTGCCCTGGCCAGCACATTCTCCAGATCTCTCACCAACTGGAAACGTGTGGTCAATGGTGGCCGAGCAACTGGCTCGTCACAATGCGCCAGTCACTACTCTTGATGAACTATGGTATCGTGTTGAAGCTGCATGGGTTGCTCTACCTGTACACGCTATCCAAGCTCTGTTTGACTCAATGCCCAGGCGTATCAAGGCCGTTATTACGGCCAGAGTTGGTTGTTCTGGGTACTGATTTCTCAGGATCTATGCACCGAAATTGTGTGAAAATGTAATCACATGTCAGTTCTAGTATAATATATTTGTCCAATGAGTACCCGTTTATCATCTGCATTTCTTCTTGGTGTAGCAATTTTAATGGCCAGTAGTGTAGGTGGTTCTAATGTTTTGACTCCTCACTGTTTGTCGGAGACAGGCGCCGTCGTCAGCTGGTGTCGAAACGTGAGTCGCGAGTATCGTTCAAAACAGGCGAAAGTTCTCGGCCTGTGTGTTGCCGGCTTCGGCAGCTGCTTCCGCCGAGCTGGCGGGCACGCGCCGCACCCATTGTGCTGCCGAGGTGGGGTGGGGTGGGGGTCCCGCTAGGCCGGTGTGTATGGTGAGGTGTGGTGTGGTGTGGTGTGGTGTGGTGTGGGGAAACGGCCGGTAAACAGGCGGGTGCGGCCCGGCTAATCAGCGGCCCTCTGTGGCCCTGCTCGGCTGCCGGCTCCCTCTGTACTCTACTCAATGGAGAGCGGCGCACCGTGGGGAGGGGAGGCGAGGCGAGACCGCCTCTCAGTTTACTACACAATAATTTGACGGCAAACACCCACCTGGGGCGCCCGCCAGTCCTTGCATATCAGCCTAGCGGTCGTCACTTACTCGTTTCAAAACTTCCATTTGTGATACAATTTCATAGTCGACTATTGATTATTGTTCAAGTCGATCACGACTACCTAGAAACAATCATGATGATGATGATGATGATCATAATCAACATCATTATCGTCAGTTTTCTGTTATATTAACAGGTCCTTTGTGTCCCCATTTCATGCGATCTATTGCATCCTTCCCAATGCCGGTGAATGTGGTTCCCTCGATCACATCATCCAGGAATTGAAACCTTTTGCCTGCACCGCCTTCTCTCGCCTCCATACCCTTGTAAGACTGCTTTTGCAAGCCTTTCTTCTTTCTTTATATATGTCAAATTCAGTGTCGTTTCCTTTTGTTTAGTATATCCAGTAATTGTTTTTGCTCTCTAACTCTTCTCAGTACCTCTGAATTTTTCACTTTAGCCATCCAAATTATTCTTTCCATCCTCTGCCATGTCCACATTTCAAAAGCCTCCAGTATTCTTCCTCAGTGACCACGTTTCAGCACAACACAGGAGGACACTGCATATAAAACATTTCATTAGCCTTTAATTTAAATTTATGTGCGTATTGCTGCAAACAATTCTTCTTTTCTTATAAAATGTCTCTTTCTCCATTACTATTCTAGTTTTAATTTCTGTGCTGCTCTTCCACTCGGTTTGCATCTCGTTTCCGAAGTATACAAAGTTTTGCTCGTGTTCTAATACTTGCCCATTCGGCATTATTTCCACGTTTTTATTTTCTCCCAGTGCGACTACCTACGTTTTCTTTGTACTTATTTTCATTCCATAAGTCTTTCCTTTAGCATCAATGTTATCCGTTACATCCCGTAATTATTTTTGACCTGTTGCTAGGAGGACCATATCGCCTGCAGACCTCACATACCATAATGAAACTTCCACTCTTTAGAAGAGTGTTCGCTGATACGAAGTTTACTGGCAGATTAAAACTGTGAGCCAGGCCGAGACTCGAACTCAAGACCTTTGCCTTTGCGGGCAAGTGCTCCACCGATTGAAGTTTGGAAGATAGGAGACGAGGTCCTGGAGGAACTAAGGCTGTCAGGTCGGGTCCTGAGTCTTGCTTGGGTAGCTCAGTCGGTAGAGCACTTGCCCGCGAAAGGCAAAGATCACGAGTTCGAGACTGTCCGGCGCACAGCTTTAATCTGCCAAGAAGTTTCGCAGCCACCATATTCTCTTTCTTCCAATATTTACACCCTTGTCATCTTTTGGGTTGCGGTCAATCACGGGACCCCTATAGTTTGATGTTGCCCACCACCAATTCGTCTGTGTGCCAACCTCTTCATTTCAGACGAGCACTTGCATCCAGCTTCCGCAGTTATTTGTTGGACACATTCCTATCGCTATCTATCTCTACAATTTTTACCCTCAGCAACTCCCTCAAGTAGCATGGAGGCTATTCTCCAAAGTCTTAACACATCTCCTGTCATACTCTTCCTTCTAATTGTCATTGGTTTTCCGAAATTTCCTCTCCTCGACTGTTCTGTGGGCAACCACCTCATTTCTTATCTTATTTGTCCACTTGTTTTCCAGCATTCTTCTACAGCACCAATTCACAAACACTTGCCGCGTGCGATTAGTCGAGCGGAGGTTCGAGTCCTCCCTCGGGCATGGACATAGGCGCGCGCGCGCGCGCGCGTGTGTGTGTGTGTGTGTGTGTGTGTGTGTGTGTGTGTGTGTGTGTGTGTGTGTGTGTGTGTGTGTAAAGATTTCACACACATTTGAACACACAAACACTTCGATTACCTTGTTTTCCAATTGTCTCACGGCCATGACCCATAGAACAAGACAGAAATTCCAACAGCATATTAAACGGAAATTACTACAATATCGTCAAAATCAAAACTAAACAGAATGTGGTTGATATACATACAGACGAAAAGATCGCATTTGATTATTCGTCAGAAATCTGGACTTTCATTTGCCAGTGCAAAGTATTTCGTATGTTTTCGATGCGTTCGTGTCGTTATTTTAATCAGTTACTGTTAATTACAGTATTGTCGTTCTGTTGAAACAAGTCACCTGTATCAGCGTATTTTGAACTGAACTGCTCCAGAATGCTTTTCAAAGAAAGGGTCGATATGTAAATTGAGCATTGCTCTCGCACCAATAATTACGGGACTGGTTCATGGAAGATATCCCTACAAAACCTATTGCGTCTTGCATATAAGAAGACTTTCAATAAATGTGATTAACGCTAGGAATAATTTCAAAAAGGGAAACAAAAGGCGAAAATTACAATCACACGAAGAAAGCTGATATGAAAATACTGATAATTTGAAGCCATTTTATGTCGTAACAGAAAAAGTCTGCTATGTTCCATCAGAACGAAGTTTCATTACACAAAAAATTTTGGGTTATATTGAACAATGGTCCTTAAGTCGTGAAGCAATCAATTAGTTATAGTATGCTACTTACAGTCGGGCTTCGATTTCCGAAAAGAACGAAGATATATATCACAGATACACAGAAGGAAAATTCTGATGTTGTTCCTTTTGAACTAAAGTGGGTTATTTAGAACTAACTTGACGAGAAAATGTACTGTGAAGGAATAGCCGAAATGCCGAACTTCTTAAACAGATATCTGACAGATGATAGTGGGTGAGCGCAATACATTATTCTTACAGCATGTTTTTGAACAACGAACACTTTCTTTCTAAAAGATGATTTTCCCCAGAATATTAGTCCATACGACACTATTGAATGAAAATACGCAAATATGTCAACTTACTGATTCGTCTTTTCTCCAAGATTTGGAATAATTCAAACTGCTGTGTGGTTTAACTAAATTATTTTAGAAGCTTCCAAATGGATTTTCTAGTTTAAACCTTCTTAAATATCGAAACCTAATGACTTTGAAGTTTCGATCAATCATTGAGGTGACAAGTCACGGGATAGCGTTGTACGCATATACAGATCGCAGCAGTATCGCGTAAACAAGGTATAAAAGCGAAGTACTTTTGTGAAGCTGTCATTTTTGCTCAGGTGGTTCACGTGAAAATGTTTCCATTGTGATTATGGCAGTCCGACGGGAATTAACCGACTTTCAGTGCAGAATGGTAGTTCGAGCTAGATGCATGGGACATCGCATTTCGGAGATCCACAGTGTCAAGATTTTGCTGAGAATACCAAATTTCAGGCATTACCTCTCACCACGGAGAACACAATGGCCGACGGCCTTCACATAACGACCGAGAGCAGCGGTGGTTGCGAATACCTGTCAGTACGGACAGACAAGCAGCACTGCGTGAAATAAAGGCAGAAATCAACGTGGGACGTAAGACGAAGGCATCCGTTAGGACAGTGCGTCAAAATTGGACGTTAATGGGCTGTGGTAGCAGGCGACTGACTCGAGTACCTTCGCTAACAGCACGACATAGCTTGCAGTGCCTCTCCTGGGCTCGTGACCACATTAATTGGATCCTAGACGACTGGGGAACCGTGGGATGGTCAGATGAGTCCCGATTTCAGTTGGCAAGACGCGACGGTGGGGTTAGAGTGTGGTGTAGACCTCAAAAAGCCATGGAACCAAGTTGTCGACATGCCACTGTGTAAGCTGGTGGTGGCTCCATAATGCCGGCCGCGGTGGCCGAGCGGTTCTAGGCGCTTCAGTCCGGAACTGCGCGACTGCTACGGTCGCAGATTCGAATCCTGCCTCGGACATGGATGTTTGTGTTGCCCTTAGGATAGTTAGGTTTAAGTAGTTCTAAGTTCTAGGGGACTGATGACCTCAGATATTGAGTCCCATAGTGCTCAGAGCCATTCGAACCAGTTTTTGAGCTCCATAATGGTGTAGGCTGTGTTTACATGGAATGGGCTGGGTCCCCATGTCCAACTGAAGCGATCATTGGCTGGAAATGTTTATATTCAACTACTTGGAGACCATCTGGAATCATTCATGGACTTCATGTTCCCAAACAACGAAGCGTCCACGTCACCAAGTCACAACTGTTCGCCATTGATTTGAACAACATTCTGGAGGATTAGAGCGAATTATTTGACCACCCTAATCGCCCAACAAGAATGTCATCGAAAATTTATGGGGAGAGGTCAGTTCGGGCACAAAATTCTGCACCGGCAACACTTACGCAGTTGTGGACGGCTGTAGAGGTAGTACTGTTCAGAATTTCTGCTAGGGACGTCCAACGACTTGTTGAGTCCCTGACACTTCGAGCTGCTGCAGAGCGCCCGGCAAAAGCAGGTCCCACAAGATATTAAGAGGTATACCCATGACTTTCGTCATCTCACTGTAGTTATTTCCTTAGCATGTGTTCTACTTCGTGTTGGTGCTATACCTCTAGTTTGCAAAACTGAATATGCTGTTTCTTTCTCAAACTGAGAGGGAGTCATTTGCAGAAAAGAATGCAATAATACTTTAAAGAACATTATTTACCAATTCTTCCTGTTGCTTTATGTACGTTTGGATTGATTACAACATCCGCGAAAAGAACTAATTCTGCTTTTTGTGTATCGGTCGGAAGGTCGTTAACAGGCATGGAACTGAGCCTCGTGGAACCTCACAAGTGATTTTTCCTGAATCAGAAAAATCTGTCCTGATTGCATTGGCAGAAGTATTAAGTGCTGCTTTCTACATCCTTCTGGGTAGGTAGGACGTCATACATTGATTGGATGTACCATCAGTTCTATAAAAAAATGGTTCAAATGGCTCTGAGCACTATCGGACTTAACATCTGAGGTCATCAGTCCCCTAGAACTTAGAACTACTAAAACATAACTAACCTAAGGACATCACACACATCCATGCCCGAGGCAGGATTCGAACCTGCGACCGTAGCAGCAGCGCGGTTCCAGACTGAAGCGCCTAGAACCGCTCGGCCACAGCGGCCCTCCTTCTATAAAACCTCAGTTTATCCAGTGTAATATTGTGGTTCATACAGTCAAATGCCGTAGCTAGGTCACGGAAGATACGAATCGGTGCTATTACAGGGTGACAATTATTGAACAAAACGAAGAAAAAAAAAGTGAATTAGTTACAAACTACGGCGCGCGCACACACTTTCTTCAACACGTAAGCGTCACTACATATATTTGGATTTAGGTTATGACATGTTCGATATGCCTGCTGTCATTGGCGAAGATCTCCTGTCGATGATCTCCTGAGGCCGGCCGCGGTGGTCTAGCGGTTCTGGCGCTGCAGTCCGGAGCCGCGGGACTGCTACGGTCGCAGGTTCGAATCCTGCCTCGGGCATGGGTATGTGTGATGTCCTTAGGTTAGTTAGGTTTAAGTAGTTCTAAGTTCTAGGGGACTGATGACCTAAGATGTTGAGTCCCATAGTGCTCAGAGCCATTTGAACCATTTTTGATGATCTCCTGAATGGCTGTGTCCAGGTCAGCCATGGTTTTGGAGTTACTACTTTAATAAAGCCCCATAAATCCGGAGAATATGGCGGCCTATCGAGGCACATGCCAGTGGTATCTGGATACCCCAGAGTCAGAATGCGGGACACAAAGTGCTGCTCCAGGACATCAAACATGCTCCTGCTTCGATGGGGTCGAGCTCCGTCTTGCATGAACCACATCTTGTCGAAATCAGGGCCATCAAGGAATATCGCAACGATTATTCCGTGACTGGACATTGCACGCCACACAGTCACTCGTTGACGGCGAAGAGACCTCTCGATCGCGAAATGCGGATTCTCAATCCTCCAATTGCCAGGTTTGATTATTGACGAACCCATCCAAATGAAAGTGGTCTTCGTCGCTAAACCAACCACATTCACGTCAAAGTCCTGTTTGTCAATTCTGTGGACAATAGTGTTAGCCAAACACAACCGCTGTTCCACGGTCCTGTGGCTTCATGGCTGATGGGTTAGAATTTTCTATGGGAAGACATGCAGGTCGTCAACAGTTTGTCACAGTGTCTCCCAGCTGATTTGCACCTGTTGTGCAGCTCGTCTGATCAATTTCCTGGGGCTGGTTTGAAACACAGCGCGTGTCTTTCCGACGTTTTCAGGCGTTTTCACCATTTTTGGACGACCGACATTGGCAACACTGTCATCAAGAACACTACCCGTTCTCTCAAACGTGCGAATCTAATTCATGATTGTTAGCACACTTGGACCGGTTGTCTTCAGCTTGAACTCGGTCGCAGACTTCCTCCTTCCGGACGTGGGCTGTTATTGCTCGCGTAGTAGGCCTTCACAAGTGCTATACGGTCACGCAGTCTGTACCGTGACATTTTCACGAGTAAAAGGCCGACAGCAACAAGCCGCGTGAGCATGCACATACTAAATCCCATCGTATACCGCGATCTACAGTGCAGTTTGAACGTCCTAACGCAAATCGTTCAGAAGTAATGACGATCTGATTCCATATAGTTCAATTCGCCCTGTATGTTAAACTTCCTGGCAGATTAAAACTGTGTGCCGGACCGAGAATCGAACTCGGGACCTTTGCCTTTCGCGTGCGAGTGCTGTACCATCTGAGCTACCCAAGCACGACTCAGGCCCCGTCCTCACAGCCTTACTTCTGCCAGTACCTCGTCTCCTACCTTCCTAACTTTACAGAAGCTCTCCTGTGAACCTTGCAGAAGTAGCACTCCTGAAAGAAAGGATATTGCGGAGACATGGCTTAGCCACAGCCTGGCGGATGTTTCCAGAATGAGATTTTCACTCTGCACCGTAGTGTGCGCTGATGTGAAACTTCCTGGCAGATTAAAACTGGCTGTGAGTACGGGGCGTGAGTCGTGCTTGGATAGCTCAGATGGTATAGCAATTGCCCGCGAAAGGCAAAGGTCCCTAGTTCGAGTCTCGGTCCGGCACACAGTTTTAACCTGCCAGGAAGTTTAATATCAGCGCACACTCCGCTGCAGAGTGAAAATCTCATTCTCGCCCTGTATGTTGTTTAACGGTTGTAAAATTTGGCGAGTGTATACGTGAGGTTCTCAGTTGAACAACTCTTCTGAAACCCGAAATGCGTTTACTTAAGGTGTTATTGTTTCTCAGATAAGTTTCAGAGGCAGAATTCATCGTCATAATTGGAACCCAAAATATCTTGGTGTCATCCTGGATCGTACACTATGCTTCAAACAACACCTTCTTAACTTAGCTCAAAAGCTGAGGACTCGAAACAACATCCTCCATAAGCTATGCGGAACTACCTGGGGATCTTCAGCAACCACCCTGCGATCTTCAGCTCTGGGCTTGGTGTACTCAAGTGCTGAGTATTGTGCACCTGTTTGGATGAACAGTCATCATACAATCTTGTTGATACCCAGCTGAACACGACAATGCGCATAATATCTGGCGGATTCAGATCTACTCCAGTTTATTGGCTTCCACTGTTAACCGGTATAATGCCTCCTGATCTACGCAGATGTACAGCCCTTATGAGAGAATTCCACAAGATCTCCAGGAATTCTAACCTACCCGTGCATAGCGACCTGCCACTTTTAAATCGTAAGAGCCTGAAATCACGTCACCCATCTCTGTGCGATGCCGCTGACATGGTTGCTAAGGATTTCAAACTCCTTTAAGAATGGAAAAATCGGTGGGAAGCAGGGACAGAAGTGCGTCTGCATAACATCTTCTCAGGTGCTAAACTTCCAAGTGGATTCGACTTACCACGCAAGACGTGGTCTACTCTCAACAGAATCCGTACCAGCCATGGACGATGCAGGGATGCTCTCTGTAAGTGGAAGAAGCTGCCTGATCCAGCTTGTGACTGCGGGGCTCCATACCAGACTGTTCACCACATTGTCAGTGAATGCAGGATTCGAGCCTATCACGGCGCCAAAGAGGACTTCCTGCTAGTAACTCCAGATGCAGTGCGCTGGAATGAAGGACTGGATATTCAGTTCTAAAGACAAACTTAAGTTTCTTGTGTGTCAATATGTACATATGTATAGGTAATTTAATTTCATGATATGTCTGTATTAACCATACGCTAAATAATAATGTTGCTCAGATGATATATTCTGCAATACTTCACCTTTCGGAGGATTTTGGAAAACGATGTCGGCGATGAAAAGGTTCAGTAGTCATTTGACATCTCTATCACCTCTCTTGTAGAGGTTGTAGAGGGTTTAGCAATGGTATATTGTACAACACAGTCACATGAGGGCTAGGCAGTGCTTCACTGCAGTTTAGTTTTTGACTGGCTACCCCGATTCTTGAAACCAGCCCCACAGGGCAGGAGAGCCACAGCCGCCGGGCAGTGGTTTGACGCAGCGCCGTGCCTCCGCCTCCCAGAGGCGAAACGTGGCGGCAGTAGCAGCAGAGACGGCCGCCTGATGTCGCGAGGCGCTGACAGAAATACGGCTGCCGGTATCGGGAGATTTGTGGAGCGGGGCGGGGCGCAAACAACACGGGGACAGAGGCGACCAGGAATAGGACGGGCGAGCCGCGGCGATTAAGAGGCGCAGGTCGAGGTCCGGCCCTTCGTTACGGCGGCCCGCAACCGGCGCTGAGAGACACACGCTTCTGGGAACGGGTGCCGCAGGTGCAACTCAACACCAGGCCCCGGGGGGGAACGCCTCCGGTTTACATTCCAGCCACGCACTGGGATTACAACTTGTCGTCCGGGCGCTTCATTTGTTCGAGGGAGAATTTCCTACAGTGTGACGTGACCTGTTTACAAATTTCTTCGAAGAACAGTCACAACGCTCTCTCTACTGGTGCATGCTAGCTAGTTAATACCAGTTGATGGCCTACTACTCTGAAATCCGGTTTATAACACAGATTTGGAAGACTCGCGATTAAATTAATCAGGAGGGATAGATTATGTTCCTTCGAAATTTCTCAAATCATACGACCAAGCAGTTACCAAGCTACTGTTGAAACTGTCGTGTCAGATTTTCGAAAAAATAACATCCACACAATATCAAAGATGGGTAGGCAGACGAGTGCAAGAACAATTGGACAAACAGCTTAATGGCTCATGCATCTAAATTAGTGACAAGAATAATGTACAAAAGAAAAGTGAGGATCCATCCGATGACATTCAGTCCAGCTTTCGGAAAGGTAAGGACACCAGAGAGACCATTCTGACATTGCACTTGCTAACGGAAGCAAGACTAAAGAAAAATCAAATCACGTTCATAGGATTTGTCGACCTACAAAAAGCTTTCTATAATCAAAAATGGTGCAAGAGGTTCGAAGATCTGAGAAAAATAGGAGTAAGCTATGGGGAAGGTTGGATAATACAAAATATGCACAAAAATCAAGAGATAACAATAAGAATTGGAAGACCAAGAATGAAGTGTTTGGATTAAAAAAGATGTAAGGCAGTGATTTAGTATTTCTACCCTGCTGTTCAATCTCTAGATCAAAGAAGCAATGACGGAAATGAAAGAAAATTCTGAAGACGTGTTTGCTGTTATAGGCTGAACATGCTTTCAACGCCGACCGTAGAGGAAACGCACACTCTTCTTTGAGGTGTTTTATCCTTTTGTAGTAAATTTCGGAAATCACAGTACGGCTTTCGTGAATGTAAATGTTTATCTAGATATGCGTTCATTTGAATCATATCCCGGATCCCTTGCCCATTTTTTCCTAGGCGTTAGCTAATTATTGTCGATGATTATTAAGCATTTTTTTTGCATTTATGTGTAACAAACTGAGTTAAATTAGATCTTTGTCTAATTTCACAGTAAAAAGAACTATTTTGTTATTGTTTTAGTACGTAGCTATTCAATTATGTGAGATATAGAGAGCCGTTTTAATATATACACTTAAAGATCAAAATTTCTAAACCACCAGCCCCAACACCTCAAAAATCGGCAGCTTACTCTATCCTCAGTGAAACTGAACAAGAATTACAGGACATGTTGCTTAGGATGAGTAGTGTAATGAGTATAAAACATGGACTGAGAGTAAACCGAAGTAAAACGAAAGCTATGAGCTTTAGCAAAAATGTAATTAGCGCTAAACTTACCATCAAAACTGGGGACCCGAAGTTAAGGAATTCTGTTATCGTCGAAGCAAAAACACGGGACTAACGAACCAGGGACGACATAAAAGGCAGTCCAGCACGGGAAAAGACTGCATTTCTGATAAATATAAGTTTCGTGGTGCCAAGCATTGCCATTAATCTGAGGAAGAAATTTCAGGAGGTGTACGTTTGGAGCACAGCATTGTATGGTAGTGAACCGTGGACAGAAGGAAAACTAGAACAGAAGGAAATCGGAGCACATGAGAGGTGGTACTATAGAAGGATGCTGAATATTTGATGGAATGATAAGGAATGAGAAAGATCTCTGCACAATCGGCAAGGACCTTGCAGCTAGCTGGCGAGTGGTGTTCTAGCGAAAGAGGCAGACTTTCCGAGATTTAATGGGAGCCATTAAATCAGATTTGTACCCGCGGAAATTTGAGAGCGATTTTTTTTGTGTGGCTCTTTCTATGTTAATTCAAATTGTGTTCCTGTTTTGTTGTTGCGGTGATTATAGAGGGAAGATTTCAGTAGCCAGTCGTAGGCAGTGTACTGAACTCGTAGTCATGAACACGTTCCACTCGAGTGCTCGCATCTCGGAATCTTGCTGCAAGTAGTTGGATCACTTCTGGGCTTTGATAATTGACGTCGGACTAATGAGAAGCTTAAGCCTGTCTCGCGAGACTGGTGTCCCTTACTTAGAGCGATTTGATAGTTTAGCTGAAGAGAGAATTAACCCGGGACCATCAGTAAACGTTGACGATTAAATCTGCGGAGCATTGCGCCGCATATTTTGTCTAGCGCGCCGCTTACGGCCAAGAGTAAGTGGATTCTGGCAGCGGCCGCGACTGAGATTTTACGCGACGCCACAAAAGCTGAAGAGGACGGACGAAAATGAACGTTTCAGAGCTAGCAGCGACCTTACAAAGAAATCCGAGAAAATCATTGCGACATATAGAACTTCAGACTGGAGTGCCAGAAGCATCTGCTGACAGATAGGAATTATTCTATACTCAAAAGCTCCTCGTAATACCAAGATTTCAAAAAGAATGGCCTGCGTTTGGGCGGTAATAATTACGTAACATGGGACGCGCCGGCAAGGAAATGTCTTGTTTGAAAGGGCGTGGCCTAGAGTTTCAGGAAATTTCCGTTAGATGTCAATCAATGCGTCTTCTCAGTTTCTACATCTACATATATTCTCCGCAAGCCACCTAACGATGTGTGGTGGAGGGCACTTTACGTGCCACTGTCATTACCTCCATTTTCTGTTACAGTCGCGTATGGTTCGCGGGAAGAACGACTGTCTGAAAGCCTCCGTGCGCGCTCGAATCTCTCTGATTTTACATTCGTGATCTCCTCGGGAGGTATAAGTAGGGGGAAGCATTATATTCGATACCTCATCCAGAAACGCGCCCTCTCGAAACCTGGCGAGCAAGCTACACCGCGATGCAGAGCGCCCCCTTGCAGAGTCTGCCACTTGAGTTTGCTGAACATCTCCGTAACGCTATTACGGTTACCAAATAACCCTGTGACGAAACGCGTCGCTCTTCTTTGAATCTTCTCTATCTCCTCCGTCAACCCGACCTGGTACGGATCCCACAATGATGAGCAATACTCAAGTATAGGTCGAACGAGTGTTTTGTAAGCCACCTCCTTTGTTGATGGACTACATTTTCTAAGGACTCTCCCAATGAATCTGAACCTGGTACTCGCCTTACCAACAATTAATTTTATATGATCATTCCACTTCAAATCGTTCCGCACGCATACTCCCAGATATTTTACAGAAGTAACTGCTACCAGTGTTTGTTCCGCTATCATATAATCATACAATAAAGGATCCTTCTTTCTATGTATTCGCAATACATTACGTTTGTCTATGTTAAGGGTCAGTTGCCACTCCCTGCACCAAGTGCCTATCCGCTGCACGCCGACCGGAGTGGCCGTGCGGTTCTAGGGGCTACATTCTGGAACCGAACGACCGCTACGGTCGCAGGTTCGAATCCTGCCTCGGGCATGGATGTGTGTGATGTCCTTAGGTTAGTTAGGTTTAATTAGTTCTAAGTTCTAGGCAACTGATGACCTCAGACGTTAAGTCACATAGTGCTCAGAACCATTTGAACCATATCCGCTGCAGATCTTCCTGCATTTCGCTACAATTTTCTAATGCTGCAACTTCTCTGTATACTACAGCATCATCCGCGAAAAGCCGCATGGAACTTCCGACACTATCTACTAGGTCATTTATATATATTGTGAAAAGCAATGGTCACATAACACTCCCCTGTGGCACGCCAGATGTTACTTTAACGTCTGTAGACGTCTCTCCATTGATAACAACATGCTGTGTTCTGTTTGCTAATAACTCTTCAATCCAGCCACGCAGCTGGTTTGATATTCCGTAGGCTCTTACTTTATCAGGCGACATTGCGGAACTGTATCGAACGCCTTCCGGAAGTCAAGGAAAATAGGATCTACCTGGGAGCCTGTATCTAATAATTTCTGGGACCCATGAACAAATAAAGCGAGTTGGGTCTCACACGATCGCTGTTTCCGGAATCCATGTTGATTCCTACAGAGTAGATTCTGGGTTTTCAAAAACGACATAATACGCGAGCAGTCAGTCAGAAGTAAGATGGCGTCCGGTCAACAGAAGACGTTTTGTGCTCTGTAATTTGTAAGGAGTGAGTCAGTGATTTCTGTCCAGAGTGCTTTTCGTCGGCGTTTTGGCGTTCATCCGGTTGCACTCAACATTCGTTGTTGGTATCGCCAATTTGAAGAGAGAGGATTCTTGTGCAAGGGTAGGAGTCCATGTCGACCTCGCCCTTCCGATGACATGGTGGAAAAATCCGTCAGACGCTTGAACGGAGTCCACTTGTGTTTACTCGGAGTACAAGCAGAGACTGACAATGCCCCGTACAACCGTCTGGCGGGTGTTAAGAGGTCGTTTGGTACGTAAGCCGTACACAGAGTACAATAGTGCAAGCTCTTCGGGTTGGCGATAAAAGGAAACTGGTAGACTTCAGCAGTGCTCCAAAAATGGTCCTGAGCACTATGGGACTTAGGCCGCAGCTCGTGGTCGTGCGGTAGCGTTCTCGCTTCCCGCGTTCGGGTTCCCGGGTTCGATTCCCGGCGGGGTCAGGGATTTTCCCTGCCTCGTGATGCCTGGGTGTCGTGTGATGTCCTTAGGTTAGTTAGGTTTAAGTAGTTCTAAGTTCTAGGGGACTGATGACCATAGATGTTAAGTCCCATAGTGCTCAGAGCCATTTTGAACCACTATGGGACTTAACATCTGTGGTCATCAGTCCCCTAGAACGTAGGACTACTTAAACCTAACTAACCTAAGGACATCACACACATCCATGCCCGAGGCAGGATTCGAACCTGCGACCGTTGCGGTCGCACGGTTCGAGACTGCAGCGCCTAAAACCGCTCGGCCACCCCGGCCGGCGAACAGAATAACGGCTGCCATAACTTCTGTAAAAGCAGATACATTGTGTAAAGCTTGTCTAGATGTTCATGCTGCTGCTGCTGCTGCTGGACACACACACAACGTTTGTAATAGCATAGCTAAAACTTTAAGATTTTGTGAGCATTTTGCAGTTTGTCCCATGTTTGTAGAATGTTTTTATCAATGAATGAGTTCGGAAATCAGGTCATTCCTTTTTAAACAACCTATACTGTCATATGCGAATTGGCGTTGTGTGCGCTTTCACTGTCGTGCATAAAGTAGCTATAGTTTATTAACTGAAATATAGGTGAATGTAGGCTTTCCCGGAGTATACTGCAAACGAAACTGCCTCAGTCTTTTCCAAATGGCTGCTTTGAAATTACATTTTGATGAGTGTGACTCTGATCACTTTGTGGAGAAGTGATACGATAATGCAGGTGTCCCAAATATTCTGGGTGTGTCTGGTATAGGGCAAATAATTTTATCGACTGAATACGGCATACTGAACACCACGTCCGTATTTACTCCAGTTGCAGGCCAATAATTACAGCGACCACTAGTCATATGTTTTTAGGTTGGTTAGTACCTGCAAGTACATGCGGCAACAGCAAGCCATTAACGCTTATTTTCCCCTAGGCAGCAGGTCTGATATTGAAGTCTAGACACATGAACGCAAAACGGGTAGTCTATACTGATAGGCCTAGTTCTCTTAATAGGACTGTAAAAAAAAAAAAAGGCAATTCGTAAGGTTTGTGACGTGTGTGTGTGAGAAGACTGTTAGACATAGGGAAAAAAACCGACACACACATCTGCGTACATATTAAGCTACCACGAATACAAATGTCTCACTTATACCTGTTACGCCCTGGAGCTCTGTATACCTAAGTGGCGGCTGCCTCCCCCACCACTTAACCGTGGCGCTGGGTTCGGCGTCCCGTGTCCCATTGGGAGGGGCCGAGAGGGGGAGGGAGGTGATCCGCCGTTCGACTGCTGGGTATGGTCTCGGCGTGTAGCTACTACGAGTAACATAGGATTCTATGCCGAACTTAAAACTTCAGTTCAGCGTAAAATATTCCACGTGGACAGAGCACATCTAAAGTACATGTGAAGTACTATATTCCCAGTTCTGTGTATAACGTTACTGAGTGGTCAATCTACAAAACTGACAGGGACCTAACTGAGGTATAGCAGTTCCTCAGCATGTTACCATAGCTATTGACAACAAAGATGTTGCCAGCGCCCCCAGCTTCGTCAATGAGCAATTTCACACTTAGTTAACTGTAATGCATCTCTACGAGTAATGATATGGGCATCTTCACACTTGTAAGAATCTTGATATATATCCCATTCACAAAATGCTCAACACTTAGTTACACGTCTGGTCGCATTCCTGTTACTGCGTGACCGTCACACAACAAATAATTATTTCAAAAGTGTCATAATACCCTGTTGACCACTCGCAATGTAGGTGTTGTCTACAAGTACTTTCTAATATAAATGTTATCACTGATTTGCTACATTTCTGCGACACGTATAAACGTTACACAAAAAATTAATATCATAATTTACAAATACTTGAATTTACGCATTTCAGTCAGTTACATAAACAGCCAGTAGATCGTAGCACCGACCTGCCAAATCGTGTAAATGTACTACCAGTCCAGCAAAAATAGATCAGAAAAAATAAAAATGTTGTATACGTGAATAGCCTTAGTATTAGAACGTGGGAGACGTTTGCCAAGTGATTGGCGTTGGACTTCATAAACTCTACGGACAGAAACGGGCCGGAGGAAGCGAGGGAGTGCTCACATTCATATGCTACACAAGAAACTTTACCGTATGGCGCAGTATGTTTCCAATATCACCAAAATTTCACCTAATCCTGTTCCACTCGCAAATGGAGCGTGGGACGAACAGCTGTCGATGAGTGTCTGCGCATGAGCTCTAATTTATCTCATTTTACCATCACGCTCGTCTCGCGCGAGATGTGTGTAGGAGGCATTTTTGACGCTTTCCCGGACGGTACCCTCTAAATATTATAGGTTATCTTCTCGATAAACCACGAAAACCTTCACTACATCACACTTTTGCCTGCGAGTTCATAATACACTTACGGTTCTAAAGCCCTGAAAACATACTTCTTTATCTGAAATCTGGCCTATAAATGTATAAAAACTCGATCTAGCTAAATCTATTTTACATACCGTAGTGACAAAGATCTTTTTCATAGCACAACGGAAGTATGAAAGGGGAATTTAACATAAGCTAACCCAAGATAAACCGAAATCGTACAACAGATTTCATTTTGCTACTCCCCATTTGTGTTAATGAATCACTCCTAGGTGTTACTTGTGCAATGTAAATGTACTTCAATACCGTATCCTACAACAGCTAATAAAATGAAATGAGCTGGTATGCTAGATAAATATCGACGTCTTTATCAGTGCGAGGACGTGCCTTGAAGATGTTCAACAACACGCACACACTTTCCATAATGAGATAGTCACTCTGCAGCGGAGTGTGCCGGACCGAGACTCGAACTCGGGACTTTTGCCTTTCGCGGGCAAGTGCTCTACCACTGCCGCCCGCTGTGGCCGAACGGTTTTCGGCGCTTCAGTCTGGAACCGCGCGACCGCTACGGTCGCAGGTTCGAATCCTGCCTCGGGCATGGATGTGTGTGATGTCCTTAGGTTAGTTAGGCTTAAGTAGTTCTAAGTTCTAGGGCACTGATGACCTCAGATGTTAAGTCCCATAGTGCTTAGAGCCACTTGAGCTCTACCACTTGAGCTACCCAAGCACGACTCATACGTGTCCTCACAGCTTCAGTTCTGCCAGTACCTCGTCTCCTAACTTCCAAACCTTTGCAGAAGAGCTTCTGTGAAGTTTGGAAGGTAGGAGACGAGATACTGGCAGAACTGAAGCTGTGAGGACACGTCGTGAGTCTTGCTTGGGTAGCTAAAGTGGTACAGCACTTGGCCGCGAAAGGCAAAGTTCCCGAGTTCGAGTCTCGGTCCGGCACACAGTTTTAATCTGCCAGGAAGTTTCACGCACACACTTCGTTAGCTGAAAATCACTGTGAAAGTATCGTCTCTTCTGAAAGCAATTTATTCTCTCTGGACTTTAAATGTAATGAAACCGAACGTAGTTTTTTCATGAACAAAGATCGCATTAGAACGTAAGTATTTGAAAAGACCAGAGGAGTGAAAAATAACTTCGCAAGGATACCAAATCACCTGAATACTGAATACATCTGTGCTTATTGTGTAGGAACTGAATACAAAATCTCATACAAGTGCTCTTGAATGGACTATCTAATTTTACAAGACGATACATTCACAAAAGACAACGGAAAATAATAATCACATATTCATATTAACGGCCATAATATTATTCAGTGATTGCAGAACAATGTGAGAACCAATTTCAGCTGTTGTAGATTTCCATCTGTTTTAATCAAGCAGTGAACTCTAATAACTAGTGATGCCCACGTGAAATATAATCGCAAAGTATCTCATGTAAACAAATCTGGAAAACCACGTAACGCGCAATTACGCAAATACACCGAAACAAGCAATCTTATCACCATAGTCTTGAACGATGTCACTTCAGTGTGTGTATTTCAGTATCACGAGACACAGCGTCTACACTAAACAAGTCCATGCGGCAGCAAGCGGAAGAGAAGTTGTCCATTTGTTCACGGACAATGCTGCCCTCTCCGATTCTCCACATCAAGGAGTAAAATTTCCTGGCTAGTCTCAGGGCTTAAGCGACTTGCTTAAGGCATGCCTCTCCAGTTTATATACACTTAAGAGCCAAAGATACTGGTACATCAGCCTAATATCGTGTAGGGCCCCCGCGAGCACCCAGAAGTGGCGCAACACGACGTGACATCGACTCGACTAATGTCTGAAGAAGTACTGGCTGGAATTTACACCAGGAATCCTGCAGTGCTGTCCACAAATCTGTAAGAGTACGAGGGGGTGGAGATCTCTTCTGAACAGCACGCTGCAAGACATCCCAGATGAGCTCGATAATGTTCTTGTGTGGGAAGTTGGTGGTCATTGGAAGTGTTTAAACTCAGTAGTGTGTTCCTGGAGTCACTCTGTACCAATTCTGGACGTGCGGGGTGTCGTATTGTCCTGCTGGAATTGCCCAAGTCCGTCGGAAAGCACAGTGGACATGAATGGATGCAGGTCATCAGACAGAATGCTTATGTACGTTCACCTGTCAGAATCATATCTAGGCTATCAGGGATCCCATATCACTCTAACTGCACACGCCATACACCATTACAGAGCCTCCACCAGCTTGAACAGTCCCCTGCTGACATGCAGTGTCATGGATTTATGAGGTTGCCTCCATACCGCTACACGTCCATCCGCTCTATACAATTGGAAACGAGACTCGTCCGACCAGGAAACATATTTCCAGTCATCAACAGTGTAATGTCGGTGTTGACTGTCCCAGGCCAGGCGTAAAGTTTTGCGTCATGCAATCATCAAGGGTGCTTGAGTGGTCCACCTGCTCCGGAAGCTCATAGGTCTATCGATAATGTTTCGTTGAAAGGTTCGCACACTGTCACATTTTGACGGTCCAGAATTGAAATATGTAGAAATTGGCGGGAGGGTTGCACTCATGTCACGTTGAACGATTCTCTTCAGTCGTCTTTGGTCCTGTTCTTGCAGGATCTTTTTCCGGCCGCAGCGATGTTGGAGATTTGATGTTTACCGGATTCTTTGTATTTACGATACACTCATGAAATGGCCATACGGCAGAATCCCAACTTCATCGCTACGTCGGAGATGGTGTCCCATCGCTTGTGCGCCGACTATAACACCACGTTAAGATTCACTTAAATCTTGATAACCTGCAATTGTAGCAGCAGTAACGTATGTAATAACTGCGCCAGATATTTGTCTTGTATAGGCTAGCCGAGCGCAGCGCCGTATTGTGCATGTTCACATCTCTCTGTATTTGAATACGCATGCCTATACCCGTTTCTTTGGCGCTTCAGTGCAGAACGTTGTACTTTAACGGCCTACAAAAGAGCTTGAAAATATGAGTACGGTGATTTAATGCTTGCTAATTTTGGGGTAGGAACTATTCGCAAAGGAATCCGAAAAATAAGACGCTGGGACGCAAGGTATATAGAAACAACACTCATACGGATCGATACCTCCACAAGGAATCAAACCATCATCCAGGCAAAAAAGAGGTGTCATGAAAACCTTGGTGGACAGAGCCAACAAAATCTACGAGCCAGCTTACTTGCAAGATGAACTAAGTCACTTACGGTCATCCTTCATGAAAAACGTATATACCAGCAAGGAAATTGATCGAACCCTCCATAAATTCAAGAAAAGAAGCCAGAATTCCAGAGCAACAACGGTCACGTACTGGAAAAGTTTTCCTACCGTTCATTAATAAAATCACGGACCGTATCGTGAAAGTTCTGGGAAAGTATGGGCTCGAAACAATCTTCAGACCCACCACGAAGTTTAAGGAATATTTAAGAACTGCAAAAGACGCCCGACACCCCCTAGCAACACCTGGGGTATACAAAATTCGATGCAGTTGTGGACAAGTATATATTGGAACAACGAAAAGAAGTGTAAACACCCGCTTAACCGAACATAAAAGAAACTGTCGCTTAGGACGTATCGAAAAATCGGCCGTAGCTGAGCATGTTTTTCGAGATGGGAGACACGAAATTAAATTTAATGAGACAAGCATTCTAGCACGAACATCCCATTATCATGCACGCATGTATAGAGAAACAATAGAGATTCACAATCACACAATAATTTAAGTAGAAAGGAGGAAGTTTTAAAGTTGGACAAAATATGGATTTCGACGTTGCGACAGCAGAATGACAATCGATTACTCTTAATCGAGAATGATGACGCTTTCCAAAGATAGGCATAACGTCGGCATCACGTAACGAATTGTGGTGCCCTCTATAAATGCAAGAGTACCTGGAGCCTCAGTGGCTGTCGCCGGACGACCTCAGAAGATGTCTCCCGCAGATGGAGACGAAATGTTAGGTGGAAATTTTATACATCGACCACGGCCTCTCAGCCCGGAAATTTCAACTGAAGACAACACCGGCAATGAAAGCCTACATTGTATGATTAAACCTTTAGATTGTTCACTTGTTTGGAATGCAGAACTAGCAGAAACCGCGTTGTCTGTCCCTAGGTCATTTTTCCTTCTACATTTCTTGCATGCAGACAAGTAAACCAATGAGTAGAAGTTAGACATGCTAGTTTTATATGGGCGAATGTCAAAAAAATCTGTCCAAATCGCAATGGAAAAGGGCCTGACGAAACTGTAGTCGTTTCCTCAAAAACCTGGGAACATACGCAGGCTAGAAATGGTTTTCGTAAGCCCCATCTGATACGCCAGAGGCTAGCATATATAGCTCATGCTGTAGTTCAATATAAAAAAATTATAGGTGACCGTGTATCTAAGAACACTGTGACCAAATGTATCTGGACATATGGCTGAAAATGACTTAAAAGTTCGTGGCGCCCTCCATTGTCAATGCTGGAATTCAATATTATGTTGACAACTTCCACTCTCGCAGGCATACGTTCAGTCAGGTGCTGAAAGGTTTCTTGGGGAATGACAGCTCATTCTTCACGGAGTGCTGCACTGAGGAGAGGTATCGATGTCGGTCGGTGAGGCCTTTCACGAAGTCGACGTTCCAAAAAATCCCAAACGTGTTCTGTTGCATTCAGGTCAGGACTCTGTGCAGGCCAGTCCGTTACATGGATGTTATTGTCGTGTAACCACTCCGCCACAGACCGTGCATTATGAACAGGTGCTCGATCGTGTTGAAAGATGCAATCGCCATCCCCGAATTGCTCTTCAACAGTGCGAAGCAAGAAAGTGCTTAAAACATCACTGTAGGCCTGTGCTGTGATAGTGCCACGCAAAATAACAAGGGGTGCAAGCCCCCTCTATGAAAAACACGACCACACCATAGCACCACCGCCTACGAATTCTATCGTTGGCACTACACACGCTGGTAGATGACGTTCACCGGGCATTCCCCACACCGACTCCCACATCCTGCCATCCAATCGCCACATTGTGTACCGTGATTCGTCACTCCACACAACGTTTTTCCACTGTTCAATCGTCCAATGTTTACGCTCCTTACACCAAACGAGGCGTCGTTTGGCATTTACCGGCGTGATGTGTGGCTTATGAGCAGCCGCTCGACCATGAAATCCAAGTTTTCTCACCTCCCACCTAACTGTCGTAGTATTTGCAATGGATCCTGATGCAGTTTGGAATTCCTGTGTGATGGTCTGGACAGATGTCTATCACACATTACGACCCTCTCCAACTGTCGGCGGCCTGTGTCAGTCAACAGACGACGTCGGCCTGTACGCTTTTGTGCTGTACGTGCCCCTTCGCGTTTCCACTCTCATCGGAGACAGTGGACCTAGGGATGCTTAAGAGTGTGGAAATCTCTCGTACAGACTTATGACACAAGTGACACCCAATCACCTGACAACGTTCGAAGTCCGTGAGTTCCGCGGAGCGCCCGTTTCTGCTCTCTCACGCTGTCTAATGACTACTGAGGTCGCTGATATGGAGTACCTGGCAGTAGGTGGCACCACAGTGCACCTAATACGAAAAACTTATGTTTTTGAGGGTGTCCGGATACTTTTGATGACATACCGTATGTCGTAAGCGCAAGCCTATCTTCCTGCACATATAACGACGCAGCATGACATTTGAGCTCTTCTTGGCGTTGTTTATAACTCAAATACACTACCAGCCATTAAAATTCCTACACCAACAAAAAAGCGGATGATAAACGGGTAGTCATTGGACAAATATATTATACTAGAGCTGACATGTGATTACATTTTCACGCAATTTGGGTGTATAGATTCTGAGAAAGCAGTACCGCCTCGTGATTACTGGGTGTTGTGTGATGTCCTTAGGTTAGTTAGGTTTAAGTAGTTCTAAGTTCTAGGGGACTGATGACCATAGATGTAAAGTCCCATAGTGCTCAGAGCCATTTGAACCAAAGCAGTACCCAGAACAACCACCTCTGGCCGTAATAACGGCCTTGATACGCTTTGTCAGTGAGTCAAACAGAGCTTGGATGGCGTGTACACGTACAGCTGCCCATGCAGCTTCAACACGATACCACAGTTCATCAAGAGTAGTGACTGGCGTATTGTGACGAGCCAGTTGCTCGGCCACCATTGACAGGATGTTTTCAATTCGTGAGAGATCTGGAGAATGTGTTGGCTAGGGCAGCAGTCGAACATTTTCTGCATCCAGAAAGGCCCGAACAGGACCTGTAACATGCGGTCGTGCATTATCGTGCTGAAATGTACGGGTTCCTAGTGATCGAATGAAGGGTAGAGCCACGGGTCGTAACACATCTGAAATGTAACGTTCACTGTTCAAAGTGCCGTTAATGCGAACAAGAGGTGACCGAGACGTGTAACCAATAGCACCTCATACCATCACGCCGGGTGATACGCCAGTATGGCAATGACTAATACACGCCTCCAATGGGCGTTCACCGCGATGTCGCCAAACAAGGATGCGACCATCATGATGCTGTAAACAGAACCTGGATTCATCCGAAAAAATTTTTGCCATTCGTGCACCCATGTTCGCCGTTGAGTACACCATCGCAGGCCCTCCTGTCTGTGATGCAGCGTCAAGGGTAACCGTAGCCGTGGTCTCCGAGCTGATAGTCCAGGCTGCTGCAAACGTCGTCGAACTGTTCGTGCAGATGGTTGTTGTCTTGCAAACGTCCCCATCTGTTGACTCAGGGATTGAGACGTGGTTGCACGATTCGTTACAGCCATGTGGATAAGATGCGTGTCATCTCGACTGCTAGTGATACGAGGCCGTAGGGATCCAGCATGGCGTTCCATATTACCATCCTGAACCCACCGATCCCGTATTCTGCTGACAGTCATTGGATCTCGACCAACGCGAGCAGCAATGTCGCGATACGATAAATGGCAATCGCGATAGGCTACAACCCGACCTTTATGAAAGTCGGAAACGTGATGGTATGCATATCTCCTCCTTACACGAGGCATCACAACAACGTTTCACCAGGCAACGCCGGTCAACTGCTGTTTGTGTATGAGTAATCGGTTGGAAACTTACCTCATGTCAGCACGTTGTAGGTGTCGCCACCGGCGCCTACCTTGTGTGAATGCTCTGAAAAGCTAATCATTTGCGTATTACAGCATCTTCTTCCTGTCGGTTAAATTTCGCGTCCGTAGCACGTCATCTTCGTGGTGTAGCACTGTTAGTGGCCATTGGTGTAGTTAACCCTGGCCGGATTGCTTTCCAGTTCAGTGCACTTCTCGGGCTTTTTTTGCGAAAGGTATCAACGTCAATGCCAACAAGCCCTATATCACTGTAATTGTGTTTGCAAGGGATACTGAATGCAGTTATGAAACGTATACAGTCCCAGTAAAACAAAACATACTTGTTTCTTTTGTGTCGTCGGTAACACTGTAGAGTCTTGTACCAGGGGAAGAAAGGGAGAGGACGTTGTTTGGTGGCCGGTATCCCCTGTCTGCAACACAACTGCACACATGTATTAACAGGTTTCTTTATTAACAAGAACAAGAAGCTACTCACCTTTAAACTAGTCCATGTGTTGTGGTACAAGCTCTTCCGTAATAGTGCATTTTGACCTCACTGCTGGTGAAGTAAAAGTCTCGCTATAAACACTACACTCCCATAGCTGGTGAGATGAACTGACAAACGCCAACTAGAATAGTGACCGAGCAAGTAACTGAGCTGACTTCGACTGATTCTGTCTGTGAGTGGGTTCACTGTCTCTGACTGGGCCCTCCGGTCCCCGGCGGCGATATAAATACTGGCGGTCGAGAGGGTGTTGGCGGCCCTTTGCTTGCGAGTCTGTCTTTGGCCTCTATCCTGATAGGCGCGCTTGATTCAGCGGCTATTATCGGTCTTCTTGCAAGCTCTTTGCCGACCGGTGTGCTGGTGACAGATTACGCCAGCACAGTTTCAATGTATTGGTTGATACCAGAGTTCAGAGCGTTGTTCACATAGAAGGTTACATGCCACTCAGCATGTTATCAACTAGGGAAAACCTCTTTTCGATGTGTTGAGCCGTTCATGAAATAAAAGGTGTTTTGCGTTACATGGCTCATCCTGTATATTCGTCTGCTCCCTACATATTTCCTCATTCTGCCAAACAGACTGAATCTCAGGATTGTACGACGACAGGACACCTGTGAAAAATCTGTGTGTCCAGGAAGTTTGTGGTCGTGCTTGTGATGTGCGTGTGTCCATCATCGTTCTGCAGTTAGACGAATCGTGTGAGCAGAGAGTAATTAGGGCGAGCAGCTGCTGTGCGTGATAGTTACAGGCCGCTCCTGTCGTACATTTGTTGTAACTAAGAACGCTAACCCACATTCTGGTTCACCCATGTGGTGGTAAAGCAGGCACAAGCAGGCACAATACTCAGAGGATGGGCCAGTCGGAGAACTTTCACGTTGAACGGAATTGTTCTGTCGTTTGCTAAAACCACGCTTCGCAGATACTGAGAAAGCTCTTTCGACAAGGATACTGCAGGCTTCGTCCACCCACAATGGCTGAACCTGAACTAGCAGGGTCTCTAATGACCCTGCTGCCAGAAAGACATTAAAGCGCGACGGAAAAGAGAAAAACAGCTTGGAAAAATCGTGTACCTAACGACTAGGGACGAAAATTTACCGTGTCACACAGCTTTGTAGCTGTTACTACATAGTAGCTCCCGACTACAGGCTTCTATTTAAAAACGTGAGTTTTAGGCAGAGCGACATTTTCGTAGCAGCGACATAGCGACAAAAAGCAGCCAGTCTTTAATCCCTCTCTAACTTGTTCCGCTCGCTCGTCATCAGGTGTATGACACAGCAGTCGACCGCCGCTGCCACAGAGTTCTCTTCTTTTTTGTTTTTGCTTCTGTGAAAGTCGTCCTACAGCAATATGTCAGAGGAGCTGGTGCCCGCCAAAACAGCGGTGCCCTCTCGCGGCTACCATTTCGCAACAGATGAATACCGCTCGCTCAGCGGATTCTAAGCACGTCCCTAAAAATTACTGCGGCCATCGTTCAAACGATCACAAACAGCTGATCATTTCTCACTTCCAAATACCGCCTTTCAGCCTATATGCAAATCTCAGTACCGGTTTATCTTTCTATGAAACACGTTCCTATCCTCCGGGGAATATTTCAAAAATGGACTGTAAGGGACGCGGCTTCACAAAAGAAGTCCTGACAAATATCCGGTTGTCAGGTGTATATGACGCTGATAATCCATGGGTATTTCTGCGTTATGCTTCCAATGAAATTGATGTCAGTTGCACTTTTCGCAAATCACACGACAGAAATTGGCGACTAACGTATATATAGCTGAATAAAATTCTAGTGCAACAAAAAGGCCGTCTTCACTCTGAAGGCTGAATCGGTCTGTAGAGTCCTTTAGTCGGCATAATTCTGATGGAGGTGGTACACCCTTGCGTTTGTTCGACTTAAATCCCGGCTCGTACCACACGTTATATGGGGAGATACAATATAACGTGCAATCCAAACCAGTGCACACGATAATCTGAAAGGCGATTACGCAAAACCATGAATTAGATTTGTAGAAAACTAAAACCGACAATAAAAGCTTTTTCTAAATAGTACATTTTTATTATGACACACACACACACACACACACACACACACACACACACACACACACACACACACACACACACACACACACACACACACTCTCTTCACTTCACTTCACTTCACTTCACTTCACTTCACTTCACTTACATGACTTACGTCGCACTGGAGCACTGACATGATCGCTTTGTACCAGTTCCGCACCGCCTGCAACACTCTAATTCGACCCTTCTGTGTTTTTAAAAGGAAGGCTAATACTTTATCAGGTGAACTTACCGATTCAATTATTGAGCCTTTCGTTACCTCTGCACTGTAAGTCCTAAAATAAAATGATGATAATGATATGAAGAGAGAGCCGGCCAGTGTGGCCGAGCTGTTCTAGGCGCTTCAGTCTGGAACCGCGTGACAACTACGGTCGCAGGTTCGAATCCTGCCTCCGGCATGGATGTGTGTGATGTCCTTAGGTTAGTTAGGTTTAAGTAGTTCTACGTTATAGGGGACTGATGACCTCAGATGTTAAGTTCCATATTGCTTAGAGCAATATGTAGAGAGAGTTATTTACCTTATTAAATGTTCTTCCACGTAAATACTTGTAAGCCATGAGTCAGGCACTTAATTTACACGGCCCATGATCGCCACAAGACTTTTAATAGAATCTACTGCCAACGAATAGGACTGAAAAGAGAGGTTTTATGGTCCTCAGCAATGACCAAAAAATCGAAAAATTGTGTACAACGATGAAGTATAATAGCCTGATCATGTTTTGAAATAAGCTCTGCAGTATCATATTTGCAAAGATAATGACTGAATGGGATTCTGAGCTTGTTTTTCCTTGCTCAGACAAGCCATAATCAGAAGATCTTAACTTCATTTAATAACTGATATTTAAAACTGAATAATAACTTTACTGTTGTCGTTTGCAAATTTGGCGTAAACTTAATACTTGGTTTCATCTGCGCAGTATTCGTTCACTATGTGCGGTTAGCTTGCCATCACCATCGACATCCATTAATCACACACTACTGGATGGACAAATGCGTCCTCCAGACTTCTCTATGGTCGGCGATCTTCAAGTAAATGTATGCCTCCATGTTGCTCTTGGGTGCTTTCTAAACTTATTCATCATCTTTCCTTAAATAGTTCTATGATGTTCTCATCTCCTAGAATTCAGAAAGGTAGATCAAAGTTTTCTTATAACATGTATCCACCTAAGGTAGTCTTACTTTTGCATATAAAATAGTGCTGGAAGGTAACCACTAAGCTGTGATACACTGAATAGGTCAGCTCACAGGACAGACAGGAACGGGTGTGTGCCTCAGTTACGAAAAGTGGAACTAACACAGTATGTGTATCAAAACAAAACAACTTCCTTAAATGGATTTTGCTTATACAACTAGGATTAAAACTTCTTGTGATCAGGTTACACAAATACGACAAAATACCAGTAGCCAGCTATAAACAAAATAATGTGTTTATGAGCCGGCCGAAGTGGCCGAGCGGTTCTAGGCGCTACAGTCTGGAACCGCGCGACCGCTGCGGTTGCAGGTTCGAATCCTGCCCCGGGCATGGATGTGTGTGATGTCCTTAGGTTAGTTAGGTTGAGCCGGCCGAAGTGGCCGAGCGGTTCTAGGCGCTACAGTCTGGAACCGCGCGACCGCTGCGGTCGCAGGTTCGAATCCTGCCCCGGGCATGGATGTGTGTGATGTCCTTAGGTTAGTTAGGTTTAAGTAGTTCTAAGTTCTAGGGGACTGGTGACCTCAGATGTCAAGTCCCATAGTGCTCAGAGCCATTTTGACAAAAAAAGGGAAGCCTCCAGAGGACATAGTAGAATGTCAGTCTGACTTCGTACGGGTACACATCATCGGCGGGTGTGTAAGTGAATCAGGTGATTGTTTGACTTGGGGGAGAGGACCAAACAGCGAGGTCATCGGTTTCATCGCATTAGGTAAGGATGGGGAAGGAAGTCGACAGTCCCTTTCAAAGGAACCATCCAGGCATTTGCCTAAAGCGATTTAGGGGAATCACGGAAAGACTAAACCAGGTTGACCGGACGCGGGTTTGAACCGTCGTCCTCCCGAATGAGAGTCCAGTGTGCTTACCTTTGGGGCACCTCGCTCGGTAAAATGATTAGAGTTTCAATTCTTTGTGACAGGTAGACCGGCCACCAGTGTACATCACAGTCCTCCCTGTTTAGTGTCGTTATGAGGCCTAGTAGAATATTTAGTGGGCGTGAACAGTGTCGGATGTTGAGTGATCACTGACAGTAGTACGCGTGGTCATGTGAGAAAGCGGTATCAGCACAAGACATAGTTTGAAAGAGGCGACATTGTGGGTCTCCCTTTTGCCGACTGGTCGAATCGTGCAATGCCCAGTCTTCGTCGAGGTTGTTATCGACCATGTCTGACAACCAGAATGGGTAATGGCCGCACTGCACACCAAGCACATGGTAAGCCTTTCACATCTGCGCCTGTCATCCCAGAACATGTAATGGACATACTGTAACATTCTGTTTTATTCCCCAGCAATGATCGGAGTCCAGCAGCAATCAGACTTGAGAATTACCATCCCGTGCATATGCTGGATTAACGTCACAACGCAAACGGCTGCGTTGCGAATGGTGGCGTGACCGCGAAGTATTGGCAGCTGACACATGGCGTCGAATTGGTATCGGCGATGAATCGGGGTCTTGCGCTTCCGTGCTTGACCATCACTGACGACTATGGCGGCGAACTGGGGAGAGGTCTCATTCTTGCAATGTTCCGGAGAATCTTCGTGTGAGGAGGAACCACGGGCTACTCTCACAATACCTGTTATCTTTGTTCTGATATATTATCGCCAGGTCATCTCCATACTGAATTTTCTTGGCGTTAGTAGCTGGCCTCGGAGAAGATCAGTTTGGATTCTAGAGAAATGTAGGAACACGCGAAGCAATACTGACCCTACGGCTCTCCTTAGATGGCAGATTAAGGAAAGGAAAACCAACATTTACAGCATTTTCAGAATTGGAGAAAGCTTTTGATAATATTGGCTGGAATAATCTCTTTGAAATTCTGAAGGTAGCAGGTAAAAATAGTAGTGGGAGATAAAGGGATGAATATCGTAAGTAGATACAGAGCTGCATCAAACCAGTCTTTGGACTGTAGACAACAAAAACAAGTAGTGGTACCTGGCATGTCGGGAACTTGCAAATGGCAGCTAGGACTGATAACCGAGACAGGTCATTGTTCTTGGTTCTGTTGTGCTTAAACTTATGATAAAATTTATTGTGAGAAATCATTTGTTACAAAATACTCCTCTGAAATTCAGGTTTTTAAGACATTGCTGTCTTGGGAACAGAAGTACTGTATTGTATTGTTATCTGTTGTATTTCTATTTGATCGAATAAATCTCACATGTGTAATACAAGCACATTAGATATTGGAAAAGTCAATACTTACAACGATACTGAATTTAAGAAGGCAATTAATACAACTATAGTATTTCAAATCTCCGGTGCCGACGTGTTCCAGTGAGTTTAAAAAAAATTCCTAGGAGGTGTCGGAAAACCGTTCCGGATAGTTCATTCTGAAATTAAGCCTAGAGGGTCTTCAGCTGCTAGCTTTGCCATTCAGAAAAAAAAGGCAATCGTCGATCAGAGAACGTGTTTTGAGTAAACTAGCTAGCTTCCGTCCGTGGGATTACATCAGTATAAGACCTTTTCCCGATATTTTATCGTAAACTGCCCCAGACCCACGAACGTTACAGCCGATTTAAGGCATGCATCATGACTGGCAGCGTCCAGAATTCAAATAGTAGGTGGAACAGACCCCGAAGATGTCCAGCAGGCTGAAGAGTTTTTCTTCCAATACGTCACGCTTACGGTGCAGCCAGAATTCGCACTCTCCTGGCGCTGTGCGGCGTGTAAGAGTAGTCAGTGCATGGAAACGTTTATTGGCGAACCCGAGTACACCCTCTGCACTGCTAAACTATTAAATCAGTTTAAATTGTGATCGGCAGCCTCGCTTTCACTCGCGAAAAGATCAGGACTGCCACTACTCCAATGTCAGTAATTAAAGACCTGCAGCTATCTAACGACAGAAAGATTCCAGTATCTGATCACCGGACTGGAATTGTACACCGCTATCAGCTTATACCCCAAACATCACCACCAGCTAGTCTCTAGCAAGTTCCATCGATGACCTACACAACAACAAAAGCAGGAAGGCCGTACAACCACAATAGGGAAAAGGACATGCAAAAATACCACTCTCAAATTTCTATGGAAAGAAATGGAAGTTGTTTGCATCAACTAAACTTCCCAGGTTCACTCTGCTCAGTAAACATTACCTCCAGCTGCTTAATATCTCCACTCTCTCAATATATCTCTTCGTGTCGAGTATTTGAACGCTCAGTGAAAGTCAATAGTAGCCTAGAAAACCGGAAGAGGACTTAAACAAAATTCCACGACCATACGCGGGAAACAAAGTTTTGATGCTTGTAGTGTTCCCGTACTGGAAAAGTAACTTCGTTGATCACAAAGTATTGCGAAACCTCTAATTCAGCTACACACATTACGTTACCAACTCTGCCCTTCAGAGCCACGACGTGCCACCCCAAATCCAAGAGGGCGGGCTGCTGAGAGATTCCCGATCGCTGTCGCGAACTCCAATTCGTTCCACCGTTCGCCCCGCAGGATTCAGTAGCCGGAAGCACCCAAGTTTGCTGGGCAGTTCCTCGTCGTTCTAACAGCAGCACACTGCCGCTTTTGGACAGGGCCTTTCAAAACTTTATTTCCAACATTTGCTAAGAAACATCTGTTGTCCTGCAAAAATCTCACACCCTTGAATCCACCTCATAGGTTTTTACCAGAAACCATCTGGCGAAACGGGAAAAAGATCGACCTATCACAACTAAGTTACAGAAAAACTTGCTTCCCTCGGATGCTGGGAACCAAGCTCTGGTATACGTAATAGCCACAGGACGAATACACAGGCACGACAAGGAAATGATAATCTACTGGCCATTAAAATTGCTACACCACGAAGATGACGTGCTACAGACGCGAAATTTAACTGACATTAAGAATATGCTGTAATATGCAAATGATTAGCTTTTCAGAGCTTTCACACAAGGTTTGGCGCCGGTGGCGACACCTACAACGTGCTGACATGAGGAAAGTTTCCAAGCGATTTCTCATACACGAACAGCAGTTGAACGGCGTTGCCTGGTGAAACGTTGGGACTGATGACCTTCGCTGTTTAGTCCCCCTTACACATCCCCCCCCCCCCCCCCTGGTGAAACGTTGTTGTGATGCCTCGTGTAAGGAGGAGAAATGCGCACCATCACGTTTCCGACTTTGACAAAGGTCGGATTGTAGCCTATAGTGATTACGGTTTATCGTATCGCGACATTGCTGCTCGCGTGAGTCGAGATACAATGACTGTTAGCAGAATATGGAATCGGTGGGTTCAGGAGGGTAATACGGAACACCGTGCTGGATCCAAACGGCCTCGTATCACTAGTAGTCGAGGTGACAGGCATCTTATCCGAATGGCTGTAACGGATCGTGCAGCCACGTCCCAATCCCTGAGTCAAAAGATGGGGACGTTTGCAAGACAACAACCATCTGCAGGAACAGTTCGACGACGTTCGCAGCAGCATGGGCTATCAGCTCGGAGACCATGGCTGCGGTTACCCTTGACACTGTATCACAGGCAGGAGCGCCTGCGATAGTGTACTCAACAACGAATCTGGGTGCACGAATGGCAAGACGCCATTTTTTTTTTTGGACGAATCCAGGTTCTGTTTACAGCATCATGATGGTCGCATCCGTGTTAGGCTACATCGCGGTGAACGCACATTGGAACCGTGTATTCGTCATCGCCATACTGGCGTATCACCCGGCGTGACGGTATGGGGTGGCATTGGTTACACGTCTCTGTCACCTCTTGTCCGCACTGACGGCACTCTGAACAGTGGACGTTACATTTCAGATGTGTTACGACCCGTGGCTCTACCCTTCATTCGATCCCTGCGAAACCCTACATTTCAGCAGGATAATACACGACCGCATGTTGCAGGTCCTGTAGGGGCCTTTCTGGATACAGAAAATTTTCGACTGCTGCCCTGGCGAGCACATTATCCAGATCTCTCTCGAATTGAAAACGTCTGGTCGATGGTGGCCGAGCAACTGGCTCGTCACAATACGGCAGCCACTACTCTTGATGAACTGTGGTATCGTGTTGAAGCTGCATGGGCAGGTGTACCTGTACACGCCATCCAAGCTCTGTCTGACTCAATGCCCAGGCGTATCAAGGCCGTTATTACGGCCAGAGGTGGTTGTTCTGGGTGCTGATTTCTCAGGATCTATGCAACCACATTGCGTGAAAATGTAATCACGTGTCAGTTCTAGTATAATATATTTTTCCAATGAATTCCCGTTTATCATCTGCATTTCTTCTTGGTGTAGCAATTTTAATGGCCAGTAGTGTATTTTGCAAGGTGCCCAGCTGATATACCTCACTCGATAAAAAAACGTTCATTCAGTCCGCCTTGAAAATGTCAAGATGGATAGTTTGATCATTAAGTGGTTATAATTAAAGTGCAGCTACTCACATAGGTCCAGAGTGGGCTGTAATTGTCGTGTGGCAGCGAAACTTCGTAGATATTCCAATATGTAAACGCGGAACCGATTTATGCTGGAAAAAAATTAGTTCCAGTTTTGGCACCAGGCGCAAATCTGGCGCTGTGAATTCAAGAAAGACATACAGAGTTGTTTTCCATATGCAGTGGATTAGGAACAGGAGATGGGCAGAAAAGGTCACACAAGTGAGAAAAGCATCCTTTTGGTTTTATAATTAAGCGCCACTTACACAGTTTGTTCAATATAATTACCAAACACGTCGATGAGATGCGGTACGGCGCCATATTTGCACCTCATGCCCAGTATCGGAACTAATTTTTTTCCCAACGTAAATCGGTTCCTCATTACTGCATTAGTACATCTACCGTATTTCGATGTCATACAATAATTACAGCTCAAACTGGATCTCCACTAGTAGTTGCGCTTTCGTTACAATGGCCCGGCACTTTCTTTAGTATTTCACTCCTGTGAAGGTTGCTCAGCGAGCAGCGGAGAGATACATGTTAGGAACTATTGAAAAGGAGATAGGAAAACAAACAAATGGACCTACGAACGACCTGTGGTGAAAGACGTTATTTTGTATGTTACGAAAGTGAAACGCAGTTGGGAGAGACTTGCAGCCAGGTTAGTGAATGTAAATGGATCAATATTAATGTTTATTGAACGCCAAAGATAACGAAAGACCAAGACGTGTACCAGACGATGACGTAAAACAATTGGCTCAGAACAGATGAAAGTAACTGAAGACATCTTTATCCCACAGTAGCTAGCAAACGGCTGCTGGCAATGACTCTCGTAACGTCAACCCGTTTCTCTACCAGTCACCTGTTCGCGTGCCGGATTAAAGGAAGACATCGAAGCGGGCTGCTGGATTTGTTACCAGCAGGTTCGATCGACACGCGAATGTTACGGAATTCCCTGGAGGAAAGACGACAATCTTCCCTCGAAACTACTGAGAAACTTTAGAGTGCAGATCTTGCAACTGTGTGCAGAACGATTGTACTGCCAGCAACTTACATTTCACGTAATGATAGCGAATAGAAGACCAGAGAAATTAGAGACCATAGAGAGCTACATAGATAGCCGTTTTTCCCTCGCTGCGTTTGCAAGTGGAACAGGAAAGGGGCTGACTATAGCGGCCGTCACGAAAACAGGCACCTCAAGGTCATCTCGCTATCTTCCGGCATTGCCAGTTAGCGAAAAATTCAAATGTTAGTAAAACTGAAAAAATATAAGACACCTCTATTTTTAGTGTAGAATATGATGGAGTACTTTCCAAAAGAAAACTTTTGGTAATTTTGGTAACGCCTGCGGCGTCATTATTGTGTCGAGTCACGTATGAATTCATTTTATTTACGAGAGACTACATGCGCGGCAGCGCTCGTGTACTACTGTGCAGCGCCAGAATTTTAGTTCTGACGACTGTCCTTAATACGACCGAGACTATTCCCTACCTGCCGAAGATCTTCTGTTTCCATCTCTTTCTGACCTGTCACTACTGCACCTATCATCCAGACCGCCGATGTACGATATACAAAAGTGACTTGTTACTTTCAAGTCAATGTTTCCTTTGAATTCGAGCACAATATATTTATCCGTACGGTCATGTCCAACCTGAGTACTGCAAGATTATTATTCTCAGCGCGCAATAAGTGCACTGCACAGAAAACTTCGTTCTTGGTCCTGTAGCGTTTCTGCATTTCCTTAAACATTTTCGTCCGTCATTACACTTTCTGAATCGAAAAACAAGTGAGCGGAGAAGGCAAGGAACGGAGGTCTCTGAAGCAGATCATTCTGTACTTTCATAGCCCTCGTATGCTCTCCTCTGTCGTCGTATCGAAGCACAGTTGTATGCATAATTTTTTTGTCAAACTCGTCACATTTTGTATATTTCCATTTTAATTTATATCCATTTCTTGGGGAATCAAAACACATATCCACATCTAGAGATTCTGCCGATGTTACTGCACTGTTAATACGGAATACAGTCCATTCGTAAATACCAGAAGGCTTTGTTATTTTATGAACGCTTGAACTTTATATTTTTCGTGGCTTCTTCACTGTTGGCCAAATAAATAAGGAACTTCAGTACATTCGGTACGACAATTTTGGATTTTTTCGGATGTCTTTCAGCACATTACGCACACTGAACGAAGCAGCATTACATGTAGACCATTGCTCCTGCATTTCGCTTGCTACCAAACGCAAGTCAACGCACCGTTCCACGGAAGACTGAACCACACGGCGAACACGCGATATCGCACGGAAACTCTGGTTATTTAACTGGCGCTGGCGTACTGCACTGTTAACAGTTTGTACGTGGCAACAAAACTATGAAGCGGGCGAATTAAAGTGGTTGGCGCCTGAGAATTATAGGCAGCGGGTGTGACCTTTAGGTGTTCATTTCGTGACGGCCACTCTAGTGGCTATGGCTCTGAGCAATATGGGACTTAACTTCTGAGGTTATCAGTCGCCTAGAATTTAGGACTAATTAAACTTAACTAACCTAAGGACATCAGACACATCCATGCCCGAGGCAGGATTCTAACCTGCGACCGTAGCGGTCGCTCGGTTCCAGACTGTAGCGCCTAGAACCGCACGGCCACTCCGGCCGGCGCCACTCTAGTGATGGCGCAAAGTACCTTCCGCCATGCACCGCATGTTGGTCTGCAGAGTATGTATGTAGAAGTAGATCAACCGGTTTAGTTTCAAGAAAACGGTGACAAAGAAGATATTACGAACGCGAGAGAGACCCGGTTCAAAACGCTGCGCCGCTCGGGATTAGCCGAGCGGTGTAGGGCGCTGCAGTTATGAACTGTGCGGCTGGTCCCGGCGGAGGTTTGAGTCCTCCCTCGGGCATGGGTCTGTGTGTTTGTCCTTAGGATAATTTAGGTTAAGTAGGGTGTAAGCTTAGGGACTGATAACCTTAGCAGCTAAGTCCCATAAGATTTCGCATACAGTTGAAAGTTTTTCAAAACGATACGCCGACTCTATCAACTGAATGAGTCACGCAGTTGAATAAAGTGCAGAAGGTATTTCCAGCTGACACAGATAGATGGACAGAAAGAACACACACTAGGCTGCTGCACGAACTGGAATACCAATCATTAACTACGGTCACATTGTTTGTTTCTCTGCGGCAAAACAGCGACAAACCGTCCGCAGGGTGCGGAGACGCCGTGCCACTAGTTCAGAAAGTGCCGGCTACTGGAGTTTGTTTTGACTACCTCACACGAAAGCGAAGTTTGTCCGCTTAATTTATTTCCCCAAGAGATAGGCAAAATATGGGCCGGCGGCGGCGGCGGCGGCGGCGGCGGCGCGGAGGAGTTAAAATACCCCACTTTCGAGGAGGGCCGGACGGCGGTGAAATACGTGCCGCGGCTTCGGCCAGCCTCTGGCACTGTGCGTGCCGCACGTGCGTTTGCCAGAAGCCGCCCGCCGTTTGCTCAGCCGCTCGGAGAGGCTGAGGAGTTCGCGGCAGTTCAAACGCAGCCGGCGCTGGTGCGTGAGCGCTGTGCGAAACGCGGCGTCACGAATCGTGCGCCGGGGCCACTGGCTCTCACCTCTCCACTCATCGCCGAACGAGGCAACAACTGCTCCACGCGGCAGCCGCGCCGTTTCGCCGTGACTAGTCGATTGGTTCGGGCGATTACAGATCGGTTTCGCGTAGCCTGGGACCACTGAAGTTTCCCGGCAAACTAATGCAACATCAAACAGGAGCGTGACTGGGAACAGGAGATCAGAAATAAGCCCCGTAAACTCACTTTAAACTCGCTAGCGAATCCTGTGACGTCATCTCCAAACACGCTTTCTCCGTGTGCCCGTAGACTCGGCTCGCCAGTCACCGCCGCAGTCCACTCGTCGCCGGCCGTTGTGGGCGAGCGGTTCTGGGCGCTTCAGTCAGGAACCGACCTGCTGCTACGGTCGCAGGTTCGAATCCTGCCTCGGGCGTGGGTGTGTATGCTGTCCTTAGGTTAGTTAAGTTTAAGTAGTTCTAAGTTCTAGGGGACTGATGACCTCAGATGTTAACTCCCATAGTGCTCAGAGCCATTTGAACCATTTTTCAGTCCACTCGTCACCTAAGTCTGTTGCGAGGCCAAACTAAACTAACCTCAGCCCGAACAGGTCGTGAAGGCGCAACGGTACCGACCGGCCGCCGTCTCGTTCTCAGCCCAGAGGCGTTCAAAATGGTTCAAATAGCTCTGAACACTATGGGACTTAACAGCTGAGGTCATCAGTCCCCTAGAACTTAGAACTACTTAAACCTAACTAACCTAAGGACATCACACACATCGATGCCCGAGGCAGGATTCGAACCTGCGACCTTAGCGGTCCCGCGGTTCCAGACTGAAGCGCTTAGAACCGCTCGGCCACTCTGGCCGGCGCCCAGAGGCGTCACTTGATGCGGATACGGAGGGGCAATTCGTCAGCACACCGCTCTCCCGGCCGTATGCCAGTTCACGAGACCGGAGCCGCTACTTCTCGATCAAGTAGCTCCTCAGTTCGCTCACAAGGACTGAGTGCACCCCGCTTGCTAACAGCGCTCGGCATACCGGATGGTCGCCCATCCAAGTGCTAGCCCAGCCCTACAGCGCTTTACTTCGGTGATATGACTGGAACGGGAGTTACCATTGCAGCAAGGCCCCAGTGCCCCACGGAAGTGTGGTAGGTCCGCTGTTGTTTTCTATCTACATAAATGATGTTTTGGATAGGGTGGATAGCAATGTGCGACTGTTTGCTGATGATGCTGTCGTGTAGGGGAAGGTGTCGTCGTTGAGTGACTGTAGGAGGATACAAGATAACTTGGACAGGATTTGTGATTGGTGTAAAGAACGGCAGCTAACTCTAAATATAGATAAATGTAAATTAATGCAGATGAATAGGAAAAAGAATCCCGTACTGTTTGAATATCGATTAGTAGAGTAGCGCTTGATACAGTCACGTCGATTAAATATTTGGGCGTAACATTGGAGAGCGATATGAAGTGGGGCAAGCATGTAATGGCAGTTGTGGGGAATGCGGATAGTCGTCTTCGGTTCATTGGTAGAATTTTGGGAAGATGCGGTTCATCTGTAAAGGAGACCGCTTATAAAACACTACGACCTAGTCTTGAGTACTGCTAGAGCGTTTGGGATCCCTATCAGGTCGGATTGAGGGAGGACATAGAAGCAATTCAGAGGCGGGCTGCTAGATTTGTTACTGGTAGGTTTGACCATCACGCGAGTGTTACGGAAATGCTTCAGCAACTCGGGTGGGAATCTCTGGAGGAAAGGAGGCGTTCTTTTCGTGAATCGCAACTGAGGAAATTTAGAGAACCAGCATTGAAGGCTGACTGCAGTACAATTTTACTGCCGCCAACTTATATTTCGCGGAAAGATCACAAATATAAGAGAGATCAGGGTTAGTACAGAGGCATATAGGCAGTCATTTTTCCCTCGTTCTGTTTGGGAGTGGAACAGGGAGAGAAGATGCTAGTTGTGGTACGAGGTACCCCCCGTCACGCACCATATGGTGGATTGCGGAGTATGTATGTAGATGTAGATCGAGATGAAGGCCGTTCACCCTCGAGAAAGGCAGGCTGTGACTAAACCACTGTATATAGCGAGCTAAACAATATGTCATTTTGAATCCCAATCCGAATACAGTATTGTACGCTTCGCGTGGCGTAGGAAAGTGAATCAGCGAATTCTTCTTGATTTTATTGTTCCACAGCGTCAAATGGTTTGGTGTGCAGCTCCAAACTGCTGAAATAGTAGCAGACGTGGTCGCTATAAGTTCTATCGGTTTCCTTCAGACAGGTCGGTGTAAAAGATGGCTTGTAAATTCAAGGCGCAAAGACTGGACACACAAATCGAACAGCTACCTCTGTAACTGAAGAAAAAAGCTTTTTTCTTGTTAGAAACATGTGTTCACAGAGCGGTTGTGATGAAGTTATATGTGTAAGAAGTGTGTTTGTTTTAATCTTGCCGCAGATTATGTTTACATAATACGACGTAACATTGTAAGTTTAAAGTAAGATGTTTTTCATAATTTTATTTACAACTACTGTGTAAAACCACGTGTCATCCCAAGGAGCTGTTAATTTTATAGAAAGAGTAAATTAATAATACTCTTCCGCAACTTGTTGGCAATAACAAAATATTTGCAATTATTACTAAAGGTCCATTTTGAAGAAAGCCAGTTTGAGCAAAACAGGGCAGACAAGAAGAAGAAACTGAAACCAAATGCCATCCGTACTCTTTTTCATGTGCCAAATTCTACACTTCCAGTTGCTCAGCTATAACGGTTAACAGTATTAGCCGCTAGTGAGGGGTCAGTTAGTTCATTGCTTTTTCAGTCAGTTTGATATTACTGCCATTATCTGACCTAGCACCAAATACTATTTTAATAACTTGCCAGGTTGCTTTAGTTATATTCCTAGGTTTAACAGACGACACATTTCTTTTAAAGCTTTTGGAATAGTCAATAAAATTGGGATCAGTAATATACTTACAGTATTCATGCAATTCTCTCTTGTGCTGACATGAAATTTTTATGCCTGTTCTGTTCCATTTTAACATTATTCCGTAATTTTTTACGAATGCAACTCTTACTTACCGTAAACTTATGTGGATGTACCATATATATACCCGAAAATACAGTAGGATACTGGTAACTCACTTTAACTGTGTTTGGTAAATATTTAGAATAGCAACGCACGACTTACATGAAACGTAAGTGAATGTATCATATCTCGAAATACTCGTGTAACCACTTACTTAAGTTTGCTTTTCTCTTAAAGTAAAAAATGTAAGCCAATATATTTACTACACTGTAATACTACCTGCGCAAGGAATGTACATTTGATGGCTTTAGGAGCGTATCAGAAAGTGTAAGTGTTCTGTAGAGTTTAATCGAGCGCCTTCAGCCTTGGATTCAAAATGGCAGATGGTTTAGCTTGTACTATACAATGCTCTAGCAGTGGCGCCTGCGTCACAACACGTGACTCTCCAGGTCTTACGAGTGCCAGCAGACTTCTCCGACAGGCAGCGAGTAATGATTCAAAACGAATTTAATAATTCTCGATTGCGTGTTGAAATGCGTGCAAGCTCTCGATAGCACATGACAGAGTTAAGACCTTTAGTAGGTACCTTTTCAATTACATACTGATGTCCCATGGGCGCTGCAGTGTCGAGCGCTGGCGAAGTGTGGCGGACAAACCGATTAGTGTGACGTCACAAGTCCGTTGCTGGGCCCGTATTTCTCGTGAGCCCTGGATTGTTGTCGGCTACAAACGGATTCGACTCGCCCAGAAAGCAGAGCGAGTACACGAGTTCTCAAGTATAATTGCAGACTCGCGCTATTCCCGCCACATTTGCAACAGTTTTTAACGGATTTTCGGTCATTAAACAGAAGACTACTATTCATTTGTTTCACACAATCATGATTTCGGCTCTATACCTACTCTCAAGTGCAGGTTAAAATGTCAAATGTCCGACCTGCCTAAATGACAAAGGGAAGTTATATACCAATGTAACGAATGATGGGTTAGGAGTGAATATTGTTCTGTTTATACGAGGGGTGTTTGAAAAGTACATGTAAAAATAAGAACTACTTACGTGTTTGGAGTAAACCTTTTATATTTTTCGACGTAGGCTCCTTTTAGACATACACACTTCGTCCAACGCTGTTATAATTTGTTGATCCCTTCCGAATAATAGTAATTGTTCAAGTCTGCAAAATAGTTATTAGTTGCTGCAACCAACTCCTCGTTTGAAAAAAAATCTTTGTCCCACCAGCCATTTCTTCAAATTGGAGAACAAATAGTAGTCCGAGGGAGCCAAGTCTGGAGATTAGGTGGGATGTGAAACGATTTGGAATCCTATTTCCATTAATATTGCGACCACAATTGTTGAGGTGTGTGCTGGTGATCTGTCGTGATGGAAAACGACTTTTTTGCGGTCCAATCGCCAGCGTTTTTCTTGCAGCTCGGTTTTCAAACGGTCCAGTGAGGATGAATAACATTCACCTGTAATAGTTTTACCCTTTTCCAGATAGTAGATTAGGATTATCCGTTGCGAATCCCAAAAGACAGTCGCCATAACCTTTCCGGCCAAAGGAATGGTCCTCGCCTTTTTTGGTGCAGATTCTCCCTTGGTAACCCATTGTTTAGATTGTTGTTTGGTCTCATTAGTATAGTAATGTATCCATGTTTCATCCACAGTGACGAAACGACACTTAGTCCTTCGGATTCTTCCTGAAAAGCTGCAAACCATCCTTGCAACACTTCACACGATTCCGTTTTTGGTCAAGTGTGAGCGGTCGTGGAACCCATCTTATGGATAGCTTTCTTATGTGCAAATGTTCATGCAAAATATTATGTACCCATTCATTTCAGATGCCCACAGCACTAGCAATCTCACGCACCTTAACTCTTCTGTTATCCATCACCATATCATGGATTTTATCAATGATTTCTGGAGTCGTGACCTCCATAGGCCGTCAAGATTGTTCAGAATCACTTGTGCCCTTATGGCTACTCCGAAAATTTTGAAACCACTTATAAACTGTTATAATCGAAGATGCAGATTCACCGTAATGTTTATCAAGCTTCTCTTTAGTCTCCTGAGGCCTTTTGCCTTTCATAAAGTATGTTTAATCACCACACGAAATTCTTTTTCGTCCATTTTTTGACAATCATTCGATTTCCTTGATCGCACGAATGCCAAACAAAAAGAAATAGACCAATATGGCTGCAACTTGGTGCGAATTCTTTCCAGAGATAATACTAACTAAATATGACCTCGATACGTGCCGGTGGTGCCATCTCTCGGACTTTGTACTGACTGACTGACTTTGTACTGACTGACTGACTTTGTACTGACTGACTGACTTTGTACTGACTGACTGACTTTGTACTGACTGACTGACTTTGTACTGACTGACTGACTTTGTACTGACTGACTGACTTTGTACTGACTGACTGACTTTGTACTGACTGACTGACTTTGTACTGACTGACTGACTTTGTACTGACTGACTGACTTTGTACTGACTGACTGACTTTGTACTGACTGACTGACTTTGTACTGACTGACTGACTTTGTACTGACTGACTGACTTTGTACTGACTGACTGACTTTGTACTGACTGACTGACTTTGTACTGACTGACTGACTTTGTACTGACTGACTGACTTTGTACTGACTGACTGACTGACTGACTTTGTACTGACTGACTGACTGACTGACTGACTTTGTACTGACTGACTGACTGACTGACTGACTTTGTACTGACTGACTGACTGACTGACTGACTTTGTACTGACTGACTGACTGACTTTGTACTGACTGACTGACTGACTTTGTACTGACTGACTGACTTTGTACTGACTGACTGACTGACTTTGTACTGACTGACTGACTGACTTTGTACTGACTGACTGACTGACTGACTGACTTTGTACTGACTGACTGACTGACTGACTGACTTTGTACTGACTGACTGACTGACTTTGTACTGACTGACTGACTGACTTTGTACTGACTGACTGACTGACTTTGTACTGACTGACTGACTGACTGACTTTGTACTGACTGACTGACTGACTGACTTTGTACTGACTGACTGACTGACTTTGTACTGACTGACTGACTGACTGACTGACTTTGTACTGACTGACTGACTGACTTTGTACTGACTGACTGACTGACTTTGTACTGACTGACTGACTGACTTTCTTTGTACCGACTGACTGACTGACTTTCTTTGTACTGACTGACTGACTGACTTTCTTTGTACTGACTGACTGACTGACTTACTTTGTACTGACTGACTGACTTACTTTGTACTGACTGACTGACTGACTTACTTTGTACTGACTGACTGACTGACTGACTGACTTACTTTGTACTGACTGACTGACTGACTGACTTACTTTGTACTGACTGACTGACTGACTGACTTACTTTGTACTGACTGACTGACTGACTGACTTACTTTGTACTGACTGACTGACTGACTTACTTTTTACTGACTGACTGACTGACTTACTTTGTACTGACTGACTGACTGACTTACTTTGTACTGACTGACTGACTGACTTACTTTGTACTGACTGACTGACTGACTTACTTTGTACTGACTGACTGACTGACTTACTTTGTACTGACTGACTGACTGACTTACTTTGTACTGACTGACTGACTGACTTACTTTGTACTGACTGACTGACTGACTTACTTTGTACTGACTGACTGACTGACTTACTTTGTACTGACTGACTGACTGACTTACTTTGTACTGACTGACTGACTTACTTTGTACTGACTGACTGACTTACTTTGTACTGACTGACTGACTTACTTTGTACTGACTGACTGACTTACTTTGTACTGACTGACTGACTTACTTTGTACTGACGGACTTAATTTGTACTGACGGACTTACTTACTTACTACTGACGGACTTACTTACTTACTTACTTACTTACTACTGACTTACTTACTTACTTACTTACTTACTTACTTACTACTGACGGACTTAATTACTTACTTACTTACTTACTTACTACTGACGGACTTAATTACTTACTTACTTACTTACTTACTACTGACGGACTTGCTTACTTACTTACTTACTTACTTACTACTGACGGACTTGCTTACTTACTTACTTACTTACTACTGACGGACTTGCTTGCTTACTTACTTACTTACTACTGACGGACTTGCTTGCTTACTTACTTACTTACTACTGACGGACTTACTTACTTACTTACTTACTTACTACTGACGGACTTACTTACTTACTTACTTACTTACTTACTTACTACTGACGGACTTACTTACAGGGCTATTATAAATGATTGAAGCGATTTCATAAATTCACTGTAGCTCCATTCATTGATATATGGTCACGACACACTACAGATACGTAGAAAAACTCATAAAGTCTTGTTCGGCTGAAGCCGCACTTCAGGTTTCTGCCGCCAGAGCGCTCGAGAGCGCAGTGAGACAAAACGGCGACAGGAGCCGAGAAAGCGTATGTCGTGCTTGAAATGCACTCACATCAGTCAGTCATAACAGTGCAACGACACTTCAGGACGGAGTTTAACAAAGATCCACCAACTGCTAACTCCATTCGGCGATGGTATGCGCAGTTTAAAGCTTCTGGATGCCTCTGTAAGGGGAAATCAACGGGTCGGCCTGCAGTGAGCGAAGAAACGGTTGAACGCGTGCGGGCAAGTTTCACGCGTAGCCCGCGGAAGTCGACGAATAAAGCAAGCAGGGAGCTAAACGTACCACAGCCGACGGTTTGGAAAATCTTACGGAAAAGGCTAAAGCAGAAGCCTTATCGTTTAAAATTGCTACAAGCCCTGACACCCGATGACAAAGTCAAACGCTTTGAATTTTCGGCGCGGTTGCAACAGCTCATGGAAGAGGATGCGTTCAGTGCAAAACTTGTTTTCAGTGATGAAGCAACATTTTTTCTTAATGGTGAAGTGAACAGACACAATGTGCGAATCTGGGCGGTAGAGAATCCTCACGCATTCGTGCAGAAAATTCGCAATTCACCAAAAGTTAACGTGTTTTGTGCGCAATCTCACGGTTTAAAGTTTAAGGCCTATTTTTCTTCTGCGAAGAAAACGTTACAGGACACGTGTATCTGGACATGCTGGAAAATTGGCCCATGCCACAACTGGAGACCGACAGTGCCGACTTGATCTTTCAACAGGATGGTGCTCCACCGCACTTCCATCATGATGTTCGGCATTTCTTAAACAGGAGATTGGAAAACCGATGGATCGGTCGTGGTGGAGATCATGATCAGCAATTCATGTCATGGCCTCCACGCTCTCCCGACTTTCTTTCTGTGGGGTTATGTGAAGGATTCAGTGTTTAAACCTCCTCTGCCATGAAACGTGCCAGAACTGCGAGCTCGCATCAACGATGCTTTCGAACTCATTGATGGGGACATGCTGCGCTGAGTGTGGGAGGAACGTGATAATAGGCTTGAAGTCTGCCGAATCACTAAAGGGGCACATATCGAACATTTGTGAATACCTAAAAAAACTTTTTGAGTTTTTGTATGTGTGTGCAAAGCATTGTGAAAATGTCTCAAATAATAAAGTTATTGTAGAGCTGTGAAATCGCTTCAATCATTTGTAATAACCCTGTACTTACTACTGGCGGACTTACTTACTTACTACTGACGGACTTACTTACTTACTACTGACGGACTTACTTACTTACTTACTACTGACAGACTTACTTACTTACTACTGACGGACTTACTTACTTACTTACTACTGACGGACTTTCCAAACGCCTCTCGTACATACACTGATGAGCCTAAACATTGTGAACATGTGCTTAATAGCTTGTTTGTCCGTCTTTGGAACGAAATACATAACTGTTTCTGCGTATCAGGGACCCGACAGTTTGTTGATAGGTTTGTGAATGTATGTGGCATTAGATGTCTACGTGCAGATCACATAATTTGAGTAAATAATGGGCCTTCGATTTGTGTACACGTTGATGGCGCCTGATAGCGATCTGGATGGTTTCCAAAGGATTTACATGAGGCGAATTTTGTCACGGAGACATCAACGTGATGTCACAGTAATGCTCCTCATACCAATATAGCGCGGTTCTGCTCAGAGACACGGACAATTATACCGCTGAAAGACGACATGACCGTCGGGGAAGACATCAAGCATGAAAGGATAAAAGTGGTTTGCAGCTGTCAGCGTCCTTTCGGTTACTACCACAGGTCCAATGCAAGTGCAGGAGAATGTATCCAGTAGCATAATACTGCTACATCCAGCCTGCGTCCGTGGTACGAATCACGTTTCGAGCCGAAGTTCACCTCGATTGTGCTTTGTGGAGACGACCATCGACATAGTTTAGCAAAAATGTGATTCACCCGAAAAGCCGACAAGTTTCTACTGATCGAAGGTTGAGTCCCACTGCAATCGTAATTGGCGATGTCGTTGGCCCACACGCAGGGGTGATCTGCTGCGGAGCGCCATGTTCAACAATGTACAATGAACAGTGTGCTCCCAAACACTTGTGCGTGCACCAGTATTGTGCTCCTTTGGCAGAGATGCGACAGATCACCATCTATCTTACCGTATAGAGAAGACAAACCTTTGAACCCCACGTTCTGGAAGAGCCGTGGACGTCTAATGGTAGATTCACTGTCTTTATACCTCTTTCCGCGTAGATGCTTACAAGAGTAACACGTGAACATTCTACCAGTTGCGCCGTTTTTGAGGTACTCTCTCTCTGGCTCTGGCTCTGAGCACTATGGGACTCAACTGCTGAGGTCATTAGTCCCCTAGAACTTAGAACTAGTTAAACCTAACTAACCTAAGGACATCACAAACATCCATGCCCGAGGCAGGATTCGAACCTGCGACCGTAGCGTTTGAGGTACTCATTCACAGGCTCTGCGTAATAATAATCCGCCCTTTCTCAAAGTCTTTTCTCAATGGATTTCGCCATTTGCGTTGCACATCTTCGCTAGGGTCATCTCACGTCCGAGTCTGCTCTGCTTATATGTTTTTGTTACCGCGTCACGTGTCCGCAAGGCCGCTAGGCGGCATCCAACGTCACCGTGGGCAGTGGTCATAATGGTTTGGCTCATCAGTGAACATTTATATGGATAAAACTTTTTCAGAGACTGCTGTGAAGTTATTTTAATATTAAGTACCACTTCGGAGAATTTCTAACGATTAAGTTGACATACAGATACTTTTGAGGCGTTATCGAGTCTGTAAGGACACCACCGAAAAACATTACGTCAGAATGTACAGCTGTCTCTACACGGTCATTAATTATTAGAGTAAATTACATAAGTGAATGATAAACTACACAACTCGTTGTTAGCCCCTAAACGCAAGCTGCCATGACTAAAATAAATACAGAAATAGCGCGATTTTTGTCACAGATTTATAACAGGGCGTTGCTCTGTGCCCTGTTTTGTTTGACACAGCACATATGTTTTTTCAAGGTGCAGGGGACAACCATTTTGTTTGCGCTTGGACGAAATTTGTGTGTTCTTCCCCTAAAGCGGGGACTATAGCGTGAAACTTTTTCCAGATATCACATCTCCTCTAATGGAACGCACTTGGAGTTGTATACTCCGCATCAATTAATGTTCTTCTTACATCGTCCACAGTCTTATAAAACCCAGCTTCCTTAGAGGCCACCTGATCCCGACAATTTGTCATTTCGCCCTGTCAGTGGTACTTCCCAGCAGCAAAATGTGTACTCATCTTCTTTACTAACAATAAGTCACAATTGGCCTTACAGCTCTTCAGTAAGAAAGAACGAGTAGACGAGTACTCGTATGAAGCAAACGCAGTACCACAGTTCTCAGACTCGTACTGGTGGAAGTATAGCGGGAACGAAGAAAGTCCGTTATCGCTGATGTAATATTCATAAATGTCTTACTTTTCTTGTTTCCTAATTGTTTGCACCAAACACGCATCGGTTTAATAGCTGAAGATCTACTGAAGGCTCTCACACAAAAGCGAAACGTCACTCGTCCACAGCTCGACATAATTTCGTGCTTTTCAGCAGTAAAGGCTAGAACCATAAGGAAACAGATCCACATATACCAAGAGGAAAATGCAAACCCTGATGTAAATGAAGTAGCTGCCAGGTTAATGTTTCATCGGCTGAACTGGATAAGTCACATCAATTGCGATGAGACAGCTGTATGCAGAGAGATCTTGAGTGGAACCTCATACTCACTATGCACGTGGCGTTTGATATACATGAACGCAACTTAACCCTAACCTATCTGAACAGTAATAAAGCCGGTGGAATTAATGGGTCGTGTTCCGAAATTAAAGACCGTGTAAGAAAGCTAAGTGATCGCAGTTATCGAAATCAGGAGAATAGGTTCAAATGGTTCAGAGCACTAGGGGACTTAACATCTTAGGTCATCAGTCCCCTAGAACTTAGAACTAGTTAAACCTAACTAACCTAAGGACATCACACACATCCATGCCCGAGGCAGGATTCGAACCTGCAACCGTAGCAGTCGCGCGGTTCCGGACTGCGCGCCTAGAACCGCGAGGCCACCGCGGCCGGCCAGGAGAATAGGAAATTGATGCTGCTACCTGTCAACCCTTCTGTCTACCCATCACGTCGTAAATTATTGGGGAGGCTAATTCTCAATCGTATCGAAGATGTCATGGATAAAATAACCCCAGTATAAAAGGGTGGATTAACAAACACCGTAATTGGTGCGGTCATGTGGTAAAGACGGCATATTTTCAATCTAGATATCAGACAGACATATGACATCCGCCTTACAAGTTTTTTCCACGTACTTGTTATCCTGTGGCATGCTACCATGCTGTTCTTCAGTGTTCACTCCAAACGTTTCAGCCCAGTGTCCACTGTAATCTACACTGCACAACAGTACCACTTTCTCAAAACACTGTAATTGTCTCCTATTGCAATGCATGAGTTGAAAATTTGGCTCCACGGTGCCTGCAACCTTCCTCTGTAACCATGCAAAAGTGTGGCGTCCTGCATACCACCCTCGGACTCTTTGACGCTTCGAACAGCAAGGTCACAGGTCAGAAGTTCATGAGAGCTGAAAGATGGGTTAAAGATGTCATAGTGGCACCAAATTTCACCACAATTCTGGCCAACGCCTCTGTGGATGATACTCATGTTGGAAGTTCGTCACACCCCCTCTTATCCACATACACCCAGCATTGAAATGACGCGGTTTTCTTACAGGTGATTAGGAAAACACTTCAGACCCACCTGCGCCGAAAATCTACACAAAAAGGCCTCAGGCGGTGATATAAAGGGCGTCAATGAAACCAACTGTTCCCATCGGCCGTTGATTCCAACACATCTCGCGGTCGAAAGCGACAATACTCAGTGCGATCAGCAATAGGATGACGTTCTTGACATATCGACACTGCTGTGACCCCTGGGTGTTCCAGCCTTATTCTGACGTCATGGGGCTGTAACCCTACTGAAGTTGATCTGACCACTTTGTAGTGTAGTGCGACTGCTGTTTGCTCTTGTGTACTGGGTGTAACCACGAGGGACTGATCAAAACCCTTTGACGATCCAAAGCAGCAAAGAGAGTTTGTACTACTTCAGACTCCAGTTTGCCTTCTCCTGTGGCGTGGTCACGAAGGCTAGCAACATTAACACCTGCTGAATAAAACGACAAAGGGACCCCACAGTTTGGCAACATCTTCAGTGCCACCCAAGCCCCTTTATGAAGCACGTGCCAAAAACTTTAACACACGTTCAGTCCATCTACCGCTCTAGCGTCTGAAGAAAGGCAAACCACACCTAAGGGGTATGGGTCGAAGGAGTTGCCGAAACCCCAGATATGTTGTGTTTTCTGATGAAAGCCGGTTCTGCCTCGGTGCCAGTGTGTGGCAGTGGTTGGTTAGGAGGCCAGGTGAGCGCCTACAACCAATCTGTCTGCACGTTAAACACATTGGACCTACACTTGAATATAAGGTATGGTGTGCAATTTCATGTGACAGCTGGAGCACTCTCGTGGTTATCCCATGCACCATGACTACATCTCTGTACATCAATCTGGCAATTCGAACTTTTGTGCAGCCATTCATGAACAGTATTCCAGGGGGTGTTTTCCAAAGGGATAACACTCGCCCACATACTGCTGCTGTAACCCAGCATGCTCTCAGGTCTGTTTCCAATCTAGCACACGTGGATCATCATCGGACGACAACTTCTGAGTGATTCACAACCATTACTAATCGTCCATGTATTGACTAACCAAGTACGACAGGCACTCAAGGACATGGCACCAACTGACATCCGCATGTGCGACACAGTGCATGCACGTTTGCAAGCTTGCATTCAACTTCTGGTGGTTACACCAGTTGTAAATGCACCAGCATTTCTCAATGGCTTTGCTCGCACTACATTAATTTGTGATTTTGCTACGAAAATCACGTAATTTGCCTAGACAAATGTATTCCCGAAATTTCATTATTCTGCATTAATTATTTCTTGGTGTTAGGACTTTTCCCCATCTGTGTATTTATACATCAGTGATATCAAAACGTGCTGCCAGGACTAGGGACTGATGAAATCCCTTTGACGATCCAAAGGAGCAAAGAGTGTTTGTACTTCTCCAGCCTCCAATTTGCGTTCTCCCGACTTATCTACTTACCTTCAGGTGAAGTGTCTGCTACAGCCGGCCGGGGTGGCCGAGCGGTTCTAGGCGCTACAGTCTGGAACCGCACGACCGCTCCGGTCGCAGGTTCGAATCCTGCCTCGGGCATGGATGTGTGTGATGTCCTTAGGTTAGTTAGGTTTAAGCAGTTCCAAGTTCTAGGGGACTGATGACCTTAGAAGTTAAGTCCCATAGTGCTCAGAGCCATTTGAACCATTTGTCTGCTCCATGCCCAGTTTGTTTCTTTCTAGCTACTGGACCGCAGACACTTGTGCCAAGGGTCAAAGACGTGGGCCAGTCGCATGCCTCCAGAAGAGATGTTGTGACTGGTGGTGGGTGGGAAGGAGGAAGGGTGTTCTGATGTAGGGGACGGTACGTCCTCCCAGCAGGGTGGACAGGAGCTCTTGGCTTCCAGTTTTAATGCTGCCTGTCCATTTTGCTTGCTGCCTTCGCCACTTTCACATCAGTGTTCCTGATGTGTTTTCGCTAGTGCCTCATTTCCTACAGAGCTCCGTTGGAAACCACTGTCATGGTTGACAAAATTGTCATGTAGTTGTTTTTCCACTGCCTCTTTGGTGACCGAATCTCTGAACAGAACAAAATGGAATAGCATGTTTGCCTGTTAAAGACAAATGTGTGTCCTTCATTGACACTGTGCTCTGCCACATCAGACTTCTCGGTTTGGCTGATGTACTGCATCCCACACTAGCAACTGATGCTATACAGGCCGTAGCCATAGTTGGTCTTTGACTTACCCAAGCATGTTCTTCATTTTAACCATTGAACGGAAAATGGTTTTTGTGTTGTACTTCTACATTATCCTGGCTTTCTTGACTTTGGCTGTTTGTATCCTCTTGGTCATGCTATCCGAAAACTAGTAGATGAATTGTTGTTCTGTCCTGCACCAGCTTTTAGATAGTGGTCTTCCTGAGATTATCCAGTGGGAGGGAATGGGTCTGCGACGACATGCTGCAAGTTTCGAATGGTACCAAGCATTCTCAGCTGGGTCAAAATCAGCAGACGCCTCCAGGAGGAGGATGTTCAAGAGATGTGAATGGTGTGCTTGTGTTTATCGCATTGAAAGACCAACCAGTCACTGAAATGTAGACACTACAGCTGGGTAATAAATTGGAGGGTTCTGTCGTGTACTGCACAGCCCTCAAATTACCCTCAATACCGATCACAGGCCTCCGACATCTGTGATACCAGCCCAAAAAGTTACTGACCCACCTCACTTCTGGACCTGTGGCACTGCATGCCCGGTATGTGTATTGTTACCTGGACACCTGCACGCATCTCTACCTCAATCGTCAGGCGTCAGAAAAACCCCGCGATCGTCAATGAAAGGAACCTGATGTCACTGACACAGGTACTGTACCAGGTGTTCGGTAGCTCATATTTTCCGTGCAGCACAGTGCTGTGAGCCATCAGGTCTTGTGGATAGTTCACTTCGGTTTGCCACGAATTTCTCTGTTACGGAACCTCTTCATCTCACAGTAGTTGCCCCGCTTTATATCTTCGGTTATTTATTGGATGTACTATTATTATAGTCTCTGTCTTCCTTTACAGTTTTCACCCTCTGCAGCTCCCTCTAGTACCATGGTAGTTACTCACTGGTATCGCGACACATGTCCTATCATTCCCTCTTCTTCTTGTGTCTGTTTTCCATATGTTTCTTTCTTCGTCGATTCGGTGGAGAACCTCACCACTCCGTACCAGTCTATCTAATTTCCAGCTACCTTGTATAGCACAACATTTCAAACCCCTCGATTCTCTTCTTTTCTAGCTTTCCTACAATCCACGTTTCGCTGCCATACAACTGTGCTCCAAATATACATTATAATAAATTTCTTCCTCAGATCAAAGCCGATGTTTTATACTAAAATTTTTTTTGGCCAGGAATGCCAATTCTGCCTGTGATTTTTATATCCTCCTCACTTCGTCCGTCATTTATGACTTTGCTTGCAATATAACAGAATTCCTTAACTTCCTCTACTTTTTGACACCCTCTTTTGATGTTTAGTTTATCGCTAACCTCATTTCTAATACTTATTATTATTTTCGCCTTTTTCGTTTTACTGTTAATTTACATTCTGCAGTCTCTCGAATGTTCTCCATTCTCTGCATCCTGCAATACTACTTCACTTTCACTGAGAATAGCAATGTTATCACCGAATCTTATCATTGATATCCTTTAACTCTGAATTTTAATTTCCATTCGTGAACCCTTCTTTTAGTTCCGCCATTTGCTTCTTCGATGTATACAAGGGCCGAAAAATTTATATTTTTCACTCTTGATTGTTGAACATACTGAATATTACCCATATTTTGCTATAGTTTACTCCTATTTCTGTGATAATTTTGAAGATTTTGCGCCATTTTACGTTGTCGAATGCATCTTTAGGTCGACAGATCCTAGGAACGTGTTTTGAATTTTTCTTAAATATATATTCAATTTTTACTCGCAACGTCAGAATTGTCTCTCTGGTGCCCTTACCTTTCTGAAAACCGAACTGATCATCATCATACAAATTCTCAACTTTTTCTTCCATTCTTCTGCTTACTATTCTTGCCACTCACTAGGATGTATGAGCCGTTAAGCTGATTGCGCAATAGTTTCCGTACTTACTTGCTCTTTTCTGCCCTTGCCGTCTTGGAGTACCTTCGTCACAATTTGCAGGTAGCTACCAGCAGCTGGTGATGTTGACCGCAGAAGACCGCTTAGAGTCAAATGTTCATTGGTTCGTCTCTCACATTGGCGGGTGAATGTCCGAATGATTTCGCTGCTCGCTGATGGATGTGGTGTACGCCAATTCGTCGGAATCATTCTCTTGCTGACAACCCCTCTTCCCATAACATGACAGTGGGTGCAAGGTCCAAGCCAGAAAGGATCGTTAGAAGCAAGATGACAGACTGTACAGTCAGCACAAGATGCACACAGAAATACCTCATTAATGGGTTACGTAGTGATTCCCTGTAGTCCAAAGGGTTGAGAAAGTTTCCGATTTAAAAAGAAAAATAAAGCATCGGACTCCTCTAGCGTGGCGCAACACGGTTTTCGATCAGTTTACTAGTAGAAAATAATCGTTACGCAACTTTAGTTTAGGATTTGTTAGCTGCCTTGATACGAAATGAGCAAGGAAGCCTTGGCAGCATGACATCGAATCCATTCATCGTAAGACTTGGCTTAAGAAGTATAGGTAATTGGCAGTGACACTCCCCACACACGGGGTAACTCAAATGAAACTCGGTGACGACGTGAGTTTGTAACTGGTCGCTTGCGAGTAATTTCCTATGTGGGAGTATAGAACTCTGCAGACGACCCTGCTTCATCAGATCGTTAGCAACGTGTTACCAGCGACCAGGCATGCAGTTCAAATGGCAAGTATGTAGTGCACTACACATATACTGAATCCAAAAATCTGGAGTATTCTATAGCGTGACTAGCGGCGCTCATGTCGTCCTGCAAAATTACATTATCTGTGCAAACGAATGGTGGAAACGGCAGAAATGCCACAAATCTCCGATGTGCGTAAACACAATGATGTTGACATACAAATGATTTAAGGGACGACAACCACCACCACCACCACCACCACCACCACAATTTAGAGTACATAAATTTAAAGAAATCTAGGTTTTCAAAACAAGAGTAATCGGCTACACGATGATGATGATGATGATGATGATGATGATGATGATGATTATGATGATGATTACTGAAATTTCTGTGAACGGTGATGGTCAGTGAACGCGAGAGAGCTCGGTTAAAATGCTTTACACTGAACGCTTTGTTATGACTCAGTATCAAAAATCATCAACTAATTATTGTTGTCAAACGTAACATCAAAATGACAGAGAAACGTTGATTCACTTTAATGCTCGGTATCATCAATATTCCCTAATCATTCCTTTTCAGTAAACAAAACTCATTATTAGGAAAACGACAAATTAGCACTGAATACCTCACAATCAGCAGCAACGGAAACAGGCAACGTCGAAAGCACAAAAGCTTAGAAGCACAAAACAGACAGACAAATAAATAAAGTTCACATAACACAGTATCCGGCCGGAGTGGCCGATAGGTTCTAGGCGCTTCAGTCTGGAACTGCGCGGCCGCTACGGTCTCAGGTTCGAATCCTGCCTCGGGCATGGATGTGTGTGATGTCCTTAGGTTAGTTAGGTTTAAGTAGTTCTAAGTTCTGTGGGACTGATGACCTCAGATCTTGAGCCCCATAGTGCTCAGAGCCATTTGAACCATTTGAACATAACACAGTAGAAATAAATTACGTACTAATATTTTTCCAGAGAAAATGATGTAAATGATTTATATATGTATTTCTCAAAAAATGTAATGAAACAAGTTAATTTTGCAAAATTAATCTACATTGTCAGTTAAATCGTAAAACTTCACTTTTCTGTGAACTAACGAAATTTAAGGTTTGCAGTCCGGTTCTTCCGTAAATTTAAATTGGTAGTAGTTTCATTTATGCGGCTCTAGGTTATTACAATTATGGGATCAGGATCCTACTGGTGGTAGTGCAACAGGCTCTTCCTTTCGTTTATGAACAAAATTAAATACTTGGGGCCATAAATACACTCGAAGCTCTTCTCAAATAATTATGGTTCAAAAAATGGTTCAAATGGCTCTGAGTACTATGGGACTTAACATCTGAGGTCATCAGTCCCCTAGAACTTAGAACTACTTAAACCTAACTAACCTAAGGACATGACACACATCCATGCCCAAGGAAGGATTCGAACCTGCGACCGTAGTGGTCGCGCGGTTCCAGACTGCAGCGCCTAGAACCGTTTGGTCACACCAGCCGGCAATTATGGTTCTGTGTCTCATACTACTACTACTACTACAACTACAACTACAACTACAACTCCTTGTTGTTTCCACAATGCCTTGCCCGACATTTTATCACTATGAAGATCACAGACTGTTACTCGAGCGCTTACGCCATTACACACGTCCGATCTTTCTCACTGCCAACGCTATGTGCGCGGTCTCGCGTACCAAAGATGTTAGTGCCACGCCGAGATCATCTGGGGTGGTTGTTGTACGTTGCGAAAACCTTGTCGCTGCCAAAGTGTCTACTGTAAGGGGCAGTCAAATGAAAACCCAACAACCGGGACCATGGAATGGTTCCATTAAAAAGTAATCACCACACACGTTAGGGCATTTATCACACGGAGAGACGAGACTATGATCGGCCGCTGACGGATCCACAACCGCACCACTCTTAAACTTCCTATTCCGACTGAAGCCGACTTCCACGCGTGCCTCTATTCAGTTATCTAAAGGTTTGAACATCACACGGTGAAAGATTCGGGCTGTACTGAGGATGTTGCAGTGTTTCCCAACTAAATCGCTGTCGCGTAGCCCCCATGCGATTGGCAGTGGGGGGCCGACGTTATCGTGTAACAGAGTGGGTCCGTCCGACAGCACCTCTGGGCGTTTTGACATTATGGCGCTTCGCTGTTTCTGCAAAGTGTCTTCATAGCGCTGCGCATAGATTGTTATTCCACCCTCTAGGCACTCGGCGAGTAGAGGACTCCTGCATTCGAAAGTCATCATGACCTTACCACGCTATCACGCTTACCAAATAACCCTGTGACGAAACGCGCCGCTCCTCTTTGGATCCTCTCTATCTCCTCTGTCAACCATACCTGGTACGGATCCCACACTGATGAGCAGTACTCATGTATAGGCCGAACGAGGATTTTGTAAGCCACCTCCTTTGTTGATGGACTACATTTTCTAAGGACTCTCCCAAATGAATCTCAACCTAGTACCCGCCTTACCAACAATTAATTTTATATGATCATTCCACTTCAAATCGTTCCGTACGCAAACTCCCAGATATTTTACAGAAGTAACTGCTACCAGTGTGTGTTCCGCTGTCATATAATCATACAATAAAGGATCCTTCTTTCTATGTATTCGCAATACGTTACCTTTGTCTATGTTAGGGGTCAGTTGCTACTCCCTGCACCAAGTGCCTATCCGCTGCAGAACTTCCTGCATTTCGCTGCAATTTTCTAATGCTGCAACTTCTCTGTATACTACAGCATCATCCGCGAAAAGCCGCATGGAACTTCCGACACTATCTACTAGGTCATTTATATATATTATATACTTTTGAATGAAACCATTCTATGGTCCCGTTGTTGTGAGTGTACGGTTTTCATCTGGCTGTTCCTCATACATTCCTTTACAGTAGTAGTTTTAAATGATTTGCAATAAATTTGCATTACAGTACTCCAGATAATTAGTACTGACTGTAACATGACAAAATATATACATCTATAATCTGAAATTACTACCATAAATGTGAAGATAAAGAATGTCAAAAATGACTTAGTTTTGTAGTGTAATAAGACGACCGACTTCGCAGTGTCCGAGATAGTCGTTGCCAGGTGTCAGGCCTTAACAATCTGCCCGTTAGACAATGGAGAAAAGAACAGCAATCGATCGCGAAATGCGTCGTTTTTTTTTTTTTCCAGCAGAGCTAGGTGTCAACTGTTACATAGTCATCTTCATGCTAGACTCCTGTACACTCTACGCCAACCAATACTGTTTACTTCGTGACACTCAGTACTAATGTCACTATTGTTATGTGCACTGAAGATGATTCCGTAATAGTTGAAATCTAGCTTTCGCGATCGATCGCTGTTCTTTTCTCCATTGTCTATATTCAACGATCGCTTCGCATGACGGGATCATACAGATTCTAATCTGAGTAACTGGCCCTTTGCCAAAGTCGTTTGTGTCTGTGGATTTTCACATTTGCCGCCATTAAGAGGCGCTAAAGTGATTACCCATCTTCGCTGCCCCTATTATACTCTTTTCCTCGCCGCGTAACACGCCTACAACACCACCAGGCGGCAGTGATCATAACGTTTCGGCTTTTCAGTGTAATTTCCAAATACATTTGTAGGTGAATTGGCACAGAATTCTCTTCGTTTTCTCATTAATGTGTACTAACAAGAGTATCAAGTCTCTGTATGTCCATCTTTTCAGATATGGTCGCAGGATTTGGTTGTTCGTTACAGAATGTCGAATCAAGCACCTTTCAACCGTCTAATTTTCAAACTTATTTTATTTGGCTACCAGTTTCGGCAATTTACTGCGCCATCTTCAGACCCCTGACTGACGTGTAGGAAGATCTCGGTTCTGATAAAAACATGGGCCAGCATTCAAATACTGGTATCTGTAGAGTTCTGATTACTACAGCGATCATTTCAACCATCATCTGCCGACTATTTATCTAACAGTCGGCAGATAATTGTCGAATTCATCGTTATAGCAAGCAGAAATCTACAAATACCAGAATTTGAATGCTGGCCCCTACTTTGACCAGAGCCAAGGTGGAATCTTCCTAAAAGTCGGTTAGGGGTCTGCAGTTGTTGTTGTGGTCTTCAGTCCTGAGACTGGTTTGATGCAGCTCTCCATGCGACTGTATCCTGTGCAAGCTTCATCATCTCCCAGTACCTACGGCAACCTACATCCTTCTGAATCTGTTTAGTGTATTCATCTCTTGGTCTCTCTCTACAATTTTTACCCTCTGCGCTGCCCTCCAATACTAAACTGGTGATCCCTTGATGCCTCAGAATATGTCCTACCAAGCGTTCCCTTCTTCTAGTCAAGTTGTGCCACAAATTTCTCTTCTCCCCAATTCTATTCAATACCTCCTCATTAGTTATGTGATCTACACATCTAATCTTCAGAATTCTTCTGTAGCACCACATTTTGAAAACTTCTATTCTCTTCTTGTCCAAACTATGTATCGTCCACGTTTCACTTCCATAAATGGCTACACTCCATAGAAACGCTTTCCTTGCCATTGCAGGTCTACATTTTATATCCTCTCTACTTCGACCATCATCAGCTATTTTGCTCCCCAAATAGCAAAAGTCATTTACTAGTTTAAGCGTCTCATTTCCTGATCTAATACCCTCAGCATCACCCGATTCAATTTGACTGCATTCCACTATCCTCGTTTTGCTTTTGTTGATGTTCATCTTATATCCTCCTTTCAAGACAATGTCCATTCCGTTCAACTGCTCTTCCAAGTCCTGTGCAGTCTCTGACAGAATTAAAATGTCATCGGCGAACCTCAAAGTTTTAGTTCCTTCTCCATGGATTTTAATTCCTACTCCAAATTTTTTCCTTTGTTTCCTTTACTGCATGCTCAATACACAGATTGAATAACATCGGGGAGAGGCTACAACCCTGTGTCACTCCCTTCCCAACCACTGCTTCCATTTCATGCCCCTCGACTCTTATAACTGCCATCTGGTTTTTGTACAAATTGTAAATAGCATTTCGCTCCCTGTATTCTACCCCTGTCACCTTCATAATTTGAAAGAGAGGATTCCAGTCAACATTGTCAAAAACTTTCTCTAAGTCTACAAATGCTAGAAACGTAGGTTTGCCTTTCCTTAATCTATTTTCTAAGATAAGTCGTAGGGTCAGTATTGCCTCACGTGTTCCAACATTTCTACTTCGGCTTCTACCAGTTTTTCCATTCGTCTGTAAAGAATTCGTGTCAGTATTTTGCAGCCGTAGCTTATTAAACTGATAGTTTGGTCATTTTCACATCTGTCAACACCTGCTTGCTTTGGGATTGGAATTATTATATTCTTCTTGAAGTCTGAGGGTATTTCGCCTATCTCATACATCTTGCTCAACAGATGGTAGATTTTTGTCAGGGCTGGCTCTCCCAAGGCTATCAGTAGTTCTAATGGAATGTTGTCTACTCCCGGGGTCTGAAGATGGCGTCGTAAATCGCCGAAACTGGTAGCCAAACAAAATAAGTTTGGAAATTAGACGGTTGAAAGGTGTTTGATTTGACACCCTGTAGAGTATCAAGTCTCTGAGCTTGAATCTGTATTCGACGTGCCGAGTGTATCAAAACGATGCCCGGGTGCAACAATCGATTTTCGCTCTCTTCCACGCTTGCACACGGCAACTGCAGTTTGTGAGCTCGGAGCTGCGCCGTGTGCGGATCTGCGTTGCTAATCAGTCACAGATGTAGTCGCCAGTCCGTTCCGTTCCTTTCAAGGCGCACGCCGTGCGAACGGCCTACGCTGACTGGAGTCCCCGGGAGCCGGCTTGTGCGAAGTGCGTTTGCGAGCAACGCTGGTCGGAGCCGTTGCTGTGATGGTTGCGTCACACGGTGATTGTGGACGGCGGCTCTTCATCAGCGCTCATTGAAACAACAACGGGAGAGCCTGCCTCATTAGCCGGGCTAGGGACTAGGGAGCGCGGGCACGCGCTCTGCCCACGCTCCTAGGTAACGCACCTGCTGCCGATACCACTACTAGAAGTGAATATCTCCATACCTAATCCCGACAATCTTCCACAAAGTAATGCAGCATTCTTAACTTTAATCAAATCAAACTATTTGGTTACAGAGAATTTGTAGCAAGGCCAGGATTCGAACTCGGGTCTCCTGATCACTAGGCAGATGCACTAATCACTGCTCTACCCTGGCACAGAGGTTCTGCACAACCGCACGGACTAACCTTCCCATTCACGCCTCACCCCACTTGGTATTCCCGCTAAACCCGAACAGCATTGCAGATGCTCTTCAACTGTATTGGTATAGCACCTCAACGTTGAACGAAACTGGGGATCCTGTCTGAAAGCCAAACGTAGGTGCTTTAATAAAATGAAACTATACCGTTCCAGAGACCTTTTCGAGTCTCAAACATCTGTGATGTATATATGCAGACTGTGGCGGCGAATGAAAATTTTCCCCAACACTGGGAATCGACGCTGGATCTAATGCTCACAAGGTAGATGCGCTAACCACTACGCCACTCTTCACTTCTGTTGTCGTACCATCCTCAGTTGCATGCAATATTATGTTGATAATTACAACTGACTAAATAGAATGTTTCGTACCACATGCGTTTAGATTTTATTATTTGAAAGGCATCCTCAGTGGCCTGAAAGATTTTGTGTTTACACTAATTTGTTTTACAAGCTGTACATTGAGGTTGTAAAAAGTTCTGCTACTTTCGATTTTATGTGACGTAATAATAGTTTCATTTTCTAGTTACACATCTTGTAGATGCTGGTCTACATACGTTCTTGTCCCAGTTTTAAAACTGTTTGTTGTGTTGGCTGAAGAGCCAACAGCGTGTTACTAGAGGAGGCCGAAATGCACGCGTTTTAGCTCGCGCAGGCTGGCGTGAGGAGGGAAGGGCTCTACTGACGTGAGGTCTGGAACATGACAAGGAATTAGAATTCAGAAAGCGGACACACTAGTTTGATACTTAACTTTAATACATTAATGATGAACGTCGCTCTTGACTGTACATGATTCACAATATTATCTGTTAGTAACTGAATATGGCGCCTTGCTAGGTCGTAGCAAATGACGTAGCTGAAGGCTATGCTCAATTGTCGTCTCGGCAAATGAGAGCGTACGTAGTCAGTGAACCATCGCTAGCAAAGTCGGCTGTACAACTGGGGCGAGTGCTAGGGAGTCTCTCTAGACTAGACCTGCCGTGTGGCGGCGCTCGGTCTGCAATCACTGATAGTGGCGACACGCGGGTACGACGTATACTAATGGACCGCGGCCGATTTAAATGGTACCGCCTAGCAAGAGTGGTGTCTGGCGGTGACACCACACTGTTCCTCTCTTTATTACTATTCTAAATTTAGTTTTACCGAACTAGGAACTGAACACTAATTTATTTCATGTTATGCATTGGTTGTTCCAACTAACTAAAGTCTCTCCCTCCGTGTGTGTGTGTGTGTGTGTGTGTGTGTGTGTGTGTGTGTGTGTTGCGAAATAAGAGGCGCAAGTTGCCCATTAAACTATTTATGAGAATAAAATAGCGTAGTTGCAATTTAGTTATGATTCATTCTCAGTTGTGTTACGTGTTTATACAGAAGACTGCAAGTTCGCATAATAAAATACGTATATAAAATCTGACGAAATGTGTCGTTGTGAGCTGGAATAAAATTATTACTTAACACAATTCGGAACGAATAATAACTAAATCGAAGCTTGTTGCCTGGAAAAATTGAAACATAGTTGGTAGGTTTGATTTCAGGAAGTATTTGTCTCGTTACCACTTACAAAATGACCTCCATGTTTCATATTATAGTTATAAAATATAAAAGTGATTAATAGCAATATTATCGCTACATTTGTATGCTTTACTTACGAATTTTCTCTTTCGTAGGTAAGTGGCCGCTCTGTGGAAGCTGAAGCGGCTCACGAACTTCGTGGCCAACTGAACATCTTCAAAAACTAAGTATCTCTCATCTTTTTCTTTATAAGTTATTTCATTGTCTGAGTTTTACAACTTCCGTCTAGTTACTAACAAATATTCATGAACTTTTTTGAATTAAACACGTGCTTAAACGTAAACTCCTTACGACGTGTGATAGTAGAAACAAAAGTAAAACAGGCTGTAGCTATTTTGGAAGTGCAAATATCAGCTGCGAAGGACGTGACAGAACTGGTTCAAAACCCGTCCCACGACCAAACTACTATGTCACACTATATCAAGAGCTCGTCGTGAGATTTACGTTATGCTATGCGACAAACAGGATTAAGCTATTTATAAACTACCTGTTCACGCACGGGGAACGGATTAAGCGTAGTTAGCAATGCTTGTTTCTGAAGTAGCGACTGCGGCAGCCTTTATATAACTTTTTGCTGCCTTGTTTCGTCGCCTTCGTCTCTACAAACCTGCTCCTCGATGTCAGTTTCAACCTTGAGAAGGACGTTTACGCCGGCAATCGCACGCAGTTTTTTTACATGAAACTTGAGGAGCGAAACAGTTTTCTGGCACAGATCTTTGAATTAATTTCTTCTTCCTTTCTCACAATATCCCAAGTAGACGATTTTCTTACAATGCAGATTTTGCATGGCTAGGAGATATTCTTTCACGGTAGCTACATGCAGTTTTTCTTTTACTGTTGTTTCAAATGGTACATTAAAGATAGATGAATTTAATGAGATACACTCTGTTGTAGTTGGCACGTAGAACGATGCAGGTGCTATGATCAAGAGATTCAAATGGAATGGTGCAGCAGAGATTCACCTTTTACGCAGCGGGTATCATATCAGTCACGTGTAATTAGGCTTGCCATGTGTCCGAAAATTGCTTAAGGTACATGATGGAAGACAGGACAAGGGTGATGCCTTCCCCGTCCATCACCAACTGAGATGGCGAACTAGATTTCGACGGGCCCAAGGAGGTCTCATCCATCTTCCTACTGTGGCTGGTGTTGGTAGCTGTTTGTTATTTAATTCTGGGTGCTGCCTAAAATCGTAATGTTTTTTTTTTTCGTTGCCGCAATTATGGGTCGCTAGGACTTAACAATTTGTCACGGGCCTTTCGTTATCTGAAACGTAGCAATTTATCATTTAATTTCGTAGATTTGCAAATTATTTGTTCTGTTTGTGAACTAAAGAAAACTGTATGCCAATTGAGCGTTTTGGATGTATACATCTTTGTTAGTTTAATGGACGACCGAAGACAAAGATTGAGACTCTAAACGTTTGTACTGACAACTGATAGAATTGGGGCATATAAATAATAATAACAAATAACTAAACGTATAAAGTGTTTCGAGGTTTCAAGGGGTCAGTTTTGCTTGGATGATTCGTCACGTTCACGAAAAATGTTAAGTTTTGATGATCTAAAAATATAAATCTATGCCAGTCCTAGTCAGTCAGTCCGACATGTAGTAGATGTGATGAACTGTGGCAGTAGCATTCCATAAATAAGGTTCGAGAAATCTAGTTTACAGTCACACCACTATTAAATGATAACAAATGTTAGCGAATAACAAACATTGCCACAGATATAAATATACCTGACAGGATAGGGTAAAATTCGTGGAGCAGTGGTGTCCACAACGCGAATCGGCTGCAGACAAATTGGACTTCGGCAAGACTGTATTCCGCACACCGGCGTTAACTCTCGGTTGGAAAGAGTGTTGATTTTGAATCAGAGTTGTATAATTCACGATCCCACAAAAATTGCGGAAGTAATACAGTCATCCTACGGCAGAATATTACCCATTTTTAGGCTTTTGTATACTGCACTTCGGTTGGGTCATCAGCTCTGCATATATTGTTTCCCCATGAAGTCTTAACATCGTAAGAAAAATTTGTATTCGCTGGTAACTGATGCTCCTGAAGAAAGTTCTGATGGCCATCAACAGCTTGAAACCATTTTGTATGTGGGGGACTGATGACCTTTGCTGTTTAGTCCCCCTTAAACATCCCAACAACCACCACCACCATTTTGTATGGGGACCAGTTCAGTGTCCTGTCCAGCTCAAATGGTTCAAATGGCTCTGAGCACTATGGGACTTAACATCTGTGGTCATCAGTCCCCTAGAACTTAGAACTACATAAACCTAACAAACCTAAGGACATCACACACATCCATGCCCGAGGCAGGATTCGAACTTGCAACCGTAGCGGTCGCGCGGTTCCAGACTGAAGCGCCTAGAACCGCTCGGCCACACCGGCCGCCTCTGTCCAGCTATCGATGGCTGCTTCGCCAGAACAATTTTCGTGAGGTAGAATAAAGTATGGGGGTTCGCCATCCACTATGGTGTGATTCGTAATAGTCTATTACGGCAGTTGGAGTTCCTCCCATTTTCATCACTGTCCAACTGTCTGTGAATATTTTGAACTTGAACGACTCTCCCATGGTAACTGTATCACTTCTCTAACAATGACTGCATCATCTACGAGCAAACTCAGCGACTTAGTAACAGTATCTATGATGGTGGTTTGAAAAGTTCTCGGAACGGAATACAAAAGAAGTATTTACATCACTGAAACTTTTTTATTTTTCTATGTAGTCTCCTTTCAGATTAATGCACCTTGGTCCAACAATGTTCCAGTACCTTGATCCTATCTCGAAAATGAGTTTCCTTCAGGCCTGCAGAATAGTTGTCAACTCCGGCTATCAATTCTTCGTTTGAAGTGTATCTGCATCCACCAAGATAAATTTTCTGTTTTGCGAAGAGATGGAAGCTGACTTCATATCAGGTGACTAAGGTTGGTGTGGCAACAATTCATACTTTAGTTCGTGTAATTTTGTCATGGCGACGGCACATGTTTTTGATCCAGCGTCAAGAGTCGCGGCACCGATCTTGCAGATAATTTTTTCATTTCTAATTCTTCAGTTAAAATGTGATACACCCTTTTAGATGACATATAGTAAGCGTGAGCAGTTTCACGCACTATCCTCCTTGAACATTTTGTGCACTTCTGCAATGATATCTGGAGTAGTGTCACATCTTGGACCAAATTTAAATTCATTTGTCTACAGCTGAATATGAAGGAGCAGTCCCCCAGTATATTCTGGAAATCGGCATGAATGTCCTTTGCTTTCATTCCTTTCCTTACGAACTACTGCTCGAATCTCGATTTTTACCATCTTCGCAAATCACTACGCGGGAACAACAACAGAACCACGTCACCGCCATAGCTCTCTTCCAAAAGCACTGACGTGGCACGTGTTTACAGGCAACAGTCCAATGAATATCACGTGAACAACTCGTTGCGCTACCGCTGACCTCTCGTGGTGATTCCGTGAACTTTTCAAACCACCCTCGTATTAACTCTTTTGGAACAGGGATGTTGTAAAAGTAGAAGTGCATTTGTATTTTGAAATGACACTGGAAAACAGGAAACAGTAAAGATTATGAGAATAGCGAAGAGACTAGCCTGTGACGCGTCCGCCAGTTCAGCAGTTTGCCAGTACTTTCATCACTGCAGCCGTTTCTCTCTGCCTTGTTGTACTTGCGTGGAGTCCAAATTGTATTTCTATCTGCAACAACACGCTCATTCCAAGAACATAAGCCTCTGGCAGGCGTCGCCGCAAAACTAGGATGACAGTAATGGCGGACAAAGCAGATTGTTTACCGTATTTTGCGGACTACAAGACGCACCTTCAGTTTTAAGCAATTTCTTTTTTAAAAAAAAGCATTTTTACCATGTTTGTTAATAGTTTGCAAAGACAGACTAAAAAATCTCTTAGTTTATTAAATCGAAGTGACCTTTAAAATCCCTGAAAGTCGTCATCTGAACTTAGTCCCTTCTTCCTCTCAATCGTCATCGCTGTCCTCTTCATATATATATAAGATGGCCTTCACGTATGCCGCACTCGTATGAACGTTTAGCAATAATGCCTTCTCTCACTCTAGACCACGACTGTATTATCCAATGACACACTTACTTGATTGTAGGTCATTTTAAAGTTTCCTTCAGCATGGATTCATATTGGGATTCATCCCTCATCCATTTGCTCCATTCCTGTCATATACACTTTAAATGGTTTATTTATCGAGACATCACTAGGTTGAAATTATCAAGCAAGTCGTCCCGGAATAACGGCAAGCTCTGTGTTTCCCTGTTTCAATTTCTCTTTCACAGAATTTTTCGAATGACTGCTAAGCTCATTTAGCCCAAGAAGAGAGATCTTCTTGAATAAGGCACCTTTCGTTCTCTCCCAAACTCTCTTAATCGATAACTAACATAATTAATAAACCAGCCTCGTCCATCCAACCCTTGTATGTACGTGAACATCATCATCTGGCGGTATTTCAGAAGGTTTTGGCATTGTTTTGTGCTCGAAAATGATCATTGGATTAAGTTTAGTCCCATCAGCACAACATGAAAGGACAACAGTGTAGTGCATTTTTTTATGTCCACTTTTTATAGTTACAGTTTCAGCACCTTACATGGCAGCAGTTATGTTACTCGGCGCATTAAGTTCCAGAGGAGTTTCGTTCATATTTCTTAGTTCCTCACTGGTCTCCTTTCGATGTTTAATATCTTTCCATCGCTTTATTATTCCACTACTGGCCATTAAAATCGCTAAAAGAAATGATGATAAACGGGTTTCCATTGGACAAATATATTATGCTAAAACTGACATGTGATTACATTTTCACGCAATTGGGGTGCATAGATCCTGAGAAATCACCACCCAGAACAACCACCTCTGGCCGTAATAACGGCCTTGATACGCCTGGGCATTGAGTCAAACAGAGCTTGGATGGAGTATACAGGTACAGCTGCCCATGCAGCTTCAACACGATACCACAGTTCATCAAGAGTAGTGACTGGAGTATTGTGACGAGCCAGTTGCTCGGCCACCATTGACCAGATGTTTTCAATTCGTGAGAGATCTGGAGAATGTGTTGGCTAGGGCAGCAGTCGAACATTTTCTGTATCCAGAAAGGCCCGTACAGGCCCTGCAACATGCGGTCGAGCATTGTCCTGTTGAAATGTAGGGTTTCGCAGGGATCGAATGAAGGGTAGAGCCACGGGTCGTAACACATCTGAAATGTAACGTCCACTGTTCAAAGTGCCGTTAATGCGAACAAGAGGTGACCGAGACGTGTAACCAATGGCACCCCATACCGTCACGCCGGGTGATACGCCAGTATGGCGATGACGTATACACGCTTCCAATGTGCGTTCACCGCGATGTCGCCAAACACGGATGCGTCCCATCGTGAAGCTGTAAACAGAACCTGGATTCATCCGAGAAAATGACGTTTTGCCATTCGTGCACCCAGGTTCGTCGTTCAGTACACCATCGCTGGCGCTCCTGTCTGTGATGCTGTGTCAAGGGTAACCGCAGCCATGGTCTCCGAGCTGATAGTCCATGCTGCTGCAAACGTCGTCGAACTGTTCCTGCAGATGGTTGCTGTCTTGCAAACGTCCCCATCTGTTGACTCAGGGATCGAGACGTGGCTACACGATTCGTTACAGCCATGCGGATAAGATGCCTGTCACCTCGACTGCTAGTGATACGAGGCCGTTGGGATCCAGCACGGCGTTCCGTATTACCCTCCTGAACCCACCGATTCCATATCCTGCTAACAGTCATTGGATCTCGACCAACACGAGCAGTAATGTCTCGATACGATAAACCACAATCGCGCTAGGCTACAATCCGACCTTCATCAAAGTCGGAAACGTGATGGTACGCATTTCACCTCCTTACATGACGCATCACAACAACGTTTCACCAGGCAACGCCGGTCAACTGCTGTTTGTGAATGAGAAATCGGTTGGAAACTTTCCTCATGTCAGCAAGTTGTAGGTGTCGCCACCGGTGCCAACCTTGTGTGAATGCTCTGAAAAGCTAATCATTTGCGTATCACAGCATCATCTTCCTGTCGGTTAAATTTCGCGTCTGTAGCACGACATCTTCTTGGTGTAACAATTTTAATGGCCAGTAGTGTATTTTCTCTTCATACTCCTGTGACATTTTCTGAGATATTTTGGTTTTCGTTAGCATACTAAGTCTATGATGCTTCGTAAACCTGTAGTACCAACTAACTCCACCATCGAGGTCTGTTAGGCGCTATATCGCTAGCTTATCAGTGTGTATCTAAATCATTTTTATATTAATTCCAATGCCATTTTGACGGTGCCCTTGAATTCATTTCAGTACATCACCTTCTAGTCATTTCAATACATCATCTTCTAGTTTTGGCCATTTTGCATCCGGTCCTTTATTTCCACGTTTAGTCTTCCTCTTTTTTTTTTTTTTTTTCATTTCCTCTTTACTAGCCCGTCTATCGCGAATGATTCTTTTCTGTTGGTGGAGGGCCGAAATGCCGCTCACCTGCTCTGTTTACGTGTTCTTAATATGCTATTACTTACAATTTATAGATCGCTTCATACGAATACCTTTTATTTTTTTCCATTACGAAACTACCTACTAACAAAAATATTGTACTGTTATCGATAACACAAATTACTTTCAAGTTCACTGGGACCATGGCCTGCACTGACGCATCACAGGCTGGACGGTATCCTGGGTCTGTGATGGTGGGGGGGGGGGGGGGGGGGAGGCGAGAGGGAGACACTGTTAGCAAGTTTGTGATTCACCGCACCTCATGTATGTCGCATCTGTACACTGCTGCTGCCACCAGTTGAATCCATTATTGCCAAATTGAGATAGGTCTCCTGAGGCATCGAATATATAGCCATTTTGAAGACCGGCGGGCCGCGCGGGATTAGCCGAGCGGTCTCAGGCGCTGCAGTCATGGACTGTGCGGCTGGTCCCGGCGGAGGTTCGAGTTCTCCCTCGGGCATGTGTGTGTGTGTGTGTGTGTGTGTGTGTGTGTGTTTGTCCTTAACGATAATTTATGTTAAGTAGTGTGTAAGTTTAGGGACTGATGACCTTAGCAGTTAGGTCCCATAAGATTTCACACACATTTGAACATTTTAAGACTGGCGGGAATTTTAAAGCAAACACTGGACATTTTTATATTGATTTTGAATATAAGATACATCTGAATTTTGGAGGCAATTTTTCGAAGAAAAAAGTTCGTCTTACAGTCCTTAAAATACGGTAGTGTTGTACGAGAAATCCGAGGGAGTTAACACGCTCTCGTGGCATGGCACTCTGACTGGATGTAGCCCGGATGAGTCCTAATAAGAGGTGTTACGGCGCAATTTGTGACCACCATGCTTCTAGCCAATGTCCGAACGTCTCCGCAGTGCCCGGAGACAGCGGGGTGTATATGCGGACAAAAAAACCGGGTTTTTCTCGGATCTCGATGTTAAAAATACACTTTTTCCTGGGTGAAGGTTCATTTCCCCCATGTTTGGTGACAAACAGTCTGCAGCTCGTGGTCGTGCGGTAGCGTTCTCGCTTCTCGCGCCCGGGTTCCCGGGTTCGATTCCCGGCGGGGTCAAGGATTTTCTCTGCATCGTGATGACTGGGTGTTGTGTGATGTCCTTAGGTTAGTTAGGTTTAAGTAGTTCTAAGTTCTAGGGGACTGATGACCATAGATGTTAAGTCCCATAGTGCTCAGAGTCATTTGAACATTTTTTTTAGGTGACAATATACTTTCCCGCAGAGCTGTGAAACAAATCAATCCTTTGAATGGTACAGATTTTATATACCGGCGTAGAGCTTCCCAGCGTTTTAGGAAGCGAAACACAGCAAAAAACTGCGCGTTTTGGAAAGATCTTTGAACCACAACAACGGGTACGCTGCGTATTTTCGTATCACGAAAGTATAAATACGAATTCCATCAAATACAGCACGGTATCTAGAAGCCCTGATGTTTGTAACTGGATGGTCTTCAATGAGTTAAGTTTAGATTGAGAGTAAAACACTCCGTGATTTAAGAAATTCATCGCACATTATCGCATGTAGCATGATTCATTTTACGTAAAAGGAAATTTACTTTGAAAGCAACGCTTCTCAAATCACCATTAGCAATACTTTCCTGCGACTCAAAAATTTAAACAGTTGTGACGTCAGGCTCGTTGAAAGCAGTTTTTGTTATGAAGTATTGCACAGTCTTCGTTCTAAAGTTTTTAACTTATTTTTACCGTCGGCAGACTCTTGTATGTGCACTGTGTTTTGTTGTTGTAAATGGCGCATTTTCTTTGCAGCTTAAGTTTTATTTTGGTGTTATTCTCTCGTTTATGCTTCATTGCTGGAGGATTATTCTGCAGTAACCGGCTAGAGAAAAATTCTTTGTCATAGTCACGGCCTCAGTTCTCACCTGTCAAAGTTCCAAAAATTTAACTGAAAAATAAAGCAATGAAAAATTTCTGGAATTCTAAAAAAATCCCCGTGTTTATCCCAGATTAAAACTTTCCCTCGTTTTTCCCGGATTTCCCGGAGCGTATTCAACCGGGAGCGGATATGTCGGCCTGTTGTTGTTCGGTCCGTCACGTGGAAATGGAAATGATCGTATGGCATTGTTTGGCGGGAGGCTCCATTCGGGGGAGTACAGCAGTCGTAATGCAAGTCCTTTTTAGGTGCCGCATCGGCGAATTGCGAGTCAATGACGATGAAAATGATGATGGACAAACAACACCCAGTCCCCTGCCGGGAATTGAACCCGGGCCCCCTTCGTGGTAGGCGCGTAACGCTACCGCTACGCTACGGAGGCGGTCGGTCAATCAGATAGGGACTCTACATCAAGAGCGGAGTAGGGTTTGTGCTCGCAACGAGTATCAGGTTCTTCTTTCCCGACACAAACTCAACAATAAACCGTACAGACGGTACTAGACGCGTGTGTATCATTGTAGACGTACAAAGACACATCGTTTGTACTTCGTGAACAACAGGTGCCTGTATGAGAGAAGGAAGTGGTTGGCTAAACGACCCTTCAGCTTAATCACTAATACTGACTGATACCAATGTACTGGAAATTCTGAGTCCAGGCGAGTCATGGCTGCCAAAACGAAAATCTGGAAAATTAAAGTATCAGGTAAAGCCGTCGGCACACGGACCGTGCATCCGAACGTTGAGCGTTGAGCGTGCCGAGTTTCTGACGTCACAGCGTGGAATAGCACGTTCGGTAGTCTTTCCGAACGTGCAGAGCAATATCTGGCATGTCAGATATTTTGAGCGTGCGTCTGAGCGTTGACCAATGAGATAGCACAACGCCACCTACGTCACACGCACGCCGTCTCCCTTCAGTACAGAGTTGTGAGGCATTCATTTTAAGCCTACGTGTATATAATTATGCCGTTTCTGAGCACCAGCAAATTGAGAAACACTGGAAAACCCGTTGTTAAATGTGTGATTCGTTCCAATAAAATAATTTCAGCATAATATTCGTGGCAAAAGAATTATTGTAAGTTGCTTATTATGAGAGTAGGCTATTTGAAGGCAACGACACACTGAATATCCACCCAAAGCGCATTGTTTCAGTTAATAACATATCTACGATTAAGGTTTTCAGCCAGGGGTAAGATACTAAGATTAAGATCGAAAGGTTTGATGTCGGTTTAGCGTAATGAGTAGCGGCACTGGCCAACACGGAGTAATTTTGTTGGGACGGTGGTTCGCGTCTTGACACAACCAAATTTTTTTCCTAACATTCGCGTTTTTATTAGGTTCTGATACTTTATTATTAGTTTAATATAAGTATATACTATAATATTTGATGTTATGTAAATATAAGTTCACCTTTTTTTGAGGGGTGACTTTGTTCGATTGGCTTAATCTATAGGACAGCTTGCGCTACTTGTATAAAGATATTTTCCTCCTTTTTCTTTTACGCTTTATAACTCGCATGTTGCAAAGATTCTACTACGGGTTAGGAGCAGTTATGAAGTAAGACTGACCTTGAAGTTATACTAAAATGTGGGAATGATGAAATAATGTTTATCTTATGCGGAGAATAATTCCAAATTTGTAACGCACTGTTTGTAATGGAACTTTAATAAGCCTGTGTGCTTATTGATTGGACATGGTACTTTCCTTTTCGTGGACGATGGAGGAAATGTGCGTTTTAATAGAGCTAACGTGGGAATTTTACGCGCGCCCGTTGAGTAAACAGTGTGATTTACGAATTAGAAACATTCCTCAACTGTCGCTGAGTGCGTTGCGATCGCGTACACCACGTTGGGGCCCACGTACCGTATGCACAAGTGGCATCGTTCCTGAGCGTTCAGCAGCACGTTGAACTTGGCACGCTCAACGTTAACTTTCGACAGCACGGTCCGTGTGCCGACGGCTTAAGGCGTAACTCGTTCCCTAGATTTTCTTTTTCACATCTTGATAGTGTGTGGCAGTTTTTTGAAGCTTCGTTGTTCGTGACTGACATAAGTTCCGCATCAGCATTTAGTAATAAGATAAAAGTTTGCGCTTAGAGTATCCGATCTGATCAACAACCGCATCCAGGATACCATAACAGATAGAGTTCAGTATATCGTTTTAGATTGGCAGCCATCATCGGAAAAGAAGAAACCGTCAAATATACTTCGTGGATGTATTGTAGTACTGCCGCTGCAAAAATACTTCTATAGTTATAGAATGTCTGAATAAATACTGAAAATAATGAGACACTGCGTACTGATGTTTCGTGGTAATCTCCGAGTACGATGTAACTTACAGTTTGCTATTATTAATTCTCTGTACAAGTATTAGTCACTGAAGTTCAGCACTGATTCACGTCGTTAGTAAAGCAGTGCCACCGGAAAGCATTTTTAACCCACAACTATCGATGTAGTCGGTGTTAGGGCACGCTTCATGAATGGTTTCTTTGGTGTCATTAAGTGTGTGGTTTTTACTTTCACAAACGTCTCATTTAATAGCGCCCCTAAAAGAAAATTTCAGCAGGGGTTAAATCTCGGAATCGTCGTGACAGTTCACATGAGACACGTGTACCTATTCATTTACAGCTCAATTCTCACCCAAACAAATCACACATTGGTTGAGCATAATCGAAAGAGCATCGCTATTGGTCAGAGTAGAACCCCTCTCTGTCTTGATGCGTAGCTACACATCTAAAAATACATTTTCAGCTTCGTCCAGCAAGAAAGAAGTGTTTTATAAATTATTGTTATAGTTTGATTAAATTATTGTTCAGTATTGTAAAGGGAGATTTTCCGTTGGATCATAAAGGCGACAGTGTTTGAGTTTGAAAGTTGCTTTGACAAACTGATTTTTTTTTATAATAAGGCCATCATTTTGTGTGAGTTCTTTTACACATTAGTCTACAGAACTGGCCATGATGAGGACGATCAATTTTTTGGTCCTTACATTATTTCTGCATGATGTGTCTCGACACATGGACGTTATATCACAGTGCCACATAATATGCGTTCAGGTCACCATGCCCTCCTACTCGAATTGTAACTGGTTCTCCGCACCAAACATGAAGCCACTTAGACCAAATTTGTCACTTAATCACAAATAGCGAGCTTGATTCGCAGACGTCTCACAAGTTAGTCACTGCACTTATCTCATACTCGTACACTGTTTGTTATCCAATGCTGTTTCACAAAACAAATATCATAATTTATAACATATTTAACTTGTACAACAAGAAGACTGTAAAGGAACAAAAGAAACTACTTATAAAAGCATGCATATCTACTCTAAAGTGCCTAAAGTGCCTGGTACAGGCATGCATATTCAGATACAGAGACATGTAAACACAGAAAACGGCGCTGCGGTCGGCAACGCCTATATAAGACAAGTGTCTGGCGCAGTTGTTAGATCTGTTACTGCTGCTACAATGGGGCATTATGAAGATTTAAGTCAGTTTGAACGTGGCTTTATAGTCGGCGCACTAGCGATGGAGGACGGCATCTCCGAGGTAGCGATGAAGTGGGGATTTTCCCCTACGACTATTTCACGAATGTACCGTGAATATCAGGAACCCGGTAAATTGGTAAAACATCAGATATCCGACATCGCTGCGGCCGGAAAAAGATCCTGCAAGAATGGGACCAACGACGACTGAAGAGAATCGTTCAACGTGACAGAAGTGCAACCCTTCCGCAAATAGCCCAGCATTGAAATCTGCAACTATCAGCAGGTGTCAGCGTGCGATTCATTTAACGGCACACTATCGACATGGGCTTCCGGAAGCGATGGCCCACGCGACGAGTGCACGACACAAAGCTTTACGCCTCGCCTGGGCCCGTCAACACCGACATTGGACTGTTGATGACTGGAAACATGTTGCCTGGTCGGACGAGTCTCGTTTCAAATTGTATCGAGCGGAAGGACGTGTACGGGTATGGAGGCAACGTCATGAATCCATGGACACTGCATGCCAGCAGGGGCTGTAGAAGCTGGTGGAGGCTCTGTAATGGTGTGGGGCGTGTGCAGCTGGAGTGATATGGGGGACTTCTGATACCTCTGTATACGACTCTGACAGGTGACAAGCACGTAAGCATTCTGTCTGATCACCTGCAGCCATTCATATCCATTGTGCATTCCGACGGACTTGGGCAATTCCAGCAGGACAATGCGACACCCCACACGTCAGAGTTGCTACAGAGTGACTCCAGGAACACTCTTCTTAGTTTAAACACTCCCACTGGCCATAAAACTCCGCAGACATTAACATTATTGAGCATATCTGGGATGACTTGCAACGTGCTGTTCAGAAGAGACCTCCGCCGCCTCTTACTCTTACGGGTTTATGGAAAGCCTTACAGGATTTATGGTGTCAATGCACTCCAGCGCTACTTAAGACAATAGTCGAGCCCATACCACGTCGTGCTGCGACGCTTCTGCGTGCTCGCGGGGCCCTACACGATATGAGGCAGGTGTGCCAGTTCCTTTGGCTCTTCAGTGTAAATACGCAGGTATTCATTTTCTTTAACGACAGACCTGTGTAAAAGACTTAATTATTAGCGTCGCTAACTCTGTAGAATTCGCCGCAGACGATGGCATTTTTTAGAAACGTTATCTAGTGAGAGTAGTTGAAATTCAGGAATGTTGACAGAAAATTAGGTGCAGCAACTGGTAGTTGGTTCAAAACGTACGCGGAAGTGGCGTAAGTTGCGTAAGTAACCTTGTATTTCTCGAATGGAGGAATCGTTCGTGATCTACTTCACTGGTCTCACAAATACTTTAAAAAAAATAGGAGTTATGCCTTCAATTATGGATCCATATTGCTTACGTCATTTTGCGGTAGAATTTTGGAATATATACTGTGTTAGAACATTATTAATTACCTCCAAGAAAACAAACAGCTGGTACGAATTCAGAAACAAAACTAGTTCTTGATTCGACGAAGTAATGAGTGCTATCGACAGGGGATCTCAAGTTGATTCCAGATTTTTAGATTTCCAGAAGATTTGTGACACCGTTCCCCAAAAGAGACTCCTAATCAGATTGCTTGCCTCTGGGGTATCGTCTGCCGGCCACGGTGGCCGAGCAGTTATAGGCGCTTCAGTCCGGAACCGCGCGACTGATACGATCGCAGGTTCGAATTCTGCCTCGGGCATGGATGTGTGTGACGTCATAGGTTAGTTAGGTTTAAGTAGTTCTAAGTTCTAGGGGACCGATGACCTCAGATCTTAAGTCCCATAGTTCTCAGACCCATTTGAACAATTTTTGGGATATCGTTTCAGTTACACGACTGGACTAGTTATATCTCAAATGTTCAAATGTGTGTTAAATCTTATGGGACTTAACTGCTAAGGTCATCAGTCCCTAAGCTTACACACTACTTAACCTAAATTATCCTAAGAACAAACACACACGCCCATGCCCGAGGGAGGACTCGAACCTCCGCCGGGACCAGCCGCACAGTCCATAACTGCAGCGCCCTACACCGCTCGGCTAATCCCGCGCGGCGTGTAATACCTCATGAGAAAGATCACTGTTCGTAGTAACCTACGGAAAGTCATCGAGTAAACCAGAAGTGATATCCGAAGGAAAAAAATCAGAGCTCGTACAGAAAGACTTAAGTGTACACTTTCCCCAACCTCTGGTCCGGAGAGGAACGGCAGAGAAACTGTCTGAAGGTGGTTTGATGCAGTCGCTGCCAGGCACTTAAGTAATAATTGCCGAGTAGTTACCTACATGTAGGATAGGACGATCGCTGTTTCTTAAGATCAATAAGACAACACTACATTTCAATGGCAGGACGATCTTGCTTTACAGGTAGACAAATAGTCATTGAACACTCGCCTAATCCAACCTGAAGTAATGTTCACGTTTTCTGAGAACTTCGACAAGTCGGAACGAGTGAAGAAATGAGAGAAGCTGGTAGTGGAGCTGCAAGTCAATAAGGAATTTTCACGACTTACGCAAGAATGTTACAGAAGTTCACCTATCTGCCGCAGGAGTCTGCAGCAAAGGCAATAAACTATATGCCGCAATTGTATAAAATATTTTGTTCAGTCTTACATTGACTACAGCAGTTGTTTCATTTATACTTCACGAAGATAGTCGCCGTTGATCATAAGATAGGTACAGTGGCGGAAAGCACGTTTCGGAACAAGCTCGTAGCCAACCGCCGCGCTGACGATCGCGAGTCGTGTTTTGCAATCGAATGGAGCTTTCGAATCGTGTGACATGCAATGGAAGGTATGTCTCACATAGGCGCGCTCTAAAAGGCAGTGACGTTGGTGGACCATCTTTGGAGTGGCTGTATAAAGTCGAGCCCGCACGAAGTAGCAACCAGGGTGACGGAGCAAAGTGTAACAGGCGCGAAGGTCACGAATTAGTCGGCACGCCGGATACTTCGGTGGCAAAGGCTGATTGAAGCACGACGTATTACAAGAAATGTTGCATTCCAGATTCTTAATTATACAATGAAGTCTCTCACGACCGAATGTGTTACCTGCTGGTGAATTTTCGGTGTTACATCGTCGTGCTTCATGAAACTTTTTCTTTCCTGACATTTCATACGCAGCTGCGCTAGACATCTTCACAAATGCTCTCGATTCCGCTGAGTGTTGCAGACTGACGGTTAGGATGTCGGAGAGGCAGTTAAATACTATGAAAATAGAGCGTAGTAGAAGTTTGTGTGAGCGACGGAGGTAATCCTTATCAGAAACATAAATTAACTCTCGAAATGCCTTCGGTCAAAGATAAGAATGTCGATAGTTTCTCTTTGAAACTTGATATATGGACAGTAAATGTACGGAAAGAAAGATCAGTGTAGCAGGATCTAATAAAAATGTAATTATAAAAAATCAGCAATAAGGAGATGTTATTTAATTATATAAATGAGTGTATACGTCGGTATTTAAATTTGTTGAATTGGAAGTTGTGATACCTGTAGATCCAGCCCTACAGTACCATCATTCAGTCCTCAGACGCTGCGTAGTTAAACCGAATTCCTACAGAGTATATTTTTTACACAGAACTGTTCTCTACTGTCATAAGTTTTTCTAATCAGTCGTGACAGTACCTTGTATCTCTTATTTTGTGTACGAGGTGGTGATGTACACTGTAATCAAAAGTATCCGGACACCTTGCTAAAAATGACTTAAAAGTTCGTGGCGCCCTCCATCGGTAATGCTGGAATTCAGTATGGTGTAAGCCCACCCTTAGCCCTGATGACAGCCTCTACTCTCCAGGCATACGTTCAATCAGGTGCTGGGAGGTTTCTTGGGGAATGACAGTCCATGCTTCACGGAGTGCTGCACCGAGGAGAGGTATCGACGTCGGTCGCTGAGGCCTGGCGCAAAGTCAGCGTTCCAAAACATCCTAACGGTGGTCTGTAGGATTCAGGTCAGAACTCTGCAAGCCAGTCCACTACAGGGATGTTACTGTAGTGTAACGACTCCGCCACAGGCCGTGCATTATGAACAGGTGCTCAATCGTGTTGAAAGACGCAATCGCCATCCCCGAATTGCTCTTCAATAGTGGGAAGCAAGAAGGTGCTTAAAGCATCAGTGTGGGCCTGTGTTGTGATAGTGCCACGCAAAACAGCAAGGGGTGCAAGCCCCCTCCATGAAAAACACGACGACACCATACGCCATCGCCTCCGAATTTTACTGTTGGCACTTCACACGCTGGCAGATGACACTCACCGAGCATTCGCCATACCCACAACCTGCCATCGGATCGCCACATTGTGTACCGTGATTCGTCACTCCACACAACGTTTTTCCACTGTTCAATCGTCCAATGTTTACTCTCCTTACACCAAGCGAGGCGTCGTTTGACATTTACCGGCGCTATGTGTGGCTTATGAGCAGCCGCTCGACCATGAAATCCAAGTTTTCTCACCTCCCGCCTAACTGTCACAATACTTGCACTGTATCCTGATGCAGTTTGGAATTCCTGAGTGATGGTCAGAAATAGATCTCTGCCTATTACGACTCCCTTCAACTTCAGCGGTTTCTGTCAGTCAACAGATGAGGTCGGCCTGTACGCTTTCGTGCTGTACTTGTCCCTTTACGTTTCCACTTCACTATCACATCAGAAACAGGGGACCAAGGGATGTTTAGGAGTTTGGAAATCTCTCGTACAGACTTACGACACAAGTGACACCCAATCACCTGACCACGTTCGAAGTCTGTAAGTTCCGCGGAGCGCCCGATTCTATTCTCTCACGATGTCTAATGACTACTGAGGTCGCTGATATGGAGTGACTGGCAGTAAGTGGCAGAAAAATGCATCTAATATGTAAAACGCATGTTTCTGGGGGTGTCCGGATACTTTTGATCACACAATGGATGAATTGTTCACCAGATCCTGTGTAGAAGTTCAGTCGTCGTGAAGTTATATGGACTTCATTTCCTTTGTCCAGATTTCTTTTACTGTAAGGCTCTTTTGTGACACAACTTGAAACAATATCTGATACGCATTTTTTATCGTCTGTAACTCACTTATTATTTCACTTCATGGAAGTACACACTTTTAACATTAACTTCAGAACAGAACGCACAATTTCAAGTATACATAATACTAGGCGACATTGCCTCCCATGTCCCCTTAACTGACAACTCATGACTGACAGTCCGTGACGTCTGCCTGTGCTCAACAATCACAAGAAGAGCAGCCCACCGCAGAGCTATACCCACCTTATTCAAAGATTACCTGTAATACGTTCTTAATCCGTGACAGATTGCTTGCTTGCTTGCTTTTCTCTGGCGTCGTAACGCTTAGGTTGAATACACCTATATACTATTTCAGATTATTTAATTTAATTACATTTCAGTGATAAAATAAAGCCGGCCGGAGTGGCCGAGCGGTTCTACGCGCTTCAGTCTGAAACCGCGCGACCGCTGCGGTCGCAGGTTCGAATCCTGCCTCGGGCATGGATGTGTGTGATGTCCTTAGGTTAGTTAGGTTTAAGTAGTTCTAAGTTCCAGGGGACTGATGACCTCAGATGTAAAGTCCCATAGTGCTCAGAGCAATTTTTTGATAAAATGAAAGTAATTAAAGGAAGAATTGCGTAGATAATTTATCCTTTAGGTCCAGATAATTATTTCTTGTCATTGCGACCTGAAGTCCCTCTTCATCAGTTTTATCTTTGACAGACAACAGTTCTGTAGTTAAGTTTTATCTTCGTCGATCCCGTGCAAACGTCTACCACGCTCCTTTTTTACAGTATTTATGTCGTTATCCAATGTCCGATCGGTCAGTCGGCAACATTCAGCGCAACCAAGAGCACCTCTGAACACACACAGCACAGTTCTGGACGGAACATCACGAACGGAAAAGCTACACTGACCATGATCATACATCCCGGAAGATTCACCAGCAGCTACATTATTATTATTATTATTATTATTATTATTACATAACTCTGTTTTACTGATTTATGGGTCTAAGGGGGTTGCCATGCTTCTGTGATTTCCCTTCACTGTGAAAGAGTGCTTTCATAGAATACATGCTGAACGATGAGTAACATGAAATTCTAACTATCCCAACTCCGACGCTTCGTTTTCACGTTTATCCCTTGACTGACGTTTCTTTTCACGAAAAATGTCGGAAGCGGCTCTGAGATACTTCCCGACTATTATGGTATACAGGGTGTTCCAAACAATACTTTGAGTGGTAGTAGTATTCATCAAAACAAAAACACGTTCAATAGATATGGGTCCGGAAATGCATACTCTCTGCGATAAACATATGTTTACAGATGGTGTTCAACGTGGCGTTCATTCATAACAATGCACCCCTCAGCCCTTCCAGCGTAAGGAATGACGCACCCTTTGAAGTATACCCGGTTGTTGGTGTAGCTGTTGGCATGCATTGAAGACGCGAGCCTGTAGTGTTCCCACACTGTTGATTGGTGTGCCATAGATTAATTCTTTAAAGTGTCTCCATAAGCGAAAGTCCAGGGTATTGAGGTCTTGGATGTGCCCCCCCCTTCCCCCCTTCCCCCCTTCCCCCCTTCCCCCCCTTCCCCCCTTCCCCCTTCCCCCTTCCCCCTTCCCCCTTCCCCCCTTCCCCCCTTCCCCCCCTTCCCCCCTTCCCCCCTTCCCCCCTTCCCCTCCTTCCCCCCCTTCCCCCTTCCCCCCTTCCCCCCTTCCTCCCCCTTCCTCCCCCTTCCTCCCCCTTCCTCCCCCTTCCTCCCCCTTCCTCCCCCTTCCTCCCCCTTCCTCCCCCTTCCCCCCCTCCTCACAACCAATCCAGTGGTCCTGAAGTGTCTGCGTCACAAGTTCGCGCACATTGTGACGAAAGTGTGCTGGTCCGACATCATACTAGAACTACATTTGAATTTGTTGTTGCAATGGTGCAGCCTCCAGCAAGGTAGGCAGTACATTAATGAGGAATTCCGGATAATGCGCCCCAGTTAACCTTTGTGGTATCACGTATGGCCGTATTAATCTATCGCGAAGTGCGCTTGCCTACACGTTGATAGACTGTTTTGGTGATGCCCTCTTCCCTGAATTGCTTGGGGATTTACAGTTGCCCGTACATGTTGGTTATGGAAATCCACACCATCTCTTGTGAATCCTGTCTCATCTGTAAATAAAATCTTGGATGTGAACACTGGATCTACGGCACACTTCTACAACATCCACTGACAGAACGCCGTCTGTCATGAAGATCGTGTAGCCTTAGGGCCTGAACGCGTCGTAGATGATTTGGGTACAGCAATTGTTCATGAAGTAACTCCCCTCCCTTGCCCAGATAAGATAGTGAGATACGCCTCCTGTTGCTGCTAATCGTCGCACATTGGTCAAAGGAGTTTCTTCTACCGAACGTACCACACGCTCCTCCATTCAGGCGTGCGGACAATGGGGGGCCTTCCATTGTCAGTTTTCCGGGGTGCGAGGCTACCTGTGTCCCTCAGACGCTGGAAAAGTCTCCGAACAGCTTATCAGAGGGCACTCTGCGCTGTGGATATTTTTCAGTGTGGAGGGCACGGGCTCGCAGGCTACGCCCATTTGCTAAACCATAGCAGAATATCATATCCGTCATTTCACTTGTCCAGTAGCACGCTTCCACAGCTAACAAGAGATGGAAGAGATAGAATGTAAATGTACTACTCCCTTTGTAAGTACAAACAACGCAATAACAGTAAACACACACAAGTGAATCCGCATTTTGAAGAAGGTAAAACACTACGATACGTACCCAGGGTTGACAGTACTGTACAACAAGGTAAACAAGCACTACGAAAACTAATTTAGCCTACAAGACGACTCGAACCACAGAACTGACTAAAGACCACCTAATAATAGAGTACTGTAAGACATCATAATAAACTGCCGATACATTTGTATAAAGGAGCTGCGCACTCTGGCGGCTACTTACGGAGTACGCGAAAGAACTTTCCCCCCTTCTAACAGCAGTGTACCGCAAGTCTCTAGAGGAACGGAAGGTTCCAAATGATGGGAAAAGAGCACAGGTAGTCCCAGTCTTCAAGAAGGGTCGTCTAGCAGATGCGCAAAACTATAGACCTATATCTCTGACGTCGATCTGTTGTAGAATTTTAGAACATGTTTTTTGCTCGAGTATCATGTCGTTTTTGGAAACCCAGAATCTACTATGTAGGAATCAACATGGATTCCGGAAACAGCGATCGTGTGAGACCCAACTCGCTTTATTTGTTCATGAGACCCAGAAAATATTAGATACAGGCTCCCAGGTAGATGCCACTTTCCTTGGCTTCCGGAAGGCGTTCGATACAGTTCCGCGCTGTCGCCTGATAAAGAAATTAAGAGCCTACGGAATATCAGACCAACTGTGTGACTGGATCGAAGAGTTTTTAGCAAACAGAACACAGTGTGTTGTTCTCAATGGAGAGACGTCTACAGACGATAAAGTAACCTCTGGCGTGCCGCAGGGGAGTGTTATGGGACCATTGCTTTTCGCAATATATATAAATGACCTAGTAGATAGTGTCGGAAGTTGCATGCGGCTTTTTGCTGATGATGCTGTAGTATACAGAGAAATTGCAGCATTAGAAAATTGTAGCGAAATGCAGGAAGATCTGCTGCGGATAGGCACTTGGTGCAGGGAGTGGCAACTGTCCCTTAACATAGACAAATGTAATGTATTGCGAATACATAGAAAGAAGGATCCTTTATTGTATGATTATATGATAGCGGAACAGACACTGGTAGCAGTTACTTCTGTAAAATATCTGGGAGTATGCGTGCGGAACGATTTGAAGTGGAATGATCATATAAAATTAATTGTTGGTAAGGCGGGTACCAGGTTGAGATTCATTGGGAGAGTGCTTAGAAAATGTAGTCCATCAACAAAGGAGGTGGCTTACAAAACACTCGTTCGACCTATACTTGAGTATTGCTCATCAGTGTGGGATCCGTACCAGATCGGGTTGACGGAGGAGATAGAGAAGATCCAAAGAAGAGCGGCGCGTTTCGTCACAGGGTTATTTGGTAACCGTGATAGCGTTACGGAGATGTTTAGTAAACTCAAGTGGCAGACTCTGCAAGAGAGGCGCTCTGCATCGCGGTGTAGCTTGCTCGCCAGGTTTCGAGAGGGTGCGTTTCTGGATGAGGTATCGAATATATTGCTTCCCCCTACTTATACCTCCCGAGGATATCACGAATGAAAAAATTAGAGAGATTAGAGCGCGCACGGAGGCTTTCAGACAGTCGTTCTTCCCGCGAACCATACGCGACTGGAACAGGAAAGGGTGGTAATGACAGTGGCACGTAAAGTGCCCTCCGCCAAACACCGTTGGGTGGCTTGCGGAGTATAAATGTAGATGTAGTAATTGTATTTAGTTTGATTTCTTACTTCCCTTTACCTTTGTATCTGTGATACACTGAAGATTGTGTGCAAGAGTGAAAATGCCGACAAAAATAAACTTACCCCACTCACCCACGGTCCCTGTTGTTGAGAACAATAATGACCACTTTACTCTTCGTCCCCGCTAGCTTGATTTTCAGCTGTACTTGCTTATCTCGGTCCTGTTTTTCCGGCAATGATGATGTACGTTAAAAGTGATAAATAGCAATACTGTAGATTGATTTATTAATGATGAGTTGGGGGATATGCAGCTGGGTGCTGGGATCTCTGGATGAAATGGCACAGCCACAAGACGCCCCTATGCTGAGCTGTCCCCCATTAGCATTACTTTGTGTTTTCTGTTGTATATGGTTTATGATTTAACATGAGTTTGACAATCTTAGTGTTGGCTCCCACCCCCCCCCCCCCCTCCTCACCCTCTAGACAAATTCTTGCCAATGGTTAAGATAAATATTTATTCATTTATTCCACTGTCATTTGATTACCCCCTAAGTTCTTGATGTACGGTTTCGTGTCAAGGATTTCTTTTTCTGTTCAGTATTCTGTTCGTTTTTTTTTTTTTATGTCGGAACCCAGCGCTCGCTATCGTTCAGATGTACGTACAGGTGGACTCAGAAGTTAATGAAGCTTTATTCTTGTCTCCTTTAGCTTGCAATGGATAGTACTACAGATACATTCAATCTCCGCCAGTTTCGTGTCAATACGTTTGTGGCTATCACGGCCCAATTTAGATGCTAGAATTTCGCATCGAAGAACATGAAATTGAGATTCGTGTAAATTAACGAGAAACTGCCATTCGAAATTGAAGACCTGTGTCTTCTAATAATCACGGCAACAAGCTGATATAAAAGTGATAGATGACTTGTTTTATTGTGAAACCATATATAATGTGTGTCTCAGACTGTCCAAAAAGAGATAGATAGCAAAGTGAAAGTATCTAGAAAAAGTTTCAACTAAGATTAACTTAATTTCGTCTGGTTTTTCTTCGGGCACCCCTGTCTATTATTAACAATTTTTTAGCTTATTTATTGCACACATGGTTGTTTGAATAGATCTGCTTATTTTTATTTGGCGTAGGGCTACTAACACATCAGAAACTTAACCTATATAACAGCTTTTCCAAGACGTTAGAATCTACAGAGTTAATATCTGCGTGTCTTCCACAGACTTCTCCTTTCTCTTCAATATACACCAAATCTTTAGTGGTTTCTCAAGCGCTAAAGGACGTACAGAGATAACAGGCATCTTGAGCTGTTCTGTCGCTGCTTTATGCCGGCAAATTCTGTCCCTCGTTCACGATTCGAAATAATCTGCAAATGGTCGACACACAATCCTGGTTAAATAGGAACTATGTTAAATAAATCGTAAATGAGGCTGTCTCGTGTCGTTACTACATATCGCCCAACTGACAGGTCTTCAGTCCTGAGACTGGTTTGATGCAGCTTTCCATGCTACCCTATCCTGTGCAAGTTTCATAATCTCCCAGTACGTACTGCAACATACATACTTCTGAATCTGCTTAGTGTATTCATCTCTTGGTCTCCCTCTACGATTTTTACCCTCCACGCTGCCCTCCAATGGTAAATTTGTGATCCCTTGATGCCTCAGAACATGTCCTACCAACCGGTCCCTTCTTCTTGTCAAGTTGTGCCACGAACTCCACTTCTCCCATATTCTATTCAATACCTCCTCATTATTTATGTGATCTACCCATCTAATCTTCAGCATCCTTCTGTAGCACCACATTTCGAAAGCTTCTATTCTCTTCTTTTCTAAACTATTTATCGTCCGTGTTTCACTTCCATACATAGCTACACTCCATACAAATACTTTCAGAAACGACTTCCTGACACTTAAATCTATACTCGATGTTAACAAATTTCTCTTCTTCAGAAACGCTTTCCTTGCCATTGCCAGTCTACATTTTATATCCTCTCTACTTCGACCATCATCAGTTACTTTGCTCCCCAAATAGCAAAACTCCTTTACTACTTTAAGTGTCTCATTTCCTAATCTAATTCCCTCAGCATCACCTGAGTTACTTCGAGTACATTCCATTAACCTCGTTTTGCTTTTGTTGATGTTCATCTTATATCCTCCTTTCAAGACAATGTCCATTCCGTTCAACTGCTCTTCCAAGTCCATTGCTGTCGCTGACAGAATTAAAATGTCATCGGCGAACCTCAAAGTTTTTATTTCTTCTCCATGGATTTTAATACCTACTCCGATTTTTTCTTTTGTTTCCTTTACTGCTTGCTCAATATACAGATTGAATAACATTGGGGAAATCCTACAACCCTGTCTCACTCCCTTCCCAACCACTGCCTCTCTTTCATGCCCCTCGACTCCCATAACTGCCATCTGTTTTCTGTACAAATTGTAAATAGCCTTTCGTTCCCTGTATTTTACCCCTGCCACCTTCAGAATTTGGAAGAGAGTATTCCAGTCAACATTGTCAAAAGCTTTCTCTAAGTCTACAAATGCTAGAAACGTAGGTTTGCCTTTCCTAAGTCTTTCTTCTAAGATAAGTCGTAAGGTCAGTACTGCCTCACGTGTTCCAACATTTCTACGGAATCCAAACTGATCTTCCCCGATGTCGGCTTCTACCATTTTTTCCATTCGTCTGTAAAGAATTCGTGTCAGTATTTTGCAGCCGTAGCTTATTAAACTGATAGTTCGGTAATTTTGTTTGGGATTGGAATTATTATATTCTTCTTGAAGTCTGAGGGTACTTTGCCTGTCTCATACATCTTCCTCACCAGACGGTAGAGTTTTGTCAGGACTGCCTCTCCCAAGGCCGTCAGTAGTTCTAATGGAATGTTGTCTACTCCCGGGGCCTTGTTTCGGCTCAGGTCTTTCAGTGCTCTGACACACTCTTCACGCAGTATCGTATCTCCCATTTCATCTTCATCTACATTCTCTTCCATTTCTATAATATTGTCCTCAAGTACATCACCCTTGTATAGACCCTCTATATACTCCTTCCATCTTTCTGCTTTCCCTTCTTTGCTTAGAACTGGGTTTCCATCTTAGCTCTTGATATTCATACAAGTGGCTCTCTTTTCTCCAAAGGTCTCTTTAATTTTCCTGTAGGCAGTATCTATCTTACCCCTAGTGAGACAAGCCTCTACATCCTTACATTTGTCCTCTAGCCAGCCCTGCTTAGCCATTTTGCACTTCCTGTCGATCTCATTTTTGAGACGTTTGTATTCCTTTTTGCCTGCTTCATTTACTGCATTTTTATATTTTCTCCTTTCGTCAATTAAATTCAATATTTCTCCTGTTACCCAAGGATTTCTACTAGCCCTCGTCTTTTTACCTACTTGGTCCTCTGCTGCCTTCACTACTTCATTCCTCAGAGCTACCCATTCTTCTTCTTCTGTATTTCTTTCCCCCATTCCTGTCAGTTGTTCCCTTATGCTCTCCCTGAAACTCTGTACAACGTCTGGTTCTTTCAGTTTATCCAGGTCCCATCTCCTTAAATTCCCACCTTTTTGCAATTTATTCAGTTTTAATATACAGTTCATAACCAATAGATTGTGGTCAGAGTCCACATCTGCCCCTGGAAATGTCTTACAATTTAAAACGTTGTTCCTAAATCTCTGTCTTACCATTATATAATCGATCTGATACCTTTTAGTATCTCCGGGAATCTGCCATGTATTCAACCTTTTTTTATGATTCTTGAACCAAGTGTTAGTTATGATTAAGTTATGCTCTGTGCAAAATTCTAACAGACGGCTTCCTCTTTCATTTCTTAGCGCCAATCCATATTCACCTACTATGTTTCCTTCTCTCCCTTTTCCTACACTCGAATTCCAGTCACCCATGACTATTAAATTTTCGTCTCCGTTCACTATCTGAATAATTTCTTTTATCTCATCATACATTTCATCAATTTCATCATCTGCAGAGCTAGTTGGCATATAAACTTGTACTACTGTAGTAGGCGTGGGCTTCGTGTCTATCTTGGCCACAATAATGCGTTCACTATGCTGTTTGCAGTAGCTTACCCGCACGCCTAGTTTTTTATTCATTATTAAACCTACTCCTGCATTACCCCTATTTGATTTTGTATTTATAACCCTGTATTCACCTGACCAAAAGTCTTGTTCCTCCTGCCACCGAACTTCACTAATTCCCACTAAATCTAACTTTAACCTATCCATTTCCATTTTTAAATTTTCTAACCTACCTGCTCGATTAAGGGATCTGACATTCCACGCCTGATCCGTAGAACGCCAGTTTTCTTTCTCCTGATGACAACGTCCTCTTGAGTAGTCCCCGCCCGGAGATCCGAATGGGGGACTATTTTACCTCCGGAATATTTTACCCAAGAGGACGCCATCATCATTTAACCATACAGTAAAGCTGCATGCCCTCGGGAAAAATTACGGCTGTAGTTTCCCCTTGCTTTCAGCCGCGCAGTACTAGCACAGCAAGGCCGTTTTGGTTATTGTTACAAGGCCTGATCAGTCAATGATCCAGACTGTTGCCCCTGCAACTACTGAAAAGGCTGCTGCCCCTCTTCAGGAAGAAGAGGAAGTTAACTAAATAGTACTTACCCTCTTCCCCACAACGTGGCAAACAGTTCTGCGATTATTTAATGTGTCTGTTGGTGCCCTGATCTATATTTCATTTCAACAAATGATGTATCCTTATACTGCTAATTTCTGTCTTACGCTTTACGAATGAACCACTTTCATATCGAAAAATGAAAGTATAATTTCCAAATTGTTGCCACAACGTGGGCAGCAGGGAATTGTTATCGGATGGACTTTAACATCTATAGACCGAAGAATATGACCAGTACGCGAATACATCATCGCGAATATTGAACCAATACCACAATGCGTCTTGCGGCAGGTTTTTTATGGGATCCTTGTGCTTATGTAAACAATATGTGCATGACATATGCCGGAGCCATATACATATTACTCGACAAAGCGAACCGTAGAAACCACGGTAGTGCGAATTAACTTTTCACGTCAGTCGATACAGCTACGTTTCAGTTCAAAGTAATGCACGTTGTTACCTCACCTAAAAGAAAGTGATAGCGAACAATGTCTTCGCTGTCATTCCTATAGCTTTCTGTTAACGTCACTAAACTTACTGACGATGCGACCGAGAAGGGAGTGACTGTACTGATAGGAAAGTTACCGGAACGTGGAAGAAAAATGTTGTAGTTGAGTGAGTCGAAATTACCGCTGGAGGAGCGCAATGCATAGTGCGATGGGATTCAGATATTTACCCCAGTGAAGATACAGTATGGTGCACACAAAAAATATTCTCCTGAGGGTCTCGAAAAAGCTAGAAATTTATTCGATATTATAAAAATACAAGGAAATAACAAGCCTGCGATACGCAACAGCTTTTGTAGCTCATAAATGGCTTTCAAGGCTAGCAAAGAAGCACGAGAGAAACTGTTCTGTCTCTGGAACTGGATTTATAATGTCCCAGAATGAACGAGTAATAATATATATATAGCATTCTGCAGGGTTTCCTTTTCGCGTACTAGGTCCAATAGTACGCCAAAAGGTTACCGTAGAGAAAGCTACGCGCAGACGTGTTAGAGAGACAGACTGACAAGAACTGGCGCATAAACAGATAAAGTGCAGCAGATTTTTTCGAAGTAACGAAGCATAAGAATTAAAGTGGCTACTGGTATATGTAGGCAAGACGTGTATTCATGCAGATATGAGTAAGTTTAATGACAATGATGAGTATTGTAAAAAAAGAGTGTTGGTCAGTGTTCAGTTCTTAATGCAAACGGCATTGGCTTACAGACATGACCGCATTTAACTTGTAAGGATACTGGGGGGTGCACTATTACTACTTACCGCTTCCGAGTTCTCGACGATACTGCAACCCTGACCAGATCTTCAACTCGCTTTACCGGGTACTACGCGATAACACCACAAACTGTCGCTCCAGCAATCACGCCACATGATCCTCTTTCTGTATTTCCGAACCCACTGTGCCCTGTTGTAATGGGTGACGAGCCTTCACCTGGATGACCCTGGATTTTATGTGCTGATCTGTGCCCATGGAATCCAAATGTCTGACATGTTACGAGGAATTACACGAATAATGGGTACACTTTCACACGCCAGTCGAAAGCTGCTGGCGTCGGTTTCTAACGAAGTTTTGCCGCTTTGATTTCAACACACGTCGAAGGCCTGTGCTCATGATTTCCAGCGAAGCGTGTTGTTGTGGCTTCAGCACACGTCGAAAGATATTGCCGGTAGCTGCTGCCAGTGTTTTAGAGTTTCCTAGTCAAAATTCAGACTTCATAACATTTCGCCAATATATCACTGACTGTTGAGAGTGGAATGTGAAATCTATCAGAAAGTCACCGATGTGGGTGGAATGTGTCTGAGAGCAGCTATGATCATTCCAGTATCATCCACACTCGCCTCTGCTTTGTAAAGCAAATGTCATGGTTCTTGTCCGACCTCTGCATAATTTTGGATCTGATAGGTGAGTTCTTTAAGGTGCACGCTGCGAACGTGTATGTGGGGATTACATATGAAATAAAGACAAGAATTGGAACAAAACATGGCTATGTGAGATGTCTAAATGCAAACGACCAATAGTTTAAGACGAATAACAAATTGTCGGCGCTCTCAGGAGCGTTAACGCAGTATAGTAATGGATTTTGTGCTTCTGAGCCTTCTTAATCTTTATGTTACATGTTGATCTGGTTCCGTCACACTTAGGGAAGGTTGCACGTGATATTTTTCTTCAGTACTGTACCACCAGTTGACCAAATATCTGAATACAAAAAGTGATTTAGATTTTACAATATCTGGCAAAAGAAAAAGCCTACACTGTGCTTAAATATGAAGATAATTAGCTAAAAATATATGTTGTTGGATATTGTCTAAACTGTAATAATTGTCTGAATAAAAATTTTTAATGTAACTGTTTTTAAAACGGACTAAAAGGTATAAAATAATTTCTCCTAAGCCCCATATGGCTCACTGAAAATCTATGGTTGTGAATTATTAATAGGTATGGCAATATTTGTAAAATTCAAAACGACAAAGCGTGAGGCGTCTGCAACAGAAAATGATACGGAACGTAGAGAGTAGCTGTCGTCAAAAAAAGTCACAATAACAGTACATATCATTTGCATTGCAATAAAATTCTTTAGTGACTTAGGTGAACTATTCATGCAGCAATTATCAGTTGCATTCGCCCAGTGTTTTTCGTTTTAAATTTTACATCTATTGTCACAGCTATTAAACAGTCACAAGCACAAATTTTCAAGACTGTATAGGGTTAGGAATCTACATAAGGCTAGGATAAATTATTTTATGCGCTTTAGTCAGTTTTAAAAACGTGTTATATTAGAAAGTTTTTCATTTAAATAATTATTTTCTGCATTTTAGACTTGCGTGTTTGAAATTTCTCAATCGATTTCAAATATTTCTATCAGATTACAATAGACATGTGTGGCAAATTTCAGGTAAATTCCAGTTTCTCTTCGCCTGAGTCAATCAATATATTGGTTTCGTGTGTCTCTCAAAAAGACGGCACAACTGGAATAGGAAAATAGCAATTTTACAAATAGGATACTCCGTCGCACACCGGACAAAGCGAGTTAATTTTGCATTATCATTCAGTTCTGAGCTAAACTGAAAAGTTTACAGACTCGATTTCCTGGGAAGTTAGCTTAAAATCAACTACAAAATTTTTTACCGAAGAGAAAAACAGCCAAGATAGTGACCTCCAAAAATGTGTTTAAGTCAACTACTGTGAAGAAGAAAGAATTGTTTTTTGACGTCAGTTGGCAGAAAGAAAGGGAACGACACACGCAGTATGATGCAAAAAGGCTTTGTAAACTGTAGGTGAGGGGGGGGGGGGGAGTCAGCTCTAAACTCACACTGTCTGTAGTATCTCCTGCTCTGCTGATAGAAATTGGAAACGTTCTACTGCTTACTGTTAGTTCCTGGCAGGCAAATGGTATTGCATACCAGGGGCGATAGGAAAATACCGACTTGTAGTCCCGAAAGTCGCTTGTAGTATTCCACTACACAACAGAGTCGAGGTTTTCCATACTGTAAAACATTGTGTATGTTTTTAAATGAAATCATTCCGCTTTAGTTTGTTAAAACATTATTCACTGCGATTGCAGATTCAGCACGTGGTCATTTTCAAGCATTCTGAAAGCAATCAGTCGTCAGATGTAATACACATAACTATGAAACTGACAAATGTTAAAGTGAAGGTTTCGAAGCTACTTACATGGTAGGATAAAACTTAAACTGAACTGACAGTCAGATTAAAGAGATCGCCATTCCTGCTACTAGTAAACTCTTATCCTTTCTGACACTCCACTCCTTTTCACGTTTGTCAGACATCATCAAAAACACCCTGTGAGTGCGTTAGCGTCAGAAGAATAAATGACTGGTGTTAGGAGTGGACCCTTGTTCTATAACAGAGCACACAAGAGGGTGTTTAGCTGTACACAATTTAATTTCATAATTATTGTCAAAGAAGTACACAAATTTACATAGATTATGACATGACACTGTCAGGACAATTGTCAAGATAATGCATTACGTTCTGTTCAGCAGAAATAACACTGAACGCAACAATATCAAATTTAAGTAGAAGGTTCTCTACAAGATTTTTTTTTTACTTATACACCGTGAAGTTGGCCAATATTACGACAAATCATCCGATTCCGGTTCTAAGTTCGGTGCTATTTAGGATGACAATCAAGTCTACGGAGGATGGTTAGTTTTTGTGACAAGATGAGCAAATGATTACTCAAAGTTGCTTTAGTTCACAGTGGACGCAAGCTGGTGAACCAACATATTTACACCTCTGCTAGCGGCATTTACCTTAGCTGCAATGAGCTGTTGGCTGCATGGCTGCTGTCACCCTTTGAAAATCCTATAAAAGCTAATGAAAATCTTTACTGATTTTATCAGTAGAAACTGTCCTATGTTTCTCGCTAGACGAGAAAACGTGCACTCATCCCTAGTCGGGAAAATATGGCGATATACACGTGCATAGATGGCGCAGCGGGTATACTTCAATGCCTTCTAAGTTCTCGCAAGAACAATTAACTATGTGGCTGTTCCGTTTCTCAGCTATCGGAGCTTAACGACTCTTCAGCTAATTTCTAGCTGAATGTCAGCCAAAGTAAACGCAGTGTTCACACAGAATACCACTTTCGGCGTCGTACGGAGGCGTGATGCGCTCTGTTCTACACTTGACGCTGGTTCGGAGGAGAGTCCCCGAAGTTTGCAGTCTTGTGTCTTTCATAGCAAACTGTCCCCCATCTGTGACCTTTCGTGCTTAATGTCGTGGCTTTTTCAGACCAATGGGAGCGTTCATTTCATCTTGTGGAAACTACCTCTGCCAATCGCAAAGGGCCTACGTTTAAATTGCGTCGAAATATCGTCCCTTTGTTCTCCTTCTGAGTTTATTTCAGCCAACAGGATATTTTGTGCTCGCTTCTGACTCCTAAAAGTTACATGTATACATCATGAGCGTACCATGGGCATTTCACGTGATCAGCTGCGTCGCTGGCCTGTTAATAACTTTCCTGTGTACAATTACTTTCCTTGACATGTGTTTCAACTATAAAACAAAACCATATGTTGTATTATAAAATTCCTACGAAAACTTCAACCATGTGCTGCGTCCTGTCGCAAAGAAACTATACAGTTACAATATATAAAAAAACTTAGTTACCTTAAAAACTGCCTGTTTGACATACTTCTGTTGATATAATATCATTTTCTTTCTTCAAAACATATTAGCACAAAATCATTTTTAAATGACGCTGCCTCCACTAAATGGTGGCCCAACTCCCATTCTTTTCAAACCAAGTACATTTCCAGACTGTCTAACACACACTACACTCTGTTATTCTCATGAAAAGAAGGAACCTCTCTGACCAACATCTGTGGTCTCAAGAACAGATTTACAAAATAATATGGTTATATCGATACTACAAATGTTGAGTACATTTATCAAATTCACAATTTCCTTTAAATGTATGGTCAAAACTTCTTGGAAATCGCAATGACAAATAAGACGGCTCCATTTCAGAGTGGCTCAAAAAGACCGCAGGTCACGCCGGTTAAAAAAAAAAGAGGGTAAAATATTGTATTTACCAGATGGCAGTTACAACAGTCGAGGGGCATGAAAGGGAGGCAGTGGTAGGGAAGGGATTGAGGCAGGGTTGTAGCCTCTCCCCGATGCTATTCAATCTGTATATTGAGCAAGCAGTAAAGGAAACAAAAGAAAAATTCGGAGTAGGTATTAAAATCCATGGAGAAGAAATAAAAACTTTGAGGTTCGCTGATGACATTGTAATTCTGTCAGAGACAGCAAAGGACTTGGAAGAGCAGTTGAACGGAATGGACATTGTCTTGAAAGGAGGGTAAAAGGTGAACATCAACAAAAGCAAATCGAGGATAATCGAATGTTGTCGAATTAAGTTGGGTGATGCTGCGGGAATTAGATTAGGAAATGAGACACTTAAAGAAGTAAAGGAGTTTTGCTATTTGGGGAGCAAATAACTGATGATGGTCGAAGTAGAGAGGATATAAAATGTAGACTGGCAATGGCAAGGAAAGCGTTTCTGAAGAACAGAAATTTGTTAACATCGAGTATAGATTTAAGTGTGAGGAAGTCGTTTCTGAAAGTATTTGTATGGAGTGTAGCCATGTATGGAAGTGAAACATGGACGATAAATAGTTTAGAAAAGAAGAGAATAGAAGCTTTCGAAATGTGGTGCTACAGAAGAATGCTGAAGATTAGATGGGTAGATCACATAAATAATGAGGAGGTATTGAATAGAATATGGGAGAAGTGGAGTTCGTGGCACAACTTGACAAGAAGAAGGGACCGGTTGGTAGGACATGTTCTGAGGCATAAAGGGATCACAAATTTACCATTGGAGGGCAGCGTGGAGGGTAAAAATCGTAGAGGGAGACCAAGAGATGAATACACTAAGCAGATACAGAAGTATGTAGGTTGCATTAAGTACTGGGAGACGAAGAAGCTTGCACATGATGGAGTAGCATGGAGAGCTGCATCAAACCAGTCTCAGGACTGAAGACCACAATAACAACAACATTGGATTTACACAACTGCAGGGCAGTTTCATTGACGTCCACCCATTGCAGGTTCCTAGAGCTCATTCTAAGCGCAAACATTATGATGACACTGCACAGAAACAAGCTTCTCAAAGAATCAGCGCGGATTCACTCGAAGTGAACCATGGTTGCTTCATTCTTACACTGTGTGTTCCAAACAATAGAAGTAGGTGAAGGGTAAATTCCGTCGTCTTACATTTTCGAAAGGCGCTAGACACTTAGCTGCACCATCGGTTACTAAAAATGGCACATATCTTCGCAGATACGTCATTTGTTCTACGTCTATTTCGCTGATAGGACCAAGCATGTTATATTTCCGACGGCGGATGTCACACCGAAACGAAAGTACCATCTGGTGTGATCCAAAACTGTATAATAGGATATCTAATGTTCACAACACACACTGTGTCATCAGAAGTATCCGAACACCCCTATGAAATGTGGAACTGGCCACTACATGTCAGGAGAGGCGGGCCCGCCAGTATAAAAGGTGATGTTGGAGTATTGCGTTACAATACAGTAGAGAAGAAGCAACAGATCGTTGTAGATAGCTCAAGGACTTCGAGTGTGGACTAGTCACCTGACAAGGGAAACACTCTATCGCACATCCTTAAGATCTAGTGGTAAGAGGGGCTAGTGGACCGCCGGTCAAAATCTGAACGCAGGTCAAGAATGAAAACAGCAAGAAAGTGTAGTGAACTCAAAGAAACAGTAAACGGTCCAAAGGCAAGAAGTAAAATATAGAGCTGGCGGCAAGGGAAATGGCGTCGTTGTTAAGTGGTTATGGTTCTGCACTGCAAGTGGGTGGTTTAAATATCTCCCGTACCAATTTTTTTCCGCTGTTCATTTTTTTTTTCAAATTTATGCCTGTATCATGGTATAACGTCCGTTAACAAGAGCGATGTTTAAGATAGGACCTATAATGACAGCTGATTCTGCACAGCTACTCTATTAGCAGCCGAAAGGAAGTGGCTTTCGAATGGGAAACTCAAAAGTTTGATGACAAGGCTACAAGTCAACCGAATCTTCCACAGGAAAACACGTGTGCTGTATCATACACGGGATTACTGACAGTACGTTTGTCATATGAGAGGAATCTCTTATCGACGCACCTAATTTATACGACTGGGAAGTGGGAGAGATATGCCTCCTTGCCCGATTGAGGTGTTCGTTTGAATGTGATTCTGATCACTACCAAGGAAATGATAACATAATAGTTCGTCACATAAGCTGCAGCAAATGAACGCAACAGTTTCACAATCACATAGTTTCTCTGTGCTCTGTCAAAACACGTTTTTACGTTTTTTTTTTTTTGTGGCACCGCCAGACACCACACTTGTTAGGTGGTAGCCTTTAAATCGGCCGCGGTCCGTTGGTATACGACGGATCCGCGTGTCGCCACTATCAGTGATTGCAGACCGAGCGCCGCCACACGGCAGGTCTAGTCTAGAGAGACTGCCTAGCACTCGCCCCAGTTGTACAGCCGACTTTGCTAGCGATGGTTCACTGTCTACATACGCTCTCATTTTCAAAGACGACAGTTTAGCATAGCCTTCAGCTACGTCATTTACTATGACCTAGCAAGGCACTATATTCAGTTACTATAATTACTTCAAGAATGTATTCTGAACAGATAATATTGTGAATCATGTACCGTCAAGAGCGACGTTCATCATTAATGGATTTAAGTATCAAACTAATTACGTCCGCTTTCTGAACCTCACGTCAGTATGGTTCTTCCCTCCTCACGCCAGCCTGCGTGAGCTAAAACGTGTGCATTTCGGCCTCCACTCGTAACACGGTGTTGGCTCTTCTGCTAACACAAAATTTTTGAAGTTGCGTTCCGTTTTGGAGATGTTGACTCTTGAATTGCTTTGTTCTAACATGGGTCACCCCCGTTTATTTGTTGTTTTCATTTCTGTGGGACGTCAATGTGGTATCTCTCCTGATATCACTATCAATCACCTGTACTTGGAACGGTAATATATTCTTACCACATGGCTCATATTCTACACACACCAAAAAAAGTTCTGCATCACCGCAGTTCCCAGAACATCTGAAGATAGACGTTGACTGTCGATATTGTATCACAGACACAGTCCCTTTGACTTTTCAGAGATGTCACTAAAACCGCCCAAAGATGTAAACAACCATGCATGAGCAGCGCCTATTAGACAGAGGGGGTCCCACAGCCAATCAGTTCGTCATTCCACTAGGAAGGAGGTACACGGCTCGTGTTGTCTGTATTTCAACCATGCTTAGACGATCAATACCGCGGTTCGATCGCGTCCGCATTGTTACTTTCTGCCAGGAAGGGCTCCCAACAAGGGAAGTGTCCAGGCGTCTCGGAGTGAACAAAAGCGATGTTGTTCGCACGTGGAGATGGTACAGAGAGATAGGAAGTGTCGATGACGCCTCGCTCAGGCCGCCCAAGGGCTGCTACTGAAGTGGATGACCGCCGCCTACGGGTTATGGCTCGGACGAACCCTGACAACAATGCCAACATGTTGAATAATGCTTTTCGTGCAGCCACAAGACTTCGTGTTACGACTCAAACTGTGCGCAATATGCTGCATGATGCGCAACTTCAATCCCGAAGTTCATGGCGAGGTCCATCTTTGCAGCCACGATACCATGCAGAATGGTACAGATGGGTCCAGCAACACGCCGAATGGACCGCTCAGGATTGGTATCACGTTCTCTTCACCGATGAGTGTCGCATATGCCTTCAACCAGACAATCGTCAGAGACGTGTTTCGAGGCAACGCCCTAGACACAGTGTCCAGCGAGTGCAGCAATGTGGAGGTTCCCTGATGTTTTAGGGTGGCATTATGTGGACCGGACGTACGCCGCTGGTGGTTATGGAAGGCACCGTAACGACTGTACGATACGTGAATGCCTGACCTATAGTACAACCAAATTGGCGATGCCTTCATCTTCATGGACGACAATTCGCGTCTCCGTCGTGTACGTCTTGTGAATGACTTCCTTCAAGATAACGACATCGCTCGACTAGAGTGGCCGGCATATTCTCCAGACATGAACCCTTTCGAAATGCCTGGGATAGATTGAAAACGGCTGTTTATGGACGACGTGACCCACCAACCACTCTGAGGGATCTACGCCGAATCGGCGTTGAAGGGTGGGACTGGACCATCAGTGCCTTAATGTACTTGTGGATAGTATGCCACGACGAATACAGACATGCATCAATGCAAGAGGACGTGGTACTGGGTATTACAGGTACTGGTGTTTACAGCAGCATGGACCACCACCTCTGAAGGTCTCGCTGTATGGTGGTACAACATGCAATGTGTGGTTTTCATGAGCAGTAAAAAGGGCGGAAATGATGTTTATGTTGATCTCTGTTCCAGTTATCTGTACAGGTTCCGGAACTCTCGGAACAGAGATGATGCAAAACTTCTTTTGATGTGTGTATAATCAGTGTAGTGTATCACAACTGCCAAGACTGGAGAAAGGGAACAAACATTTCAGTGACCGGACGGACAGTTCATACTGTTGTGGAAAATAAATAAATAAATGGCACTAAGTAATTCGGAACACGGTTTGCCCGCCTGGCAGTCCAACAACATAACAGCTTACCCACGACGCCGTTGCTATTTTACGCTGCTCTTTATTTCTCCTCTTGTAATTGGACCGTTCACTTTTTCACTTTTCTGTTTTGCTTTTTTTCAAAATCCAGTCCACCTTCTTCCTGTTATCAGGCGTGATCTGTGTTCAGTTTTTGACGGGCTATCCCATGATCCACCTTACCACTAAATCTGAGAGGGGTGCGATGGGGAGTTTCGCTTGTGAGTAACAGGTTCATGAGAGACATTTCAATACTTCTAAAACTGGCCAAGTCGACTGTTGGTAATGTTACCATGAAGAAGAAACGTGAAGACTGAATCGCAACTATACAAAGACTAGGAGAATTCATGAACTAACGGACAGGAACCGTACAGTGTTGCGGAACATGGTTGAAAAAGATCGCAAGAAACGGGCGTAAGGAATAACTGGAGCATTTCAGAGTGCCATCGGTAGTGCAACTGGCACAATGACTGCGCGTTGGGAGTTAAAAATAATAGGGTACAACGGTCAAGGAGCTCCAGATAAACCACAGATTTCTATAATCAATGCTAAGGGACGCTTGAGGTAGTATCACTGAACACTGGACGATTGGAAACGAGTGATTAGGAGCGATGAATCACGCGATACCTTCAGGCAATCCGGTGGTAGAATTTGGTTCAAATGGCTCTGAACACTACGGGACTTAAATTCTGAGGTCATCAGTCCTCTAGAACTTAGAACTAATTAAACCTAACTAACCTAAGGACATCACACACATCCATGCCCGAGGCAGGATTCGAACCTGCGACCGTAGCGGTCGCGCGGTTCCAGACTGTAGCGCCTAGAACCGCTCGGCCACTCCAGCCGGCGGTAGAATTTAGGTTGGGCGGATGCCTAGAGAATGTTGGCTGCCTTCTTGGGTAGATGTTTACTTTTTAGCCTTTCACCATGTTTTCCGTCTAACAGGCTTCGTCAATTGAAGTTATGCATGTACATGCACTTTTTAGTTTAATACATACAGTTTTTAAGACATTTACAAATTGATATTTCTCGTTACATAATTTACATTCTAATATATATCATTACATATCTACACATCATACATAAATTAATACAGAATTTCTTCCGTGATATATTATATGCATATTAATTACAGAAGTACACGCATAATTTTTTAAAGGTCGGTACCATTAATAAAATGGTTTATTGACGATTGATAAATTGTATGCTTCAAAAGTAACTGAGCACAACTTCTGAAGTTCCTCAAATAGTGTAAGACAGCCGTTTCATTGCGTACATGTTTTCTCCCCATTTTCAGTAATATGGCCGAGCGAGGTGCCACAGTGGTTAGCACATTGGACTCGCATTGAAGACGTCGACGGTTCAAAACCGCGTCTGGCCATCCAGGTTTAGATTTTCCTTGGTTTCCCTAAACCACCTCAGACGAATTCTGGGATAGTTCCTTCGAAAGGGCACGGCCGATTTCCTTCCCCCATCCTTCCCTAGTGTGAGCTTGTGGTCCGCCTCTAATGACCTAGTTTTCGACTGGACGTTAAACACTAATCTCCTCCTCCTCCAGTAATATAAAACAACTGCTTCTATTTCTGTTTTTTACCCGTTGTTACCAGTCATCTAGGGCCGTTCGAGACACGTTCATCAACTGCCACCTGACACCCACTATTGAGTGTAGGTTGCCACTACACTTCTCCATTCACTGTGGTCTTCAGTTATAGAAGTCTATGTTGCTCGTAGCCGGCCGAAGTGGCCGTGCGGTTAAAGGCGCTGCAGTCTGGAACCGCAAGACCGCTACGGTCGCAGGTTCGAATCCTGCCTCGGGCATGGATGTTTGTGATGTCCTTAGGTTAGTTAGGTTTAATTAGTTCTAAGTTCTAGGGGACTAATGACCTCAGCAGTTGAGTCCCATAGTGCTCAGAGCCATTTTTTTTTATGTTGCTCGTACATGTTTTCTTATTTCACCAATCCATTTACTGATAGACTGTATCCTTAGTCTTTGCTTGCCTTTTGGAATCCATTGAAGAGCATCCTTGTTCCCACTAACCACCAATTTTACCTGGGGCTATAAATCTCACCGCCGTAATTTCATTTTCACTGTAGTTACACTTATCTCTATCGTCCCAGTCTGTATCCTAATACATTATTGTAGTGCAGGCAGAGAAGTATGGAGGATGCAATATTACGATATGCGTCTGATTTCTGTGGTTAGGGTACAGTCCTCTTATTGCGTTCAAGAAAAAAAAACTCTAAATGCGGAAAGATATGAACACGTTAGACAACGCAATGTGCTGTGTGTGGGAGGGGAACGGTACAGAAATACTGTGCGACATGCCACAAAACACTATTTGTGAGGCAATGGTTCAAGGATTCTAACATTCCTAAAATGGACTGGCCTGTGCAGAGTCCCGGCTTTAACTCAGTGGAATACATTTAGGATGTGTTGGAACGGCGACCCACTTGTCCAACATCACTACCTTCTCTGAATCAGGCTCGTGAGGAAGATTGGGCCACCATTACTATACGGACAAGCAGACACCTCGTTCCCCCGCAGAGTTCAGCCCTCATACAGGCGAAAGGTGGACACACACCATATCAGTGTCCGCTAATGGATGTCCAGACACTTTCGATCACATAGTGCACCTGTGTTTGCGATGAGGATGATATTTGGTTTGCGGGATGCTCAATTGCGTGGTTATCAGCGCTCGTACAATTATCCAGTGTTTACACAGTCAAGTCTCGCCACTTTCACGAATGATGACAACACAAACACCCAGGCCCTGGGCGGAGAAAATCGACCCGGCCGGGAATCGAACCCGGGACCCCATGATCTAGAAGCAGCGACGCTAGCCACTAGACCACGAGCTGCGGACGTGCACGTGTGGACTCAAGAACCGTTATACGGAATGTGCTGCTGTCAATTTCGCAGAGTTTGAGTCGCAGAGGACCCGTGTTTGTGTCGTGTGCAGGGGGTCGGTGCGCGCTTAGCAGACTAGTTGCCTGCGGCCACCTGCTGAATGGCTGGAGGCGAGGTACAGAGCTAGTAGCTTGCTAGCTAGCTGGCGCGCGCCAACAGGTTTATTTAGGCGTCCGCTGCCGCTGCCGGCGCGTTAATGAGCCCGCGGCTCTGCCCGGCTCTCGCCTGGGCGCGCGCATTTGTATTCTATTTGCGTGGCTAATAGCGGCGCGCCGGCTATTCCTGGCGTTCTGCCCGACACCGCCGCTGCCGTCCTGTTGTTGTCTCCTCTCTCCTCTCCTCCTCTCCTGTCGCACCGTGTCGCTGTCTGCCCTGCTAACGATGCCACCTCGCGAAACAAATGTCCGCCGCGCACCGCCTGTTAGCAGGCGCGTAGCCACTCGTGTGTGTTGCCTCCCTCCCTTCTCTCCCCTCCCCCCCTCCCCGCTCCCCCCTCCCCCCTCCCCCCCCACACACGCAGAGAGCGAGAGAGAGAGAGAGAGAGAGAGAGAGAGAGACGGTGATTTTGATGATTTTGTTAAATGGGGAGAGGAGGAGGAGATTACTGTTTAACGTCCCGTCGACAACGAGGTCATTAGAGACGGAGTACAAGCTTGGATTAGGGAAGGATGCGGAAGGAAATCGGCCGTGCCCTTGCTAAGGAACCATCCCGGCATTTGCCTGAAGCGATTTAGGGAAATCACGGAAAACCTAAATCAGGATGGCCGGACGCGGGATTGAACCGTCGTCCTCCCGAATGCGAGTCCAGTGTGCTAACCACTGCGTCACCTCGCTCTGTGATAAATGGGGAGAAACTGCAAGAAACGATCTCTGAAATAAGGAGAAAAAGAAGTCATATGGACGGAACGGGAATGCGTTCCAGGGGCGGTCTATCCACTTGAAGGTGAAGATAAGATCTTAGACAGTTTAAGGTCTCTGATACACTGCCGAAAAAAAAAAAAAAATCTACGCCTGGAAAGACGACGTCGAATTTGATCCGATGATGACATATGCAGACTGGGAGATAGTAGATGTACTGTTAATACGAAGGTCACTCCAAAAGAAATGCACACATTTATGTAAAAATACAGTTTTCATTCTGCATGTGTGAAAGATTTACAGTGTGTAGATACATCCTTCTCTCTGGTTTTCAAACTTAGTTCAACCTGTTCCCGTAAGTGGCGCCGTCACAGCATATCTTCAAGATGGCTGCTACACTTGACGTTCGTCAGAAGCAACGTGCGCTCATAGAATTCCTGTGCTGTGAAAACGAGACAGTGGGGAACTTCCACAAGAGGTTCAAAAAGGTGTACGGAGATGATGCTGTCGATCGCAGTACAGTTAGTCGGTGGGCAAGCAGGTTACGTAATGAAAGCTGGCACGGCAATATTGAGGATTGTCCTCGCAGCGGCAGGCCTCGTACTGCACACACTCCGAACAATGTGCAGAGTGTTTTCGAATTGGTGACTGCTGACAGACGCATCACAGTGAACGAACTGTCACGCTACGTTGGGATAGGGGAAGGAAGTGTTTGCAGAATACTGAAAGTGTTAGCGTTAAAAAAGGTTTGTGCCAGGTGGGTTCCCAGGATGTTGACAGTGCCTCACAAAGAAACAAGAAAAACGGTATGTAGCGAACTTTTGGAACAGTACGAGAATGGTGGAGATTAATTTCTTGGAAGAATTTCGACAGGTGAGGAAACATGGCTCCATCATTTTTCACCAGAGACGAAGAGGCAATCAATGGAGTGGCATCATGCAAATTCACCCAAGAAAAAAATTCAAAACCACGCCTTCTGCAGGGAAAGGTATGGCTACGGTGTTTTTCGATTCCGAAGGACTCTTGCTTGTGGACATCATGCCAAGTGAAACCACCATAAATTCTGATGCATGTGTGATGACACTCAAGAAACTTCAAGCTCGACTGAGTCGTGTTCGACCACATCGGCAAAAGCAGGATGTTTTGCTGTTGCGCAACAATGCACGGCCACATGTGAGTCAAAAAACCATTGAAGCGATCACAAAACTCGGATGGACAACACTGAAACACCCGCCTTACAGTCCTGACCTGGCTCCATGGGACTATCATCTCTTTGGGAAACTGAAAAACTCTTCGTGGAACAAGGTTTGGAGACGATGACTCCCTTGTGCACGCTGCCAAACAGTGGCTCCAACAGATTGGTCCAGAATTTTACCGTGCGGGTATACAGGCGCTGGTTCCAAGACGGCGTAAGGCAGTTGAGAGGGATGGAAATTATGTGGAGAAATGAAAATATTGTTCCTAAAGGATGTATCTACACACTGTAAAACTTTCAAACATGTAGAATAAAAAATGGAATTTTTAAAAAATAGTGTGCGTTTCTTTTGGAGTGACCCTCGAACTTTTAACGTCGGCCGCCAACAGATAGCATAGTGGCGTTGCTTCCAGAGTGCTGTCTGGGGCTGCCCTTCAACAGGGAATATTCACAGCCAGAAGGCTCAATGTGGTGCGAACGTGTGAAGCAAGCAGGCAAACATGCCACAGAGGCGCATTCGTCCTTCCTACAGCCAACTGGAGGAGTTTGAAAGGCGTCTAATTGTGGCTTTTTTGTGGTGGAATCGTCCTGTCGAAGAATTGCCACACAAACTGGATGTGCTGCGTCAGTTGTGCGACGACGCTGGTATCAATAGTCACGTGAACATTTTCACACACGTAGACGAAGTTCTGGACGTCCGCACAGCACAGGCGCCCGCCAGAATCGTCGTATCGTAACGGCAGCTGTGGCAGATCGTACAGCTACCACAACACAGATAAGAGGGCTAGTGAAGCGGGGTGTATCAATGCGGAGTTTTGCGAAGAAGTTATTGGCAGTGAGACTACGGGTACGCACGTCTCTACCCGTCTTCCACTCTCACCACAGCAGCATTCGGAGGATCACTTAGGAGACTGAATGGCGCAATGTGGTGTTCAGCGATGAAACCAGCTTCTGCCTGCACGCAAGTGCTGGTTGTAAGTGCGTACGACGTAGACCTGGTGAGCGCGCTGCCTCGTAGAGTGCATTCGTTCCAGACACAGTGGCCCTTCCCCAGGCCTTATGGTCTTGTGGGTGTGGTAAGCTACAACTCTCGTTCACCTTTGGTGTTTCTGGAGGGGGCGCTAATCAGCGCTAGGTACGTGCTGAATGTTGTTAAACCAGTTATTTAGCCGTTCTAGCAGTAGGAAGGATAATGCTCGTCCACACACTGTTCGTGAAACTGAACGTGCTCTGCAAGTCGTGCAGCAGCATCCGTGACGAGCACGCTCTCCGAACTTGTCCCCAGTAGAGGAGGTGTGAGATATGATGGGATGGCAAGTGACTTGTGCGGCTCGTCAACCAATGACTCTTCCATCTACAATTCGATAACATTTCCCAGGACAGTTTTCGCTGTCTGTACGATCGACTGGATGCCAGGATCAGCGTCTACATCTATATCCATACTCCGCAAGCCACCTGACGGTGTGTGGCGGAGGGTACCTTGAGTACCTCTATCGGTTCTCCCTTCTATTCCAGTCTCGTATTGTTCGTGGAAAGGAGGATTGTCGGTAAGCTTCTGTGTGGGCTCTAATCTCTCTGATTTTATCCTCATGGTCTGTTCGCGAGATATACGTAGGAGGGAGCAATTTACTGCTTGACTCCTCGGTGAAGGTATGTTCTCGAAACTCCTGCAGAGTCTTCCACTGGAGTTTATCTATCATCTCCGTAACGCTTTCGCGATTACTAAATGATCCTGTAACGAAGCGCGCTGCTCTCCGTTGGATCTTCTCTATCTCTTCTATCAACCCTATCTGGTACGAATCCCACACTGATGAGCAGTATTCACACAGAGGGCGAACAAGCGTACTGTAACCTACTTCCTTTGTTTTCGGATTGCATTTCCTTAGGATTCTTCCAGTGAATCTGTCTGGCATCTGCTTTACCGACGATTAATTTTATATGGTTATTCCATTTTAAATCACTCCTAATGCCTACTCCCAGATAATTTATGTAATTAACTGCTTCCAGTAGCTGACCTGCTATCGTGTAGCTAAATGATAATGGATCTTTCTTTCTTTCTATGTATTCGCAGCACATTACACTTGTCTACATTGAGATTCAATTGCCATTCCCTGCGCCACGCGTCAATTCGCTGCACATCCTCCTGCATTTCAGTACAATTTTCCATTGTTACAACCTCTCGATACACCACAGCATCATCTGCAAAAAGCCTCAGTGAACTTCCGATGTCATCCACAAGGTCATTTATTTATATTGTGAATAGAAACGGTCCTATGACACTCCCCTGCGGCACACTTACTTCGGAAGACTTCTCTCCATTGAGAATGACATGCTGCGTTCTGTTATCTAGGAACTCTTCAATCCAATCACACAATTGGTCTGATAGTCCATATGCTCTTACTTTGTTCATTAAACGACTGTGGGGAACTGTATCGAACGCCTTGCGGAATTCAAGAAACACGGCATCTACCTGTGAACTCGTGTCTATGGCCCTCTTGAGTCTCGTGGACGAATAGCGCGAGCTCGGTTTCACACGATCGTCTTTTTCGAAACCCATGGTGATTCCTACAGAGTAGATTACTAGCCTCCAGAAAAGTCATTATACTCAAACATAATACCTGTTCCAAAATTCTACAACTGATCGACGTTAAAGATATAGGTCAATAGTTCTGCACATCTGTTCGACGTCCCGCCTGTGCAGACTATACCAAGTATTAAAGTGGGTGTTTCAGCATGGCTCGACACCTGGTGCCTAAGAACCTCTTGTACTATTGATCTGTAAAAGTAATAATTTCGTGTGCACTGTTGCAACAGTAAATCTTGACTGAGCTGGAAACCTCTAAAAGGCAGTACTATTTTTTTTTACGGTAGTGTAGTTAGCACACATCAGAAGACGACTAGGCAGTTGGCAATTTTCTGTCTGTGTAAAAGTGTTTCACACCCACACTCCAGAGAGCAGTAATGTTGTCCATGACGACGACGGGCTCACACTTGCGTACTAAGGGCATCCGCCTCACTGCTGTTGCCGATTCACAGTGTCACGGACGTGTCTCGTGTAGCGCAGCGCTGAGCGGCGACGGCTTACAAGGGAACCTCCCCATCGCACCCCCCTCAAATTTGGTTACAATTTGGCACAGTGTGGAACTATGAAAAAATAAGCAAAATATACAAACTGAATAGTCCACATAGGCAACATCAAGGATAATGTGGGCTCAGGAGCGCCGTGGTCCCGTGGTTAGCGTGAGTAGCTGCGAAACTAGAGGTCCTTGGTTCAAGTCTTCCCTCAAGCGAAAAGTTTTAACTTTCATTTTCAGACAATTGATAGTTCAGGCACTCACACATAATCGATTTCGCTCTCCAAAATCCCAGGACATGTTCAGATTTGCTTGGACATATGCAGGATTTGACGGTCTACACACGGAAAAATTTGAAAACGTTAAAAACATATGTTTTGATAGAGCACAGAGAAAACTGTGCGACTGTGAAACTGTTGCATTCATTTGTTGCAGTTAATGTGACACACTTATGTTTTAATCACTATTTTGGGAGTGATTATCACATCCACAAGAAAACCTAAATCGGGGAAGGTAGAAGAATCTTTTTACCCATTCGCCAAGTGTGCAAATTAGGTGGGTCTACAACATATTCCTGTCATGTGACGCACATGCCGTCACCAATGTCGTATATAATATATCAGACGTGTTTTCCTGGATCAAATGTTTTCGGTTCCCACTGGAGAGGCACGTCCTTTCGTCTACTAATCGCACGGTTTTGCGGTGCGGTCGCAAAACACAGACACTTAACTTATTACAGTGAACAGAGACGTCAATGAACGAACGGACAGATCATAACTTTGCAAAAATAAAGTCAGTAAACTTTTCGCTCGAGGGTAGACTTGAACCAGGAACCTCTCGCTCCGCAGCTGCTCACGCTAAGGACCACGGTGCTCCTGTGCCTACATTATCCTAGATGTTGCATATGTTGCCCATGGACTACTCAGTTCGTATATTTTGCTTATTTTTTCATAGTTCCACACAACTTCTTCCTGTTTTCTCGACTGATCTGTGTTCAGTTTTTCAAGGCCTGTCACCTGTGCCAAATTATAACTAAATCTGAGGGGGGTGCTATGGGGAGGTTCCCTTGTTAGTATACCAACCAGGAACAGGTGTACCTGTTCTTCGAATTCAGACAGTCAAATGACAGTGATCGGGCAGCAACACGACTATACCGGGGAAGGTGTCTATCCCCGCCAACAGCAACTTGAATATTAACTGTTTGCAACAGTGTTTCGTCCTTTGTGTGGCACAGGCTCACTTATGGGAACAAATGGGATAACTTCATACCAAACATAACTGTACTTGAGAAGACGAATAGTAGACTGCAGAAGTCACCGTAATTTGCCACCAGCTCTGATAGATAGCTGATCTCCTGCAAGTGAGAAACGAGCCTTCCTCGACAATTTTTTTTTATAGTGAAGGAAGCACAGATTACTTGGTGCTCTCCTGAAGCGCTATGAGGATCAGTTAAAGAGGAACCTAAAGAAACTTTCTGGCAAATTAAAACTGTGTGCCGGACCGAGACTCGAACTCGGGACCTTTGCCTTTCGTGGGCAAGTGCTCTACCATCTGAGCTACCCAAGCACGACTCACGACCCGTCCTCACAGATTCAATTGCGCCAGTACCTCGTCTCCTATCTTCCAAACTTAGCAGAAGCTCTTCTGCATACCTTGCAGACTAGCACTCCTGGAAGAAAGGATATTGCGGAGACATGGCTTAGCTAAAACCTGGAGATGTTTCCAGAATGGTAAAGGTCCCGAGTTCGAGTCTCGGTCCGGCACACAGTTTTAATTTGCCAGGAAGTTTCATATCGGCGTACACTCCGCTGCAGAGTGAAAATCTCATTCTGGAAACATCCCCCAGGCTGTGGCTAAGCCATGTCTCCGCAATATCCTTTCTTCCTGGAGTGCTAGTTCTGCAAGGTATGCAGAAGAGCTTCTGTGAAGTTTGGAAGGTAGGAGACGAGGTACTGGCAGAATCGGATCTGTGAGGACGGGTCGTGAGTCGTGCGTCGTGCTTGGGTAACTCAGATGGAAAAGCACTTGCTCACGAAAGGCAAAGGTTCCTAGTTCGAGTCACGGTCTGGCACACAATTTTAATTTGCTAGAAAGTTTTATATCTTATTCAGGAACCTAAAGAGTCTAAACGCTGGCCCGAGAAATTGGTACACTGAATTACATTTTGAGCAGGAACGTAGAAAACTGGAAAATGAGAAAGACCAGAGACCATAAGTTAGTCAGGCCCAGCCATGCTCTCCGTACTCTATTATGCGGCCGCATGTTTTATGCCAGGATTGCTCTGCTAAGCCATAAAACGCACATCCGCACTTGAAATGCGATGCCCAGTAAAGGAAGTAGAAGAGAGAAATGAAAACTCGGATACGAGCATCATCAGACAACTACGTAAGTCTCAGAAGTTCTCGTCGTTGTTATACTCAGGCTACTTCACGTTCCTTTAACAGTTAAAGTATTTCATTAACACTTCGAGATATTGAAACAGTGTTGGGCAAGTGAGACACCTCAAAGAGCTGGCTGGTTCTCTGTGTTGTTACACATGTAATTTTGATAGCTACCTTGACACCGAATCACTTTCCCGTTTATGCCATCTTATTTTTGCATTCATTCTCTGAAAACTGTTTCTCTGATTGTCACTGTCATCGTCGCTGGGCGAGATATAAGTAGGAGAATCCTGATCCTCGACTCTTCTTGGAATACACGTGTTAGGAACTTTTAACTCAACAACGCACAACACCAGTCCTGTAGAGTCTCTTGCCCACACTGATGAAACACATTCATGAAACACTGCATGGCTGTTCTCCGCATCACATCCGTTTCTCGTTAATTCAGTCTGGTGAAATTAGCAGACCGACGGATAATTCTAAATTGAAGGGGATCACTGCTGTCGGCTGTAGCGGGACATTACACGGAATCAGCGGCGACGAATGAAAATGTGTACCTGACTGGGATTCGAACCCGGGATCTCCTGCTTCCTAGGCAAGTACGTTAACCACTGCGCCATCCGAGAGACAGCGTTATCCCAACTAGGCGGACTATCTCTGCACGCCTCGCGTTCGATCCACATTTCTACCGAGCGCCACCTATCTGCAGTCCCTGTCCATTATACTCCCATTCGCCACTTTGAAATTCACACAGGAGGTCATATGTATTTGTGCATCCGCACTGAAAAAGGTGGATCCATTGCCCTGCTAGGCATATCAATTATATGAATGCGTGGTGTCTGTTCTTTCGCACATGTCGAATAGAACACGTACCACACTTTTCATATCAAGGATAATTCTCCGAAACGGATCTGCTGGGAACTTTGCAGGCGTAGTTCTTTGTGTGTGAACTAAAGTTTTTCGGATTCTTTAAATGAGTTCCTCTGACTTCAGCCTTCTGCACGAATGATTCATATAATCGCTCTTCAAATTATTTCAGTTGAAGCCCCTTTGGATAAAAATCGAAGGGGGAGGGGAATAGCATGTACGAAGTTGTCAAAATAAAAGTAACCCAGAAAATATTTGCCAACGGCCCTGCCGCAGTGGTAACACCGGTTCCCGTCAGATCACCGGAGTTAAACGCTGTCGGGCTGGGATAGCACTTGGATGGGTGACCATCCGGTCTGCCGAGCGCTGCTGGCAAGCATGATGCACTCAGTCTTTGTGAGGTAAACTGAGGAGCTACTTGATTGAGAAGTAGCGTCTCCGGTCCCGGAAACTGATATACGGCCGGGAGAGCAGTGTGCTGATCAGATGCCGCTCCATATCCGCATCCAGTGACGCCTGCGGGCTGAGGATGAAACGGCGGCCGGTCGGTACTGTTGGGCCTTCCAAGGATGCTAGAAATGGCCGCGTTTGACTTCGATTCAGCTCTGTGCTCAGTTTATCAAACTGTGACCCACACGTAGGTGCTCTGTGCGAGGGATACCAGAAATAGCATTTCCATTGTTATGGTTTAGCTCTTCCTGTGTGTGTGTGTGTGTGTGTGTGTGTGTGTGTGTGTGTGTGTGTGTGTCTGTGTGGAGTATTTGAGTACACATGACCCTTCAGTTTAGCCCACAGGTAAAAATTACGGTGGACAGGTGAGGCGATCGAAGTGGTGAGGAAAGTAAACTGCCTATGCTGATTGCCTTCTCATTACCGAACGCATAATGCATTCGCGACGATGTTGCCAAATAGATGCTCTGTCAAGCTGAAAATAACCATTCGACCGTTCATCTTCTGTCAGTTCATCTACATATGGATTAAACAGTTCCTGGACATAAAGGTTAGCATTAACAGTGTGGTGAAAGAATTGTGTTACTGTGCGGACGCTAGACATCGTGCGCCGTATACCAACCTTGAGATCATGCAACGGCTCTTCAAAATACCGATGGGGACTTTCTGGTGCGTAATGACGCATGTATTGTGAGTTCACATTCCCCGACAGGCCGAACCAGACATCCTCTGAAGAAATGGAAAAACTAAGGACCTCAGTAACAACCAGCAGACGTGTGACAGTGACGGGTTGGGGCATGAAATCACGGTGCCCTCCATTTCTCCTGTTTGTTAACAAGGGACAATTCGGCGTCAGTCTTATAAGTAATAGGTTGAGGCATTCGTTCGTAGTGATTTTGCTGGTATTCCGGTTGCCAAGTATTTATTTTTCCATTGTCATTTTTTATTTGTAGTTCACGCTTGCCATATGAGATGACGTATTTTGTCGTTTGCAGATAGAGGATCTGTGGACGCTAGAAAAAGGAGTGGCAAATGGAGAAATTGGAACATTTCTGACATAGCGAGTTTGTTTTTATTTTAGTTTGTTTACAAAACAAATATTTCCGACATACTCTTCTGTTCGAGTTCAGTAGAATGATGATAGCAGTGGAGGAAGCCAGAAACATTTGCGCCGTGTAATGGAATAATGACCTTGGAAAGGGCACGACAAAAAATGGTTTTCTCGCTTGAAAGAGGATCATTCTGACATTAGTGACTCTCCACGTTCAGGGAGACCTTCGGATTTGATGAAGATCATTAATCCACAGTGATCCACTTCAATGTACTCGAGAACTGAGAAAAACGGTGAGCTGTGATCATTCCACCATCGTGAGACATTTGCATGCAAACTGTGAAAGGTTCAAGAATAGGGTTTAGGGACACCGAATGCTCTAAGCCAAAATTACAAAAATCAGCTGGTGGCCAAATTGCGTCTCTGTTTGCTGATCATCAATTGGCTCGTGAACAGCACCGACCATTCCTGTCTTCACTGACGACGAAAAATAGTGTCTTTATGGTAAAATAAGGAAAAGAAATGGATGGCTTAGCCCAAACAAAGCAGTAAGTCCCCGTAAAAAGGCCGGCGCTTATCCACGAGAGATATTTTTATGCATCTAGTGGGACAGCGACTCTGTGGTGTACTAGAAATTGCTTTTCCAAGGTGTAACCATCACTGATGACATTTATTGGCGACAAGTGAGTCGTCTAGCAGCCGCAATCCAAGAGCAACGACTCTGAAGACTGTGAAGTAATGCTACTCCACGATAGCACCCGCCCGCATTCTGATAGAATGTCAAACGTCATGCAGCAGCTGGGTCGGAAATTTATTCTGCATCCAGTTGATCTTGTGCCCTCAGACACCTCTTCCTATCTCTATCGAACAGCCTTCAGGGAACTTCCTTTCCGGGTGAAAATAGGCTCCGTGCCTGGCTCAGCGCATTCTTCGCGTCAAAATCAACGTGATTTCTACAGCCGCGGAATCGAAAAGCTACCCTGAAACGTCCCCTTTGAAAAATTTATCAATTACTGTACTGGTTAACCCCTTACGTTATATGATTTTCAAACAGCTTATTCTGATCATCACTAAACGGACACTCAAGATTTTTAGCGCAACGCAATCTGACTTCCAAAAATACGTACAAAAGAATGGCCCTGACTAACAATAACCTATACCTTACATGAATCACTTACCTCATAAAGATCTTCGTTACTCGAACTACTGCAATACAGCGAGCGCCAATACTGCCAGCTAAATATAAGATTCTAACTACTGAAGGCACTAACTACTGATAGGCATAGTTAGCAAATGAAAGATTTGATAGAGAACAAACAATGTATTTACCTTAATAATGTTCAAAAGTTATATATATATATATAGAGTTCATGACATCCAATCTTACAAATTTCCTTTTTCTGATGGACACACGTCCAGATCGTCCGCTCTCAAAACTCTGCCATCTCCCTCCCCACATCCTCCACTGCTGGCGGCTCACCTCCAACGCGCTGTTCACATCCAACTGCCCAACACTACAATAGCGACTATTCCAAAAATGCCAACCAGCCACAGACTGCACAACCAGTGATTTTCATACAGAGCGCTACGTGACGTTACCAACATAAAACCCTAAACAGCCTACTTACAACCCCAGCGTTATAAGATTGTTGTAAATGATGAAGGAGAATATATTACTGATGAGTAAAGTGTCAGATATGTGTATCTGCTGTGTTTATTAAACTAGCGGAAAAACGCTACTAACTTACGCACTAATCTAATACTTTTCAGGCCAGATTTATTTCGCTAAACCTGCATTAGGAAGGAAAATGAAATGTTTCGGCATATAGTATTATTAAGTGACTGCGTTCTCTCTACAGATATTCGCAGTTTTTACGAATTCTCAGCGATAAAAGCCAACTATCGAAATCCTCTTTTGGGAAGACTGGCGAGTTGGTGTTAGAGCGTGTCTAGCCCCCAATTCTCTGCTGACGCGAATCAAAGACGAGTTTACAATTAATGAGAAAGAGATTAGGTCGTTTGTCACGAAATCAAGAGAAGCTCGCATACCGAGCAGGACGGGCCTGGTGCACAAAGCTGTCTACGACATAGTGGCCTTAATAATAGAGACTGTCACCTTGCACACTGCCCCGTGAGTTGGAGTTGGCACCGCAGCGCGAAAATGATATATTACAGTCCTTCCGAGAGACCTCGGCAGTAAAGATCGGCCAACAGGCGACTGCTAAATAAAGCGCGGAGGAACGCAGGAGTGGAAGGCATTTCCCGGAGGCCCTGCTGTCAGCGCGGCACCGCCTGCTGTGTTGTGGAGCGGTTCCGCCAGCTGGCAGCGACTCACCGTGCCGGGCCCAGCTGACGAGGTATGCAGGCCAAAGAGAGAGTCCAGCCTCCAGGCGGCGGTCAAAAGCGTAGGGGACGAAGAATTTCTTCTAGACAACCGTAGGTACGGAATGCACCCTTCTGCAGCTCTGGCCGTAAAACAACGGACAACCGCGCGAATGTTTGTCCGGGAAGAGAACGTGTTTGGGTGTGCGTATCAGCGAGGTTTCGTCTGACTAATTTTTTGCTGTATTTCTCGAGATTATTAGCATTATTATTTTATTATTTTATTATTATTATTATTATTATTATTATTATTATTATTTTGTTGTTGTTGTTGTTGTGGTCTTCAGTCTTGAGACAGGTTTGATGCAGCTCTCCGTGCTACTCTATCCTGTGCAAGCTTCTTCATCTCCCAGTACCTACTACAGCCTACATCCTTCTGAATCTGCTTGGTGTATTCATCTCTTGGTCTCCCTCTGCGATTTTTACCCTCCACGCTCCCCTCCAATACTAAATTGGTGATCCCTTGATGACTAAGAACATGTCCTACCAACCGATCCTTTGTTCTTGTCAAGTTGTGCCATAAAGTCCTCTTCTCCCCAATTCTATTCAATACCTCCTCATTAGTTATGTCATCTACCCATTTAATCTTCAGCATTCTTCTGTAGCACCACATTTCGAAAGCTTCTATTCTCTTGTTGTCCAAACTACTTATTGTCCATGTTTCACTTCCATACATGGATGGCTACACTCCATACAAATACTTTCAGAAACGACTTCCTGACACTTAAATCTACACTCGATGTTAACAAATTTCTCTTCTTCAGAAACGATTTCCTTGCCATTGCCAGTCTACATTTTATATCCTCTCTACTTCGACCATCATCAGTTATTTTGCTCCCCAAATAGCAAAACTCCTTTACTACTTTAAGTGTCTCATTTCCTAATCTAATTCCCTCAGCATCACCCGACTTAATTCGACTACATTCCGTTATCCTCGTTTTGCTTTTGTTGATGTTCATCTTATATCCTCCTTTCAAGACCCTGTCCATTCCGCTCAGCTGCTCTTCCAAGTCCTTTGCTGTCTCTGACAGAATTACAATGTCATCGGCGAACCTCAAAGTTTTTATTTCTTCTCCATGGATTTTAATACCTACTCCGAATATTTCTTTTGTTTCCTTTACTGCTTGCTCAATGTACAGATTGAATAACATCGGGGAGAGGCTACAACCCTGTCTCACTCCTTTCCCAACCACTGCTTCCCTTTCATGCCCCTCGACTCCCATAACTGCCATCTGGTTTCTGTACAAATTGTAAATAGCCTTTCGCTACCTGTATTTTACCCTTGCCACCTTCAGAATTTGAAAGAGAGTATTCAAGTCAACATTTTCAAAAGCTTTCTCTAAGTCTACAAATGTTAGAAACGTAGGTTTGCCTTTCCTTAATCTTCCTTCTAAGATAAGTCGTAAGGTCAGTATTGCCTCACGTGTTCCAACATTCCTACGGAATCGCAAACTGATCTTCCCCGAGGTCGGCTTCTACCAGTTTTTCCATTCGTCTGTAAAGAATTGGTCTTAGTATTTTGCAGCCGTGGCTTATTAAACTAATAGTTCGGTAATTTTCACATCTGTTAACACCTGCTTTGTTTGAGATTGGGATTATTATATTCTTCTTGAAGTCTGAGGGTATTTCGCCTGTCTCATACATCTTGCTCACCAGATGGTAGAGTTTTGTCAGGACTGGCTCTCCCAAGGCTCTCAGTAGTTCTAATGGAATGTTGTCTACTCCCGGGGCCTTGTTTCGACTTAGATCTTTCAGTGCTCTGTCAAACTCTTCACGCAGTATCGTATCTCCCATTTCATCTTCATCTACATTCTCTTCCATTTCTGTAAAATTGTCCTCAAAAATATCGCCCTTGTATAGACCCTCTATATACTCCTTCCACCTTTCTGCTTTCCCTTCTTTGCTTAGAACTGGGTTTCCTGCCGAGCTCTTGATATTCATGCAAGTGGTTCTCTTTTCTCCAAAGGTCTCTTTAATTTTCCTGTAGGCAGTATCTATCTTACCCCTAGTGAGATAAGACTCTACATCCTTACATTTGTCCTCTAGCCATCCCTGCAAAATGTGCAAAATGGCTATTTTGCACTTGCTGTCAGTCTCATTTTTGAGACGTTTTTATTATTTTTTGCCTGCTTCATTTACTGCATTTTTGTATTGCCCTATGCACATATCAGAAACTAAAACACTCGGCTCTTAGATTTCTCCATTAACAACATTACAGCTACAGTACAACATGTCGACTACATTACTGCAGTGTTATTTCTGCAGTGCAGTTTATTATCTTCACAAATTAATGGCAGCACGGTAATTTTAGTGTAGTTAATTTAATTGGTGAGCTGTACCCAATGAACATTACAGAAAACTGGCTTCCAATGTAATGAGCAATGAAAAGGAATTCAAAGTATGACTGGCTTTGATTGCTAAGCTGAAAGTATTATCTTCATCTCCTTAGCATAACACGTATTAGGTGTGGCATGGTAGTTTAATTGCACACCATTCCGCGTGTTCGTCGCAGATGGGCTGTAGTTTTATGGCCTTAGCTCCACACGGTGCTTTTACGACTGGTGGTCATTTGGAAAATTTTGCCTGAGTCGAGGACCCTCTAGTCGGGCCTAATCTTAACAGGCTGTTTTTCTCCAACCTGTAAAATACCTGATGCCTCTAATCGACGGCAAGTTTGAAAAAGGCTTCCCAATGTTAAGGAACTCTGAAATGGGACAGCTTGTGGCGAGCTGTGAGCTGTAACGTGCTGGGAAGTATAATTGGACGTTTGCACCAGAAAATACACTTACTTGAAAACATCAGTTCAAATCAATTACCATTAAAATTCAGATATTTCACTTCGCTTTTTATCAAAAAAAGATTTCTCATGGGAGCAGAATGAATGCCTCTTACAGCTCAAAAATTTTTTGAAAAATGGAGAGGTTGAGAATGCTGCTTATTGAGTAATATCAATTTAGCGAAAAGACTTCCCTATTAAAACAGTATTGAAGGAAATGAGCAACAACTTAAAAACATTGAGATATCAATAACATAATTACAGGAAGTATGTAAAGGCGAAATTTAATTAGCTGTAGTGTTCGCTGTCCCCTGGTTCAATCTGTTTCAGAAAAACAGTATTAAAGCAGAGAAAAAAATTAGACATATTGATGAGGAAAAGCATTCAGGAAGGTTTAAGAACTGTCTCAGATCAACCAGTGAGCCATCACACCCAACGATTACAACAAGTGGACCCAGTACGGATTCGGAAGGAGGACGGTTCAAACCCGCGTCCGGCCACCCGGATTTAGATTTTCCGTAATTTCTCTAAATCGTTTCACGCAAATGGCGGGATGGTTCCTTTGAATGGGCACGGCCGATTTCCTTCCCTAATCCGATGGTACCGATGACCTCGCTGCGCTATTTGGTCCCCTCCCCTAAATCAACCAACCAACCAACCAACCCAAAACAACTTATAAGTACGATTAAGATAGTGGGGCCCCAGCTATTTCACTAACAAGTGTGCTCAAAATACTGAACTTCAAAGTCCAAGAATCGTGAACTTCAAGCAAATGCCCATATTGTATCGAGAAATTTAAGTGACGATTATTGGTCAAATAAAATGTGCATTAAAAATTTTTCTGTTTAAACAAATCAGCAACATTAAAAGCGGTACCAATGACTTAGTGACTGAAAGACTCACTGCCTCATTAATGGACTTAAGAAATAAATGAATAAATCAGTACGTAAATAAATAAAAAACTAGGAACCTTGATTTTACCCTTGCACTGTACTCGTCTAGCAGACACTTGTTAAACGCATGCACACTAAAAGGCAAGTGCTACCGTTGCACGTCGGTAAAATAACGCAGTAACATTGCTGCTAGTACATCTCCCTTTCAAGTGAATGCGCTTGGCAACTGAGAACAAGCACGCCACAGGACCAAGGAAGAAGCTCACGTAACATTCCCATATGCGTTCGCTATTGCACTCTACCCGTACACCCACGGGCCAAGCATAAAAGGCGAACTAAGGCGTGTTGGAACTCCAGTGTGGTGCTTCTCAGACAAGTGAGCTTATCAGTCCAAGACCCACTCTCAAGACGATGAAGTGCCAAGAAATGCTCGTAGGTTCACAGCGCCACGAAATAACCAATTGTGACTGCTCAGAAACTTTCTTCTTCCTAGCGGCAAGACGGAACTGACCAAGAGATAAAGCAGCTCGGTATTAAAGCCACCGCGCGCGCCCTCTGGAGAGAAGCCAAAGATGTAGCGTCGCACTTCCGATCAGCAATCGATAGTCTGAACGGTACACTTCCGCTGTGGTAGCATGCCACGGTGTTTAGTACGAACGCGAAATTACGTACTTTATTTACGTACATGTATTCGGTACGAGACTAACTTCTGCAAACATTAACAATAACGATCAGATGGTTTACCCTGAAGGAACTTTTTTATTTTATAGAGTGCTGAAAAAAGGAAAGTTTCATAATGGAGCACCAGTATTAGGAGAGTGAATGTACCGGGTGGTTATAACTAAACTTTCCGTATTTAATACGTCATAACACGAAAAGTAATTACCATTCGATTACCAAACTTCGTAGCATTAATTTTCAGAATATGGGGTGCATGATTTTCATGCTTCACAACGCCACAATCCAGTTCCAACTATAGCCACCAGGTCCCGTGATCAGTCATCGTGATACAAAGTCTGACACACCTGACCAGTCGCAGTGCACTTGTTGACGTGTCATTATTGATGAAGCTCTATTAACAAAGCTGTACTTCCAGAATATCGCCGTCTGAAAGGATTACGGAAGGGTCCTCTTTCTCCACCTACTGTGCGGAGCATGATGAAGTAGTTCGAATCAACAAGAAATTTGGAAATTTGTGGTAAGGTCTTACGGGACCAAACTGCTGAAGTCATCTATCTTAAACTAACTTACGCTGCCGGCCGGTGTGGCCGAGCGGTTGTAGGCGCTTCAGCCTGGAACCGCGCGACCGCTACGGTCGCAGGTTCGAATCCTGCCTCGGGCATGGATGTGTGTGATGTCCTTAGGTTAGTTAGGTTTAAGTAGTTCTAAGTTCTAGGGGACTGATGACCACAGATGTTCAGTCCCATAGTGCTCAGAGCCATTTGAACCATTTGAACAAACATTTAGAAACGAACAATGGGGACAGAAACTCGCTGGGCTAGATATCACTCGTCCTGCCGTGTGGAAGCTAGCCAGACACTTGACCAGGGAGGAGCATTACATCCCCACGCTACAAGGACCAGACGGCCCAGCCTACTCCGCGACGGAGGAGGCAGAGCTTGTGGCCACAACACTTGCAGCCTCTTTCATGCCGAATATGGCTCCTTCAGATTCAGTATTCACACTTGAAACGGGCCAGGAGGTTACACGACTTGTAGCCCAGCCCACGCACGATGAAATTAGACGCACTAGCACAAATGAAATTACATGGGCTATCGAGCATACCAATGCTAGGAAAGCCCCTTGGCCTGATGGCATTCAAAACCGTGTTCTCCAGGAGTTCACGGATAGAGCTGTAGAATACCTTACAAACATAACAAATGCCATCCTAAAACACCAACGCTTTCCTGACTTTAGGAAGGCGCCTAAGGCCCTGTTCAGGAATCCAGGGAAAGACCACTCCCTCCCACAAAATTACCGATCCATCAGTCTGCTGTGCTAGCTCAGCAATATTGTTGAACATTAAAACGGATCACTAGGTACTGCATCGCCAATGAGACCCTAAGACCGGAGCAATTCGGCTTTAGGAATCACCAATGGACAACACTATTACTCATCCGCGTAGTCGAACCTATAACACACGGCTACAACCTCAACAAAGCCTCGTGGGCCTTGTTCCTTGACATCGAAAAAGCTTTCGACCGTCTCTGGCACAACGGCGTTATACACAAACTAAGCGAAACTGGTTTCCCGGACGGACTCATACGTCTCATACCCTCATATCTCACGAACAGATGTTTCAACACTGACGTGCAGGGCAAACAATCAACACAACACGGTATCCAAGCTGGAGTACCCCAGGGAAGAATCCTAGGGCCCATCTTGTTCAACCTGTACATTAACGAGTTCCCAGCAATACAAAACACGACGTTAGCCATCTATGCGGATGACACACCCATCCTTGCGCAAGATTGGAAACTGTTGAACGTTAACTCACGAATACAGACGGCACTCAGAACTGCCGAGCCTTGGTTGGAGCTAAAATGATGGTGCGAAACAAAGTTAAGTAACAATTGTGTCGATGTAGCCTCTGATCCGTCACCAGCTTGAATTAGCGTTGTTCATGTCTGTTATTCTTACCAGCTCTGATAACACGTATATGCCTCGTGAACAGCGCCAGATGTTGAGTGACACATAAGCGACGCAGATTCGTGTGATACAACGTTATCATCACCTGGCACAGATTGAAGGGGGCCACACTGAGGGTGTCCATTTGGCCCACTGATCGAATCGTGCAGTACCCAGATCTGACAGTGGTCCAATGTTAGACAGCATGAGAACGTAAGGGCAGGAATACACGTCAAGGTACCCACTGACTACGTCAGAGCACCAAAAAAAATGTCGTCGTACTGTGCACCAAGCACATCATGGGCCATTCGCATATGCACCTGCCATTAGAGAACAAATAATGGATTCCCTATAACATTCTGTGTATAATGTGCCATTTGTCATGGACTAGAGTAGCCAGGCTAGAGAATTACTATCGTGTTTGTAGACTGCTGCTTACAATAAATAGACAGACAGCTACGTGGTGCCGTGGCCGCGAAGCATGGATTGCTGATGAATGGGGTCTGCACTATCTCAGATGAATATCGCCGGTGAGTAAGGTGGAGACCCGTGCACGGTTCTCATTCGGCCAGTGCTCTAGAGGGTCACAGTGCAGTTACTCCTTGGGTTATGGTGTAAGAAGCCATTGGATATGACTTCAGGTAACAGCCGGTAGTGTTTTAGGGAACTCTCACGGCACAGAAAATTTGGAAATTTGTGTCAAGTTCTTATGGGACCAAACTGCTGAGGTCATCCGTCCCTAGGCTTACACACTACTGAATCCAGCTTAAACTAACTTATGATAAGGACAACATACACACACCCATGCCCGATGGAGGCCGCGTGGGCCGTGGCAAGTCGCCTCAAACCGTGCGGCTATCCCGCGCGGCGCTCACGGCACAACGGCATGCCGCGGACACTCTGCGTCCTCATGTGCTGCCTCTCAGGCGACATTATCGTGGTGCCAGTTTTCAACACCACAATGCTCGTCCACACACGACACATGAGTCTATGAACTGCCTGAGCGATGTTCAGATAATGCTGTGGCCAGAAAGGTCTTGAGATATGAACCCGATACCACGTGCGTGAAATCAGTTTGGGACATCAGATCCGCCACATTGCTATATACACTACAGAGCCAAAGAAACTGGTACACCTGCGTAATATCGTGTAGGGCCCCTGCGAGCACGCAGAAGTGCCGCAACTCGACGTGGCGTGGACTCGACTAATGTCCGGAGTAGTGCTGGAGGGAATTCACACCATGAATCCTGCAGGGCTGTCCATAAAACCGTAAGAGTACGAGTGGGTGGAGATCTGTTACGAAGAGTATCCCAGATATGCTCAATAATGTGCATGTCTGGGCAGTTTGGTGGCCAGGGAAATGTTTAAGATCAGAAGAGTGTTCCTGGAGCCACTCTGTAGCAATTCTGGACGTGTGGGGTGTCGCATTGCCCTGCTGGAATAGCCCAGGTCCGTCGGAATGCACAATGGACATGAACGGATGCAGGTGATCAGACAGGATGGTTACGTACGCGTCACCTGTCAGAGTCGTATCTAGATATACTAGGGGTCCGACTCGTGCGACCAGGCAATGCGTTTCCAGTCATCAACAGTCCAATGTCAGTGCTGACGGGCTCAGGCGACGCGTAAAGTTTTGTGTCGTGCAATCATCAAGGGTACAAGAGTAGGCCTTCGGCTCCGAAATCCCATATCGATGACGTTTCGTTGAATGGTTCGCAAGCTGATACTTCTTGATGGCCAAGCATTGAAATCGGCAGCGATTTGCGGAAGGGTTGCGCTTATGTCATGTTCAGCGATTCTCTTCAGTCGACGTCGGTCCCATTCTTGCAGGATCTTTTTCCAGCCGCGGCGATGTAGTAGATTTTATGTTTTACCGGATTCACAAATTTAGCATTGGAGGGCAGCGTGGAGGGTAAAAATCGTAGAGGGAGACCAAGAGATCAATACACTAAGCAGATTCAGAAGGATGTAGGTTGCAGTAGGTACTGGGAGATGAAGAAGCTTGCACAGGATAGAGTAGCATGGAGAGCTGCATCAAACCAGTCTCAGGAATGAAGACCACAACAACAACAACGGATTCCTGATATTCACGATACGCTCGTGAAATATCGTACGGGAAAATCTCCATTTCATCGCTACCTGAGATATGCTGTGTCGTATTGCTCATGTGCCGACTATAACACCACGTTCAAATTCAGCATCAGTAACGGATCAACTAGTGCCCGAGACACTTGTCGTCTTATACAGGCGTTGCCGACCGCCGGAATCTGTCAGTTCACATGTATCTTATTTGTATTTGAACTGCTTTCATTGTTTTAGTTACTTTCTTTTTTCGAAAGAATGTCATCAATGGCGTACAATTCTAAGATTTATAGGACCCTCGAAACTGACTAGATCAAGCAGCTCAAAAGTCATTGGGAGGCAGGGGTGTACCATCGCCCAACAAGACCACACGTAATAAAGCACTGCAGTGCTCAGTCCGTCCTTCAGATGGAGGACAAGTTTACTTAAGTAGTAAAGTACAATTATATACATCATATGTAGTTGGTAGTGTACTACTACAAAAGTTTCAGTTATTAATGACTAGCTTAGTGCCCGCTGCTTAGCTCTTGTAGACTGTACGGTATGAAAGGATCTTTTTGTTTTCCTTTAAAGGAATTTTTATGTTGTTCACAAATGGTAACATCGTCTAAACGTTTCACGCTAATGGAGGCCACAGAGGCGTCATCTTTTCGAATGTACTTCTCACCAAAAACTATTGTAGCAGCTGACGTCGGTGGTCTTTGTTAATCCTGCCTTTTGAGTTCTTGTGGTGATATTTCCACACAAACTTATTTCTTCACAAGACAAACGCGAACTTTCATAGATTTAGGTTTAAAAATGTTTTAATATAACGAAATATTTTCATAAAAATTTTCCTCCACTATTTCGTTATGGGTTGAAGTTTCAAAAATACTGGAACAAGTAATTTTTTTATTTCTATCGAAAAGGCAAAATCGAATTTTCATAGATTTACCTTCAAAAGTTCATTCATAATCAAATATTTTCATGAAACATTTCATCCCCCTTACTCGTTGAATTTCCAAAAACACAGTAACGCATTTTTAAATTTCTAACCGAGAATTCAAATACCAGTTTCCATAGCTATAGCTTTAACATGCTTTAGTAGTTCTTCAGGAATTATTCATTTTTTAAATTATCTACTGTTTCACCCTAATGGGGTTTAAAGTTCCAAGAATGCTGAAACATGTATATCTTTATTTCTGACCGAAAAATCGAACACCAATTTTCGTAGTTATAGCTTCCAAATCTCAATAGCGAAATATTTTCAAAACAATCTTTCACACCCTATTTCACCACCTTAGGGAATTTCGAAATATCCTGCTTGCAGTACAAGAGAAACGCCCTTTCTAAATTTAAAGTGTCTGTCCTTCGCGTTTTGGGCTGGGTGATGACTATCCAGTAAATCAGGAAGTTTCCTTTTATATGTATATAAGGGTTGTGAGCCATTTTTCACAGGCTCAGCTGAGACCGTATTACTCACCGGACACGTTGCCTGCATCCAAGTGCTGGATACTTCTGCCGATGGTTTCCCTATTCAAAAGAGATTCGCGTCGATTAGTCATTTGGTGCTCACCAGTTATCCACTCTAATTCGAACTGCCCCCCCTAAAAAGGTTCAGTTTATTGGTAACACTTCTGCAAAAACTGATGACTCTTTTAGTAGCAAATGGCTATGCAAAGAATTACATTCAGTGCTTCTTGATGTTTTCGTGGCGCAATAAATGGTATTCAAAATTTCAGGAGTGCAACCACAGAAACTGTGCTGCTGCTTCTTGTAATATTTCGGCCTTTACGTTTCTGCTGTCTCCAGAGGTATCCGGTTTCTGCAGTACTCGTTTCGCCGTTTTAAATCAAAGATCGACAAGCGCCAGAGACGTTGATCGGAGGCGAAGAGTATGCTTAAATGGAATCTGTGGTTATGCGATCGACCACGGTAGGTTATCGAATGCCTGTTAGCTGCACTGTAGCACCGTCTTTGCGAGTTCATTAAAGAAAACGTCGGTTTCCATGATCTGTCCAGGATGAAACCACTATCTCTGTTGAATAACTTCTTCGCCAGTGGAATTCCAACTGCTTCTTTCATCACCCAGTCTCGGAAAGATGAAATCAAACCTACAACTTCGAAATTTTCATACAGCATCGAGTGACCGGTGTCAATGCAGTGCTTGGCCACAGGTGATTTATTGTACTGTAGGAGCTGGGGGTTCTTAATGCACTCCACGCATGTTTAATGGACTGTGTGAGTCAAGTGCTGCTGTTTAAGGACCAGAAGGAAAAATCGCTTCAGATATGCGCTTTGTGGGCATCCAGCCTATTTTAGATGACAGGCTTCCCAAACATGATAGGAAAGCGATGGATTTAAGTCTATATATATGCATGGAACACACAATAAATCGCATTTGTGAGAGCAGTACATCGCCACTGGTTACTCTGTGCGGTATAAAATTGTAACGTCGACTTGGTCGTTTTGTACTTCGTGGTGAAAAAAGCAGTTACGAAGTGTTTAATTAACAGAGGCGGCGGTTTCAACCTTTAAGAATCATGGAATCGGGCACTTCTTTCAGTAAACTCGCAAAGACTTCGCTGCAGTCCAGTTACCGGTAATAACGATACCGCAATATCGCAGTATGATACGACCGCGTAGGGATAAATTAAATTTATGCGTACCCTTTCCCGCCGATTAACGTGTTTGGCTTTTGCATATCTGTAGCTTAAATATCGTAGCTAAAGTCTGTTGGCTCACTCTCAAGATGACCGATAGGTTTACAATCGGAATATTAGATGGTGGCGGAGGAGGAGGGGGGGGGAGGAGGAGCAGGAGAAGAGGAGGAGGAGGAGGAGAAGAAGAAGAAATGTTTCTCTGGTGCTGCACTTCCGAAGCTTAATAGATCAGTTATTTTTTTCTTTTTTTGTACCTTGTTACTGAGTGTAGTTATCATTATTATTGTTATCCGATTTCACAATATAATATTTTACATTTTCCGATACTCCAAGACTACACATCAAATTTGATTTGCGTCCTCTATTTTTGTCTATCTGTCCATAAATTTTCTCCAGTATTTCTTCTTCTTCTTCTTCTTCTGATAGATTCCTTGAATCCATGTGGTCGGCGGTCTCCCCTTTTCTTCCTCCTGGTGGCCCCCATTCCATAATTCTCTGTAGTAATCTCACCTTTGACATCCTTTTGGTATGTCCGTACCATAACAGTTGTTTTTCTTCTATAAAATCTGGTATTGAATTTGTAACGTCCAATTTCTTCCTGATGACTTCATTTCTGATTCTTTCTCCTCTGGATATCCCTGCAGACAGCGTCCAAAAGTCCATCTCCGTTGCCGTCAATCTTTTTACTATTTGCTAGTTAACTGTCGATACTTCTGATCCATGTGTCATAATGCTTCTGTGAGTAGTTACGGTGTGGAAATTCCCATCTCGGGTGTTCGTATTTGGTGTCGTCGGTTCCAGAGTGTGAATCTCGATGACAGCAGCTACTCATTATGCAACACTTCTGTGAGGTCTCGGAATAATGCTCATTATGCGGACTACCTTTTACTTTTGAAGGTGCCTAACAAAGTATTTCCGAAATACACTGATCAGAAACAAGGACCCCTGTCGGTGAGCTCAGGACATACATGACAAACTAGCTTACTATGCAGATGACAGCTGTAAACACTTGTTAGACAACAAGAATACAATTGCTCGTCCGTCGTCCTTCTCGGAACGAAGCCACGCGATCGGCCATATCCATGAATTCATATCCCCTCGTTCGTCGCCGGGTAACCCGGAGACGCGGGCAAACTGTTTAAAATTAGCCGTGCCGGAGGATTAAAGGACGGCGACGAAACCAGCGTACTCCAGGGCTTAATAACGGTAGCGTACGCCGTGACGTGACCTCTCGGCAGCAATTTACATGTTTTATTTCCAGCAGAGATTACAGCAATTCATTAGCCGCAATCATCCAATTCCGAACCTGCTTCTTACGGCAGCAGACTGATTTACATACTCCAATAGAGATTCATTTGTCAGCATCTCCTGCGGCTAATCGATTGTCTCGAAACTGATTGCGTTCGAGCAACGAAGGCAGTTTATCATCGAAGTGCAGTCACAGGCACGCGCGCTAGTCTCCTCTCGAGTGTTGTAAATAAACTTCCCACATTCTTGGGGACAACTTTTTTTTTTTTTTGCATTTTGGCTGTACTCCAAACCACATTTGAATGCCAGATGTTTCGTCTCTTGTTGCTGGAGAACGCCTCAGGTCCTGTGGACAGATAGTTCGATTATACGACGTGAAATGCCTTAAAAAGCCAAGTACAATTCACGTTTTTGTTTCCACAAAAAAAAGATTGCGACCTATAAATATATTTTGCACAAGTCGATAGTGCAACAGCCGACTGTAACTTCAGATGGCGTTCTGACACTGTATCTTCTTGTATTGTGACCTAACGGAGATGTACAGTCTCAGTTTGAATTTCATTTCCCTAAGACTTCGCCGGTACTATGCTTAAGAAGAAAGATGATGCTGCAAGGTTTGAGACAAGACATCAGGGCTTCTGTTTATTTTATGTGGCAATCTGTGCCCTTCTCCTGAGTACGCGTGAAAACATACACATTCTGCAGAGGCTAATAAAATAATTTTCATACTATAAATAGTGGCTGGCTGCTATAGATCATTGTTCAGTAACGTCATTTTTTCCCGAATATGGCCAACTGTGGACCGTACAGAACATTTGGCTTCGTGAGCTTACTTTTGCTCTCTTCCCAGAACCTTTTCATTATTTCGCTTCTTTTCTTTCTCTTCTCTTTGGAAATGTAACGTATGGACCACCCTCTTCATGGCATCTCTTCAAATAATGTAATGCTGTTGTCTTTGCTCCTGAATTCGTCTCTGTTTTGGATTGTCTCTAGTGTAACATATGTTTCTTCTGCATCTCTTTATACCTCTTCTGCCCATTTAGAGGTAAACTTTATTGATGTGAGGTAACGGAATATCTTTTTACTCGCTCGATTTTCGTCCATTTAAAACTTCAACCGTCGTTTTTCATTGTGGCCACGATCTTTCCGACGTACTTGTTGAGCTTTTCGTTTTCCTTTTTCTTCAAAGTCCCACTAGTAGTCTTCTGAGGTCCCAGTATTTTCCCGACAACTGTGTTTTCCTTTTCTGGTTCACCCAATTGTCCCTTTTTATTTAAAACGAGACTCTCCGAAGCACAGAATTCCTCTGGTTTTTAACTGAATTGTATAGTGCCTGATTTTGGCTTCGTAGAATATCGCTCCTTTGTTATACCTCTTCTGTATTAGTAAGCTAGTTCTAATTCTGGCTCTTCCTTTGATTGGCTTTTTATCCAGTCCACTGGGATGGACCCATTCTCCCAGTTATTTGAATTTATCTGTCTTATTAACCTTCCCATACTTTACTTCGAAGTACGCTATCTGATCAAAAGTATCCAGAACCCCCCAAAACATACGTTTCTCGCATTAGGTGCATTATGCTGCCATCTATTGTCAGATACAGGGTGTTTCAAAAATGACCGGTATATTTGAAACGGCAATAAAAACTAAACGAGCAGCGATAGAAATACACCGTTTGTTGCAATATGCTTGGGACAACAGTACATTTTCAGGCAGACTAACTTTCGAAATTACAGTAGTTACAATTTTCAACAACAGATGGCGCTGCGGTCTGGGAAACTCTATAGTACGATATTTTCCACATATCCACCATGCGTAGCAATAATATGGCGTAGTCTCTGAATGAAATTACCCGAAACCTTTGACAACGTGTCTGGCGGAATGGCTTCACATGCAGATGAGATGTACTGCTTCAGCTGTTCAATTGTTTCTGGATTCTGGCGGTACACCTGGTCTTTCAAGTGTCCCCACAGAAAGAAGTCACAGGGGTTCATATCTGGCGAATAGGGAGGCCAATTCACGCCGCCTCCTGTATGTTTCGGATAGCCCAAAGCAATCACACGATCATCGAAATATTCATTCAGGAAATTAAAGACGTCGGCCGTGCGATGTGGCCGGGCACCATCTTGCATAAACCACGAGGTGTTCGCAGTGTCGTCTAAGGCAGTTTTTACCGCCACAAATTCACGAAGAATGTCCAGATAGCGTGATGCAGTAATCGTTTCGGATCTGAAAAATGGGCCAATGATTCCTTTGGAAGACATGGCGGCCCAGACCAGTACTTTTTGAGGATGCAGGGACGATGGGACTGCAACATGGGGCTTTTCGGTTCCCCATATGCGCCAGTTCTGTTTATTGACGAAGCCGTCCAGGTAAAAATCAGCTTCGTCAGTAAACCAAATGCTGGCCACATGCATATCGCCGTCATCAATCCTGTGCACTATATCGTTAGCGAATGTCTCTCGTGCAGCAATGGTAGCGGCGCTGAGGGGTTGCCGCGTTTGAATTTTGTATGGATAGAGGTGTAAACTCTAGCGCATGAGACGATACGTGGACGTTGGCGTCACTTGGACCGCAGCTGCAACACGGCGAACGGAAACCCGAGGCCGCTGTTGGATCACCTGCTGCACTAGCTGCGCGTTGCCCTCTGTGGTTGCCGTACGCGGTCGCCCTACCTTTCCAGCACGTTCATCCGTCACGTTCCCAGTCCGTTGAAATTTTTCAAACAGATCCTTTATTGTATCGCTTTTCGGCCTTTGGTTACATTAAACCTCCGTTGAAAACTTCGTCTTGTTGCAACAACACTGTGTTCTAGGCGGTGGAATTCCAACACCAGAAAAATCCTCTGTTCTAAGGAATAAACCATGTTGTCTACAGCACACTTGCACGTTCTGAACAGCACACGCTTACAGCAGAAAGACGAGGTACAGAATGGCGCACCCACAGACTGCGTTGTCTTCTATATCTTTCACATCACTTGCAGCGCCATCTGTTGTTGAAAATTGTAACTACTGTAATTTCGAAAGTTCGTCCGCCTGAAAATGTACTGTTGTCCCAAGCATATTGCAACAAACGGTGTATTTCTATCGCTGCTCGTTTAGTTTTTATTGCCGTTTCAAGTATACCGGTCATTTTTGAAACACCTTGTACTTCATATCAGCGATCTCAGTAGTAATTAGACATCGTGAGGGAGCAGAATCAGGCGCTCCGCGGAGCTCAGACTTCGAACGTGGTCAAGTGATTGGGTGTCAATTGTGACATCCGTCTGTACGCGAGATTTCCACACTCCTAAACATCTCTAGGTCCACTGTTTCCGAAGTGATAGTGAAGTGGACACGTGAAGGGACACATATAGCACAAAAAACGTACATGCTGACCTCGTCTGTTGACTGACAGAGACCGCCGACAGTTGAAGGGGGTCGTAATGTGTAATAGGCAGACATCTATTCAGACAATCACACAGGAATTCCAGACTGTATCAGGATCCACTTCAAGTACTATGACAGTTGGCCTGGAGGTGAGAAAACTTGGATTTCATGTCGAGCGACTGCTCATAAGCCACACATCACGCCGGTAAATACCAAACGACGCCTCGCTTGGTGTAAGGAGCGTAAACATTGGACGATTGAACAGTGGAAAAACGTTGTGTGGGGTGACGAATCACGGTACACAATGTGGCGATCCGATGGCAGGGTGTGGGTTTGGCGAATGCCCGGTGAACGTCATTTGCCAGTGTATTTAGTGCCAACAGCAAAATTCGGAGGTGGTGATGTTATGGTGTGGTCGTGTTTTTCGTGGAGGGAGCTTGCACCCCTTGTTGCTGTGCGTGGCACTATCACAGCACAGGCCTACATTGTTTTAAGCATTTTCTTCCTTCCCACTGTTGAAGAGCAATTCGGGGATGGCGATTGCATCTTTCAACACGATCGAGCATCTATTCATAATGCCCAGCCTGTGCGGAGTGCTTACACGACAGTAACATCCCTGTAATGGACTGACCTGCACAGAGTCCTGGCCTGAATCCTATAGAACACCTTTGGGATGTTTTGGAACGCCGACTTCGTGCCAGGCCTCACCGACCGACGTAGATTCCTCTCCTCAGAGCAGCACTCCGTGAAGAATGGGCTGCCATTCCCCAAGAAACCTTCCAGCACCTGATTGAACGTATGCTTCCGAGAGTGGAAGCTGTCACCAAAGCTAAGGGAGGGCCAACACCATATCTGATGGAGGGCGCCATATACTTGTAAGCCATTTTCAGCCAGGTGTCCGGATGCTATTGATCACATAGTGTATTTCTCCTCTTGGTGTCCGTGTTTTGTATGTTCCGTCTTTTCATCTGAGACTTTGACTCGTTTGTTCAGGGATTTCATACAAGATCTACAGTATTGTAAGGGATTGTTTTCGGCTTCTGGCTGAAAGGGCTAGGTTATCTGCAAAAGCTAAACGCCTGATTTCCAGTTTTTTTTTTTTTTTTTCCTGCCGAAGACTTATTTCAGTTATTCCATCGAACGCCTGAGATTCTTACCAAGTTTTCTTTTTTTTCTCCAGAACGATACTGAAGAGAATTACGGACCGACCGTCTCTTTGTCTGACCCTTTCTTTATTTCAAAGAACTCGGAGATTTGTCCAAAACACTTTCACGACAGTGTCCGTCAGGGTTTGTTTTACGATTTCCCTCCTTTTACTATAAATTCAGAATTCCTCTAAAACCGTAGAGAATGATTTTCTTTCGGTAGAGCCGAATGCTTTTTTTTTTATTTTTGAAGCCTTCAAACGCTTCTTAAATATTATAGATACCGCGCAATTGTAAGGTCTCGACTGATGAGTATTTCGTACCTTTGCAATCTCACCCACACCCATCTCTGTGCCGGCCGGTGTGGCCGTGCGGTTCTAGGCGCTTCAGTCTGGAACCGCGTGACCGCTCCGGTCGCAGGTTCGAATCCTGCATCGGGCATGGATGTATGCGATGTCCTTAGGTTAGTTGGGTTTAAGTAGTTCTAAGTTCTAGGGGACTGATGACCTCAGATGTTAAGTCCCATAGTGCTCAGAGCCATTTGAACACCCATCTCTGTGGAATAATAGGATGGTACAACAGCGAAAAAAAATTATAGCCCAGGAAATAAAGACCGTAGCATAATTCACTTACCCCTAGCGTTTATTGTGGGTGCATGTTTCCTTTGTGGAGAGAGGACTGAGTTTAACGGACAGGCACAAGTTGCGTAAGTTAGTAGAAGGACGTAAAAGGCTAAACCCAGTGGTGATGGGTTTCTTGAGCAGTTACTTGCATGTACTCAATCCATGGAGATCATGCTTCGAAAAAATAATAGTGCCTTCCGAGCTGGCATGGAGGTTCAGACACTGCATTCACACTCGACGGAATGAAGTTTCTATCAACCACCTAGAAAATATTTCCCTAAATTATTTCAGACGAAAGCCGGAATTGGTACTTTGAATAGCTCCCGTACGATTTTCTTCCGCATCCTAGACCAACTGAGTTAATGCTCCGTCTCTAATAAAGCCGTCGTCGACAAGATACCGCTGTCTGAAATCTTCATTACTTTCCTGCTTCTCTCCATGCAAATTCTGTGGTAGTATGATGTCCAGTTTATGATGTAATGGGGCTAGTGTTTAATGCAACGTAAGCGGACTAAACTGCCCACGCTAACAACTTGATCGATCAGCAGCGAACCATTAACACTACACGTGATGCTACTGTAAACCTGTAATCTGCAAAGCAATAGCATGCTTAAGTGGGAAGTGGGGCTCAGTTAGACTGCGAGCAGATCATGGCCGTGGTCAATCTATGCACCGGACTAACAACTGTACAAGCTAAACTATTCAGTTACTGTAGTCCGATTTCGTCACTGAAATAAACTGTAAATCAATGTCTTGAAGTTACGAACCTCAGGAAAATCTGCAACACTATACTGTCTCACTGTTTTAGCTCCATTGTAATTTGATAATAATAAAAAAAATGGTTCAAATGTCTTTGAGCACTATAGGACTTAACATCAGAGGTCATCAGTCCCCTAGAACTTAGAACTAATTAAACCTAACTAACCTAAGGACATCACACACATCCATGCCCGAGGCAGGATTCGAACCTGCGACCGTAGCGGTCGCAGACTGAAGCGTCTAGAACCGCTCGGTCACAGCGGCCGGCCTTGATAATAAAGAAAAAGAAAACAAAATAACGCTGAAAATTTGCTGAAGTTTACTAACAGAAGCAATCACAACAACAAATGCCATCGAACGAAGCAACAACGATTCGTTCCCGTTCCTGCGCGGATTTCAGTAAGAAACCGACAATCGTGACTAAAATATAGACAAAGAAAATCAAATTTCGCAGTCATTCATGTCAACAATACTAAAAGACACATAAAATCGGCAATAAAACTCAAGGTATACCTGACAGAAACTTTTATCATCCACGACTCGATTGGGTAATGACTCGAGACTTTCCAAGATTTGGTATCTGGTGGCCAGTATAAAGAAATTAGTAGGTAGCGGTACTCTTACGTTGCGAATCTGATACTAGTTCAAATTAAAAAAACATTTTTTTTGGCAATTACAAGGGGCTCTTCGCACAAGTGATTGGCAAAAATCAAAATTATGGGAACAGCAGAAACACTATAGATTACCATGTCTAATACCGTTGGCATTGAAAACAGCTTCCGGTCGTCCAGGAATGGATAAATAAAGGTCCTGGATGGTTTTCAAGGGTCTCTCTTTCATGCTTTTTGCAAAATAGTGGGAAGTTTAGATAGCGATAACGCGGGGCGCTATCACACACAAACACTTCTCTCCAAAGCAGACCACATAGCCTCAGTAATGTTGATATCTGCCGACTGTGGTAGCCATACTCGTACTCAGAGAAACAGTCCTGGACGATGCGAGATGTGTGAATAGTGGTTCTGTCGTCTTGGAACTCAGAATCAGTATTGGGAAACAAACATTGTATCGTGGGATGGACGTGGTCAGTCAAATGATCGCGTAATCCTTGGCAGGAGTGCAACCTTGAAGAGTAACCAGAATTTGGAAACAATATTAAACAAAACACATCCGACCAAATTACATTCTTCCATTATGCTTGGTCCAGGTTTTATGGCTTCGGCACCGATATTTTATGTTATGGGTTTTTGCGCCACCGATGAGCAGTTTTGGAATTTCAGCTCACCCTCTGCATTCCCTGCTAATGGAGCCCCCTTCGTGTTGTTTTGGTGTTGACACGATTCGCGAGTGCGACATTCAGTCCTACAGTGACTTTCGCAGCCGCCGTTTACCTATTTATAGTCACAGTTCTCCTCAATGACAGTCCGTCACGATCACGCAACACTCTCTTTCGTCCACATTGTGTGTTAGTGGATGACGTTTTTCCGCTTTCCCTGCATACGGTAGAAATCTTCGTCACGGTGCCTCTCTAGACGCCACGCACTTCGACTATCTTGGTTAAGGAAACACCATATGAACACCAACAATTGACCCACGTTCTAATTCACTTGGCTCCGACACAGTGTACTCCCAATAACAACGAAGCGCCAAAAAAACCGAAAAAGGAAGCGTATTCAAATACAGAGATATGTAAACAGGCAGAATGCGGCGCTGCGGTCGCCAACGCCTATGTAAGACAACAAGTGTCTGGCGCAGTTGTTAGATCGGCTACTGCGGCTACAGTGGCACGTTATCAAGATTTAAGAAAGTTTGAATATGGTGTTATAATCGGTGCACGAGCGACGGGGGACAGCATCTCCGAACTAGCGATGAAGTGGGAATTTCCCCGTACGACCATTTCACGAGTGTACCGTGAATATCAGGAATCCGGTAAAACATCAAATCTCCGACATCGCTGCGGCCGGCAAAAGATCCTGCAAGAACGGGACAATGACGACTGAAGAGAATCGTTCAATGTGACAGTAGTGTAACCCTTCCGCAAACTGCTGCAGATTTCAATTTTGGACCGTCAAAATGTGACAGTGTGCGAACCATTCAACGAAACATCGATAGGCCTATGGACTTTCGGAGCCGATGGCCCACTCGTGTACCCTTGATGATTGCACGACACAAAGCTTTACCCCTCGTCTGGGCCCGTCAACACCAACATTACACTCCTGATGACTGGAAACATGTTACCTGGCCGAACGAGTCTCGTTTCAAATTTTATCGAGCGGATGGACGTGTACGGGTATGTAGATAATCTCATAAATCCATGGACACAGCATGTCAGCAGGGGACTGTTTAAGCTGGTGGAGGGTCTGTAATGATGTAGGGCGTGTGGAGTTGGGAGTGATATGGGATCCCTCATACTTATAGATAAGACTGACTGTTGACACGCACGTAGGCGTCCTGTGGTTCAAATGGCTCTGAGCACTATAGGTCTTGACATGTGAGGTCATCAGTCCCCTTAAACCTAACTAACCTAAGGACGTCACACACATCCATGCCCGAGGCAGAATTCGAACCTGCGACCGTAGCGGTGGCGCCTTTCCAGACTGAAGCGCCTAGAACCGCTCGGCCACAGCAGCCGGCTACGATTGGTCAATAAGCAATAAGGTGACTTTGGACATAAAGAAAACTAATACCATGAATTTCAGTTTGAAGAGGGAAAATGATAATGTTAAATTAAATGTAGATGACACCTCTATAGACTGTGTAACAAATGCAAAATTTCTAGGAATGAATATTGATTCTCAGTTAAAGTGGTGTGAACACACAAAGGTAACTTCAACGAAAATGTCATCAGCATGTTATGACCTTAGAATCCAATCATCAGTGTGTAACATGCAGTGTTAGTTACACACTTCATATGTACACTCAGTTCTTAGCTATTGTATTCTTTCTTGGGGAACAAATGCACAAAATATGAACACAATTTTCAAACTCCAGAAAAGAGCCATAAGAATAATAACCAAAAATACTAGTCGAGCTCATTGTAAAGATCTGTTCAAAACACTGGGATTTTAACTGCTCCATGTGAATACATTTACCAGTCAGTTGTATACATCAAAAATAACATTAGTAATTACTGCACAAGCAGCTCTGTCGATGACCATGGAACAAGAGCTAGACTCAACGTGCATTTACCAAGAAAAAATAAACATAAAACTCAAAACAGCATTTTCTACCAAGGAATAAAACAGTACAATAAATTACCAAAAGAGATTAAAGAAATTGCAAAAATACGCTTATTTAAAAGCCAGCTAAAAAAGTACCTGTTATGCAGTACATTTTATACATCGAAGGATTACTTAGATAAAACAGTAAGGGTTCGGTAAAAAAATAATAAATAATAATAATGATTATAAAACATCCAACATTTCACATAACACCTTCACACTACGTTTATTCCTTCTTTTTCCTGACTGGATTCATACCGCCTAGAAAAGACCGACGTGGAAGTATCTGGAAGAGGCTTCTGACCACAAGTGGACAATTAGAGGCTGAAGTAGAAGATCCAGTTAAAAACTAAACCTTGTTTCTCTTCTCATTTATGAAGATTGTGCGATACAGGTAGTGGCAGTCATATAAGCTGGTTTCATTCCTCATGCAACATTTATAAAATTCATTTGGTAGCTGTGTTAATGAAATGGGTTTCGACGCTGAGTGATAGCCTTGTGAAAATTCGTAACCCTGACAAGCGCGGGAGGTTGAGGTGGTGGTGGTGGTGGTGGTGGTGGTGGTGGTGGTGGTGGTGGTGGTGGTGGTGGTGGTGGTCTAGAGTGACTGGAACTTTAGCGAGAGAGTGGAGTTTACTCGTGTATCGATTCGTTAAGGAGACGTGTACTCGGTTGGCAGTGTTTGAGGTACCAGAGTCGGCATCAACACTGGCAGGGCGCAGGCATTGCGGTCCAGCCGCACAGCTGCGAGATGCGAGCTGGGAGGCAGAGGCCGCACACGCGCCTTCCGGGGGCGGATGCCCGGATGACGTCACCAGGAAGGCGCCCATTTCACGCTAGTGTGGACCAGCCCGAGAGAGAGAGAGAGAGAGAGAGAGAGAGAGAGAGAGAGAGAGAGACGCATTTCTGTTGTGGCCGACGCCCCATTTCCCCTCTGCCTGTCAGCATACAACACACCGCCATTCATCCCAAACGCCTCTCCACCATATCGTGCCGCTCGTCGTCTTATCTACTGTGCATGGTCTTTCCTGATTAACCCATAATTGTTTTGTATTTTCTGCTCAGTAAGTATTCCGGTTGATGAATTCTCTCTCTTCTGTGTGATCCACACAGTATTTAGTAGTAGCCTACCGTATGGGGCTGGTTCTTTGGGAGACAAAAATTCCTTGTGTGGTATTTAATTACCTGTACTTCGTAACACGCATAAAAATCAATCTCCAATCGCTAAGGAAGCTCAATAATTTCATTATAAAGGGTGAAAAAAATGCAAGCACTATGATTTCACAGCGCTATTCCTCATGTACTAGGAACACAAAAATGTCTGTCACAAACTTTCGTGTTGCTCATGTTTCCGGCAGTAAATGGATGTTAAAGATAGACAATCTGGCTACGCAGTAGCCACAGGTACGGCAACTACCTCTGTCAGCGTGTGGAAGTAGCGCTATGCAGGTGGTGCAGTGGATAGAGTTTTGGGTTAGCATGCAGGAGGCCGAGGGCTCGATTCTGAGTCGAAGTGTGCCAATTTCGTTCTGCCAAATAATACTGTAGTATACACCTTTACTCAAGTCACATGTATCTGACATTTACACAGCACATTCCTAACGAAATATAGTGGACCTGAACTTGGTAAAAATAATCGTTGGTACTAATACACGGGATCATTAGTCGAAGGTGCACGGAACACAGTTTTGGAATCTAGTAGATGCAGTGGTGCGAAACAATTCGCGTCCATCAAGTGTACAAGGCTTCTTTAAAAGCTGACCAACGAAAACGATCGTACTTCTATTTCTGTGTCTGTAGTACGTAAGTGCATGTGTTTTGTAGAAGATCAACTGCAATAGGCTGTATGACGATTAAGACGCCAGTTACCGTACAACGCAGACTACATTTAGCAAATAAAAATTGTAAGATGGCAAGAACTATGCCCCTTACATGAAGTCGTTAAAGATCACCTTACTCACGTTGAGCGAACAGTAGGACTGAACAAAATGACTGACAAGGCACAATGCATCTTGTAGAGGGTATAGTATGGACGTAGTGGAATAATTAATGTCGGGTGATGGTTTTAAAGTAATTCACACGACATGAAAAACTTTGTGGAAACGCGTCGATTTACTGGACGCTAGTTTACCCCAGGGAAGTATTTGACCGTGGCCGGCCAGGGGAACAGCTAAGGGAAGCGACAATAGTCAGCTTAGGGCGGCTCAAGCTCTGAGAAAGCGGTAATGGTGCACGGCCTCCAGCCGCCTTAAGATGAGTGACAGTGAGTGGGCTGTTGACCCCGACTCCGACTCCATGCTGGTGTACTGGGAAACAGACGGAGAACTTGTACACCTGTTGATAAATGTCCGTCGTCCCGTTTTCTGTGAAACATGCGACAAAGCCGCGCAAGCTACGGTGGAGTGGTCAACAGAGGTCAAAATATGCGTGTTCGTGACTATAGCAACTGCATGGTGAATTCACGGTCCGCAGAGCCTGAAGTAAATCAGGTGAAGAGCGACAGCATGAAATACGCTGGCCTCTGATGGGAACGTAGGACCAAGGAATTTGAAGTACTCTCCTGGGAGTCAGAATTCCGGAAAACTTGGTGTTTGTGCAGACACTAACCTTGATGGGTGGTCTGGGGGGAGTTAAATAGAAGAAGTTGAGAGGAAGGGAAATTTTGTGGGAATTTGTTCACTTCCCAGAGCAGGCATTGGTCAGCGCTGGGAAGTGATGCATAATTAATGCGACTTGTGCTGCAATTGGCGTAAGTGATTTTGCTGGAGGGGAAACCGAGGCGAAGAGTGGACTGGCAGAAGTCTCAGTAGAGGTCTTCCGTTCCCAGCTTGCCAAGAGTGCGGATGTGGCGTTCTTGACTCAGCTTGCCTGAGAAAGAGTGAGCATCTCTGCAGTTTAGGACTTAGAAAAGGGAACGATTGAGCTTGGAGATAGAAAGTTCTGGTTCAGCTATGTACTGAGCAAGATAACTAGGAGTGAATAGACGAGCGCAGCCTTGCAGCACCACGAGGTCGACCGACGTCCACACAACGACGCCGCTCTGCCACGCTGTATTTGGTGATATTGCGCCCGCTCCGGCCACTGATCAATTTGTTGGATCACGTTGGCAAAGTTTCTACGAGTGTTTCGTGGGCCGTGTACTGTAGAATTCTTCTCGCACTTCGCATTAAGCCTGGGTCAGTCGATAGGAATTACTTTTGAGTTATCGAGCTTTACTCCATGCAAACGCAATTTATTACCACTGCCTGGTAGGAGAGTCATGTAATGTGATGACTGAAGGTCGTGAGTTAAAATAAATTTTGATAATCGACTGCATCTGTTTTCAATCAAGTAGTTGAAATACCAAGTCACTTTCGTAATTAATTTTATGTTCAACATTTGCATCTGGTGTTCAATAGCTGCTTATAACATCAATGTGTACCCCTTTTTAATTAAAAGTGATCAATTCTGAATCAATTAATGTCAACACTGCCACCGCAGTTCAATCAGGAGTCACAGGGCCTTATCACTTTCTTTGCGTTATCCGATATTGCGGCAGTTTTGCACTCTCTGTTGATCTGTTAGTCAATTAGCTGGGGTGAACACACGCCAAAACCAGATAAGTGACGGGTGGGGTGTTACAAAATATATTCGCTTCGATCCAGAGTGGAACCGTAGACCACCCGCATACTAACACAAAACGATACCCACTGCATCACCTGCACAGAGGTAGTTGCATACATGTGATTACGGTGTTGCCAGATTGCCAATTTTTGACGTCCATTTACTGCCGGAAATATGCGCAGGACGAAATTTTATGACAGATATTTTTGTATTGTTAGGATGTGGGGAATCGCGTTGCGAAGTCAGAGTGCTCGATTTTTTCTTCAGCCTGTATACAGGATGCCCTAGGAGGAATAGTCAGTGTTCAGGGATATCACATGAACGAGCATTCGAAGCAAGAAACTCTAGTAAACATAATGTAAAATGCATACCTTAAGAGCTATGAGCACTTGTCCATCTTCGCTACTGTGAAACAAATCTCTTCTGCTGCAAGCTCTTTACTTTCTATATTTTCGGAGGATGTTTTTGTGTGTCATACTATGGACTGATCTGACGGTAAACCAGTTGTCTTAATTTGTGATTCTGGTTAAGAATAGGCAAAAATGTGACTGGAATACCTGGCGGGGTCAGGGATTTTCTCTGCCTCGTGATGACTGGGTGTTGTGTGCTGTCCTTAGGTTAGTTAGGTTTAAGTAGTTCTAAGTTCTAGGGGACTGATGACCTCAGATGTTAAGTCCCATAGTGCTCAGAGCCATTTTTTTCTACAGCAGACTTCCAGCAACCAACGGAAAAACTCGTCCGTGCATGAGGGGGGAAAGATAGTTCCACAAATGTGCCCTAAGTCTACTACGCCAAGACAGAGAGAGTGCTGGTGTCCTCTGCCTCCATCTCTCTCCTTATTCGTCGTCTCCTCCCCCTGCTACTGTCCTACGCATTCCAACGCTTCAGCCCACCGTTTCTAAACGTGGAGAGAGCAAAAAATTCTCCTTAGCCCACAGTCTGCAGAAGAGAGAATTTCATGGAATACAGGAGACTGTTGATCATAAGAGGAAAGTTAGGATTAAATAAGACATACCCCGCACATCACATCCTACAGGCATACGTCCGAGTAGAAAATAATAAAGAAGATACATGAAAATGATAAAATACTTTATGGAATTGATAGTCTGGACTCTAATAACAGATATACTCAAATGAGCTTCTTTCACATTGTCCAATATAAATAGACCGTTAAGTGAATACGTTAATTAAGTGCATACGTTAACACTTGCGAGCACCTTATGTTCGCTACTGTGAAACACATTGTGATATAACTGGTCATAAATCAGCTTGTAGTTCCCCGGTGGCAGTGATCACAGCAGAAAAATTGACTTACGGGTGGGTACAGCACTACCTACGTCCAAAATGCGATACACACATACACACATACACACACACACACACACACACACACACACACACACACACACACACACACACACATTTGGTTTCACAGGTTTTACTTACATGAACGTCACACCCACCTCACCGGCCAGTCCGTGTCTTAATTACATAGTCAAGTCTCATTTACCAGGTATGCACAAACTGCACCTTCCAATTATACAATAGTGTCTGTGCAGTATAGTCCAACCAACCTATAACAGTGTTACACAGATGAAACGATAGGTGTGGCACTTTAATATTCAAGTTAATCAGTAATCATTGTTAACTGCCATTCTTCACTGTCCATTTTCTTATTCACAGCAACACATCATCGCACCATTACATTATTGCTGTTTCGACTAGCGCGTGTTCCCCGAACGAAATCTCGGTGCACACGGTCTTTCATATTCAAGTCAATCCGCACATGTTACCGACAATTATAATTCACAGTCCGGTTTCATATTAAGTTAAAGACATTATTGTACAGAAACAAGTTCAATATGGCTGTTTTGGCTGACACGGGTTCCACGTTCAAAATCTCGCAACACTGACCAAAAAAATGGCTGCTACACTCTCACATCGTTAAATACCTAATTTTAGTAATTTACAATTAGAATTTTAATTTCATATTAATTGAATAGAGCAGAAAAATTGGTTTTGGTGTCAACTTTGTTACAGTAAGAATTTGACTGAGAGAAGCATTCTTGATGATGAAAACTGCAGATATAGCTAAACAATACCATACACAGAAGTGTTATTTACCTCAAACTAATTGAGTGCCGATGTTACTACCATATTTTGTAAATTAGCTACGTGAATACTTCAAAGTTTTCTGTAGGTTATTTTCTTAACTTTATCAGTAATATGGTAATTACATCTGTTTACATGTCAACAGTGTGACTACAATAGGAAGTAATTACTGTTAGCTGATTGAACTGAGTTTTAGAAAAACTATTTATTTGGAAATAGCTCGAATTAATTAGAACATTATTGTTACTAATGTAATTTAGCGAAGTTGGGCTTGGTCTTAAACTCCGAATTACAGTATGACAGCTTTATCTTATGGCACATCTCTCACTAACTCTAATGATCATTAAGAAAGCAAAAAAACATTTAATGGGGCAAATAATAAAACAAAATAGGAATGGGTAGCAGCTTGCTTTTCTGCAACATCTTTACTACTGAACAAGTATTCGTAGATCGTAAGCTATTGATTTTAGAGCCCATGTTTACTAGATAATTTTTTTTCTTCTTTTGTTCCGTACTATCTCCTCCAAAGATATCCAAAGCAAAGAGCTGACAGTAGAAGAGATTTATTTCACAGTATCCAAGACGAACAAGTTCACATAGCTCTTAAGGTATGCATTTTAGAGCCCTTGTTTACTAGACATATTTCCCTCGAATGATCATTCCTGTCATATTCCTGAATACAGGCCTTTCCTCCTAGGACACTGTATACTCTACCTGCTTCTGTCCAAACTCTCTTCTAAATTAATTTCAAAAGACTGTTGTAGTTTCTTTTATCGAGACGAGAGAACAAATTTGTCAAGAGGAAAAGCAGGGGATGACGACAGTTCCAAAGTTCTTCCACACGTTCTGCTGTTAGTTAAAAATGTTCAAATCCGCCGGGGCAGCCGCACAGTCCATGACTGCAGCGCACTAGACCGCTCGGCTAATCTCGCGCGGCACTGTTAGTTAATTCACATGTGTCCTCTGATCAGCCGAGCTGCCCACAACATTAAGTAAGAAAATTTAAACTTTTTTTTTTTTTTTTTTTTTAATGGTCCAGCTGTTCTCCCACTTCAGTACGATGCAGAGAACGTTCATAGAACGATGTGAAACTCTCATAAAAGTCGAGCGCTACTTTGACTTCAATGTCGGTTATGTCGTCAAAGCGTTGAACTCTGATGTGAATTTCTTCAGTTTGTCGTTTTGTGGTAGGTTCGTCTTTGTAACACAAAGTGTCATCACGCGTTATGGTTTTTTCAAAAAAAGAATTGTCCGCGTTTTGCACTGCACTCGAGTCGCGCCAGGGCGTCCACTCCTCAATTTTGGTCGGGAGTCAAAACGTCAGGGACAAACTTTGCACACATTTTTCTCTTCTGCTAAACGTTCTGAAGAATCCCTTGAACACTTGATTTAGAGACGTTCAACCAGTTGCTCCTTTGCGAATTGTGCCACACCGCCTGCTCACAACTGACCGGTCGAATGCACATCTGTTGCTTTGAGTTACTGGCTGTCGCTGCCTCTGTAGTTTTACTGCGTTAACGTCGCTTATACGCTAGGAATAAAATCATTCTCGGAACTTTTTGGACGAACGGTGTATGTAAAACTCCACAGAAAATTCTCAGTAGTAAAATAAAACCTCCGCGTAAACATACGGTTACTCATCACCAAAATAAATCTTCACTTCCAGTTAAAATATTCCGTAAGCCTTCCTGCAGCTACCAAGCAGGCGAAACTATAAATAAATCATTTAAATATTCTGCACGTACATGAACATCATGAGCTCTAAAATCCATACCTTAAGAGCTATGAGTATTGCATGTGCTATTTGCTATTGACACGAACTTTTATTCGCCTCGAAATAAATCTGTTCACAGCTCAACGAGATCACAGTCGTCACTCAGCAACCTTCCTCCACCAGAGAACTATAAAATGTATGTATATATAACATTGTCATTAGAAAATAACAGTTAAAAGTTTTAATAATGAACGGAACTTCCGAAGACACCACTCGCCCGCTTCTTCGACGAACGATGGTCTCTGACGCATTTGCAACAGAAGACACTGTCAGTGTCTTATCTAGGGGTCCCATATCACTCCAATTGCACACGCCCCGCACCATTAGAGAGCCTCCTCCAGCTTTTACAGTCCCCTGCTGACATGCAGGGTCCATGGATTCACGAGGTTGTCTCCATACCCGAACACGTCCATCTACTCGATACAATTTGGAACGAGACTCGTCCGACCAGGCAACATGTTTCCAGTCATTAAGCAAGAGTCCACTGTCGGTGTTGACGGGCCCAGGCGAGGGGTAAAGCTTTGTGTCGTGGTGTCAAGGGTATACGGGTGGACCTTCGGCTCCGAAAGCTACTACCGATAACATTTCGTTGAATGCTTCGCACGCTGACACTTGTTGATGGCCTAGCATTGAAATCTGCAGCAATTTGCGGAAGGGTTCTACTTCTGTCACGTTGAAAGATTCTCTTGAATCATCGTTGGTTCCATCCTTGCAGGATCTTTTTCCGGCCGTAGCGATGTCGGAGATTTGATGTTTTACCGGATTCCTAGTATTTACGGTACACTCGTGAAATGGTCGTATGGGAAAATACCCACTTCATCACCACCTCAGAGATGTTGTGTCCCATCGCTCGTGCGCCGACTATAACACCATGTTGAAACTCACTTAAATCTTGATAAGCTGTCATGGTAGCAGCCGGCCTGAGTGGCCGAGCGGTTCTAGGCGCTACAGTCTGGAACCGCGTGACCGCTCCGGTCGCAGGTTCGAATCCTGCATCGGGAATGGTTGTGTGTGATGTCATTAGGTTAGTTAGGTTTAAGTAGTTCTAAGTTCTAGGGGACTGATGACCTCAGAAGTCAAGTCCCATAGTGCTCAGAGCCATTTTCTTTTGTGACATCCCCAAGACACGAGAGGGCCTGAAAATCTTCAGTTATCTCCAGTGTTGTTGTGGTATCGATAGCTACGATGTGACGGCGTAGGTACAAGTTCTTAGGTTGACACTACGACACCGACATCGACGCCAGCGCCTTATAGCCGGCGCTGTGCAGCTCAACGAGCGCCGCTCCAGATTCTGCCCATTTGATTCCGAGTAGACGACCAAGCTCACTGTTTCTGTTTCATAGTGGGCGAGCCACTACAGATTTTGCCTTTGTAGCTTCTAGCCGGTGTTAACCGTTGATACCTGTACGGCTTCGCACTTACGTGCTCATCTCAGCCAAATTTAAGCAACGCTAATGTAATCCTAATTCTGATTATAGTAAACTTGTGAAATCCACAAGCACTACCGAAGCATTTCACCTTTTCCTGCTCCTACTCACTTCCTACATTCGGCCTACCCCTCAGTTTACAGCAGAAGACACACGCGCCGCCTTCCGGGCGGGATATAAAAGTTGTTTTAATGGCAGACCAGTAGAAACTGATTCGGTAAATGTGCTGACTGCCGTAACGCGCTCCAATGCTGCGTATTCCCCTTTTCGATGGAGAACCGAAGACTTGCGGATTTTGTTTCGTGACAGCCGCTCACGTCTAGAAATATGTTAAAGAACAATTCCTGTTTCGCGGACTTGTTACTAGATGTGTACGCGTGGCCAATGGTTGTACATGCCAAAAATTTAACGTCATTATGCCTGTTTTGTTGTCGACGTACGAAAAAATTTGCCACCCCCCCACCCCCTCTCCATCCACCAACTCATTGTCGTTATCAAACTCATCGCTAGGTCTTTTGATCCTCCAGTTTATGTAATGGGTAAAACGAGAAAGCGAAACTGAGCTGCTATTGTTTTGTAGCTGCACTTGGATTCCAAGCCGAGCGGAGTGTGAAATACGATATGTTCTCGCGGAAAATGATCGCGCCTGCAATCGAATACGAATTAGAGGATTAATGAGACTGTCAACTGGAAAAATGAAAGCAAGATGTAGTACACGTCGACCAGATTTGTGTTGCTAATCCTCTTAAAGGATTGGCAGAGCGCCGAGCGTTCCTCTCTGATGTCGCAACCGAGCGGTATGGGGGTCGCTGGTGCGGAAGACGGACTCTTCGAAAGTCCAGCCTCTGGTTAGCGGTGGACTGGACGCTGGCACCGCCGGAAGCTGCGCGGCACAAAGGGGCGTTCACCACCTGCTGTCTTGTTTCTTTCTGCATCCTGTCACCTCATCCATTGGTAACCACCAGCAGCGCTGTCGATGACACGACCACTTTCGGTGTCAATACCACCGCCAAAATGACGCCTAGTTTCAGAATGAATCTTTTAGTGCAGAGTATCCGCTCTTGTTGGACGTCACGACAAATTCAAAATTTCACGACAGCACACATTTCGCTGTAGAGAGGGAGTCTGGAAGCGCATACGTGGTTCTATGATTCCCGCTGTGTTAAAACATTTAACTGTGTTGTGTATATCCATATATGACACTGTACGAAGTAAGTAGGCTGTTTAGGTTTTTATGTTGGTAACGCCACGTAGCGCTCTGTATGAAAATCACTGACTGTGCTGTGTGCAGTCTGTGGCTGGTTGCCATTGTTGGAATATTTGCTATTGTAGTGTTGGGCAGTTGGGTGTGAACAGCGCGTAGCGTTGTGCAGTTGGAGGAGAGCCGCCAGCAGTGATGGATGTGGGGAGAGAGATGGCAGAGTTTTGATAGCGGCCGATCTGGCGTGTGTCCATCAGAAAAACTAAGAAGAAATGCAGATGATAAACGGGTATTCATTGGACAAATATATTATACTAGAACTGACATGTGATTACATTTTCACGCAATTTGGGTGCATAGATCCTGAGAAATCAGTACCCAGAACAACTACCTCTGGCCGTAATAACGGCCTTGATACGCCTGGGCATTGAGTCGAACAGAGCTTGGATGGCGTGTACAGGTACAGATGCCCATGCAGCTTCAACACGATACCACAATTCATCAAGAGTAGTGACTCGCGTATTGTGACGAGCCAGTTGCTCGGCCACCATTGACCAGACGTTCTCAGTTCGTGAGAGATCTGGAGAATCTGCTGGCCATGGCAGCAGTCGAACATGTTCTGTATCCACAGAGGTCCGTACGGGACCTGCAACATGCGGTCGTGCATTATCCTGCTGAAATGTAGTGCTTCGCAGGGATCGAATGAAGGGTAGAGCTACGGGTCGTAACACATCTGAAATGTAACGTCCACTGTTCAAAGTGTCGTCAATGCGAACAGGAGGTGACAGAGAGGTGTAACCAATGGCACCCCATACCATCACGCCAATATGGCGATGACGAATACACGCTTCCAATGTGCGATCACCGCAATGTCACCAAACACTGATGTGACCATCATGATGCTGTAAAGAGAACCTCGATTCAGCCGAAAAAATGACGTTTTGCCATTCGTGCACCCAGGTTCGTCGTTGAGTACACCATCGCTGGCGCTCCTGTCTGTGATGCAGCGTCAAGAGTAACCGCAGCCATGGTCTCCGAGCTGACCGTGCATGCTGCTGCAAACGTCGTCGAAGTGTTGGTGCAGATGGTTGTTGTCTTGCAAACGTCCCCATCTGTTGAGTCAGGGATTGAGACGTGGCTGCACGATCCGTTACAGCCATGCAGATAAGATGCCTGTCATCTCGACAGCTAGTGATACGAGGCCGTTGGGAGCCAGCACTGCGTTCCGTATTACCCTCGTGAACCCACCGATTCCATATTCTGCTAACAGTAATTGGATCTTGACCAACGCGAGCAGCAATGTCGCGATACGATAAACCGCAATCCCGATGGGCTACAATCCGAGCTGTATCAGTCGGAAACGTGATGGTACGCATTTCTCCTCCTTACACGAGGCATCACAACAACGTTTGACCGGGCAACGCCCGTCAACTGCTGTTTGTGTATGAGAAATCGGTTGGAAACTTTCCTCATGTCAGCACGCTTTAGGTGTCCCCACCGGCGCCAACTTTGTGTGAATGCTCTGAAAAGGTAATCATTTGCATATCACAGCATATTCTTCCTGTCGGTTAAGTTTCGCCTCTGTAGCACGTCATCTTCGTGGTGTAGCAATTTTAATAGCCAGTAGTGTATATATTATGACTTTTGAACACTATTAAGGTAAATACATTGTTTGTTCTCTATCAAAATCTTTCATTTGATAGCTATGCCTATCAGTAGTTAGTGCGTTGTTAGAATCTTTTATTTAGCTGGCAGTATTGGCGCACGCTTTATTGCAATAGTTCGAGTAACGAAGATCTTTATGAGGTAAGTGATTCATGTGAGGTATAGGTTACTGTTAGTCAGGGCCATTCTTTTGTAGGGATTATTGAAAGTCAGATTGCTTTGCGCTAAACATATAGTGTGTCAGTTTAGTGTTGATCAGAATAAGAGAGAAATGTCTGAGTACGTTCAGTTTTACTCAGCTGTCTCAACGTAGAAGTTCACCAGCACTGTCATTTATAAAATTTTCAAAGGAATCTTTTAACTCATCTCTGAATGTTGTACACATAGTTTCTAAAACTGTGAGGTATTATTCGCGCAGTATAAACTGACATTCGGCGCAGCTGCCGGTGGAAACTATTGCAAACGGGAATCGCTTTTAGAGTGGCTTCCATCGGCCACCGCGCAGTGTGTTAGTTTGGTATGCGCGAATAGTAAGTGAGCAGTACTGCGTATTTCCGACGGTGTTCCACAAGTTCAGAAACAAGCACGAGTACATTCTAACAACGCTACAATGAATTCAGCAAATTACACCGTAATTGTTAAAACGATTACGATTCCATTACACAGTTAATTATGCGTATGCAACCAGGCGTATTAGTGATAATTCAGTGAACACGTAAGCGCTACTTTGCAACCTTGCACCGAAATATTTCGTATAAATGCCGAGATCGTACTGTTGAAACATCCGCTTTGAAACATTATGAATGACTGTGCAGGTATAACTTCTACGTTATATGATTTTCAAAAAGCTGAGCAAAACTCAACGTACTCCAACAGTTTTCTCTTTACTTACTATAATCATGACCAAACTGACACACACTATTTTTAGCGCAACGCAATTTGACTTTCAATAGTCCCTACAAAAGAATGGCTCTGACTAACAATAACCTATACCATTCATGAATCACTTGCCTCACTAAAATCTTCGTTACTCGAACTATTGCAATACAGCGAGCGCCAATACTGCCAGCTAAATAAAGATTCTAACTACTGAAGGCATTAACTACTGATAGGTATAGTTAGCAAATGAAAGATTTTGATAGAGAACAATGTATTTATCTTAATAATGTTCAAAAGTCCTTCATATATCTATCAATTCATGACAACCATCTTTATAAATTTCCTTTTTCTGGCGGACACACGTCCAGATGGTCGGCTTATAGTAACCTTTCCAAACTCTGGCATCTCTGTCTCCACATCCACCACTGCTGGCGGTTCACCTCTAACTGCCCAACGCTACGTGCTGTTCCCATCCAACTGTCCAACACTACACAAGCGGATATTCCAACAATGAGTCCAACTAGCCACAGACTGCACACAGCGCAGTCAGTGATTTTCATACAGAGCGGAAGGTGGCGTCACCAACATAAAAACCTAAACAGCCTACTTACACTGTCAGCTGACGTTTTCTACACATTATCAATGCGGGAGAAAATACTCTGCAGTTATTAAAGAATACACCACCATGCAAAGATTATTTCACACGGTTCTTAGTAGTATTTAATTCGCACAGAAACAAAACGCATTATTAACAAACATATGCGTTCCACGTTTCGATCAGCACTGTCTCGCTACAGACCCACATCGACTGACAGCGAAAATTCGTTTTGCCAGTAAAGACCAGCTCTGACAACAATACTTCAAAAATATAAATTCCTAACGTCTGCGCACTGCGCCAAGCCGCGCAGGATTAGCCGAGCGGTCTTAGGCGCTGCAGTCATGGGCTGTGCGGCTGGTCCCGGCGGAGGTTCGAGTCCTACCTCGGGCATGGGTGTGTGTGTTTGTCCTTAGGTTAATTTGGGTTAAGTAGTGTGTAAGCTTAGGGACTGATGACCTTAGCAGTTAAGTCCCATAAGATTTCACACACACTGCACCAAATGTTTACACTCTGAGGAAGATCGAATTATATTACGCTGATACAATTCATTTCGAAAAGAAAAAAGACTCTTTACGTTTTGGTTAAGCCATTCTTCACTGTACCATTCCCGTTAGTATTGTTAACGTAGCAAAGGGAAGTAGGTGCTCTTTTGGAGGATTCAGAGAGTATAAGAGAGACACCGGCAGAACTGAAGCTGCAACAGTAATTCGCGAGTCGTTCCTAGATAGCTGTTTGCAAGAGCTTTACCCGCGAAAGGAGAGAGTACGGATTGTAGTCCCTCTTCCAGGCATAGTAATTACCTTTCTGTGAAGTTTCAGTTGCCGTAGTCATCGAAATTATCAGCTCTCTGCCCCTTCTTCCATGTTCTCTCGCCCTCAAATTCCTTATGTTTTTTAAATGTTTATGATTCTCGGTTTATTGAAATATTTTTCTATTCTTCCTTTTTCTTCATTTGTTCTCTATATTTCCTCCTTAATCGTCCACTTCGTTGTTTGTGTTTTCCATTTTTCTCCTTTCACCCTTCTCCTACACTTTCGCAGTTGTCCCTCTTCATCGGTGTTAAGTTTTCCCTTCTTCCTCAAGAGATATTGATAAAACGAGGAATTCATGTAATTTTACGCATGCATGCTGTTTATGAGTTCCAGGAAGTCATCTAAGAGCCCCTCTGCCATTCCTCCACTCCACATACGTATTAACAACGCTGAGAAGGATATGTTCTGGGTTCCAGCTCGGCTGTGTGAATGTTCCATGTAGAGATCACAAATTCTATCTAATCGCTCATAAAAGTTGCAGTTATACTTTGAGTAGGTGGCTGTGAGTGTTTTTCAAAGATTTTCACCGTTTGTAGTTCGAAATGCCTCACCAAAAATGGGAAACGAGCCATGAAGGGCAACTGTTGTGAAAAGCGGTGCCTCCTCGAAGTTCACGAGATTGTTATCCGTATGTAGGCCCATATCGTTACGTAGTGTGACAGTCGATAGAGTTCCTTGCGTCATAACTCTAGTTTCACACGAAGAATTGTAGATGACTTGTTAGGTAGTTGGACAATTCATTGGTGGTTTTGTCATCGAGGTACCCTTTTTTTTTGTGTCCACGTGTCTCTCTCCCTGGCTGCCGTCCTCGGATACCGTCGCTTGTTTACACTCTTACGATGCGAGCTTCAGTACGGAAAACTCTTGAACATTCAGTTTAAGAGGAGGTATCAACACCTCGCGTTTTACCTTCAGTCTTCTGGCGTGGTTTTACGTTCTTTCCTTACGTATGGATGCCATTACTTGTAGCAATTATTATGTAATCTATTGTTGCTACCTAAGTAGCGGTCCTTGCATGCTTACTCCCTGGTGTTACATATAACACAAACTTCTTTATTTTTGTTAAGTATAATGATCTATGCGTAAGATACACAAGCAGTACTTCCCTTTATGAACACTTCGTATCCCATCACGATATGTGATGTACCATTAATATCTGTGTATTTCATATTTAATTTTTTCTTTGGTTGTCATATTCACTTATCACGTGACGATGACATAAGAAACCGGAAGTCAGCTCATGACTACATAAATATAATATTTTAGTACATCACACGAAAGCGTTTCATTTTAAATTTTATAGTCACGTTTTGTCAAGCATCCACAGAAAATTTAGTTGATCTGTATAGCAGTTTCGCGAATTAAAAGTTCGTTTAAACATAAGGTTGTTAAATTAAAGAGTAATGAGGCAATCGTATGTATATTTGGTACAGCTTCATCGCTACCCTCATGTCGGAGTCGCTTGATGAACGCACTGCGGACATCAGGTAGACTGTAGGGCCTTGTCCCACCGAGCGTATCTGAGATACAAATGGGATCTGGATGGCTTCTAAACACTCTGGAGTCCACACCACACCGCGTTGCCGCCGTAATAAAGGTGAAAGGGTGAGCCACTCGATGTAAAAGAATTGTTTCTAATTCAGCTGCCAAAAGATCTCATTATTATTATTATTATTATTCTTTTATAAAAAATTTCTGGAAACGAAAATCTTTGGATATATTTATGGAGCAGCATAACAGGATACACGAGGGCAATAGTCATTATGTCGGAATCCGCTGAAGCATTAATTTGATCTGCTCTCTCACGCTTTTTAGCGCGCTAATGGAATGGAAATGCAATCAGCAGACTATTTGATAAATTGTACACCTACACGTATGCTAAAAGGCACCTGGCTCGCGACCCCTTTTGCATGCAGTATCGGACACTCACGAACATCAAGCCAGGGACCTGGAAATACTGTGCAATATGTTCGCTCTTGCATTCAAATAAAGACCGCATTATTTTTTTGATGAACTGATTCGCGTTTGTCGTTACGGACTGCTCGACAACGACATAGGGATGGATCATTACTTTAGTTCTTGTGGGGATGAGAAAAGGAGGTAGTCGTGTCATTACGAAATCAAAGAGGAGTTAATATCTCAAAGTAGACACGAAATGCCGTATATCAGGGAGAGAAAATCGAACGTAGAACACATTTCGCGAGGGTTAAAATTGAGGGTATTCACTACTGGAATGTCAAGGCATTTTGATGGAGAGCCTGGTGAAAGAGGATTAGAAAAATACATTAAGTTTTGCTCGTCCATTCGAAACTGTTCGGTGTTATTTATTTGTGTTAAACTTTATGGCAGGTTAGTCACGTGCTCCGGACCAGGATTAGAACCCAGGACATTCGCCTTTCGAGAGCAAGTGCTCTACCAACTGAGCTACCCCAAGCACGACTCACGCTCCGTCCTCACAGCTTTACTTTCGCCAATACCTAGTCTTCTACTTTCCAAACTTCACAGAAGTTCTCCTGCGAAATCGTGGGATTAGCATTACTGAAAGAAAGAACATTGCAGAGACATGGCTTAGCCAAAGCTTTGGGGACTGTTGCAGAATGAATTTTTCACTCCGGTGCAGAGTGAAATATTTACCCCGGGAATTTCTTTGTGTGTTCGACAATGTGCTATACTAGGTGACCGAAAAATTGCTCAGAGTTTAGTTTTGGTCAAAATTAGAGAAAAGTCGTATCTACATCAATCTGGAACAGTAAATGTTGATCACAGTTAGTGTTCATTGTGGCTACTACCTATACCTACACAGCCCTTTTTTTCTGAAACAATAACGAACTCATGCGAACACACATGGCTGGCCACACATAAGGGACAGGCACCGGTTCAAATATTTGCCCGACCATTCTGATGTAGGCGTTGTGTGGCTTCACTAAATCACTTAAGGCAAACACTGCAAATGGTCTTGTGAACACGACAGGGCCGTTGTACCTCCTCATACTTCTCCAGTTGGAACTTACCCTACCTTCTCTTCAGGATCTTCATAATCAGAAGCTGACAGGAATATAGCCCAGGTGAGTCAGTAGGCCATACAAATGGATTTTCACGACGAATCCATTACTCATCGCACTTTTGCGAGATATACCGTGTTAGCAAGCGTAGAAAAAGGAATGGTGCCTCGTCGTCCATAAACGTTCCTTCGCCTTTTTACGATTGTCACATTTTCAAACAGTGCGAATAAATTGCCGAAGTGCATCTTCATGTTTTCGCAGTGCAATAACTGATGCACTAAATTTTAGGAGTGCAGCCGCATAAACTCCCTTTCCGCCTGCTCCTCCTCTACCTCTTTCTTTTTCTTCTCTTTCTTATCTTTCTTCTTTTTCTCCTGTTTCTTCTTTTTCTCCTGTTTCTTCTTTTTCTCCCGTTTCTTCTTTTTCTCCCGTTTCTTCTTTTACTCCCGTTTCTTCTTTTACTCCCGTTTCTTCTTTTACTCCTGTTTCTTCTTTTACTCCTGTTTCTTCTTTTTCTCTTGTTTCTTCTTTCTCTCCTCTTTCTTCTTTTTCTCCTCTTTCTTCTTTTTCTCCTCTTTCTTCTTTTTCTCCTCTTTCTTCTTTTTCTCCTCTTTCTTCTTTTTCTCCTCTTTCTTCTTTTTCTCCTCTTTTTTCTTCTTTTTCTCCTCTTTTTTCTCCTCTTTCTTCTCTTTCTTCTTCTCTTTCTTCTCTTTCTTCTTCTCTTTCTTCTCTTTCTTCTTCTCTCTTCTCTTTCTTCTTCTCTCTTCTCTTTCTTCTTCTCTCTTCTCTTTCTTCTTCTTTCTTCTTCTCTCTTCTCTTTCTTCTTCTTTCTTCTTCTCTCTTCTCTTTCTTCTTCTCTTTCTTCTTCTCTCTTCTTCTCCTATTGCCGCCGTATAGTTTTCGACCACCTTCAGAGTGATCCGACAGACTTAAGCTACAGTACTCGTTACATCGTTTTAAGCACAGATACACAAGCGCCAGAGATGCTGATCGGCGGTAAACAGTATACATAAATTGACTCCGTGGTTAAGCGGTCGATCGTTCTCCGCATATCGAGGTACCATTATTAGCAACAGTCTAACGACGTGTTCGCATGTTGTGAAAGAAAGTGCCGGATTCCATGAATTGACTAGATTGAAACCTCTGCTTCGTTCAGCTGAATGGTAATTACTGACGCTGGCTGCGAGTGGGCATTGATTGAAATCAGTGAGGAAGGTTGAAAATTTGTGCTTACTTGACAGATATTCTGACCACTGAGCCATCTAGTGGTCATTGCGACTGCATCGACTACCATAGCACTCCTTCCATCAGACCCAAAACCTCAACTTATCCACGCACTACTGACATAGTGTTCTTTAACTATTATCCTCACTGTTCGCTGCATTTTGTCGATTCACGTAGGGATTGGAGAATTGTGCCATCTGACGGATGCTCACCAAGCACAAAGTTGAAGCGATTTGTCGTCCTCTACAGAAGAAAAAATGGTTCAAATGGCTTTGAGCACTATGGGACTTGACATCTGAGGTCATCAGTCACTTAGAACTACTTAAACATAACTAACCTAAGGACATCACACACATCCATGCCCGAGGCAGGATTCGAACCTGCGACCGTAGCGGTCGCGCGGTTCCAGACTGAAGCGCCTAAAACGCTCGGCCACACGGGCCGGTTTCCACAGAAGACAGCAGCGCTGTAAGATTCCGTCAAAGAAGACTTGCTCTGCAAAGCTAGCGTTTACCAGATCCCCTGCTAGTGTTGACTTCCATACATAGGACAGACGACTCAAAGAATCCATGAAAGATGCACTGAACGCCGTAGGTACACCCGGCTACTACAGCCCAATAAACCGGCTGTGTGAAAGCACATGCGTGGACACTATTCACGCTGTGCGGTAAGACAGTGTAGAAATTCAAGCAGCGACTTCATGGGAATGAGGTTTCATGTGTCATCATTTTTTTTACACACTTTATAATCGCAAGTGTTTATTTGTTCGTTACCATAAGAATTTGGCATTATCATTCTTTTTTTTTTTTAATCAGAAGAACTCCGAAGCCATCCGGGAAGCGCCATTGGCGTTCGTTTTTGTGCTCAGGCGATCGCCGAAAAGTTGAAATTCAACTCGTTAAAATTTTATCAGCGAACGGCGTCGATACGTAGCGTTGTGCCCGACTGCCCATATAGTTTTGTATGCTGATTCAAAAGAGCAGAAAGACGGGCAGAGGGCTTGAACCGCTGTCTGCTCTAGAGTATCATTTCACTACACCTTACGGTGAGTGGCGGAGGGTAATTGGGGTGCCTTTATCTTAGTCCGCCCCCCACCCCGCCTACCTGCTCCATCTCCATCTCCTTCCCTGTTCCGTTCAGCAATGGTGCGTGGGAAGAATGAGTGTAGGTAAACCTTTGTATGAGCTCAAATTTCTCTGATTTTCTCATTTCGGTCACTTCGCGACAAGCACATATGTGGGAGGCAGTAACAGGTTGCTCTACTCTTCCCGGGGTGTACGCTCTCGGAACTTTATAAGTATACCTCTCCGCGATGCACAACATCTCTATTGCAGCGTATGAAACTGAAGTTGGTCGACATTCTCCACACCACTGTCGCTCTGAACGGACGAGCCCGCGAAGAAACGCGCCGCTATTCGTTGACTCCTCTGTCTCTCTCCTTTTAATCCAATTTGGTAATCGTCCCAGACAAATAAGCAATACTCAAGAGATGCGGAAAGTTATTTTTCATTTACATTTCTAGGTCCGAACAGAAGGGGCCGACTGAGTGGTATATTGGCTCGGTGCATACAGGCGTGTGGAAGGTCACGCTTTCCTTTGCCCACTGAAACCCAAATGGAGCGAATCGAGACATTAGGTATCCTACCAAAGCCATCATAAAATATCAGACAGTATTATGTTAGCTTTCTAAAAACAGACTAACTAATAAAAAAATGAAACATCTGGAAGATACGGCCCGATGTCCGTGTAACTTCTACACACACACACACACTCTCTCTCTCTCTCTCTCTCTCTCTCTCTCTCTCTCTCTCTCTCTCTCTCTCTCTGATCGATAACGCATCGCAACATCAAAAAATAATTAATGTGAAGTAGTGAAATTTCAGGAATACATCTGTCTAGGTAAAATGGCAATATCACAGGTTAATGTAAGCGTGAGATAAGCCATTGCAAATGTCAAATGCTGGTACATTAATAACCGGTGCAATCGCCAGAATGTTGAATGTAAGCATCCAAACGTGCATACACTGTGTTGTACAGGTGCCTGTTGTCAGTTTGTGGGATGGAGTTCCGTGCCTTTTGCACTTGGTCGGCCAATACAGGAACGGTTAATGTTGTTTGTAGATAATGCAGAGCTGTCGTCCGATGATATCCTGCATATGATGGACTGGAGATTTGGTGATCGAGCAGGCCAAGGCAATATGCGGACTGTCTGTAGAGCATGTTGGATTACAACAGCGTATGTGGTCGAGTGTTATCCTATTGGAAAACACCCCCTGGAATGCTGTTTATGATTACCAGGACAACAGGTAGTATCACCAGACCGATGAACAAATTTGCATTCAGGGTCCATGGGATAGCCATGAGAGTGTTCCTGCTGTTATACGAAATCGCACCCCGGACCATAACTCGAGATGTAGGTGCAGTGTGTCTAGCATGCAGCCAGATTGTTTGCGGGCCCTCAACTGGCCTCCTCCTAACAAACACACGGCCACCACTGGCACCGAGGCAGAGCCAGCTTTCGTCACGAAACACAACAGACCTTAACCCTGCCCTCCGATGAGCTCTCGTTTGACACCCTGAAGTCGCAAATAGCGGTGGTTTGGGGTCAGTGGACTGCACGCTATTGGGCTTCTTCCTGGGAGCTGTCCTTTCAGCAACCCATTTGTTGCAGTTCGTTGTCAGTGTGGTGCCAACTGCCGCTCATGTTGCTGCTGCAGATGCAGTGCGATGCGCCAGAACGATATCCCGAGCACGATGGTAGTCCCTCTCGGTAGCGCCACGTCGCAATCCGGATCCCGTACTTCTTGCAACCGTATATTTTCGTGACCACCGCTGGCAGTAATCATGTACAGTGGCTACATTCTAGCCAAGTCTTCATGTAGTATCGCGAAAGGAACATCCAGCTTCTCATAGCCCTAGTACACGATCTCGTTCAAACTCAGTGAAGGCATTTTTGACTAACATCCACTTACCACATCCAATCTCTAAGATAACGACCGCTCACGACTGCTACGGCGTGTATTTAAAACAAATATGATTTGCATCCTCATAATGGCGTTAGTAGCGCCATTTTATGCGACTAGCATGAAATTTGAATAGACATCATCTTTCAGATATAGAAACGTGCCGTTTATGTCGTACAACTCCTCCTTGGTGGCCTGCCGCTGTGGCCGAGCGGTTCTATGCTCTTCAGTCCGGAACCGCGCGGCTGCTACGGTCGCAGGTTCGAATTCTGCCTCGGGCATGGATGTGTTTGATGTCCTCAGGTTTCGTAGGTTTAAGTAGTTCTAAGTCTACGTGACTGATGACCTCAGATGTTAAGTCCCATAGTGCTTAGAGCCATTTGAACTTCCTTGGTGTTTTCATTATTTCCGATCGTGTATATACACCGTCGGCGTGTATGTAAATGAATAGAAATGAAATTCTCTGGGACAGGTAGAAAGACCACCAGACTGTATTAGTGTTGATCGTGTTCAGTGTTGATACCAGGTCTGGTGGGCAATATATGCTGAGTGATCACTGTGGACCGAGCGAGGTGGCGCAGTGGTTAGCACACTGGACTCGCATTCGGGAGACGACGGTTAAAGCTCTGGTCCGGAAATCGTGATTTAGGTTTTCCATGATTTCCCTAAATCGCTTCAGACAAATGCATGGGTGTTTCCTTTGAGAGGGTACTGCCGACTTCCTTCCTCATCCTTCCCTAATCTGATGAGACCGATGACGTCGCTGTTCAGTCCCCTCCCCCAAACCAACCGACCAATCACTGTGAGGGACACGGATATGTCACGTGCTCGTATGAATCAGCGTTATCATCACCTGACAGTTTGAAGGAGGCCTCACTGTAGGTCGGCATCTGGGCAGGTGGTCAAACCGTGTAATTTGCAGATCATTGAGGCTTTGGGATGCAGCAGTGGTCGGATGTTGCACTGCATTGAAACGAGCTGTCATGCACATTCATCGTCAAGGTTCCGCTTGGCCACAGGTAGAATGGCTGTGTTTTGCACTAGGCACATTGTAAACCCTTCACATTTGCGCCTGCCATCAGAGAACAAGTAATGCAATCACAGCAACATTCCGTGTCATCCAGCACCGTTGGCAGGACACGAGCAGCAGTCGGGCAATGGAATTACCGTCCCAGGCGTAGGCTACCTTTAACACCACAACACAAACGGCTGCGCCTGGAGTGGTGACGCGACTGGAAAGCACTGACTGCTGATGAAAGGTAGCGCACAGTGTTCAGGTATCAGTAGCTGCTCTCCAGTATCTCGGGTGACCGTCATACACGAATATGGCCGCGTGGAGGGAGGTGCCATTCTTCCACCGTTTTGGAGAGGCACTGCTATATTACTCCTGGTGTAATGGTGTCAGGAGCCATCGGGTATGACCTCTGTTTACAAATGGTAGTGATTGAGGGAACTCTGGCGGCACAATGATACGTCACGAACAGCCTGCGTCGTCACCTGCTTACCTCTCATGTGGCAGTACCGTGGTGCCCACTAAAACGTGTGGGACCACCTCGGACCTCGACTCTGTCCCAGTGTGGAGTATCAGGGGCACAAAGGACCAACTGCAACAGTTTAGGACCAGCTAGCATCGCAATTCTTTCCAGCCGAATCATGCATGTGCCCTCACCACACAGGGAGCAACATCATCCTGACAAATGAGCTCTTACTGCAAAGCTCTTCGCAAAATTGATTCGATTCTGTAATGACTGAAATAATAGCACATAAAATCTCAATCCCTGAAATTTCATTTCTTTTCTTCCACGAATTCTGGGCACTTTACTTGTTTTGCTGGTAAATGTAGTTCCGTGCCCCCAACGTTCGCTCCTATAGGTATGCGAAGACCAGATTAGAGATCGACGCATCATGTGTCAGTAGGAGACTGAATGGATGAAGGTGAGAGGAGAACACTGCGGTTGCTCAAACAGATCACACAGGCATGACTGTGTTCATGTCAGCCTCACCGCTGGAAGAATGTTCTACTTACCAGGCTGCGCATCGGACCTACCCCTTCAATACATGGCTTCCTCCTCCGGCTGGAGAATCCACCACTTCGTGAGGTTTGTGGTGTGCCACCTTCAGTTCCGCATATTTTGGCAACGTGTGTCTTATATACTGATATCAGCGCAGCCATCTGACTCCATGGAGATCTGCCCACCATCCTCGTCGATACTGATTCCAGTGTTACAAAAGTGGTGACATTTTCTGAACTGTCAGGCCTCATCAGACTTTAATGCATTATAAACTGCTCCGCATATGGGGACAGCCTTCGTCTCAACCATGAGATTCACACTGAGTTTTCGTTAGGGCGCTGATGACCATAATGTTGAGCTTATATGGATATGGTGTGTGTCCTTTCGGACATGTCCGAAAGAACAGACACCATATCCGTATAAGTATATCGTTCTGGTAACACCGGCCATGACCTCCTTCTTCTGTGCGGATGCACACATATTCCCCGAACTCTTACGGGACTTGGTAAGAATGTCTTCCACGAGTATTGAGTGTGTGGGAGTGGGACACTATGAATGTAGTGTGTGGACATACAAGTTGAGAATGTGGGTCTCGCTGGAGGCGTGCGCGTAGGTAGTCCCTGCAGTCGGGCTGTCTTCTGTGCCCTCGGTGGCTCAGATGGGTAGAGCGTCTACCATGTAAGCAGGAGATCCAGGGTTCGAGACGCGGTCGGGGCACACATTTTCACCTGTCCCCGTTGATATATATCAACGCCCGTTAGCAGCTGAAGGTATTAATACAATTCTAATAATGTTGAGCGTCCCTCACCTGAAATCATGATCATCAGATTAAATACAGGGAACAATCGTAAGTATCCTCAACCATACACTTAACAGCAGTTCGTGGAGTATCGGTATTGGGTTGGTGTATAAGTATCAGCGTTTTTCCCTAAGTTTCGTAAGCACAACAGATACCCATAACAGAGATTTTAATAATCATATAATATATTCTACTTCACTATTTATAATAGTTTGCCGTCGCTGGGACAATAATTCAATTCCGTAACTGTAAAAATCACGAGGTTTTGAGGCGAATATCACGTCGAGCCGTGTTCGGATCGCATTTTTATCCGAAAAGGAGGTTCCTTGAAGATAGTTCGAAAGAAATCCGAAAAGGTGAAACCCTGAGGGCAAGATCAGGTGAGTAAGGTGGGTGCGGAATGACTTCCCAACATAACTCCTGTGTCGTGTTTTTTGTCAGTCTAGCAGAATGCGGGCGGGTGTTCTCGTCTAGTGGCATTACTTCACACAATCTTACTGGTCGTTGTTCTTGGATTGCGCGTCCAAGACGTCTCAAGTGTTGACTATAAATGCCAGCAGTTCAAATGGTTCAAATGGCTCTGAGCACTATGGGACTTAACATCTGAGGTCATCAGTCCCCTAGAACTTAGAACTACTTAACCCTAACTAACCTAAGGACATCACACACATCGATGCCCGAGGCAGGATTCGAACCTGTGACCGTAGCAGTCGCGCGGTTCCGGGCTGAAGCGCCTAGAACCACTCGGCCACCGTAGCCCGCGAATGCCAGCAGTGATGGCTACACTTCGGGGAAGCAATTCGTGGAACACCACACCTTCGATGTCCCACCAAATGCATAACATTGTCTTTTGCGGATGCGCAGAAGTCGATGTACGGGGAGTTGTTGCTTTGTTTGGCTTCAACCATTCCTTCATTTTATTTACGTTAGCGTAGACACACCATTTCTCGTCACCATTAACGAACAGGATAGGAATGGTCGATGTTGTTCACGGGCCAACTGATGACGAGCAAGCAGATATCCACTTATGGCCTCCCACCGATTTTTGCGATTTTGGCTTACAACTGGCATTACCCGTACAGGGAGAGAAAGGCTATTTACAATTTGTACAGAAACCAGATGGCAGTTATAAGAGTCGAGGGACATGAAAGGGAAGCAGTGGTTGGGAAGGGAGTGAGACAGGGTTGTAGTCTCTCCCCGATGTTGTTCAATCTGTATATTGAGCAAGCAGTGAAGGAAACAAAAGAAAAATTCGGAGCAGGTATTAAAATCCATGGAGAAGAAATAAAAACTGAGGTTCGCCGATGACATCGTAATTCTGTCAGAGACAGCAAAGGACTTGGAAGAGCAGTTAAACGGAATGGATAGTGTCTTGAAAGGAGGATATGAGATGAACATCAACAAAAGCAAAACGAGGATAATGGAATGTAGTCGAATTAAGTCAGGTGATGCTGAGGGAATTAGATTAGGAAATGAGACACTTAAAGTAGTAAAGGAGTTTTGCTATTTGGGGAGCAAAATAACTGATGACGGTCGAAGTAGAGAGGATATAAAATGTAGACTGGCAATGGAAAGAAAAGCGTTTCTGAAGAAGAGAAATTCGTTAACATCGAGTTTAGATTTAAGTGTCAGGAAGTCGTTTCTGAAAGTATTTGTATGGAGTGTAGCCATGTATGGAAGTGAAACATGGACGATAAATGGTTTAGACAAGAAGAGAATAGAAGCTTTCGAAATGTGGTGCTACAGAAGAACGCTGAAGATTATATGGGTAGATCACATAACTAATGAGGAAGTATTGAATAGAATTGGGGAGAACAGGAGTTTGTGGCACAACTTGACAAGAAGAAGGGACCGGTTGGTAGGACATGTTCTGAAGCATCAAAGGATCACAAATTTAGTATTGGAGGGAAGCGTGGAGGGTAAAAATCGTAGAGGGAGACCAAGAGATGAATACACTAAACAGATTCAGAAGGATGTAGGTTGCAGTAGGTACTGGGAGATGAAGAAGCTTGCACAGGATAGAGTAGCATGGAGAGCTGCATCAAACCAGTCTCAGGACTGAAGACCACAACAACAACATACCCGTACACTCGATTTTTGAACCTTCCCCGCTGTGTGCAAATGTCGCACAATACTACTCTTGCCAGATTTCGAGTACACTGATCTGAATTATGGCGGTTTAATGCGTTTAAATGATGTTCTTCAAGCCTGAAAGTCTTCCTGGACGCGGAGAGTCACTGATGTCAAAACGATCCTCCTCAAAGTGAAAGAACCATTTTCTTGCCGTGCTCTGTCCAATAGCATCATCGCCATACACGGCACAAATGTTTCTAGATGCCTCCGCTCCTGTCACCCCTCCCCCTCCCCCCCCTTTCCTCCCTATTGAACTCAGTTAAAAGAATGTGTCGGAAATGTTCCTATTTCTCGACTTGGCAGATCATTTTCTGGCGACCATAGCTCCACTCACTATCTCAAATGACATAATGACAAATAGCAACAGTGAACTACAGATAAAAAATGACAGTAGATAATAGCAACCAGAATGGCATCCCGAAAAACGAAAACGCTACGAACTTAGGTAATGCCAGACAGCAAGAAACCAGGTTACGTAAACAGTATGTGCGAAAGCAGATGTTGACAACTCGGTACAGCCGGGCACCCTTCACCCTGATACACCTTGCTTCGCTGAATGAAACATAAATGGAACCTAACCAAGGACTTTATCAGTTCTGTTGCAAAGTTACTTGAGCGTGCTTCTGGTTTTCGAAATAATTTTAATACTTCGTGTTCTGCCTTACGGCAGGTCTTGTCGTGGGGGAGCCTTGTCAGAGAAGTCCACCGCATGAGCGTCTTGGGAAGTGATTCCAGTGTTGGTTACCCGTTGCCTTCCACTGATGATTATGAAATGATAGTGAATCTCCGACCCAGCCGCGAATGGAAACCGGGTCCCTTGGCGTGACAAGCAGCCGCGCTGACCACTCAGCTATCGGGGCGAACGAGTTTCGAAAAGTGGGAGGGAATCCAAGACGCTGAGGCGGTGGCGGTAGACACCTGTTGTCGGGAGCGACGGTCGCGACTTGGCGACCGAGAGGCGGCGTGGGTGAAGCCAGGCAGCCGCACAGATCCAGGCCTACTGCAGTGCCGCCCCGGTAGGGGACGGCGTAATTAGCGGCCGCTCGTAAACGCGGCTCGGCGCGCCTCGGACCATTACCGGCGCCGAAATTACGTGGGACAAAGCCGGTAGGCCAGACCGCGACCACGCGCTGCTGCAGCTAGCGCTGCCGCGCCGCGCCGCGACGACTTCCGTCCCGTCGTATGACCGACGTCTTCGGCGGCAGTCAGACAGCTACCGTGCTCGGCTGGTATACACAGTGGTTATAATCGAAGTGCACTTACTCGTGGTCGTCCCAGTGTGACATGTAATTGTCGAATGGCAATCGTAAAAAGCGTTTTACACAGGTACGTGCCGAGTAAAACTGCGAGGGACGGGAAAAACTCTCCCTGGTTAAACAGCAAAGTTAGGAAACTACTGCGAAAGCAAAGAGAGCTTCACTGCAAATTTAAACACAGCCAAAACCTCTCAGACAAACAGAAGCTAAGCGATGTTAAAGTTAGCGTAAGGAGGGCTATGCGTGAAGCGTTCGGTGAATTCGAAAGTAAAATTCTATGTACCGACTTGACAGAAAATCCTAGGAAGTTCTGGTCTTACGTTAAATCAGTAACTGGATCGAAACAGCAAATCCAGACACTCTGGGATGATGATGGCATTGAAACAGAGGATGACACGCGTAGAGCTGAAATACTAAACACCTTTTTCCAAAGCTGTTTCACAGAGGAACACCGCACTGCAGTTTCTTCTCTAAATCCTCGCAAGAAAGAAAAAATGGCTGACATCGAAATAAGTGTCGAAGGAATAGAAAAGCAACTGAAATCACTCAACAGAGGAAAGTCCACTGGAACTGACGTGATACCAATTCGATTCTACACAGAGTATGCGAAAGAACTTGTCCCCCTTATAACAGCCGTGTACCGCAAGTCTCTAGAGGAACGGAAGGTTCAAAATGATTGGAAAAGAGCACATGTAGTTCCAGTTTTCAAGAAAGGTCGTTGAGCAGATGCGTAAAACTATAGGCCTATATCTCTGACATTGATCTGTTGTAGAATTTTAGAACATGTTTCTTGCTCGTGTATTATGTCATTTCTGGAAACCTTCAATCTACTCTACGGGCAACGGCCTTGCCGCAGTGGCTACACCGGTTCCCGTGAGATCACCGAAGTTAAGCGCTGTCGGGCGTGGCCGGCGCTTGGATGGGTCACCATCCCGCCGCCATGTGCTGTTGCCATTTTTCGGGGTGCACTCAGCCTCGTGATGCCAATTGAGGAGCTACTCGACCGATTAGTAGCGGCTTCGGTCAAAGAATACCGTCCTAACGGTCGGGAGTGCGGTGTGCTGACCACACGCCCCTCCTTATCCGCATCCTCCTCGGAAGATGACACGGCGGCCGGACGGTCCCGGAAGGGCCACTTGTGGCCTAAAGACGGAGCTTTTTTTTTTTCAATCTACTCTGTAGGAATCATCATGGATTCCGGAAACAGCGATCGTGTGAGACCCAACTCGCTTTATTTGTTTATGAGAACCAGGAAATATTAGATACAGGCTCCCAGGTAGATGCCACTTTCCTTGGCTTCCGGAAGGCGTTCGATACAGTTCCGCGCTGTCGCCTGATAAAGAAATTAAGAACCTACGGAATATCAGACCAACTGTGTGACTGGATCGAAGAGTTTTTAGCAAACAGAACACAGCATGTTGTTCTCAATGGAGAGACGTCTACAGACGATAAAGTAACCTCTGGCGTGCCACAGGGGAGTGTTGTGGGACCATTGTTTTTCACAATATATATAAATGACCTAGTAGGTAGTGTCGGAAGTTCCATGCGTCTTTTCGCGGATGATGCTGTAGTATACAGAGAAGTTGCAGCATTAGAAAATTGTAACGAAATGCAGGAAGATCTGCAGCGGATAGGCACTGGTGCAGGAAGTGGCAACTGACCCTTAGCATAAACAAATGTAATATATTGCGAATACATAGAAATAAGGATCCATTATAGTATGATTATATGATAGTGAAACAAACACTGGTAGCAGTTACTTCTGTAAAATATCTGGGACACTGCGTACGGAACGATTTGAAATGGAATGATCATATGAAATCAGTTGTTGGTGAGGCGGGTGCCAGGTTGAGATTCATTGGGAGAGTCCTTAGAAAATGTAGTCCATCAACAAAGGAGGTGGCTTACAAAACACTCGTTCGACCTATACTTGAGTATTGCTCATCAGTGTGGGATCTGTACCAGATCGGGTTGACGGAGGAGATAGAGAAGATCCAAAGAAGAGCGGCGCGTTTCGTCACAGGGTTATTTGGTAACCGTGATAGCGTTACGGAGATGTTCAGCAAACTCAATAGGCAGACTCTGCAACAGAGGCGTTCTGCATCACGGTGTAGCTTGCTGTCCAGGTTTCGAGAGGGTGCGTTTCTGGATGAGGTATCGAATATATTGCTTCCCCCTACTTATACATCCCGAGGAGATCACGAGTGTGAAATTAGAGAGATTAGAGAGCATACGGAGGCTTTCCGGCAGTCGTTCTTCCCGTGAACCATACGCGACTGGAACAGGAAAGGGAGGTAATGACAGTGGCACGTAAAGTGCTCTCCGCCACACACCGTTGGGTGGCTTGCGGAGTATAAATGTAGATGTAGATATAGATGGCTGCAAAGCTTGGTACATTCGCTAATGCGTTAGGATGTAACCCATTCATGCTGGGAAAAAAGTAGTTCCAATGTTAGCCACCAGGTGCAAATCGCGCTGTAAGGCATCTAGTCGATGTCTCCGGTGCTCATGTTAAACTGTCTAAGTGGTGATTAATAATACAGTCAGCATTATGCCTTTCGTTTGATCTTTTCTGCCCACATCTCGTTCCTAATCCATTACACATGGAAGTATTTCTATGCGTCTTTCTTGAATTTACAGCGCCAGATTTGCACTTGGTGGTCAAAAATGAAACTAATTATTTTCCAGCGGAAATCGGTCCCGCGTTAACGCTTTAGGATATCTGCAAAGTTTCGTTGTAACACAATAATTACAGCCTACACCGGACGTCTGTGAGTAGCTGCACTTAAATTATATCCACCCAGTACCAACAGAGTGAGCTGGCGCGCTGGAGTCGCATTCGAGAGAGCGACGGTATGGATAAGGGATGCAACCGACCTTCTCCTCTGACTGACCGACCGAGATGGCGCAGTGGTTAGCACACTGGACTCGCATTCGGGAGGACGACGGTTCAATTCCGCGCCCGGCCATCCTGATTTAGGTTTTCCGTGATTTCCCTAAATCGCTTCAGGCAAATGCTGGCAAAATGCTGGCAAATGCTGGGATGCTTCCTTTGACAGGGCACGGCAGACTTCCTTCCCCATCCTTCCCTAATCCAATGAGACCGATGACCTCGCTGTTTGGTCTGTTCCACCGAATCAACCCAACCTCTGACTGAAAAGCTTGGAACTTCCGACTAAAATTTGACCTCTGGTTCCGAAATTCATACTCCAGAAATCTAAATGCCAAGCAGTTGCCGTAGCAATAGCACCACCACCACCACCACCACCACCACCACCACCAACAACAACAACAACAACAACATTGCGAACCTTATACCTCAGACAGTCCAAGGGCGTTGTTGTTACCTCCAGAACTGCCTTACCCTACCACATAAGATTGCAGTTGTTTACAAATTGCCTCAGATGTATCTGCTTGTGAAACTACGTTTATTTTGTTAAGAATTAAGCTATCCACGTCTACATGATATTTCTGCAATTCACACTTAATTGCGTGGCAGAGGATTCATCGAACCACTTTAAAGCTATTTCTCTATCGTTCCACTCTCGAACGGCGCGCGTGCGAGCTCCGATTTCACTCATTTTGTTACGATAACCATTCCCATGTAGGTGCGCGCCAACAAAATATTTCCGCAATCGGAGGAGAAAGTTTGTGACAGAAGTTTCACGAGAAGATCCAGCCGCTACAAAAAAACGCCTTTGTTTTAATGATTGCCATCCGAATCCACGTATCATGTCCACTGCGCTCTCTCCCCTATTTTGCGATAGTACAAAACGAGCTGCCATTCTTCGGACTTATTTGATGTCCTCCTTCAGACCCATCTGGCGCGGCTCCGACATCGCACAGCAGTACTGCAGAAGAGGGCGGACAAGCGTAGTATAAGCAGTCTCTTTAGTAGACCTATTAAATTTTCTCGGTGTTTAGCCAATAAGTCGCAGTCTTTCGTTTGCATTCCCCACAATCTTATCTACCTAATCCTTTCCAATTAAGTTATTGGTAACTGTAATCCCTAAGTATTTAGTTCAATTTTAGAGCCTTTAGATTCATGTGATTTACCGTGTGACCGAAATTGAGCGGATATCTTTTAGTATTCATGTGGATGACTTAACTGTATTCATTATTTATGGCCAGTTCTTACTTTCCGCAATGTGCAGATACCTTTTATAAATAATTTTGTAATTACTTTGATCATATGTTGACTTTACGAAATAAGTGGCAGCATCATCTGCAGACAGTCTAGAGCTACTCAGATTGTCTCCTAAATCGTTTATTTAGATCAGGAACAGCAGAGAGTCTATAACACTTGCTTGGAGAACGCCAGATATTCTATTTTACTCGATCGCTTTCCACCAGTTACTACGAACTTTGACATTAACGACATGAAATCACGAATCCAGTCCCACAACTGAGACGATACTGCACAGGCATGGAATCTGATTAGAAGTCACTTGTAAGGAACCTTGACAAAAGTCTTCTGGAAATCTAAAAGTGTGGAATCAGTCTGACATCTGGTGATAGCGCTCATTATCTCGTGAGAATAAAGGGCTAATTGTGTTTTACAAGAACGATATTTTTTGAATTCGTGCTGACTATTCGTAAAAAAGTCGTTATCTTTGAGGTAATTTGTAATGTTCGAATACAGTGTATGTTGCAATCGTACTGCAAATCGACGTCAGTGATACGGATCTTTAGTTCAACGGATTACTCATATTTTCTTTCTTGGGTATTAGTGTGACTTGGGCGTATTTCCAGTATTTGAGTACGGATATTTCTACGAGATAGTTGTTGTGTATCGTTGCTAACAAGGGAACCTCCCCATCGCACCCCCCTCAAATTTAGTTATAAGTTGGCACAGGGATAGGCCATGAAAACTGAACACAGATCACTCGAGAAAACAGGAAGAAGTTGTATGGAACTATGAAAAAAATAAGCAAAATATACAAACTGAGTAGTCCGTGTCCAAGATAAGCCACATCAAGGTACGTGTACACTGATGAGCACCGTGGTCCCGTGGTTACCGCGAGCAGCTACGGAACGGAAAGTCCCTGGTTCAATCCTCCCTCGAGTGTAAAGTTTTAATTTTTTATTTTCAGACAATTATCAAAGTTCATGCACTCAGACATGATCAACTTCGCTCTCCAAAATTCCAGGACATGTTCAGATTTGCTTGGACACATGCAGGATTTGACGGTCTACACACGGAAAAACTTGAAAACGTTAAAAACGTATGTTTTGACAGAGTACAAGGAAAACTGTGCGACTGTGAAACTTGCATTCATTTGTTGCAGTTTATGTGACAAACTCTTATGTCTTCATCACTTTTTTGGGAGTGATTATCACATCCACAAGAAAACCTAAATCGGGCAAGGTAGAAGAAACTTTTTACCCATTCGCCAAGTGTGCAAGTTAGGTGGGTCGACAACATATTCCTGTAATGTGACGCACATGTCGTCACCAGTGTCGTATAGAATATTTCAGACGTCTTTTCGTGTGGAGGAATCGGTTGACCTATGAATTTGCGATCAAATGTTTTCGGTTCCTATTGGAGAGGCACGTCCTTTCGTCTACTAATCGCACGGTTTTGCGGTGCGGTCGCAAAACACAGACACTAAACAGTGAACAGAGACGTCAATGAATGAACGGTCAGATCGTAACTTTGCGAAAATAAAGTAAGTAAAGTTTTTACTCGAGGGAGGACTCGAACCAAGGACCTCTCGTTCCGCAGTTACTCACTCTAACCACGGGACCACAGCGCTCCTCAGCTTACACAGTCCTTGATGTTGCATATCTTACACTTGGACTACTCAGTTTGTATAATTTGCTTATTTTTTTCATAGTTACACACAACTTCTTCCTGTTTTCTCGATTGATCTGTGTTCAGTTTTTCAAGGCCTATCCACTGTGTCCATTTATATCTAAATCTGAGGGGGGTGCGATGGGGAGGTTCCCTTGTAAGTAAAGAGCTATTGTATCAGCAGACTCTGAAAGGAACCTGACTGGTATACAACCTGGACCGAAGGTTTGCCTTTTATTAAGTTATTTAAGCTTATATGGGCGTCAGTGATTACAATTTTGTAATTTTTATTTTACTGATGATTGATAACACGTGAACTTAGTTTTGAGCACTAGTATCCTCTACTCCCATTTCAGTATTTAATACTCGTTTTGCGTTGCTTTTTAAATCTAGGATTAGAATCTGTCGCAGGTAAGGAATCGAATTTGGGCTCTTCCCCTTGTTAGCATACAATCGCTTTTAGTGGAAAGGCGTAAGGACCAGATGAGATGCCTATAAGATTTTACAAAGATTATGCGAAAGAACTTGCTCCGCTTCCAGCAGTAATTTATCGTATCGCTTGAGCAACGAAGGGTACCTAGCGACTGAAAGAAATCGCAGGTCATTCCCGTTTTTAAGGAGGGCCGTAGGGTCTATGTCGCTGTCGTCAATCTGTTGTAGAACTGTGGAACATGTTCCGTGCTCAAGAATTATGACTTTTTTTGAGAACGAAAGTCTCATCTATGGAAATAGACATGGATTCCGCAAACAGAGATCCGGCAACTCTCAGCACGCTCTCTTCCTCCATTTGATACACAGCCCCGCTGACAATTGCGCTCAGGTTGATGCCGTGTTGCCTGACTTCAAGAAGGCATTTGACATCCCCCACGCACTGCCGTTTAGTGAAAAAAATACGAGCTTGTCGAGTATCGGAGAAGTTTTGAGTCAGTATTCAAGAATTCCTTGCAGACAGAACTCAACACGTCGCTCACAATCGAACAAAATCGACAGATGTAAAGGTAATTTCCGGAGTACCCCAAGGAAGTATGATAAGACCGTTACTGTTTGCAATATATATAAATGATCTAGTAGAAGACGTCGGATGTTCTCTAAGGCTGTTCGCAGATGATGCGAATGTTTGTAACAAAGTAGCAACGCCAGGAGATAATAACAATTTGCAGAATGACCTCCGGAGAATTGATGAATACTGCAGGCTCTGGCAGTTGATCCTGAACGTAAATAAATGCAACATTTTGTGCATACATCGGAAAATAAATCGACTAGTGTACAGCTACAGTATTGATCAAAAACTGCTGGAAACAGTTGTTGTTGTTGTTGTTGTTGTTGTTGTTGTGGTCTTCAGTCCAGAGACTGGTTTGATGCAGCTCTCCATGCTACTCGACCCTGTGCAAGCTTAATCTCCGAGTACCTCCTGCAACCTACATCCTTCTGAATCTGTTTAGTGTATTCATCTCATGGTCACCCTCCACGCTGCCCTCCAATACTAAATTGGTGATCCCTTGATGACTCAGAATATGTCCTCCCAACCGATCCTTTCCTCTAGTCAAGATGTGCCACAAATTCCTCTTCTCCCCAATTCTATTCAATACCTCCTCATTAGTTACGTGATCTACCCATCTGATCTACAGCATTCTTCTGTAACACCACATTTCGAAAGCTTCTATTCTCATCTTGTCCAAACTATTTATCGTCCATGTTCCACTTCCATACATGGCTACACTCCATACAAATACTTTCAGAAACGACTTCCTGACACTTAAATCTATACTCGATGTTAACAAATTTCTCTTCTTCAGAAATGCTTTCCTTGCCATTGCCAGTCTACATTTTATATTCTCTCTACTTTGAACACCATCAGTTATTTTGCTCCCCAAATAGCAAAACTCCTTTACTACTTTAAGCGTCTCATTTCCTAATCTAATTCCCGCAGCATCATCCGATTTAATTCGACTACATTCCATTAACCTCGTTTTGCTTTTGTTGATGTTCATCTTATATCCTCCCTTCAAGACACCCTCCATTCCGTTCAACTGCTCTTCCAAGTCCTTTGCTGTCTCTGACAGAATTACGATGTCATCGGCGAACCTCAAACTTTTTATTTCTTCTCCATGGATTTTAATTCCTACTCCGAATTTTTCTTTTGTTTCGTTTACTGCTTGCTCAATATACAGATTGAATAACATCGGGGATAGGCTACAACCCTGTCTCACTCCCTTCCCGACCACTGCTTCCCTTTCATGCCCCTCCACTCTTACAACTGCCATCTGGTTTCTGCACAATTTGTAAATAGCCTTTCGCTCCCTGTATTTTACCTCTGACACCTGTAAAATTTGAAACAGTTTTCCTGTCAACATTGTCAAAAGGCTTAACCAAGTCTACAAATGCTAGTAATGTAGGTTTGGCTTTCCTTAATCCTTCTTTTAAGATAAGTTGTAGGGTCAGTATTTCCTCGCGTGATCCATCATTTCTACGGAATCCGAACTGATCTTCTCCGAGGTCGGCTTCTATCAGTTTTTCCATTCGTCTGCAAAGAATTCGTGTTAGTATTTTGCAGCCGTGGCTTATTTAACTGGAAACAGTATCTACCGTAAAATAACTAGGAGTAACTATCCAGAGATACTTTAAGTGCAACGACCAAATAAAACAAGTAGTGTGAAAAGCAGATTCAGAGGAAGAATATTAAGAAAATGTAACACCATCCACTATGGAGGTGACTTATAAGGCGCTTGTCGACCGATTCTTGAGTTTTGTTCATCTATCTGGGATCCCCACCAGGTAGGACTGATAGAAGAGATAGAAGAGATCCAGCGAAGAGCTACAAGTTTCGTCATGAGATCGTTTAGTAGGCACGAGAGCGTTACGGAGATGAACAGAGATGAACAAAATCCATTGGCAGACGGTGCAAGAGAGGCGTTGTGCAGCACGGAGACATTTCCTACTGAAATTTCCAGAGAGCACTTCCCGTCAAGAGTAGGACAACATATTACTTCCATCACCACCACCACCACCACCACCACGACGAAAAAATTCGAGACTTTAAAGCTAATACAGAGGCTTACCGACAATCATTCTTCCTACGCGCTATTAGCAAGTGGAACGGGGTTGGAGGGATCAGTTAGCGGTACAAAAGTACCCTCCGCCACAAAGACCGTTAGGAGACTGGCCGAGTATTACGTAGATGTAGATGTGGTACTGCCCTTCCTGTTCCCCCACACCCGCATGATTATCTTCGATTAATCTTTGATCTAAGTTTGGTTGAAATAACTGTCGAGATCGAAATAATATTTGTTTTTTTTATGACCGGTTTCGGCTTGCGTTAAAGCCATCCTCAGATTTTTTTGAGCAATAAAAAGGTAGGAACAGCAAAGTTGCAAACAGTACTACTGTACCCCTATGGCTGCTGCTGGCGGCTCTTCTGCTTTCCACGTGATACCACGAGCGTGTACTGTGACTGATGGCTGTGGAGCCACGGGTTAAATAATAAATAAATGTGCAATTCCCGCGCCGGCTATGGATTACGTCAGCAACAGTCAATGGCAAACGCTTCACAAGAACTGAAATGTTGTTGCTGTATGAAATTTGCAAAGAAAGTTCTCGTAGACCAAGTAATAGTACATAAGAAGTTAAAACATTATAAACCATCAGCAAGTAGTCATTGATGTTAAAATAAAATAAACAAACTTACAGAACGGGAGAAGAAGCCGTGTCATCTAGTGACACACGTGTGAAAGACAAACACGTCGCTGTGTTTAATGTTTTGTCGATAAACGAATAAACTAGACAAAACATTAATAAAAACGACTTTCTTGTCATTCACACCTGTGTCACTAGACGACACTGCTTCTTCTCCAGTCCTGTAAGTTCATTTTATTTTAACATCGATCACCTGATTTATTCCGTTATTCTTGTTTTGCTTTAGTTGTTCATTTTATATCCTCCTTTCAAGATAGTGTCCATTTGGTTTAACTACTCTTCCAAGTCCTTTGCTCCCTCTGAGAAAATTACAAGGCCATCGGCAAACCTAAAGCTTTTATTTCTTCTCCCTGGACTTAAATGCCTACTCCAAATTTTTCCTTTCTTTCCTTTACTACTTGCTCACTGTACAGACTGAATAAAATAGGGATAGGCTACAACCCTGTCTCACTCCATTCTCAGCCACTGCTTCCCCTTCACGCCTATCGACTCTTATAACTGCCGTCTGGTTTCTGTACAAGTTGAAAAATAGCTCTTCACTCCCTGCATTTTACCTCTACTACCCCCAGAATTTTAAAGAGAGTATTGGAAACAACATTGTCGAAATGTTTCTCTAAGTCTACAAATGCTATAAATGTATTTTTGTCTTCAACCTATCTTCTACCATAAGTCATAGGGCCAGTACTGCCTCGCGTGTTCCTACATTTCTCAGGAATCAAAACTGATCTTCCATGAAGTCGGCTTCGATCAGTTTTTCCATTCTTCTATCGAGAATTCGTGTTAGTATTTTGCAACCATGATTTAATTAACTAATGGTTCGGTAATTTTCACACCTGTCAGTGCCAGCTTTTTTTTTTTTTTTAATTAGTATTAGTATATCCATTTTGAAGTCTGAGGATATTTCGCCTCTGCATACATCTTGCTCACCAGATGGAAGAGTTTTGCATAGCTGGCTCTCCAAAGGCTATCTCTACTTCAAACGGAATGACGTCTACTGCCGGGGACATTGTTTCGACTTGGGTCTTTCAGTGCCCTTTTATATTCTTCTTGAGGTATCATGTCTCCCATCAAATCTACATCTGTGTCCTCTTGCATTTCTATAATAAACCCTCAAGTTCATCTCCCTTGTATAGGGTACCTACCATATATACTCCTTGAACCTTTCAGTTTTCCTTTCTTTCCTTGGAACTGATTTTGCTACTGTGCTCTTGATATTAATGCAGATGGATCTCTTTTCTCGTAAGGCCTCCTTACTTTTCCTGTAGGCTGTACCTATCTTTCCCCGCAGAGATATACGCATGAGCTAGAAGGTCGAATTCGCTCCATATTTCAACGTCGAACATAAGTAGATGGCCTGGTTTGGGCTCTTTGGGAAAAATAGACTGCCATTCAGACACCTCTTTGAATGCGATCTTAGCAGAGGTGAGCCCTTGATAACATGGCGATTGTACACATCACGTATACACTGAAGCGCCAAAGAAACGGATACGGGCATGCGTTTCAAATGAAGATAAATGTAAACAGGCAGAATACCACACTGCGGTCGACAACGCCTATCTAAAGACGACAAGTGTCTGGCGCAGTTATTAGATCGGTTACTGCCGCTACAATGCCACGTTATCAAGCTTTAAGTGAGTTTGAAGTGGTATTACAGTCGGCGCACTAGCGATAGGACACAGCATCTCCGAGGTAGCAATGACGTAAGAGATTTTGCCGTACGGCCATTTCACGAGTGTACCATGAATATCAGGAGTTCGGTGAAACATCAAATTTCCGACATCGCTGCTGCCGGAAAAAGATCCTGAAGAACCGGACCAACGACCACTGAAGAATATCGCTCAGTGTAACAGAAGTGCAACCATTCCGCAAATTGCTGTAAATTTGAATGCTGGGTCATCAACAAGTGTCAGCGTGCGAACCATTCAACGAAACATCATCGATATGCGCTTTCGGAGCGGAAGGCCCACTCGTGTACCCTTGATGACTGCACGATACAAAGCTTTGCGCCTCGCTTCGGCACGTCAACACAGACATTGGACTGTTGATGACTGGAGATATGTTCCCTGGTCGGACGAGTCTCGTTTCAAATTGTATCCAGCGGATGGACGTGTACGGGTATAGAGACAAGCTCATGCCAACAGGGGACTGTTCAAGCTGGTGGAGCCGGCCGGAGTGGCCGAGCAGTTCTAGGCGCTACAGTCTGGAACCGAGCGAACGCTACGGTCGCAGGTTCGAATCCTGCCTCGGGCATGGATGTGTGTGATACCAGGTTAGTTAGGTATAAGTAGTTCTACGTTCTAGGGGACTGATGACCACTGCAGTTAAGTCCCACAGTGCTCAGAGGCAAGCTGGTGGAGGCTCTGTAATGGTGTAGGGCGTGTGCAGTTGGAGTGATATGGAACCTCTGATACGTCTAGATACGACAATTACAGGTGACATAAATAGCTATCCTGCCTCCATTCATGTCCATTTTGCATCTTGCATTGGTACGGACTTGGGCAATTCCAGCAGGACAATGCGACACCCCACACGACCAGAATTGCTACAGGGTGGCTCCAGGAACACTCTTCTGAGGCCGGCCAGTGTGGCCAAGCGGTTCTAGGCGCGTCATTCTGGAACCGCGCGACCGCTTCGGTCGCAGGTTCGAATCCTGCCTCGGGCATGGATGTGTGTGATGTCCTTAGGTTAGTTAGGTTTAAGTAGTTCTAAGTTCTAGGGGACTGATGACCTCAGAAGTTAAGTCCCATAGTGCTCAGAGCCATTTGAACCATTTGAACTCTTCTGAGTTTAAACACTTCCGCTGTTCACCAGACATCAATATTATTAAGCATATCTGGGATGCCTTTCAACGTGTTGTTCAGAAGAGATCTCCAGCCCCTGGTATTCTTATGGATTTATGGACGGACCTACAGGATTCATGGTGTCAGTTCCCTCCAGCACTACTTTTGACATTAGTCGAGTCCATGCCACGTGTTGTGGCACTTCTGCGTGCGTGCGGGGGTCTTACACTATATTAGGCAGCTGTACCAGTTTCTTTGGCTCTTCAGTATAAATGTCCAGTAAACCAAAATGAGGAATGTTACATAGAGGTTACGTGACGTGCGGCCGTCGGATCAGTTACGACGCTGAGGAGAAGGAAAATTTCGGACTCTCTGGCTATCTCAGAGACCTGGTATGACGTGAAGAGCACACACGGGAAAAGGAATAAGGAAAAGGAGAAAAGTGAGAGGTCTTCTTGTAAGGAAGCAGCCTGCCGCAATTCATTTGGGTAGCGCACGAAGTGTGATTGGGAGCCACGTGTTGTGAATTAAGGATGAAAAACGAGAAACCCGAGACACATCTCGGCAGCCGGAGGTCAGGAACTACAGTGTGGCGTCTGTGTGAGGCGCTGAGCTGCGGCGCAGAGATGAAGACGTGGCGTGGCGTGGCGTGGCGTGGCGTGGCACGGCGCGGCGTGCGCCGACCGCTAGCGCCTGCGCCTCGCAGGGCGTCAGCCTGCCCGCCGTGTGGCGTGCGGTGCGGGAAGGCTGTGGGTGCGGTGTTAATTAGGCACCTGTTGTTAGCGCCCAGACCCTCGCCTCCCCCCCCCCCCCCTTCCTCTCTGCCGCTCATTCACCTGCTAATGCCATTCATCCGGTGCGGACCCGACCCGGCCCTACACGTCGGATACTATCGGAATGTACAGTCGCGCGCCGCAACGCGGCCCACGCACCGCGACGTTTTCTCCCCACCCATTTCCCCCCCTCCCCCTCATTTCCGTGCACCATCACTCGCCGTCATCCTCATCGTCGACAACGATGGCGTATCCAATGTCACTGGAGACCCATGTTCATATGTTTTTCCTCTTGCCGGAAAATATATTTTGCTGTAGAGCTACACCTCAACTATCTACAACTACATACACATTTAAGTGATGATTCTGCTATTCACAGTAGTGTCTGGCAGAGGGTTCAGTGAACTGCCTGTAGGGAAGCAGCCTACTCACGCCTTATAAAATTCATATCAGTCTTTCCATTGTGTGCCAGCCAGTCCGCTCTGACGTAATAAATGTTGCGCAATACTTTAAAAATCAAGTAAATAACCTGAAACGTTTCTAGCATGTCAGGAATAATACTAAATCAATATGTGTTGAATATCAGTTGCTGGCCGCAGTGGTCTCGCGGTTCTAGGCGCGCAGTCCGGAACCGTGCGACTGCTACGGTCGCAGGTTCGAATCCTGCCTCGGGCATGGATGTGTGTGATGTCCTTAGGTTAGTTAGGTTTAAGTAGTTCTAAGTTCTAGGGGACTTACGACCACAGCAGTTGACTCCCATAGTGCTCAGAGCCATTTGAACCATTTTTTTTTTAATATTAGTTCAATAACTTTAACCATTTTCGAAATTTGGGCGTTTTTCTGTAGAAATCATTGGCGCAACAGAAAAGACCTAGAAACTTAAAAATTTATATTTAGATTCCTTTTGCATAATAATTCAGTAGAAACAGTATTCTGGATCTCACAAATTAAAATTTTAGTTGAAATTCATGAGTTTCTGGTTTTTATCTTAAAAAATAAGGAAGCAAGATAGATTAAGTAGGCGAATAAATAAAGCTAGGATGTTTAAATTTAAGTAGAAGGGAGATCCGCTATAATCATAAAGATGCGACAAGTTTCAACTGAATAACTATAAAGCTATAGCTATAGCTTATCTCCAAAGGGCAAGTTCAGAGCTCGTCTACTGCGTGTAGTGTTATTAAATTAATTATCTCGCCCAAAATATTTGACTTAGTCACGTCAGATTTTTTATTATGATTACGTACCTGTGTGCTGATTGCACATTTAAATTGAGAGCTTCATCGGCCATCAGCAAAGGAAGCAACGATTTATTCGATAACTTAAAGTAGTGCATTACTAGCCCAGCGGCTAGGCGGTAGAGCAGATTTGATCAGGCGTTCCCTTAGCCGTCCGCACCGCGGCTTTATATGTAAGAACGCTGCGCGAGAAGAGGAAGACTCCAGTTCTCTCCAGACGCTGATTAGCGAACCACCTGTGTCGGGAGTCGCGTCGCGTCGGTATCGTTGATATAAACAGCCTTGGATGCAGTAATAAGTCAATCGGGATACGCGTAACCATGAAATTGTTTTCGAGTGAAGTGTTAATTTTGGGATGACGTTAATGATCTATCTTTAGTTTGCGTATATCGTAATTTCACGTGCCGCCGCAGGACAGACATTCTACCATTATTAGCGTGGCGTTTGATGAACATTATCATCAAATTATGGCGAGCATTCACTTAAACATTTAATTTGAACAGTTATAGTTGCATCAGCGCATTAGACTCTGAACTGCTCTGGTAGTTGGATTGTGTGGATTCTTTTTGGTCTGTGACTTTCAGAATATAGTGAACATTTTAGAGAGAAGCGTTTTTGATTATGAATCCCAGACAATCTCCTAATTCCTCAGAGCTATAAGCTGTAGCTATAAATGTATTTCTCAGATGAAGTGGGCACTAGTAATTCTAATTGCAGGCTTCACGTTTTGCTAATCACTTTCTGGTTGCCAATATTGTAGTTAGAGAGCCAGTGTTGAGAACGGCAAACAACAGCATTAAATAAATAATAGGAACATTTAACTATTAATCCACCCGCCGCCCTACATGCCTTCAAGCTGTCTCACTACCGTTTATAATGGTCGCCCAATCATTGATATTCCTATATTCGCACTATATCACTCCAATATACGAAGCTTGTTAGCACTTGATGTAGAGAATTGGGTTGGAGCCATTAAATTGTATTGTAGTAGTTGCTGCTGCTGCTGGCTGGTTCAATGCTGTATCTTGATGTTAATGTTGGCTCTATATGTATTCGTCTAGAAGTAAAAAGGTGAGGTCCCGTGTTGTTGATGTGCTTGTTGATAAATAATGCACGACATCATAAGTGAACTTCAACTATTTATTGGCATGGTAGCTATCTTAACTCCGCTGACCACCCAAAGACATTGTCACAGTACAGAGTAACACTTCTTTTACAACATCTTTGCATTGTTTTTTCCGCAGAAGACAATAACATACACACTTTACAAAAGTTCTATCAAGACTGAGCTGCCGAGGCTTCTTGCTGCTTGTATTTATAACCTTGTCAAAGAACTACTAAGAAGAGATGTGGTTTATAAGTCAGGCATCCATCTGTTATCGGAATTTGTGCAAAAAAGCTATAAATTTACATCGAGTGACATAATTTAACAGGTCATTAAAATGACAGACAGATTCGTCAACTTGTCAGAACAATTCTTTGTTGCAAAAAGGCCGTTTTTCAAAGGTACATCTATTGACTTCTCTCATTCGCATACATAAGTAAATAACGTGAATTATTAAAAATTACAGTGGTTCTCGTTTAAAATAGATGTGTTTACGTGAATAAATAGGTTTCGCTGGGTAATTTTTTATTTAAGGAGATCCTAAATACGTAAGTTGACCAATATTATTCATATTTCATATTAATTATTTCAGATGAATATAGTGTTTCTACATAATAATATCTGCTGTATCAGTGTTCAAGTGATAACTTTTGTGTGGGTCAGTTATTAATTATATTTTAATGGGTTGACTGTTTATGTAGACATGTTATGCAATCATTGCTAACATATACACTTACTTTTCTATTACCATAATTGCTAGTTAAATTGGTTGAATTAGGACGGTATCGCATACTTCGTTATAATAAAGCCTTTAATAGGTTCCGTTACACGTTCCACTCTCGAAAGGCGAGCGGGAAAGACGAGCACTTAAATTTTTCTGTACGAGCCCTGATTTCTCTTACTTCATCGTGATGATTATTTCTCCCCATGTAGGTGGGTGCCAACAGAATGTTTTCGCAAACGGAGGAGAAAACTGGTGATTGAAATTTCATGGGATAATCCCGTCTCAACGAAAACGCATTCGTTTTAATGATTGCCACTCCAATTCACGTATCATGTCTGTGGCACTATTTCCCCTTCTTCGGGATAATACAAAACGAGCTGCCCTTCTTTGAACTGTTCGATGTCATCCGTCAGTCCCACCTGATGCGGATGCCACACCGCACAGCTGGACTCCAGAATAAGGCGAACAAGAGTGGTGTAAGTGGTCTCTTTAGTAGACCTTTTGCACCTTGTAAGTGTTCTGCCAGTGAATCGCAGTTTTTGGTTTGCTCTACTCACAATATTATGTATGTGATTGTTCCAGTTTAGGTTATTTGTAATTGTAGTCCCTAAGTATTTAGTTGAATTTACAGCCTTGAGATTTGTGTGACTTATTATAACAGTATTCTCGAAAAGACAAACGGAGTGATTGATACCTGACTAGGAGACCTGTACTTCCGTAACATAGCACCACAGAGATTGCAAAGTTTTCATATTGTGGTTACATTACTGCTGACTATTACAGACGTGCAGCAGCAAGCACATATTCCAATCCATTGTTGTTTCTCGCCCATATGTATCTCAGGTAAATACGAGTAGCTTTGACAATTTCATACTTAGAGTGATGTTACAAAAAATGGATTTATCTAAATAGCAGAAACCAGCTTAACAACCTGCTAGTGTCCCTAATGAATAAACGGGGGGAAAGCACGAGAATCTGTCTCTGAACGCCAGAGGAACCAATTGTTCTCAAAGAAAGTGATGTACACGTGTTCCCCTAAACAATAAGCCTAGTATGGGCAAGAAGGTGGTGTCAATGACAGCCTTCCACGCGTCGTGTATGGTTGTTAAGAAGCAACACTACTGACTGTATAACAAGCATTAGTAGCCAGTAGAGGCTGCGTACAAGAGTGTTGCACTATGTGAAAACGTATTTCACCATTCTGACTTACGAAATCGTAAAACTGATTGAGGTCTCGGAGCGGCGGTGCTGTTCTGCCTTCTCAGAATTTCTGTGATGTGCCCATACATGCTGGGAGATGAGTGCCGTTATTAAGTGTGTGTGTATTGCATACAATAGAAGTGGCATTGGAAAAAGGTGTACTCATCTGCATGATTACAAATGTAAATAAGGACGCAGGGTAAAAGCAATTAGCACTGCATTATTATAATGACTGTTGTATTCCGAATGCACAAGTTTACAATCACTGGAGCTCTTCGCAGAATCATCAAATGATTTCGGCATCAAGATCACGTGAGAACAATTCAGACCACCTTGTTTCGGAACAGCTGAAAACTGACTTTAATACTATCTATCGTAGCTTTCGAAAATTACAAGGCGACATACTTGCTACAGCCGCAGCTACACGAGACTGTTTCAAAAGATAGCATGGATAATACAAGACGAGACAACAAGTATCATATTCGTAAAGGAGGAATAACGAGTTAACCAGAGTATTTCTGTAATAATAATGACCACAAAGTTTTATACGGAAACCTTCCTTGCAATTCTTTATTGCATATACTGTCAGTATGGCACTCTAGGACAGCCACCAATATTGATTCTTGGTTTCCTGTAACTTGACAAGATTACTATTGTTGATTTCAGTCACAGTTGCTGCTCTGCTATCTCTCACATAGTCTGCTGATGCATTCTTCTCCTCTTCCAGTGCCCGCCTCAATCGAAAGAATCTGTGCCTCACTCGAAAGAATCCTCTGCCTCACTAGAAAGGATCATCCACTGCCTGCTTGCCTGGGCAAATGCAGCCTGTCGACGTCACTGCGAGGGTGGAGTGCATGGTGAACTGTTTTGAGTTTTATTGTTTTCCTGCCCAGATTGTCAAACTCTACTTTGATGCTCAATTTTCCCAGTGTATTTGATGACGGATATACTCAGAAATTAAGTGCCTTGATGCCGCTATTCAGTTTCTTTTAAAAAAAATTCTGACCATTTGAGTGTACTACACTCCTGGAAATTGAAATAAGAACACCGTGAATTCATTGTCCCAGGAAGGGGAAACTTTATTGACACATTCCTGGGGTCAGATACATCACATGATCGCACTGACAGAACCACAGGCACATAGACACAGGCAACAGAGCATGCACAATGTCGGCACTAGTACAGTGTATATCCACCTTTCGCAGCAATGCAGGCTGCTATTCTCCCATGGAGACGATCGTAGAGATGCTGGATGTAGTCCTGTGGAACGGCTTGCCATGCCATTTCCACCTGGCGCCTCAGTTGGACCAGCGTTCGTGCTGGACGTGCAGACCGCGTGAGACGACGCTTCATCCAGTCCCAAACATGCTCAATGGGGGACAGATCCGGAGATCTTGCTGGCCAGGGTAGTTGACTTACACCTTCTAGAGCACGTTGGGTGGCACGGGATACATGCGGACGTGCATTGTCCTGTTGGAACAGCAAGTTCCCTTGCCGGTCTAGGAATGGTAGAACGATGGGTTCGATGACGGTTTGGATGTACCGTGCACTATTCAGTGTCCCCTCGACGATCACCAGTGGTGTACGGCCAGTGTAGGAGATCGCTCCCCACACCATGATGCCGGGTGTTGGCCCTGTGTGCCTCGGTCGTATGCAGTCCTGATTGTGGCGCTCACCTGCACGGCGCCAAACACGCATACGACCATCATTGGCACCAAGGCAGAAGCGACTCTCATCGCTGAAGACGACACGTCTCCATTCGTCCCTCCATTCACGCCTGTCGCGACACCACTGGAGGCGGGCTGCACGATGTTGGGGCGTGAGCGGAAGACGGCCTAACGGTGTGCGGGACCGTAGCCCAGCTTCATGGAGACGGTTGCGAATGGTCCTCGCCGATACCCCAGGAGCAACAGTGTCCCTAATTTGCTGGGAAGTGGCGGTGCGGTCCCCTACGGCACTGCGTACGATCCTACGGTCTTGGCGTGCATCCGTGCGTCGCTGCGGTCCGGTCCCAGGTCGACGGGCACGTGCACCTTCCGCCGACCACTGGCGACAACATCGATGTACTGTGGAGACCTCACGCCCCACGTGTTGAGCAATTCGGCGGTACGTCCACCCGGCCTCCCGCATGCCCACTATACGCCCTCGCTCAAAGTCCGTCAACTGCACATACGGTTCACGTCCACGCTGTCGCGGCATGCTACCAGTGTTAAAGACTGCGATGGAGCTCCGTATGCCACGGCAAACTGGCTGACACTGACGGCGGCGGTGCACAAATGCTGCGCAGCTAGCGCCATTCGACGGCCAACACCGCGGTTCCTGGTGTGTCCGCTGTGCCGTGCGTGTGATCATTGCTTGTACAGCCCTCTCGCAGTGTCCGGAGCAAGTATGGTGGGTCTGACACACCGGTGTCAATGTGTTCTTTTTTCCATTTCCAGGAGTGTATTTGCCGGCTACATTTTTTTTGCGTGCCATGGTTGATGTTGCCAACTGCAGAATGCTTAGATATTTGTAGGCTTCTGGTTGGTAGCACTTCATGGTTTGTCCATTTGGCCTTTAGATACCTTCACCTCCTGAGATTTTGCCCGTCTTTAGTGCCAATGGGGTGTACTTAGCTAATCTGAATTGCATACTGCTATCGTTACTGTAGATTCAGACTGTATTTTTCAAGGACTAGATTTCATTTCCAGGCTTTCCAGAGAGCTTGAGGTAATCTCTATGCGGCAAGTGGGATATTTTCTGAGAAATTCTCACTGTTTGATACCTCAAATTTAGTCTCTCTAAGAGAGTTGACAGTGGTATAGAGGCAATGATGAGCAGCAATGGCATCAATGAGTTCCTCTAGAAAATACCTCTCTTTATCGGTCCGTAAGTTTTTTTTTTCCGAAAACTAGTGCTGCTTTCCGTTGTTCCTGCCGATACATCAAGCAGTTAAAATGGTTCAAATGGCTCTGAGCACTATGGGACTCAACTGCTGAGGTTATTAGTCCCCTAGAACTTAGAACTAGTTAAACCTAACCAACCGAAGGACATCACAAACATCCATGCCCGAGGCAGGATTCGAACCTGCGACCGTAGCGGTCTCGCGGTTCCAGACTGCAGCGCCTGTAACCGCACGGCCACTTCGGCCGGCTACATCAAGCAGTCCTAGACGCTTGGGAAGTGTCCGACTAGTAATGAAATACGAAAGGCAGCATTATAGACTCATTGGCTTTGTTTGCTGTTGTTATAACACTGCAGTTTTCTTCGATCCATCACATAACAAATTCGTTCTTCCACTTACATCTGTTTATCACTTTGTAGTTGATTACATGATCTTTCTTGAGATTCTCGTTGATTCTCTCCAGAAATCCAACTCCAATACTTCCAACGTTTTTATACAGTACGTCTCTGAACCGTAGAGGACTGTGCTCTATAGTATCGGCTTGAATAGGATGTTTGTTCTATTCATCACATGCCTGCTCCATAAGATACAACTAAGTATTCAGATGACATTGCTTCCATTGCTAACTCTTTCACTAATTTATAAATTTCAATTTCCCTCTTTTTCTAAAATGGACCCCTAGGTAACAAAGACATTTGATCTTTGTGATTATCCTCCCCTCTACATACAGCTCATCCAGGTCATAGGTAAGATACTCTGTTTCCTTGTAATTAATCTGCAGAACGCAGTTTTTATATTTCACAGCTAGCTGATAAGTTACAGGGCGATTCAGGTGCCCCTACCGCTCTCGTTGTATGCAACCCGCAACGTAATAGGTCGTCATAAGTCACAATCAAGATATTCATATTCCCTCGTTGTACCCGCCAGGTTAGCTGAGAGCGCTAATGTGCTGCTTCCTGGACTCAGGTAGTGGCACCGGCCCCGGATCGAATCCGCCCAGCGGCTTAACGACGGAGGCTGGTGTGCCGGCCAGCCTGGATGTGGTTTTCAGGCGGTTTTCCACATCCCACTAGGTGAATACTGGGCTGGTCTCCACGTCCCGCCTCAGTTACACGGCTCGCAGACATCTGAACACATTCGCACTATTCCATGGATTACACTAGACACAGACAGTTTGGGTACACTCATTCTGTCCCGGGGGGGGCAGCAGGAAGGGCATCCGGCCACCCCTTAAATTAACCTTGCCCAATCCGATTAACCATGCCGACACTGCGTCTTTGTGGGAAACTGGCACAAGCGAAAGAAAGAAAGAACATTCATATTCCCTCGTTCGCTACGCACAAACTATTAGTCTTACACTCAGCCCCCATTGGTCAGGATTTCTAGTATGTTGTTCATGGCACTACCTCCTAATACTTCACAAGTATTTGCGACTGCACGAGTTATTTCGCACATTCTTCCTGTTTTGGTCTTCATTGGCTGGCCTTATTAAATCACCGTCGTAGTCGAGAACAATTTATAAAATTAACATTTGTGTATATTTTACCTAACAATTTTTTGAATTTTAACAGCAAAAAATAAAAAATTACATCCTTGTATTTGTAAGGCCTTCTAACTACGAAACTACTGTGCTTGTGAGGGTTAAGTTTGGATCGAATTGTCAACGTAATTGCTTTTAGCGTAACGTTTACAAAATTCGTTTCTCGTTCATTAATCTCACAGGCACGCTTAAATTAATATTGTCTACAAAGTACCCAGTTACGTTGGTGATGTAATAGCCTAATCTGTAGAGAACAAAAAAGGTCGAATATTGGGAACAGTTCATGTAGTAGAAATTATTGTACAGTGCTAGGAGGGAGTGCTATGAAAAACATGCTAGAAATCCTGACTGGTGAGGGATGAGTGTGGGGGTGAAGACTCATTTGAATGTCACTTTTGTACGCTCTTTTTAATAACTCGACAACCGTGGCTTCTAGTGAAAACGTATTCGAGCACAAAATTTCACATTAAATTTCCTACAAAAAAGTCACTTTTCTCTGTAGGGTAAGAGTTTGCGCGTAGTGAGCGAGAGAATATGTTAAATCTCGCGCATGGTTTTGAAGGCTAGCAATAACGTTGTAGGTTGCATAAAACGACAGCGGTAGGGGCAGCTGAATCACCTTGTATATAATTTGTATCCTCCACATCTTGTGCTATGACGACTTGATCACCAGCAATTAGTAATGATGCACATGAGTTCCATCTGCAGTCTCTACTGCCATTCTCGAACATTCATGAGACCAATTCCTGTGCCCTACATCTGTACGTATTTTCAGTGGCGCTGATGACATGAAGTAGTCTTATAACAAGGCCTTTGCTTTTCCTAAATTTCTGTGAAAGTTCATGCTTTTATTCGGCATATATCATCTTCGCACATTCTTGTATTATTTTAACTATGGTATACTCTACGTCATCCATAGGTAATGCTTGCAAAAGCAGTTTTCTTGGAATAGTGACGTATGTGTTATAATGATAATCGTAGGAATGATAATAATAATAATAATAATAATAACATCAACAGATACGAAGAAAGTAAATTGGAAAAAGAAAACACTTCATGGCAAGCACCCGTATCATCTAACACAGCCACACATCGATCAAGACGCATCCAACACATGGCTAAGAAAAGGCAATATATACAGTGAGACAGAAGGATTCATGATTGCAATACAGGATCAAACAATAAACACCAGGTATTACAGCAAGCATATTATTAAAGATCCCAATACCACAACAGATAAATGCAGACTTTGTAAACAACAAATAGAAACAGTAGATCACATCACAAGCGGATGTACAATACTAGCAAATACAGAATACCCCAGAAGACATGACAATGTCGCAAAAATAATACATCAACAGCTTGCCTTACAACATAAACTTTTAAAACAACAAGTTCCTACATACAAGTATGCACCACAAAATGTACTGGAGAATGATGAATACAAATTATACTGGAACAGAACCATTATAACAGATAAAACAACGCCACATAACAAACCTGACATCATACTCACCAATAAAAAGAAGAAATTAACACAACTAATCGAAATATCCATACCCAATACAACAAATATACAAAAGAAAACAGGAGAAAAAATTGAAAAATACATCCAACTGGCTGAGGAAATCAAAGACATGTGGCGTCAGGATAAAGTTGACATACCAATTATACTATCAACTACAGGAGTCATACCACACAATATCCACCAGTACATCAATGCAATACAGCTACATCCAAACATATATGTACAACTACAGAAATCCGTAATTATTGATACATGTTCAATTACCCGAAAGTTCCTAAATGCAATATAACACATACCGTACAGTTAATAGGAAGTGACGCTTGATCAAGGTCCGCGTCACTTTCCATTCTCAACCAGACTTAACGTTTGAGAAAGTAAAGAAAGAAATAATAATAATAATGTCAGACTTAACGTCTGAGAAAGTAAAGAAATAATAATAATAATAATAATAATAGGTGCACTGCGTTCTTCAGCCATGTGAATCTTAACTGTCGCTGCTTGTTTTACAATATAATCTACGCACCTTGCGTGAAGTCGTCATCTCAGCCTGAAAGAGAGTTTCCTCGTTCTACCTATCGTCCATTTGCGTGGTTTCATGTCCTATCCACATCAGTTTCGTTTCTATTACTGCCATAATTACGCCTTCCACTGCTGTTTGCCGGCCTGCGTGGCCGAGCGGTTCTAGGCGCTACAGTCTGGAAGCGCGCGACCGCTACGGTCGTAGGTTCGAATCCTGCCTCGGGCATGGTTGTGTGTGACGTCCTTAGGTTAGTTAGGTTTAAGTAGTTCTAACCTCAGAAGTTAAGTCCTATAGTGGTCAGAGCCATTTCATTTCCACTGCTGTTTGTTCCCTGGACAATTAGTTTACTTTTGTGTATCTCCCAGAAATTTCCAAGACGTGTTCCCTCAGTTTTTGAATGGTTTTTGTTACTGAAATCTGCATCTCTCTACCACACGAAAGTTTAAACTGGTAACACCCACAGAAAATTACAATATGTCTGTATCCTACAAACATCAGTTTCTTGGTCCCTGTCAGAATCAACATTCTCTGTCAGACTTTAAAGGTCTTAAGTTTCTGATTTTAGGTTTCTGCAGAACATAAGGCGCACAGGAGGTATAAAGATCTTTGGAATCACTATATTATCGTATTCTATTCACAAACGTCAATTTTTTTCCATTGGGTTTACACTCATAGAAAAAAAAGAGGCACCATGAAGGAAACATTCGAATTGGACCGAAAACGATACAAGTGATGTACATGTACAGAAAAACAAATTATTTCAGTTTCAGAAAAATTGAAGGATTTATTCAAGAGAAAGAGCGCCACAAATTGAGAAAGACGATAACTCGTTGCTCCACCTTCGGCCCTTATGCAAGCAGGTTTTTGGCTTGTCATTTACTGATAGCAGTTGAATGGTCTTCCTGAGAGATATCGTGCCATATTCTGTCCAAGTGACGTGTTATGTTGCCAGCCGCTCATAACGCTCCATACGTTCTCAGTTGGGGATAGATCCACGACCTTGCTGACCTAGGTAGGATTTGGCAAACACGAAGACAGGCAGTAGAAACTCGCAGTTTTGCTGAAACGTCAGCCCAGGACGGCTTGCCATGAAGGGCAACAAAGCGGGGCGTGGAATATCGTCGACGTACTTCTGTGCTGTAAGGGTGCCCCGCATAACAACCAAAGCGATTCTACTATGGATTATCACTCCTGGTTGTAGGGCCGAATGGTTGCAAACATTCAGGTTGTTATCTCACCGCTGACGGCGCGTCTTTAGATTGCTCATCGGGGCTTGATTCGATTGGTGGATGTTTTTACCGGCCACCCGTTTCTGCTGTGACAGTTCTAGAGTCATTCAGAGAATGTCAGTAGAGCGTAAATACTCAGACCATGCATTGCTTGTTGGAGGCGACTTTAACCTACAGCGTATAGACTGGGATGTCTAAGGATTCACTGCAGGGGGTACAGTCATGTGAAGTACACGTGAACACGTTTTCTGAAAACTTTATTGAGCAACTAGTTCGGCAGCCAACACGCAATGGAAATATCTTACACCTTGTAGCTACAAATAGCCCAGACATCATCGGTAATGTCAGTATATATACGATTAGCGATCGTGGTGGTGTTATAGCAACTATGGTTACCAAACTTAATAAATCACTCAGGGAGACTAGGAGAGTATTTGTGCTAGAAAGAACAGATAAGCAGTTGTTAGTATCTCACTTGGTGAGTTGACATCACTTAGTTCCAGTAAGATGGACGTAGACGAATTATGGGCAACGTATAAGGAGATTCTAAATCGTGGTCGAGAGAATTATGTGCCTAGTAAGTGGATTAAGGACGGAAAAGGCCCACCATAGTTTAATAACGAGATTCGGAAACTGATGACGAAGCAGAAGTTGTTGCACTCCCGGTTCAGAAGAGAACGCGGAAATGACAAGCGAAGGTTAGTAGAGATTCGTGAGTCTGTCTAAAGATTAATGCTCGAAGCATACAACTACTAACGTCATACCTTAGCAAAAGATCTGGCAAAGAGCCCGAGGAAATTAGGGCACTATGTAAAATCGCTCGGTGGGTCTAAGAGTTCCATCCAGTCACTTATTGACCAGTCTGGTGTGGTATTTGAAGACAGCAAAACGGAAACCGAAATTTTAAATTTCACGTTCAACAAATCGTTCAAGCAGGAGAATCTTACAGACATACCGTCGTTTGACCATCGAACAGACATCTGTACAGACGACATAGTAATAAGCATCCCTGGCGAAGAGAAACAACTGAAGGAGTTGAAAACAAGTAGGTCACCAGATCCGGGTGGAATCCTAGATCGGTTTTTCAAAGAGTACTCTGCGACACTGGCCGCTTACTTATCTTGCATTTATCGCGAGTCTCTCGCCCAGCGCAAGGTCCCAAGCCGCTGCGAAAAAGCGCATGTGATCCTTGTGTATAAGGAGGGCGAAAGAACGGACCACCAAAATCATAGACCAATATCCCTAAAATTGGTTCGCTGCAGAATCCTTGAACGTATTCTCATTTCGAGTATAATAAATTTTCTTGAGACCGAGAAACTTGAGAAAGCGTCGCTTGTGCGAAACTCAGCTTGCCCTGTTCTCACACTACTTGCTGCGAACTATGGAGGAAGGGAAACAGGCAGATTCCGTATTTGTAGATTTCCATAAAGCTTTCGGACACAGTGCCCATTAGCAGGCTGTCAAAGAAGGTACGAGAAAATGGAATACGCTCTCTGCTATATGAATGGCTCGAAGACGTCTCAAGTAATAGAACCCAATATATTGTTCTCAACGGCGAGTGTTGATCAGAGACAAGGATATCGTCAGGAGTGATCCAGAGAAGTGTAATAGGATCGCTGTTGTTCTCTGTATACGTAAATGATTTGATATACAGGGTAGGCAGAAATCTGCAGTTGTTTGCAGATGATGCTGTGGTGTACGGTAAGGTGTCGGAAGTTGAGTGACTCTAGGAAGATATAAGATGACGTAGACAAAATTTGTAGTTGGTGTGAAGAATGACAGCTAGCTCTAAATGTAGAATAACGTAAGGTAATGCGGATGAGTATGAAAAGTAAACGTGATACAGCATTAATAGTATACTACTTGACGTAGTCAAGTTGTTTTAATATCTAATCGGAACGCTGCAAAGCGGTAGGGAATGGAACGAGCATGTGAGGACTGTGGTAGGTAAGGCGAATGGTCGACTTCGGTTTGTTGGGAGAATTTTGGGAAAGTGTGGTTCGTCTGCAACGGCGACCGTACATAAGACGCAGATGCGATCCATTCTTGAGTAGTGCTAGAGTGTTTGGGAACCGTACCGGTCGGATTAAGGAAGACATCGAAGCAATTCAGAGGCGGGCTGCTAGATGTGCTACTGGTAGGTTTGAAAAACACGTAAGTGCTACGGAAATGCTTCGGGAACTCAAATGGGAATCCATGGAGGGAAGACCACATTATTTTCGAGAAACACTGTTTAGAATATTTAGAGAATCGGCATTTGAAGCTGACAGCCGAACGATACTACTGCCGTCAACACACAGTGCGCGTAGGGACCTCGAAGATAAGATACGAGAAATCAGGGCTCTTACGGAGGCTTATAGATAGTCGTTCTTCCCTCACTCTATTTGCGAGTGGAACAGGGGAGGGCATGATTAGTAGTGGTACAGGATACCTTCCGCCACAGGCTGGAAGGTGGATTGCGGAGTATCGATGTAGATGTATATGTAGAAGCGGGACTCATCACTGAAGACAGTCGTACTTCAGTCAGTAAGATTCCAGACCGAAGACGTGTCTGGAGACGTCCTGGACATCGGTTGCTGCCCGCCGTACGGCCCGACAACCAAGTGCAATGGTCTGAGGTGCCATTTATTTTCATAGCAGGACCACTTTGGTTGTCACCCGTGGTACCCCTACAGCATAGTGGTACGTCAACGATATTCTACATCCCACTTTGTTACCCTTCATGGCAAGCCATCTTGAGCTCACATTTCAGCAAGATAATGGCCGCCCGCACCCGGCGAGAGTTTCTGCTGGTTATTTTCGTGTTTGTCAAACCCTACCTTGGCCAGCGAGGTAGCCAGTTCTCTCCACAGTTGAGAACGTTTCGAGCATTATGGGCAGGACTCTCAAACGAGCTCGGGATTCTGACGGTCCAACGCAACAGTTGGAAAGAATGTGGGATGATATCCCTGAGCAGGGCATACGACAACTGTCAATACCAGGCCGAATAAATGCTTGCATAAGGGCCACAGATGGGTCAGTGCATTACTGACTTGCTCATTTTGTGAAGGTCTTCCTCATGAATTCTATCACCCAATTTTCCTGAAATTGTAGGCGTTTGCTTTTCTGTAGACACAAATAACATCTACCGATTTCCGTCCCATTCCGATGATTGCTTCGTGGTACGTCCTCTGTTATTTTTTTGTCTTGGAGAGTATTTTTCACTGGCTAAATCACTTGTTACAATGCCTCGAATTCTAGAGAAAGGTGTAAGCATGATATTCTGTAAAGAAGTCAGTGACAGAGAAGGAATACGTGCTGGGTGTACAACATTATTCCATACGAATCTTGGGTTAGGTCCTTCTTCCGTTAAACCAATGAGGCGGCTGACGAGTTTCATTACACGCCCTGTATTCCATCACAAACACCATTCAACGAATGATTAGTGCCAAGCAAGTAGAAATGGTGCCTCCACCCCCTCCTCCCCCTCCCCCCGCACCTTCCCTCGCCACATTGTTTGTCCCCTCCAAGACGTTCGCCTGTTAGAGATGCCGCTCATTAGCTACACTGAATCATATTGCTGCTTCTCGCGTCATTTCAATTCCCACATTTTATTACGTGATTACCTCGCCTTCATATGGTCATTAATTTGGTAACTGACTATGAAAGCACTCACTAGAAAGATGGTCGCAGGTACTGCGTATTAAAAGGCTTTTCCATTCTCTTCTCACGTTCCGTGACCACCCATGGGGACTACATTTACGGAGGCGTTAACGAGAAATCGTAAACGCCGAAGGCATTAGTCTGTAGTGTCGCTATTAACAGCGTTAATACTGCCACCTAATTTTCTCGAATATTTACGCCGTCCAGCTATTGAACATTTTGACTGTCCATTTCAAATTCTACGATTACTTCGCCGTCATCGCAGCGTATTTTACAACCCTTCCGGTTGCCTCGTTACTGTAGGCGAGTACTTTGGATGTTTCGTCGAGCCGGTTCCCAATATCCATTGCTCAGAGTCTGTGGGGCTACAAGATATCGCGGCCGGCAGTTAGTCGGGGGGAACAAGATGGTGTTCGGCGTTGTAGGCGCGCTTGTATTTAAGGCCTGTGCGCAGAGGTTAACAAGGTGGCGAGAAGTGCGGCAGGGCCCGGCCCTTATAAGGGCCCTCGGCGCGCCGGCGCTCGTAAAGCGGCGCGCCGCAACTACCGGCAGCCGGGCCACAAGCACTCTCCGCCACTCGCCCGGCGCGGACCGGTCGGGCCGCGGCCGGAATTTCTCCTCCGTCCCGATAAATCATCGCCGCCGTCCGGATCGCACGAACCATGGCAGAGGGGCGGCGAGGGCTCTGCCGCTCTGGGCCAGAGAGGAACCGTTCGAGCGCGATGCACAGCGCAGAACGCGCGGAGGGACGCGATACCCAAACAGAGCAGCACGACACCGCATCGCCCCCGCAGGGCTCAGACAGCAGGCGCGAGCCATTCGTGGGCCGTCGCGGCCGTGCTGGGAACTGGGACGAACCGCTCAATGAGAGTGCGTAGGTGCTAGGGATCAGCGTGAATACACTGACACTACACTACTGGCCATTAAAATTGATATACCACGAAGATGACGTGCTACAGACGCGAAATTTAACCGCCAGGAAGCAGATGCTGTGATATGCAAATGATTAGATTTTCAGAGCTTTCACACAAGGCTGGCGCCGGTGGCGACACCTACAATGTGCTGACATGAGGAAAGTTTCCAAACGATTTCTCATACACAAACAGCAGTTCACCGGCGTTACCTGCTGAAACGTTGTTGTGATGCCTCGTGTGAGGAGGAGAAATGCGTACCATCACGTTTCCGACTTTGATAAACGTCGGATTGTAGCCTATCGCGGTTGTGGTTTATCGTATCGCGACATTGCAGCTCGCGTTGGTCGAGATCCAATGACTGTTTGCAGAATATAAAGTCTGTGGGTTCAGGAGGGTAATACGGAACGCCATGCTGGATCCCAACAGCCTCGTATCACTAGCAGTCGAGATGAAAGGCATCTTAGACCTCATGGCTGTAACGGATCGTGCAACCACGTCTCGATCCCTGAGTCAACAGATGGGGACGTTTGCGAACAACCATCGGCACGAACAGTTAGACGACGTTCGCAGCAGCATGGACTATCAGCTCGGAGACCATGGCTGCGGTTACCCTTGACGCTGCATCACAGACACGAGTGCCTGCGATGGTGTACTCAACGATGAACCTGGGTGCACGAACGGCAAAACGCCATTTTTTTCGGATGAAACCAGGTTCTGTTTACAGCATCATGATGGTCGCATCCGTGTTTGGCGACATCGCGGTGAATGCACACTGGAAGCGTATATTCGTCATCGCCATACTGACGTATCACCCGTCGTGATGGTATGGGGTGCCATTGGTTACACGTCTCGGTCACCTTTTGTTCGCACTGACGGCACGTTGAACAGTGGACGTTACATTTCAGATGTGTTACGACCCGTGGATCTACCCTTCATTCGATCCCTGCGAAACCCTACATTTCAGCAGGATAATGCACGACCGCATGTTCAATGTCCTATACGAGCCTTTCTGGATACAGAAAATGTTCGACTGCTGCCCTGGCGAGCACATTCTCCAGATCTCTCACCAATTGAAAACGTCTGGTCAATGGTGGCCGAGCAAGTGGCTCGTCACAATACTCCAGTCACTACTCTTGATGAACTGTGCTATCGCGTTGAAGCTGCATCGGCAGCTGTACCTGTACACGCCATCCGAGCTCTGTTTGACTCAATGCCCAGGCGTATCAAGGCCGTTATTACTGTCGGAGGTGGTGGTTATGGGTACTAATTTCTCAGGATCTATGCACCCAAATTGCGTGAAAATGTAATCACATATCAGTTCTAGTATATTTGCCCAATGAGTACCCGTTTATCATCTGCATTTCTTCTTGGTGTAGCAATTTTAATGGCCAGTAGTGTAATTACCGTACGACTACCAAACTTCGTAGCATTAACGTCCAGAGTACGAGGTGCAAGATTTCCATGCGTCACAGCGCCACCGTCCAGTTCCAACTTTGGCCACCGTGTGCCGTGATCAGTCATCGTGATTCATAGTCTCACACACCTGACTAGTTGCAGTGCACTTGTTGACTTGTCAACATGAGCTTGGACAAAAGCAGCAGAGTGAAGCTCTATTATCAAAACAACAGTAATCATGCGCTCCATATGGAGAATATCGCCGGCTGAAAGGATTGCTGAAGGGTCCTCTTTCTCCACCTACTGTGCGGAGCATGATGATGTAGTTCGAATCAATTGGAGGATTGGGCGTGGTTGATGAAATCGCTGTTGCTAGGGCAGAGAACGCTGCGTGCAAATCCCGATCTTCAGGCAATGCGAGTGCTTTGTCACGAGAGTTGAACGTCCCGTCGTCCACTGTACGGAAGATTCTTCGAAACATTCTCAAATGGTATCCTTATCGACTTAGGGACTTCGCTCTCCACTTTCTCTCAAGGATTGGAGTTGACAGGGCTGGTTGGCCCTAGACCATCCTATGGACAGAGGAAGCTCATTTTCCTCTGACGGGTAAGGTGAACACACAGTTTGCGGAGTGTGGGGATCTTCACCTCCAGTCACTGTGCATGAAGTTCCTCTGTATGGTGAACGTGCCACCGCATTGTGTGGCTTCACGGCTACGTTCATCATTGCCCCATCCTTTTTGAACAGGTCGGCACTCAAGGACCATCTACATCTACATGGATACTCCGCAGATCACATTTAAGTGCCTCGCAGAGGGATAATCGAACCACCTTCACAGTTCTCTATTATTCCAATCTCCTACAGCACGCGGAAAGAACGAACACATGTATCATTCTGTACGAGCTCTGACTTGACTTACTTTATCATAGTGATTGTTTCTCTCTATGTAGGTCAATGTCAACAAAATATTTTCGAATTCGGAGCAGAAAGTTGGTGATTGGATCTTCGTGAGAAGATTCCGCCGCAACGAACAACGACTTTGTTTTAATGATGTCCACCCCAAATCCTGTATCACTTCAGTGACACTCTCTCCCCTATTTCGCGATAATAGAAAACGTGCTGATCCTCTTTGAAATTTTTGAAGTACTCCAATCCTATTTGGTAAGGATCCCACACCTCGCAGCATTACTCTAAAAGAGGACGGACAAGAGTAGTATAGGCAGTCTCCTTAGTAGATCTGTTACATTTTCTAAGCGTCCTGCCAATAAAACGCAGTCTTTGGTTAGCCTTCCCCACAACATGTTCTATGTGTTCCTTCCAATTTAAGTTGTTCGTAATTGTAATACCTAGGTTTTTAGTCCAATTTACGGCTTTTAGATTAGACTGATTTATCGTGTAACCGAAGTTTACGAGTTCCTTTTATCACTCATATGGATGACCTCACACTTTTCGTTATTTAGGGTCAATTGCCAATTTTCGCACCATTCAGATATCTTTTCTAAATCGTTTTGCAATTTGTTTTGATCTTCTGATGACCTTATGGGTCGACAAACGACAGATTCATCTGCAAACAACCTAACACGGCTGCTCAGACTGTATCTCAAACCGTTTATATAGATAAGGAACAGCAAAGGGCCGATAACACTACCTTGGAGAACTCCAGATATCACTTCTATTTTACTCGGTGACTTATTGTCAGTTACTACGAACTGTGACCTCTCTGACATGAAATCACGAATCCAGTCACATAACTGAGACGATATTCCATAAGCACGCAATTTCACCACAAGCCGCTTGTGTGGTACAGTGTCAAAAGCCTTCCGGAAATCCAGGAATACGCAATCGATCTGAAATCCCTTGTCAACAGCAGTCAGCACTTCATGTGAATAAAGAGCGAGTTGTGTTTCACAATAACGATGTTTTCTAAATCCGTGTTGACTGTTTTTCAATAGAACGTTTTCTTCGAAGTAATTCATAATGCTCATACACAATAATTGTTCCAGAATGCCGCTGCATATTGACGTTAATGATATGGGCCAATAATTTAGTGGATTACTCCTACTGCCTTTCTTGAATGTTGGTGTGACATGTGCAACTTTCCAAAGACGTGCAGTGTAACTGGCCAGCGATATGCTTCATCTGCATGTCTTACCCGCCGTACAGGAGAGAGACGCACTCAACAGTTTTCATGCAAGATGGGGCCCCACCGCACAGCGCTCGTGAAGTTCACTTGCTTCTCCGAAACACATTTGGAAACGATCGAATCATCAGCCCATCGTTTCTAAATGCTTGGCTGGTACGATAACCTGGTCTCAATCCCTGTGATTCCTGGTTGCAGGGCTACCTGAAGGGTAGGGTTTACCAGGGTAACATTCGCGCATGTGCTGATCTGGAGTGCAGCGGAAAACGAGAGGTAGCCAGCATACCAACGGACATGCTTCGTTCTGCTGTGCAGAATGCTATCCTGCACTTAATTTACCGTAGCAACACATGAAAAGAGTTTCAATAGAATTCATTCTGAATTATTTATCTTTGCCATGCCCTTGGCATTAATGCTACCAAGTTTGGTCTTCGTACGCTAATTAGTTTACGCGTTGGAACGTATTAATGGAGAAGCTGCCCAGAGCAGGTAAATTGGTTCTGGAATACTACAAAAAAAAGGACAAAAACAACAAACAGGTCATAACTTTTGTAAACTTCAGAAATCTTATGATTGTATCCACTCAATATCCAGTGATGAAGATAGTAAGGAACTTCTGTTTTCATCCCAAATTAATTAAAACCATAAATTTAATTCTAACACACACCAAATCTTAAAGTTCAAAGAAGAAATATCTGAGACATTTACAATAAAAACAGGTTTAAGATGGGGGGGGGGGGGGATAGTTTATAGCCAACACTTTTCAACTGTGCTATGGAGTACCTGATGAGGGAACGGTACAAGGAAAATCGTAAAAAGTAAGAGTTCAGCCCAAGGAAGATAAAATAAACTGAATCTGCCTGCGATTTCCAGATGACTTAGTATTACTAGCTAATAACATTCAAGAAAGCAGAAGTCAAATAATAAGCCTACAAAATATAGCACAAAAAACAGGACTCCAGATACCATTCGAAAAGACTGAGATAATGGTAGCAGATCCACGAGTAATCAGCCATGTAACACTGAATAACAGGAAAGTAAAAATAGTGAAACAATTTAAATACCTAGAAGAAATTATCACACACAATTTGGACGGGAAACCTGCATTTCAAGAACGAACTAACAATACAAGACCTCTAAAATTATATTGTCTACATACAATAAAAACGTCTGTCAATGAAAACCAAATTAAAACATTACAAGACAGGCGTTCAACCAGAGATGACATAAGAAAGTGGACCTCTTTTCAAAGTCATTCAGAAAAAAAGAATCCACTAATTTCTCAAAGCAGAGAGAGTAATAGCTAGAACATGAATAAATAAGAAACATCAAAAAGGTGGACAATGGTGGATAGTGCCAAACGAAGTGGTGTACAGTAAACTGGAGCCCATTACAGATAGTACACAAAAATGATCTTTTTAATCACAGTAAGAGGACACAAAAAACCAGATTCCCAAGAAAAATTGTACAGAAACTTTGGAACATGAAGCAACAAGTAGGATGGTTCAAGGAAATTAGGGAGGATATGAAAGAGATGGAATTAACCTTCGACGATTTACAAAACAGAAAATGTGAAGAAACTGAAAAACATAGAAATGAGATTCAAACAAAAATAGACAAAAGACAAACATTGAGAATTGTGTTTACAGATGAGGAACGACGGAAAAGATCAGTACGAATGATAAGATACTGGCAACTCGGAAAGAAAACGTAATGAAGATGGTCACAAAATGATTGACAGAAGTGGTTCAATGAGGCCGTAAAAGCGCAAGCTTGTATATGATGGAGACACTTAACATTTATAATGTCATCTGTCTTGGACGCCTATGTGTTACTTACGACAATTTTGTAAGGCCTGCGTGTTATAGGCAACTATTAATATCACCAATGTTTGCCTTGATGTTGTAACCTGTATGTGTTCTAAGATCAGATGATGTCGGTTTTAGTTTCGCCGAAACCGGTAATTATGGAATAAAAAGAATTCGTACCATCTTGGCTACCAGTTTATTGTTTTACAAGCATCTAGATCGCTCACACATGTGCTCCCTACATTAAAAAATTGAGTATACGAAAGGTGTGAGCTGGCACCCTATGACGAAAAACGTAGCCAAACATTGAGACCGGCCACACCTCTGGGCCACTCAGTTAAGCTGAGTGTAACAAATATATATTTTTTCCTGCGGTAGCACATGGGGGCTCGAGCAAAACTAGTCAAACTTCAAGGTTTAGTGCCCAGTACCGTCGTAACACGAAAATCGTTTTGTAAGACTTTGCTGTGGTTGTGATGGAAAAACGGAATGGTAAAACGGAAGGCGAAATCCTAAAGTAAGGTACGCTAGTCCCGTATACATATTTGGTGTGGTAAATTTATGTGGAAATTTTTCATTCATGCTAAAACCATACAAAGACCTAAAGAGATTTACACTCTACGTAATGATGACAGGAGACCCTTACCGCAAAACCTGTGTGCGATACGGATATGAGAACGTCTCAGCAAATTTTGTTGCAGCAGTTCGAACATTTCTGGATCCAACTTCTCTGGAGGGTTTCTATGTTCTTGGCTGATGTTTCGTTGACAAGAGTTGTCGTCTGATGGCAGAAGCAATAAATAGTGTAATGTCAGATTACTCGAATGATCAGTTAAAAAAATAGGATGTCTTCCTCCTGAACGCGTTCATTGACGAACATAAGAGTGGGAAGGGGCTGGTTCATTAATTAGGGGAGCGCGCTTCTCCTACACGGGGCGTACCGTGATACACTCAAGGGTGGAGGAGCGGATACGGGCATATGAAGTAGCAAGTCATTAAGCACGCCCGCATGTTGATAGTTAATCTTACTTAACTGTTGGTTGCTTCTAGCTGTACTCACAGTTGCCCATGAACGGCTGCTTTCACATAAATTACTCGACCGATGCGATTGAATATCCTGATTGGTTACCTCAAATCAGTTCTGCAGCATTGCTTTATCGTCTGTATAAATTTGTGACACAGGCAGTCGCTACATTACACTTTGTAAATTTAGGCGTCTTCAGTTGCGCAACACTAAGACACATACAGCAATAATTAAATAAAAATAGATAAAGAAATAAATGTTATCACAACAGTGTCTATAAGGAGGGAAAAAATTGCCCTAACGTGCCGTGCCATCAGCCTTTCACTGTATTCGTCACCAAAATGGGGCAATAATTGCGCCTCTGTGATCTCCTCTGCTCCTATTACACTCGCGCGTCGTGAATAATGCAGCAGAAGACTGACCTCCGTACAAATTGGAATTCCTGTAATTAAAGTCATGATTGTTGCAAGAGACGTACGTTAGAAGAAATCACGTAGTAATTGAACGTCTTGGAACTTTCACTGTTGGAATTCAAAGTGCAAACTTATCTGTGGTGTTTGTCTTTTCCGTAGCATCGTCCACTGGAGCTCGTTGAACAAAGTCTTGAAGCTTCCCAGTTTAGGGAAACGTAACAGTATGCTCTGGACGTAATGAACAGCGCAACTTGAACGACGGACTGAAAGGAACGTAACTTACTAAATTATCACAAAGACAACAGGTGGTAAAATATTCCAGGATTTACATAAAAAAAGCAGTCAGCATTACTAACTTCCAAGGACAGTAATCTTAGTCGGTTGCAACAGTCATACACGATTCATTGTTAGAAAAAGGCAACCAAACTCTTCGGGAACTGATCTTATAGTAAATGGCGGTACAGAAGAGTAGATAGTATTTGATAAAGGAGAATGATTTTGCGAAGTTCGAATAAAGCTAACACTCTGCAATGTGAAAATACGGCCTCTTAATTTGGCGAGGAAAGAAAACGAGGAAGGGTTAGACCAATTGGGATTTGGCACAGTTCATTCACTGGTACAACATACAAATTTATTTTGCACAGACTGAATTATATTAAACCCAATTAAGAATTTAATAAAACAACAATCTGAATACTGAAAAATACTCAGTGATGGCAGAAAATGTCAGTTATAACTTGCACGAAATCACTGTTTGCCAGAACGTAAGATAAAGGAATAATGATCCAAACTTGTGCCAAATTTAAACATCCGTAAAAATTACCAAAACTTCATGAGCAGAAAACAGCAATAAAAAATTTAATAAAACTGAACCGGGCACATAATAGGCCACTGCCAAAAACTTCTTATACTCAAAATGACAAAAGTAGGACAACAAGCGGACATTATAGCGAGGCTTACAGGATTCGACAGTGATATTCAAATAATTATTATTCACATTAAATAAGAATGACCGTAGAGATCTCAATATTTAGTGAATCGTTTAATTTGAAAGAAACGATAAGGTTATGAAAAAGGAGCCTCGTTTAATTAACAAATAGAATGACTCAGAACTGCTTTAAAATATCAACTTATTTTTTCCGAGCACTGCGGTGGCCTCCAGTGCTGCTGTTTAAAATTAACACTGCAGAAGGAGGACAGAGTGAGCTTTTGCTGCCCAAGGCTTGTGCACAGAACCGCATGAACAGGCGGCTGTGAAACCAACTGGGCACAGAATGATTGGGCCTGACAAGGGTTGATAAACAGTTCCGACGCCAGAGCACAATCAGTCTTCGCAAAATTCCCTTTTTAGCACACACATTCTTGCTCATAAAATTCAGCCTGCTAATTCCATGGAGGCGCGGACCTCAGTATCAATAAACAGAACCGGAGCATCCAGAAATTCCGGTAGACACGCCTCTGACAGCTCGGTGGGTTTTCAGTAATCCACTCCAGAGATTTCTCGACACTGCAAGCTAAACGCAGTCAAATATAATCCCTGCATATGCCTCCCATTTCGCACCAACACAGAAACAAATGAGTGGCAGCAAAAGGCCTCCTTCGCGCTTTATTGTTTAACTGATAATCCCATCCATCATCATAGTAACTCTCGTATTGCCCCTGTGGGCCCACCAAGCCTCCACTACAGGCCACGCCGGGGGGGCTTGTAATCTGTGAGCCAAATATGGAAACATATCTACATCAATACAGTACGACAAGCCGCAATTCTGCATTTTTTTTTCTCGTACAGTCCGAGCTGTTTAAATTTTGTTGTCACTCTTGAGTGTGTGGCGTGCGAGTATTGTGGTTTGCTGGGTGTTGTACAATTTCAGCAAGATTACAATAATACTAGTTACTTACTATCAATGTAACATGAGGTTTTATTTAAACACTGCTTTTCCCGGCTAATGATAGCTATTTTGTTAAAGAGATCTCCACCTGGGAACGTGTAGCAATGTTGTCTGTCAAACAGGGTAAATGGCACTAAGTTGCAGGTCGTTTGATCAAGGCGTCTTCTCTGCCGGCGGACATACAGAGAAACCTGCGCAACACAGAAGCCCTACCACCTCGGCTGTATGGATTACCCAAGATCCATAAGAACAACGTTCCACTGAGACCGATCGTTAGCGCTCCTGGATCACCGACATATAAACTGGCAAAACACCTGGCCTCTCTGCTCCACCCCACACGTGGGGAAGACCGACACATACATTAAGGACTCAGGACATTTCATTGAGAAGCTGAAGAAACTGAAACTTGCACCAAACGACATCCTGGTCAGCTTTGATGTTGTTTCGTTATTTACGAAAGTGCCACTCAGTGACGCTCTGGAGCACATCGGTTCCATTTTCCCGCTAGACATCAGAAAGCTCTTCCATGCATGTCTCACCACGAGCTATTTCACGTGGAATGGCGACTTCTACGAACAGCTGGAAGGCGTCGCCATGGGTAGTCCTCTCAGTCCAGTGGTGGCCAACTTCTTCATGGAACAATTCGAAGCACAGACACTGGACTCGGCGACCTGCAAACCTAAGGTGTGGTACAGGTACGTCGATGATACTTTCGTGGTGTGGAGCCATGGTGAAGAACAGCTCGGTGACTTCCTAAGACACTTGAACAGCCTCCATGCCAACATAACATTTACCATGGAAGTAGAAAAGGACAAGAAACTGCCATTTCTAGATGTGCTGATCACAAGGGACGGCGAAAACCTGGGACACAGCGTGTATCGGAAACCGACTCACACGGACCGATACCTGCACAAACTGTCAAACCACCACCCGAGCCAGAAAAGGGGCATGATTAGTACGCTCGTAACGAGAGCAGGACGAATATGTGAGCCGCAACACCTCAAACGAGAAATGCAACACCTGGAAACAGTCCTGAGGAGCAATGGGTACTCCACAAATTATATTAGAAGTGTAACTGAGCCAAACACTCGGCGAAGTAAGGAACCAGAAAAAGAAATGTCGGGTACGGCCTTTCTGCCATACATTCCCAGAGTGACGGACAGAATCGGCCGTATATTGCGCAAACATGGCGTAAAGACGATCTTCAAACCGACAAGGAAGATCAAAGAGTGTCTTAGATCGGCGAAGGAGAAACGAGACCCACTTGCAATGTCGGGAATATACCGCATACCATGCACATGCGGAAAAGTTTATGTCGGGATGACTGGACGATCCATTAACACCAGGATCAAGGAGCATAAGCGACATTGCAGGTTGGGGCAGGTGGAGAAATCGGCCGTGGCAGAACACGCACTGAATGAGACCGACCACGTAATAAAATTCGCCGACACGGAAGTTCTGGCTGTAGAGAACCACTATCACACGCGCTTGTTCAGAGAAGCTGTAGAAATACAAAAACACGCGAACAGTTTGAACAAGAAAGAGGAAAGCCTTAAGGTAAACGGATCCTGGCTTCCCGTACTGCAGCGAACGACCGTCGCAGGTAGCAAGAGGAGAACCGCACCGGAAATGACCGCGGAGAAGCCCTCGGACGTTGGCGCGCCAGGTACATATAGTCTGCGCCCGCGAGCTCGGCTCCAGTTCACCACCGGCAATGGAGGGTGAAGCTTTGACAATGCCAGCCACTCGTGCTGGCGAAACGTCAGAAAAATCATTAGATGAACGTCGGCCGAAGAACCCGAGACAGAAGCCAATAGGCAGTTTGACACAGTAAATATTTAACCAATTTCTTGATGAATATTCTATATCAGATATAAACAAAGACGTAGATGAATAAATATGTCTATAAGCATGCTGCTACCGTTTTTTCGTGTAACTCGAGTACTCATGGCCTGACGCTATCGATAGAAATCGGCCACTTTGACCTCCAATAAATCACGTACTATTTAAGTTACATGCCTGTAATTCATACCAATAAGTTTACACTAATAGTTTTCTAAAGACACGTCGATCGACGAAATCGGATGAAACTTTTAGATTTTGGAAATTCGTTGCTGGGTGTTACTTGTATAATTTACCGTCAGATACTAAACCTTAAACTAATAAAGATATTGAAATTCTGTTTACACCATCAGAATCGTCGTGCAAATAATAGAAATGTACATGTTTCTGAGTCATCGTTCATGATTCATCTGGCTACTGTTAATTTCTATATTTCGTTATCCGTCATACTTAGTGCGGTGCATCAAATTAAATAAAACATTGCACGAAATTTTAAAGAGCTAAGAAAGGTAGAAACGCTTTGTGTAAAGTCTGCTTATGGTTGATTTTAGATCATGCATTGTAGCGAATGAAATGTAGATACGACACAGAAATTTTATTTAAAATTGAGAGGAGAAGGGTATCTTATTTCGCTCTAGAGTCGCGCATCGTGAATCATATATGGTCATAACATCCGTCATATTTCATAAATAATTCAAGATAACGAAACGAGGCTTTTTGCAAATGATAGCGCGCAATGGCTCTCATATGTTGTATGATCAATACTCGAAACGTTTTTGTTCACCGAGATGTGGAGGTAACTCGGCCGCAGCAGTGAGAGGTCGGCGGCATTCAGACGTCCATAGTGGTGTGCGGAGTCGACACAGGTGCCTCTCGCGGTTCGCGACTTCACCTCCGGCGGGCATCGGGTTCGTGTCCGACGCAGACAGAGGACGCGGATATTCACCGGTGCACGGGGCGTACAACGAGACGAGGAAGGCGGTGGGACGTTGCGCCTCGACCTCGGTTACCATGGCGCCTTGGACGAACTCGGATTGTTCATGTTTGACAGTTTCTGGATTGGAACATGCATTGTGGACTATGCGCCCAAGCTCTGATTATATCCAAGGGGATAGGCAGTGCCGCTGAGGATGCTAAGTGTTTCTGATACCGGAGATTGTCATTGGTCGCGGTGTTATAGTAAACCATTTAAAGTGCTTCCAACGAAGTGGACTTGCGGATTATTGTGGAATTAGCTCTCTTTCAACATTGTTCCTGAAAGTTATTAACTCAGTTTTGTTACAGGCAGCATTTTATTGCTCTGTGTTGTTCCCCAAGCACTAAGGCAGATGTGTATGAATGTGTTGTCTGCGACAGAAGTAAGAACAACACACTGATAGAAGGAAGACACGTTGCTTTATTTCATTATTAGTTGTATCACAGTGGTTTTTTTATACAGGGTGGTCCATTGATACTGACCGGGCCAAATATCTCACGAAATAAACATCAAACGAAAAAACTACAAAGAACGAAACTCTTCTAGCTTGAAGGGGGAAACCAGATGGCGCTATGGTTGGTCAACTAGATGGCACTGCCATAGGTCAAACTGATATCAACTGCGTTTTTTTTAAATAGGAACCCCCATTTTTTATTACATATTCGTGTAATACGTAAAGAAATATGAATGTTTTAGTTGGACCACTTTTTTTCGCTTTGTGATAGATGGCGCTTTAATAGTAACAAACGCATAAGTACGTGGTATCACATAACATTCCGCCAATGCGCACGGTGATACATTACTTCGTGATAGATTACCCGTGTTAAAAGGGACCGTTTACCAACTGCGGAGAAGGTCGATATCGTGTTGATGTAAGGCTATTGTGATCAAAATGCCCAACGGGCGTGTGATATGTATGCTGCTCGGTATCCTGGACGACATCATCAAAGTGTCCGGACCGTTCGCCGCATAGTTAAGTTATTTAAGGAAACAGGAAGTGTTCAGCCGCATGTGAAACGTCAACCACGACCTGAAACAAATGATGATGCCCAAGTAGGTGTTTAAGCTGCTGTCGCGGTTAATCCGCACATCAGTAGCAGACAAATTGCGCGAGACTCGGGAATCTCAAAAATGTCGGTGTTGAGAACGCTACATCAACATCGATTGCACCCTTACCATATTTCTATGCACCAGGAATTGCATGTCGACGACTTTGAACGTCGTTTACAGTTCTGCCACTGGGCACAAGAGAAATTACGGGACGATGACAGAGTTTTTTGCACGCGTTCTATTTAGCGACGAAGCGTCATTCACCGACAGCGGTAACGTAAACCGGCATAATATGCACTATTGGGTAACGAAAAATCCACGATGGCTCCGAGAAGTGGAACATCAGCGACCTTGGCGGGTTAATGTATGGTGCGGTATCATGGGAGGAAGAATAATTGGACCCCATTTTATCGATGGCAGTCTAAATGGTGCGATGTATGCTGATTTTCTACGTAATGTTGTATCGATGTTACTGCAAGAAGCTTCACTGCTTCACTGCATGACAGAATGGCGATGTACTTCCAACATGATGGATGTCCGGCACATAGTTCGCGTGCGGTTGAAGCGGTATTGAATAGCATATTTCATGACAGGTGGATTGGTCTTCGGAGCACCATACCATGGCCCGCACGTTCACCGGATCTGACGTCCCCGGATTTCTATCTGTGGGGAAAGTTGAAGCATATTTGCTATCGTGATCCACCGACAGCGCCTGACAACATGCGTCGGCGGATTGTCAAAGCATGTGCGAACATTACGGAAGGCGAACTACTCGCTGTTGAAAGGAATGTCGTTACACGTACTGCGAAATGCTTTGAGGTTGACGGACATCATTTTGAGCATTTATTGCATTAATGTGGTATTTACGGGTAATCACGCTGTAACAGCATGCGTTCTCAGAAATGATGAGTTCACAAAGGTACATTTATCACATTGGAACAACCGAAATAAAATGTTCAAACATACCTAAGTTCTGTATTTTAATTTAAAAAACCTACCTCTTACCAACTGTTCGTCTAAAATTGTGAGCCATATGTTTGTGACTACTACAGCGCCATCTATCACAAAGCGGAAAAAGTGGTCCAACTAAAACATTCATATTTGATTACGTACTACACGAATATGTAATAAAAATGGGGTTCCTATTTAAAAAATGCAGTTTATATCCGTTTGACCTATGGCAGCGCCATCTAGCGGGCCAACCATAGCGCCATCTGGCTTCCCCCTTCAACCTAGACGAGTTTCGTTCTTTGTAGTTTTTTAGTTTGATGCTCATTTCGTGAGATATTTGGCCCGGTCAGTATCAATGGACCACCCTGTATATGCCTATTTGCAAGATTTCTTTTTGTTCAGTGCTAATGATAATGTTTTCTCTTGAAATGATTTTAATGCACGGTAATTAGATGCTGTTCTGTATTTAATGTGGTGCTGTTAATGGTATCATTCAACGTACATACAGTGGCTGACTCTTGCACAAGGAGCACTTCCTCTGTCGAGTTTTGTACTGTTATTACGTTTGATTATGCAGAAATCGCCAAGTCATTTCAGGGAGGACTGTGTGTAAATTTTCTTATTGTCAGCTTGCTATTTTTCATGCAGTATCAGTTTATACTTAATACTTGGAATATTTTCTTATTTACCATTTGCGGATGTTGATGAGCATGAGGGCTGAAAGTCTATTGTTTAATAGAGATGGGTTTACTGTTGTGTTTTTCTAAAATTGTGGTGATTTTTTGTTAATGAATGATTTCCGACACTTAATGTTGAATGTTATTGATTTTTGGAGTGTCTTTTTTTTAAAAAAATAAATACATTGATAACTAAAGACACCCAAACCGTTCGGCCCCTTTACTTGCAGTTACCCTGTTAAAGTGGAACGACGTAGCAGGACGTGTATACACGGCCACGGCAGCGAAAGGGCCAGGACAACAAATACAGTCCCCGTCTCCTCAATTGGATTCCTAGTTCTGCGGTCACATCAAATGGACTGCATTTTGCAGTGTGTTGAAAAACTTGCGGTCTCTAATAAATGGCTCTGAGCACTATGGGACTTAACATCTGAGGCCATCAGTCCCCTAGAACGTAGAACTACTTAAACCAAAGTAACCTAAGGACATCACACACATTCATCGCCCGAGGCAGGATTCGAACCTGCGACCGTAGCGGTGTGCGCGGTTCCAGACTGAAGCGCCTAGAACCGCTCGGTCAGCGCGGCCGGCTGCGGATTATATTTAGGCAATGTTCTGTGAAGCTCTCCGTTTTCCATGTTTAAAAAACGGTGCAAAAAACCGCGGCCTCGTGCCGAGGTGACGCTATAATTTACTGTAAACTGTCCGACAAACGAACGAACGCAAGTTATTTACAGCTCTCTACAGACGCAGTGCTCCCCGTCGCTCTAGACACTCCTAAATCATTGGTTTAGTCCCATCACACGCAATCAATTCTACAAAAGAGCGATAATTCTGTAATGAATAAGGGTCTGTATTCCAGCAGGTGGCAGTTGGCCCCTCTTGCATCCCTCCTCACCCCCTCTCCTCTCCACGGAGACGGCCGCGGTATCGGATTAGGCCGTCCTTTCGTGTCGACGGCCGCACTGTGGCTGGGATCGGCGCCTCGCTTGTGCGGCCGGACTGCTACGCCGCCATTTGGTAATGCCATTATAAATTTCCCGGGCGGCCGGCCGGCAAGGCGGCCCTAATCCGTGATTTTTATCGGCGGCGTGTCGCCACTTGTCGGGCGCCGCATTCCTAATTGTCGGCCCGGATGGCCGGCCGGGGCGCTCCTTTTTGTTCGCTTCCCGGTTCATTACCGGCGACGCGCCTGCGCCCCGCACGCTAACCAAATTACCGCACTGGCCGCGCTCCGCCATGGCCAGCTTGTTGCGGCTACGAGCCTCGCCGCTTTAAATAATATCATCATGCGGACGCACACATGATGTGCGTGCGTGCGTGCGTGTGTGTGTGTGTGTGTGTGTGTGTGTGTGTGGATTTGTACTGATGCGTGTGGATTTGTACCGATGCGTGTGGATTTGTACCGATGCGTGTGGATTTGTACCGATGCGTGTCGATTTGTACTGATGTGTTTGGATTCGTGCTGGTAGCTGCTGGTTTCTGGTGTTTACTGGTGGGTGTTCGTGTGTCCATGTGTACTGGTGTTTGTGTGTGTGTGTGTGTGTGTGTGTGTGTGTGTGTGTGTGTGTGTGTGTGTGTGTGTTTGTTAGCAAGCTGGCACATTTATGTGTTGTTTGTGTTTACTGTTGCTCTGTGCGTGTTAGGCCCGTTTCACACTGGGACACTGGTGATGGTCACCAGTGACGGTCACCGACAGAGATACATTCGTTTGAACTGGAGCGTTCACACCGGGGCACTACACTGCCTCACAGAGCCACTGTGACCCGGCCGTGACTCACCGTCGTCACATGTGACAGAAAAGGTCACTGTGTTTACAGCAGTCACTGCCAGATGTGCATTAGTTCGAATTGGAGTGTTCACATTGGCATACAGATCAGAGACACAGCGCTGCAGATTTGCCAACCGACAGGCAGTCATTTTTGAGAGAGTGATGCGAAACATTCGTTGTACATATACGGTACACATTGTAGTCATGAGTTTGGATCTGATTAACACAGAAGATTTTGTAACTGAAGTAGAAAGTCGTCCTGTTATTTGGGATATGAAAAGCGATGAGTATATCAACAAAGTGATGAAAACGAATGCGTGGCAAGAAATTATAATGAAGTTTGTGCCCGATTTCAATTAGAAGAGCATGGATGAGAAAACAAAACTGGTAAGTTGTATGTTCATTCTCAAATTTAATACCTTATTTTTCGGACCATAAAAGGCTCGCGAAATTTAGTGTTTGCTTCACCGACCGTTCCGTAGTTACAACACATACCGAACTCAAATGTGTCATTTCTGGAACCAGCGAACATTTATAAAAGACTTCATTTCGAGGAGAATAACAATTTTGCACTGGATACCCCTCGTTTCAAAAATGTGAAGTACTTATTTTATTCACTGGACTCGAATTCGGGAGGACGACGGTTCAATCCCGCGTCCGGCCATCCTGATTTAGGTTTTCCGTGATTTCCCTAAATCGCTCCAGGCAAATGCCGGGATGGCTCCTTTCAAAGGGCACGGCCGACTTCCTTCCACATCCTTCCCTAATCTAATGAGACCGATGACCTCGCTGTCTGGTCTCCTTCCCCCAACAAACCAACCAACCAACCAACTTATTTTATCAAAAAAGGAGCGAAGTCTCGATTTCCTTCAACATTAAATCAAGTTAAAATGTTAATACTACTACTCACACGGCAAATATGCTCGACCTTTTATGTTCAATGTCACCTCCATTGTCTAGACGCTTCATAAATTCATGGTTTCGTTTCCACTGGTTTCCGCTGTAAGTGCTTATCCTCACCTAAATTGTGAAGCGACTATCTCGGAACCCGTATATCAGTTGCAGGTTGCCCAACTAACGGATTCCATGGCCCACAGAAATTTAATTTCCAGTATTTCTCGTAACTACTGACCAAATTCAAAAGTTTAATCTACTCATTAAGAGGTACAACAACAGGATAAGACATGTAATACAGTTAGGAACTGTGTGTTCCCCTTACGGCAACGCAACTGACTGTGCACAAATACCCGAAATTCATTTGTCGAGTATTTCGGAATGAAGGCATTTAGCGATTTCCAAAAAGCTTTGCACACAATTTCAAGTCATCACGAAACTTTTGCCCGCTCTCAAACACCTCCCCTCACCTCTTCGCGCCTTCCCCGCACCCAACAAAGTGATTAAAGGGAAAAACTTTATCGGCTACTACATTTTCGCTGTTCATACACTAAAACTCCAGCATATGACATAACGTTTTAATTTAGTGCTTCTTCACTATCAAGTGTATTCGCAACACAGTTTACACAGAGTGACATTGTACGACACACAGTTCAGGAGATATGATGTGATAAAACACTGAATGCATCAAGAACTCGCTTTTGCTTAAAACGGAGCACAAATTACCCAGCTATATTGATTCAGTGTTTCGTAATGAGAACACTTGCCGATTTCCAACGAGTTTTGAAAAAAAAAAGTCTGTTCACATGATATGTATATATGATTTATGTTAAAATTAATGAACACATTCTTTTACTCCTAATCATCCAATTTTTATTACAGCCTATGAGTTTTCAAATAGTTCATTAATGGTATAGGAGGAATCGTCCAGAGGAAATGATTTTAGGGTAGATTTAAAACCTTTGTTAACTGTGTGACTGTTAGATACAAACCTAACGTTACTGGGCACTCATGCGGGTCAAATATTGGGAAAATTGTGCGAGATCTTTCTCGCAGAAGCCATAATAATGACATATCCAACTCGGCATTTCTCTAAAGTGAGACGACTGGTGTGCGAGAGAACTGATTGATAGCACGTTACTGTACTTTACATCAAAGAAAGAATCGAGTTGCTGCTCAGTTTCATTTTCTAATGTCGTCCTTTTTCTTTTCTTTGCAGGTAAGTGCTGTGCCTTGACCAATTGCATGATTGCTGCCAGTCACGTTCTATTGCGGGACTGGAAAATGTGGTAAGTGTTACACCGATCTTTAAGCAATTACAAACCACGAACAGACAAGCGCTCGGAAATGTGATAGCTCATAATGTCGACTCAATTATCCTAACAGTGGTCCTGAAAATATTGCAAGATGTTAATGAGTTCGCGACGGAGTACTCAGAAAAAACCTGAAAGACATACGTCGTATGTCAAACATCCTTCGTATTCTTCCGGATGTGCAACAGCTTCATGGTATTATAATTGGCATTTCGACTACTGTTGACACCCTTCATCAGAGTGACTTCTTAGTGTTTTTCGGTTGGTGATATTCATGAACTATTGCGTTCCTATCCCTACTTTTGTAAGTGACTGATATTCCTGGAGTACTACATGCTGAGATAGCATCCTGATTTCTTATGACATTATGTGAATCAGAATTTTTCAGAGGCAGTTAGCTGTCATTGCAACTCGTTCTTGACAGTCTTGCTGTCAAACACAAAATTATTTTATGTCGTACAATTTTAGTGGACCGGACAGCCATAGCCATATGGCGATTCTGATTCTTACGGGAAGTGAAAGACGTTAATTTCGAAGACATAATTTTGATCACCGAAAAATGGGAAATGCTAACCATACTGAAAAAAACTGTAGAGTTGACATATGAGGGGAAAGTATGACACTTGTGACGTTACTTACGCTGGAGTCGATAAAAATAGTGAGAGCTGCCATTAAGTCTTGCCAGAAATCCAACTTACGGATTTCATCTTCGTCGTGCGATGTAATGACCTCAATGTCTGCAGCCGATACCAGGTCTCGGATCTCAAACTTCACTTGTACTGCTAGGTACTTGTAACCAAGGACAGTATAAATATTGATAAACAAAAACATGTCTTCGCATCACAGTATTTATTTCATAAACAACTCACAAAAGACACTCACAGTCACAACTGACAAAGGACATGGGTTTGTATCGTTATCAACCTACATTTGATTGGCATTCAGGAGAATTAAAAGTACTGCATGTGTACAAGACCGAGCGCATCATCAGTTCACTCTGAAGCGACGCTTGGTGTCTAGAAAAAACATATTTAACCCTAGATTCCTAAACCCTCGTAAAATTTAAGATAGCTGTAGGGTATAAAAGAGGATATTTCGTACTTAATTTGGTATGTAACATAGCCTTGGGCCGGCCGGTGTGGCCGTGCGGTTAAAGGCGCTTCAGTCTGGAACCGCGTGGCCGCTACGGTCGCAGGTTCGAATCCTGCCTCGGGCATGGATGTGTGTGATGTCCTTAGGTTAGTTAGGTTTAATTAGTTCTAAGTTCTAGGCGACTGATGACCTCAGAAGTTAAGTCGCATAGTGCTCAGAGCCAACATAGCCTTGGAGATCTAATAATTGTGACTAATGCATAAACTGTAGCAATATCTGCCCCCCCCCCCCCCTACCAGTCAGTAAAGACAAATATTTAATAACAGAACTAAGCTGCCTGAAGACTACCGTTATTTTGATTTACAAATAGTTTTCCTGTTGCACATTAAATTGTTTGAATGTGTTTTGCAACAAGAACCATACTTGAGTGTACTGTAATTTCCAACAACTTGTCTGATATCTTGGCATAATAAAATAAATACACTTTTTACGAAAGTTAAAAGGGATAGAAATGACGTGTAACGAGCCTCCATCTTGATTCCAAAACTAATATAAAATTTGGTGAGCCTGTAATATTACTGAAGTTACGGAGAATTTAATGTGACGATTTACATTTTAGCAATATTAGTTCACCTGATGTGTTTGAATTACAATTGTATGTGTGGAACACGATCATTTTCCTCCAGAGTCTGCTGAATAAATGACACTTCTCAAAACAGTCGATTATCTGAATTTTAATATTGCGCACAACCTTCGTTTGTTAATATCTGATATTTTCTTGGAATTAGCCAAATGAGTTGGACCCTCGTGAAACCTGTTACCCTATAATGCTCTTTAGTTGTTATACATCTTCAGTTTACGATATTAAAATAGGGGATGATGAATCCAACTGGTTTCAACATTCTAAATAAACATTTCTTACAGGAATCCTCAGTTGCCGCTGTCCGCCTCTGGAACAAACTGCCCCTTACCTTGCGCAAAATTCAATCTCCTGCTGCTTTTAAGAAGAAGTTGAAGCATTTCCTACTATCATCCTCATAAAGTTCTCCACAAAATTAATGTACAAGGACAATCCCCTCATCTGTCAAATAGCAAAGCTAGCGTCTCCTATGTTGCCCCTGAGATGCCTTCCTCTTCATCTATCTCTATTAACCACGCAATATTCTTTTCCTTTATATTTCCTTAATTATGTTTCATCATGTCTCTCTATTCTTCTCCTCCCTTCACCATGAGTCTCCCTCATACTCCCTGCTGCCAGCACTCCTATCTCAAATCTGTCTGTTCAATAATGTCTAATTATAACAGTACTTGTGATCTAAGAATATAAACTCTATATGTATGTATTTTTCCAGGTGTACCTTTCAAATTGTTTATTTCACTTTTTGTACTAGATGTAGTTTAACATGCCTACTAAAACATATGAATGTAAAATAAGTAGAATGCCTGGTTAGATGTAAGAGAGGGCCTGATGGCCCTAATCTTGCCAGGTTAAATAAATCAATAAATAAATAAATAATAAATAAATAAATAAAATACACTACTGCCCATTAAAATTGCTACACAAAGACGAAATGCAGATGATAAACGGGTATTCATTGGACAAATATATTATACTAGAACTGACATGTGATTACATTTTCACACAATTTGGGTGCATAGATCCTGAGAAATCTGTACCCAGAACAACCACCTCTGGCCGTCATAACGGCCTTGATACGCCGGGGCATTGAGTAAAACAGAGCTTGGATGGCGTGTACAGGTACAGTTGCCCATGTAGCTTTAACACGATACCACAGTTCATCAAGAGTAGTGACTGGCGTATTGTGACGGGCCACTTGCTCGGCCACCATTGACCAGACGTTTTCAGTTGGTGAGAGATCTGGAGAACGTGCTGGCCATGGCAGCAGTCGAACATTTTCTGTATGCAGGAAGGCCCGTACAGGACCTTCAACATGCGGTCGTGCATTATCCTGCTAAAATGCCGGGTTTCGCAGGGATCGAATGAAGGGTTGAGTCACGGGTCGTAACACATCTGAAATGTAACGTCCACTGTTCAAAGCGCCGTCAATTCGAACAAGAGGTGAGCGAGACGTGTAACCGATGGCACTCGTATACCATCACGCCGGGTGATACGCCACTATGGCGATGACGAATACACGCTTCCAATGTGCGTTCACCGCGATGTCGCCAAACACAGATGCGACCATAATGATGCTGTAAACAGAACCTGGATTCATCCGAAAAATGACGTTTTGCCATTCGTGCACCCAGGTTCGTCGTTGAGTACACCATAGCAGGCGCTCCTGTCTGATGCAGCGTCAAGGGTAACCGCAGCCATGGTCTCCGAGCTGATAGTCCATGCTGCTGCAAAAGTCGTCGAACTGTTCATGCAGATGGTTGTTGTCTTGCAAACGTCCCCTTTTGTTGACTCGCGGATCGAGACGTGGCTGCACGATCCGTTACAGCCATGCGGATAAGATGCCTGTCATCTCGACTGCTAATGATAGGAGGCCGTTGGGATTCAGCACGGTGTTCCGTATTACGCTCCTGAACCCACCGATTCCATATTGTGCTAACAGTCACTGGATCTCGACCAACGCGAGCAGCAATGTCGCGATACGATAAACCGCAATCCCGATAGGCTACAATCCGAGCTTTATCAAAGTCGGAAACGTAATGGTATGCATTTCTCCTTCTTACACGAGGCATCACAACAACGTTTCTCCAGGCAACGCCGGTCAACTGCTGCTTGTGTATGAGAAATCGGTTGGAAACTTTCCTCATGTCAGCACGTTGTAGGTGTCGCCACCGGCGCCAACCTTGTGTGAATGTTATGAAAAGCTAATCAGTTGCACATCACAGCATCTTCATCCTGTCGGTTAAATTTCGCGTCTGTAGCTCGTCATCTCCGTGGTGTAGCAATTTTAATGGCCAGTAGTGTATTTTCAGAAGGACTGTATGGTCTCTATCTACTTAGCAAGCAGTCAGCAATTTTGCGCTGTATCTACAAATATGTTGTGCTCTATCTGTAAATATATCTTATGTATAAGAAAAAAGTGTAAGTTTCTTAATATAAATTTTGATTTGGTTCAAAGTGTTTTTTTCAGATGTTGTGATCGACTTTAATTCGATATTCTATTACGAAATTATGGCTCACACTCTCTTCTGGTAAAGTGGTACAATTATTCTTCACAAGCTGATGCAAGCCAGGACAGTATTATTGGCTGACTACTGCATCTCGGACCACAGAAGACATCTGTCTCAAGAAACAACGAATAATGATACGTTTCTAAATTGGCTTGAAAATTCTTTGCTTCCAAGTCCAGGAAAATCATTAGTAACTACTATAGATAACGTTCCACACTAGTCTGTTAAAAGGATAATGGAACTCTCCCCTTTACTACACGGATTCGTCGTTCAGTGGTTACGTGTCACAAAGTTACTGTTGAAGAAGTGTTAGCAGAAGAGTGACTAGTCCCATTTAAATCGGCTGGCAGTTGACAGCGAGCAGGCTTTACTGCTGCCAGTAGCAGTACACCAATGAAACTCTGGCGTTGTCAGCTGCCAGTGCGTGCCACTTTAAGATGCGTGAGGCGCTGTGCTTGCCGGTTGTTAATTAAGAAGCTGTTCTGGAAGCGAAACGTCCGTCTACTTAAAAAAAAAATGTTAAATTCAGTCCTCACTAGAATTACGAACAGATTTTTGACGTACTTCGAGATGCTGTAGAGATCGAGACCATACGTGAATGCCAAGTTCTCTACAAAATTGTTGTAGGAGACACATGTTATGTTACGTTAACCGGAGGCCTAGACACGACGGAGAGGCTCCGTCCCCGCCGTAGCCGCGCAGTGGTCCGCAACCCCACGACGACTACCGCAGTCCACTTCACCCATCCGCCGCCACACACCGAACCCAGGGTTACTGCGCGGTTCGGCCCCCGGTGGACCCCCCAGGGAACGTCTCACACCAGACGAGTGTAACCCCTATGTTTGCGTGGTAGAGTAATGGTGGTGTACGCGTACGTGGAGAACTTGTTTGCGCGGCAATCGCCGACATAGTGTAGCTGAGGCGCAATAAGGGGAACCAGCCCGCATTCGCCGAGATGATGGAAAACCGCCTAAAAACCATCCACAGACTGGCCGGTTCACCGGACCTCGACACAAATCCGCCGGGCGGATTCGTGCCGGGGACCAGGCGCTCCTTCCCGCCCGGAAAGCAGTGCGTTAGACCGCACGGCCAACCGGGCGGGCAGGAGAGACATACTTAGAAACTACACTGTGGTGACAAAACTCGTGAGACACCTGATGTCGTGTCGGACCTCTTTTTTCCCGGCGTAGCGCAGCAACGCGACGTGGCATGGAGGCTCCAAGTCGTTGGAAGTCCCCTGCGGAAATAATGAGCCATGCTGCCCCTATAGCCGTCCGTAACTGCGAAAGTGTTGCCGGTGCAGGATTTTGTGCCCGAACTCACCTCTAGATTATGTCGCATAAATGTCGATGGGCTTCATGTCGGGCGATCTGGTTGACCAAACCAATCGGTCTAATTGTCCGGAATGATCATCAAACCAATCGCGAACAACTGTGGCCTGGTGACATTGTTGTTTGGGAATATGAACAAGTAGCCGAACATAACCACCTCCAGTCAATGATTGGTTCAATCCGACCAGAGGACCCAAAACATTCCATGTAAATTCAGCTCTCACCATTTTGGAGCCACTAACAGCAGTCACTGTGGCTTGGTGCAAATTGTGTCCATGGCTTCGTGGGGTCTGCGCCACACTCTAGCCTTACCATCAGCTCTGACCAAGTGAAATCGACTCATCTGACCAGGCCGCGGTTTTACAGTCGTCTAGGGCACAGTCAATATAGTCACGAGCCCAAGAGAGGCACTGCAAGCGGTTTTGTGCTGTTAGCAAAGGCACTCGCGTCGGTCGTCTGCTGCTGTAGCCCATTAACGCCAAATTTCGCTTCACCGTCCTAACGGATACATTCTTCGTACGTCCACATTGATTTCTGTGTTTATTTCACGCAGTGTTGCGTGTCTGTTTGCACTGACAACTGCTCTCGGACGTTAAGTGAAGGCTGTAAGCCACTGCCTTGTCGGTGGCAGGAGGTAATGCGTGAAATATGGTATCCTCGACACAATCATGACATTGCGGATCTCGGAATATTGAAATCCCTAACGATTTCCGAAATGGAATGTGCCATTCATCTAGCTCCAACAACGATTGTGCGTTCAAAGTCTATTAACTCGCGTCGTGCGCCCATGATCACTTACGAAAACTTTTTACATGAATCAGCTGAGTCCAAATGAGAGTTCCACAACGTCACTGCCCTTTTATACCTGCTGTACGTGATACTACTGTATATTTACATGTGAAAATCGGTATCCCATGGCTTTTGTCACCTGAGCAAATGGAGCGCTGTGATGGTTGTCTACAGACAGTACTTACCACTGCAACGTCGTATCTTAGGACGTTAAATGTCAGGTGCCAGTTAATTTAGTCTAGAGAACTTGGCATTTTCGCAACATACAATTCCCGACGTACGTAACTGACGAGCTGGCTTATTAAAAACGACATAGTTTGCATTGATGGTTATCTTTTCGGATTATTAGCCGAGTCGTGACGTCAAGTTGACGTGACGTTTCGACGAGTTTCCTAAAGTCATCTTCAGGCGAAATATCGGGTTTGTGTCCAGTTCGTTCCTTACAGCAGCTGGACCGCAGATTCCGTTGTCAAGGGCGTAACGGGGTTTCAATCACACGTATCCAAGGCTACGCTATTGACATATTCGTTGGGCTCTCGGCAAAGTAGTCTGCGGTCAAGCCGCTGGAAGGAACGAACTGGACACAAACCCGATATTTCGCCTGAAGATGACATGTAGGAAACTCGTCGAAACGTCACGTCAACTTGACGTCACGACTCGGCTAATAATCCGAAAAGATTACCGTCAACGGCAGGAAACTCGCGGAAAATTGCGACAGCACGACTCCACGGGTGGACTGACAACCCGCGAAGATTTCATCGATGGAATTCAACGAGAAAGCCTACTTTGCCATATCGATCCCATTGTAACAAACAATTTCTTGGCCGCAGCATTGTGCGCATCCTGTCTGTTGTAGTGGCCGCTAGAGCCTGTCTCCGGTATCTAGGGACAGAGGGTTTTGTTAAGTCTGGAGATGATGGGCTGGTTTTCTTGTTATTTCTTCTAAGAGGGTTGTGGTCAAGACGTACTAGGCTGGCTTAAATGCTTAAGACTTTCCCATGATGGCCGATGTTTTCGAATACCTGTTGGAAAGAAACTTCTGAAAATCCTCTCAGGAAGGCGAGGAAGAAGCTCTTCACATAATAGTGCTATTAATGAGGGTGAGCCTGGTATTCCTAGAAACTATCTGCACACTAAGTCAGGGCGGAAACGCTCCTTAGGCCCGCAGTGAGGGCTGTGGCGCTCTATCCGGCCCGCGTCGAGATCGCCAAGCAACTGACCAACATCGTGAACACTCTGCTGCCGGAAGAGGGTCACCACCACTGGTCTACATAACGTTCTACGACGTGGCCTCTTACTTCTTGCACTGATTCCAATGTTAAATCCAGCTTTTCCTTCTTTTGTGATGAATGCTTTGTCCTAACGAATAACTGTGTGATGGTTACGCTGTTCTTTTAATGTACTATTTTGTAGTGCTCATCTACCTTTCACTTGGCGATAATGATAATGGAATGGAGAATTATAATTATAAACAAAACTATTTTCATGGTTTGAAGACACATAGAGGAGAGTTGCAGGAGAAGCTACGTAGATACACCTTATATTACCTACATGCATGTATAATCCCGCCCTCTTATTCAGCACGACAACGCTTATCATGTACATAGACAAATTTTAAAAAAAATCGCAATACCCAGCAGGAGTTTGCGGCATAAACGAAGATTGGTAGGCGTGTTTCTACATCAGAAATATGACGTCTCTTCATACTAGTAACGCCACTATGAGGATGGAAATCAGGTTTGCTTTAAATATACTCTGTAATTGTAGTAGTGACTTGGTAGTAGTGAAGAATGCTTTTAAGGCGGCAAGACACCATTACCAATATATCACCGAGTTTCAGCGAGGCCGTGTTAGAGGGCTACAAGAAGTTGTATGTTCCTGTTGCGATATTGCAGAAGGACTTGGCAGGAATGTAGACGGTGTACGTGGTGGCTGGCAGTGGTTTCACAGGAATGTACGGTCGCAAGAAGACCAGGCTCCCGGACGACCAGTTGGCACTACCGAGGGGGGAGACCATCGTTTTCGGCTTATGGCTCTGTCGTATCGTAATTCATCTGCAGCAGCGATTTGAGCAACGAACTGTTACAAATCGGCTACTCCAAGGGCAGCTCCGAGCCAGAAACCCTGTAGTGCGCATGCAACTGACGCCAAACCACTGCCATTTGCGAGTTCAGTGGTGTCAAGCGAAAGCTCACTGGACGGCAAGGTGGAGACCTGTTATGTTTTCTGATCAAAGCTCGTTCTACCTCGGTGTCAGTGATGGCCGTGTCTTGATTTGGAGGACAGTTGAGGGCCTGCGATCAACCTGTTTACGTGCTACACGCGCTGGTCCTAAACCTGGAGTTATGGTCTGGGGTATCGTTTCGTATGACAGGAGGAGCTCTCTCGTGGTTATCTCACGTAACCTGAACGCAAATTTGTATGTCAATCTGGCGTGGCCGGCCGGAGTGGCCGAGCGGTTCTAGGCGCTTCAGTCTGACACCGCGCGGCGGCTAGTGTCGCAGGTTCGAATCCTGTCTTGGGCATGGAAGTGTGTGGTGTCCTTAGGTTCCTTGACTTCCGGAAAGCGTTTGACTCGGTGCCCCACTGCAGACTCCTAACTAAGGTTCGAGCATATGGGATTGGTTCCAAAATATGTGAGTGGCCCAAAGACTTCTTAAGTAATAGAACCCAGTACGTTGTCCTCGATGGTGAGTGTTCATCGGAGGTGAGGATATCATCTTTAGTGCCCCAGGGAAGTGTGGTAGGTCCACTTTTGCTTTCTATATACATAAATGATCTTTTGGATAGGGTGGATAGCAATGTGCAGCTGTTTGCTGATGATGCTGTGGTGTACGGGAAGGTGTCTTCGTTGAGTGGCTGTAGGAGGATAAAAGATGACTTGGACAGGATTTGTTAATGGTGTAAAGAATGGCAGCTAACTCTAAATATAGATAAATGTAAATTAATGCAGATGAATAGGAAAAAGAATCCCGTAATGTTTGAATACTCCGTTAGTAGTATAGCGCTTGATACAGTCACGTCGATTAAATATTTGGGCGTAACATTGCAGAGCGATATGAAGTGGGACAAGCATGTAATGGCAGTTGTGAGGAAGGCGGATAGTCGTCTTCGGTTCACTGGTAGAATTTTGGGAAGATGTGGTTCATCTGTAAAGGAGACCGCTTATAAAACACTAATACGACCTATTCTTGAGTACTGCTCGAGCGTTTGGGATCCCTATCAAGTGGGATTGAGGGAGGACATAGAAGCAATTCAGAGGCGGGCTGCTAGATTTGTTACTGGTAGGTTTGATCATCACGCGAGTGTTACGGAAATGCTTCAGGAACTCGAGTGGGAGTTTCTGGAGGAAAGGAGGCATTCTTTTCGTGAATCGCTACTGAGGAAATTTAGAGAACCAGCATTTGAGGCTGACTGCAATACAATTTTACTGCCGCCGTCTTATATTTCGCGGAAAGACCAGAAAGATAAGCTAAGAGAGATTAGGGCTCGTACAGAGGCATATAGGCAGTCATTTTTCCCTCGTTCTGTGTGGGAGTGGAACAGGGAGAGAAGATGCTAGTTGTGGTACGAGGTACCCTCCGCCACGCACCGTATGGTGGATTGCGGAGTATGCAGATGTAGATGTAGTTAGGTTTAATTAGTTCTACGTTCTAGGGGACTGATGACCTTAGATGTTAAGTCCCATAGTGCTCAGAGCCATTTGAACCAATCTGGCAATTCAACCTGTTGTGCTCCATTGAAGAACAGCATTACAGAGGGTGTTTCCAACTGGAAAACGCTCACCCACACACCGCTGTTGTAACACAACATGCTCTATTGAGTGTCGTCATGTTTCCTTGACCTACTCGATCTCCAGATCTGTCTCCGATCGAGCACATATGGGAGATCATCGGATGACAACTGCATCGTCATGCTCAACCAGCATCCTGTGCTGCAACACTCATGGACTTCCATCGCACAAACTGACGTCCGACATCGATGCACCACAATGTATGCACGTTTGCAAGCTTACATTCAACGTCCTGGCGGTTACACTGGTTATTCATGTACCGCCATTTCACATTTGCAATGGCTGATCTCGCGCTAACGATAACTTGTTGCCTTGCGATCTTAATCAAATACCTTATCTATACATATCTATTCCCGAAATTTAATTACTCTACTTTAATAATTTTTTGATGATGCGATTTTCTCCGTCAGTGTATTCAATTACTTGTACTACACGCTGATCCACGGGTATGGCCCATATTTCATTTTACATTAATATTAAAGTGTAGTTTGCCAAGTAAAGGAGAAACAGATTTTTAATTCCTTATTTTTAATTTGGTTTTCTTGTTTTAAATTGAAGTTTCTGAAGGAAGGGGCAAAATCAAAAATTTTGTAATTGCGCCCGACAAACTAGAGCAAGTTGACGACTTCCCACTGAAAAAAATTTTGCCTTTTAGTTCGTATTCGAGAATCTCCAGCCCTCTTCACTACCAGTACACGACACCTCAGCTCTTGTACCTGCTGGTGAAGTTGCCAAGTTAGGACGAAGAAATTAATGGATCCCTTCTGGGGAAATATTTCACTAGGGGCAGTTTACAGAACACCCTTGGCTTTGCCTGTTTAGCTGAAACAATTATCTGTAGCCGATTTAATTAGTAACTGCGCCCTTTAGCACGACAAGTACTGGCCGGGACAAGCTGATTTAAATACACTCACTTCCGCACGCTTATTGCTGATTGGCTACCGTTGTATAGGTATAGTTCAAAAAATGGTTCAAATGGCTCTGAGCGCTGTGGGACTTAACTTCTGAGGTCATTAGTCCCCTAGAACTTAGAACTAGTTAAACCTAACTAACCTAAGGACATTACACACATCCATGCCCGAGGCAGGATTCGAACCTGCGACCGTAGCGGTCGCGCGGTTCCAGACTGTAGCGCCTTTAACCGCTTGGCCACCACGGTCGGCAGGTATAGTTCAACATCGGTTGATTCTGACATACAGTTATCCGGAAAATTTGCCTCGATTCGATGTCCCCTAGCCCACACTGAGTTGTAATGTTGTTTTCCTCCATTTCGTATGTACAGGATGACCCAATAAAACTGGCAAGGAAAATATTTCATGAACCCTAAGATAGGCAACCCACCTTACATTATCCATCCTGTGGTGCGGATGTTGTCGGCTGGGTTGTCTGTCTTAAGGTGTATAAAACAATTTCCTCGCCTGTTTTATTTGGCCCATTGTGTACACTGACCAGCCAGTACATCATGACCACCAACCTACTATCGATAAAAACCTGTCCAGGCAATAACGGCCTCATCTGGTGACGAATGACTGCTAGTGAGACACACGCACTGTGCATGTAGTATCAGTGAGCGTGCTGCCTGAGTGCAGAATGGGGAAGGTGCGCGGTTTATCTGAGTTTGACTGAGGGCAGACTTTGGTGACCCGGTGGCTCGGCACGAGCATTTCGGAAATTGCACACTTGCTGGGTGTTCCAGGAGTGCTGTGGTGCGTGTCTTCAACATGTGGCGAAACCAAGGTGAAAAACCTTACAGACTCGTGGGGTTGGGCGACCATCCCTAATTACAAATGGTTCAAATGGCTCTGAGCACTATGGGACTCAACTGCTGAGGTCATTAGTCCCCTAGAACTTAGAACTAGTTAAACCTAACTAACCTAAGGACATCACAAACATCCATGCCCGAGGCAGGATTCGAACCCGCGACCGTAGCGGTCTCGCGGTTCCAGACTGCAGCGCCTTTAACCGCACGGCCACTTCGGCCGGCTCCCTAATTACAGATGTTGGACGTCGTAGACTGGGCTAACTGGTAAAATGGTCAGGTGGCGAACTGTGGCGGAACTAACATCAGACTTTAATGCTGGCCATAGTACAAATCTGTCTCAACACAAAGTGCACCGAAGACTCCTGACAGTGAGCCTTTGCAGCCAAATAGCACATCGGCAACTAAGATTCAAATGAGCATGTGACCACTGGCACTCGACGTTGGTGCAGGGCCATAGCGTTCCATGGTCTGATGAATCCCGCTACCTTCTTCATCATGCCTATATGAGGGCGCGAGTCTGTCGAATCAGTCGTCTTCCAGGGAACAAGTCCTCGACACCTGTACTGCAGGACGGAGACAAGCTGGCGGCGGCACCAGTACACTCCACAGCAAACATTGATGCCCACGTCAATTTTCCCCGAAGGCGCCATGACGGCCAGTGAGTATCGCACACTGGTTGCAGACCACGTACACCCCTTCATTACGATGTTTCCCGACGGCGGTGGCATTTTTCAGCAAGATAATGCCTCTTTCACAAGGCCAGGAGTGTGATGGAGTGGTTCGGGAACACTGTGGCGAGTTCCAGTTGGCCGGCCGGAGTGGCCGTGCGGTTCTAAGCGCTACCGTCTGGAGCCGAGCGACCGCCACAGTCGCAGGTTCGAATCCTGCCTCGGGCATGGATGTGTGTGATGTCCTTAGGTTAGTTAGTTTTAATTAGTTCTAAGTTCTAGGCGACTGATGACCTCAGAAGTTAAGTCGCATAGTGCTCAGAGCCAATCGAAATTGAGTTCCAGTTCGTGTGATGGCTCCCCAACTCGTCGGACCTGAACCCGATCGAACACATCTCGGATGTGATTGAATGTGGCGTCAGACTTGTATGTGCGGATGTGCTGCCAACTCCCTCTAGCGGTCTATCAAGGCTTCGTTGCTCCAATGCCAGCGCGCGTCGCGGCTGTTATCCGTGCCGAGGGTGGACGTACGGCAATGAGGTAGGTGGTCTTAATGTTGTGGCTGATCAGTGTATAGTGGTCTTCCCCCGGTAGCTGAGTGGTCAGCGCGACAGACTGTCAATCCTAAGTGTCCGGGTTCGATCCCCGGCTGGGTCGGAGATTTTCTCCGCTCAGGGACTGGGTGTTGTTATCCTAATCATCATCATTTCATCCCCATCGACGGGCAAGTCGCCGAAGTGGCGTCAAATGGAAAGACTTGCACCAGGCGAGCGGTCTATCCGGCGGGAGGCCCTCGTCAAAAATGGTTCAAATGGCTCTGAGCACTATGGGACTCAACATCTTAGGTCATAAGTCCCCTAGAACTTAGAACTACTTAAACCTAACTAACCTAAGGACATCACACACACCCATGCCCGAGGCAGGATTCGAACCTGCGACCGTAGCAGTCCCGCGGTTCCGGACTGCAGCGCCAGAACCGCTAGACCACCGCGGCCGGCCAGGCACTCGTCACACGACATTATTAGTGTATAGTGCATTGTAAGGTCCCTGTAGCCATTCTCTCAGCTACACTCGATGCTACTTTGGCGCGTGGCGCTTTGCGACATCGCGCACAGCTGGGCCGCAGTATAGAGCGCTGGTCCCGCAACGCCGATGCTGTCGTCCTCCCAAAACACGTCCCGTGCCTTCCCTGAGCGAGACGCGGCGCGGAGCGCATGCAGATCCCGCCATCCGCCGCCGGAATGCAGAGAGAAGGCCGCTGGGCCGGCGGGCGGATCGCGGATCAAAGGCCGCCATCTCGTCCCCCGGTCCCGTACGTGTCGTGACGCCAGCCGCTGACGTTTCGCTGGCGCGCCACCGAACTGTGCACGGCCCGCTCTGGCGCGCTGCCCAATCCCGGAGCCAGCGGCGTTCTGGGGAGAGTCGTGAGTGAGTGCCACCGTCATCGCAACAGTTTCCGTATCAACATGTGACCTCCTCATTCCCCCCCCCCCACTAATCCTTTCCTCCTCCTCCACCCCTCCACCACTGCTTCATTCTCGCGGTCCATACCCCTTCGCTTGTCCCGCCATCCCTGTCTGGCAGCCCCTCCCTACAGTGAAAGATAACCTCCAGAACCTAGACGTTGGATTGAAGAGCACATTGCGTCAGAAACAGCAGCAGCTAAACTCCCTGCGCGCAGTTAGAGGTGCTCCTAAGTCTAGCAGTGAGTGAGGTGACGCAAAGAACTCGTATTCCATAGCATTGGAGTCGTAATTCCTATAATAATACAGTCCCATTTCTTTGACCGTTGTGATCCTAATCAATATATCTAATGACCTCCAGGCAGTGAAAATATTGAACTATTAGTTGAAGACGACACTGGGCCTTCCTCCGCCAGTTCCGCTGCAGGAAAACCAGAATGTCATGCAGAGAAGCCACGATCCGCCGCCATTGAGATCCCACTCCAGATGTATTATCGACTACCGATTCTTAATTTTTTAATTAGTCACTTTTCGTTAATTACCTTACAATTACGGGTACTGTAATTCTTTGTCATGCTGGAAGATTCAAATGGCTCTGAGCACTATGGGACCTAACATCTGAGGTCATCAGTGCCCTAGAACTTAGAACTACTTAAACCTAACTAACCTAAGGATAAAAAATTGTTAAGGCTTTCGTGGCCACTTGTTGACAAACTGCCTATTGGCCTCTGTCTCGGGTTCTTCGGCCGACGTTCATCTAATGATTTTTCTGACGTTTCGCCAGCACTAGTGGCTGGCATTGTCAAAGCTTCACCCTCCATTGCCGGTGGTGAACTGGAGCCGAGCTCGCGGCCGCAGACTATATGTACCTGGCGCGCCAACGTCCGAGGGCTTCTCCGCGGTCATTTCCGGTGCGGTTCTCCTCTTGCTACCTGCGACGGTCGTTCGCTGCAGTACGGGAAGCCAGGATCCGTTTACCTTAAGGCTTTCCTCTTTCTTGTTGAAACTGTTCGCGTGTTTTTGTATTTCTACAGCTTCTCTAAACAAGCGCGTGTGATAGTGCTTCTCTACAGCCAGAACTTACGTGTCGGCGAATTTTATTACGTGGTCGGTCTCATTCAGTGCGTGCTCTGCCACGGCCGATTTCTCCACCTGCCCCAACCTGCAATGTCGCTTATGCTCTTTGATCCTGGTGTTAATTGATCGTCCAGTCATTCCGACATAAACTTTTCCGCATGTGCATGGTATACGGTATATTCCCGACATTGCAAGTGGGTCTCTTTTCTCCTTCGCCGATCTAAGACACTCTTTGATCTTCCTTGTCGGTTTGAAAATCGTCTTTACGCCATGTTTGCGCAATATACGGCCGATTCTGTCCGTCACTCTGGGAATGTATGGCAGAAAGGCCGTACCCGACATTTCTTTTTCTGGTTCCTTACTTCGCCGAGTGTTTGGCTCTGTTACACTTCTAATGTAATTTGTGGAGTACCCATTGCTCCTCAGAACAGTTTCCAGGTGTTGCATTTCTCGTTTGAGGTGTTGCGGCTCACATATTCGTCCTGCTCTCGTTACGAGCGTACTAATCATGCCTCTTTTCTGGCTCTGGTGGTGGTTTGACAGTTTGTGCAGGTATCGGTCCGTGTGTGTCGGTTTTCGATACACGCTGTGTCCCAGGTTAACCTAAGGACATCACACACATCCATGCCCGAGGCAGGATTCGAACCTGCGACCGCAGCAGTCGCGCGGTTCCGGACTGAAGCCATTCTGGAAGTTTGCGTTTTTAGATGTGAGTGTGTTCTTAACTTTTTATACTGGCTTTTACACAATTCTATGTTTTACTTCGCCAGACAACTTCTCATTATTAGTATTTGCACTTCTTATGTAGGTTTTAAATATGGATCTAATTCCACGTATAGTATGTCAGTACATGTTTTATTGTCAGAAGCTCGTTTTGCCATGTAAAGTAACTTTAATTAATAACTATGCATACTGCACTGTGAGCATTACATTTGCAATACTGGTTAATCATGTACGCTAGCTATAGTGTCCTCTAGTGGCCTCAATTCTTTGTATAAACACGAGACGCATTCTGATCGTCACCAGCACTTACTCCGTATGTATATGCTTAGTTTGATGTTGATACAACATCAGAATAATTTATGGTTTATATGGCTGGTATAAATGGCTTTTAATCGTGTAAACGCTTTCTATTCTTCTTGTGTAGCATCAGGCCTTTTATAGATTTAGTGTCAGCAAACTGAACTTAGCTGGTTACACCCTATCTTTGTTTGTAACAATCTGAAGATCGTAGTAGCCGATACCAGTAATACAGTCGTGTAAAAGTATGTGTAATAAATAAATAAAATAAAGTGGAAATTGAACAGGCATAGTTATTTCTTCCAACTTCCCTTTCTGTCGGTGGCTTTCGTACAGTGAGACGTTCTGCATTGCTTCTGTATCCGACAACGACGTTTATGATGCAGCATAAAGCTTTTAAGTTTCGTTCCCCGTGGTTTTGAGCTTTAACTAATTTTCCACTGCACGAATTAGTATATATCAAAACTCATGTGCCATGCACATTTGTCTCAGCGACACAATCTAAAATCTAATATGTGCGGAATATGCAGTATGTATCGGAAAAACAGCTGAACTACGAGGGTTGCCCAGAAAGTAACGTACTGCATTTTTTCTTCAACAGTTCTTTATTCAACATAAAGAGAATTACACACACAAGAATGGTGTTACCTCCACACCCTATTTTCCCCTGTAATCTCCATTCCATTGTATGGCCTTTCTCCAGCATGAAACAAGGGCGTTTATGCCCTTTCGGTAGCAATCCTTGCCCTGGTGGCGGAGCCAGTGCTTCACTGTATGAATCACCTCCTCATCGTCCTCAAAATGTCTTCCACGAATGGCATCCTTTAATGGCCCAAACAAGTGGAAGTACGAGGGGGTTAGGTCAGGTGTGACAGCTGTGGATGGTCTCCCCGACCGCTGCAAATCGTAGAGCTCCACCGAACCGCTTTCTGATGACCTCACTCTCCGTGCCCAGCGACTAAGTATACTTCTGTAGACAGCAGATGCAACGTAGGCTTTGCACAAGCGTTTGTGAATATTCCCCACAGGTTCTTTCTCTGCAGTGAGAAATCCAAAGTAGGCACATTGCTTGTAACGTACATCACCCACAGACGCCATTTTGAAACTGTCCTGCAGCTACGCTATCTGTCGGAAGTGACGGAAACTTGGCGCTCTCTCTCTCAGAGACTTCAAATAATACATACGTAACGTTTCGCATTCGTAGTATTGTTTTCGGCTGAGAAAAAAATGCGGCGCGTTACTTTCTGGGGAGACCCTCGTATATAAAACCGAAACAACAATCGCCATAAAAGCGAGAAATAAACTGAAATAAAGGCACCATTTCAACCAGACAGTTGTTCTCGTACCGACTACATAATCCGTAAATGTTGTATTTCAAGTTGTGTCCGTTGATGACAGTTATATCGGACCTACATTTCGTATTAATTCATATTTTTTAAACGACACGTGCACCTAATGTTCTCTATTGTTAAGTAAAGACATCAATTACGAGGAATAATGGAAATCCAGATAAGTGCAGGTACCGTTATAACCGTTATCGCGTGACTAATTTTGCACGATGACGGTCGAAAGGAAAATTGACAAAAAAAAGGAAAAAAATAAGAAATAGTTAGTGGAATTCAGAGTAAATAAACTGAGCCTGCCATAATTTTAGATTGCAAATTATTTAAGAACGGTCGTCAGCTTACCGCGTGAACAAAAATTACTCTATTACTATTAATTGTCTATAAACTGTAATTGCGAACTAATCATTGAATTGTAATCAGGTGAGAACACAACCAAAGAGACTGACTCGAGCTCAGACGTAAAAATTGGGGCAAGTTTTATCCTTTTTCAGTAGTCTGTGCTCCGTTTTTTGCAAATACAAAGAAAATCAGAGTCCACTGACTAACTAGAAATTTGTTCCAATTCACACTCCAGGTAACACAATACTGTTCCGAGCACAAAACCACGTCTGCGTTCTTTACACTCAGTTTACTTGCAATTAGTTATACTACACTCACTGGAAGGGAGCAAAATTTGTCACTGTTCATTACATCCTAACTTTGTCTACTTCCGAAACCTGTTATCACACACTTCAGTAATTTCAGTATATTCCTAACCTTTCCATGCATACACTGCTCTAGTTTTCACGCCACATTCTGTATGCAAAAATTACGGCTGCAACAATGATTCTTGTTCTCTCGTTCCACATTACAGTAAACCGAATACACATATTTACTGTATGAAACAGTGAGCAAACCTTAAAATTCAATTTATTACAGTTTCGAATTGTATTAGATTTCCCTACTCAGGCTTTTTTTTATAAAAAAGTAATCTTCCCTCAAATACCAGTTGGAGTTCAGAGATGACATAAAAATTATTCACGAATATGTCGGTATCTATGCTATACTGCTTGCCGTATTGACTTTCTTGGCCCTAGAGAGGACTATTGCTCCATTCCCGTTTTCAGTAAAAGTGAAATACGCGATACCAAGAGCATTTAACTAAAAGAATGAAAACTCAAGCTACGTCTACATGTCTCTCCTTCAGTTCACACTCCAGTGCTATGCGGAATGTTCATCAAACCACTTCGACTATTTCTTGGCCGGTCATAAATCTTACCATGCGAGCTCAAATTTCTCTTATTTTATTACGATGGTCGTTCTTCCCTATGTAGGTGGGTGTCAATAAAATATTTTCGCGTTCAGAGGAGAAACTCGGTGATTCAAATTTCGTGAAAAACTCTCACCCCACGGAAAAATGCATATGCTGTACCAACACGTGCACCATGTCGGTGACACTCTCTTCCCCTTTTTCACAATAAAACAAAACAGGCTGCCCTTCACTGAACTTTTTCGACGTCTTCCGTCACTGCTAAGGATCCTGTACAACGCACCAGTTCCCTAGTAGCGAGCGTAATTGTAAGTATTTTTTGCAGCTAGATTTGTTGTATCTTCTAAGTGTTCTGCCAATAAAATGCAGTCTTTGGTTCGTCTTTCCCACTTCAATTTCTGTCTGTTGGTTTCAATTTAATTTCTTCGTAATTGTAATACTTAAGCATGTACTTGAACTGACTTCCCATGTAACAGATGCTTAACGGTTTCCTTTTATTACTTTGAAGACCCTTACACTTTTCATTGTTTAGGTATCAAATGCTACATTTCGCAACATGCAGATAACGTGTCTAAATCGTTTTGCAATTGGTTTTGATTTTGCTATTACTATTTACAACAGTAAACGACGGCATGATCTTGACGCAATAAGAAAAGGGCTGCTCATATTGTCTCAGAAATCGTTTACATGCAGTCAGTGAACAGCAGAGGGCCCATGACACTTCCCTGAGGAACCACAGATATTGCTTCCGTTCCACTCGATGGTTTCCTGCCAATTACTACGAACTGTGACCTATGTGAAGGGAAACAGTTTCTGATGTTGCTGAGCAGCAGTCAAACAATAATTTTTAAATGAACACACCATCATTTGACTGTACTGTTGTTTATTTAAATACCACCCAGGTTTTGGTCTTTAATGCCATGGGATTTCACTATCATTATGGCTCAAGGATGTGTGTTCATCTTTCATATACACCAAAGTAAACCTGTTTCTGCTAAATATGACGTGCTCCCACTATTATTTACCGATCTTTTTACAAGATGGTGATTTTACATCTGGCATTTCGTGGGAGCCAATAATTTTCTAAATTTGTGGGCAATTTTGAGCTTCAGGTCCTGCAGTATATGTTAATGGTACGCCATAAAAGGCCGAAAATAGCGTAGAGGGCCGAAACCTGGTGCGTAATTAAATAAACAATAATACAGTCCAAAGGTGGTGTGTTCATTTAAAATATATAACAATTGAGAGGAAATCACGAGTCCTTTCTCAGAAATACGCCAGTGTTCTGTAGGCACGCAATTTGATGAGAGGTCGCTTTTGAGGTACGGCGTCAAAAACCTTCTGGAAACCTAGGAATATGGAATCAATTAGAGTACCCCTGTCGATTGCAATCATTACTGCGTGTGAATAGTCAGTCAGTTCTGTTTAGGGGGAACGACGGTTTATGAATCCGTATCAACCGATCGTTGTCTTCGACGAATTGAGGTGAAAGGAACGGAAAGGAATCGGGATGGGAGAGAGATAAGAAAGAAATAACGACTTCCAGCCGCATTGGGTATTGTGGCAATTCAACGGCGAAAGTTAAAAATTTGCGCCGGGCCGGGGCTCAAACCCGTTTGCTCCGCTTCTCTAGAACGGTTCCCTTAACCGCCTCGGCTATCCGGACACGCTTCCCGTCTGACCCAAATTCCCAACTTCCCGCTCGCCACACGACAGACGAACCCCGCCCATTAATCACCTACTCGCACATTTCTGATTGTCGTGAGTTCCGACGTTGGTCGTGCATTCGCGCCGAGACGTTGAGACCTCCGTCGCGCCCGTAGAATTGTACAGGGTACTTCCGTAAGAGCGTGCAAAAATTTAACAGGGCAGATAAAATGCTCCACTGTACAATTTGAGGTAGGGAATCGGAGGTGGGAGAAGCCAGCTTAGGGAGATAATAGGAATAAAATCACATTGTGTACTTTTTTGGTTCAAATGGCTCTGAGCACTATGGGACTTAACATCTATGGTCATCAGTCCCCAAGAACTTAGAACTACTTAAACCTAACTAACCTAAGGACATCACACAACACCCAGCCATCACGAGGCAGAGAAAATATCTGACCCCGCCGGGAATCGAACCCGGGAACCCGGGCGTGGGAAGCGAGAACGCTACCGCACGACCACGAGATGCGGGCGTGTACTTTTCTATTTACATTAGTTACAGTTAACTGCAAATACCACCATTCTCACAATGAACGTACCGTTAGTACTGTGTCTTACTAAATGTCCTGAAACTGATAACTACAAGCCTCAGTGCAGGCATGACATCGGCGAACAAGATTCTGACGCATCCTGACAAATATCTCTGCTGTGTTTCGAATCACATCACAGGCTGCTACAATTCAGGCAACTAGTCCCATCTCCGTATCCACTGGGGCCTCACAAACAGCCTTTGGATTTCCCCTAGGGAAATAATCAGGGGAATTCAGGTCAGGTGACCTTGTAGGCCATAGAGTAGGACCTCCCCTTCCAGTCCAACGATCAGGAAGTACAGCAGTGAGATGGTATAGGACATCCACACTGAAGTGTGGCGGTGCACCGTCCTGTTGTTCATTCATAGCACTCTCTCTCATCGGACAATGTAAATACGATACAAGACAGCCACATTATGGACAAGGAAAGTAAACAAAACCTGCATCATGACTTCCTAGTGATCAGGCTCGTCCTCTTAGTTACCTTACAGGAAACAAAGAACGTACGTGTAAATAAACAGCACAGTACGTGTAAACTTGTACGCATGTTAGTTGTAAATAAGCTGGAAAACAGTAATACTAGGCAAAGCGAAAGACAAGTTTATTTCCATATCTCCTTAAGCTGTCTTGTCCGACCCCAGGTTTCCTACCTCAAACTGTTCAGCGGGGCATTCTCTATGGGCTGTTACATTCTTTCACGCTCTTACAGAAACACCCTGTAGATATGAGTTGTGTCTCTACGGTCGTACATTTCCGCCAGAACAGATGAAACGTACCCTTAGAAAAATTTATGAATTACTGTGCTGATAAACCTCTTACATTATTTGATTTTCAAACAGCTGAGCAGAACTGAACGTTCCCAGACATTTCGCTCTTCACCTATTCTGATCAACACTAAACTGACACACAATATTTTTTGCGCAACGCAATCTGACTTTCAATAATCCGTACAAAAGAATGGCACTGACTAACAATAACTTATACCTTTATGAATCACTTACCTCACAAAAATCTTCGTTACTCAAACTACTGCAAAACAGCGAGCGCCAGTACTGCCAGCTAAATAAAAGATTCAAACTACTGAAGGCACTAACTACTTATAGGCATAGTTAGCAAATGAAAGATTTTGATAAAGAACAAACAATGTATTTACCTTAATAGTGTTCAAAAGTAACACAGATGATGTGCCTTACCGAACGAAAGTGCTGGCAGGTCGATAGACACACAAACATACACACGAAATTCAAGCTTTCGCAACAAACTGTTGCCTCATCAGGAAAGAGGGAAGGAGAGGGAAAGACGAAAGGATGTGGGTTTTAGGGAGAGGGTAAGGAGTCATTCCAATCCCGGGAGCGGAAAGACTTACCTTAGGGGGGAAAAAAAGGACACACACACATACCCATCCGCACATACACAGACACAAGCAGACATTAATGGCCTTTACAAATGTCTGCTTGTGTCTGTGTATGTGCGGATGGATATATGTGTGTGTGTGTGTGTATGTGTGTGTGTGTGTGTGTGTGTGTGTGTGTGCGCGCGCATACCTGTCCTTTTTTCCCCTAAGGTAAGTCTTTCCGCTCCCAGGATTGGAATGACTCCTTACCCTCTCCCTAAAACCCACATCCTTTCGTCTTTCCCTCTCCTTCCCTCTTTCCTGATGAGGCAACAGTTTGTTGCGAAAGCTTGAATTTCGTGTGTATGTTTGTGTGTCTATCGACCTGCCAGCACTTTCGTTCGGTAAGTCACATCATCTGTGTTTTTAGATATTTTTCCCACGTGGAATGTTTCCCTATATATATATATATATATATATATATATAAAGTTCATGACATCCAGTCTTACAAATTTACTGTCTCTGATGGACACACGTCGAGATCATCCGCTCTCAAAACTCCGCCATTTCTCTCCCCACATCCACCACTGCTGGCGGCTCACCTCCAACTCCGCAACACTACGCGCTGTTAACAGCCAACTGCCCAACACTGCAATAGCAAATTCAAACAATGCAAACCAGCCACAGGCTGCACACAGCACAGTCACTGATTTTCATGTAGAGCGCTACGTGGCGTTATCAACATAAGAACCTAACAGCCTACTTACACAGACGCCACTCGCAACTGAATTTCGTAATGTTAGAATACAGTAAATGTTCCAAAATCTTACTGCAAATTGATGACATTGATATGGGCCTGTAGTTCAGCACTTTACTCCTATTTCCTTCAAAATGTTCAAATGTGTGTGAAATCTTAGGGGACTTAACTGCTAAGGTCATCAGTCCCTAAGCTTACACACTACTTAACCTAAATTATCCTAAGGACAAACACACACACCCATGCCTGAGGGAGGACTCGAACCTCCGCCGCAACCAGCCGACTCCTATTTCCTTCCTGTTGTTATGGTGTAACCTGTGCAGCTTTCCAGTCCTCAGCATCTTTCGTCGACGGAGCGGTTATGTATGATAGTTAAATATGGAGCTATTACATCAACATACTTCGAAAGCAACCTAATTGGTGTACTCTATGGACCAAGACTTACCTTTATTAAGGCGAGGTTTACTATCTTTGGCCCGAAAAAGCATGATCATTGAGAATTTTTTTCTCGGGCCGTGTAATACATATCAATGTCAAATTTGGGCAAAATGTTAATTGATATTTCCTCTACAAACTGGATTTTTTTTTGACGAGAAATGTCGAAGAGCAAAGGCGGAAGTGCCGTCGCAACGAAACAAAATTTCGATGTAGACTTCTACGCGCGGTATGTCACAGGTTAGGCGGCTCGACTGAAATCAAAATTGTGTTGACGTTAGCGAAGTATATAAGATTCTTCAGGAGTTGTACCTCGCTTAAGTTATTTGGACTATAGGAAACAAAATGGCGGCCATTTGAAAAAAATGGTGTTCTTTCATCGATTTTTCGACTTCTTCGGCCAAGTAAAAATATTTATTGTTGATGGAACGGAATAAAAGTAGTACAACTCCTAGAAAATTTAGTTAGCTTCGTCAGAAACAAAGAATCGTGCCAATCGGTTCAGTAGATTTGAAGTTACCATACCGCGCGATAATAAAATGTCATTTAGAGAAAAACTCGTTTGAAGTTCTGACTACATGTAAAAGCAATATTATGCAACGTACGTTCAATCTGCTATTCCGAGTCCTTCGTCTTCCTTTTAGGGGGCGTTCTGCCCGATCTGGGCCATCCTGCGCTGCTCCAGAGTCACTTGAAAGGCCGGTGACGAGCGGTTTTTGGCCACTTGAATCCGGTGGTCGTCCGAATGCTTGGCGAACTGCGTCGAATAGATTCCCAGGGTGACGTCCATCGTTGTCATGGTCTTCAGAATTGCTGACTACCCTTCGTTGAAGCTGCTCACTGCCAGGAAAGTCGCAATCTCCACAGTCTTTGCACCAGAATCCAAATGCTTGGGGGCTAACATCCAAACACACTCGTTCAAAATTTCATTTTAATTTTGTGTTTTTCCTCCCAAGCACTAGTACAATAAGTCGTCCTCCGAAATAAAAAAAAAATGGTGTGAAAAAAGTCCGATTTCAGGCAGGTGCATTTTTTTGTTCAACCACGAATAACAAACATTTCCGTTCCGTATTCGGGAAAACCGTTTCAGGGGTGGAGTCTAAACACTTTTATGGATCCAAAAGTGAAATTTTTAAAAAATAGATTTTTTGAACCAAAGATAGTAAACCTCCCCTTAAGTGATTTGAGTTGCATCACTACGCCGAGGATATCTATTCGTAAGTCATGTTGGCAGCAGTTGTCCATTCAAATCCTGTAACATTTACTTGGTCTTCTTTCATGAAGAAATTGCGGAAAATTACATTTAGTAACTCGGCCTACGACCTTGCTGCAGTGGTAACACAGGTTCCCGTCAGATCACCGAAGTTAAGCGCTGTCGGGCTTGGCTAGCACTTGGACGGGTCACCGTCCGAGTCTGCCGAGTGCTGTTGGGTTGCGGGCTGCACTGAGCCCCTTGGAGGCCAATTCAGGAGCTACCTGATTGAGATGTAGCGGCACCAGTCAAGAAAACTGACAACGGACGGTGGAGCGGTGTGCTGACCACATGCCCCTCCGTACCCGCATCCGGTGACGCCTAAGGATGAGGAAGACACGGCGGCCGGTCGGTGCTATGGGCCTTCAAGAATTATTCGGACGGTGTTTGCTTTTTAAGGTTAGTAACTTCGCTTTAGTGGCACCTGTCGTAGGCAACATTACCACCACTATCGCGTTATGAAGGCCTCAATTGTACACTACTGTCGATTAAAATTACTACAGCACGAAGATGACGTGCTACAGACGCGAAATCTAACCGACTTTGATAAAGGTCGGATTGTAGCCTATCGGGATTGCGGTTTATCGTATCGCAACACTGCTGCTCGCGTTGGTCGAGATCCAATGACTGTTAGCACAATATGGAATCAGTGGGTTCAGAAGGGTAATACGGAACGCCGTGCTGGATTCCAACGGCCTCGTATCACTAGCAGTCGAGATGACAGGCATCTTATCCGCATGGCTGTAACGGATCTTGCAGCCACGTCTCGATCCCTGAGTCAACAGATGGGGACGTTTGCAAGACAACCATCTGCACGAACGTTTCGACGACGTTTGCAGGAGCATGGACTATCAGCTCGGAGATCATGGCTGCGGTTACCCTTGATGCTGCATCACAGACAGGAGCGCCTGCGATGGTGTACTCACCGACGAACCTGGGTGCACGAATGGCAAAACGTCATTTTTTCGGATGAATCCAGGTTCTGTTTACAGCATCATGATGGTAAAATCCGTGTTTGGCGACATCGCGGTGAACGCACATTGGAAGCGTGTATTCGTCATCGCCATACTGGTGTATCACCCGGCGTGATGGTATGGGGGTGCCATTGGTTACACGTCTCTTGTTCGCATTGACGGCACTTTGAACAGTGGACGTTACATTTCAGATGTGTTACGACCCGTTGCTCTACCCTTCCTTCGATCCCTGCAAAACCCTACATTTCAGCAGGATAACGCACGACCGCATGTTTCAGGTCCTGTACGGGCCTTTCTGGATACAGAAAATGTTCGACTGCTGCCCTGGCTGGCACATTATCCAGATCTCTCACCAATTGAAAACGTCTGGTCAATGGTGGCCGAGCAACTGGCTCGTCACAATACGCCAGTCAATACTCTCGAACTGTGGTATCGTGTTGAAGCTGCATGGGGCAGCTGTACCTGTAGACGCCATCCAAGCTCTGTTTGACTCAATGCCCAGGCGTATCAAGACCGTTATTACGGCCAGAGGTGGTTGTTCTGGGTACTGATTTCTCAGGATTTATGCACCCAAATTGCGTGAAAATGCAATCACATGTCAGGTCTATTATAATATATCTGTCCAATGAATACCGATTCATCATCTGCATTTCTTCTTGGTGTAGCAATTTTAACGGGCAGTAGTGTATTGTGCCGCTGGTGAGCGTCGCATACGACCAGAATGTAAGATCATTTAAGTCAAAGATGAAAATCGCGACACCGCGAGGATTTCCGTCAGAAAATGACGTCCTCGAAGGGACGCCGAACGCTGATCTACCTTCGGGCAGTTAAGATCGTACGCGGCGTCGATTGCTAGAAGGAGTGAGTGCCTCCTTCGTTGTCGTACTTCACTAGCGGCCAGCTGTCAACAGGCTCAGCGCAGCCCAGCAGTCGTCGTGGTTTCCTGTGGTCCCCGGCAGCCGCGCCGACAGCCGCTGTCACCAGCGTCGCGCGCTCAGCGCCGGCCTCTCCGCCGCTCCAGAGGTCGCCCGGCCGCTTTCTAAGGCGACGCCGTGAATGAAGTCCGGCTTTCCACGGCCACGGGCCGAGGCGCGCTACAACAACAACGGCGCCGGGCCTGTCCGTCTCGGGGGTCGGACGCGGTACATCCATTAGGAGACGGGCGGCGGAACTGCTCCATCACTCTTATCGCTAACTCGCTCATCTCGACCGGTTCCCTGTGTTCTACTTAGACACAGCTGACGCAACTCATTCAAACGGCTCTTTGTTCCTGGACGTACTGGCTGCTGCCTCGTGTTTACCATCGCTGCCAAGTAAGTTCGTGTCTTGTAGGGAGGGGAGTGGAACGGGGTCATTAATTTTTCTCATTATTAATAAAATTTTCTCGGGCTTCCAGCCGCGTCAGGTGGTTAAAAAACCACGAGCTTTCGACAGAGCTCTCCCCGGTCATTGTCAAGTGGTAAGACTGACTGCTGTGTCGCCGTGGCCGCGTCGTTATATAGCCCCACTGCTGGCAGTGACGTCACTGGTGCTCTCTTCCTCGCTATATATGGTAATGTTTCCATTCCGCGTCCTTCGCGCCCCTTTCAACATCGCGATAGCCGGGTCCCAGGCTGTGCTGAGCAGCAAACCTCCGTTCTTGTTGATGGTGTTTTCAGAGGTTTTTATTTCATAGCTTCCTCTATGACGTTATCCCAAAATCCCTTCGTCTTCATAGCGACAGATGTTTCGTCGAATAGAATTCGGTGTCCGTTTTCTAAGGCGTGTTCTGCCACGGCTGATTTTTCTGGATAGCTTAAGAGTAAGCACCTCTCGTGTCCCGTCCGGCGTTGCTCCACCGTGCGTATGGCCGACGTAGTAACAGCGACACTGACATGGTATCTTGTACACTCCAGGCGTTCTAAGACCCAGATCGTCCTTCACAGGCCTCATGAGCTGACGAATTTTTGCTGGGGGGCCTGAACACAAATGAAATGTTATCTCTTCAGCACTCCGTCGTCAGGCCACGAGTGGCTTACCGGGACCATCCGACCGCCGTGTCATCTTCAGCTGAGGATGCGGATAGGAGGGGCGTGGGGTCAGCACACCGCTCTCCCGGTCGTTATGATGGCATTCTTGACGAAGCCGCTACTACTCGGTCGAGTAGCTCCTCAATTGGCATCACGAGGCTGAGTGCGCCCCGAAAAACGGCAACAGCGCATGGCAGCCTGGATGGTCACCCATCCAAGTGATGACCACGCCCGACGGCCCTTAACTTCTGTGATATCACGGGAACCGGTGTATCCACTGCGGCAAGGCCGTTATCTTCCCGACACTATACCACAGAAAGGCAAAAACACAAGTTTCTTGCTTTCTTCTTCGCTGGTGTTTTCTATTGGTGTGTTCCTTGCGTGTCACGCCAGATACAGCCTGTGACACCTGTCCATGACTGTACCCGTTTTCCCTGAACACTTTTCGGAGGTGGCTCAGTTCTAGTGGCAGACTTTCTGTGTCTGAGACGACTTTAGCACGATGGACGAGGCTATTCAGGACTCCACGTTTTTTTTTTTTTTTTTGTCATTATTGTCTGTATAGCAGTGGCAATGAAAAGCGTGCATTCCGTCAGGGAGGCGCTCGGCTCAAAATCAGCTATTAGCGAACACTAAGAAGCAATGGGATCGACTTTCTGAACCCGACTGTACGGTGAGGGTGGTAAATATCCCACGTATCACGTCCTTCAGCCATTCTCCCTGGGGGCCTTCGTTTGCGAATAATCGACGAAAACAATTTCAGAATTTTGCGTGATGCTTAATAGCGTTAAATAGGTGGTGTTACATAGACTGTTCGCGTGGTGTAATGGGTAGGATAATAGTTTCACATGCAGGAGGTTGAGGGGTTCGAATCTTTTGAGGTGCAGTAGATTTTTATATTCTTTTAACTTTATCGAAAAGACGTAGATCATTATTTTTATTCTGTTAATTGGTTTAAGTGTAATTTTTTACTTCTATTCCTTTGTCACGTTATTTTAATCAGTGTATAATCTGAAACTTCGGAGACGAGGACTGTTTGCATCAGCATGACAACGCACCATGTTATAAAGCAACATCTCTGCGGCAATGGTTTGTGGACGGTAACATTCGTCAAATGACTGGCTTTCCCATAGTCCTGGCTTGAACCCATTTGAAAACCTTTGGGATGTAGTAGAACGCCGAATTCTCCCCGGACCCCGGAGTCCAACGATACAACCTTCTCTGATTTCGCTCTTGAAGAATATTCCTCCACAGATATGAAGACACCTCATAGGAATTTTCGCTAGAAGTGTTCAAGCAGTTATAAAGACGGGGGATGGACACATCGTATATTAATGACTACCGTAAATGCCCCCATACTTTAATCAGTCAGTGTATGCTCACTTACAATCTGTTACCTGTGTCGTGCTCGAATAAGGGATGTCTCGCTCCAAGACAATAAAACACCGAACACCATATGGGTCACGGTTACCGCAAGTTATTCACTGGCTGCGGCTTTCTCTCGTACGACACGTAATTGATACAAAGCAAATTCTGCTAATTTGCTGATGTAAACTTCCTGAGCCTGAAGAGACCAGTTTTTGTAACTATAAATAAATAAATAAATAATCCCAAAGTAACTTGTCAGTAAAATTTAATTGTTGACAACGCGTTTCGGATGCTGGGCTCCATCTGATTGTGTTGTGTCGATTCCCTAAGGTCTCGACACAATGAGTGGATAGGTGCACGCGAAACTAACGCAGACGGGCGTAAATTCTGAAACAGGAGACTGGATGAAAAACTATAAAGAAAAGAAGAGAGATTTTAATATACTTAACTTTAATGTAGTCTTGTTCTTGTTGAAATACATCTCTTGCATAGTAGTAAGCAATTAGCAATGATACACATGGCGCCTTGCTAGGTAGTAGCGATGGACTAGCTGAAGGCTATTTAATCTGTCTCTCGGCAAATGAGAGGAATACTTGATACGTCTTGTCGCAAGCTATGTCGTCCGTACAACTGGGGCGAGGTCAAGTCCGTGTCTTGTGACCTGCCCTGTGGTGGCGCTACGTTTGCGAATACACAGTGGCGACACGCGGGTCCGACATGTACTACAGGACCGCGGCCGATTTAAGTTACCACCTAGCAAGTGTGGTGTCTAGCGGTGACACCACAGATTGTAAGCTCCCTCATGACTTATCACCTAATGCGATATATAATCACAATTGCGCGTGCCTAACGAATTTAATTTTTTCCGAGGCTATCATCTCCGAAGAAATTTTGACCGGTTAGGTAAGAGAAGTATACAACAATCGTTATAATGAACAACATGTTCTACTTCTGAACTTGTTACTTATATGGATTATGTTTAGTACTTAAAACAGTGGCATTACACAGATGAGATACGAAACCAAAAGGGGCACCACATGACTCAAGAGTCCACAACGAAACTAATTGAAATAATGCAGCAATTAAGTAATATGGTAGCCATCCCAATTGGGCACTGTCTGTCCATTATCTCACCATTAATGCGGGAAGCAATAAACAATCGTCTGGCTGTCCGTGTAGCGACACAATACGCTACGTAACAATAATGAATAAAGAAAGCAGTGGTCTTATAACGTTAATACTTAACTGTGTTAATTTGGAGACAGGTATTTAAACTCGTTATTGACAAGTAGATGACTGATCGGAGGTAGCTCTTTTGTTTCGACAGTGATTTACGCAACCTCAAATTAACTTTTACTTAAGTGTACTACATTCCTTTACATGGTAAGCTATGTACGTTAAATAGATGGTAATCACTACGATAATTTACTGTATGAAATAAGCAACTGTTGGCGCCCAACAGACTGCAGGCGCCAAGATACGAATCACGCCAGTACACAACAGCAATTTTACAATAGACATTGCTTTGAAATAAGTGAACTTAATTTATTCTTTTCTTTGATTTGAAACTTCCAAAATTACTTTAATTTTAATCTATTTTACTGTACTTTGTCTTTACTAAATTATCAAGAACGACTTTGCCTCGATATACTATTGAACAATACTGTTAACTTATAGACGCTTCGTTATTAATTACTTTCAGTTATTCTTTTAGCAAAGAAAAGAACCGGCAATGATCTTTAGTACTTTCCTGTTATGTATTTAAACATCGACACTCTAGTATTCAGTAACTGGAAAGGAAGAGGGCGTTAAGTGCATGACAATGTCTGAAGATAATGACCTGCAGTTTTCACCTACAACACTCATTATTGTAATAAATTTCGCTGAGAATGTCACTGGGTAATGCCTCACAAAGTTCCTGACATTGACGAAAATAAATAACCTTACAATTCGTTGCAGATGTTAAGCTGTCGTCTCTGTTGCCGTGTACAATGCTCCCATTACTCCATGTAATTTTGTGGACACACTTTGATACGCAATGAAAAGTTATGGGTCAGGATGGTAACGTTTTTGAAGCCTCTCCTATCCCCACTCTCGTCATGCTCCTAGTGCCTAGCTAGTAACAATTCCGGCTTACATAAGCACGACAGTGGACGCCACTTGCACACTTGGGTCCAGCGACAGCACTCCTACACAAGTTATACTCCCAGCCAACGTTTTGTTTTCCATAATGGCATTAAACCAAAATAAGTACATCACAATACAAAATAGCGCATACGGGTTACAGCACATCACATTTGTATTTAACATACAGAATGAAACTACAGTGAGGTAATAAAAGCCATGGGATAGTATCGTGCACAAATACAGATCGCGGTAGTATCGCGTAGACAAAGTATAAAAATGCAGTCCATTGACTGAGCTATCATTTATATTCAGGTGGTTCATGTGAAATGGTTTCGACATCATTATGGCCGCACGACGGAATACAACAGACATTGACGCAGAATGGTAGTTCGAGCTAGATGCATGGGACATTCCATTTCGGAAATCGTCAGGGACTCAAATATTCAGAGATCTATAGTGTGAAGAGCGTGCTGAGAATACTGTCTCTCACTACGGACAAGGTAGTGGCCAACGGCCGTCGCTTAACGACCGAGAGCAGCGGCGTTTGCATAGAGTTGTCAGTGATAACAGACAAGCACCACTATTGGAAATAACAGCAGAAATCAATGCGGGACGTACGACGAACGTATCCGTTAGCACAGTGCGGGGAAAACTGCCGATAATGGTCTATGGCAGGAGACGACGGATGCGAGTGCCTTTGCTAAACGCACGACATAGCTGCAGCGCCTTCCCTGAGCCCGTGACCACATCAGTTGGACCTTAGACGACTGCAAAACAGTGGCCTGCTCAGATGGGTCTCGATTTCTGCTGGTAAAAGCTAATGGTAGGGTTCGAGTGTGGCGTAACCCCCACGAAGCCATGGAGCGATGTTGTCAACAAGGCACTGTGCAAGCTGGTGGTGACTCCATAACGGTGTGGGCTGTGTTTACATGGACTGGACCGTGTCCTCCGGTCCAACTGAACAGAACTTCGACTGGAAATGGTTATGATCGGCTACTTGGAAACCATTTGCTTTCTTGTACTTCATATTCCCAAACAACGATGTCGCTGCGCCACAGTTGTTCGCGATTGGTTTGAAGAACATGCTGGACAGTTCGAGAGAAGAATTTGGTCACCCAGGTCGCCCGATATCAGTCGCACCGAATATTTATGGAACATAATAGAGACGTGCGTTCGTGCACAAAATCCTTCGCCGCCGACACTTCCTCAATTATGGACAGCTATAGAGACAGCATGGCTCAATATTTCTGCAGGGAACTTCCGACGACTTCTGGAGTCTGTGCAACGTCGAGCTCCTGCGCTACGCCGGGCAAAAGGAGGCCCGACAAGATATTGGGAGGTGTCACATGATTTTCGTCACCTTGGTGCATTTAAAAAATAAAACTAGGATACCATATTTGAATTCATAAAAATTAGAAACCCCTTACGTTCAGTACCACAAATTTTTCGGAAGAACCAAAAATTTGATTATCAGAAAGACAAATAATTGAAAGATGTTGAGAAATATCCCACATTTTCTACTTCATGCTATGTTATTGTAGACCCAAAAGGTTGTATATACCCGGTATAGGAACCGAAACGTTAATAAATATGTATAACTATTGGACACCAGGGACGTAAGGGGTTCCAACATCAAATAAATTGCAACAAATGATGTTTTCTCGCGATTTGTTAATGTATTGACAGCAAACTAGTGTACAATACGTGCTGCAATGTAAATCACGAGGTTTGGGCGAAACGTCCTTGCCCTTGTAGTTTACGTACTTTCTATTTTACTGTCTCGCTTCCTGTATAGTATTACATTTACGTTTCATGCGAACGCGTATCCTTCTCTCTCTCTCTCTCTCTCTCTCTCTCTCTCTCTCTCTCTCTCTCTCTCTCTCTCTCTTGGTGGTTCTGCATTACCCATATTAGAAATGCCTTAACAAGAGAGAAGTAATAATTAAACAGTGTAATAATGCAACGAAAACAGTATAATAGTACTTACACTACACTCATGTACCGTTTATGTATATTATTGAGTGTCATGAGTTTATCAGTCAGGTACAACAACCTTAGAGAAAAAAAGTAAACTACGGAGGAAAACAATGAGAAATCAAAGGGAGTGATATCTCCACCCATTAAGTGTAGAAATGCCACTTTCACTGGACATTAGGCGTTTCTGAGCAAAAGAGTAAAATTTACCATCTCATAACATGGAAACCATTAAAAATGGTTCAAATGGGTCTGACCACTATGGGACTTAACTTCTGAGGTCATCAGTCCCGTAGAACTTGGAACTACTTAAACCTGACTACTTAAACCTAAATAACCTAAGGGCATCACACACATTCATGCCCGAGGCAGGATTCGAATCTGCGACCGTAGCGGTCGCGCGGTATCAGACTGAAGCGCCTAGAGCCGCTCGGCCACCCCGACCGGCTGGAAACCATTAAGCCGACATGAGGTATTTCTGTCACAGTCACTACCGCTAGCTTCAAAGATACACAATCCACCATTATCTCATTTTGATGATGATGGTTTGTGGGGCGTTCAACATCGTGGTCATCAGGACCTTTACAAGTTCCCAGTCTTTCCATTTCCAGTCTCGCCACGTCTAGAATGATGATGACATGTTGAGGACTACACAAACATCCAGTTCCCGCACGGAGAAAATCCCCAACACGGCCGGGAATTAAACCCAGGACCCCGTGATCCAGAGGCAACAACGCTAGTTCCTAGACCACGAACTGCGGACGTTATCTCATTTTGCAAAAGTGAGGAGTTTCTGATTTTTATCGATTCATTAACAACAAACATAGAGAGAAAAATATGATAGTTAGCACCTCTATATTATAATGTTGCAAGGTGCTCGTTTCGATGTGCAGCTCGCTGGTAGTTCGACAGGGAATCTGGCGATGTCGAAATTACAGCAGCCCTCTGCACCACCGTCGAGTACGTTTCTCGAGAGTGCTGCGTTTGAGCTTTATACACACGTTGTGTACAGAAACGTTGTTTGATAATACGGCGGTAATAGTGTAACTCGACATCGTGTAGACGCCCGTGTGGCGCGGCAGGAATGAGAGTAAGTAGACCCTGCGTATCAGATGTCGCCCACCGAGACGGACCACCACGGACGGCCGCGCCCCCGCCGCCCACGCTGGCCGGCGGCCGCGTGAGAAGGGCCGGCGCGCATCTGTCTGGCCCTGCCCTGTATCTTGGCCCTGTGATCTCGTTAGGGGCATCTCTGGCGGCAACTGCGGCCTCCGTCGTTATGGCGGCGCGCAGTTTTCGTTTCGCGGCCGCGATCGCCGACCGATATCCAGGGCCGCCTGCCTCCCTAGCGGCGTAATTGGCTGGCTGGCTGGCTGTCGGTATTGTGTAGTTCCTCAGGAACATCTGGGCACAGCTTCTAACGTGGCGCTGCCAAGCAGTCAGTTTCTAGCTCCCAACCAAATCGCCTTACATCTACATGGATACTGTGCAAATCGCACTTAAGTGCCTGGCAGGGAGTTCATCGAACCACCTTCACAATAATTTCGTTAACTGAGTCTTCCGTCGGTTCTTGGTAGAACAACATTATAATACATGAAAAGCGCTACTCTCATTTTGTTCAACAGTATTACAGTACTTTCAATATGTTAACCGCTTTTCGGGTTACAGGGCCATATTCAGACATTTGCTGAGTATTGTCACCAAAGAAGTTACAATGTTTGTAAGCAACATTGTAAAAGAAATTACACGTCTGGATTGAAGCGGAAATACACAGTAAATAACATCTTTGACAATGTGGTGATAACGCATTGTAAGAAGTAAAGAAAAGAACAGTAAATAAATAAAAACGGAGTAAACAAAAACAAAATTTAGTGAGACAAACCTCACATTATTATACCCGCGTGTATAGAGAAGCTATAGAGATCTACAAGCACGAAAATAATTTTAATAAAAAAGAAGGATTAAAACTAGACAAGATATGGCGGTCGCCTCTGTACCAACGAAGTGACTATCGATTACCTATAATCGAGAGAGATAGTTTTAAAGTCGGAAGCACGTGATGAGTCGTGGCGCCATCTAAGCGCTCTATATAAATGGGACCTCCAGTACGTAGCAGCCAGTCGCAGACTCACCTCAGATGATATTGCCCGCAGTATGCAACTAAACGTCAGGAAAGAGCTGTAGTTTTATGTATGGACCACGGCAATTCAGCCCGGAAGTTTTAATTAATGAAGACACCGGCGGTAAACAAAAATGGTTCAAATGGCTCTGAGCACTATGGGACTTAACTTCTGGGGTCATCAGTCCCCTAGAACTTAGAACTACTTAAACCTAACTAACCTAAGGACATCACACACATCCATGCCCGAGGCAGGATTCGAACCTGACTGTAGACTGTAGCGCCAAGAACCGATCGGCCACTCCGGCCGGCACGGAGTAAACAGAAAAAACTTTGGTAACACAAAACAGGAACAGCAAGTCTACATAACAGTTTATATTAATAAACAAAATAAATATTGTATTGGTTTTTTATTAATATAAAATGTTATGTAGGCTTGCTGTTCCTGTATTGTGTTAAAAGTTTTACATCTTTACTCCGTTTTTATTTATATACTGTTCAATTTTTTACTTTCTACATTGCATTACCACCACATCGTCAAAGAAGTTATTTACTGTACGTTTCTGCTTCAATCTAGACTTGTAACTTCTTTCGCAATGTTGTTTACAAACACTGTCATTTTGGTGAGAATACGCAGTAAACGCCTGAAGATGGCCTTTTAAGCCGCAAACCGGTTAACACAATAAAAGTAATACTGTAGCACAAAAGAAAACTAGCGCTTTTCATTTATTCGGCAACATACTTTCGCATTCGGAGGAGAAAGTTGGTGATCGAAATGTCGTTAGAAGATCCCGTCGCAACGAGGAACGCCTTTGTTTTAATGACGTCCACCCCCAATTCCTATTCACGTCAGTCACACACTCTCCGCTATTTCTCGATAATACAAAACACGCTGCCCTTCTCTGAACTTCCTCGAACTACTCCGTTGATCCCATCTGGTAAGGATCCCACACCACACAGCAGTACTCCAAAAGAGGACGGTCAAGCGTAGAGTAACCAGTTTCTTTAGCAGATCTGTTGCATCTTGTTAGTGTTCTGCCAATAAATCGCAGTCTTCGGTCCGCATTCCATGCAACATTTTCTGTGTGTTCTTTCCAATTTAAATTGTTCTTAATTTTAATTCCTAAGTATTTAGTTGAATTTAGGGCCGTTGCATTTGACTAATTTATCGTGTAACCTACGTTTAACGGATTCCTTTTAGCACCCACGTGGGTGATCTCATACTTTCTATCATTTAGAGTGAATTGCCAGTTTTCGCACCATACATATCTTTTCTAAATCGTTTTGCAATTTATTTTTTGATCTTCTGATGTCTTTACTAGACGATCATCACGTAAATCGTTTATATAGATACTGAACAGCAGAGGGCGTATAATACTAACTTGAGGAACACCAGAAATCAGTTCCGTTGTACTTGATGACTTTCCGTCGGTTGCTACGAACTGTGATCTGTCTGACAAGAAATCACGAATCCAGTCGCATAACTGAGACGATATTCCATAAGCACGCAATCTAATTACTAGCCGCTTGTGAGGTACAGTGTCAAAAGCCTTAGAAAAACTAGAAATACGGAATCAATTTGAAATCCCTTGTCAATAGCACTCAGCAGTTCATGTGAGTAAGGAGCTAGTTGTGTTTCACGAGAACGATGTTTAGAAAAATAAACAAAAACATTACAGCTACTCAGTACCTCAGACATGGCTGACTCAAGGCCTCAATCATGGCTGACACCTATTGTAAAACTGGCATTGGACAAAATGAAACTGATGCTCACTTAACACAGCGCGACAAGAATTCCGCTTCCTTCTCTGCCAGGGGTCAGTATACCGTGGCTCGCGGGCTGCACGCTGTCCGGATCAAGTATTTATGCGGGTCACGTTTCTCAGCCATACTTCATAATAATTTTCATCTAACAACGCGTAGCAGAAAAAATGTCCACTGCAGTTAACACCTTCTTAAGGACGTGGCTTTACTGCTCAGCAAAAAAGGAAGACCAGTAGTTTAACATGTGTCCAATTTAAATAGGCGTTTGTGAATTCGGCCCCAAACTAAGTAAATTTTTCCTTTTATCTCAGGGGCAAAGGGGTAAGTGGCGCGGCCACTGTGGGGTCAGAGGAAGTGAGAGGGCATGGGGGGAATATTTTATTGTTGGTCTTGTGCACTGCTGACAGCTCGTAGGCGTGTCTGCATAGTACCAAAGAGGTGCTGTAGTATAAATTTTGACACATAAATAACTAGGATTTGTGAACGCACATTACAGAGGCAGTGACTTTAAAATGTGGTACTTATTTGCCGCAAGAAATATTAAATTAATTATGGCTGTTGTAATCCAGCGCAGTGAGTAGATGATAACTGGCACTTAAATCAATTATAAAACTCCTGTGATTGTGTGTCATAGTTAACAGTGCATTTAAATACAAGGAAAAATATTATTATTAATGAAAGTGATTCGTAGACGTAGCAAATCCACAAATACCTCTCAACACATCTCTACTACAACTGCTGTTGGAGAGGTTGGCAGCAGTCCAAAACAGAGAACAGTCGACATGAACTGCTCCGAATGGTGCCGACTTTCAACGATCAGTATATGGGGGCCGGCGGCGAACTTACCGTGCCTACTTGGACTCGTAACACACCAATATACGCACTGAAGAGCCAAAGAAACTGGTACACCTACCTATTATCTTGTAGGGTCCCTGCGAGCACGCAAAGTACCGCAGCACGATGTGGTATGGGCTCTACTAGTGTGCGAAGTAGCGCTGGAGGGAAGTGACACCATTAATCTTGCAGAGCTGCCTATAAATCCGTAAGAGTATGAGGGGGTGGAGATCTCTTCTGAACAACACGTTGCAAAGCATCACAGGTAAGCTCCCTAAAGTTGATTTCTGGCGAGTTTGGTGGACAGTGGAAGTGTTTAAACTCAGAAAAGTGTTCCTGAAGCCACTCTGTAGCAATTCTGGACGTATGTGGTGTCGCATTGTCCCGCTGGAATTGCCCTTGTCCTTTGGATTGGAATCCACAACGGACATGAATGGATGCATATGGAGCTGATATCTGTACAGATATCATTTGTGATCGTGCAGCTCTCGAAGAATGAATTATAATGAAATCTAGACCTTGATATTTATCAACGACTGTAAGCAGCGAAAGGTCTAGATTTTATTATAACTTCATGAGTGGATGCAGGTGATCAAACAGGATGCTTACATACGTTTCACCTGTTAGAGTGGTATTTAGACTTATCAGGGGTCCCATATCACTCCAACTGCACATGCTCCACACAATTACAGAGTTTCCACCAGCTTGAAAAGTCCCTTGCAGACGTGCACAGTCCATGATCCATAAGGTTGTCTCCACACCCGTACACGTCCATCCGCTCGGTACAATTTGAAACGAGGCTCGTCCGACCAGGCAACATGTTTCCAGTCATCAACAGTCCAATGTCGGTGCCGACAGCCCGAGGTGAGGCGTGAAGCTTTGTGTCGTGCAGTCATAATGGGTACACGAGTGGGCCTTCAGCTCCGAAAGCCCATATCGATGAAGTTTCATTGAACGCTTCGCACGCTGACACTTGTTGACAGGCCAGCATTGAAATCTACAGCAATTTGCGGAAGGGCTGCACTTCTGTCACGTTGAACGATTCTCTTCAGTCGTCGTTGTCCACGTTATTGCAGGATCTTTTTCCAGCCGCAGCGATGTCGGAGATTTGATGTTTTACCGGATTGGCCGGCCGGGCTTGCCGAGCGGTTCTAGGCGCTACGGTCTGGAACCGCGCGACCTCTACCGTCGCAGGTTCGAATCCTGCCTCGGGCATGGATGCGCGTGATGTCCTTAGGTTAGTTAGGTTTAAGTAGAGGACTGATGACCTCAGAAGTTAAGTCCCATAGTGCTCAGAGCCATTTTACCGAATTCCTGATATTCACGGTACGCTGTGAAATGGCCGTATAGGAAAATCCCCACTTCATCGCTACCTCGGAGATGCTGTGTGTCATCGCTCGTGTGCCGATCATAACTCCAAGTTAAAACTCGCTTAAATCTTTATAATCTGCAATTGTAGCAGCGGTAACCGATTTAACAACTGCGCCGACACTTGTTGTCGTATATAGGCAATGCCGACCGCAGCGCCGTATTCTGCCAGTTTACATATCTCTGTATTTGAATACTCATGCATATACCAGTTTTTTGGGAGTTTCAGTATATATGTTACCAATTAGTAATAAGATCGGTGGGCCTCGCGGGGTGGCCGCTCGGACTAATGTATTTCATAACGGCTGTCGTCGGAGCTTTACATCCTAATTCAGAATAACACAGGCACTGCAACATCTTATTTACACTCCTGGAAATTGAAATATGAACACCGTGAATTCATTGTCCCAGGAAGGGGAAACTTTATTGACACATTCCTGGGGTCAGATACATCACATGATCACACTGACAGAACCACAGGCACATAGACACAGGCAACAGAGCATGCACAATGTCGGCACTAGTACAGTGTATATCCACCTTTCGCAGCAATGCAGGCTGCTATTCTCCCATGGAGACGATCGTAGAGATGCTGGATGTAGTCCTGTGGAACGGCTTGCCATGCCATTTCCACCTGGCGCCTCAGTTGGACCAGCGTTCGTGCTGGACGTGCAGACCGCGTGAGACGACGCTTCATCCAGTCCCAAACATGCTCAATGGGGGACAGATCCGGAGATCTTGCTGGCCAGGGTAGTTGACTTACACCTTCTAGAGCACGTTGGGTGGCACGGGATACATGCGGACGTGCATTGTCCTGTTGGAACAGCAAGTTCCCTTGCCGGTCTAGGAATGGTAGAACGATGGGTTCGATGACGGTTTGGATGTACCGTGCACTATTCAGTGTCCCCTCGACGATCACCAGTGGTGTACGGCCAATGTAGGAGATCGCTCCCCACACCATGATGCCGGGTGTTGGCCCTGTGTGCCTCGGTCGTATGCAGTCCTGATTGTGGCGCTCACCTGCACGGCGCCAAACACGCATACGACCATCATTGGCATCAAGGCAGAAGCGACTCTCATCGCTGAAGACGACACGTCTCCATTCGTCCCTCCATTCACGCCTGTCGCGACACCACTGGAGGCGGGCTGCACGATGTTGGGGCGTGAGCGGAAGACGGCCTAACGGTGTGCGGACCGTAGCCCAGCTTCATGGAGACGGTTGCGAATGGTCCTCGCCGATACCCCAGGAGCAACAGTGTCCCTAATTTGCTGGGAAGTGGCGGTGCGGTCCCCTACGGCACTGCGTAGGATCCTACGGTCTTGGCGTGCATCCGTGCGTCGCTGCGGTCCGGTCCCAGGTCGACGGGCACGTGCACCTTCCGCCGACCACTGGCGACAACATCGATGTACTGTGGAGACCTCACGCCCCACGTGTTGAGCAATTCGGCGGTACGTCCACCCGGCCTCCCGCATGCCCACTATACGCCCTCGCTCAAAGTCCGTCAACTGCACATACGGTTCACGTCCACGCTGTCGCGGCATGCTACCAGTGTTAAAGCCTGCGATGGAGCTCCGTATGCCACGGCAAACTGGCTGACACTGACGGCGGCGGTGCACAAATGCTGCGCAGCTAGCACCATTCGACGGCCAACACCGCGGTTCCCGGTGTGTCGGCTGTGCCGTGCGTGTGATCATTGTTTGTACAGCCCTCTCGCAGTGTCCGGAGCAAGTATGGTGGGTCTGACACACCGGTGTCAATGTGTTCTTTTTTCCATTTCCAGGAGTGTATGTTACAGTTACTTATAAGCTCTGCGTTTCATATACGAGATAATGAGTAATTCGTAAATACCTGATTAGATGTCCTAATCTTGTCAGAAAAAAATAAATAAATCGTATGGTGTAGGATTAAATTTGGGGAATTCCTTTAAGTTAATGCATATAACAAGTATAGCTTCTCACAACACGCACGTGATTTGACACACCGGTTTTTCACCGGACTTGGTTGGTGCTTTTAGAGGCGGTATGGTCTTGCTTCCCTTCAGCCTTCGAATAGATGTAGTCGGCCAGTTACAGGAGAATGTGCAATTTAACATGGATTCGGAACCAGTGCAACTTGGTGTTTAAATGTGGAGAAATCATTGCCAGAGAGGAAAGAAGCGATAAAAGACAGAAAAAAATCAGATGAACGAATGGGAATCCAACCGTCTGCTTTTGGTTTCATAGTCTGCACTACCACGGGGCTTACAAACTCCGAATAATGGTCGGTGGGATTTCATGTCATTCCTCGAAAATAAACTGTTCCACTTTCACATGATGATCTCAGTTATTTTTGAAAGATAATTCTCACTTTATGTTATTTGCTGAGAAAGTAGTTGTTTCGTAAATAAAAGTTCCACAGCTGTATAGTGATTTTATTTATTTATATATGTCAGCTTTTCTCGCCTACTTTCAGGGCTGCAGCTCGTATTGTTGTTCACAGCCTGACTGCAGCTTGACACCTTCGTTGTGGCTGTGGAAAGTCTATTTTCAAAACACGTATCGTAGATGCTGGAGAAGAGGAAGTTCCTTAGTAGTTCCAGCATTGCAGTAAAAACTATGTTTTGAATGCATTTAATGACTAGTTATGTAACAATGAGATGGCGCGATAATTGAAGCAGTTTTGTAAAAACTCTACCACTATAAGGCAAACAACACAAAGGACTAAACACGCCTCGTCAAAGTTCATAGCCAATCAAGCTGATCACTTTCTTCCTGACTGTTCGCGGTAGGACTTAAAATAACAATATTTAAATTTCACGAAGGCTTTCAATCGCTTGCAAAAGAGTAATATATTGCAAGCAGTGGCATTCGAACTCGACAGCCCCCAATCTGACTGTGATCTGAACGCGCTACATCGTCACCACCTGTCATCACGGGCGCTTCTGCCGAAGTATATATCCAACGGATCAAAATCATTAAATCTTCCATTTCTCGGGAACTGCTAGGACCTGGTAGTGTAAATAAAATTTCCTTGTTTTCGAGGCTTCTAACTATTCGACCTGGTTTGAAACAAGTCCTGTAACTGCATCTTAGATATCGAATTTTTTTCAAAAAATTCGATATCTACTTGCTTTAGTGCCCCCCGAATAGTAACTCGAAGTTCGTCGAAAGCTGTGGATAGCAGGAATTGGGCCCTTCTGGTTAGCCAACAAACGATATTACACGATACGGAAGCCTTCAGCTGTAGCACGCTGGGGATGAAAGATTAATCCATTGAATCGTACAGCGTTAGCGTATAATGACTCAGAAATCTGGACACGAAAACAGCAAAAACGTATCCTAAGTTGGAGACACATTTCTCGTTCTCAATTGAATCCAGTGTGGAAGCAGCTGTGGACGGGTAATTTAGTGATCTCCGAATACAGGGATAATAAGATGCGTGTCACACAAAAACGTAGATTGTCTCGTGATGTGCATCGGGACTTGAGCCAGGTAATAATAGAAAGCCGGCCCCCAGAGAAAACCAGAGTGGGCGGCTGGCTCTGGAATTCATGAATACGTAATAGGCGGGCACCTAGTTGCGCTGTAAAACAGATCGAAGTCATCTGCGGGAGAAACCGAGTGAACTCTATCCGACTGAAGCTATCAGAACGTGATCTCACGAAGCAGATGCGAACTGCATATTTAGGCAACCACAGACTCGCAACAGAAATAATGGGCGAAACAGTTCTTCACTTGACATATTTCTAAATGGTGTGGCATTTGAAATCGATTTCATTCAGAGTCTTTCATCTTTTAAACGTGCAGTAAAGAACACAGGACAGAGGATTAAGTTTATTTCTTCGCACCAGTAACGTTATCAGTGGATGTAACAAGCCGATGTACGTAATGTACGAGGGTCGTTCAATAAGTAATGCCCCACATTTTTTTAAAAAAGTCTTTAATATACATAGAAAAACGTCCTTGTTGGTGCTTCACACTTGATGTTTGTTCTGTGCGCCGATGAAGTTTCGAACTGCTCTGGTAGATGGCAGGGCCGTAGTAGAGCGTCAAAATGGCGTCCACATACGACTCACGTTACAAGCAGTGGGCTGTTATTGAATTCTTGTGCGCAGAAAAAGAAACCGTGGTGAACATCCTTAAACGTTTGTGTGGAATGTATGGCGATGCTGCAGTTGATAGCCGTACAGTTAGGCGATGTGTAAAGAAACTTAAAGCCTCAAGAAATGCAGAAACAGAGCTCCATGATCAGCCAGGCTCGGGGCGTCCTGTCACAGCTACTGCTCCAGACATTATGAATCGTGCGGATGCCAGTATTCGTGCTCACCGGCGGATCACAACTCGACAATTGGCTTTACAGTTGTCGGTCAGCATTGGAAGTGCATCTGCAATGATCGAGACTCTCGGATATTCAAAGAGGTGCTCACGCCTCATCCAACCTACAGTCCAGACCTGGCATCCTCGGATTTCCATATCTTTGTTCCGCTTAAAGATTCTCTACGGGCAGCACATTTCAAATATGAAGAGAGTGTCAGTCATGCAGACAAAACATGACTTTGCCTACAGGACAAGAGCTTTTACCATCAGGGAATACATGCTCTTCCACAACGTTGGCATTCGGCCATAGAATATGGTGGAGACTACATAGAAAAATGGGATATGTTGATGTATATTGTCATCAAATTCTGACTCTCAACAATAAATATGTTCTGCGAAAAAAATATGATTATATACGACCCTCGTATATAAACAGGCAATTCAATTAATTGGTGATGTGGCCTCTTTGAGTCGGTGTGCAACATACGATAACAACATTTCTTCAGTTTCTGCCGATCTTGATCTTCTTGTTGTCAATTGAATGCAGCTATCTTCCGTAAGTTTCTGTCCCATCTCCCCGGTGGCCTTTTCCTCGCTAGTGTTTGGTAAATTGGGCACCAATCTAGTATTTCCTTTGACCATTTGTCATCGTTGTTTCTTCGAGCGACGTGACCAGCCCACTGCCATTTCAAAGTGTTTGCTCTTTCCATTATCTCACTAACCTTTGTTGTGCATCTGATATCTAGTGATTACTTTTTTTTTTTTTTTTTTTTTTTTTTTTTGAAGCCTACCATCTTTCCAGTCCTCCTTGAGTTATTAGGAGTTCTGTGACAGTGAACTCATTTAATGCCCATATCTCACTTACAGCCATAGGTTGCTACTGACTGTATACATTGGTAAAAACCTGTTGCTTCAGCTCAGCCGACATCTTGCATTTAAAAATTGGAGGATATCTTCCGTAAGCTTTCCAGCCTAATTTAATTTGCCGAGATATTTTTGGTTTTAAGTCTGCGAGGTGCCGGGGCTAGCAGTGTATTTAACACTAAATTCTTCTAGAATCTACATATGTAAATGATGCTCTAAGCCCCCCCCCCCCTATTCTAACTCCGACTTTTGCTGTTGCACAAGGATTAAAAAAAAAAAAAATACGCGAACTGACTCTAATCAACCCTGCCAGTGGAGTAGAAGAGAGTTTGGCACCTGCAATAATTTAATTTGATAAATAAGTTAAATAAACGAAGGTTTCATTAACATAATGAGGAATGATAGGGTTGCTCTACCGATTAACAGAATGAAAGTTCTGTCCAAAATAACAATATGATTTATTAAGACTAAACACAAAATAATAAACAAAAACACATGAAACATTTACAATACATCAAATTGGCTCAAATTGGATACTCAAACAAACGCTGTGAATGTGAAGTTGTCCCTAAACTAGATTGTGAGGATTATGACGAAGTGGTATGTGGAGCCAATTCCTTGCAACTCAAATCTTAAGAGAAAACACATAGCCAACCCAACTTTAATTGCTGCTACCCAAGACAGAACAAAGTTAGAAAAAGACGAACAGGCGCGCTCTGCTGAGCTCTGATTATCACCTAGGAAAATCCCTGTCTGCCGGTGCTGCGGACATACATTACCAATCTGTCTTCTTAACTGCAAGAACACGATTTGGCGTACCGGAGGCGATGGCTGGTTGCTTCGACGTCCTCGACCGAAAGGCGAGAGCCGACTGCCTAGAGCACCCGTACAGGCCGAACACACAACATTCCCGCCCCCACGACAGTGGCCGTGGTTAAACGTTCCAATTAGCAACTCGAAAACCGGCGGAAAATTCCACTCCATTGCCGGAGCACTACCATTCCACCAATGGAGATTCTTGGCGCCAATTTCTGCGCTGATTTTGCTACGTCACGGACCTATGCCCTGAGCAAGCCGATCACAGTTACTATTTTGCAGAAAGCGCGGGAATTTTCCCGCCACAACTGCCTGGGTACACAAGTCATTCCCACGCCTCGCTGGTAGCCCGCCAGAAAGTGTTTTGGCTAAGATTCTGCGAAGTAACGGAACCTCTAGCCCAGCCGCTACTTCAGACCCCTCCGGGCGTGTCTTTTGACAATGTCGGCGTCTGCAAAGCATTCACTCGACTTCCTCACACCCGTCGGCTTAACCCTTTCCAGATCAGCGGAGCACGCCTGTCACTGGACCACCCAGGTGACGAGAGACGCTGCGTGGGAAGTCCGCGTGTGAAGGAATAGCAACTTTTCACCGCATACAATTAGAGACGAATATCTTAAGATAGAAATATGAGAGGGGGCTCATGCCACCTCTCAAGTCTCCTTTCATTTTTAAAAGTTGACCCAGAAAGACACATTCCTGGCCCTTCGCAATCATTCGTCGTGATCTTGGTTTTGTCAAAGTTCATTTTTGATGAACTTCAGAACAGACGTTACGCAAGTTCGTTGATTAATATTTAGAGTTCTGTACTACAGTATTTGTAAATATGATAATATGAACACCAAATCTCCAGTTGTTTAACCTCTTTCCCTGAACTTGGATTTCCTGTGTTTTCTAATTCAGTTTAGACACTGCTGTCTCTAGGCCTGCTAAAAATACTTTCGAGAATACGGAGTCACCTTGTTTTACACCATTTTCAATGGGAAGTTCCCTGGTTTCTCCAGCAACACTCACAAAAACTTTGTACACGTTGTAGAAGATTTTTATATTCTCACGTCTGAATCACAATTGAGTCCAAATTCGAAGAGAGGGTCGGCATTGAAGTTCAACTGCTAGTACTGAAAGCACGTTTATTGGGGACACCAACGCGCAGCATGATCAGAACTGACCAGGAAGGAGTCTATTGCACCCGTCAAGATTTATTTTCATCCCTTTGTACGTGGCCACGTTATCAGAATTTTAATTACATAGGCTACTGGGAGGTCAAATGGTTTACAGTTTAGGGGAATTTCGTGTACGTTAATGGTGGAACTGATTATGCCGTGGAAGCCTTTTACTATAACAAGTCACACTGTCTGCTAGACTGCCGGTACAACTACAGTACCTGCCCTCTACAGCGAACGCCATGACATGGAGGCGACTATCCGCTGAGAGTTAAAGAATGCTCTGCCGCCTCAACCGAAGATAATTAAATGCCTTCTAATCATGTTACATGTTCAGCACTGTTTTGGATTATATCATGAACGAGTCTATGCGCCTAGCCAAGGCGTGTTTTTCGTTTTATTAATCGATCTAAAAACTTGAGATTAGGCAGGAAAATAAGGCGCAGTCTGTGTATAATATCATGAAGAATATAATATCCACTTTACAGCAGAAAATTTATAGTTCTTCTTACAGCCAGAGTTTTTGAGTGTGATTTGATTATTGTATGATGGTCAAGGTACTTGTCATTACCTGAGATAAGTTATGTTAAGCGATTCGGTTGCACGAAAAGTGATTGATTAGTTATCCTTAGGTTTTTATGAAAGTCGCGTGGGTGTTGAAATTTTAGCAGTTGTGGGCTGAAACGAGCTCTAACTCGAAACCCCATGCAATCAGATGCGAATAATTTATTAGGGTTTGTTAGATATTAGATATAGCGTAAACGGAGGATTTAGTTTATGTCCCTTCTGTGGAAATTTGCACCTGTGTAAGGATGAGAACTACAATGCAGTCAGTTCATGATGGTAGGAAGGTCATCTTACAACCTATCGCTGCGTATAATTTAAGACCACATGATAGGCAAAGTCGCCACAAGAGTGCAGGTTTTTACACAAACATCGAATATTCCGGAATGCCATTTTTGTACAGACATGGAATATATAAGCATTACAAACATAAGATATTTCAAGAACCGTCCGGAAATAATAAATTATAAATAACAAAAAAATTGTTGGACATTGGGTTTGAACTGGCAACATACAGCACGCCAGGCAACGACGCTAACCATTACGCCAGTTTGCTAGCACCACAAATCGGGGCAATATAGGCGCGTTCTGCTCTTTATTCTCTTACAACCTCAGAGACAGCTGGGTGAGTGATCAAACTGAATACCTTTTCAAAATATATAAGGGCAAGACAAAGAGGTAGTTCGTACTCATTTGTTCTACTAATTCTTTCGCATAGACTGACGATATTGCCAATTATACTGAATCCTGTGCGAAACCCAGCTTGCACAGTGGTTGATTCAAAAGGTTGCGCGTAAACTGAAGGGGCTGGTAGAGAAGTCGAAATATAGCAGTTCTGGAATACGAGTGGTGTTGGAAGTGATTCTGAATCGCTAATAGCTTTAGAATGTCAGAAACAAGGACAATCAATGCACACCGCCTTAAATTCAGGAAAGAAAATGTACTGGTTCTGCATACGCAAGGTTGGATGCAACTAGATTGCGCACCTGCACACTTTTCTGTGCAAGTACATGATGTACGCAAAGCCACAGTTCGTAGCCGTTTCATCGGAAGGGGAAGTCCAATTGCATGGCCACCTCTTCGCCCTCATCTGACACCTGTTGATTATTTTCTACTTCCTGACAAAGACACTCTTCCCGGCGGGATACTTCCAGCTTCTAAGGAGGTTCGTCCGATTCCTGGTGTACTTGAATGCCCTAGAATTTTCGACGAATATGTTATGCCTGTTCTGAACGTCACCATTTTGGACACCTTCTTCAACGTACAACATTCATGAGTAACATGTACATTATCTTTGATGAACTTACGGCGAGTGTGCATTGATTATTCTTGTTCTTCCTGACATTCCAAAGCTTTCACTGGATGGGGATTGTTTCCGAGGCCACAAATTCCTATGACAAATCTGTTGTATTTCAACTTTCCTGTCAGCTATTCCATTTGTGCGCACACTCTTGAATAACCCTGTATATTATCTTATCCGTGTTAAATTTTGTGAACACCGCGGCCGTTAGTGATTGTTGTGGAATAGCCCAACCATCGACAAATACTTTTACAATGCTTCATTTCAATGCAATAACCAGTTGCGGCCTACCGTGCCCATCTTCAAATGGCTAACATTTCCAATTGCATTGATGTTGTGGTCAGTAGCATTTCGTCTGCTCCTGAATTAAGCGAACAAATCGTTTCCACTGGAACGCGTTGTAGGAGCAGAAGACATACTGATGGCTAAAACATCAATGTACTTGGAAATGTCGACCACCAGAAGATAGGCACGATAACCTGAAAGTGGTTATGGCATTGAAAAAAAGCATTTTGTGGCATGTTGCGTTATTAAAAAAAATGTTTCATAAAATAAAATTATCTCGAGATTCAAAAAAAAAAAAAAAAAAAAAATGGTTCAAATGGCTCTGAGCACTATGGGACTCAACTGCTGTGGTCGTAAGTCCCCTGGAACTTAGAACTACTTAAACCTAACTAACCTAAGGACATCACACACATCCATGCCCGAGGCAGGATTCGAGGCGGTTCCAGACTGTAGCGCCTTTAACCGCTCGGCCACTCCGGCCGGCATCTCGAGATTCTAACCGCGTCATGTGCATTAAATTCACGATGGGCCGATTACTCTGGCCATTGTCAACTGGTGACTGTCTTTTGGTTGCAGCTAAATCACTTGACACGGCTTGAAGATCGAGAGAATTTCATCAACACGTATCGCAGCAAAACCATGCTTTTGTATATTCTGTATATATTTCGCAAACGTCTGTTTTGAACATGACGGCGGATGCTTTGTATCAAAGCTAGCTGTTTAGGCCCTATTTCACTAGTAAGTTGAGCATGGGAAAAATAACTGAATGTGTATTGACTAATAAAAATTCGTGCCACACGCTAACTATAACCAGGATTTCCTGCTTATTCCAGGAAGTTACTTTAACCGTTTTACTATCTAAGCACGCTTCCATATCTAACTTCAATTTACATCGTCAGTGATTTTTTTTTCCATCTGTGATTTGCGAACATTATATCCAAATCTTCTCCTACAGCGTAGATGGGACAATGGAAGAACGGAGTTTGTAGAGGAGCATGGCTTACCGTGACTCAAGGTACCAACTGAATAATGCTCGCTTAAGTAAAATAAATGAATCAATGGAGAGTAAATTAATGCAGATGCTTGACATTGTATGTTACCGATGAAGAATAGCTACAACTGCTGAATCTGCAATAAAATGAATGAATCGTCGTCCTGTTCAAACAGTATAACCTTCTGTTTTGAAAAGTCTTCGGAAACATTAACAATTCTCATATCACTGTGCTCCAATTTTCTAAACTCCCGATTGAAGTTGAAAAACAGTACATAGTGCCATTTGAGGTTACCCTCCATCTCGGGAGATAAAAATGTTATTAATCGTATAGAAAAATACTCTTTTGTAGGACGTTACTTTTGGAAAACTTTGCGGCAATACCATCAGCAGCGGACGTTACCTGTTGCAGTATAAATGTTGAAGAATCAAACATTTGGTTGTTAAAATCCTTTTTTAAGAACGCTAACGGAAGAATAAAGTCACCAGAACAGCTGGAAAAAAAGTATACGCGAGACGCATTTTTTTCATTTGTAATAGTGGGCATAGTTTTGTTTTACTCCTGCTGTGCACGTTTAAAAATCATACGGAAACATGCGAAGGTAATAACTAAACGCATTTAGTTTGTCTTTGTCATCCCGTATCCGCTGAGTATCACCGAACGCCAAGATAAAACTCTAAAGCATCTTGTTGGGGTTAGTTTAGAGATTCTAGCCCCGATTAACTTGATTTATTCCAGTAGTAAGGTTCTAAATCTCTCCATCTTGATAGCTCAGATGGGTAATCAGCTACGACACTTGTCGTTCTTTTAACCGAACCTGGTCAGAGCTATCGCTGTTCTCGCCTCTTAGGACATCAATTGGAAGCAGAGATAAAACTCCAAACATGCGCAGCCTAACCGTTAACACTCACTGAAACCACGCCCCATAACAACGTAGTCGTCTTGTTTGCCACGTTGACTTCACATCTTACTTCCGTACGGACCAAGTAAGGACAGACGCTCGTTAATCCTCACATTTTTTAGGAAACTCGACTTGTCTCGGAATTCTGATTACGAGGCCATTGTACTTCCTCCTCAGCGCCTCCCTTAACGACAGTGATACGTGTCAAGCACTTGCATCCAACACGATTAATGAGCCAAATCCAGATCAGATACGTGTACCAGAAACTTCATCGATGGTTTGGTAGACAGGTGACGGTAACGGCGAATGCAGGTCAGATCCTACATTTTTGTATAACTTGCACATATCGCAGACACAACGCGAAATTCACATAGTGATAGGATACATAATGGCTTCCCTAGAAAGAGCATTGTCGGGTTATAGGCAGGTATAACCACACAGACTAGTCTTTAAATTAAAACTAAACACGGTTTTCGTAAGTAGCGATAGCGTTAACTCCAGCTAACTCTAGCAGTTCATGTTACCCGAAAGGCTCAACTCACATTAATACCTTTTTATTTTTTTGCTGAATTTCGGAGAACTTTTGACACGGTTCACTCCCTACCGAACAGCCACTAACGTACAGAGAATTTCATATTGCACTCACTCACTAACTAAACAAAAACCAAATGGATCATGTTAGTGGATTTGGGCAGCAACATCAAAGGGACATGATATTGGACGATACAGCAATACATTGCACTCCCCTTTTGATTCCTCATATCGGAGCTCTCGATAAAAGGAGTCATTACTAAGTTCAGGTCAAAACGAGACATTTGTAAAAATGAATACCAACCCGCTCCCCCCTCCACCGCCCCCCCCCCCTCAAAACTGCAATTTCTGCCTCATTGAAGAGCACACTGGACAAATATTAGTGGAATGTTGTTATACAACCATCCATTTTTTTATTCATTCGTATAGCTCACATGCAGTTTAAAAATATGGGTATGTAACATTGGTATAGTGTACAACAAGAATACGAAAACACAAAACTATATGTAAAACTAACTAAATGTGAATATCTAAGTCCCTAATCCATATAAGACCTGTATCGTCACTTTCATGAGGTCGCTCCGACTCCCCTGATAGGAACGCAAGGGGCATTCGTCTCTAATGTGCTTGATTGTCTGGTTCGGAGCTCCACAGTCACAAACCGAAGACGCTGTAGCACCTTATTTGTAGAGAGAGTCTGACCCATAGTTTCTTGTCGAGTTCTGTGCTAGCGCTATCACAGTTATACTTTCGGAGCCACTCATGCTCTTCAGGATTTTCAATAAGTTGACATTTCTGATCCCACAGGTCTTTCGCCCAATGTTATAAAATCAGTAGCACTGTACAGTGCTCTAAAAATTACGAGTAATTTTTCTCTTGCAGTGGAACTCGCCTGCACGAGTAGGTCCGTTGCCATTCCATTGATTTCTGAGAAAAAAAATGGCTCTGAGCACTATGGGACTCAACTGCCGAGGTCATCAGTCCCCTAGAACTAGTTAAACCTAACTAACCTAAGGACATCACAAACATCCATGCCCGAGGCAGGATTCGAACCTGCGACCGTAGCGGTCTTGCGGTTCCAGACTGTAGCGCCTTTAACCGCACGGCCACTTCGGCCGGCGATTCCTGAGAAGTTGTGCCCCACAGGACAAATTCGTATTAGGGATATGACAGGAACAATCATTCGAAGCAAAACATGTCTAGCAAACACTTGCCCTCAAATGTGTTTCTTAAGGACTATAAGCAGTTCTTCATCTTCGATACTATGGAACAAATCTTTTCTACTGCAAACTCATTGCTCTCCATATGTTGGGAAGAGGTAGTACGAACCAAAATAAGAACTAATTGTCTAGTAAACATAGGTTCTAAAATGCTTGCCTTAAGAGCTACGAACGTCTGATCGGTAGAAGAGATGTCACAGTGGCGAAGATATGCTCGTGCTGACAGCGCTTAATGTATGCATGTTCACTAGATTTTTCTATTTCGGAAGATCGTCCCTGTCTTATTCCTGAATACATCGTCCCATGGCCAAAACTAATGAATCACTAATGTAGACTTCGTTCTATGGGACATGACTCATGAATCATCCTGTATTTAATTAAGTTTTAATATAAACTGGTCTTTCATTGTAATGGTGCAGCCAGAGTAAAGTAATTTTTAGGCTTATTGCAACACGTAATTGTTCGCATACCTTTATATTTTTCGGTTTTCTACAACACGGTGCGTGTTATATAATTATGACCAACACATACTTGTGTCTAGTCGAACGGGTTTTGCCTGAAGACAAAGAAAAAAAGTAAGGTATACATACCGATATTTGAATATCTTTGTAACAGATGTCTGGTGGTGCTAGATCACGTCACTGGGAGCAACTTCTGTTAGAGACAAAATGTTCACTGCTACTTCTCGGCGATGCTAGGCATCATTTAAGACCACTTACGACCCTGAGAGGCAGCACGGTGTAAGCACTCGGCGCCGTTCGTGTGCAATATGTGATGCCTGTCATCCAGTCACCTGCTCCGTGTGAAAGGAGCTGGGTAGGACAAAATTAATTATCCTGATTCTCTTTTAGAATAGCTTCCTCCGCTTAGACACACTCATTCTCTTGGTTTTCTTGTTGAAAATCAGTCTATCGATTTACTGAGGTAGGTGGCATGGTGCACACCTGGTTATTATACCCTGCTAATTTGGTGAAATGTCATCGTCCGAGAACCGGCGAATACTAGTGGATGCCTAGAGTCGTTCGAGCGCCAGCGAACATTTTTTCTGTAAAAAAAAGTTGTTCCCCATGACGTGATCTATCGCTCCTAGACCTTTGTTAAAAAGGCTTTCAAACATCCTGTACGTATATATATAATGACGCACTGCGCTGCCGGCCTGTGTGGCCGTGCGGTTCTGGGCGCATCAGTCTGGAAACGCGTGACCGCTACGGTCGCCGGTTCGAATTCTGCCTCGGGCATGGATGTGTGTGATGTCCTTAGGTTAGTTAGGTTTAAGTAGTTCTAAGTTCTAGGGGACTGATGACCGCAGATGTTAAGTCCCGTAGTGCTCAGAACCATTTGAACTCATTGCGCTACGTCGGTAACGCAATGAGGCTATAATATATATATCATCTGTAAATAGCCTCATTGCATTACCGACGTAGCGCAATGGGACTATTTTCAGTTGATGCGTTAGTTTAAAAGGAAGTGTCATCATTCAAATCTGTTAAGAATTCCAGAAAGGTTTGCAAATTGTCAGTGCCTGGTGCAAGTATTGGCAGCTGACGAAAATAAATGGTATGTAATGCAAAGAACCAGATTGGCCATAGCCTAGGGTGGACCTTTCCAAATTGAAAAACATGTGATAAAATAACACAAAACAACCTTCTCTTCGTTTTATGTAACAATATATGATGTATAAAACGATGAATGCTGCGCAGCTCTTAAGCTTTGCCGGCGATCTATTGACATCTTTAAGATTCCGTGTATGCTGTCGGACATCAGCGTCGTTCTTGCACGTATTTCGATAACGTAACACGACGTCTTCATCAGCTGCTACCTGCGACGTAGCAATCTCAGGTAGCACATGATTAATGTAACGAGTTACGTTACTGAAAAATCGTTCAAGAACGACGCTGATATTCATCAGAATACCGCAGTCATCGGTAATGAATGAATTCCGCTATTTTGTGCATGGAACTCTCAATTATGGCGCTTGATGACTCTCTTCTGTCGCTATGGAAATGAGTGTTTGGCGTCATTGGCCGGGAGGCCCTTTACGGGGCAGGTCCGGCCACCGTGGTGCAGGTCTTACTACATTCGACGCCACATTGGGCAACCTGCGCGCCGGATGGGGATGAAATGGTGAGGAAGGCAACACACCACGCAGACTCTGAGCGGAGAAAAGCCCCGACCCAGCCGGGAATCGAACCCAGACCTCTGAGGACGGCAGTAGGTCACGCTGACCATTCAGCTATCGGGCGGACTCTGTCGCTGTAAATTAGCGCGATCTGTCAGTACCAAAACTGAAGTGCCGCAGAAACTGGTATAGGCATGCGTATTCAAATGCAGAAACGAGTGGCCGCGCCATGTCACTGATGGCGGGGCCACAGTGTGTGTGTGTGTGTGTGTGTGTGTGTGTGTGTGTGTGTGTGTGTGTTGTTCTTAGCATAAGTTAGTTTAAGTAGTGTGTAGGTTTAGGGACCGACGACCTCAGCAGTTTGGTCCCGTAGTTAGTCACACACATTTGAACATTTGAAACAGGGAGAATACGACGCTGCGGTGTCTGGCACATTTGTTAGATCGATTACTGCTGCTACTATGGCTGGTTATCAAGATTTAAGTGAGTTTGAACGTGGTGTTACAGTCGGCGCACGAGCATCTCCGAGGTAGCGATGAAGTGGGGATTTTCCCGTGGGACCATGTAACGTGAATATCAGGAATCCGGTAAAACATCAAATCTCAGACATCGCTGCGGCCGGAAAAATAGCCTGCAAGAACGGGATCAACGACGACCGAAAAGCATCGTTCAACGCGGCAGAAGTGCAACACTTCCGCAAATTGCTGCAGATTACAGTGCTGGGCCATAAAGAAGTCTCAGCGTGCGGACCTTTCAACGAAACATCATAGATACGGGCTTTCAGAGCCGAAGGCCCACTTGTGTACCCTTTATGACTTTACGACACAAAGCTTTACGCCTCACCTGGGTCCATCAACACCGACATTGGGCTGTTGATGACTAGAAACATGTTGCCTGGTCGGACGATTCTCGTTTCAAATTGTATCAAGCGGATGGACGTTTCCGAATATGGAGAAAACCTCTTGAAACCATGGATCCTGCATGTCAGCAGGGGAGTGTTCAAGCTGCTAGAAGCTCTGTAATGGCGCGGAGCGTGTGCAATCAGAGTGATAGAAATGTCGGATGACGAAGGCCTGGTGCAAGTCTTTCGATTTGACGCCACTTCGGCGACTTGTGCGTCGATGGGGATGAAATGATGATGATTAGGACAACACAACACCCAGTCCCTGAGCGGTGAAAATCTCCGACCCAGCCGAGAATCGAACCCGGGCCCTTTGGATTGACAGTCTGTCGCGCTGACCACTCAGCTACCGGGGGCGGACATCAGAGCTATAGGGACCACTGATACGACTTTTTACGACTTTGACAGGTGACACGTACGTAAGCATCCTGTCTGATCACACGCTTCTATTCATGTCCATTGTGCATTCTGACGGACTTGGCAATCTAGCACAACAATAAGATGCCACACACGTCCAGAACTGCTGCAGCGTGGCACCAGGAACACCCTTCTGAGTTTCAACACTTCCGCTGGCTATCAAACTCTCCAGACATGAACGTTATTGGGCATATTTAAGATATCTGTTCAGAAGAGATCTCCACACCGTCATATTCTCATGGATCTATGGACAGCCCTGCAGGATTCACGGTGCCAGTTCCCTCCAGCACAACGTCAGACGTTAGTCGAGTCCACGCCACGTCGTGTTGCGGCACTTCTGCGTGCTCACGGGGGCCGTACACGACATTAGGTAGTTGTACCAGTTTTTTTGGCTCTGAAGTGTATTTTCGCGGTTTCCAGTACTCCTGAACTTCAACTTGTGGAAGAGGCGGAACTGGCAAACCGGAGCAACTGCACTTGAAAACTTGAGTACCAGCAATCATATTTATGCAGTTGCTGGGATTCTTGTTGTACAAGATTACCCTCATATAAGTAAAAGTGCACTCGTCGTTTTGCTGCTATTTTCTGCACCGTATTGGTATGGAAGCGCGTTTTCTATTTGACTAGATGAGGAAATGCGTGTGAACGTGTCCTCCATCCAGCTAATACAGGTCAGAATTCACTGAAAAGTTGTGTATTTATGAAAGGTAATATAATTTATAACTGTTCTGTAGTTAGAAAAGAACTGTGAAAATTAATATTTCTTTAAAATATTTTTACAGCTTAATCGCTTTTATTAATATTAGTGAGGTGTGTCTCGTGAAACTGTATGTATTGGAAGGTTGTGTTGCTAGGAGCAGAAGTTTTGAAAGCTCTGGCATGTGGGATTGTTTCCAGTCAGTCTTGCTCAGTGCAGTGGACTGTGCAGTATCCTTTCTTCCACACGCGCGAGTCCAGCGACGTACCCAGGAGAACTTCTGTGGAGTTCGGAAAGTAGCGACGCCTACGAGAAAGATAGTGTGCCGCGTACGTCAGAGCACGTGACACCGCAGGTCTTATGAGTGCCAGCAACCGTCTCTGGCGGGGACCAAGAAACAATTTGAGAAGAGTTCAATAATTCTTGACTGCGTGTCTAAATGTAAGCAAGTTCTCGATAGCACACGACGGAATTACGACCTTTAGTCGTCACATGTCCGATTAAGTATTGATTTCCCGTGGGGCCTGCACGGAGCCGAACGTGCCTGAAGTGCGGTGGACAGGCCTACTAGTGTGACGTCACAAGTTCGTTGCAGGGCCCGTATATCTCGTTGGCCCCGGGCAAGTGGGAGATGACGTGGTGGCGAAATTAAATTTGTGAAGGCGGGTCGTCAGTGGTGCCTCTGTAGCTCAGTCGGTTAGAGCATTGCCTACAGAAGGCAAGGTTCAGAATTCGAGTCCCACTACGGTTCACAGTTCTAATTTCCCAGACCATTTCAAGTTGCGAGAAATTAGCACAAACACCTAGCTAGGTAGTGTGTCAAAGCACCCTTTTGCTAAGTAAGCTAGCGGATTAAGGCAGAACATTTCTAAAGTGGGTAGTAAGCAGAATCTCGCCGTACACTGTGGTCTGTGCGGTATGTATGTCCGTGTGCAAGTAGACGTGGAGGATTTTACTTTTCTTTAAAGCAGTGTCCAGTGTGCGGCTTATGAATACTAGGGCTTTTCGTTTACCTAGGGAAAGGTTTACGGATGGGAGAAGACCAATAACACATTGCTAATGCAGTCGCCAGAGGTATACATGGCTTTCCGCGACCCCAGCGCTGAGTGCGGCTGGCAGCGGCGACGACGACGCATTGTGTGAACGGCTTTGTCCCGTTTTATTAGCCCTCGCTGTTGCCAGGGGAATAAAATCGCGCTGCCATCGGCGGCGGACAACTGTGGACACGAAATTGCGCGCGACATTTCTGCCTCACAATTTGCCCCGCGGCTGTGTCAACGGCGCGGGGGCCTCTTTTATTGAATCACTGTGCGCCGCTGGCCATTTACTGCCGTGATTACGCCGCCATTTCCGGTGGCTCCCCTGGACGTCGACCGCGCCACACGGCGCATTTTTATTTCTGTACTTTCGGCATATTCCTGGCAACTCAGAGTACAGTTCCGCCTTATCAGCTGGAAGGCACGCGTTGCTTATCGCAGCACTTACAATGAACGGCAGAAAATTATATTTATTTGGCGCAAGCTGTTCAGTTTGGCTTTAGTTGGACGGCTTTCGCTATGTCTCTGCTGCTACTTTGTTTCAAATAGACCCTTAATTAGCATCTTGAGAGTGCGAGGTCCTGATACATTCTCGTCCTAGAAAATTCTGTAGAAGTCTCTGGGAATCGAACTCAAGAACTCTCATGCGTTATATTTTTCTTAGCAACTGAAAATGAGCAAAAAATAAATAAATAAAATTAAAAATAAAAACAGAACACATTGAACGACTAGAGACAGGACGTTCATATTCACAGGATGTGTACATTAGTATATACTGCAGAAATGATTAGCATTTGAGTCATGTCGCCCCCACTGGTCAACATCGGCGTACAGGTAGAATGTGCCTGAGGCGCTTGTTGTTATCAACCAAAGATAACGGATCAGTGTGACTTGAGCAGTCTGCAGGATGCCTCGTAGCGTTTGCGCGAATCTCACGTCAGATCAGTGAGTTCGGAAGAGGGCGCATTGTTGGCCTGAGAGCGTGTGATGCATCCATCAGGGAAATTGCTGCTCGTGTAGGACCAAATGTTTCGGCAGTGCAATGCATGTGTGCAGAATGGTTCACGGAAGGCCATACAACGCGACGCGATGGGTCAGGTCACACCAGCCAGACCACACCCCGAGAAGATCGACACCTCATTCGAATGGCATTGGAGGACAGATCTGCGCCGTTCTCGGCTCTAGCGAAACGGTGGAACAGTGGAACACATCGTAGTCTGTCAAGGATGACAGTCCGTCGCATTCCTGCCGGCCGGGGTGGCCGAGCGGTTGTGGGCGCTACAGTATGGAGCCGCACGACCGCTACGGTCGCAGGTTCGAATCCTGCCTCGGGCATGGATGTGTGTGCTGTTCTTAGGTTAGTTAGGTTTAAGTATTTCTAAGTTCTAGGGGACTGATGACCTTAGAAGTTGAGTCCCATAGTGCTCAGAGCCATTTTTGACGAATGTGCAGAAACATGTTAGACGGAAATGGTGTATAGAACAACATCGCTGGGGACTGAAATGGCATCAAACAGTGTTTTCGGACGAGTCCAGGTTCTCTCTGTTTGAAAATGATCGCCGTAGTTTGGTTCGCCCCAAACAGGGGGAGTGGCATCACAGTAACTGCATCTGCGTAAGACGTACAGTGCCAGCTCAAGGCCTTATGGTGTGGGGTGTTACTGTGAACAACCACAAATCAAAGTTGGTGCATGTCCAGAGCACTATGACCAGTGTGACGTTCGTAAATGACATCCTGCAAACAGTAGCCATACCCTTTCTGCACAACACCCCTGACGCCATTTTTTGGGATGGCTAGATCACCAGGCGTGTCTCCAACCGAAAATGTGTCGATCACGGTGAAGCGATGGGTGCAGTGCTGTGACCTAGTGCCAACCACCATAGATGAACTTTGGAACCAGGTGTATGCAGAATGGATGGCTGTACCACAGGACGCCATTCGTGCGTTATATGCGTCGATGCCATCACGCATGGAACAAGTTATCAGGGACTTTGGCGGACCCTGTGCTTACTAGGCAACAGGACACATGTTGAACGTAGGTGACTGAGAAGCCAATCATTTCTTCAGAACATAAGAATGTACATGTCCTGTGAATATGAACCTCCTCTCTCTAGTTGTTCAAGGTGTTCTGTCTCTTCTTAACGTGAGTGTACAATTGCGTGTGGCTCGGCGGCCTGGTGCTAGTTTATAATTAGCCTCCACAGTGATGTCTTGGGTGTCCCTACCCTACACCACTAGTGCCTGCGGGGAAAGTGTGTAACGTAATACATTGAGAAGGCAGTAGTGAAGAAGTCGATATTCATTTAGTACACAACTTCTATTAATATTCTGTCACTCATCAGTTTATGCTGTACGAGCTTGTAAATGCTGTTAACCTTAAAATTATTTTAAAACACAAGTGATTTACGTAAAATTAATTACAGAATAACATACGACCAGTTTAAAATTATTTACGATCATATAAAGAAAAAATCAACTTTACTAAGAGATTCAGCTTCTTTACGGGACCATGTGAAAATGTTAGTAATTAAAATAGTGTAATTAAAAAGTAATCTAAAGTTACTTTAAGCTAACCGATAACAAACTGAATTACGGAAAATAGTATTCAGAAAACTAAACTTTAGTCAAGATTTTATGTCAAACGTATTTCTGTATTTTGTAAAGCTCATGCTGTATCTGAACATTTGTAAGTTCGTAACTTTTTATTATTCTTTAACTACTGTAAGGGTTTAAATCGTGGATTGTATTGTAACAACTTTATTATATAGTTGCTGTCTCCACCAAGCTAGTTTACCTCGGACTAAGTAAGTTTTACTTTGTAAGTACAAGGTCGCGTGTGTCGTTTCGTGAAATTTTTAGTCAAGAATTATTTAAGCTTATTGCAGTTCAATTTTAGGTACGTCGTTTCAATTAGAATATCGCCGTTTCCCAAATCCAAAAAAAAAGTCAGGAAATTGAAAGCTGCAGTATGCTGACTGATGCCGAAATTCGATGTTGACAGCAAAAGAGAAGACTAGAGAAGAAAAATTTTATACTTTTCTTTAATTCTGCTATTGTGATCACGCTTCATTATTAAGTACAAGCAGTACACTACTAAAAATATAATTCTATTTAAACACGTGGTGTCATAAGCTTAACGTGGAATACGAGAGACGTACTATTCTCCAATTTTCACATAACTGAGACGTGAAGGCTACATTAAGAGCTAACCGAAAAATTCCGTTGTCCGACAGGGATTCCATTCCACGAATCGTCGGTTTATGGGCGCGAGATTTACTTCTAGACCACGAAGCCATACGAAAATGTTGAGAGACTACGCAAACACACGGACATAGCTCTTTTCACTATGCTATGGATGACGCATTCGATGCAGCTTCGTGGAGGAATAATCAGTGGTACTCTACGGGCCACGCTGGGAATGGTAATGGTTACCGACACGCATTGGCTGGTGGTTAATAGCTCTGAGAACATATCTTGCATTGTTCCCTAACCTCCAGAAAGTCTGGAGACCATACTCTTCGGTATCCAAAACAACACCCCTGTGCCCCGGCACTGACACTCCACAACAAGTGTCCGAGAGAACGGAGGTTCGAATCCCATCTGTCTCTCTGGACTTAGGTTTTTCGTGATCCCAAAAATAGCTTAAGGCCAATTCCAGGATTGTTCGTGACAAAGGGCAGAGACGATTCCCTTCCTCAGTCAGAGACTGTGCTGTGTCTGTAACCCCTTGAGAACCACCAATATTGAAAACTATAATTTTAAAATTTTTCACAAAATTAACCTTTATTATTATGGTAAGCGACGAATACAAGAAGAAACTGACAAAAAGTAAACAATTAGTATTGTTGTAAAGATGTGGTTTCACTTTGGAACCACTGTGACATACAATTTCCTACCACCCGTCAATTCATAAGACACATTTGAGAGCAATTTCGCATTTTTCTTAGACGCAATCCCGCATTTCGAAACTCCCATGAACTCCTAATGCCTGAAAGGAATTACAGGAATCAGTAGCAAGCAAACATGGGTCTGAAATTCAATAAACTTTCGTATAAGTACGTATTGCTCCAGTTGTTTCAGCTCAAAACCATTCACAAAAGCAGTAGCACAAACTTAGATTTACTTTACAGTAGCTTTAGACGTACTTACTTTCACTGTAAGTGATCACTCCAGTACGATAAAGATACAAAAGGACCACGTGCCACCATCTTTTACAACCCATATAGCTCAGTCTACGACCCGACTGTTGCTTTGAATCCTGTAACTAAATATTATAGTGTACTTCATTCATAGAAGTACACCAGTAAACCGCTAGATGTCTCTGTCTTGGAAATGGCAGCGGTGCTTTCATGCGAACTGCACTGGTACGTAAAAACAAAATTAATGAGATAGCGGTTTAAGGCAGGAACAACTGGTGATCAAAGGATTAATGACAGTCATTGATGGATCGTTAAATGCTAATCTACCCAGTACCTGACTGCCCACCCAACTTTATCACTCCTCCCATGAGAGAGAAATCTCCAGAGAGGCTACTAAACCACTACGCATTTCCTCGCCGGAATTTTACAACCATATTTGCCACTACGTTGTTATCTGGAGAGCGGACATATTTATCTACCGTCGGGTCGTCAGAATAGGGAGAGCATCAATATGTGACGAACTCCTGTCTCGGCCTGTATCCGAAGGAAACGGCTATCACTTGGTGCTCTTGCTGTAGCCACGGCATTCTGGGCTTCTAAATATTGTTACTTCATATGACGTCACTGCCAATGACGTGATACTGCTAATGGTTGTGACAGTTCTACAGTTCACACAACACGACATGAGCTCTCCAGGCACATGTCGCTTAATTATGATTAGTGTCCATCTCGGAGCTTCTGCGATGTCCCTTATCGCAGCAGGCAGCACCTGGTCATAGATGCGTAGATGGCACACCTTTGGCGCTACGTTGATCGCTAAGAAGATGAAAGTTGTCAATGATTCAGCTAACCGTTCAGGACATCAGTACACTTCTTATTGAGGTGGATTGTAAAAATTAATAAAGCTGTTCGCAATGACGTGGATCTTATAAAACACGGTTTTGACAGGTCCATAAAAGAAATCTTAAGATACTGATCCACAAAATAAATATTCATGTACATTCATCTACTTTGTTAGCAGATGAACGACCGCTCCTGGCGTAACCACGCCATTTAACTGTCAAATCTTGTCTCCGGCCTTTTTTTTCCATCAGCATAAATAGGTGCGGCTGTCGTTTCTCCTCTAGCCAACTAGAAGCCAGGTAAAACTACGCATCCTTATAAGGTGATGATATGTGTGTGTCTCCACGCCCTCAAATCTACTAAGGAAATGTGTTATTACGTTATAAGGCAATATAATGCGCATTACCACGCTGTTACTGAACTACTGCCGCAAAGGGAACATCTTGCAGTCGCTCAAAAGGTGTACATTGCACTGTTGCACAAGGAGAAATTGTTACGCCATGGATGAGCCCGTGTTTAAGCTAAAAAAAGTGTTATCAGGCCTCTCTTAACTATGCAATTCCAAAGAGGATACTCGAATTCGTCCCGAGAAAGAGCATTTTGTAGCTCACATACGTTTTCTACGCTCTTGCCCCTGCCAGAGCAACATGAAGTGAATTACCATTTTCATTTGGCATAAAGCTCAAGAAACCATGATCAACACCATAAAACATTTCTCTTCTGTGCTCTATGGCTGCTAGTGATAGGCTTACCGGTTCTGAAGTTCGTGCCACATGAGGCATTACGACCAGCTGCTTCTGGTGTGTTGGTACACGTTCCCAGAGCAGTAAAACAAAGATTCTGCGTGGCTTGGATTAGGCACGTCCTTGGTAAGTTTGACAAATGCCAGTGGGAGCAGATGGGTACGCTCAAGGCCGTACAGTTCCCATAAATTGTGGGCCAGTGGTTTGTGGGCATTGACCCTGTCCCCCTCCCCCCCACCCTCTACCCCTCCCCATGCCCCTCCCACTCCCCCTCTCCTTCCCCCTCCCCCATAGCGTTTCAGATGTGTTCCATCGGTTTGAGGTCAGCCAGGGTTCTCAAAAGTGCAGACAGGGGAGTGGTATTAGCAGGAACAGGAAATGACGAACGGGAGCGCCTGTCTTTCTGCTCCTGCAACTGACTGGCTGAAAGGCTTAAATGTTGCAACAGTCTCGTGCAGCTACTTGGGACTCACTACACTGGGGTGTCGTTCAAATGGTTTAAATGGCTCTGAGCACTATGGGACTTAACTTCTGAAGTCATCAGTCCCCTAGAACTTAGAACAACTTAAACCTAACTAACCTAAGGACGTCACACACATCCACGCCCGAGGCAGGATTCGAACCTGCGACCGTAGCGGTCGCGCGGTTCCAGACTGTAGCGCCTAGAACCGCACGGCCACACCGGCCGGCCACTGGGGTGTCGTCTGAGAGCCCTCGCGTGTAAGAAGGACAACTCGTGGGGCGAATGTGGTGTCGTGGCGTCCTGACGTGTCAACATTTATTATGCCAGATAAAATGGTGAGGCCTTCATAGGATTTCTGACCCTAGAAAATGTGTTCAACAACATGTTCGAAATTCTCACAAAAAGAATAACTAACCAAGAAGGAATAATAAGAATCGCTGAACAAAACGAAGTGCTCGGATTAAAAACGGTATATGGCAGGTATAACTTGCTCTTCCTGCTGTTCAGTCTACACATCGAAGAAGCAATGACGGAAATAAAAAAAAAAAAGGGTTCAGTAGTGGGATTAAAATTCAGGGTGAAAAGATATGAATGATAAATTTCGCCGACGACATTGTTATCAGAAGAATTACATAATATTCTGAATGGAAAGAACAGTATACTGAGAACGGAATATGGATTAAGAGTAAAGCGAAGAAATACCATAGGAATGAGGAGTAGAAGAAATGAGATAATCGATACGTTTAACATCAAATCTGTGGATCACGAAATACGCGAAGTGCAGGAATTCTGCTACCTTGGAAGTATAATAATGTATGATGAACGGAGCAAGGAGGAGATAAAAAGCAAACTAGAACTGCCCAAGAGGGCTTTCATGACCAAGAGAAGTCTAACATCAAACATCGGCCTCAATTTGAGGAAAAAATATCTGAGAATACCCTTCTGGAGCACAGCTATGAAACGTCCCCTTAGAAAAATTAGTGAATTACTGTGCTGATAAACCTCTTACATTATTTGATTTTCACACAGCTGAGCAAAACTGAACGTTCCCAGACATTACTCTTTTTACTTATTCTGATCAACACTAAACGGACACACAATATTTTTTAGCGCAACGCAATCTGACTTTCAATAATCCCTACAAAAGAATGGCCCTGACTAACATTAACGTATACCTTTCACAAATCACTTACCTCACAAAAATCTTCGTTACTCGAACTACTGCAGTATAGCGAGCGCCACTACTGCCAGCTAAATAAAAGATTCAAACTACTGAAGGCACTAACTACTGATAGGCATAGTTAGCAAATGAAAGATTTTGATGGAGAACAAACAATTTATTTACCTTAATAACGTTCAAAATGTCATAATATGTATAGCAGTGCATGACATCCAGTCTTACAAATTTAATGTGTCTGTCCAGATCATCCGCTCTCAAAACTCCGCCATCTCACTCCCCACATCCACCACTGCTGGCGGCTCACCTCCAACTGCGCAACGCTACGCGCTGTTAACAGGCAACTGCCCAACACTACAATAGCGAATATTACAACAGCGCTAACCAGCCACAGACTGCACACAGCACAGCCAGTGATTTTCATAGAGAGCGCTACGTGGCGTTACCAATAAGAAAACCTAAACTGCCTACTTACACAGCGTAGTACGGCAGTGAATCGCGAACTGTGGGAAAAACGGAAAAGAAGAGAATCGACGCGTTAGAGTTCAGATACGACAGAAGGATGTTGAAAATTAGGTGGACAGATAAGGAATGACGAGGTTTTCTGCAGATCCGGCGAGGAGAGGAACATAGGATAAAAAAAAATACAAGAAGAAGGAGCAAGATGATAGGCATGTGTTACGACATCGTGGAGTAGCTTGTATGGTACTGGAGGGAGCTGTAGAGGGTAAAAACTGGAGGTGAAAACCGAGATTTGAATATATCAAACAAATTGAGGACGTGCGGTGCAAGTGCTGATCGGAAAGAAAAGTTGTGAGCCGCATCAAACCAGTCAGAGGACCGATGACCCCAAAAAAAACTCAGGAGTTTTTGCTCATTCATGATCCACGAAGTTTTTTCAGTATCGAAAGGCGTTCCGGTGTGCGGGCTTTAGGTCACAGGAGTTTTTAAAGAGACTGTCTTGGCTAGGTGATACTCAAGGAAATAAAGTAGAATAATTTCTGCCGAGCGGTCTAAGGCGCTGCAGTCATGGACTGTGCGGCTGGTCCCGGCGGAGGTTCGAGTCCTCCCTCGGGCATGGGTGTTTGTGTTTGTTCTTAGGATAATTTAGGTTAAGTAGCGTGTAAGCTTAGGGACTGATGACCTTAGCAGTTAAGTCCCATAAGATTTCACACACAGTTGAACAGAATAATTTCCGTAGAAGCTAAGTGCGATTTTTGATGAGTTCTTCAACATTCTGATTTTGAACTACTATCCTGTTTTGTTTCGTGGGCAGTGACCGCTTAAGTTGCTAGAAACGAGGTGGATGTGGTGTGTAGTCTCTTACTGGCGTACATTTTCGAATCCGATGGTCGGAATCTTCGGATACTCCTGAATTCAGTTAAAGAGCTACAGGGCGTAGACTATTAGTTTTAGAGCAGTGACACATTTAAAGGTGTGTCACGGGTTAGAGTGAAGCTGGTTAATAGCGTAGCATGGCAGGAAGTCTGTTACAACTACTTCCTAGTTAATTTTTGAAGCTATAAGTCACGTGACTCCTCTCGTACACTTCATGTTGTGTTGGCAGAAGAGCCAACGCCGTGTTACTAGAGGAGGCCGAAATGCAGGCGTTTTAGCTCACGCAGGCTGGCGTGAGGGGGGAGAACTATACTGACGTGAGGTCTGGAACATGACAAGGAATTGGAATTCAGAAAGCGGACGTAATTAGTTTGATACTTAACTTTAATCCATTAATGATGAACGTCGCTTTTGACGGTACATGATTCACAATATTATCTGTTAGTAACTGAATATGGCGCCTTGCTAGGTCGTAGCAGATGACGTAGCTGAAGGGTATGCTAAACTGTCGTCTCGGCAAATGAGAGCGTATGTAGACAGTCAATCATCGCTAGGAAAGTCGGCTGTCCAACTGGGGCGAGTCTAGGGATTCCCTCTAGACCTGCCGTGTGGCGGCGCTCGGTCTGAAATCACTGATAGTGGCGACACGCGGGTCCGACGTATACTAACGGACCACGGCCGATTTAGAGGCTACCACCTAGCAAGTGTGGTGTCTGGCTGTGACATCACACTTCACATTCCAAAGAATGGTTAGATGATGACTGCGGCGGGCAGTGAGCCTTCGCATGACGTTGCCGAAGCTCCAAGTCGTAAGGAACATCTCTCGACGGATTTTGTGTATCCAATATTCATATTCCATAAATTCGTTGTTTACAATAATTAGTATTCAGAGTGGCAAGGACTTTTGATTTACAGAAGCGTTGTTTGAATGTGTTAGCTCTGTGCTTGCACATCACGATGTATGTGTTGAGACCTTGGGTTTGTCGCTCCACGCAGGTACTTAACTGACGTCAGCGGAATGGCCGTAGGGATGCAGCCACTGTGTGGGAACCGACTAGAGCAGCTGTCACCCGGCACTGTGGGTACTCGGGACCTCAAAGCGCAGCCTCGCGTGTCCTTTGAGGGACGAGGAGGTAGCGGCAGCTGCCGCCAGTGGACCGCCGCACAAACACCTCAGCGGCAACTGCGAGGTACACAGACGCTGTCTGGCCGGGCCAGGTCGCCTGTTACTGGCGGTGTGAGTACCCGACACCTCCGAGAAAACAAGGCCAACCAACAGGGGTTGCTACGTCACTGTGACGTCACGACAAGCGGCCCAATATGGCGATAGTATATTGCTCTGAGTGGATGGCCACAATTCCACAACATTTCTGTAATATTGCTTAAAATACATTGCTCCCTCCCTGTCACTAACGTCCAGATAAGTAAACTGCTTTTACCCTTTAAATGAGTGATGTTATGCTCTGTCAAGTGTTAAACCAAATGTGCTCTACAGTTTCCTGAAAATTGTAAGAAACAAAACTGAGTCTTTTTGGCACACCCTTAAAATCTTATTTTATTGCTTAGCATGAATTGATTGCTAGCTGTCATTAGCCTGCATCTGAACCATTGTAAAAAAATTCAGAAACTTCTGACTAACAAGCAAGGGATATGTGGTACAATTTCCTGGATAAGTTCATTACTTGGTTGGACAAATGTAGAAGTTTAAAATTGCAGAATGGTAAATTGCCCCTAGAGAAATATACAGCACTTAGGGTTACCACATATGGCTTAACGAAGATAAATTATTACTGCTGTGGAGAACTAAATATGTCATATATCCTGCAAGGTAAATTTCAAACTGACTCACTAGATATTGGTAGCTTGATTTGAACTTTACTGGCTATTATGTGGTAGTCAGTATCATATATCATGTAGGTAGTTGTTAGAGCCAGAAAAGAATTTAAGACTTATGAGTATCTTAGAACTAAATGTGCACCCACATAGGAAACTGAAACTTGTACAGATGAATGGTGGTGATGAGAATCCAGCAATGTGTGGTGCTTCATTTTGTGATATGTGTCAGTGATGATGATTTAAAAAATATTGAAACAGACGTACCAGTTTTAACATACATTGCTGGTTTCTGTTGTCACTGATTTCTAAGAAAACTCCATTGTTTAGAGTGCACAGATGTCGTATTCTGACATCCAATGTTTTGCTACTTCAGTACATTGCTATGTCAGGCAAAGAAAGGCTTAATAGTTTAGTAACACATCAGGTGGCCTTGGTTGTTCAACATTTCTTACTATATGTGATATATGCCTACTTCTAGAAGTCCTTTGAAAAGTGTTTATCTTGAGTACATTCTTACATGTACCTTTCATAACATTTTTAATATTGTTTCTAGAAGTGTGTCTTCAATAGCAGAGTGAACTTCAAATTGTCAGGCTTTTCTTAAAGGAAAGAGCAGTCCCTTAGTATCATAGTGCAAGACAGAATCTTGTGTACAGTGATGTCTATGTTAAAAGGAGAATATTTGATGTCTATCCTTTGTTTCCCTTCTTTATTACTGGGGATACAGTTGTAAAGATTCTTGAAAAGAGCTGTCACCATGAACATATGAGTAAATTCATAATAGTCAGATGTTTTATGAGATAAAGCAAACTTTTGTTACCTTATTGTAAACGAAAGTTGTGAGGGTTTTGCTACGTATGACAGTGTTTAAGATAATTTACTTGCAGTGCAGTGGCTTGAAAATGTTACGTCCTGCTGTCAGTTAGCATTTGTCACCACCTGTATGCGAGTTTTAAAGCTAAATAGTGTTCTGACAATTATAAAATAGTGGCAAAGTTCCTCAATCGATTAAACATATTCCTGCCCGTATATGTAATCGGTATTTCGTTATGAACCTTTATGCTGTTTAGAAGAATATATATAATTTGGTCTTCAGTTCGAATTATCGATCAGTTCGCTCCTTTCTGTATGACGGACAGAAGATCGTTAGCATCAGGCGCGTCTATACGGAGGTGTACGTGGACTGCTGCGTTGGCTAAGGGCCGCTTAGTGTGACGTCACTAACACTGCTGGGCGGCCTTGTTATCCCGGGGGTGTCGCAGTACCCGGGCTGCGATGCAGAGTCGGTGTCTAGTCTCCTGGCGTCACCACATACTCAGGAGTTCGCTGCTCTGGTAGATCAACGTTTCGACTCAACTTCACGAAAAACTGTAACAATCCGGAAAAAAAATTATCTCCGACGTTAGCACAAATGTCTAGGAACATCATATCGCGGCGTCATTAGTCGGAGGAACAATTCGGGAAGTTATCTGTTGTCAAGCCATCGTACAACGGACAGGATGAGCAGCAATCTGCGGCTGTATGCTCACGACACTGTGGTGAACGGGAAGATGTCGTCGTTCAGTGTCTGCTGGTGGACACAAGATAACTTTGGCAGCGGTGTCAGGGATTTTCACCTGCCTCGAGATGACTGGATGTTTGTGTTGTCCTCATCATTTCATCATCATTCATGAAAGTGGCGAGATTGGACTGAGCGAAGGTTGGGAATTTGTACGGGTGCTTATAACCGCACAGTTGAGGGCCCCACAAACTCATCATCATCATCATCGCTTGGACAGAATTTCTAGTTGGTGTGAGGAATCTGTTTGCTCTATATATAAGAAAGCGTAACTTAATGCAGATGAGTGGGAAAAAGAATCGCGTAGTGTTCGAATACAGCACTACTAGCGTGCTATCTGACTCAGCCACGTCCATTAAATATTTTGACGTGACGTTGCAGAGTGATATGGTAACAACCACGTAAGAGCGGTTGTAGAGAAGACGAATGGTCGACTTCGGTTTATTGCGAGAATTTTTGGGAAGTGTAGCTCATCTATTAAGGCGATCGCGTATAGAGCACTAGAGCGAACCAGTATTGGGTACTGCTAGAGTGTTTGGGACCCCGACCAGGTCTTATTAAAGGAAGACATCGAAGCAGTTCAGAGACGTGCCGCTAAATTTGTTACTGGTAGGTTCGATCAACAAACCAGAAATGCCGATGATTCGTGAACTTAAATGGGAATATATGGAATGAAGTTGACGTTCTTTTCACGAAATTTTATTCGGAAAATGCTGACTGCAGAACGATTCTTTTGCCCCCAACGTACATTTACCGTAAGGACCACGAAGATAGGAGAGATTAGGGCTCTTACGGTGGCTTATAGACAATTGTTTTCGTTCTAGAGGAGCACGATAGAAAATTACAAATACAGGTCCAAAGTACCCTCTGCCATGCACCGTATGGCAACTTGGGGAATGTGTGTGTAGATGTAGAACTGCAACTATGTCAAGATTCAGTAAGGACGTTATTATGCACCTGTCATCGAAAATGTTTGATTTAACACAACGTGTTTCGGGACTACATAATGTCATTATCAAGTTCTATAAAAAAATCAATCGTTGTAACTTAGTCGCAACATTGTTTTTATGATTTGCTGTTATTCTACACATTAACGTACAAAAAATTTAATGTCGACAGCAGCTTGGTTGGTGGCTATGATACACACGTAACGGGGTAGTACGATCTTTGATAATGACGACAGGTGACAGCAACTAACAAACTGGGCTTTGTGACAGAGTTGTGTGCCGCCACAAAAAGTGCAAAAAAGTCTTGTATGCTTCACAAGGCATGTTCGCTGCTTGCTTTTTGTTTTTGACTGTGTGTAACCATACTAATTTTAAGACTTGTAATACTACAGTACAGTATAGATAGATTTACGTCACGTTTGTATTAGTACGTGAACTAATACGAAGTAATGATTTGCGCTTACTTGTTTTATAAAACTTGTTAATGGGATAATGCAGTTAGAAAACATGTTGTATCAAATAAACCGCATATTTTTCAAAAACTGGTGCGTAATAATCTCCGTACTAATTTAGCAGATAGTTTTACTGTTCAGTTTTTCCTTCGTTTCTTTTTGTTGTCACTGATCATGTGAATGATACGTGCTGTCTTTGTTTTTAAAAAAAAGAAAAAAAAACCTCATGCCGTTTTTGAGCATGTGATTTCCGAGTCTACGGATATAACGTCTTATTTAATTATTGTTTACTGTATTAAAGGCCTTTCAGCAAGTGTATTAGAAAGGGCCGTGTTTACAATGTAGGTGAAAGTAATTTGAATTTAAGTACGTAGAATCACATATGTGTGCTAGATTTTGTCGACAGTCTTTCACGTCGAAGAAGGTGGTGGAACTGTTGCCTCACTGGTCCCGCATTTTGAAGGAGTGGTTTTAACGTCTCCGTTTGGCCATCCATATTAAAATTCTCCTTTTGCATGGACGTAATGTCCGTAGTTGTTTCACATACCTTAAAGGTATTTAAGCTCTGTCCCTAAAGCAGCCATAAAATGGGCATTTATGTCGCCATAAGCGTTTCGTTTTATTGGTATAAAACATCGTCAGTAGTTTGCAATGAAAAGCGTTTACAATTTTAGTTCACTTTCTAAATCTAAGAAGAGTTCCTTGCGAAAGATACTGAGATGTGGTTTTCTTATCCACGGCACTGTATGTTGGAATATCGATTACACCAGAAAGAGCCGTCAGAAAAAAAAAAAAAAGGTTCTGAGCACTATGGGACCGAACTTCTGAGGTCATCAGTCCCCTAGAACTTAGAACTACTTAAACCTAACTAACCTAAGGACATCACACACATCCATGCCCGAGGCAGGATTCGAACCTGCGACCGTAGCAGTCGTGCGGTTCCGGACTGGGCGCCTAGAACCGCTAGACCACCGCGGCCGGCAAATAGAGTCGTCAGCTTGCACATTTTTGAGGTATTCCCTCGTTTGGCACTGATGTGTGGTTTTTTTTCTCACTCTGCGTTGGTTTGCAGCACTACAGAAACCGTAATGTGAAATAAGACAAAAATAGCAACACTCTTGTTTCCTTTCATACTTATGGCTAAACGCGTTTCTATCTATTTTTGTGCATGAAGTGTTGCCAATTTAAGCACTAGTTTCGGTTTTCAGTTAATCTAAAAATGGTCTTCTCGGTTGGAGTTTGCCACATATGTATTATGCCATTTTCGATATGATAATATTATTTATTTAGCCAGCCGCTGTGGCCGAGCGGTTCTAGGCGCTTCAGTTTGGAACCGTGCGACCGCTACGGTCGCAGGTTCGAATCCTTCCTCGTGCATGGATGTTTGTGATGTCCTTCGGTTAGTTAGGTTTAAGTAGTTCTAAGTTGTAGGGGACTGATGACCTCAGTAGTTAAGTCCCATAGTACTCAGAGCTATTTCAACCATTTTTTTTAAATTTATTTAGTACGTAAGCGAAATGGAGTAGGGGGGGGGGGGGTGGCTGAAGATGTAAATGGAACAGCGAATGCAAAGTACGGGGAAGCAGGGGGAGGGAGGGTGAGTAGATGGATAGATAGATAGATAGATAGATAGATAGATAGATAGAGACAGACATACAGACAGACAATTTTTCTGACGTTAACTTTCAATTTCGTCCTTCCTTCATTTCTTCGTTTCTTCCAGACCTTTACGATCTCCAGCAAAGGTCTCTGTAAGTTATCTGTCGAGTCACGCGTCACAGTCTGATTCAAGTACTGGAACTGCAACTAGGCCTACCTTTCTGCAAAAACCAGTATGTAAGTATTTATCCAAAAATGACGAAACAAATTCATGCCTCTGTTCAGCTTTACAAACTCAGCAAAGGCTTCCTAGATTTGCTTGCAGAACTATCCCTAGAAATGTTATTGCGGATAGTTCCTTAGTTTAAGGGTTCCCTCCACAATGTCATTTTCCCGCTCACAAAGCACTGTCATTGTTGTGTGCATGAGGAGTGTAGCACATCCCTTACTAAAGGATGGAAGGAAATCGACACTCGGGCACTGGAGGTAGCTACTGACAGTGTACGACGCACTGGTATAACCACGTTATAATTACATATAAAATATTTAAAAAGCAACAACAAAGTTCATTCGTGCGTAAGGAAGTTGATCTTCAATGTGCTGAGAAGGAGCGGTGTTCCGTTTGCCGGAAACCGTTACGGCACGGCCGAGGTGCAGAGAGCACTGGCAATTCGTCCGCGGAGGTGAACCGCAACGCCGATGAACTGAGGGCAAGAATTGGTCACGTCCCGCGGTTGTAGAAAAGGTCAGCTCAGATCTGGCCATAAAGCGGCCACCAGCATCCGCCTCCAACTGCGAAGGATGGCGGTGGTCGTCGGCGGCTGAGTACCGCTCTGCGGCTCCCACAACACCGAGACCCCCTTCTCTGAAGGTCTTCGGGAAAGTAGCTACCACTGCTAGTCGACTTGGAAACGAGTAGCGATACCGTCTATCCTGAAGAACAGTTGCTGAGACAGGTCCACTTTGAGTACACTATCTGGTGAAAACTATCCGGACACGCCTATGTAATACAGAGCTGACTACACTACTGGCCATTAAAATTGCTACACCACGAAGATGACGTGCTACAGACGCGAAATTTAACCGACTGGAAGAAGATGCCGTGATATACAGATGATTAGCTTTTCAGAGCATTCACACAAGGTTGGAGCCGGTAGCGACACCTACAACGAGTTGACATGAGGAAAGTTTCCAAGCGATTTCTCATACACAAACAGCGGGTGACCTGAGTTGCCTGCTGAAACGTTGTTGTGATGCCTCGTGTAAGGAGGAGAAATGTGTACCATCACGTTTCCGACTTTGATAAAGGTCGGATTGTAGCCTATCGCGAATGCGGTTTATCGTATCGCGACATTGCTGCTCGCGTTGGTCGAGATCCAATGACTGTAAGCAGAATATGGAATCGGTGGCTTCAAGAGTGTAATACGGAACACCGTGCTGGATCCCAGCAGCGTTGTACCACTAGCAGTCGAGATGACAGGCATCTTATCCGCATGGCTGTAACGGATCGTGCACCCACGTCTCGATCCCTGAATCAACAGATGGGGGCGTTTGCAAGACAACAACCATCTGCACGAACAGTTCGACGACGTTTGCAGCAGCTCGGAGACCATGGCTGTGGTTTCCCTTGACGCTGCATCACAGACAGGAGCGCTTGCGATGGTGCACTCAAAGACGAACCTGGGTGCACGAATGGCAAAACGTCATTTTTTTCGGATGAATCCAGGTTCTGTTTACAGCATAATGATGATCGCATCCGTGTTTGGCGACGTCGCGGGGAACGCACATTGGAAGCGTGTACTCGTCATCGCCATACTGGCGTATCACCCGGCGGGACGGTATCGGGTGCCATTGGTTATACGTCTCGGTCACCTCTTGTTCGCACTGACGGCACTTTGAACAGTGGACGTTACATTTCAGATGTGTTGCGACCCGTGGCTCTACCCTTCATTCGTTCCCTGCGAAACCCTACATTTCAGCAGGATAATGCACGACCACATGTTGCAGGTCCTGTACGGGCCTTTCTGGATACAGAAAATGTTCGACAGCTGCCCTGGCCAGCACATTCTCCAGATCTCTCACCAACTGAAAACGTCTGGTGAGTGGTGGCCGAGCAACTGGCTCGTCACAATACGCGAGTCACTACACTTGATGAACTGTGGTATCGTGTTGCAGTTGCATGGGCAGCTGTACCTGTACACGCCATCCAAGCTTTGTTTGACTCAATGCCCAGGCGTATCAAGACCGTTATTACTGCCAGAGGTGGTTGTTCTGGGTACTGATTTCTCAGGATCTATGCACCCAAATTGTGACATTTCAATTCCGGTATAATATATTTGTCCAATGAATACCCGTTTAACATCTGCATTTCTTCTTTTTCTTGCAGCAATTTTAGGGCCAGTAGTGTATTAGATGTCATGAGAGGTGCAGCCACCAGTATAAAAGTTCGCCAGTAAACAAGCCGTAACAGCAGAATGGGCCGGTCAGGATAGGTTAATGGCTTTGGACATGGACTAGTCTTTGGATGTCAATTGAGTAAGAGATATTGCAGCAGTGACGTTTCAGCCCTTCTAAACCAGCACAAGTCTACTGTGAGTGATCTGACTGGGAAGTGGAAAGGGGAAGGAAAAACCACAGCTGAACCAAGACCAGGCGGATCTCATGTACCGATGGACAGGGAGCGTCAAGCATTACGCAGTGTGATTGTGAAAATAGCGCCTGAAATTAGCGGAAGAAATCACTCGTCAGTTCCAAAAGTGCTAGCAGCAATCCAGCTATTACAATAACTGTGCTTAGGCCGGTATTACACTATCAAATTTCTTTGTCAAAGATTTGATCAAAGATGTGATCAAATATTCCTCAAGTATATGTGACAATGATCTTTGACGTGGTGCTAAAAAGGAGTGTTACACTTGTCATCACATTTTTCGTCAAAGTTCAAGATGGCTGACAACAACTTGTTGCCAACAGCAGTTGCATGTACCACAGGTGGACTGTGTGCACATGCGGAAGAGAAGCGAGAGGAAAAAAAAAGGAAACGTACCTGGATGAAGCCGTGGGTTTTACGACGACGCGATAAAGCATTCAACAAAACTTGTTACGTGAGCTTATAGTGGAGAACGTCAAGCCGTACATCAGTTACTTAAGAACGGATGAGCATACATTTCTGTATGCGCTCAGTGAAGTGTATCCTCATATCACAAAGCACAATACTCAGTTAAGAACTGCTATATCTGCAGAAGACGGGCTCACTGTAACACTCCGATTCCTTGCTACAGGAGAGGGTTTGGTTGGGTCTCCAATCTTCTTAATCTGTTATTGTATTCAGAGTGCCTCACGTTGTAAAGCGCCTCATCAGCTTCATAATCTCTATTAATATTGTAGTTGTCGGTACACACCAATTGTATTTACCAGCAATGTTCATAAAAACACTACAAATGGCAGAACGCTGCAGCGATGCTTGCGCTCCACGTGGTAGCATATCTCATTGCAGTGAACAGAAGACAAGCGACTTCTCTGATCAAATCTACAGCGATGCCCTAGATCTGATCAAATATTTGACGATATTTGACAAAGTTGCCTATTACACCTTCAAATTTCTTTGACAAAGATATTGGGCAAAGAAATTTGATAGTGTAATACCGGCCTTAGACAAATTTCTTTGACAAAGATATTGGGCAAAGAAATTTGATAGTGTAATACCGGCCTTAGCGACTTAAAAAGAATGCGGTACAAAGATCGAGCAGCTTCGCATAAGGAAACAGTTTTGTTATCGGTGCTAAGCGACGCTTGAGGTGATGTAGAGGACGACGCCACTGGACTTGGGATGAATGGAAACGAGCGACTTGAAGTGAACCTGTGGCAATCCGATGGAAGGGTTTGGATTTGGAAAATGCATGGAGAAATTTACCTGTCCCCAAGTGTAGTGCCAACGGTGAAGTATGGCAGAGGTGGTGTTTCGGTAAGGGTGTGTTTTTCGTTCTTAGGATGTGATCCCCTTATTAACATTCAGAAGTCTCTAAATGCGGAAGGATACGAACACATTTTACAGCATCGTGTATTGCGTATGGTAGAGGAACAGTTCGTGGGCGATGATTGAATCAGCATGACAACGCACCCCTTCATAAAGCATCACCTGTGAAGCACTCCATCTACATCTACGTGATTACTTTGCTATTCACAACGAAGTGCCTGGCAGAGGGTTCAGTGAACCACCTTCAAGCTGTCTCTCTACCGTTCCACTCTTGAACGGCACGCGGAAAAAACGAGCACTTAAATTTTTCTGTGCGAGCCCTGATTTCTCTTATTTTATCGTGATTATCATTTCTCCCTATGCAGGTGGGTGCCAACGGAATGTTTTCGAAATCGGAGGAGAAAACTGGTGATGGAATATTTCATGAGAAGATACCGTCGCAACGAAAAACGCCTCTGTTTTAATGATTGCCTCTCCAATTCACGTATCACGTCTGTGACACTATCTCCCCTATTTCGCGATAATACGAAACGAGCTGCCCTTCTTTGTACTTCTTCGATGTCATCCGTCAGTCCCACCTGATGTGGATCCCACACCGCACAGCAGTACTCCAGGATAGGGCGGACAAGCGTAGTGTAAGCAGTCTCTTTAGTAGACCTGTTGCACCTTCTAATTGTTCTGCCAATGAATTGCAGTCTTTGGTTTGCTCCACCCACAATATTATCTATGTGATCGTTCCAGTATAGATTATTTGTAATTGTAACCCCTAGGTATGTAGCTGAATTTACAGCCTTCTGATTTGTGTGACTTATCGCGTAATCGAAATTTAGCTGATTTCTTTTGGTACTCCCGTGAATAACTTCACACTTTTCTTTATTCAGGGTCAATTGCCACTTTTCGCACCATACAGATATCTTATCTAAATCATTTTTCAAATCATTTTTCAAGTCGTTTTGATCATCTGATGACTTTACAAGACAGTAAGTGACAGCATCATCTGCAAACAATCTAAGGTGGCTACTCAGATTGTCTCCTATGTCTTTAATATAGGTCAGGAACAATAGAGGGCCTATAACACATCCTTGGGGAACGCCGGATATTACTTCTGTTTTACTCGATGACTTTCCGTCTGTTACTACGAACTGTGACCTTTCTGACAAGAAATCACGAATCCAGTCGCACAACAGAGGCGATACTCCGTAGGCACACAGTTTGGTTAGATGACGCTTGTGAGGAACGGTGTCGAAAGCCTTCTGGAAATCTAAAAATATGGAATCAATATGACATCCCCTGTCGATAGCACGTATTACTTCATTAGTGTAAAGAGCTAGTTGTGTTTCACAAGAATGATATTTTCTGAATCCGTGCTGACTATGTGTCAATAAATCGTTTTCTTCGAGGTACTTCATGATGTTCGAATACAGTATATGTTCCAAAACCCTACTGCAAATCTACGTTAGTGATACAGGCCTGTAATTCAGCGGATTACTCCTACTTCTCTTTTGTTTTGTGGACAGTAATATTCCCGGAATAGAATGGACTGGCCTGTCCGGAGACCCGATCTGAACCCAATGGAGGTCTTTTGTGATGAGTTAGAACGTTGACTCCAGACCCCAGAGTCCATCATCACAGCCTCCTCTGTTTTCGGCTCGTGAGCAACAATGGGCTGCCATTCCTAGACATTTAGTCACCTAATTGAAAGTGTCCTCAGAAGAGTTGAAGTAGTCAATGCGAAAGGTGGATACACACCATATTAATTACCGCTAACAGGTGCCCAGAAACTTTTGATCAGATAGTGTAGGTTTACAGCTATATCTTGGTCCGTGTCCTCGTCACGGTAGGATCTTGAGAGGGGCCCCACAAACTCCTTACAGCGTGATATGAAATTTAATATACGGTTTTTCAGAAACACAATACTGAGATCGTATGGCAATGATGGCCAGGAGCCTCCACGTGGGAAAGTTCGGTCGCCGAGTTGCAAGTCTTTTCAATTGACGCCACACTGGACGAAGTGCGTGTCGACTATATCTTCTAAATGAATTAAAACGGATACTTTGAGTAAATTTTTAGAGCCTGAGTCTACTATCATACAGCTCTGGTGAGTGACCTTTCTCACTATGAGGTGACTATTATTCTTTTGGCCCTATTTGTTTCAGTCGGAGTGATATGCTCTCGTTCCCTGCTTTTTATTGGAGCATGAGGTTTGGCGCTTCCGACGGGGCAAAAAAAATTTTTCTTTAAGTATTTCACATTGTTATTGACTGAAATTTTAAATTTTAAAGTGATGTCATAGTTTGCACATTAGGAAGTATAATCTTAAGTGAAATATTTAACACAGTAATTGAATTGATAGAGCCAGAAACTGTGTATGTGTTTCCAGGCAGCGTAACTAGAGGTGCTCAAATTACCAAAACTACAGTCATCTAGTATGAGGATGAGAGCATTTAGCGACTTCCAACAAAATCTGCACATAACTGCAAACCAGTAAGAAACATTTTCTTGCTGACACCCCAACAAAATAATGAAAGTAAAATGTTTATGACTTACAAAATTTTCACTGATTTCACCTGGAAGCCGTTCGATAGGCAACCTGCAACTGGACTCGTGTGACCGTTTTAGCCCTTTAATTGGCACTTACATGGTCAATAATATCGACAGTATTGCCCGAGTGCCCAGTTGTATTGAGAGAGCAGCAGTGAGATTGAGACATTGGGAAATAATGTTGAGAATATCAAAAACTTTGCAAATAGATTTTACTGCCTGTAAATGTTGTGGACCATATTGTCAATATTCTTGGCAGTCTCTCGCGTCCTACACAGACGAAAGACGTTAGGCTAGATTCGTTTTTGTTGTTCTTCTTGTCATTGTTGATGCTGTTATGGAGTGGAAAATGAATTCGAAACAAGATGAAGCTTTGTTATTGCAGTACGTCGAAATGTATAAATATTACCGGCATCGTGGAATGTTAGCATCAACGAATACAAAAACAAAGTTTTAAGAATGATGAATCGTAGGCCTAAAAATCGTTGCTCATAAAATGTAGGGAACAGCCAAGAAAGATGATATTAAAAAAAAATGTAATAAATGCAAAGTTATGAATAAACGTAGGTACAAATATTTATCTCTGTGTATACAATACTTACCCGAATATAATCCTTTAGCGTGTGCACGTTGTAATGGGACATCCTCCTCTAGCATTACTTTTCCTCAACAGTAGTTGTCGATACCAGTATTATTTTTGGAATTTTGGACAGGCTAGTATTATTTCAGTAGCTTTTCTGAAAACTTTCACATAATTTTATACAGAGGATATTATATTTCACGCAAAAATTTATGAAAATGAATTACTTTGTAAAATGATTTAGTATCGATGTTATTATCGATAAGTACTAGTTCTGAATGTGAAGTTAAATTATGGTTTAGAAACATTTGAAATTACGAACAATTGGCACACTTAAAATTTTTATTATTAACTACGTAATACTGTACTGGTTACTATATTTACTTCTGGATTCATTTATGAAATAATAATCGAAAGTAATAATGTAACAGAAGCTAGGAGAAATTCTTTTATTAAGAAAAACTGTAAGCCCTTTGGAATATGGTTATTTCCGCAGAATGTAAGAGTCGTAAACATGCCTCTGATGTGATCGGACATATTTTTACATTTTGTGCGAACGATGTAATTTCGGCTTAATTAATGGCGAAAGTCAAAAGACTGTATGATATACTAAAATATGAAAAAATATATTTACGTAAAAACAAAAGTCCTGCAACAACAATCTTCAAATTTATTTAGATCAGTTCAATCGTGAGGACCTAAAAAGTGACATTTTCGGCTTCAAGAATCAGACCCCTAGCAAGAAGAGCCGGAGTCAACTCTACATGACAAGCTAAGTAAACTAGAAAATTTATTGTAATCTTCGGTCCCATCAAATCTTCATAAAAGACTTGGCTTATTGTGGGCAACAGATGCAATTAGGAGGTTGGGGGGGGGGGAGGGGGGGATTACAACGTATTACTGCATGACACGTTTCCATAGCTGTTCTTCATATACTGTAAGGTGAAACTGCACTTGAAAAAACTTCAGATCTTCGAAAGAATTGCAAGTAACAATGTATCGTAGCGTATTATTTTGTTCTTTGAAGATGGGGATATGGACGTCCGTCGAAATTTATCTGCGGTGGGGAATAGTGGGGGTGGGGGGCAAGAAAGTGCCCATGTATGGGAACGTCATCGTATAGGGGGAACCATTTCCAGGAATGTATCAAATGTTGGACCATAAAAAAATTATAATCTTTATTTTCGTTCAAACTTAGTTCGTTACTGATCTTAGACGCTCCCTGAACCATTCTTGATCCACCTCTTCTCTCTGCTTGAAACAAAGTAGAGCAATTATCACAGCACCAGCGTCTTTATCCGAATCACACTATTATTGCACAATATTATTGAATAGTCTGGGGAGAGCGTCAGTAATACAGTAAATATTATTGTCTAATATTATTGACTGTCTAGGGGCCGATTTAGTAATATGATTACCGAGACCGAGCGAGGTGGTGTGGTGGTTCGTCCCATTGTTCATGGGACTTGAAACCCTAACCATACTTCGCTGTTGAATGAGCTAATAGTAGCCTCACAAAATACCAGCTATATGTTAGTGACTAACCACCACTGTCTCTCATGCGTCAGAGCAGTTTCATTCTCTGTGGATGTTTTTTAAAATCGTGTAATAATGGTTTCATATAACTGTCTGTCTGGAGACGACAGCATTTTTCATTGTAACGAGACCATTGGGAAACCGAGAAGCAATAGAGATCTACATCTACATCTACATACATACTCCGCAATCCACCACACGGTGCGTGACGGAGGGTACCTCGTACCACAACTAGCATCTTCTCTCCTTGTTCCACTCCCAAACAGAACGAGGGGAAAATGACTGCCTATTTGCCTTTGTACGAGCCCTAATATCTCTTATCTTATCTTTGTGGTGTTTCCGCGAAATGTACGTTGGCGGCAGTAAAATTGTATTGCAGTCAGCCTCAAATGCTGGTCCTCTAAATTTCCTCAGCGATTCACGAAAAGAACGCCTCCTTTCCTCTAGAGACTCCCACCCGAATTCCTGAAGCATTTCCGTAACACTCGCGTGATGATCAAACCTACGAGTAACAAATCTAGCAGCCCGCCTCTGAATTGCTTCTGTGTCCTCCCTCAATCCAATCTGATAGGGATCCCAAACGCTCGAGCAGTACTCAAGAATAGGTCGTATTAGTGTTTTATGAGCAGTCTCCTTTACAGATGAAACACATCTTCCCAAAATTCTTCCAGTGAACCGAAGACGACTATCCGTCTTCCCCACAACTGCCATTACATGCTTGCCCCACTTCATATCGCTCTGCAATGTTACGCCCAAATATTTACTCGACGTGACTGTATCAAGCGCTACACTACTAACGGAGTATTCAAACATTACGGGATTCTTTTTCCTATTCATCTGCATTGATTTACATTTATCTATATTTAGAGCTAGCTGCCATTCTTTACACCATTCACAAATCCTGTCCAAGTCATCTTGTATCCTCCTACAGTCACTCAACGACGACACCTTCCCGTACACCAAAGCATCATCGACAAACAGCTGCACATTGCTATCCACCCTATCCAAAAGATCATTTATGTAGATAGAAAACAACAGCGGACCTACCACACTTCCCTGGGGCGCTGCAGATGATACCCTCACCTCCGATGAACACTCACCAACGAGGACAACGTACTGGGTTCTATTACTTAAGAAGTCTTCGAGCCACTCACATACTTGGGAACCAATCCCATATGCTCGTACCTTAGTTAGGAGTCTGCAGTGGGGCACCGAGACAAACGCCTTCCGGAAGTCAAGGAATATGGCATCCGTCTGATACCCTTCATCCATGGTTCGCAAGATATCATGTGAAAAAAGGGCGAGTTGCGTTTCGCAGGAGCGATGCTTTCTAAAGCCGTGCTGCTGCACGGACAGCAACTTCTCTGTCTCAAGGAAATTCATTATATTCGAACTGAGAATATGTTCGAGAATCCTGCAACAAAGCGATGTTAAGGATATTGGTCTGTAATTTTGAGGATCCGTCCTTCTACCCTTCTTATATACAGGCGTCACCTGCGCTTTTTTCCAGTCGCTCGGGACTTAGCGTTGGGCAAGAGATTCGCGATAAATGCAATCAAAGTAAGAACCAATAGAGATAACATCGTCGACGCATTTGCACGAAGAGACCTAAGTGACCTGACTGAGATGAAGAATTCTCGTAGGGGACCGAGGCACGACTAAAATAGCGTACCTGAACGTTGCATGTATCTGCGCTGCGTCAGATAGGCTTCCTTCAGCTGCGTTCTGAGGAATACAGTTGCAGGCAGAGTCCACAGTGAGAGTGCGTTCTAAGAAACTCGCAAAGTTATAACTGCGAATGCGGCAGTTTTCGGAGCCGGATGCACGCTGGCATGACACGGTGTAAGAGGCCGAGCGCTATCGGAGCTTTTATCTGCTCCGGATTACAGCGCGACCCGCAGGTAGCACATCCCGCTCTCGGCTGGTCCGAGGTCCTCGCGACGTACCCCACTCCCCTGAGATATCTCAGTAGACGCGGAACGCCGGGGTTCCACTGTTCGTAATGTGCGTGTGCTGACGCGTTTAGCGCTCTCCAGAGGCCGTTAACGACCCCCGGGTGAGAGCAGCAAATTGGACGTTCACTTTTACTGCTCTTTATCGCTGCCGTAATTTACGCTGTCAGCGGAGGTAACGAAACTGAAGAAGTAATAAACTTTAATTCGTAGCCACTTTTTGTCTGCAACGACATTTTTATTTTTATCTGGCACTACTCACAAATATTACTTCCGCTTGTTCGTTTTGAGAGTTGACAGAATTTTGTTATTTTGTGGTTCGAACGAGGGAAAGAAAGACAGTCTCCATCGAGGTCTATATTTACATACGAGGAGACTTAGAACAACAACTTACACATTATTGTGGCAGGCCAAGTAACTTTTAATGGCCGCTGCACTGCAATTCAAAGTTAACACATAAACAAACACTATTTTTCAGTATTGTCACCGGCTCTTTGTAGACAATGGCCGGAGCGTCCTACTAATCTTGCATTTCTTCGAACACAGAAATCCACTGCTTGGTCACGGAAGATCCAAGAACGGTTACGTCAACATCTTCGTCGTTTGAAAATCTCTTTCACCAGAAGTCCTCTCAGATTGCCGAAAAGATTAATATCCAGAATGAGATTTTCACTCTGCAGCGGAGTGTGCGCTGATATGAAACTTCCTGGCAGATTAAAACTGTGTGTCGTACCGAGACTCGAACTCGGGACCTTTGCCTTTTGCGGGCAGGTGCTCTACCATCTGAGCTTGGTCCCGAGTTCGAGTCTCGGTCCGACGCACAGTTTTAACCTGCCAGGAAGTTTCAAATTAATATCGCTTGGTGCAGAATCTGGAATGTTTCGCGGCTGGTTCCAAACCTTCCATCGAAAACGTTGAAACAAATCGTGTGTTGCGCTCGTGGATTGTGATTGTGCATTCACATGCAAGAGAACAGCGCGTTTGCTTTCCCACGCCTCTTGCTCTTTGTGACCGTAAACCCCGCGCCTGTATGTCCGGGTGACAGTGATCGCGTAAACCAGCGTGACCACAATATCCGATACTGCAGATGTTCTCGGGAGATGGAGTGAGCAGCCTATTGAGATGGGCATCTGCTGACGAGGGGACCGTCAGAACTTCGCCCTCGCCGATTTGATTCACATTGATACTGTATTGTAGGATGCGAGTAGGCCTTTCACATATGTAAACAGAAAGATACAATTCTCAAACGTTTTCCAGAAAATAGAGTTCGAAAATTTTAAGCGTGCTTACATACTTCCATGGTCGCTAGAACTGAATGAGTTCGCAGCTGAGCGAGTAAACGGCTAGTTTTAAAAGCACAAGGTCTCTGGATCGATATCGCTGCCGGTACTTCTTATTTTCATGCTCATGTAATTTTAACATGTTTGTTATGACTCTACAAATTATCAATATTCAACGATTCATTTATTATTTCTATAATCTTTATCTTGACAAAAGGAGGAGAAACATTTTCGTAAGCAGATTGGAAATAAAGAAGAATGCACAAGAACTTTCAATCAGATGAGTATGGTAATTTTATGTTTTAATATTTTATATACATTTGTGACAAGCATTAACCTATGGAGCACAGTACGAATCGGGATTATAGTGACCATAGAAAAACGAAAAAAAAAAAATTATTGCGACACACAGCACATATAACGGTCGTTAAATTTTTGCATGTGCGTCATTTTTTCGGGGTGTATATTGTAAAACAATCTTGGTTTACATTTATAAACAGTTCTCGGTAAGGACACAATTTAGTGGTGTTGCACGAATATCTGTTGTTAGAACTACGGGGGAATGAAAAAAAGTACCAGCACCCAGATTCGATGCAGATACCTCGCGCTTATGAGACCAACCGCTTACTCAGTCGGTTGCGGAATAATTGAATATTAACGACCATACAAAGTACACAAGCATGCCTTAAATTTCCAGCTCGATTTTCTCGAAAACGGTTGAGAGTTATTTTCCTATTTATACATATTCAGGCTAGGACGAATAAAAGTGTCCAGAGAGCAGAGTTCCAGGGTACAAAGGAACACAGCAGAGGAAAGGAAATAAAGTACTAACCTGACTATAGCAACTGTTGAAAGTGACCACCATTCCTCTCTAGGCACTTTTGGGCCTTGGTTGGCAAGCTGCTGAAGGCGGATCGAAGCTGAACTACTAGAATTGCTGGAGTCTCATCCGAAATGTTCTGCTGCAGTTCTTGAAGACTAGGGGCTGTTGCGATACACCTTAGACTTGAGGGCTACCCACACAAAGTCGCACACTGGTGGATGAGGTGACCCGGGCGACCAGCTAGGGCCGCGACCAGGCTGACCTCTGCTAAGAACTCCGTCAGACGTGAAGATTGTGTAAATGTGCTGTAAGGTTCGGCCGCCTGTATGTACAGTTGCTCCATCCTGTTTGAAGTATCTATACTTTTCCTCCTCCTCCGTTAATGCGTCCAATCGTATCCACTCGTCCATGCAACTTTTGTTTGCCCCATCCTGTAGTTGAAGTCCTAGACGTGCTCTACACTCCATCATAATAAGAATAAAATCAATGTAGGGAAATTCGGCCGGTTCACTTGAGAGAAATCTCCGCAATAGTGACTCTGCTATAGTTACGAATCAGTTCCTTGATTGCACGGACATTGTCGTCTGTGGTCAATGTTGATGGTCTCCTTAGCCGATAAGCATCACCCCGTGTATGGGGCCTTGGTCAAATTGTTGGCACCGTTTCATTAAGGCTGGATGCGATGTCCAATTTGGTCCATACAGCGTCAGAATTTCACTCTGAATCGGTGTGCAGTTCGGACGTTTTGCTTACAAGGCTCGTGATGTCCCACGTGCTTCAACTTTGGAGTATGTTTCCAGCTGCCGCTGTGTTTCACTCTCACAGTGTGACGCACCTGTTATCCTTACCGCAGCGGAACTGTGTCTGCAGAGATACCGGAACCTGTACTCTGTCGTGATCATGCGCCAATCTTGTTGCGGAATGGTCGTAGCGTGGTACGAGATGTGCAGCTTACCTTCTGCGGTCTCCAAGTAAACTGATCAGCCTAAACATTATGACCACCGACCTACAACCGATATAAATCCGTCCAGGCGAAAGCAGCGTCACCTGGCGAGGAATGACTGCCAGTCAGACACACGCACGGTGCATGTAGTAGTAGTGAGCGTGTTGTTCGTACGCAGAATGGGGAAATCACGCGATTATCTGAGTTTTATCGAAGGCAGTTGTGATGGCCCGGCGGCTCGGCTCGAGCATTTCCGAAACTGCAAGACTTGTCGGGTGTTCGAGGGGTGCTGATTTCGATGCGACTGCCTCCGTGCTCCCGGCACGTACGTTTCTTGTATTTTCACGAAAAAAATGGAAAAAACTTCGGAAACAAAAAAGGGGTGTCATTAAAATGTTGGTGGACAGGATGTACAAAATTTATGAACTGACTTATCTAAAAGATGAGCTTTGACATTGACGGTCGACATTCAAGAAGAATGCGTATTGAAACAAGGAGTCAGCTCGAGCTCTTCGCCCTAGGGATGCAATCAGGATCGACGAGGAAAAGACAGCCGCCCAAAGAGAAAATTTTCCTTCCGTTCATCAGTGCAATTACAGATCGCATTCGGAAAGTGTTGCAAGTGTGGTGTGGAAACTGCCTTCAGACCCACCAGGAAGGTAAAAGAATGCTTAAGATCGGCATTAGTTATACGGCATCCTCTGGCTATACCGGGTATATATAAAATTCCTTGTAGTTCTGGACTGGTTTATGTTGGTACCACAAAAAGAAAGTGTTAACACCCGTCTGGTAGAACACGAGAGGACTTGCAGCCTGGGACTTAACTGATAAATCGGCCGTAGTGCGACATCTATACCAAGCGGGTGATCCTGAAATAAAATTCACTGAGACGAGTGTCATACGGAAAACGTCGCATTATCATGCGCGCATGTATAGAGAGGCTGTTAAAATTAATGAACACCGTAATAATTTTAACAGAAAAGAGGATGGAGTTAAATTAGAAAAAAAATTGGTTGTCAACATTGTAACATAAGAATGACTATAGGTTACTTTCCATCGAGAAATCGCCACAGATAATCTCGGAGGCGTCCGCCTGCTTAACTGAGATGCGCAGGACTAAATCCTCAGGAAGAAATTACACAAAAAATTTATTTTATCGTTTAATCACCTTATGTGATAAGAAGATGGATGATGCTGTAGTATACAGAGAAGTTGCAGCATTAGAAAATTGTAGCGAAATGCAGGAAGATCTGCAGCGGATAGGCACTTGGTGCAGGGAGTGGCAACTGTCCCTTAACATAGACAAATTTAATGTATTGCGAATACATAGAAAGAAGGATCCTTTATTGTGTGATTATATGATAGCGGAACAAACACTGGTAGCAGTTACTTCTGTAAAATATCTGGGAGTATGCGTGCGTAACGATTTGAAGTGGAATGATCATATAAAATTAATTGTTGGTAAGGCGGGTACCAGGTTGAGAGTCATTGGGAGAGTGCTTAGAAAATGTAGTCCATCAACAAAGGAGGTGGCTTACAAAACACTCGTTCGACCTATACTTGAGTATTGCTCAACAGTGAGAGATCCGTACCAGATCGGGTTGACGGAGGAGATAGAGAAGATACAAAGAAGAGCGGCGCATTTCGTCACAGGGTTATTTGGTAACCGTGATAGCGTTACGGAGATGTTTAGCAAACTCAAGTGGCAGACTCTGCAAGAGAGGCGCTCTGCATCGCGGTGTAGCTTGCTCGCCAGGTTCCGAGAGGGTGCGTTTCTGGATGAGGTATCGAATATATTGCTTCCCCCTACTTACACCTCCCGAGGAGATCACGAATGTAAAATTAGAGAGAGATTAGAGCGCGCACGGAGGCTTTCAGACAGTCGTTCTTCCCGCGAACCATACGCGACTGGAACAGGAAAGGGAGGTAATGACAGTGGCACGTAAAGTGCCCTCCGCCACACACCGTTGGGTGGCTTGCGGAGTATAAATGTAGATGTAGATATAGAAGAGAAGTTTTATGTTCTACGAAAGTCTTAACTTCAAGGGGATACAAGATTTTATGTTTCCTGTATGAAGATGAGTGAATTCACGTTCAGTTTATATTAATATACTTCTCTTTCCATTAAAGCCCACCTGCTTAGTTGGATGGTAACGTGTTTGCCTCTCATGCAGCGGGCCCAGGTTCGATTCCCGGCCGGGCTGGAGATTTTCTCCGCTCGTGAACTGAGTGTCGTGTCGTCCTCATCATCATTTCATACTCATCATCGGCACGCGTTCACCCAATGTGGCGTCGACTGCGATAAGACTCGCAATCGGCGGCCGAACTTCCCCGGTTGGGGCCTCCCGGCCAACAATGCCATACGATAATTTCATTTCATTTTTCCATAACAAAAAGTGGCAACGTATTTGGCTAAATGCAGCGGGCCCGTGTTCGATTCCCGGCCGCGCTGGAGCTTTTCACTGCTCATGGATTGGGTGTTGTGTTGTCCTCATCATCATTTGATCACCGACACGCAAGTCACCCAATGTGGCGTCACCTGAAATAAGACTTACAACTCGGTCATCAGTGCCACACAAGGCTGCGGTCCTACAGCCTCGGACAGCTTCTTGTTGTGTGCCTTCATCTGATTTTAGCAGGGTCATTTGTCAGCGCATTTTATCGCTGTGGCATGCCGATTGGTCTTTACTTACTGAAAACAAGCTTCGGGCCTTGAAACCTCTCCCCACGGCTTGGACGACCTCTTCACGCGCTTCTCGGCGGGAGGAGGTCGTTTTGGCCCGGTTACGGATTGGACACTGCCGGTTCAGTCACCGCCATCTGCTGACGGCTTCGCCGGCGCCGTTCTGCCCATGTGGGCAATTGCTGACGGTACGCCACATTTTAGCGTCCTGCCCGAATTTTAATACACTGCGTATTGATCTTGGCCTGCCATGTACTCTGGATGAAATTTTAGCGGATGACCCAGGAGCATCTGCTCGCGTTCTTCGTTTTATCCACTTGACAGACATGTCCAAGGACATTTGATTATGCTATTTTCTTTTAAGCCCTTGCCTTTAAATGTGCATTTTTAGTGTTGTCCTTTTTAGTTGCTGTTTTAACATTGTGCCTCGCAGTGCATTCATAATTTAGTCTGGGCGCTAATGACCACTGTAGTTGTGCGCCCTAAACCAATTAAAAAAAAAAAAAACAGTGCCACACGATAATTTCATTTTCGTCTCGTAGCCGACGTCACATGATGGACTGTGGTGCCCTCTGCACTGCCCATATATTCGGCGCTCGCTGGAGTTCTAGTTGCAGTTCGCCGCTGTACCTCTGAAGATGTCTGTCCCAGTCGGGGAGGAAACGTTAGTAGAAAGCTTTATAAATCGACCACGGTTCATTTTCCCGTAAGTTTTAAGTGACGTCAGCGCCAGCCGTGAAAGCTTACATTGTTTGAGGAACAAAAACCTTATTAATTTGCTCTACACAGGAGGTTACAAACTGCACACTAGCCATCAGCGAATAAGTTGTCGTAGGTTAGCCGTCACGCCCCTGGGCTTCATAATAAGCAGTTTCCGCGCAGTTTAAGCGTCAACGCGGCAGGGTCGCGTGACGCTGGCGGTACGTGCACGCCGGCAGCCTACGTGCAGCGGGGGCGTTCGATAGGCGCTGCACGCAGAGCGCGCCGGTGCACGTCGCGGCGCGAGGAGCGAAGTGGCAAGTGCAGCAGATGCGATCGCGCACCAACACCACCAGCTGCTTATCGATGAGTGCCGCGCGCGCTGCAGCGGCTGTCTGCCTGTCCGCCTCGTGATGGATCACCGCGACACGGCCGCGACTGAAAGCGGCCGCTCCCACAGCCGAGGGCGTCGTAGGTGCCTGCTAAACGTCGTACACGAGGCGCTGTCCACGTACGTGCCGACTGAGGTATTTGTAATGGCACCACTTAGAGTCGCGAGGCAAGGCAGTTACACAACACTCCTGTTTACACCAAAGGCTGCTCATTGCAAAAGCTTCCACAGCAGAATCGAAATAGCTTCGGTGTGTCCTCTTTTCCTTTTTTTGTCGTTCTATAGCCTCGTCCTTCATCAAAATTGCAGCCGTGTGGGAATCAAGGAGTAAAAATTAGTCGAAATAACGAACATTTTTATATTAAGTTACAACTCAGTCCTTCCAGAACAAGAATATCTATGGGTTTCGTATATTTGGTGTATATTAATAGGAAAGAGCATTTTTCTTTTATCAACGACGACGTGTCCGCTTTTTTCTGTTCTCATACCTTCATCAGAACGTTTTACTTATAAGTCAATAGCATTGTTGTTGCAGTAGAAATCAGGATGGCCGGACGTGGGTTTGAACAACCGTCCTCCCGAATGTGTGGTTGTTGTGGTTGTGGTGGTGGTGGTGGTGGTGGTGGTGGTGGTGTTATAATAGTATGATAATGATTAAAAATGACTATATAGTATTTCAGAAACTTCAGTCTTTAACTGACATTGTATTAATGATTTGCTGACGATTTACTAAAAGAAATGGACAGCAGTAGTTCAGGAGGAATCAAATCTGGAGAAGAAGTTGTCTCTCCAAGGGAAAACAGAGAAATAGTAAGTTTAGTTTAGCGCATGAGAGGCAAGAAAGAAAACGAAAGTACATATGAAGAAAGGGAGGAGAGAGTTGACGTTATGATGGAAGACAGCTACACTGTCCAATCACTTTAATGTGACGACTTGTCAAGAAACTGAATAAATCACCTTCTGCAGCGCGGACCGCTACGAGATGTGCAGGAAGAGAGTGAATGAGGTTCTGGAAGGTATCAATATGGACGTGGAGCCAAGCCGACCCGAGTGCTGTGACCGGCTGCGTTACGTTTCTCGCTCGAGGTTACACGGCGCGAACAGCCTTATCGAGGTGGTCCCACAGATCCTCGATTGCGTTTTAATCCGTAGGTTATGGTGGCCAGGAGGGGACGGTTAAATTCATCCTGGTGCACTTCGAACCACGCACGTACCCTGCGAGCTGTGTCACACGCAGCATTCCCCTACTGCTAGATGCCGTCGTGCTGAGGGAAAATAAACTGCATGTAGCAATAGATACAGTCCCCAAGGATGGAAGCGTCCGTTTGTTAATCCATTGTGCCTTTCAGAATGGCGAGATCACCCAGCGAATGACAAGAAAACATTCCCCAGACCGGAAGGCTCCCTCCTTGTTCGCTTTCAGACGTTTCAGCCGTACGCGTCAGCGGCCTTCTGTACGCTGGTGCATAACATGTTCTTCATGTGAAGAGGCCACCTGTTGCCATTCAATGGACGTCCAGATGCGGTGCTGGTGAGCAAATTGCAGCCTACGTTGCCGACGAACAGCAGTCAACATGAGTGCATGAACCAGGCGCCTACACCGAAGGACCATACGCAGCAATGTTCGTTGAGGAGACACTGTTGGTAGCCCCTTGATTCATCTGGGCGGTCACTTGACAACAGTTGCACGTCTACTCCCTCGTACACATTTCCGCTGCTGTCATACATTCTTTTCATCTAGGGCCCGTGCACCACAGTTGCCTCAGAGCCGGTTTTGGATAGCGTCATTTTGCCGCGCACGGCATACTTTTACTACGACGGCACGCGAACAGTTTACAAACTTAGCATTTACGGAAACGCTTCCACCCTTAGCCCGAAAGCCAGTTATCATGGCCCTTTCGGACGTCAGGTAAACCGCTCAGTTTCCGCATTACGGCAACGACTGCACAGTTTCCACGTCTTCCCGACACGCTTTATATAGGTATCCTCCACTTCTACTGCTGCCACCCACCGTCTGTGAGTGGTTATTGCACATGGACGTTGTACATATGCGGTGATCATATTAATGTCACTGGATTCTGTGTATATGCGGAGGAAGAAGCTACGAAGATAACTGGGAAGCTGTAATCTGGTCTTGGCTACGATTTGGGTTTGGATAAGACGCAGCTTACTGTGTAGTTTGTTCTAGAATCGTAGGGGTGCAATGGAGAAAGATACAGTGTTGCGCATAAACTCAGCCAAGACGCTAGACGTATCAGATCTTGTGTTACACAAATGAAGTGATGAATGATGTGCAAGGAGAGATACTGAGGACACAAGTATTTAAGAAAGCGATGAAGAAACAGAGCGTGTTAAAATCACGTGACCTGTCACCCTAAATGACCATAGGAAGAACTGCAGTCATCTTTGCGCAAGCATTCACGGCTGCAACGCAACGTATTCATTTTTCACTATTTTTATCGTGTTGATCTACATCATAGAAGTAAAGGAACGGCTCCACTAAACACGGGCTAGTTTTTGTTGTCGCTGCCTGAAGTTTCAACATTCTAGTTTAACACAGCTTAAACCTAAAACTTTTTTAAAAAAATTGGTGCAGGAGAAATATGCACAAGTTTTGGAATAGGTTTTCGAGTCACGTTGTCTCCTCAAGACATTATGAATAGCACTTTAACGGTATTTTATGAATCACTTAAAGCTGGTACAGCATAAACTGAATCGAGAGCGAAGCACAGAATGTGGCGCAAAATTAGAACTGTAGGTAATGAGGAGATGGGAACACACACTCACTACCAGTCAGCTCTCTCCTTCTTACAATGGCCACGAATACTAGTGTGTCCACGGTGGATCAAGACTTGACATCAGGAAGAAAGGAAGGAAGGTAAGGGTTTAATGGTTCACCGACATCGAGGTCATTATAGAGAGAACACAAACTCGGAATGTTTCAAGGATAGGGAACGAAATCGGCCGTGCCCTTTCAAAGAAATCGTCCCGGAATTTGCCTGGAGCGATTTAGGAAGTCATGGAAAACCTAAACCTGGATAGTCGGACGCGGGTTTGAACGGCCGTCCTCCAGAATGCGAGTCCCGTGTGCTAACCACTGCGCCACCTCGCTCAGTATCAGGACTTGATACGAACCACTTGCCAGCACTGTTGACGTCTTTCATACGCGTTAACTAGGTGAAATGTGTGGGGAAGCAGTTATTGCCGCTCTATTGGAAATTACTGCCAATGTTCGTTAACCAGAATGGCCTTCTCTGAAGTGAAGTGGACAAGCTTAGACGGCGAGCAGCTTTAAAGGGAAGGGAAACTCCACCCACAGCGAGATCTGTGGGCTGGCCGAGAACAGTCGCAGCTGTGGAGGCTGCGGCCAACAACTGTACGTCGAAATAACGTACTTTTTCCACGTGTAAATAAAAAGCAAAGAACAAGTAACCGAACAGTTGTTACAATGCCATTGCTCATCTGTCTAAGCAGCATTAATGTGTGCACGTCATGAGCATGCCTTGCGTTTGAGAAAGTAGAAAATCCAGATAAGTGCATAATAACCGTCTCGTTACACATCTTAATGCTGGGCTGGCCTGTATAAACCTGTGGGATCCGTAGCTTAGCTGTTAGAATTTACTCTCCGGTAGAGCGGCTTGTCTGAAGGAGACAAAAATGTCATGGTGTACAATAAACTTAGATCCCTTGAGTTCTAAATTAACTAAACTAATAACCCAACCCCCACCCCTGATCATTTAAAGAATCAACGTACCATGTATAAAACAGCTTAGAACGGCTGACTACTTTACAAAGGAATTATTATTCAACATCACAAAATTTAATATTTGTTAAATTTTTTGCTTTGAAAGTTTATTGTAATACCTAAATTCGTGTTTCTAAGTGTCAAGTTCATATCCGACAAAGGCGTAAAACTTATTTTGATACCGAAATGTATAAATCTCGGCGCAGCACAACAGAACTACATGAAATTTTAATTTTGAACGACACACGATGCGAAACCCAGACTAACCGGTACATCAAACAATTCGTCTGCGTGAAAGCAATGTAATTTACATATGCCATCTGACTGGAAAACAAATGTCTCAGATTAAAATGTTGGCCCTGAATATAGCTAATCTTTATCTTTACTCTTGCAAACAATCACTATACCAGAACTGTTATTGTAATTACAGAACAAATGAACATAAAACTTAACGCATCTGACTTTCTATTAAAAGTACTTGAAAATCCACTGGATAGCGCGTCACTGAAATGTTCTACTGATATCAAACCTCTCAACTGATATATTATTTTTCGCAAATACACTGCAGCAACCACTGTTCCTTACCATGGACTTGAATTGTGATGTTAATTATATTTATTGGCATACCTGTACGCACAGAAAGCTCGTCTGCTCTGCAACCTGGTGCTATTATGAATATTGGAGTCACTGTCAAAAAATCAAATTTCATTTGCCATACTTGCAGTGTACAATGCAAGACGATATCATACCAATTTTCATAATATGCTTCTCAGTACACAACTCGCGATATGTAGTGCGAGTGTGCAAACAAAGTATGAAGCTAAATGAAAATAGGGAACTGATCTTAACGACTGATAAAAGAGACAGATTATCACTATCTTTCTTAATGACTTTCGTGTGTACAATTGTCTTCGTTGACACTTGTACCACCTACAAGACAATACTATATGTTGCATTATAAAATTTCTGCACCAAACTTCAACCATACGCAGTGTTCTAACAATAAGAAACTACACAGTCACAAATATAAAAAGAATGGATTACCTTAGAAACAGGCTTTGTCATTCTTCCATTCATATCTCATTTCCTCAATATGTTTGCTCAGTACATAATATTACAAAATCCTTTTTAAGCAATGCTGCCTCCAGTACACGGCAGGTTCGCTTCCATCCTTCTCAAACCAAATATACAGCCAGACTGTCCAACCCACTCTCTTCAAAAGAAGTGACCTCTCTGACCAAAGAAGATAATATTACAGAGATTGAAAAGATTTATCAAATTCGCAACTTCATTCACATTCACGGCCAAACCTACCTGGAAAATCGTCATGGCAAGTAGGACCGTCCCCTTTCAACTTCCATTATTTTGTGTGAAGGGGGTGTCAGCGAGAAAATTAGTAAAAAGGTTTGAAATTATGTGTAAAGTTTGTTGGAAGTCGCTAAGAGCTGTTGTTCTCTAACACTGGATAAAAATAGTGTGGGTAATTTGCGCGCCGCAACTTACCCTGCCTCGAGCCATACGCAGTTTCCAAGTGAAGTACTTGACTTTCAGTAAGCAGATAATGACAGCATTATAACTTTCGAATTCGGTCAGTAATTATACGAAATACTTAAAACAAAATTTTGTTGCCGGTGGAAACCATTAGACATGCAACTTGCGGCTGGAGTTGAGTGACGGTTTTACCCCTTTAGCGATATACCCTGTGTCAGACACTTACGTGTGGTTTTGCAGAGTAGTGATGTAGATGTACAGAGTGGTTTTGCAGGATGTGGACAAACTGCAGGAAATCCTGAGGAAGTAAGGAGCAAGCAGCGTCATTTGGACACTACCATTTAACAAAATCATTCTGTAGATCGTTCCTACCCGCCAGGGTAGCCGAGAGCGCCAAATGCGCTGCTTCCTGGACTCGGCTAGGCGCGCCGGCCCCGGAGAGAATCCGCCCGGCGGATTAACGATGAGGGCCGGTCTGCCGGCCAGCCTGGATGTGGTTTTTAGGCGGTTTTTCACATCCCACTAGGTGAATACCGGGCTGGTCCCCCAATTCCGGCTCAGTTACACGATTCTCAGACATTTGAAAAACGTTCGCACTATTTAATGACACTAGATGCAGACAGCTGGGGTACACTACTTCCGTCCAAGTGGGGGTTGGGGGGAGGGGGTTCGGGGGGTGGCGACAGGAAGGGCATCCGGCCACCCTCTGCAGTTAACACTGCCAAATCCGTCATAACAAAGCCGACCCCGCGTTGGAGCGGGACAAAGGCCCGAGAAAGAAAGAAATTCTGTAGATCGTCCCTATATCAGTAACGACGGGGATGGTTCGAATTAAACCTTAGAACTGCATATCGTTTGAATGTCTACAGTATCCAATTCTAAATTACTAGCTGGGAGTCCTCATCAAGTAGACATCACAACAATCATTTAAAAAATTCAGAGACGTGTTGCTAAGGTCGTACTGGTCAATACAGTCCTGACGAAAGTAACTGAGAATATCTGGAAGAAGGGCGACGGGTGTCTCGTACAATCCTGCTGAGAAAATTCGGAGCGGCGGTACGTCAGCATGGCTAAGAAACTAAACCGCTGCCTTCCCTGCACATCTGGCGTAGGGATCATAACAATGTTTATGGCTCATGCAAACGCAAATATTAACACGAAGGGACCACCGATTGTCTAGTGGCTTACAGTGTGCGAATGTAGGCAAGGTAATTTGACGCCGCGAATAACAGATTTTCCTAGTAACGTGGTGGTGCTTGAAATACATTATTTCATCACTTTTGATGGAACCACTGTGATGTTTGTGTGGGTTCCTGGTCACGTTGGTCTGACAGGAAACGAGACCCCTGACGCTGCTGGCAAGGCTGCAGTCCTCGTACCTCAGCCCACTACTTCTTACATTCCGTCCGATGATCTCTGCGTTGCCGTCTGTCAGCAGGTGTTGTCACTTTGGCATCATCACTGGTCCTCCATTCATGGAACCAAGCTCCGGGTTATCATCCTCTCCCAGCGGCTTGGACGACCTCCTCTCGGCCCCCTCGCTGCGAGATCATGTTAACTAGGCTGCGTGTTGGGCACTGTCTTCTTAACAATCGCCATTTGTTGAGTGGTGCTCCCCCACCACTATGTGTAGATTGCGCCCAACTTTTCACGGTCTGTCATTTCCTGACGGAATGCTCTTACTTTTTAACCGCTTACTTTTGTGTTTGCCGTATGCGTTATCTCCCGTTTCAGCGAACGAAGCGCGAGCTGTCGACCGCGTTTTACTTTCTATCCGTCGTAGCAATATGGCGAAGGCCATATAATTTTAGTTCATGACATCCGTTTCTCTGTGGTGTATTTCATAGACCTTTCTCCATGTTCCTGTTTTTGGCTGTCTTCTCTTCCGTCGATTGGGATCGACGTGTAGTCGATTTCAACTTCTCTACATCTACATCTGCATCTACATCCATACTCCGCAAGCCACCTGACGATATGTGGCGGAAGGTACTTTGAGTACTTCTATCGGTTCTCCCTTCTATTCCGGTCTCGTATTGTTCGTGGAAAGAAAGATTGTCGGTATGCCTCTGTGTGGGCTCTAATCTCTCTGATTTTATCCTCATGGTCTCTTCACGAGATATACGTAGGAGGGGGCAATATACTGCTTGACTCCTCGGTGAAGGTATGTTGTCGAAACTTCAACAAAAGCCGTACCGAGCTACTGAGCGTCTTTCCTGCAGAGTCTTCCACTGGACTTTATCTATCATCTCCGTAACGCTTTCGCGATTACTAAATGATCCTGTAACGAAGCGTGCTGCTCTCCGTTGGATCTTCTCTTTCTCTCTTCTATCAACCCTATCTGGTACGGATCCCACACTGGTGAGCAATATTCAAGCAGTGGGCGAACAAGTTTACTGTAACCTACTTCGTTTGTTTTCGGACTGCATTTCCTTAGGATTCTTCCAATGAATCTCCGTATGGCATCCGCTTTACCAACGATCAACTCTATATGATCATTCCATTTTTAATCACTCCTAATACCTACTCCCAGATAATTCACGCAATTAACTGCTTCCAGTTGCTGACCTGCTGTATTGTAGCTAAATGATAAAGGATCTTTCTTTCTATGTATTCGCAGCACATTAAACTTGTCTACATTGAGATTCAATTGCCATTCCCTGCACCGTGCGTCAATTCGTTGCAGATCCTCCTGCATTTCCGTACAATTTTCCATTGTTACAACCTCTCGATACACTATAGCATCATCCGCAAAAATCCTCAGTGAACTTCCGATTTTATCCACAAGGTCATTTATGTATATTGTGAATAGCAACGGTCCTACGACACTCCCCTGCGGCACAGCTGAAATCACTCTTTGTCTTCGTGTGCTACAGTCTTGACACGGGGGCGTATGACCCTAGTTGTTTTTGCGCCCTAAAACAAAACAAAATTGACGTAGGGGGGACCGCCCAGCATTGCGATGGCTGCTTCTAAAAGCTCACATGAAGTCAGCGGAAGGAATCACTCTTGAGTTCCAAAGCGCTAACAGCCATCCAGCTAACACAGTTACAGTGCGTAGCAAGTTACAAGAATGGCGCCCAATGGTCGAGCATTTCCTCATAAGCCACAGGTTTCTGTAGTCAGCGCTGTAGTCCGGTAGAGTAAACAGCGACGCCACTGAACAGTGAATGTGTGGAAACGAGTGATCTACAACGGTGAATGGCTCTGTACCGTGTGGCGATGCGATGGAGGGATTTGTGTTTGGAAAATGCCTGGAAAGCGTCACCTGCTATCATGCGTAGTGCCAACAATGAAGCATGGAGAAGGTGGTGTTACGGTATGGAGGTACTTTTCATTGTTAGAGTTATCCCCTTATTTCGCTTAAAAGAACTCAAAATGCTGAAGAATATTAACGCATTTTATAGAATTTTGTACAGTGTACAGTAGAGGACTAGTTCGGAGATGATGATAGTTGGTATCACCATGACAATGAACCCTGTCATAAAGCACCATCTGTGAGGCAATGCTTTGCGGACAACGACAATCCTGAAATGTAGTGGCCTGCGCAGAGTTCCGACCAGGAGCTCCTTCAACACCTTTAAGATGAGGGGGAACGTCGACTTTGCTCCAAACGCCAGCGTCCAAAATCCCTGCCTTCTCTGATTTCGGCTCTCGAGCAAGAACAGGGTTCCATTCCTCCACAGACATTGAGAGACCACACTGAAAGCGTCCCCAGCAGAGTTCAAGCCTACATAAAGGCGAAGGTTGGTCATAAACTATGGCATTGGCCCATTACCTAGCTTGCATTTATGGCAAATATCTTGCCCAGCGCAAAGTCCCAAGGAACTGGAAAAAAAAGCACAGGTGACTCCTGTGTATAAGAAGGGTAAAAGAAGGTATCGGTAAAATTACAGACCAATATCCCTAACTTCGGTATGCTGCAGAATCCTTGAACATATATTCAGTTCGAATATAATAAATGTTCCGGTGTAACATAAAGCGCTGACACGTCGGCCCGTAACTTTCCAACAGAGAGCGCTGTGAGACGACGTCAGCCAATACAACGCTGACTAGGGCACCACGACACAAGCGGCACCCATACGAAGAGAATATAAGCACCCCTCCAGCTAGCCTCGGTCGCATTAAAAGAGCAGCCGTCATCCTAACTCTTTAGTTGTGCCTTATCTTTTGCTTGCATGGGAATTATATATATCGAATGACACTGATTATTTCCATGTCGCCAATTACTTGCAACACCTTTTTGTAAAAAGGATAAGTATTCAGAATGAGATTTTCACTCTGCAGCGGAGTGTGCGCTGATATGAAACTTCCTGGCAGATTAAAACTGTGTGCCGGACCGAGACTCGAACTCGGGACCTTTGCCTTTCGCGGGCAAGTGCTCTTCCAACTGAGCTACCCAAGCACGACTCACGCCCCGTCTTCACAGCTTAACTTCTGCCAGTACCTCGTCTCCTACCTTCCAAACTTTACAGAAGCTCTCCTGCGAACCTTGCAGAACTAGCACTCCTGAAAGAAAGGATATTGCGGAGACACGGCTTAGCCACAGCCTGGGGGATGTTTCCAGAATGAGATTTTCACTCTGCAGCGGAGTGTGCGCTGATATGAAACTTTCTGGCAGATTAAAACTGTTTGCCGGACCGAGACTCGAACTCGACACCTTTGCCTTTCAGGAGTGCTAGTTCTGCAAGGTTCGCAGGAGAGCTTCTGTAAAGTTTGGAAGGTAGCAGACGAGGTACTGGCAGAAGTAAAGCTGTGAGGACGGGGCGTGAGTCGTGCTTGGGTAGCTCAGTTGGTTAAAGCACTTGCTCGCGAAAGGCAAAGGTCCCGAGTTCGAATCTCGGTCCGGCACACAGTTTTAAACTGCCAGGAAGTTTCAGGATAAGTATTGTCAATTTAATTTGCTGTAATAAACTCCATTAATAAGATTTGCTTGAATGTTGTCTTCCAGGCCGAGAAAACAGCTTCCTATGCACCCTCTAATAAACGAGTGGGCAGGACCCTACAATAAATTTTCTTGAAACAGGGAAATATGTCCACAAATCAGCATGCTTTCAGATAGCATTGCTCATGCGAAACTCAGGTTGCCCTTTTCTCACGTGATAAACTGCGAATTATGGATGAAGGGCAACAGGATTTCATATTTCTGTATTTTTGAAAAGCATTTGACGCGGTGCCCCATTACGATGTATGAGCATATGAAAATTGTTCGCAGATATGTGTGTGGCTCGATGGCTTCTTAAGTAATTGAACCCATTATGTAATTCTCGACGACAAGTGTTCATCTGAGAGAAGGTTATCTCCAGAAGTGCCCCAGGGAAGTGTGATAGAATCTCTTTTGTTTTCTGTACGCATAAATGATTTGGCGGGCCTGGTGGACAGCAAACTGCTGTTGTCTGCTGATGATGCTGTAATGTGTCGAAGTCGAGTGACTGAAGGAAGAAACCAATGACTGAGACAAAATTCATAATTAGTGTGATGAGTGGCAGGTAGCTTTAAATGTAGAAAAAATGAAGTTAATACGGATGCGTTAGTAAAACAAACCCATAATGCTCGAATATAGCATTAGTAGCGTCCTGCTTGGCACAATCGTCGTTTAAATCTCTGATCGTAACACTGCAAAGCGGTAAAAAATGGAACGACACTCTGAGGATTGTGGTAAGGAAGGCGAGTAGTCGTCTTCGCTGTATATGGAGGATTTTGGAAAAGTGTGTTTCATCGGTAAAGGAGATCGTATAGAGGACACTAGTGAGTACTGCCCGAGTGCTTTGGATCCGCACCAGGTCGGATTAAACGAAGACATAGAAGCAGTCAAGTGGCGGGCAGCTAGATTTATTGCCGGTAGGTTCGAACAACACACAAGTGTTACGGAGATGCCTCGGGAACTCATATGGGAATCCATGGAGGGAAGGCATCGTTATTTTCGAGGAGCGCTACGGAGAAAATTTAATGAACTGGAATTTGAAGCTGACTTCACAATGATTCTACGGCGCCAACATACATTTCGCGCAAGGACCACGAAGTAGAGATAAGAGAGATTCTGTCTCATATGGCGGCATATAGACAGTCGTTTTTCCATCGCTCTATTAGCGAGTGGAACAGGCACCGTACTTTGGCTTACGGGGTATGTATGTAGATGTAGATGCATAAGAGACATCCACTAATATACGGTACTACATAGGCGCGCTCTCCATCGAAGAGCACAGTTGTTGCCTATTACTCCCTGTGAAACAGAATAACTATGGTTCGCCATAAAGCACAGTCGTTAACTTTTATTACTTTGATCGTCCCAGGCGATAGCGCGAGATTCCCTGCTTAAATTACGGTGGAGGCCGTTTAATTCCACCTCGTTTTCCAATCTCCCAGTTTGTCTAGCGCCGTCGGGACGATAAGGGTAAAGCGATTACAGTGATTTACACTTCACAAACAAAATTGAAAATACATACACGCTCTTCAGAAGCCGTGTATCGACTCATATTACACTAGAGCGATAGCAAATTTATCGTTGCTGGATACTATATTCGTGGCTGTATTTCGTAACTGTCCGATTCTCCTCAACCAGATTGGATCAGGACACACATCATCTAGTAAATGCTTGGAGGCTCTCGGTGCTCCATACTGAAGAGAAGATAAGTTGCGTAACAAGCATATCAAAATCTTTACAAATTTAATTACACCCTACTCATAAATAAAAGTTTTTACAGTAGTACATAAGATTTTCAAGGCTGATCGAATATAATCCGTAGTTTTTCCGTCGAAGTTTTCAGCATTTGACGTAAATATTATACTAATTCGTAAACACGCACGTATATCTGAAATAACAAAGTAAGTTTGAGCTACAATACGCACAGGGATCAATAGTTATCTTTGTTCTTGTCTTTTTAGTTACTGTGAAACCCCTTAAAAATGGGCTGCTCTTACACTGCTGTATAGTGAGAAATAGTTCGTAAATACTAGTCAGTTACGATTAGGGAGCGAATTACTGCATATTGGTAAGTAATGCAACACATTTTTTTTCTCGGCCAATTTTGGTTTAAAAAACCGGAAATTTCTTGTGGAATATTTTCAAACATTCCCGCTTCGTCTCGTATAGTTTCATTGACTTCCGACAGGTGGCAGCGCTGCACGGAGCTGTTAAAATGGCGTCTGTAACGGATGTGCGTTGCAAACAACGGGCAGTGATCGAGTTTCTTTTGGCGGAAAACCAGGGCATCTCAGATATTCATAGGCGCTTGCAGAATGTCTACGGTGATCTGGCAGTGGACAAAAGCACGGTGAGTCGTTGGGCAAAGCGTGTGTCATCATCGCCGCAAGGTCAAGCAAGACTGTCTGATCTCCCGCGTGCGGGCCGGCCGTGCACAGCTGTGACTCCTGCAATGGCGGAGCGTGCGAACACACTCGTTCGAGATGATCGACGGATCACCATCAAACAACTCGGTGCTCAACTTGACATCTCTGTTGGTAGTGCTGTCACAATTCTTCACCAGTTGGGATATTCAAAGGTTTGTTCCCGCTGGGCCCCTCGTTGTCTAACCGAACACCATAAAGAGCAAAGGAGAACCATCTGTGCGGAATTGCTTGCTCGTCATGTGGCTGAGGGTGACAATTTCTTGTCAAAGATTGTTACAGGCGATGAAACATGGGTTCATCACTTCGAACCTGAAACAAAACGGCAATCAATGGAGTGGCGCCACACCCACTCCCCTACCAAGAAAAAGTTTAAAGCCATACCGTCAGCCGGTAATGTCATGGTTACAGTCTTCTGGGACGCTGAAGGGGTTATTCTGTTCGATGTCCTTCCCCATGGTCAAACGATCAACTCTGAAGTGTATTGTGCTACTCTTCAGAAATTGAAGAAACGACTTCAGCGTGTTCGTAGGCACAAAAATCTTGAACGAACTTCTTCTTCATGACAACGCAAGACCTCACACAAGTCTTCGCACCCGAGAGGAGCTCACAAAACTTCAGTGGACTGTTCTTCCTCATGCACCCTACAGCCCCGATCTCGCACCGTCGGATTTCCATATGTTTGGCCCAATGAAGGACGCAATCCGTGGGAGGCACTACGCGGATGATGAAGTAGTTATTGATGCAGTACGACGTTGGCTCCGACATCGACCAGTGGAATGGTACCGTGCAGGCATACAGGCCCTCATTTCAAGGTGGCGTAAGGCCGTAGCATTGAATGGAGATTACGTTGAAAAATAGTGTTGTGTAGCTAAAAGATTGGGGAATAACCTGGTGTATTTCAATGCTTAATAAAACAACCCCTGTTTCAGAAAAAAAAATGTGTTGCATTACTTATTGAACTGACCTCGTATGTCATATACTGGATTTGAACGCACAATTTTTTTTTCATAAGTACCTAGAATGACTGCTCCGGCAAAATTTTCTCTTTCACTGAGCGGATCTTCGAAAAGATGCGCCATTTATGAAAAGAAAGTAGTTGCACAGTACTGTTGATGTGGTAACATAAATTGTCGGAAAAAAATTAGTACACCATTTTGAGGTTTCTAATTAACTCAAGATTTATTGTTGCAATAGTGTCTAACATTCCCGCAACGACGCTCTGAGCGAGTTTTTTTAGGGAATTGATTAGTTTGAACCTGGGACCTGCTGCTGGTAAGGAGACGCCAGACCACACATGATATGTAGAGTTCAGAAGAGTTCAGTGAGACTAGCGATGATATAATCAAATACATAACGATTTCAGTGGCAGCTCTACTGCACTCCCTGTAACATAATCTTAATACTAACTAAATTTAGTGGAAGGGGTTCAAGGCTTTCCTATTTTTAGTTAGCTGGTAAAATAACGTCGAGAAGTTAGTTAAGTTTACCATTGGAATTTTTATTCTACTCACAAAACATTGTTTATAAATTGCACTATTGATAAAAGGAAATATTTTAATACAGGATGATAAAAACCAACTGCGTTCAACAAAAAGGTGAACGAATATTCCCTGAATGGATTTCCAAGTTATATAATGGATCGAAGGATGACCTATGCCATATCATATCTATAATCTAGGTTTAAATTAAGATTCATAAAAGAGAAAACTATCAAACTGGTCTACAGTGACCCTCAATTATCTTTAATTACTTAACTTGTTGTAAATTATAGTGGCTGATGTGGCTTCTCAATAATTATATAACAGAAAAATTATCGCGTTTCAGATTTTAACTTCTAATAGCAAATGTGAATACCATGAAGTTTAATTGACGATCGACACTAGCATTACGTAAAAAGGGGATGTAACAGATGAGACTTCTGCAGGTCTGAGTGAAGCCTTATGACTCTTATGCGGCATCACGTGCGTTCATTACCTTGTCGTTGGTTAGGCAGCGTCAGGGGGCGGCGGGCGGCGGGCGGCGCAGCCGCACACACCTCGCCGTCTCGGAAGCAGCTCCCTCTAATTTCTCCTTACTACAATTTACCGAAGTTGGTTTTAGAAAAGCTATCTGGCTGTGTTTTCAACTGACCAATCAGGGTCTCAATGTTAACTTTAAGCTCCGCCTACAAAACTTCTGTATATCCAATGAGAAACGTTATACTTTTCGTGGTGGGGCAATGTTTTTAATGTTTGCAACGTAACAGAGACGCGTATAGTCTCACGCTAAAACTTTCAGCTGGTGTGGCCCTTTTAGTGTTATCGTAAGAGCTATACTGTTCTTCTGGGGGGCTCTATCTTTTAACATGGGTTGGGGGTGGTCTTGGCGGTCGGCTGGGTGTCCGTCCCTTATCGTAGGGCTTCCTAGACTACACGATTCTGCTCTCGGCTTCTGTTCTCGTTTCTCTCCTCGGAACTGTGTCTGTTTCACGGTGGGAAGGTATGACATGCATTTAGGCGTTCTTGTGTAAGACTGTGGTATTCCATTTGCTCACTCGTTACTCGTATTACTTTGGTTAATTTAATGTCAGGATTTATTCGGAGCTATGTGACATACTGTCGGATTTGCTATCATGCAGGGTTTTCATGGAAGGTGTTGGATTTGTCTAACACCTTACGAGTGCATATGGATTACATGGGGTTCAGAGGTACCAGGTATCGACCCACGCTGGAACACCCATATTAGTACATGGTGTAGCCTCCACGGGTGGCAATGTAGGCGCTGACTGTGGCATCCAGTCGATCGTATAGATAGTGAATACTGTCCTGGGATACGTTATGCCACGCCTGCTCGACCTGTTCACGTAGTTGTGTAAGAGTTGTTGGTTGACGAGTTGAACGAGTCACTTCTCATCCCATCTTATCCCACACGTGCTCAATTGAAGACAATTCCGGAGATAGTTCAAATGGTTCAAATGGCTCTGAGCACTATGAGACTTAACGTCGAAGGTCATCAGTCCCCTAGAACTTAGAACTACTTAAACCTAACTAACTTAAGGACATCATACACATCCATGCCCGAGGCAGGATTCGAACCTGCGACCGTAGCGGTCTCGCGGTTCCAGACTGTAGCGCCTAGAACCACTCAGCCACTCCGGGCGGCCCGGAGATAGTGCTGCCCAGGGATATTGCTGCACGTCCTGCAGAACGCGTTGAGTTTCACGGGCAGTGCGTGGGCGAGCATTAACACGCTGGAACAACACGTCACCTTTTTGTTGCAAGAACGGCAAAAACGCTGGTCTAACAACATTCAGCATGTAACGAGCGCTGATTAGCGTCCCCTCCAGAAACACCAAAGATGAACGAGAGTTGCAGCTTATCACACCATAAGGCCTGGGCAGGGGCCGCTGTGTCTAGGACGAATGCACTCTAAGAGGCAGCGCTCACCAGGTGTACGTCGTACGCGCAATCGTCCGTCATTTGCCTGCAGGCAAAATCTGGTTTCATCGATGAAGACCACGACGCACCATCATGTAGCAGCCACATAATCCTTCGAATCATCAATGGCACTTCTTCCAACAGGGGAGGCAAAGTCACCTGCAAGGAACGTTGGTAGTTCCGGCCTGTTAGGCGACGCGGAAGAAAGGACTGGTCCCAAAGTACGGTTGCCAATTATCCTGGCCCACACACTCCGGTTGGACCTATGACGATGATTTGCTGTCACCATACCACAGGGGTTCTGCATACTAACCCACAGGCGACTGTCATCAAAGCTGAAGATACTTCTCCGCGTAATGGTGGCTTCATCTGTGGATAGGATGGATGATACAAATCCCGGAATCGTGGTTGCCTGGTGAAAAAACAGAGACAAAACTGCTCCCGATGTGGAATGTCTGTCGCTAGTTATCCCTACACACGCTATAAGTGATAAGGTTAGTAACAATTGTCATGGAGAATGTTCTCAACGATCGTCTGGCTTACCCTGTACTGCCTAGTACTGACACGGCGGTCACCTTCCACAGTGTTAATCGTATTTGCCTCCAGGTGTCGTGTCCGGGTACGTCCTTGATGATTTCCTGCTTCCTGAAACGACCCTGTGTCAGATAAATGGCGAAGCAACTTTGTAAACATTGAAAGCTGTGGTGGTTGTCGGCGGGGATAGATCTCCTGATACAAACTTGCTGCCCGTCGCCCGTTGCCATTTGTCTTTCCCTAAGTCAACATCATTTCTCCAAGTTCTCGATTCGAATACGGAGCAATTGTGTACGACGCTGTATCACATCCACTACGACGTCAGTCAGCAAGATATTTAATATTAGCGATTACTTCGGCAAGAGAGGGAGCTAGGGCATGACGGATGAGGATAGGAGGAAATCATGAATACTGTAACTGAGGCGGCATGGTACAGCGCTTATTAGACCACAATCTCTATAACAATATATGATTAAGTGATCTCTAACATGGAAACCATGCATTTCCAGACATAAGTTCATTAGACCTTTTTTATTCCGTATCCTCTTATCGATAAATCCCTAGAGTTTGTACACGGTGGTTTGGTTGGTTTTGTTGGGGGAAGGAGACCAGACAGCGAGGTCATCGGTCTCATCAGATTAGGGAAGGACGGGGAAGGAAGTCGGCCGTGCCCTTTGAAAGGAACCATCCCGACATTTGCCTGGAGCGATTTAGGGAAATCACGGAAAACCTAAATCAGGATGGCCGGACGCGGGATTGAACAGTCGTCCTCCCGAATGCGAGTCCAGTGTCTAACCACTGCGCCACCTCGCTCGGTTTTGTACACGTTGGAAAAAATCACCCTGTATGATCAAACAACAGAATGTTGCGCGTTCATATCTAGTTCGAGGGTTTCAGAATTGTCACTATTTGTGTCATGTTGAACTGCAGCACAGTAGTAAAGACTTGCCAAGGCTAAAAAAGGTTTCATTTTGGTTTAATTTGAGGTGGAAATATTTTCCTGAATTTCGGATAGCAGGTTGGCAATATATTTCCTGATCATACCAAGGTTTTCTACTTTTCTAAATTTTTTAATGGTAGTTAAATGTTTTCAGAAGAATACAGGAGACACTGATCTACAAACTTCATGATAATCGAAATTATCTGGTACATTTCCTATGCTGTTTAAGTCCTTTCGTAAATAAAGGGATTTGATTTTTAAAAGTAAGTCATCTCGTAACACCTTCTTGTAGTGCCTCTCAGTGGAGTGGAGTTGTTCCCTAATAATTCAGTGACAAATCACGTAAGTCGTTTTTGAAATTTCTGTTTTATGTCAAATTTATTTTATAAGAAATCCAGATGGGAGAACTACAATTACCATTGAATCGGTCAAGACTTTCGTGATAGACCTAATTTGTGAAGGAGCAACACTGCCTCAGTACGTATCTCAGCCTGTCAATGATTCACTCTCCAGATATTACATTTCTGAGGTGAACGACAGAAATTAATTTCTGTTTCCTGATACTCTTGCAGAGAGAGTGTAAAATAGTGAGCTAAAAAGTGTCTGTTTTGGAAGCCACCCGTGCCGGAACAAGGCTGTGGGAAGATCCGGGAGAGACAGGCAGGCAACGTGTTCCAGCAGGGGGGGGGGGGGGGGGAAGAGAGACTGGTTTGTTCTGAGAACCCTGGATGCTGGCTGGCTCTCAACCGCTATTGTCGCTGCGCAGATTACTCGTGAAATTGCAGCCGTAAATCTGAGGGCGCACGAGCGCGAGGCTCCGTTTCGAGTCCCGCAGAGAGCAAAAACGCGCCCCCGCCATCTGGTCTCAGGTGCCTGACGACCGCAGCGCCGCCTTCAGTCTCTGCTGGTCTCGAGGTCGACGAAACGCTACTATTACAGCTTCCTTCTACTCTTTATAAAGTTTTATTCGTAAATTACCACGTCTGCAGCTGTAAGTGCAGCACTTTATTGCCACTACTGTTTACGTTCCTAGAACCTCCTCAGACGATGATTGTCCATCGTGCCAGAGAGTGCTTTGAAACGTATCTAGGCCACAGTAATGTATATCAGCGGTGTGACGCCTTGTAAATGTAGAGCAGATAAGGAAATTATTACAAAAAAGTGGGCCGGCCGATGTGGCCGAGCTGTTCTAGGCGCTTCAGTCTGGAACCGCGCGACCGCTACGTCGCAGGTTCGAATCCTGCCTCGGGCATGGGTGTGTGTGTGACGTCCTTAGGTTAGTTAGGTTTAAGTAGTTCTAAGTTCTAGGGGACTGATGACCTCAGAAGTTAAATCCCATAGTGCTCAGAGCCATTGAACAAAAAAGTGGCCATTTAGATGTTTATTGGCCTTAGAAGACCTACAGTAAATTTGAAGTTTTCTCGTTTTCCTTCTAACTTTCGACCCCGTAGTTTAGAGGGTTTCCTCTCTCAAACTGACACGTTTAGTCTTATTCACCATTGCTCAGTGTCTGAATCATCATCACATAGTCAGCCACTGTGTTGTCGTCCTATGCGACAGTCCTACTGAGACTTTCTCGCACAATGAATGCAAAACATTTGCGTCCTACACCTTCTTACTCACTGCTGCATTGATACCAGCAAAAGTACAAGAAAAAGAGATGACTAGCACTTCGCCATAACACCTAATAAATCTGTATTAGAAAACGACGTCTTCAACAATGAAAATGGTGATGGTCGTTTATGCTGGTGATGGTCGTTTATGCCGGTGATGGTCGTTTATGCTGGTGATGGTCGTTTATGCTGGTGATGGTCGTTTATGATGGTGATGGTCGTTTATGATGGTGATGGCCGTTTATGATGGTGATGGCCGTTTGTGATGGTATGGCGGTTTGTGATGGTGATGGTAGCTGCAGCGGTGGCGGCGATATTGAAGGTGTCCGAGGCAATACTGATTGAGTGATCATCGTATGGCATGGTTGCCTAGGAGACACTGAGAAATAGGCTAAGCTGCCAACCTGAAAGGCACCTGTCATTTGCTAAATGTGGATTTGTCAGTTAAGTACATCAGTTAAGTGTTCCTGTGATGGGTGTGCGTGGTTTGGTATTTGTTTGCATTGTACCATGGTGGGGAAACAAGACGGTCGAACCCGACAGATGGTTCAAAAGGCTCTGAGCACTATGGTACTTAACTTCTGAGGTCATCAGCCCCCTGGAATTTAGAACTAATTAAACCTAACTAACCTAAGGACATCACACACATCCATTGCCCAAGGCAGGATTCGAACCTGCGACCGTAGCGGTCACTCGGCTCCAGACTGTAGCGCCTAGAACCTCACGGCCACTCCGGCCGCCGAACCCGACAGAGCCTCACGGCCACTCCGGCCGCCGAACCCGACAGAGCGAGGTGGTACAGTGGCTAGCACACTGGACTCGCATTCGGGAGAACGACGGTTCAATCCCGCGTCCGGCCATCCTGATTTAGGTTTTCCGCGATTTCCCTAAATCGCTCCAGGCAAAATGCCAGGATGGTTCCTTTGAAAGGGCACAGCCGACTTACTTCCCAGTCCTTCCCTAATCAGATAAGACCGATGAGCTCGCTGTTTGGTCTCCTCCCCCCAAACAACCCAACTGTCGAACCCATTGCCAGCACACACCGTACTTGTCTCGAATAGCACGAAGGGGGCTGTCTGCCTTAACGCCCTCATCTGATGGGCGTTTCATCAGCAACAGTGTCCCATGCCCTTACTCCATGAGGCACTCCAGGGAAGTTTAGAATTTAACGCAAAACACTAGCGCAACGTGTTGTATTCAAGATAACTACGCCACCACCTTGCCGACCAAGTACTAGTGGTGAAAATTTCTCCCACCGCCAGTAGTGGAGCTAGCTTACCTCAGAGTCAAGGACCACTGCTTAGTTGTGCGCTGACGTCCTAGCCTGCGGAGGCGGAATGGCGATACTGATGCTTAGTATGCTGACAGTGATGGTGATTATGATGGTACAAGTACTGATATTCAAGATGATACTAACGATGCAACTGGTACTGATCCAAATGGTGGTGGTGGTGATGGTGATGGTGGTGGTGGTGGTGGTAATAATGATGATGCTAATGATAATAGCCGGCCGGAGTGGCCGTGCGGTTCTAGGCGCTACAGTCTGGAACCGAGAGACCGCTACGGTCGCAGGTTCGAATCCTGCCTCGAGCATGGATGTTTGTGATCTCCTTAGGTTAGTTAGTTTAACTAGTTCTAAGTTCTAGGGGACTACTGACCTCAGCAGTTGAGTCCCATAGTGCTCAGAGCCATTTTTTTGAACCGCTACAGTCGCAGGTTCGAATCCTGCCTCGGCCATGGATGTGTGTGATGTCCTTAGCTAGGTTTAAGTAGTTCTAAGTTCTAGGGGACTGATGACCTCAGAAGTTGAGTCCCATAGTGCTCAGAGCCATCTGAACCATTTTTAATGATAATAGTACGGCAATGGCCTTGCAGCAGTGAATACACCGGTTCCCGTGCGATCACCGAAGTTAAGCGCTGTCGGGCGTGGTCGGCACTTGGATGGGTGACCATCCAGGCCGCCATGCGTTGTTGCCATTTTTCCTGGTGGACTCAGCCTCGTGATGCCAATTGAGGAGCTACTTGACCGAATACTAGTGGCTTCGGTCAAGAATACCATCATAACGATCGGGAGAGCGGTGTGCTGACCCCCCTCCCCTCCTATCCGCATCCTCCACTGAGGATGACACGGCGGTCGGATGGTACCGGTAGGCCACTCGTGGCCTGAAGACGGAGTACTTTAATGATAATAGTACTGGTGCTGCTACAAATTATGGTTTCATAATTATGTACTGTTGCTGCTAATGATGATGACACTTGTGATAATGATTCTGACGATGATGAGGTTGGTGAGACTGATGCTGCTGATGACATAATGGTGTTGATGCAAAAGCTGATCACCCTGAGAATGACGCTAGTGACGCTACTGCTGAAGCTGACGGCGCTGATGCTGAAGCTGACGGCGACACCGGTACCGTCGGTGCCGAAGTCCACGATAATGATACCGATACCGATGCTGTCAATGGTAAAAATGTAATGTAAGTCAATGCTGCGATGATATGCATTGATTAGGTGAAGCTGCGTGACAAAACTAACGCGCCCGAAAGCCCCGGCATGCGTCGTGTTGGGCGCGGCAATTCCTCGAGCTGCCGGACCTCGGTGCAGGTGGACAGAGCCACGCCGCTCGCCTCCACTCGTCTCCCGAGTGTCCGCGCGCCGCCGGAATGCAAATGCTCGGTCTGGGGCCGTGGCTGTGGCGGGGGCCCTGCGCGGCTCATGAATATGTAAGCGGCGCCTTGCCTCGCCTCGCGACGCCCCCCCCCCCCCCCCCTCCCAACACCGCGTAATCGCGGCTCGCTCTCGGCCCACATTCCCCGCCACCATTGCCACCGCGGCGGTCATTCGCGCAAATTGAACTGGCCCATTCACGCGCCTTCCTCCCGCTCCGCGATTTTTTGCTGAGTACGTGTGCCCTGCCCTATCGCTTTGCTTCGGGTCTTTCCCTTCGCACATTTATTTGGCGGCTTCGGAGATGTAATCGGAATATTCCACTCGAGCCGGAGGATAATGCTAAAAAGGAGCACATTCCGCTGCGTGGCTTTCGGGCTCCTAAATCGCTAATCCAGCTCATATTTCACACATTATAACAACAAATAACTGTCGTTCATGAAAATTTCGATCTTACGAACTCAATTTTTGGAAGCGTTTCTGGTGTTGATACTGGATGTATCGAGAAGAACGTCTGACAATACAGTGTGGCTCATTGATCGTGACCGGGCCAAATATCTCACGAAATAAGCGTCAAACGAAAAAACTGCAAAGAACGAAACATATCTAGCTTGAAGGGGGAAACCAGATGGCGCTATGGTTGGCCCGCTAGATGGCGCTGCCATAGGTCAAACGGATATCAACTGCGTTTTTTTTAAATAGGAACCCCCATTTTTTATTACGTATTCGTGTAGTACGTAAAGAAATACGAATGTTTTAGTTGGACCACTTTTTTAGCTTTGTGATAGATGGCGCTGTAATAGCCACAAACATATGGCTCACAATTTGGTAACAGATAGGTTTTTTAAATTAAAATACAGAACGTAGGTACGTTTGAACATTTTATTTCGATTGTCCAATGTGATACATGTACCTTTGTAAACTTATCATTTCTGAGAACACATGCTGTTACAGCGTGATTACCTGTAAATACCACATTAATGCAATAAATGCTCAAAATGATGTCTGTCAACCTCAATGCATTTGGCAATACGTGTAACGAAATTCCACTCAACAGCGAGCAGTTCGCCTTCCGTAATGTTCGCACATGCATTGACAGTGCGCTCACACATGTTGTCAGGCGTTGTCGGTGGATCACGATAGCAAATATCCTTCCACTTTCCCCACAGAAAGAAATCCGGGGACGTCAGATCCGGTGAACGTGCTGGCCATGGTACGGTGCTTCGACGACCAATCCACCTGTCATGAAATATGCTATTCAGTACCGCTTCAACCGCACGCGAGCTATGTGTCGGACTTCCATCATGTTGGAAGTACATTGCCATTGTGTAATGCACTGAAACAACTTGTAGTAAGATCGGTAGAACATTACATAGGAAATCTGCATACATTGCACCATTTAGATTGCCATCGATACAATGGTGGCCAATTATCCTTCCTCCTATAATACCGCACCATACGTTAATCCGCCAAGGTCGGTGATGTTCCACTTGTCGCAGCCATCGTGGATTTTCCGTTGCCCAATAGTGTATATTAAGCCGGTTTACGTTACCGCTGTTGGTGAATGACGCTTCGTCACTAAATAGAACGCATGCAAAAAATCTGTCATCGTCCCGTAATTTCTCTTGTGCCCAGTGGCAGAACTGTACACGACGTTCAAAGTCGTCGCCATGCAATTCCTGGTGCATAGAAATAGGGTACAGATGCAGTCGATGTTGATGTAGCATTCTCAACACCGACGTTTTTGAGATTACCGATTCTCGCGCAATTTGTCTGCTACTGATGTGCGGATTAGCCGCTACAGCAGCTAAAACACCTACTTGGACATCATCAATTGTTACAGGTCGTGGCTGACGTTTCACATGGTGCTGAACACTTCCTTTTTCCTTAAATAACGTAACTATCCGGCGAACGGTCCGGACACTTGGATGATGTCGTCCAGGATACCGAGCAGCATACATAGCACACGCCCGTTGGGCATTTTGATCACAATAGCCATACAGCAACACGATATTGACCTTTTCCGCAATTGGTAAACGGTCCATTTTAACACGGGTAATGTATCACGAAGCAAATACCGTCCGCACTGGCGGAATGTTACGTGATACTACGTAGTTATACGTTTGTGAGTATTACAGCGTCATCTGTCACAAAGCGAAAAAAGGGTGTAACTAAAACATTCATATTTCTTTACGTAATACATGAATGTGTAATAAAAAATGGGGGTTCCTATTTAAAAAACGCAGTTAATATACGTTTGACTTATGGCAGCGCCATCTAGCGGGCTACCCATAGCGCCATCTGGTTTCCCCCTTCAAGCTAGACGAGTTTCGTTCTTCGTAGTTTTTTCATTTGATGCTTATTTCGTGAGATATTTGGCCCGGACACTATCAATGACCTCCCTGTACATTTTGTGCGTTGGGTCGTGCTTCTTCCTGCCTCCCCATTGAGAAAGGGATGTGGACTTGCAAGTTTGGTGTAATATGAACTGCTCAAAAGTAACCTAAAAGTCATCATCCATATCGTTTCTGTCTTTTCTTTCATTACTGCTACATTCACATCCTATCTATTCCTTGATTCATTATTTTGTTCTCCTTTCTTTAATTCTTATTCCCAGCATGCTTCTCACTATTACTTGTTGACCAATATTCAGTTCTTGGAAGGCTTACAAGTTAAATGTCCATGTCTCATGCTATAAATCATAACTGTAAGTACAGCCAATGGTGAAGGTATGATCAGACTTACATTCGTTCCAAAGCGAGGGGATTGTCAAGGATCTAAAACGTTCGTAATTTCGGCCTCACTTGAAACTGCGTTTTGGAAACCCAATTCAGTTTTTCAAAATCACTCCAATAGATTCTATTTCTTTTCGTATCCATTCAGTCGTCCCCAGCTCCCTAAACACAGAAACTTGTGGCCGCTGCTGTGGCTGAGGTTTTAAAATTGCACCATTTTACGGCTTGAACCGTTTCACTTATAACTCCATCTTCAGGTGGAAATCTTTCCTTCATAACCCGAATAGGTCTGTATAACTCACTTGGCATTACTTGCTCAGTGTTGTTGTTTTTATTATGCAGTAGCTGTATTTCTGATTCATCTACTGATGTATGAGAACATTTAAAGAGACCGCAGTGTACCCGGAAAATTTTTCTGTATTCTAAGCTACTGTTCTATCCGTAAGTTTGAGTGATTAAATGTGCTTGTATACCCAACATGAGTTCATGTTTTGTTTTCTTCGCGTTTTTATTATTTAGAATCGTCTTTATAAACAGATTGTAACTGTGTATTTTTATATCCTCTCTAGGCATTTCCCAATTCGTTTGTTCAAATACGACACGTTTTATCATATTGCTGTTACCTTTTGCTTGAAACTTCAACCGTGAGGTATCCCAGAATAAATGTTGTCTGGTGTTCTGCATAAAGTATCGCTACAAAATCCATTGTCTGAAACGTAAAGTCATTAGTCTGAACCATAACATTGCAGTCAGCTTGCGTAAATGTTGGCAGGACGTAAGGTTAGGACGATAGCTCTGTGGTTCATTCTCTCGGCATAACACGTACAGTGCAATGTACTGTTCTAGCTGTATAGTTATCGAACAAAGGAAAGTGGAGGATGAAATCTGCTGTTGTATACCATCTGCAGATGATTATCAGCAGTGTCAAGTGTCGTGACTCAGAGAGAGAGGCCGTGGAGGGATTTGGAATTCGACCCAGCTACAGAGCGAAGTCTGGAGGTCAGGGAAATGACGCCACACTTACAAGCTGCCAGACTGTGGTCACGATGGCAGCATCTGTCACGTATGGGGACAATGTTTAGGTGGTATCGGTGGCAAAACAGTGGGCTCGCATTCAGGAGTGCGGCGGTTTGAAACCCCATTCCACCATACCGATTTAGATTTTCGGAGGGAAGGAAGGAACGAAGAAAGAAAGATAATTTAGGTTAAACGCCCGTTGAGGTCGTTCGAGGCGGTTAGATTTTCCGTGGTTTTCTTACATCGCTGAAGGCAAATGCCTGGATTGATTCCTTTGAAAGAGATGCGTGCATTTTCCTTCCTAGTCAGGGCTTGTACTCTTTATATAGTGATCTTGTCATAGACATCACGTTAAATCCTAATCTTCTGTCCTTACTTCAGGAACGCAGGACTACCTGAAGAGGACTTGTCCGAAAACTCAGGAGCAACGGCGTTCACTCTCCTTGTGGTCTGAGGAACTTTGCGTTCCTTTTTTGGACATTCGACGTCGAAGTGTGCGGCCAGTCCATCCCGCAGCAGACGGATTCGAATCGTCGATTCCGACAGGTCCACATCTGTTGCCGTGATCCAGTACCGTGACAGAATTGTGAATTAAGATTCACGATCTCTTACGGTCAGGCGAACAAGAGAACAGTATCCATCCATCTGTGCTCAAATTCCACGGGCTATAACGCTGCCGTAGTGGGTATCACGTTCTTCTATCCACTCATCTCACATACACACGCGCCTGCAAGCGTACTCGTGTGCGTTACAAAACTGTTCTTATGAGAGCGCCCCCAAGACCAGCCGAAATTTTATGGCAATGCAAGGCCGTTTCTCAAAGATCGAACATTGTTCCTGGTTCTAAATTATTCTCACAGTCTGATGTGTTGGACTCCATCAACATCACCGAGACATGCCTGTACTTATTCTCGCGATTCCACATTCGCTTAACTGGTCTCCTACAAAAGGAGACGCTGCTAGGTCTTCGTCTGTCCTATCTGACTGCAACCTTAAGACGTCATTGCCGATACACTATTCTGCGGATAGAACGACTCTCCAAGATTGATCCACCGTATTCCTCAACATAAGACTCGTGTCACAGGTTCGATCTGTACATCCACCTTACACTGAATGTTAATGAATTGTGTTGTTGTTGTTGTTGTTGTTGTTGTTCTTGTGGTCTTCAGTCCAGACACTGGTTTGATGCAGCTCTCCGTGCTACTCTATCCTGTGCAAGATTCTTCATCTCCCAGTACCTACTGCAGCCTACATCTTCCTGAATCTGCTTAGTGTATTCATCTCTTGGTCTCCCTCTACGATTTTTACCCTCCACGCTGCCCTCCAATACTAAATTGGTGATCCCTTGATGCCTCAGAACGTGTCATACCAACCGATCCCTTTTTCTAGTCAAGGTGTGCCACAAATTTCTCTTCTTCTTAATTCTATTCAATACCTCCTAATTAGTTACGTGATCTACCCATCTAATCTTCAGCATTCTTCTGTAGCACCACATTTCGAAAGCTTCTATTCTCTTCTTGTCCAAACTATTTACCGTCCATGTTTCACTTCCATACATGGCCACACTCCATACAAATACTTTCAGAAACGACTTCCTGACACTTAAATCTATACTCGATGTTAGCAAATTTCTCTTCTTCAGAAACGCTTTCCTTGCCATTGCCAGTCTACATTTTATATCCTCTCTACTTCGACCATCATCCGTTATTTTGCTCCCCAAATAGCAAAACTCCTTTACTACTTTAAGTGTCTCATTTCCTAATCTAATCCCCTCAGCATCACCCGATTTAATTTGACTACATTCCATTATCCTAGTTTTGCTTTTGTTGATGTTCATCTTATATCCTCCTTTCAAGACACTGTCCATTCCATCCGACTGCTCTTCCAGGTCCTGTGTTCTCTCCGACAGAATTACAATGTCATCACAAACCTCAAAGTTTTAAATTCTTCTCCATGGATTTTAATTCCTACTCCGAATTTTTCTTTTCTTTCCTTTACTGCTTGCTCAATTTCACGGATAGGCTACAACCCTGTCTCACTCTCTTCCCAACCACTGCTTCCCTTTCATGTCCCTCAACTTTTATACCTGCCATCTGGTTTCTGTACAAATTGTAAATAGCCTTTCGCTCCCTGTATTTTACCCCTGCCACCTTCAAAATTTGAAAGAGAGTATTCCAGTCAACATTGTCAAAAGCTTTCTCTAAGTCTACAAATGCTAGAAACGTAGGTTTGCCTTCCCTTAATCTAGCTTCTAAGATAAGTCGTAGGGTCAGTATTGCGTCACGTGTTCCAACATTTCTGCGGAATCCAAACTGATCTTCGCCGAGGTCGGCTTCTACCAGTTTTTCCATTCGCCTGTAAAGTAAGTATTTTGCAGCCGTGGCTTATTAAACTGATAGTTCGGTAATTTTCACATCTGTCACACATGCTTCCTTTGGGATTGGAATTAGATAACTTATTCTGACGACAAACACAACAGAAATAATCTTTGACACTAACCATCTCAAATTTTGACACCCTCAGTGTTAAAAACCACACATTTTCAGACAGGAGATCCCACTACACTAGTATCATTTTTTCGCCCCGTACAACATAGCGAGCGTTGATGATGTATTTTCTACACAGCCATATGACCTCAGCCGATTTGTGCCCTAAATCTGAAAGACGCACCCTGTACATGTGCCAGTTGGTTGGTTTCTAGTTGTTCTCGGGGTATCATGTAGGGATACCACCGCACGGTCGTCTTAACAATGGAACTGCAAGTTTCCCTGAGACACAGATAGCTCTCGTGCGGGATCCGGTGGACCCAGTGGAATACGCCCGCTGAGCCACGCCCCTAGCAGCTCTGTACCACGAACGCCCTCCCCCGGTGTAATAGAGGAGAGCCGGCGGCAGCGGCTCTCCCCACTCACGCTCAGAGCCACGTCTCAAGCTTTGCTATGCAGACACCGCCTAGTCGATACCATAGTTCGTACTGTTGTGCAGGGAGCACCTTATTTATGGACACTGTGAGTTGGACTCCATTAGTTGCCGCAATATTTGTAATGAGTATTCTCACGTTGGGAGAAATAAAAGTTAAGAAAATCTTCTGTTTGCTGTGTTAGTTGTTCACTAATCATTTATGCTCCTGTCCAGCTTTCCTACGATGACAGTAGCACCACTCTGTAGACAACCTCTCCTTACCATTGTGTACGAAGTCGTCACAACAGTTTTTTTGTTCCTTTTTTTTTTTTTATTTGGTGAATGAGACCTCCAGCAATACATCTCCATATATCGTCTTTAGGTCTGTGAATGAATAAGAAATACAGGTCAGTGACTGTCTGTTACTGGACGGTTTAAAGCTATCGTCTGCCAGAAAGAAGAGTACTATACTCTCCTCTACAGAAACTTCTGCACTATTATTATGTAGTTCACAGGAATCGAGTCCTATTTAGCATAAATAGCATTATTTGGTGTTGTAAAACCACTTATCGAAATTTTGGAAGATTCATCATGTTTGAGAAAGTGACCTAGGCAAGTGAATATTTTTAGAGAATTCTTGTAGTCATGGGCACAGCCCCGAGATCGTAAAAACCTAAAGCGAGGAACACGAAATCTAAGCGGGGCGCGTGCCACCCTCAAGTTCACGTCACACGCGGAAACATAACCATGTTTTCTGGACGGAACGCCTGACTGTTGGTTTCAGGGCAGCGCGGGGTGGCCGTGCGGTTTAAGGCACCTTGTACGGGTTCGCGCGGCTTCCCTCCGTCGGACATGCGTGTGTGTGTGTTGTCTATAGCTTAAGTTACTTTAAGTTACATTAAGTAGGTGTAAGCCTAGGGACCGATGACCTCAGCAATTTGGTCCCATAGGATCTTACCACAAATTTCCATATTTACTGTTGGTTTTAGGCACCAGGGGCGACCAGTTCCCCTATCGTAGCTGTCGCACTGTCCCAGGTCTGCGACATGTTGTTCGATGGTCAAATGGCCGTCTCATGTTTCAACGTTCAGACAAAAATTGCGGTATTAGGTATTTTGGCGATGTCAGGAAAATGAAAAAAAAAAGAAAAATTCGGAATAATGTACTCTGTACCATTCAGAGAGCGCAATTGTTGTTAGCATTCGAATGAAACTTAGTCTTACAATTTGAAGCATCGTGTTGATGAGTACCATCTTGAAATACTATGAAGTGTTAATTATTGTGCTGATACTGCACAGCAACAAGGCTACGTAATTAAACTTCTAGGGTGGTATACAATAAAGAAATTTAGTACACGGAGCTGCCACTTCTCTTGCCGTCTCACTTGGCTGGGCATCAAGTGATGCTGAGCTTCGAAGACAGAAGCTGCTTCAACTCCATGGCGGAGCTGATCAAACGTAGAGGCTAGAGAGTGGTGGCGTACCAATCTCTTGACAACCCGTGAACAGACTTTTTCAGTGGGAGGAGATTTGTAGAATGTTTTGGCTAGGACAGCAGTTGAACAGCCTTCATATCGTTCGTCGGAACAGCACGGGTATTCTGTGATCCTCCTTGATCTTGCTGAAAGATAATGTCATGGAGAACTCTAAGATAAGACACAGCCACTAGCCATGACATGTCAGGAATGTATCATCTACTTTGCCGGCCGAAGTGGCCGTGCGGTTAAAGGCGCTGCAGTCTGGAACCGCAAGACCGCTACGGTCGCAGGTTCGAATCCTGCCTCGGGCATGGATGTTTGTGATGTCCTTAGGTTAGTTAGGTTTAACTAGTTCTAAGTTCTAGGGGACTAATGACCTCAGCAGTTGAGTCCCATAGTGCTCAGAGCCATTTGAACCATATCATCTACTTTCCAAACTAATGGCTATGTGAATCGTATTGTATATCGGATGACATCTCGAATCATAGTGCTAGGTGCTGTGCCCTTTTGATCGCGACGAATGCAATCTGGCAACATTCGTTCCCTGCGGAACTCCAGAAAGGCGCGAGTAATCTGAAAATACGATATCGTGCCACTCCTGTTACGTGGCGCACCGCTGCTGACGCGTGTCTGTGCTGCAGCATCAGGGGAAATCATATAATGGTCGCCTTACCGACAGTTGGTGCTAGTCCACACATCGTCATACTGTTTGTCTGGACACTTGTCTTATTGGAAACAAGTCCGTTTCCTGACTAAAGGTACGTAACGTGGCTGTATCTTGCGCAGCCGAGCAACTTGTATGTTCCCTCAAGCGCTACTCACGTGAGGCCATTCAGATCCTGCACGACGTTGAGTGTGGCCCTCCTAAACTCAACAGCTCAACTCAAATTCGTGTAACAGCCGTGACATCCAGATCAGTGTTATCAGCAATATCGCGGAACGATAAATTACAGGCTAGTTTGGCTGTGTAGTGTCACGACCCACTCTCTGGACAGAAATGTACGCTACTGGCCATTAAAATTGCTACACCACGAAGATGACGTCCTACAGACGCGAAATTTAACCGACAGGAAGAAGATGCTGTGATATGTAAATGATTAGCTTTTCAGAGCATTCGCACAAGGTTGGAGCCCGTAGCGACACCTACAACGTGCTGACATGAGGAAAGTTTCCAACCGATTTCTCATACACAAACAGGAGTTGACCGGCGTTGCCTGGTGAAACGTTGTTGTGATGCCTCGAGTAAGGAGGAGAAATGCCTACCATCACATTTCCGACTTTGATAAAGGTCGGATTGTAGCCTATCGCGACTGCGGTTTATCGTATCGCGACATTGCCGCTCGCGTTGGTCGAGATCCAATGACTGCTAGGAGAATACGGAGTCGGTGGGTTCAGGAGGGTAATACGGAACGCCGTGCTGGATCCCAACGGCCTCGTATCACTAGCAGTCGAGATGACAGGCATCTTATCCGCATTGCTGTAACGGACCGTGCAGTCACGTCTCGATCCCTGAGTCAACAGATCGGGACGTTTGCAAGACAACCACCATTTGCACGAACAGTTCGACGACGTTTGCAGCACTTTGAACAGTGGATGTTACATTTCAGATGTGTTACGACGCGTGGCTCTGCGCTTCATTCGATCCCTGCGAAACTCTGCGTTTAAGGAGGATAATGCATGTTGCAGGTCCTGTACGGGCCTTTCTGGATACAGAAAATGTTCGACTGCTGCCTTGGCCACACATTCTCCAGATATCTCACTAATTGAAAACGTCTGGTCAATGGTGGCCGAGCAACTGGCTCGTCACAATACGCCACTCACTACTCTCGATGAACTGTGGTATCGTGTTGAAGCTGCATGGGCAGCTGTACCTGTACACGCCATCCAAGCTCTTGTTGACTCAATGCCCAGTCGTATCAAGGCAGTTATTACGGCCAGAGGTGGTTGGTAGTTCTGGGTACTGATTTCTCAGGATCTATGCAACCAAATTGCGTGAAAATGTAATCACATGTCAGTTCTAGTATAATATATTTGTCCAATGAATACCAGTTTATCGTCTGCATTTCTTCTTGGAGTAGCAATTTTAATGGCCAGTAGTGTAATTAGTCTTCAACAAAAGTAAGGCATGGAAGCGCCGTACAGCATTAACAGCCTCGGATCGGTAGCCGCCAGTGGAGCGACATGAGAGTCACAATAACTGACACACTAGTGGACTGCGAAGTGAGGATAGTCGAGAACAGCGGTAAACTTCGCCACACGGCGGTTGTAGTGTAACAAGTGGTGCAGTTTCCCTTCGCTAGAGTGAGGTTTTTGTTACGGCAACAGGACGAGGCGCCAGGTTTTAGTGAAACAAATAGGCACCAGAGTTTCAAAAATGTTCAGATGTGTGTGAAATCTTATGGGACTTAACTGCTAAGGTCATCAGTCCCTAAGCTTACACACTACTTAACTTAAATTATCGTAAGAACAAACACACACACACCCATGACCGAGGGAGGACTCGAACCTCCGCCGGGACCAACCGCACAGTCCATGACTGCAGCGCTTTAGACCGTCACCAGAGGCATATAAATAAGTCTGAATATTGATGATCGCTTTTAGTCCCCGGAAGCCAACAGGACCAGCACGACGTCAGCCAGCCAGACGAGTAGGCACCTCCAGTAGAAGCCACGGTTTCCAGACCGAACTGCGCGTACTGCCACTAATAAGTCGTTCGCGGGACCTGGTGCCACAGCCATGCCGCCTGTGCCTGCCGCCACCGACACTGGGCTCCTGGTGGGGCTTGGCGTCGCAGCGCCAGCTGCCAACAGGCACCCGTCCGATGGCGACGGGTTGAGGCCTGCACCAACGCCACCTAGAGGTGGCGTTGCCTGCACACAGCACACTCACTCACTCACTCACTCACCACCGCGGCCGCGCGAGAAGAGGAGGGGCCGTTCCTGGGGGATCGCCATCGCTGCAGAACACGTAGCACCGCTGACGTCAACAGCCGTGGCTTGTAAAAGCTGCCGGTCCAGAGACGCAGCGCCCAGCATGGGAGCTGCGGGCGGAAGCCACCGCCCTTTCATCAGTACCAACCACGGGCAACGGGAAGAGATGAGCCTGCCTTACTACACTACGTATTACGTTTTTTTTTGGGGGGGGGGGGGGGGAGGGGGGGAGGATCGTTATTCTTTAGACTGGTTAGATATTATGCGGCCTGCCAACGAATTCCTCTCCTGTATCGAATTCAGTAAAAGTTCTTCACCGAGCGAGGTAGCGCAGTGGTTAGCACACTGGACTCGCATTCGGGAGGACGACAGTTCAATCCCGCGTCCGGCCATCTTGATTTAGGTTCTCCGTGATTTCCCTAAATCGCTTCATGTAAATGCCGGGATGGTTCCTTTCAAAGGACACGGCCGACTTCCGTTCCCCTTCTTCCCTAATTCGATTAGACCTATGACCTCGCTCTTTGGTCTCCTTTCCCAAACAACCCCAAAAGTTCTTCGCAAATTGTGTGCCCTGGGCCGCACGGCCTGTCACCAGCACTCACTCATCCCCCACGCCCCCTCCCCCAACGTGTGCAGCACGCCACAGCCGCGATCCTGCCACTCTCCAGTTCCGACACATGCTGTTAGGCGCTTCCACTTCTTACACCAGCCATAATACGATCGTCTCGCAAGCATACAACATTCATTTTTTTAATGAGAAACCTCCTGGATAGTCGTTCCATACATGAGTCGCTTTCCTCTTAGCCGCGGTGACAGATCGCACAGAATTGTTGAGAGGATGAGTTTTATGGTTTATGTATTTAATGTGATATCATTGCTTGATTCGGGTAGGCTTTACGTAGACTTTGACATGGGGTGCAAACTTCCTTTATTAAGACAATTGCCGATTTAATAATATCCCGATATTACAAATCTAAAGAAAGAAAACAGTACTAATACTTAATAGCACTATGAAAATGTCTTTTTGATTTTAGAGCGTAAATAAACACGCAAAACAACACAGAACAATAAGACCACATGGCCTCTCCGCTTGACTTACGTCACTATACCCGGGAACCCACTTGCCCCTGACCGTGAGAGGAAGAATGCATTTGAAGCCCTAAAGTGACTCTGGTGTGATTTATCGCTATATCACTTCTCCACAACAAATTTCCTTCCATTGTGAGTAAACTGAACAGTACAGCACAGAAACTAATTATTTTTACTTGTACCACTCTGGTTCCCTGCGGATCATATACAGAGTGAACCAGATCTCTCCTGCCGAAATTCTGGACGTTGTTCAGGCACATTTTCTGAGTACTTTGGTATCAAGAACTGTAGGTTTACGGTGGCACGTAAATTGCATTTAGCTTGGTATCTTACCCCAATTTATTTTTGTATCTGCATTGCAGAGAAAATATCTGCACAATAGCGCAAATGTCGACGACGTGCTCTGTCTGACTTGTTCTGGTCCCTCATGGTACTTGCTGTTGACAAGAGCACTGTTCACTTCACTCTTCACCCTCGATTCTGACTAGGGTTCGTTTTTCCGGCATTGTGAGTTCTGCATTAACAGTAATTTACAGCAGTGTAGATGGGTTTACTGGTCTAGAGTTGGCCTGTAGACACTTCGTATACGGGTTCATTGAATGCAGAAGAAGAACTGTACAGTGATACTACGCTCAGCTATTCCCGCAGTAATAGTAATCACATCACATCTGACAATATTCCATTACTCTTTGTTCTGTGTTGTACAATTTTGTGATTCTATATTACCGGCTTTTTCGCTGTTGTAAAGGCATTTTGAGAGAAACAAATGCAATTGTGCTAAGAAACCGAATAATTCAAAATTAATTTCTTACTCCCTAAGGATCCAATGAAGACCGGTACCTTCCATCACAATATTCAGTAAGCATCCGTGAACAACCTCCGAAAGTTCGTCGCAAGAATTCTTGTTCGCCCTGTATCTGTAGATGGCTGCAGTTCCTCCAGCTTCGTGTGGCTGTGCTGAAATACTAATCACTTCAAGATCAAAGCATGTACTACAGTTTATGCCAATACATATTGGTTGCCGTCTTCATGGTGTTGGAACCAGTGACCAACAGTGTAGCATTTGAAACTGTAGCCGTAGTTGTAAGAGTGGAGCATTTAAGCAAGATTCTCTCGCATATGCTTCATTTTTCCATTGTGGCATCGTAAAGCCAGTGTGAGGTTAGGTACCAACCAACGGTGCTTCTAAGATAGCCGCACTTAAGGCTATGGCGTCAGACGTCGATAGAACTCGAGGTTGGCAAGCGCAGATTGTGTTGAAGCAAAAATATATGAAGAAAATAGCAAGTCCGAAAACATGCGAATCTCGCTGCAGGCAAGCAGATGTACACTGTAAAACAAAAAAATGACACACTACAAAGAAATCTTACGAATAGGACGGAACTCGGTAGATGTGTTGTACATGCACAGACAAACAAACCATTATAGTTTCAGGAAGAAATGGATGATTTCGTCAAGAGAACGAGTTTCGCAAATTGAGTATGTCAGTAATGTGTTGGTCAAGTTTTGGCTGTTATGCAAGCAGTTATTCAGCTTGGCATTAACTGACAGAGTTGTTTGATGTTCTCATGAGCGATATCGTGCTAAACTGTGTCCAATTGGCGCGTTAGATCGCCAAACCATCAAGATAGTTGGAGGGCCTTCCCCATAACGCTCAAAGTGTTCTCAATTGACGAGAGATTCGGCGACGTCGCTGGCTAAGTTGGTGTTTGGCAACCACGAGAAGAAGCAGTGGAAACACTCGCTGTGTGCAGGTGGGCATTATCTTGCTGAAATGTAACCCCAAGATGACTTGCTATGCAGGGCATGCAAACGGGGCGTAGAATATCGTCGACGTACCTCTGGGCTGTGAGGGTGCCACGAATGACAATCAAAGGTGTCCTGGTATGAGAATGAACGGTAGCCAAGCGATCACTCCTGGTGGTCGGCTGTATGGCGGGTGACAATGAGGTCGGTATACCACCACTGTCCGGGGCGTCTGCAGATGCATCTTTGCTGGTCATCGGAGCGGAATTCTAAGAGCGACTCACCACTGAAGACAACCGTACTCCAGTGAATGAGGTTCCAGGCGGAAGAAGTCTGGAGGCGCCCCGGACAGTGCTGGCACAACCAGGAATGATGGGCTTGGATTCAATCTCATTTTATAGCAGGAGTTCTTTGGTTGTCATCTGCGGCACTCTTTACAGCACAGCTGTACGTCGACGATATTCTAAGCTCCGTTTTTGTGTCCTTCATGTCAAGCCGTCCTAGGTCTACATTTCAGCAAGATAATGCCCACCCGCACATGGAGACATTGTCTACTGTTCTTCTTCGTACTTGCCAAACCATACCTTGGTCAGCAAGTTCGGCGGATCTCTCCACAATTGAGAACTTTCGGAACATTATGGGTAGCGCCCTCAAACCAGTTCGGTATTTGGCGGTCTGATTCGCCAATTGGACAGAATTTGGTACGGTACCCGCAAAATAACATCCAACAACCCTGCCAAGCCGAATAACTGTTATCATAAGGGTTCCAGATGTACCAACGTGTTGTTCGGTTCCTCAATATGTGAATCGCTTTCTCTTGAATCAATAATTCCATTTCTCTGAAATTGTAACCATTTGTTTGTGTCCGTGTACATCACATCTACCGATTTCTGTCCTACAAGGTGCTATCCAAAATTTTCGGGACTAGTGCTGCCATCTGTTGAAAACCTTACATTTGGACTAATGGTCACCATCACCCTCGAAGTAGTTCCCATCCGCACGTACACACTAGTCCCAGCGCTTCTGCCACTGGTCAAACGTTTTCTGGAAGTCCTGTTCTTTGAGGGTGTTTATCACCGCCAGCGATGCTTCTTGAATCCTCTCTAAGGTGTCGAACCGACGGCCTTTCACCTTGTTACAGTTCTGGGAATAGCGCGAAGTCACAAGGTGCCAAATCTGGCGAGTATGGTGGGTGGGGTACAACCGCCATGTTGTTTTTCGCCAGAAAGGTCCTGGTGAGCAAGGACGTGTGACAGGGCGCGTTGTCGTGATGCAGCAGCCAGTTCCCTTGACGCCAAAGTTCGGGCCGTCGTCGCTGCACGTTTTCACGGAGCCGTCGCAAAACGTCACAGTGGTACGTGGAATTCACTGTTTGGGCTAGGTGGGACGAATTCTTTATGCACAATTCCCTCAGTATTAAAGAAAACGATGACCATGCTCTTCACCTGTCTCGCTTTTTTTGGGTCTTGGAGAGCCCGGGCTCTTCAAAAAATGGCTCAAATGGCTCTGAGCACTATGGGACCGAACTTCTGAGGTCATCAGTCGCCTAGAACTTAGAACTACGTAAACCTAACTAACCTAAGGACATCACACACACCCATGCCCGAGGCAGGATTCGAACCTGCGACCACCGAGCGAGGTGGCGCAGTGGTTAGCACACTGGACTCGCATTCGGAAGGACGACGGTTCAATCCCGCGTCCGGCCATCCTGATTTAGGTTTTCCGTGATTTCCCTATATCACTTCAGGCAAATGCCGGGATGGTTCCTTTGAAAGGTCACGGCCGATTTCCTTCCCCATCCTTCCCTAACCCGAGCTTGTGCTCCGTCTCTAATGACCTCGTTGTCGATGGGACGTTAAACACTAATCTCCTCCTCCTCCTCCTCCTCCTCGAACCTGCGACCGAAGCGGTCGCGTGTTTCCAGACTGTAGCGCCGGGCTCTTCCAGTGGGACGATTGTTGCTTTGTCTCTGGGTCATAACCGTAAATCCAGCTCTCGTCACCAGTGATAACCCGTGACAAGAAGGTTGGATCATCAGATGCGGTCTGACGAAGGTCCGTGTACACATCAACACGCTGTGCCTTCTAATCGTCAGTCAAGATGCTTGGCACAAAGTCTGCGGCGACACAACCAACACCCACTTGATCCGCAAGGTCTTGAATGGTTCGACATCGATCCGCACGAACCAGTTGTTGAAGTTTGGCGACAATGTCTGGCGTTGTGCAGCTAACGGGCCTTCCAGTGTGCATCATCGACGTCTGTACGGCCGGCCCTGAACACGTGCATACAGCTCATGCTCTGTCCCCCGGACACTTGCTGAATCATTGCAAGGGTAGCACTTTTCCCGAGATTCGCACAGGATTTGATACACACGCGCTGTTCTGTTCGCGGATCCATCGTAAAATCGCCACACAGCAAACACAGAGTATTAAGGAAATATCTGTGGACACGCAACACGTCCCCCCAGCTGAATACCACTCCGCACACTGCCTCATCAGATATGCAGCTCTCGCCACCTAGCGGTGCAAATATCTACTATTTTTGCTTTCCAGATGGCAGCAACAGTCCCGCAAATTTTGGATTCCACGTCGTATTCGTATATTCCTTTGTGGTCCATCGTTTTTGTCTCGGCTAACGGCGTCTGCTTAGGAGCATACACTGGGAGTCACCAGATAGGCCTCCAGCTGATGTTTTTAACTCGGTGCGTCGCGGCCTTTGACTGCTGGCTGACGCTCCCAGCGAACTGGCCTGCAGGAGTCGTCGGCGCCGCGCCGGCTGAGAGGGTCTGCTAGAGCAGCCCACTCTGAGCGGGGCGGAGTTTTTGCAGTTACTCATCAGGCCAGGCGTCTGATGAGCGCGCCGGACGGCCGCGGCCGCTCCCTGCCGCTGCCCGTGCCTCGGCGCTCGCGGAAACCAGTTACGAACACACACAACGGCCTCTTCTGCCCGCGGGAAATGACGAGCAAACAGCAGCGTTTTTTTCGCCAAGCGCTAGTTACAGCGGTCCGCACGTGCTGCTTTTACGAGAAAATAAATAACTGTCGAGATATCATAGCGATATCATCCACCCACCATGTACGACTGCTGCTCGATAAACCGTTCCCGACCTCAGCTATTACAAATTTTCTGCGATGGAAGGAAGTAGGAGGTTAACTCAGCCACATGCAAACATCTGAGGAACTACTTCGAGGTGACGAATGGATTCGCACTCGGAACGACAACTGTCCAAATCCTCGTCCGACTGTACAGATGTAGGTTCTCCGCGATTTCCCTACATCGATTAATGCAAAAGCAGGGATGGGTCATTTGATAAGGACATGGCAGAATTCCTTCTCCATCTTTTCCTAGTCCGAGCTTGTGCCCCGTCTCTAATGACCCTGTCCCCGACGGTACGTTAAACTGTAATCTTCCTTCCTAGATCGTGAAGAAGCGCCGTAGGTGTCGAAAAGTGACATTAGAAAGGTGTGAGTCATTCAGTCATCAGTAGTTACATTCAATTATATTGAAAGCTAACTGAGCACCCAGCGTTGCCTAGGTATGAATTTATTCCATTTATATTAGCTCATTTCCTCCTTCCCCCTCTTTGTCCATTTCCTCCACCCTTCGCCGGCCGGTGTGGCCGTGCGGTTAAAGGCGCTTCAGTCTGGAACCGCGTGACCGCTACGGTCGCAGGTTCGAATACTGCCTCGGGCATGGATGTGTGTGATGTCCTTAGGTTAGTTAGGTTTAATTAGTTCTAAGTTCTAGGCGACTGATGACCTCAGAAGTTAAGTCGCATAGTGCTCAGAGCCATTTGAATCCTCCACCCTTACTTCTGTCCATCTCCTCTCTCCTCCACTCTTCAGTATTCATCTCCTCCTCCACCCCCTTATCAGTCCATCTCTTCCTATTATTCTTTTTACTGCCCATTTGCCCCTGCCTCTCACTGTGTCCATCTCCTACTGCCCTATACCTGTATCGATGGCCAATGTTGTTCGTCCCCCTCTCTCCATCTCTTCTTCCCCCTTCTGTCCCCACGTTATCACCCCCCTTCCCCCTCCTAAATAGAATGTTGCTGGTTCTTATCCCCACCGAATTTATTTCTTGTGTCGGTACCACGTTAACTAGAAATAAATCTGGGAATTCAGCAGGAGTACAAATCACATATATTTGACATACACTACGTGATCAAAACTATCCAGACAAATGGCTGAAAATGACTTAAAAGTTCGTGGCGCCCTCCATCGGTAATGCTGGACTTCAGTATGGTGTTGGCCCACCCTTAGCCTTGATGACGGCTTTCACTCTCTCAGGCATACGTTCAGTCAGGTGCTGGAAGGTTTCTTGGGGAATGGCATCCCATTCTTCACGGAGTGCTGCACTGAGAACAGTTATCGATGTCGGTCGGTGAGGCCCGGCAGAAGTCGGCGTTCCAAAACATCCCAGAGGTGTTCTGTAGGATTTAGGTCAGGACTCTGTGCGGGCCAGTTCATTAAAGGGATGTTATTGTCGTGTAACCACTCTGCCACAGGCCGTGCATTATGAACAGGTGCTCGATCGTGTTGAAAGATGCAATCGCCATCTCCGAATTACTTTTCAACAGTGGGAAGCAAGAAGGTGCTTAAAACATCAATGTAGGCCTGTGCTGTGATAGTGCCACGCAAAACAACAAAGCGTGAAAGCCCCTCCATGAAAAACACGACCACACTATAACACCACCGCCTCAGAATTTTACTGTTTGCACTACACACGCTGGCAGATGACGTTGACCGGGCATTCGCCATGCCCACACCCTGCCATCGGATCGCCACATTGTCTACCGTAATTCGTCACTCCACACATCGTTTTCCCACTGTTCAATCGTCTAATGTTTACGCTCCTTACACCAAATGAGGCGTCGTTTGGTATTTACCGGAGTGATGTGTGGCTTACGAGCAGCCGCTCGATCATGATATCCAGGTTTTCTCACCTCACACCTAACTATCATAGAACTTGTATTGGATCCTGTTGCGGTTTGGAATTCCTGTGCGATGGTCTGGATAGACGTCTACCTATTACACCTTACGAACCTCTTCAACTGTCGGTGGTCACTGTCAGTCAACAGACGAGGTCGGCTGTACGCTTTTGTGCTGTACGTGTCCCTTAACATTTCCACTTTGGTATCACATCAGAAACAGTGGACCTAGGGATGTTTAGGAGTGTGGAAATCTCGCGTACAGACGTATGACACAAGTGACACCAAATTCCCTGACCACGATTGAAGTCCGTGAGTTCCGTGGAGTTCCACATTCTGCTCTTTCACCATATCTAATGACTTTTGAGATCGGTGATATGGAGTTCCTGGCAGTAGGTGGCAGCACAATGCACCTAATACGAGAAATGTACGTTTTTGGGGGTGTGCGGATACTTTTGATCACATAGTGTATATTTGGCATACTTCACACAGCTTGTTTGTCTTGTATCTGTAGAGAATTTCGTCCTGCAGTTTAGATTTCACGCATCTCAATGTTTATGACGTTATACCTCCAGAACTGTGTCTCGTACAATGATGTTACATTGAGTGGTATATGTGAATACCGTCTGCAAAATGCATTGCTAATAAAGTTAGTACTAAAAAGTAATCAATTGAAACGTCATTGCTGATACGGCAGTTTCGCTCCATGAACAGTCAAAATGTATTGAACAATAAACTTTCCCTGTTTCATCATTTAGTGGCGATTGTCAGCGATTAAAAGCTTCGTAAAGGTTTGAAATTATGCGCAAAGTCTGTTGCAAATCTCGAAGTGCTCTCAGTCCGCAGCTCGTGGTCGTGCGGTAGAGTTCTCGCTTCCCGCACACGGGTTCCCGGGTTCGATTCCCGGCGGGGTCAGGGATTTTCTCTGCCTCGTGATGACTGGGTGTTGTGTGCTGTCCTTAGGTTAGTTAGGTTTAAATAGTTCTAAGTTCTAGGGGAGTGATGACCTGAGATGTTAAGTCCCATAGTGCTCAGAGCCATTTGAACCATTTTTGAAGTTCTCTCATTCTCAAACACGAATGAAGTCTGCGAATTCGCGCATCGTGAGCTACACTGCTATTTCATTTCACACTCCCCCCCCCTCACCCCCTCCTCCCCCCTCCCCCCCCCCCTCCCCCCCGTCCTTCTCATAGGTAGGTCGTTCTTAAACGCCCAGCGATTGTTCCCAGATATTTGCAGTTTCGCTTTTAGAGTGTGTAGCTGGACACGGACTTTGAGAAACTGGAATAAAAGAGAATAGCAGCATTTGTGATGTGATTCTATAGAACAATGTTGAAAATTAGGTGGACTGAAAAGGCAAAGAATGAGGAGATTCTCCGTAAGGTTGCTGAGGAAAGAAATAAATGGAAAACACTGACAAGAAGAAGAGACAGGACTTCTTTTAAGACGTCAGGTAACAGCTTCCATGGTTCTAGAGGGAGCTGTAGAGGATTAAAACTGTAGAGGAAGACACTGATTGGGAGACATTCAGCAAATAATTAAGGGCGTAGGTTGTAAGTGCTACTGTGAGATGAAAAGGTTGGCACAGGAGAGTAGTTCATGGCTGGCAGCATCAAACATAAAACCAGTCAGAAGACCGATGACACAAAAGAAAGCCGGACTCAGCCCACATAGATATCGAGCTCCAGTGTAAACGGAAAAGCGTCGATTTGTTACGATTTAGTGATAAAATGATTTTTAAACCCGAATTTTACTTGTCCACTCGATAGAGACATCCCGAATTGGTCTAGTGCCGTATTTGTTTACGGAAATGCATTAACAGGGACAAAAAAAAAAATGGCTCTGAGCACTATGGGACTCAACTTCTGAGGTCATTAGTCCCCTAGAACTTAGAACTAGTTAAACCTAACTAACCTAAGGACATCACACACATCCATGCCCGTGGCAGGATTCGAACCTGCGACCGTAGCGGTCTCGCGGTTCCAGACTGCAGCGTCTAGAACCGCACGGCCACTTCGGCCGGCTTAACAGGGACAGTTAAACACGATAAATAACCAGTACTCCAGGAAACTGACACTTTCTGTTGAAAGATGTGATGAGCGGTTCTTTCCCACTAATCATACGAGAGACATCATGTATATAAGTGATGTTTTAATGTTATAATAATAAGCATAACTTACTAGAGTACTAATTCAGACTACATAATATCTAATTGTACATCCACCACCATTATTAGTACACTATTGGCCATTAAAATTGCTACACCAAGAAGAAATGCAGATGATAAACGGGTATTCATTGGTCAACTATATTATACTAGAACTGACATGTTATTACATTTTCACGCAGTTTGGGTGCATAGATCTTGAGAAATCAGTACCCAGAACAACCACCTCTGGCCGTAATAACGGCCTTGATAGGCTTGGGCATTGAGTCAAACAGAGCTTGGATGGCGTGTACGGGTACAACTGCCCATGCAGCTTAAACACGATACCACAGTTCATCAGGAGTAGTGACTGGCGTATTGTGACGAGCCAGTTTCTCGCCCACCATTGAATAAACGTTTTCAATTGGTTAAAGATTTGGAGAATGTGCTGGCCAGGGCAGCAGTCGAACATTTTCTGTATCCAGAAAGGCCCGTACAGGACATGCAACATGCCGTCGTGCATTATCCTGCTGAAACGTAGGGTTTCGCAGGGATCGAATGAAGGGTAGAGCCACGGGTCATAACACATCTGAAATGTAACGTCCACTGTTCAAAGTGCCGTCAAATCGAACAAGAGGTGATCGAGACTTGTAACCAATGGCACCCCATACCATCACGCCGGGTGATACGCCAGTATGGCGATGACGAATACACGCTTCCAATGGGGGTTCACCGTGATGTCGCCAAACACAGATGCGACCATCATGATGCTGTAAACATAACTTGGATTCATCCAAAAAAATGACGTTTTGCCATTCGTGCACCCAGGTTCGTCGTTGAGTACACCATTGCCGGCGCTCCTGCCTGTGATGCAGCCGCCGGACGTAGTGGTCGAGCGGTTCTAGGCGCTACAGTTTGAAACCGCGCCTCCGCTACGGTCGCAGGTTCGAATCCTGCCTCGGGCATGGATGTGTGTGATGTCCTTAGGTTAGTTAGGTTCAAGTAGTTCTACGTTCTAGGGGACTGATGACCTGAGAAGTTAAGTCCCATAGTGCTCAGAGGCATTTGAACCATTTTTTTGTGATGCAGCGTCAAGGGGTAACCGCAGCCATGGTCTCCGAGCTGATAGTCCATGCTGCTGCAAGCGTCGTCGAACTGATCGTGCAGGTGGTTGTTGTCTTGCAGACGTCCCCATATGTTGACTCAGGGATCGAGACGTGGGTGCACGATCCGTTACAGCCATGCGGATAAGATGTCTGTCATCTCGACTGCTAGTGATACGAGGCCGTTGGGATCCAGCACGGTGTTCCGTATTACCCTCCTGAACCCGTTTCCATATTCTCTTACCAGTCATTGGATCTCGACCAACGCGAGCAGCAATGTCGCGATACGATAAACCGCAATCGCGATAGGCTTCAATCCGACCTTTATCAAAGTCGGAAACGTGATGGTAGGCATTTCTCCTCCTTACACGAGGCATCACAACAACGTTTCACCAGGCAACACCGGTCAACTGCTGTTTGTGTATGAGAAATCGTTTGGAAACTTTCCCCATGTCAGCACGTTGTGGGGTGGCGCCACCGGCGCCAACCTTGTGTGAATGCTCTGAAAAGCTATTCATTTGCATATCACAGCATCTTCTTCCTGTCGGGTAAATTTCACGTCTGTAGCACGTCATCTTGGTGGTGTAGCAAATTTAATGGCCAGTAGTCTACTTTACATAAGAGTAAGATTGTGAACCCACTGGGAAAATGCCAGTATGTAAATGGAAAGATGGTAAGAAAAGTCAGTTTTTTCTTTCTCTCTCTCTCTCTCTCTCTCTCCTTGGTGCAATACCTATCTCTCTGTCTAGACTCACTCAACTTCCTGTGGTTTGCAGGTTCTGCCTGTGATAACCAACTATTTTCATTAATTATTATTTGATCTTTTCTAATGTGTTTGTTTATTTTATTAATGCGCAATTCGAACCAATGCATAGATAATTTGTCTGTGGCATCACAGCTACAAGTTGTTATTTGCAGCGAGTTAGTTGCAGCACAAGAAAGCAGACGTGTGCGGCTCTACCCTACGACAGTATCGAGGTATTCTTAACAGAGCCGTGCATTGTCCAGTTACCTTAGGCGCGACCAGCATCAGGCAAAGTCTGAACTGGTTTGCTAGTATGGGCTGCAGCTTAAAGAGCAACTAAGCAGCAAAAAACCTATCGAAAATTGTAACAGTGGAGGTACGGGTCACAATGCAGCATATTACTAATTCAGTTCTGCGTAACTATGAGAACTAGTGAACGTCCACACCACTCAGAGACAACCTATCTTTGTGAGGTGCAAAGTATTTGCCCCGCTTACGTACCTCTGCTCTCCGTGAATCGCAGATCACTAAGATTAGTATGGGTGCCAAAACACTGCTGATGGACGCTTTAAGACTGGGTCGAGGTCGCCCATGCTGACGACACGCGCGACACACCAGTACACCCGATGGAAGGGTAGCAGTACATTGAAAACAATATGGGGCTATGTAAGCATTCTGCTTGCTAACAGGACTCTCTTGAGGCACGTGGTGGAAGTGTTCTTTTGCGAGTTACGTTTACATACGATGAACTGGAACTCCTCGTACTACCACCATTGCGTTTCATGAGCGAAAGTTAAAAGAACGTAGTCCTGTAGTTATTTTCTGTCTGTTCACCAACGGCATCCCTCAAATGACCAGTACCTTCAGAATATTCTAATAAAGGAGGCAGGATCATAAATAACCTTAATTCGCGTGCTGGCCGTTTCCGTGTTATAGCCTATTTTATACTTCTCAGATAAATACTTTGTTTGTTCATCTCCTTTCTGCCACTATTCTTTGGTCTACTTATTTACCTTCGATCGATGAGATGATAGTTGTTAGTTGCGGTATTACGTTGCCGTTACCTTCTTCCGAAGCCGAGGACGGTAACGCAAGCCTGTGCGGTGGTGGTCGACAAGGAGGTACACCAGTTCCACTCCTGATTGTGGAAGATTCTGGCTACCAGTATTTGGCCGCGAAGAGGAGGCGACGTCGTGCGTCAAGGGCTTTACGACAATGTCCGGAATTACATTACAAATCTCTCCGCATGAAGTGATGGCATTTGACAGTGTCGATGATGATCCGTTCGTCGGATGGAGACGTTAAACTCGGTATCCCCACTAACGGTATTTGAGACGAGTAGGTGATATGCCTTCCCTTGAATCATAGCAAAACAAGCCCAATATTACACTGTACCAACACTCGTCACAGTCATCCGTATTACACAGATACATGTTGGACGCTTCGTAACAGGTACGCTCATTTTCTGCGTATGACTTTGATGTTGCCTTTAATCTTTGTAAAATGGTTGTACAGGTTACGGCGCTTAAATTCGGACAAATGAAACTTTCTTCTAAAGAAAATTTGTTAAAACAAAATACAAATTAAAATGACAATCCTTTTACATATAAGCAGTGGCAGCTTTCAAGAGTAACATCACTAATGTAAACCTCTTCAGCCGCAATGACCGTCTCCAATCCTATTCTGAAGCGATCGCACGCACTCTTTAAAGCAGCGCTGTCCACATTCGTGAGTGCTGCTTCCATAGCGGTGCGTAGAGCTGCGACATTAGCGTACCTCGTCTTACTGGTAACTCGCTCTCCAAACACTGTGGTCGAGGGAGTTCGAATCTGCCATAATCGGGGACCAGAATTCCTTTGACCAGAACATATCAACGTTATCCGAGAGCCAGTTTTGGACTAAATGGCTCGTATGAGGTCCTGCTCTCCTATCCCACGCATTGTTCGCTCGCTGACATTCAATACTGACGCTAATTTCCTCAGCGATTGCCTCGGGTCCTCCGACATCAGCGCCTGAGCCTTTTCGATGACAGCCGCAGTTTGTGACACGTGTTTCCTCGAATGGGGTTAGTAGAACCTTCCCCAAACTTCTCCGAAGCTTTATACTTGGCCACAATATCGTAAACAGTTGATCTCGGGTACCCAAAGAATCGAACTATTTCAGTGGGCGAACGCCCAGAGCGAAGACTTTCGATAACCTCGGCTCTTCGGTTGTACTCCGCACTTGTCCGTAACATATCGGCCATTTTGAGGGTCTGATGTTTACTAGACGCCTATGGCTTTAAAGAACGCCAATCACGGCCTCCTGCGGAACTACAATATGGCGGGAAATTCAAATTGAAATTTGTCCGGATTTAAGCTCTGCACAGTTGGTTTCATCATTCTTAATGATCTCGTTGACACTTGTCACTCTGAAATATTGCCTGCCTAGAGTAAGCAAGTAAAATTGGATGCAGGTTTCAGTAGTTTTACAGAGATGAGGTCTGCGCAGATATAACAGCGTGCTGAGCTGTATCAATAATTGTGCACCATTTCTTGTCTGATAGTTCGTAGACCGCCAATCACCTTCATTGTATGGACTGTGCGTTTTCCTTTTGATCTCTTTGCCATGCATGTTTCACCCATTCTACTGCCTTTGTCTCAGTATACGGAATTAGTTTCTTTGTAATATCTGATACTAACGGTTCTGTTATGATTCGATTTATATAATTAAGTTTATGCACTTAAAGTGCGTTACGTATGCGAGGAGACAGTATTTCATTAGAAACTGAACGCAATTAGTCGTTCTGTTTTTCGAACATTTATTATAATTTTGGTGGTAACTGAGTCATTTCACTTAGAAACCATGAAGTTGATTTTTTAAAATTTTACGAAATAGTTCAGTGCTTGCATTTGAGAATTTAAATATAAAATGTAATTCATCCTTTTCTTCTGCGCTCATGTGGGGAGCAGTGAGTGCACAATGGGTGTAGCATCACAGTCACGTCAATACCTTTAAGTGTCCCTCGTACCTTCTATCACGAAACCATACACATTTACGATCATTTTTGTGTACAATGTGCCCCCCTTCTTGCAGCGGTGTACCGTAGGTCTCTAGAAGTTCGTAGGCGTTCCAAAAGATTGGAAAAGGACACAGGTCATCCCCGTTTTCAAGAAGGGACGTCGAACAGATGTACAAAACTATAGACCTATATCTCTAACGTCGATCAGTTGTAGAATTTTGAAACACGTATTATGTTCGAGTATAGTGACTTTTCTGGAGACTAGAAATCTACTCTGTAGGAATCAGCATGGGTTTCGAAAAAGACGATCGTGTGAAACCCAGGTCGCGCTATTCGTCCACGAGACTCAGAGGGCCATAGACACCGGTTCACAGGTAGATGCCGTGTTTCTTGACTTCCGCAAGGCGTTCGATACAGTTCCCCGCAGTCCTTTAATGAACAAAGTAAGAGCACATGGACTATCAGACCAAGAGTTCCTAGATAACAGAACGCAGCATGTCATTCTCAATGGAGAGAAGTCTTCCGAAGTAAGAATGATTTCAGGTGTGCCGCAGGGGAGTGTCGTAGCGCCGTTGCTATTGACAATATACATAAATGACCTTGTGGATGACATCGGAAGTTCACTGAGGCTTTTTGCGGATGATGCTGTAATGTATCGAGAAGTTGTAACAATGGGAAATTGTACTGAAATGCAGGAGGATCTGCAACGAATTGACGCATGGTGCAGGGAATAGCAATTGAATCTCAATGTAGACAAGTGTAATGTGCTGCGAATACATAGAAAGAAAGATTCTTTATCATTTAGCAACAATATAGCAGGTCAGCAACTGGAAGCAGTTAATTCCATAAATTATCTGAGAGTAGGCATTAGGAGTGGTCTAAAATGGGATGACCGTATAAAATTAATCGTCGGTAAAGCAGATGCCAGATTGAGATTCATTGGAAGAATCCTAAGGAATTGCAGTCCGCAAACAAACAAAGTAGATTACAGTACAGTTGTTCGCCCACTGCTTGAATACTGTTCACCGGTGTGGGATCCGTACCAAATAGGGTTGATAGAAGGGATAGAGAAGATCCAACGGAGAGCATCGCGGTTCGTTACAGGATCATTTAGTAATCGCGAAAGCGTTACAGAGATGATAGATAGACTTTAGTGGAAGACTCTGCAAGAGAGACGCTCAGTAGCTCGGTACGGGCTTTTGTTGAAGTTTCGAGAACATACCTTCACCGAGGAGTCAAGCAGTATATTGCTCCCTCCTACGTATATCTCACGAAGAGACCATGAGGATAAAATCAGAGAGATTAGAGCCCACACAGAAGCATACCGACAATCTTTCTTTCCACGAACAATACGAGACTGGAATAGAAGGGAGAACCGATAGAGGTACTCAAGGTACCCTCCCCCACACACTGTGAGGAGGCTTGCGGAGTATAGATGTAGATGTAAAACGTAGTCTGATTTATGAAAAATTCTTAGAAACGTTCTCAGATTTGATGCGTTCGTGGATTCAGAATTTAAAAGTTTAGTCTATAACATTGATGAAAGTTCTCTCTCCCTCCCTCCCTCTCTCCCTCTTTCGTCATTTGTTACTTTGCGACCTTTCCTCTTTCCGTTACCTTTCTACCACTCTGCTCTCACTGCGGAAAACTTCAAATGAAAATTTATTTCGTTTCATTTCTTCTCTACAGTCTCAGAGCTCTGATTAACAACGTTGTTTCAAAACATATAATGAAATTAACATATCCGTTTCAAGTTGAACAGGACGTTCCGAAGGCCCGGCACACATGTTAGCCCAGGACGCGACACGACTTTCTCAGCGCTGCTACCGAATTCGTATTACAGCCGCGGCTCATGCAGCGCTCAGAGCCTCATTATTCCTCTTGTCAAGACCGACAAGGCAGGATTCCTGAAATTTTACCTCGCATGCCGACACACTTGTAAGCAAATTAATGTGATTATGTAATCTGACATCCGCTTCTCCGCATTAAGAATTCTTCCGCTGTGATCTTTTTTCTGTTGACTCGCCATAACGGTGATGGTACAAGTCCTTAATACAAATCAAAGTGTTTTTGTGTACAACAACGATGAGAGATGAACACGGCATCTTACGCAAGACTTACTACGCATGTTTTTCTGATCAAAATTACAGGGATCGTGGCATATATCTACCTCTGCATATTTTACGTCACGCCAGTTGGCGCTGCGGCTAAGCCTCCGGATTTGTGACTCAAAAACACTTTGATTCGAACTCCTGTCCGATTAGACGGATTTAAGTTTTCCGCAACTTCAATAAATCACTTGAGGGTAATACCGGATGGTAATTCCCCTTCTTCGCCAAGCGAGCTTGCCATCGATGTGGACGAAACCTTAAAAAGTTTAACCTATCTATCATTCAAATAGGACTTTACAACCTTAGAAATTCATATAAATTTATTGAAAGAAGACATAGAGTAGGGTTTAGTGTTATTTTGTAGGAAAACACAAGGTTTTTTGTTTACTTTCAACTAAAGATATTGTATGTGGCTTCCGTTGGTTATCCTGGACACATCCCTTCGAAAGTCAATTTCTTCCCAAACTCGCTGCAAGATTGCAGGTGCAACCTGCTCAGTGGCGGCGTGAATTGTTGCTGTAAATTCACATAGAGAAGACAGCACAGGAGGTAAAAAGACGATATCCTTGATGAACCCCCATAAAAAAAATCGAGTAGTGTCAGGTCGGGGAAACGTGGGAGCCATGCAATTGGCGCATCATGGCCAATCCATTGACCTGGAAAGCGGTCACTGAGAAAATCCCGGACATCAGCCAGGTAGTGGGGTGGTGCACCATCTTGCATGAAGTAAGTAATACATTCGTGGTCACCAACATCGATCTGTGGTATCAAAAATAGTTCTAAGATCTCCAAGTACACTATCCCGTTGATGGTTCCCTCACGAAAAAAGGGTCTGTACACTACGTTCTTTCTGAGTGCACAAAAAACGGTCAGTTTAGGGCTATCGCGAAATGTTCCAATGTTTCATCTCGGTTTTCACTGCCCCAAATCCTACAGATGTGTGTTAACTTTGCCACTTAAATTAAGAGTCGACTCGCCAGAAAAGATGATTTTGTTCAAGAAATGTTCATCCTCGTGTAATCGATTTAACATATCCGCACAGTTCCTGCGAGCAATTTTATCACTGTCATTTATTGCTTGTACGATCAAATGCAAACGGTTTCTCAACACATGCCAAACAGCTGTATGTGGGATTTGCAGTTTGCGAGATGCACACCGGCTCGATTTCGTAGGGCTATTTACAAAACGTTGTCTCACTCGCTCAGCGATGTCGTCAGACGTGCTTGGACGACCTGATGATTTCCAGTGTCTTACCGAGCACCTCACCAAACCGTAACACACAGCTAGCACGCTCCGATCCAGTGAAGGCAGCCATCTTTAACGTAACTGCCGCTGGCGCTCCTTACTGAGCGATTCAGCACTAGCGAACTACGAGAGACAAAACTTGATGTATTTCTCTACAAATTGACACTACAGCCAGCTCTGTAGGTACTATGAATTAACTTATATGAATTTTCAAAGTTTTAAAGTCCTTTTTGAAACACCATGTATTTCACTAAATATATACGAAGACCCATAGGTGTTCACCAGGCAGTTGCTGAAACCTCGTGTAACCATAGGAAAAATATTTGTTTACCATGATTTGTCATTGCAGAAATCAAGACACCAAGCAAGACAGAGCTTAGCTCTCGTCAGTCACATTCTTACTTGTTCGCTTATGCTCCATCATGGAACTACACGCTTGTGTAGAAGAGTGCTATGCGAATGTATAACACAGCAGTGAGTTAATTCCTAATGAGGATGGCTGTAGAGGGTAGCTGTATAATCAGAATTCTATTTTCTGTGTATAAGTAGTCTATTTTCTATGTGTCAGTCTTTGGAGGACAAACGTATGGTCGACTCTCGGAATTAAAACAAGGTCGCCAATGTGATGACCAAAGTTTTTCTTAGTGGATTGTGGCTGTGAGTAGACGTGCTCCAGTGTTGTAGATAATAAGCCAGTTCAGTAATAAATAAAACAAACTGTAGCAACGTCACAGTCCTACTCATATCATTCAGAAACATTTCCGTTACTATTCGAATTGTGTTAAGCAGTTGTTATAGGATATAAACGTTGGTGATGTGTGCAGGAACCTTAAAAACACAGAACAGAGGAGAAAATAGCGTGAAGTGAAGAGTGGTATTAAGCCCTACATGTTGCTGTATTTCAACGGCAGAACACAAATACATGGAAAGTATTGGGGCAAAGTGGAATGGCCTCACTTTCAATTGTTGCCAGATGTGTCCAAGATGGTGGCGATGACGTCATCCAAGATGGCGTTGTGTAGACTTGGCTACATTGCATGAAGTCATCCAATATGGCGGCTGTGACGTCATCTTGGATATGTCTGGCAATGATAGAAAATGGGGCCGTACCTGCCTTACCCCTATACTACGGAATAGCAGGTGAGTTGATCGAGCACTCTTCCCAAAAAGAAACAGTTCCTCGTACAGGTAATGTTCACATGATATGATTTGCCTCTCACTCATTATTCATGTGTGGATAACATAAGGTTTGGAGGTCATGGCAAACCGCTACTCTCTCTATAGCATGGCTGTGGAGACAAATATGGTCAACAGTTCTCACAGCTTATACTATTACACTATGTGAGTACACCTGACTGGCTTCTCTGGTCGCCTCACATAAATTCTATTGAAAATATGTAGAAATGTCTCGAAACGCGCAAATGGGTCACACACTCCTATCCAATCAATTTCAATGAGATGCCTCCGTCTGGGCGCTTCCAGAGGCTGCGGGAGAGGGGTCGAGATTATATAAAGTCGGAATCCATTACAGATCAGACTCCAAGATCGCCTGAAGATGGGCAAGAAGTCGGCTTGCCGAAATATCGCGCCTTTTGGACGACGCTACCCGGCTGAATACCCGAGAAATTTTCCAGATTCTGTACGCCGGGAAAACCTCAGATCACACGACAATCGGGTTGGTTTCCGCGGCGTCTCCAGACACGTCTTCGATGCTTCTGATGGTCAGTTTGAAGTGGGACTCATCACCGAAGACAATTTTTCTGTAGTCAATGACAGCAGTGGGACACCAACCAGACTGTCGCCCGCAATGCGGCTCAGCTACCAGAAATGACTGCCTACGATGACATTGCTTTTCATAATAGGAACCCTTTCGTTGGCATCCTTACATCGGTACATCAACGATATTCTACGTCCCGTTTTGTTGTCTGTATGGCAAGCCATCCTGGGCTTATATTTCAGCAGATAACGCCATTTCGCACACAGCGAGAGATTCTACTGCTTGTCTTTGTTCTTGCCAAACCCTACCTTGGCCAGCAGGGCCCCGAATCTCTACCCAGCTGAAAACTTTTTAAGCATTGTCGGCAGGGCCCTCCCATCATTTCGGGATTTTGACGACATAACGCGGCATTTCAACAGATTTTGGCACGATATCTCTCAGAAGGAAACCAACAACTCGAATCAAACAATTCCAAGCCGAATAATTGCTTGCATAAGGGCCAGAGGTGATTAACTCGCTGGATTTGTGAAGCTCTTTCGCTTGAATAAATCATCCAATGTTTCTGAAATTCTAATCATTCATTTTTCTCTACGTGCATATGACATACAACGATTCCCATCCCATTCAGACAATATCTTTCAATGTTTTAACTGTATCTGAAAAACAGATTGCTATTAGAGTATGTTCAAGTTTTACAGGTTTGAGAATAGTTCCATTGAATTTCGAGAAATGAAGCAGTATGTAATTTCAGCTCATAAGTGAAGACAATCATTTTACGAACTATATATTTTTGTTTCTTTTTTGGCCTAAAAAATTCCGTGACGCTGTCCCATTTATATCAATTTTTGTCGCAACAATCAAACTTGTCACCTCCAACAGAGACGTTTATTTTCTAGAAATTTTAACAATAACGGCAAAGTTGTCATAGGAGTAAATTGTGCCTGTATGGTTACAGCTTCACATAAATTTTTCAAACACTTTCATCTTCAGCTGATTCCCTCCTCAGCAGTATCGTGTTCCCTTGGCAAGATGCGATGGGGACCAGGAAATTCTTGGAAACGAATACGTAAATTTTTTACATGAAAGTAGCTTTCATCTGAAATAATATGGCATAATATGCCTTTCCCTACATGCAGTTACCTTGCTGCTGAGGCTCACAGACGTGAGTGAGTGGACACAAGAGTGACTGGAAATGACAGAAGTTTCGTCGAACCAACAAATATGACGTATTTCGCATCCTCTCTTTAGGTGAGAGCAAGAGTTCTTAGCACAGCTACGAACGGGACACAGTTCGTCAGTAACTTCTACCAGAAGTTACACTACTACTTCAGTTTGTTGTCTTTCTACTGTTTTGGATTGTTTTGGTATTTATCTACCATATTTGTCCCGTACAAATTAAATAGCTATCTACAGTGCAGCCTCTGACTTCGGACTAAAAATACAACAATAAAATATTTCGTTGGTCCTCTGTGGATATGGTGCTGGTGTAACACACCCGGGAGTACAAATGGGTGGGGTTATTTTTTTTAAACTGGTTGTCGTTTCTACCTTTTCTTGACCGTGCGCCCTGTCCACACCACGTACCTGATAATCCCGCGGCGGTCTTACTGTTCTGCTCCACACTGCTGCTAGCTTGCCTGAAATTATCTATCGAAATATGCAAGCAGGTTTATGGGACCCACTAAACGTTAAAACACAACACTGTTCGACGTCTGGTATGAACACCTATATTCTGAGACGATAAAAGAAAGTCGCAGGTTGTACTGTTTACATTCTAATTCAGAAGTGTTATCGCAATTAATGGATGATTAACAGTCCACAATATCATTCGGACGAGCGCACGCGTAACCGACACGACGCGGGTGATTGTTGATGATGCGGAAGCCGAATGATCGCACGAAAGTTCTTCCGCTCGTCACGCATACACAGATATTTGGTACCAGTCCTCCTTGACACTAGTAATGATATAACACTATTCGTAAAGTTAGTTTTTCAGTTCGCAGTTCTCACTTGTTCGAGCGTGCGCGTAACCGTCGCGGCGCGGCTGATTGTTGATAATGCGGAAACGCGATGACCGAATGCACGTTCTCACGCTCTCTACAAATCACTGGCACTTGATTGCACTCTTTTATGGTAACAAATTTCTACCGATTCACATCAGTTCATTCTGGGAGACCGAACACGGCGCGGACGACTGATGCCGTACGGTACGACACGCAACGAGAGGATACACACATTTCATCAGCAGCACTGCTCATGTTTAAATTACTTCTTGATACATTTTCCTCTGAACCATTTGCATATTTTATCACTCTACTGTAATAGCACTTGTAGCAACACTTCAACTTCCATACTAACAATGCCTCTCACATGCAGAGCTACACACTACACAACATAACAGTTCCGTGTCCCGCGCTCGACACAGTGTTGCCAACTCTAAAAAACCCGAGTCGCTAGATTCAATATCAAAAGTCGCTAGAAAGTCGCTAAAACTGATTTTACTAGGGGTGTACTGAAAATTTCGTACTGTGAATGGTGCAATAAGCCAGTGGGGGAGGGGGGGGGGGGAGTAAAATATTAATAAAAACTCTCATACGTAATTGCTATATTGTCTTAATTAAATGACGTATCGCTTGCAACAACATATATATAAAATACGCTAACGTTTAATTAAACTTGTTATCATAATTGACGCAACACATAAATTGTTGCTTCAATCACAGTAGTCAAATATACTAGAAATATACAACTATATTTGTAACAAAAGAAAGCAAGAAAACAAATTAAGTTACAAAATATATACATACCGGTATGTCAGCTATTCATCGTCGTCACTCAGAAGATCGAATAACTCTTCTGTTTCATGCTCTGACAGAACTGTAGTTGATGTAGAGGGTTGAACGTCGCTCAACAGATGATGCAGTTCGACAGGTTTTGTCGCAAAAGGGTAACTTTTGTTCGTTCCAACAAGCTCCAATACGTCTGACGGTATGTCAAAAGATGCACAATCTTTATTTTGATTCTTCAGCTGGTCTCTCAATATGATCAAAGCATTAATTGTCTTTAACGATAATCTGTTACATTGTTTAGTTTTTATGTTCATAGAACTGAGTATTCTTTCCATTTCTGCATTTTAATGCGGTAGGCATAGAACAGTCATTGCTAGCTGTGAAATCAAAGAAAAAGGATTCTCCCCTGCGTTATTTTATACTGCAAAACCTCACTCCAAAATAAAACAGTGTTAGTAGTGTTATTCCACCTAATGAAGTTGATATTATGCCATTCTTGCAACATACAGTCTATGAAATCGCTACTAAAACCCAGTTCTTTGGCTACATCCGCTACAGCATTATTTTTATTCTCTTTTTAGTGTTTCTTCAACACTCAGCATTGACATTTTTTTCAGGATCGTAACATTACTTGGCAGTCTTTGTTGAATTTCTTTTATGAGTTTCAGGCTAAACTGAATGCATCTCTTCTTCAAATAAACTTTATTTTCTTCAGACAAACTTGACTCAGACAATTTCTATAGTTAAAATCTTAGTTTTGTTAATGAAAATACTGGCCCAAAATAGTTTTGAGTCGTCAGTACTCCAAAAGTCGCCATATAAGTCGCTAAATAATTTTTGTCGCTAAAAAGTTTTTTTTGTCGCTAAGACGAAGGCAAAAAGTCGCCATTTCTAGCGACAAAGTCGCTAAATTGGCAACGCTGGCTCGACACGACAGACGCGGCTGCCCGCAAAGATACTCCACAACCAAGCCAGCGATATGACAGTACGCTTACACTGGGAACATAAAATTCATTTGTATTATTACTACATAGAAGAAACGGGATAATTTTTAAAGTTACATTAGTGGTTTTATTATCCTTCGTACATAGAATTATTCCAAGTATGTACTTGTATTTACATATTTCCCCGCAAGTAATTTTAAGTACGCTGCCACTTTCATATAAATCGTTCTAATTGCGGGTACCCGATAGTGGTGGACCGATTAATACAGCGCGTCCTATTGGTTTCAATGAGAAACAGGAACTGGCTTCTCTGGCATTATCTCTGTCTTCGAAAAGAGGGAGATAAAAATGTATAGAGATTAATGGCAATCTTTGCCCTACTTTATTGTTTTTTTTTTATATTTTTTTTATAGCTCCGTCTTTAGGCCACAAGTGGCCCTTCCGGGACCGTCCGGCCGCCGTGTCATCTTCCGAGGAGGATGCGGATAAGGAGGGGCGTGTGGTCAGCACACCGCACTCCCGACCGTTAGGACGGTATTCTTTGACCGAAGCCGCTACTAATCGGTCGAGTAGCTCCTCAATCGGCATCACGAGGCTGAGTGCACCCCGAAAAATGGCAACAGCACGTGGCGGCGGGATGGTGACCCATCCAAGCGCCGGCCACGCCCGACAGCGCTTAACTTCGGTGATCTCACGGGAACCGGTGTAGCCACTGCGGCAAGGCCGTTGCCCCTACTTTATTGTAGGTGGCAAAATCCGTTTAGGGGTATTTAGATACGGACATGATTTGTTACTACAAGAGTATCAACTCTTGTGCTGCGCTGGTACAAAGGAACTTAAAGAAGTAAGCTACACTTTATTGCAATGATTGACTGTCCCGTCGGTTCTTGTAGAATATTTTGTACATTCTGACTGAAACACACGAGACACTGGTGTAACATTCTACAATATTTATTATTTGTTGCACGAACCGCTTTTCGGCTGTTACGCCATCATCAGATACAGAAATATGTATGAGGTGCAGTGAAATTTTGTTGGGTCAAAGATTATAAACCAGACCATGTACAGAGTATCTCCATTCCCAGAGATGAAAATGTTAATGTTAGAATAGGAATAAAACTAGCGAGGTTATTTCAATGTAAATGCGATGTAAGATTATTTAACTAAGATAAAATATGTGACACATTAACTAATGAATTATATACAAATTACAGCAATTGTACGTAGAAGAATACAGTTGAACAATAGCTTTGGTGAGAAATTTCAAAGATGTGGCTGAACAAGGTAATCTTGTCTTTAATAGGTCATAAATTCCAAACAGATGAGACATAATACTGATATTAAGCAGGTGAGCGATGCAGCTCTGATTATACAATGTAAGTTTTTAACACAATACGAAAATTTAGAAGTGAAATTAAGGAGATGGAGCATGTAAGTAGGAGTGATAATTTGCAACGTGGCCTGGATGGGATTATGAGTAGTACTTGTAGTCAGAAGAGTAAGGTAAATGTCTGGTCATTCAGTAATAGGCTTGGGTTGATGAACATGTGTTTATTAATTTCCGTAATTTCGAGACAGTTCATCTTCCTTCCTTTGTGGATGTGATGTAATAGTTCATGTTTCACCTTGTACTGTGGCCTTCTTTAGTTTTACTGCGCCACATACTTATTTGTGTCTGATGGCGTAACAGCCGAAAACCGGTTCGTGTAACAAATAATAAATATTGTAGAATATTGCACCAATGTTGTGTGTGTTTCATTCATAACTGCACTTTATTACTGCAGGCCATGTAACTTTTATTAAATACTGCATTGTGACGCAGATCCACGACGTTATTTTTCAGCAAGCAGAAATACTTTGCGAACAACGGTGGGAAAGACAGATGAAGCGCTGCTGCCGGAAGGTGTGTAGATGGACTGAGCGTTCTGTGTAGGATGCCGGTGTTTACGCTGAGACGGGAGGCGTCCTGCGACCAGACTCTTGTAAACGCCAGAACTGACCGGCGCTGGTTACGCGTCCGTCATCGCATCTGTTTCTACACAGCGCGCCAGATGTTTAACGCAGGAGATCGCGGCCGTTGACAGACACATGTCAGATACGATTTCCACGAATTTAAATCTGATCTCATTATGACTTGGTGAATGCCGTCGGAATACTTTATGCGGTTCTCCTATGTTAGTTTGAAAATTCTCAATAGTTTTTGTCCAGAGTGTATAGTTCGAGTATACTTTACAACATTTACAGGATACGGTATTTTCACTTTGGCGCCACAATAAGCCACCTGAAATTGGCTGCAGGCTGAAATCGATGGTGCAATAGTTTATCATACCCTAGGCAGCCGTGTGACAAAAACGTTGCCATTCCGTATTTACAAGATAATGCTGAATGTTTTAGCTCCAAAATGTATCACGCTTGGAGAAATGTTTAGAGTGGGTAAATCTAATGAGAAAACCAAATCTTATCTGTGCTCTTAGACGAATTTAGAACAAAACTTTTATCCATTCTGGATTTGGAACACTGCAACTGCTTAGTTAAAGGTTTCAGGAATTACTGCAACCAATCGCCGTTTTTTCTTCAATTTTTATTTATTGATGACCGGTTTCGAATCGCCTGGCGATTCATCATCAGATGAACGCGTTGAATGTTTACGAAAATGCAACTGATGAGATTCTCATTTGTGAGCAGCATTAGTAACATTTAGTCAGACACGAAAGGGAAGTTTTTACTTTAGTGTGGTAACTACAAACCATGTCAAGCTGTTGGCGAGTGAGAAAAACACTGACAACGTTGGAAGCTAAGTACTTTCTTCATTAATATCAGCAATTCAAAAAAATTTTAATTACTCCTAACTGACTGCAGCATTTTTTTCTGGTAGGCCCCAGTAAAAAGGAATCCGACTATTATTTATGTAGGGACAACAGTTAACCTTCGCAAGCGCAATAGAAAACCGACTCATGACTCTGAGACCCCCCCCCCCCCCAAGGAGGATGCAAAGTTAAAGAAACCGTTAATGTAATGGAGGTCGTCTTCTTAACGTCCTCCCGTGCTATGCGCGTGTCTATGCAGTTTGTATAATCTGAAGCAACTATCAACCTTACTTAAATGCAAAAACTCTGACCGATGAATACAAAACGGCTTTGTCCGAGCATTTGCTAAGAGCTCAATTGCAGTGTTTACTGGCTGTGCTGCTGCATTTACCGTATGTCTGTTGTACAAGTACTTACCAAAAGATGATGGAAAAATCACGCATTACACGATAATATTCAAGCTGCCCTGAAATGCACAAGGTATTTATGAACGCAATTAAACAGGGCTTGCGGTCATTGTGAGCTTACATAAGCTCGTGGTTACCAGAAAAGGGCAATTTCAGAAAACACACACAGCAACAACAAATTTGTTAGTAATTCGCTCTATTAGGAAACCATTCCCATCACAAAATATGCAGACATACATTAAACCACATTAATCAACATCGAAATTCAAACTGAGGACAAAAGAAATAAATCACTTTACATGATACACACAATAATAAAATCAAAGAATCGCACTGACTTGTTACTGAACGCGAGGGGGCTTTACTATCTGGCATGATCATGGACGGTAGCAGCACACACGAATATTCCGTTCCACGTGGACGTGCACACGGACACCACAAAGAGCTGAGTTCCGTTTTGAATCGAAACGCCAAGTAACAGATTTACCATGTCTAAATGAAAGAGCGGCACTGAATAAACACGCTCTTCCTACATGAATGATACCGATTAAAAATGTTCAAATGTGTGTGAATTACTAGGAGACCAAACTGCTGAGGTCATCGGTCCCTAGACGTACACACTACTTAAACTACCTTATGCTAAGAACAGCCACCAGACCCATACCCAAGGGAGGCCTCGAACCTCCGGCGGGAGACGCCGCGCAATCCGTGACATGGTGCCTCTAACCGCGCGGCTATACCGATTACATTGGCAATGTGCTGCTTAAGCCAGTGGCCTGTAGCGATCTCACCAACAGATTTACAGCAGCATGATGTGAAACAGCAGCCGACAATCGAATAATGGGGCATAATCAAGAGAAGAACAAGAGCAAACTCACGAGCAACTGGGGCTACGCTAAGCTTAGTTCAGCTGGTCCATTTGTAGACTTCCAAGTCACCTGCAGCCAGGTTTTTGTATCTCCCACATATGGATGTAGTTTCACTGTGGGTGCTACACGTTTACGTGAGGGGGTTGAAGCGCTATAAAGATAAATAAATGTAGTGTGACTAGGGCCTCCCGTCAGGTAGACCGTTTACCGGGTGCAAGTCTTTCGATTTGATGCCACTTCGGCGACTTAAGCGTCGATGGGGATGAAATGATGATGATTAGGACAACACAACACCCAGTCCCTGAGCGGAGAAAATCTGCGACCCAGCCGGGAATCGAACCCGGGCCGTTAGGCATGACATTCCGTCGCGCTGACCACTCAGGTACCAGTGGCGGACGCTATAAAAATGTTGTTGCAGGAATTTTAGTGTTATTCCTATCCCTTGAATATATTCTTCCACAAAAGCCTATTGCCTTCAGAGAAAAACCCATTTACATTTCTTCTTTACAGTCTTCATATGTTACCGAGTCGACCTCAGATTCATAGTCATCCAGTAAATCCAGGACTGAATTATTTAACTCTTTTAATTCCTCCAAGATATCCTTCAATCGGTTCGGACGATTCTCGTTTCAGTTGGTTCGAATGGCTCTGAGCTCTAGAGGACTTAACATCTGAGGTCATGAGTCCCCTAGACCTTAGAACTACTTAAACCTAACCAACCTAAGGACATCACACACACCCATTCCCGAGGCAGGATTCGAAGCTGCGACCGTAGCGGTCGCGCGGTTCCAGACTGAAGCGCCTAGAACCGCTCGGTCACATCAGCCAGCAGATTTTCGTTTCCTCGATACGTTTCTCACAAGTCTATGAACATAATGTGGTCTGCCTGGGTTTCAACTTGGAAATAATCGTAGCTGTCTGAGCCATATCGAATAATTCTTAAAATTGCCATCCTTTTTGTGTTACTGTTCACAAACTATGCAAACGCATTGTTACTATATAAATCATGCTGCAGTGACGGACCTGTGTGAGTAATCATATATATAGATATAAGCTAATAAAGAGTTTATCTGCCTGCATACGTGGTATAGTGTATCTTACAAGTTAACTGTGTGTCGAGCTTGGACAGATGTATTTACAGATGCGGAGCTTGAAGTCTCTCGAAAATCTTCTAATGATTAAAATCGTTTTCTCTTGCTTTTTTTGCTGCTGGATTTCACAACCAAATGATAATACAGCAGATTATTAGAACAGAATTAGCTGTATTAAGAGAAAATATTAAAACCTTTAGCTCAGCCGACAAGGAGTTTAAATTCACAATCTTCCCTTTCTGACACCGCATTTCGTTCTCTATCTATAAGTGATATAATCGTCTCTGACGTACACTCCTCGACTAGGACAATGTACTGGGTTATGTTACTCAAACCGTCTTGGAACCAGTCACAGATTTGAGAACCGTAATGGTCAGACGTTTCATAATAATGTGCGGTACACTGTCGAACTGGAAATCTAGGAATACAAAATAGGCATTTTGTCCTGGTTTCGTGGCTCACAGGATACCGTGTGTGGAAAGGTGGAACCGTAGTTCGCACTAGCGACGCTTTTTAATGAGATAATCTTTCTTTCCTGTCGTCTCGGAGCTTGCACATCGAAGATCCACAGTGCTGTCGCGGTGTGCGAGGCAAGGATTGCGACGTATTGCTCCGTAGTCTTCCTCGAAAAAGTTGCTACACATGTAATACGATGTTAAGCATGGACCACCAGCCTCGCTTTGCCCCGCGAGACGGGGTTAAAAATAGCCACTTCTTCTGCACAACTAATCAGTGCCCTGTAGCAATACAGGTACTTTGGAATGACTGGATTGTGAAACGAGTAGTGCAAACAGTCACTAAACGGTCTTAAGCCGGTTTGTATTATCTCCTCCATAAAGAAAACTGGATTAAAATCTGAAGTTATAAGGAAGGCTGACACACAAAAGTACCAAAAGTTTCCAATGGAACAAATGGAACTGTTTGTCTTTCACAACGCCTCGCGAAGTTAATGTTGCTGTCGTCAAACCATACCTGCCACTAGCTGACATCTTCACGTCCTAGTATGACGCCTCTGTATGTTCCGGCGTATCGACAAGCTCCGGCAGAAGACGAACATCGCAAGAGCAAAGAAGCCTGTGAGACGTTGTCAGCCAATAGCCCGCTGACAAGGACCGCACCACGACGGGAGCGGCCTCTAGCGGAGAGAATATAAGCGCCGCTCCTGCCAGCATCGGCCTCACAGTACTCGCACAGTTGAAGAACATTACTTGTTTGCCTGTCACCCATCGCTTGCGACCCGTTCTTATACATACAAAGTTAAGTATTGTACATTTTCTTTGTTGTAATAAAAACTATTAATGTGATTTGCTTGAATTGTTGTATAGCATTCCGAGAACGCAGCATCCTTTAGGCACCCTGTGCGAGACGAGTGGGCGCGACCCCACACTATATGCTTAACAAATGCTCTCTCATTAAGTCGTTCATTTTCTCACATAACAGGAAAACTGTAAAATTGATCACTCAGGGTTATTCACTGCAGACTTCATTCACGCAACACCTTTAAAACCTCACCTGGCCTCGCAGTGATCACACCTCCAACCTTACTAGGCGACGGCTACTAGCTGGCTCCCGATTTCGCGAGTTACAAAATCGCTCCACCAAATAATTTCAACATGCAGACCTTTTCGCTGATCAGCTCCTGAGCGGAATGTAGACATTTCGAGGTGCTATTAACTTCTAACCCTCATAGTACTTGCTGTAGAGTGCTGCTTCCCGCCAACCTTCTGAAGTGTTTCGTTTCCACAAGGCATTAGGAAACATCCATCATATTGTAGAAATCCTTCGCGTTTGAAAGCAGCAGGGTCGGGCAGAGCACCAGCAATTAGATGAATAAAGGGAACACCGGCCTATTATCTCTAGGCTGAAAAATAGTTGTGCACTCTGGTAACCGGAAAACCGGCGCTGGCGACCACCACTAGCCGACGATGCGGCCAGGAACTGTCAAGTTACAGTAAATCCAAGCCAGTTTATGAACTGATGAAACACTTTTTTGTTTCTTTGGGTAAGGGATCCGACTTATGCAAGACGTATTTGGTATTTTGCATAAGGCGGAATTCCCCTCATCCAATTTTCTTAGCAAGCACGAAAGTAAGAAGAACTGTAGTACCACAAGATGATAATTTTTTTTTTTTTTAAGTCATTGGTGTTCTGACTGGTTCGATGCTGCTTGCCACGAATTCCTCTGTCAGAGTAGTGCTTGTTCCTCCATCTTGAATTGTTTCTTGGATGTATTCCAGACTGTGTCTTTCTCTACAGTTTGTAATCTCTACAGCTGCTTCTAGTGGTATGGAAAGAACCCTCCGTTGTCTTAAGAGTCGACCTGATTTACAAGTCTTACGTAGCACCACATGTAAAATGTTTCGATTCTCTTCTGTTCCGGTTTTCCGACAGTTCATGTTTAACTACAATACAACGCTGTGATTATTTTGCTGTCTGGGTGGCAAAATTCCTTAACTTAGTGTATTCGTGATCCCCAACTCTGATAAGTTTTATCGTAGTTATCATTTCTGCTGCTTCTCATTACTTTCATCGATTTACTCTCAATCCGTATTCTGTACTCATTAGACAGTTCATTCCATTCAATAGATCTCTTCGTTCTTGTTCACTTACACTGAGGATGCCAATGTGATCATCGAATCTTATGACTGACGTTGTGAGGGTACGGTACCTTCGAACGACAAGATGTTTGACATGAGATTTTAATTTAAATGGCAAAGTTACCGATCCAACATGCCATAGAATGTATATTACAGCTACCTCTGGTTTAGCCGATGTCAGAAGCGGGAAATAATCTTTTGTCGCAGACAACCTGCTTTGCAGGGTATGATCATTGTTGTCGCTTGACACGAATATGAGTGTTGCAGCTGTAGCGAATCAGTGTGGAAGTTGAGGCGAAGTAGTGCAGTAGTCGGTACTGTTAGGCTATTTTGCTAATGAGTTCTTAAAATGATTATTCGCACTGCAGTCGGTTATCGTAAAAGTTTCAGTGTGAATGCGATTCGTAACACTTGCTGCGGCTTAGCTGTGTGTATTTGAAGGTGTCCATAATTCCTGAGTATCCGTAATGCAGTTCATTTTTACTTAACAATGATTATTCTCACTCGATTCCGTCGTCATCCGCTTCTCTAAGTGATCAGCACTTTGTCAGTTAATTATTAAATTCATGGAGAAAGGTGAAAAATTGATCGTCGTGATACAACTGCCCAGATATGTTGTAATGCCCCCTCCCTGTGAATTTTAATCTCACTCCTGAATATTTCTTTTACAACGAAGTCAAAGAAACTGGTACACCTGCCTAATGTTGTGTAGGGCCCCGAGAACGCGGAGGTGTCGCAACACCACATGGCATGGATTCGACCAATGTCTGAAGTAGTGCTGGAGGGAATTGACACCATGAATCCGGCAGAACAGTTTATAAATCCGTAAAAGTACGAGGGAGTGGAAGTCTCTACTGAACAGCACGTTGCACTGCATCCCAGATACGCTCAATAATATTCATGTCTTGGGAAGTTGGTGGTCAGCGGAAGTGTTTAAGCTTGGAAGAGTGTTCCTGGAGCTACTCTTCAGCAATTCTGAATGTATGGGGTATCACATTGTCCTGCTGGAATTGCCCAAGTCCGTCGGAATGCACAATGCACATGAATGGATGCAGGTGATCAGACAGGATGCTTATATACGTGTCACCTGTCAGTCATATCAAGACGTATCAGGGGTCGCATATCACTCCAACTGCATACGCTCCACAACATTACAAAGCCCCCACCAGCTTGAACAGTCCCCTGCTCATGTGTAGGTTCCATGGATTTATGAGGTAGTCTCCATACCCGTACACGTCTATCCGCTCGATACAATTTGAAACGAGACTCGTCCGACCAGGCAACATGTTTCCAATCATGTCGGTGCTGACGGGCCCAGGCGAGACGTAAAGCTCTGTCTTGGGCAGTCAGCACGGGTACACGAGTGTTACTTCGACTGCGAAAGCCCATATCGATGACGTTTCGCTGAATGGTCCGCACGCTGACACTTGCTAATGTCCCAGCTTTGAAATCTGCAGCAATCTGTTGGTTGAACGATTCTCTTCAGTCACCGTTGGTCTCGTCCTTGCAGGATCTTTTTCCGGCCGCAGCGATGTCGGAGATTTGATGTTTCACCAGCCGTGATCAGTCCAGTGTCGGTATTGACGGGCCCAGGCGAGGCGTAAAGCTGTGTCTTGGGCAGTCACCAAGGGTACACGAGTGCGCCTTCGGCTCCGGAAGCCCATATCGATGAAGTTTCGTTGAACGGTTCGCACGCTGACACATGTTGGCCCAGCATTGAAATCTGCAGCAATTTGCGGAAGGGCTGCATTTCTGTCACGCTGAACGATTCTCTTCAGTCGTCGTTGGTCCCGTTCTTGCAGAATCTGTTTCCGTCCGCAGCAGTGTCGGAGATTTGATGTTTTTCCAGATTCCTGTTACTCAAGCTACACTCGTGAAATGGTCGTACGGGAAAATCCTCACTTCATCGCTACCTCGGAGATGCTGTGTCCCATCGCTCGTGCCCCCACTGTAACACCATGTTTAAAGTCACTTAAATCTTGATAACCTGCCATTGTGGCAGCAGTAACCTATCTAATAACTGCGCCAGACGCTTGCTGTGTTATATAGGCGTTGCCGACCACAGAGCCGTATTATGCCTATTTACATCTCTCTGTGTTCGAATACGCATGCTTATATCAGTTTCCTTGCCGCTTCAGCGTATTTCGTCATTCCTTCTTCGGTGTGTAGAGTGAATTGCAGGGACGAAAGGACCTTTATAAGACTAGCAGTTCGTACTTGGTATTTCATTCTTATTGTTTCTTTTTGGTTCTTGGACATATCCGTCATTCCATATAGCTTGCTCTTACTTTTCTCAGAATTCCGAAACTGTTATTCGGACTAGAAACAAACTGAAGTAATGGCTATAGGAGCTTTGTTTGTCTCCTCAATATCTCTTTTGTTACGCAACCTTCCCTTCTACAATAACATATGAAACCTTCCCTTAGGATTCCTCTCTCTTGCTTAATAACAACAAATGAAATCTTCCCTTTGAAATTAATTCTCTTTCTCAATAATAATAAGTGCAATCTTCGCATAAAAATTTAAATGGTACTTATTAAAAGTGATTTGCTGATTATTTCGACGAAACATAGAATGTGTCGTCGTCGCCGCCGCCCTCACTCGTTACCTGCATTAACCCAAAACTGTTCCTTACCTTTTTCACTGTTACTGGATCGCCATCTGACTGCTACATCGAGCTGCAACATGAATATACTTACTCTGTTTTACTATACTCTATTAACTGCTGGTGGGCCCGCATCTCGTGGTCGTGCGGTAGCGTTCTCGCTTCCCACGCCCGGGTTCGATTCCCGGCGGGGTCAGGGATTTTCTCTGCCTCGTGATGGCTGGGTGTTGTGTGCTGTCCTTAGGTTAGTTAGGTTTAAGTAGTTCTAAGTTCTAGGGGACTTATGACCACAGCAGTTGAGTCCCATAGTGCTCAGAGCCATTTTTGAACTGCTGGTGGGCTGTCATAATAAGTGGCTGTATTTATTACCAAAGCTGACGTTATTATTTAATATTAAAGCTGACGTTATTCTTTAATTAATTTGACTGAAGTTACGTAATTCATAATTAAACTTTTTCTTGACAACAATAAAATTTTGCAAAGTTTTACGTTAATGGTTTCTGGGATGGATTATAATCAGTAATGCAATATTGCTGACAAAATTAATTGTATTCTGAATGAAATGATTTTACAAACGTTCAAATGGGACTTACTTTTTACAATAATCTTACAACTAGCATTGCGCAAACATACCTTCAGTAGTCTAGAGTTTCTCAAAAAAATAATTCAATAATATTAGTTCCTCTTATGATAATAGCTGATGACTCTGTACATTCGTTTATGATATGTTGTAAATCATAGCTGGTGGCTGGCGGGCCCACCGCTCCTCTCAAGCTCTCGCTTCAGACCTGCTACCGACTCGCTTCACTTCTCGCTTACTACTAACTTCCTACGAACGCTAAAGTGCGCTCTCTCCCGCCAACAATGCTTTCTGGTGCAGACAATCCCTGCTACCATTACAAAATGTATCAATGCGCGATCTTGTCCGCTCTTCTCTTAAAATGTATCCATACGCCGTCTCTGCCGCCCTTTTTAAAATTATATCAATGTGCGGTCTCTCCTGCCAACAATACTTTGGTGCAGAGATTCCTTGCTACCACAATTATTTCCAACATGACAAATATTAATTATTCCTACTTAATCCTATTAGTAAAATATAAACATCTTTCATAAATTGTGATTTGACAATAGACAATAGAAATATACACGTCTTACAACGGTACCATAGAGTAAATATCTCTGGAGTGAGCATACACACGCGCAGAACAGATTTTGTGTTGTCAACATACATTGCCGGCCTGGTCACGTGTTCTCGGGACGTCGTGTGTTTGTCCGTATAGCGCACTGTATATTTAGAATGTAACTATATCCCTAGTACAGACGGATTCTTTTCGTACGTTTCGTTGATTATTTATATACGAGGGCGGTTCAGAAAGTAACCTCCGATTGGTCACAGTGCGGGTTGTGGGGGGAGTAGCGACGCCATCTGTGCGTTCACGCACTCAACAGGTCAGTCGGCATCAAGCCGTGGTCGAGTGAACGTCGTACCTGCGCTAGTTTAGTTTTTGTGGCAGTTTGAAATGTGTGCTGCAATAGAAAACCCCGCCAAATGTGAAGTGCGTGCTGTCATAAGGTTTTTTACAGCCAAAGGATATTCTGCAGCAGCTATTCATCGTGAGCTTTGTGCCGTGTACGGACCAAGAGTTATGAGTGAAGGAGTTGTCCGTGAATGGGTACGTTTATTTAAAAGTGGACGAGAAAACGTTCATGATGAAGAGAGGAGTGGTAGAGCATCATTGGTGACTGACGAACTCGTTCAGACAGTTGATGCAAAAGTTCATGAAAATCGACGTTTCTCAATGTCGGAGTTGTCTACTGGTTTTCCACAGATTTCTAAGACTCTCTTGTACGAGATAGTGACAGCAAGATTGGGTTACCGTAAGTTCTGTGCACGATGGGTGCCCAAAATTCTTACCGACCACCGCAAAACTCAAAGAATGGCCTCTGCATTAGACTTTCTGTCACGTTATGAGGACGAAGGAGAACCATTGTTAAACAGAATCGTGACCGGTGACGAAACCTGGATTAAGTACGTGAACCCTGAGACAAAAGAACAATCAAAGATGTGGGCACATTCAAATTCGCCTACCAAACCAAGAAAAGCCTCGCAAGATTTTTCTGCCAGAAAACTGATGGCAACGGTGTTTTGGGATGCCAAAGGGGTGTTGTTGGTTGAATTCATGGAACGTGGTACGACCATTAATCAAGACGTGTACTGTGAAACAATAAAAAAGTTACGACGGGCTATACAGAACAAACGCCGTGGTATGCTGACTTCCGGTATCGTTTTTTTGCACGATAACGCCCGTCCTCACTCTGCTCGCAGAACAACGGCCCTTCTTGAGTCCTTCAAGTGGGACGTTATCAACCATCCACCTTACAGCCCAGACCTGGCGTCAAGTGATTATCACCTCTTCATGCATTTGAAGAAATGGCTCAGGTCACAGCGGTTTGATGACGACGAAGAGCTCAAAGATGCGGTCACAGGCTGGCTCCAAGCACAAGCGGGTGATTTTTATGCAGAAGGAATTTCAAAGCTTGTGAAGAGATACGATAAGTGCCTCAATCGCTATGGAGACTATGTAGAAAAATAGTGCAAAGATGTAGTCGTAAGATGTATATATTAAAATATTTTTATTTAACTTGGTGTATTTTTTTAAATCAACCGGAGGTTACTTTCTGAACGGCCCTCGTATGTTCCGTAGACATTTTAACAGTATCCATTTGATACCGGGAATAAACCAGCTATGTAACTTTTAAGGGCAAGTGATATTGCACTCTGCTTCTTTGCGTTAGGTGTCACAGTTCAGATGCACTCGATTTTTGGCAGTTTTCGGTATGATACGGCACTTTATCACAGAGACTGACGTACATTTTTGCAGTGATAGTCTTGCAAAACGACTTGACAGTACGCTAGTACTTTTGCAAGTGTCCGAAAAACACCGAATTTGCCACACATTAGTGATTATGTCCCTGCTAATTCGACCTTTTTTCTGCTGTTTCTGCGTATTTATTTTCTCGTTTTTGCGACCTAAAGCACAATTTTCCTTACTGGTGGCACTTTGAAGTATTTATTTAACGCATTTTACGTACTTGCTCCCAGTTTATTAAATAAATGGCTCTGAGCACTATGGGACTTAACATATATTGTCATCAGTCCCCTAGAACTTAGAACTACTTAAACCTAACTAACCTAAGGACATCACACAACACTGTCATCACCAGGCAGAGAAAATCCCTGACATATACAGTGTCTCTCACTAATATGATAACTATAATTAGAGCTACATGGTATGTAACCATGAAAAGTTACTATCCCTCCTTTCACCTGTTTTTCTTTGCATCCGTAGCAAGAGCAGTAATTCACCATCGCTATTACACTATCAACAAAGGGTGAAACACAACAAAAACTCTTGATATTATGAACTTCAAACGCTGCAGAAAGCACACACGCACAGCGAAGTTTCGAAAACGCGTGACAATCCTGGTTTAATGTTGACAACATGCGCAGAATGCAATGCTCACTCCAGAGATATTTACTCTATGAACGGTACATCTGGGTGTTTGGTCTACTTGCATGGCTCGAGTTCGCATAATGCCAGCTGATGAGGGGACGGACGTGAGAGACGTAGGGGGCTAACGGGTGAGGTAAGGAGCGCTCCAGAAGCAGTAGCGGTAGCGGTAGCGGCTCCTGGCCGGCGCTGGCTCCCAGCGACGTGCCTCGCCTTTCCTCCCGCCGGCTCGCCAGGTGCGGCTCCGCTCGGCAGTCTTTGTACAGCCGGCTGAACAGCGCTTCCTTTTGCGGTGGCCGCCACACCCCGTTTTGGGAGGCCTGGCGCAACCGCAGTCGCCGCCAGAGCAGCCGCCGCCGCGTCTGCCACTGAACGAGACGTGGCTCGCAGAGTCCATTCCTCTCACACCTGCGTCCGTGTTTACCAAACTCTTCACAGCGGTTCCGGCCTTGATGTGCCAGTACTTTTCTTGGATATAGTCAACGTAAAGAACCGATTATTTTTGCTATCTCCTCGCAGGAATTTGGATAAAGTACATATAGAGTGACACTTATTGAACTGTACAAACAAAATACAATCGTCATAACTTCTCAACGGTTTCCTTTTGTTTTCTTGTGGTCTTCAGTCCTGAGACTGGTTTGATGCAGCTCTCCATGCTACTCTATCCTGTGCTAGCTTCATCTCCCAGTACCTACTGCACCCTACATCCTTCTAAATCTGCTTAGTGTATTCATCTGTTGCTCTCCCTCCACGATTTTTACCTTCCACGCTGCCCTCCAGTACTAAATTGGTGATCCCTTGACGCCTCAGAACATGTCCTACCAACCGATCCCTTCTTCTAGTCAAGTTGTGCCACAAAATCCTCCCCAATTCTATTCAGTACCTCCTCATTAGTTATGTGATCTACCCATCTAATCTTCAGCATTCTTCTGTAGCACCACATTTCGAAAGCTTCTATTCTCTTCTTGTCCAAACTATTTACCGTCCATGTTTCACTTCCATACATGGCCACACTCCATACAAATACTTTCAGAAACGACTTCCTGACACTTAAATCTATAATCGATGTTAACAAATTTCTCTTCTTCAGAAACGCTTTCCTTGCCATTGCCAGTCTACATTTTATATCCTCTCTACTTCGACCGTCATCAGTTATTTTGCTCCCCAAATAGCAAAACTCCTTTACTACTTTAAGTGTCTCATTTCCTAATCTAATTCCCTCAGCATCACCCGACTTAATTCGACTACATTCCATTATCTTCGTTTTGCTGTTGTTGATGTTCATCTTATACCCTCCTTTCAAGACACTGTCCATTCCGTTCAACTGCTCTTCCAAGTTCTTTGCTGTTTCTGACAGAATTACAATGTCATCGGCGAACCTCAAAGTTTTTATTTCTTCTCCATGGATTTTAATGCCTACTCCGAACTTTTCTTTTCTTTCCTTTACTGCTTGCTCAATATACAGATTGAATAACATCGGGGAGAGGCTACAACCTGTCTCACTCCCTTCCCAACCACTGCTTCCCTTTCATGCCCCGCGACTCTTATAACTGCCGTCTGGTTTCTGTACAAATTGTAAATAGCCTTTCGCTCCCTGTATTTTACCCCTGACACCTTCAGAATTTGAAGGAGAGTATTCCAATCAACATTGTCAAAAGCCTTCTCTAAGTCTACAAAAGCTAGAAACATAGGTTTGCCTTTCTTTAATATATTTTCTAAGGTAAGTAGTAGGGTCAGTATTGCCTCACGTGTTCCAGTATTTCTACGGAATCCAAACTGATCTTCCCCGAGGTCGGCTTCTACCAGTTTGTCCTTTCGTCTGTAAAGAATTCGCGTTAGTATTTTGCAGCTGTGACTTATTACACTGATAGTTCGGTAATTTTCGCATCTGCCAACACCTGCTTTCTTTGGGATTGGAATTATTATATTCTTCTTGAAGTCTCAGGGAATTTCGCCTGTCTCATACATGTTGCTCACCAGATTGTAGAGTTCTGTCAGGACTGGCTCTCCAAGATTGTCAGTAGTTCTAATGGAATCTTGTCTAATCCCGGGGCCTTGTTTCGACTTCCTTTGGGAAGTTCAAACTGCCCACTTTCATTTGGAAGGGCTCATAATAAGCAAAATTGGCTCATTCGGGGGACGCATTTCAGGATCGAGAAGTCTCTACACGCTCAACGGGTGATTCAAATGGTTCAAATGGCTCTAAGCACTATGGGACTTAACATCTGATGTCATCAGTCCCCTAGAACTTAGAATTACTCCAACCTAACTAATGGAAGGACATCACACACATCCATGCCCGAGGCAGGATTCGAACCTGCGACCGCAGCAGCCGCCTGATTCCGGACTGAAGCGCCTAGAACAGCTCGACCACAGCAGCCGGCCCTCAACGGGTGACTGTGTGGTGTGCACTGTCCAGTCACGGAATAATCGGTGGATATTTCTTGATGGCACGGTGACTACCGAACGTTAAGTGAAGGTTTTGGAAGATGATTTTGAAACATCCCCTTAGAAACATTTTATAAATGACAGTGCTGGAAAACCTCTACGTTATTTGATTTTCAAACAGCTGAGCAAAACTGAACGTACTCAGACATTTCTCTCTTTACTTATTCTGATCATCACTAAACTGACACACAATTTTTTGAGCGCAACGCAATCTGACTTTCAATAATCCCTACAAAAGAATGGCCCTGACGAGCAATAACCTATACCTTTCATGAATCACTTACCTCACAAAAATCTTCGTTAGTCAAACTTATGCAATGCAGAGTGCGCCAATACTGCCAGCTGAATAAAGGATTCTAACTACTGATAGGCATAGTTATCAAATGAAACATTTTGATAGAGAACAAACAATGTATTTACCTTAATAATGTTCAAAAGTCATCATAGATACCGGGTGATCATAAAGTCAGTATAAATTTGAAAACTGAATAAAACACGGAATAATGTAGATAGAGAGGTACAAATTCACACACATGCTTGGAATGACATGGGGTTTTATTTGAACCAAAAGAATACAAACGTTCAAAAAACGTCCGACAGATGGCGCTTCATCTGATCAGAATAGGAATATTTAGTATAACAAACTAAGACAATGCAAAGATGATGTTCTTTACAGGAAATGCTCAATATGTCCACCATCATTCCTCAATAATAGCGGTAGTCGAGGAATATTGTTGTGAACAGCACTGTAAAGCATGTCCGGAGTTATGCTGAGGTACTGGCGTCGGATGATGTCTTTCAGCATCCCTAGAGATGTCGGTCGATCACGATACACTTGCGACTTCAGGTAACCCCAAAGCCAATAATCGCATGGACTGAGGCCTGGGGACCTGGGAGCCCAAGCATGACGAAAGTGGCGGATGAGCACACGATCATCACCAAACGACGCGCGCAAGAGATCTTTCACGCGTTCTAATAAAACCCCATGTCATTCCAAGCATGTGTGTCAATTTTTACCTCTCTATCTACATTATTCCGTGGTTTATTAAGTTTTCAAATTTATACTGACTTTTTGATCACCCGGTATATCAGTTCATGATACCCAATATTACAAATTTACTCTTTCTGATGGACACACGTCCAGATCGTCCGCTCTCAAAATTCTGCCGTCTCTGTCCCCCACATCCACCACTGCTGACGGCTCACCTCCAACTGCGCAACGCTACGTTTTGTTCATATCCAACTGCCCAACACTACAATAGCAAATACTCCAACAATGCAAACCAGCCACAGACTGCACACAGCGCAGTCGGTGATTTTCATACAGAGCGCCACGTGGCGTTATCAACATAAAAACCTAAACAGCCTACTTACAATTTCATCCCCATTATCCAAAGTGATCCTGATTTCGACCAGATGTGGTTTCTGCAAGACAGAGCTCGACCCATCGAAGCAGGAGTGTGTTTGATGTACTGGAGGAGCAATTCGGGAACCGCATCCTGGCTCTGGGGTACCCAGAGGCCACTGGCATGGGCCTCGATTGTCGCTATATTCTCCGGATCTGAACACATGCGGCCTCTTTCTGTGGAGCTATATTAAAGACAAGGTGTACAGCAATAACCCCAAAACCATTGCTGAGCTCAAAACAGCCACTCAGGAAGTCAACGACAGCATCGATGTTCCGACACTTCAGTGTACCATTCAGACAGAATTTCGCTGTTCTTCTGCCCCACGTGATCGCCAGTGACAGCAGACATAACGGCGCGCGCGCGCGCGCGCGCACACACACACACACACACACACACACACACACACACACACACACACTAAACCTAAATTAGTCACTCTTTACCGCGCGCGCGTGCGCGCGCCGTAGAGAGTAACTAATTTAGGTTTTTTTTCATGCAGTTCAAAAATTGTCCGGAAATGAAACAGCTTGTACATGTCGAATACGCCGGAAAGAAGAGATTCGAAAAACGCAGCATGATAATACAATGAAATACAAAATTTTTAACGTAGGACACTTTATCCTTGTCCGGAACCACCTACCACCCGATTTACATCATCCGATCGAATGTATCAGGACTCTTTCTAGTGGTACTTCCTTGCGTCCCTGGAAGACGACGTTGCTGACGATCCATAGTTGTACGAAATTTATTCACCGGCAAGAAATTCTTTGACATCAGCTATGTTACTTAAGGATGTACTACCTATTAGTGCTATGTGAAAATTTGTACAGGACCAGTACTTGAACCCGGATTTCAAGAACTTCAAAGATTTTGGAGTCGGCGAATAAATTTCGAATTATTTCGTGCAGCTGTGGATTGTCAACAATGTCCGTTATTTCAGACATCCAAGGAAGTGTTACAAAGCCTAGACGGACATACCACAACAACAATATTCGTCTCGATTCCTCATAGTCTAGGCGCTTCAGTCTGGAACCGCGCGAGCGCTACGGTCGCAGGTTCGAATCCCTCCTCGGGCGTGGATGTGTGTGATGTCTTTAGGTTAGTTAGGTTTCAGTAGTTCTAAGTTCTAGGGGACTGATGACCTCAGAAGTTAAGTCCCATAGTGCTCAGAGCTATTGGAACCTCATAGTCTCGTTCTCCATGAGCGGGAATCCGGTTTATATCGTTGGCGAGCATTAGGTGATGAATATAGCGGGTTATGGAATTAGGATGTAGATAGTATGACATATGGAGGTTGGGTCGATCTAGGGAGCGTACACGTGTAGCCGAAGAGGTAAAAGCGACCGCTCGCAATAAGTGAGAAATCAGGATCGAGTCCAGATCTGCCCCAAATTTTCACATGTTACTCACAGGTATTACATCTACACCTAATACAGCTGATACTATAGAATTTGCAGTTAGCGAATAAATTTAGATTTACTAGTGAATATTAGTATCTACTCGTTGCCGGTATACATACTCCGTAAGCCATCATATCGTACATGGCGACGGGTGCCTTCTACCACAACTAGTCACTTCCTTTCCTGTGCCACTGGCAAACAGAGAAAGGTAAAGTGTATATGCCTCCGTATGAACACTAATTTCTCTTACCTTATGTTCGAGGCCATGATGCGAAATGTGTATTGGCGGCAATAGAATCGTTCTGCAGTCAGTCTCAAATGTCGTCTCTCTTAATTTACGGCCGGCCAGAGTGGCCGTACGGTTCTAGGCGCTACAGTCCAGAGCCGAGCGACCGCTCCGGTCGCAGATTCGAATCCTACCTCGGACATGGATGTGTGTGATGTCCTTAGGTTGGTTAGGTTTAATTAGTTCTAAGTTATAGGCGTCTGATGACCGCAGAAGTTACGTCGCATAGTGCTCAGAGCCATTTGAACAATTTCTTAATTTACGCAATAGTGCTTGGCGAAAAGAGCATCTTCTTCCTTCCAGGGATTCCCATTTGAGTTCAGTAAGCATATCCGTAATAATCGCGTGTTGATCGAATCTATTGGTAACACATCTATTGGTTCCACTCTGAACTGTTTCTCTGTCTCGTTTAATCCGACCAATTGCGGATGCCAAACACTGTAGCAGCACTCAACTACAGGTCGCCCTTGTGTCCTATATACCGCCTCGTTTACATATGAACTACATTTTCCTAAAATTCTCCCAGTAAACCGTGGAAGACTATTTACATTGCCGACGGTCGCCCTTACGTGCTCGTTCCATGTCAAATCGCTTTGCAGCGCTACACCGAGATATTTAATGGACGTGACTGTGTCAGGCAATATTTATCATACTAGACTCGCATTCGGGAAGACGGAGGTTCAAATCCGCGTCCGGCCATCCAGATTTAGGTTGTACGTTTGCCCCCCCCCCCCCCCAGGCGCTTAAAGCTAATGCCGGGATGGTTCAAATGGCTCTGAGCACTATGGGACTTAACATCTGTGGTCATCAGTCCCCTAGAACTTAGAACTACTTAAACCTAACTAACCTAAGGACATCACACACATCCATGCCCTAGGCAGGATTCGAACCTGCGACCGTAGCAGTCGCGCGGTTCCTGACTGAGCGCCTAGAACCGCTAGACCACCGCGGCCGTAATGCCGGGATGGTTCCTTCGAAAGGGCACTGCCGATTTCCTTTCCCATCCTCGATACAATCCGAGGTTCTGCTCCGTCTCTAACTAGATCGTAGTCGACGGGACGTAAACACTAATCTCTTCCTCCTGTGTCAAGCAGGATACCACCAGTGCTGCGTTCGAACATGACAGGGTTGTTTTCCCTACTCGTCTGCATTAACTTGTCATCTTGTGTCCTACTATAGTCACTCAACAGCGTCACCTATCCGTACGTTCTTAGCTCGTGGTCTAGTGGCTAGCTTTGCTGTCTCTGGATCACGGGGTCCAGAGTTCGACTCCGGGCTGAGTGGGGGACTGTCCTCATCATTTCATCGTCATTTGGGACAGTGTCTAGACTGGACTGTGTAAATATTGGGAATTTGTACGGGCGCTGATAACCACGCAGTTGAGCGCCAAACAAACCGAATATCATCACCAGCATCACCTTCCCGTACACCACAGGGGCATGAGCAAACAGCCGCACTTTGCTGCTCATCCTGTTCGTCAGATGGTCCACTATCCAATGGCATCGCTCTTCACACCACCTCATGTGCCGCTAGGCAGAGACTACAGAAATGTGTGGCCTACAAGCTGCTTCACCATTGTACCTCATTCGTTGCAACTCCTACGCACACTCATTGTGCTAGATGGACCACCGATTTCATGCGATTTTTTTCAACCACCCTCCCCAATGTTCGATGGTCCCTGACCGTCAATACGTGAGGTCTGTCTGGTCGTAGTTTAGCTCTGGTTGTTCTTTCGCATATCCATTTAACAATCGCATCACCTGCAGTGGACGTGGGCAGCTTCAGAAGTGTTGAAATGTTCTTGATGGATTTGTTACTCAGGTGACACCAGGTGGCTAATCCATGCTTAAAGTCAATAAGTTCTCCAGGTCAACCTATTATGCTGGTGCTGCATCTCTACTGACATCACGGTCCTCACGCCTCCATTCATACTAGCGGTCCGTCTCTAGTGACAGTTGCCAATTATGCATTACGTATGGGTGTTTGGATACTTGTGATTCCATAGTGTACGTACGAGGGTCGTTCAGTAAGTAATGCCCATATTTTTTTAAAAAGCCATATACAGACAAACGTCTTTGTTGATGCTTCACATTGTGGATAACATCGGAAGTACACTGAGGCTCGAGGTGGCGCAGTGGTTAGACACTGGACTCGCATTCGGGAGGACGACGGTTCAATCCCGCGTCCGGCCACCCTGATTTAGGTTTTCCGTGATTTCCCTAAATCGCTCCAGGCAAATGCCGGGATGGTTCCTTTCAAAGGGCACGGCCGACTTCCTTCCCCGTCCTTCCCTAATCCGATGAGACCGATGACCTCGCTGTCTGGTCTCCTTCCCCAAACCAACCAACCAACCAACCAACCAACACTGAGGCTTTTTGCGGATGATGCTGTAGTATATAGAGAGGTTGTAACAATGGAAAATTATACTGAAATGCAGGAGGATCTGCAACGAATTGACGCATGGTGCAGGGAATGGCAATTGAATCTCAATGTAGACAAGTGTAATGTGCTGCGAATACGTAGAAAGAAAGATCCTTTATCATTCAGATACAATATAGTAGGTCAGCAACTGGAAGCAGTTAATTCCATAAATTATCTGGGAGTAGCCATTAGGAGTGATTTAAAATGGAATGACAATATAAAATTAATCGTCGGTAAAGCAGGTGCCAGAGTGAGATTCATTGGAAGAAACGTAAGGAAATGCAGTCCGAAAACAAAGGAAGTAGGTTACAGTACACTTGTTCGCCCACTGCTTGAATACTGCTCACTGGTGTGGGATCCGTACCATGTAGGGTTGATACAAGAGCGAGAGAAGATCCAACGGAGAGCAGCGCCCTTTGTTACAGGATCATTCAGTAATCGTGAAAGCGTTACGGAGATAATAGATAGACTCCGGTGGAAGACTATGCAAGAGAGACGTCAAAATGGCGTCTGCATGCGACTCACGTTACAAGCAGCGTGCTGATATTGAATTCTTGTGTGCAGAAAAAGAAACCGTGGTGAACATCCAAAACGTTTGTGTGCAGTGTATGGCAATGCTGCCATTGATAAGAATGCAGTTGGACGATGGATAAAGTGAGTTACAGCCTCAGGAAGTGCAGAAACAGAGCCCCATGATCAACCACGCTCGGGACGTCTTGTCACAGCCACTGCTCCAGACATGCTGAATCGTGCGGATGCTATTATTCGTCCCGACCATCTCTTTGGGCCGCTTAAGAGTCGTTGCGGGGAACACACTTCGAAGGTGACGAGAGTGCCAGTCACGCAGTGAAAACATGGCTACACCTACAGGACAAGAGCTTTTACCAGCATGGAATACAAGCTCTTCCACAACGTTGGTGTACGGCCATAGAACGTGATGAGACTACGTAGAAAAATAGGACATGAACAAGGCATGTTGATGTATATTGTCACCAAATTCTGATTCTTAACAATAAATATGTTCTGAGAAAAAAAAATTGGGGCATTGCTTAATGAACGACCCTCGTATATTTTCCTGTTTCCCCAGTGTTTCGTCAATATCATCTGGACTGTCTAGGACCGTATAACCAACTATAAGAGGAAGTCATTTGGAAACGACACAAGTGGAACTGAAAGTAATAGACCGTTTAGTATTTGAAAAGTAAACGCCATAGCTGTTAATACATTTATCGTACTGTGAGACAAGAGGTTCAATACCTTCATGGAAAAATGTTCGTGGTTCCCTTTGGAATCATGATTGTACCCAGACGTGACCTCGTCCGAAGAAAACCAACGGCCCTGACTGACTTTCTTCAGAGCTCCAAAAATATGGAAATCGTATAGGGAGAGATCGGGAATTTGTGGACATTGTGTAAGGGAGCTAGCGAAACTTCTGCAGAATAATCAAAAACCGGCGCGCCATCTCCGGGAAACCATAATGACCTTTTTACGTGACTGCCAAGGCCCGCTGCTCATTGACTTTCTGGAACACGGTGCCAAAACTTAATGCACAGCGGTACGTGGACGCTTTGAAAAAACTTCGAAAAAACTGAAGCACGCCATCAGGAAAGTTAACGGGTGGTATCATTCTGTTACAGCGTAACGCCTGCCCACATTTTCCAACATTATTTCGACTACGCTACAGATTGATGTTTTCACTCAGCAGCGGAGTGTACGCTGATATGAAACTTCCTGGCAGATTAAAACTGTGTGCCGGACCGAGACTCGAACTCGGGACCTTTGCGTTTCGCGGGCAAGTGCTCTAGAGCCAGGAAGTTTCACGCTACAGAAGGTTCGCCAGGAGGCTCTTATATACCCTCCATCCAGTCCTGATCTATCCACATGCGATTTTTGTGTTTTTTCAGCCCTGTAGAAAGATATCGGACCTTCGATCTGCTTCGGATAAAGAGATGCTGGCTTGGAGACAATCACGGCAACCGCAAACATTTCGCCATGAAGTCGCTGACGGCCTTGTCTCATGGTGGGGTAAATCTGTTTGCTGTCTTGGCGATTACTTTTGAAATAATAAACAGTTTACTCACTTTTGGCACGTCTATCGTTTTCTTTTGATTCCCTCTTACATATTGAGCGATCCATTGCAGTGCAAAGACCCTCACCGCGATTGTAAAATACAGTTAGAGGAAGTGCTGCAGTTTGTGTAGATGTGAACGGCAGAGTCACAGAGGACTGCAGTAATGCCTCTGCTGGTGCAGATAATAGTAGCGGAGGCGGCCTTGGACCGCTGCGCGTCTCGAGCCTTCATTACCGCCCGGATATCGCCGTGTCCATCGGCGGCCACCGTATGAGCTGTGACGCTGGGACACTCTTTCGCCCACGCTGCAGGTGTTCCGCTGAGTCACTCTTCGCTCCCAGATCGGCCTGGACGTGTCTCCCCGGACGTGGGCGTCCCGCATCTGTAATTCAAATGGCCGCCTTATTGCGCGCTACGAGCAGTTTTCCATAAATTGAAATGTAATTTTCCGTTTATCCGGCGGGACGTCCGCACGCGGCTGTTTATCTCGGTACCGTGGGCGAGCGAGCCGACTGCGTCGTTACCTTTCAACACGGGTGCGCCCGGCGACTGGCGGCAGCAGGTTTATGCGAGCCGCGCTGTGCTTAGCCCGCCGCCCGACATGAATTCAGGAATCTCTGACGTTAATGTGTTCCCAATCCGTACAACATACATTCCGACCGCCGCCCACTGGTGCTGAAAGAAGCTGGATGTCTCAATCTGTAGCCACGTTGTGCAGGAAGGCAAACACTTGTCGCTTCTGAACCTCTGCAGGAGTCCGTAAAGAAGGTGGCCGCTTGTTGCGGAAGCTGTTTCTGCTTGTTGCAATATTTTTAGAGTGACACTAGCAGGGTAGGTAGCATCTTGCTGCGCCGGAAATTTCAGGCTCGACAGCACAATTTGGAGACGCCGGCCGTGACCTAAGCTTTACGAGCAGCGAATTTGCTTTCATAACGGCTCCGTTTCTGACTTACTCATTCACTTAAATTTTTTGGATTCGATAATGAAAGTGAAGGAAGAAATTAAAGCATTTTATCTAATCTAGAATGAAGCTTCTGTAAAGTTTGGAAGGTAGGAGACGGGGTACTGGCGGAAGTAGAACTGTGAGGACGGGGCGTGAGTCGTGCTTGGGTAGCTCAGTTGGTAGAGCACTTGCCCGCGAAAGGCAAAGGTCCCGAGTTCGACTCTCGGTCCAGCACACAGTTTTAATCTGCCTGGAAGTTTCATTTTATCTAATGTCGCCAAAGAAACACTCTCGTATTCAGTACATTGGAACAGCATATGGCCGCGCAAAATACGGCATCTAATAAGGGAAAGAGCTACCTATTTTTCTTTCCTATTCAACTTTCCACACGTTTCAAGAGAAGTGGCGTACTAGCAGTGGGAACAGCGTGGCAAACAACGCAGTAGGAGGAGGTTTGTACCAATGATCAGTGCGATTCGCAATTAAAAAAAGAAAGTTTTGTATCTCAACCATGTGATATTGGAATGTATTAAGCAAGCTCCACAGCAAAATATCTACACCTACATCAATAATCCGCAAGACGTCACCTGTAGGTGTGTGGCGGAGGATACTTCTGGTACGACTGTCTTGCCCCCCCCCCCCCAACCCCTCACCCCCCCCCCCTTCCCTGTTCAATTCGTAAATGGCGCATGGGAAGAATGACTGTGGACAGGCCTCTGCATTAGCTGTAATTTTCTCGAATTTTCTCGTTGTGGCCATTTCGCGAGACGCACGAGTATGTGGGAGGAAGTAATACGTTGTCAGACTCTCCCCGAAACGTACTATGTCGAAATATAAACAGTAAACCTCTCCGTCATGCTCTTGAAGTCCGCCCCCCTGTAGCTGAGTGGTCAGCGCGACAAAATGTCAATCCTAAGGGCCCGGGTTCGATTACCGGCTGGGTCGGAGATTTTCTCCACTCAGGGACTGGGTGTTGTGTTGTCCTGATCATCATCATTTCATCCCCATCGACGCGCAAGTCGCCGAAGTGGCGTCAAATCGAAAGACTTGCACCCGACGAACGGTTCACCCGACGGGTGAAGCGTCTGCCACTGGTGTTTGTTGAGTATCTGTGTAACACTTTCGCGTCGACTAAACGAAGCCGTGAGGAAACGGGCCGCTCTTCGTTGGATCTTCTCCATCTATCCTGTCAGTCCTACCTAGTAAGGATTCTATACTGATGAACAGTACTCCTGAATCGGTCAAATAAGCACCTCATAAGCAACTACCTCCATGACTGAGTTAAGTTTCCTTACAGATTATTCCTATAAATCCTTCTGGCATCTAAGTTTCCTACTTCTTCTGATACGTGGTCGTTCCACTTAAAATAACTCCGGATTTATATTTATAGATACTTTACTGTAAAACCTTGCAAAACTTTTCATGCGCTTAGTGACGTATTGATGACGATAGTTAGTTTAGCCGAGAGGTCCAGGGCGCGGACTGTGCGGCTGGTCCCGGCGGAGGTTCGAGACCTCCCTCGGGCATGGGTGTGTGTGTGTGTGTGTGTGTGTGTGTGTGTGTGTGTGTGTGTTTTTGTTCTTAGGATAATTTAGGTTAAGTAGTGTGTAAGCTTGGGGACTGATGACCTTAGCAGCTAAGTCCCATAAGATTTCACACACATTTGAACATTTTGAACGATAGTTAGTTATTGACTGATGATACCATTGTGAGCCAGAAGATATTCACAATACGATCGAATACCCCATAACAATCCTAATTTTTGTCGTCATTGATATGTAAATAAACAGGCCACGTCACGCAAGAGCGTCATATTAAAGACTAGACTTCTACCAACTTAAATACAGAATGTTTGGAAGCCGTCCGGGGTGGCCGAGCGGTTCTAGGCGCTACAGTCCGGAACCGCGCGACCGCTACGGAGCCAGGTTCGAATCCTCGGGCATGGATGTGTATGACGTCCTTAGGTTAGTTAGGTTTAAGTAGTTCTAAGTTCTAGGGGACTGATGACTTCAGCAGTTAAGTCCCATAGCGCTCAGAGCCATTTTTTGAATTTTTGGAAAACTAACGTAGTACAAACTTAGGCTATGTGGAAGTGCGCTGCCGCCGAGTCTGGCAAGATAGTTGAGATCAGTAACATCACAACCATAGGTATCTACCCTCTCAGATACGGTTAGTAACTATGAGCGAATAGGGATGTGCTCATCAACATGTTGTTCATTAGTATGAAATCAGTAAATCCCCGATACTTTGAAGAATCAAACTCCCATGTGGAAAGCAACTTCAAACGTCTGATTACTTAACAAATGAATTAATCTGTTAAACATTTGACGCTAATCATGTCAGCGAGAAAAAATTTGTAAAACGTTCGAAATTACTCTTAGTTTGTTTGAAGTCGCTAAGTGTGTCGTTCACATAAAGCTGCGTGAATACAGTCTGGGTAATCTGAGCTTCATTTTAAGCGAAAGCTAGTTTTTTACGCATCTCAGTCTTTATGACATAGCTCCTGAAGTATCTGTCGTGAAACGATATAATTTTGCAGGTACATTCAGTGGTATATGCGGATACTGTCTGCAAACTGTGCTGCAAATGGTGTCTGTAGTACAGAAGTAATAAATGGAAACGTCATGTCTGAAACATACCTACAGAATAAATGGCTAAAAGAGCGTAAAATCGTCAAAACATCTGTCTCAATTTAAACGTCTGCTTGAGTGCGACAGGTGGACGCGCAAGACAAATATCTTTATGAGAATTATGTGTTACTCAATGAGCCAGTCAACCATAAAAGTGTACTATAAAGCCGTTGGATGAAAGTATAACGCCTTAAGATCGGACACAGCGTTTTTGAAGGTAGAGTGATAGTTTCTCGTCCTCTAGGAAATGGTAAGCATGTTTCTCAAGCGCGACTTTGCTTGAAGATTTGCTGTTACACACGATGATGTACAATCTCTCGTCCTTACAGGCTCTACAGAAACGTTGGATTAGAAATCCACCTTGGAGGCACTTAATACACGGCTCATCCCTCAACGTCACGCCCCTAGGTTATTATTTCACGTGATTTATATGAGTCACATGTTAGCTGGAGCTCGGAATGATTCATCAGAAACTCCGTGGGAGGTCTCTTACCGGTATACATCCATCCAACTGAGACAACACACATCACCGGAGCTTCAGTGAAGTATGTAAATAAATTAGCTGCCAGAAACTATTCCGTCGCTTAGGTAGCATCCAAAATAACGTGAAATTTGTTCCGTATGTTACTAGTACTGATCAACATGAAAGTGAGGTGTGCTTCAGACCAGTGCATTATGGTGCAAAAACAAAAATACCATTACAAATAAACGGTTGAAAACTTCCGGTGAGTGCAAGATAACGGAAAAATTAAATATTTTTAAGTAGGTACCCATATTTTTATTGATTTCATCTGAATTGAATTCATGGTCTCGCTGAATATAAACAACTTTATAAAACTTAAAAACAATACAGGAAACCAAGAAGACCACGTACACAAATTTCAGTGTGTTCAGAGGCGATAAAAAGCCACATTTGTTGTGTGACACGAAAAATCATCTGGTTGTTTTTGGGCGTGTTAGTCGTTAATTTTGCATTAATGTAAACGGACGACGTTTTAAACAATGTTTCTAAAACAGTATTCATTCAACGGTAGTTTTAAACGCTATCTCTAGACATCACTAGTTTCAATATCGTCGTGGATACACAGTGGGGAAACGGTGTTTCTGTGACAAATCTCACATAGAAAAGCGTTTCTTTTTATCTCCTGTAAATGTACTAAAATGTACGATATGTGTGTCATCTGTTTCTAGATACCACAGCCATTTGAATATGACTATGCAGTGGACATTTCACTTGTGAATAATGACCATATTTACAATCGCATGTGGAAGAAGGGATCTTTTAGAAAATAATCGATTCTGCCACTCCGTGTACAATCGAAAGACATAATGTCTGCTCCTCAGCTGTTACTCGTTTGGTCTTCGAATTAAGCCGACAATTCAAATCATCCTTGGCAAGTTATATTAACTGCATATTAAACCGATGAAACTCTATTGTGAAGAATGACTACCGTTGAAAAGAGAAGTTGTTTTATTCGCCTGGCTCATAGAAGTTCGGTAGTTGCCAGACAAAACGAAGTTAATACAATGTGCACCACTCATGAGGCATCCTCACAGCCTTACTTCAGCCAGTACAACTGTCCTGCGTTCCAGACTTCATGGAAGCGCTTTTGCACCTCTTGTTGAACCAGCTCTCTCCCAAGTAAAGATAGCACGGAGAAATGACTTGAGCCACATATTAGCTGCTGTCTATGGGATGAACATTTCACAACAGACAACCCCCTGCTGCAGAGTGAAAGTTTAATTCTGGATCTGTGAAGTCAGTTGTCCCGTTCTAATATAACATCCGCAAATAACGTTGCTCGAATACCAAAGACTTCTTCACGACCTAGTGAATACTGGTCACTCACGATCCGTTCATCTGTGTCCTGCAGCGGTCAATAACCTGAATGAGGATTAGAACTGACATGTTGGAGAAAAGTGGTAGTAAAATTTCCGCGACTCATCAGCGTAGTGGCCATTAAAGGCAAGTCACTGGCGTTATGAAGATTTGGAATAGGAATTCCGGACTGGCGACTGCCTGTAGCGATTTTAGGGACAGTCTATAGATTTCGATGGCCAGATGGGGATTTGCAGCCCCTCTTTTTATTTTTTTTCGGAAGATGAGTCCAATGCCTTACGTAATACACCCAAAAGAACTTACTGAGTCGTAATTCTTTATCACGACAAGGAAACCATTATTAGGGCCAGTGGCAAATGTCACGCTGTACTGCTACAGTGCAGCACCTTTGTTCTGCATGTCTAAAATTTCTATGGTGGATGAGAATTTACTTATGTCAGATGGCTCTAGCCAGGAACATCAAGCGTTTGTAAGGAAGGGTAGTGCGAATGATTTCGGGATTGTTTGGATCTCAAATGGCGATTAAACAAATAATTCAATAACAGAACAAACAGTTCAATAACAGAACGAGCAGACACTGGGAGAAAGTCAGTAACAAATAGCAAGAACAAGTTTTGCTGGCTTGATCTGCATATATTCCGCAGATCTTTGAATAAAATTGGATTTTAATATCTTCTCCAGAGAGACAAAACCCATCATGCGTTCCATGCTACGTCGGCAAACAGGTGAGGTGACAAAGGTCATGGGGTTATCTCCTAATGTCGCGTCGGACCTTCTTTTGCCGGACGTAGTGCACCAGCTCGCTGTGCCATAGACTCCACAAGTAGTCGGAAGTCCTCCGCAGAGGCATTGAACCATGCTGCCTGTATAGACATTCATAATTGCGAAAGTACTACCGGTGCAGAATTTTGTGCACGCCTCTGTCAGGCGATGTGGGTGGCTAAATTATTCGCTCGAACTGTCCAGAATGGAAACAACTTTCGGCCGGTGACATGGTGCATTGTCATCCATAAGAATTCTATCGTCTGGGAAAATGAAGTGCATAAATGGTGTCAAATGTTCTTCAAGTAGCCGAAAACAGCCATTTCCAGTCAAGGATAGGTTCATTTGGATTAGAGGACCCAGTCCATTCCATGTAACCACAGCCCACACCAGTGTGAGGCCACCACCAGCTTGCACAGTGCCTTGTTTACAGCTTAGGTCCATGCCTATGTGGCGTCTGCGCCACCCTCCAAACATACCATCAGCTCGTCTAGTGTCCAACCGATATGGTCACGAGCCCAGGAGAGACACAGCAGGCAATGTCGTGCTGTTAGCAAAGGCATTCGCGTCGTTCATCTGATGCTATAGCCCATGAAAGCCACATTTCGAAGCACTATCATAACGGATACGCTCGTCGTACATCCAACATTGATTTCTTCGGTTGCCGACCGCTGTGGCCGAGCGGTTCTAGGCGCTTCAGTCTGGAAACGCGCTGCTGCTACGGTCGCAGGTTCGAATCCTGCCTCGGGCATGGATGTGTGTGATGTCCTTAGATTAGTTAGGTTTAAGTAGTTCTAAGTTCTAGGGGACTGATGACCTCAGATGTTACGTCCCATAGTGCTTGGAGCCATTTGGCCCATTTCTCCGGTTATTTCACGCAGTGTTGCTTTTGTGTTACCACTGACAACTCTACGCAAACGCCGTTGCTCTTGGTCGAAAAGTGAAGGCCGTCGCGCACTGCTTCGTTCATGGTGAGAGGTAATGCCTGAAATCTGATATTCTCGGCACACTCTTGACACAGTGGACGTCGGAATATTGTTTTCCCTAACGAGTTCCGTAATGAAGTTGCCTATGCGTCCAGCTCCAACTGAAATTTCGCTTTCAAAGTCTGCTTATCCCGGTCGTACGGCCATTACCATGTCGGAAATTTTTCGCATGAATCCCCTGAGTACAAATGATAGATCCGCCTATGCACTGCCCTTTTATACCTTTTGTATGCGAAACTACCGTCATCTGTATACGTGAATATCGCTATCGGATGACTTTTGTCACCTCAGTGTGTAGTGAATATGACACCGTACGTCAGTTTCGTTTCAGTAATGCTACGGAAGAGGTCATATGCCGTCACAAACATTAGTCTGCAAAAGTCTCCACAGATAAAGACAATGAGTAAAATTTTTCCGCTGTACAAGACGTGAAATTAATCAGAAAATGTCGATCTTTCGGGTACTACCCCGCTCCCGACACTAGGAATATTAACATTGTCTCTCCCGTGTTGGTGTAATGCAACTTACATGGTGGCGGTGTACGAAGCAATGGAACATTTACTTTGTTAATTTATAGATCTGACATCCATAAACGAGAAAAAAGAACTGCAAGAGAATAGCTGACTTCCATTTCGAGCCTTTACTTTTGACGGGGTGGACGTAGATAGTTACTGGGCGCTTGAGCTCTCTTAATGACGTGAGTGAGTTTCTTTTCTCAGCTTCCGCGGCCGGCCGCGGTGGTCTAGCGGTTCTAGGCGCTCAGTCCGGAGCCGCGCGACTGCTACGGTCGCAGGTTCGAATCCTGCCTCGGGCATGGATGTGTGTGATGTCCTTAAGTTAGTTAGGTTTAAGTAGTTCTAAGTTCTAGGGGACTTATGACCTCAGCAGTTGAGTCCCATAGTGCTCAGATCCATTTGAACCATCAGCTTCCGCAGTAATAAAGACTTTGACTTAACGACATCGTTGCAGAATGTGCTTACAGATCAGTGTAGGTCATTGAAATTCTTGTTCCCGACCAGCATTCCGCAGGGCTTTAAAAGTAGTAGCTCTCGGCCCGTTTACGGCTTCCCGGCTCCAGAGCGCTTGCTTCTGATGTGGCGATTTCGGAAACCTTTCCGCGTCACCGCCCGCGAATAAACCCGCGCCTTCACATAGGCCGCTACGGCCGTGCAACCAACCGCTGGCCTTGTTCCGCGAGCGGCACCGCTTCCAGTCTCCAGAGTCAGCGACCGACCGAGGTTGCGCAGTCGCGACACTCCTGTCGCTTTCTGGCGGCCCGGCTTCGATCCCTGGTGAGGCCCTCACTCGTACCAAGGGGTAGCAGCAGCTCCAGGGCACTAAAAATGACAACGACCGGGACAGCGATGAGCTGTACACTCCCTTCCCTTCTCTCCTCTCTCCCCCCCCCCCCCACACATACCACAACCGATGACGCCATAGGCAGAGGATGACACGGCAGCCGGTCGGTTCCGATGAGTCCATCAGTGCCTGTCGACTGAGTTTACGTTTACGTCACAGCAAGGGAATATTGTCTTAGTTTCGTGACAGACGGCCTTTCGATTTCGAATCCTTACACTGCCATTATGCCGCTAACCTCGAGACAGTTATAATGTATTTATACTCTACACTATATGTAAGATTTTATTGTGACACATGTACCTAATCTTCCATTGTTTGTGGAAACAAGGTATCGAATCCAAAGATCTACGCTTACCACTAGAATACAGAAAGTTACGAACTGATTGCTGTCGCACGAGTGTTTGTTACTACGTACAACAACCGAAATGTAAAAAACGATAATAAATTGAAGTTCAATATAGTTAGCCGTAATTTTTAATGGCGAAATTTGTTTCGAATTCATATTGCAGCATAAGACTGTCGCCTGCTCCAAACGAACAAAAGTTAAATTTAGTAAATGGCCGTAATGATTTTGAAATCGTGTGACAAAGTGTTTGGAAGGTAGGAGACGGGGTACTGGCAGAAATGAAAGTGTGAGGATGGGTCGTGAGTCGTGCTTTAGCTCAGATGGTAGAGCACCTGCCTGCGGAAGACAGAGGTCCCGAGTTGAAGTCTCGTTCTGGCACACAGTTTTAATCTGCCAGGAGGTTTCACAAAGCAGCAGCTTGACAATATGGACACGCGCTAACTTACCTGTAGGACACGTTTACCATGAACACAAATAAGGTTAGTTTGGGATGCAATGATGTTAGTTACCATAATCATCGCAAATAGTAATCAATGACTAAGAACTCTTTATGGATACTATACTGTGTTAAGTAGCTCACGATAACGCTGACTGTCAGAAAATATACGTAAAAGTGACAAAAACCGATTGTTATTATTATTATTATTATTATTATTATTTACTTATTACTCTGCCACTGACTGCTTTTCAAATAGACAGTTAACTAGCTGACAATAATCATTCCGACAAACTAGCTACACAGTGCTGCAGTCTTACCTCAAAGTTCTCCTCTTCAAAAATAATAACATTACTCGAAATTTTCTTTCCCCCCACCAATATCACAATCATCCTTGCGGCCCTTTTCAATAAATGTTTCTTCATCTAACAGATACAGTCACAAGTTAGCACAGCACTACTGAATACGTCCATCACCTACCACACTTCAACTTCGAATGTACTAGACTGCTCACAAGCAAAGACTGTGCCACAACAAGACCAAATATTTTTTAACAGTAACATAACTTTCTCTCTCTCTCTCTCTCTCTCTCTCTCTCTCTCTCTCTCTCTCTCTCTCTGACGCGCACATCGATAACTTACAAAAATCAAAATGGCAGTCCCACCTCATGTTTACCGAATCTTACCTTGTTTCCAATACCACCAGTCTATTTTAAACTTTTCATACCGTCCTCTGATGCTCTTCACATGTGGAGATCTCGAACATAGGCACTTCGGCACTGTTGCTGAATTATAATAGGCGACGGTGTTTCGTAAAACCACAAAACGCGTTACGCTTTATGCTACGTAGACGCCATTGTGGCAGCAGAAATCTTAAATTACGCTGCCTGTGAAAAGAAAGACAGAGGAAAAGTTGGGTTCCGTCAGAGCACATCTAGAAGTTCATCCACAAAAACTTCGGGTTAAGCTACAATTTGAAACAAACTGCGTAGTTTTATCTAGCATAGTTCGTTAGGAAAGAAATTGTAATCAAGGAAAGACCCTATGCTCACTCTGTACATGATTTATTGGTCTCGATGTTCACTGTGAGTTCGCTAAATACCCTATCTTGGCCTTCCTCGTTTTTTATTGCTCGCCTGAATATGGTTGCGGTTGCTATTATCTGTTCAGTATCACACACGTTGATTTCTGGATATGTGGTACACAACTGACTACCGCGTTTTTACAGTCCTAATCAAATTAGCTCGCATCTGACAGAGAGCGGCTAGGCTGCTCGCACCAGCAATAAACCAATTGATGCTGTACTGGGACAGTCGGTTGCCACTGTGTTGCGACTTCTCAAGTAGAAGACCTTCCCGGACGCGAAAGTTTCGTTTACTTAAAAAGAACCTTCGACCCGAACTAATTGTAAGATTGGATTCTTGACATGTTTAGTGTCATTTGAGAGATCTATATGATACTGCGGAAGCTGATGGTTCAAATGGCTCTGAGCACTATGGGACTCAACTGCTGAGGTCATAAGTCCCCTAGAACTTAGAACTACTTAAACCTAACTAACTTAAGGACATCACACACATCCATGCCCGAGGCAGGATTCGAACCTGCGACCGTAGGAGTCGCGCGGCTCCGGACTGAGCGCCTACATACATACATTTTTAGTAATTTTTATAGGAGGTAGGGACATTTAACTTCTTTCTTGTTATGGGTTAAGTACCGACAAAATTGCAAAAACACATCGTTTTCCGAAATGGTGCATAATAAACGCAAGCGAGACACGTCTTTGGAGAGATACACTGCCTAGTGAGGTAGTTCGGCAATCAGCTTAAAAACGTACTTCAGTTACGTGAATAGTACTCGAGATTTGATATGATAAGTTTGAAACTTCTCAATAAGAGAAAAAGATAGGCCGAAACGACATAATGTTTAGTTTGGAAGTTGTGTCACTTTTTACGAAGGTGCAGTACAGTACGAGGTGGATCTTTTGGCCTAACAGTTCCCCCCTTGGATCGTCAAAATGTTCTATCATGTCTTAATGACAACGTAGTCCCGGTACCGAAACAAATATTGTGAGCCGTCGAATGGCACAGCCTTGGAATCCCCACTGTCTCCGGTCGTTGCTGCGAACTTCTCATGGCGAACGATGGGGAGCAAGTTTTGAACTCTGCGAAGTTACGCCCATCTTGCTTCCTACAGTATGCTGACGACGCCTTCCTAATACGGTCACTTAGCGAAAATAGACTGCACCAGTTCGTCGACCACATGAACGGAGTCCAGCCCAAGAGTGACACCGTCCCGCACTGCCGTTTAATGAAACAAATACGATCTTATGGATTATCGGAGCAGACCTGCGATTGGATCCAAGACTTTCTTCCAGGTAGACTCAACATGTCGCTCTTAACGGAACAAAATCGACAGATGTAAAGGTAATATCCGGAGTACCACAGGGAAGTGTGATAGGACCGTTGCTGTTTACAATATACATAAATGATCTAGTAGAAAGCGTCGGATGCTCTTTAAGGCTATTCGCAGATGATGCAGTTGTCTATACCAAAGTAGCAACGCCAGAAGATAGGAATGATCTGCAGAATGACCTCCAGAGAATTTACGAATGGTGCAGGCTCCGGCAATTGACCCTGAACATAAATAAACGCAACGTATTGCGCACACATAGGAAAAGAAATCCACCGCTGTAGAGCTACGCTTTTGATGACAAACAGCTAGAGAGAGCGTCTGCCGTAAAATAGCTAGGTGTAACTATACAGAGCGACATTAAGTGGAAGCAGACACAAGACTCAGACTCATCGGAAGAATCTTAAGAAATGTAACTCATCCACTAAATAAGTGGCTTGTAAGGCGTTTGTTCGCACGATTCTTTAGTATTGTTCTTTTATCTGGGATCATTATCAGATGGGACTGATAGAGGAGATAGAGAAGATCCAACGAAGAGAGGCGCATTTCGTCACGGAATCGTTTAGCTCGCGAGAGAGCGTTACGGAGATGATAAACAAACTCCTCTGGCAGACGTTACAAGAGAGGTGTTGTGCATCAGGGAGAGATTTACTATTGAAATTTCGGGACAGCACTTTTCAGGAGGAGTCGGACAACATATTACTTCCCCCACACACATCTCGCGTATTGACCGCAAGGAGAAAATTCGAGAAATTAGAGCCAGTTCAAAGGCTTCCCAACAATCATTGTTCCCACGCACTATTAGCGAGTGGAACAGGATTGGTGGGACCACATAGTGGTACCGAAAGTATCCTCCGCCACACACCATTAGCTGGCTTGCGGAATATGATATAGATGTAGATGAACATGAAATTTACTGTCGAGATGTAAAGGGTGGCAAGCTTCCGTTCTTGAATGTTTTAGTGGAGCGGAAAGCTGAAGGTCGACTTGGTCATCCTATGTGTAGGAAATCTACGCGCACTGACAAGTACTTGAACGCCAACAGTTTTGACCACTCTGAACACAAAAAAAAAAACTTCCTGAAAACATTATATGCAAGATTATTTCTGACAATCGCTATGTAGAGTCCGAATTTAAGCATTTCAAATCGTGTTTTCAAAGAAAATAGTTGTTGCAAGACAGAATTTACAAAAGCTTTCACGCCCCAGTCTGCGGAAGAGGCCAAGCCACCTGCATTCCTTCCACACTACGGAGGAACCCAGCGGAGGAACCCAGCGCGCACACTTCTTTGAGTACCACAGTTGGTGAACGGGCGTGTAAGATACGACGCGTGCTGAAGAGACATGTACTGAGACCAGTGTTCCGGTCCGCCTCCAAGATTCAAGGTATGTTAGGGGGTGATGGTGTCCTCCAAGAATGTGCTAGCATTTACGTAGTTGTGCAGAGCACTCTCGACTTATGAAACAAAGGGAACTTGAGGAGTCTGGCGTGGCTGATCGTTGCCTAGAAAACGGCCATGAAATTCTATTTAAAAGACGAGACTATTTGCTCAGACACCATCATACTGGGGTTCTGTTACAAAAGAAGCGTCAGAAATTAGAATAAACAGCAATAATTTTAATAGAGACCATGGGTGCACACTTAACAAGGCATAAGGACTGGCTTTGGACGTAGATGGTAAGTAAAGACGGAGGCTGGGCCGTTCTACGGAGGCGGGAGCGGCAGTTTCAACCGTAGCATCGGCCGCACGCGTCATGTGACGTCATTCGGTCCCACGGCGGTACGGAGCTGCTACGAGCTGCTCAACTTGCCTTCCGTGCGTGCATCACTTCGGCCCTCTTCTGAAGGCTAGACTTACCTTAAGTAACTAGACCGCTTACTGGCGCTAGGTTATAAAAAAAATTAAAAAAAAAAGATGATCTGAGCACTATGGGTCTTAACATCTGAGGTCATCAGTCTCCTAGGACTTAGAACTACTTAAACCTAACTAACCTAAGGACATCACACCCACCCATGTCCGAGGCAGGATTCGAACCTGCGACCGTGGCGGTCGCGCGGTTCCAGACTGAAGCGTCTAGAACCGCTCGGCCTCCAAAGGCCGGCTGGCGCTAGGATAGTTCTCCCACACTGACGCCACAATTTGCAGCGTAACGCTGTGTTTGCGCTTGGTGAATAATGTCAGATATCTGTAAAACGTTGCATACACAGTGACTTAACACATGCGAATAACATTCATGACGACTGTGTGTCCCTGTTGTCAGAAAAATGTGTAAAAATGAAGTGGCTAGTCAGGTTACATTGCAGGTTAGTAGTATTCAAGTCGAATCTAATTGAGTGAAGAATACGATAAAACTGTGGAAAGTCACTTAGATAAAACTGTGCTATACAAAAATAAATTAAAGACTAAAGAATAATTGCAAAGGAGAGAGGCAGAGTATGTGCCAGGAAATATCAAAGAAGAACCAAAAGTGAAGAGCTTAGTGAATTATACACTGTCACTGTCTGCTACTTCATAACTTTCATGTGTAAGTAGGCTGTTTAGGTTTTTTAGTGGTAACGCCACGTAGCGCTCTGTATGAAAATCGCTGGCTGTGCTGCGTGCAGTCTGTGCCTGGTTTGCATTGTTGAATAATTCTCTATTGTAGTGGGCAGTTAGATGTGAACAGCGCGTAGCGTTGCGCAGTTGGAGGTGAGCCGCCAGCAGTGGTGGATGTGGGGAGAGAGAGATGGCGGAGTTTTGATAGTGGATGATCTGGACGTGTGTCCATCAGAGATAGTAAGTTTGTAAGACTGGATGTTATGGAATGATATATATATTATGACTTTTGAACACTGTTAGGGTAAATACATTGTTTGTTCTCTATCAAAATCTTTCATTTGCTAACTATGCCTATCAGTAGTTAGTGCCTTCAGTAGTTTGAATCTTTTATTTAGCTGGAAGTATCGGCGCTCGCTGTATTGCAGTACTTTGAGTAACGAAGATTTTTGTGAGGTAAGTGATTCATGAAAGGTATAGGTTGCTGTTAGTCAGGGCCATTCTTTTGTAGGGATTATTGAAAGTCAGATTGCGTTGCGCTAAAAATATTGTGTGTCAGTTTAGTGTTGATCAGAATAAGTAAAGAGAGAAACGTCTGAGTACGTTCATTTCTGCTCAGCTGTTTGAAGATCAAATAATATAAGAGGTTTATCAGCACAGTCATTCAGTAATTTTTCTATGGGGACGTTTCACATGTAACTAGCTCGAGTCGAAAACTCGACGAATTTTCGGTCACACTTGTAAGAAACAAGAGTAGCCTTCTGATGGAGACTTAATACAGAAAAGTACAATCAATCAACATAGACTTTCTTATTCAGTGGGAATTGTGACGTAAACATCACATTGTTTTGTTCTTCGTAACCCCGTTGTCTCTCATATCCTTTAAATCACAGGTCAGTATTCGTAATCGTCCCTGCAAATGGCGGTCTTCAATTCGAGAACAGTTTCCTCACTTCTCCGCTAAGGCGTGGCACGGGCTCGCTCCAGACGCTGCTATTGCGTATGTATAACGAGAACACTGTGCCAGCTCCGGCAGTCAGTGGTTTTAACACATGGTGTCGAAGACTGAAAACCGAGATTCTATTGAATATAATAAAGAAGCGTCAGAAAATTCGCCTCAGTTACAAGATGCGAATATTTAAGAGCAACTGATCGAAGACACTGCTGTAAGGATGTGATCAATGGAAAATGGCTGAAGAACTGACGAGAGAAATCTCGACCTCCTTGTACACGTCTTAGAAACCAGCTACAAACATAGTGATCGAACGTACGAATAACAAGCAGTATCAGGTCTTTGGTAGCTGTCAAGCAGAGACAAAAAGAGAAAATGGTCAAGAGGGAACATCGAAACAGATAGGACACACTGAGGAAAGGGCATGTTTAGCGGTGAAACAGGCTGTTCTTTGGAACACCGAAGGCTGAGGAAACGAGGTAGACTTCGGATTATGAGGAGGGCTCTAATGGAGTGACAAGAACACTCTTCGTGGCGGGCTGACGTTACACTATAAATCACGAGATTAACTGTTACTCTTCAGCTCGCCCGCGAAAACAATATACACCTTACATACGTGATCCACCAGTACGGGAAGCCGGCGTTTTGGATATTATTAGGTTGAACACACGTTAATGGTAATCCTACTTATTGTTTTTGTGACGTCCGCAGCTCGTGGTCGTGCGGTAGCGTTCTCGCTTCCCGCGCCCGGGTTCGTTTCCCTGCGGGGTCAGGGATTTTCTCTGCCTCGTGATGACTGGGTGTTGTGTGATGTCCTTAGGTTAGTTAGGTTTAAGTAGTTCTAAGTTCTAGGGGACTGATGACCATAGATGTTAAGTCCCATAGTGCTCAGAGCCATTTGTGACACAGATAAACAACAGATGTTCTTTCCTTAGTGAAGTGCAGTGTAACACAGATAAGATAAAATGCACACTGAAGAACCATTCACATTTATTTTAAAATCTCACACAGGTCGATATGGGTAAGTATGAATGGAGAGTACTTGGAAGGTTGTCAGAGTATTGTTTCAAGATGATCGTTAGCGATCCGCAAGATTAATAAACACAGATCGTTGTTGATGATACCGCAGAGTGCCCAAAAGTTGGACTTGTGTTATATTAGACTTCACTAAGGTATTCCCACCAGAGAATGAATCTGGGAATAGTGTGTGGCCAGAGACACAATACTCCGCTGCTGAAAGCTCAGAGCCACTGTTAGATATCTTTGTAACTGTCGAACGAGATGGCGCAGTGGATCAGACATTAAACTCGCATTCACTAGAAACACTACTGAAATTCTTATCCCGCCATTTTGATTTAAGTTTTCTGTGTTTTCGCTACATACCTTCAGTTGAATAATTGCTTTCATGAATCTATTGCGGAGTCATTCCCTCAGCCAAAGCCCATCAAGGAAATGTGACACGTTCAATAACTTTGGAGTTGATAGAACATTACTTTCTAGCCATTGTACTTTTTACGATATTGCGATGCCTCTGGTGTTAAGAAGGACGATACATGTATCTCCGAAGCAACATTTCATCGTTCGTCTTAACAACGCATGCACTGTGAAGTCGTAGCTATCCGCCGATACCAGATAGCGGTTTTCAATTAAAATACCCTCCCAGTACTGGAATCACATAATGTGTAAAGGAAAGGTTGTGACGCAGGAATGACGATATATGGAAGTTTGTATCTAGCCGTGAATTGAGCACGAATAGCCCAAGCGGTTAAGGTGACTGCTCGCGTAAAGCCGGAAATCTGGGTTTGAGTCCCTCTCTGGCACAAATTTTCATCGTCGTCATTCCCTCACACAGCTGATGGTGGTGCGTATTTGTAACCGCAAATAATTTAATGTAGTTGTACTTTTTCTTGATATCCGACAGTTTAGTTCACCCTCTGAGTATGGCCAAAATAGAGGAAAGAAATGTTTGATAGCCACTTTGTAAGTCCCTGCATCTCCTTTCCCCCTTTCTTTGTTTTTTTTATTTTGCTTTTTTCACTACTCCCCTCCCCTCCCCTCCCCTACCTCTCCACCCCCTTCCACCGCACTTCTCCCAGCTTAGACCGGACACACATACGCACAAATGTCGTTCCTTACAAGGATCCGCAAGTAAACAAATTATAACTGACAAGAATTGTCCAAAATGACGTTTTTTACCACATTCTCCGTGCGCAACAGTAATAATCCACCTTTTATTTGGCCAGTTCCTATCCTCGGTATTCCGCTATTTGAGCAACGCATCTCTTGCATCGAATCTCACCTTGTCTGTCAAGCAGAGTGAAACTGTCTGCACCTCACATGCACTACGAGGGAAACAATTTCTGCTCATAATTCTCTGTCAACTGGCGAGGAGAAGCACAAAGTTCGACAAAAAAGGGACGGGACTTCTCGCATTACTAATAAACTATTTCTCGTCGTTTTTTAGTGCGAATCTTTTTCCGATTTCCAACAACATCCTCACGCTGTGATAATTTGCATATTTGTACGAAAATGGATAAATTTGGTGAGAATGGAAGAGCACTTTAGTGAATGCGTGTTACTGATTTCCGCCAGAAGACCAAACCAGTGAACTTCCTGTGTAGCACCAAGAACAACAGCGTACAGAAGCAAATTGAGCAATGGAATGGCTGAATGAACACCTGTGTGTACTCAGATACGTCCTATTTTTAAAGCGACCACCAGTTACCCAACACGCCGGCAAGTATGCACATTTGCTCTAGCAGTTTAGTTTGTGCCAGGTTTCATATACTTTTTCCGGCGGAGTGCAAGAACATGTCTACTATTTCCATTAAGTTCTACAGTGTTCGTGAACATGTCATAACGTAAGGATGCAATTCAGGGTCAAAACAGTCGCACTGCAACACGTCACATACTTCCATAGCAGTACTAACAGATTCGTGGAAATCGGAAGGTACGAGATCCAGGCCGCAGGGTGGATGAGGGAGAACAGTTCCGTGTTTCGTGAGCTGCTCTAGTGAGCCGTGAGGCCTTGCGTTGTTATGGAGAAGTTCATTTGCATCTTTGTGGTGACGAACACGGCTGAAGCCGGTTCTTCAGTTTCGTGAGGGTAGCACAGTACGCTTCAGAGATGACGGAGGGAGGACATCAGGCGGAATTACCATTCAGAGTCCCTGAAGATTGTCGTCATGACTTGATCTGTTGAGGGTGCGGCGTTGAACTTTTTCTTTGGAGGACAGACTCTGTGGCGCCATTCCATGGATTGCCGTTTTGTTTACGGATCGAAGTGATGAAATCTACCGCCTGTGACGTAGTTTGACAGAGAATTGTCATGGTCAGTCTTGTAACGTGCAAGCAATTCCGCACAGATAGTGCTTCGTTGTTCTATTACCGTCTTCCGTTAGGTGACGAGGAACCCAGCGCGTACACTCGTTTGAGTACCACAATTGGTGAACGGGTGTGTCGGCATCACCAACAGAGACGTCCAGTTATGAAGCGAGGTGCTTGATTTTGATCCTTCGGTCATTTCGAATGAGTGTGTCCGCACGTTCCATCATTGCAGGAGTGACTGCTGTGTGGGGCCGGCCGGCATGCGGGACATTAGACACGTTTGCGCGACCTTGTTGCAATGACAGACGCCACGCCCACCGATTCACCGTGCTTTTGTTTACTGCCATGTCTCCGTAGATATGCTGCAAGTGCCTACGAATATGTGCGATAGACTGGTTTTTCGCCAGAAGAAACTCGATGATAGCTCTCTGCTTGGAACTCGCCTTCGTTAGAGACGCCATTATGGAACGGTAGAGAGACAGCTTGAAGGTGGTCCATTGAAACCACTGCCAGGCTACTGTGAATAGCAGAGTAATAACGCAGACGAAGACGTATAGCGGCGCCACCTACGGAACTGCAAGACGTTATAGGGGCTGAAGCGGAAATATTCGACGATGTCCCACAACAAATTCCGCGTTTATTCAACGAAATTAGCCGACAAAAAAAAGTATTGCATTACATTACCTTCTTCTTTGTATGATTGCAGAGAGCATTAGACTGTTCTGTAGGTAATGTGAGATTTCCTTTCATCCTGTAATTGTTGTGCCCAGTCTTCCTAGGTACAAAAAGTGTGACTGAGAACCTCGAGATGTGTGTGAATTAATCGTTGCGTATGTTGATTAATCTCAGCTGCTGGGACAGGGCGAAGAGTTTCCTCCTCTCTGCCCACCTAAGCTGGTACGCCGACAGCTGCGATGTCGCTGTCGATGGCACGCTAGCGAATTGTAAGCAGAGATTAAACGCCCGCAGAACGCAGGCTTTCGGAGCCCCCATGAACAGAGGCTTTTAAGGAGGGGACGCCAATAGCAGGGAGCGGCATTCGGTGGTCAGCCGCAGACGGCTCGCTGCGGGCCCTGGATTATCCTCAGCCACGTGCCGTGTCATCTGCTCTTGATGCGGAAGGAAAAGTGATGAACAAGACTCCCCGATAACCTCTTGTCGCGAAGGACAGAAATTCCTTTTACTTACCTTCGGCATATCCAGCAGCAAATAATTACATATTGTATACTATGTGATACGCCTAATCATGTGCCGGAAAGAATGAAACAAACACTACATGAAAAATAGTTCCCCTTTCCCTTATTTTCAGATCACCCGGTTCACTTTGTTGTTAAAAACTCGATGACGGGTTCTCGTAAGCAACATACACTACTGGCCATTAAAATTGCTACACCACGAAGATGACGTGCTACAGACGCGAAATTTAACAGACAGGAAGAAGATGCTGTGATATGCAAATGATTAGCTTTTCAGAGCATTCACACAATGTTGCCGCCGGTGGCGACACCTACAACGGGCTGACATGAGGAAAGTTTCCAACCGATTTCTCATACACAAACAGCAGTTGACCGGCGTTGCCTGGTGAAACGTTGTTGTGATGCCTCGTGTAAGGAGGAGAAATGCGTACCATCACGTTTCCGACTTTGATAAAGGTCGGATTGTAGCCTATCGCGATTGCGGTTTATCGTATCGCTACATTGCTGCTCGCGTCGGTCGAGATCCAATGACTGTTAGCAGAATATAGAATCGGCGGGTTCAGGAGGGTAATACGAAACGACGTGCTGGATCCCAATGGCCTCGTATCACTAGCAGTCGAGATGACAGGCATCTTATCCGCATGGCTGTAACCGATCGTGCAGCCACGTCTCGATCCCTGAGTCAACAGATGCAAGATGCAAGACAACAACCATCTGCACGAACAGTTCGACGACGTTTGCAGCAGCTCGGAGACCATGGCTGTGGTTTCCCTTGACGCTGCATCACAGACAGGAGCGCTTGCGATGGTGCACTCAAAGACGAACCTGGGTGCACGAATGGCAAAACGTCGTTTTTTCGGATGAATCCAGGTTCTGCTTACAGCATCTGTTTGACTCAATGCCCAGACGTATCAAGGCCGTTACTCCGGCCAGAGGTGGATGTTCTGGGTACTGATGTCTCAGGATCTATGCACCCAAATTGCGTGAACATGTAATCACATGTCAGTTCTAGCATAATATATTTGTCCAATGAATACCCGTTTATTATCTGCATTTCTTCTTGGTGTAACAGTTTTAATGGACAGTAGTGTATACACTCTAAGAAAAAAAAGAATAAAAAGAAACGACCCGCCATGAAGGAGTTATCCGAATGGGACGGAAGTTCCATGTACATGTACAGACAAACAAATGATTACAATTTGAAAAAGCCTGAGTGATTTATTCAAGAGAGAGAACGTCACATATTGAGCAAGTCAGTAACTCATTGGCCTACCTCTAGTCCTTACGCAACCAGTTCTTCGACTTGGCCATGATCGATAGAGTTGCTGGATGTCCTAAGGATGTTGTGTCAAATTCTGTCCAGTTGGCGTGTTGATCGTGAAAATCCCGAGATTGGAGGGCCCAGCCCGTAATGCTGCAAACGTTCTCAACTTTGGAGAGGTTCGCTACCTTGCTGGCCAACATAGAGTTTGGCTAACAAGTAGAGAAGCACTAGAAACTCACACTGTGTGGGCGGGCATTATCTTGCTGAAATGTAAGGCAAGGATGGCTTGCCTTGAAGTGCAGCAAAGGGGGTGTAGAGTATCGTCGACGTACCGCCGTTGCATAAGGCTGCCGCGGATGACAACCAAAGCGGTCCCTCTATGAAGAAAACGTCACCCCAGGCCATTCTCCTGGTCGTCGGGCCATGTGATGGACGTCAGTCAGGTTGGTATCCTACTGCCGCCCGGGTAGTCTCCAGAAATGTCTTTGGCGTGTAATCTCATTGACTGGAGTAGACTTGTCTTCACTGACGAATCCCGGTTCGAATTGAGGCCCGATGACCAACGAAGATGTGTCCGGAGACGCCCCAGACAGCGAGCGCCTTGGTTATCTTCTGCGGCATCCTTGCTGCACAGCGGTACGTCGACGATATCCTAGGCCACGTTTTGTTGTCCTTCTTGACAAGCCATCGCGGACTTACATTTTAACAAGATATTGCCCGCCCACACATGGCGAGAGTTTCTGTTGCTTGTCTTCGTCTTGCCAAACCCTACCTTAATCAGCAAGGTTGCTGAATCTTTCCCCAATTGGGAACGTATGGAACATTATCGACAGGGTTCTCCAGCCGGCTCGGGATTTAGACGATCTAAAGCGCCAGTTGGACAGAATTTGGCACGATATCCGTCAGTTGGACATCCAACACGGTATCATTCAATCCCAAGCCGAATAACTTCTTGCGTAAGGGCTAGAGGCAGACGAAAGCTTTATTAATAGCTCAATCTGTGAAGCTCTTTCTGTTGAATAAGTAATTAAAGTTAAACAAGGAATTAACCGAGCGAGGTGGCTGACTGGTTAGCTCATTGGACTCGGATTCTGGAGGGCGACGGTTCAAATCCGCGTCCGGCCATTCCGATTTAGGTTTCCCGTGATTCCCCTAAATCGCCTCAAGCAAATATCGGGATGGTTTCCCTGAAAGGGTATGGCTGACTCCCTTCTCCATTCTTCCCTAATACGACTTGTGCTCCGTCTCTAATGATCTCGTTGTCGACCGAACGTTAAACACTAATCTCCTCCTCTTCCTCCTCGAAAAATCGCACGAAATCACAAGGAATTAATGAAGAGAAGAGACATTAGCTTTTCTTTCCATCGACGTGGAGGTCATTGCATAACAAGTGTTAGCACAGATAGGATGACAATCGGGAATGGGAACTACCCATGGCTTGTAAGTTTTGTATATAATAATAAATAATATAGTGTGTTGAATAATATGAGCTATAAATCTGCTGAACTAAACTGAATTCCCGTCTTCAACTTCGTGTGTGAATCAGTGTTGTAATATTGAACAATACAAATGGTGTAATTACGAAAATACTATCTGATAAAATGAGTCGGCAAACTAACCAAATTAATTACAAAACCCAAGGCAGTAAACCAAAGAATCGCTCCTGTGAATTGCTGTGTTATGCAGTGCAGGGAACAATGCTTCAATGCGTGAGGCAGAAGTACGTGACTTACAATTCCAGCACACAAAACTGACAGAATACAAAAACAACATAAAATTACAAATAGAATTTTGAAAGAATAAATAACGAAAATGTTTTTGTGAAAATTCCCAGTAATTTAACGAATCCATAGCGACTAAACAAAATTCCAAACACTAAATGATGCACACATAAATGTAACTCTGCTCTGTTGAGAATAAGAATGTCTGCACGGCTATTAGCCGCACGTCAGACACGTGAAGAGACACCTTAACGATGCAGCTCCAAATAATATCTGCACTGAACTTTATCCAAACCGAACTTAGTAATAATTCTGAAATGAAAACCTTAACTGAATGATCTTACTACGTTTCGAGCGTAATGTGGAACTGGCCCTGATAAATTTTCATGGCTTACGTGTGGAGACGGAAACTCGATACTGCTCGAAAGTGATGAACATAAAAAAAAAAAAATACAGCACCGCAGCAAACCAGCTAATGCCAGGCACATTAAGCTTTAGTTTTAACCACTGTGTTCTGTGAAGTGCAATGTGGTGACAGACAATTAAAAATCATAATTTTCGTGAGGGGACGGAGGAGTTAATTTAACTGAATGTTGTAAAAAGAGACTACCGTTCAAAAACTATGCTGAACCTCTGATATCTTAACAATTGTTATCATGTTTTCAAAAATCTTTTATGCAAAAATATATTACTTTGTGACGAGATTAGTTACTGAAATTGTAAAGGAATGGTTTATCTGAAACTGAGAGTGCAAGTTACGTGAGCAAATAACTTTGTTTAATGACTTCTGAATAGTGAAACTAACTAATCCATACCAATAAAGAAAAAATCCCACTAAAACTTTCCCAGTTACAAACACCTCATAAACTACATGCCAGCAAGCAATGCAGCAACAACATTACCTGAATATCTTCATAGATCTCAAATCGGTCTTTACGAAATCATATCCCCAAAATTCAATATCCTCTGCATTTGTATCTATGTGCTATGTTAGAAATTTCTAGACCGCTCAGTAGTGCGACCAACACCCGACTCAATTACTTCTCACAGAATGCAACAGCAACGGCAATGCTACTGGCAACCAGGGATCACAATGTTTGCCCTCAGAACCTTTATGGCGTATCATATCGGTTACTGAAGAGTATTGTTTGAAAAATGTCCAGTGTACAAGTAAGCATAAAAGATAGAATTAAAATAAAACATCACATTCCTTGAATACCAAAAATAAACTAGAAACCATACAACTTAAATAAATAAGAGAAAACAGAGGAAAGCTAAACAAGATAGACTGACTGAGAATTTAACGCTGCCCCATCCTGGTACGGCTCCACTGGCTTTATCATTCAGTATTTCTGCTAGTTCTAATAACTATTATAATTGATATTTTATTATACTCGTTAGCCTTCATTAAGATATTTTCGTGATCTTCCTACATACTCGAAAAGCCACCATAGGGTGCATTGTGGTTGGTTGGTTGTTTTGGGGAAGGAGACCAGACAGCGTGGTCATCGGTCTCATCGGATTAGGGAAGGAAGTCGGCCGTGCCCTTTCAGAGGAACCATCCCGGCATTTGCCTGGAATGATTTAGGGAAATCACGGAAAACCTAAATCAGGATGGCCGGACGCGGGATTGAACCGTGGTCCTCCCGAATGCGAGTCCAGTGTCTAAGGTGCATTGTGGAGGATAATTTGAACCACTTCTAATCATTCACTTTCATGTTCGACTCGAAAGTGGAACAAAGAAAAAAGGATTATGAGTATGGTTTGTAACGAGCCCTGATTTCTCTTACCTTGTCTTCGAGGTCCCTACGCGAGATGTACATTGGAGGTAGCAGAGCGTTCTGTAGTCTGTTGCAACTGCCGGTTCTCGTGAATATAACGTCTTTTTCCATCCAAGGATTCCGAAGCATTTCCGTTACACTCGCATGGTGCTCGAATCTACTGATAACAAATTTTGGATCCAACTTGGTGGAGATCCCAAACACTCGAGCAGTACTCAAGAATGGGTAACATAGGTGTTCTCTAAGTGGTTCCCTTCACAGATAAGCTACAGTTATGTAGAATTTTATCAAAACTAGACACGATTGTCTTATTGGGATGCTGCGATCGTTCTTTGAATAAAAATATGGCATTTCAGTCTTTGATCGCTATTTTTTATTTTCAATGACCGGTTTCAGGCAGCCCATCTTCAGATCATATATTGCAGTTACAGAGTAACTTGTCAGTACAGAACTATGATCTGAAGATGGGCAGCTAGCCTGAAACCTGTCATTCAAAATAAAAAATATCGATCAAAGACTGAAATGCCATATTTTTATTGTAGAATTTTTCCAATAATCCTAAGTAGACCATTCGACTCCCCTACAACCGACCCTACGTGCTCGTTCCATTTCTTGCGCATTGCAGTGTTACGTCTAGATACTTAACAGACACTACTGTGTAGAGTAACACGCCACTAGCTCTGTAATCGAATATAACAGTATTTTTTTTTCCATAGTCATCCGAATTAAGACACATTTTCTACAAGTGGCTTCCCCCTTTTGTATGGAAAGAGTAAGATTTCCACGTCAGATTGGTAACGCAAACAAATTCAGTCAATAATATTACACATGGCCAAATACACACACACACACACACACACACACACACACACACACACACACACACACACACACACACACTCTCACTCTCTCTCACTCTCACTCTCTCTCTCTCTCTCTCTCTACACGCTGTCAAAGGACTAAATTTATAAACGTTTGGGTTTCCGGGCTTCTAATTCAGAAAAGACATCTGAAAGTACCCTCCGCAGCTGGAGAATACCCTTGTTATGTGTGGCAGTACCGATGCCCTAGTGCTTCTTGGTGAACAAATGAAGATACCCTAATTTTGGTTGCTATTTTCATATTTAATAGTATTCTGTACGTAGTAATCTTCCTAAAAGAGAATTCTAATTGCTCAAAAGTAAGCACTAAGCACAGAATGCGATGCTAGTCTCATCTTGTACACTTATGAAGTATCTAGCAGTGCTGATTGTATAGAGATTGAACGAAAATATCGAGACACACCGAGAAATGAATGCTTGAACGTAAATACAGACGTTAGATAAGCCCGACAGTGGCGTTTTTGTATTTGACAGTGACAGTTCCCTCAAATACGTTGCAAGCGTCAGTCGTCGTCATAACAGTGCTATGTGTAATTGTGTGTGCGTTATGCCGGAGTTACGTGAGTTCGAACCAAGGCAAACTGTTGAGGCTTGCATGGTGGGTGTTTCCATAACCAAGGTACCCGAAATGTTTCGTGTTTCAAGAAGCACCGTTTCGTATCGTATTCGGTACCTGAAGCTGACTGCCGAAGAGTCTACTGCCGCCAACATACTGTGCGGAACACGAAAATAATATACGAGAAATTAGGGCTGATATGGGGATATATAGACAATCGTTTTTCCCTAGCTCTATTTGCGAGTGGTACAGGAAAGAAAATGACGAGGAGCAGTACAGGATACTCTCCGCCACGCACCATAAGGTGGGTTGCGAAGTATCTATGTAGATCTAGAAGATTTATACTGCATACAGGAAAGCTGACAAATGAATCCGCTAAGTCACAATACGGACGAAAGTGTGTGTTACGTTATGGTGACGTAAGGTCATTGAAAAGGATTGTGAGGAGAATAAGACGTCAACAGCTGTAAAAGTCACTGCAGAACTGAATGTTGCACTCGCGAACGCTGTCAGCACCAAAACAACAAGAGGGCAGCTCCATCGTCAGGGAATTCTAGGGCGGGCTGGAATTCCAAAGCCGCTCATCAGTGATGCAAATGCACATAACAGGAAAACGTGGTGTCGAGGCCATAAAATCTGGACTATGGAGCTATTGAATAAATTCATTTGGTGGTTAGTCTTTCTTCACACTGTTCCCAAATTATGGCAGATTTTACGTTCCAAGAGTAAAACATGACGTTCTTCGGTGATGATTTGGGCAGCAGTATCGTGGTATTCCATGGTTCCATGGCTACTCTGCAAGATCGCATTACTGCCAAGGACTATGTGACCATAAGACTGATCATGTCCATCACATGGTACAGTGTATGTTCCCGAATGGCAATGCTTCGCTCACACGGGACGCATCGTATATGTCTGGTTTTGTGAGCACGAGGGTCAAGTGTGCATCTTCCGTGGCCAACACAATCACAGAATCTCACTATTAAGCCTTTGTTGTCTACTGTAGACAGCAGGGTACATGATTGCTATCCACCTCCATCACTGTTGCTTGAACTCGCCACTGTATTCGAGGAAGACTGCTACAAGATTCCCCTGAATGTTATACAGTACCTTTATTACCCTTTCCGAGAAGACTGGAAACTATTTTGAATGGCAGCAGGTTTCGCACACCTCATTAGATACGGGAATATGTAGTGTGTTTAGTGTTTATATACCGGGTGATCAAAAAGTCAGTATAAATTTGAAAACTGAATAAATCACGGGATAATGTAGATAGAGAGGTACAAATTGACACACATGCTTGGAATGACATGGTGTTTTATTAGAACCAAACAAATACAAAAGTTCACAAAATGTCCGACAGATGACGCTTCATCTGATCAGAATAGCAATAATTAGCATAACAAAGTAAGACAAAGCAAAGGAAATGCTCGATATGTCCACCATCATTCCTCAACAATAGCTGTAATCTAGGAATAATGTGAACAGCACTGTAAAGCATGTCCGGAGCTATGGTGAGGCACTGGTGTCGGATGTTGTCTTTCAGCATCCCTAGAGATGTCGGTCGATCACGAAACACTTGCGACTTCAGGTAACCCCAAAGCCAATAATCGCTTGGACTGAGGTCTGGGAACCTGGGAGGCCAAGCATGACGAAAGTGGTGGCTGAGCACACGATCATCACCATAAGACGCGCGCAAGAGATCTTTCACGCGTCTAACAATATGAGGTGGAGCGCCATCCTGCATAAACATCGTACGTTCCAGCAGGTGTTAATCAGCCAGGCTGGGGATGATGCGATTCTGTAACATATCGGCGTACCTCTCACCCGTCACGGTAGCAGTTACAAAATCAGAATCACGCATTTCCTCGAAGAAATAAGGCCCTGTAACGGTAGATGTGGTAAATCCAACCCATACCGTGTCTTTCTCGTCGTGCAATGGAGTTTGCACGACAGTTCTAGGATTTTCGGTAGCCCAAATTCTGCAGTTGTGGGTGTTGACAGACCCTCGGAGCGTGAAATGAGCTTCGTCGGTCCACAACACGTTACTCAGCCAATCGTCATCTTCCGCCACCTTTTGAAACACCCACACTGCAAATGCCCTCCGCTTCACTAAATCACCAGGTAACAGTTCATGATGCCGATGGGTTTTGTACGGATAGCATCGGAGGGTACGCCTAAGTGCCAACCAAACAGCAGTGTATGAAATGCCGGTGCGACGTGCGACTGCACGAGCGCTGACTTCCGCGTGCATAGACGAACCCGCTTCAGTCTCCATTTCTTCCTGAACTGTCTCAGCAGCATTACGCCTTGTGCTCGGTCGGCCACTACGGGGTCTATCGCCTAAACAACTCGTGTCTTCGAACTTCGAAATCATTCTCGCCACAGTTGCATTTGTCAACGGACCTTTACCCGTTCGAATCCCCTTCCTATGGCGATAGGATCGTAACGCTGAACTAGCACATTCCCAATTCTGATAATACAGCTTCTCTAAAAGCGCCTTTTCAGGTAACGTCAACATGCTGCGACTGCTAGCGCATCTGATTCTCTCTCTGATTACAGCTCCTTTTATACACGATTGTCATGTGCAGTCACTGACGTTTTGCTGTCCAGCACAATCTGTCGGACATTTTGTGAACTTTTTTTTGTTCTAATAAAACCCCATGTCATTCCAAGATTGTGTGTCAATATTTACCTCTCCATCTACATTATTCCGTGATTTATTAAGTTTTCAAATTTATACTGACTTTTTGATCACTCGGTACATTTGTCCAACCCCTGAAAGTACCCTCCGCAGCTGGGGAATGCCCTTTTTATATGTGGCACTAATGCCCTGGTGCTTCTTTGTGTAACATGCGTCCCACGAATACGGAGGAACAACGAAATTAAATACTCCACCGGTGTTTCATTTCTATTAATCACAAGTCACGTCGTGATTAATGTGATGTGTTGAGACGGGTTGGCTGTGACCGGATGTTGAGATAACGTCACAATGTCGTAAAGCTGAGCGTTAGAATTGGAATCTTTTCAGGTACAGAGGCGAGTGCGGCGTTTTTACAGTTATCTCCTCCCCCAGGACAGCCATAAAGGGGGTTGGCGTGCCGCCGACGCAACAACACTCGGCGAAACAGCAATTATTGCTGCCTCGTGCGGGCGCCGTCCCGTAATTCTTGGATTGCGCACAAAGCGGCGGTATCTGTGATGCCATAAACGTGCCAGCGCCGCGACACAAAAGAGCCAACGTGTGCTCGAATACGGAGTACAATAGTGTCTCCTCGCTGTGCTGCTGCTGTTTTACATCCAACTTTAATTAGACATTCCTCGTGACTCCCAAAGCACACAAGTGCGACGCTCCATGATGATAATTAAACATAACACGTCCCGGCTACGAATAAAACGACGAACTTAATTGACACAGTTGCTGTATTTCATTAACGCACCGACTGTACCCCATAAACGCAAACCTAGGGCAGATCTTGACAGTTCTTTATAATTATAGTAACTGGGTAATTATTAATTACATCATTTTAATGTTCAGTTAATAATGTCAACTGCGTTTCAGTGCTATGAAACCCGCAAAGACGACTAAAAGTGCTGTGTCTCTGACATCTGACAGCGACGTCCATGACGTGCGATGTCCGCTATCAACGATTCCAGCACCAGCTGGTGGGAGGCGCGAGAGGGCCGTCACACTGGCCAGTACACCCCAAGACACTCCGAATAGTGCTGCACGCAAGTCTTTTCCTCGCGTACACCATACTTTCCTGATTTGGCTGTTTACTGGATTTCAACTGGACTAAGTCTGAGGTTGCTGTTTTTCAGATTAATGACGCTTTGACTTGACGCTAGACTATCTGAATTATCTCGCAATGCTTTCTTCCAATTTACGACGACGTGAAAGGTGATTGCAGTTGTGAACTGTCGAGTGATTACAGTGCATCGATGTCTTCTTTGCAATAAGGAGTGTGTGGCATCACAGCAAGCGCAGTAAAAAAATTACCCCTTTTATTCTAGTGTGTAAGGCGTGTTTATCGAAATAAAACGGTCAATTATTTTGTCACTGTGGGACATACGAATAAGAAGGATACTTCAGATATTTTATGTGTAGCAGTGAAAGAATGTTATGCAAGGTAAAAACTGAACTGACTTGTAATCCTGGTTCCTTTTTGGATCAATTCATTTTCACTAATATTTTTCCTCTGATTAAATTTCACTCCTGAAATGACATACTGACAGTTATGAACAAAATTCATCTACAGCCACAATCATTTGAAATTCTAACGTAAATGATAGTAAAACTAAAGTTTATTTAGATGTCGAAATAGGAGGAAATCAGATAGTGACAAATATGACAGTCGGATTGGATGTTTCAAGGATTCCTATATCAAATCCCTCAGTTCTCTCATCACCAAAACAGTTTGTAAGCAAATGGTTAGTCGTCTTTAAAGGTTTTTGTAATCCGTAACTCTTCTCACGTATATTTCATCATTTTCTCCAGATGCTTATAGCAGTGTGACAATGATGTACGCCAAGGCAGTGAATTAAAGCATGTACCAGCGCCGGGATCTGAACCTGCGACTCCATATTAGACAGATGCGCCATCTGTTACGCCGCACTGGCACTACAGATATCACACCGGCACGGACTAACCTAATACGTCTACCTCACAAATACAAATTTCAACTCATTCCTCAGCCCATTGCCATTCATCTTATGAACTAGCATCAGTATTATCAAGGTTTTCCAATACTTGAATAGAACCTTAGCAATGAATGAAATGGGGTTAATCCTACCTGTATCTCAAGCGTAGATGATATATTAATCACATATGCAGTATTTGGTACTCCTGAGATACGGATAAACGTGAGACTCAGTATGCCTCAGGAGTACAAAGGTTTGAAAGATGTTAACCAGGATATATTTGATTTTCTTGTATAGCAATTATCACAAAATTTTATTTAAGTTAGCAAGATAGCATTGCAAAACTGTAGGATCACCAGGAATAACTTCATCCTCTGAAAAATATCGAATGAGAAGACAAGTGGCTAAGACGCTGGACTCCCATTTGGAAGAATAGAATCCAGATTTATTTCTTCTGGTGGCTTTACTAAATCACTTACTGAAAATACCTGGATGTCTCCCGTGAATAGCACAAGGTCCGTCTTCTGTTTTTCCCAGTTACAGCTTCTCCTCTTTCCCAAATTAAGCTGTGTATTTTTCCTTCCTTTGCAAGGTAGATTGTAAGTGTACACGGAAAACACGTGCCATAACATTCTCAGCAGACGAAATCACTTTTTCTGGTGCAGTACTTCGGGCTTACACGCACTGCTCTGAATGTTGATTCGTTTATGTGGGTGAAGCAGTAGACCCATGTCTCAGCAGGGGTATCGCAATCAGTTACCGTTCCATACACTAAATAAGAATTCGTTTCCGCACTTGCTTTTGATCTGCTTTCAATTATGCCCCACCTATCTTTTACGAAAGTTTTGCTCGTACCCTATCTGATCAGATTTATCTGGACACCTATAAGTGGACACTAACATGGGACGTGGGTGTAGAAAAATTTCCGCTACCAGTCACAATTAAAGGTTCTTGATATGTCACACGACCGGTTTCGGGCTTGCGCCCATCCTCAGGTGTTTATACATTCATGCACATGTTTATATTGCTGGAGATCATAGTATAAATACAAAAAATATTTGCTGGTGACTAAACAGATGCAAGTGGGACAATTGTAAGTGGCAAGGTAGCATTTGTCGAAAATATATCTGTACTTACATAAAGATGAAGAGTCATTATTATAGTTACGCTGTGGTGACAGTTTTTTTGACTTAGCTGCACACTTATTATCATTTTCACGTCCATATTTTAGTTTTATAAAGTTTAGCTGCAGATTTCACTATTACGATGTGCATTCGTGAAATACACTGTGTTAACATACTAACATGTGGGTTATGGTCAAAGAACTTAGCCACAGGAAGTGCAAGGGTGTTGCACGTATAGAAACTTAAAAAGCTATTATAGACTGCCAAGTTTTTTGATACAAGTTATGATGTAAACACAGTGTATTTCACGAGTAATAATGAAATATGCAGCTAAAGTTTATAAAACTGAAATATGGACGTGTAAATGATGATAGATGTGTAACTAAGTGAAAAAACTGTCACCACAGCGCAACTATAATAATGACGCTTCATCTTTATGTAAGTACAGATATATTTTCGACAGATGCTGCCTTGCCGCTTACAATTGTCCCACTTGTATGTGTTGAGTCACAAGCAAATATTTTTTTGTATTTATACAGTGATCTCCAGCAATATAAACATGTGCATGAATGTATAAATACCCGAGGATGGGCGCAAGGCCGAAACCGGTCGTGTGACATATCAATAACCTTTTATTGTGACTGGCAACGGAAACTTCCCTACAGCCTATAAAGGAACAATCACGGAGTTCAACAGCATCCGTTATTCATATAACATGGGATGTGTCCACACTTCGCCTTTATGACGGTTCAACTCTGCTGGGGACACGTTCTATTAGGTATCTGAACGCCTGTGGAAGAATGGCAGCTCATTCATCCTCAAGAGCCAAAACCAGAGAGGATAGTGATATTTGACGCTGGGATCGTTAGTGAAGTAGACGTTATAACTCTTCCCAAAGGTGTTCCATTGAATTCAGATCGGTATTTTAGGCAGGCCAGTCTATTTTAGGAATGTTCATGTACACAAACCATTTCCTCAGAGATGATAAGGGGTACTGTCATTCTGGCACAGTCAATCAACGCCTCCGAACTGTTCCTGTACTGTACGCAGTACACAGTGTTGTACAGTGTGCTCAAATCCTACCACATGGAGCGTTTCCTTAAGTGCAATAATGGGACCACACACTGGCCACGAAAAACACCCCCATGCCTTACCACCTCCAATATTCAATTTCGACTTGCTTTACATCATGCATTGTAATTTCACCGTAATGTTGCAAAAACGTGGCGCCCTGCGACGTCACGATCGGGTTCGGTGACACTTCAAACACCAAGGTGCTGACTAATGCGAAAAAATGGTCACAGCTCCGATGTTCATGTAAGCTTTAAGGTAGGTTAATGATGTCACATTGGCACTGAATTTCACCAATTCTGCCGAACGCAACCGCAGAGGTGTCACGTGATGGGAAGGTCGCCACACCCCCTCTTCCCACATTTCACCACTTCTTTTCCCTGAGGGTTACGCAACGCCTTCGACAACATTTCGGTGCGGTTTGCCTACCGTCAGGCGTTAGGGCATCCGCAAGACTGAGTCTCTGCCGAAGTTAAATTCAAATGTTCAAATGTGTGTGAGTTCTTAAGGGACCAAACTGCAGAGGTCATCGGTCCCTAGACTTACACACTACTTAAACTAACTTATGCTAAGAACAACACACACACCCATGCTCGAGGGAAGACTCGAACCTCCGGCGGGAGGGGCCGCGCAGTCAGTGACACGACACCTCTAACCGCGCGGCCACTCCACGCGGCTCTGCCGAAGTTAGGAACGGGTACATTTTAAGTGATCAACAAAGGTGCTTGGATGACACCGAGGCTGTTGCCGAACTTCCCATCGTGTGACACGTCGTAGCATTGGGCAGAGTTGTAGTGAAATTGGGCGGCAGTATGACATCATTAACCCACAGTAGAGCTCACATGAACTTCTGTGGTATGCCCTTCTGTTGTATTTCTCGACATCTTGGTATTCCAAGCGTTACTGAGCCCAAGGATGACGTCGCAGGGAGGCACGCTTCTGCACTACTGCAGAGGAAGGTTGTACGCACTTTTGAGTCAAATTTCGAACTTACGCGTCGCAATGGTAGACAATTACGGGGTTTCGAGAAAGATATCCTATAATTTCTATGCGTAGTGTACTTTCCCGGTCCGTTTTATTTTGTTCACCCTGTGTACGTAAGTACTAAAATCATGCAAAACATGAGCAAAAATCGGCGACGCCTTTGGCGTATGCTTCTATTGTTAGATTCCAGACTGCCCACATAACATTTCTTACTCCCTATTGTGTCTTCACATTGCCACGAGTCAGTTTATACGTGCTTCGTTATTGGTGCCCTTTGCTTCTACTTTTACTATCGTCTCAGTATCAGTGCACTGGAGCGTTATGTAAAAGTAGGATATGATACGTAATACCCTACGCTCTAGCACCATGTAAATGAAATGTTTGTATGGTATATTTCGTCGGGAGGCCCGTTCTGGGGATTTCGGCCGTCTGATAAGTCTTTTTATTTGACGCTACTTCGCAGATCCTTATAGAGTTCGCCTGTTTCTTCTTGTGTGTCATTGATGATATCCGGATTCTAAAGCGGTAGATGGCAGTTGTAGACATTTATTTCGAAGCCACTCAGTTGTAACAATTCTCGTACCCCGTGGTCGACTAGAAATCTCAGATCGACATTCTTTATTCGCCTTGTACTTCAGAAATTGTTAGATCAAAGGCCGTATTTCCCTTACATCGGTCACAAGTCCGTTACTTAAAGCAGTCCGTGTTCCTCGGCTTTAATTACGTGCGTGTCGGCAGGACATGTTTAGACTCGTACAAAAGCAATATTAGAGCGTCGGCCGTCGCTGGAGGTCATTTGCGAGGCAGATGAACACGTGGGGTGGACAGGCTGGTGAACTTTGGTTGCACAGTGACTCAGAGGAGGGGTCGCTCGTAGGGCTCGTGGACAACGGCGTCTGTGGAGGAACCGCGGACGAGGCTGCAGCTTACCTCTGGCTGCGCAAAGTTTCATGGAAATTCTACTCCGACAACTCTGAGAAAATACAGTCTCACGCGTACATGCTAGACTGCTTATAGGAGCTCATTTAGTTCTCTTTAGTAGGATTTCATACGAGATTATGCGGCTCTAAAATTACTTCTTCCTTAGCATCTTAGAATTCATTATGTAACCCACGAGATTTATATACTTTTGAAATGCAATTGAAAATTTGAGATTATTTCCGAAATGAAATAATCTGCTGCGTCTAGAAGACGTAACAAACGAATTGTTGAGATTTAGTTGTGTAAAGTCTTCTTTATTAGAAAGCTGTCGCCATAAGAAAGTTTTGTAGATTTTGTTGCAGAAATAAAACTGTCGAGAATATTGTTACACGGTCATAAATCACAACAAGGTCTCCTCCAAACACCATAAGATAGCTTTCGGGCTTCAGGTGTATGCAGAATACAACCCCTTAAAAATTCTGAGGTTGCCGATCACTAAAACAGTACAGTAAATGGAAACGCACGGATGAGGGTACTTAGAAAGTAAAACATGTCTGGGTAAAAATATATAAATTAGGAATTTTTACTGGATTTTGTAGGTCTATCTTAACTCGGTGTAGAATTACGTAAACGAGAATAAAAAGATCAAAGCCGCTTACTGGGTAACAACGGTTTCGGAGACGTCCTTATGCTCTTAATTTTTTCTGTGAATATAATCCTCTCTTTGTTACATATTTCCACTGTACTGGAATATAATCTACATATTACAATGCTAAACTACCGGTTTAACTTTTGTCTGTCAGCTAAATTCGCAAACGTAATCTACATTTTCTCTAAGACTAATTGTGTTGATTTTTACTAGGAAAATTTCCGAATTTTCATATGCAGCTGTTTGGTGATGTTCCATAGCGAAATTCTTGTTCTGGGAAGTATTAGACGGCATACATATGGAAAAAGGTATCGAAATGAAGAGGCTCACATGACAAACTTGGATATAATTTTTTTTTTTTTAGAAAGAATGACCTGATTTCTAAACTCCATATTTATTGATAAGAACATATTACAAACATGGGCTCAGTTGCAAAAAAATCACAAAATCTCAAAGTTTCAGTTATGCTATTACAAACCCTCTGTGTGTCCACCAGCAGCAGCGTGGTCAACATCTTTCTACATTTTCAACACAGTGAATTTTCAGTGACGAAACATCATTTCATGTTAGCATAACGTGCGCAAATGGGGACTTAGAACCCACATAACACTACTGAGCACGAAATGTACTCATATAAAGTAAAAACTTTGTGTACCAGTTCTCGAGAAAAAGTGTACGCTTCCTTCCTTCTTGAGCAAAACACAGCAAGTGGAATGAGCTATCTTCAAATGGTGCAGAATTGGCTTTTTCCACAACTTCAGGACGACTCCGATGACTTAATTTTCCGACAGGATGTAGCTCCACCACACTGACACAACAAAGTACGTCAAATTCTCAATGATGCTGTCTCAACGCTAGATAGCGCCCGTCGGACCGTGGGAACACAGCCCTGCATTCTTGGGGTCTAAGGTCGCCAGACATGACCCTCTTGCAATCTTTTCTTGTGGGGATACCTGAAGGAAAGTGTGTTCATACACCCTTTACCCCGTGACATAGAAGTAGTGAAGAACAAAATAACTGCCGCCATAACGTCTGTTAGTGTAAATACATTGTGTACATTTTATGACGAATTTAACGATCGCCTAGACGGTTGTTCGTGCTTTTGGTGGTCTCATAGAGCATTTATAATAGCATAGCTAAAATTTTAAGCTTTTGTATTTCGTAATTGATTCCATGTTTGTAATAATTTTTGTCAATAAGTATGGAATTTTGAAATCGGGCTATTCTTTCTGGAACACCCTGTATTCTACTAACGACACTGGAATTCGTTTGCAAGTCGAGACAGTTAGACCGTAAATTATTGGTACATTAACTCAGTCCTGTTTAAGATGCTCCATCTTTTTTCCTGCTTTGTTTCGTCAGTATCAGAATTACAATAAGCCGAACTTCTAAAAATGGTTCAAATGGCTCTGAGCACTATGCGACTTAACTTCTGAGGACATCAGTCGCCTAGAACTTAGAACTAATTAAACCTAACTAACCTAAGGACATCACACGCATCCATGAGCGAGGCAGGATTCGAACCTGCGACCGTAGTGGTCGCCCGGCTCCAGACTGTAGCGCCTAGAACCGCACGGCCACTCCGGCCGTCCCGAACTTCTACTTACAATCACCAAGAGCTGTGGAAGAAGTGACAGTCCTCAACTCCGAAACATTTGCAGAATTGCCTGGAATCTGGAGGAAACCAAAACAAAAGAAGTTGATAGACATCATGCGGTTCTTCTCTATATAGCTGCAGATCGATAACGATAAAACCGTAAAGAAAACGTTAAATAGTGGGTCTGTAATAATGAAATAATTATTGATAGAGAGAGGGTAAGATTCGAAAATTTTGATTGCTCCGACGAATTTCTATTATTCATTTATTTTCACTTATTTTATTTTATGCAATTAAGCTTTAAGACGCCGTTCACTTAGTACCATAGTTTCAAACAACTCATTTGCATTTGCTTTACAGTTTGTTGTGGACTTCATTCTGCAGCAGATTATTTTTAATAGAGCTAAAATCAGCCTACTGACTGGTAAGACTAAATAGTTTTTATTAGCTACTAAAAGATAAAACGACGTTGTTCTGACACTAGCACCCATTTGTTTTGTAAGATACAACGAAACAAAAACTAGAAGGAATAGACGTCGAAAATAGAGAAGGTAATTCCACTATAACCGCCGTTTACGTGCCGTCTCGCTGTGTTCTTGTGTTATTTACAATTTTCACGCTAGACAGCAGAGCGACGTAAACATCTGATACAGTTTTATTGTCCGCTAAACCATTTTCATAAAAATAAAGCCAGTAGGACTACTAGTGTTATTGGTGGTACTAGTCTTGAATAGGTATAGTGTATTATAATTCTAACGATGGCGATAACCGAAACGCGTAAAATTCTAGTAGTACAATCCACTCTGAACATTGGTTGTAAATAATGAAATTGCTCACTGTCCACTACATGAAATTTTTGTGATGTATTGTGTTTTACATCATGCTGGTCAGGAGACATAAACCGTTACTAACATGAATATACGAGTAAAATCCAGTGAGTTACAATTTTTAGTTTTACCGCCCAAATTTATGTGCCTTAGTATGCTGAGAAATTGGCCTGTTTATTAGAGCAGGCTTGGTAACACCGTATCCTCTCTTAATTCGAATTTATGGCAGTAGCATTTTATTCGAATTGTGTTGCCATTGTTACAGGCAGTGAGTAACCGTTGCTACGTAAAAATTTCAACAACGAATTTGCAACTATTGTTAAGTGTTGCACCCTGAGAGTTCTGCGCTGGACGTCTTTCTTAATAAACATTATGGAGGTAATGAGTTTTGGTAGAAGAACCGCAAACCATTGTTACCGACGTTTTATGGTCCAGGATGTTTACCAGTCCAGTATCAGTTTCATATTTTCCCGTGAACGTGGTTTCAGTTAAATGATACTGAAGCTCGTGTGCATTACTCATTATATGATTATGAAGTTAGGATAGAGACAGGTTATGCGAGTGACTTAAGAGTCTCACAAAACTAAATTATACGGCTTTTGGAGCTGCTGACACAAAACTTTTACAGATGGTTCGCAAATACCAGAAATCTCTGCGGAAGGTTCATTTTACGGTGAGGTAGATATCCTTGCCACCTACAGAAACATGTGTAATACAGATGAACGTTATCGGTCGTACTAAATGGAATCGACAGACTCATGATAGCCACCGATTGCTTTTGTTCTGTTAAGCCTTTCAAGAACAGCTTCGGAGTAAACTGCAAACTGCCAGCCGTGGTGGTCTCGCGGTTCTAGGCGCGCAGTCCGGAACCGTGCGACTGCTACGGTCGCAGGTTCGAATCCTGCCTCGGGCATGGATGTTTGTGATGTCCTTAGGTTAGTTAGGTTTAACTAGTTCTAAGTTCTAGGGGACTAATGACCACAGCAGTTGAGTCCCATAGTGCTCAGAGCCATTTGAACCATTTTTAAACTGCAAACTATCTGGTGCAGTACATCCTAAGGAACCTCACTCGCCAAAAGCCTGTTTTTGGTAGCCACAAGGACACACTGGCATACGATGCAACGAATGAGCTGAGGCTTCAGTGTGGTCTCAGTTGCCTGAGACTGTGTGTGTGTGTGTGTGTGTGTGTGTGTGTGTGTGTGTGTGTGTGTGTGTGTGTGTGTTTTGTACCTGTCTACAACTATCTCCGCTATATGATGAATAGCAACTTTCATTTTCATAATGTAGTTACATTCCGTCCTGAATTTTCTAGAGTCTCAGTTGTTCTCATAGCGTACATGATAGAGCGCGAAATCGCTCAGCCTTTGGCTCGGGGTCGATCCTTGCTACCATGCCAGGTCTAGTTTTTGTATTGTTCTCTTGTTCTATTTTAGGAAACCACATGGAAGAACACGGTAGGTGACACCGTCTCTGGCAGGCCGCTTGAATTTTCGCGCGGATCGGCCTGATTGGTTAACGTCAGTGCTAATTAACTCAGAAACGGAGCAACGTATCGAATTTTTTTCTGCACGATTATTTATCATCGCAAACTAACCTGCAGCACCTTTACAAACATTTCAGACTGTTTCCGACCACACTGTGTAACCGACATATTCGTCGCGAGAGAAATCAGCAACCATACTGATATTAAAAAAAAAAGAAAATGTGGTTCAAATGGCTCTGAGCACTATGGGACTCAACTTCTGTGGTCATCAGTCCCCTAGAACTTAGAACTACTTAAACCTAACTAACCTAAGGACATCACACAACACCCAGTCATCACGAGGCAGAGAAAATCCCTGACCCCGCCGGGAATCGAACCCGGGAACCCGGGATATTTAAAACAATTTGATTGGGCCTGTAGTGAAATATATGTCTTGAAAAGTATAATAGTAAGGTTCCAGTAATCCTGCTTAAAGCCTTTATTGATTATTACGACAGCTGTTTCGGAATATTTCCATTTGCAAGTACATCTACATTGTCTTGACGTATGTATGTGTTACATCTTGTGTGACTATGTCTGGTGACTGTTCTAGTTATATTTAACGTGAAATTCTAAGATATCGATTTCACGTCGAATTTGTGTTGTTTTATACAGTGAGACGTACTGTTACTATGTAAATTTAAAACATCTATGGTGTGAACTGCTAAAAATTACAGGAAATATCTACAATATTATATGAAAATACACTACTGGCCATTAAAATTGCTTCACCGAGAAAAAATGCTGATGATAAACGGGTATTCATTGGACAAATATATTATGCTAGAACTGACATGAGATTACATTTTCACGCAATTTGGGTGCATAGATCCTGAGAAATCAGTACCCAGAACAACCACCTCTGGCCGTAAGAACGGCCTTGATACGCCTGGGCATTAAGTCAAACAGAGGTTGGATGGCGTGTACAGGTACAGCTGCCCATGCAGCGTCAGCACGATACCACAGTTCATCAAGAGTAGTGACTGGCGTATTGTGACGAGCCAGTTGCTCGGCCACCATTGACCAGACGTTTCCAATTGGTGAGAAATCTGGAGAATGTGGTGGCCAGGGCAGCAGTCGAACATTTTCTGTATCCAGAAACGCCCGTACAGGACCTGCAACATGCGGTCGTGCATTATCCTGCTGAAATCTAGGGTTTCGCAGGGATCGAATGATGGGTAGATCCACGGGTCGTACCACATCTGAAATGTAACGTCCATTGTTCAAAATGCCGTGCATGCGAACAAGGTGACCGAGACGTGTAACTAATGGCACCCCATAGCATCACGCCGGGTGATACTCGAGTATGGCGATGACGAATACACGCTTCCAATGTGCGTTCACCGCGATGTCACCAAACACGGATGCGACTATCATGATGCTGTAAACAGAACCTGGATTCATCCGGAAAAATGACGTTTTGCCATTCGTGACCCAGGTTAACCGTTGAGTACACCATCGCAGGCGCTGCTGTCAGTGATGCAGCGTCAAGGGTAACCGCAGCCATGGTCTCCGAGCTGATAGTCCATGATGCTGCAAACGTCGTCGAACTGTTCGTGCAGATGGTTGTTGTCTTGCAAACGTCTCCATCTGTTGCCTCAGGGATCGAGACGTGTCTTCACGATCCGTTACAGCCATGCGGATAAGATGCCTGTCATCTCGACTGCTAATGATACGAGGCGGTTGGGTTCCAGCACGGCGTTCCGTATTACCCTCCTGAACAAGCCGATTCCATATTCTGCTGACAGTCATTGGATCTCACCCAACGCGAGCACCAATGTCGCGATACGATAAACCGCTATCGCGATAGTCTACAATCCGACCTTTATCAAAGTCGGAAACGTGATGGTAGGTATTTGTCCTCCTTACACGAGGCATCACAACAACGTTTGACCAGGCAACGCCGGTCAACTGCTGTTTGTGTATGAGAAATCGGGTGGAAACTTTCCTCATGTCAGCACGTTGTAGGTGTCGCCAACCTTGTGTGAATGCTCTGAAAAGCTAATCATTTGCATATCACGGCATCTTAAATTTTGCGTCTGTAGCACGTCATCTTCGTGGTGGTGCAATTTTAATGGCCAGTAGTGTATTACGGCTTACTGTATAAAACACTACAAAATCGACGTAAAATCGATATTTTAGAATTTCACGTGAAATATAACTAGAACAGTCACCAGATACAGTCACGCCAGATGTAACATATATACGTCAGGACAATGTAGACGTACTTAAAAATGGAAATCTTCCGAAACCGCTACTGGAACAATCAATAAATGCTTGCGATGATACTGGAACTTTACTTACAATATTGTTAAGAAATGTGTAACTGGGACTGAAAAATAAACAATATATTAAAATTGTTTTAAATGAGGTGATACGTTGGAATTTAGAAGCAGGGAGCACAGGAAGCGGATGCAAATTATTCCAAGTACACATCATATGGGATCCACAGCAATAATGGGAGAGAGAGATGTCCGTCAGAGCAGAGTGGTGCAGGAGACGCCGTGACGTGTGTCCATTCAGCGCTATCAGGCCGCGACATGAGGATCCCTTTCAAGCCGCGCTCATCAGGCGGCTGTCAGCGCGACCCGAGCACAGGTGTGGGAGGAGGGAGGGAGAAGCAGGAGGTCACTTTGAGGCGGCGGCCGGACAGGTGGTCTGCTGCTGCGTCGCTTTGAGGTCCGGCGTGATTGCGCGCTGCCTGCCGCTGACGGCGTCCGCGGGGGATTTAAGTCGCACACATTATTAGCCGCACACACGCGTGCGCGTGCGTCTGCCGGGATCAAAGGGTGCGCCGCGGGCGACGCCGGCGTCACGGCCACGCCCCGCCCGAGGCCGTCTCATCGCGCCTGTCAACAGACCCCATCCGTCCTTCCGCTCGCCAATCGGCGACAAAGGCCAGCAGTTTCTGAGCTCTCTCTCCCAGATGCGGGCTCGTCCACTGTTTTGCAATCACTGTACTGTCCGGCAGTTGCTCCCCAAATCTCTCGCAAGTCACAGATTCTCGGGTCGGTTGAAACTACATAAACAGACGTCGGCTTCGTTCCGTGACTTAATGATACTGTGGTGTGTGACATTCTACGTGCTCAGACAAAGACTAAATAGTTACTTATTTTGCCTCTGTACTTTTGTAGTCAGGAGCTTTGTCCGAGCTTTATTTTTGTTTAGGAGGTGACAAACTTTTTTACTTTATCCTCAGGCCGTGCAACTAGTATCATAACTGGTTTCGAAATATAACGAAGGCATCACCACGTGATCCGTTTAGTGAGAAAGAAAAAAAGGATCGTAAAATATTTTGTGAATGTAATGCCTGACACCTTAAATGTTTAAAGAACGTCATGGTCGAACCGCCAAGAGCTGCCAACTACTCTTCTGTATTCACATCCCCTTTTAATTTTCAGATCATCCTGAGGCTGCGATTTCCAGAGTACATGAGAACTTCAATAAACATTTAATATTCTAAGAGTTGTTGTGTAGATAAAATGCAACAGAATATTAAAGAACGTAATCTACAAAAACAATCGTCGAACATCATGCGCAATGACAGCCTCAATAGAAAGAAACGAAAAAATGCTAGTGATGTCGACATTTGATAGCATTGCGAGAACAGTCTGCGGTTACACGTTTGTAGCTCGCCTCCAGGTCAGAGAGTAATAAATCACTGTCGAGTTAAAAAAAAAAATAAAAGAAAATAAAATCTTTCCGTACCTTTGCGGCAACAACTCGAAAAAATACTTTGCCAATAAAGTGATTTATTGCTTATAAATCAGTCACTTACAAAGAGTGTGAAAGGTGGAAGATAATTTTTTTTCTTTTAATTGTTCCGCAATAAAGATGAAAGACGACAACAAAGGAAAACAGAGCGCTGTTAATAATAACTTTATCTGAATAACTTTATTCTTCTGTTCGGTAACTAATGGATATTCATTTCCGAAATAATGTCTGCAAGAGAATGACAGAATATAGTTCCAGAAGAGCATTTCTAAACAGCTTACCATACTGTACAATTCAGTAGCATAACAACCATTATAAGGGAGTATGTCTGATTTAAACACCGATATTCTTTCTTTCTTTCGTATCTTCTTTAAAATACAGTTAGTGCGTATAATTACATACCTTTTCCACAATATTACACTACATTAACAATCAACAAAGATATCGACATATCTTTTTTATAACTGTTTATTTTCTTTGACGCTACAGATTCAAGGTCTACTGAAAATGTTAGTCTTCGGAGCTCCATTTATTCTTTCAAGTTTATATTTATTTCGTTGACTTTTAGCTACTATGCTGCCATCTGTCGGTCTCTGATCACACACTGCCTTCTCAGCTTCCATTAGAAGTTACCATTTTTGCCGACACGAGGCGCCACAAAAGTTCCTTTCCGTATTGCTTGACCGGTTCGAATCACTTGAGTGACCGTGATCATACACTAATCTTGTATGGGGAACCATAGCTTGTTAGCATAAGAAAATATAAGGAGAAAAAAAATAAGTAGATAAAACGAATTCGAGTGAAATGTAATAGACCCTCACGAAGTATTCTGTGTGTCAATGGAGAGAACAAATGAAATGTATTTCATATTTAGCTGTCAACGCTATCTGATGGGTACGTTCACGAAAACGCTCGCAATACCGTGTGAAATACTCGCGTGAAGGTTTCATGTTGCCATGTAAGCTGTTAAAATGAGTTTTAGTGAGTATGTGACATCGTATTACGAGAGTTTTAGTGACCATGTAGAAATAGCGTTGTATTGACAGTTAAATACGAATTAAATTCCATATGTTCGCTCCGTTAATGTGCAGGATACATGATAATGATCTTAATACTGAAACTAGTTGAAAATAACGGAGTATTTATTATCAGTTCTTGGTTGTTGAACTACGATGTTTAATTTTGCATAGTAAAATACTAAAAAACTTAATTGACTAGTTGATTGTCATTCCACTTCATGTTGCACCGGGCCGGTACTTCAGGATATGTTAGAGTTAGTACTGTTTCCAGTTATTTATCGCCGTTGCCATAATCGCACGGTGATGAGTCTTTGCACTGATTTATGCCCATTGTTGTTGTTGTTGTTGTGATCTTCAGTCCGAAGACTAGTTTGCTGTAGCTCTCCATGCTGCTCCATCCTGTACAAGCCTCTTAATCTCCAAATAACTACTGCAACCTAAATCCTTCTGACTCTGCTTACGGTATTCGTCTCTTGGTCTCCATGTAAGAGTTTTACCGCACACACTTCCCTGCAATACTAAACTGGTGATCCATTGATGTCCCATAATGTGTTCTATCAACCGAACCCTTCTCCTTGTCAGTTTGCGCCACATATTTCTTTCCTTCCCATTTCTATTAAGTACCTCCTCAGTAGTAACGTGACCTACCCATCTAATTTTCATAATTCTCCTGTGGCACCAATACTTTTTGTTTACTCTGAGCGTCACCTATTATTCCAAGCATGAACCATCGATTCTCCACACGTCTTACATGTCTGGCTACAGTTGTCTCGAGTCGATAGTTTTCTGCATACTGTGTGGATCACAGAATCGGGAACTTTGAAAGCTGATATTGACAGTTATGTAGATATTCAATAAGAGAGAGTGAGTGAGTGTGTGTGTGTGTGTGTGAGAGAGAGAGAGAGAGAGAGAGAGAGAGAGAGAGAGAGAGAGAGACGGTTGGGGGGGGGGGGGGGGGAGGTGTTGGAAGCGGACACCCAGTTGTCGAGCGTGCAGTGGAGCGGAGCGAAACATGGGGTCGCCGTGCGTGCGTATTACCGACGTGGTGACTGTGTGACAGCAGCACACTAAAAGATTCCGCCCCACTGTTATGTTCCTTCTTTACACGCATTCAAATTGTAGGTCCATAGCTTTGAAGAAGCAAGGAAAAAAGGTAATGAGCGTGCATTGCCTGTACGTACCACCAAAAATACGATGCTGCGCGAGCAGCAGCGGTGAGGAGTCTATCATTCTGTTCCGGCGTAACAACATGCGACAGCACAAAGATGACAAACGCTGTGAGACGACTTTAGCAATATTATGCTGACTAGGACCGCACCACGACATGAGCGGCATCTACAAGAAGAGGATATAAGCGCCGCTCCTGCAAGCTCCGGCCGCACGGGAGTAGACCGGCACTAGCAGACCAGGGCAGTAGAAGACGCACACTAGTAGAGCCGTCATCGGAACTGTTATACTGATACAAGTGCCTTATATTACTTGCTTGTGTGGACATCGTCTATAGCGAAGGACATTGATTACTTGCGTGTCGCCCATCACTTGCGACAACTCGTTGTAAACCGAAGTTAAGTATTGTCAACCTACTTTATTATAATAAAAACCATTAATGTGATTTACTTGAATTGTGTTATAGCTATCCAAGAAAGCAGCATCCTTTAGGCACCCTATAATAGACGAGTAGGCAGGGCCCCACACACTTGGTGCAAAAAATTGCTTCATCATTGAGGCCCGGACGTCGGAGCATGGAAAGAACCGTCCACAGTCTTCAGTTTCATCTTTCAACCTTCAGATTGTTCAAGAACTGAAACCTAATAGAGGGCACCCTATAATAGACGAGTAGGCAGGGCCCCACACACTTGGTGCAAAAAATTGCTTCATCATTGAGGCCCGGACGTCGGAGCATGGAAAGAACCGTCCACAGTCTTCAGTTTCATCTTTCAACCTTCAGATTGTTCAAGAACTGAAACCTAATAGTTCTGTATTATACAATTCTGTGAAAACCTGTTGGCTAAAAATCCCCTTACTTCTTTGAAGATGGGAGAGGCTCCATTGTCATTGTGACATCTCAGTGTTATGTCAGAATGACAGAGATATGTTTGTCTCCAAGGTTCCATTTTCTTCCAAATCTTGACATTAAGTACAGCTTGTTTCATGAAGATGGAGCCACTTAACACAGGGTCTGCTTGTCTATGGCTGCAGTGAAACGTGCGTTTGGGTACCGCATAATTTCAAGGAATGTTGACAGATTTCTCAGTCTGTGACTACATTCTATGGTGACATCGGAAGAGCGTTGTGTACTAGACGAGACCAACAACCCCAGCGTAGCTCAGGACTCAAAGTTAAATGTGGTGTTACCGCCAGACACCACACTTGCTAGGTGGTAGCCTTAAAATCGGCCGCGGTCCGTTCAGTATACGTCGGACCCGCGTGTCGCCACTATCAGTGATTGCAGACCGAGCGCCGCCACACGGCAGGTCTAGAGAGACTCCCTAGCACTCGCCCCAGTTGTACAGCCGACTTTGCTAGCGATGGTTCACTGACCACGTACGCTCTCATTTGCCGAGACGACAGTTGAGCATAGCCTTCAGCTACGTCATTTGCTACGACCTAGCAAGGCGCCATATTCAGTTACTAACAGATAATATTGTGAATCATGTACCGTCAAGAGCGACGTTCATCATTAATGGATTAAAGTTAAGTATGAAACTAGTGTGTCCGCTTTCTGAATTCTAATTCCTTGTCATGTTCCAGACCTCACGTCAGTATAGTCCTTCCATCCTCACGCCAGCCTGCGTGAGCTAAAACGCGTGCATTTCGGCCTCCTCTAGTAACACGGTGTTGGCTCTTCTGCCAACACTACATTAAGAAAGCATCGTCGACATCCCGGAGGACACATTGCGCCGCACCGTGCAAAATCTTCAGTATCGGCTTACTGAATGTATGCAGCGAAACGGACAGCACTCACATACCATAATTTTCAAACAGTGATCCCCAATGAAATTTCTACTCTTGTAGAGCACACATCTCAGTATCAAAGTTTTCTTAAGCATCTTTATTTTTTTCTAATTATTTCAAATTTTCCCGTTTCTCTGCGCTGACCTCTAGAACAGTGTCATCCACTGAGAGCCTTACGGAACTTTCGGCGTTGTCTATCAAATCATTTCTACTCGGTGTAATTACATTCTCCTTACATATTTTAAGAACAGATTCCTTACCATTTTTAACATGCACTCCACAATGCATATTTTATGAGCTATGAGCACTGGTTCAATAGAAGAGATGTGTTTCACAGTAGCGCCGATGAGCAAGTACTCATAAACCTAAAGGTATGCTTTTAAGAATCCACGCTTATGGGATTTTTTTTTCTTTTTTTGGTCAATATTGAAAGCAAAGAGCTTGCAGTAAGGGAGACTCATTTTACAGTATCGAGGATGAACAAGTGCTCATAGCTCAGAGCCTAAGTTTACTAGAAATTTTTTTCTTGTTTTGGTGTAAGGAACCTGTCCTCAGACCTGCAAAGGTAATTTTGTTACACCCTGTATACATTGCGAACTGTAACGACGTGCTTCATTTCATTTATGACCTCGTTTCCGGCAGTTACTTTTCAAACTGTCCAGTTAGCCCCGTTAAGAATCATGTGTTGAGTTCTAACTGCAAGGTAATTCTGAATACAGTCACAAAGCTTGTGGAATATTCAGTTATTCGTACTTTGTTCAATACGCGGCAGTGCGGAACTGAACTGAACGCTTTCAGATAGTCGAGAACACGGCTACAACCTGTAATTTTTTTCACACGGTCTTCTGGGTCTCGCCGATCAACAGATCGAGCTGACTTCCTCAAGATGTGAAAAAAAGCAACCTTTCCGAGGATGATTACTGTATCCTGCGATCGTTGCCGGCACAGTTGCATGGAGCGTGTCACGTACACCGGAGGCACGGCGCCTCGCCCACACACGCCTTTTATTAGGCTTGTACAGAGACCGTCTTCGTTATTAATTCAAACATTTTAATTGAACCGATATGCTAAGTAAGGCGGGTAGTGATGGCCGGCGATGTAAGCAGCGAGTGGGTACACGGCCCGAGCCTGATGAGAGGCCTTAATTAAGACGTGAACAGTAGAAAGCGTTCCGTTCGGAGAAGGCACGGGGAATAAATCTGGGCTCGTCAGCGCGCATTAGCCGCGCCTTGTGAAAGCCACGCGGTCGCAGCCGCACTCCACTCCCTAAACGCCGTGTACCCTTTTACTGACCCTCCCTCTTCCTCTTCCCCTACCTCTGGCTGATCCGACATTCGGCAGACCAAAGTCAGCAGGCGGACAAAGTCTCAATGAACTAATAATCATGGGAACTTGTGGAAGTCCGTCGTTCTTGCGGACGTGGGACAGCGGCCGATGACGTAAATAAAGATAACTAACCACTCCACCCGTATCGTCAAAGAAATTTAATTCAAACTGCTAGTTTCGGCGGAACACTTGAGCCATCTTCAGGTCTACTGTAAACTAAAAGAGTACTTCCATTCCGTGGCCCATGTATTGGAGTCATGGATGATGGCGGTCGAGTTTGGCTTGTTCTGCTCATATACGTCGCGCGTTCTTCAACAGCAGGTGAGCGTTCAGTAATGTTCTCAGCGCTGTGCTGGGACTGTCGTAGCCAATGTGGGTGGTATACCTGGTCTTAGCGAGTTCTTTAGTGAATTTTAATTCCATTTGTTGTGAATCATCACAACTGGTGGTAAGCGACACATTCTGCACCAGTAAACGCGAGACATACAGGGTGACAATTATTGAACTGCACGAAAAAAAACGTAATTTAGTTACAAACTACGGTGTACACACACTTTGTTCAACATATAAACATCACTACAGATATTCGGATTCACGTAATGACATGTTCGATACGCCTGCAATCCTTGGCGATAATATGGCGCAGACGAATGTCGAAATTCTGCTTCACCCGCTGAAGTGTCGGGACATCGATGCTGTCGATGACCTCCTGAATTGCGGTTTTCAGCTCCACAATGATTTTGGGGTTATGCTATTCACCTTGTCTTTAATATAGGCCCACAGAAAGGTGTCGCATGTGTTCAGATCCGGAGAAGACGGCGGCCAATCGAAGCCCATGCGGTTAAAGGCGCTGCAGTCTGGAACCGCAAGACCGCTACGGTCGCAGGTTCGAATCCTGCCTCGGGCATGGATGTTTGTGATGTCCTTAGGTTAGTTAGGTTTAACTAGTTCTAAGTTCTAGGGGACTAATGATCTCAGCAGTTGAGTCCCATAGTGCTCAGAGCCATTTGAACCATTTTTTTGAGGCCCATGCCAGTGGCCTCTGGGTACCCCCAAGCCAGAATGTGGTCCCCAAAGTGCTCCTCCATGATATCAAACACTCTCCTACTTCGATGGGGTCGAGCTCAGTTTTACATGAAGTACATCTTGTCGAAATCAGGGTCATTTTGGATAATGAAGATGAAACCATTTTCCAAAACCTCTACGTACCGTTCGGCAGTCACAGGTGACATCAAGGAATATCGCACCGATTATTCCATGACTAGACTTCTCGATCGCGAAATGTGGATTCTCAGTTCTCCAAATGCGCTAATTTTGCTTATTGACGAACCCATCCAAATGAAAGTGGGCTTCGTCACTAAACCAAACCATGCTTGCGCACATTAATTCCCGTCAAGTCCCGCGGCCAACTGTGCTGTTTTAATGTCCTAACGCAAACCGTTCAGAAGTTATGACTATTTTATTTCATATACTTCAGTAATTGCCACCCTGTAATTTGCAGCATACTCGCGCTTTCTTCAAGCTCAGAGTACCTGTATGCGCTTAAGCATTCGTCGCTTGGAACCGGTAAAAATGCAATACTCATCCTTGCCTCGAGCTGCGAGAACCACCATCATTCGTAGATTGCACTACAATTGTCGCGGATAGGATATATCGCCGGCCGCGGTGGTCTCGCGGTTCTAGGCGCTCAGTCCGGAACCGCGCGACTGCTACGGTCGCAGGTTCGAATCCTGCCTCGGGCATGGATGTGTGTGATGTCCTTGGGTTAGTTAGGTTTAAGTAGTTCTAAGTTCTAGGGGACTGATGACCACAGATGTTAAGTCCCATAGTGCTCAGAGCCATTTGAACCATTTGATAGGATATATCAGTAGCATGTACTCTTCAACGTGTTGTCACCACGACAGTTGTAGAGTGTACACTCCTGATGTATGCAATCCGCGACAACTTTTAATATATTATGGGTTGTAAGATACATGGGCCAAGGTATGAAAGTATTATTTTGCTTAGTAGTGGACCGTAGTGGACCTGAAGAGAGCGTTAAGTGTTGCGCCGAAACTAGTTGGTTGAAATAAACTTCTTTGATACGGCTGTGGTGGTTCGTTTTCTTTATTTAATGATCATGGGTGTCACCAGGTTCTGAAGATCGTTCCACCAAGAGGACGCAACGGCGGCTGCATAACACTGTGTGTGTGTGTGTGTGTGTGTGTGTGTGTGTGTGTGTGTGTGTGTGTGTGTTTGTATCTAAAACCTGCAAAGACGCAGCACCATTTACACACAAAAGGAATACCATGTAAAAGACAACACACACAGCTAAGAAGCATACAGAAAAAACACACACACACACACACACACACACACACACACACACACACACACACACAGAAAATGCAAACAAAATTCAAATTTGGCGCCGAACTCTCTGATGAACAAGTGAACACTGACTGGGCTGCGACACACAACAAACCACAATCACATTATGTTTTTTGGTGAAGTGAAAAGTGTTATGCTACTTTATTTGTGGAAAATACTTGTTATAGTTACGTGTGCATCACAACACCTCACCATGATGTGGAGAATGAAAGTGCTTGCCACACGAAAACGTAAGTAAAAACGAATATAGGCGCGAAAACCTCCCGACAAACTAAATTACGTTCTAGAAGATAGGTTAACTCCCAGCAAAAAACTTTATCATCAACATCGTTTGGTTGCAGATGACAAGCTACCTGTAGTAATTAACACACAACAAGTGATCCGGAAAAATCATGCACACCAAATGTAAAGGTATTTACATAAAGAAACGATCTATTGTTTGAACTAAACATCCACATAATTTTATAATCATTTAACAAAAATGTTCACATTAAACGAACACCCACTGATGATGTTTTGGTACTTTGAAAAAACGGTGTTTTGCATAACTGGCGGACAACACATACAACAATATCCTCATTTCAGTGTGTGCGCGCGCAGGTGTGTGTTTGTGTGTGTGTGTGTGTGTGTGTGTGTGTGTGTGTTTATTTCACGTCATCATTAGAAACGATTATTGGTTGTGTGTGTTCGGTCGTTTATTAGTTACTTCCTATGCTATAAATTCTTTTCCACTGGTGTGAGATATTTCGTGACAAAATGTATTTCGACAAACTTTAGGCCCTGTCCTATATTTATGTGGTGATGACTATGCTGTTTTAAGCGCTCGACGAAATGTTGCATACTTCCATTACATGATATTTCTTTATACCTCGTTTTATAATTTCGGCTATTGATGTGAGCGAGAGGGCTGTAAAGCTACAATGAATAAACTGTTAAAACCGCCAAACTTTTAAAAAGCCAGTGTAATCTTATAGTTTATGAACGGAATTTGGAGCTAAGTTAACAATGAAACATGCTTTTTGGAACCAGTTCAACCGAAACTTGAAGAACACATTTACAATCAAAATTAATCTGCCGTCGGTATCGCGGTTTTAAACTATTGCACCTCGCACTTAGACATATAAGTACGCTTTACTCCACTGGTTCAACCGTGAAAGAACAGAAACAAACTTTCCATGTAAGCTGCAAAATAAAGATACCCTTTGCTGTGTGCTGCAAAATAACTTGCGGGGTGTCGGTAAAGAGGTAAAATAGTTCATGTTCGACAAAAGTCCATTGCAACTTTTGGATGTAGTTGATATATATTTATTTTTTACTACTTTTTTGGCTCTGTTCAGAATTCTAGACTCAAATTTCCGAACAGTTTTCATTTCTGCAGATTGAGAACATTGCGTTGTACACACAATCACATCGAAAGCTGTTAATTTCTTTGTCTGTTACTTACACTATCGACGCCTTCGTAACCCAAAGATTAGTACGGAAGAACCCTGGTTCGATTCTGGGTATCATCTCGGATTTTTCTGAGAAAGGTAGGTCTGAAACGCGTCAACTCAACCTTGTGAGGATCAGTTTGAATAAAGAAGCAATGGCATCATCAGGATTCATCTACTGGCAATAACAGCTGGAGGGATTGGCGACGTGCTCATCACGTGTCCCACGAACGTAGATAGCTCCTCGTACTGCCTTGTAGGCGAAACAGCCCTGGAACCTAACGAGTTGTGTATACTTTTTACATATATCTCCAATTAGATTAGGCTATATACTCTACACGATAAATCGAGAAATCTTACTCCTTACTTAATTATTTCGAAGTTTCATACCACGTTCTTCTCATTTCCAGCATCGTTCTGTGCTGACACAGTGGCTCACATTTAGCAAAAAATAAAAAAAAGTTGCGCCGACGACGCTGTCATTGGACGAAGCACAGCTCGGATTGGACAGAAATGGGTAACAAAATCATCAGTGTGTTTTACGATGGAACGATGAGGCATTTACTTTAAACGATTTATGGAGTCAAAGTGAAATCTAAATTTGAATAGCTGGATGTAGATTTTAAATCCACTCCTCGAGATTGCGAACATTTTATTTTAGGAAGTTACATTTTATATTGGAAATGTATTGCCTCCCTTGATGACTGCCAAATCTTAACAGACGATAAAACAAAAAAATGTCTATTTATACATTTGTTGTGCTCGACGTTTGACTGTTCAGGTTTATGGAGATTTTTCCACGAGTAATGTCAAACTGAGCAAAATAGCCTCATGCGCACGTGTTTTTATTTCTGTATCGTTAGCAGTATTGTTCTCATCCCAACAATATGAAATGACATAAAAACAAGACAAAAAGCTGCGCTATGACTCATGAGAGATAATGTCTTATAAATAATACCTGCATGACAATTTTCAGTAGCCACTCTTCTTTGGAGTTAAAAAGTGGGTAATAATTTGCTATATTTTTCGTACAATCGAGCTAAATGGCTTGAAAAAAAACCCTTACTTAAAAGGAACATCAGCAGAAATAACACTGTTCGTGCACATAATTTGTGATACGTAAGCTGAAAGGCAGAAACATTGTAATTAGCTAAGCGTTATTGCCCTAAATCATAAAAATGTTGGGCGCTTTGACGAATGTGTGCAGACAACAGATGAAGTCTTAGAGTTGACCATAAAGGTTAACGACAAATAAGGAACTTCCGTATACGGTCATGCATGCAGAAGTGTTACTTTTAATTCTAATAATGGGTTAGCTTCCGTGAACACCAGTGCTTGGAAAACATTGAATGAAAAGTTGATCTGCTCCGCAAGTAGTGTCTTTGTTACAGAAGCTAAAATCATTTACTTTCTAATTGTGTCTTGTATGGAGAAAATCTCTCAAATGACTGTTGCCGTTTAATATAACAATTCCAAACAGACTGCAATTACTGCAAAGCAGTATATCCTAATGTTTCAAAAGAATGTAATTTCCACTTACCCTTCGGTGGTCGACGATCTTATGTAATTTTCTTACTCTGCAAAAATCGGCAAATAATCGTTTCTGAACTCACATAAAGTGTTTCTTCTATAAAATAAAAATACTCCGCGAAGTTGTCATTGTCATCAAGTAGACCAAAGATCTTTATTGCAATAGAGCAACTAAATACCTCTCTGACAAAGAACGTTGATCGTCGACTTAATGTAATATGCGAGTGAATTAATCATTAAGTAGGCAACAATGTTATTCTTTCTGAAAATACTGTCTGAGCATTTTTCAACAATCACAGGTCTTTTATAGCGGATATTATAAATGGAGGGAAAAGTCACTATGATGCAGATCACAGTACCGAAAACCCATGTGTATTTTCCACAGACTAAAAAAAAAAAACAAAAAAAACTCTTAGAACCACGATGTTTCAAATCAACATCAATAGTGCTTCTATGTTTTGAATAGGCAAGGAGGGGTTGTTTTTAGATTTTCTGGTGCTTGAAGAATTATGGTTAAGAATTATATTAGTACGCTTCGGTAAGTCCGTTTAGTGTGCTTCTTGGAGCTTATTTATAAAGTAAGTCTGACGCAGTCTTTCAATTAAAATTCTATCTCTCTTTCAGCAGGCACTTGTGCTGAAGTTATTTATTTCAAAGGAGACGTGTTGCCGATTTGTTAGAATACTACGTTTGTAACATACGTACCGACGTCCACTGATCCCTTAGCTACAGTTACTCATATATCATTTTCTTTTTCACAGGTAAGCTGCCTTCCTTCATCATTCCTCTGTGCATTGCCATCCAGCATTCCACGAGAAAAAAGGTAATATTAGTGATACGCCAACTTAATTTTAGAATGAAACTTCCTGGCAGATTAAAACTGTGTGCCCGACCGAGACTCGAACTCGGGACCTTTGCCTTTCGCGGGCAAGTGCTCTACCATCTGAGCTACCGAAGCACGACTGACGCCCGGTACTCACAGCTTTACTTCTGCCAGTATCTCGTCTCCTACCTTCCAAACTTCATATCAGCGCACACTCCGCTGCAGAGTGAAAATCTCATTCTGTTAATTTTAGAATATTCTTTGCCAGATGAGCATGCAACAAAGTGACACTTTTTTACGTAAGAGTGTCGTTTGGTTGTGTATTTTTTAAAAGTATTAAGACACCATTAACACAAAAGCTTTCTTTTGTTGCAGATGATTGTGAATGTTATTTTCGTATTTCACTTACCTATGTATTCAGTGAAACACATTAATGATTAGCATAGCGCGGAAGACGAAGCCAATGGAATTAGTTTCCTGGCAATATTAGCTTTTTAAAAAACGTAGGAATTCGGCTCGCGGAATACGTAAGGAAACACAGACCTGATCCAGTCAAAGGTGTGTTCCGTTGCCTTTGGTGAAGATGTGAGTTGTACGATGATATGGTGGTACTGACAAAGCAACACTACATATCTTGAAAATCCTGCTGAAGAAAAAAAGTTCACCACTCATTTGAAGAACATCGCTAGTTTTAGCAGTTGCAAATGACTTTGTGTTTACTACAAGCTCACTTCCGTAACGATGCACATTTCGCCAAAGGGTTTAATTTTCCTTTGTTAAGTATACATGTTTCTTGAGTTAGACCACATTATCACGTTTAAAATAACGCGCCTGTTTGTTTCTTTTATGCACAGCGCTTGTTAATCGCTGCTACACGGATCGTGCGTTGCACCGATGACAATGTAGACAATGTACTGTTAAATATCTCAGTGTACGTACTTGTATGTATTGTGTCAATAATGGATCACGTATGTATTATTTCAAGATTCTTATGTAGCTTCAATACCGTCAGTCTTCATGTTCTAACGGTATCGTATTAGGTTTAAGTATTGATCGCATTTATGTACCTTGTGTTTGAAACCGATTTTCCACCATACTTGTTTTATTTGAAACCAATTTTCTAGTTGAATCTACCTTACATACCTCTGCTAATATGTTCTGCCTTGCTACTTCCACTTTCCCCAATAACTGATACTTAATTCCCCACATGTTGGCCCCAGCGGCTTTCCCTCGCCGCTTCTCGCATCAGTCACAACAAACAGACAAGCACGTATAGTAGAAACTTTTGATCATACATGTTACCTGCTGCGACGTAGCCAGCCAAATAGCCAGCAAATTAGTTTGGTTTCTGACGAATCGACGAGGATATGTGTTGTGACAACTATTAAAAGACACACAGTTGTCATTTTTAGGCCTCAGACTATTATTTTAGTACACGCGAAGTTACCTCTCATTTGTGGCATTTTCTCTTCAGCTGAAATTGTAAAATAGTGTAGCTACTGCATTTCATGCCAGCTTATTATTTTCCTACCTAGCGAGGTGGCTCAGTATTTAGCAAACTGGACTCGCATTCCATAAGACGACGGTTCAAACCCACGTCCGGCCAAGCAGATTTAGGTTTTCCGTGATTTCCCTAAATCCTTTGAAAGGGTATGGCTGATTTCCTTCGCCATCCTTGACACAATCCGAGCTTGTGCTCCGTGTCTAATGAGCTCGATGTCGACGATAGGTGAAACTCATCTTCTTTTTATTATTTTCGATCTTCATAAACTGGTTTTATTCAGTTTAGCGACAAAAATTTCATCACATTATTTTACAGATCATCAGTGTATCTCTTCATAAGGTCCTGCTTTGCACCAGTTGTTACCTGCTTCCAAAAAGGAAATATTTATCTTTTATAAGGTTACAACGTGGCCATATCGAAGTGTATCAGGGATCTGAAGTTACATACATCTCAGACGCCTTATAAAACACTGGTAAAAGCTCTTTCTTTTATTCGTGATCGAGCGAGGTGTCGCAGTGGTTAGCACACTGGACTCGCATTCGGGAGGACGACGGTTTAATCCCACGTCCGGCCATCCTGATTTAGGTTCTCCTTGATTTTCCTAAATCGCTTCGGGCAAATGGCGGGATGGTTCCTTTTCAAGATCACGGCCGACTTCCTTCCCCAACCTTCCCTAACCAAATGAGACCGATGACATCGCTGTTTCGTCTCTTACATCAAACCAACCCAACCCTTTTATTCGTGGAAGTACAGTGGACGTACATGTCCGTGTTTCTTTTGTGTGGAATAATGTGCTTATATTCTTTTGGTTTCAACAGTGTAAGCTGTAATCATTTGTATGACCATTGACGATAATCTGTTCCCCTGATGTCGGACCAGCGATTGAGGAAAACGTTTCGTAGAATTCTATGGAAAGTAAGCTGATTCTTATGGCGTATATGGCGCTCAACAACGGCCAGCAGCACTTGGAGCACTGGTGTCGCCGTGGTTGACAACAGTGTGCATAGCAACAACGTGTTGTTTCTAGACCACGATGCCTTGCTACCGTTTTCGTGGTTCACGTGATATGTATATATACATATATATATAAACATTTCTCGGAATTTTTCAATCTTGTGATGGTTTTCAGTACTGTCTTTGACTCTAAATGATTGTAAATATGTCAGCGTAATTTGAACACCTAGTTAGCATTATTAAAGAAACTATTTGTAAGTTATATTTGAGAGACGATCAACGATCTGAAGGTATATCCAGGGAAAACACGAATATCTTCATACTGTATATGTAAAAGTCTGCTTTTTGAAGAAATTAAATTAAAATTTGAAATACCACGTTTGAAACGTTTTGACATACGGTTAGTTTTATTGTTCAGAATATGTTTGATTTATTTAAGCATGTCATGATTAATCATTTGGTTCAGCTGGAAAACAATTTTCAGAAATATTTTCTAGCAAAATTAAACAGTCGGCTAGACTGGTTTCTTTTGCCTTTCTCCATAGAAACGTAACATGTAAAATCATTTTTACAATGATTCTGTAGTGGTAAACGTGTTTGAGGCTATGAGCTTAAACAACAATCAAAACAGTTCAGGAGAAAGGAGCACCTGCGGATATTGTTGAAATTACACTGAACAGGATCGTAGTTCTGCAGCACATCAGGATCGTAGTTCTGTAGCACATCAGTCGGCAAAACGTAGGTGGGAATATTTTATGGATAAAATCCGCAGTGAGTAATGTTCCACGAAAGAACAGAAGTGTAGGATGTGTAGAAGCGATATGGCTACAGTAACTCTATAAAAGGAATGCTCTGGTACTTATTTGGCTGGTGGGAAACATTAGTTCACGTAACAACAGACCTTGATTCTGCATCAACAGAGACAATTACTAACGACGCCGGTTTATCTGGGTGCGAGGCGTTACACAAGCCACGCGCAACGGACGCGTCCTATCTGGACGTAATATCCCCGTCTCCTCCCTCATAAATATTTAAATCGTCCACCCTGTAATTATCAGTAGTGACTGGTGCCGCGAGGACAAAGGAGAAGGAATCGTGTTAGCGTCTCCGCGTCCGAGATAATCCCGCATTTCGTATCACAGACTGTCAAAATAAATTAGGGCTTCGGGAGCAGATGGTGAGAGGAGAATTTGTTTGTCGCCTCGTCAGCTCCTACACAGGCTTATCCGGGAAGGGCACCGTCAGGCGCGCGCCGCTTTCTGGGGCTAAGCATGCAGTGGGATCCACCGCCATGCCAAACGCTCTCGTGTTTTTGGTGTTTCCATTTTTCTGTGAGACAAGACAACACATTACACTGGGCAACAATGAAAATGTTTCGGGCTTAAAAATAGTAAATTTACACGTATTTTCATCTGCTGAATTCAATGACAGATTAGCTCTTGTTTTGAAGATAAAGTGACATTTCATTTTTTAGACTGAAGATTTTAAATTTGGGGATTTTTTTTTTTTTTTTTGGAGTTGGCACACCTGTGAAATAACAAAACACAAATGCTCTTCAGCTGTTTGTAAGTCATAAACATAGATACTGTTGCTGTGACTGTGAATTACATGCAGTTTCTGCTCAAATTAATGCAAAATTTCTGGTTTGCGAATACTTTTTGAGTGTAAAATTTGTAAAAATGCCACGAAAATGTGTAAATATGGTGAGTAAATTTGGCCATATTTGTGGTGAAATAACATTTTCTTCGCAGAAAGGCAATCTGACGCCTCTTGTAAAGACTGCCTATCAATATTGTTTTGGTATGAAAGTAGGGGACCGCCGGCGAGAGTGGCCGTGCGGTTCTAGGCGCTACGGTCTGGAGCCGAGCGACCGCTCCGGTCGCAGGTTCGAATCCTGCCTCGGGCATGGATGTGTGTGATGTACTTAGAACTAATTAAACCTAACTAACCTAAGTTCTAGGCGACTGATGACCTCCGAAGTTAAGTCGCATAGTGCTCAGAGTCATTTGAACCATTTGAGCCAAAGTAGGAGATCAGGATAAGTCTTGGGCTCGACATATATGTTGCAACGCATGTTGAGTTACACTGCGAGAATGGCTGAAAAAGAAGAAACGATCTACAGCTTTCGCTGTGCCTATGATTTGGCGGGAGCCTACAAAACATATAAATGACTGCTATATCTGCCTGACTCCACCTATAAAGGCAGGATTGTCTATGAAGAAAAGAACAGTTCAGTACCCGAATCTTCCATCTACTATTCGACCCATTCCACATTCAGATAGTTTACCATTTCATACTCCACCCGAAAATTGTGTGTTTGAAGTAGAAAATGAGGAAAATGTGGAACAAGAAGAACGAAACAAGGCTTCCACATCCCATGACCCTGATTTTGAGGGAAAAGATGATAAACCGCACAGACTGAGTCAAGCGGAATTGAGTGATCTCATTAGAGACCTTGGCCTGTCAAAGGAGAATGCAGAAATTCTTGGGTCTCGACTACAGCAATGGAATCTTCCCCAAAGTGATGTGAGAATCTCACAGTACAGAAAACGTCACATGGAACTGCTTCCCTTTTTTGAGAAGAAAAATAATCTTGTTGTTTGCTGCGATATTAATGGTTTGATGAAATCTTTGAATTTGAACCATTATCCAACTGAATGGAGGCTGTTCATAGACTCCTCCAAGCTTAGTTTGAAAGCTATGTTACTTCACAATGGGAACATTCTTTCATCTATTCCTGTTGGTCGTGCTATTCACATAAAGGAGACATATGCAAATATGACAGCTCTCTTGGACTCAATTAAATATCATGAATACAAATAGAAAATCTGTGGTGATGTAAAAGTCATTGCCATACTCTTAGGAATGCAACTGGGTTACACAAAACATTGCTGCCTATTATGCATGTGGGACAGTAGAGATAGGAAATTGCATTATATTAAAGAAGACTGGCCTGCAAGAAATCTTCACCCTAGCGAGAAAAATGCCGTTGCCAAGCCTCTTGTGGACCCAAAGGACGTTCTTCTTCCACCCCTGCATATCAAGCTGGGTTTGATGAAAAACTTTGCCAAAGCTATGAACCGAGAAGGACGGGCCTTTAAGTACATAAGAGAGAAATTTTCGAAATTAAGTGATGCAAATGTTAAGGAAGGCATTTTTGTCGGACCACAAATAAGAGAACTTGTAAAGGATCCTGCATTTGACCAAGTTTTGGAGGGGAAAGAAAAGGAAGCATGGGAAGCATTCACAGGTGGTGTTCATGGATTTTTAGGCAACAAAAGAGATGACAACTACAAGCATTTGATGACAGTGCTCATGCAAAAATACCGTAACCTTGGATGCAACATCTCCCTTAAGATCCATTTTCTCCACTCCCACCTAGAATTTTTCCCTCCTAGTTGTGGAGCAGTTAGTGATGAACATGATGATATATTCAAAATGGTTCAAATGGCTCTGAGCACTATGGGACTCAACTGCTGAGGTCATTAGTCCCCTAGAACTTAGAACTAGTTAAACCTAACTAACCTAAGGACATCACAAACATCTATGCCCGAGGCAGGATTCGAACCTGCGACCGTAGCGGTCTTGCGGTTCCAGACTGCAGCGCCTTTAACCGCACGGCCACTTCGGCCGGCGATGAGATATTCCATCAGGACATTTCTGTTATGGAACAAAGATATAAGGGCCGTTGGAATGAAGTAATTCTTGCGGTTTACTGTTGGTCTTTGTGTAGGGATTCTGCGGAACTCCGTTACAAGAGGCAAGCTAAAAGACGACGAAGTCAATAGGCCACCACATGATTCTCTCCAGACACGACCATCAGCGAAGTATTTTTGCAGCAATTTAGAACTCTTAGAACGTAATTACCAGTTTAAAAAATCAAATGCACTTGTTGTTAGCATGTATGAAATTAAAATCTATCCTTTTCTCTCAATCCGTTAAAATGTAATACTTCCACCTTGTGTATATCATAGAAACTAGAGCTAATAAAAATTTTTCATTGTTATATTCGTTTTTCACAACCCAAAATTAGTAGGAGTTGCCTCATAAAGTGCTCGCAACATTCAAAAATTATTTTTTTGTTGCCAGTGTTGTCATGCCTTATAATGAGTAGGAAAACCATTGCTATTCAAAACGATTTCCAATTGTCTCGGAGTGGGTAAGTACAGGTTCTGTATTGTTTTTGCCGGCCGGTGTGGCCGAGAGGTTCTAGGCGCTTCAGTCTGGAACCGCGCGACCGCTACGGTCGCAGGTTCGAATCCTGCCTCGGGCATGGATGTGTGTGCTGTCCTTAGGTTAGTTAGGTTTAAGTAGTTCCAAGTTCTAGGGGACTGATGACCTCTTATGATAAGTCCCATAGTGCTCAGAGCCACTTATTCCATTTGTATTGTTTTCAAGGGAATCTTATACCATTCTTCCTGCAAAATAGCCCCAACTTCAGCTAACGGTGATGGAGATGGAGAGCGATAACGCACCATTCTCTCCAAAGTAGAACATATAAGCTCAATAATATTGAGATTGGTGACTGTGGTGGCTAGGGGGCATGTGGTAGTTCACCCTCGTGTTCAAAAAACCAGTCCTGGTCGACGAAAGCTTTGTGAATACGGCGTTGTCATCTTCAAACATAGCATCACCATTGAGGAACAAACTTTGCAGCATGGGATGGATCTGATCAGTCTTATGGTCATATAATGCTTGGAAGCAATGGTGCCTTGTAGAGTAACTACACTACTGGCCATTAAAATTGCTGACGTGCTACAGGCGCGAAATTTAACTGACAGGAAGAAGATGCTGTGATATGCAAATGATTAGCTTGTCAGAACATTCACACAAGGTTAGCGCCGGTGGCGACACCTACAACGTGCTGACATGAGGAAAGTTTCCAACCGATTTCTCACTCACAAACAGCAGTTGACCGGCGTTGCCTGGTGAAACGTTGTTGTGATGCCTCGTGTAAGGAGGAGAAATGCGTACCACCTCGTTTCCGACTTTGATAAAGGTCGGATTGCAGCCTATCGCGATTGCGGTTTATCGTATCGCGACGTTGCTGCTCGCGGTGGTCGAGATCCAATGACTGTTAGCAGAATATGGAATCGGTGGGTTCAGGAGGATAGCACGGAACGCTGTGCTGGATCCCAAGGGCCTCCTAACACAAGTAGTCGAGATGACAGGCATCTTATCTGCATGGCTGTAACGGATCGTGCAGCAACGTCCCGATCCCTGACTCAACAGATGCAGACATTTGCAAGACGACAACCATCTGCACGAACAGTTCGATGACGTTTGCAGCAGCATGGGGTATCACCTCGGAGACCATGGCTGCGGTTACCCTTGACGCTGCATCACAGACAGGAGAGCCAGCGATGGTGTACTCAACGACGAACCTGGGTGCACGAATGGCAAAACGTCGTTTTTTCGGATGAATCCAGGTTCTGTTTATAGCACCATCATGGTCGCATCCGTGTATGGCGACATAGCGGTGAACGCACATTGGAAGCGTGTATTCGTCGCGCCATACTGGCGTATCACCCTGCGTGGTGGTATGGGGTGCCATTGGTTACACGTGTCGGTCACCTCTTGTTCGCATTGACGGCACTTCGAACAGTGGACGTTACATTTCAGATGTGTTACGGCCCGTGGTTCTACCCTTCATTCGATCTCTGCGAAACCCTACATTTCAGCAGGATAATGCACGATTGCATATTGCAGGTCCTGTACGGGCCTTTCTGGATACAGAAAATTTTCAACTGCTGCCCTGGCCAGCACATTCTCCAGATCTCTCACCAATTGAAAACGTCTGGTCAATGGCGGCCGAGCAACTGGCTCGTCACAATACGCCAATCACTACTCTTGATGAACTGTAGTATCGTGTTGAAGCTGCACGGGCAGCTGTACCTGTACACGCCATCCGAGCTCTGTTTGACTGAATGCCCAGGCGTATCAAGGCCGTTATTACGGCCAGAGGTTGTTGTTCTGAGTACTGATTTCTCAGGATTTATGCACCCAAATTGCGTGAAATTGTAATCACATGTCAGTTCTAGTATAATACATTTGCCTAAAGAATACCCGTTTATCATCTGCATTTCTTCTTGGTGTAGCAATTTTAATGGCCAGTAGTGTATGTGGCCCATGGAATACCACGATATGGCTGGCCAAATCGTCTCCGAATCTCGCCATGTTTCACTCTTGGGACGTAAACACGGCCAGAAGATAGAAATAGTGGTAAACAAGTCTCATTCGACCAAATGACATTCTTCCATTACTTCAAAGTCCAGGCATCATGGCTTCATTACCACGTTTTCCTGTTACGGGAATTTGCATCATTGATAAGTGGTTTTAAGGACTTTCGACTCGCCCTGAAATTCCCTAATTATGGGGCTCATTTTGTGTGGTTTTGGTGTTTCCAGGGTTCGCGAGTGCGACAATCATTTCTCCAGTGATTTTCGCTGTTCCTGTCCTTCTATTCTTTTTCCGCAATCCTCTTTAATGATATTCCGTCACGATCATTGAACAGACACTTTCTTCGGCGTTTTGACTTAGCGGCTGATGTCTTTCCAATAAGTCTTCTGTCTGGCGCTTCTTGTAACACCTAGTGCTGCGTCTTCTTTTGTTACAGAAGCACCTACTACACGACCGCCCACGTCCGATTTCACTTAGCTCCGGTGTAGTACACTCACACCTACACAGAACACTGCTGAGACCACGTCTGATACAACGTATTGAGTTCTTGCACAGGTGCCATTCGTGGTCAAGGACAACAGCGCAATCGGCAGGTTTGGTTAGCATCTGCATTTACGTTCATGCACGCTTTTGTCGCGCTGTTCCCAGATCTTAGTCCAACGCCTGTACATCACACTTAGCCGCTTCATCACACGTCAGCATCGTTACCTGTCGCAGAAAGATCCAGATTCAATAGACGAATTTCCACATAGATTCTGTTTACCCTACGACAGACAAATACAGTGGAACGTCTTTCATACTGATTAGGTGACACCCATTCTCGAAAACATAGAGAAATTCAGAAAAAAATAGTGACATGGTTTAAATATCATAAACGCATGCATTACATTTATTTTCACACAAATACACAAATTATACATTACATTCACATAGATTTTGACGAAGTATTAAAAAAAAATGTTTGATGAACTGGAATAAAGTTCTTGTGGTAGCCATTGTTGTCAGAAGCTGTAACATACATAAAATGCGGTAGTTTACAAGAAAACCGCCTTTTGCATGCTGCGTGTTAATTTCTTATTTTATTTATGGTCCCAAACGCGTTTCGCCTTCTTAAAAATGTATTTTCAGTGTGTTTACTGGAATACTGCAGGACATTTTCGCTGTCACATATTGGTTATGGACTTAAAACAAATTGCGACAGCTCATTGATACAGTGAAGCATCGAGTTACAGTGAGTCTTCGGCACCAACAGAAATGTATCAGCTGTGTCACGCCAGACCACGCTGCTAAAGAAGTCATCTGAATTGGCGTGACAAAGCTGCAACATTTCCGGGGCTGCCGAAAACGAATTAATCCACGGTACTCAACTTTCACAATGGATTGCACAATATTGTTTTCGTTCCTCTAGCAGCATGCTACAGTGCTAGGATTTCCGTGCGTACCTCAGCTGCAGACATGTAGCCAAAACAAATGAAAATTGTATGTGTAGCTTTGTATTTTTCGTTTTGATAACTGAAACTTGCTCTCGTAAATACAGAAGATCACCATTTTGAGCAGTAATACGAAGTCATAATAACAAACACGCGAACAGCACCTGAGTTACTTGTTGGGTTACGTTGGCCAGCCGGCCCGTGAGGCCGAGCGGTTCTAGGCGCTTCAGTCTGGAACTGCGCGACCGCTACGGTCGCAGGTTCGAATCCTGCCTCGGGTATGGATGTGTGTAATGTCCTTAGGTTAGTTAGGTTTAAGTAGTTATAAGTTCCAGGGGAATGATGACCTCAGATATTAAGTCCCATAGTGCACAGAGCCATTTGAACCATTTACGTTGGCCACAGCAGGTAAGACGTTTGCTTGACCTCTCGTTTAAAAGGGTCACCTAGAGTTGTTTTATCGTTGGTCTTCTGTTCAATTGAAAGCAACATACTTCCATCTTGGGCGGATATGGGTGGTCTCCAAACATTGTAAAATGAGTTTAAGGTTAAGCGGACCCTGGACAAAGATTCTGTCGTACTAGTGGAGCGAAATCGTACGCACTCAAATGCACGGTCGCCAGCACAGCGGAACTGGACGCCAGCGGCGGCAGGCAAGTCACTTGTCTTAGAAGTGAAGTGTGTTGGTACCAGAGCAGGATCTTGAGGTATTCAGTTTTTTTACTGTGAAATATTATGTTATGCCGAACAATACAGAAATTGGACAGTGGATGACTATTGACGAGATGTAGTGTGGTCCGACGAGTCGCGATTATGCTTTTTTTTCATATGATGCTGGATGTCGAATATACCGACGCCGCAACGAGGTGTTCAAGCCGCAGTGTATGAAAGGTGTAGTTCAGACTGGAGGTGTGAGACTTGAGTTTCTCCCGGCATATAAAATGTTATGCTTATGGGACTGCCGCCGGGTGACTTCTTTGACAACCGTCAATATTTCGACCCGTGCACACCCATTCATTTTCAAGGCACGAATGCAACGATGATTGTTAAATACGCTGCTTCCAAACTAACTCATGGTGGTAATGAGGGGTTAGGAGAGAATTGTGTCTTGTGTTGACTGGGGCACTTCTACCCAAGAGAGGTATTACTTAAGTTGAGAGGGTTGCTTTGCTTGATATTGTTACCTTACCTGCGGACAAGGGCAATGCTACAATTGTGTTGTACAAGCAGGAATAGGTTAAAATGATGCAGTGTTTCCTATCTGATCCGGGGTATCACAGACTCAGGGCTGACCAGACAAAAAGGGTCGAGAGAGGCAAAGAACCTTTTGAAGGAAAGTTCCATGTCGCAGGAGATTATCAACCGTCTTAATTGTTATTGTGCTGCCGTCTCCTCTCCCCCGATCCCACAGATTATATGGCTTTATCTAACAATGGAGCTCCGGTATACTGTGTAGCAGAATATCTCGCTGCTCTTTTCAGCCCATTAGTAGATTGGCGTGCACAGCACATTAATAATTCGACAGATTTCTTACTTTGGTTAGAGGGATCCCATTTGAACATCTCCGATACTTTAGCAGGTGTTGATGTGATCACTCTTTTCACTTAACTGACTTTACAGTTATGTTGAAGTGACAACCTATTTCGACATGAGTTAATTTCCACTTACTTTTTATTCAGTTGCCAGTTCTATGAACAGATAGATGGGCGCAATTTGTCACCTATAAGGGGCAATCAAACAAAAAACAAGACATATGTAAAATAGTAACTAAACTGTTGATTATTTGAGAAATAATCTCCATAACTGTCAATAAATTTATCTCACTGTGAGACAAGATGCTCAGTACCGCCATGGAAAAATGTTCGCGGTTGCCTGTGGAATGACGATTGCACCATGCGTACATCTATTCCTCTGAAGCTACTCGACGGCCATAGATGTATTTCTTCACTACACCATATCGCATGGGGAGAGGTGAGAACTGTATGGAGGAAATGTAAGTACTATCCAGCGTAACTTCTGCAGCGAAGTCAAAACAACCTGGGCAAGCATTATCCTGCAACAGAATGATGCCGTCCGTTAACTTGGTGCTCATCGTTTTTCTGGAATGCATCGCCATAGGTACCACATAACAGTACGTGGACACTTTGCAAAAAATGAAGTGATCTGAGTACAAATACCCAGAAATGTTGATGGACGGCGTCATTTTGTTGCAGAATAATGCCTGCCGACATGTTGCCGAGACTGTTTCGAGTGCACTGCAGACGTTTTGCTGCGAGGTATTTACACATCCTGTATGCAGCCCTTATCTCTCCTCATGCGATTTCTGTATTTCTGGAGCCCTGAAGAAAGACATTCGTGGCGGTCGATTTGCTTCAGAGAGAGAGGTCCACGCCAGGGTACAAACATAGTTCTGTAGACAACTGCAAACATTTTTTCATGAAGACATTGATCGTCTTGTCTCGCATTGAGAAAAATGTATTAACAGCTATGGCGATTACTTTTGAAATGATAAAACAGTTTACTTACTTTTTTTCAATCTGTCTGGTTCTTATTTGACTGTCCCTTACATTATCTCCAGGGGGAGACGAGCCATTCGCGGCGTTCACTGTCCAGCCTGGCTTCCGCGAAAGTTGTCCACCCCGTTGAGGGTTGCTTCACCTAAATAGACTCTTAGACTTGAAAGTCTCTTCGGGTTTGCCGCCGGATACTAAAATCAACTCGATTCAATATGTCGGCGATCCAACTGTTCGCCATCTTCAGGACAACACTGCTTCTGCTGCTGAGTCCTACTGAGAATTGATGCAAGGCTGCAAATCGACGTCCTATAGAGGCCTACGTACAGTACACGGCGCATGCGCTGCCCATCACGTGTGCTGCCCTCCAAGACTAGTAGAACACCGGCGGCAACGATATATCGCGCTCAGGGACGATTTTCGAACACTCGCACAGGCCGCAGCGAAGAACGTTCTGTTTTGCTGCGGGGCAGTACAGGGATACATGTCCTGCTAAGTGGAAACCCATTGTCTCTATTAATCAAATTATCCGCCAACCTAATTTCAATTGCCTCTGTATAAACACTGTTCTAAAAACTGGAAATGTTGGCAACTATCACAGTTTCGTCAACTTTCATACCGCGTCCCTCGTTTAAGCAATGCTCTACAGATTTTTCCGGCTGTTCAAGCCTCGTATGACGGCGATGTTCCACGCACCTGTGATGAACTGTGCGAATCGAACGGCCGCTGTAAGCCTTTCCACACTGACACAGAATTTTGTACGTACCAGGATTCCTAAGCCACCAATCGTCTTATACAGAGTCGAGTAGTGCCCTTATCTTGGAAGGTGGACGGAACACATTCGTAATGTTAAAATTCCTTAAAATTCTTCCAGTCTTAAACGATATGGCCCCAGCATAAACAATAAAGGCCACCGATCTATGTTCCTCTTCATGTATCTCCGGCGACGGTACAAACTTCATAGCCCGACGAATCTGCTTCTCATAGTATCCATTTTACTTAAAAATAGCCGTTAAATGCGCAAGTTCCAAGGTTAAACTGTCCACCTGTGGCCGAGCGTTTCTAGGCGCTTCAGTCCGGAACCGCGCTGCTGCTACGCTATAGAAAGTAGTTTGAGTGCAATGATATTCTCCCATCTTTGACTGTTGTTAATAATTGTTTATAAAGGTACACCGAAGTGACGCAGTAAGTCACTTTGCAACAACCGGTATTTCCGTGAGCATACTAAGGTAAACTTTCTGACGGGACTGTTCGAACAAATATTTACAAATGCGGCAGCGGAAACGGGTAGATCTGTTAGAACTGACAATATACCATTGATAACATTATAGACGAAAACTATAGTCCACTTGTACAAGGATGAAGACTGTCTCTTGAAAGGATATTTTGGCGTCCAGAATCTAGGAATGCCACACACAGCTTAAATAGGCTTGACCGGATGAGCATTTTAAAAACACAGCGCCATAACCTATGAACTATATTGCTCGGTTTCATGTAGTGTTATGTTTCGCAAGAGGTCAAATGCCATAGTCCGACAAATCAAAACCAACAAATACAGATTTTACAATGGACTGTCGCAGTTTTCTCCCGCTCCTTCTCTGTAAATACTGCTTTGTTGATAGCAGTACTTCATGACCCCACTGATCTGAAAATAGTCGCGAACACATTTTCGTCCATTCAGTTGTATGCTTCGATACAGAAATGCGATTGTTAAGAGACATGAGAATGTTACTTTGAAACGTCATGTTCCATAGGGCAGAGAGAAGGGGAGTAATCATTATCCAAAACGAAAGTTCCCATCTACAAAGAACAAGCCAGCTAACAGAAGAATACAAAGTACATAAAATGGTGAGTTGAGAATGAACTACAAGTCTTCAGCTTATCAAGCACAGGCGAACGTTCTCTATTGGTGCCTGCTTTGACGTCTGCATCCACGAATGCTACAGAGTCAGACAGTAGCGTCCGAAGGTAATATATACTTACCAGTAGAGCTGACACTGCGGGCTTCTGTGACCGAGCGGTTCTAGGCACTTCAGTCCGGAACCGTGGTGCTCCTACGGTCGCAGGTTCGAATCCTTCCTCGGGCATGGATGTGTGTGATGTCCTTAGGTTAGTTAGGTTTAAGTAGTTCTAAGTCTAGGGGACTGTTTACCTCTTATGTTAAGTCCCATAGTGCTTAGAGCCATTTGAACAATTTGAAACTATCCGCGACGCAAATGGCATATGCTTTGCGTATGAGGGTCCTAAGGACGCCACTGCGTTGGATGGTGGATGATAACTCTTAGGACTCAGCAGCAGAAGCAGCGTTCTCCTGAAGATAGCGAACGGCTGGATCGCGAAATATCGAATAGAGCTGATTTCACTATCCGGCAGAAAAACCGAAGAGATTTTCAAGAGTTATTACTTCGGGAAAGCCTACGGAGTCTCAGATTCACAGACTGCCCTCTGCAGACAGTGGATATCAGAGACCCTTACCGGGGCTCACTTGCATCGCTAGGAGGGCGAGAAGCTTCCTCTCCAAAGCACACGTTTCCAGTGTCTGCAATTGTGACTGCAAAATACAGGCCGAAAACCGAATTGCTAATGCATAGCCATGTGTGGCAGTAATTTTACGCTGTGATACTACTGCGCGACTCTTACAGAATCCTTTTAAATAAATTAGAATATTATAGTGTAACAGGAAATGCTGCAAAATGGTTCAAATCTTATATCTCTGGCAGGAAACAAAGGGTGTTATTAGGAAAGAGACATGTATCAAGCTATCAGGCATCATCCAACTGGGAACTAATTACATGTGGGGTCCTACAAGGTTCCATTTTGGACCCTTACTTTTTCTTGTTTATATGAATGACCTATTGAAACGTCCCCTTTTAAAATTTATACATGACTGTGCTTAAACTGACACACAATATTTTTAGCGCAACGCAATCTGACTTTGAAAATTCCCTACAAAAGAATGGCCCTGACTAACATTAAACTATACCTTTCACAAATCACTTACCTCACAAAAATCTTGGTTACTCAAGCTACTGCAATACAGCGAGCGCCACTACTGCCAGCTAAATAAAAGATTCAAAGTACTGAAGGCACTAACTACTGATAGGCATAGTTAGCAAATGAAAGATTTTGATAGAGAACAACCAATGTATTTACCTCAATAGTCATAATATATATATAGCAGTTCATGACAACTTACAAAACTCCGCCATCTCTCCCCCCACATCCACCACTGCTGGCTGCTCACCTCCAACTGCGCAACGCTACGCGCTGTTCACAGCCAGCTGCCTAACACTACAATGGCGAGTATTACAACAATGCAAAGCAGCCACAGACTGCACACAGCACAGCCAGTGATTTTCATACAGAGGTGGCGTTACCAAAAAAAACCTAAACAGCCTACTTACATAGCCCCCATGCTCCCCACAAAAAATTTTACAAATTGGTTTGGGAAGTGGCCAATACATATTTGTTAAAATTTTTCATAATCGTAATTACAATAACAAAGAAATCAAATGCACACACTTGTTGATACAATGTTGCTCAAAAACTAAAATTTTCTCACAGTCCATAGAGATAGTCCTGATCATTCATCATAATAGTAATTACAGTTTTTCTTTCACAGAGTCTCATTAGTAAAAGAAATTGCACACAGAAGTAGTGGATTTCCATGCAGTCTTGAAGAAGTAGTGTTGTCCTTCCAACGGAAAGACAGTGCTGACTCTTGACATGCTGACAGGTAATGGGCCACAACAGAGTAAACCCACAGCAGAGTCAGTCGACGTTTTGAAGAATATTGGTAGTTAGGTCATCACAGAGCAGACCCACTGTAGTCCTGGTAGAGATTACGGTATTGGTGGGCCACCAGAGGTGCAGACCCACTGCAGTCCTTGTAGAAATTACGGTACTGGTGGGCCACCAGAGGTGCAGACCCACTGCAGTCCTTGTAGACATGGCCAGCAGCCATCTGTTGTGACTGTGCAGGTGCACAATCACCATTGAAGAGTCTTGCGGATAATATAGCAAGTCCATAAACCACCACTCGTCCACTCACAAATTTTTTTTTGAAATGTCCTTAGAACCAGCAATGCTGTTATCCAGTCCCTTGCTGAATTATTAACACACGTGCAAACACTAACAGTCCCTACTTCTCACATATTGTGCATATAATATGACCAACAAAAACGTGTGCAGTGAAATGATACTTAATTTGAAGAACTGGTGTCTATACAATTATATAACATAAGAATACAATTACAAAGATACGCAATACATCATTAAAGAATTTAACAATACAGAGAACATTTGTAATACAGGCTTTACAAAAGAATCGAAATAACATATACGTCAGTGTTACAGGAATTATGACATGAGTACATACATAAAAGATCAGAATAACTTTTGAAACATCAACTTTACACATGAGCATTAAAACAAAACAGAATAAATAATGTCTAAACATCTTTACAAAGAAAATAACATATTATTAATGCAAATTATAGTTGAGGATAACAGTATTCCTCATAATAGTGAATGTAGCTTAGTATTAGAAGAGAAAAAAAATTCTATGAAACAGTACACAGAGACAGGAAGAAAACAAATACACATGGGTACACAAACACATAGTGGGATAACACAAGGAAAGGACAGGGTTTCTTTTACTGCAGTATTTTGCAAACAAAACTTTCTTTACTTCTCGGAGATCTCCCTTCGTTCCTCATTATTTCCAAAAAGTCCTATCAATACCTGCTTTCTCTACTCTGTTCATATTTCTTTCAAAATAATTACGGATCATTGTACAATACTCATTTTGGCCCAAAACGTTTTCATATACCTTCAATGCATTTCTTTCCATTCATCACAACTAGTTTCTTATATAGTCTACCCCCTCTTAAGCTAACTTAAATCTACTGAGCTCAGATGCTAAACTAAGGGACGAGGCAATGCAGCAGCACATAAAACAATTAACGCAAACAGCAATGATCAAAAATACAAATGGCGAAGCAAGCAGCATAAATTACAACTAACATAAGGCAATGAGCAGCAAACAAGAAAAATAAATCAATAGTAAAACTGGCTTAACAGAGTAACACAAATTAAAATTCAGCAGCACTATGCCTGGCAAACAGCAGCAAAAAAATGAAATAACGTATGCCTAAACATGACAAAGTTCAAGCAGAAAAAATATTACACTAAAAATAGCCATGTCTAATACCTATGTCACATCTTAACACTAGAGTGATGCATCACGATAACTTACTCTACCAAAAAAATTACCAAGTAGTTGAAAAGAAAATTATGTATACAGTTCCTGCTACTAGTCCCTTCTTATTGTTCTTTCCATTCCAAGAGCTCCTTTTTCGAAGAATGTGGATCATAAAGTAATTATTTAATAGATCTGCTGACAGAAAGTGTTCACATTAGCAAATGCATTTAATTTTATTTTATGAAACCAATGCTGCAAGACAGCTGGAAACCAGATATCAAATGAAATAAGCAATTACGCAAACCAAAGCATAAAAATATCATTCAATAGTCATGTGACATTTCATAAGTTAGTAGACATTCTCTCAACTCTCATAGATATACACTTGTCCTAATCAGGTGTGCAGATGTAAGAATATTTCCAAGTTATTATTAGCGTGTCGTATTTACAATGCTTTCTACAAAGGAACGTCAATAGTGAGGATAATGGCCTCCCTTTTTTTTTTCTACCTGTGCCGCTGAAAAGGGCTCGCAATAATGGCTTTTTCTCCAGGCATCCGACACACCTGGCCGCTCAGCTGGGTGCCCACGACGCATTACGTGCAGGTAGTCACTGAACTTTCTTACCGAAATATTTACGACACCAGTTTCCGCTACAGTGACAGTCTCATATAAATATATTTCACAGGTCAAGAATTTGGGTTACAAATCTGTAGAAACAAAATCCTATAAATATAACAGCGTCCAAAAAATTTTAGCCAGCATTGTGATACATTTACGCATTTACACACATTTCCTACCTCTTAAAGTACGATTCTTGGTTTCCAACATCCTTTTTCACAAGTCAGTGTCCCTAACCGCTACTCATTACTCCTTACCTTATTACACATATATATATTCGTCGACGCTTCTTTAATATTTCATTATATGAAATATGTAGCATAATCAAATTCCTCATATAGCATCAGCTTCTTGACCATAAACATACCTCAGCAGCATAATACACATCGTCGTCGTAAAAATAACATCATAACACCTGTCAACTCTCAAAATCGTCGTAGCTTCCTCCAATAATTTCAAAACCTAAAAAGAATTCTCTGCTCATTTCAAAAGTGTTATCTACCTCAAACGTACTTTAAAATCATGCTCCCTTACCAAATACATCTTTCAAAGCTCTCATAGTATCACAGTGGTTCCAAAAAAATATGAACAGTTCACAAAGTACAGACAAAATACAATTTCATAAGTGTGAAGTTACCCAACTGTGTAATTACGTAAACATCTGTCACTAATGTAGTAAAAAAATGTTTGTTTCTTTGTTAAATAATCAGATAGCTGTGTAATTTATGTGTTAGAGAAATATGGTACCGATGTGTAAAGTTGTATAAGCAAATACCATATTAGCTAGGGCTCCTTGTGCTTGCCAAACACATGGTACACAAAGTAGGCGTGTACCCCCCTGAGGATTAATGGAATTATACCCTCAGGTGTTACAGATTACAGCAGTGGAATGAAATGTATCACGGAAAACCTTTGTATCATTGTACTTGAAATATCTTTAAAAATAAATGATTTAAGTGCAAAATTAATCACTCAAATACGTGTCCTGTAGCGCTAAATGTGCGTCTTGTTGTAAGATAATCTCTGTGGAAGTGTCGTAGTTATTGTCCTCCGAAAGGTAAGTTCTGCAGAAGTCAATGTACTTACCTGATGATAAACAAAAGTGAAATGCTTTGCGTATAGATATCGTAGTTATAATGCTTATTGGCGTGATGAAGAAAGTACTGTACAGTAACGTATTGCTGTGCCACGAAAAAGGCTGTCTCATTGTTGCTATACCACAAAAGTTACTACTAAAACATGTTTTACTTTCCAGAATAATTCAGAAAAACTGTGCAGATATAAAACTGATACACCGCAAAAGCATTATTGTAAATTGTCACTCATTAGTAGCGTCGTGATAAAATCGTGTAGCTGTCACATAAACTAACCACTGTGTCCTCTGGTATTTCACAGAAAGTACTTTAAATCCAGAATGTATTTTCAGGTAAACTAAAATGTTGCATTAAAATCTCATTAGCAGTACTGGTAAATGTTCTAAGTATGTGAGCCTTATAGTCGTTACGTAATTGTGCAACTAACAGGCAAGAATGTACACACACAATAACACTGTGTCGTCTGTTCACAATAACAATGTATTCGTAATTTATGTTTAAATAAGTTCTCTTGGTTCTTGACTGGATATTTAACTTCAAACATTGTTGCATATTAACAGTTTCTTAAGTCTGACAAAGCATACTAGAAATGTGAAGTGAAAAGTTTTATGGCAAAGACAAAGTTAAAAAACAGATTATCTTTCAATAAACGGTTTTACATGTGATATGTGGTGTAAACCTTTACTCTTCCTAGTGCACAGAGTTTCAACTTCAAAGCAATTATCATGTTGTATACATCGGTAAAGAATGCTAAAATTTTTCTCAAGGCTAGCGTCTTATGTTATTTTTCTCGGAGCCAGCGGGCGCACGCGGCTGCCTGCTGTGCGAGTCATTGTCTGTCTCTTTGTTAGCGCGCGCCGTTATTGGGATTAGGAGACCTAGTTTCTACAAATTCACTTTGACGAGAAGGCCCTGCCCTGTTTAAATCCCGCCAGTTCTGATGCAATTCAGGTCTGTCGTTACGAATATATCGTCTGTCGTCATGTCGGTAGATTCCGTAGTTTCTTCCTTGTCCGTCACGTTGTGGAGAATTTCTCCCTGAATCGTAACTGTGCGCCGAACTGTTGCGTCTGAAGTTATTCTGTCTCCCGTAATAACAATTATTTTGGTTCCTATATTGTCTGTTTCTCTGATTGTCTCTGTAATAGTCATTACCGCGGAGAGGTGATCTTTCCCTGTAATTATTACTACTCTGCCAACGGTTGTCATACGGGTGGTGTCTGTTTTGGTCACGATTTACGTTATAAGAATAGCCTTGTCGTGTATTATTTCTGTCATCGCGGAATTGTGACAGATGTGACCTGTAATTGTTGTGCTCCTGTTCCCGCGTTCCCCGATTGTCAGTGTCAATTTCCAGTTCTTGTAACAGTCCCTGAAAAGCCTCAATGTCTCCTTTGCAACGTCCTGCTAAAATAATATGTCGTAAATGTTCAGGTAATTTGATTAAGCAAATGCGAATGAGTTCTGAGGGGCTGTATGGGTTTGACAGGTACTGATTCTTGTGCAACATGTCTTCAAAATATTTCACAAGACTGGAGAATTCAGATTGTTCGAAATGTTTCATCATTATGATGCCATGTTTTACTCGGTCTTGTGTGGCTTGAGACCAATATGCTGAGAGGAAGGCATGGTAAAACTCTCCTTCACTGTGGCAATCGTGAATGACCGACCGCATTCTTACAGCTGGTTCATTCTCTAAGTAGCCACACATAAATTCTAACCTGTGCTCCAATGACCAGTTGGGAGGAAAACAATGAGAGAATTGATGGAGCCACGCTTGTGGATGAATGTTGTTGGCAGAATTCTTAAACGTTTTGAATTTACGTGTAGTAATGAACAGCTTATAGTCAAAATCATCATGTCGGCGAGTCGCATGTCGGTCATTGTTACGTCGTTTCGGCGGTTCCATTTCAAAATTCGGTGCACATTGCCAATTTCTTTCATAATTTCCGAAATGCCCTATGTTATTATTTTGTGGCTTTTCCGTATTTATAAGTCCCTCTTCCCGTATTGGGGCGCGAGTGTCCTCTGAAATACGTAATTCTTGTATTACCTGTGTCAGCTGATCTTGTACTTCCCGGATTTCTCTTTGGTGTTGCGTATTTATTTGATTCTGATTTTGTTTGAATTTCCTAATTTGTTCGCACTCTTCTGTGTCATTAAAGACTACCGGTTTTGTGTCATTCAGATTATCACCTACCTGCGTAGATAAATTAGTAAACTGATCCGAGAGTTCGGCTACTTTCCCCGATTGTGTTCTTATTTCCTCAGTGTGTTTTTCTGAACCAAGTTTCACAGTATTTACTGTGTACTTTAAATTTTCCTGAGTTTTTGCAAGTTGCGTAACCGAATCGGTAGATGCAACTGAGTCAAATTTAGCTTGCAAGGTGTCGTGATTTTCATGAACAATGGTTTGCAGTTCTTTTATGGCTGCTTCGTGATTCTGTAATGCATTTTCATGCCGCGAAAAAGTAGATTGAAAATGCTCACAAATTTGTGTTTTTACGTCGTTACAGACTTTTTGACATTTCGATTCAATGTTATGTAACTCAGTAGTTAAATCTTCACGTGTTTGTTCAAGAGTTTGTTCCAATGAGTCTAACTTTTTAAGATTTTGTTCCATTGTATCTAACTGTTACTGTGTTTGTCTCTGATTTTGTTCCATTGTGTCTAACTTTTCAAGCTTTTGTCCCATTTGTTGCATTAATTGTAATAACAATGCACTGGTGTGTGGAACATGTTCCTCAGTACTTTTCAGCAGTGAATTTGCACCGGCAACATTCACATTTTGACAAGCGGAAAATGTGTCTTGACTCATTTGAGAAAACGGTGAGAACCCAAAACCTGAGTCTACAATATTTGCAAAATTGTGTCCTGTCATTCCCGATTCCTGAGGCGAGCTGTTGCCGACCGATCGATCGATAATGCTTCCCTCTTCACTAATTGTTTCACTGTCTACGCCATTGTTTGCTGCCCGCTCCATTTCCCTATACACAGTTACCAAATTACTACTTTGATCATTAGTTAATTCATTACTCTGTGGCGCTAACACACTGCTTTCGTTTTCACTGTCATTTCTCAGTTTACTTTGGAGCCTAGTATTACGTTTTTCACACGCCATTATTGTCACAATATTTCACACGATAACACAGAAAAGCACAATTTGAAGAGCAAAATAAGAGAACACATTAACATAAGACTGAAAATAATATCTAGTTAATTGCAGCTGCGAAATACTTGGTGCAAATCTACATGCATGCCACAACTGTTTTACTGTACAACAGTGAAAGACTGCAACTACAAAGGAGATTTTCTCTACAATTACGCGCTAGCAATAAACAAAAGCTATACTAATTACACAAACTACAAGAAAAAATCAGAAGATTCCAGTGAGGTATCCTAGGCTAAGGGTCGACATATGAAACGTCCCCTTTTAAAATTTATACATGACTGTGCTTAAACTGTCACACAATATTTTTAGCGCATCGCAATCTGACTTTGAAAATTCCCTACAAAAGAATGGCCCTGACTAACATTAAACTATACCTTTCACAAATCACTTACCTCACAAAAATCTTGGTTACTCAAGCTACTGCAATACAGCGAGCGCCACTACTGCCAGCTAAATAAAAGATTCAAAGTACTGAAGGCACTAACTACTGATAGGCATAGTTAGCAAATGAAAGATTTTGATAGAGAACAACCAATGTATTTACCTCAATAGTCATAATATATATAGCAGTTCATGACAACTTACAAAACTCCGCCATCTCTCTCCCCACATCCACCACTGCTGGCGGCTCACCTCCAACTGCGCAACGCTACGCGCTGTTCACAGCCAGCTGCCTAACACTACAATGGCGAGTATTACAACAATGCAAAGCAGCCACAGACTGCACACAGCACAGCCAGTGATTTTCATACAGAGGTGGCGTTACCAAAAAAAACCTAAACAGCCTACTTACACTATCATCAGTAACATTATTACCAGATGCCAAGTTCGTTTTGTTTGTAGATGATACAAAAATTGCAATAAATAGCAAATCAAGTGAGGTCTTAGAAAGATCAGCTAATAAAAGATTTGTGGACATTAATCACTGGTTCCTAGCCAATTCTCTGTCACTAAACTTTGAAAAACACACAATATGCAGTTCAGAACTTGTAAGGGGTGTTCCACGAGTATATGCCTAACATACGACGACAAGCAGATAGAAGAAGTGGACAGTGTTAAATTCTTGGGATTACAGCTTGATAATAAATTCAACTGGGACGAGCACACCACAGAACTGCTGAAGCGTCTTAACAAATCTCTGTTTGCAATGCGAATTGTGTCAGACATAGGGGATATGAAAATGAAAAAGCTGGCATACTATGCTTACTTTCATTCCGTAATGTCATATGGGATTATTTTTTGGGGTAATTCATCAAGCCAAGCTAAAGTTTTCCGGGCACAAAAACGTGCAATAAGAGTTGTACGTGGTGAGAACTCAAGAACATCCTGCAGAAGCCTGTTTGGGGAACTATGGATACTAACTACTGCTTCCCAATATATTTATTCCTTAATGAAATTTGTCATTAAAAATGTATCACTTTTTCAAACCAACAGCTCAATTCATGGAATCAATACTAGAAATAAGAATAATTTTCACAAGGATTTAAAGTCACTTAGTCTTGTACAAAAAGGTATGCATTATTCAGGAACACATATTTTCAATTACTTGCCAGCAGTCATGAAAAGCTTAACAACCAATGAAGCCTAAAGGATTTAATGGTGGCCTACTCCTTCTACTCCATTGATGAATTTCTCAGTAAAACCAACTGATTTATATAATATATGTTGTTGTGGTCTTCAGTCCTGAGACTGGTTTGATGCAGCACTCCATGTTACTCTATCCTGTGCTAGCTTCTTCAACTCCCAGTACCTACTGCAGCCTACATCCTTCTGTATCTGTTTAGTGTATTCATCTCTTGGTCTCCCTCTCCATCTACGATTTTTACCCTCCATGCTGCACTCCAGTACTAAATTGGTTATCCCTTGATGCCTCAGAACATGTCCTACCAACGGATCCCTTCTTCTAGTCACGTTGTGCCACAAACTCATCTTCTCCCCAATTTTATTCATACCTCCTCATTAGTTATGTGATCTACCCATCTAATCTTCATCGTTCTTCTGTAGCACCACATTTCGAAAGCTTCAATTCTCTTCTTGTCTAAACTATTTATCGTCCACGTTTCACTTCCATACATGGCTACACTCCATACAAATACTTTCAGAAACGACTTCCTTACACTTAAATCAATACTCGATGTTATCAAATTTCTCTTCTTCAGAAACGCTTTCCTTGCCATTGCCAGTCTACATTTTATATCCTCTCTACTTCGACCATCATCTGTTATTTTGCTCCCTAAATAGCAAAACTCCTTTACTACTTCAAGTGTCTCATTTCCTAATCTAATTCCTTCAGCATCACCCGACTTAATTCGACTACATTTCATTATCATGGTTTTGCTTTTGTTGATGCTCATCTTATACCCTCCTTTCAAGACCCGTTCAACTGCTCTTCCAAGTCCTTTGCTGTTTCTGACAGATTTACAATGTCATCGGCGAACCTCAAGGTTTTTATTTCTTCTCCATGGATTTTAATAACTACTCCGAACTTTTGTTTCCTTCACTGCTTGCTCAATATACAGATTGAATAGCATCGGGGAGAGGCTACAACCCTGTCTCACTCCTTTCTCCACCACTGCTTCCCTTTCATGTCCGTCGACTCTTAGAACTGCCATCTGGTTTCTGTGTGTGTATATATAAAGTACAATCTAAGTTTTGCACTATTTCAGTGCAGTAATATGTTCATTGTGAATCAGTAGTATAGTAGTTGTATTACACGTTTATTACCTTGTAAATAAAAAAAACATTTAAATTTTAAATTTAGTGCATTAGGATTTGTAAAATGACTCTTTCATATAGTGTTCATTGAAAAATGTCGATCATTCTACTTGGGACCTGCGGAATGGTGCATTAGCTTATTTGTTTTAGTTGTAAATATTTGTCACGTATTGTTGTTTTTCTGACATGTTCTACATTCTGGAGGACCTCTTCACTACGGATCAATCGGAATGAAAGTAAAATCAATCCATCCATCCATCGATTCGGAAAGAAAATACGCGCCTCGGTGTACTGGAAAGCTCGTGGGGTCTCGACGTGCGGCAGGAATTTGTTCCGGAGCTCCGGAAGCGCCGCCGTCACCGCTCACCACCGCCGGCGATTTATGAGGCGACACCAGCAGCACGCTGGCCGGTCAGTGGGACGGCGGGCCGCGACGCGATGCGACGCCGCCGTTGCGCCACGCCGCGGCGCTATTTATAAACAGCGTCGCGCTAAAAATACGCGTTACGTGCGAGGCGGCCGTCTGCCGGCGCACCGCTAAATTTCCTGACTTCCCCCCCCCCCCCCCCCCCCAGACCCTTCTTCCGCGCGAACTCGAGCACCACACTCCGAGCGTCCAGTCAACACACACACACACACACACACACACACACACACCAATTACATTCCGCAAGCCGTTTTATGATGTGTGACGGAAGTTATTTTTGTGAGCTGTTCGTGTCATTTAGTTTTTGTATGTTACCGATGTGCACGTCATAGAGAGAGAGAGAGAGAGAGAGCAGTTTACATTATTGTTAAACAATCTTTGGTCTTCGTATATCCATAATTAAAACGGACAACTTGGGACGTCAGCTGGTATAACATATGTTAAAAAATGACTAAATTGCTCCAGCTGTATTAAGGTGTTGGTTTTATTGGCAACTAGTTTCGATGTTGTTACATCATTATCTTCAGGCCCTAAATACAACATACCACACATAAACAACCAATGCATCAACAGTGATTAATGAGTTATTATGCAATACAATTCTATTACAACCACGTGACGTAATGGTTAATTTTAATGAAACTAATTACATTTTTGGTAATTTCCGTTAAAATGCCATCACTCTGGCCATTAGGCATTTACGTACTATCACTAAATACAAATGAAGCTGTATTTGCACAATCGTTTTATTATAGCTTAATATAAGGTATTAAAAAATCGGAGTATATAAAAGCTTAAGCGACAAGCCGTTATTCTAATGGATAATAATATAGGCGTGGAACATGGCGTGCCCAATATTAATTATTTTATTGGTGTTGCGATGTTTTCCCGTCACCCGTGAATAGAATGTATCACAAACCTGACATGGGTGAAAGAGTACAGGGGAATAAAGGGGGGTGGATGGGCGCCAAATGAGGAAAAACGTTCTCTAATCGACCTTGTGTTCAATGATGATCATTGAACAGGTAAGCGCAGTGATGTTATAAAAATAGACGTATTTTTGGCGCCATGATGATGATAATGAGATCATAGCAATTAGCATGTGTGACAATCGAAAATAAGTATACTTATAAATTACTCCCATGAACCATGGACCTTGCCGTTGGTGGGGAGACTTGCGTGCCTCAGCGATACAGATGGCCGTACCGTAGGTGCAACCACAACGGAGGGGTATCTGTTGAGAGGCCAGACCAACGTGTGGTTCCTGAAGAGGGGCAGCAGCCTTTTCAGTAGTTGCAGGGGCAACAGTCTGGATGATTGACTCATCTGGCATTGCAACACTAACCAAAACGGCCTTGCTGTGCTGTTATTGCGAACGGCTGAAAGCAAGGGGAAACTACAGCCGTAATTTTTCCCGAGGGCATGCAGCTTTACTGTATGGTTAAATGATGATGGCGTCCTCTTGGGTAAAATATTCCGGAGGTAAAATAGTCCCCCATTCGGATCTCTGGGCGGGGACTACTCAAGAGGACGTCGTTATCAGGAGAAAGAAAACTGGCGTTCTACGGATCGTAGCGTGGAATGTCAGATCCCTTAATCGGGCAGGTAGGTTAGAAAATTTAAAAAGGGAAATGGATAGGTTGAAGTTAGATATAGCGGGAATTAGTGAAGTTCGGTGGCAGGAGGAACAAGACTTTTGGTCAGGTGAATACAGGGTTATAAATACAAAATCAAATAGGGGTAATGCAGGAGTAGGTTTAATACATCTACATGACTACTCTGCAATTCACATTTAAGTGCTTGGCAGAGGGTTCATCGAATCACAATCATACTATTTCTCTACCATTCCACTCCCGAACAGCGCGCGGTAAAAACGAACACCTAAACCTTTCTGTTCGAGCTCTGATTTCTCTTATTTCATTTTGATGATCATTCCTACCTATGTAGGTTGGGCTCAACAAAATATTTTCGCATTCGGAAGAGAAAGTTGGTGACTGAAATTTCGTAAATACACTCCTGGAAATTGAAATAAGAACACCGTGAATTCATTGTCCCAGGAAGGGGAAACTTTATTGACACATTCCTGGGGTCAGATACATCACATGATCACACTGACAGAACCACAGGCACATAGACACAGGCAACAGAGCATGCACAATGTCGGCACTAGTACAGTGTATATCCACCTTTCGCAGCAATGCAGGCTGCTATTCTCCCATGGAGACGATCGTAGAGATGCTGGATGTAGTCCTGTGGAACGGCTTGCCATGCCATTTCCACCTGGCGCCTCAGTTGGACCAGCGTTCGTGCTGGGCGTGCAGACCGCGTGAGACGACGCTTCATCCAGTCCCAAACATGCTCAATGGGGGACAGATCCGGAGATCTTGCTGGCCAGGGTAGTTGACTTACACCTTCTAGAGCACGTTGGGTGGCACGGGATACATGCGGACGTGCATTGTCCTGTTGGGACAGCAAGTTCCCTTGCCGGTCTAGGAATGGTAGAACGATGGGTTCGATGACGGTTTGGATGTACCGTGCACTATTCAGTGTCCCCTCGACGATCACCAGTGGTGTACGGCCAGTGTAGGAGATCGCTCCCCACACCATGATGCCGGGTGTTGGCCCTGTGTGCCTCGGTCGTATGCAGTCCTGATTGTGGCGCTCACCTGCACGGCGCCAAACACGCATACGACCATCATTGGCACCAAGGCAGAAGCGACTCTCATCGCTGAAGACGACACGTCTCCATTCGTCCCTCCATTCACGCCTGTCGCGACACCACTGGAGGCGGGCTGCACGATGTTGGGGCGTGAGCGGAAGACGGCCTAACGGTGTGCGGGACCGTAGCCCAGCTTCATGGAGACGGTTGCGAATGGTCCTCGCCGATACCCCAGGAGCAACAGTGTCCCTAATTTGCTGGGAAGTGGCGGTGCGGTCCCCTACGGCACTGCGTAGGATCCTACGGTCTTGGCGTGCATCCGTGCGTCGCTGCGGTCCGGTCCCAGACCACTGGCGACAACATCGATGTACTGTGGAGACCTCACGCCCCACGTGTTGAGCAATTCGGCGGTACGTCCACCCGGCCTCCCGCATGCCCACTATACGCCCTCGCTCAAAGTCCGTCAACTGCACATACGGTTCACGTCCACGCTGTCGCGGCATGCTACCAGTGTTAAAGACTGCGATGGAGCTCCGTATGCCACGGCAAACTGGCTGACACTGACGGCGGCGGTGCACAAATGCTGCGCAGCTAGCGCCATTCGACGGCCAACACCGCGGTTCCTGGTGTGTCCGCTGTGCCGTGCATGTGATCATTGCTTGTACAGCCCTCTCGCAGTGTCCGGAGCAAGTATGGTGGGTCTGACACACCGGTGTCAATGTGTTCTTTTTTCCATTTCCAGGAGTGTAGATCTCGCCGCGACGAAAAACGTCTTTGCTGTAATGACTTCCATCCCAATTCGCGTATCATATCTGCCACCCTCTCTCCCCTATTACGTGCTAATACAAAACGAGCTGCCCTTTTTTGCACCCTTTCGATGTCCTCCGTCAATCCCACCTGGTAAGGATCCCACACCGCGCAGCAATATTCTAACAGAGGACGAACGAGTGTAGTGTAAGCTGTCTCCTTAGTGGACTTGTTGCATCTTCTAAGTGTCCTGCCAATGAAACGCAACCTTTGGCTCGCCTTCTCCACAATATTATCTATGTGGTCTTTCCAACTGAAGTTGTTCGTAATTTTAACACCCAGGTACTTAGTTGAATTGACAGCCTTGAGAATTGTACTATTTATCGAATAAATAATAATGAATAAAAAAATAGGACTTTGGATAAGCTACTACAAACAACATAGTGAACGCATAATTGTGGCTAAGATAGACAAGAAGCTGACGCCTACGACAGTAGTACAAGTTTATATGCCAACTAGCTCTGCAGATGATGAAGAAATTGATGAAATGTATGATGACATAAATGAAATTATTCAGGTAGTGAAAGGAGACGAAAATTTAATAGTCATGGGTGACTGGAATTCGAGAGTAGGAAAAGGGAGAGAAGGAAACATAGTGGGTGAATATGGATTGGGGGTAAGAAATGAAAGAGGAAGCCGTCTGGTAGAATTTTGCTCAGAGATAACTTAATCATAGCTAACACTTGGTTCAAAAATCATAAAAGAAGGTTGTATACATGGAAGAATCCTGGAGATACTAGAAGGTATCAGATAGATTATATAATGGTAAGACAGAGATTTAGGAAACAGGTTTTAAATTGTAAGACATTTCCAGGGACAGATGTCGACTCTGACCACAATCTATTTGTTATGAACTGTAGATTAAAATTGAAGAAACTGCAAAAAGGTGGGAACTTAAGGAGATGGCACCTGGATAAACTGACTAACCCAGAGGTTGTAAAGTGTTTCAGGGAGAGTATAAGGGAACAATTGACAGGGATGGGGGAAAGAAATACAGTAGAAGAAGAATGGGTAGCTCTGAGGGATGAACTAGTGAAGGCAGCAGAGGATCAAGTAGGTAAAAAGACGAGGGCTAGTAGAAATCCTTGGGTAACAGAAGAAATATTGAATTTAATTGATGAAAGGAGAAAATATAAAAATGCAATAAATGAAGCAGGCAAAAAGGAATACAAACGTCTCAAAAATGATATCGAGAGGAAGCACAAACTGGCTAAGCAGGGATGGCTAGAGGACAAATGTAAGGATGTAGAGGCTTATCTCACTAGCGGTAAGATAGATACCGCCTACAGGAAAATTAAAGAAACCTTTGGAGAAAAGAGAGCCACTTGTATGAATATCAAGAGCTCAGATGGAAACCCAGTTCTAAGCAAAGAAAGGAAAGCAGAAAGGTGGAAGGAGTGTATAGAGGGTTTATACAAGGGCGATGTGCTTGAGGACAATATTATGGAAATGGAAGAGCATGTAGATGAAGATGAAATGGGAGATACGATACTGCGTGAAGAGTTCGACAGAGCACTGAAAGACCTGAGTCAAAACAAGGCCCCCAGAGTAGACAACATTCCACTGGAACTACTGACGGGCTTGGGAGAGCCAGTCCTGACAAAACTCTACCATCTGGTAAGCAAGATGTACGAGACAGGCGAAATACCCTCAGACTTCAAGAAGAATATAATAATTCCAATCCCAAAGAAAGCAGGTGTTGACAGATGTGAAAATTACCGAACTATCAGTTTAATAAGTCACAGCTGCAAAATACTAACGCGAATTCTTTACAGACGAATGGAAAAACTGGTAGAAGCCGACCTCGGCGAAGATCAGTTTGGATTCCGCAGGAATGTTGGAACAGGTGAGGCAATACTGACCCTAAGACTTACCTTAGAAAATAGATTAAGTAAAGGCAAACCTACATTTCTAGCATTTGTAGACTTAGAGAAAGCTTTTGACAATGTTGACTGGAGTACTCTCTTTTAAATTCTGAAGGTGGCAGGGGTAAAATACAGGGAGCGAAAGGCTATTTACAGTTTGTACAGATATCAGATTGCAGTTATAAGAGTCGAGGGGCAAGGGAAGCAGTGGTTGGGAAGGGAGTGAGACAGGGTTGTAGCGTGTCCCCGGTTTTATTCAATCTCTATACTGAGCAAGCTGTAAAGGAAACAAAAGAAAAATTTGGAGTAGGTATTAAAGTCGATGGAGAAGAAATAAAAACTTTGACGTTCGCCGATGACATTGTAATTCTGTCAGAGACAGCAAAGGACTTGGAAGAGCAGTTGAACGGAATGGACAGTCTCTTGAAAGGAGGATGTAAGATGAACATCAACAAAAGCAAAACGAGGATAATGGAATGTAGTCGAATTAAGTCGGGTGATGCTGAGGGAATTAGATTAGGAAACGAGAAACTTAAAGTAGTAAAGGAGTATTGCTATTTGGGGAGCAAAGTAACTGATGATGGTCGAAGTAGAGATGATATAAAATGTAGACTGGCAGTGGCAAGGAAAGCGTTTCTGAAGAAGAGAAATTTGTTAACATAGAGTATAGATTTAAGTGTCAGGAAGTCGTTTCTGAAAGTATTTGTATGGAGTGTAGCCATGTATGGAAGTGAAACATGGACGATAAATAGTTTAGACAAGAAGAGAATAGAAGCTTTCGAAATGTGGTGCTACAGAAGAATGCTGAAGATTAGATGGGTAGATCACACAACTAATGACGAGGTATTGAATAGAATTGGGGAGAAGAGGAGTTTGTGGCACAACTTGACAAGAAGAAGGAACCGATTGGTAGGACATGTTCTGAGGCATCAATGGAACACAAATTTAGCGTTGGAGGGCAGCGTGGAGGGTAAAAATCGTAGAGGGAGACCAAGAGATGAATACACTAAACAGATTCAGAAGGATGTAGGTTGCAGTAGGTACTGGGGGATGAAGAAGCTGCATCAAACCAGTCTCAGGACTGAAGACAACAACAACAATAAATTACTCAGAAACTGTGCAGCATGATACGCGTTAAATCAATAAGAAAGGTCTCCTACTTCTTTACACTCGAGAATGAGGTCCTTAATAGCTACAACGGAAAAATAAAAGTACTAGAGACAAAGCTGTGACAGAACGTTAAAAGAATGTGAGAATTTCTATATCGGCAGGTGGCGTGTGCATTGCTGAATATAAGGTGTGGGTTATTTTTCGGCCGCACGACGTCTGGCTTTAGTAATTTCGAGTCTGCATTATTCGACACACTCGCAACCACGAGTGCTGCGCAATTGCTGCAATTCTTGTCTTCAGTTGCGAGCCGTCTTTCAGTCTAAGCTACAGTGTGTAATTCTGCTGGACAGCTTGGTTGCATGTTGAATAGTTGAGCCGTAAATTGGAAGGAAGAAGTCTTTCGTGCTGGGTTTCATTTCGCTACCAGATGTTCCACGTAAGACGTGGAACTTTACGAGGGAAGGCTCCAGCTGAAACAAAGTTTCTCCGATCGTAACACGGTGTTGCCGAGGCCCGGTCGTTTCTTGACGGTTAATATTGTCTGGTGACAAAAGCATTGCGTAAAGAGCACAAAAATACGATACGTCTGTGACTACTGGCCTGACACTTGGCAAATGTTATTTGTACCGTTACGTGTGCAGAAAACTCTACTCCTCATGTAACTCCCCAAAAGCCAGCTAATTACTAATACTAATTCAGTTAAGGAAAGTGGGAAGGAAAGACCGTAAAAGTCGTGGAACAAGTATCTCATGATAGACAGATATTTTACGAAAAGGAAAACTGGTGTAGCGATACTCACTGTATGACTTGAACCACACTACAGCTGGACGTAAATACGCTACTGGTCATTAAAATTGCTACATCACCAAGATGACGTGCTACAGACGCGAAATTTAACTGACAGGAAGAAGATGCCGTGATATGCAAATGATTAGCTTTTCAGAGCATGCACACAAGGTTGGCGCCAGTGGCGACACCTACAACGTGCTGACATGAGGAAAGTTTCCAACTGATTTCTCATACACAGACAGCAGTTGACCGGCTTTGCCTGGTGAAACCTTGTTGTGATGCCTCGTGTAAGGAGAAGAAATGCGTACCATCACGTTTCCGACTTTTATAAAGGTCGGATTGTAGCCTATCATGATTGCGGTTTATCGTATCGCGACATCGCTGCTCGAGTTGGTCGAGATCCAATGACTGTTAGCAGAATATGGAATCGGTGGGTTCAGAAGGGTAATACGGAACGCCGTACTGAATCCTAAAGGCCTCGTATCACTAGCAGGAGAATCTGATGCTTGACTGATATTCAGTGAATTAATCCCAACGGAATGTGATTCATTCACGAGAGAGGCGGTTTACAAAAAGACACGTTTGAACGATTTTAGAGTATTACTCGTCAGATACGTACGGAAAAACTGTCTGGGTGCTGTATTTCTTTAAGCAGTCGCTTGTCAGTATGGGACGCTTTACAGGAAGAAGTAATACGAAAGTATACTGGTGTCCAAAATTACTGCAACAAACGCAAATTTTACAAGGTTACATTTATTTTGCTACAAAACAGTATAAACAGGTGATGACAAAGTAGAAACAATGTAAAGAATACAATACGTAAATAAGTGCAACATGCATAACAGTAGACGAAAAATTCTTCCTTTTTTCCAACTTAACAGATTTGTGCACACATTATGAGAATAGGTTAATGTGCTAGCTATGGGGTTTGACCACCTCTGGCAGCAAGACAGGTCCGACAACAACGAAGCTGTGAATAACGTCATCAGTGTCCAGTGTCATTTTGAGGCAATAACGGCCATTCTTCCTGCGGAGCAGCTAACAAGTCTTGGAGAGTGGGTGGTGGTTGTTGACGTGATGCAACCCGTCTCCCTAGTGCATTCAAGACATGTTGTATGAGATTCAAATTGGGAGAGCGAGCAGGCCACGCCATTTGTGCAATATCTTTTGTTTCCAAGAAAATATCAACCACTCGTTCTCTATGAGGTCGAGCGCTGTCGTCCATCAATATGAAGTTTGGGCGCACAGCTTCTCGCAATAACCGTACATGAGGTCCCAAGATCTCTTCACACCAGGTAAACCTTCCCGATTCCCCGATACAATTTCATGAAGAGTGGTCAATATAATCCCAGCCCACACCATTAGTGATCCTCCTTGACATTGGTCTGTTTCCACAATGTTGGGGTCACGAAATCTTAATCCATATTCCCTTCAGATGCAAATTCGTTGAGTCACTCTCCAGACCAAACTGGGACTCATCTAACATTGGCTCACCGTCCGACTATCCAGGTGGCATGTTGACTACTCCACTCTACATGTTCCCTTTTGTGATAACGCGTCAGACGCGCACATACAACAGGTCTCCAACAATAAAGTCCACTCTTTCGAATCCTTCTGTACATCGTTTAACACGTCCAGTGGATGCTGCGGGGTACGATGCCAGCTGCACAGTACTAGGGCGGTTCCGTCGTGGCCTTGCAGCCAAATAACTGTCCTCTCTTTCTGTATTCACACGTGGTCGGCCCCGCCCTGGACGTCGGGATACAGTTTCGGTGTTTATGAACTGTTGCCACATCCGAGAACGAAAGAACGGTTCACGTTAGGCCATCGGGACAAATTAGTTTGCGACTGTCCTGCTTCCATTCTTCATATGGCCCTACACCGCAGAGAGTCTGGTAGGCGTCTTCTCTGTGCCATACTGCACCGTCTGTGACTGTATACACAGCTATTGTCGATAAGGGACTACCCAGCGAACACTACTCAGTTTGATGGGTGCCTTGACGTCATCTCTGGCTTGGTTTTTCGTTGATCGAACTGCCATCTTTCGTGCAAAACACGATCGTACGGACATACGTTGACAGTTTGTATTATTATGTTGTGAATTAAACGCAGGACTGGGAATCAGTGGTTCGTTGCTTTAATTTTGGACACCAGTGCAGAAGATCCAACGAAGAGATGTGCGTTTCGTGTTGGATTTGTGTAGTAAGTGCGAGAGATGTTACGAAGAGGTTAGACGTACTCGCACTCTACTGGCAAATGCTACAAGACTGGCGTGGTGCATCATGGCTAAAAGACAAGTAACATCTGCTTCACACAGTTGAATGAAAATATTAGTTCCCCACAAGTGCGTCTCATACTTTAACCACGACCTGAAAATGAAAGAAACTAGAGCTCGTGCGGAAGTATATGCGCAGTAGTACTGAACTTCGCCGGCCGGAGTGGTCGTGCGGTTCTAGGCGCTACAGTCTGGAACCGAGCGACTGCTACGGTCGCAGGTTCGATTCCTGCCTCGGGCATGGGTGTGTGTGATGTCCTTAGGTTAGTTAGGTTTAAGTAGTTCTAAGTTCTAGGCAACTGATGACCTGAGAAGTTAAGTCGCATAGTGCTCAGAGCAATTTGAACCATTTTTGAACTGAACTTCCAAGACACATTTCGGGAGGAGAACAATAAAGCAAGGAGGAGGGTGGGGATAATAGTGGTTCCATAAATGCTCTCCACTACACACCATACGGTGGTTTGAGTAGATGGAAGCGATCCTCTATGCTGTTAATAAGTTTCAGCTCTACTGGTAAGTGTGTGTTACCTTCGGACGCTACTGTCTGACTCTGTAGCATTCGTGGTTGCAGACTTCAAAGCAGGCGCCAACTGAGAACGTTCGCCTGTGCTTGATAAGCTGAAGACTTGTAGTTCATTCTCAACTCTCCATTTTATATAAGTTGTATTCTTCTGTTAGCTGGCTTGTTCTTTCTAGATGGGAACTTTCGATTTGGATAATGATTACTCCCCTTCTCTCTGCCCTATGAAAAATGACGTTTCAAAGTACCATGCTCATGTCTCGGAGCAATCTTATTTCTATATCGAAGTATAAAACTGGATGGGCGAAAATGTGTTCCCTAATATTTGCTGATCAGTGGGGTCATGAAGTGCTGTTATCAGCAGAGTAGTATTTACAGAGAAGGAATGGGAGAAAACATCGACAGTTCATTGTAAAATCAGTACAGGGCGAGTCAAAAGTCCTTGGACACCTTCATAAGTTGGAAGATTAAAGGGAGAATTGAACTGTGATGATGGGAACATACTTTTGATGTGGGGTCGCAACTTTTGGAGTGAATGTCATTCATGGCCGCCATCTTGTAATCCGCCATTTTGGGTTAAAGTCATTTTTTTTAGTGGGAAGGGGGGTGTATGACACATCAAATAACACTCGCTTGAGCTCTGGAATTTAGTGGTGTAATTTGTTTTTGTCTATCTTTTACAGTTCAGAAGTTATTAATGTTCAAAGTTTGGAAATTAGCTTCGTATCGACTGCTACAACACATGTTCTGTGTGTTGTCCATCCCGTGCAATGCACAACTGCATTCGCCGCAACCACTCTGACTGCACACGGAAGAGAGTGTCTCCTGCAATTTGGTCACAGGCGTGTTGTATGCGTTCCTCCAGGTGTCTCAAATCACGGATGCTCTCAGCATACACTATCTGCTTAAGATGTCCTCTGGAGTATTTTGTCCGTGTATAAAACTCCCCTCAAAATTTGTATGCGCGTGATTGAGAAAATGGTAGTGTAAGGCTTCCAGAAAAATGTAGACATTCTTTGATAGTTAATATCTGTAGAGCAAAATGACATCGTTGCAATTTTGAACGGTAGCGTCTTCCATTGTTTTCTCAACAGATCTTGGTACACGTGTTCCAGCAGGTGGCAGTGCAGCAATGAATGAAGCATGTAATGAACACAAGGCTGTTTTCAAGTGATACTGGAAGTACGAAAACAGGATGGCAATGGCGTGATTTGTACTGAACTCCGAACCATCAAGTACAACAATTTATCGTGTGCGGCATAAATCTGAAGCCTACGGTACTTTTCAGGATGTTCATAGGGAAAGGTCTGGCCGAACAAAAAAATCAAGAAGTCCAACTTCCAGCGCTGCTGTGTTGCAGCATTTTACTAGGTCACCGCAAAAATCTGTGAAGCAGGGTGCACGTGAAAGTGGGATAAGCCGATCAAGCGTACAACGAATTCTGAAAGCTGCAGAGTGGGAAGTGTACATCCCAAGACCACTCCGCGCTATGAACGAGAACGATTCAGATCGAACGATAGAGTACTGCGAATGGTTTGAAGACATGCTTTGCGAGGATGAATCGTTTGCAAAGATGATTATCTGGCGTGACGAGGTGCAATTCGAAATGAACACTAGTGTCAACTGCCACAAATGCTTGTACTGGGTCCCTGAAAATCCTCACGTTCACGTGGACGAACATGTTTATCTACCAGGTGTTTATTTGTGGTGTGGCCTGTCATGACGCAGTTTGATTGGCACATTCTTCTTTGAAAGTACCGTAACTGGAGAGGTGTATCTTCATATGCTGCAGACATCGATTTTACCTGCCATCCGGGATGTTTCCGAAATGAAAAATTTGTCAGAGCCTACTGGGTTGAAAATCTACCTGGGCGATAGATGCGTCGAAGAGGAGCTGTTGAGTACTCACCACTGTCTCCAGACCTTACACTTCTTGACTTCTACCTATGGGGGACCATGAAATATGTAGTTTACCAACAGAAGCAAGCTACGCTGAACGAGCTACGAGAAACCACAGGGGCGTTCTTTGAACCTCACATGGGTCACACTGACAGCCGTAGTTCGCTGAACAGTTCAGCGGCATCGAAGTTGTCTGGCTGCTAATAGGAGTCGCTTTGAACACACAAAATAACTTTCTCCTCGTGTAAGAACTGTAACGGTATGTCATTTTATTTCATTAATATTAACTGTCCAAAAGTGTGTACATATTTCTGGACCCTTTGTATTTTAAAAACCTTGAACAAGACTGTAAACAGCAAGTTTTCCAAGTTTAAAGTGTGCCGCACTAGTAGTAACTGTTATTAGCCCCGCGTATGTGTATATTTTTCTCTTTCTTTGAAGGTCAGTCTTAAAAAAGAAAAATGGCATCTTCAAGACAAATAGCAACGCTGCAACGCAAGGACGTGCTCCACGCGCATTTAGGGGAAAATAAAAACAAGTAACATTAAAATATATAGACGTCTACCTCTGTAGTCACTGGAAGTGGCAGGATGGGATTAAATCGTCTTGCGCCCGCCCTCAACATATCAGCACTCGTGTCACAACAGACGGCGAGCTCCGACCTAACGTAAGTAAGAGCCGCGCAGTTGTCTAGCAGGTGTCTGTCTGAGCTCATTCCTTGGCATCTGTCGGCCTCTCGGTGTGTGCAAACATCCCGCAGACGAGCTGTTGCCGTGGTGTAATCGCCATCTCTAGGTCCACATCCTGTTTAATTTAAACCGTTGTCCTTGAGATCGTTGTCCGACTTCAAAGACTGGTGCCATATCGCAGTAATGCGAACGACTGCGTGCGGGTATTTTTGCCCGGCATGACTGTAACATTCGTGGCACCCTGCCAGTACAAAACGTCATGTTTTCACTTGTGTCGCAATTATCTCTCTTGATACTGCAGTCACGTATTTCAGTTGACAGCGGCCAGTGGCTCAGCTATCGTTAAAGGTGCCAAAATTGGAGTATGCGTGATTGCAGTTCTTGAATTTACTAACAGTCTTCTTTTCTTAATGCCCTCCTCTTCTTTTACGTTGTTGTTGTGTTCTTTAGACCGAAGAACCGTTTGATCCAGTTCTCCACGGTACTCTGACCTATGCAGGCGTCTTCATCTCCGAATAACTAACTGCAACCTACATGCCTCTAAACCTGCTTACTGTATTTATCCCTTGGTCTCCTTCTACAACTCCCCTCTCCTCGCTCCCCCCCCCCCCCCCCCTCCGCACATCCCTGTAATACCAAACTGCCGGCCGGAGTGGCCGTGCCGTTCTAGTCGCTACAGTCTGGAACCGCGAGACCGCTACGGTTGCAGGATCGAATCCTGCCTCGGGCATGGATGTGTGTGATGTCCTTAGGTTAGTTAGGTTTAAGTAGTTCTAAGTTCTAGGGGACTGATGACCTCAGAAGTTGAGTCCCATAGTGTTCAGAGCCATTTGAACCATTTTTGAATACCAAACTGACAATTCCTTGTATCTCAGAATCTTTCGTATCAACAGATCGCTTCTTTTAGTCAAGTTATGGAAGTTACGGTACAATTTTTTTTACCCCCCCCCCCCATTCGATTCAGAACCACCTCATTAGTTACGCGATCTACCCATCTGATCTTGAGCATTCTTCAGCAGCGCCGTACTTCATAAACTTGTATTCTTGTCTGAACTGCGTATCACCCACGTCTCACACTCCAGACAAATATCTTCAGAAAAGAGACTTCTTTAAGCTTAAATTGATATTGAGTATTAACAAATTCCTCTACTTCAAAACTTCTTTCCTTGTTACAGCCAGTCTGCATTTTATATCCTCCTTACTTCGGCCATCATTAGTTATTTTGCTGCCCAAAGAGCAAAACTCATCTACTTTTAGCGCCCATCCGTGTTCTTAGTGTCCCATTTCGTAATTTAATTCCCTAAGATCGCCTGATTTAATAGAGTACGTTCCATTACCCTTGTTTTACTTTCGCTGATGTTATCATCTTATACCCTCTTTTCAAGACACAAATACAGATTCCTTGTGTGAGATTTACTAACGTGACCAGATGTGGATACCTCTTCTCCCTCCCGTCTCCCACGTATTATCCCCACGTTACTGATTTTTCAAACGTTGACAGATAGTAACTAATGTTGTCGGAAGTTCAAAGGGATGGAAAGCTTTCATTTCTAGATACCTTGATTTATAGAAAGGATGATGACACAATGGGACACAGTGTTTATCTAAAGTCGATGCACATGGATCGTTGCCTGCATGCATCGAGCTTTCATACATCGTTCCAAATGCACTGGGGTCCTGCGGATTATGGCAAGAGTAGCTTATGCCATTCAGGCGCAGAAACCTTGATACAACAGCTGAGTCATCTTAAAGCTGTGTTCAAGCAAAATGGCTATACAGAAAAACAGATCCGTCGTGCTTTCCAGATTGGACTTGGACTTACGCGGGAACCTTTGGAAGATACATATAAATTGGTGGTTTACCTACCTTTTTCCGGGAGCATATTTTCGAAAATAGGAAGAATTTTAAAAAGATATGAGAGCAAAGGAGTTTTTTGTCCGCCTCCCAAGATCAGAGCACTCCTTACCTCAGTAAAGGGTGAATTGTGATTGACGAAGCGCGGTGTGTACAAAATCCCCTGCCATTGTTGGACAACTTACATTGCTCGAACAATTCGTACCATTGAGGACCGATGTGTTGAGCACCAGCGCCACACACGTTTGTTGCAGCCTGAGAAATCTGCGGTGGCAGAGCACTGTCTTACCGAGGGACGTAACTGTTGTATGTAGGGACGTAAATGGTGGCCCCCCTGCGTCTCGCTCTTGGGACTGTCTTAAATGAATCTATTGAAATTCGACTATCTGACAGCCCTATAAATAGAGACAGGGGTTACTCTTAATTAAGATTAGGAACCTTTTTATCAGACATTAAAAAACAGCGGACTATGATTCAGCCCAACGAATAGTTTTCGATAGCGATTTATCCGTTTCGCCAGCTTCCATTACGGGGCTCTATATGTTCACTTGCGCTAGAGCACTGTATGTTCACTTGCGCTAGAGCACTGTAGGTTCACTTGCGCTAGAGATCAGCTAGATGATGTCTCGCACATACGCTGTTGGCCTTCCACGGTGTATAAGAGAGCCGCCTCGCCGCTCGCACCGACCTCATCAGGGACGGGGATGAAAAGCTAAATGAAAATTTGTGAATTCACTTGCGGGGAGTTAGTGTAATAGCATACCCACCTGAAGAAGGCGAACACGTGGACCGCGGAAATAATGCGTCAACATGGCCTCATGATCAGGCTGCAGACCAGAGAAGAATGTTGTCAGTTACTACGCAGGGAAAGACTATGCAGCCATCATCTATTATTTTTCGAGGTATTCTTGTCGACTTCGTTCCCCTCAGCGTTTTTCGTCCCGCGCTGAAGGTCGGTTATAGCCCTAGTTGTTGTAGCCACTAAAGCCACTTACTGAAATAATCGTTTCTCATCGAAGTTAACAGAAGGAAAGACGTAAAAATGTGTTACCTGTTCAGTTAATTTTTAGAGAGGAGATATGCAACATTCAGTTTTACAGATGCGTGGTTTATAAAAAAAGTAATGAGTCAAATTTTTTACTGACACGAGCTGCTCGTTCAAGGCGTGATCGATGAAGGGGAAGTCGCCTCCAAAACGCACCTGGCGTCATTCAGCTACAAACTGTCTTTCGGTTAGTATCTGCGTTTTGATGCAGCCCTGTCTGTAGGCTCGGTCGGGGCTTAATAAGGCAACTTTATATCGAACGGCGCTACGCCATCATATTAGATGTGGTACTCGAGAAACTGGCTTCGGACACGTTGACCATGATCCAGCAAGTGTTCGAAAGTGAAAGCCTCTCAAGGGATGCTGTTTTGAGACGTCACAAGTGTTTCAAAGCCGGTAGACACAGTGTGGAAGACGAACCCAGCCAAGACTCCGTCCACTCGTAGAAATGACAACAGTGTACAAGGTATGGACGACGTGTTAAACTCTGACTGTAGGTGAAGTGTTGGAATGATCTCAGACCACTTCGGAATTGATAAAATGACTCTGCAGTCATCCGAGTGAGACCGTGCATTACTGCCAGTTGTGAGTCCCATCATGAGAATGCACCAAGCCACCCGGTTCGCCACCGACTGCTCAGCCCAGAGCGGCACTTCAGAGCTTCCAACAGCCCACCTACAATCCCTTTGTGGACCCGTTCCCCCATCCCGCAGCGAAGACAGGCTTCAAAGCACCATACCATGAGACTACTGAGACCATAGCCTCTGCTTCGACGCTCTGCTTGAAGAACATTCCAGGAAAACTTCAAGATGCCTTTCAAGCAAAGAAAAGTCGTTGGCAGAAGTGTGGCAACACCCAAGGATCCTATTTAGAAGGATGTTGTTTGTAGTGATATCTTCAGTATATTTCTTCCAGATTTTATACAAATCCCGTATATTTATCATATGTTCGTTATTAAATTATTCGCCGGCCGGTGTGGCCGAGCGGTTGTAGGCGCTACAGTCTGGAACCGCACGACCGCTACGGTCGCAGGTTCGAATCCTGCCTCGGGCATGGATGTCCTTAGGTTAGTTAGGTTTAAGTAGTTCTAAGTTCTAGGGAACTGATGACCTCAGCTGTTAAGTCCCATAGTGGTCAGAGCCATTTGAACCATTTTTATTAAATTATTGAACCACGTGTCGCTGTCGTTACGACGTATTCGGACTGCAAATCCCCTTCAGACCATTCTGTTTCAAATTCTTTGTGGGTGTTAAACAGGCTACAGCCAGTTTTCTTCAGATTCTTAACTACGCCTTTATTTAACTCTATACTCCGATAAACACGGTGCAGTGCAGAGGACCATTCCCATTGTACAACGTATAACGGTTTCATATGGGGCGCGTGAAGAACGACTGCTTATAAGCCTCTCTCTATAATTAGTGTAGTCTTCTCATCGCGGTCCCTGTGGGAGCTGCACGCAGATGGTGTCTGCCATTTAAGACGCGTAACATCTCGTGGAAGCCTACTTAGAATATTGAAAGCGTCTCATCTACGCTCTTCCTGGGTCAAGCAAACCCATCGCCATTCGTGCTGTCATTCTTTGTACACTTTCAATATTACACTGTAAACCCGTCTCTGATGGTCCCACATTTTGCGAAATATTCTAGGATGGCTCACACGAGTATTTTGCAAGCAATTTTTTTTGTAAACTGATTACATTTACCCAGTACCCAGCAATGAACTGAAGTTCACCATCTGCTTTATCAAATGGTTCAAATGGCTCTGAGCACTATGGGACTTAACATCTTAGGTCATCAGTCCACTAGAACTTAGAACAAGTAAAACCTAACTAACCTAAGGACATAACATACATCCATGCCCGAGGTAGGATTCGAACCTGCGACCGTAGCGGTCGCACGTTTCCAGACTGAAGTGTCTAGAACCGCTCGCCCACACCGGCCGGCTCTGCTTTACCAAGATCTAAAGTTGTATGACGGTGCCATGTCATATCCCCATAAATTGTCCCACCCAAGTACTTCTATGACTTGAGGGACTTCAGTCGTATTTCATCCGTGTTGTAGATGTCTGTTTCATGCACCAATGGTGACTTCTGTTCATCGGCGACGCAGGATGGAATTTGCACGCCAGTATCGCAACTGGACGTCCAGTAAGTGGCGACAGGTGGCCTTTTCAGATGAATCATGTTTTATGCTCCATTGGACGCATTGCTGTTTACATGGATGGCGTGAAACGTCTGTAAGCAAACAGCCTGCAACAATTGTCAGAAGTGTCCATGCCAGGGGAGGGAGCGATATGGCCTGGGGAATGTTTTCGTGGCATTCCCTGGATGATCGCGTCATTCAGGAAGGTACAACGGATCGACCCAAGTATACATCAATCTTTGTGGACGATGCCCAACGCTACATGCAGTTTGTTTTTTCCTCGGCTCGATGGCATCTAGCAGCAGGATAATGCAATGTGTCACACAGCTCGCACCCTACGTGTGTGGTTCGAAGAGCACCAAGATTAGTTCACCTTACTGTAAGGTGGCTATAATTTCGCACCTTACAAGCACTCATCCACATACTTTGCCGTGATCTACAAACACGATGAGGTATAATGTAATAGGTTGTACATTGTATATACACTCCTGGAAATGGAAAAAAGAACACATTGACACCGGTGTGTCAGACCCACCATACTTGCTCCGGACACTGCGAGAGGGCTGTACAAGCAATGATCACACGCACGGCACAGCGGACACACCAGGAACCGCGGTGTTGGCCGTCGAATGGCGCTAGCTGCGCAGCATTTGTGCACCGCCGCCGTCAGTGTCAGCCAGTTTGCCGTGGCATACGGAGCTCCATCGCAGTCTTTAACACTGGTAGCATGCCGCGACAGCGTGCACGTGAACCGTATGTGCAGTTGACGTACTTTGAGCGAGGGCGTATAGTGGGCATGCGGGAGGCCGGGTGGACGTACCGCCGAATTGCTCAACACGTGGGGCGTGAGGTCTCCACAGTACATCGATGTTGTCGCCAGTGGTCGGCGGAAGGTGCACGTGCCCGTCGACCTGGGACCGGACCGCAGCGACGCACGGATGCACGCCAAGACCGTAGGATCCTACGCAGTGCCGTAGGGGACCGCACCGCCTCTTCCCAGCAAATTAGGGACACTGTTGCTCCTGGGGTATCGGCGAGGACCATTCGCAACCGTCTCCATGAAGCTGGGCTACGGTCCCGCACACCGTTAGGCCGTCTTCCGCTCACGCCCCAACATCGTGCAGCCCGCCTCCAGTGGTGTCGCGACAGGCGTGAATGGAGGGACGAATGGAGACGTGTCGTCTTCAGCGATGAGAGTCGCTTCTGCCTTGGTGCCAATGATGGTCGTATGCGTGTTTGGCGCCGTGCAGGTGAGCGCCACAATCAGGACTGCATACGACCGAGGCACACAGGGCCAACACCCGGCATCATGGTGTGGGGAGCGATCTCCTACACTGGCCGTACACCACTGGTGATCGTCGAGGGGACACTGAATAGTGCACGGTACATCCAAACCGTCATCGAACCCATCGTTCTACCATTCCTAGACCGGCAAGGGAACTTGCTGTCCCAACAGGACAATGCACGTCCGCATGTATCCCGTGCCACCCAACGTGCTCTAGAAGGTGTAAGTCAACTACCCTGGCCAGCAAGATCTCCGGATCTGTCCCCCATTGAGCATGTTTGGGACTGGATGAAGCGTCGTCTCACGCGGTCTGCACGTCCAGCACGAACGCTGGTCCAACTGAGGCGCCAGGTGGAAATGGCATGGCAAGCCGTTCCACAGGACTACACCCAGCATCTCTACGATCGTCTCCATGGGAGAATAGCAGCCTGCATTGCTGCGAAAGGTGGATATACACTGTACTAGTGCCGACATTGTGCATGCTCTGTTGCCTGTGTCTATGTGCCTGTGGTTCTGTCAGTGTGATCATGTGATGTATCTGACCCCAGGAATGTGTCAATAAAGTTTCCCCTTCCTGGGACAATGAATTCACGGTGTTCTTATTTCAATTTCCAGGAGTGTATATTGGACAACAACGTTTATCATTTAGTAGTACTAGTTGCCTGCATCATTCATTTATGTTTATATTGTAATTTACAGAATTAAGAGATCCTAAGACCTGCTTCAGGGGGTAGTCAGACAGGGCCAAATCATCATTTTAGCGTTTATTATTTTCCGTTGCGCACATTCATTGTACACTCGCGGCACTATCGTCGGCATGGCTCTGCATCCATATGGGTACCTTCCGGAACGTCATTGACTCCCTTCCTGCACTTCTCACAGCGGTCCTATATGCAACATGTGGTTATTTGGGCTTGTAATAAGTGTTCACGTTAATGTGACTGGGCACTGTACTATCATACGTCCTCTAGGAAAAGTCCTTAAATTCTATTTACAGTGCTAAAAAGTGATTAGAAAGACATTGTATCATGATCACTTACTCATCAGCACGATAATCAGTCTGGAAATAAGGAAACGAGTCATGAAAGCAACTGTCTGTAGTGTGAAACGATTTGGGCGTGAAACTTGGACAGAAGGAAAATAAGAAAGGGGACAGGTGTTGTGTTGTTTAAGGTTGTTGGCATCCGTTGTTTAAGGTCCATAGTTGCGGCGTTGTCGTGTGTCTGCAGGCTGCCGCTTCAACTTTGCGTTGCCATGGCGAAATAAAATCCCTTTAGACTCTCTATCTCCTACAAAATAGCGTTAAAAATCTGTTCATCATATATGATGGAGATCTTTATTGTGTGTAAGGAGGTCAAAAATCTGTTCGTACTTTTAACGAGGCTCAGGGTTATGTTAATTTTTCTGGCCAGGAACCAGCTTCACACTTCTAACTTCGTATCTCGAAAACTATTGAACTCACATACCTACTGTTTTATTTTGTTGTTTGACTGGCAATGGCAAGGAAATCGTTTCTAAAGAAGAGAAATTTGTTAACATCGAGTATAGATTTAAGTGTCAGGAAGTCGTTTCTGAAAGTATTTGTATGGAGTGTAGCCATGTATGGAAGTGAAACATGGACGATAACCAGTTTGGACAAGAAGAGAATAGAAGCTTTTGAAATGTGGTGCTACAGAAGAATGCTGAAGATAAGGTGGGTAGATCACGTAACTAATGAGGAGGTATTGAATAGGATTGGGGAGAAGAGAAGTTTGTGGCACAACTTGACTAGAAGAAGGGATCGGTTGGTAGGACATGTTTTGAGGCATCAAGGGATCACAAATTTAGCATTGGAGGGCAGCGTGGAGGGTAAAAATCGTAGAGGGAGACCAAGAGATCAATATACTAAGCAGATTCAGAAGGATGTAGGTTGCGGTAGGTACTGGGAGATGAAGAAGCTTGCACAGGATAGAGTACCATGGAGAGCTGCATCAAACCAGTCTCAGGACTGAAGACCACCACAACAACAACAACAACAACAACCAAATTACATCGCTCGGGAATTTGCTAAAATCGCATTGCGTTTGCCGTAGATAAGGTTTGGAAAGCGGCGTATTCTTCAAGTTTTGTCAATGTTTAAATCATAGCAGAGATATGCGGCGTGCCCCAGAAGTGTTTGCGACAGACTGCTAGCGGAGATGGGGCACATGAGAATTGCGTAGCAGCCAAAGACCGCAAACGTCAGGCGTAAGTAGTATCAGAGGTCGAAGATCGGAAAGGAAACGAGAGAGTGATTCGTCTGAAAAATTTATTGTACACAATGAATACATAAGGTGTCCGATCATGAATAATGTTGCGACAGATCCTCGAAATTGGCACCATCAGACATCACGCATGCCTTCACCGACAGAACACTGACTGCCGGACACACTCGAGTTTCTTTGATTGTAGCAGCTGCGCACACGATTCTTGAGAGGGGATCCATGTCACATTCCACAGGACCGCGTTGCGTGACAGGTGGTTCGCTGCAGAAAGATATCAGGATCTGATAAATCCAGTGAGCGTGGGAACAGGCCGGTCCACCACGCCCACCCAATCCATCGATGCGGGAATGACCTGTTCAAATGCCTACGAATACAAAATGAGCAGACACCCCATATGTTGGAACCAAGTACTGCGCTTCACATTTGCTGGAACACCTTCAAGCAAGTGGGGTTCCCCTCCATTACTCTCGTGTACAGCACCATCTAGCTGCGTACGACGACGTTTGCCGCGATAGGTTGCCATGCAGCTTTCAATCCTTATGCAGCGTCCCACCTCCCCGAGAAGTGGCAACATTGGCACCCTGTATAGTTCAAATTCTCTGCTACAAACGTCACCGAAAAATTCTAAAAATAGATCGTGGTACAAATCACTCTCTTTTGATGGTTTTCTTCATAATACTAAACGCGACGTCGTCGCAAATTTCAACCTTAACCCTTTAAGTGACAGAATGTTTTATCCAGCATAATAATGAAATACATGTCAGTAAGTACTATTCCGAAAAACTTCCTACTTGAGAAGAGGCAAGTAAGACGATTTGCGCTATGAAAGTGAGAACACAGTGGGAACTGACAGTGCCAGCCTATCCATTGGTGTAGTGTTCGCAGGAGCAGACCAGCCTGCCAACTGCTATAGAAGTGCTAGAGGTTTGGTGTGATGTTGAAGATCAACTGGAGAGCTGCCAGGAACAGTACAGGGAAGTAGATCTGTACAGAGGCACATACGAACAACAAGCGACTAACTCGGACAACACATTTTAAGGCAACAACGTCTAAGCATACATAGTCCGACCCAAGTTCGAAATGCTTTCAGGTAATTCAGTCAGCCTTCGAGGAACAAACTGCACACCCACTAACTGTTAAGCTACCTACATTTGAAGAGGGGAAAAAAATACCTATCTACCCACTGAATGTTGGACAATGACAAGCTAGATGCCAGGATAACACGCAACGTCAAACGCGCTCAGTTGCGTAACCCGAGTGATATTTGACCGGACGTTCGCCTGCTAATTGTACCTTGCAAGCTATCCGAGCAGAAAAACGAGCCCACTCAGCCGTGTGATGTTATCATTACAGCTCCGTGATTCAGAAATCATCGGATCACCGAACTGGCTAGTTATGACCGTTCGACGCTGCCCCATAGATCGGCTGCTGCGAATATGCGGCACTGTAAACAATGTAACGAGCCGTGAAGCACAGTTGTCATGTGCCATCTTTGGTAACGGCATTTCTCGCGGACCTCTGCAGAGGTGGCAACTTTTATGTGGAAGTATGTCGAGTGTGAATTTCAGGATATCTGACCCACCGGAATTACTCACAAGGAAAGCATATGTCCAGCGGCATATTGTTCATCCTTTGCACGATCGTAGTAACGAATGCTCCTCTAGTAGGGTGCATTTCTGAAGCATTTTCGAGAAATCGAGGTTCAGAGTTTTACTAGCTAGTTGAATATCATACGAGAACGTCAGGCAATCGGCTAAGGCGGCAGACTGCAAGCCTACAGTACTGTGTTCGAATGGCGTTATTTTCTTTCTTTGTTTCCTAAGCATACATAGTCTGACCCAAGTTCGAAATACTTTCAGGTAATTCAGTCAGCCTTCGAGGAACTAACCTTCCAACAAACACTTGTTCCGTTACACCTAATCGTGTTTCTTCGGAAAAGAAAAACTGATGTATGATGGTTGTGATGATGATGATGATGATGATGATGATGATGATGATGACGGCAGTGGCGCATTCCCATCCAAGTATACAAAGAAACTTGTGATGTAATGAACATTTGTTTATGGGTACATCCATGCGCGTATTAAAAACTTTTCACAATGAAGTCATTCCACTTAAAAGTCTAAATCGTCACTAGTATGCCGATAGTATTTGGAGCGAAATTATATTGTAGAAGCATTGAAAAGACAGTGCAGACTTACACCAAACGTATCTTGTGAATGCCTCTTTCTCTACTCTGACGTTTGAGTGCCAGTAATGGTAGCGGACTACACACCTCATTAATTTAAAAGTGGACACAAATAGTCTCGACCGCAGAAACATTTACTTTGATGGTGACCAGTTTCGGCCAGTTTTTACCATCCTCACCCCCTCATAACATGAGGGCAGGCGGTGGCGGTGAATGGAGGGCAGTTGACAGTCGTGAAGACACCCGCTCCATTCAGTGCCACCGCCTGCCGTCATGGTATGAGGGTCTGAGGATGGTCAAAAACTGCCCGAAACTGTTTACCTTCAAAATAAATGTTTCTGCGGTAGAGGCTGTTTGTGTCCATTTTTAAAGTTCCTTTTGCCAGGCCGCTGTTCTCCACGAGAAATGTTCTCAAAAATTACGCCTGTTTAACATCTGCGATACTAAGCGAATATCCTGGAATCCAGTACCTGTTTCGGTTGCCCATCTAACGCTTTCCAGGAGCGACAAAAATTTTTATTTTAAATATTTCGCCTAATTATTGACCGAATTTAGAAATTTAAAATGCATTTCCTAATGAGAGCACTTAGCTATTTCCAACAGACTTTCCACATAATTTCAAATCTTTATCAAACTTTTTCTCGCTGACATCCTCCACGAAATGATGAAATGAAAAACCTTTATCGCACACTACGTATTCTGTGTTCAATCAGTAAATCTTCAGCATCAGACATGACGTTTAGTTTAATACTGTACTTCTTTACAATCGATTCGATTCGCAACTCATTTCGCAACTCATTTCGCAGACAGTATCAACTTATGTCACTGAATGTACCTGCAAAATCATATCATTGTACGACACAGTTCAGTACATACGATGTCATAAACATTGTGAAGCGTAAAAAACTAGCTTTAGCTTAAAATTGATTGCAAATTATTCAAATTGTGTCCAGCCAGCTTTTCATAGTGAGAGCATTTAGCACTTCCAGCAAACTTGAAGCATAATTTCAAACCATTTCTAAATTTTTTCTTGCTAACGTGCTAAATGTCAAATGGGAGTTCGAGACAGTTGGAGGTTTACTCGTTTGAAAGGAATGGCCACACAGACAGAAGTTTTAAGGCAAACGGCACGTATTGATGGTAACCAGGTACGAATAGCGGAGCTGTCAAGTGTTTACGCTCTTCGAATCACTTTCGCCTGTACTGATTTTCTTTTGGTTGCCCTGATATAATTACCCATTTGTCTACTTTGTGTCTGAAGGTGTCTCTTTCTAGGATATCCGCTGGTCTTATATTTACATTATTTAGGCATTTTCGAATTTCATCCAGCCAAGCTGTGGAATTCTTAAGTGAGGTTACATAATCTACGCACATCAAAAAAAGTTTTGTATCACCTCGGTTCCGAGCGTTTCGGAACCTGTACAGAAAATTGGTCTAGAGATCAACATAAACATCATTTCCTCCCTTTTTATTGCTCATGAAAACCACACATTGCATGTTGTACCACCATATTGCGAGACCTTCAGAGGTGGTGGTCCAGCTTGCTGTACACATCGGTACCTCTAATACCCTGTAGCACGTCCTCTTGCATTGGTGCATGCCTGTATTCGTCGAGGCGTACTACCCACAATTTCATGAGGGTACTATTGGTCAAGATTGTCCCACTCCCTCAGAGTGGTTTGTGGGTCAAGTGGTCCATAAATAGCCCTTTTCAATCTATCCCAGGCATGATCGATAGAGTTCGTGTCTGGAGAACATGCTGGCCACTGTAGTCTAACGATGTCAATATCCCTAAGGAAATCATTCACAACATGTGCACGATGGGGGCGCGAATAGTCGTCCATGAATATGCTGCCGATATGGTTGCACTATTTGTCGGAGGATGGCATTCACGTATCGTACAGCCGTTCGGCGTACGTCGGCCCCACATAATGCCACCTCAAAACAGCAAGGAACCTCCACCTTGCTGCAATCGCTGGACAATGTATCTAGTGCGTTCAGCCTGACCGGGCAGCCTCCAAATACGACTCCGACGATTGTCTGGTTAAATGCATATGTGACTCTTATCGCTGAAGAGAATGTCTTGCCAATCCGGAGCGGTCCATTCGGCATGTTGTTGGCCCGTTTCTACCGCGCAGCAAGGTGGTTCAAAAATGGTTCAAATGGCTCTGAGCACTATGGGACTCAACTGCTGTGGTCATAAGTCCCCTAGAACTTAGAACTACTTAAACCTAACTAACCTAAGGACAGCACACAACACCCAGCCATCACGAGGCAGAGAAAATCCCTGACCCCGCCGGGAATCGAACCCGGGAACCCGGGCGTGGGAAGCGAGAACGCTACCGCACGACCACGAGATGCGGGCCAGCAAGGTGGTGTGGTTGCAAATATGGACCTCGCCATGGTCGTCGGGAGTGAAGTTGCGCCATGCAGCCTATTGCGCACAGTTTGAGTCGTAATACGACGTCCTGTGGGTGCACGGAAAGCATTATTCAATATGGTGGCGTTGCTGTCAGGGTTCCTCCGAGCCATAATCCGTAGGTAGCGGTCATCCACTGCAGTAGTAGACCTTGGGCGACCTCGGCGAGGGATGTCATCGACAGTTTCTGTCTCTCTGTATCTCATCCATATCCGAACAACATCGCTTTGGTTTACTCCGAGAGGCCTGGACTCTTCCCCTTTTGAGAGCCCTTCCTGGCGCAAAGTAACAATGCGGACGCGATCGAACAGTGGTATTGACCGTTCAAAAATGGTTGAACTATAGACAACATGAGCGGTGTACCTCCTTTCTAGTGGAATGAGTGGAACTCATCGGCTGTCGGATTTTCTCCATCTAATAGGCGCTGCTCATGCATGGTTGTTTAAATCTTAGGGCGGGTTTTGTGACATCTATGAACAGTCAAAGAGACTGTTTCTGTGATACAATATCCACAGTCAGCGTCTATCTTCAGGAGTTCAGGGAACCGGCGTGATGCAAAACGCTTTTTGATGTGTGTATTATTATCTTCATCAATTGATTTTCTGGTTGTCGGCTCAGATGGCCAAAGAATTTCATTCGCCTTTTCCTAATATGAATTTCGATGTTTGAAAACTTTTCTATTGTTTCAATTTATTGTAGCACATAACCGTCTTGGGTATGTCTTCCTCCTAGAATTTTCCTGGTGGTGTTGCTCTCTTCTTTTTTGATGTCTTCAAGCTGTTGTTTTCTATTACAGGTTAGTGCTTCACTTGAGTAGAGGACTGCTGGTTTTATGACAGTATTGCAGTGTCGAATTTTTGCCCCTCTTGATATTGATTTTTTGTTTTAGAAGTTTTGCGTTAACCCTAACCCTTTCTCAATTTTTTGAAGGCGACGTTGCTGTGAGTTTTTTTCAATAGCTGTCGGTTCGATGGATTCTCCAAGGTAGCTGAAGTACGGGACCCTGTTAATTTTACCATATTTTGTTTTCCAGCTTCCAATTTCTGTTTTTGAACAACAGAATTCAGTTTTCTCAATTGACATTTGTAAACCTACTTTTTATGCACACTGTTTGAGTATTGGCAGATGTTTGACTGCAGTCTGCTTATCCTCTGTTAGTGCCGCCAAGTCGTCCGCAAATGCAAGATATGGTATTTAGAGGTTGTTTTTGGCAACGCCCAGTCGGATTGGTTTCCAAACCCCACATTTCTTAACCTCTTTCTCCCATTCTTCCGTAACTTTGTCTAGAACTACGTTGAACAGAATAGGAGAGAGTATTATTATTATTCCAAAGCAATTAGAAGCTTTCCTGTTTTTACACTGAGCTGTCCTTCACTATTCTTCAGAAAATTATTAGTCCTTTCCCACATCATCTGCAAATCTTATTCTCGGTTTTTCTAGTGATCCCCTTCCACCTGTATGAAACTGTCTCCTTCCGTTCTCTTTACACGACTAATCCACTTAACCCCTATAGATCTTATTTTTGCACCTATTTGAGGTTCTCTAAATAGTTTGTGCACTTCTATCTTTATTAGACTCTACATTCTCCACTCGCAGAGCCCCTCACTGCTCTAAAATTTTCGCTTGGTGTTCTGAGGCGCTCTCCCTCCCTCTCTCTCTCTCTCTCTCTCTCTCTCTCTCTCTCTCTCTCTCTCTCTCGCCTGGCTACCTTGGGCGGCCCCTCCTCTGCGCCTGCGCAGGTGTTCTGAGTAATCATCCGTGCCGCGTGGCGTGGCAGCGCCCGGGCCGGCCTTGGAGTGCTGTTCGTTATAGTGCAAGCTGTAATACAAACATCACAACAAGAGGCTACTGCGCAACGCACGTCAGCATTAATGCTGCGCCCCGGCGACTTTTCCGGAATGCTGTCCCACGATCCTCCCCGACAGTCGCCGGCTGGCTCCGTCGCCGCGTCGCACACACTACAGTGGACACAGATTAGCAGCGCGAAGGGCAGCAGTTGTTCCGGAGTTTGACGTCTGGCGTAAATTTACCGCCGCCGAAGTGACATGCTCTGAGCCATATCACTCTTACTTGCTAAAAATATGCCGACGCTCCACAAGCACCTGCGAATATTTTGAGAATATGCTGCCAGACTACCGCGCGCACGCGGCATGGCGGGCTTTTCGTAACGCCGGGAATTTTCTCTGAGTTGTCTCAAGGCTAGCGCGGGTTTCGGCGCGGAATGTCATTTTGGGTTTGGTGTGGTCGTGTTGGAGGAGGAGACAGCGAAGTGATTCCATCGAATACGTCGAGGTATAGGAGAGACGTGGAATCAAGTAGCGAGTATTTTCCGTAATTTATATTTCCGATGACATAAAGTGTATCAAGACTTAAGTAAGAATAAAATTAGAATTATATGTTAGTACCTTCAGCTGCTGACGGGCGTTGATATATATCAACGGGGACGGGTAAAAAACGTGTGCCCCGACGTGGACTCGAACCCGGGATCTCATCTTCACATGGCAGACGCTCTATCCATCTGACAAGGGAACCTCCCCATCACACCCCCCTCAGATTTAGTTATAAGTTGGCACAGTGGATAGGCCTTGAAAAAGTGAACACATATCAATCGAGAAAACAGGAAGAAGTTATGTGAAACTATGAAAAAATAAGCCAAATATACAAACTGAGTAGTCCATATACAAGATAGGCAACATCAAGGATAACGTGAACGTAAGAGTGCCGTGGTCTCGTGGTTAGCGCGAGCAGCTGCGGAACGAGACGTCCTTGGTTCGAGTCTTCCCTCGAGTGAAAATTTTACTTTCTTTATTTTCGCATAGTTACGATCTGTCCGTTCGTTCATTGACGTCTCTGTTCACTGTAATAAGTTTACTGTTCACTGCAATAAGTTTAGTGTCTGTGTTTTGCGACCGCACCGCAAAACCGTGCGATTAGTAGACGAAAGGACGTGCCTCTCTAATGGGAACCGAAAACATTTGATCGCAAGGTGATAGGTCAACCGATTCCTCCACAGGAAAACACGTCTGATATATTCTATACGACACTGGTGACGGCATGTGCGTCACATGACAGGAATATGTTGTCGACCCACCTAACTTGTACACTTGGCGAATGGGTAAAAAGATTCTTGTACTTTTCCCGATTTAGGTTTTCTTGTGGATGTGATAATCACTCCCAAAAAAGTGATGAAAACATGAGTTTGTCACCTAAACTGGAAATAAAAAATTAAACTTTTCACTCGAGGGAAGACTTGAACCTAGGACCTCTCATTCCGCAGCTGCTCACGCTAACCACGGGACCACGGCGCTCCTAACTTCTTATAATCCTTGGTGTTGCCTATCTTGCGCATGGACTACTCAGTTTGTATATTTTGCTTATTTTTTCATAGTTCCACACAACTTCTTCCTGTTTCCTCGATTGATCTGTGTTCAGTTTTTCAAGGCCTATCCACTGTGCCAACTTATAACTAAATCTAAGGGGGGTGCGATGGGGAGGTTCCCTTGTGAGCCACCGAGGGGCAGAGGATAGTGCGACTGCAGGGACTATCTCGCGCACGCCTCCCGCGAGACCCACATTCTCATCTTATATGTCAACACACTACATTCGTGGTGTCCATACCCAATCCTCTCATTACTCGTGGAAGACATTCTTACAAACTCTCGTAAGATTTCGAGTAATATGTGTGCATCCACACAGAAGGAGGATACGGCCGCTATTGTCGGAACTATATACTCATATGGATATGGTGTCTGTTATTTCGAACATTAGTACACATATTACCCGAACTCTTACGGCACTTGGTAGAATGTCTTCCACGAGTAATGAGTGGGTTGGCTAGGGACACTACGAATGTAGTGTGTGGACGTATAAGATGAGAATGTGGGTCTCGCGGGAGGCGTGTGCGAGATAGTCTCTGCAGTCGTACTACCCTCTGTGCCCTCGGTGGCTCAGATGGATGCCGGCACGGTAGCTCAGCGTGTTCGGTCAGAGAGTTAGCAGCCCTCTGTAATAAAAAAAACCTGAGTGAATCGATCAACAAGGAACTTAAACGGATGTCTTACGACGTCCGCCCGAAGCAGATGCAACGAACGAAAGCGAACAAAATGAGTTAAAAAAAATGGCTAGAGCATCTGCCATGTAAGCAGGAGATCCCGAGTTCGAGTCCCGGTCGGGGCTCACATTTTCACCTGCCCCGTCGATATATATCAACGCCCGTCAGCAGCTGAAGGTATTAATATATAATTCTAATTTTGTTCTAGACGGCTGCCAGGTCATATCCATATAAGTATCAGTAAGAATAGGTTGAAATAATTGAAATTCTCATGAACTGGTGCAAGTTATAATGACCCTGTAGTGATTGTTGAACAAACTAATAAAATGCACTATAAAGTTTCGTGAGTGCGAGTAATGGCAGCAGCAAACCGACATCAAAGTTGTTTGAGACGCCTAACAATTCCAGATATCTATTAATAGACTACTCATACAGAAAGATAGAATTTTTATATCCCGTCTGCATGTTAAGATTGCAAACTGATAGGTATAAATAACTGGTTTCAAAATAAATCCAAGGAATAGTATAACTAAATTCTGAAACTGTTCTCTCATTTCAGCTTTTCCTCTCATTAACAATATATTATTTGAATAAGGAGTGTAACCGTGATCGTATTTGTTACGGAAAACAAAACGTCTGCCTGTTCCGCAGTTAAGACAGAAACGATGGCTCAGATGTGTCTCATATCGTTGTCTTTGAATCATTTGCGTGCTTTGAACAGGAAGTACTAATACCCTACACAGAGTGCACAGTTCATGTTTGTGGGAGAAATCTAGATGGTAATTTACTGTGAGAGCCCACCTTTTTCTTTTCATGTTTATCTCTTTCGTGATTTAGCGTGTCGTTTGAAGTCATAACAGGCTTGTAAAACAACCATTCAAATATATCTATCAGTCTCGTATCATCATGAAACTAGGCTGCCAGGACTGTTGCTTTAATAGACCAGAAACGCCGTCAGGGCAAATGAGTGACGTAAGTGTTGTAACTTTCAGCTTCTCATTCTTCCTTCCGTCTGCTGTATACGGTGACGTATGAACTGTGACGTAACCTAGTAAGTTACGTAAAATCCAGCCACTTTTAGAACAGAAAGGGGTAGCGCTGGGAAAGGACACACACACACACACACACACACACACACACACACACACACACACACACACAGTGAGTGAGTGAGTGAGAGAGAGAGAGAGAGAGAGAGAAATGGATGCCCTGGAATTCACGCATGGGCTCTTCATGCCACCGGCTTTCAACTCATTTCGCTGATGAATTCTTTTACTAGAACATCCTTTCCACACTTCTCTTCAGTTTGCTCTGAGACGCACACAACGGCGACTGAAGATGACTGATTACGGTGTTCCAGCAAAACACGCGTTTCAGAGCGAATATGATTGACATGATCTGCTTAATCGAACGGAAGATAGTTCTTACGGGAGTTCGGTCGCCATGTGTGTTACTAATAAACTAAATATCTTCCTTGTAGTAGTCGCTGAACTCCCGACCAGATGAAATCTTGATTCGACGTCGACATCAAAGTCTGCTAAATCAGTATTCCAGACTTTATTGCACATTGACTAAACATCGGACAAGAGACTAGCATACATCGTTAAGTTAGACTGAGATTCTGTTCAGACAGTGACATTCAAACAATTAAACAGAACACTGTTATAAAAGATTCAATATACATGTTGACATTACTATGTACTATGTTAGAGTTGGTCTTACTCCTTCCTGCTGTCTCTTTGCGGTGCTTGCAAAGACGTCAGGCGATGTACTACTGTTAACGTCGCCGCACGAAGTCCATACGGAATACCTCACGTAAATAAACAAAACAACCACAACAGGACGCGCTCCCTCATAAACCTTCACACATAGTATAGATACTTCTAACTATTAAAATGATCTTTCTACTCAACTTCAACGAAACGGACCGTTGATTTATATATCAACCTTGTACGGCATATTACTGTTTCCTTGACAATGAAATAGCGGAAAAACCTGTACCCCGCCTTACTTTTTGTCCACGGAATATGTTGTTTACAGAATATTTACTGGAGCAGATACAACATTAAAGCTAAATAATGATAGCAACATCAGTCAGTTACATCGCAAGCAATGTGTTATTATTTATTATTATGCTGATCTCGGAAAATAGACATTATCAACACAAAAGAATGGTTTTTAGTCTCACTTTCAAATAATAAATGAATAATTTATTATGATTTCTTAGTTACTACAAATTCCATGCACGATATTGTCCAAGTCCCAAGCTGAGCGGCGGACCTGTGTCTGAGTGTGGATCTCTTAGCCGGTAAGAGCATTTCCGACAAATGGAGCCGTTCCGGTTTCGAATCCCAGTCCAGCATTCGGTTTCAGTCTCTCTGGAAGTTTAAAAACAGTGCACAATCCGAACAGAGCGAAAGTTCATTTTGCAACATACAGTAAAAATTCGTCGTTGTGCCCCTTTATTTCACAAATATGTCTACCAAGCGAATTATGGCTAGTTTTAGAAATAGTAGACCTACTACTGGACTACCATAGTAATATGCTACACTCTGGTAGATACGGTCTTGCTGTGGGTTTTGGTTGAGTGACAAGGACATAAAGCGCGTAGTTCCATTACAATTACTTAACATCTGCCACTCGTCGCTACAGTGTTGACAATTTGAGACATCGGCTGTCGTTCGGTTGAACGCGACACGCAAACACGGCGGGCTACTTTACCAGTGCTGAAGTGCTGTTACACGTAACGCGGAGCTGTGTTCGAAGCGACTGCCGTCAGGTATAACGGGAACGCCATACAGCTGATTTAAAGCGACGAGTGACTCAACTGCGGCAGATGACGTGTTTTGTAGCCTTGATTTTGCGGTCTTGTCTTGAGGTATCCACAATTTAGTGATATGCAATGTATCTGAGACAAAGGCGGTCAAGAGCCTGCGGCAGATCTATTAATCACGATCGCTTTGTACATGGTGATGAAAGCTGACGTCTACGAACAAACCACAGAACAAAAATTTCAGTTGAAATTTATTCCTGAAATTCACCTCACCTGTAACAGGCTTAGATGTATTACCTAAAGCAACTCGAATCGCATTTCCCGCTTATCGCGAACGGTCACTTCACCACTTACACTATCTGATTACGTTCCGCAGAACGACCCAAACTTCCGTAATAAAATTGCAATGAAATCCAGACCTTTAGCTGCTTACAGGCGTTGATAAATATCAATGAGGACAGTTGAAATTGTGTGCCCCGACAGGGACTCGAACCCGGGATCCCCTGCTTAAATGGCAGACCCTCTACCTGAGCTACCGAGGACACAGAGGATACTGCGACTGCATGGACTTTTTCAACACACTACATTTGTAGTGCCCCTGTCCACTATACTCTTTACTCGCAGCAGTCAATCTACCGATTCCTGTAAGAGTTCAGGCAATGTGAGTGCATCCGCACTAAAGGGGATCAGTGGCCGGAAAGCCTTATCTATATGAGGATGTTGTCTGTTCTTTCGGACATGTCCGAAAGAAGAGATACCATTTTCGTATACAAACTTCGACATGTCACACACCTACCTATTTGAAATAGTTCGACTCCAGGTCTGGCATAAATTTGGGAATGTCCGTTTAGGTAGTTCATCTATACCTATTACAGGAATAAATTTCAGTACTTGAATCTGAGGATCGTCATCAAACAAAAAGTAACGAAAATTTCACTTTCAGCCCTAAAAGCGAAGCCGGCCGCGGTGGCCGAGCACTTCTAGACGCTTCAGTCCGGATCCGTGCGACTGCTACGGTCGCAGGTTAGAATCCTGCCTCGGGCATGGATGTGTGTGATGTCCTTCGGTTTGTTACGTTTAAGTAGTTCTAAATTCTAGGGGACTGATGACCTCAGATGTTAAGTCCCATAGTGCTCAGAGCCATTTGAACCTTTTTTTTTATGAGACGTGTGTGTGTGTGTGTGTGTGTGTAAAACCAGACATGGAATTGGAAGTGTCACCATTTGTTGTAGCAGTTCGGCAACGGCGAACAGTTCGGGTGTGATCTTTGAACACTGTGATTGGAGGAAATAAGTTCCAGTGCGTGAAGTGTCAACTGACAAGTAATTTTAATCAGGGTATATAAAGTAGAAACACGTTAGAGGAGCATAAGTCGTTCCTGAAGAGCCAAGAAAGCCCTTAATATGGGAGAGATCGGAATGTTGAAACGCGCTCTGATACTGTGGCGTGTGAGCACGCATGTGGAAAAGTGTGGTGTGGATCCGGTGAGACGGGAGCGCGGAGTCGTTTGGAGGCTGACAACACACACACACACACACACACACACACACACACACACACAGCACAGGTGGCAACATTCCGTTAGGCTGGCGCTGGCTAGCTGCACCTGTGGCCTGGACGCCTGGCGGGAGGGGACGCGGCGACTGAATCCTGGCTACCTGACTCTCTTATCCCTCCCATATCTTTAGGATTTTTTGCTGCGATTTAGTCAGTTTGTACTTAGAGCAAGCCGGGAATGAACTTAAGGAGATATTTCGAGAATGAACAAAAGTTCTACGTTATTGATGAGATTATAATTCTGTTTAAAACAGCAAAGAACTTGGAAGAGACGTTCATAGGCGCTAATAGAATGTCTATGGGGACCTGGCAGTGAACAAAAGCACAGTGAATCGTTGGGCGACGTATCTGTCGTCATGACAACAAGGTCGCACAAGCCTTGTTACATCTCTCGCGTGCCGGTCGACCGGACACAGCTGTGCTACCCTCAGGAAATTGAAGAAACGACTTCAGAGTGATCGTCACCACAAAAACGCAAACGTACTTATCCTTTTCCATGACAACTCATGGCCTCGGACAAGTCTGCGCACGCGAGTGGAGCTCTCAAAATTTGATTGGACTGTTATTCCTCATACATTCTACAGCCCGGATCTCACACGTTCCGACTTCCATCTGTTTGTCCCAACGAAGGTTGCGCTCCAAGTGAGGCAGTATGTGGATGATGGGGAAGTTATTGATGCAGTGAAACGTCGGCACCTACATCGACCTGTAGAGTAGTACGATGCGGGCATACAGGTCTTTTCAGTAAGGTGGCCTAAGGCCGTCGCATTGAACGCAGATTGTGTTGAGAAATTGGGTTTCGTAGCCAGGTGAGTGGGGAGTGATATGGCATAATCAAATCGTGAATAAAACCAATCTGCTTTCAGAAAAAAATGTGTTGCATTACTTATTGAACTTGCCACGTGGAATCACTTTGACTTGTGTAGGAGAGTAAAACACGCCAGGCGTTGAAAATAACAAAAATTCTCTTAGTGGTTGCTACACAAAGTTATGTAAAACAAAGGCATGTGGATTGTCTATTTTATAACCGCTCGCATAAGCGTTTCCGTTCGTCGGTTGTCCTCTTGCCGCTCCAGCTAAAGCTAAAATCCTGTAATATTCGTTAGATGGCAGCAGATTTCGGGTGCACTCACACAAAAGCAACTGTTCGAGACTAAAATGTACTTATCTGATAGTTGCAAGGTAAAAATGAAACCTACTGCCGTCCTAATAAAACACTCGGGTTGACTGCTGTCATCAGAGTCCGACAGAAATTCAGTCTCTAACTACTTTCGCCGAAGTGGAAGTCGTTGGAGATAGAGCACTAGAGTGGAAGTCGTTACAGATAGAGAACTAGCTGTTGCAGATGATGCAGCTATCTGTAATGATGTACCTGAAAAAATCTGCACAAATTTATAGGAATGTAAGATTCTGCTCCTCAAAAAATGCAGTACACTAGCGTCGTATGACTACAGTGTGAATGACTTAAAACTGGAATCACTGAAGTCATACAAATACTTGGGTGGGACAATTTGTGACGATATGAAATATACCGAAGCGCCAAAGAAACACTTATTCGCATGCGTCTTCGAATAAAGAGATATGTAAACAAGCAGAATACGGCGCGGCGGTTGGCAACGACTATATAAGACAAGTACAAGGGGCAGTTGTTAGATTGGTTGCTGCTGCTACAATTGCAGGTTATCAAGATTTTAGCGACTTTGAACGTGGTGTTATAGTCGGCGCACAAGTGATGGAACACAGCATCTCCGAGACAGCGATGAAGTGGGGATTTTCCCGTACGACCATTTCACGAGTGCACCGTGAATATCAGGAATCCGGTAAAACATCAAATCTCCGACATCGCTGCGGCCGGAAGAAGATCCTGCAACCACGAGACCAACGACGACTGAAGAGAATCGTTCTGCAGATTTCAGTGCTGGTCATCGACAAATGTCAGCATGCGAACCATTCAACGAAACATCATAGATTTGGGCTTTCGGAGCCGAAGGCCCACTTGTGTACGCTTGATGACTGCACGACACAATGCTTTACGCCTCGCCTGGGCCCGTCAACACCGACATTGGACTTTCGTTGATTGTTGATGACTGGAAACATGTTGTCTGGTCGGATGAGTCTCGTTTCCAATTGTATCGAGCGGATGGACGTGCAGGGGTAGTGACACAACCTCATAAATCTATGGACACTGGGCATGTCAGCAGGGGACTATTCGAGCTGGTGGAAGCTCTGGAATGGTGTGCGGCGTGTGCAGTTGGAGTGATACGGGACTCCTGATACGTGTAGATGCGACTGACAGGTGACACGCATGTAAGTATCCGGTGCATCCCTTCATGTCCATGGAGCATTCAGACGGACATGGACAATACCAGCAGGACAGTGCGGCACCCAAAAAGTCCAGAACTGGTACAGAGTGACTCCAGGAACACTCTTCTGAGCTTAAACACTTCCGATTGCCACCAAACTCTCCAGAGCATATGTGGGATGCCTTGCAACGTGCAGTTCAGAAGAGATCTCTACCCCCCCCCCCCCCCCCCCCCCGTACTCTTACTGATAGCCTTGCAGGATACATGGTGTCAGTTCCCTCCAGTTCTACTTCAGTCATTAGTCGAGTCCACGCCACGTCGTGTTGCAGCATTTCTGCGTGCTCGCGGGGACCCTACATGATATTAGGCAGGTGTACAAGCTTTTTGGCTCATCAGTGTAACACATACTGAGCCGCCTACACACATGTAAAATACACTGCTGGCCACCGTAAATACAACACCAAGAAAGACAAGAGGTAGCACAACAAAATTTGTTTTGTAGATAACATGTTGACCAAGTATCGAATTATTACGTTTACAGACGTCTGTGACATGTGGTTCCTGCCAGAATCAGTAGCCAGAGTAGCCGCCATTGTTGGAGATCACCGCTGCCACACGTCTCGGCATTGAGTCAAAGAGACGTTGGATGTGTTCCTGGGGTACATCAGCCCAAGCAGCTTCCACACGTTGCCAAAGATCATCTGGTGTGGCAGCTGGGGATGTAATCTGGGTCACTCGTTGAGCAACCATGGACCACATGTTTTCTATCGGCGAAAGATCCGGAGAGCGAGCCGGCCAGGGAAGCAATTCAATCTGGTTATTGACGAAGAACCTTTGGACAATGCGTGCCACGTGTGGTCGCGCATTATCCTGTTGAAATATGGCTGTGGCCGAGCCCTGAAGGTAAGGAAGGACAACTGGCTCCAGCACCTCGGATATGTAGCGCCGGCTATTTAAAGTACCGGCAATGCGTACTAGAGGCGTGCGAGAGTAATATCCAATACCGCCCCATACCATAATACCCGGTGCAAGACCAGTGTGGCGGTGCATAATGCAGCTGTCCAGCATCCTCTCTCCACGGTGTCTCCACACTCGAATCCGACCATCGTGGTGCTGCAGACAGAACCGTGCCTCGTCAGTAAAGACAACGTCATTCCATTCTGCCGTCCACATCCGTCTGTCATCACACCATTGGCGACGGAGACGTCTGTGGTTCTGCGTCAATGGTAGACGAAGCAATGGACGTCTTGCGGACAGACCACTCTGCTGTAAACGGCGTCGAATGGTACGCGCAGACACTGGATGATGCGTTACAGACGCAATGTGCTGTGCTATGGTTCGGGATGTCACTGAGCGATCCGTCACTGCCATGCGCACAATTTGCCTATCAGCACGTGCAGTGGTGCACCGAGGTGAATGCGATCGACCACGTCGGCCCGTCGTACCCTCCTGCATCCAACGGTCGCATATCCGCATTACAGTTGTTTGGTTTCGTCCAACACGACTAGCGGTTTCTCTGTATGATAATCCACAATCTCGGTAAGCCACTATCCTTCCTCTGTCGAACTCGGATGTTCGCTGTTGTCTACGAGGCATAACTGATCGTCTTGTGAAACAACCACAAGGTAAACACACGTGCCGAACGTACATTAGTCGAAATCGCCAAGCCTTAAATGGCGCTATGAGGTGGCGCCGCAGGCGCGCGTGATGTGCGTCTGCGCTGAAATTCTAATCAGTTGCATATCTCATCGCTGCAAACTCATGGTGTAAATTTCACTTGATTCGGATGCTTCCTTCAGGGTGTTGCATTTACGGTGGCCAGCAGTGTACATAACTTCCGTGGTAAAGATGTTAATTAGCTCATCAAAATACCGCAGTTTGCGCTTTCCAGCTACGATGTCGGCACTGCACGTGACCCTAAACATAAACAACAACAACAACAACAACAACAACAACACACACACACACACACACACACACACACACACACACACACACACACACACACAGGGCGCGGAAGCTGAGCCAGGACTTTCGACAACTGTTCTCTGTGCGCTCCACAGAGACGAGTAATAATACTGACGCAGGATAGGCAGCTATATTACAGTATGCTTACATGTACATGATACACACAAGAGAGAGGTGCAGAAAAAGGAACTACATCTTACGAACTAGCAGCACACTGCACCTGAATAAAAGGACCGCAACTTGTCTTGTAATTGAAACAAATGGTTGAAGCTTCGCCATAAGTTGCATTCAGAAGTATCTAATTTTTATTTCTTGATGGTAACAAGTTCCACCTGTGTCCGTTTTCAAACCATCCATGCTGTAACGGCCTTGCCGCAGTGGATACACCGGTTCCCGTAAGATCACCGAGGTTAAGCGCTGTGGGGCGTGGCCGGCACTTGGGTGGGTGACCATCTGGCCCGCCATGCTCTGTTGCCATTTTTCGGGATGCACTCAGCCTCGTGATGCCAATTGAGGAGCTACTCGACAGAATAGCAGCGGCTCCGGTCAAAGAAAACCATCATAACGACTGGGAGACACGCCCCACCTATCTGAAACCTGAGCTGAGGATGAGACGGGTGTCGGATTGTCCCGATGGGCCACTTGTGGCCTGAAGACGGAGTGCTCGCTATAAGTGCGACAAATACAGCCGGTAGCCCATGTAGACAAACAGCCCCTGGAGTAATCAAAGCAGTATATGGCCGACTTAACAGCAGCATGCTATCGCCTGTATTTGTCACACTTACAGAACGGATGGTTTGAAAACGGACACATCTGTCCGAAATTAATGATCCCAAAAAATTTAAATCACGTGGGGATATATCGGGACTGCTTGTAGAACGTGTAAAGGCCTCCCACACAAACGTCGGCACCGTAGTCGAAACTACCTCGGCAACATCTGTGCGGGCATTAACCCGCAACAGAACGATGTCGTCCGTCAGCCCGCGGCCGGCCGGAGTGGCCGTGCGGTTATAGGCTCTATAGTCTGGAACCGCGTGTCCGCTATGGTCGCAGGTTCGAATCCTGCCTCGGGCATGGATGTGTGTGATGTCCTTAGGTTAGTTAGGTTTAAGTAGTTCTAAGTTCTAGGGGACTGATGACCTCAGATGTTAAGTCCCATAGTGCTCAGAGCCATTTGAACCGTTAGCCCGCTGCTCATTGACTTCCTGTAACATGACGCCACAATTAACGCACAGAGGAACGTGGACGCTTGCAAAAACTGAAGCGCGCCGTGAAGTCCAAACGCCCAGGACCGTTGATCTGTATCATATTGTTGCAGAATAATGGCCACCCACTTGTTGCCAAGGTTGGTTCGAGTACACTGCAGAGGTTCCGTTGCGAAGCCCTTAATTACGTATCCTCTCTTCCAATGCGATTTCCTTATATTTGAGGCCTTCAAAATAAAGACATTCGTGGCCTTCGATTTGCCTCAGTACAAACGTGGTTCCGTAGACAACGGCAAACAGTTTTCCATGAAGGCACTGAGTTTCTTGTGTCATAGTGGGATAAATGTATCAATCGTTACGGTGATCACCTTTAAAATAATAAACAGTTTACGTATGTTTTTTTTATCTCTACCCTTTTCATTTGATTGCCTCCTAAATATATCTCCCTTGTTTAACGTAATCTTGCAACACGTATTGTAACTTTAATTTGCTGAATGCTACTACTCGTTGTTGTGGTGCCATTACATGAAGTTTTTTAAACTAAATACATTTGACATTATTTCACATAGTATTACGGTTTGTTTAGATTTAATTTAACAACTACATACACTGTATACCCCTGCAGATAACTGTTGCAAAAAATTCTGTAACTCAGAAGCTCGTAATTTGGACAGATACTTGCACCAGTTACTTCAAATATTCACAATACTTCGCAAAAGCTGCTAAAATTAGTATTATGATGCAACTGTCTTGATGGTTTGTCACAATCAGGCAGACTTCAAATTTTAAAATAGTGTATGCCAAATGTACACTATGGTAAAATATGTTGAACATACAGTTAACGTTGTGAAAGCGAGTGGGCAGATGTATGGCATATCATTCAGCTTACTGTACCTAAAGAAAATGCCTACCAGTGCGCTAGCTTCCATCAAAATTCTTCAGGATAGAGAGACATATAAATGGAGAGAAGAGTCGCATAAAGATGTCACACGGTACCACAACACTTATCTACCCTAGAGAAAGCTTTTGGATACTGAAAGTGTTAAAACTAAGCCGTAACATGTCTTAATGCAACACACGCGAACTGCCATCATTTTGTCACGAATACTGTAATCTTCACGCAGATAGTCTACCAAAATGAACCGAGGGATATGAGAGAGCAACTTTCAATTTCTGGCGAATGTCGAGAAGTAAGAAAATAGCGGGACGACTATTTAATGACAGATTCGGGTGACTTCAGTGGTTCTACTCTGTCACGTATGAGAGATTTCAGTGGGAGCTCTATCCGGGAGTGGATACCAAATGGCTGCTGCTGCTGATCTTCGAAATGAACTGACATAATATTTACAGCCACAACTCTAATTCTCCACGTTCTCCCGTATTTGTTCTCTTCAGTTTTCTTTACAAGCCTTTTCATTGTCTATTTCGGAATATTTCTTGTCTCGAACCACGGCAAAACCAACACTTAAGAGTCTTTAATTATCGTCACGCTACAGAGTCTAAATGAGTACATCAGTTTTATAATATTGTTACAATCGCACCTCAGATCTGTTCGTTTCTTGCAGATAAAAAGACAGTTTACACTGTTAACAAAAAACTGATATAGAGAAACCAGATAAAATTTCACCGTATTTTGTGTTTTTGGAAATTCTCCTTCAATCAGGAATCGAAAAACAGACTTGATGAATAAATAAAATCAGGTAGCTTTGACTGGTAGGTGGCGTAAATTTAAAAATATTTATTACGAGTGGTGGAGGTTTGTACATGCAACTAGTATGGTTTTGGTTTAGCGACTTTTATACAGTGTTTGAGCTACCTCCTCAGTGGTTTTAATTGTTGCCATATCTGCTGAGAGCTTTAACTGCAAGCTGCTGCAGATGGACAAAACTTTTGCTCGCGTCAGGCAGGGAACAAGCAAGAAGTAGTCTTTCCGTAGTAGAATAAGTACCGGACAGGTGAAAGTTCGCCTTATACAGCGGGCACAGCAGTTGTGCGACCGGGAAGTAGTAACACAACGCAATCCACTAAGCCGGCCAGCTGCGGTCTGATCAAAGCTGTTACATCGCTCAGTGAGAGGTCGCATGCTGCTCAGAAAATGCCCCTTAAAAGGTTCTGCCACTCTGAAGAGGGCACCAATTATTAGGGTTTCCTCCCATTCCATTCACATATTGAAATGAAAAATGATTGTTCAAGTGCATCTGTGCAGTCTATATAACTATTCCAATCTTGTCCTCACGGCCCCTGTATGAACGGTAAGTACGTGGTTGTAGAATACTCCTAGAATCATTATTTAAAGCTCGGTCTTGAATATTAGTAAGTAGGCTTCCCAGCGATAGCTTACATCTATCTTAAAGAATCTCGAACTTCAGTTACTTCAGCGACGCAGACATTCTCCCACAGATCAAACAAACCTGTGACTATTCGTACTGCCTTTCTCTGTATGCTTTCGGTATCCCCTGATAGTCCTATTTGGTATGGGTCCCACATATTGCAAAAGTATTCCAGAATGGATCGCAAGAGTTGTTGTAAACAGTCTGCTTTGTAAACTGATAGCATTTTTCCAGTGTTCTACCAATAAACCGAAGTCCACCATCTGCTTTACCCCGAATGAGCCTTTGTGATCGTTCCATTTCATAACCCTACACAATATTACATCCAGGTACTCGTGCAAGTTAGCCTTTTCCAACTTCGACTCACTGATGTTATACACTACTGGCCATTAAAATTGCTACACCACGAAGATGACGTGCTACAGACGCGAAATCTAACCGACAGGAAGAAGATGCTGTGATACGCAAATGATTAACTTTTCAGAGCATTCACACAAGGTTGACGCCGGTGGCGACACCTACAACGTGCTGACATGAAGAAAGTTTCCAACCGATTTCTCATACACAAACAGCAGTTGACCGGCGTTGCCTGGTGATACGTTTTTGTGATACCTAGATAAGGAGCAGAAATGCGTACCATCGCGTTTCCGACTTCGGATTGTAGCCTATCGCGATTGCGGTTTATCGTATCGCGACACTGCTGCTCGTTTTGGTCGAGATCCAATGACTGTTAGCAGAATGTGGAATCGGTGGGTTCAAGAGGATAATACGGAACGCCGTGCTGGATCCCAACGGCCTCGTATCACTAGCAGTCGAGATGACAGACATCTTATCTGCATGGCTGTAACGGATCGTGCAGCCACGTCTCGATCCCTGAGTCAACAGATAGGGACGTTTGCAAGACAAAAACCATCTGCACGAACAGTTCGACGACGTTTGCAGCAGCATGGACTATCAGCTCGGAGACCATGGCTGCGGTTACCCTTGACGCTGCATCACAGACGGGAACGCCTGCGATGGTGTTCTCAACAACGAACCTGGGTGCAGGAATGGCAAAATGTCATATTTTCGGATGAATCCAGGTACTGTTTACAGCATCATGATGGTCGCATCCGTGTTTGACGAAACTGGCGGCCGCGGTGGTCTAGCGGTTCTAGGCGCGCAGTCCGGAACCGCGCGACTGCTACGGTCGCAGGTTCGAATCCTGCCTCGGGCATGGATGTGTGTGATGTTCTTAGGTTAGTTAGGTTTAAGTAGTTCTAAGTTCTAGGGGACTGATGACCACAGCTGTTAAGTCCCATAGTGCTCAGAGCCATTCGAACCATTTTGTTTGTCGAAATGGCGATGAACGCACATTGGAAGCGTGTATTCGTCATCGCCATACTGGCGTATCACCCGGCGTGATGGTATGGGGTGCCATTGGTTACACGTCTTGGTCACATCTTGTTCGCATTGACGGCGCTTTGAACAGTGGACGTTACATTTCAGATGTAGCAATTTTAAAGGCCAGTAGTGTACTACGTTTTCTAGTTTTGTGAAGTGCACAGAATTACATTTCTGAACATTTAAAGCAGTCTTTGCACCACATTGAAATCTTATCAAGATCTGATTGAATGTTTATGCAGCTTCTTTCAGACAGTTCGCCACTGTAGACAACTGAGTCATCTGCAGAAAATCCGAGGCTACTATTAATACTTTCCGCAAGGTCATTAGTAGATCACATGGACAGCAAGGGTCCCATACGCTTCCCTGTGGCACGGTCGAAGTTAGTTGTACATCTAACGATAACTCTCCATCCAAGATACATGCTGCGTCTATCCTACAAAAAAAAATCCTGAATCCACCCCCAAATATCGAATATGATAATACTTTTGATGAAAAACACAGCTGTGGCACTGAGTCAAACGCTTTTACATGTAATTGGTTGCCGAAAGTTGCAAGCGTTTTGTGAGCAGGGAGATCGCATGGTTAGTAAGTTGTTGGGAAATATGGCAACTGATGGAAGAAATTGCACTTCGAATGCTTGAACTCCACTTTTATCTCCCTTCAGCCTTCTGTAAAAGTGCTGTACCACCATATTATTATAGAATTTGAGCTTTGTTTTCTGTATATACACTCCTGGAAATGGAAAAAAGAACACATTGACACCGGTGTGTCAGACCCACCATACTTGCTCCGGACACTGCGAGAGGGCTGTACAAGCAATGATCACACGCACGGAACAGCGGACACACAAGGAACCGCGGTGTTGGCCGTCGAATGGCGCTAGCTGCGCAGCATTTGTGCACCGCCGCCGTCAGTGTCAGCCAGTTTGCCGTGGCATACGGAGCTCCATCGCAGTCTTTAACACTGGTAGCATGCCGCGACAGCGTGGACGTGAACCGTATGTGCAGTTGACGTACTTTGAGCGAGGGCGTATAGTGGGCATGCGGGAGGCCGGGTGGACGTACCGCCGAATTGCTCAACACGTGGGGCGTGAGGTCTCCACAGTACATCGATGTTGTCGCCAGTGGTCGGCGGAAGGTGCACGTGCCCGTCGACCTGGGACCGGACCGCAGCGAAGCACGGATGCACGCCAAGACCGTAGGATCCTACGCAGTGCCGTAGGGGACCGCACCGCCACTTCCCAGCAAATTAGGGACACTGTTGCTCCTGGGGTATCGGCGAGGACCATTCGCAACCGTCTCCATGAAGCTGGGCTACGGTCCCGCACACCGTTAGGCCGTCTTCCGCTCACGCCCCAACATCGTGCAGCCCGCCTCCAGTGGTGTCGCGACAGGCGTGAATGGAGGGACGAATGGAGACGTGTCGTCTTCAGCGATGAGAGTCGCTTCTGCCTTGGTGCCAATGATGGTCGTATGCGTGTTTGGCGCCGTGCAGGTGAGCGCCACAATCAGGACTGCATACGACCGAGGCACACAGGGCCATCACCCGGCATCATGGTGTGGGGAGCGATCTCCTACACTGGCCGTACACCACTGGTGATCGTCGAGGGGACACTGAATAGTGCACGGTACATCCAAACCGTCATCGAACCCATCGTTCTACCATTCCTAGACCGGCAAGGGAACTTGCTGTTCCAACAGGACAATGCTCGTCCGCATGTATCCCGTGCCACCCAACGTGCTCTAGAAGGTGTAAGTCAACTACCCTGGCCAGCAAGATCTCCGGATCTGTGCCCCATTGAGCATGTTTGGGACTGGATGAAGCGTCGTCTCACGCGGTCTGCACGTCCAGCACGAACGCTGGTCCAACTGAGGCGCCAGGTGGAAATGGCATGGCAAGCCGTTCCACAGGACTACATCCAGCATCTCTACGATCGTCTCCATGGGAGAATAGCAGCCTGCATTGCTGCGAAAGGTGGATATACACTGTACTAGTGCCGACATTGTGCATGCTCTGTTGCCTGTGTCTATGTGCCTGTGGTTCTGTCAGTGTGATCATGTGATGTATCTGACCCCAGGAATGTGTCAATAAAGTTTCCCCTTCCTGGGACAATGAATTCACGGTGTTCTTATTTCAATTTCTAGTAGTGTAGAATGGAAATATAGTAAGTAGACGACTGGATCCCATGACACTTGATTACAGTCTGACGTTACTGACATATACTACTGTGCGATATTAATTAATTTTATACCTTTATTTCGCAATTATTTTAGCGAGAATACTAGAGAAGTGTGTTTGGAAAGGCAGCCTTTCACTCGCCATACTGAGTGTGACAGTTGAAACTTCCCTGTAGTGGTTTCTTTTTTTTCCGGCAGAAGACAGCCTGCATATCTCATTAGGTCAAGAGGGCCTCCTCCTGGGGATACGAGCAATTTCAGAGAACTTTGAAAAGTGACCCACTTCGCAACTGTTAAATGCCCGGGCAGGTATCTGCACCCACTGTCAGTCAATGCTGTGATACTTCAAAGAGTCAGATTCTGCGACACCGTCCGTCCGGTGTGAGAAAGTCAGTTGCGTTTGCTCAAAAAATTTGGTTCAGCCATTGATATTGTGTTGCTGTGGACAGTGTTCTTGGTGCATAAGGTTCACTAATTATGGAGACACTGCTTTGGCCCAGTACCAGCTTCGTATTTAAGATTGTGCGTCTTGTATGCAAAAGAAGAGACGTTACGTGTGCCTTCCCCCTCTTTTTTTATGAACTTAGCAACAGTTCTCGCCCGTCACATTGACAACAGCGTGGAGTCATCCCCTACATGTCGAGTTTTCTGGAAGTAGAAAGCTGGGGTGGATCACCTTCGGGCGCTGTCTGGTGCTGATCGGCTCATGCTAACTACCGGCCGGAGTGACCGAGCGGTTCTAGGCGCTACAGTCTGGATCCGCGCGACCGCTACGGTCGCAGGTTCGAATCCTGCCTCGGGCATGGATATGTGTGATGTCCTCAGGTTAGTTGGGTTTAAGTAGTTCTAAGTTCTAGGGGAGTGATGACCTCGGAAGTTAAGTCCCATAGTGCTCAGAGCCATTTGAACCATGCTAATTGTTTAGGGGAATAGAGGTGTCGCAGTTGCGGTAGCACGATCTGTATTCTGTGCAGTCCGCTACTTGGTTACTTTGTCACCCAACTTGCGTTGCTAATTTGTGTCGTCTTTTTGTATCATTTTATTTCGCGAGCTGCCTAGCTTTCTACATACTGTCTTCCACACTTATTGGTACCTCCCCACTGTGTTAGCGTCATTTTCGTCAAAAATGGTTCAAATGGCTCTGAGCACTGTGGAACTTAACATCTGAGGTCATCAGTCCCCTAGAACTCAGAACTACTTAAAACTAACTAACCTGAGGACATCACACACATCCATGCCCGAGGCAGGATTCGAACGTGCGACCGTAGCACCAGCGCGATTCCGGACTGATGCGCCTAGAACCGCTCCGTCACAGCGGCCGGCCGTCATTTTGTAATTTTGTTGGAACTACATAGAAATTTGCTTCCTGTTAAATCCACTGCGATTTATGTCAATAATAAGACAAAATAAATAACTGTTACTTTAAACTTGGTTCAATTTCAAGATACTTTAACTTGTCTTACAACTCTTCCTCGTTAGGCGACGTTAAGAAAAATTAATGCAACTTGTTGTAAACTCAGTTGTTTCATTTTACTGTGCCGATGTTGTCCTTCTGCACAGTGGCCAACTACGAGGATAATTTACTTATTATTTTGTGATAGCAACGAGCATTGCTCGTACTAGTCTCGCATCAGTGCGATTTGGTTTTTCTCTTATATTCTGTTACAGTAACGAGCGTTGCACTCGCTTGTCTTGTACCGCTACAAGCTAATTTCATTAACTAAGGGGTAAGGCGACTCAGTTGTTGCAACAATCGTAAAGACTCACGTGCGAAAGTGTTCTTACAGAATCCTCGTTCCACCGTTTCCTGCGTTCTGTTCGTCCGTTTGGGCTCTGCTAGCGGAGTTGAAGATGACAGACTAAAGAGTTCAAGAAAGAAACAACGAAAGAAAGAATGAAGGAAAGAAGGGTCAAAGGATACTCTCATATTGCTGCACAAGCTGCCAGACGACGCAGCCAGTGATTAAAACACTGGACTCGCATTGAAGAATAGCGGCTATCGATCGTTCCAGAAATGGATTGCAACGAATGCTGGGGTAGTTCTGTAGAAAATGTTGTGGCCGATTTCCTTGCCGTTTCTTGTTAACTCTGAGCTCCGTCGCTAATGACCTCGACGTCGATGCGGAACTAAACTCTAATGTTTGTCTCTCTGTTTGGCTTTATATAATTTAGTCTTACTACTTAGTGTCATTTCGTCGACCGAAAAATCACAGGTGCTGCACCTTTATTTCTCTTCGAATCTGAAGAAACTTTGCAAATTCATCGTCAGGTCTTCCCAGTTTCAAGTAGGTATCATAACTGAAAACTTGGACCTTCAGAAGCAAGTCCGTGGAAGGAAGGGGGAATTATACAGGCTGGTCAGTGTGATAAATGTGAATCGTGGCGCAATTCAGATTGGAAATTTGTGGTAAGGACTATGGGACCGAACTGCTGAGGTCATCGGTAACTAGGCTTACGCACTATTTAATCCAACTTAAACTAACTAACGCTAAGGACAACACACACACACACCCACGCCCGAGGGAGGACTCGAACCTCCGATGGGGTGTGCCGCGCAAACCGTGACAGGACGCCCCAGACCGCACGCTACCCCGCACGGCTCGCAATTCAAGCACGTTGATCACGGCGCATGTACACTGAGGTAATAAGTCATGAGAGACCTACAAGTATAGTGTCGGAGCTCCTTTCGCCTGGCGTAGTGCAGCAACTCGACATGGCGTGGAGTCAACAGGTCTTTGTGAGTCCGTTGCAGAAATTTTGAGCTTTGTTGCCTCTATAGCTGTCCAAAATTGCCAAAGTGTTGCCAGTGCAGAATTTTGTGCACGACCTGATGTATGGATTGTGTCTCATAAATGTTGGAGGGACTGATGTGGGGCGATCTGTGTGGTCATATCATTCGCTCGAACTGTCCAGAATGTTTTTCAAGCCAATCGCGAACAACTGTGTCTCAGTGACGTGGTGCATTGTCATCCATAAGAATTCCATCGCTGTCTGGGAACATGAAGGCCATGAATGGCGGCAAATGTTTTCCAAGTAGCCGAACGTAACCATTTCCAGTCAATGATCGGTTCAGTTGGACCGGAGGACACGGTCCATTCCACGTAAACACCTCCCACACCATTATGGAGCCACCACGAGCTTGCACAGTGCGTTGTTGACAAAGTGGGTGCATAGCTTCGTGGGGTCTGCGTCACACTCGAACCCTGTAATCAGCGTTTACCAAATGAGATCCGAACTCATATGACCAGCCACAATTTTTTAGTCGTCTAGGTCCCAGGAGAGGCGCTGCATGTGACGTCCTGCTCTCTGCAAAGGCTCTCGCATCGGCCGTGTGCTGCCATAACCTGTACCAGCGGATACGATGGCCGTACGTCCTAAATTGATTTCTTTGGTAATTCTACTCAGTGTTCCTCGTCAGTTAGCACTGAATACTGACTCGATGCAAACAGTGCAGCTCTCGGTCGTTAAGTGAGGGCGGTCGGCTACTTCGTTTTCCGCGGTGAGGGGTAACGCGTGAAATTGGGTATTCTCGGCACTCTCTTGACACTGTGGATCTCGGAAGGTCGAATTCCCTAACGATTTATGAAGTGGAACGTCCCATGCGTCCAGCTCCAACTCGTTCAATGTCTGTGGAATCCTTGCGAGCGGCCATAATCACGTCGGCAACATTTTTACATGAATCACCTGAGTACAAATGACAGCTCCCCCACTGCACTGCTCTTATATGCTTTGTGTATGCGTTACTACCGTCATCTGTGTATGTGCGCATTGCTGTCCCATGACTCTCGTCACCACAGTGTATAATTTACCCGTTAGACCCCTAGCACTGGAATCATCAAGGCAGAGACAGTGTGCGTATGGGCATCATTAAAAGTCGGCTCCTATTGAACCTCTCAATAATATTGATTTAGCTAAGTTTACCATAAATTGCCTCTGCAGAGTCACTGAGTGGAGCCACGTATGAGCTGTTACTGGTAAGTGTACCAGTGCGAGAGGAGAATATTTCGTGTTAAGATGGCGAGCGCGGCGTTGTCGGCGCGCCTGTCGTGGCGGCGTGTAGTGAAACGGGTCGCCGCAGCCGCCGTCGCTGCCGCCGCCGCCGCCGCCGCGTGTCTTCTGGCTGCCGGCCAGCCTGCCAGCCAGCGTGGGGCCGGCGGGCTGTCGCCGAGCTGTCTGGCGGCGCGGGTGAGCAGTTCATCCTGACTGTGCGGCGCGGAGCGCCGACCGGCTCACGGCATGCGGTTTTACAGCACAGCCTGACTGCGCTCTGCACACCTCACCATCGCGGGCGTTTCCACCTTCGCAGTCTGCACTTCTTGCTGGAGATCCTTCGTCGCCTCCCTCTCCTTCGACTCTCCGCCTGCCTCTCCTTCGACTCTCCGCCTGCCTCTCCTTCGACTCTCCGCCTGCCTCTCCTTCGACTCTCCGCCTGCCTCTCCCTTCGACTCTCCGCCTGCCTCTCCCTTCGACTCTCCGCCTCCCTCTCCCTTCGACTCTCCGCCTCCCTCTCCCTTCGACTCTCCGCCTCCCTCTCCCTTCGACTCTCTGCCTCCCTCTCCCTTCGACTCTCCGCCTCCCTCTCCCTTCGACTCTCCGTCTCCCTCTCCCTTCGACTCTCCGCCTCCCTCTCCCTTCGACTCTCCGCCTCCCTCTCCCTTCGACTCTCTGCCTCCCTCTCCCTTCGACTCTCCGCCTCCCTCTCCCTTCGACTCTCCGCCTCCCTCTCCCTTCGACTCTCTGCCTCCCTCTCCCTTCGACTCTCTGCCTCCCTCTCCCTTCGACTCTCTGCCTCCCTCTCCCTTCGACTCTCTGCCTCCCTCTCCCTTCGACTCTCTGCCTCCCTCTCCCTTCGACTCTCTGCCTCCCTCTCCCTTCGACTCTCTGCCTCCCTCTCCCTTCGACTCTCTGCCTCCCTCTCCCTTCGACTCTCTGCCTCCCTCTCCCTTCGACTCTCTGCCTCCCTCTCCCTTCGACTCTCTGCCTCCCTCTCCCTTCGACTCTCTGCCTCCCTCTCCCTTCGACTCTCTGCCTCCCTCTCCCTTCGACTCTCTGCCTCCCTCTCCCTTCGACTCTCTGCCTCCCTCTCCCTTCGACTCTCTGCCTCCCTCTCCCTTCGACTCTCTGCCTCCCTCTCCCTTCGACTCTCTGCCTCCCTCTCCCTTCGACTCTCTGCCTCCCTCTCCCTTCGACTCTCTGCCTCCCTCTCCCTTCGACTCTCTGCCTCCCTCTCCCTTCGACTCTCTGCCTCCCTCTCCCTTCGACTCTCTGCCTCCCTCTCCCTTCGACTCTCTGCCTCCCTCTCCCTTCGACTCTCTGCCTCCCTCTCCCTTCGACTCTCCGCATCCCTCTCCCTTCGACTCCCAGTCTCCCTATTCTTAACCTCTCACTCTCCCTTTTTCACTTTCGCTTCCTCCCCCTCTTTCTCTCCTTTCTCTTTTTCTTTCTCTCCTTTCTCTTTTTCTTTCTCTCCTTTCTCTTTTTCTTTCTCTCGTTTCTCTTTTTCTTTCTCTCGTTTCTCTTTTTCTTTCTCTCGTTTCTCTTTCAGTTCCTCTTTCACCTTCACTTTCTCCTTTACTTTCTCCTTCTCATTTATTTCCTCCTCATTTATTTCCTCTTTGTCTTTCACTTTGTCTTTTTCTTCCTTTTTCTCTTTCACTTGCCGGTCGCTGTGGCCGTGCGGTTCTAGGCGCTTAGGTCTGGAACCGTGCATCTGCTATGTTTGCAAGTTCTAATCCTGCCTTGGGCATGGATGTGTGTGATATCCTTAGTTTAGTTAGTTTTAATAAGTTCTATGTTCTAGAGGACTGATGACCTCAGATGTTAAGTCCCATAGTGCTCAGACCCATTTGAACCCCATTTGTTTCTCTTTCACTTCCTCTTTCTCTTTCGCTTCCTCACTCTCTCTCTCTCTCTCCCTCCCCCCTCCCCCCTCCCCCCTCTCTCTCTCTCTCTCTCTCTCTCTCTCTCTCTTACTACTACTACTACTACTACACCGCCTTCGAAAACTTCGGGATACAATGAAGCTTATCCCCGAGTACATGCTGTCATTATTTGTTGAGCATTGACTTTTGTGTTGCAAGGATTCTGGTCTTCATTACACGACTTACTTGATTTTTGACTATACACAGTTGTCTCTCGACAATTCGAAGATAGATGTACGTCCGAAATATTGAGAGTCCCATTTAAAGAAAGTGTTGCTCATCAAGGTTGAATCAAGGTAAAGTCCAAAATTAGTATCCCCTACAAAAATGAAGTTATTTATAGTTGCAATTATGTTTGTGTACATTTATAAAAAGGATTACGTAGTAACAACAAGAACTAACGAATGTTATCTCTCTCTGCTTTTTATTAATTTTAACGTTTCCAGAGTAACATACATCTTTTCTTTATATATATATATATATATATATATATATATATATATATATATATATATATATATATATATATATAAAAACATTGATACTATTGTCTTTGAGTGACCTACAGCCGGTTTAGACAAGCACATTTTATGCTGTAACACTGACTGAAAATACCTCTTACTAGTGGCGAACCCTTCAGTGTCTAGAAAACTGCGTCTGACATATTCTTTCCCATCATGAAGTATCCTCCGGCAGGTACACTATGTGATCAAAGGTATCTGGACACCTGGCTGAAAATGACTTAAAAGTTCGTCGCGCTCTCCATCGTTAATGCTGGAATTCAATATGGTGTTGGCCCACCCTTAGCCTTAATGACAGCTTCCAGTCTCGCAGGCATACGTTCAGTCAGATGTTCGAAGGTTTCTTGGGGAGTGGCTGCCCATTCTTCACGGAGTGCTCCACTGAGGAGAGGTATCGATGTCGCTCGGTGAGGCCTGACAATAATTCGGCGTTCCAAAACATCCCAAAGGTGTTCTAAGGGATTCAGGTCAGGACTCTGTGTAGGCCAGTCCATTACATGGATGTTATTGTCGTGTAACCGCTCCCGCCACAGGTTGTGCATTATGAACACGTGCTCGATCGTGTTGAAAGATACAATCGCCATCCCCGAATTGCTCTTCAACAGTGGGAAGCAGGAAGGTGCTTGAAACATCACTGTAGGCGTGTGCTGTGATAGTGAAACGCAAAACAACGAGGGGTGCAAGCCCCTTCTATGAGAAACACGACCACCCGTAACTCCACCGAATTTTTCTGTTGGCACTACACCCGCTGGCAGATGACGTTCACCGGGCATTCACCATACCCACACTCTGTCATCGGATCGCCACATTGTGTACCGTGATTCATCGCTCCACACAGCGTTTTTCCACTGTTCAATCGTCCAGTGTTTACGCTCCTTACACCAAGCGAGGCGTTCAAAATGGTTCAGATGGCTCTGAGCACTATTGAACTTAACTTCTGAGGGCATCAGTCCCCTAGAACTTAGAACTACTTAAACCTAACTAACCTAAGGACATCACACACATCCATGCCCGAGGCAGGATTCGAACCTGCGACAGTAGCGGTCGCTCGGTTCCAGACTGTAGCGCCTAGAACCGCTCGGCCACTCCGGCCGGCGAACGAGACGTCGTTTGCCATTTACTGGAGTGATGTGTGCCTTACGAACAGCCGCTCGATAATGAAATCCAAGTTTTCTCACCTCCCACATAACTGGTATAGTCCTTGAGTGGATTCTGATTCAGTTTGGAATTCCTGTTTGATGGTCTGGATAGATGTCTGCTTATTACACATTACGATCCTCTTCAACTGTCGTCGGTCTCTTATCAGTCAACAGACGAGGTCGGCTGTACGCTTTTGTGCTGTACGTGTCCCTTCACGTTTCCACTTGACTATCACATCGGAAACAGTGGACGTAGAGATGTTTAGGAGTGTGGAAATCCCGCGTACAGACATACGATACAAGTGACACCCAATCACCTGACCACGTTCGAAGTCCGTGGGTTTCGCGGAGCGCCCCATTCGGCTCTCTCACGATGACTAATGACTACTGAGGTTGCTGATATGGAGTACCTGGCAATAGGTGGCAGCACAATGTACCTAATATGAAAAACGTATGTTTTTCGGGGTGTCTGGATACTTTTGATCACATAGTGTATCCAGAATGTGATTTTCACTCTGCAGCGGAGTGTGCGCTGATACGAAACTTCCTGGCAAATTAAAACTGTGTGCCGGACCGAGACTCGCACTCGGGACCTTTGCCTTTCGCGGGCAATTGCTCTACCATCTGAGCTACCCAAGCACGACTCAAGCCCCGTCCTCACAGCTTTACCTCCGCCAGTACTTCGTCTCCTACTTTCCAAACTTCACAGAAGCTCTCCTCTAGGTGGCGTTGGCATTGGGCACCTGCAGTTCTGCTCCCTGATGCAATTAGTAGCCGAAATCGTGGTTGCGTGGTAGACAAAGTGTGAGCCTCGAATACCGTCAACATCATTGGTCTTTTGCGACCTCGCCCTCGAGGGGTTCCCTGTTGTATAGTAAGTGGCTCTAAGCTCTGCACTGCCATAATAAAACGATGAACTCCTAGAGAATGATTGCTGTCGTCGCCGAATAACTCTTAATAACAGTAAGAGCTGTGTGTCTCAACTGAACGTTAAACTCAACCTCAAACATAAAAATTGGTGTTATTAGGTCTGGCGCTGTAGAAGAGTTTATTACAGAAAATTAACTTTTAAGTTTTGATATACACACACACACACACACACGCCTTATAAAGAAATACACGTATAAAACAGGGAGAAAGAGACATGAACTGACTTACAGAGTCTATGTTAATACCATACTCGTAGCTGAGTGGGTAATGAGGATAGTTCGCAGTTTCGACAGTGCTGTATGGGGAATGGTTTTCCCGTCGCTTTCCTCCTGCATGTGGGTGACTGCGACGGCGAAGCCTGCTTTTGCACGTACAGTGTAGTGTTGTGTTTGTGTTGTTAGGGATGAGTTTGGCGTGAGAGGAGAGGCGGGATGAAACTTGATGTCGGCACGTTGGCTGCTCCTCTACAATAACGCCCAGCACGCTGCGGAGCTTAACGACCCCGTCCGACGACGGATACCACAAAAAACACCACGTGCCCTACTTCAGGAGACGCAGCGGAGACCGTAGAGTTTAATCGAGCAGATCAGTGCACACTCTGGTGACCAGGAAATGAACCTCACAACATACCGTCTCTTGCTCCGGAAAGATACGTGATGATTCTTGTTTTGACTCATCTTCTCATCAGCCGAGTAAAGATACAGGTAGGAAACGCTTAAAATTGTATCATGGGCTCTGAAGCGAGCCTAAGGAACGCCACCCATCTATATTACTTAACCTTATCATACAGAATATTGATAGGAAATCTGTTTAAATTGATTGCAAACGACTCCAACTTTAGGACTTCCAGTACAGTGCCAGACCCGCCTAAGCAGATGTCTTCTTAATGATAATTTCCAGGACAGAATCAGAGTTATACAGAACAATAAAACAGGACTATATGTTAATGGGAAAGAAAGGAACCCTGGTAGCAGGAATGAAAATCCTAACTGATGCCCTTTGATTTTAGACGGGTTGACTTTCAAGGGTGCTTAATGTACTTAGGGAGACTCTTCACGAAGGAGAGTAGCGCATATACAGAAGCACATGCGAGTGTAGCAGCTGCTACCAAACGTTCTAAGTTACACCATAAGCCTAAGGAAAAGAACTCTCAGCACGAACTTTAAACTTCGCCTATGGTAATGCCGGTTTTGTTAGACGTGAAGCTTTAAGATTTCTGTACGTACGTACATACTCCGCAAGGTACGTACGGTGCTTGGCTAAGGGTACCCTGCACCACTACTAGTCATTTCCTTCCCTGTTTCCCTCCCAAATAGAGCGAAGGATAAACGACTATCTATATGCCTCCGTACGAGCTCTGATATCTCTTATCTTATTTATTACACGAGAATTACGTTGGCGGTAGTAGAATCGTTCTGCAGTCATCCACAAATACCAGTTCACTAAATTTGTTCAGTACTGTTTCGCAAGACAAAAAACCGTTCCCCCCCCCCAGTGAATCCCATTTGAGTTGACCAAGCATTTCAGTATCGCCTGTTGATCGAACCTACCGCAACGAATGTAGCAGCCCTCCTCTGAATTGCTTCGATGTCTTCCTTTAATCCGACCTAATGTGAAGATCTCAAGCGTTCGAGCAGTACTGCAGTATGTGTCGATGGGGTGTCCTGTATGCGGTCTCCTTCACAGATGAACCACACGTTCTCAAAATTCTCTTAATAAACCGAAATCTACCATTCGCCATCACTACCACAGTCCTGAGATGCTCGTTCCATTATATATGGCTTTGCAACATTAGGCTCAAATATTTAAACGATGTGGGTGTGTCACGCAGGACACTACTACACTCTATTTTAACATTAAGGGATTGCTTTTCCTACTCATCTGCATAAACTTACATTTTTCTTCATTTGGAGGTAGCTGCCATTCGTCACACCAACTAGAAATTCTATCCAAGTCATTTTGTACCCTCATTCGGTCATTCAACGACGAGATCCTCCCGCAAACCACAGCATCATCAGTAAAGAACTTCAGAATGCTACTCACTCTGCCCGTGAGATCATTTAAGAAGACAGAAAATAATAGCGCTCCTATCACAGTTTCCAGGGGCAATCCTGACGATACCCTTGTAAGTAGCGTGAACAATAGATGGCTATGTGTAAGAAGCGTTAAGCGCACTTTGAATGTATCCAGATGGCTAAAAGAGCCACGCGCACTTTGAATAAGAAAATGCTATCGGACAGTGAAATCAACGTAAAAGATTGGGTCGCCACCACCTCTAGCCACACGACTAAGAAGAGATTGCGCTGAGTCGGAAAAGTACTTAATTTATTCATAAGAAAAACTCACAAAAGAACATTCGTGGGAAAGTCACTGATAAATAATGGGATGTAATTGTTAGTATGATCCAGGCATTGTTCCCGTGAATCAAATAGTGAATGAAGTAAAGAGTGCACGAACGGTGTGCATAAGTGCAGCTTGCAGCAACATTCCTGAAAACAAGATCTATTCCAAAGCATTTGTTTTAAATAAAACGGGACACTAATTATTGGACCTGTGCGCATGGAAACGCTGTGGATGGGCTAACGTGGAAAACTAAAAGGTAAATGACGTAGGTAACGGAGACGTAACATAGGTACACTGGATGAGATTGGAGGCAAAATTATTTATTCCTTAAAACATTGATGTAATGCATCCATAGAACTGCTGTTGCCTGGTACTAAATACAATTGCTTGTGAAGTTTCACTACAGACTCGTGCGCCCACGTCGTTCGCTGAGACACAATATCTACGTGCTGTGGCCAAATTTTAGTAACATCAAACCACGCAGTCACGAACAACTAACATTTTACGGAGGACACATTTGAATAGACAAATGATAATGGCAGAGGGCCAACAATCTCCAATATTAATCCATGTGGATGGTTTCAGCCGGACATAAAGTAATGAGACAAAGTTCACAAAGAAGCGAAGATTACCAAGATTCGGAAAAGATTAGAATGCATACTCACGCAGTTGCAGGCACACAAACATTCACACTGAACCGAGGGCGCTTCAACACATGCAACACCTTTGTGCTATATTCTTCTTACGGATCAAAGCCAAATCTACATTAGGAATCAAACTGAAAGTCTTCAAAAGCCTTGAATTCCTTGCTGCGACCCAGCAAATCAATCTTTATAAGATGAAACGCGAGACCAAAAGCTAAAAGCTCCCCTCTTGCTATGAGATAACACGCCACGCTGTTAAGTCAACTCACCCTTCTTCGAAAGGACTTCGGCTGCAGACCGTCGGCGAGCTGGAAGCAGACTGACCGTCTCTCACACTCCAACGTCTCCCACGCCATACCGTGGCCAGGAAAACCCATTGATGAGGCTTCCGCCACCAACCTAACACCGGTAACTTTCACACAATGCAACCTCTTTGCCTACCTGAAAACTACAAGGGTTGGCCATTCTGTACGACTACCGCTGATTCTGTGCAGCAGACTAAACCACCGTATAGCAAAACGAAACACACCCACATTCATTCACTCACACATGCCAGAGAGTTCTGTATCACTGGAAATCAAATAAAATGATAATGAAGGGGGACTACAGGACCCTTTCACCTTTGTCTCTGATGAACACTCGCCGTCGAGGACGACTTACTGGGTTCTATTACGAGGGCAGTTCAATAAGTAATGCAACACACTTTTTTTCTGAAACAGGGGTTGTTTTATTCAGCATTGAAATACACCAGGTTATTCCCCAATCTTTTAGCTACACAACACTATTTTTCAACGTAATCTCCGTTCAATGCTACGGCCTTACGCCACCTTGAAATGAGGGCCTGTATGCCTGCACGGTACCATTCCACTGGTCGATGTCGGAGCCAACGTCGTACTGCATCAATAACTACTTCATCATCCGCGTAGTGCCTCCCACGGATTGCGTCCTTCATTGGGCCAAACATATGGAAATCCGACGGTGCGAGATCGGGGCTGTAGGGTGCATGAGGAAGAACAGTCCACTGAAGTTTTGTGAGCTCCTCTCGGGTGCGAAGACTTGTGTGAGGTCTTGCGTTGTCATGAAGAAGGAGAAGTTCGTTCAGATTTTTGTGCCTACGAACACGCTGAAGTCGTTTTTTCAATTTCTGAAGAGTAGCACAATACACTTCAGAGTTGATCGTTTGACCATGGGGAGGGACATCGAACAGAATAACCCCTTCAGCGTCCCAGAAGACTGTAACCATGACTTTACCGGCTGAGGGTATGGCTTTAAACTTTTTCTTGGTAGGGGAGTGGGTGTGGCGCCACTCCATTGATTGCCGTTTTGTTTCAGGTTCGAAGTGATGAACCCATGTTTCATCGCCTGTAATAATCTTTGACAAGAAATTGTCACCCCCAGCCACATGACGAGCAAGCAATTCCGCACAGATGGTTCTCCTTTGCTCTTTATGGTGTTCGGTTAGACAACGAGGGACCCAGCGGGAACAAACCTTTGAATATCCCAACTGGTGAACAATTGTGACAGCACTACAAACAGAGATGTCAAGTTGAGCACTGAGTTGTTTGATGGTGATCCGTCGATCATCTCGAACGAGTGTGTTCGCACGCTCCGCCATTGCAGGAGTCACAGCTGTGCACGGCCGGCCCGCACGCGGGAGATCGGACAGTCTTGCTTGACCTTGCGGCGATGATGACACACGCTTTGCCCAACGACTCACCGTGCTGTTGTCCACTGCCAGATCACCGTAGACATTCTGCAAGCGCCTATGTATATCTGAGATGCCCTGGTTTTCCGCCAAAAGAAACTCGATCACTGCCCGTTGTTTGCAACGCACATCCGTTACAGACGCCATTTTAACAGCTCCGTACAGCGCTGCCACCTGTCGGAAGTCAATGAAACTATACGAGACGAAGCGGGAATGTTTGAAAATATTCCACAAGAAATTTCCGGTTTTTTCAACCAAAATTGGCCGAGAAAAAAAATGTGTTGCATTACTTATTGAACTGCCCTCGTATTTGAGAAGATTTGGTGACAGTCATATATCTGGGAACGTATTCCATATGCTCGTACCTTCGTTAACAGTCTACAGTGTGGCACGCTGTCAAATGCTTTTAGGAAATCTACGAACATGGAATCTGCCTGTTGCGCATCATTCACAGTTCGCAGTGTATCGTGAGAGAGAAGGGCAATCTGAGTTCCGCACGAGCAATGCTTTCTAAAACCGTGTTGATTCGTGGACACACAATTTCTTGCCTCTAGGAAATTTATTATACTGGAACTCAGAATACGCTCTATAATTCTGCAGCAAACCTATTTTAAGGATATTGGTCTGTAATTTCTTTTACCCTTCTTATATACAGGAGTCACCTACACTTTTTCCAGTCGCTTGGCACTTTGCGCTGATAGAGAGATTCGCGATAAATGCAAGCTTAGTAAGGTGCCAATGCCGTAGAGTAATTTTTGTAAAACCGCATTTGGATTACATCCGGACCTGGCGACTTATTTCTTTTCAACTCCTTCAGTTCTTTCTCCAAGCTAGGGATAGTTATTACTATGTCGTATATTCGGGACCCTTTGCGACGGGCAAACGACGGAATGTCTGTACGATTCTCCTAGGTGACGATTTCTTGAACGCGAAATTTAAAATTCGGCTGTTGTTTTGCTGTATTCAGTTGTCACACGTCAAGGACTGACTGGATGGGAGCCTTAGACCCGCTTAGCGATTTTACATAAGGCCAGAATTTTCTCGGGTTCTCGGCCGGATTTTTCGCTAAGGTAGTAGTTCTATGCTTCGCGCGTACATCTTTTTACATATGCACAAATCTCTACGAACCTTTGCCTATCATCAGTTGCGCGTTCGCATTTGAACCGAGAGTGCGACAGGCTTTGCTTCCTCAGCAGTATCCGGATTCCGTTGTTAAACCACTGTGGATCTTTCCCTTCCTTAATCCACTTACTAGGCCCTACTTCCCCAGAGTCCGTTTAAACTAAGCACATAATTCCTCTACGTCCACCATACCGGAACTAAATGTTCTCAGTTCGTCGTCCGTGTGAGATGCTAACAGCTATTTATCTGCTCGTTTTAGCAGAAACACTCTCTCAGCCTTTATTAACTTTCGTAACCATAGTCGGTATGATACCATAATCACTAATTCCCGTCTCTATACTGACGCGATGGATAAGGTCCAGCCAGTTTGTAGCTACGAGGTCTAAGATTCTTCCATTGCATGTGGACTGCCGAACTAGCTGCTCAGTATAGTTTTCGGAAAACGTGTTAAAAAGAACTTCACAAGACTGTCTGCACCCCCCCCCCCTCTTCACTGAATCCAAAAACGTCCCAGCCTATATTCGGTAGGTTAAAGTCGCCTCCAGCTATTATTGCGTGATGTGGGTATTTATGCGCTACTGGCCGTAGGCTTTCTTTGAATGACTGTAAAACTGTCGTATCGGAATCGGGTTGCCAGTAAAAACAACCTAAAATTAACTTGTTATGAACCTTATTGGCATCCCTTCAAGTTTGATGTCTTTCCTGACGGCGATGGGATTTTCCAACAGGCTAATTGTCTATGTCACAATGTCATCGCTCTACGGTGGTTTCAGGAACGTGGTAGTGAACTCATCTTGATATCCTGGCCACCAAAGTTCGCCTGATCTGATCCAGAATGAACACATCAGGGACTTGTCGAATCTATGCCACGCAGAACGCTGCTGCATTGCGTTCCAAATTTGGACCAACACGCTAGTAAACAGACGGTCGTAATGTTTCGGCTTACCAGTGTGTCACCTGATTTAACAGTCTCTGTATAGGTAGGCGGAAGAGGAAGATCCGAAAGTGGATGGCGGAACTCCGTTCACCATGATATAGAAATATATTGTGGAGGATGCCCGCGACACAGAGATCGTCACATAAAGGATGGTGTAAGCACAATTTCAGTCATTATTGTTCATGATCAGTGTGCACTTACTTTCACTCCAGGTCACTGACTACAATGTGTAATGGTCTCTAGAGGTTTCCCTGAGTGATGCCAATGCGTAGTGTAAGCACGACTAGTAGTGTGTGTCAGATGCCGCGGTTTCTGCTGAGTGTGTTCGTGACTAGTGATGCAAGAAAGCTGCTGCAATGAGAATGGGAGCAAGCGTTCCAAACGTAACCCTCGTCTCAGTGTAGGGGAAGCAGACGGAGCCACACGGCGCACACAGTACTCTGGCTCAGCTCTCGCTAAATAATTGGAGCGGAGCAAACTCGGTCCTCTAATGAAGATTCTGAAGGTATTAAACTTGCTGTGTTCAAAGCTTTGCTGTCATAAAGCCCAGAGACAGTAGTAATGTAACGGGCTTACTTGGCTCGTGTTATGTGGTGCACGTACTACTACTGATCGTTGTTCCGTAGAACGTTAATGAAGTCTCTGTTTTTTTCTTTTTTGTGTTAACGTTACTTGTCTTTGATTATAATTATTTCGTATGTACACATCCAATGTAATGTATTATTATTTATGGTGTAATATTGTTCCCGCGTATAATGTAATGTCGTTGAAATTCGAGGAGACTTGGCCCGCTAGAAAAATTAATATCTGTGGAAAGTGATAAAAACAGACAGCTGAGGAGCGATAGTGAGCGATGGTATGTTGCGATTAGGAGTAATGCTGAACACTACGAGTGAGACGCATTGTCGTCATTTCAGACGGTGAACTGTGTATGCTTAGGTTCCGTATACTCAAAACCGTATCTGAAATTTATGCGAGGGCCGAGTTCCTAAACAATTTAATTCTGACGTTGTGTTATGAACGGGAGGTTTGCCAGCGGTGGATATTCGGCCAGCCATCCACTGCTGTTTTCTGGAAATCATCTCGTGTTGTTACCTTTAAATTTACTCGATCGGCCTGTCCCCTTCTTCAGAAACAAGGAAAGTTGATAATGGAGTGTTTCGACGGTCAGCGAACAACGAGACTACGGAACATCGACACTAGAGATCCTAGAGCATTCGTTTCAGGTAGGAAGCTGTAGCATGCACTTCTCTGCAATCACATTGCCGTTTATTAACTGACATTACATTACTGCGGTTTGTCAATACGAATACCCATCGATAAAGTGCTTTAGTAACTTCAAGATAGTTTTCAATTTACCGTTCAAACAGATCTCAAATGTTCAAATGTGTGTGAATTCATAAGAGACCAAACTGGTTATGTCATCGGTCCCTAGACTTACACTCTACTTAAACTAACTTACGCTAAGGACAACACGCACACGCATACGCACACACACACACACACACACACACACACACACACACACACACGTCCGAGAGACGACTCGAACCTCCGGCGGGAGGGGCCACGCAATCCATGACATGGCGCCTTAAACCTCGCGGCCACTCCTCGCGGCAAGGACATTCTGAATTCTAACCGATCTAAACTGCTAACAGTAATAAGCCAATAGGGCTATACATCAAATTAATTAGCTTGATAAAGGACTTTTCCGTATAACAAACTTTCACTTCTTACTCAAATTTCCAGAGTTATGTATTGCTACAGCATCTCTTGCTAAATAGTACTTCATCCTTTCATGTGTTTCACTTAAATATATTTATTTTGTATGTGAATTAAACGTGCTTGTCTTCCGTATCTGTGATCTCAGTCAATCATTCTTAGAGACATATTACCTAACAGATCATTAGCCTTAGTAGTTCAGGATGAGGCAGTGTGTTTAGGAGTTGGTTTAAATGGACTGGTGTGTGACGTTTTAATGACAACAGTTCACGAGGTGTTTTGCTGAACGTCTTGCCACAGCATCTTTACGTGTTGAATGCAGCAAGGTAATTTCAAATTTTGTGACCTCATTGACAAGATGGGAGGAAGGTATTTACTTTTAGTACACTGTGGATATCGTTACAGAACACATGGCTGAGTGACAGTGTCTGCAGCTTGCTCATAAACAGTCTTAACCGAACATCAGTACTAAGAATAATTTACGAGCCTTTCAGTAGTAAACGAATGTTGGGTCAGATGTGTACCGATGTCACGATAATCTAACGTGAGGGTAATAAACTTTCTTTTACCTACCGCCCACTTCTTTCTCTCTTCTAGCAGCAAATTTTCTAATCGCCCACCTGTTCTGCAGTAATGGTGATTTATAGAGTAGAGAAGTAACTTTACTTTATTAAATTTATAAAGTAGAGTCACAGCGAGTTCAAACATACAGTAATAATTACTTACGATACACTGCATCAAATATTTATGAAAACCTAATGCAAATGTTTTCGAAATCTGTTACTGTGTGCTGCCCACTATGAAAGAGCAGGTTGATTACCACTGATTTATCGGTTTCCTTACGCCGTAAATACGCTCAGCGTTTTTCCAAGAAAAAATATGTAATTAATGCAATAAACCGAAAGAGATTTCGCTTTTCGCGCTGTAAGTCCAGAAACGGTAATCGTTGGTGACAAGTGAAATACTCTCTTGTGAATAGGAGGCAGAAAAAGGGGATATGGGCAAGATGGAGTAGGTGGTTGCCAGAGGCGACTGAAAGTCATAAATTGAAGTCTCGATTTACAGCGGTCTCCTCCAGGATGGATAGAATTATTCCATATGCCAGTCTTATCGGCGACAGGGGTGGATGGGAAATGTGTTTGAAAGGAACAGTGATATTTAAGGGCAAATGCAGAATAATGGAGGCAGGGATAGATGCAAAATACAAGAGAGGCTCAGACAGACGGCCTGGGCCATCTCTGCAGGTTATTGAAAGAATAGTGGGCCCTGCTAATCTTAGTAAACGTTCTCTGCTACTCTTCGGCTTTGTTCCATCGATGCAGCACTCATGTAGCTACACGTGTACTTTGCTGGAACGGCTAGACGCGGAAAGTCAAGTCTTAAAGACAAACTAAAAGATAATACAAATCATTAATTTGCAGGGATTCACGTTAAACAGTGACGGGATGGGAATGTATATTTGCTACACGGCCTTTGGCTACAATAACGACCCTGGTCTACGGGTGGGAAAAATCGAACGCTTAAAACCGATACAGGTATTTTAGTTCTTTATAACCGGTATTGTCGGTACTTGCTTGGTCCCGGTTATAACAGGTGTTTTAACTACTAACCGGGCAAAAAACGGATATATTAATTAGCCATAGCAGCAGTGGTAAAATTTCTCGTTTCTAAGTAAACCTTTCTTAAAGAACGAGTAAGTTTTATTCGTAAAATTTGCATTGCGTCGAAATATTGCGTTATTATAGAAAATAGGAAAAGGGATCAGTGCTGTTTTAATAGCAATTGCGGCAGAAGCGAGCAACAAACAAATGGTGTAAGAAATGGTACAGTTATGCTGAGACGACAATGTACACTCTTTGACATAAAACTTGACCGGCGGCCGGCCGCTTCAGAGGCTAAGTCCGCGCCGATCGCAACATGGGACAAAAAAACTGGCCAACTCGCTAATTCTCTAAGTCCGGTTATCTGCACAATCTGGCAACACTGTAGACTGCGGCACTTCCTGGAGGAAAATTTGTCCCATGATAGAGAAACTCTAGGCTGATTACGCCTGTGGTCTAGCGGTAGCGTGCGTTGTTTCTGTTCATAATGTCAGTGGATCGAGAGCAGCTGGCATAAAATATTTTTATAGCCTCTTCTGTCTGAATGCTGAAGACGTGAATGTAATGGTAGCGCAGACTCAATCTATTTCGCTTTGTGACACACCGATATCAAAATTTTATCCAGTAACGATTTTGCGGCAGATTTCCTGCAGACTGTCCTCCTCTGGACGCCGTATGCGGCAAAGCTCCGGGATCCATTTGCTGGCTACTGGCAGCGGCCGTGGCGACAGCAGCGGCGCTGCACTCCCCCGTTCTTTATCGAATGCGCCTGCTACCGCTCATCGCTTTTGATGATTTAAAACGCTTTATTATTAAATGTTGCTCCACAGAAAATTTCTACAATTTCCATTCACGCTCAAAAGCAACGGAGACAGACGCCCTGATTAGTAGGCGGGTATTATATTACATTAATCGGCAAGAGCTATTGCCCGAAATTAATTTTATAGACTGGGACGAAATTAAACCACCTCACTACATTCGATGAATTTATAAATGCTACATACCTCGTTTCTTTTCCTTTCAAACTCAATTATTTGTGCAACTTTTGGTCAATGTTTGGATGTTTTCGTCAACCAGAGTGAGCGTCTGTGGTGTAAAGTGTAACACAGTTCTTGTTTCATTCCTTATGGTAAGTCTATGCGATAAACTGTGTGAATACCTTGCAATGCATGCTCTGTAGCAGTGCAGGAACACTGCACATTTGGAGTTCCATGTATGGGTTCATGAAGTATTTATTGTTGATCGGAAGTGATAGTTAAGGTCATCAGATTTAAACCAGAAAAATTTGTCGTTTTGAAGGTTTCAGAGAACGGAAAGGAATTGCTAACGCCGGTGTTAGAAAACGTCTACAGTTAAATGCTATTGCAAAAATTTAGAAGAAGGGAACTACATTAATGAACATGTGCACTTCATAAACAACCTTCTGACATGTTAGACCTATGTGACGAACAAAGCTCAAATTTATATCGTTGACAGTCGGTTTGAATCTTTTCAGGGTCTATTTTACAGTGAAGCACCTTGGAATTTGCAAAGTAGAAATCCATGACATTAACTTAATTTACTAAGTCGAAATCGGACGAAGATTGATGTTTAAAGGCATTCTTCAGATTTCGCATAAGAAATTTTTACTAGCAGTTTGCAACTCCATTAATTAAAATGGAAAATAAAAGGTTGTAGTCAGCGGCTTCTACCGTGATTCCAACTGCTATGTCTTATAGTATAAGCACTGCAACGCACAAGGGAACCTCTGAGCTAACGACACACTGGCGGCCAGTGGCGGAATATAGACACTGCGATGTTGCCTGAGCCTCAAAACGCAACCTTAAACACACGAACAGAGGAGGTGGAGATTACTGTTTTAACGTCCCGTCGACAACGATGTCATTAGAGACGGAGCACAAGCTCGGATTAGGGAAGGATGGGGAAGGAAATCGGCCGTGCCCTTCCTAAGGAACCATCCCGGCATTTGCCTGAAGCGATTTAGGGAAATCATTGAAAACCTAAATCAGGATGGCCGGGCGCGGGATTGCACCGTCGTCCTCCCGAATGCACACACAAACAGGTGTTACTTATGTGAAGAACGCCGTTCTTGGAGTCCAGAAATTAAATATACTTTCTAATTGTGTCATATAGCAGTGGATTATATCGTACGAGTCTTCGATGTGGAAAACGAATGTCAAGTGAATTTAGCGAGGTAACGCCGACCTACACCCGGAAGTAAATGCACTATCAGAGTGTTGACAAATACTTGCTACGACGCTGCCATTTATAGGCTCTCTCACGAGGCAGCTCTTCAGCGAAATGCTTGCCGTGATTCTCCGATACGGTTCTTCAGAGTGGAGACGCGCGCGCACGTTTGGATTTTATGCGGCGTTCTCCCCTGATGGTTTCTGACGTCGCCTTGTGGGCTATGTATACATATGAGACATTCAATTATCATTAATCCAGAGTGATACAAGTTTCAGCTTCCGGCGTGGAAGAAGGCTGTTGACGCCGACATTATATCATTTCAACGTAGGGAAAGCAAAACGGATCATTCAATGTTTCTCATTCAACATAAAGCATGTGAGATAATTTTCCGTAACGTTCATAATCATCTAAAAATACAAACGAAGTAAAAATACACCGGAAGCTTATTCGAATTGAATATAACGCTTTGCGCCTCGATGTCGAATTTGTCCACTTGCAATCTTTGGCAGCATACACATAGAATGTCACGATTACCACGAGAATGAAGAAATATGTTGGTAAGGATGGAAGCAAGAAGAGACGCAGTCAACAAATATTCTATTCCTCATGGCATTCATTTCATTTGACACGTAAGAAGAGGTAAAGCGGGAATTTACTTTCGTTAACACGAAAGATATGCCGCACATATTGACAACGAGGAAGTCTGCGTCTTCATACGTTTCCTCCTTGAAATCTGTATGCTCTATTATATACTAAGTAGCCCGATCATTGTTTCAGTAATGTTACCCTCTTGTTTGACCCCGTAACGATGAACAGATTCCAAATGCATGTCTCCCTTCCTGGGTTGTTTTTTGTGTTTTATTGCTTGGAATTCCTGAAGCAGACCACTGTGCCTTCCCCCCTCGTGGGTTAGGTCTCAAAACTAAACCGCTTTGTATCCAATGGCATAATTTATTCAGACAGCATCAGCATAAGACTATCAAACAAAGCCTTCCATTTACAGTTGCAGCACTCTAACCAGCACTGACCAAAGTGTAATCCACGGTCATGGTCCTAAATTACCAGCTGTCTGCTACTGTGGCAAAGTCCGTACTACACTGTCGATTCCGCAGCACCATTTTATCTGGTAACACTGTGTAGTTGCACAGTTGTGCTACCAGGTCTGTCCTCACAGTGTCAACTTTATGTATCTCACTTCTCCTGTAGCGTAGATCACGAGGAGCCGAAGTAAATGAGTGTATTCTGCATGACGTAACATTCAGTATTCCCTTCTTTCATAGCCACTCTTCATGTGCATCGATACCAAATAGGAATGCGAAAACTCTTGCGAGTGAGAGAATGACAATAACAATCGTAACAAGAACAAGCAAATAATGAATGATGTTTATTCCAACGCAGAACGAGAATGGCTTTAAATATAAAAATCTGTATCTATATCTATATCCATATCTATTGATCTTTGAGTTGGCACAATGCAAATATATTCTTAGCGTTTAGTTACTGAATTTAGTTCTGTATGTTTGCAGAGAAAAGGAAAAGTCGGTACTTCTCGCTAGTGTAATATAATGTGAACCAGCAACTACCCTTTCCTTAGAACACGACTCAAGCAGGTCCTCAAGTAGGTAGCAAGGCACTGCTGCATTCTGTTCCCTGACATTGCTCTGATGACGGTTAATGCAGATAGCTCCGATTATGAAATACAAAACGTATTGCAGGTTAGTTACTAGGATAGTAACATTAAATTAGCGTTGTAGACGGCACATGAACGTGACGACTATCCATATTACTCATCAATATAAAAAGACAATATTTTGGGAATTTAGCAGGATTACTCAAAATGAATTCTGAAATTGGGTGACTGACTGCACAGGTGCTAAACGTCGTCAAGAGTATACGATGTCCTAATCGTCTTAGGAATATGAAGAACGGTTCTTCAGAGTGGAGACGCGCGCGCACGTTTGGATTTTATGCGGCGTTCTCCCCTGATGGTTTCTGACGTCGCCTTGTGGGCTATGTATACATATGAGACATTCAATTATCATTAATCCAGAATGATACAAGTTTCAGCTTCCGGCGTGGAAGAAGGCTGTTGACGCCGACATTATATCATTTCAACGTAGGGAAAGCAAAACGGATCATTCAATGTTTCTCATTCAACATAAAGCATGTGAGATAATTTTCCGTAACGTTCATAATCATCTAAAAATACAAACGAAGTAAAAATACACCGGAAGCTTATTCGAATTGAATATAACGCTTTGCGCCTCGATGTCGAATTTGTCCACTTGCAATCTTTGGCAGCATACACATAGAATGTCACGATTACCACGAGAATGAAGAAATATGTTGGTAAGGATGGAAGCAAGAAGAGACGCAGTCAACAAATATTCTATTCCTCATGGCATTCATTTCATTTGACACGTAAGAAGAGGTAAAGCGGGAATTTACTTTCGTTAACACGAAAGATATGCCGCACATATTGACAACGAGGAAGTCTGCGTCTTCATACGTTTCCTCCTTGAAATCTGTATGCTCTATTATATACTAAGTAGCCCGATCATTGTTTCAGTAATGTTACCCTCTTGTTTGACCCCGTAACGATGAACAGATTCCAAATGCATGTCTCCCTTCCTGGGTTGTTTTTTGTGTTTTATTGCTTGGAATTCCTGAAGCAGACCACTGTGCCTTCCCCCCTCGTGGGTTAGGTCTCAAAACTAAACCGCTTTGTATCCAATGGCATAATTTATTCAGACAGCATCAGCATAAGACTATCAAACAAAGCCTTCCATTTACAGTTGCAGCACTCTAACCAGCACTGACCAAAGTGTAATCCACGGTCATGGTCCTAAATTACCAGCTGTCTGCTACTGTGGCAAAGTCCGTACTACACTGTCGATTCCGCAGCACCATTTTATCTGGTAACACTGTGTAGTTGCACAGTTGTGCTACCAGGTCTGTCCTCACAGTGTCAACTTTATGTATCTCACTTCTCCTGTAGCGTAGATCACGAGGAGCCGAAGTAAATGAGTGTATTCTGCATGACGTAACATTCAGTATTCCCTTCTTTCATAGCCACTCTTCATGTGCATCGATACCAAATAGGAATGCGAAAACTCTTGCGAGTGAGAGAATGACAATAACAATCGTAACAAGAACAAGCAAATAATGAATGATGTTTATTCCAACGCAGAACGAGAATGGCTTTAAATATAAAAATCTGTATCTATATCTATATCCATATCTATTGATCTTTGAGTTGGCACAATGCAAATATATTCTTAGCGTTTAGTTACTGAATTTAGTTCTGTATGTTTGCAGAGAAAAGGAAAAGTCGGTACTTCTCGCTAGTGTAATATAATGTGAACCAGCAACTACCCTTTCCTTAGAACACGACTCAAGCAGGTCCTCAAGTAGGTAGCAAGGCACTGCTGCATTCTGTTCCCTGACATTGCTCTGATGACGGTTAATGCAGATAGCTCCGATTATGAAATACAAAACGTATTGCAGGTTAGTTACTAGGATAGTAACATTAAATTAGCGTTGTAGACGGCACATGAACGTGACGACTATCCATATTACTCATCAATATAAAAAGACAATATTTTGGGAATTTAGCAGGATTACTCAAAATGAATTCTGAAATTGGGTGACTGACTGCACAGGTGCTAAACGTCGTCAAGAGTATACGATGTCCTAATCGTCTTAGGAATATGAAGAACGTCTTCGACAGCTCGCAACTTTCACATTGCTATCTCCACCCTACTCCAGACAGCCCTCGGTGGAGTTGCACTACGTTGCCGATGTTATGGAAGGCCTTCAAACCGACAACAGACCACATATTGAAAAATACAAGCGAATTTTCTTGCAGCGTAAGCTTATTGTAACTAATCTAAAAATTATTGGAGAGGAACATTGTCCTATTCAAAAAAAGTAAAATGTTACACACTGTTGACGTCAAACGGACATTATCTATGTCCTGTCGTGTGTCCTACTCATCTATAATATCAAGTGTACTATGAAAATGATTATATATAATGGATGATAGGGTAATGCATTGATACCAGATGGTGGGGGCCGGCCGGTGCGGCCGTGCGGTTCTAGGCGCTTCAGTCTGGAACCGCGTGACCGATACGGTCGCAGGTTCGAATCCTGCCTCGGGCATGAATGTGAGTGATGTCCTTGGGTTAGTTAGGTTTAAGTAGTTCTAAGTTCTAGGGGACTGATGACCTTAGAAGTTAAGTCCCATAGTGCTCAGAGCCATTTGAACTATTTAACACAAAATGACATTAAAAATTAAAGTTATTCACGAGCAGCTAGTTGAGAATATGTATGAACATTAAATGACACGACGAACTGAAATAATATGACGAAGAGTTCAGCGATCACTGGGAATAGAGCTCCACACATATCGTTGTTGACTACACACAAAGAGACGTCAGCTACCTAATTTTTCTCCACCAGCTGCTCAGAATAGCATCTTGAACTTACAGTCATCTCGCAAATAGTTCTGTGTCTCACTGGGAGTTAAAAACGTCAGATATCGTTAGTGTTGACAACGAATGAAAATACATTAAAAATCAAAATTATTATCCACCAGCAGATAGGTGTTCTCATGATAGAGCTTGATAATACATAATTAAATCTTTAGTGCCGGGCCAGGATTCGATCCCATTCACGCGTAATATGTGAAGGTGTTGAGGAATCTGCAGTTTTGAACAAACAACGAATTGTAGCCGAGCTGTATTGCCACGAAGGGATCAAATTCCGCGTTAAGGGCGGTCTGAGTTGCATTCCCAGTTTAGAACCAATTTTATCGACATACAGAAGCTCAAATAAAAGATGGAATAAGTGTCCTGTGACCATACATAGCGTTTGTGTCGTCACTTGAAATAAATAACTAGTATAAGAAAGATTACTGGTGATAGAGTTTCTACATGTCGCCACTCCAGACTTCATTGTGGTTCAACCTACCGTCTACTTGGTAAAGAAGGAATATCATCTTTAATGTGAATTTTCAGACCACGCAGCCATTATATCTCCTTCACTTGGTGTAGCCAGGAGAGAATGGAATCTGTCTCTCCCTATCTAAAATCATTGACGGAAGTGGGAATCGAACCCAGACCATAGGTATAACAACCTACCATCCGTCCAACAAACCACGAAATCCTCTTCTCTGCGAGTCATTTTTCTATCGTAACGCAGTTGCGCCACACTGGATGAGAATTCTGACACACAGGCTCCCTGTAGTAATTTGCAGCATGTTCAGTAAATTCATTTACTTGGTTGACCGAATCACCATGAACTAGCTGCCTCGGCTACCCAGTGCATACATTCGACTATTTTGTAATCACAGAAATAAAATCACGTAACTGCCACCTACACACAACTGCCAACAGTGTAGGATGCAGAAGTTTAAATAGGAAGTGTTCCTTTCCACTTGAGCTACTCTATTGCGCTATCTGTTACTAGAAAACGTCGTTCAGTCCAAAAGAAAAGCTGTAACTGTTTGTCTCTCAGAAGTCAAGACCTGGCCATATGCATAATCTCACAGTGCTGTGGAATCCAAAAGTTCTGGAGGAATAGTTGCCGAGCTCTGGAGCTGCTGTAGCTACGTGTCAGCTTGTAGCATAGATAAGATGTCGCGAGTTCGAATACATTCAGTGCTACATTTTTTAAAACGCAATTCTGCTCTCTGCTGAAGGTATCAATCTAATGGAACTTTGAACGTAATTCCTTTCACTTCTCAACCCAAAGTAGTCGCATGTGGAAAAAGGGCTAACTACTGTGACATTTTGTTCTATTCAGGTTTAATATACAGCAGGCAGCAGATGCATCTCGAAGATGTGCAGGGAGAGCGCATCGTGCCATAATATGCCAGAAAAGTATTTTCTACATTAGCCGTCGTGTGGTAGTGATATTTTATTCTTCTTCAAACTTTGTTTGTCAGCTTTAACTCAGAACAAGTTTTCTACATGCATGTAATCAATAAACTGCATGTGCATTGTCAGACTGTCATAGGTAACATCTGCGAATTCGCATATATCGTTGATGATTAATTTCTCTCTCATGTTTACTATTGTTGTAAGAACACTAAAGGAAACCTTACGAAAATTGTGCACTGTATTATAAGAAATGAAATAAAACTAACCATGATAACCTTACGACGAAGTATCTGTACACAAGCATGCCTCTATCGACACGAATTAGTAAAATACTACTCACTTAGATTTTGATTTGGTCTGTGTTTAATTGGTATGCTGTGTCATACTCAAGAGGTATGCAAATGTGGCATTTCATAAATATAGTTACGTATTCCTAGAAACCCAAAATTCGCTTGTCAGCAGCGGAAAGAGGCCTTACCTGTTGTGCAGCATTGTAAGTTTTTCAACATTGCACTATGAGCTGAAAGCATTTTCTTGCGATTTCCTTATTGATGTTTGATCTGACTGCTTGTAGCTCTTTCACAGAAGGGATAAAAACGTTACAGTCAGTGAGACTGGAACTGCGAACCGTAACAGACGCTTTTTCACAGCTCAGCATGTTACCACAGAGCTGGCGAGGAGGTATGGGTCTTAGCTTCCTATTACGAGGACAATTGTAACTAGAACTCGTAAACCGCTATTTGAAGGTCGAGATTAGTTGCGGTTTCCACCTGCAACGACTTTCCTGGGCTTAAAACCGTAAATTTTCAATCTTTTGTTACCCTTCAAGCGATAATAACTCAGATTATTCAATGGAAATGACAGGTAAAATCAAGTGAACTTTGAGGCTTAATTCCGTGCACACCAGGAAGTAACTCGTCGATCACAGAGTTGCCAAACATACGTTGCCTTGTTGCCAAATCTCAGTTACAGTACCAGCAGGAAGAAGACGAACCGATGTGATCCTACAGCGGTCTGGGAAGTGACCATAGCTGGTGTCTCCAAGTCACGGCTGCTACGGCCTGGAATACGTAATGCGTCTGATTCGCTTTCTGTAACTAGGTTTAGGGACTGGAGCGTAGTTACTAATAATACTCAGAACTGACTGCAAACTGAGCATCATAAATCAGTAACTCTCATTGTTGTTTTTATATTTCTTTCGTAAGTGTACTCAAAACTAAGAAAGTCATTCACAGGCGTTTTCGTGCCTCGCCGATAGTCGAGCACAACATACAAATAAAAATAAAAAAGAATTTGTGTGTGTGTGTGTGTGTGTGTGTGTGTGTGTGTGTGTGTGTTTGTGAGAGAGAGAGATAAATAAAAAGCAATGAGAGAGAGTGTAAAAAATTGTTGTAAGGAAATTGAATCATGGTACTTAAAGAAATCTTTCATTAAAATGACACGTTCCACATCATTACGAAATGTCGTATTCATGATCTATGGAACAAGAGTTAATCTAATCTAATCTAATCTAATCTAATCACATCATATTGATGATTAGCCATGAAGAGTCATGAATTACCGAAATTTTGGCCAATACCAGTAACCAAATCTAAACTTGAAAATAAAAGACGACAATTTTTGTAATAAACCGTGACTCCTATCAAGACCCTTTCGTCCCTGTTATCTAACCACGAAAGATGTCTGATATACCTCCATTCTGAAGTAACAAAGTGTGCATGCATTTAAAGATCAAGTGCATGATGTGAAGTTCTGTGACGGAGATACGAACCCAACACGTAATCCGATTGTTAACTAAGAAAAATCAAATGTTACGTATCGGTTTTTCTTACGAGCCGCTAGGTGTCTGAATCTAAAATAAGGATACAAACTTTTGTGCCTAAGCGACAATCGAACTGCACACCTACCGTGCATCCACGAATATAGCTTAAGTATCAGTTGCTTACTCATGAACAGTAAGATGTGTGCTTGTTTGACCAGAAATAACGACACCTGTTGCGATTGTTGGAAACACATGAACAGACATTGAAATTGCGCGTTAATTTTCACTAGCAGGTGGGTGTGCACTTGATAAAGCTAGAAATGAAATTATGAATATTTTTGTACTGGATCAGGTTTCAGACCCACATACTTACCTTTGGAGGAGACCTAGAGAAGATTGCAGTCTTGGGAAAAGGAACGAAATGACTGAACTATACTGTTCCGAGAGATTCAGGTCCTCGAAAGAGGAGATACGAATTCGAATCACAGTCCAGCACCAAATTTTTAAACGTCTCTAGTTCAATCAAGTACAAGTAAAATAAGAGCCCTGTCCCTTTAAATGGCTATCGGTTCATCAAATAAAATAAAATTTTCTAATGTAAGTAAGCTTACTGGCGACTGTATTTCTGTTTACCATGACTTCCGCTGTGTCATTTCCCAACGTAAACCGGCTCTGCCCAGTTGGTAATGAAGGAACGTGATGTTTAATGTGGATTCTGGATTATAACGTCTTTCTCTTGAGGTTACCAGAGGTAAAATAAATCTGTTTGTGCCTCTTAAAAGTAAATGCCTGAACCCACGCATTGCACCTGTGATAGCTCGTTCCACCATACCATTGTGGCCACATTACCCAGCCCCAAGAGTGTGCTGTAACGGATGATGTGCTTAGCTTACAAAATTAGTCACGGTGGAAAAAATGCGAGTCTATTAAATGGTCAAGTAGAAGCAAGCTTCTGACGCAGCGATTATGCTATTCTCATGTCAGCAGGATGTAAAGACTCTTCTAGGCATAATAGGCTGGATGTGAAGGCATTTTGATTTTTCACGAATTCAGCAAATTTCTTAGTTCAAGAAAATCCACTGTGAAGTGTGAAGTTGCCGGATAATTCGATTATTACTGTTATTATTAATATCATTTTATTCATACCGCTGGTGGAACACGACCGTAGTCTTCAGGTAAAACGCGAGACCAGCTAATATGACGTCTGGCGACCGAAAGCACATATCGACAAAATATTTATCGCCCCTTTCCTCTCGGTGCTGAAGCTATGATTGAAATTCAAGCGAATCTACAATATCATATTACCTGGTCTCGCGTTTTACCTCAAGACTACGGTCGTAGTCAAGAGTAATGTACTAAGACTGGAGTCAAGACTTCCTCTGGGAAGTGCCGCAGTCTACATGTTGCTAGATCGAGCATATTGCCAGACATAGAATTCTGAGAGGAGCACGACTGTATTGTCCACCTTACGTGAACGACTCGGCGGTCAATTTTTTGGTCTGAGACTGTATCTACAACACATATTGCACGCTGAAGACCCAGAAGAATTTAAAAAAAAAGTAGTTTATGAGAGCAACGTTAACCATAGCGTTCGAAGTATTCATAGTATTGTAAACGCCTTCCAATGACCACTCAAGAAAGACAAGGATACACAGTCTAGCTCCAATATTATAAATACGCCTCAGTTTGTGGATGAACTCAGACTTAGGTTGATAATAATTGTGAAAATTTAGCAGCACTGTACCCATTGGTGTTAAACTCGTTTTCAACCAATGATTCCCACAGCTACAGGGATACTACTTGTGATACCTCTTAGACAAAATACTTAAGCAGTGTTATTAGACGAAAAGATCAACCTGACACAAACTGTGGGAAGTTTGTTTTACAACCTTCGTACCTGGATATTCAGCTTTTTCCTATTTGAGATATCTGTGAACGTTGCTGCTTAAGACGATTTAAGCAGAAACTAAATTCCCTCAGCTTCGACAATGTTTAAAGAAATCGTCTTATTGGCACTAAATCGTGGTTTGTGAATTGTTTACCGGCCGTACTCTGCCGTATTTTGCCGGTTGGAAGGCAAAAGCTTACTGACAAATTTCACACAGAAATTACTGTTACAGTGTACTTATGGAGCCAAATGAGTGAATTGCGTATTTTCCGGTGAGAAAGAGCACTGGCAAACAGTCTTCGCTACATTAGGTTATTTAAACTGGTGTCACTCTGAGCTAGAATTTATGGTCAGCGACTAAGTGTAAGGTCAACGTTTCGGATGAGAGTTTTGCGACTGTGAAATACTTTCCTACATTATAGAACCGAATATTAAATTTGAACTAATATTGCGAAAATTTTGTACTTGGACAGCTTAGAATGAAAATACTTCTGTTTATTTCAAAGGGAAACAATAGATTTTCTAAAACACTGTCTGTCATACACAACTTGAAACAGGTCATGTCGACCAAATCATGTGGAAGAACTAACAGCAACGTATATCGGAAGGCAGTAAGATCTCTTGCCTTTTGGTTTTTCAGTACTCGATAGCCATTTCTAGGCGAAAGTAAATGAAGAAAGGCAGTGCGTTTTTGTTACCAAGTAACGTCTTCGTCAATTACTTTAGTCTTTAAGTAATCTACGAGTAATTGCTGGTGTTTGATATTAACATGAAAAGGATTCCGTAGACAGGGAAAGAACCCGTTCTTGGGAAACTACATCTATAGTGACCAAAAGGCATTAAATGATGTTCAAGCACTTGTGTTACAGCAGCGGTATGAATAAAATGATATTAATAATAACAGTAATAATCGAATTATCCGGCAACTTCACACTTCACAGTGGATTTTCTTGAACTAAGAAATTTGCTGAATTCGTGAAAAATCAAAATGCCTTCACATCCAGCCTATTATGCCTAGAAGAGTCTTTACATCCTGCTGACATGAGAATAGCATAATCGCTGCGTCAGAAGCTTGCTTCTACTTGACCATTTAATAGACTCGCATTTTTTCCACCGTGACTAATTTTGTAAGCTAAGCACATCATCCGTTACAGCACACTCTTGGGGCTGGGTAATGTGGCCACAATGGTATGGTGGAACGAGCTATCACAGGTGCAATGCGTGGGTTCAGGCATTTACTTTTAAGAGGCACAAACAGATTTATTTTACCTCTGGTAACCTCAAGAGAAAGACGTTATAATCCAGAATCCACATTAAACATCACGTTCCTTCATTACCAACTGGGCAGAGCCGGTTTACGTTGGGAAATGACACAGCGGAAGTCATGGTAAACAGAAATACAGTCGCCAGTAAGCTTACTTACATTAGAAAATTTTATTTTATTTGATGAACCGATAGCCATTTAAAGGGACAGGGCTCTTATTTTACTTGTACTTGATTGAACTAGAGACGTTTAAAAATTTGGTGCTGGACTGTGATTCGAATTCGTATCTCCTCTTTCGAGGACCTGAATCTCTCGGAACAGTATAGTTCAGTCATTTCGTTCCTTTTCCCAAGACTGCAATCTTCTCTAGGTCTCCTCCAAAGGTAAGTATGTGGGTCTGAAACCTGATCCAGTACAAAAATATTCATAATTTCATTTCTAGCTTTATCAAGTGCACACCCACCTGCTAGTGAAAATTAACGCGCAATTTCAATGTCTGTTCATGTGTTTCCAACAATCGCAACAGGTGTCGTTATTTCTGGTCAAACAAGCACACATCTTACTGTTCATGAGTAAGCAACTGATACTTAAGCTATATTCGTGGATGCACGGTAGGTGTGCAGTTCGATTGTCGCTTAGGCACAAAAGTTTGTATCCTTATTTTAGATTCAGACACCTAGCGGCTCGTAAGAAAAACCGATACGTAACATTTGATTTTTCTTAGTTAACAATCGGATTACGTGTTGGGTTCGTATCTCCGTCACAGAACTTCACATCATGCACTTGATCTTTAAATGCATGCACACTTTGTTACTTCAGAATGGAGGTATATCAGACATCTTTCGTGGTTAGATAACAGGGACGAAAGGGTCTTGATAGGAGTCACGGTTTATTACAAAAATTGTCGTCTTTTATTTTCAAGTTTAGATTTGGTTACTGGTATTGGCCAAAATTTCGGTAATTCATGACTCTTCATGGCTAATCATCAATATGATGTGATTAGATTAGATTAGATTAGATTAGATTAACTCTTGTTCCATAGATCATGAATACGACATTTCGTAATGATGTGGAACGTGTCATTTTAATGAAAGATTTCTTTAAGTACCATGATTCAATTTCCTTACAACAATTTTTTACACTCTCTCTCATTGCTTTTTATTTATCTCTCTCTCTCACAAACACACACACACACACACACACACACACACACACACACACACACAAATTCTTTTTTATTTTTATTTGTATGTTGTGCTCGACTATCGGCGAGGCACGAAAACGCCTGTGAATGACTTTCTTAGTTTTGAGTACACTTACGAAAGAAATATAAAAACAACAATGAGAGTTACTGATTTATGATGCTCAGTTTGCAGTCAGTTCTGAGTATTATTAGTAACTACGCTCCAGTCCCTAAACCTAGTTACAGAAAGCGAATCAGACGCATTACGTATTCCAGGCCGTAGCAGCCGTGACTTGGAGACACCAGCTATGGTCACTTCCCAGACCGCTGTAGGATCACATCGGTTCGTCTTCTTCCTGCTGGTACTGTAACTGAGATTTGGCAACAAGGCAACGTATGTTTGGCAACTCTGTGATCGACGAGTTACTTCCTGGTGTGCACGGAATTAAGCCTCAAAGTTCACTTGATTTTACCTGTCATTTCCATTGAATAATCTGAGTTATTATCGCTTGAAGGGTAACAAAAGATTGAAAATTTACGGTTTTAAGCCCAGGAAAGTCGTTGCAGGTGGAAACCGCAACTAATCTCGACCTTCAAATAGCGGTTTACGAGTTCTAGTTACAATTGTCCTCGTAATAGGAAGCTAAGACCCATACCTCCTCGCCAGCTCTGTGGTAACATGCTGAGCTGTGAAAAAGCGTCTGTTACGGTTCGCAGTTCCAGTCTCACTGACTGTAACGTTTTTATCCCTTCTGTGAAAGAGCTACAAGCAGTCAGATCAAACATCAATAAGGAAATCGCAAGAAAATGCTTTCAGCTCATAGTGCAATGTTGAAAAACTTACAATGCTGCACAACAGGTAAGGCCTCTTTCCGCTGCTGACAAGCGAATTTTGGGTTTCTAGGAATACGTAACTATATTTATGAAATGCCACATTTGCATACCTCTTGAGTATGACACAGCATACCAATTAAACACAGACCAAATCAAAATCTAAGTGAGTAGTATTTTACTAATTCGTGTCGATAGAGGCATGCTTGTGTACAGATACTTCGTCGTAAGGTTATCATGGTTAGTTTTATTTCATTTCTTATAATACAGTGCACAATTTTCGTAAGGTTTCCTTTAGTGTTCTTACAACAATAGTAAACATGAGAGAGAAATTAATCATCAACGATATATGCGAATTCGCAGATGTTACCTATGACAGTCTGACAATGCACATGCAGTTTATTGATTACATGCATGTAGAAAACTTGTTCTGAGTTAAAGCTGACAAACAAAGTTTGAAGAAGAATAAAATATCACTACCACACGACGGCTAATGTAGAAAATACTTTTCTGGCATATTATGGCACGATGCGCTCTCCCTGCACATCTTCGAGATGCATCTGCTGCCTGCTGTATATTAAACCTGAATAGAACAAAATGTCACAGTAGTTAGCCCTTTTTCCACATGCGACTACTTTGGGTTGAGAAGTGAAAGGAATTACGTTCAAAGTTCCATTAGATTGATACCTTCAGCAGAGAGCAGAATTGCGTTTTAAAAAATGTAGCACTGAATGTATTCGAACTCGCGACATCTTATCTATGCTACAAGCTGACACGTAGCTACAGCAGCTCCAGAGCTCGGCAACTATTCCTCCAGAACTTTTGGATTCCACAGCACTGTGAGATTATGCATATGGCCAGGTCTTGACTTCTGAGAGACAAACAGTTACAGCTTTTCTTTTGGACTGAACGACGTTTTCTAGTAACAGATAGCGCAATAGAGTAGCTCAAGTGGAAAGGAACACTTCCTATTTAAACTTCTGCATCCTACACTGTTGGCAGTTGTGTGTAGGTGGCAGTTACGTGATTTTATTTCTGTGATTACAAAATAGTCGAATGTATGCACTGGGTAGCCGAGGCAGCTAGTTCATGGTGATTCGGTCAACCAAGTAAATGAATTTACTGAACATGCTGCAAATTACTACAGGAAGCCTGTGTGTCAGAATTCTCATCCAGTGTGGCGCAACTGCGTTACGATAGAAAAATGACTCGCAGAGAAGAGGATTTCGTGGTTTGTTGGACGGATGGTAGGTTGTTATACCTATGGTCTGGGTTCGATTCCCACTTCCGTCAATGATTTTAGATAGGGAGAGACAGATTCCATTCTCTCCTGGCTACACCAAGTGAAGGAGATATAATGGCTGCGTGGTCTGAAAATTCACATTAAAGATGATATTCCTTCTTTACCAAGTAGACGGTAGGTTGAACCACAATGAAGTCTGGAGTGGCGACATGTAGAAACTCTATCACCAGTAATCTTTCTTATACTAGTTATTTATTTCAAGTGACGACACAAACGCTATGTATGGTCACAGGACACTTATTCCATCTTTTATTTGAGCTTCTGTATGTCGATAAAATTGGTTCTAAACTGGGAATGCAACTCAGACCGCCCTTAACGCGGAATTTGATCCCTTCGTGGCAATACAGCTCGGCTACAATTCGTTGTTTGTTCAAAACTGCAGATTCCTCAACACCTTCACATATTACGCGTGAATGGGATCGAATCCTGGCCCGGCACTAAAGATTTAATTATGTATTATCAAGCTCTATCATGAGAACACCTATCTGCTGGTGGATAATAATTTTGATTTTTAATGTATTTTCATTCGTTGTCAACACTAACGATATCTGACGTTTTTAACTCCCAGTGAGACACAGAACTATTTGCGAGATGACTGTAAGTTCAAGATGCTATTCTGAGCAGCTGGTGGAGAAAAATTCGGTAGCTGACGTCTCTTTGTGTGTAGTCAACAACGATATGTGTGGAGCTCTATTCCCAGTGATCGCTGAACTCTTCGTCATATTATTTCAGTTCGTCGTGTCATTTAATGTTCATACATATTCTCAACTAGCTGCTCGTGAATAACTTTAATTTTTAATGTCATTTTGTGTTAAATAGTTCAAATGGTTCAAATGGCTCTGAGCACTATGGGACTTAACTTCTAAGGTCATCAGTCCCCTAGAACTTAGAACTACTTAAACCTAACTAACCTAAGGACATCACTCACATTCATGCCCGAGGCAGGATTCGAACCTGCGACCGTATCGGTCACGCGGTTCCAGACTGAAGCGCCTAGAACCGCACGGCCACACCGGCCGGCCCCCACCATCTGGTATCAATGCATTACCCTATCATCCATTATATATAATCATTTTCATAGTACACTTGATATTATAGATGAGTAGGACACACGACAGGACATAGATAATGTCCGTTTGACGTCAACAGTGTGTAACATTTTACTTTTTTTGAATAGGACAATGTTCCTCTCCAATAATTTTTAGATTAGTTACAATAAGCTTACGCTGCAAGAAAATTCGCTTGTATTTTTCAATATGTGGTCTGTTGTCGGTTTGAAGGCCTTCCATAACATCGGCAACGTAGTGCAACTCCACCGAGGGCTGTCTGGAGTAGGGTGGAGATAGCAATGTGAAAGTTGCGAGATGTCGAAGACGTTCTTCATATTCCTAAGACGATTAGGACATCGTATACTCTTGACGACGTTTAGCACCTGTGCAGTCAGTCACCCAATTTCAGAATTCATTTTGAGTAATCCTGCTAAATTCCCAAAATATTGTCTTTTTATATTGATGAGTAATATGGATAGTCGTCACGTTCATGTGCCGTCTACAACGCTAATTTAATGTTACTATCCTAGTAACTAACCTGCAATACGTTTTGTATTTCATAATCGGAGCTATCTGCATTAACCGTCATCAGAGCAATGTCAGGGAACAGAATGCAGCAGTGCCTTGCTACCTACTTGAGGACCTGCTTGAGTCGTGTTCTAAGGAAAGGGTAGTTGCTGGTTCACATTATATTACACTAGCGAGAAGCACCGACTTTTCCTTTTCTCTGCAAACATACAGAACTAAATTCAGTAACTAAACGCTAAGAATATATTTGCATTGTGCCAACTCAAAGATCAATAGATATGGATATAGATATAGATACAGATTTTTATATTTAAAGCCATTCTCGTTCTGCGTTGGAATAAACATCATTCATTATTTGCTTGTTCTTGTTACGATTGTTATTGTCATTCTCTCACTCGCAAGAGTTTTCGCATTCCTATTTGGTATCGATGCACATGAAGAGTGGCTATGAAAGAAGGGAATACTGAATGTTACGTCATGCAGAATACACTCATTTACTTCGGCTCCTCGTGATCTACGCTACAGGAGAAGTGAGATACATAAAGTTGACACTGTGAGGACAGACCTGGTAGCACAACTGTGCAACTACACAGTGTTACCAGATAAAATGGTGCTGCGGAATCGACAGTGTAGTACGGACTTTGCCACAGTAGCAGACAGCTGGTAATTTAGGACCATGACCGTGGATTACACTTTGGTCAGTGCTGGTTAGAGTGCTGCAACTGTAAATGGAAGGCTTTGTTTGATAGTCTTATGCTGATGCTGTCTGAATAAATTATGCCATTGGATACAAAGCGGTTTAGTTTTGAGACCTAACCCACGAGGGGGGAAGGCACAGTGGTCTGCTTCAGGAATTCCAAGCAATAAAACACAAAAAACAACCCAGGAAGGGAGACATGCATTTGGAATCTGTTCATCGTTACGGGGTCAAACAAGAGGGTAACATTACTGAAACAATGATCGGGCTACTTAGTATATAATAGAGCATACAGATTTCAAGGAGGAAACGTATGAAGACGCAGACTTCCTCGTTGTCAATATGTGCGGCATATCTTTCGTGTTAACGAAAGTAAATTCCCGCTTTACCTCTTCTTACGTGTCAAATGAAATGAATGCCATGAGGAATAGAATATTTGTTGACTGCGTCTCTTCTTGCTTCCATCCTTACCAACATATTTCTTCATTCTCGTGGTAATCGTGACATTCTATGTGTATGCTGCCAAAGATTGCAAGTGGACAAATTCGACATCGAGGCGCAAAGCGTTATATTCAATTCGAATAAGCTTCCGGTGTATTTTTACTTCGTTTGTATTTTTAGATGATTATGAACGTTACGGAAAATTATCTCACATGCTTTATGTTGAATGAGAAACATTGAATGATCCGTTTTGCTTTCCCTACGTTGAAATGATATAATGTCGGCGTCAACAGCCTTCTTCCACGCCGGAAGCTGAAACTTGTATCATTCTGGATTAATGATAATTGAATGTCTCATATGTATACATAGCCCACAAGGCGACGTCAGAAACCATCAGGGGAGAACGCCGCATAAAAACCAAACGTGCGCGCGCGTCTCCACTCTGAAGAACCGTATCGGAGAATCACGGCAAGCATTTCGCTGAAGAGCTGCCTCGTGAGAGAGCCTATAAATGGCAGCGTCGTAGCAAGTATTTGTCAACATTCTGATAGTGCATTTACTTCCGGGTGTAGGTCGGCGTTACCTCGCTAAATTCACTTGACATTCGTTTTCCACATCGAAGACTCGTACGATATAATCCACTGCTATATGACACAATTAGAAAGTATATTTAATTTCTGGACTCCAAGAACGGCGTTCTTCACATAAGTAACACCTGTTTGTGTGTGCATTCGGGAGGACGACGGTGCAATCCCGCGCCCGGCCATCCTGATTTAGGTTTTCAATGATTTCCCTAAATCGCTTCAGGCAAATGCCGGGATGGTTCCTTAGGAAGGGCACGGCCGATTTCCTTCCCCATCCTTCCCTAATCCGAGCTTGTGCTCCGTCTCTAATGATATCGTTGTCGACGGGACGTTAAAACAGTAATCTCCACCTCCTCTGTTCGTGTGTTTAAGGTTGCGTTTTGAGGCTCAGGCAACATCGCAGTGTCTATATTCCGCCACTGGCCGCCAGTGTGTCGTTAGCTCAGAGGTTCCCTTGTGCGTTGCAGTGCTTATACTATAAGACATAGCAGTTGGAATCACGGTAGAAGCCGCTGACTACAACCTTTTATTTTCCATTTTAATTAATGGAGTTGCAAACTGCTAGTAAAAATTTCTTATGCGAAATCTGAAGAATGCCTTTAAACATCAGTCTTCGTCCGATTTCGACTTAGTAAATTAAGTTAATATCATGGATTTCTGCTTTGCAAATTCCAAGGTGCTTCACTGTAAAATAGACCCTGAAAAGATTCAAACCGACTGTCAACGATATAAATTTGAGCTTTGTTCGTCATATAGGTCTAACATGTCAGAAGGTTGTTTATGAAGTGCACATGTTCATTAATGTAGTTCCCTTCTTCTAAATTTTTGCAATAGCATTTAACTGTAGACGTTTTCTAACACCGGCGTTAGCAATTCCTTTCCGTTCTCTGAAACCTTCAAAACGACAAATTTTTCTGGTTTAAATCTGATGACCTTAACTATCACTTCCGATCAACAATAAATACTTCATGAACCCATACATGGAACTCCAAATGTGCAGTGTTCCTGCACTGCTACAGAGCATGCATTGCAAGGTATTCACACAGTTTATCGCATAGACTAACCATAAGGAATGAAACAAGAACTGTAATACACTTTACACCACAGACGCTTACTCTGGCTTGACGAAAACATCAAAACATTGACCATAAGTTGCACAAATAATTGAGTTTGAAAGGAAAAGAAACGAGGTATGAAGCATTTATAAATTCATCGAATGTAGTGAGGTGGTTTAATTTCGTCCCAGTCTATAAAATTAATTTCGGGCAATAGCTCTTGCCGATTAATGTAATATAATACCCGCCTACTAATCAGGGCGTCTGTCTCCGTTGCTTTTGAGCGTGAATGGAAATTGTAGAAATTTTCTGTGGAGCAACATTTAATAATAAAGCGTTTTAAATCATCAAAAGCGATGAGCGGTAGCAGGCGCTTTCGATAAAGAACGGGGGAGTGCAGCGCCGCTGCTGTCGCCACGGCCGCTGCCAGTAGCCAGCAAATGGATCCCGGAGCTTTGCCGCATACGGCGTCCAGAGGAGGACAGTCTGCAGGAAATCTGCCGCAAAATCGTTACTGGATAAAATTTTGATATCGGTGTGTCACAAAGCGAAATAGATTGAATCTGCGCTACCATTACATTCACGTCTTCAGCATTCAGACAGAAGAGGCTATAAAAATATTTTATGCCAGCTGCTCTCGATCCACTGACATTATGAACAGAAACAACGCACGCTACCGCTAGACCACAGGCGTAATCAGCCTAGAGTTTCTCTATCATGGGACAAGTTTTCCTCCAGGAAGTGCCGCAGTCTACAGTGTTGCCAGATTGTGCAGATAACCGGACTTAGAGAATTTAGCGAGTTGGCCAGTTTTTTTGTCCCATGTTGCGATCGGCGCGGACTTAGCCTCTGAAGCGGCCGGCCACCGGTCAAGTTTTATGTCAAAGAGTGTACCTGTTACCATGTGACGCCGGCCGATGTGGCCGAGCAGTTCTAGGCGCTACAGTCTGGAACCTCGCGACCGCTACGGTCGCAGGTTCGAATCCATAGTGCTCAGTGCCATTTGAACCATTTTTTAACCATGTGACGTGGCCTGTTAGATGGGACGCGTGTAAATGCAGCGTGCAAGACTCGCCGCATCTGGTCTTCACGGTAGTTTCTCACTGCAATCATAGACAGCACACGACACTCACCTCCGCCTCCTGTGGTTAGAATCGTTTTATGACCACTGTTACACGTGGCTGCCAGTGGTGCACCATTTTTTGTAGACACGTCGGACAGTTCGTAATTCTCATAGGTCTCCACTAAGTTGAATCCATGCAACACACACACACACACACACACACACACACACACACACACACACACACACACACACAGCTTACTGACATGACAATGGACGGTCACGTGACTGTATAATGTGTACGGCGCTCGAAAGCGACGAGAGCGCCGTTTTGAAGGGTGTGTTTAGTATTTTTTTGGGTGAGCGGTCTTTAAAATTAAGAAAAAAGTTTTCACTTAGTTAACTTGCAAAATGACAAACGAGAGTCCGCAGCTCGTGGTCGTGCGGTAGCGTTCTCGCTTCCCACGCCCGGGTTCCCGGGTTCGATTCCCGGCGGGGTCAGGGATTTTTTCTGCCTCGTGATGACTGGGTGTTGTGTGCTGTCCTTAGGTTAGTTAGGTTTAAGTAGTTCTAAGTCCTAGGGGACTGATGACCATAGATGTTAAGTCCCATAGTGCTCAGAGCCATTTGAACCATTTTTTTGACAAACGAGAATAGGAAACATATCACGTGAAGTATTATTACATTTAATTCCGTTTTGATACGCGTTTGGCTTGTCTCAAGTTGTTATTAGGAACTAAGTAGCTCGTTTTGGATGAAAGAGAGAGGTCTGCAAAGGCGTTCGACCGTGCCGGAGTACATGGAAAAGCGCGCTGGACGGCTGCCCGCTCTTCTCAGCAGTGCCAGCGAGTGTCTCTTTCCACAGTAGCTGGGTTCAGCGGCCACTCGATTCCGCGACAGCTCTTCTCTGTCGCTTGGGATGCCGTGGATGGCGGCCATATCACTACATACACTGATGAGCCAAAACATTATGTCCATGTGATTAGTATCTTGTTTGTCCGCCTTTGGAACGAAATAAGTCACTGATTCTGCTGATCAACGATCTGACAGTTTGTTGGTAGGTTTGTGGAGGTATGTGGCATTAGATGTCTACGCACGGGTCATGTAATTCGCGTAAAGAACGGGCTGCTGATTTGCGTACGCGGTGACGACACCCGATAGCGACCCAGATGGGTTCCATGGGATTTACATCAGACGAATTTGGTCACCGAGACATCAACTTAAGCTTAACACAATGCTCCTCAGATCACTGTACAACGGTTCTGGTTCCGAGACACGGACAACTATACTGCTGAAAGATGACATCGCCATCGGGGAAGACATCAAGCTTGAAGGGATGCAGGTGGTTCGATGCTGTCAGTGTGTCTTCGACTACACCACAGGTCTCATGCAAGCGCAGGAGAATGTCTCCCATAGCATTATAGTGGTTCCACCAGCCTGCGTCCGTGCAACACCGACTCAAAGGAAGGCCTCGGCGCTTGTTGCTGACGTCACGTCAGCTAGGCACGGCGAACGTCAGGTCTGTTGCAGGCAGAAACGCCTGGGCGTGCTTATCAATATAAATCTCTTGTTTTTGGACAAAATGTTCGGTATTGTTTTGCATTCTGCAGTTTTATTTAGATGAAAGATTTTCTTACTATCGTAAAGCTACATATGAAGATCATACATAGTTCTGCATTACTGAATCCTGTCGAAACAAATGTAGATCAATATGAGAAGACGCTTTGCCCCATTGCAAGCTTCGGAAATTTTACATTCAAATAACTATATTTACTTGATCCATTTTGTTATCGAAACTTACCCCAACCCCCTTACCATGAACTCGTTTCTTTCATTTATTTATTTATTTTCGTTTCACATCGTCACTGGAAATGTGAACTAATTTACATGTGTAAACGTCCAACTGTTGCCAGTTATTAGATTACAGTCGTTTTCAACGAAAGAAATTCTAAACAGGAAACAAAATAGTTCATACATCGAAAATACTACTGAGCTTAAACTTTTTTAAACATGCGCATTAGAAAAGATAAATATTACCTTCTTGCAACTGAAAGGAGAAACTTTATAAGACAAAAAAATTTATTTGATAAAACGAGTATGTCTCTTTTGCCTCTTCTTCTGTCCCCCACCCCCTCCCCCAACGTGTACAATCGCAAGATATTTCATAGTCAACCAAGATACCTAAAGAAGAGCACCAATATGTTCACAGTTTCTTGTAAAAGCAACCCAGTACAAACGTAACTTCCTCAGATTTACAAATAAGGTAAAGAAGCACGAATTCTGTTGCTGCTGGACCATGAAGTTGTTTTTGTATGTCAATCCTTAAAACAGGTGGAAATTTAAGTTCAGGACTACACTATTTGTTAAGAAGTGTAATGAATTGCACAATTAATTGATTGCAGAAATCTCTCAGAACAATGTGTGTTGGTCAACTACCGCCAATAGTTTCACATTTTCCTGTGTCAGGGGGGGAGACACCATCATTATGAGTATGGCTGCAACACAACCATCATTATGAGTATGCCTGCAACAGACCTGGCGTTCGCCGTGCCTAGCTGACGTGACGTCAGCAACAAGCGCCGAGGCCTTCCTTTGAGTCGGTGTTGGTCCGTGGCGCGTCGAACGTTTCGAGCCTCCGTTCACCTTGATGACTGTGTTTATGGAGATGACCATCGAACTGGTGTAGCAAAAATGCTTTACACCCAAAGAGCCGATACGGTTCCATTGCTCGACGGTCGAACCCCAATGGTCCCGTGCTCAGTGCAGTCGTAATTGACGATATCTTTGGGTCAACATGTGAACTCAAAGGGGTGGTCTGCTGCGGAGTTCCATGTTCAATAATGTACGATGAACGATGTGCTCCGAAACACTTGAGCGTCCACCAGCATTGTGTTCTTTCGGCAGAGATGCGACACATCACCATCTATCCTACTTCATAGGGGAGACAAGCTTCCGAACTCCACATTCTGCGAACAGTCGTGGACGTCCAACCATTTAGCGCCTAGTGATGGTTTCACTGTCCTTCTACCTCTTTCTGTAGATGCTCACGACGGCAGCACGTGAACCAGCTTCCCGTTTTCGAGATACTCGTCACAGGCTCTGCATAATAATAATAATCTGCCCTTGGTCAAAGTCGCTTATCTCAGTGTATTTCCCCGTTTGCAGCCCATATCTTCGCTAGTGTGATCTCCCGTCCGTGCCAGTCCGCTTACATATTTTTGTTACCGCGTCACGTGCCCGCAAAGTCACCAGGCGGCATCCGACGTCGCGGTTGGCAGTGGCCATAATGTTTTGGCTTATCAGTGTATAACAAGGTCTTTTCGCGACCTCACTTACCCTGTGGCCGCCATCTGTCACTGATTTATTTCTCTGACTGTTACCTCGGTGTGTCATCACGGTGTTATCCTCGGTGGTGTATGGTGTTGACTCTCACCCATGAAAGACTGTCATAGCTGGTGTGTGTGTGTGGTGGTGGTGGTGGTGGTGGGGGGGGGGGGGGGGTGTCAAATTGGACACGCATACGGCAGGAGGGCAGTTCGAATTTCCAGCCAGATTCATGTTTGTCAGAGCACATTAAATTAATCGCAAATAACGCAGATGCCAGACAGAGCTTTACTGGAAGTGTAGTCGATCCACGAAGGAGGTAGCTTACGACCAGTATTTGAATATGGCTCGTCCGTCTTGGATCCGTACCAGATGGGACTGAGAAAGGAAGAGCAGCTTGTTTCGTCACAGGTTCAGTTAGTAACTGCGAAAGCGTACCGGAGATGCCCACCCAACTCCAATGCCAGTTTCTGCAAGAGAGGCGTCGTGCATCACATTGTGGCCGGCTGTCAAAATACCATGAGATTACGTTCCTAGACGACACATTGCTTCCTTCAGCGGATATCTCACGAAGTCAACCCGGAGATGAGAGTAGTGGTATTCGACGCAGACGCACATAACTGAAGGTTGAACCTCGGGAGGTGGTGAAGTGCTAGCGCTTCTAGAGCGCTTCTCCTTGTGGCTTCATGTGGTGTGGGGGAAATTACATGGTGGTGCTGAGTGGGACTTGGCTTTGTGCTGTTTCTCTTTAAAGATAAAAGAATAGTTAGAGGGATAGTAGAAGTAGCAGGAAAACGAACGGCCCAATTGACTGGCCATCGTAGTATTTAAAAATGACAGACGAAAGGACAGTAGAAGGAACAGTAGGAGAGTGAGGAAAACGAACGGCACATTGGCTAGCCGGTGGCTTACAAGTAAATAACAGATTAAAGGAATGGAAGAGGTACAGTAAGAGTTGAATAAAAACGAAAGGCCGTTGTCCTGGCCTCATCTTCATGGCGGCGTCGGTGATGGTGGTGGCAGACAGTTTTGAGGGGGTGAAGTGGGGGGGGGGGGGGAAGAGATAGAAGTCGGAGCGTGACAGATGGAGAAGCGAAAAGGGAAGGGCATGTAAGGATTAGGCCGACATCCTGGTGTGGGGGGGGGGGGGGGGCGAGGGGTGGCGTGAGGGCGGGCTGGATGTCATGACGTGGTGATGAAATGGAGCGATGATATGAGAAAGATAAAGTGACATGAAATGAAAGCGGCTAGTGAATGGGGAGTCATGGGGGCGAAAGAGGAGGTCAGGCCAGCAGGTGGTGGCTAGATGGTGGATACAGGTGCCCAGGGAAAGGATTAAATGAGTGGGAGAGTGGTGGGTTTGCTGGTAGAAGGAAGTGGCTGCGGAAAGAATGCGGGAGTGAAGGAGTGGCACCTAGGCCAGGATGTGGAGTTCTTGGGTAGGGAAGTCGAAACGGAGGTGGAGGGCACGCCGGAGAGCCAGATTTTGGACGGTTTGGAGTCGACGGAGGTGGATGGGGGCAGCATTGCCCCACACCACCGCCACGTATTCAAGGATTCGACGAACCAGGGAGGTGTACAATCTGACAGCAAGGTGTGTAGGGAGTGAAGAGGTGGGATTGATGAGGGGGTAGAGCAGGCATAGCCGCCCTATCGCCTTTCGACGCAAGTCATCAATGTGGGGGCGCCAGGTGAGGTGTTGGTCCAGGGTAACGCCCAAATACTTCGCAGTACGAGTCCAAGGGACGCGTACCAAGGACGGACACCTGCGGGAGCCGAATGGGAATATGGCACCGGCAGATGATAAGGGCTTGGGTTTTGGAGGGATTAAATGCCAGACGCCAGGTCCTAGCCTATTCGGTAAGGGAATCTGTTGCCCCCTGGTAGTGGTATTCGAGCTTTCGCAGAGGCTTACCCATAATCTTTCTGCCTGCAGGCCATTCGCGAATAGAACGGGAAAGGGGAGAAGAGGCAGTGGTACACAAAATACCCTACACCACATCACACAAGGTGGTTTGCAGAGAGTAGATGTAAACGTCCTTGTAAGCTCTAAGGCGACTTCCTTCGTAGTGGAGATGGTGAACGCATGCCCCTGTGGTGGTACTCGGTTAGAAAGTGAACTTTTCTCATCGCGGTGCTGCAACAAAACTGTTCACCAGTACTTGGTTGAAAACGGAGGTCAGGTAACGGCAGAAACTTTTTCATCACAAGACTTTGCGACAGTGTACTGGGTTAATCTCACCTTACAGTCTCTCGTAAAGGCATGATACACATTGACGTCATTGTCCATCGTTCTGCAAGAGAGGCATCGTGCATCACATTGTGGCCGGCTGTTAAAATTCTATGAGCGTACGTTCTTAGACGACACACTGCTTCCTTCAGCGTATATCTCACGAAATCAACACGGAGTTGAGAGTAATGGTATTCCAGCTTTCACAGAGGCATACCAACAATCTTTCTGCCTGCAGAAATTCCATGCGGTTACACCTTATATCCAGTAGAGCACGATAACAGTAGTAGTAAATGGAAGTGAAAAAGATTCGGCGATTATTGTTTAGAAGGATGTCTATAAGGAAGATGTGAACGCGAGCCTTTAACTTCCAACCCCGTGAAATTGAAGTTAAATTATTATGACTAGTAACTTGAATGGAAACGTTTGGGCGAAAGAAGTCGCTTCCCCAATATTCTTACACAGATATCTCCTACTTCCAGATAGAAATTTGTTACTATTTTGAATTCTCAAATGTATAAAACAAAATGATTAGAAGTTACAGTTCATAATCATACCCTGTCTGACCCTCGTTGTCGAAGTCAGCACTTGGAATAAAATCTCTGTGCCTCCGCAGAATGCCGGTGATTGTCGGCTCTGAAAATTCTTAAAACAGTCAAAGGCACGATCGTACGCCGTGGGGGAATCCGTCTCGAGTGCTACAATGTACTCATTCTGCAGCATGGGGATCAGTGTCCGAGTTGTATATTAATTTCGATAAATGACCAGAAATCAATCTCTCAACCCGAGCATACACGACAGTGGTGCAGGCTTTACTGACTTCCCAGGATAAAAAGTTCCCTACGAGTTAAGACATGCCAAATAATGTTTCGACCACAGACAAGGGAGAAGTTAAAATAACCAAAGAATTGAACGTATCTTTTCCATTCATGAAATTATATTTTTCCGTAAATGATCTTCCTAAATACATTTCACCATACATCATTTTCTTGTATGAGATGAAATCTTATCATTATTAATCAAATTACATTCCGATTCAAAATGGCAGCTTACAACAGTGCCGCTAATTAAAATTCCACTGCAATCCTACTCTCCGAAATTCTCAATTGTCCACTGTGCACGTAATATTCCACATTCTATCCATAAAGTTTTTATATTACGAGTCAGAGATAATCTTTCTCTCGCAGTCGTAAGGAGTATTTGAGTTGTATAAATAATTTGTTCGGTTACATTGCTAATCGTCTCGAATATTGTGTAACCATTGTTGTATTGCTGTATAACAGTATGTTTTCTACTGCTGCGCTTCAAGTGACATTGCGTATTTGTTCTTGAATGTTCTCGCGAGCTTGATCCTAAGGATGTGAATGTGATCCCTCCTAAAGAAATGAATATACCAATGATTGTCACAGAAGCTGCCACAACTGAAATCAACGGTTTCACAATCATTGTTTTCCTGTGCTCTATCAAACACAAGTTTTTAATGTTATTGAAGTTGGGTTCCGTTTTGGAAGTTTTGAGTTTCATTGTTGATTTATAGTTCACATCCGTTTATTTGATACTTTCATTTCTGTTAAATGTCTGTGTTACCTCCCTTGCTCTCATTATTCTTCACATTTACTTGCGGCGGTAATGTATTCTTACCACATGATTCATAGTCTATAACCGATGTGTAGCACACAACTGCCAAGACTACACAAAATGCACAAACATTCCAGTTACCGGACGCACAGTTCATAATTTGTTGAAAAAAGAAAAAAAAATTGACTCGAGTTAGTTTTGAACACGACTCGTAGTCAAACACCGTGACTACTTAACCACGACGCCATGGCTCTCCTACATCGCTCAATGGTGCAGCTGTTAAACTTGGACGGTTCACTGTTTCTATTTTGCATTTTTCCCACACTTCGGTACATATTCTTCCTGTTTTCATACTCGAACTTTGTTCAGTTTTTGACTGGCTATCCACTGGGAATCTTATCACTAAATCTAAGGGAGATGCGATGGAGAGTTTCTCTCGTTAGTAACGTGCATCGAAAAATAAGGGAGCGCTCTATGTGACGTAAGAGTCCTGGCCACCGCAGGCGACATTCCTTGACAGGTGCGGTGATACTCGCTTGCTTGACGGTATTCAGGAAAGTCTCATTTGTCATATGGCCCCTCCATGTAAAGGTTAGAATATTTCATAAACAATGCAAACAAAGGATGTTCAGCTCGGTACCATACAAAAATGCGCTCAACGTACATGCTTGATGGACTGGTGTTTTTGCGGCTACCGTTACTTGTTTTCTGTCCCATACTCTTGTGCGGACCTTCCCGGAAGAATTTGCAGCTTTGCCAATTCTCGCGTATTTTTTGTCGCCCAGAGAGAGATCTTCTGACACTAACGAGTTGAGGTAGCAGAATCAGTCGACTGCATTGAAATAAAGAGTCATCCCATATTCTGCCGCGCGGGGTAGCCGCGCGGTCTTAGGCGCCTTGCCACAGCTCGCGCGGCTTCCCCCGTCGGAGGTTCGAGTCCTCCCTCGGACATGGGCGTGCGTGTTGTCCTTAGCGTAAGTTAGTTTAAGTTAGATTAAGTAATGTGTAAGCCTAGGTACCGATGACCTAAGCAGTATAAACTTAACACCACCACCATCCAGTATTATGGCAGCCAACTCCATGTATCTTTGGGTCATAACCGCAGTTTTCTTTACGTTTACAGACATAAAGTTTCTATGCAGTAGCAAACTTGTCAATAAGCCTCTGAAGGACATCTTGAGAATGTGCTATGAATGCTGCAGCGTCTCGAGTAAAAGGTTGTTTTACAGTAAGTGCTCACGTAGCGCTTGGATTTGAGTAGCGACATGTCGTCAACTTTTCAGTTGGGCCTGGTATGTAGACGGATGCCTACGCTTGTTTCGCAGAAAGCAACTTTGACAAGTGCTGAGAAGAATATACCGGGCAAGGTATGCGCCGTTATAAAGCCTTGTTTAAACCATTCCACACAGAGTCTCTTCCTTAGCCAGTTTTGTAAATACTGTATGTACTTACCCAAAACTACGATTTTATAGTGAAATTTCATGTATTTAATATTAATTTCTCTTCAGTTTTAATCTTTCTATTTACAGCCTTTATTTTTTACGAGTTCTTATTTATTTGTTTCTTTGTTGTTTTATTACATATTATTTTTACAAGTATCCAAGTGACGGACAATAAACTTCCTTTTACTGTCTCCCATTTATTTATTTATTCGTTTTGGGGTCTAACAGCCAGGCCATACACTCTGCTTCAAGTGTTGATACAAATCTCACATTTCGCTGAAGTTTTCTGACGTTGCTACTTCCTTGTGTCAACAGCATCACGAAGCTTCTGACGATATAGGCAGCACACCTTACCGTTACAGGAATACACCGCGGCTGGTCTGAAATGTCACCCTGTGCCAGAACTAAGGACGGATACGATAAACTGTCATTAAAATATCTGACGTTTTTTCTGCGTATCAACGAGAAAATAAGTACCCGTTTTAAGATTAGGTACTCTGTCGCCCAAAATGAATTACAGCATTCAGTTCTCTGAACGAGCGATGAAAGTTGAACTATTTTGATGGAAAGCATATTATCGTATTATAGTTTTCCAAAATTCGGGCGGCAGCCTTTGAAGAGGACCTTTCGTGACAGGTCCCCCTGAGATTACTTCCGCGTTTATCCCAAAAGTGGAAAGTTGAGGCCGCCACAGAGTGGCACTTAAATATGATAGCAATAATTATCGCCTGTTTTGCATATTAAGAGATCGCCATCTTAAATTAAGAGACGGAGGAGCTGACGGCGGAGGTTAATGAGTGGAGTTAATATCTGTTTCATTAGCGAAAAGTCTCTGAACATAAGAGCGTACAGAAAATGAACGAATCTTAAATGCAATCGTGATACAATGGAGGCTCGCAGACTTTGGAGAGAACTGGCGAAGAGATGTGGAAATGTGAAGAAAGACGTCTGCAGTATCATCTTATTTCCAGTTACTAATCATAAAACTTTAACAGGCAGTTAGTTTCGGCCAGAATGATCATCTTCAGACGTGAGAACAGGAAAGAGAGCCAACACATGCGAATAAATTACGTGAGTTCGGTACAGTCACGCACGTTATTTGGATATGTTAGCACTCTTTCGTGTACCCATGTCTGAAGGCAGTCTCTGTAGCTCTAAATTAATTACCTGTTAAAGTTTTCTGATCACTATCTGTAAACAAAGAAGGTAATAAATATTCCGGGATCATACTGCCTACTGCACGACTGTATCACAAGTCGTGGAAATACTTACGCAGTTTTTCAACAGTAAACCGTAGGCTTATAGTTTCTACCGTTTTCTGCAACTTAATTACCTTATATATCGGTTATTTACCACTTATACACTTTCAGCGAGGGCCACTCCTCTTGTCAGACAACGTATTGAAAGAAAATGAACTACGTATAACAAAATAGGCTTATCTTTCATTCCATAATCAGTGATTTAGTGAATAAGTGTCAAACGAGGAATCCAAAGGTCTAATGTTGAATTCCCAGTCGGTCCTACGACTGTTTCCGTCACTTACAGCGTTTTTCACATCAGCCAATGATTTTTAGTGTAAAAAAATTCTAAATCACACTTTTGGTTCCCCTATAAACTGTCTAAATTAATCAATTCAAAAGTTGGAGGAAAGCAAGAGCATACCATTGGACGATATTTAGTGTGATACACTGCAGTGTTCAAACCTTCCTTCAGGTTAATGACAGCTTTATTTAGAATTACTGAAACCTGGGACGGCCGGTGTGGCCGAGCGGTTCTAGGTGCTTCAGTCTGGAACCGCGCTACCGCTACGGTCGCAGGTTCGAATCCTGCCTCGGCCTCGGGCATGGATGTGTGTGATGTCCTTAGGTTAGTTAGGTTTAAGTAGTTCTAAGTTCTAGGGGACTTATGACCTCAGATGTTACGTTCCGTAGTGCTCAGAACCATTTTTTTTTTTACTGAAACCTAGTAACACGATCGTAGAATATACCATCATATTAAGTCTATTATTATTATTATTTCTTTCTTTTCTCAGACGTTATGTCTGGTCAAAAATGGAAAGTGACACGGACCTTGATCAAGCGTGACTTCCTTTTAACTGTACGGTATATTTTATATTGCATTTAAGAACTTTCGGGTAATTGAACATGTATCAATAATTACGGATTTCTGTAGTTGTATGTACAAGTTTGGATGTAGCTGTATTGCATTGATATACTGGTGGATATTGTGTGGTATGACTCCTGTAGTTGATAGTATAATTGGTATAATGTCAACTTTATCCTGATGCCACATGTCCTTGACTTCCTCAGCCAGTTGGATGTATTTTTCAATTTTTTCTCCCGTTTTCTTTTGTATATTTGTTGTATTGGGTATGGATATTTCGATTAGTTGTGTTAATTTCTTCTTTTTATTGGTGAGTATGATGTCAGGTTTGTTATGTGGCGTTGTTTTATCTGTTATAATGGTTCTGTTCCAGTATAATTTGTATTCATCATTCTCCAGTACATTTTGTGGTGCATACTTGTATGTAGGAACTTGTTGTTTTAAAAGTTTATGTTGTAAGGCAAGTTGTTGATGTATTATTTTTGCGACATTGTCATGTCTTCTGGGGTATTCTGTATTTGCTAGTATTGTACATCCGCTTGTGATGTGATCTACTGTTTCTATTTGTTGTTTACAAAGTCTGCATTTATCTGTTGTGGTATTGGGATCTTTAATAATATGCTTGCTGTAATACCTGGTATTTATTGTTTGATCCTGTATTGCAATCATGAATCCTTCTGTCTCACTGTATATATTGCCTTTTCTTAGCCATGTGTTGGATGCGTCTTGATCGATGTGTGGCTGTGTTAGATGATACGGGTGCTTGCCATGAAGTGTTTTCTTTTTCCAATTTACTTTCTTCGTATCTGTTGATGTTATGTGATCTAAAGGGTTGTAGAAGTGGTTATGAAATTGCAGTGGTGTAGCCGATGTATTTATATGAGTGATTGCCTTGTGTATTTTGCTAGTTTCTGCTCGTTCTATAAAGAATTTTCTTAAATTGTCTACCTGTCCATAATGTAGGTTTTTTATGTCGATAAATCCCCTTCCTCCTTCCTTTCTGCTTAATGTGAATTTTTCTGTTGCTGAATGTATGTGATGTATTCTATATTTGTGGCATTGTGATCGTGTAAGTGTATTGAGTGCTTCTAGGTCTGTGTTACTCCATTTCACTACTCCAAATGAGTAGGTCAATATTGGTAGGGCATAAGTATTTATAACTTTTGTCTTGTTTCTTGCTGTCAATTCTGTTTTCAGTATTTTTGTTAGTCTTTGTCTATATTTTTCTTTTAGTTCTTCTTTAATATTTGTATTATGTATTCCTATTTTTTGTCTGTATCCTAGATATTTATAGGCATCCGTTTTTTCCATCGCTTCTATGCAGTCGCTGTGGTTGTCCAATATGTAATCTTCTTGTTTAGTGTGTTTTCCCTTGACTATGCTATTTTTCTTACATTTGTCTGTTCCAAAAGCCATACTTATATCATTGCTGAATACTTCTGTTATCTTTAGTAATTGGTTGAGTTGTTGATTTGTTGCTGCCAGTGGTTTTAGATCATCCATGTATAGCAAATGTGTGATTTTGTCTGGGTATGTTCCAGTAATATTGTATCCATAATTTGTATTATTTAGCATGTTGGATAGTGGGTTCAGAGCAAGGCAGAACCAGAAAGGACTTAATGAGTCTCCTTGGTATATTCCACGCTTAATCTGTATTGGCTGTGATGTGATATTATTTGAATTTGTTTGGATATTAAGTGTGGTTTTCCAATTTTTCATTACTATGTTTAGGAACTGTATCAATGTAGGATCTACTTTGTATATTTCCAATATTTGTAGTAACCATGAGTGGGGTACACTATCAAAAGCTTTTTGGTAATCAATGTATGCGTAGTGTAGCGACCTTTGTTTAGTTTTAGCTTGATATGTCACCTCTGCATCTATTATCAGTTGCTCTTTACATCCTCGTGATCCTTTGCAGCAGCCTTTTTGTTCTTCATTTATAATTTGGTTCTGTGTTGTATGTGTCATTAATTTCTGTGCAATGACTGAGGTTATTATTATTTCTTTACTTTCTCAGACGTTAAGTCTGGTTGAGAATGGAATGTGACGCGGACCTTGATCAAGCGTCACTTCCTATTAACTGTACAGTATGAGTTATATTGCATTTAGGAACTTTCGGGTAATTGAACATGTATCAATAATTACGGATTTCTGTAGTTGTATATATGTGTTTGGGTGTAGCTGTATTGCATTGATGTACTGGTGGATATTGTGTGGTATGACTCCTGTAGTTGATACTATAATTGGTATGATGTCAGCTTTATCCTGATGCCACATGTCTTTGACTTCCTCAGCCAGTTGGATGTATTTTTCAATTTTTTCTCCTGTTTTCTTTTGTATATTTGTTGTATTGGGTATGGATATTTCGATTAGTTGTGTCAATTTCTTCTTTTTATTGGTGAGTATGATGTCAGGTTTGTTATGTGGCGTTGTTTTATCTGTTATAATGGTTCTGTTCCAGTATAATTTGTATTCATCATTCTCCAGTACATTTTGTGGTGCATACTTGTATGTAGGAACTTGTTGTTTTAAAAGTTTATGTTGTAAGGCAAGCTGTTGATGTATTATTTTTGCGACATTGTCATGTCTTCTGGGGTATTCTGTATTTGCTAGTATTGTACACCCGCTTGTGATGTGATCTACTGTTTCTATTTGTTGTTTACAAAGTCTGCATTTATCTGTTGTGGTATTGGGATCTTTAATAATATGCTTGCTGTAATACCTGGTGTTTATTGTTTGATCCTGTATTGCAATCATGAATCCTTCTGTCTCACTGTATATATTGCCTTTTCTTAGCCATGTGTTGGATGCGTCTTGATCGATGTGTGGCTGTGTTAGATGATACGGGTGCTTGCCATGAAGTGTTTTCTTTTTCCAATTTACTTTCTTCGTATCTGTTGATGTTATGTGGTCTAAAGGGTTGTAGAGGTGGTTATGAAATTGTAGTGGTGTAGCCGATGTATTTATATGAGTGATTGCCTTGTGTATTTTGCTAGTTTCTGCTCGTTCTATAAAGAATTTTCTTAAATTGTCTACCTGTCCATAATGTAGGTTTTTTATATCGATAAATCCCCTTCCTCCTTCCTTTCTGCTTAATGTGAATCTTTCTGTTGCTGAATGTATGTGATGTATTCTATATTTGTGGCATTGTGATCGTGTAAGTGTATTGAGTGCTTCTAGGTCTGTGTTACTCCATTTCACTACTCCAAATGAGTATTATTATTATTATTATTATTATTATTATTATTATTATTAGTAGTAGTAGTAGTAGTAGTAGTAGTAGTAGTAGTAGTACCAGTTGTTGTTGTTGTTGTTGTTGTTGTTGTAGAATGTGTCAGCTTAAGATTTAATGTTTGCATTACTAAAAATGAATGCAAGGAGTGTAGATGACATGACAGTACACCCGGTCGTAAAGCAGCATCTGCGAGGCGTTGCTTTGTGGACAATGACTTTCCTGAAATGTAGTGGCGTGCACAGACTTCCAATGTCAACCCAATGGAACACCTTTGAGATGCAGACCTCACCGTCTAAAGTCACTACCGCCTCTGGTTTCGACCCGTGAGTAAGAAATGGTTATCATTCCCACACAGACATTCAGACACCTCATTGAAAGTGAGCCCATCAGAATTCAAGCCATCATTAAGGCGAAGGGAGGACACACGCCATGTTTATGTTCATTAATAGGTGTTCAAAAATGGCTCTGAGCACTATGGGACTTAACTTCTGAGGTCATCAGTCCCCTACAACTTAGAACTACTTAAACCTAACTAACCTAAGGACATCACACACATCCATGCCCGAGGCAGGATTCGAACCTGCGACCGTAGCGGTCGCGCGGTTCCAGACTGTAGCGCCACTAATAGGTGTATAGGTAATTTTGATCAGATATTTTATCACTGTATAAGAAATTAAAATATGTTCATTCAATTGGCGTATTCGTTAATTCACTTACGCATGTCTACAACTATTTCCGCAATGTTTCATTTTCCTACGATCACTAGTCTTCCAGGCAGGCTGCCTCAAGAAGGGAAAGATTAATTGTAGCCACCCTGTGCACACTGATGTGAGAGAAGTCATGTAATAGCGATATTTACGTATACAGATGGTTGTAGTACCGCGTACACAACGTACAAAAGGGTAGTGCATTGGCGTAGCTCTCACTTCTACTCAGCTGATTCGTGTGAAAGGGTTTTCCCACATACGTAATTACGGCCGCACGACGGGAAATACGACTTTGGACGCGGAATGGTAGGTGTAGCTGAATGCACGGGACATTTCATTTCGGAAGTAGTTAGGGAGTTCAATATTCCGAGATCCACAGTGTCAAGACTGTGACGAGAATACCAAATGTCAGGCATTGCCTCTCACCAAGGAAAACGACGTGGACGATGTCCTTCGCTTAATACCGAGAGCAGCGGCGTTTGCATAGATTTATCAGTGCTAACAGACAAGCAATACCACGTGAAATGCCGCTGAAATCAATGTGGGACTTACGACAAAAGTATCCGTATAGGACAGTGCGGAGAAATTTGGGGTTAAAGGGCTGTAGCAGCAGACGACTGACGCGAGTGACTTTGTTAACACCTTGGCATCGCCTTCAGCGCTTCTCCTGGGCTCCTGACCGTATAGGATGTGTCCTACATGACTGGAAATCCGTTGTCTGGTCAGTTAAGTCTCCATTTCAGTTGACATGGTTCGTGTGTGGCGCAGAGCCAACGAAGCCATGGACCCAAGTTGTCTACAAGGGACTGTGTAAGCTGGTGATGGCGCAATAATGGTGTGGGCAGCGTTTACATGGAATAGAATAGATCCTCTGGCTCAACTGAACCGATTATTAGCTGAAAATTGTTATGTTCGCCTACTTGGAGACCATTTATAGCCTTTCATGGAGTTCATGTTCCCACATCACGACGGAACTTATGTGGATGACAATGCACTATATATCAGCGGCCACAAATGTTGTCGATTAGTTTGAAGAACACTCTGGATAGTTCGAGCGAATGATTCGATCACTCAGATTTTCCGACATGAATCCCGTCGTACATTTATGTTACGCTATTGGCCATTACAATTGCTACACCAAGAAGAAATGTAGAGATAATAAACGCGTATTCATTGGACAAATATATTATACTAGAACTGACGTATGATTATATTTCCACGCAATTTGGGTGCATAGATCCTGAGAAATCAGTACCCAGAACAACCACCTCTGGCTGCAATAACGGCCTTTATACGCCTGGGCATTCAGTCAAACAGAGCTTGGATGGCGTGTAGAGGTACAGCTGCTCATGCAGCTTCAACACGATACCACAGTTCATCAAGAGTAGTGACTGGCGTATTGTGACGAGCCAGTTGCCCGGCCACCATTGACCAGACGTTTTCAATTGGTGAGAGATCTGGAGAATGTGCCGGCCAGGGCAGCATTCGAACATTTTCTGTATCCAGAAAGGCCCGTACAGGACCTGCAAATGCGATCGTGCATTATCCTACTGAAATGTAGGATTTCGCAGGGATCGAATGAAGGGTAGAGCCAGGGGTAGTAACACATCTGAAATGTAACGTCCACTGTTGAGAGTGCCGTCAATGCGAACAAGATGTGACAGAGACGTGTAACCAATGGCACCCCATACTATCACGCCGGGTGATAAACCAGTATGGCGATGACGAATATACGCTTCCAATGTGCGTTCATCGCGATGTCGCGAAACACGGATGCGACCATCATGATGCTGTAAACAGAACCTCGATTCATCCGAAAAAATGACGTTTTGCCATTCGTGCACCCAGGTTCGTCGTTGAGTACACCATCGTAGGCGCTCCTGTCTGTGATTTAGCGTCAAGGGTAACCGCAGTCATGGTCTCTGAGCTGATAGTCCATGCTGCTGCAAACGTCGTCGAACTGTTCGTGCAGATGGTTGTTGTCTTGCAAACGTCCCCATCTGTTGACTCGGGGATCGAGACGTGGCTGCACGATCCGTTACAGCCATGCGGATAAGATGCCTGTCATCTCGACTGCTAGTGATACGAGGCCGTTGGGATCCAGCACGGCGTTCCGTATTACCCTCCTGAACCCGCCGATTCCATATCCTGCTAACAGTCATTGGATCTCGACCAACGCGAGCAGCAATGTCGCGATACGATAAACCGCAATCGCGATAGGCTACAATCCGACCTTTATCAAAGTCGGAAACGTGATGGTACGCATTTCTCCTCCTTACATGAGGCATCACAACAACGTTTCACCAGGCAATGCCGGTCAACTGCTGTTTGTGTATGAGAAATCGGTTGGAAACTTTCCTCATGTCAGCACGTTGTAGGGGTCGCCACCGGCGCCAACCCTGTGTGAAAGCTCTGAAAAGCTTATTATTTGCATATCACAGCATCTGCTTCCTGTAGGTTAAATTTCGCGTCTGTAGCACGCCATCTTCGTGGTGTAGCAATTTTAATGGCCAGTAGTGTACACAATCGAGAGATCAGTTCGTGCATAACATCCCGCACCGCCAACTGTTACGCAGTTACGGAAGGTTACGGAAGGCTATGGAGGCAACGAGGCTCAGTATTTCTACAGTGGACTACCGTCGACTTGTTGACTCCATGCTACGTCGAGCATCTGCGGTATAGCGGGCAAGAGGAGGTCCGACAACTACCAGGAATGACTCTTGTCCCCTTAGTGTACGTGCTACATGTCCAGCGTGAAGGTATTTCTGAGTAGTTGCGACCCTGTGGGGATGGCAACAATAGGTTTTTCGGAACCTCTCAGGTGTGTGTTGTCTCTGCACTCGCCAGCATCATTATCAGCCTCGAGCACTGGTGTAATGTCTGCCGCCTTGTCCGCCCGAGCAGCCGACCGTTGCCTCTTGCTGCTGACGTAAGGTGAAATGATGTGAGATAGGGCGTCGAGATGGACAATCGTCCCGTAATACGCGCGACGGACGGGCGGCCGTTAAGCCGGCTCAGCGGGGTCCGACCGCCGAGAGATGTGACGCGTATCGCGCGGTGGCTGGCGGGGCTGTACGGGAGTGTCACGGCGCGAGGCGGCGGCAGCAGCAGCTGAGAAATGTTAACGACCTCAGACGTCAGGGTGCGTTAACCGCAGCGGCCGCAGCCCAACACACCGGCTGCCCACGAGCTGTCCACCTGCTTCCGTTCATCCGCGCTTCCCAGTCATGGCATCAGTCTACCGCTTGTGTTGTCGTTTTTATGACAGCCTAGGCAAGGGACGTTAATTCCCTAGTACTCTACTGTAGACCCTGAAAAAAAAAAAACAGGAACTGTGTCTAATGATAGGCAGATATTCAAAAACCTAACTACCGAACCACTGAGGTGAAACTAGATATTCTCGCTTCCCACGCCCGGGTTCGATTCCCGGCGGGGTCAGGGATTTTCTCTGCCTCGTGATGGCTGGGTGTTGTGTGCTGTCCTTAGGTTAGTTAGGTTTAAGTAGTTCTACGTTCTAGGGGACTTATGACCACAGCAGTTGAGTCCCATAGTGCTCAGAGCCATTTGAACCATTTTGAAACTAGATAATTCGCCCCTGGTTAGGAACTTGTACGTGTTATATCGAGAGGTTGTAACAATGGAAAATTGTACTGAAATTCAGGAGGATCTGCAGCGAATTGGCGCATGGTGCAGGGAATGGCAATTGAATCTCAATGTAGACAAGTGTAATGTGCTGCGAATACATAGAAAGAAAGATCCCATATCATTTAGCTACAATATAGCAGGTCAGCAACTGGAAGCAGTTAATTCCATAAATTATCTGGGAATACGCATTAGGAGTGATTTAAAATGGAATGATCATATAAAGTTGATCGTCGGTAAAGCAGATGCCAGACTGAGATTCATTGGAAGAATCCTAAGGAAATGCAATCCGAATACAAAGGAAATAGGTTACAGTACGCTTGCTCGCCCACTGCTTGAATACTGCTCAGCAGATCTGTACTAGATAGGGTTGATAGAAGAGATAGAGAAGATCCAACGGAGAGCAGCGTCCTTCGTTACAGGATCATTTAGAAATCGCGAAAGCGTTGCGGAGATGATAGATAAATTCCAGTGGAAGACTCTGCAGGAGAGACGCTCACTAGCTCGGTACGGGCTTTTGTTGAAGTTTCGAGAACATACCTTCACCGAGGAGTAAGCAGTATATTGCTCCCTCCTACATATATCTCGCGAAGAGACCATGAGTATAAAATCATGGAGATTAGAGCCCACACAGAGACATACCGACAATCCTTCTTTCCACGAACAATACGAGACTGGAATAGAAGGGAGAACCGATAGAGGTACTCAGGGTACCCTCCGCCACACACCGTCAGGTGGCTTGCGGAGTATGGATGTAGATGTACCTGTAACATGTCACAAAATTGGTTTACTTTCCGACGCAAACGAAAACGCGAGAACAGTGGCTATTAGATATTAAATTTACACGCAGAAACTCAAGAAACTAAACTATTGAAGCACACAGATCAGGGATCAGCCTCAGTGCGAGCAGTAACTGGGTTGGCCACCGCTGAGGACCAATCGGAGGACTCGGACGTGCTCCTGGTTAGGAACTCGTAAACGTCACAAAAGCAGTTACTTCCCTTTTGCTGCATCTGTCTTGGTCAGCTACTACTGCCGGACTGACTGACTCAAAAAGTCCCACACCACCTACCTCGGGAGCTGCCCTATCTGCGTCTATTGTTTCAAGAGTTTTTTTTGTCGTAGAAAAATAAGGCGTCACTCCGAACTTAGCTTGTGCTTACTCATTCCGAAACCGTACACGGTCCCCGTCAGTAACAGTATTCAGACTCACTGCATCCATTAGAGTGGTGCATTCAATGTGACGGGGTATAGCAGTTAGTTTGTGTCCGAAGTAGCGGTGGAACGAATGGAAGAGGTCTTCTAGAGCCGACTCGAGTGGACAGCGAGCCGTGTGGCCGAGTGCGCGGACTAGCAATGCTAGTTGGCTGGCCCTGCTCGGTCCGTTTATCGCCGCAGCATTTGGGAGTGAAATGAGGGCCGCCTTGTAGCCGCCGTGTCGCCGGCCGGGCGCGCTCTCTCGTGTCGGCTAATAGCCGCCCGAAAACAGCGGCCGTGATGAGCCGGCCGTAAACCGGCTGCCGGCGCAGCTGCCTTTCTGCGACACGCCGCCGCCGCCGCCGCCTCTCCTAAATTAACGTCTTCGGCACTCGAACGTGTTTACAACGGAAGCGAGGATTCGTAGCGGCGTAACACAGCTGGCCGTCTGCACAGGTCTCTTAAATTTAGCACGACACTGTACAGTGTCTGAAAGAATGAACCCTCGACATGTTACACTTTGTTTTCTGCACGAAGCTGCTTCTTTATACGCCCGGATACTATTTCTGTGTCTCATTAACACTCCGCGAGCCACCATTCTTCCTTCCTTGACTTTTTCATTCGCGTCTGGTGTGCGAGAAGAACGATAATTGCTAAGCCTCTGCAATAATTCCTAATTTCTCTGATTTACCCAACGTGACCATGTCGCGACATTTATGAGGCAAGAAGTGATTATCTATCTGACACTTCTTGGAAAGTTGTTGTGGTCTTCAGTCCTGAGACTGGTTTGATGCAGCTCTCCATGCTACTCTATCCTGTGTAAGCTTCTTCATCTCCCAGTACCTACTGCAACCTACATCCTTCTGAATCTGTTTAGTGTATTCATCTCTTGGTCTCCCTCTACGATTTTTACCCTCCACGCTGCCCTACAATGCTAAATTTGTGATCCCTTGATGCCTCAGGACATGTCCTACCAACCGATCCCTTCTTCTAATCAAGTTGTGCCACAAACTCCTCTTCTCCCCAAGTCTATTCAGTACCTCCTCATTAGTTATGTGATCTACCCATCTAATCTTCAGCATTCTTCTGTAGCACCACATTTCGAAAGCTTCTATTCTCTTTTTGTCTAAACTATTTATCGTCCACGTTTCACTTTCATTCATAGCTACACTCCATACAAATACTTTCAGAAAAGACTTCCTGACACTTAAATCGATACTCGATGTTAACAAATTTCTCTTCTTCAGAAACGATTTCCTTGCCATTGCCAGTTTACATTTTATATCCTGTCTACCTTGACCATCATCAGTTATTTTGCTCCCCAAATAGCAAAACTCCTTTACTACTTTAAACGTCTCATTTCCTAATCTAATTCCCTCAGCATCACCCGACTTAATTCGACTACATTCCATTATCCACGTTTTGCTTTTGTTGATGTTCATCTTCTACCCTGCTTTCAAGATACTGCCCATTCGGTTCAACTGCTCTTCCAAGTCCTTTGCTGTCTCTGACAGAATTACAATGACATCGGCGAACCTCGAAGTTTTTATTTCTTCTCTTGGAAAGTATGCGCTTGTAATTTTGACAGTAAATCAGGCCAAGATGAGGCTACCGCGTCCCTTGTACCGTCTACCTTTGGATCTACGTACATAACTCCTGATGCCACTATATGGAGCATGGCTCGGCGGGTACCTTGTACCACTACACAGCGGCCGTCACGAAATTACACGCCTCTACCTGCAGTCCACAGGCGCTAAGAGCTGTGATTCGCCCGTCGTATAGCTTTGTTGCCACACTGTTGGCAATGCAGGAGGTCAAGGCTAGCCGAGTGTTGTGTTTTTCCGTGCGATATCGTGTGATTTCAGTCTTCCGAGGTATGAAGCACCGACGTATGTTAAGTACTGGGCAAAATGCACGAGCAAAGGCCTGCGCAGAGGGCGTAGAAACATTCGAAAACAATTTAAAATTTTCTTATCGAATGTACTGAAGTTTTTATTGATCTGGACAACAGCGAAGAAATCAGAAATAATATAACTTTAGCGACAGTTCACAAAATGACAACAAAACCTTGTGGTATTTCGGAATCGACTGTTTTCATATTAACAGTGCACTAATGTCGACAGAATCTTTAGATATGAGCCGGCCGCTGGTGGCCGAGCGGTTCTGGCGCTACAGTCTGGAACCGCGCGACCGCTACGGTCGCAGGTTCGAATCCTGCCACGGGCATGGATGTGTGTGTTGTCCTTAGGTTAGTTAGGTTTAAGTAGTTCTAAGTTCTAGGGGACTTACGACCTCAGCAGTTGAGTCCCATAGTGCTCAGAGCCATTTGAACCATTTTTTAGATATGAGCGTGTGTTTTGATTCTCCAAGAAAGGAACATAAATGAAAATGGAAATCTACGGAATTTGACGATTTTCGTAAAAAGGTTAGTGCACACAGAACTGTACCTACATACCACGACCGATGAGAGTATCCGATGGCTAGAAAAATACTGGGTAATCACGGTGAAAAGAGTTATATTGGCCAAGAGACCTCCGTTCTCTGTCTTCTCTGCTCACATGGTTTCAGAAAGTGTAATGATAGACAAAAAAAAGTTTAATGGAATGCAAAGACGCTGCAGCAGCAAGAACGAAGTTTCCCGTACGCAGTGCACTTACTGCGTGCTGGAGACGATAGTGTTGCAATATACTTCGCTGATGCTTGAGTTTCACAAAACGACACGCAAAATATATTTCGGTCGACTTCAAACGAAATATGGCTTGAAAGAACTTACAGTTTATTTTATGTAGCTTATGGGTGATGGGTGCAGTGACGAAGGTTCAGTAAGGGCTGCAAATAAAAAATATTTCCAAAGATGGGGAATATGCTCGGTCGCATTAAGGGGAGCCGTCTGGACTAAAATCCCTGTGGCGGTATACAGTTCTACTGCGAATGAAGTCTCATGTAAATAAAATGCGTTCATACATGACACGGTACATTGATGATGTCTCGGATGTTACCAAAATTAATTTCATAGTTTTATTTTCAACTTCCCCACTGGAAGTTTCTACGTCGTCCAACAAAACGCATGTTCACAGCGACGGTATTTTTCGTTACAGAGACGGAACAGTTTCGCACCTCCACCATATCTTACCTTTTACCTCGGAGTACTTACATGTTTTCACAGTAAAATGTGTATCACATCCGTCTATAAACTCTGAAACGTTTCAGTCCAAATATGTCAGTTCTATTTTTTTCCACATGAAGTAAAAAAATTTTTGTTCTTCAATATTTCTTGTAATGATAGTTCTTATTTTTTTCGTAGCAGCTGGCAACAATTTTCTTTCGAAAACACTCCACCATATTCTAGACTGAAAGTAGAGATGTCTAATATTTTTTTCGGAATTTTTACTAACATTTGAACTATCACCGAATGACGATGCTGTAGGACGGTGAGATGACCTTGAGGTGCCAATTTTCCTGGCGGCCACTACAGTTACTCCCTTTCCTTTTCCACTAGCAAAAGGAATGCGAGAAAAGGGAGTATATCTATGCCTCTATATGAGCCCTAATTCCTGTGATCTCACTGAGCGAGGTGGCGCTATGGTTAGCACACTGGACTCGCATTCGGGAGGACGACGGTTCAATCCCGCGTCCGGCCATCCTGATTTAGGTTTTCCGTGATTTCCCTAGATCATTCCAGGCAAATGCCGGGATGGTTCCTTTCAAAGGGCACGGCCGACTTCCTCCCCCATCCTTCCCTAATCCGAGCTTGTGCTCCATCTCTAATGACCTCGTTGTCGACGGGACGTTAAACAGTAATCTCCTCCTCCTCCTCCTCCGCCTCTGATCTCACGTGCTTACATGAAGTGTACGGTCAATCGTTGTGCCCTCAGCCGCAAATGGCGATTCTCCAAATTTTCTCAGTAACGTTTCGTGGAAAGAACGTCGTCTTCCCTCCAGGGATTCCTATTTGAGATCATGAAGCATCTTCGTGATGCTCACTAACCTACCAGTTACTAATCTACCACTACGCTTCTGAATTTGTTTAGTGTCTTCCTTTAATCAGACCTATGTGGGTTGCAAAATACTCAAGCGACAGTCATAACGAATCACACTAGTGTTGTATACTCAATCTCATTTATTGGTGAGCTACACTTCCGTAAAATTCTCCCAATAAACTGGCCATTTGCCTTCGCCACCACCGGTCTCACGTGATCGCTCATTCCATGTCGCTTTGCAACGTGACCGCCTAGCAGGCCTAGATCGTCGTGCCTGTCAAACAGCGACCACAGATACGGCATTCGAACGTTACAACTGGTGTTGGATATGTATCACCGTGATTCTTTCGTAATTAGAGAACGAACCGGTAATGAAATGGACTGCTCTCCGTTGTAGCTTCTCTACTTCTGTAATATGACATGCTTACTGTACTGTGTGTATACAAAATATAGAAAATGCCTAGTCAGATATGAGACACAGCCTGACGGCCATGATTTTATCAGGTTAAATAAATGAATAAATACTTCTATAGATGTAGCAGTCAGGGCGAACAGGCTTAGATGGTGGGGTCATGTTACGCGCATGGGAGAAGCAAGGTTACCCAAGAGACTCATGGATTCAGCAGTAGAGGGTAGGAGGAGTCGGGGCAGGCCGAGGAGAAGGTACCTGGATTCGGTTAAGAATGATTTTGAAGTAATAGGTTTAACATCAGAAGAGGCACCAATGTTAGCACTGAATAGGGGATCATGGAGGAACTGTATAAGGGGGGCTATGCTCCAGACTGAACGCTGAAAGGCATAATCAGTCTTAAATGATGATGATGATGATGATGATGATGATGATGATGATGATGATGATGAATACTTCTTGTATCAATCCTATCTAGTAATTGGTAAAGAAATTCAGTACTCAAATATAGTTCAAATGAGAATTTTGTAAGGTGCGTTTCATCAGTGTGATTCTCAAAGTTGAGGGTGTGGTAACTTAGCCCAAAGTTTAGTTGCCGTTCAGAGGCAGTTACATATTAGATCACGGAGCATGTAGATCCCTATACCAGATGCGTTCGAATAAGCGGGTAGAAACTGTATTCTTTTCCGTGAAACTGGACCGTATTTTTGTTGGTAAGATTTTCCAAACTTCATAATTTTGAGTTGTTACCCTAATATTTTTCTATTTACTGACGTTTGCGAGGACGCTGCAAAGAGTTAGTTGGTTGTTCACTAGAGCTTTTTATCACGGTGCCGGCCGAAGTGGCCGCGCGGTTCTGGCGCTGCAGTCTGGAACCGCGAGACCGCTACGGTCGCAGGTTTGAATCCTGCCTCGGGCATGGATGTGTGTGATGTCCTTAGGTTAGTTAGGTTTAACTAGTTCTAAGTTCTAGGGGACTAATGACTTCAGCAGTTGAGTCCCATAGTGCTCAGAGCCATTTGAACCATTTATCACGGTGTGCTTCCAGACCAGTGGTTACATTTTCGTATTTCTCTTACAAGGGAAACCCCCCATCGCACCCCCGTCTGCTTTAGTTGTAAAATGGCCCAGTGGAGAGCCCGTAAGATCCTGAACACAGATCAAGCATGAAAGTGTACTGAAATGTGAAAAAGGAGGCAAAATATAGACAGTGAACGGTCGAAGTTCGTGATGTCCAACATCCAGTGCAGTGCAAGAACAACGGCGACGCAGTTGTGTGCCGGCCGGAGTGGCCGCGCGGTTCTAGGCGCTACAGTTTGGAACCGCGTGACCGCTACGGTCGCAGGTTAGAATCCTGCCTCGGGCATGGATGTATGTGATGTCCTTAGGTTAGTTAGGTTTAAGTAGTTCTAAGTTCTAGGGGACTGATGGCCACAGCAGTTAAGTCCCATAGTGCTCAGAGCCATTTGAACCATTTCGTTGTTGTGTGCTCGCGGTATTGGACTGCAAAGCGGGAGATGCGTCTTCACATCTCACTTGTGTCAAACTTCTTTTTCACAGATTTGTGAACTATCTGTCCGGCCATCGACATGACTGTTCTGCTTCTGAAATCTTATCAATTGACATACTATACACTGGTTATATAACATGAGTCATTTCGTAGGAATATATTACCCTCACAAGTAAATGTATTGAACAGTGAGACCAGGCGAGATGCCGCATAAATTTCTCATAGAAATAAAATCAACAAACAAATGAGTGTGAACTATGCTACAAGAAAGGAATTCAAGAGTCAAAACTTCCGAAACGGAACTCAAAAGTCATAACATGTGGTACTTGTGTGCAAAAAATAGGAGTTACGTACGTCCTTACACCTGGCTGTTGCAGACGGACGGTACACCACGGCACAGGTACAAATTTGAATACAGTGAACAGACACGCCAATGACCGGACGGACAGCCGTTAATTTTGAGAAAAGAAATGGGGCACGAGAGAGGTTTTAACGCGGATCTTCCCCTTCGCAGTCTAACACTGTGGCCACAGAACAATGACGCCGTGGCTGTTCAAATTCGCTCGATATTGCGTATCTAGAGCTTGGACTGTTCACTGTTTATATATTTTTCTTGTTTTTTTCACAGTTCAGTGTACCCTCTTCCTATTTTCATGCTTGATCTGTGTTCAATTTTTGGCGGGCTATCCATTCGGACATCTTACCATTAAATCTGAGGGGGGTGCGATGGGGCGTTTCCCGTGTTACTAGAATCGTGTTCCTACAGAGCAGACTCGGCTTCCTACAGGGCAGTAATTAGCTGTCAAGGCTGAGTCTTTCTAGACTTGTCTCTAGAGTTAAATCAAGGCTAGCGACCCTAATCAAAGAATTATTATCTAATATAGCAAAGAACACTAGTCAGACAGTGGATTCAAATTCGAGCGAGCGGTCATTAAAATTCTCGTCCGTCAAGACGACATGGTTTTCCCGTAGTAAACGTCCGGATGGTTCCCTTCAAAACGGCATACTTGGTTTTCTCCCCCATTCCGAACTTCATCTCTGCGGCTAAGGGCCCGGTGTCACGGGGAGATCAGGCCCTAATTTTTTTTCTCTTTTTGGAATATAGCACAGCAAATCCATCGTGCTGTAGCGTAATTACCTCTAGAAGCGGGATCGCGTGTGTTGCAGCAAACAAGGGACGGTGGGCCGCTGCTTGGACGTGACTTCACGACACTGAATGCTACACCAAGAGCCTTATAACGGGACATACCACAGTAAAATAAAGGATCATACTGCGGGCTTCTGATCAATATAGACGTATGACCATTCGTGGTTCGGCTGATACAGCATTCTTGGTGAGTGGCATACAGTTTTCACCCAACGGCCTCGCTCTGCCAAAATTGGCAGATTTTCCCCAGAAGAAGCAGAAGAATGCATTCGCGCCCACGTGGAATTATTACAAGAAAAAAACTGATATTCATCAACGGAAGGTTGGGGCTTGCAACATAGTTATACCTCTGGTAGCACTATATACAGTAGAAACAATGTAAACTCGACAGACAAAAATTAAAGAAATATAAGGAACGAGTAAATACTTAGAATAGTTTTGGAACCAATAATTAGAGAGATAATTTGTACCAAGAGTCCAACGTCAAAAATACACGAGCACACGGATAGAATCATGAACATTTTCAGTGACAGAAGAATAAAATTTTGCTGACACACTCACAGTACAAACGAAAACTAAATCGCAGTAAAATACCTCGAAGTTGCCTATGCTGTCAGGAAAAACCAAGTGGTTAAGGGAAAGTGGCGATGACCTCAGATAAGTCGATACGACAGAATATTACTTGAGAGATGAAGAGCAGTTTAGGAATACCGTGAAGAAACACGAATTTGTAACCACAGGACAAAATAACAAGGCTAAGTGTAAGATCGCAAATGACCAAAAGAAGCGACTCGATGAACGCGTGAAGATAATTTGGGAAGAGATAAATATGTAACCATACTAATCGCTGTAAACTCCCCGCTGTTAGCCTGAGCTAACTCACGACTCTGACTTCCTTACGTAGCGTGATGGGTTCATTAGCCTTGTTTATCTACGTAAGTGATCTCAGACGCCGGCTGGCTGGCTGGCTTCGTGTTTACCCGCCCTCCAATGACGCTGCAGTTGTTTGCTCTTCGAGAGGCTCGTGCGTGCCCATATATTTTGCGTTCAGTTAGGATCACTGACAAACATGACAAATTTAATAAACTATACAAAGAAACCAGTGTCCAAGATACTTCCTGTGGTCTGTGAAACAACGGATGTTAGCCCAAACAAGGGATCTTTGCAATGAGGGCCACTCTATGCTGTATTGTGTTTCAGAGGAAAACAGACCAACTTAACCCTGGTTACACAGCAAATGGGAAGTCACCAAGCGTAACAGTTGCAGAGATTGACATCCAGTTAAGACGTACAAAAAATGCAGGCCGAAATACATCTTTCGCTCTGCATTGGCGTGTGCGCGGTTGTGAACCTACAGGGCGACAATAATTGAACCATATGAAATAAAATGGTCTTAACTTCTGAACGAATTGCGTTAGGACGTTCAAACCGCACGGTTGGCCGCAGGGCATGATGAGAATTAGTATGCGTATGTATAGTTTGGCTTAGTGATGAAGCCCACTTTCATTTGGATGCGTTCGTCAGTAAGCATAATTGACGCATTTGGAGGACTGAGAATCCACATTTCGCGACCGAGAAGTCTCTTCAGTCTCATCGGGTGACTATGTGGTATGCAATGTCCATTCACGGAATAATCCGTACGATATTCCTCGATGGCCCGGTGACATCGAACGGTACGTGAAGATTTTGGAAGATGAAATCATCCCCATTATCCATAGAGATTCTGATTTCGACAAGATATGGTTCATGCAAGACGGAGCTCGACCCGATCGAAGCAGGAGGGTATTTGATGTCCTGGAGGAGCACTCTGGCGATCGCATTCTGCCTTTGGGGTACCCAGAAGCCACGGGCGTGGGCCTCGATTGGACGCCATATTCCCCGGATCTGAACACATCCGACTCCTTTTTGTGTGGCTATATTAAAGACAAGGTGTACGGCAATAACTCAAAACCCATTGCTGATCTGACAACAGCTATGCAGGAGGTCATCGACATCATCGATGTTCCGACACTTCAGCGGATCGTGCAGAATTTCGTTATTCTTCTGCGGCATATTTTCGCCAGTGATGGCAGGCATATCGAACATGTCATAACCTAAATCCGAGTATGTGCAGTGACGTTTACATTTTCATAAAGTGTGTGCACGGCGTAGTTTGCAATTAATTTACGTTTTTTTCATACAGTTAAATTATTGTCACCCTCTGTTTTTGACTAAAACGGTGTGCTGGATCCACATTTGAATTCGGACCCTTACTGTGAAGGGGCGTTGTGAACAGTGTGTCAGGGTAGCTCAGTTGGTAACACTGTTGCCTGCAAGAGACACGTGTCTGGGTTAGAGCCAGGTCTGCTACGTAATTTTAATCTGTTAGGAAGTATATATGTGGTGTCTAGTTCTCCGGAAATGTCCGAAAGAACAGACACAATTTTGACCCTGCAGCCACTATGAATCAAGACACAGAAAGAATTTAAGACATTAGCTGCCAGTGGGCATTGATTTATCTCAATGGTGAAATTGAAAATTTGCATGGGACAGGGATTCGACCACCACAGGTATATAATTAAGCACACCAAGCTTGAACTCTAACGGGAATCGGCGAAGTGCCGCGAGTAGTGCCCGTAATGGGCAAGTGGCATTACATGATCGGTGTGTGGATAGGTTTGCGGCTGACGGGAGGCGTGCTAGGGTAGCCCGTAGAGCTGCGACGACGACTGGGCCGAATGGCATAGCGGTCCGCGCATCTGCCTCGTAAACAGGACACTCGGGTTCGAATCCCGGGCCAAGAAATTTTCATCTACTCCCCATTGATGTAAATCATTGCCCACTGGCAACGAACGTCTTTAATTCCTCTGAGTCGTATTAGGAAGTTGCGAAGCAAGACACCTTAATTCATACAAAACGAACGGGAGTCCAATCGAGCTCAGTGAAAGGACAGAATGCAGGTAGCGCAAAGTTTACAAGCTGGACTCTAGATGTTCAAATCCGTTTTCAGCCTTCCTGATTTTAGTTTTCCATAATTTATGTAAATTATTTCAGGAAGTGTTGGGATTGTTCTTTTAACAGCACAGTGACTGACTTTCTTCGCTTCTTTCTGTGTTAGTGTCAATATCAAGTGGCCTCGGCTTCGACGTGACGTAAGAACTGATGTTCCATTCTTCGGAATGAAACAAAAAGGTTGAAAGTGGAAACAGTTTCTGTGTTGTACATGCACTGAATCAGCGATGAAACACTGCTGATGACATGGTCTTGTCTGCCAGACCTCACATTTATTCCTCACCTAGCATTGCTACAGTCCAAAAGGTTGAAGAAATTGGCTTCAATGAAACGACCTTCTAGTTGTTGTTGTTGTAGTCTTCAGTCCTGAGACTGGTTTGATGCAGCTCTCCATGCTACTCTATCCTGTGCAAGATTCTTCATCTCCCAGTACCTACTGCAACCTACATCCTTCTGAATCTGTTTAGTGTATTCATCATTAGTTATGTGTTATACCAATCTAATCTTCAGCATTCTTCTGTAGCGCCACATTTCGAAAGCTTCTATTCTCTTCTTGTCTAAACTATATATCGTCCACGTTTCACTTCCATACATGGCTACACTCCACACAAATACTTTCAGAAACCACTTCCTGACACTTAAATCTATAATCGATGTTAACGAATTTCTCTTCTTCAAAAATGCTTTCCTTGCCATTGCCAGTCTACATTTTGTATCCTCTCTACTTCGACCATCATCAGTTAGTTTGCTCCCCAAATAGCAAAACTCCTTTACTACTTTAAACGTCTCATTTCCTAATCTAATTCCCTCAGCATCACCCGATTTAATTCGACTACATTCCATTATCCTCGTTTTGCTTTTGTTGATGTTCATCTTATATCCTCCTTTCAAGACCCTGTCCATTCCGTTCAGCTGCTCTTCCAAGTCCTTTGCTGTCTCTGACAGAATTACAATGTCATCGGCGAACCTCAAAGTTTTTATTTCTTCTCCGTGGATTTTAATACCTACTCCAAATTTTTCTTTTGTTTCCTTTACTGCTTGCTCAATATACAGATTGAATACCATCGGGGAGAGGCTACAACCCTGTCTCACTCCCTTCCCAGCCACTTCTTCCCTCTCATGCTCCTCGACTCTTATAACTGCCATCTGGTTTTGAGACGTCCCCTTAGAAAAAATATAAATGGCTGTGCTGGTAAACCCCGTACGTTATTTGTTTTTCAAACAGCTGAGCAGAACTAAATGTACTCAGACATTTCGCTCTTTACCTATTCTGATCAACACTAAACTGACACACAATATTTTTAGCGCAACGCAATCTGACTTTTAATAATACCTACAAATAATAGCCCTGACTAACATTAACCTATACGTTTCACAAATCACTTACCACACAAAAATCTTCGTTACTCTAACTACTGCAATATAGCGAGCTAAATATAGCCAGCTAAATAAAAGATTCAAACTACTGAAGGCACTAACTACTGATAGGCATAGTTAGCAAATGAAAGATTTTGATAGAGAACAAACAATGTATTTACCTTAATAGTGTTCAAAAGTCATAATATATATATCAGTCCATGATATCCAATATTACAAATTTACTCTTTCTGATGGACACACGTCCAGATCGTCCGCTCTCAAAATTCCGCCATCTCTCTCCCCACATCCACCACTGCTGGCGGCTCACCTCCAACTGCGCAACGCTACGCGCTGTTAACAGCCAACTGCCCAACACTACAATGGCGAATATTACTCCAACAATGCAAACCAACCACAGCCTTCACACAGCACAGTCAGTGATTTTCATATAGCGTCACATAGCGTTACGAACATAAAAACCTAAACAGCTTACTTACAGTTTTATAGATATTGTAAATAGCCTTTCGCTCCCTGTATTTTACCCCTGCCACCTTCATAATTTGAAAGAGAGTATTCCAGTCAACATTGTCAAAAGCTTTCTCTAAGTGTACAAATGCTAGAAACGTAGGTTTGCCTTTCCTTAATCTAGCTTCTAAGATAAGTTCAATGGCTCTGAGCACTATGGGACTCAACTGCTGTGGTCATAAGTCCCCTAGAACTTAGAACTACTTAAACCTAACTAACCTAAGGACAGCACACAACACCCAGCCATCACGAGGCAGAGAAAATCCCTGACCCCGCCGGGAATCGAACATAAGATAAGTCGTAGGGTCAGTATTGCCTCACGCGTTCCAACATATCTACGGAATCCAAACTGATCTTCCCAGAGGTCGGCTTCGACCAGTTTTTCCATTCGTCTGTAAAGAACTCGTGGTAGTATTTTGCAGCAGTGGCTTATTAAACTGATACTTCGGTAATTTTCACATCTGTCAACACCTGCTTCCTTTGCGATTGGAATTATTATATTCTTCTTGACGTCTGAGGATATTTAGATGATATAATAGCTCCGAAATTCCGATATCAAATGCTGTGTTACGTTGAAAATGTTTGTAGAAATACTATCAGGGATTGGAGTAGGCGCCGGCCTGTGTGGCCGAGCGGTTCTAGGCGCTTCATTCCGGAACCGCACGACCGCTTCGGTCGCAGGTTTGAATCCAGCCTCGGGCATGGATGTGCGTGATGTCCTTAGGTTAGTTAGGTTTACGTAGTTCTAAGTTCTAGGGGACTGATGACCTCAGATGTTAAGTGCCATGGTGCTCAGAGCCATTGGAACCATTGGATTTGAGTAGGCAGTAAAAATGTAGAGCTCTTTCTGGAAAGGTTCACTTTATTTCTTACTTAATTATTTCTTTTACGTTGTCCTCCATAATCTACATTGCTCGAACTACAAAATTTCGTTGATGGCGCAGTAGATAATGACTACTGTCATATAGGTTAATATTAAGATATTTATCTGATCTTACTTTTCTTGTAATATCGAAAAGACAGAGACCACCGGCCTGTATACGTATGTATAATTTCGGTAGCAGTTACTTAGTGGTGGTATAACTGATCAGTATAATTTGTTCCTTTTCTTTTTCCCCTCCACCATTTGTGTTGCTCTGAGACATTTATTTTTTTCTTCGTGATTTTTTTCATGAACTTTTAATTTTTACGACGTTTCAGACACTGCTATCAGCAGACTTGTGATTAAGATCAAAGTAACAAAAGTAAGTTCAGTGTCAGTTACAATACGACCTACGCATTAGCAGGGCGTCACCTTCCAACGCTCCCACGACCATCGGTATACACTGCGATAGACCGTGATTATATGTACCTAAGTTATGGGAAAGGCAATGATTTCGGAGAGATAAACCAAAATCATGTGCAGGTGTACTACTAACTGTTAACATGATAAGTGACTACACTCCCCTGATAACAGCTAAAGGCAAATGTGTGCAATTACAAAGATTAATTTTAACTCTTTAGTGCCTGATTAAGTTTCCTCGTGGAAGCAGAAGATCAAAAATTATGTCGCTCTAGAAGTACACGAAACACTCAGGACATGGCAGCATGTCAGAAGCGATGGTAGCCTCGCGTAGAATCTGCCCCTGCCAGCACTGGCGCTCGAAAACAATAAACCTTGCACTTGTTAGGGTCGCACTTGTATGATGCGCATTTGCGACACCCAGCGTTAAGGGGTTAAGTAGTTAGTAGAATTTTTAACGAGTAGAACAATGAAAATAGAAGAAATTTTAACGGTGTACTAAAACAAGACGGTAGCCAGTCCTAATGTAGACAATTTATTACTGAAACTATTAAAATTTTGATTGAATTTAAGCATTACTACAGTAACACACGTAACGAACGTTACTTTGTCGCCAGCTAATTTGTACAGGCTAGTGATCACAAATTAGTTAGTCAAATTCAAGTATATACGAGAATGTTATAGTTCTTTAGAGGACTTACAGAAGCAAATCAAAACTGAATAAATTATTTTATACGACATGGTGATAATTGCATAGCATAATTTCACTGCAATTTTTACCGTTACGGGTTTTTATTATCCAACTCTTCCAAATATTTATTATTCACTTTCAAAAATGTAACAGTTGAACGAAAACTACTTCTAATCAACAACAACAAAATACCAAGGTAACGCTGAAATAAGATAGTGAAGGCATCGACAAACAGCTTTACCAAAACACCTGAAATTAATCAGTACAGTTGACTAAAAGATAAAATCCCTATCTTTTGCCAATTTTAATAATTTCAGCGCTTATCAAATATTACTTTCAAAAGTCAATTATGATTTTTGTAGTACAAAAATTTCGTAATACCTTCGATTAATCAACAGAAAATTAATTTTCAGTTTAAGAGATAATTTAACTAAGTTGTGTGACAGGGTTATACCTACATTCTTTCATTCATAATGTGATTCCCCGTACTTGAGATATAGGGCATGGATCCTGCTTATGGTGAAATCACTTGGGTTAATGGGCACTATAAAATTATGTTTAAAGTTAACACAAGTAATTTATGTTCCGTAAAAGTTCTAAGACACTGCGAGTATTTTACAGGACAAGGGTCATAAATGATTTAGTCTTACTTTCTTCGAAGATGCTGGCGCAGCGTATTAGCTCGACGGCTACAATTATCATTGTATCTCGTCTTCCAGGTGCAGGTATTCATATCCTTGCTTTGGCCAAACAGTACTCTTTTCTTAAAATACTTTTGAAGCCTTCTCACAAATTATCGCTGTATTGTGGCAATCAGGAATTTCATTGCCTCTCGCAAGTACGAGGCACTGCAGCACGCATAGTCGTTACATTGTAACCACAGACGCTTGTCTTTTGTCACTCGCAGTTAAATTACGACTATTCTCTTTTCTGCTCACTACTGACTCCTCGTGTACTCCAGAGGTTTTCTTTTTTACCATTTAGACAATATCGTCGACATTATAAAATACCACCCTAACATTGCCAATATGTCTGTTTTACGAAAGTTACAAAATTTGGTTTTAAAATCTTATGATAAATTAATTTCAAATTATTGAAATTGAACTTGCGGAACAAAGAAACAACGAAAAAATTTACATCCGTTAAGAGGAATAGAAATTAATAATACAAAGTAATTCTGTGTCACAGTGTGATACTCTGTGTTGTTGTATCACATAATGGCAACTTGGCTCAAAATTTTGCGGAAATGAAAGTGACTAGGCAAGAGACGGCACTAATGGAAAGTGTGCTGACTTCGTTTTTCAGGTTATAACGCTTCTCATTCTTATTTTACTTCGGTCTTAATTACACCCCTGATGACAGCAACCGATAAAGCGTCATAAACGATAATACATTGACACAAAAATTCATAATGATAACACACACCTATTCAAGGAATTTCTTGATTTGATTCATTACAAAAAAAGGTTCAGCGAACTTTTATCATCGTCTTTTGGTATTTACACTATGTTTAATTTTTTTCTTGTGTTATCTCTCTTAATTTTCCAGCTGATATACAAGACTTGTTCGACAATAAATCGTACTATACATACTAATTTTGCTGTCTGACATTCAACTTCTGTATTGAGCACAGAATTTTTTACAGAATCCGAACTATAGCAGTCTTCTTTTAGTCATACGTAAGCCCGTGTTAGGAGTCGACTGCCATGTTTATGCTAGTGTGTCATGCTGTGGACATTGTTTGGTGCCACACATTCACACGAGGGACGTACTGCTGCTGTTTACTTAACTTAGATTACTTTGTGAAACATGTCCTGTTACGAGAACTCTTTCTTAATTGCTTCAGAGCCTCTAGCAAATTTACACAGTGTACTCTACTGCTCGATTTCTCACAGTTATTAACTTTTTGTAGTGTTTGGTGACCTTGTGCAGTTACAGATTTATTTATTTATTTGTACTTGCATTTGGTAGCACTCGTACGGTCCAAATGTACAGCCTCTTAGAGTAATACTGAACTAAATACATTGGTCCTTTAAATTAACAATCAGATTACATATTTCGTTCTTTACCAGCCGTTGACTCTTCACTCTGCAAATTCAAACATCTCTCCGGAAATGCCGGCCGTTGTGGCCGAGCTGTTCTAGGCGCTTCAGTCTGGAACTACGCGACCGCTACGGCGCAGGTTCGACTCCTGCCTCGGGCATGGATGTGTGTGATGATGTCCTTAGGTTAGTTAGGTTTATGTAGTTCTACGTTCTAGGGGACTGATGACCTCAGATGTTAAGTCCCATAGTGCTCAGAGCCATTTGAACCCTTTCTCCGGAAATTTTGACCTACTGCTTACCTTGAACCCATTCAAATTTACGTATGGCCATTAATCATGGCCATCCACTCACTAACGTCACGTCAAACTGTAATGCATTTACATTATGTTCTGCTTTATATTTAAGACTGTATAGAGACACACATGTAAAAGAAGTTTCTTACTTCATTTCTATAGATGCATTTTAGGAATATTTCTTTTCGTATTCTACATGTAATAAAATCGAGTTCTGCTTATAGGCTCGTCGATATGAGAAATCTCTAGAAACAAAAGTGCGTTTTTTCAAAAACGGTGCTGGAAGAATCGATTGTTTTTCTCAGGACAAATGATCTTCTCAATTGCGTGAAATTATTTAGGAAATCCGTGCAAAATATTAATTAGGATAGTTGAGCAGGGTCTCGAACATACGAATCAGAGTCTAATTTGTTTACGATTTCGCTATTTTTCTTGGTGCGCTGTTCGTCTGGTATTTGGTGACTTTGATGGAATCGGAATGATACAGGGGAGAAATTATAAAAATTTCGGAAGTTTAGTGTTAAAAGGAAGAAAGACAGAGGGATAATTGTGTTTAACGTCTCGTCAACATCTAGGTCATTAGAGACGGAGTACAAGCTCTGATTAGGGAAGATGCGGAAAGAAATCGGCCTTGCTCTTTCAAAGGAACCATCTCGGCATTTGCCTGGCATGATTTATGCAAGTCACGGAAACCAAAATGTTTATGGTCGGTCGCAGGTTTGAATCAACGTAATTTTAGTGTTAGTGACAACCTTGAACACTGGAAAATTCTCTGATCGACTCTCCGGACATACTGTCTTCGCAGTTTACCCAACCTGTATTTGAGAAGGGACGTATTTTCTTTTGCGCTTCTTGTGTTTCTTCCATCGATGTGACTCGCAGACAGCCTTCTAAAAGTGGCATCAATAAGAATCTGTTACAGGTGTGCTCTTTAAGCAGCCAACCGTTCCGAGGAGCACAGCAGTGAGTTGTGATATTCTATTAAAATTCCAGGAGCAGAAATAATGTTCCAATGGACGACTACTTAGCTGCATAGCGCCGAGGTTCTGTACGATTTCGTTTACCTGACAGCGAGGAAAAAACGAACGGTATCAACTCCATCCTTTAAAAAGAAGAGAGAAACCTGAATCAGTTCCCGCTTCTAAACCGGTCGTTGCGTTCCTCTCACCTGAGATGATCGCGTCTGCGGTGGGAACGGTGGCATCTCGCGCCGATCGACATAACATTTCCGCCCCCTTACGTGCTGATAGTTTGTAAGGGCACATGTGTAATGTGCCACATGAGAGTCCTGTCCCGAAAATGTTGCACGCTTTGCTCATCCCGTCACACTAAGGGCAACTGAAATACTGGATGGAGACATCAAGCCCAGCTTGATTCTCAGAATAGTGGGAGTAGCAACAACAATCTAAAGTACTTGGCTCATTGATATCTGAAGAGCCGAGGAATTTGTAGAGTCACTGACGCATGGATTAGAAGCTACTAATCTCTAGGGGTCAATGAAGTTGCTGGCGTGACGCGTGGTGCCTGTTGTGGAAAAGGAGACACAAATTAGATTCAGTACCGTCTTTACAGTTCGCGTATCCAGCTGAGTTCAGTTATTTACGAAACACGATATTTCGACAGCGTACCATGGCGTCATCTTCACGTGATGCATGTAGACTGAGTGTGTTGCTACATCGTGCCTATCGCTCAACACCTCTTATATCATTATCGGGTCGCACGCCGGGCTGGGGGAGTGGTGGTGGTGGTGGTGGTGGTGGTGGTGGTGGTGGTGGTAGGGTGTGCGACGGGGGGGGGGGGATGAGGCGGGAAGCAATAGCCAAATGCTAGGCGCTAACGCCGGTCACTCAGTGCTTCTATTGCCTCGTCGGGTGCGAATGCATCGGAAAGAATGACCAGAATCTTTTTGCAGATTTTCTCTGCTCGTCGTACAAGTTAACTTTTCGAATCGAATGCACTTCCCCAAACGACAAACATATTGTCACTGACGCACTGTATTGTGATTTACGTATTGCTATTAGGCCTAACGTGCTTCCTGTAACTGAAAATGTTTGTCGAGTTAAAGATAGAGGTTATGTGCTCCTACTGACAGTCCCTGATCTCTCCCCGTCGTACAAGCCGGGACAAACATTCCGAATGCAAAACATATTTTGGACACAGAAATATATATTTGTAATTGGTGCTTCTGTAGTGCACTTACGTGTTGCGACGACATCATAAAGTGCGAAGTGCATCTAAAATCTCAAAATACAGTCAGAGGTTATTGTTGGCTAGTGCTGTACTAGGTACGAAGCGAACACTACGTTCTAACATAAATATTTTGCAGGGGCAAACGCTTCAAATAGCGGATTGTATTACCGAGTTCCATATTTACTCACGAACAGTTGTATGTAAGCTTTTCAAGGGTAATAAATCAACTAACATATTTGTAGCCCTTAAAGAAAATGAAAAACAAAATGTAAGATTACATTCTTACGTCAGATATAGAATGGTAGACTTCGGTTTATTGGGAGAATTTTAGGAAAGAGTGGTTCAACTGTAAAGGAGACCGCATACTATTCTTGAGTACTGGTTGAGTGTTTGGGATCCGTAATAGGTCGGATTGCAGGAAGACATCGAAGCAGTTCAGAGGCGGGTAGTGTTACGGAGATGTTTCGGGAACTCAAATGGGAATCCCTTGACCGAAGGCGACGTTCTTTTCGAGACACGCTATTGAGAAATGTAGAGAACTGGCATTTGAAGGTGACTGCCGAACGATTCTACTGCTGCCAACATACATAGCGCTTAAGGACCACGAAGATAAGATTCGAGAAGTTAGGGCTCATACGGAAGCATACAGACAGGGGTTTTTCCCCCCTCTCTTTTTGCGAGTGGAACAGGAAAGGAAATGGGTAGTAATGGTACAGGGACCCTCCGTCACGCAGAGTGGCTTGCGTAGTATCTTTGAAGATGTGGGTGGAGACGTAGATGTACATCGTTTATACCGAGGTATTGTAAACACACTGTAAAGAATTTCGTTCAAAAATATGATCATAGAATTACACATACAAAGATGTAGCATAAATTCTTGGTTATCATTATACGTCGTTCCATAAAAACAAGGGAGAACTGCCGGATATCAGTAACGTCCTGCCACGATATTTCGACGCAGAGTCTTCTGGTCATCTTCAGGTGAGTGCCACTGTAGTAGTACTGGCGAGTACGTGCTGAGCTCCGCTATTTAAAGCCGTACTGAGGTGACATTACGCACGCGCTGCTTAACGTGCGCGTTCATAACTACTTCGTGCGCTGCGCCTCGCGCCCTCCACGGTGAAAACTTGGTTTATCGATATCAGGTCGATTTTCATCTTTATGCAGATAACTACGTCGACTACGAAGTTTCTGTATAACAGGATTCCAAGCAGAGTTTAGCTGATAACCGGTATCTCGATTGATGAGAGTCTCGTTGTCAGACAATCTTATTTCCACAGATTTATTGGTAATCGAGCTCAAAAAGTTTGATGTATGGGCCAACATTTTTGTGTCGTTGTAATTCCTGGAATGGTCTGTGAAAATACAATGTTCGACGATTGCGGACTTGCTGGGTTGGAGAAGGAGAGGGCGAAAGATGATTCCTTCCAAAATTTCATCACTATCGGGATCTATTAAAGACGACCTGGGCCTGCGTAAACCACGTGTTTACAAAATTGCGTGTGAATTCGGCAAATCATATATAGGGCAAAAAACTCGAACTGTGCAGGAACGCATTGTGGAACACCAACTGCATACTCGCCTTCTACAACCCTCCAAGACCGCATGAATTACAACGACACAAAAATTTTGGCCCATACATCAATGTTTTGGAGGTCGATTATCAATGAATCTGTCGAAATAAGATTGTCTGACAAGGAGACTCTCATCAATCGAGATAGTGGCTATCAGCTAAACTCTGCATGGAATCCTGTTATAGAGAAACTTCGTAGTCGACGTAGTAATCTGCATAAAGATGAAAATCGACCTGATATCGATACGCCAAGCTTTCACGGTGGAGGGCGCGAGGCGCAGCGCACGGAGTTGTTACGAACGCGCACGCTGAGAAGCGCATGCGCAATGCCACCTCACTATGGCTTTAAATAGCGGAGCTAAGCGCGTACTCGCCAGTACTACTACAGTGGTACTCACATGAAGATGGCCAGAAGGCTCTGCACCGAAATATGGTGGCAGGACGTTACTGATATCCAGCAGTTCTCCCGTCTTTTTATGGAACAATCAGTACCCCGGGAAAACTTTAAACATCACATCATTATACGGCGTTCGGTTCATTTGTAAAGATGTTTTCTCTTCATTCCCACAGCTATACGTAACCCAGAGACTACACTTCTCCCCAGTACTGTTATTATTTAGAAAAATGAAAATGCGATAGTTTCAAACTGGTCCTCTGCTCTTTATCGAAGTGTGTATACCGGGTGATCAGAAAGTCAGCATGAATTTGAAAACTTAATAAACCACGGAATAATGCAGATAGAGAGGTAAAAATTGACACACATGCTTGGAATGACATGGGGTTTTATTAGAACAAAAAAAAAATAAAGTTCACAAAATGTCCGACAGATGGCGCTGGACAGCAAAACCTCAGTGACCGCGCATGACAATCGTGTATAAAAGGAGCTGTAATGAGAGAGAGAATCAGATGCGCCAGCAGTCGCAGCATGTTGACGTTACCTGAAAAGGCGCTTTTAGTGAAGCTGTATTATCAGAATGGGGAATGTGCTAGTTCAGCGGGTAAAGGTCCGTTGACAAATGCAGCTGTGGCGAGAATGATTTGGAAGTTCGAAGCCACGGGTTGTTTAGACGATAGACCCCGTAGTGGCCGACCGAGCACAACGCGTAATGCTGCTGAGACAGTTCAGGAAGAAATGGAGACTGTAGCGGGTTCGTCTGTGCACGCGGAAGTCAGCGCTCGTGCAGTCGCACGTCGTACCGGCATTTATTACACTGCTGTTTGGTTGGCACTTAGGCGTACCCTCCGATGCTATCCGTACAAAACCCATCGGCATCATGAACTGTTACCTGGCGATTTAGTGAAGGGAGGGCATTTGCGGTCTGGGTGTTGCAAAAGATAGCGGAGGATGACGATTGGTTAAGTAACGTGTTGTGGACCGACGAAGCTCATTTCACGCTCCGAGGGTCTGTCAACGCCCACAACTGCAGAATTTGGGCTACCGAAAATCCTAGAACTGTCATGAAAACTCCATTGCACGACGAGAAAGTCACGGTATGTGTTGGATTTACCACATCTACCGTTATCGGGCCTTTTTTCTTCGAGGAAATGTGTGATTGTGGTTTTTTAACTGCTATCGTGACGGATGAGAGGTACGCCGATATGTTACAGAATCGCATCATCCCCAGCCTGGCTGATAAACACCTGCTGGAACGTACGATGTTTATGCAGGATGGCGCTCCACCCCATATTGCTAGACGCGTGAAAGATCTCTTGCACGCGTCGTTTGGTGATGATCGTGTGCTCAGCCGCCACTTTCGTCATGCTTGGCCTCCCAGGTCCCCAGATCTCAGTCGGTGCGATTATTGGCTTTGGGGTTACCTGAAGTCGCAAGTGTATCGTGATCGACCGACATCTCTAGGGATGCTGAAAGACAACATCTGACGCCATAACTTCGGACATGCTTTACAGTGCTGTTCACATTATTCCTCGACTACAGCTATTGTTGAGAAATGATGGTGGACACATTGAGCATTTGCTGTAAAGAACATCATCTTTGCTTTGTCTTACTTTGTTATGCTAATTATTGCTATTCTGATCAGATGAAGCGTCATCTGTCGGACATTTTTTGAACTTTTGTATTTCTTTGGTTCTAATAAAACCCCATGTCATTCCAAGCATGAGTGTCAATTTGTACCTCTCTATCTACATTATTCCGTGATTTATTCAGTTTTCAAATTGTATACTGACTTTTTGGTCACCCGGTACATTTTTTTAAATCTACACTGTATGATACACATGCACATACGCAAATATCCGCCCTCAAGTTTTTGAGATACAGCTCTACTTGGCGGTCTTTTGAAGAAATTACAGACATCTCACACACTGCCGAAAGTTAACTCGTTGGCTTCTGTCTTGCCGTGCGCTGGTTGAACGCTTACGGAGAATCCGAGCGGCCCGGCCAGTGGGTTCGGCTGTTCCATCCCGTCCCAGTAACGAGCTCCAGAAACGGGTCGTCCTGTGGCCGGTGGCCGGTGGCCGGTAATAAAATGACGCCTCGCCACCTCGCTACCTCGTCCGGCGACGCCAGGTGGGGCCCAGGCGGCGGCGTCCATTTTTCATCGTTAGGAGCTGGGAGAGACACAGACGCGCTCAGCTGGACGGGTAGACAGCTACACGCCCCACTGTGGACGTCTCCACTTCTGCTGTCTGCGCCCGCGTCCTTACACCCGGATTTGGCTTCGCGTCATTGCAGCCTGCGCCGGCTGCAGCTCGCAGGCTCTCTGTTCACAAGATAGTCGTATCTACTGCAGAGCTACCGCGGTCTGTCAATTCTGCTGCAGACATAACAACAATGTCGACACGTTTCTGATATACTACATCACCAACAAAAATATCTGTACACCTATTAGTGGACATTAATATCTATTATGTCCACCCTTCACCTTAGAGACGCCTTGACCTCTGCTACGGACACTTCTAGTGAGGTGGTTGATTATCCGTGGGGGAATCGTAGCCCATTTTTTCTCAAGAATGAAAATGAGAGAAAGTAGTGATGTTGGTCGCAGGGTTCTGAAGTCAAGTCGACTTTCTAACGCATTCCAAAAGCGCTCCTTTCGATTCAGGTTGGGACTCTGGACAGTCCAGTCCATTTCAGGATTGTTCACGTCCGCAAACCATTGCCTCACAGTAAGTTTACTCCGGTGACGCAGGGAGTTGTTGGCAACTTTTCATTGATCTCCTGATCTCTTTTACCATTCGGTCAGTATTACAAAATTTCTTTGATGTTTCTCCTTCTTGCGTTGAGTACAGGTGTGAGAGACGTTTTTCTTTATTTTGGTTATTTCGTTTATTTTCTCCATTCCTGTTTCAAAAATTTTCCGTTTTCTTCGCAGACCGTAATTTTTCAACCACGGATATCAGAAATCTTATTTCTGATCCCTTCATCTTGCCAAGACACAAGTTCGTGGCGCCCTCCAACGGTAATGCTGGTATCCAATATGGCGGTGGCCCACCCGTAGCCTTGATGACAGCTTCCACTCTCGCAGGCGTACGTTCAATCAGGTGGTGGAAGGTTTCTTGGAGCATGGCAGCCCATTCTTCACGGAGTGCTGCACTGAGGAGAGGTATCGATGTAGGTCGATGAGGCCAGGCAGGAAGTCGGCGTTCCAAAACATCCCAAAGGTGTACGTCTGTGTGACGTAACACTGATCATGGTGTCGATCAGAAACTGTAAAACATTTAAGAAAACAAGAAAAGGAATACGAAAGAATTACTGCTAAGTGATGCCTGTGTCAATTTTGTTCTACTTCTCAGACACATGTAACATACACTAAAAGATAAGTTTTTTTATATGAGGTGCATTGTGCTGCCAGGTACTCCGCATCAGCGACCTCGGTAGTCGTTAGACATCATGAGAGAGGAGAATGGGGCGCTCCGTTGAACTCGCGGACTTCGAACGTTGTCAGGTGATTGTGTGTCACTTGTGTCATACGTCTTCACGCATTGATGCTCTAAGCACCTTCTTGCTTCCCACTGTTGAAGAGCAATTCGGGGATGGCGACTGCATCTTTCAACACGATCGTGCACCTGTTCATAATGCACGGTCTGTGACGCAGTGGCTACACGAGAGTAACATTGCTGTAATGGACTGGCGTGCAGAGTCCTGACTTAAGCGCTATAGAACACCTTTGGGATGTTTTGAAACGCCGACTTCCTGCCTGGCCTCATCGACCTACATCGATACCTCTCCTCAGTGCAGCACCCCATGAAGAATGGGCTGCCATGCTCCAAGAAACCTTCCACCACCTGATTGAACGTATGCCTGCGAGAGTGGAAGCTGTCATCAAGGCTACGGGTGGGCCAACGCCATATTGGATACCAGCATTACCGTTGGAGGACGCCACGAACTTGTACCTTGGCAAGATGAAGGGATCAGAAATAAGATTTCTGATATCCGAGGTTGAAAAATTACGGTCTGCGAAGAGAACTGAAAATTTTTGAAACAGGAATGGAGAAAATAAAGGAAATAACCAAAATAAAATAATGTCCCTCACACCTGTACTCAACGCAAGAAGGAACAACATGAAAGAAATTTTGTAATACTGACCGAATGGTAAAAGAGATCAGGAGATCAATGAAAAGTTGCCAGCAACTCCCTGTGTCACCGGAACAGGCGAGTAAACTTACTGTACAACTGAAGTTGTAACTGAAATGACTCTCTCGTATTGTTACACCAGATTTTGCGGCAGACATGGAGAGGTACTATACTACTTCAATCCAGCGACTTTGTACCGTGAACCACAAAGTTGTAGTTAATTTCACAAGACAGCCTCTACAGCTCTACCACTTGTTATACAGCCTTTTGACTTGGTACTCTCTGTATTATACGCGCATATTTTTTTCCTTCCATGTGCCTCATTTTCTAGACGCACAGTGCTGCATTGTTATAATTTTCTAAGTTTAAAACTGTTTTGATTTATGACCCTTACGCGACGATCATCGGAGACTGAAACCGGTCATTATAAAGTACACTGCCACACATGTGTTTTCACGAATTTTCCCATGGAAACATGGTTTGGAGTCATCGTTGAAATGTAACCCCCCCCCCCTTACCTACAACTGCATTGGTACGACATACAAAAGTCCGACGAAGTCAGGGGTGTACAACTTCCAGTAGGACCACGCCCAGGAAAGGACTACGGTGTTCAAAACAGTCTTCAGGTAAAGGTCAGCTTTTTCTAATTATACGTTTCTTAGTCCTCTGATATGTATACATGAGCATGACTGAAAGTACGTATTCCAAGATATATCAAACTTTTAAGGAAAAACAGAAAATATTGCCATCCACGGCAACCATATGAAGTTATCTCGCATCCTCTTCAGCTACAGGATGTCGGAGTCTCCTGTTACGGTGCTGCAAGGGTGCGAAGGCGTTATCTAGCCGTGTTCACGGCGCCTGTCGTATACAGCAGCATCGTAACGTGATCCCTCGCATGCTGCAGAAGCGCCTTGTTGGTTGCGCGGAATTCCGGTCTCCAGAGTCGTGAGGTGAGGTGAGGTGGTATCCGATGACGCTTGTGACTGGGAATGCGAGAGGAGTCATCTGAATGAGTCAACTCGAAATACGTTCTATCTCCAGTTTATCTTCCACCTGATCGGTGGCACGGCCCAGGACGATCGGAAAAGTCAAACAAATGGAGAATACATGTGCGCTCATAGCAAATCATCAGGAGGAGACTGGTACACAGAGACTTAGTCAGCTCTTTCATCTTGCCTCCGTTTATCTTTCCGTCATAAGGTAAGTCAAAATTACATCCAGTGGAGGAGCCGGCTTCGCCCACAGGTTTTACAGTAGTGAGCCGCCACACAAAAGCACCGTTATCCGAGAACCTCACCAAGCGAGGCGAGGTTGGTTCTAAAAGACTGTACACTCAGGAACTCTCGTTTTTATAACTTAACGTGGAGACGCTCGGCGTTGTTTAGTGCACTGCCCGAGGATTATAGGCTTCAGAGATTGTGTTCTTAAGTCCAGTATCCAGGCAACGATGCTTAGGATATTTCGGAAATTGACTGTCCACAGGAGATACGTTAACGATATCTGAAATTACGTATTGTACACCCTACACAGCTTTCTGATCGGTATGTGCTTTTCCTCTTTCGGATCGCGTGTTTCTAAACTACCACAGTGTTCCCAGGACATACGAAATAACGTAATTATAAGGAGGCGGTCTCAGAGTTTCCGTTTGAGGATGTTGCTGCAGCGTGTATGCAACGTTGCGTGATTTCCATGCCGGTATATAAGCACCGACATGTAGGCAACGGATTACTGTGAGTTTCTTGTCTTTCTGACGTGCGTGACGTAAATGCGTAAACGTGAACTATGGCGACGTTATTGCCAAATGCGTCCAAACAGGACGAACGTGTTATTCTTTCTTTACACCGATAGACGTTTCAAAGAAAGCAGGTGTTGACAGATGTGAAAATTACCGAACTATCAGTTTAATAAGCCACAGCTGAAAAATAATAACGCGAATTCTTTACGAACGAATGGAAAAACTGGTAGAAGCCGACCTCGGAGAAGATCAGTTTGCATTCCATAGAAATATTGGAACACGTTAGGCAATACTGACTCTACGAATTATCTTAGAAGAAAGATTAAGGAGGGGCAAACATACATTTCCAGCATTTGTAGACTTACAGAAAACTTTTCACAGTGCTGACTGGAATACTCTCTTTCAAATTCTAAAGGTGGCAGGGGTAAAATACTGGGAGCGAAAGGCTATTTACAATTTGTACAGAAACCAGATGGCAGTTATAAGAGTCGAGGGACATGAAAGGGAAGCAGGGGTTGGGAAGGGAGTGAGACAGGGTTGTAGCCTATCCCCGATGTTATTCTATCTGTATATTGGGCAAGCAGTAAAGGAAACAAAAGAAAAATTCGGAGTAGGTATTAAAATTCATGGAGAAGAAATAAAAACTTTGAGGATCGCCGATGACATTGTAATTCTGTCAGAGACAGCAAAGGATCTGGAAGAGCAGCTGAACGGAATGGACAGTGTCTTGAAAGGAAGATATAAGATGAACATCAACAAAAGCAAAACGAGGATAATGGAATGTAGTCGAATTAAATCAGGTGATGCAGAGGGAATTAAAGTAGTAAAGGAGTTTTGCTATTTGAGGGAGCAAAATAACAGATGATGGTCGAAGTAGAGAGGATATAAAATGTAGACTAGGAATGGCAAAGAAAGCGTTTCTGAAGAAGAGAAATTTGTTAACATCGAGTATAGATTTGTCAGGAAGTCGTTTCTGAAGGTATTTGTATGGAGTGTAGCCATGTATGGAAGTGAAACATGGACGATAAATAGTCAGAACAAGAAGAGAATAGAAGCTTTCGAAATGTGGTGCTTCAGAAGAAAGCCGAAGATTAGATGGGTAGATCACATAACTAATGAGGAGGTATTGAATAGAATTGGGGAGAAGAGGAGTTTGTGGCACAACTAGACAAGAAGAAGGGACCGTTTGGTAGGACATGTTCTGAGGCATCAAGGGATCGCAAATTTAGCGTTAGAGGGCAGCGTGGAGGGTAAAAATCGTAGAGGGAGACCAAGAGATGAATACACTAAGCAGATTCAGAAGGATGTAGGATGCAGTAGGTACTGGGAGATAAAGAAGCTTGCATAGGATAGAGTAGCATGGAGAGCTGCATCAAACCAGTCTCTGGACTGAAGACCACCACAACAACAGACGTCCTTTGGAGACTGAAGAATGTATATGGATCAGGATGTCCGTCGAAAACAACCGCTCTAGAGTTGTGCACCAAGTTCCGTGCTGGTCACGATTCGACACAAGACGCCGGTCGATCTGGAATGGCAGCTTCACTCAAGTGCGAGACACTCGGGCACCCGCCCTGTAGTACAAATCTCCCCCCATGCGATTATCATTCCTCCGGTCCCTTAAGAAAGGCCTTGAAGGTTCGACGCATACTGTCGGACGAGGATGTACAGCAAGCAGTTACAGACTTCTTCACGCAGCAGGACACGTTTTTTTTACCAGAGGGGTATCTTCAACCTGGTGCCTAGGTAGAATGATTGCCTCAATGTTCACGGCAATTTTTCCTGGTTGGCATGCTGATTCTGGACTGTACGGCCTTCGAACGGAAACTTTTTGATTGTCTTTAATGCTTTCTCAGGCCTCTCATTTTCACACATCTTTTCTATCCGGAGGTGGTGTACAATGACGGGAAACTTTCAACAGAAACGGAGGTTAGTTCTGTTTACGGGATATGCACAAGACATCCTCTCAGTCAAGGCAATTAGCAGTTTCTGGTGGACAAGTACTGTTACTGTTGCCACATCAGCATCTAGTCCAAGATTGGAGAGAAGCTGGTGGTTCGGGTTGCGGTCGGACACTGAAGTTACGGTCTGCGGTGACACAGCATGTGCAGAGGACACCACGATCCTGCAGACGGCGCCACCGTAGACTGACGTCAATCGGTGAACGGGGCGATTTCCATCAAGAGATTAAGTCCCCTTTCACACTGATAGTTTGGGTAAAATCGAAGCAGCTACACTACCGGCCATTAACATTGGTATACCACGAAGATGACGTGCTGCAGACGCGAAATTTAACCGACACGAAGAAGATGCTGTGAAATGCAAATGATTAGCCTTTCAGAGCATCCACACGAGGTTGGCGCCGGTGGCGATACCTACAACGTGCTGACATGAGGGAAGTTTCCAACCGATTTCCCATACACAAACAGCAGTTGACCGGCGTTGCCTGGTGAAACGTTGCTGTGATATTTCGTGTAAGGAGGAGAAATGCGTACCATCGCGTTTCCGACTTTGATAAAGGTCGGATTGTAGCCCACCGCAATTGCGTTTTATCGTATCGCGACATTGCTGCTCGAGTTGGTCGAGATCAAATGACTGTTAGCAAAATATGGAATCGGTGGGTTCAGGAGGGTAATACGGAACGCCGTGCTGTATCCCAACGGCCTCGTATCACTAGCAGTCGAGATGACAGGCATCTTATCCGCATGGCTGTAACGGATCGTGCAGCCACGTCTCGATCCCTGAGTCAACAGATGGGGACGTTTGCAAGACAACAACCATCTGCACGAACAGCTCGACGACGTTTGCAGCAGCATGGACTATGATCTCTGAGACCATGGTTGCGGTTACCCTTGATGATGCAACACAGACAGGAGCGCCTGCGATGGTATACTCAACGACGAACCTGGGTGAACGAATGGCAAAACGTCATTTTTTCGGATGAATCCAGGTTATGTTTACAGCATCGTGATGGTCGCATCCGTATTTGGCGACATCGCGATGAACGCACATTGGAAGCGTGTATTCGTCGTCGCCATACTGGCGTATAACCCGGCTTCATGGTATGGGGTGCCATTGGTTACACGTCTTGGTCACCTCTTGTTCGCACTGACGGCACTTTGAACAGTGGACGTTACATTTCAGATGTGTTACGATGCGTGGCTCTACCCTTCATTCGATCCCTGCGAAACCCTACATTTCAGCAGGATAATGTACGACCGCATGTTGCAGGTGCTGTACGGGCCTTTCTGGATACAGAAAATGTTCGACTGCTTCCCTGGCCAGCATATTCTCCAGATCTCTAACCAATTGAAAACGTCTGGTCAATGGTGGCCGAGCAACTGGCTCGTCACAATACGCCAGTCACTACTCTTGATGAACTGTGGTATCGTGTTGAAGCTGCATGGGCAGCTGTACCTGTACACGCCAGTCAAGCTCTGTTTGACTCAATGCCCAGGCGTATCAAGGCCGTTATTACGGCCAGAGGTGGTTGTTCTGAGTACTGATTTCTCAGGATCTATGCACCCAAATTGCGCGAAAATGTAATCACATGTCAGTTCTAGTATAATATATTTATCCAATGAATACCCGTTTGTCATCTGCATTTTTTCTTGGTGTAGCAATTTTAATGGCCAGTAGTGTAAAACGGTCGCCGTACGCGTGTGGGTGTTCTGGCAACCTTCAGACTGCAGGGACGCAAGCAACAGGGCTGGGCGAGGAGATGCAATGTGACCACTGTGAGCGCTCAGTGGTCTAAAGTTACGTCCACACCGATTGAATTACCCTAAATTAAATTAAATCCAAATTCGTTTTTATTTACTCTGAACAAGACTCCTTTCATCTGACAACAGTTAGTTATTGATTTCTCAGGGGGACCAATATTCACGTAAAACGTCGAATAAATAAGAACAGCAGTATTGTTTCCCGCAATCAGTTAATTGATCTGAATTGTTTGTATCCTACATTTCACCAAAGTTGCTTCCCTAACATGTTATTCCCTATACGACTGAAAATTTACTGTGCATTGTTGTGGCTGAATCTACGTAAGTCGTTGGTATGAGTAACATTGTTTTTTCGTGTGAGGTATTTCTGTATTTTGTGGATATTGTCCTCATAAACTACCAATAAATTAATGTTGCCCACATTTGTTCCGGACCGATTGGGCTAACGCAGTTGTGAGACACTGGACTCGCATTCGGGAGGACGACGGTTCAAACCCGCGTCCGGACATGCTGATTCAGGTTTTGCGTGATTTCCCTAAATCAGTTAAGGCAAATGCTGGGATGTTTCCTTAGAAAGGGCACGGCCGCTTCCGTTCTCTGACGTTCCTTAATTCGAGCTTGTTCTCCGTCTCTAACTACCTCGTTGTCGACGGGACGTCAAACACTAATCTCCCCGTATTTGTTCCGGTTGGCAGCAGTTGAATTAGACGTGTATCTGGTGTAGTTAACACTGCAGCAAGTCCGTGTCTTGCAGAATTTTAATATGAAGACGCGTTAGTAATGATATCTGCACATGGCTGATCAAAAGATATACTGAATTTCTTGTTAGAGGCCTCTAGGTATGCGCACCCGATAATAAGCGTAGAAGAACATCATCGTGGTTCAATATCTGTAGGCTGTAGACTTATTCTGGTCTTGTGACGCGGACAGCGATTCTGCTGCGATGAAGACGTCAAGCGGGAGGTCATGCAGGTTGTCGGCAATAACGTTTCAGTAGTCCATTGTCGTGATGGTGCCTTCGAATTTTACCACAGGTTCCATGGACGTCCACGTGAATGTCCCCAAAGCATAATACAGCTCCCGCCTACCCACTTTCGTGGCGCAGTGTATTTTCGAACAGATGTCCGCTTGGATGAACGCATATCCGTACAGGATCGACGACCTGGTGTAACAAGTAACGTGATTCATGAGGCGACACGTTTTCATTGATTTAACATCCATTACCGACAATCCTGTGCCCATTGCAGTCTTAATTGACGATGTTGTTGGGCCAGCGTGGGAACACGGAAAGTTTCTGCCGCGGAACTACGTATTCAGAAATGTACGCTGAACGGTGTGTTCCGAAACAATTGTACTTCAGCATTGTGCTATGTCATCCGATCAGCCACAGTCACACATATCCCACAAAACAGATCGGGCAGTTCTCCGACCTTCACACTCTCCGATGAGACTTGGACGTGCAGCAATTTTTCGCGAGCTCCTGGTTTCACCATCCTTAAATTTTCCATGATGGTCACAGCCGTCCAACATCGCCGTTTTAGATACACTGATTCCCAAGCCCCGTACCTTAACAATCTTCCCTTTGTCAGAGTCCCTTAGTGGATTTTCCCGATTCGCTGGATGTACCGTCGCTAGAATGAAACTCCATTCGTCTCTAGTCCGCTTCAGAAGCTCGCAAAGCCACCAGCGTCATTCATTCTCGCAGTGGGCAGTGATCATAATGTTGTGGTTCATCGGTGCGTGCTGTGATGGTGATTGTCAGCTTGTCTTGTAACTAGTAGGAAAACTACAGCACGCAGTAGAGGCTCGCTAGTTTCAGTAGTGAGGCGCTCGCCGAAAGGCTGGCCGGTATAGAGGGACACGGAGGCGTGGGAGGAGAGGTGGAGAGGGTGCCGACCTTCCGGGTGTGCGTCCAGTCCAGTCCAGTCCACCTTAGCCCAGCCGACGCCGGACGGGCTGTTGTAACGAGCCGGCCGACAAGTGCGATGTCTATCACCGCCGGACAACCCAATAAAGTGCGGCCTGCTCCTTCCACCCGCACGACCTGCGGCTGGGAACAGCCGCGACGAGGAAGACCTAGGACAGGGCGCGGGGCTCCCCGCTATAAATCTCCCTCTTATCTCACGAAATGAGCGGGGCCGTTCTCACACACTTCTCAATTACCTCAATGACGACGTTCGGAGAACGTGATACCAAATTTTCGCGTAGTAACTCTACAAACTGGATGCAATCCCCAAAATTAAGAACATGAAACATAAGTATTTTTTCATAAAACAAGAAATACCGATACGTTAAACGTATTTACAACACGTATGTCGCAAAACAGTAACTACCTCATTGTAGGAATGCGTGGTGTCTGTTCTTTCGGACAGATAGGTGGCGCTTGATGGGAATGTGGATCGGCTGTGAGACGTGCCCAGACAATCCGCGCAGCTGCGATGAAGCTGCGTCCGAGATGGCGGAGTGGTTGACACACCTGCCTGGTAAGCAGGAGATCTCGGGTTCGAATCCCGCTCTGGAACACATTTTCACACGTCGGCGTTGATTCCGTGTAATGTCTCGATGCAGCAGACAGCAGTCATTCCTTCCCTTTCCTTTCTTCCCCTCTCCACCTTCGATTTACATACATAGTAGCTACCTCAATGGTGTGAACAAGACTGAGTTGACGAGGCTTAATTAAAGCCAATAAGTTATACAATGTGTTGAAAAAAGTATTCCACATTTTGAGAGGTCGTAGTATATACCAGAACAAGACAAATTAGTCGCATTTACTCACTTTCGCTACTATGAAGCAAATTTCCTCTGCTGCAAGGTCTTAGCCGTTACGAACGACTCAAAAAATTCTGCAAAGAAACGAGAACACATTATTCGGTAACGGTGGTATTTTTCAACATTCACAATGCGAGCTACGAGGCGTGTTTTTTTAAGTAAGTGCCGTTTTCAAATTTAAAAAAGACATGCTAAGATATCTCAATAATTTTATTTTGACATGACATTCTGTACCCTCATCTACGCACTGACGCCATTACAGTCTGATTCTTCCTTGTTTACGTTGTGTACTGTGTGTTTCAGATGCCTCCGATAATCGTGAGTGCCGTCGACTGTGAAGTATGGGCTGTTGTAAGATTTCTTAGTGCTAAAGGCATAAAAGCGATCGATATTCATTCTGAGACCTGTGCAGTTTACGGAGAAAACATTATGAGTGATGGAATGGTAAGAAAGTGGGTGAGAGCATTTAAAGATGGCCGCACAAATGTGCATGATGAACAACGGAGTGGGCGTCCTTCGGTCGTTTATGAAAGTTTGTGCAGGAAGTGGACAACAAGGTGAGAGAAAACATACGCTTTACGTTTTCCTCCTTCGGGATGACTTTCCTAATGTTTCTCGTAGTGTTTTGTATGATATTGTGACCGAGAACTTAAATTACCGAAAATTGTGCGCACGCTAGGTACCGAAAATGTTGACGGATGTGCACAAAATCAAACGTTTAGACAGTGCATTGACTTTCCTTGAGCGGTACCACAACGACGGTGACGATTTCTTAAGCCAAATTGTTACGGGCAATGAAACATGGGTGGCCTACGTCACACCAGAATCAAAGCAACAGTCCATGGAAGTTGAGCAAAGGCATCGTTTTGCTGCAAGACAATGCCCGTCCGCATGTGGCGAATCAGCCCAAAGATCTCCTCATATCTTTTCGATGGGAAACTCTTTATTATCCTCCGTACATCCCCGATCCTGTGCCCAGTGGCCACCATCTGTTCCTGCACTTGAAGAAGCACCTGGGCGGTCAGCGTCCTCAAGACGATGACGAAGTCAAAACAGTGGTGATGCAGTGGTTAACAAGTCAGGCGGCAGACTTCTATTAGGAAGGTATTCAAAAACTGGTACAGTGTTATGACAAGTGCCTCAATATTGACGGAAATGATGTAGAAAAGTAGATTAAGGTACAGGATTTCATGAAAATAAAATTATTGAGATATCTTAGCACGTCTTTTTTTTTTAAAACAAAAAAACCGCCCCGTAGACAGTTGCTTCCATTTGTCAGACCGTAGCAGGTCATATCTGCCATTTCCCTTGTGGAATAATAGGCTCACATTACGCCTGTAAGTGCAGAGATAAAACTAGAATGTATAAGCATTTCACAAACTTATCAAAACACAAACTAATACATGTGCTGCACTTACCCATAAATGTGGTACGGTTTACATTAACAACACTAACAGCTAACCGATGTTTACTGCATTGTGGAGATCGTCCGTAATAGTAAGCAGCCTGCAGTAGAAGATGAAAGCACCGAAGATGAAAGAACGCTCATAGCTCTTAAGGTATGTAGTTTCGGACCCATGTTTATCGGACATTTTTGGTTCAAAAAAATGGTTCAAATGGCGCTGAGCACTATGGGACTCAACTGCTGTGGTCATAAGTCCCCTAGAACTTAGAACTACTTAAACCTAACTAACCTAAGGACAGCACACAACACCCAGCCATCACGAGGCAGAGAAAATCCCTGACCCCGCCGGGAATCGAACCCGGGTACCCGGGCGTGGGAAGCGAGAACGCTACCGCACGACCACGAGATGCGGGCGGACATTTTTGGCTTGTTTTTGTCCATACTATGATCATATCAGAACTTCCATAGCAGAGTCAATTTTTTTCGTGGAAAACTGAGTATCGTGTTTTTTTGTGAATCTTTCGCTATTGACTTTGAACTTTATTGCTGAGTCGGGTTATCGCGTTGTCGCCATGTTTCGACGAGTTTCTTACTTGTCATTTATGCTTGAAGATGACGAAAAATGTCATCTGAACGCAGCGGCAACTCGACTTCACGACTTGGCTGATGACACGAGATTTCACCCATGAAATTCGCCGAGAAAGCCTGTATTCTCCTATAAATTTAATCTTGTGTTGTTGTCGTTGTTGTTGTTGTTCTGCAGGTTGTCTGCGTAAGTTGCTAGAAGCCAGTTTAGAGGCCTGTATGAACAGTTAATAGCTGCGATCGCACCAACCTGTTTTGATGCCTCATAAGTCTCGTAGGTCTTCTCCGTAGATAATGTTGGGTTTGTAGAGATCTTTTACATACGGATTTCTTGTTCTCCTCTTAAGAAAAAAATCACACGTATTGTACGTAAGTTACACGATTAGCAGTCGGTAGTACACGTCAATAACAGAAACATACATCAAAAATCTTGGCGACTGTTTCTTGTTATATGTTTCCGCTTTTAATGTCTTCCATGGAATGACAGTTTTGTAAGTGATGAGTAATATGGGAAGGTTTCAGCTTAAGAGGATAACAAGAAATCCGTAAGTACAAATTATTTGGAATTTTTTCGTTGTCTGTACCGAAAGATTATCCATTAATTACAAAATTTCACATGTTTATACAGAGTGCCGCAGTTTTAATGGTCAGTATTCAGAGATATGACAGGAACGATTTCTCGAAGCAAAAAGGGCCAGCATACATGGGCTCTGAAACGCGTGTCTTAAGAGATATTACCACTTGTCCACTTTCGTGGCTGCGATACAGATCTCTTCTACTGGACAAGTGTTCATAGCTCTTTAGGTATGCATTTTAGAGCCCATGTTTACTCGATTTCTTTTGCTTCGGAAGATTATTCCTCTCATGTCTCTGAATATTGAACATTCCTCCTGAGATACCCTGTATTTTGCAATGAAGGCGCCGGTTTTGTGCTGCAGTCTGAGAGGTGGCATGAGCCCCCTCTCATATTTATATCTTACGATTTTCCTCTCTAATTGAATGCAGTGAAAAGTTGCTATTCCTTCACACACGGACTTCCCACGCAGCGTCTCTCGTCACCCAGGTGGTCCGGTGACAGGCGGGCTCTGCTGATCTTGAAAGGGTAAGCCAACGGGTGTGAGGGAGTCGAGTGAATGCTTTCCAGACGCCGACATTGTCAAAAGACACGCCCGCAGGGACCTGAAGTAGCGGTTGGGCTAGAGGTTCCGTTACTTCGCAGAAACTTAGCGAAAACACTTTCTGGTGGGCTACCAGCGAGGCGTGGGAATGACTTGTGTTCCCAAGCAGCCTTGGCGCGCAAATTCCCGCATTTTCTGCCGTATAGTAACTGTGATTGGCTTGCTCAGGGCATAGCTCCATGACGTAGCAAAATCGGTGCAGAAATTGGCGCCAAGAATCTCCATTTGTGGAATGGTAGTGCTCCGACAATAGAGTGGAATTTTCCGCCGGTTTTAGAGTCGCTGATTGGAACGTTTAACCACGGCCACTGTCGTGGGGCCGGCCGCGGTGGTCTCGCGGTTCTCGGCGCGCAGTCCGGAACTGTGCGACTGCTACGGTCGCAGGTTCGAATCCTGCCTCGGGCATGGATGTGTGTGATGTCCTTAGGTTAGTTAGGTTTAAGTAGTTCTAAGTTCTAGGGGACTGATAACCACAGCAGTTGAGTCCCATAGTGCTCAGAGCCATTTGCACCACTGTCGTGGGGGCGGGAATGTTCTGTGTTCGGCCTGTACGGGTGCTCGAGAGGAGTCGGCTCTCGCCTTTCGGTCGGGGTAGGTTACAAGACTGAGCTCTCGCTGCTCTGGACAGCCTGCCTTCCGTTGGCTGTCTAATATACTTTTATTTAATTGTAACTGTTTGACGAAGTTGCTGAAGTTTCGACTTCAATGTAACTTTCCGAGTACAGTTGGCATTTGAGCGTTCTGCGTACAAGAGGCCTATGTTGTCTGTCTTGAGCAGTTTTGGCTAAAGTTGACTGTATCGGAGTTACAGTGTGACTTCGCTTGATAAAATCAATCACTGTACCGTCAGTGATTGTATGGAGAGCCTTCTTCGTCTCCCTCAGAGGCGCATTTGTATTGCTAGGAAGTCTTTAGTCTGGAACAACCAGACCAGGATAATTAGTTTCGGGCTATACTCGCGACATTATCATCACCATGACAGGACGTCGAAGCAACCAGCCATCGCCTCCGGTACGTCAGATCGTGTCCTTGCGGTTAAGAAGACAGTTTGGTAATGTATGTCCGCAGCACCGGCAGATAGGGATTTTCCTAGGTGATAATCAGAGCTAAGCAGAGCGCGCCTGTTCGTCTTTCTCTAACTTTGTTCTGTCTTGGGTGTTCATTGTCTGAATTCTCACTACTGTAGCAGCAATTAATGTTGGGTTGGCTGTGTGTCCCTCTTAAGACTTGAGTTGCAAGGAATTGGCTCCACATACCACTTCGTCATAAATGTCACAATCTAGTTTAGCGACAACTTCACCTTCACAGCATTTATTTGAGTATCCAATTTGAAAAAAAAAAATGGCTCTGAGCACTATGGGACTCAACATCTTAGGTCATAAGTCCCCTAGAACTTAGAACTACTTAAACCTAACTAACCTAAGGACATCACACACACCCATGCCCGAGTCAGGATTCGAACCTGCGACTGTAGCAGTCCCGCGGTTCCGGACTGCAGCGCCAGAACCGCTAGACCACCGCGGCCGGCTATCCAATTTGAGCAAATGTGGTGTATTGTAAATGTTTCATGTGTTTTTGTTTATTATTTTGAGTTATAATAAATCATATTGTTATTTTGGACAGAACTTTCATTCTGTTAATCGGTAGAGCAACCCTATCATTTCTCACTAAGTTAATGAAACTTTCCTTTATTTAACTTATTTATCAAATGAAATTATTGCAGGTGCCAAACTCTTTTCTACTCCACTTGCAGGGTCGATTACAGTCAGTTCGCGTTTCTTTTTAATCCATGTGCAACAGCAAAAGTCGGAGATAGAATAGGGGGAGGTTAGAGCATCATTTACATATGTAGATTCTAGAAGAATTTAGTATTAAATACACTGCTAGCCCCGGCACCTTGCAAGTCATACAATGCTAATATCACTCATACGTACCATAACATACGAAAAATATCCTTGTTAATGGGAGTCATTTTTCGAAACACGTCGTGCAACAGATAAATACACTACTGGCCATTAAAATTGCTACACCAAGAAAAAATGCAAATGATAAACGGACATTCATTTGACAAATATATTATACTAGAACTGACATGTGATTACAGTTTCACGCAATTCGGGTGCATTGATCCAGAGGTATCAGTACCCAAAACAACCACCTCTGGCCGTAATAACGGCCTTGATACGCCTGGGGATTGAGTCAAACACAGCTTGAATGGCGTGTACAGGTACAGCTGCCCATGCAGCTTCAACACGATACCACAGTTCATCAAGAGTAGTGACTGGCGTATTGTGACGAGCCAGTTGCTCGGCCACCATTGACCAGACGTTTTCAGTTGGTGAGAGATCTTGAGAATGTGCTGGCCAGCGCAGCAGCCGAACATTTTCTGTATCAGAAAGGCCCGTACAGCACCTGCAACATGCGGTCGTGCATTATCCTGCTGAAATGTAGGGTTTCGCAGGGAACGAATGAAGGGTTGAGCCACATGTCGTAACACATCTGAAATGTAACGTCCACTGTTTAGAGTGCCGTCAATGCGAACAAGATGTGACAGAGACGTGTAACCAATGGCACCCCATACCATCACGCCGGTTGATACGCCAGTATTGCGATGACAAATACACGCTTCTAATGTGCGTTCACCGCGATGTCGCCAAACACGGATGCGACCATCATGATGCTGTAAACAGAACCCGGATTCATCCGAAAAAATGACGGTTTGCCATTCGTGCACCCATGTTCGTCGTTGAGTACACCATCGCAGGCGCTCCTATCTGTTATGCAACGTCAAGGGTAACCGCAGCCATGGTCTCACAGATGATAGTCCATGCTGCTGCAAACGTCGTCGCACTGTTCGTGCAGATGGTTGTTGTCTTGCAAACGGCCCCATCTGTTGACTCAGGGATCGAGACGTGGGTGCACGATCCGTTACAGCCATGCGGATAAGATGCCTGTCATCTCAACTGGTAGCGATACGAGGCCTTTGGGATCCAACACGGCGTTCCGTATTACCCTCCTGAACCCACCGATTCCATATTCTGCTAACAGGCATTGGATCTCGACCAACTTGAGCAGGAATGTCACGATAAGATAAACCGCAATCGCGATAGGCTACAATCCGACCTTAATCAGAGTCGGAAACGTGATGGTTCGCATTCCTCCTCCTTACATGGGGCATCACAACAACGTTTCACTAGGCAACGCCGCTCAACTGCTGTTTGTGTATGTTTCCTCATGTCAGCACGTTGTAGATGTCGCCACCGGCGTCAAACTTGTGTGAATGCTCTGAAAAGCTAATCATTTGCGTATCACAGCGTCTTCTTCGTGTCGGTTAAATTTCGCGTCTGTAGCACGTCATCTTCGTGGTGTAGGAATTTTAATGGCCAGTAGTGTAGATTAATATGGAAAGTCTCAAATGGGAGCAGTACGCCACGGTCGCAGGTTCGAATCCTGCCTAGGGCATGGATGTGTGTGATGTCCTTAGTTTAGTTAACTTTAAGTAGTTCTAAGTTCTAGGGGACTGATAACCTCAGATGTTAAGTCCCATAGTGCTCAGAGCCATTTGAATTTGGGAGCAGTAAATATTGTTTTGAAACAAATAAAACGATTATTTTTACGGTGTCAGGTTGTCGCCAGTCGTTCCTAACGGGTAAAATAAAAATAACATTTCCATAGGTAACATTTCTATTGCGGGTGTAGTTTTAATCTGTCTAACCCGCTAAAAAATTGTGGGGAAAGACGAGCAGCGTCAGGGGAAATACTTAGTCACGCTAGAGTCGCTGCACACGCGTCTGTGTTGTCTCGTGGTCAGCTAATGCTACGTCAGCACGTCGGGGACGCGCTTATCGCAGACGGACTGTAGACGTTACCTCATGGGTTGGGGAGACGTAATTGTGTGGGTGCAGGAGGCGCCCAGACGGCTGGCAGGGCAGTTAGAGGTACTGGTTTGGGTTTTAGGTACACGGAGGTGGGTGGGTAGACGGGCAGGCAGCAGACGGCGCGGTGTGAATAGCGGCTGCTGGCGCTGCCCGCCGCCACGGCCGCAGCACTTTATCACCGCGCAGGGATGGCCAGCCGCGCAGTAGGCGCCAGGTATCCCGCGATGTGCCCGGCACGCCAGGCTATCTGCACCTCAAAACACACACACACACACACACACACACACACACACACAAGGAATTTTGTGAGGCTTGAAATTGCGAAGTGAACATGCCGCAGTTAAATGTCTCGCATCCAATGAGAAATATTGCTATCTGCAGGTATGGAAGTAGTAGGTACAAACACTGACTTTGCTCACTGGCGATATTCTTATTTTTGGAAGCATAAGAACTGATTAAGATGAGGAATCTGTTCGAACAAAAAGCGTATGAATGCGGTCCTTTATCTAACTTTGAGCATTAGGGAGGGCCGGCCGGGGTGGCCAAGCGGTTCTAGGCGCTACAGTCTGGAACCGCGCGACCGCTACAGTCGCAGGTTCGAATCCTGCCTCGGGCATGGATGTGTGCGACGTCCTTAGGTTTAAGCAGTTCTAAGTTCTAGGGGACTGATGACCTCAGCATTTAAGTCCCATAGTGCTCAGAGCCATTTGAACCATTAGGGAGGAGTGGGCGGGGGGGGGGGGTGTGTGGACACACACACACACACACACGCACACACACACACACACACACACACACACACACACACACACCAACAACAACAACAACAACAACATCACATTGCTACTAAACCAGTGTCAGCAAATCGCTGAAGTCGTGCAACAAATATTTCAGTCATGGTTAACAACAATGTTTTCCATGAAACTACTCAAGAGCACGTGTCACTCATGTGTCCAGATTAACGGGAACCTCGAAGAGACAGTAACTGCAATCGTAAATTTGGTTGGTTGTGTGACGGTACGTCACATAAATGGACAATTGGAGAAAGGGAAAGGAAGTTTTTGTTATGAGACGTGTGAATTATAAATTATTTCAAGACTGTGTACGTGTGCACGATGTATAACAAATAGTAAAGAGCGTTAAGTTTTTATTATCAAAACACAAATATCGATGTAATTAACAAAACACAGTTTTTTTTGGTATAATCTCTGTGTAACATAGGCCATGAAGATCAGAGACAACGCTTTTATTGAACTATCTCTCCTGTTTTGTTTCAACTAGGGGTAGGCCGTCATTGTAGTGCTGTCTGATAATTAACGTAAGTTTTATCTGCATTTTTGAAAAATATAAATTGTTATTAGAAAGTGTGTATTGTTGACTTAGTTGTTACCTCTCATGATTGCAACCATTAATTATAATTAACAAAATTTTTACAGGACTTCGTAGTGCAGGGAGTTCATCTCCCCTAGCAGGATTTAGTCGGCCATTACGCTGATTGTATTATTTAATTAAAATTTCAAGTCATAATATTAAATGTAAATGCGAGGGACTTCTCAGTTTTGATCGTTCATTAATTTCGAAGAAAAAATTAATTTCAGTAACCAAAATTCACAGCACTGAATGAGTTCAGTATGTTTCATTTTGGCCGCCAAACGGCAGACGAGATTCCCTCCAGTTTTGCCTTGCAAATAATGAACAAGAAATATTGAAAATCATTACATTCCGCAATATCTCAGTTAATATTTGTGTAATTTGGTACATAAATAACCAGTAGCCCCTGAGACCCATATTAATAATTACAGTATGCGTAAGAATACGCATCTTTACTTTTCTAAATAGCAGCTCTCACGCAAACTATTTATTAGAAGGCGTTGGGTCTCACGCTGTGTTTAAACAACATTATATCGTACGTACTTCGGGGCATCTGATGCAGTCCGCAGCTCGTGGTCGTGCGGTAGCGTTCTCGCTTCCCGCGCCCGTGTTCCCGGGTTCGATTCCCGGCGGCATCAGGGATTTTCTTTGCCTCGTGATGACTGGGTGTTGTGTGCTGTCCTTAGGTTAGTTAGGTTTAAGTAGTTCTAAGCTATAGGGGACTGATGACAATAGATGTTAAGTCCCATAGTGGTCAGAGCCATTTGAACCAGTATCCGATGCATGTACGAGTGTTATCGCGGTTGTTGTTGTTGTTGTTGTGGTCTTCAGTCCTGAGACTGGTTTGATGCAGCTCTCCATGCTACTCTATCCTGTGCAAGCTTCTTCATCTCCCAGTACCTACTGCAACCTACATCCTTCTGAATCTGCTTAGTGTATTCATCTCTTGGTCTCCCTCTACGATTTTTACCCTCCACGCTGCCCTCCAGTACTAAATTGGTGATCCCTTGATGCCTCAGAACATGTTCTACCAACCGATCCCTTCTTCTAGTCAAGTTGTGCCACAAACTCTTCTCCTCCCCAATTGTATTCAATACCTCCTCATTAGTTATGTGATATACCCATCTAATCTTCAGCATTCGTCTGTAGCACCACATTTCGAAAGCTTCAATTCTCTTCTTGTCTAAACTATGGGACTTAACATCTGAGGTCATCAGTCCCCTAGAACTTAGAACTACTTAAACCTAACCAAGCAACGTCACACACATCCAGGCCCGAGGCAGGATTCGAACCTGCGACCATGGCGGTCGAGCGGTTCCAGACTATAGCGCCTAGAACCGCTCGGCCGGGGAGGAGAGGGAGGGGGAGGGGGAGGGAGATGTTCGTCAAATATATGTCGACTAAAGCTATGGGGAAGAGGCTAATAAATAAATTTAATAAAAGAAAAAGAAACTTCTCTCCCATTCATCCACCACCTCGCTTTATTCTGGCGACTCCTACGTCTTCTATCCCACCGTCACTCAGCTCGCTGCTATACATCTCCCCTCTTTCTTTCTTTAACGACCCCTGTATCTTTTCTTTCCTCCCTACCTTCCTCACTCCATTTATCCTTACCTACCTCCGTCACTCCATTTCTCCCGCCCTTGTTTCCTTCATACGTTCTTGTTTTCCTATCTCCAAATAGGCACCAAGAATCAAAACTCAGCCCATCTTTATTTTACATGCAGAGAACCAATATCGATTCGTTTCGGTCAGTTTTACTGTAAATGGGTGTGCAAAAACGCGCAGTGTGGGAAATGAGTATTATGCAACATGGTATGTCTGGTGGAATGCAGTCTCTCTCATCTGGAACTGAATCTTCATATACCAAATAAATAGCTGATGCCTCCATATGGTTGTCCTGGAAGTTCACTCCGAACTGCCTCACTTAGGCGGATGTAAGGATTCTTCCTACGTCAATGTTGATAGATCATAGCAATAATCGACATAAATTGCTGAAGAAGTCGTTTCAAACTTAAGATATATATATTATTCATTTTAATGAGTGTAGTGGCAACTTTTTGTTGATAAGTTATTGGTCAACCAGAAGACAGCTTTCTGGCAGGTATGAACTTCATACGTTTTTAGTTTAATATTAGCACGTCGTATGCAGGACTGACTTTCCTAGCTGCCATACTCTTACAATCTTCACAGCGCAATCAGTCTTAAGAGGGCCTACTGTATGTGTCGAAATTGGCCATTTTAAATAAAAGATATTTTGCAATCGTGATTGTTTCTTCATAAGTAATTATCACAAGTAAGATCGCTGACGCTCTCAACCGTGCTGGTTAAAATCACATCTGGTTGCATCTGTCTGGTTACCTATCGATTAAGTGTATAGTGTTTAAATGGCGTGCCCAGTGCAGGTGTCTATCAAAGTAAATCTTTTACACAACAGATCATCCATATATGTAACTAAGATCACTTGTTGACTGTCGAGTCATCTCGAAGGCGGCTGATGAAATATCTTGCTTTTGGAATCTCAGTACACCATCAGTATTCCAGCAAGAATGCGAGAATAAGTGGTGCCACGCAGTTCCTCAGTCTTAGGTTAAATCCAATACCATCTGTAGTTTCTCATGAAGTGAGGGCACTAGCATCTGTTAATTGGTCTGGTTGATGGGAACGTTAAGCGTAGCAGCCCACTTTTTACTATTCGTGTCAGCCTACGTAAATGCATACTTTTTTGCCTCTTCGCCTCCTTTTACATTCGCATCCGTAACAACATGAACACAAACAAAATGATACACTTCAGTCCGTAAGAAACCTCAAATTCATCCACACATGTGACGCTCTCTGAAAGATAGCGAAGGATGGCAAACTACATTTATTGAGATCTTACACAGGATAGCAACGGAAGATTCCTGCGTTGTCTCAAACGCAAAAGCGACTTTCATTAGAAGCACTTTGTTCATAGCTGGTAACCTGGCAGGGCAGAATAATGTTGACATTCATTACCATATTCATCAGACCACGTCTGAACAAAGGTATCAGTCGATACGGTGGCGATGTCATGCTGGAGGAGGCTGTCCTTTTTAATTTTTCACGGAATTTTTGGCCATCTTTCAGTGTTATAAAGTAACTGTACAACCACGAAACTCGCGTCCACATTGTGTTAACGATAGGCAGCAGAAATCGTAAGATTCTTCATGCCTCCACTGTGTACATAGTGCCTATCTTTGTGGGAGAAAGTGAACTATGATTCATCGAACCATATTGCTGTCTTCCAATCACATGTGATGTAAATTGTTCTGTCTAGGCACCATGTAGATTGCGTTAATGCACTATTTTTGGTAATAAGTTGTTTAGAGACGTTCGCTCGGTCACAGACGGGAGCTAGGTGCAACTGCAAGGTGGCTTGGTTTTTAAACTGGAAAGTAAGACCAGCAGGTATCTCAGTAATATCGGGGTGTCCTCCAAAATAATGACTGGGGAAACTGATGACTACTAAATGAAACGCACATCGTAATTACTATGATTTATTCCAATAACATTATTTGCAAAACAAATAACAAACAGTGACAATACTAATATAATAAGGGCTTTGGCCTTTATGGAATATGGGTCACGGGAAAATATCCTAATAATCGCGCAAGTGAATTAGTTGTAATCACAAAGTGCCAGGTGATTGTCGTATTGTTAATTGAAAACCGAAGGTATTACAGAAGGGTATGCATGCACATGTGATCAGATTTAAAGCAGACTATTCACTGAAGTTAAAATACAGCTTTTCAGAGTGAACCTTGAAGTAGGCAAATACAGACAAAATGACTTTAATGTCGGTACCCCTTGTTTCACGGTTGTGGCTCGATCTCACTATAGTACTGCAGGTGGAGGCTGAAGAGGCTGCAGAACCAAACATTGGTGGAGCCAACGACCCTCGCCAGCGGTTAAGCGTAGATCAGCTTGGAACTTTTCTAAGATCCCAATACTTCAGCTCAGTTGGTGTGGCAAGCGGGCAGAGTAGATGGCGGCTCTCATTGCGCAAATCAGGTGGCAGAGGCTCCCGAAGGCCCAATGATTTCTGATCGAATGTTAATTAAAGGGAAACATAGCAATTCCACGTTTTGCCCTACTCCCTAAATTCAGATTGGCAGGATTCCAGATCTTCCGAGCACCGACCGATAAAAATTCTCTCTAGAAAACACTAGTCCCCTGCTTCTAGCTTGTTAACCAATAAGGTTTGACCTACCCTCTTCCACAGAAAAATACCTGCTGGGTGTATTACTATGTGCGAGGGCTATCCGGAAAATAAGATCCGATCGGTCGCGAAATGGAAGCCATAGTGAAAATCAAAAATGTTTATTCGCAATAGTTAGCTACGCCTTCCAGCTACTTCCCTACACAATCACCACTCCGTAGCATTGTACCAACTTCCCCCTACCCTTGTCGTAGAAGGCAACCGCCTCTACTTTACTCCAATTCTCTACGCTGATCCCTAGCTTATTGTCTTCGCCAGAATGCTGGCTTCATAGCCAGAGGTTCGTTTGAGTAGAGATGAAAATCAGAGAGAGCAAAGTCCGGGCTGTATGGTGGGTGATCAAACACTTCCCATCTAAAACGCTGGAGATGTGTCCTCATTGCTGCTGCAGTGTGCGGCCGAACATTTTCATGAAGAAGGAAATGCATAACAGTTATATTGTGTGGGCTGCATGAAGAGGCCGGCTGGAGTGGCCGAGCGGTTCTAGGCACTACAATCTGGAACCGCGCGACCTCTACGGTCGCAGGTTCGAATCCTGCCTCTGGCATGGATGTATGTGATGTCCTTAGGTTAGTTGGGTTTAAGTAGTTCTAATTTCCAGGGGACTGATGACCTCAGATGTTAAGTCCCACAGTGCTCAGAGCCATTTGAACTTTTTTTTTTTTTTTGTGCATGAAATGAGGTGACATCTCTCACAGACTGTCATACTTGGCGGCAGACTCTGTTTCCTATTCTTTATACGTGCTCACTGTGCGCTCGCAACTGAAAAGAGCGACATGACACGATCTACGGTCATACCACGGGCACAGTTCAACACATTCGCGCGAAGCTTCATGGGATTTTTCGCTGTGGTTTCCATTTCGCGGTCGATCGGACCTTACTTTCCGAACAGCTCTCATATGTGTAGCGCAACTCCAGGCGAATTTCAGACTGACTTTTTATCTGCAATAATAATAGTCCAAAAATAACCAGTGATATCAGTTCAAAGATGTACTGTTTCGCTAACGGGCTTTCTATTATTTTTCATAATTAATTGTGGATAGCTTGCGAGTAAGTTTGCTAATCATGTAGCGTACCTGCCTTTGTTAAGACGTAAACTAATATGTTGTTGTTGTTGTTGTTGTTGTTGTTGTGGTCTTCAGTCCTGAGACTGGTTTGATGCAGCTCTCCATGCTACTCTATCCTGTGCAAGCTTCTTCATCTCCCAGTACCTCCTGCAACCTACATCCTTCTGAATCTGCTTAGTGTATTGATCTCTTGGTCTCCCTCTACGATTTTTACCCTCCACGCTGCCCTCCAATGCTAAATTTGTGATCCCTTGATGCCTCAAAACATGTCCTACCAACCGATCCCTTCTTCTAGTCAAGTTGTGCCACAAACTTCTCTTCTCCCCAATCCTATTCAATACCTCCTCATTAGTTACGTGATCTACCCACCTTATCTTCAGCATTCTTCTGTAGCACCACATTTCAAAAGCTTCTATTCTCTTCTTGTCCAAACTGGTTATCGTCCATGTTTCACTTCCATACATGGCTACACTCCATACAAATACTTTCAGAAACGACTTCCTGACACTTAAATCTATACTCGATGTTAACAAATTTCTCTTCTTCAGAAACGATTTCCTTGCCATTGCCAGTCTACATTTTATATCCTCTCTACTTCGACCATCATCAGTTATTTTACTCCCTAAATAGCAAAACTCCTTTACTACTTTAAGTGTCTCATTTCCTAATCTAATTCCCTCACCATCACCCGATTTAATTTGACTACATTCCATTATCCTCGTTTTGCTTTTGTTGATGTTCATCGTATATCCTCCTTTCAAGACACTGTCCATTCCGTTCAACTGCTCTTCCAAGTCCTTTGCTGTCTCTGACAGAATTACAATGTCATCGGCGAACCTCAAAGTTTTTACTTCTTCTCCATGAATTTTAATACCTACTCCGAATTTTTCTTTTGTTTCCTTTACTGCTTGCTCAATATACAGATTGAATAACATCGGGGAGAGGCTACAACCCTGTCTCACTCCTTTCCCAACCACTGCTTCCCTTTCATGCCCCTCGACTCTTATAACTGCCATCTGGTTTCTGTACAAATTGTAAATAGCCTTTCGCTCCCTGTATTTTACCCCTGCCACCTTCAGAATTTGAAAGAGAGTATTCCAGTTAACGTTGTCAAAAGCTTTCTCTAAGTCTACAAATGCTAGAAACGTAGGTTTGCCTTTTCTTAATCTTTCTTCTAAGATAAGTCGTAACGTTAGTATTGCCTCACGTGTTCCAACATTTCTACGGAATCCAAACTGATCTTCCCCGAGGTCCGCTTCTACCAGTTTTTCCATTCGTCTGTAAAGAATTCGCGTTAGTATTTTGCAGCTGTGACTTATTAAACTGATAGTTCGGTAATTTTCACATCTGTCAACACCTGCTTTCTTTGGTATTGGAATTATTATATTCTTCTTGAAGTCTGAGGGTATTTCGCCTGTTTCATACATCTTGCTCACCAGATGGTAGAGTTTTGTCATGACTGGCTCTCCCAAGGCCATCAGTAGTTCTAATGGAATGTTGTCTACTCCCGGGGCCTTGTTTCGACTCAGGTGTTTCAGTGCTCTGTCAAACTCTTCACGCAGTATCTTATCTCCCATTTCATCTTCATCTACATCCTCTTCCATTTCCATAATATTGTCCTCAAGTACATCGCCCTTGTATAAACCCTCTATATACTCCTTCCACCTTTCTGCCTTCCCTTCTTTGCTTAGAACTGGGTTGCCATCTGAGCTCTTGATATTCATACAAGTGGTTTTCTTCTCTCTAAAGGTCTCTTTAATTTTCCTGTAGGCAGTATCTATCTTACCCCTAGTGAGACAAGCCTCTACATCCTTACATTTGTCCTCTAGCCATCCCTGCTTAGCCATTTTGCACTTTCTGTCGATCTCATTTTTGAGACGTTTGTATTCCCTTTTGCCTGCTTCACTTACTGCATTCTTATATTTTCTCCTTTCATCAATTAAATTCAATATTTCTTCTGTTACCCAAGGATTTCTATTAGCCCTCGTCTTCTTACCTACTTGATCCTCTGCTGCCTTCACTACAGCATCCCTCAGAGCTACCCATTCTTCTTCTACTGTATTTCTTTCCCCCATTCCTGTCAATTGTTCCCTTATGCTCTCCCTGAAACTCTCTACAACCTCTGGTTTAGTCAGTTTATCCAGGTCCCATCTCCTTAAATTCCCACCTTTTTGCAGTTTCTTCAGTTTCAATCTGCAGTTCATAACCAATAGATTGTGGTCAGAATCCACATCTGCCCCTGGAAATGTCTTACAATTTAAAACCTGGTTCCTAAATCTCTGTCTTACCATTATATAATCTATCTGATACCTATTAGTATCTCCAGGATTCTTCCAGGTATACAACCTTCTTTTATGATTCTTGAACCAAGTGTTAGCTATGATTAAGTTATGCTCTGTGCAAAATTCTACAAGGCGGCTTCCTCTCTCATTTCTTCCCCCCAATCCATATTCACCTACAATGTTTCCTTCTCTCCCTTTTCCTACTGACGAATTCCAGTCACCCATGACTATTAAATTTTCGTCTCCCTTCACTACCTGAATAATTTCTTTTATCTCGTCATACATTTCATCAATTTCTTCATCATCTGCAGACGTAGTTGGCATATAAACTTGTACTACTGTAGTAGGCATGGGCTTTGTGTCTATCTTGGCCACAATAATGCGTTCACTATGCTGTTTGTAGTAGCTAACCCGCACTCCTATTTTTTTATTCATTATTAAACCTACTCCTGCATTACCTCTATTTGATTTTGTATTTATAACCCTGTAATCACCTGACCAAAAGTCTTGTTCCTCCTGCCACCGAACATCACTAATTCCCACTATATCTAAATTTAACCTATACATTTCCCTTTTCAAATTTTCTAACCTACCTGCCCGATTAAGGGACCTGACATTCAACGCTCCGATCCGTAGAACGCCAGTTTTCTTTCTCCTGATAACGACATCCTCTTGAGTAGTCCCCGCCCGGAGATCCGAATGGGGGACTATTTTACCTCCGGAATATTTTACCCAAGAGGACGCCATCATCATTTAATCATACAGTAAAGCTGCATGTCCTCGGAAAAAATTACGGCTGTAGTTTCCCCTTGCTTTCAGCCGTTCGCAGTACCAGCACAGCAAGGCCGTTTTGGTTAATGTTACAAGGCCAGATCAGTCAATCATCCAGACTGTTGCCCCTGCAACTACTGAAAAGGCTGCTGCCCCTCTTCAGGAACCACATGTTTGTCTGGTCTCTCAACAGATACACCTCCGTTGTGGTTGCACCTACGGTACGGCCATCTGTATCGCTGAGGCACGCAAGCCTCCCCACCAACGGCAAGGTCCATGGTTCATGGGGGAAGGTAAACTAATATACGTTTCTAATATACGTTTCTTTTTTTTATATAATAGGTACTAGACTTGCATGACAAGGTCCGTGTGATATTTCACATCTCTATTACCATAATTACCAGTTTGGTAACCATAGAAAAATTACATACAGAATGACACTAACATAATGACACTAATATAACGTCAAGCTCTTAACCGTTACGTAATAAACAAAAGATAAGTCTGTAATTCTTCAAAAGTTACAATTCCTTTCTTTCTGTTTGTGCTAATTTTTTTCGATGATTACTTATGCATTGTACTTGTCATACAATAATTTATTTTGAAGTCTACTTTCACACTTGCCCTTTTAAGTTCCTCAATTCACAGTTCTATTTTCTCTGCACTATAGACAAACATTACACCACCATAAAAGCAAAACAAAGGTGGTTCAGATACATTTCATCAAGAAGTACCTCATTCTAGTTTTCCCAGTTTAATATTATGAATGGAGGCAACCAAGAATAATTTTGATGTTATGCAATCTCGATGGATTATTAGTCTTTAATTTCGTAATTTTTGTATTTTGCACTGTGCTAACGAAGACTAGTGGTCACGTATACGTTCTTCAAATGTTCAGAGATTTAAATCAGCCAGCACTGAAAGAAAGAGGAAAACGAAAAAGAGAGAGAGAACCACAGACAAGAATGCAATATTCTTCAGCCTTCGAAGTTTCCGGAAAACATGTTTCTTTTATTAAACGTGATGACAATCACTAGTTTTATCTTTATAGTTATTGGCTCAAGTTGTGATGTTGACCTGAACATGGCAGCAGATCACAACTGAAGTAAAAGCTGCGATTAATGTTACTATAGTCCATATTGGATCTTGTGAACTCTTTGGCTGTTAATAATTGTTCATGAATAATGGAACGAGCCACAAATGCTTTATTTCAGTGCTATGGCTGGTTTCGGGCTACCACGCCCGTCTTCAGGCGGCTAAAACTCTGTTATACTGGTGTTTTGGTCATCAAGCATGTCCTCTGCTCCTGAACTGCACAAAGATACTAATATTTGTTGAGCCACTTTAAAAGCTTTTTCATTAATAAATGTATAGTAACGCGCCTGAATTTTTTTAGATTTGAACAACTGTATAGACTTAAGTTCACCAAGACATCGAGACATGCACCTACTGTTGGTTCGTGTTGTTACTTAAACTGTGTGTCAACTTGTCATTTACAGGCATTATGTGACACTAGGTACAGAAAACTATCGTGGATTTTGCACTAAGGTGTTTGGTCAATGAAGCTGTCACGATCTCGTCTATATTGCTGCTTGGATCAGTTTCGCTATCTTCGTTTGAAGTGTGGTAGATTGGGTGTTTATTGTGTGCTGTATTCCATGTCAGGTCTATTTTCTTGTTCTTTTGTGTGAAAGTTATGTTAATAAAAATAGCAAGCTTACGTAAACTTTCAACATTACGAATTCGTAATTTTTAACACAAGAATTTGACTGCAAGAATGTGTTGCAAATTCTGACTGCGACAAAGTAACTAGACTGCTAGATCGCAGGATCGAATCCTGCCTCGGGCATGGATGTGTGTGATGTCCTTAGGTTATTTAGGATAAAGTAGTTTTAAGTCTAGGGGACTGATGACCTCAGATGTTAAGTCACATAGTGCTTAGAGCCATTTGAAAGTATCTAGAAAGTACCTGTCTGGTTGCTTGTCTGTCCAAGCATTCGTAGTGGCAAGATTACAGTCTGAATTCAACACTGTGAATCTTTAAACTGATAAACTGTCCCTGGAAAAACTCAATATTCCCTTTTTTTATTATTTAATTTTGGCTTACCTGTTGCACAGTGGAAAGACCGTGACATTGCTCTTGTGTTGAAAGCGCATCGCATTTGCTGAGTTACAACTAAGATGTGCCTGGTGCAATGCGCCTATCTTTCAAAAAAAAAGACAAAAAATACTTGGTTCGTAACAAATATGAATAAGTAAAAATGTTAACTCTTATGTTGGCACGACTTTGGCTGCTTGCGATAAATTGTAACGACAAATGTAACTAGTTTTCTGAGTGGGAAAGTTCTATATCGAAAATTATCTCTTTTTTGCTTCACAGACACTAATACATAAAAAATTACCGTTCCTGAGGAACAAACTTCAGTATTCTCCAACATCAAATGATATCTTTCAAAAATGCAGCTCGTAAAAATGACATTAAATGTTCAACAGTTATTCCTACCCTGAAATTCAAACTGAAAATTATGCATGGATGTTCATCTTTCCCTTTATTCAAATCTGTGTGTGTCTGAACCAAGAATGTGTAGTTACAAGCTGTCGCAGTAAAGTGCAAAATGTGAAATCAATTACCATATATTAAATCATTTTCTATTACTCTTCAAAATAATCATAATAAGACTTTCTTCTCAGAATGCTTCAATCTCAGAATGCTTCAATCTATTTCCTCATCTTAAATAACTAATCACTAAATCAACGCGTTCCACTTGCTCGGACTATAAACGCAGCTGTACCGCTCGGCCTATGTCGTACTTACTACTCGCGACACATCACTGTCGACAACTGTATCTCCTCATCTCACGATTAACAATGCGCATCATCGTCCGTGCATTTTGCAAAGCAGAGATGGTCCATGCAAGCCCCCAGAAGACACGGCATCACTGATAACACTGCGCGGTTGTAGTTTCAAACAATACAAAGGCGCTGACGCGTTCGTGACATCCAGATACTAGAGAAATAGACCATGAAATTATCTACAGCCCCGGATTAGTGTACTGAAGATACAAGGCTTTGAAGTTAGTCTCTCATATTATAGATGTCTTCCTGTGCTGTTTTGTCTCTAATCGTATTTTATAAGTCTTCGTTTATGGGCTCCAGTCGTTTGGGCTGTGTGAGAAGACTGCAGTGTATTGCGACGCGCTCTGTGGAGCCTATCTTCCGACAAGTACACTACTGGCTCTTAAAATTTCTGCACCACGAAGATGACGTTCTACAGACACCAAATTTAACCGACGGGAAGAAGATGCTGTGATATGCAGATGATTAGCTTTTCAGAGCATTTACACAAGGTTCGCGCCGGTGGCGACACGTGCAACGTGCTGACATGAGGAAAGTTTCCAAACTATTTCTCATACACAAACAGCAGTTGACCGGCGTTGCCTGGTGAAACGTTGTTGTGATGCCTCGTGTAAGGAGGAGAAATGCGTACCATCACGTTTCCGACTTTGATAAAGGTCGGATTGTAGCCTATCGCGATTGCTGTTTATCGTATCGCTACATTGCTGCTCGCGTCGGTCGAGATCCAATGACTGTTAGCAAAATATGGAATCGGTGGGTTCAGGAGGGTGATACGGAACGTCGTGCTAGATCCCAACGAGCTCGTATCACTAGCAGTCGAGATGATAGGCATCTTATCCGCATGGCTGTAACGGATCGTGCACCCACGTCTCGATCCCCGAGTCAACAGATGGGGACGTTTGCAAGACAACAACCATCTGTACGAACAGTTCGACGACGATTGCAGCAGCATGGACTATCAGCTCGGAGACCGTGGCTGCGGTTACCCTTGACGCTGCATAACAGACAGGAGCGCCTGCGATGTTGTCTCAACGACGAACCTGGGTGCACGAATGACAAAACGTCATTTTTTCGGACGAATCCAGGTTCTGTTTACAGGATCAGGATGGTCGCATACGTGTTTGGCGACATCGCGGTGAACGCACATTGGAACCGTGTATTCGTCATCGTCATACTGGCATGGTATGGGGTGCCATTGGTTACACATCTCGGTTACCTCTTGTTCGCATTGACGGCACTTTGAACAGTGGACGTTACATTTCAGATGTGTTCTGCCCGTGGTTCTACCCTTCATTCTATCCCTGCGAAACCCCACATTTCAGCAGGATAACGCACGCCCACATGTTGCAGGTCCTGTACGGGCCTTTCTGTATACAGAAAATGTTCGACTGCTACCCTGGCTAGCACATTCTGCAAATTCTCACCAGTTGAAAACGTCTGGTCAATGGTGGCCGAGCAACTGGCTCGTCACAATACGCCAGTCTCTACTCTTGATCAACTGTGGTATCGTGTTTAAGCTGTACCTGTACACGCCATCCAATCTCTGTTTGACTCAATGCCCACGCGTATCAAGGCCGTTATTACGGCCAGAGGTGATTGTTCTGGGTACTGATTTCTCAGGATCTATGCACCCAAATTGCGTGAAAATGTAATGAGATGTCACTTCTAGTATAATACATTTGTCTAGTGAATACCCGTTTCTCATCTGCATTTCTTCTTGGTGTAGCAATTTTAATGGCCAATAGTGTACTTTGTTCCCTTTTACATAGACATAGGGGTATGATGAATTGTGTAAGGTCCATGTCCAGTCAGGAAGTAGACCGTGCCTCAGCGTGGCCGATGTATCTCATTTTGAACCGTTCGCTGATGCTGGGGAATAAGGTATAAACTCTCCGGCGCTTATCAGTGCTGCTCCACTCCCGTCACCTGCTATCTGACTGCCACCTCTCTAAGTGCATACTTTGCTGTAACTTCTCTGCCCTCGCGCCGCGACTTCTGCACTAACCGCTGTCGCGTGCCTGTTGCCGGGTCGCGGGCGCCCGCCCGCCAGGCCGCCGGTCCGCGGCGCGCTGTACACCCCTGATCAGAACGCGTGGGGCTCAAATCCCTGCGGCAGCGGTGGCGGCCCTGAAAGGCGGCGCTGGCAGGGCAGGAGGAATGCGACCTTTAGAGCGCGCCCGGCCACGCGGAAAATGCGACCGCGTGCGAACCCTGCCGACGATCCCGCAAACACCGGCCGCTTCCGGAGCGGAGCGCGCCACAGGCGCAGCCAGCGCCAGGTGGCCCCAGAACGACGAGACGCGACCCCGACCCCTACCCGCCCCGCCTCGCCTTCCGCTAAATTGAATCCGAGCCGCAGCCGCTCCCAGATGACGGGTCTGACGTGTCTGCAGCCTTGCGCTTCACGGCTGTCACTCGTCGCTCCTCCCGAGACACTCCTACTGCGCTTTATAGTTTGCGTGACGTTTCGGTACTTGCAGGGCCATTTCTAACATTAGGCAAGTCTATGCAGCCGCCTAGCGTGGCAAAATTTTAGTGGCGGCAAAGGGCGGAAAAATTAATTTCAAATCAAATAGTGACAAAATGGAGGAAATCAGAAAAATTGAAAACGAGTAGAAATTAAAACATCATATTGTTTTCAAAAGCATACTGAAAGTTACTTAATAACTAGTTACTTACTTTTGAAAGATTACCGTCAAACCTCCTTGCGTAGGGACGCCAGATGAAAGTTGATGTCGTCAAGCCCTGAATGAAAATTGCGCAACGGTTAACTGGGGAGGGGAGCTTGAGAGCGCTACCTAGAGAGTGTCTCCTTTCTGTACGACACTAGGCAAGGGGCTGGAGAGCTCACACGCTGATGTGTGGCTCCCTGCATTCTGTATCTTTTATTTTAAATATTCTTACTTTAACTTGACTTCTTTGTGATTTTTAAGGTATGTTAAAGATTGATGACAGTTGATTACCTATTTATTTTAAACAATATCACTCGACTTTTCAGCGACTACAACAATTGTTCCAGTTTACAGATATTACAATTTTACAACTTATACCTCGGGTATATTATATACTAATCTGCACGCACATTTCTATGGGCAAGACGGAATTGCGTTGGCCAAATGTATTCCACCAAAGTCTCCCAATATTTTACGTAGGTATCCACTATGTGAGGAGGATAACGGGCAAACTGGGGACCAGATACATTAACACAGGCGGTCAAATTTCCGAAATTAAACGAGTACATTCATTTCCTTACACAATCCAAAGCTGGAGAAATAAAAGAATTAGTAAAAATATTAAAATACCTCTCTGCCATGCGTCAACATTGAGACAGACGCACTGAGGGCACGTCTGCTCACTTATCCGTCTCCTGTAACACTCCTTGAATATGGCGGGCACTCAGAGGTCTTCCTGGGCCCCGGCGGAGAGGGTGGTCGAACCACTTGGCCGTGACCAACCTTTCCACCCCAAATCTTGTGACACTGGAAAGTCTTTGACTTTTACCTGCCTGTGCTGTCTCTCTGATCCCCTACCCAGGAGTAAGGTTGGCACTACTATACTACAGAACTACTTCCCAACTAAGATTTGGCCACGCTTTACGGAAAGGTGTGAGGAGGATAAGGAAAGTTCATGTGTACATTCACGTACAAGAAATGCATAATACACGATACATCTAAATACGTATTATGAAGCCTGACACATTTCTTTCCACCCGTCCACGTGGGTTCTGTTGGACCCGCGGCCGGCCGCGTCGTGTAATAAAATTGGCTGCGGAGCCGCCTCCGTTTGTAATTCCCGGTGCGAGCGAGCAGCGAAACCTGCTGCTTACGGACCGGAAACTACTGTACCATCTCACTTTGACGAATGTAAACAAATTTCCTGTACCTACCTCAAAACTAAAGCAGTCGTGTTACGAGTACAAAGCGGAAACAAACATAACTTTGATTCATCTCTGCCGAGCACTGGAGGGAGGCACGTGAGCTGGCTTCTTCTCCTACATCTACAGCTGTGCTCTGCAAACCACCGTGAGGTGCATGGCAGAGGGTACGTCCATCTGTAACAGGTATTACGGTTATTTTCCCGTCCCATTCAGGTATAGAGTGCGGGTAGAATGATTGCTTGAATACCTCTGTGCGTTCAGTAATTATTCCAATCTTATCCTCACGATCCCTATGTGAGCGATACGTAGGGTGTTGTAGCGTACTCCTAAAGAAATCATTTAAAGCCGATTCTTGAAACTTTAACAGACTTTCTCGGGATATAAGTACTTGCTTTGTAAATAAAACTGCATTTTCCTGCTGCTAGTTAATTTATTTATCCCATACGCGTTTCGCCTTATCTTGTTCTAAGGCATCATCAGTGGGATCTATAAGGATACAGTTTTCTTAGTTTTAGATTATGAAACCACGTCGCGATTATTTTGTAAAAAAGTAATTACTTACGATTTGTTGATCTGCGTTTCCTCACATCTGGTCTGGAGGTCGCACTACCACTTTTATTACTGCCATCTAAGCACAGATTTGCGTTCTGACCTTCTTCACGTTGTTCACCATGTTTCTCATTCTTTCCTGTGGTGTACTATGTTCTTTTGCCACTCAGTATAACTTTTTCGCCGGACACTGTTTTTCACAGCCAGGCGAAGTCTACCACCTGCTTTACCCACGACTGAACATATGCGACCATTCCATTTCGCATCCCTGCAAAGTGTTACATCCAGGCTTGCGATTATCCCGCAGTCCCTCTTTTTTTATCTTTGCCGATCGTTTGTCAAGCATCAAGTGTATTGAGTGGTTCTCGTGGTGTTTTTGGTTCTACTATTATTTCCTGAGGATACTCGATTACGAATTCACAAGCTAGGTTCCGCACTTCTCATTCAACGTATCTAAAGAAGTAGAAGGTAAGTGCAGTTCGTTGTATCCATACGTAGAAATGAGTTGGTGTATCTCTGTAATTCTCTCTCTGAGTGAGACTCACAACACGAGAAAAACTACATTGTCTTTTCTCTAATAAATGAGCCGTTGTTTTCATAAAATTTTATTTACAGGCAAATAATTACAGGGAAGAGAGTGTCATGACTTGTTTATCGACGGGACTTAATTGTAGAAACTATATGCCTGGCACTTGTAAACTGTTGTCTCAGTATAATTTTCACATTAGCGTATACTGCATTTTCTTGCAATTCAATAAATAATTGATGCCAAATTTGGTTGCACTTGCATATTGTGTTCTAGTTTAAATTGTTCAGCACGTTCTTCCTACTTCAGGTATTTTGGAAAACTTCAAAAACTGAGGACAAAAATAAAATGAGGACATTTGTTGTCCTCAATCAGCTTCAAAACAAATGTGGACTAAGCATGAAAACAGGACAGTCCTTAGAAAATGATGACGTCTGGTCACGTTGATTCAATGATTAAAAATGCAATAGAAGATCTGCATTGTTGTGACGTAGCACGCCGCTACCCCTGTGCTGTGATTGGCTGATGAGAACTAATGGGAAAACGCGATAGTTGGTTTTGTTGTTCTTATGGAATAGTCTCATATTTGATGAGTTTTTGTACTAAAATTTCTGTGAAGCAAAAAAGCTTTTTGTTGCTTTCTTTTTTTTCTTTTTGAGTCGTCTGTTTTCTGACTGGTTTAATGCGGCTCGCCACGAATTCCTCTCCTGTGTCAACATCTTCATCTCAGATTAACACTTCAGCCAACGTCCTCAATTATTTGCTGCATCTATTACAATTTCTGTCTTCCTCTACAGCTCCCTCTAACATCACGGAAGTCATTCTCTGATGTGTTAACAGATGTCCTATCATCCTGTCTCTTCCCCTTGTTACTGTTTTCTATATATTCCTTTCCTCTCAGATACGGCACAGAACCTCCTCAATCCTTACCTTATCAGTTGACCTAATTTTCAATATTCTTCTGTAGCACCACGTCTCAAAGGCTTCGATTCTCTTCTGTTTCGGTTTTCCCACAGTCCATGTTTCACTACAGTACAATGCCGTGCTCCAAACGTACACTCTCAGAAATTTCTTCCTTACATTAAGGGCTATGTTTGATACTGATAGACTTCTCTTTGCCAGGAATCCCCATTTTGCCAGCGCTAGTCTGTTTTTTATGTGTTCGCTCCGTCCATCAGTGGCTATTTTGCTACCTAGGTAGTGGAATTCCTTAACTTCATCTACTCGTACTTAGTGACCATAAAGCCTGATGTTAAGTTTTTCATTGCTTTCGTCTTTATTCGGTTTGTTCTCAATCCATATTCTGTAATCATTAGACTGTTCATTCCATTCAGCAGATCATGTAATTCTTCTTGACTTTCACTCAGGATAACAACGTCAACAGCGAACTGTATCATTGATATTCTTTCAGCTTGAATTTTAATTCCACTCCTGAACGTTTCTTTTATTTACATAATTGCTTCTTCGATGTGAAGATTGAACAGTAAGGGAGAAAGAATACATCCCTGTCTTACACCCTTTTTAATCCGAGCACTTTGTTCTTGGTCATCCATTCTTATTATTCTCTTTTGGCTCTTCTACATATTATATATTACACGTCTCTCCCTATAGCTTAGCCCTATTCTTCTCAGAATTTCGAACATCTCGCACCATTTTACACTGTCGAACGCTTTTTCCATGTCGACAAATACTATGAACTTAGCTACCAGCGCGTAAAAAAAAAAAAAATGGTTCAAATGGCTCTGAGCACTATGGGACTCAACTGCTGTGGTTATCAGTCCCCTAGAACTTAGAACTACTTAAACCTAACTAACCTAAGGACATCACACACATCCATGCCCGAGGCAGGATTCGAACCTGCGACCGTAGCAGTCGCACGGTTCCGGACTGCGCGCCTAGAACCGCGAGACCACCGCGGCCGGCCCAGCGCGTAAAAGATCCATCTAAAACTCGACTTCTTCACAAGATTCCAGCGTGAGATTCGAAGGTGATCAGATCTTCAAACTTATTTTATGTCCCAAGTCTTAAGATTCCACCGATGGGTTCGCTATCAGAACTCGATCTCCTGCGTTCTCTCTACATACACTAGAAACCTTTAACAGGTATTTTGAAACACACTGTCGATCTAGAACTGCGATCCAGAAACGGAAAAGTTACACTGAATCAGTGGACGGAAGCCCATAGCTGAGCGTCAGAAAGGACAATTCGCCTGCAGCTGCTGAGAGACCAAGGCCAGAGTTTTAATGGACTCAAACTCCACTTATTGACTAACTTGCAAACGGTCTTGCTGATGCGGTATTGAGAGACATGTGGTCAGCACACCGCTCGTAAGACCGTTTCGCCGGCTTTCCAGGCCTTGCAGCCGCTACTTGTCATCCAGGTACCTCCTCATTTGGCATCAAGAGGCTCAGTTCACCCCTTACTAGTTCTTCCAGCAAGAAAAAGTCCTTGGCAGTACTGGGAATTGAATCCAGCTCCTACGCATGATAGCTGTCTACGCCGACCACTCGGATGCGGAGGCGGAGGCGGACTGCTTACCTCCAGTGGTTTAGGGAAATCGTGAAAAACCTAAAGCAGGATGGTCGGATGGGGTGTGAACTCCACTTCTACTAAGGGCGAGTCCACTGCGTCACTTAGACGGTTCACAGCAGTGGGGTTATAGCCCTGTACAAAGCCACAGTGATTTAGGTGTTCGACTATTCCCATAAATCTTTTCAGGCAAATACGCCACGGCGGCCGATATGGCCGAGCGGTTCTAGGCGCTTCAGTCTGGAACCACGCGCCCGCTACGGTCGCAGGTTCCAATCCTGCCTCGGGCATGGATGTGTGTGATGTCCTTAGGTTATTTAGGTTTAAGTAGTTCTAAGTTCTAGGGGACTGATGACCTCAGATGGTAAGTCCCATAGTGCTCACAGCCATTTGAACCATTTTTTGAAGGCAAATACGGGTAATGTTTCTGGAACAGCCATTTTCGAATTCTTTTCTGGCTAGTCCGGTATAAGTTTGTCCACAGTCTCGAATGGCCTCGTCTTGGACTGGAAGGCTAACCGTAATCATCCACTTGTCTGGAAAAAAATCTTTAAGGGATCAAAACGCATTTCAGAATAGTTTTGTGTTAAGAATCAGGGCGGCGCGCTTATGGACCTTAGTTGCAACTGAATTCGGTGATAAAGAAGCTGCCGCGGAAGTTCTGTGTAATTCAATTCCTCCCACGCCCCCTCGCTCTCTCACTCACACCAACTCTCACCACACAGTATTCTTACCGTAGTTGAACCACAAAACAGCCAGTGGGGAAGGGGGCGGGGGGCGCTTTCTATCTACAGTTTCCTCCGCCGAATCGGAGTGGCGCTGGAGTAGAGAGTGCAGAACTTTTTAATCAGGCTGTGTGGCGCGTTCCGGCTCTCCGCGGGGTACGATGGGGTTGCTCCCCTAATAGCTCTAAATGCCACCCACCTCGATTAGCTAAATATGATAAATGAGTTTCACTTTCTAGGCGCGGCGATTACAAAGTTCCGCCCCTGCAACTTGAGAACGCCCGCTGCCTCCGGGCGAAGACGAGACGAGACAAGCGCCCGGGACTCCACGTCCAACTCTTCCCAAGGTTCTGCTGCTGACGCAGAGCGGCAAAGGGTACGGCGTGAACTCGCGACAGCTGCTTTTTTTCATGTCATCAGATTACGTAGAGAAACTAGGAAAATTCGTAGTAGACAATATGTGGAATGCTGATTCATACGTAACTGCTGAGCAAGACGTTATGACCACTGCCCACCGAGAAGTAAAATACCCACTGATGACGCTTCGGCTATGTGACGTGGTAAGGAAAGTACAGGGTGACTGAAAAAGAAAGAACAGATTTCAATTGATTATTACAGAGAAACTGTGAAAGATAGAAACACTTTGCGCATGTCCCTGTATACAGGAAGGACCAGATTTTTACATTTACTCAGACACTACACCATACACTGAACATGAGCACCACCCGTTGCTCGAGAAACATCACTCACGAGTCAACGGATGCCTGTTTACCGAATCGACGGCACCAACAATTCGATTTCTCAGTTCTTGTAGAGTAGCACCCACACAGAAAAAATTCACAAGGTGTGAGTTCTAGTGACCTGGGAGCCCAAAACCAATGAACAAGTTCTTGTTGCCTACCTCTTCCAGTCGAACATTGTGGAATGGTGGTGTTCAGAGAAAGAGGCACCTCAAGGAGAAAGTGAGGCGGGGCGCCGTCTAGCATGAAAATGAAACCACTGAAATCCTCGTCAAGCTGAGAAACAAACAGATTTTGCAACATGACTTTCCTGTCAGTTTCCTTCGCAAAAAAGAAAGGTCAGTGAACTTTGTGAACAGAACGGCACAAAACACATTTAGTTTCTGTCAGTCTCTTTCATATTTTACGACGACACCACGATTTTGTGACCCCCAATTTCTCACGTAATGGCGGTTTACTTTACCCTACAGGTAAACATCGATTCGTCCGTAAAGACGAGCCGTTCGGAGAATGTGCCCTACTCCATATCATGGAGAACAGAAATGCAAAATTCTTACCTTCTGTTATGGCTAGCAAACGCAGTATCTGCTACTTGTAAAGCTTCATATGCACGAGTCGTTTCGGAACTCGCCACACCGTTGTTTGTGGAAGTTCAAGTTCCTGGTCTGCCCATCTCGTGGAACTCTGAGGGCTCGGCGTGAACGCATCTCAGATACGCTCGACACTTTCGTCGGACGCTCGTGGTTGAGCAGTGCTCTTCCCTTTGCATATGCACATCTCTCCGTGTCTCAAGACCAAGATAAATTAACGCATCTCTGCCTCCAATTAAAATTAAACAACAGATTTTTAACATGCTTAGAGCTTCTACAGACGTCTGTACCACAGGTGAATTTCATTTTTTTTACATGTATGTATATATATATAAGGTCAAAAATTTGAAGCGATTTTCTATCAAAATGGTTCAAATGGCTCTGAGCACTATGGGACTCAACTGCTGAGGTCATTAGTCCCCTAGAACTTAGAACTAGTTAAACCTAACTAACCTAAGGACATCACAAACATCCATGCCCGAGGCAGGATTCGAACCTGCGACCGTAGCGGTCTTGCGGTTCCAGACTGCAGCGCCTTTAACCGCACGGCCACTTCGGCCGGCGATTTTCTATCGCCGCGCAGACAGTACCTGTCACGACACGACAAACGTTGCCACTTTGAACGTTAAACGTCAGAACCCACTGATTTAACTCAGATTATATTCCGTGTTAACTCCTATGTCATGCATACCTGGTATTAAAACACTCATTAGTGGACTGAAGTCAATACGGAAATTACAACACCAGAAATGTAGAACTGAGAGTAAAATGTCTTGTGACTAACAGCCAAGAGGACGACCTGGCGGCGTGGCTGCGAGTGGTAAACGGGGTAGTTCAGCTGTCACTACCAATGTTGTCTTATGAAATCTGCAATGATATATCTAGCCTTCAGAAACCACGCACAAGATTTTTCATATTCTCTCGCTTCCTACGCGCAAACTATTATTTCCACAGAGCAGGGACTTAATGACGGAAATCTAATAGATAAATGAAACACTGGGACACTGCGATACGTTTTCTCTAAAGGCCGTAGTTTTTGAGTTATTCATGAAAAACATACAAAAGCGACAAGCGACCTTCAAACGCACCCCCACCCCCGCTCCCATACTCAGCCTCCACAGGTCAGAATTTACAGTATATTGTTCATGGCATTGGCCCCTACCACTATTATAAAAAAAATTGCGGCTGTAAGAATTATTTACCACATACAACCTTTCGTGAGTTTCATTACTCACCTTATTACGCCACCGGCTTAGTCGAGCACTTACAAATTGTAAAAATGACGTTTGTGTAAATTTTACCTAACAATTTTGTGAATTCGTCAGGCGTTCTAACTACGAAACCACTCTGCTTGTAAGGATTAAGTTTGGATCGAATTGCCAAGGTACTTAGTATTAGCGTATCGTTCACAAAACTCGTTTTTATTTCATTACCCCCATGGGCAATTTTAAATTAATAATCTTAATGAAATAGCCGACTATGCTCATGGGATAATATCCCAGTCAATAGAGACCAAGAAAGGTCGAATAGAATATAGGCAGTAGCTCGTGTAGTCGGAAATGTACAGCGATAGGAAGGAGGTGAGCCTGAAGGTCACTTTTGTACGTTTTTCGAATTCGAAAACCTTGATCTCCAGCTAAAACTTATTCCAGTACAAAATTAAACTACATTAAATTTCCTACAAAAAGGTCGCGTTCATGATTTCTGGGCTAATAGTTCGCGTGTAGCGAACGAAAGAATATGAAAACGTAGCCGGCCGCGGTGGTCTAGCGGTTCTAGGCGCTCAGTCCGGAACCGCGCGAGTGCTACGGTCGCAGGTTCGAATCCTCCCTCGGGCATGGATGTGTGTGATGCCCTTAGGTTAGTTAGGTTTAACTAGTTCTAAGTTCTAGGGGACTAATGACCTCATAAGTTGAGTCCCATAGTGCTCAGAGCCATTTGAACCATTTGAAAACGTAGTGTGTGGTTTTTGAAGGCCAGACATAACGTTGCGGGCTGAATAAGAGGACATCAGTAGGGGGCATTCTGCATTCTGTAGAGGCCATCTAGTCACTGACGCCCTCCTCAAAGGGCGTAAAACTTATGTCTCGTTGTCTTTCCAGTATGCAAATGAAATTGCAAATTAAATATCAAGTTTCCACTAACCAACACTGCCTTTTAGATGGGTCTCTGTTACTGGTCCGCCGTTGTGTTCTTAGACCGTGAACGAACGTAACAGTGTTCTCGCCGGCTTACACTTACCGGTAATGCAGCAGCTGCCAGCGGCACGCAGCAGATGCGACTCGCTGCAAAGAAGCAAACAGAAGGTTGCACGCAGGGTCACGGTGCCGCCCGCCGTCGCCTGCCGGGGTCTCGGGAGACCTATGAACTGGACGCACGTTAAGCCGCCAGCAGCGACTTGTTTACGTCTCTGTGGTAGCCGGGATGCGGGGCGTGTGTGCATCGGAACGTGAAACCTCTCCGGCGCCCGGTCAACATTCCCGCTTTCCCATGTGCCAGACATACCGTGTGGCTGGTTTGCGAGCTAACATCCCAAAGATGTATGGGCTCACATGCGGTGACCCTTTGGTTAAATTGTCTGGCTGATGGCAAGTTTGCGAGATTGTATGAACCATACAACGTTAATACAACAGATAAAGACAGCACTAATAAAATCGGGAACTAAATTAACGATCCATAAATGATGTAGGCCACACAGTTGCGATTTGTTTAGAATAATGTTTATTCTGAAAGAAAACTAATAGCGAAAGAGGTCGTATTTAGAATTATTGTTACGCTCGAGAGCATATACATTAGACTCTGTTCGATCATTGACAATCTCATCGCGTATTGGATGTCCAATACTTCACCTCCTTAACTACGCGAAAAGGTAGAGCTCACACCAGGCGCGCGAGTCAGAGACTAAGTCCCGCGATACCACACAACGCGACATTTTCTAAGTCGTTTCACTTGCTAGCTGGCTAAAGACCGCCCGTCCGCTTTCGCGTCTCCACCAGCACTGTACCCTTTGGCGTCTAGACCAGAACTGCCCTGTCCGCTTTCACGTCTGCGCCAGTACTGTTCCTCTCTGCCCGTCCCCGGCCGCGTTTCCCACCCGCCGAACATCCTCGCTCAACTGACTAGGGCAGTTCGCTTTCCTGAAGCCGTCCATCTGATTGGCTACAGCTTATTCTACATTATTGTTGTTGTGGTCTTCAGTCCATAGACTGGTTTGATGCAGCTTTCCATTCTACTCTATCCTGTGCAAGCTTCTTCATCTCCCAGTACCTACTACAACTTACATCCTTCTGAATCTGTTTAGTGTATTCAGATCTTGATCTCCTTCCACGATTTTTACTCTCCACACTCCCCTCCAATACTAAATTGGTGATACCTTGATGCCACAGAATATGCCCTACCAACCGATCTCTTCTTCCAGACAAATTGTGCCACAAATTTCTCCTCTCTCCAATTCTGTTCAATACCTCCTCGTTAGTTATGTGATCTACCCACCTAATCTTCACATTCTTCAGCATTCACCACATTTCGAAAGCTTCTATTCTCTTCTTGTCTAAACTAATTATCGTCCACGTTTTACTTCCATACTTGGCTACACTCCATACAAATACTTTCAGAAACGACTTCCTGACACTTAAATCTATACTCGATGTTAACAAATTTCTCTTCTTCAGAAACGGTTTCCTTGCCATTGCCAGTCTACGTTCTATATCCTCTCTCCTTCGACCACCATCAGTTATTTTACTCCCCAAATAGCAAAACTCATTTGCTACTTTAAGCATTTCATTTCCTAATCTAATTCCCTCAGCATCACCCGACGTAATTCGACTACATTCCATTATCCTTGTTTTGCTTTTGTTGATGTTCATCTTATATCCTCCTTTCAAGACACTGTCTATTCCATTCCATTCAACTGCTCTTCCAAGTCCTTTGCTGTCTCTGACAGAATTACAGTGTAATCGGCGAACCTCAAAGTTTTTATTTCTTCTCCATGGATTTTAGTACCAACTCCGAATTTTTCTTTTGTTTCCTTTACTGCTCGCTCAATATACAGATTGAATAACATCGGGGAGAGGCTACAACCCTGTCTCACTCCCTTCCCAACCACCGCTTGCCTTTCATGCCCCTCGACTCTTATAACTGCCATCTGGTTTCTGTACAAATTGTAAATATGCTTTCGCTCCCTGTATTTTACCCCTGCCACCTTTAGAATTTTAAAGAGAGTATTCCAGTCAACTTTGTCAAAAGCTTTCTCTAAGTCTACAAATGCTAGAAACATAGGTTTGCCTTTCCTTAATCTATTTTCTAAGATAAGTCGTAGGGTCAGTATTGCCTCACGTGTTCCAACATTTCTACCGAATCCATTACATAATAAACGTTAAACTTTTACATAAAACCAACAAAATTTCTTTCTTAACATTGAATGTCACAGCCAGTAGCCTTTCTGATAAATAAATAAAGAACAAAAGTAACTGTTATGCACTAAACTTTACAACAAATATTCTATTATTCATTAAGGAGACTTCGAATGTGTGGAAGTCTTCCATGCGGGCCTCTTGCAGGGAATCAGTTGTCCTCTGCCGGCTCCGCATTGGCCACGCTTGGGCGACCCACGGTTGCCTCTTGCCTCTGTGTCGGTGCGGCGCCCGGTTGACAGTGGCCCAAATTCTGGTGCACTGTCTCACTTTGACTGCCCAGCGACGAAATATTGGGTTACCGGACTGGTTGACACTCAATTTATCTGACAACGCCTCATTGGCAGATTTAGTTTTAGTTTTACGTTTTATTCGTGAGGGTGGGTTTTATCATTTGATTTAAGTTTCAGCGCATGTCCTTTGTCCCTCTGTGTCCTCCACCCTAGTGCTTTTAGGGTGGAGGTTTTAATGTATTGCAGAGTGGCTGGCTTTTCCTTTTTATTCTCGTTGTCGGCCAGCCACTGTAATCTGCTTTCTTGTTTTACTGTCTTTTGTTTCTAGCGTCTCTGTTGTTTTCTTGTCCTCTTTTGTTTTCTTGTCCTCTTTTGTTCCTTTTAGTGTTCGTTGCCTTTCCTTCGTTCTTGTGGTTTTTCCTTTCTTTCCGTTTTGTGTTGTGTGTCTCGACTGCTTTATTCTCACACTTGTTACATTGTTTTATTGGGAACAGGACCTCTTAGTTTGGTCCCTTCCCCCCTTTTTTAAACCAGCCAACCATTCTAACGATTTACTAAGATGTCATATTGTTATCTTTCAATGTGTTTTGTGAGGAGGAAATGATGATCTGATGCCTAACTGAAAATATTGATAATGTAAATTTACTATATCTTGTAAACAAGTAAAGTTACAGAGTTGATATTTACAACATTTGTCATTTTAATGATGCGCTTCTATATGAAATGTGCGTTCAGATTTTAGCGTTCAGGTCATTGTTACAAAACTTCTTAATTTCACTTTAACATTAAATCCTAAACTATTGTAGATCGATATTCATGTTTTATTGGGATCACCATGAAAACTTATGAAGGATGGTAGATTAAAATTACTGTGGCTTCATTCCCTGAATTACTGCAGAATTAAATAGTTTTCATAAATGTTTCCGCCGGCCGCGGTGGTCTAGCGGTTCTAGGCGCTCAGTCAGGAACCGCGCGACTGCTACGGTCGCAGGTTCGAATCCTGCCTCGGGCATGGATGTGTGTGATGTCCTTAGGTTAGTTAGGTTTACGTAGTTCTAAGTTCTAGGGGACTTATGACCACAGATGTTGAGTCCCATAGTACTCAGAGCCTTTTGAACCATAAATGTTTCCCTTTATGGCCCATCTTAGGTTCAAATGGTTCAAATGGCTCTGAGCACTATGGGACTCAACTGCTGAGGTCATAAGTCCCCTAGAACTTAGAACTACTTAAACCTAACTAACCTAAGGACAACACACACATCCATGCCCGAGACAGGATTCGAACCTGCGACCGTAGCGGTCGCGCGGTTCCAGACTGTAGCGCCAGATCCGCTCGGTCACCAGCGGCCGGCGCCGATCTTAGGTCTGCCATATGTAACACTGCTACATCTCCCTGGCCACATAAGCTTCTACGGGGTTTCCCTATGACGTAGGTTCTCGTCTGTCTCACTCGCACAGTACAGCGCCTAGGCCTCATTCAGCACAATAGACGCCTGTGAATTTCCCCATCTCGTGGCGAATCTGCGCTCTTTGTGGCACACGGTCCTTGACGACAGGGTTCATTTCACAATTGCTGAAGGCTGACTATTTCCGCCATATATGTAAATGAGAGCGAAATTCTCGTTAACTCAGTGGTACGGGATTTGCGGGCCAGGAAGTGAAGTCGACAGTAGATGTATCTTATGTGCTCATTTTGCGCGTCACACCTGGACCTACAATACACAGTCCAGTTACATTAATGTGACCACTGCCTATGTTCGACATTAACCTGCAATAACCACTCACAGACGGGAGGTTGCACCATAACAGTGGAGGGTACATGAAGTGCCTACGGAGATGTGGAAAACGTTGCAGTCTTTGTCATAATGCGGAAACGGGGCGATTTATCTCGCGTACAAATGGGCATGGTCGTTGGCTTTCTGGCCGAGGGTGGAAGCATTTCCGAAACAACAAAGTATGAAAACTTTTCGCATGCCACTGTGACTCAAGTACCGGGTGATCAAAAAGTCAGTAGAAATTTGAAAACTGAGTAAATCACGGAATAATGTAGATAGAGAGGTACAAATTGACACACATGCTTGGAATGACATAGGGTTTTATTAGAACCACAAAATACAAACGTTCAAAAATTGTCCGACAGATGGCGCTTCATCTGATCAGAATAGCAATAATTAGCATAACAAAGTAAGACAAAGCAAAGATGATGTTCTTTACAGGAAATGCTCAATATGGCCACCAACATTCGTCAACAATAGCTGTAGTCGAGGAATAATGCTCATAATGGAAAACGTTGCAGTCTTTGTCATAATGCGGAAACGGGGCGATTTATCTCGCGTACAAATGGGCATGGTCGTTGGCTTTCTGGCCGAGGGTGGAAGCATTTCCGAAACAACAAAGTATGAAAACACAGCACTGTAAAGCATGTCCGGAGTTACGGTGAGGCATTGGCGTCGGATGTTGTCTTTCAGCATCCCTAGAGATGTCGGTCGATCACGATACACATGCGACTTCAGGCAACCCCAAAGCCAATAATCACACGGAGTGAGGCCTGGGGTCCTGGGAGGCCAAGCATGACGAAAGTGGCGGATGAGCACACGATCATCACCAAACGACGCGCGCATATCTTTCGCGCGTCTAGCAATATGGGGTGGAGCGCCATCCTGCATAAACATCGTACGTTCCAGGAGGTGTTCATCAGCCAGGCTGGGGATGATGCGATTCTGTAACATATCGGCGTACCTCTCACTCGTCACGTTAGCAGTTTTGCTGTCCTGCGCCATCTGTCGAACATTTCGTGAACTTTGTTTTTTTTTTTATTGTTCTAATAAAACCCCATGTCATTCCAAGCATGTGTGTCAATTTTTACCTCTCTATCTACATTATTCCGTGGTTTATTAAGTTTTCAAATGTGTACTGACTTTTTGATCAACCTGTATATAGTGCGTAGGAAAATGGCTCTGTCTAAAATCGGCGCCGAGACTACAGTGTTGCACCGCAGGCGACAGATGACAGGGGTGAAAGATTGCTGCGGAGATGTTTACTGACGAATAGACGTGGAGCTGTTGAGCAACTGCCCACTCAGATGAATCAAGGGCTACCAGTAGTGTCTCCCCAACTGTTCAGCGAACGTTGCTGCGTATGGACCTCCGCAGAAGGCTCCTGATTGATACACGCATGCTAACTGCTGTTCATTGGCGACTCAGGCTGGAATTTGCTCGCCAGTACTGCTCCGAGCGAGGTGGCACAGTGGTTAGACACTGGAATCGCATTCAAATGGTTCAAATGGCTCTGAGCACTATGGGACTCAACTGCTGAGGTCATTAGTCCCCTAGAACTTAGAACTAGTTAAACCTAACTAACCTAAGGACATCACAAACATCCATGCCCGAGGCAGGATTCGAACCTGCGACCGTAGCGGTCTTGCGGTTCCAGACTGCAGCGCCTTTAACCGCACGGCCACTTCGGCCGGCCGGAATCGCATTCGGGAGGACGTCGGTTCAATCCCGCGTCCGGCCATTCTGATTTAGGTTTTCCGTGATTTCCCTGAATCGCTCCAGGCAAATGCAGGGATGGTTCCTTTGAAAGGGCACGGCCAACTTCCTTCCCCATCCTTCCCTAATCCGATGGGACCGATGACCTCGCTGTCTGGTCTCCTTCCCCAAAACAACCCAACTCCAACCCCAGTAATGCAACTGGACGTCCACTAAGTAGAGACAGGTGGCCTTTCCAGATGAATCACATTTTATGCTCCACCGGACAGATGGCCGTTGGCATGTACGGTATAAAACGTCTGAAAGCAAACACTCTGCCACAATCGTCGGGGCGTTATGGTCGTGGTTTTCGTTGGGTGATCTCGCCATCTTGGAAGGAACAATAGATCAACATAAGTATATACATCTATCCTTGGGGACCATGTTCACACCTAGATCTTTTTTTTTTCTCTCGGCACGATGTCATCTACTAGCAGGACAAGGCAACGTGTCACACAGCTCGAAGAGCACCAGAATTTTACTTTTCGCTCGTGGCCGCTAAATTCCCCGAATTCAAACCCAGTCGAGAATTTGTGGGATCATCTGGATCGGGCTGTTCGGGCCATGGACCCTCAGCCGAGCAATCTAATACAGCTGGCCGCGGCAATAGTGACGGTATGGCTCCACATCCATGTCGGTATCTCCAGTACAGCATTGACTCTATTCCTGTACGTTCGAGCTTTAAAAGGTGGTTATTTAGGCTTTTGACTGATCGGTCATGTTAATGTGAGTGGACCGTGTATATCGATTTCTAGCCGCGCCTTTGTGCTTTTGTGTATAGTAGGGCCAGTTTTCAGTGTCTAGAGACCTTTCTCTAGCCCGGAGATGTGAGGATCCTCGTCCCCAAATCCTCCAAAATTTGTTGTGGAGGCGGTTGTAGGGGAAGGTCGTTTTCCAAGGATGGCAGATGTCGCCCTGCACTTGTTTGGACTTAGCGAAGGGCGGCAATCGGCAACCACTCCTCGTGTGGGTGTAGAAGTTATGTGCCGCCTGGGATTGTGGTGGTGTTTTCTTACAAGGGAAGTGCATGATCTCGAACACTCAAAACCTCAAGAAAATGTACTTAGAATACAAGCCGCTTATCCCAAAAATAGTGGTATGAACAATTTGTATGAAAAACTGCACGTGTAATAACGAGAGCTGTTTGTTTGATAAATTATACATGTAGCTAGAGAAGAACTTCAGTATGAGAAGAAACAAAATACCGGTATAATAGGATCAAAAATTCCCATATTACACACTGACCTATTGATATATTTCCCTCTGCTTAAAATAATTGCGGTATTTGAACAACGAACTTTTTCTACTTACCTGGTGGTCAATGACAGCTACTCAATCGTTAAAGTTGAAGCGTGAAATTTTAATAGAGTGGTCAAAGCAAAGTGGAATAGAACTATAAGCACATCGGGCTAAAGCCACCTCTTCGCATGTAACATCACTTCTTCGTTCAACCAGTCCAATATTAAACGCCACACTAATTACACATTACAACGATGATACTAGACTGCTTGAGTTCTGCAGAAACTGATTAGACTCATTGTGTCAGCATGTCTGTTGTAACAATGCACATGGTTCTAAAATTTTATAAGAGTATGATGAAGTTTGTTTGACTAATAACTGTCGGCGGGGACAGGGATTTTCTCTGCCTCGTGATGACTAGGTGTTGTGTGATGTCCTTAGGTTAGTTAGGTTTAAGTAGTTCTGGGTTCTAGGGGACTGATGACCATAGATGTTAAGTCCCATAGTGCTCAGAGACATTTGATCAATTTTTTTCTGAGGTCATCAGTCCCCTAGAATTTAGAACTAGTTAAACCTAACTTACCTAAGGACATCACACACATCCATGCCCGAGGCAGGATACGAACCTGCGACCGTAGCGGTCGCGCGGTTCCAGACTGTAGCGCCTAGAACCGCTCGGCCACCCCGGCCCACGAGCGGGATGCAGTCAACCCTTGTGCTCCTAGCTGAGGGGCTACTTGACCGAGAAGTAGTGGCTCCCGTCATGAAAACTGACAGTGGCCGAATGAGCTGTGTGCTGACCACATGCCGTGTATCCGCATCCGGTGACGCCCAAGGTCTGAGGATGACACGATGGCCGGTCGGCACCATTGGGCCTTCGAGGCCTGTTCGGGCGGTGTTCCAAAGTGATAATAATACTGCGTATACTCAGGTCTCATTCGTAAATATTTTTGTGGTCAGTTATTGGACTAAAAAAAAATTAAAACATTTTTATGCATTTCCATATCTTAAGTCCAAGCCTCATTGTCATCAGTCAAAACTAGTAATACACACTAACAGCAAACATTCCTTTTCAAGCATAACGGACGTTGAACAAAAGAACTACCGCCACCTTTTATTCTCCTGTTTGTCTTTGGGTGTCCATCAAAGCTTCGTCTCCAACTTCCTGAAACAAATAGCTATCAACTGGCTGTTTGAATTGATTTTCAGTTGATAATGTTTTTCGAGATTGTTGTTATTTTAGTGTTACTGCTATTGATCTTCAAGCTTTTTGTCATACTTCATCTATTAAATTGTTCCATTCGTTGTGGAAGTTTGTGGTACACTTTTTAGAACAGATTCATGTAAAGAAACAAGCTACATTTCATTTCATCCAACTTTTTTTTGAAAATTTCGTAACACTGTTTCATTCGTGACAAAGTACTACGCCATCAGCAGAGTGAAGGTGGTTTTTTCGGTTTAAAAATACGAAAACTCTCTCTAGAGCTTCTGAGGTTAGTTTAAATAACAATAATAATAATAATAATAATAATAATAATAATAAAAGAAGAAATTAACACAACTAATCGTAATATCCATACCCAATTCAACAAATATACAAAAGAAAACAGGAGAAAAAATTGAAAAATAGATCCAACTGGCTGAGGAAGTCAAGGACATGTGGCATCAGGAAAAAGTTGACATGCTAATTATGCTATCAACTACAGGAGTCATACCACACAATATCCACCAGTACATCAACGCAATACAGCTACATCCAATAGTATATATACAACTACAGAAATCTGTAATTATTGGTACATGTTCAGTTACCCGAAAGTTCCTAAATGCAATGCAACATAAACCGTACAGTTAAAAGGAAGTCACGCTTGATCAAGGTCCGCGTCACTTTCCATTTTTAACCAGACATAACATCTGAGAAAGGTAAGAAATAATAATAATAATAATAATAATAATAATGTACCTAAATGTAAATTTTGCTTCAGTTCATCAATACATCGTTCTTCATATACACTATGCTCATAAATTAAGGATAATGATGAAACAACGCTCTGGTGGACGGTTTTCGGGTTTAAATCACTTCGGGGTATGACCATGCGGTGCATTTGACCTGCGGTCGTCACCCGGTGGCGCTGGCAGCAGTCCACAGACGCAGACGTGTGTTGGTGCATGTCAGAGTACGGTGCAGCGAGTAAGTGTGCAGATGTTTTCAGACGTGCTAATTGGGACTGTGTGTTGAAAATGGGGCAAAGAACACATATTGATGACGTTATGAGGGGAAGAATACTAGGGCGACTGGAGGCTGGTCGTAGCACGGGCCTTCCGTGTGCCACAAAGTGTGATCTCAGGATTATGGTAACGATTCCAGCAGACAGGAAACGTGTCGAGGCGCTACAGTACGGGACGTCCACAGTGTACAACACCACAAGAAGACCGATATCTCTCAATCAGTGCCCGCAGACGGCCACGGAGTACTGCAGGTAGCCTTGCTCGGGACCTTACCGCAGTCACTAGAACAGTTGTCTCCAGACACACAATCTACAGACGACTGTACAGACATGGTTTATTCGCCCGGAGACATACAAGGTGCATTCCACTGATACCTGGTCACAGGAGAGCCCGTAAAGCCTGGTATCAAGAACACAGTACATGGTCATTGGAACAGTGGTCCCAGGTTATGTTCACGGACGAGTGCAGGTATAGTCTGAACAATGATTCTCGCCGGGTTTTCATTTGGCTTGAACCAGGAACCAGATACCAACCCCTTAATTTCCTTGAAAGGAACCTGCATGGAGGTCGTGGTTTGATGATGTGGGGTGGTATTATGGTTGGTGCACGTACACCCGTACATGTCTTTGACAGAGGAACTGTGACAGGTCAGGTGTAGCGGGACGTCATTTTGCACCAGTATGCACACCTTTTCAGGGGTGTTGTGGGTCCCGCCTTCCTCCTGATGGATGATAACTCACGGCCCCACCGAGCTGCCATCGTGAAGGGGTACCTTGTAACAGAAGATATCAGGCGAATGGAGTGGCCTGCCCGTTCTCCAGACCTAGCACATGTGGGATGCTCTCGGTCGACGTATCGCTGCACGTCTTCAAACCCCTACGACACTTCAGGAGCTTCGACAAGCACTGGTGCAAGAATGGGAGGCTATACCCCAGCAGCTGCTGGACCAGCTGATCCAGAGTATGCCAACCCGTTGTGCGGCCTGTGTACGTGTGCATGGTGATTATATCCCATATTGATGTCGGGGTACATGCGCAAGAAACAGTGGCATTTTGTAGCACATGTGTTTTGGGAGGGTTTTGTCAACTTGTCACCAATAGCGTGGACTTAGAGATGTGTCGTGTGTGTTCGCTATGTGCTTTTACTATTAGCTCCAGTTTTGTGTAGTACCACGTTGTGTGGCACCACATTCTACAATTATCCTTAATTTATGAACATGAGTGTATTTGTGAACAGTTTTATGGCTTTATTCTAGATTTGTTATATCGTCAGTTGGTAATTCAGTATGAAGTACCGTATTTTACATTAATATTATTTGTGAAAGATTTTGCATTTAGCTGTTTAAATAAAGTGATTTCTATGTCATTGGAATACTGTTGCTGGAAGAAATTTCGTTTACGGAAGTTAGGCGTAACGGAAGATTAGGTTATAACGTCCAATTGAGCCGGCACTCTAACCTGGCACCTTCTGCTATCTACATCTACATTCATACTCCGCAAGCCACCTGACGGTGTGTGGCGGAGGGTACCTTGAGTATATCGGTTCTCCCTTCTATTCCAGTCTCGTATTGTTCGTGGAAAGAAGGAATGTCTGTATGCCTCTGTGTAGGCTCAAATATATCTGATTTTATCCTCATGGTCTCTTCGCGAGATATACGTAGGAGGGAGCAATATACTGCATGACTCCTCGGTGAAGGTATGTTCTCGAAACTTCAACAAAAGCCCGTACCGAGCTACTGAGCGTCTCTCCTGCAGAGTCTTACACTGGAGTTCATCTATCATCTCCGTAACGCTTTCGCGATTACTAAATGATCCTGTAACGAAACGCGCTGCTCTCCGTTGGATCTTCTCTATCTCTTCTATCAACCCTATATGGTACGGATCCCACACTGCTGAGCAGTATACAAGCAGTGGGCGAACAAGCGTACTGTAACCTACTTCCTTTGTTTTCGGATTGCATTTCCTTAGGATTCTTCCAATGAATCTCAGTCTGGCATCTGCTTTACCGACGATCAACTTTATATGATCTTTCCATTGTAAATCACTTCTAATGCGTACTCCCAGATAATTTATGGAATTAACTGCTTCCAGTTGCTGACCTGCTATATTGTAGCTATATGATAAAAGATCTTTCTTTCTATGTATTCGCAGCACATTACACTTGTCTACATTGAGATTCAATTGCCATTCCCTGCACCATGTGTCAATTCGCTGCAGATCCTCCTGCATTTCAGTACAATTTTCTATTGTTACAACCTCTCGATATACCACAGCATCATTAGCAAAAAGTCACAGTGAACTTCCGATATCATCCACAAGCTCATATATGTATATTGTGAATAGCAACGGTCCTACGACTCTCCCCTGCGGCACACCTGAAATCACTCTTACTTCGGAAGACTTCTCTCCATTGAGAAAGACATGCTGCGTTCTGTTGTCTAGGAACTCTTCAATCCATTCACACAATTGGCTTTCCGCGGGCAAGTACAGTGCCGACTGAGCCACCTAAGCACGCCTCACGACCCGTCTTCTATAGCCGCGATGTTAAGGCGCTACGCTTCAGACCGAAGGGTGGCTTGAGGCTTATAGATGTAGATGTACGTAGCGTTGCCGCAGTTCTCCCGAGGAACTGTTGCCAGTGGAACGACGTTCGTGAACGGGACGCGACGCGGTAGATACGCGGCTAGGCAGCAACAGCTGGACGAGCCGACTCGCCACTGGTGTACCCGTGGTCACGGCTCACCGCCGTTACCTTTGTGCGCGTAGCCGAGCCCACCCCTGCGTCCCTAGCCGTGAGACGCTGCCGGCTATTGTGGGCGGGGCGCGCCGCATCGCTGAGGCGGCCCGATTTTTACTGTGCGCGGAGATCTCCCCACAATGGGATTCCTGCCCTGAAAGCGAGCGGCCGTGACGTGCTTATTGAGGCCGGGCGGCCTGCCCGTGGCGCTGGCTCTGCTGCGCCCTGTTTGAAGTGAGGCGGGCGGCCTGCGTTTTGTCCGCCGTAATGGGGGACTCCACACACACACACACACACACACACACACACACACACACACACACACAGCGGCCGCAGCCGTCCAGGGCTCACGCTTTAAACACGCCTATCTCTTACGTATCACACCTCGTGGGCGTAGGTACGGTCGAGTCACACAGCTCATTATTCAGGGTAACTGAATCCATTCGAAGCTGACCAATCTGAATGCTCTCCTTTCTTTACTACGATTTTAATTGCGTGTTCGGCGATATCGGTGCCATACCAGGTACTACTTCTTCTCTTTCTTTTTCTCCTTGCGTCACCGAGCGAGGAGACGCAGTAGATAGCACAATGGACTCGCGTTTGGGAGGACAGAGGTTCAAAACCCCGACTCGTCATTCAGAGTTAGATTTTCCGTGATTTTCCTAAATCGCTTAAGGCAAATGCTGGGATGGTTCCTGCGAAAAGGCACGGTCGATTTCCTTTCCCTTCCTTCCCTAATCTGTTGTTTGCAGATGACGCCGTTGTTTATCGACTAATAAAGTCACCAGAAGATCAAAACAAACTGCAAAACGATTTAGAAACAATATCTGAATTGTGCGAAAAGTGGCAGTTGACCCTTAATAACGAAAAGTGTAAGGTCATCCACATGAGTGCTAAAAGGAACTCGTTAAACTTCGGTTACGCGATAAATCAGTCTATCTAAAAGCTGTAAATTCAACTAAATACTTAGGTATTACAGTTACGAACAACTTACATTGGAAGGAACACACAGAAAATGTTATGGGGAAGTCAAACCAAAGACTGTGTTTTATTGGCAGGACACTTTGAAAATGTTACAAACCTACTAAGGAGACTGCCTACACTACGCTTGTCCGTCCTCTTTAAGAATACTGCTGCGCGGTGTGGGATCCTTAACAGATAGGACTGACGGAGTTCATCGAAAAAGTTTAAAGAAAAGCAGCACGTGTTTTACTATCGCGAAATATGGGAGAGAGTGTCACAGGAATGATACAGGATTTGGGCTGGAAATCATTAAAAGAAAGGCGTTTTTCGTTGCGATGGAACCTTGTCACGAAATTCCAATCACCAACTTTCTCCTTCAAATGCGAAAATATTTTGTTGACACCGACCTACATAGGGAGGAACAATGACCACGATAAAATAAGGGAAATCAGAGCTCGTACGAAAGATATAGGTGTTCATTCTTTCCGCTTGCTATACGAGATTGGAATAATAGAGAATTGTGAAGGTGGTTCGATGAACCCTCTGCCAGGCACTTAAATGTGATTTGCAGAGTATCGCCGGCCGCTGGTGGCCGAGCGGCTCTGGCGCTTCAGTCTGGAACTGCGCGACCGCTACGGTCGCAGGTTCGAATCCTGCCTCGGGCATGGATGTATGTGTTCTCCTTAGGTTAGTTAGGTTTAAGTAGTTCTAAGTTCTAGGGGACTTATGACCTCTGCAGTTGAGTCCCATAGTGCTCAGAGCCATTTGAACCATTTTCTGCAGAGTATCCTTGTAGATGTAGATGAGCTTGTGCTCCGCCTCTAATGACTTTGCTGTCGATGCTGCGTTAAACAATGAGCTTCCTTCCTTTCTTTTTGTGTCTTCTATATAAAGGGTGACAATTATTGAACTATATGAAAAACAAACACAAATTAGTTACACACTACGGTGTGCACACACTTTATTCAACATGTAAACGTCACTACAGATATTCGGATTTAGGTTATGACATGTTCCATATGCCTCCCATCATTGGCGATGATGTGACGCAGACGAATAGCGAAATTCTGCATGTTCGCTGAAGTGTCTGGACATCGACGCTGTCGATGACTTCCTGATTGCCTGTTTCCAGCTCAGCAAAGGTTTTGGGTTTATTACTGTATACTTTGTTTCTAATTTAGCCCCACAAAAAGAGTCGCGTGTGTTCAGATCCGCAAAATATGGCGGACAATCGAGGCCCATGCGAGTGGCCACTGGGTACCCCAGAGCCAGAATGCGGTCCCCAAAGTCCTTCTCCAGTACATCGAACACTCTCCTGCTTCGATGATGTCGAGCTCCTTCTCGCATGACCCATATCTTGTCGAAATCAGGATCACTTTGGATGCTGGGGATGAAATAATGTTCCAGAACCTTCACGTGCCGTTCGGTAGTCATCGTGCCATCAAGGAATATTGCACCTATTATGCCGCGGCTGGACACTGCGTACCGCACAGTCACCCGTTGTAGGTGAAGAGGTATCTCGATCGCGAATAGCGGATTCTCAGTCCCCCAAATGCGCCGATTTCGCATATTTGCGAAACCATCCAAATGAAAATGGGTTTCAGCGCTAAACCAAATCATAATACGCATACTAATTCCCATCATGCCCCGCGGCCGACTGTACAGTTTGAAGGTCCTAACGGAAACCGTTCAGAGGTTACGACGATTTTATTGCATGTAGTTCAAGAATTGTCACCCTGTATTTACACTCTTCTTTCGTCTTCAGGCGGAACCTCACTCTTACATCCATGTTTGCTTGTAAATAAATTTCTTTTTGACAGACTTGAACAAACACAATTTTTGCTTCTTTTCTACCCAGACATTTTTCGCTGAAGTTGCAGCAAAGTCAGTGGAGTTTTTATTTTCCTTCTATTAAACAACAGGAAAAATTGATTTTTGATATCTGTACATATAGAAATCCAATTTTTAAGTATAATATTCGCAATATTACAGTATGATCATAATTTTTACCTTTGGACCGTCTAATTTCAACTGAATGAAACATAACTTTCGTGCCATATGCGTTTCGCCTTTATTAACTGCAAGGAATCTTCTGTGGCATGAAATATGTACATAATTTTTGTTTATACTATTTAGTTTACATTTTGGGACGATTTATTCATAGATTATTAACTACAGAGTGTAAACAAAAATTATGTACATATTTGAGGCTGCTGAAGATGTCTTGTAAAGAACAAAGGCGAAACGCGTAATTCACGAAAATTGTGCTTCATTCTGTTGTAATTAGACGGTCCGAAGGTAAAAATTATCAGCATGCCGTAATATTGTACGCAGTTGAGAACGACAGGGTTACAAAAGATGAAGCTGTTACTACCGTATTCACACATTGGGAAAACAGAAAAAAAATGTATATACATTGTTAACACATGCTGCGGTTTCTGTGGTTTTCAGCACTTCGCGTGACCCCTGTAGCTGCTTCTCTTTTACGGTTTGTCTTCTGCACCAATAGAGAACTTAATATTATAATAGAAGTCTTATTTTCATCAAAAATTTAGTGCTATACCATTTCACGACACGTGCTTTCACTAATATTACCAAAGAGGTTCTAATAGAACAAACTTCAACTTTCATATTTAATTTCTAAGTTCAGTATAATTATACGTCAAACTCCTTTTCACAGATACAGAACTTTTCAGTAATACTATGAATTCTGTGACTCACACGGGCTTGACGAACATTACAAATCTATCTTCACCCCATCTTACTTTCTCAAACTTCCACGTTTAACTGTTTTCTCATTAGTCATAATAGAAAATGCACTTTCACACGAATTTGTTACAGAAAACTGCACAGTAAAACGATGAACGCTCTTTTAATTAGATGATGGTTATCTCGCTGAATAGAAATCCAGAAGTTGCACAAATCTGCGAAGTGGAATTAAAGATAACGATCACTCATTTAATAAGTGATCTGTATGAACAGATATTAAAAAGCAATTTTTCCTGTTGTTTAATAGAAGGAAAATAAAAACTCCACCGACTTCGCTGCAACTTCAGCGAAAAATGTCGGGTTCAAAGTAAGCAAAAATTGTGATTGTTCAAGACTGCAACTATATCTCTGACGTCGATCTGTTGTAGAATTTTAGAACATGTTTTTTGCTCGCGTATGATGTCATTTCTGGAAACACAGAATCTACTCTGTAGGAATCAACATGGATTCCGGAAACAGCGATCGTGTGAGACCCAACTCGCTTTATTTGTTCATGAGACCCAGAAAATATTAGATACAGGCTCCCAGGTAGATGCTATTTTCCTTGACTTCCGGAAGGCGTTCGATACAGTTCCGCTCTGTCGCCTGATAAACAAAGTAAGAGCCTACGGAATATCAGACCAGCAGTGTGGCTGGATTGAAGAGCTTTTAGCAAACAGAACACAGCATGTTGTTCTCAATGGAGAGACGTCTACAGACGTTACGGTAACCTCTGGCCACAGGGGAGTGTTATGGGACCATTGCTTTTCACAATATATGTCAATGACCTAGTAGATAGTGTCGGAAGTTCCATGCGGCTTTTCGCGGATGATGCTGTAGTATACAGAGAAGTTGCAGCATTAGAAAATTGTAGCGAAATGCAGGAAGATCTGCAGCGGATAGGCACTTGGTGCAGGGAGTGGCAACTGACCCTTAACATAGACAAATGTAATGTATTGCGAATACATAGAACGAAGGATCGTTTATTGTATGATTATATGATAGCGGAACAAACACCGGTAGCAGTTACTTCTGTAAAATATCTGAGAGTATGCGTGCGGAACGATTTGAAGTGGAATGATCATATAAAATTAATTGTTGCTAAGGCGGGTGCTAGGTTGAGATTCATTGGGAGAGTCCTTATAAAATATAGACCATCAACAAAGGAGGTGGCTTACAAAACACTTGTTCGACCTATACTTGAGTATTGCTCATCAGTGTGGGATCCGTACCAGGTCGGGTCGACGGAGGAGATAGAGAAGATCCAAAGAAGAGCGGCGCGTTTCGTCACAGGGTTATTTGGTAAGCGTGATAGCGTTACGGAGATGTTTAGCAAACTCAAGTGGCAGACTCTGCAAGAAAGGCGCTCTGCATCGCGGTGTAGGTTTCGAGAGCGTGCTTTTCTGGACGAGGTATCGAATATATTGCTTCCCCCTACTTATACCTCCCGAGGAGATCACGAATGTAAAATTAGAGAGATTCGAGCGCGCACGGAGGCTTTCCGGCAGTCGTTCTTCCCGCGAACCATACGCGACTGGAACAGGAAATGGAGGTAATGACAGTGGCACGTAAAGTGCCCTCCGCCACACACCGTTGGGTGGCTTGCGGAGTATAAATGTAGATGTAGAACAAAGATCAGAATGTTCTGTAACATATTATCGCAAGCTTTTCATTTGTTTCACGCTCTGAATTTCCTAGTCTTGTGACGCTCTTGCTACTGTTTCTCGACGCCTCGAGGGTTGTTGGGACACTCAGTTTGGAAATCTCTGGTGAGCACAGTACGTGTACTCTTACATCTGCAGGTTTCCACATTGTCTTCACTTCAAAACTTGGACTTGTGCGTGCACCACCGCCCTCCTACCTCCCGCCCTCACAAATATTATTGTTAACAAGAGTCTGACAGTCCCAGTCGTGAATTTTAAATGTAAATAAGATATTTGTTAGCAAGTTCTCTATTGTTGCGGAAAACAAAACGGGAAAACAGCTACAACACAAAATATTAAAACCACAGGAACCTAAGCATTTGTTAGCAAGATACTTCAATTTTCTTTCTGTTTCTCAAATTTCTGAATACTTTACTTAAAAACTGTTCGGAGTTAGTGTTCTGTGTGTAATGATCTTGTCATCGATTGGGCATTAAGACCCTACTGTTTCTTACTTTTAAAAAGTCATGATTTGATCCAATTGTGTTTAAATGCTTCCAATTTCGGTCCAATAACGGAACATGGTCAGGCATTAATAAAGACATTAATTACAGCTCACGTATCCGAACATGATCATTTGTATCGAAGTCATTGTTACCAATTTGCTTTATCGAAATTATAAAATGTAGAAAAGTAACAGAGCGACACATGAGTGAATGTGTTGTCAGCGAGAAGCGCATGTAACTGTAATTAATGTCGTTCTTATTGCCTAAAGATGGTCTGTTGTTTGACCGAAACAGGTAATGTTTCGATGAAACAGTGACATAGACTTTTGGCAAATCATGATTTTTGAAAAAAATTGAAAGGTATTGATCTTCGCCCCCCAAAATGTCCCTTATTTATGCTTAAAGGAAGATTACTTCCATTTTCTATTTTTATTTCTATGAAGAAAGGTACTATGTATTTTTTCCTAAAATATTTACATACCTGTCTTGATAACTGATTCTCACGCATTTTGTAGAAATTTCCAGGAGAGACCAATCTTCATTTTGTCATTATCACTGATATTTTCTTAATAGTTAATTAAATTTTTCGCAATATTTCCCATTTACTTCACATTTTCCGCCAGTATCTGCAGGTTGTCATCTATCTTAATGCTATTTTTCTGTATAGGTGTATCATATAGATATCATTCAGTACCTACTACTGTTACAGTGCTACACTCAAAAGCTGCTGGAAAAGTCTATTACTGACATGCATTATCTAGCATTTATTACATGTGTTGGATAAACCGTTACTCTCTAAAGTATTTATTTTGTCTAATCCATTATACATTTAACAAACGAAGATAATTTACTATATACAATACATTATCAGCAAACAGTCTTTCTAAGAGATCGTTTAACCAATACTGAGAAGAAGACAGATCGTATCACGAAGTCGTGGGACACTGCAGCCATTACACTTGTTTCTGATTAGCCTTCTCCCCCATCTCCCCCACTTCCCTGCCTCTTCCCTCCGCTCCTTCTCCTCCCCCCCCCCCCCCCCCCACCTCGCGATAACGACCTATGTTTCACCAGTCACAACCTTTTCAAATCACACATTCACGAAGGCTGTGCCTCCAATCGTCAGAGTAGTTTTAAATCAAACGCCTTTCAGAAACCAAGACGTCTGGAATTTAACTGTTCACTCAAGTCCATGTTTTCAAGATGATAAACGTGAGACAAGCGTTTGCATTTCTCATGAGTGATGCTTCCAAAAGTGTGCTGATTTTAGTACTTTTTCAGTCAGTATGAAATCGATTGTATCCGAGATCCACGATCCCACAATAAATGTATGTATGAGTGTCGATACTTCGGACATTGCGTGACATTAGGGTTGTCATTTGTCAATGAATTGGGGAATATTATCGTGTTGTTTTTTAAGTGACTTGTCTAGGTTTCACTAAGCAAGAACAAGCTCCCAGGTAGACAAATAACCATAAATTCTTTATTAGCAATAACACAGAAAGACAGTTCTTATTAAACGACAAGGGCGGCAGTTAATGAAGTCACTGAACAGAGCAAGACTTCTTAGATCACTCTGAAAAATGTCACACTGTTTAGACTTGTATAGCCAGCCGCGGTGGCCGAGCGGTTCTAGGCGCTTCAGTCCGGAACCGCGCGACTGCTACGGTCGCAGGTTCGAATCCTGCCTCGGGCATGGATGTGTGTGGTGTCCTTAGCTTAGTTAGGTTTAAGTAGTTCTAAGTTCTAGGGGACTGATGACCTCAGATGTTAAGTCCCATAGTGTTCAGAGCCATTTAGACTTGTATAATCGCTGACAAGTCTGACTGTTATAAGCTCATAGAGAAACACTGTAACGGTGAACCTGACAATACGTTCTATGTCCTGAAGGAAAATTTTTCAGATCTATGTCTACAATTCACAATCACAGAAAAGTCTAAGATCGCTGAATACCAGGTCCTGGCGCTGGCGTCCATGAGACCCAAGTTCGCAGAGTGGACTGCTGGTGGGTGGATCGTCATGGCTCCTGAGTCGATGATTCAGGATGGTGCATTAGCTTCGACTGGCTTGGCAGTGGCCGTGCAGCATCTTAAATACAGCTGCGGGGAAGGATATGCCATGCGCCATCGCAGACGGAAGTAGGGCCACGAGTGCCGCTCCTTCAAATGCCCATGAGGATGCTATATGTAAATTGGATGTCCTGCTGCAGCTGACACCAGTGATTCCCTTCAATTTACATATAATGTTTCACAGCTGTGGATTATGTATGGTGTCTGTTCTTTCGGACAGATATAGCGAATTGTTATAATAGATGGGGATGCTGCCTATTGGTCAAGAGGGCACTTCGGATCATAGAGACTGTCGGAGTTCCATATGACAACAACCCGTTCGTGTTGTCATTCTTCGGAAATGTTTGTTTTTGGCTTATGGTAGTGCGGCGTCTAGAAGGCCAGGTTTTCGGCTAGCTGCCTCACTGTCCTGGAAGCAGTGTGGGCTCCGTCATGGACGCCACTGGCCTGCTTACCGGCTGACAGCCGTTACGGCGGGAGGTGCTGTGGCCACTGTGGTTGGTCGAGCTCAGACACTGGACGTGGGGAATATAGGACAAAAACCGTGATGGAGTCACTGTTTGAAAAATCTAAGCCTCTGCTTCAGTGCTGCTGATGGATGCATTTGGGGGACCATATATTCTCCTGCAGCTGAACTTCTACCATAGCTCTACTGAGAAGGCGAGTGAATTGCACTGAGGCCCAGTGACAGTTGCCTCTTCAAAAAAACCATTGTCCCCATCTCGTGATGAAGCCTATGGTGATGGTGGGATGGCCTTGAAGAGGGGATATCACGGACTACAGATTTTACCGTAGAAAGCTGTGTGCTGAGGTCCGTCATGCAACCTCTCCACTGGGCTTGCCGCATCCTACAGAGTAGATTGATACGACATCAAAACTAGTGTGGGCGCATCATCAGCGTTGTGGCCTTAACCAATTTTACCGTTTGAAATTTGAGTCTGAATGAAACGTTCTGCTTTACCACTGACGCTGGATAGAAGGGGCCATTTGCAGAAGTTGAATGCCGTTAGTTTCACACAGTTGGCGAAATTCGTGGGACATGAATTGAGAACCATTTGGATAACAATGGTTGCTAAAAGCCCTTCAGTGATAAAACTCCTCGTCAGAGCTTGGGTGGTTTCGGCTGCGGTTTTAAAATGCATTCGAGAAAAATAAGGAAATGTACTTCCCGCATCTACTCGTATGAGCCGATGGGATCCCAGGATTGGGTTTGTAAAGTCAAGATCGGGCATGGATGACGGTTTCGTTGTGCGCGTAGGTGCTTCATCATGCTGGGACCGTTGGGAAGTTGCAACCACACGTTTAATTTCCTTATCAATGCCCGCCCAGAACACTTGTTCACGAGAAATCCGTTTTGTGACAGCCAAACCCCAATGACTTCGATTAATCAAAGTTAACGCATGGCACTGTAGTACTTTCGTGTTGATGACCCTGGTTTCCTGTTTTCGCTGGGAAGGAGGAAGAGGACCCCATTTAATGTCGATTCTTCGTGGCACCTATGCACTAGGCAAGCAGTCGTTGGTTTTTCATAAGTTTTTATCCGCTGGCCAACTGTGTTGGACATACCGCCTGACATCTCTGAGGGCGGCGTCTTCTGGCATCAGTTTCGCAATCAACTAGGAATTGATTGGAAATCGTGCGACAAGCAATTGCGATTTGTGTGGAAACAAACTTCAGGTGTGTTGTCGAAGATCGAATCTTGCCCCACTAGGAGTCGAGATAGAGCGTCTGCGTTGGCATGTCAGATCGTGGAATGATTTTGAGTATAATAAGTGTATTTCGATGAGAATATGGTCCATTGCGGGTGTCGCCATGCCGTTTAGGTAGGTACGACCACGGTTGCACTGAACAAGGGCAGAGGTGGTTTGCGGTCTATAAGGAGAATAAATAATTGTCTATATAAATAATCATGAGACTTTTTTAAGGCGAATATTATGGTGTATTGACCACTAGGGTGTGCTTGGATTCCTTGTCCAGTGGAAACTCCAAGTACGCCTTCAAGAAGTCTGTCTTCGCGAAAATGATGCCTCCTGATAAATGTGACATGATATATTCCACCGTTGAAGTGGTATAGGCATCTGCCACTGATTAGGTGTTCACAGTTGACTTGAAATCTCCACAAATACTTGAAAACTAGTCACGTTTTCGGATTAGAACGATTGGGATAGTTTGCGGTCATTGTCAGGATACTGTCGTTGCCGATAAATCTGAATGTCAGACGTCTGTAGAGCAGCACTAACAGTAAGTTCAGTGTGCTGAAGGACCACTGTGCGGACGGCTGTCCGGAGTTCACAATCGCAGTAAACTCTAAGACCACTGAATATAATGTTCTGGCACAGGAGTCGATGTTGCCAAGGTCGCAGAGTGTCGCTCGTGGTGGGCTGCTGGTGGGTTGTCATGGCTACGGAGGAGATGGATGGTGCGTTGACTTCGACAGGCTCAGCATTGGCCCTGCGGCATCTTTAGTGCAGCCGCGGCAGGAGGGCGTGCGGTCTATTTGCGTCCACGTGCCGTCGTCGACACAAGTAGGGCCGTAATAGCCACACCTCGTAATAGCTATGGGAACGCCCCCTGTTGGCAAAGCGGGCACTTCGTATGGTGAAGGCGGCTTTCGGGGTTACACATGACAACAACCTGTTTTTGTTATCATTCTGTAATGTCTCTTGCAGCGCTCTCTCCGCGATATTTTCAGAAATTTTATAAATTATATAACTCAGTACATATCTCGAAATATCTCTTCTTATCTTACCGATTCCTAAACTTTAATATACGATGATTATCAATCCAAAGTAGTTTCAAGCCCTATTATTCCTTGGAGCGTCCATTTACTCCATGGAATAGCTTCTCTGCTATCTGTTTTCTCTTATGAAAAGAATGAGGCAATGCTTACCGATTAGCCGTGAAAAGGAGGAGGATGTATATGTATGTATTGTTGAGCTAGTCGCCATCTTGATGAGATTCTATATGAGAAGGAATTTAATACATGAACTAAACTAAAGTAAGTGTGTTCGCGTATTATTTAACTGATTATTATTGACAGTGTCCGCTTTCTACGCTGTGTTGCACTGGATCAGTTGGGAACGTCTGATTTACACTGGACGAACCCGCCGTTTTGTATGCTCAAGATATCCAGTTACTTCCAATAAATAGGCGAACACGGTCTTACCAGCAGATCTCCGGTCTTCCCCATGTGATCACCGAAAGTTAATAATTATTACAAATGTTTTCAGGAGATCGACTGACGATTTTCGTCGCACCGAGACTTCGAAATTGCTTCACTGCCTTGTGGAATTTAAGTTAAGCTAAATTTAATCAGGATAGAACAGTATTGAACTGTGTGAATGTGATAAGCCTGCTTTGTGAATGAAAATTCCCTTAATATATGCATGTTTTTACTATCCTGATCAGTGAAGCTAAATCAGGCCGGTGTGAGAGAGGTTTTTAAATTTTTTGAATACCACAAAAAAAATATTAAAATTCTTCGGAAACATTTTGTGTTTGGCTTGCAAAACTATGGCGCCTAGAGGACTATGCTTCAGCTACATGCGTAACTGTCCTGTTATGCTGGTAGACTAAAAATCGGGACACAGCAGTTTTATGTTTGTGTTTCAAACTACCTACATGTTGAAGATAAAGATCTAGAGAAAGTAAACTATGAAATTTATATAATAGTATTTTGCTACCTAGATCAGAACTTCTGAGGTGCCTCTATCATCATATTTCACACATAAGGCTTCTATTTATTATTATAGTTACGTAGTTTACGTGGGGTGTTGGTGTGGCGGCATAGGTTCGGACAGACTGCATTCTTGATGCTATTGCACATCGTAAATGCGTGTAAATATGTTATTAAATTTATAGCAAATGTGACTTTTCGAAATTGTCTATAAAGCTGTTCCTGAAACTGGAGGGATATTATTGTGGATAAACAGGAAGTAACCTTATGGGTCCTGAGAGTTCTTGCTCTGGCTTAAACTCAACATTCGTGGTTTTTCTAGCATTCATTCTGAAACCAGCAGATTACGTGCCATGTACCATTTAATTTTGGGAGGAAATAAATGTTTGGCACAACGTAAGCACAGGGAGGAGTCGGTTGATAGAACATACATACACTCCTGGAAACTGAAATAAGAACACAGTGAATTCATTGTCCCAGGAAGGGGAAACTTTATTGACACATTCCTGGGGTCAGATACATCACATGATCACACTGACAGAACCACAGGCACATAGACACAGGCAACAGAGCATGCACAATGTCGGCACTAGTACAGTGTATATCCACCTTTCGCAGCAATGCAGGCTGCTATTCTCCCATGGAGACGATCGTAGAGATGCTGGATGTAGTCCTGTGGAACGGCTTGCCATGCCATTTCCACCTGGCGCCTCAGTTGGACCAGCGTTCGTGCTGGACGTGCAGACCGCGTGAGACGACGCTTCATCCAGTCCCAAACATGCTCACTGGGGGACAGATCCGGAGATCTTGCTGGCCAGGGTAGTTGACTTACACCTTCTAGAGCACGTTGGGTGGCACGGGATACATGCGGACGTGCATTGTCCTGTTGGAACAGCAAGTTCCCTTGCCGGTCTAGGAATGGTAGAACGATGGGTTCGATGACGGTTTGGATGTACCGTGCACTATTCAGTGTCCCCTCGACGATCACCAGTGGTGTACGGCCAGTGTAGGAGATCGCTCCCCACACCATGATGCCGGGTGTTGGCCCTGTGTGCCTCGGTCGTATGCAGTCCTGATTGTGGCGCTCACCTGCACGGCGCCAAACACGCATACGACCATCATTGGCACCAAGGCAGAAGCGACTCTCATCGCTGAAGACGACACGTCTCCATTCGTCCCTCCATTCACGCCTGTCGCGACACCACTGGAGGCGGGCTGCACGATGTTGGGGCGTGAGCGGAAGACGGCCTAACGGTGTGCGGGACCGTAGCCCAGCTTCATGGAGACGGTTGCGAATGGTCCTCGCCGATACCCCAGGAGCAACAGTGTCCCTAATTTGCTGGGAAGTGGCGGTGCGGTCCCCTACGGCACTGCGTAGGATCCTACGGTCTTGGCGTGCATCCGTGCGTCGCTGCGGTCCGGTCCCAGGTCGACGGGCACGTGCACCTTCCGCCGACCACTGGCGACAACATCGATGTACTGTGGAGACCTCACGCCCCACGTGTTGAGCAATTCGGCGGTACGTCCACCCGGCCTCCCGCATGCCCACTTTACGCCCTCGCTCAAAGTCCGTCAACTGCACATACGGTTCACGTCCACGCTGTCGCGGCATGCTACCAGTGTTAAAGACTGCGATGGAGCTCCGTATGCCACGGCAAACTGGCTGACACTGACGGCGGCGGTGCACAAATGCTGCGCAGCTAGCGCCATTCGACGGCCAACACCGCGGTTCCTGGTGTGTCCGCTGTGCCGTGCGTGTGATCATTGCTTGTACAGCCCTCTCGCAGTGTCCGGAGCCAGTATGGTGGGTCTGACACACCGGTGTCAATGTGTTCTTTTTTCCATTTCCAGGAGTGTATAAGACCTCTCAAGCACTGCAACCGAGATGGAGTCTTTCTGCTTTGTGATGGCTTGACGTCAAATGGATCATATTAATAATTCCTGGTGATAGGGATTATGGGAGTTCGGTAATACCGATCTATAAATTCAAAGTATTACATAATTCAGTCGCAAGAAATTTATTTTATAGGTGTTACAAGTGGAAGTTTTTGAGCTCTGCGACTGTAGATTAGAATTTCATCCAAAGAGCAGAGTACTAGCTGCATCAGCAGGTTTACTACCGAATAAATTTAGCAGAATCCATTTTGCGCCACTTTCACTTTTTGGGAGACTACATATAGTGGGAATTAGTGAAGTTCGGTGGCAGGAGGAACAAGACTTTTGGTCAGGTGAATACAGGGTTATAAATACAAAATCAAATAGGGGTAATGCAGGAGTAGGTTTAATAATGAATAAAAAAATAGGAGTGCGGGTTAGCTACTACAAACAGCATAGTGAACGCATTATTGTGGCCGAGATAGACACAAAGCCCTTGCCTACTACAGTAGTACAAGTTTATATGCCAACAAGCTCTGCAGATGATGAAGAAATAGATGAAATGTATGACGAGATAAAAGAAATTATTCAGGTAGTGAAGGGAGACGAAAATTTAATAGTCATGGGTGACTGGAATTCATCAGTAGGAAAAGGGAGAGAAGGAAACATAGTAGGTGAATATGGATTGGGGGGAAGGAATGAAAGAGGAAGCCGCCTTGTAGAATTTTGCACAGAGCATAGCTTAATCATAGCTAACACTTGGTTCAAGAATCATGAAAGGAGGCTGTATACATGGAAGAAGCCTGGAGATACTGACAGGTTTCAGATAGATTATATAATGGTAAGACAGAGATTTAGGAACCAGGTTTTAAATTGTAAGACATTTCCTGGGGCAGATGTGGATTCTGACCACAATCTATTGGTTACGAACTGCAGATTGAAACTGAAGAAACTGCAAAAAGGTGGGAATTTAAGGAGATGGGACCTGGATAAACTGAAAGAACCAGAGGTTGTAGAGAGTTTCAGGGAGAGCATAAGGGAACAATTGACAGGAATGGGGGAAAGAAATACAGTAGAAGAAGAATGGGTAGCTTTGAGGGATGAAGTAGTGAAGGCAGCAGAGGATCAAGTAGGTAAAAAGACGAGGGCTAATAGAAATCCTTGGGTAACAGAAGAAATATTGAATTTAATTGATGAAAGGCGAAAATATAAAAATGCAGTAAATGAAGCAGGCAAAAAGGAATACAAACGTCTCAAAAATGAAATCGACAGGAAGTGCAAAATGGCTAAGCAGGGATGGCTAGAGGACAAATGTAAGGATGTAGAGGCTTGTCTCACTAGGGGTAAGATAGATACTGCCTACAGGAAAATTAAAGAGACATTTGGAGAAAAGAGAACCACTTGTATGAATATCAAGAGCTCAGATGGCAACCCAGTTCTAAGCAAAGAAGGGAAGGCAGAAAGGTGGAAGGAGTATATAGAGGGTTTATACAAGGGCGATGTACTTGAGGACAATATTATGGAAATGGAAGAGGATGTAGATGAAGACGAAATGGGAGATAAGATACTGCGTGAAGAGTTTGACAGTGCACTGAAAGACCTGAGTCGAAACAAGGCCCCGGGAGTAGACAACATTCCATTAGAACTACTGATAGCCTCGGGAGAGCCAGTCATGACAAAACTCTACCATCTGGTGAGCACGATGTATGAGACAGGCGAAATACCCTCAGACTTCAAGAAGAATATAATAATTCCAATCCCAAAGAAAGCAGGTGTTGACAGATGTGAAAATTACCGAACTATCAGTTTAATAAGTCACAGCTGCAAAATACTAACGCGAATTCTTTACAGACGAATGGAAAAACTGGTAGAAGCGGACCTCGGGGAAGATCAGTTTGGATTCCGTAGAAATGTTGGAACACGTGAGGCAATACTGACCTTACGACTTATCTTGGAAGAAAGATTAAGAAAAGGCAAACCTACGTTTCTAGCATTTGTAGACTTAGAGAAAGCTTTTGACAATGTCGACTGGAATACTCTCTTTCAAATTCTGAAGGTGGCAGGGGTAAAATACAGGGAGCGAAAGGCTATTTACAATTTGTACAGAAACCAGATGGCAGTTATAAGAGCCGAGGGGCATGAAAGGGAAGCAGTGGTTGGGAAAGGAGTGAGACAGGGTTGTAGCCTCTCCCCGATGTTATTCAATCTGTATATTGAGCAAGCAGTAAAGGAAACAAAAGAAAAATTCGGAGTAGGTATTAAAATTCATGGAGAAGAAGTAAAAACTTTGAGGTTCGCCGATGACATTGTAATTCTGTCAGAGACAGCAAAGGACTTGGAAGAGCAGTTGAACGGAATGGACAGTGTCTTGAAAGGAGGATATAAGATGAACATCAACAAAAGCAAAACAAGGATAATGGAATGTGGTCGAATTAAGTCTGGTGATGCTGAGGGAATTAGATTAGGAAATGAGACACTTAAAGTAGTAAAGGAGTTTTGCTATTTAGGGAGTAAAATAACTGATGATGGTCGAAGTAGAGAGGATATAAAATGTAGACTGGCAATGGCAAGGAAATCGTTTCTCAAGAAGAGAAATTTGTTAACATCGAGTATAGATTTAAGTGTCAGGAAGTCGTTTCTGAAAGTATTTGTATGGAGTGTAGCCATGTATGGAAGTGAGACATGGACGATAACTAGTTTGGACAAGAAGAGAATAGAAGCTTTCGAAATGTGGTGCTACAGAAGAATGCTGAAGATAAGGTGGGTAGATCACGTAACTAATGAGGAGGTATTGAATAGGATTGGGGAGAAGAGAAGTTTGTGGCACAACTTGACTAGAAGAAGGGATCGGTTGGTAGGACATGTTTTGAGGCATCAAGGCATCACAAATTTAGCATTGGAGGGCAGCGTGGAGGGTAAAAATCGTAGAGGGAGACCAAGAGATGAATACACTAAGCAGATTCAGAAGGATGTAGGTTGCAGTAGGTACTGGGAGATGAAGAAGCTTGCACAGGATAGAGTAGCATGGAGAGCTGCATCAAACCAGTCTCAGGACTGAAGACCACAACAACAACAACATACGTTTCATAAGAAGTAGCCACGCTATTATTTACACTTGTAATCTGTGTAGTATTTGTATGCGCATCACTTAAGTGACGATGTTGTGTCATAATATGTTAACAAATATGTCGAGCTCGTGCTTGTATGGATAATTTTAAGTGAGCAAACACATTCAGTTGAGTTGTAGAAATATTGTGCAGAAAGGCTCAGAAATGTCCTTATTGATTGACCCGGATTTATACCACACATGACTGGCAAGTGTATCTATGCCTTTTCAGAACGAATTTTCACTCTGCCATAAAGTGATCCCCTAGGCTGTGGCTAAGACATTTTTCCGCAGTATCCTCTCATGTAGGAGTATTAGTCCTGAAAGTTATGCGGTAGCACTTGGGCGAAGTGTGGAAAGTGGGAGGGAAATAATGGCGGGCTGGTCGTGGATCGTGCCTGAGTAGCTCAAGCGGATTGATCACATATCGCGAAAGGCAAAGTGTTGGGTTCGAGTCTCGGTCCGGTTAACAGGTTTAATCTGCCAGGAAGTTTCATTATCTGTTGAGACTGCTTTAGATCTGCAACTTCCTGGTCAATATTGACTACCCGTTTTGGTGCACATCATATGCTTGCGTGTCAATCATTAGCCAATCATGTCGCGAGGAGGACGGTGACGTCAGTGGTCAGTTGACTATACAGTGTGTGGAGTTCTGAGAACCCACGTATGTAGCAGACTTCACCATGCTCGGAAGCAGGGGACTGGAGGCGTCAGCTGGCATCGGAAGTTAACGTATTTTCGCGGAACAACAAAGATTTTGAAATCTTGTTTGTGAATGTTTTGTTTTACTCGAAAAGAGTGCGTAATATGAAGTTAAAATCTTCTGGGCTGTTATACCGCGTCATATTTCCTGCATTCTCCTTCAGGTACTTCTCCTTTTGCGACAGTAGCCAGTGTGCATGACTCTGGCAGCGGTGGTCACGAAAATGTACAGCGCAAGAAGGCGGCTCCGGACAGCCACGTGGCACTACCGAGAGGGAACACCTTCGTGTTCGGCGTATGGCTCTGGCGCATCGTAATGCATCTGCAGCAATTTGACCAGTAGGTGGCACAAAGAACTGTTACAATTCGGTTACTTCAAGGAGAGCTCAAAGCCAGAGGATCTGTAGCGTTCATTTCATTGACACCAAACCACCGCCATTTGCGACTTCAGTGGTGTCAAGCGAGAGATCATGGTAGAGCAGGATGGAAGTCTGTTGTGTTTTGTGACAAAAGCTTGTTCTGCCTCGGTGCCAGTGATGGCTGTGCGTTGGTTAGGAGGAAGACAGCTGAGAGCCTGCAACCAGCCTGTCTGTGTGCTAGACACACTGGACCGAGCCTGGAGTTATGGTCTGGGGTGCGACTTCGTACGACAGCAGCAACACTCTCGTTGCTACACCACGCACCCTGACTGCAAATTTGTACGTCAGTCTGTTGATCTGAGCAGATGTGCTGCCATTCGTGAACAGCATTCCTTTTGGTGTTTTCCAACAGGACAACGCTCTCCCACATACGCTGTTGTAAACCAATATGCTCTTCTGAGTGTCGACATGTTGTCTCGGCCTGCCTCAGCAGATCTGTCCCCATCAGAGCACATATAGGACATCATCGGACGACAACTTCATCGTCATCCACAAACAGCATCAAGCACCCCTGTATCGACGAAGTGTAACGGGCTTGGAACTCCATCCCATAAACTGACATATGGGACATGTACAACACAATGCTTGCATGCTTGCAGTCAACAGTCTGACGGCTACACTGGTTATTAACGAGGACGTAGGACTCATAAATGGCTCAAATGGCTCTGAGCACTATGGGACTCAACTGCTGTGGTCATCAGTCCCCTAGAACTTAGAACTACTTAAACCTAACTAACCTAAGGACATCACACACATCCATGCCCGAGGCAGGATTCGAACCTGCGACCGTAGCAGTCGCACGGTTCCGGACTGCGCGCCTAGAACCGCGAGACCACCGCGGCCGGCGAAGACGTAGGACAGCAAGGTCCAGTTATGTAATAACTTTTACCAACGGCCTCTTTCGTTTAGTATGAGGCAGTGGTACTAGTTGTCTGTTAAAACCGGTTTTCTCTCCAGGTTATTTCTGAAGTCACCTTAGACAAACCTTCCAGGTGTTCTACTCTGCATCCACACCACGACGAGCAGTTTCTGCATGTTCAGTTCCACAAGTACTTTTATTGCATAAAAATGCGTTAATACACATTCTCTGAGTTAATTGTATTAGATGTGTTCCTATAAGGGGCATTCAAAAAGAAACTAGCTGGAGGCATAATTACACAAACCAGTACCTGTATGTCAGAAGTATTGACACTGGCTGTTGAGACACTTGTCCCACTGTGACTTAAGGCGGTATAGGGATGTCTCATAAAATTCCCGGGGCTGCGATGTTAACCAGTTCCGCACTTACAGCTGGACGTCGTCGAACGAGGTGAATCGTTTGCCCCTCACAGCCTTTTTAAGGGGACCAAAAATGGCGTAATCACAGGGAGAGAGGTTCGGACTGTATGGAGGGTCGCCGAGAACCTCCCATTTGAATTTCTGTAGGAGTCCCGCGACTGTGTTGGCCGTATGGGGCTTTGCATTGTCGTGGACCAGAATGACCCCACGGGTGAGATTGCCTGCTAGTTTCGATTTGATCGCTTGGTGAAGGGTGGTCAAGGTTTGCGATTAACGCTGGGCATTCACTGTTGTCCCGTGCTCCAGGAAGTGAATCAGAAGGGGGCCATCTTGGTCAAAGAATAACGTCAGCATAACCTTTCCTACACTCGTGTGGACGGCGACGTCCAGCTGCATGTGCGGAACTGGTTAACATCGCAGTCCCGGGACTTTCATGAGACATCCCTATACCGCCTTGTGCCACAGTGGGACAAGTGTCTCAACAGCCAGTGTCAATACTTCTGACATACAGGTACTGGTTTCTGTAATTATGCTGCCGGCTCGTTTCTTTTTGAACGCCTCTTATATATATATTTGGAATTTTACATTTTGCTTTTTATTACTGTTACGTTCCACCTCTTACTCGCATAACTGTCTGCTTATCTTTGACTTATAATTTTTAGCAATCAGATATTCCTTCACCTGTTCTGAAACACATTTTTGTATCTACACAAGAGCTGACCAGCTGTATTAACGTTCTTTTGATCTTCTTTTCCTCTTTTACAGCCCGATATTATTGATCTAAATTTCCTTAGCGAACTTGTAAGTATTCGTAACTTTTGTTCGCAGTAGCTTGGGATGAACTAAACTGATAAGATCGTCATGAAGTCACATTTTGTCATGGGACGTTTATATCCTGTAGATGGGTTGTGACGGAAATAAGTTGGATTTTTATAGACTTTAGGTAGTTTGTGAAGGAAATAATTGCAAAGATGGACTTAAAATACCTACAAAAACCAAGCGGAAGTGATAAAAGTAAAAAACAGACGTGTGTTTCTGTTGTGAAAAACATAGCAGGGTTACAGCATATAGCCATTGTTGTATAGTTAATATGTGGAAGCACTGGAATTTTAGAGCAAGGTCATACGTGCAAGGTGACGTGGTTAAAGAAGACAGAAGAACTGTTAAATCGAATTGGTAGCCCAAAATTTAGGGAATGTAGATTAGGTGTAAAAAGAAGAGTAAGATAGCTGTAATGAAGAATAGTAGAAAAAATATTTAAATTAAAAACAGTCTTTATGGCAACTGCGAAGACATGAATAAAAACATACCACTCATACCAAGGCCTCTGCAGTTTCATCTGATTAGACACATGCTTCACTCTAGCAAGAGCTGTTTTATTGCTTTTAATATGTTGTCGAAGGAAAATTTTAAGCTATATTTTGGAAATTTGTGTTAAGGTCTTATGTGATCAAATTGCTGAGGTCATCAGTCCCTAAGCCCACACACTATTTAATCTAGCTTAAACTAACTTACACTTAGGACGACACACACACCCATGCCCGAGTGAGGACTCGAACCTCCGACGGGGGGGGGGGGGGGGGAGTCGTCGCGCGGACCGTGATAAGACGCCTGAGACCGCGGGGCTACCCCGCGCGGCAATTTTAAGCTAACCTGAAGAAGCCCCATGAAGGCGAAATCTGGTGTTAATAAAAGAATAAGTTGCAACCGAAAGTGTTTTTATGGTATCATAGATCGAGATCACCCTCAACGGCGTCTCACAGTTGACAGACAGTCGCCGATAGCGAACGCGCGAGGACCCGGCGGATCCAATGACGCTCGCCCGCTGCGCCACGTCTTCAGCGGCTCTGTCTACGAGCGCCCTCTGCCGCTGCGATACAGGCTGGTTGACAGCAGCTACACAAATAGTCTGTCACAGTCTTCAACAATCTTCAGTTTAATCAGCCTTTGTCAGTTCGCCCGTGCATTAGGAACTAGAGCCTTCCACTGCAGGATGCTACTAATTTGCTTATTTATAAGAGAGGGACTTTATTGTCGTTTCTCCTTTTCTACATTTTCTTCACAACGCTTTGGAAAGCCACAAATTACGTAAAACTTATTGTTTATCGTAATCACTTCTGCTGAAGTCGAGGAAATCTTAATGTTTACTGTATTTACGTTTTTGCTAATTATTTCTGTTGATGTCCCGTTTCCTTACGATGATAGCTGTTGCACCAATCTGTAGCCCACCTCCTCTTACCGTTGTGCATGAAGTAGCACCCAGCATTTTGAAATCAAATACTCCACATACAGTAGCCAACAGCCTCGCCTCAATGGTACCACCAGTCCCTGTCAGATCACAGAATTAGGCGTTGTCGGGCATGGCTAGCACATGGATATATAACTGCCTAAGTCTATTGAACACTGTTGACAAGCGTGGTGCACTCACCCCTTGCGAGGCCAATGGAGGAGCTACTTGACTGAAAAGTAGCGGCTCCGATCACGAAAACCGACAACAGCCGCGAGAGTGGTGTGCTGATCACGTGCCCTTCGATATCCGCGTCCAGAGACGCCTATCGTTGAGGATGACACGACGGTCGATAGCTCCCATTGGAGCTTCCGAGGCCGGTTCGGACGGGGAGACAAGAAAGAGAGAGAAATACGGTTGCTGTACCTGACGGCCTAATGTCGTGGAAGAAATTTTACAGTAGAAAGAATAGTGAGGAGTTAAACATCGAAGAGTTGGGGACGATATAGTGAAAGACGCTACAAGGTTCTGCCCTGTAGAAACTGAGGTTACTACGAGAAGTAGACATAAGATTTTCATTATCATCTCGTTAAAATAAAGTTTAGAATAATTTTTCTTCAGGTACGTGACTGCAGCTCTGGTACACGTTCAAATCTTCTGGTAACAGTATCGTAGCAGGCCGCTGAAGAAGCCCAAAAATTGTGCAGACCACTGACGAAGGGGACAGAGGTTGCGCCATTTTGTTTTGCGTGTACCAGGACAGCCGACATGCATCAAGAAATGAGAGAACTTCATTTCTTCAAGAATTTACGACTATCTTTCGCAGTTAGAAAGACATTGGCACCGATATGCATCAAGAAATAAGAGAACTTCATTTCTTCAAGAATTTACGGCTGTCTTTCGCAGTTAGAAAGACATTGGCGTCGGTTTGTACAGCATTCTTCAATAAAAGAGTCCTACTGGTATCACGTACTGACAGCGAATTATGTCTAGAGCACAGTACTGATTAGAAGTGATATGTGAACAGTGGAAAAACCATAAAAAGATGGAACTAGAAAATTGTAAATGTGCTGGCAATCAGTAATTTAAAAATTGAGCGGATTAAGTAAGAAATAAGGAAATACTACACACGATAAATGAAAAGTCTACGGGAAACTTAATACAAAAATATATTGGCATTGAAAGGAGTAGCAAAGAAAAAAATATCGTAAGTGTAGACAAAGTACGGAATGTGTAAAACACGTCATCCATTACAGTAGGTATCCCAGGATAAAGAGATTGGGATCAGATAGAAAGATAAGGGGGGCAACCGCAGAACAACCGAAAGAGTGTTGAGTATTTGGAAGAAAACTGAGCTGGACTGCTGATTTCCATTACAAATATTTCTCATGTCAATTTTTTTCGGGATGCGACTTATTTTGAGACTGACTTGGAGACCATGCTGGAAAAGTCGTTTGGGAGTCTGTGTATGTTAGCGCCGTTGTAATCTGCGAGTGCTGAGCTGATGTTCCAATTTGGACCCAGATAACGTTGCAAACGGAGACCACTCGGCCCGACACAAAAAAGGAGACGCGGCAGGCAGGGATCGCTTTGCCTGGTGCGTGTGCGCCTTTGCCGGCAGCCGGCGCGGCTGGAATCCGGTTAGGAGCGACCCTTGTTTTTCCAAGGCAGCCGTCACCGCCGCGCCACCAGTAGAAAGTGTTGAAAGAAGAGCGGAACGTGGGGGCGGGGGGGGGGGGGAGAGGCCCTAGGGAGGGAGCGTGGCCACTGAGGACAGCTGGGCTCCAGCACAGCCAGCAGGTGGCCGGGTCAAGGACCACTTCATCTCCAGCCGCTGTGTATACTGCACTCTACAGCTAAGCTACTTGCGGCTCACTCCTGTGTCACTGCGCCCTCGTACACACACTATTTCCGGGAATCTAATGTCCCTCTTCAACGATCGACTTCTCTGTCTCAATTGCCTATTCGTGACAAGTGAGTCTACCACAGCGCCCCTGGCGTTTAACTCCTATACTGACAAGGAAACATCACAAAATTAATCTCATATTTTGAGGAGAAAAAGCGCACTTGCAAGATACTGGCCCCAGCAATCAATACGCGAGAAAATCTAGGCCATAATTCTGATTCTGAAAGTACAGCTTTTAAACATGTAACTAGCTCCACCGCACTGAAACCGCCTAGTGCCCGTTACCGAATGAATAAGATGTTCTTGTTCATAATGTCGGTGAAGCAACAAGTGATAGTGCTTTGCTCGCTGTGTCAAAGTGCGCAGTTTCCACCCTGCACCCGTACCACTTGTCTCTTTGTTCTGAACCGTTTCATGTTGCGATTCATAAATGCAATGCAAAGTTAACGAAATGAATGAGTTTGTCATTAAAGTAGTTGCATAGTGTTAATCAATTATTAACATGATTGTTGCGCACTATTTCCTTTTGACTGAAAAGCTGACATTATTAAGGCGAAGTTTTGCAGGAGAAGCGCTATTCTTCAACGTGATTGACCATACTTAATTGTAAATCGCAAATCATTAACTCCATTTCGTAATAATTTTTCAGTTACTTACGTTTATTCAGTTCGAATTCGTGGCATTTATAAAATAATACTGACTACAGAAGTGCGTGAGTTTGACATATTACGCAAAATATAGGTCTGCAGGCTTTCGTTGAAATCTTCTGCGTTGTTAGGTCGCGTCATATTGCTGCAAACATTCGTCATTTTCACCCGTTTGCTGGGACCTTCAGGACTTCGTAGCGTTTACTGTAGATTCGAAATTCAATGCCCAATCTACAGGGGACACCACAAGTACCTGAAGGAGAATGCAGGAAAAAGGCGGCATGACTTCGATATTGCTTGGGATGCTACCGAGTTCCTGCACCCCAAAGTTGCGTCGCCGATAATGAACCACTATAGCTTTCAGAGTTAAACTCGCACCCTACCCCTCCAGACAGACAGATCTTAATGGTTTTCCCACTGGTCACTATGTTAGTCCCATTCCGTATCGCTAAGTTCAGTTCATTATCTTGCAGTTATCCACATTACACGAAGTAGAAATTTGATCTAACAAGGGGAGGCCGCCAATTGCGAAATTCAGATTCGATTCGTACTGCGCATAATAAAAGCTCATGGCCAGAGGTGTAATGTGGCAAAGCACCAAGATGCACTTCTCAGCCGTTGTCGAGAAAATCGACAGTTAAAAGAAACCGTTGCACTGAAATACTCTCTACGCTTAATAATTCTCCACAGCGTCGTGGCGCAGCGGTAAGCGCTCTGGTTCGTAATCCGAAGGTCGCCGGATCGAATCTCGCGCTATGCAACCTTTTTTTCAGTATTTGTTTTTTATAATTCAAATATATATAATTCCCGGCAATCAGTTGCAACAATTATGCATATAATAAGTTGTTGAAAGTCGTTTGTCGTGGAAAAACTGGCGACTTCGATCACCATTATGTTTTCCGCAAACAAAGTTGTATTTCACAAATGTTATTAATTGTCTTCATAATGTTAACCACGCATAGTTAACGGAAGACGTAGAAACGATATTCCGAAACGAATACGTACAGCGTAAATCAAACGTTCGAATTATAATAGAGACCCCACGAACACAAATTTGCTGTGGCGGGTATGAAATATAAACCCCGTTACTCGCTCGTTACACTTGAATGACAGATGTTGAATGGGCCGAAACGAGCCGCCGCATAACAGCGTAGTTGCCTGCTAACTTCGAAAGAAGGTAGATGCGGTCCCTAGCGCAACTTATAACATCGTCGAAAATCAGTGCGGACGGTAGAGCTTTGGTACACCCTGTTAAAAAAAAACGGGAAAATGGAGGCGGTACAATTGGAGAGCGATCCGCCTTCACCAACATGCATAAGCAATTCATTAATACTTTATATATATATATATATATATATATATATATATATATATAATTTGAATTACAAAAAACTAATAATAAAAAAAAATTGCATGGCGCGAGACTCGATCTGGCGACCTTCGGACTACGAAACCGAGCGCTTACCGCTGCGCCACGACGCTTTAGAAAACTATTAACCGTAGAGAGTATTTCACCGAAACGGTTCCTTTTAACTGTCGATTTTCTCGACAACGGCTGAGAAGTGCATCTTGGTAATTTGCCACATTACACCTCTGGCCATGAGCTTTTATTATGCGCAGTATGAATCGAATCTGAATTTCACAATTGGCGGCCTCGCCTTGTAAGTAATTTTTGGTGTTTTCTTATGATTGTACACCGTCGATGCTTTGCCGTAGACAACAACGTCGTCAGCAAACGCTGACACCGCCCTGAATGGTAACGGCACGCAGCCCGCACCAAGTTGTGCTCCACGTGACAGTGCCGTGCAAAAGCCCGAATTCAGAAGACATCGTTACGGGCGTGAGCGAGACGCCAGCGTACGTAGCCCCTTTGCGGTAGGTGGCTGTCCGCCCTGCGTTGCCTGCTTTGTTTTCGCAGCTGGGACACACAGGCCGCCACTGCCGCCCACGCACGCTAGGATTCCTGGGGCGTCCCGCGGTGCTTTCCTAGGCGCGCACCCGAACAACACGAGGTGTGGTCGAAACTATACACAGCACAGCAGAATGCCTAACCGCTTGCGTGGTCCTTGACAGAATTCGAATCACTGCCACCAATAACCGCTGCCAGAGGGTGCCAACACTGGGACGCATAGAAATGGCGCTTTCGAAAACGAAACAGGTTACTTCATGGACTAACGATCATTTTATATCATTTTTAATAAATAACTTTCATTAAAACTGTTTCTGTAATCTCTTAGATTTGAAAATACATCATCACATCATAATCATTCCTGTCACCATCATCATAATCATAATCATCAACATCGTTGTCGTATCGTCATCTTCACGGTCGTCATGGTCAGTGTCACCACCGTCATTGCTGTCACCGTCACCCCTACATCTACAACCACTACTGTCACAACCACAACGACGACCACCACCACCACCACCACCACCACCACCACCACTACTTCTACTAATGAGGTGACATCGACTGCTGAATAAACGCCGCCTCTACACTTTTCCACTTGCTTCAGTCTTCAGAAAGCATGATGTTCCCCTGATATTCTCCCAGGTGATCTATCCGCCTTCCATTAGATCTAGGACTTTTTCTATTTCTTGGAAGCGAACGAAGAACGTCCTTTGACCATATATCGTCTACTGCATATCCCAGAATGGCTTGTAAAATTTACGTACTGACGTTGGAGAATCTTCGCAAGCGCGGAACAGTATTCTGTGTGTGTTTTTATTTCTTTAATTAACGCAAATTGAATACTATGCTTACGTACTCCTTAAACAAAGTCCAAACGTGTCTTAGACTTAGTTAACCAAATGGGCTCAGTTCGCACAAGGCAATCGTGCTCGCCGTACGTTGTAGTTACCACTTGCAAAATTACTGAATAGTGAACTGTGCTGGACCTGAAAATTATCAAACCACTACTCAAGCAGCATCTCAGGAACCGCGGCGCACCACGCTTCCCTTATTGCTGAGAACTGTTACGAAAGATTGCTGGCTCGTACATTGCAAAGTGAATAGGTGCTTTGTTTTCAGGCCAGACTACACGGGAATATGGAGCTACGTCCCAGGCGGCTACCTCGTATCAGTGTGAATGAACGCAGCCACGTGGCTGTATGGGGTGTTTCCGTAAGAGCGTGCAAAAATTTAACAGGACGTAAACGATGCTCCACTGAACAATTTGAGATACGGAACCTAGGGTCGGGGAGGCCAGCTTTAGGAGATATTAGAAATAAAATCACATTATTGTGTACTTTTTAGTTACATTTGTTAACTCCAAATACCGTCCGCTCCCGGTAGCTGAGAGGTCAGCGCGACAGAATGTCAATCCTAAGGGCCCGGGTTCGATTCTCGGCTGGGTCGGAGATTTTTCCGCTGAGGGACTGGGAGTTGTGTTGTCCTAATCATCATCATTTCGTTCCCGTCGACGCGCAACTCGCCGAAGTGGCGTCAAATCGAAAGACTTGCACCCGGCGAACGGTCTACCCGACAGGAGGCCCTAATCACACGACATTATATTACATACTGCAGATACCATCATTGACACAATGAACGTATCATTTGTACTGTATCTACTAAACGTGCTGTAACTAACAGCCATTAACCTTAATGGAAGCATGGCATCAGCGAAGAAGATTCTGACGCAACCTGACAAATATCGTGGTGGGTTTCGAATCACATCGCAGGCAGCTGCAATTCTGGCGACTAATTCCATCTCCTTGCCCACAGGGGTCTCATGCACAAGTGACTTTAGATATCCCCATAGGAAATAATGAAGGAGATTCTGGTCAGGTGACCTCACCGGGCCGGCCGAGGTGGCCGAGCGGTTCTAGACCCTTCAGTCTGGAACCGCGCGACCGCTACGGTCGCAGGTTCGAATCCTGCCTCGGGCATGGATGTGTGTGATGTCCTTAGGTTAGTTAGGTTTAAGTAGTTCTAAGTTCTAGGGGACTGATGCCCTCAGAAGTTAAGTCCCATAGTGCTCAGAGCCATTTGAATCATTTGTACATTGTACCACTACTAGCCATTTCATTTCCTCTTCCACTCGCGAAAAAGAGCACGGAAAAAACGACTGTCTATGTGTCTCCGTATGAGCTCGAATTTCTCTCTCTTATCTTTGTAGTCCTTACGCGAAACGTATGTTGACGACTCCACCTTTCTCTGTCTATCTCGTCCTCCTGTTACTCTCCATCCCCTCCTCCCCTCTGTGTGTCCATTGCCTCTTCGCTCTCTGTCCATCTGCTCTGCTCCCTATCTGTGTCCATCGCCTCCTTACCCCGCTTAGTCTTCCATTTCCTCTCCTCCACCATTTTGTCTATCATCCGCACCCCAACAGAAAGTTGGTCATTCATCTCCCAAAGTATTTATCTCCAGACAGTAAGTAATATGTGCACCAAGTTTGGTTGAATTCTATCCAGGGGTTGAGGAGGACTTTATTACTCATGGCTTCGCCCATGTATGCATACGTCACTAGCAATTTCATACTGCAGTTACGTTTTGGCCCGTCTCATTATTTATGACAGCAAATCTCTTGAACTATGTGTCGTAAAAAAATGGTTCAAATGGCTCTGAGCACTATGGGACTCAACTGCTGAGGTCATTAGTCCCCTAGAACTTAGAACTAGTTAAACCTAACTAACCTAAGGACATCACAAACATCCATGCCCGAGGCAGGATTCGAACCTGCGACCGTAGTGGTCTTGCGGCTCCAGACTGCAGCGCCTTTAACGGCACGGCCACTTCGGCCGGCTATGTGTCGTACAATGGCTTAATTTTGAAGATATATTCAGCGGCATACGTGGATACTGTTCGTCAAATGTGTTGCGACTACAGGTAATTGCAAAGAAGTAATAACTTGAAATGTCATGTCTGGTGCGGCAGTGTTACTGCACGAACAGCGAAAATGTGGTAAGCCATAAATTTAGTTCTTTTCATCATTTTGCGAAGGTCATCAGCGAGGGGAATTTCGTAAGGGTTTGAAATGATGTTTGAAGTTTGTTAAAAGTCGCAAACTGCACTCATTCTCAGATAATGGTCGAATGAAGACTGGGTATTGGCATGTCGTGAGATACTCTTGTTTTTCACCTTCGTCCGCCCCCGGTAGCTGAGTGGTTAGCGCGACAGAATGTCAATCCTAAGGGTTTCCTCATTTTTGTACCATATTGTCTAGGATACAAGCATTACTTAGTGGAAAGAGCCAACTACCCATATTTTTTTTATTTTTTAATGATTTCCAATACTATGTGCCCTATACAATTTATATTGTTTACTCACACTTTCCTCTCTGCTTCTCTTATATAATATGACATAATATTTTCCTTTTTCTTCAATTTATGTACAATCTGTAGCACATGTAAAAACAAAATTTCTTCCACTTCTGCTCCATCTATCATGCTGATGTTTTTCCTCATACAGTCCCACCTAATAGTGTAAACTAGAGGAAGAGATCAAACCAGAATACACAATGTGAACGTGGCATCACAAGTGCACGACACACAGAAATTTGAACTCCAAATCAATGTGTCGATGCTACGTATAAATTATTATGCCTGTGCTGCAATGCTTTACCCAAACAAAATGGTTCAAATGGCTCTGAGTACTATGGGACTTAACATCTATGGTCATCAGTCCCCTAGAACTTAGAACTACTTAAACCTAACTAACCTAAGGACAGCACACAACACCCAGCCATCACGAGGCAGAGAAAATCCCTGACCCCGGCGGGAATCGAACCCGGGAACCCGGGCGCGGGAAGCGAGAACGCTACCGCACGACCACGAGCTGCGGGCTCCAAACAAAAAAGACGACAAATGGCCATGTAAAAGGGTTCAAGAACAACAATAACAGAAAAACGAAAAGAATATACAAAAGAAAACTTATAAAATGACAGTAATGTTAATCAACTCTAGAAATAGGATAATAGAATGAAATGTTTCTTTATTTAAATGTATCGTTTGTTAATATATTTAAATAAATATATATGGTTACAAAGAAAGGTTAGATTCCCGGCTGGGTCCGAGATTTTCTCCGCTCAGGGACTGGGTGTTGTGTTGTCCTAATCATCATCATTTCATCCCCATCGACTCGCAAGTCGCCGAAGTGGCGTCAGATCGAAAGACTTGCACCCGGCGAACGGTCTACCTGACGGGAGGACCTAGTCACACGACATTTTATGTTACCTTCGTCCGCGTCCCTATGCTAGACACAGGAAGTCAATTAAATACCTTTCATCCGTCTAGTTTCCAAACTTATTTTATTCGGCTACCAGTTTCAGTGTCTTACTCCGCCATCTTCAGGCCCCTGACCGACGTGTAGGAAGATTTTACCTCGGTTCTGATCAAAACCGAGGTAGAATCTTCCTACACGTCGGTCAGAGGCCTGAAGATGGCGGAGTAAGACACTGAAACTGGTTGCCGAATAAAATAAGTTTGGAAACTAGACGGATGAAAGGTATTCAGTTTGACATCCTGTATCGAACAGCCGAGTCCCGTAACCATCTCTAAAAAGATGGAAATACAGAGCTTCTAACATTCTGCGTGGTGTCTGTTTATTCTGAGTCGTGTTTCCCTACCACTTTCGCGCAACGACGCTCTGAGCGTGTTTTTTAAGGAATTGACTAGTTTGAACCTGGGACCTGTTGCTGGTAAGGAGACGCCAGACCACACATGACATGTAGAGTTCAGAAGAGTACAGTGAGACTAGCCATGATATAATCAAATACTTAATGATTTCAGCGTCAGCTCCACTGCACTCCCTGTAAAAGAATCTTAATACTAACTAAATTTAGTGGAAGGGGTTCAAGGCTTCCCTATTTTTAGTTAGCTGGTAAAATAACGTCGAAAAAGCAGTTAAGTTTACCATTGGAAATTTTATTCTACTCACAAAACATTGTTTATAAATTGCACTATTGATAAAAGGAAATGTTTTAATACAGGATGATAGAAACCAACTGCGTTCAACAAAATTGTGAACGAATATTCCCTGAATGGGTTTCCAAGTTATACAATGGATCGAAGGATGACCTATGCCGTATCACATCTATAATATAGGTTTAAGTTAAGCTTCATAAAAGAGAAAACTATCAAAGTGGTCTACAGTGACCCTCAATTATCTTTAATTACTTATTTAACTTGTCATAAATAACAGTGGCTGATGTGGCTTCTCAATAATTATATAACAGAAAAGTCATCGCATTTCAGATTTTAACTTCTAGTAGCAAATGTGAATACCACGAAGTTTAATTGACGGTCGACACTAGTATTACGTAAAAAGGGGATGTATCAGATGAGACTTCTGCAGTTCTGAGTGAAGCCTTATGCGCTCTTATGCGGCATTGCGTGCGTTCCTTACCTTGTCGGTGGTTAGGCAGCGTCAGGGAGCGGCGGGCAGCGCAGCTCCACACACCTCGCCGTCTCGGAAGCAAGTCTCTCTAACCTCTCTTTACTACAATTTACTGAAGTTTGTTTAAGAAAAGGGTGTATTTTCAACTGACCAATCAGCATCTCAATGTTAACTTAAAGCTCCGCCGACAAAAAATTCTGTCTATCCAATGATAAACGGTATACTTTTCGTGGTGGGGCAATGTTTTTAATGTTTGCAACGTAACAGAGACGCGTATAGTCTCACGCTAAAACTTGCAGCTGGTGTGGCCGTTTTAGTGTTATCCTAAGATCTATACTGTTCTTCTTGAGGGCTCTATCTTTTAACATGGGCTGGGGGGTGGTCTTGGCGGTCGGCTGGCGATGTGCGTGTCCGTCCCTTATCGTAGGGTCTTCTAGCTTACACGACTCTGTCTCGGCTTCTGTTCTCGTTTCTCCCCTCGGAACTGCGTCTGTTTCACGTTGGGAAGGTATGACATGCGTTTAGGCGTTCTTGTGTTAGTCTGTGGTATTCCATTTGCTCACTCGTTGATCGTATTACTTTGGTTAAGTTAATGTCAGGATTTATTCGGAGCTATGTGACATACTGCCGGATTTGCTATCATGTCAGGGTTTTCATGGAAGGTGTTGGATTTGCCTGACACCTTACAAGCTTTGATAGATAGGTTGTTGTTACTCACACAGCGCTCCTTTCCCTACAGTAAGTGATTTGTGTACCACGTCTGGTTGAAATCGGTCCGGCTGTTTAGGAGGAGATGTGGAACAAACGTACATTCATTTTCATGATATGTACGGATTCCTCCTGAAACACCGTGTGTGTCACAAAGGCAGCTGGACCTCGGGGTACTCGGCTACGGCCGGCTTGTAGCCGGAGCGGCGCTGCGATTATAAGGAGCGGCGCGTGGCCGGTGTGGTAAGAGGCCGCGCTGATTACGGTGGTCACAGCGGCTGCCGACGGCTCGAAATGAGCGGCGACCCGCCCCCGGCCGCTGCGCCGGCGGGCTGCCACGCCCACTGCACACGGCCGCCGCCGCCGCCGCCGGCCGCTTAGTATGCCGGGGGCGCGCGGCCCCGCGCCGCTGCTCTGTTTATTCTGCCTAACGAGTTCGTTTCACTTGTTTGTCACACACACAGCAGCGTAGTGTCGGGAAGGGACACGGGCGAGATTGGTAGGGCAGACGTATCTTTACCTGCCCAAGGACTCGGGAAACTGACTCATTTTTTTTGTTGTTGACGATCCAATCGCCGCTCAACTGTCATGTGCATTTCTTTTCTTTTACGATCAACGTTTTTTCCTCCGTAGCCACTGCTGGGGAAAAGATGTACGGCGCCTTTGCTTGCAGCTGTTGAAAAGAGCTAACTTCTAGTTGTGTAAGCGTATTGTCATATCGCTGGCTTAATTGTGGAGTATCTTTGGGGGCAGCCGCGTCTGTAGAGTGTCGAGCACGGGACAAGGTACTGTTATGTTGTGTAGTGTCTAGCTCTGCATCCAAGAAGCATTGTTAGTATTCAGGTTGAAGTGTTGCTACAAGTGCTGCTACAGGAAAGTGATTAAATATGGAAGTAATTAAGAGGAGAGTGGGTCAAGAAGTAATGAAGAAATGAGCAGTGCCGCCGATAACGTATTTGTGTATCCTCTCGTTGCGTGTCGCACAGTATCAATCATCCGCACCGTGTTCGGTCTCCCAGAATGAATGATGTGAATCAATAGAGTGCAGTCAAATGCCAGTGTCTTGTAGCGAGCGTGAGGACGTGCGTTTGATCATCGCGTTTCCGCATTATCAACAATCAGCCGCCCCGCGACAGTTACGCGCACGCTCGTACAGGTGAGAAATAAGAACTGAAAAATTAGCTTTACGAAGAGTGTTATATCGTTACTAGTGACAAGGAGGACTGTTACCAGATATCTGTATGTGTGACGAGCGTAAGAACATTCGTTCTATCATTCGGCTTCCGCATTATCAGCAATCACCCGCGTCGTGTCGGTTACGCTACGCTCGTCCAAATGATCTTTTTGGACTGTTAATCATCAAGATTGTTAATTGGGATAAACATTTACGATTTAGAGTGTAAACAGTGCAACCTGTGGTTTCCATGTCGTCTCAGAATATAGATGTTCATACCAGACATAGGACAGTGTTGTGTTTTAACGTTGAGTGGAAACAGTCTGTCGTGAATAAAGAATACTTATTATAAGCAGCTATTTGGTGCATCGGCAGTAATAATCATGTCATTATCACACATACATTATGGTGCTGGCCATAAAGAAGAAAAATTTCTGTCATGAGGTGGTTTCCTTGAACACTGTAGCTATACAGCCTCATCACACGGCCACATTGGATTAGGTAACATTATGAGAAACGATGGCAACGCAGTTTGTCAGTAATTTATAATAATTTGTTCATAGAAACTTTAAAAATACTGAACTATGGTATCAAGATGACGTGCTGTAGAAACTCAGAGTTGACTTGCACTTACGTCTTTAAGTCCGCCGTAGCCGTGAATCCAGTGAACGGCGACTACCATCACTTGCAGAATGTCATGGGTGACTGGAATTCGAGAGTAGGAGAGGGGAGAGAACGAAACATATTAGGTGAATATGGACTGGGGCTAAGAAATGAAAGAGGAAGCCGCCTGGTAGAATTTTGCGCAGAGCATAACTTAATCATAGCTAACACTTGGTTCAAGAATCATAAAAGAAGGTTGTATACATGAAGAAGAGGAAATTGTTAACATTGAGTATAGATTTAAGTGTCAGGAAGTCGTTTCTGAAAGTATTTGTATGGAGTGTAGCCATGTATGGAAGTGAAACATGGACGATAAATAGTTTAGACAAGAAGAGAATAGAAGCTTTCGAAATGTGGTGCTACAGAAGAATGCTGAAGATTAGACGGGTAGATCACATAACTAATGAGGAGGTTTTTGTTGTTGTGGTCTTCAGTCCTGAGACTGGTTTGATGCAGCTCTCCATGCTAATCTATCCTGTGCAAGCTCCTTCGTCTCCCAGTACCTACTGCAACCTACATCCTTCTGAATCCGCTTAGTGTATTCATCTCTTGGTCTCCCTCTACGATTTTTACTCTCCACGCTGCCCTCCAATGCTAAATTTGTGATCCCTTGATGCCTCACGACATGTCCCACCAACACATCCCTTCTTCTAGTCAAGTTGTGCCACAAACTTCTCTTCTCCCCAATCCTATTCAATACCTCCTCATTAGTTACGTGATCTACCCACCTTATCTTCAGCATTCTTCTGTAGCACCACATTTCGAAAGCTTCTATTCTCTTCTTGTCCAAACTAGTTATCGTCCATGTTTCACTTCCATACATGGCTACACTCCATACAAATACTTTCAGAAACGACTTCCTGACACTTAAATCTATACTCGATGTTAACAAATTTCTCTTCTTCAGAAACGCTTTCCTTGCCATTGCCAGTCTACATTTTTTTATATACACTCTACTTCGACCATCATCAGTTATTTTGCTCCCCAAATAGCAAAACTCCTTTACTACTTTAAGTGTCTCATTTCCTAATCTAATTCCCTCAGCATCACCAGACTTAATTCGACCACATTCCATTATCCTTGTTTTGCTTTTGTTGATGTTCATCTTATATCCTCCTTTCAAGACACTGTCCATTCCGTTCAACTGCTCTTCCAAGTCCTTTGCTGTCTCTGACAGAATTACAATGTCATCGGCGAACCTCAAAGTTTTTACTTCTTCTCCATGAATTTTAATACCTACTCCGAATTTTTCTTTTGTTTCCTTTACTGCTTGCTCAATATACAGATTGAATAACATCGGGGAGAGGCTACAACCCTGTCTCACTCCCTTCCCAACCTCGGCTTCCCTTTCATGCCCCTCGACTCTTAAAAGTGCCATCTGGTTTCTGTACAAATTGTAAATAGCCTTTCGCTCCCTGTATTTTACCCCAGCCACCTTTAGAATTTGAAAGAGAGTACTCCAGTCAACATTGTCAAAAGCTTTCTCTAAGTCTACAAATGCTAGAAACGTAGGTTTGCCTTTCCCGAATCTTTCTCCTAAGATAAGTCGTAAGGTCAGTATTGCGTCACGTGTTCCAACATTTCTACGGAATCCAAACTGATCTTCACCGAGATCGGCTTCGACCAGTTTTTCCATTCGTCTGTAAAGAATTCGTGTTAGTATTTTGCAAATGTGACTTATTAAACTGATAGTTCGGTAATTTTCACATCTGTCAACACCTGCTTTCTTTGGGATTGGAATTATTATATTCTTCTTGAAGTCTGAGGGTATTTCTCCTGTCTCGTACATCTTGCTCACCAGATGGTAGAGTTTTGTCAGGACTGGCTCTCCCAAGGCCGTCAATAGTTCTAATGGAATGTTGTCTACTCCCGGGGCCGTATTTCGACTCAGGTCTTTCAGTGCTCTGTCAAACTCTTCACGTAGTATCGTATCTCCCATTTCATCTTCATCTACATCCTCTTCCATTTCCATAATATTGTCCTCAAGTACATCGCCCTTGTATGTACCCTCTGTATACTCCTTCCACCTTTCTGCTATCCCCTCTTTGCTTAGAACTGGGTTTCAATCTGAGCTCTTGATATTCATGCAGGTGGCTCTCATTTCTCCAAAGGTCTCTTTAATTTTCCTGTAGGCTGTATCTATCTTACCCCTAGTGAGATAAGCCTCTACATCCTTACATTTGTCCTCTAGCCATGCCTGCTTAGCCATTTTGCACTTCCTGTCGATCTCATTTTTGAGACGTTTGTATTCCTTTTTGCCTGCTTCATTTACTGCATTTTTATATTTTCTCCTTTCATCAATTAAATTCAATATTTCTTTTGTTACCCAAGGATTTCTACTAGCCCTAGACTTTTTACCTACTTGATCCTCAGCTGCCTTCACTACTTCATCCCTCAGAGCTGCCCATTCGTCTTCTACTGTATTTCTTTCCCCCATTCCTGTCAATTGTTCCCTTATGCTCTCCCTGAAACTCTGTACAACCTCTGGTTTAGTCAGTTTATCGAGGTCCCATCTCCTTAAATTCCCACCTTTTTGCAATTTCTTCAGTTTTAATCTACAGTTCATAACCAATAGATTGTGGTCAGAGTCCACATCTGCCCCTGGAAATGTCCTACAATTTAAAACCTGGTTCCTAAATCTCTGTCTTACCATTATATAGTCTATCTGATCCCTTTTAGTATCTCCAGGATTCTTCCATGTATACAACCTTCTTTTATGATTCTTGAACCAAGTGTTAGCTATGATTAAGTTATGCTCTGTGCAAAATTCTAACGGACGGCTTCCTCTTTCATTTCTTAGCCCCAATACTAATGTAGTAGGCATGGGCTTCGTGTCTATCTTGGCCACTATAATACGTTCACTATGCTGTTTGTAGTAGCTTACCCGCACTCCTATTTTTTTATTCATCATTAAACCTACTCCTGCATTACCCCTATTTGATTTTGTATTTATAACCCTGTATTCACCTGACCAGAGCCGGCCGGAGTGGCCGAGAGGTTAAAGGCGCTACAGTCTGGAACCGCACGACCGCTACGGTCGCAGGTTCGAATCCTGCCTCGGGCATGGATGTGTGTGATGTCCTTAGGTTAGTTAGGTTTAAGTAGTTCTAAGTTCTAGGGGACTTATGACCACAGCAGTTGAGTCCCATAGTGCTCAGAGCCATTTGAACCATTTTCACCTGACCAGAAGTCTTGTTCCTCCTGCCACCGAACTTCACTAATTCCCACTATATCTAACTTTATTCTATCCATTTCCCTTTTTAAATTTTCTAACCTACCTGCCCGATTAAGGGATCTGACATTCCACGCTCCGATCCGTAGAACGCCAGTTTTCTTTCTCCTGATAACGACGTCCTCTTGAGTAGTCCCCGCCCGGAGATCCGAATGGGGGACTATTTTACCTCCGAAATATTTTACCCAAGAGGACGACATCATCATTTATTCATACAGTAAAGCTGCATGCCCTCGGGAAAAATTATGGCTGTTGTTTCCCCTTACTTCCAACCGTTCGCAGTACCAGCACAGCAAGGCCGTTTTGGTTAATGTTACAAGGCCAGATCAGTCAATCATCTAGACTGTTGCCCCTGCAACTACTGAAAAGGCTGCTGCCCCTCTTCAGGAACCACACGTTTGTCTGGCCTCTCAACAGATACCCCTCCGTTGTGGTTGCACCTACGGTATGGCTATCTGTATGGTTGAGGCACTCAAGCCTCCCCACCAACGGCAAGGTCCATGGTTCATGGGGAGAGGAATGAGGAAGTATTGAATAGAATTGGGGAGAAGAGGAGTTTGTGGCACAACTTGACAAGAAGAAGGGACCGGTTTGTAGGACATCTTCTGAGGCATCAAGGAATCACAAATTTAGCTTTGGAGAGGAGCGTGGAGGGAGACCACGAGATGAATACACTAAGCAGATTCAGAAGGATGTAGGTTGCAGTAAGTACTGGGAGATGATGAAGCTTGCGCAGCATAGAGTAGCACGGAGAGCTGCATCAAACCAGTCTCAGGACTGATGACAACAACAACAACAACAACAAGAAGAATGAGAAAGTTATATTTTTTAGTCGAAGCTCTTTTCATGTCCTCGTTTTCATGAGGAAATATGGTTCTGCCTTGAACAAACAAATTTTTTTTGTTTTACAACCCAAACATGTTTCGGAGAAGTTTCACCATTTCATTTATTATCTCTTGAACAGTGTAAAAAGAATTTATGCAGTCAGATATTTGCCGGTTTTTTGAGAATGTGGTCTTTACACTATTATAAGTATTAACAGAAACATGTAGAACCTACTTATTACACATTAGCGTTAACAAGTCTGTTATTTTCAGCAGAGCTACTATTACCTTCCAGTATGTCATCAGCGAATTGAAAGGCAATAATTCTAGCAGATAATAAATGAAATCCACTGAAGCAAATAATAAAGAAAACCCGTTGAAGATGAAAATACTTCTCCGAAACATGTATGGTAGTAAAAAAAGAAAAATTGTGTTTCGTTAAGGCAAAACCAGATTTCCTTATTGCATAAAAAGTAAAGCATAAAATTAAATATTGAACATGCTTGTAAGACACTTCCTCGCCAAATTAAACGCTACCTATTATAATGCGCTTCATTCCGAAGGAGGAGAACTGAAAGAAACTCTCTCCCACTCATTCTTGCCTCTAACTTTGTAAATGGTATATACGTTTCCATAATTGATAAATATCACGTGATTAGCAAGAGGCACCATGTTGTTCCATCATGATGACCTTTTTATGTATATTCTATACTTACGGTCAGACAAACAGCTTTGCTGCGCAGATAAGCGTATACGAGGGTTGTTTTTTAAGTAAGGGCCGTTTTTATATTTTAAAAAAGATACAAATACTTTCGTAAAAAAACTTTTATTTTCTGGTTCTACACACTTTTACCTATTTTTCTACATAGTTGCCTTGTTTATTTAAGCACTTGTCATACCGTACAACTAAGTTTATATTCCCTCTTCAAAGAATTCGGCCGCCTGCTCCGACAGCCAAGAGTTCACGGCCGCTTTCACTTCATCGTCGTCATTGAAGCGCTGCCCGCCAAGATGGTGTTTCAGGTACCGGAAAAGGTGAAAATCGCTAGGAGCAAGGTCGGGGCTGTATGGTGCATGGTCTAAAACTTCCCAACCAAAAGAATCAATCAAATCCCGAGTCTTTTGAGAGGTGTGAGGCCTAGCGTCATCGTGCAGGAGCAAAACTCCTTTTGTCAACATGCCGCGCCTTTTGTTTTGAATTGCCCTGCGGAGCTTCTTTAGAGTTGCACAGTAGGCATCTGAGTAGATTGTCGTTCCTCGTGGCATAAAGTCCACTAGCAAAACACCGCGCCGGTCCCAGAACACAGTTGCCATAATCTTGCGTTTTGACAGCGTCTGTTTGGCTTTGACCTTGACGGGTGAGGTTGTGTGTCGCCATTCCATCGATTGTCGCTTGCTTTCGGGAGTGATATGGGATACCCATGTTTCATCTCCAGTGACAATTTGACTCAACATGTCATCCCCTTCTTCCTCGTAACGAATCAAAAAGTCCAATGAAGTGGCAAATCTCTTCCCTTTGTGGTCCTCTATGAGGAGTCTGGGTACCCACCGAGAACACAGTTCCTTAAAGTTTAGGTTTTCAGTCACAATTTTGTATAAAACCAATCTTGAAACTTGTGGAAATTCCAAAGAAAGAGTGGAAATTGTGAATCTTTTGTCCTCACGAATCTTTGTTTCGACTGCAGCCACCAAATCATCAGTGATCACAGAGGGCCGGCCTGAGCGTTCTTCGTCATGGACATTTTGACGGCCATTTTTAAACTCTCTAACCTATTGACGCACTTTACCTTCACTCATTGCATTCAAGCCATAAACTTCTGTTAACTGACGATGAATTTCTGCAGCTGATAGGCTTCTCGCGGTCAAAAAACGTATCACTGACCGTATCTCACACGCGGCGGGCGATTCAATAATCGTAAACATTATCAAGTAGCACAGCGATGCGTACACGTCAGCTACAGAGCTGCAACTTGCATCAGTGTGAACGGGAAGGATGCCGGCAAGTGGCGCGGTGGCTTGTTGCGGCGTCCGCGCGAACTACGGGACTATACGCGCGAACGGCCCATACTTAAAAAACAATCCTCGTATTTTATATCGTTTCCTTTACGCAACGTGTTATAAGTCAGCACGTGCATAACAAAATTTGAATTCGGTATCTTCCAAATCAGCGTCTGATATTTCACGACTATAACAGTGGACATCTTTGTACACCTAAATTGTCGCTAACAGTAAATAGTAACTGACAGACTTTCCGTTAATAGAGCGTCAGCAATTGCGGCAGTGACTGCCCTCGACTAAGCCGGCTAATTCCAGATCACCCCACTCAGCAGGGCGAACTCCCGCCGTGCGAGGCAAACATATACAGCCGTTTATTTACTCGATCAACAGTGGCTGCATTGCGCCGCTCTACAAATGTTTACGCCGCGTGCATTAAATTTTGCGCTTGCGATTTACCGAGCGATTGTTTGCGAATGATCTTTTGTTTGCTGGCTATTGGTTTACCATTGGGAGACGTGCTTCATTGCGGCTTTGTTTGCCCGCCACTACCACGATGCGTTAATGGCAACAGATTGTCTGCTGTCCGCGCTGTACATTAAAGTTGCGGTTTAACGAGTGGAGTCAACTTGAACCACATATGTATTTCTGTCTTTTACTCAACTGACCGTAGACCACATTCTTACAAGCTAAGAATATTTTTAAAGGTAATGATAGCAATGTGAAATGGTCAAGTACGAAACTGCCAAATGATAGTAACAGTAACGATAAATATTAGACATAAAGTTTACTTCATTCTTTGAAAGGTTAACAGTAGACAATGAATGGGGAAAGCATCGACCAGGGCCAGTGAGTAGGAACCCTTTCAGTATTCACCCGGATTAATTCAAAGACAAAAAAAAGTCTGGGCAACCGAAAGCAGAATGGCTAGTTAACACATAGCCCGCCCGGTTAGCCGTGCGGTCTAGCGCACGGCTTTCCGGATTGGAAAGGAGCGCCTGGTCCCCAGCACGAATCCCCCCGGCGGACTTGTGTCGAGGTCCGGTGTGCCGGCCAGTCTGTGGATGGCTTTTAGGCGGTTTTCCATCTGCCTCGGCGAAAGCAGGCTGGTTCCCCTTATTCCGCCTCAGCTACACTGTCGGCGATTGCTGCGCAAACAAGTTCTCCACGTACGCGTACACCACCATTACTCTACCACGCAAACATAGGGATTACACTCGTCTGGTGTGAGACGTTTCCAGGGGGTCCGCAGCTCGTGGTGTCGTGCGGTAGCGTTCTCGCTTCCTGCGCCAGGTTCCCGGGTTCGATTCCCGGGGGGTCAGGGATTTTCTGTGCCTCCTGATGACTGGGTGTTGTGTGATGTCCTTAGATTAGTTAGGTTTAAGTAATTCTAAGTTCTATGGGACTGATGGCCATAGATGTTAAGTCCCATAGTGCTCAGAGCCATTTCAACCATTTGTTCCGGGGGGGGGGGGGGGGGGGGGGGGGTTGCCCACCGGGGACCGAAACGCACAATAACCCTGGAAGAATGGTTCGGTGTGGGGCGACAGAGGGGTGAAGTTGACTGCCGTAGTCGTCGTGGGGTCGTGGGGTTGTGGACCACTGCAGCTGCGGCGGGGACGCAGCCTCTCCGTCGTTTCTAGGCCCCCAGTTAACATACAATACAATACAATACAATACAACATTTAACACATAAATACCATCTCAGAAATCATTACAGTACTTCTGCCACATTGTAAGACATAAATAACCTCATTTTGAAGTATATCTATTAATATACAAATGTAAACGGAAATCTTAATCATCGTAACTTTTTTTTTACAGTTTGGTGAGGAAGTGATAAGCCTTTCTTCTCGGTTCATATACAAAGTGGTCACAAACAGTCTGAGAAGCTTGTAAGAATGTTACAGTGCAGGTTGTGCTGAGAAATAATTTTTAAGAAAAAAATTTGGTATGCTGCGTCGTTTCCGAGTTATTTAGCACTGAGTTACCCAATCAGACCATTACGCGCGCGCGCACTTTCAAGCGGCTCACCAGATACAATTAGTGTCTGTTTGCCCCTCTTTTTCAGAGACGGTTGCGGGACTTGGCTGTTCGGTACAGGATGTCAAATAAAAAAACCTTTCAGTCGCCTAATTTACAAACTGTCAGTATATTCGGCTACAAGTTTCGGCGATTTATTACGCCATCTTCAGGCCCCCTGACCGACTTGTAGGAAGCTTCCAACCTCGGTTCCCGTCAAAGTGATCGCTGTATCAAGCAGAAATCTACAGATACAAATATTTGAATGCTGATTCCTATTTTGACCGGAAGGGAGGTTGGAATCTTCCTACACGTCAGTCAAGGAATCTGAAGATGGTGTAGTAAATCGCCGAAACTGGTAGGCGGCTGAAAGATGTTTGATTTGACATCCATATACAATTAGTATCAGTTGTTCTCATAACATAGATTATAGTGCGCGAGACAACTCAGCCCTTTGCTCAAGTTCGATCCTTACTTCCGTCCCTTATCCAGTTTTTGTATCGCTTTCTTGCTCGGTTTTAGGAAACCAAACGAAGTACACGTTTGACGTCACCGTATCTGGCGGACAACTTGAATTTTCGTGCCCAATGGCCTGATTCGCTAACTTCAATGCTAATAAACTGGGAAACGGAGCAACGATCGAAATCTTTTCTTAATGGATAATTTGCCAGCACAACCTATCGCACAAGATTGTTTAAATCTTCAAAGTTTTCAAGCTGCACTCATTTTTTTCTCCATAGATCTATTTCCTTTCTTCACTTAACTCGCTCCCTGGTCCGGTGTTGACTTCATTCTCTGACACTACTTCCCGTTTGCTATGTTTTTTTATATATATGACTGTCTGTTGAAAATATCTGATGGACCTGTATGAGCATTTCCTAAATTCTTCTTGACCTGCTGGATCCAAGGTAAGGGTTCTGTGTACCGGTATGTCGTATTCTGTAAGTCGTGTTGTTGGGAGTCTGTGGATACACCCATAACATTTCAGTATTCTTTTTCTAATGTCTGCCGCAAAATCTGATACGAGGCGTGTTTTTTAAGGAAGTACCGTTTTGTAATTCAAAAAAGATGTGCAAAATACCTCAATTTTATTTTTACATGAAAGCCTGTACCTTAATCTACTTTTCTACATAATTTCCGTCGATATTGAGGCACTTGTTATAATGTTGTACCAGTTTTTGAATAACCTCCTCATATAAGTTTGCCGCCTGACTTGTCAACCACTGCATCGCCACTGTTTTGACTTCGTCCAGGTGTTTCTCCAAGTGCAGGAACAGATGGTAGTCACTGGGCGCAAGATCGGGGCTGTACAGAGGATGATCTAGAGTTTCCTATCGAGAAGATGTGATGAGATCTTAGGTCTGATTCGCCACATGCGGACGGGCATTGTAGCAAAACGATTCCCTTGCTCAAATTGCCACGTCTTTTGTTCTGAATTGAACGGCGCAGATTGTGCAATGTCTTACAGAAAGCTGCTGCATTGATTGTCTCATTACGAGGAAGAGATTCCACTAGCAATACTCCTGTTCTGTCAAAAAAAAAAAACTGTGCACATGATTTTCCGGGCAGAAACTGTTTGCTAAAACTTCACTTTTCTGGGTGAATCTGAATGCTGCCATTCCATGGACTGTTGCTTTGATTCTGGTGAGACGTAGGCCACCCATGTTTCATCTGAAGTAACAATTTGGCTTAATAAATCATCACCGTCGTTGTGGTACCGCTCAAGGAAAGTCAATGCACTGTCTAAACGCTTGGTTTTGTGCACATCAGTCAACATTTTCGGTACCCAACGTGCGCACAATTTTCGGTAATTCAACTGCTCGGTCACAGTGCCATACAAAACACTACGAGAAACATTAGGAAAGTCATCGCACAAGGAGGAAATCGTAAAGCGTCTGTTTTCTCTCACCTTATTGTCTACTTCCTGCACCAAACTTTCATTAACGACCAAATGACGCCCACTCCGTTGTTCATCATGCACATTTGTGCGGCCATCTTTAAATGCTCTCACCCACTTTCTTACCATTCCATCACTCATAATGTTTTCTCTGTAAACTGCACAGATCTCACGATGAATATCGATCGCTTTTAGGCCTTTAGCACTAAGAAATCTTACAACAGCCCGTACTTCACAGTCGGCGGGACTCACGATTATCGGAGGCATCTTAACACTCAGTACACCACGTAAACAAGGAAGAATCAGACTGTAATGGCGTCAGTGCGTAGACAGATGTAGGTACCCAGTGCGCAGGCGCAGAACGCCGACCGCAGCGCTGCGGCCGCGATGTGGCAAAACGGTACTTACGTAATAAAGACACGCCTCGTTCTTTTTCGGTTGTTTTTAGGGATTGTAGTCTGTATCCATCGTCTGTTCCTTTGGAACCTACTACCTTAGGATTTTGCATTCTTTTATGATACGTTCCAAATTACTTTTTCTGTGGAGTGTAAAGTATTTCACTATTATACAAGGATTCAGGTTGAGATGGTTCAGATGGCTCCGAGCACTATGCGACTTAACTTCTGAGGTCATCAGTCCCCTAGAACTTAGAACTACTTAAATCTAACTAACCTAAGGAAATCACACACATCCATGCCCGAGGCAGGATTCGAACCTACGACCGTAGTGGTCTCGCAGTTCCAGACTGTAACGCCTAGAACCGCTCGTCCACCCCGGCCGGCAATGATTCAGGGTTTTTATGAGTTTAATGATAAATATTTAAATAAACGTAGGCTCTACTTGCGTAGTCATTGCCGCGCGGGATTAGCCGAGCGGTCTAAGGCGCTGCAATCATGGACTGTGCGGCTTGTCCCGGCGGAGGTTCGAGTCCTCCCTCGGGCATGGGTGTGTGTGTTTGTCCTTAGGATAATTTAGGTTAAGTAATGTGTAAGTTTAGGGACGGATGACCTTAGCAGTTAAGTCCCATAAGATTTCACAAACATTTTAACATTTTTTTGCGTAGTCATTCTTGGGTTCAAATGGTTCAGATGGCTCTAAGCACTATTGGACTTGACATCTGAGTTCAGCAGTTCCCTAGACTTAGAACTTCGTAAACGTAACTAACCCAGGGACATCACACACATTCATGCCCGAGGCAGGATTCGAACCAGCGACCGTAGGAGCAGCGCGGTTCCGGAATGAAGCGCCTAGAACCGCTCGGCCACAGCGGCCGGCCTCATTCTTGGGATTTAGGAAGTCAGAAAAGAGACATCTCACGAAGCTGATCCTGCTAGTACCTTCCACCAGTAAAATACGACAGGTATCTTTGAACACCTGTCTCAGGTTTTGTTGCTGATCAATGCTCATACACCGTGAGCCCCGCACTGCAGAAGCTACAACCAGAAGGTGGCCATTATTAATGTGACTCGACGATGCCGTAGCTATATTTGGAAGCAGAGAACTCCGCGGCCTCTGTACCTCGCTGGACTGCGTGCGGCCGGTCGCCGGCGGCTCCAACAACCGACAACCGACGACCAGCTGCCGGCTGCGTGGCACTGGCGGCCACCCAGCCGGTGACGAATCATAAATCGCGACAAGCGGCCGCAGGCACGTGGCAGCGCGCGCCTCATCTGCATACGAGCCCGGCCGGCCTCTTACATTTACATAACGCGCGTGAAATGTGAACAGGTTTCGCCCTGATGGATGCATAATGGCTCCTAATATATGGCATTCTGCCGCGCGCGGACACCTGCTCCGGCGGACTCGACGCGTCTCTGCGCGCCGCCTTGCGCGTTGCAGCAGGTGGGGCTCCCCACAGCTCGCGGCAGGCAGCCAGTCCAGAAGTGCTCCGAGTGCTTCAGCCGACACCTCTGCGGCTATCTCCACCACATTATCGTAAACCTGTGGCTAAGAGCGTCTTTCGTTGCACCATCTGCTAATGTGTTCGGCAGGGAGCTGCAGGCGGGTTGTTCGTATCAGCCGGCCGGGGTGGCCGAGCGGTTCTGGGCGCTACAGTCTGGAACCGCGCGACCGCTACGGTGGCAGGTTCGAATCCTGCCTCGGGCATCGATGTGTGTGATGTCCTTAGGTTAGTTAGGTTTAAGTAGTTCTAAGTTCTAGGGGACTGATGACCTCAGATGTTAAGTCCCATAGTGCTCAGAGCCATTTGAACCAAACAAACAGCCCCTTGTCAAGTGGTTCAAATGGCTCTGAGCACTATGGGACTTAACATTTGAGGTCATCAGTCCCCTACAACTTAGAACTACTTAAACCTAACTAGCCTAAGGAAATCATACACATCCATGTCCGAGGCAGGATTCGAACCTGCGACCGTAGCGGTCGCGCGGTTCCAGATTGTAGCGCCCAGAACCGCTCTGCCACTAGAGCCGGCAAACAGCCCCTGTGTTCTTGCTGTACGCACAAGAACACATATCGGGTACCGGCAAAATCTAAAACAAGAAAACGTACACTGGCAAATAACCATTCAACATAATTAAATGGAAACCTGTTTGACACTTACGTAGCCAGGCTTGTGGAGAAAATCACGTTAAGTGCGTCTCGTAATACTCACTAAAAAAGCTTTGCCCAAGAACGCCAGACAAGGATTTTTAACATAAGTTATACTTTACCTTAAGGTTGAATTTTAGCTCTTGCAACTTATGTAAACTCAATCTAGGCTCAGTGCAATCAGCTGACATAAAGCCACAAGGCATTACGAGCTATGAAACGTCCCCTTTGAAAAATTATTGAATTACTGTCCTGATAAACCTCTTACAGTATTTGATTTTCAAACTGCTGAGCAAAACTGAACGTACTCAGACATTACTCTCTTTACTTATTCTGATCAACACTAAACTGACACACAATATTTTTGAGCGCAACGCAATCTGACTTTCAATAATCCCTACAAAAGAATGGCCCTGACTAACATTAACCTATACCTTTCACAAATCACTTACCTCACAAAAATCTTCGTTACTCGAACTACTGCAATACAGCGAGCGCCACTACTGCCAGCTAAATAAAAGATTCAAACTACTGAAGGCACTAACTACTGATAGGCATAGTTAGCAAATGAAAGATTTTGATAGAGAACAAACAATGTATTTACCTTAATAGTGTTCAAAAGTCATAATATATATATTAGTCCATGATATCCAGTCTTACAAATTTACCCTTTCTGATGGACACACGCCCAGATCGTCCGTTCTCAAAATTCCGCCATTCTACCCCCACATCCACCACTGCTGGCGGCTCACCGCCTAACAAATGTAAACTGCACAGTTGATCCAGTGTAGATGTTTTTGGTTGATACAATAAATGTTTCACTTGTAACTTATTCAGAAAATTTTTATTAGGACACTTGCATAACAATTTGTAGGTTCTTCACTACCTAATACAGGCACGACGTAACTGGATACTTTCCTTGGAGCGGAGGAATCACTGGGAGTCAGATAAGGTCCGGTATTACGCCGGAAACTCTACGAAGTCACTACAAGGTCCAATACGGATTATTTTTGTACATTGTCTTCCTCAGCTAGGAAACAATGCAGCATATCTTAGTAATTTAACGTTGTAGTATCCACTGCAAATGCAAAGGTAATTTCAGTCTGATACCTGACCAGCTAGGAGGAGGCAGGGATTGTGACTCCTTCTGAAAATAGTCATACATTATATACTTTAAACAACTGATGAATATGAAAAATATGACCGATGTCCTGACATTCGCACTGCTATGTATTACCCACTGCGTCACCTCGCTTACATTTCTCGGAATAGTCAAGTTGTGGCATGGTTTTCGTTCTTCCTCAGTTTGGTTCAGAGCCGTCTTATTAATTACCCGATCAACACACCTAATGTTCAGCAGTCTTCTGTAGAACCACATTTCACAATCTTCTATTGTCTTCTTATATTCTACGGATATGGCTTCCGAGCTAATAATAGACTGTGTTTTACACTGAAGCGACAAAGAAACTGGTGTATTCAAATACAAAGATATGTAAACAGGCAGAATACGGCACTGCGTTCGGAAACGTCTATATAAGGTAACTGTCTGGCGCAGTTGTTAGATCGGTTACTGCTATTACAATGACAGATTATCAAGATTTCAGTGAGTCTGAATGTGGGGTTACAGTAGGCGCACGAGCAATGGGACACAGGATCGCCGAGGTTGCGATGAAGTGGGGATTTTCCGTACGACCATATCACGAGTATACCGTGAATATCACGAATCCAATAAAACATCAAATCTCCGACATCGCTGCGGCCGCAAAGAGATCCTACAAGAGCGGAACTAACGGCGAATAAAGAGAATCGTTCAACGTGGCTAAAGTGCATCTCTTCCGCAAATTGCTGCAGATTTCAATGCTGGGCGACCAAAAAGTATCAGAATGCGAACCATTCAACGAAACATCATCGATATGTGCTTTCGGAACCTGAGGCCTACTCTTGTACCCTTGATGACTGCACGACACAAAGCTTTACGCCTCGCCTGGGCCCGTCAACACCGACATTGGACTGTTCATGACTGGAAACGCATTGCCTGGTCGGACGAGTCTCGTTTCATATTGTATCGAGCGGATGGACGTGTACGGGTATGAAGACAACCTCATGAATCCATAGACCCTGCATGTCAGCAGGGCACTGCTCAAGCTGGTGGAGGCTCTGTAATGGCATACGACGTCTGGCGTTGGAGTGATACGGGACCCCTAATATATCTAGATACATTTCTGACAGTTGACACGTACGTAAGCATCCTGTCCGATCACCTGTATCCATTCATGTCCACTGTGCATTCCGACAGACTTCGGACTTGGGCAATTCCAGCAGAACAATGTGACACCCCACACGTCCAGGATTTCTAGAGAGTGGCTCCAGGAACATTCTTCTCAGTTTAAACATTTCCGCTGGCCTCCAGTCTCCCCAGACATGAACATTATTGAGCATATCTGGGATGCCTTGCAACGTGCTGTTTAGAAGAGATCTCCACCCCCTCGTACTCTTACGAATTTGTGGACAGCCCTGCAGGATTCATGGTGTCTGTTCCCTCCAGTACTACCTCAGACAATAGTGAAGTCCATGCCACATCGTATTGCAGCACTTCTGCGTGCTTGCGGAGGCTCTACACGATATTAGGCAGGTGTACCAGTTTCTTTGGCTCTTCAGTGTTTATCTTCTTTCCTTCTGCTATTGTTAGATATTTTGCTGTCCGAACAGCAAAACTCATCCACCACTTTTAATGTATTATTTCCTAATCTAATTTCACCAGTATCATATGATTTATTTAGTCTAAATTCCATTATTACTGGATATTATAGTTGATATTCATCTTAGGAAGACGCTATTCATTGAGCGCAAGAGCTTTTGAAAGTGCTTTGGGGTCTCTGACAGAATTACAGCGTCATCGGCTAACCCAAAAACTTTAATTTCGCCTCTCTGAATTTTAAATACCTTTCCAAACTACTACTTACTTTCGTTACCAGTTTCTTCAACGTACAGATTGAATAACATTGGGTATAGGTTACAACCCTGTCTCACTTTCTTCTTCACTACTGTTTTCCTCTCGTGTCCTCCGGCTCTTATAATTTCAATCTCATTCCTGTACAGACCGTATATAACTTCTTGCTCTACCACCTTCAGAATTCTAAAGAGTGTATTCCAGTCACTATACCAAAAGCTTCCTTTAACATAACAAATTCTATAAACGCTGGTTTGCCATTCTTCAGCCTATCTTCTAAAATCAGTCGTATGTTCATTATTGCCCCGCGTGTCCCTGCACTATCAGGAAGCGTAACGACTGTTTGATATGGCGAATGAAAGTTCAGTAATTTTCCTGCCTTGAATAATAAACAGTCCGATATTCAAATTATCCATTAACCCGTGTTGCATGAGCTCTGTATTTCTTGGTCGTGTAAGATCAAATGACTGACATATGTAATCTAACTTTCCAGTGTGTATTGTTTGATAATAAAACTATCCTATCGTTTTCTTATGTTTCAGGTGAGTGAAAGCCACTTAAAGCCTAGACGGTACCCTCAAAAGTGAGTAAACATTACTTCATTTAATATAATTTTATTTTTAATCTGCAGTTTCGTACGTGACTGCATTCACTAAACATAAACTATAATAACCGACATCTTATTAATAATTTTGATGACTATGATGATGACGACGGCGAGGGCGACGGGGATGGTGATGATATGATAATGATAATGATGTTGATGATGACGATGAAGATGAAATACTTCGATAATTTTGTACTACGAGATAGACATCTCACCTCTATAGAGGCATAGAATTCGCGGCATATATGTAATATCGTATAAAAACATAGATGTTGATACGGCCACAATAATGAGATTACTTCAGGGTTTTTTCTAAAATCGGTTTAGCAAATATTGGAATGGATTCTATGAAAGATGCGACTGATTTCCTTCTCTATTCCTTTCTTACCCAGCTGGAGCCTCGTAACTAAAATTTTGTCCTCCATACGATACCAAATTGTAAGCTTCACTCGAAATACGTCATATTCCAACACCCAAGATCTGGTGATAAAAAATCGTTTATTCACTACCGGTTTCAATCTTCAGATCATCATCAGGTTTCTTCAAGTCGTTTATGACGGGCTTACACGGCAGTATTAAAACTGTGGCATCAAATAACAAAATCCATCTACGTCGACTGTTAATCTTTGCCAACGTATTAATTACAGACTGGTTCCAGTTTTATGTCTGGAGGCAATCTACAGTCTGGTGAAAACATCGTATTGACTTATTTGGGGCCACAGTTCAAATGTTGCCTTGTACGTAGGTACAAATGAATTTAAGACACCTTGCAAGTTGCTTGTCACAATATGAGCTCTCAAAACTACGGGTGTTTTTCGTTCCGCGTGTTCATATTACAAATCGGAAGCATACTGCAAACATGTTCTCTACCAAGTGGTTGATTACTAAAGTTACCGCCGTCTTTGATTAGTTGAGAAGGCATGAATGAGGAGAGGTACTTTGGAGAGTGGAAGCCGGAACCAACATTAATCCAGCGCGGCTGAGTGCTCCCGTGTGTGTGCCCTTTTGAACCACACAAAGCTTTACGAGTCTGTCTACTCCTTTGTATGTTTTCAAGTGTCGTCTTACTCAGGGCGGCTGTGACTGTTGTTTCAACTTCAATCCCGTGCAAAAGGCAATAAAAGTTTGGTGAGTCTGTAGCTGGCTTCTTGCGTTATATTGCTTGCAGCATTTTCAGATCTTTATTGCGTCCTTACTTGTGTTGATTAGTGAGAGGTGGTTAGCTTTCGATGCACCTGGTACTGATTCAGGTTTTCATTTATCCATCCGAATGGTAGAAGTGTTCAACACGTCACACTCTCGTTTACTTAAATGTTTCCAGAATTTTCTAATGCATCTACAATTTTTTTGTTGTTCAATATTTTCTCGTGTGGTGGCATAGTACGCCACTTGTTTCACGTACGGAATATTGTTTTCTTCCTTGTATCAGCGATTATGGTTTGAGCTGAAATAATCACCAACTGGACTGAGGCCTCTATGATATGCTAGCATTTCTGTGCCACTGATGAAATGGATGTTTAAAGATTCTGTTACTTTCGTGGTATGCATGCATCGTGCAGTCTGCATTTAACTTGGACTATGAACACTCCTGTATTCTCTGCCTACAGCAGGAATGCTAGTCAAAGCGCTACATTTCAACCAGTATAAACTTTTAAAGAACTGCTTGTTAATAAATTCATTTGACGAGGTATAACCTTCGGCGCACTGTGTCCCACGTTAAAGCCAGTCTTTTAAAATAAATTGTAATTACTGGTAGCTTGTGTAATCAGGCTGGTTCAAATGGCTCTGAGCACTATGGGACGCAACTGCTGTGGTCATTAGTCCCCTAGAACTTAGAACTACTTAAACCTAACTAACCTAAGAACATCACACACATCCATGCCCGAGGCAGGATTCGAACCTGCGACCGTAGCAGTCGCACGGTTCCGGACTGCGCGCCTAGAACCGCGAGACCACCGCGGCCGGCTTGTGTAATCAGTATTACAGCCTTGCGAAATAGTGATAGTGATAATGGTAATGGTCTTCAAACATTGTTTAGCTTCGCGATTGAAACGTAATTGCACCGTTATGTTTTTACCCCTCAGAAAATTTCATTTTACCCCTTAGGGGGTAATTATCCCCAGGTTGGGAAACACTCTCTTAGGTTGGAATGTCCGTGATGGGTTCGTCCCTCAGGCGGCACCCAGTGGCTAGTCCACGTTGGAAGTTCCTGAGCTCTCCTGACCGCCTCATTCTTTTGTTACTCCTCCTCTACTGGTAACAGACTACTCGTGCACTGGCGGGTGCTCCTCTTGTGACACTAAATGGTCAGTTCCGCATTACATAGCGACGTACGTAAACTCAGCTCGCTCTGTTCCCCCATGCGATCCACAGCGCAGTGGACAACAGAGCTCAGGTTGATGCCGTGTTCCTTGATTCCAGTAAGGCATTTGACACCGTCCCGCATTGTCTGTTAATGGAAAAAAGTAGAAGCTTACGGAGTATCAGAGCAGACTTGGAATTGGATTCAAGAATCTGATGCAGGTAGAACTCAAGATGTCGCTCTTAACGGAACAAAGTCTACAGTTATAAAGGTAATATCCGGAGTAACACAGGGAAGTTTGATAGGACCGTTGCTGTTTAAAATGTATATAAACGGTCTAATAGAAAGCGTCGTATGCTCTTTAAGGCTATTTACAGATGATGCAGTTGTCTGTACCAAAGTAGCAGTGGCAAAAGTTTGTTAGAATTTACAGAACGACCTGCAGAGAATTGATGAATGGTGCAGGCTCCGGCAGTTGACCCTGAACGTAAATAAATCTAACGTATTGCCCATACATAGGAAAAGAAATCTACTACTGTGCAGCTACACTATTGGTGACAAACAGATGGAGACAGCGTCTGTCGTAAAATATCTAGGCGTAACTATCCAGAGCGACCTTAAGTGGAATGACCACATAAAACAGATAGTGGGAAAAGCAGACACAAGACTCAGATTCATCGGAAGAATCTTAAGAAATGTAACTCATCCACTAAAGAAGTGGCTTATAAGGCGTTTGTTCACACGATTCTTTAGTATTGTTCTTTTATCTGGGATCATTATCAGATGGGACTGATAGAGGAGATAGAGAGGATCCAACGAAGAGAGGCGCGTTTCGTCACGGGGTCGTTTAGCTGGCGAGAGAGCGTTACGGAGATGCTAAACAAACTCCACTGGCAGACGTTACAAGAGAGGCTTTGTGCATCAGGGAGAGATTTACTATTGAAATTTCGGGACAGTACGTTCCAGGAGCAGAGGGACGACATATTACTTCTCCCCACATAGATCTCGCATATTGACGACGAGGAGAAAATTCGAGAACTTAGAGCCAATACAGAGGCTTACCGACAATCATTCTTCCCACGCACTATTCGCGAGTGGAACAAGGTTGGAGGGATCAGATTGTGGTACCGAAAGTACCCTCCGCCACATACCATTAGGTGGCTTGCGGAGTATGACGTAGATATAGATGTATTTCATCAGGTAGTGTTCTGAAAGGGCTGTATAACTTTGAAAATTCGTTCGTATGTAATGATGGGATTTATGTAGCCAGTTTTGGCATAATTTTGTAGAAAAGAAAAAGATGAAGTTGTGATTCAGATAGTAGACTAGTGCGAATCACACCAACGGGAACTGGTCTCGACAAGAGCAGCTGACATGGCGGTCTCCTCCGGTCCCAAGGGTGCTCGCTGAACTTTTTGGCTCGAAGAATCAGTCTGCGGCAACAGCGCCACGCAATTTTCGTATCGAATACGGTAAAGATTCTTCCAGTAGATCTGAGAGTTTCTCAACAACCGCTTTCCAGTTGAATTGGTTGTCCGAGATGCGCCGAGTGCATCACCCTCAAGTTCTCCGAACCTGAATATATCTTGATTTTTTCTTACAGAGATTCATCAAGGATATTCTGTTTGTACTACCCGTAATGACTTCTCTAGCAGAACTCAGAGCAAGACTTTACGCCGCAGTTGAGTGCTCTACGCACGACAAGCTGCAGCGAATTAGGAAAGAAATCGACTTTAGATCGGATGTGTCCCACATTAGTAAAGAGACGTTTAAGCTGTTTAGTTGTAAGGTAAAAAGAAATGTACTTTGCTCTAAAGTAACACCAGAAACCAGATCTATAGCTCGTATGAATAAATATGCATGAATTTTGAAAGTTCTTAAGTCATTTTACACTGAAGAGCCAAAGAAAGAGGTACACCTGTCTAATATCGTCTAGGTCTCCCCGCGAGCACGCAGGATTGTCACAACAGGACGTGGCTGAAGTAGTGCTGGAGTGGATTGACACCATGAATCCTGCAGGACTATCCATCAATCCGTGAGCGTACAAGGGGGTGGAGATCTCTTCTGATCAGCACGGTGCAAGGTAATCCTGATGTGCTCGATAATGCTCGTGTCTGGGGAGTTTTGTGGCCAGCGGAAGAGTTTAAACTCAGAAGAGTTCCTGGAGCGCCTCTGTAGCAATTCTGGCCGTGTGGGTGTCGAGTTGTACTGCTGGAATTGCCCAAATCCGTCGGAATGCACAATGAACATGAATGAGTGCTGGTGATCAGGCAGGATGCTTATGTACGTGTCACATGTCAGACTCGTATCTAGACGTATCAGAGGTCCCATATCACTCCAACCGCACACGCACCACACCGCTACAGAGCCTCCACAATCTTGAACAGCCCGCTGCTGATATGCAGGGTGCACGGATTCATGAGGTTGTCTCCATACCCGTACACGTCCATCCGCTCGATACAATTTGAAACGAGACTCGTCGGAACAGGCAACATGTTTCCAGTCATGAACAGTCCAGTGTCGGTGTTGACGGGCCCAGGCGAGGCGTAAAGGTTTGTGTCGTGCAGTCAGGAAGGGTATACGAGCGGGTTTCCGTTGAATGGTTCGCCGACACTTGTTGATGGCCCATCATTGAAATCAGCAGCAATTTGCGGAAGGGCTGCACTTCTGCCACGTTCAACGATTCTCTTCAGTCGTCAGTCCCATTCTTACAGGATCTTTTCCCGGGCGTAGCGGTGTCGGAGATTTGATGGTTCAAAAATGATTCAAATGGTTCTGAGCACTATGGGACTTAACATCTGTGGTCATCAGCCCCCTAGAGCTTAGAACTACTTAAACCTAACTAACCTAAAGACATCACACACATCCATGCCCGAGGCAGGATTCGAAACTGCGACCGTAGCGGTCACGCGGTTCCAGACTGAAGCGCCTAGAACCGCACGGCCACACCGGCCGGCGGAGATCTGATGTTTTACCGTATTCCTGATATTAACGGTACACGTGTGAAATGGTCGTACGGGAAAATCCCCACTTCATCGTAATCTCGTAGATCCTGTGTCCCATCGCTCGTGCGCCGACTATAACACCACTTAAATCTTGATAACCTGCCTTTTAGCAGCAGTACCCGATGTAACAACTGTGCAACACACTTGTTGTCTTATACAGACGTTGCCGACCGCAGCACCGTATTCTGCCTGTTTACTTATCTCTGTAGCGGAATACGCATGCCCATACCAGTTTCTTTGGTGCTTCGGTGTAGAAACATCTTGTATTTTAGTAAAGAAATAAACAGTGTTGTATGTTCGTTTGGGAGCGGTGTCAGCTCGAGTTACTAGGTTGTACCAGTTTTGGATGGCCCTGCGGGGTAATGGTGCGGCACACAAAGGCGTCCAGCCGTGTCAGGTTGCTGCGAAGCGCACAAAGAGTGGCCGGCGCGGTGTCCTTGCTGGGGAGGCGGCGACCCGCAGACACCGCCGTGGCCGGCCGCAGGTGGCGGCGGCTGCAGCTGGCTGCTGGGCGAGACGGCGTGGCTCCGGCCCACTCTGCGGAGTGGCCAGTCACCGGGCGGCCGACACGTTCTTCTCTTCCGGACTGCGCGCGGGAAATACAGTTGAGCCATCGTGACAAGGGGCCACTTAGCTGACGTTGACGTGGCGTTCTAAGAGTCTTGAGACATCACTTTGGGCTGTTTCACGTCGAGGAGCCATGTCGTCAGCGGAAACGCAAAGTATGTTCTGCGATATTTCGACAGTGTTCCACCCGAAGTAGAACCAACAGGAAGCAAGAACGCCCCCTACATCACAAGCAGAAAGCAAGACGCCATACTGTATGTCTCGGGTTCGTTGGTGGGTTTATTGTTATCTATCTATCTATATCCGAATCCCGCTCCAGCTATTGCCGGGTCAGGGTGCTGACGAGTCCTCTCCGTTTGGGTCGGTCCTCCCACCGCTTTTCTTCCTCCACTTGCTGCCAGGTCACACCTCTCCTTTCTACAGATATTCTCACTCCCATTTTCCACCGTGTTCTTCGGCGCCCTCTAGGTCTTTTCCCATCCATCTTTAGTTCTTCCATAATTTTGGGGAGTCTCTGCCATGGGCATCCTCTTAACATGCCCATACCATCTTAACCTCTTTCTTTAAATTTCTTCTCTCATACTTTCTTGTTTAAGGTCCTTTCTAATCTCTACATTCCTTACTCTGTCCATTCTTGTTTTTCCCTTAAGTGCTCTGAGAAATTGCATTTCCCCTGCTTGCAGTCTGCTCCAGTCCCTTTCTGTCATTGTCCATGTTTCTCCACCATAGATGACAATAGGGATGTAATAATTCTTATACATAAGGAGTTTTGCTCTTTCTGAAACTTCATTATTCCAAATCAGGTGTTTTATTGTTAGGTACAAATTGCCTTTCCGTAACCTCCTGTTAATTTCGTTATTCTTCCATCCCTAGATATTTCACTCCCTAAATAAGTGAAACTTTCTGCCACTTTGAGGGGTTCTCCATTCAAGGTAATATTTCCGTTGATCCCTTTCTCTCTTCCAAATACCATTACTTCACTCTTATCTTTATTTATTTTTAATCCATACCTTTTCATTATGTCCTTCCACGCATCAAGCTGTAACTGTACATCTACCTCTTTATCAACCCATATTACCATATCATCTGCAAAAATAATCTTTTTGTCTTTTTCTTTTACTATATCTTTAACTGCCCTATTCATTCCCTCCATCACAACATTAGAAAGTGCAGGAGATAGAATACTTCCTTGCTTAAGTCCTTGTCTTATTTCGAAGTATGCCGGCCGCGGTGGTCTCGCGGTTCTAGGCGCGCAGTCCGGAACCGGGCGACTGCTACGGTCGCAGGTTCGAATCCTGCCTCGGGCATGGGTATGTGTGATGTCCTTAGGTTAGTTAGGTTTAACTAGTTCTCAAGTTCTAGGGGACTGATGACCTAAGATGTTAAGTCCCATAGTGCTCAGAGCCATTTGAACCATTTTTTTTATTTCGAAGTATTCAGAGTTCCCCAATGGCGTTCTAATTCTACAATTGTGTCCTCTGCACATTGTCTTTATAACATCAATGTATCCATCTTCTATATCTATCTTCTTCATTTCTTCTCAGAGTCTTTCCCTGTCAACTGAGTCATATGCCTTTTCTATATCTATAAAAACCATTATCACCCTTTTGTTATGCTCCCAACTTTTTCCATCAGTTGACGGATAGAAAATATCAGGTCGATCGTGCTTCTTCCTTTCCTAAATCCATGCTGTTCTTCACTCAGCTCCTTTTCTATCTTTTCACTTATTCGATTTAGTAAAATTCTTTCAAAAATCTTGGCTGTATGACTCATAAGGGTTATTCCTCTGTAGTTTTTACAGTCTTTTATTGCCTTTCTTGAAGGTGGCAACAATGTCTCCTGTTCTCCAGTTCTCCTGTTTACTGTTATACCCTATGAATATATACTGTTTCTAAGCAGTGGCATGGCTCGAGAACAATTCGTTATTGGTACCAAGTGTTGTAATAAAATAACGGGAAACGACGTATTGGTGGCTAAAGAACTTTCGTATTTAGTTATTTTCGCGGTATAACTCGCGTCTCATGAGCGTAAACAATTTTCAGGCAACTACCCATTGAAGATTCATGAAAACGTTTCATTCTTGTTATGATTTGTTACAATTGTCGATTAATGACATTTCGGCGATTAAATTCTTTACAATACTGTAACAAAACGAGGTCGTGAAAAGCACAGATTCAGCATAGCGTTGTTTTTCTGTATAGAGGATGGCCCATTGATCGTGACCGGGCCAAATATCTCACGAAATAAGCGTCAAACGAAAAAACTACAAAGAACGAAACTTGTCTAGCTTGAAGGGGGAAACCAGATGGCGCTATGGTTGGCTCGCAAGATGGCGCTGCCATAGGTCAAACGGATATCAACTGCGTTTTTTAAAAATAGGAATTCCTATTTTTTATTACATATTCGCGTAGCACGTAAAAAAATATGAATGTTTTAGTTGGACCACTTTTTTCGCTTTGTGATAGATGGCGCTGTAACAGTCATAAACATAAGGCTCGCAATTTTAGACGAACAGTTGGTTCAAATGGCTCTGAGCACTATGGGACTCAACTGCTGTGGTCATTAGTCCCCTAGAACTTAGAACTACTTAAACCTAACTAACCTAAGGACATCACACACATCCATGCCCGAGGCAGGATTCGAACCTGCGACCGTAGCAGTTGCATGGTTCCGGACTACGCGCCTAGAACCGCGAGACCACCGCGGCCGGCGCGAACAGTTGGTTACAGGTGGGCTTTTTTAAATTAAAATACAAAACATAGGTACGATTGAGCATTTTATTTCGGTTGTTCCAACGTGACACATGTACCTTTGTGAACTTACCATTTCTGACAACGCATGCTGTTACAGCGTGATTACCTGTAAATACCAAATAATGCAATAAATGCTCAAAATGATGTCCGTCAACCTCAATGCATTTGACAGTACGTGTAGCGACATTCCTCTCAACAGCGAGTAGTTCGCCTTCCGTGATGTTCGCACATGCATTGACAATGCGCTGACGCATGTTGTCAGGCGTTGTCGGTGGACCACGATAGCAAATATACTTCAGCTTTCCGCACAGAAAGTAATCCGGGGACGTCAGATCCGGTGAACGTGCGGGCCATGGTATGGTTCTTCGACGACCAATCCACCTGTCATGAAAAATGCTATTCAATACCGCTTCAACCGCACGCGAGCTATGTGCCGGATATCCATCATATTGGAAGTACATCGCCATTCTGTCATGCAGTGAAACTACTTGTAGTAACATCTGTAGAACATTACGTAGGAAATCAGTATACATAGCAACATTTAGACTGCCATCGATAGAATGGGGGCCAATTATCCTTCCTCCCATGATGCCAGACATTAATCCGCCAAGGTAGCTGAGGTTCCACTTGTCGCAGCCATCGTGGATTTTCCGTTGCCCAATAGTGAATATTATGCCGGTTTACGTTACCGCTGTTGGTGAATGACGCTTTGTCGCTAAATAGAATGCGTGCAAAAAATCTGTCATTAATTTCTCTCGTGCCCAGTGGCAGAACTCTACACGACATTCAAAGTCGTCGCCATGCAGTTCCTGGTGCATAGAAATATGGGGGTGCAATGAATGTTGATGTAGCATTCTCAACACCGACGTTTTTGAGATTTCCGATTGTCCCGCAATTTGTCTGCTACTGATGTGCGGATTAGCCGCAACAGCAGCTAAAACACCTATTTGGCATCATCATTTGTTGCAGGTCGTGGTTGACGTTTCACATGTGGCTGAACACTTCCTGTTTCCTAAAATACCGTAACTATCCGGCGAACGGTCCGGACTCTTGGATGATGTCCAGGATACCGAGCAGCATACATAGCACCCGCCCGTTGGACATTTTGATCACAATAGCCATACATCAACACATCGACCTTTTCCGCAATTGGTAAACGGTCCATTTTAACACGGGTAATATATCACGAAGCAAATAACGTCCGCACTGGCGGAATGTTACGTGATACCACGTACTTATACGTTTGTGACTATTACAGCGCCATCTATCATAAAGCGAAAAAAGTGGTCCAACTAAAACAGTCATATTTTTTTACGTAATATACGACTACGTAATAAAAAATGGGGTTCCTAGTTAAAAAAAAAAGCAGTTGATATCCGTTTGACCTATGGCAGCGCCATCTAACGGGCCAACCATAGCGCCATCTGGTTTCCCCCTTCAAGCTAGACGAGTTTCGCTCTTCGTAATTTTTTCGTTTGATGCTTATTTCGTGAGATAATTTGCCCGGCCACTATCAATGGACCACCCTGTATAGACTGAAGCGGCGAGGGAAAATTTGTATCAATACCGCGAATCGAACGCGGGTCTCCCGCTTACTAGGAAGTAAGAAAAACCTTTTCAGTTGGGCTACTGAACCATTCCTTGGGATCTCCTAGCCAACAACTTTGGTTTTTGAGGGGCTTCGGAAAGGCTCAAAATCATGAAAAGTTCAATTTTTACTTTTTTGCGTTTTCTGAATCTGCAGACTATTACCTTTTAATAGATATATAATTTATTCAATTCCGAAGACTACAACTATTTTTAAATTTTTTTTGAAATGTGTTCTACATGGGCGTGACCCACTGTGGCGCTGTTAAACTGCTGTCAAATGGTGTTATTACTAACGTCCGTGTTCATCAGGTACATTTTAGTGATGTGAGATAAAGTATGTGTTGTGGCTAACCTGTGATGGTTCAATATATATCGCTGGTGTGATTGTCGATTGTTTCATGTTTATTTACTCTGTCGTTATCTCGAAAATATTCGTAATTAATTCTGTTTCTTGAGTCTCTGTTTTGTTGAAGTATAATAATGAGTAAAAGTAAAGTTATTAGAAATCCTCTGAAGGCTTTTAAGAAAAGGAGAAATGTTGGAAAGCCATAGGTATTTAGAAATATGGGAATGAAGATAGGTTCTAACATGGTACAAGCGATGCTTGCTTTAGACAAGGAACGCCTTCGGGCTGCAGACAGGGCTGTAAAGAGTCTAGAAATACGAGCAAGAGTAAACAGGAGGAGGAACAAGAGGAAGCTGGAGGAGGAGTTTGCAGAGGATGAAGATAATCCATCCTATGGACCTGGAATGCACTAAAAAGTTAATCCAATCTTTGTCGCTCGATTCCCAAAACTTTTATTTTCTCATACTAATTACATGTTTTCTAAGGATCTTCCAAACATATTTGTTTCAAACTTTCAGTAAATGTTACACAGTACCTTCTGCATAATGTAACACAGCCTTTTTCCAAAAAAACTGTATATTTTTGAATATATAAATAAAAAATTGCAAAAAATGTTGTGAATTTTCATTACAATTGAAAAAAAATCATCTTTAATAACTGAACTAAAATTTTGTAAAATCCCTGTGTTAAGTTGTAGCCCATATTCCAATAAATAATCTGTAAAAAGTTCAACTTCCTATCTCAAATACTTTGTGAGGAAAGATGTAATTTATAAGCGTTATTTTAACATTGCAAGTATAGGGCGTTCCGGAGCCCCTTAAGCATAGCATGAAGCCAGAAGCATCATTACTGTGACCCAGAAGATTGCGACTTCTCCCCGTGTCGCCACCGATGGTCTTCCGGAGTAGTGCAGAACTGTGATTCGTCTCGTAATTCATCAGCAGTCCATGCTTCCCTATCACGGTATCACTAGAAATGCAGCTGTTTATATATTGGTGCTAATAGCGCCTGCGCACCGGACGGTGATTCTCTAATCCTGCTGCTGCCAGTCTCCGACCAATGGTGCCGGATACGACAGAATGTTTGCAAGAGGTCAATTACTTGTTCTCGGGTGGCAGCCGCAGATGTGAACGAGTCACGATGTGCTTCGTGCGCAATACGCCGATCTTACCTTGTTGTAGTCAAACGTCGTCGACCGGATCCTTGACGAAAATACATACCAATGAAGTTCCCATGCAGTCCGACATCGGGTCAGTATCACATCTTGTATTGTCGCCTCGGAACGGAAGAAATTGTGTGCCTATGAAATATCGTTTCAGTTAGGTGACTGGATTAGTGATTTCATGTCAGAGAGGTCACAGTTCGTAGTAACTGACTGAAAGTCATCGAGTAAAACAAATGTGATTTCTGGCGTTCCCCAAGGTAGTGCTATAGTCCCTCTACTGTTTCTTATCTATGTAAACGATTTGGGAGACAGACTGAGCAGCCGTTGTAGGTTGTTTGTAGATGACGCTGTTGTTCATCGACTAGTAAAGTCATCAGAAGATCAAAACAAATTGCAAAATGATTTAGAAAATATATATGTATGGTGTGAAAATTGGCAGTTAACCACAAATAACCAAAAGAGTGAGGTCATCTACATGAGTGCTGAAAGGAATCCGTTAAATATGGGTTACACGATAAATCTCTCAAATCTAAAGGCCGTAAATTGAACTAAATACATAAGAATTAAAATTACGAACAACGTAAACTGGGAGGAACACACAGAAAATGTGGGGAAGGCTAACCAAAGACTGCGTTTTATTGGCAGGACACTTAGGAAATGTAACAGATCTACTAAGGAGACTGTCTACACTACTCCTGTCTGCCCTCTTTTAAAATACTGCTGCGCGTTATGGGATCCTTCCCAGATACGTTTGACGGAATACATCGAAAAAGTTCAAAGAAGGGCAGCACGTTTTGTACTATCTCGAAATAGGGAGAGAGTGTCACAGACATGATACAGGATTTCGGATGGACACCATAAAAATAAAGGCTTTTATCGTTGAGGAGGAATCTTCTCACAAAATTCCACTCTCCAACTTTCTCCTCCGAATGCGAAAATATTTTATTGACGCCGACCTACATAGGGAGAAACGATCACCATGATAAAATAAGGGAAAGATATAGGTGTTCATTCTTTACACACGCTATACGAGATTGGAATAATAGAGAATTGTGAAGGTGGTTCGACGAACCCTGTGCCAGGCACTTAAATGTGGTTTGCAGAGTAGCCATGTAGATGTAAAATGCTAAAGAAATGTTTTCTTGCGTATGAAAAGACATGAAGTGACAAAAACACAAAATCCAATAAACTAAGATAATAGTCGTATTTGCGATGCAACAAAATCAAATAAAATACAGTGTTCATTGTTAACACTAACTGTGTAAAGATGTGACACTATTAACACTTACTTCCTTGGGGGTCCTTGGAAGAATAAGACGCAAATTTGTATGTTAACATTTTTTTACGCTGATTGGAAGGCCTGTGACTAATAATTTCCATTTATTAGCTCAGAATATAAATATAGTTCGTTAACATAAAATAACTGATTTTATTTAATGTTCATGTGTGTGTAAAGCACCTTTCCTCCGAGTTATTGCTATTTTCCGTGTAGAAGATGTACATTAATTGTTGGCAGCCATTGCTGCAACATTCTCTAAATTCTCCTAAAGCTGGGCGAGGCGTCCACATATTCGCTTAAAACTGACTTCGTTAATCAAGAGAAATAAAGTGTGAAAGCAATACAAGCACATACGGTCAGAATTTAAAATTATTTCAGGTACACCATGACACAGCTAGCTACATATGCTAAACAATGATGGAGCGCATTTTCTTTTAATATTTTCAGCTGCTTAGAAACGTTTTCCGGGTCATCAGTAGCCGTACATGCAGAAACCACTTTTCCCTTGAAAATAAGATAGCTCGTGTTCTCTATTTAAAAGATAGCTCATGTTCTCTATTTAATCTGCTGTTGAAGAGAGCAGTCGACGTCACACACTTATGAAGTGTGTTTAAGCAAATAGTAATTACTCTGAGAAGTTCGACTTTAACTACTGTAATATTACGTGAAATGGTGATCATTCTCTTAACAGTGTTGTATAATCCAACTTACATGAACTTCATAAGAAACTTAAAGAATAACAGTAACCATTCTTCTTTTATACACTCCTGGAAATTGAAATAAGAACACCGTGAATTCATTGTCCCAGGAAAGGGAAACTTTATTGACACATTCCTGGGGTCAGATACATCACATGATCACACTGACAGAACCACAGGCACATAGACACAGCCAACAGAGCATGCACAATGTCGGCACTAGTACAGTGTATATCCACCTTTCGCAGCAATGCAGGCTGCTATTCTCCCATGGAGACGATCGTAGAGATGCTGGATGTAGTCCTGTAGAACGGCTTGCCATGCCATTTCCACCTGGCGCCTCAGTTGGACCAGCGTTCGTGCTGGACGTGCAGACCGCGTGAGACGACGCTTCATCCAGTCCCAAACATGCTCAATGGGGGACAGATCCGGAGATCTTGCTGGCCAGGGTAGTTGACTTACACCTTCTAGAGCACGTTGGGTGGCACGGGATACATGCGGACGTGCATTGTCCTGTTGGAACAGCAAGTTCCCTTGCCGGTCTAGGAATGGTAGAACGATGGGTTCGATGACGGTTTGGATGTACCGTGCACTATTCAGTGTCCCCTCGACGATCACCAGTGGTGTACGGCCAGTGTAGGAGATCGCTCCCCACACCATGATGCCGGGTGTTGGCCCTGTGTGCCTCGGTCGTATGCAGTCCTGATTGTGGCGCTCACCTGCACGGCGCCAAACACGCATACGACCATCATTGGCACCAAGGCAGAAGCGACTCTCATCTCTGAAGACGACACGTCTCCATTCGTCCCTCCATTCACGCCTGTCGCGACACCACTGGAGGCGGGCTGCACGATGTTGGGGCGTGAGCGGAAGACGGCCTAACGGTGTGCGGGACCGTAGCCCAGCTTCATGGAGACGGTTGCGAATGGTCCTCGCCGATACCCCAGGAGCAACAGTGTCCCTAATTTGCTGGGAAGTGGCGGTGCGGTCCCCTACGGCACTGCGTAGGATCCTACGGTCTTGGCGTGCATCCGTGCGTCGCTGCGGTCCGGTCCCAGGTCGACGGGCACGTGCACCTTCCGCCGACCACTGGCGACAACATCGATGTACTGTGGAGACCTCACGCCGCACGTGTTGAGCAATTCGGCGGTACGTCCACCCGGCCTCCCGCATGCCCACTATACGCCCTCGCTCAAAGTCCGTCAACTGCACATACGGTTCACGTCCACGCTGTCGCGGCATGCTACCAGTGTTAAAGACTGCGATGGAGCTCCGTATGCCACGGCAAACTGGCTGACACTGACGGCGGCGGTGCACAAATGCTGCGCAGCTAGCGCCATTCGACGGCCAACACCGCGGTTCCTGGTGTGTCCGCTGTGCCGTGCGTGTGATCATTGCTTGTACAGCCCTCTCGCAGTGTCCGGAGCAAGTATGGTGGGTCTGACACACCGGTGTCAATGTGTTCTTTTTTCCATTTCCAGGAGTGTATTTTTCATCAAGTTGAGGGAAATTAAAGTGGAATCTTTTTTTCATCACGTACGTTTTAATAAGTTAGGATTTAGTACAATACGAATGTTCATAAATCTGGATATGGGATGATTCGACCAGCGGATCAAATGGAGACCCCGAATGAGGCTCTGTCAAACTGTCTTATGGTGACGCCGCTGTCTCAACGAGCACACGGTGTGTCCGTGTCCTTCACAGTGACCGCTCAACATACGACGCTGTTTACACCACTTATAATTATACCATACTAGGCATGCTAACAACAATAAACGCGAACAAAACTAAAGACTGCGGTGGCCGTTGTTCTACCTGTCATAGAGAATGTACCCACCATTGTACGGAGTTAAACTATACGATGCAATATAGGTATGTGTTATACGTCACAGTCGCGTTGGATCTGTCACTGTCTCAATGAATGTTACCTTTAACAAATCTTGCAAACATACGGTCGCATCTGTTGACGCTTCCTGTGGTCCAGTTAATCCGTCCCACTGCCGTGTACGACATTCTTCTTCTTATTGTCTCCGTTTCCTGGCAGGGGTGGTGCTGTATAAGAAAGTATTAAGTATTCCGAGCTACTTAATGAATTCGACTCTTTCACAAAAACTCGTCTGTGTTTTAACTCTAACTCACTAAGAGACAGATACCAAAGCAAGCAGCTCACATAAAGCTTTATAAATCAACGTCAGCATGACATATACATCGCCCGACTTCCAAGTCGTACATCATAATTTGAAGTCGGTGATTCCGTTTTTCATTTGTTCGGTCCGCCCGTTGACACTGTCAGCGGCCTTCTTACTCCTAGGAGTTCAGGACACCACCAAGTCTTTACCCCTAAACATAAATGGGACCATACAGCAAGTTACTCCTTCTATCTCACGTCACGGTTTGCCACTGCACTTCGCCCCATCCGCACAGTGGATGCTCGCCACTTACATACTACATACTAAGTTATAAAACGTCGCGATCATATTTAGCTGTCCTGAAGGTTCATAGTGGGACAGGATATTCCCAAGAAAAACATGTTACGCTAAAAGTGACGTCCGACCAAGCCTTCTTCGTGATTCACTTTCTTTATGAGACAATGTAGGTAATGCAGTATATCTAACTTAGAAGGAAAACGTAAATATTCGTTGCTCTTTTATCACAAAAGTTATATTAAATATAAAAAATCATCTGTTTTCTGATACAAAAGTTTCTGTTTCCGCGTAACACGAATTACTTTTAAATATTACGACACACACACACACACACACACACACACACACACACACACACACACACACAATGGCTCTGAGCACTATGGGACTTAACATCTGAGGTCATCAGTCCCGTAGAACTTAGAATTACTTACACTTAACTAACCTAAGGACATCACACACATCCATGCCCGAGACAGGATTCGAACCTGCGACCGTAGCAGTCGCGCGGTTCCGGACTGAAGCGCCCAGAACCGCTCGGCCACCGCGGCCGGCACACGCACACACACACACACACACACACACACACACACACACACACACACACACACACACACACACAGCGTTTTTGTCAGTGTAAATTAAAGTAATTACAACAATGTTTGTCACCTGTGAAAGTTATAAAAAATACTATTGGTATAATGTGGTGTGTTTCTCATACAATCGAGCAGCATTTTCTTGAGCAGCGCGGGAGTCAATATCCCGTAAGCAGGCTGCGAGCACCCTATGGTATTATGGGCCATCGCTGGGGCAGTGGCAAGGGCGTGTTGGTTACTGGCGCTCGTAGTCTGCACATGAGGAGAAGATGAGCCTTAAATGCTCTGTTTATGAGACGAGATACGGTTTCATGTATCGGTGTAGGTGACCCGCACCACGATAGATGATGGAATTCTGGAAAGTTTCGTCATTCACACGAAGAATCCCCGGGTAATACATTACAGCATTAGAAAATTGCAGCGAAATGCAGGAAGATCTGCAGGCGATAGGCATTTGGTGAAGGGAGTGGCAACTGACCCTTAACATAGACAAATGTAATGTGTTGCGAATACATAGAAAGAAGGATCCCTTATTGTATGATTATATGATAGCGGAACAAACACTAGTAGCAGTTACATCTGTAAAATACCTGGGAGTATGTGTACGGAACAATTTGAAGTGGGAATGATCATATAAAATTAATTGTTGGTAAGGCGGGTGCCAGGTTGAGATTCATTGGGAAAGTCCTTAGAAAATGTAGTCCATCAACAAAGGAGGTGGTTTACAAAACACTCGTTCGACCTATATTTGAGTATCGCTCATCAGTGTGGAATCCGTACCAGGTCGGGTTGACAGAGGAGTCAGAGAAGATCCAAAGAAGAGCGGCGCGTTTCGTCACACGGTTATTTGCTAAACATCTCCGTAACGCTATCACGCTTACCAAACTCAAGTGGCAGACTCTGCAAGAGAGGCGCTCTGCATCGTGGTGTAGCTTGCTGTCCAGGTTTCGAGAGGGTGCGTTTCTGGATGAGGTGTCGAATATATTGCTTCCCCCTACTTACACCTCCCGAGGAGATCACGAATGTAAAATTAGAGAGATTCGAGCGCACACGGAGGCTTTCCAGCAGTCGTTCTTTCCGCGAACCATACGCGACTGGAACAGGAAAGGGAGGTAATGACAGTGGCACGTAAAGTGCCCTCCGCCACACACCGTTGGGTGGCTTGCGGAGTATAAATGTAGATGTAGAACAGGAGTGAGGTGCGCAGCTAGTGCCACAAGAGTTATTAGACAGATATTTTTCTGCCAAAACGTAACTTTTAATGGGTATGTGAACAACATGCAACCATCCTCTTTCATTCAAAAAATGCCACTAGTTTTTTGTTGTAAAATAGTGCAAGAGTACGTATCACCAAAGTGTCTATAGTGTTATTACGAGCTGTTTCTGGGGACAGGAATGAATAAACGGTGTCTTCACACACGACCAGGACGGATTCATTCTTCTGAAATGCAGTTGTTCCCCTAAAAAGTAACCAATATCATACATACGGTATCTCAAGTGTTGAAGTTTTGCTTTATGCTTGATTGACTATAATTGCACTTACGAGAACAGAACGCTGATCTTGCTGCTTTGTCAGTTATGTAACAGAATCTTACGTCGTTGCTATAATACTGTACCGTGCACTCTTATATATCACAAGGGTATGAGAAATTAACGAGGGGCCAGAAGCAAATAGACACCAGTATTTCCCCTCATCGAGTACACGAATAGAATAGGGTATGACACACTAATATTAGTTCGAAGTAGCCTCCGCCATCAGCTACGGTCAGTATCCCTGTCGAATTATTCGAATAACCAGTTTTACTGTAATGCTACATTACCTGCCGCCATGGGCTAAACTTTGACAAGAAGAATGGCTGGTTATGCTTAATAGTATTTACGGAAAATATGACGCCGTTGTGGAGTTTCCTGCTTTCTCATACGATTTGTTTCGAATCACATTTGCTCGACTACGATTTCAGCTGCTACACCTTGCTTGTACCAAGGAGAGAAACTTGGCTCTACTGTAAGCGAGTTATGGTTATGAACTTTGCATACAAACGGAGGGTTTACTGCCTTGGCGGCACAACCTTACGTCCGGTTACGTAAAACTGCTCGGCGAGAAAAATGTTTATAAACGTTTTCCACGTACCACGTGTAGTCGGAGTACTGCAGTGGAGGGGAACACTATAAAATATTATTGCAAAGGCGTACGTTTCTGTTAGCTGTTACTTGATCACTGCACGGCTCTTGGCAGTGAGATTACTGCCCGTCAAGTACAAAAAGGAGCTCTCTCGCGTCCAAAGATGTCAGAAAATTGGGGAGCCCGTATTCTTGTTTTATCCCGAGCCTTCGGCTGTTTGGAAGTCTCTGGTGTTTACACGAGTTCAGTTACGAGCTTACCATGGTACGCATCTAGTCTTCTTTGTAGGAGGAAGAGAGAAACAGTGCTATATCAAACTTTCATAAGTCTTCGATTACCAGGTGTACCGGTATGAAATGAGCGTTAAAATACAAATGTGTCGATAGGGAACATTTGTTGTGAACGAGCCTTAATTTTTTTTTGTTTGGTTGGTATGACATCTGTCACAAATATTTAGTATACATCAAGTCATGGAACAAACATCTTCATATGTTTTCATCGTGTTAACAACGTCGAATTTTGTACCAGAAAGTGATGATTTGCGGAAAGCATTAATTTTTTTGTTTTCATTTGAAAAAAAGTGCTGCAGAGTCGCATCGAATGCTTGTCGAGGCATATGGTGATCATGCTCTATCAGAAGCAACATGCAAAAGATGGCTTCAAAGGTTCAGAAATAATGATTTTGATGTAAGAAATGAAGAACGTGGAAGACCACCAAAAAAGTTCGAAGACACCGAATTGCAAGCAATATTGGATGAAGATGATCCTTTGAGTCAGAAGCAAATGGCAGAAATGCTAAATGTTGCACATCAAACAATTTCTGACCGTTTGAAAGCTATGGGAAAGATCCAAAAGTGTCGAAAATGGGTGCCGCATGAATTGAATGAAAGACAGATGGAAAACCGAAAACCATTTGTCAAATTTTGCTTCAAAGACATGAAAGAAAATCAATTTTGCATGGAATTGTTACTGGCGATGAAAAATGGATTTATTTTAAGAATTCTAAACGGGAAAAGTCATGGGTTAATCCGGGACAACCATCAACATCGACTGCAAAACCAGATCGATTCGGCAAGAAGACAATGTTCTGTGTTTGGTGGGATCAGAAAGGTGTGGTGTCCCATGAGCTTCTAAAACCCGGTGAAACTGTGAATACTATCTGTGTTTGGTGGGATCAGAAAGGTGTGGTGTCCCATGAGCTTCTAAAAGCCGGTGAAACTGTGAATACTAATCGCTACAGACAGCAAATGATCAATTTGAACTATGCATTGATCGAAAAAAGACCAGAATGGGCCAGAAGACATGGCAAAGTAATTTTTTTTACACGACAATGCACCTGCACACAAAGCAAAACTGGTTCAGGATACAATCAAAACACTTAGCTGGGAGCTTCTATCCCACCCGCTGTATTCACCGGAAAAAAAGGGACACGCATTGGCTGAGGAACACTTTGATTCCTACGAAGAAGTCGACAATTGGGTGTCTGATTGGTTTGTTTCAAAAGACGAACGAAAAAACGCTCATTTCATACCGGTACACCTGGTATTGACTGAGCAATGCGGAGTTTTTAGAAATGAATATTTATCGAATTATAAAATAACGCAAAATCCAGTAATCTCATAATGAAATGTGCCCAGTATACAACACAGTGGTTAATTAGAAATGCAAAAGTTTTGTTTGCATGAAAGATAATTTCTTCTTCATTTTCACTATAAATTTCGAACCGAACTTACGTTGTACCAAATACCTGTGATCATTTGCTACTCTTCAGACGTTAACACCGATTTTGAGAGAACGCTGGTTTTTCTAATAACTGTATTTCTAATTTTCAGTCATAGTTGTAAATGCGATGTACCTAGTTGTGGTAATTATAAATAATAATTAACAATGTTTTACTTTCAAATTTAAAAAAAAGTGTGAATAAAAATAACTAAAGGTTACACGTACACTTGGTACCATGAGGAAGTTACCTCAGCTTAACCCAGTCGTCGTTTCTTTGGGACAGGGAACTAATTTCCACACAGCCTAACTCAAAAGATAATTTAAGTTTTCAGGTAAATAAGAGTAAATGCTATATGTATTTTGCAACTCAACGGATAATATTGTTTTCAGTCAAGCGTGTTTCACCTATTGGTACTAGGCATCATCAGTGATCTATAAAAAAGCAGAGATAATTAATTAGCTATACATATTTTATTTTGAGATACGTAATGTTTCCTGGCGTCACATTTAGATTATCTCACTATTTGCTCTATTTACAAGTATAAGATTGCGATTCAGCACGTATTTTTGCCTCCTTACGTCTTCCCATTCTTAATAGACATAAACCTGAAGGTAATGTGCTTCTGCTCATGTTCCTGTTTCTCCGTTTTTAGTTTCAAACAAGTTACGGCCAGTAAGGAAAATGAGGAATAAACAGTAGCCTGACAAACAGATTATGATTTGTCGACAGGTTGACGACCTGAGCCTTTAAAAAAAATTTATTTTACCCAGCAGCGAGGCCCTGAACAGAACGAGATGTTTGAATGCAGATAAAATAATTTTGCCGAGAGAGCGACTTGTTTTATTGGCACATTTCTGCCTGCCTCGGTATTACATGCTCGAAAGGACTCGTATTCACGTTTTCTCTTTCATTGTTTGAACTCGTGAAAGCAGTTACGAGCAACTGGAATCCCCTCAATCTTCAGCGGTATTGTGGACGTGGATTAACGGTACGTGACAGTTTTGTCGACCTTTTTTCTTTTGTCCTGCGACGTCTAACACCGGCAGCGATGCGATGTGAATTCCGCACCTGTGGTTTTGACGCAGTATTTCGTTAAAATTAGCCGTATTTAAGGAGGAGATGAAATGTATTCAGAGGAAAGGCTCACGTAAACCACACGTTTTCTGACGATGCTGCAATAATTTTTCATATTTCGAAATCTAAGTTATCCTGCAGATTATGTAAAGTTCTGAAAATAGCTTTAGCGTCTAGACCAGGAATTGGCTCTGAGCACTATGGGACTCAACTGCTGTGGTCATAAGTCCCCTAGAACTTAGAACTACTTAAACCTAACTAACCTAAGGACATCACACACATCCATGCCCGAGGCAGGATTCGAACCTGCGACCGTAGCGGTCGTGCGGTTCCAGACTGTAGCGCCTTTAACCGCTCGGCCACTCCGGCCGGCTAGACCAGGAATTAAATGTACCGATTGTGAGGAGCCGCACTATTAGTTACTACGGTTGCCCAAAATGTAATGCACCGCATTTTTTTTCTCAACCGAAAACAATGCTATGAATGAGAAACGTTACGTATGTGTTATTTGAAGTCTCCTAAGTGAGCGTGCCAAGTTTCCGTCACTTCCGACAGACAGCGTAGCTGCAGGACAGTTTCAAAATGGCTTCTGTAGGTGATGTACGTCACAAGCACCGTGTCGTTATTGAATTTCTTACTGCAGAGAAAGAAACTGTGGGGTATATTCACAAACGCGTGTGCGACGTCTATGGAGCATCTGCTGTCGACAGACGTACAGTTAGGCACTGGGCACGTATGGTGAGGTCATCAGAAGGCGGTTCGGCGGAGATCCACGATTTGTAGCGGTCGGGGAGACTATCCACGGCTGTCACACCGACATATTGCAGAGAGTTGATTTCATTCGCGAGGACAGACGAATTACGACTCGGCATTGGCGCTGCATTTAGAGGTGATACAGAGTGAAGCACTGGCTCCGCCACCAGGACAAGGATTGGTACCGACAGGGCATACACGCCCTTGTTTGTCGCTGGAGGAATGCCATAGAAAGGGATGGAGATTATGTGGAAAAATAGGGTGTGTAGATAAAACACCATTATTTCGTGTATGTAATTCTCATTATGTTCACTAAAGAATTGTAGAAGAAAAAAATACGGTGCATTACTTTCTGGGCAACCCTCCTACATTCGGGGAGCAAGGTTTAAGCCTTAGTCGAGTCATAGTGATTTATAGTTTCCATGGTTTTTGTGAATCGTGCGTCTGGCTATTTGGAGCCCCCAAATTGTAGTTCCTTCACAGACTAGTTCTGCAATAGAACACAGTACGTTGTCCTCGATGTTGAGTGAGCATCGGAGGTGAGGGTATCATCTGGAGTGCCCCAGGGAAGTGTGGTAAGTCCGCTGTTGTTTTCTATATACAAAAATGATCTTTTGGATAGGGTGAATAGCAATGTGCGGCCGTTTGCTGATGATGCTGTCGTGTACGGGAAGGTGTCGTCGTTGAGTGACTCTAGGAGGATACAAGATGACTTGGACAGGATTTGTGATTGATGTAAAGAATGGCAGCTAACTCTAAATATAGATAAATGTAAATTAATGCAGATGAGTAGGAAAAGAGTCTCGTAATGTTTGAATACTCCATTAGTAGTGTAGCGCTTGACACAGTCACGTCGATTAAATATTTCGGCGTAACACTGGAGAGCGATATGAAGTGGGACAAGCATGTAATAGCAGTTGTGGGGAAGGCGGATAGTAGTCTTCGGTTCATTGGTAGAATTTTGGGAAGATGTTCATCTGTGAAGGAGACCGCTTATAAAACACTAATACGACCTATTCTTGAGTACTTCTCGAGCGTTTGGGATCCCTATCAGGTCGGATTAAGGGAGGACATAGAAGCAATTCAGAGGAGGGCTGCTAGATTTGGGACTGGTAGGTTTGATCATCACGCGAGTGTTACGGAAATGCTTCAGGAACTCGGGTGGGAGTCTCTGGAGGAAAGGAGGCGTTCTTTTCGTGAATCGCTACTGAGGAAATTTAGAGAACCAGCATTTGAGGCTGACCGCAGTATAATTTTACTGCCGCCAACTTATATTTCGTGGAAAGACCACAAAGATAAGATAACAGAGATTAGGGCTATAACAGAGGCATACAGGCAGACATTTTTCCCTCGTTCTGTTTGGGAGTTGAACAGGGAGAGAAGATGCTAGTTGTGGTACAAGGTACCCTCCGCCACCCACCGTATGGTGGATTGCGAAGTATGTATGTAGATGTAGATGTAGACCAAACAATCATAGTGAAAACAAATGACAAGTTTTAGCTTTTTACTGTGTCTATAGGTGGTACTCTGACCGTATTTTTGAAGTTGCGAATGTGTTGATGCAGGAAATGCAGAAGTAAAATATTACCGTGTTATTTTTATCTAGAATGAATTTTCATTCCGCAACGGATAGGGCGCAAGAAAGGCTGTGAGGGTGGGTGGTGATTCGTGCTTGGATAATTTTTATATCCATTTTTATTGTGTATAAAATTTAATAAACAAATATTTGGACCAATAATATTCATCTACAAAAATATGAATGAATCACTCATATCATAACATACATATCACAATTTTCTTTTTTGTAATTCACATGAAATTCTTATTTTAGGAAAAAAATATATTCTGTGGCAACTCTTACGATTTTGCTGCTCATTTTCTATATTTTACATTTAAAGGCAGTTCATATAGTGTATGAGCATGGTACGGAAAAAGAAGTGTTCAACAAGAAGTTAATTCTATTATTTTGTTTTAAACAATATACAATTCTTCTGGATACGAAATCTACGTATTATTGTCCTTTTTCGTTTGTTTTTAATTAATTAATTTCTTTATTAGTATAAATAGTTTGAAGAATGTATTGATAACTGCAAGCATTGAATAAAAATGCATACAACGTTGTATTTAATTGTATTTCAGCACAATAATTTTTTCTTTAAAAAAACTCAGTCGTAAGAGCACATCCCGTCTAATGGCAAAGGTCCGAGGTTCGAGTCTCTGCCAGGCTCACAGTTTTAATCCGCCAGGAAGTATCATGCTATTTCCATGTTGTTTGTTACATCACAAAAACACACTTCACAACTGTCAGTTGAATATCAGATACTTCTTCGTTGAGTATGACAGCCCGGTATGCCATGTTGTCAGCCTGTCTACCTAAAACAGACGAATAATCACTAACGATTGTGTCGCGTCCGTACCACACCACCTGTAGGTTTTTAGTATATGTTGACTGTTCCTGAGCTCCACTTCTATATCCAAGCAGGGTCAACTACATCACGAGCTGTAATTCGCGAAACTTCTTCAAATAACATAATGAGATAGTTTCGGGTATAAATAAAACTGTTATTGCAATGGGAGAAGACCGTTACAAGCTGATATTTCTTTCGGAGTTTAATCCTAGTTTACAATAATTTAATTGAACCAAGTCTGTTTCAAGGAAAATAAGATAAAATACTGGAAAATAAAAATAACTAAATTTTGTCCGACATTGTCTGATGTATAAAAAATGGTGTATAATTTTTTTGCATCAAGTATCAAATGATTGTTTCCGTTGTGTAATGTGGCCAGAGTTAAATGTGCTAAAGGTTATTAATGCGGTTGTCAGTTTATTTTGATTCCTTCAGTATTTACTGAAACATACCCAGTTAAATGCATTCGACTGCATACGCTGAGGTGCTTTGCCAGCCAGCATCGTTCGCAATGGCATATTCACTCTGTGCGACTGATTCAAAGTAGTATAATGAGTTACATGCAAATCGCCACATTTCAGGTTTGATGAAGTATCTTAATGAAGTAATCCCATACAAAGCCCGTTATCCGACTGTAGTTATTGCATTATATCGTTCGAAAATAATTGCCACAAAAATTAAGTTGCAGTGCATAACAGAGATCTAAAAACGCAATTTTCATTCATTCGTTGATATCCGTACATGAGCTGTATTTGGAGTGACGTCTATCAAAGGACTCAGAATTTTATGGTGTCAGAAAAACATTTTTTGTAGCATAAATTAAATATTAAATGAGAGAAAGATACAACGTAGGATCATAGAGATGCTTGTCTTCCGTAACTGGTCTATTGTTGAACTTGTACCTACAACTGATTTTTGTGTCAGTACTGCAGTTCCGAAAATACGAGTGTATAATAATGAGTGGGAAAGTATAAAGGAGAACTCGCGAATACAAGAGTGATGATTATTACAAATAGGTTTCTGACCTATAAAACAAGATAAAGAACACAATATCGTGAAATGGGAAGATAAGTTAGAAACAAATGATTTAATGGCAGGTTTGATGGAAATTACGGTTAGCCACGGCCGCTCGCACAGTGCTTCGATCTTGACGTGTCTCTGTGGGCTGTACCCTGTCCTGTGATCCCGATTGACCTCTTTTGTGGCCCCAAGAAGAATTCTGATCCTACCCTTCTCCGACACATCTTTCTTTCAATCCTCCACGATTATCCTAATTCGGTATGTATCTACACAGTGTGAGTTAACGAGCATTGCGCTCTCATTTAAATATATGGCAGAAAGAGTCAACCTAAAGGAATTGTGAAATGAACCCTGTCGTCCAGGATCGCGTGCCACAAAGAGCGCACGCAGATTCACCACGAGATAGGGAAATTCACAGGCGTCTATTGTCTATTGAGGCCTAAGCGCTCTAGTGTGCGAGTGAGACAGACGAGAACTTACGTAATAGGGAAACCCAGTAGAAGCCGTTCGTAGCCAAGGAGATGTAGCCATGTTAAATATGGTGGATCTAAAATTGGTTGTAAAGGGAAACATTTATGGAAAATATTTAATTCTGTAGTAATGCAGGGAATGAAGCCACAGTAAGTTTAATGTACCATCCTTCATAAAGTTTCATGGTGATCCCAATAAAACTTGAGTATAGATCATATCTATAATAGTTTAGGATTTACTGTTAAAGTGAAACTCACAAGTTTTGTAACGAAGACCTAAATGCTAAAATATGAACGCTTTAGTCGATCTTAAGATCGACATTTCATGTAGAATCACATCATTAAAATGACAAATGTTGTAAATATCAACTCTGTAACTTTATTTGTTTAAAAAATATAATAAATTTAAGTTATCAGTATTTTCAGCTAAGCATCAGATCATCATTTCCTCCACACAAAACACATTGAACGATGGCAGCATGATACCTTATTGAATCATTAGGTAATAGAATATTTGTTGTAAAGTTTAGTGCATAATAGTTACTTTTTTCTTTATTTGTCAGAAAGCACATTGGTGCAAGGCTACTGGCCGTGACATTCGAAGTTAAGAAGAAAACCGTATTGGTTTTATGAAAAAGAGTTTAACAATGGCTATTATTGTTACTTTATTTAGAATGTGAAAGTGGTCAAGCTTTGATTATTTAAATATGTTAAAATGTAAAGTAATGTAGAATAAACTGTATCTTCAGGAAAGGGAACTGCCGTACTCAGTTTAGCGTGGATATTCGGCTCGCGGGAAACGCGACCTGGGATGGGCAAAGGGACAGTGCTGGTGCAGACGCGAAAGAGGACAGTTGGGGTGGAGACACCAAAGGGTTCAATCTGGATTGAGACGCGAAAGCGAACAGTCGGTCTTTAGGCAGCTTGGAAGTGAAACGACTTAGAAAATTTCTCGTTGTGTGGTATCGCAGGACTTGGTCTCTGAGCGGCTGGTGTGAATTCTGACATTTCGTGTAGATCATTGTTTCGTGATGAGATTGTGAATGATCGAACTTGTGTCAAATGGATATGCACTCGAGTGTAACAGTAACTCTACGACCACTTTCGCTATTAGTTTACTTTCTGAATAAACATTATTCTAACCAAATCGCAGGTTTGTGGTCTACATCATTTATGGGTCGTTAGTTCCTGATATAATTATTTATGTTATTATGTGTGATATTAACTTTGTATTTCGCAAACTTGCGATCAGCCAGACAATTTAACCAATGGGTCACAAGTGTCTAATTTAGGGCGTGTAATTAAACACGTGCGGTTCAACTCCTAGACGAGTTAGAGGCAAGACATTCCGATGAAGAGGAACCGCATGTGAGCCAGAACATCTTTGGGATATTAGCTCGCAAAGGGTGATCGGAAGTGAACGACAGCTTTTGCACATGCAAGGGGATACGAGAAGCTCTCTCTGCCGAGTGCCTGCAGTGTATAAACTGCAGAGTTGGTTGCCATCTCTCAGGCTTTGGGGTACGTCAAATCCCAGGTCACGACTTATTTTCTGATCTGTAGCGATTCCATGATTTACTCAACAGGCATAGCCCTGTACTATCTCAAAAATATTTTGGTCACCAACATCCAGGACCCACTGGCTGAGCTCTGAGAAGACATTTATCTTCACCTGGACACAGAGCCACATAGGGATTCCAGGAAATGTACTCACCGACCGTCTAGCTAAAGACGCAACTACAGATCTACTTGACTTCGGGATACTGGGCACAGACTTAAGATTACAACTTCGACGCAATATTTTGAGGCTACGGTAATTGTAATGGCAAGCTACTACTACCCAAAACAAGTTGTGGACGATTAAACGGTCCACTACTGTGTGGCGTACATCTTTCCAGTACCCTCGGATAGATGTCATTGTGTGGTGCCGACTGACTACACATCGGCCACACGAGACTCACACACGAGTTCCTTCTCCGTCAGGTGGATCCTCTTCACTGCAGCTACGGTACTCTGTGATGATAGCGCGTGTTCTTGTTAATTGCGCTCTGCTGGCCGATCTGCGACACTCTCTGAGCTTGGCACCTCACTACCTCAGATGCTTGCGGATGACATGACAGCCACTACCAAAGCGTTGCATTTCCTAAGTAAGAACGAATTTTATTCTAACCTATATCACTCTTCCACTTCCATTGTTAGGGGTGGTTGTGGGGGCGAGAGCCTCCCCCTGTGGCGGGTACACAGCAAGTGACCGCGGGTTACTTTCTTCCCCTCTCACCTTGTTGTGCCTTTAGACCATTGTGTGTAAGATGCTGCCTGGGTTATCTATATTTTCTTTCACCTATCGAGTTACAATTACTGTCACGCCACTCTTTGACTTGTTTATACAGTTCGAGCAGCCAAGTCCCCATTATTTTCGCTTTTTACCTTTTTACATGTTTCACAATAAGAAGGGACTGATGACCCAGTAGTTTAGTCCCTTTAACACATAATCATCATTGTCATAATCATTTCGACGTTTGTCTGTACTTCTCGGACGTCAGCAACCTATAGTGCGTTCGTGTGAATGTTCCACAGACAACTGCTGAAAGCACCGACTCACCGCTGAAACGATGCGCCCAACATCTGCAACAGTCTACCGACAAGCCCATCCAACTTCCCACAGGCCTTCAATGCTATCCCCTTTTACGAGGGCGTGGTGAAAGGTAATACCTCCGATTTTTTTATCCTGTTTTCAGTATCGGTTGAGCTATTATTGCACATGTCATGTAATGCGTAATACTCGGTCGATTTTCATACTTCTCTGACACAAGCTGCGCTAGAGGGCTCCTAGTTGTAGTGTGCAACACGGTCGAGTGTAACGACACTGTCCGAGCGTGAGGAACCCTCAGAAAACTGAAAGTACGAAATCGGACGTGTTCGTCCAAACACGGACCACCCTCTCTTTCAGCAAGACAATGCCACACCACAAACGAGCACTGCGAGATCTGAAGCAATCCGACGTCTTCGGTTCATTGTCATCCTCCATACAGTCCCGACTTGGCCCTTCTGTGATTTTCATCTATCTGTGGGCTTTGAATTCGCATCGCCCAGCCGAGGCCACCCATTGGGGGCCACCGCCCGACACTCCAGGTAGTCCCACGAGTCCTGGAGTCATCGCAGTCTCCTTGGACCGCGTACAGTGTTTTCGACTCAGCAGTCTCATCACGGACGGCCGTCTCGCGTCAGCAAGGGCGCACGACGCCATCCGTTGGTGTGCCGCCACAGCATTCTCCTGCGTCCATGTTATCACTCGCCGCCCACTAGCCGCGGCTTGCACGTTTCCACAGTCGTCCACCTCCTGTATGGAAGCATCGATCAATTGAGAATGTTGTTGTTCAGTAAACTCTCGTGATTCCGAGCTCTCCGTGGTACCTAAACGTCCCATGCCACACCTCGTGCTCATGCCATTCTGGGGCAGAAGTGCCCATCCTGCACCTCTGGTATCACCAAAATGGTCTACACACATCCGACCGCGTTACATGTGACTGACGGTTACACCAAAGTACAAATCTTAGTGTATCAGAGCTAGAAAGAATATTCCTAACTAGTGAAATATACACATCTGGCCATTAAAATTGCTACATCAAGAAGAAATGCAGATGATAAACGGGTATTTATTGGACAAATACATTATACTAGAACTGACATGTGATTACATTTTCACGCAACTTGGGTGCATAGATCCTGAGAAATCAGTACCCAGAACAACCATCTCTGGCCGTACTAACGGCCTTGATACGCCTGCGCATTGAGTCGAACAGAGCTTGGATGGCGTGTACAGGTACAGCTGCCCATGCAGCTTCAACACGATACCACAGTTCATCAAGAGTAGTGACTGGCGTATTATGACGAGCCAGTTGCTCGGCCACCATTGACCAGACGTTTTCAATTGGTGAGAGATCTGGAGAATGTGCTGGCCAAGGCAGCAGTCGAACATTATCTGTATCCAGAAAGGCCCGTACAGGACCAGCAACATGCGGTCGTGCATTATCCTGCTGAAATGTAGCATTTCGCAGGGATCGAGTGAAGGGTAGAGCCAAGGGTCGTAACACATCTGAAATGTAACGTCCACTGTTCAAAGTGCCGTCAATGCGAACAAGAGATGACCGAGACGTGTAACCAATGGCACCCCATACCATCACGCCGGGTGATACGCCAGTATGGTGATGACGAATAGACGCTTCCAATGTGCGTTCACCGCGATGTCGCCAAACACGGATGCGACCATCATGATGCTGTAAACAGAACCTGGAGCCATCCGAAAAAATGACGTTTTGCCATTCGTGCACCCAGGATCGTCGTTGAGTTCACCATCGCAGGCGCTCCTGTCTTTGATGCAGCGTGAAGGGTAACCGCAGCTATGGTCTCGAGCTGATAGTCCATATTGCTGCAAACGTCGTCGAACTGTTCGTGCAGATGGTTGTTGTCTTGCAAACGTCCCCATCTGTTGACTCAGGGATGGAGACGTGGCTGCACGATCCGTTACACCCATGAGGATAGGATGCCTGTCATCTCGACAGCTAGTGATACGAGGCCGTTGGGATGCAGCACGGCGTTCCCTATTACCCTTCTGAACCCACCGATTCCATATTCTGCTAACAGTCATTGGATCTTGACCAACGCGAGCAGCAATGTCGCGATACGATAAACCGCAATCGCGACAGGCTACAATCCGACCTTTATCAAAGTCGGAAACGTGATGGTAGGCATTTCTCCTCCTTACACGAGGCATCACAACAACGTTTCACCAGGCAACGCCGGTCAACTGCTGTTTGTGTTTGAGAAATCGGTTGGAAACTTTCCTCATGTCAGCACGTTGTAGGTATCGCCATCGGCGCCAAACTTGTGTGAATGCTCTGAAAAGCTAATCATTTGCATATCACAGGATCTTCTTCCTGTCGGTTAAATTTCGCGCCTGTAGCACGTCATCTTCGTGGCCAATAGTGTATTTTTATGTTTTTATACACTTCAACCTCAGGTAACGCAAAAAGTATCAAAGCATTTTTCGACTTATTGCAAAGTTACCATTAGGTGATCTGTATAATAGATAAGAAAAGAGGTGCAGGTAAAATACTAGTACAATAAATAAAAAAATCAAACCAACTTGTATACAGAGCCATACTTACTTGAATACGCTAAACAGTAACTCGTCAAGCGAATAGGGACGGAGAGACGGTCGCAACGTTAAAATGTCTGCATCTCAGTTGGTAGAGCACTTGCCCGCGAAAGGCAAAGGTCCCGAGTTCGAGTCTCAGTCCGGCACACAGTTTTAATCTGCCAGGAAGTTTGATGTCTGCATCTGATTGTTAAAAGTGTATGATCCAGACATCTGCTCTTCACGGAAGTGGGTAAGCCTAGCTTCAGGAATATCTTTCTCTGCTTCGAGACACTCCATCTTCAGGTTTTCTGCTGCCAATCACTCGATCACTTTACTGGGATAGGTAGCATTTAGTAGACCTTGCCAGTTCGCTGAAATATCTTCGTCCCAGAGCCAGCGAATTAAGAAAGAAAAAGACGCCGTAGGTCGTCGGAATACGTGAATGAACATTCTGTCTCTAAGAAAAGCTGTTTCTCTTGACGTGATCCATCACACCTAGACACTTGATACGAAGACTTTGAAACACCCATTATATTTTGTGTGTGTTACTTATTACACGTTGCTCAGATAATGATGGTCGTTTTACTTGGGTAACACAGTTATTTCACAGAATTCCTAGGGACATTACTTCAACACGCAACACGTACTAGTAATAAATAGACAGTCGTGTCATTATTCATGAGTAACATTATTTCACGGTGTAGCGTATAACACCAATGTCCTGACAAATTCACTGAAGTGAAAAAAACTCATGAGAGACCTCCTAACATCGTGTCGGACCTCCTTTTGCCCGACGTAGTGCGGCAGTTCGTCGTTGCATGGACTCAGCAAGTCGTTGGAAGCCCGTGCAGAAATATAGAGCCCTGCTGCCTCTATAGACGCCCATAATTGCGAAAAAGTTGCCAGTGCAGTATATTGTGGACGAAATGCCCTGTCGATTATGTCCCATAAGTGTTCGATGGGATTCATGTTGGGAGATTCGTGTGGCCAAATCATTTGTTCGAACTGCCCAGAATGTTCTTCAAACCAAGCACGAACTATTGTGAACCGATAGCATGGCGCATTGTCATACATAAAGGTTCCATCGTTATTTGGGAACATGTCGTCCATGAATGGCCGCAAATGGCGTCCAAGAAGCCGAACATAGCCATTTTCAGTCAAAGATTTATTCAGTTGGACCAAAGGACCCAGCCTATTCCATGTGAAAGTAGCCCACATCATTATGGAGCCACCACCAGCTTGCAAAGAGCCTTGTCGACAACTTGGGTATATGGCTTCGTGGGATTTGCGTCACACTAGAACCGTACCATCAGCTCTTACCAACTGAAATCTCGACTCTTCTGACCAGGCCACGTTTACAGTCGTCTAAGGTACAGCCGCTATGGTCACGAGATCAGGAGATCTGCCGCAAGCGATGTCATGCAGTTAACAAAGGCACTCGCGTCAATAGTCTCTCCCATAGCCGATTAACGCCACATTTCGCCGCACTGCCGTAATGAATACGTTCAGTCTACATCCCACATTGATTTATACGCTCATTCCACGCTGTTAGCACTGACAACTCTACCGAGACGCCGCTGCTTTCGGTCGTTTAGTGAAGGTCGACGGCCACTGCGTTGTCCATGTTGAGAGGTAATGTCTGAAATTAGGTATTCTCGGCTCAGTCTTGTAGCTGTGGCTCTCAGAATATTGAGTTCCGTAACAATTTCGAAATAGAATGTCCCATGCGTCTAGGTCCAACTACAATTCCTTGTTGAATGTCTGTTAATTCGCGTCGTGCGGACGTAATCACATCACATCACAGACATTAACACTTAAATCACCTGAGAACTACTAACAGCCTCGCCAACGCACTGCCCGTTTTTATCTTGTGTATGCGATACTACCGCCATCGGAAATGCGTATATCTCTATCTAATTGGTTTCGTCACCTCAGTCTACGAAGACATATTGCAATACAAACTTCGAAAATATAATCATTTTCATTTTAGGTGCATTCTAGAGGCCTCCGGTGTACTATAGTAGTCACTTTTTATATTATATCTTCCGAAGTATTCCATTCTACGGTGTAGTGTAGCTTTAAGAATTCCATTCCGCAGTCTTTCTTGCGTTTAACATTGTTCTACCTCCCTGTGTCAGGGTTCTTGCGCAGCTGGTTTCGTGAACAATCCGGTGCCTTCACGGAATAGTATTCAGTGTTAATAGCACAACAATTGCCACGTATAAGCCAGAATAAAGTATCAGTTAAGAAATTAGTTTCGTCAAGCACAACTAACACTCCTCAGGAAAACATGTTTATTGAGCACACACAGCAGCGTTTGCTCCAGTTTACACGTACATGTAATGTTCTACGTAATTACAATATTCAATCAATAAATAGCTTCCAGAAATCACACATGTTTACTGATAAATAACCTTTGACTACGACGGACCACGCTTAGCATTGCACTCTCCTCTCGCAAAAGAGGAACCCTGTTTCGGAGTAGTCTGTAGTATCCTGGATCTTGATCTAATCAGTGATCCTTCATATGGCGGCGCTAGTTGATCCTCTCATTTTGGTCTTGTACTCAGGTCCTAACGCTTGGCGATTGTTGGCTGGTTTTTCAGGTCGCATCTCAAAGGCCCTATCGTTTGACTGCGCCTCAGTACTATTAGAACAACGCTTTATACAGACGACAGGGATGACGCGTCTGCGATTTTATGTCATCGGTGTAGGATTATCGACCTCGTCTTTACAAGTGATGTCTGACAAGCGACGTAGGGTTCGGCATGGACCATGTTAGCCTCATATTCCACGTAGGTGTAAAAATCCGCACAAGCCTACCTCGGTTTGGCGTTATTAACGTTTTTGGACCTTGTACGACCGGACAAGCAACTTAATATCAAGCCTACAGTACACTGAACAGATAAAACGGAATACAAAAGCAACAACATACTGTGACCTGTAGAACCCTCCAGAAAATAGGAAGAAATGGAGTTAGAGACATCCTGCCGACAAATATAAGAGAGTAAATAATAATTTTAATTACATTTATCCTCCTACTACTTCTCTGTAACTTTCGCTGAATGGCTTTAGAGACAACTGAAGGAAGTCATTGTACACACTTTTTAAAGGAATAGCAACTGTTCCATTTCGATAGGCCTCTTCCTCTCCTCCGCTCTACCCCTATCCCTCTCTACTCTCACTTCTCTCCTCCCTTTATTCCTCTTTTCCTTACCGCCTCTCCTTCTCGCTTCTTTTTCCGCGTTGCCTCTCTATACCCCCTCACTATTCCACTCAACGTTGCTCACCCAGCTCTTCATCTTCGTCCTTACTATCTCAATCCACTCCATTCCACTGCCCTTACCTTACCTTACTTCACTTCACTTCTTCTTTTCTTTTCCCTCTCTGCTTTCTTCCTTTTATTAAGTTGGTGCAGCCAGATTCTCTCCCCACCTTCAATCATCGTTCAGTTATAGTCTCTAAAAATCATTATATCAACTAAACGTTCGACTGTAACCTAATTCTATCTTCCTCCTCTTTCTTGTATTTCTTTTCATCCTCTCCCTCTTTCTACTCCTCTCTCTCTCTCCCTCCCTCCCTCCCCCCTCTCTCTGTCACACACACACACACACACACACACACACACACACACACACACACACACACTAGCGTGATTGACACAGGCGAATTCGACGCCAGCGCGTATTAGAGTAATAATCAACTTGCTAACGGACTCTGCAACCTCACGTATTTACCGCCTTGTCCGGCCGTGTTGATATCTGGCGCTGTCAAATTGCAGGTTCCGATGGACAATAGTCCGCGCTGGAGGCTGCAGGCTCTCAAGCCTGGCGTGTAGGCGGACGAGCATTTACATAGCGCGTGCACACACACACACACACACACACACACACACACACACACACACACACACACACACACACCGGCTGGCGCGCGCTGCCGTTGATAAATTATTCAAGATTCTTCACACGCGCGATGGCAGTGACAAAGAGAAAAGGACGAGGCGAACCGCGCTGCCTTTCAGCTGAGGCGAGAGCTCCGCCAGCCGCCTTGACAGCCGGCCCGAGAGCGGCCAGCCACGCTTCTGCGCCTCCGAGTCGTCCCACGTAACCTATCTGCTAACGGGCAGCGCTCGACGCCAGTCGACCTTTAGCTGCTTCACTTGCACACAGTCCTCAGTTTCACCACTGCGTCCTTATCCAAGAACCATAATATCTCACCCCAGAACGGAGTTGTTAAGACACTATCGTTTCTAGAGGTTTACGGTTCAGATCTCGGTCCCATGATCCAGATATAAGTTTCCGTGTTTTCCATAATCTCCCGGAGCAAATACCCGGATGGTTCATTCGAAAAAGTTCACAGCGTATTTCTTTCGTCAACATTTCCCAACATTCGTCTCCAGTGACCTCGTCATCGGCGGAATTCTAGACCAAATATTACCTTCCCCTTCCCCTTCCCGTTCCTCTTGCTCCATCAAATGTATGAACCCTCATAAATGAGGAATAAGTAGAAATTAGTGAATGCAAATGTCTGGCGCACATCTTGTGCTGCCAGTTCATGAACATATGCCAGTAAAAATAAGGAACAGTAAAGATACAATCAAACACAAGTCACGAATCTGATCTTCTAAAACCTCGCAAAGTCGCTGGAAGCTGTTACCTAAAACATGCGGAACGACCTGATTAACGTACAAAAATACACTGCCGAGAAAAAATGCAACACTCCCTAGGACAAGGTCATTTTATTGAGAAGTGATGCGAGACATGGTTCATCATTGTAGTCGTATATGATAAGGCGTGTATTCTCGCATACAATCAATCGTAAAGGTTGCAACACCGAAAATGCAGGTAAAATACCTACTGCACCATCCAAAATTTTCCGCCGTTTAGTATCTGCAGATAACTTTTAACATACCGCAGTAAAGGAAACAAAAGAAAAATTCGGAGTAGGAATTAAAATCCATTTTGTTGTTGTTGTTGTGGTCTTCAGTCCTGAGACTGGTTTGATGCAGCTCTCCATGCTACTCTATCCTGTGCAAGCTTCTTCATCTCCCAGTACCTACTGCAACCTACATCCTTCTGAATCTGCTTAGTGTATTGATCTCTTGGTCTCCCTCTACGATTTTTACCCTCCACGCTGCCCTCCAATGCTAAATTTGTGATCCCTTGATGCCTCAAAAAATTTCCTACCAACCGATCCCTTCTTCTAGTCAAGTTGAGCCACAAACTTCTCTTCTCCCCAATCCTATTCAATACCTCCTCATTAGTTACGTGATCTACCCACCTTATCTTCAGCATTCTTCTGTAGCACCACATTTCGAAAGCTTCTATTCTCTTCTTGTCCAAACTGGTTATCGTCCATGTTTCACTTCCATACATGGCTACACTCCATACAAATACTTTCAGAAACGACTTCCTGACACTTAAATCTATACTCGATGTTAACAAATTTCTCTTCTTCAGAAACGATTTCCTTGCCATTGCCAGTCTACATTTTATATCCTCTCTACTTCGACCATCATCAGTTATTTTACTCCCTAAATAGCAAAACTCCTTTACTACTTTAAGTGTCTCATTTCCTAATCTAATCCCCTCAGCATCTCCCGACTTAATTCGACTACATTCCATTATCCTCGTTTTGCTTTTGTTGATGTTCATCTTATATCCTCCTTTCAAGACACTTTCCATTCCGTTCAACTGCTCTTCCAAGTCCTTTGCTGTCTCTGACAGAATTACAATGTCATCGGCGAACCTCAAAGTTTTTACTTCTTCTCCATGAATTTTAATACCTACTCCGAATTGTTCTTTTGCTTCCTTTACTGCTTGCTGAATATACAGATTGAATAACATCGGGGAGAGGCTACAACCCTGTCTCACTCCTTTCCCAACCACTGCTTCCCTTTCATGCCCCTCGACTCTTATAGCTGCCATCTGGTTTCTGTACAAATTGTAAATAGCCTTTCGCTCCCTGTATTTTACCCCTGCCACCTTCAGAATTTGAAAGAGAGTATTCCAGTTAACGTTGTCAAAAGCCTTCTCTAAGTCTACAAATGCCAGAAACGTAGTTTTGTCTTTTCTTAATCTTTCTTCTAAGATAAGTCGTAAGGTTAGTATTGCCTCACGTGTTCCAACATTTCCACGGAATCCAAACTGATCTTCCCCGAGGTCCGCTTCTACCAGTTTTTCCATTCGTCTGTAAAGAATTCGCGTTAGTATTTTGCAGCTGTGACTTATTAAACTAATAGTTCGGTAATTTTCACATCTGTCAACACCTGCTTTCTTTGGGATTGGAATTATTATATTCTTCTTGAAGTCTGAGGTATTTCGCCTGTCTCATACATCTTGCTCACCAGATGGTAGAGTTTTGTCATGACTGGCTCTCCCAAGACCGTCAGTAGTTCTAATGGAATGTTGTCTACTGCCGGGGCCTTGTTTCGACTCAGGTCCTTCAGTGCACTGTCAAACTCTCCACGTAGTATCTTATCTCCCATTTCATCTTCATCTACATCGTCTTCCATTTCCATAATATTGTCCTCTAGTACATCGCCCTTGTATAAACCCTCTATATACTCCTGCCACCTTTCTGCCTTCCCTTCTTTGCTTAGAACTGGGTTGCCATCTGAGCTCTTGATATTCATACAAGTGGTTCTCTTCTCTCCAAAGGTGTCTTTAATTTTTCTGTAGGCAGTATCTATCTTACCCCTAGTGAGACAAGCCTCTACATCCTTACATTTGTCCTCTAGCCATCCCTGCTTAGCCATTTTGCACTTCCTGTAGATCTCATTTTTGAGACGTTTGTATTCCTTTTTGCCTGCTTCATTTACTGCATTTTTATATTTTCTCCTTTCATCAATTAAATTCAATATTTCTTCTGTTACCCAAGGATTTCTACTAGCCCTCGTCTTTTTACCTACTTGATCCTCTGCTGCCTTCACTACTCCATCCCTCAGAGCTACCCATTCGTCTTCTACTGTATTTCTTTCCCCCATTCCTGTCAATTGTTCCCTTATGCTCTCCCTGAAACTCTCTACAACCTCTGGTTCTTTCAGTTTATCCAGGTCCCATCTCCTTAAATTCCCACCTTTTTGTAGTTTCTTCAGTTTCAATCTGCAGTTCGTAACCAATAGATTGTGGTCAGAATCCACATCTGTCCCTGGAAATGTCTTACAATTTAAAACCTGGTTCCTAAATCTCTGCCTTACCATTATATAATCTATCTGATACCTTTTAGTATCTCCAGGATTCTTCCAGGTATACAACCTTCTTTTATGATTCTTGAACCAAGTGTTAGCTATGATTAAATTATGCTCTGTGCAAAATTCTACAAGGCGGCTTCCTCTTTCATTTCTTCCCCCCAATCCATATTCACCTACTATGTTTTCTTCTCTCCCTTTTCCTACTGACGAATTCCAGTCACCCATGACTATTAAATTTTCGTCTCCCTTCACTACCTGAATAATTTCTTTTATCTCGTCATACATTTCATCAATTTCTTCATCATCTGCAGAGCTAGTTGGCATATAAACTTGTACTGCTGTAGTAGGCATGGGCTTTGTGTCTATCTTGGCCACAATAATGCGTTCACTATGCTGTTTGTAGTAGTTTACCCGCACTCCTATTTTTTTATTCATTATTAAACCTACTCCTGCATTACCCCTATTTGATTTTGTATTTATAACCCTGTAATCACCTGACCAAAAGTCTTGTTCCTCCTGCCACCGAACTTCACTAATTCCCACTATATCTAACTTTAACCTATCCATTTCCCTTTTTAAATTTTCTAACCTACCTGCCCGATTAAGGGATCTGACATTCCACGCTCCGATCCGTAGAACGCCAGTTTTCTTTCTCCTGATAATGACATCCTCTTGAGTAGTCCCCGCCCGGAGATCCGAATGGGGGACTATTTTACCTCCGGAATATTTTACCCAAGAGGACGCCATCATCATTTAATCATACAGTAAAGCTGCATGTCCTCGGGAAAAATTACGGCTGTAGTTTCTCCTTGCTTTCAGCCGTTCGCAGTACCAGCACAGCAGGGCCGTTTTGGTTAATGTTACAAGGCCAGATCAGTCAATGATCCAGACTGTTGCCCCTGCAACTACTGAAAAGGCTGCTGCCCCTCTTCAGAAACCAAATGTTTGTCTGGCCTCTCAACAGATACCCCTCCGTTGTGGTTGCACCTACGGTACGGCCATCTGTATCGCTGAGGCACGCAAGCCTCCCCACCAAAGGCAAGGTCCATGGTTCATGGGGGGTTAACATCCATGGAGAAGAAATAAAAACTTTGAGGTTCGCCGATGACATTGTAATTCTGTCAGAGACAGCAAAGGACCTGGAAGAGCAGCTAAATGGAATGGACAGTGTCTTGAAAGGAGGGTATAAGATGAACATGAACAAAAGCAAAACGAGGATAATGGAATGTAGTCGAATTAAATCGAGTGATGCTGCGGGAAATAGATTAGGGAATGAGACGTTTCATGTAGTAAACGATGGTTCAAATGGCTCTGAGCACTATGGCACTTAACATCTGAGGTCATCAGTCCCCTAGAACTTAGAACTTCTTAAACCTAACTAACCTAAGGACGTCACACAGACCCATGGCCCGAGGCAGGATTCGAACCTGCGACCGTAGCAGTCGCGCGGTCCCGGACTGAGCGCCTAGAGCCGCGAGACCACCGCGGCTGGCTAAACAGATTCAGAAGGATGTAGGTTGCAGTAGGTACTGGGAGATGAAGAAGCTTGCACAGGATACAGTAGCATGGAGAGCTGCATCAAAGCAGTCTCTGCACTGAAGTCCTGAACAACAACAACAACCGCTATTTCTGAATCGGTGAGCTTCATTACACAAACTGTATGTAATATGTAATAGATGTAATAGTGTATTTATTTGTAAAGGTACATGATTTATTGTAATTGTAAGGTAAATATCGTAAATTACTGGGTAACCCCTAAGGGAACAACGTTTACATGTACCTACAGCAATGACGAAATGGCAGTAGCTGTGCCGTTGTTTATCTTTGCGTATGGAGAATCATTATCGCGCTGCGAGCAGATAGGAAGCAGAGCAGCTTGAGTCTTGAAAGAGTGCGGAAGCATTTGTCGGGCGCTCACGTAGACGCGGTGTGCAGCTATGCACGCTCCATTGTAGGCGCGCCTGATTCGTTAACCCGAGATTATTGAGAGCTCGGTAGGAGTGGACAGGCGGACGAAGCTGCAGTTCTAAAAAAAATGGCTCTGAGCACTATGGGACTTAACATCTGAGGTCATCAGCCCCCTACAACTTAGAACTACTTAAACCTAACTAACCTAAGGACATCACACACACACCCATGCCCTAGGCAGGATTCGAACCTGCGACCGTATCGGTAGCGCGGATCCAGACTGAAGCGCCTAGAACCGCTCGGCCACACAGGCCGGCGCAGCTGCAGTTCTAACTGTTACCTGTCCCTTAATTATCCGTGTCTCTGGAGACGACGTGTGGTTCTCAAACAGCAGCAGCCCAGCATTGTCCTCGGCTACATTCTTCGTCGTCCGAACAGCTACAACATCGTCAACGACTGTTAAGTGACAGAGTATAACTAATGTTGTACAGGCATTACCAAGTGAGAGTTCTGTAACAAACTTTAATGACTAACTTCCTTGAGTAACAACCTGTACTAGCTAAAAAACCTGCAGAACACCTGTGTTGTCATTTCCACAGACATTATTACCAAGCAGAGTCCATTTCCTTTCCGTGCAATCACCGAATGTCGTAACAATATGAAAAGTGGTTAACTATTTACTGCCAGTTTTGTTTGTTCGCTAATGACCACTTTGTCTACATTTTTTGCCTGAGTAAGCGTTCAGTCTTATACTGCAAAAAAAATGGCTCTGAGCACTATGGGACTCAACTGCTGAGGTCATTAGTCCCCTAGAACTTAGAACTAGTTAAACCTAACTAACCTAAGGACATCACACACATCCATGCCCGAGGCAGGATTCGAACCTCCGACCGTAGCGGTCTCGCGGTTCCAGACTGCAGCGCCAGAACCGCGCGGCCACTTCGGCCGGCCATCTTATACTGCATAACAGACGCTTAATTAATTTTGCAGTTTTGAATATTAAGTTCACTAACTTAAAGTAACGAAACATTTCACTGGTAAAACTAATAACTAAAGATACAGCACAGATTAAGACTGCGCAATTGAATTTATTCTGTATTTAGCTTAGCGAGTGACTTCTATTGGCTTAGTACATATTTTATTGTTCTTAAGTTAACAGGAAGTCAGATTTTGCATTTCATTATTCTGAGGTTACCGAAAGTATTTTTTTTTTTTTTGTAACAAAGTTTCAGTCACAGTCAGTTGTTTATTTAACCAACAATTTCATTTAAATTTGCCTTCAGAATTTAGTATTTCAGAACAAGTAATTGCAAAGTCAGTGCTTCTGATTCATTTATTTTCTCGTGAACTGTTGTGCTGTGGAAAAGCGTGGCAACTTTCTATGGCTACGCCAGTGATTGATTGCTTGATTTTCTTTGCTATTACTCGTCATAGGATTGTGGATATTTATTGCCCTAGTGGGCTGGCGACCGTTTAATTATCCTTTTTTGCTAATCAGCGTTTTTGTAATTTTAATATTACATGATACTCTTTTCCTGCCTGTGTGGTGTGTGAGCGATTGCACTAAATTCCACCCTTTTGAGAATGATTACCAGTATTTGGATTCGGTTTTGTATGTTGTACAATTTCCTCCTACTAACCGGTATTATTTTCCTTCGGTAATGATAGCCCTCCTCATTGTAAAATTTTTTTACGAATACGCGGCCACGGTGGCTTCCAGCGAGAGATTGTCCCAAGCATCTCGCGCCAATATCTTACAATTCGGCGATGTTTCTTGTAGGAGCCGATGAACGAGGAAGTTCCCGCTCCATCATGTCCCATACGTGTTCAGTTGTCGAGAGATCTGGTTATCTTGCTGGCCATTGGAATTGTTGCTTCCAACCAAGACGAGGATGCGTCGTAGAACCGGTATGTGGACGTGCGCTGTCCTGTCGTAAAAGCTCGTCGCCTTCCTGTCGACGAAACGGCAATAGCATGGAGGCAACCTGTGCAATGTGGCGGTCACTGGTTTCTTTACCTTACAGAAACAACAGATGTGACCGTGAGTTGTAACTGATAGTCCCTCACACGATGAACCCTTAGATGGGACTTGCGTGTCATGGAGGAATGCACTCCAGAATAGGCAGCTCACCAGGTGTACGCCGTACACTCGTACGTCCATCACTCACATACAGACAGAACCTGCTCTCATCACTGAAGACAACAGAGTGCCATTCAATTCTCCAACCAGCTCTTTCACGACATCAGAGCAGCCATTCTTGAAGGTGTCCTTGTGTCAGTAGTAGCCTTGCCAGAGGCACTGGTGATGTTAATATTGATGCAAGCAGACGATTCCCAAAGGGCTCCGATAACACAGCAGGCTCCAGATTTAGGTTTCCCATGATTTCCCGAAATCGCTTAAGGCAAATACTAGGATGGTACCTTTGAAAAGGGGTTCCGCCTCCTTCACAATTCCGAACTTGTGTCCGTTTTTAATGATCTCGTTGTCGATGGGAAATTATACGATAATATTGCTTCTAGAGGAAAAACGGTCACAAGCTGGGCACTGTGTGTTCATGGATTATCTATACTACTACATAGGTATAAATACAAGATGTTGTTCAACGTTGTTACAAAACCTTTCGAAAAGCTCATGAACTATTTACTTCAAATTTTTACACGCTAATCTGATAAACATTCAGACGTACGTTGGGTTTATATCTTTTGAAACAACAGTTAGTGGGTTGTCTGTTAAAACCGACTGCGAACAGTGAAAAGCTCAGCTGTGAAAATGTGTTCTTTCGTTTCGTTTCTCGCAGTCAGATTTAACTATGATAACACGAAATTTAAAAGAGTCGTCCCTCGGTTATGGGTGTGTGTGTGTGTGTGTGTGTGTTTTCTTAGCATAAGCTCGTTCAAGTAGTGTGTAAGCCTATGGACCAATGATCTCAGCAGTTCGGTTCCTTAGGAATTCACACACATTTGAACATCTGATACATAAGTATTCATTTAATTTGCGGACTTATAATTCTAGCTATTAGGAGGAGTATGCTTTTAGATTGGTTATTACTTCCATGTCCATGTTGCGAGAGCAAGCTCTTAAGTCTTATTTTCCCTTGGGCAGCAGGTCAGGTGTTGAAGTGTGCACACGAGGACGCAAAACGGTTAGACAAACTGACAGGCGCAGTCTACAGAGTCGTGCAGTTAGGACCGTGCAGAAAACATCGGAAGGCCTGTGACGTGTTTGCAGGAAGACTGTTGAATGCAGAGAAAAAACAATGAACACTTCGTACAATACACATGTTAAGGTACCAATGATCACAATCTCTGCACTTGTACCCCTAACACCGTGTAATTCTTTCTTCTTATATATAGGGTGGCCCAAATAAGGAAAACAAAGAAGAAAAGACCGACAATGCTTAGTCTGTTGTGTGGGAAGGCACACTGATAAGTCTTCAAGAAGGAACCCGTGTCTGGAAACGCACGAGCTGGGTGATGGAGAACGTTAAAGTCTGAGATGGGTCAATATATCCAATACGTGTACCGCATCGTGCACATCTCGTACGTCGATACGAAGCTTACATAACACAAGTCGCCGAAGTGGCGTAAACTCAAAAGACTTGTACCAGGCGAACGGTATACCCGAAGGGAGGCCCTACCCATGTGACATGTCATTTCATCGGCGATGCTAAGCCTCATACACATGAACCAATACGTGCGGTTGTCTTCCATGGATTTCAGTCGCTCTGTGGAGTACAGCTCTAAGGTCCGCCACTGATGTTACACGGGTACCATATACCATACTCTTCATGCTGCCGCACAGAAAATAGTCGAGAGGTGTCAGATCTGACGACCGTGCTGGCTATGGAACTGATCGACCTCTAACAGTCCATCGATTGGTATATGCGATATTCAGGTGATTCCACACATCAACATCAGTTTGTGCTGGAGCTCTGTCGTTTTGCAGCCTCATGTCCGTCCGAACATTGAGTAGCACACCATCCACTAGGGTAGGCTAAATATTTGTAATAAATGTGATTTAGATAGGTCCTGTTAGTCTGCTTGGCAGCAGATATACCCGATGACATACTCACCAGTTATCCCTGCCCAGCAGTTAATACCGCCCCTGTGTTGGTGATTTTTAATTACCTGCGCACCCGAGTTATTGTCCGCCCAAGCATGCGTGTTGTCCAAGTTCAGTAAGCCGACTCTAATAAAAGTGCATTCATCCGTCGATAGTACCAAGCTCTGGAATTGTGGCTGGAGTAAACACCGTTGTTCAAATGGCGCTAAGAGCTATGGGACTTTAATATCTGAGGTCATCAGTCCCGCCGGCCGGAGTGGCCAAGCGGTTCTAGGCGCTGCGGTCTGAAACCACCCTGCTGCTACGGTCGTAGGATCGAATCCTGCCTCGGGCATGGATGTGTGTGATGTCCTTAGGTTAGTTAGGTTTAACTAGTTCTAAGTTCTAGGGGACTGATGGCCTCAGGAGTTAAGTCCCGCAGTGCTCAGAGCCATTTGAACCATTTCATCAGTCCCCTAGACTTAGACCTACTTAAACCTAACTAACCTAAGAACATCACACACATCCATACCCGAGACAGGATTCGAACCTGCGACCGTAGCAGCAGGGTGGTTCCGGACTGAAGCGCCTAGAACCTCTCGGCCACAACGGCCAACGTTGTAAATGCCACGGTGCAAACTGTACCCGTCGGTCGTAGGTAGTCCTCTTTCCGTAATGCCTGGTCTATCTGCAGATGGTGTAGATGGAGGAGGTGTTCATGGACAACACGCCACATGGCACTTTAACTCATGTGCAGCGCCTCTGCCAGTTGGCGGTGGAGAGGAGGGGGGGGGGATGAGACTGATTCTGCTGTTTTTCTAATCCACGCCTAAATGGTCAAGTCATTCACTGAAGTAAGAAAAGTCATGGGATACCTCCTAATATCATGTCGGACCTTCTTTTGCTCAGCGTAGTGCAGCAACTCGACGTGGCATGGACTCAACAAGTTGCATGAAGTGCCCTGCAGAAGTATTGAGTAGTGATGCCTCTTCAGCTGTCCTTAATTGCAAAAGTGTTACCGGTGCACGATTTTGTGTACGAACTGACCTCTGAATTATGTCCCATATATGTTCGATGGGATTCACGGCGGGCGAACTGGGTGGCCAACTCATTCGCTCGAATGGTCTAAAATGTTCTTCTAACCAATCGGTAACAACTGTAGCCCAATGACAGGGTAAATTGTTGTTTGGAATCATGAAGTCCATGAATGACTGCAAATGGTTTCCAAGTAGCCGAACATAACCATTTTCAGTCAATGACTGATTCAGATGGAACAGAGTCCCAGGTCCATTCCATATAAACACAGCCCACACCATTATGGAACCACCATCAGGTTGCACAGTGCCTTGTTGACAACTAGGGTCTATAGCTTCTTAGGGTCAGCACAACACTATAACCCTACCGTCAGCTCTTACAAACTGAAATTGGGACATAATTGACCAGGCCACGGTTTTCCAGTCGTGTAGGGTCCAACTGATACAATCGAGGGCCCAGGATAAACGCTTCTGACAATGCTGTGCTATTAACGAAGGCACTCGCGTCAGTCATCTGCTGCTATAGCCCATTAACGCCACATTTAGCCGCACTGTCCGAACGATTACGTTCGTCGTTCGTCCCATATTGATTTCTGCGGTTGTTTCACGCAGTACTGCTTGTATGTCAGCACTGACAACTTCACGCAAAGATCGTTGTTCTCGGTCGTTAAGTGAAGGCCGTTGGCCAATGCATTGTCCATGGTGAGAGGTAATGCCTGATATGTGGTTTTATTGACACACTCTTGACACTTTAGATCTTTGAGTACTCAGTTCCATATCGATTTCCTAAATGGAATGTCCCATGCGTCTAGCTCCAACTACCATTCCGCGTTCAGAGCCTGTTAATTCCCGTCGTTCATCCATAATCACGTAGGAAACCTTTTCACATGAATCACCCGAGAGCAAATTATAGCTCCGCGAATGCACTCCACTTTTATACGTTGTGTACACAGTACTAATGCCATCTACATATGTGCATGTCCCTGTCACATGACTTTTATCACCTCAGTGCAGAGTGGGAATGGCTGCGTACTGAGCCCTCAGGTTTACCTCCGAAAACGTGCACGCATTTCAGTTGAATTATCGTCGGGATACTTACGACCCATAGTATTTGGGTAGAGATGATAGGTCGGTATTACTAACTACGGGAAATCACGAAGAGGCAGATTAATGTTAGAACGACGTAGTTCTGGTGTATATAAATTCAGTCGAACGCTATGTGCTTAGAACCCTTCGTTAAAGTGACACAGCATGCATACTTTAAGCTTGAAATGAAAGTCAGTAGCATGTTTACACAGTGAATACAGAAATCGTACCGTCCAGTTCACGATTGGATACAAAGTGCGCTTGACAAAACTGCACTGAAAATACAGGTTTGCATTTACCTCCAGCACACAAGTTGCTGTACTTACTGACTTCCTGTGGTCGAGAGGGTGTTGGTAAAAACTATGCGCCATCTGTCCTAGTAACCTTTTATCTGTGTGTCTACATTTTTTGGCGATTTATATTTCGTATTTTCTGAGGATGAGTTTGAGGACCAGCCCATAATTAGCTCAAACTCGTGGAAAACTGCACTCGGATTTGCTAGTGCAGCAGACTGGCGGATTCGATCCCTATTTGACTGACCGCCCTGTCTGACAACCTAGCGCGCTGTGCATACGCCATACGAACATGTCAACTGAAAATCTTCTCAGTGTTTGAAAAGAAACGAAAACTTATAGGCGGAAACGTCAGGTGCACAATTGAGCAGAACAGATATGCAGGCTTAACCCACGAAGATGATGTGACGTGTTACGACGACATTGTCTGGTAAGCATAGTGTGATGGCGGAGTGTGGTTGTCGATGGAGTGTGGTTGTCGATGGAGTGTGGTTGTCGATGGAGTGTGGCTGTCGATGGAGTGTGGCTGTCGATTGAGTGTGGCTGTCGATGGAGTGTGGCTGTCGATGGAGTGTGGCTGTCGATGGAGTGTGGCTGTCGATGGAGTGTGGCTGTCGATGGAGTGTGGCTGTCGATGGAGTGTGGCTGTCGATGGAGTGTGGCTGTCGATGGAGTGTGGCTGTCGATGGAGTGTGGCTGTCGATGGAGTGTGGCTGTCGATGGAGTGTGGCTGTCGATGGAGTGTGGCTGTCGATGGAGTGTGGCTGTCGATGGAGTGTGGCTGTCGATGGAGTGTGGCTGTCGATGGAGTGTGGCTGTCGATGGAGTGTGGCTGTCGATGGAGTGTGGCTGTCGATGGAGTGTGGCTGTCGATGGAGTGTGGCTGTCGATGGAGTGTGGCTGTCGATGGAGTGTGGCTGTCGATGGAGTGTGGCTGTCGATGGAGTGTGGCTGTCGATGGAGTGTGGCTGTCGATGGAGTGTGGCTGTCGATGGAGTGTGGCTGTCGATGGAGTGTGGCTGTCGATGGAGTGTGGCTGTCGATGGAGTGTGGCTGTCGATGGAGTGTGGCTGTCGATGGAGTGTGGCTGTCGATGGAGTGTGGCTGTCGATGGAGTGTGGCTGTCGATGGAGTGTGGCTGTCGATGGAGTGTGGCTGTCGATGGAGTGTGGCTGTCGATGGAGTGTGGCTGTCGATGGAGTGTGGCTGTCGATGGAGTGTGGCTGTCGATGGAGTGTGGCTGTCGATGGAGTGTGGCTGTCGATGGAGTGTGGCTGTCGATGGAGTGTGGCTGTCGATGGAGTGTGGCTGTCGATGGAGTGTGGCTGTCGATGGAGTGTGGCTGTCGATGGAGTGTGGCTGTCGATGGAGCGTGGCTGTCGATGGAGCGTGTTGACAGTGTTGTGTTGACACTGTACGATGACGTAGCGTGTTGACATTGTTGTGTTGACACTGTACGATGACGTAGCGTGTTGACATTGTTGTGTTGACACTGTACGATGACGTAGCGTGTTGACATTGTTGTGTTGACACTGTACGATGACGTAGCGTGTTGACATTGTTGTGTTGACACTGTACGATGACGTAGCGTGTTGACATTGTTGTGTTGACACTGTACGATGACGTAGCGTGTTGACATTGTTGTGTTGACACTGTACGATGACGTAGCGTGTTGACATTGTTGTGTTGACACTGTACGATGACGTAGCGTGTTGACATTGTTGTGTTGACACTGTACGATGACGTAGCGTGTTGACATTGTATGATGGGGCTATAAAATGAGACACATTATTATTATTAAATTGAAGAGAGTAGTGTGAGTATAGTCGTGGAACTGACTGTGTCCACACACACGATGGACGACACTAAATTACGGCTTTTCTTCCGTTAAACTCGGTGGCCTGCAAGAAGTGTGGAAACAGACTCGGGCAGGTGCGCAGAACAACCCGTTGGCCGCAGCTCGGCGGGCAGACTGCCGCGGTCGGTCGAGCGAATAAATAACCATTAAGGCAGCCGCCGGCAGCCGGCCGCTACCGTGAGCTGCACGTGTAAGGCGAGCCGACGAGACTCGGCTCTGCGGTAGCAGCGGCGGAGATAAGACGGCGCCGACCGGGCAGACCCGCGCAACGCTGCGGGCCGTGCGGCCCGTCTGGCCCGGCGAGACGAGAAGAGGACGCCAGAGCGGTCCTACAAATTGTCGGCGTGTCGCGGCGCCTTAATAAAGATTTACCGCCCTCATTAAATTTTGTGCGCCGCCGTCCCGGCCCGTGACGAGGCAGGCGACAGCGGAGACGGCGACGGCGGCCCCCGGCGCTCGTGGCTGCTCCGTCCCACCGCCTCGTTATAATGGCCGCCTCTGGAATTTTTGATTTAGTGCCGACGATGCGAGTACAGGAGTTCTGTCGCCGTATCGCTGCATCACGCGCGGCCCCGCGCCGAGCGTTGTCCAGTTAGCTTATCAGATGCCGGCGCGCCGCTGCCCTGCCGCCATACGTCACACCGCCATTTTGTTGCTCCTCTGCCGCCTCTCGCGGCCGAGACCGGACACGGCGGAGCGCCCGGGCCTAGGAACCCTCTACTCGCGTGTGTGGATGGCCGCAGCTCTCAAGTCCCGACCGGGGACTCGTTCGATTTCCATTTCTGTAAGGGGGGAGACTTCGGGAGAGCTTGTCTCATAAAACAGGTAGGATTCGATTTAATCTGATTTCTGTCTCATAAAGCAGGTAGACATGTAGTTGGTCACGCTGGTTCCAGCCTACTAAAAATGGCGTACCTAAGCAGGATTGTTACTGAAATGAATACGAGCCTGCAGACAGGGTACAGTATTTTATGTGGGTGAAGAATCATCGGCAGCATAGATGTAACCTCACCGGATAAATTATTAGTGACTCCATTAAAATATCACACTGGTCGCTTTGGGTGGTTTCGAACTGGTGACAGCGAATTTGTGCTCGTGTGCGTGCGCGCGCTCTCGTGTGTGTGTGTGTGTGTGTGTGTGTGTGTGTGTGTGTGTGTGTGTGAGTGATGTAGGAGAGGGACGTCATTTAATTTTATTGAAGCACCGCAGCCATATGGGCCAACGAAAAGACTTGACACGACGGCAGAAAAGAGTTGTCGTGTTTGGACGTGTGTGTGACCACACCGTGAAGAGAAGTAGCCGATTTCTTGGTCTGCCAAAGAGGACTGTGCAACGTGTGTACACGGAATGTTGCACCACTGGCAGCCTTGTAAGATAGTCGTTACTCTCGGTGATTAGATGTCCATGGTAGACTTAACTTTACAGTCGAATCATAAGCTTAATTCTGAGAGCCCCGTTTATGTACCAAAACCTTTTCAGGCAACCCTCTGTTCTGCTATTAATATTTTTGTCTGTTGAGAGACTCAGAACACACTTGCAACGCCTGTATCCGAAAGAGGTTTCACTCTGACATTCATGTTACGTCCCGCTTGAGGCTATCAAACGGATAAAAACAGCACTAGAGTTGTGAACCTCACGGATATAGAGCGTGTTTCCATAAGAGGGTGCACAAATTTAACAGGGCGTAGATGATGCTCCACTGAACAATTTGAGATATGGAACGTGGTTTCTGAGAAGCCAGCTTAAGGAGCATTAGGTAGCGGCAAATACCATCACTGACACAATGAACGTGTACTGCATCTTACAAAATGTGCTGAAACTGACGGCCATCCGTCTTGCCACAGTCCGTTCGGATCCCCCCGTTTGAGGTTCGAGTCCTCCCTCGGGCACGGGTGTGTGTGTGTGTGTGTGTGTGTCGTCCTTAGAGTAAGCTAGTTTAGAGTTACATTAAGTACTGTATAAGCTTAGGGACCGATGACCTCAGCAGTTTGGTCCCATAAGACCTTACTACAAATTTCCAAATTTCGATTGACGGCCATCAATCTAAGTGAAAGCATGACAACGGCGAACACGATTCTGGCGCACCCTGGCAAATAGGACTATCCTAGGTGTGTTTCGAGTCATATCACTGGCAGCTACAATTCTGGCAAGTAATTCCATCTCCATATCCACTGGGGTCTCATGGGCAAGTGACTTTAGGCATCCCCATAGGGAATAATCAAGGGGATTCAGGTCAGATGACCTCGCAGGCCATGGAACAGGACCTGTCCTTCCAATCCAGCGACCAGGAACTACTGCTCCGGTACTGCTCCATCGTATTGTACTGTACATCTCTAAATAGCACTGAGAAATGAATGGGTCTGTCATTGATTCGTAGCACATTCTGTCATGGGACAATGTAAACACTATACAGTAGAGCCACCGTATGAACAAGTGAAAGCCGGCCGGGGTGGCCGAGCGGTTCTAGGCGCTACAGCTGGAACCGCGCGACTGCTACGGTCGCAGGTTCGAATCCTGCCTCGGGCATGGATGTGTGTGGTGTCCTTATGTTAGTTAGGTTTAAGTACTTCTAAGTTCAAGGGGACTGATGACCTCAGATGTTAAGTCCCATGGTGCTAAGAGCCATCTGAACTATTTTGGGCCCGCATCTCGTGGTCGTGCGGTAGCCTTCTCGCTTCCCACGCCCGGGTTCCCGGGTTCGATTCCCGGCGGGGTCAGGGATTTTCTCTGCCTCGTGATGGCTGGGTGTTGTGTGCTGTCCTTAGGTTAGTTAGGTTTAAGTAGTTCTAAGTTCTAGGGGACTTATGACCACAGCAGTTGAGTCCCATAGTGCTCCGAGCCATTTGAACTATTTTGAACAAGTGAAGTAAACAAAACCTGCATCATGACCTGCTAGTAATCAGGCTCGTCCTTCTTCTTTCCTTGCAGGAATTAATGAATATGTATGTAAATAAACAGCCCAGTAAGTGAAAACTTGTAAGCATGTTAGTTATAAATAAGCTGGAAAACAGTAATGCTAGACGAAGCGGTAGACAAGTTTACTTCTATATCTCCTTAAGATAGCTTCTACGAGGTCAGGTTCACTACCTCAAATTGTTCGGTGGAGCATTGATATGTTCTGTTACATTTTTGCAGGCTCTTACAGAAATTCCCTGTATATAAAGAAAATGGCGGATAATTTCTGTCAGACACCCGAAGATATTTGCGTAATACCTTGCTACTTGACAAATTCCATGAATCGGTTCTAAATCGAGGATACGATAATTTTAGTAGCCATTTGTGCATCGCCCCTGTTTCGACAGTAGAGGTTAAAGTTTGCGAATTGCAGTTCGCTCAGATGTGTATAGGCAGTCATTTACTCGCACTTTCTAATCATTAGCGCTGGGAGATGAAACTGCAATACCGGATTAAAAAAATCACCGTACATCGTGTAGTTTCATAGTTGCTCGAAGTATAGATGTAGCTTATTGACATTCTGAACATTCTAACACGATTTCTTTGCTTGTTGACGGCTAGATATCGATTCATTTACTGGAAACGGCTAGATATCAGAAGCGATAAAGACGCAGCGACGTGTCATTACATCTTCCCGTTTAAAGTAGAGACCTCAGTGCTGCTTAACCACAAGCCATGGGCAATATTTACAATAACATGTCCAGTGTGCAAACACAACACCAGAGCTTATAGGTACTGCTTGGCCTTTACTCTGAGCTGACTGTCTCCTTTAAACGCCCACACGTGAGAGTCGAGCACAGCTTCGCTCCACAGGCACTGCTCTTGACTGCCACTCTTCCTCCCCTCCTACCTCGCATATAAAAAAAAAGTAATGAATCACTTCTTGAATGTCGGTGAGAGCGCCGTCTGCAAACTCTTTTGTTCCCCTGACATACGTCATTGCGCGCTTGCTGATTGTTTCTTCTGCTTTTGTTAGCCGGAATGAAACAGCAATCGAACGAGCTAGGTGCCATAACAGCAAACACCTGCTCCATGAAGGTGTCTTCAGAACCGACCAGCGCGCGACACCCGTTTTTCAATGAGTCGCCTAACAAACACCGACTCCAGACTAGTTATTTGTCCTCAGTCCTTCTGACATAAAATTAGCAAGAACCAGTTCAGTTTTTCAGTGATCTACATGCTCTCAGGTTGTCGCAGGGGCTGTAAGTATCCGGATGCTTAATTGGGAGAAACCCCAGTGATAGACATACTTTCCTGAAACATCCAGTACTCGATTTAGCAAATTCATTGCAAACGAATTTCACGGCAGTTATTAAAACATGGTCGCAGTTGAGTACTATCGTCTGTATATCACAACTGGTAAAATATTTTTTCTCGATATAGTGCGCCGTCGCGAGCACACAAAACACTGATGGGCAGCGTCGTACATGTCTTTTTACACAGGTGGGAGGAAATTGCAGTTCATTCTTATCCAAAAGACTTTTTTTAATATTTTATCTTGTTTGTGAATGGGGAAATCAATAAACTTTGGGGCACGCTTGGTGCTTTACTCAATCAGGGCCACGTTGTAATCGATATAAAGTGCATTAAAGTTAAGACAAACATTAACATGCGATTTCCCTCTGGTAAAGGTCAATCCTAAAAGGCATAAAGAAACGTATCTAGTATGTTCAAAATGGTTCAAATGGCTCTGAGCACTATGGGACTTAACTTCTGAGGTCATCAGTCCCCTAGAACGTAGAACTAGTTAAACCTAACTAACCTAAGAACACCACACATATCCATGCCCGAGGCAGGATTCGAACCTGCGACCGTAGCGGTCGCGCAATTCCAGACTGTAGCCCCTAGAGCCGCTCGGCCACTCCGGCTGGCATCTCGTATGTTCCTCGGTATCTGGCCTAGGTAAATATTAGGTAACCATCGCAATATTACAGCCAGCTATTGTCATCAAATGTTCAAATGTGTGTGAATTCCTAAGGGACCAAACTGCGTAGGTCATCGGTCCCTAGACTTACACACTACTTAAACTAACTTATGCTAAGAACAACACACACCCATGCCCGAGGGACGACTCGAATCTCTGGCGGGAGGGGCCGCGCAATCAGTGACATGCCGGCTCAAACCGCGTGGCCACTCCGCACGGCTATTGTCATCCTTCAGCATTCCACTTTTCTAAGGCTGTGCCCCACAGAAGCGTAATAGAACTGCTGACTTCTTAGCGTACATAAACAATCCCAGCTAGAGACAGCATCGCCGTTATCATATTATTTGCAGACTCCCTTGTTTCGTCTGCTGCCATTTACAAATGACCTGCCACCTGATGATTAAGACAGGTCGCATTTCCACAATATTCAATTGTACATGTACATAATATGATGCTTGTTTGATTTCTTATTATTTTAACACAGTTTTAACAGTGTTGCGTCTTTAAATACTCGTAAGCTTAAAGCTAATTACGAAACGGAAATGCTTAAAATGAACATCGAGTGAGGTGGCTCATTGGTTAGCACAGTGGACTCGCATTCGGAAGGACGACGGTTCAAACCCGCGTCCGGTCATCGTAATCTAGATTTTCCGCGATTTCCCTAAATCACTTCAGGCACATTTTGGGATGGTTCCTTTGAAAGGGCACGGCCGATTTCCTTCCCCATCCGATTGGACAGATGACCTCTCTGTTTGGTCCCCTCCCCCACATCAACCAACCAACCAACCAACTTAACATTAACAGTCTATGTATTGAGAAGACATAGGAAAGGGTTTTGATTCATAGAATGTCACCACCCATCATGTCCAGGAGGGAGCGCCTTAGAAGACATTGAGCTGAGGGCAGTGGCCCAGCAATACTTTCAGCTTCTCACTGTCCATTGACGTTATCCCATGTCCGGGATAACATCTATTTCTGTATTTCTCTTATAATGTAACAAAATGGTTCAAATCGCTCCGAGCACTATGGGACTTAACATACGGGGGTCATCAGCCCCCCCGACTTGGAACTACTTAAACCTAACTAACCTAAGGACATCACACACATCCATGGCCGAGGCAGGATTCGAACCTGCGACCGGAGCGGTCACGCGGTTCCAGACTGAAGCGTCTAGACCGCACGGCCACACCGGCCGGCCGGTCACAATATAGAAATACTATTCTGTGGTACCACTCAACGCAACAGTCAGCCTAATGACCAATGTTTACACGCAGCAGATGCGTGGGGAATAGGCCATGTCCGGTTAAGAAATGAACCACAACCCCGCTGGGATAGATACGTTTCATCCTCTATCGCTCCCTGATGTTGGGGAAATGTGCATATACCCTATGGACCTTTCCGTAGTTAAACTTCCTGGCAGATTAAAACTGTGTGCCGGATCGAGATTGTCGCAAACCATGTGTCCGCAATATCCTTTCATCCAGGGGTGCTAGTTCTGCAGCATCGCAGGAGAGCTTCTGTAAAGTTTGGAACGTAGGAGACGAGGTACTGGTGGCAGTAAAGCTGTGAGGACGGGGCGTGAGTCGTGCTTGGGTAACTCAGATGGTAGAGCACTTGCCCGCGAAACGCAAAGGTCCCGAGTTCGAGTCTAGGTCCGGCACACAGTTTTAATCTGCCAGGAAGTTACACATCAGCGCACACTCCGCTGAAGAGTGAAAATTTCATTCTTTTTGTAGCTGTCCTATTTCCTTTGCTACGAATTCAGTTTGCGGGTTTTGGTTTCTCTCAAAGCCTGTATTTCATCCCCTGGGAGGTCTCTTACTGCGTCTAGCCAATATGTTGCCGCACGATACGTACAGGTTTTATCTATTTGGTACATGCCGGGCGCCACGCGTAGTTCTTCCACTAATGACAACATGTCGTCTAGGAGATAGGAACGCGGTTGGATAATGGTAAAGCAATTCGGAAATACTTCTGATAAAATTTCGACTGTCGCAGCTCTCTTTAACTTAAGTAAAAAAACCAAAAAACTAAACTCTGCCCGAGCAGGCCGTGAAGGCCCAATGGTATCGACCGGCCGCCGCGTCAACCTCAGCCTACTGGCATTACTGGATGCATACAGGGTGTTACAAAAAGGTACGGCCAAACATTCAGGAAACATTCCTCACACACACAGAAAGAAAATATTTTATGTGGACATGTGTCCGGAAACGCTTACTTTCCATGTTAGAGCTCATTTTATTACTTCTCTTCAAATCACATTAATCATGGAATGGAAACACACAGCAACAGAACGTACCAGCGTGACTGCAAAAACTTTGTTACAGGAAATGTTCAAAATGCCCTCCGTTAGCGAGGATACATGCATCCACCCTCCGTCGCATGGAATCCCTGATGCGTTGATACATCCCTGGAGAATGGCGTATTGTATCACAGCCGTCCACAATACGAGCACGAAGAGTCTCTACATTTGGTACCGGGGTTGCGTAGACAAGAGCTTTCAAATGCCCCCATAAATGAAAGTCAAGAGGGTTGAGGTCAGGAGAGCGTGGAGGCCATGGAATTGGTCCGCCTATACCAATCCATCGGTCACCGAATCTGTTGTTGAGAAGCGTACGAACACTTTGACTGGCCCCCTGCGGGTCCGGGGTAAGAATAGGCCCGAGGTATTCCTGCCTGTCTTAAGAGACGACTAAAAGGAGTTTCAACCGTTTCGGCCTTCCATGTGATGGTCCCCCTTGGGGTTTGACCTCCATTTTTTTTCAAAATTCTACAGAAGTACGAGCCTTTTGGGGAAGGACGCCTTACGTGGTGTCCCACTGGTCCTCGGTGCACTAAGACCTTGGCACTCGGCATTTGTACCGGCGTTGTAACCATACCCACTATTCCTCAAATTGGGCCTAAACGCCTGATGGGTTGTACAAGTTACGCCCATAGTGCGTCCCCATCTGCACCTACGATCATGATGGACTTTCCATGGCACCCGAAATCCAGCACGGTAGCCAGCCCGTTGTGGTGGGGTCGTCATGTACCCTCTAGGTTGTAGCCCCCTGACAACACAGGGATCGTACTGCCGATACCTGAGCTGCACCCTCCCCACGTCGGCCAAGGAGTAGATGCCCGTCTCCTTGGGTCTTCAGGACTCCAGGCAACGGTCATCCTGCCAGGTGGCCCTTGCTGAGGCTGGGTGGCACCCGTGGGGAGAGCCCCTGGTCGGAGTGGGTGGTATCGGGGCGAATGTTTCGCAGATGAAACGTCAACACGTATCAGGTCGCTCTGCGGCCGAGTCTTTCAAAAGGAAAGGTACTGTCTCTAGTTCTGGTTCTCCTGCCCTTTCCCCCTTGGCCACTCCCTGGGAGGAGGGACAGGCCCGCCGGCTTGGGGCGAAGTACTTCCCCTGCTATTTGGTCTGTTCTCGAACCGATGGGGGGACGTTCACCACCTCCAAGATCATGTTCTTTGTTCAGCACTCCTTCCGCGGTATCCTCACCCCTATCCTGTCCCCCCTCCCCACATCCGAGGTCTCTGCCTCCGCCTCCCAAATCCCTCCCTTCCAAATCCTCCTCCCCCGTGGCCCCCGCCCCCTCTGCCCCAGGGGCCACCCTTCCTCCTCATCCTCCTCCTCCCCCCCCCCCCCCGCCGCCTGAGGAGCGATCCTCTTCTCAGGCGTCCATCGGGGAAACGTTCCGGACCCCAGCTTCCGAGGTCCGGCGTTCCAAAACGGACCCCGCGCGTGAGGACCTTCTTCGGGTCCAGCCCACCACCCCTGTGCCTCCTCGGACTTCCAAGAAGGCCCCCAAGAAGAAGTCTCTATCCCCCTCTCCACCCCGGCGCGTTTCGTCTGACGCTCCATCCGTGAGTCGCTGCTCCTGGCCGTCCTCAGTTTCTCCAGGACGCTCTGCTGCCAGGCGCTCAGCTGGCCTCTCGTCGGCAAATGATGTGCCCAGGGACAGAGGCCGCAGCTGGCGACGACTCGATGGAACAGGATCCGCCTCCCGCCGGTTGTAGCGTTGTTCCCTCGAAACCTGGCCCTCCGCGGCCGTCGAGGTGACCAGCTCTTCCCCCATCTCGTTCCCCCTCTTTTTTGACTAGTGATGGCCTTGTTACATTGGAACATAAGAGGTATTCGATCTAATCGGGAGGAATTAAAACTGCTCCTCCGCCTGCACTGTCCGCTCGTCCTTGGTCTCCAGGAAACCAAGTTGCGCCCGACTGACTGTATTGCCTTTACCCACTATACCTTGGAGCGGTATGACCTCACCCCTGTGGACGGTATCCCAGCTCATGGTGGGGTCATGTTGCTCGTTCGGGACGATGTCTATTACCATCCCATCCCATTGACCACCCCACTCCAAGCAATAGCTGTCTTGTCTGTATTACTCTTTCTGCTTTTACTTTTTCAGTTTGTACCATCTACACTCCATCGTCATCCGCAATTAGTCGGGCTGACATGATGCACCTGATTGTTCAGTTTCCTCCGCCGTTTTTATTGTTTGGCGACTTCAATGCCCATCATCCCCTTTGGGGCTCTCCTGCATCCTGTCAAAGAGGCTCACTCCTGGCGGATGTCTTCAACCATCTCAATCTTGTCTGCTTCAATACTAGCGCCCCGACTTTCCTCTCGGACTCTACTCATACCTACTTCCACTTGGACCTCTCGATCTGTTCTACCACTCTTGCCCGTCGGTTCGAGTGGTATGTCCTTTCTGACACCTATTCGAGCGACCACTTCCCCTGTGTCGTTCGTCTCCTGCACCACACCCCATCCCCACGTCCTTCGAGCTGGAACATACCGAAAGCTGACTGGGGTCTTTACTCCTCCCTGGCGACCTTTCCGGACCACGATTTTCTCAGTCAGGTCGAATACCTCACGGCTGTTACCATCAATGCTGCCGAACGTTCCATTCCTCGTACTACCTCTTCTTCACGTCATGTTTTCGTCCCCTGATGGAACGAGGCTTGTAGAGACGCTATCCGTGCTCGACGACGTGCTTTACGCACCTTTCGCCGCCATCCTACGTTGGCGAATTGTATTGGATACAAAAGACTCCGAGCGCAATGCCGTAGAGTCATCAAAGACAGCAAAAAGGCTTGTTGGGCCTCTTTCACCAGCTCCTTTAACAGTTTTACTCCCTCTTCTGTCGTCTGGGGTGGCCTGCGCCGGCTGTCGGGCAGTAAGGCCCTCTCCTCGGTACCTGGCCTGACCTCGGGTAATGAGGTCCTCGTTGATCCTGTGGCTGTCTCCAACGCCTTCGGCCGGTTTTTCGCGGAGGTTTCAAGCTCCGCCCATTACCACCCTGCCTTCCTTCCCAGGAAAGAGGCAGAAGAGGCTCGGCGACCTTCCTTCCACTCGCTGAATCTGGAAACTTATAATGCCCCATTTACTATGCGGGAACTCGAACGTGCGCTTGCACTGTCCCGCTCCTCTGCTCCGGGGCCAGATGCCATTCACGTTCAGATGCTGGCACACCTTTCTCCGGCGGGCAAAAGCTTCCTTCTTCGTACCTACAATCGCGTCTGGACCGAAGGTCAGGTCCCCATGCGTTGGCGTTACGCCGTCGTTGTTCCTATACCCAAACCCGGGAAGGATAGACACCTTCCTTCTAGTTACCGCCCCATTTCTCTTACAAGCTGTGTCTGTAAGTTGATGGAGCGCATGGTTCATGCTCGGTTAGTTTGGATTCTTGAATCTCGACGGCTACTTACCAATGTCCAATGCGGCTTTCGTCGCCGCCGCTCCGCTGTTGACCACCTTGTGACCTTGTCGACATTCATCATGAACAACTTTTTGCGAAGGCGCCAAACGGTAGCCGTGTTCTTCGATTTGGAGAAGCCTTATGATACCTGTTGGAGAGGAGGTATCCTCCGCACTATGCACAGGTGGGGCCTACGCGGTCGCCTGCCCCTTTATATTGATTCCTTTTTAACGGATCGAAAGTTTAGGGTACGTGTGGGTTCCGTATTGTCCGACGTCTTCCTCCAGGAGAACGGAGTGCCTCAGGGCTCCGTCTTGAGCGTAGCCCTTTTTGCCATCGCGATCAATCCAATTATGGATTGCATTCCACCTAATGTCTCAGGCTCTCTCTTTGTCGATGACTTCGCGATCTACTGCAGTGCCCAGAGAACATGCCTCCTGGAGTGCTGCCTTCAGCGTTGTGTAGACAGCCTATACTCATGGAGCGTGGCAAATGGCTTCCGGTTCTCTGAAGAGAAGACGGTTTGTATCAACTTTTGGCGACATAAAGCGTTCCTTCCGCCATCCTTACATCTCGGTCCCGTTGTTCTCCCATTCGTGGAAACAACTAAGTTTCTAGGGCTCACGTTGGACAGGAAACTGTGTTGGTCTCCGCATGTCTCTTATTTGGCGGCCCGTTGTACACGTTCCATTAATGTCCTCAGAGTTCTTAGTGGTTCATCTTGGGGAGCGGATCGCACTGTCCTGCTTCGCTTGTATCGGTCCATAGTCCGATCGAAGCTGGATTATGGGAGCTTCGTCTGCTCGTCTGCTCGGCCATCCCTCTTACGCCGTCTCAACTCCATCCACCATCGGGGGTTACGTCTTGCGACCGGAGCCTTCTACACTAGTCCTGTCGAGAGTCTTTATGATGAAGCTGCCGAATTACCATTGACCTACCGGCGCGACGTACTGCTGTGTCGGTATGCCTGCCGGCTGTTGTCTATGCCCGACCACCCCTCTTACCAGTCCTTCTTCGCCGATTCTCTCGACCGTCAGTACGGGTTGTATGTGTCTGCCCTGCTGCCCCCCGGAGTCCGCTTCCGTTGCCTGCTTCGACAATTGGATTTTGCCCTCCCTACCACCTTCAGAGAGGGTGAGAGCCCGACACAACCTTGGCTCCAGGCTCCGGTTCATATTTATCTCGACCTCAGCTCACTCCCGAAGGAGGGTACTCCGGCTGCAGTGTATTGCTCACGGTTTGTCGAACTTCGTGCTCGACTTGCCGGTCACACCTTTATTTACACCGATGGCTCCAAAACTGACGATGGTGTCGGCTGTGCCTTTGTCGCCGGGGCCGCCACCTTTAAATACCGGCTCCTCGACCAATGTTCCAGCTTTACGGCCGAGCTTTTTGCTCTCCATCAGGCCGTTCAGTATGCCCGCCGCCACCGCCATTCTTCGTATGTACTCTGCTCTGACTCACTCAGTGCTCTTCAGAGCCTTGGAGCTCCCTATCCGGTCCATCCCTTGGTTCAACGGATCCAGCAGTCCCTCCATTCTTCTGCTGCAGATGGCTCTCCTGTCAGCTTTCTGTGGGTTCCCGGCCATGTAGGAGTGCTTGGGAATGAGGCTGCTGATGCTGCAGCCAAGGATGCAGTCCTCCTGCCTCGGCCAGCCTCCCATTGTGTCCCGTCATCTGACGTTCGTGGGGATGTTTGTAAGAGGCTTGTGTCGTTGTGGTGGGATGCTTGGTCATCCCTCCAAGGAAACAAGCTCCAGGCAGTAAAACCGCTCCCAATTGCTTGGACAACCTCCTCCCGACCATCTCAGCGAGAGGAGGTCCTTCTGACCAGGTTGCGGATTGGGCATTGCCGGTTTAGCCACCGCTACCTGCTCTCCGGTGACCCAGCCCCGCAGTGCCCTTGTGGTCAGGCATTGACAGTGCGCCATGTTTTATTGTCGTGTCTCCGCTTTAGTCAATCTCGTGTTGTCCTGTCCGTGCCATCTACTTTACCGGATATTTTAGCTGATGACGCTCGAGCAGCTGCTCGTGTTCTGCGTTTTATAACTTTGACTGACTTGTCCAAAGACATCTAACCTTTTTACTTATTTTATCTATATCTTTGTCAGGTCTTTCTTGTGTCCCCCCCTCCCCTTGAATTTTACTAGGTTCCATTTGCTCGAACAACAGTGACTGGGCGCTAATGACCTCAGTAGTTGAGCGCCATTAAACCCAAAAAAAAAAAAAAAAAAAAAAAAAAACACTTCGACTGAAATGTGCAGGAGCTCCATCGCGCATGAACCACATGTTGTGTCGTACTTGTAAAGGCACATGTTCTAACAGCACAGGTAGAGTATCCCGTATGAAATCATGGCGGTGAATCGGGGAAGTACAGTACATACTGACAAAACTAAAATGAGCTCTAACGTGGAAATTAAGCGTTTCCGGACACATGTCCACGTAACATCTTTTCTTTATTTGTGTGTGAGGAATGTTTCCTGAAAGTTTGGCCGTACCTTTTTGTAACACACTGTATATGGACGGGCATGTGGTCAGCCTACAGGTCTCCCGGAAGTATGTCAGTTTACGAAACCGGAGCCGCTACTTCTTAATCAAGTAGCTCTTTAGTTTGCTTCACGAGTGCTGTGTGCATCCCGCTTGTCAACAGCGTTCGGCGGGTCGAATGTTCAGCCATCCAAGTGCTAGCCCAGCCCGAAAGCGCTTAACTTCGGTGATCTGACGGCAACAGGTGTTGCCATCACGGCTAGGCCGTTAGAAAACTTGAAAAAAAATGGCGTAAAAAAGAGAGATAGGTAATGCAAACGTAAAGCTTCCATTTGCGGGAAGAACTCCGTTTAAGTGTAGTACACATGTAAAGGGAACATATAGAGTGCTGCTGTAACGACCAGAGTACTGGTGAAGTACGCTTTACAGCAAACGTGGAAAGAATTCAGAGCCCTGATGCTAGGATCGTAACACGCCGGTGTTGCCGATACGTATCCATAACGATTCTTTGCTTTACACTGAGTCTCCAAGTCAGTCCATGATTTTACCTTGTCTATATCAGAACTTGTTTCTGGTTTAGAATACGTTACAAACTTAAATCTATTCCTACGACTATATTTACGCCATGGAACACCAGCTAAGCGCTCCGGATTAAGATCAAATGAACCAATTTTATTAGTACATGCTATACGAACTTTTTCAAGAGCACCTTGATCCTCAAATATTTTTTTTCTTAGCCCTTTCATCCAAAGTCAAACGTTCGATTCTGACATTAATTCTATAAACATACGTAACTACTTTATTAATTATTACTGAAGCATATTTGTCAGAAAAAAACTTGAATTCATCCGTTATATCATAATGCTGCAATTTGGCAAAGTTCTTCGCCTTTTCGTCATGTTTTTCACTAATACCCATTTTGCCATACTCAAATCATACACCATCAGTTTGCGTAAATTCTGTGCGCCACCTACACATGCGACCAAAATAAGAATCTGTGAACGAAAGGCGGCGTATTCAGTAAAGGCGGCGCGACAGCTCTACTGCCTGCATCGTACACACTGAGCAGCCAAAACGCATGAGCACGGTTCACCGCGACATTGGATGCTGCCTGGTGACGTTGCGGGAACGTGACGTGGGACAGAAGTGTGCAGGTGGAGCAGAGACGGCTGGGAATCATTCTAGCGAAGATTCGGGACGCAAGTGGGGAATCCACTGAGATAAGCGACTTTGACAAAGGGCAAATTGCTATTACGGAGAGTCCGTGAAGAATTATCTCGAAAACGCCGAAGCTGGTCGAATGTTTATATGCTACATTTGTGAGCATTTACGAAAATTGGTAGAAGGGCAGTAAAATCACAACTAGGCGCTAATGGCTGGAAGTGCACGATTCTTCACAGAATTTAGGGTCCGGAGACCTGTCTGCTGGGTAAAGTAGGATAGATGGCGATCTGCGGCACCTCTGGCGGAAGGATACACTGCTGATGCACGCACGTGTGTTTCTGAACACACTTTTCAGTAGATATTTTTGAACACTGCGCAGCGCAACGGACTACCCCTTCGTGTTCAGATGTTGACCCAACGACGTCGTCAGTTACTATTGCAGTTTACACGGATCAGCTGGATTTGACTGTGGATCAATGGAAACGTGTCAGCTGCGCGGTTGAATCACGTTTCTGGCTGCACGAGGTCGATGATCTTCTCCACTAACGCCTTCATCCAGATGAACGATGGTTCGAAACGTGCACTGTGCACGGACGCAGTATTTTGCTGTGACAGACATTCTCCTGCGCTTGCGGGGGCGGGGGCGGGGGCGGGGGCGGGGGGGGGGGGGCTGATCGAAGGCAACATGCTACCTGCAGTATAATTGTCCGTACCTCGAAGCTAGAATCGTGCTGCAGTGGTCTGAAGAGCATGACAGTGAAATCACATTGATGTTTTGGCCACAAAATTCGCTTGGCGTCAATCCGATGGAACCCATGTTCATCGCTAATGGGCGCCACCACCGCGTACGCAAATCAGCAGCCCGTTCTTTACGCGAATTACATGACCTGTGGGTAGACAACTAATGCCACATACATCCATAAACCTACCAACAAACTGTCGGATCTGTGATACGCAGATTCAGTGATGTATTTCATTCCAAAGACTGATAAACAAGCTGTTATTAAGCAGGTGGTCGTAATGTTTTGGCTCATCAGTCTGTTTCAAGATGTGTTCGCGAGAATAACATAATAACAGAGATTTGCTTCTCGTACTAGTGCGGAGCACCGAATTCTTGTAATACAGCTGATTAACTAGTAGTAGCTGGGGATCACAGGCACGAAAACTTTTTAAAGGACTTCGTGGTCTCCTTTGAGTGTAAAATTATTTTTTTTTATAAAACCAACTAATGGAGTCGCAGCCGTACGGCCATTATCAGTGGCTTACCGAGGGATTGTAACTCATGACGGTATTTTTGATCCGGCGTTGCAACTACTTGTACAAAAAAAGTCCTCAAGCCCCCAACATGAGATGTCAACCAAAAGTCCGTAAAGAAAATTATGCAGTCTGTCCAATAGTGAATTTCAGAGCAGCTCCAACATACCTACTAACAAAACAAACGCAATTACAGCTCACACAGTATTATAATCTAGTAAATGATGGAATAATCAGAAATACCTCTCAACTGGTAAGACATATAACAGACATTAAAATCCCTGACACAGCAACATTGCTCTCCTTTGATGTAGATAGTACGTACAGTTGCATCCCTGTTAATGACACCATAAAAATCATTGAAGAAAACCTGAAAACATACAGCCAGCTACCTCATGAACATACAGATGAAACCATAAAATTATTCCAGTAAATAACACAACAAAATTATTTTGAATTCAGTCAAGAATACTAAATACAAAGGAAGGTTTACCCATGGGTTCACCTATCTCAGGATCATGAGGCAACATTTTCGTGGAGCACTTAGAAAAACTAATATTTGAAGACATAATAAAAAAAGAAAAGCTACAACCCCATCAACTGTACAGATACATGGATGACATTATATGCATGGTAAATGAACCTAAAAACAGAATACAGCAATTACACGAAGACATAAATACTGTACACAGAAACATAAAGTTCACAATAGAAGGCCCGCATCTCGTGGTCGTGCGGTAGCGTTCTCGCTTCCCACGCCCGGGTTCCCGGGTTCGATTCCCGGCGGGGTCAGGGATTTTCTCTGCCTCGTGATGGCTGGGTGTTGTGTGTTGTCCTTAGGTTAGTTAGGTGTAAGTAGTTCTAAGTTCTAGGGGACTGATGACCATAGATGTTAAGTCCCATAGTGCTCAGAGCCATTTCAACCATTTCACAATAGAAGAAGAACAAGAAAACACTCTCAACCTTTTAGACATAACCGTAAGAAAAGACAATAATAAACACACATTCAACATACACAGAAAACCCACAAGTGGTATTATCTTAAATGAAACTTCAGCCACCCACAGAACCACAAACAAGCGGCAATCAGATACATGTTAAACAGGCTGAACAGAATCCCCCTAAACATTTCTAATTACCAAAAAGAGTTGGCCATTATAAAACAAATAGCATTAAAAATGGACACAAAGAAACAATGGTAGACAAACTATACAAAAAAATAAAAGGAAAATAAGGAATAAAACTAACCAAACCACACTAACTCGTACAACTTGGCATACAGTCACCTACCGCAACAAATTTACTCATAAAATATTCAAAAAAACAAGGCCTAATCATTGCTTACAAAACAAACAATTGTATACAAAAACACATCCCGAAACTAAAATCAAAACTAGAGAAATACCAACAATGTGGTATCTATCAGCTCAGTTGCAGAGATTGTGAGAAGATATACATTGGAATGACTGGCAGGACACTTGACACAAGATACAAATAACACATCAGAGCATTCAAATACGGTACAAGTCATTCAGAATTTGCGGATCATCCAAAAGACCACCATAGACCAAGCAATATTGAAAAAGATATGGATATCATAAAAATCAATAAAACCAGACACCTCCTTCCTTTCCAAGAAAATTTGCGCATACAAAAATCTACAAAATAAACAGTTGCTTAATGTCCAGATGAATATTGGAAACCAGACTCTATATAGAATAATTGATGAAATTACACGAAAAAGAAAAGACCTGTTCCATCCTTCACCCCCTCCCACTCTCCCATAAACACTTCCCTCCCCCCCTCACAGTTTCACTTCACCTCTCGGTCTTCACCTGCTCTTCTAACCGACACTCCATCGCACTAGTATATACTTACGTCCACTCTTCATGGTTTCTCCTCCCAATAAATAAATAAATAAAAATCTCCATCGCTATTCCGTCCCTACTCTTACACAGTATATAAATACACACACAGAAACATACTTAAATAGAACTACACACATATAATAATCTAATTTAAAAAAGGCTATTTGTAGGTCAAAGACAAAGTAGTGGAAAGGTTATGTTTGCAACACTACAAAACACAAACATCAACACATACTTGATATACGAAAACAACCAGAATACAGTGGTGTGCATCAAAGTGTGTTGCGAGGAGTGCATAGTGCCGCAGAACATCTAAAAAGTAAACGAAAATTATCTGTGTGTGACACAGAAAAACAACGATGTGCTAGCAGACGGCATTTCCCCATGTAAGCGAGAAATCAGTCGAAAAATCGCCGGAAGTACAAATCAACCTATCCTGAACGAACTGTTTTTCTATCTAAAAAGCAAATCAAAATGGGAATAAACTTAATTACAGACCACTGATGATGCTTTACCTCAATAAAGCGAAAAACGTCTGGTGAAAAAAATCACGCATTTTTGTAGTTGTAACGACGGATCAGAAATACCCTCATGAATTATAAAGCAACGACGGTCACTATGGCCACACAAATGAAGAATTTAAGAGGGATTATATTTCAGCACATGTCAAAGCCTTAAACAATATCTGACATGTAAATAGGTCATCATCACTGCCGTATGTTAGATATTTAACCAAGTGAATGCGTCTACGTCAATCGTGAAAGAGATGATACACATCATGGCATTAATTATACGCAGACGCAGACGCATACGATCAAAAGTATCCGGACACCTATATGACCGCTTGAAATTTGCTGGGCACAGTTTCAACGAGGTGTCTGAATTTCTATAAAGGAACGGTAAATCATTATTCCTTCTGAACCGAAACCGGAGGAGGCAGTTAAACTGGACGCTGGGGTCTGGAGGAAGTCGACTCTCTAACTCATCCCAAAGGGGTTTCATTGGGTTCAGTTATGGGCACTGGTCAGGCCAGTTCATTTCTGGAATGTTACTTTGCACAAACCATTGCCTCACGGATGCTGCTTTATGGCAGGGTTCACTGTCATGCTCAAACCATCATCGTCTCCGAGTGGTTCACAATGCTGTAAAGCATGTCCATATCCTTCCGTATTTAGCGCTTTCCTAAGCTCAATAATTGGGTCACACACTAACCACTAATAGCACCCCGATTCCGTAAAAGCATCTCTAACGTTCTTCGTTGTAGGCACTACACATGATGGCAGGTAGTGTTCTCCAGACATTTGACAAACCCAAACCGTTTAATCGGATTGTCACAGGGTGTAGCGTGATTCATCACCCCAAATCTCTCGTTTCCAGTCACCCACTGTCCAGTGGTACCGCTGTTTACTCCTTATCAAGCGTCGCTTAGCATTGACTGCAGAAATGTTTGGCTTATGAGGAGCTGCTCGACTATTCTATACCATTCTGTTTAACATTCCCAGCTGATCTGCTGGTTGCACTTTGAATTGACTAGTGATTCCGTCTGCTGATTTCATGCGGTGTTTTACAGTCACCATCCGCAGAACTCGACCGTCCCCGTCCGTCAGTACATGATGTCTACCTGGTATTGGTTTAGCTCTGGTTGTTCCTTCGTATTTCAACTTCACAATCACATCACCAACATTCGACTTGGGCAGTTACGAAAGGGTTCAAATGCCCCTGATGGGTTGTTAGTCGGGTTACATCCAATGATTCGAGGACATTGAGCTCACCTGACCGATCCATGTAGGTACGGAGTACCGTCTGCCATTCACTGTAACGTGCTTTAAAAAAGAGTTCTTAAATTATTAATAACACCTGTTTGATCCCCTCACCCAAATCAACCAACCAACCAACTTGCCAACCAACCAAACAGCGAGGGCATCGGTCCCAGAACACATGCCTGACAGCGTAATAACTGTACTCTAGCGGAACCAGTGGTTTTTCACGATCCCAATTCACTTATCTTTTTTGCTCTTCGCTACCTGTTTTCAGCGATAGTGTATGATACAAGTACGGTTTACCTACTGAAACACTACCACCCTCTCGCATTCGAGAGGACGACGGTTCAAACCCGCGTCCAGCCATTCTGATTTGGGTTTTTCATGATTTCCCTAAATCGCATCAGGCAAATTCCTGGATAGTTCCTCTGAAAGGGCGCGGCCGACATCCTCCCCCATCCTTCCTTAATCCGATGGGACCGATGATCTCGCTGTTTGGTCGCTTCCCCCGGATCAACCATCAACCACCAACCACCCTTTCAGTTCCGCTTACTGGCGAAGCCACGAAAACTCTTCTGTCTCTGGAAAGGTGTATCAGATTTTTCTCTCATTTCCACTACTCATTATCCCATTTATTAAAATAACTGACCATGTACTGTTCCGCAGGTGACAAGACGGCTCACAAAGGGAGTTACAGCGTTCATCCGCCATCTTAGTGAAATTATTCATTTCGAAACCTGAAACGATGTCTCAGATCTAATTATACGAACAATCAGTGGTATATCTTCTCTTTTCATTTGGTGACACACAGGAAATAAATCTTAAAGTCTGAAGATACATCAAATAGTGTACAGATGTGTGGTCTACATATCGCACATTGCTTATAAGCCTTCCTGTGGTCTTATAAGAAAATATCAGTTTATGAATTAATATAGATTTTGAAGGTGAAGAACAGGACGGGTAGTTGGGAAAACTGAATCATATATGCATTGGGCAATACAGTAGGGTAATTACACAATTCTATCCCTAGCCATGACCATTCGATTTCGTACTCTGCCTCAAATTATCATGCTGTCTACAGCACGTAAAACCGTCAGGTTTCTTTCTTCTATCATTTCGAGTGAAAAAACTAAAGTTCGAAGCAAATTATGCGCTGCGAGGTCAGCGTCGCAACGAAGGATTATGTTGATCGTGAATGTGGTTATTCTTTATTGGTAACTGCGCCCGTGTTAACACCGTTAGACTGTAGCCACTCGCGAGAACTGAGTCATTACTGATCACTCTCTCTTCAGGTCTACAATGGCGTGATCACGAAAGGATGTTGCGAATAGGCGGTTTCGTAAGTGTGTTTGTTGGAGCTAACTTTGTGCCTGATCTCGGGTGCTACAGACGTATCTGCTTTCTCATCTTGTCACGGTTGGAGGGAAAAGTGCTGAGCGCGGGACATTACGTTTTATTTTTATTGTCGGCTTTCCATTCTGCGATATAGGCGGCCATCTGCATTAGGCGGCCTACCGTAATCGTCTGTATAAAAAAGTAGCCGTGTAAGCTGGAAGTGCGGGGGAAATTGGTAGGAGCCGCCACTGTGGAAGGAGGACCGCGCAGCTATTTCTGTTTCCACGGAGCGCGAGCAGCCGAGCACGGAAACGCTAAACGTGCGTTAATTATAAACTGCTCGTCGATCTTCGCCTCCCAGGCGCTACAAAAAGAAGTCGCCTTCATCTACCTCTGTGATCACCTGCTACACTGTCTGCACCCTTCACCGCGACCGATGTCACTGAATGGTTTTGGTACAATGGACCTCACCTAGCAGGTAGCTTGTTGGATTTCTAGTGTCCTGTAAGGGAAACTCCCAACCCAGATTTTGTGGTAATAGTAACCAGTGGATAGTCTGTCAAAAACTGAACACAGATCAAACATGAAAACATGAAGAACATTTACCGAACTGTGAAAAAAAAAAAAAAAAACTGTGGATGAAGCCCGACCAACAGGCATTACATGCATTGATCAAAAATGATAGTGCATTGAGAATGGCTAGTTACTAGCTGAAATCTAGATCTGCCAATAAAAATTTAAAAACGGACGACTGATAGCTGAAATCTATTATTTACAAATATGCAGATTGTTATACAATTCCTATTATATTCTTCTAAAGGTTCTACAGGGGAGTTAACGGGTACATTTCTGATAAGGAGCCGGCCGGGGTGGCCGAGCGGTTCTAGCGCTACAGTCCGGAACCGCGCGACCTCTACGGTCGCAGGTTCGAGTCCTGCCTCGGGCATGGATGTGTGTGATGTCCTTAGGTTAGTTAGGTCTAGGTAGTTCTAGGTTCTAGGGGATTGATGACCTCAGATGTTAAGTCCCATAGAGCTCAGAGCCATTTGAACAATTTTTTTCTGATAGGAAATCCATGTCCAGAAATGTACCATATGGATGTAAAATAAGTTTGAATATCATATCGCTTTCCACTCTCGCGCATAGCGATACGTACAAAAACTGAGAAAAGAGTGCTGTCGTTATTTCCTGTTGCGATCATTACATCACCCTCCATTTTCGCCCGCTGATAACGACTGTGAGAAAATAGAACTTTTGTACATAGGAGGGCTGACTGTTATTCTCGTCGGAGATACCGCACCCACGACTTTAAAGACGACGTGCTTCGTCGCGCAGAAGAGGACCCGGCGACGAGTACTAGAAACGTGGCCCATGCCATGGGCTCCTGTAGAGCACACGGGCCAGAGATGACGTCACCGTGATTTGCGTACCATGGAGCGAGAGACACGGAAGTGATCCGATCTTCGAACTTGCTGTGTATCCAAATAATACTTTATCAAACATGGGTTCCTTACCAAAAGTTTATATACTAACAAGGGGAGTCCGCCAGTTGTGAAATTCAGATTCGATTCATACTGCGCATAATGAAAGCTCATGGCCAGAGGTGTAAAGTGGCAAAGCACCAAGATGCACTTCTCAGCCGTTGTCTAGAAAATCGACAGTTAAAAGAAACCGTTGCCGTGAAATACTCTCTACGATTTGTAATTTCCTACAGCGTCGTGGCGCAGCGGTAAGCGCTTGGGTTCGTAATTCGAAGGTCACCTGATCGAATCTCACGCCATATATATATATATATATATATATATATATATATATATATATATATATATATTTGAATTACAAAAACCAAATACTAAAAAAAAGTTGCATCGCGTGAGATTCGATCAGGTCGGCAATCAGTTTGCAACAATTATGCATATAATAAGTTGTTGAAAGTCGTTTGTCGTGGAAAAACTGGCGACTTCGAACATGATAATGTTTTCCGCAAACAAAGTTGTATTTCACAAATGTTATTAATTGTCTTCATAATGTTTACACGTGTACTTAACGGAAGACGTAGAAACGATATTCCGAAACGAATACGTATAGTGTAAGTCAAACGTTCGAATTAGAGTACACACACACACACACACACACACACACACACACACACACACACACACACACACACACACACACACACACATATATATATATATATATATATATATATATATATATTTGAATTACAAAAAACAAATACTAAAAAAAAAAGTTGCATGGCGCGAGATTCGATCCGGTGACCTTCGGATTACGAACCCGAGTGCTTACCGCTGCGCCACGACGCTGTAGGAAATTATAAATCGTACAGGTATTTCACCGCAACGGTTTCTTTTAACTGTCGATTTTCTCGACAACTGTTGAGAAGTGCATCTTGGTGCTTTGCCACATTACACCTCTGGCCATGAGCTTTTTATTATGCGCAGTATGAATCGAATCTGAATTTCACAATTGGCGGCCTCCCCTTGTAAGTTCCATTCCGACTTAGTAGATGACTTCCCATCTAAAACTCCTACACCCTGTAACAGGAATTGTGAGAAATACTTCGTATATAAACGACCTATTTGATAACGTCCGAAGTTATGTGAGGCTGTACGAGGATGATGTTATATACCATCTGCCATGCAGTCTAACGCACGGCTTTCCGGGAGGGAAGGAGCGCTTGGTCTCCGGCACGAATCCGCCCGGGGGAGGTCGAGGTCCGGTGAATCGGCCAGTCTGTGGATGGTTTTTAGGCGGTTTTCCATCTGCCTCGGCGAATACGGACTGGTTCACCTTTTTCCGCCTCAGTTACACTATGTCGGCGATTGCTGCGCAAGCAAGTTCTCCACGTACGCGTACACCACCATTACTCTACCACGCAAACACAGGGGTTACACTCGTCTGGTGTGAGACGTTCTCTGGGGGGTCCACCGGGGGCCGAACCGCACTATAACCCTGCGCTCTGTGTGGGGCGGCGGAGGGGTGAAGTGGACTGCGGTAGTCGTCGTGGGGTTGTGGACCACTGCGGCTGCAGCAGGGACGGAGCCTCTCCGTCGTTTCTAGGTCCCCGGTTTGCATACAATACAATATATACCATCTGATAAAAAGTTTCCGGGCTTCGCTATCTAATACCGAACTGACCGCTATATGTCACGAGACGTGGGTCCACCAGTGTTAAAGGAGTCGGCGAGTACTGTTTTGTCACTAGAGAAGCAGTAACAAAAGCATTGGTCGCCCAGGACAGCTCAATTACTATTGACACGGTAGTCACTTCCCGATAGAGGAAGTCGTTAAAAACTTGATTACACAAACAAATCTGACGCGGCAAGAAAACTGAGAAACTATTTCCCTGACGTTTGATGGTTTGGCTTGTAAATGCAGTGCAGCTTTCTGATGATGAACAAAAATTATAAACCGGTAATGGCGGAAACAGTAAAATGTTATTTTATTGTTGATGGGGTCCGTCCATGCAGCTAAGTGAAAGGCTCTTTATATTGTACCATATGCGTTTCGCTTCTTTTTATTTGTGAAGCATATTCAATGATCTGTTCAAAATGGTTCAACTGGCAATAAGCACTACGGGACTTAACATCTGAGGTTATCAGTCTCCTAGACTTGGAACTACTTAAACCTAACTAACCCAAAGACATCACACACATCGATGCTCAATGACCTGTAATAAAGGTTTGTTTTATGTACATAATAATTGAGTTATATAAGGATTACAAAAATGGTTCAAATGGCTCTGAGCACTATGGGACTTAACATCTGTGGTCATCAGTCCCCTAGAACTTAGAACTACTTAAAACTAACTAACCTAAGGACATCACACTGTAACGTCTTGTAATAAACAAAGACAATATATTATGTAATAATTAAAATATTAGAGGTGTCATATTGTGTCATTATGTAAAATTATGTATTATTTTCTTTATTTTTTATTTTTGAGAACGTCTGTGTCGGCGAGTAATAAGACCGACACAGAAGATAAATGTTGTACAAAGATCACCAAATGAATTTGTATATAAGGCATGATGTAAAGCAATGTCTTTGTCTTCTTAATCTGAAAGCTTTGAGAGAAAGATCTCCTGTTATTGTCGTAGAGAGCGCGAAGGTAGCATTCTTTTGTCGAGATTGTGAATTGGACGCCATTGCGCGTGAATGTACACAGGTCTGTAATTATTAAGATATTTAAATGTTTAAATAGAGTTGTTTAAATGAAAACTTGTATTACTTAAATGTTAAAGTGTGCCTGCCTATTATCCCATCCTGTTAAGATATTTTTCAGCCATATAAAAATATTATCTGTGGAGCTGAGCTGTGTGGAGAAAGAAGAGCCGCTGCCGCGGCATATTTAAACGACTTACAATATAGTCGAGTATACCGCAAGGAAGCGGTAAAATAATAGTAAAAAATAATATTATTTCTTTTAGCTCCCAGGCTGGCAGTGAAGATCAGCAGATTTTATGATGTGTTGCAGGTTGACGCGGGCTGCTGATAGGATATAATTTTCAGTGCAAATAATTTTATGTACCTAAAGAATCTGATAGGAAACTTGCTGTGCTCTGTTCTGACCACGGCTAAATTTTATAGTGAATACGTAATTTTCTTTAATGAGAGTCTCATGTTCTTGGGCTAGCCGTGGTATGAAATAGCATTTTAGTAAGAAATAAAATCCACTGCAAACTTGTATTTGTGAACGATCGTACAACTGTAGCATCAGTGATCATAGGACATTAATTTCAACTTTGAATAATTACGAAGTAGGAAAGATATATTGATACTTAGCATGAGTTGCAGTTACTAAAAAATCGTTCTTTAAATTGTAGGCCAGATTCAGAACAATAATACTTCCATCATTTTATTTTGCTAAAAAAGGGTAACGATGATAAAGCAATTAAAAGCACAGCATTGTTAAAAGAATTTCACGTCACTCTTTCCATATATGCGTTGTTACGCCAATAATAATTAAAAATAATTAAATAAACCAGAAGGAGCAAAAACAATTTTTATAAAAGCAACAATTAACGAAAGGGCAGTCGGCAACAGCTATAGTTTTTTTTTTCAGAGAGACGTGAAAACACACATCCATGCCCGAGGCAGGATTCGAACCTGCGACCGTAGCAGTCGCGCGGTTCCGGACTGCGCGCCTAGAACCGCTAGACCACCGCGGCCGGCTTATAAGGATTACAGATATATTACAGGATACTGTTTTCACGTATTGTTAGGTTGTTACTTAGAATGACAAGACTGCAGATATCGGGACGACGGGCAGAAGAGAACAAACAAGAAGCCGAAAGTATGACACAACCGTACTTGCTTTACTGAACACGTAATAAAACGTGAATCGGATATGAAAATTATTAGAATTAACAATTACAACAGAAAAACACATAACATTACAGGAAGGCTTTCACAATAAACGAGCCTTTTTGAATGAACAAGAAAGTAATAAATAGTTAAATTAGTAAAAATAAAAACTCACTGATTGTTAGTCACTAAAACAATAACACACAGAGGTATACGACATCACGAGACTACATAATAACTTAATTTTCCACCACCAATGCTTAAAAAAATGTAGTATTGGGGACTCCCTCCACTGAAAATTCCTCTTTTTTAGCGCAGGTCCACACACGTAACAAACAAATGAATATCAAGTTACGTACAGACACCAGAACACAGAAAAGGTAGACTAAAACACACAGCGATTAATTGGCAACACACAATGAAAGTGAAGTGTTCAATTGATATGTGTTCGAAAACGCCGAAAATCGGACATCCTATGGTGCTAAGTCAATTAAGTACAACATCAGAATGACTCATATGGAATAGCAAGATCACAAAAACGTAAGTGTGTAACCAAACATAATTTAACCTCACGAAACTTGCCTTTCCAGAAAGTTTTTCTTACCTAACAGTAAGAGAATAAGAAAAAAACTTTAATATAGTAACGTACGAGGTGCGACAACGAAGTAACTACACTGGTTGTACAAAATACCTTTACTTACATTCCTAACATTTTTAACCAACAACTCTGGTATCTCCTTTGGAGTAATTTCCTTGTGTCTGCGACCACATATTGTTGGCAGCATCTCTGGGACTCATCTTCTGGTATACCAACAAAAACACTTGTTACAGCTGCGTGGATGTCTTGTACTGTTGCAAAATGGTGTCCTTTAATGACGGTCTTCATTGAAGAAGAAGAGGAAGAAGGGAAAAAAGGTGACACGGGGCCATGCCGGGTGAAGAAGCAATTTGTTGTATTGCTGTAATGGACTTTGCAAGAGACAAAGTAATATGGAACGGTACGCTATCGTGATGCAGGGTCCAGTTTCCGGCGATGTGTAGACAGACATGACTGACCCGTTTTAGAAGTCTTTCGAGAATTTCTGCAGGGTAGTGCTGGCTTACTGTCTGGCCTTGAGCTAACCACTCTTCGTGTACAATACCCATGGATCAAAGAAATACATAAGCAGTTTGATTTCTGAATTCGAAATATGCTCTTTCATTGGTGTTGGCGGTTCCGTCGAACATCACTGCGAATTTAAATGTTTCGTCCCGGGATCATACAGTAACACCTCGGTTCAGTATTTTTGGGTTATTTTGAGATTCCATTGTTAAGCCGAGGAGCAAACACAGGGCTACAATTTTCAAGCTGCTTCTCTTGATCGAAACACTGTTAAGTGCACGCCGCTTGCGGTTGTGGTGGCGAGATATGAAGGTAGCACAACGCCTGCGGTAGCAGGCTGCACGGTTGCTACCCTAGGGAAGAAAAAAATGAGTTGCATTACTTTATTGTCGCACTTCGTACATGTAATCTTAAAATTATTGTATACAAAAACCACACACGTGTAACAGCCCACTGAAGAGGCTTCACACACAAAAAGAAGCGAACGCATATGGCACAAAACAAACAGCCTTTCATTTACACTATTGTCTTTAATTAAAGCAACAAACTGAAATTGCAAAGTTGCGTTTATTTTGCCACAAAATAGTATAAACAGGCGATAATAAAGTAGAATCAATGTAAAGGATACAGAACCTAGACAATTGCAACATGCGCCGGCCGCGGTGGTCTAGCGGTTCTGGCGCTGCAGTCCGGAACCGCGGGACTACTACGGTCGCAGGTTCGAATCCTGCCTCGGGCATGGGTGTGTGTGATGTCCTTAGGTTAGTTAGGTTTAAGTAGTTCTAAGTTCTAGGGGACTTATGACCTAAGATGTTGAGTCCCATAGTGCTCAGAGCCATTTGAACCATTTGCAACATGCATAACAGTAGACAAAAATGTTCTTTCTTTTTTTCCCAACTTAACGGATTTGCACACACATTCCGACAATTGATTAATGTGTTTGCTATGGGGGTGTGACCACCTCTGGGAGCAATACAGGCCTGATAACGACGGTACATGAAGTGAATGAAGTCATCAGGCTCATGTTGAGGCAGTAACACCCATTTTTCGCAGGTCTTGGAGAGCAGATGGTGGATGCTGACGTGATGGAACCCGTCTCTCTAATGCATCCCAGACATGCTCTATAGGATTCAAATCGGGATAGCGAGCAGGCCACGCCATGCGTGCAATATCTTCCGTTTCCGAGAAAACATCAAGCACCCGTGCTCTATAAGATTGAGTATTGTTGTCCATCAGTACGAAGACTGTGCCCTAAGCACCTCGCAACAACCGCATATGAGGTCCAAGATCTCGCCACGATACCTGACAGTCGCGCGGGATTAGCCGAGCGGTGTGAGGCGCTGCAGTCATGGACTGTGCGGCTGGTCCCGGCGGAGGTTAGAGTCCTCCCTCGGGCATGGGTGTGTGTGTTTTTCCTTAGGATAATTTTGGTTAAGTAGTGTGTAAGCTTAGGGAGTGATGACCTTAGCAGTTAAGTCCCATAAGATTGCACACACATTTAAACATTTTTTTGATACCTGACAGCAGTTAAACCTTATCGATTCACCCGTGCAATTTCATGAAGAGGTGTACGAGTGGCCAACATATTCCGTGCCCACGCCGTTAGGGTTCCTCCTCGATGTAGGTCTCTTCCCACAATGTGTGGGTCCCGAAATCGAATTTCACGTTCACTCTAGAGGCGAATCTGTCGAGGATCACTCCCCAGACCAAATCGGGGCCGGCCAATGTGGCCGAGCGGTTCTAGGCGCTACAGTCTGGAACCGCGCGACCGCTACTGTCGCAGGTTCGAATGCTGCCTCGGGCATGGATGTGTGTGATGTCCTTAGGTTAGTTAGGTTTAAGTAGTTCTAAGTTCTGATGACATCAGATGTTAAGTCCCATAGTGCTCAGAGCCATTTGAACCAAATCGGGACTTATCTGTGAGAAGAACATTGTATCACTATTCGACCGTCCAGGTGACATGTTGATTGACGACTCCACTCTAGACGATCCCTTTTGTGAAGACGCGTCACTGGTACACATACAGCAAGTCTCCGACAATAAAGGCCACGCTGCCGAAGTCTTCAGTACACCATGTGCCTCGATACAACACGTCCAGTGGATGCTCCGAGGTCAGGTGCCAATTGCAGTACTAACAAGGGAACCTCCCCATCGCACCCCCCTCAGATTTAGTTATAAGTTGGCACAGTGGATAGTCCTTGAAAAACTGAACAGAGATCAATCGAGAAAACAGGAAGAAGTTGTGTGGAACTATGAAAAAATAAGCAAAATATACCAACTGAGTAGTCCATGCGTATCATAAGCAACATCAAGGACGCTCTGAGGTGAGGAGCGCCGTGGTCCCGTGGTTACTGTAAGCAACTGCTGAACGAGAGGTCCTTGGTTCAAGTCTTCCCTCGTGTAAAAGGTTTAATTTTTCATTTTCAGTTTATGTGTCAAACTCTTATGTTTTCATCACTTTTTTGGGAGTGATTATCACATCCACAAGAGAACCTAAATCGGGCAAGGTAGACGAATCATTTTACCCATTCGCCAAGTGTACTAGTTAGGTGGGTCGACAACATATTCCTATCATGTGACGCACATGCCGTCACCAGTGTCGTACAGAATATATCAGACGTGTTTTCCTGGGGAGGAATCGGTTGACCTATGACCTTGCGATCAAATGTTTTCGGATCCCATTGGAGAGGCGCGTCCTTTCGTCTACTAATCGCACGGTTTTGCGGTGCGGTCGCAAAACACAGACACTAAACTTATTACAGTGAACAGAGACGTTAATGAACGAACGTACAGATCATATCTTTGCGAAAATAAGAAAGTAAAATATTCACTCGAGGAAAGACTAGACCCAATGACCTCTAGTACCGCAGCTGCTCACGCTAACCACGGGACCACGGCGTTCTTGATCTCAAACTATCCTTGATGTTGCATATCTTGCCCATGGACTACTCAGTTTTTATATTTTGCCTATTATTTCATAGTTCCACACAACTTCTTCCTGTTTTCTCGATCGACTGTGCCAGCTTATAACTAAATCTGAGGGGGGTGCGATGGGGAGGTTCCCTTGTAAGGCGGTATCGTTGTACCCTTAAAGCCAAATTACGATCTTCTGTTTCTAATGTCACACATGATCGGCCCTGCTCTGATCTTTGGGATACAATTTCGGTCTCTCTGAGCTGTCGCCACATCCGAGAAACAACAGAACATTCCACTTTGTCATCGGGCCACATCATTTTGTGTCTGTCTTGCACCCATTCCTCCTACCCTATCCACTGCAGAGTGTCTGGCAGGAGCCTTCTCTGTGCCATACTGTACAGTCTGTGACTACTGTATATACACAGCGATTGTGCATGTCGGACTACCCGACAAAAACTACCCCATTTATGGGTGCCCTGACGTCATTGCTGGCGTGGTTGTCCGTTGACGGGAATGCCATCTTCCTTGGAGAACACGATCATATGGACATCTGTTGACAGTGTGTATGATTATATCGTGAATTAGAGACAGGAAGGGGAAACAGCGGTTTTTTGCTTAAATTTTGGACACCAGTGTAGTTCCATAGAAAGAGCACGTCTCCAGTAATATAAAAACAAAAAATAAACGACCGAAAACACACAAAATTACGAAAAAGTTATTTCCTTAATGGGTAATTTTCGTTGGTTGGTGGCTGTTGTACAATTTTGTTAACAACAGATCGCAAGTAGGTTGTCGACTACAGAATGAATCGAACGGACGCTAAAGGGAGGAGGAAATATTTTCCGTCAACGTGTCGCGCCTGTTGAGACTGGCATTTCCGTGGCGGGCCGTCAGAGGAGCTCGCGGCAGCCGCGGCTGGAGCGCGCCGCCAGCCCAGTTCGATTACAGAACGCCGGAGGGGCAGGGGCCGCGTCCCGGCGGTGTTTGCACAGAGATGCAGGCGGGAAGAGCCGATAAGTGATCCCCGGCTACAACTCATAACACGATACCCGGGCCGGCCGCTGTTTGCCCTCCTCTCCTCCAGGGCCGAGGGGAGCTGGCACCGCCTCGGGCGCTAAGCGGAGGACGAGGGTGGGGGAGGGGCTCTCCCAGCGGTCCATCTGCCGTCGCAGCCTGCCGTCTGCTACGAGCAGAACGTCACGCCGCTACCGCAGCCGACTACACTCGTTCCGGTTTTTATTACAGTCGCGACACTCACTGCTTGTAACAGTTGTTACCGTTTGACAGATGCAGCGACACTAGCGCTCCAAGCGGCGAGTAAGATGAACATCAGACGTGTCGTAAGCATAACGTTTGTTTAGCATTCATTTCCTACGTAATTTACGAAATATTTCAGTTATTTTCTTTCCTGTAATGGTTTGTATAGTATCAGAAGGCATACATGTTTCTAAAAATGATTCTAAAATAAGCGCAAGTATGGACGAAAACCGTGAATCGAGTGGCAAGCTACAACACATTCGTAAAGAAACACTTGTGACATTGGATAGAACTGCAGTTTACCACATTGATATCAAAAGAATTAAAACACACAGATTCACTCGTAAGAAGCGCAGACATGTACCTCTAAATGCAAAAGCGATCGACAGCTCATTTGTCGTTCCGTAGGCCTACTGTGTTTGTCATTGTTGTCGCCTGTTGCCACAGGTACGACTTCATTTTTATATTATTCTAAGTGGGACAAGCAACTGCCAAATAGTGGGAGAAATATGTTGAAAACATTATAATGAGCTGATTACATTTCTCGCAAAACCAAATATTTGAATAATGTTCAAACAATCTGTCAGTGAACAAGGTGCTAACAAAATAATGTCATCACACGAAGGAAGCAAGGAAAATTGACTAACAACAGAAGTGAACGAAATATATACCAAACGCTTTTGTAAGACACGAATAACTCCACTTAATCTAACCACTTCATCGTCAAAGCATGTCTGTGTCATAGGGCTGTTTTACAGCTTTAGATGGATTGTCGAATCTTTGTGGCAGTTTCCTCGTCATCGTCAGTTAAGGTGGTTTATTTGGGATGTTAAACAGTGTGGGTACTGCATTCTACACGAGTTTATTGTTGTCTGCGTTCATGAACTGGTTTTGTTCGTAATGTAGCGAACAAAAGCTAATATTATTATACAGGTAAACTGGATCTTTTTTCATAAGGTCTTCTCGTCTGCTACTAACTAACCATTTTCTGCTCCTAAAACGAAACATTAATCATTAATACACATGTAGTTTGCAGAGTGAATCCTGACGATACAGTTCAGTAACGTGATGGTATATACCTCTCAGGACCCTTAGGAAACGTAAAAAAGACAGCTGTGGTGTCTTCTTCCAGTTGTTGCTGCAATTTATTTCGCTACAAACGCTCCAGTTTGTAAAAACTAATGTAGAAATCAAAATAGACAAACACTACTCGCTTTCACGATCGCGCCCAATTCACAGTTTTATTACTGGCCGCTTGGGGCGCTGCTGGTGCGGTAGGCAACAAAATCGAGGCGAAGTGTCGTGACTGTTATGTTAGACTGTGATTATACCACGATACGTAGATTGTTGCTACGACAAGACGTGAAAGTGGGTCGTACCTTTACGGAGGAAGGGAAGACGTACAGGGGATAGGCAAAATAATGTGAACAGTGTTAGTAATGGGATGGCTGTGTTTGACGGTTAACAATGCAGCTGAGGCACTTGTAGCGTTGGACTGTGTGTGTTCAGTACGGACTAGGCATCAGTGCAGGTTGTTTACGAGTAGTGCACACTTCGTATTTGCATTCAGAGGCGGAGGTCGACGTGCAATGAAAGACCAAACAGGGTTCCAAAGAGGGCAGATTGTGGTTGCCCGATTAGCTACAGCATTAGTAACCAAGATAGTCAACTTACTGAATGTTTCAAGAGCAACTGTTTCAACAGTCATGACAGCCTACACAAAACATAGAAAGACATCATCGTGTAAACATAATAGTGGGCGCAAATTAAAACTTAATGACAGATATCGTCGTACGCTAACACGAATTGTGTCAAAACAACACAAAACTACGGGGGTTAAAGTGACTGCAGAGCTCAACAACCATCTTCGAGACCCTGTACCTGTCGATACTGTCCGCTGAGAACTCCATAAAGCGAATATTCATGGACGAGCTCAATAGTGACGACAACCAACGCAAAGAAGCATAAAACATGATGCCAGGAGCATAAATTCTGGACGGCTAATCAGTGGAAACACATTATGTGGTCCGACGAGTCGACGTTTTCGTTATTTCCAACAACGGGCCGGGTTTACTCCTGGAGAAAGCCAAAAGAATCCTGCAATCCTGATTTCTTGATCCCAACGGTTAAACGTGGAGGTGGAAGTGTAATGGTGTGCCCAGCCATATCGTGGCATTCTTCTGGTCCCATTATTACTCTCAAATGTTGTGTTACAGCCAACTATTATGTGAACATTTTAAGTGATCAGGTGCACTCGATGGTTCAGATGTTGTTCCGCAACAATGATGCCATATTTTACGACGATAATGCATCCATTCACACAGTCAGGACAGTACAATCGCGGTATGAGGAGAACACACCTGAACTGCAGCGTCTTCCCTGGCCAGCGGTCCGCGGACTTGATCATTACCGAACGCTTGTGCGCGGTATTGGAGCACGGACTCCGGAGCAGATTTCCGCTTCCCTCGTCACTACAGGAGTTAGAAGAGATTCTGATCGAAGAATGGCGCAGACTTGCACTGGAGACTATACAAACATTATATGCCAGAATCGCAGCTGTGTTACGGTCAAATGGGGATCCAACCCCTTATTAATAAACCATTCCCAAGTAAGTACAGACGTTCACATTATTTTGCCTATCCCCTGTAATTATAAATGGATCACTAGTTCAAAAGTACATGTGCAATACTGCATTTCCAGCAGTGCGCGTCTTCCTTTATTTGACGACAAGTGTGTGGAAATCTTTGCGCCGGCCGATGTGGCCGTGCGGTTCTAGGCGCTACAGTCTGGAACCGAGCGACCGCTACGGTAGCAGGTTCGAATCCTGCCTCGGGCATGGATGTGTGTGATGTCCTTAGGTTAGTTAGGTTTAATTAGTTCTAAGTTCTAGGCGACTGATGACCTCAGAAGTTAAGTCGCATAGTGCTCAGAGCCATTTGAACAATTTTTTTGAAATCTTTTCCAAGGACTTCAGGTCATTTAACAACATATAGGTTTTCCAAATTTTGGACAAAAATCGATAGATAGGGGAAAATGTACAGCTAAGTGGATACTAAAAACTACATTCTGGCGGTGTGCAGCAAGGGCGAACAAAGCTGAGTATGAATAAAAAGCGTCTAAGATTAACATAATATGAAAAACGAACTCCATGTTTGTTGAAATGCATTTGGGTTCAAAAAATGGTTCAAATGGCTCTGAGCACTATGGGACTCAACTGCTGTGGTCATTAGTCCCATAGAACTTAGAACTACTTAAACCTAACTAACCTAAGGACAACACACACATCCATGCCCGAGGCAGGATTCGAACCTGCGACCGTAGCAGTCGCACGGTTCCGGACTGCGCGCCTAGAACCGTGAGACCACCGCGGCCGGCAAATGCATTTGGGAATTTAGATTTAACTCTTTTGGCCACTAAACTTATCGTACCCTCAATACTCATCCTGGAAAAAGTAATTAAAATTGTTATAACTAGCTTCATATTTGGCTGAAACACGCTAAGATTACAGAAACGAGACTTTCGAAACCTTACTTTAGTTGGCATTGCAGTATAATAGACATCTTCAGGTTCTTGAGAGGAAAGGATCTGGACTTTGAGATGATTCTGCTTACTGTAGAAAACATGTATCAGAGGTGATCTGATGATGGTTCGATCTGAGAATAGCCAGTAGTAGTCTAAAGAGGGTGAAGTTGCACAGAAAACGTTTCATATCGAAGTAAAAAAGGAAAAAAAAGACAAAATCCACATATTTCTGGGCTACAATGACTAAAAGTGAATATATTTAGTATAATGGGCCTTGTCTTGCGATACTCATGTAAAAAAAAAAAAAAATCCGAACCCTGCTCATAACACTATATTGAAAGGGAGATGGGCAACCAAGCAAGATTCCTTGAGCCTGCTTGGATTGGGCATAGCTTGTCTTGGATGGGAGTAAAGCAGCCATCCAACCCACTTGGCTGATAACGTTCGGCAGCTTGCCTGCCTGGCTAACAGGCAAGCATTGGCAGGCTGAAAGCGTAATGTGTACCCCTTCCGTCCAGACGGCCACGTGGCACTACTGAGAGGGAAGACCATTGCGTTCATTGTACGGCTGTGGCTCATCGTACTGCGTCTGCAGCAGCAGCAGCAGCAGCAGCAGCAGTTGGTATCACAGTGACACAAAGAACTGTTACAAATCGATAACTTCAAAGATAGTTCCGAGCCATACGCTCTGTAGTGCATATTCCACAGAACCCAATCGACCACCGTTTGCAACTTCAGTGGTGTCAGGTGAGAGCGCGTTGCAAGGCGGAGTGGAGGTCTGCTGTGTTTTATGATTAGTCTGTTCTGCCTAGGGGCCAGTGATGACTGTGTTGGTTAGGAGGAGGCCAGGTGAGCCTCTGCAACCAACCGGTCTGTGTATTAGACATGTTGGACCTACACCTGGAGTTACCGTTTGGGGTGCAATTTCGTATGACAGCAGGAGCATTTGAGAGATTGCAGGGCACTCTCACTTCTGATTTGGTGTAGGGAATACGATCTACGACGATTTGACTTCATACATTGTGATGAAATGGTGGGCAGCAGTTTATGGTATTGTCTGCGTGCTCTAGGGAAAGAAATACGGTAAGCTTTACCTGCATTCAAAGGAACAGGGTGCCGACTTAAATGACTGCAGTAAAAACACGGCGTTGGTGGAGCGACAAAGCGCGTTTTTTCTGGAGAACGATGAAGAGACAATTCCAGACATCCCCATGCCACACTCGTATTGTGTAGAAACACATTAGCTTGGCGACACAGACTGGGCCAGATGTCCAGGTATACGGCCTAGTGCCAAAAAGTCGCCGACAGCGCATTGTAGGCCTTGTTAGCGAGCAAGCCGCCAAAAGAAATGTAAACGTTCTGCAAACGTCCATGGAACGGGAAAACTGGCGCCCAGATGTGCAGACTCTGTTTCAAAACATGTTTTGTCAATGCTAGTTTATGGCTGTTCTTTGCAAACTTTGAAATGGACGCAACAGGGGAGATAACAAGCTGTTTATGGAGCGCTGTGCTTCCACCCTGTATTGTGTTAGCAAATGACATGGCAAACGTGTGGGAAAGAGGCCACAAAGCTGAATTTTTTTTCCATTTTCTGCAAATTAACTTTAAGTCTCTGATTGGTCAAATCGATTTGCAGTGCAAAGACCATTCACCGAGCTTAGAATGCCGGGCTCCAGCTCGTGATTGGCCTGTGCGAAATTTGGGGAAGTCAAAAAGAGAAATATGCTTTTGGAACCGAGCTGAGGAGGAAACACAGAGAAAGGGAGATAGTCACTCTAGTACAAATCTCTTGTACTGCCACTTCGCTAGTAAAGAATTGCAGGTCTCTACCTAAACAGTGAGACTTGTGTCCTGTGCTAGGGTGCGACTTGGAGCATGTGCCAGTCACCTTCTGAACCATCAGATATACTGCTTATATTATCACAGTCACAACGAGTGTCGCGTGGGTGTACTTACTTGTCTTGAGTCGGCCGTCTAAACATTTGACATATTCCGACATGCACAGTCGTGGCACGGAGTCAAATTGTTTTGGCAGACCAGCAAACAGGTCTACCTGCACACTGGAATCTGTCGGGGTTTCAAAGGCTCTTAGGGAAGTACCTGCGTTCTGAATTAACCGAACGCGAGACCGCGTACTTGCATTTTTCGGGAACGTGCATTTAATAACAGATTTCCGCCGTCCATGACTTCAGTCGCCGAACGCATCGTAGTGTGGCGCCTTGACCACTAGGATGGTAAAGTATTCGCTGCTGTGAAGTAGGGCTGTAATATCTATTTCTCAGCACCCTGTTTTCTCGAATCACATTTTTCCTTTTTTTTGTATGGTAGAATAAAGATGCTTGGTAGTGGCGTAGTTTGATGCCATAACCTGGGTTAACGTGTATGAAGTGAGATAGAGCGAGTAGTGTTCTGGTTAATGTCGTGTGTCGATCCCCAGCAGATCACTTTGTCCAGCATAGATCCCATTTTAGTAAGGCGTTTGTTAAATAAATATTTTTGTATGATGTTTCTTTAATAATTTTCTTGTCTTGTCTTGTTTAAGATCTATAAATCGATTGTGAATTAGACTACAACTTCTCCCTGAGTTCTGATTAACAGTTCCTTCGCATTTTTATAGCTGTCTGGATCAAAACCATAAGAAGTAGCTTTTTCATTTGGTGTCCACTCCGTGGATCTTTTAGGTCATCAACAGTGATCGTCTTTCACACTCTCGTGGTTATCACACGCACCCTGACTGAAAATTTGTACAATCTGGTAATTCAGCCTGTTGTGCTGCCATTCGTGAGCAGCATTCGAGGGAGATTTTCCAACAGGATAACACTCGCTCACATACCGCTGTTGTAACCCAGCATGCCATACAGTGTGTCCACATGTTGCATTGAGTCCTGCACGATCACCAAATCTGTCTCCAATTGAGCACATACAGTACATCATCAGACGACAAATCCAGTGTCACCCACCACCAGTGTTAATCATCCCTATATTGACCAGCTGAGTGCAACAGGCATGGGACACCCTCCTGTAGCATTACCTTTCCTCAACAGTAGTGGTCTATACCAGTATTATTTTTAGAATTTTGGACATGTCAGTATTATCTCAGCTGCTTCTCTCAAAACTTTCATATAATTTTATACACAATATGTTATATTTCAGGCTAAAATTTATGAAAAGGAATTATTTTATTTTCTATGTTAAAAATGATAATTACTAATTCTGAATGTACAGTTAAAATTATCTTTTTAGAAACATTTGAAATTACGTATTATTTGGCACACTTAAAATTTCTATTAATTACGCAATGTAGTGCCGTTTACTATGTTTATTTTTGGATTCATTTAAGAAATAATGATCGAAATTAACAGAAATTTGTTTGTCAAGAAAAATAGTAAACTCTTTGGAACATAGTTATTACCACAGAGTGAATTAGTTGTAAGCTTGCCTCTGATGTGATGGGAAGTATCTTTGTATTTTTAGGCGTATAATGTGATTTCGGCTTTGTTAATGCTAAAATTCAAAAGACTGTATGATATACTAAAATGTGACAAAATATATTAACGTGGCAACAAAAATTCTGCAATAACAATCTTCAAATTTATTTAGATCAATTCAACCATGAGGACCTAACATGTGAGAATTTCAGCTTCAAGAATCAGTCCCTTAGACAAGAAGTGGAGCCAACTCTACAAAAAATGGTTCAAATGGCTCTGAGAGCACTATGGGACTAAACTTCTGAGGTCATCAGTCCCCTAAAACTTAGAATTACTTAAACCTAACCAACCTAAGGACATCACACACAGGATTCGAACCTGTGACCGTAGCGGTCGCGCGGCTCCAGATTGTAGCGCCTAGAGCCGCTCGGCCACTCCGGCCGGCGCCAACTCTACACGAGAAGCTAAGTGAACTAGAAAGTTTATTGTAATTTCGCTCCTCTCAAATTTTTCACAATAGACTTTGTTTTTGTGGACAATAACTGGAATTGGGAATGAGGGGGAAATTACAAAATCCACCCCACGAACTGACATCAGCATTATGGCAGTTATAATACAATAATAATGGCATCCGTCCATCCTTGAGGGATGATGGTGTAGCATGCTTGGTTCAGAGTCTGCAGCGTCTGCTGTGGCTAAAAAGTCCCACTCGAGAGTGGCAGTCCCTACTGCAGTTTGGACATGTGAAATTTGAGGGACTTCGAACAGAAGCCGCTCTGTCTCTCCGCTTTGTCCTCTTCCTGATTTGTTCCTGTTTGCGTTCGTCCTCTGAGAGCTTGACGCCGCTGCGCACAGTTACTCGCCACTTGACACGGTCGTCTACAATGCTTTCCCAGCGACTTGGATTGATTCTGGTCTTGGTCAGGTCTCTCTTGCAGACATCCTTGAAACGAAGATGCGGTCGTCCCACTGGCCTCACACCCTCCTGAAGTTTTCCGTACAGCAGTTGTTTCGGTATCCGTTCAGAATCCATGCGCCTGACATGTCCCAACCACCTTAGACGTCGATGACTCAGGCGTGCAAAGATGCTGGTTGTGCTTGCACGATGAAAGACTTCGGTGTTGGGTACTCTGTCTCTCCAAGAGATCTGAAGGATCTTCCGGAGACAGTGGAGATGGAAGCTGTTGAGTCGAGATTCACGCCTAGAAAGAGTTGTCTATGTCTCACAGCTATACAGAAGGGTGCTTATAACACAAGCGTTGTAGACTTTTAATTTACATTTTGTGGTATCAGTCCATTGTTCCATACTCTGTTTTTCAATCTAGCCATGACAGATGATACCTTTGCGATTCTGTTAGTAATTTCACTGTCCATGGACAAGTTGCTACATATTGTGGATCCCAAGTAGGTAAAGTCATCAACTACCTGGAGAGGATTGCTATCAATGCTGATGGATGGAAGGTTGGTAGTGCTCTGCGCCATGATCTTAGTCTTTTGAAGGCTGATGAGTAGACCAAATTTTTCACAGGCATTTGATAATTTGTTGATTGTATACTGCAGCTCATCTTCTGTGTTCGCTGCTAGATCTGCATCGTCCGCATATAGCAACTCACGGATTACAACTGTATTTACTTTGATCTTGGCCTTGAGGCGAGCAATGTTGAAAGTATTTCCATCAGACCTCGTATGTAAATACACTCCCTCCTCACAGTCTTCAAAGGCAAATCTGAGCAGAAGGGGAAAGAAAATCCCAAATAATGTAGGAGCTAACACACACCCCTGTTTCACACCGCTATTAACAGGGAATGCTTCTGATGTTTTACCGTTGAAGCAGATTGTTGCTTGTGTTTTCTCATGGAAAGAGACAATTATCTGTAGTAGTTTAAGTGGGCATCCAATCTTCTGCAGCGGTTTGAAAAGCCCATTTCTGCTCACTAAATCAAACGTTTTAACAAGATCAATGAAAGCAATATAAAGTGGCCTCTGCTGCTCACGACATTTCTCTTGTAGCTGTCTTAAAGAGATCATATCTACGGTTGATCGGCCGGGCCTGAAGCCACACTGAGATTCTGGGTAGATTGTGGAAGCTAAGATTTGTAATCGCATTAGGATGACTCTTGCATAAGCTTTCCCGGCTACACTTAGTAATGAAATGCCTCGGTAATTGTTACAGTCACTTCTGTTCCCTTTCTGTTTATATAGAGTAACTATCCTCGAATTCCGCATACTCATCGGGACATAACCCTCTTCCCAGCTGGTTGTGATAAGTGAATATAAATGTTTGAGAATAACAGACTTGTTATACTCAATAACCGCTGCAGGGATACCATCTTCACCTGGGGCCTTTCCGTTAGCAAGAGAATCTATTTCTCTACTAAGTTTTTCCATAGTAGGCATTGCATCTAGTTCTTCCATAACTGGCATTTGTTTGATGGCGTCACATGCATCCTTGCTAACTTCATTCTCGGCTGCATACAACTCGAGTTAGTGTTCAACCCAGCGTTCATTTTGTTTGCCTTCATCAGTAATAACTTCACCCGTCTTGGACTTAAGAGGAGCTGTTTTTCTGACAGTTGGTCCAATTGCTTTCTTAATACCATCGTACATTGCCTTAGCATCCCCAGAATCGGCCGCTTTCTGTATACCTGCACATAAATTCAGCCAGTAGTTATTTGCGCATCTCCGGTTATTAATGTACCAGCGTTTCACATTTGCAACGGCTTTTCTTGCTGTTACATTAACCCGTGAACTTGCAACGTTAATCATTTAAATATGTTATATGGAGAAATTTCATTATTGTACATTAATTACGTCTTGATGTTGGGATTTTTTCCGTCAGAGTATTAGCCCTGACCCATGGCTTTCAGGATGTTCAGCGCTCTGAATTTTGTCGTGGAGTAGTGTCTGGGCGAGCTTCCGCCCCTGCCAGACTGGGAGCTTGGGAAGGCTTCTACACTTGTGTGCGCGCGCGCGCCTTGTTCGGCCGCGCAGGTCAGACCGCCACAGCGGCCGCCCTGGGCGGATGTGTGGCGCCGTGTCGGAACTTGGCGGCGGTTTCCCGGGAACGTCATTAAGGCGGGCGCCTCACCTCGTTCGCCACGAGGCGGTTCGGCCGCACCGCGCCGCAGCATCAGCAGCAGCGGGTAACAAGCCGGCTTGTTAGCGCCGAGTTGGCGCGGCGTTATGACCCGTGGAAGTCGCCCGCGGCCGTATTGCCGCACCAGCAGCAGCCGCCGCCGCCGGGCCGCACTGGCTGTCTCCTTCCACCCGCCGTCTCTGGCTTGTGCCGACGCTGTGCGGTCGGCGCGCAAGATCGAACCGTCTCTCCGTCCTCGTCTTCCCTGCTCCCACTGTCATGACGCAAACGAGTGTTCCCTCCTCTTGACGTCATTCATTTTGCCAGATTCTAATACACGAAATACAGGGTGAACAGTGTTTAAACCGACAAACTATGGGAGGTTGTAGCGGTCATCAAAACAAATATTTTTCCCTAATGTCATTTTTTCCTATGAGGAGTATTTAAACTGGTAGAGGAAGATTTCTCTGGCGCCAATTAATTAAACCAACAAACAGTGTTCCATTTTTTTTTATGACCAAGAGACATCACATTTGAAACGTCCCCTTTTGAACAATTATACTCGACTGTGCTTAAACTGACGCACAATATTTTTAGCGCAACGCAATCTGACTTTCAATAATCTCTACAAGAGAATGGCCCTGACTAACATTAACCTGTACTTTTCACAAATCACTTACCTCACAAAAATCTTGGTTACTCCCACTACTGCAATACAGAAGCGCCACTACTGCCAGCTAAATAAAAGATTCAAACTACTGAAGGCACTAACTACTGATAGGGATAGTTAGCAAATGAAAGATATTAATAGAGAACAACCAATGTATTTACCTCAATAGTCATAATATATATAGCAGTTCATGACAAATTTCAAAACTCCGCCATCTCTCTCCCCACATCCACCACTGCTGGCGGCCCACTTCCAACTGCGCAACGCTACGCGCTGTTCACAGCCAGCTGCCTAACACTACAATGGCGAGTATTACAACAATGCAAAGCAGCCACAGACTGCACACAGCACAGCCAGTGATTTTCATACAGAGGTGGCGTTACCAAAAAAACCTAAACAGCCTACTTACATAGCCCCCATGCTCCCCACAAAAAATTTTACAAATTGGTTTGGGCACTGGGCAATACATATTTGTTAAAATTTTTCATAATCGTAATTACAATAACAAAGAAATCAAATGCACACACTTATTGATACAATGTTGGTCAAAAGCTAAAATTTTCTCACAGTCCATAAAGACAGTCCTGATCATTCATCATATTGCAGTGTTTTTCTCAAAGTCTGAGCAGTAAAAGAAAATGCACACGGAAGTAGTGGATTTCCATGCAGTCTTGAAGAAGTAGCGTTGTCCTTCCAACGGAAAGACAGTGCTGACTCTTGACATGCTGACAGGTAATGGGCCACAACAGAGCAAACCCACAGCGGAGTCAGTCGAAGTTTTGAAGAGTATTGGTGGGCAGGTCATCACAGAGCAGACCCACTGTAGTCCTGGTAGAGATTACGGTATTGGTGGGCCACCAGAGGTGCAGACCCAATGCAGTCCTTGTAGAGATAATGGTACTGATGGATCATCAAAGACGTAGACCCACTGTAGTCCTTGTAGAGATAATGGTACTGGTGGGTCATCAAAGATGCAGACCCACTGTAGTCCTTGTAGAGATGGCCAGCAGCCATCTGTTGTGACTATGCAGGTGCACAATCACCATTGAAGAGTCTTGCGGATAATAGACCAAGTCCATAACCACCACTTGTGAACTCACAAAGTTTTTGAATTGTCCTGAGAACCAGCAATGCTGTTAACCAGTCCCTTGCCGAATTATTAACACACGTGCAAACACTAACAGTCCCTACTTCTCACATATTGTCCATATACTATGACCAATAGAAACGTGTGCAGTGAAATGTAACTTACAAGTTACTTAATTTGATGAACTGCTGTCAATTACAATTTTATAACATAAGAATACAATAACAAGGTACAAAATACATCATTCAAGAACATAACAATACAGATAACATTTGTAGTACAGGCTTTACAACAGAATAGAAATAAACATATACATCAATGTTACAGGAATTATGAGATAAGTAGATACATAAAAGTTCAGAATAACTTTCGAAACATCAACTTCACACATGAGCATTAAAACAAAACAGAATAAATAATATCTAAGCATATTTACAAGTTAAATAACATATTATTAAAACCAATTATATTTGAGGATAACAGTATTCCTCATCATAGTGAATAGTATTAGAAAAAAAATTCTATGAAACTACACAGAGACAGGAAGAAAACAAATACACAAGGGTACACAAACACATTGGGGGATAACACAATGGAAAGGACAGGGTTCGTTTTCAGTGTAACTTTTGGTACTGCAGTATTTTGCGAACAAAACCTTTTTTTTGTTCTTGGAGATCTCCCTTCGTTCATCATTATTCCCAAAAAGTCCTATCTGTACCTCTTTTCTGTATTCTAACCATATTTCTTTCAAAATAAATATGGCTCATTGTACAATACTCATTTAGGCCCAAATCTTTTTTTTATATACCTTGTCAATGCATTTCTTCCAATTCATCATAGTTAGTTTCTTATATAGTCTACCCCCTCTTAAGCTAACTTAAATCTACTGAGCTCAGATATTAAACTAAGGGACGAGGCAATGCAGCAGCACAAAACAATTAACACAAACAGCAATGACAAAAAAAACATGGAAATTTGCAAAGCAAGCTACAGTAAATCTAAATTACCAAGAAATTCACATTACAACTAATATGAGGCAATGCGCAGCAAACAAGAAAAATAAATCTGGCTTAGCAGAGTAACACAAATTCAAATTCAGCAACACTATGCCTGGCAAACAGCAGCAGAAAATGAAATACCTAAACATGACATAGCTCAAGCAAAAAAAATAGTACACTAAAGATAACAATGCAGATAAGGGAAATGTCTGTCCACATCTTAATATCTATGTCATTAAAGTGGTGCACCACAAAAACTAATTCTACAAAAATTACCAAGTACTCGCAAAGAAAATTATATATGCAGTTACTGTTATTAGTCCCTTCTTATTGTTCTTTCCATTCCAAGAGCTCCTTTTTTTTTAAGAATGTGGATTACAAAATTATTATTTAATAGATCTGTTGACAGAAAGTATTCACATTACCAAATGCATTTTATTTTATAAAAGCAATGCAGCAACACAGCTGGAAACTAGATATCAAATGAAATAAGCAACTATGAAAAGCAAAGCATAAAAATATCATTCAATAGTTAGTAGAAATTCTCTCAACTCTCGTAGAAAGACACTTGTCCTAATCAGGTGTGCAGTTGTACGAATATTTCCCATCAATTCATAAGCATTTCAGTAAGTAGCACAAAATACGAGTAATCATATGTTTCCAAGTAATGAGCGTGTCGTATTTGCGATGCTTTCTACAAAGGAATGTCAATAGCGAGGTTAATGGCCTCTTTTTTTTCACCTAATGGCTGTTTCTCCAGGTGGCTGGCACAGGTGGCCGCTCAAGATGCATCACGTCAAGGTCACTTACCTTTCTTACCGAAATATTTACGACAACAGTTTCCGCTACAGTGGCAGTCTCGTATAAAAATATTTGCGTTACAAATCTGTAGAAACAAAATCCTATTGATATAACAGTGTCCAAAAAGTTTTCGTCGGCATTGTAATACATTCACGCATTTACATACATTTCATAATTCTTAAAGTATGATTCTCGGTTTCCAACATCCTTTTTCACAAACCACAGTCCCTAAACACTATTCATTACTCCTTACCTTATTATACATATACATATTCGTCGACACTTCAATATTTCATCGTAAAATACGTAGCATAATCAGATTCCTCATATAGCATCATCTCATTGAACATAAACATACCTCAACAGCATAATACACATCGTCGTCGTAAAAATAACATCATCAACACCTCAGTCAACTCTCAAAATCGTCGTAGCTTCCTCCAATAAATTCAAAACCTAAGAAAAATTCTCTGCTCATTTCAATAGTGTCATCTACCTCAAACGTACTTTAAAAATCATGATCCCATACCAAATACATCATTCAAAGCTCTCATAGTATCACAATGGTTCCGAAAAAATATGAACAGTTCACAAAGTACAGACAAAATACAATTTCGTAAGTGTGAAGTTATCCAACTGTGTAATTGCGTAAACATGTGTCACTGATGTATATAAAAAAAATGTTTATCTCTTAGTTAAATGATCAGATAGCTGTGTAATTTATGTGTTAGAGAAATATGGTACCGATGTGTAAAGTTGTATAAGCAAATACCATATTAGCTAGGGCTCCTTGTGCTTGCCAAACACATGGTACACAAAGTAAGCGTGTACCCCCCTGAGGATTAATGTAATTATACCCTCAGGTGTTACAGATTACAGCAATGGAATGAAATGTATCACGGAAAACCCTTGTATCATTGCACTTCAAATATCTAAAAAAAATGTTTTTAGTGCGAAATTAATCACTCAAATACGTGTACTGTAGCGCTAAGCTGTGCGTCATGTTGTAAGATAATCTCTGTGGAAGTCTCGTATTTATCGTCCTCCGAAAGCTAGGTTCTGCAGAAGTCAATGTACTTACCGCATGATAAACAAAAGTGAAATACTTTGTGTATAGATATCGTAGTTATTACGCTTATTGTTGTGATGAAGAAAGTACTGTACTGTAACGTATTGTTGTACCACAAAAAAGGCTGTCTCATTGTTGGTATACCACAATAGTTACTACTAAAACATGTTTTTCTTTCCAGAAGAATTCAGAAAGCTGTGCAGATATAAAACAGATACACCGCAAAAGCAACATTGTAAATTGTCACTCATTAGTAGTGTCGTGATAAAATCGTGTAGCTGTCACATAAACTAACCACTGTGTCATCTGGTATCTCACAGAAGGTACTTTAAATCCAGAATGTATTTTCAAGTAAACGAAAATTAAAATCTCATTAGTAGTACTGGTAAATGTTCTAAGTATGTGAGCCTTATAGTCGTTACGTAATCGTGCAACTAACAAGCAAGAATGTACAAATACAACACTGTGTCGTCTGTTCAGTATAACAATGCAATCGTAATTTCTGTTTAAAAATGTTCCTTAGGTTCTAGACTGGATATTTAACTTCAAACATTGTTGCATGTTAACAGTTTCTTAAGTCTGACAAAGCATACTAGTAATGTAAAGTGAAAAGTTATATGGCAAAGGCAAAGTTAAAAAGCAGACTATCTTTCAATAAACGGTTTTACATGTGAAATGTGGTGTAAACCTTTACTCTTCCTGGTACGCAGAGTTTCAACTTCAACGCAATTATCATGTGGTATACGTCGGTAAAGAATGCTAAAATTTTTCTCAAGGCTAACGTCTTATGTTATTTTTTTCGGAGCCAGCGGGCGCACGCGGCTGCCTGCTGTGCGAGTCATTGTCTGTCTCTTTGTTGGCGCGCGCCGTTATTGGGATTAGGAGACCTAACTTCTACAAATGCACTCTGACGAGAAGGCCCTGCCCTGTTTGAATCCCGCCAGTTCTGATGCAATTCAGGTCTGTCGTTACGAATATCTCGTCTGTCGTCATGTCGGTAGATTCCATAATTTCTTTCTTGTTGGTCATGTGGTGGAGATGGCTCAAATGGCTCTGAGCACTATGGGACTCAACTGCTGAGGTTATTAGTCCCCTAGAACTTAGAACTAGTTAAACCTAACTAACCTAAGAACATCACAAACATCCATGCCCGAGGCAGGATTCGAACCTGCGACCGTAGCGTGTGGTGGAGAATTTCTTCCTGAATCGTAACTGCGCGCTGAACTGTTGCGTCTGAAGTTATTGTGTCTCCCTTGATAATAATTCTTTTGGTTCCCATATTGTCTGTTTCTAAGGTAATCTCTGCCATATTCATTACTACGGAAATGCGATCTTTCTCTGTAACTATTGTTACTCTGCCAATGGTTGTCGTACGGGTGGTGTCTGTTTCGGTCACGATTTGTGTTGTGAGAATAGCCTTGTCGCGTCCAGTTATTATTTCTTTCATTGCGGAAATGTGACGGATGTGACCTGTAATTGTTGTGCTCCTGTTTCCGCGTTCCCCGATTGTCAGTGTCAATTTCCAGTTCTTGTAACAGTCCCTGAAAAGCTTCAATGTCGTCTTTGCAACGTCCTGCTAAAATAATATGCCGTAAATGTTCAGGCAGTTTGATTAAGCAAATGCGGATGAGTTCTGAGGGGCTGTATGGGTTTGAAAGATACTGATTCTTGTGTAACATGTCTTCAAAATATTTCACAAGACAGGAAAATTCAGATTGTTCGAAACGTTTCATCATTATGATGCTATGTTTTACTCGGTCTTGTGTGGCTTGAGACCAATATGCTGAGAGGAAGGCATGGTAAAATTCTCCTTCACTGTGGCAATCGTGAATGACCGATTGCATTCCTACAGCTGGTTCATTCTCTAAATAGCCACACATAAATTCTAATCTATGCTCTAATGACCAGTTGGGAGGAAAACAATGAGAGAATTGATGAAGCCACGCTTGTGGATGAATGTCGTTGGCAGAATTCTTAAATGTTTTGAATTTACGTGTAGTAATGAACAGCTTATAGTCAAAATCATCGTGTCGGCGAGTCGCATATCGGTCATTGTTAGGTCGTGTCGGCCGTTCCATCTCAAAATTCGGTGCACATTGCCAATTTCTTTCATAACTTCCGAAATGCCCTGTGTTATAATTTTGCGGCTTTGCTGTATTTCTAAGTCCCTCATCCCGTATTGGGGCGCGAGTGTCCTCTGAAATACGTAATTCTTGTATTACCTGTGTCAGCTGATCTTGTACTTCCCGGATTTCTCTTTGGTGTTGATTCAGATTTTGTTTCAGTTTCCTAATTTGTTCGCTCTCTTCTGTGTCATTAAAGACTACCGGTTTTGTGTCATTCAGATTATCATCTACCTTCGTAGATAAATTAGTGAACTGATCCGAAAGTTCGGCTACTTTCTCCGATAGTGTACTTATTTCCTCAGTGTGTTTTTCTGAACCAAGTTTCAGAGTATCTACTGTGTCCTTTAAGTTTTCCTGAGATTTTGCAAGTTGCGTAACCGAATCGGTAGATGCAAATGAGTCAATTTTAGCTTGCAAGGTGTCGTGATTTTCATGAACAATAGTTTGCAGTTCTTTTATGGCTGCTTCGTGATTCTGTAATGCATTTTCATGCCGCGAAAAAATAGGTTGAAAATGCTCACAAATTTGTGTTTTTACGTCGTTACAGACTTTTTGACATTTCGATTCGATTTTATGTAACTCAGTAGTTAAATCTTCACATGTTTGTTCAAGTGTGGTGTGAAGATTTTGTTCCATTGCGTCTAACTGTTGCTGTGTTTGTCTCTGGTGTTGTTCCATTGTGTCTAACTTTTTAAGATTTTGTTCCACTGTGTCTAACTTTCGAAGATTTTGTTCCATTGTGTCTAACTTTTGAAGCTTTTGCTGTGTTTGTCCCATTTGTTGTATTAATTGTAATAACAATGCACTGGTGTCTGGAACGTGTTCCTCAGTGCTTTTCGGCAGTGAATTTGCACCGGCAACATTCACATTTTGACAAGTGGAAAATGTGTCTTGACTCATTTGAGAAAATGGTGAGGACCCAAAATCTGAATCTACAATATTTGCAAAATTGTGTCCTGTCATTCCCGATACCTGAGGCGAGCTGTTGCCGACCAATCGATCGATAATGCTTCCCTCTTCACTAATTGTTTCACTGTCCACGCCATTGTTTGCCGCCCGCTCCATTTCCCTATGCACAATTACCAAATTACTACTTTGAACATCAGTTAATTCATTACTCGGTGGCGCTAACACACTGCTTTCGTTTTCGCTGTCATTTCTCAGTTTACTTTGGAGCCTAGTATTACGTTTTTCACACGCCATTATTGTCACAGTATTTCACACGACAACACAGAAAAACACAATTTGAAGAGCAAAAATAAGAGAACACATTAACATAACACTGAAAATAATATCTAGTTAATTGCAGCTGCGAAATACTTGGTGCAAATCTACATGCATGCCACAACTGTTATACTGTACAACAATGAAAGACTGCAACTACAAAGGAGATTTTCTCTCCAATTACGCGCTAGCAATAAACAAAATCTACACTAATTACACAAACTACAAGAAAAAAAATCAGAAGATTCCAGTGAGGTATCCTAGGCTAAGGGTCGACATATGAAACGTCCCCTTTTGAACAATTATACTCGACTGTGCTTAAACTGACACACAATATTTTTAGCGCAACGCAATCTGACTTTCAATAATCTCTACAAGAGAATGGCCCTGACTAACATTAACCTGTACTTTTCACAAATCACTTACCTCACAAAAATCTTGGTTACTCCCACTACTGCAATACAGAAGCGCCACTACTGCCAGCTAAATAAAAGATTCAAACTACTGAAGGCACTAACTACTGATAGGGATAGTTAGCAAATGAAAGATATTAATAGAGAACAACCAATGTATTTACCTCAATAGTCATAATATATATAGCAGTTCATGACAAATTTCAAAACTCCGCCATCTCTCTCCCCACATCCACCACTGCTGGCGGCTCACTTCCAACTGCGCAACGCTACGCGCTGTTCACAGCCAGCTGCCTAACACTACAATGGCGAGTATTACAACAATGCAAAGCAGCCACAGACTGCACACAGCACAGCCAGTGATTTTCATAGAGAGGTGGCGTTACCAAAAAAACCTAAACAGCCTACTTACACATTAACACAACCCAATTTCTATTACAGTAGATTTTCAAAAATGCCTCCATTGACACGTAAACAAAGGTTACACCGTCGGATCATATTCTGTCTGACACGGGCAAAAGCCCCAGGAGTATCCTGAATTGTGTAAGTAGGCTGCTTAGGTTTTTATATTGGTAACGCCACGTAGCGCTCTGTATGAAAATCACTGGCTGTGCTGTGTGCAGTCTGTGGCTGGTTAGCACTGTTGTAATATTCGCTATTGTAGTATTGGGCAGTTGGATGTGAACAGCGCGTAGCGTTGCGCAGTTGGTGAGCCGCCAGCAGTGGTGGATGTGGGGAGAGAGATGGCGGAGTTTTGAAATTTGTAAGACTGGATGTCATGAACTGATACATATATTATGACTTTTGAACACTGTTAAGGTAAATACATTGTTTGTTCTTCATCAAAATCTTTCATTTGCTAACTATTCCTATCAGTAGTTAGTGACTTCAGTAGTTAGAATCTTTTATTTAGCTGGCAGTATTGGCGCTCGCTGTATTGCAGTAGTTTGAGTAACCAGGATTTTTCTGAGGTAAGTGATTGATGAAACGTATAGGTTATTGTTACTCAGGGCCATTCTTTTGTACGGATTATAAAAAGTCAGATTGCTTTGCGCTAAAAATATTGTGTGTCAGTTTAGTGTTGATCAGAATAAGTAAAGAGAGTAATGTCTGAGTACGTTCAGTTTTGCTCAGCTGTTTGAAAATCAAATACCGTAAGGGGTTTACCAGCACAGTAATCCAATAATTTTTCTAAGGGGACGTTTCAATTGTTCCTGATGCTGCTACTATCCGAGCAACCGGATCCTCTTCTGATGCAACAGGAGTTGCGTAAACAAGGTTGTGCATCTCTTCCCAAACAAAAAAATCCAGAGGAGACATATCTGGGGATCGAGCAGGCCATGGTACAGGACCACCTCTGCCAATCCACATTTCTAGGAACCGTCGGTCCAAGAATCGACGCACACGACGACTGAAATGTGCCGGCGCCTCGTCTTGTTGGAACCACATGCGTTGTCTTGTAGGGAGCGGGACGTCCTCCAGCAATTCTGGCAATGCTCTAGCGAGAAAATTGTAATAGTGCTTGCCATTTAATGACCTAGGTAGCAGATACTGCCCAATTAAACAGTCCACAACAACACCGACCCACACATTAACGAAGAACCGCACTTGATGAGCGCTAGTAACTGTGGCATGTGGGTTATCCTCACTCCAAACTTGCGAACTGTGCATGTTGAAGACTCCATCACGCCCGAACGTTGCTTCATCGGTAAGCAACACAGAGGATGGAAATGTAGGATGCATTTCAGACTGTTCCAGGTACCACTGCGAAATCTGTGCTCTGGGTAGATATCAACTGGTTCCAGGTTGTGGACACGCTGTAAGTGGAATGGACGTAACAATTGCTCTCGAAGGACTGTTCTTACATTCGTCTGATTAGTCCCCATGTTACGTGCAGTTGCAAGCGTGCTGATTGAAGGATCCCGCTCCACATGCTGCATGACAGATTCCTCAAGTTGCAGCGTTCTTACCGTGCGACGGCGCCCCTGTCCAGGCAATCTACTAAATGACCTGGTCTCACGCAGACGTTGCTACACAGCAGCAAAGGTCTTATGATGCGGGATACGGCGATTAGGATATTGTTGTTGATAAACCCGCTGTGCAGCTCGTCCGTTGTGGTGCGGTACGTAGTACGCGCCAACCATATGCGTGTACTCACTCCAGGTGTATCGCTCCATTGTAAACAGAGACAATGCACTACTACACTAGTGGACAGCAGTTGCCTACAACTGAAGAGCGTAATACGACTTCCACCGTTTTAAATAATCCTCATAGGAAAAAATGACATTAGGGAAAAATATTTGTTTATATGTCCCCTAAAACATCCTAGAGTTTGTCGGTTTAAATACTTTTCACCCTGTACACATGCTACAACTGTGTCTTTTTTCTTTATTCTATTTTACTTCCTTACTACTTTTCTGCCACTACTTGTCAGTGGTAAACTTGCATTTACAACGCACAAATTAAATTTCATGCACGTATACGATGATGGACACCTGAACAATTCTCATAAGTATTGTACTGTTGCTGCCAGTCCAATAGTTGTGAAAATGTCCAGAGATCGTCGTACTACACCAAAGTCAGCAAAGCGAATCGATACCACAGGCATTAGCGAGAGCTCGCTGCATTTCGCAATGAAATATGGAAGGCACTCTCAGCGCAGAAGCGCCCACACACTGAGGTCAATATAGAGTTGAGCATGCAAGAGCTCAGCCCAGCCTAGTACGAGGCCTCATCTGAGGGTGTCAGCACCACAGTATATTAGCAACGTTATAGTTAAAGTTTCTGGTGGAATGGTTCATTTAAATGTACTTCAATAGTCAGTAACAGTTGTAACTTGTCAAACAATCCTTTGGCAAAGAAAACTGTCAGAGTTAAGTAAATCTTATATTCATTTATGTAATAAAGTAACCAATAATTCATCTGTCGTAGTAAAAAATGAACCATCGTCCAGAGCACTTAAAATATCCACAGTTGTGGTCGGGCGAAAGTAGTTTCTAGCCACAATAACAGTTAGGCTTTTCTCGTAAGTGAATTATTACTGGCTTCAAAATGTTTATTATAAATATCAGTCACCTACAGTCGCTTTTCTAAACTATGGATTATCACTTTTTAAGCAAATGCGCTACTTTTTTTTTTCCATGCCGTACCCCTAAAGGTAGCGCTGTTGGGCGTGGCCGGCACTTGAATGGGTGACCATCCAGGCCGTCATGCGCTGCTGCCATTTTTCGGGATGCATTCAGCCTCGTGATGCCAATTGAGGAGCTACTCGACCGAATAGTAGCGGCTTCGGTCAAGAATACCATCATAACGACGGGCAGAGCGGTGTCCTGACCCCACGCCCCTCCTATCTGCATCCTCCTCTGAGGATGACACGGCGGTCGGATGGTCCCGGTAGGCCATTCGTGGCCTAAAGACGGAGTACCCCTAAAGGTAGAGCAGTCTGTTTGACTGACGACACACTGGAGAGTCATAGATTTTACAGTCAAACACCAGGCGAGCTGGTAGCAGGAGGGATGTGCCAGAACGAAAACAATCGATTCAGTCGATTATGCGGAAGCAATCGACTCATTCGGGTGTAGTTTTACATATCGGTCGGACTTTTCATTCAGTCTTTTGCGTGAAAGCAGCGTGTAATAATTTAATTAACTGAACTAAAGCAGTGGTATAAACACGTACATCCAGGGTACATATAATACTCTGCCGCCTCCTCCCCCCCCCCCTCCCCATTTCCCCCTCATTCCAGAAAGGGTTGACTTAACCCAGGGTCACATGAAGACATCTCAGACGATACACGATATTTAAAATAAGCATTACAGATATTCCTCTAATCATGTACTGTATGGACTAATTCTCCTTTACTCCGTTTAAAACTGTTTGATATATTGCTGTGGATTAAGTTGCTCCAGATTCAATTAGCACAGAACTAATGAAGCTGATGTGTCGTCGGGGATACACAGTTGAGGATGATGATAGTTCTCTTAGGGATACGTGAAGACGAAACGAACATTGTCAGATTTTAGTGATTGTTTGCATTCAGTTTTACGGAAAAGATTTGATGATGTCTATTAATTAACATTATTTGATTCTAGTCCTTAAACATTCAGAAATTTATTTGTGAGGAAGTTACGTATGCTATACAGCGTGTCCCAGCAGGGATGGTCTGTATTCAGCAATATGACGGAAACGGTAATTCGAAGCAAAAAAGTTTAGTAAACACGGGCTATAGAACGATGAGCACTCTTTCATCTTATTCGATACTGTGAAATACATCTCTTCTACTGAACAAGTGCTGGTACTCATAAGGTATTCATTCTAGAGCCCATTTATTCTAGAATTAGTTGTTTTGAATGATCATTACTGTCCTATCTCGGACACACTCTATCGTGCAGAAAAGTACCTTATTGAATACGTACGTGCAAATCATACCCGTGCCCAGAAACCTGTTTACATTTTACAGCCTTTGAAAATAACCGGGTATATTGTTTCACGAGCATGCAGAAGTATTATACATATTCACTCATTGGTGCTTCACTTTCACAGTTAAGCGTATGTCTAGCCATCACGACAAACGGTCTGTAACCAAGTTCGCACCCCTCTGCACCCCGACGAGCGACTATTGGAATGTCTGATCTCCGGCGCATACAATGATGAGCGGAATCATTCGATCATTTTAGCATTCTTAACTGAACGCTGTTCACGTAAGTGTTGTTATCGGCTCGATATTTGCTTTATTCAGTGCCAATAAGTAGTTTTAGTTGAAATTTTCGTCAACGTTTATGTAGCGGCTTACTTCACAGTAAATTTTGAATCCGGGTATAAACGCCAAGATGCTCACGATAAATTTAATACTATTTTGTCTAAAACTGACATGGTGAAACCGTGGCTGTGTACAATTAATGAAGGATAATTCTTACAAAGAAGAAAACAGCAACCAGCCATTACTATTAACACTGCTATTTATTTAGGTAAATAGCGCCGTTACCGGTTTCGAACTGGCAAGTTCATCATCAGACGACTGTTCACGTGATTTTCAAGATACATTTTACATTATCGTCCGTTTCCGATTTTTATTATTCCACTGTGGCGAAGTAGTTTTGGTGTGTTGCTGCCCTACGGTAGAAAAACAGTGTTAGAAGCGCCCTATGTGAAAATAACTAACCGCCAAACGATGAAATACAGCGTAAATAAATATGTGAGGTTAAGTGGTTATGGTACCTACGTTGAAAATTCCGCGCGATTTTGTTGCGAAGTTGCAGGATTGTATTTTTCGCATATTCCTAAATACACTCCTGGAAATTGAAATAAGAACACCGTGAATTCATTGTCCCAGGAAGGGGAAACTTTATTGACACATTCCTGGGGTCAGATACATCACATGATCGCACAGACAGACCCACAGGCACATAGACACAGGCAACAGAGCATGCACAATGTCGGCACTAGTACAGTGTATATCCACCTTTCGCAGCAATGCAGGCTGCTATTCTCCCATGGAGACGATCGTAGAGATGCTGGATGTAGTCCTGTGGAACGGCTTGCCATGCCATTTCCACGTGGCGCCTCAGTTGGACCAGCGTTCGTGCTGGACGTGCAGACCGCGTGAGACGACGCTTCATCCAGTCCCAAACATGCTCAATGGGGGACAGATCCGGAGATCTTGCTGGCCAGGGTAGTTGACTTACACCTTCTAGAGCACGTTGGGTGGCACGGGATACATGCGGACGTGCATTGTCCTGTTGGAACAGCAAGTTCCCTTGCCGGTCTAGGAATGGTAGAACGATGGGTTCGATGACGGTTTGGATGTACCGTGCACTATTCAGTGTCCCCTCGACGATCACCAGTGGTGTACGGCCAGTGTAGGAGATCGCTCCCCACACCATGATGCCGGGTGTTGGCCCTGTGTGCCTCGGTCGTATGCAGTCCTGATTGTGGCGCTCACCTGCACGGCGCCAAACACGCATACGACCATCATTGGCACCAAGGCAGAAGCGACTCTCATCGCTGAAGACGACACGTCTCCATTCGTCCCTCCATTCACGCCTGTCGCGACACCACTGGAGGCGGGCTGCACGATGTTGGGGCGTGAGCGGAAGACGGCCTAACGGTGTGCGGGACCGTAGCCCAGCTTCATGGAGACGGTTGCGAATGGTCCTCGCCGATACCCCAGGAGCAACAGTGTCCCTAATTTGCTGGGAAGTGGCGGTGCGGTCCCCTACGGCACTGCGTAGGATCCTACGGTCTTGGCGTGCATCCGTGCGTCGCTGCGGTCCGGTCCCAGGTCGACGGGCACGTGCACCTTCCGCCGACCACTGGCGACAACATCGATGTACTGTGGAGACCTCACGCCCCACGTGTTGAGCAATTCGGCGGTACGTCCACCCGGCCTCCCGCATGCCCACTATACGCCCTCGCTCAAAGTCCGTCAACTGCACATACGGTTCACGTCCACGCTGTCGCGGCATGCTACCAGTGTTAAAGACTGCGATGGAGCTCCGTATGCCACGGCAAACTGGCTGACACTGACGGCGGCGGTGCACAAATGCTGCGCAGCTAGCGCCATTCGACGGCCAACACCGCGGTTCCTGGTGTGTCCGCTGTGCCGTACGTGTGATCATTGCTTGTACAGCCCTCTCGCAGTGTCCGGAGCAAGTATGGTGGGTCTGACACACCGGTGTCAATGTGTTCTTTTTTCCATTTCCAGTATTGTATCTGCTGCACTTACGTAGCTTGTATATCACCATATTGTGCAAAGCCACACACACACACACACACACACACACACACACACACACACACACACACACACACACACACACACACACCAAAAAGAATTTGCTACATGTGAAATTATCACAGAGATTGCAGATTTACAAACACAACAGTGTCAGAGACGTTCTCTCTGAGACATCACAATTTACAGGTTGCTTTGATTTCACAGAATGACTGTTTCTAAAGAATGACATAACTTAACGAAAATTAAAACACAAAGATAAACCTTACATTATGAGCGTATAATGTTACAAATGAAGTTGACAGATGTAGTAACCAGCTTGTGTGAATGCTACTTATAAGGTAATTTGTAAATACTGTGCTATATACAAGGAGCAACATTGAGGTGAGATAAAATGAATAATATGACAGTAACAATTGTACAATTCTGCAACTTCGCAACAAAATCGCGCGGAATTTTCGACTTAAGTACCATAACCACTTAACCTCTCATATTTATTTACGCTGTATTTCGTCGTTTGGAGGTTAGTTATTTTCACATAGGGCTTTTCTAACACTGTTTTTCTACCGTAGGGCAGCAACACACCAAAACTACTTCGCCACGGTGGAATAATAAAAATCGGAAACGGACGATAATGTAAAATGTATCTTGAAAATCACGTGAACAGCCGTCTGATGATGAACTTGCCAGTTCGCAACAGGTAACGGCGCTATTTACCTAAATAAAACGCAGTGTTAATAATAGTGGCTGGTTGCTGTTTTCTTCTTTGTAAGAATTAACCTACATTAAATTTAATACGATATACAGTAACTTAGAGAACTATTCATAATTGAAACTATATTAATTAAAGAAACTGACGCGAAAAAATGGGTCTGGATAGTTACACTATGTAATTAAAAACCAAGTGGTTATGTCAGCAAATAATTTAAAAAATCGTGTTACATTCTTTCTATTCGCGCCGCGACAAGTTAGACAATGCTGGTCGTACACTCACATAGTGTGACGTGGCACCCAGGAATATTGCCGAACATGATCTTTTCGGTGGCTAGGTTAGTGGTGTGGGGAGACATAGTGTTACATTCTCGTACTGATCTGCAAATCTTTGAACACGGGACACTCAACGGTCATAGTTATTATGGCACTGTACTCCTTCACCAAATGGGTCTTTTCAGAGGTGCACTCAGCCCAAATTTTATTTTTGTGGATGACAGTGGGCTACCGTATCGAACCACGCGGGTTTTCTGTCGGTTGGATCGTCTGTCGGTTGGATCGTCTGTCGGTTGGATCGTCTGTCGGTTGGATCGTCTGTCGGTTGGATCGTCTGTCGGTTGGATCGTCTGTCGGTTGGATCGTCTGTCGGTTGGATCGTCTGTCGGTTGGATCGTCTGTCGGTTGGATCGTCTGTCGGTTGGATCGTCTGTCGGTTGGATCGTCTGTCGGTTGGATCGTCTGTCGGTTGGATCGTCTGTCGGTTGGATCGTCTGTCGGTTGGTTCGTCTGTCGGTTGGTTCGTCTGTCGGTTGGTTCGTCTGTCGGTTGGGAGAGGGGACGAAATAGCTAGGTCATCTGTCCCAACAGATTAGGGAAGGATGGGGCAGGAAGTCGGCTGTGCCCTTTCAAAGGAACCATTTCAGCATGTGGCTGGCGAGATTTAGGGAAATCACCGAAAACTTAAATCAGGATACACGACGCGCGGGTTTGGACCGTCGTCTTCCAGAATGCGAATCCAGTGTGCTAACCACTGCGTCACTTCACTCAGTTACGCAGGTGGAGGAGCTTTTGGAACGAGAGAATACTCGGCAAATGGGCTGGCTTTCCCTTTCCGCAGACCAAAATGAGTTAAATCCCATTGAGCACATGTGGGATACGTTGGGGACACACATTGCAGCATGTCCAGTTGCACCAACGACCATCCAGCAGTTGTCACACGAGTAGGTGGAGGAATGGAACTCGTCACCACAGGAACTGATCACCAAACGTCTGGCCAGCGTGGGGCATATTGCAGAGCATGCAGAGCTGTCCGTGGTGGTGATCACACACCGTATTACTAACCATGTCCCACCTTTTATAATATCATGAATCGTGGTGAATTCAGTGTAATTATTGTGTCTGAATACAAGTGTCATTTCTATTGGTCTAGTTGCGTATTTCTTTCAGTTCCATTCTGTAAAATTCTGTAGCAGTTCTTACGACGTATGGTCCAAGTGTCATCGAGCTATGTTAGTACGCAATGACACATATTGAGAGATTTACTTCGGTCCTTACATTTTGCACACCAGTGCATATAATTTCCAATGGAATCCGGCCGTACCAGTCAAGGAAAAGTCAGAAGAAGGAATGTAATTTTAGATACTCCGTTGAACAAGGCACTGTGCATTATTGATTAAAACTTCTGGGCTGAGAGGCCGTGGTCGATTAGTATAAATTCTTCCTCCTGACGTTTCGTTGCCGACTGAGGACATCATCTCCCGAGATGAGATATCGAATGGCTGCTAGGCCGTGCAGGTCCAGTTTATACAGAGCGCTTATATTGTAGCAACGAAAAGAAGTATTAATACAAGCCAAATCGAACACAAAAGGAACTGTCGTCTGGGGCACACTGCCCCTGTGGCCGAGCAGTTCTAGGCGCTTCAGTCTGGAACCGCGCGACCGCTACGGTCGCAGGTTCGAATCCTGCCTCAGGCATGGATGTGTGTGATGTCCTTAGGTTAGTTAGGTTTAAGTAGTTCTAAGTTCTAGGGAACCGATTCCCTCTGATGTCAAGTCCCATAGTGCTCAGATCCATTTTTTTTTTCTTGGGCATTCCGACAAATCGGTTATAGCGGAACAAAATGGTTCAAATGGTTCTGAGCACCATGGGACTTAACATCTGAGGTCATCAGTCCCCTAGAACTTAGAACTACTTAAACCTAACTCACCTAAGGACAGCACATACATCCATGTCCGAGGCAGGATTCGAACCTGCGACCCTAGCGGTCGCGCGGTTCCAGACTGAAGCGCCTAGAACCGCTCGGCCACAACGGCCTGCTATAGCGGAACATGTTTTCGAAGACGATGATCATGAAATACAAGTTAGTGAGACGAGCGTTCTAGCTAAGACATGTCATTATCACGCATGTATGTACAGAGAAGCCATAGAGATCTATAAACACCATAATAATTGTAACAGAAAAGAAGGCTTAAAGTTAGATAATATACGTCGCTCAACTTTGTACTAACGACGTGACAATCGATTACCTTTGGTCGAGAGTAATGGCGTTAGTCGGAGGTGGTTTTACTGTCGACACCCCGTGGTGAGTGGTGGCGCCCTCTATGCGCTCTATATAAACGACACCTCCATGGTCTAGCAACCAGTCGTTGGCTCATCTTGGAAGATGTTTTTCGCAGTTGGCAACGAAACGTCAGGAGGAAATATTTCTACTGTGCGACCACGGCCTCTTAGCCCGGAAGTTTTAATTAATGAAGACAGGTGGCCGTGAAAGCATACACGCTATGACAAGACACTGTGCAGCTGGGTTGACAGCTCGGATCAGGCAGTCGGGCACAACGGTGTTTGTGTAACGTTTCGGAGAAGACGAGGCGCTAACAAAGTGCGAGGGTATCGCACCATCTGCGCCAAGTGTTGCGTCCATGTGCCCAATTCAGGGCATTCCTCAAGCAATGAAGACTAATTAGGGGCCAAGCCGTTTCGCAACCGCGGCGATCCGCCCGGACGCTACCCTCCGAGGCGAGGCGATTCGCGCAGATTGCGGCGTGACTCACGCGGGCGCCGACGCCGCATCAACCCCGCCACGACCCGCGTAGGCGCGGCGGGAGGGGGGGGGGGGGGGGGTGGGAGGGGGACCCAGGCGAACAGTGGCGAGCGCTGGAGGAAGTATGACTGACAGGCGAGAACTGCGCGGGGCGGGAGTTGTGGGCTTATTGTCGGCTTGTCAGTGCTACTTGTTAATCAGTAAATCACCGAGTATTCAAAGAATGCAGAGCATAGCACCATTTTAAATGCCCTCCGGCTTCCGACCGCGACGACGAATCACTAAAATACCACGAGTTTTTGACCAGACACTCATTTCCCATTCTCAGGAGGGAATAACTACAATTAGCCTACTTATAATATAGTACAGTGTGGCAACTATTGAACTATATGAAAAAAAGTAAATTAGTTACAAACTGCGGCGTTCACACACTGTATTCAACATGCAAACGTCACTACAAATATTCGGATTTAGGATATGACATGTTCCATATGCGTGCCATCACTGGCGACGATGTGGCGCGGACGAATAGCAAAATTCTGCATTACCCACTGAAGTGTCGGAACATCGATGCTGTCGACGACTTCCTGAATGGCTGTTTTCAGCTAAGCAGTGGTTTTGGGATGGTTGTTGTTGTTGTTGTGGTCTTCAGTCCTGAGACTGGTTTGATGCAGCTCTCCATGCTACTCTATCCTGTGCAAGCTTCTTCATCTCCCAGTACCTACTACAACCTACATCCTTCTGAATCTGTTTAGTGTATTCATCTCTTGGTCTCCCTCTACGATTTTTACCTTCCACGCTGCCCTCCAGTACTAAATTGGTCATTCCCTGATGCCTCAGAACATTCCCTACCAACCGACCCCTTCTTCTAGTCAAGTTGTGCCACAAAATCCTCTTCCCCCAATTCTATTCAATACCTCATCATTAGTTATGTGATCTACCCATCTAATCTTCAGCATTCTTCTGTAGCACCACATTTGGAAAGCTTCTATTCTCTTCTTGCCTGAACTATTTATCGTCCATATTTCACTTCCATACATGGCTATACTCCATACAAATACTTTCAGAAACGACTTCCTGACACTTAAATCTATACTCGATGTTAACAAATTTCTCTTCTTCAGAAACGCCTGCCTTGTCATTGCCAATCTACATTTTATATCCTCTCTACTTCGACCGTCATCAGTTATTTTGCTCCCCAAGTAGCAAAGCTCCTTCACTACTTTAAGTGTGTCATTTCCTAATATAATACCCTCAGCATCACCCGACTTAATTCGACTACATTCCATTATCCTCGTTTTGCTGTTGTTGATGTTCACCTTATACCCTCCTTTCAAGACACTGTCAATTCCGTTCAACTGCTCTTCCAAGTCCTTTGCTGTCTCTGACAGAATTACAATGTCATCAGCGAACCTCAAAGTTTTTATTTCTTCTCCATGGATTTTAATACCTACTCCGAATTTTTCTTTTGATTCCTTTATTGCTTGCTCAATATACAGATTCAATAACATCGGAGAGAGGCTACAACCCTGTCTCACTCGCTTCCCAACCGCTGCTTCCCTTTCATGTCCCTCGACTCTTATAACTGCCATCTGCTTTCTGTACAAATTGTAAATAGCCTTTCGCTCCCTGTATTTTACTCCTGCCACCTTCAGAATTTGAAAGAGAGTATTCTAGTCAACATCGTCAAAATCTTTCTCTAAGTCTACAAATGCTAGAAACGTAGGTTTGCCTTTCCTTAATCTTTCTTCTAAGATAAGTCGTAGGGTCAGTATTGCCTCATGTTTTCGCGTTATTTCTGTGAATCTTGTCTTTAAATATGACGGCCAATCAAGGCCTTTGCCTGTGGCCTCTGGGTACTCCAGAGCCAGAACGCAGTCTGCAAAGTGCTCCTCCAGGACATCAAACACTCTCCTGCTTCGATGTGGTCGAACTCCGTCTTGCATGAAGCACATCTTTTCGAAATCAGGATCACTTTGGATAATGGGGATGAAATCATCTTCCAAAACCTTCACATACCATTCGGCACCCACCGTGCCATCAAGGAATATCGCATCGATTATTCCGTCACTAGACGTTGCACACCACACAGTCACTCGTAGAGGGTGAAGCGACTTCTCGATCGCGAAATGCGGATTCTCGGTCCCCCAAATGAGCTAAGTTTGCTTCTTGACGAGCCCATCCAAACCAAACCATACAGCGCATACTAATTCCCGTCATGGGCCGCGACCAACCGTGCAGTTTGAATGTCCTAACGCAAACCGTTCATAAGTTATGACTATTTTATTTCATATAGTTCAATAATTGTCACCCTGTACATGATCGAATAAAACTGGCCCAAAAATGTTTCATTCTCCTTGAGATAGGAAATCTAACTTACATCACCCACACCCAGGACAGATGATGTAATATGGGTTGCATATTTTAAGGTGCGTGATATATTTTCTGGACAAGTTTTATTTTGTCCACCCTGTACATCCAGGGTGTCAGCTGTGACGTCACTGCCGCTCCTGCGTGCTAGTCGTGTAAATATTGTGTAGCTACTGCACAATCGGTTTCGGGTAACCATGGAGGGGTAGAGGAGGGGGCCGGCGGCGCCAAGAGGACTTGTCCAGCCTGGAGATAATGGGCGGGTCTTTCCGTAATCCTCCAAAATTCCTTGTGCTCGGCGAATGTTGTTTGAACGGGTGTACACATACTAAGTACGTAGAGTCCCTATGTCATGGAGCCAATACCTAATAGGTAGATGGTGTGTGACGAAAGTGACCAACTTGAAGTTTAATTGAAGACAAGTTACGTTTGTTAGCGTGGAAAGTATGGTGTACCCATTTTTCTTCTGACCAACTGAATTTGAAGTCCTATTTTGTTATTTTGCTGATTATTGCCGGAAGTTGCTAGGAGGCTCCTGGAGGCGGTGTTTGAAGTGTCTGCGCCGTACATTTTCCATTCCAGTTCTCTGACTTCGGAATCATTCTGAAAGTAGTTTGATAGCTACAGGAATTTAATTATTGAACTTGGGGTAGAGAGAAGCCAGCCTGGTGACTCTCACTTAGGCAGATATTATAAGTGCAGTAGTGCAGAGATTTAACTGAGACACACAGAAGAAAAAACGATTACACACGTCGCATAGTTCGTCGCGCGTGCCGCACGCTGCTTTAAGAGTGTGTGAATTCTGGCTGCAGACGAGACTGGGACACCGAAAGGCGCTTCGCATTATCGAAACACGGTCGAAGGGAATGTTTCAAATGTATCGCCTTGTACGGATGGGCATTAGAGATGTTTGCGCCTACACTGCCACACAATATCTGCGTAGCTGAGTACGCTTTGCAGCGCGGTCGCGGGAGCAAGTTCGACGACGCCTCCGTTGTGGCTCGCAGTAACGGCTTTTGGGATAGGGTAATTGAAGAAGGTATTTAAATAAAATTTACAGACGGCGCTTATAACAGAGACTTCGGTCTACAGGTTATTGTGACTGTGGATTCAGCGATCGCGAGGTTGAAGCAGGCGCACTGAACGCGTATCGTGATGTCGTGGTAACCAGTGACGTCACACCCAATAGCTTCTCTACATACGGGCGTATCGGCAACGCAGCAGCAGTCATTCCAACTTAATAATGGTCAAGGAGTACTTGTCGCGGCGTTTTAACAACGTGACTCATGTGAAAGTACTAGGAAATGAAAATATTACGATATTTCTGTGCTTGTGTTGTTAAGGAGAACGGTGCAGTGTTACTTCGGACCTATATGCAGGCGTTGTGCCTGACGACATGTCGTACTATTAAAATTCGGAGGCTGTATGTCCCGAACATTTACTTCGTCCTACATGCACGTCGAAGATAGTCTTTTAGTCTATGAAGGTAAAATTAGAGATACTCGATGTTATATGGACGCTTACTCATTACCTGCGGCTGGAGCAGGAAATGGCTGAAGTGATTTTATATATATATAATCAGAGATTAAGTATGCGCTCTCGGTTTGTTACATTACACCATGTAACGGGAAAAAGATGGTGCGTCTCGGTCGACGATGAGGACACACACACACACACACACACACACACACACACACACACACACACACACACACACATATGTATATATATGTATGTATGTATGTATGTATGTAATGTAACAAACCGAGAGCGCATACTTAAGCATTCTGTACCGCCAAAGCCATATTTTGTTATGTTTTCAAACGCTCTTGCTAGGGACTTTATTTGCTCAATATGTTAACTGCTGATCAGTGTGTTGTTCTTGAACACAAACCTTAGTATCAGTCACAAATGCAGAAGTTCCATCAGTATACCGTATAAATTTTATCATTTAAAACAGAACTTCATACGAAAATTAACACGTCACGTGGCAATATGCAATCCTGTATCGTACCATAATTGTTAGTAATGAAATTATGATATTTTCTTTGTTTGAGATTTTAATAACTCTAATCTGTTAAACATACTGTTTTCCCAATGTTAACTAAAATTTCTCCGCACTGTCGAAACGTATACGTTCGTCGTACGTCTCACATTGATTGCTGCGGTTATTTCAAGCAGTGTTGCTTGTCTGGTAGCACTGACAACTCTACGCAAACGCCGCTGCTCTCAGTCGTTAAGCGAAAGCCGTCGACCAGTGCGTTGTTCGTGGCTAGAGGTAATGCCTGAAATTTGGTATTCTGGACACGCTCTCGACCCTGTGGATCTCGGAATACTGAATTTCCTTACGATTTCCGAAATGGCATGTCACATGCGTCTAGCTCCAACTACCATTCCGTGTTCAGAATCTATTAACTCCCGTCGTGCGGCCATAATTACCTAGGAAACATTTTTTACACGAATCACCTGGGTACAAATGACAGCTCTACCAAAGCACTGCCGCTTTATATGTTGCGTGCGCGATACTACCTCCATGTGTATACAGGGTGGTCCATTGATAGTGACCGGGCCAAATAACTCACGAAATAAGCATCAAACGAAAAAACTACAAAGAGCGAAACTTGTCTAGCTTGAAAGGGGAAACATGATAGTGCTATGGCTGGCCCGCAAGATGGCACTGCCATAGGTCAAACGGATATCAACTGCATTTTTTTAAATAGGAACCCTCATTTTTTATTACATATTCGTGTAGTACGTAAAGAAATATGAATGTTTTAGTTGGACCACTTTTTTCGCTTTGTGATAGTTGGCACTGTAATAGTCACAAACGTATAAGTACGTGGTATCACGTAACATTCCACCAGTGCGGAAGGTATTTGCTTCGTGATACATTACCCGTGCTAAAATGGACCGTTTACCAATTGCGGAAAAGGTCGACATCGTGTTGATGTATGGCTATTGTGATCAAAATGCCCAACGGGTATGTGCTATGTATGCTGCTCGGTATCCTGGGAGACATCATCCAAGTCTCCGGACCATTCGCCGGATAGTTACGTTATTTAAGGAAACAGGAAGTGTTCAGCCGCATGTGAAACGTCAACCACGACCTGAAACAAATGATTATGCCCAAGTAGGTGTTTTAGCTGCTGTCGCGGCTAATCCGCACATCAGAAGCAGACAAATTGCGCGAGAAGCGGGAATCTCAAAAACGTCGGTGTTGAGAATGCTAAATCAACTTTGATTGCACCCGTACCATATTTCTATGCATCAGGAATTGCATGGCGACGACTCTGAACGTCGTGTACAGTTCTGCCACTGGGCACAAGAGATATTATGGTACGATGACAGATTTTTTGCACGCGTTCTATTTAGCGGCGAAGTGTCGTTCACCAACAGCGTAATGTAAACCGGCATAATATGCACTATTGGGAACGGAAAATCCATGATGGCTGCGACAAGTGGACGATCAGCGACCTTGGCGGGTTAATGTATGGTGCGGCATTATGGGAGGAAGGATAATTGGCTCCCGTTTTATCGATGGCAATCTAAATGGTGATATGTATGCTGTTTTCCTACGTAATGTTCTACCAATGTTACTACAAGATGTTTCACTGCATGACAGAATGACGATGTACTTCCAACATGTTGGATGTCCGGCACATAGCTCGCGTACGGTTGAAGCGGTATTGAATAGCATATTTCATGACAGGTGGATTGGTCGTCGAAGCACCATACCATGGCCCGCACGTTCATCGAATCTGATGTCCCCGGATTTCTTTCTGTGGGGAAAGTTGAAGGATATTTGCTATCGTGATCCACCGACAACGCCTGACAACATGCGTCAGCACCTTGTCAATGCATGTGCGAACATTACGGAAGGCGAACTACTCGCTGTTGAGAGGAATGTCGCCACACGTATTGCCAAATGCATTGAGGTGGACGGACATCATTTTGAGCATTCATTGCATTACTGTAGTATTTACAGGTAATCACGCTGTAACAGCATGCGGTCTCAGAAATGATAAGTTCACAAAGGTACATGTATCACATTGGAACAACCGAAATAAAATGTTCAAACGTACCTACGTCCTGTATGTTAATTTAAAAAACCTACCTGTTACTAACTGTTCGTCTAAAATTGTGAGCCATATGTTTGTCACTATTACGGCGCCATCTGTCACAAAGCGAAAAAAGTAGTCCAACTAAAACATTCATATTTCTTTACGTACTACACGAATATGTAGTAAAAATTGGGTTCGTATTTTAAAAAACGCAGTTGATATCCGTTTGACCTATGGCAGCGCCATCTAGCGGGCCAACCATAGCGCCATCTTGTTTCCCGCTTTAAGCTAGACAAGTTTCGTTCTTTGTAGTTTTTTCGTTTGACGCTTATTTCGTGAGCTATTTGGCCCGGTCACGATCAGTGGACCACCCTGGATACCGAGCGAGGTGACGCAGTGGTTATCATACAGGACTGGTATTCGGGAGGACGAAGGTTCAAACCCGCATCCGACCGCCTTGATTCAGGTTATTCGTGGTTTCCCTAAACCACTTCAGGCAAATACCGGGATCGTTCTTTTGGAAGGGCACGGCCGACTTCTGTCCCCATCCTTGCCTAATCCTCTTGGACCGATCTCCTCGCTCTTTGGTCCCCTCCCCTAAACAAACAAACAAACAAACCAACCAACTAGATGTGTATATCGCTTTCCCGTGATAGTTGTCACCTCAGTGTAGATGTTCGGAGTGATACGAATTGAGGAGGACAGGCTGTGCTGGCCTGCGCTTCAGTCTCGGTGCGTGTTGCGGTGATTGCGGGGGGCAGAGAGTCGACAAGGCGCTCACTCGGTAGGCAGGCGGGAGGCTGCACGTGCGCCGTGTCTGCCGCGCCACAGCCGGCTGGTGATCACAGGGCGGCCCGCCTCTGCTTTTTGCCGGCTCTGTCTCTCTTCTCTTCTCTCCTCTCCCCTTTCTGCTCGCGCAGCGCCCCCTCTCGCTGCCTAATTACGCTCCGCTCGCTAAACGGGCCCGCGACTCGTCAGCTGGTCATCAACCCGGGAAAACGAAACGCCGACACGCTCGCTACCTGCTTTCCACGGCCGCCAGCGCTTCTGGACGGCCCCGGTAGCGATCGCCATTCTTACATCGAGAATCGCTGCTTTCCATCTCCCCTTCACAGTTTCTGATTAGCGTTTCGCGGAGTTCGGGTAAATAGCCGAGTCGCGATTCTGCGATGTCTCATCGGGACCCGTTTTCCCCAATCGCTTCTACGTCAGGGCTACCTTGTGGAGTTGAAATCACCGCCCGGATTTCAGTCAACGAAGATTGATCAGAGCTGAGTGCACAGTACACGTATCGGTCGATGGAAATGCAGATGGCTCAGTACGTTTAAGGGCAAATGAACTGCTGTTGCCACAAAAGCACTTTCGTGTTCACACTGGCCTCAGAAGCTTAAGGGTCAACAGTTTCTTCATGAGGTTGATGCTGATGGTTAAGTAATAGTTGACATATCTTAATTTAGCTTTTTATAGATTTCTCCAGAGGACAGTGAACATCTGGGATGATCGTAGATAACTTGAAATAGAGTTCAAACCATTGAGAACTGTGTCCGGTGGCAAGAAATCGAAGTGCCAAAACTAACCTCATCACCACTGATACATTGCTTGTACACACCGTAACAGCTAAAGGGTCGCTTATTTCAAACACCAAAGTTTTGCATCTACACAGATAATACGCAAGCCATCGTGCGGTGCGTGGTGGAGGTTACACTTTACCACTACTTGCCGTTTCCCTTCCTGTTTGCCTCGCAAATAGAACGACGGGAAAACGACTGTCTATATGCCCTGGCTCAAATGGCTCTGAGCACTATGGGACTCAACTACTGAGGTCATAAGTCCCCTAGAACTTAGAACTACTTAAACCTAACTAACCTAAGGACAACACACACATCCATGCCCGAGGCAGGATTCGAACCTGCGACCGTAGCGGTCGCGCGGTTCCAGACTGTAGCGCCAGAACCGCTCGGCCACCAGCGGCCGGCCTATATGCCCTCATAAGAGTTCTAATTTCTCGTATCTTATCTTTGTAGTCTTTACGCCCAATGCATGCTGGCGGCAGGAGAATCGTTCGGCAGTCAGCTTCAAATGCCGGTTGTCTAAATTTTCTCAGTAGTTTTTCCTGAAAATAACGTCGCCTTCCCTCCTGGCATTCCCATCCGAGTTCCCGTAACGTCTTTGTAACACCTGCGTGTTGTTCGAACCTACCAGTAACAAATCTAGCAGGCCGCCATTGCGACGTATAAGTTGGAAATTTTTTCTAAAGGTTTGCCTACAATGTTTCTCTGTAATGATGCGAAAGCGTGCCGCCGTGCGACCTCACCCACGGGCTCAGCGACGCTACAAACGGCAAGGTGGTGGTGTTCAAATGTGTGTGAAATCTTATGGGACTTAACTGCTAAGGTCATCAGTCCCTAAGCTTACACACTACTTAACCTAAATTATCCTAAGCACAAACACACACGCCCATGCCAGAGGGAGGACTCGAACCTCCGTCGGGACCAGCCGCACAGTCCATGACTGCAGCACCCAAGACCGATCGGCTAATCCCGCGCGGCGGGCAAGGTGTACAGGGGAAAAAAAGGCAAGAGGTCGAAAGTTCATATGAGATGCTAGGTGGGTTCATAATATCATGTTGGCACCTAATTTCACCACAATTCTGTCCAAGTCCACCAAGGACGTGTCACGGGACGCGAAGATCGTAAGACCCCCTCTTACCCACATCTCAGGCCTTCGTAAAAGACGCTTCTGTGATGGAGGTCAGAGACGCGATACCGAGACTAGATATCAGGCGGTACCCGATGAAAACATTTCAGAGACACCGCTGCTCGGAACGGACACGAAAAGGCCTCAGTGGATAGTATAATGAAACAACTCCTTCCCCTGGGACGTTGATTCCTACATATTTCGCAGCCGAAAACGACAGTTTGCAGTGCCATTCCCGAAAATCTTCAACGCTGCTGATACTCTTGTCCCCCCCCCCCCTCCCCTCCTCCTCGTGCAATTTGACCCTTCTCTAAGGACATACTCGACCTGCAACCCCACTGAACGTAATCGCAACCCTTTGGAGTTTATTGCGACCGTAATTTTTGCTCTCGCTTACTAGGTGGAACCGCTAGGGACCGTTTAAAATCCTTCGATGAAATCTGAACTTGATCCGAGGCAGTAAAAGGTGTTACGCTTTTCTAGCACTCCTGTTTCGCGTTCTCTTGTCGTGTGATGAAAGGGGGAGCGGGATGCACCATTGACACACAGATTAATAAAACAGTAAAGTGTAACTCTAACACCCGATAACATGGCAACAACCTTGGTATCATCCGCGCACCTTTGTTGGGCGCTGTAAATCCTTGTACAGGCAGCCATTCACTGATTGCTAGGAGCCGATGTGACAGCCATCCCTTCCGATACTCACAACATTTCACAGGGAACCAGCAGGCGCTGGTTCAGCGCTACTCAGGTGAGTGATGTCGAAATGGTTGCCTGTCACACCGACACCTAAGAATTAGTTTTGGTTTCAAACAGTCCGTATGGTTCCATCTAGTACACTAGAGCAAAAATTACGGTCTGCATCCCAAAGCGGTTCGATCACGTTCAGAAATTATCAAGAACGTCATTCTGCTGCTCATAGCACTGCAAACTGTCGTTTTCGACCGCCAAATATGTGGGAATCAGTGCTCCAAGGGAAGGGGCTCTTTCATTGACGTCTTTTGTGCCACGCGCTGAGGCGTTTCCGTGTCGATTCTTAGCTACGATGTAACTGGAATTTTCTTCTGAGGCACCAACAAGAAAACTCCTTCTACAGCGTTCCTTTAGCACTTTTGCTTTTCCTTCATTGGTACTGCGTAATTTCTGTCAATCGCACCGTTAAGCGCCTGTATTCCCTTTTGCCTATTTCATTTCCGTATTTTCTCATTTTACCAATTAAATTCCATACCTGTGTGTTACACAAGTATTTCTACCGGACCTTTTTTTTCTATTTGTTATTTGTTGTCTTCACTGTTTCATGTCTCAAAGCTGTCAGTTTGTCTCCGATTATGTTAGTCACCCCTACTTCATTCAGTGGTTCCCTAAAGTTCGTTTTGTAACTTTCGACAACTTCCAGTTCCTTCAGTTTATGTAGAGCCTTTCTCCTTATTTTCAGACCTTTTCTGTTATAACTTTAGCTTTAATATGCAGTTCATAATTAATAAATTATGGCCATAGTCAACATCTGCTGTCTTATCATTATGTAATCCGTGTTAAACATTCCAGTGTTTCGAGGCCGCTTGTATGTATACAACCATCATCATGATTCTGAACCAAGTGTTACCAGTGATAAAATTGTGCTCTGTTCAGAATTCTAAAAGATCACTTCCCTTTTCTCCCGTCCACGTTGTTCTAGTATTTTTCCTTCTCTTCGTTTCTTTACTGTCAAATTCCAGTCTCCCATCGGAATTAAATTTTTGTCCCCCTTAAGTATCTGAACAATTTTCTTTGTCATTAAATATTCTTTTGATCTCTTCTCAGATGTTAAGTCCCATAATGCTCAGAGCCATTCGAACCATTTTAATAAATACCACCTGAAACTGATCCGCTTCGCTTGACCATGTTTCCATTGGTTTTCTGAATAGGAAAAAAGTGCAATAATCATCTCATTTGTTTAGCCTGTAACGTAATCAAAGTATATTTTTATAAACAACATTTAGTGTTTTTTGGGGTGAAAAGACGAGAATAAATCTTGTCGTTGGGCGACACGCGAATACGCTAGGAATAGCTATCCACGCTTGAAACAAGTTCTCTTAAAATCACTCCGCAACATCAGAACCTTACGCTTCTGCTTTATTCATTGTTATAATATACGCCAATATTACTGAAAATTGTACCCTCTTAAATCTGAATGGTAAGTTCGTGGAAATGAGTGGAACTCGTAATATGAAAACGTGACTTGTCATGTTCTTTTCTGATTAATATTTCCGCTGATATGATGTTGTTTAGAAGCTTTTTAACCAAGGCATATCGGGAACATCTTTTTCGTTCCCTGGTACTATATTCTCTTTTTCAGTGTGTGTTTGTTGAAATAAGTCATTTTTGTGCTTAAAATTGTTTCCTCAAACAACCACTCTTTATACACTCCTGGAAATGGAAAAAAGAACACATTGACACCGGTGTGTCAGACCCACCATACTTGCTCCGGACACTGCGAGAGGGCTGTACAAGCAATGATCACACGCACGGCACAGCGGACACACCAGGAACCGCGGTGTTGGCCGTCGAATGGCGCTAGCTGCGCAGCATTTGTGCACCGCCGCCGTCAGTGTCAGCCAGTTTGCCGTGGCATACGGAGCTCCATCGCACTCTTTAACACTGGTAGCATGCCGCGACAGCGTGGACGTGAACCGTATGTGCAGTTGACGGACTTTGAGCGAGGGCGTATAGTGGGCATGCGGGAGGCCGGGTGGACGTACCGCCGAATTGCTCAACACGTGGGGCGTGAGGTCTCCACAGTACATCGATGTTGTCGCCAGTGGTCGGCGGAAGGTGCACGTGCCCGTCGACCTGGGACCGGACCGCAGCGACGCACGGATGCACGCCAAGACCGTAGGATCCTACGCAGTGCCGTAGGGGACCGCACCGCCACTTCCCAGCAAATTAGGGACACTGTTGCTCCTGGGGTATCGGCGAGGACCATTCGCAACCGTCTCCATGAAGCTGGGCTACGGTCCCGCACACCGTTAGGCCGTCTTCCGCTCACGCCCCAACATCGTGCAGCCCGCCTCCAGTGGTGTCGCGACAGGCGTGAATGGAGGGACGAATGGAGACGTGTCGTCTTCAGCGATGAGAGTCGCTTCTGCCTTGGTGCCAATGATGGTCGTATGCGTGTTTGGCGCCGTGCAGGTGAGCGCCACAATCAGGACTGCATACGACCGAGGCACACAGGGCCAACACCCGGCATCATGGTGTGGGGAGCGATCTCCTACACTGGCCGTACACCACTGGTGATCGTCGAGGGGACACTGAATAGTGCACGGTACATCCAAACCGTCATCGAACCCATCGTTCTACCATTCCTAGACCGGCAAGGGAACTTGCTGTTCCAACAGGACAATGCACGTCCGCATGTATCCCGTGCCACCCAACGTGCTCTAGAAGGTGTAAGTCAACTACCCTGGCCAGCAATATCTCCGGATCTGTCCCCCATTGAGCATGTTTGGGACTGGATGAAGCGTCGTCTCACGCGGTCTGCACGTCCAGCACGAACGCTGGTCCAACTGAGGCGCCAGGTGGAAATGGCATGGCAAGCCGTTCCACAGGACTACATCCAGCATCTCTACGATCGTCTCCATGGGAGAATAGCAGCCTGCATTGCTGCGAAAGGTGGATATACACTGTACTAGTGCCGACATTGTGCATGCTCTGTTGCCTGTGTCTATGTGCCTGTGGTTCTGTCAGTGTGATCATGTGATGTATCTGACCCCAGGAATGTGTCAATAAAGTTTCCCCTTCCTGGGACAATGAATTCACGGTGTTCTTATTTCAATTTCCAGGAGTGTATGTCCGATTCCATCATGTAGTAACAGAAATTTGCGACTCCATCTCGTTTCTCGGCAATGTTTATTCTGAGTTTGGATGTACAGTACGATATTCAAGGTATTTACATAAGTGCGGTACACTGTGATGTATTTAAAATTTATACTGTTTTCCAATTTTTTTTTTCTGATATTACTACCATTTTTTGAACTATTATGTGAAAATGTTGCACTATGAAACTTGACCATCCTATTGTTTTCAATTTACAATCAGATATTGTGGCTGTGAAAAATGTATTTTGTTCGCATTTTTATATAATTTACAATTAATGTCATTTGTACTTGATTATTTTCCAAATTTAGTATGTGCTGTGGCAAGTGAAACACCATTAGTCACCAAATTAAGAACCATTATTGTATTTCAAAATCACATCTCTACATCTACATCCACACACACACACACACACACACACACACACACACACACACACACACACACACACTCCGCAAGCCAACGTCTGGTGCGCGGCGGAAGAAACACTCTACTACTACTGGTTTCTACAGTTTGCTGTAAAAGGTAGAGGTAAGCAAACCTTACGACGTGCCATTTCTTGAAATTTTACATTGTATTTTACGACTTTATCAAATAACTTTCTTCACTAATTTGATCCTCAGATCTTTGTAAGCATAAAATGATACAATTTTGCTTAAAATGACAGTGATACAAAACCGGATGTCGTTATTATACTAAATTTGAACAAATAGCTTTTAAATTCTGTGTCTACTTACTTAAACGTACTTTCTCAGCCCCAAAGACCGCAGTCGCTTATTGGCCTCGTCAGTTAGTCTGTTACAAAACGTTCTTCCCTTGGCATCTTCTGTCGTTGCTCTAAGTATTTGAAGATGCTTAGACGCCTGGTCTATCCATCTTATTTTCAGTCTTCCTACAGGTCTTCGTACTTGGGGCTCTTCCTAGACACTTCTCTCTCTCTCTCTCTCTCTCTCTCTCTCTCTCTCTCTCTGTCTCTGTCTCTCTCTCTCTCTCTCTCTCTCTCTATCCGGTCTGCCTTTTACAGACGTGGTCGCCCAATCCCAATCTCCTTCTTTTCGCTTCCAAAACAATGTCTCGTTCATTTTATCTCCCTGAGCACCGTCTTCTATCGCCATTCTCTTCTTTCGCAAATTGGCCCAGATATCTTCTGTAGGATTTTATTTTCAAAAACAGTTATATTTCTCTGTATATACTTCTCTACTCCCCTTATTTCGGTCCCCTCTCCCCTATAGGAATACAGGCCTCATTATATTTTTCTGTACCCATATTTTGGTTTCTCTTGAAAAAATTTGTATCACAGCAATTTGTTGAGCGAATATGACGTTCTGGGCTCCACTTTGCTCGTCGCGTCTCTTTTCTGTTTCTCTTCATTTCTGTTGTTTACTACTGCCCCAAGACGTTTAAACTCATCTGCTTCTTCAAACGTTTGGTAATAAATCTGCAGGGTTTCCTACTGTGTTATATTGTCATTTCTTTCTACCCTTGTGAATTTAGTTTACTCGTCATGTAGTTCTAGTGGAACTTCCCTTGCTGATTCTGTACTTGAGAATATTCAACAGCATTCGAAAATATTCGTAAATCTCGAGAGTATCGTAGCACAATCTCGACTTTTTTCCCCTTGCGAAAGTGACTGACGATGCCCAGTTGACCACCACGATGTGATTGGCGACCTTTTAAAGTACTTGTATCTCTACAACCACAAGAGCTGCCTCGCGTAGACGCTATAATGCACAATACTTCTGAATATTTTCGAATTTTCTAAAATATTCTCGAATGTTTTAGAACACAGCATAGAAATGTCACCTATCAGATTGATCTACACTTCGGCAAAATCGTCTTAACCGATGAATTGTGCAACGCAGGAGAGCCAGTGGACCAGAGGAACAACTCATCGAAAAAGTGCATCTGCTTATACAGTGAAACTATGTAAACAAAGGTTGGTTGTGTGAGTGAACAATTTTAACAACAGAAAAAAAGGAAACGGAAAAAGAGTAGTTCAACAAACAAATAAGCGAATTTAGAATGTGGCATAGAATCCAAGAGTAGCACTGAACACAAATATTTATGGATGCCAATTTCACCGACATTTACTGATTAGGGTGAGAGGCAGGGTATCAGCAGGTATCCAACACGGGAGTTGAGTTGTCCTTGTCAGTAGCGGTGTGTCTTTAAGAGAGACGCCGGCGGAGTGCGGTCGGCGCGCCTGCTGTGTATGCAGCCCGTGTCGCGCTATCTGAGGATCTCGCGGCGGGAGGCAATTAGGCAGGCAGTGCGGCGATCCTAGCTAGGCCTGGCCGCTATCTCAGCCACCGCGGCGGGGCGCGTAAAAACAAACTGCGGCCGCTTATCTCGGGAAGCGCAGAGGGCCGCACCGCACCTCCCGTCACTGGCTGCGTCAGCATCAGTGTCTGCGCCTCTGCCGTCGCACAGTCTGCGCCCACCACTGAGATGCCCCTTCCCGCCCTCCACCAACCAGTGGCGCGGTGCACAGTGCAACGTCACGGAGCCCTGAACGTCGTTTTTGATAAGAAAAGGTCGTCTGCCGAGAAGAGACAGGTTCAACAATCTGTGCTGAACGGTGAGCTCCGAAACACTTGCGCCTGTTCCAGCACTGTAGGCTGCCGTCAGATCTGCCACAGATTGCCACCTATCCTGCTTTGCAGAGAGAGGAAACCGCAGACTTCCAAGTTCTGTGAAGAGACGTACACGTCCAGCACACCGTCACTTACAATGTAATAGTCATTCATCCACTGCCCATACATGCTGACGATAGTATGATGTGAACAGCTGACCAGTTTTGGCGTTTCCATATGTTCTTCCCAATCGCCAGACCATAACAATCACGCCTTGATCAAAGTCGCTTTTATCGGAGCATTTAACCATTTGTGACCCTTGCCGTCGCTAGAATGATTTCCCATTCGTCTCTGCTTCGCTTCCGTCCTCTTTTTACCGTCTCAAGTGCCCGCAGCGCCACCGCGTGACGTAATCGTACACTGAGGTGACAAAACTCATGGGAGCCCACCTAGCATCGTGTCGGATCTCCTCTTTCCCGGCGTAGTGCAGCAGCTCGTCGTGACATGCTCTCAACAAGTCTTTAGATGTCCCCTGTAGAAATATTGAGCCATGCTGCTTCTATAGCCGTCTATAAATGCGAAAGTGTCGCCGATGCAGGATTTTGTGCACGAACTGACCTCTCGATTATGTCAGATAAATGTTCGAAAGGATTCATGTCGGGCGATCTGGGTGTTCAAGTCATTCACTCGAAATGCCCGGAATGTTTTCCAAACCAGCCGCGAAGATCTGTGACCGGGTGCATTGCCATCCATAAAAATGCCATCGTTATTTGGCAACATGAAGTCTATGAATGGCTGAAAATGGTCTCCGTACTCCAGTCGTCTAGGGTGCAACCAATATGGTCACAAGCCCAGTAGAGGCGCTGCAGGCGATATCGAGCAGTTGGCAAAGGCACTCGCGTCGGTCGTCTGCTGCCATAGCCCATTAATGCAAAATATCGCCCCCGTGTCCTAACGGTTAAGTTCATCATACGTCCCACACTGATTTCTGGGATGTTGCTTGTCTGTCAGCACTGACACATCTTCGCAAACGCCGCTGCTCTCGGTCGTTAAGTGAAGGCCGTCGGCCACTGCGTTGCCGTGGCGAGAGGTAATGCCTGAAATTTGGTATTCTCTGCACACTCTTGACATTGTGGATCTCGGACTACTGACTTTCCTTACGATATCCGAGATGGAACGTCCCATGTGTCTAACTAAAACTACTATTCGCGTTAAAAAGTCTGTTAATTGCTGTCGTGCGGCAATAATCACGTCTGAATCCTTTTCACAGGAATCACCTGAGTACAAACGACAGCTCCGCCAGTGTACTGCCGTTTTATACCTGGTGTAATCGATACTTTCAGCACGGTACTTCTATCCACTGCTGACAAAAATGGGTCTTAAAAATCGGGCAGACAACGAAGTGATTCTATAAGGGTCCTGTCTTTATCAACTGAGGTACGGAACTGTGAAAAAAAAGCATCGTCCACTCACTGCCCAGTTCTGATCCATATGGAGATTCTGAACCTTCCTTCTACATCTACATCCATACTCCGCAAGCCACGTGACGGTGTGTGGCGGAGGGTACTTTGAGTACCTTTATCGGTTCTCCCTTCTATTCCAGTCTCGTATTGTTCGTGGAAAGAAGGATTGTCGGTATGTCTCTGTGTGGGCTCTAATCTCCATGATTTTATACTCATGGTCTCTTCGCGAGATATATGTAGGATGGAGCAATATACTGCTTACTCCTCGGTGAAGGTATGTTCTCGAAACTTCAACAAAAGCCCGTACCGAGCTAGTGAGCGTCTCTCCTGCAGAGTCTTCCACTGGAATTTATCTATCATCTCCGCAACGCTTTCGCGATTACTAAATGATCCTGTAACGAAGGACGCTGCTCTCCGTTGGATCTTCTCTATCTCTTCTATCAACCCTATCTAGTACAGATCCCACACTGCTGAGCAGTATTCAAGCAGTGGGCGAGCAAGCGTACTGTAACCTATTTCCTTTGTATTCGGATTGCATTTCCTTAGGATTCTTCCAATGAATCTCAGTCTGGCATCTGCTTTACCGACGATCAACTTTATATGATCATTCCATTTTAAATCACTCCTAATGCCTACTCTCAGATAATTTATGGAATTAACTGCTTCCAGTTGCTGACCTGCTATATTGTAGCTAAATGATATGGGATCTTTCTTTCTATGTATTCGCAGCACATTACACTTGTCTACATTGAGATTGAATTGCCATTCCCTGCATCATGCGTCAATTCGTTGCAGATCCTCCTGCATTTCCGTACAATTTTCCATTGTTACAACCTCTCGATACACCACAGCATCATCTGCAAAAAGCCACAGTGAACTTCCGATGTCATCCACAAGGTCATTTATTTATATTGTGGATAGCAACGGTCCTATGACACTCCCCTGCGGCACACCTGAAATCACTCTTACTTCGGAAGACTTCTCTCCATTGAGAATGACATGCTGCGTTGTGTTATCTAGGAACTCTTCAATCCAATCACACAATTGGTCTGATAGTCCATATGCTCTTACTTTGTTCATTAAACGACTGTGGGGAACTGTATCGAACGCCTTGCGGAAGTCAAGAAACACTGCATCTACCTGTGAACCCGTGTCTATGGCCCTCTGAGTCTCGTGGACGAATAGCGCGAGCTGGGTTTCACACGACCGTCTTTTTCGAAACCCATGCTTATTCCTACAGAGTAGATTTCTAGTCTCCAGAAAAGTCATTATACTCGATCATAATACGTGTTCCAAAATTCTACAACTGATCGACGTTAGAGATATAGGTCTTTCTGTACCTTTGTACGTCTGTAAAGGTGACGAGCTGCGAGATGTTTCCCGTTTGGTCCCAGTGTGTCTGCCGTTCCAGTGTACAGCTGCAGTGTGAATGCTGACCCAATTCCGGATCTCGCGCGAGTCAATATTTGTGAGGGCGGGCGCGAGCCGCCAGGCACCCAGCACGGGGCGATAAGCGCGCCGGCTAGCTGCCGCTCAAACACCAGATACCAGGCACCCACACCTCGCCACACCACAACCCAACACACCCCACACCGCACCGCCGCGCGCCGCCTGCAAGGGCGGCCGTGCGCCATACACGCTCTGTTGAGCGCTGTTGCGCTACCGCCGCTGCTCTGTGCCTCCTATCTGCGTCCTACAACGCGACGCGGCTCGACCAACAGTGTGTGATACTTTCTTATTTATTGGTCGTCGCTACAGGCGTTGTAGAATCTTGGCCTCCTTTGTCACCTGCCTCCATTCTTCTCTGTCCATCTCTTCACTCCTCCAGTCCCTGACGCCAGTTGCTTTGAGGTCTTCCTCCATACCTTCAAGCCCTCTTTCCCTGACTCTTCCTCTTCTCCTCCTCCTTCCGGGATTTTTCTATAAACACTTTCTTAACACTTAGAGTCTCTGGAATTCTTTTAAATGTCCAGTCCATCTTATTCTTCCATCCTTAATTTTTCACTTAATATTCATGTGTCCAAAAAGTTCTGTATTTCTGCAGTTGCCCTTATTGTCCAGTTTCCTTCCTCTCTCAGCGGCCCAAATATCTTTTAAAAAATCTTCCTTTCCTATCTTAACAACTAGCCTTCCTGCTCTGTGATCATTGCCCACCCTTCTGGTCCTTATATCGCTATAGGTTCAAAAATGGTTCAAATGGCTCTGAGCACTATGGGACTCAACTGCTGAGGTCATTAGTCCCCTAGAACTTAGAACTAGTTAAACCTAACTAACCTAAGGACATCACAAACATCCATGCCCGAGGCAGGATTCGAACCTGCGACCGTAGCGGTCTTGCGGTTCCAGACTGCAGCGCCTTTAACCGCACGGCCACTTCGGCCGGCTCGCTATAGGTCTTAATATAGTAAAATACATTTCGATTTTTTGTGTTCCTACTAACATTTCTGGACATGAACATATCCAGCAAGTAATAACAACATCCAGTTGCTATCCTTTCATGAATTTTTGCTGCTGTCCTGTTATGTTCTACTATTATCGAGTCTAGGTATTTATACTTTTGCACTCTTTGGTACTCTTTCCCATTTATTTTTATTGAAGTCTCTCCTCTATCCCCACCATGATCTCCCATTATCATATACTAAGTTTTATCTATAGGGTGTTTCAGAAGGGATGGTCAATAATTCACACCTGGAAAGTACAGGCCAAAAGTAACTAAAAAGCTCCAATGAACGTGAATCCACAAATCAGCCATTGTCGAGATACAACACATTTTGTGTTGCGATTCATCAGTGTCTAGGAACACATGGCATCTCTAAACGTTAAAGTAGGTATCCAGAACGAGATTTTCACTCTGTAGTGGAGTGTGCGCTGATATAAAACTTCCTGGCAGATTAAAACTGTGTGTCGGACAGACACTCTAACTCGGGAGTTTCGCCTTTCGCGGGCAAGTGTTCTACCAACTGAGCTACCTAAGCACGACTCACGCCCTGTCCTCACAGCTTTACTTCTGCCAGTGGCTCGCCTCCTACCTTCCAAACCGTACAGAAGCTTTCCTGCGAACCTTGCACAACTAGCACTCCTGAAAGAAAGGAGAGCTTCTGTAAAGTTCGGAACGTAGGAGGCGAGGTACTGGCAGAAGTAAAGCTGTGAGGACGGGGCGTGAGTCGTGCTTGGGTAGCTCAGCTGGTAGAGCACTTGCACTCGAAAGGCAAAGGTCCAGAGTTTGAATCTCGGTCCGGCACACAGTTTTATCTGCCAGGAAGTTTCGTTAAAGTAGGTGTTCGAAATGTTGTCCCTGCGTCCGAATGCAACACTGAACTCCTCTCTCCAATGAGTTGCGAATCCTCTTAGGCAATCCTGAGAAATTATATAAATGCTGGAATGCTGCTTCAATCCCCAAGCGTAGTTCAAGAGAGCTGACTTCGGTAGCCTAGACCAGGCTTTTGACGTGATCCCACACACAGAAATTCATGGGATTTAAATCCGGTGTGAGAGTTAGAAGCCGGCGCATTCGGAAATGAAAATGTGCTGGAGCACCATCAAGCGTGAACCACATGTCCAGGCGTTGATTCAGTGGGACATCATCATGTATATCTTGAAATAAACTTCGCAGAAACCGCATGCACTGCTGTCAGCTTTCTGTGGTAGGAAGTGTGGTCCAATTATGCGGTCTCTGAGAAATCCTGCCCAGACGTTCAACGATTAACGCTGCTGACGTCGTGATACGTGTGTTACATTAGGACTGACATCGGCCCAAATGTGACAGTTTGGTAGGTAAGAACACCGTCACGGGTAAATCCAGCCTGCTCCGTGAACAGGATACTGCTAGCAGACAGGAGATTCTGGGTACACTGTTGTTGCAGCCACTGGTTGAAATTCTCTATGAGGGAAGTCTGCATTGTTGAGGGCTTGCACTCGCTAGAGAAGATATGGACAGAGTACTTGTCAATGTAAAATCCGCCACTCACTACTGTGGCTCACGACACACTCCCAGGTAGAAATCTTCCTTGTACAAGTACTCGGACGTGCGTGTACAGTGTGTAACACCCTTTCCTCAATATTGGTGGTAATGGATCTGGATCGTCCTTCTCGTATATGGTGTGCAAAACTCGCGGTTTTTCTAAGGCGCTGATGTAACCGGCTTAATGTACGCCTGTCTGGATTCCTACGGAGAGGAAAAACTTCACACACTCGTGCAGCCTCAAGGGCGCTGCTGTTCGCTTTGCAATACATGAAGTGCATGTCGGCGTACCCTTCATTGATGTTATTTCTGCCCATAGTGCCTTCACATTTTAACTCATCGTGAGGCCGGCTTAGCATAGTGCACGAAGGGCGAAAGGAAAGTAGTTGCGCGTGTGTAAACAGACAGTCGATCCCAACCCTTCAGATACCAACGTAAATACCGCAGTGTCCATGGGCGTTTACAGCTGGTTTACATCTCGAATTAATGCGAGACCACAGCAACGTTTCAGCTGCGAACCCATGTTTGTTGGAGGATTTTAGCTACTTTCGCCCTATACTTTCCATGTGTGAATTATTGACCATCACTTCTGGAACACCCTGTATGTTAATTTCAGGCCTAACTTCCACGCAGCTGCTTCCAAAGTAGCATTTATCCTTTCTTAGAGTCTGATCCGCGCGCAACCCAGGGCCTGCTGCAGCATAATAGCAATCTCTGTGTGTCTGCAGGCAAAGTGATGCAGCTGGCCCAGTGTCAGAGACCAATAAAGCGCTACGGTTCGTGTACGTAGCGTAAACGTAGTTGTGCGTGTTAATAAATTTTCATTCGATACTTTAAATGAAATTACCAAATTACGAGGGCTATTCGGAAAGGTATTAAAAACCATGGAGAAGAAATAAAAAGTTTGAGGTTCGCCGATGACATTGTAATTCTGTCAGAGACGGCAAAGGACTTGGAAGAGCAGTTGAATGAAATGGACAGTGTCTTGAAAGGAGGATATAAGATGAACATCAACAAAAGCAAAACGAGGATAATGGAATGTAGTCGAATTAAGTCGGGTGATGCTGAGGGAATTAGATTAGGAAATGAGACACTTAAAGTAGTAAAGGAGTTTTGCTATTTGGGGAGCAAAATAACTGATGATGGTCGAAGTAGAGAGGATATAAAATGTAGACTGGCAATGGCAAGGAAAGCGTTTCTGAAGAAGAGAAATTCGTTAACATCGAGTATAGATTTAAGTGTCAGGAAGTCGTTTCTGAAAGTATTTGTATGGAGTGTAGCCATATATGGAAGTGAAACATGGACGATAACTAGTTTGCACAAGAAGAGAATAGAAGCATTCGAAATGTGGTGCTACAGAAGAATGCTGAAGATTTAGATGGGTAGATCACATACCTAATGAGGAAGTACTGAATAGGATTGGGAAGAAGAGAAGTTTGTGGCACAACTTGACCAGAAGACGGGATCAGTTGGTAGGACATGTTCTGAGGCATCAAGGGATCACCAATTTAGTATTGGAGGGCAGCGTGGTGGGTAAAAATCGTAGAGGGAGACCAAGAGATGAATACACTAAGCAGATTCAGAAGGATGTAGGTTGCAGTAGGTACTGGGAGATGAAGAAGCTTGCACAGGATAGAGTAGCATGGAGAGCTGCATCAAACCAGTCTCAGGACTGAAGACCACAACAACAACAACAACAACAACATTCGGAAAGTAAGGAACGATAGGTCGCGAAATCGAAACCACAGTGAAAATCAAAACTGTTTTATTTGCAACGGTTAGCTACACCTTCAAGCTACTTCTCTACACAGTCGCCGCTTAGACTCAGACGTACGTCGTAGCGTTGTACCAACTTATCAATTCCCTCGTTATAGATGACAACCGCCAGTGCTTTTAAACAGTTTTCTACTCTGGAATGCAGCTCGTTGTCTGTGTCAAAATATTGTCTTCATAGTCAGCGGTTCATTTGAGCAGAGATGAGCCCCCGGGGGTAGCCAATTACGGGCTATATTGTGGGTGATCAAACACTTCCCATCGAAAACGCATAGCTTCAGGAGAAATCTTTTGCCAGGCCCTCATACTTGGCGGGAGGCGCTAATTTCTAGCCATCTTTACGTTCTCACTGTGAGCTCAGAACTGAAACGAGTGACATGATGCGATCGACGGGCGTACTAGACACAGTGCCCAACACATCTGTGCAAAGATTATCAGATTTTCACTGTATTTTCCATTTAGTGACCGATCGTTCCTTGCTTTCAGTCTAACCCTCGCACTTTATGATAAGTATTACACTTTCTTTCCGAAGAATCCTGCAATCGAAGTGGCGCAGAGGTTAGCACGCTCGACTTACATTGGGGAGGATGGCGGTTCAAATCCGTGTCCAACTATCAAGATTCAGGTTATTCGTGATTTTCCTATATCGCTCCGGGCAAATTCTGGGATGGTTCCTTTGAAATGACTCGGGTATATTTCCTTTGCCTTCTTGTTAAAGAAATTACCACTTATTTTAAATGAGAACGTTCACGTTTGCAGTGACATGCATGTTATCACACATCACGCGTGTCTGTATGTGCGTGGCTTACGTATATGGACATAACGGCATCTGGCCACCTAGTACCCCTAGCAGTACATCATCTGCAAAATAACATGGAAATTCCGTGGAGATATGCGATAACGCTAGGGGGAAGAACCAGATTACATTTTTGACAATAATATTTTTAATATATTGTAATTACCAAAATTTACTACAATTACAAAGTTACTGAAACTCGTCATGACGCCGGCCGCGGTGGTCTCGCGGTTCTAGGCGCGCAGTCCGGAACCGCGCGACTGCTACGGTCGCAGGTTCGAATCCTGCCTCGGGCATGGATGTGTGTGATGTCCTTAGGTTAGTTAGGTTTAACTAGTTCTAAGTTCTAGGGGACTGATGACCACAGATGTTAAGTCCCATAGTGCTCAGAGCCATTTGAACCATTTGAACTCGTCATGACGTACTGAGGAAAACGTAAACACAAATTTTAAACTCAGAACTGGTTGTTCGGAAACTATTTAAAAAATGTATGTGAAATCTTATGGGACTTAACTGCTAAGGTCATCAGTCTCTAAGCTTACACACTACTTACCTAAATTATCCTAAGGAGAAACACACACACCCATGCCCGCTGGAGGACACGAACCGCCGCCGGGACCAGCCGCACAGTCCATGGCTGCAGCGTCGGAAGCTGTTCATTCAAATTAATACAGGAGGTAGAAAACATCAAAACAAATGTGTATGATCCCTGACGGCAATTTCCGATGCTAAGGTCGATTTACACAGAAGGTAGTTTAGCATGCTACGTACAGCAGTGGCATTCACTCATACTGCCCCAATGAGCGACCATTGGTCTGCATGCACGCAGTACGTAGTTGGACCATGGACTGTGTCAGTTCGAAGGTTCCTGGCATATCCTCAGTGGTGCCAGAAAGAACGGCAGTTCTAGCGACAAGGTCTTCTTACACATTCACAACGGTTTCATACACCAGCTGCTTCGTATGACCCAGAGGAAGAAATTCAGACACATGAGGTCAGGTGACCTTCGTGAGAAGGCTACAGGACCACCTCGGGAGATCCATCGATTCCTGAAGGTGGGTCTCACATGATTCCTCACAGCAATGCTCAAATGGGCTGCCATCCCATCGTGCTGGAAGTAAATCCTTTTTCTAACATTCAGAGGTACATCCTACAGCATGTTCCACGAAGATGCGATATCTCCGCCCGTTGAGACGGACTGGAAGAATGTATGATCCAGTCAACCTATCGCCGAGAATACCTTTTCGCACAAGAGCACCGTATCGCTGTTGAGTATCTCGTGAATTCGCATGTGCCCAAACTTGCGAACTGTGGATATTTGAGTGTCAGTATACATTCCCATTTAACGACAGCGACACAGCATCTAACGTCAGCACCACTAACAAAATGTTCCGTAGTGTTACCAGCTGTCTTCAGAAAGCATATGTTCCTTACCTGAAAATATTTTTTTTGATATTGTCTGCCTGCTGTATTAATTTGAACTAATATTCCGGAACACCCTGTATACATCAATGCTGTATCAATTTTGCATGGTTTGTGTTTTTAAAAATCATAAATCAACAGTTTTTAATTTAATATATTATTATTTTTCGAAACATGCTACTAATATCTGCAGAACTTTACCGTGTATAGAATCATGCCGTGTTTCTGCTTATATTTGGAATTAAGAAAATGCTTGGAATGTACCAGTCTTTAAATAACAAAAAAACATGTCTTTTATATAAGTATTTTGAGTATATTTACAGATGACGTGATGAATGGTAATCAGTGTTAGTGAAATATAAAACTTGAAATAGTAAACATCTGCAACCTTACTAAAAGTATGTCGGCATGATTACTAAATGTGTGTGTCGCATTCTGCAATAGTTCCTCTCGATCTAATTCATAACACCATATAATCCGAAAACTGAGTTATTAGTGAAACATTTTACTAACAAAGAGAGGTTCCTAATAGTGGGATCGACTTTTTGAAACCATCTATACGGTGATGTAGGTTAAGATGCCAGGTATCACCCTCTGCAGTCATTCACCCTCGTTGACCCTCGTTTGCGAGTAATTGACAAAAAGAAATATAGGAACTTTGTACGGCTTTCAGTAACGTAGAATCATTACGTTTGTGCTGACTGGTTCCGTGGTTGGATGGACAGACAACTGTCCTCACGTGCAAAAGGGTGTGGGTTCAGATCTTGTCAGGTGACTTACATTATTAATCTTTTTAAATCTTTATTGGAATAACTTCAGTTTTATTCAGTTAAGTGGTTTACATGTAATTTTACATTTCCATCCCTTTGTCAAATTTTAACCATCATTTCAACTTCTTTATTTGCCCTTATTATTCTTCCTATCATTCTTTTGCCACTCCAAAATTTTATGAATGTGTCTTTAACTATGATTATCTTTTATGATATTTAAATATTTGAAAATGTCAGTCTATCGATAAAAAAAAGACGAAATAATCTATGTCGACGGTGCAATGGTGTCCAACGTGTATTTTTCGTTAAAAGATGAGAATTTGTTCTTGGATGGTAATCATCATAAAAAACATCTAAAACATGACCCAAATTCCTATTGCACTAAAGACAAAATAACGCAGATGAAGGTTTAAACTAAAGAAGAAACTCAATCGAAATTAATACCTAAACTTAATTAAAATCCGACGAACAAAGATTTCAAGCGGAAAAAGAATGATACGAAGAAAATGAGGGCAAATGAAGAAGTTGATATGATGATCAAAATGACATGACAAAGGGACAGACATGTGAAATTACATTTAAACTAATTAACTGAAGAGAACCAGTGATCAATTCATATATATAAAGATTTAAAAATGAAAATAAAAAATTGAAATTGCCTTACACGGTTTGAACCGACAACCTTCTGAACGTGAAAGTAGTACTCTGTCAATTACACCACAGAACCATTCGACACGTTATTACTTTCTTAACGCTGTTGAACGTCATGCAAAATTCAGTTTTTTTTTCTTCGATAACTCGCAAACGATGGTCCACCCCGTTGAATGGCTGCAGGGAGTAATAACTGGGATCACCGGATAGATAGTTTCAAAGAGTAGATACCACTCCTGGGGACTCCTCCTTGCAACTTCTCAAATTACAAATTTATAAAAAATATTCAAAATGTTCTTCACTTACCGACACTCAGGCATGAACTCGTCGGATAGTGCACTGTGGCATCCCCTGTAGCGATTAAGTATGTCTTCGCAAGCCTTGTGACACGCTGGTGAAGCTTATTCGGTTCAGAAAAAATGCGGCGTACTGTGGTCTGTATGTCATGTATGCCATTAAACTGGTTCTTCCCTACCAATCCATCCGTCATAGTAGATATCGTGCAAGTCACGTAGGAGATATCATTGGAATGCGCTTCCTCTTGTTAACAGGAACAGATCATGTAGCTTGTCTGGAAGAGTTTTCTGAACACATTTCTTTCAGACAATAACCAGAAGAAACGGCAGGGCGTCATAGAGAGACAGACACAGTTGCCTACCATTCCAGTGCATACACTGAATTGTTGCTGCAGCAGGTGTTATACGCAGAAAATTGAAAGAACAGTTTCTGAGCGAGGTATGTTATATCTTTGTGTGATTGTCTTCGTCATATACAGGGTGGCGCACGAAATGTGTTACCGATTGTTTGTTTCACAATTTACGACGCACATTAGATATCCCGTTTGGATCTCTATAGCAGTACCAGCAGAGCTTGGAAAAACAAATAAGCTACAAAATGACTTGTAATTCACGGTACTGTCGCTAGGAGATTAGTAAGCAGCAATGGCTGACAATGGAAAACTGACGACACAGCAACGATCGGCAATTGTGTTACTTTTTCATGAAACGAAAAGCCTTGTTGTGACTCAGAGGCGTTTTCGACAACAGTTTAACACACGATGGGTACCTTGCAAGAAGACCATCCACAGGTTGTACGATAAATTTGTACAGGAAGGAACAGTATTGGAAGCGAAGCGACCTCGGCCTAAGCCTGTTTGTCCGCCGGAGAAAATTGAAGCGGTACGAGTTGCTGTACAGAGAAGTCCCGGGAAATCGTGTAGAAAGGCAGCACTGCAACTGGGAATATCCAGACGCTCCGTTCAACACATTCTTAAAAGTTACCTCCAAATGTACCCACACAAGATGACCTGTGCACAGAAGCTCACTGAAGAACACAAGCAGCAGAGACTACAGTTTCCCTAGTGGGCGGAGGATAGGGAAGAAACTCTCAACAACGTTTGGTTTTCAGACGAAGTGCATTTTCATTTAGACTGTGTGGTTAGCAAACAAAATGTACGCTTTTGGGCCACTGAAAACCCACAAGTGCTTCATGAACGACAACATTATGCTCCGAGGATTACAGCGTGGGCAGCAATTTCCAGTCACGGACTTACTGGGCCCTTTTTCTTTGAAGAAACTGTAAACAGCGAGCGTTATTTGAGCATGCTTCGCAATAGCTTCATTCCACATCTTCTCGCTACTGCCTTGCCCTTCAACACGCAGTGGTTCATGCAAGATGGAGCAAGGCCACGTACTGCAGACACTGTGTTGGAGTTTTTACACCAGCATTTCGACATGCGGATCATTTCATTCAGGTATCCAGGTCGCTTCAATGACGGACAAAATTGGCCTCCCAATAGTCCAGACCTCAATCCATGTGACCTTTTTTCTTTGGGGGTATCTAAAGGAAAAAATTTTCCCGAAACGTCCACGTGATCTAATTGTGCTCAGAAGACTTATTCTTCAAGCTTGCAGTGAAATTACGGAAGACATGTGCCGTAGTGTAATCGCTAACTACAGTGTTCGTTTGAAGGAAGTTAGGAAACGAAATGGTGGACATATTGAGCATGTGCTGAGCTAGAACAAATCTCCATGGACGGCTCTTCATTGTAGTATATGTGCCTTTCAGACTGTATTGACAATAAAGGTTATATTCAAAAACAAATGGTTCAAATGGCTCTGGGTACTATGGGACTTAACATCTGTGGTCATCAGTCCCCTAGAATTTAGAACTACTTAAACCTAACTAACCTAAGGACATCACACACATCCATGCCCGAGGCAAGATTCGAACCTGCGACCATAGCTGTCACGCGGTTCCAGACTGAAGGGCCTAGAACCGCACGGCCACACCGTATTCAAAAACAAAATGGTAACACATTTCGTGCACCACCCTGTACATCACTTGTACAGAACATGGTGGATGCTTGTGGATTTATGATGTCGATCAGTATTTGTGTGTATATTCATGCTATGGAAATAAAATGTAACTTCTGCGTGCCTCACATGAGTACGAGCCTGGAAAACACGCGAAAAGTAGTTAATGCGAATAAACAAGTATTTCAGAAAGTGAGTGGTCGCAGTTTTTCCGAATATACACTCCTGGAAATTGAAATAAGAACACCGTGAATTCATTGTCCCAGGAAGGGGAAACTTTATTGACACATTCCTGGGGTCAGATACATCACATGATCACACTGACAGAACCACAGGCACATAGACACAGGCAACAGAGCATGCACAATGTCGGCACTAGTACAGTGTATATCCACCTTTCGCAGCAATGCAGGCTGCTGTTCTCCCATGGAGACGATCGTAGAGATGCTGGATGTAGTCCTGTGGAACGGCTTGCCATGCCATTTCCACCTGGCGCCTCAGTTGGACCAGCGTTCGTGCTGGACGTGCAGACCGCGTGAGACGACGCTTCATCCAGTCCCAAACATGCTCAATGGGGGACAGATCCGGAGATCTTGCTGGCCAGGGTAGTTGACTTACACCTTCTAGAGCACGTTGGGTGGCACGGGATACATGCGGACGTGCATTGTCCTGTTGGAACAGCAAGTTCCCTTGCCGGTCTAGGAATGGTAGAACGATGGGTTCGATGACGGTTTGGATGTACCGTGCACTATTCAGTGTCCCCTCGACGATCACCAGTGGTGTACGGCCAGTGTAGGAGATCGCTCCCCACACCATGATGCCGGGTGTTGGCCCTGTGTGCCTCGGTCGTATGCAGTCCTGATTGTGGCGCTCACCTGCACGGCGCCAAACACGCATACGACCATCATTGGCACCAAGGCAGAAGCGACTCTCATCGCTGAAGACGACACGTCTCCATTCGTCCCTCCATTCACGCCTGTCGCGACACCACTGGAGGCGGGCTGCACGATGTTGGGGCGTGAGCGGAAGACGGCCTAACGGTGTGCGGGGCCGTAGCCCAGCTTCATGGAGACGGTTGCGAATGGTCCTCGCCGATACCCCAGGAGCAACAGTGTCCCTAATTTGCTGGGAAGTGGCGGTGCGGTCCCCTACGGCACTGCGTAGGATCCTACGGTCTTGGCGTGCATCCGTGCGTCGCTGCGGTCCGGTCCCAGGTCGACGGGCACGTGCACCTTCCGCCGACCACTGGCGACAACATCGATGTACTGTGGAGACCTCACGCCCCACGTGTTGAGCAATTCGGCGGTACGTCCACCCGGCCTCCCGCATGCCCACTATATGCCCTCGCTCAAAGTCCGTCAACTGCACATACGGTTCACGTCCACGCTGTCGCGGCATGCTACCAGTGTTAAAGACTGCGATGGAGCTCCGTATGCCACGGCAAACTGGCTGACACTGACGGCGGCGGTGCACAAATGCTGCGCAGCTAGCGCCATTCGACGGCCAACACCGCGGTTCCTGGTGTGTCCGCTGTGCCGTGCGTGTGATCATTGCTTGTACAGCCCTCTCGCAGTGTCCGGAGCAAGTATGGTGGGTCTGACACACCGGTGTCAATGTGTTCTTTTTTCCATTTCCAGGAGTGTATATATATTCAATACACAATCGTGGATTAAAGAATATCCCTAAAGGACAAGCCTAATAAGATGGCGCCGGCCGGAGTGGCCGAGCGGTTCTAGGCGCTACGGTCTGCAACCGCGTGACCGCTACGGTCGCAGGTTCGAATCCTGCCTGGGGCGTGGGTGTGTGTGGTGTCCTTAGGTTAGTTAGGTTTACGTAGTTCTACGTTCTAGGGGACTGATGACCTCGGATGTTAAGTCCCATAGTGCTCAGAGCCATAATAAGATGGCGGTGGCTGTTGGGGCAGCAATACTCAGCACATCGCTGTCCCAGCCGACGAATGTGACTGCAGAAAGCGTTGCCTCCACTTCTTAAGGCAGCTCATCAATTGTTATCGTAGTGCTGACCTGGCCCTTTGCCCGTCTTCCCACAAAAGAAAAATCCATGACGGGAGCGACGATCGATCGCAGCTCCTTCGTGTCCCAGTCGAACATGCAGATGTCTCAACCAAGGAGCGTGCCGTTCGTGTAGTTAGACGTAAGACTCGTGTTACAGAGATTAAAATTACTCGTAGAAGTAACGTAAAGCGGTATAGAGGCCTAGAGCAAACTGCCCAAAAGACAAGAGGCATTCACAGGCTACGGATACCCAGTGAACTTCCTGTAAATTAAATTATTTTGTTTACTTTTAATCCTCAGTCACTCAAATGGTGCCATAATGAAGTTAAGAAAGATTGTAGAACACGCCTGAGACAGGTACGTGTCGCTCAAGATTGTGAGGGACCATAGAGACACACCGTGGTACAATAGCCGTGTTAGAAAGTTATTTCGAATGCAAAGATCACAGGTTTAAGCGGAATCAAAGTCTAGTTGACAAACAAAAGCAGAACAAAGCGAAAATGAGTGTAAGGAGAGAAATGGGAGAAGACCTCAGTGAATTTAAAAGTAAAATTTAGTAAACCGAACTGACTAAAACTTCCAAAATGTTTTGTGACTTTATAGGAGATAAGCTCACGATGTTATTCTTAACGGAACAAAATTGACAGATGGAAAGGTAATTTATGGAGTATCCAAATGTACTGTAGAGCGATTACTGTTCACAACATATGCCTAAGTGACCTCTTGAATAACGTCAGACGCTGCATGAGACTTCCTGCCAACATAAATATGGGATAACGCCAGAAGACTGGAGCGAATTCAGAAAGACCTGCAGAGGATTTGTGATTAGTGCATGGAGTGGCAGGTAACGCTGAACAAAAGTAAATGTAACATTACACGTAAGTAAGTAAAGAGGTCTGCTAGTGTTTGTTTGCACGATTAGTGAATAATTACTGGACACAGTAACAACCTCAAAATACTCAGGACTAACTGTACAGAGCGACCGAAAGCGGAATGCCCACATAAAATAAATTGTAGGGAAAACAGGCGCCTGGGTGAGTGTCACTGGAAGCATCTAAATGAAACAAATAGCAACTGTGAAAGAAGTGACTTACAAAACAGTTGTTCGACCGATTCTTGAGTGTTGTTCCTTACCGGGTTGGATTATTGGATTATTAGGAGAGAGAGAGAGAGAGAGAGAGAGAGAGAGAGAGAGAGAGAGAGAGAGAGAGAGCGGAATCAATGAAGAGTGGCGCGTTTCATCACTGGATCGTTGAGTATGCGCAAGAGTTTTACGGAGATCCTGAACAATCTCCAGTGGCAGTCGCTGTAAGAGAGGCGCTGTGTCACGGAGGGGGGTTACTGTTGAAATTCTGAGTGCGTATGTTCGGAAAAGATTCTGGAAACACAACACTTTCGCTCACCTGTGTCTCGTGAAATTACCGCGACGAGAAAATCAGAGTCCACACGGAAGCAGATTGATAGTCATTCTTCCCACATACCATTCGCGAAAGGAATAAGGAAGGAGGAAAAATTATAGCGGTAGCAGAAGTACTGCCCGCCACACACCTTAAGTTGGCTTGCCGAGTAGAGATGTAGATACAGAACTGGTTTCGACCACTCAGCATGTCATCAACTGATAGCAACGGTATGTGCCGATGATTGTCAGTTTAGTGACTTAAAATTGAAATATGCCGCGCGGAGAAGCCGCTCGGTGTGAGGCGCCATCTCACGGATTGCGCGGATAAGTAGTGTGTAAGTCTAGGGGCCGATAACCTCAGCAGTTTGGCCCCTTATGAATTCACACTCATTTGAACAAAGTTGAAATACGAGAAAAATAAATAAAAGAATTTTATTTAGAAATATCTTACCTCTTACAGGCCAAGCCAAGGTGAAGGCATAAAAGACGGATAGGGGTCGAAATAAACTGCTATGCAAAACAAATAATTTTTTATCTTGGAACTCTTCCATTGGACCAAATGTACATACAAAAACAACAACATGGGAATTGTGGGGCAGAAAATTCCGAACGAGGTACACAGAGCTTATGAGAGCGCTGAAGAGTGCCAGCACACATTCCACTTTCGCAGAACACAAAATGAAAAAAACCCATAGCCCCATTCATTTCGAAAGTTATCTACAAAACCTGAAAAACAGCAACAATTTATACCGACAACTAACAATAGAACAAATTTATTACATACAAAAGGTAATAGTGGAAGGGAAAAACGTAATAATCTAAAACGCAACAGTTTGCAACAGCACGCCCTTTACCACTTTGAGAGTACTGATAGAGGCCACGGAACAGGAAACACGCACACGCAAAGGAACCACCTCTCCCCGACTCCCCTCCCTCCCCACCCCCCCCCCAAAAAATAAAAAAAATCACGCAGAGACATAAATAAGGAACAGAAGTCGTCAGAATCCTCGCTACATGCGATACATTTCTTGCGACACTCACGAACAGCAAAATGGCGTAATGTTTTGGATTATGATCAAAGTACGAAAGTTACGTTATTGTGTGTATAAAAATAGCTGCAAGCCGTCCAACTAACGTGAGTACACGAGAGACTACGTAACAATCTAGTACACACCAAAACTGTACCCACAACACTATAGCAATCTCAATTGTATAACGCTGACACATACAAGTTCACGTTTTTGTATTTGTTTACTACCAGCCGCTCACAGGTGGCATGAGGGGTTTAACTTACCAATCCGTATTGTGAACTTAGAAAACCAAAATGATAGCAGTTCTCATACTATTATTCAGTAAATATAAGTAAGTGTGTCATCTTCTACAATAAAATTAAAAGCTGTTGGTAGCACCTCTCCATCTTTTTGCCTCCTGTGTCATGGTTACGTTGCGTTATTCACAGTCCTTTCTCGTCAGGAATCTTCTGTTGACAAACTTTCACTTCCTTAGCTACCTGTTCACGTGTAAACAGGCAAACTACCCGCCACATGACGTTATGAAAGAAGCTGCTTGTTTGGTTCCACGAAGCAAACAAAGTTTTACTCACATTCTCTCCCAGTCCTGAAATGACACTGACGAAGTAGGCAAGAAAAATAAATAACGCTGTGTTTTCCACAATCCCTTGGTCTTCATAAACATTGATATGTTCGTCATTCTTCACTCCTTTATAAGATCGATGCTACTCTAATGCCTGTTCTTACGTAGCCGCGATGGGGAAGATTAACCTCTGGCTGGGAGGGGAGGGAGATTGATCATACTGCTTCTCTGCTTCCTGAGTGTCAATCGATAGCAGATTTCATCTCTGTGTTTGACCAGCCTCCAGTCGCCCTAGTATTCTGCCCCTCATAACGTCATCAATGTGTGTTCTTTGAACCATTTCAAACACAAAGTCACCATTAGCACGTCTGAAAACGTCTGAACACTTACTCGCATGCTCCATACTCTGACATGCACTAACTCACCTGTGCGTATGTGGACTGCAGCCAGCGCCACCGTAAGACGACTGGAGGTCAAATGCACCACATTGTCATACCCCGAGGTGATTTAAACGCGCAATCCGCCCACCAGAGCGTTGTTTCACCATGTATCAGCATTATCCCTAATTTATGAGCATGATTGTATTAGATTGTGACAGATCATTTAGTGTGTCGGAAGGAGACATAAGTTTGAGTTGAAGCTGTGGTGGAATAACGTTAAGTATCTCTATTGTTCTGCTAGAAATCAAAAAACGATATGGTCAAAAAGGCTTCACTACTATGAATGTGTGATGTCTGTTTTTCCATATACCACGAATTCATGTAACTGATTTGCCTAGATGGGCAATGTATCCACCTTCTTCCGTACGGATGCACAAGTACATCCGACCTCCTGCGCGCATTTCAGAGAAGCGAGCGTGGAAGAAATGAACAAGGACTGCGGATAGATGGTGCTTGGTGAGGCGTGGCGATAATAGTGTCCCAGATGGCGCAGTGGTTAACGCATCTGCCTAGTAAGCAGGAGATCCTGGGTTCGAATCCCGGTCCTGTATACATTTCCACTCTTCGCCGCTGATTCCGCGTAATGTCCCGATGCAGCTGACATCAGTAATCCCTGCCCTGCCCTTTCCTTTCTTTTCTCCCCCGCCTCCCTCCATCTTCAGTCTACATTTAACACCGATCAGTGAGTATTTAAGTGCTTCCGCTAACACAGAAAATAGGTAAGTGGTGCTTCGGTGCTGTGATTAGGCCACCTATAAAATGAAATTCATGTGTGTTCATAATGCTTTCGTACTTGCGCTTCGGTAACGGGGTTTTGTAAATGTCTTTCCAGTCTATTGCATACTAGATTGTAACTTCCCACATTACCTGCCAGCCGTTGTCAGCGTGAGAGTTCATAGAAATCGGCATCAGTAACATTGTGACACAAGTACAGCCGTCGTCCTGTGAAGTGCTTACCTGATACTTCTCTTTCTGAAAATTAAACCGATGTTTCTCTTTAGTCAGGCCTTTTTTCTCTAAATAAACATATCGGATACCTTCATTGATGGTAAACGCAACGTGATTCTTAACAGCTACTTTTCTTTGCAGGGGCTGGATTTTCATGTTTGTCTTCTTTACGTTCCCTGTGTCACTTTTCTGCCTGTCTTAGCATGCTGCGGGTAATGGAAGCTCCAATATTTATGTCCGACGGCCTTTCACGACGTAGCGTTCACGTTGTGTGTCTTTGTGACCGCAAACAGGAAAAGAACAGAGTGCAAAGGGTATGGGGGGGGGGAGTGGGGGGGAGAGGAAGGATTGTTAACATGCAACTGTGCTACACGCAACGAAAATGCTCTGGTCTACTGAAGCACCGTGTGTCCTTCATCCGCAGTTACTACAGTTAATTAGAGGAAGTGACAGAGTCGTGTTTTCGAAATCAGTAATGTCTCCTCAGCATAAACGTATTTTCACCCAGATGAAAGCGCAAACACGCGAGAAAAGGAGGAGATACATCAAACAGTGCTGCAGTCTACTCATGGCGAACTTGTTTCCTGTTTCTGAAAAAATATATTGTGCCTCTAGTTGTACTCAGAGTACTGAATTCAAAACTGTTTTTACTTTTTTTTCTGTCAGGTATAGTTTATGAGTAATCGCAATTTTATTTCCGTTTTCTGTTTCTGATATAGCGCAGCAAACATGAGGTGAAATTCGATAAACAAATCCACATTTTTATTAGGTTATAAGTTCATCACATTAATGGAGGGTGATATCAAACATACAACACAGTAATCTTTGTGTATAAGCTTTGTAGCGTTTATTTGACATGAGAAATTACAGAAGATTGCCAAAAAAAATGAGCCCTTGTATTGTAATGCACATCAGTTTTTTTTTCTTGTACTGTGAATCTTTATTCTCTCGAATGATATTCCATCAATAATCTGCTAACGTGGAAGGTACCCACTTCCCTTCATAACTTCTTTCTATGGTAGAAACGTCTTTATGGAATCTTTCGCTGTGTTCATCTGATATGTCACAACAACTCTCTGTGAACTAGACCGAGCGAGGTGGCACAGCGGTTAGACACTGGACTCGCATTCGGGAGAACGACGGTTCAATCCCGCGTCCGGCCATCCTGATTTAGGTTTTCCGTGATTTCCCTAAATCACTCCAGGCCAATGCCGGGATGGTTCCTCTGAAAGGGCACGGCCGACTTCCTTCCTCATCCTTCCCTAATCCGATGAGACCGATGACCTCGCTGTCTGGTCTCCTTCCCCCAAAACAACCCTCTGTGAAGTAGTCCTGATGAGAGTCCATCATAGGTACCTTCAAAGACATATTGCACCCCAGATCTTGATATGGTTTCATCATACTATTCACCATTGCTTTGTAGTTAGTAGCTCTTCTACTTCTGAGGAAGTTTTCTGACACCATCTTGAAACAGTCCCATGGCGTCTTTTCTTTGTCGGTTAAACGTGCTTCAAAATTTGCGTCTTTCTGCAGATCCTTGATTTGTGGGCCCACATATACACCTTTCTTTATTTTTGCAGCTGAAAAACGGGGAAATCTGGTAGCTAGATATGCAAACCCACTGCCTGTTGGATCCATGGCCTTTACGAATTGTTTCATTAGGCTAAGTTCGATGTGAAGCGGTGGAAGTAGTATATCTTAAAGAGCTACCAGACTATCACGTTGTACATTCTTTTCGCCCACTTTCCATCTCCGCCTAGGCCATTTCTTTTTCGCGTAGTGAGAGTATCTGTCTCGACTATCCCACTTGCAAAGAAAACAGGCATACTTCGTGTAGCCTTGTTGTATTCACAGTATCATAGCGATTACTTTGAAATCTGCACATATTTTCCATTTGTATTCGTTGTGTTGTAATGAATTTAGCGTCCTTTGTACGAATTCGTGTTTGTCTTTGGTCAAGCTGGCGTAAGCTATTGGAACAGAGGGTATTTTATTTCCGGTATGGAGCAAAACACACTTGAGACTTGTTTTCAACACATCTATGAAAGTCTCTACTTCTGTGAAATATAGGTGAAGGTCAGCACATTCATTACGCCAGCAACAACGTTGCAAAATGTCATTGCTCCGTCAGTTGCAAAATAGGAAATAAAGACATGTTCTCTGTGCCTGAACACACTGATTTTGGTATTTTGGAGGAGCAGATTATACTCTTGTAATCTTGATCCAAGCAGCTGCGCCTTTCATTTACCTAGTCCTAGATCACGTACTAAACCATTTAAATCTGCTTATGGAAACAAATGTGGCGAAGTCTCAGTTGCGCAGTGATATAAAACATCATCTGTGATTTCTTCAGTACTAGTTACTTCATTGTCACTCCGAATTTGACCTGGAGCTGTTGAAGGTACTGGAAGACTGCCAGAATGCTATGGGCAGATCTGGGTAAACAATGTGCCTGTTCGATGTTTTGTTTGTAAAACCCTGAATTTTTGTTAGAAATAACAAGCAGTAACGTGGTCCTTGGGCTCTCTTCAAACCATGGGCACAGCGAACAACGCCACATTCTGTTTACCTTTCCACCACTGAATTAGTTTGCAGTAACATGTAGCACAACAGATATGTGGTTCCCATTCTTCATCTTGGTCTCCTACCTCTACTCCAAAGTAATGTTAATATGCTTTCTTTATGACTGTTGAAATTTTCTTCCTATTTCTGACAAAGGTGAACTTCCCCCAGATATAGCAGAGGTTTTTGGCTTATAGTGACATCCACGACGACGTGACATTTCTGAAAACTTAAAAATACCTCTTCAGTAATACACCTGTACTACAATGAAACCAGAGAAACTCTGATATGTAAAAATAAGCAGTCAATTTACCTTCAGCACCAGGCTAAATCACTTTAAACACAGGAACTTCTAAATTCAACTGTGCTCTGAACTATGACAGAGACGGTTACTAGGCAGCCAAAACAATTCGTTAAGATTGATACAAATTACGACTAACACCACTGTTGTAAACTCGGTGCACCTGCCTCTGGGAAGCGTGAGGTTTATGGTACTGCCGAGGCAGCCACCGGCTGTCGCAGTTCGAGTTAATGAGCTATTGGAGGTGGTCGTAATGACATAGGTGTGGCGGGGGATAACCCAACTACGTCTGATTCTTCCCACCTGCTGGTGAACAAGAAATTGTCACGTTCCATCACTACTGGATGCGCAACACACCCGTATTTCTCTATAGCGACCCTGTGTTTGCCATGAACTGTGAATATACATTTAAATATACATGTACATATTACATAAAAAGTATCCCTGACAACGGTATTTTGTTTACATATTTGAATTAGCCATGGTAAACTGGTTTAGAAGCACACACTTTAATATCAGTACTAGAACCCTTGTCGAACAGTGTTAGCACTTCTACTTTCGAAGTTTAACCATAGTAGGTCATTGACACCAAAGTAAGATTTTATATATTCGCTACCATGCGATAAAAAAGGCATAATAATACCGTGAAACTTTGAAAAATGAATACGAAAAGAGATTCTCAGTATTAAGTAACGCTGTTGCCCAGAAGTGAGAACTCAGTTTTATGAACTATAAATGGTTCAAATGGCTCTGAGCACTATGGGACTCAACTGCTGAGGTCATCAGTCCCCTAGAACTTAGAACTACTTAAACCTAACTAACATAAGGCCATCATACACATCCATGCCCGAAGCAGGATTCGAACCTGCGACCGTAGCGGTCACGCGGTTCCAGACTGTAGCTCCCAGAACCGCTCGGCCATATGAATTATAAATGAAGCAGACAATAATAAAAGTATGACAAGTGACATTTTGTGTAAATTTGCAATCAGTTTCTGTACTGTTTGTAGAACATAAATTAACAGTGATCTAAATTCCATGAAGGCGATATTGATTATTATTCGGAGACTGAATGCCAGTGTTAATAATCTGGAATTGAACCAGTAATCCCACCCCTGAGTCTTTAAATAATAGAATTCCGTTTTTAAAAAGCTAGTTTTACACACATCTCATTGTTTATGACATACTTCCTGACATATCTGTCGTACAATGAAATAATTTTGCAGGTCTATTCAGTGGTATGTGTAGTTTCTGTTTTCAAAATGTGTTTTGAGTTAGTAGTAAAGAAATAATAAATTATATTTCAGTGGATGATACCGAAGGTTTGCTGCGTAAACAACTAGTACCTATAAGCAATGACTTTTCCCTTTGTGACTTTACATAATGGATGTTCTGCTACTGACAAGGGAACCTCCCCATCGCACCTCCCTCAGATTTAGTTATAAGTTAGCAAAGTGGATAGGCCTTGAAAAATTGAAGTCTCGTGGTAACGTGAGCAGCTGCGGTACGAAAGGTCGTTGGTTCAAATCTCCCATCGAGTGAAAAGTTTAATTTTTTATTTTCAGTTTATGTGACAAACTCTTACGTTTTCATCACTTTTTTGGGAGTGATTATCACATCCACAAGAAAACCTAAATCGGGCAAGGTAGAAGAATCTTTTTACCCATTCGCCAAGAGTACAAGTTAGGTGGGTCGACAACATATTCCTGTCATGTGACGCATATGCCGTCACCAGTGTCGTATAGAATACATCAGACGTGTTTTCCTGTGGAGGAATCGGTTGACCTATGACCTAGCGATCAAATGTTTTCGGTTCCCATTGGAGAGGCACGTCCTTTCGTCTACTAATCGCACGGTTTTGCGATGCGGTCGCAAAACACAGACACTAAACTTATTACAGTGAACAGAGACGTCAATGAACCAACGGACAGATAATAACTATGCAAAAATAAAGAAGGTAAAATTTTCACTCGAGTGAAGACTTGAACCAAGGACCTATCGTTCTGCAACTGCTCACGCTACCACGGGACCACGACGCTCCTCTGCTCACATTGTCCATGATGTTGCCTATGTAGCCCATGGACTACTCAGTTTGTATATTTTGCTTATTTTTTCACAGTTCCACACAACTTCTTCCTGTTTTCTCAGTTGATCTGTGTTCAGTTTATCAAGGCCTGTCCACTGTGCCAACTTATAACTTAATCTGAGGGGGGTGTGATGGGGAGGTTCCCTTGTGAGTAGTAGATTCTCTAACCAGCAACCCGTACGAGCAAACCAACTGCGACTTTACTTTTGCTGACCGGAACTTTAGTTAACTGTGCTATGTACGGCTCTGTTTAAAAAAGAACAGCACGATGATGTCAGAAGATAGAGCCACACACGTCTGCTTTCATGTTCAGCAGCTAACTCGCTGCAAATAATAATCTATAGCTGTGATCCTGGAGTCAAATAGTCTGCATGATAGCTATAATTGTGAATTAATACAATAAACAGACATATTTATTAAAGTTTAATCAATAATTATTAAAAAGCATTCTTTTCTAACGTCTGAAATTGATGCAGACGACAGAGAATTATGCTGAGTAATGCTTATTCAAGAAGATATGTCACAAATACATGAAAAGTGGTCCAGAGATAACTAAATACACTGCAGACGGAAATAATGTTATGAAATGCAGTAAAGTTGCATTGAGCGCCTTACGAGATTGGTAGCAAAATCCCCAAGCTAAATGGTTATCTAGGACATGTGGAAAAACTAATACCATTTCGTGATCACAATACACGAAATATTTGTCAGTTAAAAATAATTTAGAGTTCGGTATGACGATTTGCATAACAATACACGAGATATAACAAACAGAAGCTCGTGGTTCATCTGTTTTCAATTCCGTGTTAAAGGAAGTGGAGAAGGCGAAGTTCTACATTAGAGCACATGCAGACCTCTCCAGACTTTGACTTCCTTCAAAAGTTAAAGTACTGTGGGAACCATTCATCACCCAGAATCTATCGCCCACACGACCAAACAGCACACTGCATTACAGACATTTCTGCTTTCCCCGCCAAAAATACATCATTATTATGTTCTTCAGATATGATGTGGCTTAACTTGACCACTTTCTGAACCAAATTAATATATTACAACAATATTGAAATAAGAAAATGTTTTGAACGTTGAGTCACTCTTAAACCAATCATAATAAATATAAGTAAAGGTTTATTCATAAATAATTATACAAGCATTCTTGCGGCAGTGGTATCACGTTAAATGACAACAGATTGTCGTTAAATATTGTTTAAACAATTATTTATGTCTTCTTGATAGAAGTGTCTTTTGTTTCTGTTTTCAATGGTGGTGTCAGCTAACACTTTTCAATTATCACCGTTTTTAATATCAATTGTAAATAACATTTAAATAACGCAATTGGCAAAATACCAGCATATTCCTTAAATAACTATACAATTATGACACGGAGTGGCCGAACGGTTCCAAGTGCTACAGTCTGAAACCGCGCGACCGCTCCGATCGCCGGTTCGAATCCTGCCTCGGGCATGGATGTGTGTGATGTCCTTAGGTTAGTTAGGTTTAAGTAGTTCTACGTTCAAGGAACTGATGACCTCCGAAGTTAATTCCTATAGTGATCAGAGCCATTTTTGAACCAATATGACAAGATATGAGGTGTTGATGCTGCATTCGATTGCTGTGTTGTTGTGGAGAATATGATGATTCTGATAGACACTTGCATGATGAGAAAGATAAAAATACATAATAAATCCATAAAAAAATTAGATACATATCAGTAGCTTTCAGGGATGATAGCTATAGTGTAGTGCTATCATTTCAGATATCGTTTGTTGAAATTGTACGTATTTTAAAGTTGTTAATTCTGTAGTTACTTGTGAAAATATTTAGTCACTGTAAATTATAAACTTTTGTAGTTTTAAAGATACTGAAAAATCATTTTCTCATTGGATGCACCTTATTTTTCTGAGATCGATCATATATTCAGATTTGCTTGATTATGTAACTGTGATTTATTATAGATTTTCTAAGAGCTGTAAGTAGCCACATTTGAGACTGTCCAACACTCCAGAATTTCTGGTGTATCTCATGTCGTGCTAAACGAGCAACGGTCGTCCAAATTCTCCAGGATGTACCCATTTCCAGCCATGTGCTCGTCACCCCTGGATCTGGACTCACCGCGTAACGTCCTGTTTATGCAAATTCGCACTCGCCAATTAAGCAAATTCACCTCTCCTCAATGCCAAGCCTAAGCTGCCGAATAACTCACCCACATACTTGTAACGGTACACCTTTCACCATTTAATGGATGGTGCCAGGTAGAAAAAGTTTCGTAATGGTTTGAACTTAGGTGCAGAATTTGTTGGGAGTTGCCAGCTACTTTCGTTTGTTGCACTACTGGGTATAGTCTTGGTAATTTGCACGCCATCAGTTACGCTGTCTCAACACATGTGCACAGTTTCTAAATTTGCGTTAAACCTCTAACGTAAGATTAGGCCTCTTAATGAGTATATTACGATAGCATTTAAAAATTTTTAATTTGAGAGTTAGCCGGCCAGTGTGGCCGTGCGGTTCTAGGCGCTTCAGTCTGGAACCGCGTGACCGCTACGGTCGCAGGTTCGAATCCTGCCTCGGGCATGGATGTGTGTGATGTCCTTAGGTTGGTTAGGTATAAGTAGTTCTAAGTTCTAGGGGACTGATGACCACAGATGTTAAGTCCCATAGTGCTCAGAGCCATTTGAACCATTTTTAATTTGAGAGTTAATTATATCAACTAATAATTTTTTCTTTTTTTTCTTTTTTTTTTCTTTTTTTTTCTTTTTTTTTTTTTCCTGGAAGCCATTCGAGATGAAGCCAGCGACTGAGATTGTGCACCGTTTTACGTGTTTAGTAACACAAATCTTCAAGCCTTTTTCAAACCATAACAGATTACATTTATTGGTATACAACTGCCAAACATCATTGTTCCATTAGACTGTATAACAAACGATCCAGCTCACACAAATTATGACGATGTCTCCCGCCGTTGGGTAGTATTACACTAATCAGTGAATTTTGCTATGATCCGAAGAGGGCTCGTAGGTAAGCCGAAACTAGGAATCGTATAAAATCATATTTGCAATCTTGACTATTACGGCCGGCCGGAGTGGCCGAGCGGTTCTAGGCGCTACAGTCCGGAAACGCGCGACTGATACGGTCACAGGTTCGAATCCTGCCTCGGACATGGATGTGTGTGATGTCCTTAGGTTAGTTAGGTTGAAGTAGTTCTAAGTTCTAGGGGACTGGTGACCTCAGATGTTAAGTCCCATAGTGCTCAGAGCCATTTTTTGACTATTACGTATTTTTCTGAAACCATGGCTTCAAACGGGATAGGTTGATAGGATGCATTGTTGGGCATAAAAAATACGGGGCGGTTTGAATTAAACGTTCGTTACTTGAGAAGACCGCCATGACAAACTGGGGATTGTTGGACAGTGAAACTTTGTGGAAACGTTTGTAAGGACATCCGGAAGAGAAATAATCAATAAACCATTGAAAGAAGTACATTTTAATTTTCACATGAGAGGGAGTCATTTGTTAATTGCGTACCATGTATACGTTTCAGTATAAAAACATTGGTGAATGCGACGACCATCTGCATCGGCGATAACCTGGAGCTGCACTAGAGGTTGCTCAACTCTTTCCCAAATCAATGGTGGGTCAGGAAGCGTTCAGCAGTCGTGACACAGCTCATGGAATGCTTGAAGATCGCACATTACATCCAACACTCTCAGCCGTGACAACAGTAACTTCCTCAAAAACTTGTGGCGCAGTTCGTCGCCGGCCTATTCAACCAGCAGTTCCCAAATCGCCAATTAATTCGATCTTCTGAACCATGTTTTTCAGCTGCAGTGCAGGAAGGAACCTCTACGTACTCCTTTAATGTGCTGACACTTATTAAAACCTGCAGCGCTATGACTGTTACTTTGATAAAACAGCTTTACAGATAAAGCCCTGCTCATCTTGTTCAGACCCACATTGTCTGTCTGCAGTGGAGTGCAATATTGTTTGAACAATGAGCACATTAGACTTAAGGCACAAACTCCTTGATATATGTGCATATAAAGAAAGCTTTGCACATAGTAATTGGAGTGGATAAGAATTTTTAACATTTTTTTTTCATTAACGATCGTTACGTTTATTCATCTTGCCTTCATTTTCCCCTTCACCTTGTCCTTCGCCTTGCTCTTACTCTTCACCTTCTTATCCATTTTGCTCTACCCCTTCCTCTTGCTATTCCTCTTCCCCTTGCTCTTGCTCTTCCTTTTCCCCTTGCTTTTCCTCTTCCTCTCGCTCTTCCTCTTTCTCTTCCTTTTCACCATTCTCTTTGCCTTCACTTCCACCTTCTTCTTCACTTTGATCTTCATCTTCTTCTTCACTGTGCTCTTGTTCTTCTTCTTCTTTTTCACTTTGTTCTTCTCCTATTTCTTTTTCACTTTGCTCTTCTTCTTCTTCTTTTTCACTTTGCTCTTCTTCTTCTTCACTTTGCTCCTCATCTTCTGCATCACTTTGCTCTTCATATTCTTCTTCATCCTCGCCTAAACTTGTCCTTCACCTTGTCCTTCACCTTGTCCTTCAACTAGACCTTAAGCTTGTCCTCGACCTTGTCCTTCATTTCCCTGTTCCCCTGCCTCTTCCTTCTCACATTCCTCTGCCTCTGCATCTGCCTCCCTGTTCCTTTTGCTGACTGAGTGAAGTGGCACTGTGCTCGTATTAGGGACAATGGCAGTTCAAATCCCTGTCCAGCCATACAGATTTAATATTTCCGCAATCTCCCTAAATCAGTTATGGTGAAAACTGGGATGGTTTCACAGTCTTTAAGGGGCTCGTTGTCAGTGTGGTGTTAAACTCTAATATTCAGTCATCCTCCTCCTCCGACACCATAAAGAAATTACATGCTCTCTTTACGAAAAATATTGTGAAGATACATATACACTACCGAGCAGTTGATGTCTGGACCTTATTTGTGTTACACAACTGGGAAAACAGATGCTATTTTAGTGCACTGTATTCGCAGCTGAGAATACAAAAAATTGGTTAACTTCTGAGGTCATCAGTCGCCTAGAACTTAGAACTAATTAAACCTAACTAACCTAAGGGCATCACACACTTCCATTCCCGAGGCAGGATTCGAACCTGCGACCGTAGCGGGCGCTCGGTTCCAGACTGTAGCGCCTAGAACCGCACGGCCACTCCGCCCGGCGCTGAGAATACAGATAAGTCAGCTGTGTAAGGAAATGATGAAAATGGAAACCTGTGCTGGACGAGGACTTGAATTTCGCCAAGTGGTGGCATTAACCACTTTGACTATTTGTGCACGAGTCACGGCCACCACCAGGCTTCGTTATGTCGTCGTCCATGCTCCACAACCTGTACAAAAATTGCATAATGCCTGTGCAGGAGAGCATATTTTAATTGAAAGTCGCTGCCTGACATCGACGGATAAACAGGATATTGCAGTGGCTGTTACGAAGAACGATGCAGTGTTCCTTTGGGCGAGCATGCGTGTTCGAAGGAACATCGCATCGTACTTCTTAACGACACGGGCACTGCAGTATCGTAGGTATTATTTTATCAGATCAACAGAATCGATTCGGGCCTAATATGTAAGACACCGTGGCGGAAAAAGATTTCCGATCGGTTTCGTCGCGCATTTCGCGTCGAAAGCAAGCGTTGTGTCTGTAGCCGAGGAAGGGCAGTGAGACACGGTGCGAACGGCCAGGTGAGGGAACGGCGCGGAGCAGCGGGAGGCGGCTGGCGACTGGCGGCCGGTGCGGCGTGAGAAGAACTGAGCACAGTGGAGAGCAGAGGAGGTGAGGCGGGCGGCTGCGGCTGGTGGAGCGTGAAGGGCGATACGATCGCCGGGCCCGCCATGGCGCAGCACAGCTCGGCACGCCTGCCGGCCGCGGCGGCGAGAAGGCGGCGATCACGCCTCGGACTCCGGACTCCGGACTCCGCCTCTGCCGGCGGCGGCGGCGGCGACGCGCTGTAACGAGTGACTCACGAGGGCCGACAGCGCCGCGCCGCGCAGCGCTGCGTGCCGTGCCGCCACCCCGCTGCCCGTCCAAGTCTACATTTGCATACGCACGCTGAATCAGTAGCTCCACCGGGTGATTCAAAACGAAATAGCTGTTTCAGTGTTTCCTTACAGGCAAACTATGAAAGACACAAACACGTTGCGCCTGACTCTGGATAGAGGAAGGCTCAAACTTTTGAGATAGCTGCGCTGGGACTACATCACAATAGAAATCATTTTGTGTCTTGGAATTTCCGCGAAATCAGTCCATTGCAGCGTACATTCCGCCGTCGATTCAGCAAGAAGCCGCCTCTGTATTATCAGATTTATGACTGGCCCATGACATTTTTGGGAGTTGGTTGTATGTGCAAAGGGGAGAGCAGTGGTGGACCACGCGCTTCCAACAAAAATGTCGAGCGTATTGGAATGCGTTCACGCGGAGCCCGCGTAAGTCCACAGGACGTGCAAGCCGAGATCTTCACTTTCCTCAGACAAACTGGGGCAAATCTGTATGTGGCACCCGAATATGATTTTATACACTACTGGCCATTAAAATTGCTACACCACCAAGATGACGTGCTACGGACGCTAAATTTAACCGACAGGAAGAAGATGCTGTGATATGCAAATGATTAGCTTTTCAAAGCATTCACAAAAGGTTGCCGCTGGTGGCGACAACTACAACGTGCTGACATGAGGAAAGTTTCAAACCGATTTCTCATACACAGACAGCAGTTGACCGGCGTTGCCTGGTGAAACGTTCTTGTGATGCTTCGTGTAAGGAGAAATGCGTACCATAACGTTTACGACTTTGATAAAGGTCGGATTGCAGCCTGTCGCGATTGCGGTTTGTCGTATCGCGACATTGTTGCTCGCGTTGGTCGAGATCCAATGACTGTTAGCAGAATATCGAATCGATGGGTTCAGGAGGGTAATACGGACCGCCGAGCTGGATCCCAACCAGCTCGTATCAGTAGCAGTCGAGATGACAGGCATCTTATCCGCATGGCTGTAACGGATCGTGCAGCCACGTCTCGATCCCTGAGTCAACCGATGGGGACGTTTGCAAGACTACAACCATCTGCACGAACAGTTCGACGACGTTTGCTGTAGCGTGGACTATCAGCTCGGAGAGCGTGGCTGTGGTTACCCTTGACGCTGCATCACAGACAGGAGCGCCTGCGATGGTGTACTCAACGACGAACCTGGGTGCACGAATGGCAAAACGTCATTTCTTCGGATGAATCCAGGTTCTGTTTACAGCATCATGATGGTGGCATACCTGTTTGGCGACATCGCGGTGGACGCACATTGGAAACGTGTATTCGTCATCGCCAAACTGGCGTATCACCCGGCGTGATGGTGTGGGGTGCCATTGGTTACACGTCTCGGTTACCTGTTGTTCGGTTTGACGGCACTTTGAACAGTGGACGTTCGATATCAAAGGTGTTACGACCCGTGGCTCTACCCTTCATTCGATCCCTGCGAAACCCTACATTTGAGCAGGATAATGCACGACCGCATGTTGCAGGTCCTGTACGGACCTTTCTGGATACAGAAAATGTTCGACTGGTGCCCTGGCCAGCACATTCTGCAGTTCTCTGACCAATTGAAAACGTCTGCTCATTGGTGGCCGACCAACTGGCTCGCCACAATACGCCAATCACTACTCTTGATTGGACTCGCATTCGGGAGGACGACGGTTCAATCCCGTCTCCGGCCATCCTGATTTAGGTTTTCCGTGATTTCCATAAATCGTTTCAGGCAAATGTCGGGATGGTTCCTTTGAAAGGGCACGGCCGATTTCCTTCCCAATCCTTCCCTAACCCGAGCTTGCGCTCCGTCTCTAATGACCTCGTTGTCGACGGGACGTTAAACACTAACCACCACCACCACCACCACCACTACTCTTGATGAACTGTGGTATCGTGTTGAAGCTGCATGGGCAGCTGTACCTGGACACGCCATCCAAGCTCTGTTTGACTCAATGCCCAGGCGTATCAAGGCCGTTACTACGGCCAGAGGTGGTTGTTCTCGGTACTGATTTCTCACGATCTATGCACCCAAATTGCATGAAAATGTAATCACATGCCAGTTCTAGTATAATATGTTGCTCCAATGAATACCTGTTTAGCATCTGCATTTCTTCTTGGTGTAGCAATTTTAATAGCCAGTAGTGTAAACGATTTATGTCTTTGATAGGCTTTATATCGCTGACTGTGTAAGACCGCAGACCCAGAGATAGTGGTTCTCGTTAGAGATTATTGTAGTGTTGGGAGTACGAGTGGGCTTGGCGCGCAGTTGTAGGTAGCTGTCGGTGAGCGAAAGACGATGGAATTGGCAGTTTTTGTGGTGTGGAGACATCATCTACAAACGTGAACGTCTCGTTTGTTTCATTATCTGCGTAATTACTGCTCATGGAATCTGATGGATGGTTAAGAATAGACTGAGTACTTTGCAGTATTGTTTCCTCTGACATAGTATTGGCAATCTAATTAATTGTCTGAAAAGTGGGGAAATCACTGATTTCATTCGGTAAACAATCAAAAATTGAATTCTGCACATCAGTCATGTGCAGATCAGCGGCGTCCGCAATACCAGAATCTACCGTCTCATTACTTGTAAATAAGTGGGTGAAATTATAGTGTCAGGAAACTGTACATTTTCTTTGGAAGCGGAACTCACGTTTTCTGTGGTGATTTCCACCTGTTGCACCGCACAATTCTCAACATTGTTGTCAATAATAGGAAAGTCGTTTATTTCGATATCTCTAATTGTAAGATTACGCGCCGGAACCTTAACACTTTTGCGCGACATCGTTAATCACATACAGGGTAAAATTTCAAAGACAAAAAATATTGAACAATTGAAAACAAGGTGGAGCATAAGAATGACGATGAACTGTGGAAAAATTTTGTACAAGTTAGTAAACTGCGTTGCGCCAATCAATCTAACAATTATTATTACTACAGAGTGCTTGAGAGAACAGTATATATATAACTATTTCAATATCAAAGACTGCACAAAGCGAACGACTGGCAGAGCTGTCGCCAAGTGTAACGTTCTTTTAAAAAATGATTAATGCTTTACGACTACGTTGAATGAATGTCTCATGTGTGGAATGGGTACTGAACTCGAATTGTCGTGTGGCGTGTTGTAAGTGTAAGTGGTCAGCTCACTCTGTGTTATCGTTAGCAAAAGCTTTATACGAATTGATTGGGCAATGCAACTCCCAATACCAATAAAGAAATACAGTCACTGTAGAATAGAGTTGGCCCCTTAGGCACTGAATCATCTGGCCCTGTTCAAAACTGATAGCTTTCGTCCCTGTGCACATAACAAATAAATTAAATTGTCGTATCTCTAATGCAAAAACGGTGGAACGCGATATATTCTGGTCTCTCATAAAAAATATATATAAATGCTAACTACAGGCTCAGCAGTGTCTCATATCAACATTATAATAATCTCAGAGCAGAAGCATGATCTCTGGGTCTGCGGTCTTACACAGTCAGCGATATAAAACCTATCAAAGACATAAATTGTTTATAAAATCATATTCGGCTGCCACATACAAATGTGCCCCGGTAGACTTCTTTCAGTGTGTTCTGAAACTCCACCTGCATGTGAGGCCTTAAAAGTTGCAGTTACTACAGCAACTGGCATTCGAAAAGCGTTACTGAAGGTACGAATTTACCATTCCAATTCTCTAGGATATGCCGGAGGACATTTCTTCCAAACGACTGTTTTATTCGGACGAATGGAAGTTTCATACATCGGGTAAAGTAAATCACCATAATGTAAGGATTTGGTGGCCACAAAATCCTGGCCTCGTCGTTGTCTAACATGAGTCACCGAATCTGAATGTGTTTTGTGCCGATTCTGTCCACGAAGTTTATGGTCCTTCCTTTGTTGCGGAGGACACGGTGACACTAATACCATACATGGACATGCCGCGAAGTTAGTTGTTTCCTCAACTTGACGAACATTCCAATGATTTGATTTTTATGTATGACAGGGCCACATCTGACGCGCAGCGTTATCTTCACAATATTGTCCCACAACGTTGGACTGTAAGAGATGGACAAGAAGATCTTGTTACCTTAACAATACTGTCTCACAACATTGGATTGTAAGAGGTAGACAACAAGGTTTTGTTTATATTTTTTAGCCTCCCACGTCACCAGACCTCACACCTTGCGATTTTTTTCTGAGGGGTTACATAAAAGAAAGTATCTTTGCCCCACCTGTGGCAGGTAATCTTAAAGATACAAGGCATCGAATTGTTGAGTCTATCGATTCAGCAAATAGGGACCTTTCCATTCGTGAGTGGAATGAAATGAACAAGCGTTTCTATCTTTCTCAAGCAACACATGGTGCTCATGTTGAATGTATTGCATAGTGTCTTCGCGAACATAGAACTTCGAATCCTGCTCTATCCAGTGACCTGCGCAGCAGTTTTTTTTCACAATTTGTCTATACTAAACAATTGAAATTTGTTCTTTTTTTTGAATCGCACTGTATTTCGGTAGTTTCCCAAGGGATAACGTCGAAAACTCCATGAGTTTTGCAGATGATTCTGTTGTTTATAGAGCAGTCGCAAACCTAGAAAATTGTGGCGAATTGCAGGAAGATGCGCAGAGCATCGGAGCTTGGCACGGGTGTGACATATCATTTCCTGGTCGTACCTGTGGGCTCGTTAGGAAGGTGGCTGTTGTGGCTGCCAGGACTAGGTACCCGGAGAAAGGTGGTGTTCTCCAGCTTGGAGGTGATGAACCGGTCTTTCCCTAATACTCCTGAAAGGGTTGTGGCCGAAGCCCTCGTGGCTGCCGTACGTTGAGAGTAATTTCCCTGTGACGGCCATGTGTTTCAAACAATTGTTACAGCAAACAGTTCTTAAAGTACTGCCATAAGGCAGTACCTTACATAAGCGCTGTAAGAAGAAGAAGAAGAAGAAGAAGAAGAAGAAGAAGAAGGAAATGCCCATTGAGAATTCTGACTTCTGCTCCTGATTCTGATTGGCTGAAAGAGCAACATGTTACATATATTGGCGGATATAAATGCAACACGCTTAAGGAATATGTCCAGTGGCACCAGGGTGTAATATGTGCGTACTCAGGAACTGTAGTTGAATTTTATTGGCAGAAGGTGCAAAGGTCTAAACAGACTGCCCAGACTAAAGCTTGCCGGTTGTCTTGCGTGGTATGGGATCCGCATCAAATAGCAAACATAAAAAATTTAGTTACAAATAATGTTTCATATCAGCGCACACTCCGCTGCAGAGTGAAAATCTGATTCTAGAAACATCCCCCAGGCTGTGGCTAAGCCATGTCTCCGCAATATCCTTTCTTTCAGGAGTGCTAGTTCTGCAAGGTTCGCAGGAGAGCTTCTGTAAAGTTTGGAAGGTAGGAGACGAGGTACTGGCGGAAGTAAAGCTGTGAGTACCGGACGTGAGTCGTGCTTCGGTAGCTCAGTTGGTAGAGCACTTGCCCGCGAAAGGCAAAGGTCCCGAGTTCGAGTCTCGGTCGGGCACACAGTTTTAATCTGCCAGGAAGTTTCATATCAGCGCACACTCCGCTGCAGAGTGTAAATCTCATTCTGGAAACATCCCCCAGGCTGTGGCTAAGCCATGTCTCCGCAATATCCTTTCTTTCAGGAGTGCTAGTTCTGCAAGGTTCGCAGGAGAGCTTCTGTAAAGTTTGGAAGGTAGGAGACGAGGTACTGGCGGAAGTAAAGCTGTGAGTACCGGGCGTGAGTCGTGCTTCGGTAGCTCAGTTGGTAGAGCACTTGCCCGCGAAAGGCAAAGGTCCCGAGTTCGAGTCTCGGTCGGGCACACAGTTTTAATCTGCCAGGAAGTTTCATATCAGCGCACACTCCGCTGCAGAGTGAAAATCTCATTCTGGAAATAAAGATCAGTTTAAAAGGAGCCCGAAAGACTTACTAGTGGCCAACTCCTTCTACTCCATTGACGAATTTTTTAATAGAAACAAATGATGTATTGTATATACTCATACTATTAGTATTGTTATTTCAGCTTAAAAAAATGACATGTTTCATATCCACGAGGATCTCCTCAGCATGGATCTATGGAACGAAAAACTAATCTAATCCAAAGGATTGACGGAGGACATCGAAAAAGTTGAAGGCAGGGTAGCTGGTTCTGTATTTTTGTGAAAATACGAGAGAGAGTGTCACGGATATGCTAGGCGAGATAGCGTGGCAGTCATTAAAACGAGGACTTTTTGGTTGAGGTGACATAGTTTCACTAAATTTCAATCACCAACTTTTTCCTCTGAAAGCAAAAATATTTTGCTGAGGCCCACGTAGATAGGGAAAAAGGATCATCACAATAAAATAACAAAAATCAGAGCTCGCATGGAAAGATTTAAGTGGCCGTATTTTCCGCGCGGTGTTCGAGAATGGGACGGTAGAGAAATAGTCTGAAGATGGCTCGTTGATGCCTTCATTGTGAATTGCAGCGTGGTTATGTAGATGTAGATGTAGACGTTTAGCAACGAAAAAGTTGAAGTACTTTCCTCGCTCCAGCTCGTTCTCAAAGCCCCATTACGTAACAGCGAGCTTCGCAATGCTGCAGCTGCAAAGAACCAGTGGAACAGTTCCAGTAGCTGAGGTCTGCTAACAACAAGCTTGTCGGAAGCACTCCAGCAGGTAGTCCGCGCCGGAGATAACCTCCGGCCGTAGCGGTAGTTATCGCGAATACATGTGTCTGAGATACTGCCAGATGTCAGAGCTAATGGGCGTGTCGTAGCAGCGGCGGAGGCGCCGCTCTGCAGTATTTACTGCCACAGCCCGCCTGCCATTGCCCCGAGCCCAGGAGATCCCAACGAGCTGAAGACTCCGCCCGCGTTCGCAGCTGTAACGCCTCGGCGGCCCTAGCCGGCAGCGGTGCTCACTTGGGCTGCTTGCTGTCGACGCGCATGTACGTGTTTGGCGGCCGTCGTAAAACAAGTGTCTGCGACGCGCGCGCGTGGGCGGTGTGTGCTCTGCCAGGTGCGGCCCACGCAACACTCAGCCGCACCCGTCTTCCTCTGCGAGTGAGCTGCCAGGCGTTAATGACACCACAGCGCTGTAAACCGCTCTTCGAGTGGTATAATTTTAATGGCGCGGCAGTCTTCGCGATAATAGGTACACTTGAGAGAGCTGCCTATGTTTATTTTCTGCCGTTTAACAGAACCCCCATTAGTGGATAACCAGATCTTGAATTCCTGTAGATGTCATTATCTTTCTTTAAGAAGGAAAAAAAAAGGCATCATAGAGCCATCAACAGCACACTCTTGAGCCAAAACGTCATGACTACTGTCCTTCGCGATTCTAACTGCCACCTGCTGGCGTTGCGGGCAAGTTATTTGGTAAAGAAAACAGGCTGCTCTAAAGAATGAGGAGAACACGACTGCAGGTGTCTGCCATATTCCACTGAGCAATAATTAGGATTGGATATTTTAGCAAATTATACGAGGCGTATTCGGAAAGTAAGGTTCGATTAGGCGCGAAATGTAAACCACTGTGAAACTCCGAGGGAACTTTGTGCAGGTGTGTTGGGCTGTGTCTTTAGTGTGCCTATCGATTGCTTCACTTCGCTCTTTTCAGTTCACAGCGCAAAGTGATCCCGTAGAAATTCATAAAACAACAGTGTCTCCCGCCAAGTATGTGGATCCAGTGACAGATTTCGCCTGAAGCTATGCAGCCCACGTAACATAAACGTCAATGCGTCTCTTTCTGAAAGACACTTCTCAGCCTCGTTATGCAGGGGCAATGAAGACGCCCCTGCAGCGTTTTCGATGGGAAGTTGTAAGTAGGCTGTTTAGGTTTTTATATTGGTAACGTCACGTAGTGCTCTGTATGAAAATCACTGACTGTGCTGTGTGCAGTCTGTGTCTGGTTTGCATTGCTGGAAAATTCTGTATTGTAGTGGGCAGTTAGATGTGAACAGCGCGTAGCGTTGCGCAGTTGGAGGTGAGCCGCCAGCAGTGGTAGATGTGGGGAGAGAGATGGCGATGTTTTGAGAGCGGACGATCTGGACGTGTGCCTATCAGAGACAGTAAATTTGTAAGACTGGATGTCATGAACTGATCTATATATATTGACTTTTGAACACCATTAAGATAAATACATTGTTTGTTCTCTATCAAAATCTTTCATTTGCTAACTATGCCTATCAGTAGTTAGTCCCTTCAGTAGTTAGAATCTTTTATTTAGCTGGCAGTAGTGGCGCTCGCTGTTTTGCAGTAGTTCGAGTAACGAAGATTTTTGTGAGGTAAGTGATTCATGAAAGGTATAGGTTATTGTTAGTCAGGGCCATTCTTTTGTAGGGATTACTGAAAGTCAGACTCCGTTGCGCTAAAAATATTGTGTGTCAGTTTAAGCACAGTCATTTATAATTTTTCTAAGAGGACGTTTCAAAGTGTTTGATCACTCACAATAAAGCCCTTAACTGGCTCCCTCCGTTGTTCATCTCTGCTCACATGAACCGCTGGCTACGAAGACAACATTTTGACACAAACAACGAAAGGCAGACCAGCGTAGAAAATTGGCGGGAAGCACAGGCGGCAGCTTTCTATGACGAGCGGACTGGAAAGTTTGTAAAACGCCACGAGAGATGTCTAAGTCGGAGCCGCGACTAATTAGAGACGTCGCTGGAAGGTGTGACTAACTGCTGCGAATAAAAAATTTTTTGATTTTCACTGTACTTTTCATTTGGCGACCAATCGGACCTTACTTCCCGAACAGCCCTCTTACCTTCATCTTTCACAAATTATGTACGAAACGAAACATCGTTACATTCTCTGTCAGTTACATAACAAGAACTGAATTGTCTGAGAGGTGTCGTAAACAAAGTGGAAACAGTCATCCATCCCGTCTCTTAGGGTTCTTTCCATTGGACTTTAAGTTTCAATAACTCAATGAGAGCCCTTGAGAGCTCTTGAGAGTTCTTGGAGAGTGTAGTGAAACCGGACCATCACAAACATGTCTGTTAAGCATGTCCCACTCATGCTCGAAGGGGTTTAGGTCAAGACTCATTGCTGGCGGCCACTCCATTACTTCAATTTCCAGGCTTCGCAAGGCAACCTTGGTCACGCCTGCCACAAGAGCCTAGGCAGTATCGTGCATGAAAAGACATTTAGGGCCACCACGGTATTCAGCAGTACCCACCTGCTCCAATAGCGTCTGTTCGATGTACTGCCTGGGGGCAAGGCGAACATGGACAAGATCCGTACGGCAGCAACGGTTATCAACAATGATAACGCCCAACACCATCCCATAACCTTTACTGAATCTGTCGATTTTCTGGACAACATTCGGCAGGTACTGCTCACCGCTCTCCATGGCGTCTCCACACATGAACATGGCCATCACTTTGTGTCGTTGGAAATGTGACGTCGTCTGCGAATAAAACGTTTTGCCAATGACGAAATTGTCACATGACATGGAAACGGCAGAACTGAGACGAGCTGCCAGATGAGATGTCAAGGAGGTAATGAAATGGGACGTCGGTGTCGTAAGGTCCTTAATTGTGACGTAAACCTTACTGTCTGATCAGAGACAGCTGCTCCAATGACTGTTTTGGGAGCACCTTGCAAGGCTCTGGCGGTAGCCTTATGCCGCTGCAACACACAGATGGCCACATGTTGGTCTTCACGTGGCGTTGTCGACCTTGTCCGAATTGCCTCGTGCGCTGGCATGTCGCCCTGCAGCATATCCACAACCTATGGGTGACGGATGGACAGACATTGGTATGTGCATGAACACAAAGGAAAGTCCATCCTTCTTGGATCAAACACACTGCCCTTGCAACTTCAATTGGATTAAGATGACGCATTGGATGTACTTGGTTGAATACAACGTCCACAAATGAAAACAGCCGCCTGTGTGTCTCACTAGAGAACAGTGAGACAGTGGTACCCATTTGTTTCCGAAGGATCACCTGATACAGGATTTCGTAACACAGCCGATAAATTGTGAATGACTGTAGTCGCTTCATAGATTGAAAACTAAGATCTCAGGCCCCTATCAAAATATATTTAACATACCATATGTTGATATACGTGTTCCCCGAACTCTTTTGAGCAGAGTATATCAACGGAGCAGACACTAATGGGAAATCATTCTAACGGCAGTGGGATCCGCAACTGGTGAAATACACTGACGTAAGCGACTTTGACGATGGGCAGATGGTTCTTGCCCAGTGTTTGGAAACGAGCATTTCAGAAACGGGGAAACTATCGGCTCTTCATGTACCTCTGTCGTGAGCCATCGAAAGTGGTTGAAGGACGATTCCCCATCAACGGTGCCAAATGCCCTCATTTCATGAGACGCTGCGAAGAGGTTTGGAACTGAATACACAACATCGGCACAAAGGCGTGCCGTTAGATACGCTAGGCCACTACCTCTCCTTTCCTTCCCTTCCCAGCCAAATACTGGCAGAGGAAATGTGATCTATCACTAGGATTCCAACCGGCCTACCTCCGAGTCGAGGGCCACCGTACAAGTGTACGTTAGCCCCCTCGGCTACATACGCTCGTAAGTTATTAAGTCTGTATAGCTTTATTTCTAAACCTGTAAGACACCAAATAAGAGGTAAAGCCGAACCCCACCGACAAAATTTCGGATGCTTTTGAGAGTTGTCTGAACATTTCATTATAAGAGACTAATTACTCTTTACAGAGTAATCATATAATAGCGATTTATTTCTATTACCCAGTTCGATTTGTTCTGTGACGATATTTTCACGATAGCGAAAAAATTTGTAACACGCAATCACTAAACCGTAGCTATTACAACTCTCAGATACAGATGAGCAGGAACGCCTCAGCGCAGTATCGCAGTACTGTTCTTGCATTGCTTTCATCAGCAGCAGACCTAACCATACAGTAGTGCATAGCTCTTAACCTTATCATCGGAATTATTCTTCCGGAATGAAAGACATTGATGTACGGTTATTTTAATTAGTGTCGTACATCTACATCTACATGATTACTCTGCAATTCACATTTAAGTGCTTGGCAGAGGGTTCATCGAACCACAATCGTACTATCACTCTACCATTCCACTCCCGAACAGCGCGCGGGAAAAACGAACACCTAAACCTTTCTGTTCGAGCTCTGATTTCTCTTATTTTATTTGGATGATCATTCCTACCTATGTAGGTTGGGCTCAACAAAATATTTTCGCATTCGGAAGAGAAAGTTGGTGACTGAAATTTCGTAAATAGATCTCGCCGCGACGAAAAACGTCTTTGCTGTAATGACTTCCATCCCAATTCGCGTATCATATCTGCCACACTCTCTCCCCTATTACATGATAATACAAAACGAGCTGCCCTTTTTTGCACCCTTTCGATGTCCTCCGTCAATCCCACCTGGTAAGGATCCCACACCGCGCAGCAATATTCTAACAGAGGACGAACGAGTGTAGTGTGAGCTGTCTCTTTAGTGGACTTGCTGCATCTTCTAAGTGTCCTGCTAATAAACGCAACCTTTGGCTCGCCTTCCCCACAGTATTATCTATGTGGTCTACCCAACTGAAGTTGTTCGTAATTTTAACACCCAGGTACTTAGTTGAATTGACAGTCCTGAGAATTGTACTATTTATCGAGTAATCGAATTCCAACGGATTTCTTTTGGAACTCATGTGGATCACCTCACACTTTTCGTTATTTAGCGTCAACTGCCACCTGGCACACCATACAGCAATCTTTTCTAAATCACTTTGCAACTGATACTGGTCTTCGGATGACCTTACTAGACGGTAAATTACAAGTAAGTCATAAGTAACAATATGAAAAAAAAAGAAAAATGTTTCCGACCTTTTCATTTTCCATCGCTGGGAGTGGCGAGACATTGGTATTTTGACTTGGGAGCTGTGCGTCCCAGAGGTAATGAAAAGAATGATCATCCTGTGTTTTCGTTTATAATGTACAGTGTGAACAGGAAGTCCACCGACCAAACTAGAGAAAAGTCTGGTAAACGTGGGTTCTAAAATGCATTCTGTAACAGATATGAGCACTTGTACATCTTCGCATCTGTGAAATCTCCCTCTTCTACTGAACAATTCCTCACAGCTCTTGAGATACGCTGTTCAAAGCCCATGATTACTGGAATTTTTTTTATATATTTTGGTCCATACTACCACCGCAGAAAGTTTATCGTTGAAGTTCTGGTTCAGCTTACACATTCTCGGGAAAGCACTTAGATCTTATTTACGATTAAAGGTATTTGGCATTTTGGTAGATTTTTGCAAAGGACAAGCTCTTTATCACTACGTGCAAATTCGAGTACCTCATGTGACAGTCACATTGATCATCTTACTTGTGCTTTGGTGTGAAGCACAAAGCAATTTGACACATGGTACACAGTAACATGCAGCAAATTCCGACTATTTATCTGATACCTATCGTGGGCTCTGGCTCTGAGCGCTATGGGACTTAACATCGATGGTCATAAGTCCCCTAGAACTTCGAACTACTTAAACCTAACTAACCTAAGGACGTCACACAACACCCAGTCATCACGAGGCAGAGAAAATCCCTGACCCCGCCGGGAATCGAACCCGGGAACCCGGGCGTGGGAAGCGAGAACGCTACCGCACGACCACGAGCTGCGGACCCTATCGTGGGACACATACGTATCAATGGTAGTGAAATGGCTAGCGTACTGAAAGTTGCGTCTGATGTGACTCAGATCTGGCTCAAGGAGCGTAAATGCAATACTCGTTGCAAAACAAAACTTTGACCATACAAAACGAGTTAGTGCAGAGCTCTTTATTTTTTCTAAATCGTTAATATAACTGCAGCTAAAATGTGAGGACTGTACACAACGAAAACACCGCGACAATGAGAAAAAAGCTTTGTGTGTACAGCGGGCTGTGTTTGTAATTCGTGGGTTGTCTAACCATGTAGAAGTCGTGAGGGATCTTGATATTTAAGTCAAGACTGAGATTAACTGTTATGTACTTGTTGTAAAGATTAACATTAAAATAACACAGAATAAAGTTCTCTAAAACTCAAATGAAATCGCAAAATGACTCTGCCACTGTGGGGAAGTACCAAAAAGTGTGGACGACATATGGAGAAAGCGCAACAAGATCTGCATATCTGTGCAGCTCGCACAGAGTTAACGATACAACGTGAGATCACAAATTATAAACAAATAAAACAACGTAAGTTTCATTGCAAGTTAAGCAAGTAACGAGCTGCTGAGAATGTAGATCGCACTGCCACAGTGTACAACACTCACATCTCTCCAAATCAACTAACACGCGACAATCGGCACCAGACGGCAGCCGCAGAAAACTCCCTCTCAATGACAGCCCAGAGACGAAGGCCCAGAATCTACAGGGTGACAATTATTGTACTATATGAAAAAAAGTAAATTTGTTACAAACTACGGCGTGCATACACTTTATTCAACGTGCAAACGTCACTACAGATATTTGGATTTAGGTTATGACATGTTTGATATGCCTGCTATCATTGGTGGTGATGTGGTGCAGATGAATAGCGAAATTCTGCGTGACCCGCTGAAGTGACAGATCAGTGATGCTGTCGATGACCTCCTGAATGGCTGTTTTCAGCTCAGTAGTGGTTTTGGGATTATTACTGGGCACCTTGTCTTTAATATGTCCCTACGAAAAGGAGTTGCATGTGTTCAGATCCGGAAAATATGGAGGCCCATGCCAGCGGCCTGTGGCTACCCCAGAGCCAGAATGCGGTTCCCAAAGTGCTCCTCCGGAACATCAAATACCTCCTGCTTCGATGGGGTCGAGCTCCGTCTTGCGTGAACCACATCTTGTGGAAATCGGGGTCACCTTGGATAAGGGTATGAAACATTTTCCAAAATATTCAAGTGCTGTTCGGTAATCACCGTGACATCAAGAAATATCTCACCAATTGCTCCACGACAGGACATTGCACACCACACAGTCACCCGGTGAGGGTGAAGAGACTTCTCGGTCGCGAAATGTGGATTCTCAGTCCCCAAAATTCGCCAGTTTTGCTTATTGACGAACCCATCCAACTGAAAATGTGCTTCGTCGTTATACCAAAACATGCAGGCACATACTAATTCCCATCATTCCCCGCGGTGAGTCGTGGAATTTGAACGTCCTGACGCAAACAGTTCAGAGTTATGACGATTTTATTTCATATAGTTCAATAATTGTAGCCGTATAAGTTCACAGCTCTTCCGTCTTTATTTTCAAAAAGTGACTTCATCTAAGGGAAAACTGAACGCTGTTGTCATGCGACGGACGTGAATATTGCTTATTTGACTGTACAATAGAGAAATGTAGCATTACCTCCCCACTACTGGCATACAAAGCACACATTCCAGAATGGAAATTTCACTCTGCATAGGAGTTTGTGCTGATATGAAATTTCGTGGCAGAATAAAGCTGCATGTCGGACCGAAATTCGAACTCTAGTCCTTTGGCTTTCGCAGAGTGAAACTTCCAGTCTGAAAATTTCCCCTCAGGTTGTGGCTAATCCATGTCTCCGCAATATCCGTTAATCCTGTGAAGTAGGAGAGAGAGAGAGAGAGAGAGAGAGAGAGAGAGAGAGAGAGAGAGAGAGAGAGAGAGAGAGGGAGGAGGGGGGGGGGGTTACTGGCGGAAATAAAGCTGTGAGAATGGGTCGTGAGTCGTGCTTGGATAGCTCAGTCGGTAGATCTCTTGCCCACAAAGACGAAGGTCACGAGTTCGAATATCAGCCTGGCATACAGTTCTAGTCTACCAGGAAGTTTTAAAACACACATTAACAAACCTGAGGTTGGTACCAGCCTGGAGCAGTGTTCCCTCGATTGGCCACAGTCATCAGGGTGAGGTGGCAGGGCGACTCAGTTCGGTTGGAAAACGAACGTTTTGGTGCAAAAGCAACTGTCATTCTGGCCGCTTGTGCTGTGGTGTTTGGCCTTTGATGTACCTGCAGGAAAGGCAGAAATGTGAAATTGAATTATTTCCTAGGGATGGATGTGGTGGCAGCGCACCCACTGTTCTCAGCTCGGCTGGAGCCTTCCTCTGCCCACAAAATCGGCAGCCTCACATCCACGAAAACTGCCCGCTCTCTCTGCGGAGGAGTGCCTTTCGTACTGGAAATGGAATTGAGCGTTTGGCGTCATTGGCCGGGAGGCCCCTTGCGGGGCAGGTCCGACCGCCTTGGTGCAGGTCTTACTACATTCGACGCCACATTGGGCGACCTGCGCACCGGATGGGGATGAAATGATGAGGAAGACAACACAACACCCAGTCCCTGAGCGGAGAAAATCCCCGACCCAGCCGGGAATCGAACCTGGGCCCGTAGGACGGCAATCAATCACGCTGACCACTCAGCTATCGGGGCGACACCTTTGCTAATGAGATTCGCCGAGTGCCTCCTTACGACAGCATGATTCAGAGTCTACACCAGCAGTGCACCGTCCCATTGCGGCAATCTTCTCTCCCAGGCACACAGGTGCAGTACTCACAAAATAATAAACTTGAAATTGTGTCAGAGGATGAAACAGTATCGCATAACTACACTCCTGGAAATGGAAAAAAGAACACATTGACACCGGTGTGTCAGACCCACCATACTTGCTCCGGACAATGCGAGAGGGCTGTACAAGCAATGATCACACGCACGGCACAGCGGACACACCAGGAACCGCGGTGTTGGCCGTCGAATGGCGCTAGCTGCGCAGCATTTGTGCACCGCCGCCGTCAGTGTCAGACAGTTTGCCGTGGCATACGGAGCTCCATCGCAGTCTTTAACACTGGTAGCATGCCGCGACAGCGTGGACGTGAACCGTATGTGCAGTTGACGGACTTTGAGCGAGGGCGTATAGTGGGCATGCGGGAGGCCGGGTGGACGTACCGCCGAATTGCTCAACACGTGGGGCGTGAGGTCTCCACAGTACATCGATGTTGTCGCCAGTGGTCGGCGGAAGGTGCACGTGCCCGTCGACCTGGGACCGGACCGCAGCGACGCACGGATGCACGCCAAGACCGTAGGATCCTACGCAGTGCCGTAGGGGACCGCACCGCCACTTCCCAGCAAATTAGGGACACTGTTGCTCCTGGGGTATCGGCGAGGACCATTCGCAACCGTCTCCATGAAGCTGGGCTACGGTCCCGCACACCGTTAGGCCGTCTTCCGCTCACGCCCCAACATCGTGCAGCCCGCCTCCAGTGGTGTCGCGACAGGCGTGAATGGAGGGACGAATGGAGACGTGTCGTCTTCAGCGATGAGAGTCGCTTCTGCCTTGGTGCCAATGATGGTCGTATGGGTGTTTGGCGCCGTGCGGGTGAGCGCCACAATCAGGACTGCATACGACCGAGGCACACAGGGCCAACACCCGGCATCATGGTGTGGGGAGCGATCTCCTACACTGGCCGTACACCACTGGTGATCGTCGAGGGGACACTGAATAGTACACGGTACATCCAAACCGTCATCGAACCCATCGTTCTACCATTCCTAGACCGGCAAGGGAACTTGCTGTTCCAACAGGACAATGCACGTCCGCATGTATCCCGTGCCACCCAACGTGCTCTAGAAGGTGTAAGTCAACTACCCTGGCCAGCAAGATCTCCGGATCTGTCCCCCATTGAGCATGTTTGGGACTGGATGAAGCGTCGTCTCACGCGGTCTGCACGTCCAGCACGAACGCTGGTCCAACTGAGGCGCCAGGTGGAAATGGCATGGCAAGCCGTTCCACAGGACTACATCCAGCATCTCTACGATCGTCTCCATGGGAGAATAGCAGCCTGCATTGCTGCGAAAGGTGGATATACACTGTACTAGTGCCGACATTGTGCATGCTCTGTTGCCTGTGTCTATGTGCCTGTGGTTCTGTCAGTGTGATCATGTGATGTATCTGACCCCAGGAATGTGTCAATAAAGTTTCCCCTTCCTGGGACAATGAATTCACGGTGTTTTTATTTCAATTTCCAGGAGTGTATATGAGATAGTTATGTCACAATAGAACTAACAATGCCAGAGAAACAACTCAGACAAAAAACCGAGAAGTACTGAATATGAGCTTGAGGACAGAAAGTAAAGCGGGAATTATTGTTCAGATGCTGATCGTAGGGTGGTGTTGTGTACAACTAGCACTCCCGAAAGAAAGGATACTGTGGAGACACGGCTTAGCTCATTCTGGAAACATCCACCAGGCTGTGGCTAAGCCGTGTCTCCATAGTATCCTTTCTTTCAGTAGTGCTAGTTCTGCAAGTTTCGCTGGAGAGCTTCTGTAAAGTTTGGAACGTAGGAGATGAGAAAGTAGCAGAAGTAAAGCTGTGAGGACGGGGCGTGAGTCGTGCTTGGGTAACTCAGATGGTAGAGCACTTGATCGCAAAAGGCAAAGGTCCCGAGTTCGAGTCTCGGTCCGGCACACAGTTTTAATCTGTCAGAAAGTTTCACATCAGCGCACACTCCGCCGCAGAGTGAAAATCTCATTCTGGGGACAGTACTTGTGATGACTGGTACATACATTTGCTTTAAATAGAGAATGGGGAGAAAAAGGAAAGGGGTGGATAGGAAATCGTGATTTACAGCCGCACAGGGCACTGTGGTAACGCAGTGGTAAAAATTTAAAATCTGTGCCGGACCAGCACTCGAAACGAGATGTATGGTTCTTCATGATCAGTTGCCTTAACAGCTTCGGCCATCCGAAAACGGTCCCAAACCGGTTCAAATTTCCAACTTAGAGCATTGTGGTTTAACGCAGTATCAGAGTTTTCGCGGCTTCTCGGCAAGATATTTCGCTAACATATGACGTAGGAAGAAGATGTACGCTTAGCACATTCATATTTTTGTATCAGTTAGAAAAAAGTCAAGATCGCAGAACCATTTACACTACTGGCCATTAAAATTGCTACACCAAGAAGAAATGCAGATGATAAACGGGTATTCATTGGACAAAGATATTATACTATAACTGACATGCGATTACATTTTCACGCAATTTGGGTGCATAGATCGTGAGAAATAAGTACCCAGAACAACCACCTGTGGCCGTAATAACGGCCTTGATACGCCTGGGCATTGAGTCGAACAGAGCTTGGATGGTGTGTACAGGTAAGCTGCCCATGCAGCTTCAACACAATACCCAAGTTCATCAAGAGTACTGACTGGCGTATTGTGACGAGCCAGTTGCTCGGCCACCATTGAGCAGACGTTTTCAGTTGGTCAGAGATCTGGAGAATGTGCTGGCCAGGGCACCAGTCGAACATTTTCTGTATCCAGAAAGGCCCGTACAGGACCTGCAATATGCGGTCGTGCATTATCCTGCTCAAATGTAGGGTTTCGCAGGGATCGACTGAATGGTAGAGCCACGGGTCGTAAAACATCTGAAATGTAACGTCCACTGTTCAAAGTGCCGTCAATGCGAACAAGAGGTGACCGAGACGTGTAACCAATGGCACCCCATACCATAACGCCGGGTGATACGCCAGTATGGCGATGACGAATACACGCTTCCAATGTGCGTTCACCGCGATGTCGCCAAACACGGATGCGACCATCATGGTGCTGTAAACCGAAGCTGGATTCATCCGAAAAAATGAAGTATTGCCATTCGTGCACCAAGGTTCTTCGTTAAGTACACCATCGCAGGCGCTCTTGTCTGTGATGCAGCGTCAAGGGTAGCCGCAGCCATGGTCTCCGAGCTGATAGTCCATGGTGCTGCAAACGTCGTCGAACTGTTCGTGCAGATGGTTGTTGTGTTGCAAACGTCCCCATCGGTTGACTCAGGGATAGAGACATGGCTGCACGATCGGTTACAGCCATGCGGAAAAGATGCCTGTCATCTCGACTGCTAGTGATACGAGGCTGTTGGGATCAAGCACGGCGTTACAGTCACTGGATCTCCAACAACGCGAGCAGCAGTGTCGCGATACGATAATCCGCTATCGCGTTAGGCTACAATCCGTCCTTTATCAAAGTCGGAAACGTGATGGACGCATTCCTCCTCCTTACACGAGGCATCACAACAACGTTTCAGCAGGCAACGCCGGTCAACTGCTGTTTGTGTATGGGAAATCTGTCGGAAACTTTCCTCATGTCAGCAAGTTGTAGGTGCTGCCACCGGCGCCAACCTTGTGTGAATGCTCTGAAAAGCTAATCATTTGTATATCACAGCATCTTCTTCCTGTCGGTTAAATTTCGCGTCTGTGGCACGTCATCTTCGTGGTATAGCAATTTTAATGGCCAGTAGTGTATTTAAACCACCGCTTTCGGCACGTTCAAAAGACAGTCACCGTTGTGACTACACGCATCTGTTCATCACGCCGCCAGCTCCAGCCAAATGGTCTGATAATCTGAAGATGGCCGTTTAAACGTGCCGAAACCGGTCATTTTAATAAATGATTATGCGATTTTAACTGTTTTTCCCCTAATATTCATCATCAAGAACAGTGGCTGTTACCCCGATCATATGTCAGTTAAAATGATGGTGAAACTTCCTGGCAGATTAAAACTGCCGCGAAAGGCAAAGGTCCCGAGTTCGAGTCTCGGTCGGGCACACAGTTTTAATCTGCCAGGAAGTTTCATATCTGGTAGAGCACTTGCCCGCGAAAGGCAAAGGTCCCGAGTTCGAGTCTCGGTCGGGCACACAGTTTTAATCTGCCAGGAAGTTTCATATCAGCGCACTCTCCGCTGCAGAGTGAAAATCTCATTCTGGAAACATCCCCCAGGCTGTGGCTAAGCCATGTCTCCGCTATATCCTTTCTTTCAGGAGTGCTAGTTCTGCAAGGTTCGCAGGAGAGCTTCTGTAAAGTAAAGTTTGGAAGGTAGGAGACGAGGTACTGGCAGAAGTAAAGCTGTGAGTACCGGGCGTGAGTCGTGCTTCGGTAGCTCAGTTGGTAGAGCACCTGCCCGCGAAAGGCAAAGGTTCCGAGTTCGAGTCTCGGTCGGGCACACAGTTTTAATCTGCCAGGAAGTTTCATATCAGCGCACTCTCCGCTGCAGAGTGAAAATCTCATTCTAAAATGATGGTGTTTTTATAGACGCACGAATTTCTGCTAAGGTTTGCGTTTTGATGCCGTAGAGTGTGTGGGAGTTGGTCGTGTGCCGGAGGGATTCTGGGAGGAGGCGAGTGACGCTAATAGCGACGCTGGGCGGTGGGCGTTGGGCGGCGTCCCGTCACGTTTATAAGTAGGCGGCCGGGCGGCAGGGGCAGCGGCGGCGGCGGTGGTTATTATCAGTCAACAGGTGCGGCGGGCGTGGCGAGGCGCGGCGCAGCGTCCACCTGTTGCCGGCGCCGACACGGCAGCGGTGCTGGGTGGTCGCCCGCCGCCTGCTATATGTGTGTCGCGCCACAACACGACACGGCCGGAAACGGCCGCCACACACGCGCCCGTCACTCAGCGACCTGGACCCCGCCAAGCGCGAGAGGCCTCGCTCTGCTGATCCACTTACTGTACTAGAAATAGCAGTAAGGGGAGGGGAACTTCGCATGTGCGTGCAAAGTGTACCATGCAGGCGATCACAGGGGCATCCGAGTCTTCAAGAATTCAGTGTTCGATGCGGAATCGTACACTATCTTGTGAGCGCTGGAGCAGATGATATGTGTTGCGACTGCTAAATTCCTCGTCTGTTCCGATTCCCAGAGTGCCCTTAACTTCTTCCAGTAACCCAGCAAATAAAGTAGTCTAGACTATCCAGGACGCCCTTCTCCATCTGCAAAAGCTATGGTGCGCTGCAGGGTGCCAGCACACGCTTTTTCCATCTTCATCTCCGAGTAGCATTTGCATCCTACGTCCACTGTAAATTTGCTGACTGCGAGCGAGGTGGCGCAGTGGCTAGCACACTGGACTCGTATTCGGGAGGAATACGGTTGAATCCTGAGTCCGGCCATCCTGATTTAGGTTTTCCGTGATTTCCCTAAATCGCTCCTGGCAAAGGCCGGGATGGTTCCTTTGAAAGGGCAGAGCCGACTTCCTTCCCCGTCCTTCCCTAATCCGATGAGACCGATGACCTCGCTGTCTGGTCTCCTCCCCCAAACAACTCAACCCAACCATACAGCTGCAGTCGTGGGCTCTCACCCGTGGCCACCGGTTTTCAGCCGCCAAGACATGCGTCATGCACTTCCATTTCTGTCGTACTGTCCATCCACAAGCTGAACTATACCGTGACGACCAATTGCACATCGTGGTGCAGTGTTACAAATTTCTGGGACTGGTCTTCGGTGCCCCATTAACTGACTTCCCACATCTTCGCCAACGAAGCGAACGTGCTGGTCATACCTTAATACTCTTCACTGTCTCAGTGTCATCAGCTGGGCAACTGACCACTCTACACTTCTGCGGCTTTATAAAACATTAATCTTGTCTCGTTGGGCCGGCCGAGGTGGCCGAACGGTTCTAGGCACTTCAGTCTGGGACCGCGCGACCGCAACGGTCGCAGGTTCGAATCCTGCCTCGGGGATGGATGTGTGTGATGTTCTTAGGTTAGTTAGGTTTAAGTAGTTCCAAGTTCTAGGGGACTGATGACCTCAGATGTTAAGTCCCATAGTGCTCAGAGCCATTTGAACCATTCTGTCCCGTTGAGATTATAGGAGTCAGGCAGCTGCCTCTACATTGGATCCGACCGCAGGGTCTGACCTGCGACAGATGCCTTTAAGACCAAGTCTGTAAACATCCTATGTGTGGAGGCTGGGGTCCCACCACTACAGATTAGACGCCAATAACTGCAGCTCAGATATGTGATACAAATTTGCTGTTTTCCTGAGCATCTGAACTACAGTGTCCTTTTTCCTGGTAGGAGATCCACCTCCCACCAAGTGGCCCAGGACTGGCAGTTCTCGTACATTGTCCCTCCAGAGAACTCCAATTTTCCCCACTGTCACCTCTAGTAAGGCAGCATCCATGTAGAGCCCCATGGTGGGCATCTCATCCTCAGAACTGTCACAGTCTATCCTTTGGACCGAAAGACTGCTTTGACCCCATGGTCTTTCCTCAACTCCCATCCTTGATACGTATCTGCTATTGAGAGACGCATTGGTTTTACCTACACACTTGCAAGGGGCAGTGAACAACACTCCCTGTAAAATGGATCCAGTGTATTGAGATCAGAATTGGTTGAAATGCCTGTAAGCAGTGTGGGACTTAACATCTTGGGTCATCAGTCCCCCAGACTTAGAACTACGATAGCCTAACTAACCTAAGGACACACACACATCCATGCCCGAGGCCGGATTCGAACCTGCGACTGTAGAGGCCGCGTGGTTCCGGACTGAAGCGCCTAGAAGCGCTCGACCACAGCAGCTGGCGCAGAATTGGTGACCATCGCTCGAGCCCTCAGTCACTTTCGTTCTTGTACTGGCGAAATGTCCTTAATCGACCGTGACTTCCTGAGTAGTCTTCAAGCTGTCAACCAGTGCTTTGCTCCACACCCATTGGTTGTGACTATCCAGGATCTCCTTTCTGACCTATCAAGTTGGAATACTGGTCGTCTTTGTCTGGATCCCAGGACATGTTGGGATCTCAGAGAATTAACATGCTCACCAATCAGCCAAGGGGGCTACTGGGATTCCGACTTTGGATATGAGAGTAATTGACCACGACCTTTGGTCGACTCACAGCTGTCCATTGTTGGAGGCTTGCAACACATTTGATCTGCCGGTGCTTCTCTGAGCAACTTGCGAGCAATAAAGTGGACCAGGACCATGTGGCTGCGTTGCCTTCATGCTTCTTACAGAGAATCTATCAGTCTCTGTCGACTTTGCATTGGCCACATTTGGCTGATTCATGGACACTTCCTAGTAGTGAAGATATGCCCCACCGTCTGTCCGATGCTTGTCTGATAGCGGCTCAAATCCTACTAGACTGCCCTAATTTGGCCACCCTACAGCACAACACGCTGCCTCTAGTGCTAGCAGACGAAGCCAAAGACGCGGACCTGGTGTTATATTTTACCCATGAGGGTAGTTTATACTCTTCTTTGTGAGATAGGTCACACTGGCTCCATCGACAGCTTCAGGGATTGGAGGGATGCCCTATCGCCTGATCTGACCCACGGAAACCATAGCTGGTCTTGTCACATAGTTCAGTCTGCCTCCTGCCCTTTCCACCTCTTTCATTCATTTTATTCTTTTACATCTGTCGTTGGTTTACTCTCTTTGCATTAAAGTTCTCTCTCTTAAAATATTATCAACTTCTCCGCGTTGCTAGCTTTCTTGTGATAATAGACAATGAGAAAACAGCAGTCAGATGGAACGGGGTGTCTCTCTCGTCGCATAATATGTCCCAGGCGTTTTGAACTGCTTTCTGAGCGGAACAACTCTTCCACCTTAGTCCTTCTACCCGGCTCTCACTTCTACTTGCTTCTATCCCATGGTTTTACTGATTCTTGGTTGCAGCTGGGTTCATCAGGATTTGTCTTCTGTGTCCGTCCTCTGAGAGAACTACTCTCAGCATGATGCATATCGAATTGAGGGACCAATGACCTTGTAGTTTGGTCCCTTTAATCCCGTCAGTCCAAGCCAATCCCCAAATCCTCAGTTATTTATTGGATGTATTCCAGTCTCTGCCTTCCCCTGTAGCTTTTATTCTCTACAGCTCCATGTAGTACTTTGGAAGGTACTTAACCGATGTCCTGTCATCTTGTCTCATCTTCTTATCAGTGTTTTCCATACATTCTTTACCTCGCCGATTCTGTGGAGAACCTTCTCGTTCCACACCTTTTCAGTATACGTAATTTTCCCCATTCTTCTGTAGCATCACATGTCAAACGCTTAGAGTCTCCTCTTTTTCTGTTTTCCCACCGTACACGATTCACTACCATACAACGCTGCTCTCAGAACCTGCATTGTCAGAAATTTCTTCCTCAAATGAAGGCCTACATTTGATGCCAGCAGACTTCTTTTGGCCAGAAAAGCCCTCAACGCCTTTGCTAGTCAACTTTTTGTGTCCTCTTTGCATCATCCATCGTGGACTGTTTCGCTTGCAAGACAGCAAAATTCCTTAACTTCGTCTACTTCGTGATCATCAGTTTCGATGTTAAGTTTCTCTATCTTCTTATTTCTGCTACTTCTCATCATCTATGTCTTTTTTCGGTTTACTCTCAATCAGTATTCTATACACATTAGACTGTTCATTCCATCCAACTTATCCTTTAATTCTTCTCCACGTTCACTGAGGATAGCAATGTCATCAACGAAACATATCACTGATACCCTTTCATGCTGAATTTTGATGTATAAATTGAACAGTAGGGGCCAAAAACTGCATTCTTGTCTAACATCCTATTTAATCCGAGCACTTCGTTCCCGATCTTCCAGTGTTTCTGCCCCTCCTGGTTCATGCACATATTGTGTCTTAACCGTATTTTCCTATAGCTTACTCTTTCTTTCATAATTTTAAACATCTTGCACCATTTTCCACTGTCGAGTGCTTTTTCTAGCTGGACAAATCGTATGAAACTGTCTTGATTTTCTCAGTTCTGCTTCTGCTATCAAGCGGAACGCCAGAACTACCTCTGTGGTGCTCTCTGGTGTCTTTAACTTTCCTAAAGCCAAACTGAGGGTCATCTGACAGATCGTCAGTTTACTTCTCCATTCTTTTGTTTATCAGTCTTGTGAGCAACGTGTATTCATGAGTTGTTAAGCTGATTATATGATACTTCTCACACTTACCTGCCCTTGCTGTCTTCGGAATTATGTGGAAGATATTTACCCGAAAGTTAGGTGGAATGTCGCCAGTCTCATACGTTCTACACGCCAGCGTGAATAGTCGATTTGCTGCCACTTCTCCCAGTGATTTTAGAAATTCTGATGGAAATTTTATCTATCCTGTCTGCCTTCTAATACAGGATTCCCCTCCCGCCCTCTCTCCCAAATTGACTCCGTTTTGTCCTTCTATCACGTCATTGGTCGCGAGAATTAACGGAAATGAAATGACAGATGTAGGAGCCAAGAAGGTATGTCGCAATATCGAGATAGTTCATTGTGAAATCCCTCTACGTGCTGGTACCTCACTGTTGAGGTACAAGGTACAGAGTGACGCGTAGATGGGAAGAAGAGTGGCGGGAAGTGACAGACAATAATCTGCGATTAGCAAAGTGAACAGCTCTGCCAAGCGGTACCTCCTTAAGGCCACACTGACGCGATGACATACTTCTCGCTGGTCTTCGCATAGGACTCAACGCTGTGACGCATAGCTTCTTGTTCCCGTACTGGACGATTATACAGGAGGACAGTTCAGCGTGCGGTGCTTTTGGCGTACATATCACAGTCCGCCATATTTAATAAAAAAATGGTTCAAATGGCTCTGAGCACTATGGGACTTACCATCTGAGGTTATCAGTCCCCTAGAACTTAGAACTACTTAAACCTAACTAACCTACGGACATCATACACATCCATGCCCGAGGCAGGATTCGAACCTGCGACCGTAGCGGTCGCACGGTTACAGACTGAAGCGCCTAGAACCGCTTGGCCACACTGGCCTGCCATATTTAATAGACAGTGTTATATATTCACACAAACAATAGCTATTGCCCTCTGTTTTAACTGACAATGACGCAAACGTGGTATACGTGAAATGTATTCGCAATTGCAAATATGGACAACCATCAGCTGTATAATGGAATGACGATAGTGAAAATTTGTACCGGACCGGGAGTCGAAACTGGATTTCCGGTTTATGGCGAGCGGTCGCTTTACCATTTGGCTATCCGTGCACGATTCATGGCCAAGTCCAAACTTCCATTGTCGTCATCCATGTGCCTACAACCTGTACTCGTACATCCATTATGTATAGTCCCGTGCATTTTACTTGAAAATCGCTTGCCTGGTGTTGGCAGATAAATACGATATGCATAATGGATGTACGAGTACAGGTTGTAAACAGGTAGTTGACGACATATGGATGAACGTTTTCGTAGTCTGTGGACGACACGACGCGGCAGCCCCGACTAAGTAAAACGCCAGTATAATGTGCTGAGGAGAAAGGTTGATACTGCGCAGAAAAATCCGCCTTTTCGCTCAAAGTGAAGCTTCCCGGAAGGCAAGGAAGTGAGGAGTCATTCGCAAGATATCTGTTCTTTCTCTTGGGAAGGCATACTGTTGCAACTGTCACGAAATTTTTTCTTCTCTTTGGTGCTGAATGACCTGCCAACACCTAAGAGCAGCGGGTTGAATGGCCTCTGTTCAAGTAAAAAGCCGTGTGGTATCGTCCAAAGACCGCAGTACCACACCAAAGTCTGCAACGTGCATCTATGCCACGGACATTATCGACGTCACGCTGCAATCCGCAATGACGAATGGAAGTGGCTGAAGAAGAGACTCCCTGTCTCTCAGCACAGCAGCGCCATCACACAGAGATCAATATAGAGTTGAGCATGAAAGGGCTCTGGCCCAGTCCATGACTGCAACTGAAGTAGTCAGCATAATCGAGTAGGACTAAAGACTTATTCAAATCTTAGATATAAATCTACTTCCGTAATTGTAGAACATTGTACATCAAGAGAAGAGTTTGCTAATTAGTGCGTAAGTGATGCTTTAGCAGACAGTGTCAGTTGTAAATTATCAAGCTTTCCTGTGGCAAAGGATTTTGTCAAGTTAAGTAAGTCTCTTTATCTTTCAAGTAATAACGTGAAGAAATATTTCATATGTTGTAGCTAAGATGAACCATCTCCCAAAGCAGTCAAAGAGCCCACAGTTCTGGCTGGGCGATTATAGCTCTGTCAGGTCATAACAAGCGGGATACAGAATCGTTGGCTGATTTTATAAGAACATCACTGAGTCGGAGCTAGCAGGCCAGCTTCGGAGAGTTTCAGGCGTAGGTTACAGCAGACTGGCCAAAGAAGAAACTCTCTCCGAAAACGGGGATTAGGCATTGAATCTCTTGAGACATGGCTTATGTGGGAAAAGAGACAATGGGCTACCAGTTAAAACTTTTACTAGGAGAGTATTCGGGTAATTCGTTAAAAATACCGTTGGACAACTTTTGATGAAGCCGTCTGATTGGAGCAGTTGATTTTTCTCGGTCTTCTGGAGAGCTAAAATAAAACAGTTTGGCCGGGAAAGCACTTCTTCCACTGTGGGAGAGAACAGTCTTGTCTAAAAGCACTCAGCCGTCAGCTTTGGGAGAGAACACTTAGAATCTGTCTTCGGGTGAGAAGTCTTCGGCTTCTGCCAACAGAGAACTTGCTTTTTAGCTTCCGCAGCATCCAGTGGCTGATGCCCAGCTGTTGGCAACCGACCACACCATCCACCGAACTCCATTCTCCAGCATGTTAATTATGGTGAGAACTCGTAGCACTGGCAGTCGGGAAATGAGAGTTGTTAGCCGCCGGTATGCGCTTTGCGTAGGCGGTATTAAGTTCCGCGACTTCTACGGGTAGTTTGTATGATCGTAGCCTCACCAGTGACCAGGATATTTATGTTATTTCCATGTAGTTATCATTCACCCTTCTGCCAACATCGGTGCAATCACTGTGTAATTGTAGCGTTCATCTGTGGTTTTTTTTATGGTGTGATTGCAGTGTTCATGTTTTTCTTGAATGACTTGACATGATAAGCGCTCCCATTATATTGTCAATTGCTCTTAAATATTAGTTTTCGTTCTCTCTGTGTTTTATCAAAAATGGTTCAAATGGCTCTGAGCACTGTGGGACTTAACTTCTGAGGTCATCAGTACCCTAGAACTTAGAACTACTTAAACCTAACTAACCTAAGGACATCACACACACCCATGCCCGAGGCAGGATTCGAACCTGCGACCGTAGCGGTCGCGCGGTTCCAGACTGTAGCGCCGAGAACCGCTCGGCCACCCCAGCCGGCTCTGTGTTTTATCGATCACGATAACATTTCGTCATAGGATCATATGCATGCATGAACACACAGAGAATATTGTAGTAAACTGGGGTCAGTTTGGACCAATATTTCGTTTCAGTAGCTACACGATCTCAGACTTGTCATTTCCGACATCTTTTTGAAAGAACGAATACCCAGAATTCACTTACTAGACCCATCCATTTCATATACTTATTCCATTGCACGGCTGTTTCGTTACAGTAATTGAGTTCATAGAGCGGTGACAACTAAGTGGCATGTCGAACTCAGTTGGAGTTGAGTTTCTGTGTTTAGCCCGACTTGTTCCCTAAAATTTTAGGGATTAGTTTTTATTTTTTTATCAGACTTGCTTCCAAATTTTTTTCTTTTCTTTTTCAAGTGATCAACTAGCTACATATCCATGAGTAATTGTTTTAACCTCCGGCTTGTGTTACGTATGTTTTAATTGGCAGTTATATAACATATAACCATATTTTTGCCAGTCTTTCAACACTGTGAGGCAGTGTGATTAAGTGTGTGACAGTGAAATTGTGGAAAAGTGAGTAAAATTCCATATAAGATTTACTGTTACTTGTTTTATAGCACTTCAGACGTAAGGGTGCTAATAGTCTCACGGATCACACCCATAAGCGCCCTCCGCCCTCCCCCTCCCCACACACAGTTAAAAACCAAGGTCACGTATCATACAATTTATTAATAATTTTGTCAGGGAGGTATAAAGCGGGAAGTTGTCATGACGTCAGAACTTGAAGCCAACGTCCGCCGTGTTAGTACCGCCAAACATTAGCTTGTGATGAAAGAGTTTTGATAAGAAATGGCAGTTTGCACCATTTACAGGTCTATCAGTTGTTTTGATGATAGTGCAAAGGAATCAAATTTCATTTGTGAGTGGACTCGTTCAAGAGATATTTTCCCTTGTATATATGAATTTTAACTGTGCTGGTTACTTTTACTACAGGAGTTTTATGTCCGTTGTCTGACTTAAGATTTCCTACAGTTACAAGTATAGAGCACTCTGGTTTAACGCCGTCAGAAGGAAATATTGCTGACCGTCCAGACATAGCAAAACATATTCTTGGCATTTTCGGGAAGAGGACGTGGACGGAACGTCAGTTTCGTTATTCCGTATTAAAAAAAAAAATGCTGGATTACGAAAGTAGCCTTTTCACATCAAAAACTTCGCTTCTTGGTACTCGAAACATGTAGCAAAGAGGAAGTTACATTAACGAGGCAAAATGTGTCGTATTACTGGATCAAATCTGCCTTTAAGACCTGAAAAAGTCTGAAAATGCCTTCCTAACACTGTTACTTACGAAAGCACTGTACAGTTTTTCTGTTTACAAGAGCTGTTGCGTGAACACGACAGAAATAAAGAGCAAGAATGAATTTGTAAACAGTAGACCGCTAATGTTCAGGAACTACTAACATGGCGGCGCGGGCTCACATCAATGTACGACCTAAGTCTGTAGCGCCACCTTCCCTTACTGTGCTTCATGGTTTTCGCTCATCAGACGCGAGCATCCTCAGATGTTAATTGGAACGAAGTGAGTGACTTTATACTTTTGTCTAGATTATTCGGGTACCATGAACTCAGCTGTTGGCTTGAAATAGTCATACACCTTTTATGACAAATTTCATTAAGGAATCATTATGCTGGGATGTGATACGTTAGAATTTTCAGTTCCTGGAAAAGGCCTCCGCAGGACGTTTTTGATGTTACTGAAACAGAAACTAAACTCCTTCCGAACAGGCCTTGGAAGGCCCAACGTTACCGACTGGCCGCCGTGTCATCCTCAGCCCACAGGTGTCACTGGATGTGGCGGGGCATATGGTTAGCACACCGCTCTTCCGGCCGCATGTCGGTTTACGAGACCGGAGTCGCCACTTCTCAATCAAGTAGCTCCTCAGTTTGCCTGACTACATTCGACTCGCGAACAACGCTCGGGAGACCGGATGGTCACCCATCCAAGTGCTAGCCCAGCCGACAGCGATTAACTTCGGTGATATGACGGGAACGGTTGTCAACGACTGCGGCAAGGCCATTGGCTTTTTGATGTTACTCCAAACGTAATTTCTGTTGCACTGTTCTGAACTCGGAAATTTTGAGCTCGACTTGACGAGTTTCTCCAAGATATCACCTGACACAACATCATGGAAAGAAAGTAAACAAAGATTCGCGCCTTTTTTTATTTTTGTATCACATATTCCTTTCATCTTCCGCATTGCAAATAAATATTTATCTAGGCAGTTTAGTAGTTCAGTGGTATGCTCCTACCAGTTCAATTTGTTATCAAGTAGTGATCCCTAAGATTTAACGTTATCAATCTCTTCCCTCTACTTGCATTATTTTAACTATTTACAGAGAGGAAGTCCCTTGAGAGTTCTGAAGTGTATATAGTGTGTCTCTTCAAAGTTAATTTACAAATAGTTAGGTAGAAACCATTTATTAATGAGCATGAACATTTCATTAACTGCTCTTTTTAAAACGATACTTGATTTGCTATTTATCATAATGTTTGTAGTACCTGAAAACTCAAAAAAGTACCATTTGTGATGTCACTGACGAAGGACCATTCATGCAAAAAAAAAAAAAAAAATGGCCCTAAGATAGAATCTTGTGTCACACCACATGTAATTAGTTGTCAATGGGGTGGTGACTGATACCTTAACAGAGGTCTCTTTCCTATTGAAAGTCTTTGTTGCCTGTTGGAGAGGTACGTTTTTAACCATTTTGTGGCCTTTCCTTTGATACCATAATATTGTAATTTACTTAAAAAGATATTGTGATTCAAGAAGTCAAACACCTTCGATAGGTTATTTGATGATCGTCTTATGCCGTCACATTACAGACAGTTTGCTTCAGTCGTCGTTATTTATTCGAAAAACTGGGACGGTAGGGTTTCATCTCAAACTCTCCTGAACTACACCGCGGTTCTCAAAACTTCAGCCCATAGCGTGATGGTGAAACGTTAGTGGCGTGTACGTGGGCTGCTTTATCGCGATAAATATAATCAAACTAAATCTCCCCCATTCTTTGCTTCGGCCACAGCAGCTTACGCTCAGCATTCAAGCAGTAGTCGACTCCAATATGACGGTATTATGCCGTCAGAATAAAACTATTTTTAGTAGTCCACACAAAAACCATTATCGATCATAACTGCACATTCTCGCCACAGGGAAAATAGCTTGAGAAGAAAAGATGCTTTACGCTAACAGTCCAAAGGGAAGAAGAGCAAAGAACGTGTGTCATGTCCTTACGATGTTTTCTTCGTATTTTCTGAGTGAGGAAGCACGGATGGGAATGTGAGTTTAAACGTAAATTGGGGGTGGTGGACCTTATTTTAGTAAAGGAATTAGCTATGTATGCAGTTTGTGACATGCGCTCGTTTTATTTGCGTTGTTGCTATTTGAATATGGCAGACAAACTGTTGAAACCCCAAGTGAAACATAACAAAAAATCAAATTACATAGTTTACTGTGCTAAAATACTGGCCCGTTATACTTGCTCAAACAGCCAAAACACTCACCCACGAAACAGATAACCAAAATAGTATGAAAATATTATTCAGTGTCATTAAATATAACTATCCACAGACATGTAGCACAAGTAACCGTCGATATTACGATTTTGTACACATTAAAGGGCGTTAGTGTCGGACAAAACATTAGCTTGGTAAACATCAAAATACTACCTTTGATTTGATCTCATTGGATTAGAGCAGCAGCAGCAGCAGCAGCAGCAGCAACAACAACAACAGAGATCATGTTTGCGCTGACGCGCGCACCATATAAGCGTTTCATCGCTTTAAGTTTACAAAAACTTACCACGCATAAAGTTGTAGGCTGGTAGATCTTTTAATCTGCGCTGAATATTATTACGTATATGTTCGTACTGATATAAAAATTTCCCGTGAATTGGTAGCCAAGTGAACGAAAAAAGTAGTGCGGTAATAACCTTTACATTAATGACAGCAGCGTAATTTATCAGAAGCAGTTTTGATAATTTTTAAATAAGGTTCTGATACAGTCTGACATTAATGACAACCATTTAACGATCTATACTACCGATGGAATTACGTTTACACGCTCGCGCGTGAATCACGAAACAAAATAATTTTAAGTCAAACAGATACCGAAAATTATTACACTCTAGGACTCAATGCAGAATGAAATAAGTGTCAGTAATAACCATGGCTTAGTACAGATAGAGGGAGATCGAAAGAATTTTGTGAATTACAAAATCATCAACGTTTACGCAACTTCCTTTGGTCTACCGGTAATGCAAAAGAAATATCTTTCCGCGTATGAGAGGTTGTTTTCTATAAAAGCCCATCACAGGCGCCTCTGTGTTACTGCGTTTTACTTCGTTGTTGGAATCTAGTACTCTTTGACGACAATTGTTCACGATGCTTGCATTCGGCGATCATGAATGACGACTTCAGACTGTTTATCTGTACGTTTTAGGCAGTATTCCGACAATAACCCTCTTCATTTTATAGTCGAGATTTTATACAGCGGGCTCCCGGTATCAAGACGTGTACAACATGAACATGAGCCATATAATTCATTACAGAGTGTAGCTGAGCACATACTTACTCACTCTACACTAGCCACGGAACAGGATTTGTCTGCTTTGTTGTTGATATAGCCCATAGTTTATCCTCAGTTAATCACAGCCCTTGTTCTGTTCAGATTAATCCAGTTTCACGTGATAGTATTAAGTGTTTTGTTAATGACCAATGTACCGTATTTATTTATTTGCGTAAGACGAAGCACTTCGAAGAGCAGCTTAACGGAACGGACAGCGTCTTGAAAGGAGGATGTAAGATGAACATCAGCAAAAGTAATGGAATGTAATTCCAGGTGATGCCAAGGTAATTAGATTAGGAAACGGGACATTCAAAGTAGTAGATGGGTTTTGCTGTTTGGGCTGCGATATAACTGATGATGGCCAAAGTGGGAAGGATATAAAATGGAGAATGGCAATGCCAAGAAAAGCGTTTATAAATAAAAGAAACTTCTTAATATCGAATATAGATTCACGTTAAACGAAGTCTCTTTTGGAGGTACGCCGCGCGGGATTAGCCGAGCGGTCTCAGGCGCTGCAGTCATGGACTGCGCGGCTGGTCCCGGCGGAGGTTCGAGTCCTCCCTCGGGCATGGGTGTGTGTCTTTGTCCTTAGGATAATTTAGGTTAAGTAGTGTGTAAGCTTAGGGCCTGATGACCATAGCAGTTAAGTCCCATAAGATTTCACAAACATTTTTTTTTTCTCTGGAGGTACTTGTCGGGAGTGTAGCCCTAATGGAAGTGAAACATGGACGATAAAAATTTTAGTACCTTTTGAAATGTGGTGCCGCAAAAGAATGCTGAAGATGAGATCGGTAGATCACGTAACTAATGCGGAAGTACGGTATAGAATAGGGAAAACAGAAATTTGTGGCACAACTTGACTAAAAGGAGGGATCGATTGCTGGGACACATTCTGAGACATGGAAAATATCACCAGTTTAGTATTGATGACATCTGGGACGTGTGGCGGGGCCGTGGGGATCGTAGAGGGAGACAAAGAGATGAATACAATAAGCAGATTCAGTAGGATGTTGGTTGCATAGCTTTCCGATGAAGAGTCTTGCGCAGGATAAAGTAACATGGAGAGCTGCATCAAACCAATGGTCGAACGGAAACAACAACAGCAATACCACAATTTGCAGTTTAGTCACAGTTATGATACCCGTCGTACTGTTGATGTTAACGTCACCCAACATTGTTTGAACTACCGGCGCGAAATTGTTATCCATACTTCTAACGAAACCGTCCTGTGTATTGAGTTCAGATCCACAGATCACCGGTCATTTACCGCTAGTCACTGTCATTGTACCTCCCTTAGTAATCCAGTCCACACGGCGATTACTACATTGTAACAGCATCACGACACACGGGAAAATCACGAAGAGCCACGCTTTACCGTCCCAAACTCTCCCCCGACAGATCACTATCGACATTGTATTCTCGACTCACTATCACAACAAAGGTTACTTACCCGTACTTCGGCCGGCCGCGGTTCTAGGCGCTTCAGTCCGGAACCGCGTTGCTGCTCCGGTCGCGGGTTCGAATCCTGCCTGGGTCATGGATGTGTGTGAAGTCCTTAGGTTAGTTAGGTTTAAGTAGTTCTAAGTTAGGGGACTGATGACCTCAGATGTTAAGTCCCATAGTGCTTAGAGCCATTTGAACCATTCGAACCCATACTTCGAGACTATTAACAAATAAATTTGCATTTAAAGTGCACGTAGGTACTTGAACTAAATATTAGACAATAAAACAAAATAAAAGTATTTACATGCCCCCTCCTCTTTAGCTATATCGTTACGAACTCTGCTCTTCACGTATACATTATCTTAACGAATTAAAATTAGTTAGCTACATTTGTCTGCTTTCTTACATTTGTTAAATTTGTCACATTTGTCTGCTTCTGGCGAATAAAGACCTGGAGACATCGACACGTCGCAGCAGGGCGTAGATAAATGTACGAGGGGCGTTCAGGGAGCAATGTAACACTTTTTTCTGAACGTTGGTTGGTTTCATTTAAGATTCCAACATATCATATTATTCCCCAGTCTTTTGTTTATAAAACTCTATTTTTCTACACAATCTCCGTTCAATACGACAGCCGTACGCCACCTTACTGGGAGGTTATGTATTGGCGCGTGGTACCACTCTATATCGGAACCAACGTCTTGCTGCTTCAATAACCTCTGCATCATCCTCGTATTGCTTCCCGCAGAGTGCATCCTCCATTGGCCCACATGGAAGTCGGAAGGTGTAGGGTGAATGAGAAAGAACGGTATAATGAAAAGTTGTGTGAGCTGCTCTATGGTGGGCGGACTTACGTTATGGAGAACGAGAAGTTCTCGTTTGCATTTTTGTGGCGACGGACACGCTGAAGTCGTTCCTTCGATTTCCTTAGGGTAGCACAAGACACTTCTGAGTTGGTCGTTGCACCATGAGGGAGGTCATCAAGCAAAATAACCTTTCAGAGTCTCAGAAGGCCGTCGCCATGTTTTTATCGGGTGAGGGTGCAGCTTTGAACGTTTTTTGTTTCAGAAGAGAGGTGGTGGGGCGCTTTCTAATGGACTACTGTTTTGTTTCGGATTCGAAGTGAAGAACCCATGTTTCATCGCCTGTGACTATGTTCGGCAAAAAAATTGTCAGGATCACTCTCGCAACACGCAAGTAATTGTGCGCGGATGGTCCTTCGCTGCTTTTTATGGTTTTCTGTTAGGCGGCGAGGAACACAAGAGGCACAAACTTTCGAGTACCCCAACTAGTGGACGAGCGTGTCAGCACTACCAACGAAGACGTTAAGTTGTGCAGCTAGGAGTTTGTTCGTGATCTATCAGTCACCTCGAATGAAAGCGTCGGCACGTCCAACATTGCAGGAGCCACAGCTGTAAAGCCGTCTGCACACGGACCGTGCTGTTGAACGTTAACGTTGAGCGTGCTGAGCTCAACGTGCTGCTGAACGCTCAGGAACGATGCGACTTGTGCATACGGTACGTGGGCCCCAACGTGGTATACGCGATCGCATCTCACTCCAGCGGCAGTTGAGGGATGTTTCTAGGTCGTAAATCACACTGTTTACGCAACGGGGGCGAGTAAAATTCCCATATTAGCTCTATTAAAACGCACATTTCCTCCACCGTCCAAGAAAAGGAAAGTACCACGTCCAATCAGTAAGGACAGAGGCTTATAAAAGTTTCATTACAAACAGGGCTGTACAAATTTGGAATACTTCCCCGCATAAGAATAATAAATAATGTATATTATTTCATCATTCCCACATTTTAGTAAAACCCCAAGGTCAGCCTTACTTGATCACTGTTCCTAACCAGTAGCAGAATCTTTGCAACATATGAATTACGAAGCGTAAAAGAAAAAGGAGCAAAATATCTTTATACAAGTAGAGCAAACTGTCTTGTAGATTAAGGCAATTGAACAAAGTCACCCCTCAAAAAAAGGTGAACTTTTATTTACATAACATCAAATATTATAGTATATACTTATATTAAACCAATGATAAAGTATCAGAACGTAATAAAACGCGAATGTTAGGAAAAAATATGGAAGAGTCAAGATGCGAACCGCCGCCCCGTCAAACAACTCCTGACAAGACCGTGACTCTACTCATTACGCTAAGCCAACAACACACTCCATTCATCTAATCATAGTATGTTACCCTTTGCTGCCGGCCGCTGGTGGCCGAGCGGTTCTGGCGCTACAGTCTGGAACCGCGTGACTGCTACGGTCGCAGGTTCGAATCCTGCCTCGGGCATGGATGTGTGTGATGTCCTTAGGTTAGTTAGGTTTAAGTAGTTCTAAGTTCTAGGGGACTTATGACCTCAGCAGTTGAGTCCCATAGTGCTCAGAGCCATTTGAACCATTTTTACCCTTTGCTAAAAACCTTAATCGTAAATATGTTACCAATTGAAATTTAATTATAACAAATTATACCAAGAACAAGGCGTTTTGGGTGGATCTTCAATGTGTCGCTGCCTTCAAATAGCCTACTCTCATAATACGCAAGTCACAATAACTCTTTTGCCACGAATATGATGTTTCTCATTATTTTATTGGAACGAATCCCACAGTTAACAACGGTTTTTCCAGTGAATCTCAACTTGCTGGTGCCCAGAAACGGCATATATACATATAGGCTTAAAATGAATGCCAATATGGCGCCTCACAACTCTGTACTGAAGAGAGACGGCGTATGTATGACGTAGGTCGCGTTGTGCCATCTCATTCGTCAACGCTCAGACGCACGCTCAGAATATCTGACATGCCAGATATTGCTCTGCACGTTCGGAAAGACTCCCGAACGTGCTATTCAACGCTATGACGTCAGAAACTCGGCACGCTCAACGTTCAGACGCACGGTCCGTGTGACGACGGCCTTAGGGCCGGCCGGCACGCAGTACATCGGAGAGGTTTGCATCCCCAACGACTCACCGTGCTTTTGTTTACTCCCAGGTCTCCGTAGACATTCTACAAGCGCCTATGAATATCAACGATGCTCTGGTTTTCCACCAAAAGAAACTCAACAACAGGTCTCTGCTTGGAACCCACATTTGATACAGACGCCATTTCGAAGCCTACGTATAGCGCCGTCAAGTATCGGATCTTCACGAAATTATAGGGGCGGAAGCGGAATATTCCAACATGTCCCACAACAAATTCCGCATTTTTTCAGTCTATATTGGCCGAGAAAAAACTGTTGCATTACTTATTGGCCGGTGGTGGTGGCCGAGTGGTTGTAGGCTGCTACGGTCGGAGGTTCGAATCCTGTCTCGGGTATAGATGTGTGTGATGTCCGTAGGTTATTACGCTTAAGTAGTCTGTCCTCAGAAGTTAAGTCCCATAGTGCTCAGAGCCATTTGAACCATTACTTTTCTCTGCCTCGTGATGACTGGGTGTTGTGTGCTGTCCTTAGGTTAGTTAGGTTTAAGTAGTTCTAAGTTCTAGGGGACTGATGACCATAGATGTTAAGTCCCATAGTGCTCAGAGCCATTTGAACCATTTTTTTGAACCATTACTTAATTGAACGTCACTTGTACATACAGGGAATGGAGAAAAATGTCACAAGATTGGGAAATCAGTATGGCATAAACAATTTAATAAATGCTCTTCCGTATTCATAATTGCAACAATAACTCGAAAAAATTAATCAGTTTTGACCGGCGAGCCACTATTCCTGCTAATAAACTATGTGGCGGGCCGGATAGCTACTCCGCTCCACTAACATTTCTCCACAGATCTGTGCGTCTGTAGACGAAGAAGGCACAACTGGAAACAGGTGTGAGTTTCGCTCGGCTAAGCGAAAGGCGGCGTGTTTACCTGGGTCTGATTAACTACTACCTGCCTCATTATTTAAAACTTAAGTACTAACGGCTAGGAGAACAGGTTTAATGCATATGCAGGGTGTACCCAGATTAATGGCTTAAACGCATACAGTTTATAAGCACCCGACACTAGAAGCCAAAACGTCTGCATAAACGTAGGTCCACAAACAATATGAGAGACGAATGCGACTTTACGGCCGCCAACCACTGCTGACGTGATTGCGTGCAAACACTGCATGCCAGTCCGTGCTGCCGTCTTTTTTTACATTGTCGAGACGTGCAGTTGTAAACGGAATGGACACGACAGTACAGTATTAGTCGACTACAATATTATTGCACCTGGGGGTGACGGTGCTTCGGTCGCCTCGTGTGTTTGTATGTGCGCTTGAAGACGACCAGACTGTGTGCTCTGCTGTTTTAACGACAAGACTACTTGCGGGGGAAGCCAGTCGCACTTCTACAGTGTGTACGACAATCAAACGAATTGATGTCCTTTTTATTTACTGTGATGTCACCGCCGTTTTACTGTGATGTCACCGACCGTTTCTCATAAAGGCCAAGGAAGGCCAGGTGCAGTAATATCGTGGTGGTCTAGCCCACAGTCAGATTGGCAGTCATGTGAGTTGTTTCCGGACCGTTAAGACGTAATCACCTTCAGTGGTTTCATTTCAGATGACAGTCGAAGAAATTATGTGTTTAACTCAGCTTTAATGCAGAACCTCCGCTTAAAATATCACATGGATTCAGTTTTACGTTCTGTCAGACAAATTTCCACGTGTCGACCAAGAAATAACGTAGTTGAAACACACCAAATACTTAAAAGGGAACCTCCCCATCGCACCCCCCTCAGATTTAGTTATAAGTTGGCACATTGGATAGGCCTTGAAAAACTGAACAGAGATCAATCGAGAAAACAGGAAGAAATTGTGTGGAACTATGAAAAAAATTAGTAAGATATACAAACTGAGTAGTCCATGTGAAGATATGCAACATGAAGGAGAACGCGAATTAAGGGGCGCCGTGGTCCCGTGGTTAGCGAGAGCAGCCACCGAACGAGAGGACCTAGGTTCAAGTCTTCCCTCGAGTGAAAATATTAATTTTTTATTTTCAGTTTATGTGACAAACTCTTATGTTTTCACCACTTTCTTGGGTGTGATTATCACATCCACAAGAAAACCTAAATCGGGCAAGGTAGAAGAATCTTTTTACCCATTCGCTAAATGTACAAGTTAGGTGGGTCGACAACATATTCCTGTCATGTGCCGCACATGGCGTCACCAGTGTCGTATAGAATATATCAGACGTGTTTTCCTGTGGAGGAATTGGTTGACCTATGACCTTGCGATCAAATGTTTTCGGTTCCCATTGGAGAGGCACGTCCTTTCGTCTAGTAATCGCACGGTTTTGCGGTGCGGTCGCAAAACACAGACAATAAACTTATTACAGTGAACAGAGACGTCAATGAACGAACGGACAGATCATAACTTTGCGAAAATAAAGAAAGTAAAATTTTCGGTGGAGGGAAGATTTGAACCTTTTTTTTTTTTTTTTTGTAACCATATATATTTATTTAAATATTTTAACAGCGATACATTTAAAAAAAAGACATTTTATTCTATTAATCTATTATCCTAGTGATGATTAATATTATTGTCATTTCATATGTTTTCGTTTTTATATTTTCCTTTTTCGTTTTTCTCTTATTGTTTGTTCCTTAAACCCTTTTACATGGCCATTTGTCTTTTTTTTTTGAGGGGGGTAGACATTGCAGGACAGGCATAACAGTTTATATTTGGCATCGTTGCATTGATTTGAGTTTATGTTTCTGTATGTGATGCACTTGACACAGGCACATTGTGTATTCTGGTTTGATCTTTTCCTCTAGTTACACTGTTTAGTGGGACAGTGTGAAGGAAACGTCACCATGATAAGTGGAGCAGAAGTGGAAGAAACTTTTTTTTTTTTTTACATATACTACAGAATATACCTAATTGAAGAAGAGAGAAAATTTTGTCATATTACATAAGAGAAGCAGAAGGGATAGTGTGAGTAATCAATAGAATTTTATAGGCACAAAGTAAAGGAAATCAAATATCTAATAATAATGAGTAGTTGGCACTTTCCACTAAGGAGCACTTTGTGTCACTGATTCCACTAGGAAGAAACACTTTATACTACTATACTTCACTATTTGATGCGAGAAGAGAAAGCACTTTATCTTTTTTGTTGCACTTGTTCACTATCACTGCACACGTTATTCTTGTGGTGAGTGTGGTGAGGTGGCTGGTGGCGGTGCTGAGAGTCACAGGCTGGGAAGGACTCTGGCGATTGCTGTCTGCAGTGGAATCTGCAGGAAGTTTTTGAAGTTGTCGTGGTATCGCCTGTGCTGCTGGGCCGTCTTGTTCTCCTCCCAGAGGTCCATCAGGAAGGCCAGCCGGTCAGTCTGCCTCCGCGCTACGATGGCGTGTGCCGTCATGGCGAGGATCCAGAGAGTCGCCAGTCGCTTGGGTCGTGGAAATGGGTTGCAGTCTGGGGCGGTGATTGCTTCCACTGTGATGCTTCCCGGCGCCGTTCTGTTGATGTGGGCCACCATCTGCTGGCACGCTTCCCAGATGTTGATGGCATTCCCGCACGTGAATCGGTGCTCGAGGGTGTCGGTCATGCCACATACGTCACACTTGTCACTTGCGACGAGTTTTATTTCCGCCAGTCTTTGGTTGGTTGGTACCGTTCTGTTAATTATTTTATACCATGTCTCCTTCGCATGTTTAGGCAACATGTTTTCTGAGACGTTCCCCCATACTTGTTTCCAATTGTATTGCGGGAGTTTTTGTTCAATTTTGTTTTTTGCCGGCTTCCCCCTGAGGGCCCAGTATATTCTCTTGGCTGTTCTGTGGCTGGGGTTCGCCACGGTGTCCAGAACGTAACTTTTGTTGGCGTAGTGCAGCCTGACGTGTCGCATTCTGCAGGGAATGTGTCTCGTGTCGACCGGCGCTACTTGTGATGCGGGCTTGTATCTTCCAATTATCTCGGCTGTGACGCTGTCAGGGTTTTTGTCCTGGATGGCGAGCGTTCGTTTCAGTAGAAGGGCTGCACATTTGGTCTTTATATCAACTAGACCTAGTCCCCCTTCTTTTGTTGGCAGCGAGCACGTTGCTTGCGCCACTTTGAATATATTTCGACGCCACAACAGGTAGTACACTGCGCTCGTTAGTGCTCGCGCAATTTCTGTCGGGATGCTTAAGATTTGCGCCAGGTACCAAGCTTTCGACAGGATCGTCGTGTTTATCAGTTCTGTTTTCTGGTGGATTGTTAGCTTCCGGTTCGCGTGCTGTCTGGAGAGACCTCTTATGGTGTGTAGCACGTCCCTCCAGTTGTATGCGGCCATTCTAAGTGGACAAGACTGTATATATATTCCAAGAACTTTATGGCTTTCTGCTATTTTATACCATTGGCTGTCTGGTTTGAGTCGTTGATTCCCTATCGGCAGTAGCACTGTTTTTCTGGGGTTGGTTTGGGCGCCTGACGCTTTTTGAAATGTATTCATGATGGTTTCTACTCTCCCAATATCTTCCTGGTCCTCAATAAAGACGCCTAGGTCGTCAGCGTAGGCTATACATGCTACTGCTTTGCCTCCTACGGAGAAGCCTCTGATGTCGTTTGTGAGTTTCCGCAGCAGCGGGTCCAGTGCTATAGCGAATAGAGCCATTGACAATGGACAGCCTTGCCTCACGGATTTGTCCAGTTTTATCAGTTTTGTTTTCCAACTATTGATTATTACTGTCGATCTCGCAGTACTTAGTATCTTCTGGATGATTGCGATGAACTTTTGCCCAAACCCGAGTCTGTTTAGTGTCTCTACGAGATATTTGTGGTCGATCCTGTCGAAGGCTTTGTTGAAGTCCACCGAAATTATGGCACCTGCGCTTCTGGTGGTGGCTGCCTGTGCTATTATGTCCCTGTAGGTGCATGTGGCGTCAAATATATTTTTCCCTGGTACCGCACATGTTTGCCACGGACTGACGACTTTCCTCATCGCCGATTTCAGGTTGTTTGCGATGCATTTGGCTATTATTTTATAGTCGGCGTTGAGGAGCGTAATCGGACGAAACTCTTCAATGCGGCGGGCGGCTCTCTTCTTAGGGATGAGTGTTATGGTCCCTTCGGTCAGCCCAGGTGGAATTTCCGCCCCATCGAGTATCTCGTTCACCATTTCCGTGAATTGCCCTCCTAGCACGTCCCAATATGCGAGGTAGAACTCGAGCGGGATGCCGTCGGCGCCGGGTGCTCTTCCTCTTGCGCTGGTCCTCATCGTTTCTTTGATGTCATCCACGTCGACATTTTCTGTCAGCAATGCCCTGTCTGCGTCTGTGAGCACGCTCCTCGTCTGCTGGAGGATTTCAGCAGTTGCCGCGTCGTCTGTCGCTTCTCGACGGAACATGTCTCGGAAATAGTCCTCGATGTGTTTTGTTAACTCCGTTTTCGTCGTGAGCGTCTTTCCCTGCTTGTCCTGAAGCTCACTTACGCACTTTCCTGCGCCTCTCTCCCTTTCCCTATTTAGGTGGTGCATGGTGAGTGGCTCTTCATCCACCTCGCCATATGTTTTACTTCTGGTGAGGACGCCTCTTATTTGCTGTTTCTTTATTTGAAGGAGTTTTGCCTTGATTCTCCTCACTCGCGGCAGGTATTGCTGGTCGTCTGCTGGTGCGTCGAGTGCGTCTTTCAGGCACTGCTGGTAGAACTCGGCCGTGGTTCGCCTCCAGAATGACTTTTCCGCGCTGTATCTTATCAACAGGCTGCGCATTGTCGGCTTCGCTCGTGCCAGCCACCACTCGGTCGTGCTGCTGTAGCGTGCGCGCTGTGCCAGGCATTCTTGCCACATTTCCACTATTTGCTTGCGCAGTTCCGCGTCCTGCAGGTGTTCCGTATTTAGCTTCCACGTGCTTCTTTTGCTGACGTTCTTTCCTTTTTGGAGATGCAGGCTGCATTCGTAGCTGCAGTGGTCCGAAAAGATGACAGGATAGACTTCGACGTGCGCAACATTTTTAGTTGCTGCTCTGCTGATGTATATACGGTCCAGTCTGCTTTTACCATTTTTGTGGTGGTATGTAAATTCAGTGTGTGTTGGATGGAGAAGGCGCCACGAATCTTCTACTTTCAGTCGTCGGATCAGTTCTTGCAGTTCTGGGCACATGTTTGCTACAGGTATTTGGTCTTCAGCTGCGGCGACACAATTAAAATCTCCTCCAATGATGATGTTGTTATTGTTCTGCATCAGCAGTTCGGCTACTTCTTCATTATAGAAGGTGCTTCTTGCTCGCTTGTTGTCTGTACCAGAAGGTGCGTATATGTTGATAAAGAGCGTCTTTTCTATGCTTAGCGCTATCCCTCGGCCGCTTGACAACATTTTAGTCCCGCCAAAGTCGATCCCGTTCCGTACCATTATTGCCGTACCGCATTGGGATTCTGGATCTATATTTGTGATTGCCGCATATCCTGGTATCTGGTTTATTTTAGTCGTAACCACTTCTTGCAATAGTGCAACGTCTGTTCTTCTATGGTGTAGGAAGTCCGCGAGGGCTCGAATTTTTAAAGATGTGCTCATTTTATTTATGTTAACTGTGACAACTTTATAGATTGTATTTGCCTGCCTGCTCATTTAGTTTATTAGTCGGTGCTATAGTCTGTGTCCATGCGGACATCTCTCTGGCTGTTTTCTCTTCGGTCCTGTGACGAGTTGGAGCTGCGTCTTTTCTTGTTTTTCTTTGCGGGTTTGTTTACCGTTTTCGTCGTTTGTGTCTGTTCGTCGTCTGTATTTTGTTGTTTTTTCGGTTTGTCACTGCTTCCCCTGGTGGATGACTTTGCGGTGACATCGTCGTTTTGGTTGATCTTTAAAACTTTTCTCAGGTGGTTACTCTTCTCCTTTATCCACTGCTCGCGCGTCTGCTCCACGGTCGGGACGGCGCTCCCGCCCGCGGGCGTCTTCGCGTCGATTTGCATATTTTCGGTGGCCTGTTCCTCTCGTAGTTCCTCCTGCACCTGTTGTTGTGGCGCGCGCTCAGTCATCGGCTGACCTTGCTGCTCCGCCTCGTCCGAGCTGGTGTCGCTAATCTGCCTTTTATCTGCGTTTCCTGCCGGCTGGCCCGTAGCGGGGACAGGGACCGGTTCACCCTCGCCCGAGGGGGAGGGCTGCGCGGCCGCCGCCGTTGTCTCCGCCCCGGCTGGGCTGCCGCTGCCCGCGTTCTCCTGCTGTGGCGCGTCCGCGTCCCTAATCGGGGGAAATTCGGCAGCGAGATTCTGTGCTCTCCCAGCGTATGTATCTTCTCGGGGCAGCTGTAGTGGTCTTTTTCGCGGGCATTCATTTCTCATATGTCCTGTAGCGTGACAGATGGAGCAGGTCTGCGGCTGTCCGGTATACGAAACGAAACCCCTGTGCCCGCAAACGTTAATGAAAGACGGGATATGTTTTCTGAGCTCCATTTTTACCGTTCGGACGCCCGAGTCCACCTGTATTCGGTAAGCGCTCCCCCATTTTTCTCTTGTTAGTCCAAAAACATTCCCATAAAGCCTACAGCTCTTAATGATTTCTTCGTCCGGTACTTCAAACGGTAAATTGTAGATTTTGACGTTACGGATCCCGTAGCCAGAAGGCTGCATCTGAACGTTGCTTAGTGACCCATCTCTGTGTTTAAATTTCCAAGTTCCCCCATTTGTATTCACCAGTCTGTCAATTTCTGCGGGATTTCTTATTTTTATAAACAGAGCGTACAGAATAAAGTCCAACTGAATTCCAAGAATGTCCTCTATCGGCACTTTTACGTCATCAACTATCCAATTGTGGATGTCGAAAGCAGTCGGCTTCTCTAAATTCCTATCAAACGTGCACTGGATCGTGTCTTCACGATTAAGCGTCGTCATGATTTTCCGATTTTTAAACGTTAAGGGTACAAAGTTTTATACTCGCCAAGTAGCTGCAGCTCGGCGTCCACCTCAGGCGGCGGCGGGCGCGGGGTCGGTCTCGTGGCCGGCCGGCGACGGCGGGGCGGCCGGGAAATCCTCTGCTACCTGGGACGCACAATAGCGAGCGGCACACGTGTTCACAGGCGGGCAGCCAACCAAGGACCTCTCGCTCCGCAGTTACTCACGCTAACCACGGGACCACGGCGCTCCTTGAGTCGCGCTCTCCTTGATTTTGCATATCTTGGCATGGACTACTCAGTTTGTATATTTTACTAATTTTTTTCATAGTTCCACACAACTTCTTCCTGTTTTATCGATTGATCTGTGTTCAGTTTTTCAAGGCCTATCCACTGTGCTAACTTATAACTAAATCTGAGGGGGGTGCGATGGGGAGGTTCCCTTGTTAGTGTGTTTCTGTGGCCATCATCCGCAGCAAGCACAAAAATATTCATTTTGTAAATAAAATCCGCCTTTTCTTGGTGCAATACAGCAAGAAAGGCGGTTTTTATTTACAGAACGAACACAAAATACTCTTCAGCCATACTGAGATGACAAAAGTCTGAGGATATCTGTTCAAAATGTGTGTGAAATCTTATGGGACTTGACTGCTAGGTTCATCAGACCCTAAGCTTACACCCTACTTAACCTAAATTATCCTAAGGACAAACACGTACACTGATGCCCGAACCTCCTCCGGGACCAGCCGCACAGTCCATGACTGAGGATATCTCTTAATATTGTGTCGGACCTCGTTTTTCCAGCCGTAGAGCAGAAAATCGACGTGACATGTTCTCAACAAGTCGGTGGAAGTCCCTTGCAGAAATGCTGAGCCGTGCTGCCTGTATAACATCCCTAATTGCGAAGGTGTTGCCGCTGCATGATCTTGTGTGCTAACTGACCTCTCTATTATGTCCCATAGACGTTCGATAGAATTCATGTCAGGCGATCTGGGTGGCCAAAATATCCGCTCGAACTGTCCAGAATGTCGCGAACAATTGCGGCCCGGTGACATCGTGCATTGTCATCCGTAAAATTTTCATATTTGTCTGGGAACATAAAGTCCCTGAGTGGCTGAAAATGGTGCTAAAGTAGCCAATGATCGGTTCAGTTGGACCAGAGGACTGAGTCCATTCTATGTGAACACAGCTCATACCATTATTGAGCCACCATCAGTTTGCACAGTACCTTGTTGACAACATGAATCGAAGAGTTTGTTGGGTATGCGCCACACTCGAATCCTACCATCGGCTCTTACCAACTGCAATCGGGTCTCATCTGAAGAGGCCACGGTTTTCCAGTAATGTAGGGTCCAACCGATATGGTCACGAGCCCAGGAAGGTTCTAGCAGAGGCACTCGCGCTTGTCGTCTGCTGCCATAGCCCACTTACGCCAGATTTCGCCCCCTGTCCTAACGGATTCGTTCGTCGTACGTCCGATATTGATTTCTGCGGTTATTTCACGCAGTGCTGCTTGTCGAACACTGATAACTCTACGCAAATGCCTCTGCTCTCGGTCGTGAAGTGAAGGTCGTCGGACACTGTGTTGTCCTTGGTGAGAGGTAATGCCGGAAAAGTGGTATTGTCGACACACCCTTAATACTGTGGATCTCGGAATATTGAATTCCCTAACGGTTTCCGAAATGGAATTTCCAGTGCTACCATTCAGCGTTCTAGGTGCGTTAACTCCCGTCGTGCGGTCAAAATCACATCGGAGACTTTTCCACGTGAATCTCCTAAGCACAGATGACAACTCCACCAATGCTCTGCCCTCACACACATTGTGTGCGCGACACCATCGCCGCCAGTGTACCTGCATATAGCTATCCCATGACTCTCGTCACCTCAGTGCTTGTTTATTGCATCACAACCCAGGTAAAACTGCCGAGGGTTTAGTGCCCGAAACCCAACGTGAGACTGACGCAGTAATAACTTGATGCTTATTCGTCTCTGACACCGGCACTGGTCCTTTTATAGGATCCAGCAATTACAACGTTACTTTACATATTATTTAATTTAAACATAATTTAACTTACAATCGAAATTTAGTTGCTTTCACAAAGCTGGTTACGTATGTCTCATATGATAGTGTGGTTAAATATGTCGGTTTTCATAATTAAATTTCACGAAATATTAATTTATAACTATAGTTTAATATTTTTGTTAATTACATCACAGTTACAATATACTTGTGTAATCACTATTACCCTTTTGTGTATTAAACCGCCGCGGTGGCCGATCGGTTCTAGGCGCTTCAGTCCGGAACCGCGCTGCTGCTACGGTCGCAGGTTCGAATTCTGCCTCGGGCATGGATGTGTATGATGACATTAGGTTAGTTAGGTTTAAGTACTTCTAAGTCTAGTGGACTGACGACCTCTGACGTTAAGTCCCATAGTGCTTAGAGCCGTTTGTATTAATCCCACAACGGATGATTTCAGCCTGTGTTTACAATATGTTTGACTAATTTTTGGTTTGTAATACAACCTTTCTATATTTTTATCAAAACTGAATACTTCTGGTTTAATTTCATCATACAACTAGTTTTCATTGATGCAGTAATGTAGTAATATTACACATTTAGAGAACCGGCATTTGAAACTGACTGCAGGACGATTCTATTTCCACCACGCACTTTCGCGTACAGACCAGGAAGTTGAGGTAAGAAAAATGTGGACTCGAGATGACGGTGATTGGTTTGTGGGGCGCTGAACTGCGCGGTTATCAGCACCCGTACAAAGTCCCAATTTTTTCACTGTCCAATTTCTTTTTCACTGTCCAATCTAGACATTGTCACGAATGATGATGATGATGATGATGATGATGATGATGATGAAATGATGAGGACAACACAAACACCCAGATCCAGGGCAGAGAAATTCCCCAAACAAGGCCGGGAATCGAACCCGGAGCGTCGTGATCGAGGGGCAGCAAAGCTAGCCACTAGACCACGAGCCGCGGACAAAATGAGGACTCGTACGGAGGTATATATCGCTCTATTATCGCCACCTTACAGTGGCTAGCGGAGTGTGTATGTAGATGAAGCTATAGATATTCACATGGACATCGCGCGATAGTACTGCAATCTCCGAATTGTGTGGAGTCGTGCTCTGCGTTTCCTATTGTCCTACTGAGTTACCTTAACGCATCAGTTGTATTGTACGAGGGTTAGTGGTAAAATGAAACATTATTTTAACGAGGAACGTGTGAAAATGGTTCAAATGGCTCTGAGCACTATGGGACTTAACATCTGAGGTCATCAGTCCCTAGAACTTAGAACTACGTAAACCTAACTAACCTAACATCACATACATCCATGCCCGAGGCAGGATTCGAACCTGCGACCGTAGCGGTCACGCGGTTCCGTTCTGAAGCACCTACAACCGCTTGGCCACAACAGCCGCCGAGGAATGTGCGGATAAGCATTTTATGTCTGGCAGGGCTAACGACAATGCACACGAGGCTGCAAGTGCTTGTACGAAGAAGCATATCCTGCCCAAAAGAAGCCCGAAAATCAAACGTTTACAAGTGTGCATCAACGCCTTCAAGAAACTGGGAGCTGCTGCGGGAGTGTGTAGGTCTGTACGAATTACACCCGTGCTTGAAGATGTGGTACTCTTAACAGGTGAACACACTCCATGAATCTCGATAAGAACACTTGCCACACACATTCCTGGAATGAGCCACAGTAGTGTTTGGGGAATAACGCATCGCAATGCACTGTATCTGTACCACCTCCAACGAGTTCAGTGACTTAGTGAGGAGGACTTTGGTCCAAGACCAACGTTCATCCAGTGGATGTATCAACAAACTGTTCGACAGTAACATTGTATTTACAAGCTAGCTGTACCCAGCTGTGGCGCAGTCTACGTTAGTGGAAAAGAAAGAAAAGAGAAAGCACACGTTGGGTATACAGCCTAATCTCCTTTTCTCCCCATCTCTGTCTGTCTCCCCCTCCCATTATCTTTGTCCATCTCCTCATCTTTCTCTATCTCTCTCTGTCCCTCACCTTTTCCCCTTCCCCTTTACCTGCCCACCTTCTCCCCCATCTCTTTCCATCTCCTCCTGCTCCTCTCCGCGCCCCCGCTCTCAATCCATCACCTCCTGCACCCTTTTTCTGTCCATCTTTCGTCCTCTCCCTCTTCTCCTCCTACTCTTCGCTCTGTGCATCTCATCCTTCCAGTTTTCTGTGTCTATTTCATCCCATCTCTCTGTCAATCTCTTCTTCCCCTCTGTCTGACATTGAGCCCTATTTATTGTTAATGTAAATTCAGATTTGGTGATAGTATTCTGGTCATCTACCAGTAAGCCATAATGCAACATCCCTGTTTGTCATGTGTGTTAACAAAGTTTCATTAACATACACACACACACACACACACACAATATATATATATATATATATATATATATATATATATATATATATATATATATATATATAACAAAGATGCTTTAACTTACCAACCGAGAAAGCGCTGGTATGTTGATAGACACAATAAAATAAAAAAAACACACACACACACAAATATTTAAGCTTCCGCAACCCATGGTTGCTTCATCAGGAAAGAGGGAAGGAGAGGGAAAGACGAAAGGATGTGGGTTTTAAGCGAGAGGGTAAGGAGTCATTGCAATCGCGGGAGCGGAAAGACTTACCTTAGGGGGGAAAAAAAGACAGGTATAAACTTTTATTACAGTAACATGTAAACATTTTAAGTAAATCAGAACCGCACATTTGAGAATTTTGGTAATAACGTGTATTATACGAGTATGTATTAAAGATGTACTTATATTAAATAACTAGGTACCTAAAAACATGCTCGTATTAGAATTCAACGTTGTGTCAAAATTTCAAACCAATCCGTCAAGAACGTTCAGAGAGAATCGCTTTCGAATAAATGAACATTTACATTTTTGTTCATGTTGGTGAAGCAGGGTTCAACCGTAACGGTGTGTTTATCACAGTTTTCAAGTTTGGAATAATCTAGGCTCCAACGCAGATGCTGTACACGAGTCTCAACATAAGCGACATTTCTTATTGAATGTGTGTTTAAGGGAGCTAGCTAGATGAGCGTCTTATTGGGCAGTAAATGTTACCAAACAGACCCAGTGGACGGAATTGCATTCTGTTTCTGCGGCATCATCTTGCAGGATTGCTTGAGGATTTTCCCTTGGAGCAACGCCAGAGGATATGGTACACGCATGATGGAATAACGGCACATTTTGCTGCTGTGATGAGAGGACATCTAACCCGCCGATACGGACAAATGTGGATTAGGCGAGGACGACTTGTATAGTGGCCTCAAGGATCACTTGATCTGAACCGTATGGATTTCTATGTGTGCGGCTACTCCGGTTAACACTGTTGAAGAATAGGAGCAGACACCTGTCGGTACTTACCTGGAATTTTAAAACGATTCAGTCATGTTTGAAAAGTTTCGAAACTCACTGCTGTGACGGATTCATGGCTGCATCTCAGTACAAGGACGACAGTTTCAACACCCCCTTTAACCAAATGAACACTCATGTACCTCTTGTCTTGTTCATTCAAAACGTTGCACTTCTACCAAAGTGTTTCTCATAACCTTCCTTAATGTTTTACGGTATTTTTACCTTTACCTAACTGGAATAGCGTTTACACAGAATAAATTCATGAGTGGCTGGTAACCATAAAGTTGCTATTGTCTCGCAAACGATTAGCGTTTACTGTGATTCTTTTGCTTTTAGTTTCGTGTACGTTCAACGTCAGGCGTTTACTCAATTATTTATGGTACTCCCAGTATAAGTATTTGACATTTGCTAAGCGGACCAAATACTTATAAATTATTGCATTTCCTTGGAAGGTTAATCCGTGAGATTTAGTTCCAAAAGTGGTAGTGTACTGAAAGTGACGAACTGCCTCCTCCGTGTAAGAAGACTCTCACACTTACTACTCAGTTCTCGTGACTTTACATAATGAAGGGCGGGTGCTGCATACGTCGTCCGAAAGGTAGAATGTGTCAGACACCAGTAATTCATTATCATTTATCCTTTTTTCGTTCAAAAAAGAACAAGTGGAGACTATTCCTATTATTTAACGTCATCGTCAATTTGTCACCAATTTGCCACAGTTTCATCGAAGTAGTACGGTAATACATAATGTGAACGTCGAACCTACTCAAGATTATGAGGGACAAGATAGCGTACTTCGTCAGTTAACTGTACCTATTACGTAATCTAATGAATTATTCTTCAGACTTGGCAAGAGCTCATCATCATAAGGTGTTAAGAAAAACAAATGAGACAGTTTGAGTACCTGTTGCGTAATGGTGCCAGACAGCGAGCGACACAGCTTCTCATTGGACAACGACCCAATCTCAGAAAATTAATACATTTTTTCTTTTTTTGACAATGGTGTCTTGTGTTAAAACAGATAATTGTCCTTCTCTTTCACCTGTTGATGGTGTCTATTTTACGAAGTTTTATTTGCTTGCCTTGCAGTTGACATTTAATCTCTCTGGCCGAATGCACTTAGTGTTGCCTTCACATCGCCCTCCAGCGTCTAGGGGACTTTGGTGAAGAAAAAGTGGCGACAAGATACGAAGATTCGTCGGTGGGGGGGGGGGGGGGGGAGAGAGAGAGAGAGAGAGAGAGAGAGAGAGAGAGAGATGTGTGCCGCGTGCTTACTAATCATGTAGCTGGTGCTTTCCGACAATTGTGTTTTAACTGCGTTTTAATTGTGTCGCTGTGGCGCACAGTGGTCCAGAATCCTGAAAACCTGGCAAAAATTTCAAAACTGCTCCAGTATGGCCAACAGTTGATGTAATGTATTTTCTGGCCCTTCTGATAATCATTTTTGCATCCCAATTGAAAAATTCAAAATGGTGGATCCCATACGGCGAAAAGAATCTGGAAAAAATTAATGAAGTGAACAAAAATGTTTTCAGTGAACATTTATAATTTTAATGCTAAACTTTATTACAAAACTTCCTCTATTACTGCCTGTATTACAAAAGATATGGGCTGTATGTAGTGTGTTTGGAAATACCAGTTAGAAACTTCTAGGACATATAGAGGGAATTGACTAGATAATAATTTGAACAGGAACCTGTCACCGGAAACGTACCGTTTCCGTGCCACAGCCGTTTGAACACATTTTTGCTAGCTAGGTATGCAACAAGGTAGTCGTGATGGGAGAGGGGTGGGTGAGATCCTTACGTTGCATCAGCTGTTGTCATTTGACTGTCCTAACTCTCCGACCTGATTCGGAACTCCTAGACGTCAATTTGTATTTTCTCTGTGTAGATAATGACATTTTGCAACTGTCTTTTAAAAAAGCGACACAGAGTTTGAGTTACGACCAGTAGCTGGATTTTAACAAACAGTACATGCCTAAGGACGGAATGAAAACGAAGTCGGAATGTCGCGGAATCTAAAAATTCTCTTTCTTTCATTTTGCAGTTTTCCCTTTTGCGACCCTGGAAGAAGTTAGTTAACAAAAACCAATTGTTGATTAATGATAAAATAATGATATAAGTGTACGTAATTAAGCACATAGCTTCTGAAATCTTCAACTACATTGCTATTCTGCAAATCACTCTTAAGTGCCTGGCAAAGGGTTCAACGAACAAGCTTTGCACTTACTCTCTGTTATTCCACTCTCGAACAACGAACACCTAAATCTTCCTTTTCGAGCTGTGATTTCCCTAATTTTGTTATGATCACCGTTCCTCCCTATGTAAATCGGTACAACAAAATATTTTCACATTCGGAGGAGAAAGTTGGTGATTTCGTGGGAAGGTCCTACCGCGACGAGAAACACTTTTCTTGTAGTGATGTACACTCCCAACCCTGCATCATATCCGTGTCGTGTCCATAAAAAAAACAAATTCTGTCTGATTTCGCTAAACAAAAGTATTTCATCCGAACGACGCAGTACTTTCCCAGCTCGTGTAGCTTGGCGCGCCGCTAACAAATCAATGGCCGGGCGGTGTGGCTGGAACCGCGCGACCGCTACGGTCGCGGGTTCGAATCCTGCCTCGGGCATGGATGTGTTGAAAGGTCTCTGTTGGATTCCTTTCATGTTAATTTCTTAAATCTGTTGTCATTTACGGCATAAATTCCTCTTATAAATTTACTGTGGTGTTTCTGACTATCTGGGAGGAGACTGAGCAGTGAAACGTGTTACTTTTGCACATAAACAAGAACGATCTGTCACACCACTACACTTTAAAACACAGTTTATATGCAATTCATGTCACACAGTCTCATACGGAACCTATATCCGCTTTCTTTTATATACTGTATATGATAAGATACTGTCATCCCCCTTCCCTTCTGTGTGAAAGAATGAATGAGCAAACGTATTTCTAGTTGCATGCTGATGGTAGCAGACAAGCCTGTCTGCTAGAGAACAGTAGGACCAACGCCGGAACAGGTAGCTAAGCTTTCTAAAAGCAAAGAGGTTTCTATCCCTAGTATGGTCCTGTCCGTCCCTTGTCATGTTGGTATAGGAAGCTGCCTCTCTGGTCACTTCCGTTTTGTATACGCAAGCACCCTTGGTAGGAGTCCAGGGCAGTCTGTCCGCGGCGAGCGTCTGAAATGGTAAGATCTCCGGCTAAGCGCGTGTCTGCTAAGTCCGTAGACAATGGATTTCTTAAGTTCAGCCTAACTGAAAATTTAATCACCTTTATATCAGGTTTAGCTCTAAAATATCTAATGTTGTCTTAAATTGCAACGCAGTGTGATTCGAGTGTACAGTTCAGAATATCTTCCAGTAGTTGCTTTGTCACTACTTTGTGAGCAAACTGGAACCACGTGTTGATGATCCGTAACTAAGATCATCAACCTTAAATGCGAATGTGCATGAGATTATAACGTCTCGTCATGACAATATTTTTCAATACAGCAACTTTTCTTTATGTTCAACCCACGTGGGGGGTACTTTCTGAGACCAGTACCACGTGCTTATACAATTGTTTGACCCATCAGGTTAATAGTAAGACGTTAGTAACCAGTTGGAGGTTTTTCTTTTGTAAATTGGTTTTCGATCTAATTTATTTTAATTATCAAAATTATTGTGGAGATACACTCTTTGTGTAAACCAAGTTGACCACGTGAAGCATGTGGTGTAATCATCAAAGTAGCCCTCAGCTATTCTTTTCGGGAAGATTTCACAGAGAGTTAGTATGAATTTAGTATACCAGTGTGTGGTAATTACATGACGGACAGGATTGCGCTACGAACGTAACTTCTCTGGGTGAAAATTGAATCGGTTGGTAGTGGTTAATTTCCTCTTGCATATGTTTCAACGTTCTTCGTGTGTTATTTTATGAATGCAGTGTTGTATGCAGTCTCCCAATCTTGGCTCCATATTTGATGCGTTTTGTAAGATTACAAACTCACATTTTCACAATCCTAAATAAGGCATCAGTTTAGTTAAGAATCAAGTTTAATATGCTGAAATTTCAATGATTAATGTTAAAATAAAGTTCCAAATACAAACTGATTTATTTCTTTTTATTTAAATTCTCTTATATATATATATATATATCACCAGTTGTCGTATGACTATTAAAAGATTATAATTGTTAGTCTGGTTGGGAATTTGGTAAGCTAGACTGGATACCTGGTGAAACAGTTGCTCAGTAATGCAAGGTTAACTTCCCCAGACAGCTCACAGCTTTTAACCCGCTTTTATTGTCTATCAGCACCGCTTTCAGAAGAAATTAATGCAACAACATGTGTGTGATGTCCTTAGGTTAATTAGGTTTAAGCAGTTCTAAGCCTAGGGGACTGATGACCTCAGATGTTAATTCACATAGTGCTCAGAGCCATTTGAATCGTTTTGAACAAATGAATGCCATGTTGGATCTGAATTCAACCTCCCGAAGAAACAGCTGGCCGCTTCAAAAACTGGGATTCAATAGTCCCAACATTACTCTAGCCAACCTTTTAAATGAAACTTCTTACTTCCGAGCTTTCATTTGTGGCCACTTTTCCGGGATTCTGGCACAGTATGTGGCGACTGCAGAGCCGAGTCGCAGCTGCACGGTCTGACGTGCGTCGTTGGCGATACGCCTACGCAGTGTTTTCCTCCGCCGGACTTGCGAGTGTTTTGAAAGAGGCTCTTAACGCGACGACTACTCTCGCGCCGTTAAGGATTTCCATTAGGCGGCGGTCGCTCCCTGGCGGCCAGGTGTGCGCCTGCCTGCCTCACGGCTAGCCGTCCACTCGGCGGCATCAATAACCCCGTGTCGCCGCGCGCCTAATGACCGCGCCGCCACACTGCCCTGGCCGTATCAGCGCGGCCCCCAAATCAAAACTGTCATCGACAAACTGCCGCGATAATTGCTTTCGGCGTCCCGCTCCTTCCCCCGCGGCGAGAAGTACAATGTCCAATTATAGGCAATCGGTAATTGGCGCTGACAAGTGGCGGTGATAATGGACCATTAGCCGGCGGCGGGCGATGACAGGCCGAGTGGCTGCCATTTGTCGGGAAGGGACGCGCCGCCTCGTAAGCCAACGGGCTGCTCAGTTCGTGCCTGGTCTTTTGTTTCGAATCCAAACACCGCCGCCAGATGGTAAACACTACTGTTTGCAGTGCAATGGCTCCAGTGTGCCACGGGTTGTCCGTTAAGATGCGGTGTTATCCGTTGATGAAATCTTCTCGGGTTATCAGTCGAAACGTTGCGTCATTTTGTCGCAACGTTCCGACCAGTTTCCCACTCGTCATCCTCAGGACAATGTCCTGTTCGTGGTCAGTTCGTTCCTTTAGAGCCATTGGAGCGCAGTCTCCTCTGTCGAGTGTCCAGCGATTGAGCCATTCGCGATTCTCTGGTGGCGCCTGCGGTCCAGCGGCTATAAAGGAACGAGCCACCCATAAGAAAGACATTTTCCAGGGAATGACGAGTAGTGAACTCGTCGAAAAGTTGCGACAACATATCACGCCTCTGCTGATAACCCGAGAAGATTTCATCAATGAAACTGACCGAGCCCCATGGTGTAACGCCGCCTGCGCCTGCCTGTCTTCGATGCAAAAATTGTTCAAATGGCTCTGAGCACTATGGGACTTAACATCTGAGGTTTTCAGTCCCCTAGAACTTAGAAATACTTAAACCTAACTAACCTAAGGACATCACACACATCCATGCCCGAGGCAGGATTCGAACCTGCGACCGTAGCAGTCGCGCAGTTCCTGACTGAAGCGCCTAGAACCGCTCGGTCACCGCGGCCGGCCTCTTCGATGCATTTCCTGCTTCGGAAGTGTTACACATTGACGGTTCAACGGTCGATAAGCGAACTGGTTTTGCATACACTCACGCAGGGTGCAGTGAACTATGCTCCCTGGCAAATGGATCCAGTATCTTCACTGCTGAATTTGTGGCCATGAGATGAGCCCTTAGCCATGCTGGTTCTTTCGCTGGTAAGATGCTTCCAATCTGCAGTGAATTCCTGAGCAGCCTTCTGGGTACAGACCAATGCTACCCTCATCATGCATTAGTCACGACTGTCCGCGTTCTTCTTTCTGACCTCCATTAAGCTGGACGGCTGGTCGTCTTTGGACCCGTGGACATGTTGGGATCTCAGGAAAGGAACACGCCGACCAGTATGAGAATTTGGCTATCAGGATGCCGGTTTTGGAAATAGTGGTCCCAGAACTGGACCTTCGGTCGACTTTTCGCTATCAGTTTTGCAGGTGTGCAACTTAGAATGGTCCGCCCTGGACTCCCCAAACAGAGGACGACAAAAGGAGACCACAGCCAAGTGGCAGCCTTCCATTCGCGTTTCTCGCAGGGAATCCATTGTCCTTTCTTGGCTACACATTGAGCGGTCCAGCCTAGCCCTGACCCACGTCCACATTCTCCGACTTGAGAATCAACCTTACAGCTGATGTGGCGCCCGCTTGACAGTGGTCCACATCCTACTAGACTGCCCAAATTTGGTTACTTTGCGGTGATATATTTCCTGACACACTAACTCTCTTGCTAGTGGACGATGCCAAAGCGGCTGGCTTGGTATTAAGTTCCACCCGCGACGGTGGTTTCCACTCGTCCCTGTGAGGTGGGGCACTGTGGTCTCATTGACCGCCTTAGGGGCACCCTTCGCCTGCTCGCCTACTGCAGCCCTTGCTTGGCGGTCCAGCCTAGCCCATATCCATCCCACCACTTTATTCTCCTTATTCTTTCGTGTTTGACGTTTTTAACGTTTTGTCTTTCCTAAAATTTTGTCATCTTGTCTGTGGTACTCGTTTTCTTGAGGTAATGGACGGCGAGGTAAGGCTGGTGGGATGCAGAGGGTGCGTCTTCCATAGCATACCATGCCCTGGGGACCTCCACCCGCACTTTGGGCAAAACCGCCCGCTCACATTACGCCCTCTCACTCACCTTCTACTTCTCCTTGATTTTATATCTATCTTACTATATCTTGGCTACAACTATGCTCCCCAGGATTTGCCTTCCTCTGAGGATTATTCCTGGTTCGATACACGTAGGGTGAAGAGACTGACGACCTCGCAGTTTGGTCAGTTTAACTCCAATAACCAGCCATCCAAATTCGCCGAGGAAGCCTGCATTCCAATAAAGATGTTTCCGATCTCTCAGATTTTCTCAGCGTGATCGAGAACTTATGTGCTTTCGGATGTTCATCCAAGTTGTTCACCTCACTTTTCAGCGCGGTATTTTGACGACCGACTCATTCGCCTTCTTCAGCTATCGCGAGCTGCGTTGTTAGGCACACTTGCTGCCTATATCTCAACCAGACAGTGAGAGATCGTTGATGTCTCTGCGCTATTTACGGTCGAGTTCGATTCCCGGTGACCGCCAAGCCCTTTGATGCGCATTGTTACTCCGTGAAATGCACCGTCGCAGAGCCTCTGATCCGTCGCAGTGCCTCTGATATCGGGAGACCTGCCAAACCGCAACGAAGGTTTCAATTTAAGCAATAGTAGGCACTCAGTTCATTGAGATCTCGTCAACCACAACATCCACGAGAGCTAGAACACGCTGACAGAATAGTGTACCACGAAATAGCAATAAAATGAACAACCAATGAGCATATTGTGTGCACAAACCATCCAACTCCCAGAACTTCTTTTTCTTGGAAAAAAAAAATTCCGTCTCGTTGCAGTCCCGTCGGCGAGTACACATAATACACCTCGCAGCACCGGAAGAATAGGACGACTAGTTCGGTCGTCGAAATATCGCTCAGAAAAATTGAATCAACAACTCGGTTGAACATTCGAAAACACATCATAATATATTTATGCATTTATATAAACGCAGTCGGATCATAGACAAAAGTACCAAATCAGAGTAGTACAAGCAACTAGTACTCTCAGGTGAAGACGACGGAACGACAAATCTGAATTTAGAAGGAAAGCACACTGAAAAAAGAATCATAATTCGGTAAATTCGTAGGGACTGGTTGAAGGAACCTTTCACTAATAAGGCCCGTTATGTTAAACTGGTCAACCAGTTTTCAGCAGAAACGAAAGTAACTTTTGGTTATGTCCCAGGATACCGTTGTAGGACCACTAATGTTTTTAGCGTGGATAAACGACTTAAAATACTGGGTCACGGGAGCTGTGAAGTAGGTCACCAAAGGTGTTATTGTCTGAGGTGTTATCTTACGTTCATTTTATTTTTTAATTGCCGAATATGAAATCGGGATTTAGGTCAACCGGATTTTGCATCCCATATAAAAATTACTCCCTTCGGTAAGAAAGCTTCCTTCCAAACTAGCTTCTCATCGCTGCCTTTTTAATTTAAAAAAAAATACTCTTGTAAGTTCTTGTTTTTATCAGTACGAGAGGGATAAGCTGGTAGGAGATTATCAGGGAGAATGACAATAATGAAATGCTTCAACTTTGCTGTCACAATCAACTGTAATATCCGCGTCCGCAGCTCGTGGTCGTGCGGTAGCGTTCTCGCTTCCCACGCCCGGGTTCCCGGGTTCGATTCCCGGCGGGGTCAGGGATTTTCTCTGCCTCGTGATGACTGGGTGTTGTGTGATGTCCTTAGGTTAGTTAGGTTTAAGTAGTTCTAAGTTCTAGGGGACTGATGACCATAGATGTTAAGTCCCATAGTGCTCAGAGCCATTTTTTTTTTTTTTGTAATATCCGCATCAGGTCGAGAAATATGTACAACGTGTAACAGGTGTAAGAGCAGATACTTTTATTGATGACTGAGGACAGCGTACTGGACAAGATTTCGTCAGTATTTATTTCATTTGCAAAGTAATAATTATAGCTATTAGAGTAGTCTGCTTTTAGTTTAATTAGTAACTCCAAATACATGTAGCAATAACAACCCATTAGTGCTTATTTTCACCTTGGCAGCAACAATTCAGATATTCAAGTGTGTACGCGTGGATGCAAAACTGTTAGTCAATATTGCAGGCATAGTCCACTTAGTGGAGCAGTTATGACTACGCAGCAAGTATCTGGTAGTAAATTATCTGACTTGTTTGAGGGAAGACTGTTTGACCCAGAGAGAGGAAAAAAAACACACTGTTATGTTCATGTAAAGGTACCACACAAAAAAATATCTGCTTTATACCCGTTAATATATATATATATATATAAGCTTCCAAAACTTCATATTAATAAAATCTTCATCGTCATCGTGACGTCATCTTTCAACGAAATAACGCACGACCGCGTAAGGCCAATGCTGTCCTGATTTACCTCCATACATATGGTTCAAATGGCTCTGAGCACTATGGGACTTAACATCTGATGTCATCAGTCCCCTAGAACTTAGAACTACTTAAACCTAACTAACCTAAGGACATCACACACATCCATGCCTGAGGCAGGATTCGAACCTGCGACCATAGCAGTACCTCCATATATAGGATGTGCCCTCTTCAGCAGGATCTTCAGATCTATCACTCACTGCCAACATCCCGTTATAGCTTACCGAGAGAATTCATCAGCAACTACGAGCGAAGGACTGTGCCATAGCTCTGAAATGGCACGGAGTAACATACATGTGTCTGCCATCCAACCTCGGCTTAGCTGGGTGTCCAACCAGATTTAAGCCACTGTTTCTACAACAGGTGCCAGATCAATGTACTAAATTTTGCTACAAATTTGATAATTTATTCTTCGTACGCCGGCCGCGCGACCGCTACGGTCGCAGGTTCGAATCCTGCCTCGGGCATGGATGTTTGTGATGTCCATAGCTTAGTTACGTTTAAGTAGTTCTAAGTTCTAGGGGACTGATGACCTCAGAAGTTAAGTCCCATAGTGCTCAGAGCCATTTGAACCATATTTTTTGTTTGTTCTTCAACGAGATCTTTCTTTCGGTAACTATATGCCTCCTAGTAGTCAGAGTCTATAGTGTTAGAATCTTTTTACTTAGCTGGCTGTAGTTGCTCCTTGCGGTAATTGCTGTAGTTCGTGTTATGAAGATTTTCTGTGAGGTAAGTGACTTCTAAAATAGAAAGAATGGGGTTTGCACTATCGGGATTCTTGACTGAAATGAGTTTAGGCAGTTAAGAGTTGGAGGTAGTTTCATATTTCTTTAAATTTCATATTTTTTTCGATTTTTATTATTGTTAGGATTTCTTGCAATTCAGGGCCATTATTTTGTGTTGATTATTGGAAGTCATATACTGGAAGTCATGTTGTCACTGTGTAGCAGTCAGATTGCATTGTACTTGTATAGTGTGGATAACGAATGAATAGGTTGAGTTGTCTTTGTCAGGGAAAATTCTGTAGGTCAGTGTTTAAATGAAAAAATAATTAAAGACATAGTTTCAACGTTGAGGTGACATAGCGATATGAACATAAACAGACGGTGATAGTATTTTGTACACAAGCTATAAAAGGGCAGTGCATTGGCGGAACTGTACTCAGTTGATTTATGTGAAAAGACTCTAATATTATTATGCCCACATGAAGGGAATTAACAGACTTTGAACGAGGAATGGTAGTTGGAGCTAGACGCATGGGACATTCCATTTCAGAAATCGTTAGGCAATTAAACTATTCCGAAACCTACAGTGTCAAGAGTGTGCCGAGAATGCCAAATTTCAGGTATTACCTCTCACCACGGAAAACGCAGTGCCCTACGGCTTTCACTTACCGAGCGAGAGAAGCAGCCTTTGCATAGAGTTATCAGAGCTAACAGACATCCGACACTGCGTGAAATAATTGCAGAAATAAATGTATCAAGGTGGGACGTAAGACGAACGTATCCATTAGAACAGTGCGATGAAATCTGGCGTTAATGTCCAGCAGATGGCCGACGCGAGTGCGTCTGTTAAGAGCACAATATCGCTTGCAGCGCTTCTCCTGGGCTCGTGACCAAATAGATTGGACCCTACACTACTAGAAAATCGTGGCCTGGCCAGATGAGTCCCGATTTTACTTGGTAAGATATGATGGTAGTATTCGTGTGCAGCGCAGACCGAACGAAGCCGTGGATCCAAGTTTTCAACAAAGCACCTGCGGCGGCACGTGAAATTACGACATACGCAAACTAAAGATAGATCATTAACGTCATCCCAAAATTAACACTTCACTCGAAAACGATTTAATGGTTACGCGTATCCCGAGTAACTTATTACTGCATCCGAGGCTGTTTATATCAACGATACCGACGCGACGCGACTCCCGGCAGAGGTGGTGCGCTAATCAATGTCTGGAGAGAACTGGGGCCTTCCTTTTCTCGCGCAGCGTTCTTACATATAAAGCCGCGGTGCGGACGGCTAAGGGAACGCCTGATCAAATCTGCTCTCCCGACTAGCCGCTGGGCTAGTAATGCACCACTTTAAGTTATCGAATAAATCATTGCTTCCTTTCCTGATGGCCAATGAAGCTATTAATTTAATTGTGCAATCAGCACACAAGTAAGTAATCATAACAAAAGTCTGACGTGGCTAAGTCAAATATTTTGGGTGAGAGAATTAATTTAATTACACTACACTCAGTAGACGAGCTCTGAACTTGCTCTTTGGAGATACGCTATAGCTATAGTTTTATAGTTATTCTGTTGAGACTTCTCACATTTTTATGATTATAACGGATCTCCTTTCTACTTAAGTTTAAACATCCTAGCTTTATTTATTCGCCTACTTAATCTATCTTGCTTCCTTAATTTCTAAGACAAAAACCAGAAAATCATGAATTTCAACTAAAATTTTAATTTGTGAGATCCAGAATACTGTTTCAACTAAATTATTATGCAAAAGGAACCTAAATATAAATTTTTAAGTTTCTAACTCTTTTCTGTCGTGCCAATGATTTTTACAGTAAAACGTCCAAATTTCGAAAATGGTTAAAGTTATTGAACTGATATTGAACACATATTGATTTAGTATTACTCCTGACATGCTAGAAACGTTTCAGGTTATTTACTTGATTTTTAAAGTATTGCGCAACATTTATGACGTCAGAGCTAGTTACAGCGGACTGGCTGGCACACAATGGAAAGACTGATGTGAATTTTATAAGGCGTGAGTAGGCTGCTTCCCTACAAATTGTTTGAAGAACATTCCGGACAGTTTGAGCGATTTATTTGGCCACCCAAATCGGCCAGCGTGAATCCCATCGAACATTTATTGAACATAATGGAGAGGTCAGTTCCTGCACAAAATCCTGCACCGACAACACTTTTGCAACTACTGACGGCAATAGAGGCATCATGGCTCAGTACTTCTGCAGGGGACTTCCAACGACTTGTGGGGTCTGTGCCACATTGAGTTACCACACTAAGTCGCCCAAAACGAAGTCCGATGAGGTATTACAAGGTATCCCATGACTTTTGTCACCTCAGTGTATGTGGATAATAAGTAAAATTTTATTTTCAGTCCTGCTTAGTGTTGCAATTTTAAGGTCACTTGTATGTATGTGATGGGTGATTGCCCCCCATCCTTGGCACACTATTCATGGATTTGGAAATAATCCGCTTCCCTCACCACAAAAAAACTCTAACGAGTCCATTATCGTCACTTCCTCTCATGTGAAATTTGCGACATCATTTTGTTGCATTTTGCTTTTTCATGATGTAAACATCATCAGACAAAAAGGAGCTATCGGTGAAATCCAGCAGCCCTTTTCTCTCTCGCATGCAGAAACTGGAACTTAGCACGAACAACAGCCGAGCGGAGCGGATACTTCGTGTCTTATGTACTCGCACTCGGGAGTGCGGCGATTCGAATCGCCGTCCCCCTCACTCCCCCCACCCCCTCCACCCCGAATTTAGGTTTTCTGCGGATTCCCGAAATCGCCTAAGGCAAATTCCAGGATGGTTCCGTTGAAATGAACGCGACCGATTTCTTTACCCAAACTTCTCAAATCAGAGCTTGGGCATCGAGACGTTAAATACTAATCTTCCTTCCTTCCTTCCTTCCTTCCTAATACTAAGTTTTCACTAAGAGCAGAGGATGAATTGAGATCGACAAGATTGTTTTGCATTTATTATTCACAACGTCCAACTGAGGCCTGATAAATTCTGGCACGCTGTATAGATAGTCGAAGAAAAGACAGTTCCACAAAACGTTGAAGAAAGCAGTTTCCTTCCACTCACACCTGTTAGTCAGGAAGGAACTGTTAAAGTAAAAAAAGAAGTTGAAAAAGTCCTCTTGCAACAAAAATTTACCGCTATTCTGTAGGTTCTGTAAGATCCTCTCGTAAGGCTTTCACAAACAGAGAAATATTGCAAGCGTCTCAGCTACTTTTCCTCTCCACAACGACAGTTTCCATTAATGCAGAAAGTGGAAATCACAGACGCTGCAATGTACAGCCTGGACAGAAGCCATGAAATCTATCTGTGGTGTGCTGTTGATTTTCTTGCTACGCAAGGCATGCATCCTTCTATTCGAACTTGCTGTCGGGAACTAGCTGCACTACACGCAATTATTATGAATAGCTGAACGCGCTCCCGTACATAGCTGCAGCGTCTGGCGCTGTTCTTTTGAAAATGAATCAAGTGACGTAATAGCTGAGTAACCTCCATATAGAACTGTACAACTGCGTGTCGTCATTACAACATCGATAAAGCAATATAAAAATAAGAAAGAAGAAAGGCATACGAGTTATATTCATGAATGCGTCGTTACAGGTAAAATAGCGAAGTACTAACGAGGTTTGTCAGAAAACTAGTTTTCCGGTTGTCGTTTACATTAGCTAAAGATTTCTAGGAATCTCCAGTAATTCAGTGGGATATGCGGAGACCCACTAGAGTGACTTTTGTGATGCTTCTATTGCTTGCACAATTATCAGTTGTTTATTTACAATTGAGTTAGCTACTGACATAGCATTTCATTGGTAATGTTGTGTAAAAGAGATAAAACGTAACATGTATTGTACTCGTAAATTATGTCACGATTGCAACAGTGACACAGAAATACACTCCTGGAAATTGAAATAAGAACACCGTGAATTCATTGTCCCAGGAAAGGGAAACTTTATTGACACATTCCTGGGGTCAGATACATCACATGATCACACTGACAGAACCACAGGCACATAGACACAGGCAACAGAGCATGCACAATGTCGGCACTAGTACAGTGTATATCCACCTTTTGCAGCAATGCAGGCTGCTATTCTCCCATGGAGACGATCGTAGAGATGCTGGATGTAGTCCTGTGGAACGGCTTAGCCATGCCATTTCCACCTGGCGCCTCAGTTGGACCAGCGTTCGTGCTGGACGTGCAGACCGCGTGAGACGACGCTTCATCCAGTCCCAAACATGCTCAATGGGGGACAGATCCGGAGATCTTGCTGGCCAGGGTAGTTGACTTACACCTTCTAGAGCACGTTGGGTGGCACGGGATACATGCGGACGTGCATTGTCCTGTTGGAACAGCAAGTTCCCTTGCCGGTCTAGGAATGGTAGAACGATGGGTTCGATGATGGTTTGGATGTACCGTGCACTATTCAGTGTCCGCTCGACGATCACCAGTGGTGTACGGCCAGTGTAGGAGATCGCTCCCCACACCATGATGCCGGGTGTTGGCCCTGTGTGCCTCGGTCGTTTGCAGTCCTAATTGTGGCGCTCACCTGCACGGCGCCAAACACGCATACGACCATCATTGGCACCAAGGCAGAAGCGACTCTCATCGCTGAAGACGACACGTCTCCAATCGTCCCTCCATTCACGCCTGTCGCGACACCACTGGAGGCGGGCTGCACGATGTTGGGGCGTGAGCGGAAGACGGCCTAACGGTGTGCGGGACCGTAGCCCAGCTTCATGGAGACGGTTGCGAATGGTCCTCGCCGATACCCCAGGAGCAACAATGTCCCTAATTTGCTGGGAAGTGGCGGTGCGGTCCCCTACGGCACTGCGTAGGATCCTACGGTCTTGGCGTGCATCCGTGCGTCGCTGCGGTCCGGTCCCAGGTCGACGGGCACGTGCACCTTCCGCCGACCACTGGCGACAACATCGATGTACTGTGGAGACCTCACGCCCCACGTGTTGAGCAATTCGGCGGTACGTCCTCCCGGCCTCCCGCATGCCCACTATACGCGCTCGCTCAAAGTCCGTCAACTGCACATACGGTTCACGTCCACGCTGTCGCGGCATGCTACCAGTGTTAAAGACTGCGATGGAGCTCCGTATAACACGGCAAACTGGCTGAAACTGACGGCGGCGGTGCACAAATGCTGCGCAGCTAGCGCCATTCGACGGCCAACACCGCGGTTCCTGGTGTGTCCGCTGTGCCGTGCGTGTGATCATTGCTTGTACAGCCCTCTCGCAGTGTCCGGAGCAAGTATGGTGGGTCTGACACACCGGTGTCAATGTGTTCTTTTTTCCATTTCCAGGAGTGTACAACAACCAAACTATAGTACATATTAAAAACGTGTGTATGAGATAAATCGAGATAATTTTTGGTCCGATGTGTCATACGTGGCGTGCATAGATCACCAGTAGAGATTGTAGTACTGTTTAGATTTCACGTTCTTGTTTTCTGCTGGGCAGAAGATCAAGTTTACTTACATTGCGACCAAATCTTTTCAAATGGTTCAAATGGCTCTGAGCACTATGCGACTTAACTTCGGAGGTCATCAGTCGCCTAGAACTTAGAACTAATTAAACCTAACTAACCTAAGGACATCACACACATCCATGCCCGAGGCAGGATTCTAACCCGCGACCGTAGCGGTCGCTCGGCTCCAGACTGTAGCGCCCAGAACCGCACGGTCACTCCGGCCGGCCCAAATCTTTTCGCATCTTTTCGTTCCAGTGGAGGAAATGATCACACAATCTGTTCAAAGTCTAGTAGGAGAGCAATTATATTCAGGTAATTAACTTTTTTTACGAAAACAGTAGTAAAGGTTCTTTTTTATTTTTAGATTTACGCACATATGATGTACCGCTGTAAATGTCTTAAATCGGAACTGCAATTTGATTCATATTACTAATGTCTGACAAAAGTACGGACAGCCAGTAAATGAGATTTAAAACAGTTCTTCGGTTCGATGTTGCTATGTTCGAAACGATCACAGAAGGATCTCTATACAAAATAGGTTCACCAGATTCATTTTCTCGCTTCTGTGTTAAATTCGACGTTACTAATTTATCTGCAATCTGTTTTAAGCGGATTTTGGAAATTTCATTCTTTCGAGGCCTTCGAACAGGATTCACATTTTTAGTATGTACTCAATGGACGATCTACATTTGTTTTCAGCTATTTGGCGTATGTTCCACAATTTATTTGTAGCTTTTTCCCCCCTGTTTCGATTCTTTTTTCTCTTTTTATGCGCTCTCGGAAACGGGCACCTATTTCATGGGTCGTGTAGTTCCCCCGGCTTAATCGCATCATCTATGAACGCGCCTCTCATTAAAGTTTGTAATAGAGTCGCTAAGCATATTTCGCACTTCCAGTCGTTGCCACCGATGATGTCCTCACTTATCATTATGTTTCACGATCCATAGCTCGACAGGGCTACGCATCGGATCGACATTAGGATTACGTGGTATCATAGTTATCTCACGCGAATTAGGCTAATCGTCGAATAATTTCCAGATAGCATTTACGTTCACCTGGGGTGATTACCACAACAGGCAGCATTAGGACAAATGATACCTCCCGTGTTCTGTTCACTGCATAGTATAAAAATTACCCGCACAAGAGCACTATGAAAATCCTGTACAACAGTGCCGTACATTAATTCCAACGTGACATTTTTTGCTTTCAGTTTACGCTTGAATATTACCTGAATGCGACCTAACATTTCCTTTCAGTATAACATTCAGTTATAGTTGTTTTATTATTGTTGTTGTTTTGTTAGCTACAACAGTCTCATCGGTGTGCAAAAGCCACTTTAAATTTCTTCCATCGCTCTCTCGCCACGTTACCGTCGGCCATGATGGTCCTTCCACTCCATCTACGTGATAACTCTGAAGCTCACAGTTAAGTGCCTTGCACAGGGTTTATCGAGTCACCTTCAAGCCATTTCTCTACCGTTCCACTCTCGAATGGCGTGCGGATAAAACGAGCACTTAAATCTTTCCGTGCGAGCTCTGATTTCTCATTTTCATTGTGATGATCGTTTCTCTCTGTGTAGGTGGCCACCAGTAAAATATTTTCGCAGTCGCAGGAGAAAGTTGGTGATTGAAATTGCATGAGAAGATGCTGCCGCAACAAAACCGTCATTTTTTTTAATGATTGCCAAACTTCACGTATCCTGGCCGTGGCACTCTTTCCCCTGTTTCGCGATAATACAAGACGATATGGAATCAATTTGATATTCCCTGTCGGTAACTCTCATTAATTTGTGAGAATAAAGGGCTAGTTGTGTTCAACAAGAACAGTGTTTTCTGAATCCGTGGTAACTAATTGTTCAAAAATCGTTGTCCACGACCTAATTCATAATGGTTGAACACAGTATACGAGGTGTGGCTAGAAAAAAACCGGACTAGTACTGGTGAAACAATAAAACGAACGCAATAAGGCTGAAAGTCGCGTGGCCTGTCACGTGACTCTCGCTCCGCCTACTGCTCGAGTTTCATCTGCCTCCTGCACTCAGTCTGCCCGTGGCGTCTGTTTTAAGTAGTTGACGTTTTGTCTGTGCGTCGGAAAATGTTGAGTGTACAGAAAGAACAGCGTGTTAACATCAAATTTTGTTTCAAACTAGGAAAATCTGCAATTGAAACGTTTGTAATGTTACAACAAGTGTACGGCGATGATTGTTTATCGCGAACACAAGTGTTTGAGTGGTTTAAACGATTTAAAGATGGCCGCGAAGACACCAGTGATGACACTCGCACTGGCAGACCATTGTCAGCAAAAACTGATGCAAACATTGAAAAAATCGGTAAACTTGTTCGACAAGATCGCCGTTTAACAATCAGAGCAGTGTCTGAGTTAACAGGAGTTGACAAGGAAAGCGTCGAACAAGTTTACCGATTTGTTCAATGTTTGCATCAGTTTTTGCTGACAATGGTCTGCCAGTGCGAGTGTCATCACTGGTGTCTTCGCGGCCATCTTTAAATCGTTTAAACCACTCAAACACTTGTGTTCGCGATAAACAATCATCGCCGTACACTTGTTGTAACATTACAAACGTTTCACTTGCAGATTTTCCTAGTTTGAAACAAAATTCGATGTTAACACGCTGTTCTTTCTGTACAATCAACATTTTCCGACGCACAGACAAAACGTCAACTACTTAAAACAGACGCCACGGGCAGACTGAGTGCAGGAGGCAGATGAAACTCGAGCAGTAGGCGGAGCGAGAGTCACGTGACAGGCCACGCGACTTTCAGCCTTATTGCATTCGTTTTATTGTTTCACCAGTACTAGTCCGGTTTTTTTCTAGCCACACCTCGTATGTTCGAAAATTCTATTGCTAATTTACGCTAGTCTTCTGGGTTTGTAATTCAGCGGATTACTCCTATTTCCTTTCTTGGATATTGAAGTGATTTGTGGAACTTTCCAGTCTTCAGGGACGGATCTTTCTACGAGCTAGTGGTTGTATGTGATTGCTAAATATGGAGCTATTGCATCAGCATACTCTAAAAGGAACCTGATTAGCCTTGCCTTTATTCAGCGATTTAAGCTGCTTCGCTACACAGAGGACGCTGCTTATAAATTACTCGTGTTGACAGTTGATGTAGATTACAATTCTGGGATGTTCACTTCGTCTTCTAGGTGAAGGAGTTTCGGGGAAACGTGTGTAGTAATTCTGTTCAGTGGCGGTGTCATCAGTGGCATTAACATTGCTGTCACGCAGTGAAGGTATTGATTGTGTCTTGCTTCTGGTGTATTTTTGCATATGACCAGGATCCATTTGGGTTTTCTGCCATATTTCGAGATTCACAATTCCTTAACTCACTCGACAATTTTTTAAAAATTTTTTCCATTTTCCACTCTCGTTATGGTTCAAATGGCTCTGAGCACTATGGGACTCAACTGCTGAGGTCATTAGTCCCCTAGAACTCAGAACTAGTTAAACCTAACTAACCTAAGGACATCACAAACATCCATGCCCTAGGCAGGATTCGAACCTGCGACCGTAGCGGTCTTGCGGTTCCAGACTGCAGCGCCTTTAACCGCACGGCCACTTCGGCCGGCCCACTCTCGTTATAAGAGCATCTATTTTGTCCTTACTTTGTTCTGTCTGTGGCATACATCGATGTATTCCTTTGTCTAGGTGTTTTGTCTGTTCCTAACTTCTCAGTTAACTATCTTATACCAATATCTCCATGACGAATTGTTCTTTTTAGAGATTCTCGTTCCTGCTCCGTGAACTACCTAGTCTGGTATTCAGTACTGCTGTACCTACAGCCTCAAACTAACTTCGAACGAGCGTCATGATTCCTCTTGTTTGCTGTCTTCAGTAGGAACACTGGTCTGATGCAGCTCTGCACGATAGCCTACCCTGTGCAAGCCTCCTCATATCTGCGTCGTTTGTTCGAACCACGTCCGTTTGAACCAGCTTACTACAGTAAAAACCTTGCTCGTCTTCTATACTTCTTACCACCCACACTTTCCTTCATTACTAAAGTGACAATTGTTTGATAGCTCAGGCTGTCCCGCACCAACAGATCCCTTGTTTTAATTAACTTGTGCTATACATTGCATTTCTCCCCATTTAGATCGAGTCCTGTTCATTAGTTATCCGAGCGACCATCTAATCTTCAGCTTTGTTATGTAGCACCACATAAAAGTTTCTATTCTCTTCTTATCTAAACTATGTAAGCATTAGTTTTTCACTTCCGTACAAGTCTATGCTCCAGCCAAGTAACTGCAGAAAACATATCTCAACTTTAAAATTTATTTTCTATGCTCACAATTTTCGCTTTTGAACTTTTACTATCCTTTCTACTTCGGCCATTGTCAATTGTTTTGCTGCCCAAATAGATAAAGTCATATATTTTTAGTGTCTAATGTCCAGATATAATGAGGTGAGCATTCGTTGGTTTCACTCGACAAGATTACAATCGTCTTGTTTTACTTTTCAAAGCAGTATACAGCCCTTTCAGCTGATCTTCTAAGTCCAGTATCATCTCTGGCAGATGTACAATCCCATCAGCGAACCTCAACGTTATTATTTCTTCACCCTGAAGTTTAACGGCCTTTCTACTTTCCTCCTTGGTTCCCTTTACTGCTTGCTCGGTGTACGAATTGAGTAATATCGGAGATAGGATACAACTCTGCCTACTCCTTTCTCAGCTGTTGCTGCCCTTTCATGCCACTTCACTTTTTGCAACCTCCACAATTTCATAGAATGTGTTCGCCAACAGTATCAAAAGCTTTCTCTATAATTACTATAAACTTAAATATGCCTTTCTTCAGCGTATATTTTAAGATAAGTCGTGAAGTCAGTATTGCCCCGCTTGATCCTAAATTTCTTTCCATCTTTCTGTAAATAATACATGTTAGCTCGGAAGTCTTCACGTTTGTCAGCACCTGCTTTCTTTAGAATTAGAATCTCTCGATAATTCAGCATCCCACTTCCTTGTACGTCGACTGTTCCTAATGATATGCTTAATCTTTACTGTTTGTCTTCTTTGTTTTTTGACTTCTTTTTCCGCAATTGCACACATGTATACAAGTCGTATAGTTTACTGCCGCCTTTAGCAACCGTAGCTAAAGTATTATTCAGACCAGGCCTGCGTAAGACTTTTATTACAGTTGCTAAAGATTTCAATTAAACTATACAACGTGTTTAACCTTCAGCCTACTTTTCGTAATTTACAAGTACTTATAGTAGTCTGTACTTACTCCTGAGTACGCCTTACTGCCCCAGCGTAATGGGTTGTATTAATCAAGTCTCTGAGGCAGTCACATGTATAAGTACCCATTACGTATTCTCGGCATTTTATTACTCTAGTCTCTCGTACAGAGTCAAATGCTTTCTGACAACCTAGGAGTATAGAAACCATGTGTTGGCCTACATCCAAGGTTTGCAAGATATCTTGGGCAAAACGAGCACGGTGTCTATCGCAGGGGTCATACTTCCGAAATGCATGTTGGTTTGGGGTACTGACGTGCTTGGAACTATCAAGCTTACAAGATAACATCATATTGTGTTTGTCGACGTCCAAGAGAATGCCTACGGCTTAGCGAAGACAGTAAAATTGTCATTTGAGTGTAGAGAGTATGAGCAAGCTATCAGCATTATTACTGCAGATGATGCTTCGGTTTGACGAAAAGTAAAATGCCGGATCATTTCCTTTCAGTATCATTTGGACATATTCATCCGCCCAGTACAGAGGAGATTTGGGACGCTAAGTCGAAGTTGAAGAAAAGAGAGAGGGCGTGAAATTGGTCTACTGTCTTATCAATACCGTTTTCTACGAGACTACCTGCCAAAAAAGTGAATTACCAAGGGGAGGAAGAGGCAACGAAATGAAACTCCACAGGTTGAGATTTCATTGATTACAAAATCGAGTCAAATTTGCAGAGAATTTGGCAGTATGAGAACCCTTATCAGGATGACGTTAGAACATCTCTGGCCAGGATGCATGCACTGGTTCTGTTGGGGAGGGTGTCATAAAGCCATTCTGTCCTGTCTCGAGGCAAACCCCACAGCTGTTGTAACTGGTCCTTGATATCTTGGATGCTGACTGACATCCAGGCTGTTTCCACCGATGTTCTGTCAGGGACAGAGTTGAGAATCTTGCTGACCACGGACGTAGGTTGTAACCTCCCCCTCACTTATCGACCTTAATGACAGTGAAAAATTAAACCGCGTGTACCTAATGGAAATTTGGGAAAAGCAATCGTCACCGAAGTTAATTTGTCGGTAAAGAGGGAGGAAAGGGTTACATCTAAATGAAAGGTAAAATGCAAATGAAACTGGTTGAAATTAATTTTGAAAAGGGGTAAAGTTAATAAAGAAAGTAAATGTGCGTCCGTTACGTTAACAATTAACTAGCGGTAATTAGATATTTGAGATTTGGGGAAATTACGGTCGCCAGTCCTAAGGACAATTACTATAGTAACTGAAAAAGAAAGGTTGTTACACATATTTTAGCACTAGAAGCGTGGCAACTGAAGGTTGACACGTGTAGTGTGAAAACTGAAAGTTTTTCAGAAGTAATAAATTTCGCTACACTCTGACTTAATTTAGCAAAAGAATTAATAAAACCGGAAAATCGAAAGTTAATTTAGTGACTGAAATTAATAGTGAGATTTGTTTCTGAAGCACTACGAAATTCAGTAAAATAAGGTTAGTCTTGGACTACCTCAACAATCATTTCAAAAGCTACTTGAATCTACGCAATTTAGAAGTAAGAGATTTGACTTCGAACTTGAATTAAATGATTCTGAACAATTAAAAATAGTAAAATTTAGTACGTACCAAGCTGAGCTGCAGTCACAGGTAAGCTAAAACATGCTAACAAAACTCGCACTCTTAATTTGTGCTCGTGTAATCTAAATATTGTAGCCAGCTATGAATACTTTAACTGAACTTTGAAATTAAAGCAGTGAATTCGAATTATAATGCTTTAATGCTGGCGTTTGAATTTCAACGACATTCGGGTTCATTTCGGAAAAGGAAGGGACCCTGCTTGGCAATGCAATTGGGACAATGAGCAACAAAGGTTCATGCTAAGTTGCTGTAACTTTGTGATGCAACAATTTTAAAAGCTGAGGTCTGCCATACAGTTCTGAAACTTTACGTGCTTTTAGTCTTCCTTGTTAGTTGATTGAACGTTTGAAGTCGTCGATCGAGGAGGTGGCGACAGTCACTCATTGTCGGCCGTCGCTGTTGCAGAAGCTGGATGCTGGCGCGCCTTCTTCTCGACACGGTCACCAGGCGAAACGGGCTCTTGATGTGTGCCAGCTAATGCTTCCCGTCCGCGACACCGTACTAGAAACTATTATAGCCAGTCGAGCGCAATTACATGCTGTCCAACCCCGAACGCGCGGCAACTCGCGGGAGCGTCACACAACACACCTGCTCCACTGCACTACTCCAGCCAGACTCTCTCTCTGCCCGCGCTCCACGCGACAGAGTTAACACTACCAAAGATCCTAAACACTTTGGTTCTCCACACGACCTATCGATGTATTCGTTCGATAGCATAGTTTTCCCTAGGCCAGACCCAGCGTATAAATACAAATAACATTCACAAAACAAACCAATTATAAATCGACATATATATATATACATACAAATAGTAAAACAATTACAATATACACCGAGCGAGGTGGCGCAGTGGTTAGACACTGGACTCGCATTCGGGAGGACGACGGTTCAATCCCGCGTCCGGCCATCCTGATTTAGGTTTTCCGTGATTTCCCTAAATCGCTCCAGGCAAATGCCGGGATGGTTCCTTTCAAAGGGCACGGCCGACTTCCTTCCCTAATCCGATGAGACCGATGACCTCGCTGTCTGGTCTCCTTCCCCAAACCAACCAACCAATTACAATATACAAAGACACAGAAACGTCATATATTCAGGTAACAACATAAGGAAAAAAAATTATAGTACAGTAGATGGAAATACGAGGATATGCATTTCCGGCGTTGTTACAAGGTCATCATTGTGCAGAAATTTCAGACACACAAGTAACCTGTGGAGCATTTCCCTGATAAAAAATGACACCATGGTATCGTCACATGGTTGGTAATACGTGAGGACGCATGATGTCCGTGACATATTGCTGTGCCGTCAGAGTTCTTTCAGTCACTACCAGCGGTGACTTGAAGTCATACTCGATGGCTTCCAAGCCATGACGCTACGAGTAACACCACTGTCTGTCTCCAAAATATTGGAAGACTGGAATCTTTCCTCAGGTCGCCGCAATAATCGCTGACGACGGTCATCTAGGGTAGCGCAGAACCGCGATTAAGTGCTGAACGCAGTGCGACCCCATTCATCGACATTCCATACTTCCCGGTCACGGGTCCACTTCAGGCACAGTTTTGACTTTAACGGCAGCCTACGCACAGGACGGTAATTTCCTAGTTCGGCAGCTGCTATTCTTGCTATTCTCCAATCAGTGGTGCGGTGTGACACAGAATTTTTCGAAGTGTCCACTGCTTGTTATCGGATAGCAGGCGTAGATATGAAGGCGTTACGATGTGCTTGGTAGACAGTACAGCGTTCCTTTCTTGGGGTGGTCAAACGTGGTCGACCAAACCCTCGCGTTCCCATGCAGGCCAAAATCTGGGCATTGTCACGTCCGAATGCCTGATCTTTATACTCGTGTTGGACGATTGGACCAGCTGGCCAAATGGCGAGCCGCAATGAGGCTCATTTGAAACTCTGTTAGGTGCTGATAGCGCTAACTCAGATGAGTAGGTTGCATCTCCGTGTCCTTCACAGTGATCACTTAACATGTGGCACTGTTCACGCCCCCTTGTACAAGGTGGCCCAGAAATGACGCTACAAACTTCTAGAGAAGGTGGGGCACATCCCCAGGATTGATAATCGCATAGCGATGTACAGCCGCAAACGTCAGGGGCAAGTGGTAGCAGAGATCGAAGAAGAGAACAGAAACAATAGAGTGATTCATCTGAAACATTTACTGGAAATAATCAGTACACATGGTTTTCTAAATTAATACAGCTCTAATGTTACAAAAGATGCTTGAAGTTCGCACCATTAGATTCCACGCTTGCCTTACACTGACGGACCACTGACTGCCGACCGCGCTCGAACAAAGCAGTAGTTCTTGTGATTGTAACAGCTGCGCAGACGATTCTTGAGAGATCCATATCAGATGCCACAGGATCGCCATACATGAGAGGTGGCTCCCTACAGAAAGAAAGCAGGGCTCGATGAATCCAGTGAGCGTAGGGACTGACCGGTCCACCACGCCCAATCCATCGACGCGACCTGTTCAAAGGCCTACGAACAGCCAGTCCAAAATGAACAGTTGACCCATGATATTGGAACAACGTCTGGGAAGAATCTCTTCCAGATAGGTCTCATAACTCGATGCGGACAAGGGGCTCGTCCATTGCACTCATCTATTCCATAGGTTAAATGCATGTCTTAAAGCTCACCGTTCATCTACCGTTCCGTGCTTCTAGTTTCCTCAAATGAGGAAATCCTCACGTTAACCTCGTGTACTCTCGTGTACGGCAACACCTAGCGGCGTATGGCGAGGTTTGCTGCTACCTGTTGTTATGCAATTCTCAGTCCTTGAGATGCGCCCAACCTTTCCTAGAAGCTCGTCGCAACATTTGTAGGACACGGTGCATACGCTACTTCGGCTGTTAACAACGAGCTACACTAATGTATTTTGGTGCCCATTCTGTCAGAGAGAACTTTAGCTCTTAAACATTTACGTACCCGCCGATGGTGTGAACGTGTGGGACGTTATATTGACATCCGACCATGTCTTACGGTAGCTTCACTTTTCTTTCAGGCGGTGTATTTCGCAACGTACATTTTGAGCTTCTGCCCAGACTTCATCTTTGACATGGAAATGTACATCGGCGAAGTAAAACACGCAATTGATAAGACGCTAGACGGTTTTTACTATCAAGTTTTCCATTTATTTATGTGACTAGGTTTTGCCAGGAATAAGCACAATGGCTACCATGAAATTGCGAAGGGCATTCAATAAGTAATGCAATACACTTTTTTTATCTGCCAGTTTAGATTGAAGAAATGCGGAATTTGTTGTGGGACATGGTGGAATATTGCCTCTTCAGCCTCTGTAGCTTCATGAAGTTCTGATAGATTGCGGCGCTGTAGTAGCCTTCATATTGGTGTCTGAAACAGATGAACGTTCGATGCAGAGAGCTGTCACTTTGTTTATTTTGGCGAAAAACTATAGCATCACAGATATTCAAAGGCGCTAGCAGAATGTCTACGGAGACCCGGCAGTGAACAAAAGCACGGCGAGTCGTTGGGCGAGCCGTCTGTCGTCATAGCAACAAGGTCGCGCAAACCTGTCCGACCTTTTGCGCGCGGGTGCGCTGCACATAGGTGTGACTCCTGCAATGTTGGAACGTGCGCACACTCCCACTCGAGGGGATCCACGGACTATAATAAAACACATTGTTGCACAACTGGGTGTGTCTCTTGGTATCGCTGACAAACTCGTCCACCAGTTGAGGTTCTCAAAGGTGTGTGCCCGCTGGTTTCCTCGCTGCCTAACAGAAGACCATAGAGAGCAGCGAAGAACAATCTGTGCGGAATTGCTTCCGCGTTACGAGGCTGATCGTGATAATTTTTTGTCGAATATCGTCACAGGAGATGAAAGGTTGGTTCATTACTTCGAACCGGAGGCAAACCGCCAACCCACGGAGTGGTGTCACACTACCTCTCCTCCGAAGAAGAAGTTCAAAGCCACACCCTTAGCCGGTAAAGTCACGGCGACAGTCTATTAGTACTTTTTTTTCTTTCGCTACTGCCTTAATCCCGCTGTGGGCTCAGGGTCGGCAGGGTTAAGGACGGATTTGGCATGGCTTAGTTAAGGGGTGGCCAGATACCTTTCCTGCCGCCACCCCATACCCCCCGGGACGCAATTAGTGTATCCCAGCTGTCTGCATCTAGTGTAAATCGTGAAAGAGTGCGAATGTATTGCAAATGTCTGCGAGTCGTGTAACTGAGGCGGGACGTGGGGACCAGCCCGGTATTCACCTAGTAGGATGTGGGAAACCGCCTAAAAACCACATCCAGGCTGGCCGGCACACCGGCCGCCGTCGTTAATCCGCCGGGCGGATTCGATCCGGGGCCGGCGCGTTAGCGCTCTCGTCTATCCTGGCGGGTGGCGACAGTCTAGTAGTACTGTGACGGGGTTATTCTGTTTGATGTCCTTACTCGTGGTGCAACGATCAATTGGGAAGTGAAGTGTGCCATCCTCAGGAAATTGAAGAAGGGACTTCAGTGACTTCGTCGCCACAAAGATGCAAACGAACATCTCCGTGACAATGGAAGGCGTCGGTCAAGTCTGCGCAGCCGAGAGGACCTCACTACGTATCATTACACTGTTCTTCCTCATCCATCCTACAGCCCACATCTCGAATCTTCCGACTTCCAACTGTTTTGCCCAATGGAGGATGCACTCAACGGGAGTCTGCCCCCGGTAGCTGAGTGGTCAGCGCGACGGACTTTCAATCCTAAGGGCCCGGGTTCGATTCCCGGCTGGGTCGTAGATTTTCTCCGCTCAGGGACTGGGTGTTGTATTGTCCTAATCGTCATCATTTCATCCCCATCGACGCGCAAGTCGCCGAAGTGGCGTCAAATCGAAAGAATTGCACCAGACGAGCGATCTACCCGACGGGAGGCCCTCGTCACACGCCATTTATTTAACTACACGGGAAGCACTGTGGATGATGGGCAAATTATTGATGCAGCAAGAAGTTTGCTCTGACGTCAAACAGTAGAGTGGTATCATGCAGGCATACAGGCCCTCCGAGTAAGGTGGCGTTAGGCTGTCGCATTGAGAGCGGTTCTAGGCGCTACAGTCTGGAACTGCGCGACAGCTATGGTCGCAGGTTCGAATCCTGCCTCGGGCATGGATGTGTGTGATGTCCTTAGAACTATTTAAACCTAACTAACCTAAGTTCTAGGGAACTGATGACCTCAGAAGTTAAGTCGCATAGTGCTCAGAGCCATTTTCTTGTCGCATAGAACATGTGTTGAAAAATAAGGTTTTTTCGCCAAAATTGTGGGAAATAACATGGTGTATTGGAATCCTGAATAAAACCAGCCTGCTTGCAGAAAAAGAAAATGTGTTGCATTACTCATCGAACGCCCCTCGTGGATCACATTGTAGAATTGCTTATGCAAGTTGAAACATCCCCTTAGAAGAATTAATGAACGTCTGTGCTGATAAACCTCTTACGTTATTTGATTTTGAAACAGCTGAGCAGAACTGTACGTACTCAGACATTTCTAACTTTACTTATTCTGATCATCACTAAATTGACATACAATATTTTTAGAGCAACGCAATCTGACTTTCAAAAATCTTTACAGAAGAATGGCCCTAACAATAACCTATACCTTTCATGAATACCTTACCTCACAAAAATCTTCGTTTCTCGAACTACTGCAATACAGCGAGCGCCAATACTGCCAGCTAAATAAAAGATTGAAACTACTGAAGGCACTAACTACTGATAGGCATAGTTAGCAATGAAAGATTTTGATAGAGAACAAACAATGTATTTACCTTAATAGTGTTCAAAAGTCATAATATATATATATATATATATATATATATATATATATATATATATATATATATATATATATATATATCAGTTCATGACATCCAGTCTTACAAATTTACTGTCTCTAGTGGACACACGTCCAGATCATCCGCTCTCAAAACTCCGCCAACTCTCTGCCGACATCCACCATTGCTGGCGGCTCACCTCCAACTGCGCAACGCTACGCGCTGTTAACAGCCAACTGCCCAACACTACAATAGCAAATTCCAACAATGCAAACCAGCCACAGGCTGCACACAGCACAGTCAGTGATTTTCATACAGAGCGCTACTTGGCGTTACCAATACAGGGTGTTACAAAAAGGTATGGCCAAACTTTCAGGAAACATTCCTCACACACAAAGAAAGAAAATATGTTATGTGGACATGCGTCCGGAAACGCTTACTTTCCATGTTCGAGCTCATTTTATTACTTCTCTTCAAATCACATTAATCATCGAATGGAAACACACAGCAACAGAACGTACCAGCGTTACTTCAAACACTTTGTTACAGGAAATGTTCAAAATGTCCTCCGTTAGCGAGGATACAGGCATCCACCCTCCGTCGCATGGAATCCCTGATGCGCTGACGCAGCCCTGGAGAATGGCGTATTGTATCACAGCCGTCCACAATACGAGCACGAAGAGTCTCTACATTTGGTACCGGGGTTGCGTAGACAAGAGCTTTCAAATGCACCCATAAATGAAATTCAAGAGGGTTGAGGTCAGGAGAGCGTGGAGGCCATGGAATTGATCCGCCTCTACCAATCCATCGGTCACCGAATCTGTGGTTGAGAAGCGTACGAACACTTCGACTGAAATGTGCAGGAGCTAGCTGCATCGTGCATGAACCACATATTGTGTCGTACTTGTGTAAAGGCACATGTTCTAGCAGCATAGGTAGAGTATCCCGTATGAAATCATGATAACGTGCTCCATTGAGCGTAGGTGGAAGAACGTGGGGCCCAATCAAGACATCACCAACAATGCCTGCCCAAACGTTCACAGAAAATCTGTGTTCATGGCGTGATTGCACAATTGTGTGCGGATTCTCGTCAGCCCACACATGTTGATTGTGAAACTTTACAATTTGATTACGTTGGAATGAAGCCTCATCCGTAAAGAGAACATTTGCACTGAAATGAGGATTGACACATTGTTGGAGGAACCATTCATGAAGTGTACCCGTGGAGGCCAATCAGCTGCTGATAGTGCCTGCACACGCTGTACATGGTACAACTGGTTCTCCCGTAGCACTCTCCATACACTGACGTGGTCAACGTTACCTTGTACAGCAGCAACTTCTCTGACGCTGACATTAGGGTTACCGTCAATTGCACGAAGAATTGCCTCGTCTATTCCTGGTGTCCTCGTCGTTCTAGGTCTTCCCCAGTCGCGAGTCATAGGCTGGAATGTTCCGTGCTCCCTAAGACGCCGATCAATTGCTTCCTGTCGGGACACCTTCGTTCTGGAAATCTGTCTCGATACAAACGTACCGCGCCACGGCTATTGCCTCGTGCTAATCCATACATGAAATGGGCATCTTCCAACTCCGCATTTGTAAACATTGCACTGACTGCAAAGCCACGTTCGTGATGAACGCTAACCTGTTGATGCTACGTACTGATGTACTTGATGCTAGTACTGTAGAGCAATGAGTCGCACATCAACACAAGCACCGAAGTTAACATTACCTTCCTTCAATTGGGCCAATTGGCGGTGAATCGAGGAAGTACAGTACATACTGACGAAACTAAAATGAGCTCTAACATGGAAATTAAGCGTTTCCGGACACATGTCCTCATAACATCTTTTCTTTATTTGTGTGTGAGGAATGTTTCCTGAAAGTTTGTACGTACCTTTTTGTAACACCCTGTACAAAAACCTAAACAGCCTGCTTACAAAGTTACGATACTTGCTGCTTTAGTCAGAAACTTCAGTAATGGAGTTTTATTAGCTTTGTAATCGCCTTCACGTGACACAGTACGTAGGAAAGGGGAAAAAAAAGAGAACTGGGGCAGAGTTCCCTGGAGGTAGGGATTCAGCAACTGTCCAGGGATGAGAGGCCGCGGTCAGTGGCCTCCTTCCGGCAGCCATCTCCAGCCTGGAGGTGGTTGCGGCCTGGAAGTCCTCCCGCAGGACTACTGTCTGCCGGCGCCGCGGGAGAGTGGCCTCAGATTGGCCGCTACCCTTTGCGGACGCCCGGGGTGGTCGTAAAGCGGAACGCGCCGTCCCCTCTGCTGTCGTCCGCCCTCAGCCTGCCGACGATACGACTCCCAGAGGAGTCGCGGGCGCCGCCACGCCCCTCCGCGGCCGCGCTGCGCCCCCAGCAGAATCTTCGTCGCCCTTCCCGTTCAGCGACTCTTGCCAGGCTGCCCACACTTATTCCCTCTTCCGCCGCTATGAGCGGTCTTCGCCTTGTTACGCTTATTACACTACTGGCCATTAAAATTGCTATACCAAGAACAAATGCAGATGATAAACGAGTATTCATTGGACAAATATATGAGGTGCGGCTAGAAAAAAACCGGACTGATGCTGGAAAAAACATAGCCCGCATCTCGTGGTCGTGCGGTAGCGTTCTCGCTTCCCACGCCCGGGTTCCCGGGTTCGATTCCCGGCGGGGTCAGGGATTTTCTCTGCCTCGTGATGGCTGGGTGTTGTGTGCAGTCCTTAGGTTAGTTAGGTTTAACTAGTTCTAAGTTCTAGGGGACTTATGACCACGGCAGTTGAGTCCCATAGTGCTCAGAGCCATTAGCCATTTGGAAAAAACATTTATTTACAATTATTTACAATTTCATGTTATCTCCTTCAATGTACTCTCCTCCTCGGTCTCTACACCGCTCCATACGAATTTTCCACTGTTCATAGCAATGCTGCAGATCATTTTCGGTAAGTCCATACATTACTTCCGTCGCTTTTTCTTTTACTGTTTCAACAGTCTCAAATCTAGTTCCTTTCAAAGCTGACTTGACTTTAGGGAAAAGAAAAAAGTCACAGGGGGCCAAATCAGGTGAGTAGGGTGGATGATCTAAGATGGGAATGTTGTGTTTTGCCAAAAACGTCTTCACTGACAACGCACTGTGAGCTGGGGCATTGTCTTGGTGAAGGATCCATGACTTTTTTCTCCACAAATCGTTCCGTTTTCTCCGTACTCGCTCACATAGGGTAGCCAGGACGCTAATGTAGTAATTCTGATTCACTGTTTGTCCCTCTGGTACCCAATTAATGTGCAAAATCCCTTTGATGTCAAAAAAAAAAAACAAAAAAACAATCATCATTGCCTTGAATTTCAATTTTGACATTCGTGCTTTTTTTTGTCGTGGAGAACCAGGAGTTTTCCAATGCATCGATTGGCGTTTAGTTTCGGGATCGTAAGTAAAAAAAACCCACGATTCATCGCAAGTAATAACATTTTGTAAGAAGGTGGGATCACTTTCAATGTTTTCCAGGATGTCAGAACAAATCATTCTTCGGCGTTCCTTCTGTTCAATTGTGAGATACTTTGGAACCATTTTTGAACACACTTTGTTCATGTTGAAACTTTCATGAAGAATGTGCCTAACACTTTCCTTGTCAACTCCTGTTAACTCAGACACTACTCTGATTGTTAAACGGCGATCTTGTCGAACAAGTTTACCGATTTTTTCAATGTTTGCATCAGTTTTTGCTGACAATGGTCTGCCAGTGCGAGAGTGTCATCACTGGTGTCTTCGCGGCCATCTTTAAATCGTTTAAACCACTCAAACACTTGTGTTCGCGATAAACAATCATCGCCGTACACTTGTTGTAACATTACAAACGTTTCACTTGCAGATTTTCCTAGTTTGAAACAAAATTTGATGTTAACACGCTGTTCTTTCTGTACACTCAACATTTTCCGACGCACAGACAAAACGTCAACTACTTAAAACAGACGCCACGGGCAGACTGAGTGCAGGAGGCAGATGAAACTCGAGCAGTAGGCGGAGCGAGAGTCACGTGACAGGCCACGCGACTTTCAGCCTTATTGCATTCGTTTTATTGTTTCACCAGTACTAGTCCGGTTTTTTTCTAGCCACACCTCGTAGTATACTAGAATTGACATGTGATTACATTTTCACGCAATTTAGGTGCATAGATCCTGAGAAATCTGTACCCAGAACAACCACCTCTGGCCGTAATAACGGCCTTGATACGTCTGGGCATTGAGTCAAACAGAGCTTCAACACGATACCACATTTCATCAAGAGTAGTGACTAGCGTATTGTGACGAGCCAGTTGCTCGGCCACCATTGACCACACGTTTCCAATTGGTGAGAGATCTGGAGAATGTGCTGCCCAGGGTAGCAGTCGAACATTTTCTGTATCCAGAAATGCCCGTACAGGACCTGCAATATGCGGTCGTGCATTATCCTGCTGAAATGTAGGGTTTCGCAGGGATCGAATGAAGGGTGGAGCCACGGGTCTTAACGCATCTGAAATGTAACGTCCACTGTTCATAGCGCCGTCAATGCGAACAAGACGTGACCGAGACGTGTAACCTATGGCACCCCATACCATCACGCCGGGTGATACGCCGGTATGCCGATGACGAATACACGCTTCCAATGTGCGTTCACCCCGATGTCGCCAAACACGGATGCGAGCATCATGATGCTGTAAACAGAACCTCGATTCATCCGAAAAAATGACGTTTTGCCATTCGTGCACCCAGGTTCGTCGTTGAGTACATCATCGCAGTCGCTCCTGTCTGTGATGCAGCGTCAGGGGTAACCGCAGCCATGGTCTCCGATCTGATAGTCCATGCTGCTGCAAACGTCGTCGAACTGTTCGTGCAGATGGTTGTTGTCTTGCAAACGTCTCAATCTGTTGACTCAGGTATCGAGACGTGGCTCCACGATCCGTTACAGCGATGCGGATAAGATGCCTGTCACCTCGGCTGCTAGTATTAGGAGGCCGTTGGGATCCAGTACGGCGTTCCGTATTACCCTCCTGAACCCACCGATTCCGTATTCTGCTAACACTCATTGGATCTCTACCAACGCGAGCTGCAATGTCGCGATACGATAAACCGCAATCACGATAGGCTACAATCCGACCTTTATCAACGTCGGAAATGTGATGGTAGGCATTTCACCTCCTTACACGAGGCATCACAACAACGTTTCACCAGGCAACGCCGGTCAACTGCTGCTTGTGTATGAGAAATCGGTTGGAAACTTTCCTCATATCAGCACGTTGTAGGTGTCGGCACCGGCGCCAGTCTTCTGTGAATGCTCTGAAAAGCTAGTCATTTGCATATCACAGCATCTTCTTCCTGTCGGTTAAATTTCGCGTCTGTAGGTCGTCATCTTCGTGGTGTAGCAATTTCAGTGGCCAGTAGTGTATTATACGAAATTCTTTTCTTATCTACAGGGTGACTAAAGAGTCAGCTAACTTGAAATGATCAAGAAAAGTGCTCAAAATGACAGAGACAGCGTTTCATATGATACAATACCATTCATTAACGTACCAATTGATTTTTAGGAAACACGATGTTCTTTATAACAGATGCGCTACACGTCGACCGTCATTCAACGATTACCATAATCAACGGATAAAGTTGTAAACAGCACTGTACAGCATATCAGTGTTTACGGTGATGCTTTTATGGTATGAAAGTGGTTTTCGTGGTTAGTATGTGGTCCCCTTATTATGCTCAAGAAAACGGTAAGCGCGGAAGGATATAAGCAAATTTTATAGCAGTGCGTACTGGGTACAGTAGAGGGACAGATCGAATACGGCGATTGTCTTTATCACCATGACAATGTTTAAACGTTTCAGATGGCTCTGAGCACTGTGGGACTTAACTTCTGAGATCATCACTTCCATAGAGGTTAGCACTACTAAAACCTAACAAACCTAAGGACATCACACACATCCATGCCCGAGGCAGAATTCGAATCTGCGACCGTAGCGGTCGCGCGGTTCCAGACTGTGGCGCCTAGAACCGCTCGGCCACCACGGCCGGCCATGACAGTGTACACTACCATAAAGCTACATCTGTGAGGCAATAGTTTGTGGACAGTTAGTTTCCTAAAGTTTACTGGCATCCACACAGTCCCGACATGAATGGTCATAATTCGACCTCTGATTACTGATATTTGGTTTACGGGGCGCTCAACTGCGCGGTCACCAGCGCCCGTAAAAAGTCCCAATTTTTTCACGGTCTAATTTTTTTCACAGTCCAATCTGTCCACTGTCACGGATGATGATGATGATGATGATGATGATGATGATGATAAAATGTTGACAACACAAACACCCAGTCCCTGTGCAGAGAAAATCCCCAACCCGACCGTGAATCGAACCCAGGACCCCGTGATCCAGAGGTAGCAACGCTAACCACTATACCACGAGCTGCGGTCCCGTTACATGTGTGCAGTCTTACGAAAGATGTACATAAAGAGCATTAATAAACATTGTAAAACGTCTTTTATAGTTTGTCTTTCACATTCTGCATGATTTGCTGCTGGACATTTCTCTGTACCTACCTTTTGAAATGTTTCATGGGCTTCACTATAGACTCAAAGACAAAAAGAGGGAAATAAATACATACGATACGTCACGAAGGAAACGCGTCAGTAATTGATAGACGTGACGTATATCCACAGACAAACAAATGATTACATTTTCAGAAAAAGTTGGATGAGATTTTAAAGAGAAAGAGCTTCCCAAATTGAGCAAGCCAGTAACGCATTGGTGCACCTCTGGCCCTTGCGCACGCAGTATTTCGGTTTGGCATTCATTGAAAAACTTGTTGAATGTTCTCCTGAGGGATATCGCGCCAAATTCTGTCCGACTGATGCGTTAGATCGTGAAAATCTCGAGCTGGTTGGAAGGCTGTGCCCAAAGTTATCCAAACATTTTCAGCTGGAGGGAGATCAGGCGATCCCACTGAAAACGGTAGGGTTTTTAAAGCGCGAAGACAAGCAGTAGAAATTGTTTCCGTGTGCGGGTGGGCAATATCTTGCTGAAATATAAGCCCAGGGTGGTTTGTCATGAGGGCAACAAAACGGGCATAGAATATCATCAACGTACAGCTGTGCTGTAAGGGTGCCGCAGATGACAACAAATAGCGTCGTGCTGTGAAAATAAATAGGACCCCAGACCTTATTTCCTGGTTGTCGGGGCTTATGGAGGGCGACAGTAAGGTTAGTATTCCACCGTTGTCTTCCTGCTCTCCAGACACGTCTCCGCTGATCATCACGGCTCACTTAAAAGCGGGACTCATCACTGAAGACAATTTTGCTCCGGTCAATGAGATTCCAGGGCGAAGAGGTGTCTGGAGACACCCCGGATACCAGTGGGGAAACCACCTGGCTGACGGCTGCCGTAAGGCACGACAATCAGGAGTCATGTTCTAGGGTGCCATTACGTTTCATAGCCGGACTCCTTTGGTTGGCCGGCCGCTGTGGATGTGCGGTTCTAGGCGCTACAGTCTGGAACCGCGGGACCGCTACGGTCGCAGGTTCGAATCCTGCCTCGGGAATGGATGTGTGTGATGTCCTTAGGTTAGTTAGGTTTAAGTAGTTCTAAGTTCTAGGGGACTGATGACCTCAGATGTTAAGTCCCATAGTGCTCAGACCCATTTGAACCAATCCTTTGGTTGTCATCTGCGGCACCGTTACAGCACAAAGATACGTCGGCGATATTCTACACCCCGTTTCGTTTCCCTTCATGGCAAGCCATCATGGGCTTAAATTACAGCAAGATAATGCCCGCTCGCATAAGGCGAGAGTTTCTACTGCTTGTCTTCAAGCTTACCAAACCCTGTCATGGCCAGCAAGGTCGCCAGGTCTCTCTTCGACTGAGAACGTTTGGAATATTATGGGCAGTGCTCTGCAACCAGCTCGGGATTTTGACGGTCTAACGCGCCATTTGGACAGAAATCGGCACGATATCCTCTGGAGGATATCTGGCTAGCCTATCAGTTAATGCCAAGCCAATAAATGCTTGTTTTAAGGACAGAAGCGGACCAACACGTTATTGTCTTGCTCAACTGGTAGAGTTCTTTCTCTCGAATAAATAATCTCATTTTTTGTGAAATTGTGAACAGTTTTTTGTCTGTACCTGTACATCACATCCACCAGTTTCCGTTCCTTTCAGATAATTCCCTCGTAGTGTGTCTGTTTTCTTTTTTCTTTTTTCTTTTTTTGTCTTAGAGTGTAATTATCCAGTATTTCGTACTTATTATTTTCGTGCTAAGCGTTTTTCACTGTATCTATTCAACTTGACCAGCACTAACTTCAGCAGTTTTCAAACAGTACAAATTTAGTGAGTTAGAAGGGTACTTTCAGGCTTAGCGAAATTGGCACTCGTCCCTACGGGGGCAAAATGCCGTAGTGTGCGTGGTTTCACGAAGGAGTTTTAACCGCGGCACTTGACGCGCGATGACTGCAAGGGGCGCTGCGGTCGCTCGCAGAGTGCCTGGCGGCGCCACAAAGGCTTGCGCTGACCCCTGACCCCGTGTTAATTAGGTTCGCGGCAGGTAGCAGGTAGCGGCAGCACAGCCGCAGCCTAGCCCAGCACTCTGCTCCCCCCTCCCCCCCCCCCCAGCCCATACCGCCGCGGACGCCTTTGTCGTGGCGTGGAGCACGCCCACGCGAGCGGATGCAGCACTCAGTCAAGGCCAGGTTAGTTTTGTCCGTCTGCCACCACGCCTACGTCCGGCAATGCTCGATATCTTCAACAAGAGAGAGAGAGAAAAAAAAGATATACTTTCACTGTAAGTGAACTTCATTCATCAGCTATTCCATCCGTCTTGCAAGTGTGTAGACGGCGATTTCCTTAGCCCACGCTAAGAAGTTAATGTTGATCACAGAATGCCTCTTTCACTATGCAGCGGAGTCTGTGATGCTTTACGTCCTCCTTTCTCTTGGGTCTTCTTAACAATTTCCTTCCATTCTGGCGTCTCGTTTATTGTCCTTCTCCAGCCTCCTATTCCTAGGGCTCTGATGTTTTCTTCCCCGTCGTCCAGCCATCGTTTACGTGATATTCCATTTAATCTTCTTCCTCTCGGTTACCATGGGGAGACTTTATTTGAAGTACCAGGTGTACTACTCCAGAGGACATCGTTATCAAGAGATTACCGAACTATCAGTTTAATAAGTCACAGCTGCAAAATACTAACGCGAATTCTTTACAGACGAATGGAAAAACTGGTAGAAGCCGACCTCGGGGAAGATCAGTTTGGATTCCGTAGAAATGATGGAACACGTGAGGCAATACTGACCCTACGACTTATCTTAGAAGAAAGATTAAGCAAAGGCAAACCTACGTTTCTAGCATTTGTAGACTTAGAGAAAGCTTTTGACAATGTTGACTGTAATACTCTCTTTCAAATTCTGAAGGTGGCAGGGGTAAAATACGGGGAGCGAAAGGCTATTTACAATTTGTACAGAAACCAGATGGCAGTTATAAGAGTCGAGGGACATGAAAGGGAAGCAGTGGTTGGGAAGGGGGTGAGACAGGGTTGTAGCCTCTCCCCAATGTTATTCAATCTGTATATTGAGCAAGCAGTAAAGGAAACAAAAGAAAGATTCGGAGTAGGTATTAAAATCCATGGAGAAGAAATAAAAACTTTGAGGTTCGCCGATGACATTGTAATTCTGTCAGAGACAGCAAAGGACTTGGGAAGAGCAGTTGAACGGAGTGGACAGTGTCTTGAAAGGACGGTATAAAATGAACATCAACAAAAGCAAAACGATGATAATGGAATGTAGTCGAATTAAGTTGGGTGATGCTGAGGAATTAGATTAGGAAATGAGACACTTTAAGTAGTAAAGGAGTTTTGCTATTTGGCGAGCAAGATAACTGATGATGGTGGAAGTAGAGAGGATATAAAATGTAGACTAGCAATGGCAAGGAAAGCGTTTCTGAAGAAGAGAAATTTGTTAACATCGAGTATAGATTTAAGTGTCAGGAAGTCGTTTCTGAAAGTATTTGTATGGAGTGTAGCCATGTATGGAAGTGAAACAGGGACGATAAACAGTTTAGACAAGAAGAGAATAGAAGCTTTCGAAATGTGGTGCTACAGAAGAATGCTGAAGATTAGATGGGTAGATCACATAACTAATGAGGAGGTATTGAATAGAATTGGGGAGAAGAGGAGTTTGTGGCACAACTTGACTAGAAGAAGGGATCGGTTGGTAGGACATGTTCTGAGGCATCAAGGGATCACCAATTTAGTACTGGAGGGCAGCGTGGAGGCTAAAAATTGTAGAGGGAGACCAAGAGATGAATACACTAAGCAGATTCAGAAGGATGTAGGCTGCAGTAGTTACTGGGAGATGAAGAGGCTTGCACAAGATAGAGTAGCATGGAGAGCTGCATCAAACCAGTCTCAGGACTGAAGACCACAACAACAACAACAACCAGGTGTACCTGTATGAAATGAGCGTTAAGATACTAATGTGTCGATAGGCAACATTTCTTGTGAACGAGAGTTAATTTTTTTTGTTTGGTTGGTATGACATGTGTCAAAGATATGTAGTATACATCAAGTCATGGAACAAACATCATCGTATGTTTTCATCGTGTTAACAATGTCGAATTTTGTGCCAGAAAGTGATGATTTGTGGAAAGCATTAATTTTTTGTTTTCATTTGAAAAAAAGTGCTGCAGAGTCGCATAGATTGCTTTTCGAGGCATATGGTGATCATGCTCTATCAGAAGCAACATGCAAAAGATGGCTTCAATGGTTCAGAAATAATGATTTTGATGTAAGAAATGAAGAACGTGGAAGACCACCAAAAAAGTTCGAAGACGCCTAATTGCAAGCAATATTGGATGAAGATGATCCTTTGAGTCAGAAGCAAATGGCATCAATGCTAAATGCTGCACATCAAACAATTTCTGACCGTTATAAAGCTATGGGAAAGATCCAAAAGTGTGGCAAATGGGTGCCACATGAATGAATGAAAGACAGATGGAAACCCGAAGATCCATTCGTCCATTTGTCAAATTTTGCTTCAAAGACATGAAAGAAAATCAATTTTGCATCGAATTGTTACTGGCGATGAAATATGGGTTTATTTTAAGAATTCTAAACGGGAAAAATCATGGGTTAATCCGGGACAACCATCAACATCGACTGCAAAACCAGATCGATTCGGCAAGAAGACAATGCTCTGTGTTTGGTGGGATCAGAAAGGTGTGGTGTATCATGAGCTTCAAAAACCCGGTGAAACTGTGAATACTAATCGCTACAGACCACAAATGATCAATTTGAACTATAAATTGATCGAAAAAAGACCAGAATGGGCCAGAAGACATGGCAAAGTAATTTTTTTACACGACAATGCACCTGCACACAAAGAAAAATTGGTTCAGTATACAATCAGAGCACTTGGCTGGGAGCTGCTACCCCACCCGCCGTATTCACCAGACTTGGCCCCTTCCGACTACCATTTGTTTTCATCAATGGGACACGCATTCGCTGAGGAACACTTCGATTCCTACGAAGAAGTCGAAATTGGGTGTCTGATTGGTTTGCCTCAAAAGACGTACATTTCTGTTGGCGTGGTGTCCACAAATTGTAAGAAAGGTGGTCAAAATGTATAGAAAGCAATGGTCATTACTTTGAATAAAATGTTTTTACTTTTCAGTTGAAAATTAGTGTTTCATTTTCACAAAAAACGCTCGTTTCATACCGGTACGCCTAGTACTTGTGTCCTCCATCCTTAGGACATACCCCAGCCTGACTACTCTTTACTTTTGATCAGCCTTACAATATTACCTCCGTAATTGAGACGATCCAACTCATAGTTGGTCCCTGCTCTCCAGGTGCCATAATTATTTAGAATTCCTCCATAAGTCATCCGCAGTATTTTCGTTCATATATTCTGAGTTGTTGCTCGTAAGTGCTGTTTAGCGCCCATGCTTCACATCCACATGTAACCACTGGTCTACTCACAACCTTATATATAGTCATTCTGAGCTGTTGCTTTACCACTATAGATGTGATAAAACCTGTTATCATTTAAAACACGGGGCTCTGTTTTAATGAATATGGAAATTACTTTATTAATATTAGGCCATGGGTGTTAAATGTCGTCCACACGCTGAAAATTAAAACCTGCTGCAGACGACTTATCTAGGACATTGTCCCTTATTCTATGGAACTTCATATATTTAGTTTGTTATTCATTAATTTCCAGTCCCCTGTGCTGTACGGGTTTTTCAGTTCCATCACTACTCTCTCCAACCAAATCCTTTGTCTACTACTAACCGCAAGGTCATAAGCATATGCAGCCAACTGTGTAGTCCTAATACCTATGTTACCAGATACTTGGAGTTTTTTTTATAATTGCTTCTGAGGTCAAATTGAAAAGCTTTGTGGAAGGAGCATGACGTTTTCTAACTACTTCATTGATATTGAAACAGCTGGTTAATTCCTCGTCCACTCTCACCGCTGCCTTGAAATCTACCATTAATAATAGCCGGATGGCATGCCCAGCAGTTTTATATCTGAAACTTCCTGGCAGATTAAAACTGTGTGCCCGACCGAGATTCGAACTCAGGACCTTTGCCTTTCGCGGGCAAGTGCTCTACCAACTGATCTACCGATATCCTTTCTTTCAGGAGTGCTAGTTCTGCAAGGTTCGCAGGAGAGCTTCTGTAAAGTTTGGAAGGTAGGAGACGAGGTACTGGCAGAAGTAAAGCTGTGAGTGCCGGCCGTGAGTCGTGCTTCGGTAGCTCAGTTGGTAGAGCACTTGCCCACGAAAGGCAAAGGTCCTGAGTTCGAATCTCGGTGGGGCACACAGTTTTAATCTGCCAGGAAATTTCATATCAGCGCACACTCCGCTGCAGAGTGAAAATCTCATTCTGGAGTTTTATATCTCATAACATCTCTTCCCTTTTTAAAATATCGAAGGCCTGCCTGAAGTTCACGTAGATATTGTTGAATACTGTGTCCTCTATATATATATATATATATATATATATATATATATATATATATATATTGAAAGGTGGCTACACTGAGCCACAGCGCCAGAGATCGCTAGAGAGCATTGTTCCGCCGCCTCCACGGGAAGTGATTATTGAGATGTCGTAGTAGTCAGTGCTTGTCCAGGACTCGTAGTAGTCAGTTGGTGTTCAGATGTGCTAGTAGGGAGTGCTTGCTGAGATGTGATACTGAAAGGTTATTGTTCAGATGTGGTAATAGCGAGGCGGTGTGGAGATATATTGTAATTATGAGAGTGATTTTGGTCAATATATGAAGGTAACGAAACTTGATTTATTTTTCATTATTTCCATGTTTTAAATAATGTGTCATTACAGGTTCAGTCAACAAAGCATCTGGCTTGTGTTCTTGGATTAGAGTGTAATTGTGGTTCTCTTGAGTAATTATGGTATTTGTATTTTCTTTAATTAATTCAGTATAATGTTATTTAAAAATTGTTGTGTTGTTGAAGAAGAACCGTGCCAGATGCGTACGTTGAGTCACACTCCCACACACAGAACAGTTACTCTTGTGCTTGTTGTTGCGTTGGTTTTATAGTTGCTGGGGGCTTAATTAATTAACTGTGTTAATGAAAATTTCCATTTCATTCTTTGTTATTGTTCTAAGCAGTCAGATTGCGTAATAATAATAGTCAGGGCCAACCGTTACGAGACTTCGTAATCGGACAGACAGCTACTAAAGCAAAAAAAAAAAAAAATTAAAATTATTTGCATTAATATTATTATTAAGCCCCCATGCACGTGGCGACCACTGCTTCGGATCGTCCCTTGGAATTCTTCTGATTGTAAAAATAGTGGACAGTAGCATTGTTGTTGTAATTTGTAGTTTAGTAATTATAGTCTATTTTGCATGTGTAGATTTGGTAATTGTCATTCTTATAATGGTATTTTTTTCTCTGAATTTGATTGTTGTCTTGTATACGCGTTGACGATTTAGCGCAATTATTTCAATTGTTCGTTAATCGTGTTTTTTGGGAAACATTTCGAGTGAATGGTATTGTTGATTATAAAGAGTCATTGTGTGTAATTTTCGTACTGTGACGAGTTTTGTATGTTTTGTAAATGATTACGCGATCGATGAAAAAGGCAAAAATGATGGATAGTCAGAATGACGAAATTGTTGACATGGCGAACTCGCCAACACAGGACAACAGTACGATAAATAATGAAGTTGAAAACAATTTAATAAGCAGGGAAAATAGTCCAGAACCCTTTCAAAATTTTTCTCAATCAGAAAATTTAGAGAATACGAGATTAACGATAGAAGATTCTGGAATAGTATCGAACACAGATAGCTTTACAGCTATGACGAAGGAAACTGGTTTTGCGGGAAATGTTAGGGGCGAAAAGAATTTCGAACCGGCTATTATGGAGCAGTTGTTGGGTGCAATATTAAATTTGGGATCACAGTTACGATCTGAATTGAAAACAGATAGGGAAACAATGGGATCACAGTTACGATCTGAATTAAAAACAGAGATTGGAACTTTGGCAACACGGTTAGACTCACAAATAGGAACAATTAAAACTGAGATAGGAACAATGGAAACACGATTAGATTCACGAATAGGGACATGTTTCAGAAACATGAAAGATGAATTAAAGAAAGAAATTAGAGAGGAAGTACAACCGATTTTGAATTCTCACAATAATAGATTAATTGCAGTAGAGATTAGACAAAGGGAACAGGATAGAGAACAGGAAGAAAGAGATCGCGTGATAGTACAAAAATTTTCAGAGCTAAATTTACAATGTGCACACGATAAGGAAGAGATATTTGAGAGAATCGAGGAATCCGTACCAAATGACAGAATAAATAATCTAACACAACAATATGAACAGTTAACTACCAAATGTGTCAACACTGAAACCCGAGTCGCGACACTTACGGAAGACGTAAATAAACAGAAAGAACAATTAGGTGACTTATCGGAAAGAGTTGAGGAGATTTCAGATAAATTGACAAATCTTAGTTTACATGGGGACAGAGATTCAGATGATACAGCTCCATTACCATTTGCAGAAACCGAAGAGTACCAGAACATAAATAAGCATGTTGAAAATCAGGGAAAATTTAATGAACGCGTTAAAAGGGAAGTTGAGGCATTACGAAAGCAAGTCAAACAAATTGAAGGCGAAATCGTAGGAAAAGACAGCAGAAGAAATTTAGAATCACAGATAGCAGAGGGGTTTGAAGAAAGTAATTTATTTCATTTACGGGACACAACAAGAGAGCGCCAGGCGCGCGAACTTGACAATAATCGACATTCAAACTGGGACAGACGCGGTAGGTCTTTGTCGCCACGAGGCGAAAACTTTGACTGTAAACACTTCTTGTCTGTTCGGAAATTTAAGATCTTTTGCAATTCTAGGAATGACATACGTCCATGTTCATGGTTAGATCAATTTACGTACGCACTTCCGCCAAATTTGCCACTAAGTCACAAACTGAAATTAATGTACAGCTATTAATCGTCCTCAGGGGATTCACTACACTAAGTGAATATGTGCAGTAGCGATCACAGGGCCCCGAGCTGTAGTGGTGCTATTTCCCTTTTAGTTTTCTGCACCGCTGCCTACTCTTTCACTATTCTTTGCATCTATAAAAACAACTCTTCTACTATCCATCTGTCTAAACAGTAGGTAAAGATTAACTGGATATGACGATTTTACCCAAAAGTGACTTCGGAAATTACCGTTTGGACTTACTATATGTTCAGCAGCGTTCATTCGTAGTTTAAACGAAATTTTACCTGTTTATCTTCGTGACAATATTACTTCATATGTTGACGACATTCTTATTGTTAAACGTTCTTGGAGTGAGCACAACAAAATTTTGGATTCATTATTACGTATTTTTGCACGAGTTGGCATTACAGTGAACTTAGAAAAATCTGAATTTAGTCGTTCACAGGTGAAAATTCTCGGTCACATTATTTTTACAGAAGGTATTCTTCCTGATCCAGAGAAACTAGACGCTATTCGTAATTATGCTGTTCCTTCCACAAAACGTGATGTTCGTAGTTTCTTTGGTGTCTGTAATTTTCTTAGACGCTTTGTTAGATTGGATGATTTGGCCACACCTCGTTTACACATTTCAGTTATGCGCACTTTGGTCCCAGAAAATGCTTTCATAAATTACGAGAAAATTGCTACTTCAGTAATATGGAAAAACGTATTCGATCTGTTCTTGCCAAATGCAAATTATGTCAAAAGGCTAAGCCGCCAACAGTTTCTCACAGAGCACCGTTGTTTCCTATCATTCCAGCGAAATTAAAGGAGATGGCTGCAGTCGATTTGTTCGGTCCAGTGGTTCGTTCTACTAATGGTTTTGCGTACATTTTCGTAGCAGTGGAATTGACATCAAAATATGTGTGTTTTACACCGTTACGCAAAGCAACAGCTCGTTCAGTATCTAACGCTTTCATCAACCATTTTCTTAAAGAAGTTGGTCATGTTGATAAGGTTATATCAGATAATGGATCACAGTTTCGCTCTAAAATTTGGCTTCGTACTCTACGGCGTCGTAAAATTAAACCAATTTTCATTTCACTTTTTCACCCTCAATCTAATCCTTCAGAGAGATGGATGAAGGAAATCAATAAATTGTGTCGTCTTTATTGTCATCAGAATCACAGAACGTGGGATCAGTATCTTCATATTTTTCAAAATATTCTGAATGAACTCCCTAATGATTCAACTTCTTTACCGCCTACACTGATATTAAAAAATAAAGCACCGACAACTCGCATTTCTGAAATCGTTCCTTTTCCGCCTTCACGAAAACTGTGGCATTCTGAAGTTGTCAACCTGGCTCTACAAAATATTGCATCGGCGGCTGCTAGAAGAGAGAAATCAGCGAAACGTCCTGGTCGTTTAAAAACTTTGTCAGTTGGTCAGAAGGTATTAATTAAGTCTCATCGTTTGTCTCACAAAGGAAAGGGATTGTGTCGCAAATTTTTTCTGCTTTATAACGGTCCATTTAGAGTTCGCAAAATTATTCATGATAACACTGTTGAAGTAGAAACTCTTAAATCTCGGCGCTCTAAGGGAATACATCATATATCGAACGTAAAAATTTTTGTGGAATGACATACTTTTGAGAAACCAACAGCTACATGTAAACACGAAGAGAGTACAAGGATCCCGCGCTGTGTTTTGGCGGCGGCACATACTCAAAGCAACAGTCAAGTCGGCGCGCCGCACAAGGCAGTCGTTAACCGCAAACAATCGCTTCCTACGTCACGCGCCTACAGCTGATCGAGCGCTCAGTGCGAATGCACTGACAGACGTAAACAAATACACAGTCTAATTTCTCCGAATAAATTCTGTATAAAGCTATGATGACTTCATAAATTATGTTATTAACGTTCAGTATTTTTCAGGATACGGTTGTGTAAAATATTTAAGACCTTCAGGTAAATTCTGTGCGTGTCCGACGTTAAGACGACTTGCTTTGGAGAAAATTTCAGGAAGAATGTAATTTCGAAAAAAAAAAAAGTAATAAACTAAAAAGGGTAACTATTGATTGAGTTTATTTTTCAGGTAACATAATTCCACTTAGGTACGTACTTTAGACGTAATTTGCTGCTTGCGATTACGTGATTCATACTTTGTGCTAAATTTCATGTTCTATGAATTTACTTGTGAAGCGACGTGCTTGTGTACATTTGCTGATTTTGACAATTATTGATTAATGAACAGTGTTATTACTTGTGTATATTATGCATCGCTTGGCTGCTATGCTTTTTCACTGATGTCATATTTTTCTATTATGTGCCTGCTGTGCTTATTTATTTAAATTATAATTGTCACCTGATTAATTGTGCTGATGTGGTTAGATATGTAAGTTATACTATGTGATTTATCTGCTTGCGCCTTCATGTTTACTTATTAAGATTACATATAAACATTTATTTGCTTATGCTGATATGATGCTAATGACCTGTTTATTATGATAGATAACATATTTGCTGCCTTGCTTATGGATTGCATATTTACACATTTCTGTTTTGTTGTCATAACTACTCTTCAATTTAGTATATAGAAATGCTGATATACTGTGTACGTACATAGAGTTTAGGTCACACTATTGTATTAATTATAGATTGTTCGCTTGGCAGAGCCTCGTTGTAAGAATTGTGCTGCATCCACTTGTTGACATTCTGTTCTCTACTGGTATATTTACTCGCTTTTGCTTGTTTTGCATACGCTCAGTGCCTTATATTTTTAAGATAAGAAAATGAACTGCAGTAATTCGACGAACGACATTAGTACAAGAAAGTCATAGAAGTCACATGAGCTGAGGTTTTATGGAAGCTGTATAAATTTATGCTAATAGGAAGGAAGCTAACGACATGACAGACCAAAACTAGGTTTAGACCATTGACAGTATTACACTGCATTTTCGTGAGCAATTGAAATAGGAAGTGACACTTGACACAAAAAATACTCCACATGTTTGCTTCTGCTATGATTCTTGAAGTGGTGTACACACTGTGAAATATTATGATCATTCACACTCCGTAATCGTACTTAATTACTGAGAGTTAATCGAACTGAAGTCTGTTAGAGGTCATGTATGCATTTCTTTTATTTAATGATGGACAAGGAACCAAAATGTATCTTATAATTTATAATGAGTAGAAAATTTGGGTCAGATGGATTACACAGAGGTTGTGTGTGGACACTGTGTCTTCGGATTGTATGGGATGATGAATTGAAGTTGCACTAGGATTTTGTCTGTACTTGTTCGAGGAGACTGACTAGAGGAAAGAGTTGTTTTGGAAGTGAAATGATATTGGTAATGAGGTTTATATGTAACGACGTAAGAGGTATTATTGAGGTATTGAGATTAGGTGAAGTTGATGATTATTGGAGTTTTGGTGGATAAGAGGTAAAGTAAATGAGGAGCATATTGTTTTTGTTGGTTTATATGGAACAAGGAGGATGAAGATGGCAGACTAGAACACTAAAGTGGAAGGAAGATTGTCTATACACACACTTGTTAAATCACTAAGCAGTATATACTTTTTTTTGAGAGAGGAAGCATGGGCATATCTTGGCTCACTGACAGTTGTTCAGCAACCGTACATTTTGATCTGGCTTGGCAAACATTGGTCTTGACATGATGACTATGACGTTGACTTAACTGTTATTGACTGTTATACATTGCTGCCACTAGTACTTGGTACACATGATGAACATCAAATCTTGGACAGAGTTACATTTACACAGTTAACACTATTCAATTACACAGTAGTACTTAATGTGGATGAAAGATGAGTGGATGTGTTTTGTGTGTTTTCCTTTTCTAATCCTACCCACCTATCTCCTAAATATTATTTTATTTGTTGGTAGTGGCTTGCACTGACACCCATAAATGTTATAGGTTTACTGGTATTTGTGTATTGTAATAGTTAATAGGACAATTATCTGATATCATTTGTGTGTTTGTTATGATTTGTATGTTTAATGTAAAAGCATTGTATGTGTATTCAAACTATTGTTCATGCCTGAACTGTCTGGTTAGTGATGGTGCTGCACTTTTCAACATGATGTGTGACATTTAGGCATGTTTAATTTCTGCTGATGAACTGTGTGATCACTGATTGTAAAAAAATTATGGACTGTTACTTGTACCTTTTCTACAATATTGGTGCCACTAGGACATGTTTAATTTCTGCTTATAAACTCTGATGAACAGTGTGATCAGTGACAGTGTATTTTATGGAACTGCTTCTGCTGAGAAATGTGACTTGTTGCTGTGTGTACCTGCTCAACATTGCTGGTGCCACTAATGGACTGCTTCTACTGAAATGGTATTACTTGTTGATGTCTGCACCTGCTCAACATTGCTGGGTGCCACTGATGGATTGCTTCTACTGAAATGAAGTCACCTGTTGCTGTGTGCACCTGATCAACATTGCGGGTGCCACTGATGGACTGCTTCTATTGAAAAAATGTTACTTATTGGTATTTGCACCTGTTGACCATTGCTGGGTGCTACTGCTGGAACTGTCAACTGCTTATTCTTGGGCTATGGAAAGCGTTTATGTGAATATTTGTATAAACTGATTTTTTGTGTATTACTGTTAGTGAAAAATTATGAGACTCTTACTTGCACATATTCGTCATTGCTGACGCTATTGATTGAACTGTTTAACCACATAATACTTGTGTAAACTATTATGTAAAGTCACATGTATGAAAGAATTTGTATTGCTTACTGTATTTTATATATTAGGTTATTGAAAGGTCAGTGCAAAGCCAAAATTTTATCTAGTTATATGATATTTACGTATTAATATTATTTTTTATTTTTGTCTGTATTTTTTTGACGAATTTGGTGGTATTTTCACCACCAATGCTGGCAAAAATACCATCAAATTCTAGCCGTGGAGGAAGGGCATATGAAAGGTGGCTACACTGAGCCACAGCGCCAGAGATCGCTAGAGAGCATTGTTCCGCCGCCTCCACGGGAAGTGATTATTGAGATGTCGTAGTAGTCAGTGCTTGTCCAGGACTCGTAGTAGTCAGTTGGTGTTCAGATGTGCTAGTAGGGAGTGCTTGCTGAGATGTGATACTGAAAGGTTCTTGTTCAGATGTGGTAATAGCGAGGCGGTGTGGAGATATATTGTAATTATGAGAGTGATTTTGGTCAATATATGAAGGTAACGAAACTTGATTTATTTTTCATTATTTCCATGTTTTAAATAATGTGTCATTACAGGTTCAGTCAACAAAGCATCTGGCTTGTGTTCTTGGATTAGAGTGTAATTGTGGTTCTCTTGAGTAATTATGGTATTTGTATTTTCTTTAATTAATTCAGTATAATGTTATTTAAAAATTGTTGTGTTGTTGAAGAAGAACCGTGCCAGATGCGTACGTTGAGTCACACTCCCACACACAGAACAGTTACTCTTGTGCTTGTTGTTGCGTTGGTTTTATAGTTGCTGGGGGCTTAATTAATTAACTGTGTTAATGAAAATTTCCATTTCATTCTTTGTTATTGTTCTAAGCAGTCAGATTGCGTAATAATAATAGTCAGGGCCAACCGTTACGAGACTTCGTAATCGGACAGACAGCTACTAAAGCAAAAAAAAAAAAAATTAAAATTATTTGCATTAATATTATTATTAAGCCCCCATGCAATATATATATATATATACGAGGGGCGTTCAGAAAGTAAGCTCCGATCGGTCGCGAAATGGAAACGACTATGAAAATCCGATAAAGCTTTGCACAGATGTGTTGGGTAGTGTCTCTAGTATAACCCCAGTTAGCATCACGTCGCTCTTCTCATTTCTGAGCTCGCAGTGAGTGCGTAAAGATGTCTAGAAAATAGTGTCTGCCGCCAAGTACGAGGGCCTGGTGAGAAATTTCGCCTGAAGCTATGCAGCTAACATTACATAACTGTCGTGCTGTTTCTTCTTCAAGACAATTCTCAGCCGCATTCTGCAGGGGCAATGAAGATGCTCCTGCATCGTTTTCAAATGGAAATGTGAGATTACCCACAATACAGTCCGCAATTGTCTCCCCCTGGGTTTCATCTCTGGTCACATGAACCGCTGTCTTTGAAGACAACATTTTGACACAGACAACGAGGTGTAGGCCAGCGTGGAGAATTGGCGGAAAGCACTGGCGGCTGCCTTCTATGATGAGGCTATTGAAAAGTTGGTACAACGCTATGACAAAAGTCTACGTCAGAACGGCGACTACGTAGAGAAGTAGCTGAAAGGTGTAGCTAATTGTTACAAGTAAAACATTTCTGATGTTCACTGTGGTTTCAATTTGGCAATCAATCGGAGCTTACTTTCTGAACAGGCCTCGTATATATATGATTTTTCCTGTATTTGTGGTTCAAATGGCTCTGAGCACTATGCGACTTAACTTCTGCGGTCATGAGTCGCCTAGAACTTAGAACTAATTAAACCTAACTAACCTAAGGACATCACACACATCCATGCCCGAGGCAGGATTCGAACCTGCGACCGTAGCGGCCTCGCGGTTCCAGACTGTAGCGCCTTTAACCGCTTGGCCACCACGGCCGGCTCCCTGTATTTGTCTCAGTACGAATATTTGGTCCCACTTGCGAGGCTATGAATATTGATGGGAGAACGTGCAGTTGGCGTAAAGAAGTGTGATGTCAGATAGCAGCGTTGAAGTGAATGCTTTTTGGTACTAGGGGAGAGAATCAAGTTTTCATTGTAGGCGGGAAGAAGCCGCGCTATTTTTGGCGGGATTCTCCTCCTTTTGGGGGCGGAATCCTCATTATTGAGCCGCCGCGGTGCGTGATTATGTTATTGGCGACTGACACCTTTTGGCGGCAAGGAATACGAAGGGCGTCATAAGAGAAGTAGTAGGCGGAAAGACTCAAGAGTCCGGTTCGACATTCCAGTAGGGCGCGAGGGTATCCTTTCGACTTGGGCTAACAGCGTTGTAGAGGCTGCAGCATCCTGATGTTATACAAAGGTGCTTAGGACTCCGTCTTCGCAAAGTCGCCAGCATGTTTGCAACACCCAACTCGACGCAGTCCAGTCACACTTACGGTTAGCTTAATTTGCAGCACCAAAAGATCAATTTGATTTTACATTGTGTTATCTCGTTTTACACCGGTAATGAGTGTGTGGACTTCTGGATTTTAGTCACCAAATTCCAATCACTGTTCCGATCGAGAGTTACAGTCAGTTATCGTTGAATATTTGGAGACAGTAAATTCTGAAGAGGACAAGATGTAATTCAACTGATAGGAGAGTGACCCAGATTTCCACTTAATCTTCATGCAAGTTCGGACAGAGGTAATTATCACACGTTTTGATTAATTATTTATATGCTGATCCGATAAATGTCCTTATGAATAAATGGTAATAATGAATTTAATCATTGTTTCTGTTCGATACCTTCACAAACGTTACGTTGTAGGCTTTTAACGTAGAATGAATGGCCAGAGAAACTGGTACACCTGCTTAATATCGTGTAGCCCCTCCCCCCCCGCCCCCCCTCCCCAGGCATGCAGGAGTGCTACAACACGCCCTCGCATGGACTCGACTGTCTGAAGTAGTGCTGGAGGGAATTGACATCATGAATCCTGCAGGGCTGTCCATAAATCCGTAAGAGTACGATGGGGTGGAGATCTCTTCTGTACAGCACGGTGCAAGGAATCCCAGATAAGCTCAATAATGTTCATGATTGGGAAGTTTGGCGGACATCGGAAGTGTTGAAGCTCAGAAGAGTGTTCCTGGAGCCGCTCTGTAGCGATTTCGGACGTGCCCTGATGGAATTGCTCTAGTCCGCCGGAATTCACAACGGGCATGAATGGATGCAGGTGATCAGAGAGGATGCTTACGTACGTGTAACTGTCAGAGTCGTACCTATACGTATAAGGGGTCCCATATCACTGTAACTGCACACAGCCCACACCATTACAGAGCCACCATCAGCTTGAACATTAAATCTCCGAAATGGCTGTGGCCAGAAAAAGATCCTGGAAGAACAGGACCAATCACGACTGAAGAGAATCGTTCATCATGACAGAAGTGCAACCCTTCCGCAGACTGCTGCAGACTTCACTGGTGGGCCATCAACAAGTGACAGCGTGGGAACCATTCAAGGATATGGGCTTTCAGAGCCACAGACCTACTCGTGTACCCTTGATCACTGCACGACACAAAGCTTTACGCCTCTCCTGGGCCCATCAGCACTGACATTGGACTGTGGATGACTGGAAACATGTTGCATGGTCGGACGAATCTCATTTGAAGTGGTATAGAGTGGATAGACGTGTACGGGTATAAAAACAACCATATGAATCCATGGACCTGTGTTCAGAGGAACAGGGTGCCGAATTAAACGACTGCAGTAAAAGCACGGCATAGGTGGGGCGACAAAGCGCGTTTTTTTTTTCCTGGAGAACGATGAAGAGACATTTCCAGATGGCCCCATGCCGCGGTTGTATTGTGCAGAAACGCATTAAGCTTGGCGCCACGGCCAGGGCCAGATGTCCAGGTATACGGCCTAGCACTGAAAAGTCGCCGACAGCGCATTGTAGGCCTTGTTAGCGAGCAAGCCTCCAAAAGAAATATAAACGTTCTGCAAATGTCCGTGGGACAGGAAAACTGGTGCCCAGACGTCCAGACTCTGTCTCAAAACATCTTTTGTCAATGCGAGTTTATGGCCGTTCTTTGCAAACTTTGAAATGGACGCAACAGGGGAGATAACTAGCTGTTTATGGAGGGCTGTGCTTCCACCCTGTATTGTGTTAGCAAAAGACATGGCAAACGTGTGGGAAAGAGGCCACGAAACAGAATTTTTTTTCGTTTTCTACCAATTAACTTTAAGTCTCTGATTCGGTTTGCAGTGCAAAGGTCATTCACCGAGCTTAGAATGCCGGGCTCCAGCTCGTGATTGACTTGTGCGAAATTGGAGGAAGTCAAAAAAGAGAAATGTGCATTCGGAACCGAGAGAGGAGGAAACACAGAGAAAGGGAGATCGACACTCTTGTACAAGTCTCTTGTACTGGCGCTTCGCTAGTAAAGAACTGCAGGTCTCTACCTAAACGGTGAGACTTGTCTTTTGCTAGGGCGCGACTTAGAGCCTGTGCCAGTCACCTTCTGAACCGTCAGAGGTACTGCTTATATCATCACGGTCACAACGAGTGACGCGTGGGTGTACCTATTTGTCTTGAGTCAGCCGTCTAAACATTTGACGTATTCCGACACGCACAGTCGTGGCAAGGAGTCAAATTGGTTTGGAAGACCAGCAAACAGGTCCACCTGCACACTGGAATCCGTTGGGGTTTCAGAGGCTCTTAGGGAAGTAACTGCATTCTGAATTAACCGAACGCGAGACCACGTACTTGCATTTTTCGGGAACGCGCATTTAATAACAGATCTCCGCCGTCCATGACTTCAGTCGCCGAACGCATTGTAGTGTGCCGCCTTGACCACTAGGATGGTAAAGTATTCGCTGCTGCGACGTAGGGCTGTAATATCTATTTCTCAGCACCCTGTTCTTTCGAACCATATTTTTCCTTTTTTTGTATGCCTATACCAGTTTCTTTGAGGCTTGAGTGTATATTCCCGAAGATACTAGGAATAGGTTCTAAATCATAGCCAGCACGCTACTCCAGTCAGATGGTGTTAGAGTGTCTTCTTGTGCAAATCCCCTACTTTAAGAGCCGTAATTTTCCCGTTATCCATTTCACTTGGCGCACAAACTTTTAAAGGCTAGTTCTTAAAGAGGTGGCTTGTCCACAATTAGTTTTTGAGGATAAAGAAAATTGCACACCACGTGTTTTTGCAAGCTGCGATCAGATACAGGATCTGCATGATAAGGTAATTTCTGCTATTAGACAACGCCACACATGTAATCTTGCGATATCCAGTATCATAGCGACACAACGTTCGTAGACTATACTCCTACATTTACCCCAGTTCATCGCTACCTCGTCTGTTCAACGGAAAATGCCGCTGTCTTCATATAAAGTAAACCCTTTTCCAAATGTAGAAGAATCTTCTCAGAAAATCATATGCCATAGATCTATCATGGATTTACTAGTCTGCATTAATCGCAGTACATTCGAGTAGTTCTGGCAATGTCTTCGAAATATCTCACGGAAGAACAAGAGATTTACGGCTTCTGTGAGACCACTCGCACATGTGCAATTTCTTAATGATTTGTTCTTCGTCCGCCGTTATCTCGCATTATATCAAAATTATTTTTTTTCACGAAGTTGTGCCATTTTCTGATTAATTGTCGAGAGAATACTATGATTGCCGTACTATGTTTTGAAGTTCCTCTAAACCGCTGTGATCAGATTTCAATATATAGTTTCACACACTAATCCATTTTGTAATTTTCACTTTATATTCTCAATCCGTGTAGGATCTGGTAGTGCTGAAGCCGTCGAGATGAGCCGTGGTTCGTGCCTGCATAGTTAAAATGGTAAGAGAATTGTCCGTGAAACTGAAGGTGCCGACTATGAGGGCTCGTTTGCGGACTCGGCCAGAAACTTACCGAACATTACGTTAGTCTCCATTTGTATGTGTTGTAAAAGACTGAAAGACTTGGCGCAGTAAATATTTCAGGATGACGGTGAAACCAGATTTTTGTTTCACCAATTACTTAAGGCAAACGCCGGTATGGCTTCTTTCGATAACAGTTGCCCGATTTTTTTCCACATTTTTCCCCTTGTGTTCAGATACTAATGACACCGACACCACCGAAACGATACACGTCTGCCTTATTTTTTAGTTGCAATAAATGCGGAAATAACTTATACCTCGCAGGCCCACATTCGTTCATGTAATTTAGTTGAGCAGCTGTAAAACTTTATTGGGGCACTCTATATTCCTATGAGAATAGCAGAACCAACAGTTCTTTTTCTGGTGTGTGATGAGTGAATATCATTGCAGCGCTGTTACCTGATTTACGAAATAGCACTTCTACAACGCACTTCTTACAAATAATTCCGAGCCTCGCAAGAGGTAGGTTAAAACAGTATTAAAATTAATCTCACATTTAAGTTTATAGCTGGTGACCTTCACTGATGCAGCTCAACGGTGAACGGTAACGACGACAAATTTAACTTTCATTGCTGCGACCGTTCGAGAAAGTACGATCGGCATTTACTTCAAGTAATTTAATAGACAGCCCATACGCGGACTGGTTTCATATTTTACGTGGAATTCTGGAGCTGACGTCTCAGCCGTTAATAACTGCACACAGGCTGTAGAAGCAGCGTGCCGGTTGACAGGTAGCCGCGGTCGGGCGCGTAAGAGAGACTTCTGGCCAATAAACCGCGTGTTAAGCCAGTGTTTATTTCCCTATCCGTTCCACATTATTGGCTCTTGTTTCAGTAATATTCTCTTCTTGCGCCTCTAACGTTCGCTGCTATACGAGCCGACAAAAATCTCATTGCTCCTGGTTAGAAGAACGGTTATAAATTTTCGGATTTAACGGCGAAGATAGCATCTAAATCGCAGCGCCTGAGCGGCGCGCAAGGAAAGGGCGAGGAGAAATGCGTTAAGACGCAGCGAGTGGCAAGGTGCAGCCGCAGCTTGTAGGGACGCATGAATTTCTTAGAGTGCGCGTCTTATCTGATCCCTCCCCCACCACCTGCGTGAAGGACGCTGGCCCCGGGAAGACGTATAAGGGCGCGAGTTGCCACCTGTCAGAACGGGCGTCCAGACAGCTGTATCTTACACGTCGTTATTGCGGCGAAACCATTAGAATTCACACGGTTTTGATGTCCAGAGTAATGAAAAGTAGACGTAGTAAGCTAATATTGTATAGAAACGACATTTGATAATACTACGTGCAAGATAAACCTTTGGGCGGGAAACGTAGAAGAACATTATTAAGCATACAAAAAACCAAAGTGTGAAGATAGATATTAATAGAAAACAACGTAAAGGCAAAATTAGAAAAAATATAAGCCAAAGAAGCACAGTACCCCTTTCTTTTTTTAACGTTTTCATTGAAAAGGCCATGACAGTTTTCAAAGGAAAAAAAAAATGTTGAACGGGATTCCTGTTCACCGCATAAGATTTGCAAATTATATCGCATTAAAGGAAACGAAAGAAAAATTCGGAGTAGGAATTAAAATCCATGGAGAATAGAGAAAATCTTTGAGGTATGCCGACGACATTGTAATTCTGTCTGAGACAGCAAAGGATCTGGAAGAGCAGTTAATCGGAACGGGCAGTGTATTGAAAGGAGGATATAAGATGAATATCAACAAAATCAAAACGAGGATAATGAAATGTAATCGAATTAAATCAGGTGAGGCTGAAGGAATTAAATTAGGAAAAGATACACTTAAAGTAATAGATAAGTTTTAGTGCTTGGGAAGCAAAATAACTGATGATAATGGAAGTAGAGATATGAAATGTAAACTGGCTATGGCAAGGAAAGCGTTTCTGGAAAAGAGAAATTTGTTAACGTCGAGTATAGATTTAAGTGTCAGGAAGTCGTTTCTGAAAGTATTTGTATGGAGCGTAGCTGTATGGAAGTGAAACATGGACGATAACTAGTTTGGACAAGAAGAGAATAGAAGCTTTCGAAATGTGGTGCTACAGAAGAATGCTGAAGATTACATGGGTAGGTCACGTAACTAATGAGGAGGTGCTGAATAGAATTGGGGAGAAGAGGAGTTTGTGGCACAACTTGACTAGAAGAAAGGATCGGTTGGCAGGACATGTTCTGAAGCATCAAGGGATCACCAACTTAGTATTGGAGAGCAGCGTGGAGGGTAAAAATCGTAGAGGGAGACCAAGAGATGAATACACTAAGCAGATTCAGAAGGATGTAGGTTGCAGTAGTTACTCAGAGATGGAGAGACTTGCACAGCATAGAGTAGCATGGAGAGCTGCATCAAACCAGTCTCTGGACTGAAGACCACAGCAGCAGCAGCAGCAGCTACAACAACAACATCGCCGCATTAATAGCTCAACGTGAAACACATGTGCAAAATTCACACGAAGACAAAAAACAACATGTACAGATGAACAAATGATTACACTTTCGGCCGGCCGAAGTGGCCGTGCGGTTAAAGGCGCTGCAGTGGAACCTCAAGACCGCTACGGTCGCAGGTTCGAATCCTGCCTCGGGCATGGATGTTTGTGATGTCCTTAGGTTAGTTAGGTTTAACTAGTTCTAAGTTCTAGGGGACTAATGACCTCAGAAGTTGAGTCCCATAGCGCTCAGAGCCATTTGAACCATTACACTTTCAGAAAAATTCGGTGAGTTATTCGAGAGAAAGAGATTCACAAATTGAGCAAGTCAGTAACACATTGGTCCACCTATGACCCTTACGCAAACATTTATTCGGCTTGGCATTGACTGGCAAAGTTGCTGGATGTCCTCCTGGGGAATAGGGTGGCAAATTTTGTCAAATTGGCACGTTAGATCGTCAAAATCTCTAAGTGGTTGGAGGGCCCAGCGCGTAACGCTCCAAACGTTCACAGTTGGGGAGAGATATGGAGGCTTTACAGGCCAAGGTAGAATTTGGCAAACAGGAGGACAAGCATTAGAAACTCACGCCGATTGCAGATGGGCATTAAATTTCAGAAATGTACGGCCAGGATGGCTTATCAGCACAACCAAGACTTAAGTCCTGTAAGGTTGGTGCGTGCAGAACTACCTAAGCAACCAAGACTTCAGAGGCGCACCAGGAGGCAACACATCAAATGCTGGCATGTATCGGACGAGAGAAGGCCTTCTGGAGACCACGTGGAAGGCACTGTTAGTGGACCCAGCGCTGTGCAGGTGTGGTATTGAACAAGCTACGGACCACCTGTTGCAATGTAGTCTGTGACCTGTTACGTGCATTGCCGATCTGAACAAAACTTCACGTATGCATTCTGTGTGGGCAAACATTGGTACGCGAAAATTTAATACACATGTTATACAGTAGCTACTTCTTTTTTAATTATCATTACATGTCCACATAACATAATGAACATTTCTATTTTAGTACAGCTTAGTTATTATGACACATGTAACTAAGCTGTAGTAAGCTCTTTGATAGACGCTGAAGCGCCAAAGAAACTGGTATAGGCATCCGCATTCAAATAGAGTTATGTAAAAAGACAGAATAAGGCACTGCGGTCGGAAATACCTATAAAAGACAACAAGTGTCTGGCGCAGTTCTTAGATCGGTTACCTATGCTACAGTGGCAGGTTGCCAAGATTTGAATGAGTTTGAACGTGGTATTATAGTTGGCGCACGAGCGATGTGACACAGCATCTCCGAGGTAGCGATGAAGTGGGGATTTTCCTGTACGACCATTTCACGAGTGTACCGCGAATGTCAGGAATCCGGTAAAACATCAAATCTCCGACATCGCTGCGGCCGGAAAAAGATCCTGCACGAATGGGACCAACGACGAATGAAGAGAATCGTTCAATGTGACAGAAGTGCAACCCATCCGCAAATTGCTACAGACTTCAACGCTGAGTCATCAACAAGTGGAAGCGTGCGAACCATTCAACGAAAGATCATCGATATGGGCTTTTGGACCCAAAGGCCCACTCGTTTACCCTTGATCACTGCACGACACAAAGCTTTACGCCTCGCCTGGGCCCGTCGATAGCGACATTGGACTGTTGACAACTGGAAAATGTTGCCTGGTCTTACGAGTCTCGTTTCAAATTGTATCGAGCGGATGGACGTGTACGGGTATGGAGACAACCTAATGAATCAATGGGCCCTGCATGTCAGAAGAGGACTTTTCAAGGTGGTGGAGGCTCCGTAATGGTGTGGGGTGTGTGCAGCTGGAGTGATATGCGACCCCTGATAAGTCTAGATACGACTCTGACAGGTGACACGTACGTAAGCATCCTGTCTGATCACCTGCATCCATTTGTGTCAATTGTGCGGGATATTGCAGCACGTCATTGTGACACCCTGTAGGGAAGCAGCCTACTCACGCCGTAATAAATTCACATCAGTCTTTCCATTGTGTGCCAGCCAGTCCGTTGTAACTAGCTCTGACGTCATAAATGCGCAATACTTTAAAAATCAAGTAAATAACCTAAAATGTTTCTAGCATGTCAGGAGTAATACTAAATTAATATGTGTTGAATATCAGTTCGATAATTTTAACCATTTTCGAAATTTGGACGTTTTTCTGTAAAAATCATTGGCGCAACAGAAAAGAGCTAGAGACTTAAAAATGTATACTTAGATTCCTTTTCAATAATAATTTAATAGAAACAGTCTTCTGGATCTCAAAATTAAGATTTTTGTTGAAATTCATGATTTTCTGGTTTTTGTCTTAAAAATTAAGGAAGCAAGATAGATTAAGTAGGCTAATAAATAAGGCTAGGATGTTTATATTTAAGTAGAATGGAGATCCGCTATAACCATAAAGATGTGAGAAGTTTCATTTGAATAACTATAAAAATATAGCGATAGCGTATCTCCAAAGGGCAAGTTCAGAGCTCGTCTACTGCGTGCAGTGTAATTAAATTAATTCTCTCGCCCAAAATATTTAACTTCGCCACGTCAAACTTTTATTATGATTACTTACCTGTGTGCTGAATGCACATTTAAATTAAGAGCTTCATCGGCCATCAGCAGAAGAAGCTATGATTTATTCGGTAACTTAATGTGGTGCATTACTAGCCCAGCGGCTAGTCGGGAGAGCCGATTTAATCAGGCGTTCCCTTAGCCGTCCGCACCGCGGCTTTATATATAAGAACGCTGCGCGAGGAAGGAAGGCCCCAGTTCTCTCCAGACGCTGAATAGCACGCCATCTGTGTCGGGAGTCGCGTCGCGTCGGTATCATTGCTACAAACAGCCTCGGATGCCGTATTAAGTTACTCGGAAAGCGCGTAACCATGAAATCATTTTCGAGAGAAGTGTTAATTCTGGGATGACTTTAATGATCTATCTTCAGTTTGCGTATGTCGTATTTTCACGTGCCGCCGCGGGACAGACATTCTACCATTATTTAGCGTGGCGTTTGATGAAACATTATCATCAAATTATGGCGAGCATTCATTTAAATATTTAATTTGGACAGTTATAGTGGCATCAGCGCATTAGACTCTGAACTGCTCTGTTAGTTAGATTGTGTGGGTTTTTTTTTTTCCTTCCCATCTGTGACTTTCATAATATACAGTTTTTTTTTTCACGATCGTTTTTGATTATAAATCCCAGACAATCTCCTAATTCCTCAGAGCTATAAGCTGTAGCTATAAATGTATTTCTCAGATGAAGTGGGCACTAGGAATTCTAATTAGAGGCTTCACGTTTTGCTAATCACTTTCTGGTTGCCAATATTGTAGTTAGAGAGCCAGTGTTGAGAACGGCAAACAACAGCATAAATAATAGCAACATTTATACAACAACAATATAATTCCACCCGCCGCCCCACAACCCCACACGTCTAGAATTACAACAGTTTGGCTCCAGGACACTCTTCCGAGTTTAAACACTTCCGCTGGCCATCAGACTCCCTAGACATGAACATCTGAGCATTTTTGGGATGCCTTGCAAGGTGCTGTTCAGAAGAGAGCTCTACCCCCTCGTTCTCTTTCGGATTTATGGGCAGCCCTGCAGGTTTCATGGTGTAGGTTCCCTCCAGCACTACTTCAGACATTAGTTAAGTCCATCCCACGTCGTGTTGCGGCACTTTTACGCGCTCGCGGAAGCCCTACACGATATTAGGCAGGTGTACCAGTTTCTTTGGCTCTTCAGTGTACGAATGCTTCTGACACGAGAAATAAATAAGTTCTCAAACAGGTGACACAGAGGAACTACGGCTTGTCCAATGGCTTTAGTAGTTACACGTCAAATAGGTAAGCTGCAGTCATAAGGAGCTCTTTCCCAGAATAACTTGTGAGCTGGCAGTCAAACCATCGGTCGACTGTGGGAGGGCGCCTTGCAGCAGCTGCTGCTACGGTAGTATCGCCGCAGGACGGCCTCAGCCGGAATTATGTGAACTCCCGCCGCGCTTGCCCGTGTGGCCGCCGGCGTGTTCACACTGGCCGCAATATTTCTTCTCGGCAGAAATCTAATTAAATTTGGCTTTCTAATTTACAGTCCCGAACTATTTTCCTTTTCTGCCGAATCTGAAAGGGCTGGCCTGCCAGCCTAAATAAATCAGGTTGTGTTGGACCCTTTTAATTTATCATGTTCGTGGATCCATTGTGTTTCATTTTTTTGTCTCTCGCTAAGTGTGCGCTGGGCAGAAATACTCTCCCCCAAAACGTGACAAACGAGTAACATAATATTTTGAGTTATTGAATTTTCTCTATTAAACAATTAGTTACTTCCCTGGACACGTTTTATCACCTCCATAAGAATTTATCAAGTGGAAGTTCTCTTCAACCATGGAATTTCTCACTCTCTGTGAAACATAGTCTGTTACACGCAACAAATTTTTAAATTTCAAAAGAAACTTCCGTCTTTCCTAGACAGCTACGATGGTTTGTTGGAAACAAAGTAACATATTTTTAATAAGATCTCGAACTTGCCAGTTGTTCCAAAAATTCCGCTGATTCTTTGGTTTAGTAAAATGGGTACAAGTTTTTTTTTTTCAGTACTGAAGAAAGGTCGATTTCTTTTGGAATATATATTGCCAGTTGTGCGAAATTATATATTACCAGAAAACAAAATGGGAGTGGGCCATCTTAAATCTGATTTAATTCTGTATACACTCTAAGAAAAAAAGAAGAAAAGGGTGACGCCCACGGAAGAATTACCAGAATGAGACGGAAATCGGTAGATTTAAAAACTAAAAACTCCTCCCGAACCGGCCATGAAGGCCCAACGGTACTGACCGGCCGCCGTGTCATCCTCAACTCATAGGCGTCACTGGATGAGGACATGGAAGGGCATGTGGTCAGCACACAGCTCTCCCGTATATCAGTTTCCGAGACAGGAGACGCTACTTCTCAATCAAGTAGTTCCTCAGGTTGCCTCACAATGGCTGAGTGCACCCCGCTTGCCAACAGCGCTCGACAGATGGACAGAAAAACAAATGATTACAGTTTCAATTGGATCATTTATTCAAGAGAGAGCTTCACGAATTGAGCAAGTCAACGCGTTGGCCCAACTCTGACCCTTCTGCAAGCAGTTATTCGGCTTGGCTTTGATTGATAGAGTTGTTGGATGTCCTCCGGACAGATACGGTGCATATTCTGTCCAATTGAAGCATTAGAGCGTCGGAGTCACGAGATCGTCGGAGGGCCCAGCCCATAATGCTCTAACAATTCTTAATTGCAGAGGGAACTGGTGACGTTGCTGATGAAGGTAGGGTTTCGTAAGCATGAAGACTAGCAGTAGACGCTACGGTCGCAGGTTCGAATCCTGCCTCGGGCATGGATGTGTGTGATGTCCTTAGGTTAGTTAGGTTTAATTAGTTCTAAGTTCTAGGCGACTGATGACCTCAGAAGTTGAGTCGCATAGTGCTCAGAGCCATTTGAACCATTTTGAACTAGCAGTAGAAAATCTCACTGTGAGCGGAAGGGCATGATCTTACTGAAATATAAGCCCAGGATGGTTTGCCAAGATGGGCAACAGAACGGGGCGTAGTATATCTTCGACAGACCGCCGTGCTATAAGGGTGCCGCAGCGGACATCCAAAGAGGTCCTGGTCCGGAAAGAAATGGCAACCCAATGACTTGGGTGTAGATCTCTATGGCGGGTGACACTCAGGTTGGTATCTCACCGATGTTTGAGTCGTCCCCAAACATGTCTTCGGCCTTGCATCTCAATGACTATAGCAGAATTGTCTTCAGCGATGAGTCCCGCTTCGAAGTGAATCTCGACGGCCAGCGTAGATGTGTCTGGAGACACCGCACACAGTGGCTGGATTCCAACCTGAGTGTTGCTCGCCATACGGCCCGACAACAAGGAATTATGGTCTGGGGTGCCATTTCTTTTCATAGCAAGACCCCTTAGGTTATCATCCGCTTCACACTTACAGCTGATCGGTACGTAGTCGATATTTTACGCCCCGTTTTATTGCGCTTCATGGCCAGCCATCCTGGGCTTACATTTCAACAGGGTAGTGCCGCCCACACTGGTGAGAGTTTCTTCTGCTTGTTTTCCTGCTTGCCATTCCTACCTTGGCCAGCACGGTCGCCGAATATCTCCACAACTGAGAAAGTTTGGAGCATTAAGGGAGGGTCCTCCAACCAGCTCGGGATTTTGAAGATCTAACGCTCCAATTGGACAGAATTTGGCATGATATCCTCCAGCAAGACATTCAACTACTCTGTGAATAAATGGCAAGCCGAATAACTCCATGCATAAGGACCGGAGGTGGACCGAGACGTTATTGACTTCCTCAATTTGTGAAACTCTTTCTCTTGGAATAAATTATCTACTTTTCCTGAAATTGCAATCATCTATTTGTCTGTAGATGTACATCATATACACCGATTTCCGTCCCATTCAGTATTTTTTTTTTTTTTTTTTTTTTTTTTTTTTTTTTTTGTGGTGTGCTAGATCGTGTGTGCGTGAGTTGCTTTTATTGCATCGTTGTATTGTGTGAAACAATAGTGAGCTATCGCCAAATCTGGCCAACACCGACACGGCAAAGCACAACTTAATAGTATGCCAGATTATCTTTATACGAACTGAGGAGGAAAGGTACGGGAGAAGTTTACGATCTATTAATCAAGTCTGCTGTAAGCGGAATTTTATTTACTTTAAAGTTTAACAGACCTAAATCAAAAGGTATAGGCCTTTAACAGAACTTCATTTACTATTAAATGAACCACTTGTTAATCACGAGTAATCTGCCTTTAACAGAATCTAATTTACTCTCAAATCAACCTTAGGTTAACCAAAAGTTAGCAGTAAAACAGAATTACTTGAACATTGCATTACGTTAGCAAAAAGTGAGCGCAACGCTGTGGGAGGAACCGTATAGTAGGAAGACTGCATGGAGGCCACAGCGCCAAGATATCTTCATCGGTGCAGCTCGCTGATGCAAGAATGAAAAACGCAATTTCAAATTGGGATTAAATCAGCAATTTTGGTTGCACATCCGTAACATTTGAGAAGCAGAATGGTCAGTTTACAGATCGTGCTACCAGGGATTCAGAAAGCTTGGCCCTGCTGCAGGTAAGCAGAATGCTGCAAACAGACTCAGATGGCAGTCAGCTCTCGTCTCTCTCGATTATCGACAGCGTTCCTCCAAACTCTGCTCCAAAATCCTCAAAAAGCTGCTTCCTTCTGACCAACATGCAGCCTCTCAAATATTCCAGGTTGTGGGGGGTGGCTCTCTACTGCTGCCGATGTGAAGGGCGAGAAACGTCAAAAAATTTTCAAAAACCCAGGGAGAAGACAGAAAACTTTTCCCTCTTCGCATACGTGATGCACGTTTTATGTTTTTTTGAAAGCAGTGTGATTTCGATGGTTCAGTCTGTCCACGCCCTGCACTATGCGTCACGGTGCTTTCTCACTGCATAAACCCATTATTGGAGGACAAACAGAGATGATACTTCCACACTACCCTGCTGGTACAGCGGTGTCGGATCTTAAGAAGCGAGAACAGTCGTACTTGATTTTTCTCCGGGGGGGGGGGGGGGGGCGAGGCAGATGCGACGTCCACTCCACAGACTGGCGTTACTTGCCTACACTCAGTGGCGTCGCTTGCCTCATTCAAAAATGGTTCAAATGGCTCTGAGCACTATGGGACTTAACTTCTGAGGTCATCAGTCCCCTAGAACTTAGAACTACTTAAACCTAACTGACCTAAGGACATCACACACATCCATGCCCGAGGCGGGATTCGAACCTGCGACCGTAGCGGTCTCGCGGTTACAGACTATAGCGCCTAGAACCGCTCGTCCACTCCGGCCGGCTTGCCATATTGCAAGGCCAGTCAACCTGACACCCCCCCCCCCCGGCTCCCCCCCCCCCCACTGTTACTTTAGAAGTACTTAATCGGAAAGCTCTATCAGTCTATCGGTGTTTTCATACTGTAAACATGAGAGTGGGGCATCGTCTTGAGTGAGTATGGCACGTCATACACTCAGTCTGGTAGCTGTAAGAGACCAACGGTCATAAACCTCACGTGCATGTCAAACTAAGTCTTTCACGAATAGTTTTGCTTTTAATATGTCATCTTGTGTCACACACAATTTTATTTTCCCGCTTATACTGTGCTTGAAGACCGTGTATTACTAGCAAAAACATTCCTACCCTATAAATTAGTCACGGACAGCCTTTGACGAAATATCTCTTAATAACTGATGTGCTGATCGACTCCCTTTCTAGTAAGATAGTGTTCTACACGCCACGCTGCCTGAGAAGGCAAGGAATCGTAAATAAATCATATAACAAGGTGCGCAGCACATGTCGATCTAGCAGTCAATTTCGCTCTGTATACTGAAGAACATATGTACTATCACATACAGTAGGGCTTCAATTTTTTTGTCTGGGATATATTGTACCACAACTAAATTAAAAATAGTTTTCCCTTGTACTAAAAATTAGGACTCCCTCTACTAACAGCTTCTCTTGTATCTAGCTGAAAAGCCCCTGACTCTACGTGGATTATTACAGGATCAGCCTGTTGTAGCTAGAGAATGAAAGACATATAAGAAACAAATGCAGAGGACATCAGATACCTAACTTCCAAAATACTGCTGTTTAATAAATTGTGTTATTTCCTGTTAAGATTACCTATGAAAATTCCTGATACATTAAAACTGTACGTTAGAGCGGAACTCAAACCCAGAAACTTTGTTTAACGTAGGCAAATCCTCTAGCGACCAAGCTACAGTTTCATTCTGTTCTTCAGTTTTTCCCTCTCATGTTCCGACCCAAGTCACGTCACGAATTGCTGTAGAAAACACCCTGTGACATTACTGCCCCATATCACTATGCGATATCAATTCATTTTACGGCCAGTATTTTGCCATCAAGTTTGTGGGGTCTTGGACTGTGTGCTAGAAGAGAGAATTTTACGCTCTTCTGGAGTCTCAGGTTGGGCTGGTGGTCGTTCTGCAGCAGAGAGCCCGTTAGTAAATCTCACTGCGTTAACCATACCTCCTCCGTGGCAAAAAACTGCTGGTCCTAAGTCCTATAGTTCGTGAGAGGAGTGGTTAGTACTGACAATTCACTCAGCGTGTGCTCCCTGCCGCCGTTGGATAAGCAGCTGCCAGCAGCAAGTCGTATACTCCTAGCTCACTTATTTGTTACATAGTTTAATTCTTAATTTCTTTGCGTGTTTTTGGTACTTGCATTGTCTAATTCATAAATTTCGGGCGTATTACAGTATTTGAGAGTTGTAGCATCGCATTTTAGTACCTGAATAGTGTAAAATCGCGTAGTCTCCTTCCGCCGCCGAGCAGTGTGTCAGCAGTGCGCAAGTAGCAGCATTGCTGCATTTACTAGGCAATCTTGTATTTTCATAACCGCTTAAATTTTGTGTCGATTTGTTTGTGCTCTCTGTAGATTAGTTACGACGTTCTTTGCACAACAGTTTTTAGCATGGATAGGGACTGCAACTGCTGTGTTCGGATGCAGGCTGAGTTGGCATCCCTTCGCTCCCAGCTTCAGGCAGTGTTGGCTTCGGTCACACAGCTTGAGGCTGTTGCCAATGGGCATCACTGTGGGGGGTCCGGATGGGGGTTTGTCGGGGACGGCCAGCTCGTCCCACGCATCCCCCGATCGGACTACGACTGTGGCTGCCCGGGATACTGCCCGCATTGAGGCTGATCCCTCACCTGTGCTAGAGTGGGAGGCAGTCTCGAGGTGTGGCAGGGAGCGAAAGACATTCCGGAGGGCTGAACGGAAGGCCTCTCCAGTTTGTCTGACGAACTGGTTTCAGGCTCTGTCTTGGGCTGATACTGATCTTCGGCCGGACATGGCTGCTTGTCCCGTTCCAGAGGTTGCCCCTCAGTCTGCAAGATCCGGGCGGTCGCAGAGGGTGGGTTTACTGGTAGTTGGGAGCTCCAACGTCAGGCGCATAATGGAGCCCCTTAGGGATATGGCAGCAAGAGAGGGGAAGAAAACCAATGTGCACTCCGTGTGCATACCGGGGGGAGTCATTCCAGATGTGGAAAGGGTCCTTCCGGAAGCCATGAAGAGTACAGGGTGCACCCATCTGCAGGTGGTCGCTCATGTCGGCACCAATGATGTGTGTCGCTATGGATCGGAGGAAATCCACTCTGCTTCCGGCGGCTATCTGATTTGGTGAAGACTGCCAGTCTCGCTAGCGGGATGAATGCAGAGCTCGCCATCTGCAGCATCGTCGACAGGACTGACTGTGGACCTTTGGTACAGAGCCGAGTGGAGGGTCTGAATCAGAAGCTGAGACGGTTCTGCGACCGTGTGGGCTGCAGATTCCTCGACTTGCGCCATAGGGTGGTGGGGTTTCGGGTTCCGCTGGATAGGTCAGGAGTCCTCTACACGCAGCAAGCGGTTACACGGGTAGCAGGGGTTGTGTGGCGTGGACTGGGCGGTTTTTTAGGTTAGATGGCCTCGGGCAAGTACAGAAAGGGCAACAGCCTCAAAGGGTGCGGGGCAAAGTCAGGACATGCGGGGAACAAGCAGCAATCTGTATTGTAATTGTAAACTGTCGAAGCTGCATTGGTAAAGTACCGGAACTTCAAGCGCTGATAGAAAGCACCGAAGCTGAAATCGTTATAGGTACAGAAAGCTGGCTGAAGCCAGAGATAAATTCTGCCGAAATTTTTACAAGGGCACAGACGGTGTTTAGAAAGGATAGATTGCATGCAACCAGTGGTGGCGTGTTTGTCTCTGTTAGTAGTAGTTTATCCTGTAATGAAGCAGAAGTGGATAGTTCCTGTGAATTATTATAGGTGGAGGTTACACTCAACAACCGAGCTAGGTTAATAATTCGCTCCTTTTACCGACCTCCCGACTCAGCAGCATTAGTGGCAGAACAACTGAGAGAAAATTTGGAATACATTTCACATACATTTTCTCAGCATGTTATAGTCTTAGGTTGAGATTTCAATTTACCAGATATAGACTGGGACACTCAGATGTTTAGGACGGGTGGTAGGGACAGAGCATCGAGTGACATTATACTGAGTGCACTATCCGAAAATTACCTCGAGCAATTAAACAGAGAACCGACTCGTGGAGATAACATCTTGGACCTACTGATAACAAACAGACCCGAACTTTTCGACTCTGTATGTGCAGAACAGGGAATCAGTGATCATAAGGCCATTGCAGCATCCCTGAATATGGAAGTAAATAAGAATATAAAAAAGGGAGGAAGGTTTATCTGTTTAGCAAGAGTAATAGAAGGCAGATTTCAGACTACCTAACAGATCAAAACGTAAATTTCTGTTCCGACACTGACAATGTTGAGTGTTTATGGAAAAAGTTCAAGACAATCGTAAAATGCGTTTTAGACAGGTACGTGCCGAGTAAAACTGTGAGGGACGGGAAAAACCCACCTTGGTTCAACACCAAAGTTAGGAAACTACTGCGAAAGCAAAGAGAGCTTCACTCCAAGTTTAAACGCAGCCAAAACCTCTCAGACAAACAGAAGCTTAACGATGTCAAAGTTAGCGTAAGGAGGGCTATGCGTGAAGCGTTCAGTGAATTCGAAAGTAAAATTCTATGTACCGACTTGACAGAAAATCCTAGGAAGTTCTGGTCTTACGTTAAACCAGTAAGTGGCTCGAAACAGCATATCCAGGCACTCCGGGATGATGATGGCATTGAAACAGAAGATGACACGCGTAAAGCTGAAATACTAACCACCTTTTTCCAAAGCTGTTTCACAGAGGAAGACCGCACTGCAGTTCCTTCTCTAAATCCTTGCTGACATCGAAATAAGTGTCCAAGGAATAGAAAAGCAACTGGAATCACTCAACAGAGGAAAGTCCACTGGACCTGACGGGATACCAATTCGATTCTACACAGAGTACGCGAAAGAACTTGCCCCCCCTTCTAACAGCCGTGTACCGCAAGTCTCTAGAGGAACGAAAGGTCCCAAATGATTGGAAAAGAGCACAGTTAGTCCCAGTCATCAAGAAGGGTCGTCGAGCAGATGCGCAAAACTATAGACCTATATCTCTGACGTCGATCTGTTGTAGAATTTTAGAACATGTTTTTTGCTCGAGTATCATGTCGTTTTTGGAAACCCAGAATCTAGTCTGTAGGAATCAACATGGATTCCGGAAACAGCGATCGTGTGAGGCCCAACTCGCTTTATTTGTTCATGAGACCCAGAAAATATTAGATACAGGCTCCCAGGTAGATGCCATTTTCCTTGACTTCCGGAAGGCGTTCGATACAGTTCCGCACTGTCGCCTGATAAAGTAAGAGCCTACGGAATATCAGACCAGCTGTGTGGCTGGATTGAAGAGTTTTTAGCAAACAGAACACAGCATGTTGTTATCAATGGAGAGACGTCTACAGACGTTAAAGTAACCTCTGGCGTGCCACAGGGGAGTGTTATGGGACCATTGCTTTTCGCAATATATATAAATGACCTAGTAGATAGTGTCGGAAGTTCCATGCGGCTTTTTGCGGATGATGCTGTAGTATACAGAGAAGTTGCAGCATTAGAAAATTGTAGCGAAATGCAGGAAGATCTGCAGCGTATAGGCACTTGGTGCAGGGAGTGGCAACTGACCCTTAACGTAGACAAATGTAATGTATTGCGAATACATAGAAAGAAGGATCCTTTATTGTATGATTATATGATAGCGGAACAAACACTGGTAGCAGTTACTTCTGTAAAATATCTGGGAGTATGCGTGCGGAACGATTTGAAGTGGAATGATCATATAAAATTAATTGTTGGTAAGGCGGGTACCAGGTTGAGATTCATTGGGAGACTCCTTAAAAAATGTAGTCCATCAACGAAGGAGGTGGCTTACAAAACACTCGTTCGACCTATACTTGAGTATTGCTCATCAGTGTGGGATCCGTATCAGATCGGGTTGACGGAGGAGATAGAGAAGATCCAAAGAAGAGCGGCGCGTTTCGTCACAGGGTTATTTGGTAACCGTGATAGCGTTACGGAGATGTTTAGCAAACTCATGTGGCAGACTCTGCAAGAGAGGCGCTCTGCATCGCGGAGTAGCTTACTCGCCAGTTTTGAGAGGGTGCGTTTCTGGATGAGGTATCGAATATACAGGGCTATTACAAATGATTGAAGCGATTTCATAAATTCACTGTAGCTCCATTCATTGACATATGGTCACGACACACTACAGATACGTAGAAAAACTCATAAAGGTTTGTTCGGCTGAAGCCGCACTTCAGGTTTCTGCCGCCAGAGCGCAGGAGCCGAGAAAGCGTATGTCGTGCTTGAAATGCACTCACATCAGTCAGTCATAACAGTGCAACGACACTTCAGGACGAAGTTCAACACTGCTAACTCCATTCGGCGATGGTATGCACAGTTTAAAGCTTCTGGATGCCTCTGTAAGGGGAAATCAACGGGTCGGCCTGCAGTGAGCGAAGAAACGGTTGAACGCGTGCGGGCAAGTTTCACGCGTAGCCCGCGGAAGTCGACGAATAAAGCAAGCAGGGAGCTAAACGTACCACATCCGACGGTTTGGAAAATCTTATGGAAAAGGCTAAAGCAGAAGCCTTACCGTTTACAATTGCTACAAGCCCTGACACACGATGACAAAGTCAAACGCTTTGAATTTTCGGCACGGTTGCAACAGATCATGGAAGAGGATGCGTTCAGTGCGAAACTTGTTTTCAGTGATGAAGCAACATTTTTTCTTAATGGTGAAGTGAACAGACACAATGTGCGAATCTGGGCGGTAGAGAATCCTCACGCATTCGTGCAGAAAATTCGCAATTCACCAAAATTTAACGTGTTTTGTGCGCAATCTCGCGGTTTAAAGTTTACGGCCCCTTTTTCTTCTGCGAAAAAAACGTTACAGGACACGTGTATCTGGACATGCTGGAAAATTGGCTCATGCCACAACTGGAGACCGACAGCGCCGACTTCAACAGGATGGTGCTCCACCGCACTTCCATCATGATGTTCGGCATTTCTTAAACAGGAGATTGGAAAACCCATGGATCGGTCGTGGTGGAGATCATGATCAGCAATTCATGTCATAGCCTCTACGCTCTCCCGACTTAACCCCATGCGGTTTCTTTCTGTGGGGTTATGTGAAACCAAGAAACGTGCCAGAACTGCGAGCTCGGATCAACGATGCTTTCGAACTCATTGATGGGGACATGCTGCGCCGAGTGTGGGAGGAGCTTGATTATCGGCTTGATGTCTGCCGAATCACTAAAGGGGCACATATGGAACATTTGTGAATGCCTAAAAAAACTTTTTGAGTTTTTGTATGTGTGTGCAAAGCATTGTGAAAATATCTCAAATAATAAAGTTATTGTAGAGCTGTGAAATCGCTTCAGTCATTTGTAATAACCCTGTATTGCTTCCCCCTACTTATACCTCCCGAGGAGATCACGAATGTAAAATTAGAGAGATTCAAGCGCGCACGGAGGCTTTCAGACAGTCGTTCTTCCCGCGAACCATACGCGACTGGAACAGGAAAGGGAGGTAATGACAGTGGCACGTAAAGTGCCCTCCGCCACACACCGTTGGGTGGCTTGCGGAATATAAATGTAGATGTAGATGTAGCGTGTGCCAGGTCACTACTACTCGCGCTCTCAAGTGGCAAGAACAAAAACTGCGAGAACACCTAGGTCGCAATTGGACGTGCAATGTATGTGGCAAATTGTGGTTTCTTTTGTGATACAATTTCGAGAAATTCTGGTTTCTTCGAATCTACTCTGAGACCCATATATCGTCTTTTCAACTTTAAAAAATTACGTCTTTCGTTGTTGCCGAAGTTGGTATTGTATCATGAACAATATACGCACATTTATCAGCAACAATGACAGATGACCCAGTGAGATTTACCATAAGCGATTTTTCAGAACTACTTCCGAGGATGTAAACTATTCGTCTCTTCATGATAATCGCTGCTTTTTCGAACGAAAAGTAACAGGCGATTAACACAAAATCCTCCAATGCGCTTGCATGTAAAACAGTAATTTGGACTCATTTTCCTACAGACGATTCCGTTCTGCTCGCGGGGTTCCATCACTGCAACTTTTACTTCGACTGGCGTAAACTAAAATTTCTTCTAACCAAATACTTCTGAATGCCACACCCGTTGATTCTCTGCAGACATCTACTCTGCCATGCAGCAACGTATGTCCTATGAATATTTTCAGTCTTTAAAAAGCTCGTCAAACTGCAGTGACGAGCAGTTTCGATAATGTAGGATGTTCTCTTCTCTTAAAACGGTTCATGGTGTATGACGACGCATGATATCTTTCTGAAAATCGTACAAAACTGTCACTTGCTTCTTCCTCGGTCACTTTCTTCCTGGTGTATGCAGCTTCTTTGTGGCACTCACACCACAGATGTACTGTATTGTACTTTGCCTATCGTTACATCAGTGTCCTTGCTTATTTTCAAAGCTATTGAAGTCCCTTGCGAACTGAGCGACACGAAACAAGGGCTCACGCTTTTCGTTTTCATTCTGAATGTAGTCCCGCGCCGAACATACGAAATCGCGCGCTTGACTTTGTAGCCCTTTTTTATTCTCCCATTTCCATTCACGTTTTGGGCTTGTACCACTCGTCACAACTGACACAGCTGTCAATAAAACAAAAGGGAATAAAGACTAAAAACACCAAAAACGAAATAAACTACGAGGTAGACCCATAGTTCAACAAAGCGAAAAGACAGCACCAGTTACATGCAAGAAACTCGCAGCTAACGTTTCACATAACGTGTCGGTTTTGCAGAATGAAACATGGCTAATGTTGCCTGCTCAAGCGCATCCTAGCATTGGCTAGCTTCTTGCGTTCGCTAGGCAACCAAACGACACTACAGAGCAGTCAGTAGCACAGACACAAATCTCAGACTATAGACCGAACTACATAGTATTTCTGTTCCCCAGCCATTCTCTTAGACGTCGTTAGAACAGAATTTCTTGCTTAATTGTACAGAGTCCGCCAGAAGAATGTATACACTCTTTGTCAGGCCCTATTGAGATATCGGTATTGTCGTTCGATTTGAGTTAATAGTGTGTTGTGGTACGGTCTTTGGCTCAACAGATGTTAGTACTTTCATCTCGGTTTTGAGAAATCAAGATGGCTGGAAATGCTTGACATTAGAGCAACGAAAATGTATTGTGTAATGGTTTTTCAAGTTTGATAACGCCGTTGAAGTGCAACGTCAGTGGAGGCAGGAGTTTGAAACAAAACTGCCAACCCGCCTAGCAATTAAACGCGTTGACAAGTTTGAATTGCATGGAACGATTTGTGATGGTCACAAAGGAAGATCAGGAAGACAACGTACAGCTACATGTCTTGCTTAATTGACTCTCGTGTTGGAAACGTTTGTTAACTCTCCACCGAAGTTTGCTACGCAATGTGCACGTGAAGTGGGAGTTAGCACTACAACTATACGAAGAATTCTGAAAGCTGCAAAGTGGAAAGTTTACATTCCACGATTACTGCACGCAATTAATAAAGGTGACCCTGATGTTGTTGTTGTTGTGGTCTTCAGTCCTGAGACTGGTTTGATGCAGCTCTCCATGCTACTCTATCCTGTGCAAGCTTCTTCATCTCCCAGTACCTACTGCTACCTACATCCTTCTGAATCTGCTTAGTGTATTGATCTCTTGGTCTCCCTCTACGATTTTTACCCTCCACGCTGCCCTCCAATGCTAAATTTGTGATCCCTTGATGCCTCAAAACATGTCCTACCAACCGATCCCTTCTTCTAGTCAAGTTGTGCCACAAACTTCTCTTCTCCCCAATCCTATTCAATACCTCCTCATTAGTTACGTGATCTACCCACCTTATCTTCAGCATTCTTCTGTAGCACCACATTTCGAAAGCTTCTATTATCTTCTTGTCCAAACTGGTTATCGTCCATCTTTCACATCCATACATGGCTACACTTCATACAAATACTTTCAGAAACGACTTCCTGACACTTAAATCTATATTCGATGTTAACAAATTTCTCTTCTTCAGAAACGATTTCCTTGCCATTGCCAGTCTACATTTTATATCCTCTCTACTTCGACCATCATCAGTTATTTTGCTCCCCAAATAGCAAAACTCCTTTGCTACTTTAAGTGTCTCATTTCCTAATCTAATCCCCTCAGCATCACCCGATTTAATTTGACAACATTCCATTATCCTCGTTTTGCTTTTGTTGATGTTCATCTTATATCCTCCTTTCAAGACACCATCCATTCCGTTCAACTGCTCTTCCAAGTCTTTTGCTGTCTCTGACAGAATTACAATGTCATCGACGAACCTCAAAGTTTTTACTTCTTCTCCATGAATTTTAATACCTACTCAGAATCTTTCGTTTGATTCCTTTACTGCTTGCTCAATATACAGATTGAATAACATCAGGGAGAGGCTACAACCCTGTCTCACTCCTTTCCCAACCACTGCTTCCCTTTCATGCCCCTCGACTCGTATAACTGCCATCCGGTTTCTGTACAAATTGTAAATAGCCTTTCGCTCCCTGTATTTTACCCCTGCCACCTTCAGAATTTGAAAGAGAGTATTCCAGTTAACGTTGTCAAAAGCTTTCTCTAAGTCTACAAATGCTAGAAACGTAGGTTTGCCTTTTCTTAATCTTTCTTCTAAGATAAGTCGTAAGGTTAGTATTGCCTCACGTGTTCCAACATTTCTACGGAATCCAAACCGATCTTCCCCGAGGTCCGCTTCTACCAGTTTTTCCATTCGTCTGTAAAGAATTCGCGTTAGTATTTTGCAGCTGTGAGTTATTAAACTGATAGTTCGGTAATTTTCACATCTGTCAACACCTGCTTTCTTTGGGATTGGAATTATTATAATCTTCTTGAAGTCTGATCGCCGAATGCAATTTGGCAAATGGTATGAGCAAGTGGTAACTGATGATGGGCAATTTGTGACGAAGGTTGTTTGGAGTGACGAAGCACTATTTAAATGTAATGGAACCATGACTAGGCATGACAGTGCCTACTGAGCACCGGAAAATCCGCATTGTTACGTGGATAAAGCGGTCAGTCTACCAGGGATTCATGTGTGGTGTGGACTATCATCTAGTAGGACGTAGAGCGTAGTAGGACACTTTTTCTTTGATGCTACTGTCACTGAAGAAGTGTACCTGGAAATGTTACGCACATGAATTTTACTAGGTATACGTGCGCTTTATGGACTGATGAAGAGGTCTTCTACCAACAGGATGCGGCGCCACCACACTATCACCTAGCCGTACGAACTTTTCTGGATGACAACTTTCCGGGGCATTGGATTGGCGTGTGGGGCCCATTGAGTTCTTTCCACGGTCCCCAGATCTAACATATATGGACTTTTACTTTTGGAGAACTGTGAAACATAACGTCTGTCGACGTTATGTAAGCCACGCAACCTGGAGGAACTTCGCCAGGAGATTACAGCGACATGTGCTGCGGGGGACCGTACACAACAACGTTCGCTGAACGGTCGTAGAGAAGATGCTGGTGGTGGTCCCTTGGTTCATCTGGGCGGTCAGTTGCTGAACACTTGCTTGCCTGTTCGCCCATACACATCTCCGCAGCCTGAGAGGTGGCAGAAGCCCCCTCTCATATTTCTATCTCATTCTGAGTAATTCGATTTTTCCTCCCTAATTGCATGCGGTGAAAAGTTGCTATTCCTTCACACGCGGACTTCCCACACAGCGTCTCTCGTCACCCGGGTGGTCCAGTGACAGGTGGGCTCTGCTGATCTTGAAAGGGTTAAGCCGACGGGTGTGAGGGAGTCGAGTGAATGCTTTCCAGACGCCGACATTGTCATAATGAAACGTCCCATTTGTACAATTATACATACGACTGTGCTTAACCTGACACACAATATTTTTAGCGCAACGCAATCTGACTTTCAAAAATCCCTACAAAAGAATGGCCCTGACTAACTTTAACCGATACCTTTCACAAATCACTTACCTCACCAAAAATCTTCGTTACTCGAACTACTGCAAAACAGCGAGCGCCACTACTGCCAGCTAAATAAAAGATTCAAACTACGGAAGGCACTAACTACTGATAGGCATAGTTAGGAAATGAAAGATTTTAGTAGAGAACAAACAATGTATTTACCTTAATAGTGTTGAAAGGTCATAATATACATAACAGATCATGACATCCAGTCTTACAAATTTCCAAACTCCGCCATCTCTCTCCCCACATCCACCACTGCAGGGGGCTCACCTCCAACTGCGCAACGCTACGCGCTGTTCACATCCAGCTGCCCAACACTACAATGGCAGACAACAATGCAAACTAGCCACAGACTGCACACAGCACAGCCAGTGATTTTCATACAGAGCGCTACGTAACGTTGCCAATAAAAAAACATAAACAGCTTACTTACAATAATAGCGGCGGAGACACGCCCGCAGGGGCCTGAAGGAGCGGCTGGGCTAGAGATTCCGTTACTTCGCAGAAACTTTGCGAAAACACTTTCTGGCGGGCTATCAGCGAGGCGTGGGAATGACTTGTGTTCCCAGGCAGTCTGGGCGGGCAAATTCCCGCGTTTTCTGCAAAAACGTAACTGTGATTGGCTTGCTCAGGGCATAGCTCCGTGACGTAGCAAAATTGGCGCAGAAATTGGCGCCAAGAATCTCCATTGGTGGAATAGTAGTGTTTCGGCAATAGAGTGGAATTCTCCGCCGGTTTTCGAGTTGCTGATTGGAACGTTTAACCACAGCCACTGTCGTGGGGGCGGGAATGTTCTGTGTTCGGCTTGTACGGGTGCTCTTGAGGGGTCGGCTCTCGCCTTTCGGTCGGGGTAGGTTACAAGACTGAGCTCTCGCTGGTCTGGACAGCCTGCCTTCCGCTGGCTGTCTAATATACTTTTATTTGATTGTAACTGTTTAACGAAGTTGCTGAAGTTTCGACTTCAACGTAACTTTCCGAGTACAGTTGGCAATTGAGCGTTCTGAGTACAAGCGGCCTATGTTGTCTGTCTTGAGCAGTTTCGGCTAAAGTCGACTGTATCGGAGTTACTGTGTGACTTCTCTTGTTAAAATCAATCACTTTACCGTCAGTGATTGTGTGGCGAGCCTTCTTCGTCTCCCTCAGAGGCGAATTTGTATTGATAAGAAGTCTTTAGTCTGGAACAACCAGACCAGGACAATTTGTTTCGGGCTATACTCGCGACATTATCATCACCACGACAGGATCTCGAAGCAACCAACCATCGCTTCCAGTACGCCAGATCATGTCCTTGTAGTTAAGAAGACAGCTTGGTAATGTATGTCCGCAGCACCGGCAGATTAGGGAATTTGCACTGTGATAACCAGAGCTCAGCAGAGCGCGCCTGTTCGTCTTTTCTAACTTTGTTCTGTCATGGGTGTTCATTGTCTGAGTTACCACTACCGTAGCAGTAATTAATGTTGAGTTGGCTGGGTGTTTCTCTTAAGATTTGAGTTGCAAGAACTTGATTCCACATACCACTTGGTCTTAAATGTCACAATCTAGTTTATGGACAACTTCACCTTCACAGCATTTATTTTAGTATCCAGTTTGATGTATTCTAAATGTTTCGTGTGTTTTGTTTATTATTTTGAGTTTAGTCATAATAAATCAAATTGTTATTTTGGACAGAACTTTCATTCTGTTAATCGGTAGAGCAACCCTTTCATTTCTCACTACGTTAATGAAACTTCCCTTAATTTCTATCCAATTAAATTATTGCAGGTGCCAAACTCTCTTCTACTCCACTTGCAGGGTCGATTACAGTCAGTTCGCGTTTCTCCTTAATCCATGTGCAACAGCGAAAGTAGGAGTTAGAAAAGGGGGAGCGGCTTAAAGCATCATTTCCATATGAAGATTCGAGAAGAATTTAGTGTTAAATACACTGCTAGCCCTGGCACCTCGCAAGCCATCATTCAAAAATGTTCAAATGTGTGTGAAATGTTATGGGACTTAACTGCTTAGATCATCAGTCCATAAGCTTACACACTACTTAACCTAAATTATCCTAAGGACAAAGAGACACACCCATGCCCGAGGGTGGACTCGAACCTCCGCCGGGACCAGCCGCACAGTCCATGACTGTAGCGCCCAAGAACGCTCGGCTAATCTCGCGCGGCAGCCATCATTCACCCCTGTCACCTATGGCCCATGGTGCACCACTGTTTCCTCAGTGCTAGTTTTGGATAGCGCCATTTTACCACGCACTGCATTAACCACAGTGAACGTGGCCCGAAAGCGAATGACCATGCCCTGCCGGATGTCAGATAAATTGTTCCGTTTCCCCATTACGACAACGACTGTACTGTTTTCTGCGTCCTTAAACACGCTTTACATACCCTGCACTATACTGCTGCTACCTGCCGTCTGTGAGTGATTGTTACACTTAGACGTCGAACGTAGGCGGTAGTCACATTAATGTGACTGAACTCGGTAATTTTCCTGTGATCTCTTTTTTCTGTTGGTATTACATTTTACACTTAATTCTGTTGATAGATACTGGTACATTTATGCCTTGGTTAAAACCACCCATGTACATTTTAAGTTTTGTTTTCTGTTAACTCAGAGTATACCTCCAACTGTGTCTCTGTATGGTGACTGAAGTTGTAGATTTTGTCATAAAACCAACCAAAATTGTTTAAGGTCCAAGCACAATGCCACCCTGAAAAAATCAGAAGTTAACCTGGTCAACTCAGGTTCTTTTTTTTTTTTTTTTTTTTGAATCTCTGAACACCTTAATCTGCAACTGTCATTTGTTAAAAATAAATTACATCCCATGCAAGGGACACAACCCTACACACAACGACCAAATTCAAGCAAACGTTTCCTCAGAACATTGCAGAAAGTAACAACCACTGCTGAAGAAGCCAGGGTGCCACTATGGAGGGTGAGACATCCCACCCTCTTGGTTGGAAAAGATTTTCAGAACCTCTTCCCCCCTGGTCATGACGAGAATCAGCCAATCTCATGGAAGTCCTCGAATAGGCTGAGATCAGGAGTGGGCGGATCCTAGCTAATCTGGCAAAATGAGGTTATATTGAAGAAAGCAAAACTCATTGTGACGGTGGGGAAGAACAGACTGTTCAACACACGCTTCAGTGTCGACTGTGTCGACCCACCTGCACAGAAGATAATCTTTACCAGCCAACGGAAAATGCACTTGAAGTGGCCACATTTTGGTCAAAGATTATATAAATTGTGTTGATCCGTCAATGAACCTATAAACTCTGTTTTATGTATGTTTCTGACACGATAATAATGTAAATTTAAATGTCGTGTGACTAGGGCCTCCGCTCTGGTAGACCGTTCGCCGGTTGCAAGTTTTTCGATTTGACGCCACTTCGGCGACATGCGCGTCGATGGGGATGAAATGATGGTGATGATTAGGGCAACACAACACCCAGTACCTAACCGGAGAAAATCTCCGACCCAGCCGGGAATCGAACACGGGCCCTTATGATTGACATTCTGTCGCGCTGACCGCTCAGCTACCGGAGGCGGACATGATAATAATAATAATAATAATAATAATAAAATCCCTGGAGGCCCGGGAAAAGAATAGGCCTCCGGTATGTTCTGCCAGTCGTAAAAGGCGACGAAAAGAACAAACCACTAATAGGGCTAACCCCCCCTTTTAGTGTGATTAGTTGGTCCAGGACAGAACTAAAGAAGCCTCGGACAAGCGCCGTCATGGTCGGGGACGACGCTTGAACCCTATGCCCGCCCACAATGGTAACGTCACTGCTAGCCAACTGGAAAATGATTTAAATCCAAATAAAGGTGTTTTGCAGGATATGCTTCCTGCAACCACCCTAGAAGGAAAACAAAGACAGAGGATGAGATGGTCAGATGAAGTTAATCGACACCTCATGTTCTGTTATTACCAAGCAACAAACCTAGGAACCAACACAACTGGATACAGATCGCAAGTATACACAACATTTATTACCAGATACCCAGAATTAAAATTTTTAACAGAACAACGACTAGCTGATCAGATCCGTGTAATAATCAAAAATAACAGGATACCCCAGTCAGAATTAGAAAACGTCAAACAACAAGTACAACAAATACTGGAACAAAATAATGTGCAATCAGAAGAAGAAGAAGAAAATACAGTAATGGACTCAAACATCCCAGAGCAAACAAACAAAGAACAACACGCATCAATTAAACAATCAGAGGAAAACGAAATCTTAAGACAGCCACCAGAACAAGCACAAATAGAACACGAAGTGACACACATGTTAGATATAGAAGAAAAATTTCAGCTGACATATATAGAATACAAAGAAACAAATACAAACATTAGACCATTCTTGCATAGACCGCCAAATAACCCACAAGTCGAAACAACAATAAAAACTATCAACACAATCATACACAACAAAATAAATGAAAACATAACTATGGAAGAGTTACTACTACTGGTTTATATAGGAGCACTCACTACACTAAATATACACACTAGGCAGAGATCAGAAACAACCAACACACTGAAGAAACCCACAAAACAAGCATGGCAACACAGGCTACAGCTCAGAATAGAAAAACTGAGATAAGACATCGGACAGCTAACACAATTTATAAGAAATGAAATGTCAGAAGAAAACGAAAAAAGTTAGGTTAAATCTCACAACAAGAAGCGATACAGCAATAAGATGAAAAAAAAGCAGAAATTACAAGCATTTGCCAAACGACTTACAAGATACAAAAAAAGTGAAAATAGAAGGAAACAAAACAAAACATTTTACACAAACCAAAAGAAATTATACCAGACAATAGATAACACACTCATTAAAATAGACAATCCACCAAACATAACAGACATGGAACATTTCTGGAGCAACATATGGTCAAACCCGAGCTCTCGACCAGTGTTTTCCTCGTTCCCGTCTGGTGGTGGCTATCCAGGAGTCCCTGTCTACCCTTGACCGTTGCGGCCGCTCTGTGGTCTTTGTTTGGACCCCAGGCCATGTTGGGATCCCTGGGAATGAGAATGTTGACCGTCTGGCGAAAGAGGCCACAAATACATCATCTCTTGATGTTGGCCTCCCAGAGACTGATTTGCGGGCAGTCTTCCGCCGCAAAATTTTGGCGCTATGGGCCGATGAATGGCGCGACCTGACGACGCGCAACAAACTTCGGGCCATCAAAGAGGCTACCGGTGTGTGGCGCTCCTCCTTGCGGGTCTCTCGCAAGGAGTCTGTTGTCCTCTGCCGGCTGCGCATTGGGCACACGTGGCTGACGCACGGCCACTTATTGCGCCGTGAGGACGCACCTCTCTGTCGCTGCGGCTCCGTTTTATCTGTGGTCCATATTTTATTGGAGTGTCCGCTTTTAGCTGTGCTCAGGCAGTCGTTTGCACTGCCTGACACGCTCCCTGCCCTTTTATCTGATGACTCTGTTATGGCTGGCTTAGTTTTACGTTTTATTCGGGCAGGGGTTTTTTATCATTTAATCTAAGTGTTTCTGTTTTATCTTGTTGTTTTGTGTTGATTCTGGCCTTTGGCCTTCGGTTTTAAACTGATTTTTTTTTAAATGTGTTTTAAGTGGTTGGCTTTTCCTTTTTTATTTCTATGGTCGGCCAACCACCGTCACACTCTGTGTGATTTTAGTTTGTTTTGTCTGGTCTTTGTCTCAGTTTCTCTTGTTCTGTGTTGTCTTTGCTCTATTCTGTTTCTCGTTTTTATTCTCTGTGGGTGTTTTTAGTACTTGGAAAAAGGGACCGATGACCGTAGCAGTCTGGTCCCTTTAATCCCCCAAACCTACCTACCTACCTGGTCAAACCCGGTACAACATAACAGGCATGCACGGTAGATACAAGCAGAAACACACACATACAAGATACTACCACAAATGCCTGAAGTGATAGTTTTGCAACATGAAGTCACCCAAGCAATTAATTCTACTCACAATTGGAAAGCCCCTGGAAAAGATAAAATAGCAAATTTCTGGCTAAAGAAGTTCACCTCAACACATTCACATCTAACTAAATTATTTAACAGTTACATTGCAGACCCATACACATTCCCTGATACACTTACACATGGAATAACTTATCTGAAATCTAAAGATCAAGCAGACACAGCAAACCCAGCTAAATATCGCCTCACAACATGCCTACCAACAATATACAAAATATTAACTTCAGTCATTACACAGAAATTAAAGACACATACAACACAGAACAAAATTATAAATGAAGAACAAAAAGGCTGCTGCAAAGGAGCACGAGGATGTAAAGAGCAACTGACAATAGATGCAGAGGTGACATATCAAGCTAAAACTAAACAAAGGTCGCTACACTACGCATACATTGATTACCAAAAAGCTTTTGATAGTGTACCCCACTCATGGTTACTACAAATATTGGAAATATACAAAGTAGATCCTAAATTGATACAGTTCCTAAACATAGCGATGAAAAATTGGAAAACCACACTCAATATCCAAACAAGTTCAAATAATATCACATCACAGCCAATACAGAGTAAGTTTGGAATATACCAAGGAGACTCATTAAGTCCTTTCTGGTTCTGCCTTGCTCTGAACCCACTATCCAACATGCTAAATAATATAAATTATGGATACAATATTACTGGAACATACCCACACAAAATCACATATTTGCTATACATGGATGATCTAAAACTACTGGCAGCAACAAATCAGCAACTCAACCAATTACTAAAGATAACGTAAGTATTCAGCAATGATATAAATATGGCTTTTGGAACAGACAAATGTAAGAAAAATAGCATTGTCGAGAGAAAACACACTAAACAAGAAGATTACATATTGGATAACCACAGCGACTGATAGAAGCGATGGAAAAAACAGATGCCTTTAAATATCTAGGATACAGACAAAAAATAGGAATAGATAATACAAATAATAAAGAAGAACTAAAAGAAAAATATAGACAAAGACTAAAAGAAATACTGAAAACAGAATTGACAGCAAGAAACAAGACAAAAGCTATAAATACTTATGGTATACCAATATTGACCTACTCATTTGGAGTAGTGAAATGGAGTAACACAGACCTAGAAGAACTCAATACACTTAAGATTCACATTAAGCAGAAAGGAAGAAGGGGATTTATCGATATAAAAAACCTACATTATGGGCAGGTAGACAATTTAAGAAAAATCTTTCTAGAACGAGCAGAAACTAGCAAAATACACAAAGCAATCACTCATATAAATACATCAGCTACACCACTGCAATTTCATAACCACTTCTACAACCCTTTAGATCATATAACATCAACAGATACGAAGAAAGTAAATTGGAAAAAGAAAACACTACATGGCAAGCACCCGTACCATCTAACACAGCCACACATCTATCAAGACGCATCCAACACGTGGCTAAGAAAAGGCAATATATACAGTGAGACGGAAGGATTCATGATTGCAATACAGGATCAAACAATAAACACCAGATATTACAGCAAGCATATTATTAAAGATGCCAATACCACAACAGATAAATGCAGACTTTGCAAACAACAAATAGAAACAGTAGATCACATCACAAGCGGATGTACAATACTAGCAAATACAGAACACCCCAGAAGACATGACAATGTAGCAAAAATAATACATCAACAACTTGCCACACACTATAAACTAATAAAACAACACGTTCCCACATACAAGTATGCACCACAAAATGTACTGGAGAATGATGAATACAAATTATACTGGAACAGAACCATTATAACAGATAAAACAACACCACATAACAAACCTGACATCATACTCACCAATAAAAATAAGAAATTAACACAACTAATAGAAATATTCATACACAATACAACAAATATACAGAAGAAAACAGGAGAAAAAATAGAAAAATACATCCAACTGGCTGAGGAAGTCAAAGACATGTGGCATCAGGATAAAGTTGACATTATACCAATTATACTGTCAACTACAGGAGTCATACCACACAATATCCACCAGTATATCAATGCAATACAGCTACATCCAAACTTGTATATACAACTACAGAAATCCGTAATTATTGATACATGTTCAATTACCCGAAAGTTCCTAAATGCAATATAACATATACCGTACAGTTAACAGGAAGTCACACTTGATCAAGGTCCGCGTCACTTTCCATTTTTGACCAGACATAACGTCTGCGAAAAGAAAGAAATAATAATAATAATAATACACTACTGGCCATTAAATTTGCTACACCAAGAAGAAATGCAGATGATAAACGGGTATTCATTGGACAAATATATGATACTAGAACTGACATGTGATTACATTTTCATGCAATTTGGGTGAACAGATCCTGAGAAATCAGTACCCAGAACAACCACCTCTGGCCGTAATAACGGCCTTCATACGCCTGGGCATTGAGTCAAACAGAGCTTGGATGGCGTGTACAGATATAGCTTCCCATGCAGCTTCAACACGATACCACAGTTCATCAAGAGTAGTGACTGGCGTATAGTGACGAGCCAGTTGCTCGCCCACCATTGACCAGACGTTTTCAGTTGGTGAGAGATCTGGAGAAAGTGCTGGCCAGGGCAGCTGTCGAACATTTTCTGTATCCAGAAAGGCCCATACAGGACCTGCAACATGCGGTTGTGTATTATCGTGCTGAAATGTAGGGTTTAGCAGGGATCGAATGAAGGGTAGGTCAACGGGTCGTAACACATCTGAAATGTAACGTCCGCTGTTCAAAGTGCCGTCAATGCGAATAAGAGGTGACCGAGACGTGTAACCAATGGCCCCCAATACCATCACGCCGGGTGATACGCCAGTATGGCGATGACGAATACACGCTTCCAATGTGCGTTCACCGCGATGTCGCCATACACAGATGCGACCATCATGGTGCTGTAAACAGAACCTGGATTCATCCGAAAAAATGACGTTTTGCCATTCGTGCACCCAGGTTCGTCGTTGAGTACAGCATCGCAGGCGCTCCTGTCTGTGATGCAGCGTCAAGGGTAACCGCAGCCATAATCTCCGAGCTGATAGTCCATGCTTCTGCAAATGTCGTCGAACTGTTCGTGCAGATGGTTGTTGTCTTGCAAACGTCCCCATCTGTTGACTCAGTGATAGAGACGTGGCTGCACGTTCCGTTACAGCCATGCGGATAAGATGCCTGTCACCTCGACTACTAGTGATACGAGGCCGTTGGGATCCAGCACGGCGTTCCGCATTACCCTCCTGAACCCACCAATTCCATATTCTGCTAACAGTCATTGGATCTCGATCAACGCGAGCAGCAATGTCGCCATGCGGTAAACCGCGATAGGCTTCAATCCGATCTTTATCCAAGTCGGAAACGTGATGGTACGCATTTCTCCTCCTTACGTGAGGCATCACAACAACGTTTCACCAGGCATCGCCGGTCAACTGCTGTTTGTGTATGAGAAATCGGTTGGAAAATTTTCTCATGTCAGCACGTTGTAGGTGTCGCCACCGGCGCCAACCTTTTGTGAATGCTCTGAAAAGCTAATCATTTGCATATCACAGCATCTTCTTCCTGTCGGTTAAATTTCGCGTCTGTAGCACGTCATCTTCGTGGTGTAGCAATTTTAATGGCTAGTAGCGTAATAATAATTGTTTTTTTTCAATCTTATGAACCGCCCCTATCTCTTTCCCCACAGGCCCCCGTAAAGGAAGAAAAAAAAACTGTGGGTCATAATAACATTTCATGAAATGGCGAGCTGAAGTGGCCGTGCGGTTAAAGGCGCTGCAGTCTGGAACCGCAAGACCGCTACGGTCGCAGGTTCGAATCCTGCCTCGGGCATGGAGGTTTGTGATGTCCTTAGGTTAGTTAGGTTTAACTAGTTCTAAGTCCTAGGGGACTAATGACCTCAGCAGTTGAGTCCCATAGTGCTCAGAGCCATTTGAACCATTTGAAATGGCGAGCTAGAGCCAACAGACAGCCCACTTGGCTCCCCAACTGTGTAGTCTGTGCTGCCAAATTGGGAGGCCGCCTATGTTGCATCGGACACTGGCAACCCGATACGTGGCAGGGCGGTGCGGCGCGCTCCTTAAATGGGCGCCGTGTCAGGCGGGCGCTGGACACTTCGGCGAGACGTGGCCGCCAGCCGCTGGTCTCGGGTTGCGCCGTCGCAGCCGCTACGTCCGTCTCACTTCGCTGCCTCGCCGACGTTTGCGGAGGTCGCACAGCGCACTCGCGGCCGCAGCAGCCACCGACGGCTCCGCTTTTTTAAACTCACCACCTAGATCTTCAGATCGCATAATAAATTCCGTTTAAAAATCACACCGACAAATATCGTCCGGCTGTAGAGAGTGCCTGGATGTAAAAGGAATGGAGTATAGGAATCCATTTCCAGAATCTCCGTCCAAGGAAAATATGCAGCGTCGAAGATACTGGCCTGGAGGTGAGAGCGCCTGCAGCTAGGCAACACGTTCAGCAGAACGTGAGTGGTGACGCTGATGTCTCTGCCGCCACTGGGCTTAGCGGCGGTCTCTACAGGGGTTTCGTGACATGCGTGAACGCGATGGACGCCACCCAACATCCTGGATAGTGTCAGGCCCGCTATCGCGACTTCGTCATGTGGTGTGTGCGGGTGTGTGTGTGTGTGTGTGTGTGTGTGTGTGTGTGTTTAGTACAAGTGAAAGATTTTGCTGCAGGCAGGGGAGGGTCCTCACGCCTGGAACCACTAGGACTGGTTGCATGAAGAAGGTTACATGTAAAAGTCATCGTACTATGGTTTATATTAGTGTCGAACCTATTGTTTCCAGTATTGTTAGGATGATTGGCAACACTTATGAAGATATTTCACCCCTTTGAGGCATGGTTAGGTTTGAGTTTCCATTTGGGGTGGGCAGAACATGAAATAAAAATAAAAAGTTGCGAATTTTAATGTCGAATCCATAGTATCCATGTTGATAGGCCGAATCATGAAAGTCAAATGGTTCAAATGGCTCTGAGCACTATGGGACTCAACTGCTGAGGTCATTAGTCCCCTAGAACTTAGAACTAGTTAAACCTAACTAACCTAAGGACATCACAAACATCCATGCCCGAGGCAGGATTCGAACCTGCGACCGTAGTGGTCTTGCGGTTCCAGACTGCAGCGCCTTTAACCGCACGGCCACTTCGGCCGGCATGAAAGTCATGACGAGAGAGGGTGGGAATGGGGTTGAGGTGCTGACGGGTTGAGACATGAATTTTTGGATTAATTTCAACCGATCTTGATATAGGTATTTCACATTGTTTGGAGAAAACACCTGTCTTGAGACTTACCTAGCACTCAAAAACGATGGAGCTGATTGTGTGTTGACATAGGGAACAATCAAAGTCGTTCATATTAGTGACATATCCTTGTGGAACCCTTGTCTGAGTGGTACTCTGCCGATGACATTTCATGTATAATAGCTCGTTGGGGGTATTCTATCAGGGTGAGACCTGGGGATGCTGATGGCCATAGGAGAACCTCAACATCACGCCGAAAAATTATAGACACACATGGCATGTGTGGTTGAGCATCAGATTGACAATATTGTCGCATGATGGCATTACTCGTGAGAGTGCAGGACGTTTTCGATTTACCAATGTGCCCTCAGAGTTTCCTCGATCACTACCAGCTGAGACCTGAAATTATAACCAATGTTTCCCCTACACCATGATGTCAGGAGTAACGCGGCTGGGCCTTTACAAAACATTGGATGAAAGGAACTTCTTCCCAGGTCACCACCATACTCGCCGACCTTGGCCATCCGAGATAGTGCAGAATAGTGATTAATCTCTCAACACAATGCAACGCCAGTCATCTGCAGTCCATCCTTTGCTAGCAGAGCATCACACAAAACTCAGCCTTCTATGCTGTGGTGTCAACGACAGCCTGTGCATGGCATGGTAATTCCCTAGTCCGGATGCTGCTAGTCGCCGACCACTGGTTCGGGATGACACACAAGGTTCACATTACTTGTTCTCGGACCGCGGGTGCAGATGTGACGGCCCTAAACTACGCTTGGTGCACAATACGGCAATTATCCCTTTTGGTGATCAGACGTGGACAACCGGAACCTTGACAACAAATATGTCTGACCTCAAGTTCCTGTACAGTCCAGCATCGAGCCATTGTCATACCCGAATGCCCAACAATTCTGGGTATAGCATGATACGATGAGAAGGCGAAATGGACACCTACAATGAGAACCCTTCAGAACCATGAGAGGTGCTGATAACGTTGTCTCTCACAAGTACGAGGCACCTCTGTGTCTGCCACAGTGATTATTCAACATCCAATGCTGTTATGTCCCTTATATACCCTATGAGGCCTGGTAACAACACTCAGCTCTCAGCCACCAGTTGGCTCAGTGTCGGTCTTAAAATGGTTTCCTGACAGGTGTGGACCCGATAAGCGCCACCCAACATTGTTGATAGTGCCAGGCCCGTTACCACTCTCAGCTGTCTCAGCTGATATACATCCACAGAGTGGCAAGTTGGTTGATTGTCGTTTCCTGTGTTTTTCCCGTGCTATATTTATTAAATGTCGTGCATGTTTTTCTGTGTAAGACTTTTAATCTTGCGGTTTCTGTAAGTGTGAAAATTATTCACTGTAGTAGCTCCTCACTGAATAGCCAGCTACATAGCTCATTAATGCATGAGCGTCCATTGGTGAGACATCAAGAGGTTAGCAAGTTGCATATTTAGGATTCTTTCTGCTTTTATAGTTTACCTCTTCAGTTAGTCTTACTAGGATGGTTGCGATGTGTGTATGCTGTATGCAGGTGCAGGAGGAGTTGGCTGCAGTTCGCAAACAGCTGAATGTGCTTTTGGCTATGATCAGTCACCTTTAGGCCGCTGTCTCGGGGTGTAGCGTTCGTTGACGATCTGGCCCGTCATATGGGACATCTCAGGTGTCGTTTGGTTTGCTCACAGGCTCTGCTTCCAAGGCACATCCTAGTGCACCTCATGTGGTGGAACCACGCTCGGAGCTGGGCGAGCGGTGGGTGGTATTGATTTGCGTCGCTCGAGGTGGAGGGCCAGTGTGTAGACTGGTCGGCTGGCCTCGCCCATTCACCCTGTGAGTGACAGGTGGCCGCTCCTTCACCAGGATCCGAGGAGGCACACAGGGGGAGGGGTCTACTAGTTAGTCATGTTACGCAGCGCCTTAGGCAGATAGCCTTCAGGGCTGGAAGAAAAGCCAATCCAGGTTGTGCATGCGATCTTGTCTGCGGCTATCGAGCGTGTAGGGTGCAGTCGCCTTCAAGTCGTGGATCACGTCGTAACCAACGAGGCATTTCTCATGGGTTCTGAGGCCATCCGCAGTTCATATAAGTGGCTGACGGAGGCGGTGAAAACTGCTAGCCTCACGTGTGGGCGGCAAGCAGAGCTCGCAATTTCTAGCATTGTTGCCAGAGTTGATCGGGGTCCTTTTGGTTTGGAGCCGAGAGGAGGGTCTCAGCCGAAGGCTTTGTCGCCTCTGTGATGGACCTGGCTGCAGGTTTCTAGACTTGCGTTGTCGTGTGGGGATTTGTAGGACGCCCCTTGATAGGTTAAGGGTGCACTACGCAGAGAAAGCAGCTACTCAGGTAGCACAGTACTTGTGCAGAGCACACGAGGGATGTTTAGGCTAGACTGTTGTTTGCGATGTCCTCATGAACGAACATTCGCCAGTCGATATGCAGCAAGGGAAATCAGACGGCGTTCACAATAAAGACATTTTGGCTGTCAAAATTGTATCAGTAAACTGTGGAAGCTTTCGTAGTAAAGCTCCTGAATTTGCTGCCCTCAGGAAAGCTCTAGCGCTCAAATTATTCTTGGGATTATTCGAGGTCGAAAGCTTTGAGGTATTTAGCGAGTCATGGATCTTACATCGGAAAGACGAATTAGGGCGAAGGGGTAGTGTTCATTGCAGTTGGTACAAATATAGTCTCTATTGAGGTCAAAGTTGAGTGTGACACTGAAGTTATCTGGTTGCGTATAACAGTTGTAGGTGAAGACCAGTTAATTGTTGGATGTTTATACCTGCCACTCGTTTCCGATGTGACTGTTCTAGAGTCATTCAAAGAAAAGTCTACGGTCAGTAGCGCGTAAAAACCCAGATCATGCAGCACTAGTTGGAGGCGACTTTAACCTACCGAGCATAGCCTGGGGTGTCTATGGTTTCATTGCAGGGAATACAGACAGATTCATGCGAAATACTTTTGAACACATTTTCTGAAAATTGTCCGGAGCAGCTATCTCGGCTCCCGACACGAAATGGAAATGTCTTAGGACTTTGTAGCTACAAATAGGACGGACCTTATTGACAATGTCAGTGTAGTAACGGGAATCAACGATAAAGATGTCATTATAGCAACTATAATTACGAAATGATATTTTGTCGAAAACTGACATTCAGAGCCGGTGGCTGTGTACAAAATGTAGGTTGACTATTACATAGAAAATAACAGCAACCAGCTACTTGTGTCTGGTCGCTATCATATGCTATTTAAGAGTCAACCTGTATAATTACGAAAGTTAATAAATCAGTCAAGAAGGCTAGCAGAGTGTTTCTTCTAGACAGAGCAGATAAGCAGTTGTTACCATCTCACTTAACAGTGAATTGGCACCACTTATTTCCAGTAACATGGATGTAGAGGAATAATGGGCAAAAATAAAGCAGATTGTAAATCTTGTCTGGAGAATAAAATCTACCACAAAGTTTAAAATTTGATATGAATTAATGAGTATCGCTTTGGTAATCTCTAGTAGTAGTGTAAAATAGGAAGTTGGAACGCGCAGGACTTAGTTTTCATTGATGTTCTAGTGCATTTTTTCCAGGTGTAAATTTTGCAAATCTTAACTTGTAATTCATTTCAGTTAGGAGTGGCATCATGTTTATTAATATTGAATTTCTTTGCTTTGATCCTTTGTCCCAACGGAACTTAGAGACGGGAGAGTTTCTAGCCAGCATATGTCTAAGCTCAGTTAGCGTGTACCTCTTGTGTGTGAATGGGTTGTGTGTTTTGTATATTTTCCTGATAGAATTCCTTTTCTGTCGTTCGATTTCATTTCATTTCGCATGTTTCGTTTTTCACATAACATGCGAGATTGTGTGCTCGCACTCACTTGTTTCTCATGTGGTGTACTGACCCTTCAGCTTTAGTAATTCGTCGTCTTTTGCTGCAGCCTTTTTAATAATCTTTCGCGTGAGTGTGATTTTATTGAGTACAAATACCTTTCGCGAGCTGTGCGTTTTGCGTTGTGTTTCTTGTCCGTGTTAGACAACATGCATTCTGGACGCTTGGCGGACTTGCTTACTGTGAATACTAAATCCATATTCTCGGTAATTGTGTTTCATTCTGGTGTATTTATCGAGAGATCAGTACCTCCAAACGAGTTTACTGAAGTAGGACTTTGTGTTTTACTGAATAGTGTAGCCTTGTTATTTGTGTGTTCAGGTTCGTAGTTCAATCTAAGTTCTATATCGTGTGCCAAATTGTTTTTGTTCAAAATGTTACTGTATTTTGTATTCCCGAATTTGGGAACTACTATGAAAGTTTCTGACCATGCGCCTGACCAGTACCAATATAGATTCTGTTCTCTCTCTCTCTCTTTCTCTCTCTCTCTCTCTCTCTCTGTGTGTGTGTGTGTGTGTGTGTGTGTGTGTGTGTGTGTGTGTGTGTGTGCGCGCGCGCCACTGCGTCGAGAACGCACGTTGTTTAACGCGCGCGCTTGATTGGTTAAACCCCTCTTTTACTTATCCTACCTACTTCCAAAATGTTGAGGCATAATTCATGATCGCGAGCCGTATTGTGTGATGAGTATCATGCACCAGAATTCCCTTCTGATTATTATTTTATTTGATATCGCTTGTGTTGAATAATGTAACTAGAAAATAAATGTCTAGTTATTTCTTCATTGCGACCCTAATGTTATTTCATGTAATTCACCTGACGTTTCAGCCTGGGCTTTTCCAAACCCAACTGCTTGTTGGCACTTTCAATAGCTATATGATTATTTAATATTTTATTTTGATGTGTTTTTATCAATTGCACAACCATTCATTTCAATTTTAATTGAATTACTTATTCGTCATCTGAAGGTTTCCTCATGGATTCACCTATTTCAGGAACATTAGCCAACATTTTCATGAATCATATAGAAAAAATTATATTTGAAGACATAATAAGAAAGCAAAGCTTCATCATCTCCTGGTGCAGATACATGGATGCGATAATGTGCATGGCAGATGAACCTAAAAACCAATACAGAAACTACACAAAGACATAAAGACTATAGGCAAAAACCTGAAGTTCAAAATAGAAGAAGAACAAGAACAAGAACAAGAACAAGAACACTCACTCAACTTTCTAGACATAACCATAAGAAAATAAAATAACAATCACACTTTTGACGTACACAGAAAACCCACAAGAAGTGACAGATCTTAAATGCAACCTCAAACCACCCACAGAATCAGAAACAGGCTGCAGTCAGATGCGTGTTAAACAGACTGAACAGTATCCCCCTACACACTTCTGATTACCAGAAAGAGCTAGTCATTATAAAACAAACAGCATTAAAAATGGACACAAAGAAACAATTGTAGACAAACTAAACTGAAAAATAGACAAATAATGAAAAAACTAATCAAACACATACAACCTACACTACAACATAAAAATGGCATACAATGACCCACCACAACAAATTCACTTATAAAATAAGTAACGTATTCAAAAGACAAGGCAAGAACATTACTTGCAAAACAAACAACTCGATACAAAAGCACGTCCCAAAACTGAAATCAAAACTAGACAGATACCAGCTGCCTGGTATCTATCAGCTCAGTTGCAGAGATTGTGAAAAGATATACACTGGAATTACTGGCTGTACATTCGACACAAGATATAAAGAAGACGTTAGAGCATTTAAATACGGTACAAACCATTCAACATTTGCAGATCATCTAAAACAAGAATATCATAGACGAAGCAATATTGAAAAAGTTATGAATATCGTAAGAATCAGTAAGACACACTTCCTCTCTTTCCAAGAAAATTTCCACATACATAAAGCATTAACATAAAATAAACAGTTGCGCGAAGACCAAATAAACATCGGAAACCAGACTTTATGTAACTGCTAAAATTACATGAAAAAGAAAAGTGCCTTTTGCATCTTTCACTCCCTACCACTGTCCCTTCCAATTCTCACCCTCTCCCTCCCAAATTCATTTCACTTCTTGCTCCTCACCTCACACTCAATCACACTACTATACATGTAAGTCCGCTCATCATGGTTTCTTCCTCCTCCACAAATAAAAAAAAAAACAAAAACTGTAGGCTGTAGGTCAAAGACAAACTAGTGGCAAGTTTATGTTGACAAGACTACAAAGCACAAACCACAACACACAACACACAACACATACTTAGAAGTACAAAAACAAACAGAAAACAATGATGTGCGAAAAAGTGTGCTGTGTAAAACGTAAAAAATGCATAGTGCTTCTTAACAACTAAAAAAATTGACCAAAAGTATCAGTGTCTAAAGAAGAAAAACATCAACGATATGCTACCAGTCGGCATTTCCCGATGTAAGCGAGTAATCAAGCGGAAATCATCCTAAGCACGAACAAACGTATTGTTAAAGAACTGTTTTTCGATCTTAAAGCAAATAAACTGTAACTTAATTACAGACCACTGATGATTCTTTACTTCAATAAAACGAAACACGCGTCTTTTGAAAAAAAAAAAAAAAACACGCATTTTTGTAGCTACAACGACAGAACGCAAATAGCTTCATGAATTGTAAAGCAACTATGGACAATATGGCCAAAAAATTGAATTTAATTGATCTGAGACTTACTCATAGTAAAAGAGCACCAAGCACTCTTTCATCTTGGCCATTAAGTACAATGTGTTAGGTGAAAACTGATTAGGAATCATTCAACGCCCGCGCTAAAATAACGAAGTCTATCAAAGACCGACTGCCAAATTCTGCGAGTTCAGAGCAAATCCTTAATTGTCGGTAACATTTACGGTTGTTAACCTAACAGCGTGGAAACTAAGGAATATTTGGTTAGTTACCTGTCGGCAAGTATTTTATTGGTTCATCGTCCTCTACAGCTAATACCAATACTTTCCTCAGTGTTACTTCCTAGCTACACCAACCTTTTGGCAAACTAACGATAATTAAAGTTCTCACTACGTCACGGCAAACCCTCTGAATGATCGGTGCAGTGAGAAGATTCTCAGATTCCAGAAAACCCCGACAAAGGGAGTATTCCAGCTTCCGTGCAGTTCGGAAAGCCTTACGAAAATGCCGCTATGGCTCGTCCCTGTCTAAACGACTTCAGCGGTCTGCCGCTCTGCAATTAGGGCACGTAAAATTACTCCTCGTATCGAATAATTACACTTCCAATAGCCCACCTCTATTGGGATGGAAAAAATACGATATAAGCTACTGCCAGCAACTAAGAAGAGCAGAAAGGTGAAAATAATACAGGGTGCGGGTTTCAAGTGAGATTTTTGAAGTTTTTTTCTCTGCGGCAGAGTGTAAAATGTGACTTTCGAAAGAAGTATTATTATGTTGATACAATGAAACTGTGACTGGGACCTTGGGGACTGACGCTCTTGCTTTGAGGGCTAGGGCGTTGCTCACGGAAGGCAAACGTCCTCGTTTGAAACTTCGTCTGGTAAGGCCTGTAATTTGTCAGGAAGAGTGGAATCGTTTTTAGATACATACGTCCTGGCTCTGAGTCACTGCGCTGAGTTTTCGACACCTTGGTGCACAATCTGTTACATCCACATGTAATGCTTTATTATAAGTGCTTAGGCTTCTACGGTCAGTGCAACTTTCAATTAAATCTTTTTGGATATGGGCTCGCGTCATTACGACACAATGTAAAAACTGACGTTTCGACCGTATTTGCAGCATTACTTATTTGTTCTGGAAAGTGTTTCAGAAAGATACGCTCTAATGCGAAAAAGATTTTAATTTTACGCTTTACTGCTTTCTTTTTAATTATGTAACTGCATTAAAATCAACTGCATGGAAGTATGAAAGGCGCATACGCAGTGAGGTATGCAATGTGAACACTCACATTTATTTCACAAACGAATTAAGAATCTAAACAAGGTTTCCAGCAAGTGGTATTACGTAGAAGTCCGAGTAGTTTTCGATATCTCTACTTGTTACTTTCCAGTCTAGTATGATGTGAAGGCAACTACGTAATGAAGCACATTTAAAAAAAATCGAAATCGCTTTCAAACAGTGTGGTCTTACAACGCTTCGTAAAATTTACTTAGGTATGTGTTACAATTGACGCATTTCTTTGCTGTAGAACAGTCTATGAAAACAGTAAGCACCAAACTGTTGATATACATACTTGTACTGTGTTCTATATAATATGTGAGAATATGTGTGGTCTGTTGTATAATAGTTTCTAACATATATCTTTTGTTTTCAGGTAAGAACCAGCAAAACAGCCCGAGAAGTGGTAAGTCAGCTGTACTCGTTAAATTATAGAGAAGTATCCCAGCTGTATTTAGGCTTAATCTCAGAGTTGGTGTTCCATTACATTTCTAATTTGCTATTTTCTGGTCAGATTCTTGCACAACTTGTGGTACTCGAAGTCTGTGTAACTTTATAACAATTTTCATGTGGGAGGAAACATACATTGCAAACTTTTGGCCTTATTCGTGTTATTCTGTCGCATGTGTGACGGTTGTAATTGCGTGCTGCCCCTTCTAAACTAATTCTGCTCCTGGAATCACTATCATTCATTTCTTTACGATATACAATTTTTCGGCTTCAGTGAACGTATAGCTCGCAAGTGAAAAAGTCGTGACTTGCAGCTGAGTTTATTGTGTCTATAAACACTTTGTCAGAATTAGAAGTTTTGTCAAATGTCTTACTGTTTGACAAGCACACCGTATTATCCACAATAAACTGTAATTTAATAAAATATTCTCCATGTTACACCTGCGCTCTGTTTGGAAATGTTAATGACTGCTGTGATGTCTTTCTATTGTCAAACCATCCCGCCGGCTTCCGGCGTCAGTGGAGCTCCGTTCACCGCTAAACAAGGCAATGTTTACGTCTCGCGTCCGCAATGGACAGTGGAGCAATTACATTACTGCCATAGGGTAGTTGTACGAGTGTACGCACTCACTCGACACTCAATCTAGAACGTTACACCAAACCTGTGTTTCATATCCGCGGAGCTATGACATCTCCAATCCCACATTCTTCGTCTTTTCAGAGTCCTTTAGAAGTATCGATTAGCTCATTATCAACGGTTTCTTTATTTACAACCATTTAGAGCCGTAGACGGAGCGTTGTATCCTCCAAATCTCATTCGTAATTGTACTCTTGCCTGAAAAGCGTAACGTATAACTACCATCTGAGCAAAGATAGAAAATTCCCCAAATTTTTCACCTGTAACTGTGTCCCAACCTCCAATTCTCGCCGTTGTGTAACACCTGGAACCAGTCACAGTTCAGCTCTACGTATAAGGCAAAACCATCTTGTAGGAAGCCTTAAATAAGTGTGTGTATCCGCCTACCGGCACACCATTCCTCCCAAAAAACTCATTATGCCTCACTCCCATCAGTGACAACCATTCTCCAAAATATCTACCTGTTCCTGTGACCTCACATCCTTCTAACCCATATCGTGGAACATATCACACTAGCTGCTCGCTCTGTGTTTCATTCAATGCCAACGCCACCCGTTCCCAGTACCGCTTTCACTTGCTCCCTCCTAGTTCTTTTGAATCTCACTCCCACCGTACCATGGTGCAGGATCTCAAATCTTACTCTACCAGTCGTCACCAGAAGCACAACCAGATCCTGTTACATATCCTAATCTTTGAAGTACTTACTTCAACTTCCTTTTCCCAACCCGAATGCCCTCATCAGCTCTTCAACTATACCCCTCTTCCACTTTACTGCCACAATCAAACATACTCAGCAGTCATTCACCATCATATCAAGAGCACTCTTTTAATTAATTACGTCTTCGTATTTCATCTTTTAATGGTTTTATTTCGATCTTCGTAGTATTTAGAATCCGTATATATGAAGAGCGCACACGTTCTGCTTTCAGTCCGACAACAGAGTGACAAACAGTAGACTTAAAAAAGCAGCCTGTTAGCTGTTTACTATGTCCGAGGACACTCAGCGGTAAACTCGTGAAATTTAACTGCACGAAATTCGAAAGTTTTATTAATCTATATCAATGTGAGACCTAACTTCCCCGTAGTGTTTCAATACTCTGTCGTCAGTGAGATCATCAGAGATGGCTTATGAGGCTGTAAAACGGTGATGATGGTGGTGTTGATTAGTGGGAACACGCAGGCATCGCACAGAGCTCTTCGAGAAACCATGAAAACTGTGAATCAAGATGCGCTGTTGGGAATCTGAAAAACGCTCCTGCCGAATAGGACTACAGAAAGAATTTTAAATGTTAATAAGGTACTAAGATTCGATCAACATCTTGAATGAAGGAAAGTCTGATACGAGGCCTGTTCAGAAAGTAAGCTCCGATTGATTGCCAAATTGAAACCACAGTGAACATCAGAAATGTTTTACTTGTAACAATTAGCTACACCTTTCAGCTACTTCTCTACGTAGTCGCCGTTCTGACTTAGACTTTTGTCATAGCGTTGTACCAACTTTTCAATAGCTTCATCATAGAAGGCAGCCGCCAGTGCTTTCCGCCAATTCTCCACGCTGGCCTACACCTCGTTGTCTGTGTCAAAATGTTGTCTTCAAAGACAGCGGTTCATGTGACCAGAGATGAAACTCAGGGGGAGACAACTGCGGACTGTATTGTGGGTAATCTCACATTTCCATTTGAAAACGATGCAGGAGCATCTTCATTGCCCCTGCAGAATGCGGCTGAGAATTGTCTTGAAGAAGAGACAGCACGACAGTTATGTAATGTTAGCTGCATAGCTTCAGGCGAAATTTCTCACCAGGCCCTCGTACTTGGCGGCAGACACTATTTTCTAGACATCTTTACGCACTCACTGCGAGCTCAGAAATGAGAAGAGCGACGTGATGCTAACTGGGGTTATACTAGAGACACTACCCAACACATCTGTGCAAAGCTTTATCGGATTTTCATAGTCGTTTCCATTTCGCGACCGATCGGAGCTTACTTTCTGAACGCCCCTCGTATATAGCTGCACTGTTGTGAAAAATCTGCGAATAAACATAGGTCTATATCGGTGGTGTGAATCTGTTTTAGAATCATAAAACATGTGTTATAGTCATTTCTGTTGGAGTTTCTGGACAACAATAATGTCGCCTGCGAAAGCCATTCTATCAACATGGACTCCGTGAACAGTGATCTAGCAATGCTCAGGCCGCTGTCTTCGTCAATGAGGTCCAGAGCATAGTAGATAAATGCACCGAGGTAGATGCCCTGCTCATAGACTTCAAGAAAGTATATAATACAATTTTGCACTGTCGTTAATGAACAAGATACGAGTTTACCGAGTATCGGACGAGATTTGTGACTGGATTCATGACTTATTTATAAGTATAACTCAGCAGGTCGTTCTTAATGGAAAAAAATCGATAGATCTAAAGCTAATTTCGGGAGAACGACGAGCAAATGTTGTAGCGCCATTACTGTTGACTGTTTGTATTAATGATCTGCTGGATACTGTTGCAGTTTCCGCGAGGACAATCCCCAACGATGCTCTTTTCTAAAGGAAGATAGTAACAACATAAGGCAGTAGCAAAAAATGTAGGGAGACCTGAGGCAGATCGACGATTGGTACAGAGGCTGCCAGTTGACTCTGAGCATCAGTGAACATGAGGTACGGCGCATAGATAGGCGAAGAGATCCACTACTATAAGCGAATTTAGACTTTCTCTGCGAATCTCAAGAATCTTGATGATCAAGTCTTATCGGGTTTTTGAACGAGTCAAGGCGTCGCTTTGCGACAACGTTTCAACGAATTTTCTACTTGTCATCTTCAGGCGAAGTCTTGTTGAAACGTTGCCACAGAACGACGCATTCACTCGGCCGATAACCCGAGAAGACTTCATTATAGACTCACTACTATTCGATTACACTGTTGGCGACAAATCACTCGCCACAACAGTATCATACACTCTGCTTGTCAAAAAGAAGTGAAGCACGGAGGAGAAGAGGAGAAAACACAGGGTGTGTGTGTGTGTGTGTGTGTGTGTGTGTGTGTGTGTGTGTGTGTGTGTGTGTGTGTGTGTGTGTGTGTGTGTTTGGGGGGGGGAGGGGAGGGTGTTGAGGCACGTGATGTTATTTCAGTGCTTACAAAATAGTCATACTTATAAAGCATTTTCCAGTGTGAGCCCACTTAACAGTGTGACTTTGCATCCCTTCTGATCAGGATGCATACACTGATTCGGTTGGGAAGGGTCTCATAAAGCCGTTTTATGATCACCTGAGGTGTGGTGGCCCACAACTTTCGAAACTGGTCTTCGATATCCTGGATACTGCCACTGAGTCGGAATTGAAGTCCGAGCTGTTCCCACAAATCTTTGTCCGGGACAGGTTTTAGAGACCGTGCTGGCCACGGGAGAACCTCCACATCACGCAGACAGTTCATGGAGACGAGTGTCACGCGCCGACGAGCATTATCCTGTTGAAAAAAAATGGTTCAAATGGCTCTGAGCACTATGGGACTCAACTGCTGAGGTCATTAGTCCCCTAGGACTTAGAACTAGTTAAACCTAACTAACCTAAGGACATCACAAACATCCATGCCCGAGGCAGGATTCGAACCTGCGGCCGTAGCGGTCTTGCGGTTCCAGACTGCAGCGCCTTTAACCGCACGGCCACTTCGGCCGGCTCCTGTTGAAAAATGGCGCCACAGTACTGTTGCAGAGACAACGTAGACCCAAGATGTCAGCGATGTACCGTTATGTTGTCAGCATTCCTTCAATCACTATCAGTCGTGACCTGAAATCGTTCTCAGTTGCTCCCCAGACCAAGACGCCAGGAATAGCATCGCTGTGCCTCTCCAAAACTTCGGAAGAAAAGTACAACTTTTTAGGTCGCTGCCATATTCGCCGACGACTGTCATCCGGGACAGTGCGAAACAACGATGCATCGCCTAACAAAATGTGACGCCATTCAACAGTTCATGAGCCCCAGTCACAGCACCACTCCAGTCGCAGCCGTTCGTGTCGTGGTATTAATGGCATCCTACGCAGGTTGCAGTAATTCCCTGGCCTACCGCTGACAGACTCCGACCGATGGTGTGGGTGACGCAGAATGTTGCAGGGAGTCCATTACTAGTTTTGGAATGGTAGGCGCAGATATGCGGGGATTGTGATGTGCGATCCTCCGTTTATGGATAAGACGTGGTTGACGCGAACATGGCGACGAATATACATGCCTACGGTCCCATGCGGTCCAAAATTGGGCCAGCATCAAACTCGAATACTCAACAAATCTAGATATTGTACGATTCGACCAGCCGGCCAAACGGCGACCGTCAAACTCTGCCAGGTGCTGATAACGTTACCTCACACTAGCACGCGTCATCTTCGTATTCTTCCCAGTGATCGCTCAACATCTGACGCTGTTCATGCCCTTTGTGTACCAATAGTATGGCCTGTGGTCGAAATTCGACCAATTGCGTCAGTGGACCTGATCTGTGATGTGTCTCAAAGTGTCTGAAATTTTAGCCGAGGAACTGAACCGTGGCGAATGCTGCACTGCAGCAACTTGTATTCTTGAAAAAAATTCTTTGATTTCTCTTTACCTGTTCGTTCATTTGAAGGGAGTCTTTGATATACTGCGTTGAAACATAAATTTTGTGTTAAAGGCGGCAAATTAACTTTACCCTTACGACAACACAATGTGAATGCCGTTGTATCGCATAAAGTCACCTCAGACGCTAAAAGAATTGCACTATGAAACTCATAAAATCGCAATTAAAGTTCTCAAAATTATTTGTAATTACGTTCAGTGTACATTTAAATGGAACGACAATAGAATTATCGTCGGCAACATCTGTATTATTCCTATTACTTTCTCTACGCAAAACTGGCTCTCTATAGCTCTTCGTCTTTCAGTCTGACCCGTTAATTTTCTTCTTCGAGGCATAGCCTAAAACAAATATTATTTCCTAATAGGATACGAGACGTTGTAGCTGTTCAAAATGGAGATACTCAAAATGATGAAAACTCTAAATTTTGTGGTGACGGAGACAATCGAACACAGAGTTAGTTTCGTTTACTCTTAGACCAAAGTAAGTGAAAAGTCGATTTTAACAAACAACGTTTTTTTTCCCCGACTGCTTCGTTACTACGTTTCGTTGTCCACTATCGACAACATCGCCGACGTAGCAGTTGCGGCATTGTAGCTGTCCAGTACCCGTGTGTTACTGCGAATGAACTATCTGCAACATTTACACGTGAACGTCCCTACAATGCAACTTCACGAAACGTATTACTTTCGAGTGTCGTTTCTGCCACAGCGTCTGATCGTTACGCGATGTAGAAGTTGGTGGCAAAGTCAGAGATAAAGGAAAACCTTTCACATGTTTGCGTCTACTTCCTTTCACCTCTCCTAATGGCTATGCATACACATTGGAATTATGTAAGTTTCACTGCCGTTTTTATGTAATTAATTTTAAAAGTTCTATTTTCGAGCCGGCCGCTGTGGTCGAGCGATTTTAGGCGCTTTAGTCGGGAACCGCGCTGCTGCTACGGTCGAAGGTTCGAATCCTGCCTCCGGTATGGATGTCTGTGATTGCCTTAGGTTAGTTAGGTTTAAGTAGCTCTAAGTCTTGGGGACTGATGACCTCAGATGTTAAGTCCCATAGCGCTTAGAGCCATTTGAAACGTTTTTCCCATTTTCGATGCTCACATATTAATATTATGTTCGTTAAAGAAAATATATGAATTAGCATTATGAATGTCTACATTGCTATTACCTTATCTACGCAAAAATTGTGTCTGTCTAGTTCTGCGTCTTTCATTCTGACCCGTTAGCATTCTTCTTGAAGGCATACCCTAAAACAAGTATGGTTTCCACATTATAAGGAATTTCAGAAGTCGTAGTTATTCAAAATGAAGAAATTAAAAAGTAAGGAACTTACAACATATTTTCTGGTAATGGCACCAAATGCCTACACAATTACTCTTACAGAAAAGTAAGCGAAATTACGACGCAAATATACAATGATATTTACAAACTTCGTTACTACGATATGTGGATTTTCACCGCTGACATCATCATTGACTAGCAGTCGTCGCAGTGTAGGTGCCCAGTATGCAAGTTTTACCGCAAATGAGCCATGTAAAGATGAAAGCTCCTAGAATGCGATTTGACGAAATATTGTTACTTTCGTTTGTCATTTCCACCATAGCACTTGACTGGTGTGCAGTGCAGAGGTTGGTAGCTATTCAGTTTCCGATTTTCAGGTATCAGAGAATTTATTGCGTGATAGAGAATGAAACATCAGGGTTACGAATATGAGAATTCTATTTCGTTTTACTTCTCTTAACCGCTACATAAACACATTTTCTTTTCTTTTTGGACATTTATGGCAAAGTACCTTTCTAATTAAGTAAGGATCAATGGCCTTCTTGTACACTGAAGCGCCAAAGAAACTGGTATAGGTATGCCTATTGAAATACAGAGATACAGTATGTGCTGGCCGGAGTGGCCGAGCGGTTCTAGGCGCTACAGTCCGGAACCGCGCGACCGCTACGGTCGCAGGTTCGAATCCTGCCTCGGGCATGGATGTGTGTGATGTCCTTAGGTTAGTTCGGTTTAAGTAGTTCTACGTTCTAGGGGACTGATGACCTCAGAAGTTACGTCCCATAGTGCTCAGAGCCATTTGAACGAAGGTACAGTATGTAAACAGGCAGAACACGGCGCTGCGGTCGGCAACGCCTATGTGACAACAAGTATCTGGCGCAGTTGTTAGATCGGTTACTGCTGCTGCAATGGCAGGTTATAAGGACTTAGGTGAGTCTGAACGTGGTGTTATAGTCGACGCACGAGTGGTGGGGCACAGTATCTCCGTGGTAGCGATGAAGTGGGGATTTTCCCGTACGACCATTTCACGAGTGTACCGCGAATATTAGGAATTTGGTAAAACATCATATCACCTACATCGCTGCAAGAACGGGACCAACGACTACTGAAGAGAATCGTTCAGCGTTGCAGAAGTTCAACCCTTCCGCGAATTCCTGCAGGTTTCAGTGATGGGGCATCAAAAAGTGTCAGAGTGCGAACCATTCAACGAAAGATCATGGACATGGGCTTTCGAGCCAGAGGCCCACTCGTGTACCCTTCACGACTGCACGACAGAAACCCCTATGCCTGGTCTGGGCCCATCAACACGGACACTGGACTGTTGATGACTGGAAACATGTTGCCTGATCTGACAAGTCTCGTTTCAATTTGTACCGAGCGGATGGACGTGTTAGGGTATGAAGACAACCCCGTGAATCCATAGACTCTGCATGTCAGCAGGGGACTGTTCAGGCTGGTGGAGGCTCTGTAATGGCGTGGGGCGTGTGCAGTTGGAGTGATATGAGACCGCTGATACGTCTAGATACAACTCTGACACTCGCATTCGGGAGGACGACGGTTCAATCCCGCGTTTGGTCATCCTGATTTAGGTTTTTCGTGATTTCCCTAAATCGCTTCAGGCAAATGCTGGGATGGTTCTTTTGACAGGGCACTACCAACTTCCTTTCCCATCCTTCCCTAATCCAATGAGACCGATGACCTCGCTGTTTGGTCTCTTTCCCCAAATCAATCTAATCCAATAACTCTGACAGGTGACAAATACGTAAGCATCCTGTCTGATCACCTGCATCCATTCGTGTCCATTGTGCATTCCGACGGACTTTGGCGATTCCAGCAGGACAATGCTACACCCCACACGTCCAGAATTGCTACAGAATGGCACCATTAACACTTTTCTGAGTTTAAACACTTCCGCTGGCCACCAAACTCCCCAGACATGAACGTTATTGAGAATATCTGGGATGCGTTGCAAAGTGCCGTTCAGAAGAGACCTCCACCCCGTCGTAGTCTTACGGATTTATGGACAGCCCTGCAGGATTCATGGTGTCAGTTCCCTCCAGCACTAATTGAGACATTAGTCGCGTCCATGCCACGTCGTGGTGAGGCACTTTTGCATGTTCGCGGGGGCCCTACACGATATTAAGCAAGTGTACCTGTTTCTTTGACTCTTCGGAGTACAATTATTATTAAAAATCGGCACTTCTATTTCCATGTTCATGTGTTGGTTGTGGCCGCGCGGGATTAGCCGAGCGGTCTAAGGCGCTGCAGTCATGGACTGTGCGGCTGGTCCCGGCGGAGGTTCGAGTCCTCCCTCGGGCATGGGTGTGTGTGTTTGTCCTTAAGATAATATAGGTTAAGTAGTGTGTAAGCTTAGGAACTGATGACCTTAGGAGTTAAGTCCCATCAGATTTCACACACATTTGTTAATAGTGTATTACGATACCAGGCCTGGTAACAACACTAAACACAAACAACGCTGTTGCACTGTGTGCTTCAGAGAATTGCTACTGTAGTGATCTACGTGTACGTAGTCACCTTGACATCCCACCGTGTGTTCTGGGTGATTAACTGTTTTTTGTTTTTCCTAATTTGCGTGCGATAACGGCGGCAGCCACTGGGCGGTAAAGATGAGGCGGCGCAGCCTGGACTTTGCTGGAAGGTGGCGTGCTCGCTACACATGTCGTAAGCGTGCTGGCGGGGCGCAGCAGCGGTGTCGACACGGCGATTTCACGCGGCCGCGCTCACGCCGGCCCTCGACGCGGCTCTCGGGTTTCCTGGGCACGGCACGCGCGTGACGCTGTGCTCCCTCCAGCGAGTCAGAGGCAGAGCCGTTAGGTGTACCCACAGTCTCCCGCCGTTTCCCTCCTGTGCATGTGCAACATCACAAGGTGGTGAGGCGAACATATTGTGTTCCGCGTAGTGTGAGACGCCCTATAATCAGGTTTAAATTAGCTGGCATTAATGTGATCAGATGTTTTCCCGGCGTATTTCTAACGACAGTGCTGTGCAAAACTCCAGGATGGAAGAAGCGGTTTCTTAACGTACCACTGCCAAGTAACATAGCTCAAGGAAGCTTGGACCACTCACTGAAAGAACTGTCGCGCTACAGTAAAATGCAGCACATAAAGTAGCTGAAAGGAATATACACTACTGGCCATTAAAATTGCTACACCAAGAAGAAATGCAGATGATAAACGGTTATTCATTGGACAAATATATTAGAACTGACATGTGATTACATTTTCACGCAATTTGGGTACATAGACCCTGAGAAATCTGTACCCAGAACAACCACCTCTGGCCGTAATAGGGGCCTTGATACGCCTGGGCATTGAGTCAAACAGAGCGAGGATGGCGTGTGCACGTACAGTTGCGCGTGCAGCTTCAACACGATACCACATTTCATCAAGAGTAGTGACTGGCGCATTGTGACGAGCCAGTTGCTCGGCCACCATTGACCAGACGTTTTCAATTGGTGACAAATCTGGAGAATATGCAGGAGAGCTTCTGTAAAGTTTGGAAGGTAGGAGACGAGATACTGGCAGAAGTAAAGCTGTGAGGACCGGGCGTGAGTCGTGCTTTGGTAGCTCAGTTGGTAGAGCACTTGCCCGCGAAAGGCAAAGGTCCCGAGTTCGAGTCTCGGTCGGGCACACAGTTTTAATCTGCCAGGAAGTTTCAGCTTTAGCAGTTATTTACGAGGCGTAAGTGACAATGTCAGTCTCCTTTATATATTCATTTATACGATGTACAACCTATCACATGTTGCCAAATTGTGTTTGTAGATCACGGCAAAGTATGTGGATGGGTGCTTGTAAGGTGCGAAATTATAGCCATCTTACAAATGTTCTAATGTAAATTTCGTGTGTTTTACTTTCGAGTAATCTCTTCCCCCCCCCTCTCCATTTTCGTTGCACTTTGCGAAAGTTTTGCCATCTCTGAAACATCATAATGGTAATAGCAGACCTTCAGGAAGAGCTCTGGGAAAATCCTCAAAATAACGATTGTTCTTTTGAATGCCTAAATTCGATTCAGTACCATTCCCGTCATGATTAGTGGATTCTTCAATTCAGTTCTTATTTTCTAGAATATTGTGTTCCGTAGAACCTTCTGTACATTATTGTACAATTTGCCATAGCTGTTATTTACTAATTATAACTTGCGGGTATAGTTCGTTAGAAACACGGACAATGTTTGTTTGTGTATCTCTATAACAGATGAGCATTCAGATGAAGACGGACACCACAAAAACAACTGAGGACCAGTACATAGTTTTCATTTTTCTAGAATGATAGGTTCTGTAGTCTTCACAGTATTGTATAGGTTACCAGACTGAAAGGTGCTGAAACATCTTTGGGCATTAAAAAAAATAATAAAGAAATTTGCCGGCATAATAGGCCAGCAAATACTCCCATAATTTAATGTGCAAACACGAGTGCTGTTAGACCTTAAAATCCGAATGATGAAATTGTTAGTCAACCTCCTCAGTCCTGAGCTTAAATTTTATGAATGAAAAGCTTATATTGATGGTTGGTGTGTTGTTATATGATCAAATATGACTGAAGTATTAAGTTTAAAATCTGGAAATTTTAGGTAAGGACTATGGGACCAAACTGCTGAGGTCATCGGTCCCTAGGTTTACGCACTACTTAATCTAATTCAAACTAACTTACGCTAAGGAGAACACACACACCCATGCCCGAGAGAGGACTCGAACCTCCGACGGGGGGAACCGCGCAAACCGTGACAAGACGCTCAAGACCACACGGCTACCCTGCACGGCCTAACTTCAAAAAATTTCCGTGATTCACGAACATTTTAGGGCTTGTAACATATATGCTGCATTACCCTAGAAATAAAAGGTTTTCAGCGATTCCTTTGATGGATTTTGTCTATAGCTGACAACCGAAAGACATAAAATATAAGAGTATATTTTTGTAAGTGACACATGACGTTATTTTAATACGTATGAAATTACAATCAAAAAATTTTCCATAATATTCTACAATGTGTTCTAGAATTGGATGAAAAAATGCATTTTTTCCTGTGAAAGGGAAACATATTTTTCATTTAGTGCACTGCACAATTGTGAAACCCTTACAGGCAGGCAACCAAGCTCTGAAAGGTTTTTTCTGGTTGTTTTTTGTCATCTTTCTCATCATATTCCTCATCTTCTAATTCCTCTTGGATTCTATATTTTGAATGTGGAAAGTATAGGCCTTGCCGAATGTAGACACAGTGCTACATCAGAAAAAAGAAAGTGTTGTCTAGTTGTAATGAAACAAGCAATCGCTTATTCGGTAGTGTAGGATATAGTAACATATTGTAGAATACTCTAATACATTCTAGTTCAAAATTAGTAAAAATGAACAGAACTTACCTTTATTTCTCGAAGCCATGCTGACGCGGCGATATACAGCTTCCTTCCAGGAGATTCTGAAACTTGCTGGTAGCTTACAGCAACGAAAACAAGTGATGCGCAGAAAACACATAGTGTAAAGTATACGCTACAACGAGGCATTCCAAGTTTAGTTAATTATCTCAAATAGAAAAAAATATTAACATTGGATGTAGTATAAACGCCACATAAGGGCTAAGGAAAATGAACGTGTGGTATTACGTACGGATAGCAGCACCCCATGTTCATCATAGCAACAGAATTGCAAGTTTCCGTCAGACGCCAGTAGTGATCGCGCAGGATTGGGCGGAACCAATGGTGCACGCCCGCTGCGCCACGCCTTCACTGGGTCTGGACTAAGAGTGTCAGTACAGGTGATAAGAAACAAAGGGTGTTATTGCGACAGACATAAAACTAAATAAATTTTTGAAACTTTGTAATGTAAAAGTTTTGGCATTATAATTCTTGTTGAGAATATACTCTGTAGTACTAGAGCTCTCTGCTCTCCTCCTAAGGGCGTTCAGTAAGCAATGCACCATATATTTTTCTAAAAGCAGGTTTGTTTTACTCGATTTTTCAGTACGCCATATTATTCGCCACTCTTTTCGCTACAGACCAAACTGCAGAGGTCATCAGTCCCTAAGTTTACACGCTACTTAACCTAACTTAAACTAACGACGACACACACACACACACATACACACACACACACACACACACACACACACACACACACACACACACACACACACACACACACACACACACACACACATGCCCGAGGGAGGAATCGAACCTCCGACGAGGGCTTTTGGCTACAAAACCCTGTTTTTCAACATAAACTCCGCTCGTTGTGACGGCCTTACGCCACCTTACTGGGAAGTCCTATATGCTCCCATGATACCATCATACTGGTCGACATCGGAACCAACGTCTTGCTGCATCAATAGGCACCCCATCATCGACGTATTGCTTCCCGCGGAGTGATCCTTCATTGGGCCAAATAGATACTCCTAATGGCCTGTTAGGTGGCGAGAAACCCTGCCAGCACACACGTTTCAGTATCCCAACTAGTGAGCGAGTGTTTGATTGTAAACTGTCGATCACTTCCATCGAGAATGTCCGCACACTCCAGAACCGCAAGAGTCAGAGTTGTGTGCGGCCGGCGGGCATCCGGGATATTGGGCAGATTTGTGCGCTCTTGTTGCGATGATGACAGACACCTCGCCCAACAACTCACCGTGCTTTTGTTCAATGTTATGTCTCCGTACACATTCTGGAAGCGCTCTGGTTTTCTGGCAAACTTAAGTCAACGATAACTGTCTGCTTGGAACGCACGTCAATTACAGACGCCATTTTGAATGCTACGTTAGCGCCCCCACCTATCGGAACTTAATGACACTACAAGGGCTGAAGCGAAAATATTCCACGATGTCCCACAGCAAATTCCGTAGTTTTTAGTCAAAACTGACCGAGGAAAAAAGTGTTGCATTACTTATTGAACGCCTCTCGCACATCCGGGGATTTATGACAGTGCGATTTAGTGGACATTTACTCACCTTTTCTGGACTGTCGACGGCAGCCATTCAGCCATTTGTACATGGAGCCTCTCTGCTACGATGTCGTCATTCGTGCCAAATACAGCGAGCCTCATCCTAGTGGACATCGTGATAGCTGGACTCTGTTCGTTGCTGCATTATTTGTAATGAGTCTTCGCACGCTTGGAGAAATAAGAGATAAGTAAATCTTTTGGATGCTGTGTTTACTTCTTTGATAATCATTTCTGCTCCTGTTCAGCTTTCCTACAACCGTTGCAGCGTCGCCCTGCAGCCCACCTCTCCTTACCATTGTGTACGAAGTCGTGCACAGCAAAACAGACCGTAACAGAAAAGCGTGTGGTTGAAAAATTTCGCGAAACATCGCAGACTTCATCCGGTTCTATAGAACACAGGTAGATTTAAGTACAATTCAATCGCTAGCTCTTCTGCTGGCAACGAGAAACAGAGGGTTGTTTCGCTGGTATACTCGCATCGTGATGTAATCTACTCCAGCACTGCCCGTAAAGGAAGCCCGGCGAACGCTGGTTGCAGCCAACGCAACACCTGCCGCTGTATGCAAATGCGGCGCGTGGGCCCCGACGGCCGGCTAATGCTCTCTAAACACCGCGTAAGCCGCCGACGGCTCGTTTACATACAAATTTGCCTCGCGTCGCCCGCCGGTAGCTGAGCTGCGTGCTGTTCCCGCTACCGGGCATCCACTGATTTCGCGCACTGTGAACGAACGAAAGGCCTGTCCCTACAGCAGAGGTCCTACTTTTTTCGTTTTGTTTTTGTGGCTTTCCGTGGTCTACGGGTATCGTCTATGATTCATAATAAAAAAAAAAAACGTCTTCGGTCCTGGGTTCGAAACCCGCCACTGCAAAAATTTTGATTAATAATCAGCATTGGGGACCGAAGACTTCCAGCATAAGAAGTCACCTCTTATTCTGCCAACGGCCTCGTCAAAGAGGGCGGAGGAGCGGACAGAGGTTCAGGGTACTCTCTTGTCCCAGGGGTGAGAAACTGCCTCTAAAGGCGGAAGAATCAACAATGATAAACGGCATGAGGATGCAGAAGGAAATGGAAACCACTGCATTAAAGACACGTAACGTGTATCCACAAGACATGTGGCCTGTAATTGAAGAAGTGTCATGATAATCTCTCCATTGGCAAAAGATTCCGGAATAGTCCCCCATTCGGATCTCCAGGAGGGGGCTGCCAAGGGGGAGGTTACCATGAGAAAAATATGGAATAATCAACGGAAGGATAACGTACTACGAGTCGGGGCATGGAATGTCAGAAGCTTGAACGTCGTAGGGAAACTAGAAATGTGAAAATGGAAATGCAAAGGCTCAATCTAGGTATAGTATGGGTCAATGAAGTGAAGTGGAAAGGAGACAAGGATTTCTGGACAGATGAGTATAGGGTAATATCAACAGAAGCAGAAAATGGTATTACGGGAGTAGAATTCGTTATGAGTAAGGAGGTAGGGCAGAGAGTGTGTTACTGTGAACAGTTCAATGATAGGGTTGTTCTTATCAGAATCAACAGAAAACCAGCATCGACAATGATAGTTCAGGTATACATGCCGACGCCGCAAGCTGAGGATGAAGAGATCAAGAAAGTCTACGAGGATATTGAAAGGGTAATACAGTATATAAAGAGGTATTGAAAGTTTAATAGTCATGGGAGACTGGAATGCAGTTGAAGGGGAAGGAGTAGAGGAAAAGGTTACAGGAGAGTATGGGCTTGGGACAAGGAATGTGAGAGGGGAAAGACTAATTGAGTTCTGTAATAAATTTAACCTAATAGTAGCGAATATTCTGTTCAAGATTCACAAGAGGAGGAGATATACTTGGAAAAGACCGGGTCGTACGGGGAGATTTCAGTGAGATTACATCACGGTCAGACAGAGATTCCGAAATCAGATATTGGATTGTAAGGCGTACGCAGGAGCAGATATAGATTCAGATCACAATATAGTAGTGATGAAGAGTGGGCTGAAGTTTAAGACATTAGTCAGGAAGAATCAATACGCAAAGAAGTGGAATACGGAAGTACTAAGGAATGACGAGATACGGTTAAAGTTCTCTAAGGCTATATATACAGCAATAAGGAATAGCTCAGTAGGCAGTACGTTGAAGAGGAATGGACATCTCTAAAAAGAGCCATCACCGAAGTGAGAACGGAAAACACAGGTACAAAAAAGGTAACTGCGAAGAAACTAAGGCTAACAGAAGAAATACTTCAATTGATCGATGAAAGGAGGAAATAAAAAAAAATGTTCCGGGAAACTTAGGAATGAAGTAAATAAGAAGTGCAGGGAAGCTAAGACGAAACGGCTGCAGGAAAAACGTGAAGACATCGAAAAAGAAATGATTGTCGGAAGGACAGACTCAACATACAGAAAAGTTAAAATACCTTCGGTGACATTAAAAGCAAGGCTGGCAACATTAAGAGTGCAACGGTAATTCCACTGTTAAATGCAGAGGAGAGATTGGATAGGTGGAAAGAATACATTAAAAGCCTCTATGAGGGGAAAAATTCGTCTGATGTGATAAAGAAGAAACAAGAGTCGAATTAGAAGAGATAGGGGATCCAGTATTATTATCATAATTTAAAAGAGCTTTGGAGGACTTACGATCAAACAAGGCAGAAGGGATAGATAACATTCCATCAGAATTTCTGAGTCAGGCGACATACCATCTAACTTTTGGAAAAGCATCATCCACACAATTACGAAGACGGCAAGAGCTGACAAGTACGAGAATTATCGCACAATCAGCTTAACAGCTCATGCATCCAAGTTGCTTACAAGAATAATATACAGAAGAATGGAAAAGAAAATTGAGGATGCGCTAGGTGACGATCAGTTTGGCTCTTGGAAAGGTAAGGGCATGAGAGGCAATTCTGACGTTGCGGTTAATAATGGAAGCAAGATCAAAGAAAAATCAAGACACGTTCATAGGATTTGTCGACCTGGAAAAAGCGTTGGACAGTGTGAAATGGTGCAAGATGTTCGAAATTCTGAGAAAAGTAGGGGTAATCTGTCATATACAGTATGTACAAGAGCCAAGAGGGAATAATAAGGGTGGACGACCAAGAACAAAGTGCTCGTATTAAAAAGGGTGTAAGACAAGGATGTAGCCCTTCGCCCCTACTGTTCAGTCTGTACATCGAGGAAGCAGTGATGGAAAGAAAGGTTCAGGAGTGGAATTAAAATTCAAGGTGAAAGGATATGAATGATCCGATTCGCTGATGTCATTGCTATTCTGAGTGAAAGTGAAGAAGAATCACATGATTTGCTGAACGGAATAAACAATCTAATGAGTACAGAGTATGGATTGAGAGTAAATCGAAGAAAGACGAAGGTAATGAGAAGTAGTAGAAATGAGAGTAGCGAGAAGCTTAACATCAGAATTGCTGGTCACGAAGTAGATGAAGCTAAGGAATTCTGCTATCTGGGCAGCAAAATAACCAGTGACGGACGGAGCAAGGAGGACATCAAAAGCAGACTTGCTATGGCAAAAAGGGCGTTCCTGGCCAGGAGAAGTCTACTAATATCAAATATAGGCCTTAATTTGAGGAAGAAATTTCTGAGAATGTACGTCTGGAGTTCAGCGTTGTATGGTAGTGAAATATGGACTGTGGGAAAACCGGAATAGATGAGAATCGAAGTATTTGAGATGTGGTCTACAGACGAATGTTGAAAGTTAGGTGGACTGATAAGATAAGGAATGAGGTGGTTCTGCGCAGAATTGGAGGGGAAAGGAATATGTAGAAAACACTTACAAGGAGAAGGGACAGGATGATAGGGATCTATTAAGACATGAGGGAATGACTTCCATGGTATTAGAGGGAGCTGTAGAGGGCAGAAACTGTAAAGGAAGACAGAGACTGGAACACGTCCAGCAAATAGTCGAGGACGTAGGTTGCACGTGCTACACTGAGATTAAGAAGTTGTAACGCAGCAAGTTAGTACGAGATAACATTCGATGCAGTAAGGCACGCAGCCATGTAGCATGGTGGCTTCAGGGTGGCTATGTTTTTTCTTCGCTCTGACTCACAGAGCAGCTGGCATTACCAGCCGTGAGAACGGTTTTACGTAACATTCAGTCGGTACTCAAAGTCATACCACCTACGAATCTAAATAAACCATAGTAACTATCATCCGATTTTGTTCAAACGTGGTACGCAATTTTTTGTCATTAAGGAAGGGATCCTGTCAAAAAATCAGATTTTTGTCTATTATACACTCCTGGAAATTGAAATAAGAACACCGTGAATTCATTGTCCCAGGAAGGGGAAACTTTATTGACACATTCCTGGGGTCAGATACATCACATGATCACACTGACAGAACCACAGGCACATAGACACAGGCAACAGAGCATGCACAATGTCGGCACTAGTACAGTGTATATCCACCTTTCGCAGCAATGCAGGCTGCTTTCTCCCATGGAGACGATCGTAGAGATGCTGGATGTAGTCCTGTGGAACGGCTTGCCATGCCATTTCCACCTGGCGCCTCAGTTGGACCAGCGTTCGTGCTGGACGTGCAGACCGCGTGAGACGACGCTTCATCCAGTCCCAAACATGCTCAATGGGGGACAGATCCGGAGATCTTGCTGGCCAGGGTAGTTGACTTACACCTTCTAGAGCACGTTGGGTGGCACGGGATACATGCGGACGTGCATTGTCCTGTTGGAACAGCAAGTTCCCTTGCCGGTCTAGGAATGGTAGAACGATGGGTTCGATGACGGTTTGGATGTACCGTGCACTATTCAGTGTCCCCTCGACGATCACCAGTGGTGTACGGCCAGTGTAGGAGATCGCTCCCCACACCATGATGCCGGGTGTTGGCCCTGTGTGCCTCGGTCGTATGCAGTCCTGATTGTGGCGCTCACCTGCACGGCGCCAAACACGCATACGACCATCATTGGCACCAAGGCAGAAGCGACTCTCATCGCTGAAGACGACACGTCTCCATTCGTCCCTCCATTCACGCCTGTCGCGACACCACTGGAGGCGGGCTGCACGATGTTGGGGCGTGAGCGGAAGACGGCCTAACGGTGTGCGGGACCGTAGCCCAGCTTCATGGAGACGGTTGCGAATGGTCCTCGCCGATACCCCAGGAGCAACAGTGTCCGTAATTTGCTGGGAAGTGGCGGTGCGGTCCCCTACGGCACTGCGTAGGATCCTACGGTCTTGGCGTGCATCCGTGCGTCGCTGCGGTCCGGTCCCAGGTCGACGGGCACGTGCACCTTCCGCCGACCACTGGCGACAACATCGATGTACTGTGGAGACCTCACGCCCCACGTGTTGAGCAATTCGGCGGTACGTCCACCCGGCCTCCCGCATGCCCACTATACGCCCTCGCTCAAAGTCCGTCAACTGCACATACGGTTCACGTCCACGCTGTCGCGGCATGCTACCAGTGTTAAAGACTGCGATGGAGCTCCGTATGCCACGGCAAACTGGCTGACACTGACGGCGGCGGTGCACAAATGCTGCGCAGCTAGCGCCATTCGACGGCCAACACCGCGGTTCCTGGTGTGTCCGCTGTGCCGTGCGTGTGATCATTGCTTGTACAGCCCTCTCGCAGTGTCCGGAGCAAGTATGGTGGGTCTGACACACCGGTGTCAATGTGTTCTTTTTTCCATTTCCAGGAGTGTAGTTACAGAGATTGAGAAAATTACTTAAATATCCTAAAACCGACACTTGTGTTTCAAAACTGTTAGGAACAATAACCAAAAGTCTTTTATTATCATCAGAAGTCATAACAAAGCTCACAGTACATAAAATCACCTAACTGGAATCCTAGTATGGTTGTTTTCTGTGTCATAGGTTACAAATGCCGCATTGTAACAATTTGCTTGGCTACGTAAATATTTCAGCACTCCTCATTTGACAGGAAAAACCCATAATCAAATGATAATGATAATAATGACTTTCGTCATTGACGTAGCATATATATTTGCTTCACAAGATGCAACTCAAAAGTTGCGAAGCCGGTTGTTTGGGTTTATAAGTGGCCTGAATAAATACAGCTACAGCGGACCAGGTTCGTTGTGATAGGTGTAACACCTGTATTTTAAAAAATGTTTACTGTATGAAATGTCAAGCAGTCATGTCTGATCATTCTGACCACGAAGTTGTGGTTTGTACTTTGTGGAAATGTGTTGGCTCCTGTTGCAGACGAAGCATGATATCAGCGGTATAAACGTAACTGCATATGCGATGAAAACAATACTGAAGCTGAGAGACGAACGACTGGTAGAAAGATTACAGTAGTTCGTTACTGCATTACAAGAGATAATAATATGGTTCAAATGGCTCTGAGCACTATGGGACTCAACTTCTGAGGTCATTAGTCCCCTAGAACGTAGAACTAGTTAAACCTAACTAACCTAAGGACATCACACACATCCATGCCCGAGGCAGGATTCGAACCTGCGACCGTAGCGGTCTCGCGGTTCCAGACTGCAGCGCCTAGAACCGCACGGCCACTTCGGCCGGCAGATAAGAATAAATGAGTGAGAAGTCGACCTAATGAAAGTTGGGCAGAGAACATAAAAAAATAAGCGTCAAGAACATGAGCGTGTGTGGCTGACGACAGTTGGTCGGTCTAAAAATGGTTCAAATGGCTCTGAGCACTATGGGACTTAACATCTTAGGTCATCAGTCCCCTAGAACTTAGAACTAGTTAAACCTAACTAACCTAAGGACATCACACACATCCATGCCCGAGGCAGGATTCGAACCTGCGACCGTAGCAGTCGCGCGGTTCCGGACTGCGCGCCTAGAACCGCGAGACCACCGCGGTCGGCTTGGTCGGTCTCCCCATTGAAATGAGTCACTGGAGAGTGCCACCCTCTTTAGAGTGGTGCGGACCTGAAGGAGAATGGTCAGCAGGGACACCCTCTGAAACCATCGCAAGGTGAATGGCAGTGATCTCTGCCCCGGTTCGTGGTTTAACCGTGAGTTCGTGATCCGCAATCCACCACAAAGCGCTGTTTGGAGAAGGGGAACACGCGGTTAACAACTTGTAATACGATTGGATCCAAACCAGTACCCAGTGCATGTAAATTACTGACTTTTGCTATAGGGGCTCTACAACGTATCTGAAGGCATGGCTATGTACCTAACATCTCCGCCCGCTAAATGCTGGAGAAATCCTCAGATGCTATAAAAAATGTTACTGTTCTCAAATTTAAACCACCTCTGAAATTCGAAATGTTGAAATTGCTGTGTTTAATTAAATTTGAAAATAGTAACAGTGATCATAGCTTCTAAGGATGCCCTCAGCGGGGGCTACACTTTACACACAGAAACGAGCCCATAGGGAAAAAATGGGTTTAAAAAATTACCAACAGCTGACATGAAAGCCTATAACGTATTTTTATCTGGTCCCAAACCAGTTTTCGGCTTATTAGGCCATCATCAGAAGTTCTTGTACAACATCAGAAACGGATTTCCTTTTTCATAGTAAATAAACATTTTTCTCTACAGATGTGGACAACTGTAAGGCTTTTTGAGGTTTTTGTTCATTAGTGAATTACAAATAACTTGATGTTGCTGCTGATGATGGTTGGGTGGTGACTGAGTGATGATTGGGTGATGATGGGGATAATGGTGTGGTTATTTTGATGACGATGATTTTACGATGAGAGGATGATGGGGATGATGGTGACAGGAATGGCGGTGGCGGTGGTGGCGGAAGCGGCGGTGGCGGTGGTGGTGCTGGTGGCGATAATGATGGAGACAGGGAGGGTGAGAAGTGAGGATGGAGATCAGGGGATATTGATGGAGAGGATTATGGAATGTTGTTGTTGTTGTTGTTGTTGTTGTTGATGATGATGATGATGATGATGATGATATTGTACGATGAGATGATGATGATGATGATGATGATGATGGTGGTGGTGACAGGAATGGCGGCGGCGGCGGTGGTGGTGGTGGTGGTGGTGGTGGTGGTGGTGATGATAATGATGGAGATAGGGAGGGCGAGAGATGATGATGGAGATCAGGGGATGTTGATGGAGAGGATTATGGAATGTTGTTGTTGATGACGATGATGATAACGACCAACGTGATCAGTAATGTCTGTACATAATTTGTCATTACCATTCCCACTGACCAACAGCTGAGCTGTGTATGCCATCGATCCGCCGAATTCGACTCCGGCTGTGGAGTTAAATCGAGTCTGTTGCGTCGGTAACGACATAGTGCAGCATGGGCCTCGAGGAGGGAAAAATCGGTAATCGATCGGTTTGGTTTGGGACCAGGCGGACAGGAATGCGGGGCTCGCGTGCGAGGCGCGACTGCACGGCGGCATTCTCACGTGAGCTGAGCCGAGCTGGCCAGTTTCGCCCCATTCACGGGAGCCCGGGGCGACCCACAAAGGCCGCCGTCAATGACGGCCGAGCCGAGCCACGCCGCGCGGGCTCATTATTCGGGAATGCGATGCGGCGCAGCGCGGACCGTGTCGCCCCTGACAAATGGCGGCGTTTAGCTCTCCCTCGCCCCCACCCCTTCCCCCACCGTACAGCCTCAGCGCGCACACACGCCAGATCTCGGCCTGGGGATCCCCCTGTTAGTGTCGCAGCACGGCTCACCCCGCTGCAGGCATTCTCACGCAGAATACTGTGGGCGGATCGTACGTGGCTACGAAAGGGACGAAGGCAGAACACCAAAGAAAGTGACCCATTGTAAGCGCGAGGCCGTTGAACGGTTTCTGTCATAAAACATCTGTTGTCGGACCAGGATACGAGCCATTATTGGGATGTAGCGGAAGTGACGTTTTTTCGCCGTGCTTGACTTGGAGCTCGAGATGTTCTGTCTTACCCGTTGCACACTAGCCGTTTGCCGGCCGGTGTGGCCGAGCGGTTCTAGGCGCTTCAGTCTGGAACAGCTACGGTCGCAGGTTCGAATCCTGCCTCGGGCATGAATGTGTGTGATGTCCTTAGGTTAGTTAGTTTTAAGTAGTTCTAAGTTCTAGGGGACTGATGACCTCAGAAGTTAAGTCCCATAGTGCTCAGAGCCATTTGAACCGTTTGAACACTGGCCGTTTGGCGACGGTGTCTAATTACTTGTCACAGTCCTATACTCGTATTATACGCACCATGTTTAACTGAATTTACTCCACACGCTCCCTAGTCACGCTTCACATGTGACACGTTCTTACCGCTATCCCACTCCTAGGAGTTGAATGTCACCATAAATGTCAGCAGAAAGCCTCGAAAACTATGAATTCGATACCACAATCTTTCGCTTTCGATTATTTTTTTCTCGCCGTCTTTACATCCGCACACCACCCCTAAAGATGTTAGTGATGTCTTGTCCCAATAGCACTTGTTTGCAGTCAGTAAGTCATACACGTAGTAATTTAGGTTAAAAATTGTTCCAGGCATTAAGCGTCAACTCTTTCTCAATGATACCCATACGCACACAACTCGCCTCCTCTGCCTCACACACACCTTTTTATATATCTATGTGAATAGAGGAGTTTGGAAGTTGTTACGAGCTTAGAGCCTAACAGTGGAAATACGAGTTCTAGGTGTGTAACCACGTAGTATAATAAATAGCTCCAGCATTTGAGCCGCAACTGTTGACGGCCTACATCAGTCTGACGATTATGAGAAGAGGTCCAAAACCGATTATACCTGTTTTCGTACAGGTAGTGGCGACTTCTATTGCTGGGTGCCACTTCTACAAAGAGTTGAATCAAACCAGTGTAAATACATGTGGAATCGTCCATGAGGCCGCAGTGCTCGTTTTAGTAAACGCAGTTAATTAGTTTAGAGAAAAGAGGGTTTTTGTTCGACATTTCTGATAGTACATTTGAGGAGAGGGTCTTCCCTTTGTCGATGATTCGAACAGCCCACTGTAGCTTGCATCTTGTATCCTGAAGACCAACTAAATCAGGCATGTGTTCTATGTAATATTCGATAAAAACATAACTACTGTAATAGAATTATGTGACCAACAATTTTTTTTTTCAATCAGGTCAGAAGATCCTAACTGAAAAATTCAAATAGCTCTGAGCACTATGGGACTTAACATCTGAGCGTCATCAGTCCCCTAGAACTTAGAGCTACTTAAACCTAACTAACCTAAGGACATCACACACATCCATGCCCGAGGCAGGATTCGAACTTGCGAACGTAGCGGTCGCGCGGTTCCAGACTGAAGCGCCTAGAACCGCTTGGCCACACCGGCTGGCTCTTAACTGAAGATACAAAAAAAAGTATAAGTACTTCTACGGTAGAAGAGGGATATTTTACATCAGCGAAGATGTAGTGCTCATAGCCCTTTAGGTAGGAATTCTGACGCCCACTTTTACTAGAAATTTTTGCTTTGAATGGTCATTACTGTCATATCCCTGAATACTGGTCGTTCCCCGTGGGACACGCTATATACGGTCAGTGAGAGCAAAAAGACGTGTCTCAGTAGTGTGACCATATGGAAATCCAAAGCGGCATTGTCAAATTATCTCGCTACAGCACAACCGGATGACATTACTTGGGTACATGATCTTTAAGATCTACCGGTGTTTTGTTTAGGGCATGAAGTAGAGCCTGCAGTCAGCAGTTTCCCAAATCAACAGCTGCTTGGATACACTTACCTTTTTTGCAGTGCTTTTGACGAGGATTGCTGGTCTACAGGTTTGTATGACATATTAAGTTCTTGTAATAGTTACATTATTTAGCACAAAACACAAAAGAACACACTGCATGTTTTAAGATCGCCTTCGTCAGTGTTACCACAAAATCCTTACCAGCATCGATGTCGCACGGTGATTCCTGGACCTGTCAGCCAGCACTTGCCGCTCCTCCCACTCTGCTAGTGGCCGCCCCAGCTGTCTGAAGAACCCTCCAGAACTGCCCTGCTTTGGGATGAGCCAGCTTCTTTTGTTATAAACAATCCTGTTGGAAGAACATCCACAACTGAGCATTATACAAGAGGTTGAAAATATCGCTTCAGTTGTAAATTTCTTTTATTATCACGACCGGTTTCGGGCTCTCATATGCCCATCCTCAGGTGTCGCAACTGTGATGTGGACCCCGAGCGCCGCGGTGGACGTCTTTTGTTATGTTGGCTTATAAAGTCATTGTTTCATTGTTTTGTAAGCCCCTCTGAATGTCTTATGAATCAAATTACCATTTGCACAGCTGTAAATAGCGTTGATAGACCATTTTCAGTGTGGTTCAGTGGATCAGATTAAATTTCAGGAATCAGCACAGGCTGCTAGTTCTGATCGCAAGCAAATCGTGTTCAAAATATATTTCTTGAACCGGATTGACAAGGGGGTAGAAGGGTTAGCTGGCCGGGGTGGCCGAGCGGTTCTAGGAGCTACAGTCTGGAACCGCGCGACCGCTACGGTCGCAGGTTCGAATCCTGCCTCGGGCATGGATGTGTGTGATATCCTTAGGTTAGTTAGGTTTAAGTACCTCTATGTTCTAGGGGACTGATGTCCTCAGAAGTTAAGTACCACAGTGCTCAGAGCCATTTGAACCATTTGTAGAAGGGTTAAAACAGGGAAAAACAAAAACCACCACAAAAATGTCAATATAAACATCAAACAGAATGTAATTATATTTTCATATTTGAAAGACATTCATAATTTGATTTTATATATAGGTTAGTTACAATTAAATTTCCGCTGATTCAGTCGTAGGACGATGAAACTTTGTGGAAACATTCGTAAGGAATGCGGAAGAGAAATAACAAGTAAACCATTGAAAGAAAGATATTTTAATGTACACATGAGAGGGTAACATTTGTTAATTGTGTACCAGCTTTACGTTCCAGGGTACACACGTTGCTCATTGTGGCATCCACGACAGCCAGCATACCATTTGAGAATTGTATTGCGTATTGTATATTAAACTGGGGACCTAGAAACAAGGGAGAGGCTTCGTTCCGCTGTAGCCCTCAGTGGTTCACAACCTCACAACAGGCCACAGCAGTCCACCCACCCCACCACCGCCCCTCACCGAACCCAGGGTGGTTGTGCGGTTCGGCCCCCAGAGGACCTCCCCCTCCCCTCCCCCCCCCCCCCATCTGAGAATGCGTGGTAGAGTAATTATGGTGTATGCTTACGTGGAGACAGTGTTTGCGCAGCACCGTAAAAGTGTAACTGAGGCGGAATAAGGGGAACCAGCACGCATCGCATTCGCCGAGGTAGATGGAAACTCGTCTTAAAAACCATCCACAGGCTGGCCGGCACAGCGGACCTCGACACTAATCCTCCGGGGACCGGCACGCCTTCCCGCTCGGGAAGCAGCGCGTTAGACCGCGCGGGTGGCCGATTTGAGAACTGTTAGCAGCACTTTCCGAAGTGTAGACCCCGTAATGTTCAGCTATCGTGAGGCAGCTCGAGCAATGCTTGAACAACGCACATTGCGTCCAGCATTCTCAACCAGGGCAAAAGTAACTTCTGCAACAATTTGTCACGCAATTGGCAGTGGCCTCTCCCAGGAGCAATACCCAAATCGTCATTTAATTTGAACTTTCAAATCACGTTCTTCAACACCGTTGCGGAAGGAGAGCCTCTCCGTATTTCTTTAATGCGTCGATACTCGAGAAGAGCAGCAGCAGTATTGCTGTTTTTTTTTAGATAAAATAGCTTACCATTCTACACAAACTTCAGTGCGCACTGGTGCTTGTATTCAACCCTACGCCGCCGTACCAGTACCGACGTCTAACCTCAAGCCATGACACTAACACTACTAACAACGCAAATCTTGCAGCGCACTGTCTGAACATAATTCGTATTAAGTTAGGTACCCATAGGTTAAATAGTTTTCCGTCTGCACTGGCTAAAGAAGAGGAAGTTTAATTGTAACCACACTGTACATCAACCACATTCTGTTTGATTTTGTATGAAAACATTACATTTTATTTGTAGACAAGTAATCTGGGCCGGCCGGAGTGGCCGAGCGGTTCTGGGCGCTAGTCTGGAACCGCGCGACCGCTACGGTCGCAGGTTCGAATCCTGCCTCGGGCATAGGTGTGTGTGATGTCCTTAGGTTAGTTAGGTTTAAGTAGTTCTAAGGTCTAGGGGACTGATGACCTCAGAAGTTAAGTCCCATAGCGTTCAGAGACATTTGCTTTTTTATGAAGTAATCTGGAATCGCATTTTACCAAGGGGAGGTACTTTGTAAATTACAGGTATTTCGGTTAACTAATATTAATTCATTCATTCTATTTTCGATCAAATAAACTACCTGTATCGAAATTTTCTTATTTCGAATATTGACTGTGATAACTCGTGTTTTAGAATACGTTTTGAAGAAAATGTCTTGTAAAAAAGTGAGTTGAGCGGTGCTCTCTGTATCAAGCTTTGTGTGTTAGATCATGGAAGCTGCACCACGCAATACCTCTTTGTCACTGCGAATAAGATGTGGTTCTGACTTCCAATGAACGTTAGTAATGTTTGGGGTAATTTCTGAACAGGACACTAATAGCGAAAACTTGAATTACACGGAGAAAGCTGATAAAGTAAAAATGCAAGAATGTGCAGAAACATTATGACCATTATCCACAGCGAGGCAGAATTTCGCCTGGTGGCATTGTGAGCACGTGACGCGGTAAGGAAAGTGTAAAGGCGAGTTTGGCAGGTGGGGACAGATTACAGCAAATGATACCCGAGAGGATAAGAAGCAAAGAAGATCATAAGGACATACAGTCGGAAACGCTTTCCAAGCGAGGTATTCCCACTTAAAGGTGGACGTAGAAAAATAGATAAGATATCAAACAATGTTGCAAAACAAGTTCCGTTTCACTGCCTGTAGTAAAAATGCCTTCAGAAATTTGGAAATTTGTGGTAAGGTACTATGGGACCAAACTGCTGAGGTCATCGGTGCCTAGGCTTAGACACTGCTTAATCTAACTTTAACTTACGCTAAGCATAACACACACATCCATGCCCGTGGGAGGACTCTAACTTCCGACTGGAGGAGCCACGTGAACCGTGACAAGGCGCCCAAGACCGCGCGGCTACCCCGCACGGCCTTCCAGAAATGAACATTCTTTAATTGTAGATTAACCCTCGTAGTGTTCCGTGCAATTTACGATAATTACTTTTCATGCTATATTACTCTCCGAAAGTTAGCTGGAGATTTTACAGGCTGTTTAAGGAAAAATTGTCTCTTATCACTACCGAATGTAGTATCGGTGAAAACTAGAAGAGGTTACCTGCCTATTGAGATACGAGGAGCCTTACTTGTGACGAGTAATGTGCAGTATTTGCAGATGAAGCATGATACACAAGAGATGCCGTAGTAAATTCCTACAACACGTGCGTTTGGACAGATGCAAATCCTCGATCAGTCATGGACGTAAGGCTCAAGGTAGCTTCAGTATCAGTGTATGGCCAGGAATTGTCGATGAAAGACTCATGGGGTAACACACTTTACCAAAGAGGTAAACAGGTGCCGTGTACCACAGATTTCTATGCGATGAATTTCTAGTGCCATTGGAGAACGTTATCCTTATGCAGACACAACTACTATCGATTATCCACGATGGTAGACCACCCGATTTTCAGCGGATCGAACGGCACTATCTCACTGTAACGTTCCATGAGCGACTGATTGTAGAGGAGATCCGGCAACATGCCTTGCCCGTTAACCGGACATGAATCCTGTGGAGGTCTGGTTAGGAGGACATTTAAAACCGCTGGCGTTTGGCTAAACCATTGACAATGTGCAGAACGCATAGGAGCGTATGATCAATACATGAGATGCAATGTGAATGCGGCCAAGTGTATTTGAAAGTGGTCGAGATTCATTGCAAAGGAGGTCTGAAGAATGTATCACCATGTGAGGTAAGCACGTGCAACACTGTTTATAGTGGCTACTTCTACGTAACAAATAGATTACGTAGTAATATTAAAGTCAGTGGCTTAGAGAAACAAGTGATACAGTTAAAACTTAACAAATCTCGAGGGCTCAGTGGAATCCCTATCAGAATCTGTATTGAATTTGTGGCTGAATTAGCCCCTTTTTTTAACTGTAATCCACCATACATCCTTCTAACAACAATTCGTGCTCCGTAGATCGGAGTAATCTCAGGTCACATCGGCCCACAAGGAGGATAGCACAAATGATCCCCAGAACTGCCATCTACTATTCTTGACATCCATTTGTTGTAGAATCTTAGAACATATTCTGAGCTGAAACACAGTGTGGTATCTGCAACAGAATGACATCCTCCATGCCAACCAGCACGGACTCCAAAACATAGATCATGCGAAACCTTCCTCGATTTCCAAAAACGCAGTTGACTCACTACCACATTAAAGCTTATTACCAACAATAAGATGATATGGAGTATCAACAGAAATTTGTGACTGGATTGCGGATATTTTGGTAAGGAGGACGCAGGAAGTTATCTTGCATAGCAAGTCATCGACGGATGTGGGAGTAGCTTCGGGTTTGCCCCAGGGAAATGTGTTGGATACTTTGTCGTTCACATTTATATTAATGATCTAGCGGAAATTATTAACAGTAAACTCAACCTTTTGGCAGATGATGCAGTTATGTATAATGACGTACTGTCTGAAATAATCTGTACAAATATTCAGCTACTTCTTGATAAGATTCGAAAGTGGTGCAGCAAAGATTGGCAACTTGCTTTTAATGTTCACAAAAGCAAAGAAATGTTGTACCGTATGACTATAATGTGAGGACGTCAGAACTGGAAAGTGTCAGCTCATACAGATACCTTGGTGTAGCACTTTGTACGAATATGAAATGGATCGATCGCATATTCTCTGTCCTAGGCCACGCAGCCTACGAGGGTGGCGAAAAGGGTATACGATGGAGCGGGACAACGTAGAGAACGACCTTGATAAAGGCGACAAGGAGCTCTTGCATTACCGTGAGGTTCGCCGTTCAGAAGGATCATTTCGGTGTATTCTGCAAACTTGCACTCAACAGTGTTGCTCTAACACTCGCAGACACCTGAGTGAGACTCCTACCAGGTCAGAGTGTTAAGACAGACGACAAACAACTTCGGCCGATCCAACATAAGCACATTCACCATGACCACCCTGTTGCACACCTACCTAGCACACTGCTGTAGCGCGGAAACGGCACGGCTCCGGACATGGATTCCTATTCAAAATATTATCTACTCAATCCCCTCTACAACTTTGAACGGGAAGTTCAGAATACACTGTGCGTAAAAACTTTTCTTTTTTTGAATCCTCGGTATTTTGACTGGTTTGATGCGGCCCACGACGAATTCCTCACCTGTGCCAACCTCTTCATCTCAGAGTAGCACTTTCAACCTACGTTCTCAATTATTTGCTGGATGTATTCCAATTTCTGTCTTCCTTTACAGTTTTTGCCCTCTACAGCTCCCTCTAATACCATGAAAGTCATTCCCTGACGTCTTAACAAATGTCCTATCATCCTGTCCCTTCTCCTTGTCAGTGTTTTCCACACATTCCTTTCCTCTCCGTTTCTGCGCAGATCCTTCTCATTCCTCATCTTACCAGTGAAACCTTCCCGTCTCCTCTATATCTCTTTTGTTACGCAACCTTCCCTTTTACAATAACCTATGAAACCTTCCCTTAGGATTTCTATCTCTTGCTTAATAATAACAAATGAAATCTTCCCTTTGAAATTTGTTCTCTTTCTCAATCTTTGCATACAAATTTAATTGCTGCTTATTAAAAGTGATTTTCTGATTATTTCGACGAAACATAGAATGTGTCGCCGTCGTAGCCCTCAGTCGTTACCTGCAATAACCCAAAACTGTTCCTTACCTTTTTTACTGTTACTGCATCGCCATGTGACTGTTACATCGAACTGCGACATGAATATACTTACTCTGTTTTACTATACTTCATTAGCTGCTGGTGGGATGTCATAATAAGTGGCTGTATTTATTACCATAGCTGACGTTCTTCTTTAATAGCAAAGCTGACGTTATTCTTTAACTAATTTCACTCACGTTACGTAATTCATAGTTAAAATTTTTCTTGACAACAATAAAATTTTGCAAAGTTTTACGTTGGTGGTTTTTGAGATGGATTATAATCAGTAATTCAATATTGCTGGCAAAAATTAGTTATGTTCCGAATGAAATGATTTTGCAAACGTTCAAATGGGACTTACTTTTTACAATAATCTTACAACCAGCATTGCGCAAACATACCTTCAGTAGTCTTGAGTTTCTCAAGAAAAGTAATTCAATAATATTAGTTCCTCTTACGATAATAGTTAGCTGATGTCTCTGTACATCCGTTTATAATCTCTTGTAAATCGTAGCTGGTGGCTGGCAGGCACACCGCTCCTCTCAACCTCTCGCTTCAGACCTGCTACCGACTCGCTTCACTTCTCGCTTACTACTAACTTCCTACGAACGCTGAAGTGCGTTCTCTCCCGCCAACAATGCTTTCTGGTGCAGACAATCCCTACTACCATTACAAAATGTATCAATGCGCGGTCTTTCCCGCTATTTTCATAAAATGTATCCATACGCGGTCTCTCCCGCCCTTTTAGAATTATATCAATGTGCGGTCTCTCCTGCCAACAATACTTTGGTGCAGACATTCCCTGCTACCACAATTATTTCCAACATGACAAATATTAATTATTCCTACGTAATCCTGTTAATAAAATATAAACATCTTTCATAAATTGTGGTTTGACAATAGAAATATACACGTCTTACACCAGTCCACCTAATTTTCAACATTCCTTTGTAGCACCACATCTCAAATGCTTCGATTCGCTTCTGTTCCGGTTTTCCCACAGCCTATGTTTCACAACCATACACTGCTGTGCTCCATCGTACATTCTCAGAAAGTTCTTCCTCAAATTAAGGCCTATGTTTGACACATGCAGACTTCTCTCGCCCAGGAATGCCCTTGTTGCCACTGCTAGTCTGCTTTTGATGTCCTCCTTGCTCCGTCCGTCATTGCCGGCCGAAGTGGCCGTGCGGTTAAAGGCGCTGCAGTCTGGAACCGCAAGACCGCTACGGTCGCAGGTTCGAATCCTGCCTCGGGCATGGATGTTTGTGATGTCCTTAGGTTAGTTAGGTTTAACTAGTTCTAAGTTCTAGGGGACTAATGACCTCAGCAGTTGAGTCCCATAGTGCTCAGAGCCATTTTTCGTCCGTCATTGGTTATTTTACTGGCTAGGTAGAAGAAGCATTGAGAGCTGCATCAAACCAGTCTCAGGACTGAAGACCACAACAACAACAACAGGTAGAAGAATTCCTTAACTTCATCCACCTCGTGACCATCAATCCTGTTCTCGCTGTTCTCATTTCTACTACTTCTCATTAGTTCAGTCATTCTTCGATTTACTCTAAGTTCATCTTCCGTACTCGTTGTACTGTTCGTTCCATTCAGCAGATCATGTAATTCTTCACTTTCACTCAGGAGAGCAGTGTTATCAGTGTAAAAACATAAAAGCTTTAAATTTTTTGTGGTGGGAAGGGGGGGGGGTGTCATGAAGACTCCCCTCCGTCCCCCTGCTACATCCGCGCCTTCGTCGGAGAATGGAGCGTCGCTAATGACTGAGTCGATGGCTGCCGGCACACAGGTGGGAGCGTGCGCACAATCAGCCCCGGCCAGCCGGCCGAGCGGGCTAAGAGGTTAATGGCCGAAAGCGGCGCGGCGGAAGCGTGCGTCTCCGCCTGAGAGGATGAATGGGCGCCGCTCGCAGCTGCCCACACGTATTGCGCCCCACAGCAGCCCTGAATGGCCGACTCAATGGTGGGCAGGCAGCGGCAGCGGCCACAGGTGCCGCTAAACTTAGCCGCCCGCAAATAGCCCCGGAAACGGACCAGGTACAACCACGCACGCCATCTGCCGCCTCCAGCGCGTTCTCACCTCTCCTCTGCCGTTCACACACTCTGAGGCCAATCTCTGCGCCGCATCTCGCCGGATGAGCCGTCGCGTGGCAGCGCCTGTGTCCGATCAAGACTGGGCACCGACAGTCTCGTTCAGTCACGTTTCAGCATATGCAACAGAAACTTTACTGGTCTCTGTTTGCAGGTGAAAGTGTTGTGGTACAGAGTGCCCGAGCGTATAGCGCTTGTGAAGACCTACTATGCGAACAGTAACAGCCCAACTGCGGAAGGAGGAAGTCTGTGACAGAGTTAAAGCTGAAGACAACCGGTCCAATTAAGCTCACAATGAAGAATTTGATTCGCTTGTTTGAGAGAACGGGTAGTGTTCGTTATGACAGTGTTGGCGATGTCGGTCGTCGAAAACAACTGAAAACATCGAGAATACACGCGCTGTGTTTCAAACTAGCCCCAGAAAATCGATCAGACGAGGTGCACAACAGGTGGGAATCAACCAGCAGACGCGCTAACAAATTGTTGTTGAAGACCTACATATCTCCCCAAACAAAATTCAAACCCATGAGCCATTAAGCCCTGGTCATGGAACAGCGGTTGTATTTCGCGAACACTATTGTCCACATAATTGACGAACGGCACTTTAGTGTTAATACGGTTTGGTTTATCGATGAAGCCCACTTTCATTTGGATTGAAATGATAATTAAATCAAAACCCTAAGCTGTCGACAGGCGTTGATACAGATCAACGCGGACAGTTGAAAATGTGTGCCCCGACCGGGACTCGAAACCGGAATCTCCTGCTTACATGGCAGACGCTCTATCCATTGAGCCACCGAGGGAACAGAGGATAGTGCAACTGCAGGGATTTATCCCTTGCACGCTCCCCGCGAGACCCAAATTCCCACCTTAATGTCCACACACTACATTCGTAGTGCCCCTGCCCATTACACTTATTACTCGCGGCAGACAATCTTACCGAGTCCCGTAAGAGTTCGGGCAATGCGTGTGCATCCAGCACAGGAGGAGGAGGTCAATGGCCGGTTAGCCTTAACTACATAAATATGGTATCTGTTCTTTCGGACATGTTCGAAAGAACAGATACCATCTTCATACATTCATCTGGATTGGTTCGTCAGCCGGTTAGCCTTAACTAGATAGATATGGTATCTGTTCTTTCGGACATGTCCGAAAGAACAGATACCAACTTCATACATTCATCTGGGTTGGTTCGTCAGTAAGCGAAACTAGCCATTTGGGGGACTGAGAATTCGCATTTCGCGATCGAGAAGTCTCTTCACCCTCAACAGGTGATTGTGCGGTGTGCAATGTCCACTCAAGGAATAATCGATGCGACATTTCTTGATGGCACGATGGCTGCCGAATGGTCGTGAAGGTTTTGGAAGATGATTTCATCCCCAGTATCCAGCGCAACCCTGATTTCGACAATATTTGGCTTATGCAAGACGAAGATAGACTCCATTGAAGCAGGAGAGTGCCTGATATCCTGGAGGAGCACTTTGGGGACCGCATTCTGGCTCTAGGGTAGCCAGAGGCCACTGGCATGGGCCTCGATTAGCCGCCATATTCTCCGGACCTGAACCTACGTCTTCTTTTTGTGCGGCTATATTAATGAGAAGGTGTACAGCAATAATCCCAAAACGATTGCTGAGCTGAAAACAGCCATTCAGGAGATCATCGACAGCATCGATGTTTTGACATTTCGTTGGGTCAGGCAGAATTTCGCTGTTCGTTTGCGCCACATCATCGCCAATGATAGCACGCATGCCGTACACGTCATAACCTAAATCCGAATATCTGTAGTGACGTTTACATGTTGAACAGAGTGTGTGCACGCCGTAGTTTGTAACTAATTTACATTTTCTCATACAGTTCGATAATTGTCATCCTGTAACAAGAAGTAGACTGGCGGAGGAACTGCATGGCACAAGAAAACTTGAACGCGATGGGAACCAACAAAAACTAGAACAAGTTTTGTTCATCTTGAAAGTCTGCCCTCCTTAATAACACGTTATTTATTAGGTCGTTTTGTTGTCTGTCTTTTAAGTAGAAATTTGACAACTGATTTTAAGCTAAACACCCGATGAGCTAGAGACTTCAAATTTTAAGCATATTTCATTACTAGATTGCAGTGCAGTACTAACTCTCTTTCCTGTCAGCCAGTTTTGTTGGGTGGGGGAACTAGGTGAAAATGTTTGGTAACGCCTGACGCCTTTTTTGCCCCGCAGATCTGGTATGCTATGTGGGTAGTATGAGAACGCATTGCAGGCAATATGTGAGTGTGTGGGCACAGCCGAGCACAGAGAGGGCGAGGAGGAGATGGTCTGCAATATATGTGATCTATTATATTCTATTTTTACTACTACTAATGACTTGGAGTTTTTGAATTGGTAGTGTTTCATGACTTTTAACTGTGAAGTCATAAACGGTCGCTAATGAAATGCTTTTATGGCCTGCTGCCGAACAGACACCATCGAACGTATTTGAAAAATACTTTTTAGAAAATTTAATAGTGAAAGCTCTTAGTTTTATTTTCTTCTCAGTGGGAAACTTCATTTCTCGTTTCTGTGATGTGATGTGATGGTCGTCTTGAATACAACTGCTGTATAAGTTGCTAATTGTTGATTGTGTTGCCAAATTAAAGGAACTCAAAAAAGAGACAGTCACACACCTTTCATCTAACAGCATCTCTGCTGCAGCGCATTGCTTCCTTTTTAATCTTTGTTATACCTATTTGGAAACAACTTGCAAGTGCCATTACAGTGACATGCATACGTCATCAAAGTAGCAACTAAAAAGGTAGCATATGTAAATAATTATTTAAATAAAAACTATAATCTCATAAAAATGTTTAAAATGTATTGAGAAATTTTACACTCACAGACTTAAAAGAAGATAATAATTATTTAAAGAAAATCAAATTTTTAATGTTACATATTTTTAAATCACAAAATAATATTTCCTATCCAGTATAGGTTCCTAACCCCATACAGATAGTACTGAACGTTTCTGCTTGAGAAAATTTAAAAGGTGTGACAATATTTGTAAGATTTATAACGAAAAACGTTGGTTTATGCAGTAGTTAATAGTCATAACTGAATATAAATCTATTATGTATTGCATGTAGCCTACATTTTTCTTTATAAGTCTTATAAACATTGTCATAGCTACTAAAAGTTCACAGACACAAATGTTCAGGACTATCTTTATTGGGTTAAGAATCTGTACGGGCTAGCATATGGGTCTCGTTCCTGCAGGATCATTATCCGGCAGCAGCGATGTCGGGGATTTGATGTTTTACCGGATTCCTGATATTCACGGTACACTCGTGAAATGGTCGTGCGGGAAAACCCCCTCTTCCTCGCTACCTCGGAGATTATGTGTCTCATCGCTCGTGCGCCGGCTACATTGAGAGGCACCCACATGCCTTGCTCATACTGTGGCATCAAGCAGTCAGGCCTGCAAGATGAGTGGTCTGCCAAGCGAGTGGATTTGTTGTTATTTCTCGTGTAACATCAGTGACTTATTATGGGCTCTAGTACCCACAATTAAGCTACAAATTATTCTCCTGTTCGAATATTACGCAACGGAAACGGATAACGCACATCTGACTATTAAAAATTTACACAACTCTGATTGTTCACTACGCACTGGCAATACCACATTTTCTTTCTCATCCAACGCCTTTGATCAACACGTGGCCATCGCACTGAATATGAATGGCGCACACGTTATAAATTCTGGATATCATGACTACACACTATTCGAAGAACAAGGCCACCAATCATTTTCTTGTCACTATCTTTTTTATTCAGATGAATTCTATTATGATTCACAGATAACCGAAACACACCATTACAATTTATACTACAATTACACTTGAGAAACTCCGCCCAGTGGGCATGGCTTTACATTGGTGATTATCTTATGGTCTCGTAATGATCTAACGCTACAGTGCACTTTCTGGATAGGATGCTGGATCTTTTTGCTATATCTCACACTTCGACTCTCACACCCATCATCACGAAAATTTCCTCCAGACCGAGCGGTACAAAAAGGAACATGAATAATCCACTGCCTCTGAACCTATCTTGCTACTCTCCCATGCAAACCACACATACTGAAATTACATGAAATACGTCACACTGGCAACATAAAATACATCGCAAAGAATAGTCACAACGTTAGAATCACTTCACTTTCAGCTTTCCCACTTCAATTAGTATTCATCCCAGTTTCACACGACACTGCCCCACTTCGTAACTTATCTTTCCTACTATGAACTCTGGAGGATATATGCACGTCTTCCTGTGCAATGCTGGATAGACGGCTGACTCACCTTGCTTCTCTCTCAGAGTATTAGAGTTTGAATCTAGCGTCACACGGAAACGTAACACACAAAGTAATATTAAGATCATATTCGTCACACACGCGAGTCCTCAACTGATACCTTGGACGAGTACTTCTCTTTATCCTTTGTCTCATACACAGATTGAAACTCACACAGTACTCACCACGTGGAAGTGCTCGTCTCTAATTTCAAGTCCTGCACACGCCATTTCTTAAATATTTCCAACATATATTACACACGCCAGTAATTCAGCTTAACTTTAGCACTCGGAAGTATTACAACTTATTGCTACACGTGATTTCATTGTGACCGTTGGTCACTTCCGAAGATTACTACAATCCCCTTAATATTACCTACTGTCATTTAATTCTCCCCCCAAAAGTTCCTGAAATAGAGAAATAATTATTCCAAACTACTCTTAAGTAATCCACGTGCATACCATTGTCTCCACTCTTTTGTCTTTACGGAGGACACCTAAGACAGGTCTTACCAACAAAATATCCAGCGCCAGAGTGCTACCGAGCGAGGTGGCGCAGTGGTTAGCACACTGGGCTCGCATTCGGGAGGACGACGGTTCAATCCCGTCTCCAGCCATCCTGATTTAGGTTTTCCGTGATTTCCCTAAATCGCTTCAGGCAAATGCCGGGATGGTTCCTTTGAAAGGGCACTGCCGATTTCCTTCCCAATCCTTCCCTAACCCGAGCATGAGCTCCGTCTCTAATGACCTCGTTGTTGACGGGACGTTAAACACTAACCACCACCACCACCATCGTCAGAGTGCTGAAACATGGCCGTTCTTCAGGTCATCTCGCACCTCCGTCGAGGTGGGGGAACACCATGCTACCGTATTGGTCAGCCACATTTCAGGCGCTCAAAGCTCAGATAAATTTCATCTCTTTGGTTCCACCAATGGTGACCAAAGGACCGTCTCAAAGATGATCATATATTGCACATTCACTATCTGCGGTTAGCAGACGACCATACATTCATTCATTTCACAGATCTCACCAAATTGGATGCAGGGATTTATTTTGTGGGAGTGCACATGTGATCAATTAAATAAATAACTTGTCATTCTTTCCTACACTGGTATCCGGCTTCGGTGTATTAAGTGAAATTGAGTTATTATTACAAAAAAATATGTTGTTCTGACAAGAATAACGAAGAATGTTGTACCTATTTTCAATGTCGGGTGGTATTGTACCCTTTCAACATCACCATATTCGAACTCACTTAAATGTTGATAACCTGCCAGTGTAGCAGCAGTAAGCAATGTAACAACTGCGCCAGGTATTTGTTGTCTTATATAGGCGTTGCCGACCGCACCGTCGTATTCCGTCCGTTTACGTGTCTCTGCATTTGAATACCCATGCCTATACCAGTTTTTTTTGGCGCTTCAGTGTAGTCCGATTGAGTTTTACAAAGTTGCGGCAGTTGGACAGCACGCAAGTTTCGCACGTACACGCCACGAGCGGGGGAACCTGCCGCGAGCGCGCAAGTGGCGGTGGTGGTGGTTGTGGTTGTAGTGGTTGCAGTCGGAAGGCGGGGCGTAACGCGCGCCGCAATATCGCCCCTAATAAGTTAATAAGCCGCGCGGGCTGATAAATTTATTAGCAGCGCCACTTGAGAGCGGACGGGCAGGCAGCGGCGGCACGCTCGTTAGCTCAATTAGAGCCCCGGGGCCGGTAATAAGGAGCCAGCGCCTCTGCCTCTGCTGCCGGCACGCCACGCCACGCCGCGTAATATCCGCGCGCCGCCGCCGCTGCCTCCGTCTCGAGACGCGCCCCACCAACAGCAGTCGGGACGCCTCGCAGCAAGTCGCCGGCCCGTGCCGCTCTGCGAGCATCTCTACCTCGCATGAATGCTGGACTGTTTCTAGGGCGTGTATCCGGGACATTGTAGAAGGAAGGAAGGAAGGAAGGAAGATTTGGTTTAAGGTCCCGTCGACATCGAGGTCATTAGAGGTGGAGCACAATCTCGGATCCTTTCCAGTATGGGGAAGGTTACCGACTGCACCCTATCAAGGGACCATACCGGCATTTGCGATTTAGATAAATCACGGCAAGCCTAAATCTGAATGGCCGGACGCGGGTTTGAACCGTCGTCTTCCCAAATGCGAGTCCAATGTGCTAACGCCTGCGCGACGTCGCTCGGTCGGGACACTGTCGAATTATGGCACTTGTTTTATGCTCAAATATTACACTGCTGGCCATTAAAATTGCTACACCAAGAAAAAATGCAGATGATAAACGGGTATTCATTGGACAAATATATTATACTAGAACTGCCATGTGATTACATTTTCACGCAATTTGGGTGCATACATCCTGAGAAATCAGTACCCAGAACAACCACCTCTGGCCGTAATAATGGCCTTGATAAGCCTGGAATTGCGTCAAACAGAGTTTGGATGGTGTGTACAGGTACAGCTGCCCATGCAGCTTCAACACGATACCACAGTTCATCAAGAGTAGTGACTGGCGTATTGTGACGAGCCAGTTGCTCGGCCACCATTGACCAGACGTTTTCAGTTGGTGAGAGATCTGGAGAATCTGTTGGCCAGGGCAGCAGTCGAACATTTTCTGTATCCAGAAAGGCCGGTACTGGACCTTCAACATGCGGTCGTGCATTATCCTGCTGAAATGTAGGGATTCGCAGGGATCGAAAGGAGGGTAGAGCCACAGGTCGTAACACATCTGATATGTAACGTCCACTGTTCAAAGTGCCGTCAGTGCGTACAAGAGGTGACCGAGTCTTGTTGAGAGGCACCCACATGCCTTGCTCATACTGTGGCATCAAGCAGTCAGGCCTGCAAGATGAGTGGTCTGCCAAGCGAGTGGATTCATTCTATAACCTACAACAATAACACATGACAAATTCCGCCCAGTGGGCATGGCTTTACATTGGTGAATCTCTGTATTATGGTCTCGTAATTATTTAACGCTACAGTGCACTTTCTGGATAGGATGGTGGATCTTTTATTATATCTCACACTTCGACTCTCACAATCATCATCACGAAACTTTCCTCCAGATCGAGCGGTACAGAAGGAACAAGCATAACCCACTAATCTTTTGAAACTACCTTGCTACTCTCCCATGCAAACCACACATACCCAAATTACATGACATACATCACACTACAATATGAAATACAAAACACTAAATAGTCACAACACTATCACTTTCAGCTTTCCCACTTCAATTAATATTTAACCCAGTTTCACACGACACTGCCCCACTTCGTAATTCTACTTTCCTACTATGAACTCTGGAGATATATGCACGTCTTCCTGTGCAATGCAAGCCAAGCGGCGTTGCTGGATAGACTGCCGACTCACCTTGCTTCTCTCTCAGAGTTTGAATCTAGCGTCACACGGAATCATATCACGCAAAGTAATATTAAGAACGTATTCATCACACACGCGAGTCCTCAACTGATACCATGGACGAGTACTTCTCTTTATCTTTTGTCTCATACACAGTTTGAGACTCACACAGTACTCACCACGTGGAAGTACTCGTCTCTAATTTCAAGTCCTGCACACGCCATTTCTTAAATATTTCAACTTATGGTACACACGCTAGTAATTCAGCTTAACTTAAGCACACGGAAGTATTTCAACTTATTGCTACACGTGGTTTCATTGTGATCGTTGGTCACTTCCGAAGATTACTACAATCCCATTAATATTACCTGCCTGACACTTAATTCTCCCCACAAAAGTTCCTGAAATAGAGAAATTATTATTTCAAACTACTCTTAAATATTCCACATGCATACCATGTCTCCACTCTTTTGTCATTACGGAGCACAACTAAAAAAGGTCTTAACAGCACAAGATCCAGCGGCAGAGTGCTGAAACATGGCCGTTCTCCAGGTCATCTCACACCTCTGTCGAAGTGGGGGAGCACCTTGCTACCGTATTGGTCAGCCACATTTCAGGCGCTCAAAGCTCAGGTAAATTTCATCTCTTTGGTCCCACCAAAGGTGGCCAAAGGATCGTCTCAGAGATGATCATATATTCACATTCACTATCTGCGGTTAGCAGACGACCATACATTCATTCATTTCACAGATCTCACCAAACTGGATGTAGGGATTTACTTTGTGGGAGTGCACATGTGATCAATTAAATAAATAAATTGTTATTCTTTCCCACACTGGTATCCGGTTTCGCTGTATTAATTGAAATTGAGTTATTTTACAAAAAAATGTGTTGTTCTGACAAAAATAATGAAGTATGTTGTACCTAATTTCAATGTCGGGCGGTACTGTACTCTTTCATTGTAACCAATGGCACCACATACCATCACGCCGGGTGATACGCCAGTATGGCAATGACGAATGCACGCTTCCAATGTGCGTTCACAGCGATGTCGCCAAACACGGATACGACCATTATGATGCTGTAATCAGAACCTGGATCCATCCGAAAAAATGACGTTTTGCCATTCGTGCACCCAGTTTCTTCGTTGAGTACACCATCATAGGTGCTCCTGTCAGTGATGCAGCGTCAAGGGTAACTGCAGCCATGGTCTCCGAGCTGGTAGTCCATGCTGCTGCAAACGTCGTCGAACTACTCGTGCAGATGGTTGTTGTATTTCAAACATCACCATCTGTAGACTCAGGGATCGAGACGTGGCTGCACGATCCGTTACAGCCATGCGGATAAGATGCCTGTCATCTCGACTGCTAGTGATACGAGGCCATTGGGATCCAGCACGGCATTCCGTATTACCCTCCTGAACCAACCCATTACTTATTCTGCTAACAGTCATTAGATCTCGTCCAACGCGAGCAGCAGTGTCGCTATACGATAAACCGCAATCGCTATAGGCTACAATCCGATCTTTATCAAACTCGGAAACGTAATGGTATGCATTTCTCCTCCTTACACGAGGCATCACAACAACGTTTCACCAGGCAACGCCGGTCAACTGCGGTTTGTGTATGAGAAATCGGTTGGAAACTTTCCACATGTCAGCACGTTGTAGGTGTCGCCACCGGCGCCAACCTTGTATGAATGCTCTGAAAAGCTATTCATTTGCCTATCACAGCATCATCTTCCTGTCGCTAAATTGCGTGTCTGTAGCACGACATCTCCATGGTGTAGCAATTTTAATGGCCAGTTGCTTATACCCTGTTTGGAGAACGAAAAAAGTCCCGTATAAAAATCGACATGGATTCCGGAAAGAGAGTTTTAGCGAAACTCTACCAGTTTTTTGTTAGACACAACTTCTTCAGGTGTAGTTGTCACGAAGATTCTGTATTTTTTACTCTCCAGTGCCATGCATTCGAAGATGAGGTGTGATCCAGTTTCTTCACCCTCATCACAGATCCTACATTTAGGGTCCTCTTCCTTTATGCCCATTGTGTGTAAGGTGTGTTTTGAAATTCCCATAGCCGGTCATCAGTCCAGTCATGAGTTTGATCTCTTTCCTGTTCAATCACTGGATTACAGAGCTTCTTTTAAAACATAGCTTGGGCATCATTACCTTACGATGTTTTTGTTTATGGACCTTGGTCCAATATCCTACGTGCTGTTCCTAAGCCAGTTGCGTAGTTGTAATTTGATCATAGCCTTGGTGATTGTCAGGACAGGTTCCGGTCCAATAAATGGAGTTGTTGCCCCCATCCTAGCCAATCTATCGGCTTGTTCATTGCCACAGATCCCTGAGTGGCCAGGGATCCACACTAGCTACACCCTATTGCTTCCCCCTAGCTCCACCAGAGCCCTGTGGCATTCTGCAACAATCTTAGATCTTGTTGCAGGGGCTGACAATGATTTCATGGCTGCCTGGCCGTCTGAATAGACGTAGATGCTACGGTCGTTGTAGCACCTACGCATATTCTCCTCCACACAAGCCCTGATTTCAGTAATTTCAGCTTGGAATACAGAGGCCAGTTTCTATAGAGAGATGATGCTCTCCAGTCTTGGGTGAACCCCGTACAACCCTGCCCCAACGCCTTGGTCTGTTTTCGACCCATCGGTGAACCAATCGATGTCCCCCGTACGGTGTCGAACTTTTTTCCCACTGCTCCCTACTTCCAATTATTATGTTGTAAGGCTTGTCGAAGCAGTTGGGAGTTATTATATAGTCAGCAGGCATTTCCCCAGCCATACCTATATTTACCTTACTCACTATGTTAGTGCGTGTTTCTGGATACCCGAATGAAACCCAGTTTTGGCCAGTTTTAAGTCTGTGTGCCCCAGCTGCCGCCTCCATCTTAACCCAAAGGTGAAAGGCATATCCAGCATGGCTTCCATTCCAGCGGCTGATGTGCTGCTAATTCCGCCCGTTATGGCTAAGTAGGCCAGTCTCTGCACCTTAGGGTGAACATTAATTAAAACCGATAAACTGCAGGGGCGAATTCATGATTGGGAATGGAGGAAAAAAGTTCCTATGAACATGTGTCCGGAAATGGCCGGTGTGCGGGCAGCGACAATAAATCGTCCCGGAACGCAGTACAGAAATGCATCGCATCCACATCACAGCAGATGTTCAAAGTGGCATCCACGGGATGCAGTGCACACGTTCACACGCCGCAACTTGTATTGCCGTACTGTTTCGCACCTCCCGGCCTCTCTCCGAACAGCGTCTGGGGCATCGCGAACACGCTGTTGAAGCGTTTGCCCATCAGGAACTGGTTAAACATACACTACGCTTTTCAGATGCCCCCAGAGGTAAAAATCCAAGGAATTTTAGTCCGATGATCTAGCAGACGTCCTATACAGGGACCGGGGAAGACGTTGTTGGTTTCGGAAACTGTAGCGTGGAAATGGAGTGGTCCTCCGTGACTCAAAAATCACGTAACCTGTCGTATTGCCAAAGGCACATTCTCTAGCAGCCCAGGCAGAGTATTCCCTAGGAAGTCCAGATACTTTCCTCCATCTAGGAGTTGTGGTATAGTAACCGGTCCAAGTATGTATGCGCGAAGAATCCCTGCCCACGTATTGATGCTAAACCAATACTGATGACACGCCTCAACCATTCCCCAAGGATTGTTTATAGCCCACAAATGACGATTATGCAAGTTGATGATGACAGTTCTGGTAAGAGTTGCTTCGTCAGTAAAGAGGATTGATGACAGAAATCCCATAATTGTGATGCCCTGTGCAAAAACTATCGACAAGACCCTTCCCGTAGAGGGAAATCCGTCGCTGATAATCCATCCACTCGTTCCCGGTGACCGGAATAACAGCGGCTGTCATACGGGATACACATAATTGTACTTTGGCTGACATTTAGTTATCGCGAAAACGTTACGGACATGATAGATAAACTCCAGAGGAAGACTGCAAGAGAGACGCTCAGTATCCCGGTACGGGCTTTTGTTGAAGTTTCGAGAACATACCTTCACTGAGGAGTCAAGCAGTATATAGCTCCCCCATACGTATATCTCGCAAAGAGACCACGAGGATAAAATCAGAGAGATTAGAGCCCACACAGAGGCATACCGACAATCTTACTTTCCACGAACAATATGAGATTGGAATAGAAGGGAGAACCGATAGAGGTACTCAAGGTACCCCCCGCCGCACAACGGCAGGTGGCTTGCGAAGTATGGGTGTAGATGTAGAGACCAAGTTGGCGAGCCACATGCCTGGAGGTTGTACTTGGTATCGTCTCAATATCCTGTAGAACCCGGTCTTCCAAATCTGTAGACGCACAGTCCGCCGCCTCTCTATACGTTCGTCTGTCTGAAAGGACCAATCATCACACAAACGGCCAAAAATGGCTTGAAATGTTGTATGGTGTGTTTGGTTTCTCTCGATAGTTTCCAACTGCTTGGCCGTACACGAACACCATCTCGGCTTGTTCTCCGACATGAATACCAGACCATTCTGCTGCTTACATTAAGCTGCGTCAATCACACAGCCTACAATACACAAGGAATACGCAGCGTGTGGTCTGAGGAACTCTCATTTGTCAGCACCATCTACCGTGGGAACGATGCATTTCGGGACATATGTCCTAGGACCTTTTCTCCTCTATTTCCAGTAAGGAATCCGTCCTTGCAGTTTATCAGTTTTATTAATGTTCAAGCTGCATAAATAATCTATTAGAAAGCATTGGATGCTCTTTAAGCCTGTACGCAGAGGATGCTGTTGTCTGGTAGAAAGTATTAACGTCAAAAGACAGAATCGATTTGCAGAATAATCCGCAGACGATTGATGAACAGCCAGGCTATGGCAGTTGACCAAGACTTTGAATAAATATTACATATTTCGCATACACACGAAAAGATACGTACAACTACACTATTGACGACAAATTGCTTGAAACAATGTCCAACGTAAAATATGTGGGAGTAATCATCCCGAGCGACGTCAAGTGGAATGGCCACATAAAACACAGTAGGGAAAGCAGATGTCTAAGACTCATAGGAAGAAACTTCAGGAAATGTAACTCATAAGTGGCTCATAGGGCGTTTGTTCGACCGATTCTTGAATATTGCTCATCACTCTTGGACCCTTATCAGGTACGACTGACAGAAAGGACAGAGAAGATCCAACGAAGAGGGTCGCGTTTCTTCACGGGATCCTTCAGTCAACGTGAGAGCGTCACAGAGATGCTCTACGAACTCTAGCGGTAGATGCTACAAGAGAGGCGTTGTGCATCAGTGATAGCTTTACTATTGAAATTTCGAGAGAGTATTTTCAGTGAAAAGTCGGACAACATATTACTTCCTCCTTTATAAATCTCGCAAAATGATCAAAACGAGAAAATTTGATAAATTAGGGCTAATACAGATGTTTAAGGACATTCATTCTTGCTATGGGCCATTTGTGAATGGAACAGGGAAGGGGGCAACAGTTAGTGTTACACGAAGTACCCTCTGTAAGTAGGCTGTTCAGGTTTTTTTTTTTTTTTTTTTTTTTTGTTGGTAACGTCACCTCTGTATGAAAATCACTGGCTGTGCTGTGTGCAGTCTGTGGCTGGTTTGCATTGTTGTCTGCCATTGTAGTGTTGGGCAGATGGATGTTAGCAGCGCGTAGCGTTGCGCAGTTGGAGGTGAGCCGCCAGCAGTGGTGGATGTGGGGAGAGAAATGGCGGAGTTTTGAAATTTGTAAGACTGGATGGAATGAACTGCTATATATATCATGACTATTAAGGTAAATACATTGTTTGTTCTCTATTAAAATCTTACATTTGCTAACTATGCCTATCAGTAGTTAGTGCCTTCCGTAGCTTGAATCTTTTATGTAGCTGGCAGTAGTGGCGCTCGCTGTATTCCAGTAGTTCGAGTAACCAAGATTTTTGTGAGGTAAGTGATTTGTGAAACGTATAGGTTAATTTAGTCAGGGCCATTCTCTTGTAGGGATTACTGAAAGTCAGATTGCGTTGCGCTAAAAAAATTATTGTGTGTCAGTTTAAGCACAGTCTTGTACACTCCTGGAAATTGAAATAAGAACACCGTGAATTCATTGTCCCAGGAAGGGGAAACTTTATTGACACATTCCTGGGGTCAGATACATCACATGATCACACTGACAGAACCACAGGCACATAGACACAGGCAACAGAGCATGCACAATGTCGGCACTAGTACAGTGTATATCCACCTTTCGCAGCAATGCAGGCTGCTATTCTCCCATGGAGACGATCGTACAGATGCTGGATGTAGTCCTGTGGAACGGCTTGCCATGCCATTTCCACCTGGCGCCTCAGTTGGACCAGCGTTCGTGCTGGACGTGCAGACCGCGTGAGACGACGCTTCATCCAGTCCCAAACATGCTCAATGGGGGACAGATCCGGTGATCTTGCTGGCCAGGGTAGTTGACTTACACCTTCTAGAGCACGTTGGGTGGCACGGGATACATGCGGACGTGCATTGTCCTGTTGGAACAGCAAGTTCCCTTGCCGGTCTAGGAATGGTAGAACGATGGGTTCGATGACGGTTTGGATGTACCGTGCACTATTCAGTGTCCCCTCGACGATCACCAGTGGTGTACGGCCAGTGTAGGGGATCGCTCCCCACACCATGATGCCGGGTGTTGGCCCTGTGTGCCTCGGTCGTATGCAGTCCTGATTGTGGCGCTCACCTGCACGGCGCCAAACACGCATACGACCATCATTGGCACCAAGGCAGAAGCGACTCTCATCGCTGAAGACGACACGTCTCCATTCGTCCCTCCATTCACGCCTGTCGCGACACCACTGGAGGCGGGCTGCACGATGTTGGGGCGTGAGCGGAAGACGGGCTAACGGTGTGCGGGACCGTAGCCCAGCTTCATGGAGACGGTTGCGAATGGTCCTCGCCGATACCCCAGGAGCAACAGTGTCCCTAATTTGCTGGGAAGTGGCGGTGCGGTCCCCTACGGCACTGCGTAGGATCCTACGGTCTTGGCGTGCATCCGTGCGTCGCTGCGGTCCGATCCCAGGTCGACGGGCACGCGCACCTTCCGCCGACCACTGGCGACAACATCGATGTACTGTGGAGACCTCACGCCCCACGTGTTGAGCAATTCGGCGGTACGTCCACCCGGCCTCCCGCATGCCCACTATACGCCCTCGCTCAAAGTCCGTCAACTGCACATACGGTTCACGTCCACGCTGTCGCGGCATGCTACCAGTGTTAAAGACTGCGATGGAGCTCCGAATGCCACGGCAAACTGGCTTACACTGACGGCGGCGGTGCACAAATGCTGCGCAGCTAGCGCCATTCGACGGCCAACACCGCGGTTCCTGGTGTGTCCGCTGTGCCATGCGTGTGATCATTGCTTGTACAGCCCTCTCGCAGTGTCCGGAGCAAGTATGGTGGGTCTGACACACCGGTGTCAATGTGTTCTTTTTTCCATTTCCAGGAGTGTATAATTGTTCAAAGGGGATGTTTCACCTCTGCCACTCATCGTCAGATGGCTTTTGCAGCAGGTATGTAGATGTAGATGTTGACATTGTAACTTACCCATTGTTAGACACTAAAGACAATGCATTGTTGATGCAATCATCCTTCTCTGGCTATCTGCACTATTTGCTTGTAGTTGCTGCAGCTGATTCCAATGACAACTCTTTGTAACACGGAAGTTCCCACCCTGGCCTCTTGATTTTTTTTTCCGAGGAGTGTTCCTACGAATATATTCTTTCTGAATCTGCCATTTAGAGTTAAGTGTTCAGTTAATTCGGTTTTTATTGTCTGTCTGATTTCAATCAGTACCATTTTCTCTTTAATTATTTTTAGTATTAGTTCTGTAGCGGCACTACCGTTTGAGATACGAAAAGTCAGTTTTGGTGCAATATTTCTGAGAACGCAAGCTACAGCCAGGTGCAGATCTGTTGACAGTAATTTACGCTACCATCGGTTGCGAAGTAGAATGGAGGCCACAGGGACATAGACCCACTGAAAAGAGTAAATGCAGCAGTTTGCATGGATCAAGTTACAGGCAGAAGGGGCCTACTGGCCTACCTAGGTGTTATGAGTATGTGACTTGGAGCCGGCCGCGGTGGTCTCGCGGTTCTAGGCGTGCAGTCAGGAACCGTGCGACTGCTACGGTCGCAGGTTCGAATCCTGCCTCGGGCATGGATGTGTGTGATGTCCTTAGGTTAGTTAGGTTTAAGTAGTTCTAAGTTCTAGGGGACTGATGACCACAGCAGTTGAGTCCCATAGTGCTCAGAGCCATTTTTATGTGACTTGGAGTGGCACATTAGCAAAACAGAGGTGCACAGCTGTCTATAAGTAAGTGCTGGTTGTGTAACAAGGCATTCTAATGTGGCAGCTCTCCTGGATGGCAGGGCGTGTCACACCACTGGCTACACGCAGTAGCAGATGGAGTGCCAGCGTTCCAGTCCACAGCAGGTCGCTGGTTCGACACTCTGAGGCCAACGTGGGGTTTGCAGCCAGCCAACGGCGGGGCATGCCACGGCTCCCTACCGCAGGCAGTCTTGTTGGCTCCCAACACACGCCGGAGGCATCCTGAGGCGAGGGCCGCAGATTCGGACGCCGGGTCGAGGGGTGCTTGTTGTCCCCATGATGTTAGCCACGCTGGCGAAGAAGCATACAGCAGACCACCCTGCGAGCGGCGTTGAGGCAACGGGGACGCAGACCGCTGAGTCGACTGCCGAAGCATCCTGACGTTTTCACAACTCCGTGGCCATACAAGGCCGACACACCGCAGGGCATTGCACGAGTCGCTGAGGCAGCCATTCTGCGCCAAGCCATTTTGCAGACGCCGAAGTGGTGTCCTCAGCATTATGGGACCCGGTGACGCAGACCGAGAGGAATGGGGGCAGTGTAGCTAGAAATAATAAATCACTTGGGAAACTCAGACGAGTGCTAATACGGCGCATCCCGAGAAGTTCCATCCACATCCAACACCCCTCTACATTTGATGTCAAGAGTCGACCGCCGTGGCTACAGTTCATTAATTTATCTTTCAGTCTAGTACAAGAGGCATTCATTAAGTATACAGAATATCTTTTTTTTCTGAAAGCAGATTGGTTCTATTTGGGATTCCAACACACCATATTATTCTACACTCCTGTGGCTACAAGACCCTACTTTTCAACATATCCTCCGTTCAGTGCGACAGCCTTGAACCACCTCAGTAGGAGGGCCTGTGTGCCCAAAGGGTACCACTCGACTGGTCGACGTCAGAGCCAGCGTCTTCCTACATAAATAACCTCTCATCATCCGCGTTCTGTCCCCACGGAGTGGGCCAAACAGATGGGAAGTTTGAAGGAGCGAGATTCGGGGTGTAGGGTGGACGAGCAAGAACAGTCCGATGGAGTTTTGTGAGCTCGTCTCATGTGCGCAAACCTGTGTGAGGCCTTGCGTTGTGGGAAGTTCGTTTGCAGTTTTACAGCGACGAACACACTGAGGTTATTTTTCCAGTTTCGTGAGGGTGGTACCATACATGGCCGGCACGCGGGAGATGGGACAATTACCATCGGTTTGTTGCAGGATTCTCGAACATATTCTCAGTTCGAATACAATGAATTTCCTCGAGAGAGGGAAGTTTCTGTCCACGCATCAGCACGGATTTAGAAAGCATCGCTCCTGCGAAAAGCTACTCGCCCTTTTTTCACATGATATCTTTAGAACCATGGATGAAGGGTATCAGACGGATGCCATATTCCTTGACTTCCAGAAAGCGTTTGACTCGGTGCCCCACTGTAGACTCCTAACTAAGGTACGAGCATATGGGATTGGTTCCCAAATATGTGAGTGCCTCGAAGACTTCTTAAGTAATAGAACCCAGTACGTTGCCCTCGATGGTGAGTGTTCATCGGAGGTAAGGGTATCATCTGGAGTGCCCCAGGGAAGTGTGGTAGGTCCGCTGTTGTTTTCTATCTACATAAATGATCTTTTGGATAGGGTGGATAGCAATGTGCGGCTGTTTGCTGATGATGCTGTGGTGTACGGGAAGGTGTCGTCGTTGAGTGACTGTAGGAGGATACAAGATGACTTGGACAGGATTTGTGATTGGTGTAAAGAATGGCAGCTAACTCTAAATATAGATAAATGTAAATTAATGCAGATGAATAGGAAAAAGAATCCCGTAATGTTTTAATACTCCATTAGTAGTGTAGCGCCAGACACAGTCGCTTCGATTAAATATTTAGGCGTCACATTGCAGAGCGATATGAAGTGGGACAAGCATGTAATGGCAGTTGTGGGGAAGGCGGATAGTCGTCTTCGGTTCATTGTTAGAATTTTGGGAAGATGTGGTTCATCTGTAAAGGAGACCGCTCATAAAACACTACTACGACCTAGTCTTGAGTACTGCTCGAGCGTTTGGGATCCCTATCAGGTCGGATTGAGGGAGGACATAGAAGCAATCAGAGGCGGGCTGCTAGATTTGTTACTGGTAGGTTTGATCATCACGCGAGAGTTACGGAAATGCTTCAGGAACTCGGGTGGGAGTCTCTGGAGGAAAGGAGGCGTTCTTTTCGTGAGTCGCTACTGAGGAAATTTAGAGAACCAGCATTTGAGGCTGACTGCTGCATAATTTTACTGCCGCCAACTTGTATTTCGCTAAAAGACCACATAGATAAGGTAAGAGAGATTAGAGCTCTAAAAGAGGCATATAGGAAGTCATTTTTCCCTCGTTCTGTTTGGGAGTGGAACAGGGAGAGAAGATGCTAGTTCTGGTACCCTCCGCCACGCACCGTATGGTGGATTGTGGAGTATGTATGTAGATGAAGATGTAGATCTTGCGCGACTTGCTGCGGTGATGACAGAAGCCTCGCCCAACGACTCCCCGTGCTGTCATCCACTTGCAGGTCTCCGTAGACATTCTGAAAGCACCTTTCAATACCTGCAGTGCTCTAGTTTTTCGCCAACGGAAACTTCATGACAGCTCTGTGCTTAAAACGCTGCTCCGTTACAGAAACCATTTACAAGGGTACGATTTCGCTGCAACGAATTGGAACTTTATGCAGCTATAGGGGCTGAAGCGTGAATGTTCTACTACGTCCCACAACAAATACCGCATAAATTCTATCGAAATTGGTCGACAGAAAAAAAATGTATTGCATTACTTATTGAAGGCTTGCACTTCTGTAACGTTGACCAATTCTCTTCAGTCGTCGTTGGTTCCGTTCTTGCAGGATCTTTTTCCGGCCGCAGCGATGTCGGAGACGTGATGTTTTACCAGATTCCTGTTATTCACGGTGCACTCGTGAAATGGTCGTAAAAGAAAAGCCCCATTTCGTCACTATCTCGGAGATGCTGTGTCCCATCGCTCGTGCGCCGACTATAACACCACTTTCAAACTCACTTAAATCTTAATAACCTGCCATTGTGCAGCAGTAACAGATCTAATGACTGCGCCAGACACTTGTTGCGTTATACAGGGTGAAAAGTATTTAAACCGACGAACTCTTGGGAGTTTGTAGGGGACATCAGAACAAATATTTTTCGCTAATGTCATTTTTTCCTATGAGGAGTATTTAAACCGGTAGAGGAAGATTTCTCTGGCGGCAAATTAATTAAACCAACAAACACTTTTCCATTTTTTTATGACCAAGAGACAACACATTAACACAACCCAATTTCAGTTACAGTATATTTTCAAAGATTTCTCCGTTGACACGTACACAAAGGTTACACTGTCGGATCATGTCCTGTCTGACACGGGCAAAAACATCAGGAGTGCCCTGAATTGTTCCCCACGCAAAAAAGTCGGGATCGAGCAGGCCATGGTACGGGAACACCTCTATCAATCCACATGTCTGGGAACCGTCGGTCCAGGAATCGACGCACACGACGACTGAAATGTGCCGGCGCCCCGTCAGGTTGGAACCACATGCGTTGTCTTGTAGGGAGTGGGATGTTTTCCAGCAATTCTGGCAGTGCTCTAGCGAGAAAATTGTAATAGTGCCTGCCATTTAATGGCCTAGGTAGCAGATACAGCCCAATTAAACAATCCCCATTAACACCGACCCACACATTAACACCGACCCACACATTAACACCGACCCACACATTAACACCGACCCACACATTAACACCGACCCACACATTAACACCGACCCACACATTAACACCGACCCACACATTAACACCGACCCACACATTAACACCGACCCACACATTAACACCGACCCACACATTAACACCAACCCACACATTAACGAAGACCCGCACTTGGTGAGTGGTAATAACTGTGGCATTCGGGTTATCCTTACTCCAAACATGCGAACTGTGCATGTTGAAGATTCCATCACGCCCAAACGTTGCTTCATCGGTAAACAATGCAGATATTAGAAATGTAGGATGCGTTTCACACTGTTTCAGGTATGACTGCGGAAACTGTGCTCTGGATGGATAATCAACTGGTCCAGGTTGTGGACACACTGTAAGTGAAATGGACGTAACAATTGCTCTCGAAGGACTGTTCTTACACTCATCTGTTTTGTTCCCATTTTACGTGCAATTGCACGAGTGCTGATTTAAGGATCCCGCTCCACATGCTGCAAGACAGCTTCCTCAAATTGCAGCGTTCTTACCGTGCGACGGCGTCCCTGTCCAAGTAATCTGCTAAATGATCCAGTCTCACGCAGACATTGGTACACAGCAGCAAAGGTCGTATGATGCGGGATACGGCGATTAGGACAGTGTTGTTGATAAACCCGCTGTGCAGCTCGTCCGTCGTGGTGCGCTATGTAGTATGCACCAACCATATTAGTGTACTCACTCCAAGTGTATCGCTCCATTAGTAAACAGAGACAATGCACTACTACACTGGTGTACAGCAGTTTCCTACAACTGAAGAGCGTAATACGCCCTCTAACAACGGAAGTGTGTAATACGGCCTCCACCGGTTTAAATAATCCTTATAGGAAAAAATGACGTTAGGGAAAAATATTTGTTTGGATGACCCCTACAACCTCCCAAAGTTTGTCGGTTTAAATACTTTTCATCCTGTATAGGCGTTGCCGACCCCAGCGCCGCATTCAGTCTGTTTACATAACTTTGTATTCGAATACGCGTGCGTATACCAGTTTCTTTAGCGCTTCAGTGTAGTAGGATTGAGATTGAATGACTGGATGGGGTTTTAATTCCGCTTCTTTCGAATGTGAGTTAAGTGTTTGTGTAAGTGCGTCACCTAACTAACGCCGTAAGACAATGATACATAAAATCACAGTAGACATGGAGTGAGGTTTGCATTGAACATTATGGAAAACCTCTGTAAGCTGAATATGACGGACAGGTGAGCATCCAATTGACTGAGCAGTGCTTATCTCGAGTACGAGCCAGTATTTAATCAGTGCTCCGTATCGCACATTTAATGTAAAAAGGAAAAATCTGTAACGAATGAGAGAACGTTGTTCGATATCTGCCTCTAATGAAACTTCATTACGGGAAAGTGCCGAACGTCCGCAACCCACGTAGCGCTGGAAGTCATTAAGGAGACAACGTGTCCTCCAGCGGCACGTTAGAAACGAAATGAGGTGTTGTGGGAGTCTCCAGATGTCCCGCGCCTGAGTAACGATTATTTTAGGAGCCGCGCCGCCGTCGCTTGACGCCTTAGGAGCTGCTAATTACAGGCGAGATGAAACGCAGAGGAGCTAAGTGGGATAAATGAAGGCTCCGTGACTTGTAATCTACAGCACGCGAGCGCGCACTCCGCTGCTGCCGGTTCCCAGCTGACGCACACTCGTGAAAACAAGGACCTCGCTTCCGCAGCAAACTAGGTCATGGCAACGAGATGTCGCCGAATAATGCCTAGAACCGGCGAGGAATCGGAGTAGATAGCCTCGCGTGGTTTAGGAGAAGTGAACCTCAACCAGCGTAGCCAGACATGAATGCAAGGGGTACTTCCCTCGCCGGCCGGGGTGGCCGAGCGGTTCTAGGCGCTACAGTCTGGAACCGCGCGACCGCTACGGTCGCAGGTTCGAATCCTGCCTCGGGCATGGGTGTGTGTGATGTCCTTAGGTTAGTTAGGTTTAAGTAGTTCTAAGTTTTAGGGGACTGATGACCTCAGATGTTGAGTTCTATAGTGCTCAGAGCCATTTGAACCTACATCTACATCCATAATCTGCAAGCCACCTGACGGTGTGTGGCGGAGGGTACCTTGAGTACCTCTATCGGTTCTTCCTTCTATTCCAGTTTCGTATTGTTCGTGGAAAGGAGGATTGTCGGTATGCCTCTGTGTGGGCTCTAATCTCTGATTTTATCCTCATGGTCTCTTCGCGAGATATACGTAGGAGGGAGCAACCTACTGCTTGACTCCTCGGTAAATGTATGTTCTCGAAACTTCAACAAAAGCCTGTACCGAGCTAATGAGCGTCTCTCCTGCAGAGTCTTCCACTCTATCATCTCCGCAACGCTTTCGCGATTACTAAATGATCCTGTAACGAAGGACGCTGCTCTCCGTTGGATCTTCTCTATCTCTTCTATCAACCCTATCTGGTACGGATCCCACCCTGCTGAGCAGTATTCAAGCAGTGGGCGAACAAGCGTACTGTAACCTACTTCCTTTGTTTACGGATTGCATTTCCTTAGGATTGGTACCATTCGAACCATTTGGTACTTCCCTTATTACGCACTACCTGATACAACCTCTACATTTTCTGCGATACTGTGACTTCTCTAATCTCTGCAGAGTGTACAATTTCTGTTTTTCATGTAATCTTTCCGCGCGACTGCTACGGTCGCAGGTTCGAATCCTGCCTCGGGCATGGATGTGTGTGATGTCCTTAGGTTAGTTAGGTTTCAGTAGTTCCAAGTTCTAGGGGACTGATGACCACAGATGTTAAGTCCCATAGTGCTCAGAGCCATTTGAACCATTTTTGTAATCTTCCTTGATTTAAGCAGTGGGATCTGGGCTGTCGCTGTACCTATAAAAAAGTGTTAACTGATCTAAGAATTCCTCTTCTCTTGGTTATGAAGACCCTTTTTGGTTAGTGATCCTGATAGCAATATAACAATGAAAAATTTATGCAATATGTTACGTTATGTTATCCAACACTGCTAAAATTGACACTTATTAACAAATTAACTAGAGTGCTACTCTCGGCATTGAAAGAACAGCGCTGCGTGGAGTAGCCGCGTGGTTTGAGGCGCCATGTCACGGATTGCGCGGCCCCTCCCGCCGGAGGTTTGAGTCCTCCCTCAGGCATGGGTGTGTGTTGTCCTTAGCGTAAGTTAGTTTAAGTAGTGTGTAGGTCTAGGGATCGATCACCTTAGCAGTTTGGTCCCTTTGGAATTTACAAACATTTTTGAAACAATAGCATGTGATGAAGTAGGGAATTGGTCCGTTTCTGTATGTAATGGACAAGCAGAAAATAAACTCCTGAAGCTACGATTATATTCATATATGTATACACTCTTCCCCAGATGATAGGTGACTGAAGTAAAATGAAATGCAAGACTTTCTTTATTTTCAGTTAAATTACTTCTTCTTCAAAGTAGGCTCCTGGTGAGTCAACACACAACTAGTAGCGTTAGAACAATTGTTAGAAACAATTCTGATACTCAGCCGCCGGCCGCGGTGGTCTAGCGGTTCTGGCGCTGCAGTCCGGAACCGCGGGACTGCTACGGTCGCAGGTTCGAATCCTGCCTCGGGCATGGGTGTTTGTGATGTCCTTAGGTTAGTTAGGTTTAAGTAGTTCTAAGTTCTAGGGGACTTATGACCTAAGATGTTGAGTCCCATAGTGCTCAGAGCCATTTGAACCATTTTTTGATACTCAGCCTTTGAAATTACCTGCAGTACCATGCTCACAGCCTTCTGGATATCTGAACTCAAGTCGAAACGCTTTCCTTTCATTGCCATTTTCAGTTTCAGAAATAAGCAGAAGTAACACAGCGACAAATGAGGCAAATAACGAGGGTTTTCAAACAGCACAGTACATTTTCCTATGGCCAGGAAATCGAACACGATCTTGCTTTGGTGCGTTCTTGTGCAACAAAAAATTGGTTCAAATGACTCTGAGCACTATGGGACTTAACATCTATGGTCATCAGTCCCCTAGAACTTAGAACTACTTAAACCTAACTAACCTAAGGACATCACACAACACCCAGTCATCACGAGGCAGAGAAAACCCCTGACCCCGCCGGGAATCGAACCTGGGAACGCGGGCGTGGGAAGCGAGAACGCTACCGCATGACCACGAGCTGCGGACGCACGCGCAGTGTTTGCGGTCTCGGAGATTCTGAACGTTTCATTTGATCATTGGCGCTTAGAAAGTGGTTCGTACTGAAACAGCAAGTTGCATCACCTGTTACGATGCAATACATGAAATCTGTATCCCTATTCACGTCTCTGCACTGTTCCACAATGCAATCTTTTTGATCGTCAGTAAATGAGTAAGACACAGAGCGGTAAAAAATCCCCTTTTCTTCTAATTTTCTGCAATTATGTGATGCACAATTGTTTTAGTAATTCCAGTGATCTCCTCAGTTATCCTATCAGATGCAGAATTTCGGGCACTTTTTGAACATTTTCTTCGACTTAAAGTGTCGATGATATTCCCGGACGTAGATAATCTTGAATCCTGTCTCTACCAACACGAAACGAAGCAAACCATTTAAAAACGTTTTTATGACTCTTTGCTTCGTATCGTAAAACTTTCTGGCAAATTAAAACACTGTGTCGAATAGATACTCGAACTCTGGAGCTTTGCCTTTCGTGGGTAAGTGCTCTAGCGACTGAGCTGCCCAAGCACGACTCACGCCCCGTCCTCACAGCTTCACTTCCGCCAGTACCACGTCTCTTACCTTCCAAACTTCACAGATGCTTTCCTGCGAAATTTGAATGACCAGCACTGCTGGAAGAAAAGATATTGTGGAGACATGGCTTAGCCACAGCCTGGGGGATATTTCCAGAATGAAATTTTCGCTCTGCACCGGAGTGTACGCTGCCCGCGAAATGCAAAGGTCCCGAATTCGAGTCTGTGTCGCCGGAGAGTTTTAATCTGTCAGGAAGTTACCTACCAGCGCACACTCCGCTGCAGAATGAAAATTTCATTCTGTAATTTGTATCATTTCAAAAGTGTCAGTGGCACTTTTACTCAACTTAATGTTTTAATTACAGTGAAATGAATACCCCTAGCTGCATACAGGCGTTGATATAAGTAAACGGGGACAGTTGGAAGTGTATGCCCTGATCGGGACTCGAACCCGGAATTTCCTGCTTGCATGGCAGACGCCCTATCCATCTTTTTTTGTTTTTTTTTTGTTGTTGTTGATCTCATTTTGTTCGGTATTGTTCGTTGAATTTGTTCGAGGCGGACGTCCGATGACACCCGTTTAGGTTCTTCGTTGATCTATTCACTCAGTTTTATTTATTTATTTATTTATTTTTATTTTTTATTTTTATTTTTTTTTTTTTTTGTGCGTGTTACAGTGGGTAGCTAACCCTCTGACCGCACACGCTGAGCTACCGCGCCGGCAATCCATCTGAGCCACCGAGGACACACAGTGCGACTGTAGGGACTTACCTCTGTCACGCCTCCCGTGAGACCCACATTCGCAACTTATTGTACCTCACTATATTCATAGTGGCCCCTGCCCATTATACTCATTACTCGCGGCCTTACTGCCGATTCCCGTAAGAGTTCGGGCACTGTTTGTGCATCCGCACAGAAGAAGATGGTCAAATGGCCGGTGAGCCTTTATATATAAAAATGGTATCTGTTCCTTCGGACATGTCCGGTTTTTTATTTTGCTCCATTGCTTCTTCCACGGCGGAAGTTCAAACGTATTGTTAATATTTCAGTTATTACGTGCAGTCTGTGATCGCAGCGCTCTTACAATTTAAACAGAAAGTAGTCGAAATCCCTCTCTCCTTAAATCACGCATTCGTTCACAGATTGCACTAGTAATGAATATAAAATTAATCATATTTGCCGTGGGACTCTCTGTAAGGTTATATGATATATAAACTCACACAGAACGATTTTGCTACATCGGGACGTACTGCACGGAACAATCCTTGAGCGCAAAAGAAGCAAGAAAGGTCGTATGGACATATAGCCAGAAATGCGTTCCAAAAGAGTGGAGACGAAAGATTTTTGCCCTTGACCCTAGGAAGGTGGCCTGCCAGCATGGGAAAAGACAGACGACCGTGTGGGACTTTCTGCCACTATCCGTATCACTTACAATGCATACTGGTCTTATTCCGTACAGACTTCCTTCTGCGGCGACGGTTTTTTCGCTGGTTCGTCGCATAGACCACCATGCTGATGTGATTTTTATCATCCGTGATAATCACAGATGAGGCCCCTTTCATGAGTGGTAGGCTGTCTACCTTCATAACACCCACTTGCCGACAATAGAGAATCCCCACGCTGTGGAGGCAGCGAACCATCAGCACAGGTTCATCAGTGAGTGGGTGGCACAGAGCATAGAAGTAGTCTTTGGGGGAGCGCGAGGTGTCAAGCTTCCTCGTACCTTTGGGCTTCCTCAACCACTGAGCTGCTGGTAGCTCCGCGCAACTCGTATCGCACAATACACGGTGGGTGAAATCCTCTGATTTGCCTAACAATATTCTTTTATGTAGATCAATCAGTTTTACATCTGTCACTGTATTTAATTTCTCAGTAAAACATTTACTTCTAGCGCAAAAAATAAAACCCATTGTTTTGGGATGCATGTGTCCTCTATTGCGCAGTCTTTCTCATTTGATTTTGAGGAAACTATTTCATAGAAAAATATTTTTTTCCTCACCTTATAGTCACACATTACAACTTGATAAGAAACTTGTTTTCTTTTCGTTATGGCCCATAGTTATCGTGATACTTGAAAGTAAAGTCCAACACCACACATTTTTTGAAAAGTTTGCAGCGAATAACGTAGTTCCTGGCCAGTTTACATTTGGTGCGTTTTATGTTAACCTTTACTGCCCACGAAATATAGCTAACATAACGAAATTGTTTTTAAATGTGGAAGGAGAGTCATACCTCTTTCCATTTTCGAGAAAATACGTTAGAGATAATGGACAGCTGCGCGTCACATGCGCGGCTATTGCCCCCTGCTATGCGAAGTGCGAAACTGCCTCGTGTTTCTTTTATTCGTATTCTGCTGATACGAACCGAAGCTGGAAATGAAAGGAAAACTTAAGCAAATGAAAAGACACCGTACGTTATTAGTTCATTATTCTGACTGCATGTTTTTTCAGTCTATGCTGCGTGGCTTCAGGTAACTGCCACCTGTATTATTTTGTTCACAACGTAACCTGTACTGCTGAAATTATTCGCTCATTTATATATAACCTGTTCACTTTGCTATTGCCGCTTCAGCCGAGGGCGCTGCGAATTGTTGATGTGTTCTGCTATTGGCCGTTTTGAATGACGTACAAGCGATGTAACTGTGCACTGTCGAAGTGTAGCACGGTTCCCCAGCTGTACTTGGTATACGTGCAGCAAATAAAACAAATCAAACATACATTTTTTTTGGATGTGAGGTTCGCCAATTATGCAAACCATCTTTTTTTTTTCAGTACCAAAACATGTTTCGGCACCACTGTGCCATCATCAGTGGGTTTTCGTTTTTATTTATTCTGCAATGTGAACATTTTTGTTAAATGATTATAAAATTATGTGCATTTTTAGTTCAAACAAGAGATCGTTTCCTTTTGTAAATACCTTTACATTTGGTGTGCACGAATTTTCTGGATCACTTTTGTGTTAATTACTACAGGTAGCTTGTCATCTGCAACCAAACGATGTTGATGAGAAAGTTTTTTGCTGGGAGTTAACCTATCTTCTAGAATGTAATTTAGTTTTTCGTGATTTTTTTCGCGCCTATTTTCGTATTTCATTACGTTTTCGTGTGGAAAGCACTTCCATTCTCCGCATCATGCTGAGATGTTGTGATGTATACGTAGCTATAACAAGAATTTTCCACAAATAACGTAGTAAAACACTTTTCACTACACCAGAACACAGTGTGATTGTGGTTTGTTATACGTCTCAGCCCAGTACTGTTCATTTGTTCACTAGAGAGTTCGGCGCCAAATTTGAATTTTATTTGCATTTTATCACACACACACACACACACACACACACACACACACACACACACAAAGAGAAAATTCAGCAGATACTAAGAAGACGCAGAATTGGTGCGGCACTACCACTATAGCGCCGAACGACTGCTTCAGTAGTGTGCTATACAGTATTGTCGGATACCGTCGGTCCCGTTACTAAGTAAACGAAGTTTTGTTTTGCGTTCTGCCGCCGGAAATTTTAAAATGAACAAGCTATGATTGACCTGAAAACTAACAAATCTAAATCAAACCATACGTAAAAGCGAGGCAGTGAGTAAACAAGTGGAAACAGTAAACAGCAGCGCGGCTGCTGTGTATACTTACAGGGTGACAACTACTGCACTACATGAAAGAAACGTAAATTAGTTATAAGCTACGGCGCGCTTACACTTTATTCAATATGTAAACGTCACTTCAGATATTCAAATTTAGGTTATGACACGTTCGATATGCCTGTCATCCTTGGCGATGATGTGGCGCAGACGAATAACGAAGTTCTGCATGACCCGGTGAAGTGTCGGAACATCGATGCTGTCGATGACCACCTGAATGTCAGTTCTCAGCTCAGCAATGGTTTTGGAGTTACTGCTGTACACCTTGCCTTTAACCTAGCCCCACAAAAAGGAGTTGTGTGTTTTCAGATCCGGAGAATATGACGACCAATCGAGACCCATGCCACTGGCCTCTGGGTACCCCAGACTCACAAGGCGGTCCCCGAAAGTGCTTCTCCAGAACATCTGACACTCTCTTGTTTCGATGATGTCGAGCTCCGCCTTGCATGAACCACATCCTGTCAGAATCAGGTCACTTTGGATGATGAGGATGAAATCATCTTCCAAAACCTTCACGTACCGTTCGGTGGTCACAGTGCCATCAAGGAATATCACACCGCTTACATTGTACACTACTCAGTCCCTCAAATGTGCCAGTTTTGCATATTGACAAATCCATCCAAATGTAAGTGGGCCTCGTAGTTAAATCAAACGATGCGTGCGCATACTAATTCCCATCATGCCCCGAGGCCAACTGTGCAGATTGAACGTCCTAGCCGGCCGCAGCGGCCTAGCGGCCGAGCGGTTCTAGGCGCTACAGTCTGGAACCGCGAGACCGCTACGGTCGCAGGTTCGAATCCTGCCTCGGGCATGCATGTGAGTGATGTCCTTAGGTTAGTTAGGTTTAAGTAGTTCTAAGTTCTGGGGGACTGATGACCTCAGAGGTTAAGTCCCATAGTGCTCAGAGCCATTTGAACCATTTTTTTGAACGTCCTAAAACAAACTTTTCAGAAGTTATGACGATTTTATATCATATAGTTCAGTAGTTGTCAACCTGTACTTCTGTGCTCTGTGATGAGTGGGAATTATTGGCAATCGCCTTGTGGGACCAGTCAACCTTCCCCAATGCTTCACAGGCGGAATACATCTGCATTTCCTGCGGTTACCTGCTCGCCCTTCGGAGGGCGTGCCTTTGGTGGTACGAAGGGTAATAAGGCAGCTACACGATCGTGCTTCAGTTCACTGCTCTCTTGAGTGCGGATTTAAAACAAGTACAGACAGAACATTCCTATTTGGTTGTTGTGTTCTCACGTGTGCTGTGAATTAGTGAAACCTATATTGTCAAAGATCTTTTCTCTCCACTTTCAAGTAGCGGTATCTCCCTTGGTATAAATATCCAGCATATGACTTTTTTGCTCCTTGTCAACTGAGGATGCGTCGTTGCACTTTGTCCCAATTCAGCAAAATCATCCTCTATGAGGCTTCGTCGTCTTGCATGTATCTGCGCTGCACAGGGGAAGATTAATTATTGAAACTATCCCCTAGGCTGTGGCTAAGCCATTTCTCCATATCATCCTTTCTTCCAGAACTGCTAGCCCTTCAATTTATGCAGGAGAACTGCTGTCAAGTTTGGAAGAGCAGGACGAAGGTGCCGGTAGAAGTGACGCTGTGATGGTGGTGGCTCGTCAGTCATATCTGGATAGCTCAGTCGATAAAATGAGAGCACCCCCTCTCCCGCCTCCCGAAATATAAGTCACAGTCCAGCACAAAGATTAATTTTAACCTCCATTTCCTAGGATGACTAATATCTGCCCTTCCTTTGAGATAGTAGTGCAGAACTACAGTACGGTTTCAAAAATCTGAGCTGATACCGATATTTCTGTGGTTAATATAGCTACGACAAGAGTGAGAACTTTCTTTACAATTCACCCGGTTGAAAACGGGTTTACGATGTCACAGAAAGATCCAGAAATATTTGAGATGAACAGTGTATCTGTTCAAACATAAAGGACGTATGTAATTGGTTGGTTGGTTGTTTTGGGGAAGGAGACCAGACATCGATGTCATTGGTCTTTTCGGATTAGGGAAGGACGGGGAAGGAATTCGGCCGTGCCCTTTGAAAGGAACCATCCCGACATTTACCTGGAGCGATTTAGGGAAATCACGGAAAACCTAAATCAGGATGGCCGGACGCGGGATTGAACCGTCGTCCTCCAGAATGCGAGTCCAGTGTCTAACCACTGCGCCACCTCGCTCGGTCGTATGTAATTCACCGATATCTATTTTGATTGTCAGCTTACGCTGAAACGTTAGTGTAAAAAACTATTATAAACTTGAGTTTCAATCTGTTTGGTTTTTGATAAATGTGTAAAACTTATTCTGATATTGAAATGCGTAAATCTCAGCGAAGGGCAACAGAACTGTGTTAAAATTAAATTTTGAACGGAAGCAAGTGAAGCATACGCTGTTGTTTTTATAGTTCTGGTCTTCAGTCCAGAGACGGATTTGATGCAGCTCTCCATGCTATTCTATCCTGTGCAAGTTTCTTCATCTACAAGTACCTGCTGCAACATACATCCTTCTGAATCTGCCTAGTATATTCATCTCTTGGTCTCCATCTACGATTTTTACCCTTCACGCTGGAGATCACTTAATGCCTCAGAACATGTCCTGCCAACCGATCCCTTCTTCTAACCAAGTTGTGCCACAAGTTCCTCTTCTCCCCAGTTCTATTCAGTACCTCCTCATTAGTTACGTGATCTACCCATCTAATCTTCAGCATTCTTCTGTAGCACCACATTTCGAAAGCCTCTATTCTCTTCTTGTCTAAAATATTTATCGTCCACGTTTCACTTCCATACGGGGCTACACTCCATACAAATACTACCAAAAACGACCGCCAGTCTACATTTTATAATCTCTCTACTTCGACAATCATCAGTTACTTTGCACCCCAATTAGCAAAACTCATCTACTTTAAGTGTCTCATATGCTAATCTAATTTCTTCAGCATCACCTGATATAATTCGACTACATTCCATTATCCTCGTTTTGTTTTAGTTGATGTTCATCCTATATCCACCTTCCAAGAAACTGTCCATTCCATTCAACTGCTCTTCCAGGTCCTTTGCTGTCTGTGATAGAATTACAGTGTCGTCGGCAAACGTCAAAGTTTTTATTTCTTCTTCATGGGTTTTAATTCCTACTCTAAATTTTTCTTTTGTTTCCTTTACTGCTTGCTCAATGTACAGATTGAGTAACATCGGGGATAGGCTACAATCCTGTCTCACTCCCTTCTCAACCACTGGTTTCCTTTCGTGTCCTTCAACTCTTGTAACTGCCGTCTAGTTTCTGTACAAATTGTAAGTAGCGTTTCGCTTCCTATGTTTTACTCCTGGCACCTTTAGAATTTGAAAGAGTGAGTTCCAGTCAACATTACCATAAGCTTTCTCTAAGACTACAAATGCTAGAAATGTACGTTTGCCTTCCTTAATCTACCTTCTAATATAAGTCGTAGGGTCAGTACTGCCTCACGTGTTCCAACATTAGACTGATCTTCCCCGAGGTCGGGTTCTACCAGTATTTCCATTCGCCTGTAAAGAATTCGTGTTATTATTTTGCAGCCGTGACTTCCTAAACTGATAGTTCGGTAATTTTCACATCTGTCAACACCTGATTTCATTGGGATTGGAATTATTATATTCTTCTTGAAGTATGAGGGTATTTCACCTGTTCCATACATCTTGTTCGCCAATGGCAGAGTTTCGTCATGGCTGGCTCTCCCAAGGCTATCAGTAGTTATAATGGAATGTTGTCTACTCCCGGGGCCGTGTTTCGATTTAGGTCTTTCAGTGCTCTATCAGACTTTTCACGCAGTTTGGTATCTCCCATTTCATCTTCATCTTCTTCCATTTCCATAATATTGCCCTCAAGTATATCACTTTTGTATAGACCCTCTCTATACTCCTTCCACCTTGCTGTCTTCCCTTCTTTGCTTAGAACTGGTTTTCCATCTGAACCTTTGATATTCGTGCAAGTGGTTCTCTTTTCTCCAAACGTCTCTTTAATTTTCATGTAGGCAGTATCGATCTTCCCCCAATATGATATACGCCTCTACATCCTCACATTTGTCCTCTAGCCATGTATGCTTAGCCATTTTGCACTTCCTGTCGACCTCATTTTTGAGACGTTTGTATTCCTTTTTGCCTGCTTCATTTACTGCATTTTTGTATTTTCTCCTTTTATCAATTAAATTCAATATATTTCTGCTACCCAAGGACTTCTAGTAGCCCTCGTATTTTTATCTACTTGATCCTCTGCTGCCTTCACTATTTTGTCTCTCAAAGCTACCCGTTCTTCTTCTACTGTATTTGTTTCCCCCGTTCTTGTCAATCGTTTCCTAATGTTCTCTCTGAAACTCTCTACAGCCTCAGGTTTTTTCAGTTAATCCAGGTCTCATCTCCTGAAATTCCCACCTTTTTGCAGTTTCTTCAGTTTTAATCTACAGTTCATAACCAAGAGATTTTGTCAGAGTCCACATCTGCCCCTGGAAATGTCTTACAATTGAAACCTAGTTCCAAAATCTGTCTTACCATTATATAATCTATATGAAACCTTCTAGTATCTCCAGGCCACTTCTATGCATACAACCTTCTGTCGTGATTCTTAAACCAAGCGTTAACTATGATTAAATTTTGCTCTGTGCAAAATTCTACCAGGCGGCTTCCTCTTTCATTCCTTACCCCCGATCCATATTCACCTACTACTTCCCTTCTCTTCCTTTTCCTACTATCGAATTCTAGTTCCCCATGACTGTTAAATTTTCGTCTCCCTTCACTACCTAAATAATTTATTTTACCTCATCATACATTTCTTCAATCTCTTCGTCATCTACAGAGCTAGTTGGCATATAAATTTGACTACTGTTGTAGGCGTGGGCTTCGTGTCTATCTTGCCTACCCGTAAGGAAGAATGTTTAAGGAAATGTAAGAACAGATACCACTGGTTAGCGTAAATAACTAAGATTTGGGAGTAACAAACATAGATGTGCTCCCTTATTTTACAGCACATCAATGTAGACAGAGAGAGTGGGAGAGAGTAGGAGAGACAGTTTTGGAGTGCCAAGTGTAATGAAATTTGGAACTGGTTAACCACATGAAATGTGATAGTAATGGTGGGAGATCAGTATCTTTTACGAAAACGTCTCACTGGTCGAAACTCAGTCAAAATTACATGGTGCTTCAAAAAGACAGAGAACTTAGTCTTCCTTGTCGGAAGCGCACTATGGAAAGTTACGTCGAATTTCAGCATCTTGATGGACTTCTCTTGCATTGACCACCATGAGTGGACCTTACTCCGGAGACAAGAGGCTTTCGTTCGATTGAGCTGAACTCAAAAAAATGGTTCAAATGGCTCTGAGCACTATGGGACTCAACTGCTGTGGTCATCAGTCCCCTAGAACTTAGAACTACTTAAACCTAACTAACCTAAGGACATCACACACACCCATGCCCGAGGCAGGATTCGAACCTGCGACCGTAGCAGCAGCGCGGTTCGGACTGGAGCGCCTACAACCGCACGGCCACCGCGGCCGGCGAGCTGAACTCAAATGCAGCAGCGAATTATTGTTAGAGAGCCAATGGCTGATGTTGCAACCACTTCAGTTGCCATCTGCAGATAATGAATATGGTGTGATCTAGCCGCAAGAGCGATGTGAGGTGTAGGATAAGTCGTGTCATGTGTAACTATGTTTAGTAACTTCAAGTTTCATTCCGAAAATACGAGGATTGTCCAGAAAGTAAGTTCCGATCGGTCGCGCGATGGAAATCACTGGGAAAGTCCGATAAAGCTTTGCACAGATGTGTTGGACAGTGTCTCTAGTATGCCCGTGGATCGTGTCGCGTCGCTCTTTTCAGTTTTGAGTGAACAGTGAGCACGTAAAGATGCGTGGGGAATAGTTTCCCACACTAAGTATGAGGGCCCGGTTAGAGATATCGCCTGTGTCATGCAGCCCACATAACACAACTGTCAAGCAGTTCCTACCTCTTGCCAATTCTCGGCCGCACACTGCAGGGGCAATGAAGACGCTCCTGCAGCGTTTCCGATGAGGTGTTTGATCACCCACAATACAGTCCGTAATTGTCTCTTCCAGAGTCTCATCTCTGCTCACAAATACCGCTGGCAATGAAGACAAAAATTTTCCACAGACAACGAACTGCAGACCAGTGCAGATAACTGACCGAAAGTACAGGCAGTTGCTTTCCATGACACGGATATTGGAAAGTTGATACAACACCACGACAACACTCGAAGTTGGAGCGGCGACTATGTGGAGAAGTAGGTGGAAGGTGATGTACCTAACTGTTGCAAATAAAACGTTTCTGGTTTTCAGTATAGTTTCCATTCCGCAACCGATCGAAACTTACTTTCTGGGCAACCCTCGTATGTTAACGATTAGAAGCACAATATGCTTTCAGCTCCGACCATAGATGTAAATGCATACTTTTCTGTAGCGTTTTCTATCTTTATAATCCTTCGGCAGTTACGTAACGACTTGTTTTACCCAGATACAGTTCATTTTCACATTCCATATCACTAGTACAAGATTGGCTCAAATGGTTCAAATGGCTCTGAGCACTATGGGACTTAACATCTGAGGTCATCAGTCCCCTAGACCTTAGAACTACTTAAGCCTAAATAACGTAAGGACATCACACACATCCATGCCCGAGGCAGGATTCGAACCTGCGACCGTAACAGTCACGCGGTTCCAGACTGAAGTGCCTAGAACCGCACGGCCTGTACAAGATTCCCAAGGCATTACGTTATTACTGGCAATGATTGTTATACCATTTATTTTGAATTTACGTGTAATCCTTCTTTAATTTCAGAGTAGAATAAACTCCTTTATCATTGTTTTGTTGAGTGCCGACATACAGGGCAATATTAATGTATCCAATTAAATATTCAACATAAAAGGACCTCCCACAACGCGTCGAAGTACAACATGTAAACTAACCCGAGAAAACCCGCTCACAAAATTTCAAGAATCGAATTTAATTTACGTAATGAAATGTCGTATGGCTAGGACCTCTCGTCGGGTAGGCCCATCGCCTGTTGCAAGTATTTTGAGTTGACGCCACTTCGTCGACTTGTGTGTTTATGGGGATGAGATGATGACGATTAGAACAACGCAACACCCAGTCCCTGAGCGGAGAAAATCTCCGATTCAGCCGGGAATCGAACCCTGGCCCTTTGGCATGACAATCTGTCGCGCTGACCACTCAGCTGTCCGGGCGGACGATTTAATTTATAACTCTGTAATGTAACCTACTGCGCACCGCTCCTACAGGCATTGTGAAAGAAGATTACGGCAACTAATGACACGCTCAGAAATATTTAAATATTTGTTCTTCCCACGCACCTTACGTGAATGGAACGGGAAAAAACTATAATAACTGGTTCATAGGGACGTACACTCTCTGCCATGCAATTCACAGTGCTCTGCAGAGTATAGATGAACATGTAAATGCTCAGCTAATTTCGAACCCTTTCAAATGTAATTTGTATTACTAAGCTCTTCAGTTTCACTGCCATATTTTCTTTTATGTTCAATGTCGGAAAATACCTTGTGTTTAATGATTAACTTGCCATGGTGATAACTTGTGTATACATTGAGCGCTCAAATGTTACGTGATCTCTGGTTCCCTCTGGTGCCTCAAATTCATAACCCGACGTTATCCGTATCGAACAGAATTCATGGCCGTTGAGGAATCTAATTAATCCCTTTAACTTCAATCGACTTGACAGCGCATTAGTGGTCTGAGTTATCGCCTTGCAATTGGGCTGCCGTCCCGAACAGTGATGTTTCCACTATTTCGATAGTCTCTTGTACCGAACCGACGTTCAGGTCATCCACGGTTGACCCACATAGCGAGATGACATTTAGTCTGGAGCAGCGCCTTTGGCAGACATTGCAATCGTGCGGCCCTACACTCGCAGGTCGTAAGCCAATTTGCCACTCGCGCAGCGTCCAGAATTACCCCACGTCAATTGAATGTCGACGCCATTTACATCTCCGCGAATTCCGGGACTACATTTGACGGTGCTGGGACGCGCAATGATCCAGAACCGTAATTAAAATTTAATGTTTTTTCAATTATTTTTCTACCAATCCGTTGATCCGCAAGGACAGTAATAACACGCTATATTTACATACGCGGGGAATTAAAAAGTAAATTCATTTTTACAGGTAAAAGAAAATGTAATATATATTTAAACCCTGTCGTAATAAAATGCCATGCAGGTTAGCTGACAGGAAAAAAAAAATGGAAAATGTCTCATTGCCGAGGACCGCCGAGATATCCTATCCAACATAGAAAATATTTTCGTTTGTGGGGAAAAAATATGTTTTGCGTTGCAGGAGCATCGTTGTGCTACTTCATAATGAAATCTAACACAAGAATGAAATGTCACTTGGAGAAACACGTGATTTCTGAAACCTGTTTCTTGAATTACCTGCTTTCATGTCCTTTGTACAAGTTCTACAGTATGTGAATATAATCTCACAGCTGACAGTATATATGTGGCCGTTTCAGCGCAGAGTTATACCGTTGGTTCTGACCTCATAGACTCCCAGTGGTGGAGAATCATCGGTGCCTGCTTCACTGTTGTGTCAGTGACGTCATATCTCTGTTGTATAGAGTCACTGCGTCGATGGTCACGAACGTGTACAGAGGGAAGGAGCATTATGGTTAAACGATCTGTGGAATACTTTTGATGAATTTATGGGTTCGACCTCTTTTATCAGCGGTATACGATCGTTTATGCAATACCTGTTATGTATACAGGGTGTTTCAGCAGAGCGGTTGTAAACTTTCAGGAAAGATAGAGTACACCTAGACGACGAAAATTTACATAGCTATGCATGGTGGTAAACTCTTTTCTGGCACAGTAGTGAAGAAAGGAAGGACACGAACAGGGTGAGAAAACATGTTTATTATGCTAGGTACAGCAGAAACCAAGAAATACGAACAGAAGCATACGCCGGAAATGAGACCTGCATCACCGTCGGGGGTCGTAACTTTGAACACCTCTGATGGCGACCGTTGACTTTTTTTGATCTGGTTTTTTTGGTTTCTGCTGTACTAAGCGTAATGAACATGTTTTCTCACTGTTTTCGTGTTCTTCCTTTTTTGTGTTTTGAGACGTCCTACCGCGTCAGGACAGTATTTCCGACCATGCGTTGCTCTGTGATTTTCCATAGGTGAAAGCTTGTAACCGCTGTGCTGAAACACTCAGTATATCCTTAGCTTCCCACGGTCTGTGGCCTGAATTCCTATACAATTCATAATATGGTAAACGTCTCTTCACTTAATGAATTGCTTTTTTTCATAACTAACTAATCATATGTGTGGGTCCAGTAGTCATATTTTATCACCTGATACACCTTCACTGACACGACAGGAGATGGCCCACATCACTTGAGACGTCCTTGTATTCTGTTTCTTCATATCGGTGTTATTAGTATGGTGCGTGGGACAGTTATTAATGCTCGTAGTCAGCAGATTTTGTTACGTTAGATGTAGTTCTCCCTCACAATCAAACAGTTTTACATGGATTTCTGTAGTGTTCCTACATTTTGGCTCTTTGTCTCCGCTTGACACGATCTTGTGCTTGGACAGGGTGTAGACTTCCCCATAACGACCCTATCACACGCCTTCGTAGTCTCAAGTGTAGTGTTATATTTACTTCCGTCCTGTTCACGACAGTCTGGTTGCGTCCGTGAAGCAGCGTGACCTTGCTACGACTTCGTTTGTCTTCCGTAGCGTCTAATTTTGGACTCGCGTATCGAAGAAACTAATTAACACTTTGTACAGTATGAGAACTATGCTAATTTGTCTTGCACTCTTTGACTAATATTTGACCGCTTGTTTAGCTCACCGATTTTTGTCTATCGGACTACTTCTGAAGCTTTTAGCAGGCAAACAATTAAGCCGTCGTATATAGCAAAGAAGTACTCACTGCAGTTCACTGCTTACCTTGAATTATTATTTTGATAATTTATATTTCCGCTAAACATAGTGACTACATTCACCACTGTAACAGAAACTGTGACTAAACTCACCTTGAGAACTTCCTCTTGGAATGTAACCAGACTATTTGCTATTTTCTGATGGAACGAATTTTGAGAATGTAAATCTGTTCGATCAAATTGGAACAGTTATTTACTTTTCAATAAAGTTAAAACTTGCTTTTTAGAGCCAGAATGAAACTGACAAGATGTTTATCGACTTGATTTCGTCATCTTAAGCCTTTTCAAAATATCTGAAGTTAGTAATTGTTTAAACTGAGCTATAGCGTTCCAGTTATTGTTGTTGCTGTTACATCAATTATATCTTTTAAGATAGCAATTGTTGTTGTTGTTGTGGTCTTCAGTCCTGAGACTGGTTTGATGCAGCTCTCCATGCTACTCTATCCTGTGCAAGCTTCTTCATCTCCCAGTACCTACTGCAACCTACATCCTTCTGAATCTGCTTAGTGTATTCATCTCTCGGTCTCCCTCTACGATTTTTAGCCTCCACGCTGCCCTCCAGTACTAAATTGGTGATCCCTTGATGCCTCAGAACATGTCCTACTAACCGATCCCTTCTTCTAGTCAAGTTGTGCCACAAACTCCTCTTCTCCCCAATCCTATTCAGTACCTCCTCATTCGTTATGTGATCTACCCATCTAATCTTCAGCGTTCTTCTGTAGCACCACATTTCGAAAGCTTCTATTCTCTTCTTGCCCAAACTATTTATCGTCCATGTTTCACTTCCATACATGGCTACACTCCATACATATACTTTCAGAAACGACTTCCTGACACTTAAATCTATACTCGATGTTAACAAATTTCTCTTCTTCAGAAACGCTTTCCTTGCCATTGCCAGTCTACATTTTATATCCTCTCTACTTCGACCATCATCAGTTATTTTGCTCCCCAAATAGCAAACCTCCTTTACTGCTTTAAGTGTCTCATTTCCTAATCTAATTACCTCAGCATCACCCGACTTAATTCGACTACATTCCATTATCCTCGTTTTGCTTTTGTTGATGTTCATCTTATATCCTCCTTTCAAGACACTGTCCATTCCGTTCAACTGCTCTTCCAAGTCCTTTCCTGTCTCTGACAGAATTACAATGTCATCGGCGAACCTCAAAGTTTTTATTTCTTCTCCATGGATTTTAATACCTAGTCCGAATTTTTCTTTTGTTTCCTTTACTGCTTGCTCAATATACAGATTGAATAACATCGGGGAGAGGCTACAACCCTGTCTCACTCCCTTCGCAACCCCAGCTTCCCTTTCATGCCCCTCGACTCTTATAACTGCCATCTGGTTGCTGTATTTATAACCCTGTATTCACCTGACCAAAAGTCTTGTTCCTCCTGCCACCGAACTTCACTAATTCCCACTATATCCAACTTTAACCTATCCATTTCCCTTTTTAAATTTTCTAACCTACCTGCCCGATTAAGGGATCTGACATTCCACGCCCCGATCCGTAGAACGGCAGTTTTCTTTCTCCTGATAACGACGTCCTCCTGAGTAGTCCCCGCCCGGAGATCCGAATGGGGGACTATTTTAGCTCCGGAATATTTTACCCAGGAGGACGACATCATCATTTATTCATACAGTAAAGCTGCATGCCATCGGGAAAAATTACAGCCGTAGTTTCCCCTTGCTTTCAGCCGTTCGCAGTACCAGCACAGCAAGGCCGTTTTGGTTAGTGTTACAAGGCCAGATCAGTCAATCATCCAGACTGTTGCCCCTGCAACTACTGAAAAGGCTGCTGCCCCTCTTCAGAAACCACACGTTTGTCTGGCCTCTCAACAGATACTCCTCCGTTGTGGTTGCACCTACGGTACGGCTATCTGTATCGCTGAGGCACGCAAGCCTCCCCACCAACGGTAAGGTCTATGGTTCATGGGGGGGGAGATAGCAATTAAGTAAAATGAATGAGGCACTTGAAGTCAAAGAGAAACAAAATATAGATACACGAGGGTTATTCGGAAAGTAAGTTCCGATCGGTCGCCAAATGGAAACCACTGTGAAAATGAAAAATTTTTTTTGTAACGGTTAGCTACACGTTACAGCTACTTCTGCACATAGTCTCCGCTCCAACTTAGACATTTTTTGTAGGGTTGTACCAACTTCCCAGTATCCTTGTCACAGAAGGCAGCCGCCTACCTATGCTTTCACCAACTCTCTACGCCGGTCCACAGTTCGTTATCCACGCCAGAATGTTGTCTTCGTAGCCAGCGGTTAATGTGAGCAGAGATGAAACTCAGGGGCAGCCAGTCACAGGCTGTATTGTGGGTGATCAAACACTTCCCATCGAAAACGCTGCAGGAGCATCTTCATTGCCCTGTAGAGTGCGACGGAGAATTGTCACGAAGAAGGAACCGCATGACAGTTGGGTTACATGGGCTGCATGAAATCAAGCGAAATCTCTCACCAGGCCCTCATACATGGCGGGAAACGCTATTTTCTAGGCAGCTTTGCGTGCTCACCGAGCACTCTGAACTGAAAAGAGCGTCGTGAGGCCATCGATGTTCATACTAGGGACATTGCCCAACACACCTGTGCAGAGCTTCATCGGATTTTCACACTGGTTTGCATTTCGAACAGATCGGAACTTACTTTCCGAATAGCCCACGTAAGTGCCACTATATCTCCCAAAAACCATATTTGCTCCCAATACAAATTGAATGAAATGTGCCTCTCCTTTTACCAGAATAACAGATAAAGTCTCCAGATTGCTTTGTCAAGTGGAGTGCAGTTGAGGATGTTTTACAAAAACTATGTCTGCAAATTCTACACATCTCTGCTTAAAATCATAAGCCAATGGCGTCGTAAAGTCTGCCACTGGTAAACCGGCTTGAAGCAAAGTGGTGCAATCGTTGTAACACAGTAACTTATCCTGATAGGTGTTGCAACCACTGATAAGTTACCAGAGACAATTCTTCCAATAATGTGTGCTTATGTTAGTACAAAACAGAAATGAACTGCGGAGCGCACCAAAGCACGACCTCTTAATATCACTGAACGCTAGGCAGCCTCCACTGCTTAGTCTGTCGGTGGCAAACGATTTTCCACGTAGGTGTTCGCAAAACGAAATGCCAGAAGGCCACCTGTTAGCCCCTATCTAAACACTGTCCTCCGGGTCTCCCACCGAGCGAGGTGGCGCAGTGGTTAAACACTGGACTCTCATTCGGGAGGACGACGGTTCAATCCCGCGTCCGGCCATCCTGATTTAGGTTTTCCGTGATCTCCCTAAATCGCTCCAGGCAAATGCCGGGATGGTTCCTTTCAAAGGGCACGGCCGACTTCCTTCCCCGTCCTTCCCTAATCCGATGAGACCGATGACCTCGCTGTCTGGTCTCCTTCCCCAAAACAACCCCCCAACCGGGTCTCCCCACGGCGCCTTTTCCTTTGTAGGAACGACGTTCACCAAATGTAACAAGGGCAAAAGCTTGGCTTCACTCAGGCCTAATGGCGTACTTCTTTTTTTATGTTTGTAATTATAGAACAAGAAAATAATTGTGCTTTTGCCGTTCTAATTACACTTTTTCAGAATCATTCTCAACAACACACTACGTGTCTCGAATTTAACACCGTCCCGTTATATGCCATCTTGAAGCCTTTATGGAGGGTATGTATTCAGCGTCGGTCTGCCAATAGGCCGAGTTCTGTTATTGTTCCTTGACCTGTCCGAAGTACGTCCCTAACCTAGGCATCTTTCTCTCGGCTTCTCAACGACAGGGGCCACCCAATACCGCCTGCGAATTTCATCATCGGTTGCATGATCGTGAAGTGTCAGGCCAGATGTCCATCGAACAGTTTTGGTTTCCAGTACAGAAAGTCACTAATCTCCTTCTTTTGCCTTAGGTTAAGATTCTCCGTCGAAAAATGCAAAGTTGGTCTTGGATCTTCTAACCACAAACCACACCAGTCGTTGTCTGCCATGTCCGTTAAGCCATACGTTGCTAACGCTGCTTGTGATTTCGGGAACAAGCGATTGTTAATCCGAGGTACTTGAAGATCTTTACCGTTAACCTTTGTGATATCCGTATTATTCGCATCTGTTGGCAGGCATTCAGTCTTCTTTATATTCAAATGAATTCCGGACTGTTCACAGCGGTTTTTCCGTGCTTGGAATTATCACCGAACGTCAGTCTCGTCTTCAGCAGCCAGTAGAGCATTACAAGCATGCAACAGTCACAAAAGTGCTAATTTCTGAAGATTTGTGGCTACCGTGTCAGTTATTATGATGAAGAGATGCGAAGAAAGAGCAGATGCCCGATGGATACCCACAGAAAAAGGAAAGTCACCTGATACATCAGCAGCAGAATGTAATTGACTTTAAGAATCGTGGTAGATTAGACGAACTCATTCAGTTAGTTTTTGAAGTAGTCCATTCTTTCGGAGGCAACGGCCTTGCCGCAGTGGATATACCGGTTCCCGTGAGATCACCGAAGTTAAGCGGTGATGGGCGTGGTCGGCACTTGGATGGGTGACCCTCCAGGCCGCCATGCGCTGTTGCTATTTTTCGGGGTGCACTCAGCCTCGTGGTGCCAATTGAGGAGCTACTCGATCGAATAGTAGGGCTTCGTCAAGAATGCCATCATAACGACCGGGAGAGCGGTGTGCTGACCCCACGCCCCTCCTATCCGCATCCTCCATTGAGGATGACACGGCGGTCGGATAGTCCCGGTAGGCCACTCGTGGCCTGAAGACGGAGTACTTATTCTTTCGGACGGCAAATCATGTAATTTGGCGTAATACACGGTCAGAAGCCTTTTCACGTCCACGAAAGTCAAGTGAAGTTACTTGGACTCCTTACAGGGTTTCTCAGCAATCAACCGATTTGCATCGATACCATCGGCTGTCAAACGGCCTTGTAGAAAAGGGTACTCATTGGTGAAAATATTGACAACTTTGTGTGTTCTGCTAAGGACACCTATTCTGTTTCCGAACGGGGATTGCATCCTCGTGACTAACTGCTCAATGCATCCAGATACCTATTAGCAGATATTAATATGGAATGTGTCCACCTTTCGCGTTTATGATGGCCTAAACTCTGCTGCTTACTTTCAGTGAGGTGTCTGATTGCTTGGGGGGGGGGGGTAATGGCAGCCCATTCTTAGTCATGAGCCGAACCTAAAGAAGGGAATTATGTTGGATTCTGGGCCTTAAGCGGAGTCGACGTTCTAACTCGTACCAAAGGTGTTTCATTGAGTTCAGGTCGGGACTCTGAGCACGCCAGTCCGTTTTAGGAAACAACTGCCTCAGAGATGTAGCTTTATGTCAGGGTGTATTGTCATGCTGATACAATCAAGACTCATCTGTCAGTTCCTCTATTGTACGTAAAGTGTTTTCTAATCCTTCCCGATTTAGCGGTTTCTTAAGTGCAGTAAGAGGCTATACCAAAACCACGGAAGCAACACTACACTGTAACACGCCGTCCTCCATTCCTCACTGTATACAGCTGTCGTGGTAGCTGGCATGCTGGTGACTCGAAACTGACGAGTGAGTCCCTCCGCTGAATTCACACGATTCTTACAGCCCCCTTCCTCAGTACTCAACGATCCCTGTTGATCAGCACATGACGACTGCCTGGTCTCGTTTTAGCAATAGCTGTTACCCCGTGTTTCCACTTCAGTCACCTCAGCAGTAATCGACTTGGGTTGGTTTTAAATGATCCCGATGGATATGTTCTCAGGTGACATGCGATATCTAGCACGAGTTCGAAGTCACTGACCTGTCCTGATCGCCGCCATTCCAACGTTATTACTTCCTTACTGACAACTCAATACTCCCCATCTCGTTTTATGCTGGCGTATCCATCTGTAGTGGCATCTCTTGGTAATTTATGCATTATATGGGTGTGTCAGAAAGCTTTTGATAAGATAGTGTGTTACTAAACACAGCTTTCCGAAATGCCTTCACAAAAGAAGGCGAAGTAAATATTCCAGAATTCGAATCGAGGACAGCTGCCGACGTGAGTAACGTAGAAGTAAATATCCTCGGAGTAGTGAAGCAACTTAAATCACTTTATAAAAGCAAGTCTTCTGGTCCAGACTGTATACCAGTTAGGTTCCTTTCGGAGTATGCCGATGCATTAGTTCCATAGTTAACAATCATTTACAACCGATCGCTCGACGAAAGTTCTGTACCCAAAGACTGGAAAGTTGCACGGGTCACATCAATATTCAAGAGAGGTAGTAGGAGTAATCCACTAAATTACAGGCCCACATCGTTAACGTCGATATGCAGCAGGATTTCAGAACATATATTGTGTTCGAACATTATGAATTACCTCGAAGAAAACGGTCTATTGATACACAGTCAACATGGGTTTAGAAAACATCGTTCCTATGAAACACAACTAGCTCTTTATTCACATGAAGTGTTGAGTGCTATTGACAAGCGATTTCAGATCAATTCCGTATTTCTGGATTTCCGGAAGGCTTTTGACACTGTACCACACGAGCGGCTCGTAGTGAAATTGCGTGCTTACGGAATATCTTCTGAGTTATTTGACTGGATTTGTGATTTCCTGTCAGAGAGGTCACAGAAGTAATTGACGGAAAGTCATAGAGTAAAACATAAGTGATTTCTGGCGTTCCCTAAGGTAGTGTTATAGGGCCTTTGTTGTTCCTTATCTATATAAACGATTTGGGAGACAATCTGAGCAGCCGTCGTAGGTTGTTTGGAGAGGACACTGTCGTTTATCGACTAATAAAGTCATCAGAAGATCAGAACAAACTTCAAAACGATTTAGAAAAGATATCTGAATGGTGCGAAAATTGGCAGTTGACCCTAAACAAAGAGAAGTGCGAGGTCACCCACATGAGTGCTAAAACGAACTCTTTACTTCGGTTACACGATAAATCAGTCTAATCTAAAACCCGTAAATTCAACTAAATACCTAGGTATTACATTTACGAGCAACTTAAATTGGAAGGAACACACAGAAAATGTTGTGGGGAAGGCTAACCAAAGACTGCGTTTTATTGGCAGGACACTTAGAAAACGTAACTGACCTATTAAGGAGACTGCCTACACTACGCTTGTCCGTCCTCTTTTAGAATCCTGCTGCGCGTTGTGGGATCCTTACCAGATAGGACTGACGAAGTACATCGAAAAAGTTCAAATAAAGGCAGGACGTTTTGTATTATCGCGAAATATGGGAGAGAGTGTCACAGAAATGATACAGAATTTGGGCTGGAAATCATTAAAAGAAAGGCGTTTTTCGTTGCGAAGGAACCTACTCACGAAATTCCAATCACCAACTTTCTCCTCCGAATGAGAAAATATTTTGTTGACACGGAACTACATAGGGAGGAACGATCACCACACTAAAATAAGGGAAATCAGAGCTCGTACGGAAAGATATAGGCGTTCATTCTTCTCGCGCGCTATACGGGATTGGAATAATAGAGAATTGTGAAGGTGGTTCGATCAACCCTCTGCCAGCCACTTGAATGTGATTTGCAGAGTATCCATGTAGATGTAGATGTAGAAATTGTTTAGAGGTGCGGTGTACGTTTTACGTTCAGAATAACAAAGAATACTGATGATTAGTGGAGTAAGGAAATGTTTTGTTTTCGCTTGGGCGATCTGACGTTACCTGTATTCACGCCGGACTGCATCGATGAATCCACGATGTATTCCTCGCACGATTACTAGCTACGGGTTGTCAAGTGTACGCTGTAATTTAGCACAGTACAAATCGTCAGCGGCAAGCGCTCCACGAACTCTGGAGCGCGGCCGGCGCTGGAGAGCGACTATCCCTGGAAGGGCCTGTCAGTGGGAGCAGCGCCGGAGCGTGGCCGCTGCCGATAGAGACGTCCGGGGAGGCGCAAAGTGGCGATCCGGCGCGCCCAGCCCTCCGCCGTGGCCCCAAATTGCGGCAATGGGCCGCCATTATCTGGCCGGCGGGCGAACCATGCGTCTTGCTCACCGTGACGGCCACGCGCTGACCGGAGCTGTTATTTGTGGCGCCTCGGCTAGGCTAGACAAGCCTCGCCGAAAACTGAGGGGCAGGCAGCACTCGACCACTCGGGCACGTCAGTCGCCCTAGGGAAGCAGGCGGAAAGCGTACCTTCGTTCATTGTTTCGAAACACAAAGGCGTCTCTGGATTTTGCGTTCACTAAGGATACAGGTCCTGTGATAGCGGTATGCACATATGCAAATGGCAGTAGTATCGCTTCACACATGTTAAAGAAAGGGCAGTACATTGGCGAAGCTGTCATTTGTACACATGAGAGTGATGTGAAAAGGTTTCCGACGTGGTTATGGCCGCACGACAGGAATTAAAAGACTTTGGGTGCGAAATGGAAGTTGGAGCTAGACGCATGGGACAATCGTTAGGGATACTAAAGTGTAGACTTTCACGGCCGGAAAGGGGTGGTCGAGCGGTTGTAGGCGCTACAGTCTGGAACCGCGCTACCGCTACGGTCGAAGGTTCGAATCCTGCCTCGGGCATGGATGTCTGTGATGTCCTTAGGTTAGTTAGGCTTAAGTAGTTCTAAGTTCTAGGGGACTGATGCCCTCAGCAGTTAAGTCCCATAGTGCTCAGAGCCATTTGAACCACGGCCGGAATGTCATGTCCATTATGATTATCCGGGCTGTTATGCCGTGGTCGGTTGATGAATTTTGTCGCAATTCCCAACGTTTCGTCCCCGTCTGCGGGAGACATCTTGAAGGGGGTCTGTAGCTCGATGGAAGGTCCAACACACCCGCTGGCTCGCTACTGACTGCCGCTAAATTCTGTGTCCGCGTGCTCCAGCGGCCCACTCAGTACACCGCAAACCCACGCACACGGATCGTTATTTGCACCGGGATTCGAACCACCACCCACAACAGAAGCGGGGTGTTATCAAGACGTTAGCGGAGAGAACTAGAAATATTTGTGAACCTGAGTTGCTCGACGCGGAGATGGAACATCTCCACAATACACTAATGAAGAACTGATATTCGTCCGCCGAAATAAAACGTGCGTTGAGACAGCCACACAGAGATCATAGTGACGTACAGGCTACTACAAAATCTAAGGTTTTCCTGTCGTTTGTTAAAAATGTAACGGAAAGAATAGGGAGGATCTTGACGAAGAGGAATATTACCTTAATTTACAAGCACACCAGGAAGATACAGGAATACCTTAAACCTGCCAGGGACGCTCGCAAACCATTGGAAAAAGCTGGAGTGTATAGGATCCCGTGCAGCTGTGGAGATGTTTATGTGGGTACCACTAAAAGAACTGTTTCAAAAACATTTGGAAGAGCACAAGGGCAATTGTAGAAGAGGAGAAACGGAACGATCAGCTGTTGTGGAGCATGCTTTCCAGCCAGGGAACCACCATATTCGTTTCGAGGAGACGCAAGTACTAGCTGCCACAAGCGGATATTACGAAAGGCTCTACAGGGAGGCAATCGAAATCGCTAAACAGCCTAATAATTTCAATCGAAAGGAGGAGGGCGTGAAATTAAACAATATATGGATGCCGGTGTTAAAGAAGATGTGTACCACCCGTCCACTACTGGGTGATGGCAACGGCGATGGACGGCAGCGGACAGCGGCCAATTGCACTGACGTTTTCAAAACACGTGACGTCACGCCGCGGCGCGGGAGCGCGCGGACACGGAATTTAGCGGCAGTCAGTAGCGAGCCAGCGGGTGTGTTGGACCTTCCATCGAGTTACAAACCCCCATCAAGATGTCTCCCGCAGACGGGGACGAAACGTTGGGAATTGAGACAAAATTCATCAACCGACCACGGCATAACAGCCCGGATATTCATAATGGACAATCGTTAGGGAATTCAATATTCCAAGACGCCAATGTCAAGAGTGCCAAATTTCAGGCATTATTTCTCACCACTCACTACTGAGAACGAAGTAGCCGACGGTGTTCATTTAAGGACTGAGAGACGCGGCTTTTGTGTACAGTTGTCAGTGCTACCAGACAAGCAACACTGCGTGAAATAACCGCAGAAATCTATGTGGGACGTACGGCGACCGTACTAGTTAGGATGGTGCGGCAAAACTTGACGTTATTGGTCTATGGCAGCAGCTTCAGCGCCTCTCCTGGGCTCACGACCATATCGGTTGCGCCTTAAACGACTGACGGTGGCCTGGTCAGACGAGTCCAAATTTCAGTTGGTAAGAGCTGATAGAAAATTTCGAGTGTGGCGCAGATCCCATGAAGCCATGGAGCACGGTTGTCAACAAGGCACTGTGCAAGCTGGTAGTGGCACCATAGTGGTGCGGGCTGTTCTATATGCTATTGAAAGTCCTCTGGTCCAACTGAACCGATCATTGACCATTCGCAGTCCATCATGGACTTCATGTTCCCAAACAACGATGGTATTTCGGTGGATGACAACGCGCCACGGGGCAACAGTTCCAGCGCCCGAAATGACTCTCTTCGAACATTTATTGGACATAATCTAGAGTTCAGTTCAAGGACAAAATCCTGAACCCGCGATACTTTCGTAATTATGGACGGCTGTAGAGGCAGAATGGCTTGTTGTGTCCACGATACCTCGACTTGCTGCACTACGCCGGGACAAATGAGGTCCGACACGATATTAGGATGTATCTCATGGCTTTTATCACCTCAGTGTGGTGTCCCTTCGGGTTGTAGACAGCGTATGTACAGGGTGGTTCTAATTAAACTTTCGCTGCTTCACATGGCCCCCATGAAAAACGAGTGATAGTAGGACAGTGAAACTTCAGGGAAATTTTACAAGGCCACGCAGAGGAGAAATAACGAATAAACTATAGAAAGAAACACATTTCAATTTCCACATAAGAGGTTAACATTTGTTAATAACGTACCAAGTTTGTAAGTAGGCTGTTTAGGTTTTTTTTATTGGTAACGCCACGTAGCGCTCTGTATGAAAATCACTGGCTGTGCTGTGAGCAGTCTGTGGCTGGTTTGCGTTGTTGTTTGCTATTGTAGTGTTGGGCAGCTGGATGTTAACAGCGCGTAGCGTTGCGCAGTTGGAGGTGAGCCGTCAGCAGTGGTGGATGTGGGGAGTGAGATGGCGGAGTTTTGAGAGCGGATGATGTGGACAGAGACAGTAAATTTGTAAGGCTGGATGCCATGAACTGATATATATATTATGACTTTTGAACACTATTAAGGTAAATACATTGTTTGTTCTTTATCAAAATCTTTCATTTGCTAACTATGCCTATCAGTAGTTAGTGCCTTCAGTTGTTAGACTCTTTTACTTAGCTGGCAATATTGGCGCTCGCTGTATTGCAGTAGTTCGAGGACGAAGATTTTTGTGAGGTAAGAATTCGTGGAAGATAGAGGTTATTGTTAGTCAGGGCCATTCTTTAGTAGGATTTTTGAAAGTCAGATTGCGTTGCGCTAAAAATATTGTGTGTAAGTTTAGTGTTGATCAGAATAAGTAAAGAGAGTAATGTCTCAGTACGTTCAGTTTTGCTCAGCTGTTTGAAAAGCAAATAATGTAAGAGGTTTATCAGCACAGTCAATCATAAATTTTTCTAAGGGGACGTTTCAAGTTCACGTTACAAACGTTCCTCAATGTATCACCATGTGCACCCACGACAGCCTGGAACCGCACTTGAGCTACCATTTCACAATTGTTCGCAGAACGTTTCGAACGTTGGAACATGGGATGTTCAGCTGACGTGACGCAGGTCATGCACTGCTTGAATACTGCACAGTGCGTCCAGCATTCTCAGCCATGACAACAGTAACTTCAACTATTTGTGGGGCAAGTGGCCGTCGGCCTCTCCCGTGAGCAATTCTCAGATCACCAGTTAATTCGAACTCACGAATCAAGGAAAACCTTTCCGCAGTCCTTAAATGCGTCGATACTCACAAAGAGCTGCAGCACTATTAGTGTCCTTTTGATGAAACAGCTTTACGCGTAAAGCCCTGCTCACCTCGCCTAGACACACGTTAACTGTGTAATGAACACTGATCTGGCGTTTGAACCTAATTATCTGTACCAGTACCTGAATCTAACGAAACTTCGTGACGGTAAGACCACTAACAACGCAAATCCATAAACACACCGTCTGAGCCTCATCCCCATAAAGTAGGATACCCATACGGTTAATTGCTTTCTGTCCACGCTGTCTGAAGTAGCAAAAGTTTTTTTATAATTAGCGTGTAATATACCGTGACGAAATCCACTTCCAGTAGTGGCTGAAACGTTGGTCCATCATTTCTTCAACACGAAACAGTCTACATCTCAGAGGAATTGATAGCGTCCACGAAAGCCAACAATTTACGTAATACACAGTGTTATAAGCCCTCGCTAAAAAATATTTATTTATTCATCAGGTTCCGTATGAGCCAGAGCTACCTGATCATAAAATGAGTCCGTACATAATTTACAGAAAGGTGTTTAGAACATTATAAACAAAAATAATTAAAGAATTAATCGAGAAGAGTAAATAAAACGTAACAGAGAAATGTTCTGACCTAGTCCTGATGAGAATTCGGGGTTCAATTCTGCTCGTAGAGGGTACAGTTTGTTACTGTCGCCCCCGCTTCCAGCGTGCACCAGTTGTCAACGATTTTAGCAGTAGTTAGCGACACCCACCTCTGCAACGCACAGGCAACACTGATTAGTACAGCCGAACGACTTGTATGGCGTAGCCATAATAAACTATACACACAAACATTACTCGCCAATCAGTCTGCCTACCAGTGAAAGCCGTATCAAAACTCTACTTATTTCCTCAGATGAGCTTTCTCATCAGGCAGAAAACCCGGCAGGTGACTTTAATTCAAATTATGTATAGATTCTGGTCAAAATTCCCCTACTCTCTGGGGGTGCGGTGGCTGTTTACTTTCGTTCTTTCCCTTCAAATACTGACTCCTCCGTAGCTGATCTGCTTGCAGCTCCAATCATTGCCATGCCACGACATGCCACTGCAAGTCACAGTTACATTTGGAAGAGGTAACAAAACATGTATTACACACATACCATTACTATAAACAATGCAATACACACAAAGAATATCCTCGTGAATCAGTGGATCTGCTAGTGCAAGAAAATGTTCAAATGTGTGTGAAATCTTATGGGACTTAACTGCTAAGGTCACCAGTCCCTAAACTTACACACTACTTAACCTAAATTATCCTAAAGACAAACACGCACACCCATGCCCGAGGGAGGACTCGAACCTCCGCCGGGACCAACCGCACAGTCCAGGACTGGTAGTGCAAGACCTGTCAAAATTCCTACAGTATTTCCTGAGATTGGTCTTCACATATAGACACAAAATCGTGACAGGGTATTTTATCTTATAATACGCATGGATATAAATAACAGCAAAACACGTACTATATTTTGATGTGATGATGATGATAATAGTAATAATCATAAATATCATTTTAAAAGTATTCATCCGGAAGACGTCTTTAATTTGTCCTTTCGGCGATATATGTTTTTCTCTAGTGATATATACTTCTAAATCGTTACATTTGCCCTCTAGGCATTCCAGGTTAACCAAGGTAAGAAAGGGATTGTTTTGTATTGTATTGCATGTTAAACGGGAGCCTAGAAACGACGGAGAGGCTCCGTCCCCGCCGCAGCCGCAGTGGTCCACAACCCCACGACGACTACCACAGTCCACTTCACCCCTCCGCCGTCCCACACCGAACCATTCTTTCAGGGTTACAGTGCGGTTGCCCCCCACCCCCCCCCCCCCCCGTCACACACACACACACACACACACACACACACACACACGGAACGTCTCACACCAGGCGAATGTAGCCCCTATGTTCGCGTGGTAGAATAATAGTGGTGTACGCGTACATGGAGAACTTGTTTGCGCACCAATCGCCAACATAGTGTAGCTGAGGCGGAATGAGGGGAACCAGCCCGCATTCGCCGAGTCAGATGGAAAAGCGTCTAAAAACTATCCACAGACTGGCCGGTTCATCGGACCTCGACACAAGTCCACCGGGTGGATTCGTGCCAGGGACCAGGTGCTCCTTCCCAATCCGGAAAGCCATGCGTTAGACCGCACGTCCAACCGGGTGGGCGAAGAAAGGGATAATCTTGGTTTTATTATTAATTCACGGGCACTGGAGACGTGCAGCGGCATATTGGTACCTTCTGACCAAATTGGGAACTAATTTTTTTCCAGTGTAAATCCGTTTCGCATTAACGCCTTAGCATATTTATTACAGTTCACTCTGGATCTTCATGAGTAGCTGCACTTCCATTATAACCACCATGTATTTTGGCTCCTCACTGCATCCTTTTCAGCGTCACGGAGCGTGACGTCACAGATAATATCTATATTATTAAGACTGTTGTTAGTGTGCATTAAAAGTATCAGACCGAATCACATAATCGTAGTTTTTCTGGTGATTAATGGTTTTGGTTATCTAAGAACTGCCATCAGATCAATTTCAGGTGCACATGAGGAGCCATTGCACGGTGCCATTGTTACTAACAAGTGTGCTGGCGTTAGCTGTTGCCAGCACACCGGTCGACCAAAATGTAGCGTGATGATCGATAGTAGGTGCTGGATCAAGCGCGCCTATCACGAGAGAGGCCAGAGACACACCGACAAGCAAGACGCCGCCAACGCCCTCTCGACGGCACGTATTTAGGCCGCCGTCGCTGACCAGAGGGTGTCACTGCCTCACTACCAATTCACATCACAGGCTACGACAGCATCTAGCAGGTCAGGGATTTTCTCCTGCCTCGAGATGACTGGGTGTTTGTGTGTTCTCATCATTTCATGATCATTCATGAAAGTAGATAGATTAGGCTGAGCAAAGGTTGGGAATTTGTACGGGTGCTGAGAACTGCGCAATTGAGCGCCCTCCAATCCAATCACCATCATCATCATCATCATCATCATCATCATCATCATCAGTATCTAGAAACCACATTAGTGTAACAGCAAGATTACCGATATTGTCTGCAACAGGACTACTCATGTTAAGTAGCTGCTTCTTGTACATTAAGATCCGTGTTAATCCACGTGTGCATTTATATTGGAGAAAGAGGATACCGGCCACCCATAACAGCACACTCTCCCTTGCTTCGTACGGTACAACACTCGACACCAAGTGTACGCCGACTTGTCGGAAACCTCTCTAGACTCGTAGACAAACCACGTGCAGTGATACTTCTCGGAAATACTCCCAAGTTCTGTCTCAGTCCATGCTAAGACGGTTAATAGTTTCTCACCTCAGCTGCTGGAGCTTCACATGGAATCAGTTTACTTTGTGTATTATCATGCTTCTTATTTGTTGTATAAAGTTCGTTTCGGTCACACGTATTCACTTGGTGTTGCAGTTTTCGCAAACGTCTGTATCTAAGTTTATTTTACAGTTCAACTTAGGACGACTTTCATAGCTATTCCAGTTAGCATGACCTTTCAACAAGTGCGATAATATTAGATATGAGCACTAACAGAGTTTGACTGGGGGAAGGGTGAAGGGAGGGTGAGATAACTGTCACAACCTTCTTGAAGAGCGTAAACCGGTGAGAACTAATTCGGTATCAAAATTGCTTTCCACCCAGTTCATTGTGCAACAGAGTTATGGTATTTTGCAGAAAAGTTAGAAAAGCTTTTCATCAATATTTTAGAGTGTTCATATTTCACAATTATTAAGCACGGATTTTACATTACATATTAATAATTTGCAGATCTTGAAAGCGTAGCGTAGTGTGAAGAATGGGAACGACATTGGATGTTCACAATAATTACCTCCTCCTGTGTCTTCCCTTCACACAATCACTTGTAGAATACTACATGCATTCACTGTGTGTGTGAGACATTTAATACGCAGTTACTGTTTATTATGTTCTGAAATCTTCAACGTTTAAAACAATTTTTCGTTTTGTTTCAGGTAAGAGGACGACTTCGAGGGATCGAATGGACTTTGACATATTTTGTAAGTTAGAATTATTTCCTAATCTAGATACCGATATGCTTATTCAGTGCCCCTGTACTGTACTGCAGTTGCATGAACGAGAATATCGTTTCAAGTTCACAGTCTCTACTTTAAGACTCCCAAAGTTACATACACAGGTTATACAGGGTGAAAATTATTGAACTATATGAAATAAAATCGTCATAACATCTAAACGGTTTGCGTTACGACGTTTAAACTTCACGGTTGGCTGGGGCCGGGGGGGGGGGGGGGGGCTGTTTGGACTTAGTGTTGTGAATTGGCAGGAGCCAATTCACGGGGTTTGGAGGAAGCCGAAAGGCACGCGTTTAACTCACGGAGGCTAGCGTGAGGTCTGGAACAGGTAAAGTAATTATACCATCAAGAAAAGTACGTAGATTCAGGAATACTTAACTTTAATCCATAATTGGTGAACATCGGTCTGACTGTACATGCATCACAAGATAAATAGGAATTGACAATGGCGCCTTGCTAGGTCGTAGCAAATGACGTAGCTTAAAGCTATGCTAACTATCGTCTCGGCTAATGAGAGCGTAATTGTCAGTGAACCATCACTAGCAAAGTCGGCTGTACAACTGGGGCGAGTGCTAGGAAGTCTCTCTAGACCTGCCGTGTGGCGCCGCTCGGTCTGCAATCACTGATAGTGGCGACACGCGGGTCCGACGTATACTAGCGGACCGGGGCCGATTTAAAGGCTAGCAAGTGTGGTGTCTGGCGGTGACACCACACTTAGTATGCGCATTATGGTTTGGTTTAGCGACGAAGCTCACTTCATTTGGGTGAGTTTGACAATAAGCAAAGTTGGCGCATTTTGGGGGACTGAGAATCCGCATTTCACGATCGGGAAGTCTTTTCATCCTCAACGGGTGACTGTGTGGTGTACAATGTCGAGTCACGGAATAATCGGTGCGATATTCTTTGATGACACGGTGGCCACCGAACGGTACGTGAAGGTTTTGGAAGATGATTTCATGCCCATTATCGAAAGCGACCTGATTCCGACAAGATGTGGTTCATGCAAGGGGGAGCTCGACATCATCCAAGCAGATGAGTGGTGTCCTGGAGGAGCACTTTTGGGGATCGCCTTGTGACTCTGAGGTACCCAGAGGCCACTGGCATGGGCCTCGATTGGCCACCATATTCTCCGGATCTGAAGACATGCGATTCCTTTCTGTGGGGCTAGAATAAAGACAAGATGTACAACAATATGCCCAAAACCATTGCCGAGCTAAAAACAGCCATTCAGATCTTCGACAACATCGATGTTCCGACACGTCAGCGGGTTATGCAGAATTTCGCTATTCATCGGCGCCACAACATCGCCAATGATGACAGACATATCGAACATGTCATGACCTAAATTCGAATATCTGAAGTGACGTTTACACGATGAATTAAGTGTGTGCACGCCGTAGTTTGTAACTATATATATACGTCAATAGTGTGTGTGAAAGCCGTATTTGTTTCGTTCGGCATGGTACGTAGTGCTCAGTTTCATCGAACACTTTCGAAATTTCAGCTAGTAAACACGTTGCACAAAAAATAACTCACGCAAACTACGAAAGTTTATCAATTTTTTTCCAATTTCCCTTGCAGCAAGTGAGACATGTGTAGGAACAAATGGGGGAATTTCAGGATGCTACGTTCAGAGGCCTTTTGTATGTGATTGTACAGGGTGGCGCACGAAATGTGTTACCAATTGTTTCTTTTACAATTTACGACGCACATTAGATATCCCGGTGGGATCTCTACAGCAGTACCAGCAGAGCTTGGAAAAATAAATGAGTTACGAAATGACGTGTAATTCACGATACTGCCGCTAGGAGACTAGGAAGCAGCAATGGCTGACAATGGAAGACTGACGACACAGCAACGATCGGCAATTGTGTTACTTTTTCATGAAACGAAAAACCTTGTTGTGAGGCATTTTCGACAACAGTTTAACACACGATGGGTCCCTTGCAAGAAGACCATCCACGGGTTGTACTCTAAATTTGTACAGAAAGGAACAGTATTGGAAGCGAAGCGACCTCGGCCTAAGCCTGTTTGTTCGCCGGAGAATATTGAAGAGGTAACAGTTGCTGTACAGAGAAGTCCCGGGAAATGGTGTAGAAAGGCAGCAGTGCAACTGGGAGTATCCAGACGCTCCGTTTAACGCATTCTTAAAAGTGACCTCCATATGTACCCATACAAGATGACCTGAGCACAGAAGCTCACTGAAGAACACAAGCAGCAGAGACTACTGTTTGCTCAGTGGGCGGAGGATAGGGAAGAAACTCTCAACAACGTTTGGTTTTCAGACGAGGCGCATTTTCATTTATACGGTGTTGTTAACAAACAAAATGTACACTTTTGGGCCACTGAAAACCCACAAGTGCTTCATGAACGACAACCTAATGCTCCGAGGATTACAGCGTGGGCAGCAATTTCCAGTCACGGTTTTATTGGAGCCTTTTTCTTTGAAGAAACTGTGAACAGCGAGCGTTACTTGAGCATGCTTCGCAATAGCTTCATTCCACAGCTTCTTCCTACTGCCTTGCCCTTCAACACGCAGTGGTTCATGCAAGATGGAGCAAGGCCACATACTGCAGACACTGTGTTGGAGTTTTTACACGAGCATTTCGACATGCGGATCATTTCACTCAGGTTTCCAGGTCGCTTCAATGACGGACAAAATTGGCCCCCCAATAGTCCAGACGTCAATACATGTGACTTTTTTCTTTGGGGGTACCTAAAGGAAAAAATTTTCCCGAAACGTCCACATGATTTAATGGAGCTCAGAAGACTTATTCTTCAAGCTTGCAGTGAAACTACGGAAGACATGTGCCGTAGGGTAATCACTAACTACAGTGTTCGTTTGAAGGAAGTTACGAAACGAAATGGTGGACATATTGAGCATGTGCTGAGTTAGAACACTTCTCCATGGATGGGCCCTTCATTGTAGTATATCTTCCTTTCAGATTGTGTTGACAATAAATTTTATATTCAAAAACAAAATGGTAACACATTTCGTGCGCCACTCTGTATTTGACTGTCTGTGTATTGTATTTCTAGAAGCGTGTATTGGCGACCAGCCCAGCATTTGGCTAAAGGAGCGTGGGAAAGCGTCTAAAAACCACACTCAGGATGGGCGGTACATCAGCCGCTGTCGTTATTTCGTCGCGCGAACTCGTTCCCGGTCACGTCTGACTCAGCTCCCTGGCTCGAAAGGTAGAGCGCTATGCGTCACTCTATACGAGCAGTAGATATTTTCAATCCTTTAAACGATATTCGCCGATCAGAGAAGCACGGTACGGCATTCCCCTTTAAGGATTCCTGCCGTTCTAAGAGCTGCGATTGGGAAGGAGGAAACTGCGACACAGCTAGGTCACTTACGGAGAAGTTGACGGACGGCTAGAGAGCACTTGACGACGGAGGCGACAGTTAATCCCCGGTGCTTCCTCGCAGACCGGCGGGCCAGGTGGCTCGGGCTCCGTGGCTCGCTTCGCTTAGTCGCGATTACGGCCGCAGCAGCCCCCGCCTAATTGCATCCGTTTCTGGGAATCGCAATTGCCGGCCATTACACCGAGGCTGCGGACCCACCACGCCGTTCTCCGCTCGCAAGAAAGCTGACGGAGTCTCCCGTCACGGCACCATCGCGCGCTCTGACTCACCGCGCTCTCAGCTGTTCCGGTAGTGTGTTCTAAGTGCACTCTCGAGGTGCGCCTTCACATCACCATACTCCGCAAGCTTTAGTACCTGTTGCACTCACGGCTAATGCAGTGGAGGATATTGTGTCGGTACCTTCTGTATGCTAACGATTTCCTTAAGAGAAATATTTGTTGCTAAAAGGAATACTTTTTTTGACTCTGGTAAGTACACAACCTGACAAAAACGTGAAAGACACAGAGATGTGGTCGGAAGTCAACATAATGCTGTGTCTTTACATCTCTCTGTGTCATCTTGCTCATTCCGAAAGTCCACCGTAGCGCCGTACGTATCATTTATGGAGAATACCAAATTTCTTCAAAACCTCCTTTCAAATCTAAAAGTTCGTCTTTCAGACTGCTCTAGTCAGCAGCGCTGTCTGCTCTGTGAAACGAACGTCTGCCATTACCAAACATCTGGAAAAGGTGGTGACAATCCGTATGAGTCAGACCCAAAGCATCCAAGAACGGAACACATTCCTCCTTTTCCCCCCAAGGGGCTCACCCTCTTTGGCGAGTTCCTGCTGGGCTACCAACGACCCCAGCCTTTGCAACACCTCTTCCCTTTCCGTGTTGCATGTCTATCCTCCTGCTATTCTTTTTCCCCTCCTTTGGGGCACATGTCTTGGGTATTTTCGGGAATGCATTCTAAGGTTTCAGTAGCTCGCCATCGGAACAGCCCTTCATCTATTTTTCTCCTTCTTTCTCCATCTCTTCCGTTCGCTTCAGCGTCTCAGATCTCTGTTTTTATATTCTCTCTCCCTGTGTGCGGCCGGCCCACGCGTTTGACCCGTAACAGGTGACTGGGTAATGCGTAATTCCCAGCCCCGGATCGACAGGCAGGGTTCGCACACACACCCTGGTACAGGCCATGTCCAGAATGGGGTGACTGCCTGATCTGTCACCTACCCAATAGACAATTTTTCGCTCTGTCTGGCGTTCTGGAGGTGTGATGTGAGGTGTATGCAGTCACCTAAGTCAGATGAGCCCCCCTCTGAGGTGAGGGGGGGCGGGGGGTGTAACTTCCCCCTCACTTACCGACCTTAATGACAGTAAAAATTAAACCGCATCTAATGGAAATTTGGGAAAAGCAATCGTCCCGAAATTAATCTGTCGGTATAGGGGGAGGAAAGGATTACATCTAAATGAAAGGAAAAAAGCAAATGAAACTGGTGGAAATTAATTTTGCAAAGGCGTAAAATTAATAAAGAAAGTAAATGTGCGGTCGTTACGTTAACAATTAGCTGGCGTTAATTACATATTTGAGATTTGGGGAAAATTACGGTCGCCAGTCCTATGGACAACTACTATAATAAGTGAAAAAGAAACGTTATTGCACATATAATTAGCACTGAAAGCGTGGCAACTGAAGGTTGGCACGTGTTGTGTGAAAACTGAATGTTTGTCAGAAGTAATCAATTTCGCTACACTCTGACTTAATTTAGAAAAAGAATTAATAAAACTGGAAAATTTAAAGTTAATTTAGTGACCGAAATTAATAGTGAACTTTGTTTCTGAAGCACTACGAAATTCAATAAAATAAGGTTAGTCGTGGGCTACCTCAACAATCATTTCAAGATCTACTGGAATCTACGCAATTTAGAAATAAGAGATTTAACTTTGAACTTTAATTAAATGATTCTGAACAATTAACAATAGTAAAATTTAGTACGTATCAAGCTGAGGTGCAGTCACAGGTAACCTAAAATATGGTAACAAAACTCGCACTCTTAATTTGTGCTTGTGTAATCTACATATTGTAGCCAGCTATAAATACCTTAACTGAACTTTGAAATTAAAGCAGTGAAATCGAATGATATTACTTTAATGCTGGCGTTTGAATTTCAATGACACTCTAGTTTATTTCGGAAAAGGCAGGGACCCTGCTTGATAATGCAATTGGGACAATGAGCAACAAAGGTTCATGCTAAGTTGCTGTATTTTAGTGATAGTTTGAAAAGCTGAGGTCTGCCACACAGTTCTAAAACTTTACGTGCTTTCAGTCTTACTTGTTGGTTGACTGAAAATTTTAAGTCGTCGATCGAGGAGGTGGCGACAGTCACTCATTGTCGGCCGTAGCTGTTGCAGAAGCTGGATGTTAGCGCGCCTTCTTCTCGACACGGTCACCAGGCGAAACGGGCTCTTGATGTGTGCCTGCTAATGTTTCCCGTCCGCGACACCGTGTCAGAAACTATCATAGCAAGTCGAGTGCAATTACATGCTGCCAAACCCCGGAAGCGCGGCAACTTGCGGGAGTGTCACTCAACACACCTGCTCCACTGCCCTACTCTAGCTGGACTCCGCTCTGCCCGCGCTCCACGTGGCAGAGTTAACACTACCAAAGATCCTAAACACTTTGGTTCAAATGGTTCAAATGGCTCTGAGCACTATGGGACTCAACTGCTGAGATCATTAGTCCCCTAGAACTTAGAACTAGTTAAACCTAACTAACCTAAGGACATCACAAACATCCATGCCCGAGGCAGGATTCGAACCTGCGACCGTAGCGCTCTTGCGGTTCCAGACTGCAGCGCCTTTAACCGCACGGCCACTTCGGCTGGCTAAACACTTTGGTTCTCCACACGACCTATCGATGTAATCGTTCGATAGCATAGCTTTCCCTAGGCAAGACCCAGCGTAAAAATACAAATAGTATTTACAAAACAAACCAATTATACATCGACATAAATGCATAAATATAAATATATACAAATTGTAAAACAATTAAAATATATAAAGACACAGAAATGTCGTATCTGCAGGTAACAAAATAAGGAAAGAATCTATAGTACAATAGATGGAAACAGGTGGGTATGCATTTCCGGCGTTACTGGGGGGGAGGCGGGGGGGGGGCGGGGGGGGGGGGAGGAGCAGTTGGAAGAAGCGCGCCGTTGGAGATGCAGGCATTCATGGGGGATTTTTTTGCAATGACCCAGTCACTATCTCAGTCCACTTCTACTAAACGTAAACGGAATGAGGCTAAAGATTCAAGGATTCCCCCAGGTGAATCTCGGTACCTCGTGGTATCACATACTGAAGGAGATCAGTCCTTTGCTGTGCTTAATCCATTTATTATTCAGAAAGATGTTGATGCAATTGCAGGCCCTGCGAAAACCTGCTTTCGCTTATGTGATAGGACTTTGCTTCTGAAGACCAATTGTGATTTTCAGACCCAACAACTGTTCACATCTTTGCTCCTCCATGGCTATCCTGTTCGTGTTGAGGCCCATCGAACACTGTATTCTTCGTGTGGTATTATTTACACTTGGCTGCTTGATGGTCTGACCGACGGAGAAATCCAAACTTACCTCTTTGATCAGTACATCACTGCAGTCCACTGCGTAATGAAAAAGGTTGATGCAACCTTAATGCCCTCACACACTCTTTTTTTTTTTCTCACGTATGATCGAGTAGTGCTTCCATCGAAGATCAGAGAAGGCTTTGCAGTCGTCATGGTCCCACCGTACATTCCAAACCTGATGCGTTGCTACCAGTGCCAACGTTACTACAACACTTTCTTGTCCTGTCAAAAGACGGCTAAATGCGTTATTTGTGGTAGGGATGCTCATGGGGGCGATTGCCTCCCTCCACCTCTCCACTCTATCAGTTGCAATGGCGATCATGCTGTCTCACTCCATGAATGTCTCGTGTACCTCGATCAGAAGGCCGTCCAGGAGATCTGGGTGAAGGAAAAAGTACCTTACACTGTCGCTCGCAAGTTGTTGGTTAGTCGATAGCCCTGCATTTCACCATCTGGCACATATAGTACCGTTCTGGCTATGCCTCGCTCCACTAAGGACATGACAATGCACACTTGCGACATCTAGTTCAGCATTGCAGTTGTAAAATCACCCACTATCACTGTAGCATCTCCGTCTCCTTCCCCTACAGCTGCGCAACAAGCCACCAAATTTTCTGCTCCGGCGGCAGTATCACCTGTCACATAACTGGCAGGCCGGAAAGGACAAAAAGATTACTCTCGCAAAGACTTTTTATGTCCTTCCAATCAATGGCTCTAAGAAATGGAGTAAAGACGAAAGGTCTTCTCCTTCCCTGACTTGGAGATCCTCTTCAATGGTGTCGCCGCGTGATATTCTCACCCAGCTGATCTCCGTGTCGCCAGTATCCACCGCCTACCATTTTCCTGTCCTGGAATCCGCACCTGACAGAGGGAGACCGCCAAAGTCTCTGTAGATTTCATGGAACATCATCCTCTGCGCCCTGTAGCAGTGAGTCTTGGAAGGCTAACACTCGGCAGCCACAGAGATGACTACGCTATATTTGTTCCCCACTCCCCTCTTCTCCAATGCCACATTTATGGCATTGGGTCCAACAAGGAGGAATTACAGCTGCTCTTGGTATCGCAGCGTCCGGTTATTTTCTGCCTCCAAGAAACAAAATTTTGTCCTTGTGACCACTTTGACCTCTTCCATTTCCTTCCAGTACACTTTGGCCTTCCCACTGAGAACAGTATCGCATCTCATGGGGGAGTCGTGCCCCTTATTCGGGATGATGTCCATAGCCAAACTATGTCACTGAACACCCAGCTGTAGCAGTCTGAGCCGCGGGGGATTAGCTGAGCGGTCTAAGGAGCTGCAGTCATGGACTGTGCGTCTGGTCCCGACGGAGGTTCGAGTCCTACCTCTGGCATGGGTGTGTGTGTTTGTCTGATGACCTTAGCAGTTAAGTCCCATAAGATTTCACACACATTTGGACTTTTTTTTTTACTTTTCTTCCTCGCTTCACCTTTGTAACGTCTACATCCCTATATCATTCGCTGTCACCAAGGGAGACTTCAGCTTATTGGTCAACTCCATCGCCTGTTTTTGCTGCTTGGTGACTTTAACACGCATCATCCCCTTTGAGGCTCTTCACGAACCTGTCTGAGAGGTGCTCTCTTGGCCGACCTTCTCAATCAACACAACCTCATCTGTCTTAACACTGTAGTGCCCACATTCCTTTCAGATTACACGCACAGCTATTCCGATTCTCGTCCTGCACACCCCTGCTTGCCTGTTGTCTCGAGGGCTCCATTCTCTCTGCCACAAACTCGAGCGACTATTTCCCGTGTGATATCCGTTTGCTCACTCCAAACCCACCTACATGTAAACCCAATTGGCAGCTTTCTAAGGACAACTGGATGCTTCACTCTTCCCTGCCGACCTTCGACAAACATCATTTCCCCTGTGAGGCCCAAGTAGATTACCTTACGTTGCCATTCTTACCGCCGGAGAACGTTCCATACCTCGCACTTCTTCCTTACCGCACCGTGTCCTGGTCTCCAGGTTGACTGAGGCGTGTCGCGACGCGATTCGCGCGCAGAGACGTGCTCTCCGTGATTTTAACCGTCATCCTATTATGGCGAACTGTATTCTCTATGAACAGTTGCGTGCGAAATGTCGTCGCATTCTTCGGAATGGAAGAAAGTTAGGTGGATTTCATTTACTAATTCTTTTAACAGTTTCACTCCCTCTTCCATCATGTGGGACAACCTCCGTCGGCTCTCTGGAACCAAGGTCCGTTCCCCGATTACCGTCCTGACCGTACCAGATGATGTCGTTATGGACCCTATTGCTATCTGCAACAACTTAGACCGTTATTTTGCAAAGGTTTCGAACTCCGCCCGCTATGAACCAATCTGTCTCCCTTCGGAAACAAGTGAAGGAGGCTTGGGTGATACCCTTTTCCTCTCAGGATCGTGAATGCTACAGTGCCGCCTTTAGTATGAGGGAGCTAGACAATGCTTTCATTCATCCCGATCTTCCGTCCCAGGGTTGGACGATGTTCACATTCAGATGTTGCAGCAACTTTTTCTTGCGGGCAAGCACTTCCTAGTTCATACACACAATCGCATTTGGGCAGATGTCACATTTCCTAGACGCTGGCTTGAATCCACTGTCATACCCAGACCTAAACCCGGTAAGTACGAACGGCTACCTTCTAACTACCGCCCCATTTCTCTCTCCATCTGTGTCTGCAAGGTGACTGATCGTATGATTCATGGCCAGCTGGTTTGGTGACTGTACTCTCCCAATCTGCTAACCCCAGCACAATGTGTATTTCTGGCTCGCCGTTCTGCAATTAATAATGTCGTCACTTTGTCAGCCCATAGTTTCCTGCGGAAATCTGACTGTGGTGGTGGTTTTCGATTTGGGGAAAGCATACGACAGCTGCTGGAGGACCGGTATCCTCCGTACTCTCTACAAGTGTGGCTTCCGTGGTCGCCTGCCCCGTTTCCTTTAGGAATTTTTAAAAGACCGAGTTTTCAAGGTACGTGTGGGTTTTGCCTTGTCAGGATCTATCCAGGAAAACGGTGTGCTTTAGGGTTCCGTCCTGAGCTTTGTCCTCTTTGCTGTAGCCATAAACTCTATCACAGCCAGTTTCCCGCCCGCCATCTCCAGTTCCGGTTTCGTCGACAACTTTGAGATCTATTGCAGTTTGCCACCGGATTGTTTCCTTGAGCATCATCTTCACAAATGTCTCGATCGTCTTTACTCGTGGAGCATCGACAATGGCTTTCGCTTTTCCACTGTGAAAACCGTTTGTATGAATGTCTGGGGCCGCAGTGGGTTTCTTCACCGACTTTACAACTTGCGCCTGTTGGTCTGCTTCGCTGAAACTACGAAATTCCTGGGGCTCATGCTCGATAGAAAACTTTCTTGGTCCTCCCACGCTTCTTACTCGGCTGCACACTTCACCCAGTCCCTCAAGTCCTACGTGTCCTAAGCAGTACTTCCTGGGGAGCGGATCGGACCATTCTCTTCCGTTTGTACCGATCTCTTTTCCCTTCGAAACTAGAGTCTATATGCAGAAGCTTCCGAAGTACCACTATCATAACAGCGCGCGTGCCCTTTGTCTCGCATGCCCGTCCACTTATCCTATGCCCTTTTTTTCGATGATTCCCATGACTGCCGGTATGGAGTGTTTCCTTTTTCTCTGTTACCTCCCAGAGTTCGCTTTTCCCTACTGCTCTGGCTACCTGCCACGTTCCCGATTGCTGTGAACTCTCCACTGCCTTAAATTCGTGTGGTGGCCATCGTTCATCTTGGACTTAATTCGCTTCCCAAGGAAACTACTCCGGATTCGATCTATCGCTGTTGCTTCCTCGATCTTCACACGCAGCTTAGCAACAGTAGTTCGTGTACACTGATGGCTCTAAGAGTGACCGTGGTGCCGAGTCTGCCTTCGTCATTTTCGGTATCGACTTTCAGAACACTGATCAATATTTATAGCAGAGCTCTTTGCCTTGTATCAGGCCACCGAGTACATCTGGCGATACAGGCTCTTTCATTGTGTCATGTGCTCCCATTCTGTCAGTGCCTTTCTTAGCCTGTGTGTGTTATACAGAGTCCATCCCTTAGCCCAACGGGTCCAAGAAAGCTTCTACTTGTTTGCTGTTGAGGGAGCCACCGTGATGTGCATGTGGGTTCCAGGTTATGTCGGTCTGATGCGGAAATGAGGCTGCTGCCAATGCTGCAGTCCTGCCGCCTCGGCCCGCTAGCTCTTCCATTCCTCTGGATTATCTCCGTGTTGCCGTCTCTCGGCTTGTGGTATCACTTTGGCATCACCACTGGTCTTCTCTTCACGGGAACAAGCTCTGGGGGATGAAATCCCTCCTAGCAGCTTGGCCGACGTCCTGTCGTCGCGAGATCATTTTAGCTAGGTTGCGTATTGAAGCCGGCCGAAGTGGCCGTGTGGTTATAGGCGCTGGAGTCTGGAACCGCGAGACCACTACGGTCGCAGGTTCGAATCCTGCCTCGGGCATGGATGTGTGTGATGTCCTTAGGTTAGTTAGGTTTAACTAGTTCTAAGTTCTACTGGACTGATGACCTCAGAAGTTGAGTCCCATAGTGCTCAGAGCCATTTGAAACATTTTTTTGCGTATTGAATACGGTCCTTTTAGCCTTTGCCATTTGATGAGTGGTGATACCACACCACTTCGTGCTCATTGTCGTCATCCTTTGACTGTTCGCCATTTCCTGAGCGAATGCTCTTTTTTTTATTTTTTTTAACTGCTTACGTTCTAGTGTATGTTTGCCGTATGAGCCGGCCGCGGTGGCCGAGCGATTCTAGGCGCTTCAGTCCGGAACCACGCGACTGCTACGGTCGCAGGTTCGAATCCTGCCTCGGGCGTGGATGTGTGTGATGTCCTTAGGTTAGTTAGGTTTAAGTAGTTCTAAGTTCTAGGGGACTTTTTTTGCCGTATGAGTTATCGGCCGTTTTAGCGAACGACGTGCAGGCTGTCGTTCGCGTTTTACTTTTTATTCGTCTTGGCAACATGGCGAAGGACATTTAATGTTTGGTTCTGGACCTCCGCTGTCTCCAGTGTCTTTTGTACCTTTTTTCCAAGAGGTAATTCTTGTTTTTAGCTCTCTTTTCTTCCGGCGATTGGGTTTAACGGGAAGTCAACTTTAATTTCTTTTTCTTACTAGTGTTCTAACGTTATGACATGGGTGCTTATGACATCAGTTGTTTTTGCACCCTAAAACAAAACAAACAAAAAGCTCCTTTTCAATTCCATTGTAAACTGAAAATTTTGGTGGATAGGATTAAGAAGTTTTAAAAATCTCTGTAATTTTCCCTCACAATTGGAACAGACAAAAAGCGTATCGTCAACATATCTCTAAAATACTGTGAGTTTCGAACTATCAGATTCCACTGTCTTTTCGTTATACAAATTAACCACCACGAGGTAGAAGGGATTACCCAGTTGCGACACCGTCAGCCTGTTCAAAAAATTCGATATTAATTATAAAAAGAAATAAGTCGAGGGTGAAAAATGTTTGAACAAAGCTGTATCTACTTTATTAAAACTTTTGCCGGTAAGAGATACATACTGGGTAATCTTGGTGAACAAGGAAACCACATCAAAGCTGACCAATAGAACAGAACCGTTCGGTATAACTGATTTAAGTTCGCCTGTAATGATCCTCAGAGTTGCATATATATTGGGCACATTTTCCCTCAGTCGATCGGCAATATCTTAATCTGGAGAGGTAATGGTATTCACTACTTCTCCCGTAGGAACGTCTTTCTTAGGTGAAGAGACAGGGTTTCTCCGGTGGCACGCTTGAAATCTAGTGGACCAGTCTTAAGACTGCTACGACTGAGTCGTTTTCTATTTTTACACACACACACACACACACACACACACACACACACACACACACACACAAAGTGCGGGTATTTTAGGCGTTTTAGCTATGACACAACACCTTGTCCCTCAGTCATAAGCATAAACTAAGCCTGTTTCCAGATATAAAGAGGACACTCCATGGAAAACCACCCACATAATTGAAAGTGATGTGTAATAAATAAACCCCGAGTAATCTGGCCGGTCGCTGTATCCTCGGTAACGATAAACTTTGCCTAAATTGGAGGGTCTGTATATTGTGCGACATTAGAGTCGCCTGTCTTGAGCGCCTAACAGTCCCTTTACTTAATGAACATAGCTGATATGTTATTTCCGAGAACCTGAGATCCGCTACAAGAGGCCAGGAGTCCGTAACGAGAATCCGCTCGATGGCCCGTGATACGCTGTAAGAGGGCATCCACGTCACATTCTGTTCTCACCTGAAATTTATATCCCCGCCTCCTGCCACACTCTTTTTGAGGGATAATTGCCACCACTTTAGTAACATTGCAGCGTCTCTCCCATCGGGTTATTGGCGTCGTAAAGAAGAATGTCATTGTACGGAACTTTGATTGCTTTCTCTGTCGTGTTCTTCGTACAGATTATTTTATAACGATTGCTACAAAATAGGATGCTTGGAAGACATTTAACTTTTAGTCGTGGAAAAAGAAAACGACGAGATCGAAACACGAACAACACACCAGGACCACTTTTACAGTTTATTGCGCGCGAGCGAAAATGCAAATACGCGATGAACAGTAACTAACATTGCTTCGCTTAGAAACTGGTGTCATTTTCTGTATTTCGTTCGGACAAAAAGATAACTGCCTATACAACTGGATTCGTAACGACCACGACAATATAGGTGAAGTGTTTCACCTCACCTGTAAACCTTCTGTTTTGTCGAATGCCGTGAACGTATCTATAAGTAACATTTAACGACATTGCTAATGCATTCCGCATGAATACCAGTTCTAACTACGTACTCCATCTCTAATCATAGTACTCTCGTCAGATTGTCAAACGCTAACAAAACCATGCACAGTAGACTGGATATTCCAAATGACAGCATTACTAATGCTCAATAAATAATGAAATCAAAAGAAATTTGTGCTCGTTAACAAAAACGAAAATGTTTTATTGGATGATAACCATGAATTTAGGCTCGAACTGCTAAGTTACATGATAAAACGTTAATAATTTCTTTAATGCCATAACCAAGCGCCAATTATTACATTTCCATTTATAATTAACCAAATTATTACCGATTACATATCGCTGTAATTCATTTTTTGCCAGCTGTATCCGGACTTGAAAGGGTGTATATTTCCTTCTATAAATATTACATTTTTTGCCTAGAAGCCATACGTTGTTGAAATCTGTATAAATGGCTTCAAATGGCTCTGAGCACTATGGGACTTGACTTCTGAGGTCATCAGTCCCCTAGAACTTAGAACTACTTAAACCTAACTAACCTAAGGACATCACACACACCCATGCCCGAGGCAGGATTCGAAATCTGTATACCGGCCGCAGTTTTCCTGACGTTCCGTTACCCGCCACGGTGCTCGTGGAATACAAAGAACTATCTGGAAGACACCTCTGCGGCACACGACAATATTTTTGTGAACATTCCCCCACGATTTCTCTGCCTGCTATCGCCATCTATCCGATGACGATGGGCCAACAATAGTTGATGGAAATTTTTGTATTCAAACCCCTCTTCTTCAGAACAAGCTCGAAAAACTTCCTTTTATAAGTGAAGGCGTCACTCATCTTTGACAGTGTTCAAATACTGCGGATGCCAGAAGATACTGAAGAACATCCCAGAAGAGGCGTCAAAAATCCTTATGTGGCCTAACAATCTAAAAGACTTACCGTTCAATGACAAAGGCAACAAAGAACCACAAACTTAAGTTAGGTCAACTCATCTTTGCAGCAGTGCGAGAATACGAAGACATCTTAGATCTCCACTACGCTATATCCACGTATACAACATCTTCAAACATCTGATTGTTTTGGAAATGGATTGATGTGTTAAATATTTGACTTCATGCGCTTGAAATCTGTGTAGTTGAAGACGCAAAACCCTAATTATTTTCGTTCTGTTTGTTTTAGATTAGTCACTCACAGACAATTGAAAGAAGTCAAAACCAAACCTAGTGTCGTACAATGATATGTTTTGGTAGGTACATTCAGTGGTATTTGTGGATACTAATCGCAAAATTTTTCGAAAATGGCTGGAGCACTATGGGACTTAACATCTGAGGTCATCAGTCCCCTACAACTAAGAACTACTTAAACCTAACTAACCTGAGGACATCACACAAATTCATGCCCGAGACAGGATTGGAACCTGCGACCATAGCGGTCGCGCGGTTCCAGACTGAAGCGCCTAGAACCGTTCGGTCACAGTTCTGAATCTAGGGGACTGATGACCTCAGATGTTAAGTCCCATAGTGCTAGAGTCATTTGAACCTTTCATTATTTTGTTGGGGGAGTCATCGAAAAAAGTTTCAGAAAGGTTTGAAAGTATGAGGAAAGTTCATTGGTAGACGCAAAGTGCTCTCATTCTCAAACAGTGGATGAATATTTTGCGCGTCTTGAGTTACACTGCCTAAGGTCAAATACCCAATTTCTCTTGTTAAACCTTTAACTTAAGACTATACGTCTTAAGGAGTACAGTGCGGTTATGATAAAAATTTCGCTACTTGAGCCAGTGAAGATGGAAAACTACCATATGGAACCGAACTTGACAGAAGTGATGATCAGACTATGCGCTGCAGAATTTGCGTTGTTAATACTGTCATGACTTGCAGTTGGGTGCCGTTACTGGTACGGTGACGTAACGTTCAAACACGATTATCAGTGTGCATTACAGTTGCAGACAATAAATGCAGATCTGGACAAGGTGGACAAGGTTTCACTCGTGAAGTTGTATTTTCAGAAATAGTGTTGCCTCTCTTCCTGAGTCAGGACAGCCGGCCGCGGTGGTCTCGCGGTTCTAGGCGCGCAGTCCGGAACCGTGTGACTGCTACGGTCGCAGGTTCGAATCCTGCCTCGGGCATGGATGTATGTGATGTCCTTAGGTTAGTTAGGTTTAAGTAGTTCTAAGTTCTAGGGGACTGATAACCACAGCAGTTGAGTCCCATAGTGCTCAGAGCCATTTTTTTTGAGTCAGGACGCGTTAAAGGAATATGGTTCAAATGGCTCTGAGCAGTATGAGACTTAACTGCTGAGGTCATCAGTCCCCTAGACTTTGAACTACTTAAACCTAACTAACCTAAGGACATCACACACATCCGTGCCCGAGACAGGATTCGAACCTGCGGCCGAAGCGGTCGCGCGGTTCCAGACTGTAGCGCCTAGAACCGCTCGGCCACATCGGCCGGCTAAAGGAATATGGAGAGGTCCTCTTTCGCACCAGGGTTGGAGAACATGATTCGAATTAACTGGCAATTTGGGACGACGGCTGACTGTGTCACAAATTGGCAAAGATGTTACTGTTGCCATGTCTGATAGTACTGGACGCAAAGTGAGATTTTCAAGCAGAGCACGAGCTGTCTCACGACAGCTGAATGCTCTGTTGTGCACCGTTCGAAAAGTATTGCTGGAGAAAAAGTTCCCATTTTTGCTACCAGGTCCAGATCTGGCGCTGTGAATGCAAGAAAGACTTTTAGAAATGTTTCCATATGTACTGGATTACGAACGGGACGTGGGCAGAAAAGGTCAAACAAGTTGTTGTTGTTGTTGTTGTTGTTGTTGTTGTTGTTGGGTCTTCACTCCGTAGATCGGAACGTAAACATGATAAGCAATTAACAAATGTTCCCCTCTCATGTAGAAATTAAAATGTGTTTCTTTCAATAACTTATTCGTTATTTCTATTCCGTACGGCCGGCTGCGGTGGCCGAGCGGTTCTAGGCGATTCAGTCCGCAACCGCGCGACTGCTACGGTCGCAGGTTCGAATCCTGCCACGGGCATGGATGTGTGTGATGTCCTAAGGCTAGTTAGGTTTAAGTAGTTCTAAGTTCTAGGGGACTGCTGATCTCAGAAGTTAAGTCGCATAGTGCTCAGAGCCATTTGAACCATTTCTTCCGTACGACGTTAAAAAAGATTTGTTCAAATGTTTGTGAAAACTTATGGGACTTAACTGGTAAGGTCATCAGTCCCTAAGCTTACACACTACTTAACCTAAATCATCCTAAGGACGAGCACACACACTTATGCCCGAGGGAGGACTCGAATCTCCGCCGGGAGCAGCCGCACAGTCCATGACTGCAGCGCCTGAGACCGCTCGGCTAATCCCGCGCTACAAAGGTTTCCATGAAGTTTCGTTGTCCTATGATCACTTGTTCTTCATGGTGGCGTCTCAAGTAGCGAAAGTTTAACCCACCCAGCACATTATAACATCATTTTAAATTGAAAAATTTGGTCAGTTACAACGCGCACTATTGAAGATTACATTTTTGTTAGTCCTGGTAGCCTGGTCCACAGGCAACCTGCAACTGGGGCAGTAATACAGGTATAGGTCACGTGCTGGATGGTTAATTAGGCTAATTCGTCTCTTGCCGTCCCTCGAACGCACTGTTGGTCGCCGTATGCGATCGTCGAAAAAGTGGGGAAGCGAGGAAGAAGCGGCGCTGTGAGCGGACGTGGGGGAAGACGGGCGCCTGCAGCCGCAGCCGCGGGCGACGTGTGACTCGCGCCGCTGTGTTTTCATTAGCGACTGCAAACAAATTGCCCGCAGGGGCCGGGAGCAAGCGCTCCCCACTCGTGAAAGTCAATAAAACGCCTCGAGCGGGCATCGCGTTGCACCGCGCCTAATATCGGCAGCGCGTTTTATTAAAGCCGATCCGCCGACTGCACGGACGCCCCTTCCCGTGCCGTCCCATCCCGTCTCGTTACGTCACGTTACGTCACCTCTCGTACCCCGACACTGTCCGTCACGGTACAGCCGCGTCCCACTTCCTGGGACCTCTGCCCGAGGGCTTTGCTCTAGGCAACACATTGCGGACAGTATAGACATACAGGGTGTTACAAAAAGTTACGGCCAAACTTTCAGGAAACATTCCTCACACACAAATAAAGAAAAGATGTTATGTGGACATGTGTCCAGAAACGCTTAATTTCCATGTTAGAGCTCATTTTAGTTTCGTCAGTATGTACTATACTTCCCCGATTCACCGCCAGTTGGCCAAATTGAAGGGCGGTAATGTTGACTTCGGTGCTTGTGTTGACATGCGACTCATTGCTCTACAGTACTAGCATCAAGAACATCAGTACGTAGCATCAACAGGTTAGTGTCCATCAAGAACGTGGTTTTGCAGTCAGTACAATGTTTACAAATGTGGAGTTGGCAGATGCCCATTTGATGTATGGGTTAGCACGGGGCAATAGCCGTGGCGCGGTACGTTTGTATCGAGACAGATTTCCAGAACGAAGGTGTCCCGACAGGAAGACGTTCGAAGCAATTGATCGGCGTCTTAGGGAGCACGGAACATTCCAGCCTATGACTCGCGACTGGGGAAGACCTAGAACGACGAGGACAACTGCAATGGACGAGGCAATTCTTCGTGCAGTTGACGAGAACCCTAATGTTAGCGTCAGAGAAGTTGCTGCCGTACAAGGTAACGTTGACCACGTCACTGTATGGAGAGTGCTACGGGAGAACCAGTTGTTTCCGTACCATGTACAGCTTGTGCAGGCACTATCAGCAGCTGATTAGCTTCCACAGGTACACTTCTGCGAATGGTTCATCCAACAATGTGTCAATCCTCATTTCAGTGCAAATGTTCTCTTTACGGATGAGGCTTCATTCCAACGTGATCAAATTGTAAATTTACACAATCAACATGTGTGCGCTGACGAGAATCCGCACACAATTGTGCAATCACACCATGAACACAGATTTTCTGTGAACGTTTGGGCAGACATTGTTGGTGATGTCTTGATTGCGCCCCATGTTCTTCCACCTACGCTCAATGGAGCACGTTATCATGATTTCATACGGGATACTCTAACTGTGCTGCTAGAACATGTGCCTTTACAAGTAAGACACAACATGTGGTTCATGCACGATGCAGCTAGCTCCTGCACATTTCAGTCGAAGTGTTCGTACGCTTCTCAACAACAGATTCGGTGACCGATGGATTGGTAGAGGCGGACCAATTCCATGGCCTCCACGCTCTCCTGACCTCAACCCTCTTGACTTTCATTTATGGGAGCATTTGAAAGCTCTTGTCTAGGCAACCCCGGTACCAAATGTAGAGACTCTTCGTGCTCGTATTGTGGACGGCTGTGGTACAATACGCCATTTTCCAGGGCTGCATCAGCGCATCAGGGATTCCATGTGACGGAGGGTGGATGCATGTATCATCGCTAACGGAGGACATTTTGAACATTTCCTGTAACAAAGTGTTTGAAGTCACGCTGGTACGTTCTGTTGCTGTGTATTTCCATTCCATGATTAATGTGATTTGAAGTGAAGTAATAAAATGAGGTCGAACATGGAAAGTAAGCGTTTCCGGACACATGTCCACATAACATATTTTCTTTCTTTGTGTGTGAGGAATGTTTCCTGAAAGTTTGGCCGTACCTTTTTGTAACACCCTGTATATATGAACATGTATTGTGTTCGAACATTACGAATTACCTCGAAGAGAGGGTAAACACGGATTTAGAAAACATAATTCTTATGAAACACAAATAGCTCTTTATTCGCATGAAGTGTTGAATGCTATTGACCACGGATTTCAAATTGATTCCGTATTTCTAGATTTTCAGAAGGTTTTTGACACTGTTCCACAGAGGCGGCTTGTAGTGGAACTGCGTGCTTATGGAATATCGTCTCAGTTGTTTTACGGGATTCGTGATTTCCTGACAGAGTGGTCATAGTTCGTAGTAACTGAGGAAAAGTCATCGACTAGAAAAAAAGTGATTTCTGGCGTTCCCCAAGATGTTACAGGCCCTCCGCTATTCCTTACCTATATAAGCGATTTAGGAGACAGTCTGGACCGAGCGAGGTGGCACAGTGGTTAGGACACTGGACCCGCATTCGGGAGGACGATGGTTCAGACCCGCGTCCGGCCATTCTGATTTACGTTTTCCGTGATTTCCATAAATCGCCTCAGGCAACGTCGTGATGGTTCCTTTGAAAGGGCACGGCCGATTTCCTTCCCTAATCTGATGGGGCCGATGACCTCGTGGTTCCCCCCCCCCCTCCCTCCCACCCCGCAACCAACCATCCAACGCTTTCTTCTCATGCCCCTCGTCGACTCTTAATAATAACAGTCGCCTGGTTTCTGTAACTGACAGTCTGAGCAGCCGTTGGCTGTTTGCAGGTGATGCTGTCGTTTGTCGTCTAGTAATGTCATCAGAAGATCAAAACAAATTGCAGAACGAATTAGAAAATATATCCGAATGGTGGTGGCCCTAAATAATGAAAAGTCTGAAGTCATCCTCATGAGTGCTAAAATGAATCAGTTAAATTTCGGTTACACGATAAATCAGTCAAATCTAAAGTCTGTAAATTGGACTAAATACCCAGGAATTACAATTACGAGCAATTTAAATTTGAAAGAAAACATAGAAAATGTTGTGGGGGGAAGGCAAACCAAATACTGCGTTTCATCGGAAGAACGCTTAATAAAATGTAACAGACAGGTACCTCGCTTGTCCGTCCTCATTTGGCGTACTGCTGCGCGGTGTGGGATCCTTACCAGACAGGATTAACGAAATACACCGAAAAAGTTCAAAGAAGAGTAGCACCTTTTGTATTATCGCGAAATAGGTTCAAATGGTTTAAATGGCTCTAAGCCTATGGGACTTAACATCTGTGGTCATCAGTCCCCTAGAACTTAGAACTACTTAAACCTAACTAACCCAAGGACATCACACACATCCATTCCCAAGGTAGGATTCGAACCTGCGACCGTAGCGGTCGCGCGGTTCCGGACTGAGCGCCTTAACCGCGAGACCACCGCGGCCGGCGCGAAATAGGGGAGAGAGTGTTGCTGACACGATACAGGATTTGGGATGGACACCATTACAACAAATTCGTTTTTCGTTGCGGCAGAATCTCACGAAATTTCAGTCGCCAACTTTCTCCTCCGAATGCGAAAATATTTTGTTGGCGGTGACCCGCATAGGGAGAAACGACCATCCTAATAAAATAATATAAATCAGAGGTTGCATCGTAATGTATAGGTGTTTCAAAAATGGCTCTGAGCACTATGGGACTTAACTGCTGTGGTCATCAGTCGCCTAGAACTTAGAACTACTTAAACCTAACTAACCTAAGAACATCACACACATCCATGCCCGAGGCAGGATTCGAATCTGCGACGGTAGCGGTCACGCGGTTCCAGACTGTAACGCCTAGAACCGCTCGGCCACTGTGGCCGGCGGTATAGGTGTTAGTTTCTTCCGTATGCTGTTCGAGATTGAAATTATAGAGAATTATTGTGAAGGTGCTTCTATGAACCGTCTGCCAGGTATTTAAGTATGATTTGCAGAATATCCATGTAGATTTAGATTTATATGTATACGAGTTATGGCAGTGGTTTCCAATGGACGAGCTCTGGATAAAACAACCGTTCAAAGACGCAGTTATTCACTGAAGAGTAAAAACATGATATTAACTGAATTTTCCGACGGTGCTTGGGAGAACGTAATGATAATATCAAATAGGAAAACACTTTCTGATGTTGTGCAAAATTATAATTACTTGGTTAAGAACCGGCTTTCGGATTCTCAGGCCATCTTCAGGTAATAACTGATTCTCGCAAACACAGATAAACGTGATGTACAAATAACACGTATGTAAGTCGCACGTATGGTTTATCTGTCTTTGCGACAGTCATTTGTCACCTCAAGATGGTCTGAGAAGCCGAAGGCGGTTAGTGGACAAATAAATATAATTTTGCAGAACATTAGGAAGTGCTTTCCTTTTTAATATTAAAAATGTTATTACCACCTGCTGAAGGAGAAACGGAATGCCTTATCCGAAGAATATAAAATTAGGTTCAGTATAAGGTACATTATATCAGAAACTGTGGAAGCAAAAGTTCTGGAATTTTTAAGGACCATAGATACAGTCCATGTATGACTACGGAAGTTATAAGAGTTTAGTATTATTTCCTATAAGGGAGGATATAATTTTTTTGTCTATGCACGATTCTTTTCTTTTACATTTTCATCCTATTTGGCAATAATATGTTAAGAATATCTCTATTTATATATAAAAAACTTTATGTGATGCAAAATATACGGATCAGTAAATCCTGAAAATTTCATCGGAATATATTGTGTAGAAACTGGGCCGGCCGCGGTGGTCTAGCGGTTCTAGGCGCGCAGTCCGGAACCGCGCGACTGCTACGGTCGCAGGTTCGAATCCTGCCTCGGGCATGGATGTGTGTGATGTCCTTAGGTTAGTTAGGTTTAAATAGTTCTACGTTCTAGGGGACTGATGACCACAGACGTTACGTCCCATAGTGCTCAGAACTATTTGAACCATTTTTTTTTTTTTTGTAGAAACTGAGAAAATGTACCTTTTGTTCATCAAAATCCGTATAGTACTGTCTTCAAGACAGACAGGGACCGATGACCGTAGCAGTCTGGTCCCTTTAATCCCACAAACCAACCAATCAAGACAGACGCAGAAAAATCCGGTGGGGCCATTATAATATGTATAAATGTATGAACATCATTCATAAAAATAGCCGATACAAATGTTCCCAACATACAGTATTGTTAAACACAGCTGAACGTTGCAAAACGTCGGCAAAAACGGGTCGCAAAAAATGTGGGAATAGTGCATATGCACCCAGATGGTTGATTTACCATTGTTTCATACGCGGACGGACTGGAATAAATTGGGCCTGTTAACGGTGTGAAGTGCCCGTCACCATGTATTGCACGGTGGCTTTCGGGGTGTGTATGTAGACATGTCGTCAACACTGAACTGAAAGGAATTTGGCTGTCTCTGGTGCGTTGCTTAGTTACATGGTTTCGATACTGACCATGAATAAGGAAAAGTGTGAAATTATTCACATGAGTACTAAAAGAAATCGGCTAAATTTCGATTACGCGATAAGTAAACAAATCTGAAGGCTGTAAATTCAACTAAATACTTAGGGATTACAATTACAAATAACCTAAATTGGAACGATCACATAGATAATATTGTGGGTAGAGCAAACCAAAGACTGCGATTCATTGGCAGAACACTTAGAAGGTGCAACAGGTCTACTAAGGAGACTGCTTACACCACGCTTGTCCGCCCTATTCTGGAGTATTGCTGTGCGGTGTGGGATCCGCATCAGATGGGACTGACGGATGACATCGAAAAAGTACAAAGAAGGGCAGCTCGTTTTGTATCATCACGAAATAGGGGAGCCAGTGTCACAGACATGATACGTGAATTGGAGTGGCAATCATTAAAACAAAGGCGTTTTTCGTTGCGACGGGATCTCCTGATGAAATTTCCATCACCAGTTTTCTCCTACGATTGCGAAAACATTCTGTTGGCACCCACCTACATAGGGAGAACCCTCGATGTCGTGAGACCAAAGCATTGCACCATATTTACCTCCATATTCTCTGGATCATTCGCCACAGACTTCACACTGGTTGCTTACTTGCCTTTTAGTGTTTCATTGGAGCCGGCAGTAGCATTCTGTATACAGCAGCAGCATGCAGAGCTGAATCTGTCGTTTTAGCGAACACTCGCTGCGCTGTGCAGTAGTCTTCTGACGAGAAATAATAAATGACTGCACAGGAGGGCTGGGTCTTCGTGACCACTTTGCTCCGTCACGCAACCGGTGCAGTTTTAAAGGCAGCCTTTGCCGGATAGCTGGCCGCACGTGCAGCTGCGAGAGAGGACAGCCTCGTGCCTCGTGCGACTGCTCGTTACCTACGAGCGGCTACTCTACCCCTTCTCTGAAAATTCCTGACTGAAACTGCATCTGGACGGAGACTTGATTGCAGGTCCCCGCCTTTTTGTGGTCCCCCGCTTCTCAAGTTAATGGCAGAATGATGACTACAAAAGGTTGGGTCTCGAGTCTTGCCTGGGGGTATTAGTTTCAATCAGAAGGGAAATTCCGTTACTTGCATGCACTCAGTTACAGACCGAAATTTTCATTAAGGGCTTCGTTCCTCTATTGTTCCTCTTTCCTCGGCGTTTTGCAGCGACAAAAAAAATGTGACCTGTGTTGTAGCCTTACTTTGTAAACGGTATGAAAGTAACATTTCATGTTTTCTCGAGATTTTTTTCGTTTCTTATTCAACTAAGATCGTTGCGTTGTTTCCCTGCAATACAGTACACGAGGATCAGGGTTGTCTCCATAACTGGCCAACAGACGATGTCTTCCATCCTCCTTTCTGCTGAACTACGGCACATCTCTTACGACCTCGTAATCGAACGCTTCTTTCCATTTTCTTTTCTTCTTCTCTCTTTATCATACTTTCTGTCTGTTATAGTTGGTTGTCGAACTTGCAGCCACGCCAATATAAAAAGCCGGTGCAGCCTCCCCTTCCATCACTGTACCCTTCTGTATTTTTTACTGTCGACTTTTTTTACGCTCGTGAAGTACACCACCAAAAAGCTTCTAACTGCATACAACACCACTGTGCGGATCACCACAGCGATGGAACAGGGAGAAAGTCCCACGAGGGGACACGAATTTCTGATGATGGACAGCAGTCCACAACCCTCCAAGAGACTAAAACCTGATACACTTCATATGTTAGTGCTTAAGGTAAATATTTTTGTATCGTCATTTTTAATGATAACACACTGTGGAACATGTTTTATTATTAATATAATTGAAACACAAATGGTGACTAATGTATAGGCATCAAAAAATCTGTCTATAAAAGTTAACAAACAATCGTGAAAAATGGCTATAAAATGATAAAATGTGTAGGTTTCAGCAAGCTATAATCTCAGAGGTATTCCAGGTTATTGAGGCTTACACAATAGTGTTTTCGTGCCGTCAAAGTATGTTCACTACGTTTCAGGACCGGACTTTCCTACGCTTTTCTAGTCTTTCAGTTATGGATGTTGTTCCTACAGTACAAAAACTTCAACACGACCAAGTAACTATGAGAAATGTTCGTATAATTTCCGATGCGAGAGTTTTTTTTTTTTTTACCCGACGTAAGAAAGACGTCATACTGTATGTTAATTAAAACGACAACTGAATACTACACTCTGAACTGCTGCGAGTCACAGTTTATTTTGTTCACAACGCTGTCTACTGTGTTCTTCGATGACCAAACTTAGTTTACAAAGAAGCAACTCCAACCTTTGATCTCTGGTTCCACTTCCTACTTTCATGCCGCTGCCTCCACTGTGGTGACACATAGTTTTCAATACATGCAAATCAGTTGTTAAAACTGCGGTTGTTCCTTTTTTGGGCTGAGACACTGGAAAATTCAGTTTTCGATTAAACAGATACTTCCAAGAAGTTGGGGTGTCATGTTCGAACGGGACTGATATATTATTTTCGCTTAAACGTGGGTTTTCAAAAACGAATGATTTATTTTCACTGAGGTAGAATAGTTATTTATTAGCCGTTCAATGAAGTCAACGTACTAGTTAGTCTCAGTGTTTATACACCAAACCGCCCACGTAAATTTCGCTGCATCTTCTTCATACACAGTCCACACGTCTTGTGCAGTCAGTACACTCACTTTGTTTCCTTTACGATGTTATTGCGAAATCCTTGGCAGTCTGAGCATCACTGACACATGTTCGACACCTACGATTATATTTTGATGTGCTGGGGTAAAAAAAAAAAATCTTGTGCAGCCAACAAGATCGACAATCCCCATTACCATGTCCTCTCAACACGCCTTGTCCTTCAGCTTTTCTGTAGGATTTTCAGCTTAAAAGTGCCTCTTGATAATTTACGATTCGACCTCTGCTACACGCATCCGTCCACACAAAATAATTGGCCATATACACCGTCAAATCGTCTTTCATAGAAAGGAATCACATAGCGTCTCTCGCCACGATTCCATAATCCTACTCCTGCAACACTCTTTCACCTGTTTCCCTCTTTCTCTCCACTGAATTTGCAGTAATAATGTTTTATCTCTCGGCATAGCACTGAAATTATCTAAAATAAAGCTGTACAAAACTTCACACGCACAAGACATGCAATGTCAGATAATTGCATGCTCGCCGCTGTAACTCCACAACCACCCACACAGACCCATCTACGAAGGAGGTATCGATTTCGAACTGCAGAAGTTGCATACGAAGACACTGGTGTCAAAGGGTATCCGAGTGGCCGAAACCGATCAAAATGTTTCTTCTAAAATGTTGGAGAACGTTACGGAATCCCGCGGAAGGTTCGAGAATGACCTAGAATTATCCACAATGTTACAGAAATTTCCATAATGTTCGAAAATGTTCTGGAATGTCGTTGTTTGTTCGATTGCCATGTTATCGTGCAGATACGTCCTACGCTATGTGATCAAAAGTATCCGGACCCCCCAAAACATACGTTTTTCATATTAGGTGCATTGTGCTGCCACCTACTACCAGGTGCTCCATATCAGCGACCTCAGCAGTCATTAGACATTGCAGAGAGCAGAATGGGGCGCCCCGCAGAACTCATAAACTTCGAACGTGGTCAGGTGACTGGGTGTCACTTTTGTCGTACGTGTGTATGTGAGATTTCCACACTCCTAAACATCCTTAGGTCCACTGTTTCCGAGGTTATAGTGAAGTGGAACCGTGAAGGGACACGTACAGCACAACAGCGTACAGGCCAACCTCGTCTGTTGACTGACAGAGACCGCCGACAGTTGAAGAGGGTCGTAATGTGTAATAGGCAGACATCTATCTACACAATCACACAGGATTTCCAGACCGCATCATGATCCACTGCATGTACTATGACAGTTAGGCAGGAGGTGAGAAAACTTGGATTTCATGGACGAGCGGCTGTTGTTAAGCCACACATCACGCCGGTAAATGCCAAACGACGCCTCGCGTGGTGTAAGGAGCGTAAACACTGGACGACTGAACAGTGGGAAAACGTTGTGTGGATTGAAGAATCAAGGTACATAATGTGGCGATCAGATGGCAGAGTGTGGATATGGCGAATGTCATCTGCCAGCTTGTGTAACAGTAAAATTCGGAGGCGGAGGTGTTATGGTGTAGTCGTGTTCTTTATGGAGGGGGCTTGCGCCCCTTGTTGTTTTGCGTGCCACTATCACAGCACAGGCCTACATTAATGTTTTAAGCATCTTCTTGCTTCCCACTGTTGAAGAGCAATTCGGGGATGGCGACTGCATCTTTCAACACGATCTGGCACCTGTTCATAATGCACGGCCTGTGGCGGAGTGGTTACACGACAAAAGCATCGCTGTAATGGACTGGGCTGCACAGACTCCTGACCTGAATCCTACAGAACACCTTTGGGATGTTTTGGAACGCCGATGTCGTGCCAGGCGTCACCGACCGACATCGATACCTCTCCTCAGTGAAGCACTACGTGAAGAATGGGTTGCCATTCCCGAAGAAACCTCCCAGCACCTGATTGAACGTATGCCTGCGAGAGTGGAAGCTGTCATCAGGGCTAAGGGTGGACCGATACCATACTGAATTCCAACATTACCGATGGATGGCCCCACGAACTTGTAAGTCATTTTCAGCCAGGTGTCCGGATACTTTTGAACACGTAGTGTAGCTCAGAAGGGTATAAATAGCTGAAGGCGGGACGCATATGGAAATCGATTAGAGCAGATCGGAAAAAGGGAAAGAGAGAGAAAGGTGGAATAAGTTTAAGTGAAAGTGTATTTCTTAAGGCAGTGAACAGTGTAGAAATTGGAATTTTGACGTGTTAAGTAGTATTAAATTTAACAGGATGCCTTTTATATCGGAGAGGGAGACATGGGCAGTGGTGAATGGAATTTTGACGTGTTAAGTAGTATTAAATTTAACAGGATGCCTTTTATATCGGAGAGGGAGACATATGGGCAGTGGTGAATTGAAAAGAAGTAAGCGGAAAGAATAGTGAAGAAATGAGGCAGATTAGGAGCGAGATACATCTTTAGCTCGACAACGGAAGAGAATTACTAGAGTAGGAGAAAACTTCACAGATGAACAACGAGATGAAACTAGACAAGTGGATGGAGTGAAGCACTCAGGAGAAACACACAGAGACGCTGCTGTAAAAATAAGATTAGGAAATGAAAGGCGTACGTTTAAAGTTCGCGAAAGGAAGTGATCTCAAAGGCACGAACAAAAAACATCAGTATAAGGTTACAAATGACAATAAAAACCATGCGAAGGGGGTCTTTTTCAACTGGTGTAAGGTAGAAACGGAAAAAAAAGAATCAAAGGAATCCTCCGTCTAAACATGTCGTTGTCGATAATAATTGGTTTCCAGTAGCACAGAACGTTATGGAAATGGCAACACATGATTAGAAAGCCAGACAATGGATTTCATTGTGCACTCCCGCCCACGAGAAGGAAGCCCTGAAGACGAAGCGGAGCCGCCGGAACGACTCCCCCGCCCTGGACAGGTACACGCACCGGCCAGCGTGGGCGGCGGCGACTCGACGGCCGATTCGTAGTTTTACTGCCTGCAACAAAGCAGCCCGAGAGCGTGAAAGTTATTATTCCCCTCGCATCCTGGCGTTATTGATGTGACGCGAGGCACAGCCACACGGAAGCTTGCGGCCAGAATTTATTTTCCGACATGTTCCTTTTGATGCAGCTCCTTTAGATACGAACGAACGAACGATAGAACGAAAGATTTACAGTTCGATTCCTCAGAGAATGCGAGGAGACGTGAGAGATGAACTGAACACGGTTTCGGAATGCTCGTAAGTCTGTGTTTACTGTTACGGTGTGATTTATCAAGTCTGCCCGTCGGATGACCCCTGGGACGCCGTTTAAACTCTCATAAAAATATTCTTCCCGTGCGCGGGGTTTCGTTAGAACAAAGAGGACGACGCGTACCCGGGTGATTTAGTGACTGTTCTGACAGGAGTTAACGCCAGCTGAGTCACTGTCTCCATCGTCCGTAGCGAGGTGATAACGTCAGTAGGAACCGTATAAATATTACCGTAGGAACTCAACAGAAAAATTACTTAAATTCGAGGTAAAAACCAGCTCACTACGCTAGGTCGTACTTACGAGTGCACTGAAAACTTGTGAAAACAAGACATCTTCCCCCTCTCTGTTTGTCGTGAGAACAGGAAATACCCTTTTGGCTCCTTCAGAGCATGATACTTTTTAATATTACGTTTCATTGGGAGTGAATTCATTGCAGGTGCAAAACTCAAATTCGTGGCAGTACGCTAAAAGAACAGCCATCATCGGCTTGTTTGACCGTATAGAGCAGGCCTTTTAACCCGTGTATTTCGGACTACACAACTGATGTACGTTTTCTCGCCGCCGTTCTGTTTCGTGACATTCTAGATGTTGCAGTAGACATACTTTCATAATTTCTGGATGTGATTTGTACCTGTAAGTATGAGCAAATAAACTGAGCAGCTCCAGTGCCTAAGTAGTTTCACTGCTAGTAAGAACTGCAGAATCCTGACACGAATCTTTTTTTCCAAAAGGGCAATATGCCAAGACAAAAATTCCACTTGTTAAGGGTTCTTCCTACTTTCCCGCTACAGTCTGCTCGTCAGCATATATTTACACGTGTTTCTAAGCTGAATTCCAAATACAGGCTTAGTGAAAACTATAGTTTAGTCGGTTACTAACTGGTAAATGTTGGTTGCCGTGCGGTATTTTTATCACGTTTTTATTAGGCCGCTTTCTTCTCTGTCTGATAGGTACAAATATTGCAGTTGGTTTTAAACTAACTTCCCAATGAGCTGGAGACTTGAAGTTTTAAACACAGCTCAGAGCAGGATTACAATACAGTACAGGGCTGTTCATAAAGAAGGAACAGATTTCAAACATTTAATGCTTCCAAACTACAAAAGATAGAAACACAATTCCAAGGTTCCTGGCAAGAGAAAAGTCCAAATTTTTGTGCATTCAGTGTGAGCTCCATGTGTTACACGACAAATATTAAAACAGTGGCATATTCCCTGCCACACACGAAGCAGCTGGTCTATCGTTACGGAATTCATAGTTTCAACAATGCGAAGTCGCAGAGTTTCAAGAGTGTCAGGCATAGGGGGGATTAAAACGAGGTCTTTTACGTAACCCCACAGATGAAGGTCACAAGGCGTGTGGTCTGGAGACCTGGGAGCCCACCGGCGATGAAGTTCACCTTCTGCTCGTCCTCTTCCAAGCCAGAGTCTTGGAATGGCGTCTTTCAGGTAACGTCGGACGTACTTAGAATATTTGTTTCAGTTGTCAGTGTACATGTACATACCATCGGCGGTTATATAAATCATTAGAGTTGCGATTCCCTGTGACAGGTAGAACGACCAAAAGTGTACATTGTTGTTGTTCGTGTGCTGTTACTAGTTGAAAGAGTATATAAGAGAGGGAGTTAGCAGTCCATCAATTTGGGAACATCTGTCACCGCCATCAAAAGAATCGTAGCATTATCAGAAGACTGCTTAGCCTGCTCATTCTCAAGCCCATGTGGGCATGTCAGATCCAGTGTTAGCGTCCTCCAGCTGTTGAAGTTACCACTGTGAAGAACACGGAGATGACCCGTACTCGTGTGATAAAGCATTTTCAGCACCAAATACAGTATGAAAGGGATCTCATTGTTGGTCTCTATTTGGCCAGTTTGTCGAAATGCACAACGTCCAGATTTGTAGGGCATTCAGACGTGGCAATAACTTAATGTTGGACTGCATGGGAATGTGGGGGCTGCTGTACCCTCCTAAAGGCTCCGGTCGACCACGTGTCACCACCACAGGGGAGGATTGCACGATTTTGCGACAAGAACACGGTAGCCCTTTCAAACTTACACCTGCCAGACGAGAAAAAGTAATGGACTCTTTGCAACATTCTATGTCATATTGCACGATTGGTCGGAGACTAGGAGCAGCTGGGTATGGAATTATCGTCCCATGCGAAGGCTCCCGTTAACACCACAGTACAAGCAGCTGCGTTTGGAGTGGTGCTGTGACTGGAAAGTATGGACTGCTGATAATGGCGACGCACTGTGTTCAGCAGTGCTGCACTGGAATGACCATCGTTTGCGACTGCGGCGGACGTCTGGAGAACGGTTCCATTCTAACAGTGTTTTCGAGGGGCTCAGCGTTGTTAGCTTGGCGTCGTGGTGCAGGGGGTCATCGGGTATGACTTTACGCCACAGCTGCTAATGACTGAGGAAACTCGCACGGCACGACGATACGTCACGTACGACCTAGATCGTCATGTGTTAACTCTCATGCGACAGTATCGTGATGCCATTTTTCAACAGGACAATGCTCGGTCACTCGTGGCACGTGTGTCTCTGATTTGATGTTGTTCTACTCCCATGGCTATCAAGATCTCCATATTTTTCCCGTATAGAAGATTAGTGTAGCCAGCTTGGACGTCAACTGCGTCCCAGTGCCTGTAATCCAGGATATCAAGGACCAGTTACAACAGCTGTGGGCCATCTTACCTCAGGAGTGGGAGAACAGCTTTGTTGACATTCTTCCCATCAAATTATTGCATGCATCCAGTCCAGAGGGGGGGGGGGGGGCGGAACATCATAGCGATAGGTGGGATCACACTGCCAAATTAAACTCCGTCCAAACAGGCCTTGAAGGCCCAGCAGTAGCGCCGGCTGTTGTGGCCGAGCGGTTCTAGGCGCTACAGTCTGGAACCGCGCGACCGCTACGGTCGCAGGTTCGAATCCTGCCTCGGGTATGGATGTGTGTGATGTCCTTAGGTTAGTTAGGTTTAAGTAGTTCCATCTAGGGGACTGATGACCTTATAAGTTCAGTCCCTTAGTGCTCAGAGCCATTTTTGAACCCAGCGGTACCGATCGGCCGCCAGGTCACCCTCAGCGACAGGCGACACTGGATGCGGATATGGAGGGGCACTGTAGTCAGCACACCGCATTCCCGGCCGTTGTCAGCTTTCGTGACCGTATCAAACTGCCAAGTTCTTCGTAAATTTGTCGCAATTTTGTAATCACTGAAATAACATCACATACTCTCTCGGCCTGCGAAATTTCATTTTGTTTCGTCCTCCCGTTTTGAGTGCTACACATTTTTTTGTCAGGCAGTGTATAATACGGAAGTACTGAAACTGCGTCTCAGATTCCAATATTTGTAAGGCTGAACTGATGCAGAACCAAACTTCTTTTAGTTTTCCGTCCATTTCTTGTCTAAAGAAAGTTGGTGAGTATTAGGTTGGTGCAAAATTTCGTAGTCTTTTTCTGTTGCACGTTGCTACTGCGATTGCTAAGGTTTTACTTATCGATTGTCATTTTTTTATTTGTACTTCACTGTTGCTATTTGAGTTTACATTTTGTGATTTTGTCATTTGGAGATGGTGAGTGGAGCTGTGGGCACTAGAAAATGGAGTGCCAAGTGGAGAAATCGCAACATTTCCAACATATTCTTCTGTTTGAGTTCAGTAGGGGGGTGACAGCAGCGGAGTCACCCAGAAACATTTGCACTGTATATGGGGATAATGGCGTTGCGCAGAGCACGGTAAGGAAATGGTTTTTTCGTTTCAAAAAACGTCGTGTAACGTCTCCTTAGAAAAATTTATGAATTACTGTGCTGATAAATCTCTTACATTATTTGATTTTCAAACAGCTGAGCAGAACTGAACGTACTCAGACATTTCGCTCTTTACCTATTCTTATCAACACTAAATTGACACACAATATTTTTAGCGCAACGCAATCTGACTTTCAGTAATCCCTATAAAAGAATGGCCCTGACTAACAGTATCCTATACCTTTCATGAATCACCTCACAGAAATATTCGCTACTGGAACTACTGCAATACAGCGAGCGCCAATACTGTCCGCGAAATAAAAGATTCTAACTACTGAAGTCACTAACTACTGATAAGCATAGTTAGCAAATGAAAGATTTTGATAGAGAACAAACAATGTATTTACCTTAATAATATTCAAAAGTCATTATATATATATATATATATATATATATATATATATATATATATATATATATATATATATATCAGTTCATGGCATCCAGTCTTACAAATTTACTGTCTCTGATGGACACACGTCCAGATCATCCGCTCTCAAAACTCCGCCATTTCTCTCCCCACATCCACCACTGCTGGCGGCTCACCTCCAACTGCGCAACGCTACGCGCTTTTAACAGCCAACTGCCCAACACTACAATAGCAAATTCCAACAATGCAAACCAGCCACAGACTGCACACAGCACAGTCAGTGATTTTCATATAGAGCGCTACATGGCGTTACCAACATAAAAACCTAAACAGCCTACTTACAGTCGTTTTGACATCGACTTTCCACCTTCAGGGTTTGATGAAGTTCGTTTAAAAGCATTAATCCACAATGATCCACGACATTGTACTCGAGAACGGGACAATAAGATGTACTGTGATCATTTCACCATCGTGCGACATTTGCATGAGAATGAGAATGTTCAAAAATCGGGTGCATAGATATCGCAAGCTCTGAGCCAAAATCACAAAAATCAGCGGGTGCATCTCTGCTTGCTCATCAATTGGCTCGTGAACAACACCGACTAATCATATACTGTATCATTGCTGGTGATGAGAAATGGTGTCTTTATGCTAAGGTGAGGGAAAAAAAGGACTGGTTGACCTCAAATAAAGCAGAAACCTCCCGTACAAGGACCTGCGCGCATCCACAGAAGACAGTGTTATGTATTCAGTGGAACAGTAACGGTGTGGTGTACTACGAATTGCTTTCCCGAGATTTAACCGTTACTGTTGACATTTACTGACAACAACTGAGACGTCTTGCAGACGCATTCCAAACAGAACAACCAAGGACACTGACTGAAGTGATGCGACTCCACGATAACACCTCCCCACATTCTGCTGAACTGACGAAAAACTCTACACGGAGCTGGATTGGGAAGTAATTTTGCACCCACCTTATTCACCTGATTTTGCGCCCTCAGATTTTCTCCTTTTCCAATCTATATCGAATAACCTTCAACGAACTTCCGTTCCGGATAAACATGCTCTCTGCATAAAAACCACGTGATTTCTGAAGTCGTGGAATCGGAAGGTTGCCCCAGCGTTGGCAGACAGTAGTAAATAGTGAAGGTGAATATACAGTGTGTTTCAGAAGTAATGGTCAACAATTCGCCCATGGAAAGTACAGGATAAAAGTAGCTAAATAGCTTCAATAGACATGGGTCCGCCAGCCGCTGTGGTCGAGTGGTTCTAGGCGCTTCAGTCCAGAACCACGGGGTTGCTACGGTCGCAGGTTCGAATCATGCCTCGGAAATGGATGTGTGTGATGTCATTATGTTAGTTAGGTTTAAGTAGTTCTAAGTTCTAGGGGACTGATGACCCCAGATGTTAAGTCCCATAGTGCTCAGAGCCATTTGAACCATTTTTGAGACATGGATCCACAAATCAACCGTAGTCGAGACGCAACACATTTTCTCTTGCGGTTCACCAGTGTCTAGGAAGGTTAAAATACGTGTTCGAAATATTGTCCATGCGTCTGAATGCAGACCTGAATTCGTCTTGGAAATGAGTTTGGAATCCTTTCAGGTGGACCTGCGGAATTCTGTAAATGCTGGAAGGCAGCTTCAATCCGCAAGCGTAATTCCTCAACAGAATTGATTTCTGTAACGTAGACGAGGCTTTAGTCATGACATCACACACAGCAATCCGTGGGATTTAAATCTGGGTTCTTGGAGGCCATGGTACAGGACCCCTCTACCTATTCAATGCTGACAATAATTCCGAGTTAGAAGCCGGCGCACCCATAAATGAAAGTGTTCTGGAGGAAAGCACGCATTCCGGCGCTGGTTCAAATGGCTCTGAGCACTACGTGACTTAACATCTGTGGTCATCAGTCCCCTAGAACGTAGAACTACTTAAACCTAACTAACCTAAGAACACCACACACATCCATGCCCGAGGCAGGATTCGAACCTGCGACCGTAGCGGTCACGCGGTTCCAGACAAGCGCATAGAACCGCACGGCCACACCGGCCGGCCATTCAGGCGTTGATTCAGTGATACAGCATAATGTACATCAGGAAGTACAGCCGCATGTACTGCTGTCCGGTTAGTCTCTGTGGTAGGAAGTGTGGTCCAATTATGCGTCCTGCGCAGACGTTCAGCGAATAACGCTGCTGACGTGATACATGTGTTGCATTAGGACTGACATCGGCCCAAACGTGACAGTCATAGTAGTTAGAAATACCGTCACGGATAAATCCAGCCTAATCCGTGAACAAAATACTGCTTACAAACAGGGGTTTCAGGGTACACTGTTGTTGCACTCATTGGCAGAAATTCTCCTAGGAGGGAAATCTGCATTTTTGAGGGCTTGCATTCGTCCGAGATGATATACGTAGAGTATTTACCGATGTAAAATCCGCCACAACACTGCTATAACTCAGGACACTCTCCTTGTTGAAGTACTCGGACGTTCGTGTACTGTGCATAACACCCTTTCCTCAACATGGGGGCTCGTGGATCTGGGTTGACTTTCTCGTACATCGTGTGCGAAACTCCCGGTTTCTCTAAGGCGCTGATGTAAACGATCAAATGTCCACCTGTATGGCTGCCTGCGGAGAGGAAAAGATTATTCATACAATACTGCAGCCTCGAGGGCACTGCCATTCGCTTTGCTATACATGAAGTACGTGTCGGCGTACTCTTCATTGGTGTAACCTCTGTCCATGGTGCATCCGCGTTCGTAACTGATTGTGAGGCCGGTACGGCACAGTGCGCGGAGTGGGGAAAGGGAAGTAGTTGCGCATGCGTAAACAAACAGTAGTCGATCCCAAACCTTGAAATACCAACGCAAATACCGCGGTATCGAGGGACGTTCACAGTTGGTTCCCAACTCGAATTAATGCGATACCTCGGCAACGGTCGATCTGAGGACCCAGGTTTATTGGAGCTTTTTAGCTCCTTTTGGCCTGTGCTTTCCATGCGTGAATTATTGACCATCACTTCTGAACCACATTATTGCTGATGAGTAACGTCTCTGTTATGTGAGTCTGTTGTGTTTACATTACTAGCCATTAAAATTGCTACACCAAGAAGAAATGTAGATGATAAACGGGTATTCATTGGACAAATATATTATACTAGAACTGACATGTGATTACATTTTCACGCAATTTGAGTGCATAGTTCCTGAGAAATCAGCACCCAGAACAACCACCCCTGGCCTGGGCATTGAGTCAAACAGAGTTTGGATCGCGTGTACAGGTACAGCTGCCCGCGCAGCTTCAACACGATACCACAGTTCATCAAGAGTAGTGACTGCCGTATTGTGACGAGCCAGTTTCTCGGCCACCATTGACCAGACTTTTCAATTGGTGAGAGATCTGGAATATGTGATGGCCAGGGCAGCAGTCGAACATTTTCTGATCCAGAAAGGCCGGTACAGGACCTGCAACATGCGGTCGTGCATTATTCTGCTGAAATGTACGGTTTCGCAGGGATCGAATGAAGGGTAGAGCCATGGGTCGTAACACATCTGAAATGTAACGTCCACTATTCAAAGTGTCGTCAATGCGAACAAGGGGTTGAGAGGTGGCATGAGCCCCCTCTCATATTTCTATCTTACGATTCTCCTCTCTAGTTGCATGCGGTGGAGGGTTGCTTTTCCTTAACACGCGTACTTCCCACGCAGCGTCTCTCGTCACCCGGGTGGGCCGGTGACAGGCGGGCTCTGTGGAACAGGAGAGAGTTAAGCCGACGTGTGTGAGGCAGTCGAGTGAATGCTTTTCAGACGCCGACATTGTCAAGAGACACGCCCGCTGGGGTGTGAAGTAGCGGCTGGGCTAGAGGTTCCGTTACTTCAGAGAAACCTTGCGAAAACACTTTCTGGCGGGCTACCAGCGAGGCGTGGGAATGACTTGTGTACCCACGCAGTGGTGGCGGGAAAATTCCCGCACTTTCTGCAAAATCAGCACAGAAATTGGCGCCAAGAATCTCCATTGGTGGAATGGTAGTGCTCCGGCAATGGAGTGGAATTTCCGCCGGTTTTCGAGTTGCTGATTGGAACGTAACCACGGCCACTGTCGTGGGGGCGGGAATGTTCGGTGTTCGGCCTGTGCGGGTGCTCTGGGTAGTCGGCAGTCGCCTTTCGGTCGAGGACGTGGGAGCAACCAGCCCTCGCCTGCGGTACGCCAGATCGTGTTCTGGGAGATAAGAAGACTGTTGGTAATGTACGTCCGCAGCACCGGCAGATAGGGATTTTCCTAGGTGATAATCAGAGCTCAGCAGAGCGCGCCTGTTCATCCTTTTCTAACTTTGTTCAGTTTCGAGTAGCAGCAATTACTATTGGGTTAGCTGTGTGTCTCTCTTGAGATTTGAGTGGAAAGGAATTGGCTCCACATACCACTTCGTCTTAAACCTCACGATCTAAGTTAGGGACAACTTCACCTTTACTGTGTTTGTATGAATCTCCAACTTTAGCCAATTTGATGTTTTACATTTCCTGTGTCTCTTTTACTATTCTGCGTTTAATCTTAATAAATCATATTGTTATTTTGGACAGAACTTTCTTTCTGTTAATCAATAGAGCAACCCTACCATTCCTCACTATGCTAATGAAACCTTTGTTTATTTAACTTATTTATCAAATTAAATTATTGCAGGTGCCAAACTCTCTTCTACTCCACTAGCAGGGTTGATTAGAGTCAGTTCGCGTATTTGTTTTATCCTTGTGCAACAGCAAAAGTCGGAGTTAGAATAGGGGGGGCTTAGAGCATGATTTACACATGTGGATTCTAGTAGAATTTAGTGATAAATACACTACTAGCCCCGGCACCTCGCAGGGTGACAGAGACAAGTAACCAATGGCATCCCATACCATCACCCTGGGTGTTACGCCAGTATGGCGATGACGAATACACGCTTCCTATGTGCGTTTACCGCGATGTTGCCAAACACGGATGCGAACATCAAGGATGCTGTAAACAGAACCTGGATTCATCCGAAAAAATTACGTTTTGCCATTCGTGCACCCTGGTTCGTCCTTGAGTACACCATCGCAGGCGCTCCTGTGTGTGATTCAGCGTCAAGGGTAACCGCAGCCATGGTCTCCGAGCTGATAGTCCATGCTGCTGCAGACGTCATCGAACTGTTCGTGCAGATGGTTGTTATCTTGCAAACGTCCCCATCTGTTGACTCAGGGATCGAGTCATGGCTGCACGATCCGTTTGAGCCATGCGGATAAGATGCCTGTCATCTCGACTTCTAGTGATACGAGGCCGTTGGGATCCAGCAAGGAGTTCTGTATTACCCTCTTGAACCCACGGATCCTTATTCTGCTAACAGTCATCGGATCTCGACCGAAGCGAGCAACAATGTCGCGATACGATAAACCGCAATCGCGGTAGGCTACAATTCGACCTTTATCAAAGTCGTAAACGTGATGGTTCGCATTTCTCCTCGTTACACGAGGCATCACAACAACGTTTCACCAGGCAACGCCGGTCAACTGCTGTTTGTGTACGAGAAAAGCGGTTGGAAACTTTCCTCACGTCAGCACGTTGTAGATGTCGCCACCGGCTCCATCCTTGTGTGAATGCTCTGAAAAGCTAATCATATGCATATCACAACATCTTCTTCCTGTCGGTTAAATTTCGCGTTTGTAGCACGTCATCTTCGTGGTTTAGCATTTTTGTGGCCAGTAGTGTATTAGACTTACAAAAAATGCTACGAACTTATGCACCAGCCCAATATTTTTGATGATTGTTGTACCACACCGGCGACTTCTGTCACTGTTGTGAGGAGTAGCCAGTAGCGGATCACTGTGCAGCTTGGCTCGGCACGGAGCACAGCGCCATTACACGGGCTGGCAGTGCGCCTCGCGTTGCTGGTGTCTCGGTGCTGCTCAGTTCCGCACCGCTGCGCCGCGCCTCCGCAGCCCACAGCAGCGGCCGTGAAGCCGCCTCTGGCTGACCGCCGTAGCGTCTGCAGCGCATGAAAACACTCTCTGGAGTATGATTTTTATTTGGCCATTTGCCTCGCCCGCTCTGTCGGAACGGTGCTCGCGCTCCTCTGAAGAAGCGTGCAAGAAAAAGATGGCTGCCTTTGGAAGCTGGCTTGGAATTACGTTGCTTTCGCAGGCAGCGGCCCACCTCCTACGAGAGCAGGGTCCGAGAACAATGAACTGCCAGATCTTCTGCTTCTGCCGTTCCCATTCGGCAAAACGTAATCTTCCATGCAGCTTGGCACTGTAAATGACTTGCTAAAGTTGTGGTGTAATCAGTCCGGTGTAACCTTTTCTCTTCTCCTCCTCCTTGTTCTTCTGTTGCCGTTCCCCGCTCTCTTCTGGGATGATGCAATATTAGTGGTATAGCCAGCAACAAGTAAACCACGAATTTTATTACCTTCCTTTATTTATTCCAGAGACAACCGATTTCTGCATTCCATTATGCCATCATGAGGCCGTCTATGGTAACATAGTGACTGGGCTTGTATTTCCAGACGAAATATCGGGGCACTCAGATTATTTACGAATGTGCAGGCGTGTTATATACGCTGGAGCGGACGCTGATTTGCTTCTGGATGATATTTTGTCTGGCAATAAAAGCTCCGTCACTATGTTCTCATAAATGGCCTGTGATGGCATAATGGGATGCCAAAACCCGTTGCCTCTGGAATAAATCTGAGATGAACATACAGCTCTGTTCGTTTATTTATTGCTGGCTACATCTATATTGGTAGTTGTCTGTCGTCCCTCATAGTACGGATGGATGAAGTGAAATTGAATATTAGTGGTGGTTGGTGGCCAGATGCTGTCTCTGACGCCACCACTGCCCCAGGGCGTATTGTGTTTGCATTTAGAGCAAATCTATGTTTAAATGTGGAACGTTTTCTAAATGTTCACATAGCATGTGTCTGAGGTGGGACACGGGTACTCCGGAACCGTGCGACTGCTACGGTCGCAGGTTCGAATCCTGCCTCGGGCATGGATGTTTGTGATGTCCTTAGGTTAGTTAGGTTTAAGTAGTTCTAAGTTCTAGGGGACTAATGACCACAGCAGTTGAGTCCCATAGTGCTCAGAGCCATTTGAACCATTTTGAACACGGGTACTAACCGAGAGTTTACAAAGCTTGATGTGGGAAATCGCCTTAAAACTACATGCAGTCTGCCTGGCCGTTAATGCGCTAGGTAGATTCCATCCAGCCCAGGCTCACTTCCCAGAAACCCTGACCCGGTGCATTAACGCCCTCAGCTATGCAGGCGGACTATTGGGTACAAACATTAACGTGTTCATTAATGTGTTGAATCCAGATGATGAAGTTCATTAGCTTCTTGAACATATTGTCATTGTTTCTGAGAGGGCTATTCGTTTATCAAGTCCCGATCGCTCGCGAAAGGGAAACCATACTGAAAATCCAGTAAAGATTTGTACAGAGGTGTAGGGTAGTTCTCCAGTATGCCTGTCAATCACGTCTTATGGCTCTTTCCTGTTCTGAATACAGATGTATTAGTATATGCCGTCAAGTATGAGTACCTGCTGCGAGATTTCTCCTGATTTCATGCACCCCACATAACGTAACTGTCGTGCATTTCCTCTGTCTTGACAACCTAGGCTGCACACTGCGGCGACAGTGAGGATTCTCCTACCGCGTTGTCGATGGGAAGTGTTTAACCAGCCTCCATACAAGCAGGGCCGTGCCTCCCTCGGAGTTTCATCTCTGCTCATACGAACCGCGGGCTATGAGGACAACATTTTGGCACAGACTACGAGTTGCATACCAGGGTAAAGAATTGGCGGAAATCGCAGGCGACTGTTTTCTGTGACGAGGTTATTGGAAAGCTGGTCTAAGTAGGAGCGGTGACTACGTAGAGAAGTAGCTGGAAGGTGTAGCTAACTGTTACAAACAATTTTTTTGTTTTTTAGTTTTCACTGTGGTTTCCATTTCGCGATCGATCGGAACTTAGAAAACGGATAGCCCTCGTACGTTTCTGTTACGGCAGAGATCGCAAAACTGTCGATTTCGAGCTAATAGTAGTCCGGCTAACCTTACTTGTTCCACTGAACTCCGATCGCGCTCAGGTTAGCGATCACTTGTTACTCCTGCGCAAGCGCCATTGCCAGTCAAGAATACTAATTGTGCCGGCCTCTGTGGCCGAGCGGTTCTAGGCGCTACAGTCTGGAACCGCGCGACCGCTACGGTCGCAGGTTCGAATCCTGCCTCGGGCATGGATGTGTGTGATGTCCTTAGGTTAGTTAGGTTTATGTAGTTCTAAGTTCTAGGGGACTGATGACCTCAGATGTTTAGTCCCATAGTGCTCAGAGCCATTTGAACCATTTTTAAATACTAATTGTCTGTCTCATAGCTGATTGTATACACGTCAGGTTGTGCATGTATGTTTTCGGCAGTTATATTAGAGTTTGATTTACGCATTGATAAGAAGCTAGGTTTGTTTTTATCACGGTGTGCTCGAGCAGAAGGCAGAAAGAATGAAATAATCGTGTGGTATTGTTGCCCGGGATGCCTCATCCGGGGAAGTTCGGCCGCCGGGTTGCAGTCTTATTTCAGTCGACGGCTTAGTGGGCGACTTGCGTGTCGCTAACGATAATGATGAAAGGATGGTGAGGACAACACAACACTCGGTCTACGAGCGGAGAAAATTTCCAACCCGGCCCGGGGATGGTAGGCAAACACGTTACCCCTCAGCTAAGCAGGGGGACGCAGAGGGCACGAAACTTATCACTTACATTCGAAATGGAAAACAGGTTACTCCTTTATCTAGCTAAGGGACAAATGTGTTTAAGGAGGAAGCAATGGATCGCAGAAATGGAGACGCAAAAGACCTAAAATCATAGCAGAAGACTGGTGGTGGTGGTGGTGGTGGGTTTACTGTGCTATGCAATTGTATCATTTCGCAAGAAAGGAAACATCGAATGTCACTTCAAAACCGTTCACTGAGGAATTGGAAAGGATTTGTCACTGCATTGTGCTCTAAGAAAAGAGGAGATAAGGCAGATAAAATCCACACTTAATGGTAAAAAGTCAACATTTTTAAAGCCATAAGACAAGAATGAAGCAGCAACTTAAAATCATTTTCTTCAAGCTCTGAAAATAACTGTCCTCTTGTTCCTAAAGAAAATACCCAGTTTTGGTCTACCTGGTCTCAAGGTGAAGGCAATGTTTAGCTCTACGTATCTGTGTAATGTTTCTTTTTCCAGCATTGAATTTATAGAAAGCAAGTTCTGAAACAGCCTGACTGATCAACACTCGGACAACTGTGTTCGAACGGCAGCCACTACCTAATATACTATCATTAAAGATTGATCACGAGAAAGAAAGCGATACAGCTCATTAAAGTTAATAAGTCTGATAAAAAAAATCTGTTCTTACATTGTAATTTCTTACTAGCTACATTTCAGTTACTTTCTTGTGTACAATTGAATTTCAATTTCTTTTCATTCTACAGTTTAGTTAAAATTCATTATATATTTACTAGAAATGCAACTTTATAGACAATAAAAAAGTATAATTTTTTTAAATGTTCGTATTTCTATCCTAGTTTCCTTTCGAAGCTCACAATAGAATTTACAAACGGTACGGTAGTTCAGAAGCTTCATACGTTTGGTGACCACTGCTTTACGATTTCTCGCTTATATAACACTCACGGATTGGTAGGTACCTATTTTCCTGATCCAGCGACAACATTCACTGTCTAAATTTAGATCAAAATTTAAACTTGCCAAACCACATATACGAACAATGAGTTAGACATTTCTGACCTTACCACCGCAGTCATTTCGTGAGATATTGAAGAACACAACTACATATATACTCCGCATCACAAGGCGCTATGAAATTCGTGGTGGAGGGTACACTGAACTAATATGCCCGATATCTGCCTTGGTACATTCGAGCACTGAGCAGGGCAAAAATGACTGTCTCTGTACCTCAGTAGGTGCAGCTCTCTCTCTCTCTCTCTCTCTCTCTCTCTCTCTCTCTCTCTCTGTCTCTCTCATTTTATCCTCGTAATTCCTACCTGAGATATACGATGGCGATAGCAAATATGTTCTGCATTCTCCCTCAAATATCGTTTCCCTAAATTAATCAAAACAGGGTACCGCAATAACAACATTGCCTTTCTCCCAAATATTCTCATTTAAGTTCCCTGGTTATTAACAACTATTCATTCATTCACTGATTCGCTTCATTCACTCATTGGCTTACTTATTTACCGTGATCCGTAGCCTGCATCAAGATGGATAAGTTCCAGCACCCTTCGAAACAGAGTACATTATACAGTTCTCATCTGAAAGTTTAGTTTCATTCGCAGTTGACCAGGGGAGAACCACTTACAATCCCATATTACACGTTTTTTAAATGAACATTTTTGTCTCGAACTGTTTTGAGTGAAATTACGCAAAATAGACTAAAATGCTGACATTTTGAGTCACTAAAAATGAATCAGATGATTTCTTACCATCTATTCGTGTGACATAGGATCGATCAGGGGAGATAGTAGGGTGGTTATCACATGTTTCCAAATCTTTTGAGACCTCGAAAAAAGCTTCTGCGAACACGTTAATCATTACTTCACTAATCGACAGCTTCATGTCTGAGAATATATAACATCCAGAGATAGACACGTGTTAGAAAGCGCTTGCGCTGTAGGAGGATGCACTGAGTGCGCTATACACGGCTTAGAAAAGTTGTCGAAGGCTGCACCGCGAAACTTTTCTTACAACTTAACCACTTTTGGTTTGTCACTCAGCAAATGTCCTCTGGAATTGAACGTAAGCTGGAAGCAGAGCAGATGGTAAGTACTTTGTTTATTGTCACTATGGCAGATACTGAAATGGGAGTAGACTCGTTTTCACCTACCTTGGTGTTAAAGGCCGTTAAAGAACTCTGCTCATGGTTGTTATGGTTGAACGCCTGGTTAGGGCAGTAGTACCAACCTTCTCTTCCCCCCTCTCCAGTCCACTTATCGTTCCAGCAAGTATCTCCTGTAAAAAATGGCTCTGGTGCGAGATCGGTATGAAATATGCGACGAATAGCATCTTATTGTTATCTGGTGGACGCGTGCCACTGGAATGAATCGTTGAATTGTGTTTGTATAGGAACCAACAGGTCCGGAAGAAAAAAAAAATTGTGCTGAAAAGCGACTGTGCAGAGGTTTCCAGCTGGCCGGAGAATGGAGTGGCAAACGCAAGGAACGGGACAGTGGAAGGCGACGAGTCAGGATCTGTAGACGGTCTGCGACCTAAGACGGACACTCCTCGTGCCTATCGATCGATCTCTTTTCGTCCTGAAATAATGATAAGGGCCCGTCCTTCTGGTTGGCCTGCGTTTCCGATGCCCTTTGCGGTCGGTCGCTCGTTGCCAGCACGAGAGAAACAGGGCTGTACAGTCTGACAGCCGTAACATTAAACACTCTGGACAAACTACAGCCACAAACACAACGCTGATTACAGGCAGGAAAGAAGATAAACTTCAGTTGCGGTGCAATGGGTTTCTATGCAATTTTGCCGTCTTTATGACACGTTCCACAGCACCTAAAATCGGAAAAATATCCTTTAGTGCTTTCACTTTCGGTGACGACTCTACACACACTTCACTGATGCATACAAAGAAGAGTAACTGTGATGGTCACAGGGTTGTTTGACCAACGGGAGAGCGCCACTGGACCCTCAAAAACTTGGGCTGGCACACGCTTGAAGATAAACGTCAGGTAGTAGAGGCCATGGAAACAAGATTCAAATGGCTCTGAGCACTATGCGACTTAACTTCTGAGGTCATCAGTCGCCTAGAACTTAGAACTAATTAAACCTAACTAACCTAAGGACATCACACACATCCATGCCCGAGGCAGCATTCGAACCTGCGACCGTAGCGGTCGCTCGGCTCCAGACTGCAGCGCCTAGAACCGCACGGCCACTCCGGCAGGCTGGAAACAAGGTTACATTAATTAGAGCGTGCTTCCTACCGTCTGTAAGTGAATGTAAGGGTAAGAAACTTCAATACAGGGTACAGGAATTACCTTTTGCCCTGTACTTCACAGTCGTTTTCAGAGTACATATGTTGATTCAGAAATGGTACTCTACTCGGCGTTTCCTTCATGACGAGAACATGTATTTTATCTAGCAAGATCAACGGAGTAAAATGTAGGTGAAAGCAAATAGCAACTGTAGTGTGTTACATTATCCCGTGTAAAATTCGACACCAGCTTTCGACGCTCTATCTTGCTAATGTCTTATAGACATTTTTCGAGAGCGTCCAATCTACATAGTCATCGACTGAAAAAATCTGGATGGCCGTTTGGTCATTACTTTATAAATTACAGCTAACGCTATTAGACAAGAGATCCATCAGCTGTGGTCGGCAGCTAGAGTAAAGGAAATATTGTTTATATATTGCTTTCTGTCATTTCCATTCTATCGCTCGAAGATGTGGGATACTGGTTGTTACAACTGTGCTTTTTTGAACTAGCAATTGTTTATGTAAATTGTTTCGAAATTGTGCCCGAGCGTTTCTAGGCGCTACAGCCTGGAACTGTGCGATCGCTACGGTCGCAGGTTTGAATCCTGCCTCGGGCATGGATTTGTGTGATGTCCTTAGGTTAGTTAGGTTTAAATAGTTCTGCGTTCTAGGGGACTGATGACCTCAGCAGTTAACTCCCATAGTGCTCAGAGCCATTTGAACCATTTGTTTCGAAATTCATTTAGTGGCTGTCCGTCGTATTGTAGTCAATTGATTGCATTCTATGTGACAATTCTTTTGACATTTCTCTATTGGGAAAGAAGAGTCATTGCGAATCTTCTCTTCTTTTCACTTAGCTTGCGATGGGGCAGGGAGAGCTCTTTAGGAATGTGTAGGTTTAAATCCGCGACTGATACTTCGGTGTGCACGTTTTAGTCCACGATTGTTTTCTCCTATCCAGCTGGGCAGAAGGGTGTGGAGTTTTAAATTACTGCCGTCGGCAGAATGCGGTTCTTTTAGGCAAATCTCAGCGAGCAGGGAGTGGACTAACGGGTTCTCAGCTGGGGGTGTTTAGGAGGCAGTGTATTTTGCTTAGCTCGCCACTTGAGATACCACTGTAATATTATACCAGAATAGTTCGCATCTTCACTGCAGCAGTTGAAGGGACGCCAGATACCACTCTAGAAATTTACCCGATCCGAAACATCGGCTCTTATCGAGTTAAACTCTGCAACATGATTATAAGAGCCATTCTTTAGTTACAGTCGTTGTGCGATGTACGTAAATTCCAGAGAGCGCAATTCACAAGAATTTCAATTTTACCTGCTCCAAGCCCACATCAGCGTCAATCAACACCATGTAACGTAAAAGATTATAATTGTATAAATTGAGCCCTCTTGTATTGAGAAAATGATACTGATGTCTCACCACGTGTTCCAAACTTCTTACACCTCCGTATTTAGGAATAATAAGAGAGTATATAAGTAGTTAATACATGTTTTTTTACGATTTTCGAATAGTTCGTAGACGGTTATTCGTTATTCGTCAAACGCTGATAAAAATGAATCTAATTGCTTAAATAGTTTACCTTAAAAAGTTTACTTCTCTTCAGGTATTGGTCGTACTACGTTAGGTACTTACAGTTTTGTATCGTAATCAATTATATAATCCTATATCATCAATACAAGGCTGTTCAAAAAGAAGGAACAGATGTCAAACATTTATTGCTTCCAAACTACAAAATACAGAAACACAATTCCAACGCTCATCGAAAGAGAGAAGTTCAAATTTTCATGCAACCAATATGAGCACCACACGACAAGCATCAAAACCATGGCTCATTTCCTGCCATACACGAAGCAGTTGGTCTCCCGTTACAGAATTCACAGCTTCAACAATGCGATGTCGCACACTCTCAAGAGTATCAGGCACACGGGGGGATAAAAACACGGTCTTTTACGTAACCCCACAGATAAATGTCACAATGAGTGAGGTCTGGGACGTTGGATTCGAAGGGGAGGAGTAGAAGATGAACTTCATCGCCGGTGATCTCCTAGCTCTCCAGACCTCACACCTTGTGACTTTTATCTGTGGGGTTACGTAAAAGAACGGATTTTAACCCCCCTCCCCCAACCCTCCTCCCCATTTATGCCTGACACTCTTGAATGTCTGCAACATCGCATTATTGAAGCTGTGAAATCTATAACAAGAGAACAGCGGCTTTAAAGTGTCTCAGAAAATGAGCCACCGTTCTCATATTTGTTGTGCAATTCATGATGCTCACACTGAATGCATATAAATTTGAATTTTTCTCTTTCCAGGAACGGTGGAATTGTGTTGTTTATATATTTAGTAATTTGGAAGCAATAAATGTTTGAAATCTGTTCCTTCTTTCTGAATAGCCCTGTATTTTCGTACAATAAATAACGATAATTCCATTCCATATTCGGTAATGGTCGTTTCTATAGGAACAGAAATAATTATGGGACTTCATAAGCGTGGTTTACCTGCATCCTAAGACTCGCCCCCCATACCCTCTTGTTTTTCACAGAAACGTTATTGGAAATACCACAGATTTTTCTCTGCACCTTTTCCGTACAAATTGGATGTCTTGGATGATAACACATAAATTGATGGTTGCTTACCGAGTGATGTGTACTAGTTATTGAAATCTGAAATTTCAGTATCTGTGTGCGTTAAGAGAGAACTGGCAGTTGAAGAAATAGTTGTGGCTTTTACATGTAATTTTTTTATGCTTTTGTGTTTATTTTAATAGAATACTCTGATAAATCGCTTAGTGTTACGCATCTTGGTTTTGAGTTTGTATATAAAGACGAATGTATTGGTCAGTGTAAGCATAACATTATTCAAAAGCTGTACACGGTTGTGGAATTATATGACATCTTCAAAGGCATGCATCAAGGAAGTGGACAGCTTACGTTCTCAAACACGCAGAGGTAAGATAGATCGATCAGCTGGTCATTTTAACTAAATTATGAGGCCCAATATCATCGTGCTGAGTCCTCCGTAGCTCGAAACATCGAGGTAGTGCCTTTGTAATTTTTAGATGGTCGGTTCTCTTCTTTGTAGTAATCTTTATGAACTAATATTTTCCTAGAGAAACTAGACTTTTCAAAAAATGTTGTTACCACTGTCCGGAAAAGTGACAAATCACATAGTCAAGCAATAGGAAAATGAAAGTGCTATAATTAAGATCAGGACACGGATGGGATTTCGTATGTGTATTTGTCAAGTGAACTTCTCCTCCCCATTGTTTTTCCTTTTAACACAACTCGCGTCTTGCAGATCCCTTTAATCTTCTTTTATTTCTCATCTACTTCCAAAGGCGGTAATATGGCAAAGACTTCAACTGACGAAACTTCCTGTGTGTGAAACCTGGGATAGTTCTGACATTGCGGGCGAGTCTCATCGCTGAATACATCGTATGCTACACAAAAAAATTAATTTGTAACAAAATTAATCATAGTTGTTTAACTGCCGAGCAGTACTTAGAAATGGTTAATATTTCAATGATTTTTCTTTCTACCGCCCGATTAATTGCTGAGAGCAACTGACGCTAGTTGAGACTGCAACAGACAGTAAAATTCTGTTCTCGCCCAGAATTTCAAAATGCAGTTTGTCGGGAAATCTGTTTTGAACAGAGGCCTTACTGAAACATTTTGCATATTTCAGTTTAAGTAACTTGTAGAAAAGGTACCAGTGAGTACGAGGTTTATGAATTGTAAGGAATAAAAGAGTGGAGAAATATATTTTTTTTCTTTCTTTCATTTGTAATTCACACAGTTCAAGACGTGTATGAAACTTATAGCTCGTGTAGTATAAAAAACCATCACCCAACTGCATGTAACCAAACTTTGAATCTGTTACAGATTAGTGTACATTTCCCATACATTAGATCCATAAGAAAGTGTACGCCATAATGTTAAATGTAACGTCTGCAGCGACATCTCTGGTATTGGTCTCGAATCTGTACTCAGTGCGCTTCTGCGCAGCGTATAGATAAAAAAGTGAGAGTTGAATGTTATGTTTTGTCGGTTGCAGTTTTGGCTGTTTACAACCAATTTAAACGCTGAGAAAACATCCAATATTTATCAAAAGTGCCTTCTGACGTCTGTTAAGAAGCTGTTTGATTCGAATGAAGCCGGCCGCTGTGGATGAACGGTTCTAGGCGCTTCTGTCCGGAACCGCGCTGCTGCTACGGTTGCAGGTTCGAATCCTGCCTCGGGCATGGATGTGTGTGATGTCCTTACGTTAGTTAGGTTTACGTAGTTCTAAGTCTAGGGGACTGATGACCTCAGATGTTAAATCCCATACTGCTTAGAGCCATTTGAACCAATTTTTGATTCGAACGAGTCAAACTGGGTGCTCAAAGAGATAATGATCCAGCCGTCGCAGTGTGGAACAAGACAGTGGGGTGTCCACGATGGATTGACCTGCAATGTCTCCGGATGCAAATCCGATCGAAATGTTTGCTCGTATATTAAGATATAAAGTTAAAGGAAAGCCAATTCATACTTTTAAGCAACTGTCATATAAAATATATGGAGATCATTATCGAGAGAATACGCAGATAATCTCGTGAAAAGCATGCCAAAAAGGTGCAAGCTATAAAGGATAATGGCAGCGATTGGATTAACTATTAGGTAATTGCGCAATTAGTAATAACATGTATTTTCATGTAAACATATATTTATAGTAGTGTCTTTTGTTTCATACAGATAACGGCATACACTTTCTTGTGGAACTGGCTGTTGGTTGGTTGGTTGGTTGTTTGGGGAAGGAGACCAGACAGCGAGGTCATCGGTCTCATCGGATTAGGGAAGGACGGGGAAGGAAGTCGGCCGTGCCCTTTGAAAGGAACCATCCCGGCATTTGCCTGGAGCGATTTAGGGAAATCACGGAAAACCTAAATCAGGATGGCCGGACGCGCGATTGAACCGTCGTCCTCCCGAATGCGAGTCCAGTGTCTAACCACTGCGCCACCTCGCTCGGTGAACTGGCTGTGTTTCTAAGCAAAGGCTCTGCATCTTCACACGACTGATGCTAAACAAGCTATCTTTGCTTTAATTACAACACATTGCACAAAACTGTCGCACCTTTATCTGAATAAAACATTCACATCGTTACATCAAGTAAAGCAGTCATAAAGCTGAAGGTTGAGTATCGAACCTCAAAAGTTTGGTTTGCCATTCTGTAATTTAGTATGTGTCGTTTATAACTGAAACTCTGACATACATTTTTGACAGTGTTCTCTTCATCTACACGTACATCTACAGCTGCAGTACGTAAGCAGCCCTGTAATGTGAGCGAACGTTACTTTGTGTTTTAGTATCACTTCCCTCTTTTTTTCCAATCTCGAATAATGCGCAGCAAGACTGATTGTTGATGAGCCTCCGTGCGAGTTCAAATGTCTCTAATCTTGCCTTCACGGCATTTCCGCGGGATATATGAAGAAGGAAGACGCATGTTGCTTCTTTCGTTTAGGAAAGTACGATCTCTGAAAGTTAACAGCAAACAAATCCGTGATGGTGCACGCTACGTCTATTGCAGTGCCTGCAACTGGAGTTGGATAAGCATTTCGGTGACCCTTTATTGCCCACTAAACGAACCTGTGACGAAAGGCTCATTTTGTTTCTTCTCTATTTTACCTACGAATCCTATGTGGTAAGGATGTCACTCAAACAAGTAATACTCAAGTATCGGTCGAACGAAGGTTTTGTACGCTTCCTCTCTTGGCAAACAAACGTGGGTTGGGAGGGAATATACTTTAATGAAATGAAACTATATGGTTCCAGAAACTTTTCCAGATCTGAAACATCTGTGATATATGTATGCTGTCTGAAGCAACGAATGAAAATTTGCACCAAGGCCAGAATTCGAACCTAGGTCTCTGGTCACTACATATATACGATACCACTACGCCATCCTGACACAGTAGCTCTGGACAATTGCACCAACTACCTTAGCACGCCTCACTGCTCACTTCAAATTACTATTCGCGCACCTGCCTACATGGTAATCCCACCAAACTCGAACAGAATTGCAGAGGCTCTCGAAGTTTATTTTAACGACCGTAATGCCTGCCCCTCTCAACTCCACTGTACAGTACACATTCGCTTCTTCCTCCGCAACACTGCGCCCGAACCAAGATGAAATTTGAGCTAAATATACTGTTTGCTACGGAGGGAATTGGTGGGTGCTACACTGTCGAATTCTGTGCTACGAATCTGATAAAGCTTCAGTATATTGATAATAAGTGATCACTTCACAGGTGTGCATCGTTTATTCACTGAATATATACATTCCTAGACGTAACGTTCACATTCGAGTACTCCAATCCACCAAACTTACGTTTGAGGGTACGATAATTAATCCAATAATTCCGTACACTTGGGGCCGGAGTTGGATGCGGACGTAAGCACGTAATACTCGCTGTTTGCGCTGTTCGGCAGAACTTTATGCGTTCTGGAAACTGACAGCACCATCTCTTGATGTGTGTGTAGGAACGCACATCAACAAACACCTTTTAACTCAAATTTAAAACGACGAAATAGCAGTGCCTGTGTTATTAAAAAGTACGATGCATTGTTTCTTCGGACACTCATGCATTCTTCCTAATACATTCACTGCTATTTCATATTTACTCGCCAATACCAGCCTTCGACACACAATAAATATGTCTTTCCTGTACGGGAATATGCATAACGTACGAGTGCAGGGTGTCACACATGGACGACGACAAGTTTGGTTCTGGCCATGATTCGTCCACAGATAGCCGAAACGGTTAACGCGACCACAGGCGTAAAGAGGGAAATACTCCTTCGATTCCCACTACGGCACAAATTTTTGTTGTAATTCTATCATAAAGCGGAAGGAGGTTCATATTCGCAACTACGAATACGTTTGATGTATCAAATTTTTTGCAACACGGTTCCTTCCGTATCTCCGTTACACTCTAGCAAGCGTGACTCCCAATTCTTCGATATCTTAGTGCCAACCGCCACCCTTTACAGCCCCAAAGAGAAGCTACGCTAACGGCGATGTTTTAACTGTCGACCTCTCAGGGATAATATGTAACTCATACCCCTCTGCAGGTGGACTACACTTCCTGAGGAATCTTTCCGTGAATCTGCTGTCTTCTGCCTTCCTTACGATAAATTTTATGTTGTCCTAAAACTATAAATCGCTCTGTCTGCGTAGTCCTAGATATTTTTCTTGGGTAAAAGTAACTGAAGGAGTAACCTCTGTTATAATTCGCAACTTATGTTTCCCAGTGCTGGTATAAGTTTTCTATCACTTGACTGACGCAGCACACTCCCAGTTTGGGTTGCATTTTTGCATCATTCGCCATTGTCACCGTGCTTCTTACAGCAGCTAAATGGCATTTTGCAATGCAGTCACCCGAGATGTTTCTGTCCCTAATCTGATCAGCGGAAGCTCCGACCTGCAATCTGCAACACGAAAGGCTCAGAATGATGTACTGCGTCAGATGCAGCTGCGACAAATTGCTATCTGAAAAAAATGACGATACTATTTTCATCTTTCTTTGTCGTTACGTTCTCATCGCAGCATTTCTCAAAGCATCGCTCTGTTGTGGGTTGGCCGGTCACAGTACAAGTCCTCTTCGCCCAGTCCAACGATATGGAAACAACCGGTGAAAGCAAGCTGTTGTATACCGTGCCTTTTCTAGCTGTTACACTTAGTTGAGCCTGACCGGTTGAAGAGGTACACAAACAACGGTCGAGGTGGGTGGCGTCTTGACGGATATCGTGCCGCGTATAGGGCAGAAGTTACTGAATAGAGCTGAGGAGAAGAGGAATTTGTGGCGCAACTTGACTAGAAGAAGGGATCGGTTCGTAGGACACGTTCTGAGGCATCAAGGGATCATCAATTTAGTATTGGAGGGAAGCGCGGAGCGTAAAAATAATAGAGACACTCCAAGGCATGAATATACTAACAGATCAGAAGGATGTAGGTTGCATTAGTTACTCGGAAATGAAGAAGCTTGCATAGGATAGAGCAGCATGGAGAGCTGCATCAAACCAGTCTCTGCACTGAAGACCACAACAACAACAACAACAACAAATAGAGCACAAGAACAAACGGCGTTCTTCCTACATTCTCCATACGCAGGTAATATATCGGCCTTTTTAGTATAGATAAATACCACTTACTGCCAAGACCTACTTCTTAACTACTGCGAAGTACCCGACAAGGACGTCGCAGTGCAGTCCGCATACTGCAGAGGAAACAAACGAGCATCATACCCTCGTAACTGAGCAGTTGAATGCAGCAGACAACTTTCATATTTACGTCACGTAGTACATAAACTAGTGTGGTATCAGCAAGGTAACTGTTCAGCGCGTAGTAGACATAGTCCATGAGCTGGATGAAAGGGACCTGTACTTTGGGCGTCTCGTTCACAAGATTTTATACCTTCAGATATTTTTCCCGTGATGGGATGACATACACTGTTCAAAAAAGGTACGTAATACACCAGAAGATATAAGGCAACGTGCAGGGTGCGGCAGGTAAAACCGGCCCATTGCACGCAACGATAATGCTGCAGTGCGTGTGCGTGCGTTAGTGACAATGGAAAACGAGAAAGGTCGTTCGAACAGTCGCGTACGAACTAGCAATTTCCTATGATGCAAAGACAATGCGCGGAATTTTGTTGTTGTGTAAGGCAGCTGCAGCCTAGCAACTGAAACTTGTCGAAACCAGTTGAGAAAAAGTCTTCGTTGTGAGAAGCTGGGTTAGTGTGAGTATGTGATAATGCCGTATTCGTTACCCGAGCGTATTGCCACTGTTGAAGCATTCATTCGTACTGGATCTACACTCCTGGAAATGGAAAAAAGAACACATTGACACCGGTGTGTCAGACCCACCATACTTGCTCCGGACACTGCGAGAGGGCTGTACAAGCAATGATCACACGCACGGCACAGCGGACACACCAGGAACCGCGGTGTTGGCCGTCGAATGGCGCTAGCTGCGCAGCATTTGTGCACCGCCGCCGTCAGTGTCAGCCAGTTTGCCGTGGCATACGGAGCTCCATCGCAGTCTTTAACACTGGTAGCATGCCGCGACAGCGTGGACGTGAACCGTATGTGCAGTTGACGGACTTTGAGCGAGGGCGTATAGTGGGCATGCGGGAGGCCGGGTGGACGTACCGCCGAATTGCTCAACACGTGGGGCGTGAGGTCTCCACAGTACATCGATGTTGTCGCCAGTGGTCGGCGGAAGGTGCACGTGCCCGTCGACCTGGGACCGGACCGCAGCGACGCACGGATGCACGCCAAGACCGTAGGATCCTACGCAGTGCCGTAGGGGACCGCACCGCCACTTCCCAGCAAATTAGGGACACTGTTGCTCCTGGGGTATCGGCGAGGACCATTCGCAACCGTCTCCATGAAGCTGGGCTACGGTCCCGCACACCGTTAGGCCGTCTTCCGCTCACGCCCCAACATCGTGCAGCCCGCCTCCAGTGGTGTCGCGACAGGCGTGAATGGAGGGACGAATGGAGACGTGTCGTCTTCAGCGATGAGAGTCGCTTCTGCCTTGGTGCCAATGATGGTCGTATGCGTGTTTGGCGCCGTGCAGGTGAGCGCCACAATCAGGACTGCATACGACGGAGGCACACAGGGCCAACACCCGGCATCATGGTGTGGGGAGCGATCTCCTACACTGGCCGTACACCACTGGTGATCGTCGAGGGGACACTGAATAGTGCACGGTACATCCAAACCGTCATCGAACCCATCGTTCTACCATTCCTAGACCGGCAAGGGAACTTGCTGTTCCAACAGGACAATGCACGTCCGCATGTATCCCGTGCCACCCAACGTGCTCTAGAAGGTGTAAGTCAACTACCCTGGCCAGCAAGATCTCCGGATCTGTCCCCCATTGAGCATGTTTGGGACTGGATGAAGCGTCGTCTCACGCGGTCTGCACGTCCAGCACGAACGCTGGTCCAACTGAGGCGCCAGGTGGAAATGGCATGGCAAGCCGTTCCACAGGACTACATCCAGCATCTCTACGATCGTCTCCATGGGAGAATAGCAGCCTGCATTGCTGCGAAAGGTGGATATACACTGTGCTAGTGCCGACAAAGTGCATGCTCTGTTGCCTGTGTGTATGTGCCTGTGGTTCTGTCAGTGTGATCATGTGATGTATCTGACCCCAGGAATGTGTCAATAAAGTTTCCCCTTCCTGGGACAATGAATTCACGGTGTTCTTATTTCAATTTCCAGGAGTGTATTTATGAAAACAAGGAATTCGTTTCACGAGAACTTTCCAGGACGTTCTGTGCCAGCAAAAAGCACCATACAAGACTTGATTGAAAAATGGCGGTGTTGAGGATGGGTTGAAAATGCTCCCAGGAACAGACCACCACCGCTCTGCACACCTGCATTAAAGAGGCAGTTGCAGGAGATAATGATGACAAGTGCTCGTAGGTCAACCAGGTAATCGAGTCAACAGGTTCACGCGAGTGAGAGAAGTCGCAGACGTGGCTTAAGGGGACTGAAGTTACAACCGTACCGGACAAGCAGTAAGGGTGGAAGCAGTTAATTCCATAAATTATCTGGGAGTAGGTATTAGGAGTCATTTAAAATGGAATGATCATATAAAGTTGATCGTCGGTAAAGCAGATGCCAGATTGAGATTCATTGGAAGAATCCTAAGGAAATGCAATCCGAAAACAAAGGAAGTAGGTTACAGTACACTTGTTCGCCCACTGCTTGAATACTGCTCACCAGTGTGGGATCCGTACCAGATAGGGTTGATAGAAGAGATAGAGAAGATCCAACGGAGAGCAGCGCGCTTCGTTACAGGATCATTAAGTAATCGCAAAAGCGTTACGGAGCTGATAGATAAACTCCAGTGGAAGACTTTGCAGGAGAGACACTCAGTAGCTCGGTACGGGCTTTTGTTAAAGTTTCGAGAACATACCTTCACCGAGGAGTCAAGCAGTATATTGCTCCCTCCTACGTATATCTCGCGAAGAGACCATGAGGATCAAATCAGAGAGATTAGATCCCACACAGAGACATACCGACAATCTTTCTTTCCACGAACAGTACGAGACTGGAATAGAAAGGAGAACCAGTAGAGGTACTCAAGGTACCCTCCGCCACACACCGTCAGGTGGCTTGCGGAGTATGGATGTAGATGTAGATAGATGTAGGTAGTTGCTGTGAAAGAACTGAAGGAGTGTGGACTGCAGAAGAGAATGCATTTCTGTTCATGGCTGTTGAGAAATGTTGTAAGTGGTGTGTTGGACCCACTAAGGCTCATCATGGGTGACGAGGCGTGGTTCCTCCTGTCTGGCTACATAAATTCCCCAAACAACAGGTACTTGTAGACAGAAAATCCACACGTAATCAACCAGGTATCGTTGCATGACAAGGAGATTGGTGTTTGGTGTGCCATTTCCGGCACACGCGTTATGAGGCCCTTATTCTTTGAGACGGCAGTGAACAGTTACGTGTATTTGGGAATCCTGGAGGAGGTTTATTCAAACTTGAGAGAAGAGGGGCATCAGTTTTGTTACTATTGTTACGGCGTTAAGTCAAGCGCCGGCACGGCGGTCGGGAAGGAGAGAGCAGAGAGTGCTGTGAAGACGTCAGCCAATTGCACGCTGACCGACCCCTCTCCAGGACGACAACGCGACAGCGGCGGCTTCTATGCGAAAAGGACATAAGCGCCACAGCCAACTGGTCTCGGCCCATTCGTAGAGAAGTTTCAAGACCAGCGACCTGAATAGAAGCGTCGAAGCTCATTACTTCCCTTATATTAGAATTGCTATACTGAAGCAGCTTGTTTACTTAGAATGTCGGCCTTTGCTCGCGTCACATCTATGTAAGTTGAAAGGTGGCTACACTGAGTCACAACGCCAGAGATTGCGCCAAAGAGTATTATTTCGCCGCCTCCACTGGCAGTGCTTGTTCAGAAGTTGCTGTGGGCAGTAAGAGTTCTGAGGTTGCCGTGACTAGTTGTCAGCATGTCGTGTGCCGTTGTTCTGATGGGCTAGACAGCTGATGCTGTTCGAATGGGAATGTTGTAATGATCAGAGTGTATTTTTCGTCAATATATATGAAGGTAAAAAACATTTTTTTCATTTTTTTTTCAAATTTCCTAACTAACAATGTCTTTTGGTCACAGGTTCAGTCAACAAAGCATCTGGCTTGTGTTCATGTATTAGAGTGTAATTCTGGTTTCTATGTGTAATCATAGTATTTCTGGTTTTTTTTAATTACTTCATTGTAAATGGCGTTTAAAGCATCTTGTCGTATTAAGAAAGAACCGTGCCAGATGTGTACGTTGAATCACACTTCCACACACAGAACAGTTACACTTGTGCTTTGTTGTTTCGTAGCTTTTATAGTTGCTGGGGACTTAATTAATTAATTGTGTTAACGGAAATTTCCTTTCATTCTTTGTTGTTATTCTATGCAGTCAGATTGCGTACTAATACTAATCAGGGCCAACCGGTTACGAGACTGCGTAACCGGACAGTAAGCTACTAAATCTAAAATTAAAATTATTTGCATTTTATTTAATTAAGCCCCCATGGAAAGTCTCAGAGTTAAGAATTGTCATTTATTTTTCCTAATAAAACTCATTAATACTATTTATTTGAATTGTTTGCCTAGCGATCCGAGAAAACAGGTTTCCTAGACACCCCAAATTCAACGACTAGGCAGGATTTAACAACTATGAGCAGGACGGTGCAACATGCCACACATCAGCGGCATCATTGTCCCTTATACTTGTGGGGACTGATAAAGGGAAGAGTATATTAAACGAATACACACACACACACACACACACACACACACACACACACACACACACACACACACACACACACACACACACAGTTCAAGAAGTCAAGATTAGGAACCAGGATGTCATCAATAGCATGACAAAACAAGAACTGACAAGGGTAGACATGGATCACCTCAAGCTTGCTCGCATGTGTGCTGAAGTAGGCCGAGGACACTTTCAGCACCTACTGTCAAGGCGAGTAATCATATTCAACAGCGTTTGACCAGGCAACGCCGGTCAACTGCTGTTTGTGTATGAGAAATCGGTTGGAAATTTTCCTCATGTCAGCACGTTGTAGGTGTCGCCACCGGCGCCAACCTTGTGTGAATGCTCTGGAAAGCTAATCGTTTGCGTATCACATTATCTTCTTCCGGTCGGTTAAATTTCGCGTCTGTAGCACGTCATCTTTGTGGTGTAGGAATTTTAATGGCCAGTAGTGTATGTCAGAGGCCATCATCACATTTCAAAAATTGTGACCTGAAATAAATACACAATTTTGTATCTTTTTAAAATTTTCTGTATGGGGTCTTTTTTACACGTCATTTCTATGAAGACAAGGCAGCCTCCGTTTCTGATATTTTTGAGCTACAAGTTGTAGATAATTGATCTTGGAGATAAAACCTGTGGTACTTGACAGTGGTCTATATTATGAGATTCGCGGCAATGGAAGGTACTAGCCTTGCCCCATTCCACCTCACTCCCTCAGTGGTGGCGTGATTTCTGTCAACACTGCCCAGTTATAAAGTTACATTAGGTAAGTGAATCCATAGCTGTAGCCCGGTGCCTAAAAAGTTTTCCGTGTATGTGGCGTTGCCTAATGGATGAAAAACTAAGAATCCAGGCATACTGAAAAATATTTAGTATCAGTTCACCGAAAGTGTAAACATGTGGACTGACGTGGACCATTGACGACGGCGCTATGTGCGTGTGATTATCGTGCTTCTAAACGACTGCAGTGCGCCTTCCCGTGGAGAGAGAGGTCTGATCATCCGATGCAAGTTGTCTACGTCAGTGGGTGTACCGGCGCTCCGAGGTAATCCAGACTGCCGAGCGTCCCCAATCGATGCGACGCCAAATTTAATCTATATTCTAATATGTAATTTTGTTTGTATGTTTCAAACTTCCTCGAGAGAGGAGGAGGAAGGAGAAGAAGCCGGCTGCCGAGAAAATTGACTTTGCCAGAGAGGAGAAGTGGATTCAGCTTGTTTAATAAAAAAGAAAGGAACTGCTAGAGGGTAGGTGTGAGAGAAGAGTTTGTTGGTAAACTTGCCATATCTTTTTACTGATACCGGGAAATTGACTTTATGCAGAAAGTGACGCGATTAATTTAGAGGGCTCGTTCTTAGTAAGGGGAGTGAGCGATGGGGTGGAAGTCGGCAACATCTGCCGACTGCTACTTTCAGTAACTCAGTTGGTCTTCTTTTCACTCATGAACGTTTTCTATGGGTTCCCGATGCAAGAAAAACTTTGGGAAACGTCGAAGGTATAATAATAAGAGTTCTTCACACAGGAGAACGCCATCTTGCGAGCGGTTTGTTGATGTTGGTTAAGCAATAGTTTTTCATCTATAGTGCAAATTATTGTAAGCTGAGACTTCGTACTGTACAGTGCATTAAATTTTCTTCAGTTTGCGTTTACCAATGAATTTTGGGATAGAATTTTACCTTCTAAGTTTCTCTTGGGAAAATTGGAAGGAACCTAAATTCCATGTTGTGGTTCTCAGATTGAAGCCATATATTTGGTATCTTTCCGAACGTATAAACTTGTTAAGTGTTTTTACATTTCTGAGACCCACTGCCACGACTCAAACAGCACCGACCATTCGTATTTCCATTGTTCCTATATATTCGTTGTCCTGTGTTAATCCATGATTATGTGTATGTGAAGACTTGATCAGTTTCCAACATGGGTCGTATAAGCATTTTATATGCAATGTCTTTCATAGATACACTGTTGCCGAAACCTACGAATTGCTTCACCCATGACTGTATAATTCTTTGTACATATATAAACAGAAGTTGTTTACATTCCCTACCAGACCAATGTCGAGTGCTACTTGCTGCATTGTCAAAAGTTTTATACGCTAAAATGTGCTGTCTATTTGCTATCAGTGCACTAGATCACATAAATGGTTGTCACTTAACACACCAGACATAAGGAGAAAACATTTTAATTAGTGAGTAAGCCTAAATGGGGTTAGAACTCTCAGTTGGCAGTCCTACGTGATTACTTTTGTGTTCAGTGAAAGCTTTAATACAACAGTGTACGAGTCCATCACCTCCCAAACGAGTTAAGACTTATGTTTTCCACTAAACGCGTATTACTACCACTTAAATTGAGCGACTCCTGACACTTTCTTCATCCATCCGCTAAGTAATGGTGCATCTTTGCAGATTTTCTAAGGATGTTACACAGGAGAATTTGAGACGCTCATCAGGTTTATTTTGACCGACCAATAATTCCCGTAAGGATAAATTTAAATCTTTTTAGTAGTTTCTGTCCTCTTTACCTTTCCTAACATTTCAACCTTAGATCTGTTTAACGAATTTAAATTTGAGGCAACCGGATATTAATTTGGCCCGGCACTATTGTTTACGCTGTTGCGGCACAGATACTAGATTAAACCGATAAAAACAACATCAATCTTAATTATTGTATGCAACAACCACACAGACGACAGATTAGTACCTGCACACTAGTTTCGAAGAAATTGAAAATTGCACCCGCAGTTTTGATTTGTTGGTTATGCAATGCACCTACTACATGTTTTAGATTGCGTATTACCAAAATAAAGCAGTTATAAATTTAAGATACGTTGGGGAGTCTTAAAATCGGAATACCCTACAGAACTTTGTCAGGCCTTTCAAGACGACTAAAATGTTCGCCTGAGATATGTTTCACACACGTATACAGTATGTTATCAAAAGAGTAACGTAGTTCATGGCGTTGAGATGCATTTACAGGTGCAACACCTAACGGCTTCCAGGGCCAACAAAAATTTTATTTTCAATATTTCATCTAACTATTGACCGACTTTTGAAAAATGTAAAATGCAGTCACATTCCACTAATTAAGAGATATAATCTTATGTTAAACGTTTAACACACAACGTCAAGTATTAGAGTTAGACATTGTGTGTATATCTTGAGGCAACGTAACACAGGACGCTCAAATACCCAGACTATATCCATCCAGTATTTAAAAATGAGGGCAGTTAGCGACTTTTAACAAACCTTTTCGAAGTTTGAAAAACTTTTATCACTGCCACTTCTCTCTCCCACAACCCCAAAACACGCAGAATAACGAAAAGAAATAGGATGCAGTAAAATTTCACCATTAGGCTTGACGTTTAACTTTATTACTTCTTTACTAGTAACGCTATTCGCAGCACATTCTACAGGCAGCCTTTACATATAGGGCGCCATATGTATTGAGATGTCTAAACAACTAGCTTTTACTTTAAATGTGTCGCAAATTACCTAGGCTATAACCTTATAGTTTTTGATAATTTGAGCAATTAGTGACTTGCAACAAACTGTAGACATAATTTCAAAGCTTTTCTAAAATTTCCTCGGCTAGGTGCTTAACGTCAAATGTCGACTGAAAATGAATCGATGTTAAGTGCCAAAAATGAAAAAGATGCGTTTAATGTCAAAATGTGGGATATTTGCCTAAAACTACTCAGTCAAAACCGGACTATTCGTCATTCATTTTAAAAGCAGTTCAAATAAACGCTACAAAAAATGCTTGTGCGGCTTTCTGCCAGAGGCTCAGAGTAGCCGTGTCAGCCTTGCTATGAGACTGAGTTGTCGTTCCATGGTGTAGCAAGCAGTAGCTGTTTAATTAATAACTGTAATTGACGCGGTAAGGAAACGCCGTAAAAAGGTGAAGGAGCTGTTTCTAAATTCAAGAAAAAGCTTAGGGCTGTAGGGACAAATGGTTCAAATGGCTCTGAGCACTATGGGACTTAACATCTGAGGCCATCAGTCCCCTAGAACTTAGAACTACTTAAACCTAACCAACCTAAGGACATCACACACACCCATGCCCGAGGCAGGATTCGAACCTGCGACCGTAGCGGTCGCACGGTTCCAGAGTGAAGCGCCTAGAACTCCTCGACCACAACGGCCGGCCTGTAGGGACAGCCTACAAGAACAACCAGGATGTAATAGTGCGTGAAAAACAACCTCCACCTGTTGAGGTGTGTGTAAATGCCTCTGTAACCTCACCGTTCTAGGCTGTTGTTTATTAATAGCTTAAAGTAGTATTCCTTCGGCTTTTAACGTCACGGTTGTTTTTTTCCCTTCGTGTTCTAAGCGCAAAGTAACAAAATCAGAATATTAGACGCAATGATAACTACTATAATGACTTTTTGTGTTGTTTTGTAGGTCTCATGCCGGTGCCGACACGAATGCAAAAGCATTGTCTTCGAAAAAAAATTGACTCGACTCCCCGAGTTCGAGTCTTGGTCCGGCACACAGTTTTACTCTGCCAAGAAGTTTCGTATCAGCACACACTCCGCTGCCGAGTGAAAATCTCAATCTTCAACAATTACAAGCTTCGGAGCACCAAGCTTACTAGATTTTTCACATCCTTGGCTGTCGGTTTAGATTTGTGTGAGAAATGTAGAATCCAATAAAATAAATGTCGTTCTTCACCATGGTGGTTGAGTGCTAATCACTTTGCAAGATATTTCAGTGCAAAACAGTCCGTCCACTATAATGATTTACCTTATAACGAGGTAAATATCTGTTGGTCTTTGCACATGATTAAAATCTGTGCAGGATATCTTAAGACCTTACATAATTCGAAACGAGACGGTATAAAAGCCTCTGATGGTTTTGTATGAGGACAGTTGCCCACTCACTGTTTAGCCGAAACGTCAAATTATTACGAACAGCTTCTAAACTGTATAATTAGTTTATTAACTCCATTTGTTTCAAGGAATTCTTTGCCGACAAAATTGAATCCGGCAGATATTACCTTTTTGGTATGCTATTAATTGCACGCCGTTTCAGAATTAATCAGAGCACCGTAACGTTCTGTTCGCTCTGTTCCCAGGAAAAATTTACATCTTGTATTTACGTAATTACGGGATACAGAGTTAAAACAAAAAAGGGCAAAATATTTTCGTTTTACTGCGTGAAAGGAATTCCATTTCTGTTTCAGAGATTCGGTTAGAAACATTTGGGATTTAATTCGCTTTCGCTTTAGCATAAGAATGTGTTGTCGGAAAGGGCTTGGATAAGGACGACTACGAAAGGAGGGAAAAAATTAACGGAAAAAAATTCGCCGCTTCCACCGCTTTTCTGTCCCTGTGCAGCGGGTCCGCTTAATTAATACTCGCTGTCGGTTTTGACGCAACTCGCTATTTTTCAAGTCGCGCCTGTGAACACCGTAACGGAGACGGGAGGTAGACGCCCTCACAAGCTCCGTCAGGATTCAGAGAACCACATTTGGGTGCAGCGCACCCCACCGGTGATGGCATTGGGTTGCAGCCGAAATCGCACCCACGCATTACCAACACCGAGACTTGAGTAACATCAGCTAGTGGAGCATAATGGCGCAAAAACGTAAATGGAAGTAGAATGGCTGAATACACAGCGTATTTGTTTTGACGTGAGACAACTAAATAACTCGAAAACGTCACAATGCACGAAAAAAAAAAGTTCCGGCTGAAAAGTTACTCTTAGTAAAGCGGGAAATCGTCTGTGCTACAACGTGCCACTTCATAACCACCCCCTCCCGCGTGGGTAGGATCAACTTTGTACTTTCGAATGGGAACCTCCCCACACCGCTTGTTATTGCATATTCAGATTCTACGCCAAAAAATAGGTACGGTTTGCCCAAATCATTGTTTCCCGTTCATTGTAGAAGGCGCTTTAATCGACAAATGTCATGTGTGTCTATTTTTGCAATTAAGAACCGACACATTAGATTCTACACCTAATTTACGACGGGCCGGCCGCGGTGGCCGTGCGGTTCTGGCGCTGCAGTCCGGAACCGCGGGACTGCTACGGTCGCAGGTTCGAATCCTGCCTCGGGCATGGGTGTGTGTGATGTCCTTAGGTTAGTTAGGTTTAAGTAGTTCTAAGTTCTAGGGGACTTATGACCTAAGATGTTGAGTCCCATAGTGCTCAGAGCCATTTGAACCATTTGCTTGCATTCTGCCAGTAGCCGTGTATCGACCAGTACGAGAGTTACAGCGTTTGGATGAAAACACAACAATCAGTCATTATGATAGCTGAGTTCGACGGCAGCTGCCGCAATCAACCATTCCCATAGTTTGGGGATTCACTGCAACTAACTCCGTACGGTATTCAAAACTACATTACCATGTGAGTAGCTTATCTACTAAAAATTTCAGTGTCTAGCCATATTATTTGTACTGTTCAATCACGTTTGCAATATGCCTAGTATCGATTGAACATCAACCGTTAGAGCATGAAGGTTTAGATTTACATCATAAATTAAATGTGGAACCAAACGGATCTGTTGTTTCTTCCAAAACAGGCCACACTTGTTGACGATGACGCGTGGTTTGTGGGGCGCTCAACTGCGCAGTCATCAGCGCTCATACAAAGTCCCAATTTTTGCACAATCCAATTTTTACACAGTCCAATCTAGTCTCTCTCACGAATAATGATGATGATGATGATGATGATGATGATGATGATGATGATGATGATGATGACGAAATGATGAGGACAACACAAACACCCAGTCCCCAGGCAGAGAAAATTCCCAACCCAGCCTTGAATCGACCCGGGCCCCCGTGATCCAGAGGCAGCAATGCTAGCCACTAGATCACGAGCTACAGACAGGCACACTTGATGGTTGGGTTGTTTGGGGGAGGAGACCAGGCAGCGAGGTCATCGGTCTCATCGCATTAGGGAAGGACAGTGAAGGAAATCGGCCGTGCCCTTTCAAAGGAACCATCCCGGCATTTGCCTGGAGCAATTTAGGGAAATCTCGGAAAACCTAAGTCAGGATGGCCGGACACCGTATTGAACTGTCGTCCTCCCGAATGCGAGTCCAGTGTCCTAACCACTGCGCCACCTTGCTCGGTCACACTCGATGATTGTCGATTACAGTGCCATCTACCACTACTGGGGAACAATTGTTTCAGTAAAATATAGGTGTTTTTTGGTCCAGGATACAAATATGCAATAAAAATGGGGGGCTCCCATTTCGAAATACAAATTTGTCCCTGCCCACATAGGAGGGGCGGTTAGGATAGGGCCAGTTGTACCACAGATAGATGTCCCCTTTACTAGAACTTTTTTTATGGTGCATCGTTTTCGAAATATTTAGTTGGCTGAGGTTAAAACTAACACCCTGCGTGTATTTGTGGATGCATGTGTGTACCAGTTCCACATTTCCTAACCATTGGACCGATTTCAGTCAAATTTAGTATATATACGAGGGCAGTTCAGAAAGTAACCTCCGATTGGTCACAGTACGGGTTGTGGGGGAGTAGCGACGCCATCTGTGCGTTCACGCACTCAACAGGTCAGTCGGCATCAAGCCGTGGTCGAGTGAACGTCGTACCTGCGCTAGTTTGGTTTTTGTGGCAGTTTGAAATGTGTGCTGCAATAGAAAACCCCGCCAAATGTGAAGTGCGTGCTGTCATAAGGTTTTTTACAGTCAAAGGATATTCTGCAGCAGCTATTCATCGTGAGCTTTGTGCCGTGTACAGACCAAGAGTTATGAGTGAAGGAGTTGTCCGTGAATGGGTTCGTTTATTTAAAAGTGGACGAGAAAACGTTCATGATGAAGAGAGGAGTGGTAGACCATCATTGGTGACTGACGAACTCGTTCAGACAGTTGATGCAAAAGTTCGTGAAAATCGACGTTTCTCAATGTCGGAGTCGTCTACTGGTTTTCCACAGATTTCTAAGACTCTCTTGTACGGTTTGATGACGACGAAGAGCTCAAAGATGCGGTCACAGGCTGGCTCTAGGCACAAGCGGGTGATTTTTATGCAGAAGGAATTTCAAAGCTTGTGAAGAGATACGATAAGTGCCTCAATCGCTATGGAGACTATGTAGAAAAATAGTGCAAAGATGTAGTTGTAAGATGTATATATTAAAATATTTTTATTTAACTTGGTGTATTTTTTTAAATCAACCGGAGGTTACTTTCTGAACGGCCCTCGTACTACACAGTGTCCAGGTAAATGTTCCGTGGAGGTGAGAATCACCTAGCTCCTGTAAGGATGGGTTGAAACGGTTGTTAATGCCTGACATCTAGGCTACTCTGCATGACTGGTGTGTTTTGTGGCTATTATCAGAGTGTTGCAGGAAGTATACATGCGGATGGGCACGGCTCAGCAGAGAGAGATGATCAATAGTGAGATGGGGGAGGTTGAAATGGGCAGAGAAAGGAGGAAAGAGGAGATGGACAGATGGAGGTGGCAATAGGAGATGGGTAGAGGAGGGAGTAGGAGATGGAGAGAGGACAGGACAGAAGAGGAGGTGGACAGAGAGAGGGGGAGGAAGAGATGGCTAGAGAGAGGGGGGAGAAGGGGAAGGCCAAAGCTGAGAGGCAGGACGAGATGGAATGAGAGGGAGGTCGAGGAGATCGACAGAGAGAGGGGGGAAGAGGAGATGCGTGCAGCATATGAGCAGTACACTTTTGCTGGCGAAGATATGATTAAAAGGCTGGTAATCGCTAAAAATGACACTCAGTAGTTTTGAAAGAGCAGAATATACTTAACCTCACTGGACAAAAATTAGTCACTCCAGGAGACTTCACATGAGTATCGTTATGTGGCCTCTAGACTTCATTATGTCTAACTAGGTAGAGAGCCTACAACTTTCTTGTGATCCTTCATATCCAGCTGGGGTCTCTCGTTGATGATTAAATATCTGTCAAACTGCGGGTATATCGGTGGCTGTGTTTCAATCACAGTGAAACTAGACCCATAGCTTTTCCGTGCGCTTAATTTAGAGGATCATTCGATGTGTAATGAGATACCTGATTGTCAAACAAGGACTGTATGTGTGCAGTTCTGTGAACATAGCTGTTGTCATCTTGGAATACAGTACGGTTCGCAGCATTTTCGTCAAGGTGTAGACGAAAGGGCAGTATTTTGTAACCGAGGGTACTGAAATAAACTTCCTGGTTAGGGAACTTGTAAGTAATTTCGGAAGAGGTCGAGCTGGAGCACTGTTTTCCATACAAATACCTTGGACGCGTTTGTTGTAGTGGCCATTTTCACAGCAGCTGTATATAAATTGCAGTAAATTACACACACACACACACACACACACACTGAGTCAGCAAGAGTAATGCCTGCAAAGACGAGGTTTCATTTCTTTAGTGCTTACTTAGCCTGACCATATCAGGACTTTAAGACTCTCTCTTACATGGAAGAACACAAACAAAAAGTATTATATAATGACACTATAATAATAATTCGCATTTTGAAGCCTTGTTTGCTATTAGAAGTAGTGTAAGGGATAATGAAAGAGGAGAAGACTGAAATGAAAGTGACATGGCTGCTAGGAAAGAAGAGAGTTCCGATAGAGAACACTGTAGAGAAGGGGAGGGGAAAGTAGAGGTGGGGGGGGGGGTTGGGTTGAAGAGAGTCAGCTGTAGACGAGTCTATGGAAGAAGCAGTTATTCTGATAGACTGTCTTTTGAAGTTTGGAAGTATTTTAATTTCTCTGGTATTTTGAGGAAGACTGTTCCAAAGTCGGATTCCTGGTGCAGGAAATGATTTAGGGAACATTGTAATGTTATGTAATGGTACGGAGAGGATTTTACCTTGTTAAGAACAGATATTGATGCCATCTAGTTCAGACAGTAGTGTAAGGTTTGATGACAAATAGGAAGGACTTCAATGATTGAGTAGACGATACGGCAAACACAGGATATGATAATCTCTACGCTTATCTGTTCATAGGCCAGAGTCATATGGTCGAAATAGCTTACGTCACAGCTGTATAGCGCACAAGCATTCGTCGCCAGTTCCAGCCGACGTGATGTCTCGTACAAAAGTCCTTGGAGAATAGTATCACCATAATCAAGGAGGGGGAGTTGTAGTGGCTTTACGAGTTCCTTTTTAAGAGGAAATATAGGGTATTTCTGTGCTGCTTAGGATGAAGGGTGAAAGAGATTCTCTGAATTGAGAAGTAATAAATCTATCGTGAGCAGCAAAGATTGCTTGCGTTTTAAATGGATTGATTTTCTAAAAAATGTTAATATGTGTGTGAAATCTTATGGGACTGAACTACTAAGGTCATCAGTCCCTAAGCTTACACACTACTAGCCTAAATTATCCTAAGGACAAACACACACACACCCACACCCGAGGGAGGACTCGAACCTCCGCCGGAACCAGCCGCACAGTCCATGACTTGATTTTCCAACCTATGTTTTGCGTCCATTCTGATAAAGCAAGTAGATTCGAGTCCCAGTCTGGGACGTAGTTAGTGGCGGGTATCTATCATGCTGGTAGTGCAATGGATACATTTTCGGCACCTTGGCAATTTTCTGTATGCCATGCACTCTATCATGCAACACCTCTTCCTAAATGCGGACGTGGGAGTGTAGCTGCTTGTAACAACCTATCATTTCACGTGTGAGTTCCAGGTGGACATAGGCAACGTCAGCCACACGTCCCCTAATTGCTGACAGCTCCCATTGCCTCTTCTAAAGTTGAGTCTCTCAAGCAGAAGATCACATTCGGTCGTGGTTCCGTTGATGATTGGCTGTGTGAAATTCTTATACAGTGTGCAGAGCTTCTTCCCAGTAATGAGAACGTAAATTTTAAGAGGGGGCAGGAATTCATTCCGCAATGGGAATACTTAACGCAACACTTCTGAATGTCGCTGTTTCAGCTACCATCATTTCGTGCTACACATTGTAAACGACTGCCGAATATTATATTTTCATATTCCTGACTGCTCAGTTTGACCTTTAATTCGGAACGCAAGCCACGAAATTACAGATCTGAATTTGATGTTGAATCTCAAAGTATTAAAATTGAAACCCTGAGCAGTAAACACACTTTTGCTCAGGCCTACTGACGACCGCTCTTGGCTATGGCTGCCACCTAACTCATTGTCAAGCTCCAGTGGACACTCTGTTCCTAATTATGGCGTATCATAGGCCAGGAAAAGCAGCGTTACCGTATAAGCCGCGTCACGATCAACCAATGAGACCTGCAGACACTGTATCGACGTGAAAAGCTACGCATTAGCTCGTTACCACAACGCAGTCTGCTACGCAGGAGTAGTGTTTAAGCAAAAAATTATGGTTTCAGGCAGATCAAGTAGCCATACATGCTGCAGTCGGTTATGTTTCACAATGTGCTTTATGAAACCACTTACATTAGGGGCCTTCGTCCGTTATCCTGTCTTAGTTTAAAAAAAATTAAGATTAATTTGTTGTATGTTGAGCTTCCACCTATGTCATTTCCCTCATTCCATAACCATTTACCTCTTTTTCTCCTATATCTCACGATGGTTGTTCAGCAACGGAAACTGATTATCAAATTGCTTCTTCATATTGCTATCAAGACTAATAAATTTATAGTGGACTATTACGTATCACGTCTTACCTTAACCATGTCAGATCTCAGAAACAGTTTTAATATGTCGAGAAATTTCAAAACAGTCTGCACTCTACTGCAGAGTGGAAGGTAAGGGTTAACGCCAACACACCTTTTTACATCCGAAAGTAAGTATAGTAGTAGAACAAGGTGCGTTCAGTAAGTAATGCAACACATTTTTCTCTCGGCTAATTTCGGTTGAAAAAATGCGGAATTTACTGTGGGACATCGTGGAATATTCCCGCTTCCGCCCCAATAGTTTCATGAAGTTCCGGGAGGTGGTCGCGCTACACATTCCTTCAAATTCGCCTCTGTAACAGAGGCGCGGTCCAAGCAGAGAGCTGTTGTTGAATTTCTTTTGGCGGAAAACCGGAGCATCGCAGATATTCATAGGTGCTTCCAGAACGTGTTACACGCCCTCTGATGTTCCTGGTCTACATAAACGATTTAGGAAGCGATCTGAACACCCCTCTTAAATTGTTAGCGGATGATTCCGTCATTGACCGTCATGTAAAGTCACCAGATGATCAAAACGAATTGCAAAATGATTTAGACAAGATGTCTGTAGGGCACAAAAAGTGGCAGTTGACTCTAAATCATGGTTCAAATGGTTCAAATGGCTCTGAGCACTATGGGACTCAACATCTGTGGTCATAAGTCCCCTAGAACTTAGAACTACTTAAACCTAACTAACCTAAGGACATCACACACATCCATGCCCGAGGCAGGATTCGAACCTGCGACCGTAGCAGCCGCGCGGTTCCGGACTGCGCGCCTAGCCTAAATCATGAAAAGTATGAAGTCATTCACATGATCACTAAAATGAATCTGGTAAATTTCAGTTGCATGATACAGCACACAAATCTAAAGACCGTAAGCTCAACTAAATGACTAGGGATTACAATTGCGAATCACTTAAACTGGAACGATCACATGGATTATGCTGCGGGAAAAGCAAACTAAAGAGTGCGATCTATTGACCGAAAACTTAGAAAACGTCACTGGTCTGATACAGAGACTGCTTACACTACTCTTGTTCTCCCTCTTCTGGATAGTGCTGTACGGTGTGGGATTGCCGGCCGCGGTTGTCTCGCGGTTCTAGGCGCGCAGTCCGGAACCGCGCGACTGCTACGGTCGCAGGTTCGAATCCTGCCTCGGGCATGGATGTGTGTGATGTCCTTAGGTTAGTTATGTTTAAGTAGTTCTAAGTTCTAGGGGACTTATGACCACAGATGTTGAGTCCCATAGTGCTCAGAGCCATTTTGGTGTGGGATCCACATCAGATAGGATTGACGGTGAACATCGAAAATGTTCAAAGAACGGCAGCACGTTCAGTAATATTACGAAATAAGGGAGAGGCTGCGACGCATATGACACGAATTGATGTCGCATTCATTTAAAAAATGGCTTTTTCCCTGCGGCAAGAATTCCTCACGAAATTATCACTCACCAACTTTCTCCCCGGAGTGCGAAAATATTTTGTTGGCGCCCACTTACGTACGGAGAAATGATCATCATAATAAAGTAAGATAAATCAGAGCTCGCACGGAAAGATTTAAGTGTTCGTTTTCACGTGCGATGTTCGAGAGTGGATCAGTAGAGAAGTAGCTTAAAGGTTCTTCGATGAACCCTCTGCACGGTCACTTAATTGTGAATTGCAGAGTAATCATATATGTCGATGTAGAATGTCTGCGGAGACCTATCTGTGAACAAAAGCACGGAGAGTCGTTGGGCGATGCGTGTGTCATCTTCGCAACAAGGTTCAAATGGTTCAAATGGCTCTGAGCACTATGGGACATCTAAGGTCATCAGTCCCCTAGAACTCAAAACTACTTAAACCTAACTAACCTAAGGACATCACACACATCCATGCCCGAGGCAGGATTCGAACCCTCTACCGTAGCGGTCGCGTGGTCCCAGAATGAAGCGCCTAGAACCGCTCGGCCACTTGCAACAAGGCCGCGCAAACACGTCCGATCTGTAAAAATGGAACCTGCGGACACTCCCATTCGAGGTGATCGACGGGTCAGAAACAAAAACTTCGCTGTACAACTGGACGTCTCTGTTGGTAGTGCTGACACACTAGTCCACCAGTTGGGGTACTCAAAGGTCAGTGCCCGAATATCGCACCTTCCGACTTCCATCTATTTGGCCCAGTAATGGATGCACTCCGCGCGATGCACTACGTAGATGATGGGGAGATTATTGATGTAGCAAGTCGTTGGCTGCGACGTCGACCAATAGAGTGGTACCTGCCGGCCGCGACGGTCTCGCGGTTCTAGGCGCGCAGTCCGGAACCGTGCGACTGCTACGGTCGCAGGTTCGAATCCTGCCTCGGGCATGGATGTGTGTGCTGTCCTTAGGTTGGTTAGGTTTAAGTAGTTCTAAGTTCTAGGGGACTAATGACCACAGCAGTTGAGTCCCATAGTGCTCAGAGCCATTTTTTGAATAGAGTGGTACCATTCGCATTCAACAGAGATTATGTTGAAAAATAGGATTTTGTAGCCAGAAGAGTGGGGAATAATATGGTGTATTGGAATCCTGAATAAAACCAACCCAATTTCAGAGAAAACAGGGTGGCATTACTTTTTGAACGCCCTTCGCAAAATTAGTAGTGGTTGTTCCGAAGCAGACAAAAAATTCGACGTATTTATTATGATGCTGGTAACGAAATAACGCAGACAGCTTTTACGAATGATGCATAAATTCGCAGTATATATTGAAAGTCACTGATACACGGTATGTGCAGTCCGTAATTCAATTAGCGAGTTGGACCGCATTTCCTGGAGCTGCCGATCGACAACAGGTTGCTACGTATAGGCGGGCAGAATTTGAGCGAGCGCACGTAGCGCAACCCGAGATTCTTGTAACTGGGGGCACGCCTGTTGTGGGTAAGTAGCCCGCCTGGGATAACGCGCTTATCCAATTAGGCGGCGGCGGAAAGTTTTAAAGGCGCTGCGGTATAACGAGGCAGAGCGCGGCCCGGCGCGGCACCGCGGGCAACTTTTAACGAGCCCCCCCGCGATCGATGGCCATTTTTGCGTCGTCGCTGAGCGACGCGCGTCAGCACGCAGATTGCGGAGCTGCCGGCACGACGTGCGACGTGCGGCGTCGTGCATGAGAACGCGGGGGAGGGGGCTTCGTAGGCCGCGACCTAGAAGCACTACTCAACCAGCTGTACCTGACGACTTACCTCATCAGTGAAACTCGTTACGTACCCCACACTCCGATCGGTCAACCACTTGACCTCTTGATGGTGCATCTATTGGCTTCGGAATGAAGACATCATTTCCGAAGTGGAAGCAAACCAAATCGCCTTGGGAAGCGAATGCAATGTCCTCCCAAAATGAAGATGAGTCTTTCCTCTTTTTGGCCCTTTCACTACCATTTTTTAAATGTAGGACATTAATTTACACTTATTTTCATTAATTTTGCAGTCATAAGTAACAATATGAAAAAAAAATTACAACGTTATTCTTAAGGATCTCCGGGTTTTCAGAAGACAACTGCGCAAAAACTAAAAGAGCTACACAAAACAAACACACATCAGTGACTCACTTTACAGACTGTTAGTATGGGCACCGATTGTGACACAGCATACGTCAATATGTGCGTGCAGTTCATGGACACTAATTGCCCGGGAATGCGCGACAGCAAACCGCTTAGCAAATCTGTTAATTGGGTTGCTTACCTTCCGACGCGAACTAACTCGCTAGCGGAACTGAGCAGAAGGGTAACAATTAAACTTTCAGACAGAGATACCTACCAGTGCAAGCTGTAATTATAAGAATTCTGCAAGCCGTTAGAAGGCTCTCCTTAACCAGTGGGTAATTGATTTACAGCAATAACATGCAACAAATCCCCAGTTTCTCCCTGATAACCAATCGTGTGACACTTACTTGTCGCCGGCCGGAGTGGCCGAGCGGTTCTAGGCACCACAGTCTGGAACCGAGCGACCGCTACGGACGCAGGTTGGAATCCTCCCTCACGCATGGATGTGTGTGATGTCCTTAGGTTAGTTAGGTTTAAGTAGATCTAAGTTCTAGGGGACTGATGACCTCAGAAATTAAGTCCCATAGTGCTCAGAGCCATTTTTGAACCTACTTGTCAATGCTAGACAAAGGGTTAGATTAAAATGTCGTCTAAAGAAAGGAGATTTACGATTGGATGGAAAATTAGTTTTCCTGGCTTTTAGGAGACTGCACACTATCATCGATGGGGAGGCATCTACAGACACTTGACTTCAGGTGGATAGCGGTGAAATATATGTCAGGCCATAAGTAGATGTTCCCTGGTTTCACTAAAACGATAAAGGTAAATGCTGGGATGTTTCCCCCGAGGTGAACACGACCTATTTCCTTCCCCAGTCATACACTGTGCTCCATCTACAATGACCTATTCGTTGAATCATAACATTGCTTCCCTTATATGGTCTACAGACGATGAACTAATATCTGATGTTAGCCAGAGGACTATAACAGAATCTTTGCTATTAATGTTATAATTAATGACTTAACAGGTGTTACTAGTTGCTGCATCTGGCTTTTAGTGGATGATCGACTTATCTATGAGGAAGTTCTGTGCGAGGTATATTGAAGTAATTTTCAAAGTCAGGAAACAAAGAGCATTGCATCCTTTGACTACAGCATTAATAACTTATTGCAATTGCTACACATCTGCATGACACGATAGACTGATTATAAGTCCACAAAGACTCGCTTGTCGATGAAGTAAACGGTGGACTACGAGACTTGCGTGTTTACTATAAGTCATTTTCTGTCTTGTATCTTTGCCACAAGTCACTTCGTCTATTGAATCTTTCCGACAAGTCACTCCTCTCTTATGCTTCTCGTCATGTCAGTAGTAATAGGTTCATTAATGAAGCCGCCGTAAAGGCTCTACGATACATGAATGCCATCTTCCGACCGATAGTGCAACCAATCGGCAGCATATTAGCGAGGCATTCGCCTTCATGGACGACAATTCCGCCCGTCCGCAGCTCGTGGTCGTCCGGTAGCGTTCTCGCTTCCCGCGCCCGGCTTGCCGGGTTCGATTCCCGGTAGGGTCAGGGATTTTCTCTGCCTCGTGATGACTGGGTGTTGTGTGATGTCCTTAGGTTAGTTAGGTTTAAGTAGTTCTAAGTTCTAGGGGAGTGATGACCATAGATGTTAAGTCCCATAGTGCTCAGAGCCATTTGAACCATTTGAATTCCCGCCCCCATCGTACACATCTTGTGAATGACTTCCTTCAGGAGAACCACATCGCTCCACTAGAGTAGCCAGCATGCTCTCCAGACATGAACCCTATATAACATGCCTGGGATGGATTGAAAAGGGCTGTTTATGGACGACTTGGCCCACCAACCATTCTGAGGGATATATGCCTAATCGCCGTTGAGGAGAAGGACAGTCTGGACCAACAGTGCCTTGATGAACTTGTGGCTAGTATGCCACGATGAATACAGACACGCATCAATGCAAGATGAATGCTACTGGGTATTAGAGGTACTGGTGTGTACAGAAATCTGGACCACCACATCTGAAGGTCTCGCAGTGTGGTGATACAATATGGATTGTGTGATTTTCATGAGCAAGAAAAAGGGCGGAAATAACGTTTATGTTGATCTCTATTCGAGTTTTCTGTACAGGTTTCGGAACCCTCGGAACTGTGATGACGCGAAATTTTTTTTTGGTTGTATTAACGCACTACTGCTGCTACTAATCGTACTATTACATCCCGATTTTGATAGACGGAAATCGGTAGGCGTTCTTTTAATGGGTATATACATACTAAGACTAACAAAATTAAAAAAAAAATTAAAAAAAAACAACGATGCGCGACGGAAGAATTATCCAACGGACCGGAAAACGGCAGATATCATGTACATGTACGGTCAAATAAATGAACAATACGAGACTGGAATAGAAGGGAGAACCGATAGAGGTACTCAAGGTACCCTCCGCCACACGCCGTGAGGTGGCTTGCGGAGTATGGATGTAGATGTAGATGTAGATGTAGATGAATACAATTTCTGAAAAATTGGGTGATTTATTCGAGAGATAGAGCTTCTCAAATTGAGCAAATCAATAACGCGTTGGTCCTCCTCTGGCCCTTATGCCAGCAGTTTTCTGATTGGCATTGATTGATTTTGTTGAATGTCTTCGTGACTGATGTCGTGCCGAATTCTATGCAACCGGTGCATTAGATCGTCAAAATGCCGAGCTGTTTGTAGGGCCCTGCCCATAACGCTCCAAACGTTGTAAGTCGGGGAGAGATCCGGCGACCTTGCTGGCCAAAGATGGGTTTGGCAAGCACGAAGACTAGCAATAGAAAAACTCGCCGTGTGCGGGCGGGCATTATCTTCCTGAAATTTAAGTCCAGTGTGGCTTATCATGAAAGGCAACAAAACTGAGCGTACAATATCGTTGATGCACCGCTGTTCTACGGGCGCCGCACGTGAATAAATTGTTCAATTTTTCAGAAGTTGCAATCACCTGTTTGTCTGTACATGTACATCACATCCACTGATTTCCACCCATTTGATAATTGTTTCGTCGCGCGTCGTTAGTTTTGTCTCAGAGTGTACTACCATACGTCTGTTGCATCAAAATCCACTGACCACTAATCCCGCCGTCTTCCCGTTGGTCTTGTTCCAGATGCGTTACGGGGAAATTCCTTCGGGTGTCATTAGTGTGTCGACAAGGAACCAAAACCCGCCTGACAAGAGAATAAAACGAGTTTCTTTGTTCCAGAACAAACGGTCGTGAATAAATAAACTTTATTTTTGTCTGGTGACGTTAATTGTGCGTGACGGTGCGGCCTGCGTCTACGCCGGATCCGAGCTCTCGAGAGGTTTTCAGAAACGCTTTCCACTCACACCGTATAGAGTTCAAGCGCGTCTGTCGCGATGTTTCTGCAATGAGAGGTGCCTCCTGTCGCTGAAGTGTCTCCCTGTCTCCCTGTTTCATCTCGACTTCTTGGAAGCAATAAATTTTTGCGACTATCTGTAGTTCTAGTAAAATTAATTTCATCTGAATTTCTACTGCAGTGTTACCTTTTTTTCTATTGAGAAAACAGAACGCATATTAGTCTTATGCTGATAACGGGATCAAAACTGCAGAGCGAGATGGTGTTGTCGAAAAAAATGACGGATTCTGACTGGATAAAATCGATGATTGTGGAAATCTACGCGCTCCTCTCTAACAAGGGGACCCTCCATACTGTAAGTTATGAATTTTGGTGCGCTTCAAATATTTTGTAGAGGCACTTACCCTGAATACCTGGCTATACGGTTTTTTAGGGACAGACCTTGGTTTTTGAGAAAGTCGATTTTGAAGTTTATTGCGAGCTTGTTCTCGGAACACTGTTGACACAGTGGATAGCGGATTTCCGAAATGGAATATCCTATCTGCCTTGCTCCAACTAAAGCGTGTTAATTCACGTCGTGCCGTCTTAATCATGTCTGAGACCTTCTCACATGTATAAATTAAGTATAAATGACAGCTCCGCGCCGGCCGTTATGACCGAGCGGTTCTAGGCGCTTCAGTCAGGAACCGCGCTGCTGCTACTGTCGCAGGTTCGAATCATGCCTCGGGCATGGATGTGTGTGATGTCCTTACGTTAGTTAGGTTTAAGTAGTTCTAGGTCTAGGGAACTAACGACCTGAGATGTGAAGTCTCATAGTGCTCAGAGCCATTTGATTTTTTGACAGTTCCCTTTTATACCTTGTGTACGCGATACTACCTCCATCTGTAAATGTTCCCACCGCAATCGCACGAGTTTTGTCACTTCATTGTACGACGAAAAGCCAACAGTGCATGGTTCTCGTTCGTATTTGGCACTCAACTTGCACTGTATGCATTCAGCCGCTGTTTCGGGATTAACTCGTGACCGGCTTATGGAGCCGTAGCTTGTAAAGCTAATTAGAAGTGCACAGCTGCTATTGAATTAACATTTGCACGTTTGCGAGTCGTCAGCCGTCGAGTCTGGTCACGCGCTGCGGTCTCGCCGCACCTGCTTGCCACGCCGGGCATGCCCTACACAGGCGCCGGCCGCACTTCGCTCGCGGGAATTAGCTTACGCCGCGGTTCACTGCAAATGGCTCTCATCCACGCAGCCGCCCTGCATACAACTGTTGGTTAGAAAAGCGTCGCAGCTTCTCGGACTGCATCGTATAGCACTCCTCGGCTGAGGACTAGCTGCCTTCTCCTAGCATTTGAACAATGTAACATGTCTCGTGGATGGAAGTGTCTGAAGGTACTCGAAAAGAGTCATACAAATTCAAAATGGTTCAAATGCCTCTGAGCACTATGGGACTTAACATCTGAGGTCATCAGTCCCCTAGAACTTAGAACTACTTAAATCTAACCAACCTAAGGATACACACATCCATGCTCGAGGCAGGATTCGAACCTGCGCCCGTAGCAGACGCGCGGTTCCGTACTGAAGCGCCTAGAACCGCTTGGCCACCGCGGCCGGCTCATACAAATTACCATATCTTTCACCGACTACATGCCATGAGAACTTCGAGGGAAACTGGTAGGCTACCTATCCCATTATTAGAGAAACATGGAAGTTTCCGAGCTAAATACAGAGGAAATGTTGGTGTGAAAGTCATTATGTTGCGTTTATGCCATATTGCTACATACTGTAACCCATGTGTCAAGCTGATGTGAGAGCTACACTGGGAATGAAATACGGGATTAGACGAACTAAATAAAGAGGGACATAATTCTTAATCGTGTGCCTGAGCACCACATTCGGCAATCCGTGCTCGGCATCGTGCTATCACGCTACCCACGAGGGTCATAAGGTGCTCTTGTGCTACACTACTGGCCATTAAAAATGCTACGCCAAGAAGAAATGCAGATGATAAACGGGTATTCATTGGACAAATATATTATACTACAACTGACTGGCAAATATATTATACTACAACTGTGCATGTGATTACATTTTCACGCAATTTGGGTCCATAAATCCTGCAAACTCAGTACCCAGAACAACCACCTCTGGTCGTAATAACGGCCTTGATCCGCCTGGGCATTGAGTCAAACAGAGCTTGGATGGCGTGTACAGGTACAGCTGCCCGTGCAGCTTCAACACGATACCACAGTTCATCAAGAGTAGTGACTGGTGTATTGTGACGAGCCAGTTGATCGGTCACCATTGACCAGACATTTCAATTGGTGAGAGATCTGGAGAATGTGCTGGCGAAGGCAGCAGTCGAAAATTTTCTGTATCCAGAAAGGCTCGTACAGGACCTGCAACATGCAGTCGTGCATTATCCTTCTGAGATTTAGGGTTTCGCAGGGATCGAATGAAGGGTAGAGCCACGGGTTGTAACACATCTGAAATGTAACGTCCACTGTTCAAAGTGCCGTCAATGCGAACAAGGGGTGACCGAGACGTGTAACCAATTGCACCCCATACCATCACGCCGGGTGATACGCCAGTTTGGCGATGAAGAATACACGCTTCCAATGTGCGCCGGTCAACTGCTGTTTGTGTATGAGAAATCGGTTGGAAACTTTGCTCATGTCAGCACGTTGTAGGTGTCACCACCGGCGCCAACCTTGTGTGAATGCTCTGAAAACCTAATCATTTGCATATCACAGCATCTTCTTCCTGTCGGTTAAATTTCGCGTCTGTAGCACGTCATCTTCGTGGTGTAGCAATTTTAATGGCCAGTAGTGTACTTGATACGGCGTTCCACCAGCGCGGCTGACAACTGGGGGGCATTGGAGCTAGTGGTTTTGCTGCAGTACATCTGCTCACGGGATCCCACACGTGCTCGATTGTATTTAAGTCAGGGCACCGAGAGGCCAGTCCATTCGTCGATTATCCCCTCTTTCCGAGAGCTGCTACACCTGCGCTGTTCAATGCTGTCGCGCATTGTCGTCCACGAATGAAGTCAGACTCGAAGACAGCCCTGAAAAGAGGTACGTGGGAAAGGAGTACAGTGTCACTGTAACTTTGACCCGTGAATGTACCGTGTTCAAAGGTCAGTAAGCCCATGCAGCGTCAAGATATTTGTCTGTTTTTCTTTTAGTCATCACTCTTCTGATTGGTTTGATGATGCTGTCTGCCAGTACCTCTTCATCTCAATGTAGTACTTGCAAACAACGTCCTCAGTTATTTGACGTCAATTGTTTGCTGGATGTATTTCGATATCTGTCTTCCTCTACAGTTTTTGCTCACTACTGCTCCCTCGAGTACCATTATTTCGTGAAGTGTTAACAGATGTCCCACCATCCTGTCCGTTCCTCTAGTCACTGTTTTTCGTATATTCCTTTCCTAGCTGATTTTGCGGAGAACCTCGTCATTGCACACCTTGTCAGTCCACCTAATTTTCAACATTCTCCTGTAGCACCACATCTCAAATGTTTCGATTCTCTTGTGTTCTGGTTTTCACATAGTCCATGTTTCACTGCCATACACTGCTGTGCTAAAAACGAACACTCTCATAAATTTCTTCGTCAAATTAAGACGTTTGTTTTACTTTAGTAGACTTGTCTTGGCGAGCAGTGCCCTTTTTGCCAGTGCAAGTCTCCCTTTTATGTCCCTTTTGCTCCGTCCGTCATGACGGACATTACGCCTCCACATACGAGTAGCGAAACGATCATGTTGGACAGTAAAACTTCCTGGCAGATTAAAACTGTGTGCCGAACCGAGACTCGAACTTGGGACCTTTGCCTTTTGCGGGCAAGTCCTCTACCAACTGAGCTACCCAAGCACGACTCGCGCCCCGCCCTCACAGTTTCAATTCTGCCAGTACCTCGTCTCCTACCTTCCAAACTTCACAGAAGCTCTTCTGCGAAACTTGCAGAACAACCACCCCTGGAAGAAAGGATATTGCGGAAACATGGCTTAGCCACAGCCTGGGGGATGTTTCCAGATTGAAATTTTCACTCTGCAGCGGGGCAGTGTTGGAGGCACCCTCATATAGCGAGAGGTGGGAACAGGTAATACACCCACGAACGTTGACAAACATGATCGTTTTGGTGGTCCAGGTGTTACGCTGTGGAGCGGCACAATGTTGCATAGGCCTGCTGACCTGCAAATCCTTGGAACACGGTGCACTCACCGATCACTGGTAGTGTCACGCTGTATTACTTCCCCACGTGCGTCTTTCCAGGGGTGCTTTTGGCACTGACATGGTTTGTATGAATGACAGTGCGCGACCACGTCGAGCAGCACAGATGGAAGAGCTCTTGGAACGACAGTATATTCAGCGAATTGGCTGATCTATTCGTTCCCCCAACTTCAGTTTCTTGCTTTGTTGATGTGGGGGAGGGGGCCAAACAGCGAGGTTATCGGTCCCATCGGATTACGGAAGGATGGGGAAGGAAGTCGGCCGTGCCCTTTCAAACGAACCATTCCGGCATTTGCTTGAAGCGATTTAGGGAAATTACGGAAAACCTAAATCAGGATGTCCGGACGTGGGTTTGAACCGTCATCCTCCGAAATGCGAGTCCAGCGAGCTAACCACTGCGCCACCTCGCTTGGTCGCCACTTCAGTCTCATCGTGCACGTGTGGAAATCGTTGGAGAGACGTGTTACAGAACCATCCACATTCACAAACGACCATCCAGCTGTTGTGAACAGCGCTAGTGGAGGAATGGAACGTTCTGCCACAAGAATTCCTCTCCAACCTTGTGGCCAGCATGGGATCACGTTGCAGAACCTGCATTGCTGTTCGTGGTGACCACATACCCCATTAAGAATCGTGTCTCGCGTTTTCTATTGTCCAGGGGACCACATCCATCGCGGTGACTTCATTGTAATTGTAGTGTGCGGCCGGCCGGTGTGGCCGAGTGGTTCTGGGCGCTTCAGTCTGGAACCACGTGACCGCTACGGTCGCAGGTTCGAGTCCTGCCTCGGGCATGGATGTGTGTGATGTCCTTAGGTTAGTTAGGTTTAAAGTAGTTCTAAGTTCTAGGGGACTACTGACCACAGATGTTAAGTCCCATAGTGCTCAGAGCCACTTTTTTGTAGTGTGCGAATAAAAATGTCATATCTGTTCGTTTTATTGCGTACCTTTTTCACTTACCTTTTGTACAATACTGTAGCAGTTCATCTACATCTACATCCATACTCCGCAAGCCACCTGACTGTGTGTGGCGGAGGGTACCTTGAGTACCTTTATTGGTTCTCCCTTCTATTCCAGTCTCGTATTGTTCGCGGAAAGAAGGATTGTCTGTATGCCTCTGTGTGGGCTCTAATCTCTCTGATTTTATCCTCATGGTCTCTTCGCGAGATATAAGTAGGAGGGAGCAATATACTGCTTGACTCCTCGGTGAAGGTATGTTCTCGAAACTTCAACAAAAGCCCGTACAGGGCTACTGAGCGTCTCTCTTGCAGAGTCTTCCACTGGAGTTTATCTATAATCTCCGTAACGCTTTCGCGATTACTAAATGATCCTGTAACGAAGCGCGCTGCTCTCCGTTGGATCTTCTCTATATCTTCCTTCAATCTACTCTCTACGCTTTATCGAGCTATGTTACTTAGCAGTAACATATCATGTGAAAGTTACTTTCGTCCGTAAGTTTTGCACACCACTGCGATTTCTGAACGTTAAGTTGTAATACCAGCAAGGACAGAAATTTAACTTATTGTGCCTATAGAGTACAGTGGGAAGAATACAAGATTAAAACTGTGTGCCAGACCGAGACTCGAACTCAGGAGCTTTGCCTTTCGCGGGCAATTGCTGTACCGACTGAGCTACCCACGCACGACTCACGGCCAGTCCTCACAGCCTGACTTCCGCCGGTACCTAGTCTCTTATCTTGCAAACTTCACAGAAACTCTCTTGCGAACCCTGCAGAACTAGCACTCCTGGAAGAAAGGATGTTGTGGAGACATGGCTTAGTCAGGGCGTGAGGGATGTTTCCGGAATGAAAGAAGTGCTAGTTCTGCAAGGTTCGCTAGAGAGTTTCTGTGAAGTTTGGAAGGTAGGAGACGATGTACTGGTGCAAGCAAAGCTGTGAGAAGGTGTTGTGAGTCGTCTTTGGGTAGTTCAGTCGGTAGAGTACTTGAATGCGAAAGGCAAGGAGGCGGAGTTCGAGTCTCGGTCCTGGAAAACAGTTTTAATCTGCTAGGATGTTTGATATCAGCATACATTCTGCGGCAGAGTGAAAATTTCGTTCTGAATACAAGATTAAATTTGTAGCTGAGTTGTGATTGTAGAAGGGGCGTAGTTTAGTACGGAGAGCTGCCATAACGGCTCCAGCCCGTCTCAGCATCTAATGAAATTCATCTTAGATGACAGACACGGGCACTTCACTCGATCCTGTTTCTGTCTGAGGCCAGAATTTATTTATCGTACTGGCTGGCGAGTAGAACAGTGCCAGTGTCTCGACAACCCATGACCAGATTTCTCAATGGGTAAGAGACTTGGAGAACTTATTGGCCAGGGCACAGTCGAACAGCACGGCCATCTTCCAAGCTTTCGTTGTGTGGGGCGGCGGGTGGAATAAATGCTATTATATTTAAAATGTAGAAAAGATGCATTTCCCGGCCGATTAACCATATGTGGGGCGGCGGGTGGAATTAATTTGCTATATTAAATGTTTTGTAATGTAGATGCACCATATGTGGGGCGGCGGGTGGAATTATTGTTATTATAAATGTTCCTATTATTTATGCTGTCTTTTGCCGTTCTCAACACTGTCTCTCTAATTACAATATTGGCAACCAGAAAGTGATTAGCAAAACGTGAAGCCTGTAATTAGAATTCCTAGTGCCCACTTCATCTGAGAAATACACTTATAGCTACAGCTTATAGCTCTGAGGAATTAGGAGATTGTCTAGGATTCATAATCAAAAACGATTCTCTAAAAATGTTCACTATATTCTGAAAGTCACAGACCAAAAAGAATCCACACAATCCAACTAACAGAGCAGTTCAGAGTCTAATGCGCTGATGCAACTATAACTGTCCAAATTAAATGTTTAAGTGAATGCTCGCCATAATCTGATGATAATGTTCATCAAACGCCACGCTAAATAATGGTAGAATGTTTGTCCCGCGGCAGCACGTGAAAATATGACATACGCAAACTGAAGATAGATCATTAAAGTCATCCCAGAATTAACACTTCACTCGAAAACGATTTCATGGTTACGCATATCCCGAGTAACTTATTACGGCATCCGAGGCTGTTTATAGTAATGATACCGATGCGACGCGACTCCCGACACAGATGGTGCGCTAATCAGCGTGTGGAGAGAACTGGGGCCTTACTTCCTCGCGCAGCGCTCTTATATAGCCGCAGTGCAGACGCTAAGGGAACGCCTGATCAAATCGGCTCTCCCGACTAGCCGCTGGGCTAGTAATGCACCACTTTAAGTTATTGAATAAATCATCGCTTCCTTTGCTGATGGCCGATGAAGCTGTCAGTTTAAATGTGCATTCGGCACACAGGTAAGTAATCATAATAAAAGTTTGACGTGGCTAAGTTAAATATTTTGGGCGAGAGAATTAATTTAATTACACTACACGCAGTAGACGAGCTCTGAACTTGCTCTTTGGAGATAAGCTATCGTTATAGTTTTATAGTTATTCAATGAAACTTCTCACATCTTTATGATTATAGCGGACCTCCCTTCAACTTAAATTTAAACATCCTAGCCTTATTTATTCTCCTACTTAACCTATCTTGCTTCCTTAATTTCTAAGACAAAAACCAGAAAATTATGAATTTCAACTAAAATTTTAATTTGTGAGATCCAAAATACTGTTTCTACTAAATTATTAAGAAAAAGGAATCTAAATATAAATTTTTAAGTTTCTAGCTCTTTTCTGTTGCGCCAGTGATTTTTACAGAAACACGTCCAAATTTCGAAAATGGTTAAAGTTATTGAACTGATATTCAACACATATTGATTTAGTATTACTCCTGACATGCTAGAACCGTTTCAGGTTATTTACTTGATTTTTAAAGTATTGCGCAACATTTATGACGTCAGAGCTAGTTACAGCGGACTAGGCTGGCACACAATGTAAAGACTGATGAGAATTTTATAAGGCGTGAGTAGGCTGCTTCCCTACAGTTGTCTTGTTAAAAGATAACTTCCCGGCGACAGCGCTCCAGTCAGGGCTAAGCCATTGGCGTATGCTCGTCAGAAATGTAACGGCAGCTAACTAAATTAACAGATGTGCAAACCATAAGTGACAGTGTTGTCTAATCAGTGGCCTCATTACACCAAATATTAAACTCGTATGACGGTGACAAATACAATCTGGCAACTTTCGTTCTCCTAGGAGGCTTCGCGCACGAAAGCGTCCATCGTGATACTATACGCTGAACCTACACTCTTTTGAAAGACGACGTGACGGCAGTCGAGTGTACCGCGATTTTGGGCGCAACATTGTCGGCGCGCCTTTGTCTACTGCCGCCTGAAGTGAAGCCGCAACAGTGGTTTCCGCGGTGAAAGTGCGCCGTGCTCCAGACATCGCAGTGTCTCTACGGAGCTGCAAACAGCCCATTTCCTGGCACACAGTGCGTGATGTGGCAGCAGCTGTACGACACTGCACGACCTGTAGAGAGCCGGTCTCGTGTGCGGCTGACATCGTGCACAGCGCTGACCGTGGCCTTCCTCGGCGCAGTTCTTCCATATTTCCAAGACAATCATAGGGATTCTGAACAACGCGAGCAGTAACATCGCATAACAATACACCGTAGTCTTAGAGAGCGTGATCCTGACACTGTTGAATTCTGACATACACTGGTGAGCCAAAACATCATGAGCACTGCCAACCGAAACGTTGGATGCTGCCTGGTGTTGGCGGGCACGTGGCGCGGTTACAAAAGTATGTAAGCGGAGTGGACACGGACGGCGGTTAACCCTAGCGAACGTGTGGGCTGGAAATGGGGCAATCCACTGAGATAAGCGACTTTGACGAAGGGCAGATTACAATTACGCGCTTTTGTTCAAATGGCTCTGAGCACTATGGGACTTAATTTCTGAGGTCCTCAGTCCCCTAGAAAGTTTTTTTTTAATTCTTTATTTAACCAACAATAATAATTATACAGCATAACCCACTTCCTTTTATGATTAGCGCGTCTTAATTTGTAAATTTGTTAAATATCAGTTGCAGCTAATTATAATTTAATTGATTGTGAGCTACAGCTATACTGTAATTACAATGGGCAGCTAAATTGTTACAAGTATTAGTATTTAATATCTAAGATCTTAACTAACTCTACTGCCTGCAGCGTCACAATTGTGTCAGAGATATATATAAACCTAATTTATTGCCTTGCCCATCAAGCTAATCCCGATGGGCGTGCCTCTGACACTGGGCAGGCCAAGATGTTATTCGCTGCAGCTTCCTAATACTAATTTCCTAATCTAAGTCCTACTAACTAGTTCTAACCTAAGTCAATTCCGGTGCTTTGTCTAGTCCGTGATATTGTTCCCCACTCCCCCTAGTCCCGCACGTGGCGGATTCCAGACTATTGAGGTCGGCCTATCCACGCACAGGCGGTATAGGAGTAGGGCGTGTGTTTGGTGTTTGGTATATCTCCAGTTTTATATTAATTTATGTTAATTTATTTCCCTCAGGTATTCCTTTAGCACTTTTCGTCATACCTCATCTGCTAGTTTATTAAGAGTTTGAAAAGTGTCTTGTTGTCTTATAAGGTGGTATGTGTCACGGTCAGGTAATTGGTCACGTAGTGTGGAAGCAACATCATTGAAGAGGGGCACTCGTAAATCACATGATCGGGAGTACCCTAGAACTACTTAAACCTAACTAACCTAAGGACATCACACACATCCATGCCCGAGGCAGGATTCGAACCTGCGACCGTAGCGGTCGCGCGGTTCCAGACTGAAGCGCCTAGAACCGCTCGGCCACACCGGCCGGCACGCGCTTTTGTGTTTAATTTCTTTTGTACTGCTTTCTGTTATTGTCTCGTTTTTAGTGTAGAGATTACTTTTACTCTGCGATTCCTTTCGATTCTAGTACCGCATGCCATGTGGCAAGCGTCTTTTCGCACACCATTTGGCAAGCGTCATACAAAGTGCATATTTTGTATTAACATTTTTTATATTTTGTTTCTTAATTAAAACATTTTATATTCAAGCGTTTGTTCGACGTTTCAATTAGTTAGATCTGTTGCTACCGAGCGAGGCGGCGCAGTGGCTAGCACACTGGACTCGCATTCGGGAGGACGACAGTTCAATCCCGCGCCCGGCCACGCTGATTTAGGTTTTCCGTGATTTCCCTAAATCGCTCCAGGCAAATGCCGGGATGGTTGCATTGAAAGGGCACGGCCGGCTTTCTTCCCCGTCCTTCCCTAATCCGATGAGACCGATGACCTCGCTGTCTGGGCCGGCCGGAGTGGCCGTGCGCTTCTAGGCGCTACAATCTGGAGCCGAGCGACCGCTCCGGTCGCAGGTGTGTGATGTCCTGAGGTTAGTTAGGTTTAAGTAGTTCTAAGTTCTAGGCGACTGATGACCTCAGAAGTTAAGTCGCATAGTGCTCAGAGCCATTTGAACCATTTTGAACCTCGCTGTCTGGTCTCCTCCCCCAAACACTCCTGTTGCTCTTATCGTCTAGAGTCCGAGGACTGGCTTGACGGCGTTCCTGACGCTAGACTATCCTGAGAAATTCCTTTCGTAGTGCATCACTACTGCAGCGTACGAGGGGCTTCAAAAAGCAAGTTAAACATTATTACGGTAGGCCAAGAAACTTTTATTGAGTGCTGAACTAGACAGAAAACGTACACACATACATGACATAATTTTTCAGTTTACTAACTGAATCTCTGTAAATAACAATCGGAACATTCTAGCAGCCATTTGACTCCTTGACGATATACATCCGCTCCTCGGTCGCCGAGGCATTTTAGAACTGCTTTTCGAACGTCCTCATCGTTGTAAAATCCCTTCCCCCTCCAGACGTTAATTCGCACGAAAATCGCGTCCTGCAAGAGCTGGACTTCCCTATCAATGTCGCCATCGTCTGTGCGGCTTTGCTCAAGTTGTTGGCAACGTTTCAGTACGACTGAACGCGACATTATATTTGGCCGACATACCGCTAGAATCTCACGGTGAATCTGTGCGCAATTTAGACCCTTTGACCACAAGAACGGTACTGCCCCGCGTATTTCAGTTTGGTATTACGTCTCTGGTGCTAGTTTTATGGTAATGCAAAATACAGAGAACTACAAAAGCCACAGCATATGGTAACACGGTATATACAGCATGATTTAGCTGCCCCTGTCGATGTCGTTTTATGCAATCCGCAATTCTGTATCTGGCCTTCAAAAACGACGCACGAAATATTCATATTCTCTCGCTCGCTTACCAAACTATTAGTCCCACAATAAGAAAAGTGCAGCACTTTTTTGTAAGAAATTCAAAGAATTTAAGTTTTATACTGGGATACATTTTCGCTGGAGGCCACAGTTTTAGATTTAGGAAAAACGTACAAAACTTATCTTCAAACGTACCTCCCCCACCTCTCGCTCACCCCTCACCAGTCCGGATTTCCGGTACGTTGTACGTGGCACTCGCTACTGCCACTGTACAAAAATTTTCGACTACATGAACTGTTTCCAATTATTGGTCTATTAGCCACCAGAATAGTCGGGTAATTTCTTAACATTTTAATTTAAAAGTGCCCGTGAGAGTAATGAAAGAAAAAAACTTCTGTAAACGTTAGGATAAAACTAATTACGTTGACTGTTCGATCCAAACTTAACCCTTACAAGCCGTAGTCAGAAAGCCTGACTAACACAACGATGTAATTGTTTATTATATGGTGTCAAAATTCACAAAACTGTTAGATAAAATTTACTCAAACGTCAGTTTTACAAAATGTAAGTGCTTGGCTAAGCCGGTGTCGTAATAAGGCCAGTCAAAGAAGAACAAAATGGGTCAAATGTGGGAAATAATTCGTGCAGTCGCAAATTTTTGTACAGTGGTAGAACAGAGTGCCCTGAACAATATACTACAAATCCTGAACGGTGAGGGCTGAATTTGGGAGTGTGGGTGCATTCGAAGATCACTTTTATACTTTTTTCCTGAATAACTCTAAAACTACGGCCTCTACCGAGAACGTACCCAAGTATAAAATTTAATCACACTAAATTCCATAAACAAACGTCTTGCTCATATTTTTGTAGGATTAATACCGTAGTTAGCACGTAGCGAGAGAGAATATGAAAATCTCGCGCCTGACTTTTGAAAACCAGGTATAACATTGCAGGTGGCATATAACGTCATTAGTAGGGGTAGCTGAAGCACCCTACAGCGTATAAAAAAATCTTGTCTGTTTTCAAAGCTGTGAATACTTTCACAAAAGCTAAAATTTATATCAGTAGATACAGTAAAGATCATTATTCTTGTCGTTCAACAGGATGGAAAGAAAAAAAACCCGATGATGCTGTAACTTCCGCGAAACATGTCTGGATAGAAGAAAAAGAAATTGTGTTCACTCAAGGCGGATGTCGTCACAAAAGAAATTTAATAGTAAACCTTACTGTCATCCCCTTCATAACAGTGGAACAAAATGATGTGTCTGAGCAGCGTAAAGGAAGATCTGACACCGCAGTTCGCATCACAAACTCTTTGATGAATTTGTAGATCCTTGACTGGCCTGCTCCAACACCTGATCCGTCACCTACAGAATACGTCTGCGACGCAATATGTGAAGACACATGGTTTTGTATTGGCCTCCACCAGATACCTTCATCAACTTACACAGCATTTGTTTAAGGCATGGAAAGAAATTCCTCATGATGGCATCTGGAGGCCGTTTCTTTCCATGTCACAACACAGTATTTATGCCCGTGGCGTTCACACCACGTACCAATGTTGGTAACAAACAGCTGTTCAGGATGGAGTGAAAGTTTAATTATTTAATACCCGTTATGCGCTGTACGTCTCCACATAATTTGATCAATATCAGACTGGTGGTTAAAGGTGTAACACTTTCCATTCCCTTTGTGCATTTCAGTATCATTGGAACGGGTCTTGTCGCGCTGATACTCTCCTTATTTATTTTACAGACTACTCGCCGTCCGCTTTACAAACAGATTGCAACAGCACGTTTCGCCGGCCGCAAGTTCTCATCTCCAGTAGGCCACACTTGGTTCTGCCACAGCGCGAACGAGGGTTAGTCACGACATTATTTTTGAGGTAATTTACACAGTACGGTTTTGCACAGCTATTGCTGACATCTGCCCTTGCCGCATCTATATACAGCGCTGTGGACTCACTTCCAGAGTGCTTCCTGCGCATTCGAGTCGCCACATAGATCTGTCTGCAGCACCCAACATAGCACACGGGGTCGGATCTATACGCCCGTGCTCTGAAGCACCCTAGAAAAATTCGGACGCTCTACAGTATTTCAACAGTCGCAGCAGGGTATTTCTGGCCCACCAAGCATTTAAATTCGTGGAAGCGCGCCGTTTCTGGGGCACATCCGAAGATTCACGAGGAGTTATAATGTAAATTGTCGACAGATTCTTGATGGGAGTAGAAAACATCGCAACGTTCGAAATTTCAGCACACTTAGTATGTTGACGGATGTCTTCATGTGCCAAATTGATATTTAGTTAACGCCCACTGCTCCCTGTTCTGCAATACTTATCTAAAGAATTGCGTAAACTTTGTAAGTCTTGGGAATTTCAGTTCCGCGCACACGAGAGAAAATCCATCTGACGTCGGACGTTTATCCCCCAGTACGGAAAGATAGCGAGAATTTTCCCTGTGTGTTTCAGGGTGGCGGTGGGGAATTCTAATTGGTTTTTCCTGATGTTGTGGGCGAGTGTTGTTGCTTGGTGAGCACGCACACGATCGGTTCTCAGGGTCCACGTATTAAATCGTGGGGCTGTAAGCTAGCTGGACTGTGTGTTTGACGGGGAAGGCGGATATGGTGTTGTTTCTGTGGATGATTGAAATGTTTTGTATTTCGTTTGACTCTCCACTCTGGCAACATCAGATTGTTAAAGGTGAACGCTTTCCAGTTCAGCGGCGGAATTTTGAGATACTTTTGAATTTGATAGATTCATATATTGTATTAACCTTTCGTGTTGGAGTGGTGAATCCCTGTCGCATCCTGACCAACAAACTCACGCTTATAATGAGTTGGATTTTCTTCTAAAATGTCCCGATTATTCGCTTCCACAGTGTCTTTTGATCAACACCTAAAAGAAACAAAAATGGTTCAAATGGCTCTGAGCACTATGGGACTTAACTGCTGTGGTCATCAGTCCCCTAGAACTTATAACTACTAAAGGGGCTCCGGAACGCCCTATACTTGCAGTGTTAAAATAACGCTTATAAATTACATCTTTCCTCACAAAGTATTTGAGGTAGGAAGTTGAACTTTTTACAGATTATTTATTGGAATATGGGCTACAACTTAACACAGGGATTTTACAAAATTTTAGTTCAGTTATTAAAGATGATTTTTTTTTTTCAATTGTAATGAAAATTCACAACATTTTTTGCAATTTTTTATTTATATATTCAAAAATATACAGTTTTTTGGAAAAAGGCTGTGTTAAATTATGCAGAAGGTACTGTGTAACATTTACTGAAAGTTTGAAACAAATATGTTTGGAAGATCCTTAGAAAACATGTAATTAGTATGAGAAAATAAAAGTTTTGGGAATCGAGCGACAAAGATTGGATTAACTTTTTAGTGCATTCCAGGTCCATAGGATGGATTATCTTCATCCTCTGCAAACTCCTCCTCCAGATTCCTCTTGTTCCTCCTCCTGTTTACTCTTGCTTGTATTTCTAGACTCTTTACAGCCCTGTCTTCAGCCCGAAGGCGTTCCTTGTCTAAAGCGAGCATCGCTCGTACCATGTTAGAACCTATCTTCATTCCCATATTTCTAAATACCTTGCACCTTACAATGTTGCCATCATTGAAAGTCGCAACAGCATCATACACACCAAAGTGAAGTGTTTCTATTCCAACAAATACAGTCTTGGGGATTCTCGACCATATAACACGATTTACACTTTCATTGGGGTTTTGAGTTTTTCCGTGAATACACTTTTTCAACAGTTCAGGTGCTGCTAAGTCTCTGAAAATAGGTTTTATCACCTCCATTATTGCATGAGGCAGACTATGCTTATGAGTGTACACTTCACCAGTTAGCAATCCTTTGTTATATTTACACCAACTGTCTTCTTCTTTGGGACACAAGCTATGTTGGGGATTTTCATCTTCTTTATTGTTTACAGTAATAACACATACCTGTGACTTTCCAACATTTCTCCTTTTCTTAAAAGCCTTCAGAGGATTTCTAATAACTTTACTTTTACTCATTATTATACTTCAACAAAACAGAGACTCAAGAAACAGAATTAATTACGAATATTTTCGAGATAACGACAGAGTAAATAAACATGAAACAATCGACACCAGCGATATATATTGAACCATCACAGGTTAGCCACAACACATACTTTATCTCACATCACTAAAATGTACCTGATGAACACGGACGTTAATAATAACACCATTTGACAGCAGTTTAACAGCGCCACAGTGGGTCACGCCCATGTAGAACACATTTCAAAAAAAATTTAAAAATAGTTGTAGTCTTCGGAATTGAATAAATTATATATCTATTAAAAGGTAATAGTCTGCAGATTCAGAAAACGCAAAAAAGTAAAAATTGAACTTTTCATGATTTTGAGCCTTTCCGGAGCCCCTTAAACTTAACTAACCTAAGGACATCACACACATCCATGCCCGAGGCAGGATTCGAACCTGCGACCGTAGCGGTCGCGCGGTTCCAGACTGAAGCTCCTAGAACTCCTCGGCCACAACGGCCGGCACAAAAGGAAAAAAAAGAAAAAAACACACACAAAAAACAAAACAAAAAATGGTACAATCACCAAAGTGTTCTCTTTGTTGGTTCTTCTCGTAAGCAATTCTGCACTTTCCCTTCAGATTTGCATCGTACCACATCGTCTATTTCACACACTTTCGGTGGCAGATTGTCTTATTCTACATAATCTAAAGAAAAGTGCCCGAACAATTTCTAGTGGACATCAATATGCAATGCGTCCACCCTTTCGCGTCATGACGGCTTGAAATCTTCCAGAGACACTTTCAATGAGGTGTCTGAGGGTGTGTGGAGGAATAGCAGCCCGTTCTTTCTCAAGAGCCCAGACCGCAGAGTGCTGATGATGGACACTCGTGTTTGGATTGAAGTTGGCGTCCTGAGTCATTCCGAAGGTGTTCCATAAGGTCCAGGTCAGCACTGTGGGCAGGCCAGTCCATTCCAGGAAGGTTATCGTCCATAAACTACTGCTTCACAGATGCTACTATTTTACAGGGTGAATTGTCATGCTTATACAATCAGAGTCTCCTGATTGTTCCTCTATTGCATGCAGTGCACAATGCTGCAAGATGTGTTCATATTCTTCCACGTAAAGGTACCTCACCGTGAGTACGAAAGACACCCCATACTGTAATACCAGATGCTCCGTACCTCACTGTTGGCAATGCACAAGATGGTAAGGACCGTTCGCCAAACCCAAAACATTCCATCGGGGTACCACAGAGCATAGCGTGATTTATTACTCGACATCAGTCGTTTCCAATAATGTCCAGTAACGTCGCTCATTAAAGCACATCAAGCGTCGTTTAGTGTCGACTTCCGAAACGTCTGGCTCACGATGATCTGCCCGACCAATGTACTTTTTCTTTTTGGGCTCCCTACACGCAGTCAGTGCGCTAGCTAAACTGGTGGTGGCACTTTGGAACTGTCGAATGATTCCTTCCACTGATTCCGCTGATCATTTTAGAAGAGAATCCAACCAATTATCAGGTAGAGTTTGTTGCTCTCGATGAGACAGGGATTCACCACTCCAATATGAAAGTTAAATACATTACATCAGTCGAACGAACTCAAAAATATCTCAAAATTCCGCCGATCATCTGGAAACGGTTCACAGTTGACGGTGCGATGTTACCAGAGTCGAGAGTCAAATCAAATACAAAACACTTCAATTATCCATAGAAACAACACCATATGAGCCTCTTCCATCAAGTATAAAGTCCACCTGGCTTACAGCCCCACCATTTAATGCGTAGCCCCTGCCAAACAATCGAGTGCGTGCTCAAGAAGCAACAATACTCTCCTGAAACGACAGAAAAAAAACAAGCAGAATCGCGCACCGCCACACTGGAACATGTAGGGAGAATTCTCGTGATCAACTCGCGATGGTGTATTCTACTGTCATCAACAATCCATACATAATTTTCGTTATAACTTCTCGCGAAGTTTCGCATTTGCCCCAGAATCGTCATGTTTCTACGAGCTTAAATGTTTGAGGGCCAAGAAATACCTGTCTGCGGCAGCTGAAGTATTGTGTGAGCCTGAATTTTTCCAGTATGCTTCAGAGCAATCACGCTGCCCGTCAATAATAGGAGGTCTAACAGGTCTTGTTTAGTTGTAGACATTCTTTTGCATTTCCACTTCAGAATAACATCACTAACAGTCAAAGTGGGCAGCTTTGGAAAGGCTGAAACCTCCCTGATGAATTTCTTATTCAGGTGACATCCAATAACTGCTCCACGTTCGAAGTCACCGGAATCTCGTGACGGAATCATTCTGCTGTTAGTGCCTCTCTACTGTACACAGCACTCCCCGCCTCTTTTTATACTGGCGGTTCCGCGTGTCGCGACGTTTATTGGTCAGTTCCGTGTATCATAGGGCTGATGAGACAGGGATTCACCACTCCAATATGAAAGTTAAATACATTACATCAGTCGAACGAACTCAAAAATATCTCTAAATTCCGCCGATCATCTGGAAACGGTTCACAGTTGACGGTGCGTTGTTACCAGAGTCGAGAGTCAAATCAAATACAAAACACTTCAATTATCCATAGAAACAACACCATATGAGCCTCTTCCATCAAGTATAAAGTCCACCTGGCTTACAGCCCCACCATTTAATGCGTAGCCCCTGCCAAACAATCGAGTGCGTGCTCAAGAAGCAACAATACTCTCCTGAAACGACAGAAAAAAAACAAGCAGAATCGCGCACCGCCACACTGGAACATGTAGGGAGAATTCTCGTGATCAACTCGCGATGGTGTATTCTACTGTCATCAACAATCCATACATAATTTTCGTTATAACTTCTCGCGAAGTTTCGCATTTGCCCCAGAATCGTCATGTTTCTACGAGCTTAAATGTTTGAGGGCCAAGAAATACCTGTCTGCGGCAGCTGAAGTATTGTGTGAGCCTGAATTTTTCCAGTATGCTTCAGAGCAATCACGCTGCCCGTCAATAATAGGAGGTCTAACAGGTCTTGTTTAGTTGTAGACATTCTTTTGCATTTCCACTTCAGAATAACATCACTAACAGTCAAAGTGGGCAGCTTTGGAAAGGCTGAAACCTCCCTGATGAATTTCTTATTCAGGTGACATCCAATAACTGCTCCACGTTCGAAGTCACCGGAATCTCGTGACGGAATCATTCTGCTGTTAGTGCCTCTCTACTGTACACAGCACTCCCCGCCTCTTTTTATACTGGCGGTTCCGCGTGTCGCGACGTTTATTGGTCAGTTCCGTGTATCATAGGGCTGATGAGACAGGGATTCACCACTCCAATATGAAAGTTAAATACATTACATCAGTCGAACGAACTCAAAAATATCTCTAAATTCCGCCGATCATCTGGAAACGGTTCACAGGTGACGGTGCTATGTTACCAGAGTCGAGAGTCAAATCAAATACAAAACACTTCAATTCTCCATAGAAACAACACCATATGAGCCTCTTCCATCAAGCATAAAGTCCACCTGGCTTACAGCCCCACCATTTAATGCGTAGCCCCTGCCAAACAATCGGCTGTCCGGATACTTTTGATCAGCTGTTTTATATCGTGCACTTTCTCTGTGGTTTCATGTTTGGAACATCTGTCACAAGCAGCGTCCTCTAGGGGAGTATGACCACGTTCGAATTTAGCCACCAGTTTCTGATCTGACGAAAATACACGAAGCGACTCTTTGGATGAATACTGTTTGGCTATAAATTCGCTAAACGAGTAAATGTTACGACGGCACATCGTCTCAGTTTTATCAGTTTGAATAGATTATTTCAAAAATCTGTATGCATTATGACCATTAACATTGCCGCACCATAGATGCAACAAAGTATATTACTTGCACTCAGAGACTAAGTATCAGCGCAAACTTACAAAGTAGGTAGGGGCGAAGCCATCTACCTTCCACATACAAGGCAACATTAAGCAGATGGTTTTTCATACAGATATCACTTTCGAGTATTGTTTGTTTGTGAGAAGATCTCGTTATGTTTCGTGTCAGGAGAAATATCGTCCACTATGAAGTGATGAGCCAAAGCAATACGACCGCCTGCTTAATAGCTTGTTTTTCCGTCTTTGGAAAGAAATAAATCACTGACTTTGCCTATCAGGGATTCGACAGTTCGTTGGTAGGTTTGTGGAGGTATGTGGCATTAGATGTCCGTAAGAACAGATACCGTCTTCATAAAGGGATGCAGGTGGTTCGCAGTTGTCAGCCCGTCTTCGATTACTACCACAGGTCCCATGCAGTCGCAGGATAATGTCTCCCATAGCATAATACTGCTCCTACCAGCCTGCATCCGTGGCGCTCTGCATGTTTCGATATGGCGTTTGTGTAGACGACCATCGACAGTCGAATCCCGATGGTCCCGTGCCCACTGCAATCGTAATCGACGATGTCGTTAGGTCAACATGTGGTCTGCTGCAGAGCTCCATCCATAACGATGTACGACGAATGGTGTGCTCACTTGTATGTGTACCAGCATTGGGCTCTTTCGGCAGAGGTGCCACAGATCACCACCTATGCTACTGTACAGAGTAGACAATCCTCCGATCCCAATATTCTGTGAAGATTCGTGGACGTCCAACCATGTAGCGCCTAGTGGTAGTTTCACTGCCCTTCTACCTCTTTCCGTAGATTCTCTCAACAGTAACACATGAATATGCCAGCAGCCTTTTTTTCTTCGAGATTCGTGGTGTCAATTCCCTCCAGCACTACTTCACACATTATTCGAGTCCATGTCACGTCGTGTTGCGTCACTTTTGCGGGGGGGGGGGGGGGGGGGCATACACGATATTCGGGAGGTGTACCAGTTTCTTTGGCTCTTCAGTGTAGTAGAAAATGCTGTGTAGCAGGGTCATTGCCCTATGCACTATGCTCACTCGTACCGCGAGCTACACGTTTGCAGTATTTACTGAGCACGTTATAATATTCACGATCGAAAGATAGTCTTCTTACGTTTACTAATATTTTTATCGTTGCGTATGTCAGCCTTTCTGGCTTACTTAGTTACTTATCTTTCCCTTTTGATTTAGTGTAATCTCTCATGTCTACCATTGAGTTTGCTTCTTCACCGGAGATTGCCGTATCTTTCTGTAGCGTACATACCAACTCACAATATTGCTCTGTCAGTGTACACAGTAGACCGACGTGCACGAAGGTCCGGGAGAAAGTTACCGTGGCTACTCCGAAACGATTGCCGGACGTTGCAGTTGGCCATCCGTTTCGAGAAGTCGCAATGCCCATTCTCTCGATCACGCTGCGACAGCTGAATGGCAACTTCTGGCTAGCCAGTTGCTCCGCTCTCGAAACGCAAACAACTCGGGCTGTGCTCTCCGTAGCGGAGATCCAGCGGCAATTAGCCGCGGGCGGCCTTCCTGTCTTTCGGTCTTCGGGTCGCTGTAGTCTGAGATAACAAACAGACGGCATACTGTTCTTCGATCACTGCTTCCTTTCGACAGTGCAAGTTGTACTATATGTGCACTGAGCGCGATAAATTTCGGAGGAAAGAGTTACGGAAAGTTTAAAATATACTCTAAATGCAAGGTACGAATAACGATGTCGCACCTACGAGGAACAGCCGAAGTTTCAATTACCACGTAGAAAAAGAATTAGTGACGGTATACATTTAAATTAGCGCTTCACGTGCCGTAGCACATCACTAGATGAGCGAAAGCGAAGTGGCGCAACGCATTGATAGTGAGGAGATCGGGGTATGATTTGTTTTGTCTTCTCTAGCGTCGTGTTACGATACTGTGCAGGAGTAATTTCACTGTGTATCAGGCCTACAGACATGTAGCTGCAAATAAACAAACAAATTTATTCTCTTCGAGCTGATATTTGAAACCGTACGACTGCATATCGTACGTCATTGCTCTCCAACTACAGACGCCAATACGCTTTAATTTACTCAGTACTAAATCACGTGTACTTCATAGTAGCAGCTTAAGACAATGGTACGGAGATTACCGTTGGCGCCTCTGAGGGAATGCTTACTAATCCTGTGTTTATCTTAACTGAGTGAGTAGAAATTAGTGGCTACAACGATGCTACCTAGTTTTGACACGTGACAACTAGAATACCTATTTTAATTGTAAGTGCCAATGTTGTTGTGGTTTGCCTAGTGGAATTAATAGGGTCCTGTTAGTGGTATTACACACACAACGAAAGAGAGCAGTGCGTTAACGTGGGAAATCTATAAAACTATTACGTTATACGGTTTAATAACGATCCGCCAGTAGCTAAGGACACATGCCGTGTTGAACTAGTAATTTATCAGCGAAAATCTGTTCACTTACGGGGAAAGGATAGTGACCTGAAACATAGTAAGCAATGCACAAACCACTTGAAAGAAGTAGGCTTTAAAGGAAATAAGGATTTTTATATCAATCGTTATGTTAATGTAAAATGAGCACGTTAATGAACGTAATTTAACTATGTGAAATTTATATAGCATCTCTCGTAACGTGTTACTTCATATTAACTATCGTACACTGCATTTAAAATCATTTATACGAACCTTTAACATTGATTTGATCTGTCATGGTTTCATTACTGATATACCAACGCCATTATAACTAAATATAAAACGAAAAACAAAGAGAGAAACTTACTTCTATATACAGTATCATGTCATAACTTGAAAGTAAATATTCAACAGTATGAATTTAAATTGTTAAATAATGATGAAGCTATACTTTCCAAATCTGTATTAATAAGAGCTGTTGAAAACTTCTAATTAGAATTTAGGAATGTAATAATTTAATGATGCAATATCTGCAATGTATGGGCCAGGTGCAGAATCCTAATATAGGTACAGGTATAGGAAAGTGAAGGATAAATTGGCTGGGTTGATAGAAATTTCCTTAAGGGGAGGGGACACTGAAACTCATGGGAGTATCTCTTTTTCAGGCTAAAAGCAGTGATATAACATTGAAAGGAATCAAGCACAATGAGAAGCTCAGACAGGCAGGTATTAAAGATGTTAAAATATCACAAGATTCTTATAGAAGTACAGAGAAAAATAATGTTAGTCTATTGCATCAGAATATCAGGGGATTAAGAAACAGATAATGCAATAGATGCACTGTTCCTGTCTGAACATCACATAGTCAGATATGGAAAAGGTAAATGCAATTGGTTATAATATTTCAGCACTAGTAAGTACAGACCACATGGAAAAAGGAGAAGTTGTCAGATACATTAAACATTAACATAGTGTGAAAAATTTAGAAACTAAAAAATTGTGTGTAGAGCAACATACAGAAGCCTGTGCCTGTGAACTCAAACTAAATAACATTACTTTCATAAATGTAGCTGTGTATAGGTCCACTTCGGAAAATTTCAGCTATTTCTGAAAAATTTGGATACCTTACTGTGTTATCTGTCAAACAGAGGGAAGCAAATTATTATTTGTGGGGATTCGAGTGTAGATTTGCTGAAAGAGTCTGATAGGAAGAATGAACTTGAAGTATTACTCAGTTCTTTCAATTTGAAATCAGTTATTGATCCTCCTATGGAGGTAGCACAGGAAATCAGCACACTCATAGATAATGTTGTAAAAATGAATTTCATCAGATAAACATTTATCCTGTTAAGAATGGTCTTACTGATCATGAGTCATAGCTAGTTACAGATATGACATAGCTCCATACAGTAATGTAAAACAGTCCTCCAAAATGGTGCATTCAGTTAACTGTTCAGCGATTTCTAATTTTATGGAAAGCTTGCAGCAGTTATACTGGGACAAGGTGTACTGGGAACTCTATGCTAATTTAAAACATATCTTATTTTATGATATGTTTGAATTTTTGAATACATTTTCCGTAAGAAAACCGTGAAATGTAATTGTAAGAAACCATGTAAAAAAACTGTGGCTTACTGACGGGCTATGCTGTAACTAGAAAAGGAAAATGTATCTAATAGCAATAAAAAATAATGACCCAGAAACGGTAAAATTCTATAAAAACTATTGCACTATATTGAGGAATGTTATTAAAAAGTCCAGAAGTATGCTTATTATGGCTGAGATTAACAACCCCGATAGTAAAATCAAAACAATTTGGAATATTGTTGAAAGGGAAATAGGAGAACCAAGAGCACAGGAAGACTGTATTACCATCAGACTGAAACTTTTATTAACAAAAATTCAGAGGTTGAAAATATTTTTAATAATCATTTTTAAATGATTTGAAGAAAATCGAATTTAAATGTTCATTAGATAAGGCAAAGCTGTATATAGAAGAAGCAATACCTATGCAATTTAATGAAATTGAAATTCGGCTTATCTCTCCTACTGAAATAAGGAAAATAATAAATTCACTCAAAAGTAAAAGCTCGTATGGAGCTGACGACATCTCCAACAAAGAATTGAAAAAGATAAGTAGGAGTTACAACCACATACATAACAGCTCACTGAAACACGACATTTTTCCTGAGACTGAGATGCCATTGTGAAATTGTAGCCTAAAAAGGGCGACAGGTGTGATGCTAACAACTGCCTTCCAATCTCACTCCTGACAGTTTTGTAAAAGTCCTTGGAAAAAAGTAATGTATGCAAGAATAGCTACACATATATGTAAAATAAAGTTCTAGCAAAAAGGCAGTTTGATTTTCAGAAAGGCTTTTCAACAGAAAATGCTGTAAAGTTTTCGCTGATCAAATAGGAAATACTCTGAATAACCGAACATTAACACTTAGGATTTTCTGCGCTCTCTCAAAGGCTTTTGGCTGTGTAAATCACGGAATTCCTGTAGATAAGCTTAAGTATTGTGGTATTAGTGCGACAGTGCACAAATTGTTTAGTTCATATTTAAATGGAGGAGTACAGAAGGTTGAAATAACATGTTCACGTACTGGAAAAAAAATCATCGGATTCCTGAAACTTTGAAGGTACCAAGAGTGGGGTCTCATAAAGTGCAATACTGAGTCCCTTATTGTTATTAATATACAGGGTGATCAAAAAGTCAGTATAAATTTGAAAACTGAATAAATCACGGAATAATGTAGATAGAGAGCTACAAATTGACACACATGCTTGGAATGACATAGGGTTTTATTAGAACCGAAAAAATACAAACGTTCAAAAAATGTCCGACACATGGCGCTTCATCTGATCAGAATAGCAATAATTAGCATAACAAAGTAAGACAAAGCAAAGATGTTCTTTACAGGAAGTGCTCAATATGTCCACCATCATTCCTCAGCAATAGCTGTAGTCGAGGAATAATGTTGTGAACAGCACTGTGAAGCACGTCTGGAGTTTTGGAGAGGCATTGGCGTCGGATGTTGTCTTTCAGCATACCTAGAGATTTCGGTCGATCACGATACACTTGTGACTTCAGGTAACCCCAAAGCCAATAATCGCACGGGCTGAGGTCTGGGGACCTGGGAGGCCAAGCATGACGAAAGTGGCGGCTGAGGGCACGATCATCACCAAACGACGCGCGCAAGAGATCTTTCACGCGTCTGGCAATATGGGGTGGAGCGCCATCCTGCATAAACATCGTACGTTCCAGCAGGTGTTTATCAGTCAGGCTGGGGATGATGCGATTCTGTAACATATTGTCGTACCTCTCACCCGTCACGGTAGCAGTTTTGCTGTCCAGCGTGATCTGTCGGACATTTTGTGAACTTTGTTTTTTTGGTTCTAATAAAACTCCATGTCATTCCAAGCATGTGTGTCAATTTTTACCTCTCTATCTACATTATTCCGTGGTTTATTCAGTTTTCAAATTTATACTGACTTTTTGATCACCCGGTATATTAATGACTTGCCAATCTACCTTCACAAAGGTGCGTAGCTAATTATTTTTGCTGTTGAAACTAGTATAGTTACGTATTGCGCGTGACTGGACGGAAAGATATATTTTTCTGTGATTACACGAACGCCTATCAATCACTGCAGTCACATCCGTTAAATATTTGGGAGTATGCATGTGGAACAATTTATAGTGGAACAGTGACGCGGGTTTAATAGCAGGTACGACAGATGCCATACTGAGATTCATTTTTAATAATCCTGAGGTAGCGTAATCCACTCACGAAGGAGACAATTAAAAAAATTCTCGTTCGACATATATTTGAATATTAGTCGCCAGTCTGGCACCCGAAACGGATAGGATTGGTAGTCGAAATAAAGGGGATTGTAGAAAAAGCCAGCGCGTTCGTTTAGTAAGCAGGAAAGCGTCGCAGAAATGCTCATCCAAGTCTAGTGGCAGATGTTACTAGACAAGACAGACATTTTGCATCACGCTGTGGTTTACTGTAAATTTTCCAAAAGCGTACGTACCTAAAATATTCCTTTCTAGTGGATAGAGCGTGACGGTAAAATTAGATTCGCATTTCACACGGAGGTTTACCAACAATTGTTCTTCCTGCGCATCTTTAGTTGCTGAAAGAGGAAAGGGGGAAGTGACAGCAGATCACTAAGTACGCTCTATCATACACCATACGGTGGCTAGCGCAGTATACAGGGTGTTTACGTAACAACGTGCAAAAATGTAACACAGAGAACGCTCCACTGAACAGTTTGAGTTAGGGAATCTGCGGTCAGAGAAACCAACAATAAGGAGATATGCAAGTAAACTTGTCTTCAATTTTGTGTAGCATACTGTTTTCCAGCTTATTTACCACTAACATGCGTACAAGTTTACACGTACTGTGCTGTTTATTTACATGTGCATTCTTTATTTTCTGCAAGGAAACAAGGAGGAAGAGCCTGATTACTAGGAAATCATGATGCAGGTTCTGTTGACTTCAGCCGGCCGCGGTGGTCTAGCGGTTCTAGGCGCTCAGTCCGGAGCCGCGCGGCCGCTACGGTCGCAGGTTCGAATCCTGCCTCGGGCATGGATGTGTGTGATGTCCTTAGGTTAGTTAGGTTTAAGTAGTTCTAAGTTCTAGGGGACTAATGACCACAGTAGTTAAGTCCCATAGTGCTCAGAGCCATTTGAATCATTTTTTTATAACGTAGAAAGACGTCAGTTATGACATACAAGAAAACAGCAAAGACTTAACAGGAAAATAACATTTCCGCAAACTGCATGAGGAAATCCGAATCAAAGATCAAGCAACGGCTTTATACAGTCGAAAAAGTTTTTATTTCGCAGGTGCAGCTGTTCGTTGATAATGAGGCCATCATGACGAGATAGATGTTTGAAAATCTCCAATTCCTCTAAAACATCTAACCTACGCCCCTTCTTTTCGGAATGCAGAATATTGCTATCGCCAATGGCTTTAGGCGCGTGTCCAGTAATTAACAGATGATCGGCAAAGGATGAATTTAGGGGACTGGTGCCGTTTTTTTTCAAAAGATGTTCTTTATATCTGATGGTGAAAGCACGTCCAGTTTGCCCCATAAATAATAGGAGGAGCAGGTATCACAGATGGTCTTATAAACGCCAGAACTTTCTGTAGGGGAGTGAATGGATTTCAAATTATGAATGAAGTTTCTCTTCAGATTTTTATTAGTAGAGAATGCAATATTTCAGTTCTATTTGTTGCGAAGCAGGCGCTGAATCTGATAGGAAATGGGTCGTACGAAAGGAATAGGAAAACGTTTATTTGGGTTAAAATGGTTCAAATGGCTCTGAGCACTATGGACTTAACAGCTGAGGTCATCAGTCCCCTAGAACTTAGAACTACTTAAACCTAACTAACCTAAGGACATCACACACATCCATGCCCGAGGCAGGATTCGAACCTGCGACCGTAGCGGTCGCGCGGTTCCGGACTGAAGCGCCTAGAACCTTTTTTGGGTTAACTGCAGCGCGTGAGGTGTTGAGCGTAGTCGTTCTTGCAGTTTTCTTTTTAAGGATATCGTCCACTATGTTAGGCGCATATTCATTATTGACTTCTGTCGTTTTAAGTAAATTAATCTCCTCATTAGACTTTTCTGTTGAAAGTGGTATAGAGGTGGCTCGGTGGACGGCAGAGTGAAAAAAGACTGGATGAAAAGAGGAAGCAGGCACGATTTGGTCAGCATACGTTTCTTTTCGAAAAATATTGTAAGTGATGTTATTGTCTTCTATTGTCTAACGTGGGCACCTCAGTTTTGTTGCAACCCGTGTTCACTCAGGTACGAGCAACCCTTAGCGGATCGCCATCTTATCTTATTTACAACTTTTCATGACGTCGCCTTTCCCGCTTAGATTTTTTTTAGAATGTGACTTGTAAGTACTGCATCTCTTTCCAGTCAGTACACACTTCAGTTTATTAATGTCTTATATACCTATTATGTTTTAGAGCAGTTAGTTTAATTCTGAAGACGACGCTCATAGTAGCGTCGAAACCTGGTCAATTTTGACTTAATATTTGTGACCGAGGGCTTATTTGGTCTAATATAATTCTAACACGGTCACTGAACCTTAGCAGCTACGTTCAAAAAAAATATTTTCTTCCATCATCAGGACTACTTTTTTAATTTAGTCCTAGAATATATTGTACGGATGGCAGCAGATAATTCAGAGGGTGTGCAGTTAAATGGAAATATTAAGATATTAGGGTATGCAGATGATCTAAACATCATTAGCGACAGGAAAGAATCTGTAACAGCAAATGCGAATGCGTTAATCAAGGCTAGTGAAGATGTAGGTCTAAGGGTAAGTGAAGACAAAACTAAATACCTGGTTACTACTAGAATGCCAACAGTAGTAGATCAGGAAACGTTAAGAGTGGGAGACATGCAGTTTGAAAAAGTGAACACATTTAAGTATCTAGGCGTGGGCATCACTTCGAGAAATGAGATTGAATCCGAACTGAAGAAGAGATTACGTGCGGGAAATGCGTGCTACTTCTCACTGAATAGATTACTTTCATCACGGATATTGACTAGGAATTTAAAGATTAGAATATACAAAACTATTATTCTACCAGTTATGCTGTATGGGTGTGAGACTTGGTCTCTCACTGTGGAAAATAAGCCGTTTCGAGTATTTGAAAACAAAATTTTCGGAAAAAAAGGGATGACATTAGCGGAGAGTGGCGAAAACTGCATAACAAAGAGGTTCACGAACTCTATTCAAGCCCTGACATAATCATTATTAAATCACGTAGGCTGCGATGGGTGGGTCACGTAGCTCGAATGGATGAGGGCAGGGCAGCGCGCAGCGTACTGGTAGGGCACCTAGAGGGTAAACGTCCTGTAGGGAGACCGAGGCGTAGATGGGAGGACAATGTGAAGGATGATTCGAGGAACCTAGGTATTGAAGGTGAATGGAAGGAGATATCCCAAGACAGGGACAGATGGCGAAAATACCTTGCTGCGGTAATGGACTCTCGAGTCCGGTATGACCAGTGAGTAAGTAAGTAATCATCGGGACTACAAACGTCTACCACCACACCGAACGGTCGTGTACAGCTTTGGGTTTGCTATCTCCTCTAGGAGGAGGTTCACACGATGACTATGATTGTCTTGTACGTACCGCGCATTCTCTGCTGATGCTGCCTAAGGGGTGAAGGGGGTGGGAAGGGACGGAGAGAGGTTCTGATAACTGTATAGCCGGCCCCAAACGGATGAATACAGAGGCAGCAGGTGAGGGGTGGCAGGTGATGGAAGATCGGGGTGCCCTCCTTCGGTGGAGAAATTGCGGCAGATTGTCGCAGATTGGAGATTCGCTTTGGCTGCGGAAGGCGGCATTCTGTTGTGCGGCTAGAGGCTGCGGCTGAGCTCTATCTCCGGGAGGCGAGAGGCGGCGTTTAGCGCGTAATGGGCGACAGTCTGGCGACGCGGCGTCTCCGGGCGTGATTAACAATTAGCGCTGCGGAGGCGGCGGGAGCGGTAGGCAGTCTGATTGCCCGAGGCATCGCATTAGCCGGGGCGCGCACCTGCTCCACGTGGCTGCCGGTAGCCGGCCTGGGCGGGAAGACCACGTCGGCGCCCTCGCCGTCTCGTACACCGAGCACTGAGCGCCTGTCATCTCAGCAAGAGCATTCACACTATACGAGGCCTGTTCAGAAAATCCCGGAACTTTGGCCACAAAATTTTTCTACACATACCTCGTAATTATTGTGCATAATCTCCTTAGAAATACTCTCCTACACAACTGATACACTGCTCCCATCGCCGTTCCCACTTTCCGAAGCAATCTTGGCACATCTTGTGCCGGATAGCACGAAGCGCCGTCTGCGAATTTTCTATTATCTCGTCTATCGTTGCAATCTTAGCCCTTTCAACGGGGTTTTCAACTTTGGAAATAAAAAGGTAAACAGGGGCTTGACGTGGAGTGTACGGAGGATGAGGCAGCACAGTGGTTTCGTTTTTTTGTGCAATAGTCACGCACCAACTGGGAGGAATGTGCGCTTGCGTTATAGTGATTCAAGAGCCATGAATTGTTTACCCACATTTCAGGCCGTTTCCGTCTCACATTTCTCGCAAGCTTCGCAACACGTCCCGATAGTACCACAGATTAACAGTTCGTCAAATGGTTCAAATGGCTCTGAGCATTATGGGACTTAACATCTGTGATCATCAGTCCCCTAGAACTTAGAACTACTTAAACCTAACTAACGTAAGGACATCACACACATCCATGCCCGAGGCAGAATTCGAACCTGCGACCGTAGCGGTCACGCGGTTCCAGACTGAAGCGCCTAGAACCGCACGGCCACACAGGCCGGCAACAGTTTGTCCCTGTGGCACAAATTCATTATGAAGTAATCCTTCAAAGTCAAAGAAAACCATCAGCATGGCTTTGACATTTGACCTGATCTGACGAGCTTTCTTTGATCTTGGAGAATCTTCTCCGACCCATTGTGAAGACTGAACCTTGGTATCAACGTCATAGCCGGCCGTTTTGGCCGAGCGGTTCTAGGCGCTTCGGTCTGGAACCGTGCCACCGCTACGGTCGCAGGTTCGAATCCTGCCTCGGGCATGGATGTGTGTGATGTCCTTAGGTTAGTTAGGTTTACGTAGTTCTAAGTCTAGGGGACTGATGACCTCAGATGTTAAGTCCCATAGTGCTCAGAGCCAACTGAACGATCAACATCTTAACCGTAGACCCACGTCTCATCACCAGTCATGATTCTCTTAAGGAAACGCTCGTTCTCATTTGCGCGATCCGTAAGCTCTTAACAAATTGCGAGGGAAGGTTTTTTTGGGCTTGACTCATGAGTCATGGGACAAACTTGGTGGTAACACGGTGCATTCCAAGATGCGGTGTCACGATATAACGACATGATTCAAATCAATTGTTAAATTCGTCTGCAATCTCTTGGACAGTCAGTCTTCTATTGGCACATTAAACTTCATTCACGTTCCTGACATGATCGATGTCAGCAGACGTCGAAGGCTTCCTGAACGGTCATCTTTCACTTCGTTCCGGCCATTTTAAACCGTGCGAATCACTCGTAACACCGGTTATGGCACAATCACTCATCACCGTCGGCTTCCTCAGCACTTGGAGTGTCTCTCTAAAGGTTTCCTCGAGTTTCGTGCGAAATTTAATGCAGACGCGTTGCTCCTCTAATTCTCTAAATACGCAAACTGTGCAACACAACGTTCTACTCAATACAGCATTGAATAGCAACTAACGCACACACAACGAAACTTCCGGCAGTTACACTGTTAACACAGGCGTGTGCAGGAATACCAACCGCATCTCGCTCCAGCACGGCATTGGCGCGAAATTACGAATGTTTCGAAATTTTTTGAACAGACCTCGTACCGTAACAAGTTAATGGCATGTTGCTTTTATTTTACAAGGGCTTTTTTTTTCATGGTCCGATCGGTCGCGCAATTAAAACTACAGTGAAACTCCGACGGAGCTCTGCTCAGAAGTGTTACACAGTTTCTGGTACGCCCGTTGGTCGTGTCACGTCGCACTTTTCAGTTCTGAGAGTACAGTAGCCGACGGAGACTACAGAAAAATGATCCGCCAGGAAGCGTACTGGCTCCAGTTCTGCTCAGTATAAACACGCATGACCAACACGTAGCTCCGAATAGCATGAGTTTTTTTGCGCTACTGGCCATTAAAATTGCTACACCAAGAAGAAATGCAGTTGATAAACGGGTATTCATTGGACAAATATATTATACTAGAACTGACATATGATTAAATTTTCAGCAATTTGGGTGCTTAGATCCTGAGAAATCAGTACCCAGAACAACCACCTCTGGCCGTAATAACGGCCTTCATACAGTTGGGCATTGAGTCAAACAGAGCTTGGATGGCGTTTACAGGTACAGCTGACCATGCAACTTCAACACGATACCACAGTTCATCAAGAGTAGTGACTGGCGTGTTCTGACGAGCCAGTTGCTCGGCCACCTCTGACCAGACGTTTCCAATTGGTGAGAGATCTGGACAATGTGCTGGCTAGGGCAGCAGTCGAACATTTTCTGTACCCAGAAAGGCCCATACAGGACCTGCAACATGCGGTCGTGCATTATCCTGCTGAAATGTAGGGTTTCGCAGGGATCGAATGAAGGGTAGAGCCACGGGTCGTAACACATCTGAAATGTAACGTCCACTGTTCAAAGTGCCGTCAACGCGAACAAGAGGTGACAGAGACGTGTAACCAATGGCACCCCATACCATCACACTTCCAATGTGCGTTCACCGCGATGTCACCAAACACGGATGCGACCATCATGATGCTGTAAACATAACCTGGATTCATCGGAAACAATGACGTTTTGCCATTCGTGCACCCAGGTTCGTAGTTGAGTACACCATCGCAGGCGCTCCTGTCTGTGATGCAGCGTCAAGGGTAACCGCAGGTATGGTCTCCGAGCTGGTAGTCCATGCTGAGGCATACGTCGTCCAACTGTTCTTGCAGATGGTTGTTGTCGTGCAAACGTCCCCATCTGTTGACTCAGGGATCGAGACGTGGCTGCACGATCCGTTACAGCCATGCGGATGAGATGACTGTCATCTCGACTGCTAGTGATACGAGGCGGTTGGGATCCAGCACGGTGTTCCGTATTAACCTCCTGAACCCACCGATTCCATATTCTGCTAAGAGTCATTGGATCTCGACCAACGCGAGCAGCAATGTCGCGATACGGTAAATCGCAATCGCGATAGGCTACAATCCGACCTTTATCAAAGTCGGAAACGTGATGGTACGCATTTCTCCTACTTACACGAGGCATCACAACAACGTTTCACCAGGCAACGCCGGTCAACTGCTGTTTGTGTATGAGAAGTCGGTTGTAAACTGTCCTAATATCAGCACGTTGTAGGTGTCGCCACCGGCGCCAACCTTGTGTGAATGCTGTGAAAAAATAATCATTTGCATATCACAGCATCCTCTTCCGGTCGGTTAAATTTAGCGTCTATAGCACAGCACCTTCGTGGTGTCGCAATTTTAATGGCCATTAGTGTATATACCGCTCTAGCCATCCAGGGCACAAATTCTGAATCAGTGAAGAATACCCTCACGACCGTCCTTGCACAACATTCTACACACTACAACGCAAACCAGCTTAAACTAAATCTTTCAAATACAGAAGTGTGTGCTTTTCATTTGAGAAACAGGGAAGCTACTCGCAAATTAAAGATAGTGTGATCAGGTGCCAAACTGGAACAGTGTTAGATCAAACAATATCTGTGGATTGCAGTTAATAGATTTATTACTTTAAAGAAGCACTGCATGAACTGCGACTCAAAAGTTTCCACCAGGAACAATGTGAAATGGGAACTGGGCGGATCATAGTGGGGATAGTCACATGGAACTATACGAAGTTTTGCAAAGGCGCACTGCTATTCTGTGGCAGAGTATGCATGTCCTGTTTCGCATAATTCAACACATGCCAAACATGTGTACATAGCTGTCAATGACATCTGCAGAATCATAGCAGATTAGTTGAAATCCACTGCAGTCGAATGGCTTTACCACCTTGCAGGAATACCACAACCTCCTGTATGAAGAGAAATAACTGCGAATTGGAAAGTAAAGGCAATGGAGCAGGAGAGAACCCATCCTCTGTATGGATATGAACTGCACCCGCAACGGCTGAAGGCACGGAGGAGTTTCCTTAGAACATCGACGACACTCAGAACCGCTGCTGCAAAAGGTAGGTTGCAACTATGAAGGGCTACGACCAGCCTCTCCCATGGCTGGGAAAGAGTTTCTGAAGCTTTACCTCCTGGCTATGATGAGAAATGGACGACTTTGGAAATCTTTGAATAGAATGAGATCTGGAGTTGGTAGATCAAAGATTAATTTTCGCAAGATGGCGCTTCACTGATCAAGATGATATTCAGTGTTACTTAGGAGAGGATCAGACAATACATCATGCGCTTCAATACCGGCTGTGTCCAGCTTCCTGCACAGAAGACGAACTTCATCAAGGAACAGAAAATATAGTACATTGGAAGTGGTCAAGTTTTGGTCAAAAGTAATATAGCCTTAACTGTGTATAATACGCATATTTCGGCTAAGAGTAAATAAATTAACGGCGAGCATGTAAAGATTCCTAGAGCAATATTGTCTCCTGCCAAGTGTGAAGTGCGCGCTGTCGTTCAGTTTCTCCGCGCTGAGGGGTTCCACCTGATTTCATGTAGTCCACATAACTTAAGGGTCGTGAGTGACAGCAAAGTGCGGCAATTGTGCAGGACTATGAATCAGGACGTGCAGATGTACATGATGCACGAGGCGAGGGAAGGAAGCGAGTGTTAACTGTTGATTTTGTTCAGCAAGTGCATCAAGCCATTCGAGAAAATCGTTTACGAAGTGGAATTCGGAACAAATGAAGGGGAATGATTTCATCAGGCACTGTCCGTCTTTGTGTCAAAGCTCGGCCGCACGCTGCAGCAGTAACGAAGAGGCTCGTGCATTGTTCCCGATGGGATGTGTTTCATCAGCCATCATACAGCCCACAATTGGCTCCCCCTGATTTTCATCTCTTTCCTCACTTGAGTCACGGGATCTGAGGAAAGCATTTTCGCACAGATAACAAACTGCAGAACAAAGAATAGATTTGGCGGAGAGCACAGGCGGCTGCCTTCTATGGAGAGGGGTATTGGAAAGTTGATACTACGTTACGAAAAATCTCTAAGTAAGAGCGGCGGCTATGTAGAGGAGTGGCTGGAAGGTGAAGCTAAATTTTTCAAATAAAATATTTTTGAATTTCACTTTGGTATCCATTTCACGTCCGTTCGGACTTGCACAAAAAATAGCCTTCGTATTTTATGTGGTTACGGGAAATGGTTCGCACAAGCACGTTCAGAATTCAGAAAGCATGGGAAAAGTTTAAACTGAAGTTGTTTCATAAACAGAGTGCACCATTTGTCTTGACGATCCGAAAGCACTTTTTCTCCAGAAGCAAAATAAAAGGTATATATAATGTCGTTCAGCTACCGGCGGTATATTAAGCCTTGTAACGTTGTTCGTTTCGAAGATTTGAACAGCCCTACGTCTTTTTTTAAAATAAGACGCTATATTTTTATTCGGTGATCTATTTCCTTTTCTCAAGACGTGTTCAAAAACGTATCACAATGCACTATTCACATAAACGTGATGTTATTAAAAACGTAACACCAAACTGGCCCCCTGGTACTGGCACACAGTACAAGAACAGCAGGTAACTCAGTTCGTCAACTTGCTGGAGCTGACAGTAAATAAATGGAAATGGAAACACACGGAAAATGTAGATCGGTTATTCAGTTACACGTCTTAAGCTGAAGGTTTACGTGAATACATTGTAAACGACGGAGAGAAGATAGAAATGCTGCTCGTCTATGGAAAATATAAGTTCAGTAATTGCAAGAATGTGTTCTTATTTTCTACACACGATATTGTTCTTAATGTGTGCTGACTGCATGCCCCTCCACACCGCACCTGATGATGCCATTTGCACGCGTAGAACCTGAACGCAGAGCTTCATAGCGCTCTCACAGAGTCTATGAAAGGGACTGTGTGAGTTTGGTACCGCCATGCTTCGAAGAAAGCAAACTCCTCTGACCTTCACCAGTATGCGTGAGATCACTCACCCACACTTTTATACCGTACTGGGGCAAGGGGAGGGGAGGGGAGGGGAGGGGAAGGGAAGGGAAGGGAAGGGAAGAGAAGAGAACGGATCTCTGATCTTAAAATAAGTGAGTCAATAGCGATCCGTCGTATTCTTTTCCCAGTAACCGACAAATGTTCGACTAGACAGGATACTAACAACCTCTGTACATTATCAATGCATGAAATCAGATAAAATATGAAAGGGGGCAAAAAGACATACCCCTTTCAACAGGTTGGTCAACACTGGTGAGAAGTTACATTCGTGACATTACCCTTTCTGTACATAAGCCTCTCGTGCTTGGCCATTTGACTGTGTGATGCTTCTTCGATTTATAGAGGATTCATATACTACTCGCTTGTCTCTGAAATGCAAACAAATATTTTAGTTGTAGTCTTCATTAACATATTCCACTTCACATTGTCAGAGGATTTTTCTACACCTACGAATGCAACAAATAAAGCCTTTCTTATGTCTAGCATTTAGTTTACACCCTGTCGTAACATTAACGTAGCTTCCCTGTTGCGTCTAATTCCAAACAAGTCGTCAGGTAAATTCGACACATTTTTATTGCTTACTCTGTTACACACCACTCTTGTCAATATTTTCGACACTCGCGACAACAGACTCGGACTGCGATGTTTTTCATATTGTAGAGTTCTAGGTTTCCTTGGTACTGGGATACTTGGGAAAATTTTAAAATCTTACGGAATTTTCCCAGTTTCATATATTCCTATGAAGAGATTGAAAAATGTAGTCGTTTGATTCGCCAGCCAATCTCTGTATCATTTCTCCAGTCACTTCATCACATAAAAGAGAGAGAATCCATCTATATCCAGATGATACAACTTGTATGGCCTCGTGTGTAAAGTTTCGGCTGAAGAGAACGAACGACTTCAGTCATTAAAGAATATTACAATCTGATCGGCAGAGAAGGCGGTAGTGTGTGGCGCCTTACGTGTCAGCAATATGCAGAAGACACAATTGTCAGCTTAGATTTTGACTGAATACTCATCCTTACAAAAAACGAGAACCATTTATATACCCAGAGGTGGGTATGTAAATGATTAAAGTTGCGGTTCTCTGTGGCAGCCATAACGGCCTCTAGTGTTGAAACGTCCCCTTAGATAAATTAATGAATTACTGTGCTGATAAACCTCTTACATTATTTGATTTTCAAACAGCTGAGCAGAACTGAACGTACTCAGACATTTCGCTCTTTACCTATTCTGATCAACACTAAACTGACACGCAATATTTTTAGCGCAACGCAATCTGACTTTGAAAAATCCCTACAAAAGAATGGCCCTGACTAACAATAACCTATACTTTTCATAAATTACTTACCTCGCAGAAATCTTCGTTATTCGAACTACTGCAATACAGCGAGCGCCATTACTGCCAGCTAAATAAAAGATTCTAACTACTGAAGGCACTAACTACTGATAGGCATAGTTGGCAAATGAAAGATTTTGATAGAGAACAAACAATGTATTTACCTTAATCGTGTTCAAAAGTCATTATATATATATATATATATATATATATAATATATATATATATATATATATATATATATATATATATATATAATCAGTTCATGACGTCCAGTCTTGCAAATTTACTGTCTCTGATGGACACACGTCCAGATTATCCGCTCTCAAAACTCCGCGATCTCTCCCCCCACATCCACCACTGCTGGCGGCTCACCTCCAACTGCGCAATGCTACGCGCTGTTAACATCCAACTGCCCAACACTACAATAGCGAATATTACAACAATGCTAACCAGCCTCAGACTGCACACAACTCAAGCCAGTGATTTTCATACAGAGCGCTACGTGGCGTTACCAACATAAAAACCTAAACAGCCTACTTACAGTGTTCTTCGTGTTTAATGATGCTACCAGTGCTACTGAGATATACAGGGTGAGTCACTAACTATTGCCACCAAGAATAACTCCGAAAGTATGATAGTACCTGAAAAGTATGTGGGACAAATGTTACATGGGACAACGGGGGCCATAATATGATGTTGGTTTCTTGTTGCTAGGTGGCGTCGCGTCAGCGATATGAAGGTCAACTTTTTATTTTCTTTTTTTCTTTTTTTCTTTTTTTTTAAATGGGATGCTATAGTTTTGTACTTATTTTCTAATAGCGGCTACCGAGGAGAATCCAATGATGTATAACAGTAAGGTCTTTGAAGGTCAACTAAGTTCAAAAAGTTGGCATGAACGTCCATTTACAGAAGGTGTTCGAAGTGAAGATCACTGGTATTAATGCAGTGGTGCAATCTTCTTATCATGAACTGAGTGGTATTCATTATCGTTGCGGCACTTATCGAACCACATGCTCTAACAATTCTCTCTCGTATATCGCGCAAATAGTAAATATTCGCCGAATACGGCGAATCCATCTAACGTGCCATTGACATGTAAACACCATTCGACGGTTTCGCAATACAACACTAATAGGAACGGTAAGACTAGTATCGTCGAATCAAGTGAATGTGAATGATGTATTCCTTTGAAGAACAAGTTGATATGCTCCTCATTTACGGAGAATGCCAATGAAATTCAGTGAGAGCTAGAGACTTCTACATCTACATTTATACTTCGCAAGCCACCCAACGGTGTGTGGCGGAGGCCACTTTACGTGCCACTGTCATTACGTCCCTTTCCTGTTCCAGTCGCGTATGGTTAGCGGGAAGAACGACTGTCTGAAAGCCTCCGTGCGCGCTTGCGCGCTCTAATCTCTCTAATTTTACATTCGTGATCTCCTCGGGAAGTATAAGTAGGGGGAAGCAATATATTCGATACCTCATCCAGAAACGCACCCTCTCGAAACCTGGCGTCAAATCGCAAGGGACACTGGCGGAGCCAGAGTAGTGTCGTTCGTGTTCTGCATCGCCATAAACATCATCCTTACCATATCAGTCTCCACCAAGAATTAACTGGTACGGATTGTATGCCTCATACTAAATTCTGCCGATGGGCTCAACTTCAGATTCAGAGGGATGACACATTTATTAATTCGATTTTATTTACCGACGAGGCTTTATTCACGAACCATGGAAATGTTAATTTTCATAACATGCATTATCGGGCAACTGAATATCCATGTTGGCTGCGGCAAGTTGTACACCAAAAACCGTGCTCGGTGAATGTATGGTGCTGGATTCTGGAGGACAGAATTATAGGCCCCTATTTCATCGAAGTACACCATATCCCTGCAAGAAACATTAGGTCTGTTATTGGAAGAAATAGCTTTAGGAACAAGGAACAGAATGTGGTATCAACAATGGATGTCCGGCACATTTTTCGCTGATGGCTAGAAATGTGTTGCAGAGACAATTCCCAAATCGTTGGATTGGACGAGGAGAACATGTGTCAGGGCCGGCTCGTTCGCCAGACTTGACGCCTCTGGATTTTTTCTTGTGGGGATTCGTAAAAGACATTGTTTATAAAGACGTTCTAACTATACCTGAAGATATGCGAGAGAGAATTGTCAGAGCATGTGCTTCGATAAGTGCCGATGTGATAAGGAATACCTCTCAGTCCATGATAAGAAGATTGCAGCACTGCATTGATACCAATGGTCATCACTTCGAAAACCTTCTGTAAATGGACGTTCATGCCACCTTTGTGACCTTGATTGACCTTCAAAGATCTTACTGTTACACATCATTGGATTCGTCTCGATAGCCGCTATCAGAAAATACGTACCAAAATATAACATCTCATTTAAAAAAACGAAGTTGACCTTCATTTCTCTGACGTGACCGCACTTACCAACAAAAAACCAATATCATATTATGGCCCCCGTTGTCCCATGCAACATTTGTCCCACAAACTTTTCAGCCCCTATCAGACTTCCGGAGTTACTCTAGGTGGCAAATGTTAGTGACTCCCCCTATATAAGGGGGGGGGGGGGGGAACAGTGTCAGATGCTGAGTTATAATTATGAGCGGACATGGAGACGCCGGGCACTCGTGCGAGAAAGCGTTCCCAGCGCCTGACAGTGTTTGAAAGAGACTTCACTGTGGATCTTCATTTGGACGGCTGGTGGAATCTAGAAGTGTAGGGCATTCGGCTGCGTCAGTGACCAGATATTAGGCTGCACGCGAACTTGCGGACAGGCGTAGTCGTCGTCAAGGTTCCAGTCGGTAGCGTCTGACCTGTTGTTCACCAAGGACTTCGTAACTCCTTCACCTTTGCGCCTACCCTCAGAGAACAAGTAACTGGATCCCTGAAACATTCTGTGTCATTCCGCACGATTGATCAGAGACTAGCAGATGTTCCATTAGGGATTTACCGCCCGTACTTTGGCTTTCATTAACACCACAACTTAAACTACTGTGTTTGGAGTGGTGCTGTGGCCAGGAAGCATGAGCTGCAGATGAATGGCGTCGCACTGCGTTCACCAATGAACTGCAGTTCTGCACGACTCCGGATGACCGTCGTCTGGAAGTATGGCGGCGACCTGGGGAGAGGTTTCTTTCTTCCAGTGGCTTGGAGAGACACAGCAGTGTTACCTATGGCGTCATAGTGTGGGGAGCCATCTGGTGATTCAGGTCATGGCTGGTGGTGACTGAGGGAACTCTGGGGGAACAGTCACCCTGCGGTCTCGTGCGCTGACTCTAATGCGACAGTGCCATTTTTCAACAACACAATGCTCGTCCGCACATGTTACGTGTCTCTATGAACTGTGTACATGATGTTGAGGTACTATCTTGGTTATTAAGACCACCGTATCTTTGTATCTTTCCCCGATCCAAGATGTGTGGGTTCAGCTCCAACACGATATGTGCGGATCAGCTCAACTCTGTTCCAAAAAATGGTTCAAATGGCTCTGAGCACTATGGGACTCAACTGCTGAGGTCATTAGTCCCCTAGAACTTAGAACTAGTTAAACCTAACTAACCTAAGGACATCACAAACATCCATGCCCGAGGCAGGATTCGAACCTGCGACCGTAGCGGTCTTGCGGTTCCAGACTGCAGCGCCTTTAACCGCACGGCCACTTCGGCCGGCCAACTCTGTTCCAGTACCAGTATCCAGTATATTAAGACCAGTTACAATGGTTGTTGACCTGCTTGCCCCAGGAGAGCATTCTGTAGCTTTGTGACATCCTTCCCAACAGAAGCAGTGCATGCATCCTGGCTAGAGCAGTTGCAACGTCGTAGTGTTAAGTGGTCTCATGCTGCCAAGTTCTTCGTAAATGTGACTCCATATTGTAATCACTGAAGTGACATCACGTACCTTTTCAACCCGTAAACTTCAGTTACCTCCTCCTCTTCTACGTGCTTCATTTTTTTGTCAGGTAGTGTTTTTATAGTCAGAACGACTTGAATCTGTGATATGGAATGTAACAAGATACTACGACATTATTTATGTTGAATTTACTTCAAAATGGTTCAAATGGCTCTGAGCACTATGGGTCTTAACATCTGTGTCATAAGTCCCCTAGAACTTAGAACTACTTAAACCTAACTAACCTAAGGACATCACACACATCCATGCCCGAGGCAGGATTCGAACCTGCGACCGTAGCAGCAGCGTGGTTCCGGACTGAAGCGCCTAGAACCGCACGGCCACACTGGCCGGCGGTTGAATTTACTTACCGTACACTTTATCGTGAACAGAAAAACGGTGGATATTGTGTTATTAGAAGTTAAACTTATCCAATTGAAATAACTGAATTAAAATATGGTGTAAGTAATGCGTCGAGGTATTCAACACTTCTGAGTTCTACGCGTTTCGTTTTTTCTTCTGTAGTTTTTCAAGTTCCACTGCAAAATACGCGATGTACTCTTGAATTATACAGTAACCGCGCATTCCCAACGAACGATCTGCTGCAGCGGTAACACACAGGACTCGCATTCGGGAGGGAGGCGGTTCAAGTCCCCATCCGACCATCCGGATTCCCATTATTTCCTTGATTATGAGGATCGTCCAATAGCAATGCCCCAATATTTTTTAAAAAAGCTATTAATATACATAGATAAATATTCTTGTTGGTGCTTCACATTTGATGTTTGTTCTGTGCACCGGTGAAGTTTCTAACCGTTCTAGTATATAGCAGAGCCATAATACAGCGTGAAAATGGCGTCTATATTGGCTCACGTTACAAGCAGCGTGCTGTTATTGAATTCTTGTGTACAGAAAAAGAAACCGTGGTTAACATCCATAAACGTTTGAGTGCTGTGTATGGCGATGCTGCAGTTGATAGGAGTACAGCTGGGCGATGGGTATAGAAAGTTACAGCCTCAGGAATTGCAGAAACAGAGCTCCATGATAAGCCACGGTCGGGACGTCTTGTCACAGCGACTGCTCCAGACATGCTGGATAGTGCATATGCCATTATTCGTACCGAACGACTCATCACAGCTCGATAATTGGCTCTGCAGTTGTCGGTAACTTTGAGGATGAAGAGAGTGTTAGCCATGCAGTGAAAACATGGCTACGCCTACAGGACAACAGCTTTTACCAGCAGGGAATACATGCTCTTCCACAAAGTTGGCGTAGAGCCATAGAACGCGATGGAGACTACGTAGAAAAATAGGACATGACAAGATATGTTGGTGTATATTGTCACCAAATTCTGACTCTTAACAATAAATATGTTCTGATAAGTAGATGAGGGGGGTTACTTATTGAGCGACTCTCGTACTAAAGGCGTGTGCCAGGAAGGTACCTATGAAAGGACAGAGACCTTTGTTCTCCATCTCTAATGACCTAGGCATCACGGCAAGCATGTTAGTCTTCTTCACCCTAAAGGCTGTTACCCGTTACAAGTGTTTCGTTTTGTTGGTAACCGTGTGGCATTAACCGATTAATGGTGCCAGTCACCTTCCACTTGAGACCACAATTAACAAACAGTGAACTACGAGGTATGCGATGTTGAAAAGACTAGTACGTAGTTCCTGAGAAGATAATGTCCTCGTTATATGTACCTTTGCTTTAAGGCAAACCTGTAGTAATCACAGCGCGGAAGGATATTAAAGTGCGAACGCGTTCGTTGCCCCTCTTATGTGCCCTTTTATCCACTGGCAAGAGATTTACGGCTAGTAATGTGTCTTAGGAAGTATTGCGCAAGATAGTTTGCAGCTTTCCCCGAATCTCCTCTTGCAAGGAACAACAGAGAACGTATGGAATTGGTGAACGTCCGGACTCCGCCGACTTGAACCTCTGTTATATGCAGTATATCGTGTAACTTGGCAGTTTAGTCAGCGATTAGTTCAGACGGTTTTGTAGGTTAACAACAAAGATCAGCAATGTCCAACGGCTTCCTATTAGAAGGTATGTCCCACAGAAATACCCGACATCCTCGTGCTGTCATTAAACACTTCGTGCCAACCACAAAAAAAAAAGAGCGACGTAATTTCTTGGTAAAAGTCTTCGTACAATAGGCCTGCTGTTTCTCAGTTTGCAGGAAATGAATCTAACAATATCTCGTACTTCGCTCACCATTATTCTGCCAACATATTTGTATGAGGAAACCCTGTTACGACACTCTGATAATATAATGACGCACAACTACACTTACATGTTCCTCCAAGAGCATAATTGTATCCACATTCAGAGGTAACTAACCATCTTTTCAATATGTTGACAAGAGCGTTATCTTACAGTACAAGTGAAACTAAATTTATTCAGTAATTAATTCAATATAAAATAGAGTCCAAGACAAAAAGTGACGCACCACGGACGGAAATCGGTAGATGCGATCTGCGTTATAACGTCGCAGTCTGGCTAACTAGCTGTAGAGCTGTATATATTGACGTTATATAAAAAATCTATTTGGGATGCGCTGAAATGCCACCGAGTGCGTATTATTTGTCTCGATCTAGTCAAGCAATTACGTGCTCCCCGGCGTATTTAAAAACAGCTACACGTAGGGATATATCAGTTCCTATGGCGGTATTAATCATAGCTTCATTACATGCACAACACCAATATCTCCACTAAAGTTTTTCAGTTTACTAGAGCCTAATAGTGCGTAACTGAGCGATAATTTGTTAATGTGGCAAAGAGTACTTATGCACGCCGCGTTCCTTGGATAATTATTTACTGAGTACACAGTACTGAATAGATTGAAAGAAGTTGTTAACGTAGTAATAACTCTGAATGCTGGTTTATTGCACTATTTTCACATCCTAACATTGCCGTAAGGAAGTAGCTTTTCCTATGTGGGTGGAATTAACAACGTATACTTCAGTCCAAGATATTATGAAAGTTCCAGAGTCCATTAACTGATTTTACGAAAGTTAATTCTTTTCTCATAATTCGGTTTCAAAGTTAGAACGGTCCATCATTAATAGTTTCTGACTTTGGCTAATGTCCAGCCTTTTATTGAAAAATATTCAATTTAAGACAGTTTCGAATCTTTGACTATCTGGATTCTACGTGGTATGCTATTTGAAGTTACTGATTTACTTGTTACAAGTTCAGTGCGTCGTAGTAGATCACAAATCTTTAGCGTTCAAAAAACAATATAGTCGCGCCCAAGTATATGAGCACACCCTGAGGTACGACTTGCTCCGGCAAACTCTCGTAACACAGTAACAGTGCATGGCTCTTTTCTAAGTATCACACACGATTCTCAAAGAGTAGCCTACTCATAAAAAGTATTCTTTGAGATCGTTCGTCCTACTCCGTGATTTCTAATTACGGTACTTTGCGATCTAATATGATTTTATTTTAAAACTAATGGGATTCTATCTCCTTTATTTCTTTCTTTTTCAAAACACTAAGCTACTTGATACCGAATTTCTTTTCTGTCTACGTGCTACTATTCAAGAAACATTATTCCAAAAGGGACTTTGGTTTCTTTCTTTTTTTATGAAATTTGGAACTTTATTTTTGGGTCTTTTGGGCTTAAGGATACTATTTTTATATTCTTCATTTTTCGTTCAAAGGAAGCAGCGTTACAGCATGTACAGTCAAACAGACGATTACAATTTCAAAAATATTGATTTATTCAAGAGAAAGAGCTTCACAAACTGACCAAGTCAGGAACGCGTTGATCCACCCTTTCCTTTTATGCAAGCAGTTATTCGGCTTGGCATTGATTGCTAGAGTTGTTGAATGTCCTCCTGAGGGATATGCCACCGCATTTTGCCCAATTGGCATGTTAGATTGTCAAAATCCCCAGCTGTTTGGAGGGCCCTGACAACAACGCTCCTAACGTTCTCAACTGGGGACAGCTCTGGCGACTTGTTGACCAAGGTAGGGTTCGGCAAGCACGAAGACAACCAGTAGAAACGCTCGCTGGGCGCGGGCGACCGTTATCTTGCTGAAACGTAAGGCCAGGATGGATTGCCGTGAAGGGCAAAGAAACGGAGTGTAGAATACAGTCAACGTACCGTAGTGCTGTAAGGGTGCCGCGGATGACAGCCAAAGGAGTCCTGCACCCTTACAGCACAGCAGCACGCCGACGAAATTCCACGCCCCGTTTCTTTTCCCTTCATGGCAATCCATCCTGAGCCTACATACACTTCTTGAAATTGAAATAAGAACACCGTGAATTCATTGTCCCAGGAAGGGGAAACTTTATTGACACATTCCTGGGGTCAGATACATCACATGATCACACTGACAGAACCACAGGCACATAGACACAGGCAACAGAGCATGCACAATGTCGGCACTAGTACAGTGTATATCCACCTTTCGCAGCAATGCAGGCTGCTATTCTCCCATGGAGACGATCGTAGAGATGCTGGATGTAGTCCTGTGGAACGGCTTGCCATGCCATTTCCACCTGGCGCCTCAGTTGGACCAGCGTTCGTGCTGGACGTGCAGACCGCGTGAGACGACGCTTCATCCAGTCCCAAACATGCTCAATGGGGGACAGATCCGGAGATCTTGCTGGCCAGGGTAGTTGACTTACACCTTCTAGAGCACGTTGGGTGGCACGGGATACATGCGGATGTGCATTGTCCTGTTGGAACAGCAAGTTACCTTGCCGGTCTAGGAATGGTAGAACGATGGGTTCGATGACGGTTTGGATGGACCGTGCACTATTCAGTGTCCCCTCGACGATCACCAGTGGTGTACGGCCAGTGTAGGAGATCGCTCCCCACACCATGATGCCGGGTGTTGGCCCTGTGTGCCTCGGTCGTATGCAGTCCTGATTGTGGCGCTCACCTGCACGGCGCCAAACACGCATACGACCATCATTGGCACCAAGGCAGAAGCGACTCTCATCGCTGAAGACGACACGTCTCCATTCGTCCCTCCATTCACGCCTGTCGCGACACCACTGGAGGCGGGCTGCACGATGTTGGGGCGTGAGCGGAAGACGGCCTAACGGTGTGCGGGACCGTAGCCCAGCTTCATGGAGACGGTTGCGAATGGTCCTCGCCGATACCACAGGAGCAACAGTGTCCCTAATTTGCTGGCAAGTGGCGGTGCGGTCCCCTACGGCACTGCGTAGGATCCTACGGTCTTGGCGTGCATCCGTGCGTCGCTGCGGTCCGGTCCCAGGTCGACGGGCACGTGCACCTTCCGCCGACCACTGGCGACAACATCGATGTACTGTGGAGACCTCACGCCCCACGTGTTGAGCAATTCGGCGGTACGTCCACCCGGCCTCCCGCATGCCCACTATACGCCCTCGCTCAAAGTCCGTCAACTGCACATACGGTTCACGTCCGCGCTGTCGCGGCATGCTACCAGTGTTAAAGACTGCGATGGAGCTCCGTATGCCACGGCAAACTGGCTGACACTGACGGCGGCGGTGCACAAATGCTGCGCAGCTAGCGCCATTCGACGGCCAACACCGCGGTTCCTGGTGTGTCCGCTGTGCCGTGCGTGTGATCATTGCTTGTACAGCCCTCTCGCAGTGTCCGGAGCAAGTATGGTGGGTCTGACACACCGGTGTCAATGTGTTCTTTTTTCCATTTCCAGGAGTGTATAAGCAAGACAGTGCCTGCCTGCACACGGCGAGAGTTTCTACTGCTCGTCTTCGTGCTTGCCAAACCTTACCTTGGTCAACAAGGTCGCTAGAGCTGTCCCCGGTTGAGACCGTTAAGAGCGTTATGAAGAGGGCCCTTCAACCGGCTGGGGGTTTTGACGCTCTAACGCACCAGTTGGACATAATTTGGCATGATATCCCTCAGGTCAACATCTACAACTCTATCGATCAATACCAAGCCGAATAACTGCTTGCATAACGACCAAGGCTGCATAAACGCGTTATTGATTTCAGAATGAGATTTTCACTTTGTAGTGGAGTGTGCGCTGATATGAAACTTTCTGACAGATTAAAACTGTGTGCCGGACTGAAACTCGAACTCGGGACCTTTGCCTTTCGCGGGCAAGTGCTCTGCCAACTCAGCGACCCAAGCACGACTCACGACTCGTCCTCACAGCTTCAATTCTGCCAGTACCTCGTCTCCTACCTTCAAAACTTCACAGAAACTCTTCTGCGAACCTTGCAGAACTAGCACTCCTGGAGGAAGTTTTAATCTGTCAGGAAGTTTCGCTTTATTGATTTGCTCAGTACGTGAAGTTCTTCCTCTTGAATAAATCATCCAGGTTTTTTTTCTTTAATTGCACATGACACTGTCCTGTGTCACCTTGGAAATTATTAATAATTTCTGCATCTTTGGATGGCTCTCTGTCAAGTACAATGGTCTGCATGTTAAGAATATCGTACACCAATCGCTGTTGTAACACGAAATCGTACACGGACCATTTGTCTCTACCAGGGGTAGGTGTGGTATTGTATCTACTGTAAAATCTATTGAAAGACAAAATCCACCGAATGCATCGTGATCAAACCAGTCTATGGTTTGGAAACTATGCACATTTTTTCTTCGTTCCACATTTTTTATTAATACGTGATGTTTATTTTATACATCTCCCTAATGCTGCCGGCCGTTGTGGCCGAGCGGTTCTAGGCGCTTCAGTCCGGAACCGCGCTGCTGCCATTGTCGCAGGTTCGAATCCTGCCTCGGGCAAGGATGTGTGATATGTCCTTATGTTAGTTAGCTTTAAGTAGTTCTAAGTTCTAGGGGACTGATGACCACAGATGTTAAGTCCCATAGTGCTCAGAGCCATTTGAACCATTTTTAGAAATGCTGCTTGTCTTTGCAATCCAAATGAATTAGTAATAGAATACATTCCTCTGGAGAACACTGATTACAAAATTATTGATTTTTTTTAAAGTTATCCTCTTTTATTTCAGCAACTGATTTGAGAGCACTCTGATGGTTCTACAAAACCTGCGAATATTCAGAGATTGGTATTTTCAGCTCCCAGTTGCGCAGCTGCTACGAAGCAGTCCCTTATAACCCTGCAGTTTCAGTGAATGGCTTATAATCGAGCCACTGTAGAGAATCAGTGATGCATATCTGCAGTGTACAACACTTATGATAATGCTCTACATACGTGCAGAATTTTAGTACCTCGCAAAGTGAGGTCACTGTAATCAAAGCATAAACGTTGGCGCTTCATAATAAGAGCAGTTATTTATTCCGGATACTTCAGATAGAGATCAGGTGGGGGGGGGGGGGGGGGGGGAAGGAAGAGACAGAAAATGCACGGCGTAAGCGTGTGTCTTGCCATAAACCAGACAGTATACACAAATAATTAATGTAAATCGCTTCGATTTTGAAAGCAGTTAAGTCTTGTTAAATCTTCATGGACGTATAATGGTATTAATAAATATTCACAATGTTGTGTACGTAGCATGTGAGGATACGAAACTCTTTACAGGGTATGCTCTGCAAATAGAGCGAACTGCCTGAGGTTACTGCACTGCGTGGATCATATATTGGCACCCGTCCGGTCCGGCACAACCATTGGTGGTCCTTAGGAGCGGCTGGACAAGTTCTTAGCACCACCTGCTCCTCTTACCAAGAGCGACTGCCAGAAATAGCCGGCCGATGTGGCCGTGCGGTTAAAGGCGCTGCAGTCTGGAACCGCAAGACCGCTACGGTCGCAGGTTCGAATCCTGCCTCGGGCATGGACGTTTGTGATGTCCTTAGATTAGTTAGGTTTAACTAGTTCTAAGTTCTAGGGGACTAATGACCTCAGAAGTTGAGTCCCATAGTGCTCAGAGCCATTTTGACTGCCAGAAATAATGTGGGAGTGCTGGGGCACTGATCGCAGAGGATACAAGGAAAATGCAACGGCCAGAGAATTGTAGCAAAACGCAGGAAAACCTGGAGAGCATGGATGCTTGGCGTGGAGACTGGCAGACGTGTGTCAACATAGATACACTGCTCTGCAAGACTTAAGGACGAAACAGATAAAGTAACAAACGTATTAACAACTCGGTGGAAACGAAGGAAAGTGCGAGAGCATGTTGCTAGAGGTCTCCCAATCGAGCACAGAAATCTGAACGCCACACAGTGTGAGATGTGTGAGGTCAGCGTGACTGTTGCGCCAAATGGGGCTGGCCCAGCAGCACGAGGCACTTGGAGGAAGGGGAGAAGACAACGTGTATGAATCAGCGAGCAGTTGCAATGCACTGTAGTGGTAGTCTTCATTACAACATGCGCAAGAAACAAAATCTGGATGACTTCACAAGGGGATGAGTTATCGAGAAACTGGAAGAAGGACAAAGAGTGACGAGTGCAACCCAGCCGTTTGGTATTGCTCACGACGTTGTTTCACAGGGATGGGGAGCGTTCCGAAGCGCAGGCACTGCTCCCTGAAGGAGAGGTGGTGCAGCAGCGGGTGACTGTTACACTGTGTAACAGGCAAGAAGAGAACCGCCTCAAAGAGTGGGTGTAATATTGCAACCACATTCAACAGGACTGCAAACCACGTAGTGTCACTCTTCACACTGACACGGTGACTACACGGGGGTGGTCTCTGTGCCCGACGATCAGGACACTGTGTTTCATTGACATCCGCATATCGACGGCATTGTTTGCGATGGTGCCAAACGTGTAGGGACTGAACGGTCAATGAGTACGGTACGGAGCTCTTCTCGGATGAGAGCAGATTCGGCCTGAGTAGAAATTCTGGACGTACCCTCGTATCCCAAGATGTGGGAACACGTATTGCCTCGGGAACATTGTCGACCTTGATCGTTTTGGTGGTCTTGATATTACGAATTGGGAAGGCCTAAGTTGCATTGGCGTCCTGACCTACAAAGTATTGAAGCCGGTACTCTCAAAGATCAGCATTATTGTCACACTGTACTCTCTCCGCACGTGGGTCATTTCAGGAGTGCATTCGACCGTGACTTCATTTTTATGGCTAACAATGTGCGACCGCATTGAACAGCGGAGGTGAAGGAGCAGATGGAACGAGAGTATATTCGACGAATGGACTGTCTTGCCCGTTTCCCCGACATAAATTCCATATAACACGTGTGGGATGAGTTGGGAAAACTTATTGGTGCAAATCCACATCCATCAATAAGCAGCTGTTGTCAAATGCGCTGTGGGTGGTGGAGGGGAGGGGGGAGGGGGAAGGAATGGAACGCCCTATCACAACAACTTACCAATCTTGTGACCAGATTGGGAGCACAGTGCACAGCGTCCATTGGCTTCCGAGGTGACAACACACGCTATTAAGAGCAATGTCCCGCCTTTTTTAATGTCCAAAGGACCATCATAAATCGCGGTGTTTGCAGTCTAAATACTGTATTAAAGTGCCATTTCTGTCAGTCTCACAGCGTGTTTCTTTCAGCTGCTTTCTGCACTATACTGCAGCAGCTTTCCTGTGATCCGATGTACACGTAACGTATCGTGTACAAATAGGTGCAAGATTCATTGCATCACTGGATTACGCTGTCGACTATAATCAACGGAAACAGTAACGACTGGAAAATACATTAACGAGGCAGAAGATTTTGACCACCTGATTAATAGTGTGTTGGTCTATATTTGGATCGCCTTACAGCCGCGTTTCTTCGTGACGGGTATTCGACAAGTTGTTGGTAGGTTTTCGGAGATATGTGGCACCAGATGTCTAACAAGGGAACCTCCCCATCGCACCCCCCTCACATTTAGTTATAAGTTGGCACAGTGGATAGGCCTTGAAAAACTGAACACAGATCAATCGAGAAAACAGGAAGAAGTTGTGTGGAACTATGAAAAAAATTAGTAAAATATACAAACTGAGTAGTCCATGCGAAGATAAGAAATATCAAGGGGATTGTTAGCTCCGGAGCGCCGTGGTCCCGTGGTTAGCGTGAGTAACTACGGAACGAGAGGTCCTAGGTTCAAGTCTTCCCTCCAGTGAAAAGTTTAATTTTTTATTTTCAGTTTATGTGACAAACTCTTATGTTTTCATCACTTTTTTGGGAGTGATTATCACATCCACAAGAAAACCTAAATCGGACAAGGTAGAAGAATATTTTTACCCATTCGCTAAGTGTACAAGTTAGGTGGGTCGACAACATATTCCTGTCATGTGACGCACATGCCGTCACCAGTGTCGTATAGAATATATCAGACGTGTTTTCCTGTGGAGGAATCGGTTGACCTATGACCTTGCGATCAAATGTTTTCGGTTCCCATTGGAGAGGCACTCCCTTTCGTCTACTAATCGCACGGTTTTGCGGTGCGGTCGCAAAACACAGACACTAAACTTATTACAGTGAACAGAGACATCAATGAACGAACGGACAGATCATAACTTTGCGAAAATAAAGAAAGTAAAATTTTCAGTGGAGGGGAGACTTGAACCAAGGACCTCTCGTTCCGTAGTTACTCACGCTAACCACGGGACCACTGCGCTCTGGAGTAAACAATCACCTTGCTATTGCTTATCTTCGCATGGACTACTCAGTTTGTATATTTTACTAATTTTTTTCATAGTTCCACACAACTTTTTCCTGTTTTCTCGATTGATCTGTGTTCAGTTTTTCAAGGCCTATCCACTGTGCCAACTTATAACTAAATCTGAGGGGGGTGCGATGGGGAGGTTCCCTTGTAAGAACAGGTCACACCGTTACCGGGAATTACGGGCTGGTTGTTCGTGCGCGAGGAACTGCCGCCCGGTGTAGCGTCCCAAATGTGTTCCATTGAGTTCAGCTCAGGCGAATTTGATGGCCAAACCATCACCTTGAGTTCACGGACATACTCCTCAAAGCATTGTAAAACGCTTCTGGCCTTGTGGCAGGGACAGCTATCCCGGTGGAAGATGCCATTGCCGTCGGGGAATATGTGAAGTGTAAAGGGTTCGAGGTGGTCTACAATAATGTGCACGTATGCCACAACTACCATGGATCTTTGATATCGCATGTGCCATGGAAGCCGTGCTGCATATTCTTCGCAGAATATTTCGAGTGGCAGTACGCCTGGATGACGGCGACCACCGACCTGATGTAACAAGACATGAATAGCGCTTATGTCAGTGAATTTCCATATTTGCAGCCCGTACCGTCGCCAGAATGAAGAAGTCGCCATTTTTCTTAGTCCCGCTTACGTATTTTCCTTACGGCGTCACACGCCCGCAGTGCTACCAGGTAGCGTTCAGTCCTATGGTGGGAAGGTGGGAAGTTTTCATAATGTTTGGCTCAGCGAAGTATACAGCATATTTGTTTCAACTGGAGACAACTAAATATCTCGAAAACGACGCATCGCACGAAAACAATGCTTCCGGAGTAGAGTTGTTACCCGTAAAGGAGATATCGGTCCGTGCTACAACTGACCACCTCCTAACGCTCCCGCCCTCAATTCATGGGGGGGGGGGGGGGTTGACTTCCTATTTTCAAATGGGTATCCCCCATTTTTATCGCATATTCAGAGACTACGTCAAAAAATACGTGCGTTTTGCTGAAACCATTGTTGTCTATTCGTGGTAGATGGCACTGTAATTGACAAATATCAAGATTACCTTTTTGTGCAATTAAGAACCGACGTATTTTATTCTATACTGCATTTATGACGTAAATGCAAATCTTTGTATTCTAACGATTGATATTTCTGTTTGAAATTTACTGTAGTGTTGCAAATTTTGTTGTACAATACATTATGGTTAGTCGTTTCAATGTCTGGTTAGAAACTATGTAAGCGTGATCCATGAACAACGACGTGGATGTGATAGCTTTCCTTTCCCATCGAGATGCTTGATATAGGTGAATCCCCTTGGCTCTAACCACTGGATTACTTAATTTCGGTCAGTAAGCATGGTAGGTGCGCCTGTCACTATCACGTCATGGACGTTTTACCTTATTACAATGGTCGTAGTTTGTAACCCGCTGGTAACCATGTAGCGGCCAGCGCGAGAGTTACCGATAGTTGGATGGAAAAACACACCGAAATCAGTCATCTTGACGGCGGGGTTCCAGGGCGGCCACCGAAATCAAACATTACATCGCCGTCTACCACAAGTGGACAACAATGGTTTGAGTAAACAGTACGAATTTTTTGCCATAGAATCAGAATATGCAGTGAAAGCAGTGGGTTCCCATTTTAAAATAGAAAGTTGCCTCCGCCCACGCAGAAGGGTGGTTAAAAAGCGGCCAGTTGTAGCACAGACAGATGTCCCCTTTACCAATATTAACTTTTCATCTTGAACGCTTTTCTCGTGTGATGTGTCGTTTGGGAGGTATTTACATCGACATCATACTCCGCAAGCCACCTAATGGCGTGTGACGGAGGATACTTTCGGTACCATTATCAGATTCCTCCAACCCTGTTCCACTCGCGAATAGTGCGTGGGAAGAATGATTGTCAGTGGGACTCCGTATTGGCTCAAATTTCTCGAATTTTCTCCTCGTGGTCAATACGCGTGATGTATGTGGGGGGGGGGGGGGGGGGGAGAGAGAAAGAAATATGTTGTCTAACTCCTCCTGAAAAGTCCTTTTCCTAAATTTCAGTAGTAAATTTCTCCGTGATGCACAATTTCTCTCTTGTAACGTCTGCCAGTTTAGTTCGTTTAGCATCTCCGTAACGCTCTCTCGCCAGCTACACGATCCCGTGACGAAACTCGCCGCTCTTTGTTGGATCTTCTCTATCTCGTCTATCCGCCCTACCTGAAGTTAAAAGAAACACCCTGTGTATTAGTAGACCTACCTGGTCCACCGTTGAGCGCAGGGATTTCGGTATGGTCCATCAGCTCGCTCTCCACGCGAAGCTGTCACTCTCTGCCCGTCGTACCTCAGATTTTCTTCAAGTACTGCCACAGCACTGCACCCAGTCTTTGCTCTTGCCTTTCTGGTGTGTAAAGCCTTAAGGGCCATTTATATTTCTATGACTGGCTGTTTACATTGTCAGTCTATGATGAACAGAAACGTTATCCACAATGTTTCGAATATTTGTGTGCTTTGTTTACACGGCGCTAAATGATTACTAGCTCGTCATTTTCCTCAATGACGGTAGGGAAACTGCTTGAAACTCACTTGCAGTACAGCTGGGGGTGGGAGAGATAGGAATCGATAAGGTGTTGGTGGTAAAGGTCATCAGTCCTCTAGAACTTAGAACTACTTAAACCTAACTAACCTAAGGACATTACACACATCCATGCCCGAGGCAGGATTCGAACCTACGACCGTAGCGGTCGCGCTGTTCCAGGCTGAAGCGCCTAGAACCGCTCGCCCACTCCGGCCGGCTAAAATTAATTCAATCGCAACTACGTAAACGCAAACGCAGTCCACAGCCCCTCGCGAACCTACCGGTCCGCCCGACTGCTTGTCACTTTCTACCATTGGCGTCTTAGGGTACAGTGTGGATAGGCGTGGAGTATGCACAATGCTTCCCCAGCCGTTTTCAGATTCCGCGACCTGCAGTCGCTATTGCTGGATCAAGAAGCTTCTCAACTGCCGTGACGATGCTCTGTGCAGATCTTTCCAGTCCTCCCACTAACGAAAAATTCCCGAGATTATTGGGAATCGAACCCGGGTCCTCCGCATGCCAGTCAGCCGCACTGATCACTCAGCTACGCAGCTGACATGACTGAATAACGTATCCCTTGCTCCGGCACTGCGCATTTCTTTTCCTACTTGCAGGAAAAGTTGGTGTTCCGTAACTGTTTTGATAGTGATTGTATCTTGCAAGGGATAAGGTAACACCTTCTTACCGCCGTTAATGAACACAATAAAATGATAAGTTTGTCATTGGAAAACAATAACCAGAAGATTAATTGCAATTTATCAAATAGTACATCTTCGGACTACCAGAATTATGTTCACTATTTTATGTTAGCACCTACCTGTGGGCAAATGGTGCTCTGAACTTGAATAAAACATTACAAGGACCACGCGCTCTCTCTCTCTGTCACACACACACACACACACACACACACACACACACACACACACACACACACACACACACCATAAAACGGGAAAAACTAGGTGCAGCACATTGCTCAACTGCAGCTAGTCTCTCTAGTTTTCACTTTTTGAAGGATCTAAACCGAATGGAAACGACTGAAGGCAGTAAGGAAGGAAGATTAGAGTCCCGTCGACCCCCAGCGTGGTCACTAGAGACGGAGCACAACCTCGCATTAAAAAATGATAGAAATCGGCTTTCCTCTTTCCAAAGGAACTCATCCCGTCATTTCCATAGAACAATTTAGAGAAATCAAGAAAAACATAAATCTGGAGGATTTGAATCGTCGGCCTCCCGAATGCGAGTCCATTGTGGAGTCAGATGATTGAGTATATCGCATGGGGGAGTAACGGGGGACGTCTTACGTCGTGGGAACAGCTCGCGCGTCAACGCACCATTGGTGGCAGAGACGGACCGCTGATGGCCAAGTAACTGAACGCGGACTGCGAATAAGTAAGACAGAATGAGAGAGCTAGGCGGTACGCTGGTGGTTTTATAGACTCGCGGTTCGAATCTTCTGTTGATGCACACTCCCACCACCTGGCTCCAGCGCTGACACAGGCGCAAGTGATCTGAAAGAACCGCTCCCCACATTCCCTTAGCACAAGCCAATGACGGAAGTCCTCTACAGTTGGCAAACCGCGGCCCCAGCAGTGCCTGAGGCTGTGGGGGAGTGGTGTGTTTGGTGGCCGTGGTACAAGGCTGTCTGGACTGTGAAATATTTAATTTAGCTATATAGGCAATAACTTTTCAAAGAGAGGACGCGAGATGCTGTTTAGCACCCGTATTCGAAACGAAGTACTGTACATTTTCTGGTTGGCCACTTAACTCGACGACTAGCGTTTATCCGGTAAGTGGATTCCATTCGTGGCAGGCCTGATAACACGTGACACTAGCCATTACGTCATTCGTGTAGAAGCTTCCTCTGTTACCAACAAAGCAAATTACGACGTTGTCTAGCAGGCAAAACTACACTATGTGACCAAAACTATTTGGACAGCTAGCTGAAAATGAATTACAATTTCGTGGCGCCCTCCATCGGTAATGCTTGAATTCAGTATGGTGTTGACCCACCCTTAGCCTTGATGACAGCGTCCACTCTCGCAGGCTTACGTTCAATCAGGTGCTGGAAGGTTTCTTGGGGAGTGGCTGCCCATTCTTCACGGAGTGCTGCACTGAGGAGAGGTATTGATGTCTGTTGAGGCCAGGCACGAAGTTGGCGTTCCAAAACATCCCAAAGGATCCAGGTCAGAACACTGTGCAGGTCAGTCCATTACCGAGATGTTATTGTCGTGTAACCACTCCGCCCATTCCGTACATTATGAACAGTTGCTCGATCGTGTTGAAAGATGCAATCGCCATCCCCGAATTGCTCTTCAACTGTGGGAAGCAACAAGGTGCTTAAAAGATCAGTGTAAGCCTGTGCTGTAATAGTGCCACGGAAAACAACAAGGGGTGCAAGCCCCCTCCATGAAGAACATTGCCAGACCATAACACCACCGCCTCCAAATTTTACTTTTGGCACTACACACGTTGGCAGATGATGTTCACCGGGAATTTGCCACACCCACACCCTGCCATCGGATCGCCACATTGTGTACCGTGATTCGTCAGTCCACAGAACGTTTTTCCGCTGTTCAATCGTCCAAGGTTTACGCTCCTTACACCATGTGAGGCGTCGTTTGGCATTTACCGGCCTGATGTGTGGCTTATGAGCAGCCGCTCGAGTGGATCCTGATGCAGTTTGGAATTCCTGCGTAATGGTCTGGATAGATGTCTGCCTATTACACATTACGACCCTCTTCAACTGTCGGCGGTCTCTGTCAGTCAACAGAGGAGGTCGGCCTGTACGCTTTTGTGCCGTACGTGTCCCTTTACGTTTCCACTTCACTATCACATCGGAAACAGTGGACTTAGGGATGTTTAGGAGTGTGGAAATCTCGCGTACAGACGTATGACACAGGTGATATCCAGTAACCTTACCACGTTCTAAGTCCGTGAGTTCCACGGAGCGCCCAGTTTGCTCTCTTACTATGTCTAATGACTATTGAGGTTGCTGATGTGGAGTACCTGGCAGTAGGTGATAGCACAATGCACCTAATATGAAAAACGTATGTTTTTGGGCGTGTATACTTTTGATCACATAGTGTATTTATGGAAGATAGTATTCCTTTCGCCTGTACTGCATTGATAGAAATTCTCTAAGAAACAGTCATTATTATGCACCGATCATAGCGGCTAAGAGATTTCTCAGAACGGAATGTGTATTTATAGAGGAGACGCGGGTCGTTGATTGACAGTCGGAGCGCACTGCTGCTGCCTGTAGTCACGTGACTTGAGTTCCTCGCGGTAGGTCGCCTGGCACCGGGAGGCGTGTGGTTACTCTGCGAATTCCATCGCGTGTGAGGCACGCACTCCCTGCGATGCCAAGGTGACGGCAGCAGACATCCAGCGTCCTTTTGAACGAGGCCGCCTTGAATGTGCTTAAGAGCCACTTAAGCAGGAGCGTTCCAAGACGCAGGTTTAGAATGCTCCGGGGAATTCTTATTTTGCTATTAGGAATTTGACCTGCCGGCCAGGGTGGCCGAGCGGTTCTAGGCGCTTCAGTCTGGAACCGCGCGACTGCTACGGTCGCAGGTTCGAATCCTGTCTCTGACATCGGGCATGGATGTGTGTGATGTCCTTAGGTTAGTTAGGTTTAAGTAGTTCTAAGTTCTAGGGGACTGATGACCTCAGATGTTAAGTCCCATAGTGCTCAGACCCATTTGAGCCATTTTTTTTAATTAACCTTTTCAGTTTCTCGCACAGTCACTACAAAGTATCATTCTGTGGAGTATTAATCCAAAAAAGAAACGTGGAAGGAATTACGCCTTTGGTTTCTCTACTTGATAAATTGGCAATTATTGTTAAGGTAAAAATAGCTGACCTGGGGATGTTTCTGCGAGCACGGAACACTGGCAAAAGTTGAGGTGATAAGTGTTTGCAATCACTCGGGAGGAGAGTTCTTCTTTCCTCTATTACCGCTAGTTTCTGACTTACCTGTAGGTGGTGCCGCTGCTAAGCCCAAAAACTCTGTGGTCGGCTGACCCTAAACTGGTTCCCTAATGGACATCTTAATTCCTATTAGCTGCCACCGTATTTTTCCGTAGTGTACTTGATTCCCATAAGCTACAGACAGTGCCACAACATTTCCCTTCCAGTTTTACACACACGTAGGACTTTAACATGCAACATATGTGGTTAAAAATGTTTGGCCTTTCGTTTTTCTCATAATGGAAGTACAGTACAAAGAAAGTTGCAATTGACAAGCATAAGTAATAAAATTATGTAGGTGGGAGAAACTTGTTGCAGATGTTTTGAAGATATTGATACCTGTTAATGGTCAATTAGGCAGCTTTCCCATTTGTTCATTTATGTAGTTTTGTTTGTCCCGCGTTTTTTGGTAGTAGTTTTCTTCTCGCTTCTCGTGTTAGCGTATGGAAATTGGAAATATGTGGTAAGGACTATGGGACCAAACTGCTGAGGTCATCGGTCCCTAGGCTTTCGCACTACTTATCAAACTCAAAGTAACTTAGTGTAAGGACAACACACACACCCATGCCCGAGGGACGACTCGAACCTCCGACGGGGAGAGCCGCGCCAACCGTGACAAGGCGCCGAGACCGCGCGGCTACCCCGCGCGGCTGTTAGCGTATGTGTCATTTTGAACTCCCTTTAAGGGGGGGTAGGACGTTAAACGGGCCGACTTAAAGCAGGAGATGCACCACAGGACATTTTAATTTCCACTGTCTATACTTTTACAAATAAATTCATAAAGCTTCGTCAGCATGACCAGGAAGGATTCAGAATTCACACTCAAAGCAGTGGAAGTTCGAAAACATAACGAAGTAATTTTTTTACATCTGAAATTTCATAATTTTTTTCACTTACTAATGCTACCATTTGTTGCTATAGGTAAACTTTTCTTCATAAGTAAGAGAGATTCTTCGATGAATTTTGCACAGCATACAAACCATACTTAAAGGTGTATGAAACTCTAGAATTTTCCAAATCTATTAAAAACTGTGCTAAAAATTGAGGTAATTAACTATAAAATTTGTGGTTTTTCTAAACATGAAGTTTAAAATATAGCATCTCATTCGTTTTTTCATAAATTAAATAAAGTCTAGAGTTTCATACACCTGTAAGTATGATATGTATGCTGTGCAAAATTCATCGAAGAATCTCTCTAACTTATGAAGAAAAGTGTACACATAGCAACAAATGCAGCCATTAGTAAGTGAAAAAAATGATGAAATTTCACATGTAAAAAAAATTTTCATGTTTTCGAAGTTCCACTGCAATGAGTGTGAATCCTGAATCCTTCATGGTGATGCTGACAAAGTTTTATGAATTTATTTGTAAAAGTATAGACACTGGAAATTGAAATGTCCTTTTATGCCTCTCCTGCTCCAAGTCGGCCCGTTTGACGTCCTACCCCCCCTTAATGTCTCTAATAGATGGTACATGTTGGGATGAGAAGAGTGAAATTGAGAGGTCATTGTAGGATGGATTACGTCTCAGCAGTCAGTAGTCCGTTTAGTACTACAGCTAAATTCGGCCCACGTAATGCGCTTCCTTATGTGTGTTTTTTTTTGTCTGCGAGCAAAAAGTAGGAAGTAGATTTTTCTTTTATCCCTTGAATTATACACTGATCAGCCAAACCATTATGACCACTGACCAACTATCGATGTAAATCCGCTCAAGTGATAGGATCGTCATCTGGCGAGGAATGACTGCCGGCCAGAGACACGTACGTTCCATACTGTATCAGTGAGCGTGCTGTCCGTGCGTAGACTGGGGAAGTGTGCGATCTGAGTTTGACCATGGGCAGATTATGATGGCCTGGAGGCTCGGCACGAGCATTTGGGAAACTGCACGACTTCTCGGGTGCTCGAGATATGATGTAGTGAGTGCCTTCAACACTTGGCGTAACCAAGGTGAAACCACGTCCAGACGTCGTGGTGTTGGGTAGCCACACCTCATTACAGATGTCGGACGCCGTATGTTTGGTACAGTGATCGAACAGAACAGGTGGCGAACTGTGGCGGAACTAACATCAGACTTTGACGCTGGCCAGAGTACAAGTATATGTTTGAGCACACAGTGCACCGAAGACTCCTAACGATGGCCCCCCACAGCCGACTATCCATGCATGTGCCAATGCCAACACCACGACATCGGCAACTATGACCGGAATGGGCACGTGACCATCGGCGCTGGACGTTGGAGCAGTGGCAGAGCGTTGCATGTTCTGATGAATCCCGGTACTTTCTTCATCATGCCTGTGGGAGGGCGCGAATCCGTCGTCTGCCAGGGAAACAGCTCCTTGACACTTGTACTACGGGACAGAGACGAGCTGTCTGCGGCTCCATTATGCTGTAGGGAACTTTCACATGGGCATCCCTGGGTCCAGCGGAGCTCGCACAAGGCACCATGACGGCCAAGGAGTATCGTACATTGGTTGCAGACCACGTAAACTTCTTCATAACCATCATTTTTTGCTGACGGCAGCGCCACTTTTCAGCAAGATAACGCGCCATGTCACACGGCAAGGGGTGCGCGGGAGTGGTTCGAGGAACACAGCGGCGAGTTCTAACTCATGTGCTGACCCTACAACTCAGCAGATCTGAACCCATCGGACACATCTGGGATGTATTTGAACATGGTGCCAGAGCTCATCGCCCTCCTCCGCACAATTTACCGAATGAAGTAGGTAACGTGTGTGCAGATGTGGTGCCAACCCCTTGCCAACTATCTCCAGCGGCCTACCAAGGCGTCATTTCTTCCGTGCCACGTCGCAACGCCGCTGTTATCCGTGCGAAAGGTGGACATACCGGCTCTTTGCTAAGTGGTCATAATGTTCTGGCTGATCAGTGTGTTGGTTCTCTTATGAGTTACAGTAGCTTACCTGAACTATTGCGCTGGTTCATAGCGTTTTTCAGTAAGTTTAATAAACACAACAAATACACACAACAGAAATTTCAGTCATCACTAATACATTCTCCTTAATTCCCAACAACAGTTTGCCTACGTTGGGGTAGGTTTTCGAATTCGTGACCGTAGAAATCATGTGGTTTTGAGGCGAAGAAGAGTACGGTGTCGCAAGTAGCAGTACTGTTTACAACATGGAAGGTAAGATGGTTCAAGTTTCAGAAAAGAGAACTGTGAGGCTGTAAAAATGACACCTTGTTTACTCAATATGTATGCGGACCTCATTATGAAGAATGTTGGGCTAGACGAAGAAGAAAGTGGAATTAAAATAGCTGCGATAAATCTAAATAACCGTACATATGCAGGTAATAGCATTCTGAGGGCAGAAAGTGAAGAGGATTTGAAGATCCTTGTTCTGTAGGTGAAAGAAGAAACTGCGAATATTATACTGAATGTGAAGAAATATAAAATTATGGCAATTACTCCTGTCGCTTCATGGCATGGAAGAGGAGAAAAAACGAAGGTAGTAAGTATTTTCAGCTATCTTGGATCCCCGATTTCTGCTGCTGGTAACTGCAGCCATGAAATCAAGAGACACTTGTCACTTGGCAGAAAGGCATTGTGCAAACTTGGCAATGCCTTAAGGAGGAGAGACGTAACTTCAACAGCGAAGATCCATATTGTAAGTGCTATGGTCTTCTTTGCTGTCACGGCTGGATGTGAGACATGAACCATAAGAAAGTCGTAGAGTAGACTCCTCTGGTGTTGGAGGAAACTCCTTACACTTGCATGGACTGTGAAGAGAACGAATGTACTGAAAGAAAAAAAAGAGACGCACCACGAAGGAATTACCCGAATGGAACGGAAATCGGTAGATGTGATGTACGTGGACAGATAAACAAATGATTACAATTTCAGAAAAATTGCATGATTTATTTAAAAGAAAGAGCTTCACAAATTGAGCAAATCAATAACCTGTTAGTCCACCTCTGGCCCTTATGCCAGTAGTTATTCGACTTGGCATTGATCGATACACTTGTTTATGCCCTCCTGAGGGATATTGTGCTAAATTCTGTCCGCCTGGTGCGTTAGATTGTCAAAATACCGAGATGCTTAGAGGGCCCTGTCTATAATGCTCCAAACAGGGAAAGGTCTGGCGGCCTTTCTGCCAAAGGTAAGTTTTGACCTACTTTGGATACATTATCAGAAAACATAATTTTCTGGGAAAGACCAAGACCTTAATACTGAGGAAGGTCGAAGGTACAAGGAGGAGAGGGAGGCAAGAGGAGAAGGGTTGACAGCGTCAGAGAAGTTATGAATTACAAACTGGAAAGTCTACAAGTCTACGGTGTACTTTTGTTCATGGGGTCATGGAGAGTCGGAATCGACTAAACGGCTAGAACGAGCGAGGACGAGTGAAGGAAGGAAGGGAGAGAGAGAGAGAGAGAGAGAGAGAGAGAGAGAGCTGACCCTTGTCGTTTTAAATTCACAAAGCGGTACTTCAGGTTTAAATTCTCATTAGTACTGAAATTAAATTCACTGAAATCAAATGAATTTAATCAACGGGGATGACACTGATGAAATATAACTTCATTTCAGTGAAGATACTTCAACTGATGTAGGGTAAGCCATGGTATTTTTATCATATTGGTTCCTCTAATGGTGCTGTTACCTAAAGGAGAATCTCGTTGCTATAAGGAAAAGTAGGAGGAAAAAGTGATGGTGAATACTGGGTCGGTCCTGGCAGGATGGGCTAATTGCTTAAGATAAGGTGGATAAAATTTTCGTTTATCACTACATTATCATTCAGTCGCAAATTCGCTGTATTATTTCATGTACTTACGTTTCCATTTTGTTTGGTCAATATTGAGCCTTTCATTTGATTTCAACGGATTTTTTTCGTATACGACTTTCCTTCCAAAGATTCGTTATGTCTTGTTGTGGAGTCAGGAATGGTGTCAGACCAACAGGAAAAAAATAATTCGAAACCCAGCAAGAGCAGATGTGCATCACATATACAGAAACCGTGAAAAAAAAGCAAAACAGAGGACTGATTCAAGATCTCATGATTCCAAAACGTAGTGAAAATCAGAGGGAACATAAACTTCTAAGAAATTTAGAGAACGACGTTTTGTGGTTGGAGATATCGATGGACTCGCAATTTTCGGAAACAAGATTGACATCTCGCGTTTCAGTCTCTTCAGGAAACAGCTTTGAAACAATAAATTGCTTGCCTACATATGTGACACACAGTTGGTTCGCTGGTAGTAGTGGGTAAGAGTGACACTGGTTACCTGTAGTGAGTTGCGGGCGCCTGGAAGAGGGATTGCCGTTCTCATGGTGACAGCCGCTGCAATCAGAGTCGGAGTGGTAACAGCACTCCCCCACCACCACCACCCCCCACCCCTCACCACCCCCATTTTCGCCCCGTCATTCCAAAATCCTACCCCTTTGTCCCTCTCCCCTCAACTTGTATCCCCGCGAACAACAAACAATCGATTGCTGGTAGTGTATCTTCCGCCGTTCTTGTGACAGTTACATACTCGTAGCTCCTCACCGACGCATGTACGTCCATGGCAACACCACTGAATGATGTAATACACTACTGGCCATTAAAATTGCTACACCACGAAGATTACGTTCTACAGATGCGAAATTTAAGCGACAGGAAGAAGACGCTGTGATATGCAAATGATTAGCTTTTTAGAGCATTCACACAAGGTTGGCGCCGGTGGCGAGACCTACGACGTGCTGACATCAGGAAAGCTTCCAATCGATTTCTAATACACAAACTGCAGTTGACCGGCGTTGCCTAGTGAAACGTTGTTGCGATGCCTCGTGTAAGGAGGGGAAATACGTACCATCACGTTTCCGACTTTGATAAAGGTCGGATTGTAGCCTATCGCGATTGCGGTTTATCGTGTCGTGACATTGCTGCTCGCGTTGGTCGAGATCCAATGACTATTAGTAGAATATGGAATCGGTGGGTTCAGGAGGGTAATACGGAACTCCGTGCTGGATCCCAACGGCCTCGTATCACTAGCAGTCGAGATGACAGGCATCTTATCCGCATGGCTCAAACGGATCGTGCAGCCACGTCTCGATCCCTGAGTCAACAGATGGGGACGTTTGCAAAACGACAACCATCTGCACGAACAGTTCGACGATGTTTGCAGCACCATGGACTATCAGCTCGGATACCATGACTGCGGTTACCCTTGACGCTGCATCACAGACAGGAGCGCCTGCGTCGGTGTACTCAATCACGAACCTGGGTGCACGAATGTCAAAACGTCATTTTTTCGGATGAATCCAGGTTCTGTTTACAGCATCATGATGGTCGCATCCGTGTTTGGCGACATCGCGGTGAACGCACATTGGAAGCGTGTCTTCGTCATCGCCATACTGGTTTATCACCCGGCGTTATGGTATGGGGTGCCATTGGTTACACGTCTCGGTCACCTCTTGTTCGCATTGACGGCACTTTGAACAGTGGACGTTACATTTCAGATGTGTTACGATCCGTGGCTCTACCCTTCATTCGATCCCTGCGAAACCCTACATTCCAGCAGGATAATGCACGACCGGGTGTCGCAGGTCCTGTACGGGCCTTTCTGGATACCGAAAATGCCCGAGTGCTGCCCTGGCCAGCACATTCTCCAGATCTCTCACCAATTGAAAACGTCTGGTCAATGGTGGCCAAGCAAGTGGCTCGTCACAATACGCTAGTCAATACTCTTGATGAACTGTGGTATCGTGTTGAAGCTGCATGGGCAGCTGTACCTGTACACGCCATCCAAGCTCTGTTTGACTCAAAGCCCAGGTGTATCAAGGCCGTTATTATGGCCAGAGGTGGTTGTTCAGGTTACTGATTTCTCAGGATCTATGCACCCAAATTGCGTGGAAATGTAATCACATGTCAGTTCTAGTATAATATATTTGTCCAATGAATACCCGTTTATCATCTGCATTTCTTCTTGGTGTAGCAATTTTAATGGCCAGTAGTGTACTTTGTTATGGACATGTGGTGGTTTTTGTAGATGAGCGTCTGCGTTGAGCGTGCCTTCTCTTGTTCGAAGTGTCCGGAGCACACATCTGGTTTGGAGTACTTTTAAATACTGATCGTCCTGACATTTGTTATTGGGATGATAAGGGATTCTGCGTAAACCTGTGACCTTGCGAATCTATATTCCAGTTATTTGTGGGCGCTTTGTGGTGACCAGTATTATGGGGGGACAACCTGGCCCGCAGTGCTTCGCGAGCAACGAAGCGCGCTGTACTCGGAAAAAAAAACGTTTAGGATTCCGTTCCAGCTTGGTCTCTGGGCGCTGTAGAAGATACCACACCTGGGGCACTTATCTGGCTGCCTCTCGACTCTAGGACGCCACACGCCAACGGTAGGCCTGATAAATGACGCAGATATTGGGAGACCTGAGGGCCTTAAACTCCTGATCTAGGTATTTCGAAGTTTCCCTAGGGATGATTCGCTCACGTATCTTCGCTGGAGCGAGCTACGAGTAAATTCAGTCTCTCTATGTGGATTTCTGTGCGTCTCTAATGACTCTGATATTTACGGTATGTTAGACTCCGACCTTCATTCCAGTTAGTAGTATTTTACAGTTTCAAAACATCTCTCGGAATTTTCAGTGTGAATTTAGGATTCTTATTAGTGGTTGGCTTACCTGCTTCTTCGCTTATCGTAAAACACACTTTTTGGTCTTACAATCAAATAAAGAAGTATTTGTTTAGCACTTGGGAGAACTGCCATACAATTGAAACTACAAGAAGCGTTCCTGGAATACCAGAGCACGATAATGTCGAAGGAAAAGGTGGTGTCCTTAATGGCAGCTCATTCTGTTTATGGTAGATGATGCCGTGAGTGCATTACATTAGTTTCTTTTGGTCTGTTATGGAGCTTACTAGTATGGACAATTTGTTTTTATATAACTTCTTTTAAACTAGTTGCACATGATACCTATACTTTTTCTGTTTTTGGAAGTACCCCATAGATTGTTACAGTCTCGTTATCTATTGGTGGGCGAACGTTTATGCAGTATACAGTCATCTGCACTTGTTTGTCTTAAAGTAAAGGTATGAGAGTTAACAGACGATAACTGACATAGACCTAGTAACCATTCCGCAAGCAACCGCTGAGCGATAGTTACTTTCCTGATCACGTGAGCTGGATGACATTTTACTGCACAGCTTTCGCTGCGTGAACTGCCGTTAGATAGGTGAATGTGACAAAATGTGTTCAAATGTGTGCGAATTCCTAAGGGAGCGAACTGTTGAGGTCATCGCTCCCTAGGCTTACAAACTACTTAACCTAACTAACGCTAAGAACAACACACACACACACACACACACACACACACACACACACACGCCGAGGGATGACTCGAACCTTCGACGGGAGGGGCCCCGCAATCCGTGACATTGCGCCTCAAACCGCACGGCCGCTCCGCGCGACGTGAATGTGATAAGACTGGAAAGTTGCTCTAAGGGTTAGGAGATATATTCAGTATGTGTACTCACCATTCCACTAAGCTGGTAATTCTCATAGAGAGTCAGTGAATAATAGTATCCGGAGACGTCTTTCTTGTTACTCTTTAATGTGTAGGATACGTGTAGCGAGAGCCACATATAGCGTGTTCGGAAATTCTCTTTACAAATTTCTAGAACTTGTAGAGGTGACTGAGTAGATAGTATTTTGAACTAAACCCACGTCCGGAAATATACAGTTTCCGTGCTGCAGTCACTTGAAAAATTATTGGTAACACGACCACTTTTACAAGTAATTTACTAGGCGTTACCCAGTACATAACTTGTTCTACAGTTCCACTCATTAATAACCAAAAAGCAAAGAGGAAACTTAATCAGTTTTCACAAACACTTGTTTGCAGTACGGCCACTTCCAGTTCCTTTAAGCCGCGTGTCCCTGGTGCGGCAGTCACGCCTGCTAACAGTAAAGGTACACCTTTCTCGAAGCAGTCGTGTAATTGTGATGAAAAGGGTATGCGGTGGAGTCGGATGTTGTGGATAACGATCTTGACAAAGGCGACGAGCAGCTCTTCGATTATCGTGAGCGACGCCATACAGAAGGATCATGTCGGTGCATTCTTCAAACATGTACTCAACAATATTGATGATACACGGTCATGTGAATGAAGCTCGAACCATGTCAGAGAGGTAGGACAGGCGTCAAATGACATCAGCCCATCCGACGTACCACCCCTCACCATAGCTACACCGTTGCATACCTACCTTGCAAACATGTTTTCAAATGGCTGCAGCACAGAAGTAGCACGTTTATGGACATGGGTTCCCGTTCAAAACTTTGCCCACTCAGTCCCCTCTGCAGATCCGAACACCGTGTATATCGCCAATACTGTTCACGTTAGTATGTTAAGTGTGCGGTTGTCAACGGAAAAGAATTCAGATCTGGCACGGGATCTGATATTCAGCTGGACCTCAGTAACTGTCTCAACGAGCTATGCAAAAGTACTCACAAGGAAACTATTGACCAGGCTCACAATGAAAGCGTTTATTTTGTTTTAATATCATTTTATGTTCAGCTGTGCTTCGTACTCTATTCCCTAGTAGTGATTCGTTGTCGTCCTTCTATTTCTCTTTATTTTAGCTAGTTGGATTCAAAAGTAGTTTTGTTTTTAGTTCTTTGCTACTATTTTCCTAGCAGAATCTATCTACGCTTGTAGAATCTCGTAAATGCTTCTGGATACTGAGTTCCATTTTACCCTATGTCGTACTATGTATGTTCCATACATTTCCGTAGGTAGGACAACAGTTTTATGTAATTATTGCACTGTTCATTTGTATTAGCCCCTCCTCCCATCCCCCCCCCCCACCCTCCAAAAAAAACGTAAAATATTATAACGGTTGAAAGGAAATTACCAGTAAGACTAAGACGAGTAGCCATATGCCGCGCGGGGTAGCCGCGCACTCAGAGGCGCCTTGTCACGGTCCGTGCGCCTCGCCCCCGTCGCAGGTTTGAGTCCTCCCACGGGCATGGGTGTGTGTGTGTGTGTGTGTGTGTGTGTGTGTGTGTGTGTGTGTGTGTGTGTGTGTGTGTGTTGTCTATAGCGTAAGTTAGTTTAAGTTAGACTAAGTAGTGTGTAAGCTTAGGGATCGATGACCTCAGCACATTGGTTCCATAAGACCTTACCACAAATTTCCATTTCCGAGCAGCCGTATTTCATTACACAGGCGGTAAAATTTCACCATACAAAAACCAAAATTGACAAACGATAATATGCCGTTTGTCCTTTTAATTATTATTATTATTATTATTATTATTATTACTACACATTGAGATTTTACATCAAAATGGCCAGCATAGAGCTTATTTAGCATCTCTAGTAATACTGTCATAATACTCGCGCTTACACATTGCGAGAAAAATACTTTACTGTTAAATTAGTTAATGCTTTCATTCACTTTACTCGTACACAGCAAAACTCTTTACTGAAACTTTCTGGCAGATTAAAACTGTGTGCCGGACCGAGACTAGAACTCGGGACCTTTGCCTTTCGCGGGCAAGTGCTCTACCAGAAGTGCTAGTTCTGCAAGGTTCGCAGGAGAGCTTTTGTAAAGTTGGGAAGGTAGGAGACGAGGTACTGGCATAAGTAAAAATGTGAAGACGGAGCGTGAGTCGTACTTGGGTAGCTCAGATGGTAGAGCACTTGCCCGCGAAAGGCAAAGGTCCCGAGTTAGAGACTCGGTCCGGCACACAGTTTTAATCTGCCAGGAAGTTTCATATCAGCGCACACTCTGCTGAAGAGTGAAAGTCTCCTTCTGAAAACTCTTTACTGTTCACAAAAACATTATAAGTGCCTACGTTGGTCCAGACCAAGTCTAATGTTGGGCTTTAAGTCAGTATTCAATAAGAAAATATTTAGAAACTGTACTGCTCAGCTCCTCTGCTATTCTGAAAAAGACACAATTTAAATCGTTGCAGATCGCGCACATTTTGCAAGGTTGGTTTAAATCATATTTGTCGAGTAATGGCGGCGGCTGCAGCTCGTCAGCGATGATGCTCGAACAGCTAAAAATGCTAAATGCTGAAAAATCTTAATGAATTTGACATGGGAGGGTATCTACAGTACATAAATAATTCCACCAAATGCTCTGTAAATATATAAAAGATTTACACACACACACACACACACACACACACACACACACACACACACACACACACACACACACCTGATCACCCAAGCAGACGCAGTTCGACCATTAACATCGAAGGCAAGCAGAAGAGAGAGCTCTTTTTTTTTATAGCGAAAAATTAACATGACCTCAGATATTACTGTATTATAATGTAACTCAAAGAAACATCTTTTTTAACGTATAGTTATCCTTTGATGATAACATTAATTACAAAAATTATTTTCTATAAATAAAATACTTATTCCATTTTCAACACACAATGATTCTTAGCGTTTTGGAATGGTTGCTAGAAAAGGTTCAAATGACTCAGTCGCCTAAAACTTAGAACTAATTAAACCTAACTAACCTAAGGACATCACACACATCCATGCCCGAGGCAGGATTCGAACCTGCGACCGTAGCGGTCGCTCGGCTCCAAACTGTAGCGCCTAGAACCGCACGGCCACTCCGGCCGGCTGTTAGAAAAGGGTTTACGTTATTGTTTACTATTCATCCTTCGTAAGAGCATGTTATAATAATACACGAAGCAAGAGTATTCTTATGAGCTGCCAATGCTTTGGGGTGAGGAACTCGTGTACGGGAATGTACCGTTTGGAAACCGAATAAGTTTAAAGACCAAATCACTTTTAACTCCCCCGCTTCACGGAACGGTGTCATGGTAGAGTTACACAACGTACGTATCGCGCCGGGTACACACCATACCAGCCGGCCAGAGTGGCCGTGCCGTTCTAGGCGCCACAGTCTGGGGCCGAGCGACCGCTACGGTCGCACGTTCGGGCATGGATGTGTGTGATGTCCTTAGGTTAGTTAGGTTTAATTAGTTCTAAGTTCTAGGCGACTGATGACCTCAGAAGTTAAGTCGCATAGTGCTCAGAGCCATGTTGAACACACCGTACCGCCGGCCGGTGTGGCCGTGCGGTTAAAGGCGCTTCAGTCTGGAACCGCGTGACCGCTACGGTCGCAGGTTCGAATCCTGCCTCGGGCATGGATGTGTGTGATGTCCTTAGGTTAGTTAGGTTTAATTAGTTCTAAGTTCTAGGCGACTAATGACCTCAGAAGTTAAGTCGCATAGTGCTCAGAGCCATTTGAACCATTTGAACACACCGTACCGTTTTAGTACAACAACAACGGCTACGCGAAACTGGTACGTTAGCATCTAAGAGGGTCGGCTATGATGCTACACTGACGCGCAGCAAGATTTGTGGACTTTCCGTATGAAAGCATGCTTCACAGATAGTACTGGGGTGGACAGAGATATGAACCACGAACCTCTGTATATGTGAGCTCGCGCTTACCCACTGATCATAAAGCCGTACTCACGATGACTTATTATTCTCGTCTCGACCATCATATATCTACACACTGAAAACCTGCTCAGTAATTGTTCGTAGTCACTGACAATGAAGGCAGTGAGTGTACGGCGCTGAATCGATAAAAGCCAGTGTGTGTCGCAGCGAGGTAGGTGACCTGGTGGGAAGCGAGAGGGTGAGAGAGGGCATGTACGCCGGGCCAGCGATTGGGGGGGGGGGGGGGTGAGGATGGACAGACGTCTGGCTAACGGCAGCTGTTCCGTCTACCCCACACCCACGCGGGGTTCCCCTACTGCCAGTTATGGCTCCGTCTCACCTCTGCATCCCAACCTGTAGCGAGCATTCCCTTTATCTGATAATACTGAACACACCAGTAATACACTGTTGCAGACACAATTACACAATTTAAATATCGTGAAGGAATAATCGGGGGCTGCGACTTCGGAGACTTTTATTCTCCGCAGTAAATAATGTATAATAATCAGACTGATACGAAGAAACCAGCGCAGTGAACTCATTATTTCACAGAGCTAAGGTTAGCGAATTTTGACTACTTTGACTGGAACACACTGTCTGAAGTTAGCAGTGACAAAATACAGGGAGCGAAATGTTATCTACATGCAGACCGCACGTACATTAGTTGAAGGAGAGTAAAGGTACACGGCAATTGAGATAAGAATGAGACAAGGTTGTAGTTTACCCCCAGTGTTACTCAGTTATGAAACGGTACTGTCAGTTGACACCTCCAAGCGAATTACAAATATGTGAGCAACATTTAATCTACTGTTTTACTGTTACGGGGAATCTCTGGAGGAAGGATGAGTGGCATAATGAGTTTGGTTATTACCCAATTATACCCTGTTGATCCACCTTCCATCCTGTAGATCTTTGAGTTGTTTGACGGATGATTGAGGTTGTTTTGAAAGTTCTGCAGGGAACCAGAATCACAGCGTCGATATTTCATCATGTACCAACTTTCAGTTGCGTTTCTTGTAGAGTAACAATTCAATAGTTATTTTCGCAGTTAAATTCTTGGTTGTATTTAATCAGTTCTCTTGCGAAAATGCGTTCTGGTGAGATAGCCTTGGACTCAGTGTTTCCTGGATTGGTTTATTTCGAAGTTAGATAGATGTTTGGTTGTAAAACTTTTAAAGCATTTTATTTACGAATTCGTGCGCTTTCAACATGTTCACTTGTGTTTTAATCTTGCACTTTTCCGAATGGACACACCACGTGGCATTTTAGTCACTCGAACCTCATCCTGAGCTGTTTAAATGAATACATCAATTAAGAGTTTTTTATTGTATGGCGAATATAGAGGTAGAAGTGATAGGCAGAACCTGCCAGATGATCTTTGTTTTGGATCCAGTAAGCAGTACTGTGCTTTATATTGTAGTACCTAAAATTATAAACCGAACGAGCATCGACGTGCATAAAGAATTTCTTTATGTTTTTTATTTGTAGAATTTAAGGCAGTTTCCACCAGCTCGGTAACATGCCTGTACTCAAGCTGCTTTTAGCCCATTGTGCTCGATTGTAATAGTTGAACACCTGCAGATTCTCAGTAGTTCTACCACTGAATCCTAGTATGTCAGTTATTGAGAGTTCAATTGAATGTGTATTATTAGTTATGTTAGTGGATCATGTAGTTAAGTCTGTATCATTATTCTTGTTATCTATACTTTATGCCGACCGTTGTGGCCGAGTGGTTCTAGGTGTTTCAGTCTGGAACCGCGCTGCTGCTACGGTCGGAGGTTCGAATCCTGCCTCGGGCATGGATGTGTGTAATGTACTTAGATCAGTTACGTTTAAGTAGTTTTAGGTCTAGGGGACTGATAACATCAGATGTTAAGTCCCATAGTGCTTAGAGCCATTTGAACCATTTTTATATTTTATTGATTGAAGCCATTCATACTTGCCTTTTGATAAACATAGGTGGCAATCGTACATGTTATGAACCAATAAATGGTCATCCTTTGTCATCACTGACCAACCATATTTTATTAATACCTCAAACAGATCCAAACTTCATCTCTTCGGCGCATTTAACTTGTTACAATGATATAATGAATGACGCTAATGGGACAATTTAGTTGAAATAGATCAGATCTTTTATGCATCCACATATCACATGCAAGCTCAGTGATACGTAGATGGAGTGGTGTAAAGATGTGAGAATTAAACTATCACCTTTTATTTGATGTTGCATACTTTCCCACCCCTCCTTTTTTTCTTACAGTCAGTAGTGGTAAAGCTCATTTAAGTACCCCCTTTTAAACAGTACGTTGAGAAAACAGTAAAGGACACCATAGAGAAGTTTGAAAAGGGAATTGGGATTCAGGGAGAAGAAATAAAAACGTTGAGTTTCGCTGATGGCATAGTACTACTGTGACAGATGACAAAGGACATCGAACAGCGGTTGGGTGTAATTGGACAGTGCTTCGACTGAGGTTGTAAGACAAACATCCACTAAAGTAGTGCAGTCGAAAGACTTCAGCTGATACTGAGGTTATTAGATTAGAAAGCGTAAATAGAGAGAATATAATATGCGTATTTGCAATAGCTAGGAAGACTTTCCGGAAAAAAATGTTAACATCTAATATGAATTTAAACGTTACGAAGTCTTTGCTGAATGTATTTGTCCGGAGTGTAACCTTATACGGAAGTGAAACAGACTAGAAGAAATTAGAACCTTTTAAAATGTGATTTTATGGAAGATTGCTGGAGATTCGACGGTTACATCGGTTTAACTAATGACGAGGTTGAAAGATTCCAGTTCAGTAGCATTTTCATTTTTTGCCCACAATATTTACTTTCTAAAATTACGAATTTGTCTTTGATGCTTTCTGCAAGGACACCCTGTGATCATCCTCGGTTAGTCGAGCCAAACTCTGTGAGTGATCTCTATGTCACAAAGCAGAAGAGTGTTTTCATCATTGGCGAACTTCCGCTCGCATGAGCCGATGAGCGGAAAGCGTAGGTTGAACAGGCCATGCGGCGGTAGAGATTGATAAGGACGTTCTACAGCCTGCTCTGTTTAGGAGAAGCAGCATCACAACAGGTCGCCCCTACGAACTCAAAATTAGTAAGCTAACTCTGCTTTGTGTTGTGGTGTTGGCATGTCGCCGTTGGGAGTCCAGCTATGTTGTAGATTTTGTGTGAGATGTTTACAGATACTTCACCACAGTGTTTAATGGGCGACGTGTAGGTAATTTAAGACGTGCGATCTAAACTATCGCAAAGCTATCTTCCAAGCACATCGTGTATAGAACTTGTAGTAAATTATAACTTACATTTGTAACCATGCGTGTAGCGTTACGAAGTCTCCCAGGTTACTCGCGTTTCGTAAACTGAAGGCTGATTTATAGGATCGAGAAACATTTGTTCAATCCGTTGCATTATACACGGTGAGTCATCTAACGTTACCGCTGGATATATTTCGTAAACCACATCAAATACTGACGAATCGATTTCACAGACCGAACGTGAGGAGAGGGGCTAGTGTAATTGGTTAATACAAACCTTAAAAAAATGCACGGAAGTATGTTTTTTAACACAAACCTACGTTTTTTAAAATGGAACCCCGTTAGTTTTGTTAGCACATCTGAACATATAAACAAATACGTAATCAGTGCCGTTTGTTGCATTGTAAAATGTTAATTACATCCGGAGATATTGTAACCTAAACTTGACGCTTGAGTACCACTCCTCCGCTGTTCGATCGTGTGTATCGGAGAGCACCGAATTTCGTAGGGATCCAAAGGGAACGGTGATGGAACTTAGGTACAGAAGAGACTGGAACAGCACATTACGTCTACATGCTAACACCTTTTTATTGGTCTTTTTCACTGACGCACATGTACATTACCATGAGGGGTGAGGTACACGTACACACGTGGTTTCCGTTTTCAATTACGGAGTGGAATAGAGTGTGTCCCGACATGTCAGGCCAACAGATGTTCAATGTGGTGGCCATCATTTGCTGCACACAATTGCAATCTCTGGCGTAATGAATGTCGTACACGCCGCAGTACATCTGGTGTAATGTCGCCGGAGGCTGCCACAATACGTTGTTTCATATCCTCTGGGGTTGCAGACACATCACGATACACATTCTCCTATAACGTACCCCACAGAAAGAAGTCCAGAGGTGTAAGATCAGGAGAACGGGCTGGCCAATTTATGCGTCCTCCACGTGCTATGAAACGCCCGTCGAACATCCTGTCAAGGGTCAGCCTAGTGTTAATTGCGGAATGTGCAGGTGCACCATCATGCTGATACCACGTACGTAGACGCGTTTCCAGTGGGACATTTTCGAGCAACGTTGGAAGATCATTCTGTAGAAACGCGATGTATGTTGCAGTGCTCTCCGATACACACGATCGAACAGCGGAGGAGTGGTACTCAAGCGTCAACTTTAGGTTACAATATCTCCGGATGTAATTAACATTTTACAATGCAACAAACGGCACTGATTACGTGTTTGTTTATATGTTCAGATGTGCTAACAAAACTAACGTGGTTCCATTTAAAAAAACGTAGGTTGGTGTTAAAAAACATACTTCCGTGTATTTTTGTATGGTTTGTATTAAACAATTACACTGCCCCTCTCCTCACGTTCGGTCTGTGGAATCGGTTCGTCAGTATTTGATGTGGTTTACGAAATATATCCAGCGGTAACGTTAGGTGACTCACCCTGTATACCCAATTTTATCATCTTCTCTTACATTATGAGTGGTTTATAGCCTTTCTGAAAGACGCACGTTGAGAATATCTAACTGCGTGGGTTTACTAGAGCTTTAATTCGTGTTAAGTTTACTTCGAAACCATGTGTTCTTTGTGGGCTATCTACACAGTTTTGAGAGTAATACATCAGTTATATTTACTACTTTGTATTGTAGTGCTCAATGTAAGTCATTGCTTTATTGCTTCACATAAAGTAACTACAAGCTGCTGTACAGCCATCTTGTTGACACTTGTTGGCACAATCAATAGCATTAGTGACCAGAAAGTCCGTGAGCAGTCAGATAAATCAGTCTGACGCTGCTATTTCAGGCCATTAATAACAAATATCCACTTCTTTACATGATTGGTTTACAGATGTAGAAAGGCAGGCTATGGAATGCTGCTCCGAAATGCAGATGACTGTGGAAATCTATACATTGTGCTTCTTTGTATAATGGTGATACACTTCGTGGAACTTATCGTAGTGAGGCATTCCCCATTTTCAATAGCATGTGCAGATTTTGTTTTCTAATTGCCTCATGATCTTGGTGGTCTGAAGAAGCATTTCAGTAATTAATCTTTGACAGTCTAGATTTAGTGATTACAGACACAAGGGAACATCTTCGTAACAGGGCTTTCAGCTATAGGCTGAAAGTACACATTACATAATTTTTTGACAGGATTTGATGACTGATTACCAACTATTTGATGTTCGTGTACGTAGCTACGCAAATTCATCTACCGTTGAGCATATATTACATTAGTGTATGTGAGATGTGTCAGTTCCTTTAACAACTTGTGGTCATATCGCTTTTCTAATTCTTTTAAGTGATGTGGACGTTCATACAACACTGCATAGCTTAACTGATCAGGGCCTTACCTAGCTACTAACGATAGCAGCTTATTTTGCAACACAGCGGGCAGCTTGCAAAGTACTGTATTGAATCAGGGAGGAGAGGAAAGAGAGGATTGGTTGACAGGACATATTCGAAGGGATCAAGGAACAGCTAATCTGGTAATGTAGGCAAGTAGGAGGGTGTAAAAATTGTCGAGAGGGACTAAGGCTAGCGGGTTCAAATTGATACTGGGTGCAATTGTTAGGCAGTGGTGATGAGGCTGGCAGAGCATGTGCTACCGTGAAGAGTTCCACCAAATTCTTCGAGATAAGCGTAAGTATTGTGGTATGTGTGAGACAGTGCACAAATGGTTTAATTCATATTTAACTGGAAGAATGCAGAAGGTTGAAATTAACGGTAAATATAGTTTGCAAAAATCAGCAGTGTCCTCTGAGTATGGAGGTTACAAGAATGGTTTCCCACAAGGATCAGTCTTGAGTCCCTTGTTGTTCTTAATATATATTAATGACTTGCAATTCTATATTAACGAAGATGCAAAGCTCGTTCTTTTTGCTGATGATACAAGTGCAGTAATCACACCCAAGAAACGAGAATTAGCTGAGGAAACTGTAAATAATGTCTTTCAGAAAATTATTAAGTGGCTAGGTTTGAGAAAACACAGTATATACAATTCTGTACAGTAAATGGCATACAACCATTAATAAATATAGACTTTGAACGGAAGTCTGTCGCTAAAGCAGAGTATTCAAAATTACAGGGTGAGAGCATTAATGAGAAATTGAATTGGAAGAAACACTTTGACGATCTGCTGAAACGTTTGAGTTCAGTTACTTACGCCTTTAGGGTTATTGAAAATTTTGGTGATAAACATAACAGTAAATTAGCCTACTATGCCTATTATCATTCACTGTTTTCATATCGCATCAGATTTTGGGGTAATTCATTACTAAGAGAAAAAGTATTCATTGCACAGAAGCGTGTAATCAGAGAAATTGCTGGAGCCCACCCCAGACCACTTTGCGGACATTTATTTAAGGAACTCGGGATTTGCACAGTACCTTCGCAATATATACAGGGTGTATCATCATTAATGGCGTAAACGTCCAGTAAACATGTGCTCTAAAATGCCTTCCTTACGAGTTATGAGCACTTGTTCATCCTTGCTACTTTGAAGCACAACTCTTATAATGATGAAGTGCTCGTAACTTTTAAGGTATGCGTCTTACAGCACACGTTTGCTGGACATTTTTTTCTAATTTCGATCCATACTACCACTTCCCAAAATATGGAAAGCAAAGAAATTACAGTAGAAGAGATTTGTTTGACAGTATCGAAGATGGAAAAATTACTCGTAGCTCTTAAGGTACGCATTTTCGACCCTACGTTTACTGAGACTTTTTTGCTTCTAGTATCGAGTACTTTCGGCTGTATGTGTTTACTTCATTAATTGTGTTACATCCTGTATATTCACTTATGAAACTTGTTACTAATAACCAGTCCAATTCAATGATAGTGCTGTGCACAGCTACAACACTAGAAGAAAGGATGATCTTCACTATTCTGGGTTAAATCTGACTTTGGCAGCCGGCCATGTGGCCGAGCGGTTCTAGGCGCTTCAGTCCGGAACTGCGCTGCTTCTACGGTCACAGGTTCGAATCCTGCCTCGGGCATGGATGTGTGTGATGTCCTTAGGTTAGTTAGGTTTAACTAGTTCTAAGTGTTAAGTCCCATAGTGCTTAGAGCCATTTGATTTGACTTTGGCAGAAATAGGTGAATTACGCTGCCAAAAAAGTCTTTGGTTATTTGCCAAATAACACTAAAAGTCTGACAGATAGCCACACTACATTTAAAAATAAATTAAAAGAACTTCCGAATGACAACTACTTCTACTTAATTGATGAATGTGAACTAGTACCTGTAAAAAATGTGTAATGAAAACTTATGTTAAATTGACACGTTCCACATCATTACGAAATGTCGTCTTCATTATCTACGGAACAAGTGTTAATGTAATGTATCAGTTTCTGGACTGAGGGCAGCAAAAACAATCACCATTAGCGAAATAAGATCTTTAAAATAGCACGTAATTAATGAAGTAAGTCAGTACTGAGATTTAAATTCGGTTTTAGATCCGTCATATTTTATAAGTAAATAATTTTGTAAATAGATATACATTTACAATGAAATGAACACCCTAAGCTGCTTACAGGCGTTGACATACGTCAACGGGGACAGATGAAAATGTGTTCCCCGACCGGGATCCGAACCCGGGATCTCCTGCTTACATGGCAGACGCTCTATCCATCTTTTTTTTTTGTGTGTGTTAGGTCGTTGCGGACGTCGCAAGACATCTTGTTCAAGTTCGGTGGTTGATCCTTCCACTCAGTTTTTTTATTACAGAGGCCAAGCGGCTCTCTGACCGAACACGCTGAGCTACCGTGCCGGCAATCCATCTGAGCCACCGAGGACACAGAGGATAGCGCGACTGCAGGGAATTATCTCTGGCACGCCTCCCGCGAAACCCACATTCTCAACGTATGTAAGCAGGAGATCCCGGGTTCGGGTCCCGGTCGGGGCAAACATTTTCATCGGTCCCCGTTGACGTATGTCAACGCCTGTAAGCAGCTAAGGGTGTTCATTTCATTGTAATTTCATTCTAACGTGCTGCATGGTCACCGATGGTATCTGTTCTTTCGGACATGTCCGAAAAAACAGATACCATCTCAGTATATATATATATAGATATACATTTGTTTTGTTAAATAACGTATACAGCAGCTGACTTCCGCCTCTCTTACAGTAAGGTGGAAACACCAACGGCCATTTCCAGTAAAGCACTGTTGGGTTTCGGAGCTTTGTGTTACGTTTTCGCCGCCCCGTGTAGCGGTGAACACTGACTGCTGTGTGTACAGGTCTGGACGCGACGCGCCGCGCCGTGGCAGAGACAGCGAGTGGCCGCTGACCCGTCCGGCGTCTGGCTCTTGCGAGCCGCGGGCGCCGCTGCTCGCGTGTTTTTGTTTAATTAGCGGCGCTGCGTCCGGTTAATTAAAACGCCGTCGCCGCAGGACCCGCCACCAAATGGCGACCGCTATCTGCTTAATTTGTCACTGTTGTTTTCATTACACCAATTTCTAAATTAATTTCCACGTTACCTTCCGTCTGCTCCAGAGTGACGAAAAAAAGTGGGCAGTTCTCCCCCTCCTCCTTCCTCCTTTGTAGCTTATCTCTCGCAGATAAATATTAGTGTACACTCTTTGCAGTACGTGCGTTGAACGCAGAGTGTATCAAAACCTCGTGACAGGTCACTGACTGTCCGGAGTGGGCATGAATAAAATTCGTAATTGTTGACGATACTTCTTATAAGCAGGTAGTGACAGAAGAGTCGTGTACAGGGTGTTTCACTATTCCCTGTTACAGGGTTTCAGGGGTTGTAGAGGGGATCTGGTAGCTAATTTTTTAATCAGGAACCAATGTCCGGATAGATACCGTTGGGATATAAAATAAGTTTGAAGGGTTCACTATTAAATCTGCTGCTATCGCGATATGCACAGAAACTGAGAAGAGGACGCGGTCGCCAGTTTCTGTTGTGTATTATATAGCATACACCATTTTTGTGGACTACCACAATCGCTGCAAGAAACTTGCACGTTCGCAGCTAGTAGGGTTGACTGGTGCTCCACAGACGTGCCACACTAACGAATTGAAGGAGGGCGTGCTATGTCAAGTAGAAGAGGACACGACGGTGAGCATTCGAAACATTTACCATGCCATGGGCTCCCGTAGAGCACACAGGTCAGAGATCATTGTCTCCACTGTGTGTGTATCTTGCGTGAAGCGGATGATTTGAGAGTGATCGGACATTCAGATTTATTTTACATACAAACTATATATTTTCGGGCACGGGTTCATCATCAAAACTCTAAGTCCCCTCTACAACCCATAGAAACCTGAACCGTGATTTATTTTCAAGAACATTCTTAAGAATTTATTTTATTTACCAGCGATTCATGAAGAACATTAACACATTTAATCACATTATGTATGCATGAAAGTAGTTGCCAGGGAGCAACTGATGAAATCATAACCAAGTTCCTTTTAACAAATGGGAATTTTATTCACTTTAATAGTGCCTAAAAGCTTTTTTTTAAAAGAAACAAATTTAAAATTATAATCAGAAAGCACCCTCTAAATTTCAAAGTTACAATTTTTTCAGAGGCAGAAAGAAACAAGTTTTGACTGTATGAGCTTTCGGGCAGAGAACCTTGCCGCTCTCTTTTGACACGGCCGTAGTTACGACCGCTCACAACAGTCTCTGAAAGACTACACACCAGATTACTTTGAACTAAAAGTTTTAACAATTTACACAAGCACACAAACTATGCACACCCGTAGGAGGGATGGAAATGGTACAAAACACTAAAAATAAAAATATTAACGTTGCCCCCGAAGGTGCAACTTGATTTTAACTTCTAAGAAAAGTCTTACGGTGAAAGGGTGGCAACTTTATATACTACAGTGATCATTTAAATAAAAGCGCATGAAACGCAATCTTATATAAAATTCTACAAGGTTGGCCAAACGATAGTTACGATGCTCTACAGTACACAGATACCGCCTCTCAAATGGCTCTGAGCACTATGGGACTTAACATCTTTGGTCATCAGTCCCCTAGAACTTAGAACTACTTAAACCTAACTAACCGAAGGACATCACAAACATCCATGCCCGAGGCAGGATTCGAACCTGCGACCGTAGCAGTCGCGTGGTTCCGGACTGAGCGCCTAGAACCGCTAGACCACCGATACCGCCTCTCAAGATCATAGGCAATAATATAAAAGTTTCCAAAGATCAAAACATATTTCAGGTATTAGGGCGTTACACTCCAAGCAATAAATTCCTTAACACACCAAATCCGACAAACATGACAGAGGCAGCTACTAACGTACGGTAGATTGATAGGGAGAGTGCCGAACAACCCGAACCGCAGGTTGCTCTAACCCGCCCCTACTCCACAAGGGGAAAACGGACCACCCAATTTATAAACAACCACCTTCCCGCGGGCGGGCAAACGCAGAAGAATGGTGGGACGACCCCAAAGCAAAACGAGTAGAATTTAACAAGAGTAAATGAAACAACATATCACCAATCATTTAATTTCTAATAAACTGAGATCTTTCGAGAAGACCTGCCGCAGTACCCCCAAATCGCTCTTCCGAACCGTCCGCTGCCAGCCGCTTCAACTGACGCAGGAAGCCGCGCCGATCTCCCGTCTCACGGGGTCGCAGCTCGCACCGGCCAGACTGATGTCGTGGGTTGACTCCTGTTGCTCTCGTGTCGACCGTGAAGTCACTACCCCTCGCTATACGCCGCGGCCCACTGGACTCAAGTGGCGACCTCACATGCGCCGACGCTCAAGACGGACAAGTCATCTTGTGTCGCAGTGCGCGACCGACCAACCGATCGATCCAACCGCCAATGACCATTGCCTGAGCAAACTCGAGCAGACTGGCGGCCTAACGCACAGACTCAGATGCGGGAACTAAGCTCCGACCGGGCGACCACTCGCTGAGTTATCTTACTGGAAGAGTGGAAAAACTCATTTTTCCGGATTTAAAGGTTGATCCGCACGACAGACAGACACTAACTGCTAACAAATGCGGACGAGAGACAGACTAGCAAACTGGGGACGAGAGACTGACTCAGACTGACCCACTGGCGAGCTCATAACGCCCCTTAAATTCTCGTGAACAGGCAACCTTATCCCTTTCCCACCAGAGGGAGACACCTAAGCTGCGATTGCCACAGCGGCGCCACCGCCAGAAACGGAGGGCGACTGCTTCACACTACGCGCTGCGGCGCGCTCTTCAAAACTGCACATTAATGTGACCACCTGTCAAAAGCCTGAATAATCACGTTTTGCAGTGCGGACCGCTGCGAAACGTGCAGGAAGAGAATCAGTGAGGTTCTGGAAGGTACCGACTGGGGTGTGGAATCATGGAGACCCCAGTGCCGTGACAAGCTACGCTAGGTTTCTAGGCTGAGGATCCATCGCGGTAACAGCTCGATGTTGGTGGTCCCACAGACTTTTCATTGGTTTTAAATTCGGGGAGTTTACTGGGCAGTGGACCACGGTAAATTCATCCTGGTGCTCTTCGAACCATGCACATACACTACGAGCTGTATGACATGGGGCATTGTCCCCATGGCAGAAGCCATCATGCTGAGTAAAATCAAACAACTTACAGGTGTGGACAGGGTCCCCAAGAACAGATACGTGCTTGTGTTGATCCGTTGTGCCTTCCAGAATTATATCAACTAGTGGATGCCCTGCAGCCTGGACCCTTCTGACGATTGTTGCTGGGTCTTTGCTTTCAGACATTTCACACCGTACCCGCCAACGGCCTTCTTTCCGAGGGAGCATAAAACGCGATTCTGTCGGCACTCAGTGGCTGTTCAGTTGCGGTGTTGGCGTGCAAATTCCAACCTTCGTAGCCAATGAACAGCAGTAAGTATGGGTGCAGGAACCAGGCGAAAGCTGCGGAGACCCATAAGCAGCAGCATTCGCTGAACGGTCATTAAGGAGACACTGTTGGTAGGCCTTTGGGTCATCTGTGTGATCAGCTGCTGAACAGTTGTACGCGTATCCGCCTACACACATCTCCGCAGCCATATTCACCCCTGTCACCCATGGCCCGTCGTGCAGCACAACTGCACCGGCGTTGGTTTTAGATAGCCCCATTTTCCCATACACTGTATACTTTAACCATGGTGGAACGCGAACAGTTAACGAACTTAGCCGTTTCAGTAATGCTTTAATCCTTGGTCGGATAATCCAATGATTATGCGCTTTTGGACATGATACAAATCACTCCATTTCCGGCCGGCCGCAGTGGTCTCGCGGTTCTAGGCGCGCAGTCCGGAACCGAGCGACTGCTACGGTCGCAGGTTCGAATCCTACCTCGGGCATGGATGTGTGTGATGTCCTTAGGTTAGTTAGGTTTAAGTAGTTCTAAGTTCTAGGGGACTGATGACCACAGCAGTTGAGTCCCATAGTGGTTCAAATGGCTCTGAGCACTATGGGACTCAACTGCTGAGGTCATTAGTCCCCTAGAACTTAGAACTAGTTAAACCTAACTAACCTAAGGACATCACAAACATCCATGCCCGAGGCAGGATTCGAACCTGCGACCGTAGCGGTCTTGCGGTTCCAGACTGCAGCGCCTTTAACCGCACGGCCACTTCGGCCGGCTCCGCGACTTCCTCGTTTATCACCATAAGCTGCCTGACATACCTGTACTGTGGTGGTACTTTATACACAACTGACAGTCACACTGCGTCGTGATAACGATATGAAGAGATCAAGGAATATACATATGTTGCCAGAAATTATCTTGATATCGAGGTTGGAGGGATGCTAGAAGCAGTAGCGTTTCCATTCGAAAGCAAACTGCTCAATGTATTTTTCTACATCCTCTCACCATCTGCCACACTACCATTCACCATTGAGGGTATAAACGCTGTCGCGATGAAGCTTGTTAATGCGAGTTATCATCTCAACGGCTTCCTCGTTGACGAATTCCAAAGAAAATTTGGAAATTTGTGGTAACGTCTTAATGGACCAAACTACTGAGGTCATAGGCCCCCAGCTTAGGCACTACTTAATCTAAATTAAACTAACATACGCTAAAGACACACACACACACACACACACACACACACACACACACACACACACACACACACACACACACACACACACACACGAGGGAAGACTCGAACCTCCGACGGGGGGAGTCGCACGAATTACAAGCAAGTCACCGCATAGGACAAGACTGTTTTGATCACCAAATTAAGTTTCCTGATCGTTCGTAAAGCTGTACATGTGGCATCGTTGCTTTGCATATCGAGTTGACACTGTACTACGGAGTGTTTTATGGCAGATCTGACGACAGAGTACAATGCTTGTATAGGCACAAGTGTTTTGGAGCCCACAGTTGAGCGCACGTAGTTGAACATGGACAGCACTCTTACATGTTCCAATGCTCATCCAACGGCATCGTCAAGTACGACTCCAATAGACAGAGGTTACCGAAATTCGACCGTGAATGATTAGAAACGTGTCGGCTGGTCGGATGAATCACCAGGTCGACGGTCGTGTTTGGATACGCTCTCATCTAGGAGACCAGCAGTTTGAAACACTCACAGCGTCAAGCCTATGGGCGCTGTCGTATGCTACGGTGGGCATTCACCTGATCTTCCATGGAACCTGTCGCAATAATCAAAGTAACCACGGCATCTTTGGGCTACGTAAATATTATTGGGAACCACCTGTATCCCTTCACGCTTGGTGCCTCACTCGACTGCTATGAGGCATCAGACTAGTAACACAAGACTAGTAACTTAGTATTGTGGTTTAAGGCGAATGATGGTAAATAGACGTTGACGTCTTGGCCACTAGCTTCGCCTTATATGAACGCAGTGGAAGACATCCGGGACATTATAGGGCTACAGAGCCGCTCCCGCAAACTACTGTTTGCGGCAGTTTCGTGAGCTGTACGTAGTCAAGTGGTGCCACATAGCTCCGAAAGCCTACCAAGAAATTGTCGAATCCATCTTACCCTGAATCGCCGCTGTGTTTCTTCCCAAACATGGAGAAATATGCTTCTTAGCACGTGATCATAACGTTTTGGTTCATTAATATAAGACGCAATGTGATTAAATTAACCTCACCTTTATATTAGTCGGTGTTCGAAGTGACGTCCCTCTACGCAGGATAGACCTATGATCCGTCATTGTCAAACGCCTTTCGAACTCTGTCTGCCGAAATGCATGAAATCACAAGGGGAATGGGCCCCTGCTGTCTGTTAACTCTTCGAGTGAATAGGAACTGTTTGCGTTCACCACCTCTATGAATAAGTTCAAAGATAAAAATCGAACGGATTTAGATATGGAGAATTAAGAGGTCAGTCAACTAATTTACCATCCAAATCACTTCGTAATATTCCAATAGACGTATTATCGGTGTAAGCTCTGCCATTTTCTTGCATGAAATAACCGTACGTCTTTTTATTGGTTGATTGGTTGATTTGGGGGAGGGGAACAAACAGCGAGGTCATTGCTCCCATCGGATGAAGGAAGGATGGGGAGGAAATTGGCCGTGCCTTTTCAAAGGAACCATCCTGGCATTTGCCTGAAGCGATTTAGGGAAATCACGGAAAACCTAAATCAAGATGGCCGCACGCAGGTTTAAACCGTCGACCTCCCGAATGCGAGTCCAGTGTGCTAACCACTGCGCCACCTCGCTCGGTTTCGTTAGTTCTCTGAAAACAAAAGAAAAAAGGTTGCTTTATATTCTTCACACATCTATCGGAAATTATAGTTTGATGGGAAAAGACCAAGCCAATAATTTGTGCTGAAGTAGTAGACACTGTGCGTCAAATAACTTCCGGGAATTCAGCCAGGTAACACTTTCAGCGACCGCCGATATTTCGGCGGGAGAACGCCCCGCCATTTTGAAGGCAACTCCCGCCGAAATATTGGCGGTCGCCGAAAGTGTTACCTGGCTGAATTCCCGGAAGTTATTTAAAAGTTGTATACGCCAGGAGGAACTCAGGTCTGACACTGTGCTGGTTTCGCGCGGTGGAATGGCTCTTGATGTAACTGACGATGGTTTTCAGAATTCCAACGTAGACTCTTCTGCGAGAGCGCGTACCTTGAAAGTACAGTCATGCTTCGTCAGTACTGGAAAAAAAGTTACGATCAACGACTCCTCCACGCACGAACTGCAGTAAACAGTTGCTGTATTCTCATGAATCAACAGAATCTGTGTTTTGTCAGTCAGTATACTGTCGAGAGTGTCTATGGTTTGAGTTTGAATTTCTACACAACACAGTGATCAGATGGTTGTGAAACATCAGTATGAAGTGGTGAATGACGCATCGATTTTTTCAGACTTCTTTCTATGAACAGTTTTAACTCATTTACTTTATTCACGGTTAAAATATTTGATTTTATTTAGATTTTTCTTTTGTCCTACACAGATTTAGTTTCTTCAGATTTATTTACTAATCGATGTATAGTTCGATCGTTAGGAACGCGTACACTGCAAAACATACGCATTAAGCCAAGTCAGTATTCTGCATAGGACTTCGTTGTTGCGTAGTGCAGCACATGAAACATACTAAACGGAAGTACACAGCACGTAAGGAAAAAAACACTTGTGCTAATTACATAGTAATATTAATAGTAACCTCAGACTTTTCACAAATAATGCAATTATTTATAATGAAGTATTGTCTGAAAGAAACTGCACAAACTTTCGGTCTGATAATAAAACTTCCTGGTTGACTAAAACTTTGTGCCGGGCCAGAATTCAAACACGGGATCTTTGCCTTTCGCGAGCAAGTGCTCTACCAACTGACTCACGCCCCGTTCTCACAGCTTCATTTCCGGCAGTACCTCGTCTCCTACCTTCCAAACTTCACAGAAGCTCTCCTGCGAACCTTGCAGAACTAGCATTCCTGGAAGAAAGGATATTGCGGAGACATGGCTTAGCCACAGCCTGAGGGATGTTTCTACAATGGAATTTTCACTCTACAGCGGAGTATGCGCTGACATTAAACTTCCTGGCAGATTAAAACTGTGTGCCGGACCGAGACTCTTACGGGACCTTTGCCCGAGTTCGAGTCTCGGTCCGGCACGCAGTTTTAATCTGCCAGGAAGTTTCATAGAAGAATCAGCTTTAAATGGTGAGCCTAGATATATACAACTCCCTGCGTATCGCTTCAGTATGACTGGGAGGGCAATAGGGAGAGAGCCATTTAAACCATCTTCCCCCGCTTCGTACGTTGGCTGCTTAGTTGGTTGGTTGTTTTGGAGAAGGAGTCCAAACAGCGAAATCATCGGTCCCATCGGATTAGGGAAGGAAGACCGCCGTGCCCTTTCAAAGGAAACATCCAGGCATTTACCTGAAGCGATTTAGGGAAGTCACGGAAAATCTAAATCGGGATGGCCGCACACGGATTGAACCGTCGTTCTCCCGAATGCCGGTCCAGTGTGCTAACCATTGAGCCACGCGCTTCCAACGTGAATGAAACCCGATGCAGCTCTAATAAACGGCACAATGAGAAGTATTCTCTATAGTACAGTTCACCGTGATTTGGAAATTGAAGATGTAAATGTAGATGTAAACAAGTCCCAAGACACTTTAACCCGTTCGCGGAATGCCGCATCGTCCGAGCAACGGCCAGGGGCTTATAGCAGTGATTGGAGCCCGCCTGCGGAAGTACTGATTCACGCACAACGCCGGGACAGCGCTTGCGCCTTACGTGAAGCATGCTGGTGATACCATAGAACAAGTGAAACAATTGAAGTAAACAAGGCTCCGTGTTTCATTTGCAGTGGGTAGTGCGCAAACGGTAAAAACTGCATCAGATGGTATTTCACTCAAGTCATGAATTGAGTAATTCTGAAGGCTTTCGAATCGTAGTCGGCCGAATACATCGATAACACTGGCGACGGTTGTATGTAAGTGATCACGCAGGGGACTGGATCGATTAAACAGGTGGTGTGTGCGGAGCGCTTTGGGCTAATCCACCGGGTCAGAGAAACGTGTCGCGACGAAGGGAACAAATTGAGGTGAAGAGACCGGAGCAGGTAATCGGATCATCGCGGGTGCCACTGCGCCTGAGGGGGAGGAGGAGAAGGAGGAGGAGAAGGAGGAGGAGGAGGAGATGCCACGCGATAGCACGGTAGCTGCCGGCTGCCCACGCGTCGGCTGCCGCCTAGACTGCGGCGGTTGCATTATCTCCCCACCGCTACCGCGTCTCCGTCTGACCCCCGCGCCTCTGCTCGTTCCCTCCCGTAATTCACGTCGACTCTGCCACGCACGGCCATATCGAGGACGAGCATCTTCACCACCTGCAGGAGCAACCCGATACGCTGTTCGCTTCCCGGACCCTCTTGAACTACACTGCCCCAAGGATACAAGCTAACCCACTGGGATACGCGACTTAGTAAGCAACCAGCATGATCCTGTTCACGCTCTTTACGCTTATTTTCTTCTTAAGGCGATTCAGTATCAGATCTGATTTGATATTTGGTATCGATACTAAAACCTAAATTGATCCGATCCCTCAGTATTACTGTCGTTGTCATATTCAGTCCAAACACTGGTTCGATGCAGCTCTCCATGCTACTCTATCCTGTGCAAGCCTCTTCATCTCAGAGTAACTACCGCAACCTACATCCTTCTGAGTCAGCTTACTGTATTCACCTCTTGCTCTGCCTCTACCATTTTTACCCTCCACGCCTCCCTACAGTACTAGGTTGGTGAACCCTTGATGCCTCAAAGTGCCTACCAACTAATCCGTTATTCTTGTCAAGTTATGCCACAGATTCCTCTTCTCCCCAATTCAGTTCAGTACCTCCTCGTTAGTTACGTGATCTACCCATCTAATCTTCAGCATTCTTCCGTAGCACCACGTTTCAAAAGCTTCTCTTCTTGTCTAAACTATTTATCGTCCATGTTTCAAATGGCTCTGAGCACTATGGGACTCAACATCTGAGGTCATCAGTCCCCTTGAACTTAGACCTACTTATACCAAACTAACCTAAGGACATCACACACATCCATGCCCGAGGCAGGATTCGAACCTGCGACGTAGCGGTCGCACGGTTCCAGGCTGAAGCGCCTAGAACCGCTCGGCCACACCGGCCGGCTATCGTCCATGTTTCACTTCCATACGTGGCTACACTCCATACAAATACTTTCAGAAAATACTTCGAAACACTTAAATATGTACTCGATGTTAACAAATTTCTCTTCTTCAGAAACGCTTTCGTTGCCATCGCTAGTCTACATTTTATATTCTCTCTACTTCGACCTTCAGCAGTTGCTTTGCTGCCCAATACCAAAACTAATCTTCTACTTTAAGTTTCTCATTGCCTAATCTAATGCCCTCAGCATCACTTGATTTTACTACATTCCATTATCCTCGTTTTGCTTTTGTTGATGTTCATCTCATATCCTTTCAAGACATTGTACATCCCATTCAGCTGCTCTTGCAGGTCCTTTGATGTCTGACAGAATTAGAATATAGTCGGAAAACCTCAGAGTTTTTATTTCTTCTCCAAATTTTTCTTTCGTTTCCTTTACTCCTTGCTCAATATACAGATTGAATAACATCGGGGATAGGCTACAACCTGTCTCACTCCCTTCTCAACCACTGCTTCCCTTTCGTATCCCTCAACTCTTGTAACTGCCATCTGTTTACTGTATAAACTGTAAATAGCCTTTCGCTCCCTGTATTTTATCCCTGCCACCTTCAGAATTTGAAAGACTATTCCAGTCCACATAGTCAAAAGCTTTCTCCTCAGTAATACCGCAACGAAAGAGTCGACACAGACAGTATCGTGAGCTATTTCTTTTTAAGCCTTTTTTACGTTGATGGAATCACGACGAAATGTTACATTTCGTTTGCAACAACCAAGTTGAGAAGTTGTCTTTCATTTAGCGTTAATCCCGTTTAATGTGGAGTCTGCTGTACTCTACCGTTTCGAATTGTATTTTAGTTAATTAATTTAAAGAGACCTGCGTCACTTGTACTATTGATTTATTCAAACCAAAATATCATCTTCAGGTGTACAAAGTTCTTGTATTTGATAATGCATAACATGCGGTCTGGGCCGTGCGGTGTGGCCGCGCGGTTTGAGGCGGCATGTAATGGATTGCGCGGCCCCTCCGCCGGAGTTCTGAGTCCTCCCTCGGGCATGGGGATGTGTGTTGTGCGCGCGCGATCGTGACAGCCAGTGCTAGGACGCCAAATCACTTCATGTTAGGCGGAAACTGTCTACCGTTGAGAACCCGTACGGCATGAACGCCAGCCACATCAGAAGAGGGGATTTTAAGATCGCGGAACCAGGCGTTGTTTGAATAAATCGCTAGAACAACTGAAGCGAAACTCTTTAAATTTATTAATGACGCTCCTGAGTTGAGAATGTGCTACATACCAGATCCTTATTTTAATTAATTTCCTATCGCATCAGTCGTCAGTGGGAGGGAAGTAGTGAGCGTCACCTGTCTGTGGATTGTGCAAATTTTGTTCCGTGTGCGATCGTAATTTAACTGTCTTTGTATCGTCTGTCCTTAGGCAGAAATTGGGTTTATCTTCTATAGGAGCTACAGACAACATTGTTATAAACAGAACTAATTAAAAGTTTCTGGATAATAATGCTGTTATAACACAGGCGGAAAAATCAATATCAGCTGTGGTTTCATCTGATGAACAATACGTTACTAAAGTGGAACAGTTCATTGAAACGAATCGCATTGAAAAAATTGGGTACGATCTAACAGCTAAATATGTAGCAAGTCTTTTTTAAAAAATATAGAGCACTAAATCCTTTCTTAGTCCCTTCAAAAAGAGATATGTTATCCCGATGAACCCCTGCGCCCGTAGACTTCGAGATGTTGTAATGTTACATAAAGAGGGTATGCCAATTCGACCAATTATTTACGCCAGGACTGGACCTTGTTTTCACCTATAAAAGTTATTGGTCGAATACTTGAATATGAATTTTAAACACCCATTCATTTACAACATTTAGAATAAGGAAGAGCTGGTTAATAAACGTCCTGGTTTGACAGTCCCAGAGGACGCTTCTGTAGTTTTCTTTGGCACGAAAATATGTGTTCAAGCGTACCTACAGACCAACTACATCGAATTATCGGGAGCCTAGTGAAGACCTTTTGACGAAATTTACGAAAAGCTCCAGTTACTGAAATTGGTTTTAGGTTTCTGTTATTTTAAATTTGGGGGTAGCACATATGTACAAAAGCTGGGTTTCGTAATGGGCGCTCCTCTGTCTTACTGCCTTGCTAAAAAATTTTTGACTTATTTCGAGCACAATATGATGGCAGAACTAAGCAGTTTTTAAAGTAAGATGGTCTCCTTTGCACGAGGCCGTTCTGAAAGTATTGCCGCCGAATTTTTTATGTGAAAACTCTTAAACCTTTTTAAATAAAACAAATGTGATTAACAATCTCTATCTTTATTCTTGGCGTCTTCATATTTATTTCTCAACGAAGCCAGCCTGGCGATGAACACATTTCTGCCAACGAGACGCCAGTTTCTTGGTATTGTCACAGTAGAATGTTCGAATTCGTTGACATTGCTACAGACTTACCCTACCAATGTATGTATGTACGTATTAAACTGAGTACTTAGAAACGACAGAGAGGTTTCGTCCCGCCGGAGCCCTCAGTGGTTCACACAACAGGCCACAGCAGTCCACCCACCCCACCGCCGCCCCACACCGAATCCAGGAAAGAGTGTAGCCCCAAATGTTTGCGTCGTAGAATAATTATGGCATACGTGTACGTGGAAACGGTGTTTGCGCAGCAAACGCCGACACAGTGTGATTGAGGCGGAATAAGGGAACCAGACCGCATTCGCCGAGGCAGATGGAAAACCGCCTTAAAAACGATCCATAGGCTACATACGTTTTACTTCCAGTTGCAGAGACAATCCTAAAAAACTTTATAAATTGGTTTTACATAGTACACTAAGAAACCTTGTTGGAACTGTGTCATACAGTTTACATATTTTTTACCTCATACGCAAAACAGTTTACACAGAGATAAAAAAAAGACAAATCGCTCAGTGTCGACTATTCCAGATATAGCTCACACGTGAGGAAGAAAACCCCGTGCATCTGCATATAAAAACTCACTCCGCATGGTGGAAGGTGGAAGATATCTTGTACCACTAATAGCCATTTCCTTTCCTCTTCTACTTGCAAGTAGATCTAGGGAAAAACGACTCATATATGCCTCCGTGTGAGTCCTCATTTATCTTGGTTTTCCTTAAGCGAAAAGTATATTGGCGACTTACAATTATTCTGCAGTCAGCTTCAAATGCCGGTTTCCTAAATTTTTTTCAGTAGCGTTTCTCGAAAAGAACGAACGTCGTATTCCCTCCAGAGATTTCCGTTTGAGTTCACGAAGCATCTCTGTAATTCCTGCGTGTTGATCGAACCAGCCGGGAACAAATGTAGCAACTCGCCTCTGAATTGCTTCGAAGTGTTCCTTTAATCCGACCTGATGGTGATCCCAAACACTGGAGCAATACTCAAGAATGTGACGCAAGAGTGCCCCGTACGCCATCTCTTTTATAAATGACATCTACATGTACATTCCGCAAGCCACCTTACGGTGTGCGGCAGAGGCTACTTTGTCTACCACTATCTCTTCCTTCTTGATTTTAAGCTAGCTCGAATCTCTGATTTTATCTTCATGATCTTTCCGCGAGACACACGTAGGAGGAAGCATTATAGTGGCTGACTGTTCTCTGAACTCTTGGAACTTTAACACAAGGCTACACCGTGATTGAGGTCGCCTCTCTTGCAGCGTCTGCCACTTGAATTGCCTGAGAATTTCCGTGATGCTTTCACACTTACTAAATGAAATTGTAACGAAACGCGCTGTTTCCCCTCTGTGTCTTCTGTATTTCCTCTACCATTCCTCTCTGGTACCGATCCCAGAATGATTAACAACACTGAAGTTTAGTCAGATGCAGGTTTTCTAAGGTGCCTCCTTTGTGGGTTGACTATATTTCCTGAGCATTCTCGCAGTGAATCTCTGTCTGGCATCGGCCTTAGCTGCTTTTAATGTTACGCGGTCTTCTCGCTTTGAATCACTCCATATGCATACTCCTAGACATTTTATGGACGTGACTGCTTCAAGTGAGTGTTCAGGAATAGTAGATTCATATAATAATGGGTATGCCGCGCGGGGTAGCTTCTCGGTCTGAGGCGTTTTGTCACGGTCCGCTCGGCTCTCCCCGTCAGAGGTTTGAGTCCTCCTTCGGGCATGGTTGTGTGTGTTGTTCATAGCCTAAGTTAGTTTAAGTTAGATTAAGTAGTGTGTAAGCTTAAGGACCGATGACCTAAGCAGTTTGGTCCCATTACATCTTACCACAAATTTTTTTAGTAAAGAGTATCGAGTTTGTTTGCGTGGCCATCGTCCGCAGCAAGTACAGAAACATTTGTTTTGTAAATAAAAAAACGGATTCTTTTGCTGCACTGTATTTTATTTCTTCCAGACGCTTTTCGCCTTCTTTTTTTCACTTTAAGGCATAATCAGTGGGATCTAGAATGATACAGTTTTGTTTTAACGTGTGTTGTCTGTGAAGTGAAAAAAGGCGAAACGCAGAAAGCGCAAAACCATTGACAACATCACAGCAGAACCAACCACAGTCACAAACTCTCAGTACCGTAACAACTACACAGAATAATCAAGGAAATATAAGAGAAAACACAAGATGCTACACAATGACATACAAACACAAACCCACACATAAAATCACCAACATTTCCAAAAGGCAAGAAATAAATATAGCATACACAACACACTTCTACCCAAAAATACACGCCAAACCACAGATATATACCAGAAAGCAGATATATCTCAATTACAGTGTAATTCTTGTGATAACAGATACACAGGACAAACAGGCAGAATGTTTTATGTCTGATACAACGAATACACGAGAGCCTGGAAACGTGGGACAAATCAGCCCACATTTGCAGAACACCTAAGAGAACATAATCAGAAACCAACCCCTAGAGATGAAGACACGAAAATAAATTCAACAATCTCAACAATAGGAAACACTTTCTGACCCTGCAAGAAAATTACCACATACAGAAAACCAAAGCAGAAAAGACAACCCTATTAAATGATCAAAATACACATGCGAAACAACTCATTATTTACACTAATAGATAAAATAATAGAATAACACTACAACGGACTTATAATAATGAAAAGACAATAATAATAATAATAATAATAATAATAATAATAATAATTCTAATACCACCACCCAACACCTTTCTCACTTGTCCACGAACCTCTCTACAAAACATTTAAACCAAAAACTCAAATCAGCTGAACATCAAAACTTTCAATCATTCTCTGACAGCTATTACATTCATATTCAACACGCAGATACAAACATAATAGAAATTAATAGATGTTATCTCTCAGCATATACTTCGTTAGCTTGGCAACATGAACGTAAACGAAACGAACGGGATGAGACACACAATGAACTGAAATTAGTTACGTCTTGAAATCACAATTTTAGATCAAATATCTATAATTAGTGAGAGAAGACTGATAGTGCATCACAACAACAACGGCAAACAAGATGAATAATGCGAATAAAGAAGTTCGAAACTTTAAAACATGCTTATGTTTCGTAAATAGAGCTGTAGTGCGAGATACAGCATGTGAACATGTGAGATGCCAACTAAAAATGCGAAGAAATGTCTAAGTGATCACATATTTACATAAAAAACGATACATGAACGGTTTTATAATCCACAAGTAACACACTTCAAAACAAAACCGTCTCATTGTGGATTCCACTGATGATGGTTCAAAGTGAAAAAAAAGGTGAAACGAGCCTGGGAGAAATAAAATACAGTGCAGCAAGAGAAGGCGTGTTTTGCTTACAAAGCAAGTAATGGGTTCAGAATTAGATTTTCGCTCTGCAGTGGAGTGTGCGCTGATATGAAACTTCGTGGCTGATTAAAACTGTGTGCCGGACCGAGACTCGGACTTAGGACCTTGCCTTTCGCGAGCAAGTGCTCTACCACTTGCCCGCGAAAGGCAAAGGTCCCGAGTTCGAGTCTCGTTCCGGCACACAGCTTTAATCTACCAGGAAGTTTCAAGTAAAAGGTATTTCTGCCTATTTACACACAATACTTTATACTTGTTTATATTGAGCGTCAACTGCAAATTGCTGCACCCAGCGTCAATCTTCTGCAGGTCTTCCTGCATTCCGGTACAATTTTCTAGAGTTTAGACTTCTCCGGATGCAATAGTGTGCGCGCGAATATTGCTGACGCCCTTAAGGATGACAACAGGACAGCTGCAGAAACGGTATATTATTTTAGTGGTAGCGAAATATGAATCAGGAACACTTCGATTCCGCTTTATACTTTGCCGCATAAGCAGTTTAAAGTAATGTAATTCCGTGTCCGAATTGTATTAGAAGCGGAAAATAATGTACGTCTTGTGAAAGCAACCACCGGAGCGCAATTTCTGCGCAACATTTGCGTAGCTGGTGCTTCCGGACCACTGAAGTCTGAGAGAGTCGCCGACCTCTTTTGCTGGGTCCACGTGCGTACCTGCGGCAAGGGCCAGGGAGGGTAGGCCCTGGTCCTAAATCCTCTTAGACTTGAGAGCGGCGCGCACCCTCGGCGGGCAGATCGCGTTTCTTCCCGCTGCGCCTGCCCGCGCGCGCGCCGACTCACATAAAGTACCGCGTTTCACGCCTCTTCGCTCTTCAATTAACTTGTCCCCTTTTTACGACTAGCTTAAATATCCGTAAAAGCGTTTCCTCGACATTAGGCTAATCGGAGGGACGACTCATTTATTAGGGAGGGCGCATGCATCACCGGGACCGGCGCGCGCTGCTGTGAGCTGCCAGATGGAAACTACGCAGTGGAATCTGCGAGGTTAGTGTAGCGAGAACGGCGGCAGAGGGGTGTGGTTGAGTGCGGCAGCGGCTGCACTGCCTGGTCCGTACCCACTGCTGCTGTCACGCTGACATCTCGCGGCCGCCCCCCCACCCCCCCCCCCCCACCCCACACACACACACCTTACAGCTCGTACAGCTCGGGATTAGAGGCATAACTTTTCGCTGAAAGTGCCGTGTTGTCTTATTTTGATTTTGTATTTTGCTGGACATATCTGAACTGTAGGTCCATTTCTGCACGTCGATGTACGAGGGGCGTTCAGAACGTAATGCAAAACACTTGTTTTTTTTCCGGCAATTTCGATTGAAAAATACGGAATTTAATGTGGTTCAAATGGCTCTAAGCACTATGGGACTTAACATCCGAGGTCATCAGTGCCCTAGACTTATAACTACTTAAACCCAACTAACCTAAGGACATCACACACGCCCGGCCGAAGTGGCCGAGCGGTTCTAGGCGCTACAGTCTGAAACCGCGCGACCGCTACGATCGCAGGTTCGAATCCTGCCTCGGGCATGGATGTGTGTGATGCCCTTAGGTTAGTTACGTTTAAGTAGTTCTAAGTCCTAGGGGACTGATGACCTCAGAAGTTAAGTCCCATAGTGCTCGGAGTCATTTGAACATCACACACATCCATGCCCGGGGCAGGATTCGAACCTGCGGCCGTAGCAGCAGCGCGGTTCCGGACTGAAGCGCCTAGAACCGTTCGGCCACAGCGGCTGGCATTTAATGTGGCACATCGTGGATTATTTCTGCTTCAGCCCCTATAGTTACACGAAGTTCCGATAGGTGACGGTGCTATACGTAGCCTTCAAAATGTTGTCTGTAACGGAGGTGTGTTCCAAGCAGAGATCGATTTTTGACGGGAAACCAGGGTATCGCAGACAATCATAGGCGCTTGTAGAATGTTTACGGAGACCCAGCGGTGAACAAAAGCACGGTGAGTCGTTGGGAGGAGCGTCTGTCAACATCGCAGCTAGGTCGCGCAAACCTGTCCAATCTCCCGCGTGCCGTCTGGTCGCACACAGCTGTGGCTCCTGCAATGTTCAAACGTGTGGACACTCTCATTCGAGGTGATCGACGGATCACAAACACCTCGCTTCGCAACTGGACGTCTGTATTGGTAGTGCTGACACACTCGTCCACCAGATGGAGTACTCTTAGGTATGTGGCCCCTGGGTTCCTCATCGCCTAATGTGCTACGAAGAGCTATCTATGCAGAGTTGCTTGCGCATTCCGAGTCTGATCGTGACAATTTTTTGCTGGCCATCGTCACAGGCAATGAAACATGGGTTCATCCATATCGAACCGGAAACAAAACGGCAGTCCATCGTGTTGCGACGAACTGTTCCGAAGAAAAAGTTCAAAGCTATGTCCTCAGCCGGTAAAGTCATTGCGACGGTCTTCTGGAACTCTGAAGGGGTTATTGCGTTTGACGTCCTCTCTCATGGTGCAACGATCAACTGTGAAGTGTATTGTGCTACCCTCAGGAAAATGAAGATTCATCTACCGCGCGTTCGTCGCCACAAAAAATGCAAAAGAACTTCTCCTACTCCATGAGAACGCAAGGCCTCAAACAAGTCTACGCACCCGAGAAGAGTTAACAATTCTTCATTGGACTGTTCTTTTTATCCACGCTACATCCTGGATCTCGTACCTTCCACCTGTTTAGCCCTAAGAAGGATGCACTCCGCGGTTAGGAGTAGGCCTACGTGGATGATGGCGAAGTTATTGATGCAGCAAGACGGTCGCTCCAAGGTCGGCTAGTAGAGTGGTACCATGCGGGCATACAGACCTTCCCAGTAAGGTGGCTTAAGACCGTCACATTGAACGGGGATTATGTTGGAAAATAGGGTTTTGTAGCCGAAAGAGTGCGGAATAATATGGTTGTTGGAATCCTAAAGATAACCAAACTGCTTTCAGAAAAAAAAAATGTTGCATTAATAATTGAGCGCCCCTCGATCATGAACTGTAGCTGATAATATGAACGCGCTGATCTTGTTTACCGACTTGCGTAGTGCACTAATATTCTTTTCGTTCTGATCATGTAATAAAGTGGTTAAAAAAAGCAATTTCCCGACGAATCAACTGTTTTTATGCTGTCGGGTGACCAGTCGGGTGCAGTCGTTTACAGAGCACGATGTTTCGATGCGTACCTTGCCGGCATCTTCTGGTGATAGGGGAGGACTGGGAAAGTGGTCAGGCAGAGGTATTCCTATTTTTTAAGCTGGTTAGCAATCGTTGGAAATGCATAAAAATGACTGATTATAATCTACACTCCTGGAAATGGAAAAAAGAACACATTAACACCGGTGTGTCAGACCCACCATACTTGCTCCGGACACTGCGAGAGGGCTGTACAAGCAATGATCACACGCACGGCACAGCGGACACACCAGGAACCGCGGTGTTGGCCGTCGAATGGCGCTAGCTGCGCAGCATTTGTGCACCGCCGCCGTCAGTGTCAGCCAGTTTGCCGTGGCATACGGAGCTCCATCGCAGTCTTTAACACTGGTAGCATGCCGCGACAGCGTGGACGTGAACCGTATGTGCAGTTGACGGACTTTGAGCGAGGGCGTATAGTGGGCATGCGGGAGGCCGGGTGGACGTACCGCCGAATTGCTCAACACGTGGGGCGTGAGGTCTCCACAGTACATCGATGTTGTCGCCAGTGGTCGGCGGAAGGTGCACGTGCCCGTCGACCTGGGACCGGACCGCAGCGACGCACGGATGCACGCCAAGACCGTAGGATCCTACGCAGTGCCGTAGGGGACCGCACCGCCACTTCCCAGCAAATTAGGGACACTGTTGCTCCTGGGGTATCGGCGAGGACCATTCGCAACCGTCTCCATGAATCTGGGCTACGGTCCCGCACACCGTTGGGCCGTCTTCCGCTCACGCCCCAACATCGTGCAGCCCGCCTCCAGTGGTGTCGCGACAGGCGTGAATGGAGGGACGAATGGAGACTCGTCTTCAGCGATGAGAGTCGCTTCTGCCTTGGTGCCAATGATGATCGTATGCGTGTTTGGCGCCGTGCAGGTGAGCGCCACAATCAGGACTGCATACGACCGAGGCACACAGGGCCAACACCCGGCATCATGGTGTGGGGAGCGATCTCCTACACTGGCCGTACACCACTGGTGATCGTCGAGGGGACACTGAATAGTGCACGGTACATCCAAACCGTCATCGAACCCATCGTTCTACCATTCCTACACCGGCAAGGGAACTTGCTGTTCCAACAGGACAATGCACGTCCGCATGTATCCCGTGCCACCCAACGTGCTCTAGAAGGTGTAAGTCAACTACCCTGGCCAGCAAGATCTCCGGATCTGTCCCCCATTGAGCATGTTTGGGACTGGATGAAGCGTCGTCTCACGCGGTCTGCACGTCCAGCACGAACGCTGGTCCAACTGAGGCACCAGGTGGAAATGGCATGGCAAGCCGTTCCACAGGACTACATCCAGCATCTCTACGATCGTCTCCATGGGAGAATAGCAGCCTGCATTGCTGCGAAAGGTGGATATACACTGTACTAGTGCCGACATTGTGCATGCTCTGTTGCGTGTGTCTATGTGCCTGTGGTTCTGTCAGTGTGATCATGTGATGTATCTGACCCCAGGAATGTGTCAATAAAGTTTCCCCTTCCTGGGACAATGAATTCACGGTGTTCTTATTTCAATTTCCAGGAGTGTATAACTATTGAAGCGTAATATGTCATAATTTAGTTACCTTAGGATAAAATTAAGTACTTTAAAGAATTCAATTTTCAGAAAGTGGCTACTTTAGGAGATAAAAGCTCTTTCAAAGACCTACATAGATTTTATTGTAAAAATAATTCGAATTAAATTATTTAAAGTTTACTCTCTCTCTCTCTCTCTCTCTCTCTCTCTCTCTCTCACACACACACACACACACACACACACACACACTCACTGGTCATACCGGACTCGAGAGTCCATTACCGCAGCAACGTATTTTCGCCATCTGTCCCTGTCGTGGGGTATTTCCTTCCATTCACCTTCAATACCTAAGCTCCTCAAATCGGCCTTCACATTGTCCTCCCATCTACGCCTTGGTCTCCCCACAGGACGTTTTCCCTCTAAGTGCCCTACCAGTACTCTGCGCGCTGCCCTGCTCTCATCCATAAGAGCAGGGCTTAACAACTGGCCGGTTTTGAGCGCGAGTACTCGCGTCTGCTCACGCACGTGCTCGCGAGCAGGTGCAAGGTCGCGGAGTAGGGAGGGAGGGGAGGGAGGGGAAATGCGCGCGCATGTTTGAATGTGATCTCGCGTTCTTAGCAGATTTAACTAGCCATGTGAATGCTTTGAACATTTTACTACAAGGTAAAGATCTGCTAATTACTCAATTCATAGATCGAATACGAGCTTTTAAAATGAAATTGTTACTTTGGGTGAGTCAGCTGGAAACAGGAAATCTAGCTCATTTTCCTAAACTATCATCTGTGCAAGATGTTCACAAAGACTGTGAACGTTATTCACAATGTTTAGTTGCCCTTAAGGAAGAATTTGATCAACGCTTTCAAGATCTGACAGCACTAGACAGTGATTTTGATCTGTTCTCCTCTCCATATTCAGCGAATATTGAAGAGTTTCGTCCTGAGCTGCAACTAGAAATTATTGACCTGCAGTGTGTCAGAGAATACAGAGACAAATTTCAGAACAAGAAAAACATTTTGGAATTCTACAGACACTTCCCTCAGGATAGATTTCCTCGTTTGCACAAACTGGCGGCTACAATAATATCAATGTTCGGTTCCACATATGTTTGTGAACAACTGTTCTCTGCAATGCCGTCCGCGGTGGTCTCGCGGTTCTAGGCGCGCAGTCCGGAACCGTGCGACTGCTACGGTCGCAGGTTCGAATCCTGCCTCGGGCATGGATGTGTGTGATGTCCTTAGGTTAGTTAGGTTTAAGTAGTTCTAAGTTCTAGGGGACTAATGACCACAGCAGTTGAGTCCCATAGTGCTCAGAGCCATTTGAACCATTTTTTTTTTTTTTGTGTTCTGCAATGAAATGTAACAAGACGCGCCTGAGAAACGCATTGTCTGATCGAAATTTAAACTGCACGCTGCGCCTAATATGCATAAGAACAATAACTCCGAACATAGACGCAATTGTAAAGGGCAAAAAGTACAAGATAGCAGAGAATCCCACACTTCAGTGACACCTTTTATTGTGTAACAGTTCACAAATTAATACGAATGTACAGGCATACACTAAGCTAATAAAATTATGTGGCACTTGTACATTCTCCTTTATTTGTTTCATTTGTCGCAGTAATAATTCGTGAGTGATATCCCTGCAGGTGGCCGCGGATTTACATTGACTGGCGGCAGCTGTTGTGTGCCCCATGTGACTTTCCCCACTCTCCGCTCTGGTCCGGTAGTGGGGGTAGCGTGCTCGCGCTGCTCCGTGCTCGCGCCTTGCTGCTCACAGCTTGCTCCGGGAGCACATATGTTGTGAAGCCCTGCATTAGAGCTACGTGACCCGTCCATCGCAGTCTACGTGATTTAATAATACTGATTATGTCAGGGCTTGAATAGAGTTCCTGAACGTCTTCGTTATGCAGTTTTCTCTTTTTGTTCCGAAAATTTAAAGTTTTCACAAATGAAAATTAAACTGTGTTCCTTAACTCTTGTACAGAGATCTTGGACGCAGAGGAAGAGCAATTGATACTTAATCGACTACTCTTTTGGCCTTGGATTTGAAACTTATTCGTCGCATTATGTCCCCCCTCTGTTTTCATCGTTGTCGTCAAGATGATCTCTTCTAGGGTTGAGTTCTGTGCTCTTCGCACTCTTCATTTTACTGGCTTTCTTCTCTTCGGCTGCTTTACGTTTTTCCTTCCTTTTCGATTCTTCTTCTCCTCTTTCTTTATCTGCTCCTTCTAGGTAACAGTTTTAAAGACTTTCTGTAAGTATCTCACTTCTTTCGGCCGCTTCTGTACAAGGCAAAATCCGCCGCCGAGATGGCCACTTCGCCGGCATTGACACAATTACACAAAAGCTGTATACTCTCTAATAGCAAGACCGAAGTTTCAATAATTAAAGTATGATTATGGAGTCCAGATATCACACCTTCAACACAATTTCATTAAAAAGCCATAAATCACTTACCCTCTCCACAATAAATACACAAACTGACTACGCTTCATGGGGTGACTGGGCACTCCAGAGAGGATAAGTTAAAGCTTTCCCGCACCATGCCAGCACCTTACAGCCCCAGGGACACCATAGCCACTTTTCCCGCCTCTAAGCTACCTACAGTACGAACGTCTTTGCTACATACCGCCTTCTTTGCACTGTTACGCGGCAGGGGATGATTGGAGGAAGGTGCCAGAAGCACAGGAGACGCATCGAACTGAAACAGCCCACAAAATCTGCGGTTGCGAAACCAGCTTAGTTACCAGGGACTCAGTGAAATGTGAACAAATGGAAGACGAGAGAGGGGGGCGTGAGGAAGAGGGAAGGGGGACGGGGTGGCTGCATGAGTTTGATGTAGGGGGGAACTGAGCTATCAAGAAAACTTCATCAGCTCAACCTCGTATTGTCTTGAAAAAAAAAAATACATCCGCCCCAGAAATCGATCTTATGCGAAAATTCGGGCCGTTATGCAGATACCACGCAGGTATGGCCCTCTCAACGTATAGCTTTAAACGTTCGCGCTCTCGGGTTGTTTGTCACGCACCCCGCTTCACTGCGGCCGCGTAATGCCCGAAAGCGAATTACTGTGCAAATGAAGCGATAACAGAGTGTCCTCCAAAATGTGAAAAACTAGAAAGTGCAGGAGGGAGGAATAGTATGAAATACGACCAAAATAGTGTAACTCTTACAAGTATACTCCAATTTAATAGTATCAGTTTTACGTATCATAGAAAATATCTAGCATCGGTGGTGTTGTTGTTATGGTCTTCAGTCCTGAGACTGGTTTGATGCAGCTCTCCATGCTACTCTATCCTGTGCAAGCTTCTTCATCTCCCAGTACCTACTGCAACCTACATCCTTCTGAATCTGCTTCGTGTATTCATCTCTTCGTCTCCCTCTACGATTTTTACCCTCCACGCTGCCCTCCAATACGAACTTGGTGATTCCTTGATGCCTCAGAACATGTCCTACTAACCGATCCCTTCTTCTAGTCAAGTTGTGCCACAAACGTTTCTTCGCCCCAATCCTATTCAATACCTCCTCTTTAGTTATGTTATCTACCCATCTAATCTTCACCATTCTTCTGTAGCACCACATTTCGAAAGCTTCTATTCTCTTCTTGTCTAAACTATTTATCGTCCATGTTTCACTTCCATACATGGCTACAATCCATACAAATACTTTCAGAAACGACTTTCTGACACTTACATCTATACTCGATGTTAACAAATTTCTCTTCTTCAGAAACGCTTTCCTTGCCATTGCCAGTCTACATTTTATATCCTCTCTACTTCGACCATCATCAGTTATTTTGCTCCCCAAATAGCAAAACTCCTTTACTACTTTAAGTGTCTCATTTCCTAATCTAATTCCCTCAGTATCACCCGACTTAATCGACTTCATTCTATTATCCTAGTTTTGCTTTTGTTGACGTTCATCTTATATCCTCCTTTCAAGACACAGTCCATTCAGTTCAACTGCTCTTCCAAGTCCTTTGCTGTCTCTGACAGAATTACAATGTCATCGGCGAACCTCAAAGTTTTTATTTCTTCTCCATGGATTTTAATTCCTACTCCGAATTTTTCTTTTGTTTCCTTTACTGCTTGCTCTATATACAGATTGAATAACATCGGTCATACGCTGCAACGTTGTCTTACCCCCTTCCCAACCACTGTTTCCCTTTCATGCCCCTCGACTCTTATAGCTGCCATCTGCTTTCTGTACAAATTGTAAATAGCCTTTCGCTCCCTGTATTTTACCCCTGCCACCTTCAGAATTTGAAAGAGAGTATTCCAGTCAACATTGTCAAAAGCTTTCTCTAAGTCTACAAATGCTAGAAACGTAGGTTTGCCTTTTCTTAATCTAGCTTCTGAGATAAGTCGTAGGGTCAGTATTGCCTCACGTGTTCCAATATTTTTACGGAATCCAAACTGATCTTCCCCGAGGTCGGCTTCTACCAGTTTTTCCATTCCTCTGTAAAGAATTCGTGTTAGTATTTTGCAGCTGTGGCTTATTAAACTGATTGTTCGGTAATTCTCACATCTGTCAACACCTGTTTTCTTTGGGATTGGAATTATTATATTCTTCTTGAAGTCTGTGGGTATTTCGCCTGTCTCATACATCTTGCTCACCAGATGGTAGAGTTTTGTCATGACTGGCTCTCCCAAGGTCGTCAGTAGTTGTAATGGAACGTTGTCTATTCCGGGGGCCTTGTTTCGACTCAGTTCTTTCAGTGCTCTGTCAAACTCTTCACGCAGTATCGTATCTCCCATTTCATCTTCATCTACATCCTCCTCCATTTCCATAATATTGTCCTCAAGTACATCGCCCTTGTATAGACCCTCTATATACTCCTTCCACCTTTCTGATTTCCTTGCCTGGTATTCAAAATTAAATTATGCTACACTACATGTTGAAAAACCGTCTCATTCATTTCCACTGCAATCAAGAATCGCAATATAAAAATTTTCAAAGCAAAGGGACTTTCACACCAGTTACACGTTAGAAATCACGCACTTTGACGTAATGAACATAGCACTTCACCAGCGTCAGAGCAGTATTTCATTGGATGTTTACAGTATTCTGCTTGTTCACTGGCGAATCCGCTTCGATACCACGCGTACTGGAAGACTGACCAAAACAATGGTGCGCAAAACAGCCTGTGAGGAAGCGACAGCGTTTGCAGGATGGTGCTGCGCTGAAAGAAGTTTACGTAGACACACAAAAGTCGTACCGAGTTGGTAAATCCCCGGCAAACCGCTAGAACACGCGGTTCGCAGTATATCGTGCCATCTGGTGGTGTTGTCGATAGGAAACGGCGGTGTCTTCTACAACGTATCTTTCGTGCACTGACAAACATTTGTGACCATGAAACGTGTCCAGTATTAAAGCTGATCTGTTATCATCTCGGATGATTTTATGAAACACCTCTTCTTGTCGCTTCTGTAAATGTTCCTTGTTCACTTCGTTAGAAGATGAGGCGACAACTACAGTACTGTCCGCGTGAAACAAATTCTGTTTGACCCGTGAGCCAAACGATCTGGTTCTCTCTTTTTAAAACAGTAAGCAGAGGAGGTTGACTGGAATACTCTCTTTCAAATTCTGAAGGTGGCGGGGGTAAAGTACAGGGAGCGAAAGGCTATTTACAGTTTGTACAGAAAACAGATGGCAGTTACAAGAGTCGAGGGGCATGAAAGGGAAGCAGTCGTTGGGAATGGAGTGAGACAGGGTTGTAGCCTGACTAAAAGAAGGGATTGAATGGTAGGACACGTTCTGAGGCATCAACGGATTACCAATTTAGTATTGGAGGGATGTGTGGAGGGCAAAACTCGTAGAAGGAGACCAAGAGATGGATACGGTAAGCAGATTCAGAAGGATGTAGGCTGCAGTAGGTACTCGGGAGATGAAGAAGCTTGCACAGGATAGTGTAGCTTGGAGAGCTGCATCAAACTGGTCTCTGGACTCAAGACCACAACAACAACAACAACAACAACATTACCGATCACGACATACAATAGTTTCAGTTCCTCGACATTTAATTGTTGCAGTGTAGTGGTATTTCCATACTACTGCCAGAGGTATCGCACGACAGCTTGTGGGTTCACGGACTTGACGAACACAAAGCTCTTACTAAACCCCGGGCGCATACTGTTCGTTACTACTGTAAGAGCTATACTTCGCTCTTTATTCTTGATTCTCACCGTGGCCGCTCTGAGATTTTACTAGCCCAAAAGGAACACCAAATACGCTTTTACACCGAAGCGCCTAAGAAACTGGTATAGGCATGCTTAATCATATACAGAGAAACTCCTATAAGAGACAGAAGTGTCTGGCGCAGTTGATAGAACGGTTACTGTTGCCACAACGGCAGGTTATCAAGATTTAAGCGAGTTTGAACATTGTCGGCGCACGAGCGATGGGACACAGCATCTCCGAGGTAGCGATGAAATGCGAATTTTCCTGCACAACCATTTCACGAGTGTACCGTGAATATCACGAATCCGGTAAAACATCAGATCTCCGACATCGCTGCGGCCGGAAAAATATCCTGCAAGAACAGGACCAACAACGACTTGAAGAGAATCGTTCAGCGTGACAGAAATGCAGCCCTTCCGCAAATTGCATCATCGATATGGGCTTTCGGAGCCGACGGACCGCTCATGTACCCTTGATGACTGCACGACACAAAGCTGTACGTCACACATGGGCCCGCCTACACCGATATTTGACTGTTGATGACTGGAAACATGTTGCCTGGTCGGACGATCCTAGTTTCAAATTGTATCGACCGGATGGACGTGTACGGGTATGGAGACAACGTCATGAATCCATGGACCCTGCATGTCACCAGGGAACTGTTCAAGCTGCTGGAGGTTCTGTAATGGTGTGTGGCATGTGCAGTTGGAGTGATGTGGGACCCCTGATACGTCGGGATACGACTCTGACAGGTGAGACGTACAGAAGCATCCTGTCTGATCACCTCCGTCCATTCATGTCCATTGTGCATTCCGACGGACTAGGACAATTCCAGCAGGACAATGCGACACACCACACGTACAGAACTGCTTCAGAGTGGCTCCAGGAATACTCTTGCGAGTTCAAACACTTGCGCTGGCCACCAAACTCCCCAGAGATGAACATTATTGAGCATATCTGGGATGCCTTGTAACGTGCTGTTCAGAAGAGATCTACATCTACATTTATACTCCGCAAGCCACCCAACGGTGCGTGGCGGAGGGCACTTTACGTGCCACTGTCATTACCTCCCTTTCCTGTTCCAGTCGCGTATGGTTCGCGGGAAGAACGACTGCCGGAAAGCCTCCGTGCACGCTCGAATCTCTCTAATTTTACATTCGTTATCTCCTCGGGAGGTATAAGTAGGGGGAAGCAATATATTCGATACCTCATCCAGAAACGCACCGTTTCGAAACCTGGACAGCAAGCGACACCGCGATGCAGAGCACCTCTTTTGCAGAGTCTGTCACTTCAGTTTGCTAAACATCTCCGTAACGCTATCACGCTTACCAAATAACCCTGTGACGAAACGCGCCGCTCTTCTTTGGATCTTCTCTATCTCCTCCGTCAACCCGATCTGATACGGATCCCACACTGATGAGCAATACTCAAGTATAGGTCGAACGAGTGTTTTGTAAGCCGCCTCCTTTGTTGATGGACTACATTTTCTAAGGACTCTCCCAATGAATCTCAACCTGGTACCCGCTTACCAGCAACTAATTTTATATGATCATTCCACTTCAAATCGTTCCGCACGCATACTCCCAGATATTTTACAGAAGTAACTGCTACCAGTGTTTGTTCCGCTATCATATAATCATGAAATATAGGATCTTTCTTTCTATGTATTCGGAATACATTACATTTGTCTATGTTAAGGGTCAGTCGCCACTCCCCGCACCAAGTGCCTATCGGCTGCAGATCTTCCTGAATTTCGCTCCAATTTTCTAATGCTGCAACTTCTCTGTATACTACAGCATCATCCCCGAAAAGCCGCATGGAACTTCCTACACTATCTCCACCCCCTCGTCCTCTTACGGATTTATGGACAGCCCTGCAGGATTCATTGTGTCTGTTCCCTCCACCACTGCATCAGACATTAATAGAGTCCATGCCATGGCGTGTTGCGGCACTTCTGTGTGTTCGCGAGGGCCCTACACGATATTAGGCATGTGTACCAGTTTCTTTGGCTCTTTAGTGAACCTGATCCGTTTTCACATTACGTCTTGTGAAGATGCTACACGACCGAAACCTGCAGACATCTAGGTTTGCTGATTGTGAAAATGCGTATTTTTCGCATTCACGAATTCTCTGCATTCAAAACACTCACAGAATGACATCCTGAAATGAGTATGAATGCATGGTTTCGCGGCGATATGAATTAATAAAATTTTCTCGGGCTTCCAGCCGCGTTAGGTGGCTAAAATCCCACGAGATTTCGACCGAGCTCTCGCCAGTCATTGTCAAGCGGTAAGAATGACTGCTGTGTCGCCGTGGCCGCGTCGTTATATAGCCCCACTGTTGGCTGTGACGTCACTGGTGCTCTCTTCTTCGCCATATATGTTTACTTTCCGCGCCGTCGCGTCCGTTTTAACATCGCGATAGCCGGGTCCCAGGCTGTTCTGACCTGCAAATCCCCGTCCTTGTTGTTGATGTTTTCAGAGGTTTTTATTTCAGTAGCTTCTTTTATGACGCTATCCGAAAATCCCTTCGTCTTCATAACGACAGATGTTTCGTCGAATAGAATTCGGTGTCCATTTTCTAAGGCGTGTTCTGCCACGGCTGATTTTTCTGGATAGCTTAGGCGTAAGCACTTATCGTGTTCCGTCCGGCGTATCTTGTATACTCCAGGCGTTCTAAGCCCTAGATCGTCCTTCACAGGCCCCATGAGCTGACGAAGTTTTGCTGGGGGCCTGAACACCGATGAAATATTACTTGTATATCTCTTCAGGAGCCGGGTAATCTGCCCCGACACTGTACCACAGAAAGGCAAAAACACAAGTTTCTTGCTTTCTTCTTCGGTGGTGTTCTCTTCTCTGTTAATGTCTTTCTTGCCTGTCACACCAGATATAGCCTGTGACACCTGTGCGGGGCTGTACCTGTTTTTTCGGAAGAATTTTCGGAGCTGTCTCAGATCTGTTGGCAGACTTTCAGCAGGTGGACGAGGGTATTCAGAACGCCACGTTTTTGTGCCAGATGGTGGTGGCTGAGAGCGTGCAGATACCGATATGTGTGTGTCGGTTTCCTGTAGACACTGTGGCTGAGGTACCCATTGGTTTTCCACCGAACGAGGACGTCAAGGAAGGGCAATGCACCATCTGTCTCGACTTCCATCGTAAACGTGATGTGGCCGTGGCTGGAAGCCCTAGAAAATTTTATTAATCTTGAAATGTGGTGCCTATTAGCACGCCGTGGCACCGCAGGGAGCGATGAATAACACGCCACGCCCTGTCTGTGTATTCGCAGCCTCTCAGGTCAGGAGTGTGGCATCCTCAGCTCGCGTATCGCCACCTCGTAAAGCGGCTGCGGTTGCCTGACTACGAGTTGCTGCTGAGCGGAGCTGGCGCGTCAGAATTTCGGGGGCGGCAGCGGCAGCAGCAGCAGCAGTAGTAGCAGTAGCGCCCGAGGCATCCTCCACTCCTAATGAGGCGGGTCTGTGCGCGTCGCATTGTGCGTCCACGCCACCAATTATACTGCGGGCGCCCGCGGCCGCAGACGCAGCCGCGACGCCCGGCTCCTAATGGCGGGGGCGGCGAAAGGCCAGCGTCGCGGCGCCCGCCCTTCCGGCGACGCGCCTGTAGGGCTGCTCTGAGGGCCCCCAAGGAAGCGTACCGGGGTTACTGCTGAACGTTTCGTCCGAAGAGGGGAAGCCGCGTAAAGAAGGAGTATGTGGGCACCAACGCCTGAAAAGCTATATGGCCATGCGGAAGCGGCCAAAAAGAATCAGTCTATACTCTCAAGACTTTTACCAGCTATTCCGGACTTCATCGCCTGAAACTTAGTTTGTGGCCCTTGGATGTATTCCTAATCGATACGACTGCGAGATGCACACTATGTGAGCAAAAATATTCGTACACCCCTACGTAATGCATGGCTCTAAGCACTATGGGATTTAACATCTGCGGGCATCAGTCCCGTAGACGTAGAACAACTTAAACCTAACTAACCAAAGGACATCACACACATCCAGGCCCGAGGTACAATTCGAACCTGCGACCGTATCAGCAGCGCGGTTCCCGACTGAAGCGCCTAGAACCGATCGTCCACAGCGGCTGGCACGTAATGCACAATTGGTAATTAAATATCATGAGACGCGAACACGCCAGTATGAAAGGAGGCGGGGTCTATTATTTTGTCAGCAGAGAAGCAACTTCATGTGGGTGGGCCACGCAGTATCAATAAATTTGAAGGAGGAAGTTACTCCACCTGGCTGTCTTTTAAATTGCGCAATTATTTTCCGGCACTGTCCATTCTCAACTGCATCTAAAACAATGGCAGCATATACCGAACGAGGTGGCGCAGTGGTTAGCCTACTGGACTCGCAATCGGGAGGACGACGGTTCAAACTCGCGTCCGGCTATGCTGATTTAGGTTTTCAGTGATTTCCATAAATCGCTTTAGGCAAATGCCGGGATGCTTCCTTTAAAAGGGCACAGCCGACTTCTTTCGCGATCCTTCTTAATCCGTTGGGACTGGGACCGATCACCTCGCTGTTCGGTCCCCTCCCTCCAAACCTTCCAACCTATGACAACAAACCATAATGAAAGAAGAGAGCTAAAACATGGAAGTCATGCAAACTACTTTGGAGTTAGCGTTATATAAACGTAGAAATCATCGTAGTGACACATGCAGATACAGCGTCCACTCATCAAAAATTACGTGCCATGCGCCGGCCGGGGTTGCCGAGCGGTTCTAGGCGCTACAGTCTGGAACCGCGCGACCGTTACGGTCGCAGGTTCGAATCCTGCCTCGGGCATGGATGTGTGTGATGTCCTTATGTTAGTTAGGTTTAAGAAGTTCTAAGTTCTAGGGGACTGATGATCTTAGAAGTTAAGCCCCAAGTCCCATAGTGCTCAGAGCCATTTGAATGTGCCATACATACTTGAGCATAGCACGGCAGTCAGCGGTCATCATCGAAAATTTGATAATGGTTACGAGAACAAGGGCATTACTACGTTATTGAAATGCCACATTCAGTCAGAAGCACCAAGAAAATAAAGTTTATGTTTACTACGAATCGTACTGTATACACTTGTTCACACTCATATACTCATAGAGACAAATTGTGCAGTATAGAGTTGTTTCTCGTATATATCACTGGCCACATATTGACTTCTTAATCCTATTTGGTTGCGTTAGACCCACTGTTACTATTTTACGTTAATTATTCTCTGTACGGGAATCTGTTATTTACGAAGTCTACTGAGTACTGTTTGTCGGCACTTCGTTTCTGATGCCTGTTCTCCAGGGTGGTGGTGTGCGGTGCTGCTGTTATCGGGTTTCCTACGATGTGGTTACGAATGCTTTGTTTTACAATAGACATAGGTACAACTATACCCATTATTCTGCTTTATGTACCAAGATCTTAGTTTTGACATTCGACAATATGCAGTGCAAATATTTGTATTGTTGACTGAGGACAGTGTACTGAACAAAGTTACGTATTTATTTACTTCATCTGCAGACTTACAATTACACCTATTAAGAGAAGTATGTTTTTTTACGTTGGTTAGTACCTCCAAATACATGTGGCAAGAGCAACCCATCAGTGCTTATTTTTTCATGGGCAGCAGGTCAGGTGTTGAAGTGTCGACGCAAAATAGTTAGTCTATACTGACAGACGTAACTCACCTAGTGGTGCAGTTACGACTCTGCAGAAATTTGGAAATTTGTGATAAGGGCTATGGGACCAAACTGCTGAGGTCATCGGTCCCTAGGGCTACGCAGTATTTAATCTAACTTAAACTAACTTACGCTAAGGACAACACACACACCCATGCCCGAGGGAGGACTCGAACTTCCCACAGAGGAGACGCGCGAACCGTGACAAGACGCCCTAGACCATATGGCTAGCCCGCGCGCTCAACTCTGCAGAAAACATCAAGTAGTAAACTATGTTTACGTCTTTGCCAGAGGACGGTTAGACGCAGAGGAAAAACAGCTAACACACTAAAATGGGTATATATTGTGGTACCACTGATTACAGTATCTTCACTTACACCCTTATGTAGCTTACCACTTCTGTACCGAACATATGTCGTACACGTATTTATGATCCGTTCATGAAATACATTTTGACAATTATACTTAAAATTTATGTACCGGTGCTTATGTGGGACACGGATTCGTGTATATAAGTACCCATGTCTCCCATACAACTGCTACTCAGAAATCGTATAGATAGTGCAGTAAAATTCTTGTATTTTTGTTCTCTGACTGCCGGCCGCTGTGGCCAAGAGGTTCTAGGCGCTTCAGTCCGGAACTGCGCGACTGCTACGTTCGCAGGTTCGAATCCTTCCTCGGTCATGGATGTGTGTGATGTCCTTAGGGTAGTTAGGTTTAAGTAGTTCTAAGTCTAGGGGACTGATGATCTCAGATGTTAAGTCCCATAGTGCTCAGAGCCACTTGAACCATATTCTCAGACAGACAGTTAAAATTTTCGCAAGCAATCATGCACGTGTCCCAGATACATGAACATGTGTATACTGTGTGATTCGTAGTAAAAATTACAAGGCTTATTTTTGTTGGCGCTTCTGATTCGATATGACATTTTAATAACATGGTACTGCTAGTGGTCTCGTAAGCACTTTCATGTCATGCACCTTATATTTTAAACGATGAGCGTTGACGACAATGCTGTACACAAATATACGTACCACGTCGTTTTTTTGTCGAAACGTCAACGATCTATCCACATCTTATACTACGATTGTATAACGTTACATTCAATGTAGATGTATTACTTTCATGTTGTAACCCACTTCTTTTATTAAAGTGTGTGGTTAATGTTTTGGATCCACGAGTGAGTGGGCAGGGCTCCAAATAAGTTGTGCAGATAAAATAATTTAAAACACAGCAATATGCAATAATGGTTCAAATGGCTTTGGGCACTATGGGACTTAACATCTGAGGTCATCAGTCCCCTAGAACGTAGAACTAGTTAAACCTAACCAACCTAAGGACATCACACACATCCATGCCCGAGGCAGGATTCGAACCTGCGATCTCAAATGTAAAGTCCCATAGTGCTCAGAGCCATTTGAACCATTTTTGATCTGGTAGAAAGCGTCGGAAGCTCTTTAAGGCTGTTCGTAGATGATGCGGTTTTTCTATAAGCAGGTAGCGACTCCGGAAGACTGTCGGTTTGCAAAATGTTCTATAGAATATTGATGAATGGTATATCTCAGGCAGTTGACCCTGAACGTAAATAAGTGGACCATGTGGCGCATACATAGCAAAGCAAATCAACTACTGTACAACAACAGTATTCATGAGAAATTGCTGGAAATAGTATATACCGCAAAATATCCAGGAGTAAATATCCAGAGCGACCTTAAATTGAATGGCCCCATAAAACAAATATTGGGAAAAGCAGATACCAGACGGAGAGTTATAGGAACAACCTTAAAGAAATGTAATTCACCCATGAAAGAAGTGGCTTACAAGGCGCTTGTTCGACAGAGTCTTGAGTACCGTTCACCAGTAAGGGATCCTTACTAGGTAGGACTACATCTACATCTACATCCATACTGCGCAAGCCACCTGACGGTGTGTGGCGGAGGGTACCCTGAGTACCTCTATCGGTTCTCCCTTCTATTCCAGTGTCGTATTGTTCGTGGAAAGAAGGATTGTCTGTATGATTCTGTGTGGGCTCTAATCTCTCTGATTTCATCGTCATGGTCTCTTCGCGAGATATACGTAGCAGGGAGCAATATACTGCTTGACTCCTCGATGAAGGTATGTTCTCGAAACTTCAACAAAAGCCCGTACCGAGCTACTGAGCGTCTCTCCTGCAGAGTCTTCCACTGGAGTTTATCTATCATCTCCATAACGCTTTCGCGATTACTAAATGATCCTGTAAGGAAGCGCTCTGCTCTCCGTTGGATCTTCTCTATCTCTTCTATCAACCCTATCTGGTATGGATCCCACACCGCTGAGTAGTATTCAAGCAGTGGGCGAACAAGCGTACTGTAACCTACTTCCTTTGTTTTCGGATTGCATTTCCTTAGGATTCTTCCAATGAATCTCAGTCTGGCATCTGCTTTACCGACGATCAACTTTATATGATCATTCCATTTTAAATCACTCCTAATGCGTACTCCCAGATAATTTATGGAATTAACTGCTTCCAGTTGCTGACCTGCTGTTTTGTAACTAAATGATAAGGGATCTTTCTTTCTATGTATTCGCAGCACATTACACTTGTCTACATTGAGATTCAATTGGCATTCCCTGCACCATGCGTCAATTCGCTGCAGATCCTCCTGCATTTCAGTACAATTTTCCATTGCTACAACCTCTAGATACAGCACAGCATCATCTGCAAAAAGCCTCAGTGAACTTCCGATGTAATCCACCAGGTCATTTATGTATATTGTGAACAGCAACAGTCCCATGACACTCCCCTGTGGCACACCTGAAATCACTCTTACTTCGGAAGACTTCTCTCCATTGAGAAGAGGTGGAGAAGGTCCAGCCAAGAGCCACGCGTTTCGACAAGGGATCGTGTAGTCGGCGCGAGAGCGTTACAGAGATACTCGACGGCCGGCGGAGGTGGCCGAGCGGTTCTAGGCACTACAGTGTGGAACCGCACGACCGCTACGGTCGCAGGTTCGAATCCTGCCTCGGGCATGGATGTGTGTGCTGTCCTTAGGTTAGGTAGGTTTAAGTAGTTCTAAGTTCTAGGAGACTGATGACCTCAGAAGTTAAGTCCCTTTAATGCTCAGAGCCATTTGAACCATTTGATACTCGACGAACTCTAGTGGCAGAGGCTACAAGAGAGGCGATGTGCATCACGGAGGATTCACTATCGAAATTACGGGTGTGTAGTTTTCGTTGGGTGGCTTGCGGAGTATGATATAGACTACGAATATAAAAAGAGACAAATTATGGCTCCTATGGAGGCTTATACGAGGATTGCCATAAAGTAAAGAACCGCATTTTTTCAGCTGAAAACAATGCTGCGAATGCGAAACATTACGTACCTATTATCTGAAGTCTCCTGAGTGAGCGCACCAAGTTTCCGTCACTTCCGACAGAGATCGTGTCTGACAGTTTCAAGACGGCGTTTGTAGGTGATGTTCACTACTGGCCATTAAAATTGCTACACCAAGAAGAAATGCATTCATTGGACAAATATATTATGTTAGAACTGACAAGTGATCACATTTTCACGCAATTTGGGTGCGTAGATACTGAGAAATCAGTGCCCAGAACAACCACCTCTGGCCGTAATAACGGCCTTGATACGCCTGGGCATTGAGTCAAACAGAGCTTGGATGGCGTGTACAGGTACAGCTGCCCATGCAGCTTCAACACGATACCACAGTTCATCAAGAGTAGTGACTGGCGTATTGTGACGAGCCAGTTGCTCGGCCACCACTGACCAGACGTTTTCAATTGGTGAGAGATCTGGAGAATGTGCTGGCCGGGGCAGCAGTCGAACAGTTTCTGTATCCAGAAAGACCCGTACATGACCTGCAACTTGGTGTCGTGCATTATCCTGTTGAAATGTAGGGTTTTGCAGGGATCGAATGAAGGGTAGAGCCACGGGTCGTAACACATCTGAAATGTAACAACGTCCACTGTTCAAAGTGCCGTCAATGCGAACAAGAGGTGACCGAGACGTGTAACCAATGGCACCTCATACCATCACGCCGTGTAATTCGCCAGTATGGCGATGACGAATACACGCTTCCAATGTGCGTTCACCGCGATGCCGCCAAACAATGATGCGACCATCATGATGCTGTAAACAGAACCTGGATTCATCCGAAAAAATGACGTTTTGCCATTCGTGCACCCAGGTTCGTCGTTGAGTACACCATCGCAGGCGCTCCTGTTTGTGATGCAGCGTCAAGGGTAACCGCAGCAATGTTCTCCGAGCTGATAGTCCATTATGCTGCAAACGTCGTCGAACTGTTCGTGCAGATGTCTTGCAAACGTCCCCATCTGTTGACTCAGGGATCGAGACGTGGCTGCACGATCCGTTACAGCCATGCGGATAAGATGCCGGTCATCTCGACTGCTAGTGATACGAGGCCGTTGGGATCCAGCACGGCGTCCCCTATTACCCTCCTGAACCCACCGATTTCATATTCTACTAACAGTCATTGGATCTCGACCAACGCGAGCAGCAATGTCGCGATACGATAAACCGCAATCGCGATAGGCTACAATCCGACCTTTATCAAAGTCGGAAACGTGATGGTACGCATTTCTCCTCCTCACACGAGGCATCACAACGACGTTTCACCAGGCAACGCCGGTCAACTGCTGTTTGTGTATGAGAAATCGGTTGGAAACTTTCCTCGTGTCAGCACGTTGTCGGTGTCGCCACCGGGGCCAACCTTGTGTGAATGCTCTGAAAAGCTAATCATTTGCATATAACAGCATCTTCTTCTTCTCGGTTAAATTTCGCGTCTGTAGCACGTCATCTTCATGGTGTAGCAATTTTAATCGCCAGTAGTGTACGTTACAAGCAACGTGCCGTTATTGATTTTCTCACTGCGGAGAAAGAAACTGTGTGGAATACTAAAATACAAACGCGTATGCAAAGTCTATGGAGCATCTGCTGTGGACAGAAGTACAGTTAGTCGCTGGGCATGGAGGGTAAGACCATCCACGGCTGTCACACGTGTCGGGGAGACCATCCACGGCTGTCGCATCTGACCTAGCCCCTCGGGACTTCCACATGGTTTGGCCATTAAAGGATGCTTTCGTGGAAAACATTTTGAGGACGATGAGGAGGTGATTCACACAGTGAAGCACTGGCTCCGCCACCAGGACGAGGATTCGTGTCGAGAAGGCATACGCGCTCTTCTTTCGCGCAGGAGGAAGGCCGTAGAACGGGATGGAGATTACGTGGAAAAATAGTGTGTGTAGATGAAACACCATTCTATCGTGTGTGTAATTCTCATTATGTCTATAAAGAATTGTTGAACAAAAAAATGCGGTGCATTACTTTCTGGGCAGCCCTTGCCAATAGTCATTTCATTGATCGCTCTACATCTAAATCTACATCCATACTGCGCAAGCCACCTGACGCTGTGTGGCGGAGGGTACCTTGAGTACCTCTATCGGTTCTCCCTCCTATTCCAGTATCGTATTGTTCTTGGAAAGAGATATTGTCGGTATGCCTGTATGTGGGCTCTAATCTCTCTGATTTTATCCTCATGGTCTCTTCGCGAGATATAAGTAGGAGGGAGCAATATACTGCTTGACTCCACGGTGAAGGTATGTTCTCGAAACTTCAACAAAAGCCCGTACCGAGCTACTGCGCGTCTCTCTTGCAGAGTCTTCCACTGGAGTTTATGTATCATCTCCGTAACGCATTCGCGATTACTAAATGATCCTGTAACGAAGCGCGCTGCTCTCCCTTGGATCTTCTCTATCTGTTCTATCAACCATATCTGGTACGGATCCCACACCGCTGAGCAGTACTCAAGCAGTGGGCGAACAAGTTTACTGTAACCTAGTTCCTTTGTTTTCTGATTGCATTTCCTCAGGATTCTTCCAATGAATCTCAGTCTGGCATCTGCTTTACCGACGATCAACTTTATATGATCATTCCATTTTAAATCACTCCTCATGCGTACTCCCAGATAATTTATGGAATTAACTGCTTCCAGTTGCTGACCTGCTATGTTGTATCTAAATTATAAAGGATCTTTCTTTCTATGTATTCGCAGCACATTACACTTGTCTACATTGAGATTCAATTGCCATTCCCTGCACCATGCGTCAATTCGTTGCAGATCCTCCTGGATTTCAGTACAATTTTCCATTTTTACAGCCTCTCGATATCTACAGCATCATCCGCAAAAAGCCTCAGTGAACTTCCGATGTTATCCACAAGGTCATTTATATATGTTGTGAATAGTAACTCCCCTGTGGCACACCTGAAATCACTCTTACTTCGGAAGACTTTTCTCCATTGAGAATGACATGCTGTGTTGTATTATCTAGGAACTCTTCAATCCAATCTCACAATTGGTCAGATAGTCCATATGCTCTTACTTTGTTCATTAAACGACTGTGGGGAACTGTATCAAACGCCTTGCGAAAGTCAAGAAATACGGAATCTACCTGGGATCCCGTGTGTATGGCCCTCTGAGTCTCGTGGACGAATAGCGAGAGCTCTGTTTACAAGTGAAACAGGAAAGGAAATGATTAAGAGTGGCACAAAGTACCCACTGCTAGTGCAAAGTGTGATGGCTTGAGGGTTATGTATGTAGGTGTAGATGCAGATGTTGATGGAGAACAACCCACCCCTGTCGGCATCGGACAGATACTTTGCAAGTGGTGTTACGGTGATCTGTTAGGTGTCCGCAAAAGAATGGAACAGAGGTGGTTTCCAGAAGTCGGCGGCAACTCGCGTGGCCCGGCCTTCCAGCGCGTCGCCGCCGTTGTCGGCTGTCGTGTAGCGACACACCAGGTGGCGGTCCGTGCCGCCGGTATTTCCATACAATGGGTGTCCGCTGCCACCGCCGCCGCTACTGGGCTTGGGCTGCCCGCTCTGCGCCTCTGGACCTCGTCTGCAAAGCGCCCGCCACCACCCACACTGCGCCACCTCAGCTTTCCCTGTCCTTGGCCCGCCACTAGGAACACATACACCCTTACTCTGCCAACCTCAGTCAAGCGAATGGCAAAGGAAACTGCCCACCGTGGCAAGTAATTTCGAAACCAGTTACAGCGAACTGATAACACATTGCCAAACTTTTCCAGTTCCAGTCACGATATGTCCCTGCGATCTGTGAATTAAAGTTATCAGCAACTTCTTTCTGCGCCGTTCCTCTGTGGGCACTTGGCAGTGGTTACTTCATCAGATTTTACCTTTTTGTTTCTTTTTCTGATGTGTCTTTATACTGATCCAATACGATTTCCAGCAAGAAATCTTTTTCGGTTGGAGAGAAGTTTGAAGATTGCGCCTTTTTCTGGTTACTTTTCTCCATATTTACTATAGGAGTCCTTTGAAAATAGATACGGTGTTCGATTAATATCTGCGGTCGACCTAAGTTTAATGTTACATTAACAGAGGGGACAGGGTCTTGAAAGAAGGATATAAGATGAACATCAACAAAAGTAAAACGAGGATAATGGAATGTAGTCGTGTTCACTCGGGTGATGCTGAGGGGATTAGATTAGGAAATGAGACACTTAAAGTAGTAAAGGAGTTTTGCTATTTGGGGAGCAAAATAACTGATGATGGTCGAAGTAGAGAGGATATAAAATGTAGACTGGCAATGGCAAGGAAAGCGTTTCTGAAGAAGAGAAATTTGTTAACATCGAGTATAGATTTAAATGTCAGGAAGTCATTTCTGAAAGTATTTGTATGGAGTGTAGCCATGTATGGAAGTGAAACATGCACAATAAATAGTTTGGACAAGAAAAGAATAGAAGCTTTCGAAATGTGGTGCTACAGAAGAATGCTGAACATTAGATGGGTAGATCACATAACTAATGAGGAGATATTGAATAGAATTGGAGATGAGTTTGTGGCACAACTTGACTAGAAGAAGGGACCGATTGATAGGACATGTTCTGAGGCATCAGCGGATCACAAATTTAGCATTGGAGGGCAGCGTGGAGGGTAAAAATCTTAGAGGGAGACCAAGAGATGAATACACTAAGCAGATTCAGAGGGATGTAGGTTGCAGTAAGTACTGCGAGATGAAGAAGCTTGCACAGGATAGAGTTGCATGGAGAGGTGCATCAAACCAGTCTCAGGACTGAAGACCACAACAACAACAACAACAACAACAACAGTGAGGATTCCTGAAAGAGTTAAAATTTCGTCAGCGACATTTATACAATCGGCTTTTAGCGACTCAATTTCTCGAATGAAATAACAAGTTTGCTGATACCAGTCATGATTTATCTCCACGACGCGTTTCAAAGGTTTAAACCTCCATCATCAGTTGGATTTACATTTGTTAGTGTTACGTGTATGTGCGCGCGCCCGACAGGAATCCCATCGAACATTTATGGGACACAATCGAGAGTCGAGAGTCAGTTCATGAACAAGCCGTCACAGAGGAGAAGGGTGACGCACATCATGTTAATGCCCGCTAGCAGGTGCCCGAAACTTTTGATCAGAGAGTGTATCTCGCATAGCGGGTTGGGTTGCTTTGTCACGGGGTAAACTATTAAGGGGATCAGTAATGGTAATTGCGAGACGTTCATTGAAGCTCTCGTCGATCGGCGTGTTTGCGACGTGAAAGCGCCGGCAGAAGGGGGCGTCGTTCCGATGAGCCTGTGGTCTTCCTCACGGGTGGTCCGAGGCGGCGTCCAGATAAGGAGTGGTGCTAACAAGCTCTCGCGCCAGCACCGGCAGAGACGGGACTAGGCGAGCGCTTTGTCACCGTCTGGCGGGCTGCCACGTCGGCACCTGGCGCCTCACCTGCTGCCCCGCCCACACTGGAGGGAAGCTAGAAAAGGCAGGGGCGTCTCGCGCCGTACTGTTTGCCGGGCGCTGCGGCGAGGCGTGGGAAGTTACACGGCTTTCTGCAGGCGTGTTTGGCCGTCACTCAGGCGCCTCACACACACACACACACACACACACACACACAGAGAGAGAGAGAGAGAGAGAGAGAGAGAGAGAGAGAGAGAGAGAGAGAGAGAATCTACACACTGGGTCTGAAACATGGGGGGAGAGAAACGAAAGGTAGACAAGTGCACTGAAACTGCGACAAATTACGAATTATTTCGTCGAGGAAGTTGAATTTACTGGAATGAATCTTTCACTCTACAGCGATATATGCCGATCTGAAACGTATTAGAAGATGAAAATTGTGCACCGTACCAGGAATCGAATCTGGAGCCTTGTCTTTCATGGTCAGTGACCTTACCAGTGGAGCTATCCAGTGACGACCCGCTCTCACAGCTTTACTTACACCAGTGCCTCTTCTGCTATTTTCCAAACCTCAAGAGGCTTTCCTGAACAGCCCCACTGCAGACTCCTAACTAAGGTACGAGCATATGGGATTGGTTCCCAAATATGTGAGTGGCTCGAAGACTTCTTAAGTAATGTGTGTGTGTTGGGGTTTATGGGCGCTCAACATTCTTAAGTAATAGAACCCAGTACGTTGTCCTCGATGGTGAGTGTTCATCGGAGGTGAGGGTATCATCTGGAGCGCCCCAGGGAAGTGTGGTAGGTCCGCTGTTGTTTTCTATCTACATAAATGATCTTTTGGATAGGGTGGATAGCAATGTGGGGCTGGTTGCTGATGATGCTGTGGTGTACGGGAAGGTGCTGTAGTTGAGTGACTGTAGGAGGATACAAGATGACTTGGACAGGATTTGTGATTGATGTAAAGAATGGCAGCTAACTCTAGATAAATGTAAATTAATGCAGATGAATAGGAAAAAGAACCCCGTAATGTTTGAATACTCCATTAGTAGTGTAGCGCTTGACACAGTCACGTTGATTAAATATTTGGGCGTAATATTGCAGAGCGATATGAAGTGGGACAAGCATGTAATGGCAGTTGTGGGGAAGGCGGATAGTCGTCTTCGGTTCATTGGTATAATTTTGGGAAGATGTGGTTCATCTGTAAAGGAGACCGCTTATAAAACACTAATACGACCTATTCTTGAGAACTGCTCGAGCGTTTGGGATCCCTACCAGGTCGGATTGAGGGAGGACATAGAAGCAATTCAGAGGCGGGCTGCTAGATTTGTTACTGGTAGGTTTGATCATCACGCGAGTGTTACGGAAATGCTTCAGGAACTCGGGTGGGAGTCTTTACAGGAAAGGAGGCGTTCTTTTCGTGAATCGCTACTGAGGAAATTTAGAGAACTAGCATTTGAGGCTAACTGCAGTACAATTTTACTGCCGCCAACTTACATTTCGCGGAAAGACCACAAAGATAAGAGAGAATAGGGCTCGTACAGAGGCATATAGGCAGTCATTTTCCCCTCGTTCTGTTTGGGAGTGGAACAGGGAGAGAAGATACTAATTGTGGTACGAGGTGCCGTCCGCCACACACCGTATGGTGGATTGTGGAGTATATATGTAGATGTAGATGTAGAAACAGGCACTCCATGAAGGTAGGAGAGAGAGGTACTGGCATTCCCAGAGAGCTCAGTTGATAATAGTATTGCCCGTGGAAGGCAAGGTTCCGGGCTTGAGCCCCGAGTTTTTTGCCAGAATCTTTGAAACCAGTAGTATTCTTACATTTTAAACAGAAAATGTAATTCTGTAAGCGGCTGATTCTGGTCAGCTCATTAACTGTTCCTTCGCCGACCGTGACGCAATTGGCCACCTAGCAGGCCGTGAGCGTCACGAAGGCCTAGGTCGATCCGGCAGCTGCACTGGCGAGCATTCGCAGAGCTAAGAAGAACAAAACGGATTTACTACGGGATGGCTTGCACAATCTAAATAGATATGATAATATGTTGATAAACTGCACCACACGATTTCCCTACGCTTGCTGGAACAACGTAGCCCGCGCACCTTTTTTTCTTGGAAGATCCGTTTGCTTTACAGGTGAAAAATGCACGCAGCTGACTTACGTTCTTCGTAGATGGGAGAGCCAGCCATGACAAAACTTTTCCATCTGGCAAGCAAGATGTACGACACAGGCAAAATGGCGAAATATCCTCAGACTTCAAGAAGAATGTAATGGTTCAAATGACTCTGAGCACTGTGGGACTTAACATCTGAGGTCATCAGTCCCCTAGACTTTGAACTACTTAAACCTAACTAACCTAAGGACATCATACACATCCATGCCCGGGGCAGGATTCGAACCTGCGACTGTAGGTCGCGCGGTTCCACGCTGAAGTGCCTAGAAGCGCTCGGCCACATCGGCCGGCAGTACCTCTTCTACTATTTTCCAAACCTCACAGAGGCTCTCCTGAATAGCTTGCAAAACAGGCACTCCATGAAGGTAGGAGAGAGAGAGAGAGTTACTGTCATTCCCAGAAAGCTCAGTTGGTAATAGTATGGTCCGCGGATGGCAAGGTTCCGGGTTCGAGTCCCGAGTTTTTTTGCCAGAGACTTTGAAACAAGTAGTATTCTTACATGTTAAACAGAAAGTGTAATTCTGTAAGCTGCTGATTCTGGTCGGCTCATTAACTGTTCCTTCGCCGACCGTGACGCAGTTGAGCGACCTAGCGGGACCGTGAGCGTCACGAAAGCCTAGGTCGATCCAGCAGCTGCAACGGCGAGCATTCGCACAGCTAAGAACAAAAGGGATTTACTATAGGATGCTTGCATAATGTAAATAGATATGATAAGACGTTGATAAACTGCACCACACGATTTCACTATGCTTGCTGGAACAACGTAGTCCGCACTTTTTTTTGGAAGATCCGTTTGCTTTACAAGTGAAAAATGCGCACTGCTGACTTATGTTCTTCGTAGATGGGAGAGCCAGCCATGACAAAACTTTTCCATCTGGCAAGCAAGATGTACGACACAGCGAAATATCCGCAGACTTCAAGAAGAATGTAATGGTTCAAATGACTCTGAGCACTGTGAGACGTAATATCTGAGCTCATCAGTCCACTAGACTTAGAAATACTTAAATCTAACCAACCTAAAGACATCACACACATCCATGCCTGAGGCAGGATTCGAACCTGCGACCGTAGCAGCAGCGCAGTTCCGGACTGAAGCGCCTAGAACCGCTCGGCAACAACGGCCGGCAAGAATGCATTAATTCCAACTCCAAATAGAACAGCTGCTGAATGGTGTAAAAATTACCGAACTATCAGTTTAATAAGTCACGGTTGCAAAACACTAACACGAATTCATTACAGAAGAATGGGAAAACTAGAAGAAACCGACCTCGGGGAAGATCAGTTTGGATTCCGGAGAAATATAGTAACAGACGAGGCAATACTGACCTTACGAGTTCTCACAGATCATGAGCTATAGAAAGGCAAACCTAAGTTTATAGCATTTGTAGACTTACGGAAAGATTTTGAAACTGTTGACTCAAAGTTTTTCAAACTCTAAAGGTGGCAGGGGTAAAATACATGAAGCGAAAGGCTATTTACAATTAGTACTGAAGCCAGATGGCACCTATAAGAGTTGACGAAAAGTCATGTAGTAAAACAGAAGTGATTTATGGCGTTCCCCATGGTATTGTTACAGGCCCTGTGCTGTTCATCATCTATATAAACGATTGTGGAGACAATCTGAACAGCCGTCTTAGGTTGTTTGCAGATGATGCTATCGCTTATCGAGTAGTAAAGTCATCAGAAGATAAAAACAAATTGCAAAACGATTTAGAAAAGATATCTGTATGGTGCGAAAATTGGCAATTGACCCTAAATAACGAAAAGTGTGAGGTCATCCACATGAGTGCTAAAAGGAATCTTCTGAACAATTACACCGTAAATCAGTCAAGTCTAAAGGCCGCAAATTTAACTAAATACCTAGATATTACAATTACGAACAATTTAAATTGGAAGGAACACACAGGAAAAGTTGTGGGAAGGCTAACCAAAGATTGCGCTTTATTGGCAGGACACTTAAAAAATGTAACAAATCTGCTAAGGAGACTGCCAACACTACGCTTGTCCGTCCTTTCTTAGAACAATCCTGCGCGGTATGGGATCCTTACCGGACAGGATCGACGGAGCACACCGAGAAAGTTCAACGAAGGGCAGCACGTTTTGCACTATCGCGAAATAGGGCAGAGTGCGTGACTGAAATGATACAGGATTTGGGATCATTAAAACAAAGGAGTTTTTCTTTGCGGAGGAATCTTCTCACGATATTCCAGTCACCAACTTTCACCTCCGAATGCGAAAATATTTTGTTGACACCGACCTACATAGGGACAAACGATCACCGTGATGAAGTAAGGGAAATCAAATCTCGTACGAAAATATATACGTGTTCGTTCTTTCCGTGTCTACACGTAATTGGAATAATAGAGAATTGTGAAGGTCGTTCGATGAACCCTGTGCCAGGCACTTAAATGTGATTTGCAGAGTATCCACGTAGATGTAGAGGGGCAGGAAAGAGAGCAATGGTTGAGAAGGGAATGAGACGGGGTTTTAGCCTACCCCGCTGTTACTAAATCTGTGTATTTTGCAAGCAAAGGAAACAAAAGAAAATTTGAAGTAGCAATTGAAGTTCAAGGAGAAGAAATAAAAAGTTTGAAGTTTGCGATGACGTTGTATTCCTGTCAGAGACTACAGTGGACTTGAAAGAGCAAATGAACGGAATAGACAGTTTCTTGAAAGGAGGATATAAGACGAACATCAACAAAACCAAAACAAAGGTAGTCCAGTTAAATCAGGTGATGCCAAGGGAGTTCGATTAGAAAACGAGGCACTCGAAAGAGTAGACGAGTTTTACTATTTGGGCAGCAAAATCATTGATGATGGCTGAAGTAGAGATGATATAAAATGTAGAATGACAAGAAAAGCGTTTCTGAAGAACAGAAATTTGTTAGCGTGGAACATAGATTTAAGTATTTGTATGGAGTGTAGCCATGCATGGAAGTGAAGCATAGACGACAAACAGTTTCGACGAGGAGAGTAGAAACTTTCAAAATGTGGTGCTGCAGAAGAATGTTTAAGGTTATATGGGTAGATCACGTAACTAATGAGTAGGTACTGAATGTAATCGGGGAGAAAAGAAATTGTGCACATCCTGACTGGAAGAAATTGGAAATTTGTAGCAAGGTCTTACGGGACCAAACTGTTGAGGTCATCGGTCCCTAAGCTTACGCACTACTTAATCTAACTTAAAGTAACTTACGCTAAGGACAACACACACACTCATGCCCGAAGGGGGTGGGAGTCGCGCGGACCGTGACAAAGTGCCCTACACCCCGCGGCCGACTGGAAGAGGGAATCGGTTGGTAGGACACATTTTGAGACATCAAGGGACCAGCAATTTGGTACTGGAGAGTAACATGGATGGTAAAAATCGTAGAGGGAAACCAAGAGATGAATACAGTAAGCAGATTCAGAAGGATGTAGGTTGTAGTAGTTACTTGGAGATGAAGAGGCACAGGATGGAGGAGTATGGAGAGCGTCATCAAACCAGCCTTCGGTCTGAAGACAACAACAACATAGCATTTCTACATTTTTTCGTTAGTATGTGATAGGTGATATTTAATATAAACCGTCAGCTCAGGACGTTTGACTGGATGAACAACGTGCATTTTCCTTGTGTTTCCATTTGCTTACCGTCAGCTCCAGAAAGTACACATGTTAGGTTACCCCGGATAATTAAATTGTGTGCTAGTACAGAAGAGTGAATATCAGTTTTGTGTCATATTTACGTCAATGGTGTATTGTGATAGGAATAAAAAGTAGGGGTGGTATTCAAAAAAGACGTACTGCTGTTTGTACATTCTTACGAAAAAAGATCAGAAAGAAAGAGCCGTGCTGGATAATGTCCCCCGGTAGCTAAACAACATTTGCTTGATAGATTTTTTTCTATTTTACTTACGTACAAAAAGTTATATGGAGTGGTCAAGATGAAAGGGATCTCACCCACTTACTCATTATTAATCCAAAAAATATCTTGCGACGCGTTTCGAGTCGCTAGTGTTAATCTAGACGCATCAAGGAATATAAAATCATTTACATGTTGTTAACGTTACTAAACCTGTTAAATGGACTGTGCGGCTGGTCCCGGCGGAGGTTCGAGTCCTCCCTCGGGCATGGGTGTTTGTATTTGTCCTTAGGATAATTTACGTTAAGTAGTGTGTAAGCTTAGGGACTGATGACCTTAGCAGCTAAGTCCCATAAGATTTCACACACATTTGGAACCTGTTAAATAGATTATCGCTAATTTGTTCTGCTATTAGGGTCCTCATTAGCTGTAGATCGAATGCCTCCTGCATGTTGTATCAGCCCGTGAATACACACAAACAAAGTTGACACTCGGCGCGGTCGCTGATGGGAGCGATTGTAAAGGCTTTTCACTTTTACAGTCGCTCCCATCAGCCACCGCGCCGAGTGTCAACTTTGTTTGCGCGAATGTTACAAAAGCAGTAGGTACACGATCTGAAGTTAACGAAGAACCTGGCAGCTCAAAAAACCAGTGATAATGTAGTTACTAATTTTTATGAAGAACTTTTTTTGCGTCTTAATGCATGAAGATAGCACTAACGACTCGAAAAGCGTCCCAAATGAATTGACGTTATAAGACATAATGCAAAAGGACCACTGTTGGTTGCGTTGCATACATTTTACAGTTCATCCGTATTTATGGTAACTAATCAGCCAGACACATATTGCTGTGAATCTCTTTTAGTTTTCCTCTAGTCATCCTTGTGTTTTAATTGATGGTTTTCGCACGTCGCCCGCATCTCGTGGTCGTGCGGTAGCGTTCTCGCTTCCCACGCCCGGGTTCCCGGGTTCGATTCCCGGCGGGGTCACGGATTTTCTCTGCCTCGTGATGGCTGGGTGTTGTGTGCTGTCCTTAGGTTAGTTAGGTTTAAGTAGTTCTAAGTTCTAGGGGACTGATGACCATAGATGTTAAGTCCCATAGTGCTCAGAGCCATTTGAACCATTTTTCGCACGTCTCCCTGTTTGTGACGTTGTTTCCCGTGTTGAGAGCTAGTGTGACTGAACAGATGGTCGTGTGTGAGATCGGGGGAGAGGGAGAGAGAGTGCGATTTTATCTCAGTTGGCCTTCCAGTTCTTTTATCGCATTATCTACGTTTTAACGAAATTCGTTTCAATTGATCTCCGTATGGGGGCTGATAACCTCGATATTGATCACCCCTAAAGCGTCCCCCCTCGCCGCACAATACGAAGGATTGCACTGTATGATACACTGTGCCAAAAGTCGTGGTATAGCGATATGCACATATACACATGGCGGTAGTATCACGCACACAAGGTATAAAAGGGCAGTGTATTAGCGGAGAAATTTTTACTCAGATGATTGATCTGGAAAGGTTTCCGACGTGATTGGGGCCGCACGACAGTAATTAACAGACTTTGAACGCGGAATGGCAGTTTCAGCTAGACGGTTGGGACATTCTATTTCGGAAATCGTTAGAGAATTCAGCATGACAGTGTCAAGAGTATGGCGAGAATACCACATTTCAGATATTGCCTCTCATCACTGACAGTGTAGTGGCCATCGGCCCTCGATGAACGACGGAGAGCAGCGGCGTTCGCGTAGAGGTGTCAGTGCTAACAGACTAGCAACACCTCGTGAAATAACACCAGAAAGCGATGTGGGACGTGCGATAAACGTATCCGTTAGGGCAGCGAGCCGAAATTTTGCCTTAATGGACCATGGCAGCAGACGACCGACGCGAGTGCCTCTGCTAACAGCACGACATCGCCTGCAGCGCCTCTGCATGCGTACCCATATCAGCTGGACCTTTGACGATTGAAAAATCGTTGCCTGGTCAGATGAGTCCCGATTTCAGTTGATAAGAGGTGATGGTAGGGTTCAAGTGTTGTGCAGACCCCACGAAGCCATAGACCCAAGTTGTCAAGAGAGCACTGTGCGAGTTAGTGGTGACTCCGTAATGGTATAGGCTGTGTTTACATGGAATGAACTGGGGCCTCTGGTCTAGCTGAAGTTATCATTGACAAGAAATGGTTACGTTCGGCTACTTGGACACCACTTTCAACCAACATTTACGGGACATAATAGAGAGGTCAGTTCGTGCACAAAACCCTGCACTGGCAACACTTACGCAATTATGGATGGCTGTAGAGGCAGCATGGCTCAGTATTTCTGCAAGGGACTTCAAACGACTTGTTGAGTGTAGAGTGTTGTACCGTAGGAATCAAGGGAGAGGAGGATGTTTGGTGGTTGGTGTCAACTTTCTACAACACAACTACACACATACGAAGGTGAGTCAAATGAAAAACTTAAAATTGTAATAACAAATCGAAATTTCGCACCGTTATCCTGTAAGTAGGTAAGCGTGCTACAAACAGCGCGCAGAATGGCCTGTAGGTGGCAGCATAGTGCAGATGCACACATACCGTCGTAGTATAAAAATGGCCGCCCCACTTGCGACTTGCACCAAGGAAGAACAGCGTTCTGTTATTCGGTTTTTGCGTAGTGAAGGTGTGAAACCTACCGAAATTCATCGACGAATGAAGATTCAGTCCGGTGATGTTTGTTTGTCACACCAGCAAGTCTACGAATGGAGTAGGAAGTTCGCAAATGGTGTGACATCACTGGAAGATGCTTCTCGTCCAGGTCAGGCACAACGAGTTGTGACTCCACAGAACACTGCAGCAGTTGAAGCCATAGTGAAGGAAAACCAACCGCCGAGTGACACTGAATGACATTGCAGCATGTTCAAGATTATTGGGTCAGCACACCACATTGTGCATGATGTGCTCCAGTTTCACAAAGTGTCTGCAAGATGGGTGCCACGGCAGCTGACTCCTGATATGAGAGAACGACGTGTTGGTGCTTGTGAAGAACTTCTTCGGCGCTTTGAACGAGAAGGTGATGGCTTCCTTGCAAGAATCGTTACTGGGGACGAAACCTGGGCTCACTTCCACCAACCGGAAACGAAGAGAGCGAGCAAGGAATGGCGCCATTCCTCATCACCAAAACCAAAGAAGTTTCGAACAGACCCATCAGCAGGGAAGGTTATGCTGACTCTCTTTTGGGACGAAAACGGCGTCATTTTGGAGCATTACATGCGTAGAGGGACCACTGTCACCAATGCATCATAAACTGATCTTCTAAAAAAATCATCTGCGGCCTGCGATCAAATCAAAGCGACGTGGATTGGTGTCAGCAGGTGTCCTTTTGCAACATGACAAGGCAAGGCCCCACACTGCCTGTACAACAGTTGCAACGATCACAGACCTGCATTTTGAGAGTCTTACTCATCCACCATGCTCACCAGACCTTGCCCCAAGTGATTTTCATTTGTTTGGACCACTCAAAGACGCAATGGGAGGAAAGAAGTGCCGTTCTGACGAAGAGGTACTCCACCCGGTGCATGAGTGGTTGCACGGACTACCAAAACAATATTTTTCTAAAGGAATTTATGCACTTTGTAAGCGCTGGAAGGCTTGCATTGAGCGTGGGGGAGATAATGTTGAAAAGTGATACAGTTTTGTACCACTTCTGAACAATAAATAATATTTAAAAAATATATTTAAGGTTTTCATTTGACTCACCCTCGTATATTAACAGGGTTCTTTGTTTATATACATAGGAAGCTCTTTAAGAGAGTCCATGTGTTGTGGTACAAGCTCTTCCGCAGTAGTCCACTTTTCCTCACTGCTAGTGAAGTACAAGTCCCGCTATGAACACTACTCCGGTCGCTATAGACTCTCGTAGTCACTGATGTGAACTGACAGACGCCAACTAGAATAGTGACTCAGCTAGTAACTGAATTAGTAACTGAGAGACTGAGACCCTCCGGCCAGCGGCGGTGGTCTAAATACTTGCGGTCGACAGCGCGTTGGCGGCCTGTTGCTTGCGAGTCTGTCTTTGGCCTCTCTCCTGATAGGCGTGCTTGATACAGCGCCTACTATCAATCTTCTTGCTACATGTTAGCCGATCTGTGTGCTGGCGACAGTTTACGCCAGCACACTGAGTCCGTGCCACGCCGAGTTGCTGCACTATACTCGGCAATAGGAGGTCCGACACGATATTACGAGGTATCCAATGACTTTTGTCAACTCAGCGTAATTCGTATAGAACTTGCCCTGGAACTAATTCCTGTTGTCATCGGCCGTTGCGATGTGAATCGCAGCTGTAGGACAGACAATATACTGTCGAACAACGTGTTAATTATGTTCCTTGAGGTGTGTTCCACTGTTCCGATAAACATCTGTCAGCCAGTAGCGCCACACGGGCGCTGCTTGTTGCAGCCGAGTGGCACGGCCGGACGTGGGTAACCCGAGCCCGCCGTCCGTATAGTGTGAGCGCTCGTAACGGGCGCGGTGATCACTGTGCCCCGAGAGCGGCTCGGCCAGCGTGGAAGCTCATCTACTTAACACAGTGGGAGGGCGGTCTCGCAGCCGCGCTGGCTCGTTCTCCCGGAATAAAGTAGAAGCAGTTATGCTAGTGCTGGCGAGAGTCTAACAAAGGCAGCTCCGCGATGCCATCGAGACAGAGGTTCTCCTAATGAATGGCCGGCCACTTCGGCGCGGTCGGCCGCGGGTCGTTTAACAAGTCGGCGCAGATGTCTCCTCGGCTAACTTATCTTCCTTTTTAATTTACTTTTCCCTTGCCGCGTAGTTGTGGCTACTCCTGCGACCATAAATATCGGAAGTAATTTCAGACACGCACTTTAACCCATGCAGAGCTAACCGAGAGAGGTAATGTAGAGTTTCACACGCCGAATTCTCCTGCATCCAGCCATCGTGATATATACTATCCAAAGTTCCTGAAAACCATTTGAGGCGTTGCTGGCTTGGCTGCCTCCTTCAACAAGGTCTTGGGCACTTAACTTCTCTATTGTTCTCCCACTGAAATTGTGTTCGTATCCCGTGATCTCCATGTCGATGAAACGTTAAACTCTAATCTTCCTTCCTGCAAATCGAGAATTGGGTGGCACTCATCTGCAGGTGTTTATTTTATGGTAAATCTCCTCTATAGAAATCAGCATGCATTCCGCAAATAGAGATCCTGCGAAACTCACCTCGCCCTGTTGTTCCTTCACGAGATTCACATTCACAGTGCCGTAGACAATGGCGCTCAGGTTGATGCCGTGTTGCTTGACCTCACAATAGTATTTGGCACCATCCCGCACTGCCGTTTAGTAAAAAAAAAAAAAAAAAGAGCTTATCGAGTTTCGGAGCAGAACTGCGACTGGGTTCAAGACTTCCTTGCAGACAGAACTCAGCACGTCACTCTTAACGGAACAAAATCGACAGAGATAATTTCCTGTGTACCCCAAGGCAGTGTGATAGGACCATTAATGATAACAATATACAGGATGATCCACTGACAGTGACCAGGCCAAATATCTCACGAAATAAGCATGAAACGAAAAATCTACAAAGAACGAAACTCGTCTAGCTCGAAGGGGGAAACCAAATGGCGCTATAGTTGGCCCGCTAGTTGGCGCTGCCATAGGTCAAACGGATATCAACTGCGTTTTTTAAAATAGGAACCCCCATTTTTATTACATATTCGTGTAGTACGTAAAGAAATATGAATGTTTTAGTTGGACCACTTTTTTCGCTTTGTGATGGATATCGCTGTATTAGTCACAAACGTATAAGTACGTGGTATCACGTAACATTCCGCCAGTGCGAACGGTATTTGCTTCGTGATACATTACTCGTGTTAAAATGGACCGTTTACCAATTGCGGAAAAGGTCGATATCGTGTTGATGTAAGGCTATTGTGATCAAAATGCCCAACGGGCGTGTGCTATGTGTGCTGCTCGGTATCCTGGACGACATCATCCAAGTGTCCGGACTTTTCACCGGATAATTACGTTATTTAAGGAAACAGGAAGTTTTCAGCCACATCTGAAACGTCAACCACCACCTGCAACAAGTAATGATGCCCAAGTAGGTGTTTTAGCTGCTGTCGCGGCTAATCCGCACATCAGTAGCAGACAAATTGCGCGAGAATCGGGAATCTCAAAAACGTCGGTGTTGAGAATGCTACATCAACATTGATTGCACCCGTACCATATTTCTATGCACCAGGAATTGCATGGCTACGATTTTGAACGTCGTGTACAGTTCTGCGACTGGGCACAAGAGAAATTGCGGGACGATGACAGATTTTTTGCACGCAATATATTTAGCGACGAAGCGTCATTCACCAACAGCGGTAACGTAAACCGGCATAATATGCACTATTGGGCAACGGAAAATCCACGATGGCTGCGTCAAGCGGAACATCAGCGACCTTGGCGGGTTAATGTACGGTGCGGCATTATGGGCATTATTGGCCCCCATTTTGTCGATGGCAATCTAAATGGTGCAGTGTACGCTAATTTCCTTCGTAATGTTCTACGATATTACTACAAGATATTTCACTGCATGACAGAATGGCGATATACTTCCAATATGATGGATGTCCGGCACATAGCTCGTGTGCGGTTGAAGCGGTATTGAATAGCATATTTCATGACAGGTGGATTGGTCGCCGAAGCACCATACCATGATCCGCACGTTCACCGAATCTGACATCCCTGGATTTCTATCTTTGGGGAAAGTTGAAGGATATTTGCTATCGTGATCCACCGACAACGCCTGACAACATGCGTCAGCGCATTGTCAATGCATGTGCGTATATCACGGAAGGCGAACTACTCTCTGTTGAGAGGAATGTCGCTACACGTATTGCCAAATGCATTGAGGTTGACGCACATCATTTTGAGCATTAATTGCATTAATGTGATATTTACAGGTAATCACGCTGTAACAGCATGCGTTATCAGAAATGGTAAGTTCACAAAGGTACATGTATCACATTGGAACAACCGAAATAAAGTGTTCAAACGTACCTACGTCCTGTATGTTAATTTAAAAAACCTACCTGTTACCAACTGTTCGTCTAAAATTGTGAGCCATATGTTTGTGATTATTACAGCGCCATCTATCGCAAAGCGAAAAAAGTGGTCCAACTAAAACATCCATATTTCTTTGCGTACTACACGAATGTGTAATAAAAATGGGGGTTCCTATTTTTTAAAAAAAGCTGTTGATATCCGTTTGACATATGGCAGCGCCATCTAGCGGTCCAACCATAGCGCCATCTGGTTTCCCCCTTCAAGCTAGACGAGTTTCGTTCTTTGTAGGTTTTTCGTTTGACGCTTATTTCGTGAGATATTCGGCCCGGTCACTGTCAATGGACCACCCTGTATATAATTGATCTAGTAGAAAGCGTCGGATGCTGTTTAAGGTTGTTTGCAGACGATGCGGTTGTCTGTAAGAAAGTAGCAATGCCACAAGGTAGTGGCGATTTGCGGAATGGCCTCTAGAGAATTGATGCGTGGTGCAGGCTCTGGCAGTTGATCCTGAATGTAAATAAATGAAACATATTGCGCATTCATAGGAAAAGAAATCCACTACTGTATAGCTACACTATTGATGACAAACCGCTGCACATTATCTGCCGTAAAACATATAGAAGTAACTACCCGGAGCGACCTTAAGTGGAAAGACCATATAAAACAAATAGTGGGAAAAGCAGATGTCAGATTCGTAGAAGAGTCTTAACGAAAAATAACTCATCCACGAAGGAAATGGCTTATAAGGCGCTTGTTCGACGCATTTTTGAGTGTTATTCATCTATCGGCGATCCCTACCAGACAAGACTGATAAAAGAGATAGAGAGCATCCAACGAAGAGCGGCACGTTTCGTCACGGGTTCGTTTAGTCAGCACGAGAGTGTTACGGAGATGCTCAACAAACTCCAATGGCAGACGTTACAAGAGAGGCGTTGTGTATAACGGAGAGATTTACTGTTGGAATTTCGAGAGAGCACTTTCCGAGAGGAGTCGGACAACACATTACTTCCCCCTACATACGTCTCGCGTAATGACCGTGACGAGAAAATTCGAGAAATTAGAGCCAGTACAGAGGCTTAACGACAGTCATTCTTCCCACGCGCTATTCGCTAGTGGAAAAGGGTTTGAGGGCTCAGTTAGTCACCAAACACCATTATGTGGCTTGCGGAGTATGATGTAGATGTACATGTAGATGTACATGAACAGTATGGGCTCTCTGATGAAATCTAACAGCGTATCAGCAATCGTGAACATACACATGGTAGTTTTGCCTGTCCATTATGGTAAGACTTTCCTACTCCTGTTCATGCAGCTACGTCACTTGCGTCAGGTATTAGGGTACAACGGGGCTATCTCGCTCATGGGCTTACATTCCAACAGTGTACTAGTTCCTCACAGAGTGAAGGTCGTGTAGCTTTCATTGTGTGCCAGTATCTCTGTGTCGGCGCGTGTGGTTGTAATAACGGTGATCGATTATTGCTATAGTTGAAGAATAAGACCCCAACAAATTAACGTATACCATGGGCAATAGCTTGAAATTTTAAACTCTTGCTGTTAGTTGCATGAGAACACAGGTTATGTGGTGTGTATGTCAACAAATATTGCTGGCTTTTTACACAAAGATCTGATTAGCCGCGTCTTTCGAAATGTCTGTACAAGGGGCTATTTCGCCCCGTACATGTGGGACTACGTCTGCTCAGTCATATTATTAGTTCAATTGATGTTCTACTGCGAAATTCTAGAGAACACGTCTCCTTGGTTTCTTTTCAGATGATCCGTACATGCAAAAGGAAAAAGTAAAGTGCTTCATTGTCCGAGGAAGATACGAAACAAGTAGTAACAAGTGTTATTGGCAGCTCCTCTGGATAAAGTGTAAGCAATGTGCTACGTAGGTTCATTCAACGTGTATGGGCGCAAAAGGACGACAAAGGTGTACTTGTGATTAATGCTTGTGTTTTTGGCACTAAAATACACTGGGTGGAATAGCCTCGTGAATGTGCGGAATAGGCCCACCTTTTTTATGTACGGTGATTTCTGCCTCCTTCGGATGTTTAACACTTTTTTCATGTAAAGGTATTTCAACCATCTGTGTACTGGAATCTATTCACAACTGACATACCATAATTGTATCACATTCACAGATTTTTTTAAATGTTTCATGCGTATTATATAGGGCTTACAGCTGAAATGAGTGGAGTAGCCCCGCTTTACCCTAATCATCCAAAGGAACATTCGATTTATGTGGAAAACGGGACACTTTCGGGCACACAAGTGGAGGTACCCCGTGTCTCTCTCTTCCTGCGCTTCACTCGCGAACGGAACTGATGGGAGGGATAAGTGTCTTGCGCAGAAAATACCCACCGTCGCACAGTGTGCTGCGTTTTGCGTCTCGCCGACGTAGCTGAAAATGAAACTGAGATGTCTCACCGATAAGGCATTGTTTATAATCGTACACGCGTCAGTAATGGGAAGTTTGATAACATATAGAAAAAATGTGGTTGAAGTAGATAATGTCTACTGAAAATAGTCGTAGGTTCAGCTACTACTCACGATAACACATGCGCAGTCCGCGAACTACACCTTTTATTTTGAGCAGACTGTCACCTCTTGCAGGGAGCGGTTTCTTCTTTGGGCCAGCTGTGTTTAAGCGGCCCTTGACCGTTCCAGAACAGTTAAGAATTCTGCCACTCGAGAGATTCTGCAACATGGGTCTGTATCGCTCTCCTTCAATGACTGTCGTGTCATACTGTAAATTCCCAATATCTTTAAGAAGTCTCTCTCTCTCTCTCTCTCTCTCTCTCTCTCTCTCTCTCTCTCTCTCTCTACCTTGGTGTTTTTCCCGGCCACCTTAGCAGGACTGGTAAGAAACCTTGAAGAAACGAACGAAAGAAGGAAGCTTGCCTTGAGATTAAATATCAACGTCCAATTTAATGTAGACGAACTCTAACTTGCGTATTTTTCAGTACTTCCGCGCACGTTTTGAAAGACCTGTAAATAGAACACAGGGCAAAAAAATGCTTCATATTAATTCATCGAACATTCCGAAATTACAAAAGTTGGCACTGCTGAAGTTGGAATGTGGGTATACATGACTTATTCTTTGAGATAGGTAAAATGGTAACGTATTCAGGCATTCGTAAAGAGCAATGACATCTGTTAAGGCTCCAAGTACGTAGTAAGGAATGGCCTCACATAGCATATTTGACCCCGGAAACAGAACCCGTTTAAAATGCTGCAGTGTCATAGAAACAGAACGCCCCCCAGTAACTGCGAGCGCATCCTTTCCGATTTTTGTAGTCATTTATAGGTATCTTGAAAAACATAATAATATTGTCATGCCACTCACACAAAGCCACGGAAGACTCTCTTCTATTGGGTTGGGTTGGGTTGTTTGGGGAAGGAAACCACACAGCGAGGTCATCGGTCTCATTGGATTAGGGAAGGACGGGGAAGGAAGTCGGCCATGCCCTTTCAAAGGAACCATCCCGGAATTTGCCTGGAGCGATTTAGGGAAATCACGGAAAACCTAAATCGGGATGGCCGGACGCGGGATTGAACCGTCGTCCTCCCGAATGCGAGTCCAGTGTCTAACCACTGCGCCACCTCGCTCGGTACTCTCTTCTATTCATCAGTTTATATTCATTATAGGTTTTATATCTTACCCAATCGCGTCAATTGTGTAGAAGTGACAGTTCAGTAAGACAAACAATTGAAGGTGTTTTACAGCTACAAATACCGCTTATTTAACTTTAAAGATGTTGTAAATAAATCTTCGACCTTTATTTGCAAGTCAGTAATTCTCCAACTTAATCACAAAGTTGTCTAATGAAGCCTGCCTTAGAAGTGCTTGTATGAAGGCAAATAGTGTATGCTGTTGGTGACAGCCGGCGGCAACACCCGTTATTGTTTGACTGCACGATTGGCGAACAACCAGTGACAATACTCGCAGGCATATATATTATGTATATTGGAGTAGATGTACGGACCTTTTTAAAATTGAACGACTACGTATAACTTGTCGGAGGACATATGGATGCCAAACTGACACGCACTCGAAGAATCCCCTGAAAGTGTAGTAGTACACCTACGAGGTCGACACTTGATTATTGATCTTCAGTCTGGGACCCTTACCAGGTATCATTGACAGAGAAAGTAGAGCAGATCCAAAGAACCCCTGCAGTTGCTTAGCGAGCGAGAAAACGTCACGGAGATGCCTTACCATTTCCACTGGCAGACGCTACAAGAAAGACGCTCGTAAAGGAGACGTTTACCGTCAAAATTCCGAGTGAGTACGACGCTATAGGAGTCAATCACCATTAGCGTGGAGATGGGGGGGGGGGGGGGAGGGGGGGATGGAATGGGGAGGGGGCAGGTACGGCAAATGACAATGGTATACGAAATACCCTCCCCTTCACATACGACGAGGTAGCTTCAGCAGTATACATTCACTCGTAGATAATAATAACTCTTGCACCATCTACTTAGTTCTCTAGCTTGTTCACTATGTAGTTCAATAAATCGTGCTCTAGAATGTCTGTATGAAGGCAGAGGGTATGGGGTATTGATGACACCAATTCATTACGGGAAGTTGGTAACATTAATGTTCGCCCCCGGTAGCTGAGTGGTCAGCGCGACAGAATGTCAATCCTAAGGGCCCGGGTTCGATTCCCGGCTGGGTCGGAGATTTTTGGGTGTTGTGTTGTCCTAATCATCATCATTTCATCCCCATCGACGCGCAAGTCGCCGAAGTGGCGTCAAATCGAAAGACCTGCACCGGGCGAACGGTCTACCCGACGGGAGGCTATAGTCACACGACATTTAAAGTAACATTAATTACAAGAATGGCGGTTGCCGCATAACGGAAAAAGCCATGAGAATTAGTTTATTAAGACCACCACCTGCAAGCCAAACGGATGTTTCAAAAATAGAAGCTTTGAGATCGTCGCTCCCGTAAGCGTGGCGAGCAAACTAGGCACATCTTCCGGCTTGTCTTACGTGAGGAGCGATTGCTGCTCGGGGCTCTATTTCTTTCGACACAAAGCCAGGCAGCGGTAGTCCCTCCATTGTTCGTGTCCCGTGGAAAGCTTTAGCCCGTGACAAATGGTCCGCAGCAGCCGGAGAAGTAATGCCGGCAAATGGGAGGCGCCGGTCGCGCGCCGCAGATTATGGAAATGGGGGAACCCCCTGAGCTCGGCTCACGTCGGCTCTGTCCGGCGCAGGTCGTCATTTGTCTGCCGGCCTGTCGTCGCGCGCGGACGCTGGTGGCGCTAGCGCTGCGCACTACCCTCCCTGTCCACCACCCCTGTTGCGCTGTAGCGGTGAGAAGGGTTCAGGGTAGAAAACAAGAGGATGAGGATTAGTTAGTGATGCATGCACACTTAAATACCTCAAGGGCTCGCCCTCCCATTGCACGTGGCTGACAAACGTTGGTGAGAGTGGATGGATTCACAAAGATGTACACGGTGCGTAAACCTGTCTGAGAATATATGGACACAAACGCGTTTATTTTGTTTTCTGTCCATTTTCAGCGTTTCTAAATATGGAAGAATATCCATTATAAAAAACTTCTGAAAGTGAAACAATACTTAAAACGCGACAAGATAGAAATGTGGGTCGGAACAGGACTCGAAAGTCGTGTGAAGTTTGAGAAGAATGAATTAAGAGTTGATAGTAAGCTGCGGCTTTGAGTCACTCTGAGGGACCGTTAGCTGGAACAGTACTGTCCTTGGAGGGAAGATGTCCTCGTTCGACTCCCCAGTCAAGGATACAGATTAAGACCTTGTAGGTGAATTTAATTGATTCTCGAGTTACCAACTAAGTAGTGTTGTCGTGTTGTCGCAAGGTTTCGAGAACGAGATTTTTACCTGTCGGATGTGTGGGTTCATGTTGAGTGTTGGTGATGGCTGTCTATTACGACAGTTGCCTTCGCCGCTTTCACATCAGAACGTTCCCGAAGTATTTTTGCTGTTGCCGCATTACATGCGTATCTCACTTGGAATCAGCTGTCCAAAATGACAAAATCGTCATATGGGCCTATTCATACTCTGTAGAGCCAAATAAACTGATACCCCTGCCTAATATCGTGTAGAGCCCCTGTGGGCACGCAGAAGTGCCGCAACACGACGTGACATGGACTCGAGTAATGTCTGAAGTAGTGCCGGAGGGAACTGATACCATGAATCCTGCAGGGCTGTCAATAAATCCGTAAGAGTACGAGGGGGTGGAGATCTCTTCTGAACAGCACATTGCAAGGCGCCCCAGATATGCTCAATAATGTTCATGTCTGGGGTGTCTGGCGGCCAGCACTCAGAAGAGTGTTCCTGGAGCCACTCTGTAGTAATTCTGGACGTCTGGGGTGTCGCAGTGTCCTGCTGGAACTGCCCTGGTCCGTCGGAATGCACAATGGACATGAATGGATGCAGGTGATCAGACACGATGTTTATGTACGTGTCACCTGTCAGATTCGCATGTAGACTTATCAGGGGTCCCATATCACTCCAAATGAACACGCCCCACACCACTACACAGCCTCCACCAGCTTGAGCAGTCCCCTGCTGACATGCAGGGTCCATGGATTCATGAGGTTGTCTCCATACCCGTACACGTCTATCCGTCGATACAGTTTCAAACGAGACTCGTCCGACCAGGCAACATGCTTCCAGTCATCAACAGTCCAACGTCGGCGATGAGGAGCACAGGTGAGGCGTAAAGCATTCTGTCATGAAGTCATCAAGGGTACGCGAGGGGTCCTTCGGCTCCGAAAGCGCTTATCGATGATGTTTCGTTAAATGGTTCGCACGCTGACACTTGATGGCCCAGCATTGAAATCTGCAGCAATTTGCGGAAGGATTGTACTTCCGTCACGTTCAGCGATTCTTTTCAGTAGTCACTGGTCCCGTTCTTGCAGTATCTTTTTCCGGCCGCAGCGATGTCTGACATTTGATGTTTTACCGGATTCCTGATATTCACGGTATACAGGTGAAGTAGTCGTTCAGATAAATCTCCACTTCATCCTACCTCGTAGATGATGTGTCCCATCGCTCGTGCGCCGACTATAACATCACGTTCAAACTCACTTAAATCTTGATAACCTGCCATTGTAGCAGCAGTAACCGATCTAACAACTGCGCCAGACGCTTGTTGTCTAATATAGGCGTTGTCGACCGCAGCGCCGTATTCTGCCTGTTTTTTACTTATCTCTGTATTTGAATACGTATGATTATACCAGTTTCTTTGGCGCTTCAGTGTATTTCCACTGCCTGTTTGATGACGAAATCCTAGGATCCGTTGGCATGGCCAAGCACACGTCTCTCTTCAGAAACAAACATGCGTCCTTCGTTGATGCTGTGCTCTGCAAGAATTCCTGAGCCACCTATATATATATATATATATATATATATATATATATATATATATATATATATATATATATATATATATATATAATTTTGTTGAGAGTAATCACCATCGAAAGTCACTGTAAATATCGGTGCTCAGTAAAATCTACTTAAAGCCAATACGCCGCAATGAAATTTGTGTTTGCTCACGTCCATAAAGCACCCACGTATAAAACCATAACGGTCTCGTAACGAAAAAATTGTGAGCATATTATCGATGACTAGTCTTTCTGGCGAGCTGTACATAGCGCGTAATTCCAAGTGATCTGCAATACAGAGAGGAGATGTGTACTGAACTTCAGCAGACCCCAACAAAGCAACACACAGACAAATATTTCATCTAGGACGCAGGGCATAGTGCTTCTTCTGTAACGTTCGTTCCCAACAGCGTGTCTCGGCTGCTAGTTTCCTTCAAGTATGAAAGACGAAATACTCATATATATCCAAATCTACATCTACGTGATTACTCTGTTATTCACAACTAAATACCTGGCGAACGGTTCACCGAACCACCTTCAAGTTACTTCTCTACTAGTTCACTCTCGAACACCGCGAGGGTAAAAGGAACACCTCCATCTTTCCGTGCGAGTTCTAATTTATCTTATTTTACGATGATAGTCATTTTTCCCTCTGTAGGTGGGCGCCAACAAAATATTTTCACACTCTGAGGAGAGAGTTGTTGATCGAAATTTCACGAGAAAACCCTGCCACAACGATAAAAAACCGTTGCTTTAACGATTGCCACCCCAGTTCGCGTATCATATCCGTAGTACTCCATTCCCTATTTCGTGACAGTACCAAACGAGCTGACGTTCTTTGAACCTTTCCTATGTCCTCCGCCAATCCTAACTGATGCGGATCCCACGCCGCACGGCAGTAATCCAGAAGAGGGCTGACAAGAGTAGTGTAAGCAATCTCTATAGGAGCCCTGTTGAATTTTCTAAGTGTTCTGCCAGTAAATCGCAGTATTTGGTTTGCTTTCCCACAACATTCGCTTTGTAATCGTCCCACTTTAGGTTATTCATAACTGTAGCCCCTGAGTATGTAGCTGAGTTTGACAGCCTTTATATTTGTGTGACTGATCGTGTTACCGAAATATAGTGGATTCGTTTTAGTATTCCTGTGTAACTTCACTGCTGGCCAGAGTGGCCAAGCGGTTCTAGGCGCTACAGTCTGGAACCGCGCGGCCGCTACGGTCGCAGGTTCGAATCCTGCCTCGGGCATGGATGTGTGTGATGTCCTTAGGTTAGTTAGGTTTAAGTAGTTCTAAGTTCTAGGGGACTGATGACATCAGATGTTAAGTCCCATAGTGCTCAGAGCCATTTGAACCATTTGTAACTACACTCTTCTCATTATTTAAAGCCAATTGACACTTTTCGTACCATACAAATATCTTGTATAAATCATTTTGCAATCAGTTTTGATCATCTGATGACTTAACAAGACGGAAAATTACAGCATCATCTGCAAACAGTCTAAGTGGCCTGTTCAGATTGTCTCCTAAACCGTTTATTAAGGTCAGGAACAGCTGAGGGCCTTTAACACTTCCTCGGGGAACCTTGGGGAACACCAGATATTACTCGTGTTTTACTCGAACACTAACCGTCAGTTTCTACGAAGTGTGACTTTTCCGACAGGAAACCACGAATCCAGTCGCACAACTGAGACAATGCTACATAGACACGCAATTTGATTAGAAGTCGCTTGGGCGGAACGGTGTCAACAGTCTAACAGTCAAGAAAATCTAAAAATATGGAATCAATTTTGCATTCCCTGCGGATATCACTTATTAATTTATGAGAAATAAAAGTTATTTGTGTTTAAAAGAACGATATTTTCTTAATCCGTATTGGCTGTTTGTCAATAAATCGTTTTCTTCGAAATGACTCTTAACGTTCGAACACAGTATATGTTCCAAAATCTTACCCTGATTTTCTCACCGAGCAAGTCGGCACAGTGGTTAGCACAGTGAACTCGCATTCGGGAGGACAACGGTTCAAACCCGCGTCTGGCGATCCCGATTTAGTTTTCCCGCGATTTTCCAAATGCCGGGACGATTCCTTTGAAAGGGCACGGCCAACTTCCTTCCCCATCCTTCCCTAGTCCGATGAGACAGATGACCTCGCTGTTTGGTCCCTTCCCCCACATCAACCAAAAAATCAACCAACCAACCCATTTCCTTTCTTGAGTATTGTTGTGTCTTGTACAGCTTTCCAGTCTTTAGGTACGGATCTTTTGAGCCACGTGCGGCCGTACATAATTGCTAAATATGGAGCTATTGTATCCACACACTCTGATAGGTTCCAGACTGGAATACAATTCTTCAGTTTGGAAGATTTACTATTTAAAACAGCAACCAGTCACAAGTTTGATTTAAAAAATGGTTATTTAAATCAAAACGTTACCAGTTTCGGATTTTTTGAAATCAGTGTTTAGAAAGCTCTTACAGATTTTCTTGCTTTCTGATAGGTGGGAAAGCAGGGCACAGGGGCTGCTGGAGTAGAAACACAGAGTACAATAGAGGACACACTTTTTAATTTCAATTTATTCCAAAAGGCATAAAAAAAGTTTTACTTACATTAGCATAAACATTGACTGACTAACATACAAAATTTTTTTAAAAACTTTAACAGCAATTAAACAGTATTATTCTTTCGCCCTTTTCTTTGCTCAACTAGCCTTTAGCAAGAAGCAGTTGTTGCTCAATTTTATAAAAATAATTTCAAACAATTATTAGCATCAAATTTTCAGGTAACAGCAACAGATCAATGAATTTAACGAGCTATTCGTTCTGAAATATTTGTGCATGACAATTAACAATAAAGGAAAATCCTCAGACAAACATCGCCTTGTCTGATCTCAATCTCATTAAGGTCAAATTAAGAAGAGGGGAAGTAATGATTTTACAACTGGTCACAAACTTACCTCTAAAAACCTTTCCGGTTACCATAAATCAAACAAATGGGCATAAAACAAGCTACAGCTGAACAGCCAATCCTGACTCCCAACACTTTGTGTTGATTAAAAACAATAAACACCTTCCCCCTTTTTCAAATTTTCGTTATATGAACTAACTACACTACTGGCCATTCAAATTGCTACACCACGAAGATGACGTGCTACAGACGCGAAATTTAACCGACAGGAAGAAGATTAGCTTTTCAGGGCATTCACACAAGGTTGGCGCCGGTGGCGACACCTACAACATGCTGACATGAGGAAAGTTTCCAAACGATTTCACAGCGTTGCTTGGTGAAACGTTGTTGTGATGCCTCCTGTAAGGAGTAGTAATGCGTACCATCACGTTTCCGACTTTGATAAAGGTCGGATTGTAGCCTATCGCGATTGCGGTTTATCGTATCGCGACATTGCTGCTCGCGTTGGTCGAGCAAAATATGGAATAGGTGGGTTCAGGACCGTAATACGGAACGCCGTGCTGGATCCCATCGGCCTCGTATCACTAGCAGTCGAGATGACAGGCATCTTATCCGCATGGCTGTAACGGATGGTGCAGCCACGTCTCGATCCATGAGTCAACAGATGGGGACGTTTGCAAGACAACAACCATCTGCACGAACAGTTGGACGACGTTTTCAGCAGCATGGACTATCAGCTCTGAGACCATGGCTGCGGTTACCCTTGACGCTGCATCACAGACAGGAGCGCCTGCGATGGTGTACTCAACGACGAACCTGGGTGCACGAGTCCAGATTCTGTTCACAGCATCACAATGGTTGCATCCGTGTTTGGCGACATCGCGGCGAACGCACATTCGAAGCGTGTATTCGTCATCGCCATTCTGGCGTATCACGCGGCTTGGTGGTATGGGGTGCTATTGGTTACACGTCTCGATCACCTCTTGTTCGCATTGACGGCACTTTGAACAGTGGACGTTACATTTCAGATGTGTTACGACCCGTGGCTCTACCCTTCATTCGATCCCTGCGAAACCCTACGAAACCCTACATTTCAGCAGGATAATGCACGACCGCATGTTGCAGGTCGTGTGCGGGCTTTTCTGGATAAAGAAAACGTTCGACTGCTGCCCTGACCAGCACACTCTCCAGATCTCTCACCAACTGAAAACGTCTGGTCAGTGATGGCCGAGCAACTGGCTCGTCACAACACGCCAGTCACTACTCTTGATGAACTGTGGTATCGTGTTGAAGCTGCATGGGCAGCTGTACCTGTACACACCATCCAAGTTGTTTGAATCAATGGCCAGGCGTATCAAGGTCGTTATTACGGCCAGATGTGATTGTTCTGGGTACTGATTTCTCAGCATCTGTGCACCCAAATTGCGTGAAAATGTAATCAAAAGTCAGTTCTAGTATAATATATTTGTCCAATGAATACCCGTTTATCAACTGCATTTCTTCTTGGTGTAGCAATTTTATGGCCGTTAGTATATAATTACCAATACCACTAACAAGAGAAACATAAGAAAACACTATTAACACACAGAAGTTGCTTCCGCAACTAAATCTTGCTACACCCGCCAGTAGGTAGTTTACAAGGTTGGGCACTGGGCGAGGGCAATGGTGATTAAATTATCTGCAAAGCTATTGCTCGTATTCCAGATATCGGCGGGAGCTACAGTTCAATTTACTAATGTGGACCTGGTTTTGTAGTCACTATTCGTTTTGTGCTGTGGTGTATATTTCGGTGCGACGAATTCGTCGTTGTATATATTTTAAAGTTAAGACACATTCTACATCAACATGATTACTCTGCAATTCACATTTAAGTGCTTGGCAGAGGGTTCATCGAACCACAAAAAAATGGCTCTGAACACTATGGGACTTAACATCTATGGTCATCAGTCCCCTAGAACTTAGAACTACTTAAACCTAACTAACGTAAGGACATCACACAACACCCAATCATCACGAGGCGGAGCAAATCCCTGACCCAGCCGGGAATCGAACCCGGGAACCCGGGCGCGGGAAGCGAGAACGCTACCGCACGACCACGAGCTGCGGACATATCGAACCACAATCATACCATCTCCCTACCATTCCACTCCCGAACAGCGCGCGGGAAAAACGGACACCTAAACCTTTCTGTTCGAGCTCCGATTTATTTTATTTTGATGATCATTCCTACCTACGTAGGTTGGGCTCAACAAAATATTTTCGCATTCGGAAGAGAAAGTTGGTGACTGAAATTTCGTAAATAGATCTCGCCGCGACGAAAAACGTCTTTGCGTTAATGACTTCCATCCCAACTCGCGTATCATATCTGCCACACTCTCTCCCCTACTACGTGATAATACAAAACGAGCTGCCCTTTTTTGCACCCTTTCGATGTCCTCCGTCAATCCCACCTGGTAAGGATCCCACACCGCGCAGCAATATTCTAACAGAGGACGAACGAGTATATTGTAAGCTGTCTCTTTAGTGGACTAGTTGCATCTTCTAAGTGTCCTGCCAATGAAACGCTACCTTTCGCTCGCCTTCCTCACAATATTATCATGTGGTCTTTCCAACTGAAGTTGTTCGTAATTTTAACATCCAGGTCCTTAGTTGAATTGACAGCCTTGAAAATTGTACTATTTATCGAGTAATCGTATTCCAACGGATTTCTTTTGGAACTCATGTGGATCACCTCACACTTTTCGTTATTTAGCGTCAACTGCCACCTGCCACACCACGCAGAAATCTTTTCTAAATCGCTTTGCAACTGATACTGGTTTTCGGATGACCTTACTAGACGGTAAATTACAGCGTCATCTGCGAACAACCTAAGAGAACTGCTCAGATTGTCATTCAGGTCATTTATATAGATTAGGAACAGCAGAGGTCCCAGGACGCTTCCCTGGGGAACACCTGATATCATCACTTCAATTTTACTCGATGATTTGGCGTCTATTACTACGAACTGCGACCTTCCTGACAGGAAATCACGAATCCAGTCGCACAACTGAGACGATACCCCATAGGCCCGCAGCTTGATTAGAAGTCGCTTGTGAGGAACGCTGTCAAAAGCTTTCCGGAAATCTAGAAATACGGAATCAACTTGAGATCCCCTGTCGATAGCGGCCATTACTTCGTGCAAGTAAAGAGCTAGCTGCGTTGCACAAGAACTACGTTTTCTGAAACCATGCTGATTACGTATCTACAGAGCGTTCCCTTCTAGGAGATTCATAATATTTGAATACAATATATGCTCCAAAACCCTACTGCAAACCGACGTAAATGATATAGGTCTGTACTTCGATGGATTACTCCTACTACCCTTCTTAAACACTGGTGCGACCTGCGCAATTTTCCAATCTGTAGGTACCGATCTATCGGTGAGCGAGCGGTTGTATATGATTGCTAAGTAGGGAGCTATTGTATCAGCGTAATCTGAAAGGAACCTAATCGATATACAATCTGGATCTGAAGACTTGCCCGTATCAAGCGATTTGAGTTGCTTCGCAACCCCTAAGGTATCTACTTCTAAGAAACTCATGCTAGCAGCTGTTCGTATTTCAAATTCTGGAATATTCCATTCGTCTTATCTGGTGAAGGAATTTCGGAAAACGGCGTTCAATAACTCCGCTTTAGCGGCACAGTCGTCGGTAACAGTACCATCGGCACTGCGCAGCGAAGGTATTGACTGCGTCTTGCCGCTTGTGTACATTACATACGACCAGAATTTCTTCGGATTTTGTACTAAATACATTCGTATGTGCGCAGTGTGGATGTTGTTAAATTCTCAGGAAGCGACTTGAATATCCGCTGTTGCGCTTTTTATGGCAGCTCACATGTTCAACATTTACAAAGCGTGGCCCACCTTCACGTAACTAACATGTTGTAACGTCGATATAGAATGTCGCCTGGTTGAGTTGTACGGACGTGGCATGGTAAACAATGGATACACGCTTAGGAGAGATGCGTGATGACTGATTCTAGCCGCGAAGTATTCGTTGACCTAAGCGACTGTGGCAAAGTCCAGATTGTCTCTGCCCCAATAACTGGGCAGGAACTTATCGGGAAAGGCAAAGGTGGTCGTCTGTTCACGTGCTACTGTCGTGACCATCTATGGGAATTGGTTGAAAGACGGAGAAACCACAAGTAGTCGACAAGATACTGTACGACCACGCCCCATCACACATCGGAGACTTCCCCGCTCTGTAAAGTAGGATGGGCGGTGATCTGTGCCAGACCTGCCGACAGCGTACAGTGCTTGTTCTGACACAAGTGTTTGGGAACACATCTTTCAGCTCACATTGGTGAACATGTTACTTCGCAGCAGACGAGCTCTACACGTCCCCACGTTGAGCCAACTAAATTGGATCGTAGCTGAGTGGAGACGCGTTTCGCGTTACACAAGGTCGATTGTCGCATTCAGACAGGCATTCGTCCGGGGCAACGCCCTCTCGAAAGAATCATCTCGCCACAGACACAAGCTGCTAGGAGGAGTATTTTGCTAAGGTGGACATTCTGATGGGCTTTCATCAGACCTTGTGGCAGTAATTGGAGGCACCGCGACAGCTGTGAAATGCGTGAACATTACACTAATGAGCCAAAACATTATGACCTCCTTAACAGCTTGTTAAGCTGTCCGCCGGCCGAAGTGGCCGTGCGGTTCTCGGCGCTACAGTCTGGAGCCGAGAGACCGCTACGGTCGCAGGTTCGAATACTGCCTCGGGCATGGATGTGTGTAATGTCCTTAGGTTAGTTAGGTTTAATTAGTTCTAAGTTCTAGGCGACTGATGACCTCAGAAGTTAAGCCGCATAGTGCTCAGAGCCATTTGTTAAGATGTCTGCTAGAAGCTGCTGGAAACAATAATATACGAGGTGTGGCTAGAAAAAAATCGGACTAGTACTGGTGAAACAATAAAACGAATGCAATAAGGCTGAAAGTCGCGTGGCCTGTCACGTGACTCTCGCTCCGCCTACTGCTCGAGTTTCATCTGCCTCCTGCACTCAGTCTGCCCGTGGCGTCTGTTTTAAGTAGTTGACGTTTTGTCTGTGCGTCGGAAAATGTTGAGTGTACAGAAAGAACAGCGTGTTAACATCAAATTTTGTTTCAAACTAGGAAAATCTGCAAGTGAAACGTTTGTAATGTTACAACAAGTGTACGGCGATGATTGTTTATCGCGAACACAAGTGTTTGAGTGGTTTAAACGATTTAAAGATGGCCGCGAAGACACCAGTGATGACACTCGCACTGGCAGACCATTGTCAGCAAAAACTGATGCAAACATTGAAAAAATCGGTAAACTTGTTCGACAAGATCGCCGTTTAACAATCAGAGCAGTGCCTGAGTTAACAGGAATTGACAAGGAAAGTGTCGAACAAGTTTACCGATTTTTTCAATGTTTGCATCAGTTTTTGCTGACAATGGTCTGCCAGTGCGAGTGTCATCACTGTTGTCTTCGCGGCCATCTTTAAATCGTTTAAACCACTCAAACACTTGTGTTCGCGATAAACAATCATCGCCGTACACTTGTTGTAACATTACAAACGTTTCACTTGCAGATTTTCCTAGTTTGAAACAAACTGTACACTCAACATTTTCCGACGCACAGACAAAACGTCAACTACTTAAAACAGACGCCACGGGCTGACTGAGTGCAGGAGGCAGATGAAACTCGAGCAGAAGGCGGAGCGAGAGTCACGTGACAGGCCACGCGACTTTCAGCCTTATTGCATTCGTTTTATTGTTTCACCAGTACTAGTCCGGTTTTTTTCTGGCCACACCTCGTATAATAGAATCTCCGCTACAATCCTAGATAACATACCAGAAGAGCAAGCTGGCTGTAAACCAAAGCGCAGTTGTACCGACCAGGTGCTGGCCGTAATAAGTGACATAGAGATAGGGTTTTAGGATCGCAAGAAGACTGTGGCGAGCTGACCAGTTTAGTCAACTGTCAGGAACACAAGCTGCGCTCTCTTCGAGATTGTGCACACTATGATGCATTTACCCTATAGCATCTTTGCAGCTCTCGACCTCTTGTTTGGGTTTTGATATTCGACGACACAACATGTGGAATGGCTCTGTGACATTACAGTCGATCAACATTGAAAAGATCGCGTTTTTAACGAAGCTAAGAGACCGTGAGCAGACCGTGGGCCCATTCTAAAGCTCTGTTGTCTCCACGCTCAAACCTTCAACAGGACAACTGGGTGCTGCCCCCTAGATTTCCATCGTTGCACCTGTTGCGTGGGAGCCGGCCGCCGGCGAGGTCGGATCTGTACCCCGGGATGCCTGCCCCGCATTCCGCTAATGTGGGCTGCAGCAGCAAACGGGGCGTGCCTGGGAAGTAGGCACGCCGTGGGAACGCAGGCGGCCACACGCCATTTGCTCGGCGGGCGCGGCGCGCGTTAGCAGGTGGCCGCTAAACGCTGCCGCAGCGGCGCGCCCCCTGCCCGTCGCGAAGACGCGGCCGCTGCTCCCGTCGTCCTCTGCTCTGCAACTGACTTCCCTCTGGTTACGTCCTAACTGCGTGGGGAAGCTGCCAGACCACTGCTGGCTGGTCTTCAGCACTGGCTAACCTGGAAATAAAGTAAAGAGGCACGACGCTTTGGCTAGGAGATGCAGAATTGAGAAGGTGAAGGAGATACTTGGCATCAGAGACCCTTCTAAGAAGAAAAAGAAAGGGCAATACTATATCAAATGTAGGTAATTAGGAGTACACTGCACGTAAAAAACCTAAATGTGTGGCACTGTTCGTGTAATATACAGTGATGAGCCAGAACATTATGACCATCTCGTAACTTCCCCGTTCCTAATCGGCCTACCGGATTGCAATATACACTAATGGCCATTAAAATTGCTACACCACGATGATGACGTGCTATAGACGCTAAATTTAACCGACAGGAAGACGATGCTGTAATATGCAAGTCATTAGCTTTTCAGAGCATTCACGCAAGGTTGGAGCCGGTGGCGACACCTACAACGTGCTGACATGAGGAAAGTTTCCAGCCGATTTCTCATACACAAACAGCAGTTGACCGGCGTTGCCTGGTGAAACGTTTTTGTGATGCCTAGATAAGGAGGAGAAATGCGTACCATAGCGCTTCCGACTTTGATAAAGGTCGGATTGTAGCCTATCGCCTTTGCGGTTTATCGAATCGCGACGTTGCTGCTCGCGTTGGTAGAGATCCGATGACTGTTAGCAGAATATAGAGTCGGTGGGTTCAGGAGGGTAATACGGAATGCCGTACTGGATCCCAACGGCCTCGTATCACTAGCAGTCGAGATGACAGGCATCTTATGCACATGGCTGTAACGGATAGTGCAGCCACGTCTCAATCCCTGATTCAACAGATGGGGACGTTTGCAAGACAACAACCATCTGCACGAACAATTCGACGACGTTTGCAGCCGCATGGACTATCAGCTCGGAGACCATGGCTGCGGTTACCCTTGACGCTGCATCAGAGACAGGAGTGCCTGCGATGGTGTACTCAACGACGAACCTGGGTGCACGAATGGCAAAACTTTATTTTCTCGGATGAATCCAGGTTCTGTTTACAGCATCATGATGGTCGCATCCGTGTTTGTCGACATCGCAGTGAACGCACATTGGAAGCGTGTATTCGTCATTGCCATACTGGCGTATCACCCGGCGTGATGGTATGGGGTGGCATTGGTTACACGTCTCGGTCACCTCTTGTTCGCACTGACGGCACTCTGAACAGTGGACGTTACATTTCAGACCTGTGGCTCTACCTTTCATTCGATCCCCACGAAACCCGACATTTCAGCCGTATATGCACGACCGCATGTTCTGGATACAGAAAATGTTCGACTGCTGCCCTGGGCAGCACATTCTCCAGATCTCTCACCAATTGAAAACGTCTGGTCAATAGTGGGCGAGCAACTGGCTCGTCACAATATGCCAGTCACTACTCTTGATGAACTGTGGTATCGTGTTGAAGCTGCGTTGGCAGCTGTACCTGTACACGCCATCCAAGCTGTTTGACTCGATGCCCAGGCGTATCAAGGCCGTTATTACGCCAGAGGTGGTTGTTCTGGGTACTGATTTCTCAGGATCTATGCACCCAAATTGCGTGAGTATGTAATCACATGTCAGTTCTAGTATAATATATTTTTCCAATGAATACCCGTTTATCATCTGCATTTCTTCTTGGTGTAGCAATTTTAATGGCCAGTAGTGTAATTGACTGTGATCGCTTATGCCTAATGAAATTTTACAGTGAGTAAGGCCACCGTTACAGAATGAAAATAATGCCGGCTAGAGGGAGTAAAGTGTTCAACAGGCTCTTCTGAAGGAAGAACCTATTCTAAACCTAATCTAAATGCTGATAATAATTTTGAAATGGGGGGAATATTGTGCAGTCGCTCACGAACCACACAGGCGAGAAAAGGGTACCGCGTAATATTAAATACAAAACATTTTGATTAGCAAAGAAATTATAATTAAATGGTCGCCAGCCCACTAAGGCAACGTGTATCCAGAATCCTAAGAAAGGTAATTGCAAAGAAAACAAAGCAAATAATCGCTGGCGTGGCAAGAGAAGGTTGTCACACTTCTCTAGAACACAACAGTTCACGGGAAAATAAATGAATCAGAACGCTCTGCCGGCCGAAGTGGCCGTGCGGTTAAAGGCGCTGCAGTCTGGAACCGCAAGACCGCTACGGTCGCAGGTTCGAATCCTGCCTCGGGCATGGATGTTTGTGATGTCCTTAGGTTAGTTAGGTTTAACTAGTTCTAAGTTCTAGGGGACTAATGACCTCAGCAGTTGAGTCCCATAGTGCTCAGAGCCATTTGAACCATTTTTCAGAACGCTCTGAGTTTGCAGTTACTTAATCCGAAATACTAAATTTTGAAAGCAAAGTTAAATGAAATTGGTGGTTAAAAATGGCTCTGAGCACTATGGGACTTACCTTCTGAGGTCATCAGTCCCCTAGAACTTAGAACTACTTAAACCTAACTAACCTAAGGACATCACACACATCCATGCTCGAGGCAGGATTCGAACCTGCGACCGTACCGTTCGCGCGGTTCCAGACTGTAGCGCCTAGAACCGTTTGGCCACCCCGGCCGGCTGCTGGTTAAATAAATGACTGATACTTTGTTACGTAAAAAAAATTATCTTCAGTAACGTCAGGATAACTTAATGCAAAATTTGGAAAAAGGCACGCAATTTACTTTTAATTATTGAAAAGACTGAATTGAATTTCGCTTCAGGCAAATGCCGGGATGGTTCCTTTCAAAGGGCACGGCCGACTTCCTTCCCCGTCCTTCCTTAATCCGATGAGACCGATGACCTCGTTGTCTGGTCTCTTTCCCCAAAACAACCAACCAACCAATTGAATTGAATTTACTTTAAGCAAATGAACAATTTATTTTACTTGTAACATACGAGCGGTAAGATACATACCGAGACAGCAGAAAACACTTGCTGAGCTAAAAAAAATATAAATGAAATTGCGCACTCTTCATTTGTGCTGTATCTTTAGTTATCGTCCGCCCCCGGTAACTGAGTGCCGGCACGGTAGGTCAGCGTGTTCGGTCAGAGGGGTAACTGCCCTGTGTAATAAAAACACTGAGTTAATGGATCAACGACGAACTTAAACGGGTGTGTTATGACGTCCGCTCCGAGCAGATACAACGAATAAAAACGAACAAAATGAGATTAAAAAAAAATGGTCAGCGTGATAGAATGTCAATCCTAATGGCCCGGGTTCGATTCCCGGCTGGGTCGGAGATTTTCTCCGCTCAGGGACTGAGTGTTGTTTTGTCCTAATCATCATCATTTCACCCCCATCGACGCGCAAGTCGCCAAAGTGGCGTCAAATCGAAAGACTTGCACCCGGCGAACTTTAAGTGAAGTTAATACACAAAATTGCAAATCCGTTAAGACTCTGTAACGTGATACGCGAATGAACAGTTGCTGAGGCAGCAAAATTTAGACTGAAACTGGTAATTAGCAAACAAACAAAACTGCCAGTAAATAGTTAATCAATTTTCTTTTTTTTATGACGCTCGGTGACATTTATAAATAAATACACTATTACGTCCATTACATATTAAATATAGTTTCTGTAATAAAGTTTACAGATTCAGAATTAGAACTACTACTGTACAAATTATGAATGGATATTAAACGGCGTAAAAATCTAGATGCTGCAGAAGGTATTTTATCTGCATTTTCGCTGTTACAACCTGCTTAATAGCTTCTTTGTCCGCGTTTGGAACGAAGTACATCACTGATTGTGCGTATCACCTGTGTGACAGTTTGCTGGCAGGCATGTGGAGACATATGGCATTAGATGTCTACGCACAGGTCACGTAATTCGCGTAAATAACGGGTTGCCGATATTGAAACTTATACTGCTGAAAGATGACATCCCCGTCGGAAAAGACATCAGGCATGAAGGGATGCACGTGATTCGCATCCGTCAGCGCGCCTTCGATTACTACATCAGAAAAATGGTTCAAATGGCTCTAAGCACTATGGCACGTGACATCAGTCCCCTAGAACTTAGAACTACTTAAACATAACTAACCTAAGGACATCACACACATCCATGCTCGAGGCAGAATTCGAGCCTGCAACCGTAGCAGTCGCGTGGTTCCGGACTGAAGCGCCTAGAACCGCTCGGCCACAGCGGCCGGCTACTACATCAGTTCCCCCGTAAGCGCAGGAGAATGCCTGCTATAGTGTAACACTGGTCCCACGAGCCTGCGTCCGTGGCTCACTACACGTTTCGATTGTGCCATCGATGCGCGCCAAGACACAGCATAACGTCCTTCCGGAAGCAGTGAGAAGAATTACCTCTGGGAGGATTGGCAAGTACTTCATGACAACCTGACAGTCGTCCGCTCCAAATCTCTGCAAGCAGAATTAAATAAATGCAGCATGACAACACGGTCCCTGTGATTCCCGAGTTACGCCCCAGCAAGCCTTCGGCTGACAATGCCGAGTAAATGAGAATAATGTATCTTGTAACTAACTCATAATACAATAGTGTAGTGCGCTGTGATGGAAACTGTAAATCATTAAATATGTGGTTCACCATTGGGATACATTGCAGAGGTACGCTAGCATGTGTTTTCTGGGTTTCGGGTGAGCGTCTGCTCGCCGTCAGCCAAATGGTAACGATGTGAGGTGGCGGTTGAGCTGTTTAGTATATCCCTGAGACGCTATAGATTAGCACTGTGGATATATTTAAAAATATCGGGTATCCGTTATATCAATACTTAGAAAAGTATCTTTATCGGCTCTTGATGTATCCAAGAAAAATGTCAGCGTATCGATACATCGGCGGAATAATATCGATGGATCGGCCTATAAAAATACATTGTAAATATACTGACGGTTTTAGAGCTGTTTATTTAAGTATTGATTTAATAATAGATATTCTCTACATCAAGAAGCTAGCCGGCTGCTTAGCCCCTATAGAGCAAGAATTGAAAGGGAAACGATGAACGTTCACGCTTGGCGATAACCATTTTGCTAACAGTGATAACTGCATTTTGGAGCCACATATCGGATTTGTCTGGAACACTTCACGTCGATTTCCCTGTTTTTCATTTCTGTCGACACCAGTGACCTAGCAGTAGTAGTGTGAAAACTGTGTGGTGAAGAGCTGAACGTTGCAGTTTCTGTTGGTACCGCCAAGCACCGATTGCGTCAGCGTTTCCCCTGACATGTCTCTGGCCACCGCAAAGACCAATCTTGTCATTCAGATTTTTGATCCTCATTTTCAGCAAATGTTTTTGAATGTAACAACTGGTCTGCCATTTCTTCACATCGAAAATCTTGTTATTCCATTCACACCGCCACCCCCCACCCCCCACCACCACCCCCACCCCCACCCAACCCCTTGCAATCGGACTACTTCTTTTGTGCCACTTATATTTTCTTACTTGCACATTCAAAGAGAAAAACTGGACTTGATGAAAGCTCGAGAAGCATTAAGACACCGTCACACAGTGAAAGTAAAATTATGTTCTACTACAATTTCAAAAGAACAACTTCGTATATTTAACAAAATTGTGAAAAAAATACGGTATAAAAAAAACCGGTACTCGATATTGACATCTTGATGCAGATATATCTATATCGGGAGAGAAAATATTGCTGATAAATATCGATACTTTTTGGGGAAATGTCGATAATTATCAACAGCTCTAATGCAGATCCTTCCCCGGTGATCTATAGAGATGGGAAGCTCCCCATTAAGATTATTCAGATTTAAAAGAAACACGACCATGCAGCCTATAACGTCTTATTACGGGAAGATTACTATCCGTGCCCTAAGTAAGCTGAAAGGGTGAGTACCGGACCTCATACCGACATGTTGATGAAGGTATCCATCAAACTACGAAAGGAAAGTGATGTTCACTAGAACAATCTGCCTTATTACCAAAATACATCAATGAAATGTCTTATCCACAAAATCAAAACTGTTAACATGTAACAGTTGGATAATGGATTGGGAATGCGAACTGCAGCCTCGGCACAGGCCGTTGGATACATAATAGAACGTTATGAAATTACGTCGCGAATACGGCCAGAGATTGTGGGTAAAGTTAGTGATTTAAAGAACTATCCATGAAAAGCATGAACGAACACCAATACTTTTACCTAAAGTGCATAACGGGTGCAACTAAATGGCTTTGAAAATTGGATCTGCGAAATGAAACCCTGACACAGATCAACTGGCATCGCGATCACCTCATCTCATTGGCTGCAACGACAGCGTATCCGTATCACGTTTTGTTGAACTTGTTCTGGAAAATCTACAGTTTGCTTAACGGTGTCCAACCACCATCTCCACAAATATGAGTGCTCCACGGACACTGTGTGGAAATACTCCTTCATATCCATCCGAAGTGTGATTGACACTGCTACGGACGTTCCAGAGCTATGCTGGATATAAGTGGTGCGTTGCTTTACGAATTATCACGCATCTAACTTCAGAAGATATTTTGTTCAAGAAGTGATTGTATTTTCCTGTACTGATGGTTTTTCAACAGTGTGTTGCTTAAGCGTGGCATAGGGCACCGGACTGCTTCTCCACGGTAAAGGGCCAAATTTACAATAATTGGAACTTATATTGCCTGCCTGATATGTTCTGAATGCATCTGCTTTGTGGGTTTAAGACCAGACGTCGTCATTCACTGACTACAATTAATTTTCTCATGATTCTTAATATGAGTGTCAATGTCTGGAGTTCAGACAACAACGCACCTAACATCAACCCTTGCAGCATCTTTGAACGAGGTCAGACGTTCAAATGGTGCGCAGAAGAATTCCCGGAAGTACATTTTGTGTCAGCGACTCCGCGAGTGTTACGTAAATCTGTCGCAACGAAGTCTGAAGTCTCTTCATGACAAACATTCCTTTGATGTCAAAAATTAATTCTTATGTATTTAACCTGGTTTAAAGCAAGAACGGTTAAACCCTAATCTTCCCTCCTATGTTCGAAGCTAACAAATAGCAATGAAAGACATTTCAGTGTTTAATTTTCGTGTTCAGGACACACTTTCGTCACAATCATCATCATGTTTCTTTGTTACGTAAATGTTTATCACATGAACTACAGAGTTTATCTTAAGGAAAAAATTAAACAATGGAAACTCTAGGTAGGAAAATTAACAATGTAGGAAAAGGCAGGTTGCTACTTACCGTAAACAACACACATCAAGCTGCAGATAAGCACTAATAAAAGACACTCACATACAGCTTTCGGCCGCAGCCTTCGCCAGTAAATGTCGTTCCTGCCCTAGATGCTGGCGTTGTGTGTGTGTGTGTGTGTGTGTGTGTGTGTCTTTTACTGAGGAAGGCTGTGGCCGAAAGCTGTATGTGAGTGTCTTTTAATTGTGCCTGTCTGCAAATTGGCATGTCTTCTTTACTGTAAGTAGCAGTCTGTCTCTTCCTTCATTTTTGGTATTCCTACCTAAAGTTTACCTTGAGAAATTCGATGACGGTTCAACAACCGTCGCTGGTTTCTCAGAACACCCACCATTTTCTTTTTGTGCTCTGGAAATACCACATATTATTTCTGGCCCCATGCCAACGTAACACTGAACACACCTGGAAACCGAACACTCGTTAAATGCACGTAATTTATGCAGCGAAGCAGGTGTTTCACTTACGGAACTGGAGGAATGGAAGCGGTCGGACCTCCGTGCTTGTGCTGCCATTGACCTGAATTGAAATTAGTTTCTGAAAATTTATTTATTACTGAAGCCCGACCATAAATATAAACCGAGCGTAATTGAGATTTCGAGGGAGAGGTCTACCAGTTGCCCTAACAGCGAGTCGAGTACGTAAAAACTTGTTTGTTTCGCCTCAGTGCCCACCAGGTCTCCTTTACAAATATGTTGGTACCTCATCTTCCCGTTATCACTAGAATCTAGGAATCATGGCCGCCAATAGCGATAATAGTAACAATGTCACTCTCTCTTGGCTCCGAAATTGATTTCTGCCTTTTTACTTTCTTTCCGATGACGAAAAAGCTTAACTTTCTCATTTCTTTGAAACTGGAGTCAAATGATCTCAGTGTTTATCACTGTTCTTTGAGACAGATTGTGTAAGCAGAGGCATAATCTGCCACAAATATCCTATCAAGAAAAGTCTGATGATTACTAAGCGAAATTTCCTTATCGATTGCTTCTATCACTAATGAAACACGCGAACATAAAAAGCCTCGTGTGTATACATATAAAACCCGAGGTTTTTTTATCTGCCAAAGATTTGTGTCCTAGCGGCGTGCTATTGGAAGCAATGTATGCATCGCAAAACCTACCGAATAACGAGTGTCGATATGTTGGTATTTCATAGTGTTTCCGAGCTCTTGTTATTTGAGTGGAAAATGATACAGTGCGAGGTCCTTATAACGAAAGAACTCGAGATTTTATGTTATCGAGTGACGACGCAATGGGTGGAGACACGCTCGAAGACGTCATCCTCATCATTTTCATGAACACCTCCGAGTCGTATGGCGCACGTGCGGCTGGTGACAGGCCACGACTATCTCGACACGTTGGCCAACTGTGCAGTTCCACAGATGCCTGCCGACGTAATTTTCCAACAGGATGGAGCCCCCTCCCTCCCAATGTCGAAGGGATGTTACGACATCTCTCCAGGAGACGTTTCCTAAGCGTTCGACCGCTAGGCGGGGGGTTCAGATTGCCTCGCCTCCTCGACCTCCCAGTCTGACGCCGCATAATTTCAGGGCATGGGTGTTTATCAAAGGACATTGTTTACAGAAAGAGGTTTCGAGATCTGGTACATTTGGGACAACGAACCTGCGCCACAGTAGAGACCATAACACCTGTCATATGGCGAGAAGTAGCTCCTGTGTACAATGTTCGACGAATAAAATGTTAAACCTTAATAGGTACTGAAATATAAAGAAATGTTTTTGTTTACCTGAAGCTAGGTCACCCTGTATATGTGCAACAGGTTGCATAATATTCGTAGTGCGTAAGGATGGGAATGAATGGAGAACTTATTTCGGGCCACTCCAGGTTACCACTTCCTACGCGTTTCGTACAAAAATGGGAAACCTGAGAGTTATGTCACGTTCTGGAAGCAGCCTGCGAGACTTGGCAGAGTCAGAGGTACCCCTGAGTGTCGTTACTGGTGGGTTGTCTTCTGTTGTTCAGGGTGCTGGCCCACGGCTTCCTATACATGTTTGAGAATACCTTTTAGCTTCTACACCGTGTATTATCATGCACGTAATTAGTGGTATAAAGTTCGTTTCAGTCGCACATGTTTGCCTGGTGGTGTTTTTTTCAAACATCTACGTTTGAGTTTATTTTACAATTCTGCTTCGAATGACTTACGTAGCTATTTGAATTAGCGTGATCTTGTAATAGGTACGACGTTATTAGGGACCAGCACTAACGAAGCTTGTCTGTGCGGAAGGGTGGGGAGAGCGGCAGTCTCAGTCGCATTCTTCTTGAAGAATATTGATGTGTCGGCAGCTGGGCCAACACCTTGTAGATAGAGGTGGCTTAACAGGCACGCGAGACTAACGCAGACGGGCGTGAAGTACTGGAACAGGATACGTAATTAATGCTATGAAGAAAAGAACGGAGATTCTCATATACTTATCTTTAATGTCTTCTTGTACATCTCTATGGTGAACACAAGTGAGACTCTAATTACAATCACTGTAAGGCTAATGGCGCCTTGCTAGTTCGTAGCCATTAACTTAGCTGAAGGCTATTCTGTCTCTCGGCTAATGAGAGAGAAAGGCTTCGTACGTCTAGTCGCTAGCTCTGTCGTCCGTACAACTGGGGTGAGTTCGAGTCAGTCTCTCGAGACCTGCCTTGTGGTGGCGCTAGGTTTGCGATCACACAGTGGCGACACGCGGGTCCGACATGTACTACAGGACCGCGGCCGATTTAAGCTACCACCTAGGACGTGTGGTGTCTGGCTGTGACACCACAAATATAATCCCAGTTAGCAAGTTATTTACAGTTCTTGAGCCGTGGTAGATCGTAAATCAGTTAGAAATTTATTTACAATTCTTTTGCGACGGATTTAAATTTTACAATCGTTAGGCATGAGATTTAGATTGCAAATGCATAATTTGTGTCTCTTGAACGTGTTGCGTAGTGTGAAGAATGGATCCGTCATCGAATGTTCCCAGTAATTATTTTCTCCTTTCTCTCCTCTTGGCACACAGAATTCCTTATGCATGTACTACGTATGTAAAACGTTTAGAATCCAGTTATTGATTATTATGTTTTGAAATGTTCAACCTTGAATTTTTTTCTTTTGTTTCAGGTAAGGGAATGACCTGGAGGGGCTGAACGGACTATGACATCTTTTGTAAGTTACAATTATTTCCTGCTATTGAGTCTGAAATGTTTATTCAGTGACGAAAGCACTGTGCTGCAGCAGCATGAAGGACAATTTTGTTTCTTGTTCACAGTCTCTTGTGTAAGACTTGGGCAGCTACATACACGGATCGTATGGGTGAAAGCCGTATCTGTTTTGTCCAGCTTCCTACTCGATGTTCACCTTCAGCGCAGGCTTTCGAAACTGCAGTATGTAAACACGTTGCACAAGTAACTAGTGCAAGCTACAAAAATATATCAATTCTTTTTTCTAATTTCCTTTGTAGCAGCCTGAACATGAGTATGAGCAAAAGGGGAAATGCCAGGATGCTACATTCGGAGGACCATTATTCTAATGTCTAGATTTTACGTAGTTTTATTCACGAGACAAGTTGAAATACGTTTCTGTTGAAAATTTTCTTTGAGTTGCATCAGTTTGCTCATAATATTGTTCGTTAGATAAAAAATAAGTCGGGGGAAAAAACACATGTTTGAAAAGATTTAAGATATCCTCTTCTATGAGTTGTGAGTAAGTCCACCAGAGGTACTCGTGCGAACAGAGAGACCACGTTGAAGCTTACTAATCCGGAATCGCGCTGCTGCTACGGTCGCAGGTTCGAATCCTGCCTGGGGCATGGATGTGTGTGATGTCCTTAGGATAGTTAGGTTCTAAGTCTAGGGGACTGATGACCTCAGATGTTGAGTCCCGTAGTGCTTAGAGCCATTTTTCTTTGCAATCCAGACATACGTGCCTGGTAGAGAGTTCATCGAACCACCTTTCAATATTTACGTTCTTTGTTATCCTATTACAGTAACTGTTTCGAATATATTAATAGGTATATTTTCATTTAGATGATTCTAAAGCTTCACAACATTACCGGTAGGTGAATATCGATACTTCATTGCACAAATTTTTGTCGAAAAATTTTGTAATTTTTATGCTGTTTATTTGTTGAATAAAGCTGTTACGTTACAGGTGGATACGACTAAAAATATAAGAATCAAAACAACTAGAAAAGCGAAGAAATAAAAACTTAACAATGTTATGACGATGCACAGCAGAAGAACACATGGGATGATTACAAAGCTGGAATCGAATTTCTCTAAACAAAGTGTAATGAATGTTATTGATACATCTTTATCGATGTTTTAATCAATAAACAGTAAATAAAACACGGTATTTTAAGTGTAACTAATTGCCAGAAGCGGCATATTTGGAACTTACGCTTCGATTGCAGTACATGAATTGCTTCAAAAGTTTTTTGTAAAAAAAAGTACCAATTAAGATGAACAGTGTTCTCATGTGATGATTTGCAGTATTGGTTGATGGGAAATCATCCTTTCACAACAATTATTATATCACTGCGAATAAGTGGTTGTTCTGACTTTCAATACATTATAGTAAAGCTGGGTATAATTTCTTAAAGAGGAACAAATTACAGAAAGCTTAATCAGACGGAGAAAGCTGATAAAGGAAATACAAGTAAAAAAACTGATACCTACAGGGTCGGATAATTTCAAGTACTTTTCTGTAGTGGCCGGAAGTATCAGCTGTGATACATCAGGACCAATTTTTATTACGTAGTGTTTAGGTTATGACCAACAGAGTAGTTTTCATCTAAACCAATCGATTTGGAATAGATCGATCGGTTGTAATCAGTCTCAAGCGATTGTGGCAATTTTTGAAATCACTGGAAAATCGGCGAAAAGTTAAATTTGTGATGAAAACTTCGAACACATATACAAAAACGGTTCAATTTTTCTACGAAGTTTACGATGATAGACCGAATACAGCGTAACAAATGGTTTTATAGGTTCACAGAAGGTCCTCAGTCAATTGAAGATAACCCTATAATGGAAAGACCATCGACTTCAAATGGTGCCATACACATTAAGAAAATGAAAGCATGTTCGGCAATGGTTGAATTCTCAGATAACAGGGGTTACTGAACACTTATAAGGAAGGGCACCACAATTGGTCAGAGAATTATTTGAGGCACGAGAGAGCGTTACGAAAATCATGAAAAACTAGAAGTGGTAGACTCTTTAAGAAAGACTCCAACCATCCCGAGAAAGTTTACTTGCAAAGATTCGATCAACAACAGAATCGCGGAATTTAGAGATATACTACAGGATCACTCTCGTAGAGATAGCGAAGACAAGATTATAGTATTTGCCGCTTTCACAGAGGCAGTTAAGGAACCATTCCAGCCCCTGAATCGAAAAAGGAGGAAAGCACAACACGTAGTACAATGGGAAGTACCGTCAGCCATGATCGTCACAGTGGTTTTCAGAATATGAATGTAGATTGAAACTTCTTATTAAAATATTTTATTGAAACTGCTGAGTGAAATTGCATGCGAGTGAACCTACTTCCTCTTCACCTTTTTTTTATCGTTTCAACACTGTCCCACAATATTCTAGCGCAACGCAGTCTGACTGCTCAAAAAAAAAAAAAATAATTCAAAAGAGTGGCCCTGACTAAAAAGAAATCTTTACAATAATCTATACATTTCATTAAGCACTTACCTCACAAAAATCTTCATTACGAGAATTACTGCAATACAGCGAGCGTCAGTATTGCCAACTAAATAAAAGATTCTAACTACTAAAGCCACTAACTATTAATAGCCATGTGGTTAGCAAAGGAAAGACTTTGTTGCAAACCAAATGAGGTGTTTTTTACCTTAGTAATGTGACATCCAGTTCAGACATGAATCTAAATCGTGATTGACATCCAGGACAAAGATATATAATCATGAATAATTTTCAATCTCCAAGTCGGATACTTCCAGGTCGTTAGCCGACGCTAACACTTCAGACCTCTACCCTCCATCAGTGCCAACTTCTCACATTTAACATCCAGAAAGCCAGTCTTCACTCTGTCTGCTTGCCGGGGGGTCTCATCCGAGATGTGGAGGAGGCCCTACCGGCGGCCATAGAGAGCACTGGGTGCACCCGACTGCAAATTGTTGCTCATGTCGGCACCAATGACTTCTGCCGTCTGGGTTCAGAGGTCATCCTCAGTTCGTACAGGCGGTTGGCGGAATTGGTGAAGGCGGAAAGCCTCGCTAACTATTTGTAGTATCGTTCCCAGAACCGATCGCGGTCCTCTGGTTTGGAGCCGAGTGGAAGGCTTAAACCAGAGGCTCAGACGATTCTGCGGAGATCTGGGGTGCAAATTTCTCGACCTCCGCTATCGGGTGGAGAAATGTAGGGTCCCCCTGAATAGGTCAGGCGTGCACTACACGCCGGAAGCGGCTACAAGGGTAGCGGAGTACATGTGGAGTGCACATGGGAGTGCACATGGGAGTTTTTTAGGTTAGAGAATTCCCTCCCTAGGCCCGACAAGACGCCTCCTGAGACGCGGCAAGGTAGGAGTAGGCAAAATGCAACAGGGAATAATATTAATGTGCTAATAGTAAACTGCAGGAGCGTCTATAGAAAGGTCCCAGAACTGCTCTCATTAATAAACGGTCACAACGCCCATATAGTTCCAGGGACAGAAAGTTGGCTGAAACCAGACGTAAACAGTAATGAAATCCTAAACTCAGATTGGAATGTATACCGCAGAGACAGGCTGGACAGTGAAGGAGGAGGCGTGTTTATAGCGATAAGAAGTGCAATAGTACCTAAGGAAATTGACGGAGATCCAAAATGTGAAATAATTTGGGTGAAGGTCACGGTTAAAGCAGGCTCAGATATGGTAACTGGATGTCTCTATAGGCCCCCTGGCTCAGCAGCTGTTGTGGCTGAGCACCTGAAGGATAATTTGGAAAATATTTCGAGTAGATTTCCCCACCATGTTATAGTTCTACGTGGAGATTTTAATTTGCCGGATATAGACTGGGAGACTCAAACGTTCATAACGGGTGGCAGGGACAAAGAATCCAGTGAAATTTTTGTAAGTGCTTTATCTGAAAACTACCTTGAGCAGTTAAACAGTGAACCGACTCGTGGCCATAACATATTAGATCTTCTGGTGACAATCAGACCCGAACTATTTGAAACAGCTAACGCAGAACAGGGAATCGGCGATCATAAAGCGGTTACGGCATCGATGATTTCAGCCGTAAATAGAAATATTAAAAGAGGTAAGAAGATTTTTCTGTTTAGCAAAAGTGACAAAAAGCAGATTTCAGAGTACCTGGAGGCTCAACACAAAAGTTTTGTCTCAAGTACAGATAGTGTTGAGGATCAGTGGACAAAGTTCAAAACCATCGTACAATATGCGTTAGATGAGTATGTGCCAAGCAAGATCGTAAGAGATGGAAAAGAGCCACCGTGGTACAACAACCGAGTTAGAAAACTGCTGCGGAAGCAAAGGGAACTTCACAGCAAAGCCAAAGCCTTGCAGACAAACAAAAATTACGCGAAGCGAAATGTAGTATGAGGAGTGCTATGCGAGAGGCGTTCAATGAATTCGAAAGTAAAGTTCTATGTACTCACTTGGCAGAAAATCCTAAGAAATTTTGGTCTTATGACAAAGCGGTAGGTGGATCAAAACAAAGTGTCCAGACACTCTGTGACCAAAATGGTACTGAAACAGAGGATGACAGACTAAAGGCCGAAATACTAAATGTCTTTTTCCAAAGCTGTTTCACAGAGGAAGACTGCACTGTAGTTCCTTCTCTAGATTGTCGCACAGATGACAAAATGGTAGATATCGAAATAGACGACAGAGGGATAGAGAAACAATTAAAATCGCTCAAAAGAGGAAAGGCCGCTGGACCTGATGGGATACCAGTTCGATTTTACACAGAGTACGCGAAGGAACTTGCCCCCCCTTCTTGCAGCGGTGTACCGTAGGTCTCTAGAAGAGCGTAGCGTTCCAAGGGATTGGAAAAGGGCACAGGTCGTCCCCGTTTTCAAGAAGGGACGCCGAACAGATGTGCAGAACTATAGACCTATATCTCTAACGTCGATCAGTTGTAGAATTTTGGAACACGTATTATGTTCGAGTATAATTACTTTTCTGGAAACTAGAAGTCTACTCTGTAGGAACCAGCATGGGTTTCGAAAAAGACGATCGTGTGAAACCCAGCTCGCGCTATTCGTCCACGGGACTCAGAGGGCCATAGACACGGGTTTACAGGTAGATGCCGTGTTTCTTGACTTCCGCAAGGCGTTTGATACAGTTCCCCACAGTCGTTTAATGAAAAAAGTAAGAGCATATGGACTATCAGACTAATGGTGTGATTGGATTGAAGAGTTCCTAAATAACAGAACGTAGCATGTCATTCTCAATGGAGAGACGTCTTCCGAAGTAAGAGTGATTTCAGGTGTGCCGCAGGGGAGTGTCATAGGACCGTTGCTATTCACAATATACATAAATGACTTGGTGGATGACATCGGAAGTTCACTGAGGCTTTTTGCAGATGATGCTGTGGTGTATCGAGAGGTTGTAACAATGGAAAATTGTACTGAAATGCAGGAGGATCTGCAACGAATTGACGCATGGTGCAGGGGATGGCAATTCAATCTCAATGTAGACAAGTGTAATGTGCTGCGAATATATAGAAAGATAGATCCCTTATCATTTAGCTACAAAATAGCAGGTCAGCAACTGGAAGCAGTTAATTCCATAAATTATCTGGGAGTACGCATTAGGAGTGATTTAAAATGGAATGATCATACAAAGTTGATCGTCGGTAAAGCAGGTGTCAGACTGAGATTCATTGGAAGAATCCTAAGGAAATGCAATCCGAAAACAAAGGAAGTAGGTTACAGTACGCTTGTTCGCCCACTGCTTGAATACTGCTCAGCAGTGTGGGATCCGTACCAGATAGGGTTGATAGAAGAGATAGAGAAGATCCAACGGAGAGCAGCGCGCTTCGTTACAGGATCATTTAGCAATCGCGAAAGCGTTACGGAGATGATAGATGAACTCCAGTGGAAGACTCTGCAGGAGAGACGCTCAGTAGCTCGGTACGGGCTTTTGTTGAAGTTTCGAGAGCATACCTTCACCGAAGAGTCAAGCAGTATATTGCTCCCACCTACGTATATCTCGCGAAGAGACCATGAGGATAAAATCAGAGAGATTAGAGCCCACACAGAATCATACCGACAAGAAGAATTCCACGAACAATACGAGACTGGAATAGAAGGGAGAACCGATAGAGGTACTCAGGGTACCCTCCGCCACACACCGTCAGGTGGCTTGCGGAGTATGGATGTAGATGTAGATCACTGCTGACTGTTCACCTCCAGCTGCCTAACAGTACTTCCTTCACTGCTGGCGACTAACTTCTAACTGCCCAACACTACTGGCGATTAACTTCCAACAAGGAGTCCAACCAGCCACAGAGCCTCTTACAAAGAAAGCGCAGTCAGAGATCGAATGCAAAGCGCTACACAGCGCTGCCAACACAGAAGCAGCCCACTTACAAGATGTATTTCTAGTTCTTTAAAATGATTAGGGCCACAGCACTTCCAGCTGGGTGCAGAGGATACACAGAGGTGATAAAAATTATGTTATATCTTCCAATATTGTGGCGGACCTCCTTTTTTCATGCGTAGTGCAGTAGCTCGACATGGCACGGACTCCACAAGGCGACGGAAGACCTGTGCAGAAATATTGAGCCGTGTTGTCTCTACAGTCGTAACTGCTCTCTCGATTGTGTCCCATAAATGTTCGATGGGATTAATGTCGGGCGGTCTGGGTGGCCAGGTCATTTGCTCGAGTTGCCCAAAATATTCTTCAAACCATTCACGAACAGCTGTGAGCCTGTGCAATGACTCGCTGTCATCCATAAAAATTCTGCCGTTGTTTGAGAACAAGTAGCCGAACACAACCATTTCCAGGCAATGATCGGTTCATTTGGACCATATTACCCAGTCCATCCCATGTAAACACAGCCTACACCATTATGGAGTCACCACCAGCTTGCACAGTGCCTTGCTGACTACTTGAATCCGAGGCTTTGTGGGATCTGCGCCACATTCACTACCATCAGCTCTTACCAGTTGAAATTGGGACTCACCTCACCAGGCAACAGTTTTCTAGTCATCTAGGGTCCAAGCAACGTCGTTACGCGCCCAGACAGGTGCTGCAGGTGATGTGGTGCTGTTAACAAAGGCAATCGCGTCGGACATCCGCTGCCACAGCCCATTAACGCCAAATTTCGCCGCACTGTCGTAACAGATACGTTCGTCGTAAGACCCACTGTGATTTCCCCGGTTGTAACACGCGGTATTGCTTTTTTGTTAGCAATGAGAACTCTAAGCAAATGCCGCAGTTCTTGGTCCTCCTTGACCATGGTAAGACCGAGCGAGGTGGCGCAGTGGTTAGACACTGGACTCGCATTCGGAAGGACGACGGTTCAATCCCGCGTCCGGCCATCCTGATTTAGGTTTTCCGTGATTTCCCTAAATCACTCCAGGCAATTGCCGGGATGGTTCCTCTGAAATGGCACGGCCGACTTCCTTTCCCATCCTTCCCTACTCCGATGAGACCGATGACCAAGCTGTCTGGTCTTCCCCAAACCAACCAACCAACCATGGTAAGAAGTAATGCCTGAGCGTACACTCTTGATACTGTGGATTTCTTAATATTGCATGTCCTAACGATTTCCGAAATGGAATGTCCCATGCGTCTAGCTCCAACTACTGTTCCGCGGTGAAAGTCTGTTAACTACCATCGTTCGGCCATAATGACGTCGGAAACCTTTTCCCATAAATCACACGAGTCCAAAATATATGTGGTTCATATGGCTCTAAGCAGTATAGGACTTAACATCTGAGGTCATCCGTCCCCTAGACTTAGAACTACTTAAACCTAACTAACCTAAGGACATCACACACATCCATGCCCGAGGCAGGATTCGAACCTGCGACCGTAGCAGTCGCGCGGCTCCGGACTGAAGCGCCTAGAACCGCTCGACCACCGCGGCCGGTGATTGTCCGTTTAATTATTATTATTACTATACATTGAGATTTGAAAACTGTTTTTTGTTGTTGTAGATTTTACATCAAAACGGTCAGCATAGAGCTTATTTAGCATCTCTAGTAATACTGCCGTTATACTCGCGCTTACCCATTGCGAGAAAAATCCTTTACTGTTATCTTGGTTAATGCTTTCATTCACTTTACTCGTATGCAGCAAAACTCTTTACTGTTCACAAAAATACTATAAGTGCCTACGTTGGTCCAGACGCAATCTCAAGTTGGGCTTCGGTAGCAGCAGCGCGGTTCCGGACTGAAGCGCATAGAACCGCTCGGTCACAGCCGCAGGCTGAGTCCAAAAGACAGCTTCACGAATGCACTGCCCTTCTATACCTTGTGTACACCGTACTGCCCTCGCGGTTCTAGGCGCGCAGTCCGGAACCGTGCGACTGCTACGGTCGCAGGTTCGAATCCTGCCTCGGGCATGGATGTGTGTGATGTCCTTAGGTTAGTTAGGTTTAAGTAGTTCTAAGTTCTAGGGGACTGATGACCACAGAAGTTAAGTCCCATAGTGCTCAGAGCCATTTGAACCATTTGAACCGTACTGCCGCCATCCGTATGTATGTATATCTCAGTCGCATCTCTTTTGTCATCTCAATGTATGTTAAGGCAGACGTATTGTGTAATTAACGTATGTACTCTTTGTGTCAAGCGTATTTATTAAGTCGTAATGATTGCTGTTTATAGTAAATTGTGAACTATTGTCCACTGACATCTTCATGGTTCTGATTAAATTACACTCTTTACCATTAAAACTGCAACACCAGAACAGCCAATAATGAAATGTCGTTTTCTGTATGTATTCAGTGTAGTCAGAAGAATGCTTCCGTAAATAGAGATGGGGCCCCTCCACGCCCGCACCAACGTGGTGACCAAACCAAAAGTTCTACTGTCACATCCGTAAAACATGTTAGTTATCTAGTAAGTGGATCACAGGATGCTGGGCTGTGATGTTGTCCGTGCGTCTGGGTAGGACTACGCATTAACACGGTCCATCAGGTGATAGATAGTGGACGAAACGCGAGTGAGGGTAGCGATTTGAAAAGCAGAGGGAAAAAAGTGCCATGGCTCGTGCCGTGGGAAAAAAACCTCTGCGACAGTGGGATGGGTAGTAAGAACAGTAGTGGCTTACTAGCTGCGATAGCTCATGCAAGGTTGGATTTGTTAGTATAAGTATCATGCATCATTACCGTGACAAGCGATGGCGATGTGTCCCAGTTGCTGCAGCTGCTACATTCCTGGAACAATCAAGATCGTTATACAGTAGTGGGAGATCGGCCATAGATCATCTCACTGTGTGGGGGATGTGGGGAGCTTGTTTGCATGCAGTGTACGGTACGGCTTCCCTGCGTGGTGCCAGTTATTCGGCAGTGTATTTCAGCTGGATATCCAGTAATGGCGTCTGATTAACAGAGGCTCGCCTGTGCCGTTATGTTTGCGTATGCTTGGCCATAGATGTTATGTCCTTACAAGTATGTCTTTTGGTCTTTTATCTTTCCATCTATGGTTGTGGTCGTAGTTCCCCAGATTCAGAATAAACGGGTTCTGCGAATGTCTGGAGTTTCTGTATAGTCTTGTGGTGAGTTTGTGGATTACCTCAGTGAGAGTCTCAAGTCGGTATTCCCGGTGAAGGTCCGCGATGCGTGTGTATCGTGGAGCATTGCTTATGATTTTGAGTACTTTGTTTTGTATGAGCTGCAGACGGCGCAGGCGTGTAGGCGCAGCGTATCCCCAGACAGGAGCTTCCGTAAAATTGTAGGAAAAATTGCAACTTTTAGTCCACACAAATGCCAACTATGGGAGCAACAACGGCTTTAACCCAACTGGGCGTAATGTCGAACAAAGCTTGGATGATAGATACGGATAACCGTTCCACTTTGCTTGAACTCTGTCAGATTTCAGCAATGATACTGGCTGGCGAGCGTTGGCTTGAGAGTCCCAGCAATCTTTGACCTCATTTTTCCAATGGTGAGAGGTCAAGAGGTACAGTCGGACATACTATGTGTCAAGGTATGTCAAAACAGCGTGGAAAACTTGTGGTCCTGCCATGTCTTGTTCAAAGATAACATCACGTGGACTTCGAATATTGGACAGCTACTGGCGTTAAAACTTGCTGTCCAAATTACCAGTCATGTCATTCAGAAATAACCTTGTTCAGTATCCAATAGGACACCATACCATCACGCATCGTGCTGGGCCCATACGATTATGAGGAATGCAGTCTGGCAACGTTCACTCTCCTCAGAGCCACCTTATTGGTGATATACATACAACCTGAGCTCGTCTCAGAAGACGACAAAGTGCAGCCTCTGTGTCCATTCTTGCTGGACGGATCACTGTCATCACATCTTTGTTTGTTGTGACGTCAAGGGTTGCCGCAACAGTGAACCGTGTGGTGCATCTGACATTGTCGCACTGTCTGTTGGGATATATGTGTTTCTTTAAAGGAGCTCATTTCCGTAATGGAGGTACATGATGTGCCTATGTGATCCCGCACACCTGAGCTAACAATGACTCCCCTCTCTGGCGCTAGTTGCGTGGAGCCGGTAGGTTCCTTCGTAGAGTTGAATACGTCTCTCGTGAATCCACCGATTCCATATTTCTGTAACAACTGCGGAATCCTGAACAACACAAGCAACAGTATCATGAATCGATGAACTACAGTCTTACTACGTTACGAACCTGCCGCTGTCGAATTCCGATCATGATGGTAGACGTTTCTCCTTTTCACAGGAGGCATAACACGATTTCTCACATAAAAAATCACTTACAAATGTGATTTCTGAATGAGAAAGTAGTTGCTACATCTTTTCTAACATAGAGAATGTAGATCGCGTTGTTCGTGCCTATTTTGTGCTATTCAGTTGAAATAATAATCGTTTTTATATCCAAGTGTGTAGTACACTTTATGCCAGTTAACGTATGTTGAATGCCTAATTCCTGCTGTTGCATTTTCAATTGCTAGCAGTCTTTTACTTAATCTTGACAATGACCTATCCTAGAACCCTATGCTATTTGGAACAGTATAAGGGAGCGATCAAAAAGTTTCCGTTTGAGAGCGTTACTGCAGTGTAAACATAACACAGCGAGACTCCGACGCAAGTATATCCACTGAGATGAGAAAGTCATGGGATAGCAATACGCACGTATACAGATGACCGTACCGCGTATACAAGGTATAAATGTGCAGTGCATTGGCGAAGCTGTCATTTGTACTCAGGTGGATCACGCGAACAGGTTTACGACGTGTTTAACGCCGCACGACGGGAATTAACACACTTTGAACGCGCAATAATAGTTGGAGCTAGACGCGTGGGACATTCCATTTCGAAAATTGTTAAGGAATACAGCATTTCGAGATCCACAATGTCAAGAGTGTGCAGAGAATACCAAATTTCTGGCATTACCTCTCACCTCGGAAAACGCAGTGGCCGATGACCTTCACTTAACGACCGAGAGCAATATCATTTGTGTTGAGTTGCTACTGCTAACAGACAAGCTACTATGCATAACCGCAGTAATCAGTGTGGAAAGTACGACGAATTTATCCGATAGAACAGTGCGGCAAAATATGGGGTGAATAGGCTATGGCAGCAGACGACCGATGCAAGTGCCTTTGCTAACAGCTTGACATCATCTGCAGCACCTGTCCTTCGACTCGTGATCGTATCGGTTTGACCGTAGACGACTGGAAAACAGTGAGCTGGTCAGATGAGTCCCGATTTCAGTAGGTAAGAGCTGATGGTAGGGTTCGAGTGAGGCGTGGACATCATAAAGCTATGGACCCAAGGTGTCAACAAGGCACTGTGAAGGCTGATGGTGGCTCCATCATGGTGTGGGCTGCGTTTGCAGGTAATAGTTCCATTAGAACTACTGACGGCCTTGGGAGAGCGAGTCCTGACAAAACTCTACCATCTGGTGAGCAAGACGTATGAGACAGGCGAAATACCGTCAGACTTCAAGAAGAACATAAAAATTCCAGTCCCAAAGAAAGCAGGTGTTGACAGATGTGAAAATTACCGAACTATCAGTTTAATAAGTCACTGCTGCAAAATACTAACGCGAAATCTTTACAGACGAATGGAAAATCTGGTAGAAGCCGACCTCGGGGAATATCAGTTTGGATTCTGTAGAAATATTGGAACACGTGAGGCAATACTGACCTTAAGACTTATCTTAGAAGAAAGATTAAGGAAAGGCAAATCTACGTTTCTAGCATTTGTAGACTTAGAGAAAGCTTTTGACAATGTTGATTGGAATACTCTCTTTCAAATTCTGAAGGTGGCAGGGGTAAAATACAGGGAGCGAAAGGCTATTTACAAATTGTACAGAAAGCAGATGGCAGTTATAAGAGTCGAGGGGCATGAAAGGGAAGCAGTGGTTGGGAAAGGAGTGAGACAGGGTTGTAGCCTCTCCCCGATGTTATTCAATCTGTATATTGAGCAAGCAGTAAAGGAAACAAAAGAAAAACACGGAGTAGGTATTAAAATCCATGGAGAAGAAATAAAAACTTTGTGGTTCGTCGATGACATTGTAATTCTGTCGGAGACAGCAAAGAACCTGGAAGAGCAGTTGAACGGAATGGACAGTGTCTTGAAAGGAGAATATAAGATGAACATCAACAAAAGCAAAACGAGGATAATGGAATGTAGTCGAATTAAGTCGGGTGATGCTGAGGGAATTAGATTAGGAAATGAGACACTTAAAGCAGTAAAGGAGTTTTGCTATTTGGGGTGCCAAATAACTGATGATGGTCGAAGTAGAGAGGATATAAAAGGTAGACTGGCAGTGGCAAAGAAAGCGAGGAATTTGTTAACATCGAGTATAGATTTAATTGTCAGGAAGTCGTTTCTGAAAGTATTTGTATGGAGTGTAGCCATGTATGGAAGTGAAACGTGGACGATAAATAGTTTGGATAAGAAGAGAATAGAAACTTTCCAAATGTGGTGCTACGGAAGAATGCTGAAGATTAGATGGGTAGATCACATAACTAATGAGGAGGTATTGAATAGGATTGGGGAGAAGAGGAGTTTGTGGCACAAACTGACAAGAAGAAAGGATCGGTTGGTAGGACATGTTCTGAGGCATCAAGGGATCACCAATTTAGTATTGGAGGGCAGTGTGGAGGGTAAAAATCGTAGAGGGAGACCAAGAGATGAATACACTAAGCAGATTCAGAAGGATGTAGGTTGCAGTAGGTACTTGGAGATGAAGAAGCTTGCACAGGATAGAGTAGCATGGAGAGCTGCCTCAAACCAGTCTGAGGACTGAAGACAAGAACAACAACAGATTGGGGTTCCCTGGTCCAAACGAACCGATTATTGCCTGGAAATGGTTATGTTCGTCTGCTTGTTCCCAAACAGCGATGGAATTTTTAGGGATTACAATGCGCCATTGCACCGGATCACAATATTGTTCGTTATGCGTTTGAAGAACATTATGGACAATTCGAGCGAAAGGTTTGGCCACCCACATCGCCCGATATGAATCCCATAGGTCATTTATTGGACTTAATCCTGCAGCGGCCACGCTTTCGCAATCATGGACGGGTATAGAGGCAGTATGGCTCAATATTTCTGCAGGCGAATTCCGTCGACTTGATGAGTCCAACCACGTCGAGCTGCTGCACTACCCAAGGCAAAAAGGAGGTCCTTCCTTGCCGAAGGACAAACAGCGGTAGACATTCACCGGAGGGTGTAGAATGTGTATGGGTCAGCATGTCACTCGAAAACCTAAGTTGTATAAATGGTAGGCCAAGGTGTGTTGCTGCTCCATGATAATGCACGTCCCCATATCGCAAATGTAACGCTTGTGGGAGACACTCGGGCACCCGCCTTATAGTCCTGATTTCTTCCCATGCGATTATCACGCATTCGCTCTCTTAAAAATGATCTCAAATGGTCGACGATTCCTGTCCGACAAGAATGTCCAACAGGCAATTATGGACTTTTTCACGCAGCAGGACACTGTGTTTTACGAGATGAGCATCTTCAACCTAGCCAGCGGCCTTGCCACAGTGGATACACCAGTTCCCATCAGATCACCGAAGTTAAGCACTGTCGGGCTTGGCTAGTACCTGGATGGGTGATCGCCTGAGTCTGTCGAACGCAGTTGGTAAGCGGGGTGCATTCAGTCCCTGTTACGCCAATTGAGGAGCTACTTGGTTGAGTAGTAGTGCCTGCGCTCTCTAACTGACAACGGCCGGGGTAGTGGTATGCTGACCACATGCCCCTCCATAGCCGCATCCAGTGACACTTATCGGCTGAGGATGACACGGCAGTCGGTCTCTAACGTTCGGTTTTCCGAGACCTATTCAGATGGAGTTTATATTCAACCTGGTGCATCGATGGGATGGTTACCTCCATGCTCATGGCTGTTTTGCCTGATTGGCATGGCGATTCTGGACTGTACGGCCTTCGAATGAAAACGTTTGATCGCCTGTTACATTATGTGTACTGAATGACCAGGATTTGAAGACAGTGAAGGTATGTTGCAGACGTCATCTGAGCGACTTATTATTCCGTTGGCGAAAATGGTAACAACGCTGCCACGACCTCTGCAGGCTTGTGTACAGGGCGGAGTAGGGGGAAGCACTCTTTGTGCATTCGAGTCACGTGCTCCGTCGCTAACTGCCCGCCGTTCGCGGATAATAATTAAAACTTGGAGTGCAGTGGTGGCGGTGATTGGTTTAGCGACGGTCGGTCCGCCGCCTCTGCACGGTGGCACGGGCGGAATGCCAGATGGTCTGGTCTCTCTCTCTCTCTCTCTCTCTCTCTCGCTCTCACACACACACACAGAGAGAGAGAGAGAGAGCACAGCACGTTGGGCAGTGGCCAGTGGTGGCTCGCGGAATCGTGCCTGGATTGTCAATGCCGGCCAGGTCCTGTCGCTATTTTTGGAGCCGGTCGCCTCCTCCAGAAGTCCAGCGCGAAATCTGGCACTGCTGGCAAAGACGAGAGAGCCGGATTATGTCGCGTGAAAGTCAGGCAGCTGGCTTCTTCGTCGCGCAGTCCATATATGGGGAATTACCTTCCTGGCGGAGTAAGACTATGTGCCGGCTAGGGACTCGAACCCAGAACCTTGCTGTAAGTTGATCACATCATTTGAGACCTCAGTGTCACCTCACATTTTAATTCATGCTTAGAAGATAATGTTTCTTCACACGTAAAGAAATATATAAATTTGCCACTGGGCTCTGTCCTTGTTTGATGCAGCTGTGTGATTACAAAAATACTGTATAGAAAAGAAATTGTTTAGAAGAGTATTAGGCTCCTATTACGATCACGCAAAAGGTGCGTGCTCTAGGTTAACGCACCCGAAGAAAGCGAGGCCCACTCCGTGATGATTCTACCAGTAAAGGAATTGAGGATGGCTGGGATGACGCGGGAGTACGCGCAAAAGTAATGATTGAGTTAATATTTGTGATAGAATATTAAGAGTGTAAAAGAAGACGCGTGTATTGCAAGTAAAATAATGACACACTTATATTTCACAAGATGTCTGACTTTTTAACCAAAGTGGTATATACAGAAGGTAGGCAAAATATGTGAACACCTGTACTTACTTGGGACTGGTTTATTAATAAGGGGTTGGACCCCTATTTGCCTGGAATACAGCTGCGATTCTTCTTGGAATACTGGCACACAATGATTGTATAGTCTCCAGTGGAATGTTGTGCCACTCTTCGATCAGGAGCTCCTGCTCTCCAATACCGCTCACAAATGTTCGATATTGTTCAAGTCCGAAGTTGCATGCTCCTCATACCACGACTGTACTGTCCTGACGGTGTGAACTGGTACATTATCGCCCTGAAATATGGCGTCATTGTTGTGGAACAACATTTGAATCATCGGGTGCACCTGATCACCTAAAATGTTCACATAATCGTTGGCTGTAACACGGCCTTTGAGGGTAATGGTGGGACCAGCAGAATACCATGATATGGCTGCCCAAACCATCATACTTGCATCTCCATGTTAAACCATTGGAATCAAGCAGTCAGGATTGTAGGCGTCTTTTGGCGTTCTCCAGACTTAAACCCGGCCCGATGTTGGAAATGACGAAAACGTTGACTCTTCGGACCATATGGTGTGTTTCCACTAATCAACCGTCCAGGATTTACGCTCCTGACACCATTGCTTAGGCTTCTTTGCGTTGGTTGTCGTCACTAATGGGTTCGGTATTGCAGCTCGTCCATGAACAGTCGCTTTATGGAGTTCTCGGGATACAATGTTGATAGATACAGGCTCTCGACGGTGGCTATTGATCTCCACAGTCACTTTAGCCGCCTTAATTTTGCGTTGTTTGTGCACAATTCGTGTTAGCGTATGACGATATCTATCGTTTCATTTTGATTTGCGCCCACTATTACATTTACACGATGATGTCTTTCCATGTTTTGTGTAGGCTGTCATGACTGTTGAAACAGTTTCTCTTGAAACATTCAATAAGTTGGCTGTCTTGGTTACTGAAGCTCCACCTAATCGGATCCCCTACAATCTGCCCCCTTTGGAACTCCTTTAGGTCTTTCACTGCACGTCGATCTCGGCCACTGAATGCAAATACGAAGTGTGCACTACTCGTAAACAACCTGCGCTGATGCCTGGTCCGTACTGAACACGCAGAGTCCAGCGCGACACGTGCCTTACCTGCGCTGTTGACCGTCAAACACAATCGACCCATTACTACCACTGTTTACATTATTTTGCCTATCCCCTGTATATACACTGCTGGCCACCGTAAATGCAACACCCTGAAGGAAGCATCCGAATCAAGTGAAATTTACACCATGAGTTTGCAGCGATGAGATATGCAACTGATTATAATTTCAGCGCAGACGCACATCACGCGCGCCTGTGGCGCCACCTCATAGCGCCATTTAAGGCTTGGCGATTTCGACAAGTGTACGTTCGGCACGTGCGTTTACCTTCTGGTTGTTTCACAAGACGATCAGTTATGCCTCGTAGACAACAGCGAACATCTTTTGATCAAGTATCCGAGTTCGACAGAGGAAGGATAGTGGCTTACCGAGATTGTGGATTATCATACAGAGAAATCGCTAGTCGTGTTGGACGAAACCAAACAACTGTAATGCGGATATGTGACCGTTGGATGCAGGAGGGTACGACGGACCGACGTGGTCGATCGCATTCACCTCGGTGCACCACTGCACGTGCTGATTGGCAAATTGTGCGCATGGCTGTGACGGATCGCTCAGTGACATCCCGAACCATAGCACAGCACATTGCGTCTGTAACGCATCATCCAGTGTCTGCGCTAACCATTCGACGCCGTTTACAGCAGAGTGGTCTGTCCGCAAGACGTCCATTGCTTCGTCTACCATTGACGCAGAACCAGAGACGTCTCCGTCGCCAATGGTGTGATGACAGACGGATGTGGACGGCAGAATGGAATGACGTTGTCTTTACTGACGAGGCACGCTTCTGTCTGCAGCACCACGATGGTCAGATTCGAGTGTGGAGACATCGTGGAGAGAGGATGCTGGACAGCTGCATTATGCACCGCCACACTGGTCTTGCACCGGGTATTATGGTATGGGGCGGTATTGGATATTACTCTCGCACGCCTCTCGCACACCTCTAGTACGCATGCTACATATCCGAGGTGCTGGAGCCAGTTGTCCTTCCTTACCTTCAGGGCTCGGCCACAGCCATATTTCAATAGGATAATGCGCGACCACACGTGGCACGCATTGTCCAAAGGTTCTTCGTCAATAACCAGATTGAATTGCTTCCCTGGCCGGCTCGCTCTCCGGATCTTTCGCCGATAGAAAACATGTGGTCCATGGTTGCTCAACGAGTGACCATGATTACATCCCCAGCTGCCACACCAGATGATCTTTGGCAACGTGTGGAAGCTACTTGGGCTGCTGTACCCCAGGAACACATCCAACGTCTCTTTGACTCAATGCCGAGACGTGTGGCAGCGGTGATCTCCAACAATGGCGGCTACTCTGGCTACTGATTCTGGCAGGAACCACATGTCACAGACGTCTGTAAACGTAATCATTTGATACTTGGTCAACATGTTATCTACAAAATAAATTTTGTTGTGCTACCTCTTGTCTTTCTTGGTGTTGCATTTACGGTGGCCAGCAGTGTATATTCACAGTTGGTACCGGGAGACAAACTGAAAAATAGTATTTGTAACTAAAAGTCGAATAATTCTGGGTGTCTTCTATCATTTCATTATTTTCCCGCATAGTGTCTCCGCACAAGTTGTGACCCATTCAAATATGCCTCACAGTCATCCTGAAGATAAGATACAACACATTACTGGCATGCTCGAGAAGCCATCTTTTCAAGCGTAGAAGTCGGATCACGACATACTTTTAGAATACTGGCTTTGGAGTCAGTGCTCAAGTAAAAATATTGCTTGATACAGACTCCTTCAATAACATTTCTAGTTGCAATCAGATTAGATCATATAAAATTTAGCACCGTTGCACAAATAAATGTAAAAGTTCACATTTACAGGGCCATACGCAGCAATAAAACATTCTTATACGACAGAACAAACATTCAAAAGTGGGGCAATTAAATAATTGTACTTACACTGCTAATTAACTACGCATGAAGTTCATGTAGTATACATGTCTCACTGTGCTAACTATTCAGCAGCTGTATTACATGTCGTTTGTGGGCAGTGCTCTTAGAGAACTGAGCTATCCAGAAGAATTCATGAACCGTATTCACAGCACACTTCTACCAGTAATTTTTTCCTACTTTTCAAACTTCAGAGATGGTATTCTTGAGGTATTGGTGGACTAGTACCCCTGGGAGGTAGAAAGATAAGAATTTATCGTGCCATAGGCGACGAGATCTCTAGAGATGGAGTATCAACCCTTATCACGAGTGAGATGCTAAATAAGGCCGTGCCATTTCCAGAGCCTTAAATGATTTAGCAGAGGACCGAGAAACCTAAATTTGGTTGCCTGGACATGTATTGGAAGAGCTGTCTTGTAGAAGGCGAATCCAATGCGGTGGCTAACCACTATTGCAAGCAGTGGTATTGAGGAGAAACGACCCAGTCACTGCCTAGAGGACTATTTGACGAAGCATCAAAACAACATACACAATGTTCCAGATTGAAAAATGTGTTTGGAATATATTCTTCCTTAGGCTTTAGTGAAGCAGTTTCTGCGCAATTATCTATCATCAAAGAATGCTACTCCAGAAATAAAAAAAGTACTGTGGGGATAAATGACCCTAGCACTGTTAACGTTGGGATGCAATTATTGTGTTGAACTGATTATAAAACGAATTTGTAATTTTCTATATTGTATTTTTCGAGACTCAGGTCACATAAATGGCACAAAAATTCTTCAATATGTAATATATTCCATTCTCCTGATGATAACTTTCTAAGGTGTCAAAACCGCCTATGATAGAGCTCGTGTAATATTACTTGCCCCGTGCGCAGAAACGCATTCTCGTTCTCAGCACTGGGTGGCTCCACCCCTCTGTTCTGAAGGGGGAGCTGCGTCAGTTTTCCGCCAGCTACTGTGCTGTGCACTTCGTTCGTTATGAAAAAGACGTTTTCTGCTTGCCTCGCCTATACTGCAGGAATGGAGGTTTGTGCTTGCCGGCTGCAGTGCAACCTATCTCAAACGATTTTTAAAGACTCTATTCGGTAATAAAAACTGTTTCTCAATTGTCATTGTCTCATTCATCAGATTCATTATGAACTATAATTTCCTTAAATATCATATTTATCGTGATATTTCTATATTTAGAATCTACTGTGTGAAATTCCAATAAATTGCTATGGAAAATAGGAGTCGCTATGACCTTGTGTTTGGTACATGTGATATCAAATATTGTTGTCTACAAAATGGAGTTTGCATATTGAATTTTTCTTTAAACTTGAGACGACATCCATATCTACCTCCAATCTCGAGAAAACTGATTGTATGTAGTGCTCTCAATTCTGATCGATCGTGCGTGCAAACTACAAAATGCCGAGCGAGGTGGCGCAGTGGTTAGCACACTGGACTCGCATGCGGGAGGACGACGGTTCAAACCCACGTTCGGCCATCCTGATTTAAGTTTCCCTTGATTTCCCTAAATCGCTTCAGGCAAACGCCGGGATGGTTTCTTTGAAAGTGCACGGCCAACTTCCTTCCCAATCCTTTCCTAGTCCGATGGGATCGATGACCTCGCTCTTTCGTCCCCTCCCCCGAACCAACCAACCAAACGATAGAATGAAAGTGAAATATGCCTAACATCCCTGGTATCATAAAACGGTGTATTTGCGCATGTAAACGATCGTAAAGGTGCCGAATGACGTCTTGCGATAGTTTCTCTCAAGGATATTACGCATTTTGTTGCAATTTGGCATGGTTCTTCCAGGTCCTGGAGAACGAGTAAATACTCGCTTCACCCTCTCCCATACGTGTTCAATTGGCAAGAGAGGATAGGGGGGGGGGGGAGGACCGGTATATATGCTACTTTTCGTTTTGGCACTCTTTACTGTGACATGTGTGTTCCATTTGTTCTGAATTTGAAATTTCTACAGTGATGAACTACCTGTTCCATCACCTGTCTATAAAATCACCTTGTCTGTTTGGGTGTTGCATTTTTTTACGGCAGTGTATTGTTACACAGTTCTTGCGGCATTTACACTTGTGATTAAACTATCTTTGCTTTTATATTACAGTTAGATTTTAACCCTTTTCGAACTTAATATAAGACTGTGACAAACAAACAGAGGTAATCACATATACACTACTGGCCATTAAAATTGCTGCACCAACAAGAAATGCAGATGATAAAGGGGTATTAATTGGACAGATACATTATACTAGAACTGACACGTGATTACATTTACACGCAATTTGTGTGCATAGATCCTGAGAAATCAGTACCCAGAACAACCACCTCTGGCCGTAATAACGGCCTTAATACACCTGGGCATTGCGTCAGATGGCGTGTACAGGTATAGCAGCCCATGCAGCTTCAACACGATACCACAGTTCATCGAGAGTAGTGACTGGCGTATTGTGACGAGCCAGTTGCTCGGCCACCATTGACCAGACGTTTTCAATTGGTGAGAGATCTCGAGAATGTGCTGGCCAGGGCAGCAGTCAAACATTTTCTGTATCCAGAAAGGCCCGTACAGTACATGTAACATGCGGTCGTGCATTATCCTCTTGAAATTTAGGGTTTCACAAGGATCGAATGAAGGGTAGCGCTACGGGTCGTAACACACATGAAATGTAACGTCCACTGTTCAAAGTGCCGTCAGTGCGAACAGGAGGCGACCGAGACGTGTAACCAATGGCACCCCATACCATCACGCCGGGTGATACGCCAATATGGCAATAACGAATACACGCTTCGAATGTGCGTTCAGCGCTATAACGCCAAACACGGATGCGATCATCATGATGCTGCAAACAGAACCTGGATTCATCCGAAAATTGACGTTTTGCCATTCGTGCACCCAGGTTCGTCTATGATGTACACCATCGCAGGCGCTCCTATCTGTGATGCACCGTCAAGGGTAACCGCAGCCATGGTCTCCGAGCTGATAGTCCATGCTGCTGCAAACGTCGGCGAACTGTTCGTGCAGATGGTTGTTGTGTTGCAAACGTCCCCATCTGTTGACTAAGGGATCGAGACGTGGCTGCACGATCCGTTACAGCCATGCGGATAGGATGCCTGTCATCTCGACTGCCAGTGACTCACGCGACTCATCACAACAACGCTTCACCAGGCAACGCTGGTCAACTGCTGTTTGTGTATGAGAAATCGGTTGGAAACTTTCCTCATGTCAGCACGTTATAGGTATTGCGACAGGCGCCAACCTTGTGTGAATGCTCTGGAAAGCTAATCATTTGCATATGACAGCATCTTTTCCTGTTGATTAAATTTCGCGTCTGTAGCACGTCATCTTCGTGGTGTAGCAATTTTAATGGCCAGTAGTGTAGATAGTGATTTTCTGAATGGCGCTCCGGATACTTTTTGTGCAGTATATGGTGCCGCTTTGCTAATACATGGTCGGCGATTACGTCTTCGGATGGGGTTGGTTAGACGTAGACGGTGCGGTGGAACGGTTGCGGCCCGTAAGTTCAAATGGTTCAGAGCACTATGGGACTTAACATCTATGGTCATCAGTCCCCTAGAACTTAGAACTACTTAAACCTAACTAACCTAAGGACATCACACACATCCATGCCCGAGGCAGGATTCGAACCTGCGACCGTAGCAGTCGCGCGGCTCCGGACTGAGCGCCTAGACGGCCCGTAAGTCACCGGCGCTGACCGCGCCGGCTGCCGTAAAGTAGAAGGACGGAGAAGGAGGGGGCGGGGGGGGGGGTAGCGCGCGGCGACACTTCTTTCGGGGAGAACGTAAATTGAACGGCGTCCGCGTCGCGTCTCGGGCGCGCCATGAATAATGTATCAGGGCTGCGGCCGTGGCCGTGGCTGGCTTTATTAGAGGCGCGGCGGCCTATTTACCGCTCGGCCAGATTGAATTTACTCCGGCCGCGACGTGAGGTGGCAGCCGCGCTAGCCGCCGGCTGCTAGGTGCGCGCACGAGTAGAAGGCAAGCAGCCAGGGCCGGGGGCCGCTACCGGCCGCGCCACGCCGCGCGAGGCTTTATTAGCTGTTATAAATTCCGCTCGTTAAGTGGCCGCGCGAATATATCAATCAGCGGGCGCGCTCTGGCGCAGACGCCGCAGCCGGGACGGGACGGCTCGGCTCGCCAGGGGCGCACAAGGCGGGCGGCCTGCGTCACACAGGCGAGGCCAGGCGTTCGCTTCTACTGGAGCACACAGCGAGGCGCGGCGAAGTGCGCGCTGTACAACAGCTGACGTCGCGGATGGTAAGGTACGAGGAGGATGACAACTTTTCTTCCTGTTATCTCCACTGGTGTCCAAAACTAAAACTACAAACGGAAATTTTGCAAGGTTGCTTTTATTTTGCCACAAAACAGTATAAACAGGTGATAGTGAAGTAGAAACAGTGCAGAGAATTCAGAACGTAAACAGCTGCAACATGCATATCCTTTTTTCCAATTTAACGGATTTGTACACACATTCCGACAACTGGTTAATCTGCTCAGTATGGAGTGTGACCCCCTCTGGTAACAATAAAGGCCTGACAACGATGGGGCATGCTGTGAATGTTGTCATCAATCTCAAATGATTCTAATGGCTCTAAGGACTATGGGACTTAACATCTGAGGTCATCAGTCCCCTAGACTTAAAACTACTTAACCTAACTAACCTAACGACATCACACACATCCATGCCCGAGGCAGGATTCGAACCTGCGACTGTAGCAGCCGCGTGGTTCCGGACTGAAGCGCCTAGAACCGCTTGGCCACAGTGGCCGGCTGTCATGAATCTCGTCCTAAAGAGCTGCTCGCCGTCATGGCTCTGAGCACTATGGGACTAAACATCTACGGTCATCAGTCCCCTAGAACTTAGAACTACTTAAACCTAACTAACCTAAGGACATCACACAACACCCAGTCATCACGAGGCAGAGAAAATCCCTGACCCCGCCGGGAATCGAACCCTGGAACCCGGGTCGCCGTCATGGAGAGTGGTTGGTGGATGCTGATGTGATGCAACCCATCTTCCTAGTGCATCCCAAATATGCTCTATGGGATTCAAATTGGGAGAAGGAGCAGGCCACGTCATGCGTGCAATATTTTCCTTTTCCAAGAAAACATCAACAACCAGTCCTCTGTAAGGTCCAGCGTCATCGTCCATTAATAAGAAGTCTGGGCCCACAGCACCTCGTAAGATCCGCATCTCATCACGATACCTGACAGCAGTTAAACCTTGCCGTTTCATCCGTACAATTTCATGAATAGGGGTTCGAGTCGTAAACATAATCCCGACTCACACTATTAAGGATCCTCCTCGACGTCGATCTCTTCCCACGATGGTTGGGTCCCGAAATCATGTTCTACATTCCGTCCAGATGCGAATCCATCGAAAATCACTCTCCAGACTAAATCGGGCTCATCTGTGAAAACAACATTGGCCTGCTGTTCGACCGTCCAGGTGACATGTTGATGACTCCAGTCTACCAGTTCCCTTCTGTGAAAACGCGTCAAAGGTAGACATCCAGCAGGTCTCCCACAATAACAACCACTCTGCCGAGGCCTTCAGCACACCGTTTGCCTCGATCCAACACGTCCAGTGGATGCTGCGAGTTCTCATGCCAGTTGTCGTGCAGTACTAAGGTGGTCCTGTCGTGCCCCTGTAGCCAAATGACGGTCTTCTCTTCTGAAGTCACACATGGTCGGCCCTGCCCTGGTCGTCGGGATACAATTTCAGTCTCTATAAACTGTCGCCACATCTGAGAAACAACAGAACGATTCACATTAAGCCATCGGGCCACGTCCGTTTGCGACTGCACTGCTTCCGTTCTTCCTATGGCCCTCCAGCATCGAGAATCTGGTAGGCATCCGTGCCGTACTGCCCCGCCAGTGACTGTGTACACAGCGATTGTGGATGTGGGACTACCCGAAAAACACTATCCCGTTTGATAGGTGCCCTGACGTCATCGATGGCATGGTTGTCCGTTGACCGGAATGCCATCTTCTGTACAGAACAAGATAGCACGAACATCTGGTTGACAGTTTGTATGATTATATCATGAATTAGACGCAGGGCCGGGAAATAACGATTTGTGGCTTTAATTTTGGACACCAGTGTATATTACTGAACGGCTAGAAGCACACGATCCAAGTTCCAAGTTGCAGTGGCATATCTTACGTCTTGCGAGGCCACAAAACTTTGATTTTCAGTATTTCATAAAGTTATCGACCTAATTTAAAAATTTAAAATGTAGTCATAATTTACTCATTGAGATATAATCCTGCGATTAAAGCTTAACACACCGAGACCGTACCCATATCCACAGCCATACAACCATACCTGTTATAAAAACTGACTTATCTCTCTTCCTAACCATTGGATCGATTTCAACCAAACTTTGTACACATTTTACTTACTATCTGGACAAGACCACTGTGGGGGTAATAACCACCTATCTCTCAATGGGAGGAGAGTGGGGGTGAAAAGGAAACGTAGATCACGACGAGCAAAATGCTAACATATTCATCATGTATTTGAGTATCAGAGCAGTTACTAACTTCCAACAGGCTTTGCACGTAATCTCAAACCTTTACGAGACATTTTCTCGCTGACACCCCTGCAAAATGATGAAGGAAAAATGCTCATCGCTTGCTACATTTTCCCTGTTCATACAGTAAAAGTGCAGCATCATTCATGACGTTTTAATTTATTACTTCTTTACCGCTAATTATATTCGTAACATATTTTGCAGACAATTTCGTATTATATTACTGCATGTGCCTGCAGAATTATATCATTGAACGACTGAGAAGATGTGACGTCATGAACGTTGAGATGCGTGAAAAACTAGCTTTTCTTCAAGCGGACTGAAAATTCTCCAGACTGTTTCCGAAAAATGTCTGAGAATGTACGTCTGCAGCACAGCATTGTAGCCAAGTTAATCATGGATTGAGGAGGAAGCGGAGGGGAAGATAATCGAAATATTTGAGATACAGTGCTATAGAAGGTACCTGTGGGATGTGCGAGTTGGCCGGTGTTCAGCAGTCGTTCGTGCAAGCTGCTTGCCGCACCTACGAGCTCAACGCAGAAATGACAAAGCAAGCAACTATATGCGCTGACAGAATACAACACAACTGTAGAACTGTTACAGTGATTATTAGTCACACTGTTAAGTGCTAATGCAGCTGAAGTTTCATTGTGAACAAAATAAAATTCAATTACATTCTTATAATAGAAAAGGACCTAGCTAACTTTACACATTAAAACAAAAGAACGTGTTTCTGGTGATGTCGCCTGTATTACGTCGGAAATACAGTCACAGTGAGATTGCAATTCAGTGAGCTAGAATCCTTTGATGATATTGATTATAATGAAAAGAGACACCTCATCAGAACGTTATAGCAGGAAACGATGGAATGAGAAGACACTAGTTTATTTGCCCCAAGTCGGTATTGTTAAAGTCGATATTTATACGCATATTGATATTCACTTTTTTTTTTTTGTTGAATCACGAGCGTGATAATCTTAAAGTTCGGAAACATTGTATCTCTGCAGAAGGCACCTGAGTACTATCGGGAAGATTGTAAACTAAGAAGCAAATCAATTTCCAAAGTCTGGGCAACACAAAATGCGCATATTCTGGACAGCATCGACTCTTGATGTCAGTTTCATAGAGGGCTATCGCCTGTACATGCTCTCATGATATGCCACACTTACGTGACAGCTGTGTCTGCGTTATCAACTGACTTTCTCTGATGACTCCATCAGCCAGATTCCGAAGGATCTCACCGGCTGTCAAACGCAGTCGTCCACTACAAGGTCTGCCCCACACATTGAGGTTAGTGCCACCATTCCGTTCATTATAATGTTACATCACAGAGTAAGAAAGAGGAAGAAATTAAATTTTTTCTTAAGTTCACACTAGCACAGCCACAGGCGCCACGAGGCAGAGGTGGAGACTTACAAGGGAACCTCCCCATCGCACCCCTCTCAGATTTAGTTATAAGTTGGCACAGGGATAGGCCTTGAAAAACTGAACACAGATCAATCGAGAAAACAGGAAGAAGTTGTGTGGAACTATGAAAAAAATAAGCAAAATATACAAACTGAGTAGTGCATGCGCAAGGTAGGCAACATCAAGGAACGTGTAAGCTTACGAGCGCCGTGGTCCCATGGTTAGCGTGAGCAGCTGCGGAATGACAGGTCCTTGGTTCAAATCTTCTCTCGAGTGAAAAGTTTAATTTTTTATTTTCAGATAATTATCAAAGTTCAGGCACTCACACATAATCAACTGCGCTCTCCAAAATTCCAGGACATGTTCAGATTTGCTTGGACATATACAGGATTTGACGGTCTACGCACGGAAACATTTGAAAACGTAAAAAACATATGTTTTGACAGAGCACAGGGAAAACTGTGCGACTGTGAAACTGTTGCATTCATTTGATGCAGTTTATGTGACAAACTCTTATGTTTTCATCACTTTTTTGGGAGTGATTATCACATCCACAAGAAAAACTAAATCGGGTAAGGTAGAAGAATCTTTTTACCCATTCGCCAAGTGTGCAAGTTAGGTGGGTCGACAACATACTCCTGTCATGTGACGGACATGCCGTCACCAGTGTCGTAAAGAATATATCAGACGTGCTTTCCTGTGGAGGGATCGGTTGACCTATGACCTTGCGATCAAATGTTTTCGGTTCCTATTGGAGAGGCACGTCCTTTCGTCTACTAATCGCACGGTTTTGCGGTGCGGTCGCAAAACATAGACACTAAACTTATTACAGTGAACAGAGACGTCAATGAATGAACGGACAGATCGTTACTTTGCGAAAATAAAAAAAGTAAAATTTTCAGTCGAGGGAGGACTCGAACCAAGGACCTTTCGCTCCACAGTTGCTCACACTAACCACGAGACCACGGCGCACATCAGCTAAAATTGTCCTTCATGTTGCATATCTTCCACATGGACTACTCAGTTTGTATATTTTGCTTATTTTTTCATAGTTCCACACAACTTCTTCCTGTTTTCTCGATTGATCTGTGTTCAGTTTTTCAAGGCCTATCCACTGTGTCAATTTATAACTAAATCTGAGGGGGGTGCGATGGGGAGGTTCCCTTGTTAGTTACGCAGCAGCTAGAAGCAATGAAAGCTGCAAGTCAGTCAGAGAACTACAGTCTTCCCGATAGTACTCATGTGCCCTCTGCAGCGTCTTCATTGGCACCAGTCCCCAGTTAAACGTTACACATGCAGCAGACGTCCACCGAGAGAAAGGCAGAGATATATTCATCAGCTCTTGTTAGGTGGAGCAATAAGCCATACCTTGGATGCAGTAACACTTATCAGAGACTTGACAGTGCTAGTAAGAGCCATAACAAACTGTTAAGCAAACGTAGTGAAATGAGGACCGTTCCCAACTGGTAAGGAATCAGGCCACATTTGGTCATAACGAGCAGAGCCTCAAGCCATTCCCTCCCTGGCCATCTTCATGAATACCGCAGTTCTCCAGCTCTGAATTCAGTTGGTCATTAGAATCGATGGTGTTAAGTATTAGATGTTCCAGCACTTCTCATGAACATGCTGCTCGCTGTTTCTCAGGTGGCAGCATACAAGTAACCACAACCTGCCACTCATCGGATTTCACGTTCATTATTTACCACGTTGCTGATGGGAAGGCTGAGAATCTACCTACACCGGTGCGTCTTACAGTGCTTAACACACTATCACCACCATCACTGCTGGGTGAAAAGGCCATCCAGCTTCTCTGTTCCTGGCCATCACTACATATGCTTCGGGATGCCAGGGCCTACCTGTCCAGTGAAGCCAGGATCAGCTGACTACATGACTTTGGCAACATTGTACATCCCCATGGGTCACAGTCATCGTCCACAGAGGGATTGAGGATGCACTAACGCAATGTGGGAGCATAATCTCACGCTTCTGCTTCGTCTGCCAGACAGCAGCCCACGAGGTTCCTGCTGAATTTCTGGAGCAGCAGCCTTGCCAGTCGAGCTGACAGCAGGGGTCAATGGAGTTATACCATGTCACTGGCATGAGGTGTCAACCGAGGCTCCCAAGAAAACAGAACCATAAATCTGAATTAATAAATATTATATTGCTAATCATGATAATTAGCACTGAAAGACGCTCTAATGGCTCTACAACACAATCCTGGCAACATAGAGCCGTCTCCGTTCAGCACCCCTACAACTAGCATGAACACCCAATTCTGCCCACTACTGATGCCATCATAGTCATCACCATTCTCAACTTTCATTCTTGTCTGAATTTCAACAGGAGTCAGGTAGCTCAAATCCTGATGGTGGAAAAAAATTTCTCTGCCAATATTTGGCCAGGAAGGGGAGGAGTGGTGGCATGAAGTTCCTGACAACCAGACTTACCGCCAGTACACCGGTAAATACCAAATCTCACAGCAGTGTCTCGTGAAGTGAGGGCTTGTGATACTGTTGATGGTGACCAATCCGTTGGGTGGTGATCAAACCGTTGGAATGTGATGTAATGCTTGGCAGCCCCTTCGGTGCTATTTACGAGGAGTAGGCTAGTCCCGATACCGTGTTTCACTCTCTCCCTTTACTCATCATCATCATAAACTTTACGCTACACTCCACAACTCCACACACACACACACACACACACACACACACACACACACACACACACACACACACACACACACACCACTATGACTTAGGAATACGTCAGCATTGGAGCATCACATTACGGTCTGGTACCAGTACTGTACTATCTACAAGACTGCAAATCGACCTCTGTGCCTCTTTTAAACAACTGAGTCCCAATGATACGAAAAAAATTAATTTTAAAATTTTTCACAAAATTGACCTTAATCGGAATACTACACAACAGATATAAAAATAAACTGGTAGAAAGTAAACGATTGTTTTAAGGATGTGGTTTCCTTTGGAACCGCTGGGAAATATAATTTTCAACTACTCATCAAAAAAATGTTCAAATGTGTGTGAAATCTTATGGGACTGAACTGCTAAGGTCACCAGTCCCTAAGCTTACACACTACTTAACCTAATTTATCCTAAGGACGAACACACACACCCATGACCGAAGGAAGACTCGAACCTCCGCCGGGACCAGCCGCACTGTCCATGACTGCAGCGCCTCAGACCGCTCGGCTAATCCCGCGCGGTACTAATCATCATTTCATGAGATATACTTGAAAGCAATTTCGGATTCTTCCTAGACAGGATCCCACATCTCGAAACATCCATGCACTCACAACGCCTACAAAAAAATTATAATCCTAAATGACAAGGAAAAATTTTCCCAAAATTTAACAAATTTTTATGAAAAGCGCATAGTGCTCCAGTGGTTCTATTTCGAAACCAGTCATAAAAGCTGTAGTACCCATTCAAATTTACATCTCCACAGTATGATCACTAAAAAAAAAAAATAAATAAACACTTTTCACAAACTCCTGCAATCATGTAGCACAATCTCCCGGGCGGCTGTTGCTTTGAACGTTGTAAGTGAGTGCTACAAAGCACTACATTCGTAGAAGTACCTCAGCGTACAGTTAGATTTCTCTGTCTTGAAGTAACATGATTGGTTTCACGCAAAGGGCTCTGGTACTTGAAAAAATAATGGTGCTTTCAGGCAAAAACCACTGGTACTTTTAGGGTTAAAGGAGTGACAAATATTTTGGTCGGCGGACTGTATAGTATCCAGTTTTTTCCGAACCCTCCACACAAACTCATGCTTATTTTGTACAGGAGGTTAATATTTTCTCAGAACATGTTTACCAAAAAGTGCCAGCATGTTCTACAAAGTTCTGTTCGACTAAACTCGGAATTAGAGCCCCACTCGGCCACCTAGGTTCGCGTTTTCCGTGATTTTCTTAATTACTTCAAGACAAACGGTGTAACAGGTTCCAACGTAACAACTACTTTACGTAGTAATGTATAAATGTATACTCCTCTATTTTTTTCTTTTTACTTACATTTGATAATAATAGTAATAACTAAAGGCTTCACCTAAGTATAAAGAGAAGAATTTTACGTCAGCCGTGTGGTGACGTCAAATAAACTGTTTTCTTTGCACTCCAAGTAAAGTAAGAGGAAGAACTTGAAATTACACTAGGCACGCGGATGACGAACGTTAGATATGGAAGGCCGTGAGTTGCTTAGAGCGGGAAGGCGAGAGTGAATTAGCCGAAGTTATATCGGCATGGCGTTTGAACGGGAACGCAGAAAAGCCTCGGTTGTTCTAGAAGTATCTTGACATCAGCTTAAAGCGCTCGGAACTGCTATGCCGAAGGTGAATCTGCAATTATTTAGTTTAAGAACTGTTTACTCTAATTGTGTGACATAAAGAACGTAATAGAGGACAAAACCGATTTAGTCAGATTCCCCTGTTTCAGTTCATATGCTTTCGTTCATTTTCAAAAGCGGATACATCTACTGTGACTAACGAGAGCGGAAGCATATATTCAGTGGGAGGGGGGGGGGGGGGGCAGGAGGTAAGGAGTTGGCGTGCTCGGAATAATAAATCGTTTAGTGGGTTGCCTTAGAGGCAGGTCACGTAGGCGAACGCTCGGCAGAGATGTTCATTTTTGAGGGAATGTAGCACTTTCGGAGTGCTATGGAGGAGGAGGAGATTAGTGTTTAACGTCCCGTCGACAACGAGGTCATTAGAGACGGAGCGCAAGCTCGGGTGAGGGAAGGATGGGGAAGGAAATCGGCCGTGCCCTTTCAAAGGAACCATCCCGGCATTTGCCTGAAGCGATTTAGGGAAATCACGGAAAACCTAAATCAGGATGGCCGGAGACGGGATTGAACCGTCGTCCTCCCGAATGCGAGTCCAGTGTGCTAACCACTGCGCCACCTCGCTCGGTAGTGCTATGGCATTTCAAACACCGCTATGAGTGTCCAAAACAGTATCTAAGTAGCGATAGGTTATTCCGCAAATATTGCCCGCAGTAACTTGTACGAGCGGGTAGTGACTTTGAAGTGTCATTTCCAACCGTAATGATTGTCAGATTGACGATAGGACGGCGTTCTCATGTCACTGCCCTGTCTCAGTACGAATGGTAAGACGACGTCCCCCTGCGTCTCAAGCACATGTTGACAGACTGCAACTGAATTTCAGCGCAGCTGCAAGAAGTCAATTCATCGTGCCTCACGCGAATTGTAGGAAGCAAGATCAACTGCCCATGTACTGTTACATAAACCTTTTTACGTAGCAAGTGCCAATGGCCCAAGTATTGCAACCAAACGATCGCACTCTTCGGTATACATTCACGTGTTACGTTCTGGCCTCTATAGATGATGACAATGACCGTCTGTAAAGGTGTCTGTTTCCAGATGCAGCAACGTTTCACATTTCTGGGCATGTGAATCGCCACAACATTAGGACTTGGGTCTCCTAAAATCCATAGGACACATGTGCACACATCCATCAAACCCGGAAGCTTAATGTTTGGTGTGGCCTAATGCACGGTAGGGTGCTTGGCTCATTTTTTTTCACAAAGAAATCCATAACGGGAAAGGTTTACGAGGACTGCTCGAACAGTTTCTGCCATCACAGACCAAAGAACTGAAGTTGTCAATCATTCTCCAGCATGATGGTGCAGTCCATACTGAATTTTAACGTGCAGGATGCACTGAATGGAAAATTTTCTGAGAGGTAGATGAGTCGTGGTGGTCCCATCGCATAGCCCCTGCGCTCGATTGCCATTAGACTTCTTTTTCTGGGTCTACGTCAAGAACTGCCTGTACTGTTTTGTCAGCTACTGTGGGAGTCGGCGCCGACGCAAACAAGGAAGGAGAGAAGTTGCGATGGCCGGTTGCAGGAATCCAAAATGATCTGTAAATAACACTTGAAAATTAATTGCACACTTTGTTTCTAAAAAGAAAAGAAACTTATCTTCCTGTGCCTCCTACCTGCGATGATGTTTTTCCACTATTACTACTTGTAGGCTAATTAATGTCTTCATATTACTCAGTACTGAAGCCTTCGAATCAAGAACCGCTGCCGATATGAGTAACTTAGAAGAAGATAGCCTCGGAAAAGTGAAACAACTTAAATCACCGAATAAAAGCAAATCTGCCGGTCTAGACTATATGCCAATTAGGTTCCTTTCAGAATATGCTGATGCAATAGCTCCGTACTTCAAAATCATATACAACCACTCGCTCGACTAAAGCTCCGACGGAAAGTTGCACAACTCACACTAATATTCAAGGAAGGTAGTAGCAGTAAACCACTAAATTACGGGACCTATATCCATTAACGTCGATATACAGCAGTATTTTGGAACATAAATTGTCAACGAACATTATGAATTACCTCAAACAGAACGGTATATTGACAAGCAGTCAACATGGATTTAGAAAACATCGTTCTTGTGAAACACAACTAGCTCTTTACTGACACGAAGTGTTGCGTGCTATTGACAAGGGACTTCAAATTGATTCCGGATTTATAGGTTTATAGATTTACAGACACAAATTTGAAACTCACAAGCGGCTTGTAGTGAAATTTCATGGTTATGTAATATCGTCTCAATTATGTGACTGGATTCGTGATTTCCTATCAGAGAGGTTACAGTCCATATTATCTGAGGGGAGGCCGGCCGGAGTGGCCGTGCGGTTCTAGGCGCTACAGTCTGGAACCGAGCGACCGCTACGGTCGCAGGTTCGAATCCTGCCTCGGGCATGGATGTGTGTGATGTCCTTAGGTTAGTTAAGTCGCATAGTGCTCAGAGCCATTTGAACCATCTGAGGGGAAAGTCATCGAGTAAATCAGAAGTTATTTCTGGCGTTCCCCTCTGCTGTTCCTTATCTATATAAACGAATTTCGAGACATTCTGAGCAGCCGTCTTAGGTTGTTTGCAGTTCACGCTGTCGTTTATCGTCGAATAAACTCATCAGAAGATCAAAACAAATCGCAATACGATTCAGAAAAGATGTCTGTATGGTGCGAAAGTTAACAGTTGACCCTAAATAATGAAAAGTGTGAGTCATTCACACGAGTGCTAAAACGAATGCGTTAAACTTCGGTTACACGTTAAATCAGTTAAATCTAAAGGCCGTAAATTCAACTAAATACCTAGAAATTACAATTACCAACAACTTAAATTGGAAAGGACACGCGGAATATGTCGTGGGGACGGCAAACCAAGGACTGTGCTGTATTGGCAGAACACTTAGAAATGTAACAGATCTACTGAAGAGACTGCCTACACCACGCTTGACCGTCCTTTTCTGGAGTACTGCTGCGCGGTGTGGGATCCTTGCCAGACAGTATTGACGGAGTACATCGAGAAAGTTCAAAGAAGAGCAGCACGTTTTGTATTATCCCCAAATAGGTGAGAGTGTGTCACGGACACGATACAGGATTCGGGGTGGAAATCATTAAAAAACAGCCATTTTTCGTTGCGGCGGAATCTTATTACGAAATTTTAATCACTAACTTTCTCCTCGGAGTGCGAAAATATTTTGTTGATACCGAACTATATACGGGGAAACGATCATCATAAAAAAATAAGGGAAATCAGAGCTCGCACGGAAAGATAGAGGTGTTCGAGAGTGGGATAACAGACAATTGTTGTGAAGGTGGTTCGATGAGCCCTCTGCCAGGCAGTTAAATGTGATTTGCAGAATATCCACGTAGATGTAGAAATAGAAGACCGTAGGATGTTGGGGTTTCGGGTTCCGCTGATTAGGTCATGTGTCCCACTTCTCGCAGGAGGCCGTTACATGCCAAGTGGGGGCTGTGTGGAAAAGATGGGCTGTATGTCGGTTAGAGGGTCTCGGGAAAGGGCAGAAAGGACTTCAGTTTCAAAGAGTTCAGGACGAACGCAGGAAGAGGGTAGACGTAGCAACAATCAGTGTTGTGGTTATATACCACCGTAGCTGGATTGGGAAAAGTCCCAGAGCTTCAAGCGCTAATAGAAAGCACTGAAGCTCAAACCGTTATAGGTGCCGAAATCTAGCTGAAGGCAGAGATAAGTTCAGCCGAAATTTTAACAAAATACCTGACGATGTTTAGAATGGATAGATGAAATACAGCTGATGGCTGCGTCTTTGTTGCTGTTAAACGTAGTTAATCTTGTAGCGAAACTGAAGTAGATACTTCCTGAGAGCTACTGTCGTTAGATGTTATACTTGACAACCGGAATAAATTAATAATTGGTTCGTTTTATCAATCCCCTGAATCAGATGATGCAGTTGCTGAACAGTTTAAAGAAAACTTGTCTTATTTCAAAAAGGTACCCCTTTGATACTTTTACAGTTGGTAGTGGCTTCAGTCTACCCTCGATTTGTTGGCGAAAACAGGTATTCGAAGTCTGTGTTAGATCCAATACATCGTCATAAATTGCACTAAACGCTTTCTCCGAAAATTATTCAAAATGTTCAATTGTGTATGAATTCCTAAGGCGCCAAACTGCTGAGGTCATAGTTTCCTAGACTTACATGCAGTTTAAACTAACTTATACTAACAAGGGAACCTCCCCATCGCACCCCCCTCAGATTTAGTTATAAGTTGGCACAGTGGATAGGCCTTGAAAAACCGAACACAGATCAATCGAGAAAACAGGAAGAAGTTGTGTCGAACTATAAAAAAATAAGCAAAATATACAAACTCAGTAGTCCACGCGAATATATGCAACATCATGGACTTTCCACAGTAAGGAGCGCTGTGGTCCCGTGGTTAGCGTGAGCAGCTGCGGAAAGAAAGGTCCCCGGTTCAAGTCTCGCCTCAAGCGAAAAATTTTTCTTTATTTTAGCAAAGTTATGATCCATCCATTCGTTCATTGACGTCTCTGTTCACCGTAATAAGTTTAGTGTCTGTGTTTTGCAGCCGCACCGCAAAACCGTGCGATTAGTAGACGAAAGGACGTGCCTCTCCAATGGGAACCGAAAATTTTTGATCGCAAGGTCATAGGTCAACCGATTCCTCCACAGGAAAACACGTCTGACATATTCTATACTACACTGGTGACGGCATGTGCGTCACATGACAGGAATATGTCGTCGACCCACCTAACTTGTACACTTGGCGAATGGGTAAAAAGATTCTTCTACGTTGCCCGATTTAGGTTTTCTTGTGGATGTGATAATTACTCCCAAAAAAGTGATGAAAACATAAGAATTTGTCACATAAACTGCAACAAATGAATCCAAAAGTCTCACACTCGCACACTTTTCGCTGTGCTCTGTCAAAACATATGTTTTTTACGTTTTCAAATTTTTCCGTGTGTATACCGTCAAATCCTGCATATGTCCAAGCAAATCTGAACATGTCCTGGAATTTTGGAGAGCGAAGTTGATTATGTGTTAGTGCCTGAACTTTGATAATTGACTGAAAATAAAAAAATTAAACTTTTTCCTCGAAGGAAGACTTGAACCAAGAACCTCTTGTTCCGCAGCTGCTCACGCTAACCACGGGACCACAGCGCTCCTGTGTTCTGTCGGTCCTTGATGTTGCCTATCTTGCGCGTGGACTACTCAGTTTGTATATTTTGCTTATTTTTTCATAGTTCCACACAACTTCTTCCTGTTTTCTCGATTGATCTGTGTTCAGTTTTTCAAGGTCTATCCACTGTGGCAACTTATAACTAAATGTGAGGGGGGTGCGATGGGGAGGTTCCCTTGTAAGAACAACATACACACCCATGCCCGAGGGAGGACTCGAACCTCCGGCCGGAGGGGCCGCGCAATAGGTGACATGGCGCCTCAAACCGCTCGGCCACTTGTGACCTCCCCCTCACTTATCGACCTTAATGACAGTGAAAAATTAAACCGCGTGTACCTAATGGGAAATTTGGGAAAGCAATCGTCACCGAAGTTAATCTGTCGGTAAAGAGGGAGGAAAGGGTTACATCTAAATGAAAGGAAAAATGCAAATGAAACTGGTGGAAATTAATTTTGAAAAGGGGTAAAGTTAATAAAGAAAGTAAATGTGCGGCCGTTACGTCAACAATTAACTAGCGGTAATTAGATATTTGAGATTTGGGGGAAATCACGGTCGCCAGTCCTAAGGACAATTACTATAGTAACTGAAAAAGAAAGGTTATTACACATATAATTAGCACTAGAAGCGTGGCAACTGAAGGTTGACACGTGTAGTGTGAAAACTGAAAGTTTGTCAGAAGTAATAAATTTCGCTACACTCTGACTTAATTTAGCAAAAGAATTAATAAAACCGGAAAATCGAAAGTTAATTTAGTGACTGAAGTTAATAGTGAGCTTTCTTTCTGAAGCACATCGAAATCCAGCAGAATACGGTTAGTCTTGGACTACCTCAACAATCATTTCAAAAGCAACTTGACTCTACGCAATTTAGAAACAAGAGATTTAACTTTGAACTTGAATTAAATGATTCTGAATAATTAACAATAATAAAATTTAGTACGTACCAAGCTGAGCTGCAGTCACAGGTAAGCTAAAATATGCTAACAAAACTCGCACTCTTAATTTGTGCTTGTGTAATCTAACTATTGTAGCCAGCTACGCTTTAACTGCACTTGGAAACTACAGTAATGAAATGCAATGATAGTACTTTAATGCTGGCGTCTGAATTTCAACGACACTCGGTTTCATTTCGGAAAAGGAAGGGACCCTGCTTGGTAATGCAATTGGGACAATGAGCAACAAAGGTTCATGCTGAGTTGCTGTAATTTTGCGAGGCAAATGGAACAATTTGAAAAGCTGAGGTCTTCCATACAGTTCTGAAACTTTACGTGCTTTTAGTCTTCCATGTTGGTTGATTGAAGGTTTGAAGCCGTCGATCGAGGAGGTGGCGACAGTCACTCATTGTCGGCCGTCGCTGTTGCAGAAGCTGGATGTTGGCGCGCCTTCTTCTCGACACGGTCACCGGGCGAAACGGGCTCTTGATGTGCGCCAGCTAATGCTTCCCGTCCGCGACACCATGCCAGAAACTAACATAGCAAGTCGAGCGCAATTACATGCTGCTAAACCCCGAAAGCGCGGCAACTCGCGGGAGCGTCACACCACACATCTGCTCCACTCGCTACTCCAGCCAGACCCCAACTGCTCTGCCCGCGCTCCACGCGGCAGAGTTAACCCTACCAAAGATCCTACACACTTTGATTCTTCACACGACCTATCGATGTAATCGTTCGATAGCAGTTTTCCCTAGGCAAGACCCAGCGTAAAAATACAAATAATATTTACGAAACAAACCAATTATACATCGACATAAATGCATACATACAAATATATATATATATATATATATATATATATATATATATATATATATACAAATAGTAAACCAATTACAATATATAAAGGCACAGAAATGTCATATATTCAGGTAACAAATTAAGGAAAAAACTTACAGTACAATAGATGGAAATAGGAGGATATGCATTTCCGGCGTTACACACTCTGCGCGGCCGAAAATTGTTTTGAGCAGTTAGTTCATACGCTCATTCAACTGTAAATCGTTGTGAAAACATACTTGACGTCTTAGCAACAAATAATCATGAGCAAATAGCGAGCATAGTGACGGGTAATTCGATTAGTGACCACAAGATCACAACACTAACCATCGTAACATCCAAATCCAACAAAAGTAAACGCAAAATGTATGTCTGTAGAACAACAGATAAAAATTCAGTAGACGCCTTCCTAAGAGACAGCCTCCACTCGTTCCCAACTAACTTTGTAAGTTAGACGAGGTGTAGCTGAAATTCAAAGGAATAGTATCTGAGGCAACTGAGAGAATTATACCAAATAAATTAATAAAAGATGGTGCCGATCTCCCATTGTACACATAACAGGTCAGAACACCTGTCGCGATCCTAATAGGAAGAAATGATCGTCGTAATAAACGAGAGCTCGTGCAGTAAGATTTAAATGTTCGCTGAACGGTAGAGAAATAGTCTGAAGATGGCTCGAGGAACCCTCTGCCAGACACTTACCTGTGAATTGAAGAGTAGTCCTGTATATGTAGGCGTAGATGCTCAAGAAAAAATAGTGTGTAGCTTACAACTTATTTAAAAAGAAGGCGTTAGGGGCAGATAACATGACCTCAGAAGTTAAGTCGCATAGTGCTCAGAGCCATTTGAACCATTTGAACCATGCTTCAGCTTTGTCAGTCAGTCTCTGTTTAGTGCTGACGTAAGGCAAAAATGTTGCATAAGAAAGAAGCAGTTAGAAATCTCTGAATCCCATTAAGGAAAAATACAGTTCGAACGTATGATACAGGCACTCTCAAAAAGTTTTTGGAAGTTTGTTCACAACTTATAGCAGTGCCTTACAACGCAGTGTTAGTTGCCATGTCCTTCCTCGATTGTGGACAGTTCACGTCACTGCGCGTTACAAACCCGTACACTATTGTCATAGAAGTGTAAGAGTCCACAGGCGTCTTCCGAATAATAGTGTAACGCCGGCCGATGTGGCCGAGCGGTTCTAGGCGCATGAGTCTGGAACCGCGCGACCGCTGCGGTCGCAGGTTCGAATCCCGCCTCGGGCATGTATGTGTGTGATGTCCTTAGGTTAGTTAGGTTTAAGTAGTTCTAAGTTCTAGGGGACTGATGACCTCAGATGTTAAGTCCCATAGTGCTCAGAGCCATTTGAATAGTGTAACATTATGAACAGAAACCTTCTGTTATCGATACAAGGAAGTGCATGAACAGAAAACACTACACCTTAATTCAGAATTCTTCGAACACTGAACTATTAATGAACATCAGACAGATGAAACAATAAAACTTCATCTGTCAACAACTGTTAGCGAAATAGTAACAGTAGGTTTCCAAGCAGTGTTCACAACGGAAAAAATTGATTGGTATCAGGGCATCAGAGAAGATGCAGTAAAATGAGTAAAATGTAGGAATTTGAGAAGTGGAGGAGCAATACGGTGGCGGTGACGGTGATGGTGACGGTGGTGGTGGTGACGACGACGACGACGATGAAGGTGAAGATGATGAGATGATTATTATTATTATTATTATTATTATTATTGTAGAATGTGCTCGTGATGTTGACTGGGCCAGGAAGCTACTCTGGCGATTCTTTCGTGGTGGCGTCATTTCTATAGTCAGCAGTTACCGTTTTGGTCTGTGACTCTCCGTTAACGGGATATCTTGGACACGGACGCCAAACGTGGCACGCTGCCACAGTGGGCTTTGGACATCCCTGTGGGCGGCTCCTGCGAGGCTTATGGTCTCTGGGAGCGGCCATGTAGCGCCCGGGGATACACACACTGCCCGGGCAAGTTGCTCCAGTAAGCTCCCAGTGTTCTCCTAACGAGCGGAGGGCCGTGGATACAGAGTGATACAGTCTGGAACAGTACGGAAGTTCCCAGCACAGCGATGCTAAGGAACGTGCTGAAAGAAACAGCTATTATCATCTTAAGCGGTCCCTACACTGTCAGTAATATCGTGCAGTACTTCACATTGGGCAATAGTATTGACGGTCTATAGATAAGATTGAAGGTTGTGCAATATACACTGACGGAAACAGTCGCAACACCAAATAATAATCAATGCAGAGAAATGAAATTTCGGGAATACATTTGTCTAGCTAATGTAGGTTAGTTTAATGCTGTTTATGGATGACGCTGAAGTTGTCTTCCGATGATGTCGCATATGTACTCGATCGGAGACAGACCTGGTGATCGAGTAAGCCAAGGCGACACGTCGGCACTCTGTAAAGCCTGTTGGGTTACAACAGCGGTATGTGGGCGAGCGTTATCCTGTTAGAAAACCCTCTCTGGAATGCTATTCATGAATGCCAGCGCAAACTGTCGAATCACCAGAATGACGTATAAATTTGTAGTCAGGGTGTGTGGGAAAACCGCGAGAGTGCTCCTGCTGTCACACGAAATCGCACCCCAGACCATAACTCCACTCACCACGTCCAGTCTCAAAGGTAACAAACGCTCACGACCATCACACCTGTTTTGCATCCTCACAGTGGCGCCACTTTGCGCCTCTCTTATGGGACTGGCGCGAAATCTGGATACACATCATCTTTCATGCCTACCAACTTTCGTTTATGATACACAAATCACCCTTGGTGTTGAAATTTTTTTCTGTCAATGTATTATGCAATAAATTGAAGTATTAATAGTCTAGGACTCTAAGAGACGCTTTGTACATCTGTAACTAGTGTAAAAAGATGTAAAAAAATAAAGGGATAAATACGTTCTAGAGCAATTCTCCATTTGCTGAGTCTTCTTTCACGAGGAGACGCCAAAGAAGTAAATGCATCTACATGCATACTTTGCAAACCATTGCGAAGTGCATAGATAAGGGTACGTAGCATGTTAACCACATGTTAGAGTTCTTCCTATATGGTGCTCGGGAACAGTACCCACGTACGTGATTTAATGTAGTCTCACCTTATCTTAGCGATTATTTCAAGAGAGATACGAAGGGGGGTGGGGGTGAAGAGGTTGAATAATGTTCTTAGTCTCTTCACTTAATAGTGGCTCTTGAAACATTGTGTCTGCCAATTCCAGTTTTCTCCATTTCTGCGATATCTCCACCTTGGGTTAATAAAACTTGTGATTATTCATGCTGCCTTTCTTTTAGTACGTTCAATATCATCTACTCATATGTGGTATGGATCGCAAATACTTCAACAGTATTCTAAGAACTGACGCTCAAGAGATTTTTAAACAGCCTTCTTCTGTGAAGACAGATCGTATTTTCACGGTATCCTCCCAGTGAACCGAAGTTTGCCATCTGCTATACATACAACTGATCGTATATAAACATTCTGCATTCTGTTTCATATCCATATAAACTGCTACGCTCATGTATTTGTACGAGTTGACGGACTCCAGTTGTGACTCGTTGATACTGCAATCAGCATATTGATTTTCTTTTGTGAAGTTCACATTTTTGTATATATACTCCTTTAAAGCTAGTTTCCAGTTTTTCCAACACTTTGAAATCCTATCAAGATTTGAATGGATATTTGTGCAGCGTTTTCCTGAGTGTATCGGAAGAATGTCCTGAAGGAGAACAAAAAGTCGTAATGGGAGGCATATCGAGAAAGTCTATCTTGAGACTGAAAACAAAAACAAGAAACACTTCTATAAATTACGAAATAAATCTTCATGGCTAGCAGTTACAAAGTGGAGGAAATTTATGAAATCAGTCGTGCCTTGCATTACATATTAATCTGGCGTTAACACTGTAAAGATTCGAGAATATGTTCATTTCACATTGGAAATGAAGAAACTACATGGTAGAATGAATCTATGTATACTGCAATTAATAATGCTTAGCACTCATACTACTACTAATGGCGAGTAATTTACCGATATACAGACAGAAGGTTAATACTAAATATTAAATTATCGATAATGAAACATTATTCTACGCGCGTTACATAGCAACCTCTGAATTGACGTGGTGTAATAATGAAACATTATTTATTGTAAGTGCGTTACACATTAACCTCTGAACTGTCGTGCTGTAAGGCTGTTATGCGTATAAACTGTCCCTTTTAATATTCTCCCACCAAAATAAATTTTGTCAGGTCTTGCTGGTGTTGCATTGGGTGTAGTCGCAGAAATTTGCCGCATTTCGACGAAGCACCTGTTCTCGCCCTTGAAGATAACGACCAATTCATGGATGAAGTATAGCGAGGTTTCGTACCCTCCACTACAAGGGTTGAACGAAGGAAGTGACTGTCACACTGTAAAATCAGGATTACAAATGGCTGATGGAATATAAAACTTAATGAGAAAGGAAGGGGCGTGGACACTTTCTACGATTACAGGAAACCACTTCCGAATTATGGCTGGCTCTGAGCACTATGGGACTTAACATCTATGGTCATCAGTCCCCTAGAACTTAGAACTACTTAAACCTAACTAACCTAAGGACATCACACAACATCCAGTCATCACGAGGCAGAGAAAATCCCTGACCCCGCCGGGAATCGAACCCGGGAACCCGAGCGTGGGAAGCGAGAACGCTACCGCACGACCACGAGCTGCGGACTCCGAATTATGGACTAATATGTAGAGGAAGTACGGGTATTATGGAATACCATTTAATTATGTTGTTGTATCTTCTAATTGAAATCATTCTTAGCTCTCAAACACGCTTTATGATAAACTTCAAATATTTGCCAATAATTATTTGTATTTCTCTTAATAAAATTTAAAAAAACGTGCTACCGAAAGAAACTTCAAAAAAAGTTGTACATGGGGGTAATGTGGAATAGTTGGGGAAAGCGTAATAGGGTTGTAAAAATGCAGATGAAAATTTAGGAAAAATATTTTATGTGTAGAAAATACAATTCTGAGATCGCTCTTAACTTGAACTCTTAGGAGAATTACTTATAAGCAACAGAAAAAGTAATTGGGTTCGATAACAAATCTGTTAGATTATTAACTTTAAACCAAAGTTCCAAAACAATTACTCGTTTATGTAATAGGGATGATCATTGTTACATTCATCTATTTATATAAGTCACAGATATCAGCTTTATTCTCAGAACCTGCACAGTCAGCCTAATGTCATAGACATTACTGTGTCTCATGCCACCTACTGGCCTGATTGTTTACCTAGCACCACGATAATGCGCCTATGTCAGTTTGAGCACTGATGTTCTTATGGAATGGAGTAGGAAGCGACAAGTCACTCTTTATTGATATTAAAAGGTACGTTTTGCAGTTTCACTGTGCTGTTGCAATGTATTCTTTTCACTATCATTTTTATATTGTATGTTTCATACCACAGATCTGATGATGGGGTTCTCTCGAAACGCGTCATGAGATGATAAATAAAGAATTATTTTGGCGACCAAAACAAGTTTAACACTTCGTATACAAGGTAGCTCTACGAGATCAGTCACCGCCCTTAAAGCGAACACATCTAACTGCTACTTCAGGGGAGCCCGCAGGGCGGGCCAGTGGGGGCAGTTGCCCTAGTGAGAATTCATGTAGCTTATGAATATTGAAAAGGATGTGTAGCTGCGGGGCCCGGATTTTTATGGCCTAAAATACCTGGAAAATTGTCAATAAAATGACATAAAAATATCGATGAAATGACGCAAAAATAATGTAAAATACATGTATAGTGAGTTACAAAATTATCTACAGTAACACAAAACTTAATAGGAGGTTGGAACAGAAATTTAAAAAAAAATTAATTTAAAATAGCTATGTTTTTCTTTAAGGAATCTCACCCTTGGAAGATGGGCGAAAATTGTTTTATAGCTATGGTGGAGCTATTGCAGTGTATGGCACTTGGCATACAGGCGATCTGGAAAGTGAAGGACTGTCTGTTGTAAGAAAACATGTGCTTGTAGTCAGAAAATTTTTCATCGTTTCCCGCAACAGCTGGAGCGTACAATTTAATATTTTCCTTTAGTTTCAAAAATGAGGCCAAAAAATCGACACGCGACTATCCATATTTCACATTTGGTACAATATATGTAGAAAATACCAACATTTTTGTTTCAATACCCTTACATGGTGCAGGGTAAGAACTCGAAGTGAAGAGACAATGATAATAAGCAGATGAACCGTCTATTTATTTTGAACACGTACGAATACATTCTTGAGAAACATTGTTGTGTTTTTCGTGAAGGTACATGCATTGTTCTTTCCTGTCAACGTTAAAAGGATTAATTATCGTGTCATAAATGGGTGTGAAGCACAAACATGTAAAAAAAAATTAAGCAAAGTATGGTACCTACATGGCAAAAAAATGCAAAATTAAATGTACAGTTCTACAGAGACAATATTCGATACCTTAGTACTTGTGAACAGTGCGTAGCTCCTAAGGAAAGGAATATTACATGTCAACGAACTCCGGACTTTACTAATAAGCTATAATAAAATGAAATCAAGATGCCCATCGACCGACCGATAAAACTAGTTGTACATGCGTACGCGATTCCGTTGAGAAGGATATCCGGGGTGATGGTTCTATCTCGGAAATGTTGCCTTCCTAGGGCACAAAAAACGCACCCTCCCAGTTCCCACGTCACTAGGTGCGCACTCCTTCACAAACCTCAACTGGAGAAATCGAACGAAGGAGACCATTAGGACGGTCGAGAATGACATGGAAGGATAATAACGTGGGAGACAGGCATACACAGGGTCTAGGAGATGAAGACGCAGCTGATAGGAAAGTGTGGAGGGCTTGGGTGAATGATGCCAAGGACCGGCTTGTAACGCTGCGCTACAGCAGCATTTACGTAGCTTGTACTATGAAATACCAAATTTTGTTTATTACGTAGTATGCCCCAACAGAACAAATAGTCCTGTCACGGAAAAGCCACTTGTAACGCTGCGCTAGTGCACACGATACTCCTTAAAGCCTGTACTGTGGTAAGTTGACGGGCTTCACCTTAAGAGAAAGGATTTTTGTATAGATGTTGACCACGTGTACCTGAATGGAGGCAAATCAGACTTTGACCCACTCAGTAATAACCATGATACGTCAAGCAAGTCCGAAATGCAACTACACGTCAGGACGGACAAGAAACAACACAGAAGATGTTACCAATTTGTTAATAATACGGTCGCGAGCCTAATTAGGCATTAACTGAGTTTCTTCCCTGTACAAGTTGATGTGCGTTCGAGCATAACAACACGTAGTAACACTGCATAATATGGTAAATTTTAGAACCGGAAAATCTACTGAACTGATAATTTCACTTTCTGTACCAATATGGATAAACCATAAATACACAACATTACACTATAATGTTTACTACGAAACTTCGTACTGTCTATTGATCTGATTAAAATCGGGCATAGGTTACCCTAGAAGTAGCACTTTCGAAACACACATACAATGTCAATTTTGAAAAAGGTAAAACACTGATAAATTTTGGTTTTATATTGACTTTAACTTTGCTGGTCAAATCAGTTCAGTACAGTTCAGAATTCAAATGAATAGAAAAGAAAAGGGGGGGGGGGGGACCCTGAAACTGTTATGATCATTGTATTGAAATTTTGATTATTGAAATCATTAAGCACACAAGATTTCCAATATATGAGTTACTACTCTTTTTTTTCCTGCTCATTTAATTATCATTATATCTGCCTCAATAATTAAACTTCATTACTGAATCAATTTCGAAATTGTCTTCCAACTTTGTCATTCCTTAGTTATTTACCTATAGATTCATTAACAACAAAGTTCTTTAAACATCATTCTAACATAAGTCTGCAGGTAATTATTATTAACATAAACTTTAAATCTTCATTTCGGGACACTCGGATTGCACAACATGTGGAAAGGACCCTGTCTAGGTTAGTTGTGAGGATAATTAACTGATAGGACAGTTCTGGTAAAATTTAAGTTGTTATTGAACAGTATGGAACAAAAGTAACACTGGTCCACACGAATACAGTACTAAAAGTTTCAACCTGTTCGTATCGATGCGGCGGTCAGCAGGCAGCGAGATGGCGAGGCACAGAGCACACACACAATCACAGCAATGGCTCTTGATGTATCGGCACTTTGCTTCTTCTTAGCGTCGCAATACTTTTCCGTTTAGTGCCTATGGAATATTGCCATGCTGTATAAGCGTTGGAAACGGCACATCCGAGGCTTAACGAAATCACGTTTCCCAGGAGAGCCTCCTCGATACAGAACGTGTTCCTCAGACCGATGCCCAACTCCGACTAGTACTGCTGAGCCCGTTATGCCGTGCAGCGCCCGTGTGCATTTTCCCGCGCTCGCCTGCCATCCACCTCTTACCGCTCCCCTACAGATAGGGTATTCACCCGAGGTTTTGCTTTCTACATATCCTAATACATTACCTACGTATGGACCAGGCGCACAATTACCACTTTAACATCTTACAACAGATTCAACGTTTCTTACATTTCAATTCTGTTACAATATTGTTTGACATTTGACATAAACATTAATGTTCACATCGAAATTTGTTTACAGTTTTCTTAACACAATGACATGAAAAGAAAATAAATGAAATCAGAATATCGATTACACTAATTTATCGAAAATCAGAAGAAAAAAAATTATATGTACAATAGTACAGCGTTGTTGTTACAGGCTGTGGTTTGTGCCGCCAGATAAATAAGGAAATAGTTGTTCTGTTAAATTTTGTGAAAGACCTAGGCAAGCCGGCCGAAGTGGCCGTGCGGTTAAAGGCGCTGCAGTCTGGAACCGCAAGACCGCTACGGTCGCAGGTTCGAATCCTGCCTCGGGCATGGATGTTCTAAGTTCTAGGGGACTAATGACCTCAGCAGTTGAGTCCCATAGTGCTCAGAGCCATTTGAACCATTTTTGAACCTAGGCAAAAAATGTGGTGTCACCGCTAGACACCACACTTGCTGGGTGGTAACTTAAATCGGCCGCGGTCCTGTAGTACATGTCGGACCCGCGTGTCGCCACTGTGTAATCGCTAACCTAGCGCCACCACATGGCAGGTCACAAGACACGGACATGACCTCGCCCAGTTGTACGGACGACATAGCTTGCGACCAGACGTACGAAGCTTTCCTCTCATTTGCCGAGAGACAGATTGAATAGCCTTCAGCTTAGTCCATGGCTACTACCTAGCAAGGCGCCATTTGTATCAGTGCTTATAGCGTACTAATATTCAAGAGAGATGTATTCCAACAAGAGAATAAAAGTTAAGTAACCTATATCTACGTACTTTTCTTCTTATTCATTAATAAGTCTCATGTTCCAGAACTTCAAGCCCGTCTGCGTTAGTTTAGCGTGCACCTAGCTACCTCATTGTGTCTAGACTGTAAGAAGAAGACACAACAAAAAAGATGAGAGATCTCTTTACAGAAGTATTGTAGAGGTGGATCTTATTTCAGATCACTAACAAGGAACTTCCGTCTTATCAAAAATCAGGGTACAGCGTAAGTTGTATATAATATGATATGTGAATAGCTGTCTGATGCTAACCTGGCGGTTCGAAATTGGAAACTCTGCTGTTTGTTCTTAATAAACACTATCATTAATAGTGGCTGGTTGCTGTATTTACTTAAGAATTAACCTATATTTCTCACACAGGCCGAGAATGACCACGTCAATTTTCGACGGAATAGTAACAACTCGTAGTTGGTGGTCTCCTTAGGTTTGCTGTCGGATCCTAAAATCGACTCGATATGTCGGCGATTTCCCTGAACCCCATCTCCAGGAGAGAAGTCCCGGTGGATAATGTTATCTTCAGCAGCAGAAGATGGTGTGCAAATGAACTGCCGAGATATTAACTCACGTTGCTTTTACAATACGGCAGCATACCTGAAACCACCAAGAATTATTCCGCTGAGAAAGTCTACGGAGTCAGAAAATTCAGGTTCTATCTTTTTCGACCGTTCGCTCCTTTCACGCTGCGAAATTCGTTAAAAGTCGAGTGAATTCGTGGGAAGCACATTTGGGACCCATTGCATCGGTGGTATTAATTCAGACAACGTAGTGCACAGATGCGACTGCGAGAAGTCGCTGTTAAAGACAAGTCAACATTCTGCAGGCAACACGTCTTTTGTAAATACCTGGATTGTGGCAGGCTAGTGTGTTAATCATTAGTGGTGTTCTTCAGAAGCAATACACAGAGGCAAATCATATGAGGCAGTTACTACCAGCGGTGGTCTCATCATATTTTTTATCGAAAAGTCTGTGCATATCTTCATGAATCTGAGAAGAAATTACTGAACTATAGTGTACCTACAATATGGAGGCTTTGCTGATCGTATTAACAAGTATATTATTAAACGTCTTGAAGGCAGTCGCACATACCGTTCAGTTTCTATGGTTTATGTTCTCATTACGTTGTTGTTTAGCTTAATTTCAGACATTACCGTGCTATCCCTGTCGTACATCCTTATTGCACTTAATATACACTGATAAGCCAAAACATTATGACCACTGCCCACCGCGACGTTATATGCCACCTGACGTTGCGGGTATGTGATGCGGAGCAGACACGGTCAGGGTATCAACCTAGCAAAGATATAGCTGCAAATGGGGAAGTTCATTGAGATAAAACTCTTTGACAAAGAACAAATTATTATTATGCAGAACCTGTGAACGAGTATATCGAAAACAGCGAACATTGTCGAATGTTCACGACCTGCAGCCCTGAGTATCTACGGAAAGAGGTAGAAGGACAGTGAAACTACCACTAGACGCCAAATACGAGGGCGAGTCAAATGAAAACCTTAAATATTTTTTTAATATTATTTATTGTGCAGAAGTAGTAAAAAGCTATATTACTTTTCAACATAATCTCTCCCACGCTCAATGCAAGTCCTCCAGCGCTTACAAAGTACATAAATTCCTTTAGAAAAATATTCTTTTGGTAGTCAGCGCAACCACTCATGCACCCCGTGGCGTACCTCTTCATTAGAACGGAAGTTTTTTCCTTCCATTGCAACTTTTAGTGGCCCAAACATATGGAAATGACTTGGGGCAAGGTCTGGTGAGTATGGTGGATGAGGAAGATACTCAAAATGCAGGTCTGTGATTGTTGCAACTGTTGTACGGGCCGTGTGGGGCCTTGCATTGTCATGTTGCAAAAGGACACCTGCTGACAGCAATCCACGTCGGTTTGATTTAATTGCAGGCCGCAGATGATTTGTTTAAGAGATCTGTGTATGATGCACTGGTGACAGTGGTCGCTCGAGGCATGTAATGCTCCAAAATGACGCCTTTTTCGTCCCAAAAGAGAGTCAGCGTAACCTTCCTTGCTGATGTTTCTGTTCGAAACTTCTTTGGTTTTGGTGATGAGGAATGGCGCCATTCCTTGCTCGCTCTTTTCGTTTCTGGTTGGTGGAAATGAATCTAGGTTTCGTCCCCAGTAACGATTCTTGCAAGGAAGCCATCACCTTCTCGTTCAAAGCGCCGAATAAGTTCTTCACAAGCATCAACACGTCGTTCTCTCATTTCGGAAGTCAGCTGCCGTGGCACCCATCTTGCAGACACTTTGTGAAATTGGAGCACATCATGCACAATGTGGTGTGCTGACCCATGACTAATCTGTAAACATGCTGCAATGTCATTCAGCGTCACTCGGTGGTTTTCCTTCACTATAGCTTCAACTGCTGCGATGTTCTGTGGAGTCACAATTCGTTGAGACTGACCTGGACGAGGAGCATCTTCCACTGAAGTCACACCATTTGAACTTCCTACTCCATTCGTAGACTTGCTGCTGTGACAGACCTGGATCACCGTACTGAACCTCCATTCGTCGATGAATGTCAATAGGTTTCACACCTTCCCTACGCAAAAACCGAATAACAGAACGCTGTTCTTCCCTGGTGCAAGACGCAAGTGGGGCGGCCATCTGTATACTGATACTGCGACGGTATGTATGCATCTGCACTATGCTGCGACCTACAGACCATTCTGCACGCTGCTGGTAGCATGCATACCAACTTACAGGGTAACGGCGCGAAATTTTGATTTGTTATTAGAAATTTAAGGTTTTCATTTGACTCACCCTCGTAGTTCGACGTCCACGACTCTTTGCAGAAAATTGGTTTCGGAGGCTTGTCTTCTCCGTAAAGTGGGGTAGATAGTGATCTGTGGCATCTCTGCCGAAAGAGCACAATGGCAGTGCACGCACGAGTGTTTCTGACAAGGGAAACTCCCCATCGCATCCCCCTCGGATGTAGTGGTTAGACGGCCCAGTCGGCAACTCGTCAATAACAGAACACAGATAAAGCATGAAATCAGGAAGAAGGTGTACTGGATTGTGAAAATAAAAACAAAATAGAAACAGTGAGCGGTACAAGCACAATAAGTGCAATATAGAGGAAGTCAAAAAAAAAGAGAATGTCTACGATGTTGGACTGCCAAGCAGGTGTGTCCTGTTCAAATGGTTCTGAGCACTATGGGACTTAACTTCTGAGGTCATCAGTCCCCTAGAACTTAGAACTACTTAAACCTAACTAACCTAAGGACATCACACACATCGATGCCCGAAGCAGGATTCGAACCTGGGACCGTAGCGGTCGCACGGTTCCAGACAGTAGCGCCTAGAACCGCTCGGCCACCCCGGCCGGCGGTGAGCCCTGTTCAAACCTCGCTAGTGTCCTTTTTTTTCGCTCTTCGCTTTATTCAAATTGTGTTTGTATCGTGGTGCAACGTCAGTTTGCAACGGCGAGGTGTAAGGAATGGACCTATGATGACAGCTGATTCTGCGGAACTACTCAATCAGCAACCGAAAGGACGTGGCTTCCGAATGGAAACCGCAAACGTTTGATGACAAGGCGACAAGTCAACCGAATCCTCTACCGAAAACCAGCCTAGCGTGTCACACATGGCATTACTGACAGTACGTGTGTCATATGATAGGAATCTCTTACCGACGCACCTAATTTGAGCGCCAAGTCAGTGAGTGAGATATAACTCCTTTCCCGATACAGGTATTCGTATGAATGTGACTGTGATCACTCCCAAAGAAATGATGAAAATCTAATAGTTAATCACATAAACTGCAACAAATGAACGCAACAGTTCCTCTGTGCTTTGTCAAAACATATGGTTTTAACGTTTTTAATTTGCGTTCCGTTTTGAAAGTCTTGATTCTTGAACACCTTTGTTGTAACATAGTTTACACCCGCTTATTTGTTGTTTTCATTTCTGTGAGACGTCTATGTGGCACCTCACCTGCTCTCACTGTTAATCACTTTTATTTGCGACGATAACGTACTCTTACGACATGACTCATATTCTGTAACCAATTATAGTATAACAACTGCCAAGACTACAGAAAGAGAACAAACATTTCAGTGACCAGACGGACAGTCCATAATGTTGTAGGGAAAAAGAAGCACGAGGGAGTTTCGAACACGAATCGCCCGCTTGTCAGTGCAACACCAAAACCATGACGCTGTTGCTGTTTCAGGCTACTCTCTACTGCAATTCTTGTTCCTGGACCGTTCACTGTTCCTATTTTGCTTTTTTTTAAAAAAAAATATAGTGATGAGCCAAAGCGTAATTACCACCTGCTTCATAGCTTGTTTGTCCATCTTTGAAACTAAATACATCACTGATTCTGCCTATTAGGTATCAGATAGTTTGTTTGTAGGTTTGCGGAGATGTGTGGCATTAGATGTCTACCCACAGGTCATGTAATTCGGGTAAATAATAACACGCTGATTTGCTTGCGTTAGCCGTGATGTCGCCCGCTAGCGACCCATATGAGTTCCGTAGGATTTACAACAGGCGAATTTGTTCACCGAGACATCAACGTGAATTCGCTATAACGCTCCTCAAACTACTGTACCTCGGTTCTGGCTTCGAGAAACGGATAATTATACTGGTGAAAGATGACATTGCCGTCGGCGAAGACAAGTATGCTTGATCTGTGTTCAGTTTTTGTTACCACTAAATCTGAGGAGGGGGGGGGGGGGGGGGAGGCGATGGGGAATTTCCCATGTGAGCACACCGTTCATCGTACATTGTTGAACAGTGAGCTCCACAGCAGACCACCCCTATGTGTTCACATGTTGACGCAACGACATTAAACTGTTCAAATGTGTGTGAAATCCTAGGGACCAAACTGATGAGGTCATCGGTCCCTACTTAAACTAACGTATGCTAAGAACAACTCACGCACCCATGCCCGAGGGAGGACTCGAACCTCCGGCGGGAGAGGCCGCGAAATTCGTGACATGGCGCATCAAACCGCGCAGCCACTCCGCGCGGCGCAACGACATCATCAATTAGGATTGCAGAGAGCACGGGACCATGGGATTCGACCGTTGATCAATGGAAACATTCGGCTTTTTGGGTGAATCACATTTTTGCTACACTAGGTCGATGGTCGTCTTCACAAACGCTGTCATCTAGGTGAACAGCGGCTCGAAACGTGCAAAAAAATGGTTCAAATGGCTCTGAGCACTATGGGACTTAACTTCTGAGGTCATCAGTCCTGTAGAACTTAGAACTACTTAAACCTACATAGCCTACGGACATCACAAACATCCATGCCCGAGGCAGGATTCGAACCTGCGACGTAGCGGTCGCGCGGTTCCAGACTGTAGCGCCTAGAACCGCTCGGCCACTCCGGCCGGCTCGAAACGTGCAGCGCGACACGGAAGCAGGCTGGTGGGAGCAGAATTACGTTACGGGAGAGATTTTCCTGTGTTTTCATGAGGCCTGTGGTAGTAATCGAAAACACGCTGACAGCTGTGAACCGCATCCACCCTTCACGCTTGTCTTCCCCCACGGCGATGTCATGTTTCACTAGTATAATTTTCCGTGTATCGGAACCAGAGATACAGTGGTTTGAGGAGCGTTATAGCGAATTCAGCTTGATGTCTCGGTGACCAAATCAAGCTGTTGTAAATCCAATGGAACCCATATGGGTCGCTATCGGACCTCATCGCCGTGGGTAGACATCTAATGCCACATATGTCCACAAACCTACCAACAAACTGTCTGATCCCTGACAGGCATAATCACTGATGTATTTAGTTTCTAAGACGGACAAATAAGCTATTAAGCAGGTGGTCATAATGTTTTGGCTCATCATTGTATGTTAAAACAGCGCTAAAGGCCTCCAATACTTGCACGGTCAACAACACGAAGTGCAAGTTCTCTTTAGGGGGAAGTTTTCTTTCAAAGAAAATCTCTGCCAGTGATTTTCTTTCAAAAGACGACTAATGAAAGTACTGTATGTTTCTGGAGTTGCATAGCCATTTCACGTTGTCAATAAGACAGAGAGGCCGGGCGCTGTCTCCCCACAGGACCTGTAGTTAACTGCCTCCCTTCGCAGTCACGCGGAGTCGCCCTTTCTGTCACCGCTAATGCCTGCGAACCGTGACGCTGGGGAACTGCTAACGTATTACGTCTTAAGTGATACAGATGCCCCGTCTTTGTCAGCGCGTCTTTTCTTCCGTGCAGTTCAGTTCAGGGGGCGAAGGCAAGAAGGAAAAGAAATTTTCTTTTGTGGATATTACGTAGCAGTATATCTCACTAAACCCGACGGCCTCGATGCTTCTTCATTGACCCAGTCTATTGTTGGCATAAATCACGCCTCCCGTTACTTATGATTGTAGTACGTAGTACACAGCCTCACTCTCACATTACAATTTATTGACTACCGGTGTCATCGCTATTCCCTTCATAACTGTTAGAAAGCATTTTACAAAATCGATTATGTAATCATTATTGTTGTAGAACTTAAACGCTGACAGTAACTTCAGATTTTGGCTTTCCGTTGAAAGCTTGATAATCGATGCTTGCTATCCGCAACTGGTAGTCGGTAAATAATAACGTATAAGGGAGTCTGTATGCTACATACAGGGCTACAATTATTAGTGGACTACTTGAAATAAAATCATCATAACTTCTGAATGGTTTGCGTTATGACGTTCTGTAACACCATAGCTCTAATGCTCTACTGATTTATTTTGCTTTTGTTTCATTTAATATTACATCGTTAAGCTTCTGTAAATATTGTTTGATTGAACGATAACACAAAATTGTTTACTCCTTTCCTTGTTAAAACTTTGATGTCATGATTTGATTCTGTGCTGTATAGTGTATCCGTCATTTAAATTCTTTGTCTCAACTGGAGGAAACAAATCCTACTGTACATAAATGTAATTTTGTGTGAATAATTTTTGGTAGAAATGTCAATATGTGCAAATGTTCTGTCTTTTTTAAAATGTATGTAAATTGCTGATCCTCACCTAGGGTTCTTAGTTAGTTTGTATGTAAACGGTGTAGTGGTTCCCCTCGGGAACGGAACTGTGTAGCGCGCGCAAATTGTGGTTGGCCTAGGTAGAAAAGATGGAATAAGAGTCAGTCGGGGACAAGCTACGAGTCGGGGACGAGCCACCATTCGGGGACGAGCTACGAGTCGGGGACGAGCTACCAAACTGTGCACTGCCATGTAAAAGATGCATATTGTGCTGGTTCCGAGAGAGGCTTTTCTGCTACTTTCCAATGCCTCGGATGGATGGATAAATAGCTGGAACTATTCTGGAATTTGTATCTATCATCGCCACCAAGAAATGACTGAGTCCAGCAATTCTATCTGCAATTCCACCTACCAACATGCAGTTGCCACCACATTGCGCAATCATTGCATCGGAATGATGTACAGTGAAGGATCAGCTTAATGGATGTTTTAGTGTGCACAAATGTAAGGTAATTTATACCTAAATTTATGTACCTACCTTAATTTTTTCCTAATCATAACACCTCTCAGGTTCCTTTCCGTTTGAACTAAAGTAATTACCGAGTGTCCCTACTGAAAGAACATTTATGACCAATGTTATGCTAATTAATGCCTCTTGAACTTAGTAAACAGAAAGTTAAAGTTAATGCGGCAAGAGAGTGAGTTAAAGTAAATGTTGTTTGCTGAAAATAATTTTCCTATTAAAACTGCTTATTAAAGTGCTGTTGCCAACTGCAAAATTAAAAGTTCTTAAGACTGAGGCTTATAAAGTTTTGCTTAGCAAATGATCACCTTGATATCTGTATTAAATTCAGAAAGGTGAGTCAGTTTCTTGCAATTTTGTCAACATTGTGTTTCGCTGTAGTAAAAGTGGAAAACTGCAATAGTAGGAAATTATATGTTCATGATTGCTAAATGTTTGTCTCTCTTGTGTATTGGAAGTGCATATTAATCGTGTAACTGGATCCACAGTTTGTCTATTGTGTTAATGCTGAGTAACAAGTAACGGAAAGACCATTAACTATGAAAATCATAATTTCTTTCTTCAAATGATAGTGAGAAGCAACCTTTCAGTGGATTCCAATTAACTTTCATTTTTAAATAGTAAAGTATTTAACTGAGAGAGACTTAACCTATATCCAATTAATGATTCTGCAGTGAATAGTAACAATAACGTTATAAAGAACATTCAGTTTGTGTAAGCCCTGAAAGTAATAGTGTGTTTCGGTATCTGTTATAATTTTGCAAATAGTTTGTGCTGCTCCAGTTGTTAGCTTCAATCTTAACGTAAACATATGTATGTGTCAGAGTTCATTGCACTCGCATGTGGCCAAGTATAGGTTGTGTTTAGCCATTAGAGTTACTAATAACTATTTTCTTGATCGAGAATGTTAATCATTCTCTTGCCTAGTTAGGCTGGCGACCGTTTTCTTTGTCAGTTAAACAGTGCAGATAGGCAAAATATTGTTTGTTACTGTTCGAATATTTACGTAATTCTGACTTTCACTTCCGATAAGCCACCTCCGTTAGGTACAATACGGTCAACATAATAAAATTCCTCTCAGAGGGTAACACTGCTCTGATGTGTTATACCATAATTACTCTAACAAAATAATTCTGTTTTGCAAACTGCCTCCAGCTTCGAGGTTATGGTATAGCAGTAGCGGACGATAGTGTTATTGTTCAAACTGCAGAATGAGATTTTCACTCTGCAGCGGAGTGTTCAAATGGCTCTGAGCAGTATTGGACTTAACATCTGAGGTCATCAGTCCCCAAGAACTTAGAACTACTTAAACCTAACTAACCTAAAGACACCACACACATCCATGCCCGAGGCAGGATTCGAACCTGCGACGTAGCGGTCGCGCGGTTCCAGACTGAAGCGCCTAGAACCGCTCGGCCACAAAGGCCGGCGCAGCGGAGTGTGCGCTGATATGAAACTTCCTGGCAGATTAAAACTGTGTGCGGACCGAGACTCGATCTCGGGACCTTTGCCTTTCGTGGGCAAGTGCTCTACCATCTGGGCTACCCAAGCACGACTCACGACCCGTCCTCACATCTTCAATTCTGCCAGTACCTCGTCTCCTACCTTCCAAACCTTTGCAGAAGAGCTTCTGTGAAGTTTGGAAGGTTGATCTCTCGGCGACCAAATTCGCCTGATGTAAATCCTATAGAATCCATATGGGTCGCTATAGGACGCCATCACCGTAGACGAAAATCAGCAGTTCCTTATTTACGCAAATTACATGACCTGTGCGTAGAGGTCTAATACCTTACGCTTCCACAAACCTACTAATAAACAACAGAATCAGTGACGTATCTCGTTCGAAAGAGACAAGCTGTTAAGCAGGTGGCAATAATGTTTTGAATTGTCACTGTAAACTGTAGGGATGGATGTCGAACACACACTACATCTATACGGTGGTACTGTTACAGTACAATGCAGTGTTGTCGAATATCGACAAATTACAGCATTACGACATTTTGCTTTAAAGAGAAAACAGGTACAACATTACTTTTGTGCGTGGAAGCCTGATTGTAATAAGGAGTCGACTTATTATGTTCGCTTTTGCTGCACTTCACGTCGTTGCAGGATTCCGAGGTAGTGTGGCAATGTAGACGCGCGATGTTGATATTTGTCGATTCTGTGTGGAAAATAATGTTTCCATATGTGTTGCAGGCTGTGATAGGACTCGAGTTCTGCCGCAGCTGTCGTTTTGAGGTTGATGTCGCAGGACTGCATTTCCAGAATGTGCACAATTTGAAATACGCGGCAGTGATGTATTTACGGAGTATGTTTGTCAATACAGTGTCATATTCCGTGGCACCCGCGAAACGGTTTCAGGTCAGTGACTGACAATACACAGGTCAAGACTTATTCACATCGACGAGCAGTCCTCGAAATGTGCAAATCTGATATCAAGCGCACAAGTTTTTTCATCAGTGACCCACTGATTTGCCTCCATTGCACACGCTGAAATTGACTTGCTTCAGTCACGAATAAAGAGACAGTTCGCAGTTAGTTCTATATTAATTACTCTCTTTCTGAAGTTCGCACGATACGGCGCACACTACTCCGTTCAGAGATAGTGCTATGATTGTTTTGCAGTCGTATATCTAATATAGTATATCATCTGATTGTTGGCGTAAAAAGAGAGAACTGTTATCTCTGAGTATTTGATTCTCGTAAAAACAAAAATATGTTCCCATAAATGTCTCGTGAGAAATCTGAACACCTATAAAGTTAAGAATCAGCCTGTAGTCTTTGAGATAAACTCCGAAAAGTGTCGGACGTCCTACATAAAATAAACTTTATGGTCACTGAAGGCTGTGTGTAGTAATTAACTGCTTTAACTTGAAAGAGGATTGCCGTAGAGGGAGGGTCGTTGCCATCTTGACAAACAAGGACCACTGGAGAATACGTTTGTAGTTTCCTGCATAACAAAATTTACATCATGCCGGAGAACGACGATTACGATATCATAGAAACGTTACGGTTTTTCGACACTGACATTTTGCTGGAGGACATTTCATAAACAGTAGAGATTGGTAAAATGTATATTCAGGCAGTAATAACGCAGCCGGCCGCGGTGGTCTCGCGGTTCTAGACGCGCAGTCCGGAACCGTGCGACTGCTACGGTCGCAGGTTCGAATCCTGCCTCGGGCATGGATGTGTGTGATGTCCTTAGGTTAGTTAGGTTTAAGTAGTTCTAAGTTCTAGGGGACTGATAACCACAGCAGTTGAGTCCTATAGTGCTCAGAGCCATTTGAACCAGTAATAACGCAATCCGTTCCTTTTTGTCGGTATTAGTGCGTTTAAAGATATAAGTAATATTGACACCAGAATACTAAGAACAGCTTTAAAAGTAAATTACTTCGTAACGGTCTCTATACATAAAAAAGTTCATCGTCATCAACCATCGGACACGCAATGAAGAGAGTGAAAGGTCTGCATGAAGAAAAATTAATATTCTACGTGAAATTCGAATGGGAATTTTTTTAAAAGAAAGGAAAACAGTATAGTAGCAGCAGTCTATAAAGATTAGTGCAGTCATTCGTCTGTTACTAAAGAGTAAAATGTGAAGACGTGAAGGAAATTCCGTTGGACATTGAAATAAATGCGTTGTGCACTGAATGGATGTAAAGTGAAACAAAATTTCTGGCTTCAATAGTATGTTATCATAAATTACCATATTCGACTATAAAGGAACACTTATCCATAGTTACCGTCACTTATATGATATTTGTTGGTGAAGAAAGGACTCCTGTGATATTTCCTAGGAGTTTGGTTATAAGACTGCAGGTTACAGCTACGAGAGTGAGTCCCATATAATATTACTCCTTCACAAGAATTAAATTTGATAGTGATAGTTTGCTAATTGAGGACAGACATTATGTTTCACTATCTGAAAGATTACTAATTAAAAGGGAGCAGCAGTTGCCGGAATCGAACCAATGGTATTACAGATGGAAAGTAAAAGCTGTGCAGTCCGGAACCGCGGGACTGCTACGGTCGCAGGTTCGAATCCTGCCTCGGGCATGGGTGTGTGTGATGTCCTTAGGTTAGTTAGGTTTAAGTAGTTCTAAGTTCTAGGGGACTTATGACCTAAGATGTTGAGTCCCATAGTGCTCAGAGCCATTTGAACCATTTGAGTAAAAGCTGTGTTCATGCAAATCAAAAACCGTCGCTAGCCTAACTAGGTAAAATAATTCCAGGTAAATCTACTGCTCACAAAGTAAACTAGTTGCTGCATTAAAACTTTACTTAGAACAGAAATCTATTTGGTAAATCAGACCCGAAAACAAACGGCACACCCTAGCATGTTTTGGCAAAGTAGTTAGCCACGAGAGCTACACAGATAAATGCTTTCTTGTATTGTCAACGAATTGTTGTACACTAACGCACAGTCTGCTTTATACTGTGAAGAGTAATGCTCATTACAAAGTTCCATTTAATAATGGAATAGCAGAGATAAGTCAGATATGAAGTGACTGTAAGACTTCAGTATTGAAAGAGAGTAATTTTGTCAACTGTTATTGTAACTAAGATGGACACTCTTTGTTTTAATGAGAAGCAAATCAGTCTTTGAATTATGCAGAATATAAGTGAAACACGTAGGCCCTGAATCTGTTGCGGTTTTAATAAGTTTTTGGCAGTTATGACTTTAATTTTACAAAAGACTCTAGCATTATTACTGAATTTTATAAACGTTTTCACTGTAAAATTTAGAAACTACTGACCAACGTAAGATGCGGGGCCCAGAAACTGTTCTGTTTACTGACTGTGTTTATGACTAACATTTGTAACAAGACGCACTAATAATAGATATATAAACAAACACATAAATAAATAAAAGAGCACTATTACAAACCTGTAGTGCAAACAAGATAAGTGTAGGCTTTTGAACTGTTCTCGTCTGTACTTCATTTTAATAGCACTTTTCTGTTATGCAGCTTTTAGAACTGTGCAAAACTTTCGATAAAAACTGAAAGTATTCCCAGCAATGAAGTCCTTTTCAAACTGTGATTCTTTTGAAATACTTGAACTGTGCCCTTTCATGACCACCAGGAACGTTTCACAGAAAGGATTAACTATACAGTCGAGGAAATTATTAGTCCACGAAAGTTAATAAATATATTGAACAGTGATGGTTCTGTAGTTAACTATAGTCGGGAACACTGAATATTTCAACAGTAGAAAGAGGGGCGTAACCAGATAAATGAAAGGATAAATCAGTGTTCTCGACACCCAGTTGAAAACAGAACAGTTATTATTTACATATTCAGCAAATTACTAATCCATTCAAGTAAGTACGGTACTAAACCTTAGTTTTCCTGAAGAGCCGGCCGAAGTGACCGAGCGGTTCTAGGCGCTACAGTCTGGAACCGCGCGACCGCTACGGTCGCAGGTTCGAATCCTGCCTCTGGCATGGATGTGTGTGATGTCCTTAGGTTAGTTAGGTTTGAGTAGTTCTAAGTTCTAGGGGACTGAGGACCTCAGAAGTCAAGGCCCATAGTGCTCAGAGCCATTTGAACCATTTTTTTTTTTCTGAAGATGGTGGCCGTCTTGATCTTCTGTGACAAAAGAGTGAAGTCGTCATACCTGATCACGGCTCTCGATATAAGAAGCTCTTTATCTTGGCGTCGAAATTTCACGATTCAGAGCAAATCAGTAAATGACATGATCTAGCTGCCAGTGTAAATCCACATCCGATGCCCAATTAATTCACTCTAGCTACATTACAGAAACCAGAAGGCAGTTATAAGAGTCGAGGGGCATGAAAGGGAAGCAGTGGTTGGGAAAGGAGTAAGACAGGGTTGTAGCCTCTCCCCGATGTTATTCAATCTGTATATTGAGCAAGCAGTATAGGAGACAAAAGAAAAATTCGGAGTAGGTATTAAATTTCATGGAGAAGAAGTAAAAATTTTGAGGTTCGCCGATGACATTGTAATTCTGTCAGAGACAGCAAAGGACTTGGAAGAGCAGTTGAACTGAATGGACTGTGTCTTGAAAGGAGGATATAAGATGAACGTCAACAAAAGCAAAACTAGGATAATAGAATGAAGTCGATTCAGTCGGGTGATACTGAGGGAATTATATTAGGAAATGAGACACTTAAAGTAGTAAAGGAGTTTTGCTATTTGGGGAGCAAAATAACTGATGATGGTCGAAGTAGAGAGGATATAAAATGTAGACTGGCAATGGCAAGGAAAGCGTTTCTGAAGAAGAGAAATTTGTTAACATCGAGTATAGATTTAAGTGTCAGGAAGTCGTTTCTGAAAGTATTTGTATGGAGTGTAGCCATGTATGGGAGTGAAACATGGACGATAACCAGTTTGGACAAGAAGAGAATAGAAGCTTTCGAAATGTGGTGCTACAGAAGAATGCTGAAGATTAGATGGGTAGATCACATAACTAATGAGGAGGTGTTGAATAGGATTGGGGAGAAGTGAAGTTTGTGGCACAACTTGACTAGAAGAAGGGATCGGTTGGTAGGACATGTTTTGAGGCATCAAGGGATCACAAATTTAGCATTGGAGGGCAGCGTGGAGGGTAAAAATCGTAGAGGGAGACCAAGAGATGAATACACTAAGCAGATTCAGAAGGATGTAGGTTGCAGTAGGTACTGGGAGATGAAGAAGCTAGCACAGGATAGAGTAGCATGGAGAGCTGCATCAAACCAGTCTCAGGACTGAAGACCACAACAACAACAACAACAACAGCTACATTATTGTCTCATTAAGCAGTGAGGATGTTAGCTCGTTGGATGCTGACCACAGTCTGTCTCTGCGACAAAGACCTTTTTCGCTGTTTCGCGCCAAACCACCTTTTACACTCCCGCCTAAAGCTTTTCGTTGCGGAGATACTTCCCTCCGTTTGTTACATCTCGCACAGTCCTACATTCCCTAAGTATGAACCAGTTTACATATAATGTCTTAACATATTTCTATAATGAAAGAACTAGTTTTAAAATATTAGATACAGAAATTAATTCTCGTTGCATAACTTCACAAAATTAATAACAATCGTTTCCATAAGTGTCAAGGCAATAAACGTTATAACACATATTACAGTTACATAAAAAGAGCAACGGTCGATATCAGACACAGGTGTTACTTGATTTTCATTTATTTGACATGTTTCCTAACATCGTCTTCCCAATTTCGACTAGAAGATCGTCTTTCTCACACCTTGGAATCTAGTAAAGAGCTTCCTTTATACTTACGTCAGTTATTCTCCTGGTCACATGACCTACTCACCTCCATTTCATTTCCATTGCTGTCATAATTACATCTATCACTCCAGTCTGTTATTTAGTCCATTTATTTGTCATCTAGTCTCTTCTTGTTATTCCCAATATGTATCTCTCCATTGCTCGTTGGCCAGTCATCAGAATTTTGATTGCTTTAGCGTAAAAGACCATGCCGAACTGTCACACTGTCAATGTATGCCGAAGAGCCAAAAACGTTGCGACCACTGCCCGTGCCCGTCGCAATGTAAGTGGTACATGGTGGAGGTTGCGGGCACGTGACGTGATAAGGAAAGTAAACAACGGGAGCAGTTACGACTGGGAAATCGTTCTAGCGACGATACAGGCTGCAAACGGGGAAAAAAATACTTGCACATATGACTTTGGCTAAGTGTACTTTGCTACGGCCTAGTACCTGGTAAGGAGCGTTTCGCAAGGCTGTTGCGCGTGCTTCCGGCGTGAGAGACTATGGAAAGTTGATGAAGGACGGTGAAATCACGAATAGCGGACAAGGTATTGGACGTCCACTCCTCGACACAGATCGTCAAGGTCGGAAACTTGCCCGTTCTGTAAGGTAGGACAGGAGTCATCCGTGGCTGGTCTGTCGACAGAGTAGCTTCAGTGCCGGTGCATCGGGTTATTAAACTCATGGTGTTCCGAGTGCTGCTGTGCGGACAGTATACATCGCAGGCCACTGAATCATCGTAGGTATGGTCACTAAACAGTTCGCTCGCGGAGAGTGCTGCAAAAATAATAGTTCAACTTTGTGCCATCGGGTGAAAATAAGGCGCTACAAACAGTCAGAATGTGACATGTTGCATGTTGTGACGTCAGTATGCTGGTTGTTGCTCGGCAAAGCCCGTTGATTTCTTTTCTTAAGTGGCTGTTAGTGTAAAGGGTTAAGAAGGGATAAATTTTCCTTACAAAACGTGACAAAATAGACCGTGCACTACTGATAAATTTGTTTTATCAGAACGACAGCATCAGCACCGATGCACTATCGGTATACCGCCTACAGATACAATTGCGAAGATGCTCCATGCCATGAAATTAAGAAGTCTGAAGAAAAAGGTGTATTAGGTGCTGCATCACGGGAGAGAAAGGAGGCACATTCCCATGGCAGTTGATGAAGTTGCTGTAGATATAGCCCCCCGTACAGCACGTGCCTCAAACTGGACTGGACTGTGACGCGGGATTGTGTATCCCAGGATCAACAATTCAAAAGATTTTGAGGCACGTTTTACACTGGTATCCCGCAAGATTCAGAATGTGAACCAAATAGTGTCCCAAGGAAGGTCACAGTGCTCTGACTTTGCCCTTCGTTTTTTGACACGTATGGAAATGGATCACAGGGGGCCGGGGATTAATTTTTGAACGGACGAGGCACATTTTACTCTGCACGGTGCAGTGAATGCACGAAAGTGTCGCGTTTGAGGGTCTTCTCCGCCACATATTGTGCAGGATCATCCACTGTACTCAGATTCTGTGACTGTGTGGTGCGGTTTCACAAGCTCCTTCATTGTCGGTCCATTATTCTTCATGGAGTTGACACCATACGGGCCTGTTAGGAGTCCAGTGACATCTGCATTTTATAAGATCATCTTTGTGCAACAAGTGATTCAAACTCTGCAAGAACACAATTGTGTCCACAACACTGTGTTCATGCAGGACCGGCCGACAAGTGCCTCCTGTCAGGTGAAGGATTTGCTTCGAGAAACCTTCGGTAACAGCCGTATCATTTTTGAACGTATTTCCAGATGTGCAATGTACTTGATAGTGTTCATTTCTGTCTCATAATCGGCAGCGTTAAGTGGGAATTTCTGTGCTCTGTTTAAGAATTTGTAATGTATTTCGTCAACCTACATCTGTAATACGGTAACAAGACATGCGGAAGGCATGTAAACATCTGATACCACATAGAGCGACAAATCGATAGTCAAATCGAAACCAGCTGTATTTGAACCGCCATCTTGCCCACAGCACTACAGATTTGTTTTTGTGATCGTGTTTCCTAGTTACTGTTACGTCAGTGAAAATTTGTGAACAGTGACCAAGAAAGCCAAGAGGGCAATAGAACTGGAAACACCTCAGCGCATCACAACGGGACTGCCACGGCAGAAGGACAAAGATAACCGCAGCATTTACGAAAACACTATGTAATATTGTAAGTAGGCTGTTTAGGTTTTTATGTTGGTGACGCCACGTAGCGCTCTGTATGAAAATCACTGTGCTGTGTGCAGTCTGAGGCTGGTCGGCGTTGTTGCAATATTTGCTATTGTAGTGTTGGAAAGTTGAATGTCAACAGCGCGTAGCATTGCGCAGTTGGAGGTGAGCCGCCAGCAGTGGTGGATGTGGGGAGAGAGATGGCGGAGTTTTGAGAGCGGATGATCTGGACGTGTGTCCATCAGAGACAGTAAATTTGTAAGACTGGATGTCATGATATATATATATATATATATATATATATATATATATATATATAATGACTTTTGAACACTATTAAGGTAAATACATTATTTGTTCTTTATCAAAATCTTTCATCTGCTAACTATGCCTATCAGTAGTTAGTCCCTTCAGTAGTTAGAATCTTTTATTTAGCTGGCAGTAGTGGCGCTTGCTGTATTGCAGTAGTTCGAGAAATGAAGGTTTTTGTGAGGTAAGTGATCCATGAAAGGTATAGGTTATTGTTAGTCAGGGCCATTCTTTTGTAGGGATTTTTGGAAGTCAGATTGCGTTGCGCTAAAAATATTGTGTGTCAGTTTAGTGTTGATCAGAATAAGTAAAGAGCGAAATGTCTGAGTACGTTCAGTTCTGCTCAGCTGTTTGAAAATCAAATAACGTAAGGGGTTTACCAGCACATTAATTCAATAATTTTTCTAAGGGGACGTTTCAACATCGGTATGACCTTATTGTAAAATTGTTTTTCTAATACCATTTAGCCTGAAGATGAGGTATTCCCTCGAAACATGTCGCTAAATAAATAAGTAATACAGTAGTTCAAATGGCTCTGAGCACTATGGGACTTGACTTCTGAGGTCATCAGTCCCCTAGAACTTAGAACTACTTAAACCTAACTAACCTAAGGACATCACACACATCCATGCCCGAGGCAGGATTCGAACCTGCGACCGTAGCGGTCGCCCGGTTCCAGACTGTAGCGCCTAGAACCGCTCGGCCACTTCAGCCGGCAAGTAATACAATAGCCAACAAAGTTTGTGACTGGTTTAAAAAAATACTTTACATATTTCTTGAGACAGTCACGGCCAAAAAATAGTAAAAATGGCTTCAAAAAAATTCTGTATTTTGATGCTGCTAAAAGCAGATGCTAAAGTAAAGGTTAACGTCGCTCTCATACAGTAGCATTTGTTTCGCTAACACAATGTGCTACGCACTGCAGAGGAACGCGGGAGGTGTAACAATTACGGACCTTTGTTTCGCTGTGCCACGCATCTTCAGGAGCAGCGTCGCTTCTCCGTGAGACGGGTCGCGGTGGCTAGAGGGCGCATCTCGCTGTCGACCTGTGCAGCCTCTATCACACCCCTTGCAGCCGCGTCGGCTGGCGGCTCACAGCTCTGCTTGTTAACCGCACCGATTCCCCAGAAGGGGGCGACACCGTTCACCGATTCCTATCAGAAAATTGCCATAGCGGTGTTAAGTGCAGTGTCGACCGCGGCGCGAGCATAGCACAGCTCCGTAGCGAGATTAATGGAACTGTTGGGGAATGGGGAGGACGCGGTCGCGCTTTTAAAGCATTCCTGCAGGTAGGCGACCGCTAGAGGCAGCGCCATCTCTAGCGAAAATTGAAGAACGGCCAACGACTTGCGGCGGGACCGGTTGGTCTGTCACTATCCTTTAAACAATCAGTCCACGTGCCTGGATAGGTTTCAGGTTGTCTGTCCCTTCACCCTGCGACGGTAGATACTGATTTAGCCGACAAAAGCATCTTTGACGAAAATTCGACTAAATACCTGCCAAGCAAGGGTCACTCGAGTCCATGACCATTAGCTGAAAGTTAGTTAAGCCATCGAGCGTTCGGGATCCTTCCATGACTATTTTCAAAAAATGTCTAAAATATCCTTTACGTCGATTTATTGTCTTTAAAATACTAAAAATGGCTATCAAGTCCGTATTTGATACCCCAACATCAATTATGCAATATTACTGCCTGTGTCTGTTACAATTTCAACTCGAAAATAGCCAGAAGATATTTAGTCCGACCAGAATTTTGAACATCCTCAACAGTCACCGACCCACGACTACTTGCGAGTTAGCACATTCAGTCGGCTTTGTAAGTAGGATGTTTAGGTTTTTACGTTGGTAACGTCACGTAGCACTCTGCATGAAAATCACTGGCTGTGCAGTGTGCAGTTTGTGGCTGGTTGGCATTGTTGGAATATTCGCTATTGTAGTGTTGGGCAGTTTGATGTGAACAGCGCGTAGCGTTGCGCAGTTGGAGGTGAACCGCCAACAGTGGTGGATCTGGGGAGAGAGATGGCAGAATTTTGAGAGCGGACGATCTGGACGCGTGTCCAAATACATTGTTTGTTCTCTATCAAAATCTTTCATTTGCCAACTATGCCTATCAGTAGTTAGTGCCTTCAGTAGTTTGAATCTTTTATTTAGCTGGCAGTATTGGCGCTCGCTGTATTGCAGTAGTTTGAGTAACGAAGGTTTTTGTGAGGTAAGTGATTTGTGAAAGGTATAGGTTAATGTTAGTCAGGGCCATTGTTTTGTAGGGATTATTGAAAATCAGATTGCGTTGCGCTAAAAATATTGTGTGTCAGTTTAGCGTTGATCAGAATAAGTAAAGAGAGAAATGTCTGAGTACGTTCAGTTCTGCTCAGCTGTTTGAAAATCAAATAACGTAGGAAGTTTACCAGCACAAGTCAAAATGGTTCAAATGGCTCTGAAAACTATGGGACTTAACATCTGAGGTCATCAGTCCCCTAGAACTTAGAACTACTTAAACCTAACTAACCTAAGGACATCACACACATCCATGCCCGAGGCAGGATTCGAACCTGCGACCGTAGCAGTCGCGCGGTTCCGGAATGAAGCGCCTAGAACCGCTCGCCACCGCGGGCGGCTTAAGTATCTCCTATAATAAACCAGTCTCAAAGCTCAAACTTTCACAAAATACTCAGTACTGTAGTCGCATTTAGTCAACGGCACGCGAACAGATCAATTTCTTCTTTTTGATACAAATCTGATCAGCGCTGCTTAACGTAGGAGTGTACCAGAAGACGGCTCCCAGGCGAAACTCTTGAGTCATAGAGCTGAGGCACAAAGCTCTACCCAAACGCGCAGGAAATGCTGAATTCCAGTTGGCTAATACGTTAAGCAGCCAATCAGATCATCTCGAACACTTCTGTGCTCGCGGTATTTCTAGTGTCAGCCAATCAGATTATCACAACTAATTTAGACGAGACATCTCTAAATTCCGAATCTAAGTACGGATTTATTCAGTAATTGTCACCCTGTGTATTGCCTGTTTCTGCACGTTATAATGTCCTTCAGACATGGATGCATGCGAGTGTGAGGGTTGTGAACGCCGTGACTTATGGGAGTTTGGGTCGGCCATGGAGGTGTGCTCGGATAGCCGAAGTAGTTGAGGCCACCGCTCGCGATAAGCGGAAATCCGGGTTCGAGTCCCGAGCCGGCACAAATTTTAATTGTCACAAACAACTGACATGAATTTGGATTCGCAGAACGCGAAACCATTTCGTAATGTTCACCACGAATCATCTCGAACATTTAATAACGTTTCTCTGTTCATCTAATATGTTCGTGGAATTTGTCTTTTAATTTAATATATAGAATAAAAACAGCCACCAGTTGCGGAATGTAGTAGTCAGAAGCTCTTGATATAGGTTTCAACCCATATAAATGAGCCTTCTTGTTACCTTGAAATAAGTATACACAGATAAATGCAACGTTCAAAAAATTAGGATTTTTGGAAAACACAGCATACATTACAACGTACAATAAAAATACGTCCACTTGTTATCATAAATGCAAGCTGAATGGCTACGTACAAAATACAGCAGAGTGGCTGACTGGCCAAATGCCTGACATGTGCAATGATGGATTTCAAAAAGGTCAAAAGTTATTAGTGACTAAAATAAGTCACAACTTTAGTTTTATATACTGATCACGATGTGCGGCCAATAGACTTAGTCACAATTAAATTTGACATTCGTAAAGACATCCGTCTGGCTTTGTCATACGTAAAATGCACTGAAGAGCCAAAGAAACTGGTACACCTACTTAATATCGTGTAGGGCCTCACGGACACGCAGAAATGCAGCAACACGACGTGGCATGGACTCGACTAAGATCTGACGTGCCCGCCCGGTTAGCCGTCCGATCTAACGCACTGTTTTCCGGGCGGGCAGGCGTGCCGGTCCCCAGCACGATTTCGCCTGGTGGATTAGCGTCGAGATCCTGTGTGCCGGCCAGCCTGTGAGTGGTTTTTAAGACGGATTTCCATCTGCCTCGGGGAATGCGGTTTTCCATCTGCCTCATTCCGCCTTAGTTACACTATGTCGGCTATTGCTGCGCAAACATTGTCTCCACGTACGCTTACACCATAATTACTCTACCACGCAAACATTTGGGGTTACATTCGTCTGGTGTGAGACGTTTCCGGGGGTTTCACTGGGGGCCGAAACGTCCAATGACCCTGAGTTCGGTATGGGGCGGCGGTGGGGTGAGTGGAGTGCTGTAACCTGTTGTAGGGTTGCGAACCACTGAGGGCTACGGCGGGGACGAAGTCCCCAGTTCAATCCAATACAATACAATGCGTGACGTAGTGCTGAAGGGAACTGATACCATGAATCCTGCAGGGCTGTCCCTAAATCCGTAAGAGCACGAGGCGGAGCAGATCTTTTCTGAACAGCACGTTGCAAGGCATCCCAGATATGCTCAATAATGTTCATGTCTGGGGAGAGTGGTGGTCAGCGGAAGTGTCTGAACTCGGAAGAGAATTCCTGGAGCCACTCTGAAGCATTCCCGGACGTGTGGTGTGACGCATTGTCCTGCTGGAACTGCCCAAGTCCGTCTGAGTGCACAATGGACATGAATGGATCCAGGTGAGCAGACAGAATGCTTACGTACCTGTCACCTGTCAGAGTCGTATCTATACATATCTTGTTGATGGCCCATCATTGAAATATGCAGCAATTTGCAGAAGGGTTGCACTTCTTGTCGTTGATCCCGTTCTCGCAGCATCTTTTACCGGCCGCAGCGATGTCGGAGATTTGATGTTTTACCGGATTTCTGATATTCACGCAACACACGTGAAATGGTCGTACGGGAGAATCCCCAGTTCATCGCTGCCTCGGAGATGCTGCGTCCCATCGCTCGTGCGCCGACTATAACACGTAAATCTTGATAACCTGCCACTGTAGCAGCAGGAACCGATCTAACAACTACGACAGACACTTGTTGTCCTATATAGTTGTTGCCGACCGCAGCGCCGTATTCTGCCTGTTTAAATATCTCTGTATATGAGTATGTATGCCTATACCAGTTTATTTGGCTCTTCAGTCTAAAACACATATTAGATTTGGTGAGTGTGACAAGTAACGGATAAAAATGCAACAGACGGAGTAACATTCATGTATGAAAAGAAACTGGGAAAACTGCGCCAAATGGCGTTGATATACATTGCGGTCAATAGCCGCAGCAAACAGCTGATGTAACTGTACCACGAATCTATACATACTTATTTCTAGGTAATAATACTTCTGAAGAAGGCCCGGTTATATGATATCAAACCTAGGTTCAAGAGATTTCGACTGCTATCTTCCGCAACTGGTGGCTGTTTTTGTTCCATATATTACAGTTGCTGCTGCAGCCATGCCTTAATATTCTAGTGTCTGATTATTTCAGTTCAAAAAAATGGCTCAGGGCACTATGGGACTTAACATCTGAGGTCATCAGTCCCCTAGAACGTAGACCTACTTAAACCCAACTAAACTAAGGACAGGCGGCCGAAGTGGCCGTGCGGTTAAAGGCGCTGCAGTCTGGAACCGCAAGACCACTACGGTCGCAGGTTCGAATCCTGCCTCGGGCATGGATGTTTGTGATGTCCTTAGGTTAGTTAGGTTTAACTAGTTCTAAGTTCTAGGGGACTAATGACCTCAGCAGTTGAGTCCCATAGTGCTCAGAGCCATTTGAACCATAACCTAAGGACATCACACACATCCATGCCCGTGGCAGGATTCGAACCTGCGACCGTAGCGGTCGCGCGGTTCCAGACTGTAGCGCCTAGAACCGCTCGGCCACCCCGGCCGGCCGATTATTTCAGTAATTTGGACACTAGATTCTAACTTCATTCATCCCGCCATAAAGTGACGAAGGCTACGGGACGTAGTCTAGTGTGACCAATCTGTCGACCGATATTGTCGGGTGACGTCTCGCTACGGCATCTGGAGACTTTGTCGGTGCCACCGTTAATGTACCGGGTGATCAAAAAGTCAGTATAAATTTGAAAACTTAATAATGTAGATAGAGAGATAAAAATTGACACACATGCTTGGAATGACATGGGGTTTTATTAGAACCACCCCATATTATTAGACGCTTGAAAGATCTCTTGCGCGTGCCGTTTGGTGATGATCGTGTGCTAAGCCGCCACTTTCGTCATGCTTGGCCTCCCAGGTCTCCAACCCCACTCCGCGCGATCGTTGGCTTTGGGGTTACCTGAAGTCGCAAGTGTATCGTGATCGACCGACGTCTCTAGGGATGCTGAAAGACAACATCCGACGCCAATGCCTCACCATAACTCCGGACATGCTTTACAGTGCTGTTCGCAACATTATTCCTCGACTCCAGCTATTGTTGAGGAATGATGGTGGACATATTGAGCATTTCCTGTAAAGAACATCATCTCAGCTTTGTCTTACTTTGTTATGCTAATTATTGCTATTCTGATCAGATGAAGCGCTATCTGAACGTTTGTAATTTTTTTGGTTCTAATAAAACCCCATGTCATTCCAAGCATGTGTGTCAATTTGTACCTCTTTATCTACATTATTCCGTCATTTATTCAGTTTTCAAATTTATACTGACTTTTTGATCACCTGGTACATTGCGGTCTATAGCCGCAGCAAACAGCTGATGTAACTGTACCACGAATCTATACATACTTATTTCTAGGTAGTAATACTTCTGAAGAAGGCCCATTTATATGATTTGAAACTTAGGTTCAAGAGCTTTTGACTGCTATCTTCCGCATCTCGTGGCTGTTTTTGTTCCATGTATTACAGTTGCTGCTGCAACCATGCCTTAAGATTCTAGTGTCTGATTATTTCAGTAACTGGGACAATAGGTTCTCACTTCATTCATCCCGCCATAAGGTGACGAATGCTACGGGACGTAGTTTAGAGTGACCAAGCTGTCGGCCGATATTATCGGGTGCATTCTCGCTATGGCGTCTGGCGACCTCGTCGGTGCCACCGTGAACGTAGCCTCACACTGCGATACCGTAACAAGCAGTAGCGCCATGACGGGCGTGGTCCCTGCCCGGAAATACGACTTCTTCCCCGGAGGGGGAGAGATCAGAGAGCAGGGGCCGGCAGTTGACGTCACACCTGCGCCCGTATAGGGAAGGTGTCCGGACTCCTAAATCAAGACGTCGCTTGCTGGCCTGGATCGGCCCCTCGTTACGTGTAGCCTGGCCGCCTGGCTCGGTAGGCGCGCCCAGTTAATTGCCGATTAATTGAAAGCGCGCGGAAGCGCCGTATCGCGAGCATTAATCGGGTCCGCCCGCCGCATACCTGCCGGCGTGGGGTGGGGTGCCTGATCGGCCTTAAACCGTTCCCCCACCGGCTGACCGGCAGTCAGGGCAAAAAACAACAACCCTCTGGTTTGGACGCCGGAAGAACGGTAGTGTGGTTTTGTCAAAACTTCGTGCTCTCACTCAACTTATTGGGAATGTTCAGACTAAAGCCGCTAAACTTGTGAAGGCGGTTTTTTTTTCGTTTCGTTATTTTTTTTTTTCAGAGACCGCTCACAGTCACAAAATTTTCTGTTCACTTACTAAAATTATTTAATGAACCAACATGTTTCGATGTACAAACCTCACATTCAGTCTACAACAGCAATCAAAAACATGTAACAGAAATATACATACTGGTGCTCGACAAAAACACGGAAACAGCAAGAACACATTACGTGCCTATATAAAAACACACACAGACACACACTCCGTCTTCAGGCCACGAGTGGCCTACCGGAACCATCCGACCGCCGTGTCATCCTCAGTGTAGGATGCGGATAGGAGGGGCGTGGGGTCAGTACACCACTCTCCTGGTCGTTATGATGGTATACTTGACCGCTACTATTCGGTCGAGTAGCTCCTCAATTGGCATCTCGAGGCTGAGTGCCCCCGAAAAATGGCAACAGCGCTAGGCGGCCTGGATGGTCACCCATCCAAGTGCCGACCACGCCCGACAGCGCTTAACTTCGAAGATCTCCCGGGAACCGGTGTATCCACTGCGGCAAGGCCGTTGTTATATATATTTGAAAATAATTACTATTAAAAACAGTCTTGATCACGATTTATTTAACAAGGTGATCGGTTTCGACCACTACTGTGGTCATCTTCAGACCTATAAGTTGTATACAAAGCTCTAATTAGAGGGCTGCATACACTAAACAAAATACATAAAGTTATAAAGCTATAAAACGTTGAATTACCATTGAGTAGGAACCTCTTTCTGTTGGAGAATCACTACTGGAGAAACGAGTGCACGTCTTACTATATATAATGGAGGCTCCACCCACTTCTGACTGCATGATGTCATTATTAACCAATGAGTTATAAGTCGAATTACAATTTAAAATTTCTTAGTTAAAAGAACATTGTCAAGAATTAGAAATAAATACACACTAAACTTAGCTTATTAAACAGCTATTGTCAATTAAGAAGCGTTAAAAATATTTAAATATGTAGGAAACTGAACTTCGGTTTGGCAGTACATGGGTTGCCCTCTCAAGGCCTGTCAGTGAACCATTTGGAACTACTGGTTGCTATGGTGAAGTTAGACGCCGTTGTAAAGATGAAGCAGCAGGCTTTTTTCACTGAAGTTATTGTAAAGTCGATAGTCGAACTAGTGGTTGCCATGGTGAGGACAAACGCCAGTGTAAAGATGTGGCAGCAGGCTTCTTTCCAACGAAGTTGTTGCGAAGTAGAATGGCAAAGACTGTGGCGTCAGACGATGTATTGTTGAGCAGCAACTTGTCTTTATTGAAACGAAAAGCGTAAGCTACAATAATCTGTAGCTGATATGTATACTACATGCTGCCCAAATACAATACGAAGTAGTTGTCCATATATATGAAATATTATCTATGAAGTTGATATGTAGATTACATGTTTTTTTTTTAGGGCATTGCTATTCCTCAAGTTATATGCCAGTCATATAAGCAAATAAAAATGAAAGAATTTAAAATTATAAAGTTATGGGCCAGTGTCAAAAATAAAACGATGTGAATTAGCAATATGCAGTCTAAAAGCATAAAAGCAAAAATTCTAAAACAGATAGTCAATCATAAAATAATGTTTGGTAAAAGACAATTATAATGTAAAGATAAAATATTTGCTATAAGACTTTATAATTAAATATATATATATATATATATATATATATATATATATATATATATATATTTTACCCTTTTAAAACAAAGGACAGAAGAGTAAACATTCTAAAGCAGATCATCAAAAAGCTCAAAGAAATGTTTGTCTGTGAACTGAAGTTGTTCGTTTAAAACAGATAATGGATTACTTTTGTGAAGTGAAAAAATTTCAATTTCTTCTAAGGTATTTAGCAGTGGTCCTTTTGGCACAGTATGTAATATTTTCAAATTTTTAGAAATGCAACCCTCAGAATGATTGTATCCATCAAGATGTTGACCAAATATTGATTTGATACGTGCAGTACAAGTAGTATGTTATTTGAAACGTGTTAAAAAGTTACGGCCAGTTTGGCCAACATACTGTTTCTCACAGTCATTACATATTATTTTATAAACGCCTGACTTTTGGTATCTATTTGAGTCTCCAATTGTGTGTTTCAGTTTCATCTGTAGGGGTTATTAGTTTTAAATGCTATTGTCACGCAATGCAAATATTAAACATGTGATTGCTGATGTAAAGATTGCTGCAAAACATGCACAATTTAGTAGGTCTGAAATATGTGACATTGCACGTAAAACTAAGAATGTCATTACTAATGAAAAAGATAAAAATAAACATAATAATGAATTAAAACTTGTAAAGCAAATCAACCAGAAGTTAATAACTAATAAAGCTATTGCAATCAAGGCAGATAAAGGGAATACTCTAGTCATTGTTAGCGAAGATGATTATGTTTCTAAAACTTTACAATTTTTTAACGCTAATGGAATAACTGAGGTTAATAAGGACCCGACTTCAAGATTTCAAACAAAAATTAAAAAGCTGATTGATGATAGTGACTCTTTACTTTCACCTAAAGATAAAATAACACTTGGAGTTATGAACCCCACTTTATCTAAGTTGAGATCGCAAATCAAATTACACAAACCAAATTTACCAATTCGTCCAATTGTTAACAATACCAACAGTCCCTCTTATAATCTGAACAAAAAGCTCAATCAAATCTTAAAATCCTTCTGCGTTTATGAAGAAAATCACAGTATTAAAAACAGTTTCGAATTAACTAAGTTAACTTATGATGTGGATATTCCAAAAAACGCAAGGTTCGCATCGTTGGACATCACAAATCTTTACACGAATATACCTATTCAAGAGACTATCTCTATCATTAATGATAACTTAACGCATCACAAAATCATGAGCCCCAAAGAAATAGTAGAATTCATCGAACTGTTAAGAATTACTCTAGATTTTAATTATTTTTCATTTAATAATAAAATATACATACATGAAGATGGACTTGCAATGGGGAATTCCCAGGCTAGCACTATAGCAGATATCTTCAACTACGTTGAAATCCAATTTTTCAAAAATAATCCAGAAATAACAAATAAAATTATATACTACAAAAGATATGTTGACGACACACTGCTATCATATAACGGCTCTAAGGAAGAAATTGACGCTTTCGCTAACAACTTAAATAATTTACATCCAAAACTTGTATTTACAGTAGAACACGAAAGTAACAATAGTATTAATTTCCTTGACCTAACAATTACAAATCAGAATGGAAAACATAATATTTCTATTTATAGAAAACCCACATCAACCGACGTAATAATAAATGCTACATCATGCCATCCATTAAGATACAAAATGGCATTTTTTAAAACTATGATACATAGGATACTGAAATTACCTCTCCAACATGATGCAATCCAAAAGGAAATTGATACATTAAAACAGATAGCAGTTGCTAAAAATTATAATTCCCTTCAGGTTGATCTGTTATATCAAAAATTACAAGAAAAAAATGACGCTGTTATAAATTCCAAGAAGAGATTTACACAAATGACATACATGGGACCTATCTCAGATAAAATAAATAAATTATTTAAGAACACAAGCGTGACAATAGCATTTAAAACTAATAACCCCCTACAGATGAAACTGAAACACACAGTTGGAGACTCAAATAGATACCAAAAGTCAGGCGTTTATAAAATAATATGTAATGACTGTGAGAAACAGTATATTGGCCAAACTGGCCGTAACTTTTTAACACATTTCAGAGAACATACTACTGGTACTGCACGTATCAAATCAATATTTGGTCAACATCTTGATGGATACAATCATTCTGAGGGTTGCATTTCTAAAAATTTGAAAATATTACATACTGTGCCAAAAGGACCACTGCTAAATACCTTAGAAGAAATTGAAATTTTTTCACTTCACAAAAGTAATCCATTATCTGTTTTAAACGAACAACTTCAGTTCAAAGACAAACATTTCTTTGAGCTTTTCCATGATCTGCTTTAGAATGTTCACTCTTCTGTCCTTTGTTTTAAAAGGTTAAAAAAATTTAAAAAATAAAAAATATATATATATATTTTTAATTATAAAGAGTTTTAGCAAATATTTTATCTTTACATTGTAATTGTCTTTTACCAAACATTATTTTATGATTGACTATCTGTTTTAGAATTTTTGCTTTTATGCTTTTAGACTGCATATTGCTAATTCACATCGTTTTATTTTTGACACTGGCTCATAATTTTATAATTTTAAATTCTTTCATTTTTATTTGCTTATATGACTGGCATATAACTTGAAGAATAGCAATGCCTTAAAAAAAAAGGCATATGTAATCCACATATCAACTTCATAGACAATATTTCATATATACGGACAACTACTTCGTATCGTATTTGGGCTGCATGTAGTATACATGTCAGCTACAGATTATTGTAGCTTACTCTTTTCGTTTCAATAAAGACAAGTTGCTGCTCAACAATACATCGTCTGACGCCACAGTCTTTGCCATTATACTTCGCAACAACTTCGTTGGAAAGAAGCCTGCTGCCACATCTTTGCACTGGCGTTTGTCCTCACCATGGCAACCACTAGTTCGACTATCGACTTTACAATAACTTCAATGAAAAAAGCCTGCTGCTTCATCTTTACAACGGCGTCTAACTTCACCATAGCAACCAGTGGTTCCAAATGGTTCACTGACAGGCCTTGAGAGGGCAACCCATGTACTGCCAAACCGAAGTTCAGTTTCCTACATATTTAAATATTTTTAACGCTTCTTAATTGACAATAGCTGTTTAATAAGCTAAGTTTAGTGTGTATTTATTTCTAATTCTTGACAATGTTGTTTTAACTAAGAAATTTTAAATTGTAATTCGACTTATAACTCATTGGTTAATAAAGACATCATGCAGTCAGAAGTGGGTGGAGCCTCCATTATATATAGTAAGACGTGCACTCGTTTCTCCAGTAGTGATTCTCCAACAGAAATAGGTTCCTACTCAATGGTAATTCAACGTTTTATAGCTTTATAACTTTATGTATTTTGTTTAATGTATGTAGCCCTCTAATTAGAGCTTTGTATACAACTTATAGGTCTGAAGATGACCACAGTAGTGGTCGAAACCGGTCACCTTGTTAAATAAATCGTGATCAAGACTGTTTTTAATAGTAATTATTTATAAGACATTGATCACTGCTGTTCCCGTAATGCATTCAAAAGTAATATATATTTGAAATTATAATCATTTATATATATAGACAAACAAATGATTATAATTTCAAAAAAATCGACGCTTTGTTTATGAGAAAGAGCTGCCTATATGGTACAGGAAAATTGGTGGCATTCAAAACAGCTTCCAGTCACATCTGAATGGATAAATACAGGTCCTGCATGGAGGTGGGTAGCGATCACACACCCTTCTCTCAACAGTAGACGGGACGTTAAATCCAATCTTCCTTCCTTTTCCTCAGCAATAGAGCACAAGAGATCAATAATACTGAGATCCCGTATCTGTGGAGCCCAGGGGGGATGGGATACTTCACCCTGGTGCTTATGAAAACAGTCCTGGATGACGCGAGCTCTGTGTACACCTGCCCTTGGAACACAGCATCACCACTGGGGAACAAACACTGTATCATGGCTTGCGCCTGATCAGCCAGAATGGCCACATTACGTTTGGCAGTAGTGCGATCTTGCCAGAATAATCATGGGGCCCATGCAGTACTACGATATAGCTGTCCAAATCATCACCGAACACCCACTTTTTTTACTATTGGGGCCTAAACTCGGTCAGAAACTTACAGGGTCGTAAACTCGGTCAGAAATTGGGAACAGTGTGAAACATGACTCATTCGACCAAATTACTTTCTTTTTCTCCATAGCCCAGGTTTTATGGCTTCGGCACCACGTTTTTTTGTTAGGACATTTGTATCACTCATTGTGGTTTTCGAATTCCAGCTCGCCCTGCAGTTCTCTGCTTCCAGAGCTCCCTTTGTGTTGTTTGGTACAGACTAGGTTCACCGTTACGATATTCAGTTTTGCAGCGATTTTTACAACTGTCGTCCTCTAATTTTTCGTCACATCTTCTTTATTGCCGTCTTGTCACGATCACTCAACCGTGTCGTGACTTAGTGGGTGAGGTTTTTCCGCTTATACCATATGGTGCCTGTTGAAACATCGGACACTTCAGCTGCTTTGGTTACGTGAGCACCTACCATACAAACAACATGAATCTGCCTAAGTTTGAATTCAGTTAGCTCCGACATAACGCACTCACATCTAAACACAGCACTGTTCTCACCACAACTGACTCTTGCAATGTATTGAGGACACTGTACACGAGCCACTCGTAGTCAAACACAACATTGCAATCCGCAGGCTTGACTAGCATCTGCCTTTGTGTTTAAGGATGCATATCTCGCGGTGTTTCCGTATTTTGCCCAACCCCTATAGATATTAGTATTGTTCGGACAATATTGGCTTGTGATGTGCTCATCCTGCGGAGACAGGGAAAGGGAACCTAATATGAGGGAATATTCACTTCGGTTGTTGGTCTGCTGTTCACATAAGGAATTTGAAATGACTCCGTTTTTCTAAAGCGTTCATTTGTCTCCTTCGTTATGAAATGTAGGATCTTGTGAAGTGCTGTTCATAAATTTGGAATGAGCACTTAAACTTCACTGTTCAGTAGAAACAAGTTGACGGACGAAACAAGGCGTGTTTCGATTTAACTATCGATGCGTCGATTCTAGTGTTATCAGTCACAACCTCTGCTCGATCTCTGCTGTTGATAGATTTTTGTTAACCGTTTCTGTGTTCCTTTAGTAGCCTAAATATCAGGTTTATACTTCATAATATGTTGCTCCGTATGAAAAAATTTAATTAAGTCAACAAATTTTGTAACTGGTATCAGCCTCTGGACAAAAAATTTATACGCTGTGTATTTTTCAAACAGGAACGGTCGATTAAGAGTCGATATGGCATTAAACTGTTAAACTAGTTGCCTTGTTCGCTCAGGGCCTTTACCTCTTTTCGTTTTACTTAAAAGCACTATAGGTCCGAACCCTGTGAGCGCTACGTGCTCATATTATTGTGTTACCTTTCGTACAGCACGTCAGTGCAGCAAAAGCTTAGCTTTAACTTGTTGTGCCAACTCGTGGAAAATATTTTTACATCTGCATGATTACTCTGCGACTCACACTGAAGTGTTCGGCAGAGTGTTAGTAGAACCACTTTCAGAATATTTATCTACCGTTACGTTCTCCAGCAGCAGGTCGGAAAAATGAACACGTAAATTTTGCCGTGAGAGCTCTGTTTTTTCTTATTTTATCGCGGTAGCCAATTCTCCCTGTGAAGGCTGGAGTCAATAAAAAGTTGTAGAAATCAGGGGATTGTAATTTGGTGAAAACGTCTCGCCGCAGTGGAAAACGCATTTGTTTTAAAGATTTTCACTTCCCAATTCGCTAAATCATATCCGTGACACTCTATGCCCTATTTCGTGAAAATACAAAACGAGCTGTCCTTCTGCGAACTGTTTTCATGAACTCCGTCAATCCTATCTAGTATGGATCCCGCACTACGCAATAATACTCCAGAAAATGTCGGACAAGTGTAGTGGGGGCAGTCTCATAAGGAACTTCGTTGTAATAAAACGCGGGCTTGGGTCACCTTTTTCCCGACATATTTTTAGGTTGATCGTTGAGGCAATCTCAAGGTGTTTCATTAAATTGACAGCCGTTAACTTAGTGTGATTTATCATGTAACCAAAACGTAGTGGAATCTTTTTAGTACTCATTTAGAGAACGCCACACATTTATTGTTCTTACTAATCGTTGGACAATGACACCATGTGCAAACAAGCTAATGGGTCCACTAGGATTGTTTCCTAAATTGTTTATATGGACAAACAATAACGGACGGCGTATAACAACTTCCTGACGGAATCCGAAATACTACTTCCGTTTCACAAGATGACTTCCAGTCATTACTACGAACTGTGACTTACCGACGCGAAATCACGAATGCAGTCTCACAACTGAGACGATACTCCGTATTCAAGAAATTTCATTAGAAGCTACTTGTGTGAAAATGCGTCAAGAGCCTTCTCGGAATCTAGAAATACGGAATCACTTTGAGGTCTCCTATCGATAGGAGTCACTCATTACTTCATGTGAATCAGGAGCCAGTTATCTTCCGCAAGAAGAATATCTGTACTCGTGATGTTTCAACAAATTGTTTCTTCTAGGTATTTCCTAGTACAAATCGATGTCAGTAATATGACTATATAACTCAGCGAATTACTTCTATTTTCTCACTTGTATACTGGTGTGAGCTGTGCAGCTCTCCAGCCTTTAGGTACTTTCAGTTATGGATCTGTCGTAGAACGAGCTACTGTATACGATGGCTAGTAACGAAGCTATTTCGTCAGTATACTCCGCAAGGAACGTCATTCGTATAAAGTCTGGACCGGCAAAACTTGAATTTATTAGGTTGCTCATCCTGTTACGCTACACCGAGGGTATCTGCTTGCATATAACTCATGCTGGCAGCTGTGATTTTGTAATATTTACTGCATCTCCTTTGGTGAAAGGATTCTCTAATGTCCACCCTGCGTTGTGTATTTTTACTGTTAAGGCCGCCACATACCGCTATGAAATCCGCAGGGGCAGTTTCTGTATGGAACCTTAATAGTGCCAACTGTTTATTTAAAGCTTACAGAAAATGAATACATGTTTCAAAGTTTTACTACCCTCCAGGGCAGTGACCAGCATTGCGTACATCCCGTTGCCAGCGATGTGGAAGTCGTAGATTACCCTTAGCAGCGCCATTTGTGTTGATAGTCCGAGTGGAGCGGCCAGTTCCATGACGGATCTCTGTAAAAGTGCTGAAGCGAATCCTATGAAGGCTTTCTTCGTCATAGGAACCAAGCTGAAGTCACAAGCGCCTAAGTCCGCCGAGTGTGGTGGGTGGGACAGCACTTTCCAGCCCCATCGATCCAACAAATCAAACAAAACTTCCGCCATATGCGCCCGAGAACTGTCCTGCAAAATAATGGGCGGGTTCTGCAGAAACTGTTGCTGCTTCTTTCTCTAAGTTGGTCGTAGGTCGTGTTCCAAAATCGATAGCTTAGGGAAAGAAGCGGTGACATTTTGTGCAGGAGCAGCCCACCATTTTGCAGGACAATGCTGGGGGGTATATTATGCCGCTAGTTGTGGCTGCTTTGCTACATCGATGGGTCTGTGAAGTGCTACACTACCCACCACACTCCCCGGACTTAACCCCTTGTGACTTCAACTTTGCTCCTAAATTGAAGGAAGCACTTAATGTTCGTGGCATTGACTTGAGAGCTGTTACAGAGATTCGTTCGCCAATAGACCGCTGCACTCGCACTATAAACACATTTGGCACTGCTAAGGATATCCTACGACTTATACATCACAGGCAACGTGTTATGCAAAATATTGGTCACTACGTTGAAGGACAGTAGAGTTTTGAAGCATGTATCTATTTTGTATAAGTTGTAAATAAATAGTTGCCACTACCATAGTTTCAACTCTCGTATTTACCTTGATTCGTGGTGTTTGAATTTTAATGAAAAGAAGTGTATTTCAGTGGATTAGTAGGTACACTGATCTAACCACTAATGTAACCGTTAAATCGGTCACATACACCATTGTACCAACGTTTCTTTTTACCAAAGTAAATTCATCACGAACATGAAGAGTATAATATTGTATGTTTATTTACTGATTTTGTACGCAATATCTTTTCGCATTATTGTGGCCAAGATAGATACGAAGCCCACGCATAACACAGTAGTACAAGTTTATATGCTGACTAGTTCCGCAGATGACGAAGAGATTGATGAAATCTATGATTAGATAAAAGAAATTATTCAGATAGTGAAGGGAGACGAAAATTTAATAGTCATGTGTGACTGGAATTCAATGGTAGGAAAAGGAAGAGAAGGAAACGTAGTAGGTGAATATGGAATGGGGGCGGGGAATGAAAGAGGAAGCCGCTTGGTAGAATTTTGCACAGAGCATAATTTAATCATAGCTAACACTTGGTTCAAGAATCATAAAAGAAGGTTGTATACATGGAAGAGCCCTGGAGATACTGGAAGGTATCAGATAGATTATATAATGGTAAGACAGACATTTAGGAACCAGGTTTTGAACTGTAGGACATTTCCAGCGGCAGATGTGGACTCTGACCACAATCTATTGGTTATGAACTGTAGATTAAAACTGAAGAAATTGCAAAAAGGTGGGAATTTAAGGAGATGGGACCTGGATAAACTGACTAAACCAGAGGTTGTACAGAGTTTCAGGGAGAGCATTAGGGAACGACTGAGAAGAATGGGGGAAAGAAATACAGTAGAAGAAGAATGGGCAGCTTTGAGAGATGCAATAGTGAGGGCAGCAGAGGATCAAGTAGGTAAAAAGACAAGGGCTAGTAAAAATCCTTGCGTAACAGAAGAGATATTGAATTTAATTGATGAAAGGAGAAAATACAAAAATGCAGTAAATGAAGCAGGCAAAAAGAAATACAAACGTCTCAAAAATGAGATCGACAGGAAGTGCAAAATGGCTAAGCAGGGATGGCCACAGGACAAAAGTAAGGATGTAGAGGCCTATATCACTAGGGGTAAGATAGATACTGCCTACACGAAAATTAAAGAGACCTTTGGAGAAAAGAGAACCACTTGCATGAAAAACAAGAGCTCAGATGGAAACCCAGTTCAAACCAAAGTAGGGAAAGCAGAATGGTGGAAGGGGTATATAGAGCGTCTATACAAGGGCGATGTACTTGAGGACAATATTATGGAAATGGAAGAGGATGTAGATGAAGATGAAATGGGAGATATGATACCGCGTAAAGAGTTCGACAGAGCACTGAAAGACCTAAGTCGAAACAAGGCCTCGGAAGTATACAATATTCCATTAGAACTACTGACATCCTTGGGAGAGCCAACCCTGACAAAACTCTATCGTCTGGTGAGCAAGATATGTGAGACAGGCGAAATACTCTCAGACTTCAAGAAGAATGTAATAATTCCAATCCCAATGAAAGCAGGTGTTGACAGATGTGAAAATTACCGAACTGTCAGTTTAATAAGCCACGGCTGCAAAATACTGACACGAATTCTTTACAGACGAATGGAAAAACTGATAGAACCTCGGGGAAGATCAGTTTGGATTCTGTAGAAATGTTGGAACACGCGAGACAATAGTGACCCTACGACTTATTTTAGGATATAGATTGAGAAAAGGCAAACCTACGTTTCTAGCATTTGTAGACTTAGAGAAAGCTTTCGACAGTGTTGGCTGGAGTGATCTCTTTCGACTTCTGAAGGTGGCAGGGGTAAAATACAGGAAGCGAAAGGCTATTTACAATTTGTACAGAGACCAGATGTCAATTATAAGAGTCGAGGGGCACGAAAGGGAAGCAGTGGTTTGGAAGGGAGTGAGACAGGGTTGTAGCCTATCCCCGATGTTACTCAATCTGCATACTGAGCAAGCAGTAAAGAGAACAAAAGAAAAATTCGGATTAGGAATTAAAATCCATGGAGAAGAAATAAAAACTTTGAGGTTCGCCGATGACATTGTAATTCTGTCAGAGACAGCAAAGGACCTGGAAGAGCAGTTGAACGGAATGGACAGTGTCTTGAAAGGAGGATTGAGGAGAAGAGAAATTTGTGGCACAACTTGACTAGAAGAAGCGAACCGTGACAAGATGCCAAGACGGCGCGCGGCTACCCTGCGCGGCCAATATTAATTAAACAGATGCAGCGTTTCTTACAGAAAAAATCATTATGGAGCCGAATTGTCACACATCGTAAATAAAATTTACATCTCTTAGTGCTATACTTAACTAGATCCGAAGTTGTTTGATTGAAGCAAATTCATAGATTTTTTCCCTAACACTGCCTATTGGGGAGAGGATAATATTACATGTCTCACTTTTTTTGTCGTTTCTCAGAATTTGAGAGAAGTTTCCCATCAGTTTGAAGCACCATTGCCAAACATGCAACAGTCTGGTTCAAATTTTTCTTGTCGCATGCGCACGGTCTTCCATTTGACACGATTTCATCAATCGCACTATACAGAATTTGCTGAAAAAGAAACGATTCTTTCCTGATTGATGTGGTACTATCGTCACGAGAGCTAAATCGCTAGTTCCGTATGAAATGATCGGTCAGCGATAACCGCCCAATTCAATGATTCCTACATTTGTACGTTCCCTTGTATCGTCATTTGATGGCTTAGTTACTACCCTCGTACTTTTGTCAACTGATAATCTTACGAAATTCCTAATAATTGCTCCTAATCACGCTCTCGTCCAATAAGCAGTTGTGAAACTGTATCGGCATTATTGTGAGACACTACGTGTATTGGTCTGCGTTTCTGTGACTATAATGCTATGCACTGTTTATTCCCCAGAAAAAGCTGCAGAACTAAGCCGGAGACCTTTCTAACAGCGAAAACTGAGCCGAGACCGACAATATTTAGCAGTTGTCAGCAGTGAACAGAACTTTAGTGAAATTACAAGATCCTGTACTCTGACAGAACGCTGTTCTGATGTGTCCTCCCAGCGGTAAGAAGAGGGCTGCAAATGATTTTTTCCGTAGAGGTTACGCTAAACTAAATGCAGTCAGCGCTGCAACGTCACAATTTCTCAGAATTTTTCGAAAAAAATATTTTATAACATGATGATAGGCTGCTTCTCTTAAGGCATACAGGTTTGTCTCCATACTCTTCATCAGGAATAAAGTTGACTACTGAATCTCAAGCAGTGAAGACTGCGGAACCCCCAACTCCTCCACAATCTCCCCCCCCCCCCCGCCCTAATCTACACCAGCCCTCAACTACCCAACGAAACTTCGAAATTCCTATCTCCAGACCATGATAACCTCTTCGTAACCATCTTATTGCTGAAAAAAATTACAGTTCTGCGTCAGTCACAAGATATGATTGCACCATCAGCGTCATCAAATTGATGATATCTCTTACTTACCTATTTTTAGTGGCAAGTGTCAATGATTTCTTGCCGTAGCATGACACATGGCCAAGAAGTTAGCTTACGACTTGCAGATGCAAAAAGTACATTATCTTATATGTTGCGTCAATATGCGGAAAACTTCCTCCCTCTTTCCTCCGTGAACCGTTCAAGATATCGAAACGAAGTTTTAGGTATATGGTAGTACGCAGAGAGGCAAGTGATTCTATTTTTTTCCGTGTGTATACCAGAATGGCCTACGTACTGTATGCTGGCTTCTAGCATATCACAAGGCGGCTAGGGAAACTCTTTCACGTGAGAGTACGTATTCATGTGTGGGTGAATAGCTTTGGTGGAAAGAATCTTTCCAAATGCTTGATTCAACGACTGGGGCTGGTATAAGCGCTCACTTGGAAGTTACTCGATTCTTGATGTCTTGCGTTTTAATATCAACTTTTCTGTAGAGTGTTTTTGCTGTGTCAGTGTATCCGTCTTTTCAAGAGCTTACGAATGCCGTTAAGAAAACGATATCGTTTAAAAAAGTACTTTATTATACAATAGTTGCCTCTCTGAATACTGTCACATACTGAAAACCTTTTTCGATGTGTCGAACGATTCACGTACAGTCCGGTAAATTTATTCCCACGACACAGCATGCTACAGCAACCAAAGCAAAACAGCATAGTCCACTGATGAATTGCAGTATCGGGTACTAATTAGTTTTCTGCAGAAGTGGAAATACTGCAACTATGTCAGGCCAACGCAGAAGGTATATGTCTGTTTTGCTGGGCAGATAAATTGATGGCTGCTGGACTAGAAGGCAGTAGGTAATTAAATAAATGAACGAATAATCGCTAATGTAGCCGATGCGCTAGCGAATCAATAGTCTGACAATCCTATGACAGAAGGTTCCGAGAAACGTACTAAACTGCCGCTCAAATGATGGCTGGTTTCAGGACGCTTTTGTAATCCAGAGTCAGCGACAGGCGAGTGGGCTAAAAAAGGCCCGTGAGTTATGCAATCCTTTATGGGTCAACTGTAAAACGCCACTTAGGAGTCACGACATCGGGCTTGGACTCAGAGAAATGAATATTCAAATGGTTCAAATGGCTCTGAGCACTATGGGACATTACATCTGAGGTCATCAGTCCCCTAGAACTTAGAACTAGTTAAACCTAACTAACCTAAGGACATTACACACATCCATGCCCGAGGCAGGATTCGAACCTGCGACCGGAGCGGTCGCGCGGTTCCAAACTGTAGCGCCTAGAACCACTCGGCCACCCCGGCCGGCAAATGAATATTCACAGTAGAGAACCACTCTTAGCATGACTTTCTACCATGACCTTCCGTTAATTCGTCACATCCGTGTAATCACACAGTCTTCTGAAACTGGGAAAAACACTACGATTGCAATACCAGTAAGTGGAGCGTTCGTAGTCCTGTCTTATCGAATAGTTCAGTCAACACACGATGATTGCCTTTCTCTATGATACCTTTCACCATCGTCAGCCTGTGTCGAACATACTAAAAAGTGGCAGTAAAAGAAGTACACTACATTGGAGAAATGATGTTTGATTAGTGTTGCAACGTCCTAAAATAGAAGAGCCGGACTCGACGTTACACATATTTAGCCGGACATTTTTTCCTAAATGCTGGACCACTTATTTTAAATACAGGTAACCTCAGATGTGTATTTTCAGTTGATTATTAATAATGTACAGTCAGTTTTTTGTGAGACCTACACTTCGTGATCAGAAGTATACGAACGGCAGGCTGAAAATGACTTACAAGTTCGTGGGGCCGTCCATCGGTAATGCTGGAATTCAATATAGTGTTGGCCCAACCTTAGCCTTGATGACAGTGTCCACTCTCGCAGGCATACTTCAATCAGGTGCTGGAAGGTTTCTTGGGGAATGGCAGCCTATTCTTCACGGAGTGCTGCACTGAGGAGAGGTGTCGATGGCGGTCGGTGAGGGCTGGCACGAAGTTGGCGTTCCAAAACATACCAAGGTGTTCTGTAGGATTTAGGTCAGGACTCTGTGCAGGTCAGTCCATTACAGGGATGTTATTGTCGTGTAACCTCTCCGCCACAGGCCGTGCATTATGAACAGGTGCTCGATCGCGCTGAAAGATACAATCGCCAGCACCGAATTTCTCTTCAACAGTGGGAAGCAAGAAGGTTCTTAAAACATCAGTGTAGTAGGCCTGTACTGCGATAGTGCCACGCTGAACAACAAGGGATGGAAGCCCCCTTATGAAAAACACGAACAGACCACACCATAACACCACCGCCTCCGAATTTTACTGATGGCTCTACACACGATGGCAGACGACGTTCACCGGCCATTCGCCATATCCACACCCTGCCATCGGATCTCCACATTGTGTACCGTGATTCGTTACTCCACACAACGTTTTTCCACTGCTCAATCGTCCAATGTTTACGCTCCTTACACCAGGGGAGGCGCCGTTCCGCATTTACCGACGTGATGTGTGGCTTATGAGCAGCCACTCGACTATGAAATAAGTTGTCACACCTCCCGCCTAACTGCCGTAGAACTTGCAGTGGATTTTGATGCAGTTTGGAATTCCTGTGTGATGGTCCGAATATATGTCTGCCTTTCACACATTACGACCCTCTTCAACTGTCTGCGGTCTCTGTCAGTCAACAGATGAGGTCAGCCTGTACGCTTTTGTGCTGTACGTGTCCCATGACGTTTCCACTTCACTATCACATCGGAAACAGTGGACCTAGGGATGTTTAGGGGTGTGGAAATCTTGCATACATACGTATGACACAAGTGGCACCCAATCACTTGACCACATTCGAAGTCCGTGAGTTCCGCGGAGCGCTTCATTCTGCTCTCTCACGATATCTAATGAGTACTGAGGTCGCTGATATGGAATACCTGGCAGTAGATGGGAGCAAAACGCACCTAATATGAAACCGTATGTTTTCGGGGGTGTCTGGATACTTTTGACCACATAGTGTATCAAAACTCTGCTTAAACTAAGAAAACAATGATAAACTGCCTCACGACTTGCAATTTATGATGGCAACTAAGTGCTCGGTCTCCGTAACTGCTTAATTTTCTTACTAAGACAATATTAAATCAAAACAAAAGTTCTTCATTAAGCAAAATAAATAGTTATCTATTCTTTTAGAATGTAAAACAGCATGATATTCAATAAGCTTGGCCATCTCAGTTAATCTTATAAAGAAATAACAATAATCTTTAGGTAAGTAGCCGGCCGGAGTGGTCGAGCGGTTCTAGGCGCTACGGTCTCGAACCGCGCGACCGCTACGGTCGCAGGTTCGAATCCTGCCTCGGACATGGACGTGTGATGTCCTTAGGTTAGTTAGATTTAAGTAGTTCTAAGTCTAGGGGACTGATGACCTCAGCCGTTAAGTCCCATAGCGCTTAGAGCCATTTGAACCATTTGTAGATAAGTATTAATATTTCTCGTCTGAACCTACTTTTGCTATAACTTTTTTTGTAACTAATTTCGTGGAATACTTCAGGGAATAATTTTAAATTACGGGTTATCATTATCATCTTTGTGACTGCGCCGGTTTGCAATTTACGGCTTTCCTTTTTCCAATGCGTGTTTATGAAAGGGAACACGTTTTCTGGATTGGAATTCTGACCTGCAGTTGCAAACCAATATTCTGCCAATTTCAATAATTCCAAATAAAATTCTTGTTATGCTGTGATTTTAAGTAATCTGTCCACTTCTCATGTGGATAAGGCAGGTAGGCATCAGCTAGTAGGCACATTCTACTTTGCCTCGCTCGCTCTGCGCGCTGCATGGTTGTGACATTGTGTGTTAGGTTCGTGCGGCCTACGAAGAACATCACAGGACACACAGATACAACACTGGTTGCTATATCTACATATTTGCATGCTATATCTCGTTATTCCTCCTCATGTCTCTGATACTTCTGGTATGAAAGGATCAGCCGCCAGGTCATTCTGAGATATGAGAAACGTAAGACCACACTATATGGTCATCGTCGTCAGCCCACACATATTAGGCTGAAATCAAAAAAGAGCTTCGTGAGAACTACTGAAGCTATCATCAGGAATCCACATGGGGCAAGGATCTCGCGATGGCGGGAGAAATGTCGGTATTTGGGAGAATGGATGGCTCCAAAGGAAGAACTTGACCCTGGACATTCGGAGAAGTGGTGAATATGGAGGTGTCTCAATAGATTACGATCAAACACAACGAGATGCAAGACCAATCTGCGGACTTGGGGTTTCTCTGTAGACTCAGTTCTTTGCCAGTGTGGCGTTGAGCAGACTAACAGCCATTTTCTTCCGTGTTCCTCGTCACCAACCACCTGCACCATGCAAGACCTTATGAGAGCTACACCAAATGCACTTCAAGTGTACAATTTTTGGTCTTCTTTTGTGTAAAATTATATCAACATTTATATATTTTTTATATTTCTGTACTTTTGACACGATAAATAATTAAATTCCTTCTCATACTTAATCCTCCTCCTTACGTCATTAGCCTGGAACGGGCATTAATTGTAAGCTCTCCGCTTCATCGCTTGAAAAAAAAAAAAAAAAAGCGGACAAATCGACTTAGTGTATATTTGGCAGGATACCACCCTAAAAAGCCGCACACGTGGCACCCCAAGTCTGAGGATAGTTCCACTCCATTCTTTTAGATTCACATCTCTTTTTCAAAGTTCCACAAATGTTCATTACCATCTTAAAATTTGGACGGTCCGCGTTTGCAGACAGACTTAATTTGTCGTTCGCTACCTGATGAATATTTTATCTTTCCTCTATAGAGAGCTTTAATCGTGTAACGTGTACACAAACGTATGTCTTGTAGCTTCGATCAGCCACAAGAATAGATCTGTATTCCGAAAATAAAAAGTATGTTCGCGTATATTCCAAGTAACAGGCGCGCGTCTCATTTGTTTGACATTTACTTTACGGTTGACACGCCTTCGTATCCTCGCCGCAGTTACGGGGAGAGTGACATTTTTAAACGCTAAAGCGACATCAGTTCTTAATAAACTAGACGGTAATCGCCGTGTGTGGGGCGCACGAGAACCACACCGGCAGTGCTTAGAGCCGCTGGCCGGCATGTTGTGACTCTGGAGTGCTCTCTTTCCTGCTTCTGACTAACTTACAGCTCTCTTTATCCTCCGAAGGAATTGCGCCGCCGAGAACAATGGCGGGGACGTGACAGTTACAGACAGTTACAGACAGTTACATCCGCCCACGATCCACACACTTCCTACCCGTATGAGACACGCACAGTTGAATGAATTCGAGACCCCAAGTGGAAAGACTGCAGCATGGAATATTTTTCGACATTGTGCAACTGTAGGTGTGTTATGGAAGGTTTATCGTTGCAATGTAAAAACTTTGGCACACCCTGAACTTAGTGGTCTCTACACTGCATTTGTCTTCATAAAGTATCGTTCAGTTGAAAACCCCCCAACCTTTTCAACGCATTTTATTATCGTTCAATTTATTTGTGTACTTTTATACTTCTTCTTGAATGAATATCTTCCAAATATCCTTTTAACCTCTTAAGTCTCCTAAAATTTTGTATTGTACGATTTTCAATCCTGCTTCAATCTTCGAAATACCTAATCAGTAACATTACCCGTACCCAACCATGCTTTAATAATACTGTCATGGATTCAGAATTAGACGTAATTCATATTACTGTGTAAGCGACTTGCCAGAAGAAAATATTAATTTTAATGAGAGAGCAAAACAATTACATACATAGGATACACATATTCTTATATGAATGAGCCAGATACATCATACAAAATATAAAGCTACAATAGAGTATTCGAAATGATCATTTGTGTTTTCAAAACGACAAAAAACCAAAACAAACAAGATTGACGGGGTATAAAGTTTTAGCACGATCGGCCCTGTGTTGTGGCAGCGATACATGATCAATTCGAAGTCAATAAAGAAACGAAACATCGAGCGCGGTGGCGCAGTAGTTAGCACACTGAGCTCGCATTCGGGAGGACGACGGTTCAAACCCTCGTCCGGCCATTCTGACTTACGTTTTTTGTGGTTTCTTTAAATCGCTCCAGGCAAATGCCGGGATGTGAAAGGGCACGGCCGACTTCCTGCCCCATCCTTCCATAATCCGATGGGACCGACGATCTCGTTGTTTCGTCCCCCTCCCCAAATCAACCAACCAAGAAAGGAGGAACTTAGCGGCCACAGAAGTTATGTATCTGAGGAAATCTGGATCTAGTACTTCGAACCATAAACGCAATCAGTTGGTGTGTGGGGGTAATGGATATGTGCCACGGATACACATCTCATGAGATCTCACAATTTTGAGTTCAGAATGTGCAGCACTGTTGCGCAAACAACACTTCTTCCAACATTTCTGGGACATCTTACGACAGCAACGTAGCTGTTTTCACCAATGGATTGGTACTCATTCGTTCACATTGTAATAATACTTCCGAAGTCTATCTTTTGCGCATACACTTTTTGAAATGAAACTATGAGTATTGACATTAACAGACAAAAAGTACCGTAAGTTACGATGTCAGTGGTGTTTGTTACGGGATTCTAGCGCGGGTCATTTATGAGATACAGTATTGTGAAAAGTATCCATTCCGGCTCTTGTTTGCGCCATTGAACCTGCATAGTTCCTAGGTACAATGTTGTTATCCTTCTTTACAGTGTGCTTGTGTGTTTATTGAGTGCAATCCGACTTGCTGGTCAGTGTGTGACAGTTCAAGCTGTAGTTTGCGACACACGCACACACACACACACACACACACACACACACACACACACACACACACACACACACACACATGCCGGAGAGAGGACTCGAACCTCCGACGCGGGGAGCCGCGCGAACCGTGGTAAGATGCCACAGACCGCGCGGCTACTTCGCGCGGCGCTCTAGGTCGTGAATGGACGATGGAATTTACCAATCCAAAAGAAGTCGAGTTGCTCAAGGTGTATGCAGACTGTACGAAGAATGTAATTCGTTCTCGTACGGTGCATGCGGCAAGATATCGCAACAGGCATCAACCATCTCGGTAATTATTTGTCACCCTCTTGAACCATTTACGTGAAAGTGGTATGTAACACCTACACAACGTAAAAGAAGGAAAGAAGTGACGATGGAAGAGTGGGAAATTAATATTCTTGCTGCTGTTGAAGTTGATCCGCACATTAGCTCCCGCACAATCTCACGAGGAAGTGGCGTGAGTCAGGCAAGTGTCCTAAGCCATTTTCATCGATACAGGTTCCATTCCTATCACATCTCTCTCCACCAAGAGCTGCATGGAAACGATTATGAGAATCGTGCTACCTTCTATACACGGGTGTTGAGACACGATAATCCACATGTACCATGTATAGTGATGAAGCCACATTTACCAGTCATGGCATGATGAGACGTCGAAACATGTACTATTGATCTGTTCAGAGACCCCGTTGGCTTCATTAGGTGGAACGGCAGGGTCAGTGGAGTGCGAACGTGTGCTGTAGGATGGTGAACCATCAGCTCACAGGTCTATTTTTCATAGAGGGAACACTGAACGCGCCCAAGTATCGCAGCCTCCTAACAGACCATCTTTCTCTGATGCTGGAAGCAGACTAGGAGCAATCTGTGGTACCAACATGGCTGTCCAGCCCGTAGTGCACGAAGTTACAGCAGGTCTTCACGGATTGAACGAAGAGGACGTGTACCATGGGCGTATTTGATGCCTGTAGACTTTTTTTCTGTGGGGAAAGTTCAAAGACGCTGTCTACAAGGACACATCAACTACAGTCGATGAGATGCAACGACGTATTACTCCACTCTACTCGGACATCTCCGCTTAAAAGCTAGCACTCGTGCAGCAATTGTTCCTTACCAGATCGCAAGCGTACTTTTCCGCTGCCGGTGGTCATTTTGAACACAGCCTATGATGTTCAACTGTCTCGTTACTCGTCAGAATCCACATAACCGGTGCCTGCACTTGTCTTGCTCTTTAGTGTGGGCCACCACAGATATTGTACAAGTGTCGGTGCGGGAACTATTGAAAAAACGAAGTCTCGTAAACGACTCGCACTAGAATCCTGCAACAAACACCACTGTCATTCTAATTTGCCTTACTTCTAGTTTTTTAATGTCAATATGTATTGCTTCATTTAAAAAAGTGTATGTTTACACAAAAAAGTAGACTTTCTTAGTATTATTACAGTTTGTTGTTTGGCTAACAATGCGAGCCCCCGACTACCAATGCATACTGTGAAAACCGCACACCCAATAGCGCTTTCCAATTACGCAATATTTCCGATGCAAGTTTTAGGTGATTAACCCTGTCTATCTAGCATGTAAATTTTAACGCCACTAGCCCTACACACAACATGGAGACCTAGTACAGTATTCTAGTCTAAAATACTGCTTAAATGAATTGTCTTATACTTGTAACACACTTTCCCCTCTGTCCTCCCTCTCTCCCCAAAAATCTCTAAAATGAATCTTCCTTTCAGAATATAGTTAATATTATTTGTAATATATTTTTAACTTAATCTCTGTATGAATGTTATTAACGATTTATAGTCTTGAATACAGTAAGCAGGCTCAAATGGATGTAGGCTGCAGTAGTTATGTAAAGATGAGAGCATTGCACAGGATGGACTAATGCGGAGAGTTGCATCAAACCAGCCTTCGGACTGAAGATAACAAAAACATTGTGACGAGTTTGTGTTGTGTGCGGCGGCCAGTTATTAATGACGTAAATGACTGTTACATCTCTCTTCATGATTTTGTTTCAGCTCTGTGATGATTACATGATAATTAATTGCCTGGGCTTGGTACTATTGGTGGCAGTGGTATGCATCCGATTTTTCACCTGAAGAGAGTCCGTTTGGAATGCTTGTCAGTTCTGTATGGTCGAAAGAAGGCTTTTTACGGTATTTCAATAGCAGGGAACGAGCGCGACCTGAGTAGCAGCTAGTTTTTGCGGAAATGCTCCTTTCCCGAAATGCTAAACGTGAACTGTCTCTGTAACTAGTCAACCTGCCACAGACACCGTGGCACCACCCGCACAGCTTTCCCCTGAGGCTGCTTGAGGACGAACTTTGATCTTTTCATAGCGCGGCAAGGAGGAGCAACCTATCGTCGCTTCCCAAGCGCGATAAAGTTCGTTGCTTCCCTCCAAAATTAGGGACTGTCCAGTCCAAGTAGTATCCCCTCCCCCCTTCTAGATCCAGTGCAAATAGTCCCTATCAATGGAGAGACTGTTAAATCTCATGAATCGTAATGTTGCTTTTTGCAAGATTTGAGTGGGATGTTTTTGCTCATTTCCCCTATTTTTACGAAGGAAAGGGAACATATGATTCACGAGATTGGCAGCAACATTCTGTCTCCCCTAGAAATTGTGAGAGCTCAGGTGAGAATTTGAATTGGAGAGGATTGCTTATCGGCTCTCATCTTCGCTGACGGGTGCCCTCTCACTGTACTAGCAGAATAAGTTCCGCTCAGGCGTTAGGAGCTTGCATTTAACTAATTTGGTTATGCATCTCAAATGCTCAGTAATCTGTATTAAATACTTAACTCATTTATCTTGCGTTTGCGAGCTGCCTAGGTTATTCATTTTCGCTTCCTGCAGTCTTCCAATTAAACCCGAGTATCACGGAGTTCAGAGTCAATTTACTTTAGTTTGTCACAATTTTCAGAAGATTGCTCTGCATTACTCATTGTCATTTGTTCACTTGATCCAATTAAAGCTTTGTATTCTCCATTTGGCTTACATTTTGAGATCCTTCCCTATGGTTCGGGGACCCTTAGTTGTTAAAAGTAACCAGCAGTACTTCTAGGAAGTTCGCTTCATTGTGGCGTGATTCCTGTGTGCAGCGGCTAAGCACAATTCTTGAGGATGTAAGAGATAGAAAGGTGACAAACTCTCATATGTTTTTATAGCAGTAGTGGTTGGTGCAGAAGCTATTGAGCTTTGTTTCGACCTCTTCCAAGGCTGTTAATTGTGTCTCTGTGTACGCGAATTGTGGCATGCGCCTCGTGTACGGATAGTTTGCATACTTCGCATTTAATTTCCGCACGACATCATCTAATTACATGCTCATATACATCTTATTTATAAAATGAGGCATATAATTTCTCAGTGGAGGTATGCCACTAAATGGGAGGTGGGAGCTGCGTTCATGGCTTTGTCATACTTAGAGATGTCATTGACTTTTGATGACAGTGTCTAAAAAAAACAAAAAAAGGAAGGAAAATCAGGTAAGTGATCATGGACACGACAGTTACCACGACCAAACGAATGACCTAAAACGTCGAACGAGAGATCGATCGTAGTTCCTACTTCGAGATTTGATCGGGTGTTGACTTCTAGTTTCTCCATAGACGTATTTTAAGATGTGTGATGCTAGCAGTTACAGAGGTACTGATGAAGCACACAGTGTATTACGTTTCATTTCACACGATGTTCGTATTGTTGAAACGAATGTGGTCCTTCTGAAGACGTTTGCGAAGACATCCGGAACGGGCAAGATGAAACAATCCTGAAACAAACGATAGTAGGGTAAAACAGTGTAGAAAGAGAAACATTACAGTTCCTGAACATGATAATGGTTATGTATGCAGCAAACTTCCCACAGCAAAGAGGTGGCACGGGAAATGGGGAGGTAAAGAGCCAGAGAGAGAGAGAGAGAGAGAATTGTAATAGAAAGGGGAATGATGACTACTGCTGTGTTTACAGCACCTATTACTCACTTGAAAATCACTAAAAAGGTTAAAACTGGAGTAGTGGGTTTTTAATAAACGTCCTGTCAATGGCGAACATGAAGTCTTTCAAAGAATTTTACAAACCTCTGAACACACAGCAGATACAATTGTGTATGGCGACAGAATTGTTACAACAGATCAGGTAACTCACTAGTGGGTCCCTGAAACTAGAAACGTTTCACACAACACGAATCCACCACCGAGCTGGTTGCGACAGACAGTCGGCGCTGGAAGTCTGCCTGCAGTCCTCCCTAATGGAGCAGATAGCCGCTCAAAGGCGAGCGGGCAGCGCTGCCGATAGCTGCCGGCTCTTCGTCTCCGCACAGCTGATGCTGTGGTCACGGCCGCGGCCACTGATCCATCACGGGCACGAAGACTCCTCAGCGTGACCTGCTGGTACAGCTCTCTTGAAAATGTCTGCGTCGGAATCTGAACATACAGGGAAGGAAGCAGGAGAAATGCGGAAAAGTGACATACATCACTCCTCTCGGATTAACTTATGGCTTAAAATGTACGCTGCGAAATACAGGGTGATTCAAAAAGAATACCACAACTTTAAAAATGTGTATTTAATGAAAGAAACATAATATTACCTTCTGTTATACATCATTACAAAGAGTATTAAAAAAGGTTTTTTTTTCACTCAAAAACAAGTTCAGAGATGTTCAATATGGCCCCCTCCAGACACACGAGCAATATCAACCCGATACTCCAACTCGTTCCACACACTCTGTAGCATATCAGGCGTAACAGTTTGGATAGCTGCTGTTATTTCTCGTTTCAAATCATCAATGGTGGCTGGGAGAGGTGGCCGAAACACCATATCCTTAACATACCCCCATAAGAAAAAATCGCAGGGGGCGAGATCAGGGCTTCTTGGAGGCCAGTGATGAAGTGCTCTGTCACGGGCTGCCTGGCGGCCGATCCATCGCCTCGGGTAGTTGACGTTCAGGTAGTTACGGACAGATAACTGCCAATGTGGTGGCGCTCCATCCTGCTGAAATATGAATTGTTGTGCTTCTTGTTGGAGCTGAGGGAACAGCCAACAAATGCTTGCTGGATGCGTGCTACATTTTCATCACTCGTTCTCGGCCGTCCAGAACTTTTCCCTTTGCAGAAACACCCATCCTCTGTAAACTGTTTATACCAACGTTTAATACACCACCTATCAGGAGGTTTAACACCATACTTCGTTCGAAATGCACGCTGAACAACTGTCGTCGATTCACTTCTGCCGTACTCAATAACACAAAAAGCTTTCTGTTGAGCGGTCGCCATCGTAGCATCAACTGGCGCTGACGCCTAGTCAACAGCGCCTCAAGCGAACAAATGCACAACTAAATGAAACTTTATAGCTCCCTTAATTCGCCGACAGATAGTGCTTAGCTCTGCCTTTTGTCGTTGCAGAGTTTTAAATTCCTAAAGTTGTGCTATTCTTTTTGAATCACCCTGTATTTATCGATGAATATCAAACTAAGACAGTATAACACAGTGGTCAGATCGCCAGTACTGTACGCAGCAAAGTGTCTATTCCTAATACGGCAAGAAAGGAAGAATGAATTGATTGTTGTTGTTAATAACGATCATCCTCCTTTACCTCCTCTGCATTACTGCAGATGACGTCTCACTGAGAACGTTTGTTCTGTGCATGCAGTACACGTGAGGAGCGTAGTTGTTTCCACTGCACTGTGTGTAATACGAAGGTTCTGATATAGTTCACTAACCTGCTGTCTTCAAGTTGATGTTCCCAGCACGCAGGTCGTAGGTTCTGTATCTTGAGGCTGAAACTGACTTTTAGCGAGGTTCTGTTCTGAAATAATGTATCACTTCTTTGGGATGCCACTCGCGTATTTTAATACAGCCACACGAGAAGACTACATGATCTTAATACGACACCTTCTGATTCAGCAAAGTACATGATCAAACACAATGTTTACGAAAATGTATGTTTACACTACTTGTGGCACGTGTCGGTGCCTCATGACTACCGGAGTGAATCTTTTAATACTGAACACTGGCAAACACATCCTGCCACAGACAACATGACCGTACATCTCGACTGCCTAATCCAGAGTGACGAACAGCCCGAAACACTTCGCGCGCCATACCAGAAAAGGCGTGACCCGATCGCTTCCGAAGTGCATCGTCTGCAATTTCGTCTGTCTTTTGTTCTCGATTTAAATTGTTTTTAATAATTCTAAAATGACTGATTGATAGTCAGCTGTTCAGAGATATTTATATTAAAAAGTGAAGTCATTCCAATGAGTAGTTTAATAATAATAACTATACTTTAACGTTTTGGCGCCCTTGCTTCGAACACAGCAGCCAATCACAGAGCAGTAGCACTATGCAGGCCGTCTTTCTCACGGGAATGGTACCGAATCTAACATCTGTCACAGGTACCTCACACCACATTTCGTCATCTATATACTCCTTGCATCTCCACTGCTCTGGGAACAGCTTCTTGGAGCCTAATATGATGGCTGACTAAGCCAGAAATATTACACTAAAGAAGAAGAGCCCATTAAGAGTCCTCGAACTACAAGAGACAAAATTCATACGAGAGATTGCGAGACCAAAGATCTTACCAGATGGGAGACGATGGTACAAATCTATTCGTCAACTCTACCAACCTCACCGATGTCATCAGCAGGAGACGACACATGAACAAAATAGATCACATAGCGTGTCCTAGAAGATCTTCAAACTACATTAAAGAAGTTAATGACAACGAGAAAGGAAATGGACTGAGGAACACGAGATAGTGTTCAGCAGGAAATTCAAGAAATAATGGACTAACAGAAATTTCAAACCACTAACAAGAAAACAGCAATTAGATTTTACCATGACCACCAGCAACTCCAAACGGCAACACAGCACCTTGGTTTACAGGCGACCCGAACGAGTTTTAAAAAATTAGAAAATAAACCATTGGAACTATCATACATAATTTGTTTGCTTCTGATTCATTGCTATGAATATTTGCGTATTATACGATACACATTTCACAGTATAGCAAATGTTAAAACACAACTTTTGGTGCTGTATATTGTATCGAGTAACATCGTTCGCGAGATACATAAAATGTAACACACACGTTTTGTCTACGACAGCTCATTTGAATACAATTAACAGGAATCTTTAGTTAGTAAAAAAGTAACTTATTCTAATCATCAGTTTTAAGAAATTAATACAAGAACTAGTTATTTCATTTGTGTAACTATCAGACACGTTAGTGTTAAAATCAGTTTAGTCATTAAATGGGAAATTAATAGTCAAAATTCGATTATTTCATAAAACGCGAAAATTAATGTTTTGGGCAGATTTCTGGCTAACTGATGCACTGAAAGTTACGTTCACTCTCAAGAGATTATGATTCCGTAAAAACCCAAATCAGTTTCACTATAATTAACTCTGTAATTACGAGTTCTAGAACTTTATGTCATAAACAGACTATTTTTCGATCGTTTGGACAAATCATTATGTTAAATTTGAACCTCAAAATCTATTTCCACACTATGTAAAGTACTCCAAAATATGTTAGCATCTAAATTCCTGTTGTAATTAACGAGATATTAATTATTTTGCATCAAGCCCTGTTAGTCACATCCCTCAAGCAGAATTTCGATACTTAATTTGAAAAGCAATTTTAGAAATCACATTTGTTACAACCAGTCATTTATTATCTTCAAAATTGCAACTGTAATTTCTTATTAAACAACCGATTTTAGCTGTAACTCAATTAATGTGACCTTGTTGACAAGTTCTTTCAAAGAACTTGTATTGTTAAGAAACTGTATAAGTAGTGAACCTAAGAGCTCGAGGGTGGCAGAGTGGCAGTTGTTTTCAATTAATTCGAGTATATGATCTCCGAGCTCTCCATTGTACGAATGTTCCGGATCAACATAAACATTACACAAAACGCAGACTATGTGTTGGTGTAAATTATTTAATCTCGTCGGCTTTTCACATTGATTCTTAGGATTTCTGCAATGAAGCACTTAACATTGAACTGGTGGAGAAAAGTCGTCGAGACCAACAAGATCAGAACACATTCCAATGACGTCATTGAACTTAAGACAGACACGTAATCCACGACTAACCTTGTAAAAAGCGTGTGTTAGAAGAGGAGGCGGTATCTGGCGGGAAAAAGCAGTAAAGTAACAGCTGTCACAACTCTAGAGTGCATCGAGGCTTGACCAGAATCTGTACATATTAAAAGTTAAAGTCTCCCGCTACGTTTTTGTGCCTGCATGTGAATGTTAATCTCAGGAACTACTGTAGGGATCTCGATACGGTTTTCACTGTTACGCATACTGATTCACGCGGAAGGTTTGTTGAACCGCTACATATTACAAATGAAGGCGTCCGTCCGTTGACATCGTGCTACCTGCGCAAAACCGTGGCTGGTCGCTAGTCCGTGTAAAAATCAGATAAAAATTCGCTTGACGTCTTCCTCAAAGACAGCCTCCATTCCTTCAGTACTAACTACGGGGGGTGTCCAGAAAGTAAGTTCGGATCGGTTGCGAAATGGAAACGACTATTAAAATCCGATAAAGCTTTGCACAGATGTGTTGGGCAGTGTCTCCAGTATGACCCTAGATAGCATCAAGTCGCTCTTCTCATTTCTGAGCTCACAGAGAGCGCGTAAAGATGTCTAGAAAATAGTGTCTCCCGCGAAGTACGAGGGCCTGGTGAGAAATTTCGCCTGAAGCTATGCAGTCAACATTACATAACTGTCGTGCGGTTTCTTCTTCAAGACAATTCTCAGCCGCGTTCTGCAGGGGCAATGAAGATGCTCCTTCATCGTTTCAATTGGAAATGTTTGATTACCCACAATACAGCTCGCAATTGTCTCCCTCTGAGTTTCATCTCTGCTCACATGAAACACTGGCTCTGAAGACAACATTTTGGCACAGACAACGAGATGTAGGCCAGCGTAGAGAATTGGCGGAAAGCACTGGCGGCTGTCTTCTGTGATGAGGGTATTGGAAAGTTGGTACAACGCTACGACATATGTCTCAGTCAGAACGGCGACGACGTAGAGAAGTAGCTGGAAGGTATAGCTAAGTGTTACAAATAAAACATTTCTGATTTTCACTGTGGCTTCCATTTCGCGATCAATCGGAACTTACTTTCTGGACAGCCCTCGTATCTAAGCGTTGGCTACATGTTGCTCATATTCAAGGGAATATTGTTGGCGGTAGAGCGTTTTAATTAATAAGAACTGGAACAGGTCCTTCATGGTACATCAAACAGATAAGGCCACTGTTGCAAAAGCAACAAAATAAGCGTACCAGATTTAAGACTGCAAAATCTCCAGGACAGACTGTAGTTTAGAGATCCTCGAATCCTAGGGTGGGCTTTTAATAATTTCCACAGAGAAATTGTCCCTCAAAGTTTGACAGAAAATCCGAAGTAGCTCATGTTGCACCTGAAGTATGTCGGCGGCAAGGCACAGTCACTGCGTGATAGTAATGATTGTGTTATTTTATCCTTGTTGGATCTTGTGAACTTTGTGACTGTTAATGATAGTTGGTGAACCAGCCAAAAATACGTTCTAATGTTTTATTTTAGCGCCGTAACAAGTTTCGAGCTGCGACACCCATCTTCAGATGGCTAATATTTTACGTTACACAGACGTTTTAATCAACAGCATGTCGCGTACTCCACACTGCACAAGAATGTTTCGGTATTTAGCGCCATTTATCAAGTGACACTAAATTGCTTACACTGATCTAGATTCGTAAGTTAAAGTACATGAATAATCGAAAAATGAGCATCCGTTTCGATTGGTTTTATCGTGATATACACACACAACTGTTGCACTACACTAGTACCTGAAAGTTCTGCTTTGCCTTTTGAATCGGATCAGTGAAATAAGAAGAACGTTGATTAATTGTTTAACTCACCTACGAAGACGAAGAATTTACTGGTGCAATGCTGATTACAATATGGCACCAACCGTATATGCACCCGAGCTCGTTTACTCTCGAAGACGAAATGGAGGTTTCTCTAAAGGGTGAGTCAGGATGAAAGGTACCGTACATGCTTTCATGTGTGATAGTGTCTTAATTAAGTAAGGTATCTTCATTTCCTCCAAAATGTGACACCAGAATACTTGCAAGATATTTCTTTGGGAACGCGACGTCGTATGTTCTTTCGGCACGACGAAGGTCGTGCACATTCCGCACAGCCTGTGACACAACACCACACTGAAACGTATCTTGGGCGTTGGATTGGTCGCTGTGGAGTCATTTCTTGACCAGCGAGTTCACCCTATCTTACTCCATGAGATTCCTGTTTGTGGAGCTGTCTACAAGAGCTACAAAATCCATTGCAGTTGATAGCTGACATTTTGAGGATCTTTTGTGAGGAAATGACCACTATTAGACAAAAGATTAGATCACAACGTTCCATTTTCTGTCACCGCATTGTTGTCATTAGTTTTCGCGGAAACTGTTAAAAACAGGGCGTATGATCATACGACGATTTTTGTTCAGAATCGTTAGCACTATCACCCCTCAAAGCATATACTTTTCCTCCTGATCCTCCCTAAACAGGTAATTTAGGTTCATGTATTTCATAACGGAGCGAGGGGAAGGAAAGAAGGCTGACAGAGATTCAAAACCTGCACGCAAAGCGTCTTTGTATTATTACGGTCGCTGCGGCAGAGATTATCAATATTGCAAGTTTCGGAGATTTGGGTTACGGATATTACACGCAGTGCTTAGCACAATGAATCCGGATTCGCGAGGATTCGGGTTCATTACCTTGTCTGGCCATCCTGTGTCAGTTTTTTTCCCCGTTTCCCTAAATCTTTTAGCACAGGGGCAGTTCCAGTGAGAAGTTTGCTGTCGGTTTCATTCCCAACCTATCTCCCAACTGAGCTTGTGCTTCGTCTCTAATGATATAGACGTCAGTGGGACGCTGAACCATAATCTTTCTTTTTGAGTACGTTATTTACGATATAACGTGTGTAGGAAGTGCGAATTCTGCATCTACATGGATATTCTGCAAATCACACTGAAGTGCCTGGCAGGCGGTTCATCGAACCATCTTCACGATAATTCTCTCTTATTCCAATTTCAAATAGCTCGCGGAAAAAAACGAACACCTATATCTTTAAAAAATGGCTCTATGCACTGATTTCCCTTTTTTATTATGATGATCGTTTCTCCCTACGTAAATCGGCGTTAACAAATTATTTCTCATTCGGAGGAGAAAGTGAGTTACTGAAATATTGCGAGAGCTTCCGCCGCAACAAAAAATGACTTTGTTTTAATGATGTTTACCCCAAACTCTGTATCACGTCAGTGACACTCTCTTCCCTATTTCTCGATAGTACAAAACGTGCTGCTGCTCTTTGAACTTTCTCGATATAGTCCGTTAATCCTATCCGGCAAGGATCCTAGACTGCGCAGCAGTATTCCAAAAGATGACAGACAAGAGTAGTGTAGGCAGACTGTTTAGTAAATCTGTTGGGTCTTCTAAGTAGTCTGCCAATAGAAATCAGTCTTTGGTTCGCCTTCCCCACAAGATTTTCTATGTGTTCTTTCTAATTTAAGTTGTTCGTAATTGTAATTCCTAGGCAGTTAGTTGAATTTTGAAGTTTAACGGATTCCTTTCTGCACTCATGTACATGATCTCTCACTTTCCATTATTTAGGGTCAATTGCAGATTTTTACACCACACGATATTTTTTTCTAAATCGTCTGGAATTTGTTTTGATCTTCTGATGACTTTAGTAGACAATAAACGACAGTGTCATCTGCAAAAACCTAAGATCGCTGCTCACATTCTCTCCTAAATCGATTATATAGCTAAGGAAAAGCAGAGGCCCTATAACACTGTCGGAGGGCGCCCGTAATAACTGCTGCTTTTCTCGATGACTTTCCGTCAATTACTACTACTTCTCTGACTGGAAATCACGAATATAGTCAAATAACTGAGAAGTTGTGTTTCACAAAAACGGTGTTTTCTAAATCCGTGTTGACTGTGTGTCAATAGGCCGTTCTCTTCGAGGTAATTCATAATGTTCGAACATAATATATGTTCCAAAATCCTGTGTGTCGCGAAAGTGATTATTAAATCAGCACTGATTTTAGAGGATGTTAGTTCTCTCTATTGTAACGACGTCACAGTTGCGCTGAGAAGACTTTTAGGTTCCTGCCATAGACAGACATTAGTGATATCGGCAGATAACTATGTATTTCTGTTATCCTTTTTGTAAATACAGGTAAGATGCCCTTTTTTAAAAAAAGTGTCGTGGTTACCTCAACGTTCGCACGGAAAATGGCATTGCCCTTCACTGAACTATTCCTGGTAAGTCTGCGAGGCCGCGAATCGACGATTGTTAAGAGTTTCATCTTTCTGGCATCCACTACCCCGATGCGTTCAGAATGCGTAATTTCACTCGGTCTTCGCATAAGCAATCTAGCCCGTTTTCAGCGGACGTAAACAAACAAGCGAGACTGGCATGCGCATTTGCAAGCCGTTGACTGGCGTTTGCGTTCGCTACCTCCACCTTACCGCCACTGTACCGCAACTCCTTTCAGTCTTCGTATTGCCAGACGTTTTCTGTTTCGCATAACCACAGATCTCTGCTGCGGTTATAACACTACAACAGCGTATTTACGTAGCTTATACTATGAAATACCAAATTTGGTTTATTACGTATTATGCCCCAACAGAACAAACTAGTCCTGTCACGGAAAAGCCACGTATAACACTCCTGGCTGCTACTGCTATACCATAACCTTAAAGTAGGAGTCAGTTTGCAAAACAGAATTATTTTGCTATAGCGATTATGGTATAAAGCAACAGCGCAGTGTTACCCTCTGAGAGGAATTTTGTTATGTTGACCGTGTTGTTCCTAACGGAGGTGGCTTATCGGAAATGAAAGTCAGAATTACGTAAATATTTGAACAGTAACGAACAAAATTTTGTCTATCTGTACTGTTCAACTGAGAAAGAAAACGGTCGCCAGCCTAACTAGGCAAGAGAATGATTAACATTCTCGTTCATGAAAATAGTTATTAGTAATTTTAGTGGATAAACACAACCTATACTTTGTCACACGGGAGTGCAGTGAACCCTGACACATACATTTGTTTACGTTAAGAATGAAGCTAGCAGTTAGAGCAGCAGAAACTATTTGCAAAATTATAACAGATACCGAAACACACTATTACTTTCAGGGCTTACACAGAGTGAATGGTCTTTATAACATTACTATTAATATGCACTTCTAATACACAAGAGAGACAAACACTTAGCAAACAAGAGTGTATAACGTTTCACAACAGCAGCTTTCTCACTTTTACTACATCGAAACACAATGTTAACAAAATTGCAAGAAACTGGCTCACCTTTTAGAATTTACTACAGATATCAAGGTGATCATTAGCTAAGCAAAACTTTAGAAGCCTCAGTCTTAAGAACTTTTAATTTTGCAGTTGGCAACAGCACTTTAATAAGCAGTTTTAATAGGAAAATTATTTTCAGCAAACAACATTTACTTTAACTCACTCTCTTGCCACATTAACTTTAACTTTCTTTTTACTAAGTTCAAGAGGCATTAATTAGCATAACATTGGTCATAAAAGTTCTTTCATTAGGGACACTCGGTGATTACTTTAGTTCAAACGGAAAGGAACCTGAGAAGTGTTATGATGAGGAGAAAAATCAAGGTTGGTACATAAATTCAGATATAAATTACCTTATATTTGAGCACAATAACACATCCATTAAGCTGATCCTTCACTGTACATCATTATAGTATTACGTTACAGTGATTGCGCAACGTGGTGGCAACTGCATGTTGGTAGGTGGATTCGTAGACTGAATTGCTGGACTCTGTCATTTCTTGGTGGCGACGACAGATACAAATTCCAGAATAGTTCCAGCTATTTATCCATCCATCCGAGGCATTGGAAAGTAGCAGGAAAAGCCTCTCTCAGAACTAGCACCATATGCACCTTTTACATAGCAGTGCACGGACTCGTAGCTCGTCTCCGACTGCTGGCTCGTCCCCGACTGACTAACAGTTCCACCTTTTCTACACAGGCCAGCCACACTTCGCGCGTGCTACACAGTTCCGTTCCCAAGGGGAACCACTACACCTCTTATACACAGAATACTAAGAGCCCTAAGTGAGGATCAGCAGTTTACATAACAGCAAACAAACGCATTGGATAACACAGAACATTTGCACATATTAACATGTCTACAAAAAATTATTCACACAAAATTACAATTATATACAGTAAGTTTTGTTCCCTCCAAATGGGACAAAGCATTTAAACGAGAGATATGCTACACAGCATACAATCAAATCATGACACCAAAGTTTTAACAAAGAAAGGAGTATATAGTTTTGTGTTATCTATTCAAACAAACACATTTACAGAAGCACAGCAATGTAACATTAAATGAAACAAAAGCAAAATAAATCAGTACAGCTATGGTGTTACACGGTGACCATTGACGCAGATACATCTTCAGTAAACACTCGTACAAGTGTTAACATTAGTACACCGAGGCTAATGGAGAATGTTACACCATGAAGAATCTGCCCGGTGTTCATCAAATTTTGTAGAAATCCTCGTCACATAACAGGTATTAAATGATTGAACTTTCGTTCTGTTCAGAACTGATGTTCACCGTCAACATCAATATCAGGTGTGAACCCCACAGACACGAATATATACTTTTAACCAATGTGGAGTGGAAGCAAACAACCTCCGTATGTCACTTTGAGGAATTTCTTGCCATTATTGAAGCACATGCTGTGTCACTTCATGACGATTGCCTCTGGGAGGCATCTCATATGATCCGTACATTCGACGTTTGTAGTGTGAACAGTAGTGTGGCGTGTTGTATTATCCTGCTGGTATGCCGGCCGGTGTGGCCGTGCGGTTCTAGGTGCTTCAGTCTGAAACCACGTGACCGCTACGGCCGCAGGTTCGAATCCTGCCTCGGGCATGAATGTGTGTGATGTCCTTAGGTTAGTTAGGTTTAAGTAGTTCTAAGTTCTAGGGGACTGATGACCTCAGACGTTAAGTCCCATAGTGCTCAGAGCCATTTGAACCTGCTGGTATATGCCAGTTGGTACTTGGAATTACCATTATAGCCACATATTGGAGAGCATTCAGCATTTCTTCCACAATAACCAAACCAGTACTCTTGCCATATTCTATAGCTGGTCGCTCCATGGTTCAAATGGCTCTGAGCACTATGGGACTTAACTGCTGAGGTCATCAGTCCCCTAGAACTTAGAACTACTTAAACCTAACTAACCTAAGGACATCACACACATCCATGCCCGAGACAGGATTCGAACCTGCGACCATAGCGGTCGCGCGGTTCCAGACTGTAGCGCCTAGAACTGCTCGGCCGGCGTCAACGCACGTTTCGGTAGTCTGTTGCCAATGATTCGTAGTGACTTTTGTAAGAGCCGTTTCGTTTCTGTACAAGTAGAAAACAGTCTTTCGCTCCCTGTATTTTACTCCTGCTACCTTCAGAATTTCAAACAGCGTACTCCAGTCTACATTGTCTCTGGAGTCTACAAGTGCTATAAACATAGGTTTCAATTGCCTTAATCTGTCTTATGAAATAAGTGGTAGTTTCAGTACTGCTTCACGTGTATCTACATTTCTCCGGAACACAAAATGATCTTTCCCGAGATGGTATTCTATGGGTTTTTCCATTCTTCTGTAAATAATTCGTGCCACTATTTTCAACCATGACTTATTAAATTTATGGATCGGTAATACACCAGTCAGCGTTGCTTTCTTTGGAATATTACATTTTTCTAGAAGTCTGAGGATATTTCTCCTGTCTGATATATGTTGCACACCAGATGGAATTATTTGAAAATGGCTGACTCTCCTAAGGGTATCAGCAGTTCTCAAGTGATGCCATCTACGCTAGGGACTTGTTTCGGCGTAAGTCGTTCAGCTCCCTGTCAAATTCATCCCGTAGTATAGTATCCCCTGTCTCATTCTCAGCTACTTCCTCTTTCCTTTCTGTTATGTTACCTTCAAGCTCATTTTCATAGTACAGTCCCTGTATACATGATGTCCAAGGAATGTTGCGACAACTTCGAGGGGTCGAAGAGGGTCGCTTGAGGAACAAATCGAAGATAAGAACCCTTAGCTGAAAAAGTCACTCAACGAGGCTACAGAGCATCGAAAGTATAGGCGCCAGTGTCTGCCGTTAGGCTACCCCTTCGGCAGCGAAAGTGACTTTGTGCGCTGACGGACTGTTCGCAGAATGACGCACAATGTTGTTTGTTATTCAGCGAGCGCGATTGATTTCCACGAACGTCAGTGGAGAAGATGGTAGCTGCCGCCTTGTCTCCTATGAATGCAATGTGGTGATGCCTAAGTAGTTGACGATTTCGCACATGGGTTTTCATCTGCAGTTTATTTTACTACTGTATACCGATATCCAATGGAGATTTTAGAGGGTTTCAGGAAAAAAATAAACTACGGATGGAAATCCGTGTCCAAAACCGTCGTCAACCGACACAACAGAGCATGGCATTCATAGGAGATAGTGCATTTCTGCGCAACAGCTATCTCTATATTCTCCACTGGCGATCGTGGCACTCAGTCGCGGTCACTGAACAACAAACAACTTTGCGAGACGTTGCGCCGACGGTTCGTCAGCGTTAAAAGTCACGTTTGCTGCCGAATATGTGATATAGTGGCTGACGGTGGCGCTTAAGCGCAGGTAACTTCGACGCTCTGTAGCGTCATTGGATGACGTTCCTGGGCATTGGTCTCTATCCTCGATTTGTTTCTCAAGAAACCCTCTACACCCCTTCTAAGTTTTTCGTAACATTTCTGGGACTCCCTGTATATCCCTTCTACTGTACGTTTAAGGGGGAACGTTGATGACAAACACACACTATTTCAAAAATGCACCAAATCCACAGTTTTGGAGATATGGCAATGAAATTTTGTACCACGCTTTACATGAAAGTAACACATTTACATATAAAATCCTTTGATTATATATATATTCATCTTTTTTTGAATGAAATTTGAAGTTTTATTTTCAAAAAATAATGTATGTTCCTTTTTCTGGGAAAGTATTCGAGAGATTTCTACAAAACTTTCTCTGTTTAACCACTTTATACGTTGTAAGCTTCTCTCGTGAGGTTTTTGGAATAGGACAAAGAGGAGAATTTTCATAATTTTTAATTATAATTCCACAAGTACAATTTTAAATTCATGAAAAATTCCAAGCCCTTTGTCCCATATCTCAGCTTGCAAATCATAATTACAAAATTTGCTCTTGAGACAACGTTTATTGAGTTTACAGAAATATGTGTACAAAATTTCATAATTCTAGCATTCATAGAATCTGAGGAACAGCTACATAAACTTTAAAAAACAAAATTTTCAGTAAACGCAATTTAAAATTCAACCTAACTTTTTTCCTTATGTCACTTCTTCGGAAGGCACCACATCTGTACTCTGGGTTGTCTTTCCCTTCAAGGCTTCTCTTCTGGTTTCTTTTTGTCTGACTTCTTCCCTTTACCAGGTCTTCAACCGACTTTTCAGCTGCAGAGACGCGTTGTGAATCTATTTTTCTCAGGATGTCTTCAATAAAATTTCCTATTTTGAAGCCCATTCTTTCTAATACCTTCATCCTCCCGACGTTCCCCTCATTAAATGCAATAACTGCATCATAAGTTGCAATTGTGACAACTGTAGCAGATGCAAATGTGTTTTTAGGGCATCGTTTCCATGTGAGTGAATTTAGAGATTCATTTGGATTTTGGGTTTTGCCATGAACACACTTTTTGAGAAGTGCAGGATCGGCCAAAGATGATCTATAAAACCTAAGAGTATGTATCACGGTCTTCTAGATGTATCCCGCATACGTCTGGTTGAAAGTAATACACAGAATCGTTGTTCACTGAGCTGGTATTCAAGTGCTGCTTCAAAACGTGGGCGTGGCAGGGAGGCCGCGTCACACTTTTAATTAATTTTCGGGCACTTCGGATGCGATTTCAACATTGAAAGTTTTGGGAACTTATTGTCCATGAGTTGTACTAACAAATAAAAAATAAATCGAAAATTGACATTTTTGGTCAATTTCATCACCGTCCCCCCTTAAGCTTTCCATTCTTTGCTTAATATTGGCTTTCCATCTGACTGGTTGGTTGGTTTTGAGGAAGGTGACCAAACATCGAGGTCGTCGGTCACATTGGATTAGGGGCGCATGGGGAAGATAGTCGGCCATGCCCTTTCAATGGAACCATCCCAGCATTTGCCGGAAGCGATTTAGGGAAATCACGGAGTACCTAAATCAGACTGGCCGGACGGGGGTTTTTGCAAATTTCGTTATTTAAATCATTATCTCCTCTGACATCCAGGCACTTGCGCCGGCCGCGGTGGTCTCGCGGTTCTAGGCGCGCAGTCCGGAACCGTGCGACTGCTACGGTCGCAGGTTCGAATCCTGCCTCGGGCATGGATGTGTGTGATGTCCTTAGGTTAGTTAGGTTTAAGTAGTTCTAAGTTCTAGGGGACTAATGACCACAGCAGTTGAGTCCCATAGTGCTCAGAGCCATCCAGGCACTTGCATTAGCATCGTCTCTCTACGTCATTGCTCTTCTGCTGCCTTCACTACTTCATCTCTCAAACCTATCCACTCGTCTTTTACTGTATTTCTTTTCCCCGTTTCCATCATTAGTGCTCTAATGCTTCTTCTTAAACTCTCAACAACTTCTGATACTTTCGTCTTATACAGGGTTCAAATGGCTCTGAGCACTATGGGACTTAACATCTGAGGTCATCAGTCCCCTATAACTTAGAACTACTTAAACCTTACTAACCTAAGGACATCACACACATCCATGCTCGAGGCAGGATTCGAACCTGCGACCTTAGTGGTCGCGCGGTTCCAGACTGAGGAGCCTAGAACCGCTCGGCCACAGGGACCGGCTCTTGTGCAGGTCCCAGCTCTTAAATTTCCTACCTTTTCCCCGTTTCTTCACTTTGAATCTACAGTTAATTGTCAGTAATTTGTGATCAGAGTCCCCATGTGCAGCTTGAAATGAATTACAATTTGAAATCTGGTTCCAAAATCTCTGTTTTACTATTATATGATCAATATGAAACCTTCAATTGTCTTTTCCATGTCTACAACATTCTTTCATGGTTCTTAAACAAAGTGTCGCAGATGATTAAATTATGCTCTCTGCAATATTCGACCAGGCGGATTCCTCTTTCATTGCTTTCTCTTAGTCCATTTTTTTCTACTATTTTTCCTTTACATCGTTTTCCTACTAATGAATTTCAGTCCTTCATCACAATCAAATTGTTCTCTCCATTGACTATCTGCATAATTTCTCTTATCTCATCATACATTCTGCCAGTCTGCAAAGCTAGTTGGCATATAAACTTATACTACTGTGGTGCTTGTTGGTTTCGTGTCTGTCTTATGATACTAATTTCATTTTGTCCAGTATGTGACCGAAGCCACGTTGTGCACATGGTAGAATAACGACATATGCGAATGTGATCATAACAAATGAATTTTTGGGCTAGCCTTGAAAATACCTCCACCTGTGTAATGATTTACATGTGACAAGGGGAGGCCACGACGTTTGGAGCGCGGATTTACTGCCAACTTCGTACACTCGTAGTACTCCATTAGGACAACAAAATGTGTATGTAATAGCGCGTACTTCTCAAGCGTTATTGAGAAAATCGCAAGATAACTTCGACCGTAAAATGTCGTCAAATATATACACCTGTGCGTGGCCGTTTTTACCAGGAAGCGCCGGCAGCCGAGTGGTTAGCGTTCAAACCCCGTAGTCGCTGGGTCGCTGGATCGAGTCCCGGTCGTCAGTTTTTTTTTTAAATTTCTAACGCAGTCATTTTCTTTGATGTTTATATTACAGTTGTTGTAATGGGGAAAAATACGTGTAATCGGATGAGCTTTTATTAAATTTACAATGTTATTTGGCAGTCTACAAATGTTTATTATCACAAATAATATAATATTCATAACTACCGACTAGTAAACGGCCAAACGCATAACGTGATACTGAAAATGTATGCTTGTCCACGATTTGAGAAATCCCTTATACCTGGAAGGAGCCCGAAACGACTTGTTACCTCCAAGTTTTGACGGCACCGACGGCTTTCGAAAGATGTACAATTAATCATCGCCTTCGACATTTCGATTACAAGTTGCGGGATGGTATTTTTCGTAAAAACATGAAAAACAAAGTTAAACCGCACCGGCTGTATTGAATAAATGCTACGTTTCCGCACACGCAAGGTGTTTTGAGGTTTTCCATGGAAAAACAAATCTCATTAACATTTTCAAAAATGTCTCTTTCAGCCGATAATTTGGAAGCAAACCATGCATAACGCAGCATTTCCTTAAATATCGGCGCTAATCATTGGTCATGCAGTATCAGTGTATTTTAATAGCGTCTTCACGAGAAGCAATTTCTCGTTCTCTTTCGATTAAATACGAACAAATTTGAAGACACGGACAAGAATACATTTTCAGTATCACTTTATGCGTTTGGTCGTTTACTAGTCGTTAGTTATGAATATTCCATTATTTGTGATAATGAAAATTTGTAGACTGTCAAATAACATTGTAAATTTAATAAAAGCTCATCCGATTACACGTATTTTTCCCATTACAACAACTGTAATATAAATAGCAAAGAAAATGACTGTGTTAGAAATAAAAAAAAGTGACGAGCGGGTCTCGACCCAGCGACTACGGGGTTTGAACGCTAACCACTCGGCTGCCGGCGCTTCCTGGTAAAAACGGCCACGCACAGGTGTATATATTTGACGACATTTTACGGTCGAAATTATCTTGCGATTTTCTCAATAACGCTTGAAAAGTACACGCTACTGCTTACACATTTTGTTGTCCTAATGGAGTACTAAGAGTGTACGAAGTTTGCAGTAAATCCGCGTTCCAAACGCCGTGGCCCCCCCTTGTGAGTTACGTGAGTATGCTGGTTACGAAGTTATCCAATTTAGTTTGAACAATACGATTTAGGTATTTGATACGGGTCTGATAGATCCTGGTGCTCCACGAGTGTGATGTAACGTAATCACTGTACATACAGTTAATACACATATCACGACTGTTTTATCAAATAAAACCAAATATTCAGTTCCTGCGCGTTATGCGTAGTTAAAGGTAAAGATGTGGGAAGAGAAGCAGTGGAATAACAGAGGAGTGTGATATTTTAAAATAATAATGAATTGAATCTCTCAATCCGTGCGCCTTCACGTATGTGAAGAGTGGTTAGCTGCACAGCGATTATAATTCCTCGCGGAACAGTAATCCGGTCAACCGGCTGGAGGAAGCAAACTGCTGGCGGAGTGCCAGGTAACGCACCGCCGACGGCTGCTGCAGAAACCAGCTGTGTGCGCGAGGACCAGTTACCTAAGTACAGTGTACATAACTCACTTGGTCGAAGCATTAAGCCCATCTGATATACTGCCCACTTCTGCGAATCTTGAGTTGTCGATCTGCACTCTGTATCCCCACTACCGCCATCTGAAACTAGCTCTAGAGCGTTTGAGCTTTGCAAAGGCCGTTTGTCAAGCTCCGCAGGACTCATAACTCACTCAAGGCGGCATTGACTATTGGGCTTCCCCTTGCATGATTTACGGCGTGTATCGCGGGTTCAGGAGCGTCTCCCCCCCCACTAGTCTGTATTTAAGAAGTCGCACCTTGACCGAATGCTCGTAACACTGCTTCACGAACAGTGGCGCAAGACCGGCGGGGTCAGGGATTTTCTCTGCCTCGTGATGGCTGGGTGTTGTGTGCTGTCCTTAGGTTAGTTAGGTTTAAGTAGTTCTAAGTTCTAGGGGACTTATGACCACAGCAGTTGAGTCCCATAGTGCTCAGAGCCATTTGAACCAAGCCAAGTAGCGCAAGAAGTCTGCAAAGTTTCGCAGAATATCGCTAGGATGCTAACTCTGGTGTTAGAAATAATCATCTGTAACGTAATTCCAGTCAGATTTTACGTTGAAAACGCTGCGAAATTAGTTCGTTGTTGTTGTTGTTGTTGTTGTTTTGGTCTTCAGTCCGAAGACTGGTTTAATGCAGCTACCCATGCTACTCTATTCTGTGCAAGCCTCTTCATCTCCGCGTAACTACTGCTACCCACATCCTTCTGAATCTGCCTACTGTATTCATTTCTTGGTCTCCCTCTTCCATTTTTACCCCACATGCTTCCCTGCAGTAATAAATTGGTGATCCCTTGATATCTCAAAATGTGTCCTACCCATCTAATCTGCAGCATTCTTCAGAAGCTTCTATTATCTTCTTGTCTAAACTGTTTATCGTCCATGTTTCCCTTCCATACCTGGCTACAGTCCATACAAACACTTCCAGAAAGGAGTTTCTGACGCTTAACTCTGTACTCGACGTGATTAACTTCTCTTCTTCAGAAACACTTTTTTTGCTATGGCCAGTCTGCTTTTTATATTCTCCCTATTTTGACTATCATCAGTTATTTTGCTTCCCAAACAGCAAAACTCACTTACTACTTTAAGTGTCTCATTTCCTAATCTAATTCCCACAGCATTACCTGATTTAATTCGACTACATTCCATTATCCTCGTTTTGCTTTTGTTGATGTCTCTCTTATATCCTCCTGTCCATTCCGTTCAACTACTTTTCCAAGTTCTTTGCTGTCTCTGTCGAAATTGCAATGTCATCGGCAAACCTCAAAGTCTTTATTTCTTCTCCCTGGACTTTAATTCCTACTCGAAATTTTTCTTTCGTTTCCTTTAATGCTTGCTCAGTATACAGATTGAATAACGTCGGGGACAGGTTACAACGCTGTCTCAGTCCCTTCTCAACCACTGCTTCCATTTCGTCTCCCTCTACTCGTATAACTGTCGTCTGGTGTCTGTACAAGTTTTAATAGCCTATCGCTCCCTGTATTTTATCCCTGCCACCTTTAGAACTTGAAAGAGAGTATTCAAGTCAAAATTGTCAAAAGCTTTCTCTAAGTGTACCAATTCTATAAACGTAGGTTTGCCTTTCCTTAACCTATCTTCTATGAGAAGTCGTAGGGTCAGTATTGCCTTGTATTAGCTCCTTATCTAGCTGGTATTTGCCGAGAATCTCTTGAGTATCGAATGGTCCCGCTGACTGGAAAAGAGCATGTCAGTTCTGTTTACAAAAAGGCTCAGGATAGAATGCACAGATATATAGACAAACATCGTTGACCTATGTTTGTTACAGGATCGTAGAGCGTATTCTAAGCTCAAAATTTATGACGTTTCTGGAGGAAAACAAATTTGTCTCAAAGTATCAGCACGGATTTGGAGGGAAAGAAAAAGTATACTCTTGTGAAACACACCTTGCTTTCCTCATCTACGTCTGTATCTATGTGCCATGTCAGGTGTATGGCGGAGGGTACTTCGTATAGCTTTGTCCCTTCCCCATTTCCTGCTCCAGTCGCGAAATTTCGCGGGAAGAACGATTCCCGGTAAGCCTCCGTGTGGGCTAGAATCTCTCTAATTTTATCTTCGTGGGCGTTTCGCGAATCATGCTCAGGAGGAGCCAATTTACTGGTTGACTCTTCTAGGAACGTGAATGTCGTGTGACTAGTCGCCGGGTGCAAGTCTTTCGATTTGACGCCACTTCGGCGACTTGCGCGTCGATGGGGATGAAATTATGATGATTAGGACAACACAACACACAGTCCCTGAGCGGAGAAAATCTCCGACCCAGCCAGGAACCGAACCCGGGCCCTTAGGATTGAAATTCTGTCGCACTGACCACTCAGTTATCGGGGGCGGACTTCTAGGAACTTGGGCTACTGGAACTATAACAGTAAAGCAAACTGTGATGCAGAACGCCTCTCGAGCGCCGTCTGCCACTGGAGGTGGGAGAGTATCCCCGTGACACTTCCGCGCTTACTATTTGCTCTATCAACCCTATATCTGCAAGGATCCCAGATTGACGAGCAGTATTCAGGTATCGGACGAAAGTGCGTTTCATAAACTACCTCATTTATGGGTGGATACATTTTCTGAGGACTCTTCTAGTGAATCTCACTCAGTGTGGCATCTTCCATCTGCCCATCTTCGATTAGTTTTATGTGGTGATTCCGCTTTAAGTCGCTCCAAACCACAATTTAAGGTAGAAACCACAGTGTAAACGTCTCGAGTGAAACCGCTTTGGAAAAACACATTCATTATTTCGGTCTTTCTCTGTCATTTGTTTCAGTGCTATTATGGTCTCAGGGGCGCTGGACGGGTGTCTTCGATTAACTTACTGATTCAACATAAGCCCAAATCTTAAGATTTCCTATTAAGCTGGTAGATAGAACTTCACTTCCAAATTTGTTGAAGGCTTCGTGCATGACTCTCCCTATTTCAATTTTGGCTTCATTCAGTTTTTGCTTGTGAGGCATTCTTTATTCGTATACAATATCTCGCAAACAGCAGATGCAGGTGAACATGTCGATTCCCTTTTCACAGGTTTACAAAAGGAGTAGGACGCTGTACTGCAACAATTTCATGATTTACGCCAAGGCATCGGGTCTGTGATTTCAGTTTTATTAATAAATGGAAAAACATCGCCTGGTCCACATTTTCTCTTATTCATAATTATGGATTTCGATATGCCACCTATACTCGAGCCAGTGAAACATGTCACTTGACAGCTCGCGTGTGGTTGGATACACTGCGATTGCGAGGTTGCAATAGCTGCCACCGCACACGTCCGCAACTCCGAAGTACGATTTGTAAATGTAAGCTACAAACAACGTTCATACGTAAGTGCAACAAAATACGTTATTCTTACAATGGAGAGAACGATGACGGAAACTAAGCGTTTGATAGTATATGAAACGCCGGCTGTTGTGGCCGAGCGGCTCTAGGCGCTTCAATCCGGAACCGCGGTGCTGCTACGGTCGCAGGTTCGAATCCTGCCTCGGGCATGGATGTGTGTGATATCCTTAGGTTAGTCAGGTTTAAGTAGTTCTAAGTCTAGAGGACTGATGACCTCAGATGTTAAGTCCCATAGTTCTTAGAGCCATTAGAGCCAAGTATATGAAACCGGGAAATAAAAACACTCGGAGTTAATGACAATTTCTTGAAAAGTCGTTCTGAATTGTTGCAGTAATAGCTGCATCTAAAACGTCTATAATAATGTAAATCTAAGCATACCAAATAACACGCTATCCACACTCATAGAAAGAAATAAAGCAAAACATGCATAGCCTACCCGATTGCAGAGAGAAAAAGAATTAATTCTGTATACATATACACTCACCAATTTTCGATGTCAATGGCGTAATTCCATCCAGTTCTTCTTCACTATCATCGGAATCGGCTCCAAAACCGTTGTCTTCATCATCATCATGAGAAATCATTAATTTTTCGTTTTAATTTATAACGCCATCTATAGTCTGTGCTTCTCTTATCAGTTAGCAACATGGTCCACTATTTTCCTACATGAGGTAGCGTCTACAGTAGCAAGACCTTCACGTAGCAGTATTTCCACTTCTGTTATAGTAAAAGTCTTGTTGTTACTTGTAATGAACGCCTTGACTTCATTCCAAACCAATTCAATTGGATTAAAATGGCAGTGATAAGGCGGTAGCCTAATTACCAAGTGACACTGTTCGCTTGCAATTTCATCTACGACGTATTTAGGCGTCACAGGCTTATTTTGTTTCACGAGCGAGTGTAACAGCAGCTTTGTCATGCTCATGTCCGCCGCAATGTCTATCGCCTGCAACCACTGCACCATAGTTTATTTACGGTCACTAGTGGTGGGAGATTTATCTAAAATCACGGAATGGTACGGTACTATGTCCACCACAAACAGTGTCGGAACAATAAACTGGAGCAACAAATTTTTAAACCACTGCAGAAACCGTGGATGGACCATATCCTCATGATAGTCACCGATTTTTTTTTAATCGAAAAACTAGATGTCCTTCAGGCACAAAGCCTTTTGAAGGTCCTGCGTGGGTCATAATCTAGACCCTCTTCCTGTTGGCTGATGACCGCTGCTATTCGGAGTATCATCTGTCCAGCATTTCTCAACTGATTCTGCAGCGTTGACCCAGGTTTCATCTAACCATATGACTGTGTGTATGTCCTTTCCTACAATTTTGTGTAAGAAAATGGTACGAGCTGCAACGACATGAGCTTTTTCTAGTGACAGTTTTCGTCCATCTAAATTTTAAAAACGGAAGCCCATACTTTTTAATACCATCTTAAGTGACGTTTTCCCCCCCTGAGAAAAGTTCACTTTCTTTTAAAGAAATTAGCAACTTTGCTATTGTGGGGTATTCTTTCCTTTTATAGTATCCGTATATGTGCCGACGAATTGCATCGGATTGGAAAGAATCAATATCTGTAACAGTACGAGGCTGCTGCTTTTTCTTGCCCGGAGTGCTTAGAAACACACTGTTTCTCCCACAGGGGCTTTCTTCCACACTGTTTCCTTCACTGTCTTGTAAGTCTTGAAGTAGCACCCTTTCCTTATAACTGTTCTTTCACTGAATCCTAGAGTTTTCGAGTTACGCTCTACAACTTGATCGACAGGAATGGACGCATGCCCATGAACAGAAACAAATTCTTTTTCTTGCTCGTAAAACTCACGCGTCCTCCGTAGCAATTCCAAAGCCTGACTATTTAATGGCACTCCACGGCGCAACGGATTGTCGCTTCGTGATGGTTCAAATGGCTCTGAGCACTATGGGACTTAACAGCTGAGGTCATCAGACCCCTAGAACATAGAACTACTTAAACCTAACTAACCTAAGGATATCACACACATCCACGCCCGAGGCAGGATTCGAACCTGCGACCGTAGCGGTCGCACGGTTCCAGACTAAAGCACCTAGAACCGCTCGGCCATATCGGCCGGCTCGCTTGGTGAACGACATCGTTTTGGTGACATTGTTTAACAAACAAAAACTGTAGTCGAGGTGGTAACACAACACAACAGCAGGCGTTGGCGCACTAACATACAATGTTTACACAGAAGTCGGCAACGTGGTAGCGTCGACGCCGGAACCGGCTTTTGTTCAGTGCTGTTATTGGTTCAGAAGACGCGGCGCCTCCCATTCCTCACGAGTTTGTTAGTTATACTACCAACTCTACGGCGCTTGGGGAGTGACCTTGAAGTGACATGTTTCAACGGACCGGGTATAGATTATCTTCAGGTCTGTACTACAGCGCTGGCTGTCAACAAAGATACTGCTGAATGATCCGTGGGTTGTCACCCGTGGAGAGTGAAATGGGACATCACAACGACAGCAGATTTGTTCAATTAATTTTTTTTTGTAGACCACAGCTATAGTACATCAGTAACAACTTGATGGAGGCATCCAGTTGCCTCTCATGCAAAACAATAGACGTTCAGCATCGCTGACAGCGCAAAGAGCGGGCCCGAACGTGGCGTCACTCGAATGCAGCTGTCAGCGATGTCTCCAGCTGGTAGTCCACTGGATGTCGAGTTCGATTCCCGGCGGGGTCAGGGATTTTCACCTGCCTCGAGAAGACTGGGTGTTTGTGTTGTCCTCATCATTTCCTCATCTTTCATAAACATTGGCGAGTTTGGATGGAGCAAAGTTTGGGAATTTGTACGGGCGCTGATAACGGCGAAGTTGAGCGCCCCACAAACCAAACATCATCATCATCGTCATCATTATCCAGCTGGGACTGTGATGGCAACGTGGCAGCGCAGCTGACAAGTGGCTGTGAACTTCCTCCAGTGAGTAGGCGGCTCCATCGTGACGTAGAGCAGGCTGCCCTGTCTTGTGGTCGAACAGCAGACCCTGTACTGCATTCCGGGATGTCGTTCCCGGTGTCACAGGATCGGGGTGTAAGCTGTGATACTGAGGTGAGAATCATTTAGTACACGAATGGCTGAGTACTTGTACGCCCCAGACTATGTACGTTTAGGGCTTAAGGCATGTACTCTAAACACTTCCGTTGTGGGACGTGAGGAAAGGCTTCTGTCCTTCCGCTGGCGTATTGCAGCATCGGCTGTTGCTACACCGCAGCGCCAGTCGGCCGCGTTTTGCTTTGCAAAGCATAACACTCTCGCCCACGTGCGGCTGGATCTGTTGCAACTCACTTCCGCTCCAGCGCATTTCTTGACCAAATACGGTCGATACCCTACAACACGATCACATGAAATATCTTCACAAGTAAGTGAGCGGCTGGAGGGATATTTAGGTAACAGAAACTAGTACGTTGTACTGGAGAGCGAATGTTGCACGGTAACGACAGTAACACTGGGTGCGCCGCAACAGAGCGTAGCAATACCTCTAATGTTCGCAACACACACAGAACATTTACGAGATAGGATCGGCAGCACCAGAATATCTCTCACTGACGATAATTTTGTGTGCAGGGAAATGTCGTAGGCGAACAATCGTAACGAAATAGAGAAAGATTTGAACAAAATTTTCACTTTGTGTCGTATGTGGCATCTCTCGTTGTATGTGAACGAATCTAAGATAATGCTTACAACAAAGAAAAAGAATCGGATTGTATTCAGTCAGAGGATTAGTGATGAAAGTGTAGACAGACTAGCTTAGCACCCGCTGCTTCTCTCGCGTAGACTGTATGGTCTACAGTGATTTTTTTGGTCTTTATTTAATCTAATTTTATGTTGTCCACAAATTGCAACAGCTCCTAAGCTTTTCACGCTAGTGAAGGCCATATAAGCCTGGTCTTTCCCGACTGTACTGGTAGCTGGAATCCAAAGTTTTTGTTAATCATGCCTTTTACGTTCTTGCAGAGATATTTCCATAGCAACTTTCATCCCCTAACCAATACTTATTTATGTCTAACCGAGAAGTGAAATGCTAGTTTTCATAAATTTATCTTTAACATTTTTTTAATGTAACGAAATATTTTCTTAGGGGTTGAATGTCCAGAAAAACTGAAACGTAATTTTTTTTTAATTTCTAACCGAGAAGTCAAATTCCAATTATCATAGATGTAACCTTACAAATCTTTTAGTAGTGCTTTAGGAATTACTTATTTTCAAATAACTTTCACCCAATATTTTACCCCCTTAGTGGTTGGATTTCCAAAAATACTGAAGCACGTATTTTTTTTGTTTTCTGACTGAGGAAAAAAAAAATGGTTCAAATGGCTCTGAGCACTATGTGACATAACTTCTAAGGTCATCAGTCCCCTAGAACTTAGAACTAATTAAACCTAACTAACCTAAGGACATCACACACATCCATGCCCGAGGCAGGATTCGAACCTGCGAGCGTAGCGGCCGCGCGGTTCCAGACTGTAGCGCACAGAAGCGCTCGGCCACTCCGGCCGGCTGACTGAGAAACCAAGCACTAGTTTTCGTAGTTCTAACTTCAAAATTCCCGTAATAGCGACATACTTTCAAAAGGCCCTTCATCCTCGATTTCACCCCCTTAGCAGTGGAATTTCGGACAATTCCTTCTTAAACGATACCTATGGTATAATATCCTGTATTCGAAGAAAACTGTGCTGATCATTATGATGCCACCATAGTAAATCTCGTGAATTGATGACAAGAATAGGGTAGGAAAGATAAGGATGCATAAAGAGGAATACAGACAATGGTATTAACCTCACTCAGTATGCGAATGGGATTGGAAATCGATAAAACAGTTACGAAGTACATTCCACCATGTAAGGTACAGTGGCATATGTAATGTGTATGTAGAGACTGATGGATATATGACATGCTAATGTGGAATATCCACAGTCCGACGATCTTGTCAGCAGATTATGTACTGATGGTATTGACCAAACAGGATTCATGTTGTGGGAGTCACTCCCAGGGCACAGCTTTCTTGCGGGTATGAAAAGAACAAAAGCACGGTGTGATTTAAGTTAGTACTAAACCAGTCCTAGAAGCATAGGCTACTTAGACGAATGTAGCTTCACTGAGGTTACCTGTGTAATTTTTAACAATAAGTGGAAGTGGCCTACATTATTTCGGGTGTCATGAGGGATCGTTTGTTATTTAATCCAGGAGCATGTTTTATATAAATCATGTTAATTGTTTACTTTCCCCTCACCCACGGTGGAAGTTTTCCGATAGTGAATATCTACATCTACATCCATGATTACTCTGCAATTCACAATTAAATGCCTGCCAGAGAGTTCATCGAACCACCTTTAAGCTGTTCCTCTACCGCGCGTGCTGCTATGGTCGCAGGTTCTAATCCTGCCTCGGGCATGGATGTGAGTGATGTCCTTAGGTTAGTTAGGTGTAAGTAGTTCTAAGTCTAGGGGACTGATGACCTCAGATGTTAAGTCCCATAGTGCTTAGAGCCATTTGAACCAGTCTGCTCCTCTACCGTTCCACTTTCGAATAGCGAATGGGAAAAACGTATACTTAAATTTTATGGCATGAAGTTAGAATATATTGACCCGCCCATGGGATGAGAAAAGTAAGTAAGTTGTTTCTGCTGGGCCGCAGAACTGATTAGAGGGCTCTTATTAGCTATAGGTTAGACTGGAGGGGAGAAACATGCCAGTCATTGAAACTTCCTGGCAGATGAAAACTGTGTGCCGGACAGAGACTCGAACTCGGGACCTTTGCCTTTCCCGGGCAAGTGCTCTACCAACTGAACTACCCAAGCACGACTCTCGCCCCGTCCTCACAGCTTTACTTCTGCCAGTACCTCGTCTCCCACCTTCCAAACTTTACAGGAGCTCTCCTGCGAAACTTGCAGAACTAGCACTCCTGAAAGAAAGGATATTGCGGAGACATGGCTTTGCCACAGCCTGGGGGATGTTTCCAGAATGATATCAGCACACACTCCGGTGAAGAGTGAAAATCTCATTCTGGAAACATCCCCTAGGCTGCGGCTAAGCCATGTCTCCGGAATATCCTTTCTTCCAGGAGTGCTAGTTCTGCAAGTTTCGCAGGAGGGCTTCCGTAAAGTTTGGAAGGTACGAGATCAGATACTGGCAGAAGTAAAGCTGTGAGGACGGGGCGTGAGTCGTGCTTGGGTAGCTCATTAGGTAGAGCACTTGCCCGCGAAAGGCAAAGGTCCCGAGTTCGAGTCTCGGTCCGGCACACAGTTTTAATCTGCCAGGAAGTTTCATATCAGCGCACACTCCGTTGCAGAATGAAAATTTCATTATGCCAGTCATTCTGTAGTCACAACACTCACTAATAAACGGACCTAAGTGTTAAACAAGTTTCTAAAGTCGAGAACACCCAGGGAGAGAAGAAAATACGTCTGTCAGGATCTAGATATGTAGTGTTAACGACAGTTCAGAGTTTCATCATTTTAACGCAAGTGCTCATGCTTTTAAGATTGCAGCTTTGCTGCGGTGGTACCTTGCTGGCATTGGTGACTGTCATAGTCGGATATTTAGGGTTTAGAGTGAAGATGATGGTAGTGTTCGGCGGCAGTTCGATGTCATATTGGGAAGTTAATTGTTAAGGGAAGGATGTGCTGGCTAAGGAACTGAACAATGCAAGTTTCTTTGAAGTGGGAAAAAGCCGTATTGTTTCTGTGAAAACTGGAGCTTCTTAACTTGGTGTGACTTTCACATGTTTCAACTGCATGTCGGAAACTTTATTTGCCGATATTGCGGAGGATTTTCTAAGGAGTCCGTGAGGGGGTGAACAGAGACTATTGGTGCCGTACGTTTTCAGTCTACTGGTCGTGCAATGGAATTCAGAGAGAGGTAGGCGGCCATTATCAGAAACAACAGTGCAGAGAGTTGATCCGAGATGGTCGATTTACATTTTCTGTGTGGACAGTGGCAAAATTACGTCGCGTACAGTCCACACAGAACACCTGTGGCCGGTAGATGTGCAGATGGCAGCGCACGTGCTGGGAGAGCGGTAGTGGTGGAGGGTCGCTCAGAGCGCTGTAGGGGAAATGCCATCCTAAACTGAAGCCTACACTCATATTTATTGCAAGTATTAAGTGTGGTCCCTCCATTCCCTCTGCTTTGATTAGTATCTAAGAAGATAGTTAGCGGCTAGCCACGCGGTCTAACGCGCTGCTTCCCGAGCAGGAAGGCTTGCCAGTCTATGGCACTAATCCACCTGGTGGTGTGGGTGCCAGCCTGTGGATGGTTTTTAAGGCGGTTTCCCATCTGCCTCGGTGAATGCGGGTTGGTTCCCCTTATTCTGCCTCAGTTCCACTATATCGGCGATTGCTGCGCAAACACTGTCTCCACATACATGTACACCATAATTACTCTACCACGCAATCATCTGGTATGAGACGCTTCCGGGGGAGGGGCAGCGTCCACTGGGGGCAGAATCACACAACCACCCTGAGTTCGGTGTGGGGTGGCGGTGGGGTAGGTGGACTGATGTGGCTTGTTGTGGGGGTTGTGAACCACTGGGGGCTACGGCAGGACGAAGCCTCTCTGTAATTTCTAGGTCCCCGGTTCAATAGAAAATACACATAATGTGAGTTACAAATTTGCCTAGATGCTCTATCCATTGATACAAGTCTATCTTCTGTATGTCATGTAGCCATGCACAGTAGTCTGCTGACGCTCCTGAGGTACTTACGAATAACCCTATATTTCACACCCCTCTTCAGGTTGGAAAACGAAATGGCGGGAAATGTTATTCTAAAATTGTTAGCTCTGACTACTAAATTAATGAAAATAGCCATACATTAGTGTTTTTCACCCCGAAAAGAAGGTAGTGAAACACCTAGGTCGTTTATGAGTATATACACTGCAGTTCAGTATTTAAGCATGAAAGTAACTTTTGCACAATGTGTCGCTGCCAACTAACATAGCTCCATGAAACTAGGGCCGTGTATAGAACTGTTACAGTATAGTCGGGAAATACGCAATGACGTGAGCAGAAATGACACTTCTATTCAAAGACAATAATTATGCTGAAGTCGCCGCAACAAATAGTACCACTCGTCATTAAAAACCGCGAGAAATGGTTCTCAATAGGGTGAATGATCACCATGAATGGCAATGCTTGCTCTGCAGCTTGCTCCCAATATTGATCACAAGGTTCATAAGGAGTTCTTGTGGTATCCATCCCTGCACAAGCACGATTGACGACTACTGAGTGATCGCTGGTGCATGTGGACACACTGCAGTACCTCTGCCCCCGTCTCTTGAACACAGCTCAGGCATGCTCTATGGGATTTGAGTGTGGGCAACTGGCATGCTAGTCATTTTGCTGAATATCCTTTCGTTCCTGGAGCTCCTCCACCTCCGCTGTTAGATGCAGTCGAGTCGGATCATCAATAAGAATGCAGTCTTAGCCAACTGCACCCTGGAAAGATGTACGTGGGGAAGGGGTACTGGGCCACAAAAAGGCTGACCAGTGAGTGTACCATGTCCCATGCAACATTATGCCTCTCCAAACGATAATAAACCGAGCGAGGTGGCGCAGTGGTTAGCACACTGGACTCGCATTCGGGAGGACGACGGTTCAATCCCGTCTCCGGCCATCCTGATTTAGGTTTTCCGTGATTTCCCTAAATCGTTTCAGGCAAATGCCGGGATGGTTCCTTTGAAAGGGCACGGCCGATTTCCTTCCCAATCCTTCCCTAACCCGAGCTTGCGCTCCGTCTCTAATGACCTCGTTGTCGACGGGACGTTTAACACTAACCACCACCACCACCAAACGATAATATCTGGAGCTCCAAAACGATCATCTTCGACAATTCTGGACGTACCTTCATATGGTGAAAGATGGGAACACGTAATGCCCCAGTATCATTGGCGAACATGTTCGTTTTGGTGGTCCAGGTTGTATGATGTGGGGCGGCATAATGTTGCATGTGATTACTGACTTCTAAATCTTTGAACACAGACTAATCGGTGAATGTTATTGTGCCTCTGTACTCCTTCCCTGTATGCATATTTTCAGGTGCGCTTTGAGCCCTGAGTTCACTTCTCTGGATGGCAATACGCGACCACATCAAGCAGCGCAAGTGGAGGATCCCATGGAACGAGAGGATATTCGGCGAAATGGCTGGTCTGCTCGTTTCCCATACTTAAATGCTGTCGACTACATATGGGATGCATTTAGAAGACGTATTTTGGAGCACGTCCACATGCACCAACGAGCCTCCAGCAGTTGTCAGCTACACTGGTGGAGGAACGGAGCGTCGTATGAAAATAACTTCTTAGCAACCTTCTGGGCACCATGGGAGCACGTTGCAGAGCTTGCCTTGCCGTTAGTAGAGATGACACCCTATTAAGACCGAGCGAGGTGGCGCAGAGTTTAGCGCCCTGGACTCGCATTCGAGAGGACGTGGGTTCAAACTCACGTCCAATCATCCTGATTTAGATTTTCCGAGATTTCCATTAATCGCTTTAGGCAAATATCGTGATGGTTCCTTTGAAAGGGCACGGCCGACTTCCTTCCCGATCTTTCCCTAATCTGATGGGACTGATGACCTCGCTATTGCCGGCCGCTGTGACCGAGCCGTTCTAAGCGCTTCAGTCCTGAACCGCGCTGCTGGTACAGTCGAAGGTTCGAATCCTGCCTCGGGCATGGATGTGTGTGATGTCCTTAGATTGGTTAGGTTTAAGTAGTTCTAAGTCTAGGGAACTATTACTTCAGATGTTAAGTCCCATAGTGCTTAGAGCCATTTCAACCATTTTTTAACCTCGCTATTTGGTCCCCACCCCCAACCAACCAGCGCTATAAAGAACTATGTTTCGCTTTTTGAAATGTGTACCAGACTTCAGTGTAATTATTGTCTTTGAATAAAAGTATTATTTCTGTTCGCCTCAGTGCGTGTTTGTTTTACTTGCCTTCTATACTTCACTGCAGCAGTTCTTTCTATGTATTATCCAAGAGTCATCGAGCTATGTTACTTGGCAGTGTCACATAATCCGAAATTTCCTTCGTCCTTAGGACATCGGCGTGTATTATAAGCAGTAACGATCCCATAACACTACCTGTAGATTCTATTGAAATAATCTTCACATCTGTGCTGAAAGAGAGCAACTGAAATTCACTTGTAGTTGGGAATGACCAAGAGGGCGTTTCAGAGGTTCACTTGTTCGCGCCATGATCTGTATCACGTATTGGTAGACACTATGACTAACGCAGGCGTTTTGTTCCGGTTGTTGCAGCGTGCCAGTGCAACATGCACGCGCGCCGCTGCCGCTTCAACATGGAGCTGTACAAGTTGTCGGGGCGCGTCAGCGGCGGCGTGTGCCTCAAGTGTCGGCACTTCACGGCGGGCCGGCACTGCCACTACTGCCGCGAGGGCTACTACCGGGACCCCACCAAGCCCATCTCGCACCGCAAGGCCTGCAAAGGTAAGCCACGCCGCACTTCACTCCCAACAGGTGTCCGGTCGGCCCCCTGGTCCTGCAACACGTACCGCCAAGTTGAGATCTAACCGCGACACCGCAAAGGTAATTCCTCCGTGAGGCATCTCGCAGACCCACCGCTATTACATTACATAACCTACCGGCCCAATATCTCACCATGGAATCTCTCACCTTGCAATTCTTTGTCACTGGAGTCTCTAAAAGGTTGTGTAATGATACCGCCAAGTTATGTCGATTACGTCCTCTCACGGAATGTCTTGGGGGTAGCTGTACTGGGTTGTCTGATACACTACCGGCCATTAAAATTGCTACACCAAGAAGAAATGCAGATGACAAGCGGGCATTCATTGGACAAATATATTATACTATAACTGACATGTGATTACATTTTCATGCAGTTTGGGTGCATAGACCATGAGAAATCAGTATCCAGAACAACCACCTCTGGCCGTAATAATGGCCTTGATACGCCTGGGCATTGAGTCAAACAGAACTTCGATGGCGTGTACAGGTAGAGCTGCCAATGCTGCTTCAACACGATACCACAGTTCATCAAGAGTAGTGACTGGCTTACTGTGACGAGCCAGTTGATCGTCCACCATTGACCAGACGTTTTTAGTTGGTGAGAGATCTGGAGAATGTGCTGGTCATGGCAGCAGTCGAACATTTTCTGTATCCAGAAAGGCCCGTAGAGGATCTGCAACATGCGGTCGTGCATTATCATACTGAACTGTAGGGTTTCGCAGGGATCGAATGAAGGATAGATCCACGGGTCGTAACACATCTGAAATGTAACGTCCACTGTTCAAAGTGCTGTCAATGCGAACAAGAGGTGACCGAGACGTGTAACCAGTGGCACCCCATACCATCACGATCGGTGATACGCCAGTATGGCGATGACGAATACACGCTTCCGATGTGCGTTCACCACGATGTCGCCAAACACGGATGCGACCACCGTGATGCTGTAAACAGAACCTGGATTCATCCGAAAAAATAACGTTTTTCCATTCGTGCACCCAGGCGCAGGCGCTCCTGTCTGTGATGAACCCACCGATTTCATATTCCGCTAACAGTCATTGGATCTCGACCAACGCGAGCAGCAATGTCGCGTTACGATTAACCGCAATCGCGATAGGCTACAATCCGACCATTATCAAAGTCGGAAACGTGATAGTACGCATTTCTCCTCCTTACGCGAGGCATCACAACAACGTTTCACCAGGCAACACCGGTCAACTACTGTTTGTGTACGAGAAATCAGTGCCGGCCACGGTGGCTGAGTGGTTCTAGGCGCTTCAGTTCCGAACCGTGCGACTGCTACGGTCGCAGGTTCGAATCCTGCCTCGGGCATGGATGTGTGTGATGTCCTTAGGTTAGTTAGGTTTAAGTAGTTCTAAGTTCTAGGGGACTGATGACCACAGATGTTAAGTCCCATAGTGCTCAGAGCCATTTGAACCATTTTTGAGAAATCGGTTGGAAACTTTCCCCATGTCAGCACGGAGCACGTTGTAGGTGTCGCCACCGGCGCCAACCTTGTGTGAATGTTTTGAAAAGCTAATCATTTGCATATCACAGTTGCAAATTAGTGCAAAGAATCTGCTTCGAAAGTTTTGGTGCAGTAAAAATGGCGCCAATTTTGGACGCTAGACGGGACACCATGATTCCCGATAGTGTGGCGCCAAGGGCACAGTACACAATGCGCTTTCCATGCTGTGGACACTATGTGGTCGCGTCTTCCCTACAATCTGTAGGTGATGCTTCCCCCGGGCGTGTGCAAGACGGCGGTCAGGGTTGGTTCCTTCAGGACAGCCTCGTTTGAGTTTGTATCTTCAGACAGGTGGTTGGAGAGACGTTCAAGAGACAAATGTAAACGGCGAAGCTACACGGTCCAGTCACATTAGTGTGACCACCTGTGAAAAGCATGAATAACCTCCTTTTGCAGCGCGGGCGTGCAGGAAGAGTCGCGATTGGTTCAAATCCGGAGAGCTTGGTGGTCAGGGGAGTTCGGTGAGCTCATCCCGCTCCTCTTCAAACCATGTCCGTACACTGCGTGCTGTTGAGGGGTTGCATTGTCCTGCTGGTGGGTAATATCGTGCCGAGAAAAACAAACTGCATGTCAGAGAGGACAGGGTCCCCAAGGTTATACGCATACTTGTCTTGATCCATTTGCCGTCAAGAATGACAAGATCGTCTAGGGAATGCCACGAAAATATTCCCCAGACCATGAGTCTCCTTCCTCTGGCCTCGATCCTTCTGGCGATTGTTGCAGGACTGTACACGCCATCCGCCCGATGGAGCCTAAAACGTGGTAGTCTTAAACGGCCACCTGTTGTCACTCAGTGGATCGGTATTGGCATGAAAGGAAGCAAGGAAGCCTGGTTTAACGTGCCGTCGACATCGAGATCATTATAGACCGAGCACAAGCTCGGATTGGGTTAAGGACGGGGAAGGAAGTGGACTGTGCGCTTTGAAAGGAACCTTCCCGTCATTTGCCTGGAGTAATTTAGGGAAATCACGGAAATCCTAAATCTGGATGGCCGAACTGAAGCGCCTAGAACCGCTCGGCCGCCGCGGCCACCAAACACTGTTCTGTCACACACTGTATAGTTTAAACACGGCAGCACGCAAGCAGTTTACAGACTCCGCCTTTTCGGAAATGGTTGCACCATTGGCCTGAAAGCCAACGATCATGTCCGTTTGGACTTGAGACGCTTTGTATACCCTCCACTGTTATCGCTACCACCTGACGTCAGTGAGTGGTAATTGCATGTTGACATCGAAAAATAGGCCGTATCACGTTAATGTGAGTGGACCGTGTATAAGGCCTCCAGTGTCTCGTTGAAAGTCAGCTGAACGGTCGTTCTCGATCCATTTCCAGCTACACTGCACGCCAACATCTAAGGCGAGCCTTCTCATCATTACCTTCTCTTGCCTTATACCCTAAATGCTCCGCTTACAAACTTTTTTCGCTTCACATTCCCACAACGCTACCAGGCGCATTCAGTATCATGAATGGCAGCACCCATAACGCTTTACCCCGTTCGTTTCTTTCTATTCGTGTACTCATAAGCGTAACACACCCGCAAAGAATATGTGGAATTCCTTAAGGAACAACTTCCACAGAATCAAGCAGTTCCTACAAAACCCAAATAGAGGGAGAAGCTCAGAAATATTTAGCGTCTCGGACTACTTGCGTATACATAAAAACAGTTATAACATTTCTAGGATTTTTATGTTCCAGAGACGCTATTCGTCTTCCTGAGATTCTGTTTACATCTCCGTAACCATGCATCAGTGTCGCCACAGCAGCCCGCTGTTCCGTTTGTTGATTCTGCAGTTTTACGTTTCTAAGCAACGTGCCCTATTTCAGTTTTCTACCGCCATTACTGCTATACGCCGACGTTGCTTTCCAAGTAGCGTCGTAGTTCGGCAAACATCAGCTTCATTATTCCTGTTCCACGGAACTAAGATGCAGCCGGCGTACCAGCAACTTTTAACTTTCCGCATTCTGTACGTCTCCATAAAGGTAGGTAAGAGAGACACATTTCATTTAATATTTTTCCCACTACCGCTATCTCTTTGATCATGTAACAATGTAAACAGTTAATTGTCGCATTTGGTACTGAAGTTAACAGTTTAAAGAATAGAGAATTCAGCTCTTAATATTGTGATTTAGTTGCCCCACGTAAGGCGTTTATCATATTCACAGGTACACTCTTCCGGGAGAATATTGGCATAGTATCAGTTACAGCAACCTCTGAATATTTACCATTATTCATTTTGATTCACCTAGGAAACTGAAGCAAAAAAAGCAACGTTTTCAAAACTTAGGTACCAGTTACAAAAAATAGTTTCCTTTAATAATAAACTTTGTTATGTCAGAGTAACAAAACGATTTTTACTACTAATTTATTTAAGGGACTCTGTAGCTCAGATTTGTAAATTCTCGACGGAAACTTTTTTCTCACAATTTTCAAACCGCAGATAAAACAACACGGTTATTGAATAATACAATCGATTAACGGAGAGAGTGCACTCCTGGCTGAAATGAACGAGAGACCTTCGATTGTTATTAGTTCTGAGGGATAGTTTAGGACTAACTTTGTACAACACCATAAGGTAGATGAAATAACATAGATATTATTACTTTAAAAGTACATTCTAGGTGAAACTAAGGGAATTATTGTTTAATGTCATGTCGACGTCGAAGTTATTAAACACGAAGCATGAGGACGTGTTGAGGAAGAATACATAACGAAATATGCTCTGCCCTACTCTAAGGAACCTTTCCACTATTGCCTTGATTAGTTTTAGTGAAACTACTGAAACTACGGGTATTTAAACACTACTCTCGCTGAATACGCGTCCAATGCCTTAAATGCTATGCCACCTTTTTCCGTGTTTGGCGGTTAGTCCTATTTTTGCTCCGTTCATTGTCCACCAACTGAACGACGAGGAGCGTGGCATTTTTTGGAAGCGAGTGAAAGCATTCGAAATGACTTTGTTTACTAATTCGTATCTTTGTTAACAAGTTATTTAAATTCAGTATTGCTTGGTTCGTTCACTGTGGAATTAGTGAGCAGCTGTTACTTGATACATGCCACGGATAATGACTATGCGTAGTGACGTTGAAAGTTTCCTTTAACTCTTTTCACTTGATTTATGATTTCGTACTGGCTCGGTTGGTTGGAACTGTGCTGCTGTTAAGCTTCCGCTGACTGCGTACATTTCCAAATGCGAGAGAAAACAAATATATCTGCCTGCGAGAATAGTACATGAATTTGGCCTTGTTTTATAATCTTTCTAAGGTGTGCAAACTGATTAAAACCTGAACTTTACTCTTAATCTCTTCAATTAAGCAAAGTGACCCCTGTGCGTAATGATCTGCGAAATAATGCTGTTCATGAAGAGATCCCTGTGCGCTGATAATTTTCGGACCAAACTGACTCTGAAATAAAAATATCATACCTGGTAATGTAATTGCTTGGAAACGCGGTGCTTGCTGCTCTACGTTGCGCCAGCTGCAGATTTCTAAGCACAGTTGCTGAGAGCTTAGTGCAATGCTCCAGACAACAAATAAACTATTTTATACACATCACTGAGTGAGACACGCTTTAAATGAAATTGACTTGGATCGAGGATATGGACTGTGCTATTAGATGAAATATTTCTTTAACAAATTATCTGATGTAATATTACTTGTAAGAAATTAATGTTACGACACTCATTAACATTGACGAAGGGCAACATTGATACCAAACTCTTACTATCACAAATGTCAGACAAATCATCAATATACATGAAAAATACCTTACAGTGAAAATTATTCAATCTTTAATGAAAAATCTAAAGGTCCCTGATATGTATGTCTCATACAACAATGATTCTAACCACTCGCGACTGCAGTGCCAATAGAAATATATTACCTTAATTCCTTTTCACACGCTTTTCATATTAAATCACTAACCAAATATTACTCCTCTGTTTCACAATATTCAACCACGAATCATTTTACTTAAACACCGTTGCACTTAACTTTACCTCTATGTTGCCAGGAGTCCTCTGCTCGGCGCCTTTCTCACTGCTACTCTCACTATAGGACATGCGCGCTCATCGCTGCCAAGATGACAAAACAAACCACGTCTTCCAGCGACACAGCTACTCTGTCCAAAGACTGCGCGCGAATGATGATGTTGTTGTGGTCTTCAGTCCTGAGACTGGTTTGATGCAGCTCTCCATGCTACTCTATCCTGTGCAAGCTTCTTCATCTCCCAGTACCTACTGCAACCTACATCCTTCTGAATCTGCTTAGTGTATTCATCTCTTGGTCTTCCGAATAGCCGGCCGTGGTGGCCAAGCGGTTAAAGGCGCTACAGTCAGGAACCGCGCGACCGCTACGTTCGCAGGTTCGAATCCTGCCTCGGGCATGGATGTGTGTGATGTCCGTAGGTTAGTTAGGTTTAAGTAGTTCTAAGTTCTAGGGGACTGATGACCTTAGAAGTTAAGTCCCATAGTGCTCAGAGCCATTTGAACCATTTTTTTCTTCCGAATAATCGCGAATAATAAGCGATTCAAAATTGTCGCTTAGTGTCTGAAACATCCAAAGTATGTACAAATTTCAGAAATGCAAATAACGAACTCCCAACAAATTGTTTCAACATACAACCATGACTGTTACGCTTATGCTGTCTGACTCTTTCATCTAGGCGCTACAGTCTGGAGCCGCGTGACCGCTACGGTCGCAGGTTCGAATCCTGCCTCGGGCTTCCCGCGCCCGGGTTCCCGGGTTCGATTCCCGGCGGGGTCAGGGATTTGCTCCGCCTCGTGATGACTGGGTGTTGTGTGATGTCCTTAGGTTAGTTAGGTTTAAGTAGTTCTAAGTTCTAGGGGACTGATGACCACAGATGTTAAGTCCCATAGTGCTCAGAGCCATTTGAAGCATTTGTGTCAAAATGTGGACCCGCTAGAATTAAAGCAGGCTGGGAGTATTGTGCTGTAGGTGAGGTAACGGGTGAGTTGTGGCGCCCTGAAAATATTCTAAGTTCGGAGTTGGCGTGGCCGCGTTGGGGCCTCTCAGCGAGCCGCGGCTCGTCTGTGGCCGCATGGTGCCGAATGTTAGCCGGGGTCCAGGGACCGCGTGGCTGGAAATTCTATGCTGATGCTGTGTCGATGAAGGAGATATGCCAGGAGTGCCAAAGATGGCGGACTTTGTGAAACCTTAATGGCAGACATTTCACAGTTCTTATAGAAATTAATAGTAGCCAGATGAATTGAGATACCTCAAAAAGAAACATGTACTCTACCATTATTTGCATGAAGATTTTGATGGTGTAATCAGATTTTCAGTATCTTTATTAGTTTAAAGTTTAGTATCTGACTGTAAATTATACAAGTAACACCCAGCAACGAACTTCCAAAATCTAAACGTCGAGTTTGTCGATCGACGCGTCTTTAGAAAGCTATTAGTGTAAAGCTAAATTAGTATAAATTACAGGCATGTAACTGTAATAGTACATGAGTTACTGGAGGTGAAAGTGGCCGATTACTATCGATCGCGTGAGGCCATAAGTACTCCACAGTTACACGAAAAAAACGGTAGCAGCATGCTTCTAAATATATTTATTCATCTATGTCTTTGTTTAGCCGGCCGGTGTGGCCGTGCGGTTCTAGGCGCTTCAGTCTCGAACTGCGTGGCCGTTACGGTCGCAGGTTCGAATCTTGCTTCTGGCATGGATGTGTGTGATGTCCTTAGGTTCGTTAGGTTTAAGTAGTTCTAAGTTCTAGGGGACTGATGACCACAGATGTTAAGTCCCATAGTGCTCAGAGCCATTTTAACCATTTTTTTTGTCTTTGTTTATATCCAATATATACTATTCAAGAAGAAATTCGTCAGTTATTTACTGTGTTTTAGAAAGCACAGAGACATTAGGCTACTGGGTTACTTCTATTCTATTCCTTTGATATATGTTTATTTAGTTTGTTTATGTATTTAATAATGTATGGTAGAGTGTGTTTATGGTCCAGCCATGGAAATATTTATTTAATTTCAAGTTATTTAAATGTAAATAGAGTATTTACAATGTGTTTCATTATGTTTGTGAGTGTACATTGGCTTGGAGACAGGGGGGAACGCTCTAGCCAATCACAGCGTCCGTTCCAAAAAGGACACGTGGAGAGACTGTGTGGGAGTGCGGCGCGAGAGTACAGTACGGGAGAGGGCATGGGAGGGTCCTGGACAATATGGCGCGACGGACGCTTGGCCACGGGAAAGGCTTGGGGAGTGGAGCAGTTTTTGCATGGTCGCGGGAGATGAAATATTTCCTAGTGCCGTCTTGTGCACATGTGAGATTTCCGTGGCTTCTGCAGTTAAGACGTAGTGCGCGTTTAGAAGTGAATATGTCGCGAGCTATGTTGTTGCTCCTAACTAATTATGTAAACTAGGAATCTATTGTTTCCCTGTTATTCAACCTATATTTTATTTAATTTCTGGACCATCGACACCAATAAGTGTTTTACAGTAATAAAGGACATTCTTAAACGAACTTCCGCTATCATACCCATCTTTTAAAGTCGTTAAAATAGTAGCTGCAGAATTTATTTAATTGCGAACTTTCATTTATAAATTTCTGTATAACATTCAAAATTCGGAATTGCTGATTGATAGGAACCTTCGACCATTCGATTCATGTGTATATTCATATTGTATACTGTAGACTCAGCAGTATTTGGCTTGTAATGCGGCAACTACGTATCCCAACCCCTAGACAACGAAACCAGCCAAAACTTTTAATATTTCAACTCTGAGTCTGAGGGTACGTAGTTGAGGGCCACCACCACACCAGATTTAACTTTTTTTTATTTAAAAGCCAGCAAACAGGAGAGCTCAGTGACTTCGAACGTGGACTAGTCATTCACAGTCAGCTCAGTAACAAATACATTACAGACATTTCAATGCGTCTAAAGCTGCCCGAGTTGACTTATGGTGATGTGTTTGTCAATTGCAAACGAGAAGGCATAACCACACCTAAAGCAAGACCAGGCAGACACCATGCACTGTCGAGCATTGCACAGGGTGGTTGTAAAAATTGGTATGAAATTAGTGGAAGGAATCATTTGTGAGTTCCTGTGTGCTACGAGCAGTCCATCTGGCAGAGTGACTATGTGTCGAGAATTTAAAAGAATGGTATACAATCCCATAAGCCACACATTTCTTTACTCGGTGCTAAGCAGCGCTTGAGCTGGTGTAAAGAACGACGGCATTGGGCAGTAAGTGGCTGTAAACGAGTGATTTGGAGTGATAACTACGCTATACCCTGTGGCACTGCAATGAGAAAGTTTGGATTTGACTAATGTCTGGAGAAAATTACGTGTCGTTGTGTGTAATGCCAAGTGTAAAATACAGGGGAGGCGCTGTTGCAATATGGTGTTGTTAGGGTCTGGTGCCCTCCTTGCCCTTAAGTAAACGCAAATGCGACAATTTGCAACATTATGTACTGCGCAAATCTGAGAAACACTTTAAAGACGATGACTGTTTCAGCGTGTCATAAAGCAGCGCCTGTGAGGCAGTGGTTTGCGGATGACAGTAGTCTTGAAAAGGACTGGCCTATCCTGAGTCCCTACCTGAAAACAACGGAAGACCTGTGGAATGAGGATGCAAAAGGAATTAAGGGGGGACGTTGATGAAAAATACACACTATTTAAAAAATTCAAGAAATCCACTGTTTTGGAGATATGGCTTTGAAATTTTGTACCACTCTACATGAAAGTAACACATTTACACACAAAATTCTTAGATTATATATATTCAACATTTTTTGAATGAAATTCGAAGTTTTATTTTCAAAAAACAATGTATGTCCCTTTTCCTCAAAGTATTCATGAGATTTCTACAAAAATTTCTCTGTTTCATTTCTTTATACGTTGTAAGCTTCTCTCATGAGGTTTTTGGAGTAGTACAAATAGGAGAATTTTCATAATTTTTTAATTATAATTCCACAAGTACAATTTTAAATTAATGCAAAATTTTAAGCACTTTGCCCAAATCTCAGCTTGCAATCCGAATTTCAAAATTTGCTCTTGAGGCAACGTTTTTTTAGGTTTGCAGAAATATATGTACAAAATTTCATAATTCTAGCGTTCATAGAATCTGAGGAAAAGGTAAATAAACTTTAAAAAAAAACAGGCTTTTCAGGAAACGCAATTTTAAACTCAACCTAACTTTTTTCCTTATGTCACTTCTTCAGAAGGCACCACATTTGTACTCTGGGTCGTCTTTCCCTTCAAGGCTTGTATTCTGGTTTCTTGTTGTTTATCCTCTTTCCTTTACCAGGTCTTCAACCGACTTTGCAGCTGCAGAGACGCGCTGTAAATCTACTTTTCTCAGGATGTCTTGAATAAAATTTCCTATCTTGAAGCCCGTTCTTTCTAATACCTTCATCCTCCTGACGTTCCCATCATTAAATACAATAACTGCATCATAAGTTGCAATTCTGACAACTGTGGCAAATGCAAATGTGTTTTTAGGGCATCGTTTTGGGTTTTGCCATGAACATACTTTTTGAAAAGTGCAGGATCAGCCAAAGATGATCTATAAAACCAAAGAGTACCTATTACGGCCTTCTAGATGTGTCCCCCACACGTTTCGTTGAAAGTAATACACAGAATCGTTGTTCACTGAGCTGGTATTGAAGTGCTGTTCCAAAACGTGGGCGTGGAAGCGAGGCCGTGTCACACCTTTAATTAATTTTCAGGCACTTCGGATGCGATTTCAACATTGAAACTTTGAGAAAGTATTGTCCGTGAGGTGTACTAACAAATAAAAAATAAATCGAAAGTTGACATTTTTGGTCAGTTTCATCAACTTCTCCCTCAAAGACAGTAGGTGCCAGTAGGTACTGATTTAAGTCAACGAGGAAAGTTGAAAATTTGTGCCAGATCTGGATTTGGACCCGTGTCTCCTATTAACTAGGCAGATGCACTGAACACTAGGCCATCTGGACAAATTGGTTATCATGACTGCATGGACTACGCGGTGCGGCACAAATTTTTAGTTTTCCTCATCGTTTTAAATCAGTGCCCAGTGGCAGCTTCTGTCTTGATCTGTCGCAGCTGCAGGATCAAAATGGTGTTCACATATATAATTAAGGCGAGGATGGCCACTGATTCTATCAATGAAGGTGCACACCAAGCTCGAACTTGTTGCATCGTTATCAGAATAACACAGGCACTTCAATATCGTATTTATCTGCAGATACCGGGCAATCGACTGTCAAGTACAACGTCTGACGTGTACAGGAATATACATAATGAATGTACGAGTACGGGTCGTAGACGCATGGTTGATGACATATGGAAGTTTGGATCTGGTGTTGACTCGTGCACGGGTAGCCAAATGGTAAGGAGACCACTCCCGATAGGCGGGAAACCCGGGTTCGAGCCCTGGACCGCCACAAATTTTCATCGTCGTCATTCCATTCTACAGCTGATGGTTGTCCTTATTCGCAACTGTGAATACATTTAACGTGCTTATGGGAATTAGCGGATTGTTGCGGGCAATGAGGATAATGGGCAAGTGGCACTAAATCATTAGTGCGTGGATAAGTTTAGATTTTGGATGTGACAGGAGGCGTGTTATGGTCGTCCATGTACTTGCGGTCTTTTTCAACTTTCCCCATTGATTTAAATCATTGCCCACTGGCGGCTACTGTCTTTAATTCATTGGTATCTTGATTCATAGTGGCTACATGATCAAAATGGTGTCTGTTGTTTCGGATATGTTCAAAAGAACAAATACAACGGATATACTCTTCGAGATGAGTTAGAACTTCGACTTAAGTTCAACCCATCATAAAGGTGTTAGAATTTTTTGATAGGATAGAGTTCTAATAATATTTCAAAAACCAACTTCAAGGAGGAATCTAGGAATGTTTTTCACCGAAGCGCCGAAGAAGCGGGCATAGGCATGCGTATTCAAATTCAGAGATGTGTAAATAGGCAGAATACGGCGCTGCGGTCGGCAACAACCATATAAGACAACAAGTATCTGGCACAGTTGTTGGATCGGTTACTGCTGCTACAATGACAGGTTATCAAGATTTAAGTGAGTTTGAACGTGGTGTTTGCTGTGTTGGCAGAAGAGCCAACACCGTGTTGCTACAGGAGGCCGAAATGCACGCGTTTAATTACACGCAGACTGGCGTGAGGTCTGGAACAGTTCAATGTAATTAATATAGCCAATAAGGTACGCTGTTGCTGGAATACTTAACTTTAATCCATAATCGGTGTACATCGCTCTTGACTGTACATTAATAATAAGCTCAATATAACTGGTAATGGCGCCTTGCTAGTTCGTAGCAATTGACGTAGCTGAAGGCTATGCTAACTATCGTCTCGGCAAATGAGAGCGTATTTGTCAGTGTAGCATCGCTAGCAAAGTCGGCTGTACAACTGGGGCGAGTGCTAGGAAGTCTCTCTAGACCTGCCGTATGGCGGCGCTCGGTCTGCAATCACTGACAGTGGCGACACGCGGGTCCGACGTATACTAATGGACCGCGGCCGATTTAAAGGCTACCACCTAGCAAGTGTGGTGTCTGGCGGTGACACCACATTATTACAGCCGGCGCACGAGCAATGGGACGCAGCATCTCCGAGGTAGCTTGAAGTGCGAATTTTCCCGCACGACCATTTCACGAGTGTACCGTGAATATCAGGAGACCGGTAAAACATCAAATCTTTGACGTCGCAGCGGCTGGAAAAAGATCCTGCAAGAACGGAACCAACGACGACTGAAAAGAATCTTTCTGTGTGACAGAAGTGCAACACTTTAGCAAATTGCTGCAAATTTCAATTCTGGGCCATCAACATGTGTCAGCGTGCAAGCCATTCAACGAAATATAATCGATATGGGCTTCCGGAGCCAAAGGCCCACTCATGTACCCTTGATGACTGCACGACAGAAAGCCTTACGCCTCGCCTGGGTCCGTCCACACCGACATTGGACTGTTGATGACTAGAAACATGTTGCCTTGTCGGACGAGTCTCTTTTCAAATTGTATCGAAAGGATGGACGTGAACGAGTATGGAGACAACCTCATGAATCCATGGACCCTGCATGTCAGCAGGGGACTGTTAAAGCTGGTGGAGGCTCTGTAATGGTATGGGACGTGTGCAGCTGGAGTGATATGGGCCCCTGATGCGTGTGGATACGATTCTGACAGGTGACACGGCAATCCTGTCTGATCACCTGCATCCATTCATGCCCGTTGTGCATTCCGACGGACTTGGGCAATTCTAGCAGGACAACGGGACACTCCACACGTCCAGAATTGCTACAGAGTAACTCCAGGAACACTCTACTGAATTTAAAGACTTCCGCTGGCCACCAAACTCCACAGACATGAATATTATAGAGCGTATCTGGGATGACTTGCTACGTGATGTTCAAAAGAGCTCTCCACCTCCTCGTAATCTTACGGATTTATGAAGAGCCCTGCAGGATTCATGGTGTCAGTTCCCTCCAGATAGCAGTGGAGTCCATGCCACGTCGTGTTACGACACATCTGCGTGCTCGTGGAGGCCCTACACGATATTAGGCAGGTGTACCGATGTCTTTGGCTCTTCAGTGTATAACCTCCTATGTATCGCTCCAGGAGTGACTGCGAAGGCCAAGTTAGGCTAATTACATCGCACACAGAGGCGTCCAAAACAGTTAATCTTCCAGAACCCCGTACGTAAATGGAACAGAAAGCAGCTCCAGGAAATGGTACAGTGGCCATTATCCTCTGCCATGCTCTACACAGTGCTTTTGCAGTGTTCAGATGTAGATGTGGTATGCTGAAGCTCTCCAGGATCGGAATGGGTCACAGGATCTCTACTTGTAAATAGCGGCAGACCTACTGTTCTCTGCAATAGTTGTTTCCAGCGGGCTCCCAGATTTCTTGTTGCCTTTAGCAATGCTCCGACGCTGGAGAGCAGAATTGGAACCATGAGTGGGGCTTGTGGGTGGAGGGTGGCGGATTGCTCGCTGTCTTGGTGCGCCGGTGTTCATTAAGCCGTCTGCCAAGAGCCCCGCCGGGTGCAGGGAATGCGCGTTGCATTCTCCAGTTTGGAACAGAGCAGCAGCAGCAGCGCCCCGCCGCGGAATGTAATCTGCAGAATGCGCTCGGATGCCGGGCACGTCCTCGCGCGGCTGTTACGTGCGTGGGTGGCCGGGCGGGTGGTCGGGCGCCGCGTGGCACAGGTTTTGTCGCGTCTCTGTTCTGTCGCGCTCATCTCGCCCGGGCGTGCCGAAGCGCAGAGGAGGCAAGAACTGCAAGGGCCGCCTCTGTTGAAGTAGTCTGCGGGGTAGTTTAACTTGCACCGCCACTGTATTCGTCATTAATTAGCTGCAGGTAGTGTCTGCAATTTTGTGATAGGCTGACGGACTGTTTTAAGCGAACGTAGTTACAGTAGTCGCGTGACTGGGTGTTAGAATGCTCGTCAAGATCATACAGCGGCATCGAGATACAGGCTCTTATGACGATCGTCCTCACTCAGGAACATCCAGGGAAATATCAGGAAGCCAGGAAAAGTATTTGGTAGTGACCATTAGACGTAATACTTTCAAAACTGCCCGTGAACTGACTGCCGAACTAAACGCAACTAGGGATACACTAGTGTGTCAGTCTACAGTAAGGCGGCGCCTGGCAGGAAACAACATCTAGGGTTATGTAGCAGTAAGGAAACCATTGTTGCGCCCTGTTAACAAGAAGAAAAGGCTTCAGTGGGCTACGAAACAGCGACATTTGACAGTAGGGGATTAGGAAAGAGTCTTGTTCACTCATGAATCCAAGTTCGAAATATCTGGAAGTAAACGCCGTAAGTTCGTAGTTCGCACGCCGTTTACCCCATGAACGCTTGAATCCTCAATGCATAATCTCAACTGTGCACCATAGGGGGAGTTCTGTGGTGGCATGGGGATTTTTTTTGTAGGGAATAAAGTCGGAGATTTGGCGAAACTAGATAGAAAAATGAACCAACAGAATTATTATGCCATTCTTCAGCGTCATGACAAGACGTCAGTTTTGCGTCTGATTGGGAAAGGGTTTGTCTTGCAGCAAGACAATGTCCGGAAACATACACTCCGCATGTGTCAGATGTGAAGCCTCTAGAGGTCCAGAAAATTTCGAAAAACATGGAATGGCCTCCCCAGTCCTGTGACTGTAACCCAGCCGAGCTACCATGGTGTGGGATGGACAGGACTATACGAAAATGGGGATCTGTGAGTGGGACACACTTGTGGGAGGTCCTGCAGCAAGAATGGAGACTAACTCCAACTGAAAGCCTGGTAAAAGCGACTCACGCATGCGGAGAGTTGCAAATCAGTCATTAAAGCAAAGCGTAGCTATTCTGAAGAATCTAAAATTCAATAGTTTGATCTATCTATTGGCCGGCCGGAGTGGCCAAGCGGTTCTAGGCGCTACGGTCTGGAACCGCGCGACCGCTACGGTCGCAGGTTCGAATCCTGCCTCGGTCATGGATGTGTGTGATGTCCTTAGGTTAGTTAGGTTTAAGTAGTTCTAAGTTCTAGGGGACTGATGACCTCAGAAGTTAAGTCCCATAGTGCTCAGAGCCATTTGGACCATATATCTAATGCATTTCTTGAGCTCAGGAAAGATGTAGAAAACAATAAATTGCCGCTTTATAACGTACGAGTATTTCCTTTCCATTGTCCATAATCACTCGGTGTTTCTAAACTTATGGAGGGCAGTGTACGTGCTACTAACAATACGCAAAGAATTTTCAGCCGACGTCTGAGCGAGCTAAGGCGCAAGTGTTCGTTGAATTCTGCAAGTCTTACTTCTGCAACAGCCTCTCTTCTAGAAATGCGGTGCCCGCTTGGCATTAAGCTGACGCGCCACTGCTGTAGCTTTTGCAGCAGAATCCTAGCGAACAAGTCGAGTATGGTCACGCAAAGGTGTTTCGGAACCTGTTCCAACGGCATTTGTCGGTGCCCGTAAGATACGACCGATGCGTATTTAGACATGGTCGCTTGTTACTGGCAAATTATGACTTGGCGGCGTGTCTGATTAATGCGTTTATGCAGTAATGCGCGACGACTTAGATTACCATCCCACATCGTGCACACACTCTGTGGCTAGCGGTCGTTACATTAGCGGGGCAGACCCTTTCTCAGCACAGTGGAAGCGTAGTAGTGTGATGGAACTTTACGATGAGGGTGGAGAAAGTGAAGAGATGTGCATGTGTGTTTACTTATAGGGTTAAGCTAAGTTAATTATTCGCCAACGGAAACTTTCTTCCAAACTGCAGTGTATAGCCTATATGGGAACGTCTTAGAGACTTGCCATAATTCAACGGGCCTTGTATCTTTTGTTCGTCTGGCCTCGTAAGATATGACATCAACCACGGCCGCCTGTATTAGAGGCCAGAGTCGTCAAGCTGAGAACGTCGTGTCCTGTGACGTCAGTAGGCCGGCTAGCGTGACCAGCTAGGGCGAGACAAGTTTAGATTTCGTCGAATGCAGACGACGTGTCAGATATAAATACGGAATCACTTTCTTTTTTTTGTAGATTTGGTCCCTATAAACAACACAGTAACCTAGAAAAGCTAATTTCTCGCAGTATTACGCCGACTTTATGTCGGAATTACGCATTTTATTCTCGTTTCCTTGCAACGATGAACTTTTCAATAACTCACACGTGCTTCATAGCAGTATATTATGACGTTTCTTACCCGAGATTTGGAGATACAAGTTCAGCAAACAATTTTGTGAGGTGCCTACTAACATTATTTGCAGACTTGCAATTATTTCAGTCTGTTATTTGAAATGTATTATCATGTTCCTTCCTATATAAATGACAAACTAATATAAAAGATTCTGACAGCTGCAACATATCTTTCACACCTTTATATATGAGGGTGGCATAATAATAATAATTTTTAACGAATGTTTTTTGTGTATTGTTCATTAGTATGTTAGATTTTTTTTAATCACAGGTCTTCAGAAAAATCTATAGTATAAAAGAATATCTTATTCTCTTTAACACTAACACTCCACTTTCCTACACTGTTTATTGTATCCTGGTACTCAGCACACAAACACTGAAAATTTGCAATAATGTCCTCATTTAGCATGGCTTCATCCTTCTCTTCATGGTGTGCACGCTTCCTTCTTATTTCTGGGTCACACCTCTCTGGAGGCTGCACCTTACTTAAATACGATGGTAACCCAGGGAATATTTTTGGCACAGCTTCTGGTAAAAGCAATGGCCTTTGACGAGGAAACTCGTGACAGTTCCCTTCGGAGTCCTTGTAAATCTCCACTCTTGATACATCACATTCTTCAAAATGTTTAATGCAAACAACACTTCTATTTGATGGAGTCCAGTCCTCTCTGGGGATATTTCTTGTCCATCGTTTTCTGTTTTCCTCTTCAGTAGGGAATCTGAACATTGAGAAGTAACCCTCTTCCTTGCTGGATTTGTAGTTGCTATTGCAACCAGGAACACAACATTTTTCTGGCATCTGCAAATAGAATGATGCATTAATTGCTAACATCTTAAATCAAAATACTATTTTGTAAAAATAGTAAATGAGAATTTGAGGGGACTGGTTTTTTTCTACTGCTTGGACATCACGAAACACAAGTCTACAAATAGAATCATATGTGTAGAAATATTCGTAATATTAACACAAAATCACTTAGGAGAAGATTCTGATACTAAACTTATGAATTCAAAACTTTGTTTTCAAATTGTATGTAGAATATAGTAGAACTTTTTTTTGCAATTGTGTAGACGAAAGTCGTTCACGTAGCACACTTGCACATATACATGTAAAAACACTACAAACTTCACAGGATTGTATACTTACATTGTGTTATATCTTCGACTGTAGTCACGACTAGTTGCCATAATTTTTGCAGAGTCCATTGTAGCATAATTACACTGTAATGTCGGATAAAACAGACACCGCGAAAGTACGTAAACAAATGCTTCCGTTCGCTACTTTATAGCCACAGCCATGCGGTAGGCCTTAACGTAAAGTTGCCACATTTCAGTCCTCCGGCCTCTAATACAGGCGGCCGTGCATCAACCAAACATCAGATCCGTATTAGAGGTGATATAAATTTCTCTCACACCAGCCATTTGTTGGGAGGTCTACGATTTAATTTGGACGTATATCCATTGTCTTATTTTGCCTCTGATCACATTAAAAAACCATTCTCAGAAGTAAAAGAAGCGATACTTCAGAGAAAAAAGTAGTCCAGCGTGCAGAGCATGTTGTGTTCCCTGCATCTACTGTTAGATGTGCTTGTGCCGGGCATTCGGCGGAGTGTTTGTGTGCTCGCCATGTTCCAGGATGTGTCTTTAATGTTACCTAAGACGATTAGACTTCTTGAGTCATGACATCGGCGCAGTTCTGTGAGTATTACCTACAAAGACAGTCGGGAAATTTTCATTTGACGATCATCAGGGACTAACTGGAAGTTGGAACTAGACAGCAAGTTGTGCCGGAATTGCTCATCAGCAGCCAGTAGCTGTAAATGATTCGCCTCCTATGTTTGCTGTCTGTTGTACGTGGGGTTTATACGGGTAAGATTTATTATCGGCACAACAGTAAAAACAGGCATCGAACCTTTCCCCAAACTACAAGCCTACAAACGACATCTATCAGCAATCAAAATAAAAGATTTTTCCAAAGAATTAGCAAAACAAAGCTGGGATGAAGTGTATAAGGAAACCAATGTCAATATGAAACACACTAAATTCTCCACATTATTTAAACTTAATTTTGAAAAGCCATTTCCAAAAGTATGCATGTCGGTATCAACATCTGACAAAAACAGATGGATAACAGCAGGTATTAAGAAGTCCTCCCAAACACTTACGTACTTCAGTTCCATGAAAAAGAGTTGAAATTATCCAGAATTCTTAAATTTCTTCCATAGATACTAAAAGATCTATAGGAAGATGCTGATTGCTGCAAAAAAGTCATTTAATGAAAAAATAATACATAATGCAGAGAATAAAAGCAAAGCAGTCTCGGATGTTATAAAATAGGAAACGAGGAGAGGCAAACAAACCCAGAATAACATACTGCTGATGGAGGAGGATAAAGTAATAAATAATCCATAACATTTAGCAAACTATCTAAATGAGCCTTTTTCTAGTATTGCAGAGAATTTTCAAACAAATTCCCCAAAACAAATGTAACACCTGCACTAAATATAATTATGTTACTTCCAATCACAGAGAATGAAGTCAATAAAACTGTTCAAAAACTAAAAAGGCAATAGGCTTAGATGAAGTATCAATGTGTGTACTGAAACAATGCATAGGGATTATACAAGGCCTCTTGACAAATATAATAAATGAATCCTTTACATCAGGGACATTTCCAGAGTAGTTAAAACAGGCAAGAGTTGTACCTTTGCTTAAGAAAGGTAATGCAGAAGACAGAAAATTACTAGCCCATTTCCCTGCTGTCACCAATAATAGAAGCAATTATGAAAGACAGATTCGTGAATTACATGAATAAATACAATCTTTTAAGCGAGTCACAAAAGTTGTACTTGATGCTCTTGATAAAGATAAGTGTGTCACAGGCATATTTTTGGATCTCTCTAAGGCCTTTGATACAGTCAACCACAAGATTCTATGAAATAAATTGGAAGCTTTAGGGATACGAGGGGTAGCCAATGACTGGTTTTCATCGTACCTAACAGATATGGTACAAAGCGTAGAGATAACACACACTACAGATGGATCTAAGCATTTAGTAAAACACCTATCAGAACCAAAATGCATTAATATAGGGGTCCTGCAAGGTAGCATACTAGTACTAATACTATTCCTGATATACATCAATGACTTTCCCAGTAGAGTTACTCATGGTGAAAAAATTCGCTTCTCTGATGACAGCAATATTATAGTAACTGAGAAAACAAAAGAACTCCTTGCAGAGAAAGCAAATGAAACTCTCAAGGATGTTTATGATTGGTCAATAATCAATGAAGCGACATTGAACATGAAGAAAACTAATGCCATGAATTTCAGTTTGAAGAGGAAAAATGACAATGTTAAATGAAATGTAGATGGCACCTCTACAGACTGTGTAACAAATGCAAAATTTCGAGGAATGAATATTGATTCTCAGTTGAAGTGGTGTGAACACATAAAGGTACTCGCAAACAGCATGTTGTGCCCGTAGAGTCCTATCATCAGTGTGTAACATGCAGTGTCTTTCAGTTATGTACTATTCATATGTACACTGAATCTTAGCTATGGCATTCTTTTTTGGGGAACAAATGCACAAAATATGAACACTATTTTCAAACTCAAGAGAAGAAGCACAAGAATAATAACCAAAAATAGTACTGGAGCTCATTGTAAAGATCTGTTCAAAACACTGGTGTTTTAACTGCTCCATGTGAATACACCAAAAATAACAAATGTAATTACTGCACAAACAGCTCTGTCCACGACCATGTAACAAGAGCAAGACTCAACGTACATTTACCAAGAAAAAATAAACATAAAACTCAAAACAGCATTTTATACCAAGGAATAAAATTGTACAATAAACTACCAAAAGATATTAAAAGAGATTACAAAAATACACTTATTTAAAAAGGCAGCCAAAACGTACCTTTTACGCAATACATTTTCTACATTGAAGTATTATTTAGATAAAACAGAGTAGGGGTTTGGTAAAAAAAGTTATACACATAAATAATAATAGTGATTATAAAACATACAACATTCCACATAAGACTTTCACACTAAGTTTTTTTCCTTCTTATTTCCTTTTCTAGAAATACTTACCCCCCAAGCTAAACACAGCACAATACTAACACTTCTTCCTCTTCCTGATCTCAACATCTCACTCATTATAGAGGTATGCTGACTCAGTTTTTCAGGATAGCAAATGGGAAGTTGCGGTATAGAAAATGGCCCAGATATCACGTGTGTGTGTGTGTGTGTGTGTGTGTGTGTGTGTGTGTGTGTGCGTGTGTGTGAGAACAGTGTGGCATTACATTATTTAATAAGTTATTTGTAAGGAAAAAAGTATTGTATACCTGGAGTAAATCTAATGATTGTTTGTAACTAGAAGTCTGTAAATGTATGAGTATACAAATTAGCTTATTTTAAATTGCTCTAAACTTGTAAATAGTTTGACACAACCTATATCCTTGTAAAAAGAGATCTACAGATGCATAAAGCTACTACTACTACTACTACTACTACTACTATTGCTAATTTGGAAGAACAAACAAAGCAATCACACACCAAAATTACTTCCAATTTGGAAAGGAATTCTACTTACAAGAAGATGGTTTTCCAGTGGGATCCCCTATATCAGGAACATAGGCAAACATATTCATCAACTGCATAGAAAACACTATCTTTGATGCAGTCATCACAAAGAAAAGATACAAAATTGTTTACTGGTACAGATATGCGGATGACATAATCTGTATGGTAGATGAACCAGCATAGAAAAATGATAAACTTCAGATAGACATAAACAATACACACAAAAATATTCAGTTCACATGGAAAAAGAAACAGAAAAGCAAATACATTTCTTGGATATAACAGTAAAGAGAGACAACAATAAACACACATTTGATATTTTCAGAAAGCTAACAGCCACAGACACGATTATACGTGCTTCATCCAGGTACCCACAAAATCAAAAATTAGCAGCCCTTCGACTCAAGTTACACCAACTAAATGACATCCCACTCATCAAAGAAAACTATGATGAAGAATTATGAACAATACAAATCATAGCCACAAACAATGGTTACAACGCTCATATAGAACAAAAGCTCAACCAACAAAATAAAACACAACTAAAGAAAAATGAAAACAACCAGAGAACACAAACACCAAAGAACCCAATAGTCACTACAGCACACATGGAAACATGAAGCAGTGACACTCGTGACATGACTAACAGAAGAAAATTGTACATTTCAACATACAAGCACAAAGCAACGCACAAGATAGCAAATTTATTAAAGAAACAGGGATTAAAAATTGCTTACAGAACAAGAAATACACTACAATCACTTTTCATACCAAGGAGAAGCTGTATACCAGTTAGCGTGCATAGAATATAAATCAGTATATTTTGGGATACTGGTAGGAACTTCAAAACTAGATATAAAGAACATATAAGAAGTTGTAAATATGGAAATAGCAATTCTGCCTTCGCCGAACACCTATTAAAACATGGAGCATGGAACAGGACATCAGACATTAGAGTGAATAATCACGATAAAAAGCTCCTTACATTTGAAGAAAACTTTCACATACAAAAATCTATTGCAGTGAAAAAGAAGGTAGTCAGTGATGAAATCCATGCAAGCAACAACTCTCTGATCATGTTAGCCACTAAAACAATAACAGAGATCCGAAACATAAGTAGAATACATAATTAATGAATCTTCCTCCTTGTATGTCGATACATTATCAACCGGAACACACACACTCTCTCTCTCTCTCTCTCTCTCTCTCTCTCTCTCTCTCTCTCTCTCACACACACACTCACTCACACACAAACACACACACACACACACACACACACACACACACACACACACACACAAATACGTAAAAAAGACGAGAATAATCACAGAGCGACAGTTGGCAACACTACACACCGAAAACACACACATGTTGAACACAAAATATAAAATGCAAGTGATGTAAGCGATATGTTGAATCAAATGTGCGTGAATGAATGCCAGAAATCTGCCAACTAGAGCATGGAGACTAATGAACTCCTCTCCAGTGCCACACACATGGGCAAACAGCGCTGGAAATAATATCAAAAGATAGTTCACATCACGAAATTTGTTCTACGAAAGTTGATTCTAACCTAAAAAGCAAGAGAAAAACATTACAAAATATAACATAGTAACATGCTGTAACTACCACATAATACAGTTACTATATGTATAAAAAGAAACGTGTATTACAGACCACTGAAGATGCTTTGCAAATAAAAGAAGCGAAACGCGTATGGCATTAAACAAACTGCCTTCAGTTAGTTGAATAGACAGAACATACACCCACGAAACAAACTGCTCCCTAGGCATACAGTCCGTAATGAGCTACACCTGAACCAAATTACATTTTTATAGAAAAAAATTAGTTCTATTGAATTCTTCGTTCTTTTTGTAAACTGAATATTGGTTGCATGCACTCAGTCTATATCTAATAGTCTGCTTGGAAAGGAACACCCTTCGTTCATCCTAATGTAAATAATCGCGTAGTAAAAGTTAGTTGTCATGTAAGATAATAATACTTTTGGTAACTACTTAAAATTACTTGAAATCATCCATCTTTCATACCAACCTTTCTCACTATATTTACTTTACCAGTTTTAATTGAGAGATTCAACTTTTTGCATTTGGTTGCCCTTTTGGCAATGACCCCTGCATTATTACATCTACATGAATACTCTGCAATTTACACTTAAGCGCCTGGCAAAGGGTTCATCAGACCACTTTCACTCTATTTCTCTAGCATTCCACTTTCTGTCAGCGCGCGGAAACGAACACTTATATCTGGCCGTGCGGGCTCTGATTTCTCTTATTTTATTACAGCGATTACTCCTCCCTGTGTAGGTGGGTGTCGGTAATATATTTCCGCATTCGGAGGAGAACTTTGGTGACTGAAATTTCGCGAAAACATCTCGCTGCAACGAAAAACGCTTTTGATTTAACGAATGCCATCCCAACTCGCGTATCATATCCGTGACACGCTCTCCCCTATTTCGCGATAACACTGTCCTTCTTTGAACTTTTCTGATAGCCTCTGTCAATCTTGTCCAGTCAGGATCCCACATAGCACAACAATACTCTAGCAGAGGACGAACAAGCATAGTGTAGGCAATCTATTTAGTAGACCTGTTGCATTTATTATGTCTCCTGCCAATTAAACCCAATCTTTGCCCCCCTCCACCCCCCCCTCCCGCAAAATTATCTGTGTGTTCGTTTCGATTTAAGTTTTTCCACTCCATTTCCAGTGCACTTCAGCAACAGCAATCCAGTTTTCAAATAAAAAGACGGTAACTGCCTTTTTATTCGAAAAGTGCCAATTTCAGTTGTTCGTAGCTATAATTGCTATGTATTTAGTTCAGGGCTTAACAACTGGCCGGTTTTGAGCGCGAGTACTCGCGTCTGCTCAGGCACGTGCTCGCGAGCAGCTGCAAGGTCGTGGAGTAGGGAGGGAGGGGAGGGAGGGGAAATGCGCGCGCACGTTTGAATGTGTGATCTCGCGTTCGTAGCAGATTTAACTAGCCATCTGAATGCTTTGAACATTTTACTACAAGGTAAAGATCTGCTAATTACTCATTTCATAGATCGAATACGAGCTTTTAAAATGAAACTGACACTTTGGGTGAGTCAGCTGGAAACAGGAAACCTAACTCATTTTCCTAAATTATCATCCATGCAAGATGTCACAAAGACTGTGAACGTTATTCACATAGTTTAGTTAATCAGCGCTTTCAAGATCTGACAGCACTAGACAGTGATTTTGATCTGTTCTCTCCATATTCAGCGAATATTTAAGAGATTCGTCCTGAGCTGCAGCAAGAAATTATTGACCTGCAGTGTGACAGAGAATACAGAGACAACTTTCAGAACAAGAAAAACATTTTGGAATTCTACAGACACTTCCCTCAGGATAGATTTCCTCGTTTGCACAAACTGGCGGCGACAATAATATCAATGTTCGGTTCCACGTATGTTTGTGAACAACTGTTCTCTGCAATGAAATGTAACAAGACGCGCCTGAGAAACGCATTGTCTGATCGAAATTTAAACTGCACGCTGCGCCTAAAATGCACAAGAACAATTACTCCGAACATAGACGCAATTGTAAAGGGCAAAAAGTACAAGATAACCGAGAATCCCACACTTCAGTGACACCTTTTATTGTGCAACAGTTCACAAATTAATGCAAAGCTAATAAAATTATGTGGCACCTGTACATTCTCCTTTATTTGTTTCATTTGTCGCAGTAATAATTCGTGAGTGATATCCCTGCAGGTGGCCGCGGATTTACATCGACTGGCGGCAGCTGTTGTGTGCCCCACGTGACTCTCCCCACTCTCCGCTCTGGTCCGGTAGTGGGGGTAGCGTGCTCGCGCTGCTCCGTGCTCGCGCCTTGCTGCTCACAGCTTGCTCAGCGAGCACGTATGTTGTGAAGCCCTGATTTAGTTGAACTGACAGTCTTTAGTTTTCTGTGATTTATCGTGTAGAAATTTAAAGCAATCCTTTTATTATTCGTGTGGATTACTTCACACTTTTCTTTATTTATGGTCAATTGCAAATTTCCGCACTGCACAGATATCTTGCTTAAATCATTTTGCAGTTGGTTTTTATCTTCTGATGACTTTATTAGACGGTAAATGACAGCATCGTCTGCAAACAATCTAAGATGACTGCTGCGATTGTCTCCTAAGTCGTTTACATAGATTAAGAACAGCGGAGTTCCTATAACACTTCCTTGGGTGACGCCAGATATCATTTCTGTTTTATTCGATGACTTTCCGTCACTTACTACGAATCGTAATGTTTCTGACAGGAAATCACAAATCCAGTCGCACAAATTGAACGATAATCCGCAGGCACACAGTGCTATTAGATGTTGCTTGTGGGGAACTGTGTCAAAAGGCTTACGTAGATCTCGAGATATAGAACCAATTTGAGATCCCGTGTCAATATCACTCATCACTTCGTTAGAATAAACAGCTAATTGTGTTTCAAAAGAAAGATATTTTCTGAATCCGTGCGGCCAACCTCTCTGCGTGATAGGCATACTGTACCTACTCCTTGAGTTATGGTGTCGGGTGCGATTACATATGACAGCAGGAGCACTCTCTTGGTTATCTCGCGCACCCTGACCGCAAATTCGTGCGTCAGTCTGGTGATTCGACCTGTAGTATGCTGTCATTCATGAATAGCATTCCATAGTGTGTTTACCAACTGGATGAGTCTCGTCCACATACCGATTTTGTAAGCCAACATGCTCGACCTGTTGCCTTAGCCTTCTCGATCACCAGATCTGTCTCCAGTGGAGCACATGTGAGACGTCATCGAACGACAACTCCAGCGTCATCCACAAACAGCATAAACCGTCCTTATATTGACCGACAGAAAGCAAAAGGCATGAAGTTCCATTCCTCAAACTGGTATCAGGCACATGTACAACATAATGCATCCATGTTTGCATTCAGCATTCAGGCGGTTACATCGGTTCTTAACGTACCAACATTTCATATCTGCCATCGCTTATCTCGCGCATACATTAACATGTGATCTAGCAATGTTAATCAGTCACATATACCACCTAGAAAAATGTGTTCTCGAAATTTAATTACTCTACAGTAATTATTTTCTGGTGCTGCGATGTTTTTTTTTTCGTCAACGTCTATGAAGACAAATCGTATATTAACGTCGCTATCAAAAATCTCCAAGAATTCTTGACCGATTTGCTATAGATTTTTACACGTTGCTCTAATAAATGTTCAGGCGGACATACGCTACATTTTTAATACATATGGTATATACATGGACTGGATAACACAACAAATAAAGAAAGAATAAAAAAGTTAGAATTTGCATATAAATTAACACAAAACTACTACAAAAAGAAATCAGTATCCATACAAGCGAAGATTAAACATTATAATTCAGTTATTAGGATACAAGCAACATATGGATGAGAGTGCCTAACATTGAATAAGAAAGGTGAATTAAGAGAACTAGAAAAAAGAGAGAGAAAAATACTAAGAAAAATTCTAGGTCCTGAGAAAAACAAGGAAAGTAGGTGGATTAAAAGGAGAAATGAACACCTATACAAAAATACAGAAAAGATCACAGATACAATGAGGAAGAGACGGCTAAAATTTTATGGACATTTAAAGAGAATGGAAGAAACACGGATTACAAAGAAAATTTTTAATTACGTTAGTAAGCTGAAAAAAAAACTGTAGGATGGATAGAAGCAGTAAAGAAAGACGCCAACAAAATAGGTATTACAGAAGAAATAATACGTGACAGGAATCAGTTTAGACTACTTATAGAAAACGCAAATTATGAAGAAGATGAGCAAAAACCTCGACCCAAGAGAGTGTGGACAGATGAGCAGAGACGAGCAGTTGGCGAGAAAATGAAGTAGTACTGGGAAGAACGGAAGAAAAAGAAACACCATAAGTCTTAAGTTGTACGCGGTCCATGGCTGGCCAAATTCATAAATAAAAAAAGGTATATAAATATGTGTATACTATGAAAAACGAAACGTTGTTGGCTAAAATATCGAAAAGTTCTTAACCACTTTCCTTAAAATTTTTGCTCAATAATTAACGTTCAGAAGGACAGAGGGTACATATTTTTTAAATATATATTGTTTAAAAATATATGTAAAATAAAAAGAGGAAACTTTGTTAGCAAAAATCTCGATAAGTTGTTTATCTAAGACAAAAAAATCATAGACAACAATGTGCAGTTTTATTTTATTTCTCGTAGCCGGTTTGCGGCCACAGTCTTTACAAGTATAGACATACACAACCATGCACTCCCGCAATCAAGCGCACCTATCGCAGTTGTGCTCTACCATTAGAACTTCACTTGATGCTGCGTTCAGGCCGTAGTTTCTGTTATTGGTCTGAAATGCTGAACATTTCATGCAGTAGATCTCTAGCATTAAAACTTTGCGTGATGCTGCATTCAGGCCCTAGTTTCTGTAACTGATCTGAGATGCTGAAATTAGCTGTTGAGCGTGCGCGAGGTGTGGCCCCTTGCCCACGCGTCTCTTTCTTAGTGATGAACATCGTGGCGAAAATCCATATGGCAGTGTATTTTTATTGTGCCCGTCTGCAACTTGACGTCTCTTCTTTAAGGTAAGTAGCAATCTCTCTACATTGTTGATATTCCTACCTGGAGTTTCCGTTGTTTGGTCGCATTCGGTTTTGATAGAAAACAAGGAAGTCGTATTTATGGCCTAGTGCCTTATCATTGGAATTCTGCAGCGGAATCTAACTCGTTGAAAGCTTTGTAATCCTACCTGTCCAAATATTAAAATCATGCGAAATACTGGCGTTTAATTTACTGTCCTCACAAATCCAGCAGTTGGAGAGGTCTCGGTCATACTCCGCATACCAATGATCCTAACCGATCCACCCATTCATTTTAAACAGTTTTAATTTCCAGTCAAGATTTCCTTTCCAATAGGAATAATCAATGTCGGGGGAGGGGGGCGGGAGAGGAAGTGAGCCAGAGAGAGGAGGAAATGAGCATCGAGAGGAGGAAGGAGATGGCCGTGGGGGGGGGGGGGGGGGGAGGCCTAGATTAGGACGTACATTCAATTCCCACACACATCTGACGGAACGTCACCGTCACGTCAAAAGATTCTCCTCTGTAGTTCAAATGATGGCATTTACAAACGCCGTCAACGGAACGTTATCGATACGTCACGTCACGTCGCGTCAACGTTTCTCGGTAAGAATGTTTCGACGGGCCATAGTGTCACCTACTTGCCAAGCAAATGTTACACTGAGTACACAGTGTGAACTAATACGAAAGTATTGCCCAGTGACTGGTATTGCAAAAACGCCTTGACAATGTACTGGAAGACAATACCAAGTTAAAACATTGTTTTACACTGAAGGAGAACATTGCATAATAAACGATTCACATCTTCTTCAATGTACTTTACTCACGATTTTTCCAGTGGAATAGCGTAAAGAAAAACCGGGAGTAAAGCTGATGCTGCATGCAGAAGTTTAAAATAGGATTCGTAATAAATTAACGACAAAAAGCGTGTAGCAGAAATATATGTAAACATAGCCCGTCTAGACATACCGTAGGCAAACCGTCAGCTTCTTTCGAAGCGATATTGGAGACCTAAATCTTGAATTTTCTTCGTAATTTTTATTTGTGCCTCGCTTAACAGGTAAAAAATCTCTTGTTTAGACATTCTGAAACATTTATAGAACAATGACTCCACCTCTTGCAGCTGCGTGTAAAGAGTGGGCCGGCCGGAGTGGCCGTGCGGTTCTAGGCGCTACAGTCTGGAACCGAGCGACCGCTACGGTCGCAGGTTCGAATCCTGCCTCGGACATGGATGTGTGTGATGTCCTTAGGTTAGTTAGGTTTAATTAGTTCTAAGTTCTAGGCAACTGATGACGTTAAAAGTTAAGTCGCATAGTGCTCAGAGTCATTTGAACCATTTGTAAAGAGTGTGGAACTCTCCTTCACAGTCTCGATGTTTTAACGTTTTTCTAACCCAGCCTCTGTTTGCTCTCTGTTTCTTATCATCAAGTGCAACAGCAATCGTTGCAAACTACTGTAAACAAAATTTCGGCATTTTATGGCGATCTACCACGAACTAGAGAGCCTGTATACAGAGAGAGTGGCCATAGGTGAAGTGGTGGTTCAAATGGCTCTGAGCACTATGGGACTCAACTGCTGTGGTTATCAGTCCCCTAGAACTTAGAACTACTTAAACCTAACTAACCTAAGTACATCACACACACCCATGCCCGAGGCAGGATTCGAACCTGCGACCGTAGCAGCAGCGCGGCTCCGGACTGGAGCGCCTAGAACCGCACGGCCACTGCGGCCGGCCATAGGTGAAGTTCCCCGTGATTGGTTGATTAGCTTTGGCAGAAAAATGGCGCCAAAAGGTCTCTCACGCTTCCTATGTTCGCCGTGCTTTTGAGTTGAATTGAAGTTCAGAGGACTTTTGGAAACGCTTAAAAGTTATTTGAATTATTGAGAGACTTATTATGCGTTGTGCATGCATGTTCGATTTAGTTGTCTATCGTTTTTAGGACGTAATTAGCGTTTGCGATCTTAAATACGAGTTGAAATAATGAAGCGTTTTGTGATGAAGTCGGTAGGCCTACATGTTTGAAGTAAACACGTTAGTAATTGTACAGTATTGTTTCTGACGTTTGTAATTCGTTCTGCAGACGTTCGTAAACGATGCCAGGTTGTGCTGCATTTGGTTGTTCAAATAGAGGCGAAGGTGGATTTCGCAAGTTAGCATTTCCAGGCAATGAAAAAAGACGAAAGCAGTGGGCAGTCGCAGTCAACAGGGCTGACATAAATCAAACAGGAGCCTTGTGGAAACAAACCAAGTACTCTTATCTATGCGAAATTAGTCGTTTCTGCTTTTTACTACATATAAAAAACTTGCAATATACATAGTTAAATTTGAAAACAGACCCGTAAATTGGCTGTACACGTTATTCTTATAAACAAAGGCATTTAACGAATGATTTCGCCATACTGTCTTGTGCTTTTGATTCGGTGAGTGTGTACTCCACTGCTCCACCACTATCCATTCAAAAGTCCCGCCCTCAGTTTGCTAGAAAAATGCTGTATAGTCCGGTTGGCCAATCTCTCCCTATACAGGCTCTCTACCACGAACTGCGAAATAGCGCCTCTGGTGAGTATTTTATGAACCAGCTGTAACGCCAAGACGTTCTTTCGCCGTTGACGTGCCGTGTTGTGTGAACGCTCAGGAATTCTTCTGACCGTCGACGTTCAAAAACGTGATGGTGATGTCCCGGCAAGTGTGTATCCACCTTCAGCAGTTGCGAAGCACTGACTGAATCGCTGGTATATTAATAAAGTAATGGATGCGCTCAGGCAGGTGCACTCCAGCGAAAAATGCTTGTGAAGCAAGCATGTAGTGTGCGTACTGTAAGACCTTCGGTACACACACCATCAGATTATTTGACTTGTCGCTCTAACGAAGTAGGCGAGTGTCAGCAATATGTCTCGTGGTCTTATCGTGGCGTGTTTATCTTCTGCCGTTAGGTCAGACGATAGAAATGCCACTTGCACGCTTAGAGTAGCAGATTGACGGTGACCAACTTTAAACAGAACTTGATTAATTTTCACACACATTTATTAATATAATAACAAGCATAAAAATAACTTAACTTGGTTCTGGATGCTATTTACAATCGACAGTCTGAAGTTCCTTTGGTCTTGGTATGTTCATCTTATTCTCACATATCTCTGATACTTGACAAAGTGTCTATACATTTCTCTTCATGGCTATGTACAGGAATATGATAATCTTATTATTAGGCGCAGACTGAAACTTGACTGCAGACTAATGCAGACTGACTAATCGGAGGTCTGTACACTCGTTATAATACCTCGAGCGTTCAGGTATCACTGCGCGAGTGTAATCCGCGAGGCGAAAAGGTTCTACGTAAGCAGCAATCTCATTGGCTGCGTTACATATTAATACGCGGATCGGCGGAAGCAGAATTTGGTCCGTCTCTAAGATAGCGCCATCTCGTAGTGCGGTGACGGACGAGCGCTGCGCCTGCGCTCTATTGGGAAAGTTGTGTACGCGCTGACTACGCGGAACTATGTACACAACAAAGCACCTTTCTTTCTCGTCGATGGGGTGCCTCAAAGTGAGACAGAGGCCCACATGTAGCGTTGCAGAGATGCTATCGACGTGAAAAACAGTTCTGGAAGCCAGTGTGGAGGCTGGCGGACACGCCAGGCAGCGTGGGGAACGCGTGCTGGTGCAGCCTGTCTGTGCGTGAACCGCCGCTCGGTGTGCCCCGTCGGGGCCGGTTAGCGTAGCGACTCGCCCGGTTGGCCGGTCTGCCGGCATTGTTCTCGGCGCAGCGGCACGCGATTCCAGACGCGATTTACGGCCCTGCGTATCAGGTTGCGGCGAGCGCTCCCGTTCTGCCCTGTCCTGTCCTGTCCGGCTAATGCCGCCGCCATGTAGCGACGAGCCGGCGTGACACCCGGCGTCCGATGCCCGGGGGGTGGCTTCCGCCGGCTTGCGGGGAGCCGATTGTTGCGGCAGTGTTCGGCAGCGGCTGGCGGTAGGGCGGCCTTGTTTTAACACGCCTGGACCGCTAAATACAGTGGGCGCCTGCAGTCGCCGGGGCGTGGCCGTGTAAGTACACATCCCATCACTCTTGTAAGTCTACCAGTAAAGTTCTACATCACAGAGAAAGACTACACTGTAGTTCCTTCTCTAGATTTTCGCACAGATGACGAAATGTTAGATATCGAAATAGACGACAGAGGGCTAGAGAAACAATTAAAATCGCTCAAAAGAGGAAAGGCCGCTGGACTTGATGGGATACCAGTTCGATTCTACACAGAGTAGGCGAAGGAACTTGCCCCCCTTCTTGCAGCCGGCCGAAGTGGCCGTGCGGTTAAAGGCGCTGCAGTCTGGAACCGCAAGACCGCTACGGTCGCAGGTTCGAATCCTGCCTCGGGCATGGATGTTTGTGATGTCCTTAGGTTAGTTAGGTTTAACTAGTTCTAAGTTCTAGGGGACTAATGACCTCAGAAGTTGAGTCCCATAGTGCTCAGAGCCATTTGAACCATTTGAACCCCTTCTTGCAGCGGTGTACCGTAGGTCTCTAGAAGGGCGTAGCGTTCCAAAGGATTGGAAAAGGGCAGAGGTCATCCCCGTTTTCAAGAAGGGACGTCGAACAGATGTGCAGAACTATATACCTACACTCCTGGAAATTGAAATAAGAACACCGTGAATTCATTGTCCCAGGAAGGGGAAACTTTATTGACACATTCCTGGGGTCAGATACATCACATGATCACACTGACAGAACCACAGGCACATAGACACAGGCAACAGAGCATGCACAATGTCGGCACTAGTACAGTGTATATCCACCTTTCGCAGCAATGCAGGCTGCTATTCTCCCATGGAGACGATCGTAGAGATGCTGGATGTAGTCCTGTGGAACGGCTTGCCATGCCATTTCCACCTGGCGCCTCAGTTGGACCAGCGTTCGTGCTGGACGTGCAGACCGCGTGAGACGACGCTTCATCCAGTCCCAAACATGCTCAATGGGGGACAGATCCGGAGATCTTGCTGGCCAGGGTAGTTGACTTACACTTTCTAGAGCACGTTGGGTGGCACGGGATACATGCGGACGTGCATTGTCCTGTTGGAACAGCAAGTTCCCTTGCCGGTCTAGGAATGGTAGAACGATGGGTTCGATGACGGTTTGGATGTACCGTGCACTATTCAGTGTCCCCTCGACGATCACCAGTGGTGTACGGCCAGTGTAGGAGATCGCTCCCCACACCATGATGCCGGGTGTTGGCCCTGTGTGCCTCGGTCGTATGCAGTCCTGATTGTGGCGCTCACCTGCACGGCGCCAAACACGCATACGACCATCATTGGCACCAAGGCAGAAGCGACTCTCGTCGCTGAAGACGACACGTCTCCATTCGTCCCTCCATTCACGCCTGTCGCGACACCACTGGAGGCGGGCTGCACGATGTTGGGGCGTGAGCGTAAGACGGCCTAACGGTGTGCGGGACCGTAGCCCAGCTTCATGGAGACGGTTGCGAATGGTCCTCGCCGATACCCCAGGAGCAACAGTGTCCCTAATTTGCTGGGAAGTGGCGGTGCGGTCCCCTACGGCACTGCGTAGGATCCTACGGTCTTGGCGTGCATCCGTGCGTCGCTGCGGTCCGGTCCCAGGTCGACGGGCACGTGCACCTTCCGCCGACCACTGGCGATAACATCGATGTCCTGTGGAGACCTCACGCCCAACGTGTTGAGCAATTCGGCGGTACGTCCACCTGGCCTCCCGCATGCCCACTATACGCCCTCGCTCAAAGTCCGTCAACTGCACATACGGTTCACGTCCACGCTGTCGCGGCATGCTACCAGTGTTAAAGACTGCGATGGAGCTCCGTATGCCACGGCAAACTGGCTGACACTGACGGCGGCGGTGCACAAATGCTGCGCAGCTAGCGCCATTCGACGGCCAACACCGCGGTTCCTGGTGTGTCCGCTGTGCCGTGCGTGTGATCATTGCTTGTACAGCCCTCTCGCAGTGTCCGGAGCAAGTATGGTGGGTCTGACACACCGGTGTCAATGTGTTCTTTTTTCCATTTCCAGGAGTGTATATCTCTAACGTCGATCAGTTGTAGAATTTTTGCCGGCCGCTGGTGGCCGAGCGGTTCTGGCACTACAGTCTGGAACCGCGCGACCGCTACGGTCGCAGGTTCGAATCCTGCCTCGGGCATGGATGTGTGTGTTGTCCTTAGGTTAGTTAGGTTTAAGTAGTTCTAAGTTCTAGGGGACTTATGACCTCAGCAGTGGAGTCCCATAGTGCTCAGAGCCATTTGAACCATTTTTTTGTAGAATTTTGGAACACGTATTATGTTCGAGTATAATGACTTTTCTGGAGACTAGAAATGTACTCTGTAGGAATCAGCATGGGTTCCGAAAAAGACGATCGTGTGAAACCCAGCTCGCGCTATTCGTCCACGGGACTCAAGAGGTCCATAGACACGGGTTCCCAGGTAGATGCCGTGTTTATTGACTTCCGCAAGGCGTTCGATACAGTTCCTCACAGTCGTTTAAAGAACGAAGTAAGAGTATATGGACTATCAGACCAATTGTGTGATTGGATTGAAGAGTTCCTAGATAACAGAACGCAGCATCTCATTCTCAATGGAGAGAAGTCTTCCGAAGTAAGAGTGATTTCAGGTGTGCCGCAGGGGAGTGTCGTAGGAACGTTGCTATTCACAATGTACAAAAATGGACTTGTGGATGACATCGGAAGTTCACTGAGGCTTTTTGCGGATGATGCTGTGGTATATCGAGAGGTTGTAACAATGGAAAATTGTACTGAAATGCAGGAGGATCTGCAGCGAATTGACGCATGGTGCAGGGAATGGCAATTGAATCTCAATGTAGACAAGTGTAATGTGCTGCGAATACATAGAAAGAAAGATCCCTTATCATTTAGCTACAATATAGCAGGTCAGCAACTGGAAGCAGTTAATTCCATAAATTATCTGGGAGTACGCATTAGGAGTGATTTAAAATGGAATGATCATATAAAGTTGATCGTCGGTAAAGCAGATGCCAGACTGAGATTCATTGGAAGAATCCTAAGGAAATGCAATCCGAAAACAAAGAAAGTAGGTTACAATACGCTTGTTCGCCCACTGCTTGAATACTGCTCAGCAGTGTGGGATCCGTACCAGATAGGGTTGATAAAAGAGATAGAGTAGATCCAACGGAGAGCAGCGCGCTTCGTTATAGGATCACTTAGTAATCGCGAAAGCGTTACGGAGATGATAGATAAACTCCAGTGGAAGACTCTGCAGGAGAGACGCTCAGTAGCTCGGTACGGTATTTTGTTGAATTTTCGAGAATATACCTTGACCGAGGAGTCAAGCAGTATATTGCTCCCTCCTACGTATATCTCGCGAAGAGACCATGAGGATAAAATCAGAAAGATTAGAGCCCACACAGAGGCATACCGACAATCCTTCTTTCCACGAACAATACGACACTGGAATAGAAGGGAGAACCGATAGAGGTACTCAAGGTACCGTCCGCCACACACCGTCAGGTGGCTTGCGGAGTATGGATGTAGATGTAGATGTAGATCTACATCTATATTTATACTCCGCAAGCCACCCAACGGTGTGTGGCGGAGAGCACTTTACGTGCCACTGTCATTACCTCCCTTTCCTGTTCCAGTCGCGTATGGTTCGCGGGAAGAACGACTGCCGGAAAACCTCCGTGCGCGCTCGAATCTCTCTAATTTCATATTCGTGATCTCTGGAGGTATAAGTAGGGGGAAGCAATATATTCGATACCTCATCCAGAAACGCACTCTCTCGAAACCTGCACAGCAAGCTACACCCCGATGCAGAGCGCCTCTCTTGCAGAGTCTGCCACTTCAGTTTGCTAAACTTCTCCGTAACGCTATCACGCTTACCAAATAACCCTGTGACGAAACGCACCGCTCTTCTTTGGATCTTCTCTATCTCCTCTGTCAACCCGACCTGGTACGGATCCCACACTAATGTGCAATACTCAAGTATAGGTCGAACGAGTGTTTTGTAAGCCACCTGCTTTGTTGATGGGCTACATTTTTTAAGGATTCTCCTAATGAATCTCAACCTGGCACCCGCCTTACCAACAATTAATTTTATATGGTCATTCCACTTCAAATCGTGCCGAACGCATACTCCCAGATATTTTACAGAAGTAACTGCTACCAGTGTTTGTTCCGCTATCATACTATCATACAATAAAGGATCCTTCTTTCTATGTATTCGCAGCACATTACATTTGTCTATGTTAAGGGTCAGTTGCCACTCCCTGTACCAAGTGCCTATCCGCTGCAGATCGTCCTGCATTTCGCTACAATTTTCTAATGCTGCAACTTCTCTGTATACTACAGCATCATCCGCGAAAAGCCGCATGGAACTTCCGACACTATCTACTACGCCATTTATATATATTGTGAAAAGCAATGGTCCCATAACACTCCCCTGTGGCACGCCAGAGGTTACTTTAACGTCTGTAGACGTCTGTCCATTGAGAACAACATGCTGTGTTCCGTTTGCTAAAAACTCTTCAATCCAGCCACATAGCTGGTATGATATTCCGTAGGCTCTTACGTTGTTTATCAGGCGACAGTGCGGAACTGTATCGAACGTCTTCTGGAAGTCAAGGAAAATGGCATCATCTGGGAGCCTGTATCTAATATTTTCTGGGTCTCGTGAAAAAATAAAGCGGGTTGGGTCTCACACGATCGCTGTTTCCGGAATCCACGTTGATTCCTACAGAGTAGATTCTGATTTCCAAAAACGACATGATACTCGAGCAAAAAACATGTTCTAAAATTCTACAACAGATCGACGTCAGAGATATAGGCCTATAGTTTTGCGCATCTGCTCGACGACCCTTCTTGAAAACTGGAACTACCTGTGCTCTTTTCCAATCATTTGGAACCTTCCATTCCTCTAGAGATCTGCGGTACATGGCTGTTAGAAGGGGGGCAAGTTCTGTCGCGTACTCTGTGTAGAATCGAATTGGTATCCCGCCAGGTCCAGTGGAGTTTCCTCTGTTGAGTGATTTCAGTTGCTTTTCTATTCCTTGGACACTTATTTCGATGTCAGCCATTTTTTTCGTTCGTGCGAGGATTTAGAGAAGGAACTGCAGTGCAGTCTTCCTCTGTGAAGGTACAACCGAATTGACGCTAGGCTGGTATTCGGTGCTGAAGTTTAATATTATTTTATTTGCCGCCACAGATGCACGTCAGTTGTAAAGTAAGAAGTTTCGACCAGATGATCCTGGCATATGATGATCCGACATACAGGCGATGGGTAAAATAATGTGAACACCTGTACTTGGGAATCGTTTTTTAATAAGGGGTTGAACCCAGATTTGCCCGTAACACAGTTGCGGTTCTTCTTCGTATACTGACATACAATGATTGTATAGTCTCCAGTAGAATGTTATGCCACTCTTCGATCAGAACCTCTTCGGATCATATGACGTGTTTCAATTGATCAGCCGTCCAGGATTTATGCTCCTGGCACCATGTTTGCGCTTCTTTGTGTTGGTTCTCGTCACTAATGGTTTCGATATAGCAGCTCGTCCATGAATGTTCGCTTTATGGAGTTCCCGGCGGACAGTGTCGATTGATACGGGCTCTCGAAGATGGCTATCGATATCTGCAGTCACTTTAGCCAGTTTTGTGTTTTTTTTCCACAGTTCGTGTTAGCGTACGTCGATCTCTGTCATTTAGTTTTGATTTGCACCCACTATTAGGTTTACATGATGCTATCTTTCCATGTTTTGTTTAGGGCCGGCCGCTGTGGCCGGGCGGTTCTAGGCGCTTCAGTTCGGAACCGCGCTGCTGCTACGGTCGCAGGCTCGAATCCTGCCTCGGGCATGGATGTGTGTGACGTCCTTAGGTTAGTAATGTTTAAGTAGTTCTAAGTCTAGGGGACTGATGACCTCAGATGTTGAGTCGCATAGTGCTTAGAGCCATTTGAACCATATGGAGTAATTTCGGAACCGCCCCAGTGAACTGCTATGGAACTCATGTTGCTCATGTTGTTGTATGTTAACGACCTGCAGACATTACTGATAGCAACTTTTTGATGGTCATGCAGTTACTATACTGAAGTTGTATCTGAAAGAAACTGCACAAATATCCAGCCAGATCTTCACAAAATTCCAAAAGTGGTACGAAAATTACCAACTTCTTTTAAACGTCCAGAAATATAAAACTGTGTCCTTCACAAAACACAAAAATGTAGCGCCCTATGACTGCCATATGAATGAGTAAAAACTCAAATCAGTCAAAGTATACAAATAAATGATGGTAATAATTTGTAAGGAAATGAAATTGAATTATCACATACGATCAGTCGTATGTAAGAGATGTGGCAGATGCCGGTTCATTAGTAGAAGACTAGGAAAATGCTGTCAGTATACAAAGGAGACTGCTTACGAATCATTTGCCCGTCCCTACCCTGTTTCCAGTCCAGTGGCACACCAACTACGTTGCGCCACACAACCTAAGATCGCTTGCGGAATATGTACGTACCTTAGGCCAAGCCGTGCACCACGTGGTTCATAGACGATTAACCCCTACCCCGCTGCCAATTTTGACCCATACCCAGTGGGATTAACGGGGGATATTGGAAGTAAGCAAAAAGGGGAAGCGCGAGTGGTCACAGGTTTGTTTGACTCACGGCAGAGTGTCATGTAAATGCCGAAAAACCTCACCTGGCGAGCCCTTGAAGAGAATACAGAACTAATGGTTTAATGAAAGTACATTTCTTCACTTAGTACTACAGTTAGACCTGGAAAAATGAATTTTCTTTACTTTATAATACTGTTGGGGAAACTTGTGGTATAACCAGGTACAGGGCTGAAAGAGGGAACTCTCATATTTCTCTTTACTAGTTGGTAACAGAGTTTTGGCCATTAGTCCAAGAAGACAGCTGACAACATCAGTACCGTCACAAGACTAGGTAGTGTCAGACGTGTTGTTGTTCAGCAAACTAAGTAGTTACATAATGAATAATAGTTTTAACAGGCTTTATGAACATATCCACTTTCAAACGATCCTTTACCTTCTTTCTTATCCAGAAGAAAATTTACAGATAAGGTACAGTTGGGGTAAAATCGGGTAGAAGCAATGGAGCAAAAGCGGACTTGTTTCAAAAGTATCACGTGTTTCTGGTTTCAGAAGCTAGTGATCCATTTTTCCAGTACAGAATGCTAACTGTACTTCGTGAGTGTGATTCAATGTATGGGCGTAGAGTCCTCATACGTTTTCAAAGGCAGGTAATGCGGATATGTGTGTGGGCACGTCGTAGGTCAGTGGACATCGTCTATTGGAGTAGCTATTAGCTAGCGGGCAGAGGTGTTTATGAAGTAGATGGACTTGGTGCAAATTAATTATAGAGAATATTCCGCTTTCACCCCCGTGTAAATGCTTTTAATTTTCTAAATTCATGTAAATAGCTTGGAACATTTAACTTGTTTCGCCTTTGAGGCTATTTGTACGACACATTACAAAGAACGAGTTAGAAGTCTTGTATTGCTTGTTAGAAGAGCACGTTTTCCGATCCACTGATGTGACCTTGGAACCCTTGTCTGTGGCATTACTTGGCTACATGGCTTATATCGTTGGCATGCAAGTGGTAGGTATTTCAGCCGGCCGGAGTGGCCGAGCGGTTCTAGGCGCTACAGTCTGGAACCGCGCGACCGCTACGGTCGCAGGTTCGAATCCTGCCTCGGTCATGGATGTTTGTGATGTCCTTAGGTTAGTTAGTTTTAAGTTGTTCTAAATTCTAGGGGACTGATGACCTCAGAAGTTAAGTCCCATAGTGCTCAAAGCCATTTGAACCATTTTGGTAGGTATTTCAAGCTCATATACCGTGCCAATGAGAGGCTGGCGCCCCTTATCACCACCCGTTTACAAATCCAGCAGCGCCAATAATCAACCCAAGTACACCACTGTGCGTTTCATTGCCGGCCGAAGTGGCCGTGCGGTTAAAGGCGCTGCAGTCTGGAACCGCAAGACCGCTACGGTCGCAGGTTCGAATCCTGCCTCGGGCATGGATGTTTGTGATGTCCTTAGGTTAGTTAGGTTTAACTAGTTCTAAGTTCTAGGGGACTAATGACCTCAGCAGTTGAGTCCCATAGTGCTCAGAGCCATTTTTTTGTGCGTTTCATTGACTAATGAGCATCGTAACACGTCACATAATGTAGCTCAAGCACATCGCAAAGAGAGCGTGAATTCCGATATTGGAAGCGCGCTAAACTTCATGGCTCCGTTGATGATCCGCGCCACAGTACTGTGCAAGCCCTTATCCCAAGCGTCGATCCTGTGCAGCTGTTCCTCAATTTCGCTGTGGTTATTTATTGCTCTTGTGTAAGAAAATCATTTTTACGCGACGTCTTTAGGATTTCAGGTATCAGGTATTTCTAGTATATAAAAATTGGCAAAAAGGGCATCTCAGCTACGTGATTCGCAGGCAGAGTTGGCTGAGATGTACATCATGTATGAGTTCACTGAATGCAATGGAAAAGCAGTACAGCGATGTTCAGCGTTGCTTCTATCCGTACTGTTGTCTATTGCTGTTAACGCACAACTGCAGCGCGGGGTAGCCGCCCGGGTATGGGCGCCTTGCCACGGTTCGCGCGGCTGGTAATAGCATGGGGAGTGATCCATGGGGAAAGATCAGGACTGTGGGTGGTCGCTCGAGTGAGTCTGACTTGATTTGGCATAACTTCTGCGTTACGATATTTGCAATCTAGGAAGCTGTGTTATCAGGAAGCAGCAGCACCCAGCACGGAACTTGGCGCAGTATTCCACAACGGCGGTTTTCGACAGACGTGCTGCCTCATACACATTCCGCGCACTCCGATGAATGTCTGTCGGTGTTAGTTCTTTGGCAGCGAAGAAAAGAATAACAGCACGTTGGTCCTGTTTGGACGCACTTGTTAATAACGTCAGCATAGTCCACGTTTCCACATTTACCCCACACACGACGGAAGGATGAGAATGCTACACTGATCCTTTGCCAACATGTCAGTGCTTAAATACCCGCATCGGAGTCGAGCTTCGTTGCATATAGGCTGCAGTAACGCCCACAAACGGAAACTTTTTTTATCGCCACTTATACAGTATCGTTTCTCGCTATTTCAAAACTAGACACAAAGTGGATACCGTCGACATCTCTGGACAATCTCTGAAATTTTACCAGTGGAGTTAGAATTCAACCTGTACAGTGAACCCAGTAGTAAGTCAGGTTTTCCCGTTTTATAACTGTTGGGTTACTTCCGCAGTAAAGGGTTTATTACTTTTTTAATTTGTGGTACGCTGAGTAACCGTACGTAAGGGATGACATGATTTCATCACAAGACGACATGGTACACTACTGGCCATTAAAATTGCTACACCTCGATGATGACGTGCTACATACGCGAAATTTAACCGACAGGAAGAATATGCTGTGATATGCAAATGACTAGCTTTTCAGAGCGTTCACACAAGGTTGGCGCCGGTGGCGACACCTACAACGTGCTGACGTGAGGAAAGCTTCCAACCGATTTCTCATACACAAACAGCAGTTGACCGGCGTTGCCCGGTGAAACGTTGTTGTGATGCCTCGTGTAAGGAGGAGAAATGCGTACCATCACGTTTCAGACTTTGATAAAGGTCGGTTTGTAGCCGATCGCGACTGCAGTTTATCGTATCGCGACATTGCTGCTCGCGTTGGTCGAGATCCAATGACTGTTAGCAGAATATGGAATCGGTGGGTTCAGGAGGGTAATACGGAACGCCGTGCTGGATCCCAACGGCCTCGTGTCACTAGCAGTCGAGATGACAGGCATCTTATCCGCATGGCTGTAACGGATCGTGCAGCCGCGTCTCGATCCCTGAGTCAACAGATGGGGACGTTTGCAAGACAACAACCATCTGCACGAACAGTTCGACGACGTTTGCAGCAGCATGGACTATCAGCTTGGAGACCTTGCCTGTGGTTACCCTTGACGGTGCATCACAGGCAGGAGCGCCTGCGATGGTGTATTCAACGACGAACCTGAGTGCACCAATGGCAAAACGTCATTTTTTCGGATGGCTCCAGGTTCTGGTTACAGCATCCGTGTTTGGTGACATCGTGGTGAACGCACATTGGAAGCATGTATTCGTCATGGCCACACTGGCGTATCACCCGGCTTGATAGTATGGTGTGCCATTGGTTACACATTTCGGTCACCTCTTGTTCGCATTGACGGCACTTTGAACAGTGGACGTTACATTTCAGATGTGTTACGACCCGTCGCTCTACCCTTCATTCGATCCCTGCGAAACCCTACATTTCAGCAGGATAATGCACGACCGCATGTTGCAGGTCCTGTACGGGCCTTTCTGGATACAGAAAATGTTCGACTGCTGCCCTGACCAGCACATTCTCCAGATCTCTCACCAACTGAAAACGTCTGGTCAACGGTGGCCGGGCAACTGGCTCGTCGCAATACGCCAGTCACTACTCTTGATGAACTGTGGTATCGTGTAGAAGCTGCATGGGCAGCTGTACCTGTACACGCCATCCAAGGTCTGTTTGACTCTATGCCCAGGCGTACCAAGGCCGTTATTACGGCCAGAGGTGATTGTTCTGGGTACTGATTTCTCAGGATCTATGCACCCAAACTGCGTGAAAATGTAATCACATGTCAGTTCTAGTATAATATATTTGTCCAATGAATACCCGTTTATCATCTGCATTTCTTCTTGGTGTAGCAATTTTAATGGCCAGTAGTGTTAAGTTCATCAACTGGCAGGTACGTGGTAGATTAGAAAGACGACACAGCTGTGCCAACGGGAAAGCCCAGCAGGTAATGTAGCTGAGCCGAGAGCGTGTGGGCGTGTGCCCTCGCACGCCTCGTGTCGTGGTCTCAGTCACTACGGCGTGTCCCGCGATGCCAGAGGGCGTGGCAGGCGGCGCCACGGAGCGTGGTGGGACCAGCACCTCACCTCAACTCACCATGCCTCGTGCCGCGCCGCGCTGTGTCCGTATTAACACGAGTGCGATAAATATAAAAGTGCTTTATTGCCCCATTCTCGCGCGCCGGGCCCCCCACGCGCCACATTAGAGGTGGCATTAGTCTCGGAACGGAACCCTAACTATGGGTCGTCCATCACGTGATTAAGATGTATACATCCGCTATAAATACCCGTCCGCTGAGATCTCGACCAGGTTCGGGGTAATTGGAGCCGCGGCCGAACGCCTGTCCGGCGCAGATAACTCAGTGCCGTCCGCTCCGCACCGGAAGGTAAGAACCGGCCCCTCTGCCACAATTACCTGACGAGTATCTCACCTATCGTTATGCGAGCAGCGGGCCAGCGCGACGTGACGGCTTCATACGCAGGTGAGACTCTTCCAGCGCGACTGGCTGGAGGTGTGGTCCAGTGACCGATACTCCACGTGCTCCCGCGTAAGGTATCAGGTGACAAGACTAAAACACCTGTTTTCCGCAAGCCACCGTACAGTGGACAGCGCAGTACGTGCAGTTCAGCAGTAGCAGTACCCCTTTCCTATTCCATTTGTGGGTGGCTGAAAGGAATCTGTATTGCATTGCAGTGCTGTGCTTGATCGCGCCTCGGACGGCTCGAGTAGTTAACGATACAGCTTGGGAAACACTGTAGCTGTGATAGAATTTTCAGCCACGCCGCTATCTAGAATCTTTTAATGGTACTCTCTCCATGACGTGTCTTACACCCAAACCTCCAGATGCCAGACCTCATATCGCTACCAAACGTTGTATGTCGATAGAGTATCAACCAAAACACCAATTTAGTTCGTGCTGTGTGCTGTCGTCCAGTAGAAGATGCGTAAACGGTAATTAAAAGTAAAAAAAAAATTGTTCAAGTGGCTCAGAGCACTATGGGACTCAACTTCTGAGGTCATCAGTCCCCTAGAACTTAGAACTACTTAAACCTAACTAACCTAAGGACATCACACACATCCATGCCAGAGGAAGAACATTTCTCTGACACATTAAAGGACGTTTCGGAGTTTGTAGTAATGTTCTTTTGTCAGTCTGCTTTCGCTTCATTAGTTGAAATTAGCAAACCTACAGAGTACATATTTATAGATAGTCGTGGTGTTACCTGTACGTATATATGTACAGGTTTGCTACTTACAACTAATGAAGTGAAAGCAGACTGCCAAAACAACATTGCTACAGAATGAATTTTTCACTCTGCAGCGGAGTGTGCGCTAATATGAAAATTCCTGACATATTAAAACTCTGTGGCGGACCGAGACTCGAACTCGGGACCTTTGCCCGCAGGTGCCGAGTTCGAGTCTCGGTCCGGCACACAGTTTTAATCTGTCAGGAAGTAACATTGCTACAAATTCCGAAACGACCTTTCACATGCCAGAAATATGTTCTCCCATATAACAATTTCACGCACAAACTGTAAAAAAAAAGGCCATCGCTGCGTTTCGAACTGGGAACCTTTCGTATGTCGATCTGACGCTCTACGAACTCTCCTAGCATACATCAGCGCAGTCGCAGCTCTCAGATACGCTTTTCGTAAATTACGTAGTTCTGGACTTACTTTTAATTACCGTTTACGCATTTTCTACTGGACGACAGCGCATAGCACGAACTAAATCGGTGTTTTGGTTGATATTCTACCGACGCACAACGTTTGGTACCGATCTGAGTGTCTGACATCTGGAGGTATGGGTGTTAGTTCTGTAATGCGAGGGTGGATCAAAAAGTGATGCCTTCTGTGTTATAAGAAATTTAATAATAAATATATAACAACGGACTTAGTATAGATCGTAGCCTGAAATATCCTCTCCACAACACTGCCGTTCAACGCAGTCACGATGCTTTTGTACAGATTTGCGTAACGTTGAACAGGCACCAACACCGCTTTGGAAAAATTCGGGGTTTTGATTCTTGACTCATCAGTCTGAAGCTCTACTAACCTAATCCAAGAGGAAACTGTATGGCGAAGCTGTAATAGACAACAGAAATGTGTTGGGTGAAGAAGTCTGGGAACGGAGAAACGGATATTTCAGATACCAGTCGTCGACGCGCTGATGAAGTGATTCCGAGGGGAGAGACGCTTTAGAGTTCCCAGTCAACAGCGAGAAAGCAAAGGTCAGAAGGCAAGACTCTGAATTTGTTCAGATCGGATTTGATGCTTGGCGCCGACCATGGCACAAATGTGTACAAATGCACGGTGACTGTGTTGCATGGCAGTGTTGGGCAGAGAACCGTTCAGGCTAGAATCTGCACTAATTCCTTTGTTATATGCTCATTATTAAATTTTTTATGACACAGGAGGCATTACTTTCAGATTCAACCTCGGATATTTTCGCGATCGCAATTGGTTAGGCGTGGTACAGTAAATAATTTCTAAATTAAGGAAACGGTTTTATTAATACACTATACATTCAAGTAATAAAAATAAATGTGGAAGAGAGACTGCAGTTTTCTGATAGGGTACAGGTCATAATTAAAAACAGCAAATAACAAATAAATTAAAGATCTCAATCACGATCGGTCTAATTCTAGAGTATTCGCTTGTCCCGTGATCTCATGACGTCTGTGGGTAATATCTCTACCACATATTTGACGCTGTAATTAATTTTCTTATAGTTAGTTTAATATGAAATAAATCGTCGTAACTTCTGAACAGTTTTTTCTTTCCACTTGCCGCCCTTATTTTACGACCCACCACCTAACTGCGTACGTTGCGTCTTCATTGACTACTTAGCCGCTACGACCGGTGTACGGGGCCTGATGTGGCTTGATCCTCCACACCAGAATCCCGCATCCGGTCGGGCCGTGTTTACATCTAGGTACAAATTCGCATGTAGTCTAGTGTTGTCTATTATTATGGCTATAATAACGTTAGATCTAGGACGCTACTTTTGTTTGCGCTAGGACATTCAAACTGCACGGTTGGTCGCGGGACATTATGGGAATTAGAATGCGCATGCGCACGCGCACAGTTGTTGTCGGCCACTTTCATTTGGATGGGTTCGTCAATAAACAAAACTGGTGCATTTGGGGGACTGAGAATCCGCATTTCGCGATCGAAAAGTCTCTTCGCCCTCAACAGGTGACCATGTGATGAATATTGTCAGGGAACAATCGGTGCTGTATTCCTTGATGGCACGGTGACTACCGAACGATACGTGAAGGTTTTGGAAGATGATTTCATCCCCATCATCCAAAGTGACCCTGATTTCGACAAGATACGGTTCATGGAAGACGGAGTTCGACCCCATCGAAGCAGGAGAGTGTTTGGTGTCCTGGAAGAGCACTTTTGGGACCGAATTCTGGCTCAGGTGTACCCAGAGGCCACTGGCGTCGACCTAGATTGGCCGCCATGTTCTCCGGACCCAAACACATGTGACTCCTTTTTGTGGGGCTATAATAAACGCAAGGTGCACAGCAATAACCCCAAAACCAGCGCTGAGCTGAAAACAGCTATTCAGGAGGTCATTGACAACATCGATGTTCCGACACTTCAGCGGGTCATGCAGAATTTCGCTATTCTGCTGCGCCACATCATTGCCAATGACGGCAGGCATATCGAACAAGACGTAACCCAAATCTGAATATCGTAGTGACGTTTGGATGATGAGTAAAGTTTGTGCACGGTGTAGTTTGTAACTAATTTACGTGTTTTTTCATATACCCCCATAACTGTCACCCCGTATTTCTATCATAAGCCATGTAATTAATAATTAAATTTCATCCTCGTTTCATTTGAACGTTACTGTCTTGTTTTCAATTTCATTAAGAGCTCATAACTTTTATCCCTTTTTCCTACTTTGAGAACAGGGATTGAAATGCTCATTAGCAGTGCATTTGTTACATCATTTCAGCCTCTAATACCCAAAGTAAATATTTTTTTCCTTTTGTGTTGTGTTCAGAGTTAAGTAAGTTTTTCAAGCGCAACATATTGTTCTTTTAATGTTAGCTTCATTCAAACATTAACATGAATATTTATAAATTCAAACAAACTGCTTGTGAACTCATTGCAAACAAATAGAAATACAAAATAATTGGTATAATTTAATGTCATTTCCTCCTGTTTCACGATAATGCCATCTTTCAAGCAGAACTATAGCTTCTTGGTGTTAGTTCGTAGTTTCTGATGCATCGCTTGCACTCTCACCACGGTAGTTGAATATCACGTGGTTGTTCGAGCAGCGCTAGATACCATATAGAGCTCTGTGACGGATATGGAAACCTCGAACCAGTTCTAACGTAAAGATCATTTACCCAGCCTTGTAATTTTACCTTCCCTGCTTTCAGCATCGCTCACATGTTGCCATCAATGCGGTAAAAGAAGTGCGATGACTTTCTGCCTCTCTAAGCTAGTGGCAGCCTTTTCATTGGTTTGCCGCTGTCCTACGTTCTTTGTAGTGAGAATCACGCGGCTGTTAGGTCCTGTTTTGACAACTTCCACTGTAATCTCTAATCGAGCGGTTACCAACCTTTCTTAGAGCATTACCCCTGAGCGTAATCAGGTATTAGCTATTAGCCCCTCCCCCTCTCTCTCCGCTCTGCATCTCGCGACTCCCGTCTTCATCTATATTAGCCCGAAACTATTTAGAATGAAAAAGAATTTTCTTTGAACGCTTTCATTTTCAAAATATATAAAATTAAATGATATTTCACTAAAGATACATGATATTTCGGTTTTTAGACGTTTTGTTAAACCTCGAACGAGTCAAGAAAGAGACAATTGGTACTGTTTATTTCTAGCAATCTATCTTTATAGAAATGGCTCTGAGCACTATGGGACTTAACATCTGACGTCATCAGTCCCCTAGAACTTGGAACTACTTAAACCTAAGGACACCAGACACATCCATGTCCGAGGCAGGATTCGAACCTGCGACCGTAGCAGTTGCGCGGTTCCGGAGTGAAGCACCTAGAACCACTCTTCCACCGCGGCCGGCGTTTATAGAATGATGAAGCAATTATCAAAGCATCGCAAGTGAGCCGGCCGAAGTGGCCGCGCGGTTCTAGGCGCTGCAGTCTGGAACCGCGAGACCGCTACGGTCGCAGGTTCGAATCCTGCCTCGGGCATGGATGTATGTGATGTCCTTAGGTTAGTTAGGTTTAACTAGTTCTAAGTTCTAGGGGACTAATGACCTCAGCAGTTGAGTCCCATAGTGCTCAGAGCCATTTGAACCAACCATCGCAAGTGACGTCTACAGCTCCTTCTCAGAAAGGAAAGCTAACTATCCAAATTGAGAGTAGCCGCTTGTTACAAAACAAGCTTGTTCTGCATCACGCCTCCCGTAGCGGCACTTGTTTCAACCATACCATTTAAAAATTAACCAAATTAAAATGTGTGTACTATACTTACGTCTCCTGTGCGCAAATCACTTTACTAATGGACTCCTTACTTATGAACTGAAAGAAATTGCTATTGCCATTAATAATTATAATAACAATATTAATATTAATGCGGAGACCCTACAGCAGTAAGGTAGCCATCACGTAGTTACTGCTGTGTTGTGGCGTCAATTAGTTTGTTGTTGCAAAGTGAATAATGAATCAATTTCGTGTCTACTGTGAAACCACCTACAACTCGGAGAAGGCATATTCAAGAGATGTTTTAAAGATATGTCATTGTATGAGTCTCACTTTTACTGTCCTAGCCGGCCGGTGTGGCCGTGCGCTTCTAGGCGCTTCAGTTTGGAACCGCGTGCCCGATAAGGTCGCAGGTTCGAATCCTGCCTCAGGCATGGATGTGTGTGATGTCCTTAGGTTAGTTAGGTTTAAGTAGTTCTAAGTTCTAGGGGACTGATGACCACAGATGTTAAGTCCCATAGTGCTCAGAGCCATTTGAACCATTTTACTGTCCTAGATGAATGGTGCGAAGTGTCTAGTGGACTGCAAGTGAAAGATGTTCACACACGTTTCACGAACTGTAATTTCCACCACATTATATCTCACATTGAAGAAAAAGATTAATAATTAGGGGTCTGTATTTCAGTCTTACGGAATAGTGATAATAATTATTACCTTTGGAAAATTTAGTTTCATGACCCCCAAGAAAATTAAATTTTACCCGCAGGTTAGTAACCACTGCTCTAATCGGGAAGCGTGGTGCACTGGTACTCACCTTCTCGGACTTTGAACGTACGCTGGCGTAGATACCGTCATGATTTTCATGTCTGATCAGCGGCAACTAAATTAGGTGTGTCAGTCAGAGGAATGTGATCACCGATTGGTTAAGCGTGATTTTCAATTCCTTACTTGCAACGGCCGAACGATGTTACACCGAGACTAGGGTTCTTATAGCAGGCAGGAGACCCTCTACTTTGGTAGCAGGCAACAGACAGGCCGTCTAACGGCCGGCAACGGAACGTGTCGCTCACTGCATGGACGGCGGAAGAAGCACGACAAGTCAAAAAAAGAAAAGTCCCGTAAGTGGCCCTTACAACGTTTTCCATTTCCATTCTTCAGTTACGGACCGTATGTAAAAGTTTAAAATACCTGTCATGATCTACTCACTAAGAACTATAATCTTACGTTAAAGAATTAACAGAATAAGTCAAGTATTACACTTTGAAACTGTGTACAAGTCTTCAGGCAATGTAGCCGCTACGGGCGAGTTGTCCCGAATATATTCATCCAGTCCATGAGATAAGATCACCTATCGACATCCAAAATAATTTCAAACCACCTTGAAACATTTCCTCTCCGCCATCCCAGAAAAAAAATAATGAAAGGAAAAAAAGTTTATCGCTTACCACAAATTTCTGTTCATGCTGCAAAACTTGAGCATAAGGAATGACGTATTAAGTTATAACTTCTTTACCACTGACTCTATTCGCAGTACATTCTGCAAACAGTATCCACATACAGCATTGAAAGTGCTTGCAAAGTTATATCGTTGTACGACACGTTCTTTATGAGTTATGGCGTCATAAACAGTGAGAAGCGTTTTATATAAGGCAGTTCAATCGTTTGAAGAATAGAGGGGAGAGTGGTATGTGCTGGTACGTTTTAAACTTACATTTGCCACCCAGAAAGATGAAATTAACAGTTGTCTCCTTTTAGGATAATACTGCTACAAATTCGGATCTTCGGAGGGAAACTTTTCAAACACCCATGATCTGATGCTCCACAGCAGTTCGTAGACCATGATTGTAAATACTTCAGTATCAAACTGATTGCAATCCCAAACGATGGAATTGTAAGTAAGGCAGTGGTCGACAAGTTCTTGGACAAGAGCCAATACTGACAGTGTATGGCGGTAACTCGTTCTTATTATTACTTGGTAACCTACATAAATGAATATGATATTGAACCTCCAGTACATTGCTATAGTAAGGGCACGGTATGTTGGCCGCTGGCCCCCAAATACTGACTGATAAAAGTCGGCACTATTCGGAACTCTTCATGTCGACCGTCGTCTTTTTCAGACTGCTGCCACTCTCAGCGACCGGAAATTTGTGACATAATAATTGCCCGATGAAGTGTTCTTGCGTATACGCGAATAATTTTGATTAATAACGGTAATTGTAATTATATTTAAATGCGTTATGTCATTTGAAACACGGCCACAAATGTTTACTAAATGTTTTCATTGTCATATTTCTTCTACGCATTGCGTTGAATTACAACAGTCTTAATTTAAGTTCATATTCCTTGCTGCAAAGTCGTATCGCATCTGAAGATGACCATTCCTACAATGGTATACGCTAATCCTTCTTACATCCGTTTTAAATTTATACTATAGCAGCTGATCGATACTAGGCGCACACGTCCTTTGGTTTGTCAGCTCTGGAAGACAAACAACAACACACCGCATCTCGCACTTCAAAAATGGCTCTGAGCACTATGGGACTTAACATCTGAGGTCATCAGTCCCTTAGAACTTAGAACTACTTAAACCTAACTAACCTAAGGACATCACACACATCCATGCCCGCCGGCCAGTGTGGCCGAGCGGTTCTAGGCACTACAGTCGTGAGCTGCGCGACCGCCACGGTCGCAGGTTCGAATCCTGTCTCGGGCATGGATGTGTATGATGTCCATAGGTTAGTTAGGTTTAAGTAGTTCTAAGTTGTTCTAAGTTCTAGGGGACTGATGATCTCAGAAGTTAATTCCCATAGGGCTCAGAGCCATTTGAACATCCATGCACGAGGCAGGATTCGAACCTGCGACCATAGCGGTCACGCGGTTCCAGACTGAAGCGCCTAGAACCGCACGGCCATCTCGCACTTCCCTCTGACCCCGTAGTGACCACGCTACGTACCCCTCTGTGCCTGAAGTAAGTGGCAAATTCTTCTTTATCTCACAGCTGAATTAAAATTAAGCAGTTTCTCTGTAAATATCGTTTTTTTGTTACTGACAAGGGAAATTCCCAATCGCACACCCCTCAGATTTAATGGTAAAATATCCCAGTGGATAGCCCGTCAGAAACTGAACACAGATCAAGCATGGAAACAGGAGGAAGTTGTACTGAACTGTGAAAAAAAGAAGCAAAATAGGAACAGTGAACGGTCCAAACTCAAGTTGTGCATCGTCGAGCGAACTGTAAGAATAACAGTGTCGTGGTTGTGTGGTTATGGTGTTAGCAAAGCGGGAGATCCATGTTCAAATCTCGCTCGTGTCCAAGTTCTTTTTCACAAAATTATGAACTTCCCGTCCGGTCATTGACGTATCTGTTCTCCTTCTATTGTCTTGCCAACTGTCATATTATACATTGGTTATAGAATGTGAGTCATGTGGTAAGAATATATTACCGTCGCAAATAAATGTGATGAATAGTGAGAGCAGACGAGGTGCCACATAGACCTGTCACAGAAATGAAAACAACAAATAAACGGCTCTGAACTATACACAGTGTCCCATAAAGAATGACCAGATTTTAAATAGAATTATTTATTAGGAAGAAGGGCTTAACACCAACAAATTTCATACTAAATTACTCAGAAAAGAAAGAAGTTTATAAAAATCCATCATAAATTTTCAATATGTCCTCCACTGGCTGCGCAGACGACATATAGCCGATAGCCGAATTCATCCCAAAATGAGCGTAAGGTGTCTTCTGTCACTGAAGCAACAGCAGCTGATATTCTGGTTTTTAGTTCATCGGTGTCACGGGGTAAGGGAGGAACGTAAATACATTAACATATCAAATGGTTCAAATGGCTCTGAGCACTATGGGGCTTAACAAAATGGTTCAAATGGCTCTGAGCACTATGGGACTCAACTGCTGAGGTCATAAGTCCCCTAGACCTTAGAACTACTTAAACCTAACTAACCTAAGGACAACACACACATCCATGCCCGAGGCAGGATTCGAACCTGCGACCGTAGCGGTCGCGCGGTTCCAGACTGTAGCGCCAGAACCGCTCGGCCACCAGCGGCCGGCGGGGCTTAACAGCTGATATCATCAGTCCCCTGGAACTTAGAACTACTTAAACCTAACTAACCTAAGGACATCACACACATCCATGCCCGAGGCAGGAATCGAATCTGCGATCGTAGTGGTCGCGCGGTTCCAGACTGAAGCGTCTAGAACCGCTCTGCTACTCCGGCCGGCTTTAACTTATCCCCACAGGAGGAAATCACATGGTGTTACGTCAGGGGACCTAGGAGGGCAAGAGTGTAAAGCCTGGTCTCGCAGTCCTGTACGCCCTATCCAACGTTGAGGCATTGAGGAAACTGTGCATGTTGTTGTGCCAGTGCGGTGGTGCTCGATCTTGCAGACAGATGAAATTGTCAGAGTCAAGTTGTGGGAATAACCAGTTCCATAGCATTGCAAGATATGATTGTCCTTTTACGGTTTCTTCGTCAAAAAAGTAGGGTCCATAAAGCTTGCTTTGCGAAACAGCACAAAAAACATTCACTTTAGGTTTGTGTTCAATTGTTTCATGAGGATCTTCGAGCCCCCGTATACGAACATTATGACGGTGAACCTTACCGCTAGTACGGAAAGTTGCTTCATCGCCGAATATCAACCGTGACATAAAAGTGTCATCTTCCATGTCCTGTAGAACAGCATTGCTAAAGTCCACTCGCTTCACTTTGTCAGTATCTCGAAGAGCTTGCACCAGTTGTAAACGGTATGGTTTGAGGGCTAAACGACGCCGTAACACACGCCACACTGTCATGTGCGGTAACGCAAACTCTCGGCTAGCACGACACGTAGACTTGCGGGGGCTCCGCTCAAATGGTCGTCGGATTCGTTCCACTGTTTGTTCAGGAACGTGTTGCCGGCAGGACTTTTGCCTTTACAGAGACACCCTGTTTCTTCAAACTGCTTATACCACCGTCGAATGTTCTTTGGTGGTGGTGGTTTAGCACGAAATCGAATATGAAACGCCCGCTGAACTGCGATCACTGACTGAGTACAACTAAATTCAGTAACGCAATACGCCTTCTGTTGCGCGGACGCCATATTGCGCGAGACTGGCTGCACGCTCCAGGTCAGCGCTCGTAGCGGCATCTAGCGGATTTTTTGTGGAACTATAGACATCTAGCGCTGTTTCAATTACCTAGTGACATTTGTCTCAATATTATCGGGTCATTCTTTTTGGGACGGCCTGTATTACTACAAAGGAATTGAAGAGTCCAGACTTTCAATACCGAGCGCAAGAGTCATAACATGTGGTACTCGTGTGGAACAAATAGGAGGTAAGTACGTCTGGTGGACCCTTCCTTACATCTCGCTGTTGCAGACGGACGTTACACCAACTCATAGACAAAAATGTGAATACAGCGAACACACACGTCAGTGACCGGGAGGACAGTTTATAATTTTGTGAAAAAAGGGGGCACGAGGGAAATGTGAACACGTACCTCTCCCTTCGTAGTCCAACACCGTGACCACATAACCACGACGCCGTCGTTTTTGAAATTCGCTCATGTTGCATACCTCGGGTTTGGACTGTTCAGAGTTTCGTTTTTGCTTCTGTTTTCACAGTTCAGTACACCTTCTTCCTGTTTTCATGCTTGATCTGTGTTCAGTATTTGTCGAGCTATCCACTGGGACGTCTTACCGCTGCATCTGACGGGGTTGCTCTGGGGGATTTCCCTTGTGAGCAAGAAAACTACGCTCTTAAGAAGCTCTTCAGGGTAGATGACTTTTTTGGATTCGGCTGTACGTTAGTACATACATAGTATTATAAAACAGACCGAGAACCGCGGGCATCTATTTGATGACCACGGATGTAGAGGGTTTTAAGAAAGCTTGCCACACGGTACCAAGATTGGTTGGAGATGAGAGGCGGCTCTGAAGAAAAGTTAGCAACAAGTGTTTGTTGTGGCTCTACCAAAGACATTTTGATTTGCATCTTTGAGACGTTTCTTAGCCAATCGAACACCTCTGAGTATACCTAAAGGCGCAGAATTCTTTCGTGCCCAACGCTACCAGTGGCTCTTCGCTCTTCAGTGGTTCTAACACTCGATGTTGAAAGGACGATTTAAAAAAAAAAAAAAAAAACGCGGAAAATTTACAGCTCAGCACTCAGATCCATGCACGCTCCCTTAACCGGCCCTCGTATGAACGACTACTGTAAATAACGGACTCTCCGATAGAATGTTTAAGCTATTCCGAAAAAGTGTCGCACACTTTATGCCATCGGCCAGGGTCCTTAAACGTATCGGAAAATACGCTGCTTATCGATTATGGAAATTATAATTGGATTCTGGAATGGTATCTCGCCCCCTTGACTGCCGAGAGGGTTATTTTCCTGAAATATCGCCTTCGGCCCTCGGCACGGAACGTCCGCGCGGCACTCACTTTATTCACCGGGAGAGCCCGAACGCTTTTGAGGAAGCGGCCCATTAACAAATCCCCGGGCCGGTGTCCTCGCGGAAGGGTTGAAATTTGAATTTCCGACGCTTTTTTTAGTACCGGCAGCGAGATTGCCCTCTCAGAGTAAACAAGGGGGCGTGCCTGAGGGGGTATAACAACCCTCAGCTTTACAGCGATTCAGGTAGCTGGCATCCCCTTTGGAAGCTGGGTGTAACGTCCTTAATGCCTTTATCTTCCCAGAACACGGGAACTTCTCGGGCGTCTTTATTTTTAGACAGCCAGACTGAGTTACCAGAACATTGGTCACACAGCAAATAGCGTGTAGGTCCAACTATGGAACAGAAAGGACCAACAGTTAAGCGTGAAGCCTCTTCTAAATCTGTATGGTGCCAGCCGGCCAGTGTGGCCGAACGGTTCTAGGCGCTTCAGTCTGGAACCGCGCGACTGCTACGATCGCAGTTTCGAATCCTTTTGAACCATTTCTATGGTGCCTGAGCCGATGTACGGGATGAGCATAAAGTATTTCCCTGATTACAAAAATTTCTTTCCAAGGAACTACACTCGACACACACTCCTGCAAATGATAGATTAACTCATAGGATTTTTTATGTGTATTCTTCCACATGTTCTCTGTTTGCTGTCCGTAGAATGTGTTGGTGACACTTAATTTCTCTCCATGTTTTGGACAACAGCTCATCGTTCACTTCGTCGACAGTGACTCGTATTTGTCCCGTAAGAGTTAGCACATCAGTAACTGGTGAACTGAACACTGTATCCTTAACGTAATCCCACAAAAGAATTCAAGAGGGGTCAAGTATTGTGAATGTGGTGGCCATAATGTTGGACCCTGTCACCGATCCATCTGTCTGGAAGGGTCAGGTCCAAAAACTGGTGAAAAAAATTATTCTTAGCGTAACTGAAACACCGGTCCCTGAGGTACAATGTAATGTTCTAACATGTGTTGGTAAACTGTTGCCATTGTGGTAGCTCCAGTGAAAAATAACGGTCCAACAACTGTGTTGTGCAGTAAGCCACATCACGCATTCATTTTCGGGTCGTCCCTTACCTGCTGTACCAGGATATATAGGCTGTCCGACCCCCAGATCCAGACATAAAGCCTATTTACTTTCCCGGAGGCGTGAAAAGTCGCTTTATCGGAAAAACAACCTTCATTAAGATAGTCAATGTCTGCGTCGATTCGTTCCGGCATGTTCCTAGCACGTCTGGGCCTATCACCTGGCTGCAAAGCTTGCTGAAGGTGTACTTTTTATACATGGAAACGCATCTGTTTGAGCAAAATCTTCACCACAGTGCTCTGAGGTATGCCTGTTTCTCTGGAAACATGACGAGTCGATTTCCGCAGACTGCATCGAAATGCTGTACACACGCGATTAACAGCGTCGTCACCACTTCAGGTCTGCCGGTTGTTGTCACCAACACAGGCAGCCTGTATAAACTTTCCATATGACGCTTCGATGCTCTTCACGTCTGGCACACCTCGACTATAGGAATTTTCAGAGCTCTCGCTAAACGGTAATAGGCGACAGTGTTTCACTAGTCCACAGAACGCATTGCTCTTTCTCCTGCATAGAAGCAAGTGTGACACCAGGGCTCCTAAATCACGCTACCAGTAACAAGAGATACTGGAAAGAAATCAGATGCTGTCAGAGCACACGTAGAAGTGTAGCCATAAAAACTTCAACTAAGCTACCATGTGCAACAAATCGCATTGCTGTCTTCAGTCCAAAGACTGGTTTGATGCAGCACTTCATCCTACTTTATCCTGGGCAAGCCTCTCCAGCTTCAAATAACTACTTCAGTATACTTCTTTCTGAATCTGCTTACTTTATCCATCCCTTGGTCTGCCTCTACGATTTTTACCTCCCACACTTCCCTCCGATACTAAACAGGTGATGTCTCGGAATGTGTCCTGTCAACCGATCCCTTCTTTTGGTCAAGTTGTACAAAAAAATTCTTATCTCCCAATTCTATTCAGACCTTCTCACTAGTTACGTGTTCTACCCATCTAATCTTCACCATTCTTCTGTAGCATCACATTTCAAAAGCCTATAATTTATTCTAGTCCAGACTGTCTACTTCACTTCCATACACTCCAAATACCTTCAGAAAAGAATTCTAACACTTAAGTCCATATTCGATGTTAACAATTTTCTCTTTTTCAGTGGCGCTTTCCTTGCCATTGCCTCTCTACTTTGGCCATAATGAGTTATTTTACTGTCCAAATAGCAGAACTCGTCTACTACTTCAAGTGTGTCTTTTCCTAATCTAATTCCTTAATTCTACTACATTCCATTACCCTTGTTTTGCTTTTGTTGATGTTCATCTTACATCCCAATTTCAAGAAAATGTCCCTTCCGTTCACCTGCTCTTACAAGTCCTTTGCTGTCTTTCACAGAATTACAGATGCAGTAGCAAACCCCAATGTTTTTATTTCTTCTCCCTGAACTTTAATTTCTATTCCAAATTTTTCTTTGGTTTCCTTTACTGCGCACTCAGTGTTAAGATTGAAGAACATCAGGGAGAAACCATAATCCCGTCTCATTCCCTTCTCAACCACTGTTTCCCTTTCCTGCTCCTCGACTCATGCCGTCTGATTTCTGTACAAGCTGTAAATAGCCTTTCGCTCCTTGAATTTTCCCCCCGATACCTTCAGAATTTCAGTGAGAGTATTTCAGTCAACATTGTCAAAAGCTTTCTCTAAGTCTACAAATGCTATAAACGTAGGTTTGCCTTTTCGTAATCTGTGCTCCAGAATAAGTCGTAGGATCGGTATTGCCTCGCTTGTTCCTGAGTTTCTCAGAAACCCAAACTGATCTTCCGCGAGGTTGGCTTCTACCAGTTTTTTCTTTCTTTCATTATTCTGCTAAGAATTCATGTTAGCATTTTGCACCTATGACTTACGGAACTGATTGTTCGGTAATTTTCACGCCTGTCAGCAGTGCTTTCTTTGGAACTGGAATTATTGCGTTCTTCTTTATGTCTGTGGGTATTTTGCCAGTCTCGTATATCTTGCATACCAGGTAAAAGAGAGCTGTTATGACTGGGTCCTACAATGATATCAGTACTTCTGAGGGAATGTATACTACTCTGGGGTCCTTGTTTCCACTAAGGTGTCGACTAACGTATCTAGCACAGTTCACTAGAAATAAATTTTTGTAATCTGGGAAAGACTTCGTGTTAATCCTGCACGTAGATAGAGTATTTCCAGGTTTACAAACATTGAGACCAGAAAATGAATCATGAAAAGCTGTAAATCACAAAGAAAATCCATCAGTCAATATTTTAGTGAGTTAGTTTTCCAAGTATTTCTTTTTTACGCGATTTGCTGTCTGATACGAGATGCAAATTCAGTATCTGCAGAGCGATGGAAGAATTCAGGGTGGAGTAAAGGTAGATTATATACGCTCTGGTATCACTTCACGCTTCAGATCCGAGACTACAGCCTTGGGCACTGGCCACGTTAACAGCTTTACAGTCCCTCACTGAGTCGTTTCGCTTGAAGTCTTCACGTGAGGAACTTAATTCGTTATATTCTCGCAACGTGTCTCAGCGCGAGAGACTAAGTATTTCCTCCGCGAAGTTCAGTACCATCTAATCTGAGGCTTAGCCAGCGGGAAGTGTTTTTGGCTAAGGAGAGCAACATTTTTCAGCATTAGGAGCATGCCTGCGCGAAGAGGGTATTAATATTCATGACAGGCGGCGCGTGAAACGCGCATTTAGGAAGCGCGGTTGCCCTCTAATCTTTTGCTGGTCTCCTTTTGTGTCGTTAGCGTCTGAGTTATGGTCTGGAAAGACGGGTCGGGCTCCTGTTGCGAAACCACGCGGCGTTGCTCTGTCGCTTCTAAGCTCGCCGCTTGTGCACAGGTGAAGGCAGGTCATATCCAGGCGCTGCAAACGTCTGGATTCTTCAGCATTTGATTGCATCCTGGTGGAATCGGTGTCCAAAAATGGTTCAAATGGCTCAGAGCACTTTGGGACTTAACTTCTGAGGTCATCAGTCGCCTAGAACTTAGAACTACTTAAACGTAAGTAACCTAAGGACATCACACACAGCCGGCCGGGGTGGCCGAGCGGTTCTAGGCGCTATAGTCTGGAACCGCGCGACCGCTACGGTCGCAGGTTCGAATCCTGCCTCGGGCATGGTTGTGTGTGATGTCCTTAGGTTAGTTAGGTTTAAGTAGTTCTAAGTTCTAGGGGACTGATGACCTCAGAAGTTAAGTCCCATAGTGCTCAGAGCCATTTGAACCATTTTTGATCATCACACACATCCATGCCCGAGGCAGGATTCGAACCTGTGACCGTAGCGGTCGCGCGGTTCCAGACTGTAGAGCCTAGAACCGCTCGGTCACTCCGGCCGGCGAATCGGTGTTCTCAGCTGCCTTATTTCAACATGAATGGCAACCTGGTATGTCGTTAAATGCTCCTGTTGATTAATCTTAACATTTTCTAACGTATAGAAAGGACTTCAGTGTTGAAGCTTCGTTTTTCATTTGGGGAAATTCGAAATCTTTTGTGTATCAACTCCTGTACCCATTGTCGAAGTTCTGGGGGAGCGTCTCCTAAACAAATCTTTGACATCAAGAAAGTTCATATGAACATGGTCGAAAATCCATCATTGCGGAGGTATAAAGGATTTATTATCCACTTCATAGAAATGATACGTTTACCAAACACGTTTACCTTATGAAATGGTTTATTTTTCATGGCACAAAAATGATGCATTCACCAAACACATTTAAATTTACAGGCTTGTTCGAAGTGAACAGCTGTTTCCATGTGTCCCCAGAGCTTGCGTTCTGCTTTGCTGTGCGTTCTGGAAAACTCCTGGTGTGTTCCATATTTGGTCAAAATAATCCATTTTCAGCTTTTGGATCTGCAGTTCTTGTCATTCTTTCCGTATTTGCAGTTAAATTATTGGATATAGGTTCCGCCTTTATGCAAAAACACTTTTTTTTTAGTTTTAATCAAACATGTTTCGGCGTCTCTGTGCTATAATCAGTGGGTTTTGTTTATTGAAAACTGTAAACAATTACCATATATCAGGATGTACCTAGTCTAACAAAGTGTCGCCTAAATACCGTTTGGTTTGCAGATGACAAACTATCAGTGCATGACACCATACAGATGGTCCTTCAAAACCATATACTGGAAAATCACGGTAAGAAGCAAAGTGAACTTTGTTAGCACATTGACAACCTATAACAATTCACTTTGCCTACGCTCCCTCAGAACATCGACTTTGGGTACCGGAGTTGAGTGTACCAAGGGTTTTAAGTGCCTCCAAAGTAGAAAAAAATCCATTGGATTCAAATCTAGCGATCGGACAAGCCATGCAATGGATCTCCCTCGCCTGTCAATCCATCTCTTCCAAGATTGGTCAGCGAGATGTTGGCGAACTGTCCGTGTAAAGTGAGGTGCACATCACCATCGTCCATAAACAACATTAGTTGGATGACGTCTAGAGTAATATCATCAAGTAAATGGAGCAACTCTTATATCAGAAGCATCAGACACGTTTGTCCAGTACGACGTAGCGGAAAGAAGTAGCGGGCCAGTGAGATGTTTGAGTGCTTCCACCCCGACTTGAATTCGGGAGGGAGACGGTTCAAACCCGCGTCCTGATTTGGGTTTTATGTGATTTCCCTAAATCGCTCTAGGCAAATGCCGAGGTAGTCCCTTTAGCAGAGCGCGGCCAATTTCCTTCCCCATCCTTGAAACAATCCGACCTTTGGCTCCGTCTCTAATGACCTCGATGTTTAGTGACCACACGTTGAGACTGAACCTCTGTCGATGTCTGTCTCGTCGCAATTCATGAGGATTTTCATAAGCCGAGACGTGATTGTTATGAGAATTTAAGATTACTTCACGTTAAAAGCCAACCTCATCAGTGGACAGGATACATTCTAAGAACTGCAGAAACGCACCACACTGCCATAAAATGCGTTGACAGAAAGTTATTCTTGGCTGATAGTTTGCCTCGTTTAATTTTTGCACTCGCTGAAGGTGAAAGGGTGTAGAAGATTTTCATGCATAACGTTCTAGATAGTCACGCGGTTAACTTCTCCCCTTCTCCGCTTTTCTCCTTGTACTAGTTTATGGAGTTTCATCAACAGTATGCAGAAAGCGTGGTTTAAGCTCAAATGAGCCTCTCTATCACAAGCGTTGGTGGAGTCGTAAAAACGTTCTTGCGCGAGGTAATCACCTCACAGGGTAACGTTCAGCATAAAGCTGACGTGCTGAATCCACTTTCCCATCTGCTAGGCCGTACATGAGGTGCGTATCTGTCACCTCTGACACTGAATATAGCGTTGTGATGTGCTGTGATAAAAGTTACTCTAAAGTAGAACAAACAGCAATGAAACAAAACGAAAAAAATGCCGTGAGTAATTGAAAACAAGAAAGTGGGTAAAAATGCACATTTGAGGTAAATTACACAACCAGGAACTACATGGAATTCCTTTCGTACCTCTTCCATAACGAAAGGATTTTTCTGACCCGTGCTTACACCAAGTTTTGTAGTGTTTTGCTGTCAAGAATAAATTCCTAAAGTTTATGACACATGTTTTTATACACCCTGTATAGGTATACATTTGACTCAATCTAGCAGAGCCATTCGCAGTGGTTTTGAACCGTCATCTTTTTTTTTTCATACTTTCAAAACCCTGTGTGCGTATACCGGCGACTGCGTTATTATGAATAATGAACAGCTACCGGATTTTCAGACGACCCATAACGTAAGCAGGTGTCAAGATTTATATAAGTAATACTCAAATTTATGCGACACTTGTCCTGTATAGCGGTTTTGCGTAAGTGATTTAGACTAGTTTGCATTTCGTTTTTCATACACCCAAGGCTGAGAACATGGTTACTGACGCTGCGGAAAGTCACCAAAATGAAAGCAACAGAAATCTGTCAAATGCAAGTAGAAAAAAAAGAAACATGAACGTAGCACGAAGCGAATCCCCATGTGACGTATCCCTTATTTGCAGATAAGTGCGCATTTCCGCAGTTTACTATATTACCAGTTTTGATACTTCACATGTTGCTGTGGTTGTGGTCTTCATTCCAGAGACTGGTTTGATGCAGCTCTCCATCCTACTCTATCCTGTGCAACTTCTTCATCTCCAAGTACCTTTCCAGCCTGCATCCTTCTGAATCTGCTTAGTGTATTCATCTCTTGGTCTCCCTCTCCAATTTCTACCCTCCACGCTTCTCTCCAATACTAAACTGGTGATCCATTGATGCCTCAGAACGTGTCCTACCAACTTCTGGTCAAAAATGTTCAAATGTGCGTGAAATCTTATGGAACTTAATTGCTAAGGTCATCATTCCCTAAGCTTATACACTACTTAACCTAAATTATCCGAAGGACAAACACACCCACCCATGCCGAGGGAGGACTCGAACCTCCGCCGGGACCAGCTGCACAGTCCATAACTGCAGCGCCTCAGACCGCTCGGCTAATCCCGCGCGGCAACTTCTAGTAAAGTTGTGGCACAAATTCCGCTTCTCCCAAATCCTATTCAGTTCCTCCTCATTAGTTACGTGATCTATCCATCTAATTCTTCAGCAGTCGTCTGTTGCACCATGTTCCGAAAGCTTCTATTCTCTACTTGCCTACACTGTTTATCGTCCATGTTTCACTTCCATAAACCCCGTACTGATACTTGCAGAAACACTTTCTATACTCGATTTTAACAAATTTCTCTTCTTCAGAAACGCGTTCCTTCCCATAGCCAGTCTACATTTTTCATCCCCTTTGCTTCGGCCATCATCAGTTATTTTGCTTCCCAAATACCAAAACTCATTTACAACTTTAAGTGTCTCATTTCCTAATCTGATTCTTTCAGCATCACCTGATTTAATTCGACTACATTCCATTATCCTCGTTTTGCTTTTGTTGATGTTCATCTCATATCCTCTTTTCAAGACACTGTCCATTAAGTTCAGCTGTACTTCCAGATCCTTTGCTGTCTCTGACAGAATTACAATGTCATCGGCAAACCTCAAAATTTTTATTTTTTCTCCATGGATTTTTATTCCAATGTCAAATTTTTCTTTTGTTTCCTTTACTGTTTGCTCAATATACAGACTGAATGACATCGGGGGTAGGCTACAACCCTGTTTCACTTCCTTCTCAGTCACTGCTTCCCTTTCGTGTCCCTCGACTCTTATAACTGCCATCTGGTTTCTGTACAAATTGTAAATAGCCTTTCCCTCCCTGAATTTTACAGGTGCCACCTTCAGAATTTGGAAGAGAGTATTCCAGTCAGCATTGTCAAAAGCTTTTTCTAAGTCTACAACTGCTAGAAACGTAGGTTTGCCTTTCCTTAACTAATGTTCTAAGATAAGTCGTAGGGTCAGTATTGCCTCGCGTGTTCCAGCATCTCTACGGAATCCAAACTGGTCTTCCCCGAGGCCGGCTTCTTCCAGTTTTCCCATTCGACTGTAAAGAACTCCTGTCAGTATTTTGCAAACACCTGCTTTCTTTGGGATTGGAATTATTACATTCGTCTTGAAGTCTGAAGGCATTTCGCCTGTCTCATACATCTTGCTCGCCAGATGGAAACCTCTCCCAAGGCTATCAGTAGTATGTTGTCCACTCCCGGGGCCTTGTTTCGACTTAGGTCTTTCAGTTCTCTGTCAAATTCTTCACACAGTATCATATCTCCCATTTCATCTTCATCTACGTCCTCTTCCATTTCCATAATATTGTCCTCAAGAACATCGCCCTTGTACAGACCCTCTATATACTCCTTCCACCTTTCTGCTTTGCCTTCTTTGAAGAGGACTGATTTTCCATATGAGCTCTTGATATTCATAGACATGGTTCTCTTTTCTCCAAACGTCTTTCTAATTTTCCTGTAGGCAGTATCTATCTTATACCTAGTGATATATGCCTTCTACCTTCTTACATTTGTCCTCTAGCCGTCTCTGCATAGCTAATTTGCACCTCCTATCGATCTCATTTTTGAGTCGTTTGTATTCCTTTTCGCCAGCTTCATTTACTGCAGTTTTATATTTCCTCATTCCATCAATTAAATTCAATATTTCTTCTGTTACCCAAAGATTTCTACTAGCCCTCGTCGTTTTATCTACTTGATCCTCTGCTGCCCTCACTATTTCGTCTCTCAAAGCTACCTCTTCTTCTTCAACTGTATCTTTTTCCCCTGATCTTGTCAATCGTTTCATAATGCTGTCTCTGAAACTCTCTACAGCCTTTGGTTCTTTCAGTTTATCCAGATCCCATCTCCTTAAATTCCTACCCTTTTGCAGTTTCTTCAGTTTTAATTTACAGTTCATAGCCAATAAATTGTGGCCAGAGACCACATCTGTCCTTGGAAATGTCTTACAATTTAAAACCTAGCTCCTAAATATCTCTCTTACAGTTATACAATCTATCTGAAACCTTCCAGTGTCTCCAGGCCTCTTCCATGTATAAAACCTTTCATGATTCTTAAACCGAGTGTTAACTATGATTAAGTTACACTTTGTGCAATATTCTACCAGGCGGCTTCCTCTTTCATTCCTTACCCCCATTCCATATTCACCTACTACTTTTCCTTCTCTTCTTTTTCCTACGATCGAATTCCAGTCCCCAGTGGCTATTAAATTTTTGTCTCCCTTCACTACGTGAATAATTTCTTTCATCGCATCGTACATTTCTTCAATCTTATCATCGTCTGCGTAGCTAATTAGCATATGAACTTGTACTACTGTGGTAGACGTGGGCTTCGTGTCTATCTTGGCTACAATAACACGTTCACTATGCTTTTCTTAGTACCTTACCTGAGTTCCTATTTTATATTCATTATTAAACCTACTCCTGCGTTACCATTATTTGATTTTGTATTTATAACCCTGTATTCATCTGACCAGAAGTCGTCTTCCTCCTGCCACCGAGCTTCATTAATTCCCACTGTATCTTACTTTTACCTATCCATTTCCCTTTCTAAATTTTCCAACCTACCTGTCCGGGTAAGGGATCTGACATTCCATACTCTGATCCGTAGAACACCAGTTTTGTTTCTTCTGATAACGACGTTCTCCTGAGTAGTACTCGCCCGAAGGTCCTAATGGGGGCCTATTTTTATCTCCGGAATATTTTACCCAAGAGGACGTTATTGTCATGTAACCATACAGTAAAGCTGCATGCCCTCGGGAAAAATTATGGCTGTAGTTTCCCCTTGCTTTCAGCCGTTCGTAGTACCAGCACAGCAAGGGAATTTTGGTTGATCTTACATGGCCAGATCAGTTAATCATCCAGAGTGTTACCCTGCAATTATGGAAAAGGCTGCTGTCCCTCTTCAGGAACCACGCGTTTCTCATTTCTCTGGGGGTATTTTTCCTTTTTTTAATCCAATTCATAGTATAAGGTATTTCGTTGCGTCAGAATGAAAAAATAACTGTGTAACGGTGGACACAGCCAAAACAATTACGAAAATATAGGCTGTCTGTCCGTAAGTGTACTTCTTTGCCCATCTGTGGAATCGTACCCTGTTATTGGTTAAGATTTAGTATTCTGTTGCTCTGCCTCGTACGTTATAACATGGATGGCTGCTCCTTGCCATTTGTCAGTGAGAAGGACGCGTCATTATGCCCAAACCTTTCCCTTCTTCGATGGCTACCCTGATGACGTCATACGGTGTTTGAGGATGGTTCCTGCGACGACGTATGGTAAGTTTCAAGTGGCCACAGACACGCTCATTCTCGTTCATATACTAAAATACCGCAGAACATTCAACTGACCCCTCCTTCGGGAGGAAGGTGTAGGTGTTGATGATGTATACGTAGTGTGCAGTTTATGTTACCCTCTAACTGAACGTGTTTATCTGTAACAACTTCCTTCGGTGAATTGACATATTGTGAATCTTCTGTTTACACTCTCGATTGTTTAATCAAATTTCTGTCATGTGTACGTTTGTGTGAATCATTCCACATAATTCTGTGTAGCGTTCTTTATTTTGTGAAGTGAATACTTAGAGCCATCATGAGAAGTTACTCCAGTATGTAAGTATTTGCCCGTGGTACATTAATGGTAGAAAGTATCCAAAATCTGTTAAGCTGCTGTTTTTTAAGTCTCCATAACTGACAGTTATTCTTAAGGCAAACGTGTCTGATGCTAAATTCTGTGACAGATCTTCTGTGCGACTTTCCAGTTGACTTTATCGCTACGTACACCCACGAACGTAGAACTTCTAGATTTTTTTTCCTCGTTGTAAACTACCTTAATGGGACGAGACGTCTTTTTGACAGTAGAAAACTGAATGAGTTGTAAATTTTTCAGTCTTTGAAGCTAATACATCTGCGTAAAATCACGTAACACTTGCACTAAACTATCATCCATTGGTTCATCTGTTGACTCTTCTTTTTTTCCTCGAATTGACAACGGTCCTTGTATTACCAGTTTTTTTAATGTTCAATCACTTTTTACTAATATTTATTAGTACGTGTTTCGTCAACATGCTGCCATCATCAGGTGCATTGTGGTTACATGTACATTAATCTGAAGTATGGTGACGATTAATTACTGACTGTGCCAGTGAGGTTATATACCGAAATTTAAACATTTTTCCTGAAAATTTACGTGTCTCGCACACAGCACAGTAATAAACGCGTTACCATCACGTCACATACTCAGTTGTTTACATTCAAAAGAGTAATGTGGTGTGACACTTTTCTCATCTGGTACAATGTACTCATTTTGGGCCGTCACTAACGCGTTTGAGGAAATTTGGATTTGTGAGCACAGTAGTAATACACGAAATGGTTTGGAATGGAAGGCCATCTTCAGCAGTTGACAAGCCCTGACAACGAATAATAACAATATTCCGGCACTGATTTGACACTGAGACGTGAAGTAGCGTTTTTATAAAATGTGCCCAAATGAAAAGGAGACTACAATTATATGTAAGGAAATTATAATAACAATATTATAAATATAGTTCATGTGTAACGGCACAAATATACATAACTGCCGTTGATACTGATACGACGATCTCAGCGCGTAGGAATGGAGTGGATGGCTTCAGTGCAGAAACTCCTGAGCTGCTTACGGTTCCAGTTTTCCACGGTGTCCTACAGTTCCATGTCGCATGTTCCATTGAGGAAGTACGGAATCATACTTTGGGTGAAAAAAATCGATTTTCGTTTTATTGGTCTATTACATTCCTCCACGTTTCCTCTTTAAAATAACATATCATAAACGGCTCTACTATAATTATAAATATTTTATTTTTATAAATTTGTGAGGTCGAGTATTGTGCTTTTGTGAAACACTTTTGTCATGGCTCACCATAAACTTCTTGGCACTACATTCATGTGGCATGAATTCAAATATTCCGCTCTTTGTGCACTATTTGTCCGAAATTGTTTGTCTCCGCTTTCATGAAGCTACTCTTGATTTTTGACTTTGGATTGTTTGTTGTTGTGTCGAGTGTTTTCCTATTTAGTGCTTCGTTTTCCGCAGTGCAAATACCTAGAGCTAGGACAAAAGTGTTCAAAAAGCGTGTGAATTGGCAAAAGAAAAGAAACGATGGTTCACTAGCAAAGTGAAGCATTTCTGCATCATCATTGTTGGAAAATGCGAGTCCACTTACTTCTTGTTTGCAGAACGAACTTACTCCAAATGAAAACAGTATCCTTCCCATAAAAAAAACTCAGAGATTTTGAAGAGAAATATAATTTATTTGATATAGAGAAGGAATTTTTTGAACTCGTTGATGCGAATATATTGCGCGAAGCTCTTGAAAACAGCGTGTTCTGCAAAAAATGTCAAGGAAACGTTCCTCTGACAGTAGAATCCCAGTTGGCCTGGCTGCCCAGTTTAATTTAACATGCAGTGTTTGTAAATACAGCTGTAAGTTTCCAGGCCAACCTCAAAGTTTGATGCTTACGACTATGTACAGTCTATCACCGGCCATCATGGAAGAAACAAAGCCCGTCTTCAGAGATCTGGCTGACAGAAGTCTTCTGGTGAGATGTCTTCATGGAAGAACGCAGAACCTCAACAGTGCTGGAAAAGTGTGATATGACAGCGCCTCCCAAGAACAGAGTTTGTTGGAATTAATACACCGCATTTTGGAGTGTATGGTGCTGTGGCAACCTTCAGTCTTGGGACTGTTACTAAATGCCAGGTACCTGATAAGTTGAGTTTGCCTGTTGTTTTCCCCACAGACCATGTATGTTGATTTTTGATCGGTACAAACTAAGGCGTGCAGGCAATATAATCAGGACACTAGTGAAAAAAGCAAGGCAAGTGCAAAGAGGTTCCCAAAGAATACTTGAAGGCGATTATGAAGACTGTGAAGAGAATGGGCCAGGAATGTTTTAATCTTCTTTCTCCGTTTTCCGTAAGGTTACTTGTTACTTCTCCTGTGAACATTACCTCAACTACTGTTGAACCTAGAAGTCTGAAATTTTAATGACGTAGTCACACGTGTTTCTTGTACATACTGAAACAATTAATTTGAATTATTTGATTTACAAAAGATTTAGAGGTGATAACGTAGTGAAAAGTTACTGAAAAAATTTAATCTCTGTTACTATAGGTTAGCCGTCTGCAGCTGACTGCAATTTAATTAAAAAGAATTACACCAGACGCGTTTCGCTTTTATTTATAAAGCATCTTCCGTGGTTACTCTGCAATTGGATACATACGTTTGTGCATTTTTATTTGTTTTAGGTTAAAAACAGCGTTTTGTTCATAAAGTTGTTGTGCAAGTTAGTTACAGTGTTTCTTTACATATTCAGTTCCTTCCCTCCTTACTAGCAGCGTTCGGCGTCGAAAGGTTTCGTTTCACATTTGCACTTGGCAGTTTTTGCCATTCGGCAGTATTTATTTGGTTGCGTTATTTAAATTTCAGTTTCTTAAACTATTTCTCATTCCGCACTGCAAGAGTGTTTATGTCTGTTTCGATTGTTTTTGTTCACGTTGTGAGTGTTGACAACCTGTGAAACTACTACTTTTTTTCATTTGTGTGTGTGTGTGTGTGTGTGTGTGTGTGTGTGTGTGTGTGTGTGTGTGTGTGTGTGTGTGTATTAGTGAAACTGTCTTGTATGTAGGCAGAGACGTGAGAGGAGTGGGAGTGGATTCAAATTATTATTATTATTATTATTATTATTTTGTTTGAGAGCGGGAGGAACGGGGATAGACCTGGACTGTGATCATAGACAGAATCTGGAAAGAGATGGTAAATGGAGCTTGTGGTTGTATGTGTAAATTGAATGTTATATTAAGTGGTCAGTCAGTTTAAAGAAATCACAGTCCAGGCCCATCCCGCTCCTCCTCCCCCCCCCCCCCTTGCTCCAAAACAAAAAAAAGAGAAATTGTGAACCCACCCCCACTCCTCTCACGTTGGCAACGAAAACAAACGAACAGACATATAAACACTGTTGCAGTGCGAAATAATAATGCAGAATGGCAAAAACTACCAAGTGCAAATGTGAAACGAAGCCTTTCGACGCCAACCTCTGCTAGCAATGAGGAAAGGTGCAGACTATGCAAAGAACGCCGTAAGTAACGTGCACAACAACTTTATGAACAAAACGCTGTTTTTAACATAAAACAACAAAAAATGTACAAACCTATGTATCCAATTTGCAGAAAAACCACGGAAGATGCTTTATAAATAAAAGCGAAACACGTCTGGTGTAACTCTTTTTTAATTAAACTGCAGTCAGTTCAAAACAGATAACCTACAGTAACAGGTTTCAATAGCTGCTGCGGAAGAGGGCCACGCAAACAAACGGTAAAAATTAAATACAAAGTAAATATAAAATATCTCTGTAAGTAACAAATCTGATAAAAAAACTGTTGTTTCAGTACTGTTACAGAATGTCGAGGCACATACAGTAATAATTTTCTCTGTCTGTTTCCAGTTGTTCGTGATAAAACGATCGCTATACTAGGCATAATTTAACATTGCGGGGATAGGCGATTCCGTATTGCCTTAACTCGCTTGCACAATTGAGAATACCACCACACCATATCTTGGGAAACACATTTATCCACTGGGATACATACAACATCGCTACAGCGAAGGCCTCCGTTTCACTTGGCCATAATTTATATACCGAAGAGGCAAAGAAACTGGTACATATGCCTAATATCGGATAAGGCCCCCGCGAGCACGCACAAGCGCCACAACACGACGTGGCACGGACTCGACTAATTTCTGAAGTAGTGCTGGAGGGACTTGACACCATAAATCCTGCAGGCCTGTCCATAAACCCGTAAAATTACGAGGGGGTGGAGATCTCTTCTAAACAGCACGATGCAACGCATCCCAGATGTGCTCAATAACGTTCATGTCTGGGGAGTTTGGGGGCCAGCGGAAGTGTTTAAATTCAGAAGAGTGTTCCTGGAGCCACTCTGTAGCAATTGTGGACGTGTGGGGTGTCGCATTGTCCTGCTGGAATTTCCCAAGTCCGTCGGACTACACAATGGACATGGACTGCAAGGTCCATGGAGTCATGAGGTTGCGTCCGTAGCCGTACACGTCCATCCGCTCGATACAATTTGAAACGAGACTCGTCCGACCAGGCAACATGTTGCCAGTCGCTGACAGTCCAATGTCGGTGATTATGGGCCCAGGCGAGACGTAAAGCTGTATGTCGTGCGGTCATCAAAAGTACATGAGTGGGATTTCGGCTCCGAAAGCCCATATCGAAGGTGTATCGTTGAATGGTTCGCTAGCTGACAGTTCTTGATGGCCCAGCATTGAAATATGCAGGAATTTTCGGAGAGATTGCGCTTCTGTCACGTTGAACGATTCTCTTCAGTTGTCGTTGGTCCCGTTCTTGCAGGATCTTTTTCCGACCGCACCGATGTCGGAGGTTCGATGTTTTACCAGATTCCTGACATTCACAGTACACTCATGAAATGGTCGTACGGGAAAATCCGACACTTCATCACTAGCTCGGAGATTCTGGGTCTCATCGCTCGGGCGCTGACTACAACGCAACGTTCAAACTCACTTAAGGGGGGTAGGACGTCAAACGGGCCGATATGGAGCAGGAGAGGCATCACAGGACATTTTAATTTCCACTGTCTATACTCTTGTCTAAGGCGCTGCAGTCACGGACTGTGCGGCTGGTCCCGGCGGAGGTTCGAGTCCTCCCTCGGGCATGGATGTGTGTGTTTGTCCTTTGGATAATTTAGGTTAAGTAGGGTGTAAGCTTAGGGACTGATGACCTTAGCAGTTAAGTCCCATAGGATTTCACACACATTTGAACATTTTGTCTATACTTTTACAAATAAATTCATAAAACTTTATTAGCATCACCAGGAAGGATTCAGGACTCACACTCATTGCAGTGGAAGTTCGAAACATAACAAAATAATTTTTTTTTTACGTGTGAAATTTCATCATTTTTTCACTTACTAATGGCTGCATTTGTTGCTATAGGTACAGTTTTCTTCGTAAGTTGGAGAAATTCTTCGATAAATTTTGCACAGCATACATACCATACGTTCAGTTGTATGAAACTCTAGAATTTATTTAATTTATGAAAAAACGAATGAGCTGTTGTATTTTAAACTTCATATTTAGAAAAAACACTAATTTTGTAGTTAATTGCCTCAATTTTTACCACAGTTTTTAATAGATTTGGAAAATTCTAGAGATTCATAAACCTTTAAGTATCGTTTGTATGCTGTGCAAAATTCATCGACGAATCTCTCTTATTTATGAAGAAAAGTGTACCTAAAGCAACAAATGCTGTCATTAGTAAGTGAAAAAAATTATGAAATTTCACAAGGTAAAAAAATTATTTCGTTTTGTTTTACAACTTCCGCTGCTAAGAGTGTGAATTCTGAATCCTTTCTGGTCATGCTGACAAAGTTTTATAAATTTATTTGTAAAATTAAAGACAGTGGAAATTGAAATGTCCTGTGGTGCCTCTCCTGCTCCAAGTCGGCCCGTTTGGCGTCCTATCCCCCTTAAATCTTGATAACCTGCCATTGTAGCAACAGTAACCGACCCAGCAACTGCGCCAGACACTTGTCTTATATAGCCGTTGCCGACCGCAGCGCCGTATTCTGCCTGTTTACTTATCTCTGTATTTGAATACGTATGACTATACCAATTTCTTTGGTGCTTTAGTGTATAATGGAGGATACCAAGGTGCAGCATCGTTGATGGCAGGTGGATGATGCGTGCGAAGATCGGACTGGCCGTATCCGAGTAATCTTGTCACACACAGGGCAGAGGGCGGCAGGCGAGGCGGCTGCAAGTGATGGCGCAGTTGAGGGAGGGTAGGAGGGAGGGAGGAGGGTGTCCTGTCTTTATAATTAGCGCCGGCGGCAGCTTCTCCGTCAGCCGCAGCACAACCCCGGCGGCTCTCTGTGCCCCCTTATTCCGGCTGAAGCTCCATATTCGCCCGTTAGGATTCGGGGTCAGGCACTCCAGCGTGGCTGCGGATCTGATCGGAGGCACTCGGGGCAAGGCATCGCGTCTCCTGCCATTGCATCTAGAACGACTGTAACATCTCGAGCAACCTTGTAACTTAGCATTTCCTGGGGAATTAACCACGTCAAGTATTACGAAATGAATTCCGTAGACGCAGTAATTACAGGGTGCTCTATTTAAGACAAAACGACGTTACATACGAACATAGACGTTTATGTAACATGAGTAGGACGAGGAAAGCCTGATAATTACGGCGAGAAAACGTGAAGTACGATATTCCATAAGCTTTTAACATAAATTCTTTTCACTTCTAGGAGCTAGGCCTTGTAGCAAGAATCTTTGATCTCAAAACTCTGATTTGCTTTTAATAGCGTCAAGTATTCCACGAATAGCACTGAATGGAAATTAACGTAGTATCATATCAGTTACATACTTTCGATGGTATACAGGATGTTACAAAAAGGTACGGCCAAACTTTCAGGAAACATTCCTCACACACAAATAAAGAAAAGATGTTATGTGGACATGTGTCCGGAAACGCTTAATTTCCTTGTTCAAGCTCATTTTATTTTCGTCAGTATGTACTGTACTTCCTCGATTCACCGCCAGTTGGCCCAATTGAAGGAAGGTAATGTCTACTTCGGTGCTTGTGTTGACATGCGACTCATTGCTCTACAGTACTAGCATCAAGCACATCAGTACGTAGAATAAAAAGGTTAGTGTTCATCGCGAACGTGGTTTTGCAGTCAGTGCAATGTTTACAAATGCCGAGTTGGCAGATGCCCATTTGATGTATGGATTAGCACGGGGCAATAGCCGTGGCGCGGTACGTTTGTATCGAGACAGATTTCCAGAACGAAGGCGTCCCGACAGGAAGACGTTCGAAGCAATTGTTCGGCGTGTTAGGGAGCACGGAACATTCCAGCCTATGACTCGCGACTGGGGAAGACCTAGAACGACGAGGACACCTGCAATTCTTCGTGCAGTTGACGATAACCCTAATCTCAGCCTCAGAGAAGTTGCTGCTTTACAAGGTAACATTGACCAGCACACTGTATGGAGAGTGCTACGGGAGAACCAGTTGTTTCCGTACTATGTACAGCGTGTGTAGGCACTATCAGCAGCTGATTGGCCTCCACGGGTACACTTCTGCGAATGGTTCATCCAACAATGTGTCAATCCTCATTTCAGTGCAAATGTTCTCTTTACGGATGAGGCTTCAATCCAACGTGATCAAATTGTAAAGTTTCACAATCAACATGTGTGGGTTGACGAGAATCCGCACACAGTTGTGCAATCACACCATGAACACAGATTTTCTGTGAACGTTTGGGCAGACATTGTTGGTGATGTCTTGATTGGGCCCCATGTTCTTCCACCTACGCTCAATGGAGCACGTTATCATGATTTCATACGGGATACTCTACCTGTGCTGCTAGAACATGTGCCTTTACGAGTACGACACAATATGTGGTTCATGCACGATGCAGCTAGCTCCTGCACATTTCAGTCGAAGTGTTCGTACGCTTCTCAACAACAGATTCGGTGGCCGATGGATTGGTAGAGGCGGACCAATTCCATGGCCTCCACGCTCTCCTGACCTCAACCCTCTTGACTTTAATTTATGGGGGCATTTAAAAGCTCTTGTCTACGCAACCCCGGTACCAAATGTAGAGACTCTTCGTGCTCGTATTGTGGACGGCTGTGATACAATACACCATTCTCCATGGCTGCATCAGCGCATCAGGGAGTACATGCGACGGAGGGTGGATGCATGTATCCTCGCTAACGGAGGACATTTTGAACATTTCCTGTAACAAAGTGTTTGAAGTAACGCTGGTACGTTCTGTTGCTGTGTGTTTCCATTCCATGATTAATGTGATTTGAAGGAAAGTAATAAAATGAGCTCGAACATGGAAAGTAAGCGTTTCCGGACGCATGTCCACATAACATATTTTCTTTCTTTGTGTGTGAGGAATGTTTCCTGAAAGTTTGGCCGTACCTTTTTGTAACACCCTGTATATTTAGGTTATGCTTTGGTATATATTTAGTTTATGCGCTTTTCCGAGCGCTTTGGCAAGCGCGGTGCACTCAGCCCTTGTGAGGCAAACTGAGGAGCTACTTGATTGAGAAGTAGCGGCTCCGGTCTCGTAAACTGACATATGGCCGGGAGAGCGGTGTGCTGACCACATGCCCTTCCCTATCGTCATCCAGTGACGCCTGTGGGCTGAGGATGACACGGCGGCCGGTCGGTACAGTTGGGCCGTTATGTCCTGTTGGAACGGAGTTTAGTTTATTTTCATGGCTAATATATACGAGGGCGTTCAATAAGTAATGCAACACATTTCTTTTCTCGGCCAATTTCGGTTGGAAAAGTGCGGGATTTGTTGTGGGACGTAGTGAAATATTCCCGCTTCATTTCCCATAGTTTCGTGAACGTATCCTCCAGAATGGTGTCCCTAACAGAGGTGCGATCCAAGCAGAAAGCTGTCGCTGAGTTTCTTTTGGCGGAAAATCAGAGCATCGCAGACATTCACAGGTGCTTGCAGAATGTCTGCGCAGACCTGACGGTGCACAAAAGGACGCTGAGTCGTTGACCGAGGCATCTGTCATCATCGCAACAAGGTCGCCCGAACCTGTCCGCCTCCAATCAGTATAGAGCTGTGACTCCCGCAGTGTTGGAACGTGCGAACACTCTCGTTCGGGGTGATCGCCGGATCGCAAACAAACACCTCGCTGTAGAGCTGGCCATCTCTACAGGTAGTGCTGACACACTCGTCCACCAGTTGCGGTACTCGAAAGTGTGTGGACGCTGTGTTCCCCGTCGCCCTACAGTCCGGGTCTCGCACCACCGATTTCCATCTGTTTGGCCCAATGAAGGATGCACTGCGAGCAAAGCAGTAGGCCTACCTGGATGAAGGGGAGATTATTGTTGCAACAAGATTTTGGCTCCTACATCGACTAATAGAGTGGTACCATGCGAGCAAACAGGGTCTCCCAGTAAGGTAGCGCAAGGCCGTTGCATTGAACGAAGTTTATGTTGAAAAATAGGGTTCTGTAGTCAAAAGGGTTGGGAATACTATCCACACACTACATTCGTTGGGAATGTAGGTCTCCCGGGGAGCGTGCAAGGGATAAATCCCTGCAATCGCACTATCCTCTGTGCCCTCGGTTACTCAGATGGACAGAGCGTCTGCCATGTAAGCAGGAGTTACCGGGTTCGAGTCCCAGTCGGGGCACACATTTTCAACTGTCCCCGTTGATGAATATCAACGCCTGTCGATAGCTTAGGGTCTTGATTTAATTATCATTTCATTCTAGAGAGCTGCATGGTCACCGATGGTATCTGTTCTTTCGGACAGTCCGAAAGAACGGATACCATCTTCATCTACACTCCTGGAAATTGAAATAAGAACACCGTGAATTCATTGTCCCAGGAAGGGGAAACTTTATTGACACATTCCTGGGGTCAGATACATCACATGATCACACTGACAGAACCACAGACACATAGACACAGTCAACAGAGCATGCACAATGTCGGCACTAGTACAGTGTATATCCACCTTTCGCAGCAATGCAGGCTGCTATTCTCCCATGGAGACGATCGTAGAGATGCTGGATGTAGTCCTGTGGAACGGCTTGCCATGCCATTTCCACCTGGCGCCTCAGTTGGACCAGCGTTCGTGCTGGACGTGCAGACCGCGTGAGACGACGCTTCATCCAGTCCCAAACATGCTCAATGGGGGACAGATCCGGAGATCTTGCTGGCCAGGGTAGTTGACTTACACCTTCTAGAGCACGTTGGGTGGCACGGGATACATGCGGACGTGCATTGTCCTGTTGGAACAGCAAGTTCCCTTGCCGGTCTAGGAATGGTAGAACGATGGGTTCGATGACGGTTTGGATGTACCGTGCACTATTCAGTGTCCCCTCGACGATCACCAGTGGTGTACGGCCAGTGTAGGAGATCGCTCCCCACACCATGATGCCGGGTGTTGGCCCTGTGTGCCTCGGTCGTATGCAGTCCTGATTGTGGCGCTCACCTGCACGGCGCCAAACACGCATACGACCATCATTGGCACCAAGGCAGAAGCGACTCTCATCGCTGAAGACGACACGTCTCCATTCGTCCCTCCATTCACGCCTGTCGCGACACCACTGGAGGCGGGCTGCACGATGTTGGGGCGTGAGCGGAAGACGGCCTAACGGTGTGCAGGACCGTAGCCCAGCTTCATGGAGACGGTTGCGAATGGTCCTCGCCGATACCCCAGGAGCAACAGTGTCCCTAATTTGCTGGGAAGTGGCGGTGCGGTCCTCTACGGCACTGCGTAGGATCCTACGGTCTTGGCGTGCATCCGTGCGTCGGTGCGGTCCGGTCCCAGGTCGACGGGCACGTGCACCTTCCGCCGACCACTGGCGACAACATCGATGTACTGTGGAGACCTCACGCCCCACGTGTTGAGCAATTCGGCGGTACGTCCACCCGGCCTCCCGCATGCCCACTATACGCCCTCGCTCAAAGTCCGTCAACTGCACATACGGTTCACGTCCACGCTGTCGCGGCATGCTACCAGTGTTAAAGACTGCGATGGAGCTCCGTATGCCACGGCAAACTGGCTGACACTGACGGCGGCGGTGCACAAATGCTGCGCAGCTAGCGCCATTCGACGGCCAACACCGCGGTTCCTGGTGTGTCTGCTGTGCCGTGCGTGTGATCATTGCTTGTACAGCCCTCTCGCAGTGTCCGGAGCAAGCATGGTGGGTCTGAAACACCGGTGTCAATGTGTTCTTTTTTCCATTTCCAGGAGTGTATTTCTGTATAAGTTTCGAGGAATCGGTTAGCTATAGCATACTGATAGTTACTGGTGAAATCCGTACAGCCCAGTGGTTGGATGTAGGAAGTTTTGTGAAGGTACGGGTAGTTAGACTGCTACAGAGCATTTATCATCGTTGTTAGAATAATGACTCTTTTAACCCTGTTTAACAGATAAAAAAGCGAGGTTGCCAAAGTTTAGTAAGACTGTTGTACAAGTCTTCTAGTTAGCTGTGCAATACGTTACGTAATTGGTCCCGCACCTTGTATATTCATGATAGCACGCAGTTTCCGACTGCAGGCTCCAGTGAGCCTTCAAACTAAGCCACAGAATCTCGGAGGAAGAGTCGAAGAAACTTATCATACCGTTAGTTTCCACGTCGCGTCTCTCTGTGGCTTTCGAACTGCCTGTCTTGGTTTCCCTGCTAGAGCTGTTGCTATTTAGTTAAATTATAGGAAGAGAGCCGCCGCACGTACTTTAAACCAATCGCATCAGGCTGTTCCAACGCTCAGGCGCCTGCTGGAGTTCGCATCTCTTGTTCCGGGAAGATGCCTCCGATAGGCCACCTGCCAGCTAACTTGGCCCCGTCATCGAGATAGTAGCGGACGCTGTGTGAATTTTATACTCAGCCAAGGCGTCAATCTCCATCAGTGCGACACTGTTTGCAGTGCGTGAAAGCCGTATACACTCATATACACTACCTGACCAACAGCATGCGGACCCCTATTAGAGGAGATTAATATAGGGTATAATCATCCTTCACGTTTATGACAGCTTTAACTCTGCTGCGGAACTTTCATTGAAGTGTCTGAATGTCTGTCGAGGAATGGCAGAGCATTCTGCTCATCAGGTGAAACTAGAGAAGACGGCGTTCTATCCCAGCGGCGTTCCATAGGGTTCAAGTGGGAACTCTTCACGGGCTGTCCATTTCAAGAATGTTACCGTCCACAAATCATTGCCTCACAGGTGCTACTATGACAGAGTGTATTTTTCATGTGGATACAACCTGTCATCTTCTCCGAACTGTTCCTCGAGGTTACACAATATACAATTCTGTACAATGTGTTCATAACCTTTCATTTTTACCATTTCCTTCAGCACAATAAGGAGACCACACCCGAACCACGAAAAACACCTCCATACCATAGAACCACTTCCTCCACATTTTACTGTTGGCACTAAAAATGCTAGGTAACGTCCTCCACGCATTCACCAAATTTATATAGTTCCTTAGGATTACCACAGGGTACAACGTGATTTATCGCTCCAAATCACACTTTTCTGGTCATCCATTGTCCAGTGGCGTTGCTCTTTAGAGCATCTCGATCGTTTGATTAGCATTGACTTCAGTATGTGTGACTTGTCACAGGCTACTCGCCGCGCTGGGTAGCCGTGCGGTCTGGGGCGTCTTGCACGGTTCGCGCGGTCTAGGGCGCCTTCCTCGGTTGGCGCGGCTCCCCCCGTCGAGGTTCGAGTCCTCCCTTGGGCATGGATGTGTGTATTGTCCTTAGCGTTAAGTTAGTATAAGTTAGACTGAGCAGTGTGTAAGCTTAGGGACCGATGACCTCAGTAGTTTGGTCCCATAAGAAAAAAACTAGTTAAAAAAAACAGGCTACTCGACCATTTTACTCCATTATTTTTAACTCCCTAGGCACAGTCATCATGCTAACTATACTGCTGGTAACACACCGGAACTCGCAGGTGATTCCTTCCGGTGAATTCTTGTGATTTTGTATAACCACCCTCCATAATGGTTGACGATCCCTGTCTGTCAGTACATGAGATTTGCCTGGTTTTGATGTGTGATTCATACTTGTACTTCACAGTCACTTCACTGGCCGTCAGCCTGGGCAAATTTAGAACGACTGAAATGTACCTGATGCATTTGTTACTAAGTAAGGTGCCATCCGCCCGCTCGGTTAGCCGTGTGGTCTAACGCACTACTTTCCGGGCGGGAAGGCGTGCCGCTCCCCGGCACGAATACGCCCAACGGATTAGTGTCGAGGTCCGGTGTGCCGGCCAGTCTGTGGTTGGTTTTTAAGACGGTTTTCCATCTGCATCGGCGAATCCGGGCTGGTTGCCCTTATTCCGCCTCAGTTACACTATGTCGGCGATTGCTGCGCAAACACTGTCTCCACGTACACACACACACCATAATTACTCTACCACGCAAACATTTGGGGTAACACACGTCTGGTGTGAGACGTTCCAGGGGGGTTCACTGGGGGCCGAACCGCACAATAACCCTGGGTTCGGTGTGGGGCGGCGGTGGGGTGAGTGGACTGCTGTAGCCTGTTCTTGGGCTGTGAACCACTGAAGGCTACAGCGGGGACGAAGCCTCTCTGTCGTTTCTAGGTCCCCAGTTCAATACAATACAATACAAGGTGCCATCCAGTAACTAATCCAAGTTCGAAGTCAGCTTGGGCAGATTCAGAAGGGTTGAAATGTCCCTGATGCATTTGTCACTGAGGGGCCATCCGGTGAATAGTGCACGTTCGAAGTCACTCAGCTCTGCTGCCCATTGTGCAATTAGTGCATCTCTATTGACAAAACAGCCTTCACTACATCCTTTTATACTGGCGGATCCGCCTCTCGCAACGTTTAGTACTCAATTCCACATTACGTAGGAGCTTCAGGATACTCTTACCGATGTGCTGTATAACGCCGTGGTAGAGGCTGTAGCCTGGATGTAGTCCGTGTTATCCGAAAAGAAACAGCGTTGTGTATGGAAATGATTGGGAATATAACCATGTAACACAAATAAATTTGTCGACTGCTGTTGACATCACGCTAATACTACCTCTATGTTTAATGATGGCCTCATTTCGGCGCAAAAAGATATAACAAGTTTCTTCAGCTGTCCCATGCCCAGTTCACCCACTGCTGCAAATAGTGCCACATTTTTCTGCGAGATTAAGAGCGGATGATTTAGCTAACCAGTCAGCAGCAAAGTTGCATTCAGCTATGTGCATAATGCTGTCGTCGTCTTGGAAGGGAATTCGTGCCACGAAGGTGTAGAAGTAAAGGCAAATCTGGTCACAGACAATGTTGAAATAAACATGCTGGTTCGCATTCACGGTATCCTGAATGGGTGAGCTCAAGTCATGATACGAACATCATCTACCAGACATCACAGAACCATCGCCTGTCTGAACTACTTCCTCCAGTGGGTTTACGATCGAGTCGTCAGCGCACTTGACGCGTTATATCATTTGAAAAGATGAAATCATGAATCGTTGAGCCACGCTACATTTACCATTTAGCTGTTGTCCAATTTCTGTGTTGTTCGGCCAATTCAAGATGTGCAGCAGGTACTCTCTTATACTTGGAGATGATACCTTACGTCACTATTATTAAGGAAACATTTTTTTGTGATTTATGAAGTAATTTTACTGCTTCACTCACTTTTTATTGATGTTTATTAGTACGACGCGTTTTGGCAGCATGCTGCTATCATCAGGTGCTTTACAGTTAAGTGTGCATTAATATATAGTGTAATTAGGATTATTTTCTGGGTGTGACAAAGAGATTAACACATTGATGATGGCACCTCACTGGCAAACCCTACAAATAGTCCTTATCACATTTCAGATCAATGTATATGTAATGGTAATACACCTGATAATGGCGACATGCTGCGGAAACGCATTGTGTTCTTAAATTTTCAGAAAAAAGGGACTGAAGTGGTTAGAATCATCTCATAAATTTATAATACAGTCGTTGACCTTAGCTAATTCCACATAACATGGATAAATTTCGGTTTAAATATTGTGATGTTGATTATTTTAAAATATGGACAGTCCACTGCATTTTAATAAGGTGATATAAATATGTACTTCTGACTGGCTGTACTATACACTTAAAAATGAGTACTCAGAAGAAACTGTACTGCAATGCAGAACAGAAAATAAGAGGCTATGTCAGTTCCAGTAACGAGAGGCAATTCGGCAGGTTATCGAAATTCGTAAAATTTGTTTTGTCTGTGGACACAACTGCAGCTAAAACAGACATATTTCATTAAAGAACGACTCCAAATACTGATCTATGAACAGGTAATGAATAGCTGTTAAACGACGCCTCCACGTCATTCTGTTTTTGTATGAAAACTATGGGAATGTGGCAGAAATTACTCCGATATTCATCTTGAGGTTGGCGCTCACATTTGTGGATGTGTTTACTATACGACTAAATTTGTGTTCGTCAAGGTTCCACCTTGAGGAAACGTAATTCCCCTTCTTATTTGCCCAGACATGTTTCGGTGCAGTTACAGAACCTTCAGTGAGTCTTTTTTATTTTTTTATATGGAATAAATTCCTGTTTACTTTATGTACATACAGAATTTCAGTTTTTGAGCAAAGTACTCATAAACTGGAAACAAGCAAAATATATATCTTGTTCCAACATGCTGTATAGTTTTCCATCTGCAACCATAGAGGACTTAATAGAGAAAAACTTACTTACATCGAAAATTATGCCTGGAATGTTAAATATCTCTCTCTCTCTCTCTCTCTCTCTCTCTCTCTCTCTCTCACACACACACACACACACACACACACACACACACACACACACACATAGAGTAAATAATGTAAACCACAACAGTTTAGTATTCCAGATGTAGTTTTCGACATAAATAATTTTTTTCTCTTAAGTTGCCTAGCCACAGAATGTGTTAATTCCTTTTTTTTCAGTTTGTGAATAATAATAACACCACGACTTACAGATTATGTTTATACTAAGCAGGAGATCCCGGGTTCGAGTCCCGGTCGGGGCACACATTTTCATCTGTCCCCGTTGACGTATGTCAACGCCTGTAAGCAGCTATGGGTGTTCATTTCATTGTGATTATGTTTTATATCTGTTCCGACTGGCCGACTGCTGCCTATAAGGTAGTAAGAGGAACGATCTATGATCGGGACACACATTCAAAAGTGCCCTCTCGATAGACAAACTTCTTCAAAGGGGAAAGTCCTCCACCTAAGCGACTTTGTAAAATGCGAATGATTTAAAATTTGAGTGACGCGTCACGATGGCACAATCCAATGACAATGGGTTGCCTTTTATTCTTACAGACTGCATAGATGCTTTTTACAAGAAATCTTTAATGACCTGAAATGATAAAAAAATCTGTAATAATTATTCTCATCGCCATAAAAAGGATGTTTCAGGCCAGTGCGTTTGGTTGTCTGTCGTCATTCTTCAGAGACTCTCGACCGTGAAAGTTTAATAAACTCTTACACTGAAAAATATGAAGAAATTGATGTAATCGGACTTCGATATTGCCGAAGATACGTTCTTTCTCTATTAACTGATTCATTAACGAAAGAGCAAAACTGAAACTGAAGAATCCGGCTCCAGCCCTTTGAAAATAGCCTCTGAAGGTCACAAATAACGTGTGTAATTCGGTAAATGTTATTCGGATAATGGAAGTTCAAATGGCTCTAAGCACCATGTGACGTAACGTCTGAGGAGGACATCACACACATCCATGCCCGAGGCATTATTCGAACCTGCGACCGTAGCAGCAGCGCGGTTCCGAACTGAAGCGCCTAAAACCACTCGGCCACAGCGGCCGGCGATAATGGAAGTAAGATATGTCACTTAATACTACGAAATTAAGCACAGTTAGACAATAAATGTTAACTTATTATTCCTTAAGCAGCAAGGTGTACACTTAACTTACATGTTGGTTCCACAATGAGAAGACAGCCAAAGGAAAGTAAGTACGGAAGTAATAGAATAATGTAAAACATTGGCTTGTTAAAACAAAATAATGTAACAAATAGTTAGCCTCTCAGGCTCTTGAGATTAGTAATATACTGGGTGATTAAAAAGTCAGTATAAACGTGAAAACTGATTAAATCACGGAGTAATGTAGATAGAGAGGTACAAATTGACACACATGCTTGGAATGACATGGGGTTTTTATTAGAACCAAAAAGACACAAAAGTTCAAAAAATGTCCGACAGATGGCGCTTCATCTGATAAGAATAGCAATAATTAGCATAACAAAGTAAGACAAAGCAAAGATGGTGTTCTTTACAGGAAATGCTCAATATGTCCACCATCATTCCTCAACAATAGCTGTAGTCGAGCAATAATGTTGTGAACAGCACTGTAAAGCATGTCCGGAGTTACGGTGAGGCATTGCCGTCGGATGTTGTCTTTCAGCATCCCTAGAGATGTCGGTCGATCACGATACACATGCGACTTCAGGTAACCCCAAAGCCAATAATCGCACGGACTGAGGTCTGGGGACCTGGGAGGCCAAGCATGACGAAAGTGGCGGCTGAGCACACGATCATCACCAAACGACGCGCGCCGGAGATCTTCCACGCGTCTAGCAATATGGGGTGGAGCGCCACCCTGCATAAACATCGTACGTTCCAGCGGGTGTTTATCAGCCAGGCTGGGGATGATGCGATTCTCTAACATATCGGCGTACCTCTCACCCGTCACGGTAGCAGTTACAAAACCAGAATCACGCATTTCCTCGAGGAAAAAAGGCCCAAATTCTGCAGTTGTGGGCGTTGACAGACCCTCGGAGCGTGAAATGAGCTTCGTCGGTCCACAGCACGTTACTCAACCAATCGTCATCTTCCGCCATCTTTTGAAACGCCCACACCGCAAATGCCCTCCGCTTCACTAATTCGCCAGGTAACAATTCATGATGCCGATGGATTTTGTACGGATAGCATCGGAGGGTACGCCTAAGTGCCAACCAAACAGTAGTGTGTGGAATGCCGGTGCGACGTGCGACTGCACGAGCGCTGATATCCCCGTGCATAGACGAACCCGCTACAGTCTCCATTTCTTCCTGAACTGTCTCAGTAGCATTACGCCTTGTGCTCGGTCGGCCACTACGGGGTCTATCGTCTAAACAACCGTGGCTTCGAACTTCGAAATCATTCTCGCCGCAGCTGCATTTGTCAACGGACCTTTACCCGTTCGAATCCACTTCCTATGGCGATAGGATCGTAACGCTGAAGTAGCAAATTCCGCATTCTGATAGTACAGCTTCACTAAAGCGCCTTTTCAGGTAACGTCAACATGCTGCGACTGCTGGTGCATCTGATTCTCTCTCTCATTACAGCTCCTTTTATACACGATTCTCATGCGCAGTCACTGACGTTTTTCTGTCCAGCGCCATCCGTCGGACATTCTGTGAACTTTTTTTTTTGTTCTAATAAAACTCTGTCATTCCAAGCATGTGTGTCAATTTTTACCTCTCTATCTACATCATTCCGTGGTTTATTAAGTTTTCGAATTTATACTGACTTTTTGATCACCCGGTACATTGGTATTCATAGACTGGTAAATAAGAGTCTTTGCTTTTTAAATACCAGGTAAGCAAAGAAAAATAATTGCCACGTATTTTGGTTTGTGATTACTAGGATACGCTATATCGCAATCAGCTCGTCATCATCTCCAGGCGTTAGTGCCAATAGATGAATCCTGATCGTGCCGTTCTTTCTTTACCCCAGCAGCTCCGCATTGAGCCTCAGGAGGCTGAATGGATCCCGTCCCAGACCTCCCTACCTCAGAAAAAATCTACGGAGGTACTGGGGAACGGACTCGGGTCCCGCATCGAAGGCAGCGACGCCAACCATTGGGCTTCTGAGGCAGTCTCCATTTGTGTATGCTTTACTTAAAACTTAAATTCTACATGCACCAACAGTAAAAATCGATTTTTCCTGTTCTTTGATAGAAAGAAATAAAAACACCTGAAAATTCTGTAACATCAGCGAAACATGTCTAAAGTAAAAAAAAAGGAAAAAAGTTTCGTTTGCTCAAGGCGGAACCTATCTAAAAACAAATTACATGAAATGTATTCGCAGTTGCGAATACGAACAACCACCAGCTGTATAAGGGAGTGAAGACAATGAAAGTTTGTGACAGCCCTGAAATCGAACCTGGATTTCTCGCTTAACGCGAGCGGTCGCTTTAACTGCTTTCGCTATCCGTACACGATTCGCTGTCAGACCCAAACTCCCACATGTCGTCGATACTGCATCACGACCTGTTCTCGTACACACATTATGTAATTCCCGCGCAGGGGAGGACATTTTAATGGAGAGTCACTGCCCAATATCAATAGATAAATGCATGCGTGTCCGAAGGAACACTGTAGCGTTCTTCTTAAGACCACAGACACTGTAATATCATAAAAAAATAGGTCCAGTAATCTTCCGGAGGCTCTGAGCACTATTGGACTTAACATCTATGGTCATCAGTCCCCAAATCTTCCGGAGGCAAGAACATACACTGGTGTCCAAAACTAAAGCAACACACGGAAATTTTGCTCGGTTTGATAATGAACCCGCCGGCCGCGGTGGTCGAGCGGTTCTAGGTGCTTCAGTCGGGAACCGCGCGACTGCTACGGTCGAAGGTTCGAATCCTGCCTCGGGCATGGATGTGTGTGCTGTCCTTAGGTTGGTTAGGTTTAAGTAGTTCTAAGTTCTATGGGACTGATGACCTCAGATGTTAAGTCCCATACTGCTCAGAGTCATTTGAACCATTTTTTTGATAATGAACTAGAAACAATGTAAAGAATACAGGACGTAAACAACCGCAGCATGCATAACGGTAGACAGAAATGTTAATTTTTTTCAAATTTTTAACACACATTCTGACAACTGGTTAATGGGCTCAGTATAGGGTATGACCACTTCTGGCAGCAATACAGGCATGGCAACGACGGGGTATGCTGTGAACGATGTCATCAATCTCTTGTTGAGGCAATAACGCGCGTTCCTCCTGCAGAGCTACTCAAAAGTCTTGGAGAGTTGTTGATGGATACTGACGTAATGCAGCTCGCATCCTAGACATCAGTAAGAAGTTTAGGCCCACTGCCCGTCGCAGCAACCGCACACGAGATCCCAAGATCTTGTCACGATACCTGACGGCAGTTAAACTTTGCCGAGTCACCCGTAAAATTTCGTGAAGAGGTGTTCGTGTGGGTAACACAATCCCTGTCCACACCATTAGGGATCCTCCCCGATATCGGTCTCTTTTCACAGTGTTTGGGTCCCGAAATCGTGTTCCACGCTCTCTCCATAAGCGAATCCGTGGAGAATCTCTCTCCAGACGAAATCGGAATTCATCTTTCAAAAGAACATTGACTGACTGTACGACTGTCCAGGTGACATGTTGACGACTGCACTCTAGATGTTCCCTTCTGTGAAGACGCGTCATAGGTACACATACAATAGTTCTTCGGCAATAAAGGCCACTCTGACGAAGCCTTCTGTACCCCATTTGCCTCGATACAACACTGTCAGATGCCAGTTTCCGTGCAGTACTAAGGCGGTACCTTCGTGCCCTTACAGCCAAACAAAGGTTATCTCTTTCTGAGGTCTCAAACTGTTGGACCTGCCCTGGTCTTCGGGATGCAGTTTCTGTCTGTATAAACTGTCGTCACATCTGAGAAACAACAGAACGATTCACATTCAGCCAATGGGCCACACAAATTTGCGACTGTCCTATTTCCATTCTTCCTTCGGTCCTCTAACGTAGAGAGTCTGTTAGACATCTTCTCTTTGCCATACTGCACCGTCTGTGACTGTGTGTACAGCAACTGTGGCTGAGGGAATACCCGGCAGACACTACTGCGTTTGATGGGTGTCCTGACGTCATCGTTGTCGTGGTTTTCCGTTGACAGGAATGCCACCTTCCGTGCAGAACACGATCGTACGGACATCTGTTTACAGTTTGTATGATTATATCATGACTTAGATACAGAACGGGGAAATAGTGCTTTGTTGTTTTAATTTTGGACGCCAGTATGGCTGTAGACCGCGATGCCACTCCCTCGTACTCGAAAAACAGATGTGTCTGACTGACGGGAGACGATGGGGAGTGAGTTCCAGTTGTCGCAGTCGCTACGACGCGTACAGCTGAGCGCGCGCGAGATAAAACCGGCGCGGCCACTGTCGCTTCGCTCTGGCCAGCCGCAGCGAGACGCGTTCCCCGGGACGATCACAGAGGCGGTGGGCGGCGGGTTGCGGGTTGCCTGCGCGCGAGGCGTAATGAGATTTCCAGTTATTGAGGCAGATTCGCATCACGGCGCGCGCGGTCCGACGGCTGGAGAGGGCGCAGACACAGCACAGCTCGAGTGGCTGGCGGACGCAGCCAGTGGCCAGCAGCCCGGGCCGGCCTCAGATAACATTGTGCTGCTCCTTAATTAAGGCCCGCCGTCTAGTATCGGCGCTCGCCGGAAGCCGCATTCCCTCCGGCCGCCGGCTGGCGCGATGAATTTCGCCGCCACCGGACCGGAGGCGCCGCTCCGCCCCGCCTTGTGGTATATCTGCGCCCCGAGTCTGACTGCCTCTGGACAGACGTTTCCGAGAAACCCGACGACAATGGACGTGCCGTCTCAGAACCGTTCAGATGTGACCGCGTTCCGGCGGACTATAGCACCAATTTCCTTTGTTATGACCACCTGCTGGGATCCAGATCAGCACGCGCACGCATAGAGGCGCTTCGAGCTCAAAGAGGGACTCGGGAGTTAACAGGTGCGTGCAAATACCTAGAACCGTGCTGTCTGCCATGATTCCCACTTCTGCAGACGTGCCGGGCCGTACCGGGATAATCCTGCGCTCCTCGCAGGGCTAACAAACCTGCCCCTACCCATGAAACAAACACTCTGTGCAGACGCCGGGTAATGTGGCGCAGTGGTTAACACACTGGACTCGCATTCGGGAGGACGACGGTTCAAACCCCCGTCCGGCCATCCTGATTTAAGTTTTCCGTGATGTCGCTAAATCGCTTCAAGCAAATGCCGGGATGGCTCCTTTCAATGGACGCGGCGACTTCCTACCCCATCCTTCCCTAATCCGATGGCACCGATGACCTTACTGTTTGGTCCCCTCCCATAAATTAACCAAACAACCAACCAGACTTAGCAAATTTTGTAATTTCGTAAGTAGGACAATAAAACTGAAACAAAGTGAGATTTGATACAAGAAGAACTAAATCGATTAAACGTTGACGAGAGTGTTAAGTAAAGAAACTTAAGACTTCCGACGCTTTCCCGTTAGTCAATGTTTCACTCGTGGTAGAATAACAGCAAAATACCTATTCGTATGTAAGATCTATTTTCACTGGTTTAACATCACCACATGCTTGAGGAGTGCAGCCAATGGCCAACGGCAGGACATACACTACTGACCATTACAATTGCTACACCAAGACGAAATGCAGATGATAAACGGGTATTCATTGTACGAACATATTATACTAGAACTGACATGTGATTACATTTTCACGCAATTTGGGTGCATAGATCCTGAGAAATCAGTACCCAGAACAACCACCTCTGGCCGTAATAGCGGACTTGATACGCCTGGGCATTGAGTCAAACAGAGCTTGGATGGCGTGTACAGGTACAGCTGCCCATGCAGTTTCAACACGATACCACAGTTCATCAAGAGTAATGACTGGCGTGTTGAGACTAACCATTTGCTCGGCCACCATTGACCAGACGTTTTCAATTGGTCAGAGATCTCGAGAATGTGCTGGCCAGGGCAGCAGTCGAACATTTTCTGTATCCAGAAAGTCCCGTACAGAACCTAAAACATGCGGTCGTGCATTATCCTGCTGAAATGTAGGGTTTCGCAGGGATCGAATGAAGGGTAGACCCATGGGTCGTAACACATCTGAAATGTAACGTCTACTGTTCAAAGTGTCGTCAATGCGAACATGAGGTGACCGAGACGTGTAACCAATGGCACCCCATACCATCATGCCGGGTGATACGCCAGTATGGCGATGACGAATACAAACTTCAAATGTGCGTTCACCGCGATGTCGCCAAACACGGATGCGACCATCATGATGCTGTAAACAGAACCTGGATTCATCCGAAAACATAACGTTTTGCCATTCATGCACCCAGGTTCGTCGTTGAGTACACCATCGCAGGCGCTACCGTCTGTGATGCAGCGTCAAGGGTAACCGCAGCCATGGTCTCCGAGCTGATAGTCCATGCAGCTGCAAACGTAGTTGTTTGCAAACGTCCCCATCTGTTGACTCAGGGATCGAGACGTGGCTGCACGATCCGTTACAGCCTTGCGGATAAGATCCCTGTCATCTCGACTGCTAGTGATACGAGGCCGTTGGCATCCAACACGGCGTTCCGTATTACCCTCCGGAACCCACCGATTCCATATTCTGCTAACAGTCATTGAATCTCGACCAACGCGAGCAGCAATGTCGCGATACGATAAACCGCAATCGCGATAGGCTACAATCCGTCCTTTATCAAAGTCGGAAACGTGATGGTACGCATTTGTCCTCCTTACACGAGGCATCACAACAACGTTTCACCAGGCAACGCCGGTCAACTGCTGTTTGTGTATGAGAAATCGGTTGGAAACTTTGATCATGTCAGCACGTTGTAGGTGTCGCCACCGGCGCCAACCTTGTGTGAATGCTCTGAAAAGCTAATCATTTGCATATCACAGCATGTTCTTCCTGTCGGTTAAATGTCGCGTCTGTAGCACGTCATCTTCGTGGTGTAACAATTTTTGGTGGCCAGTAGAGTACATTTGTTTGCGCGAAGGAGAACAGAGTATAGCTGACTGTATGCACGACAACTGACAATTTCCGTAATATAAGAAGAGGCGATCAAAAGGTTACCGTCTGAGGGCGTTGCTGCAGCTCACATGCAACGTCGCGCTACTCTGGTGCCTGTACACAGTGTGTATCACCAAAAACTTAGACTGCAAATATTGCTGGAGTGGAAAGTGCTATTGATGTGCGATTTTCACAGATTGGATCGGTAGCCTGGGGCTCGTATTGTTAGCCAATAAACACATTGTAATTCTGAAGCTGTCGCCAACACAGCCGTCGGCAAAGATGAAGCGCGAAGATCGATAACTAGGCATAGGATCAAGCACGTCTATCACGAGAGAGGCCAGAGACACACCTGCAAGCAACATACCGCCAACGTCCTCTTGACAGCATGTATTTAGGCCGCCGCTGCTGTCCGAAGGGCCTGATTCACTCACTCATTCTGTTGGCGTCTGTCAGTACATTCGAAGAGCGGGTCACAGGCTACGACAGTACGTAGCGACTGGATTAGTGACCATTGTGAGACCAGCAGTGAGACTAAAGGTTTTAATTGCAAGATTACCGATATTAGCTGCAAGAGGACTATTATGGATGAGCTTATACCATAAGACATGGACTGTACTCATCATCATCATCATCATCATCATCATCATCATCATCATCATCTTGGACAGTTTCCAGTCTCTGGCCGGGTCTGTATGGAACATAGGTTTCTCCATCGTCTTCTGTGTTGCCACCATCTCTCCGTCTTCACCTTGGTCTGGTCTTCTCTTTTCTTCTGGACGCATTCATCTACTCCTTTCAGCCATCTGTCTCTCGGTCTTCCTCTTGGTCTCTTTCCTTCCAGTTTCATCTCGTGTATCCTCCTGGCTATCCTCTTCTCCTCCATTCTATTAACGTGTCCATACCATCTCAATCTTGATTTCTCTACCTCCTCCTGTAATTGTTCCACCTTCATTAATTTTCTGATCCTATCATTTCTTAACCTGTCTATCTTTGTCATTTCAATACTGTTTCTCAAGAATTTCATCTCACTAGCTTGTACTCTGCCTTTCCCTCTTCCTTTCATAACCCAGGTTTCTGATGGATATGTCAATATCGGGACATACACTCTATTCAAGTTGAGTAAATGTTCATGTAAATAAAGAACCGTAATAATCCACGTGTGCATTTGTCTTGTAGAAAGAGGATACCGGCCACCCATAACAACATTCTTTCCCTTGCTTCCCTGCAGTACAAGATTCTACAGTGGCGACGAGGATGCTACAATAATAATGCTTACGAATTGTGCTTTTGCGCAAAAGTGCATTTTTTTAAAATAGAACAATGCCTATTCACATTAACAAAATTAAAGTAGGGTAAATTATAATGTCAGTGGTGTTTGTTGCAGGACTCTAATGCGAGTCTTTTACGAGGTATTTGGAGACGTTCCCAATTGACACTTCTACAATAACCTGCAGTAGCACTCGCTAAAGAACAACATAAGTGCATACGCTAGTTCTGTGAATTCTGACCACTAACGAGACCAACTGACCGTCACAGCCGGCCGTGGTGGCCGAGCGGTTCTAGGCGCTTCAGTTCGGAACCGCGCGACTGCTACGGTCGCAGGTTCGAATCCTGCCTAGGGCATGGATGTGTGTGATGCCCTTAGGTTAGTTAGGTTTAAGTAGTTCAAAGTTCTAGGGGACTGATGACCTCAGATGTTGAGTCCCATAGTGCACAGAGCCATTTGAACCATTTGACCGTCACAGGTTGTGTTCAGATTACCACCGGCAGCGGCAATACACGCTTCCATTCTGGTATGGAACTACTGCTCCACAAGTGCTAGCATTTCAGAGGAGATGTGCAAGCAAGCTGCAGTAATACGTCGTCGTGGGTCATCGGGCGTAGTTCAGTATGTCCTTGCAGACAGCTTCCTTCATCTGTCCCTAATGAGAAAGGTCTACAGGCGTCAAATCCAGGGAACGGGCTGGCCAAGGTACAGGTCCTCTGCGTTCAATCCAAAAATTTGGAAACAATTGTAAAGATGTGCTGTAGTACTTCGTACACTATGGATTGTACCACCATCATGTTGGTACCACAGGTTCCTCCTAGTCTGCAGAGCAACGTCTTCTATCAGCCTGTTAGGAGACTGCGATATTTGTGCGCGTTTAGTACCACATCTATGAAAAACAGGCCCATAATCTGATGGTTCACTATCCCACACTACACGTTTACGCTCAATGGATGCTGACGTTCCACCTGACGAAGTCAACGTGGATTGTCAACAGGCTAGTAGAGCATGTTCAGCGATTTACTTGGCCATGATTGGTAAATGAGGCATCATCACTAAACAAGATACTTGATACGTCTGGAGTATCCTGTCTCAATGTCCATGTGCAGAAAGTAGCACGATTCTCATAATCATTTCCATGCAGCTCGTGATGGAAAGAGATGTGATAGGGTGGGATCTATGTTAATGGAGAATGCGTAGAACGCTTGCCTGACTCATTCCACCTCCTCGTGCGATTACGCTGGAGCTAACTTGCGGATCAACTGCAACAGCAGCAAGAACATTAATTTCCCCCCTCTTCGAGCGGAAGCATTTTGATCGCCCCTTATATTATTAATCAGCCATGGAAGGTTTATTCTTCGATTATTTCTTTTTATTTTCACAGCAGGTCCTGCCATTTGAAACCCGCGAGCAGCAAAAGTACTGACCGAAAGCACAAACAAACTGACTTTCCTCTCTATCTTTTTTCCTTGCTTACTCCACAGTCGCGTCTCGCTCAAGTCCTCAGTCGGCAGAAATAGGCAAAAATGAGATGCGACAGGTCAAATGGCGTGTTTACTTCAGCGCTCGCTCGCCGGTGTTTGAGTTCCGACAACAATACAGTACCGAAAGAGCAGCAAGAACTTCATTGTTGAACATTAGTGAGCTGTGTAGGCGGCAGCTGCGTGAACCATGTGTCCTATTGGCACATACACCATATTAGGAATAGACTTCAGTTAGTTAACAGTCGTTAGTTGATGATGCAACTGGAACGAAAAGACGCTTCAGAAATGGTACTGTGACAACAGCGTGAGTCTGCTGTCGTGCGCCGATGGAAACGCGTAGACAGAAGACAGCAATGAGATAGTTTGGAGAACTCACGCACCTTAAACCGTTTTTCTTCCTTGTTGTATGAGTGCCTGCACCCTTCGTGAGGGCCTGCCTCTCCACCCCCTCGGTTCGACCCTGGACTGGAGCATGGTGGATGATTCACATATGGCAATCGTAATAATTTGCCATATGTTAAGATGATGCGAATTTGTGGGAAGCGCAAGGCCTCCGATGCCATCATCGTGCTCTTCTACCGTTTGTAGCCACTACAAGTCAGGATCTTACTCAGAGCTCTATTGTGAGGATGAATATTGAAGAAAGCGATTTTCACTCTGCCGTGGAGGCTACGCTGGCGTGAAATTTCCTGGCAGTTTAAAGCTGTGTGCACTCCGCTGCAGAGTGAACATCTCAGTCTGGAAGCATTCCTCAGGCTGTGGCTGTCTTCGCAGTATCCTTTCGGTCAGGGGTGCTAGTCCTGCAAGTTTCGCAGGAGACCTTCGTGAAGTTTGGAAGGTAGGAGATGAGGTAAGGTCGGAGGTAAAGCTGCAAGTACGGGTCGGGTGTCTTATATGGGTAGCTTATTTGGTAGAGCACTTGAAGGATTGATTCATACTCCAAAAATACATATCATCAGCTGGCATCCTCTGGTCTGAAGATGGATGTACGGAGAGAGATACGTTTGTCTACAGATGTGTAAACCTGTAGTCAGGTATGGCACCACAACACATACGTCTGTTGTCACAAAAGCTCTGTTACCATACATTCAAAACTACCAATATAATCCATCTTTCACTAACGTAGACTCAAATATTATGAGTGCACTGGATAACTTAATTTGAAATTCGATTCTTCAAGCACGCTTGAACAATCCTCACATTCGCTCGTCTCATCACCATGCTGACAGCAACTTTTATACATAGCATGGTGAAAGGACAGAGTTCTTTTCTCTCGGTTATCTCAGAAACGACCTGTTCGTAGTTACACCACCTCCGTCAGGTAATGGTCAGCGTATTTAGTTATTGACACAGGTTCGATTTCCAGGGGACTTCATTGGAGATTTTACTGAGATGAGAAGATATGTAAAACGAACAGACAGATCCGCGTGGAGCCAACTGAGAAGCTACTTTTAATAAATAATAAGCCACCACACAGACATTCGTTACACCAAATAGGCACAAAATTGCAAGATTTGATAAACCATTGAACCACACAACCTTTCTTTGATATTTTAATTTCTTTCAGTGAAACCAACAAATAGTATGTGCATATGAAACGAACCGCTCAGCGCTGGCTAGAATTGTTCCAATACTGTACTTGAAAGCACACAGTACGGCAAAACAAAAAATAATAATAGTAGATAAAAGACTCTAACTAAATAACCTAACGGGGCAGCACAAAACATAGACATGTAAGAATAAAAAAACTCATTTTGATATTTGACAAAACAGTTGTACTGCTTTATAGTTAACAATTTGAAGTGAACTGAAGCTGTTGAACAACTTTAGGTGCTCACTAACGTTTCCCACACTATGTGCCGCCGTTGCCTGCCTCACTGAAAGCAATTGCAACCCGTGTAGCATAAGAGAAAGGCGAATCGTTACCCAAGTTCTTGACTGTTACCCATACACAAAAATGTTTTACCGAGCGAGGTGGCGCAGTGGTTAGCACACTGGACTCGCATTCGGGAGGACGACGGTTCAATCCCGTCTCGCCGGCCGCTGGTGGCCGAGCGGTTCTGGCGCTACAGTCTGGAACCGCGCGACCGCTACGGTCGCAGGTTCGAATCCTGCCTCGGGCATGGATGTGTGTGTTGTCCTTAGGTTAGTTAGGTTTAAGTAGTTCTAAGTTCTAGGGGACTTATGACCTCAGCAGTTGAGTCCCATAGTGCTCAGAGCCATTTGAACCATTTTTGAATCCCGTCTCCGGCCATCCTGATTTAGGTTTTCCGTGATTTCCCTAAATCGTTTCAGGCAAATGCCTGGATGGTTCCTTTGAGAGGGCACGGCCGATTTCCTTCCCAATCCTTCCCTAACCCGAGCCTGCGCTCCGTCTCTAATGACCTCGTTGTCGACGGGACGTTAAACACTAACTACCACCACTACCACCACCACAAAAATGTTTTCTCGTTTTCACCTAGTTTATGAGGTGTCACGAGAAAGAGTATACGGAAATATTCCTAAGACATCAGATTTCTGTGTCTGATTATTATTTCCAGAGGGATAATACACTCCTGGAAATTGAAATAAGAACACCGTGAATTCATTGTCCCAGGAAGGGGAAACTTTATTGACACATTCCTGGGGTCAGATACATCACATGATCACACTGACAGAACCACAGGCACATAGACACAGGCAACAGAGCATGCACAATGTCGGCACTAGTACAGTGTATATCCACCTTTCGCAGCAATGCAGGCTGCTATTCTCCCATGGAGACGATCGTAGAGATGCTGGATGTAGTCCTGTGGAACGGCTTGCCATGCCATTTCCACCTGGCGCCTCAGTTGGACCAGCGTTCGTGCTGGACGTGCAGACCGCGTGAGACGACGCTTCATCCAGTCCCAAACATGCTCAATGGGGGACAGATCCGGAGATCTTGCTGGCCAGGGTAGTTGACTTACACCTTCTAGAGCACGTTGGGTGGCACGGGATACATGCGGACGTGCATTGTCCTGTTGGAACAGCAAGTTCCCTTGCCGGTCTAGGAATGGTAGAACGATGGGTTCGATGACGGTTTGGATGTACCGTGCACTATTCAGTGTCCCCTCGACGATCACCAGTGGTGTACGGCCAGTGTAGGAGATCGCTCCCCACACCATGATGCCGGGTGTTGGCCCTGTGTGCCTCGGTCGTATGCAGTCCTGATTGTGGCGCTCACCTGCACGGCGCCAAACACGCATACGACCATCATTGGCACCAAGGCAGAAGCGACTCTCATCGCTGAAGACGACACGTCTCCATTCGTCCCTCCATTCACGCCTGTCGCGACACCACTGGAGGCGGGCTGCACGATGTTGGGGCGTGAGCGGAAGACGGCCTAACGGTGTGCGGGACCGTAGCCCAGCTTCATGGAGACGGTTGCGAATGGTCCTCGCCGATACCCCAGGAGCAACAGTGTCCCTAATTTGCTGGGAAGTGGCGGTGCGGTCCCCTACGGCACTGCGTAGGATCCTACGGTCTTGGCGTGCATCCGTGCGTCGCTGCGGTCCGGTCCCAGGTCGACGGGCACGTGCACCTTCCGCCGACCACTGGCGACAACATCGATGTACTGTGGAGACCTCGCGCCCCACGTGTTGAGCAATTCGGCGGTACGTCCACCCGGCCTCCCGCATGCCCACTATACGCCCTCGCCCAAAGTCCGTCAACTGCACATACGGTTCACGTCCACGCTGTCGCGGCATGCTACCAGTGTTAAAGACTGCGATGGAGCTCCGTATGCCACGGCAAACTGGCTGACACTGACGGCGGCGGTGCACAAATGCTGCGCAGCTAGCGCCATTCGACGGCAAACACCGCGGTTCCTGGTGTGTCCGCTGTGCCGTGCGTGTGATCATTGCTTGTACAGCCCTCTCGCAGTGTCCGGAGCAAGTATGGTGGGTCTGACACACCGGTGTCAATGTGTTCTTTTTTCCATTTCCAGGAGTGTAGATGTTTTTCCAGCTTAGTGTATCCATTTGCCTTGGTTATGCACCCTCATCACCCAAACCCTACTCTGTTACAGATATAGAACGCGGTTTTAATGGCGTATTCTGTTAACCCATTAGCTGATACGGCCGGCCCACGACCGGTCGCAGATTTCAATACGTTATTACATTGCCGGCTGTGAGATGGGTCTAGCAGCTGTAGATGCTTCTTGGTGTTTCTTCTTTCTGTCAATAGAGGACATGACATATTATAACCATTGGAAAGTTGAGAAACTGATCTATTTAGTAGTGCATAAGACACTCGACGTTTTCAGATATTTTGCTAGTTACAAGCAATCGTATTCAGGATTTGTTAGGTTTATTCTCCCCAGTCCCACCAAGAAAACACCCTCCAGAAATTGTGTAGCGTGCCACTTAAGGAAGAAGAAAAGTGATACACAGTATGAATGTGAAAAACGTCTAGTGGCGTTGCACATACCTACTATATTTTCGGTTATACCACACCGACAAAAGCTTCTAAAACAGTACTGTTTCACTCCTCATCACTTCACTAAATAGTAAGGACTGATTTATACAGAATTCCTATCAAAAAAAAGTATATACTTTTGAGAAAAGTGTGTAAGACAACATATGTTAATTTTTGTAAATTTAAATAGTAGATGTAGGATCGAATATGAGGAAAAATATTAGTAAGTCAGTAGGTGAATGACCACATATTCTAGAAGGGCCTAACTGATCGTCTCGTATCACCCACTGACACGTATGTACTACTTAGGTGCCACTTGCGTAACGTGTTAGGACTAGACACTTGAACTCACCTTGATGCTGCGTCTCTTGGCTTGGGAAAGGCCTTTGACAGAGTTCTATAGCGGCACATAGAAAACAAAGTACATACATAAAAGGAGCAGTCAAATGAAAACGAGACAAATGGAAAGAAAATAAATAAATGGAAGGTAATCTGATGAATAAATAAACTGTTTACTATTGCAGAAGTAATCGCCATAACTGTTAATACATTTATACCTCTGTGAGGCAAGACAGTCAGTGCCTTCACAGAAAAAATGATTGCGGCTGCCTATGGAACCATAATTGTAGCCAGGAGTGAACTCTTCGTCTGAAGTTAATCGACGGCCGCGAATGTCTTTCTTAGGGCTCCAAAATTTAGAAATCACGTGGGGAGAAATCGGGACTGTCGACTACTGCACTACGGCGAGGTTGCGACAGAAGATAGAAGAAACGCAGCGGAGACTGTTGAGGTCAACAGCTGTAGCAGTCAAACAGCCAGCTCCACATGGATGGCGATCGTAATAACAACACTAGAGTGGACACGCAGCCGTGGGCGGTGTCTCGCCACGTAAGTAACTAGAACTGGGGTGACGTGGGCTGGCGTATGACTGTACTCTCCGACGATTACAAAGATGCTCCCTCGAAACAGGGAGGTCTAATCCCACAACCAGGGAGCCGAGACACAACGGAAGGGGCAGATACAACCACAACGCCGTTCACAATGCCCAAGGATCGGGTAGGGTCTGCTACAGGCCGTGGAGCGATGGAGTGTGTTGTGAAATGCGGCAGACAAAAGTTGGCGTTACTACTGTTCATTCTGTTACAGTTACTTGCAGTGTATAGCAAAGAGATGTGGAGCAAAACAAGTTGTAGAGATACAATAGTTTTCATACTGAGGTGCGGTAGTAGTGGTAGTTTTTATAAATACTACAAATAATCACGATGATGGGAGGTACTATTGCCTTGAATGTCATATCATTATTACCGATGTATAGGGAAAAATTGTTGTTGTTAGTAATAATTTGTGTAAGAATACGTACTGCTGAAAAAAATTACTATACGCTTCTACAGGTTTCCAGTTGACTCAAGATTTTTTTTTTGCAACTGTTCATATGAGGTACATGATATAATTACATTTACAGATCAGTAGCACATTTCGTTCAGAGGTACCAGGTATCGACCCATACTGGAACACCTACATCTGCATCTACATACATACTCCGCAATCGACCATACGGTGCGTGGCGGAGGGTACCTCGTACCACAATTAGTATCTTCTCTCCCTGGTCCACTCCCAAACAGAACGAGGGAATATGACTTCCTATATGCCTCTGTACGAGCCCTAATCTCTCTTATCTTATCTTTGTGGTCTTTCCGCGAAATGTAGGTTGGCGGCAGTAAAATTGTACTGCAGTCAGCCTCAAATGCTGGTTCTCTAAATTTCCTCAGTAGCGATTCACGAAAAGAACGCCTTCTTTCCTCTAGAGACTCCCACCCGAGTTCCTGAAGCATTTCCGTAACACTCGCGTGATGATCAAACCTACCAGTAACAAATCTAGCAGCCCGCCTCTGAATTGCTTCTATGTCCTCCCTCAATCCGACCTGATAGGGATACCAAACGCTCGAGCAGTACTCAAGAATAGGTCGTATTAGTGTTTTATAAGCGGTCTCCTTTACAGATGAACCACATCTTCCCAAAATTCTACCAATGAACAGAAGACGACTATCCGCCTTCCCCAGAACTGCCATTACATGCTTGTCCCACATCATATCGCTCTGCAATGTTACGCCCAAATATTTAACCGACGTGACTGTGTCAGGCGCTACGCTACTAATGGAGTATTCAAACATTACAGGATTCTTTTTCCTATTCATCTGCATTAATTTACATTTATCTATATTTAGAGTTAGCTGCTATTCTTTACACCAATCACAAATCCTGTCCAAGTCCTCTTGTATCCTCCTACAGTCACTCAACGACGACACCTTCCCGTACACCACAGCATCATCAGCAAACAGCCGCACATTGCTATCCACCCTATCCAAAAGATCATTTATGTAGATATGAAACTTCCTGGCAGATTAAAACTGTGTGCCGGACTGAGACTCGAACTCGGGACGTTTGCCTTTCGCGGGCAAGCGCTTGCCCGCGAAAGGCAAAGGTCCCGAGTTCGAGTCTCGGTCCGGCACACAGTTTTAATCTGCCAGGAAGTTTCATATCAGCGCACACTCCGCTGTAGAGTGAAAATTTCATTCTAGAAAATTTATGTAGATAGATAGATAGATTAATATACGGTGTAGCCTCAAAGGGTGACAATGCAGGCGCTGACTCTGGCATCTAATCGAACGTAAGTTGACGAATACTGTCCTGGGATACTTTATGCCACGATTGCTCGACCTGTGCACGTAGCTCTATAAGAGTCGTTCGTTGACGAGTCGCACGACTCACGTCTAGCCCCATCAAATCCCACACGGGCTCGATTGGAGACAAGTTCGGAGATCGTGCTGGCCAGGGAAGTTGCTGCGCATTTTGCAGGTGGCATTGACTTTCACAGGCAGTGTGTAGACGAGCATTATCCTGTTTGAACAACTTATCACCTTCCTATTGCAAGGACGGCAGAAGAACAGGTCTAGAAATGTTCTGCATGGACCGAGCGCTGGTTAGCGTCCTATCCGAAAACACCAAAAGTGAACGAGAATTGTAGCTTACTGCACTCCAGAACAAAAGGCCTGGGGTGAGGTCAGTGAGTCCTGGACGACTGCACTCTACGATACAGCCCTCAGCAAATCTGCGTTTACCGAGCGAGGTGGCGCAGTGGCTAGCACACTGGTCACGCATTCGGGAGGACGACGGTTCAATCTCGCGTCCGGCCATCCTGATTTAGGTTTTCCGTGATTTCCCTAAATCGCTCCAGGCAAATGCCAGGATGGTTCCTTTGAAAGGGCACGGCCGACTTCCTTCCCCGTCCGTCCCTAATCTGATGAAGCCAATGACCTCGCTGTCTGGTCTTCCACAAACAACCCAACCCCAACCCCAAATCTGCGTCGCACACACAAACGACCACCACTTGCATGCAGTGAGAATCTGGTTTCATCGCTGAAGATCACGGCGTGCCATTCCTTCTTCCAAGCGATCCTCTGAGGGGCCCAATCGAGCCCTACACGTCGATGCTGTGGCGTGATTGGAAGATGAGTTAGAGGTGTGCGTGCCCGTACTCCCACTGCTAATAACCGGTTCGCAACAGCTCGTGTTGACACGTTTGGTTAAAAAAAAAATGTTCAAATGTGTGTGAAATCTTATGGGACTTAACTGCTAAGGTCATCAGTCCCTAAGCTTACACACTACTTGACCTAAAGTATCCTAAGGACAAACACACACACCCATGCCCGAGGGAGGACTCGAACCTCTGCCGGGACCAGCCGCACGACATGTTTGGTCTCATACGCCCTCTTATCTGTGCTGTGGTAGCCGCGCGATCTGCCACTGCTGGCCTTTCAATACGACGATCCTGAATCTCGTCTGTGCTGCGTGGACGTCCTGAATCTCGTCTGTGATTGTGAGAATATTCACGTGACCACTGATAGCAGCGTCGTTGCACAACTGACGCATCACGTCCAATTAAAACGCCCAATTCTCCGAAAGGACAATCCTGCCACTCGGAAGACCACAATTTCATCCCTGTCTAACTCGCTCATTTCGCTGTAGGAAAAACGAGTGCGTCTCTGTGGCATGGTTGCCTGCTTGCTTTATACGTTTGCACCACACTGACCCTTCTGGCTGTGAACAATCCATATTAAATGGTAGACAAGACGTCGTCTTTCCATCGCATTCGGGAGGACGACAGCTCAATCCTGTCTCCAGCCATCCTGATTTAGGTTTTCCGTGATTTCCCTAAATCGTTTCACGCAAATACCAGGATGGTTCCCTTGAAAGGGCACGGCCGATTTCCTTCCCCATCCTGAGCTTGCGCTCCGTCTCTAATGACCCCGTTGTCGACGGGACGTTAAACACTTACCTCCTCCTCCCCCCCCCTATCTCTCGTCTTTTCAGGTGTTATAATTTTTTCTGCCCGTGTGTACAGCCTGTGTTTCAGTTATAAGTAAGAAGCTACAATGAGTAAAAATCTCTCGGTGTACATGCCGCGTCAATTCAGGATAAAACTCCAAGCTTTCGACCACTACCTCCATGGTCGTCGTCAGGGCTAAAACTGACTGTCGTGAACTAGCGAGGTTCCCACTTTTATATGCAAAGGACCACTTCTGATTGGCTGGAATACGTCATAGCAGCAGGGCGATATGGCGCGTAGTGAAGTGGTGCCCTCTACTTCCATAGATGTACTTGGTATCCCGCGTTGCTTGCAGCGCCATCCCTTGAATCAGGAGGTAAAGTGCACTCTTCCAAGTGTTTCTAAGTGCATAGCCGTTGTCTCTATTAAAGTTATTATCGCTAAGTCTAATTTCGACTGCTGAATTGACGCGGCATGTACACCGAGAGATTTTTACTCAAGGAATACGTCGCGAAAGACCGTAGCCAAGAAGCTACAATGTAATAAATGAGTAAATAATGTCCACCAGCACACACCTCGCTGAGAGTACGACGCCATGCAGAGGGCTACGGACACTTATTCTTTCCGCATACTACCCGTGAATAGTATGGGGGAGGGGGGCAGATAATAGTGGTAGATCACGTACGCCCGTCACACACCGGTTGGTAGCTAGTGAAGTGTAAATGTATTTTGTAAATGTAGACGTTGAATTCCAACTTTCTCAATTAGCTGTGAGTCTGGAAATTTTACAAGCGTGCACAACGAGACCCTTCTACACAGCAGTTCTGTTCCAGAGCACAGAGGCTGCTCCGCGTGCGTAACACGCGTGTTCGTAATACTGTCGACACGCTCCCGGCCATTCTTTTATGACACGAATGGGAATGTGAGGAAACGGCCTTTTTACCAGACGGGACGAGAGAGGGCGTTCAAGCACAGCGAAATATTGCGCTCTTCCAGGGGGGAACTGGGCGAGCTAACAAAGGGCGTGCAGACACGCCAGGTGGCCACTGTAGCTTCCCGACCCGGCGGCAAACAATTTTTGGGGCCGAGCACGCAAAGTGAGTGTTCGCCGTGGGCGCGGGTGAGGAAGCGTTAATGCAGTCGCGGGCTCTATCTGCACGAGCGATAGGAGCAACGGCAAGTGCGCCATTGTGTGTGGCCGGACGGACCTTCCTTTGTGCGGCGATGGCCGCCCCGATAGCCCCCGGCTGCGGGAGCGATGGAGGCGGCGGAGGCGGGGGCTACGGCCCCCCTGGGAAGCCTCGGACCGCACAGTGGCCGTCCCCGGGGGCCAAGCCAAGCTGCTCATGTCGCCGCTTCCCATTACCTCGCCTTTTTGTTTCTGTACGTCTCCCGCCCCACCCCTCAAAAAAGAGAAATAAAATAAAATAATGACGTGACACCACACCGTGATTTCTGCCCGCTTGCTGATTCGTGCTGTGTGCTGTCCACGTCGCTCGAGGCATTGCACCCAACCGCTCTATAGTACGTGTTACTTCTTCTTATGTTGCTGGTGCCTTGTCCCGCGGGGTTTGCTGGATCAGCATTGTTAGGAACGGATTTGCAAAGTTAATTTTAAGGGGTGGCCGGATGCCCTACCTACCGGCACCCCGAACTCCCCGCCCCCCCCCCCCCCCTTCCCAGGATGGAATTAGTGTACCACTGCTGTCTGCATCTAGAGTAATCCATGGAATAGTGCGAACGTTTTCAGATGTCTGAGAGTCGTGTAACTGAGGTGGAACGGGGGAACCAGATCGGTATTCACGTAGTGGGATGTGGAAAACTGCCTAAAAACCACATCGTGGCTGGTCGGCACACCAGCCATCGTCGGTAATCCTTCGGGCGAATTCGATCCGGGGCCGGCTTGCCTGCCCGAGTCCAGGAAGCAGTGCATTAGTGCTCTCGGCTAAGCTGGTGGGTCACTCTATAGTAAGTGATACGTGGTGCAATAAATGTTTACCCTGATAACAAAACATTTTATCTCTTTTTTGTGTATAGTAAATGAAACATGCGTTATACCATACATGCCTCTACTCAGTAAGTTTCAGACCTTACATTAACATTTAAAGCAAGTAATACACTTAAACATTTAAATAACTTCAACATGTGAACCTCTGGTAACATGCAATATGTCAAGCTGGTATTCAGTTGGCTCTGAGCACTATGGGACTTAACTACTGAGGTCATCAGTCCCCTAGATCTTAGAACTACTTAAACATAACTAACCTAAGGACATCACACACATCCATGCCCGAGGTAGGATTCGAACCTGCCACCGCAGCGGTCGCGCGGTTCCAGACTGTAGCGCCTAGAACCGCTCGGCCACCCCGGCCGAATGGTATTCAATCTCTTGGCACACAGTCTGCAAACATATCTGGTGTGATTGTTCCAATGGCATCTCCAAAGCGTTGTTGCAATGTCGCAATATCAGGAACAGCTGTTTTGTACACAATATCTTTCACATACCCACAAAGAAAGAAATCTGAGGTGGTAATGTGAGGTGATCTCGGGGGCCATGGAATTGGGCTGCTTCTGCCAATCCACTTGTTGGGGAAGGTCTCATTAAGAAAATTGCGGATTTCCAGAGCCCAAAGAGGGGTGTGCCATCTTGCTGAAAGATGATAGTGTCTTGCATATCCTGTAGCTTTGTAACGGAATAATTCACTAGCGTATCAGGTAAACATTTGCACTTACAATGCTTTTAAGGAAGAAAAATGGACCAATCGGTTGATGACACATTAACCCACATGACACATTAACCTTTGGACTGTACCGAATGTATTCTCGTATGACATGAGGATTTTCTGATCCCCAGATCCGTACATTATGGCGGCTACTGGGTTAAAAACAAGAAATATAGCCTCATAGGAAGAGAACACACGCTTCAAAAAATCATTGTCCTCATTTAGATCGTTCAGCGTGTCTACTGCAGATTGTTCATGTTTTGGGCTATCATCTGGTCGTAATACTTGAAAAATTTGGACCTTCTACGCATACAATTTAAGACGTTTGAGAGCCTTTTCATGCACTATACTCTTCGGCGCTTGAAGCTCGGTCGAAGCACGTCTAATCGATTCAGTCGATTGATGTGGCGACCTCATGAATGCAGTTTGAACGGTCTGCACAGTCTGCTCCGAAATAAATGTTCGCTTCTGAACCGACACTGTTGATAAATAAGTTCCCACCCATGTTCTGATTAGCTTGACATCAGTTATTCTCTTTCCGTAAAGGGGCACGAAAATTCGCTGCATGGTAATCGGTAATCGGTGATCTAGTTTCTGCTAGTCTCACAATACATTGAGCTCTCTCCTGGGGTAGGCCATTTTTACGATATAGCTACACAGCGCTTCATGTAGCGAAAGTTTTGAATCAGACTCAGCTGTACAGAAACTTCATGGGTTCTCTAGTAGGCGTGTAACAAAAAACTAACATTAGGGTCATAAATATAATTAATATTTAATCTTGAAATAAGGGTAAACATTTATGGATACCCTGCTCCTGTACAGAAAGTCCACCAGTGGGGAACAAGTACTCTCGTTAATATTATCCTACATTTGCAATAGTAGACACACAGAATAATATTAACGAGATTACTTGTTCCCCACAGGTGGACTTTTTGTACAGGAGCTATTCGTGCGTTTTGACACAACATTGTATGGCTAGTTACGGTTAACAGCAAGGCGTGTGGTTTGAGAACGGGTGTGTCAGCCCCAGCCCAGTAATCACTCACGTAAAAGTTGTATATTAATGCAACTGAGAGGGACGAAGTAAAAAATTATCGTATTTCCTCAAATAAAAATCACGTTGAACTTACCGCTCCTATAGGTATTTACTCACGAATTAGGACTAAAATTTCACCCGATATTCCGTAGTGATATTAGTTTTTTTCTGGGATGCTGTGTTTTTTTGTTTATTTTCATCTTACTCAGTGAAATGGTGAACATCACCATAATTTCCTGTTACCTGTCTTAAACGTAAGGAGAGTTAAGCTCTGCAGATACTTGAATTATCTAATACGGCCGCTACACTTATTCTTTTTGCAATTTATTTTGTACTAAAATGAGTTTTTTAACACTCAGTCAACATTCCGTCTCGTAACTCAAATTTTACTGCTTTAATAGAAATTCAGAATCTGTTTTCTGATAATGCTTTTCATGCGCAATCAGTCGGCACTTTTTTCGTTACGATTACTTAAAGCCTCCAGAAGTTTTTAACAGATACATTCAAACCATCCGTCGTCAATATCTAAAGTGCTATAACTCTGCCTCATTTTCTCTTTGATGTGGTGTCATTGCCTTTTCTGTATCTTCATTAGTATGAATTTTACGTATGCGGTGGCCTTCAAATATTATTCGATGAAACCTGGAAATATCCGTCACAAGCGAATGTTACAGTGAACTAACAGTTCCATTACGACAGATTACTCTGCGACTATGACATATGATTTGAAGGTAGGCGACATTGCCAAAAACTGGTAATTTAAAATAAAAACAAACTGCGATTTACATCTGGTTGTTTATCTTCCTTTATTTTTAGTAATACGAGGGTTGTCCAAAAAGTAAGTTCCGATCGGTCGCGAAATGGAAACCACTGGGAAAATCCGGTAAAGCTTTGCACAGATGTGTCGGGCAGTATCTCTAGTATGCCTGTCGATCGCGTCGCGACGCTCTTTTCAGTTTTGAGTGAACAGTGAGCACGTAAAGATGCAAAGGGAATAGCGTCTCCCGCCAAGTACCCTCCTGGCCATTAAAATTGCTACATCAATAAGAAATGCAGATGATAAACAGGTATTCATTGAACAAATATATTATCCTACAACTGACATGTGATTACATTTTCACGCAATTTGGGTGCATAGATCCTGAGAAATTAGTACCCAGAACAACCACCGCTGGCCGTAATAACGGCCTTGATACGCCTGGATATTGAGTCAAACAGAGCTTGAACGTCGTGTACAGGTACAGTTGCCCATGCAGCTTCAACACGATACCACAGTTCATCAAGAGTAGTGACTGGCGTATTGTGACGAACCAGTTTCTCGGCCATCATTGACCAGACGTTTTCAATTTGTGAGAGATCTGGAGAATGTGCTGACCAGGGCAGCAGTCGAACATTTTCTGTATCCAGAAAGGCCCGTACAGGACCTGCAACATGCTGTCGTGCATTATCCTGCTGAAATGTAGGCTTTCGGAGAGATCGAATGTGGGGTAGAGCCACGGATCGTAACGCATCTGAAATGTAAAATCCACTGTTCAATGTTCCGTGAATGTGAACAACAGGTGACCGAGACGTGTAACCAATGGCATCCCATACCATCACGCCGGGTGATACGCCAGTATGGCGATGACGAATACACGCTTCCAATGTGCGCTCACCGCGATGTCGCAAAACAGGGATGCCACCATCATGATGCTGTAAACAGAACCTGAATTTATCTGAAAACATGACGTTTTGCCATTCGTGCACCCAGGTTCGTCGTTGAGTACACCATCGCAGGCGCTCCTGTCTGTGATGCAGCGTCAAGGGTAACCGCAGTCATGGTCTCCGAGCTGATAGTCCATGCCGCTGCAAACGTCGTCGAACTGTTCGTGCAGATGGTTGTTGTCTTGCAAACGTCCCCATCTGTTGACTCAGGGATCGAGGCGTGGCTACACGATCCGTTACAGCCATGCGGATAAGATGCCAGTCATCTCGACTGCCAGTAATACGAGGCCGTCGGGATCCAGCACGGCGTTCCGTATTACCCTCCTGAACCCACCGATTCCATATTCTGCTAACAGTCATTGGATCTCGACCAACGCGAGCAGCAATGTCGCTATACAATCCGACCTTCATCAAAGTCGGAAACGTGATGGTACCCATTTCTCCACCTTACACGAGGCATCACAACAACGTTTCATCAGGCAACGCCGGTCAATTGCTGTTTGTGTATGAGAAATCGCTTGGAAACTTTGATCATGTCAGCACGTTGTAGGTGTCGCCACCGGCGCCAACCTTGTGTGAATGCTCTGAAAAGCTCATCATTTGCATATCACAGCATCTTCTTCTTGTCGGTTAAATTTCGCGTCTGTAGTACGTCATCTTCGTGGTGTAGCAATTTTAATGGCCAGTAGTGTATGAGAGCCTGGTTAGAGAGTTCGCCTGTGTCATGCAGCCCACATAACACAACTGTCGAGCAGTACCTTCTTCATGCCAATTCTCGGCCGCACACTGCAGGGGCAATGAAGGCGCTCCTGCAGCGTTTCCGATGAGAAGTGTTTGATCAACCACAATACAGTCCGTAATTGGCTCCCCCTGAGTCTCATCTCTGCTCACAAGAACCGCTGACTATGAAGACAAAATTTCACCACTGACAACGAGCTACAGACCAGTGAGAGCAGTGCAGATAACTGGCCGATAGCACAGGCGGCTGCTTTCTATGACAAGGATATTGGGAAGTTGATACAACACTACGACAACATGTAGAGAAGTAGATGGAAGGTGTACCTAACTGTTACAAATAAAACATTTCTGGTTTTCTCTGTGGTTTCCATTTCGCGAGCGATCGGATCTTAAATTACTTTTGAATGCATTACGGGAACAGCAGTGATCAATGTCTTATAAATAATTACTATTAAAAACAGTCTTGATCACGATTTATTTAACAAGGTGACCGGTTTCGACCACTACTGTGGTCATCTTCAGACCTGTAAGTTGTATACAAAGCTCTAATTAGAGGGCTACATACATTAAACAAAATACATAAAGTTATAAAGCTATAAAACGTTGAATTACCATTGAGTAGGAACCTATTTCTGTTGGAGAATCACTACTGGAGAAACCAGTGCACGTCTTACTATATATAACGGTGGCTCCACCCACTTGTGACTGCATGATGTCATTATTAACCAATGAGTTATAAGTCGAATTACAATTTAAAATTTCTTAGTTAAAAGAACATTGTCAAGAATTAGAAATAAATACACACTAAACTTAGCTTATTAAACAGCTATTGTCAATTAAGAAGCGTTAAAAATATTGAAATATGTAGGAAACTGAACTTCGGTTTGGCAGTACATGGGTTGCCCTCTGAAGGCCTGTCAGTGAACCATTTGGAACCACTGGTTGCTATGGTGAAGTTAGACGCCGTTGCAAAGATGAAGCAGCAGGCTTTTTTCACTGAAGTTGTTGTAAAGTCGATAGTCGAACTAGTGGTTGCCATGGTGAGGACAAACGCCAGTGCAAAGATGTGGCAGCAGACTTCTTTCCAACGAAGTTGTTGCGAAGTAGAATGGCAAAGACTGTGGCGTCAGACGATGTATTGTTGAGCAGCAACTTGTCTTTATTGAAACGAAAAGAGTAAGCTACAATAATCTGTAGCTGACATGTATACTACATGCTGCCCAAATACGATACGAAGTAGTTGTCCGTATATATGAAATATTGTCTATGAAGTTACATATGCCTTTTTTTTTAAGGCATTGCTATTCCTCAAGTTATATGCCAGTCATATAAGCAAATAGAAATGAAAGAATTTAAAATTATAAAATTATGAGCCAGTGTCAAAAATAAAACGATGTGAATTAGCAATATGCAGTCTAAAAGCATAAAAGCAAAAATTCTAAAACAGATAGTCAATCATAAAATAATGTTTGGTAAAAGACAATTACAATGTAAAGATAAAATATTTGCTAAAAGTCTTTATAATTAAAAATATATATATATATTTTTTATTTTTTAAATTTTTTTAACCTTTTAAAACAAAGGACAGAAGAGTGAACATTCTAAAGCAGATCATGGAAAAGCTCAAAGAAATGTTTGTCTTTGAACTGAAGTTGTTCGTTTAAAACAGATAATGGATTACTTTTGTGAAGTGAAAAAATTTCAATTTCTTCTAAGGTATTTAGCAGTGGTCCTTTTGGCACAGTATGTAATATTTTCAAATTGCTAGAAATGCAACCCTCAGAATGATTGTATCCATCAAGATGTTGACCAAATATTGATTTGATACGTGCAGTACCAGTAGTATGTTCTTTGAAACTTACTTTCCGGACAACCCTCGTATTCAGACTACGAATTTTCGCTATGGTGGCACCCTCAGGCCACGGGCGAACCTACAACAGCGTCTCACCTCGGCAAAACAATCCTTCATGGTCCGTACACCGTCTATGTGAAGTATCAGAGCAATCCTGTGTACAGTGGAATTGATGTTAATTTGCTTAGATCACTGACTAAAGTTCAGTTTAAGTGGAAGTAAGTATTTTTTTTTTTTTTTTTTTTTTGTTCTGGAGCTGTATGTGTGATGCCCAAAAGTCATTTAATAATTAAAAAAACACTAGATGCCCAAAAGGTGCACCTGGCAGCGTAAAAGGAGGTGACAAGTATTGTGTTAGCAGTAAAGAAGCATAACTGCGGAGTGGGCCAGTCAGCAGAGCTCACTTTCTTGGAACGGGGCCGGCGGCTGTGGCCGAGCGGTTCTAGGCGCTTCAATGCGGAACCGCGCGGCTGCTAGGCTGCTACGGTCGCAGGTTCGAATCCTGCCTAGGGCATGGACGTGTGTGATGTCCTTAGGTTAGTTAGGTTTAAGTAGTTCTAAGTCTAGGGGCTGATGACCTCAGATGTTAAGTCCCATTGTGCTCAGAGCCATTTGAACCATCTTGGCACGGGTTGGCACGGGGACTGGTCGTTGGATATCACCTGGGTAACAAATACATCAGAGATGTTTCAAACCCTCTAAAGCTTCCCATGTTGACAATAGGTGATGCGATTGTGAAACGGGAACGCAAAGGAACAACCACAGGTAACCCAGGACCAGCCACACCTTATGTACTGAGCGACAGATCCTATCATTCATATATATATATATATATATATATATATATATATATATATATATATATATATATATATATATATATATATATATATGTGTGTGTGTGTGTGTGTGTTTTGGGATGTTACCTAACGGTTACTTCTGAATAGTTACTCTTCCCAAACAGCAGTCCATATGAGCAAACTAGTTGCGTCTTTACCTGCAGTTACTCGTACCTTAGATTCCGGAGCTATGCACGGCTCTTTTTAAAAAGAATAGCTCTATGTAGTGATATTGTCAAGCTGCTCAGGACCTGCAGTTACTGATTCTTTAGACACCTGGGCTATGGACGGCTCTGTTTAAAAGAATAGCTTGACGTAGTCATATTGTCGAGCCGGGCACGTCTGCCTTCTTGCCCCGCAGCCAATTCGCTGCAAAATGTAACCTGTAACTGTGATCCTGCAGTCAAATTTTCTATGCATTGGCATAAATAGCAAATTAATAAAAACACACAGAAATGTAGAATGAAAGATAAATGATTAATTTAATAGCAAGGGTTCCATTCTAAAGCCTGTAATTGATTTAGACGATGGAAAATTATGTTGAAAATGTTTATTCAAGAAAGGACATCTCAAATAAACCAAAAGAGGTCTTACGATATTCATTTAAAATAGACAGAAAATACCCTTATCAAATGCAGTAAAGTTACGTTGACATCGTTCTGAGAATAGTAGAAAAATCCCCAAACTAAATAGTCATCAAAGATAGGCGAAAACTAAGTCTATTTCGTGATCACAATACATGAAATATCTACCAGCCCAAAACAGTTCATAGTTCAAATGATGATTCACACCATACAAGGGACAGAGATACAAGGAACAGTAACTCACACTCTGTCGATCCTCTTTCCTTAACACAAGCGGAATAAGTAAGAGTCCTTCTCTGAAGCACTTTCCAACCTGTCGAAATATAAAGTCCCCTCAAAAGTTAGAGTATAGTAGTGGCCATTCACCGCCCAGAATCAATCACGTATATGACTGAATCACGTAGGTACCATAGGCAGGTCTGCTTTCCACCATTTGTCACAAGTGTCTGGAATTGCTCCGTTGAGCTCTTCACTCGAGAAGTCCCAGTCTACACTTGACTCCCGTAGTGTTTTTCTACTATCTGCTTTTCCATTGGTGAAGGTCATCCGCACGACAAACTTATATTCGGTTATACTCAGATCATTTACAATAAATATAAGTAATAGTTGGTTCATAAATAAGCAAGCCAGCATTCTTGCGCAAGTGTGCTCAAGATAAATGACAACAGACTGTTCTTAAGTATTGGTTCAAATGGCTCTGAGCACTATGGGACTTAACTTCTGAGGTCATCAGTCCCCTACAACTTAGAACTACTTAAACCCAACTGACCTAAGGACATCACATACATCCATGCCCGAGGCAGGATTCGAACCTGCGACCGTAGTGGTCGCGCGGTTCCAGACTGTAGCACCTGGGACCGCTCGGTCAATCGGGCCGGCTCTTAAGTATTGTATAAACAGCTAATTATTCCTTCTTGACATCAGCGTTTTTCGGTTCTATTTTCAATTGTGGTGTCCGCTAACATTCGACTGACGACTTTTAAATTATCTCAGGTTTCTAATAGCAATCAACATTTAAATAAAGTTACTGTCAAGAAAAGTAAACTGTTCGTTAAATAAATACACGAGTATGACAAAATATTATGCACTAATGCTCTACACATTAGCCGTGTAAATGTGGAAAATACAATGTTCTGACAAACATTTGCGTAGCAAAAAAATTGTAAAAGACATCATAAGCCAATATTAGAACAGGTACATATACGTAGCTTTATAGGGATGATAGCTATAGTGCACTGCTATCATCCGCGATATCGTTTGTTGAAACCGCGCGAAGCGATTAAAAGTTGTTAATTCAGAGGTTCATTGTGTAAATATTTATACATTGTGAAATATTAACGTCTGTAGTCTTAAAGATATTGAGATATTGTTGTGTCACTAGATGCGCCTTATTTTGAGGGATCTCCTATGTCCTCAGATTTGCATTAACATTTCACTGTAAATTGTTATAGACACTCAAAGAACTGTGAGAAGCCATCTTTCAGTTTGTCTCAAATCCCGCCATTTCTGTGAAGATATCTGGTCCTCCTAAGCTATATATATATATATATATATATATATATATATATATATATATATATATATATATATATATATATCCTTGGTGATTTTAGTTATATGGATTTGATGCCAAACTCAGAGACATGTTTCTTTCGTCTCCTAACACTGGAGACATTATGAGTGGCTATAACGACATGGTTCGTTGATTTTAGAACTCTAGCTCGTTGGATTTCGGAAATCTTGTGAAAGTCTTTATAGCTTCTGAGGAAGTCTCCATCATTAGGGGACGAAACGCTAGCACAGATACATGCCTTAGACCATGAGGAAAACGTAAAATCACCAATGACGCGTCTATTATCACAATTATCTAGCTTTCGACAGTTGTCTTCGCCATCACCTTGACGAGTGAGAGCTACCGGCTGCCGGGAACAGCGAGGTCTTCTTCTTAACATACGCGAAGCAGTGAAGTGGGGGAGGGAGGGAAGGGGTTTGCATTTCCTCAAGACCAGGAAGGCAAGTCGTGCGGCGGTGCGGGGCAGATCAGGTTACGCACGTGACGTCACAGAGCGGGAAAGGTCGCCGCCACCTTGGATGTTATTCAACCACAGAGGCGCAAAGAACTCCGAAGACACGAATGTGTTTCCTGATCTGGTGCAGGGTGGTGGAGAACATCTTCTCTTCCTCGAAGAGTGTCGTCATGTTCTAACTCTTATTTAATTTAGAGATTTTCTACCAAATGAAAAGAATGCCAGAACTAAGGGTGCCGAAAAATTCAAGACAAAGTTCCTCCGCAAAATAATGGGTCCAACGATCGTGGGTGGAAAGTACGGATTAAAAGGAAGGGAAGAACCGTACCTGCAAAACGAAAGATTAAGGACGCCAATTAGGAAAAGAAGACTGAAATATTACGGACCTCTGGTTGAGATCTGTGAGTAGAGGCAGGCAAAACTGATTTTTAATATGTTTGGTGGCAAACCCCAAGTTTTCGACAAATCGTTCAGAGAGGTGGGAAATGCCTTAGCGGGATGAACAGAGGAACAAAAACAGACTGTCGCAGGAAGAGTGCAGAGACTTTGAGCTGCAAAAACGGCTTCTAGTAATTAGTAGCTGTCATCCAACTGGTCTTCAATGTTTTGGTTCATTGACAAACAATTACGTAAAGTAGACGAAGAATTCATTTTCAGCCATCAGCTGTTTATTTTAAAAATATATATGCCTACCGGTTTAGACTGTAAAGCGTTCACAAGGGTACATCGAGTATAGGTTTAAGAATAGAACACATTCTGAGGCATCATGGGATCATCAATTTAGTACTTGAAGGAAGCTTGGGGGAGGGGGAGGCGGGGGGAATAAAAATCGAAGAAGGAGACCAAGAGATGAATACAATAAGCGGATGCAGAAGGATGTAGGTTGCAGTAGTATTTCGGAGATGAAGAGGCTTGCACAGGATAGATTAGCATGAAGAGCTGCGTTAAACCAGTCTATGGACTGAAGACAACAGCAAGGACACGTGAACTATATTTCCCATAAGATGCAAATTGTTACCCTCAAATAGAACACAGTGGGTCCCTGAATATAACACTTCCCAAAAACAACAATAATAATAATAATAATAATAATAATAATAATAATAACCAGTATTAACGAACACGGAGGATTTGAGTAATTAGCGTCCGCGTTACCTATCCTTACCATAATTGGAGGGCACTTGCTTATCTCTCGTCTTGTAAAGATGTACCTGTTGTCCCAGTTGGTTTCTTCTTCTCTGGTCGCAGGCGTCCATCCTTTCCATCAATAAGCACTAACAGTAATTAAAATTTGTAGTTAGAATTTCTCTGAACTGAGTGATATAAAGTTATTATTAACAAGTTCTCAGTGGAAGTAACGTCATCAGCACGGTTGTAGCTGTACATTAATGTTTGATCAGTAAATCTAAATAGTAATACACTCGCTTCTTGGCCCCAGCGTGTTAAGTGAATCCCTTCTGTTTCTCTATGCTTCAGTAGAATACACCTGTTGCTAGCCCGGCCATTCTCACGCTATGTGACCACCTGGCGCATTATTACATGAGTCCGCTTTGTGATATTACCTACTCGTTAGCTTCCCGTAGCAAAATCTTCCTATATACTTCACAGGGTGTAAAGTGAAAACATATCAGAAGCTATCATAGTGAGGATCCACAATGCGGGCCTGCTGATATTTATATCTTGTTAGTTTTAGTTATATGGACTTTCAGCCATGCTCCGAGACTTGTCCTTTTGACATTAATCACTGTGAAACTTGTTCATTAGTATTGTAAGTGGTGTATTTGACTACTGATTTTGGATTCTTACTATGACAGCTTTGAGGTTTTATAATCCTAAAAGGAATATGAAATATGCTTTTTCACTTTACTTCCTTTGCAAATGGTCCATGACGGAAACCGGTAGACATATAGGTTTTTAAGACAAACAGCTGATGGTTAAAAATACTTTTTTTTTTCAAATGGTCTTTAATGGATTGTGGGACTATTAAGACACGAGCTGAGAGAGATGGTGCAGAGAAGAGACAGGAACGTATTCTGTAGAAGCCGGTTTCAGACCTCTGGCCCACTATCTTGTCTTAAGTCTTCTGCAGTCTCCCTACAACACTTCTGGTGAACGTCATATAGACGCCGTCAATACGATGTTTGCGTTTCTGTGTTGTCTTCCACTTAGCTACTTAGTGCTTCGTCTCGACATCGGCAAGTCGCACTCAAGCCTTCATCCTTTTCTTCTAGACACAATTGAGCTCTAATGCGGGGTTACGCGATGTTGCAGAGTTGCACAATGGATCGGATTTCTCATGAAACGTATGCTCGCCTAAACCAGCAGCGTGATACGTTCAACGGCCTGACGCAATTAACACACGTATCTCAGCAGGGTTATGTATCGTTGATATTGTTGTTTAGAGAAGAGCTGTTAGCAGCTGCTCCAATTTTTTAATAAGTTATATTCTGTAGCCCGAACTGTTAGGCGAACTGTGTGACCTACCCTTTTCAGAAGCCTAGTTCTTTTCAACCGAGTAGCAGTCGATATGGTAGTGGGGCAGAGACGTTCCCAGTTCGGAACATTTGTGAGACCATGTACAGTTCCAACACCTGCCTCAGAACGAAGGGAAACCTGTAGAAAATGTTAACCGGTATCGGTGGATTGGAGCTATTTCTTACTGGGAGGGGTCTGCCAAAGGGGAGGTTACCATGAGAAAAAGATTGAATAATCAACGAAAGGATAACGTTCTACGAGTCGGGGCGTGGAATGTCAGAAGCTTGAATGTGGTAGGGAAACTAGAAAATCTGAAAAGGGAAATGCAAAGGCTCAATCTAGATATAGTAGGGGTCAGTGAAGTGAAGTGGAAGGAAGACAAGGATTTCTGGTCAGATGAGTATCGGGTAATATCAACAGCAGCAGAAAATGGTATAACAGGTGTAGGATTCGTTATGAATAGGAAGGTAGGGCAGACGTGAACAGTTCAGTGACCGGGTTGTTCTAATCAGAATCGACAGCAGACCAACACCGACAACGATAGTTCAGGTATACATGCCGACGTCGCAAGCTGAAGATGAACAGATAGAGAAAGTGTATGAGGATATTGAAAGGGTAATGCAGTATGTAAAGGGGGACGAAAATCTAATAGTCATGGACGACTGGAATGCAGTTGTAGGGGAAGGAGTAGAAGAAAAGGTTACAGGAAAATATGGGCTCGGGACAAGGAATGAAAGAGGAGAAAGATTGAGTTCTGTAACAAGTTTCAGCTAGTAATAGCGAATACCCTGTTCAAGAATCACAAGAGGATGAGGTATACTTGGAAAAGGCCGGGAGATACGGGAAGATTTCAATTAGATTACATCATGGTCAGACAGAGATTCCGAAATCAGATACTGGATTGTAAGGCGTACCCAGGAGCAGATATAGACTCAGATCACAATATAGTAGTGATGAAGAGTAGGCTGAAGTTAAAAACAGTAGTCAGGAAGAATCAATACGCAAAGAAGTGGGATACGGAAGTACTAAGGAATGACGAGATACGTTTGAAGTTCTCTAACGCTATAGATACAGCAATAAGGAAGAGCGCAGTAGGCAGTACAGTTGAAGAGGAATGGACATCTCTAAAAGGGGCATCACAGAAGTTGGGAAGGAAAACATAGGTACAAAGAAGGTAGCTGCGAAGAAACCATGGGTAACAGAAGAAATACTTCAGTTGATTGATGAAAGGAGGAAGCACAAACATGTTCCGGGAAAATCAGGAATACAGAAGTACAAGTCGCTGAGGAATGAAATAAATAGGAAGTGCAGGGAAGCTAAGAGGAAATGGCTGCAGGAAAAATGTGAAGACATCGAAAAAGATATGATTGTCGGAAGGACAGACTCAGCATACAGGAAAGTCAAAACAACCTTTGGTGACATTAAAAGCAACGGTGGTAACATTAAGAGTGCAGCGGGAATTCCACTGTTAAATGCAGAGGAGAGAGCAGATAGGTGGAAAGAATATATTGAAAGCCTCTATGAGGGTGAAGATTCGTCTGATGTGATAGAAGAAGAAACAAGAGTCGATTTAGAAGAGATAGGGGATCCAGTATTAGAATCGGAATTTAAAAGAGCTTTGGAGGACTTACGGTCAAATAAGGCAGTAGGGATAGATAACATTCCATCAGAATTTCTAAAATCATTGGGGGAAGTGGCAACAAAACGACTATTCACGTTGGTGTGTAGAATATACGAGTCTGGCGACATACCATCTGACTTTCGGAAAAGCATCATCCACACAATTCCGAAGACGGCAAGAGCTGACAAGTGCGAGAATTATCGCACAATCAGCTTAACAGCTCATGCATCGAAGCTGCTTACAAGAATAATACACAGAAGAATGGAAAATAAAATTGAGAATGCGCTAGGTGACGATAGTTTGGCTTTAGGAAAAGTAAAGGGACGAGGGAGGCAATTCTGACGTTACGGCTAACAATGGAAGCAAGGCTAAAGAAAAATCAAGACACTTTCATAGGATTTGTCGACCTGGAAAAAGCGTTCGACAATATAAAATGGTGCAAGCTGTTCGAGATTCTGAAAAAAGTAGGGGTAAGCTATAGGGAGAGACGGGTCATGTACAATATGTACAACAACCAAGAGGGAATAATAAGAGTGGACGATCAAGAACGAAGTGCTCGTATTAAGAAGGGTGTAAGACAAGGCTGTAGCCTTTCGCCCCTACTCTTCAATCTGTACATCGAGGAAGCAATGATGGAAATAAAAGAAAGGTTCAGGAGTGGAATTACAATACAAGGTGAAAGGATATCAATGATACGATTCGCTGATGACATTGCTATCCTGAGTGAAAGTGAAGAAGAATTAAATGATCTGCTGAACGGAATGAACAGTCTAATGAGTGCACAGTATGGTTTGAGAGTAAATCGGAGAAAGACGAAGGTAACGAGAAGTAGTAGAAATGAGAACAGCGAGAAACTTAACAACAAAATTGATGGTCACGAAGTCGATGAAGTTAAGGAATTCTGCTACCTAGGCAGTAAAATAACCAATGATGGACGGAGCAAGGAGGACATCAAAAGCAGACTCGCTATGGCAAAAAAAGGCATTTCTGGCCAAGAGAAGTCTACAAATATCAAATACCGGCCTTAATTTGAGGAAGAAATTTCTGAGGATGTACGTCTGGAGTACAGCATTGTATGGTAGTGAAACATGGACTGTGGGAAAACCGGAACAGAAGAGAATCGAAGCATTTGAGATGTGGTGCTATAGACGAATGTTGAAAATTAGGTGGACTGATAAGGTAAGGAATGAGGAGGTTCTACGCAGAATCGGAGGGGAAAGGAATATGTGGAAAACATTGATAAGGAGAAGGGACAGGATGATAGGACATCTGCTAAGACATGAGGGAATGACTTCCATTGTACTAGCGGGAGCTGTAGAGGGCAAAAACTGTAGAGGAAGACAGAGATTGGAATACGTCAAGCAAATAATTGTGCACGTAGGTTGCAAGTGCTACTCTGAGATGAAGAGGTTAGCACAGGAAAGGAATTCGTGGCGGGCCGCATCAAACCAGTCAGTAGACTGATGACAAAAATAATAATAATAATAATAATAATAATATTATTATTATTATTATTATTATTATTATTATTAAGTTCCAGGCAAAAAGGCGCTTTCTGATCAGAAGTGTCCTATGTAATGTGGAACTGTTCACTAGATGTCAAGAGAAGTGAACCCGCCAGTATAAAAAGAGGCGGGCAGTATTGTGTTATGATTGAAGAAGCAGTAGCAGTGTAATGGGTCACTTAGGGGACTTGGATCGTGGACGAGTCGTTGGATGTCATCTGAGTAACGTCTCTATCAGCGAGATTTCAGCCATTCTAAACCTGGCCAAATCGACAGTTGGTGAAGTGGCTGCGGAGTAGACACCGCTGCTAAACCGAGATCAGGCCGACCATATGTAATGATGGACAGGGCAATCGTGGATTTCGGAAGGTGGTTGTAGAGAATCGCATGAAATGCGGCGTAGGTATCACTCGTCAGTTCCAAACCGCTACCAGCACTCCAGCTAGGACAATGACTGTACGTAGCGAGTTAAAAATAACTTGATACAATACAAGTGCAGCTCCTAGTAAGCCACACTTTCCGCAGCCAATGATAAGCTAACTTTGAGGTGGTGTAAGCAGCGATGCCACTAGGCAGTGGATGACTGGAACGAGTGTTGCAATCCAATGAGATGGTTTGGCTTAAACGAATGTCTGAAAAACTTAAGCTGCCATCATGTATACTGCGAACATTGAAGTACGGAAGATGTGATATTAAGGTATGAGGGTGCGTTTCGTGGTTACAGTCTTGAACCGTGGCTTTACTTTCAAAACCTTTTCTTAAGAATTTATTTACTAGCGTTTCATCAAGAGCATTAACAAATTTAATCACACTATGTGAGCGTGGAAGTAGTTGCCAATTGGTAACTGATGATACAAATATTTTTTTTTTTAAATAAATGAAAATTTTATTCTTAAAAGCCCTTTTTTTTAAAACAGATTTAAAATTACAATCGGAAAGCACCCTGTAAATATCAAGTTACAATTTATTCAGAGGCAGAAATAACAATTTTTTTTATGATATGAGCTTTCGTGCTGAGTAGCTTCCCGCTCCCTTTTAACACGGCCGTAGCCATTACCGTTCACAACAACCTCTGAAAGACTACACTAGTGCAAATCTGCAACACACCAGACTACTTTAAACTAAAAATTTAAACAACTCATACAAACACAAACTATGCATCTCATAAGAGGCATGGAAATGGTACAAAACACTCACATTAAAAATTATTTGCCACCGAAAGTGCAACTTGTTTTTAAAAGAACTCTTACGGTGGAAGGGTGGCAACTTTATATACTAAAATGACCATTTAAATAAAAATCCATGAAACGCAGTTTTACATAAAATGTACCAACATGCTCTACATTACACATATACCACCTCGCAAGATGATAGGCAAGATAAAAACATTTCAGGAATTCGGCCTTTACACCTTAAGCAATAAATACGTTAACACCGAATCCGACAAACATGACAGAGGCAGTTATTAATGTATGGCAGATGGACAGGGGGATTACTGACCAACCCGAACCGCAGATTGCTCTAACCCGCCCCAACTCCACAAGGGAGAACGGACCACCCAGTTCACAATAACCACCTTCCCGCGGGTGGGAAAACGGAGAAGAATGGTGGGACGGCCCAAAACAAAGCGGCTGGTGACCTCACCAAGAAAACAAGTAGAATTTAACAAGTTAATGAAACAACATATCTCCAATCACTAAACTTCTAATAAACTGCGATTTCTGGCGAAGACCTGGCGCAGCACCCCCAACGCTCTCCCGAACCGTCCGCTGCCAGCCGCTTCAATGGACGCAGGAAGGCGCGCCGATCTCTCGTCTCACGGCGTCGCAGCTCGCCTCGGCCCGCCCGATGCCGTGGTTTCGCTCTTGTTGCCCTCGTGTCGGCCGCGAAGCCACTACACCTTTCTATACGGCGTGGCCCACTGGACTCACCTGGCGACCTCACATGCGCCGACGCTCAAGGCGGACCAGTCATCTTGTGTCTCAGTGTGCGACCGACCAACCGACCGATCCAACCGCCAATGACCGTTGCCCGAGCAACTCGAGCAGACTGGCGGCCTAAAGCGCAGACTCAGATGCAGGAACTCAGCCCCGACCGGGCGACCACTAGCTTAGTTCTGTTACTGGCGGAGTGGCAAGACTCTCATTTTCTGGCTTTGAAGTTTGATCCAAACGACAGCCATACTAGCACTCCGACGACAGACACTCACTGCCGCACAAATGCGAACGAGAGACAGACCAGCAACTGGTGACGCGAGACTGACCCAGCCTCATTCGGACTGACCACCTGACCACACTCGCCTAGACTGACAGACTGACCCCTGCCGAGCTCATAGCGCCCCTTAAATGCACGTGAACAGGCAACTTTTCCCGTTTCCCACCAGAGGGAGACACAAAGGCTGCGATTGCCACAGCGGCGCCACCGCCAGAAACGGAGGGCGACTGCTTCACACTACGCGCTGCGTCGCGCTCTTCAAAACAGCAATTTTTACCACGGCTCAAGTGTGGTCCCCTTATTTCGCTTCAGAAAACGCTAAATGTGGAAGGATTTTACAGCATTGTGCACTTTGTCGAATAGAGGATCAGTTCAGAGAGGATCATTGTTTGTATCGGCATGACAGCGCACCCTGCCATAAAATAGCGTGTGTGAGGTAATGGTTTGTGGACAATAACATTTCAGAAGCGGACTGGCCTGCTTACAATCCCGACCTGAATCCAACACCTTCAGGATGGGTCAGAACTTCGAACTGTCTCCAGACCGAAGCGGCCATCATCACTATCTTCTCTGGTTTCGGCTTTTGAGGAAGAATGGGCCATTTTTCCAGACATTCTGACACCCAATTGAATGTTGTAACCTCCCCACAAGAATATTCGAAAGACTATATTTATTAGAAATGAAACCACAGCTAAGTGTGACCTTCCCACAGAAATTTTAAAACGACAATACTTAATAGAAATGGAACCAAGCGTAACCTTCCCGCAAAAATATTAATGACAAAGACAATTAAACAAATTTAGCAATCTGACTCAAGTGCAAGTTCCCATAAAATAATGAACGAGAATCCCATGACAATGAAACTACAGTGATACTCAAAAATCAATTTAACCGAAATGTCGGTCTTTGCCCTGTGCGAATTCAGAATAAATTTCTTACCTTATTAAAACTGCATGTCAAAATTCTGCTCTTATTGTTGGCTGCGGCTTGGAGGAAAAACATTGCAATTGCCTTTTTTTTTTTTTTAAAAAAAATTTTTGTTAAAGGGAAATGGAGGGAATTTGAATGATTGTTTGTAAATTTGTTTTTAAATCCAAATTATTATTGGGGGCGATTTTTGAAAGTTAAATTACAATGAGTGTTCGTTACATTATCTGATGAGCGCAAAGCTGCATGATTATTTATTTAAATAAATTATACCTCGTCCTGAATCTCGACCATTGCGATGCCGACGCCCGCCGACTGCTCTCCGCTACTGCTAGCAACCGACTCCAAGCACTACTGAGGACTGACTACTGCACACTGACTGACTGACTGCTCGCTACTGCGAGTCGAGCGCAACTGCTCTGGTCAGAGATTCTACAATGTCTCAGCATCGCTGCCGCACAACATACGTGTTTCATAACCCTCCACTGGGGGGGCAAAAATTTGGCAGCGATGGTGAGTCATTTGGACTTGCCATTGTAACAAATTTTTCCTTTAATTAATTAACATTTACAAAATATTTGGATGTAATACATGAATTAAATGTTGTGCGCATGCACCAATTACAAAACATTACAGACAAGACAAAATATAAGTACAAAACAAATCAGGAAAAATGTATATACAAATTATTTGACAGATAATAAAATGCACACACACGGAAAAATTCTTTAGCAGTTTCATAACAGGCAAAAAAAAATCATGTTGACAAGTGTCATGAGTGCACATGCACTGCAGTGGAGAACATATCAGTAAAAGACGAAATGTATATACAAGAGTAACAAATGACATAAATCATAAAAGGTATACAGAATGAACACAAATCATATCGAAAATTGAGAAGAGTGCACAGGCACTGTAGTTCAGTTGAAAACATATTCACATAAGTGCACATGCACTGAAAACTTTTGAACATTTTTATAACAAATAAACGCAAGAGTAGAAAAAATCATCAAATCACAAAAAGTATATACAATATAGATGACAAGAGTGCACACATACTGCACTTCAAAACAAATCGAAAATGTCTTTAGTATTTTGACAACAAATGGCAAAAATCATGTCGACAAGTGACACAAGTGTACTCGCACTAGAGTTCAACAAATCGAGAAAAAAAATGTATAGGCCATGAACATAAATGGTGTTAGTAAAAAAATGATTTTCACTATTAGGATAGGAAAGGAAGGATTGCATCATGGTTGTAGCACGTTAGTTTGCACATAGCTGCACTGAAAGTCCATATCTTTCCACAGAATCACAACTAAGTGATACAATCTGCAGTTCCGTTCCCAGAAGTATTTATCAGCGTATCAAGACAGTGAAACGTCGTAGTAGTATTCCATACTATCATTTGGCAGTATACCAGGTACACCAAACAGTGGGACCAGAATAACGTCTTCATCGCTTACGGTGGTGGACAGCATGTCGTGTCAACACCACGCTCTTAAGAGGCGGCACACAGTGCTCCATAACAAAGTCTTGATTAGTGATTACATAAGTAGTTTCTTCGCCTACAGTGGTGGACAGCATGTCGTGTCAACACCACGCTTTTAAGAGGCGGCACACCAACGTAGAATTAGTGCAAAAACCAAATATAGTGCTCCATGATAATGAGGATGGACAAGACAAATGGATGTTACAATAATTTCAGGTAGTTAGGTCAGAAGGTGAAGGACATTAACTAACACACAAGTCTTGATTAGTGATTACATAAGTAGTTTGCGGTATCCATACTCTAGTCATTGAACATTTCTGTACCATGAATGTAGTATTACAGAAAAATGTTCATTAATTAATTTAAAGACAAGAGTGGTAATCAATCGCCATCAAGTATTGAGTATTACAAAACATTTTTCCTCATTCAAATGACATATTTACAAGTAACTATTAACACTCAGTGGCCTAGCAACTTTCGATTAGTACAAAATATTTATCATCATTCAGTATTAATATGGGAAGTCATCATTGAAAACACTAACAAAACGTTAAGTTACATTAATTATTGGCACTCAGTGGCCAGCAAGTATTGAATAGTATAAAACATTATTCATCATTCAGTATTCTTCATATCATTAAGAAATCATTATTAAAAATCAGTTAATTACAGTCATAGCATTACATTAATTATGGGCGTTATAAGTTACATTAATTATGGGCACTCAGTGGCCAGCAAGTATTGAATAGTATAAAACATTAGTAGCATTAATAAGCATGGGCATAATAAGTACTCTCATTACAATAGATAGTGGCAATTATGTTTTGATATCATTAAGAAGTCATTATTCAAGTGACATACTATTCAGAGCTGATCAGTGTTATTCAGAATTATCATAAACTAGTGACATTATCTGGGACTGTTAATACATTTTGTTTTTTCTGCTAGCAATGCATTGCTTTGGGTAATTATAAGGGAAAGCAAGAGGAAATAAGAGAAAAAATTGCTTCTAGGTTATTCCTATAAATGAAAGGATTGTGTAACGTCATTCGTCATGAGTCAGCTGTAGCAAGGTTATCACATTTATCAATGATAGACACAAGTGGGTAAAAAAAAAAAAAAATGCAAGTACTAGAACAGGTATAATAGGTAACAAGTTTAGTAAGTATCATAAAAAGCTTCTCCTGAAAGAAAAATACAAAATGGATTATTGAGCTGAAAGAAGAAACGCAGACTATGCTGAAAAGTAGTGAACTTCGAATTAACAGGTAGTGAAATGTGTATAAAAAATGTGTTCCATAGCTGTCCTTTCCAAAACCTTCAGTCATCCTACTACGCAATATAACACCTGCTGTCAAAGTAAACTGCAACAAATACTTAAATAACTACATAGCATAAATACATAACTTCAACATTATCCTCATCTGTAAAGAAAAACTTCATTATTCATATCATCATAACTCCATCATTATCATCACCTGTAAACAAAAACTTCATTATTCATAGTACCATATTCTTCATCATTGTTCATTATCAGCATTCATTATCATCTGCAAAAATCATTTCATTATTCATCACACAACTATTCCTAATCCCTAGCATATTTCATCACTTAAAACTAAAATGTGTAGTTCTGTCTGACAGCTTGCATCAATCGCTTTGTATTCTGAAAGAAAAAATTAGTTAAGACTGCTATTCTGCGATGTGTATAATATATTCTGGTTAATGCTTGTTAATTCTGATCCATTTACTCGTCCTCATTAGCTTATTGCATCTTCTTTCGTTTATTCCATAGGTGAAATTCCCACTTCTGTTTAATTCATTTCCTGTACGCATCATTTATTTCTGAAATTGATGAACAAAGATTAATGTCTTGCATTTAAATCATATACCCATTAAATAGTGACTGGTTAATGGTGACTCAATTAAGCATACAACATAACATGACAGAAAACGTAATATCTCAAAGCACAGACAGTGTTTAAAGGCAAAAAGTGTACAGAGAATATCGTAATGCAGCAGCAAAAAAAAAAGGAAAATGTAAAACAGTCACGATGTTGAGATATCACAAGGCAAAATGTCAAAGTCAAATGGTGTGTGTTATACCTTAACTAGTTCACAGTGCATACAAACAAAACATGAAAACAATCGTACATACATAAGAAAGACAAAATGTGACATTCGTTGTGTTCAGCTTATATGTAGTGTAGTTAATAGATGCGATAATTAAAGACTTCAATGGAGAGAGAATTTGATAAAATTAATGCGTCATTATAGAGAATTGCATAATTATTCATAAAATGCGTAAGTTCATCTGAAAAAATGTGCACGGTCTAGTGTGTAACGACAAGAAGAGCGACCTGCTAACCTTACCTTGCCGGGCACTTGCCAAGAAAAAATACGATAATCATCAATAGGTAGTCACATAAATGTAATTGCATAAGTGGTCACAAAATGTGTAAGTTCATCTGGAAAATATGCACGGTCTGATGTGTAACGACAAGAAGAGCGACCTGCTAACCTTACCTTGCCGGGCACTTGCCAAGAAAAAATACGATAATCATCAGTAATTAGTCATGTGAATATAATTGCATAAGTGGTCATAAAATGTGTAAATGGCCTCATAGCATGTTACATCGTAAAGTGGTTTCATTCGATAAAGGGTTTAATGTTTGACACATGATGGTTCCCCTTACTTTTCCTGGTTCTCAAAGTTTCGACGTGTACAACATTAGGGTGAGGAATGCTGCGAATCCGATATGGACCTGCGTATAGAAGTTCAAATTTACTGCACTTACCTTTTAATTTGCTGGATAAATAGTGTGTACGTACTAATATCTTCTGTCCAACGTGAAAGTCTCGGCGTCTACAAACCTGTTTTTGCTGTCTTCTCCGGCGCTCTGCGGCACGTTTGATGTTATTCAGCGCAATGTCAATTATTTCGTGGTGTCGTAATCGACGAGATGTAGGAAAATTTACTAACTCTTTGATTTTGTTTGGTGGTTCAACGTTTTTCAGTATAACAGACGGAGATAGCATAGTGGATTCATTTGGAATGGAATTAATTACATCTTGAAATGAGTGTATGTGTGTGTCCCAATTAACATGTCTTTTGTGGCAGTATATTCTACACAGTTTACCAATTTCTTTCATTAATCGTTCACAAGGGTTCGAAGAAGCGTGGTACTTGGATATATAGATCGGAGAAATGTTTCTAGCTCGCAACATGCGTGTCCATATAGTAGAACGAAATTGTGATCCATTGTCAGAAATTACTTTCATCACATGTCCTACATGAAATAAGAAATGCTTTACAAATGCTTTCGAAACAGTTTTGGCAGTAGCTTTACGTAACGGAGTGAAAGTAACAAATTTTGAAGTGAGTTCAACAGCGACAAAGATGTAGCAAAAACCTCTGTTAGTTCTCGGAATTGGACCAAAAATGTCTACTGCGGCCATATGTCTTAATTTAACTGGTATAATGGGATATAATGGAGGAATGTGTGAAGTTGTGTCAGACTTAGCTTTCTGGCAAATTTTACATGACGCTAAAACTCGTCGTATACGTTTTTCCATGCTGGCAAAATAACAGTTCTGTCCCAGTATCAGAAAACATTTTCTTGCTCCATAATGTGCGTAGCTTAAATGAGTGTACCAGATTAATTTGTTAACCAGTTCGTCAGGAATGCATAATAACCAATTGTTGCTGTCTGGATGAGAACGGCGAAACAGAATGTCATTGCGTACAGTGTAGTGGTTCCTAATCGTAACATTATTCTTATCTTGCCAAAGGTGTTTAATTTCTTTCCACACATTGTCTTTGCTTTGCTCTCGTGCTATATCCTGTAATGAAGATGAAATAAAATTTTCAAATGCGACTTGCTGAATGTACATGACGCTGAAATTTGCTTTGCAGAAGTTGGTTGTTACGTCTTGCTGATTGTTGCTGAGAGAACGCGAAAGTGCGTCTGCTATAACATTTTGTGTGCCGGGAATGTGAACAATCGTAAAATTAAATTCCTGCAAATAAAGTTTCCATCTACTTAACCTGTCGTGAGTGAATTTAGCCGAAAGTAAGAATTGAATAGCTCTGTGATCTGTGTAAACGGTCGTGTGTCTTCCATAAAGAAAATGCCTAAATCTCGTAAAAGCCCATACAACACATAATGTTTCTAGTTCAGTAACGGAATAATTTCGTTCAGCAGGTGACAAAATGCGGCTTGCAAATGCAATGTTTTTAATTACTATTGAGCCATCTTCTTCAATTTCCTGGAAAATATGTACGCCTAAAGCGGTATTGGAACTGTCGGTGGCAATGGAAAAATTTCGAGTAAGATCTGGGTGTGATAAAAGTGGAGCATTCAACAAAGCATGTTTCAGGTTCACGAATTCAGAATGTGCTTGCTTATCCCATGACCAAATAGTGTTTTTACCTGTTAATTGGCATAATCTAGGTGTATCTAAAGCAGAGTGATGAATAAATTTGCGAAAAAAGTTAATTAAACCCAAAAAACTGCGTAATTGTTTCTTCGTCGTAGGAACAGTAATGTCACGTAGAGCTTGAAGTTTTTCCGGATCAGGCGCAATGCCTTCTGCTGAAATTACGTGTCCAAGAAATTTTATAGAAGTTTTACCAAAATGCGATTTACTGAGATTAACTGTGAGTCCTTGTGCATGGAAAGTTTGCAATAGTCGTTCTAAAATCTTATTGTGTTCAGTCCAATTAGCTTCTGCGATAAGAATGTCGTCTACGTACGTCGTAATTCTGTCTTTCAGTTCTGTCGGAAGTATTGTGTTCAAACCGCGAATAAAAGCAGCAGAAGAAATAGTTAAGCCGAACGGTAATTTGCAAAATTGATAACAGTCACCAAAACAGAGAAAAGCTGTGTACTTTCTGCAATTCGGATGAAGTTGAATTTGCCAAAATCCTGATTTCAAATCTAACGTAGAATAAATAGCAGTACCATGAAATTTCTGTAGTAGTTCTTCTAATGTCTGTGGTCGATCTGTTTCATTAATAATAATGTCATTAATGTGACGTGAATCAAGTACGAGGCGAAGTGAGCCATCTTTTTTCTTAACAATATGTAGCGGGTTTATGTACGGACTAACTGCTGGTTCTATAATTCCTTGGTCGAGCATATCCTGCAATTCTTTTTTAACCTGTTCTCTGTGGATATATGGAATGGGATAATGCTTTGCTTTAAATGTATCGTGCTGTTTCACTTGAAATTCATACATAAAGCCGGACATAGTACCAGGAATATTGTCGAAAACTGGAGCTTGCTGCAAAAGAATTTTGTGTAATTGCGTTCGTTCGTCGTCTGTATTTGCACTGCTTTGTTTAGCCTTATCGGAAATCATCTGCATTACGTCGTAGTCAGTTTCGTCTGGAGTATTATAGTTATGTACGTACGTGTCCGTGAACAATGTGGGATTACAGTCTATGTTACGTGTTGCGGAAATAACCTCTGTGCGATTAATTGTTTCCTCTTCTGTCGATAGTGAATGCTGAAATTCCAAAGCCAATTGCACATTTTTATCCTTCAACATTAAATAAGAATTTTGAAAATCAACCACTGCGTCGTGTTGTACGAGAAAATTAGTACCTAAAATTACGTCTGTTGTCAACAAGGGAACAATCCAAAAATTTGAGTGAAAAGTATGACCTCCAATACAAAATGATAAATGTGTCTGTAATTTAACGTCTACTCCTTTACTCGATACTGCTCCTTTCACTTTTGTTTTGCCTAATGGTAATGTGGGATACGTATTCTCTTTGTTACACTCGTTAAAAGTTTCCTCATTAATGACTGACATAGGTGATCCGGAATCAATTACTGCTGAAAATTTCGATGAACCAATTTTAATTTCGATGACAGGATGTGAAATAGTTCTCTGAACAACTGGTCTTTCCTGCAAAAGAGTGTCTCTGATGTCGTCAAACGTAATTACATTTTCGTGAACAACATTTTGCGCGTCAAAACTAGTGCTTGTATTATTGGAAGATGCGTCCTGTACAGTATCTAGTCAGATTCTATCTGACGTGTTATTATTTTCTGGATGATGTTGTGGCATTTCTACAATTTGAACAGTTCTATTACTTCTTCCAGACGTATTACGCTCTGGATGATACCTACTGTCGGGTTCATTTACTAGAATATGTTCTTGTGGATAATTTTGCTGTTGGTATGACCGACTGTTGTTAGATGTACGCTGAAAATTGTCCTCATTATTTCTACGTCTGTCGTAATATTCATTCCTATACGGTGCACTGCGATAGGAATTGAAGTATTGTGTTTTCTGTACGTAGTTGTTTCTTTGCTGCCGTGCGTTACTGTTTGTTGTATCAGGGACTACACGTGCACGCGGCGAAACATTAAAGCCTGGTTGACCTTGTGCATTCCATTGTTGGTTAGGTATGCTAACCGGCTGACTTTCATGCTGTTGTGGTGGAAAACGTCTATTGTTACCAAAATGTGATTCCTGTTGCTCAAAATTTTGACGATATTGATAATTAGAATTTTGTCTGTTATTAAAGTTTTGGTGGTTATCATTCCTAAAGCGTCTGTTATTTTTCCTATTGAAATTACGCGTCTGATCATAATTGCTGTATGTTTGTTGACCTTGGTTATTATACGAAAAATTTTTGTTTACGAAAGAATAATCAGATTGCTGTACTTCTAAAAGCTGCAGCAGATCCCTGAATGCCGAAATGTTTTCTTTTTGCTGACCGGTTAGAAGTGAAACTCTTAATGACCGTGGCAATTTAGAAATGCATAATTGTATAAGTGCAGATTCACTATAAGGTTCATTTAAATACTGATTTTGTTGCACCATGTGTTCAAAAAATTGCGTAACACTGGGAAAATTGGAGTTCTCATAATTTGGTAAACTAATTAGCTGATCTTTAATTCCGCGCTGTGTCGTCTTCGACCAGTACGCTGATAGAAAAGCATTCTGAAATTCCTCTACTGAATAACATTGTCTCGCGATCGGTCTCATACGAGTTGCCGGTTCGCCTTCCAAAAAGCTACAAATAAATTCCAGTTTGTGCGTTACAGGCCAAGTCGGTGGAAAAGCAAAGCTAAATTGTTGGATCCAATCTAGCGGGTGAATCTGTGTTCTGTCGTTTTTAAACACTTTAAACTTTCTTACTGACAGAAAATGTTTGTAATCGAAATTATCGTCTCTGTGTGATGGAACAGGTTCATGGTTGTAAGAGAATCTGTTGAACTGTGATTGTTCGGAATCAAAGTCGTGTGCTCTTTGTAGATTACCCAAATTACACGCGTTGCGCGAATCTGACAAATGTTCGCAAAGTGGCGTCTGCTGTGATGCGTTATTAACCGAAATACTTTTCATCTCTGTGACTTCCTGTTGTAAACTAGACAATTTTCTACGTAAAGTGTTATTAGATGAATCAATCTCATTAATTGTCTGCTGTAAATTTTGAAATTCAGGTGTTTGGTTAAATGAGACCGGTGAAATGTCGTCTGATTTGCTGTCATTAGTACTTTCAATAGCATCAATACGACTGGCCAATTCGTCATATTTTTCAGTCAGTATTTTTGCCTGATCATCGTTTTTAGAATCGGACGCGTTAATCTGTTTTTGCAACTTACGTGTAATTTCGTTCAGATTTTTAACGTCAGCTTTGACGACATCGGAATCCTGTGTTATTTCTAATTCTTCAAATCTGTCTGTCACTGTCTGAATATCTGCTGTGTGTGTATCCGTTTTTGATTTAAGATCAGAAATTTCATCACGTAATTCCGCGTTCAACCGTTCGATGGTATTAATTTTGTCGGACATTGTAACAATATTGTTGTCTACGTATGTTTTTGCTTTCGCAAACATTTTACGTTTGTCTTCCTGTCTCTGAGCAGTGATTGTTTCCATTACTTGACGTTTTACTTTATTTTGATCATCAATAAATTTGCGGAAACGCGTATCACTGTTCTGTATGTGAAGACTAAGACGTTCGTTAATCTGAGTGTTCTGTTGCTCGAATTTCGCGTCAATCTTTTCATCCATTGTGCGCGAAAGTTCTACCGTCATAACTTTAAACTCGTCGCGTAATTGTGTAGCTTTTTCGGAGCATTGTTTAGCGACTGTACTGATTTCGTCTCTGAGTGTTTCTGTTGCAGCTGTTTGCAATTCCCTTAATTCCTGAGCAACAGACTTAATTTCTTCGCTACTTTTTCGCGAACAAGCCTCGATTTCCTCGCGTAACTGTTCCTTAGTGTCATGGCACTGCGCGGCAACGGCTCTAATTTGTTCACTTAACTGTCTGGAATTGTTATCTAATTTTTCATTTAACTGTCTGGAATTGTTATCTAATTTTTCATTTAACTGTCTGGAATTGTTATCTAATTTTTCACTTTGTTGTTTGACCTGTTCATTAAGTTGTTTGAGATTTACATTCTGTTGTTTGGACTCTTCACTCTGTTGTTTGTTCTCTTCAAGAATTTGGTTAACTCGTTGCAGCAATAGCGCCATAATTGGATCCGATACAGAATTAGCATTTCTATTCTCTGTGCTATTTAATGGAGGATCTCGAATTGTTTCACTTTCTGCAACCATTTGGTTATTCTGAGATTTGTAAAAAGGTTTCTCAGTCGGATATACATTGTCACTCACTATTTCGGAATTAAATAAATCCGGCGTACTTTCTGTGTCCCGTTCATTTTCATTTGAAATATTTGCCTGAACGTTACTTGAATCTAGTAAACCGGTTGTGTTAGGTTGGGCAGCGCTCATTACAATAGAGCGTCCCGCGTCATCGATTGTCAAATCAACAGAGGACATAACCGAGTTCGTTTGTTCATCATTAAGACAAAAATCATCATTAGAGGTGACTGGAACGCACTGATTGTCGGTGAACGCAGGATTGTCATCATTACACTGCGTGTCACAATTACTATCGTTCACGTTGTTTAAGTCGGTAAATTCATTCATAATACCTCGCGATACACTATTCACAGTCTTTCGCGGCATTTTTACAATAGTCACAATTAATCACAAAACAAATAAGCACAATGCAAAAGCAACAAACAAAATACAACAGAGCAACGAATTGCCGATGATCTGAGGAAAGAAAGTCACAAATTAATAAAAGCGTTGCGCCAAATTATAATTATATTTAAGCAATAAGAGCAGATATCTGACTGTTTTTCAAAAGATTCACACGAAATACGATCCTGGACTGGGTGTCGCCAAGTGTAACCTCCCCACAAGAATATTCGAAAGACTATATTTATTAGAAATGAAACCACAGCTAAGTGTGACCTTCCCACAGAAATTTTAAAACGACAATACTTAATAGAAATGGAACCAAGCGTAACCTTCCCGCAAAAATATTAATGACAAAGACAATTAAACAAATTTAGCAATCTGACTCAAGTGCAAGTTCCCATAAAATAATGAACGAGAATCCCATGACAATGAAACTACAGTGATACTCAAAAATCAATTTAACCGAAATGTCGGTCTTTGCCCTGTGCGAATTCAGAATAAATTTCTTACCTTATTAAAACTGCATGTCAAAATTCTGCTCTTATTGTTGGCTGCGGCTTGGAGGAAAAACATTGCAATTGCCTTTTTTTTTTTTTTTAAAAAAAATTTTTGTTAAAGGGAAATGGAGGGAATTTGAATGATTGTTTGTAAATTTGTTTTTAAATCCAAATTATTATTGGGGGCGATTTTTGAAAGTTAAATTACAATGAGTGTTCGTTACATTATCTGATGAGCGCAAAGCTGCATGATTATTTATTTAAATAAATTATACCTCGTCCTGAATCTCGACCATTGCGATGCCGACGCCCGCCGACTGCTCTCCGCTACTGCTAGCAACCGACTCCAAGCACTACTGAGGACTGACTACTGCACACTGACTGACTGACTGCTCGCTACTGCGAGTCGAGCGCAACTGCTCTGGTCAGAGATTCTACAATGTCTCAGCATCGCTGCCGCACAACATACGTGTTTCAATGTCTTCAGCAGAGTTCAAGTCCAGAATGAGATTTTCACTCTGCAGCGGAGTGTGCGCTGATATGAAACTTCCTGGCAGGCTAAAACTGTGCGCCGGATCCAGACCCGAACTCGGGTCTTTCAGGAGTGCTAGTTCTGCAAAGTTCGCAGGAGAGCTTCTGTAAAGTATGGAAGGTAGAAGACGAGGTACTGGCAGAAGTAAAGCTGTGAGGACGGGGCGTGAGTCGTGCTTGGGTATGTCAGTTGATAGAGCACTTGCCCGCGAAAGGCAAAGGTCCCGAGTTCGAGTCTCGGTCCGGCACACAGTTTTAATCTGCCAGGAAGTTTCAGAGTTCAAGGCATCATGAAGGAGAAGGGTGGACACACGCCATACAAATGTCCGCTAATAGATGTTCTCGCCAACGGGCTTGCTACAATGATAACGTCAGTTCCCATCAGATCATCGAAGTTAAGCGCTGTCGAGCTTGGCTAGCACTTGGATGAGTCACCATCCGGGTCTGCCGACTGCTGTTGGCAAGCGGGGTACACTCGGCCCTTGTGAAGCCAGTTGAGGAGCTACTTGACTGAGATGTAGCGCCACCGGTCACGAAAAGTGACAACGGCCGGGAGAGCTATGTGCTGACCATATGCCCCTCCGTATCCGCAGCTGGTAGCACCTAAGGACTGAGGATGACATGGCAGCCGGTTGGCCTTCAAGACTTTTTGGACGGTGAATGGATGTTCTCCCTCCCTCCCTCCCTCCCTCCCTCTCTCTCTCTCTCTCTCTCTCTCTCTCTCTCTCTCTGCTTTTTTTACAATTTTTGAAATGGACGGACTGTTGTTCAAAAAGAGTGGGTGATTTTGTGTGGGTGATTTTGTGTGTGTGTGTGTGTGTGTGTGTGTGTGTGTGTGTGTGACACAATGGTTGTAAGCTTAAAACATTAGAATGTGCGTGGGGACAGGGTGTCTAAACTGGACCAAGTCCATGGGCATCACAATTAGCTTATCATACATGAAGGTCGGAAGCTGTGGAGATCAACACACAATAGACCATTCTGGTTAGCAAAGAAATAACTTTACTACAGTTACTGTACTCCTAAACCCTGTGCGTTGCTCATGATCCGTGAAGAAGGAAAGCCTGTCCGGACATCTGGCGGGCGCTGAAGGACGCGTGGCAGGGATGCCTATGTACAGGCATCACAATCGCTGAGCGGCACTCCTGCGGAATCTGCGGGAAGAACGGCCGACAGGTTTTACGGTTCTCCTCCTCGCTTCATTCTTATTTATTACCGTTCCTTTTTTCGCCTCCACGGCTGCCGAGAGACCGGAAAATAGAAAAGGAAAGGAGGAGAGCGGACTTCACGGCGCGTTAGGCTGCAGCGCATCGTGTAGCCGCGCTGTTTTGTGCCCGAGCACGGAGCTCGCAGCTGGCCAGCCATTTCTGCACGCCAGCACATCTTCAGGACGCTGCTGCCTCTGCGCTGGACGCGTATACCGTGTCACTCCGGCACCTGCGGACCGTGCATTCGAGTGTCAACGCTGAGCGTGACGAGTTTCTGACGTCATAGAGTGAAAAACGAATCCCGTGGAGTCTTTCTGAAAGAGCACAGCAGTATGAGTCACATCCAATATTGTGTACGCGCGTTTCAACGTAGACCAATGAGATGGAAGGACGCCTCCTACGTTACATGCAACCACCTATCTCTTCAGTACAGAACTGGGAGACGCCAATTTGCATTTCAATCGAAGCCCATATTAGGTGGGTTTTATATTATAACGTACGTCGTATGAATACGAGCCGTTTGAAAACTCAAGGAGATTGAGGATCTCTCGAAAACGTGTCGTTATTGATACGATTTGTTGTAGTAAAATGACGGGAAACTTCATATTGGTGATCAGAAATTTCCACATTATAATTTGCGTGGTAGGAAAGTATGCCATTTCAAGGCATCGGCTCTTTAAATAACCATCAAAAAGGCACAACATATTAGATCAATTGAACATCCGCAACTACGGCACATAGGTATAGAATAAAAATCAGCTTCATACGCTAGTAATTTTATAAATTTATTCCGAACGAGCTCGAAGCCTAAAGCTTCATCCTCAGGTGCCATCAAATAATTATGAAAACATAACTGTGTTGCGGTCGGGCCAGCTAACCTTTGGCGATCACAACCACGTCAAAAAAATACGTGGGAGATTAATACCAGCAACCACAGGGCCCGCCTTGACAGCACGACACGGAACTCGCATGCGTTTGTTTTGACGTGGGTGTGATCCCCAATGATTGACTGGCCCGACCGCCGCCATTTATATGCTAATAATTATTTGGTGGCACCTGAAGATGAAGCTTCAAGCTTCAAAACCTGTTGTGAAATAAATTTATGAAATTACTAGCAACTGAAGCGGATTTTTATTCTATAAACATCAAAAAGGCGTTATTCTTGGCTCTATTTGTTATAAATAAATGTCAGTTGATAACAGATTGGCGATTAAAGCGATTAGGAGGTGTTAGCATACAAGACATTATCGTGTGTCGCAGAAGTTCGCTGTGGTTTGAGGAACAGAGATGTAGAATTCCAAAGCGGTGCGTACAGTGCCGTGTGTAGCTGGTTCGTGTATCGCAAAATCCAAAATATTCTTTTTTTTACCTTCTCGTTTCCTAAAAGGTTGTGGGACTCTGTTGTTAATTATAGAAGTATGTTCCGTAATATTCAATGTTATGTAAATGTAAGCCGGCCGGAGTGGCCGAGCCATTCTAGGCGCTACAGTCTGGAACCGCGCGACCGCTACGGTCGCAGGTTCGAATCCTGCCTCGGGCATGGATGTGTGTGATGTTAGGTTTAAGTAGTTCTAAGTTCTAGGGGACTGATGACCACAGCAGTTAGGTCCCATAGTGCTCAGAGCCATTTGAACCATTTTTTGTAAATGTAAGTGCGTTATCACGGGTGAATTTGTTGAGCTGGTATTACCTACCTATTAAAAGGCAGATACATACGTCGCTCTGGTAGCTATGCCACTGTGCTATTGTTAGGCGAACGACGCTGAAGCCATTATCAGTACATCTGCCATCCCACAAGTGACATATGGCGTCATAGGATCAAAACCGATGTCGTCTATGCAGGTGTACTAATTTTTTCCCGGCCGTGGGTATGTCTTTAAAAATTTCCGTGGTTGATATTTTGCAGCTGTGGAAACTGTAACGCGGCCGTCGGGATTTATAATGTGAATTATCTTTCCTGCTAAGGAATGTGTAGTTGAGGCCGGTTAGACACCCAACGTCCTGTTACAATCAACGTAAATGCAGTCACATGCAGTAAGAGCACTTGACTCTAACATGTGTTTTAAAGTAAATTTTCAAGTTATAAAAAATGATTTACTCGAGATTGACGGAGGTGAGACCAACGACTTCAAATGAGTCTTAACAACACTTCCTTTGCATACTACATCATATAACAAAAACATGGCAGTATTATGGAATCATATTCAAACACAGACAAAAAAATATAAAAATTGAAAATTCATAAACAATATCCTAATGAAGATATTTCTGTAGACAATGTAGTGCTCAGAAACGACTGTAGTGACATTCACACGCAAATTGGTCTCATATCTGTTACGTGAAATAGAAACTTAATCTTTGAAATTAATTTTGAGACAATAGTCGCGATTTGGTAATGAACGCTCAGTTTTTACTCTAAATTCTTATTTACATGCAAAATTTATATTAAATCTATTCTCAATTTTTAACCTTTAAAGTTTCACAGTTCAACCACACTTCTTGTGATTAATGCCACTTGAACTGCTTTAACTCAATATTAGGGTCATTTTCAGCGACCTTTCGTCGGATATCATTATTTGAAAACAATAGTATTGTTTTCTTACTGTCTATAACGAAGCCGTTAATTATAATTCACTCCGTGAAAATATATATCGCAATTCACTCTTTCAGTGAAAAATTATAGATGGGAATAGGAGTCATATGCTAAAATATAAACAACAGTCATTAACACAAGAACAGTTTAATAATTTATTGATTTGTAGGCAAACCGAAATTCCGAGACTGACTTTGCAAAATGTTACTTAGCTGGGGAGTAGTTCAGTGCATTGCCGACACCCTAAACGAGAATTATGCTGCTAGAACACTGATAGGAACTCTCTCTCAGAATTTTCAGTGATTTCTATAGTATGAAGTGGTTTCCTTAACACCATGTCTAAAAATGAATGTTGTATTTACACTACCCACTATTTTCGTATTATGTAGATCGCTGATAAAATACTCGAAAAAGTATAAACGAACAGTAACAAAAGAAATTATAATTTTGTACAGATGATACAAAAGCTGATATACTTCAAAGTAAATTTTCTATTAAAATGAGAACGAAAAGAAACAAGATTTAAGTTGTGTGTTAATGTCTTGAATTTACTGTCATTACTAAACGTACATTGATCCTCTTTTTTGTGCTGTTTCAAAGATTTTCCATTGATTATATCATACATTGCAGTCGAAGTTTTATTGCTGAATTCTGGTTTACATAATTTTTGCTGTTAATTATAGGCTTTATCTATACAGGTTGTTTCAGTAAGAGCGTGCAACAATGTAACAGGACATAGAGAATACGCCACTGAACAAGCTGAATAAGGAAACCTGTGGTCGGAGAAGCCAGCTTAAGGAGATGTGGAAGTAAACTCGTCTGCCGCTTTGTCTAGCACTACAGTTTTCCAGCTTATTTACAACTCACATGCGTACAAGTTTACACGTACTGTGCTGTTTATTTACATGTACATTCTTTATTTCCTCCAAAGAAACGAGGAAGACGAGCCGAATTTCCAGGAAGCCATGTTGCAGGTTTCGTTTACTTTACCTGTCCACAAGGTGACTCTCTTGTATTGTATCTACATTGTCCAATAACAGAACGTGATGTCAAGCGACGACAGACCCCTTCATTACTCAGTGCTATTCAGAGAAGTACAGTACAATACGATGGAGCAGTACCGGTACAGTATTTCCTAGTCGGTGGAATGGGAGGTCCTATTCCATGATGTCCTGCCAGTTCACCTGACCTGAATCCCCTTGATTATTTCCTATGGGGAAATCTGCAGTCACTTGTGTATGAGAACCCAGTGGATACAGAGATGGAATTAGTTGACAGAATTGTACTTGCCTGTGATGTGATTGAAAGGCACCAGGGATATTTCTCATTGTGTGTCAGAATGTTGTTCGCGGATGCTATTCTTGCATTTAGGTTGAGGGCGTCAGTTTCAGCACATTTTGTAATATACAATACAAATGGTACGGTCATTGTGTCAACGATGGTATTTGCAGTTAACTGTAACTAATGTAACAAAAAGTACACAGTAAGGTGATTTTATTCCTGTTATGTTCTTAAAATGGCTTCTCCGACCCCCGATTACCTACCTCAAATTGTTCAGTAAAGCATCCTCTATGGCCTGTTAAATTTTTGCTCGCTCTGGCTGAAACACCCTCTATATTTGTAAAAGTAAATAGTAACCAGCGTATATCTAGGATTGTTCACTTCCTATACTTGGTTAAAATTGCTTTAATTTCTGCAAAATTATTTCCCCAATCTTGTAAATTTACGTAAAGCCAAAGGTGTTTAATGTCAGTCTTCAAATTTTTTCTTCTAATAAATATTGAAACCTCCAAACGCTTCTTTCACTCATCGTATCCTTGTGAATCAGCTTTATCACATTCGTCACAAGCAATCATATGCAATATGCAACAACTTCCTGCCGTAATGAATGTATGACTTTCAATACAGTTAATAGTTTGGCAGATAAAGATAGACTATATATTTGGGCAGAAGAAGCATACTGACTAATCTACGATATGCAAACGTTTCATCTGCCACATACAATATCGATACATTTGTTTTTGTTTTTCTTTTACAATGATCACTAATTAAATACCAACGACGCAGGCGAGTCGAGACGCTTCTCGTTCTGCGCTATCCTTAGGCTGGTAGGTTTTCCGCGACCGGCGCCAATCAGACCTATTGCAAAGGAAGTATCGGCGCTGATGTGCTCTGCTCTTTCTGGGTAACATGCAGAAAACACAGTAAACACATGTATGTGACTGCATGCTCTCGGGGAATCCGCAGAGTGGTGGTGTCGCCTTGTCGCAACGTTCCCACGAGTTTCGTGCCCATCATCGTCAGGCGAGAATGATTGATACGAAACCCGTGGAAACTTTGCGACAAGATGATGCAATCATTCGGCAGAGCACCCGAGAAAATTTTACCGAAATAAACACAATTACGTAGTTTCGTATACTACTTTAACCCTAATACATTAAACACATCCATTTTTTGTATTTGCAGCTCTTGTATTTTTTCTTGTTTGCTGTTAAAGTTGTTGGATATACGTTCCACCTCTTATGCAAAATACTGTTTTTTCCTGTTACCCAAACACGTTTCGGCACCTCCGTGCTACCATGAGCGGGTTTTGTTTATTGAACAACTGTAAAATGTGAACTTACTTTAGGTTGTAACTGATCTAACAAAATGAGGCCTAAACACAGTTTTTGTTCATTTCCGTCATTACCTTGATTTTACATTAAACGGTTTTGCAGGACAATCTGTATGGTATCCCGTATTGATATCTTCTCGTCTGCAGATCAAATGATATAAATGTAAATTTTACCAGCGACTCAATCCATCCCATGATTTTTAAAAACGTGATTTTGGTGCGACAAAATGTTTTGCGTATTTGAGGATACATTTTGTTATTACTCACGTTTTGTTGTGACCTTTCTTCCTCCGCGTTCTGGAGGCACTGCACATGCATATTAAATGTGCTTTGTGTCTTTTCGGTTTTACAAACGCCTTCTGGTTTCACAAAACGCGGTTCTTGTGTGTCCTAAACCTGTCGGCATTCATTTGTTTCCGAACGAGTTTGGGGCGTAATTTGAATTTTCGCTTAATTTTACCTATCTCTCTCTCTCTCTCTCTCTCTCTCTCTCTCTCCCCCCTCTCCCCCTCTCCCCCTCTCCCCCTCTCCCCCTCTCCCTCCCCCTCCCACTGTATTTGTATTTGTATTTATGTGTGTGTGTGTGTGTGTGTGTGTGTGTAACAGGGACTTCAAATAGGATATAGGTCAGACAGCACAACACAGAAAAAACTCAGAACACAGGAGACACCCACAGATAAATTCAGCGGATCAGGAATGTATGAGCTCTCGTCCAACACTTGCCAATCAGATTACGTAGAACAAACAACCAGGAACTTTTCACAAGATACCCAGAACAGCTCAGAGCCTTAAAAAGTAGTAGCACTTACACCACATTTACTGAACACCTAGTTGCCCATAACCACATCCAACCACAATAGTAACAGATCTAAAAAATAAAAAAATAAAACGAAATCCAGCCATAAACTTACATTAGGAGTGAACTTCCAAATACAGAAGGCAACAGCAGAAGGAAACAAGTTTTAAATGAAAATACCTTCCGTAAAGGCACATTATTTGACAGTTTAAAGGAACTAACAGAAAAGGCACCACAGACAGCTAAAGGAGCTTACACAGAACGTCGACGGGGTTAGGGCACACAACAACATCGTGTACACCGTGTTTTATGAAGCGAAAAGACGTTTGTAAAACCGAAAAGGCATAAAGTACATTTAACATATGTGTGTGCGGCTTCCTCAGAGCGCGAACGGAGGTGGTTACAATAAAACGCGATTAATAACAAAATACCTACGCAAAACATTTTATCGCGCCAAAATCACGTTTTTAAAAATCGGGGGATGGGTTAACACGCTGATAGAATTCGCATTTGCATAATTTGTTTTGCAGGTGATAAGGTACAAATGCGGGACGCCATACTGATGGTCCTGCAAAACCATATAATGTAAAATTAAGTTAAGAACAAAAACGAACAAAAACTGTCTTAGGCCTCATTTTGTTAGATCAGTTGCAACCTAAAATATGTTCACGTTTTACAGTTTTTCAATAAACAAAACCCACTGATGATGGCACAGAGGTGCAGAAACATGTTTTGGTAACAAGAGAAAACAGTTTCTTCCATAAAAAATTGGTTCAAATGGCTCTGAGCACTATGGGATTAAACTGCTGTGGTCATCAGTCCCCTAGAACTTAGAACTACTTAAACCTAACTAACCTAAAGACATCACATACATCCATGCCCGAGGCAGGATTCGAACCTGCGACCGTAGCGGTCGCGCGGTTCCAGACTGTAGCGCCTAGAACCGCTCGGCCACTCCGGCCGGGCTATTCCATAAAAGCGCGATGTATATTCAATAATCAAAGAAATTAGTTAATAACTCAATTTCACCTTACGTCCCTCAGCTCTTCCAGTAACATAGTGAGCCGAAAAGTTTGAGACGCTGCAGTTACTTGACTCGTTCACTGCCGTCTCGTAATGGCGTGATTCGGGTCGCCCGCAGGCGACACCCCAGCTAGTAACGTATGAAAAGGCCTCTCGCCGCGCTGCGCCGGCCTGTGAAATATGGCGTCACGCCGTGGAGCGGTCGTGTCGCACGACCACCACAGACCCCTCCCCCACACCCCCACTCCCCCACTCCCCCGCTCCCTCTTCCACCCGCCTGTTCTCTATTCTCGCTGATCCTTGCCACCTCCTGGCCTTGGTGTGTCCTGGAGCACGTTCACCGTCACGTCACTGCCTCCCAACGTTCATTCACTGTCACCAGCAGACAGTACTGACCTCCTTCGCGCCTCATTTCGCTTTAAAGCACTCGGCAAGTATTGGTTGCTTTAATACTACAAAGAACAGCTACATGTATTTTGTGCTTACTCATTACAGTAGACATCCAACAGTCCTTCACAATTTGCTAAGGTGTGGGGGTAGAGCGAAACTGAGTTGACCCAGTAAAGAGTTCATGAAAGAATTTCCACAAGGCTCTATTTGTGTCCGAGCTGCTGTCCACGTAGCTTTATAGCTACATAGCGTAATACTAACGCGAATTGTTTACAGACGAATGGAAAAACTGGTAGAAGCCGACCTATGGGAGGCAATACTGACCCTACGACTTATCTTAGAAGATAGATTAAGCAAAGGCAAACCTACATTTCTAGATTTAGAGAAGGCTTTTGACAATGTTGACTGGAATACTCTCTTTCAAATTCTGAAGGTGGCAGGGGTCAAATACAGGGAGCGAAAGGCTATTTAGAATTTGTTCAGAAACCAGATGACAGTTATAAGAGTCGAGGGACATGAAAAGGAAGCAGTGGTTGCGAAGGCAGTGAGACAGGGTTGTAGCCTATCCCCGATGTTATTCAGTCTGTGTATTGAGCAAGCAGTAAAGGAAACAAAAGAAAAATTTGGGGTAGGAATTGAAATCCATGGAGAAGAAATAAAAGCTTTGCGGTTTCCCGATTACATTGTAATTCTGTCAGAGACAGCAAAGGACCTGGAAGAGCAGCTGAACGAAATGGATAGTGTCTTGAAAGGAGGATATAAGATGAACATCAACAAAAGCGAAACGAGGATAATGGAATTAGTCGAATTAAATCAGTTGACGCTGATGGAATTAGATTAGGAAATGAGACACTTAAAGCAGTAAAGGAGTTTTGCTATTTGGCGAGCAAAATAACTGATGATGGTCGAAGTAGAGAGGATATAATACGTGGACTGGCAATGGTAAGGAAAGCGTTTCTGAAGAAGAGAAATTTGTTAACATCGAATATAGATTTAAGTGTCAGGAAGTTTCTGAAAGTATTTGTATGGAGTGTAGCCATGTATGGAAGTGAAACGTGGACGATAAGTACTTTAGACAAGAAGATAATATAAGCTTTCGAAATGTGGTGCTACTTAAGAATGCTGAAGATTACGTAGTTAGGCCTATATCACGTAACTAATGAGGAGGTACTGAATAAAATCGACTAGAAGAAGGAATCGTTTGGTAGGACATGTTCTGAGTCATCAAGGGATCACCAATTTAGTACTGGAGGGCAGAGGGCAGAGGGGGACCAAGAGATGAATGCACTAAGCAGATTCAGAAGGATGTAGGTTGCAGTAGTTACTTGGATATGAAGCAGCTTGCGCAGGATAGAGTAACATGGAGTGCTGCATCTAACCAGTATCTGGACGGAAGACCACAACAACGACGACTGCGTAATTGCCAGAGGGTGTCACCGAGCAGACACGCTCTATGTCAGACATAGTTCCGATCTGTCGCCTCTCGGATGGAAGTAGCGTTGTTCTGTACCAAACCTACGGTTGGGTAGTTTCGGTACACTACCGGGTGTATTGGTAGCATTGGTAGGGAAAGCAACATAAATGAATGTGTGAGAGAGAAACAAGGAACCGACGACTTCTCTTTGTTGTTTTGTTTGTTTGCTTCGTAGGTTGACTGCGTGTTTTGCACTTAATTAGAACCACAGGTCATTCAGAGTTAGTCCATTGTGTATTTTATATCCTTACTGAATATAAATTGTATTTTATATGTAATAAAAATTAGTTTACACGTAACTTCTGTGCTTATCTAATCAAAACAATTACTTTTGATGCAAGTACAGCTTATACGCGCAAAATTAAGAATATTTATAATTATTTTTGTTATTTTGTATTCAGTAGGACGTTCAGCACCAGGATCGAAGACAAGAATTGCCTGTAATTATTGATAATGTGAAAGTTGGTTATGAATAATAGTAACATGTTTTATATAAGTTCGACGAAATATCGAACCCATATTTGACGTATTTCTGTTTTGTTGTTTATTTTATTGTACGTTGTTGTTGAAGAAATTGAGATTTTGCCGCTATGTTATAAATCTGCATTTTTTCATTATTTATGCTACAACATCCCTCTGTTTCGCGTTACAAATAAACAAATTTCGAATAAAATCTGAATTAACATTGACAGTTTCAGTTTTGTTATAAATAATGTTTGTTTATTAGTAACAGACAAGAGGATAACTATGTAGGACTGAAATGATGTGTGCCGGCCGCGGTGGTCTCGCGGTTCTAGGCGCGCAGTCCGGAACCGTGCGACTGCTACGGTCGCAGGTTCGAATCCTGCCTCGGGCATGGATGTGTGTGATGTCCTTAGATTAGTTAGGTTTAAGTAGTTCTAAGTTCTAGGGGACTAATGACCACAGCAGTTGAGTCCCATAGTGCTCAGAGCCATTTGAACCATTTTTTTTTTTTTTAATGATGTGTAGGTTACCTGTTCCTTTATATACCCTCACTCACTCTCTAGACAGTTAACCATTTCCGGTTTTGAGGAGAATCTAGTAAGATACTGATCGCATACGTAAAGGAGGCGGTCCTTTCGAGCTATGCAACACATCTACGATAAGTATGCAACATAGCAAACTTACAGGTAATTCTGGTACAACCGTAACTGACCAAAACCACCAGGAAAAGTACAGTAGTCTTCTCGTACTTTTGATAGTCTACAGCAGCCTACAGTAGTTGCACAACTCTAAATCGAAGTAATATATGCTTCCTCCACAGGTCCTTCAAAGTGTCAGATCGATCCGTCGCTAGTGATGTCAGCCACCGCAGAGAACGCTGGTAACTGAAGCTACTTTCCCTTTCTGCAAAGTAGATCACAGATAAATGGGGTCGCACCTCATAAATTCGTCCAACTGCAGATCTACAGTTCTAGTATACAATTCCAACTGACACGTTTACCGAGCGAGGTGGCGCAGTGGTTAGCACAGATAAATGGGGTCGCACCTCATAAATTCGTCCAACTGCAGATCTACAGTTCTAGTATACAATTCCAACTGACACGTTTACCGAGCGAGGTGGCGCAGTGGTTAGCACACTGGACTCGCATTCGGGAGGACGACGGTTCAATCCCGTCTCCGGCCATCCTGATTTAGGTTTTCCGTGATTTCCCTAAATCGCTTCAGGCAAATGCCGGGATGGTTCCTTTGAAAGGGCACGGCCGATTTCCTTCCCCATCCTTCCCTCACCCGAGCTTGCGCTCCGTCTCTAATGATCTCGTTGTCGACGGGACGTTAAACACTAATTTCCCCCTCCCAACTGACGCCGATCATCATCTGCGTCCATTATAGCCAGCCGCTATAACCGAGACATCAGTTAAGCGCCTTTGGTGTAGTGAAAGTCATATTAAAAGACCCAGCTTAATAAATGTCGTAGAGAGAAGTCCAAAGAGAACTCTATAGATTTGATAGTTCCTTCAAAAGTGGTAGATTAGATTAATGTATAGTACATAGTCTGCAGTAACACTAGAATTGTAAAAATACCGTAGACTACGGTAATTTTCCCACTTGCTTTGGTCAGTAAGGTCGTACCCACATTACCTGTACATTAGGCGCCCTGCATACCTATTTGGCGATACCTCATAACGATCGCTTTCCTTCTGTATGCGATCGGTATTTCACAAGACTCCTCCAAAAAACCGGAAGCGGAAGCATCTAGAAATTGAATGAGCATATACCCTATTGATCATTAAAATTGCTACACCAAGAATAAATGCAGATGATAAACGGGTATTCATTGGACAAATATATTATACTAGAACCGACATGTGATTACATTTTCACGCAATTTGGGTGTATAGATCCTGAGAAATCAGTACCCACAACAACCACCTCTCGCCGTAATAACAGCCTTGATACGCCTGGGCATTGTTTCAAACAGGGCTTGGATGGCGTGTACAGTTACAGCTGCCCATGCAGGTTCGACACGATACCACAGTTCATCAAGAGTAGTGACTGGCGTATTGTGACGAGCCAGTTGTTCGGCCACCATTGACCAGACGTTTTCAATTTGTGAGAGATGTGGAGAATGTGCCGGCCAGGGCAGCAATCGAACAGTTTCTGTATCCAGAAAGGCCCGTACAGGAGCTGCAACATGCGGTCGTGCATTATACTGCTGAAATGTAGGGTTTCGCAGGGATCGAATGAAGGGTAGAGCGACGGGTCGTAACACATCTGAAATGTAACGTCCACTGTTCAAAGTGCTGTCAATGCGAACAAGAGGTGACCGAGACGAGTAACCAATAGCACTCCATACCATCACGCCGGTGATACGCTAGTTTGGCGATAACGAATACACGCTTGCAATGTGCGTTCACCGCGATGTCGCCAAACACCGATGCGACCATCATGACGTTTTGCCATTCGTGCACCCAGGTTCGTCGTTGAGTACACCAACGCAGGCACTCCTGTCTGTGATGCAGCGTCAAGGGTAAACGCAGGCATAGTCTCCAAGTTGATAGTCCATGTTGCTGCAAACGTCGTCGAACTGTTCGTGCAGATGGTTGTTGTCTTGCAAACGTCCCCATCTGTTGACTCAGGGATCGAGACGTGGCTGCACGATCCGTTACAGCCATGCGGATAAGATGCCTGTCATCTCCACTCCTAGTGATACGAGGCCGTTGGGATCCAGCACGGCGTTCCGTATTACCCTCCTGATCCGACCGATTCCATATTCTGCTAACAGTCATTGGATCTCGACCAACGCGAGCAGCAATGTCGCGATACGATAAACCGCAATCGCGATAGGCTACAATCCGACCTTTATCAAAGTCCGAAACGTGATGGTACGTATATCTCCTCCTTACACGAGGCATCACAACAACATTACAGCAGGCAACGCCGGTCAACTGCTGTTTGTGTATGAGAGATCGGTTGGAAACTTAACTCATGTCAGCACGTTGTAGGTGTCGCCACCGGCGCCAACCTTGTGTGAATGCTCTGAAAAGCTAATCATTTTCATATCACAGCATCTTCTTCCTGTAGGTTAAATTTCGCGTCTGTAGCACGTCTTCTTCGTGGTGTAGCAATTTTAATGGCCAGTAGTATACAAAGCGCCGGGTAATTTACAGAATATTTTTGTTCTACGTAGTTATTCTCCTGTTCGTTACTTAAAAATAACAGTATTTATAGCAAAACTGAAATTGTCAATGATTAATTCAGATTTTTTCGAAAATTGTTGATGTGTGAAACAGAGGGACGTTGTATCAAAATAAAGAAAACGATGCAGATTTATCATTAGTACTAGAAAATGCAATTACCCCACCAAAAACGTAATAAAAAACGCAAAACAAAAAGGTATCAAACATCTCTTCACTACTTCGTCGAACTTCATATAAAACACGTTTCAGTTACTCATAAGCAACTATCACATTTATCAATAACAGGAAACTCTTGTATTTGATCATGGTAAACAGCACTTTCATCAAAAATAATGGCTTTGTTTACATAAAAGCGTAGAAGTTACGCGGCAAACTAATTTTATTACTATAAAATGAAATTACATTACAGGTTGGTTGATATGGGGGAGGGGACCAAACAGCGAGGTCATCCGTCCCATCGGATTAGGGAAGGATGGGGAAGGCCGTGCCCTTTCAAAGCAACCATCCCGGCATATGCCTGAAGCGATTTGTGGATGGTCGTACGCCCTTTGACACCAGGTGAAACGAGAAAGGCTATGGGTTTTGGAACAATATAAGTGAAGACATTACATATTTACTTTGTACCTAGGATGTGCTGTTTTAATGAGCTACTGACCTTACTTTTCCTCAGTTCCTCACTTAATAAATTTAACAGACCACTCTTTCAGAATTCTGTCGCAGTTGTGTCTGTACAACATGTTAGTGACTTAAGAGTCTGCACCTCCGCTGAGTTTTGGAAACACAACAAAATTTTAACATGGAAACAAGAGAGATGTGTAGTTTTCCCTCAAAGTTGGCCACTCATGACGCTTCTGTTAGAGTTAGAAATGTTTAACAAACCAGGTGAAAATAAATCACTGCATTTTCAAGAGAATTCTTTGTAGATACTAATCAAAGCAGAGGTGACAGATCTTTTTGAATGATCACCATGCAAGTCTGGGCATGGAGGGACTACACTTAATATTTGCAAAAAATGTGAGTGTGGGCTTCAGTTTAGACTACTCCTCCAGTGCTCAGCATTTCCCCTACAGCGCCTGCCTGTAACCCCCACCACAATTGCTCTCCCCACGCCGGCCACAGTATTCTGCGTGGACTCTAGCACTGGCAACTCAACTCGAGCCTTCCGTAACGCAGTCATATTCGTTGACCGCTCAACTATGCACGATAACTTTCCTTCTTAATTTGAGGTCAGTCCAGTACAGTTGATAGTATCGTGGCTTGTGAAGTTCATTGCTCATTTCAGAAGATCACCCACCTCAGTCCCGGTCGTTCCTGGTACCTGCTGTTCCTACGGCGCATTGTCCTGAATATGCCCTGTTCCTGTACAAAATGCTGCCCTCAACATCAACCCGACTCCTGTAGCAATTTTCCCCTTGCTCCAGCACTTAGCCAGCTCTACTGAAGGAAGTGCCTAGTAAAAGTGTGGGCTAGCTTCCAGACGGCAAGCCTCTCGTCAGGGAGTACTGGAAGCAGCAGGCAGCGGGACTGTGCGGGCGAGGCCCTGGCCTGCGGGACTGCCGATGGTATTTAGGCAGGCCGGCGGCCGCCGCGACTTCTTTGATGTGGGGCGGCTCCATTTCCGGGCTTTGTTTCTGTCCGTATTTGCGGACCGCTGCGGCTGCGGCTGCGGCTGCCGGCAGCGATATTGGAGACGCCGATACGGCGGCGACCGCGGCCCTCATTTCGGCGCCTGTTGACACAGCACCGCCAGGCCCGGCCTGCCCTGGCCTCGTGGCCCCTGGCCGGCTCTGCAATAAGCCGGCATCTGGAGGCGATGCGCGAAACTCCGCCGGCTGAGGAGGCCGGCCTGCTCACTACACACTTTGTTCCACGAACCTGTCAACCGCACGCAAATGTCCCGGCTGTACTGACGGACCCAAAACACACGACGCAGCAGGCTGCACATATTATTTTCGTTTCCGACGTGTACCTAAGTTTTTTTACTATCTGAAAGGTTACAGACTTCCTCAGTGAGCACTTTGCTAATTTTGACTACTCGTGCCATGAAACAAGCATCATCGACTTCATATACAGGGTGGTCCGTTGATAGTGCTACGGTCGCAGGTTCGAATCCTGCCTCGGGCATGGATGTGTGTGATGTCCTTAGGTTAGTTAGGCTTAATTAATTCTAAGTTCTAGGCGACTGATGACCTCAGAAGTTAAGTCGCATAGTGCTCAGAGCCATTTGAACCATTGATAGTGACGGGGCCAAATATCGCACGAAATAAGCATCAAACGAAAAAACTACAAAGAACGAAACTCGTCTAGCTTGAAGGGGGAAACCAGATGGCGCTATGGTTGGCACGCTAGATGGCGCTGCCATAGGTCAAACGGATATCAACTGCGTATTTTTAAATAGGAACCCCCATTTTTTATTACGTATTCGTGTAGTACGTAAAGAAATATGAATGTTTTAGTCGGACCACTTTTTTCGCTTCGTGATAGGTGGCGCTGTAATAGTCATAAACGTGTAAGTACGTGGTATCACGTAACATTCCGCCAGTGCCGACGGTATTTGCTTCGTGATACATTACCCGTGTTAAAATGGGCCGTTTACCAATTGCGGAAAAGGTCGATATCGTGTTGATGTATGGCTATTGTGATCAAAATGCCCAACGCACGTGTGCTATGTATGCTGCTCGGTATCCTCGACGGCATCATCCAAGTGTCCGGACCGTTCGCAGGATAGTTACGTTATTTAAGGAAACAGGAAGTGTTCAGCCACATGTGAAACGTCAACCACGACCTGCAACAAATGATGATGCCCAAGTAGGTGTTTTAGCTGTTGTTGCGGCTAATCCGCACTTCAGTAGCAGACAAATTGCGCGAGAATCGGGAATCTCAAAAATGTCGGTGTTGAGAATGCTACATCAACATCGATTGCACCCGTACCATTTTTCTATACACGAGGAATTGCATGGCGACGACTTTGAACGCCGTGTACAGTTCTGCCACTGGGCATAAGAGAAATTACGGGACGATGACAGATTTTTTTCACGCGTTCTGTTTAGCGACGAAGCGTCATTCACCAACAGCGGTAACGTAAACCGGCATAATATGCACTATTGGGCAACGGAAAATCCACGATGGCTGCGACAAGTGGAACAACAGCGACCTTGGTGGGTTAATGTATGGTGCAGCATTATGGGAGGAAGGATAAATGGTTCAAATGGCTCTGAGCACTATGGGACTTAACTGCTGTGCTCATCACTCTCCTAGAACTTAGAACTACTTAAACCTAACTAACCTAAGGATATCACACACATCCATGCTCGAGGCAGGATTCGAACCTGTGACCGTAGGGGTCGCACGGTTCCAGATTGTAGCGCCTAGAAACGCTCGGCCACCACGTCCGGCTCAGAGGGTAGTTCATTTAATTTAAACAGTAAAGGCACATTCTGTAATACTCAGTCCATCTTCAGATGTATCTGGGGAACAAATTATGTCTACGATATCAAGTATGAATTTTAACTCTGCGGTGGATTGTACGGTGTTTTGAAACTTACTGGCAGACTAGGAATCGAATCTGGGACCTCTCCTTTTCTCGGGAAAGCGCTCTACCGACTGAGCTATATAAGCTCGACTCACGGTCCGCCCTCACAGGAAGCACTAGATGACATATACTAACAGATTTAAAGCTCTGAGGACGAGTTATGAGTTTTGATCGGATATGTCAACGTGTAGTAGAGGAGCACTTGCGGACGAAAGGCAGAGGTTCGTTGAAAGATGTATGTGTGACAAAAAGCCAAAATAGCCCGCAAAAGTAGTGTTAATCAAGTCCTGCCATCTTCAAGCTGTGGAGAATCTACTTTTCCTCTGTCCCAGGAAAACACGCACATACTTCCATATTTCATCACAACGGGAAATAAATATGACATGCAAGGATTATGCTTGAATATCGAATAATGTGCATTAATTTTTAAAGGACAGTAAATTAAATGGAACAGCGTTAGCATTCTGCATACAGCGTTCATCACTGCAATGAGGATGGCTTTTCAATTCTGTAATTGCTGCCTGAGAATATGAAGAACCTCTAAACCACGTGACACAAAAAGCAATTCATGAATGTCACTTTCATGTAGCATAAGAACAAAATGTGTGAAGTCTATCCGCATGATATACACCGGGGTCACAAAAGTTATGGGATACCTCCTAATATCTTATGGGGTCTCCTTTTGCCCAGTGTTGTGCAGCATCTCCATGTGGCATGGACACAAGTCGTTGGATGGTGAGCCATACTGCTTCTACAACCGTACATAACTGCGAAAGTGTGACCGTTGCAAAATTTTGTTCACTAACTGATCTCTCGCTTCTGCCCAGTAAATGGCCAATGGGATTTATGTCGGTCGATCAAGTGGCTAATTAATTCGCTCGAATTCTCCAGAATGTCTTTCAAACCAATATCGAACTGTTGTGGACTGGTAATATCCATCAAAATTCCCGCCCTGTTTGGGAACACGAAGTCCATGAATGGCTGCAAAGGTCTGCAAGTAGCCGAATGTGACCGTTTACAATCAATGATGGGTTCAGTTGGACTAGAAGGCCCAGTCCATTCCATGTAAACATAGACAACACCATTATGAAGCCAACACCAGCTAGCACAGTGCCTTGTTGACAATCTGGGGCCGTCGCTTCGTGGGGTCTGCACCACAATCGAACCCTACCAACAGCTCTTACCAACTGAAACCTGGACTCATCCGACCAGGCCACGGTTTTCCAGTCGTCTAGGTTCCAATCGATATGGTCACGAGCCCAGGAGAGGCGCTGTAAGCGATGTCCTGCTGTTAGCAAAGGCACTCGCGTCTGTCATCTGCTGTCAGTTATTGTGGCAACGTTAGATTGGCATTGCTTGGTTGCTGTTATTCCTGGAGTAGAAACGGCACCAAGAGCAGCGGGGTTTGCGTGGAGTTGTCAGTGCTAACAGACGAGCTACACTGTGTGAAATAACACCAGAAATCAATGTGGGACGCAGGACAAACACAACCGTTCGGAAAAAAAAAGCACTCTGCCTTCAGGCCACGAGTGGCCTACCGGGACCATCCGACCACCGTGTCATCCTCAGAGGAGGATGCGGGATAGGAGGGGCGTGGGGTCAGCACACCGCTCTCCCGGTCTTTATGATGGTATCCTTGACCGAAGCCGCTACTATTCGGTAGAGTAGCTCCTCAGTTGCCATCGCGAGGCTGAGTGCCCCCGAAAAATGGCAACAGCGCATGGCGGCGTGGATGGTCACCCATCCAAGCGCCGACCTCGACCGACAGCACTTAACTTCCGTGATCTGACGGGAACCGGTGTATCCACTGCGGCAAGGCCGTTGACAACCGTTAGGAAAGAGCGATAAAATTTGGCGTGCTATTTCTTCACATCGGACACCTTGTTATTTCATTCACACCTCCATCCACCAGTGCAATCTGACATATTCTTTGTGCCATCGATACTTACTTCACCCGGTCAATGAGAAAGACTGGACGTGATGAATGCTCAAAAAGTAGTAAGACTTCTTCAAATGGTGAAAGTAAAATTATGATGTAGTACGATTTTAAAAGAACGACTTCAAATATTTATTGAAAATAACGAAAAAAATATAATATAAAATAAAAACAATAGCACTCGATATTGCCATTTAGATATCGACATATCGGTTAAAAAAAACATATCGCCGATATATGTAGATATTTTTGGAAAAAGTATCGATACATCGATATTTTAACAACAGCCTTAGGACGAAGGGTGGTGCGGCTACCACAGGATGGTGCTCCAGTTCACTGCTCTCCTGAATGTGGCGCTAAAACACCTGTACAGGTAGAACATTCCAACTTGCCTTGTGTCTTCTCATGTGTGCTTTGAATCACTGAAACCTACAATGTCAAAAATATTTTTATAGCCATCTTCAGGTGCGTGTACTTCCATTGGAGCGCACTTCCAGCCCTATGTTGATATGACTTCGTTCCTTATACTCCAAGAAATAGTTTCCTGCAGTTCGTCCCCATTTAGGAAAATCACCCTGTATGTGCAAGGAAGTGTATCACTTGACCGTTCGGGGAACGTGTGGAATTTTGACAGTGAACGGGTGCTTTAGGTGCCTGTCGTGTACCGTCTGCCCCTGGAACTGGCTGAGCATCCCTGCCGCGCGGGGTAGCCGAGCGGTCTGAGGCGCCTCGTCACGGTCCGCGCGGCTCCACCCGTCGGAGGTTCGAGTTCTCTTTCGGGCATGGATGTGTGTGTTGTCCTTAGTGTAAGTTAGTTTAAATTAGATTAAGTAGGGCGTAAGTTTAGGGACCGATGACCTCAGCAGTTTGGTCCCATAACACCTTACGACAAATTTCCAAATTTGAGCATCCCTGTGATGCCCTTGCGCCTACTAAATATACAGTGACTTGGTAAGAGTCCTGTACTAAACGATATGACTCTGGAATTGTCCAAACGAGGTTTTTGTAAACTGGCCCCCGTGTGGAAGAGTTGCGTGTGGTATATTGATGCTTTCTGTTCCTGTGTGTTTCCCATGATCAATGTATTAAGAGGATCTATACGGGGGCTGTTCTTAGGTACCTCAAGGAAGCTAGAAGTCGATAGCGCGAAAACTACGGGACGTATAGAAAAAATGACTGTCATCAATACCTAGAATACCAATCACAAATTACGATTTTTAATGCGCACTGTGGGTTACGCCTGCAAGCAGGCAACCCAAAGCGCTTTACAGAGTGGGCTGCTGTTACGCCTTCCCTGGCAGTATGTGTCAGCACTGCACGTGCATACTGACGTCTGCCACGTCATATTTGATATCCACCTTGAACAGTTGTAATATGAGTTAAAAAGTTATGTGTGCCTATTTTCTGTATGTTTTTCAGTTTTCGCACAATTGTCTTCTGAAACTACGGAGATACTTACCAGTAATTCCATAGAAGTTCTAATATGGAAATAAAGCATTTCTTCGAAAATGGCTCTGAGCACTATGGGACTCAACTGCTGAGGTCATAAGTCCCCTAGAACTTAGAACTACTTAAACCTAACTAACCTAAGGACAACACACACCTCCATGCCCGAGGCAGGATTCGAACCTGCGACCGTAGCGGTCGCGCGGTTCCAGACTGAAGCGCCAGAACCGCTCGGCCACCAGCGGCCGGCTAAAGCATTTCTTCACCCATGGTCTTATGTTATGTTTTCTTCTCCGAGTCAGAAATGTGTCTTAGCTGTAACTTTTTGTTACACCCTGTATAACTTACTACCTTAGTGCCTGCCGCCTCGTTTTCATAGACCATATTGTCTGCATCGATTTTTGTTTTGTTTTTCTTTAATCGAATTTGTATGTTGCTACACGACAAAAGAGTTAGTGAACATTTACGTGGTTGCGAGTCTCTGCACAATAAAAGTGTTTCAACAGTCTTAATTTAGTTTCGTAAAGCACGTTAAAAAAAAAGAGAGAGAGACAAATCGGATAAGTAGTTCCATAGATACTAGCGCCAAACTTACACCTGCTACTGAATTCCCTTATCTCAAACGGATATTCCTGTACATGGAATCGCATTTAAATGCGACATCAGTATTACCGTGAACAATAGTTACTTTTCGTACTAATTACAACAAAAATAATTTTATGAGCGTATAATAGGGCTAATGAAAACATTATGTGTTGAAGATCTGTTTCTTTTCCTATATAATTCTGACTAAGCCGATTTGTCATGGTGACTCTTAACTAGCTTTCTTTGATTTAGTTCACAAATTTCAAACATCTTTTAAACTTTTTACGCTAGTAAAGAGCGTCGAAGCATGGTGTCTTCCGAATGAATTCTGATCAAAAAACCTATTCTGCTTTTCATAAAACTTTTCATCGCCTATTTCACCACCTTAGGAGTTGAATTTTTGAAACCAGTGAAACAAGTATTCCTGTATTTCTAACCGAAAAGTCAAATGACAGTTTTTGTAGATATACCTTTAAAATGCTTTAGTAGTTCTTTGATGATGATTTGTTTTCAGAAGAACTTTCGCCCACAATTTCACGGCCACAGCGGTTGAATTCAGGAAAATGTTGAAACACTTTTTTAATTTCTTAAACGAGAAATCAAATTCGGATTATCGTTTTTCTAGATACAAAGTTGCCTTAACAGCGACATTCTTTCGAAAAATGGGGATGAAATTTCGAAAAAAAAATCCCTTCTTAAACGATGCCTACAGTATAAGATGAACACCCTCTCCAAATTTCAAGTTTCTAGCCTTAGTGGTTTGGGCTGGGCGATGATCAGTCAGTTAATCAGTCACGACAGTTCCTTTTCTGTATAGAGACTGTGTGAACGGATTTTCTGTATTTATACGTTCAATGCTCAGTAATCGAATATTTCACGACATTGCGAAAGCCAATAAATACCTGGAAAACAATTTTTTTTTCTTTTTTTTACAAAATGAGATTTTTACTCTGCAGTGGGTGCGCTGATATGAAACTTCCTGGCAAATTAAATCTGTGTGCCAGACCGAGACTCGAATTCGGGACTTTTGCCTTTCGCGGGCAAGTGCTCTACCATCTGAGCTACCCAAGCACGTCCTCACAGCTTTACTTCTGCCAGTACTTCGTCTCCTACCTTCCAAACTTTACAGAAGCTCTCCTGCGAACCTTGCACAACTAGCACTCTTGAAAGAAAGGATATTGCGAAGACATGGCTTAGCCACAGCCTGGGGGATGTTTCCAGAATGGGATTTTCACTCTGCAGCGGAGTGTGCGCTGATATGAAACTTCCTGGCAGATTAAAACTGTGTGCCGGACCGCGAAAGGCAAAGGTCCCGAGTTCGAGTCTCGGTCCGGCACGCAGCTTTAATCTGCCAGGAAGTTTCATAGTTTTTCACGTCGTTTTCAGTTCCTAAATCTCTTCAACGTTTCGTCATATTTTTGCAGTGTGTTTATGAAACGCCTTAATCAGATTATTACGCAACACGAAGAGCGAAGCAAAGCAGCGCGAATGCGGAAATACGGCGCATGGTATGATCCTACTCGCAACTCCTTTATTAGCTCGATCGCTGTGATTTACAGTTCGAAGTGCCGACAGCGCAATTCTCCGGAGAACACCAAACGGCAGCCAAACTCCGGCCTGCTTGTATATGTGGCTGTCGAATAAATGAAAAGAGCGTGCGTCAGTCGGGCAATTCGCGAGTTTCTTTGCGCTGAGGCCGGAAACGGACAGAGCTAAAACGGGGCGTTTTTCGAGGATGTTGCGCGAGTTAAATATTGCTGCGCAAACAGCGGTACCGGGCGTCGGCGCTGTATATTTGTGCTCACTGCCGGCCAGACACGCTGCAGTCTGGCGTAGTAGGGTCGTGTGTTCGCCAACACCAGCTCCAGGGCTCTCCAGTGAGTCACCGCTCACGGGAATGTGTGAGAAGGGAGTTCTCTTCGCTGAAAGTGTGAAGCAGTCAGACTCTGGGATCATAAGTTGTTGTGCTCTACAGTCCCAGCACTGGACTGATACAGCTCTCCTCTACAAGAGTCTTCATCTCTGCATTACTGCTGCAACGTACATCGAATTAAACCTGTCTGCTGTAATGAAGTCTTTGTCTCCCTCCACGACTTTCATCCCCCAAACTTCTCTTCATAACCAAACTGACGATTCTTCGGTGCCTCACGATGCGCTCTGTCATCAGATCACTTCTTCTAGTCAAGTTGGGCCCTAAATTACCTGATCTGCCTATAAATTTGTTTTGGATGCTGTCTGCTTTGAGGAAGGGCAATTATTTTTTTCCTTCTTTTTCCCGAGACATGTTTCGCTTAAGTTACGGCATCACCAGTGGGCGTTTGTATTTTCTTTGTATTAACTAACAGGAAAACTGATCTTTGCTGTTTATACATGTAGAAATCTGAATTTTTAAGAAAGTATTCACATATTTGTAAACAGGCAAGACTTTTTACAAATGCATTTTCACCACTAGCTGTGCTCTTTGTGCTTTTCTATACTTTGCCCTACATTTGCACGGAAATGCTATGGCGAACAACGTTTTTCTATATGAAAGTCTCTCTCTCTCTCTCTCTCTCTCTCTCTCTCTCTCTCGCGTGTGTGTGTGTGTGTGTGTGTGTGTGTGTTTGTGCTGACACACACACACACACATTATCTACCACAAAAAAATAATCTTAACCATAATTTTCACAGTTGTAGGTTTTGGATTTACATAACTTTTCACCCTAATTTCTCTATGGTTGCAGATGACAAACTGTGAAAGAAGAAAAAACTGTGAGGGAAAACACAGAAAACCACAAAACCGTAGCCTGTGATAACAAGGTGGTTATAAAAACTCTTGACTGTTTTCACATTTGTGAATACCTTCTTAACAACCCGAATTTCTACATGTGCAGATAGTAAAGATCAATTTTTCTGTTATGTAACAGAAATAATATTAAAAAAACCACTGACGATGCTGTAATGCCAGCGAAGCATGTCTGGGTAAAAAGAAGAAAAAATGTTGTGTTTGCTTAAGACGGATCCCACCCAAAAAGAAATTCATTTGTAAGTAAAAATGGACACAAGAACGAGCTTCAACCGGAAGGTGATCTAATTACATAATCATTAGCATCTTTTTGTAAGACAAATTTTTAATAGCTATAGATTTTTCCTGTGTGTGATGCTTGTAGTTCTTGCTCCATTTCCATATAAGACTATACTTCAAACAAAAACTTTAAAAATATTTTCCAAGTATGAAATTTATGCTGTAAATGTCTCGTTTTATATCATTTTTACTTCTTCCATAGTCAGTTAATTTGCTACCCAAACAGCAAAAGTTGTCGGGCATTTTCTCTGTTTGATTCCTAATCTTCGATTCCATTCCATTACTCTTGTTTTACTTTTGTTGACGTTCATGTTATAACCTCGAGAATGAGTTTTCACTGGACAGAGGAGTGCGTGTTGATGTGAAACTTCCTTGCAGATCAAAACTGTATGTTGTATCGAACCTGGGACCTTTGCCTTTCACGAACAAGAGCTCTACCTACTGAGCTACCCAAGTACGATTCATGATCCGCCATTGATCCTGAACGTAATCGTACTAGGTACGCCCAAAATTGTATTCCATGCGAATGAAAGATACATCCTTCTAAAATCGGCTGGCTCTTTAGAAAATAAAAACAGTGCTCTCGTAAGCGTAAATTCCTGATATGTTTTTACCTTCATTCATGTAGAAGATATACCCTCTTGTGAGATAAAATAAATCTTTTTGAAACACCTTGTACTATCGGCAACACTCCCAGAATCTTATACATAAGTGATCTGGCAGACTGGGTGGGCAGCAGTTTGCGGTTGATCGCTGATGATACTGTGGTGTACAGGAAGGTGTCGAAGATAAGTGACTGTAGGTTGATAATAGATGACCTGGAGAAAATTGCTAATGGTGTGATGAATGACAGCTGGCTCTTAATGTAGGAAAATGTGAGGTACTGTGGATGAGGAAGAGAAACGAACCCGTAATGTTTGTATACAGCGTTAGCAGTGTCGTGCTTGACACAGTCAGGTCGTTTAAATAGCTGGGCGTAACACTGCGAAGACATACGAAATTGGAACGAGCATGTGAGGATTTTAGAACAGTGTAGTTCATTTGTACAAGAGACCGCATATAGGACGCTAGTGCGACATATTCTTGAGTACTGCTCGAGTGTTTGGGATCCTCACCAGGTCGGATTGAAAGAAGACATTGGAGCAATTCAGAGGCGCAATTTATTAGCAGTGGGTTCGATCAGCATACAGATGCTATGGATACGCTCGAGAGCTCAACTGGGAATCTCTGGAAGGAAGAAGACATTCATTTCGAAGAACACTACTGACAAGGGAACCTCCCCATCGCACCCCCCTCAGATTTAGTTATAAGTTGGCACAGTGGATAGGCCTTGATAAACTGAACACAGATCAATTGAGAAAACAGGAAGAAGTTGTGTGGAACTGTGAAAAAATAAGCAAAATATACAAACTGAGTAGTCCATGGAACACGTAGGCAACATCATGGACAACGTGAGCTCAGGAGCGCCGTGGTCCCGCGGTAGCGTGAGCAGCTGTAGAACGAGAGGTCCTTGGTTCAAGTCTTCCCTCGAGTGAAAATTTTACTTTCTTTATTTTTGCATAGTTATTATCTGTCCGTTCGTTCATTGACGTCTCTGTTCGCTGTAATAACTTTAGTGTCTGTGTTTTGCGACCGCACCGCAAAACCGTGCGATTAGTAGACGAAAGGACGTGCCTCTCCAATGGGAACCGAAAACATTTGATCGCAAGGTCATAGGTCAACCGATTCCTCCACAGGAAAACGCGTCTGATATATTATATACGACACTGGTGACGGCATGTGCGTCACATGACAGGAATATGTTGTCGACCCACCTAACTTGTACACTTGGCGAATGGGTAAAAAGATTCTTCTACCTTGCCCGATTTAGGTTTTCTTGTGGATGTGATAATCACTCCCAAAAAAGTGATGAAAACATAAAAGTTTGTCACATAAACTGAAAATAAAAAATTAAACTTTTCACTCGATGGAAGATTTGAACCAAGGACCTTTCGTTCCGCAGCTGCTCACGTTACCACGAGACCACGGCGCTCCTGCGTTCCCAGTGTCCTTGATATTGCATATCTTCCCATGAACTACTCAGTTTGTATATTTTGCTTATTTTTTCACAGTTCCACACAACTTCTTCCTGTTTTCTTCATTGATCTGTGTTCAGTTTATCAAGGCCTATCCACTGTGCCAACATATAACTAAATCTGAGGGGGGTGCGATGGGAAGGTTCCCTTGTGAGAAAGTTTAGACAAGCGGTGTTTGAAGCTGACTGCAGAACGATCCCACTGCCGCCAACATACATTTCATGTATGGATCAATAAGGTAAGATACGGGAAATTAGGGCTCATAGGGAGGCAATACAGTCGTTTTCCCTCGATACACCTGCGAGTGGAACAGTAAAAGAAACTACTAGTTGTGGTACAGCGTACCCTCCGCCACCGACCGAGCGAGGTGAAGCAGAGGTTAGCACACTGGACTCGCATTCTGGAGGACAACTGTTGAAACCCGCGTCTGGCCATCCTCATTTAGGTTTTCCGTCATTTCCCTAAATCGCTTCAGGCGAATGCCGGGATGGTTCCTTTGAAAGGACACGGCCGAATTCCTTCCCCATCCTTCCCTTATCCGATGGGATCGGTACCTCGCTGTTTGTTCCCCTCCCGCCCTCTCCCTCACCTCAAATCAACAAACCAACCAGTACCGTACGGTGGATTGCGGAGTATGTAGATGTAGATGTAGATCTTTCTCCATAGCACTGGAATGGTGTGATATGAAAAGACTTCAGAATGTACGTGACATACTTCGTCCCACGCTGAGACCATTGCGCTTTGATAGTGGCGCATTTTCAGAAGGGACTACATATTCTGGGTCTACTGCAGACAGATTCGGTGCATCATAGTGTGCGAGTGAAATGGTGTGGCAACTGGAAACGTATTCCAAAGTTGAAGTACGAGGGACAGTACGATTCATGTGAGCGAAAAGTCTCAATTCCACATAGATTCACCGTAAAAATCAGGTTGTCTGTGGCACCAAAGGCGGTGTCTCGTCCAGCCGCAGTGAAATGCTGTCATCAGTTTGACCAAGCCCAACAGATGTGGATAACGCTTATGGCGAGGTACAGAGAGCCGAGCGGAGACACCATTGCGTCAAGTCAGAATAGTTGCTGGGACCTATGAAGAGCCAACCATGCTAGCAGAACAGAACGAGCGTTCAGTTGTTTACTCACAGTATTTAAAAGTCGTCTTTCTTTCGCCCACCAGCCTCGGCTGTTGCTCGTTCAGCTGCTTCTTGGATTCTGGCTGACGTCCGTCGAGTCAGCTCATCGTTGACACGCCCAGATGATGGTGTCGACGACCCTGACGTCTCGGCGGACTGCTGGCGAGCAGGCTCGGCCATTGCCCAACAAGACGTGTTTATCGTGCTGGCTGCTGGAGTATACTCAGTCCCACTCTGAACTCTACGATGATCCTCGATAACCTATCCGCGATGTACCAGGCGTCGGTAGTCATGTGTCGGTTGATGTCCTCCCTGCCCTTGGTAGGTTTCAGTACCCGAAGGCGGTAGTGTGTTGAACAGGAACGTGGACCCCAAGAGGCCCTGATGCTGGCTTCCGTGTTGAAGTCCAGTACTGGCAGCAATCTACGATGTAGCGTTGCCGGAAAACAGTTTCTCCAACAGAAGATGGTAGGCGGCGAGGAGCATGTAGTTCATCAGGTGAAGGCCATCATCTTGAGTACATCTTCGGCTAGTTCGTAGAGCTGGAGCTTCTGGGACATGCAGGGTGACAATTATTGAACTAAATGAAAAATGCGTAAATAAGTTACAAACTACGGCGTGCACATGCTTTATTCAACATTTAAACATCACTACAGATAGTCTGATTTGGGTTATGACACGTTCGATGTGCGTGCCACCGTTCGCGATGATATGCAGACGAATAACGAAATTCTCTATAGCCCGCTGAGGTGTCGGAACGTCGCTTCTCTGTCGATGACCCCCGAATGGCTGTTTTCAGCTCAGTAATGGTGTTTGGGATTATTGTCGTACACCTCGTCTTCAACATAGCCCCACAAAAAGGAGTCCCTTGTGTTCAGATCTGGAGAATATGGCGGCCAATCGGGGCACATGCCAGGGGCCTCTGCGTACCCAGAGCCAGAATGCAGTCCACAAAGTGCTGCTGCAGGACAGCAAACACCCTCCTGCTTGGATGGCGCCGAGCTGCGTCTTGCATGAACCACATCTTGTCGAAATCAGGGTCACTTTGGATCATGGGGGTGAAATCATCTTCCAAACCCTTCACGTACCGTTCGGTAGTCACCGAGGCATCAAGGAATATCGCACTGATTATTCTGTGACTGGACATCGCACACCATACCCACTTATTGACGAACCCATCCAAATGAAAGTGGGCTTCGTCGCTAAACTAAACCATGTACACATCAAAGTCCTGTTCGTCAATTCTGCGGACAATAGTGTTGGCGAAACCAAGTCACTTTTCATTGCCCTGGGACTTAATGGCTGATGGGTTTGAATTTTGTGTGGTCTTCAACAGTAATTTGTCGCAGTGTCTCCCGGTTGATTCCCATCTGTCTTGCAGCTCGTCTGATCGACTTCCTGGGGCTGGTTTGAAACACGGCGCGTGTCTTTTCGATGCTTTCAGGCGTTTTCACCCTTTTTGGACGAGCGCTATTGCCAAAACTGTCAACACGAACACTACCAGTTCTCTCAAACTTGCGAATCAAATTCTTGATCCTTAGCACACTTTGACCGGTTGTCCTAAGCTTGAACTCGGTCGCAAACTTCCGATCAGCCGCAGTTGGACTGTTACTGCTCGCATAGTAGGCCTTCACAAGCGCTATATACTCAGGCACGCTCTACCACAACATTTTCACGTGTAAATTGCATACAACAACAACGTGCGTGCGCATGCGCACACTAATTCCCATCATGCCCCGCGACCAACCGTGCAGCTGAACCTCCTGACGCAAACTGTTCAGAAGTTATGACGAATTTATTTCATATACACCATATGATCAAAAGTATCCGGACACCTGGATGAAAATGACTTACAAGTCCGTGGCGCCCTCCATCTCTCCATCGGTAATTCTGGAATTCAATACGGTGTTGGCCCATCCTTAGCCTTTATGACAGATTCCACTCTCGCAGGCATACGTTCAATCAGGTGCTGGAAAGTTTCTTGGGGAATGGCAGCCCATTCTTCACGGAGTGCTGCACTGAGGAGAGGTATCGATGTCGGTCGGTGAGGCCTGGCACGAAGTCGGCGTTCCAAAACATCCAAAAGGTGTTCTGTAGGATTTAGGTCAGGAGTCTGTGCAGCCCAGTCCATTACAGGGATGTTATTGTCGTGTAAACACTCCGCCACAGGTTGTGCATTATGAACAGATGCTCGATAATGTTGAAAGATGCAATCGCCATCCTCGAATTGACCTTCAATAGTGGGAACAAGATGGTGCCTAAAACGTCAGTGTAGGCCTATGCTGTGATAGTGCCAAGCAAAACGACAAGGGGTGCAAGCCCCCTCTATGAAAAACACGGCCACACCATAGCACCACCGCCTCCGAATACCGTTGGCACTACACACGTTGGCAGATGACGTTCACCGGGCATTCCCCACACCCACACCCTGTCATCGGATCGCCACATTGTTTACCGTGATTCGTCACTCCACACAAGGTTTTTCCACTGTTCAATCGTCGAATGTTTACGCTCCTTACACCAAGCGAGGCGTCGTTTGGCATTCGCCGGCCTGATGTTTGGCTTACGAGCAGCCGCTTGACCATGAAATCCAAGTTTTTCTCACATCCCGTCTAACTGTCATAGTTCTTGCAGTGGGGCCTGATGCAGTTAGGAATTCCTGTGTGATGGGCTGGATAGATGTCTGCCTATTACAAAAATGTTCAAATGTTTGTGAATTCCTAAGGGATCTAACTGCTTAGGTCATCGGTCCCTAGACTTACACACTACTTAAACTAACTTATGGTAAGAACAACACACACACCCATGCCCGAGGGAGGACCCGAACTTCCGGCGGGAGGGGCCGCTCAGTCCGTGACACGACGCCTCAAACGCCACTCATCGCGGCCTGCCTATTACACTTTACGACCCTCTTCGACTGCCGGCGGTCTCTATTAGTCAACAGACGGGGTCGACGTGTACCCTTTTCTGCTGTACGTGTCCCTTAACGTTTCCACTTCACTATCACATCGGAAACAGTGGACCTAGGGATGTTTAGGAATGTGGAAATCAAGCGTACAGACGTATGACACAAGTGACACCCAATCGCCTGACCACGTTCGAAGTCCGTGAGTTCCGCGGAGCGCCCCATTCTGCTCTCTCACGATGTCTAAAGACTACTGAGGTCGCTGATAAGGAGTACCTGGCATAGGTGCCAGCAAAATGCACCTAATATAAAAAAAAGTATGTTTTGGGGGGCGTCGGGATACTTTTGATCACATAGTGTAGTTCGATAATTGTGATCCTGTAGAATCACTACAGTGTCGTAATCACGGAATCAAGTGCTGTTACTACGAATGTCATCGATCCCAATGATCAATTCATGACGAGAGCTGGAATATTTAAAGGTAGTTGGCGTGAAGCTACGATGCAAACCTCGGCTCGTAATTACCGAATTTGTCCTCCTTATTCTGGTGTATTCACTTAACAGGCTGTTAACTACCGTGTCGGTCCTTCGTTATGTGCCGTTATGAAGGCGATAGTCTCTTGCCACATGTGTCGCGAGCTAACGCATACGCTTGTCTCGCTTCCTTTGGTTTTCTGCCGCAGTCTGCTGTCTGCAGAGAGCGTATCCTTACTCGGCAGGCGGTGTCGGAATGTGTTGTCGATCTGACCCACTTCCGGCCTACTGGCTCGGTTCCTGCTTCCACCTCCGCCTCTGGCACGACTTGAATTTGCCTTTGGCAATGTGAATGAGTTTTATCAAAAATTTTCTAATTTAAGCCCCTTAACTACTGTACGCCGTACTCTCGTAGATAGTTTGAATTGGGACACACTTGCAGATAGACGACGCGCTAAACGGAAGGGGCTGCTCACTAAATTCCGAAATCCGATCTTCGCCGAGAATGTAGAGCATATATTATTACCACCAGCTTTCAAATCGCGCAATGATCATCATTCAAAGATAAGGGAAATTAGAACTCTTACTGAGGCGTTCAGACAGTCGTTTTTCCCTCACGCGATCCGAGAGTGGAAAAGAGGGGGGGGGGGGGGGGGGGGGAATATGACTTTGGAGCGAATTGTGCCCTCCGCCACACACCGCTTGGTGGCTAGCGGAGTATATATGTAGATGTAGACAGAAGGAAAATCATCGATATCGCAGACAACAACTCGACGTCGACCACAGACGGCAATGTGCAGGCGATCGACGAACTGGCTCGCAGGAATAGATTTTCCAGCTATGAGGACGTTCATACAGCCATTTTCGAATCGCTCCTGACCAAGGAGTGGATTTCTATCGTTACGATTGTTGTTTAAAGGGACACGGTGACACTCTCAAGTGTAGCGTATAATAAATCCTGACTTATTAAAAATCTGTTTGAGGATCAAAAGGGAAACAATCTTGCAATCTAATTTTCCTAAACTTGATGAAAAATAAGAAAGGAGAATGATTATTGTTATTCTATAAATCTTTGCTTTGAACGTTCTTTAAGTTTCATACAAACTCCATATAAGTTGTATAATAGGACCCTGTTAAAGAATGATGTCCATTTCACGTAATAGTACACGTATTAAAGTCGACCGTCTCACAATAATTACTACTTGCTTAAAGATGATGATGTTTCGTTTGTGGGGCGCTCAAATGCGCGGTCATCAGCTCCCGTACAAATTCCCAGTTGTTACACGGTCCAATTTTTACAGGATCCAATCTGGCCACTGTCACGAATGATGAGGACTACACACACACCCAGTCCCCGGGCAGAGAAAATCTCCAACGCGGCCGGGAATAGAACCCCGGACCTCGTGATCTAGAGGCAGCAACGCTAGTAACTAGACCACGAGCTGCATACATTTGAAACTTCCTGGCAAATTAAAACTGTGTACCAGACCGAGACTCTAACTCGGGACCTTTCCCTTTCGCAGGCAAGTGCTCTACCATCTGAGCTACCCAAACACGACTCACGACCCACGCTCACAACTGCAGTTCTGCCAGTACCTCGTCTCCTACCTTCCAAACTTCACAGAAGCTCTTCTGCGAACCTTGCAGAACTAGCACTCCTGGAGGAAAGGATATTGCAGAGACATGGCTTAGCCACAGCCTGGGAGATGTTTCCAGAATAAGATTTTCACTCTGCAGGTAGAAGACGAGGTACTGGCAGAATTGAAGCTGGGTCGTGCTTGGGTAGCTCAGATGGTACAGCACTTGCCCGCGAAAGGCATAGGTCCCGAGTTCGAGTCTCAGTCCGGCACACAGTTTTAATTTCCCAGGAAGTTTCATATCAGCGCACACTCCGCTGCAGAGTGAAAATCTCATTCCGGAAATATCACCGAGGCTGTGGCTAAGCCATGTCTCCGCAATATCCTATCTTCCAGGAGTGCTGGTTCTGCAAGGTTCGCAGGAGAGCTTCTGTGAAGTTTGGAAGGTAGGAGACGAGGTACTGACAGAATTGAAGCCGTGAGGACGGGTCGTGAGTCGTGCTCGGGTAGCTCAGATGGTACAGCACTTGCCCGCGAAAGGCATAGGTCCCGAGTTCGAGTCTCAGTCCGGCACACAGTTTTAATTTCCCAGAAAGTCTCATATCAGCGCACACTCCATTTCAGAGTGAAAATCTCATTTGCTTATAGATGTGACTAGCTGCATAAGCGTGTGACGACGACTATTCTCTTAAACAGGAGATTAAATAGAAGAATATGAGCTATCTTATTTTCAGGGTAAAAGTGGTGTCTTCAGGTACGGCTGCTGATGACCTAGTAGACATTTCTAAGTAGCTGACAGTAGTAAAAGGAAATGAGCTGCGTTGATCACACACGCGGCTGACTGCGTTCTGGTGTACCTGAAATAATTTAAAATTCTGACCAAATGTGCTTGTATTGCTTGCACATTTTACTTCTCTTGATTAATGAAGCCAGTTTTGAGCGAATATGAGGGCGCAGAGCCCAGCTTTAGGTGAATTTAGAGAATGCTGCAGCAGAGGTGGTCAAAAATTAACGTACATCTGCTTCACTGAAAATGATAACTCTGAGAAAAGGTGCTTTACGCACATATGAACATTAAATAAAAACAGTTATTTTATGTTGTTGTTGTTGTTGTTGTTGTTGTTGTTGTTGTGGTCTTCAGTCCTGAGACTGGTTTGATGCAGCTCTCCATGCTACTCTATCCTGTGCAAGCTTCTTCATCTCCCAGTACCTACTGCAACCTACATCCTTCTGAATCTGCTTAGTGTATTGATCTCTTGGTCTCCCTCTACGATTCTTACCCTCCACGCTGCCCTCCAATGCTAAATTTGTGATCCCTTGATGCCTCAAAACATGTCCTACCAACCGATCCCTTCTTCTAGTCAAGTTGTGCCACAAACTTCTCTTCTCCCCAATCCTATTCAATACCTCCTCATTAGTTACGTGATCTACCCACCTTATCTTCAGCGTTCTTCTGTAGCACCACATTTCGAAAGCTTCTATTCTCTTCTTGTCCAAACTGGTTATCGTCCATGTTTCACTTCCATACATGGCTACACTCCATACAAATACTTCCAGAAACGACTTCCTGACACTTAAATCTATACTCGATGTTAACAAATTTCTCTTCTTCAGAAACGATTTCCTTGCCATTGCCAGTCTACATTTTATATCCTCTCTACTTCGACCATCATCAGTTATTTTACTCCCTAAATAGCAAAACTCCTTTACTACTTTAAGTGTCTCATTTCCTAATCTAATCCCCTCAGAATCACCCGATTTAATCTGACTACATTCCATTATCCTCGTTTTGCTTTTGTTGATGTTCATCTTATATCTTCCTTTCAAGACACTGTCCATTCCGTTCAACTGCTCTTCCAAGTCCTTTGCTGTCTCTGACAGAATTACAATGTCATCGGCGAACCTCAAAGTTTTTACTTCTTTTCCATGAATTTTAATACCTACTCCGAATTTTTCTTTTGTTTCCTTGACTGCTTGCTCAATATACAGATTGAATAACACCGGGGAGAGGCTACAACCCTGTCTCACTCCTTTCCCAACCACTGCTTCCCTTTCATGCCCCTCAACTCTTATAACTGCCCTCTGGTTTCTGTACAAATTGTAAATAGCCTTTCGCTCCCTGTATTTTACGCCTGCCACCTTCAGAATTTGAAAGAGAGTATTCCAGTTAACGTTGTCAAAAGCTTTCTCTAAGTCTACAAATGCTAGAAACGTAGGTTTGCCTTTTCTTAATCTTTCTTCTAAGATAAGTCGTAAGGTTAGTATTGCCTCACGTGTTCCAACATTTCTACGGAATCCAAACTGATCTTCCCCGAGGTCCGCTTCTACCAGTTTTTCCATTCGTCTGTAAAGAATTCGCGTTAGTATATTTTATGTTAACGAACAATAATTATAATCTGAAATAGCAAATATAAATTATTACAGCACAGACTTTCCCATCCACGTAATAAAATGTTAGCGTACAAGTTTGCGTCTTATTCTTCCAAGCACTCGAACAGAAGTAACTGTTAATAGTATCACAGCCTTTACACAATTAGTCTTAACAATGAATATTTTATTTTCTTTGATTTTGTGTTGAATAGAAGGCTATGGCAAGCTGGATAGAAGGATTTCAGAGAAGCAGTTCGGATTTAGAAGAGGAAAAGGAACAAGAGATGCTATTGGCCCGTTAAGAACTATAGGGGAAATATATATGGAAAAAGGTAGAGAAATCTTTGCTGTTTTTATATATTTAGAAAAGGCTTTTGACAGACTTCAGTGGAACAAGTTGATGGATATTTTGAAGAGGAAACGAGTAGAATGGAAAGAGAGACGACTGATACAGAGTCTATATTTACACCAGAAAGTAAGGATAAGGATTCGAAATGAAATGTCGGAAGGAAGTAGCATTGGACGAGGTGTTAGACAAGATTGTTGCCTTTCCCCGCTGTTGTTTAACGTATACCTTGGAGAGATTACTGAGAAAAGCTTAGATGGGAAAAGAGGAATATATATTGGTGAAAAGAGAATAAAATGTGTAAGATTTGCTGATGACATGGTATTAGTGGCAGGAAGTGAGCGGACAGTGATTAATATGCTTAAAGGTCTGAATGAAGCTTGTGTGGAATATGGGATGCAAATAAACACAACAAAAACAAATAGTATGGTCATTAGTACAAGACACATATTGTCCAATATTAAAATAGGACAATCTACCATTAGCGAAGTAAGTGCATTTAAATATCTTGGAAGCACAATAACTGAAGACTTGAGATGTCACCAGTAGGTGAAAAATCGAATTGCCATAGCCATAGCCATAGCGAAGGAGGCATTCAACAGAAAGAGGAGACTTATGTGCCAAATTAGATAAATGACTAAGGAAAAGGCTTGGCAAATGTTTTGTCTGGAGTGTGGCACTATATGGGGCAGTAACATGGACGCTGAGACGAGAGGATGCAAAAAGGTTAGAAGCATTTGAGATGTGGATGTGGAGGAAAATGGAGAGAATAAGCTGGATGGAAAGAGTGAGTAATGAAAGAGTACTGGAAAGGGTTGGTGAGAGAAGATGTCTGCTGAAGGTTGTAAGAGAAAGGAAAAATAACTGGTTGAGACATTCATTGAGAAGGGAGTGCTTTCTAGCAGATGCTTTGGAAGGATTGGTTTACTCTAAAAGTTACTCAAATTAAACAGAAGTCTATAATAAAGCCATGGATTACACAAGGAATAAAGATTTCCTGTAAGACAAAAAGGAAAATGTATCTGTCGACCAAGAATAGCTCCAATGCTGATGATTTAGCTAAATACAAGGAATACTGTAAAATATTAAAAAAAATTTATTCAGACATCTAAACAAATGCACTACGTAAGAAGGTAGCAATGTCAGGGAACAAAATAAAAACAATATGGGATATAGTGAAAGAGGAGACAGGTAGAACCAGAAAGGAACAGGAGCAAGTAGCACTAAGGGTAGATGACACATTAGTAACCGATGGGCACAGTGTGGCAAATCTATTTAACAAGTACTTTATATCTATTACTGATAGAACGGGATTGTCAGGATCAGTAAATAATGCCCTTGAATATCTGAAACTACCCTTTACAAATAGCTTTAGGTACAAGAATATGTCACTCACTTCACCAAAAGAAATAACTTCCATTATAAAATCTTTAAAAACAAAGAATTCTAGTGGTTATGATGAAATATCAACAAAGTTAATTAAGGCATGTTCTTGTGAGTTTAGTAGAATTCTAAGTTACTTGTGTAACTAGTCAATTATAACTGGGACATTTCCTGACTGGCTAAAATATTCAGATGTTACGCCTCTATTCAAGAAAGGGGATAAAGAGATACCATCAAACTACAGCCAATTTCACTTTTACCAGCATTCTCAAAATTTTTAGAAAAAGTAATGTACAGGCAGCTTCTCAACCATCTGACTACAAATAACATATTATCAAGAACACAGTTTGGATTTCTGAAGGGTTCTGATATCGAGAAGGCTATTTACACCTACAGTGAAAATGTACTTAATTCAGTAAATAACAAATTACAAGCAGCAGGTATTTTCTGTGATTTGTCAAAGGCATTTGATTGTGTGAACCACAACATCCTTCTAAATAAATTAGAATTCTATGGTGTCACGAGCAGTGCTGCAAAATGGTTCAAGTCATACCTCGCTAACAGGAAACAAAAGGTGTCAGTGCAAGGGACTAGTGAATTAAGTCATCAGTCATCATCATAATGGGAAGAAATTACGTGTGGTGTCCCACAAGGACCCATATTTGGGCCATTGCTTTTTCTTGTGTACATTAATGATCTCTCATCAGTTACACTGTCAGAAGCAGAGTTCGTTTTGTTTGCAGATGACACAAGTATTGCAATAAATAGTATGTCGAGTGTAGTTCTAGAAAGATCTGCTAATGATATTTTCATGGATGTTAATAAATGGTTTAAAGCCAATTCGCTGACATTAAACTTCGAAAAAACTCACGATATGCAATTCAGAACCTGTAAGAGGTTTCCACCCAGCATATCCATAAAGTATGAAGAAGAGCAGATAGAAGAGGTTGACAGTCTTAAATTCCTGGGATTACAACTTGATAATAAATGCAGTTGGGAGGAACACACCACAGAACTGCAGAAACGCCTTAATAAATCTGTATTTGCAATTCGAGTGTTAGCTGACATAGGCGACATAAAAATGAAAAAGCTTGCATACTTTGCCTACTTTCATTCCATAATGTCATATGGTATAATATTTTGGGGTAACTCTTCAAGTCAAACAAAAGTTTTCAGAGTCAAAAAGCGTGTAATACGTATTATTTGTGGAGTAATTTCACGGACGTCCTGTAGAAACCTCTTCAAAGAACTGGGTATACTAACTACTGCTTCTCAGTATATTTACTCCTTAATGAAATTTGTCCTAAATAATATATCTCTTTTTCCAACAAACAGCTCAGTCCATACATACAATACCAGGAACAAAAATGATCTGCACAAGGACTTAAAAGCACTTACTTTAGTTCAAAAAGGGGTCCACTACTCAGGAACACTCATCTTCAATCACTTGCCAGGAAATAAAAAAAATTTAGTTCCAAATAAAGATCAGTTTAAATGGAGCCTGAAAGGCTTACTTGTGGCCAACTCCTTCTACTCCATTGACGATTTTTTTAACAGAAACAAATGATGTATATATTCATACTATTAGTATTGTTATTTCAGTTTCAGTTTAAAAAAAATTGACATGTTCCACACCCACGAGGATCTCCTCAGCACGGATCTATGGAACGAAAAAATAATCTAATCTAATCTAATTTAGAAGACTGAGAGGAAGAAGGAGGTACAAGATGATAGAAGACATAAAGGGAAGAGTAAATTATGCAGACCTGAAGAGGATGGCAGAAGACGGAACAGCCTGGAGAACTACCATGTGAAAACCTGCCTTTTGTCAGAACACTGATGACGATGACGATTTTGTTGCATCGCAGATTCGAATATTATCTTAGTTTATTAGATTTCGTACTTTTGTCGCTTCGTGTCTTTAAACACGCAAGAAAATATTTATTCAGCACTTTTCCGATTTCCTGGCGACAATACAATTGCTGCATTCAGTAAGAAATCACTTCACCCGCCATAATGCGTAATTTACTTTTTGACTTTTTGAAGTCCTGTCGTATTAGGCTTACTGTCCACGGAAATTAACTACTGTCTGCCTGTCAAGAATGTCACCGTCCAATGGTAAGTCTGGCTAGATATCCCAAATGAGTTTCTTGTATTGGGTACTGCTGTACTGAATAAAAACCCTTTCTAACGCAAAGAAACATAAAGGCCACGTGCTTATCACGATGCACAACTGCAAGTACACGATTCTCTGCACTCGTACCGCCCTCTTGCGCCTTCCTTCTCTCCTCTCGTCCCCTCCCCTCTTCTGCTCCCCCTTCGCCTTCCCCTTCTTTTCTTCCGCCGGCGGTGGCGCAGAGTTTTTCTCCCCCAGGGCGACCGCGCGAGGTTTTGAAAACAGGGCGGAAGCGCGGATAATGAAGACGGAAGCTGGAGGTGGGATTCGGGGCACGTGCCGACCTCTGGGGGGCGGTCCCGCCCTCGCCGCCCCTAATATTATTTCCGTGTCGGCGAAATAAAAACTGTTTCAAGGGCTGCGACCCACGGATCACGTCCCGACTCCAAGAGAGCAATCAGCGGCCCGCTGCTCACACTTCAGCCCGGCTGCTACAAGTTTCAGTCTTCGTGCCTCGCCGTTTGGGACCCAACTTGGTTATCAGGGCGTGTCAAGGTCGAGAAGGTTGCAGTACACGCGGTCTAGGTATGCCACCAAACATCTCGCAGTAAAGCGTGCCACACGGGACATCCACTGTCGCTAGCTTACGATACACTATAAATTATCATCTTGATGTTACCCACAATGACAATATTGACCATAAGACTTATGTTAGAAGATGGGCTGAAGACTGACAAACCTATATTTATAATTTTTCTAGAATTAGAGAAGGCTTTAGACAGTGATGACTGGTCTAAACACCTTGAAATTCTGAAGGTAGCAGGAATAAATGCAGGGAGTGAAAGGTATTTTATAAAATGTGTAGGAAGTAGACTGCAGTTACGAAGATTATTCAGAAAGTAAGGCCCGATCGGTCGCGAAATAACAATCACAGTGAAAGTCAAAAATTTGTTTGAAACTTCCTGGCAGATTAAAACTGTGTGTCGGACCGAGACTCGAACTCGGGGCCTTTGCCTTTCGCGGGCAAGTGCTCTACGATCTGACCTACCCAAGCACGACTCACGCTCCCTCCTCACAGCTTTACTTCCGCCAGTACCTCGTCTCCTGGAATTTTTTTTAATTTACAACTGCTTACTACACCTCCCAACTACTTCTCTACATAGTCGCCACTCCGACTTACACATTAGCGCTGTGTCACCTTACCAATAACCTCGTCATAGAAGGCAGCCGCCCGTGCTTTCCGCCACTACTCTATTCCAGCCTTCAGTTCTTTGTCTGTGCCAAAATGTTGTCTTCATAGTCAGCGGTTCATGTGAGCAGAGATGAACATCAGAGGGAGCTAAACCCGGGTCGTATGGTGAGTGATCAGACAGTTCCCATCGAAAGCGCTGTAGGGGCGTTCTAACTGCCCAGGCGGTTTGCGGCCAAGAATTTTCTTGAAGAAGGAAATGTATGACAGGTACGTTGTGTGGGGCTGCATTAAATCAGGCGAAGCGTCACAGCTGCCACCCGTACTTGGTAGAAAACAACTGTTCTAGGCATCTTTGTGTGTTCACTGTGTGCTCAGAACTGAAAAGAGCGACGTGACGCGTTCGACAGACATACTACAGACTCTGTCCATCACACCTGTGCAAACCTTCACTGGATTTTTCTGTCGTTTCTATTTCACGACCTAACGGACCATACTTTCCAGGCAGCCCTCGTATAATAGATGGAGTACATGAATGGGAAGTAGTAACTGAGACCTAGGTGACCACAGTTCTAAATTATTACCCATGTTTTTCAAAGAGTAAATTTATCAAGGAGTAGAAATTAAAGTTCGATGAGAAGAAATACAAACTTTGAGATTTGCGGATATAGCAAAGGACTTGGAAGAAGAGTTGAACGGAATGGATAGTGTCTTGAAAAGAAGTTACAACATGAATATCAATAAAAGTAAAGCAACGGTAATTGAATGTTGTCTAATTAAATCAGATAGTGCTGAGGAAATTCAGTTATGAAATGAGATTCTAAACGTTGTAGATGAGTTTTGTATTTGGACAGAAAATAGCTGACAATGGCTAAATTGGAGAAGATATGAAATGCGGACCGACAATAGATAGAAAAGCATTTCTGAAAAAGAGGAGTTTCTTAACATCTAACAAAAATTTAGGTGTTACGAAGTCTTTTCTGGAGGTATTTGTCTGGAGTGTAGCCTTGTATACAGGTGTATCGTGAACGTAAAGCAGTTCAGGTGAAAATACAGCTGAAGCTTTTAGAGCAAGCTCGGTGAATACACTGCTTGATAGAAAGCAGTAGAGCACCCAGAAGGGAAGGAGGAAACGAAGTGAAACTTCACAGTTTGAGAGGCTATGTCGCGTTATTTCAGTGCTTACAAAATCGAATCAAATTAACGAAGAACTTGGCAGTATGGGCCCACTTGGTGTGACGTTCTGCTCTCTGTAACATGGATACATACACGGATTCGGTTGTGAATGGTGTCTTGAAGTGTTTGTATCCACTCCTAAGGGAAGCTGGCTCGCAACTTTTGTAGCTGGTCGCAAATGCTGGCACGGGGACGGAGTTTCCATCTGACCTGTTCCCACACATGTTCCATCTGTTGCTGGCCAACATCACGAAGACAGCTCATAAAGACATGTCATACGTGCGGACCAGCAGTGGACTCGCATTCGGAAGGACGACGGTTCAAATGCGAGTCCGGACATCCTGATTGAGGTTTTCCGTGATTTCCCTAAAATAGCATCAGGCAAATGCCAGGATGGTTCGTTCGAAAGGGCACGGCTGACTTCTTTCCCCACCGTTCCCTAATCCGAAGGGACTGATGACCTCGCTATTTGGCCCCCCCCGCATTAACCGACCAATCACAATATTGTCGCATGAGAATACATGAGGACACAGGACGTCCGTGATGTAACATCGTGCCCTCAGTCACTACCAGCTGTGACGTCAAGTTATACCCGATGGCTCCCCACATCATAACCGCCACGAGTAACATCACTGTACGTCTCTAGAAGACTCAAAGAATGATACCTCTCCCCAAGTCGGCACCATATTCGCCGACAGTGGTCATCCAGCATTGTGCAGAACCGCAATGCATTGCGGACTGCAGTGCTACACTATTCCTCAACAGTCCGTGCTTCCGCCCGCGGTGAGACTTGAAAGGGAGCCTTTAGTGATCTGGTGCTAACATTACCTTACCCATGGGGTGGTTATTCCCTAGTCTGGCTCCTGCCGTTCTTCCATCAATGATGTGGATGGGCAAAGGATGTTGCAGGGACTCCGTTAATTGTTCTCTCATCGCAGCCTCAGATGTGAAGGGGTTACGGTGTGTTTTGTGCGCAGTACGGTGCTCTTCCCATGTAGCGGTCAGACGTGGCCCACCGGAAGCTTTCTGACGAGTACACCTGCCCTCGCGTCCTCAGCAGTCCAGTATTGGGCCAGTGTCACAGCGGAATGCCGCACAAATCCTGATATTGCACGATTCGACCAGTCGGCCCAATGGAAACGCACTGTGAGGCCTGTTCACGACTCTGGTAGGTGCAGATAATGTTGTCTCATACGAGTAAACTACATGTCCGTGTCCTTCACAGTGGAACACTGAACATCTGGTGTTACCCGTGCCCCTTAGAAGTCCTGGGACAGCGATATGCACATATACAGATGACAGTAGCACACCGCACAGAAGGTATAAAAGGGCAGTGCATTGGGTGAGCTGTCATTTGTACTCAGGTGATTTATAAGAAAATGTTTCCTATGTGATTATGGCCGCACAACAGGAATCAACAGTATTTGAACGCAGAATGATAGTTGGAGTTTGGGACATTCCATTTCGGAAACCGCTTCGGAGTTCAGTATTCCGAGATCCACAGTATCAAGAGTGTACTGAGAATACCAAATTACAGGCATTACCTCTCACCACGGACAACGCAGTGGCCGACGGCCTTCACTTAACGACCGAAAGCAGCGGCGTCTCGGTAGAGTTGTTAGTGCTAACGAACAAGCAACACTGCGTGAAATAACAACAGAAATCGATGTGAGATGCGCGACGAATGTATCGGTTAGTATACTGTGGCAAAATTTGCATTAATGGGCTGTAGCAACAGTCGATCGACGCGAGTGTGTCTGCTAACGGCACGACGTCGCCTGCAGCGGCTCTCCTGGGCTCGTGACCATATCGGTTGGACACTAGACGACTGGAAAACGGTGGCCTGGTGAGTTGAGTCCCGATTGCAGTTGATAAGAGCTGAGGATAGGGTTACTGTGTAGGGCAGCCTCACGAAGCCATGGACCCAAGTTGTCAACAAGGGATACTGCAAGACTGTGGTGGCTCCATAATGGTCTGGGTTGTGTTTTTGTGGAATGGACTGGATCCTCTAGTCCAACTGAACCGACCATCGACTGGAAATGGTTATTCGCGGCTACTTGGAACCCATATCCAACCATTCATTGGTTTGATGCTACCAAACAACGATGGAATTTGTATGGATGAGGTTGCACCGTGTCTAGGGCCCTCAACTGTTCGCCATTGCTTTGAAGAACATTCCGGACAATTCGAACGCTCTGGGCGACTTCATTCGTTTGTTCAGTAGGTGAGACCGACAGTGTTTGTCACCTTTCGGCTGGTCGGCGATGACAGAATCAAGGTGCACGCCCTGAAATTTTTCTTAAACGATTCTACGGAAACTATTCGGTAAAAAAATACATTTTTGCATCACTTGTGGGTTTATATGTCAGGTTTATGTTGGTGTGACGATCGTTTTGTTAATGGTTGTAGTTATTGTGATATTTACATAGACGTAAGACATCGCAAGAAATTCGAAAAGGTTAGCAATGACATATGGGAGTCGTTAAGATTTTGCGTTTGGTGCATATTACGCAATATGTTTCTGCATGTGGATTTAGCTAACATATCGAATTTTTCTGTAGATTTGGGTGGAGGCCTCTATCTGTCACCAGTATTGAGAAAATTGATCTGATGCAGCATACTCATTTGCGATCGCACCGCGGCAGCGATAAAACCAGAATAAAATATCCACAACATTCCTCATATTTCATAAACGATTTGAGGTATCGAAAATAGGTTTTGCCAAACGATAGCAAACAAAGAAGAGAGTTTTTTTTCGATATGCCTGTTATGCAAAACTTCATGATTTACTGTGTTATTCTACTAACTACAGACTTATTCGATGAAAGAATGTAATTTTAAAGGGCCATCCATAGCTCGTGAAACAAGAAATGCTATGGTTTTCGGAACAACATAATTGAAAACATTACACATTAATTTTGTATCGAGGATGTGCTTTTCCATGAGCTAGTGCTCTCACTTTTCCTCAGTTCCTGACTTAGTAAGCCTAACAAATTGAAAGTTAACCTTGTTTGGAGACTATATAAATGATTGGAAATGAATAAAAATTTACTGGAGTTCTAACAACATTTATTTTTCAAAAGAAAAAAAGACATATATTATTTTAAACAAGTTATTGATTGAATACCGTAAACGACTAACAGGTTGCTTAAGATCACAATATACAAGGATCTTGGTTGGCAAAGTGAGTCAAGTACTCTGGCCCTAAAAATGTGGATAACGCAATTTGAATTGATCTGACGCTGAGTAGACTTTGATTGTTCAAATCTACAGAAGTTTCTCTATATAGGCGCAGCTGAGAGCAAGTGGCGATTGAGATCTGTACGCCCTGACAGGGATGGAGCGGCTGTACGTTACCTTGTTTGCTTCGTGCGGCGATGTAACTTGCAACTGGCGAGGCGAGACGTGAGACGGCATCTGTGAATCGATCGAGGCCATCAAAGAAATGCAAAAATCTCACGGTCTAGTCATCAGGCAGACAGATCACAATTTACTCTCTACCAGAGCCCTGAAATCACGTTAGATTTCAGTGTGTGACACGTCCGTTCACTGGTCGTGCCAAGGACCAATTTGACTCACTTATACGACAGAGTGCACAAGGATGCCAAACGTCAAGACTGGTTAACCAAAAACGAATAAGTGTGCCCTCGGCAAACGAACAGTCCGAGATGGTTGCAATCACACTGTCGGTACAGTAAGAACCTCACCACAGGCTCCCCAGCCTAAACTACTCGCAAGTGAAGTCAGTCTCAGGACAGGTCCCAAGCACCAACCACACATACCAGAGCATCGACCAGAAGTCTCCTACCAGACCCAAGCCCAGCACCTGAGTGCCTCGCACCTCCCCAGAAAAAAAAATCAGTGTTCCTACAAAGTGCACGAACGACACTGCCTTCACGCCAACTTGAACTAATCACAGGGCTCTAGAGGCGCTAAATCTCACCTCCCACACGACAGCACAAACTCCTGACGAACCAGGCAAGAGTTAAGAAATCTGCATCTCTGGAAAAAAAAAGAAACTGCCAATTCCTGACTTTTTTAAGTTTTTGTGGAGGGGGAAGATGATTTTCTCCAAAGTCATGTCACTTCTCAGGCCAACAAGTGAACAGATACAATCTTAAAGATTGTTATCTAAATCGCCTGTGCTTTGGAGCTTGTTAGTCCTAGCTGTGAGGTGTAATAAAGATTTTATCTCTAAACGTTTCTCAGACGCTCGAGTTTTTTATACAGCCAAGGCGGCCAATGGAAGTGGTTCACAGGCCTATTTGCAGTTTCGGCAAACACAAAAACTTGTGAATTTTTATTACACATGGCTCTGCACACAATGCCTAGTTTATGACTCCACTGTGTAGACAAATTCCTTCAGCCTGTCGTCTCCAGCCCAGGAATCGCCTGGTGCCACAGCAGGTATCACAGCATTGTTCTGCTGGAGACCCATCTCGACAAGGAGCTGCTCTATCTGCCCTGTATGGCTGTGGGCATGTCCGGCAAGATTTACTGATGGATGGGCACGCTGCCAATTGCTTTCAACTCCCAACATGCCGTTTCTACAAGCTGAGAACCATAAAAATACCTCGTGCTTTTAGCGCCCTACCAGACTCCATCAGCGTCTGCTCAGGCCATTAACTTTCTAGAGTCTCGCTCAAGCTGTGTGAGGTTGCAATAAAATCTTCAATAATTTTCCGTACACAGAAAATAGGTGAGAGAGTAACTTGCCCTCTCTCAAAATCACTGCTTCAGAATTCTCTTGCAATTGTGTTTGCACAACATATTAGTTAGGTGACATTTTGTGAAGTCCGCTGTGTTTTGGCAAAAGAAGTAAATTTTAACATGGCTACAAGAGAAATGTATATTTTTTTGCTCAAAATTCACCTCTCATGATGCTTACCTGGAAGTTAGAAATGGTTAACAAGCCAAGCGAAATAAATCGGCTGTATTTTCAGCGGAATTCTTTTTAGATACTATTCAAAGCAGAAGTGACAGATGTTTTTGAATGGTCGCCTTGCAAGTGTGGGCGTGAAGAGCCTTCACTTTCAATATCTACAAAAAAATGTGAACTTCAGTTTAGAACGGCACTTCCCCTACAGCGCCTCCCAACAACACCCACCACTAGCGCTCTCCCCACACGTGCTGTGTCGACTGTACATCTACCGGCCAAGATATTTTGCACTCTACGATCTGGCGAATTGCAGCAACCTCATTCCCGCAATCTGATTTAATCGTCCATGCATGGCTTCACCTGGGCATGGTATACTGTAGTCACACTCTTACGCACCATCTTAAGGCGCCATGCTTCCTGGGTGGACTGTTTCTTCCCAGCGCTCTTAGCTGACAAACGCAGTCTGACACTGGCTTCGCTTGATTCGGCTTTATACAAAATATTTGGCGGAGCCAAGCCCTCCCGGCCTCGCGAGGCACGTCTTAAGATGCTGTCGCTTTTGATAAAAGACTTCTCCGCAACTTATGTTGCCTCTGGCGAAGCGTGGCAGTGCCCCGGGTGCTCTGCGGACAGGCCACCTAATATTGTTTCCGAGCCGTCATCGTGAAAAGAAGAAGAGGTATTGCTCGGGGACTCCTAAGGGAGAGACGCACCCTCAGAATCCACGTCCCAGCCATGCGAGAGCAATCTACTGGAACTGCTTCAGCATTCCCTCCTCGTCACAGACGCTCTTCCCAGCTTCTCTGAAAGTTACAAATGGTTAACAAGCCAAGCGAAATAAATCGCTACATTTTCAGCGGAATTCTTTTTAGATACTAACCAAAGCAGAGATGACGGATCTTTCTGAATGGTCGTCATGCAAGTGTTGGCGTGGAGAGTCTTCACTTTTAATATATACAAAAAATCACCAGAGCTCTGCATCTCTGCAGATTCAGTTAAGCAACAAGGGGCATTGGCTCATAAATGAAATCTTACGGTTGTGATATAATTTCCATGTTTTCGAAGGTTCGTAGCAAAGATCTCGATCGATACCTGATAGTATGCTTCAGGTTCTGTAACCTATATTTTGACACATTAAAAGTTGGTTCGGATGCGCTTTCGACTGCCAGTACAGCATAAGATAATTTCAATTTTGTCTGAATCATTTTAATATTAAAAGTGTTAAACATTTTTACATACATATCCTCAGTCAGGTAATAATATATGATTAAAAGTTTTCAGTTTTGGTTTCCTTTTAAGAATTTATGCGTAACGTTGCTAACATTTATTGATAGCAAAAGCACGCTTTATTCGCAGTGTTCTAATTGTTTTTGTGAGGGACTGTTTTCAATGACCCAATTCCACCAAATCTACAATACGAGACACTCCTCTATTTCGTTTTAGGAACAACTTTGAAGCAGCTCCCACACCCCCTCAAAAAAAAAAAGAAGTCGCAATCAGTTTTCAGGCACATACATTCCCACACAAGATGATATTTAAATTAAAACTGAGTCAGTCAAAGCATGTTTAAACGTTCGACTGGTTGGTAGTATGTTCTGTTGACTCTGAGTTTAAAAAAGGAAGTAACTGTTGATTAAATGTTTAGTTTGTTATTTACGACGCTTTTCAGAGGCTTTATTTCATCATCAGATTGCAGTTCCGATGTACAGATCAGGTACATTGCCTGTATGTCGAAATATGTATAATGTATTATCACACTGATTGCAGAATGCTTTTGGCAGAATAGTAAGTATAAAATTGTAAGTTCCTCACTATGTGTTTCTGTATGAAATTTAGCCCAAATTTACCTCCCACTCTATAAAAAGTCTACGTATTACCGAGATTAGGTACCCACAAACTGTTATTCAACTTAAACTCGTATGCTAGCCTTTGACAAAACAGAACCTCATTTGAATTGAGCTGTAAGTGGTCTGAATAGAACTTCTCTTTACGTTGTATGCGAAATGAAGTAAAACAATTATCTGGTCCAAATCAAAATTTCTACTTATCTTGTGTCTTGATAACATTGTTGCAGATTTCTCAAAAGCACAACAGCAACCAGGCAGTGGCTAAGCTATATATCTACTTTTAAATAACATTTACAAATGGTATTCAAACTGTTGCATACCACATGGTGCAATGTGGTAATGCGTAATGATAAACCTTCTTTAAACAGTGGGATGGGGAGAGTAATATTCTTATGAAAATGTTCTCCAAGACAACGATTTTAGAATAAAGTATGTATTCAAAAAGACAGAGTAAAACTCCGCGTGATCTTCACACATACCACTGTTCGGAGCAATACGATGCTTAACAACGTGAACAATGACTTAAAAAGGGTACGATGTTAAAAGAGAATTTCTATAAAAACCGAACTGCTTTATCAGTTGGTATGTTAATTCATGACTCAGGGAAGTGGGGTGGTCTTTCTTTCAGCTCACAGCAAGTGAACAAAAGTTAACTAGCTGACAATAATCATTCCGACAAACTACCTGCGCATTGGTGCAGTCGAATATAATGAATTTCCTTGAGACAGAGAAGTTGCTGTCCATGCATCAGCACGGCTTCAGAAAGCATCGCTCTTGCGAAACCCAACTCGCCCTTTCTTCACATGATATCTTGCTAACCATGGATGAAGGGTATCAGACGGATGCCATATTCCTTGACTTCCGGAAAGCGTTTGACTCGGTGCCCCACTGCAGACTCCTAACTAAGGTACGAGCATATGGGACTGGTTCCCACATATGTGAGTGGCTCGAAGACTTCTTAAGCTATAGAATCCAGTACGTTGTCCTCGATGGTGAGTGTTCATCGGAGGTGAGGGTATCATCTGGAGTGCCCCAGGGAAGTGTAGTAGGTCCGCTGTTGTTTTCTATCTACATAAATGATCTTTTAGATAGGGTGGATAGCAATGTGCGGCTGTTTGCTGATGATGCTGTGGTGTACGGGAAGGTGTCGTCGTTGATTGACTGTACGAGGATACAAGGTAACTTGCACAGGATTTGTGATTGGTGTAAAGAATGGCAGCTAACTCTAAATATAGATAAATGTAAATTAATGCAGATGAATAGGAAAAAGAATCCCATAATGTTTGAATACTCCATTAGTAGTGTAGAGCTTGACACAGCCACGTCGATTAAATATTTGGGCGTAACATTGCAGAGCATGTAATGGCAGTTGTGAGGAAGGCGGATAGTCGTCTTCGGTTCATTGGTAGAATTTTGGGAAGATGTGGTTCATCTGTAAAGGAGACCGCTTATATAACACTAATACGACCTATTCTTGAGTACTGCTCGAGCGTTTGGGATCCCTATCAGGTCGGATTGAGGGAGGACACAGAAGCAATTCAGAGGCGGGCTGCTAGATTTGTTACTGAAATGCTTCAGGAACTCGGGTGAGAGTCTCTGGAGGAAAGGAGGCGTTCTTTTCGTGAATCGCTACTGAGGAAATTTAGAGAACCAGCATTTGAGGCTGACTGCAGTACAATTTTACTGCCGGCAACTTATATTTCGCGGAAAGACCACAAAGATAAGATAAGAGAGATTAGGGCACGTACAGAGGCATATAGGCAGTCATTTTGCCCTCGTTCTGTTTGGGAGTGGAACAGGGAGAGAAGATGCTATTTGTGGTACGAGGTACCCTCCGCCACGCACCGTATGGTGGATTGCGGAGTATGTATGTAGATGTAGATGTACCTCAACCTTCTTCTCTTCGAAAAAAAAGCGTTATTCAAAATTTACATTGTCTTCGCCTTTCAGTATATACATCATATTCAACCTCAGTGTCCTTGACATTAAACTTGTCTTCATCTAACAGATACAGTCACAAGTCAACACAACACTACTGAATACATCCATCACCCACCAGACTTCAACTAAGAATGTATCAGACTGCGCAGAGGCAAAGACTGTGCCACAAGAAGAGCAAAGATGGTTTAACAGTAACATAACTTTCTCTCTCTCACTCTCACTCTCTCTCTCTCTCTCTCTCTCTCTCTCTCTCTCTCTCTCTCTGACGCGCACATCGATAACCTAAAAAAATCACAATGGCATAACACGTTCACTGTTTACAAACATTATCACTAATATTATAAGTGTTTAGTGTCTCCTGACTCATCCAAAAGTGTGTCTCAACACGCTCTGGAATGAGTTAGAATGTCGACTCCACCGGAGAACTCAAGCATTCAACATTACTATTTTCTTTGATTCGGCTCTTGGGGAAGAATGGGTTGCCATTCCTCCACAGACATTGTGACGCGTCATTGAAAGCGTCCCCAGCACAGTTCAAGCCCTCTTAAAGACGAAGGATAAGCACTGCCCACTAATAGTTGTCCGGATAACCCTCCAGAATAGCTATGATTGTTAAAGCGCCGCTTCCGGGATGGAAAGGTGCCCCACTCCGTATCGAATTTTCCCGGCGGATTAACGACGAGGGTCGATGTGCCGGACAGTCTGGATGTGGTTTTTAAGCTGTTTCCCACGCCCTTCTACGTGGCTGCTGGGCTGGTACCTCCGTGCCACCTCAGTTACACGATCCTCAGACATTTAGACAACTTTTGCTCGCTTCCACACAAATAATGCTACAGGTAGACTACTGCGTTGTACGTAATCCGTTCTAGGATGGTGGATGAGCGGTTGGGGGGGGGGGGGGGGGTGGCAGTGTGGTGACTGGAAGGGCATACGGCCACCGCTTAAACTTAACCATGCGTAATCCGTTACTAACATGCTGACCCAGCGCTGATTCGGGACAAAGGCACAAAGAAATAAGGAAGAACAGGAGTCCGGATACTTTTGATCATGTGGTCTGTACGAGAAACGCTGTATGCTGATCCCCGATAAGTGATTTGCGTTTTTCTAGCTACCATTTGATGAATATGGAGTGACTGTTAAACTAAAAACTAGTAAGTAGAACTTCCAGCAGACCACGTCCATTTCCTAGATGGATTCCATGTTTACACCACGTACTGGGGTATCTTCCAAAATTATAGTACGGCATCTCTCTGAACCAAAAGTCACCTGCTGACGCCTTGAAGTGTTTAAACAAATAGTTACGATCTATATGCGTCCAAACGCACTATTGATGTCAAAGAGTTTTGGATGACTACCGAGACTGCTCGAATGAACGTATCATATAGTACAGTGGTACCCAGTCTGTAGGTAATTACCCCTTGCGGGGTGAAATGAAATTTTCTGAGGAGTAAAAACTAAGCGATTCGATTCTGTCTCAGTCACGAAATTAAATTACTTTCAAAAAAATGTTCAAATCTGTGTGAAATCGTATGGGACTTAACTGCTAAGGTCATCAGTCCCTAAGCTTACACACTACTTAACCTAAATGATCCTAAGGACAAACACACACACCCATGCCCGAGGGAGGAGTCGAACCTCCGCCGGGACAAGCGGATCATTAGTATGATCACAATTTTATAAGACTCTAATATTGATTATATGTGTTATCAATTACTACTTTTTCTCAATTAGTATCATTAATGAGGTGGAGGTTATAGGTTCCTCACATGGTCCACCCACTACACACGTATGTTATGCTTTGTCCCGTTCATCGCTGATGATAAAAGTGAGACGTGCGTAACAAAAGCTAAATATCTCAAGACAATGTCTTCTCCAAGTTTTAGATAGTGCCTGCAGTAGTCAACAAATTGCTTCATTACTCGCTTCAAAAGATAAATGAATTAATTGACAGTGCGACACGGTAGTAACTACATAATGGCTACTATAGTGCTGTACATAGATTTATTATTATTAAAGTATTATTATTATTATTATTATTATTATTACTATTGGTGGCTGCCGTTAGACACAAAGCATTAACAGCCAGAAGTCGTCCAATTTCTGCCAGTTCAGAACTAAGGAGTCCAGCAACAAAGTGACCTACGAACATTAAGTATAGTGCACACATTTTAACTTGGTTGATTTAAGTGAGATTGCAACTTGCAAGTCAAGCAAGTGCCGCAATGGAGAAGAGTAATGCAGAGGAAGTATGTTTTGTAACAAGTGTCTACCCTAACTGCGGATAGTTACCTTCCTTATCGAAAAGGAGATGTGGATAGCACTTGGGGTGTACCATGAAGTCCTTCGTCGTTCATTCTAACTACAGCCCCCCACCCCTCCCCCCCACCCCTCACACGCACACAGACACAAACTGTACATCATATAGCGTTGAGATATTTAGCATTGTTACCTATGTCTCACTTTTACCGTCATCGATGTACGGGACAAAGCATAACATATGTATGTAGTGGGTGGACCATGAAAAGTCTTTGATTCTACAGTTTAGTTAGATACTAAAGTTGGTGATAACGTGGGCGATTGGGGGGCGGCGGGTGGCAACACCCGACTAATAAGGGGGAGGGCGGGGGTACTAGCTAATGTCTGATTGCACTCGGGGTTAATCGTCTAATAAAGGCTGGGGACCACTGATACAGGAGCTTCTGCCATATGCTAGATGCTACGCCACGTTAACTTACACTACCATGATGACGTGCATGGAGTTCTATAAATATTCCATAGTTTCTAATATTTCAGTATAATTTTTCCTGTGTTCCGTAAGTGGTTGCATTTCCTGATAAGTCTGAGTGCTATTCATACCAATTGCCAAATTCATGAGGACTTTAATATTAGTAAACCCTGCCTATTAGCTATTTTCTCTTTTCAGTGCCGGTGATTGGTTGTTAATATTCCGAAAACAGGGGTTACATTTGTGATTAGTTTGTAAGTAGGCTGTTTAGGTTTTTATATTGGTAACGCCACGTAGCGCTCTCTATGAAAATCACTGGCTGTGCTGTGTGCAATCTGTGGCTGGGTGGCATTGTTGTAATATTCGCTATTGTAGTGTTGGGCTGTTGGCTGTTAACAGCGCGTAGCGTTGCGCAGTTGGAGGTGAGCCGCCAGCAGTGGTGGATGTGGGGAAGTGAGATGGCGGATTTTTGAGAACGGACGATCTGGACGTGTGTCCATCAGAAACAGTACATTTGTAAGAATGGATGTCATGAACTGCTATATATATTATGACTATTAAGGTAAATACATTGTTTGTTCTCTATTAAAATCTTTCATTTGCTAACTATGCCTATCAGTAGTTAGTGCCTTCAGTAGTTAGAATCTTTTATTTAGCTGGCAGTATTGGCGCTCGCTGTATTGCAGTAGTTCGAGTAGCGAAGATTTTTGTGAGGTAAGTGATTCATGAAATGTATAGGTTATTGTTAGTCAGGACCACTCTTTTGTAGGGATTTTTGAAAGTCAGATTGCGTCGCGCTAAAAATATTGGCTGTCAGTTAATGTTAATCAGAATAGGTAAAGAGCGAAATGTCTGAGTACGTTCAGTTCTGCTCAGCTGTTTGAAAATCAAATAATGATAGAGGTTTATCGTCGCAGTAATTCATTAAGTTTTCTAAGGGGACGTTTCAAGTTTTAGGATTTTTTTTTCGTGCACTTAAATAACAGATAGAGATTGGAGACACGTTGTATACACGAAAATACAAAGCCTCACCATAAGTCAAATTTTTCCGGTACAGTGCGAGTATTCCTGTGGCTGATTAGGTAAGATGGATCTTACGTGTAAGACAGCGTGTAACATACCGCACCCAATAAGGCGATGTCTATTGGATTATTGTGGTGATCAACCAAACGATGAGCTTATGGCTGCTTTACTACTTCGTGGTCGGAATAGCCCATCTCCTGGAACGCGAGTAGGAAGGCTTGGTTTTGTTCTGGAAGTGCTCTCTGACCTCCCGGAGAAAGCAGATGAGAGGAAGGGAAGAGTCGGATGGAGTTATCAGCTGGTAACCGTGAACTCAGGAACTTCCGTTAATTAGGACCTCGCCTCCGAGTGACTACAGCGCTACGGAGCCCTGACATCGATGCCAGGATTCCCAACAAGACGAGTACGTCCGCTCTTCGCCTCCCACCAGTCTCCCCCCCCCCACCCTGTCCCCTCGCTCTCTCTCTCTCTCTCTCTCTCTCTCTCTCTCTCTCTCCACTCACTCACTCTCTCACTTACTTACATTCTCTGAGTCTCACTAAAGCCTGAATCTTTGTTTTTCTGCGCAACATCATCGTCGTCCTTAGCTGTATATTCACAGGTGCATTTAGTTTGCTACAGTTTTCAAACGACTCCTTGCAATTGCTTTGCCAGAATACTGCTGAGATTTTACGTTTCATCTCGTGTCTCCATTTAGCAGACCTTAGAGATGTTTTGTAACTGTAGTGTCATATTATGTCTGAGTATTGCAGCTCTAGTATTCGACATGACAACCTGAGAGAGTTGTCTAAGTCGGCAGCGAAGAGGCAGGTTTAGAAAGTTTCCGTGTGTTGAGAAGAAAGTTCGAGGAGAGTATGCAACAGAGTGAAAGCTATCTTGGGCACCGATGATCTTGCAGCCGCGAGCGTCAGTAACAATTAGTTAACATACTGATCGCATGTTGTTGTTGTTGTTGGCCGGCCGGAGTTCAAATGGCTCTGAGCACTATGGGACTTAACATCTATGGTCATCAGTCCCCTAGAACTTAGAACTACTTAAACCTAACTAACCTAAGGACATCACACAACACCCAGCCATCACGAGGCAGAGAAAATCCCTGACCCCGCCGGGAATCGAACCCGGGAACCCGGGCGTGGGAAGCGAGAACGCTACCGCACGACCACGAGATGCGGGCCCGGCCGGAGTGACCGTGCGGTTCTAGGCGCTACAGTCTGGAACCGAGCGACCGCTACGGTCGCAGGTTCGAATCCTGCCTCGGGCATGGATGTGTGTGGTGTTCTTAGGTTAGTTAGGTTTAATTAGTTCTAAGTTCTAGGCGACTGATGACCTCAGAAGTTAAGTCGCATAGTGCTCAGAGCCATTTGTTGTTGTTGTTGTTGTTGTTGTTGTCTCCAGTCCTAAGACTGATACGACGCAGCTCTCCACGCCAGTCTATCCTATGCAAGCCTCTTCATCTCTGCAAGCTATACCTATTTGAACCTGCTAACTGTACTGCGGCTTCCCCCCCCCCCCCCACCACTCCCCTCCTTCCCTCCCTCCCTCCAACTTCCTTAAGGGGAGTAGGACGTGAAACGGACCTGCTTCGAGAAGAAGAGGCACTACAGGACATTTTAATTTGCAGTGTCTATACTTTTACAAATAAATTAATAAAACTTTGTCAGAATGACCAAGAATGATTCAGGATTTTACACTCATAGCAGCTGAAGTTCAAAAACATGACAAAATAACGTTTTTACGTGTGAAATTTCATGATTTTTTTTCACTTACTGTTGGCTGCATTTGTTGCTATAGGTACACTTTTCCTCATAAATAAGAGAGAGTCTTCGATAAATTTTGCACAGCGTACAAACCATACTTACAGGTTTGTGAAACTCTAGAATTTATTTAATCTATGGAAAAATGAATGAACTGTTACATTTTAAACTTCATATTTAGAGAAAACTCGAGTTTTATAGCTAGTTACCTCAATTCTTACCCCAGTTTTTAATATATTTGGGAAATTCTAGAGTTTCATACACCTGTAAGTATGGTTTGTATGCTGTGCAAAATTCATCGAAGAATCTCTCTTACTTATGAACAAAAGTGTACCTACAGCAACAAATGCAGCCAATACTAAGTGAAAAACTGATGAAATTTCACATGCAAAAAAAATTGTTTTACTATGTTTTTGAACTTCCACTGCTATGAATGTTAATCCTGAATCCTTCCTGGTCATGCTGACAAAGTTTTATGAATTTATTTGTAAAATTATAGACAGATTAAATTAAAATGTCCTGTGGTGCCTCTCCTGCTCCAAGGCCGCCCGTTTCACGTCCTATCCCCCTTAAGTTACAAAATTGAAGCTTCCTTGGTCCCTCAGGCCGTTGCCTGTCAACCATTCCCCTTCTTTCAATCAGGTTGTACCGTAAACTCCTTTTTTCCCCAGTACGATTCAGTAGCTTTTCATTATTTATTCGCGATTATTCTTAGAAATCGTTATTCTATAAACTTAAATCGCAGTGTACCTAATGTTTATTTTTAGCACGTATACGCGCTCCCATGAAAATAACTGTCTAGATTCCTAAATCCACAATTACGATGGATTTACTTACCTTTTTTGATGTCGTCGGTTTTGTCCAGAGGTGCCGGTCCATGTCTGGCTTCATATAGGGTGTTCGGAAATGCCCGATGGACTTGTAGAGGAGAGTGAATACGTAATGTTTTGAATCGTAAACCGTGTCCGGAATGGTACCGTTTCCGTTGCACAGCCATTTGAAGTTTGCTAGGTAGGTATGCAACAGGGTAGTCATGGCAGGGGGCGGGGAGGGGGGGGGGCGTAGTTACACCGGATCAGTTGATGTCGTCTGACGTCTATCCTACCTCTGTGACTTGCTTGGAGCTTCATTCACGTGTCTGAGTGTTAGAGCAACGTGGTTCAGTACACGTTTGCAGAATACACTGACATTAGCCTTCTGAATGGCGAAGCTCACAGTAGTGGAAGATCGTTCTCCACAACCTCCGACTCCATCGCATACCCTTTTCGCCACAATTAAGCAACGGCTTCTAGAAATGGTGCCTTCATTGTCAGTAGGCGTAACTGTGGTGCTCCAAAGAGACGCCGCACTCCCAAATTGGAAGAGATCGTACTGCATCACGTTGAACAGAACTCTTCAACATGTACACGAGCAATTTCTTTGGCTATTAATGAGTGGAATTCCAAAACAAGTGATATACCGGGTCACGCCTAATCAATTAATTGTGAAAGTGGTCGCGTTACCAACATGTTTTCAAGTGGCCGTAGCACGGATACTGCGCGTTTCCGGAAAACGGTTTCAGTTTAAAATATTAGCGGCTCACTGCACTCTACAAGCCATAGAAGTTTGTAACGGAACTTTCCGGACACCCTGTGTTACTGTTAATTACGAAAATGACATGGTTTTTTTCACTGACCGCATGTGGATGAAACACACAGTTCGGCTCGAATTCTAACAAGGGAACCTCCCCATCGCACCCCCCTCAGATTTAGTTATAAGTTGGCACAGTGGATAGGCCTTGAAAAACTGAACAAAGATCAATCGAGAAAACAGGAAGAAGGTGTGTGGAACTATGAAAAAAATAAGCAACATCAGGGAGAATATGAGTTCAGGGGCGCCGTGGTCCCGTGGTTAGCGTGAGGAGCTGCGGATCGACAGGTCCGTGGTTCAAATCTTCCCTCAACTAAAAATTTTACTTTCTTTATTTTCGCAAAGTTATGATCTGTCCGTTCGTTCATTCACGTCTCTGTTCACTGTAATAAGTATAGTGTCTGTTTTGCGACCGCACCACAAAACCGTGCGATTAGTAGACGAAAGGACGTGCCTCTCCAATGGGAACCGAAAACATTTGATCGCAAGATCATAGGTCAACCGATTCCTCCACGGGAAAACACGTCTGATATATTCTATACGACACTGGTGACGGCATGTGCGTCACATGACAGGAATATGTTGTCGACCCACCTAACTTGTACACTTAGCGTATGGGTAAAAAGATTCTTGTACCTTGCCCGATTTAGGTTTTCTTGTGAATGTGATAATCACTCCCAAAATAGTGATGAAAACATAAGAGTTTGTCACACAAACTGAAAATAAAAAATTAAACTTTTCACTCGAGGGAAGACTTGAACCTAGGTCCTCTCGTTCCATAGCTGCTCTCGCTAACCACGGGACCACGGCGCTCCTAAATACTCATTGTCCTTGATGTTGCATATCTTGGCATGGACTACTCAGTTTGTATATTTTACTTTTTTTTTCATAGTTCCACACAACTTCTTTCTGTTTCGTCGATTGATCTGTGTTCAGTTTTTCAAGGCCTATCCACTGTGCCAACTTATATCTAAATCTGACGGGGGTGCGATGGGGAGGTTCCCTTGTAAGATGACTGAAATCAGTCTGTCTCCATGAAGTTGCTTCAAACGAAATTACTGATCGAGATCCAGTGACGGTGTGTGTGATCCTCTCCTTAATACTGTCCACCAAACACTGTTCTTTTGAAACAGTGGATTTCCACGTTTTTGTCAACCGAACCATAGCTAGTGTTACATAACGTTAGACTAATCCAAAGATCAGCTTTCTAGTGTGGCCAAGTTAATCACTATAGGCATGGGAATACCTCACAGAGTCCCGATTCTGTAAGCACGGAAATCAAGTTCATGATATTTTAATGGCGCCTGGCTGAAATCAGAATAGAAGACCTGAAAAAATACCTCACATAAACAAAACTTGCTATGAAATTCCCAAAACAGAAACCGAATACAATTTTGTTATTATATGTATCAAACTACAGGTCTTGATTTGGGGAATACGAATTTGGAATAGGATTTTTGCCAGGCAGTGTATTTTGAAAGATGTAGTCATATTGATTAATTAATTAATATTGATCGAAGCATCATATTTTATGTGAAACTATGGGACTAAGTTGATGCTCTTCCACTTCCTGCTTCGACTGAGATAGTTCAATTGTTTCGAACGGTTGTTTCAAAAAATTATCAAAAAGTAACTGCAGCAGTGCTCTGATATCAGCCCTGATAGGATTAGCTGATGGAAACTCTCTCTCACGAACTCTGTTATCTCGTTGTGAACAAGACGAATGAATATTAGTAATGTTAGGCACAATTCATGAAAAGGAAAACGAAAGTGAAATTTTGAATCACCCTGTGGTACTAATAGAGTAAATATAATACGTTTAATTTATGTTTGCTCATGCTGATTGGTTAATGCTGTGCTTCCGAGTGTTCTCCCGAGTTGTTGAGATTCTCCGGTTGGATTCCAGACAGCGAATACACATAACATCACCACCTGAAGAAGACAACTGCATTGATCGCCGGAATTTCGTGCGATAGACCGAAACAAAAATTCAACTGTACACCCGGTAGCACACCACTACTTTCAGGTTTTTATAGCGAAACAGTTAAAAAATATACTACAGTTGCACTGATTTGTTCTGAAGTAATACTGTAAGACTACGTTTTGATTGTATGGTGTAAACACAAAGAAATACATTGATTTAACACCATCGCCTGACTGACAGTTTATGGTAGGGTGCAGAAGCTCTTCGTGAGAATAAACAGCTACACGTGCAGGTCACACTCTAAGAATATATGAAGATGGTATCTGTTCTTTCATACATGTCCGAAAGAACAGATACCATCTTCATATAGTTAAGGCTAACCGGTCGTTGACCTCCATCTTCTGTGCTGGACGCACACGCATGGCCGAACTTCTTACGGGACTCGGTAAGGTTGCCTGCCGTGAGTAATGAGTGTAATGGGCAGGGGCACTACGATTGTAGTGTGTGGACATTAAGTTGGGAATGCGGGCCTCAAGGGGAGCGTGCAAGGGATAAATCCCTGCAGTCGCACTATCCTCTGTGCCCTCGGTGGCTCAGATGGAGCCGGCACGGTAGCTCAGCGTGTTCGGTCAGAGGGCTGCTTGCTCTCTGTAATAAAAAACTGAGTAAGGAATCAACGATCAGCTTGAACGGATGTCTTGAGACGTCCGCCCAGATCAAACGCAACGAACTACACTCCTGGAAATTGAAATAAGAACACCGTGAATTCATTGTCCCAGGAAGGGGAAACTTTATTGACACATTCCTGGGGTCAGATACATCACATGATCACACTGACAGAACCACAGGCACATAGACACAGGCAACAGAGCATGCACAATGTCGGCACTAGTACAGTGTATATCCACCTTTCGCAGCAATGCAGGCTGCTATTCTCCCATGGAGACGATCGTAGAGATGCTGGATGTAGTCCTGTGGAACGGCTTGCCATGCCATTTCCACCTGGCGCCTCAGTTGGACCAGCGTTCGTGCTGGACGTGCAGACCGCGTGAGACGACGCTTCATCCAGTCCCAAACATGCTCAATGGGGGACAGATCCGGAGATCTTGCTGGCCAGGGTAGTTGACTTACACCTTCTAGAGCACGTTGGGTGGCACGGGATACATGCGGACGTGCATTGTCCTGTTGGAACAGCAAGTTCCCTTGCCGGTCTAGGAATGGTAGAACGATGGGTTCGATGACGGTTTGGATGTACCGTGCACTATTCAGTGTCCCCTCGACGATCACCAGTGGTGTACGGCCAGTGTAGGAGATCGCTCCCCACACCATGATGCCGGGTGTTGGCCCTGTGTGCCTCGGTCGTATGCAGTCCTGATTGTGGCGCTCACCTGCACGGCGCCAAACACGCATACGACCATCATTGGCACCAAGGCAGAAGCGACTCTCATCGCTGAAGACGACACGTCTCCATTCGTCCCTCCATTCACGCCTGTCGCGACACCACTGGAGGCGGGCTGCACGATGTTGGGGCGTGAGCGGAAGACGGCCTAACGGTGTGCGGGACCGTAGCCCAGCTTCATGGAGACGGTTGCGAATGGTCCTTGCCGATACCCCAGGAGCAACGGTGTCCCTAATTTGCTGGGAAGTGGCGGTGCGGTCCCCTACGGCACTGCGTAGGATCCTACGGTCTTGGCGTGCATCCGTGCGTCGCTGCGGTCCGGTCCCAGGTCGACGGGCACGTGCACCTTCCGCCGACCACTGGCGACAACATCGATGTACTGTGGAGATCTCACGCCCCACGTGTTGAGCAATTCGGCGGTACGTCCACCCGGCCTCCCGCATGCCCACTATACGCCCTCGCTCAAAGTCCGTCAACTGCACATACGGTTCACGTCCACGCTGTCGCGGCATGCTACCAGTGTTAAAGACTGCGATGGAGCTCCGTATGCCACGGCAAACTGGCTGACACTGACGGCGGCGGTGCACAAATGCTGCGCAGCTAGCGCCATTCGACGGCCAACACCGCGGTTCCTGGTGTGTCCGCTGTGCCGTGCGTGTGATCATTGCTTGTACAGCCCTCTCGCAGTGTCCGGAGCAAGTATGGTGGGTCTGACACACCGGTGTCAATGTGTTCTTTTTTCCATTTCCAGGAGTGTATATCGAACAAAATGGAAAAAGAAAGATGGATAGAGCGTCTGCGATGTAAGCAGGAGGCTCCGGGTTCGAGTCCCGGTGGGGGCACACATTTTCAGCTGTCCCCGTTTATTTATATCAACGCCTGTCGACAGCTTAGGGTCTTTATTTAATTACAATATCTTCTAAGAAGTCCATATTTATTTTGTAAGTTTTCGCGTTTTCTGATGTGAGGATGATGGTGATGCTATCAGGAAATTTTCATCTCACTTAGTTACTTAGAGAATGAATGCGGCATTTTTCCCTACTGAGGCTGTTACTTATTTAAAGCTTTCTTTCGTTTCGCAACGGATTTCGTCTTTTCAAGCTATTCGCCACTGATTATCTGTATAGAACAGCATACCATACTGCCGCTACAAAATGGGAAACAGAATGGTGGGATAGTAAGTTAGCGAAAAGATAGATATTTAGAAACGTTTCGTTTTGTATAGAAATGGCATCGTCTTCAGATGTTGTGTTTCTATTCGTTTCAGTTTACACAACTTTCGAAAAATGTTCAAATGTTTGTGAACTCTTATGGGACTTAACTGCTAAGGTCATCAGTCCCTAAGCTTACACACTACTTAACCTAAATTATCCTAAGGACAAACACACACCCACGCACGAGGGAGGACTCGAACCTCCGCCGGGACCAGCCGCATAGTCCATGACTGCAGCGGCGCAGACCCCTCGGCTAATTCCGCGCGGCACAAATTTCACTGTTACTGATGTTTTGACAGTTTGTACGCACAAGGTGGAAAATGTGAAAACCAAGAACAGAATGGAGAGTCTTCTAAAAATTGTAGATTTGCTGTGTGTGTGTGTGTGTGTGTGTGTGTGTGTTAAACCTATCTGCTAGTGTGAGAACTATGAATGGAAGTACTATTTTGGTTTTGATTAGCTGTAAGCGGAATACCATTAAAATTGTCACGATGCCTTCTGTTTTGCAATTCAGTTCGTTCGTTGATAAGTGATTGTCATTTATGTATCTTATTGGTTACAATACTGACAATGTGGTTACTATTACACTGCCCATACGAGAAGAAAATTTGAAGTAAATCAGCTTCTTATGTTAAAACATATGAATCAACTGCAGAGTCTCCGCCGCCTTTCCTGCGCTAATATATAGAATTTGCTGAGATGAAATCGCATCGGCGTGAGAAACATTAAGTATTACTAACGCATGTCTAATCAGTGAACCACACTCACCTTGGTGTAAGCAGGTTGCACATTGCGGTACTGGCGGCGCCTCTATCGTATTTTGTAACCTCCTTTATCCCTCCGGGGATCATACGTGGTATGGTGTGGTGGAGACAGAGAATACGAGTCGTATCTAAAAGGAGTTGACCTTATAACCTAATACGATAAAGTGCGTTTTTAATGTGACTTATTGAATATTAAAGTTCCTCAAATTTAAGTGGAAAAATGTTGCCTTGAAAGGATAACAGCGCAGAACACTTCACTTCGTCTATTGACTGTTTGCAAGCAACACACTTCCTAACTTTGCCTACATCAAACCACACTCGTCTTGAAAGTGAAATGTTTCCCACTCTCACACTGAAGTTTTCCAGTGGCGTATTGCTTCTCCGAATTTTTCTTTCAGGTTGTAACTGTCCACGATAGCCTTTTTACATTTTTTCAGGTAGTTCTGCTCACAGGAGCTACTAACAACGACGATGCTGTTTCATCCACTGATTTCATGTGTAATTACGCGCAACTTCCGCGAATTAACGCTATCATAGGTCACTGTTACCCTGCCTATCAGCCTTATACTTCCAAACTCATAGATCACCACTTTAGCAAACTGCTCAAATAATTTTGATGCGATCTATCTGTTGTGTTGGCAGAAGAGCCAACACCGTGTTACTAGAGGAGGCCGAAATGCACGCGTTTTAGCTCACGCAGGCTGGCGTGAGGAGGGAAGAACTATACTGACGTGAGGTCTGGAACATGACAAGGAATTATGATTCAGAAAGCGGATGTAATTAGTTTGATACTTAACTTTAATCCGTTAATGATGAACGTCGCTCTTGACGGTACATGATTCACAATATTATCTGCTCAGAATACATTCTGGTAACTGAATATGGCGCCTTGCTAGGTCGTAGCAAATGACGTAGCTGAACGCTATGCTATACTGTCGTCTCTGCAAATGAGAGCGTAAGTAGACAGAGAACCTTCGCTAGCAAAGTCGGCTGTACAACTGGGGCGAGTGCTAGGGAGTCTCTTTAGACCTGCCGTGTGGCGGCTCTCGGTCTGCAATCACTGATAGTGGCGACACGCGGGTCCGACGTATACTAACGGACCGCAGCCGATTTAAAGGTTACCACCTAGCAAGTGTGGTGTCATCCTTCACAGCTACAAATCCTTAATCCGTCCCATCCTCTGTTATGCCAGTCCTGCCTGGATATCTGCCCCCCCCCCAAATTCTATAAGTCCCTCCAGATCCTTGAGCGTCATGCACTCCACCTCGCCTTCCGTATACGCCTCCCGTCCCCCACGCGGATCCTCTATGATCTCATTCCTTTCCCCCATCTGCTCCTCTTCCTCGAACATATCCGCATCCTCTACACCTCCCCCAGCCTTGAACCCCCTCCCCCCTGGTTGCTCTTCTCCTCTCCCATCCCCGCCCCCTGCCACGTCTTCACTGTTGTATCCCCCCTACCCTCCATCTCTACACCCTACATCTCCTTTCCCAAGGTGGCTTCCATCAACTCCCCCTCCCGGATGGTGCCCTCTCTCCCTCCATTTATCCCTCCTATCAACTCTGATCCTCACTCCCCTCCTTTCCTCCGTCCTTTCCATGGGCTCCCTCTTCCTCCCCCCTTCCATCCTGTGTTTTCTCCCCGCCTACCCTCTCCCTATCTCCTTCCCCCCCCCCCCCCCGAGTCCTTTTGTACTCCCCTCCTCTGCCTTCCCCACTCCATGGCACGTCTGCTCAGCACCCCCCACCCCTCTTATGGATCCTCATCTTCCATTGGATCCTTTCCCCCCCTCCCCCTTCACTTTTCCTCTCCTTCCCCCCCCCCTTTTTTCCCGTCATCTGACCAGTTTCCCCCTACCTGCTTTCGGGTGTGGTATGTCATATTTGTGCCAACTTTTTAGTGCTATGTTTAAGTGAGTGTTCGGTGTTGTGCGTCTTTCCACAGTGTTGCGAACAGAAATCATGCTGTCGCTGGGTGTGCATTTTATATCTTTTGCGAACAGAACCCAGACTGTCGCAGTGTTTTTTAATTGTCTGTCTATTATTTTTCTGCTTCCTGTGTATTTTATTAGCATCATCAACCCTGTGTTTTATGTTTTAAGCTGCAGAATTTTCTGCCATTTTACCTTTAAGTCACCGATTTTATCGCCAACTGTTATTATTTTTTATTTTCTTCATTGTTTTACAACAAATTCTGTGGGCTGAAGAGCGGCGTAATACGCTGCTGCCAGACCGCCCCCTTTAGGGGAAATCGAAACTCAATAAAGGAAAAAAAAAGTGGGGTGTCTGGTGATGACACCACACTATCTACGCACAATCGTTCTGCGCGGAGTCCAAACAAAGATTCTCTACCCTCATACTGGCGCATGATTGGTAAGGTTTGGGCGTTGTTTAACGAAGTAGCATGACAGTGTCCCTGCTGAAAAAAAGGCGCGAAAGTTCCAGAGAACCAGCGATGTCAAATGATTACGTTTTACTACGTCATATTACTATCAATAGAAGCACTTTGTTTCCCCCACTCATCCTTCCATGCGCTGTGTTCCCTCGCTTTACTTACACGATGCATTGAAATCGAAATTGGAAAGAAAGGTGCCCATTGCGCATTGCATGCTTAGCGAGCAGGTCCATGTCCTCATTTTGACCTCCAGACGCAACGGCGATGCTGTCTTGCCTAAAACCGGCGACCGTAAATTGCCGCGCACTTTTTCAATAGCTGCCGGAAAGCGAAAGTCTGTTGCAGATGCCGAGTGTCTTCATTTGCGTCGACTCCTTCGCAGCCGGCAGGCAGAGGGAACAGAAATTACTGGGACGCGGGGAGTCGGTGCTGCTATTAACGGAGACGCGCAAGAGGCTGAGAATGGGCCCGAAGGATTTCGTTAATTAGAGCGTCTCTCGGTGGCTTCTGCAGCGCTGGTTGATGTACGGCGGCGTGCATCGCCCCCTGCTCTCTCTCTCTCTCTGTGTGTGTGTGTGTGTGTGTGTGTGTGTGTGTGTGTGTGTGTGTGTGTGTGTGTACACATGGTTGCAGGCTGTGTAAAAGGCACGACCGCCGTGGAAGGCCTGCGATGCTATCGACTGGCCGCATGCGCGCCGCCGCGTAATGGAACACTCAGCTTTACGAGCCGAGATACTGACGCCGCCTACCTACCTGCCCGGGGCCTTTATCGCGCTGCCGTGCCGCCTAAGTACGGCCCGCCCACAGTAGTTAAGCCTGTCACAGCAGCTCGTGTCTCCGTCTCTCGCTGGCCGCGGCCTGTCGGTAGCCGCCGCGCCGCACATCACTCCTCGTTGATTGCTGCCAGCTGCTGCCGCCCGCTAAAACACCTGCACTGCGCTCTGGCTGAGGACACCTACTCCGCAACAATGGCACCACTCGACGACAGTAGCGGTTTGATAACGCTCTCCTGCCCGTGCTGTGCAAACCGGGACCGGCTGTCTCCTTCGAGGAATTTTATAATCCCAGAATAAATTTTTGCTCTGCAACGGAGTAGCGGTAAGACACTAGCCTCTAAAGGCTACGCACAGTTTTCATGTCGGAAACAAATGACGTAAATTTTGCGCATTTGGGAACTTCGGAGAAACTGAGATATAACTGGTACGCCATTTCTCGTTAAATATCTTCAGTTTTGGCATGAGAACGTTCCAGAAAAACAATCTTCTAGTGGAATTTTAGACCATTTAGCATATATATATATATATATATATATATATATATATATATATATATATATATATATATATATATAGCAGAATACAGTTTTAATTTCTAAAATTAAATTTTCATTCAACACCGAAAGTTCCTGGAATTATTATCGTATTCACATTATTATTATTTTTAATTTACTTCTTCACATAAATTATTTTCATTGAAGTCTCGTAGACTATGTGACTTCAGTCAGCGAGGTGAACGCTATCTGATGAACGACAAATTATTGTTTGTAATCTCTGAAATAATAGTTTCCTTGTTTCGAGTAATTTCGAACTTTTAATTGTGCACCTAATAGAAAATAGAAAAAGTTGTTGTTTATTTACTGCAAATAAAATAAGATGATTAGCTTTATTTACAAAATATTATGTTTAACTACGTTATGTTAACCAGGGACCTAGAAACGACAGAGAGGCTCCATCCCCACCGCAGCCGCAGTGGTCCGCAACTCCACGACGACTACCGCAGTCCAAATGTTCAAATGTATGTGAAATCTTATGGGACTTAACTGCTAAGGTTATCAGTCCCTAGGCTTACACACTACTTAACCTATATTATCCTAAGGACAAACACACACACCCATGCCCGAGGGAGGACTGGAACCTCCGCCAGGACCAGCCGCACAGTCCTTGTGCGGTTGGGCCCCCGGTGGACCTCCTCCCCCCCCCCCCCCCCAGGAAACGTGTCTCACCAGACGAGTGTAACCCCTATGTCTGCGTGGTACAGTAATGGTGGTGTACGCGTACGTGGAGAACTTGTTTGCGCAGGAATCGCCGACATAGTGTAGCTGAGGCGGAATAAGAGGAACCAGCCCGCATTTGCCGAGGCAGATGGAAAACCGCCAGAAAACCATTCACAGACTGGCCGGCTCACCGGACCTCGACAGAAATCCGCTGGGCGGATTCGTGCCGGGGACAGGGCGCTCCTTCCCGCCCGGAAGGCCGTGCGTTAGACCGCACGGCCAACCGGGCTGCCTATGCTTACCTTTACTGAACAATCATAAACTGAAAAGATTCCTCTCGAATTAAAGGTGATGATGTTTCTGAAATGACCCAAATGTATGGAGCAATTCAGCTGTAAACATGTATCGCGAACAAGAAGTCCGAAATTGAATCAAATGGTACAAATAAAAATGCTACCGGTCTCTTAGTAGTGTAAGTTTGGTCTGCTTTCTGGTACCTTACAAAAAGAAATCTAGAATAGATTCGTAGCCTTTCTGGCAGTGGGGCTCCAACCAGCAACTTGTTCGTCAAGGGTCACGGTGAGACAGTACGTAACTGAGCAAGGCTATGGGCGCATTTACTCATAATGGTAAGTAAAGCTAGAGGTGACCGGTGCGAGATAAGATTCAAGGTCTTACCTAGATGTATACGCACGTCTTATCTCTGTTCCATTAACTCACTGCTGAGGAAGAGAGCAGAGAACTCCTCGCTGTACAGCAGAGTACAGTAAATCAGTCCCTAAAAGTTGAGGACGGGCGCAGATAAGAGGCGGAAACGAAAGCAAAGGGAAAGGGGAAGGAAGGGAAAAGTGTGTGCCTTCCGCGGCCGCCCCTCACAAAAGCTGCCCCCGTATTTATAACTCGGGACAGCCGGTCTGCGGCATTCCCGCTACAAAAAGTGCGCTTACTGCGAGAGTATATTTAGAGACAATGGGCCCCAGTGGCAACGCAACGCTACGCAATACCCGCCACAGCCACGGGGATGGGAGACCGAAAGGCGGGGGCAGGCAGAGCCACAGTGCGGAACAGAAAAGGAAACCTCTCCTTATAGAGCCAGCAGGCTGTCAGCGCTAGATGCCGCCTATGCCGGGCAGTTGGATCCAGCAGGCTGGAGAATTAACCCTTTCGCTGCTACTGCGAGATCGTGCCTTGGGTGCTGAATACTTCCTGATATCCAAATTACTGACTACGTGGTAGAAAACCAACTAAAACAGGGGAAAGCCCACTGGACCTGATCGGGTTGCTGTGCAGTTCTGCGTAAAGTATGCGAAAGAACATTTTCCTCTTCTATTGGCGGTGTACCCTGGCTCTTATACTGGTTTTACTTCATTTGATTTAAAAATATAAACTCGCTAGCTTAGCACCCACTCCTTCGCTCGGGTAGACTGTATGGCCTGCAGAGATTTTTTTTGTTTTTATTTAATCGAATTTTTATGTTGTTCACAGATTGCAGCACCTTTCTAAGCTTTTCATGCTAATCAAGGCCGTATAAGCACGGTCTTCTTAGCATGTACTATTGACCAAAAAATGGTTCTGGTAGCTGGAGTTCAAAGTTTTTGTTAATTAAGCCTTTTGTGTTCTTGTGGAGATGTTTCCATAGCAACTTTCATCCACTAACAAAAATGGTTTAAATGGCTCTGAGCACTATGCGACTTAACTTCTGAGGTCATCAGTCGCCTAGAACTTAGAACTAATTAAACCTAACTAACCTAAGGACATCACACACATACATGCCCGAGGCAGGATTCGAACCTGCGACCGTAGCGGTCGTTCGGTTCCAGACTGTAGCGCCCAGAACCGCACGGCCACTCCGGCCGGCCATCCACTAACAAGTATTTCTTTATATGTAACCGAGAAGTGAAATACAAATTTCCATAAATTTAGCTTTAAATTTTTTTAATGGAACGACATACTTTCTCAAAAATTTTCATCGTCTATTGCACTCCATTGAGGGTTGAATTTCCAGAAACACTCAAACACGTGTTTTTTCGTCTCTAGCCGAGAATTCAAATACCAATTTTCAGATTTAGCTTTATAAATCCTTTCACAATGAAATGTTCTCATAAAACGTTTCACCCTCTATTTGACCACTTTAGGGACTTAATTTCCAAAAACAGTGATACACGTATTTTCTATTTCTAAGAGAGAAGCCAGATACAAAGTTTCATAGTTTTTGCTTCAAAAATGCTTACACAATGAAATATTTCCATAAAAATTTTCGTTCCCTCGTTTCACCCCCATAGAGGTTCAATTTTCAAAATACAGTGACATCCCTATTTTTTATTTCTAACAGAGAAGCCAAATTTAAATTTTCATAGATTTAACACTAAAATGCTTTCAAAATAAAATATTTTCGTAAAATATCTCGTCCTCTTTTTCAGCGCTTTAGGGATTCAATTTCCAAAAACACTGAAACATGTACTTTTTTATTTGTAACCGAGAAGTGAAATACCATTGTCCATAGACATAGCTTTAAAAATACTTTAGTAGTTATTTAATAATATGTTTTCAAAAAAACCTTTAATCCACTATTTCACCGCCATAGAGCAAAATTTTCAAAAATGCTGAAACACATGTTTATTTCTGACCGAGAAACAAAAAACCAATTTTCGTAGATCTAGCTTCAGAACTGGCTTAATAACGACATTAAAAAAAAAAATTCATCCCGTGTTTCATCTCCTAAGGATTGAAATTTTGAAAAATTTTTTCTAAGTGACGCTTATCGTATAGGATCCTTACCATCTCAAAATTTCACGTTTTCTATCCTTAGCGGTTTGGGCTGGGCGATATATGAGTTAGTCAGTCACGACATTGCCTCTTGTGAGTAGAGATTTCAACCAGTTGGAAACAAGTTAAACCCGATTGCTTTTTGAGTTAAACTTTGTTTTCTCTCTCGCCCAGCATTCCTTCTTTCCTAGTGAACTACCCTACAAGCACTCTTCCAGCCATTATACAGCGCATCGTCATCTCGCCTGACCATCTCTTCTTATTCCGTTACGCGCTGTCTTTCTGCTGGAGATACTTCTACCAAAAGCATCACCAATTTGATTTCAAGTGCCTGGCGCGCGTCAGGATGGGGGGAGCGAGGGGAGAAAAGGGGCAGGCCTTTATTCAGTATATTGTTCAGTTTTGACTGAATTTATGTGAGGGGTTCTAACGGTCCCCCTTTGGGTTGATTCAGTATACACTGATGAACCAAACCATGATGACCACCTGCTTAATAGCTTGTTTGTCCGTCTCTGGAACGAAATACCTCACTGCTTCTGTGTACCAGGAATCGAACAGTTTGTCTGTAGGTTTATGGAGGTGTCATTCGATGTCTACGCACAGGTCATGTAATTCGCATAAATAACGGATTTGCGTACGCGGTAATGGCGCCCTACAGCGACCCAGATGGGATTGATAGGATTTACATCAGACGACTCTGATCGACGAGACATCATTGTGAGTCCACAATAATGCTCCTCAAACAACTGTAGCACAGATCTGGCTCCGTGACACTGACAATTATGCTGCTGAAAGGTGACATCGTCGTTGGGAGACATCAAGCGTGAAGGGATGTAGATGGTTCAGAGCTGTCAGCCTTTCTCCAATTACTATCACGGGCTCCATGCAAGCGCAGCATAATACTGCACCGACCAGCCTGGGCCCGTGGCGCGCTGTACGTTTCGAGCCGCCGTTCACCTCGATGACGGTGTTCCTGGAGACGACCATCGTCCTAATGTAGCAAAAATGTCATTTACCCAAAGACGCGGCACGTTTCCATTGCTTTCACGGTCGAATCCCGATGGTCCCGCACCCACTGCAGCTGTAATTGACTATGTCGTTGGGTCAACATGTGAAGACGTAGGGATGACCTGCTGCGGAGTTCCATATTTAACAATGTACGATGAACGGTGTTCTGCGAAACAGCGGCCAGCGCAGCGACTAAGTCCAGCTCAAGGTCACCCGCCTAGCGAGCAACCAGGAGGCGCTCAGCCACAATCTTTAAGTGAATATTGTTTTTAATTAAAAAAAAAAATCTCACGGGATAGATAAGGATGGTTCTAGGGTAGGACAAACTTTATTATCTGTAATATAACATACAGTCACCATTTATCTTTATTTTACAATTTCCATTACCAACTTCAGCCCATATAAACAAGTATTCATCTGCATTCAATTTCTTCTTCCTTCTAGTACTCAACACAAATGGCATACTGGGAACTAGTGTACCATATGGCTGCTTAGCTAAAAGTCCTGTTGTCTCTGCTATACTCCATGTCTTCCATGTAAGAATATTTGCATCTGGAAATGCTTCAAGGCCACCATAATCACAATGATTGCCCCATACTACAGCAACTGTGAGCCATGTACTACCTCCAAACACGGCTTGTACATCACATGTAAAGTTCAAACGGAGTCCACGAAACACGTTTGGACCTCCAATTAGTTGTTGTTTATTGAACTGTCCAGCAAGATCAATGTCTATCGCCTTCAAAGAACGATAAACAGGAACGCTGCGCCGCCAGCGACGACGGTAACCACGTCGCCCAGGCATTGCTGTGGCACGTTAATACAGGACGCTTGCATGCACCAGCATTGTGATCTTTCAGCAGAGACGCCACAGGTCACCATCTATCCTACTTTACAGAGCAGACAAGCCTCTGAATCACAAGTTCTGTGAAGAGTCGTGGACGTCCAATCATTTAGCGCTTGGTGGTAGTTGCACTGTCCTTGTACCTCTTTCCGTAGGTTCTCACGACAGTAGCACGTGACCATTCGAACAGTTTCGCCGTTTTCGAGATACTCGTTCACAGGCTCCGCGTAATAATAATCTGCCCTTTGTCAAAGTCGCTTGTCTCAGTGGATTTCCCCATCTGCAGCCCATATCTTCACTAGGATGATCCCCCGTCCCTGTCTGCTCTACTTGCATACTGTTATCGCGTCACCTATTCGGGATTCTACCAGGCGGCATCCAACGCCACGGTGGACAGTAATCATAATGTTTTGGCTCATGAGTGAATGTTATTATACGGAATGATATACACACCATTCTAGCAGCTTTCATTGGACTCCATTAAGATACTGGAAAAATTTCTAAACAGATAAAGCAATCAGGTAATAAGGTTCCACCGAAGCTATCATCACCCACAGAGTAAGTTTTCCGATCTCAAAACTGAGAGCAGAAGAATGAACACCTGTTAATGGAGCATACTAGAATCACCTTCCTTTTTTTGGCAGTATTATGGCCTTAGTGTTTACAAATTTCATCATGAAATGGAATTACTTAATTAAGAAAGATAGAAATAATATGAAATGAAAACATAGAATGGAAATCAGTAAATAGTAAATATTAAGTCATGAAACGAGAGGTATGGCTGAGGGGCCACTGCTGGTCATTCTCTGGCAAATGGAGCAAGGGAAAAAACGAATGCCTCCATACTTCCATATACTTCCACACGAGCTCTAATTTCTCTTACTGTGTCTTCGCTGTCCTTACACTAGATGTGCGTTGGTGGCAATAGAATCAGTCTTTAGTCTATCGGAAATGTCGCCTCTCTTGAACTTTGTCAATAGTGTTGCGTGAAAAGAATATCTTCTAAACTTCAAGGATTCTCATTAAGTTCACGGAGCATTTCTGTAATACATGCTAATCGGACCCATCCGTAAAAATCTAACAGCAGGCCGCTGATTTGCTTCGATATCTTCTTTTCATCCCACCTGATGGGGATCCCAAACACTCAGGTCATAGTCAAGAATAGGTCGCACCAGCGTTTTGTACGGGGTAGGTGAACTACAATAGGAAAGTGTTTTTCCAAGGAAGTTGACCATTTGTCTTCCCCACGACTGACTTTATTTGCTGTTTACATTTCCTGCCGTGTTGTAACGTTATGCCTAGATATTAATCGACATGACTGTGTCAAAGGAGAAGATCCCTAGTACTGTTGGAACATTAAAGGCTTGGTCTTTCTGCACATCTTCACTAATGTACTTTTTACACCGAGAGAAATCTACAGTTCTTGGTAACAAATGGAAATTCTGTACGAGAATCTGATGCTATCGATTATTATTGGTTTTTCCTTCTTAAGGTTACTGAAAAAAAGCGTATTTTACACCTACAACGTTTCACTTTCATTTCTAAATCATCTCTGATAATTCAGAAAATATGGGCACATAGTAATTACATTTCTACACTACTGCATTCATAGATTAAAAACAGTATTTCCTCGTAAAATTGCGTATAGTTTATTTACGGTATTTCTGCCTCTTTTTCTTTTTACACGTTCTGCAAAGCACTGCTTTTCCCTTTGTTGTTAGCTGAGGGTGAGGTTGAAAGAAACTTGGTTGCACGTTCACTTTGGGCATTCGCTTTCTTTTAACGCAATATTTCTTACACTGTTTTGATGCTTTTCGGAAATTTTTGAAATTTGTGGTAATGTCTTATGGGACAAAACTGCTGAGGTCATCGGTCCCTAAGCTTACACACTACTTAATCTAACGTAAACTAACTTACGCTAAGAACACACACACACACACACACAAACACACGCCCGAGGTAGGACTCGAACCTCCGACGGGGGGAGCCGCGCGAACCGTGACACGGCGCCCAAGACCGCTCGGCTACCCCGCGCACCTTCGGTGCGTTTTCCAATTCACCTCGCTTTCGTAAAACTTCACAGGAGAAATAGTATTTTAGTTTCACATGTTGCCCAATGACCATAGTCTTTATGTTTATTAATAATTTGTTCTCTGTGAAGGCTGCGGATGTTGTCAAACTGTGAATAGAACTGTTTCTCTCCGTATATATAAAGTTTGTGTGTGTGTGTGTGTGTGTGTGTGTGTGTGTGAGAGAGAGAGAGAGAGAGAGAGAGAGAGAGAATGTGTAAATTAATGAACTTGTATTAGATGTTCAGCAGACATCTCGTGAAGGGGGGAAGGGTGAGATTGTGAATCACGTTTACGGGGGAGGGGAAGACTGGGGGGAGGGGAAGGCTTGGGGGGAAATGATAATGGTGAACGGAAAGTGTGCGGCGAAGGATCTTGGTAGAGATTGAGCGACATACGTAGAGATATGGTCGCATGTCTGTACTTAATATCATACTAAGATTCCTGTTAATTTGCTGCGGAATGTGGACGTGTAAACAAACTTACATAACGTCGGACTTGCACACCACTCTATTAAAATGATCGCCAAACTGACCAGAAGATTTCCATTGTGAATTAAAGCCGTGTACTGAATAAACGACAAAGTTGCTGTATCCTAATACCGTCTATAAAGCCTGTGTTCTACCAGAACTACAGTTCAGTAGTAAATGATAGGATTCCCAGTAGTATTTGTAGCACTGGTAGGGAAAGAAACATAAATGAACGTGTGAGACCTCACACTGGAAGCCGACGACTTGTTTTCTTTTTCTTTGTTTTGCACAAAAAAAATGTTCAAATGTGTGAATTCCTAAGGGACCAAACTGCTGAGGTCATCGGTCCCTAGACTTATACCCTGCTTAAACTAACTTATGCTAAGAGCAACACACACACACCCACACACACCCACACACACCCACACACACACACACACACACACACACACACCACACCACACACACACACACACACACACACACACACACACACACACACACACGAGGGAGGACTCGAACTCCGGCGGAGGGGCCGCGCAATCCGTGACGTAGCGCCTATGACCGCGCGGCCACTCCGCGCGGCATGTTTTGCACATAATTAGAAGCACATCTCGCTCAGTGTTAGCCCTTTGTATATTTTACATCCTTACAAAACATAAATTGCATTTTATAGTAATCTAAATTGTCCGCAATTCGTGGTCTCGCGGTAGCGTTCTCGCTTCCCGAGCACGGGATCCTGGGTTCGATTCCCGGTGGGTTCAGGGATTTTTACGTGCCTCGAGATGACTGGGTGTTTTGGTGTCGTCTTCATCATCACCATCATTTATCCCCATTACCGTTGGAGGAAAACAGTGGCAAACCACCTCCATTAGGACCTTGCCCAGTACGGCTGTGCGGGTCTCCCGCATCGTTCCCCTACGCTCTGTTACAGTGTATGGGACTTCATCATCATCAGTAATTGAAATTAGTTTATCGTCTAACTTTTGCGCTTTTATGTAGCCAAAGCAATTACTTTTGAAGCAAGTACAATGTACATGCACAAACATAAAAAAATCTATATAATTATTGTTGGTATTTTGTTATCAGATGTTTCATTTAAGCTCGACTAAATACTGAAGCGATGTTGGATATGTTTACTTTGCGTTCTTCTTATTTTACCCTTCTTATTTTACCCTTCTTACGAGGAAATTCCGTTTTCTAGCGCCGTATGACAAATCCGTATTGTTTTGTTGTTTTTACTTCAGCATCCGTAAGTTTCACGTTAAAAATCAATAATTCTCGAAAAAAAATCCTAATTAAACATTGACGATTTCAATTTCGCTATAAATATTGGTTATTGTTAAGTAACAGATAGGAGGATAACTATGCAGAACAAATAAGTTCGCCGGCTGCGGTGGCCGAGCGGTTCTAGGCGCTTCAGTCCGGAACCGCGCGACTGCTACGGTCGCAGGTTCGAATCCTTCCTCTGGCATGGATGTGTGTGATGTTCTTAGGTTAGTTAGGTTTAAGTAGTTCTAAGTTCTAGGGGACTGATGACCTCAGATGTTAAGTCCCATAGTGCCCAGAGCCATTTCAACCAGAAAAGTACCATAGGTCATGTGACTCTTTGTATATTCCCACTCAGTTTGTAGACAGTTCACTGTTTCCGGTTTCTAGCGGAATCTAATTAGACGCTGGCCGCTTATGCAACAAAGAGATCGCCCGAAAGATATGCAGCACGCCTAACGTAGATGTAACGCGGTTACGATGTTAACTGACGGAGGCTACTATGAAAACTACCATACTCTACAGTTAGTTATGATATTCTGCTGTAGCCCACGGTAGTTTTACAACTATGTGTGTGTCAGGTGACCTACTTTAGAGACAGAAACAAGGCTGGTCTTTGAAGTAAGAGCAACAGTTAGGTTAATAACGAGTCTGGCTGCGTTTCCGAGGCGGCTGACACGGGGCGTCTTGGTGTGCACGGGGCCCCAGGTCCGCGGCCCTCGCCGGCCAGGTGCCGTCGGCCCTTCATATGCTAATGGATGGTCACGTGGCCGGTGACGCTGCACGACGCGGAGTTTTTTGTGGGCCGCCGCGGTCCTGGCCGCGCTGCGAGCGGAGCGTGACGGCCAATTAGGCAGAGCCAGCGCCGGGATCGTCGCCTGGTGCCTGGTGCCTGCTGGCTGCCCTGGCTTCCGGTCCGGATACATTATCAACTCGGTTGATTTACTGGGCACAGACGCGATGCTCCCTGCAGAAATGTCTGAAATACCTGCACCCGTCACAGTCCCACATAGCACAATCACAAATATCCATCGCACGAAAAGTTACAGCTTCTCACCAATCTTGTATCCTGCAGTGAAAGAATCTTCACCATCATGCAACCAATGCAGTACCAGCCTCCCTCTCGTTCTCTTCTGGTTGCAGTACGGCGCGTTTCCTCACTTCGCTGTCCGACCCCAGTTCTCTCAAATCCAGCAGAACGTCATTCGAACTTTTTGGTCTTCATTGACGGGCCTTATTACGCCATCGTCTTAGTCGAGCACTTGTTGTTGTTGTTGATGTTGTTGTGGTCTTCAGTCCTGAGACAGGTTTGATGCAGCTCTCCATGCTAGTCTATCCTGTGCAAGCTTCTTCATCTCCCAGTACCTACTACAGCCTACATCCTTTTGAATCTGTTTAGTCTATTCATCTCTTGGTCTCCCTCTACGGATTTCACCTTCCACGCTGCCCTCCAGTACTAAATTGGTGATCCCCTGATGCCTCAGAACATGTCCTACCAACCGATCCCTTCTTCTAGTCAAGTTGTGCCACAAACTCCTCTTCTCCCCAATTCTGTTTAATACCTACTCATTAGTTATGTGATCTACCCATCTAATCTTCAGCATTCTTCTGTAGCACCACATTTCGAAAGCTTCTATTCTCTTCTTGTCTAAACTATTTATCGTCCATGTTTCACTTCCATACATGGGAACACTCCATACAAATACTTTCAGAAACGACTTCCTGACACTTCAATCTATATTCGATGTTAACAAATTTCTCTTCTTCAGAAACGCTTTCCTTGCCATTGCCAGTCTACATTTTATAACCTCTCTACTTCGACCATCATCAGCTATTTTGCTCCCCAAATAGCAAAACTCCTTTACTACTTTAAGTGTCTCACATTCTAATCTAATTCCCTCAGCATCCCCCGACTTCATTCGACTACATTCCACTATCCTCGTTTTGCTTTTTTTTATTTTCATCTTATATCCTCCTTTCAAGGCACTGTCAATTCCGTTCAACTGCTCTTCCACGTCCTTTGCTGTCTCTGATAGAATTACAATGTCATCGGCGAACTTCAAAGTTTTTATTTCTTCTCCATGGATTTTAATACCTACTCCGAATTTTTCATTTGTTCCCTTTACTGCTTGCTCAATATACAGATTGAATAACATCGGGGATAGGCTACAACCCTGACTCACTCCCTTCCCAACCAGTGCTTCTCTTACATGCCCCTGGACTCTTATAACTGCCATCTGGTTTCTGTACAATTCGTAAATAGCCTTTCGCTCCCTGTAATTTACCCCTGCCACCTTCAGAATTTGAAAGAGAGTATTCCAGTCAACATTGTCAAAAGTTTTCTCTAAGTCTACAAATGCTAGAAACGTAGTTTTGCAGTACGTAACTGGATTTGAAGAGTGCGTGTGACAACGTACACGGCGCAACAGAATTAAAGGATCACTTTTCGGAACCCTGTAACAACCTTCCATTGCGACGCATAAGTGTGAAATTTGGCTGCGGTTTGCCTACAGTCTCTTCTGTAACCGTGCAGCAGCATGGCGCCCTGTGACGTCATCCCCGGGCTCGGCGACACGTCAAGCAGCAAGGCGTCGGCACAAGTGACGAACAGGCCACTGCTCAGAAGTGGGTTCATGATGTCACATTGGCACTGATTTCTTAACAATTCTGCCCAACGCCACCGCGGACGTGTCACACGGTGAGAAGGTCGTCGCAGCCCCTCTCACGTGAATTTCACCCCTTCTTTTGGTGCTTGCCCGATGGAGATCATATCTGCGGCATCCAACGTTGAAATCACATTGTTTTCTTATGGGTGGCCGAGGAAAACATTACAGACAAGCTGCCGCTCAGAACAGACACGAAAAGGCCTCAGGAAGTGGCACAATGGCGTCAATGAAAACGTGCAGTTAAGCTGTCCTTGGCGGCGACTGTAAATGAGTCCTAAGACACTCGCCGCGACCTGCCCAGAGGTACTACCTTGAGTTGCTGACTAACTGCTGAGTGGAGCTGCATTCATACATTCACGTCCGGCAGGTAGATGTCCATCTGGGAACTACTTGTGTAACTCAAACGGATTTGTAACATAGTCCTTGTCTAGTGCGCCATCTTTGGAGTCTAATCTAAACTAAGTCGCGCCTGAGTTGTAGGCAACTTTGCGCTACTCTGTGTAGGGTGCCTCCCATATCTTGTGGGAGACAAAGCATGTCTGCTCAGCAGTTGAAGAAGCACGGGTCACGCCCATCTACAAGAAGGGCAACAAATGTGATCTACAACACAACCATCCAAAATCGTATTCTTAGCTCAATCATAATGAGGTGTCTCTAACAAAAGTGACCTCATTGAGATATTAATATAATGAAACAAAACACAAAACACGCCTGTGATTGCAGTCAAGCGTTTCGAAAACTACCAGGAAAACGGAAAAGACACTCGACCATCATCTGTCAAAAGAGCACAATCTTATCTCCAATTCGATACCAACGGAGCAGAACACATTTACCTTATTGTGGGGAAAGAAAGTGGCCACCAACTTTTCAGACTCACGCAGGAGAAGCCAATGAAGGCGAAAGGGTAGCTATAATTCATTCTAGTGGTAACATCCGGGTTTTTTTTCATCCTTCTCCTCTTATTACTGTTCTCCACTCAAAGGTTTAGATTATTACCTGTTCCGCCTTCACAGCGGTTTCTTCCATCTTTTCCCTGCTCTTCCCACAACTCTTCTCCTTCTAGGCACAAACTGTGGAGGTGCCTTTGAAAATCCGGTATCTCCCATCCTCTCGGTACCCTCTTTTCATCTGTATTCCTGCATTCTGATGCCAACTGCCTCTCTTTTTCATGGTCATATTATCTTTTCGTTTCTAAACACGTCTTTCCATGTAAATTCTTAAGTTGTCCTTCGAAATGCAATTTCACAGCTCTGCTCTCTAGTGACAGTTTTGTGTGTTCACACCCAGCTTTCATACTCTAGGGAGTGTTATAGGAGCTGTTACTACTGTTAAATGATCCTTGGATTGTCACCTGTGGAGATTGAAACGAGACATCTGGATGACAGCAGATTTGTTCAATTAATTTCTTTGATCTGGTCCTTGGCAGTATCGGTCGGGTGTAACTGTGGTAGGTAATCGGAATATTAATATAATATTCTCCTACCTCGAGACATGTTCTATGAACAACACAGTGCAGTGATTTTATAATTATAGTATTTAATTACATCTAAAGTAAAAGAGCTATAATTACAAGGTTTGTAGGAAGTGTCTTACAGTATCAACCATTCTCTTTTCTAACAGTTCTTAATGTTACACTGCACTGATACTACAGAGCAAATATGCGTGGTAAATTATTGTTACTATTTCACATCAGTTCACCAATGTTTAGCTCTCTATTTACGTCATAGATCGTAAATAAAATACAAAATATTCTCCTGACCCGCACATCCTGCATGTGCCCAGCCTTTACACTCCATACACAGCATCCAGTCCTCTTCATATCACTCCAATTTTAACTTATTTAAAATTTTATAGGTCTCTGATACCAAATATATTACTTTTACAGAAAGACGTAGTACCTAAATTTTTAGCGCAATAAAACTGGACGCTTTGGGTCGTTCTGCCAACGGTCGCACTGCTTCACTATTTTCGGTCGATCCGCTAGGGTCTTATTTCATGTTTGCCGCGGCATTCGTGGTCAGCTTCATTTTGCTGGGACAGGGTTAGTTGCCAACAGAAGCAGGCGTATATCTGGGGCCGTCAACTGCAATAGGGCGATTCTTGCAATGCTCGAGCTTTGTTTACGTTTTTATCTATTTTGGAAGCACAGCAGTCTCACTAAGTCTCAACAAAGAACAAAACGATTGGAGCAAAGACTTTCAAGGTTTACATGATCTAATTTTAGAAAGGTAAAACTCAGAAAAGTATTTGGCGCTGAACATTTCAGAGAAACAAATCGCTGCTGGCGGCAGCAGATTTCTTTCAGAATCTCGTAATTCAGCCATAAACAAGCTGGCTCCGGAATTTCGGCGGCAAGGAATCCGAATATCTGCGACTATAGAAACAACGGCCGTTCGTTGGCCTCGTGACGTAGTAAAATAGCGAATAGCTCCTCAAGGTTACCAACACCGTCCTTCAAATGAACAGAATTATTTGGAAGCTAATAATGGGCGTGTTGAATCACTGGTGGTGTATCGAACACAGTCTTAGCGAAAAGAGTTCTGTAAATCACAGAATATTCTTATCATTTATACATACAGTGTTTTTATTTTGTTTACATTCACTGTCAGCTGCTGTATAAACGTTATTGAAATGTGCTAGTGTTTCGGTCCATGCGGACCATCTTCTGGCACTGGACAAAAGCCGTTTCAGCATACTGCTTTTTCACATATAAACCATAGTTTCCTTAATAGTGGCTTCAATATGAAAACATCAGTTTTTGTATTACATGTCACTAATACAGTAATACAGCACACTTATGGTAACTGGTCACACATGTACTCTCGCTGAAAAGGCTGTGTATACACTTCTTGCAAGCCCTGTCCAAACTACTCGTGTTATTGTTTCATATAAATACGTCTTTCATTACGCAAAATGCAGCTATGGAAGACCAGTTTGCAAAAATATTTTACGAATCTCATTTTTCCATAATGGAGCCAGTCGTTTGCGAATATCTCTGTGAAAGTTTGAGATTCCAGTAAAGCTCCAATTCGCCACTAAGGAAGTTTTAAAACCTGAAAATATGGCAGACATGCTTTTCATCCTTTGACATCTGTCAACTATTGCCAGTGATATGTGTTAGTGCAAGGTTATACTTTTCAACTAATCCCAATGATACGTGTTAGTGCAAGGTTTATACTTTCGGGTCCTGTCTCAGTACAGTCATGATCGAGAAAGTTGGATGCACTAGTAAGAACGTAGCCATAACGTTGTCGTGTTTGACTTGGCCAAAGAAAACTTCGTAAATATTTCTGCAAAGTGTAAACCGTAACTGTTTGCAGCGTGCCACGGTGGTGTAGGGGAAACCGTGTCGAACAAACTGATGTAAGGTATTTGCGGTTTGTCAAGCTGGGAAGTAACCTCAAACTAGGATACAAAAACCTCCTAAGCTACAGCACATGAGTGTAGCGCGAGGTTTTGAATATCCTTCCGCTCTCTTCTGCTCCGGCATAGTCAGTCTTAACCGTCTGAAGCTCATGTCTTTTTCTCGCTAAAATAGTTCTTAATTATTAAATACATATTCTTCTTGCACTTAAAAATTGTAAAACTTACTTTCGTTAAAGTTTACCTCAAAAATTCGTGAATTTTAAAAGCTTAAAATTACCAATTAAATCGTTGTGCTTCTCTGACAGTCTTAGTACGAGATCGAATTCAAAAGGTAATTAGTTTTTGAATAACGTTTATAAAAGCTTATTTTTGTTTCATAACCCTCACGTGGCAGTTAAAGAAATGAAAAATTTCAAAAATTGGGCTTACTAAGTCGGTGACGGAAGATGGCGAGAGAGTATTCAAATTCAATTTCCTCTACACCATTGTGGCACGTTGTAAACTGTTATCCTTTACGTCCCTTATAATTTTTTCTCTATTACAAACATTACACGAATTTTACCTATTAAGTCATTAAAGCACAAGAATTACGTTGATACAGAAAAAGATTAAAAGGAGTACGCCTTTGAGAGTGTGCCTGAAAAGGAAATTTTGTATTCAGTGCGTATTATCTCTTTTGATTTGGCAGTGAGGAACAGGTTTCTGTAGCAAAAACCATTCGGTAACTGAGGTTTATTCAGCAAGTTATTGACGGATGTAACGTAGCTTTTCCTTACTGGCAGAATAAAATTCAGAAAACATATCTGGACGTGATAAAAACGTAGGGAATGCATTTAAGAATGGTTCCCTTGGGACAATGCGTTAAAAGTGCGATGGCACGATGCAGTGTAATAGACATCACTAGAAAGGTGAATTATTTTATTTAATATAGCTAAATTACTTTTTATCATATTGTTGCCATCGTGTGTTGTATCGTACCATGTATTCCTTCATTGTTTGACAGCATTCTTTGAGCGTGAGAATACTGTACTAGTTAACACATAAGAAATATGATGACAAATATCAGTTCGGACTTCAAGAAAAATGTGCAAGTTCGACTTTGTATGTAAGGGATATTTAAACGACACGAAGCAGTATGGCATTCGGTCGTTTTTCTCTGAAACATAAACTCACACAACAAATTAATGTGACCAATAAATGATTCTACAAATGATTTACAAACCCCTTTTCAGTATGAAGTTAACTGTTAGTATTCAATAATAATTACCAGTTACACCGAGCAATTACACGTACCTTTATTAGCCAAGGAAACACAAGAGCCGGCCGCTGTGGCTGAGCGGTTCTGGGCGCTTCAGTCCGGAACCGCGCTGCTGCTTCGATCGCAGGTTCGAATCCTGCCTCGGACATGGATGCGTGTGATGTCCTTAGGTTAGTTAGGTTTAAGTAGTTCTAAGTCTAGGGGACTGATGACCTCATATCTTAAGTCCCATAGCGCTTAGATCGGTCTGAACCGTTTGAAACACAAGAAGAAGTGAAGATCGGAGTAAAAAGACCACGCTCCCTTACTTTTGATTTAAGAAACGAATAGCATTTACATGTATTCTGATGAGCCAAAACATTATGATCACTGCCCACCGCAAAGTTGAATGCCTCCTGGTGGTGGTGCGGGCACGTGATACAGCAAGGAAAGAATGTAAGTGGAAGAGAGACGAATAGGGAGCCTTTATAGCGAAGATAATGGCCGCAAATGCGGAAATCCACTGATATAAGCCGTTTTGACAAAGGGCACATTGTTGTGGCGCTGCGGATGGAAACGAGAAACTTGCTTCCCACTGTTGAAGAGGAATTCGGGGATGGCGATTGCATCTTTCGACACGACCGAGCACCTGTTCATAATGCATGGCCTGTGGCGGAGTGGTTACACTACAGTAACATCCCTGTAATGGACTTGCCTGCACAGAGTCCTGACCTGAATCCTATAGAACACCTTACGGATGTTTTGGAACGCCGACTTCGTGCCAGGCGTCACTGACCGACATCGATACCTCTCCACAGTGCCGCACCCCGTGCAGAATGGACTGCCATTTCCCAAGAAACCTTTCAGCGCCTGATTGAACGTATGCCTGCGCGAGTTGAAGCTGTCATCAAGGCTAACGGTTGGCCAGCACCATATTGAATTCCAGCATTACCGATGGAGGGCGCCACGGACTTGTAAATCATTTTCAGCCAGGTGTGCGGATACTTTTGATCACGTAGATTTATTGGAAGGTGAGCTAGCTAACTTCTTAGGACACGGAAGAGCGACGTGGATGCGTGTAGCCCAAAATCTTAACAACATGGAAAACTCCAGAGGTACCCTTAATCCGGCACTGAATGTCAGATAGATGATAATGACGACGACGTCGATGGCAAATGTATGACGTTGTTAAAACTACGCAGAAGAATAACGATGTCTGTTTACTTATTTCGGGCACCGTACATCTGTATCTATGCTACACAAATCACCTTGCGGTATGTAGTACCGTCTGCCACACACATTCAGGGGCTTGCGTAGTATGATGTAGGTGTAGTGGAGGGCAGCTTGGGGTACCACTGTTATTTTTCTCCTTCCCTGTAACATTCGTGAATGGTGCAAAAAAAATAAATAAAATAAAATAAAAATAAAAAGAAATAAGTATCCGGTCACCCCTCCGTAGTGCAGAACTGGCCATTAGAATCATGACAGATGGACATGCCAGTATAAAAGAAGGGGGGGGGGGGGGGGGCTTACTGAGCTGTGAGTGGAGAAGCGCTTCTAGCATAATGAATCGGTCAAGAGAACTCAATGACTACGAACGTTGAGTAGTCATTGGCTGTCAGCTAAGTAACAAATCCAATGACATTTCAGCCCTTCTAAGATTACCCATGTCGAGTGTTGGTCATGTGATTGTGAACTGCATACGCAAAGGAACAACCATAGCTAAGCCAAGACCAGGCGGACTTCATGTATTGGTAGACAGGAACGGTCGAGCATTGGGGAGGGTCATTGTAAAAAGTGTCATTAAATCAGCGAGAGGAATCAGACGCGAGTTCCAAAGTGCTACTGGCAATCCAGGTAGCACAGTGACTGTGCGCAAGTAGTTAAATACACTACTGGCCATTAAAATTGCTACACCACGAAGATGACGTGCTACAGACGCGAAATTTAGCCGACAGGAAGAAGATGCTGTGATATGCAAATGATTAGCTTTTCAGAGCATTCACACAAGGTTGGCGCCGGTGGCGACACCTACAACGTGCTGACATGAGCAAAGTTTCCAACCGATTTCTCATACACAAACAGCAGTTGACCGGCGTTGCCTGGTGAAACGTTGTTGTGATGCCTCGTGTAAGGAGGAGAAATGCGTACCATCACGTTTCCGACTTTGATAAAGGTCGGATTGAAGCCTATCGCGATTGCGGTTTATCGTATCGCGACATTTCTGCTCGCGTTGATCGAGATCCAATGACTGTTAGCAGAATATGGAATCGGTGGGTTCAGGAGGGTAATACGGAACGCCGTGCTGGATCCCAACGGCCTCGTATCACTAGCAGCCGAGATGACAGGCTTCTTCTCCGCATGGCTGTAACGGATCGTGCACCCACGTCTCGATCCCCGAGTCAACAGATAGGGACGTTCGCAAGACAACAACCATCTGCATGAATAGTTCGACGACGTTTGCATCAGCATGGACTATAAGCTTGGAGACCATGGCTGCGGTTACCCTCGACGCTGCATCACAGACAGGAGCGCCTGCGATGGTGTACTCAGTGACGAACCTGGGTGCACGAATGGCAAAACGTCATTTTTTCAGATGAATCCAGGTTCTGTTTACAGCATCATGATGGTCGCATCCGTGTTTGGCGACATCGCGGTGAACGCATATTGGAAGCGTGAATTCGTCATCGTCATACTGTTGCATCACCCGGCGTGATGGTATGGGGTGCCATCGGTTACACGTCTCGGTCACCTCTTGTTCGCATTGAACAGTGGACGTGACATTTCAGATGTGTTACAACCCGTAGCGCTACCCTTCATTCGATCCCTGCGAAACCCTACGTTTCAGCAAGATAATGCACGACCGCATGTTGCAGGTCCTGTACGGGCCTTTCTGGATACAGAAAATGTTCGACTGCTGCCCTGGCCAGCACATTCTCCAGATCTCTCCCCAATTGAAAACGTCTGGTCAATGGTGGCCGAGCAACTGGCTTGTCACAATACGCCAGTCACTACTCTTTATGAACTGTGGTATCGTGTTGAAGTTGCATGGGCAGCTGTACCTGTGCACACCATCCAAGCTCTGTTTGACTCAATGCCCAGGCGTATCAAGGCCGTAATTACGGCCAGAGGTGGTTGTTGTGGGTACTGATTTCTCAGGATCTATGCACCCAAATTGCGTGAAAATGTAATCACATGTCAGTTCTAGTGTAATATATTCATCCAATGAATACCCGTTTATCATCTGCATTTCTTCTTGGTGTAGCTATTTTAATGGCCAGTAGTGTACAATGGGGTACATCTATCGAGTAGCTCCTCGTAGCCCGCGTATTTCTGTAGTCAACGCTAAGCGACGCTTGACGTGATGTAAAGAACGATGCAATTGGAGAGTGGATGACTGGAAACGAGTAACTTTTGTTGATGTATCATGCTATACTCTGTGGTAATCGGATGGAACGGTTAAAGTATGGTGAATGCCTGGTGAAAGTTACCTGCCATCACGTGTAGTGCCAACAACGAACACCGCTAGGACGAGGTTGAACGTACGCTTCGCTCCAGACCCTAGCGTCCGACATCACTGGCTTCCCTAGTTTCGGCTCTTGAGGAAGAACCTGCTGCCACCCCTCCACAGGTATCCAAATACCTACGAGGGGCGTCCAATAAGTAATGCAACACTCTTTTTTTTCTCGGCCAGTTTCGGTTCAGAAAACGTGGAATTTGACTGTAGGTCATCCAGGAATATTCCTGTTTCAGCTTCTACACTTTATTCAAGTTCGGATATTTCACGACGCCATACAGAGACTTCAAAATGCCGTCTGTAATGGAGGTGCGTTCCAAGCTTTGGTGGAAAACCAGAGCATCGCAGATGTTTATAGACGAGCACAGAAGATCCGCGGAGACTTGGCAGTAAACAAAAGCACGGTGAGTCTTTGGGCGAGGCGTCTGTCATAATCGAAACAAGGTCGCGCACACTTCTTCGATCTCTCTCGTGGCGGCTGACTGCACAGCTGTGACTCCTGCAGTGTTGAAACGCGCGGACACTCACATTCCAGGTGATCGACGGATTACAATCAACGAGCTTCTCCTTCCCCATAACACAAGTCTGCCCACCTGAGAGGAGCTCACAAAACTCAATTTAACTGTTCATCCGCATCCACCCTACAACCCGGAACTCGCACGTCCAGCTTACATCCGTTTATCGTAATGAAGGATGTACTCGACGGGAAGTTGTACGTGGATGATGGGGCAGGTTATTCGTTCAGCAAGACATATGGTCCGACATCGACTTGTAGAATAGTATCGTGTGAACAATCAGACCCTCGCTGTAAGGTGGCGTAATGACGTCGCATTGAAAGGAGATTATGTCGAAAAATAGGATTTCGTATCCAGAAGAATGGGGATGGTCTATCTGAATCGTGAATAAAACCAACCAGCTTTCACAAAAAAGGTGTTGCGTTTCTTATTGAACGCTCCTTGGATTTGAAAGTGACCACAGCAAAATTCAGCTCGTCGATGTATCTTTTTTGCTGTGTATTATGTCGTGTTAGAAAATTATTTAGACGAGAGTTTGGTTTGTACTGTTGGCTTTCAAGTGATGTACTGTTAACTAAGCTTATCGTCTGCGTATTATGTTGAGTGACGAAATCTTGGTAAAGCGCTGTTAACGGAATTTAATTGCGGGTTCTCGAGTCTGTAAAGAATCGCCGTGTGGCTACAGGTTCGTTCGCCACGTCTCCAGCGTCTGTCCAAACGCACGTCAACGTAGATATAGTAAACTCTCTAGATATGTATGAAAATGTAATTGTAGAAGAATAATTAACTTCAGGTCTCACCAAATAATCAGTTGAGATGAGCTCTTTCATTTCTTCTGAAACGACACAATATATCTATAGAGCTGTAGTAGTTTCAAGGGCCGGCAGTGTGGCCGAGGGGTTCCAGGCGCTTCAGTCTGGAACCGCGAGACAGCTACGGTCGCAGGTTCGAATCCTGCCTCGGGCATAGATGTGTGTGATGTCCTTGGGTTGGTTAAGTACAATTAGTTCTAAGTTCTAGGGGACTGATGACCACAGATGTTAAGTCCCATAGTGCTCAGAGCCATTCCATTAGTTTCAAGGTAATCTTAACGAGGACAATAGTTCGCAGAACAATAGTCGTAATAATGAACATACCAGATAACAACAAAAATTATATATGAATCAAGATGATAGGGTTATTCATATCTCTCTGCAATATTTATCGCACAGCGTCAGTCAGTCATTTCACTGACAAAATTGTTCACATTAAATTGTGACGATACATCATAAAGGTCAAGCGTACACACACCTCAAATTAATGCCCTATAATAGGTGTCCGGATACATTAGATGAGATAGTGTATTTGAATTCCACTGTGCTCAATTCCACTCCTGGCGTAATTTAGACTTCGTCGTCTCACTGAACCTTAGTGGTTGGCTCGCACTTTCCGTCACCTCTTCCGGCATCAGTATCACTCACTTGTTCTATTCATCAATAAATTTAATGACGTCGATAATAAGCCGTCGCAGCAGCCCGCGAAGACACCTTTCGCAGTCGCTTTCCGTACTTGGACAGCGAAGTTAACAGCGCACCTCACTGTGAACTGCAGCGTGACTGTAAACTCAGTCTGCGACTAACAAGGGGAGGCCACGACGTTTGGAACGCGGATTTACTGTAATCTTCGTACACTCGTAGTCCTTCATGAGGGCAACAAGATGTGTAAGCAGTAGGGCGTACTTCCCAAGCGTTACTGAGAAAAGCGCAAGATAATTTCGCTCGTCAAATATATAATCTGTGCGTGGCCATTTTTAACATGAAGCGGCTGCAGTGGCGTGGTGCCGGCACGGTAGCTCAGCGTGTTCGGTCAGAGTGTTAGCTTCCCTTTCTAATAAACAAACTGAGCGAATAGATTAACGAACAAGCTCAGGGTGTCATCGGACGTCCGCTCTGTACAAATTCAACGAGCAATATAGAACAAAATGTTTAAAAAAAAAAAAAATAGAATTGGTTGGCGTTCGAGCCGCTGGATCGAGTTTCGATCGTCAGATATTTTTTTTATTTTCAAAACAGTCATTTTCTTTGCTATTTATATTGCAATCGATATAATGGGAAAAATAGGTGTAATCGGATGAACTTTTATTAAATTTGCAATGTTATTTGTCAGTCTACTAATTTTTATTATCACAAATAATGTAATATTCATAACTATCGACTAGTAAACGACCAAACGCATAAAGTGGTACTGAAAATGCATGCTTGTCCGTGTCTTCAAAACTATTCGTATTTAATCGAAAGATAACGAGAAATTGCTTCTCGGAAGACGCTATTAAAATACACTCGATATTGCATAACCAATTATCAGCGCCGATTTTCAAGGAAATACTGCACTATGCATGATTTGCTTCCAAATTATCGTCTGAAAGAAAGGTTTTTGAACATGTTAACGAGGTTTGTTTTTCCACGGAAAACGTCAAAAGACCTCGCGTATGCGGAAACATAGCATTTATTCACTGCAGCTGGTGCCGTTTAACTTTATGTTTTCCAAGTTTTTACGAAAAATACCATCCTGCAACTTGTACTCGTAATGTCGAATACGACGATTAATTGTACATCTTTCGAAAGCCGTCTGTGCCGGTCAAAACTTGGAGGTAACAAGTCGTTTCGGGCTCCTTCCAGGTATAAGGGATTTCTCAAATCACGGACAAGCATGCATTTTTAGTTTTTTTTACTAGTCGATAGTTATGAATATTGTATTATTTGTGATAATAAAAATTAGTAGACTGCCAAATAACATTGTAAATTTAATAAAAGTTCATCCAATTACACGTATTTTTCCATTATATCAATTGTAATATAAATAGTAAAGAAAATGACTGTGTTGTAAATAAAAAAAACTGACGAACGGAACTCGATCCAGGGGCTTGAACGCCAACCACTTTCTTTTTTTTTTTTTTAAAAAAAGGCATTTAGTTCTATATCGTTCGTTGAATACGTTCAAGGGTGGACGTCCGATGACACCCATTCAGTTTGTTCGTTGATCCGTTCGCTCAGTTTTTTATTAGAGAGGGTAGCTAACACTCTGTCCGAACACGCTGAGCTACCGTGCCGGCACCACTAGGCTGCAGCCGCTTCATGTTAAAAATGGCCACACACAGATATATATTTGACGACCGAAATTATCTTGCTATTTTCTCAGCAACGCTTGAGAAGTACACCCTACTGTTTACAAATTTTGATGTCCTCATGGAGTACTACGAGTGTACGAAATTTGCAGTAAATCCGCGTTCCAAACGTCGTGGCCTCCCCTTGTAAGTTAGTTCCAGCTACGGCCATGTCGTTAAGTCTACAGTTGAAAATTACGGTGAATGCCCGCGTCGACACTTTGTACTGGAGCATGCTCGAAGCCGTAAGGGGCGCGACAGTGGTGTGTGGTGGCTTGGGTTGGGCGGGTAGATGAGTCTTAACGGCGAGCGCCTGTGTCCTGGGTGGGCAACGCAAACACCAGGGCGGGCGCAACTTTTCCAATCTGGTCAGTGTTTGCTGGCGGACGAAAGGCAGGCAGCAGACGGCCCAGCGGGTCGAGGCGAGGTGTATACGCGAGTAAATCACGGCGCAGGTATACGGCCAGGCCAGTCGCTCTTTGTGATCGCCCTCCGCACGTGGACACCGCGGGCGGAAAAGGGGTCAGTGGTGAATGAAATGCGGCCGAACATAAACTCCAGTAATCACGTTCCATCGTTATCTCCGTGAAGTGGTATACAAGACACGGGCCAATTAACTTTGAAAATAAGCGTAAACTTTTCTCTCTGGACTCGAGCGAGCTGGTGCAGTTGCTACCGTTGTATTCTCTTTAGCCGCTTTTATGTCGTCTCGTTGTCTCTGTAGAGCTGTACCACCGGAGACAAGCAGAGGATGTTGGTTGGTGGCCGGTATCCTCGTCTATAACACAAACTGCACGCAATTAATAACTGGATTCTTTATTCATAAACAAAGATCTACTTAACTCCATATGCTGAGGTACAAGCTCTCCTGTATAGTGCACGTAGCCTCATTGCTATGTTCACTATAAGGCTGGTACGTGTTGCCTGCCTCTCTGCTAGACGTTAAGTCTGCGGCTCCGTCGCTGTGACACGCTGGATGCCTCACGGCGTACAGACTCGAACTAACTAACTGACTAAACTAACTGGCTAAACTAAGCCTCCGGTCCGCTGCGGCGATCCTAAATACTGGCGGCTGAGAGGGCGTTGGCGGCGCGTTTCCAGCGAGTCTTGTCGTTGGCCTCTATCGACTCTCTCGTAACCTCTATGCTGCATGGTGCGCTGGCGCCAGCGTACGCCAGCGCAAACCACAATTAAGATTCGGAAAGAGCAGTTTTAAAATTCCCCACCGTTCATTTTAATTCAGGCATCATCCCCATTTAATGTTCATCAATCAATCAATACAGCAATAATTAACATTACGCATCCCACAACTACACTGCCTGTCAAAAATAGTGAAGCACCCGGAAGCGGAGCAGAAAACGAAATGTAACTTCACAGATTGAGAGGTTATATGATGATATTTCAGTGATAACAAAACAGAGCGAAATGAACAAAAAAAAGGCAGTACGAGCCTATTTACTAGCACCACGTTGCACTCCCTCTGGCCTGGACGCATGGACTGATTCGGTTGGGAAGTGTGTCATAACGCCGTTGTATACAGGGTGGTCCATTGATAGTGACCGGGCCAAATATCTCACGAAATAAGCGTCATACGAAAAAACTACAAAGGACGAAACTTGTCTAGCTTGAAGGGGGAAACCAGATGGAGCTATGGTTGGCCCGCTAGATGGCGCTGCCATAGGTTAAACGGATATCAACTGCGTTTTTTTTTAATAGGAACCCCCATTTTTATTACATATTCGTGTAGTAAGTAAAGAAATATGAATGTTTTAGTTGGACCACTTTTTTCGCACGTGACCATATTTGCACTGGACGTTGGCGCAATGGCAGAGCTTTGCATGTTCTGATGAATCCCGATACCTTCGTCATGCCGATGGGAGGACGTGAAACCGTCGCCTTCCAGGGGAGTAGCTCCTTGCCACCTGTACTGCGGGACGGAGACAGGCTAGCGGCGGCTCCATTATGCTCTGGGGAATATTCACGTGTGCATCCATGTGTCCAGTGGAGTTCGTAGAAGGCATCATAACGGCCATGAAGTATCGTACACTGGTTGCAGACCATTTACACCCCTTCATGACGATCATGTACAGAGGCAATTTTCAGAAAGATAATGCGCCATGTCACAAGACGAGGAGTTTGATGGAGTGGTTCAAGAAACACAGTGGCGAGTGGCAATTGATTTACTGCTCCTCCAACTCTCCAGATCTGAACTCGATCGAACACAACTGGGATCTGACATTTACAGGAATTAGCTGACTTGTCTGTGCAGATATGGTGCCAACTCCCTCCAGCGACGTACAAGGGCCTCATTGCTTCCGCGCCACTGCGCTTCGCCGCTGTTAGCCATGTCAAATGTGGACATAGCTGGTATTAGGCAGGTGGTCATAACGTTTTGGCTGATCACTGTATACTATGGGCTAAGTATTCACTAGTAGTGCAGTTAATTCACATTTGGCCTTCGGCACCAGAATGAAGCAAACAATGTAATACAAACAGTTACCTTACAGTGCTAGGAGCTGTAACCTTCCATTCGTTCCTTACGCGACCTGTAGAGGTCGAAGGTGCAGCTCAGAGCTGCAGTACATCACGGGAGATTAGATCCAGTCGCCAGGCGTCGGTAAGCAGCAGCCGTTAGCCAGGTTCTCGCGGACGGCGCGCAGGGACAGATGTGACGGGTGGTTAAGCGCACTTTCTCCCCTTTAGCGCGAGAACTCGCCGGCGCCTTAGAGAGAAACGGCGCCTCCCAGCGACCGAGCGCCGTATAAGGCGATGGTAGCTGCGCCGTAGGTGTTTATGAATTTCCGCGGCGCCGAATATGGGCGCGGGCCCGAGATAGCGGCAGGCGCTCGCAGCTGGTCGGCCGGCGCTATCTGATCGCCGAGACGTGCCGCCCGCTCTGCGCCCGTATTACGAGTAATTACGCCGGACATCCAGCCAAGCCAAGCCAAGACTCGGCGTGGCGCCTGACAGCTGTGCAGCCCGCGATGCAGTGCTCCGCGCGGCGGAACCTTCCGAGCGGCGTTCACTTGCCACTGCTTCCTTCTACCCGTTACTCGGCAAAGCGAACGCTATATCTGCCAGTAGCGGTAACTAACGTGGTCACGTCACTAACAAGGGAAACTCCCCATCGCACGACCCTCAGATTTAGTGGTAAGCTGGGCCATTTGATAGCCCATCAAAAACTGAACACAGATAAAATATGAAAACATGAAAACAGGAAGAAGGTGTACTGCACTGAGAAGAAAACGGAAAATAGAAACAGCCAACGGTCCAAAATCTTCACGTGCAACATCGAGCGAAGTAGAAGAGCCACGGTGTCCTTTTTTTCTACAAACTTATGAACTGTCCGTCCGATCGTTGATATATTTCTTCCCTTTCTGTAGTCCTGGCAGTTGTCACACTATATATTGGTTATAGAACATGAAATTGGAAATTTGTGGTAAGTTCTATGAGACCAAACTGCTGAGGTCATCGGTCCATAGGTTTAAACATTACTTAATATAACTTAAACTGACTTACGCTAAGGACAACACACACGCTCATGCCCAAAGAAGGACTCGAACCTCCGATGGGGGCAGCCGCACGAACCGTGGCAAGGTTCCCAAGACCGCACGACTACCCCACGCGGCTATAGAACATGAGTCATGTGGTAAGAATACCTTACCTTCGCAAGTAAATGTAATGAATAGTCAGAGCGGGCAGATACCATATAGACGTCTCACAGAAATGAAAACAACAAATAAGTGGGTGTGAACTGTGTTACTACAAAGGAATTACAAGAGTCAAAACTTCGAAAACGGAACGCAACTTCAAAAACATCTTGACAGGCCACAGAGAAATTGTGTGATTGTGAAACTGATGGGTTCATTTGTTGCAGCTTATGTGACCAACTGTTACGTTTTTTATCAACGAAAACTTGGGTAGACAACATTACTTTCAGAAAATGTTATCTGAGTCCTGGCGTTGTTAGTGAAAGCAACAGCATTATTGTTGTGAATATTGTATCTATTGATACGTTTATTTATTAGGCTACATCTATATTATTACTCTCAAAATATTCTCCGTTTCATATATAATACCGTTAAACCAGTGCTTTTTCGAAAACCTTTAACACTTCTGGAACACTTTCTTCGGGATAGCTTTTAGTCCTCCCACCGACGCGCTTTTAATCTCATCTATGGTTGTAAAAGACTGCCCCTTTAAAGTTTTTCTTTATTTTTGGGAGCAAAAAGTCCCATGGAGGGAATATGGGGTAGATATATGAATCCTGACTTCCGTTCCTTCGTTAACATAATTTACTCTGTAATGTTGCGTTTCGGGACGAGCAATCATCTTTTGTATTCCGTATGATCGTAACGCATTTGTCTAAAAATGAACGCTGCCCGAATGTATCTGCACACTGCATCGCCAGAGATTTAAAGAGCGCCACGGCGGGGCCGGTGTAGCTTTGTGAAACAGTTTGCAGAAGCACCTTGTGAGGTAACGCAGTGCGCAAAGTGGGGAGCCGCTCTCTCGTTCAACAGTTCACAAACAAGCTATACAGCTACGCTCCAACTAAACTAGTGCGGGTTCTTACCTGCCAGTGAAAGCTTGCTGTTAACAATATTAAAGTTTTTTGGCGATGAGAAGAAGAAAGCAGTGACACCGCGCATGGAAAAAGTGACGGAGCGTATGAACAAGATGTTAAAGCAGAGTGAGTCGATGGTGAGAAAATTACGTCATGTGACAGACGATGCTGAAATGGGTGGAATTGAAACATTTACCGAAAAGGTAAAACAGCAAATTGCGAACAATGTACACTCCTGGAAATTGAAATAAGATCACCGTGAATTCATTGTCCCAGGAAGGGGAAACTTTATTGACACATTCCTGGGGTCAGATACATCACATGATCACACTGACAGAACCACAGGCACATAGGCACAGGCAACAGAGCATGCACAATGTCGGCACTAGTACAGTGTATATCCACCTTTCGCAGCAATGCAGGCTGCTATTCTCCCATGGAGACGATCGTAGAGACGCTGGATGTAGTCCTGTGGAACGGCTTGCCATGCCATTTCCACCTGGCGCCTCAGTTGGACCAGCGTTCGTGCTGGACGTGCAGACCGCGTGAGACGACGCTTCATCCAGTCCCAAACATGCTCAATGGGGGACAGATCCGGAGATCTTGCTGGCCAGGGTAGTTGACTTACACCTTCTAGAGCACGTTGGGTGGCACGGGGTACATGCGGACGTGCATTGTCCTGTTGGAACAGCAAGTTCCCTTGCCGGTCTAGGAATGGTATAACGATGGGTTCGATGACGGTTTGGATGTACCGTGCACTATTCAGTGTCCCCTCGACGATCACCAGTGGTGTACGGCCAGTGTAGGAGATGGCTCCCCACACCATGATGCCGGGTGTTGGCCCTGTGTGCCTCGGTCGTATGCAGTCCTGATTGTGGCGCTCACCTGCACGGCGCCAAACACGCATACGACCATCATTGGCACCAAGGCAGAAGCGACTCTCATCGCTGAAGACGACACGTCTCCATTCGTCCCTCCATTCACGCCTGTCGCGACACCACTGGAGGCGGGCTGCACGATGTTGGGGCGTGAGCGGAAGACGGCCTAACGGTGTGCGGGACCGTAGCCCAGCTTCATGGAGACGGTTGCGAATGGTCCTCGCCGATACCCCAGGAGCAACAGTGTCCCTAATTTGCTGGGAAGTGGCGGTGCGGTCCCCTACGGCACTGCGTAGGATCCTACGGTCTTGGCGTGCATCCGTGCGTCGCTGCGGTCCGGTCCCAGGTCGACGGGCACGTGCACCTTCCGCCGACCACTGGCGACAACATCGATGTACTGTGGAGACCTCACGCCCCACGTGTTGAGCAATTCGGCGGTACGTCCACCCGGCCTCCCGCATGCCCACTATACGCCCTCGCTCAAAGTCCGTCAACTGCACATACGGTTCACGTCCACGCTGTCGCGGCATGCTACCAGTGTTAAAGACTGCGATGGAGCTCCGTATGCCACGGCAAACTGGCTGACACTGACGGCGGCGGTGCACAAATGCTGCGCAGCTAGCGCCATTCGACGGCCAACACCGCGGTTCCTGGTGTGTCCGCTGTGCCGTGCGTGTGATCATTGCTTGTACAGCCCTCTCGCAGTGTCCGGAGCAAGTATGGTGAGTCTGACACACCGGTGTCAATGTGTTCTTTTTTCCATTTCCAGGAGTGTGTAAGACTCGACAACGTGGATAATTGTGTTATACGGCAGTAATTTCCGCAATATTGTAAACAATACAAGGAAATTTGGCAGAGTTGCCTTTATTGTACCAGGTACTAATCTGTACCATTAATATCAAATTCGTTCCTCTTGTACCACCCTTCATGTACTGAGCAGAGTAAACTAAGTGCTGGTTCGAACCATATTTCCAGCTATGAGCTGTGTGTCTCGAGGAACCGGTCGTCTGCAGACACAGGTGGATTTTGTTGCAATTGTCATCTAACTTTTTGCGTATATGGAGAAATGCTGTTATAATGTAAGTGGCAACATAACGTCTTATTACGGGTGACAGTCAGAATTGGATATTGACAACGAGAAAATAGCGACGTTGTCTGTAACATATCACATAAGTTCCTGTGCGTTCCCGCTGTTGCTTCGGTGCAATTTGAGAAAGTTGCTCCTGTACTGAGCTTTAAAAGATGTGTTTTTCATTATTAGTGCAACATAATGGTTAGAAATGATGTGGTGACTTTTGAATCACTTCTTTATCGTAATTTATTAATTAAATAATTATATTGTATACAGTACGGCAACAGAAAGGCGTCATTGATAGTGGAGCTCAGATGAATTGCATTTAGCTGTAATAGTGAATCTTAATGAGGATCATGGATTAAGTGATTGTGCATGGATATAAAGTGTGCCTAACCTAACATTTAAGAGGCATGCTGAAAATAAAAATGAAAATCCAAACGGGGTATAAAATCATTTGGCCGGAGTAAAGTGTTTTGCAATGTCTCGAAAACAAATTTAAGAGCATATTATTACATTTGAAAATAAGATGTACGGTTCACTCATGTCGGACGTAAGAAAACGAAACGGATTGGTCCGTGATTTGAATGTAGTAGAAGCCATGACAAGCAAAAATTGGACTTAAGGTGTCCATACAAGAAATATCGGCGAATTCTAGGGAAATGATGAAAGCTTCAAATGGTTCGTATGACTCTAAGCACTGTGGGACTTAACATCTGAGGTCATCAGTCCCCTGGACTTAGAACTACTTAAACCTAACTAACCCAAGGACATCATACACATCTATGCCCGAGGCAGGATTCGAACCTGCGACCGTAGAAGTAGCGCGGTTATGAAAGCTTCGTATAAAATTTCCGAGACGGGCAATCCACACAAAAAGACCTGAATAAGCAAAGGAGAAGAAATCTAGGACTATAGTCTGTCCGTGAAAAGGGAGGCTTTAGAGTCGCTCCTTGGGTGTCTCTCCAAGGACTCATTCGTAAAAGAGAGGAATGTCACTCCGAGGTGTGCGAGAAAGATTGAATGGAAGAAATGATTAGATGCATTAAATGCAAAATGTGAATCCATACAAAGGTGCAGTGGTTAGCCCTGCAGATAGTGATGTAAGAACTAAAATACGGAAAATTTCCTTAGTCTTGAACTAGTACACATTTTAAGGTCGCGGATGTAGTTTATAAAAGTGGTACATTTTAAGCACTCACTGGGCCAAATTACGAAACCAGGTTCCTAATTTGTACCATTTCAGTTTTTTAGTAAACCAAGTAGAGTATTTTTTGAAGTATTTCCATTCTTTAAATCGGATTCCAAGAACAGCGTCCTGAAGTGAAGGGTAGTATAGTTTAAATAAATTTGTGGCTTACTATTTACGCTATAAGAAGTAAAATCTTCAACGAAGTAAAATTTAGGCATCTCTCCCCTATGTCGTACGGAAGTGGAACAACGTTGAAGGCATGAACTGGAGAATGGGGATCAGATAACGGACTGAACTGTGATGTCCTTTAAGGTGCCCGATATTTTACAGTAAAAACGTTCATCGCAGTGGTCTTTCAGTGAAATGTGACGGAAGAAATAAATTTGTTTATGATTCATTTAAGTGATAGTAGTCTGCCAAATACCGCGAGGGTGTAGCGTGTAAGGTAGGAGGGAAATACTACTATAATATTATTTTTTTTTCTCGTTCTCGAGTTTAACTTTTGATGGCAGCTGATAACAGGCTTCATTGTAACAATTGACTTCATACACGCGCAAAAGTTAAGGATGAAAGTAACTTTCGCATGATGTACATACAAAGAAGTGGTACAGTATTGTAAAGAAGGTACCTGAAAGGCTTACGCAATTAGACGAACAGAAATGACACTTTCAATAAATGTTCAGATTTGTTTGAATTCCTAAGGAACCAAACTGCTGAGATCATGGGTCCTTAGACTTACACACTACTTGAACTAACTTATGCTAAGAACAACACACACACTCATGCCCGAGGGAGGACTCGAACCTCCGGCGGGAGTGGTAGCACAATCCGTGACATGGCGCCTCAAACCGCGCGGCCACACCGAGGGGCAATGACACTTTCATTCAAAGACAATAATTCATTGAAGTCACTGCGATTTATGATGATCCACTGGACATTAAAAAAGGCGGGACATTGTTCTTAATAGGGTGTGTGACCACTATGGACGGCATTGCATGCCCTGCAATGTGATTCCATGCTGGCCACAAGGTTAGCAAGGAGTTCTTATGTAGGATGTTCCATTCTTCCACCAGCGCGGCTCGCAGATGCCGAATGGTCGTTGGTGCATGTGTTAGTCTCATCACAACGCATCCCACACGTGCTCGATGGGATTTAAGGTAGGGGAACGGGCAGGCCATTCCATTCGCCGAATATCCTCTCGTTCCAAGAGCTGCTCCATTCTGCGCTGTCTGTGAAGTTGCGCAATATCCATAAAAATTAGGTGAGGGACGAATGCAGCGCTGGAAAGACCAATTGGGGAAGGAGAAAAGAGCTACAATAACGTTGACCAGTAAGTGTTCCGTATTCAAAGATCTAGAGATTAGTACGGCCACGCAGTATTACCTCTCCCCATGCCACAACAGTGGACCAACAAAACGATCCTGTTCGACAACGCTGGACTTAATTTCATATGGAGAAAAGTGGGAACACGTGATGCACACGGCTACGGACGTTGACCGGTGGGGACAGTATTACGCTAAGGGGGACATTCATCTGGGATTCCAAGGGGCCTGTGGTAGTAGCTGAAGGCACTATAATAGCTGAGGACCACGCGAAGGCCGTCAACGTCCCTTCATACTTATTGCCTCCCACCAACGGCGATGGACCAGGATAATTGTCCATGTCACACGGACAGAATTTTGCTAAAATGGTTCTGAGGAGCATGACAGCGAATTCACGTTGACGTCTTGGCCACCAAATACGCCTGATTTGATCCCGATGGAACACAACTGGAACACTCCGCTCCCACTAACCACCGGGCGGTAATTTACAAGAATTGCGTGGCCTGTGCGACGGCTTTTGGTACCACAGCCTCAGGAAACCTACTAAGGGTTTGCCGAACCCATGCTACGCAGTATCATTGGTTCTCTGCGTCCCAAAGGTGGACCAACACACTACTAAGCAGAATCGTAACGTTTCACCTCATCAGTGTAGGTCGCTCAAGAACGAAGCTGGGTTACTGAGCAGGTGGTAGTAATGTTTTGGCTCGTCAGTGTAGGTCGCCCAAAACCCGCCACGTTAGCCGAAAGCGCTAATGCGCTGCTTCGTGGACTCGAGTAGGCGCACCGGCCCGGATCGAATCCGCCCGACGAATTAACGATGACGGTCGGTGTGCCGGCCAGCCTGGATGTGGTTTTTAGACGGTTTTCCACATCCCCCTAGGTGAATACCGGGCTGGTCCCCACGCCCCGCCTCAGTTACAGGGCTCGCAGACATCTGAACACTTTCGCATTATTCCATGGACTACACTAGACGCAGACAGTTGGGGTGGACTAATTCCGTCCCGGCGGGTACGGGGTGGCGGCAGGAAGGGCATCCTGCTACCCCTGAATCTAACATTGCCAAATCCGATTAACTATGCCGACCCTGCGTACCTGCGGGAAAAAGGCACAAGCGAAAGGAAGAAAGAATGACAGTGTAGGTCGCCCAAGGACGAAACTGGATGGGGCGTGACCACAGAAGCAGAAGGGTGCGCGCTGCGGTCTAGACCGGACAGATAGTGAGGCGGCCAGCCCTGTGGGTTGCGCGGGCGTCTGTCATCGGCGCAGTTCCATCCCGGCGGCCGCTACAGTAAACAGTGGGGGGCGTGCTTCCGCGCCGCGACGAGCGATATACGCCGGCGGACGCGTCCCGGACTGCACCACACCACGCCACACAACGGCAAAGCCCAGTAGAGCGCCGCCTCGTACAGTGCAAGCGGCGTGGTTAATACGAGTATTAACCGTCGAAGGCGTGCAGCTCCTCGCTGGGGGTCTTCGGCCACTCACTTCATAAGACTGTTGTTCAAAGCGTAAATAAGCTGTTAAATACGGTTCGGCTATATAAATCATCTTTCACACAGCAACGGAACATGCGCATTTTGAAACTTCCTGATCGATGAAAACTCCTTGCGGCCTAAGGCTCAGCCGGCCGTTGTGGCCGAGTGGTTCTAGGCGCTTCAGTCTGAAACCACGTGGCTGCTACGGTCGCAGGTTCGAATCCTGCCTCGGGCATTGATATGTGTGATGTCCTTAGGTTAGTTAGGTTTAAGTAGTTCTAAGTCTAGGGGACTGATGATCTCAGATGTTAAGTCCAATAGCGCTTAGAGCCATTTGAACCATTCTGAGCTCGGTCGTTGAATTTGGCTTTTTTCGCATTCGATTGCCAGTCCAGCACACAGTTTTACTGAGTCAGGAAGTTTCAAAACAGCATCCACTCCATTGCAATGTGCAAGTTTCATTCTATATGAGAATGCAGGCTTTCTCGGCGAATTTCATCGATGAAATCTTCTCGGGTTATCGCCTGAAGATGGCGTGTCGAAAACTCGTCGAAGCGTTGCAACAACAGGAAGCCATAATTCTCCTGGTAACCCGAGAAATCATCGCCAAGGTTCATTCTGGGAACAAACAGCAAGGCTCTGACTAAGAAGAGGACCGCACCTGCTCGCCATTACTGACTTCGTCCAAGTGTGTGGTGTATGCAGGAAAGTGGCGGAAATGGGAGCTCAAGATGGCCAAGCATTTAGAAAAATTATGGATCGAATCTGGAGAGACGTGAGCCATTTATGTTAACGTAGTTTCGAGGCAGCGGTTGGCGCAGCGAAAACAGCACAGAATGGTTATCCGAGGTTCGTCGTGTCGACTCCTTGTGCGGAAACTTTTTTTCCGTTTTTACCTCGCTTACACTGTAAATAACCGAAATGAAGCTCAATATATTCTATTTATTAATATTTTCAAAAAAGACAAAAAATGGAAAGGCGAAGGAAAATTTGCGACTGCAAATAAATTTCTAAGAAAAGACTGTTCTTAATCGGTCCATGAGGACTTGCGACGGCGCAGCGTGTTTGCTAAGTTCCACTCACCTGGCGGTGGATTTCTTCTTACACGCCCACGCCTCGTTACAGATACTGGCAAGCATTTCTTAACGGAAAAAAAACTACAGAAAGAACAGCTGTTCATGCCATATTCTCAAGTCGTTCTAAAGTTACTTTGGCAGTGGAAGGAAACCGTTAAGTGAAAGGATTTGCGTGCGTAATATTTCACTCTATTACCATAAGCCTGCATACACCAGTCACTACCAAGCCTTACTCAAAACTGCACATACTCTGAAAAGTTCGCACGCACACATCATTCATAACCGTAGCCAGTTTATGGTAATTCTTCACCGAAAGTTTACGAACGGAGTGTTTCCCATAGAATTGCTCGCTCAAACGTTGCTAGTATTAGTCTCACGGGGCAAAATTTTCAAGTTCATGAGTAAGCAACACGCCACGTGATAATTAATGATTCAGATGTCACCAAATGTTCCCAATTTCACACCCAGCGTGTGTTGACTCGAATTTTCTTCTACACTTAACGGCACTTCTCAAACATTTTAGTACCGTAAGATCACAATAGTAACAATTTTCAGAGGAGCACGTATCAATATGTCTGATCACTACGAGATCCAAGTCCGACTCTACTCCTCCTTCTACACAAAAGAAGTTTCTAGTCCCCAAAAAGCACTCGCAAGTATGCTAATTTCTAATTGGCAGAGAAACATCACAGCCAGTCGCAAAGCAGCATCCATGTTAAAAGAATTTCTGAATGACAACTCCTCCTACTCAATAGATGAATTCTTAGATATGAAGTAGTACTTGTAAAGAAATAACAATTAATTATTTTGTTGAAAAAACACTTATGTTAAAGTGACATGTTCCACATCATTACGAAATGTCGTATTCATGATATATGGAACAAGGATTAATGTATGTATGTTTGTACATACTCCACAAACTACTGTGCAACGCATAGCAGTGGGTACTTGCCATTGTGCCACAAATTACGATTTCTTCTCGTTGCATTTGCGTGTGGATAGCACGAAGAATAAATGCTGAAATACCTCTGTGCGTGACATAATTAGTCTAATACACTATGTGATCAGAAGTATCCGGGCACCTCCAAAAACATACTTTTTTCATATTAGGTGCATTGTGCTGCCACCTACTGCCAGGTACTCCTAGTCTGCGACGTCAGTAGTCATTGGACATCGTGAGAGAGCAGAATGGGGCGCTCCGCGGAACTCACGGGCTTCGAACGTGGTCAAGTGATTTGGTATCACTTTTGTCAAACATCCCTAGGTCCACTGTTTCCGATGTGATAATGAAGAGGAAACGCGAAAGGGCACGTACAGCACGGCCGACCTCGACTGTTGACTGAAAGAGACCGCCGACAGTAGAAGAGGGCAGTCATGTGTAATAGGCAGACATGTATCCAGCCCATCACACAGGAATTCCAAACTGTATCAGGATCCACTGAAAGTAGTATGACAGTTAGGCGGGAAGTGGGAAATGTTGGATTTTATGGTTGAGCGGCTGCTCATAAGCCACTCATCACGCCGGTAAATGCTAAACGACGCCTCGCTTGGTGTAAGGAGCGTAAACATTGGACAATTTGGAGTGACAAATCACGGTACACAAAGTGGCGATCCGATGGCAGGGTGTGGGTACGGCAAATGCCCGGTGAACGTCATATGCCAGTGTGTGTAGTGCCAACAGTAAAATTCGGAGGTGGTGGTGTTATGGTGTGGTCGTGTTTTCCACGGAGGGGGCTTGCATCCCTTGTTGTTTTGTGTGGCACTATCACAGCAAAGGCCTACATTGATGTTTTGACCACCTTCTTGCTTCCCATTGTTGAAGAGCAATTCGGGGATGGCGACTGCATGTTTCAGCACGATCGAGCGCGTATTCGTAATGCACGGCCTGTGGTGCAGAGGTTACACGGCAATAACATCCCTTTAATGAACTGGCCCGCACAGAGTCCTGACCTGAATCCTAAAGAACACATCTGGGATGTTTTGGAACGCCGACTTCGTGCCAGGCCTCACCGACCGACGTCGATACCTATCCTCAGTGCAGCACTCCGTGATGAATGGGCTGCCATTCCTCAAGAAACTTCCCAGCACCGGATTGAATATATGCCTGCGAGAGTGGAAGCTGTCATCAAGGCTAAGGGTGGGCCAACACCATATTGAACTGCAGCATTATCGATCGAGGGCGCCAACGAACTTGTAAGTCATTTTCAGCCAGGTGTCCGCATACTTGTGACCACACAGTGTATTATCTTAACAATTCTTACAGCAATGACACATAGAGGGCTTAAGCGATTTCGTACGTTATAATGGGTCTTAAATTTTTTTAGTAGCCATTCGCGTCATAGTTGACGTCTTCAAGAGTCTACCAATTCAGGTTTCTTAGCATCATCGTGACGCTCTTTGTGAAACAAACAAACCTGTGAACATTCGTGCTACTCTTCTTTCTGTACCTTCAGTATTCCCTACTTAATATTGCGCCCATATATATATATATATATATATATATATATATATATATAAGTACTATTCTGCGTGCTGCTTGTCACACTAGTGTAGTAATGTGCGTTGCAGACTGATTGCATTACACCAAGGTATTGGTATCAATTACCTCATTCCAACTGTTCTACAGAGAGATCAAATCATGAGACGGTAAAGAATATTAAAGTAAACCTAATTAAAAATGGAGCAATGGTAAGACTCAAAATACTTGCCCTTTAATATAATTATTTTGGCTTGAGTAAAGATTTTTACGTGAAAAACAAAGATACAATGGGGAACTGTCTTTCTAGAATTTTAGTAAATGCTGCATTTGATAATAACGAAAACAAGTTTTGCAAATATCTTACAGGAGTCGACAAAAACATGGAAAAACGAAAAACGGAACACCTCACGAGCTTAACACGGCATAGGAAAACCGTTGGCTCTCCAAACAGCTTCCTTTAGTCTCAGAGCAGATAAATACAAGATCGGTGATTAGGGACGTGATTAGGGCGAAACTCTCGCTCATTGAGCAAATGGAAGAGAAATTTGGTCGTGATCTTCATGACAGCGACGTCCCGTAATACACTTTAGGTGACTTAAGCAAAATCTTAAGCAGATAGGTGAAGCTGAGTCCGCTCCAACTTTGTACATATCCAACGGTTGCGAAACATGTTTCGATTGTACTGAATGTAGGTTCGTTATGTCACACATATCGTCATAACATTTGTTATTCATCCAGAACCTGGACTTTGTTTACCAGTTATCCCAGAAGCTTCTGGATCTTGACGCTGCCTGTTCTAGCTAGTCATAAAACCAACAGCAAACACGGCAAACACGGGAAGTGAGTACATGGAAATTTGGAAACAGTACATGACTGAAAACACTTTGACAGTCTTCCAAAAACACTGAATATCTGAGGCAGTAATTCTGTCTATGTGCTTAGATTTGGAAAGTTCTTCAAACGAGCAAATAGACACCATATATGTTTGCACTTTTAATATTTTTTTGTGGTATTCAAAAAATTTAAAAACCTCTCTCACACCGGCCTGATTTAGCTTCACTGATCAGGATAGTAAAAACATGCGTATGTTAAGGGAATTTTCATTCACAAAGCAGGCTTATCACATTCAGACAGTTCAATACTGTTCTATCCTGATTAAATTGAGCTTAACTTAAATTCCATAAGGCAGTGAAGCAATTTCGAAGTCTCGGTGCGACGAAAATTGTCAGTCGATCTCCTGAAAACATTTGTAATAATTATTAACTTTCGGTGATCACATGGGGAAGACCGGAGATCTGGATATCTTGAGCATACAAAACGGCAGGTTCGTCCAGTGTAAATCAGACGTTCCCCACTGATCCCGTGCAACACAGCGTAGTAAGCAGATACTGTCAATAATAATTCGTTAAATAATACGCGAACACACTTACTTTGCTGGCCGCGGTGGTCGTGCGGTTCTAGGCGCTGCAGTCCGGTACCGCGGGACTGCTACGGTCGCAGGTTCGAATCCTGCCTCGGGCATGGATGTGTGTGATGTCCTTAGGTTAGTTAGGTTTAAGTAGTTCTAAGTTCCAGGGGACTGATGACCTAAGATGTTAAGTCCCATAGTGCTCAGAGCCATTTGAACCATTTTAGCCACTTACTTTAGTTTAGTTCATGTATTAAATTCCTTCTCATACAGAATCTCATCAAGATGGCGACTAGCTATACAATACATACATATACATCCTCCTTCTTTCACGGCTAATCGGCAAGCATTGCCTCATTCTTTTCAGAAGAGAAAACAGATAGCAGAGAAGCTATTCCATGGAGTAAATGGACGCTCCAAGGAATAATAGGGCTTGAAACTACTTTGCATTGATAATCATCGTATAGTAAGGTTTAGGAATCGGTAAGATAAGAAGAGATATTTCGAGATATGTACTGAGTTATATAATTTATAAAATTTCTGAAAATATCGCGGAGAGACCGCTGCAAGAGACGTTACACACTCTCTGCCATCATGACAATAGAGCTTAGTGTAACCATTGCACAAAATTCTGCTTTAGGAGATGGGACACACGCTAAGTAATACTGCTCCTCTCGGAAGACACAGCAACACTCTTCCCCTGAGCGTCGTTTTAGCAAATCGTCCGTTTGCTGCCAGCTGCAGATGTCCCACGGACAAGCCTCAAGGGCGTGCAAAAGTTTGGGAGTAGCGGCGGGAACTTTTGGATTACGAAAGGCAGAGATGCATAGCTTGGAGCTTTAGAAGAGACCTAAGTACAAAACTCTTCCACCGTGCACATATACCGCTAATTCGCGTAGCAGAGTTGCCGTGATGTGTTAACACTGAAAAGCGATTCACGTTGTACCGGTGCTCTAAGACTGCAGCATTATAGATTTTTGCTTTCCGTGAAACGGACAAGATCACCTATCCTGCCGCTGTGTCTGAGCGGTTCTAGGCGCTTCAGTCTGGAACCGCGCTGCTGCTACGGTCGCAGGTTCGAATCCTGCCTCGGGCATGGATGTGTGTGATGTCCTTAGGTCAGTTAGGTTTAAGTAGTTCTTAGTCTAGGGAACCCATGACCTCAGATGTTAGGTCCCATAGTTCTTAGAGCCATTTGAACAATCACCTTGTAACACGCCCGGGGGTACAATTGGGTGGGGGTACTTTAAACTGTAACTTTTGTCGCTTCTGCTTTTCTTGACCGTGCGCCCTGTCCACACCACGTACCTGATAATCCCGCGGCGGTAGTATTGTCCTGCTTCGCACTGCTGTTGGCTTGCCTGAAATTATCTATCGAAATATGCAAGCGGTTTAGGGGAGCCACTCAACGTAAAAAACAGCACTGTTCGACGTCTGGTATGAACAACTATATTCTGAGACGATTAAAGAAAATCGCAGGTTGCACTGCTTACATTCTAATTCATAAGTGTTTATCCCAATTAATGTATGATTACCAGTCCACAATATGACTCAGACGAGCGTACGCGTAACCGACACGACGCGGGTGATCGTTGATGATGCGGAAGCCGAATGATCGTACGAAAGTCCTTACGCTCGTCACGCATACACAGATATCTGGTACCAGTCCTACTTGACACTAGCAATAAATTTTAACACTGTTCACAAAGTTAAAGTTACAGGTCGCAGTTCTCAGTTGTACGAGCGTGCGCGTAACCGTCGCGACGTGGTTGATTGCTGATGATGCGGAACGCGATGATCGAACGCACGTTCTCACGCTCGCTACAAGACACTGGCACTTAAATGCTCTCTTTCGTGGTAAATAGTGTAACCGATTCACATTAGTTCATTCTTGGAGACCGAACACGGCGCGGATGATTGATGAACGGTGTGACGCGAAACGAGAGGATGCACAAATACGTCATCGGCAGCACTGCTCACTTTTAATTATATCATTACGCACTTTCCTCTGAATCATTTCCATATTCCATCACTTGGAGCAACACTTCAGCTTCCATACTAACAATGCCTGTCACATGCAGAGCTACACACTACACAACATAACAGTTCCGTGTCGCCGGCCGTTGTGGCCGAGCGGTTCTAGGCGCTACAGCCTGGAACCGCGCGACCGCTAAGGTAGCAGGTTCGAATCCTGTCTCGGGCATGGATGTGTGTCATTTCCTTAGGTTAATTAGGTGTAAGTAGTTCTAAGTTCTTGGGGACTGGTGACCACAGATGTTAAGTCCCATAGTGCTCAGAGCCATTTGAACCATTTAAAAAAAATTCCGCGTCCCATGCTCGACTCGACAGACCCGACTGCCCGCAATGATACTCCACAACTAAGCCAGCGATATGACAACACGCTTACAACCTACCTATCCCTCGTTTGGTCCAAAATAGGCAGATACCCGTCCGTTGACTCAAGAATTACTTCTGCTTCTCGAAATTTTTCATTAAACTTGAATAATATAACACACTGTCCAGTCCCATTAATGCGACCATCTGTCAAAAGCATGAATGACAACCTTTCGGAGTGCGGACTGCTGCGAGACATGCAGGAAGAGGGTCAGTGATATTCTGAAGATGCGCTAGGTTTATCGGTTGACGATGCATGGAGCGAACAGCCTGACAGATGTGTTTCCACAAATTTTCGATTGATTTAAATCCGGGGAGTCTGGTGGCCAGGGCAGTATGGTAAACTCAACATGGTGCTCTTCGAACCACACACGTACACTGCGAGTTGTGTGACATGTTCCATTGTCCTGCTGGTAGATGCCATTTTAGCGAGGAAAATCAAACTGCGTGTAGGGAGTTGGACACGGTCCCCAACGGTAGTGTGTTCTTGTATTGATCCATTGTGCTTCCAGCGTAGGGAGATCACCAAGGGAATGCCACAAAAACATTCCCTAGACCGTAACGCTCCCTCCTTGTTTGCTTTCAGACGTTTCAAGCGGTACATGCCAACGGCCTTCTGTTCGATAGTGCATAAAACGTGATTCCTCTGAAATGGCCACCTGTGGCCACTCGGTGGACCTCCAGTTGCGATAGGGCGTGCAAATTCCATCCTCCGTCGCCGATGAACAACTGTGAATATGGCTACATGAACCAAGCACCTGCTGCGGAGGCCCATACGTAGCAGCATTCGCTGGGCGGCCGTTGACGAAACGCCGTTGGTAGCCCCTTGGTTCATCTGGGCGGTCTGTTGCTCAACAGTTGTACTTGTACTCGACCGTACATATCATCGCAGTCGTCGTACACACTTCTCATCCTTGGGCCCTGGCGAACAACAATTGCCTCGGGCCCGGTTTTGCATCCATATCCATTTTGATGATTAAATCGAAACCCTTAGCTGCCGACAGGTGTCGTTGATATACATCAATGGGGACAGGTGAAAATGTGTGCCCCGACCGGGACTCGAACCCGAGATCTCCTGCTTACATGGACGCTCAACAGACATTTCCATGAGAACAAAACGGGAAATCTCCATGGGTCACGAAATTCTATATTGATCCAGAGAACTGTAGCGAAAATGGACGTCTTTAGAGCCATTTGAAACTGTACAAATTCAGTTTGACTCAAAAGTCACCTTGTAACTCTGATGTAAGGCTTGTGAACGAGGTTGTTGTGGATTTGACAGACTAATGAAATGGTTCTCGATTTTATGCCAATCTCATTTTCAAATAAATAGAACTTTCAATTATTAGATTTTCCGTCTTAAGATTACTGCAGTTAAAGAGTATGTTTACTCCACATGTGTTGTGACTTTATTTACAATACATCTTATATGGTCATTCTGGATGTATCGATACATAATACGTTTGTAAATTTTGGTCTTTATAGAGCAAAACCAGTGTTTTCTTCTAAATTTCCCTGTTGTTTACATACTCTGCAAACTACTGCCTTTGTCTTCGTTATAAGCGGAGGTAGAAGTAGAAAAAGAGCTTGTATTCACATCGACTTATGGCAGTTTCTCACCTTTTCTGAAGCCACTTTTTCTTACGCTGCATTGGCGTTACTTCCACTCCTCCTCACTTTGTAAGGTTTCACAACAGAATTAGACCTGTGGTTTCGTGTGTTCCGCACTCAGCACAATGTGATGTCTATTCATTTGTTTTCTGTGTAGGTTGAGAGAGTTGCCAATCTCTGAATGCAATAGTTTTTTTCCCTGCATTCGCATAGGCAGGCGAGTGTATGTCTGTGTGGTATACATACATGTAATGTGTGTGTGTGTGTGTGTGTGTGTGTGTGTGTGTGTGTGTGTGTGTGTGTGTGTGTGGAATAGTATTTGGTGAGAAGGGGTGGTAGCAGATAGAAATCATCTGGGAGAAAATAATCATGGTGAGTGGGAACTGAGTGCTGTGTGTGTGGGGGGGGGGGGGGGGGAGGGGGCAAGAGGAGTGAGTGGCGGTAGCGAGTGGCTGACATCTGTTGAGGTGTGGTCGTATGTTGATATTTAATACTGTTACCTGTGGCTGTGCTCACACATTAGTAGTTTTGTTATGATGAGTGATGATGAGTAAGTAAGCTACTGTGAGCATGATAATGTCAGCTGCCCTCGCGAGTCTGCCTGTTAAAATAAGATAAGCATAGCTCGTGATGTGCGTCCAATCCTCCCACACCCAACTCTTCCTAACGCACGATACGTCGTGCCGCCATGCGCAGTTTCGTTGCAGAGCAATGCGTACAGAGGGGCAAGTGCAGGAGTGTCAACCTGTGCTAAGTCCTATTGGAATAGCTATACATTATACAATGTGTACATTGCACAACGAATAGTGTGGAAGTACAGATTAAACACACCGACGATTGTATAAGTACTGTATTCATTACTTTTAATCGTACCATTAGCACCTATCAGACAAGAAAAGCATTTTCACAAATATGACATAAATCGAAAGTCAAAGAGTAAATTACTTTTCCAAAAATCATATATATTCCGTAATTCGTATAATATTCTTCATATCAGTTCGTATTTGGAGTATACACTTTCTAAAGCAGCCTATGTTTTTCCTGAGGGTTCACACTATCTCCGCACCAGATTTCATGGTAATCGGTTCAGAAAGGTTAGTCGTGATAACGTAACAGAGTTGCTTTCACGTTTTTAGTATTAATGTGGACAAAATTTTTAGTTACCATATCTTTTGTCTCCATTATCAGATTTTGATGGAAAAAACTCTGTACGTTGCTCCAAGGTATGCTAAAGCTGCCTCTGAAAACCACATGAAAGCCATTAGCGTGTTCAGACAGACAGGCCGGCCGCGGTGCCCGAGCGGTTCTAGGCGCTACAGTCTGGAATTGCGCGACCGCTACGGCCGCAGGTTCGAATCCTGCCTTGGGCATAGATGTGTGTGATGTCCTTAGGTTAGTTAGGTTTAAGTAGTTCTAAGTTCTAGGGGATTGATGACCTCAGAAGTTAAGTCCCATAGTGCTCAGAGCCATTAGAACCATCAGACAGACAGACAGACAGACAAAATGGTTCAAATGGCTCTGAGCAGTATGGGACTTAACTTCTGAGGTCATTAGTCCCACAGAACTTAGAACTACTTAAACCGAACTAATCTAAGGACATCACACACATCCATGCCCGAGGCAGGATTCGAACCTGCGACCGTAGCGGTCGCGTGATTCCGGACTGTAGCGCCTAGAACCGCTCGGGCACATCGGCCGGCCGGCCGTACAGACAGACAGATACGACGGTTTTAGTAAAACATTAAATAACGTTACCTTTTTCCGTGATCCAGTTCTGGTAAACTAAATCTATATGGTGACCCAAGTTACACTCAAGTTACATGCTAAAACCCTATGAAAATACTTCTAGTAGTTTTGGAAAAGCGTATTCAGACAGACAGGCACGACACTTCTACAGACTTATTATTAATATAGATTATATTAAGTGGTCCATTAATTTAAACAGTGTGTGGTTTGCCAGGTTGGTCTCATCATTCATGAATTTCTTGTTTTCTGTCATAGTTTTTTTTGAATATGTTAGTTTTCGTGCAGGGTGATAATGTTCTTTTTTTTTGTTTGGTCTTACGATTTCTCTCTCCTCCTCTCCCCCTTACACACACACACACACACACACACACACACACACACACACACACACACAGCCGGGATGGTTCCTTTGAAATGGCACGGCCGATTTCCTTCCCAATCCTTCCCTAACCCGATCTTGCGCTCCGTCTCTAATGACCTCGTTGTCGACGGGACGTTAATCACAAACCACCATCACCACCACACACACACAAATATGAAAAATAAAAGAACTATTCCGTTCACAGGTTGGCAACGCTCAAAACCTACACCGAAAAAAAAAAGAAAAAACAGATATGAACGCTGTGCTGTGTGCTGAACTCATGAAACCACAGTTCTAACACTGTTTTGAAGTTTTACAAAGTGAGATGAAGTGAAAATGACACCAATGCAGCGTAAGAAAAACAGCTTTCAATAAAAAAAAATGCCGAAACATTTCCGTGAGTGGAGGTGAAACCAAGTTTCTTTAGACTTCAATCTCCGCTAACAAGGAAGGATAAAGCAGTGATTTGAGAGTATGCCTACAAGAGAGAAGTTTATAAGGCAATACTGTTTTTTATCTATGGAGACCAAAATGGACTAACGTATTATGTACCCATATTTTCGGAATGACCACAGAAGATGCTTTGAAAGCAAAAGCGAAACATGTATGGTGTAAAAATACCCATTAATTGCAGTAAGCTTAAGAGTTGGGTTGTTTTGGGGGAGGACACCAGACAGCGAGGTCATCGGTCTCATCAGATTAGGGAAGGACGGGAAAGGAAATCGGCCGTGCCCTTTCAAAGGAACCATCCCGGCATTTGCCTGGAGCGATTTAGGGAAATCACGGAAAACCTAAATCAAGATGACCGGACGCGGTATTGGACCGTCGTCCTCCCGAATGCGAGTCCAGTGTGCTAGCCACTGCGCCAAGCTCAAGACGGGAAAAATAAGGAACAATTTATTGTAACAGCTTCTGCGGAAGATTGCCATGCAAACACACACAAATAGCAGTTTACTTTTGAGAAGCCTCTCATTAATAGCACGAGACTCTCGAAAGTGGATCCGCATCTCATTCTCACTGGATCGGAAGATAACAGGTGCTTAACAGAAGATGAGCCTTTTAGTGAGAATGTCGCGTAGCAGTGTTCTCTGGAGACGCCCGGCCAGCCTTGTGTAAGGGAGCGAATGTGTTCCGCGGTACGGGAACTGCGCTAGGAGGACCCCAGCATGAGGTCATCAGGCGCTGCAAGACGCGGCCCCTGCCTGACCTTAATGAAATTCCAGCGTCTGCGGTGAGGCATCCGTCACGCGGTGTAATTCTGCTGCCATTAACAGTTTCATTTCCAGGCGCCCCGCGGCCGGGACGGAGCGCACCATTTTAATAACCCCGGCGCCCTCCATCCGTGGCAGCTGACAATTTTTATCAATATCCTCCCCTGCACCCTCCTGCACGCTCCTTCCCCCTTCCCCCTGACCCCTGCCTCCTGCTCTGCCCTCCAGAAACGCGAAGCGTTTTTAAGAGGAAGGCGACCCCGGTCGTCTGACGCTCGGGATGTCACCTCAGAGAGGGTTGGTTGGACCTTCCGATGCCAGACTGTAGCGTGAACGGAATTTATTATTCGAGGAAGTCTAAGTGGAGCAGAATAAAACTGAGTTAGCTGTCCTGTCTGCTATCGCTTCCCTATTGTTGTTGTTGTTGTTGTTGTGGTCTTCAGTCCTGAGACAGGTTTGATGCAGGTCTCCATGCTAATCTATCCTGTGCAAGATTCTTCATATCCCAGTACCTACTGCAACCTACATCCTTCTGAATCTGCTTAGTGTATTCGTCTCTTGGTCTCCCTCTACGATTTTTACCCTCCACACTGCCGTCCAATACTAAACTGGTGATCCCTTTATGCCACAGAACATGCCCTACCAACCGGTCCCTTCTTCTTATCAAGTTGTGCCACAAACTCCTCTTCTCCCCTATCTTATTCAATACCACCTTATTAGTTACGTGATCTACCCATCTAATCTTCAGCATTCTTCTGTAGCACCACATTTCGAAAGCTTCTATTCTCTTCTTGTCCAAACTATTTATCGTCCATGTTTCACTTCCATACATGGCTACACTCCATACAAATACTTTCAGAAACGACTTCCTGACACTTAAATCAATACTCCATATTAACAAGTTTCTCTTCTTCAGAAACGCTTTCCTTGCCATTGCCAGTCTACATTTTATATCCTCTCTACTTCGACCATCATCAGTTATTTTGCTCCCCAAATAGCAAAACTCCTTTACTACTTTAAGTGTCTCATTCCCTAATCTGATTCCCTCAGCATCACCCGAGTGAAGACGACTACATTTCATTATCCTCGTTATGCTTTTGTTGATGTTCATCTTATATTCTCCTTTCAAGACACTGTCCATTCCATTCAACTGCTCTTCCAAGTCCTTTGCTGTCTCTGACAGAATTACAATGTCATCGGCGAACCTCAAAGTTTTTGTTTCTTCTCCATGGATTTTAATACCTACTCCGAATTTTTCGTTTGTTTTCTTCACTGCTTGCTCAATATACAGATTGAATATCATCGGGGAGAGGCTACAACCCTGTCTCACTCCCTTCCCAACCACTGCTTCCCTTTCATGTCCCTCGACTCTTATAACTGACATCTGGTTTCTGTACAAATTGTAAATAGCCTTTCGCTACCTGTATTTTACCCCTACCACCTTAACAATTTGTAACAGAGTATTCCAGTCAACATTGTCAAAACTTTCTCTAAGTCTACAAATGCTAGAAACGTAGGTTCGCCTTTCCTTAATCTTTGTTCTAAGATAAGTCGTAAGTTCAGTATAGCCTCACGTGTTCCAATATTTCTACGGAATCCAAACTGATCTTCTCCGAGGTCGGCTTCTACCAGTTTTTCCATTCGCCTGTAAAGAATTCGTGTTAGTATTTTGCAGCTGTGACTTATTAAACTGATAGTTCGGTAATTTTCAAATCTGTCAACACCTGCTTTCTTTGGAATGGGAATTGTAATATTCTTCTTGAAGTCTGAGGGTATTTCGCTGTCTCATACATCTTGCTCACCAGATGGTAGAGTTTTGTCAGGACTGGCCTCCCAAGGCTGTCAGTAGTTCTAATGGAATGTTGTCTACTCCCGGGGCCTTGTTTCGACTTAGGTCTTTCAGTGCTCTATCAAACTCTTCACGCAGTATCATATCTCCCACTTCATCTTCATCTACATCCTCTTCCATTTCCATAATATTGTCCTCAAGTACATCGTCCTTGTATAGACCCTCTATATACTCCTTCCACCTTTCTGCTTTCCCTTCTTTGCTTCCCTATCAACAGATAAAAGAAATCTTACGTGCAGGTCGCCTATTCCGTGAGCAGTGCAATATCGGAGATTGACCCTACAGCAGGTGTATTCGGCACAAAAAGTTACAGAGAAGGCCATAAACACGTAACAGAAAAGCTGCAGATCAATGAAAAAATTGGAGGTTGAGAAAAACAAAAATTGTAAAAAGATGTGTATTTTTGAGATTTTAGGATCCGTCTGAATTGCGAAAATCATAATTTTTGCAAATATATTTTATAATTTATATTTTAGATTTTTGCTGTTTGTTTAGTGGATATTGTTATTACTTCCAAGTTAGTACAATGGATTCTCATTTGGAAGGACGACGGTTCGGTCATCCTGATTTAGGTTTTCTGTGATTTCCCTACATTTCTTAAGCCAAATGCTGGGATGGTTCCTTCTCCATTCTTCCCCAATCCGAGATTGTGCTCCGTCTCTAATGACCTCTTTGTCGATTGGACGTTAAACTCTAATCTCCTGGTATTACTTCCAGCAGGATCTATTCCCCTTGCCGTAGTGTAAGTATCTGGTGGTCGTTGCTTGTCGTTCAATGTCTTTACTTCATTTTGTTCCTCGCAGGCTGCCATCACGGTATTGACGTCATTAGTGACAGTTTAATACAGATTCACTATTATATTTTCCTTAAAAGTTTTAGGATACAGTACGTGGACATCCCATATTCCTTGTTCTTATTTGATTATTCGCGCATTCCCCATAAGACCACCGATTCTTCGGTTGCGCCGGCGCATCATCTGCGCATGAACGAGACCTCCATGGTCCGGCTGTTTATTTATATGATGTCAGAATTTCAAAGTACGCTGTAGCGTCCCGTGTTCAGGGAATGCGTATAGACTGAAACTGTGATATGTGATAACTTCATTTATATCTCCTTATCCGTTAATAAACTACTTGCTTCACACACATTGCCCAGATTTTTTTGGACTCTTGCCCCACATCGATGCATGTTCTTTAAACTAGTCGCTCATTGGATCTTTATAGTCATGATGATTTTGATTCATTGACGTACCGCCATTTAGCTGTTTGTTAGTTTGGAATTATGGCCAAGTTGCGTGAGTACAGTTTTCTCTTTTTGCGTGTTTTTAAAATCCAATTGTAGTACCCACAGGCGATAAACTAGTGGTTCCAGAATATCACTAAATATTCATATTACACTATCTAGTCACGTTAACATGATCACCTGTCAGATGGCTGGATAACCACGTTTCGCAGCACGGACCGCTACTAGACGTGCAGGAAGAGAGTCATGAAGGTTCCGGAAGGTACCGACAGGGATGTGGGGTCATGGACACCCCAGTGCTGTGGCCAGTTGCGCTCGGTTTCTCGGTTGATCACCTCTTGCCACACAGTTGACATCCTGTTGCGCTGTTGTCAAGCAAGTTTCAGCCCTCGTCGTCGATGAAAAGCAGTCAGCATCGGTGCACGAATCAAGCACCTGCTGCAGAGGCGCAACCGCAGCAAAGTTTGCTGAACGGTCGTTGAAGAGAAGATGTTGGTACCCCCTGTGTTCATCTGGGCGGTCAGTTGCTCAATAGTTGCACGTCTGTTCAACCGTACACATCTCTGCACCCATCATCTGTGCTCCGGGTGCATCACAGTTGCCTCGGCGATGGTTTTGGGTAGCGCCATTTCACGTGCACGGCATAGTTTTTACCACAGAGGCACTCGAATAGTTTACAGACTTGCTTCCATCCTTGGCCCGAAATCCAATGATCATATCCTTTTGAATTACACATAAATGACTCCGTTTCCGCATGACGATAACTACTGCACTGTTATCATCGTCCCACAACACGCTTTATATCCCCTCCACCGCTAATGCTGCCACCTGGCGTCTGTGTGAGGTTTTTGCACGACGATACCGATCATAGATGGTGGTCACATTAATCTACATCTACATGGATACTCTGCAATTCACATTTAAGTGCCTGGCAGAGGGTTCACCGAACCACCTTCACAATTCTCTATTATTCCAATCTCGTATAGCGCGCGGAAATAATGAACACCTATATCTTTCCGTACGAGCTCTGATTTCCCTTATTTTATCTTGGTGATCGTTCCTCCCCATGTAGATCGCTGTCAATAAAATATTTTCGCATTCGGAGGAGAAAGTTGGTGATTGGAATTTCGTGAGACGATTCTATCGCAACGAGAAACGCCTTTCTTTTAATGATGTCCAGCCCAAATCCTGTATCATTTCCGTGACACTCTCTCCCATATTTCGCTCTAATACAAAACGTGCTGCCCTTCTTTGAAGTTTTTCGATGTACTCCGTCAGTCCTATCTGGTAAGGATCCCACACCGCGCAGTAGTATTCTAAAAGAGGACGGACAAGGATAGCGTAGGCAGTCTCCTTAGTAGATCTGTTACATTTCCTAAGTCTCCTGCCAATAAAACGCAGTCTTTGGTTAGCTTTCCCCACAACAATTTTCATGTGTTCCTTCCATTTTAAGTTGTCCGTAACTGTAATACCTAGGTATTTCGTTGAATTTACGGTTTTTAGATTAGACTGATTTACCGTGCAACCGAAGTTTAACGAATTCCTTTTAGCACTCATATGGATGACCTCACACTTTTCGTTATTTAGGGTCAACAGCCAATTTTTGCACCATTCAGACTTCTTTTCTAAATCGTTTTACAATTTGTTTTGATCTTCTGATGACTTTATTAGTCGATAAAAGACAGCTTCATCTGTAAGCAACCTAACACGGCTGCTCAGATTGTCTCCCAAATGGTTTGTATAGATAAGGGTCTTACCTACCTTCGGAAACGCCAGAAATCACTTCTGTTTTACAGGGATGACTTTCCGTCAGTTACTACGAACTGTGACCTCTTTGACAGGAAATCACAAATCCAGTCACTTAACTCAGACGATATCCCATAAGCACGCAATTTCACTACAAGCCGCTTGTGTGGTATAGTGTCAAAAGCCTTCCGGAAATCCAGAAATAGGAATCGATCTGAAATCCCTTGTCAATACCACTCAACACTTCATGTGAATAAAGAGCTAGTTGTGTTTCACAGGAACGATTTCTTCTAAACCGATATTGACTGTGTGACAATAGACAGTTTTCTTCGAGGTAATTCATAATGTTTGAACACAATGTATGTTCCAAAATCCTGCTGCATATCGACTTTAACGATATGGGCCTGTAATTTAGTAGATTAATGTGACTGGACCGTGTACAACTGGCATTTGTCTGTCAATCCTTGCGATTTAAGAAATATACAGTCGACCAGTGATCACTATAACTGGTTTCGTAATTTTGCCTCCAGCATAAATCCGCGATTAGAAATGTTTTCCGTGAGTAAGTACTCTTCCTTTGTAAGGGGCTCGATAATTCACCTGTTGTGTAGGTGATACATTGCCGAAAAGACTCAGGTTCACAAGTCGCCGACTTCGGCACATGATGCAACGATGATGTGGCGTGTGATATCATACACACGCTGACAGAATAGAACAAAGCACTGACAATATTTATTTGAACGTATAGTGACAACAGAAAATTGGTGTCAGAGAGCGACTCTATCCGGGGTTCCTTGCATATCGCAAGCAGTCGCCTCAACCATTTGGATGTCTGAGTATGCTTCTTGATTTGACTCAAACTTTTACTGTCATTGATGTTTCCACCTGGGTTTTCCGAATACTATTAGCAGAAGCTTCGTCATGGGGTATGTGGGAATAAAATAGCACCACTACTAACCAAGTGTAGTCTGTGGAATAAGTGGAAACATTAGCGACAGTTAAAATTTGAGCGAAGCCTGAGACAAGTGCTGAAGTAGCCTGCAGCTCAAGTGATAGAACAAGACAGGCTACAGAAGCCATGCCCAAAACTTTCTGAATGTAATACCGTCAACTACATGACTTATTTCCACAACAAACCGTCACAACCGTTCCTTCTGAGACTTCGAAGCTCTCCAGTGCCCAAGCCTTGCGTTGCGGATGTGAGTTCCTCGTTCAGAACCGATCAGTTCCCCTTCCCAAGCAACGTACTAAGCGTTGAAACTTCCTGGCAGACTAAAACTGTGTGCCGGACCTTGACTCGAACTCCGGACCTTTGCCTTTCGCGGGCAAGTGCTCTACTAACTGAGCTACCCAACCACGACTCAAGACCAGTCCTCACAGTTTTAATTCTGCCAGTACCTCGTCTCCTACCTTCCAAGTTCACTGTTTCATTCTGCGTACTAAGCGTTGTCGTAGTCTTTTTGAGGAACCCTGTATATTCGTCTAAACAATATCCTACTCCGTTGCCTCACAGTAACAGTTTCAGTTCTATGGTTGATACGACACAGTTAAAGTTTTTTCACATCAAAGCACAGTTCTCGAAATGTTTGGCTCTGATACCGTACACACTCATTGTTTCACCAATGACCAAGCGATTTGCGTCTATTACACGTGCGACAACTGCCTCATTTCATCCACGCATAAAAGCAGAGAAAAGTTCACTGTTTACTCAGTATTAATTACTGTCTGTTTTGCACTTCACACGATACCTATCGGTCTGTAAGCATCAGAAACACACGATCGTGTATCTTCGAATTTTACCATCCTTAGTATGACTGTAGACTTTGGAATAACAACTGCACACGTTTTCACGCTTACAGTACGGAGTACAGTTTTTGTTGCGATATTTCTCTCATACTCGCAAACGCCAAATTGACGCTATACAAGTTCAATTGGGCGTCAAGTTTGTTTTGTGATTTCCAATTTCCATGTTACGACAGTTAAATACTTGACAGATTTTTCAATTAATAAAGTGAATTTTACGTTTTATTATGACTCGACAAACAGCTTTGCAATTGCTTTTTCCCTATCCAGTTGCTCCGGGCGACAATAGCAGTTTGAAAATTGATTCAGTCCGCTAACTTTGCCTTTGACGGCTACAGAATTGAATTTTCGTTTCCGAAGCGATGATTAGCGCTCAAAACTCGTTTCGAAGACTACTTTAGCGATTATTGTGCTTCGTCGGTTTTGATAATATCCACGCCGCATTACACACACGCGCAAGCGCTCTCTCTCTCTCTCTCTCTCTCTCTCTCTCTCTCTCTCTCTCTCACACACGCACGCGCGCGCACACACACACACACACACACACACACACACACACACACACACACAGCAGATTGTCTCGATTGGGAGGGGGGGGGGGGGCGAAATACGGTTTCTGCACCCACTCCCCAAAATTGACCCAAGATGCACACTACCTATAGGCGGAATCAGTAACAAAAATTATGCGTCATGTCAGCAAATAAGCTGTTAGCATTTTGGTAGACTGCAATTCTTGCTTAAAACTGAATCAAACTGTCGTATTCTTGAAGCTACTGTCTCTCAAAGAATGTTAAAAGGCTTATAATTCCTACTACATTCTATCCTGTCCTAAGTTTCCTCGAAGGAAAGGAAGATCTTGTAACTGGGAATGGTTTGTGTCTTATCTTAGCCTTCATTACGAAGATAAGAGTGAGAGTGATCTCTACTAACCCTACGGTAGGTCTGTCCACATAGTGAGTACTACAATACCATCTGCTGACAGATCAGGTGGTAGCTATAACCACTTTACCAGTAATTATCGTTTCACTCAGGTTTCTAGGTCGAACGGGAAACGCTCTGAGAGCTCGTGACGTTCCACATTGAGAGGAATAAAGATGTACAAGAACTAAAGACCTGGATTAAGGGCAGCGATACCTGGCTGGCGCCAGAGATACCAAACGAAGACCTGGAAACTCTGGCTCACATGAGACATTGTGCTGCAAATAACAAAATCCTCGCCGCGCGGTCTCAGGTGCCTCTCCACGGTTCGCGCGACTCCCCCCGTCGGAGGTTCGAGTCATTCCTCGGGCGTGTGTGTGTGTGTGTGTGTGTGTGTGTGTGTGTGTGTGTGTGTGTGTGTGTGTGTGTGTGTTTTGTCCTTAGCGTAAGTTAGTTTAAGGTAGATTACGTAGTGTGTAAGCCTAGGGACCGATGACCTCAGCAGTTTGCTCCTATAGGAACTTACCACCACAAAATCCTCCATTTTCTGTAATTATGCCTGATTCAGAGACTGAAGGTGGCTGAAGAAATATGTCAAGATTTTATACTACTTCATTAAGTTCAGAGTGCTTAGCTGTAATACATATAGCATGACGAAGCTGTTAGTGAATGAGTCACATCTGAAGATGGCAGTAAATTGCCGAAACCGGTAATGTTATCATTATAATTACAAGGGCGACCTTAACGTAATAAGTAATTATTATACAAACATTGACAGGGATGCATACTTATCTTTTGTCATTATGTGAATTATTAAAAGAAATTCAGATTCAGATTTAGGTTTTACGTGATTTCCCTCAAGGCGAATGCTGAGATGTTCCCTTGAAAGAACATAGTCCATTTCCTTTCTTTATCTACTGTATTCTGCGAACCACTGTAAAGTGCATCGGAGATGGTATTTCCCACATACACGTAGTAACGTTTCTTTCCGGTACAATCATTTACGTGTGACGGCAAAAATGACTGTTTAAATACCTCTGTACACGCTGTAATTAGTCGTCTTCGCGTTACGTAGCTGAAGATTATGTCTAGATGCTTCACATAATACTGGTTATTGACACTTCGTATAGACTCTCGTGGGAGAATTTGAGTATATCTTCAAGCGTCTGCCAGTTCAAGTTCGTTAGCATCTCAGCAACATCCCCCTGAGAGTCAAACAAACGGCTGACTATTAGTTCTGCCCTTATTTGAATACGTTCATTATCCCTGTTAGTCCTATCTGATATGACTCCCGCACCCTTAAGGGATATTCTGAGAAGATATGTTTTGTAAGTAGTCTTCTTTGTAGAATGTCTGCATTTTCCAAGTATCTTTCCAAGGAACGGAAGCCTAGTCGATCTCTCCCTGTTACACTCATGTAATGTATACACTCATGTTACACTCATGTATATGAACGAGTTGACAGATTCCAAGCGTGAGGATGTTAAACCCAATCTCCCTTCCTTCCTTCTATCTATGTGTGACTTACTGATACTGTAGGCGTAGGATACTTCTCTTTGAGAAATATGCAATTTTACATTTCTGAACATTTAGAACTAGTTGTCAGTCTTTGTACCACTTTGAAATCTTATCAAGACCTGACTCAATATTTGAGCAGATTTTTCAGGCTATACTTCTGCACAGATAAGTGAATCATCTGAAAAAATCTGAGATCACAATTAGTATTACCTGACACTTCATTCGTTTATAGTGTGAACAGCAAGGGACCCCCAAACATTATGCAGGAGTACGCCTGAAATTACTTCTTCGTCTATCGATGACTGCCAGTTCAAGATAACATGCTGAGTTCATCACACTATGAAACACCCAACCCAGTCACAAATTTTGTTTGATATCCCATTTGGGCGCTTTTTTGTTAGTAAACATAGCTTGATACCGAGTCAAATGCTTTTGTCCCGGCGGAGGTTCGAGTCCTCCCTCGGGCATGGGTGTGTGTGTTTGTCCTTAGGATGATTTAGGTTAAGTAGAGTGTAAGCTTAGGGACTGATGACCTTAGCAGTTAAGTCCCATAAGATTTCACACACATTTGAACATTTTTTTTTTTTCAAATGCTTTTCGGAAGTCACGAAATGCTGTATCCACCTGATGTCCGTGATCCAAGGCTGAGCAAAAAGCGAGTTGAATTTCACGTGATCAGTATTTCCGGAAGCCATTATGGTTGGCATGCAAGAGATCATTCTGCTCCTGATCGCTTATGTTGTCTGAACTCATAATATGTTGTAGGATTTTACAACACATGGACAGCAATAATGTTAAAGGATAGGTTTATGGATCGCTTCTGCTATCCTTCTTGCAGACGTGTATGTGATCTGTGCTTGACTTCGAACCACTTGACACAGTTCTTTCTAAATCTTCATATACACTTCGTAAACTACCACGCGGTGCATGGCGGAGAGTACCTTTTGCCACTATTAGTTATTCTCTTTCCTGTTTCACTTACAAATGGAGCGAGGGTTAAACAGCTGTCTATATGCCTCCATACGAACTCTAATTTCTCTTATCTTGTTTTCGCAGTCCTTAATGCCAGATGTACGTTGTCAGTAATGCAACTGTTCTGCTGTCAGCCGCGAATGTCGCTCCTCTAAATTTTCTCAACAGTGTTTCAGAAAAGAATATCATCTTCTCTCCAGGTATTCCCATTTCAGTCTACGGAGCATTTCCACAATACTGCTTGTTGATCGAAACAACCGATAACAAATCTATCAGCACGCCTCTGAAATCCGACCTGGTGGGATTCAGAAACAGTCCGGCAGTACTCAAAAATCGGCCACACAAGTGTTCTATACGCTGTCCCTTTTATAGAGTCATCAGAGACAAGGCTATCGTCCGGAGTGCTCCAGGGAAGTGTGATAGCACCGCTGTAGTTCTCCATATATGCAAACGGTTTGGCGCACAGTGTGGGCAGCAGTCTGCGGTTGTTTGCTGATGATGCCGTGGTATACGGTAAGGTGTCGAAGTTGAGAGACTGTAGGAAGATACAAGACGACTCGGACAAAATTTCCAGTTGGTGTGATGAATGGCAGCTAGCCATGAACGTGGAAAAATGTAAGTTAATGCTGTTGAGTAGAAAGATCAAACCTGTAATGTTCAGATACAGTATTACTAGTGTCCTGCTGGACACAGTCAAGTCGTTTAAATATCTGGGCGCAACGTTGCAAAGCGATATGAGGTGGAACGAGCATGTGAAAACTGTGGTAGGAAAGGCAAATGATCGACTTCGGTTTATTGGGGGAAAGAGTGTTTCACTTACAAAGAAGACCGCATATAGGACGCTGCTGCGACTTATTCTAGAGCACTGCTCCAAATGTTTGGGATCCGTACCAGGTCGGACTGAAGGAATACATCGAAGCAATTTTTGATTGCTCTGGGAGATGGATCATCGAAACTGCAACACATGAAATATTTAAAAAAAATGTGTGTGAATTCCTAAGGGACCAAACTGCTGAGGTCACCGGTCCCTAAACTTACATTCTACTTAAACTAACTTACTCTAAGAACACCAACAACAGCCGAATGTAGTGGCCGCGCGGTTTTAGGCGCTTCAGTCTGGAGCCGCGCGACCGCTACGGTTCGAATCCTGCATCGGGCATGGATGTGTGTGATGTCCTTAGGTCAGTTAGGTTTAGGTAGTTCTAAGTTCTAGGTGGCAGCATAATGCATATGCACACATACCGTGGCAGCATCACTATAAAGATGGCCGCCCCACTTGCGACTTGCACCAGGGAAGAATAACGTTCTGTTATTCGGTTTTTGCGTAGTGAAGGTGTGAAACCTATTGAAATTCATCGACGAATGAAGGTTCAGTACGGTGATGCATGTTTGTCACATCAGCATGTTTACGAATGGAGTAGGAGGTTCGCAAATGGTGTGACTTCAGTGGAAGATGCTCCTCGTCCAGGTCAGGCAGAACAAGTTGTGACTCCACAGAACATTACAGCAGTTGAAGCCATAGTGAAGGAAAACCAACCGCCGAGTGACGCTGAATGACATTGCAGCATGTTTACAGATTAGTCATGGGGTCAGTACACCACATTGTAAATGATGTGCTCCAGTTTCACAAAGTGTCTGCAAGATGGGTGCCACGGCAGCTGACTCCTGAAATGAGAGAACGACTTGTTGATGCTTGTGAAGAACTACTTCGGTGCTTTGAACGAGAAGGTGATAGCTTCCTTGCAAGAATCTTTACTCGGGACGAATCCTGGGTTCACTTCCACCAACCGGAAACGAAGAGAGCGAGCAAGGAATGGCGCCATTCCTCATCACCAAAACCAAAGAAGTTTCGAACAGAACCATCAGCAGGGAAATGTTATGCTGACTCTCTTTTGGGACGAAAAAGGCGTCATTTTGGAGCATTACATGCCTAGAGGGACCACTGTCACCAGTGAATCATACACAGATCTCCTAAAACATGATCTGCGGCCTGCAATCAAATCAAAGCGGTGTGGATTGCTGTCATCAGGTGTCCTTTTGCAACATGACAATGCAAAGCCCCACACTGCCCGTACAATAGTTGCAACAATCACAGACCTGCATATTGAGTGTCTTCCTCATCCACCATACTCACCAGACCTTGCTCCAAGTGATTTCCTTATGTTTGGACCACCCAAAGACGCAATGGGAGGAAAGAAGTTCCGTTCTGATGAAGAGGTATGCCACACGGTGCAAGAGTGGTTGCGCGGACTACCAAAAGAATTTTTTTCTAAAGGAATTAATGCACTTTGTAACCTCTGGAGGACTTGCATTGAGCGTGGGGGAGATCATGTTGAAAAGTGATACAGCTTTGTACCACTTCCGCACAATAAATAATATTTAAAAAAATATTTAAGGTTTTCATTTGACTCACCCTCGTATCATTTGACTCACCCTCGTATCATTTAGCTACAAGAAAATAACTTCGACGGACCATCGAATGGAGATTCAAAAAGAACCAAGCAGAATTCGCAGTTCGTATAACGAATTGCAGCTTTCTAAATCTTAACTGCTTAAATTTTGAATAAAAATCGTCAATGAAGGCGGCCGAAAACTTCCGGCATAACGAGTCACCCTCGTTCGCCAGACGGCCTCGTCAAAGAGGGCGAAAGAGCGTACAGAAGTTTTGGGACACTCTCTTGCCTCGGGAATGGGAAACTGCCCCTAAAACTCGGAAGAAACAACAACTAATCAGCGCCATGAGGTTACGGAAGGGAATTCAAATCACTTCATCAAAGAGACACGCCCCATCCGTTGTCGCCGAGAGGTTCTAGGCGCTTCAGTCCGGAACCGCGCTGCTGCTACGGTCGCAGGTTCGAATCCTGCCTCAGGCATGGATGTGTGTGATGTCCTTAGGTTAGTTAGGTTTAAGTAGTTCTCAGTGTATAGGACTGATAACCTCAGATGTTAAGTCCCATAGTTCTTAGAGCCATTTGATCCAAAGAAACACGATGTGTATTGACAAGACTTGTGGCCTGTAATTCATGATAGCTCGCCATTGGAAAAAGTTGCCCATTCGGGAGGCGACTGCCGAAGGGGAGATCACCATGAGTAATTACATTTAGACAGCCAGATTTTCAGGTGACTGTAGAACGATTCTACTGCTGCCACCGTACGTAATTTCGCCAAAGGACCATGAAGATAAGGGGAGAGAAATTAGGGTTTGTACGGAGGCATATAGACTGTCAGTTTTGTATCGCTCCATCAGCGAGTGGAACAGCAGAGGGAATTACTAGTTTCTTGATAACTCTTCTTATGTCTTGACCACACTTTTATTTTTCAGCAACATTACGCGTTTCGACTTTACGTCACTTTCAAGGGCAGTGTCATGTCAGTTATATAAAATTTTTCGTAGTATCATTGCATCGTGTCAACATTCTCGATAACGAGACAAGTGTAAATGTAAGGTCGAAACGCGTAGGTTGTTGAAAAATAGTCGTCTCACAGCAATTTTCATGCAAATTGCGGGAATCACTAGTAATGGTACAAGGTACCCTCCGCCATGCACCACACTGTAGCTTGCGGGTTACGTATGTAGGTGTAGATGAAATGGGAGCTACACGAGCTGCATGTCCGAGCCTGTGCGCCGTCTCTAAGTGAACTTGTCGCCTCACGGTGCGTTCTTCCCTGCTCTCCCTTGCTCGCCGCTGCCGACCACCTCGCAGCACGCCCCCTGAAGGCAGGTGGTCCCGGCCGGCAAGTAGCCGCGCGCCGGACTCGCCTCAGTGACACCCGCCGTCAATATTTGCCTGACAGGACGCGCCCTCTGCCCCGCGCCCGCCCCCGCAGTCAAAACTATTTACAGCTGTTTGTTTTAAGGAGCCCCTGGTCTGGCGCGGCGCACCGGCACACGGCCGCCTTTGTGCCGGCGCCCCCGCTGTTTGCCGTGGGGGCGGCGCCCGTCTCCACCTCCGCCTCCCTAATTGGTACTACCGATGCGGGGGACCCGTCCGCTACTCTAAATATCGACGAGTATGCGGCGGGCCAGTGTTTGCACGCCGTCCCGTGCACCCAACCCCCTCCCCCCCCCCCCTCTCCCCCTAACCTCCTGGCTTAAGGAGCGACTGCACCCAGCGCGGCGATTACGGCGTTAAATCATGCAGCGACTGCTCACGAGGGGGACACGTCCGCGCGTCCCCATTGTCTTCATGCCAACGAGTTTCAGACGGGGAAGGTCTCAGAACTTCAGCCAGTTACTTTCAGCTCACAAACGCGTTTTCACTGCGTCCCATGACTTCTCGACACCTTGTTCTCAAGTATCACTTGATGAAACTCTGTTTCTTGTCACTGTCACGCACGGTGCTGGCAGAGAGAGAGAGAGAGAGAGAGAGAGAGAGAGAGAGAGAGAGAGCGTGAGAGCGTTGGCTACTGCGCTTGCAAAGTTCTCGAATTTCCGTCTGTATATCCCGTCAACGTTTGCTGTATCTTTCCTAAATCGATTTGGACGAATGCTGGGATGGTTCCTTTGAAAGTACATGGCCGTCTTCCTCCACGTCTGTTTATGTACTCATCGCTATTCATAGTGCGTTGTTTTACACTGTTTTTGACCACTTCACTGTTTCTATTCAAGACGTAATGGACACAAATACGTCAAATGGTTCAAATGGCTCTAAACACGATGGGATTTAACATCTGAGGTCATCAGTCCCCTAGACTTAGAACTACTTCATCCTAACTAACCTAAGGACATCACACACATCCATGCCCGAGGCAGGATTCGAATCTGCGACCGTAGCAACAGCGCGGTTCCGGACTGAAGCGCCTAGAACCGCTCGGCCACAGCTGCCGGCTACAAGTAGGTCAGGTGTACATGCCTATGTCACAAGCGGAAGTTGGAGATACAGAAAAAATTATACGACAATATTGAACGTGTCCGAGTGGTTCTAGGCTCTACAGTCTGGAACCGCAAGACTGCTACAGTCGCAGGTTCCAATCCTGCTTCGGGCATGGCTGTGTGTGATGTCCTTAGATTAGTTAGGTTTAAGTAGTTCTAAGTTCTAGGGGACTGATGACCTCAGAAGTTAAGTCCCATAGTGCTCAGAGCCATTTCAACCAATATTGAAAGTGTAATTCAGTATATAAAGGGAGATCATAATATAGTAATCGTGGGTCATTAGAACTCCATAGTAGGGGAAGCAAGAGAAGAAAGAGTATGGGAAAATACGGGCTTGGTTGTAGGAATGTGAGAGGGCAAAAGCCAATTGAGTTCTGCAGTAGATTTCAGCGAGTAATAAGGTGAACACTGTTCAAAAATCGCAAGAGGAGCTGCTGTACCGGAGACACTAGAAACACCTAGTTGGATTGTATCATGATCAGACAGGGATTCCGAAGTCAGATATTAGATTTTAGGACGTGCTCAAGAGCAGACAGAGACTAACAATTTAGTAATGTATAAGAATACACTGAAGTTTAAGAATATCGTCCGAAATGGATCAAATGGCTCTGAGCACTATGGGACTTAACATCTGTGGTCATCAGTCCCCTAGAACTTAGAACTACTGAAACCTAACTAACCTAAGGACATCACACACATCCATGCCCGAGGCAGGATTCGAACCTGCGACCGTAGCAGTCGCGCGGCTCCGGACTGAGCGCCTAGAACCGCTAGACCACCGCGGCCGGCCAATATCGTCCGGAAGAATCAATATGGAAACAAGTGGGATACGTTAGTGTTGAACAAGAATGACGTGCGTTTGAAGTTATCTAGTGTTGTAGATATTGCGATAATGAATGCTACAATAGGGGATGCAGTTGAGAGAAATGGTCACCTCTAAAAAGGGACAATCATAGTGGCTGGACGGACAAATGTAGGTACGAGGAAGATAACTGCGAAGAAACCTTGGCTAACAGAAGAAACATTTCAATTGATCGATGAAAGTAGTGATTACAGAATTGTTGAGGGAAATACAGGAGTACAACAATATAAGTCAGTTAGAAATGAAATAAACAGAAACTGCAGGGAAGCCAAGGCAAAATGGCTGCAGGAAAAATGCAATGAAGTCGAAAAAGAAATGGTCGCTGGAAGAAGTGAATCAGTATACAGGGAAGTCAAAACAACTTCCGACGGAATTAAAAAGCAAAGGTGTCAACATCAAGAGTGCAAGAATAATTTCACAGTTAATAGCAGAGGAGACAGTGGATAAGTGGGAAGAATACATTGACGGCATTTACGAACGCGAGGAGCTACCTCATGACGTGATAGAAAAAGATACGGGTGTCGATATGGAAGACAAAGGTGATCCAAAACAAGAGTCAGAGATTGACAGAGATTTGGAAGTCTTGCTAGCAAATAAAGCAGAGGGATAGGTACATTCCTTCGTACTTTCTAAAACCATTTGAGACTGTGACAACCAAACTACGGTTCAGCCTGATTTGTAGAATCTGTGAGTACGGAGACATATCATCAAAGGTTCGGAAAAATATCATCCACAACATCCCGAGGATGGCAAAGGCCGATAAGTGCGAGAACTATCTCATGACCAGCTTAACATCTCACGTTTTCTTGTTGCTGACAAGAATAATACGCAGAAGAATGGGAAGGAAAGATGAATATCTGTTCGATGAGGATCAGTTTAGCTTCCGGAAAGTTAAGCCACCAGAAAGAACGTTTTAACATTGTTCTTGGTAATGGAAGCAAGACATAAGAGAAATCAAGGCACCTAAAAACGATTTGTCGACCTAGAAAAAATGGTTCAAAATGTTCTAAATTTTCTGAAAAATTCGCTTATGCCTTAGGGAAAGGCGGGAAATGAACAGTCTGTGTAAGCACCAAGAAGGAGCAATAAGAATGGAAGACCGGAGTAAAAACGGTCTAAGACAAATTCAGTCTTTTGCGCCATACCATTCAATCAGTACGTCGAAGAAACAATGTCACAAATAGAAGAAAGGTTCAAGACTGCGAATTTAGGGTAAAACGATGTGAATGATAAGATTCGCTGATGACATTGCTATCCTCATTGTAACCGAGGAAGAATTACATGACGGACCAGATGGAATGAACAGTCTACTGAGCACAGAATATGGATTGAGAAAAGACCGAAGAAAAACGAAAGTAATGAGGATTAGCCTAAATGATAATAGTGAGAAACTTACCATCAAAATTTTGGTGAATGAAATAGACGACGTGAAAGAAATGTTCTACCTTGGAAGAGAAGTAACAAATGACGGACGAATGAAAGAGGACGTAAAAATGAGACCAGTAAAGGTATGGAAGGCATTCCTAACTAAAAGAATTCTATCAATATCCGACATCGTACTTTAATTTGAGAAAGAAATTTCTGAGGATTTGCATTTGGTGTACAGCATTGTATGGAAGTGAATCACGGACAGTGGTAAAACTGGAGAAGTAGAGAATCGAAACATTTGAGATGTGGTACTATAGGAGGATATTAAAATGAGGTGGTCTGATAAGATAAGAAATGTGGAGGTTCTTCACAGAGTCGGCGAGGAGAGGAAAAAGCGTAAAATACTGATAAGAAGAAGGGACAGAATGATAGGACGACGTTAAGACGTCGTGTAATGACTTACATGGTACCTGATGGAGGTGCAGTGGGTAACAACTGTAGGGGGAGACAGAGATTGTAATATACCCAGCAAATAATTGAGGAAGTACGGTGCAAGTGTTACTATGAGATTAGGATATAGGCACAGGATGAGAATTTGTGGCGAGCCGCATCAAACCAGTCAGAAGAGTGATGATCCCTCCCTCCCCTAAGGAAATTCACATCATTTTAAGATTAGTGGTTAGCTTCTGGAAACCGTCACATAATTTAAATATCTAGAAGTAGTACTAAGAGCTGATATGAAATGAGACAATATCTGTTTGAAAAAATGTTACACATATAACTTAGTACATTGCTAAAGCAGGGTTACATGTATTCAGTATCTTACTTGGTATCTGTTCACAATAACGTAAGTCCCTACAATATAGACACCTAATTGCTGCTTCAGTTTCTCTTTTGTTAGTCTTCAGGAGCAGTCTCATTTCGTTTCCATAAATAGCTTTCCGTAAGAAATTGCTAATAAATGTTATCTAAAAGGTTTATAAGACATACGCAATAAATTATCGTTTTAGGTCTGACATACCTCAGTAATGTCTGTACCATCTTCATTCTCCCATTTCAGTGATTTGGCAGGTACTTCCGCATTTGTAACACCTAAAAATATAATTTATGAATTAAATAAGTCTATTAGCGTGGATGAAGTCGATTGATGTACGCGCAAACTCTCGTATGCCAATTCTACGGTGTCCTGTCTTGTTGCAAATTCAACTTTAACTTTGAGTTGTTCGAAAATCAATTGCAATTTCTCCTTCATTGTAAAATGCAGTATTATCTAATCTTCACCTGGACTAGATACAGCGGTGATGCCCCTCCCCGTGAAGAGAGAGAGTGCAGATACTTCGTTTAGAAATGACATAATTTTTTACATTTTTTATTTTCTTTTAGATGCTGACACGATAAATCTCAAAAATTATGCGGTGTTTCTGGGATCCTCATATGTGGACATTGTGCCTGTTGACTTTTCCAAGTGAATAAAATATAAGATGAAGCACTTTGTGAAAGTCGCTGAACGACGGAGAGGGACAGAAAGGATTTTGTTCGGATTCGAACGGGTGTTTCTGTCGTGTTGTTGAGCTACAGTAAAGAAAACAGAAGGTATGAAAATCTCAGTGCTCTTCTGCACTTAGACGGGATAGCTGTGCATAATATTGTGAAATATGATCAAAGATTCGGACATCACAGATGTAATGGACACATGCATTCAGGAAGTTACAGGCGCCTTGAGGTATTCTAAGAAAGGCCTGTACTTTTTTTTTTTTTTTTTTTTTTTTGCAGGGGGAGGGATGCTGAGGATTTCTTGCATATTGAAGTTACGTGCGCAGTCTATTTTTAATTTTCATCTATTATTACTCCTACACTCTTTACTGAGGGAGAGAAGTTGGTATTTATCACATTTAGTGCTAAAGATGATAGGGATCCCCGATAATTCTGGCTAATGGGCCTAGAATGACCAACCAGCAGCGCTTGGATTTAGATGAGTTGAGCTTTAACCCTATATCCTCCACCGATTTTGATAGTGCACACATGTCGGTACTAAGATTTATTGGTTTTGCACTTAGATACTAGTGGAGGTCATCAGCCAGCGCACATGCGGTATTTGCAGTAGGACAGAACCGATGGCACATCATTGACATACAATGAACAGAAGACAGGACCTAATACCGAAACCTGGAAGACGTGTGATACTACCTGCCTGCAATGTGACATTACGGTGCCGGACATGACGCATTATTGGCGATACGTCAGGTATGAGCGAAACGATTGCACTGCACTTGGCGAAAAAATTAGGCTGCGAAGTTTAGCAAGTAATATGTCGAAGTCGACAGTGTCATCTGTTACCTTCTACATCTACATATACATACATACACCGCAATCCACCATACGGTGCGTGGCGAAGGGTACCTCGTACCACAACTAGCATCTTCTATCCCTGTTCCACTCCCAAACGGAACGAGGGAAAAATGACTGCCTATATGCCTCTGTACGAGCCCTAATCTCTCTTATCTTACCTTTGTGGTCTTTCCGCGAGATATACGTTGGCGGCAGTAAAATTGTACTGCAGTCAACCGCCAATGTTGGTTCTCTAAATTTGCTCAGTAGCGATTCACGAAAAGAACGCCTCCTTTCCTCCAGAGACTCCCACCCGAGTTCATGAAGCATTTCCGTAACACTCGCGTGATGATCAAACCTGCCAGTAACAAATCTAGCAGCCCGCCTCTCAATTGCTTCTATGTCGTACCTCAGTCCGACCTGATAGGGATCCCACACGCTCGAGCAGTACTCAAGAATAGGTCGCATTAGTGTTTTATAAGCGGTCTCCTTTACAGATGAACCACATCTTCCCAAAATTCTACCAATGAGCCGAAGACGACAATACGCCTTCCCCACAGCTGCCATTACATGCTTGTCCCACTTCATATCGCTCTGCAATGTTACGCCCAAATATTTAATCGACGTGACTGTGTCAAGCGCTACACTACTAATGGAGTATTCAAACATTACGGGATTCTTTTTCCTATTCATCTGCAATAATTTACATTTACCTATATTTAGAGTTAGCTGCCATTCTTTACACCAATCACAAATCCTGTCCAAGTCATCTTGTATCCTCCTACAGTCACTCAACGACGACACCTTCCCGTACACCGCAGCATCATCAGCAAACAGCAGCACATTGCTGTCCACCCTATCCAAAAGATCATTTTTGTAGATAGAAAACAACAGCGGACCTACCACACTTCCCTGGGACACTCCAGATGATACCCTCACCTCCGATGAACACTCACCATCGAGGGCAACATACTGGGTTCTATTACTTAAGAAGTCTTCGAGCCACTCACATATTTGGGAGCCAATCACATATGCTCGTTCCTTAGTTAGGAGTCTGCAGTGAGGCACCGAAGCAAATGGTTTCCGGAAGTCAAGGAATATGGCATCCGTCTGATACCCTTCATCCATGGTTCGCAAGATATCATGTGAAAAAAGGGAGAGTTGCGCTTCGCAGGTGCGATGCTTTCTAAAGCCGTGCTGATGCATGGACAGCAACTTCTCTGTCTCAAGGAAATTCATTATATTCGAACTGAGAATATGTTCGAGAATCCTGCAACAAACCGATGTTAAGGATATTGGTCTGTAATTTTGAGGATCCGTCCTTCTAGCCTTCTTATACACAGGCGTCACCTGCGCTTTTTTCCAGTCGCTCGGGACTTTACGTTGGGCAAGAGATTCGCGATAAATGCAAGCTAAGTAAGGAGCCACTGCAGTAGAGTACTCTCTGTAAAACCGAATTGGAATCCCATCAGGACGTGGCGATTTATTTATTTTCAACCCATTCAGCTGCTTCACAACCCCAGGGATGTCTATCACTATGTCCTCCATACGGGAATCTGTACGAGACTCAAACGGCGGTATGTTTGTACGATCGTCCTGCGTGAAAGATTTCTCAAATGCTAAATTTAAAATTTCAGCTTTCGTTTTGCTGTCTTCCGTTGCCAGGCCAGACTGATCTGTGAGTGACTGGATGGAAGCGTTCGACCCGCTTACCGATATTACGTAAGATCTTTATTAAGACAGAAGTTGTGCTTCGATGATTTTTCTAGTATGTTTTTCTGGTTAGGTAGTTCGTTAGCTGGAATTAACATGTGTTCATCTCTCTTTAGCCATTTACTTTTGGTCTCTTCTCTTACGCCAATACACAGCAGATTTCCTCCCATTGCCCATGTCCAAAGGAGATGTAGCCAAAGTGACAAGAACTGGTACTGTTGTAGTCTTTTGAGGGAAGAGAGACGGAGCACGGAGTGTGAGAGGCAGAAAGAGTGTTCCGGCTGCTGAGTGGAGGAGGAGCCACTGTGCGATACGGGAGGCGGTGTCGGTTGGGAGAGTTGGCGCTTAACGAGACGAGAGGATTACTGGACCGACGCTCAGCCTTGAGGCCGGTGCGACGTCACGAGGAGCGGCGTGAGGCCGCCGGGGAGGCGGGGATTAGCGGGCAGGCGGAGGCGGAGGTGGCATAGCCAGGTGCGACGCGTGGGACCAGCCCCCACCCCGGCCCCCAGCCCCAGCCCCACCCCTTCCTCCCTCATCTCGAGGGGCCTCAGCATCAGCTGGTACCACAGCTGGAGCCCGCCGCCGGTGATCTCGCTCGGTACTCTTCACCTTGAACCGAGGCACATTCCTCTCAAACATTTGGTAACTTATCACATCTACATATACACTATGCAAGACTCAGCAAAGTGTTTGGCTGATGATACTTCGTGCACCACGATCACTTCCTCCGCTTCCCCGCTCCAGTTGTGAATGTTAGGTGGGAAGAAGAACCGTTGCTAAGCCTTGGTGTGGGCTCCAGCCTCCCAAAAGTTACCTGCCTCGTCCTTTCACAAATATTCACTGCCTGCCAGAAAAAGTGAAGCATACAGAAGACGTGGCCGGATGTCAATGTAACTTCGCACACATACGAGTACAAACCAACGACAGGTAAGTAAATCATTAAATCTGCAATTTTCTGTGACAGTTAGAAGGCCCGCCAGAGGGCATTAGTGTTGTTCTTGTCTAGCGTTGCTACCAGGTCTCGCGTCCGTCGACCGTCGTAATTTAATATATTATTATTATTATTATTATTATTATTATTATTATGTTTATTGTTGCCAACTTACGTGGTGGGCCTTAATAAAAATGATATTTCATTTTATTTTGATTTACAATTAAATGCTTTTGTGAAATTCTCTTTTTTAACAATATTAATCTTCACTATAAATTATTTTTTACGTTAATGAACGTTAGGCTGAATCTTAAAGCATGATCATATAAGTTGAACAATGGAATAAACTTTTCATGCCGGCCGAAGTGGCCGTGCGGTTAAAGGCGCTGCAGTCTGGAACCGCAAGACCGCTACGGTCGCAGGTTCGTATCCTGCCTCGGGCATGGATGTTTGTGATGTCCTTAGGTTAGTTAGGTTTAACTAGTTCTAAGTTCTAGGGGACTAATGACCTCAGCAGTTGAGTCCCATAGTGCTCAGAGCCATTTGAACCAACCAAACTTTTCATATTAATTTCCTCGGCTAGTCAGTTCTCTTTAAAGCAAAAGATCTTTAGTTATTAATTACAATTGCGGCCCACACATGCGCGAGAGTATTCCTTCTTACCTCCGTTAACCATTGCATTGTAGTCGGAGTCCTGGCTCTGGCTCTCGCTCTCGGCTGTGGTACTGAAAATAAGAATCTTAAAGCTACTTATGTTCTGTAACGTCGGGCGGCTGTGGATAAAAATGTATATTATGTTAATAGCGGACGAGTTTTTCGCTTCCGCTAATTTTTTATAAGTTAATATCGCCACGTAATGGCGTCGTTGGTTGCATCGGCTGCTGCGATTGTTGAACTGTAAATTACTCGAATGCAGGTTAATTCAAAATAAGGCGGACATGAAATCGGGATCACCTCTTAAAAATTAAAAGTGAACAATAATATTAAATCAAAATATTATTTGCTTAATTAGTACAGATATCCTTACATTTGCCAGCACTCGCAAGATGTCCGTCTACACGCAACCAAGACAAGAGAAGTAGTGAAGACGACTAAAAAATTAACAAAAGAGCGTATCTTGTCGTCTCTTTAGATCATTTTGTTATATTTCTTTGCACTCGAAACTTACACAGAGAAATTATTATTTTACGGGTACATGATAAAAATACATATTATTCAATTTTTAAATGTCTGTTCTTTATAAATACTGTTTTTAAGTCTTTTCGTATTATTTCACTGGGGACGCTATACAGGCCTGCTAGGATATATAAGGGGCGTAAAGAGACTGTAAAGGACACGCATATGTCACGTACCCGTGTGAGACCGCGTTATCAATACCTGACAGAGTTTGAAAGGGGGCCTCATCGTGGGTCTGCTTTTGACTGGGTGGTCGAATCGTGCAATATCCAGATTTTTGGGGCATTCGGATGTGACAGTGTTGCGATGTTGGACCGCGTGGGAACGTGAAGGCAGGCATACTCGTTGTCGAGGTTCCGGTCGACCACATGTAACCACCACAGGATAGGACCACCAAGCATATCTTAACCGCTTCACATCTGTGCCTTCCATCCAATTTACACTTGCATCTGCCATCTGAGAACAGGTTATGCACTCCTTGCAATATTCTTTGCAGTCTCGTACCATTGGCAGGATACTACCAGCAGCTGGATTAACGAATTAGTGTCCCATGTGTAGGCTGCCGTTACGACGGCATAAAAGGCTGTGTTTGGAGTGGTGCCGTCACCGGGAAGCGTGGACTGATGAATGGCGTCGTATTGTGTTCAGCGACGAATCACGATTCTGCACTACCCCGAATGACCATTTTCGTCGAGGATCGAGGTGGGAGAAAGATCCCATACTTCCAGCGTTTTTAGATGTACAACGATGTTACTCCCGGCATCCTGGTGTAGAGAGCCGTCGGTTATGACTTCAGTTCAAGGCTACTAGTGATTGAGGGAACAATGACGTCACAACAACATGTCACCAGCATCGTGCATCTTCATGCTACAGCATCGTGGTGCTATTTTTCAACTTCACAATGCTCGTCCACACACGGAGCCTTTGTCTGTGAACCGTCTGCGTGATGTTGAGTAACTCCAGTGGCCTGTCAGATACTCTGATCTGTCCCTGATACAACACGGGTAGGACTACATTGGAGGCAAGCTTCGTCCTTGTACCAGTATCCAGGATGTCAACAACACCTGTGGGGTAGAGATTCCTTCAGAAGAGTATACAACGGATTTATGACACCATTCCCGACAGAATCAGTGCATGCATCCAAACCAGAGAGGTTGCAACGTCGTACTGAAACGTCGTCTCAGACTGCCAAATGGTTTGTAAAAGTGACTCGATATTATAATCACTGAAATAACTTCATACATCTTATCAACCGGTAAAGTGTTATTTCTCTTTCTCTTCCCTTTCTTCCTCCCCCCCCCCCCCCGCCCACTTTTGTTAGACAGTGTATGCAGGTTGAATCAATATTTTGGTCGAGTCTCCTAGAAACGTACGCTTTCGGAGTTCAACAGTTCAGTTTAATACACACCGCCTCTTTTGCAATGTCTGCTACTTGAGTTGGATGAACATCTCTGTGACTAGAATGAAATTTTCACTCTACAGCGGAGTGTGCGCTGATATGAAACTTCCTGGCAGATTAGAACTGTGTCTCGGTCCGGCACACAGTTTTAATCTGCCAGGAAGTTTCATATCAGCGCACACTCCGCTGTAGAGTGAAAATTTCATTCTACAAACAACCCCAAAGCTGTGGCTAAGCCATGTCTCCGCAATATCCTTTCTTCCAGGAGTGCTAGTTATGCAGGTTTCCAGGAGAGCATCTGTGAAGTTTGGAAGGTAGGAGACGAGGTACTGGCGGAATTAAAGCTGTGAGGACGGGGCGTGAGTCGTGCTTGGGTAGCTCAGTCGGTAGAGCACTTGCCCGCGAATGGCACAGGTCCCGAGTTCGAGTCTCGGTCCGGCACACAGTTTAAATCTGCCAGGAAGTTTCATCTCTGTGACTCTTTCCTACTCTTCTTTAGCGAATTAGACCATCCGTCTTGCCACTAGAGATGCCTACTCCCATGTGCCACGTAATACTGTATCTCTGATGTCATAACATTGAACGACGAAGTTCAAGCGCGTCCTCACTTACGACACACAATAGCCTCCCAGAAAGAACAGAGACTACCTGTAAGTCTAGACATTGCTCTTTAGATGAAAACAGTTCTTATGTTTTTCACTTGCTAGTGCCAGAAGTTGAAACTAGATGCACACGTTTGGCTTGGTTAGACAGACTGTCCCAGGGATTCCAACATACTTAACCAAAAAGATACATCAGTACTAGAAGGCTTTCACGGCGTTTCCAAGATACTGTATATCACTGACGGGATATAGAGTGACTATCCCAGGAGTCTCCGACACAGTACAACAGTGTCAGGAGGCTGGCTTACCACTCCAAACAATGGTCAACGATAGTACGCAGACAAGACACGGTTAGCCCAGAGGTGGCCGGGGGATAAGACAAATAACCAAAGTTTTAAGAGGCTTTAAGAGGCACGTTCACCAGCTGAGTATGAGCAGATTATCGGGGAGGTATCTGGAGAAACTATTTGCAGCAGCAGCGACCCCCAAAGAGTAGATAGTGGCGACGATTTGTTGTCTTCAGTCCGCAAACTGGTTTGGTTCACTCTCCCTTCTAGATAATCCTGTGCAAGCCTCTTCATCTCTGCATAACTGCTGCAACCCACATACATGTGAACCTGTTTACTGTGTTCATCCTTTGGTGTCACTCTACAATTCTTAACCCCCCCCTCCCCCCTCTCCCGCCCCACACACATACACACACTTTCTTCCATTACAAAATTGGCAGTCCCTTAATGCAGAATGTATCCTATAAACCACTCCCGTCTTTAGGCAACTTCTGCCATAAATTTCTTTCTTCCCCAATTCTGTACAGTACCTCCTAGTTAATTATTCTGTCTATCCATCTAATCTTCACCATTCTTCTGGAGCACCGTATCTCAAAAGCATCTCGTCTTTTCTTATATGAACTACTTATCGTCCACATTTCACTTCCGTACAATACTGCGCTCCAGACAAATACTATCAGAGAAGACTTTCTAACACTTAAGTTTATATTAGATGTTAAAAAATTCCTCTTTTTCCACGATGTTCCTCATGCTGTTACCAGTTTTCATTTTATATCCTCTTTATTTCGGACGTCATTAGTTATTTTGCTGCCCAAATAAAAAAACTCATCTACTACTTTTAGTGTCTCATTTCCTTTTTTTTTAATTCCCCCATTATCGCCTTATTTAATTAGTCTACACTCATTACTTTTGTTTTAAATTTCTTGATGTTCATCTTATAACTTCATTCCAAGCGCTACCAAACTTTTGCAAGCTCTTTTCCGTCTCCAATGTCTTTTTTACTTCTCTCCCTGAACTTTAATTCTCTTTCTAAAGTTCTCTGTAGTTTTTTTACTGCTTGCTAAGGGCACAATCTGAAAGACACTGGGGACAGGAAACCACCCTGCCTCACCCCGTTCTCAACCACTGTTTCCCTTTAACGTCCTTAGACTCATAATTGCAGTCTGGTTTCTACACAAGTTGTTAATGACCATCCAAACCCTGTATTTTGTGCCTACTATCTTCAGAATCTTGAAGAGTAATTTCAATCAGTATTGTCAAAAGTTTTCTCGTAGTCTGCAATTTGTTGTAAAGGTAGGTATGCCTTTCTTTGACCTATCTTCTATATAAGTCATAGGTTTAGTATTGACTCGGGTTTCCTACATTTCTCCCGAACCCATACTTAACTTCCGCCAGACCGACTTCTACAAATTTTTGTGTTCTTCCACAAACCCCAATTTTTGAGGGAAACCATAGAAATTCACATGACAGTAGTTTCAATAAGAAAGAAGAAAACATCGTGGTAAACAGAACCTAGATTCTAGTAACATGTTGTTTTGTAGGGCGGGCAACCGCAGCCAAACTTCGACATTTAGAACATTCCGCACTGGCTGCATCAGTGATTTTTACTAAATTGCGACCAGTTTATTACCACTTATCGGTGCATCCTCAGGCAATATACGCTATTTATAACATGGTAACGTTGAACATTGCCCTGTAGCCACTCCCCACCATTTTTAGAAAAGATGTTTAAATTTTAACTACCGCTTTCACCAGATGACGGTATATTGGACGTGGATGGTGGGGAGTGGCTACAGGGCTATGTTCAACGTTACCATGTTATAAATAGCGAATATTGCCTGAGGATGCACTGATATGTGGTGCGAAACCGGTCGCTAGATTCTAATGCTGCAGCGAACGACCGTTGCAGGTAGCAAGGAGAGAACCACAGCGGTAATGACCAGGGAAAAGGCTTCAGATGTTGGATCGAGAATTAAATAGAATCCCTGTCCACGGGTTCGACTCTAGTCCGCCATCAGCAATGGAGGGTGAACCTTTGACTATGCCAGACACTCCTGATGGCTGAACGTCAGATAAGTCGTTAAAAAAAAGTCGGCCAAAGAGCCCGCGACGGAAGCCAACAGACAATATGTCAATAAGTGGTCACGAAGACCTCAAGAATTTTGTACTTCTGTAGGCAATTCATGCCAGTATTTTGTATCCTTGACTTTTAAACTGATGGTTCAGTTGTGCTCACACATGTCAGCAACTGCCTGTTTTGGAATTACAATTACTAAATTCTTCTTGAACTCTGAGGATATGAGTTTGATAGTCTCTCTAGACTGGTATAACTGACGTCCACAGTCATTAACAGATAAGATTTCCATAATCGCGTTTTCTCGAACCACAGGTCACTCTGTTGGATGTCTTACTATTAACAGTCTTCACACTCTGCTAGTCGTCCAGTCGTGCATGGTCCTTGTATCTCACGGTCTATGATCCTTAAATCTCGCGGTCCCAACCACCTTACGTGTGTGGTATACTTGAGAAGGTATAGGACGTATCTACACTCTGAACTTGATGACTGGTACATCTCCATCTACATAGATACTCCGCAAACCACCGTGTGGTTCGTGACCGAGAATACCCAGTACCACTGCTAGTCATTTCCTTTCCTGTTCCACTCGCAAACAGAGTGATGGAAAAACGAATGTCTGTCTCCCTCCGTGTGAGTCCTAATTTCTTTTATCTTATCTTCATGGTCCTTAAGCGCAGTGTGTGTTGGCGGCAGTAGAATAGTTTGGCAGTCAGCTTCAAATGTCGGTTCTCTAAATTTTCTCAGTAGTGTTTCTCGAAAAGAACGTCGCTATCCCTCCAGGGATTCCCATTTGAAATCCCGAAGCATCCCCTTGTTCGAACCTACCAGTAACAAATCTACCAGCCCACCTCTGAATTGTTTCGATGTCTTCCTTCAGTCCGACCTGGTATGGATCCCAAACACTCGAGCAGTACTCAAGAAATGATTGCACCACCGTGCTGTATGCGGTCTCCTTTACAGCTGAACCACTCTTTCCTAAAACTCTCCCAATAAACCGAAGTCGACCATTCGCCTCCCCTTACCACAGTTCTCACATGCTCCTAGCTTACTCTGCACGACAGCTCCTGCTAAGTCGCTGAAGTCTTGCTCAGTTCAAGAGCTAAGAACGTGCTCAAGCGTTGACAAATAGTGCAGTCACATTAATACATCAAATTGTCGCCGGACGGGGTGGCCGAGCGGTTCTAGCCGCTACAGTCTGGAACCGCGCGACCACCACGGTCGCAGGTTCGAATCCTGCTTCGGGCATGGATGTGTGTGATGTCCTCAGGTTCGTCAGGTTTAAGTAGCTCTAAGTTCTAGGGGACTGATGACCTCAGATGTTAAGTCCCATAGTGCTCAGAGCCATTTCAGCCATCAAATTGTCAATACTCGACATTACCATTGCATATATTCTGAGCCATTCAGTTTCCAAGATGCCTGTGCCTGCATAAAATAAATAATTATTTTCACTTGCCACGTGAAAATGGAATATATTTCTAAAAAGTTTCTTATGTGCTCTTTAAAGAAGAATGGGCAGCTGTCAGGTAACTGAAATTTGTTAGTATTTTAAACATAGCTGCACAACAGCAACGGTTCCGCGTAATAGAATTATGAACAGCCGACCAGTTGCAATGGATAAAGAATTCTTTACCTAGGTTTCGACAAATATAAATTTGTCTTCTTCAGAAGGTGCCCTAAGGACAATGAACATCATAGCTTATATTAAAAGGTATGAATTTAAGTCAAGAATAGATTTTAACACATATTAGAGAGCTCTTGTATAACAAAAATATGAGAAGGACGCCTGGTACTTACAATTTTACATTAGTATGGACTGATGTATCATCGCAGTTTTTACAAATGTCTGCATAGGTCCATTTGTCCAAATTAAAATATAGCCCTAAAATAGGGTTTGTCATGTAAATATAAATTAGTACATGGATGTTGCAGAGCTCACAAGCGACTGAGTGTAATCGGCGAGCGTAGGTACTCTGCGACCAGGGCAGGTGGCGCTCATGGCGCGAACCATGTGCCAATTGGCGTACAAAGGCAACGTGTAAATTATCAGTATTAATAGCGTTCTTAGATAAAGTAACAATAAAAAGAAGGAAAGCGTTTAACACTCCCGTTATAACAGTATGGGAGCCTTGGTATCATTAATGTAGTTATACATCAAAAAGGCAGGTGGCGCTTACGCCGAGAGTTACGTACAGTGGCATATACAGCCAGAATATAAAAATTACATTACAATATTAGTGAAGCACACAACCGTATATATGTCGGAAGTTTACATTAACAATAATGGCTCTTAAGACAGAATTACGAACCCTGGTCCACAATCCAGTTAATATATATTCTCGGGGAGCCAACGTTTTAGAGCCAGACAAAATCACATAATGGCCGATGTAGTGGCAGCCATACATCGTGAGAAAACCACATTACATAACGGGTAGTGAGCTTAAAGATTTGAAAGTGCATCATAGCTTCCTGAGAAAATAGACCACAGAGGTTACCAGCATTAATGTTATACCATAAACAGTACATGTTTAAAACCTTCGAAAAATTGTCTACAAGCAAGGTTCAACTGGTCGTTCAGTATATTACCGTCTTTGAGCTCAAGATGTTTAAAAATTTGTAACTCTTCCCACAGATCTAGTCTACGCCCTTTGACTTGTCTGTGTAGGATAACCGTGTCTTCTAACCGTTTAGGCGTACTGCCGGCTATCAAGAGGTGTTCAGCAAAAGTAGAGTTGTGTATATTCGCTCCTTTTTTTTACCTAATAGGTGTTCTTTATATCTTGTTTTCACAACTCTGCCTGTTTGTTAGTCACTCGACATTAAACGTATACATATACATCTTTCAAATATTGTACATGTTATGATGAATCATAAAAATCAAATTTTTTGTCCTGTTATTGTAGCTTTTCCTTCACATGCAACGTACGGGTTTCATTTCCCACAAATTAGAATAGACTAGAATACAGTCTTATGACGTCTGAGTCTTCTGTCTCTGGAATGTGTTTCCCATTTCTGTCGTTTATGACATGGTTGAATAATAAACAGTATGAATAATCCTACATCTAGAACTCTATACTTCTCACGTGATGGTAAAGTAGCATGTACCCGGTAACCCTCCATTTTGCTTGGTAAGCTAGTATCTTGTGAAAGGGGCGGAGAAAAAATTACAAATGATCATCGATAACCAAGTCGAGAAGTAATTGTTGTAGTTTCCTTGTGGCAAGGAACATTTCATAGATTTATACAACTTTTTTTATTGATTCGATAACAACATTCCGTTGTATACATGGAAGAATCCTGGAGATACTAAAAGGTATCAGATAGATTATATAATGGTAAGACAGAGATTTAGGAACCAGGTTTTAAACTGTAAGACATTTCTAGGGGCGGATGTGGACTCTGATCACAATCTATTGGTTATGAACTGTAGATTAAAACTGAAGAAACTGCAAAAAGGTGGGAATTTAAGGAGATGGGACCTGGATAAACTGACTAAACCAGAAGTTGTACAGAGTTTCAGGGAGAGCATAAGGGAACAATTAACAGGAATGGGGGAAAGAAATACAGTAGAAGAAGAATGGGTAGCTTTGAGGGATGGAGTAGTGAAGGCAGCAGAGGATCAAGTAGGTAAAAAGACGAGGGCTAGTAGAAATCCTTGGGTAACAGAAGAAATATTGAATTTAATTGATGAAAGGAGAAAATATAAAAATGCAGTAAATGAAGCAGGCAAAAAGGAATACAACCGTCTCAAAAATGAGATCGACAGGAAGTGCAAAATGGCTAAGCAGGGATGGCTAGAGGACAAATGTAAGGATGTAGAGGCAAATATCACTAGGAGAAAGATAGATACTGCCTACAGGATAATTAAAGAGACCTTTGGAGAAAAGAGAACCACTTGTATGAAAATCAAGAGCTCAGATGGAAACCCAGTTCTAAGCAAAGAAGGGAAAGCAGAAAGGTGGAAGGAGTATATAGGGGGTCTATACAAGGGCGATGTTCTTGAGGACAATATTATGGAAATGGAAGAGGATGTAGATGAAGATGAAGTAGGAGATATGATACAGCGTGAAGAGTTTGATAGAGCACTGAAAGACCTAAGTCGAAACAAGGCCCCGGGAGTAGACAACATTCCATTAGAACTACTGACAGCCTTGGGAGGCCAGTCCTGACAAAACTCTACCATCTGGTGAGCAAGATGTATGAGACAGGCGAAATACCCTCAGACTTCAAGAAGAATATTACAATTCCCATTCCAAAGAATTTCAGAAGGTGCCATTTCGGTAAAGATATTCTGTCTAAAGATGTTGGACTTAGACATTATATAATTATTCTGCATTTGTACCGTGCATAAAATATACGTTACAATTTTTTATAATGTTGTTCTTTGTATGGTCTCATTAAAAAGGCGAAAGAAATAATTGTGTAGCACCGAAGATGGTAGTTTTTTTTTAATTTATTCCACTGTTAATATTTCTCAAAAGAAATTCTTTAACAAATGCAGAAAATAACATCTTCCTGACGCTAAAGCCTCCAAGGCACGTTGAAGAAATGCTGCTTTCGATACAGTCACCCCTTCTTTCCCCCACCCCCACCCCCCCTAAGGATAAAACGTAATTCCAGCGGTAGCTCTTAGCCCAATAGGACTTGAAGCTCATTATTTAGTTTGCAGAGTAAATTAAAGAAGCGGGACGGGGAAAAAAATCTGTAATTATTTCTGAAAAGTTTGGGGTTACGGCGGCGAACAAAAGCGACCGCTCGTGGCTAACTGCCTGCCCGGGGAGGGTGTTGGCAGGCCTGATTTATTTGTGTATAAAACGGTAATTAGTAGGCTCCCGGCGGACGGGGAGTGGTGGCCCGGCTACACGCCGGCATTGTTGCCAACACGCGACGCCCTGGGCCTACCGGCTCTCTAAAGGCATTTGCGCTGGTCCATAAGCCCGGGCATTTAGCCGAGCACGTAATTAGGAGAAAGTGAATTAGAATGGGCCGGGCGCTGCGCTTAGCCATACGCCAGAACTGGAGGCCGGGGGTGGATCGGGCGGTAGCTGTTGGATTAACGCGCCATGCAGACACCCTGTCGTCGCAGCCTGCACAAGAGAGGGAAAAAAAAAACCTGAAATTCCCACAGCAGCATTTGGTACGCACCTCCGCGTCCTGTTCAATAGGAGTCCACATCCTATTCACGACAGTTGTCACACCTCCACCTATAAACTCATATTCTTCGCAACATTTTCGGTGCGTACTTAAAGGTGAAAAGCAAGCGAATTGTGTTATCTACCACCATTAATTGAGTGCTACTAACCGGTTGTCGGCTAACTAGTCCGTCATCTGCATCTACATCTACATCCATACTTCACAAGCCACCTGACGGTGTGTGGCGGAGGTACTTTGAGTACTTCTATCGGTTCTTCCTTCTATTCCAGTCTCGTATTATTGTTGGAAAGAAAGATGGTCGGTATGCCTCTGTGTGGGCTCTAATCTCTCTGATTTTATCCTCGTGATCTCTTCGCGAGATATACGTAGGAGGGAGCAATATACTGCTTGACTCTTCGGTGAAGGTATGTTCTCTAAGCTTCAGCAAAAGCCCGTACCGAGCTACTGAGCGTCTCTCCTGCAAAGTCCCCCACTGGAGTTTATATATCATCTCCGTAACGCTTTCGCGACTACTAAATGATCCTGTAACGAAGCGCGCTGCTCTCCGTTGGATCTTCTCTACCTCTTCTATCAACCCTATCTGATACGGATCCCACACCGGTGAGCAATATTCAAGCAATGGGCGAACACGTGTACTGTACCCTACTTCCTTTGTTTTCGGATTGCATTTACTTAGGATTCTTCCAATGAATCTCAGCCTGGCATCTGCTTTACCTACGATCAACTTTATATGATCATTCCATTTTAAGTCACTCCTAATGCCTACTCCCAGATAATTTATGGAATTAACTGCTTCCACTTGCTGACCTGCTATATTGTAGCTAAATGATAAAGGATCTTTCTTTCTATGTATTCGCAGCACATTACACTTGTCTACATTGAGATTCAGTTGCCATTCCCTGCACCATGCGTCAATGCGTTGCAGATCTTCCTGCATTTCAGTACAATTTTCCATTGTTACAACCTCTCGATATACCACAGCATCATCCGCAAAAAGCCTCAGTGAACTTACGATGTTATTCACAAGGTCATTCTTGTATATTGTGAATAGCAACGGTCCTACGACACCCCCCTGCGGCACACCTGAAATCACTCTTACTTCGGAAGACTTCTCTCCATTGAGAATGACATGCTGCGTTCTGTTATCTAGGAACTCTTGGTCTGATAGTCCATGTGCTCTTACTTTGTTCATTAAAGGACTGTGGGGAACTGTATCGAACGCCTTGCGGAAGTCAAGAAACACGGCATCTACCTAGGAACCCGTGTCTATGGCCCACTGAGTCTCGTAGACGAATAGCGCGAACTGGGTTTCACACGATCGTCTTTTTCGAAACACATGCTGATTCCTACAGAGTAGATTTCTAGTCTCCATAAAAATCATTATACTCGAACATAATACATGTCCCAAAATTCCACAGCTGATCGACGTTAGAGATATAGGTAACAAAGTGACAGTTGTTTGAATGAAATCAAAAATTACAAACAAAAGATATTAAAAAATGCTTAGAATCTGTTCCCATGACATTAAACAAATTCATCGATACGAATATCGTGACCAAGTGGCACTCTGCAGCTTGCAAATATTGGAAATGCCTCATTTTTGTATTTTTATTGACGTTTGTGGCCAAACAGAGATTACTTTTATTTATTTATTTATTTATTTATTTATTTTTATTGCCAATCTAATAGGCCTATCAGGCATATGCCCATCATCAGGGGCTTCTGCACTACAGAAGACAAAATAACTTTCGAAACATATTTATCGGTAGTGTAGTGTATAATGTTCTGTGTTACGTAACGTGACTGCTACTTTTTTTATATAATTTAACATGTCTTACATAGTGGTTTCTTAGCACATGCCAAAGACGTTTGCCAATCACAGTCAAGTAATTATAAATTATATGACTTTTAATCAGAATGTTAACTCAGGATGTCGGTCTCTTCGTTCAAACTAATGTCAGGATTTTTAGTCAAATACAAGGGCTGTTCGGAAAGTAAGGTCCGATCGGTTGCGAAATAGAAACTACAGTAAAAATCAAAAATGGTTCAAATGGCTCTGAGCACTATGGGACTTAACATCTGTGGTCATCAGTCCCCTAGAACTTAGAACTACTTAAACCTAACTAAGGACATCACACACATCCATGCCCGAGGCAGGATTCGAACCTGCGACTGTAGCAGTCGCGCGGTTCCGGACTGAGCGCCTAGAGTAAAAATCAAAAATATTTTATTCGTAACAGTTATCCCTATCTTCCAGCTACCTCTCTCAATATTCACCGCTCCCACTTACGACATTTGTTGTGGCGTTGTACAAACTTTCCTGTACCCTCGTCACAGAAAGCAGCCGCCTGTAGTTTCCACCAATTCTCTACGCTGGTCTGCCTTTCGTTGTTTGCGCCAAAATTTTGTCTTCATAGCCAGCGCTTCATGTGAGTAGAGATGAACGCCGGAGGGAGACAATTAAGAGGTATATGGTGGGTGATCAAACACTTCCCATCGAAAACGCAGCAGGAGCGTCTTCATTGGCCCTGCAGAATGCGGCTGAAAATTGTCTTGAAGAAAGAAATGCATGACATTTATGTTATATGGGCTGCATAGCTTCAGGCGAAATCTCTCACCTGATCCACATACTTGGCGGGAGACACTTGTTTTAGGCATTTCTACATGATCACTTTTCGCTCTGAACTGAAGAGAGCGACGTGAAGCGATTGACAGGCAGACTAAAGACACTGCCCACTGTCAAACACACCTGCACAAAGTTCCATCGGATTTTCACAGTGGTTTCCATTTCGCGCCTAATTCGATCTTACTTTCCGAATACGCCTCATATGCGAAAAGATTTTACTTTTCGTAATTTTTTCAGACTCCATTATTTGACCATGTGTACAGGCATTGTGTTACGTTACTGGATGTGTGTTTTGTTCTTTCAGATGTAATATAAATGGAGATAAGTATATGCCAGTTAGATTCAGATGTTCTTTGAATCTTGTTTTGAAATTCCTTCTTGCCTGTCCCATTCACATTTTCTCGCTGTTACCAGTACTTAGAACAACCCTCCAAAACTAGGCGTTCAAATGCTTTTACGTTAAAATGCGGTAGCTGTGAGAAAATATACATAGGATAGAGAGGACGTAATTTCGAAATAAGATTTAGAGAGCATCTGAATCTCACTCCTATTAGTCTGTCTTCACTTTCTCACACCTGAAAGAACAAAAGCACACAGCCAGTGATGTAACATAATATCTGTCAATACCACACACGGCTAAAAACATAGCCTGCTAAATATTCTGGATGAAATAGAAATTTTCCCATATTTAAATAAACTTCCTCACATTGTTTTGAAGAAACCGAAGCCGGCCGCGGTGGTCTCGCGGTTCTAGGCGCGCAGTCCGGAACCGTGCGACTGCTACGGTCGCAGGTTCGAATCCTGCCTTGGGCATGGATGTGTGTGATGTCCTTAGGTTAGTTAGGTTTAAGTAGTTCTAAGTTCTAGGGGACTAATGACCACAGCAGTTGAGTCCCATAGTGCTCAGAGCCATGTGAACCATTTTTGAAGAAACCGACCAACCTGGAAAACAATGTTTGAATGAAAATTTCAACAAAATTCTAATAAATCTTTAGTGGTGCAATAGAGTCCTATCTTAGAAATTTCGTTTAACATTTAACGCAATTTAGTAATGAAATTATTTGAACTACAAAATAAACATCTGAATCAGTATCTTTGGATGTTACGTGCACTGCCAATGACAAGTGCGTTCTATCGTATCTTACATGGTGGTGAAAATTGTCTGGATTATTAGACTGATAAGCCAGAGTATTATGACCACCTACTCAATAGTCGGTATGTCCACCTTAGGAACGGATAACAGCTGCGACGCTTCGCGTCATGGAAGCAATGAGGCCTTGGTACGTCGCTGGAAGGAGCGGCACCACATCTGTACACAGGAGTCACCTAATTCCCGTAAATTCCAGGGAGGTGGGCGGTGGGCTCTGACACCACGTTCAGTCACATCCCAGATGTGTTCGATCGGGTTCAGATCTGGTGAGTTGTTGGGCCAGCGTATATGCTTGGGTATGCAAATGATTAGCATTTCAGCGCAGCCACACGAAGTAGTTAGAATATATATTGTGTATACGAGGGAAGATTAAGGAGCGGATTTCTCGTTCAGAAACTGCTTTTCGGTGTTGTTTCTGAGAAGGTCGTGTTATGCCATGTGTAAGAAAGAAAAATGCTACCAGCACGTGTCGGAATAGACAGCGAAATGATCGCGGCAAGGGTTTATCATTCCGCGATATTAGTGCTCCCATTGGCAGGAATACGACGACTGGCATGCAAATAAACAATAGATGGTTTTAGGAGGGCCGTGGCGAAAGCCATGCAGAATCTTATGGGCCCCACGCGACTAGCATCCGAAAGGACACACAGATTTTTTTGCTCAGTCATGCAGCATAGTACAACCACTTAATGTGCCTTGAACTAGAAAACCCGTTTCTTTGCAGTGTTCACGGACATGATTTCATCATCATTTATTTACAATAGCAAGCCCATCACCCACCAGAATTAACGGGCTGTGTATTAAGATTACAAAATTGTACTTACCTACATCTGCATGAATTATTCTGCAGTTTATCGAACTACCTTCAAGCTAAAACTTCCTGGCAAATTAAAACTGTGTGCCCGACCGAGACTCGAATTCGGGACCTTTGCCTTTCGCGGGCAAGTGCTCTACCATCTGAGCTACCGAAGCACGACTCACGCCCGGTACTCACAGCTTTACTTCTGCCAGTATCTCGTCTCCTACCTTCCAAACTTTACAGAAGCTCTTCTGCGAACCTTGCAGAACTAGCACTCCTGAAAGAAAGGATATAGCGGAGACATAGTCTCGGTCGGGCACACAGTTTTAATCTGCCAGGAAGTTTCATATCAGCGCACACTCCGCTGCAGAGTGAAAATCTCATTCTGGAAACATTCCCCAGGCTGTGGCTAAGCCATGTCTCCGCTATATCCTTTCTTTCAGGAGTGCTAGTTCTGCAAGGTTCGCAGAAGAGCTTCTGTAAAATTTGGAAGGTAGGAGACGAGATACTGGCAGAAGTAAAGCTGTGAGTACCGGGCGTGAGTCGTGCTTCGGTGGCTCAGATGGTAGAGCACTTGCCCGCGAAAGGCAAAGGCCCCGAGTTCGAGTCTCGGTCGGGCACACAGTTTTAATCTGCCAGGAAGTTTCATATCAGCGCACACTACGCTGCAGAGTGAAAATCTCATTCTGATACCTTCAAGCTATTTCTCTACCGTTCCACTCTCGAACAGCGCGCAACGAAAACAAACAATTAAATCTTTCCGTGCGAGCTTTTATTTCTCTTATTTTATTACAATGATCATTATTCTATTATGATGATCATTTCTTTCTGTGTAGGTAGCTGCCAGCAAAATATTTTCACACTCTGAGGAGAAAGGTGATGATTGAAATTTAATGAGAAGATCCTGCCACAACAAAAAACGCCTTTCTTTTCATTATTGTCGCCCCAATTTGCGTATCGTATCAGTGGAACTCTCTTCCCTATTTTCCGATAATTCAAAACGTGCTGTGCTTATTTGAACACGTTCGATCGTCGATTCTACCGGATGCGGATCCCACACAGCACACTAATACTCCAAAGGAGGGCGGGCAAGGGTAGTGCTGACAGTCTCCTTAATAGACCCGTTTGATTTTCTAAGTGTTGTGCCAATAAATCGCAATTACCCACAACACTATTATGCTGTCAGTCCAGTTTCAGTTGTTCGTAATTGTATTTCCTAAATATTTAGTTCAGTTTTCAGCCTTTATATTTGTATGATTTATCGTCTAACCGATATTTAACGGATTCCTTTTAGTACTCATGTGGATGGCTTCACACTTTTCATTATTTAGAGTCAACTGCCACTTTTCGCACCATTTAATCATAACATCTAATCTAAATTATATTGTAGTTGGTGTTGATCATCTGATGACTTTACGAGATGGTAAATGACAGCATCATCTGCAAACGATCTGAGATGGATGCTCAGATTGCCTCCTAAATCGTTAAACAGATTAGGAACGGCAGAGGGCCTGCAACACTTCCTCGGTGAACGCCAGATATCACTTTTGATTTACTCGATGACTTTGTCAGTTACTACGAACTATGAGCTCTCGTTCTATTGCAATAGCCCCAAGCGACTGGAAAAAAGCGCATGTGTCTCCAGTACATAAGAAGGGTAAAAGAAGGACACGCAAAATTGCAGACCAATATCATTCACTTCTGTTTGCTGCAGAATCTTAGAACATATTCTCAGTTCGAATACGATACACTTTGTTGAGACTGAGAAGCTATGTCCACGATTCCGCGTTGTTTTAGAGAGCATCGCTCGTTGGAAATTCAGCTTTCCGTTTTCTCTCATGGTATACCGCGAACTACGGATGAAGTCAACAAGCTGTTCCATATTTCTAGATTTCCGGAAAGCATTTTACACTGTGCCCCATACAGGCTGTTAAAGAAGGTACGTACGGAAAATGTAGTGGAGTTCACTGCCACCAATAATTATTTGACATTTAAAGAAAGCTTATGCTATTTCTACACTACTGGCCATTAAAATTGCTACACCATGAAGATGACAGACGCGAAATTTAACCGACAGGAAGAAGATGCTGTGATATGCAAATCATTAGCTTTTCAGAGCATTCACACAAGATTGGCACCGGTGGCGACACCTACTACAACGTGCTGACATGAGGAAAGTTTCCAACCGATTTCTCATACACAAACAGCAGTTGACCGCCGTTGCCTGGTGAAACGTTGTTGTGATGCCTCCTGTAAGGAGGACAAATGCGTACCATCACGTTTCCGACTTTGATAAAGGTCGGATACTAGCCTATCGCGATTGCGGTTTATCGTATCGCGACATTGCTGCTCGCGTTGCTCGAGATGCAATGACTCTTAGCAGAATATGGAATCGTGGGTTCAGGAGGGTAATACGGAACGCCGTGCTAGATCCCAACGGCCTCGTATCACTAGCAGTCGAGATGAAAGGCATCTTATCCGCATGGCTGTAACGGATCGTGCAGCCACGTCTCGATCCCTGAGGCAACAGATGGGGACGTCTGCAACACAACAACCATCTGCACGAACAGTTGGACGACGTTTGCAGCACCATGGACTATCAGCTCGGAGACCATGGCTGCGGCTACCCTTGACGCTGCATCACAGACAGGAGCGCCTACGATGGTGTACTTAACGAAGAACCTTGGTGCACGAATGGCAATACGTCATTTTTCGGATGAATCCAGGTTCTGTTTACAGCATCATGATGGTCGCATCCGTGTTTGGCGACGTCGCGGTGAACGCACATTGGAAGCGTGTATTCGTCATCGCCATACTGGCGCATCACCCGGAGTGATGGTATGGGGTGCCATTGGTTACACATCTCGGCCACTTCTTGTTCGCATTGACGACACTTTGAACAGTGGACGTTACATTTCAGACGTGTTACTACCCGTATCTATCCTTCATTCGATCCCTACGAAACCCTACATTTCAGCAGGATAATGCACGACCGCATGTTGCAGGTCCTGTACGGGCCTTTCTGGATACAGCAAATATTCTACTGCTGCCCTGGCCAGCACATTCTCCAGATCCCTCACCAATTGAAACGTCTGGTCAATGGTGGCCGAGCAACTGGCTCGTCACAATACGCCAGTCACTACTCTTGATGAACTGTGGTATAGTGTTGAAGCTGCATGGGCTGCTGTATCTGTACACGCCATCCAAGCTGTGTTTGATGCAATGCCCAGGCGTATCAAGGCCGTTATTACGGCAAGAGGTGGTTGTTCTGGATACTGATTTCTCAGGATCTATGCACCTAAATTGCGTGAAAATGTAATCACATATCAGTTCTAGTATAATATATTTCTCGAATGAATACCCGTTTATCATCTGCATTTCTTCTTGGTGTAGCAATTTTAATGGCCAGTAGTGTTTATAAGTTTTATTGAATTCTTTAAATCGAGTTTTCTCAGGAATTGAATTTTTTAGTTGTGTCACTGTTACCACGAGTGTGCGATATCCGTTGTGGGCTCAACCACTCTTTACGCATTATTAGTTTCTTAGTTACCAGTGATTCAGATCTGCCGGCATTTTGTCACCTAGAGACTTCGATCGGCGAGTGAATAGTAGATGTTTCCACGTCAAAAATTATTTATATAGGCTCCCTAGAGCTATGCCTTCACTTGTATCAGCACAATAAGTGAAGTTCCGTGATTTACCATCCTTCCTGCAATTTTAACGGCCAGCAATGCTGATAAAGGACGCACTTACTTACGTTCAGGGCTTATTAACTGCGAAACGGACCAGGCTCAGGGACGGGAAGAGTGGCACGCCATTCGTCACCCCGGAAAAGCTCTCACGCATGTAAATGTGTTTGCTGGTTCAGATGTACTGTGAATGATTGTTTCTCCAAGACATAACAAAAATGTTTGCTTGACCGGGCGCCGCGGGCGGCCGCGCCCGATAGACGCAGCAGGTCGTCCATCATTGGCGGTTTGTTTACCCTCGAGCGGCGCTCGTCCGCTCGTCGGCGCGCGCCGGACGCGTATTGATACCTCCTCGCCCCGGTCCCTGTTTATTGTGCTTCCGCGGCGTCGGGACGCAACTGCCGCGCGTGCTTCGGCGCGGGTTCCCGCTCCGTGATCCCTCGTCAATCCTCGCTCATTTCGAGGTTCAGAGCTATCTGCAAACAAATGCGGAGGGGAATATCTGCGAGGGGTAGCCATACAGCTTTATTTATCAACTCGAAGGAAAGAATCAAGCTGCAACCTTGAAAATTAGTGATGGTGTTAGTCCTTCCCTACATAAACACTCTCAAGTGTGAAATATCTTTCGCAACGATAAATGACTTGGTTGTACAAGCCTGCATTATTGTTAGCGGAAGTTATAGAAATGCCCAACGCCTTACGATGGAAATTAATGAGAGCCATATTCCTTCTGGAAAGGTTTCCTGCAATTGGCCACCCACCCGTACAGTAACTCGACAGATTGTCTCAAGAACAAATTAATGGGTAGAGAATAAACACTGCCCAAAAATCAGAATCATGTACTGTAAAATGGTGTGAGCAGACACAGTTCTCAAATCTAAAATAAAAAAATTGATAATTCTAAGAAAAAATATGAAAATCAGAACTATAGATGTTGTGCCTCATTTAAACTTATAGTTAGACTAGCCTTTTCTCTGTGGCTTTGCTCATGTGTCCATTTGACACATATATTGAACGTACCTCCTCCTTCCCCTTTTTGGAGCCTCCTCTTCCTCCCTGTCTGTCTGTCTGTCCATTTCGTTCTCCCACCTCTATCTACATAACTGGACCTGCCGACTCCATCTGTCTCTTCATTTCCTCCTCTTCCTCTCTTTGTATTTCCTCCACCCCCTCAGTGACCATATCTTTCCACTCCTCCCTGTGACCATGTACTAATGCTTCTCTCTTTTCCCCATGTCTGCCTCCACCTTCTTTTTCCACCTGCCCACAAAAACCCTCTACCCACCTGTCTAATGCATCACCCCCATCTCTCTGTCCATTTTCTCCTCCCTCGTTCTCTGTCCATCTGCTCCTCTATCCATCTCAGCCTGTCTCCAGCAATGTTCACCAGCATATGTAGCCTCTACAAGATACTCTAATAAAGCAGGCTGATACTACTCCCACAATATGCCTATCTTGCAAAGGAGGCTACACATCACTGGCTTGGAAATTATTTATTTACCCATACATACAGACTACAATGAAAAGCAGGTCAATAAAGCAGGCCGTTAATACTCCAACACAGCACATCTGTCATGCAGGGCAGATCCAAGAAAACTCTTTCTTGTGCCTGACATATAGGCTGCCCTGTAAAGTAGGTCGATTTGGCAGGCTGATGCTATTCCCACACAATATCGTGTTGTGTGTGCCAGCCTATAGGCCAGGGGTTGGAACAAACGCGTTTTTGCCTGAATCTTCGCTCTTACTGGAACTAGGAGGTTATAAACCCAACAGTGCTAATACTCAGGAGGCTCGCTGTTGCTGTGCCAAATTTGTTTGAAATCGATTCCAGGGTTAACTCCAGAGAGGGGTGTTAAATTCATTATTTTTACTATTTGTTGGCATTTAGGGTGAATACGAACATATCAGAACCTGTTTTGTATCTAGGAGAATAAGGAACAAAATTTATCTGGATCAATATACAGTAGTTTCATTCAATTCAAAAACTAAAACTACTGGATGAACTGCAGTTTTTTATACATTTCTTCAAATAAAAAAGTATTACCTCTAACTACATTATTTTTGCGTTAAATTCATGAACTTACTTTGTTAATACATGAATTCACTGAAATCGTGTTTAAAGACTATGTCTTTGAATCTGCAAGCTCTATCGCCAGAAGTAACAAAGAGCTTTTGAACAACACATTTTTGATTATAGATTGACATCTCATCTGTCACAACAAACGTATTTAATAAACTTTGTCTTCTCAATGACAAACTTTACTTGCATACAATCCCAATTTATTTTTTTCCAAATACTTCAAAAACAGCATAATCTCCTACTTTGAGAAAAGTGCCAGGTGGTTCTCCATTTCCATCAATTTTTTTGTCTTCTTCTGAAGAAACACTGACGATTACTGTTTCTGTTCACCCCACGAATTCTGAAACCACACCCATATATTTTAAGTTAGCCAAAAAACAAGTCAGATTGAAGTTTACTTTAAAATTGAACTTTCGGTTAAGGAAGTGGGATTTGCAAATTTTTTTATCACCTACTTAAATTAAAAGAACACAATTTAGACTGGTACTCTCAAATAAAATTCGAAGCGAGCAAATTCAGCACTACATCCAGTGTTTGTCATAGAGTGAACAAAACATCAAGTGATTGTGTCGCCAATTTGGAAATTCATAATTCTTCTGTTAAATCAGACTATACCGATTTACATAAACAAATATTTGAATGGTCTTCCCATTTGTCTTGCGACATGATAGCATAGAAGTTTTTTTGGAAGTTTCGTTTGTATTCATCCTATTTTACTGTACAAGCCTCATAAGTTTAAAGGAAATTTCACTTAAACTCTGAGAAACGCCAACATGCCCTAACTCCGAAAAAAATGGTTCAAATGGCTCTGAGCACTATGGGACTTAACTTCTGAGGTCATCAGTCCCCTAGAACTTAGAACTACTTAAACCTAACTAACCTAAGGACATCACACACACCCATGCCCGAGGCAGGAATCGAACCTGCGACCGTAGCAGCAGCGCGGTTCCGAACTGAAGCGCCTAGAACCGCACGGCCACAACGGCCGGCCCTAACTCCGAATATCAGGGTAACGCAATAACTTCAACTTCCGACAGTTTCTACTTTCTAAAAAAAAAACAGTAGCTGGAGCAGAGCAATTATTAAAATCATGCATTGCTGATAATTTCCCAGAGTATTTTGGATTATGTAGACGACTCGAAAACCACAGGTAATAACCGGGTGGGTTGCGCATTCCTGCGTCCAAGGACTGGTTGCAAATAATTGATTTCTAGTTTTTCTGCAGAAGCCACAGCTATACTTGAGACTTTACATTACTTGTAGATCATCACAGTAGGAAACATTTTGATTTTAACAGACTGTAGAAACTTACTCCAACACATGCGGACATCAGCCCTTCTCAAGAAAACTAATCCATTGGTAAGGGATAGTTTGAAAGCCAAATAGGAAAACGAAAATCTCTGGAAGAAAGTAAAATTTACGTGTATCAAGGAACATGCTAACATTAAATATAATGAAACTGTTGACGACATACCGAAGATTGCCATTTAAAAAGCCACATTTGAAAACGTTATTACCATCGTCACACGTGAAGACTACACTGGTTGCCCCAGAAGGAAAGATCAGTAGTAAGACATGGGACGGGAATGATTATCTGAAGCAAGAATCGTCTTATGGACATACACCATATTCTCAATGGTTTCCGAGACAGAACACATTTAATGTATCCAGAATGAGATTTTCACTCTGCAGCGGAGTGTGCGCTGATATGAAACTTCCTGGCAGATTAAAACTGTGTGCCCGACCGAGACTCGAACTCGGGACCTTTGCCTTTCGCGGGCAAAGTGCTCTACCATCTGAGCTACCGAAGCACGACTCACGCCCGGTACTCACAGCTTTACTTCTGCCAGTATCTCGTCTCCTACCTACCAAACTTTACAGAAGCTCTGAGCTTCTGTAAAGTTTGGAAGGTAGGGGAATGTGTGTCGTGGTCGAATGCACTCTGGATTAGGCAGATGAACAGATCTACACCATACACGTGCAGTCTAAGATTCAGATAAAGACAGAACCAGCTTTCATCAGTGAAGACAACAGAGCGCCGTTCCACTGTCCACTCAACTCTTTCACGACACCAGAGTAGCCACACTTGGTGCTGCCGCAGTGTCAGTGATAGCCTAGCCAGAGGCACAAGTGATGTTAGTCCTGATGCAAGCAGACGGTTCCCAGTAGTCTATGATCACACAGCAGGTGCAGCATGTGTCCTGGTGCTCGGTCGGCCTCTGCTGCACGGTAATGAGTTGATCTTGACTTGCGTCTATACAAAACACGGACGTCCAGCACATCTTCTATACGTGTGAGAATGTTCACACACCAATATGGAGTAATTCACAGATACGTGAGTGGCTCGAAGACGTCTTAAGTAATAGATCCCAGTATGTTGCCCTCGACGATGATTGTTCATTTGAGACAAAGATATCGTCAGGACTGCCCCCAGGGAAACGTGATCCGACCACTGTTGTTCTCCGTGGACAGGGTGGGCAGCAATCTGCGGTTATTTGCTGATAATGCTGTGGTATACAGTAAGGTGTCTAAGTTGAGTGACTGTAGGAAGATACAAGACGACTTAGACACTGTTTCTAGTAGGTGTGATGAATGGCAGCTAGCTCCAAATGTGGAAAAATGTAAGTTAATGCTGATGAGTGGGAAAAACAAACACGTAGTGTTCGGATACAGTATCACTACTGCTTGACACAGTGATGTTTAAATGGCCGAGCGGTTTTAGGCGCTACAGCATGGAACCGCGCGACCACTACGGTCGCAGGTACGAATCGTGCCTCGGGCATGGATGTGTGTGATGTCCTCAGGTTAGTTAGGTTTAAGTAGTTCTAAGTTCTGGGGGACTGATGACCTCAGATCGTAAGTGCCATAGTGCTCAGAGCCATTTGAACCATTTTGATGTTTAAATATCTGGGTGTAGCGTTTCTAACAATACTACCACTTGCAAAGTAGGTTAGAAATCAGTTTAATAATGTTGCTCACGCAGCATATGTTCGCTTTATCGGGCAACAACAAAGTTATTGACTGTGGATGGTATCGTCAGAATGGAAATAATGAAGTCACTGTAAAAAAGTCATTAATTTTGGCACTTATCTTGAGTGGATCCCCGCGTAGATTTCGTCGAAGTTGTTATGGTTCATCTTGTTGATTCTAGGGTGATTCCACTTTGACTGCTAGAAGGTCCAGATCTGCATTTTAACAATATTTCAAGACCTAACAAATGCGTTTTTCAGGAAATTCGTAATGATCAAACAATCCCAGATCAGAACAATGGTATGGTAGAAATAATTTTTGACTTGGTGTTCACGATCCACATTTTTATTAAATTTCTTGTAAATTCAGATATACTTCTTCTTAATTGTCACATCATCAAGAAAACAGTTTTGTATCAATTTCCATATATTTAATTTCCAATTTAACCTAACACAGGACTTGACTGTTCTTCTACAAAGCGAAATAACAACTTAATTTCTGCAAAGTGAAACAAAGACTGCTCTGTGCGTATTCGCGCCAAAACGGTTACAAGCCAGTCAAAAATTATGACAGTCTCACAGAAATGAATACATACAAGTACCATATCACTGTAATATATGGATACATCGGAGTACCTATACATTAATAAAACCAAATGTGAATATTGTCACAAAAATATGTCTGTTACTTCGCAGAAAAGTAGTACGATATTACTGGTATCGAGAACTGGGGACCGAGCGAGGTGGCGCAGTGGTTAGACACTGGACTCGCATTCGGGAGGACGACGGTTCAATCCCGCGTCCGGCCATCCTGATTTAGGTTTTCCGTGATTTCCCTAAATCGCTCCAGGCAAATGCCGGGATGGTTCCTTTCAAAGGGCACGGCCGACTTCCTTCTCCATCCTTCCCCAATCCGATGAGACCGATGACCTCGCTGTCTGGTCTCCTTCCCCAAACCAACCAACCAACCGAGAACTGGGGTTGGAGTGTCGTAATGGTCACGTAAATAAAGAACCATTACACGTTGCAAAGCGAGATGAATTAGAACGAACATGTGAGGATTGTGGCGGGGAAGGCGAATAGTTAGGTTAGGTTAGGTTAAGTTAGGTTAGGGACTTCGGTTAATTGGGAGAATTTTAGGAAAATGTGTTTCACCTGTAAAGGAGACCGCATGTAGGACGCTGGTACGACCTGTTCTCGAGTACTGCTCTAATGTTTGGGACCCGTACCAGGTCGGATTGAAGGAAGATGTTGGAGAAATTCAGAGGGGGGCTGCTAGATTTGTTACTGATAGGTTCAGACAACACTTACGTGTTACGGAGATATGTCGGGAACTCAAATTGGAATCCCTGGAGGGAAGGTGACTGTTTTTTTCGAAGAACACTATTGAGAGAAATCAGAGAATGGGCATTTGAAGCTGACTCCGAATGATTCTAATGCCGCTAACATGCACTAAGAGTAAGGACCACAAAGGTAAACACGAGTAATTACGGTTCATACGAAGGCACACAGACAGTCGTTTTTTTCCTCTCTCTGTTTGCGAGTGGAACAAGAAAAGAAATGACTAGCAGTGTTAGAGGGTACCCTCTGCCACGCACCGTACATTGGCTTCCGGAGTATCTATGAAGATGTAGATGTAGAATGTTGAAAGCATCAACACATCACCGATACACTGTGCCTAACATGTGCAGCAATTTGTCGATACGTCCATCTAGCTTCCCGCAGGCTAACAATGCGACCCTGTTCAAACGGCCACACCTCTTGAACAAGAGTGCGTGTTCATCGGCGGTTACGGTTGTATTCTAGAATGAATATTGCAAACACTGTCCACCTGTAAACTGAGCACAGTTTCTGGCTGCAGAGCCAAAACAGTGGATGATCAGTCAGGCCTCCTAGCGCCGTCTGATCGCCAATGACCGTGACAAACTGAATCACCAACACTACAGTCCCTTAGTATGTCCGTATTATATCCTGGTGACACTGGTTGTAGTCTTGAGGCGGTTGCATTGTTTTCCCTGCTGTGGATTTAAAACCTCCTGACCACAACTCGTATCTCATGGGCGACAGCAGTGGTGACATAACCAAAGATTACGTTTCGTGTTCATGTACGGGCTTACAGCTACAAACAATACTCTTGCTTTCCACTCAGTAACGTCCATCGTGTTCTGGAATCCACGGTTTCATCACTACCGCGCAGAAGATCTCCGTATGGGCGGTTCCCGTGAGGCTAGCTGCCGATAACATACGACCATTGTTCGGAGACGAGAGCATGCTCTGTTGTGTTACGGGTCGTCTTCTGAGCACTGCATTTCATTACAGTCGCCTATAAATCCCGCGCACAAAGGCGTTTGTGAGCTTGCTGCCAAATTACGAACCGTCTGGTTTTCTCGGTCGTTGGTCGACCGATTAATGGGAAAGACGTTTTTAGTCATGCGCGTGGATAAATTAACTGCCGCTCCTCACTGTGTATGCATAGTCGATAAAGCTCCCGCACGAATTACTGTCACCTGTAATAGGTGAACGGCATGAAATAGGTCGTTTCATAAATATTAATACCGTATTGAGCGGCGATTCGACTGCATCGCAGCCTTGTAGTAGTATCCCATTCAGTTCTTAAATGCAAAGCGAGGAGGATAAAGAAGTGGATGAAAGGTCATTGAAGAGACATTGTGCTCGCCGTCACGACGAGAGAGTAATACAAGCCGCTAATCATCAAGTCTCAGATCGTTAAGTTCTAAGAAATCCGTTGGTATTCAAGCACAATGTTTTCCAATGCAATAGCGCGACCAGACGGTGCTCGAATGGCTTGTTAATGTATCGCTAATGCTCGTAAGAATCTCTGAACCGTTTGTGTTGTTAACATTAACAACATTTATACCGATGACCTCAGCAGGCTCTGCTATATAAATGCGTAATGCTATAGATTACTTGCAACAGAGACCCAGCGAAATGATATGCATTAGTTATAATGCTTCTGACCTTGTTTCAGTTCTATGATTCTGATAGCGTTAGCGTTGTTTGAGTAACGTTTCAGATGGCAGATCTGAAGAAAACTCAAGACTCTGAAGGGTAATTTCATTTTCCACCTTGGCTGACCTTACATCACTATTAGCTGATTACAGCCGTTACCTGTTTAAAAGTGAATACTTTGATATTATTAAAGACACGGGCGATAAATAATTACTGCCGCAGTGACATACAAAAATAAATCTCACACCTCGCTAATCACACGTACCATCGTCCTCCTCAGGTTAATTCGACACTGTCCATTTGCCGGTAAACGGCTGTCCAAAGGTATACTGGCAGACAGTCACTAATGCCCATCTGATCATACCTATCATTATGTCTGGGGATACGGTGCCTCACGATCACATCCTTTTTCGATGTGCTTAAAATTATTCTACGTATGTATCCCACCTCGTATATACAAATACGTTCAACGTCTTCAACTTTTGTAGTCCTGTCTTCCTCAGTTGCGTGTAATATTAGGGTATATTGATAGTTTTTACTTTATGGACCGTCTGACAGCAACTAAATGAAACACAATTTTAGTGCCTTACGCGTTTTGCCTTTATTTTCTGCAAGGCATCTTCAGTGGCCTGGAATATGTACATATGTTTGCTATTTAATTTACATTTTGGTCACTGTATCTATCGATTATAAACAGTTCTGATGGTTGGTATTTCCTATTAAGTAGTAACATTTTGAACTGTACTTACTGGTTGCGTGGACGACTTCCTACATATTTCGCTCCTGTTGCATTTTTGGTGTTGTTGTTCTTCTTATAAATGCCAATTTGCGTTTTTTTCCCACATCTCACAGCACTATGAACTTGACACTTTTTTCGATGCAATTTTTTGGTTTGTGTTGCCGACTGTCAGATGTTATTGCCAAAGATCGAATGTTATTGCCGAACTTTCGAGTGTAATTATTGAAGTATCTGCAACTGTTCGTGTATGCATTTGTGAGTGTGTGTGTGTGTGTGTGTGTGTGTGTGTGTGTGTGTGTGTGTGCGTGTGTGTGTGTCTCCAGAAGCCGAAGGGGCGAAGAGTTTTCTTTATTCTGGTTGTGTGAGAGGGACGATTTTTTTTTATCTTATCATTTCTTTTATTGGGTGTAGTAAGGAACCTGTGCTGATGTGTGTTTGTTCATTTATCACATGTTTGTTTTCAGCGATGGCTTTCTGAATGTGGAAGTTTTCTTGCATCTGTATAAGATGTTTGTCATGGCTGCTTATTCTCATTATTTCCATTTCTTGTTCCATGTTTGTAGGATGGTGGTTATGGTGTTTTAAATGTTCTGCAAATGTGGAATGGTCTGTTTCGTACTTCCAACAACTGATATTTTCTTTGTATCGTGTTTTAAAATTCCTGCATGTCATGCCTATGTATACTGCATCACAACTTTGACATTCAAGTTTATATATTCCCGATTGTTGGAATTTGTCCCTCTTGGTGGCTGGTTAGCTTAGGTGTGATTGGAGGGTTTGCCCAGATTTATATACTATTTGGAAGTCCTGTCTCTTTAGGATGTTTGTAGCTCTGTGTGTTAGTTTGTGTCTGTAGGTCATGGTGTACCATCTGGTTCTTCTCTATTTGGTGTTGTCACTGTGTGTGTTTGTTGAGTGTGTTTGTAAGTATTCAGCTTGTGAGTTCTCTTGTATTCTGGAAATGTTGTGTTTGTTTTGTATTTGTGTTTTTATTTTTTGATTGAGCCTGTGTACTACATGTGTGTCATAGCCATTGTTCCTAGCTATTTGTGTAATTGTACTCATTTCTTTTTCATAGTTCCTCTTGTTGAGTGGGATACTGTTTAATCTATGTAACATATGTCTTATTGCTGCAAATTTCTGGTTGTGGGGATGGTTAGACGTGGAATGTATTATTGTGTCCATGGCTGTTGGTTTTCTTAAGATGTTAAATGTATGTCTGCCGTTTTCTTTTTTTTATTGTAATGACAAGAAAATTTATTTGATTTTCTTTTTCTTTCCAAAGTGTGAATTTTATGTTCTGATGAGCTTTGTTGATTTCCGAATGGAGTTTATTTTTTTCACTTGGCTCATCTACCAGACAAATAATGTCATCCACATATTTGTACCAATATATGATTTTGAAACTTTCATTAGTGGTTATCTTTTCAAATATCTGATTTTCTAAATGACTGATGAAAATGTTTGCTAATGTTCCTGATATTTTGGATCCCATGGGCAATCCATCACTTTGCAGATAATATTCATTCTCAAACTGGAAGTAGTTTTGTTCAGTTGTCAGTCTGAGCATATTTGTTACTTCTTTTATTGCTTCTGTGGCGAGGCTGCTGTGGGATGAAAGATTTTGTTCTATGATTTCTGTGACAGGGATGGAGGTATACATATTTTCTTTGTCGAATGAAATCAGTGATGCTGTGTGTGGTATCTGTATGTTCTGTATGTGTTCTATTAGGTTTCCTGTGTTTATCACGGTTCTGTTGTTTTCTACTTTATAGTGTTAGTAACTAACTTTTGGAGGTGTTTGGGTATGTGGTATGTTGGGACTTTGTGAAGTTAACAGCTCTCATTGGCATTCCGTCTTTATGTACTTTTGGTTGACTGCGGAGTGTTGGTGCTTGTGGGTTTTTCTGGGTTATGTAGTATTTCTGTTTGTCTGTGAGTGCCTGTTCAATGTTTTTCAGTGTTCGTTTCACTAAAATTGTGTTTCATTCAGAAGCTGTCAGGCGGTCCATAAAGTAAATAATTATCAGTATACCGTAAAAATACGTTCAAGCTTACGTCCTGTTCTATAGTTAGTCACCATAACACGCAATCAGACTTTAAAACGGATATTATTAATCACTGAATTTTAAAAACAATCACGCTTAACAAGGTAGAAAATTGTCATACTATAAAATAACAGTAATTACAGACTGTATGTGCATTATATACAACCGTTCTACCCCATCAAACACACGGTTAAAATTCCGCAAGAACCTTTTGTTATGCAGTTCTGTTTGTTCATTCAGCACATTGTCCCGTTCCCTTTTAGCACTCGTGTAAATTTGTATCTCTTTCAATGCATTCATAGACCCTCTTTTCCAACTTTCATGTAGAACTTGCTTGTCACCTGGGACTGACTATTTTATTGCCGTTTTTCGGTTCTGTATTCTTTCTCGGTTAACATTATTAAATAATTCTTGTCCGATGTGCAAGTATTAGAATACTGCTCCTGTCGAAACTGAAGGTAATTTACAGTGAATTAACTGCAACCAGATGCTTTTATAGGCGTTTAATTTTCCATGATGACATTTCAAGATGCCTGACATCTAATCTTCAGATGCCATTTCTCCCACTATCCACCTTCAGTTTACATACGAGGTGTTTAAAAAGTCTCTCCGTAGTGCCATATGATTGTTAGCCGCGCGTGCCGTATGATTGTTCGCCTGCCAGGGTTACTTCCCAACATTCCAGTGTTTCGTTTATCTCAATAAAAATGAATATTCAATAAATTAATAACTTGTATTTCACTGAGATTCATTTCGTTATATTCACTCCGCCATGCGGCTCGCACATCTAACAATCATACGGCACTGCAGAGAGACTTTTTGAACACCCCGTACAATGTATCACAGCTACGGATTCTGCGTGGTGTCTGCTCTTTCGGATATGTACGAGGGAACGGCCGCCACGCATTCTTATAATGAATTAAGCAGAGCTGGGCAACGGGTCTTCCTTCTGTGCGGACGCACAAATACATCCGACTTCCTGTGGGAGTCTCACAGTAGCCGGCCAGTGTGGCCGAGCGGTTCTAGGCGCTGCAGTCCGGAACCGCGCAGCTGCTACGGTCGCACGTTCGAATCCTGCCTCGGGCATGGATGTGTGTGATGTCCTTAGGTTAGTTAGGTTTCAGTAGTTCTAAGTTCTAGGGGACTGATGACCTCAGATGTTAAGTTCCATAGTGCTCAGAGCCATTTTAGTCTCAGAGTAGCGAACTTGGAGGAAATGGACAAGGACTGCGAATAGGTGGCGCTAGATGCGAATGTGGATCGGCCGTGTTACGTACTGAGATAGTCCGCTCAGTTGCGATAACACTGTCCCGGATGGCGCTGTGGCTAGCATACCTGCCTAGTAAGCAGGAAATCCCAGGTTCGAATCCCAGTCCACTACATATTTACACTCGCCGCCGCTGATTCCGCGCAGTGTCCCGATGCAGCTGACAACCCCTTCCTTTCTTTTCCTTCCTCCCCATTCCACCTTGATAGCATAAATTAATGTAAACATCTGAAGCTTGTGTGAATACACAATGAACGTACATCTACATTTATACTCCGAAAGCCACCCAACGGTGTGTGGTGGAGGGCACTTTACGTGCCACTGTCATTACCTCCCTTTACTGTTCCAGTCGCGCACGGTTCGCGGGATGAACGACTGCCGGAAAGCCTTCGTGCGCGCTCGAATCTCTTTAATTTTACATTCGTGATCTCCTCGGGAGGTATAAGTAGGGTGAAGCAATATATTCGATTCCTCATCCAGAAATGCACCCTCTCGAAACCTGGACAGCAAGCTACACCGCGATGCACAGCGCCTCTCTTGCAGAGTCTACCACTTGAGTTTGCTAAACATCTCCGTAACGCTATCGCGCTTACCAAATAACCCTGTGACGAAACGCGCCGCTCTTCTTTGGATCTTCTCTATCTCCTCCGTCAACCCGACCTGGTACGGATCTCACACTGATTAGCAACACTTAAGTATAGGCCGAACGAGCGTTTTGTAAGCCACCTCCTTTGTTGATGGACTACATTTTCTAAGGACTCTAAGGAATCTCAACCTGGTACCCGCCTTACCAACAATTAATTTTATATGATCATTCCACTTCAAATCGTTCCGCACGCATACTCCCAGATATTTTACAGAAGTAACTGCTACCAGTGTTTGTTCCGCTATTTGTCTATGTTAAGGGTCAGTTGCCACTCCCTGCACAAGTGACTATCCGTTGCAGATCTTCCTGCATTTCGCTGCCCGCATCTCGTGGTCGTGCGGTAGCGTTCTCGCTTCCCACGCCCGGGTTCCCGGGTTCGATTCCTTTTTGGTGTGTTTTAGAATTCGAAGAACAGTTCTCGGTACGTAAAATCTCAAGAGCATATCGACGGGGTGAATTACTAAAGCAAGCTAAAATTATCTTCTGGGACAAATGCACAATGGGACTTAAGAAATAACTCGAAGTGATGGACGGAACGTTACAAGACTTGCGAGGAAACTCTGCAGTGATGGGCGGAGTTCTACTCACACTCTCACGATATTTTCGACAAACACGTCCAGTTATCGCCTAGCCAACACCAGCAGATGAGTTCAATGCATGCTTAGAAACATCACATCTCTGGCCTCACATACAAATACTACGGCTAACAAAAACATGGGAGTTGAACTATAGAAAGACGAAACAACAGCGCAAAAATTCCCGGCCGGGTCAGGGATTTTCTCTGCCTCGTGATGGCTGGGTGTTGTGTGCTGTCCTTAGGTTAGTTAGGTTTAAGTAGTTCTAAGTTCTAGGGGACTGATGACCATAGATGTTAAGTCCCATAGCGCTCAGAGCAATTTTCTAATGCTGCAACTTCTCTGTTTACTACAGCGTCATCCACGAAAAGCCGCATGGAACTTCCGACACTACCTGCTAGGTCGTTTATATATATCGTGAAAAGAAATGGTCCCATAACACTCCCCTGTGGCACGCCAGAGGTTACTTTAACGTCTGCAGACGTCTCTCGATTGAGAACAACACGCTGTGTTCTCCAGAATGAGGTTTTCACTCTGCAGAGGAGTGTGAGCTGATATGAAACTTCCTGACAGATTAAAACTGTGTGCCGGACCGAAACTCGAACTCGGGACCTTTGCCTTGTCCGCGAAAGGCAAAGGTCCCGAGTTCGAGCCTCGGTTCGGCACACAGTTTTAATCTGCCAGGAAGTTTCATGCTGTGTTCTGTTTACTGAAAACTCTTCAATCCAGCCACACAGCTGGTCTGATATTCCGTGGGCTCTTACTTTGTTTATGAGGCGACAGTGCAGAAATGTATCGAACGCATTCCGGAAGTCAAGGAAAATGGCATCTACCTGAGAGCCTGTATCTGATATTTTGTGGGTCTCATGAACAAATAAAGCGAGTTGGGTCTCACACGATCGCTGTTTCCGGAATCCATGTTGAGTCCCACAGAGCTGCTGAAACTCGTGTTTTGAAGCATAATTTATTGGTGTGGCGTGTCGGGAAAGCTGTACCATTCATATCAGTGCGTTACAGCGTAAATTTGAACATCACGGAGTTTATAGTTTCTAATTTATTCGCTAGGAGCGCTGCTGTCGTGTCACGTTACGAGGAGGCCCGCGAGATTATGCATGTATATCAATCTTACCCGCGGGTCACCTCACCGTTCGCATGCCTATACACTTTTTCAAGAAATCATCTTCTGTCACTTTCATTGTTACCTTTAGCGGGAGACACAGGAGTTTGGAACGTGTAAAAGAGTGCATTGACCAACTGTAGGCGCGCGGTATTACACGCATGAGTGGCGCAGCCCGCTGTTGTTGTCGGGACAAACGAATGACGCATCTGCGGACTCATTTTTCATCGCGGAGCGGAGGCCGGATAACGTCTGGTCTATCAGGTGCAGAGACGGATGGCAGCGCTTGCAGCGGCGGCATGCTCACATCTAATAACACGCGGTGGCGAGACACGCCTAGCGGTGCGCTACGCCCGTATCACGGCGCGTGCTTGACGGCTTCATTTAAAACTAACTCTCCGGCTACAACAACGTGTCTGCTGCAGAGACAGCTGCGTTGTTGCGCAAGGGAACAGGATTTTGTTTATTTATTCATTGCTTATTGCTTCTTAGAGACGGGTATTCATTGGTCAAATATATTATACTAGAACTGACATGTGATTACATTTTCACGCAATTTGGGTGCATCGATCCTGAGAAATCAGTACCCAGAACAACCACATCTGGTCGTAATAACGGCGTTGATTCGCCTGGGCATTGAGTCAAACAGAGCTTGGATGACGTGTACAGGTACAACTGCCCATGCAGCTTCAACACGATACCACAGTTCATCAAGAGTAGTGATCGGCGTATTGTAACGAGCCAGTTGCTCGGCCACCGTTGACCAGATGTTTTCAATTGGTGAGAGATCTGGAGAATGTGCTCACTAGGGCAGCAGTCGAACATTTTCTGTATCCAGAAAGGCCCGTACAGGACCTGCAACATGCGGTCGTGCATTGTCCTGCTGAAATGTAGGGTTACGCAGGGAACGAATGAAGGGTAGAGCCACAGGTCGTAACACATCTGAAATGTAACGTCCACTGTTCAAAGTGCCGTCAATGCGAACGAGAGGTTACCGAGACGTGTAACCAATGGCACCCCAAACCATCACGCCGGGTGATACGCCAGTATGGCGATGACGAATACACGCTTCCAATGTGCGTTCACCGCGATGTCGCCAAACAAGGATGCGACCATCATGATGCTGTAAACAGAACCTGGATTCATCCGAAAAAATGACGTATTGCCATTCGTGCACCAAGGTTCTTCGTTGAGTACCCCATCGCAGGCGCTCCTGTCTGTGATGCAGCGTCAAGGGTAGCCGCAGCGATGGTCTCCGAGGTGATAGTCCATGCTGCTGCAAACGTCGTCGAATTGTTTGTACAGATATTTGTTGTCTTGCAACTGTTCCCATCTGTTGACTCAGGGATCGAGACGTGACTGCATGATCCGTTACATCCATGCGGATAAGATGCCTGTCATCTTGACTGCTAGTGATACGAGGACGTCGGGATACAGCACGGCGTTCCGCATTACTCCTCCTGAACCCACCGATTCCATATCCTGCTAACAGTCATTGGATCTCGACCACCGCGAGCAGCAATGTCGCGATACGACAAAACCGCAATCGCGATAGGCTACAATCAGACCTTTATCAAAGTCGGAAACGTGATGGTACGCATTTCTCCTCCTCAGACGAGGCATCACAACAACGTTTCACCAGGCAACGCCGGTCAACTGCTATTTGTGTATGAGAAATCGGTTGGAAACTTTCCTCATGTCAGCACGTTGTAGCTGTCGCCACCGGCACCAACCATATGTGAATGCTCTGAAAAGCTAATCATTTGCATATCATGGCATCATCTTCCTGTCGGTTAAATTTCGCGTCTGTAGCACGTCATCGTCCTGGTGTAGCAATTTTAATGCCTAGTAGTGTATATATAATTTCACCAATGTTTGTATCAGTACCAATATTAGTGCTTCTATGTGACATACTTGTCTTTTTCATGCCGGGAAACACTGTTACAATGTTTTCTGATATTGTTAGCCATTCGTAACTCCTTATATGTCCGTATGTTCGCCTGTTTAGACCGCCGGCACGGTAGCTCAGCGTGTTCGGTCAGAGGGCTGCTCGCCCTCTATAATAATAATAATAAAAATAAAATAAAACTGAGTAAAGGAATCAACGATCAACTTGAACGGATGTCTTGTGACGTCCGCCCAGACCAAACGCAACGAACAATACCGAACAAAATGAAAAAAAGAGAGTGGTAACATGCTTGCCTCTCATGCAGCGGGCCCGGGTTCGATTTCCGGCCGGGTTACAGATTTTCTTCGCTCATGGAATGGGTGTTTTGTTGTCCTCATCTTCTTTTCATCTTCATCACCGGCACGGAAGTCGCCCAATGTGGCGTCGACTGCAATGAGACTTGCACTCGGCGGCCGAACTTCCCCCGTTGGAGTCTCCCGGCCAACTGTGCGATACGATCATTTCATTTTTTCATATGTTCGTATAATAGTTGGTTAGTCTCTATTGGTTCCATGATTCCGTTGTAAGCGTCACAGTTAAGGTCTATATCTACATCGATACTTTGCTAGCCACCGGTAAGGTGCATGGTGGAGGGTACGCTATACCATTACTAGTCATTTCCTTTCCTGTTCCACTCGCAAACAGAGCGAGGGAAAACCGACTGTCTATATGCCTCCGTATGAGTCCCAGTTTCTCGTATCTTATCTTCATGGTCCTTACGCGCAATGTAAGTTGGCGGCAGTAGAATCGTTCGGCAGTAGAATCAAGAATAACGTCGCCTTCCCTCCAGGGATTCCTACTTGAGTTCCCGAAGCTTCTCCGTAACATTACATGTCGTTGGAACTTACCGGTAGCAAATCTAGCAGCCCCCCTCTGAATTGCTTCGTTGTCTTCCTTCAGTCGAACCTGGTACGGACTACACTTACAGACGTTATTGTCTTTCCTCTTAAAACTGTGCAGGTAAACTGGATCTGGGCCGTATTCCGTCAGATAATGTATCATGATGGCCCAAGCGTCAGGCGTTCTCGAATGGAAAGAAATAGTTGGTAGACTCTTCGAACTGTTTCACTGTTGGACCATTGACTCTGCAACGTACCCTCTTCCCAGTCCAGGAGTGGAGCCTTGGTTGTTACACTTTGGTCTAAGATTTTTTGAATGTCTACCGGGTTGATACCGAAGACCACGTGCAACGCATCATTTGGCGTAGTCCCAAAGGCCGCTATTAGTGTGGGCAGTACACCCCTCTGTGTACATCGCAGGATTTGCCTGATCGGCGTGCACCGAAGTCTGTGCTCCCAAACACTTGTTGCGTAGCCCGTGATGGACATGAAAATGGCATAACAACAGGTTGTCATTCCCTGCATCTGTAGCTTGTAGCTCACTCTTGAGGCACGGACAATTTGATGCATAATGTTGCTTGCTTAGTTTACGATTGTCAGCATATGTTGTGCGAAGTTACGCTTTTCGTCCAGTTGGACTCCAAGGTATCGCGTGACTTTTTCTCTAGCGCGGTAAACGCAAAACAAAGAGATACCCAGCATGCTGATTCTATTAAGGTGGCACGTTGCATGTTGCAGTTCGGGACTGCATTCTAAGAGGATGACGGTTCAAATCTCCATGTGACCATCAAAATTTGTGTTTCCGCGTTTTCCCTAAATTGCTAAAACACGATGTCCGCAAGTTTAGCTTTGAAAAGAACACGGTGGACTTGCTTCCCCATGCTAGAGCGAGATTCTGCTTCGTATCTGATTACTTGGTCGTCGGGTTTCTCATCGAGCTATTAGTGATTATCGGGAAAAAGAGGAAAACAACTTATCCGTCCAGTAAACGACATTTGGAAAAAGGAAAAGATAACTTCCACACCCCCTCATGTCCAGTCAGTAGTTATACAGGGTGGCCATTATAAACTGGCCTGAAAAATACGAGGGATATTTTTTTTTCAAAGTTCTATCGGTCACGAAGTTAAAACCACAGTGAAAATCCGATTAAGCTTTGCATGGAGATGTGTTGTGCAGTGTCCCTAATACGCCCGTTGATCGCGTCTTGTCGCATTTAAAAAGTGTTCTGAGTGTACAGTTAGCTCGTGAAGGTGGCTAGAACAGTCGTCTCTCGCCAAGTGTGAAGTGCGTGCTGTCATTAGATTAACCCCTGTGCCCCTGACGTAGAGTAACAACTGAAATATTTTAAAGAAAATAAGTCACCAGTTCTGGATGGAATCCCAGTTCAGTTTTACAAAGAGTACTCTAAGGCATTAGCCCCCTATTAAGCTTGAATTTATCGCGACTCTCTCGACCAGCAAAAAGTCCCAAGCGCCTGGAGAAAAGCGCAGGTGGCTCCTGTACATAAGAAGGGTAAAAGAACGGACCCTCAAAATTACACACCAATATCCCTAACTTCGGTTTTCTGCAGAATCCTTGAACATATTCTCAGTTCGAATATCACTAATTTTCTTGAGACTTACGAAGCTTATGTCCACAAGTCAGCATGGTTTCAGAAAGTATCGCCCGTGCGAAACTTAGCTTGCCCTTTACTCTCATCAGATACTGCGGACTATGGATGAAGGGCAACAAGCAAATTCCATATTTCTAGATTTCCGGAAAGCATTTGACACGGTGCGCCATAGCAGAATATGGAATAATAGCACAGATATATGAGCGGCTCGAAGACTTCTTAAGTAATAGAACCCAATATGTTGTCCCCAACGGCGAGTGTTCATCAGAGACAAGGGTTTCGTCAGGAGTGGCCCAGGGAAGTGTGATAGTATCGCTGTTGTTCCCTGTATACATAAATGATTTGGCGGACAGGGTGCGTAGTAATCTGCGGTTGTTTGCTGATGATGCCGTGGTGCACGGTAAGATGTAGAAATTGATTGACTGTAGGAAGATACAACACTACATAGACAAAATTTCCAATTGGTGTGAGAAATGGCAGCTAGCCCCTATATATGGAAAAGTGTTAGTTAATGGAAGCGAGTAGGAAGAACAAACCTGTAATGTTCGGATACAGTATTAGTAGTGTCCTGCTTCACACAGTAAAGTCGTTTAAATATCTGGGCGTAACATCGTAAAGCGATATGAGGTGGAACGAGCATGTGAAAACTTAGGTAGGGAAGGCGAATGGTCGACTTCGGTTTATTGGGAGAATTTTAGGAGAGAGTGGTTCACCTGTAAAGGAGAGAGCATGTAGGACGCTGGTGCGACCCATTCTTGAATACTTCTCGTGTGTTTGGGGTCTGTACTAGATCTGATTGAAGGAAGACATCGAAGCAGTTCAGACACGGGCTGCTAAATTTGTTACAGTTAGGTGCGATCAACAGGCAAGTGTTACAGTGATGTTTCGGGAACTCAAATGGGAATCCCTGGAAGGAAGGCGACGTTCTTTTCGAAGAACACTATTGACAAACATTTAGAGGATCGGCATGTGAAGCTGACTGTTGAATGATTCTACTGCCGCCTACATACACTGTACGTAATAACCGCGAAGATAACACGTGAGAAATAAGGGCTCATACGGAGACATACAGACAGTCGTTTTTTCTTCGCTCTATTAGCTAGTGGAACAGCAAAAGAAATGACTTGTAGTGGTATAGGGTATCCTCTGCCACGCACCGTACGGCGACTTGCGAAGTATCTATGCAGATATAAATGTACGTATATGCATATTTCTTCTCAACGAGATGCTCCTCCTGATTTCATACAAACGATGTAACGTAACTGCCGTGCGTGACAGCAAAGTGTGGTAATTGTGCAGGAACTTTGAAGCAAGACGTACGGACGTTCATGATGTAGGCGGTCAGGGTAGGAAGTGAGTGTTAACTTACGATCTTGTTCAACGAGTGGATCAGGCGGTTCGAGAAAATCGTCTACGAAGGCAATTAAGAACAACCGAAGAGGAATATTGTCGTCAAGCAGTGTCCTTCATGAAAATGCTCAGCAGCACACTGCATTTGCGACAAAGACGCTCCTGCAGCGTTTTCAATGGGAAGTGCTGGATCACCTGCCGTACAGTTCGATCTTAGCTCCCTCTGATTTTCATCACTTTGCTCACTCGAATCACTCTGTATGTGAAAAGCATTTTGGCACAAGCAACGTGCAGCATTTCAGCGTAGAGAACTGGTGGAAAGTACTCCTACATGTAACTGCCTTTTATGACGAGGATATTGGAAATTTGGTACAACGCTAAGCCAGATATCTAGGTCGGAGTGGCGAATATATAGAGAAGTTGCTGGTACGTGTAGCTAAATGTTTCGAAAGAAACATTTTTTAATTGCGCTCTGGTTTCCATTTAGCGACCTGTCTGACCTTGAAAAAGTCCTAGTACTTCAAGCACCTTAAGATAGGCAGTCCAACAAACATCATGTACCTTAGAAGTGTGTAAATAAAGAAAAACAGAAAATAATAATTTTTTTGGTTACTCTTCGACACGACAATGTGAATAAGTGCAACATAAAACGTAAAAAAATGTTGGCTTTACTTCTTATCTGGCTACCCAAAAAACTTGAATAAGATCAAATCTGAGCTGTGATATTGCGGCGAAAAAGCACAGTATCATTGCTCTTTGCATCTCTCATCCAGTTTCAGTTCCTACTATCAAATTGTTAAGATGTCTGTAAAATGTGTATGGAAAGTTTCACGGTACTTCTGAAGGTGATGTCTGTAGCAGCGAAGTAACAACACTCAAAATACGCTAACTGCTACACGGGCTAAAATGGGCCGTCCCAAAATCACATGACTTGAGCTGTAGAAGACGTTGCGGACAGAATTCTCCTTCTTCGGGCTATCAAATTTTGCCTGAAAGTACGTATTCACGTAACTTGGCACCCAATTATTTCCCTCAGAAGAAGAAACTGTTCCCATAGCGAGGACGAGGTGACTTTAGAGGTGCGACCTTTCCAGAACAAACAGAAAGCAAACTTGCACACCCAGGTCTCTGCATAGCCATCCATCGTTGAGAAAAATGTGTAAATGAACAAACATCAGCACCAAGTTTCACGGTCGCAGCTTGATTTCTTGGAAGTGATAATCAAAACATTGCGATTAGCCCCCATGCTGCAAGGCGGAGAGTGTATCAGTCGTTACAATTGCAAATTACCGACGGCAACTGCTGCCAGTTACACTTGGTTGAGCACGACAGTCGTCCTTTGAGATGGAAGTTTGTGGCATTTTGTAAATCCGAGGTCAATAAACAATTAACTTCTGAGCCACCATTCAAAGACACAAAGCCAACTTTTGAACTTCACCGACTGACAGTGACGAATTAATTAAACTAGCTGCAGTCGACTCCAGGAGTTTGATCCCTCGAGCTAGGCACCGTGTTCCATGTACCAAGCAATAAGTCAAAACGTGTCTCTATAGGATTATATTTATTATCCAAATAAAGTTCACAATCGTACTTGACAATATAAGCAAGCATCTGTAATGGCTTTACATGGCTGCCAAGCTATTTTTGGAAAGCATTCGCAAAAATAAACTATTGTAAGTCTAACGACCTACCTCACTCCGAACTGCCTTCTGGGACTTCTGACAGAAGTCTCTATATGTGTAAAAATGCCGGCACCCACCAATTTGAGGAATGTGAGCTCCCAAAAACGAAGTATAAATATGCACTTCATAGCAGAATTAAGCTGCGTAATGGCTAGCACTATTTTAATTTATATTAGTTTTCACGCGAACAGTTTTATCCTTTATGGCTGAAACTTTACAGTGGAAACTGTTTATTTACAAATTATACAAAATAAATACGTGTTTCGAAGTCTCATTCTCCTTCATAGTAGACACCAGCATTATGCAAAATCTGTTGTCAGCATTGCAGAAATCATAATATACCCTAACTGTGTTGACTAGGGCGGTCTATTGCCCGACGAATCTCTGTAACAGTTCTGAAGCGAATTCCATGAAGTGTTTCCATCACCTTAGGAATCAAGCTCAAGTCACAAGGGATTAAGTCCTGGGAATGTGGTAGGTGGTACAGCACTTCCTAGCCCCGTCGGTTGAACAAACCAGTACAATTTGCTCATATGTTTCCAAGTATTGTCCTGCAAAATGATCGTCACATCCTGCAGAAAGTGTCACCACTTCTTTCTCTAAGTTGTCCATTTTTCGAACACAACCTGCGCTCGGCTTCGAGAAAGAAGCGGCCACACTTTTTGCAGGACAGGCCCATCATTTTGCAGAACAATGCTCCGGCACATGTGGTGCAAGTTGTGATTGGTTTGTTCGAGGAATGGGGCTTGGATGTGATGTATCACTCACCACACTCCTGGACTTCAGCCCTTTTGATTTCAAACTTGATTCAAAAATTGAAAGAAGCACTTCGTGGCATTTGCTTCAGAAATGTTACAGAGATTCGTCGGGCAATAGGCCGCTCCATTCGGACTACCAACACAACTGGCGCTACTAAGGGTATACTCAATGCTGATGACTACTTTGAAGAACAGTAAAACTTTTTCTTATAAGTTGTAAATCAATAGTTGCCACTATTGAAGTTCCACCTGTCAATTACAGGATGGTCCACCGATCGTGACCGGGCCAAATATCTCACGAAATAAGCGTCAAGCGAAAAAACTACAAAGAACGAACCTTGTCTAACGAACCTTGGATCGCTAGATGGCGCTGCCATAGGTCAAACGGATATCAACTGCGTTTTTTTTTAAATAGGAACCCCCATTTTTATTACATATTCGTGTAGTACGTAAAGAAATACGAATGTTTTAGTTGGACCACTTTTTTCGCTTTGGAAAGATGGCGCGTTATAGCCATAAGCATTGTTGTTGTTGTGGTCTTCAGTCCTGAGACTGGTTTGATGCAGCTCTCCATGCTACTCTATCCTGTGCAAGCTTCTTCATCTCCCAGTACCTACTGCAACCTACATCCTTCTGAATCTGCTTAGTGTATTCATCTCTTGGTCTCCCTCTACGATTTTTACCCTCCACTCTGCCCTCCAATGCTAAATTTGTGATCCCTTGATGCCTCAAAACATGTCCTACCAACCGATCCCTTCTTCTAGTCAAGTTGTGCCACAAACTTCACTTCTCCCCAATCCTATTCAACACCTCCTCATTAGTTATATGATCTACCCATCTAATCTTCAGCATTCTTCTGTAGCACCACATTTCGAAAGCTTCTATTCTCTTCTTGTCCAAACTAGTTATCGTCCATGTTTCACTTCCATACATGGCTACACTCCATACAAATACTTTCAGAAACGACTTCCTGACACTTAAGTCTATACTCGATGTTATCAAATTTCTCTTCTTCAGAAACGCTTTCCTTGCCATTGCCAGTCTACATTTTATATCCTCTCTACTTCGACCATCATCAGTTATTTTACTCCCTAAATAGCAAAACTCCTTAACTACTTTAAGTGTCTCATTTCCTAATCTAATTCCCTCAGCATCACCCGATTTAATTTGACTACATTCCATTATCCTCGTTTTGCTTTTGTTGATGTTCATCTTATATCCTCCTTTCAAGACACTGTCCATTCCGTTCAACTGCTCTTCTAAGTCCTTTGCTGTCTCCGACAGAATTACAATGTCATCGGCGAACCTCAAAGTTTTTACTTCTTCTCCATGAATTTTAATACCTACTCCGAATTTTTCTTTTGCTTCCTTTACTGCTTGCTCAATATACAGATTGAATAACATCGGGGAGAGGCTACAACCCTGTCTCACTCCTTTCCCAACCACTGCTTCCCTTTCATGCCCCTTGACTCTTATAACTGCCATCTGGTTTTTGTACAAATTGTAAATAGCCTTTCGCTCCCTGTATTTTACCCTTACCACCTTCAGAATTTGAAAGAGAGTATTCCAGTTAACATTGTCAAAAGCTTTCTCTAAGTCTACAAATGCTAGAAACGTAGGTTTGCCTTTTCTTAATCTTTCTTCTAAGATAAGTCGTAAGGTTAGTATTGCCTCACGTGTTACAACATTTCTACGGAATCCAAACTGATCTTCCCCGAGGTCCGCTTCTACCAGTTTTTCCATTCGTCCATAAACCCTCTATATACTCCTTCCAACTTTCTGCCTTCCCTTCTTTGCTTAGAACTGGGTTTCCATCTGAGTTCTTGATATTCATACAAGTGGTTCTCTTCTCTCCAAAGGTCTCTTTAATTTTCCTGTAGGCAGTATCTATCTTACTCCTAGTGAGATAAGCCTCTACATCCTTACATTTGTCCTCTAGCCATCCCTGCTTAGCCATTTTGCACTTTCTGTCGATCTCATTTTTGAGACGTTTGTATTCCTTTTTGCCTGCTTCATTTACTGCATTTTTATATTTTCTCCCTTCATCAATTAAATTCAACATTTCTTCTGTTACCCAAGGATTTCTATTAGCCCTCGTCTTTTTACCTACTTGATCGTCTGCTGCCTTCACTACTTCATCCCTCAGAGCTACCCATTCTTCTTCTACTGTATTTCTTTCCCCCATTCCTGTCAATTGTTCCCTTATGCTCTCCCTGAAACTCTCTACAACCTCTCGTTCTTTCAGTTTATCCAGGTCCCAACTCCTTAAATTCCCACCTTTTTGCAGTTTCTTCAGTTTCAATCTGCAGTTCATAACCAATAGATTGTGGTCAGAATCCACATCTGCCCCTGGAAATGTCTTACAATTTAAAACCTGGTTCCTAAATCTCTGTCTTACCATTATATAATCTATCTGATACCTTTTAGTATCTCCAGGATTCTTCCAGGTATACAACCTTCTTTTATGATTCTTGAACCAAGTGAACGACATTCCTCTCAACAGCGAGTAGTTCACCTTCCGTAATGTTCGCACATGCATTGACAATGCGCTGTCGCATGTTGTCAGGCGTTGTCGGTGGATCACGATAGCAAATATCCTTCAACTTTCCCCACAGAAAGAAATCCGGGGACGTCAGATCCGGTTGACGTGCTTCGACGACCAATCCACCTGTCATGAAATATGCCATAAGCATATGGCTCACAATTTTAGACGAACAGTTGGTAACAGGTAGGTTTTTTACATTAAAATACAGAACGTAGGTACGTTTGAACATTTTATTTCGGTTGTTCCAATGTGACACATGTACCTTCGTGAACTTATCATTTCTAAGAACGCATGCTGTTACAGCGTGATTACATGTAAATACCACATTAATACGATAAATGCTCAAAATGATGTCCGTCAACTTCTGCATTTGGCAATACGTGTGTAACGACATTCCTCTCAACAGCGAGTAGTTCGCCTTCCGTAATGTTCGCACATGCATTGACAATGCGCTGTCGCATGTTGTCAGGCGTTGTCGGTGGATCACGATAGCAAATATCCTTCAACTTTCCCCACAGAAAGAAATCCGGGGACGTCAGATCCGGTGAACGTGCTTCGACGACCAATCCACCTGTCATGAAATATGCTATTCAATACCGCTTCAACCGCACGCGATCTATGTGCCGGACATCCATCATGTTGGAAGTACATCGCCATTCTGTCATGCAGTGAAACATCTTGTAGTAACATCGGTAGAACATTACGTAGGAAATCAGCATACATTGCACCATTTAGATTGCCATCGATAAAACGGTGGCCAGTTATTCTTACTCACATAATGTCGCACCATACATTAACCCGCTAAGGTCGCTGATGCTCCACTTGTCGCAGCCATAGCGGGTTTTCCGTTCCCCAATAGTGCATATTATGCCGGTTTACGTTACCGCTAATGCTGAATGACGCTTCGTCGCTAAATAGAACGCGTACAAAAAATCTGTCATCGACCCGTAATTTCTCTTGTGCCCAGTGGCAGAACTGTACACGACGTTCAAAGTCGTCGCCATGCAATTCCTGGTGCGTAGAAATATGATACGTGTGCAATCGATGTTGATGTAGCATTCTCAACACCGACGTTTTTGAGTCTCCCGATTCTGGCGCAATTTGTCTGCTACTGATGTGCGGATTAGCCGCGACAGCAGCTAAAACACCTTCTTGGGCATCATCATTTGTTGCAGGTCGTGTTTGACGTTTCACATATGGCTGAACACTTCCTGTTTCCTTAAATAACGTAACTATCCGGCGAACGGTCGGACACTTGGATGATGTCGTCCAGGATACCGAGCAGCATACATAGCACACGCCCGTTGGGCATTTTGATCACAATAGCCATACATCAACACGATATCGACCTTTTCCGCAATTGGTAAACGGTCCATTTTAACACGGGTAATGTATCACGAAGCAAATACCGTCCACACTGGCGCAATGTTACGTGATACCACGTATTTATACGTTTGTGAGTATTACAGCGCCATCTATCACAAAGCGAAGAGAGTGGTCCAACTGAAACATTCATATTTCTTTACGTACTACACGAATATGTAATAAAAATGGGGGTTCCTATTTAGAAAAACGCAGTTGATATCCGTTTGACCTAAGGAAGCGCCATCTGGCGGGCCAACCATAGCGCCATCTGGTTTCCCCCTTCAAGCTAGACGAGTTTAGTTCTTTGTAGTTTTTTCGTTTGATGCTTTTTTCGTGAGATGCTTTTTTCGTGAGATGCTTTTTTCGTGAGATATTTGGGCCGGTCACTATCAATGGACCACCCTGTATATTATTTGTCGCAAAGTCCACTGATATGATGGGGGCTATATCTCAACCAACTATTCTTTCCATAACGCGTCCTGCCATGCAGTCGTAGAGTATTTACATGGAACCCAGGACTCCACTGTCTTAAGCCACTGCACTAGCTAACTCGGTGCCGACGAAGGAAAAGTGCGGCAGGACTGATCAGATTGTTTGTTAGTCTTTGTCCTCGGCTGTGGAAATGTCAGCAGTGTCTCACATACAGTTAACAACAGAATGTAAACAGCCCAGGCTGCCAACGGGATATCAGACGTTACGACTCGGCTATCAGGAATGCGTTGCACGAGGCCACTCCAGCCAGAAAAAACCTGCTCGTGTTTGGACTAGAGCCACGGTAGACGCAGCTTTGCCGCTCTCGAGTAATTCACTGCGAGAGCTCAAGGTTGCCGGTGACTGTTACGCTCGCACCGATGGCAATCTAGTGCCGGTACTGCAGCTCCAGGGCGTTAATTTTAATGACACTTATTCAGCAAGTCAGTCGATAACTTTCATTTTGTCAGCGATAATCACTAGCGTGGGTGTAGCTGCGGCTGCATCTAAGAGTTTCCCTCTACATACGTGGCAATTTACGCTGACGAGCTCCTGAATTATAGACGCGAGGTTTATTAAAGAGACAGCCTTCCTGTTGCCCATGAAGTGAAATAGCTTACAGTTCTCCATCGCGACCGTTTTGTAGACAGACCGTGCGGCGCAAGCATCTGTCAGAAAGCTGCGCAAGGGACAAACGTGTCACGGGATCTTCGCATTCTGCTCCGTAAAACTTGGCTCTGACCTTTTCACAAATGGCTCTGAGCACTATGGGACTTAACGTCTGAGGTCATCAGCCCCCCAGAGCTTAGAACTACTTAAACCTAACTAACCTAAGAACATCACATACATCCATGCCCGAGGCAGGATTCGTACCTGCGACCGTAGCGGTCGCTCGGTTCCAGACTGTAGCGCCTAGAACCGCTCGGCCACTGCGGCCGGCACCTTTTCACAGCCACGACCTGCCGTGGGCATTTCGATTAGGAAAAAGCTTGCGATATAATTTCGTAATCGATTATCGTTTAATGAAGCAAAGTCGATGGCGATTCCTAGCAACATATTCCTTAACCCCATCCTAAATTTATAGTACGTAAATTTTTTCATACATAAGACAGGTTTAAAACAACAACACAAGATTGCTGGTTGTTTGCTGATTCCATAGATATAATACAATCCTTGTGAAACTGTACGAAGGCGTGCTGAAAAGTAGCGCCTCCGAACTTAAATGTGAAAACTGTTATAGCTTTTTAAATGAAACAAACGTCATTAAGATTCTAATTCTTTAATCTTCATGTCTACATATTCGCAACCGTCTGCCGCTACAGGGCTCCGAATTGTAGCATGTGGCTGTGTGTAACGGAACTACGTGCCTGCGTGAGAATCAGCGTGCTGTAATCGAGTTTCGAATTCGAAGAGTTCGTCTACACATGGAGCACCTTCTGCCTCGGCATGACAATTCCAGACCAAACACGAATGCAGCAACATCTGAAACAATCCGACGCCTTGGTGTTCACTGTCATCGATCATTCTCCATACAGTCTCGACGTGGCCCCATCAGATTTTCATCTGTATCCAAAACTTAAAGAACGCCTTCGAGGACTTCACTTTGATAGTGAGGAAGCGGTGCAAGCAGAGGTGAGGTTGTTGCTCTGTTAACGAAGTCAAACATCCTAAAGTGAGGGTAAAATAAAACAGAATAAAATAAAATAAAAATTTAGAGTACATGCATGAGTGGAACTTAAAACAATGTGTTCATCAACGTTAACACTAATTTATATTATGTGATCGAAAGTATCCGGACACCCCCAAAAACATACGTTTTTCATATTAATTAATTGTGCTGCCACGTACTGCCAGGTCCCTCCGCGGAACTCACACACTTCTAACGTGCTCGGGTCACTGACTCGCAGAATATTAGTGACGCTCTTATACCGAGTAGGTGCCGAAGAGTGGAAGACAAGACGTATGTTCATTTGTGTAGAATGGAATCGACTTATTTCTACGAATAACCTGTCTCGTATATATACCTGTAACCACTCCTCGGGTCACTCCTTGTGTCATACGTCTGTACGCGAGATTTCCACACTCCTAAACATCCCTAGGACCACTGTTTACGATGTGGTAGTGGAGTGGAGACGTGAAGGGACACGTACAGCACAACAGGGTACAGGCCGACCTCGTCTTTTGATTGACAGAGACCGCCGACAATTGAAGAGGGTCGTAATGTGTAATAGGCAGACATTTATACAAACCCTCACATAGGAATTCCAAGCTGCATCATGATCCATTGCGAGTACTATGACAGTTAGGTAGGAGGTGAGAAAACTTGGTTTTCGTGGTCGAGCGGCTGCTCATAAGCCATACATCAAGCCGGTAAATGCCAAACGACACCTCGCTTGGTGTAAGGAGCGTAAACATTAGACGATTGAGCAGTGGAAAAACGTTGTTTGGAGTGACGAATTACGGTAGACAATGTGGCGATCCGATGGCAGGGTGTGGGCATGGTGAATGCGCGGTGAACGTCATCTGCCAGCGTGTGTAGTGCCAACAGTAAAATTCGGTGGCGGTGGTGTTATGGTGTGGTGGTCTTTCTCATGGAGGGGGCTTGCACCCCTTTTGTTTTGCGTGGCAGTATCACAGCACAGACCTACATTGATGTTTTAAGCACCTTCTTGTTTTCCCACTGTTGAAGAGCAATTCGGGAATGGTGATTGCGTCTTTCAACACGATCGGGCACCTGTTCATAACGCAACGCTCGTGGCGGTGTGGTTACACGACAATAACATCCCTGTAAAGGACTGACATGCTCAGAGTCCTGACCTGAATCTTATAGATCACCTTTGGGATGTTTTGGAACCCGTGGCGATAACATATTAGACCTTCTGGTGACAAACAGACCCGAACTATTTGAAACAGTTAACGCAGAACAGGGAATCAGCGATCATAAAGCGGTTACGGCATCGATGACTTCAGCCGTAAATAGAAATATTAAAAAAGGTAGGAAGATTTTTCTATTTAGCAGAAGTGACAAAAAGCAGATTACAGAGTACCTGACGGCTCAACACAAAAGTTTTGTCTCAAGTACAGATAGTGTTGAGGATCAGTGGACAAAGTTCAACGTGATGGCTGGGTGTTGTGTGCTGTCCTTAGGTTAGTTAGGTTTAAGTAGTTCTAAGTTCTAGGGGACTGATGACCATAGATGTTAAGTCCCATAGTGCTCAGAGCCATTTGAACCATTTTTGAACAAAGTTCAAAACCATCGTACAATATGCGTTAGATGAGTATGTGCCAAGCAAGATCGTAAGAGATGGAAAAGAGCCACCGTGGTACAACAACCGAGTTAGAAAACTGCTACGGAAGCAAAGGGAACTTCACAGCAAACATAAACATAGCCAAAGCCTTGCAGACAAACAAAAATTACGCGAAGCGAAATGTAGTGTGAGGAGGGCTATGCGAGAGGCGTTCAATGAATTCGAAAGTAAAATTCTATGTACTGACTTGGCAGAAAATCATAAGTAATTTTTGTCTTATGTCAAAGCGGTAGGTGGATCAAAACAAAATGTCCAGACACTCTGTGACCAAAATGGTACTGAAACAGAGGATGACAGACTAAAGGACGAAATACTAAATATCTTTTTCCAAAGCTGTTTCACAGAGGAAGACTGCACTGTAGTTCCTTCTCTAGATTGTCGCACAGATGACAAAATGGTAGATATCGAAATAGACGACAGAGGGATAGAGAAACAATTAAAATCGCTCAAAAGAGGAAAGGCCGCTGGACCTGATGGGATACCATTTCGATTTTACACAGAGTACGCGAGCCGGCCGCGGTGGTCTCGCGGTTCTAGGCGCGCAGTCCGGAACCGTGCGACTGCTACGGTCGCAGGTTCGAATCCTGCCTCGGGCATGGATGTGTGTGATGTCCTTAGGTTAGTTAGGTTTAAGTAGTTCTAAGTTCTAGGGGACTGATGACCACAGCAGTTGAGTCCCATAGTGCTCAGAGCCATTTGAACCATTTGAACCAGAGTACGCGAAGGAACTTGCCCCCCTTCTTGCAGCGGCGTACCGTAGGTCTCTAGAAGAGCGTAGCGTTCCAAGGGATTGGAAAATGGCACAGGTCATCCCCGTTTTCAAGAAGGGACGTCGAACAGATGTGCGGAACTATAGACCTATATCTCTAACGTCGATCAGTTGTAGAATTTTGGAACACGTATTATGTTCGAGTATAATGACTTTTCTGGAGACTAGAAATCTACTCTGTAGGAATCAGCATGGGTTTCGAAAAAGACGGTCGTGTGAAACCCAGCTCGCGCTATTCGTCCACGAGACTCAGAGGGCCATAGACACCGGTTCACAGGTAGATGCCGTGTTTCTTGACTTCCGCAAGGCGTTCGATACAGTTCCCCACAGTCGTTTAATGAACAAAGTAAGAGCATATGGACTCTCAGACCAATTGTGTGATTGGATTGAAGAGTTCCTAGATAACAGAACGCAGCATCTCATTCTCAATGGAGAGAAGTCTTCCGAAGTAAGAGTGATTTCAGGTGTGCCGCAGGGGAGTGTCATAGGATCGTTGCTATTCACAATATACATAAGTGACTTGGTGGATGACATAGGAAGTTCACTGAGGCTTTTCGCAGATGATGCTGTGGTGTATCGAGAGGTTGTAACAATGGAAAATTGTACTGAAATGCAGGAGGATCTGCAGCGAATTGACGCATGGTGCAGGGAATGGCAATTGAATCTCAATGTAGACAAGTGTAATGTGCTGCGAATACATAGAAAGATAGATCCCTTATCATTTAGCTACAAAATAGCAGGTCAGCAACTGGAAGCAGTTAATTCCATAAGTTATCTGGGAGTACGCATTAGGAGTGATTTAAAATGGAATGATCATATAAAGTTGATCGTCGGTAAAGCAGATGCCAGACTGAGATTCATTGGAAGAATCCTAAGGAAATGCAATCCGAAAACAAAGGAAGTAGGTTACAGTACGCTTGTTCGCCAACTGCTTGTATACTGCTCAGCAGAGTGGGATCCGTACCAGATAGGGTTGGTAGAAGAGATAGAGAAGATCCAACGGAGAGCAGCGCGCTTCGTTACAGGATCATTTAGTAATCGCGAAAGCGTTACGGAGATGATAGATAAACTCCAGTGGAAGACTCTGCAGGAGAGACGCTCAGTAGCTCGGTACGGGCTTTTGTTAAAGTTTCGAGAACATACCTTCACCGAAGAGTCAAGCAGTATATTGCCCCCTCCTACGTATATCTCGCGAAGAGACCATGAGGATAAAATCAGAGAGATTAGAGCCCACACAGAAGCATACCGACAATCCTTCTTTCCACGAACAATACGAGACTGGAATAGAAGGGAGAACCGATAGAGGTACTCAGGGTACCCTTCGCCACACACCGTCAGGTGACTTGCGGAGTATGGATGTAGATGTAGATGTAGATGTAGATGTAGACTTTGTGCCAGGCCTCACCGACCGATATCGGTACCTCTCCTCAGTGCAGCACTCCTTGAAGAATAGGCTGCACTCCCCAAGAAACCTTCCAGCACCTGATTGAACGTATGCCTGCGAGAGTGGAAGCTGTCATCAAGGCTAAGGGTGGGCCAACACCATGTTGAATTCCAGCATTACCAACGGAGGGCGCCACGAACTTATAAGTTATTTTCAGCCATGTGTCCGGATACTTTTGATCACATGGTGTATATATATATACATCCTGTAAACTTACTCGTTCCACATCGTTTCGATAAAAGCTTCGTTCAAATTATCTAGTGCACGTTTAACTAACTAAACAACCAACTAACTAACTAATTAAACAAATTGGTCCCTTGTTGGAAGAAATGCGTTCGTCGCCAGGGTGTCTATGTTGACAAATAAATATTAAGACATGAAGAATGATGAAGCGGAATGTTAATGACATTTGTTTTATTTAAAAAGCTTTAAGTGTCCACGGTAAAATTCGGAGGCATTACTTTTCAGCGCGCCTTTGCATTTTAGGATGCCTGTAAGAATCCATATTTCGATTGTTGGAACTAGTTACATTCGTCACCTCATATTTTGCTGCTATTAATTGAGGATCTATCAGAAACAAAGATCATAACAGAATAATGTATCTCATTCGGGACATACTCACTTGGATAATTATAGAATCGTGTGACTATTAACGAGAGTTGTTATGGTGTAATACTGAAATACAATTCAGCGTATATTTTGAAAAGTAACATTCACTGAACTGATGTTACAGAACAAAAGATCACGTTTTACAAATTCAGTTTTAACGCAAACTCATCAGATGAATTAATATTAAGAAAATACTAATCATTATTTTAAATGCTCGATAAATTTGGAAATATTACAGGCTAGCGAAATGTAAAGCTCGAGTCTGCACAAAAAATCCCTTACGACGAGACACACGTCATTTCACAGTTGTTCTAAATTCCGTTAAAAAAATTACATTTATGTTATTTTGCCGAGATGGCAGGACGCGTTATGGAAAGAATAATTGGTTCAGATATAGTCGCCATCATATCAGTGGACATTATGACAAATAATATATATGGTAGGTGGAACTTCAATAGTGGCAACTATTTATTTACAACTTATACGAAATAGATACATTTCTCAACTTATTCACTTACCTCGGTGAGCTCCTCAAAACATCTGCCTGCCCTTTGATTCAACCTGGAAAAGATGTTTAAACTATAAACTACACTGTACACACCATTATCAGAAGTATCTGGACACCTGTTAGTGTACGTTAAGATGGGATATGTCCACACTTCGCCTTTATGACGGCTTGAACTTTGCTGGGGACACTTTCAGTGAGACGTCTGAATGTCTGTTGAGTAATGACAGCCCATTCCTCCTCAGGAGTCGAAACCAGAGAAGGTAACGATCCTGGACGCTAGGTTGTGGAGCGAAGTTGACGATATAACTCATCCCAGAGGTGTTTCATTGGGTTCAGGTTAGGACTATGGGTAGGCCAGTCAATTTCAGGATTCTTGTTCTCTACAAACGATTGTCCCATAGATGCTTCTTTATGAGAGCATGCTTTGTCTTGTTAGTAAATTTAATCTTCGTCTCCGAACTGCTCCTCTACTGTATGCAGTACACAGTACTGTAAAAGTTGTTCATATCCTTCCACATTTACAGTGTTCTTAAACATATTCAGGGGGCACACCACAATCACGAAAAACACCTCAATACCACATCACTTCTGTACTTCACTGCTAGCACTACACATTATGGCAGGTAACGATCTTTAGGCACTGGCCAAACCCGAATCTTTCCATCCTATTGCGGCAGGGTATAACATGATTGATCACTCCTTATCATTCATTTCCAGGCACTTCCCGGTGCCGTCGCTGTTAACACCATCTCAAGAGTCGCTTAGAATTGACTACAGAAGTGTGTAGCTTACAAAGAGCTGCTTGATCATTGCACCTCATTCTTTTTAACTCCCTATGCACAGGCATTGTGCTAGATGGACTGCTAAAAGGACTTTGGAACTCATGAATGATACCTTCCGCAAATGTCATGCGATTTTTTGTACAACATCGCTCCACAGCGCTCGACCATCCGTGTCCGTCACTACATGCGGTCTTGTGTGGTGCTCGATTAGGTGTGGTTGTTCCCTCGCGTTTCCACTTCACAAATCACATCACAACTGTAGACTTGAGCAACTCTAGATGAATGGAAATGTCCCCGATGGATCTGTTGTTGAGATGATATCCAGTGACTAGTCTATGTTCGAAGGCACAGAGTTCTCCTGCAGCTACTGCTTATCTGCTGACAACGTGATGCTTCCCTCCTCCTTTTATAGTGATGGGTTTGCCTCTCTTAACACGTAGGGTGTCGTGGGGTTTCCTACCGTGGGATTTCCTACTAGCAGTGGCAAACTAAACCTGTCACAGGCCTGGGCCGGCAAAACAGATCGAGGCTGCCCTTGCTTGCCCCCTCCCACCCTCTTCATCACACAGGATTTCTCCGAGAGTTTCAAACGCAAACGGAAGGAAGTCCCACATTGCTTCTTATCTTCATTTTGTGTCGTGATAATTTACAAGGTATAACGTTAGTTTACGTAAAACTGAAAGTGACTGCTCTCGTAATCTCGTTACTATTATTTAATAGCTATGTTGCCCCTTATATTATTTATGTTTCGCAACTAAGTCGGCATAGAGTGAGCGGGGTGTATGAAAATGAATTCCTATTTCCCAAACCAAGAGGAAGGTCACTGTCTACATAAAACTTCGTTCAGTGCATGGTGGAGGGTACTTTACTTACGGATTTCAACTAAAGCCACAGTGTTGCTCCGATCTTGATGAAATTTTGTACATTTGATCTTCAAAACAAGGGGAACCTCACCGTTAACGTGAAATTTCATACGGTGTATGGCGGAGGGTACCTTACAACAGAATTACACACCGTTTGACTGATCAGCTTGGGAGTTGGATCATGTATGTATGTTTTCGTGGTGGAGGCATTTACACAAGCCAACGTATGCTGAATGGCGGATGGTTGGCCTACCTTTAAATAAATTCAACATCTTCTCGTCAATCAGCATGAAAGTTGGCAGATATACGTATTTTTTCATAGACGGGGAAAGAGGAGATGGCATGACGGAGGCGGAGGAGGAGATCTACGGAGAGAGGAGAACGTGGTAGGGGCGGGGAGGGGGGAGGAGGTGCATCCAGAGAAGTGAGAGAAGCAGATTAAAAGAGAGAGGGAGCAGCATGTAAACAGAGAAAGGGGGAAGGTGGTGAATGACTAGTGGAACACTGTAATAAATACATAAATTAGGGGTGTTATTGTGAATTTGACGTACTATTAGAAAAAAGAGGGGGAGGAGGTGGACAGAGACGGGAAGATGGATGGAGAAGAAGAGGAGGATGGAGAGGAGGAGGAAGTGTTGTGAGAGAGGGGGCCAGATGGAAGAGATGGAAAGAGAGACGGATGGGCGGAAGGAGGAGGTGGATAGAGAGACGAGAATAGGACAAGAGAGATGAGGGAAGAGGGGATGAACTGGCATAAAACTGGGATGAATAAATATCCGAGCAACGCCGGGTTTACAGTTAGTAATTAGATAAAGATTTACGCGACAATGGGTGTTCATGTGAAAGAAATTACAGAATATTTTCCTATGGTTAGATGCGACGTATAAAGTCTCGATAACTAGAGTGTTGTTCTTGATGTCTACAGATGATAAAATTCGTTGCTTAATATAGATGAAATTTCATCTTTATAAAATGAACTACAAAATAATCAGCTGAAAAATGCTCCTGTTGGAGCACAATAAAGGCAAATATGATCGTGTTTAAAAGTCTCTGACAGAAAAGTGCGCCGGCCGGAGTGGCCGTGCGGTTCTAGGCGCTACAGTTTGGAGCCGAGCGACCGCTACGGTCGCAGGTTCGAATCCTGCCTCGGGCATGGATGTGTGTGATGTCCTTAGGTTAGTTAGGTTTAATTAGTTCTAAGTTCTAGGCGACTGATGACCTCAGAAGTTAAGTCGCATAGTGCTCAGAGCCATTTGAACCATTTGAACAGAAAAGTGCGCAACCAGCTGTCTGAGTCCTCATTCCGCCTTCCTCACCAAAAATTCTGGAAGCTTCACAGGACAAGTGACCATATTATGTAAGAAATTTACCAAGTAAAAATTCAGTTTTGTTGGGATAAAAATTCAATAAATAGCAGATTGTGTATTAGAACTTTAGAAATACCGTTAAAAGCGTACTTTTGTGAATGAGATCCGCCAAACACAAATAATTAGTTTCGTATGACATATATGACAAAACTCCAGACTCGGCAAGTTAACTTTGCGAAATTATTGATGCTGATCGACGACGACACTGTATGAGAAACGGTGACAACACCTGCACTGAGGGTGAGCGACTGGGGTAGACAAGCAGTGGGGGAGGCTCAGTTAGCAAACACCTCGTTAGGGAACCGGTTGCTCTGGACAGCTTCGCTACCTGCTGCACCCTTGTAGGAACCCCACGGTAGGAAACCCCACGTAGCCACACGTAGTGGTCAATTCCGGATTACATAGGGGTGTCCGGACAGTTTTATTGGATCGTGTGTGTGAAGTATTTTAAGTGGTTGCAAATCAGACTTGGTAATTACTCTAGAAGTGCAAAATATTTTATTCAAGTTAAAGATAAGACGGACTTGTCGACAGGCAAGAAAATAAAGTCACGAAAATTTGATTAAGCACAGATCTCCATTGAAGTATTAGAAACACAGGTATATGAGCTATAAACCTTGCGAAGTAGATGCTGGCCTACCTTCTAACGTACCACCAAGCTGCTACAGATATGACCTCTGGCAGCTCGCAGGAAAGGGAAGTTCCCCATAAGGTCATGTAGATTCAAGGGAAACAGTGTTACGCAGTGGATAACTACTTATTAAATTACAGTAACGGCTTCACCAAATTACAAAAGAAAACTAGCAGTTACAACAAAAATTTGGTTTATTTGCCGTAAGACACCAAACGAAATGATTCACCCATTGAGTAAGACATACAAACATGTAACGTGTGGACAAGAGAGCGCATCTATGAACTATTGGTGGAGCTGAACAGATATACGAAACCATAATAAGAAACTAGAGGGTGACAGTTCATGAACTATATGAAATAAAATCGTCATAATTTCTTAACGATTTGTGTTAGGACGTTCAAACTGCACGGTTGGCCGCGGGGCATGATGGGAATTAGTATGCACAGACACATGGTTTGCTTTAGCGACGAAGCCCGCTTTTATTTGGATGGGTTCGTCAATAAGCAAAATTGGTGCATCTGGGGAACTGAGAATCCGCATTCCACGATCGAGAAGTCTCTTTACTCTCAACGGGTGACTGTGTGGTGTGCACTGCCCAGTCACGGATTAATCGGCGCGATATCCCTTGATGGCGCAGTGACTACCGAACGGTACGTGAAGGTTTTGGAAAATGATTTCATCCCCATTATTGAAATTGACCCTAATTTCGACAAGATGTTGTTCGTGCAAGATGGAGCTCTACCACATCGAAGCAGGAGAGTGCTTGATGTGCTGGAGGAGCACTTTGGGATTGAATTCTGGCTCTGGGGTACCCAGAGGCCGCTGGCATGGGCCTCGATTGGCCCCCATATTCTCTGTATCTGAAAACATGCGACTCATTTTTGGGGCTATATTAAAGACAAGGTGTACAGCAATAACCACAAAACCTTTTCTGAGCTGAAAACAGTCGTTCAGGAAGTCATCGACAGTATCAATGTTCCAACACTTCAGCATGTCATGCAGAATTTCGCTATTTGTCTGCGCCATATCATCGCCAATGATGGCAGGCATATTGCACACGCCATAAGTTAAATCTGAATATCTGTAGTGACGTTTACATTTGAATAAAGCGCGTACACGCCGTAGTTTGTAACTAATTTACGTTTTTTTAAATATAGTTCAATAATTGTCCCCCTGTATATCGCAGTTACGGCCAGTGAGTCCGAAAATGGTGGTGATTTCAAGAAAGATCCCTGGACACCAATACTTTTGCCCAAGAATGTGTTAGGTGCATTTAGCTTGCTGTGAATGTTAGCTCTACAGAGGGAAACTCTGATGAAAATTAACTAGGTTCGCCTCGTTGGCTGCACAGAAGGCTCAAATGGCTCTGAGCACTATGGGACTTAACATCCATGGTCATCAGTCCCCTAGAACTTAGAACTACTTAAATCTAACTAACCTAAGGACAGCACACAACACCCAGCCATCACGAGACAGAGAAAATCCCTGACCCCGCCGGGAATCGAACCCGGGATCCCGGGCGTGGGAAGCGAGAACGCTACCGCACGACAACGAGATGCGGGCACTGAAGTCTCATTCTCACCACTCTTTAACGGATGTGTGTATGTGGAAGACCACTGCTGTCGCAACTGGGAATTCTGAGTCCAGTTCAGCCTCTGTACTTTGCTCTAAGTCGGACACATCCCCCTCTGTAGTTCTTTCCCATGAACAAGAGCAAGTATAGTCTTCGATGTCCCAGCAGCAAGTGTTTTCTGACTTTAATCTACGATACTTAACTGGATCTGCAATGTTGGAATCTCACCAGCTAACTGCAACAGACCTTGTGAGTTCCGACTAATAAAACTGTTTATAAACAAGTTTGACAATTTCTTACTCTCACGGATTTTGTCGTGCTTAGGAAATAATGGTGTGGCGCAGGAAAGTAAGCACAAAATCTCTCCCACAATACGGAATATTTCAAGCCATGGCCAACCAAAAGCCTTGCATGTAGGCATGCATGGGAAAACACATCTTCTACCAAAATAATGACTGTGAAAAAGTCAGAGAATCTCTTACTCTGATTTTTAACGAACATTCCTGCATGGCATGGCAGTGTCCAATGGCTGGTACCATGGTATTGACCTTTGTGTTTTCAGTAGGTCTTCAGATCTTATCTAGCAGAAAGGAATCCTTTTAGCATTTCGCAAAATGCAATTTTTATGGAATGTACTCCGCTCTCTCCTATACTTGTGTTGTACGGACACAGGAGTCTGCCATTTCCTTGCTCTGTACCTGCACAGAGATGGGACAGATTTCAGCACCAAACATTTTTATGGCACTCCTGTCCTAAGTTAACTTCCCTGTCGTGAGGGAGCCCCCAAGGTTGCAGAAATAACAGGTCTCCATCATCTTATGAAAAGGAAAGAAGGAGTAATCAGCAGGGCAGTCATTGGCAATTGTGAGTACTGTCTGCAGTTTTCATGCAGCAATAAAGAACTGACTATACTGACTACTGCGATCTACATATTACATTGTAAAAATAGGTTATTTGACAGCTGAGCGTAAACTGCCTTGTAACAGCATGAAGTACCTATATCCCTTACACATGAATCATGCAACTTGAATAGGAGAATTCTTAAGCCATGGAAGCATAGACGAATATGAATTATTCTTCTACTGTTTCTCTCTGTAGTCCTAATCATTTCCAACTTAACGTATGTATGTAATGCTTCGATGTTTAACATGTTTTAGTAAGTTTGATTCAATAAATATTAGTTGCCACTTCATGACCACTTTATGGCTCAAAAGGTGAAATGGACAAAGTTAACCAGCCTTGTCCACGATACTTGCAGCTCTGTTGTGCTCTGCATGTTAGGCAATGCGGAATCAAAGAGGCTCAAGAAGACGAGTGCCAATGCACCACACGTCCCTGAAACTTCCTGGCAGATTAGAACTGTTTGTCCGACTGGGACTTGAACATGCGACATTTGTGTTTCGCTGGCAAGTGTTCCACCGGCAGAGCTATCCGAGGATACTCACAAGCGGCCCTCACAGCTTTACTTCCACCAGCATCTCTCCTATCTTCTGAGCATCACCAGTACAGGGTGTCTACACGAACCACCCTGATTTCCAAAAGAAATTAAATAATAATTTAAAAAAACTGTCGGCATAGATATTTTCTGTTTGCTGTATCATGTAAAGTAACTCAAAAAGTGTTGTACAAAATATTTGAGCTCCTTTCGTAGCATGTAAAGTGCCTACACGATACTCTATTCCAACGGAAGTGCATACAAACATGTCTGGCATGATGAAGTCTATTGCATTCACAATTCTTCTGCTGAAGTCACCAAGATCATGTACAAGCGAGTTATACACAGTGTCTTTCACATAACCCATCAGGAAGAAATCCGGAGGGACTATATCTGGAGACCGCGGTGGTCACTTGGTTGGTCCTTCACGTCCTATCCATGGCTGTGGAATCGTTCAGCTCATGAAATCACGAACATGTAAACTCCGGTACACATTCTGCTGCAACATCATAATCAATGTTTCCGAAAAATGTGGGCGTTTTACGCAACTCAGATGAGAATTTTGTGCTTTCCACAGGTTGGAAGATTGGCTCGTCAGAGAAACCGACGTTTCCCAGGTAGTTGGGGTTTTGCCTGATCCATTCCAACATCGTGATAACAAAGTCGAGGCGAAGCTGCTAGTCGTTCGTTCCGGTGCTTGCACAATTTGCATTTTGTAACCGTCGCACTGACATTGATGGGCTCGTTTAGAAGGTCTCTGATCTCTTCTACGATTTCATTAGATAAGTATTTTCTGCCAGAACCTGACTGACTGTTCACACTCCCAATGGCTAGGAGCTTGTCATAAGAAGTCTTAATCTTCGTAACAAGTGGGGGTTCCCTTTGAAATTCATGTCTGAAATTTCTTATTACACCAGTTGGTGATTTCGTCGCCGCGTACCACACCATGAATTGGGCTCTGTCTTGAGGTGTAGTCATTTCAGGTAATTATTTATCACGTGAAACAACGAAAGGAATCGTTTGGAAAAAATCTACACAAAACTTGGTGAGTTGCATTACATGATGCTGCAAACAGCAAATATCTATGTCTCACAGATTTTTTTATATTTTATTGGGAAATCACGAGGTTTCGTGTGGACATCCTATATTTCTATATACCTAATGGGGCTAGCAGTCCTTAAGGAAAGGAGAGCCCCTAGGTTCGAGTCCAAGTCAAGCACATAGTTTTAATCTGCTAGGAAGTTTCAGATCACTGTACACTCCTTTGTGGAGTCAAACTCCTTCTGACACTACACTTCCTTTTAGAGCATACGGAGGAATCGACCTGCAGAGATAATTCAGCCACAGTGAGAATAAATGATAATTAATTGAAACCCTCAGTTACCGACAGGTGTTGTTGATATACCTCGATGGGGAAAGCTGAAATGTGTGCCCCCACCGGGACTCTAACCCGGGGCCTCCTGCTACCTAGTTAAAGGCTACACGACCATTGACCTTCGTCTGCGCGAATGCGCATAGGTTGCCCGAACTCTTACGGGAATCGTCACCTTAGATGCCGAAAGTAATGAGTGGATGGACAAATATCTATTATGTATGTAGATTGTGGACAATTGGGAAGGTGGGTCTCACGGAAGGCGTGCAAGGGATAAGTCCTTACAGTCGCGCTATTCATCTGTGTCTTGGTGGCTCAGATGGATAGCGCGTCTTCCATGTAAGCAGGAGATCCCGAGGTCGAGTTCCGGTCGGGGCACACATTTTCAGCGGTCCCCATCGAGGTATATCAACAACACCTGTCGGCAGCTGAGTGTTTCAATTAATTATCATTTATTCTAGAGAAGCTGCACGGTCATCAGTGGTTTCTGTTCTTTCGAGATCAGTTACTACCTTCATACACAGTGAGAATCTCGTCTCGAAGAACAGTGTGCCAGTGGAGAGGTTGCAGCAAAATTAGAGGTAGAAAGTCCGTCATAAATGAATCTGTGCTTCCATGATGGCTGGATGCGAGCATTAAAGGAGAGATGATACAAGTAACTATTTTCAAGGTTACTCTTCCTTCCTTCGTTCTTGCAAATAGACTGTCTGTCAAAACAAGCGAGGTACACTTAAGACATGGTCAGAAGTCAATTTAACTTCATTCACGTATGGACCATAGGAGGTATGTAAATTATTAGAGTTGTATTCTCTTGGAGAAGTAGAGCGGACACCGAAATGCATTATTGTTGTTCTGGTAGCAGTATACAGGGTGTAACAAAAATGCACAGCACAAATTGCAGGACACATTCTTCACACTTAGATAAAGAAATGTATGAACATGGTTCTGAAAACGCTTTGTTTCCATGTTACAACTAATTTTTTCCATGTCATTAATCATACGAAACACACACAATCAGAACGCAACAGCATACCACATGTAACTCTTTCTCACAGGAGATGTTCAATATGCCTTCCGTGGGCATTGATACATGCATCAACCCACCGCCGTTGTGAATCTCAGATGCGCTGATGTATTACCTGTGTATTGTGTATAGTTTCACAGCCTTCCATAATAAGGGCATGGAAACTCTGAACATCTTCTACTGGAGTTCCATACTCAAGGAACTTTCAAATGCTCCCATAAATAAAAGTCCAGTGGGTTTACGTCTGGAGAGCATGGAGGCCACGCTATTGGTCCATCTCTTCCTATCCATCTGTAGCTGAACCTGTTAGTTAGAAACCGACGGACATTACCACTAAAATGAGGAGGCGCCCCATCATCCATGGAGTACATCTGCTAACAGATCAGATAGAACATTCACTACGAATTTATAAATTTGTCGGTTGAACCTGAGTGGCAGAAAGTGAGGCCTTACCGGTCACCGAAAATGCTAGCCCAAACATTGATAGAAAATATTTGTTGATGACATGCTTCAACACTTGTGTGAGGGTTGACGTCTGCCCATACATGTCAATTGTGAAAATTTACAATCTGGTCTCGCCAAAACGACGTCTCATCTGTGAACAGCACCATTGCATTAAAATTAGGATGGACACTTTGTTGAATATACCATTCATAGAAGAGTAGCCATGTAGGAAAATCAGCTGCTGATAGTGCCTGCTCACGCTGTAAATGGTGTGGATACAGCTGGTCCTCATGTAACACTTGCAGACAGTCTCGTGGTCAACATTCAGTGTTGCAGCTATATATCTTGTACTGACAGTAGGATCGTCATGCATGAAGAGTTGCCGCCTGCTGTTGTAGTGTCCTCGTAAACCTCTCCCGGTCGCGAGAATCAACCTTAAATTCTACGTGTTCCTTAAGACAACGATCAATGGATTCAAACGTTTTACTGTTGGGGCACCTTCATCCTGGAAATCTCTCTAAGTACAATCTTTGAGCACTAGCACCATTGCCGTCAACTAATCCATGCATCAAATGGGCATCTGCCACCTCTGTATTTGTGTACACTGTCATTGCACGAGCGAAGCATGTGCTTAACTCAACGAAGTAACTCGTGTGCTTGCAACGGTCGTACTGATCGCTGGAACAGTTGATGTTACATGTAAACAAGCAATGATGTACGTCGCATGGCAACGGGGACATGTAAAACAAAACACTGGCGATGCACAACGTAGCCAGACGTCATCAAGAGTGCGTGTTCACCATAATGCTAACGTTCTTTCCTTGTGTGTTTCCGATGACTAGTGATTTGCAGAAAATGAGTTGTAATGTGGAAAGAAAATGTTTGCAGACCCATGTTCATACGAGGGTGAGTGAAATGAAAACCTTAAATATTTTTTTAAATATTATTTATTGTGTAGAAGTGGTACAAAGCTGTATTACTTTTTAACATATCTCCCCCACACACAATGCAAGTCCTCCAGCGCTTACAAAGTGCATAATTTCCTTTAGAAAAAAATTCTTTTGGTAGTCCGCGAAACCACTCATGCACCGCGTGGCGTACCTCTTCATCAGAGCGGAACTTCTTTTCTCCCATTGCGTCTTTGAGTTGTCCAAACGTATGGAAATCACTTGGGGCAAGGTCTGGTGAGTATGGTGGATGAGGAAGACATTCAAAATGCCTGTCTGTGATTGTTGCAGCTGTTGTGCGGAAGTGTGGGGCCTTGCATTGTCATGTTGCAAAAACAAAACCTGCTTACAGCAATCCACGTCGCTTTGATTTGATTGCAGGCCGCAGATCATGTTTTAGGAGATCTGTGTATGATGCACTGGTGACAGTGGTCCCTCTAGGCATGTAATTCTCTAAAATGACGCCTTTTTCGTCCCAAAAGAGAGTCAGCATAACCTTCCCTGCTGATGATTCTGTTCGAAACTTATTTGGTTTTGGTGGTGATGAATGGCGCGATTTTTTGCTCGCTCTCTTCGTTTCCGGTTGGTGGAAGTGAACCCAGGTTTCGTCCCCAGTAACGATTCTTGCAAGGAAGCCATCACCTTCTCGTTCAAAGCGTCGTAAAAGTTCTTCACAAGCATCAACACGTCGTTCTCTCATTTCAGGAGTCAGCTGCCGTGGCACTCATCTTGGAGACACTTTGTGAAACTGGAGCACATCATGCACAATGTGGTGTGCTGACCCAATAATCTTGAACATGCTGCAATGTCATTCAGTGTCACTCGGCGGTTGGTTTTCGTTCACTATGGCTTCAACTGCTGCAACGTTCTGTGGAGTCACAACTTGTTGTGCCTGACCTGGACGAGGAGTATGTTCCACTGAAGTCACACCATTTGCGAACCTCCTACTCCATTCGTAAACATGCTGCTGTGACAAACATGCATCACCGTACTGAACCTTCATTCGTCGATGAATTTCAATATGTTTCACACCTTCACTACGCAAAAACCGAATAACAGAACGCTGTTCTTCCCTGGTGCAATTCGCAAGTGGGGCGGCCATCTTTATACTGATACTGCGACGGTATGTGTGCATCTGCACTATGCTGCCACCTACAGGCCATCTGCAGGTTGTTCGTAGCACGCTTAACAACTTACAGGATAGCGGCGCGAAATTTCGATTTGTTATTACAAATTTTAGGTTTTCATTTGACTCACCCTCGTATAAGATAATTTCTTCGTCTACTTTTGAGGAATGTGTCCTGCAGTTTGTGCCATACATTTTTGTTACACCCTATATAAGAGTCGTCAACAGCGTCGGATGTTGCGTGATCTCTGTCGAGGATAAGAGATGCTGCGTTCACGTATGAGACAGCGTTATCAGCTCCTGACAATCTGAAAAGAGTCTAATTGTGGGTCTGCATTTGGTCGGCTATCCGAATCGTGCAATATCCAGATCTGTGGGGCACTCGTATGTGACAGTGGCTCGACAATGGAGTGCAAGGGAACGTGACGTCAGGCATATTCGAATTCAAGCTTCCAATCGACCCTGTCTGACCAGCACAAGGGAGGTTTGCCGTACTGTGCACAAAGCACGTCGTAACGTCTTTAAATCTACACTACCATCTGAGAATATGTAATGGACTCCCTGCAACATTGTGTCATCCCACACCACTGATCAGAGGCCATCAGCAACCCTATTGCGGTATTACCGCCGATGTGTTGACTTAACACCGTAACAGAAACAGCAGTGTTTGGAGTGGTGCTGTGACTGCACGGTGTGGACTGCTGATTAATGGCGTCACACTACGTTTAGCAATGAATCTGAATTCCATACCACTCTGGATGACCATTGTTGGGGAGTATGGCGGCGACCTGGGGAGAGGTCTCTTTCTTACACTGGTTTGGAAAGACGCAACTGTGTTACCTCTCGTGTCATGGTGTGGGGAGCCATCTGGTCACAGCTTATAGTGATTGAGGTACCAACTGATAGCACAGTGATACGTCACGGGCCTGCGTCCTCATGTATTACCTGTCTTGTGACGGTATCATGGTGCCATTTTTCGACAGGACAGTGCTCGTCCACGCGTGCTACATGTGTGTCCAAAATTTCTGCGTGACGTTGAGATACTCCTATGGCCAGCACGATCTCCACATCTTTCCCCAATAGAACACGTGTGGACCAGTTCGGACATCAACTCCGTCCTACTGCCAGTATCTGGAATATCAAGGACCAGTTGACAACAGTTGTGAGCCAGCTGGTCTCTGGAGAGTACATGACGGCTTTATCACATAGTTCACAGACGGAGCAGTGTATGGAGCGTGTGCGACGTCATATTGGTAAGAGTGCTCATGCACCTACATCTACATCCGTACTCCACAAGCCACCTGGCGGTGTGTGGTGGAGGGTACTTAGAGTACCTCTATCGGTTCTCCCCTCTATTCCAGTCTCGTATTGTCCGTGGAAAGAAAGATCGTCGGTATGCCTCTGTGTGGGCTCTAATCTCTCTGATTTTATCCTCATTGTCTCTTCGCGAGATATACGTAGGAGGGAGCAATATACTGCTTGACTCCTCGGTGAAGGTATGTTCTCGAAACTTCAACAAAAGCCCGTTCCGAGCTACTGAGCGTCTCTCCTGCAGAGTCTTCCACTGGAGTTTATCTATCATCTCCGTAACGCTTTCGCGATTAATAAATGATCCTGTAACGAAGCGCGCCGCTCTCCGTTGGATCTTCTCTGTCTCTTATACCAACCCTATCTGGTACGGATCCCACACTGGTGAGCAATATTCAAGCAGTGGGCGAACAAGTGTATTGTAACCTACTTCCTTTGTTTTCGGATTGCATTACCTTAGGATTCTTCCAATGAATCTCAGTCTGGCATCTGCTTTACCGACGATTAATTTTATATGGTCATTCCATTTTAAATCACTCCTAATGCCTACTCCCAGATAATTTATGGAATTAACTGCTTCCAGTTGCTGACCTGCTATAAATGATAAAGGATCTTTCTTTCTATGTATTCGCAGCACATCACACTTGTCTACATTGAGATTCAGTTGCCATTCCCTGCACCATGCGTCAATTCGTTGGAGATCCTCCTGCAGTTCAGTACAATTTTCCATTGTTACAACCTCTCTATATACCACAGCATCATCCGCGAAAAGCCTCAGTGAACTTCCGATGTTATCCACAAGGTCATTCATGTAAATTGTGAATAGCAACGGCCCTACGACACTCCCCTGGTGCACACCCGAAATCACTCTTACTTCGGAAGACTTCTCTTCATTGATATGTTATCTAGGAACTCTTCAATCCAATCACACAATTGGTCTGATAGTCCATATGCTCTTACTTTGTTCATTAAACGACTGTGGGGAACTGTATCGAACGCCTTGCGGAAGTCAAGAAACACGGCATCTACCTGGGAACCAGTGTCTATTGCCCTCGGAGTCTCGTGGACGAATAGCGCTAGCTGGGTTTCACACGATCTTTTTCGAAACCCGTGCTGATTCCGACAGAGTAGATTTCTAGTCTCCAGAAAAGTCATTATACTCGAACATAATACGTGTTCCAAAATCCTACAACTGATCGACGTTAGAGATATAGGTCTATAGTTCCGCACATCTGTTCGACGTCCCTTCTTGAAAACGGGGATGACCTGTGCCATTTTCCAATCCCTTGGAACGCTACGCTCTTCTAGAGACCTACAGTACACCGCTGCAAGAAGGGGGGCAAGTTCCTTCGCGTACTCTGTGTAAAATCGAACTGGTATCCCATCAGGTCCAGCGGCCTTTCCTCTTTTGAGCGATTTTAATTGTTTCTCTATCCCTCTGTCGTCTATTTCGATATCTACCATTTTGTCATCTGCGCGACAATCTAGAGAAGGAACTACAGTGCAGTCTTCCTCTGTGAAACAGCTTTGGAAAAAGATATTTAATATTTCGGCCTTTAGTCTGTCATTCTCTGTTTCAGAACCATTTTGGTCACAGAGTGTCTGGACATTTTGTTTTCATCCACCTACCTCTTTGACATAAAACCAAGTTCTTCCTAAAGTTGGCTAGATTTTGTAATCACTGAACTAACGTCACATACTCTCTCTCAACCTGTGCAGTTTCATTTCGTTTCCTCCTCCTCTTCTAGGTGCTTCACATTTTTTTTTTGTCAGGCAGTGTAGTATCTCTCTCTCTCTCTCTCTCTCTCTCTCTCTCCCCCACTCCTTCCCTCCCTCCCTCCCCCCTCCTCTCTCTCTCTCTCTCTCCCCTTGCCTCTCTCTCTCTCTCTCTCTCTCTCTCTCTCTCCCTCTCCCTCTCCCCTTGCCTCTCTCTCTCTCTCTCTCTCTCTCTCTCTCTCTCTCACATACACAACGCGCGCGCACACACACACCTGCGATAGTGAGGGGAAGGGGGGGGGGTGCCTGTATAGCCGTCTGGACCTGTGAGCCGTGCCGGCAGCTCATGTACTGCGAGGCGTGGGCAGCCATTCATCAGAACTTGCTCCCAGCACCGCGTGGGCGTCGGCCGCCCGCGCCACTCAGCCCGATAGCCGTGACCGCACGGGCCGACCGACCACAGCCCGCCGGCCTAGATGCACTGCTCACCACTGTGCATTGTGCCGCGGCTGATGCGAGAAATGAGCTACAAGCGCCGCCTCGAATACGTAATGCCGCGGCAATAGCGCCCAATCCGGCCGGTCGTGTAGCCCGTAAATAAACTCCCAAATCCGAACCCCCAACCACTGGGGACGGCCTTACAGCTGCCGCGCTGGTCCTTTCCTGAGTCTTAAAAACGTGCAATGAAACCGCCAAGTACAGCCATCGAAGATGTGCACTCCACAGAAGTTCAAAATCCAGGGAGACAGTTTTATCACTCGTAACCAGTAATAGCGAAATTCTGTATGACATACTGAAGTGTCAGAACATCGATGCTGTCGATGACCTCCTGAATGGCTATTTTCAGTACAGCAATGGTTTTGGAGTTATTTCTGCATTCCTCGTCTTTAATAAAAATGGTTCAAATGGCTCTGAGCACTATGGGACTTAACATCTGTGTTCATCAGTCCCCTAGAACTTAGAACTACTTAAACCTAACTAACCTAAGAACATCACACACATCCATGCCCGAGGCAGGATTCGAACCTGCGACCGTAGCAGTCGCGCGGTTCCGGACTGAGCGCCTAGATCCGCGAGACCACCACGGCCGGCTCGTCTTTAATATAGCCCCACAAAAAGAGGTGGCATGTGTCCAGATACGGAGAATATTTGGGCCATTCGAGGGTCATCCTAGTGGCCTCCTGGTACCCCAAAGCTAGAATGCGGTCCCCAAAGTGCTCCTCCAGGACATCAAACACTCTCCTGCTTCGATAGGGTCGAGCTCCGTCTTTCATGAACCATATCTTCTTGAAATCGGGGTCTCTTTGGATACTGGGGTTGAAATCACCTTCCAAAATCTTCACGTACCGTTCGGTAGTCACCGAGCCATCAGGGAATATCGCACCGATTATTCCGTGACTGGACACTGCACACCATACAGTCACCCATTGAGGATGAAGAGATTTCTCGATCGCGAAATGCGGATTCTGAATCCCCCAAATGCGCCAGTTATGCTTATTGACGAGCCCATCCAAATGAAATGACCGACGACAACAAGCCGCGTGCGCATGCACATAATAATTCCCATAATGCCCCGTGGCCAACTGTGCAGTTTGAACGTCCTAACACAAACAGTCCAGAAGTTATGACGATTCTATTTCATATAGTACAGTAGTTGTCAACCTGTATAAGCTCTTTTGTTTTGTAGCAGCATTTGATCGGTTACTGGACTGTAACAGACGCGCAAAAATCAGTTGAGGTAAATCTGATCCCCTCCCAAGACACTTTTATAACCTGCTAGGACTTTGTGGTATATTAATGACTTTTTATTACCTAATGTTTCTTATTTAATAGGATAGACGTCTATTCAGAAGACTAAAGCTAACCGGAATAATGCAGTCGTGTTTATAACCGAACGTTGTCACCCAGTTGTCTACCGTGTCCGACAAAGATCGAAAAGGAAATCTTGTATGGAAGTTAATAATACTCTGTAGTTAACTTTAATTTGGAATAAGTAACTGAAACGGTATGAAATTTGGGCCTCAGACTAATTAATTACGGTCGCCATCTTATAAGAGAGCAAAATTTACTGTTTCTTGACGACTGAATTGAAATTTAATTCATAATTAATATTGTAAATGAAGGTAGCAGAGGGTCAAACATGCACAAACACGATTTTGAATGCAAAATCCACGTGTGACAAAATGATGTTAAAATATTTAGAGATGCATTGAAATTACTTGTAATCACCAAAACGCAATAATGGCTACTTATTAACAATATACCACGCGAGATGTTCTGAATGACGTCAGTCCTGCAATGCTATCTGTTGTCAGGTTTTGTGGAGCAAACACCCACGACTAATCACTGTTTCTTAATAAACGTTAGCTCAGAAAAGTTCTAATGACTTCATTAACTAACAACAAACAATATATCCAGACAAAAAATAAATATTATAATTGTCACTTTAGTCGAAATAGCATAGGGACTTCACTTTGTCAGTTATTTCCATTACTTTTACTTTGCTGCGTCTTTAATTAGTTACTAATTGGATGCATTGGAAGCACTGCAATACAAAATGAATTTTAATTACTATTGTATATAGTTTCGTTAACTACTTGATTTAAGTTAATTGCAAACGTAATTCTTTTCTCATCATTCAGGTATCTTTATCTCTTTCACTAATGATTCTCTCGGTAGTAATGATGAAGGGATAGGATCCTCCTGATGGTTAATGAATTGGGATAACCAGTAGCACTCAAAATGTTTGTAGTCCAACTAAAAAGCACTACAATGATCAAGGTACTGAAACTACCACGCTGGCAAGTCGCGTACGTAACTGCAAACATAAATGGCTTGATCCTACTTTGTGGCATGTTGCAGCTGGTGCGACGTAATGCATTTTGTAACGACCATTATCGGCAACAGGCTCTTCTTTAACAACGAGCAACTTTTAATCATTTTGGCCACAGAGTAGTCTTCCTCAGGTACCAATACTTCTTACGTGCATTGTACTGTGGCCACATAATGTGCTTCCTCATCCATTCGCCAACGCCTTGCCATGCTTAAACACCATTTCGAGTCCACCCTCCTTTACGCCCTTGAGCACCGCCACTTTGCGTCCTTCTTTCACCACAGAAGACTAGCAACTCTCTCTCTCTCTCTCTCTCTCTCTCTCTCTCTCGCCCCCTTCCCCTCCCCTCCCCCCCCCCCCCCCTTCTCACCTGTACTGACTGCACGCGTTCGCGCCCAGCGATTCTTTGGCTTCTATAGAACACGATCTTTCCTGACATTACCCGAATTTCTACAAAGTTATTAGCACATTTTTCAGTATTCGTTTTCGTAATAACTATATTACAGTTTTTAAATTGCGAATACTGGCAAAATTAATAAAGTTCATACGTATACAAGGTGTTACTTTGAAATTAAAGAATTAACTGAAAAATTATTAGCACTGTGTTGTTGCACTATATGTTTACCTAAACGGTAAGTAGCACTAGAGATGAAACAATCGGTTTTCAGTTATATCATGTTTTTTTCCACACCAGTTGAACCTGGCTTTTAAAACCGCTCAGAATAAGCGGTTTCTGAAATAACTGATTTTACGTTTCTTATGCCTATTATTTCCTGTAATAAACATAAGAATAGAACAAAGATTGAAAAATTTTGTCTCCCTCCGTTTCACGATAATAGAATCAAAATACTGAAATAGGTAAATAAAAGAAAACTTAGTCCGTCCACCGTTCGCTGCTTTTCTTGAAAAATGGTAAGTGGTTAAATACTACTAAATATCACCGGTATTCCCTTATTGATCCTAATTTTTTGAAACTCTGCTCAAAATTCACTTTGTAATCGGAGATCATACCACTTTTTGGCATTACGGATAGTCTGTGCTAAAGGGTGAAAACTGAGGTTGAAGAACTCTGTTTTCCGTGTTATTTTGTCCGTTTCCAAGAGCTACAATCAGATAATGGCATATTATGTAGACACAGGCAGCAGATCAACTATTTTTTATTTTTATTGTTTACTGTGAACGAATTATGGTGAAGTTTTTGATATATTACTGTTACCAATAAATTCCTTTCTATTTTATTGTTTTCTAGATATGGCAGACAAATCTTCAATCTTTTAAAGCAAATGAAGCATTGTACTTCACTGATACGTCACTTTGTAAAAATATTTCCAAACTAGGGTTGTTGCCATTCTGCAGTACAACGAATGTCCGGCGGCGACAGCGAGAAACTGCCGTATAGAAGAGGTAGAAGCAAGTCTTTTACACTGCACATACGCGGTACCTTAAGACACGACACTCAGCAGCAGAGAGATTATCATCTCAGCAATGCTGTACCAGTTCTTATGCAATGTGTTTGTTGTCCTTTTCTGCCGGAGTTGTTGTTAGAATAGCACTGATCGTTTTCCCCGTTTTCTATAGTAATGAGATATACTTCAAATCAATGGAAATTTTATAACCATTCTGTATGAAATTTACCCCCAATTTCCCTCCCACTTTATAGAAAATATTTGTATTACCAAAGCTATGTACCCCAAAACTGTTACCCAAGTTAAAATGGTACGCTAACCTTTGACTACACAGAACCTAACCTGAATTGAACGGTAACCGGTCTGAATATAACTTGTTTTTACATTAAACGCGCTGCTGAAATTATCTGGCCCTAATCAAAATTTCAGCTTGCCTCGCGTCTTGACAACATTATTGCACATTTCTCGAAAGTACAACAACAAACAGCGAGCAGCAGTGGCTAAGCTAGATTTCTATTTCTAAATAAAATTTCCAACTGTTGCATACCGCATGTGGTAATGCGTAATGATAAACAATGGGGTGGGGAGAGTAACTGTTCCTATGAAAAGATATTCCAAGACAACGATTTTAGAACGAAGTATATATTCAAAAAGATAGAGTAAAACTTCGCGTGATCTTCACACACAACATAGGTCTTAACAATTCCAAGCTTAACAAAGTGAACAATGATTTAAAATGGGTACGATGTTAACAGTGAATTTCTGTAAAAACCAAACACTGTGATCACTTTATATGTTAATGTGCTACTCAGGGAAGAGAGCTGGTCCTTCTTCACAGCTCTCAGCAAGTGAACAAAGTTAACTAGCTGACAATAATCATTCCGACAAACCAGCTGCGCAGTGCTGCAGTATTATCTTATAGTACTTCGTTCAAAAAAAAAATTACGTTATTCAATATTTACATTCTTTTCGCCTTTCAACACAACCATATTCAACCTTGTTGTCCTTTACAATAAACCTTTCATCATCTAACAGAAACAATCGCAAGTCAACACAGCATTACTGAATACATCCATCACCCACTACACTTCAACTAACAATGTATCAGACTGCGCAGAGACAACGACTGTCCCACAAGAAGACCAAAGATAGTTTAATACTAACATAACTCTCTCTCTCTCTCTCTCTCTCTCTCTCTCTCTCTCTCTCCCTCTCCCTCTCCCTCTCTCTCTCTCTCTCCTCCTTCCTTCCTCCGTCCGTCCCTCCCTCCCTCCCTCCCTCCCTGACATCCACATCGATATCTTACAAAAATCGAAATGACATACCCAACTACTTCTTTAAGAAGGTTTATTTAAAAACGAAAAGTTTTAGCACTCCTGCTATGGTTAATGGATATTTCGTTTTTTTTACTCGCTTACTAGTAAAAAATAAAAGGATACACGTATTATAGCCGAGACCAAATAAATACCGAAAAAATGCCGCTTGATCGGAACTGAAATACTGGAATCGGTTTTAACCGGTCGGTTTTCCCCACCCCTAACTAGCGCACTGTCAGTTTCCTATTCACCTGTTCCACCCACGGGAAGAACAATTGCCGTACGAGCCAGAAACACTCTACTCTCACCTTCGTGGTCTTCTCGCGAGATGTAAGTAGAAGGAAGCAATACATCGGCTGACTGTTCTAGGAACGTACACAGTCGGAATGTCTACCTAATCCACCCGCAGAAACGCACCGCTGGCGACGCAGAGGGGCTCGCGTCAGCGCTTAGCGCTCGGTGGAGCGACGCGGAAAGGTATCGCCGGAGATCGGCGGGCGCCGAGTCGCTCGTTAAAACGGCCGGCCGGGCCATACATCACACGGGCCTCGGGTTGGCGCCTCCGGTGCGTCGATTAATCTCCCGGAGGGCCCGCGCTGGCGCAGGCGGTGGTGCGAGAGAACGCGTGTCTGCCGGTGGGCGGTCGGCGGCCTGCGCCTCGCCTCGCACCTCACAAAGCGCCAAGGACGTCTGCAGACCGTCACGTGCCATGGTCACGTATTGTCTGTTGCCTAAAGACTCAGGATCTTAGGCACACGTTTGTTAAACGATTTTCCTGACGTTTCGCCAGCACGAGTGGTCGGTATTGTTAAGGGGGACCGTATGCGTTACAATGCTTTCAAAAAAACCTTAGAAGAGTCCGAAGTTTTCAAGGCAATGTAACTAAATTTGGCACAGTTGTCAAGGAAAGTTACACTGAAGCGCCAAAGAAACTAGTATAGGAATGCGTATTCAGATACAGAGATATGTAAACAGGCACAATACGGCGCTGCGGTCGGCAACGCCTATATGAGACAACAGGTGTCTGGCGCAGTTGCTGGATCGGTTACTGTTGCTACAATGGCAGGTTATCAAGAGTTAAGTCAGTCTGAACGTTGTGTTGTGAACAAGCAGGCATAGCAGCTCTTCTCCACAGCGAGAACCTGCGTGTCGGCGAATTTTGTTACGTGATCGCTCTCATACTGCGCGTCCTCTGTCACAGCCGACAAGTAGGGAAATCGGCCGTGGAGGAGCACTCGCTGTGTGTTAATGTACCAACCTGTAATTTATTTATAATGACACACAGAGTGCAATTTGCAATTTCGTTACTGTACCGGCTGCACCTTGGCTGCCAGCTTCGTTCCTAGTTGAGTTCAAATTGCTGACAACAAGAGAGAGTTTTTCGAATCCGAGCGTAGTCATAAATTGTATAAGCCACTGGATTCACATTTGTGACTAGCGGCGTTTATACCGCTGTCCGAGCATCCTGATTGTTTTTGTCTTATTTCAGCTAAATCACTCCAAGCGAATTCTGCAACAGTTCCTGCAATGAAGACACGACAGTTTCCATTCCTACCTGCGTTGTCGTGAGTTAGTTCTCCGACTGTAATGACGTAGACATCGGCGGTACGTTAACACTGTCCTTTATTTCGCCTTCTTTCAAAAACTGACTGTTATCCAAGCCTATTCGTATCCATGCGACACTAGGTACAACGACCTTATCTTGTCACTTCAGTCCTCTGTTCCTAAATCGAGCATTTGGTAGATTGCCCATTATTTTCTTTGTGTAGGATACAGTCCAACAAAGGTGGATTATAAATATTCCTCCTTTCCCCGGCAGTTACTTGTTGAGGTGAGACACATGGAGCAATATATTACTCACCACATGAGCCATTAAAGCGTAGACGATAATTTTAAGCCGCTAGACGGACATTAACTTCGTATACATTTTGGTCCCCTTAAAGCGCGGGACGGCGGACCTGTGTTACAGAGTATACCAGTGCCCGAGCTACATGCAAAACTGCCGACCGAGGTGGCCGAGCGGTTCTAGGCGCTACGGTCGCAGGTTCGAATCCTGCCTCGGGTATGGATGTGTGTGATGTCCTTAGGTTAGTTAGGTTTAAGTAGTTCTAAGTTCTAGGGGACTGATGACCACAGAAGTTAAGTCCCATAGTGCTCAGAGCCATTTTTTTACATGCAAAACTGTTCGCCTGTTTTCTGCATAGTATTCTAATTGCGTTTCGTATTGACAGAAAACACAAAACACGCAGGTCTTGTCTTTGAGTTGGGAACTTCCTCGGGGATGCTGGTTATAAAGATAGTGTCACGGGCCTTACAGGAAATATTCGAGATTAGCCGAATTGCGGACTGCGAATATTTCTTAGTATCGTAAAACGTGCCAACCCCTCTCCCCTCCCTCAAACCTTAGCTGTATACCAGAAAGGATGAAGCGAGAGAGATACAATGTTACGTCCCATTCAATCGCAACGGAATAAGCTGGATATTTTACGCCACATCGAGGGTGGCGTCAATAGATATGAAATGGGATCTCGAACGCGTTAACGGTGGGAAAAGATATCGACCGTTATGGTGTTTAAATAACCACACCAGTATTGGCGTCAGGTGAGTTCAGATAACAGTGGAAAACCTAGCAAAGTGGACTGTCATCTATCCGCCGCGTCTTACGACTGGTGATTAATTCTCTTAAACACACTCACCTCCACGCCACATTCTGCGCTCCCAGTGAGGTTTGCTAATTCTCTGTCAGGTTGTTGAGGGCCAAATAGTGGTGCTGATTTATCTGCAAAGAGTTTTTTTCATTCTGTAGTTAGTAACTGTCTCCCTATTAGTCGAACTCGTGAGTGTGCATTGCTGGACTAGCGCCCTTTGGAGACTTAGTATGACAGACTAGGGCCCCACTTGCTTTTTAAGATTATTTGCAGAAAAAAACTTTCACTTTGCATAGATGTTTAAGCGGTACGTATTGGAGAAGAACGGATACGGACACAGTGGGAGAGAAATCCGAAATTCTTCCAGGCAGAAGGTATAGGCCCAGCAAATAGAACGCCGACGAGATACCGCACAAAATCGACAGGATGTTGGCTCGAGCCGGCCGGAGTTGCCGTGCGGTTCTAGGCGCTACAGTCTGGAACCGAGCGACCGCTTCGGTGTCAGGTTCGAATCATGCCTCGGGCATGGATGTGTGTGATGTCCTTAGGTTAGTTAGGTTTAATTAGTTCTAAGTTCTAGGCGACTGATGACCTCAGAAGTTAAGTCGCATAGTGCTCAGAGCCATTTTTATTTTGTTGGCTTGACTTAACAGTAAATGCGTTATCCTTTCACCTCAGGAAACGAGTGCATTATTAGGTACGATGAAAGATGGTTTGAGGCTCCGTAAACGGGCTGTCCGCCGTATTCTGTTCTAATGCGCTAAGGCATACATCGGCCAGACTTCGGGGACAGTCAATGAAGGTGCCAAGAACGCAGGTGAATTCGAGCAACCAACAAAATCTGCGATTTCGGGACCACTGCATAGCCGTAAGGGACTCAATAAATATGAAGAAGTGGGAGTACACAGACAGACCTCATCGTATCGGACTGCGTTCTAAAGAAGGTTGTTGAAGAACGAGTGGTCGACAGGCTGGTCAGCAGGGACAGTGGCTTCACTCTCAGTGAAGCGTGGCACCCAGTGCTCAGCCATCCGAAGTCTCAACGACGGCCGAGATCGACTTTTACGCGCCCGACCGATGCGGCAAGAGCACTGAGGAACCGGCGTTCGCGCCCAGCATCTCCTGCCTCCCCCACTCCCTCCACCCTCCCATCACCACCACCACCACCACCACCACCATCACAACCACCACCATGACGTGCGGCCTGGTAGTGAGGGAACAGGTGTTGAGCATTAAGAGTATAATAAAGGAGGCGCGATGTAATGAAAAAGGTCATTGTACAGCTATGACCTGAAGGCAAGGTACGCTGTCGAAATATCGTCTTTGGGAAGCGACTGCACCCGCCTGAACACCCAAGAGCAATACAAACAGTTTATTAATTCATTTATACTGCTAGGCCTCACCAACGGCAGGATTTCGCGAGCTTGACGCTGATGGATCGTAATCTGAACTTCTCGCAGTAGGACTGACAGCATTATCATCTTAGACGGCATTGAACGAACTATGCAGTGCACTCGGGTGACCATTCTATAGCCGCGTGGGGAGGCCGCGCGGTTAGAGGCGCCTTGTACCTGATTGCGTGGCCCCTCCCGCCGGAGGTTCGAGTCCTCCCTCGGGGATGGGTGCGTGTGTTGTTCTTAGGGTAAGTTAGAGTAAATAGTGTGTAAGTCTAGGGACCAATGACCTCAGCAGTTTGGTCCCTTAGGAATTCACACACATTTGAACCATTCTACACGTCGCTGAGAATTCCAGCTCTAATCATCCACATACCAGTCGATGGTGTGTACGTCTATGAAATTACATTATGTCTTCTGGCTGCTTAACTTCTTTTGTCAGTCAGTGTAATCCATAATTAAGAATTCTATGTTGATTTATTTAGTGGGTGAATATAATGGTACGAAAACCAACATTCTTAACAAATGGTTCAAATGGCTCTGAGCACTATGGGACTTAACATCTGAGGTCATCAGTCTCCTAGAACTTAGAACTACTTAAACCTAACTAACCTAAGGACATCACACACATCCATTCGTATCAGTGTTTGTGCGAATTAAGTGTGTGTTAGAATTTCCATTTTAGGCTCATTTTACGTATGTAATACTTGAATTTCATCCCAGTTCAGCAGCTTTGACATAATCTAAAAATCAGTGTGTTTACTCTGTCCTCCAAGCTTTTCAATGAGAGATAAATTATTGAAATGTAATAACTAAACATATATATGTTACTTTTGAAGTCAGGTGTTTCATCAGAGTATGTATCGATTTGTATTTTTTAATAGTTCGTTGACTTTTTGGATTTCCACACAAGACGTGGTCGTTGTCGAAATGAATCAAATATTAGCCACAACTGAATTCCTTCTTAAGATATTAGCTTCAGATATATAAATGTCAAAGAGATGGTTGTGATTACCGTTCGTCTGAAAACTTTCTTGCCTTTGTCAGTCCGCGAGACCAGAAATTGAACACAATTAATTTATGTAAGTGCAATTACCAAAGACAGTATTGTGATATGTATTTTTAGATTTTCAAGTTTTATCTGCCGACATTTGTGTATACATAACCTACAACTGTACTGTAGTATCCAATACGCAGCCTACTTCAGTGTTTTAGTATCCAATAGATGATCTAAAACGTTAAAGTATTCAGAAATGTTAATTACCTACTCAAAACCATATGAAAATGCCAAAAACCCGAAGAGACACTCCATAAATCGGAAAATAAACATGTTTCGGATGCTGTACTAATTCATGGTATCGATCTCTATATTATAATACAATAGAACCAGTTACTTTTCAATCCGCCAGGGTAGCCGAGCGCGCTAACCCGCTGCTTCCTGGACTCGGGTAGGCGCGCCGGCACGGATCGAATCCGCCCGGCGGATTAACGACGAGGGCCGGTGTGTCGGCCAGCCTGAATGTGGTTTTTTGGCGGTTTTCCATATCCCGCTAGGTGAATACCGAGCTGGTCCCCACGTTCCGCCTCAGTTACACGCGTCGCAGATATTTGAAACACGTCCGCACTATTTCACGATTTGCCCTAGAAGCAGACGGGGTACACTGATTCCGTCCTGGGGGGTACGGGGTGGCGGCAAGAAGGGCATCCGTCCATACCTAACGCTTACATTGCCAAATCCGTTGTAACCATGCCGACCCTGCGATCGCTGCGGGACTATGGCGTAAGCGAAAGAAAGAAAGAGGCAGTTACACTTCAATAGCCCCGACGGCGAAATTAGATAATTTCTGTACCGAGTCGTCTTTGGCTGGAAGAAGGAGCGGAAAATAATACTGTACACCGTACACTGACTTATGAAGTGCAGCTGTAGGTGTAGCCATGAGAAACAGAGTGTTTGGAGAGTGTGTTCCAACGGCTGGCTGACTGGTGCTTTTCCTGTCCACAGCGTGCGACTGCCACCCTATCGGGGCGTCGGGCAAGACGTGCAACCAGACGACGGGACAGTGCCCCTGCAAGGACGGCGTGACCGGCGTCACCTGCAACCGCTGCGCCAAGGGCTACCAACAGAGCCGGTCGCACATCGCGCCCTGCATCAGTGAGTACTCTGCTCGCAGATCCTGCTGCTACATGTTCGTCCAATAATGCATGCGAGTGTGTCACAGCATCAAATCATGCTTCGATCCTGCCTCCCATTGAAATTGTGTGTCCCGTTGGTGCAATGTCTCTTGCTAAATCTTGGTTTCTAGTTTGAGAAGCACAGTCCTCACTTCTTCTAGCACCGCCACCAAGACACATACTTTTCATCATTCCTATTTTGTTTACATGGTGCCGTAGACCAAAGTAATGAGAATTCATCGCAAAGATTTTGACCTACGGATCAGAAACTGCTCTATTCCATAAAAATTCCATTGTTGTTGTTGTTGTTGTTGTTTTTCATGGTGGTGGTGGTGGTGGTGGTGGTGATTCCTACTGAACCGGTATACTTTATTCATCCCTTGCTATTCCTAGAAAATTCTTCTCCCCACACTTCCTTCCAATACTGAATTTATTAACCGAACCTTTGTTTTAGCCACGTTGGGCCACTTATTTTTCTCGCCAATTTTGCTCAGTAACTCATCATTAATAAGTTTCCATTAATTTAAGTCTATGGTCACAAACTTTTTGTTAACAGATTACCGGTTTCGGTCGTTAATGACCATCATCAGATCTGATTCATAAAAACAAAGTCCTAATGAAACAGATCTGATGATGGTCATTAATGACCGAATCCGGTAATCTGTTAACAAAATGTTTGTGACCATAGACCTAAATTAAAGGAAACTTATTACATATACGGGTCACTGTTTTTTTTTTTTTTTTTTTTTTTTTTTTCGCGACGATGTCGCAGCTTGTGAAACTCATCATTAGTTGCGCTGTCTACCCATCTAACCTTCAGCATTTTTCTGTGGTGCCACATTTCCAAAGCTTCTATTCTCTTCTTGTCTCAATTGCTAATCGTCCACGTTTCACTTCCGCACTAGGCTACGCTCTAGAAAAACGCCTTCAGAAAATACTTCTCAACATGCAAATTTATATTCCGTGTCAACAAAAAAATGGCTCTGAGCGCTATGGGACTTAACATCTGAGGGCATCAGTCCCCTAGAACTTAGAACTACTTAAACCTAACTAAACTAAGGACATCACACACATCCATGCCCGAGGCAGGATTCGAACCTGCGACCGTAGCGGTCGCGTGGTTCCAGACTGAAGCGCCTAGAACCGCTCGGCCACACTGGCCGGCTCCGTGTCAATAAACGTCTCTTCTTCAGAATCGATTTCTTGCCATTTCCAGTCTTCATTTTGTATCCTGTCTACTTAGGCCATCAGTTATTTTACTGCCCAAATAACGAAACCCGTCTACTACTTTTAGTGTCTCTTTTCCTAAACCAATTTTTCAGCATCTATTGATGTAGTTCGTCTACATTCCATTATGCTTGTGATCTTTTGTTCGTGTTCACCTTGTATTCTCCTTTCAAGACACTGACCATTCCGTTCAACTGCTCCTCCAAGTCCTTCGCTGCCTCTGACGGAATTACGATGTCATCGGTAAACCTCAAAGGTTTTATTTCTTCTCACTGAACTTGAATTCCTTCTCCAAAGTTTTTCTGTGGTTTTACTCACGGCTTCCTAAATGCACAGACTGAATAGCATCGGCTGTAGGCTACAACCTTGTGTCACATCTTTCTCAACAACTACTTTCCTTACATTTCGAGTCTGTTTCCTGTGCAGAGTGCCAAATAACCACTCGGACCATATATTTTATCCCAGATACCTTCATAATTTCAAAGATAGTTTTCTGATCAACATTGTAATCCCGCATTTCTTTAATCTGTCGTCTAAGGTACAGTCGTGTGAACAGTATCGCCTTGCGTGCTCCTACATTTCTGTGAAACACAAACTGATCTTCGCCGATGTAAGCTTGTAGCAGTTGTTCGTTTTTTCTTTTCCTCATTACAAAATGAAAACAAAATCCATTGGGTGCACTTTAGATTTTAATTTAAGTTACATACGATACATTACATGGTAAAATTCCTTTCGTAAAGTAGCTCACACACTAGAATAGCACTTGAAACATTGGGGGGAGAGGGGTTTGGTCCAAACATGTGCCGTACTGTGCTGGTGATTTTCTGAACGTGTTTGCGCACTATAACCTGCGGTTCGTGAGTTTTCCAATTCTCTTCCTTTCCTATTGTTTTGCGACTGGTGGAGTGGGCACCGGTCTTCATTTCTATGTTCCATGGGACAACTTTGGTGCGGATGGTGTTATCCTTTAGTAATAATTACCCGTACGTGATATTTTGATAAATTACTCCAGCAATATCATCACTGCTAATCCAGTGGAATATACTAAAATTTTAGCAATTGTTTTATCGGTTTTATTGTTGCAGTTTATGTTCATTACAAAATCTTTATTGCTCTTATTTATAAAGAGTTCTTAGGTACAGGCACATGTGAAGATTGAATTAGTAGCTTTATGTAAATAACAATGGAATTCTAATGGGCAGTCAGTGGAATTTATGTTCGTGTTATAATGTAACACACAACTGCTCGTCCGCATTCAGCATCCACCATTTCGTGATGGTAAGGCCAAATACATCCCATCACATTTAGTCCTTGCCTCTATTATTTGCAAACGAAGTCGATTTAAGAGGAGCTACACTGTACGCAACATCAATACACGAAACAGACATAATTTCAAAGCCATTTATTCCCAGATTTGTTGTTTCTGGCAGTGCAGTGGTCCGGAAACATCGGTGGCGCTCCACGTTAATCTCTTCATCTGTGTAATAATGCTGAATCCTATAGCCTCTTCAATCTATCTGCTGTAGTCAAGACCTGATCCCCCTCTATAATTTTTACCGCTCCATCTCCCCTCCATTAAAAAACTGACAAGTCCTTGTTGCATCACGATGTGTTATGTCAAGCTGTCCCTTCTTTTAGTCAAGTTGCTTCACATAACTCTCTTCTTCTCGATTCGATTCAGTATTTTCTTATTTTTTACTAAATCTATGCATCTGATGTTCATCATTCCTTTGTAAGAGCATATTTCAAATGCTCAGACTACAGTTTGTATTTTGAAAAGTAAAGCAAGAAATGGTGAGTTCCTGCAAATTCGACAAGCATTTAAAGATATGTGTTACTCACTATTTGTATATACTGTATCATTACTTAGTCTGCCGAGCGGGGTAGCCGCGCGATCTGAGGCGCCTTGTCACGGTCCGCGCGGCTCCCCCCGTCGGAGGTTCGAGTCCTCCCTCGGGCATGGGTGTGTCTGTTGTTCTTAGCGTAAGTTAGTTTAATTAGTGTGTAAGCCTAGGGGACGATGACCTCAGCAGTTTGGTCCCATAGAACCTTACCACAAATTTCCAAATTTTTCATTGCCTAGTCTGAACGAAATGAAAACACCTGTTAATAGCGTTGTCAGGTAGTGCAGTATTCCTCGTAATTACGCTTCTCTTCTCACAGCATGCATGTAACCGATATTGTTTGTCATTTGTTAGTGTGGTTAGACAAGTACTGAGCAATCTGTAGTAGATAAACAGCGGTATCTTAGAACAAGCCGCATAAACTTGAGGTTATTCTACAGTAGGAATATCTTGATGTATTTCCGTGTGCTGGATGCTTAGGCTGAGTCCGCAACTGTAAAACCAATTTTGTAACGGAAGAAGATTCAACAAAGATCAACTTCATTCGCAGACAGCTATCGGAAATTAATATTTTCATTATAAGTGCTGTATGTTGGGCCAGAATAAGTTATTTTAGTAGAATTAATAGGCATATTAAGTTGTTTTAGTCCACTATACATCCAAAACCTGTCTGTGAATGAAGTTCAAAGAAAAATTGTATCTATTCGGTGGATCTTGCTCCCCTGCAAAGTCATACTACCTCTTTCCTAATTTTATTATGTTCTTTCATAGCCTGAGCTTAATTTTCTTATGCTACCTTTGTAATGTTGGAGTTATCATACGTTGCCTGTTTTGGCTGTGTCTAGAACAGATCTTTGAAAAAGTAATGAATTAGGAAGGGCTTATTCTTAATATATTGACATATAGCAATCAAATTTCCAGATGGACGTCATGATTTATTGTCTTGGCGAAAGAGAGAGGCGATTTTGAATACTGTGTCCTTCTTTTCAGAAATACCGCGAGTGGCCGCCACGCAGATCTCTACTGGCAGTGAAGAAAGTGGCGGTGGTGCCTCCACCAGCGGAAGAGGTGAGTACATATATAAATGGAAATGCTGCGTGGCTAGGGCCTCCCGTCGGGTAGACCTTTCTCCTCGAGCAAGTCTTTCGAGTTGACGCCACTTCGATGACTTACGTATCGATGAGAATGAAATGATGATGATAAGGACAACACAACATCCAGTCCCTGAGCGGAGAAAATATCCGACCCAGCCGGGAATAGAACCTGGGCCGTTAGATATGACATTCCGTCGCGCTGACCACGCAGCTACCAGGGACGGACAGTATATATATATATATATATATATATATATATATATATATATATATATATATATATATATATATATATATATATATATATACACAAACAAACATACGAGGGTTGAATGAAAAGTAATGCCTTCACCTTGGTTAATTGGGTTATGATGGGAATATTTTAATAAATCAAACGTAGAAATAATCCTTAGAATGTGATATTTAATTACCAATATTCACTTTTCCACATAATCACCAGCCAGTTGGATAAATTTCTGCCAACAATGAACAAGTTTAGTGAAGCCGTCACGGAAGACGTCGACACTCCGCAACCACAGTCTCACAGTTCTCTCAACGTCTTCATCAGAAGCATAATGATGCCCGCAGATCGTCTTTCATTATCGCGAACAGATTCAAGTCAGACGGTGCTAAATCTGGTCTGTATGGAGGATGCCGTACGGTGGTGAGATTCAGTCTCTGAAGTTCTGAGCCGGCCGCGATGGTCTCGCGGTTCTAGGCGCGCAGTCCGGAACCGTGGGACTGCTACGGTCGCAGGTTCGAATCCTGCCTCGGGCATGGATGTGTGTGATGTCCTTAGGTTAGTTAGGTTTAAGTAGTTCTAAGTTCTAGGGGACATAACCACAGCAGTTGAGTCCCATAGTGCTCAGAGCCATTTGAACCATTTTTTTCTGAAGTTCTGCTGTGGTGGCACGTGAAGTGTGTGGTTTGGCATTGTCATGCTGCAGGAAAACATTTCCCTTTTCCCTTCGGACCCTTGTTAGCCGTCGTTTCAGAGTTCGTAGCGTTGTGATGTAACACTCTGAATTCATTGTTGCTCCACTATCAAGGAAATCAACATAGATAACACCATCTGCGCCCCGCGGGATTAGCCGAGCGGTCTCAGGCGCTGCAGTCATGGACTGTGCGGCTGGTGCCGGCGAAGGTTCGAGTCCTCCCTCGGGCATAGGTGTGTGTGTTTGTCCTTAGGATGATTTAGGTTAAGTAGTGTGTAAGCTTAGGGACTGGTGACCTTAGCAGTTAAGTCCCATAAGATTTCAAACACATTTGAACATTTTGAACACCATCTGCGCCCCAGAACACTGTGGCCATAAATTTTCCAGCTGAGGGCTGCGTCTTGAATTTCTTTTTCTGGGGCGAGTCTTTGCGTCGATATTCCACAGACCGATGCTTCGTCTCCTGTCACAACTGAAGGTAGAAAGTGGTCACCTTCATTCTCGTAACGCTAGAGGACACCCTGGCACTTAAAGTTACGCAGGTGCGATTTGGAGGTCTCGGTGTCATTGAGTTCGTAGCCACTTCGACCAATCTAGGTGAATGCGACCTAGTGTGTTCATGTGTATGCCTGGAGTTACGGTAGCCATCCTTGCAGAGTTCCATTTGTATGGATACGTTGAAATGGCAGCTTCCCATAGTCTCCAAAAAAACTGTAGTTAATATTACAAGCTGTTATGTCTCTTTTTAAGAAATGGTATACGAAGGAGACTACAAGTGTACATTCCTAGAAGAGACAGCAACCATATTACTGGTTCAAATTCTTCAAATGGCTCTATTGGACTTAACATCTGAGGTCATCAGTCCCCTAGAACTTAGAATTACTTAAAGCTAACTAACTTAAGGACATCACACACATCCATGCCCGAGGCAGGATTCGAACCGGCAACCGTAGCAGTCGCGCTGTTCCGGACTGAAGCGCCTAGAACCGCTCGGTCACACCGACCATATTACTTGCTCCCCGTTGATCTGACGAAATGACCATAATGGGGAAAATTAGAGAAATCAGACTTCATACGAAGGTTTACAGATAGTAGTTTCCCCACGCAACAATTTCGAACTGAACAGGAGAGGGGGAAATGATAGTTGAAGGAAAACCCTCCGCCACATACAGTAAATGGGCTTGAATATCAGTGATATAGATGTACGGGAAGTAATGAAGTATTCAATACACTCACTAACACGGGGACGTATCCAATATGTGTTCGTGACTTAAGGGTAGCCATTAATTCAATAATCGCCCCGCAACAAACAGCTGATGTTCGATTACTTTGCAGAAATGAAGTGAATGATAAAGACTCTTCTTATTATTTAAATCCTGTAGACGTCCGACATAAAATTCCAGCACGCATCGTTTGTCCCGAATGCACTTCTCCAGCACTGTAGCTGCTGTTTAACGCGGTCTGCTAAGAGCGCGCAAATAACCTGTTTATTTCGGAAGAAGCGGAGGCGATGGCGGTAGGGGCGGAGACGCCGGGTTCCGAATGCCGGCGCACCGCGAGATGAGTGTTTAGAATTGCTTCCTGCGCCGGAAATTTGCTGCCTCCTGGGCGCTGCGCCGAAATGGCCCGGCAATTCCCGTTTCCTCGGTCGTCTATCGGGGATTGTCGAGGATTATGGAGGATGGAGGGGTAGGCACCCTGTTTGCTCACCGCTCCCTTACTCAGGCGCCGCGGCCGGGAAGGGGGATACAAATTGTTTTCTCAGGAAGTGGTAATTCCACTTCACCTAAACCGTCGACCTGCCGTAGCCGCAGCTAGCCTCTAGATGTGCACAGTGATTATTAACTCTGAGAATGGACAGAAGAAATCCAAAACAAAACAAAAAAAGCAGGAAATGGTTGCAGTCGCTGTGTATTAGGACCTAGGTAACGAAAGTCCAATGTTTCAAGAAGATAATGCATCTGAGTATGATTCTGCTGCAACTAAAAATTTGTTCGAAGATAAAGACATCGATGTATTGCCCTGGCCAGCAGTAGCCCGCGTTTGAGACCCGCCAAAAACCTTTGGGGAATAGTTGCAAGGCGTGTTTATCGCAAAGGAGGGCAATTTTTAGGTCGTATGTGAGCTGAAAAGAACACCGAGAAGAGTGGGCGAGAAGAACTACAATCCCTAACAAAACCAATGCCGAAGAGAATTCTTGAGGTAATTAGGAAGAACGGAGGTTGTCCGAATTACTAACAGTGCACTTACACAGCAGGACAGTGATTGAGTGCCTTTATACCAATTTCCATCCAGGAAATGAAAACGTCTGGTTTTGTTATTCGTGTTATGAAAGACACTTTGTAATTCTGTTATGATTGCAACTGTTATATGTATCTACAACTTCCACAGTGAATTCGATACAAGTATGCTTCAGACGTTGTACTATCACTTTTGTGGTCCCTGCCTTTATATTGATTTCTACTACTGTACACGGTTATAAATAATAGAGCGCAGACGGATGATAGTATATCAGTCGTATAAGGTGACCAGCAATTTGACAGTGTGCGTACGTAAAAACTAAATAAGACATCTGGCATAACGTTTATACTATCTAAAGAGTATAATACACTTAGCCATTTAATTGTATATAACCTGAACGCTACACCTGAATCGTTAACCCTGTAGCAAGGTTATGAGCCGTGTATCGCGAGCAAAATTATGTCCAATAAAATGTCTAAATGTGACTTAAAATTTGTCGGAAGTTTATATTGTGTTTATCTAATGCATACGTACCGACAAATGGACACACGAAAAGAACAGCAAACATAAAAACCACTGATGATGTCTAATACGAATAGATGAAACACGTGGGAGAGCAAAATAAACATTCAGTGGCAAAAGACGGAAAATATTTAATCTTGTCTACATGATAAACGTAACTGAAACAGCAACCAGGAAGAAAAGCTGCAAATATTAACAATGTTGCTCATCTCTAAAATACACTCCTGGAAATGGAAAAAAGAACACATTGACACCGGTGTGTCAGACCCACCATACTTGCTCCGGACACTGCGAGAGGGCTCTACAAGCAATGATCACACGCACGGCACAGCGGACACACCAGGAACCGCGGTGTTGGCCGTCGAATGGCGCTAGCTGCGCAGCATTTGTGCACCGCCGCCGTCAGTGTCAGCCAGTTTGCCGTGGCATACGGAGCTCCATCGCAGTCTTTAACACTGGTAGCATGCCGCGACAGCGTGGACGTGAACCGTATGTGCAGTTGACGGACTTTGAGCGAGGGCGTATAGTGGGCATGCGGGAGGCCGGGTGGACGTACCGCCGAATTGCTCAACACGTGGGGCGTGAGGTCTCCACAGTACATCGATGTTGTCGCCAGTGGTCGGCGGAAGGTGCACGTGCCCGTCGACCTGGGACCGGACCGCAGCGACGCACGGATGCACGCCAAGACCGTAGGATCCTACGCAGTGCCGTAGGGGACCGCACCGCCACTTCCCAGCAAATTAGGGACACTGTTGCTCCTGGGGTATCGGCGAGGACCATTCGCAACCGTCTCCATGAAGCTGGGCTACGGTCCCGCACACCGTTAGGCCGTCTTCCGCTCACGCCCCAACATCGTGCAGCCCGCCTCCAGTGGTGTCGCGACAGGCGTGAATGGAGGGACGAATGGAGACGTGTCGTCTTCAGCGATGAGAGTCGCTTCTGCCTTGGTGCCAATGATGGTCGTATGCGTGTTTGGCGCCGTGCAGGTGAGCGCCACAATCAGGACTGCATACGACCGAGGCACACAGGGCCAACACCCGGCATCATGGTGTGGGGAGCGATCTCCTACACTGGCCGTACACCACTGGTGATCGTCGAGGGGACACTGAATAGTGCACGGTACATCCAAACCGTCATCGAACCCATCGTTCTACCATTCCTAGACCGGCAAGGGAACTTGCTGTTCCAACAGGACAATGCACGTCCGCATGTATCCCGTGCCACCCAACGTGCTCTAGAAGGTGTAAGTCAACTACCCTGGCCAGCAAGATCTCCGGATCTGTCCCCCATTGAGCATGTTTGGGACTGGATGAAGCGTCGTCTCACACGGTCTGCACGTCCAGCACGAACGCTGGTCCAACTGAGGCGCCAGGTGGAAATGGCATGGCAAGCCGTTCCACAGGACTACATCCAGCATCTCTACGATCGTCTCCATGGGAGAATAGCAGCCTGCATTGCTGCGAAAGGTGAATATACACTGTACTAGTGCCGACATTGTGCATGCTCTGTTGCCTGTGTCTATGTGCCTGTGGTTCTGTCAGTGTGATCATGTGATGTATCTGACCCCAGGAATGTGTCAATAAAGTTTCCCCTTCCTGGGACAATGAATTCACGGTGTTCTTATTTCAATTTCCAGGAGTGTACATTGTCGAAGAAAATGCAACACCCTCAACCGCATGTTCGTTTTAATGACAAGTAGTTGATCGCTGCAGGAACATAGGAAAATTCAGATCAAATGAAACATACATGTCACAGTAAAGCCTGTCCAAACAGTCGCGTCAGCACAAACTGTAACCCTCTCGGGCGGCCTCGCCTGCAAACGATCGTACCGGTGCCGAATGGTATCATTCGGGCGATTGTCCCACTCATATTGCACCATTCAGCAGTGTTTCTTGCGGGCACTGAAGAACGCATAAGTTCCCGCTTCATCATTCTCCATACGTGTCCACTTGGCGAGTGATCTGGTGATTTTGCTGGCGAGAGCAACTGTTGTACACCAAGAAGAGCACATTGCGTCGCAGCAGAAGCATGTGGACGTGCATTGTCCTGCTGAAAAAGCACATCACCTTCCTGTCGAAGAAATGATATTAGCACGGTAATAACAAGTCTGAGAGATATGGCGGGCGCTGGTTACTTTACTGTGCATAAGCACCGAATGTGACTGCCAGTTGTAACCCATACCATGAGCCACGGGACCTCTGCATCGTGGGAGAATACACTAAGAACAGGCAGGTCAGCAGGACTACGCCATACACATGAATGTCCATCACTCGCGTACAGACAGAACCTATTCTCATTACTGACGACAACATAGCTCCATCCACGCTCCAGTCGAATCTTTCACGACACCAGAGCAGCTGTGCTTGGTGACGTAATGACTTTACTGGTAGCCTGAACAGAAGCACTAATGATCTTCGTCCTGCGAGCAGATGGTCCCCCATTGGTCCCAGGTGACACAGCATGTGTCCAGATCTCTCCCTTGAATGATGATCGATCGGCCACCGCTGCTGGTAGAATGCATCAATCTTAACATGCGCCTGTTTTATGTGGTCGCAGAGAACCTAGTCTACGGGCGTGGGAATATTCCACAGATCTCTGTCGAAAGAAGGTGACACGCCAGCTATATGTAGTGCCCAACTTATATAACAATCCGTCGATATTTTCGACCAGCTTCTTGCCTACAATGCGACCCCATTCAAACGGCCCAAGCTGTTCAACAGGACTACGTGCGTCTCTGTGGGGGATGGTGTATCTTGTAATGAATACTGCAGACGTTGTCCACCTCTAACAAGGAGAAGTCCACGGCGGTGCAATCAACTTTTTGAAGCTATCTATACGGTGATGTAAGGTACTATCCCATGTATCACTTACTGCAGCCATTCACCCTGGTGGTCCATCGTTTGCGAGTAATTGACGAAAAGAAATTTCGGAATTTTTTGAGACAATTAATACAGTTAAAAATATTACACTGCACAGACTGGTTCTGCAGTGTAATAAATAGAATAACAGCTTCACATGCTGGAGGTTATGGGCTAAAATCTCGCCAGGCACAGAAATTTTTTTTAATTTTTAAATCTATATCGAAATGACTTTGATCATTATTTCTCTTCAGTTTTAAATGTAATTTGTTAATTCTATTCCTTTTTCACATAATTTTAATCTTAACATCAACATCTTTATTTTCCCTCGTTGTTCTTGAAATCTTTGTTCGTGTGTTTTAATTAATTTTATATATTAATTTCGATTTTATTTCTTTTGTTTTATCACTCTGTTTTTTCGTCAACATTATTGCGTCCATTACATCTATTTCTCATTTTCTTTGAATTTAGTTTTGCTTATAGGCCGGTCTTTCATTTAAATTTCCATCTGAATTATATTGTCCATAGTGCAGTAGGTATTTAGGTTATATTTTAAACGTTTATATGTCGATTACCATGCAAAAAAAATTACAAATCTGGTAACAAGAAGACATTTTCCACACCATTGCACAAACATAAATAGATTATTTCGTCTTTTGTTTTTAACTGATAGACCGGAATTTTCAGATAAATTCATGTTATGATAGACGAATGTAATCAAATTCATATTCGCAAAAATTCCGATAGGAAAAAATGATATAAAGAAAAATGAAACAAATGAAGTTTATGCAGTGATTAAAATGATATGACAAAGGAATAGAAATAAAAAACTACATTTGAATCAATTAACTGAATAAAAATATTGATCGAAGTAATTTCAATAAAAATTTAAAAATAAAAAAATATGTACCTGACAAGATTAGAGCCCACAACCTCCTGCATTTGAAGCTTTTATCCTACCCATTACATCACGCAACTAGATTGTACAGTATATAGCAACGTTTTTAATGCTACTGTCACACAAAAATCCTATTTTTTTTTCTTCATTTACTCGCAAACGAGGGCCCACTATTGTGAATGGCTGCAATGTGTGATACCTGGGGTCTTAACCTACGTCAAAAAAGACTGAACAGACAGGCCTCCTGAGTGGCATCTGATCGCTGATGACCGTGCCAGATAAATCACTAACACTACAATCGCTCAGTATGCATATATTTTACCCAGGCGGCACACAACATAATCCTTCAGGGAGTTCTTTCTGAGTCAGTATTTATTTTTTGAGTCCTTTGGATGTGTCTTACCAAGAATTTATGTTACTAGATAAAAGATAGCTGCAAAGGAACCAATCAAAGTTCGTTTTCATTACCAATAAGATGGGCTTTTTACGATGTCCGGGATCTCTCTCTCTCTCTCTCTCTCTCTCTCTCTCTCTCTCTCTCTCTCTCTCTCTTCTTGTCTCTCCCTCTCTCTCTCTCTCTGTGTGTGTGTGTGTGTGTGTGTGTGTGTGTGTGTGTGTGTGTGAGTGTGTGTGTCTACATCTACATTTATACTCCGGAAGCCACCCAACGGTGTGTGGCGGAGGGCACTTCACGTGCCACTGTCTTTAGCTCCGTTTCCTGTTCCAGTCGCGTATGGTTCGCGGGAAGAACGACTGCCGGAAAGCCTCCGTGCGCGCTCGAATCTCTCTAATTTTACATTCGTGATCTCCTCGGGAGGTATAAGTAGGGGGAAGCAATATATTCCATACCTCATCCAGAAACGCACCCTCTCGAAACCTGGACAGCAAGCTACACCGCGATGCAGAGCGCCTTTCTTACAGAGTCTGCCACTTGAGTTTACTAAACATATCGATAACGCTATCACGCTTACCAAACAACCCTGTGACGAAACGCGCCGCTCTTCTTTGGATCTTCTGTATCTCCTCCGTCAACACGACCTGGTACGGATCCCACACCGATGAGTAATATTCAAGTATAGGTCGAACGAGTGTTTTGTTGATGGACTACATTTTCTAAGGATTCTCCCAATGAATCTCAACCTGGTACCCGCCTTAAAATAGTTCAAATGGCTCTGAGCACTATGGGACTCAACTGCTGTGGTCATAAGTCCCCTAGAACTTAGAACTACTTAAACCTAACTAACCTAAGGACTGCACACAACACCCAGCCATCACGAGGCAGAGAAAATCCCTGACCCCGCCGGGAATCGAACCCGGGAACCCGGGCGTGGGAAGCGAGAACGCTACCGCACGACCACGAGATGCGGGCGTACCCGCCTTACCAACAATTAATTTTATATGATCATTCCACTTCAAATCGTTCCGCACGCATACTCCCAGATATTTCACAGAAGTAACTGCTACCAGTGTTTGTTCCGCTATCATATAATCATACAATAAAGGACCCTTCTTTCTATGTATTCGCAATACATTACATTTGTCTATGTTAAGGGTCAGTTGCCACTCCCTGCACCAAGTGCCTATCCGCTGCAGATCTTCCTGCATTTCGCTACAATTTTCTAATGCTGCAACTTCTCTGTATACTACAGCATCATCCGCGAAAAGCCGCATGGAACTTCCGACACTATCTACTAGGTCATTTATACATATTGTGAAAAGCAATGGTCCCATAACACTTCCCTGTGGCACGCCAGAGGTAACTTTAACGTCTGTAGACGTCTCTCCATTGAGAAAAACATGCTGTGTTCTGTTTGCTAAAAACTCTTCAATCTATCCACACAGATGGTCTGATATTCCGTAGGCTCTTACTTTGTTTATCAGGCGACAGTGCGGAACTGTATCGAACGCCTTCTGGAAGTCAAGAAAAATGGCATCTACCTGGGAGCCTGTATCTAATATTTTCTGGGTCTCACGGACAAATAAAGCGGGTTGGGTCTCACACGATCGCCGTTTCCGGAATTCATGTTGATTCCTACAAAGTAGATTCTGGGTTTCCAGAAACGACATGATACGCGAGCAGAAAACGTGTTCTAAAATTCTACAACAGATCGACGTCAGAGATATAGGTCTATAGTTTTTCGCATCTGCTCGACGACCCTTCTTGAAGACTGAGACCACCTGTGCTCTTTTTCCAATGCGTGTGTGTGTGTGTGTGTGTGTGTGTGTGTGTGTAGAGAGAGAGAGAGAGAGGGACAAAGTAGGATGTTTGCTGCAGTGTAAATCAGACGAGTGTGATAGCAAGTCAACAGCAGCCATAGTACTCGCCGGAGGTCGGGTAATGTTTATATTGATGAGGATGGAGCGACGAGGGGCGGAAGGTTATAAGGGTGGGGCAGGTCGGGGGAGGGGGGGGGGGGGGAAGAGCAAACAGAGCAACAGCGCGCCTCTGCTCGAACAGGCCCGGCCTCCCAGAACGCCGGAGCGCCCTCTCTGGAACGATAGGTAGGCTACACGGCGCACTTACAACTATTCAAAGCGGCGCGGGCGAGTCTGCATAGCATCTGAAATTCAGATCGCGCGGCCGCAGCCTTCTAGCCGAGGTGGCGCGTCATCCGAGAATGGCCGAAGCGACAAGGGCTGTCCGTAATGGCGAGTGCTGCTACAGCTTTTGTAATCGAGTAGTATGACATTGTGAATTTACTTGTGCAGATTAAATAGGTCCCCTTGCAGTATAGCATCAGTACTCCAAAATACGAACTTGTGAACTTCGATGGCTGTAGTTGATTCCAGGTCTCTGGTCGCGAAGTTCACTTGCGCTCTGACGTTTTCTACAAGGGTTCGCCAAAAAATATTACCATGCCTAATATGGCGTAGGAAACCAAACTAGCAGGAAGTTCAGGTGACGTTGATGGAGGTGGATGGCGATCACGCAATCTTTTCTCCAAAGTAGACCACAGAGGCTCAATAACACTGAAATCTGGTGTCTGTGTTGACCAGTGGTGATGCAACAATTCTTTGTCGTGCTGACGAAACCAGTTCTGGACGATGAACAGGGGGCACAGCATCACCGCTGGGGAAGAGAAATTCTTCCATGGGATGGACCTGATCAACCAAAATGGTTGCATAATTCCTGGCACTGATGCGACCATGCAGAGTAACCAAGAGGCCTATGGAATACCACGATATGGCTGTCTAAATCATTAATGAACCCCCACCATGTTTCAGTCTTGTGACATAAACTTGGCCAGTTGGTTCCCTATCCCTGCATGCAGTGTGAATCATCGATACGATGAGTCTTGAAACACCAAACACTTCGGCTGTCTTGATTCAGAAGCATACAACATTTGAGCACGAACAGTCTGCCTGCACTCGACGTCACTTGGCTCTGGCGTTATCTACAGGGGTTCGCCAAAAATATAGAAACACCAGAAAGCACAACACATTACCATGTCTAATTTGGTGTAGGAACCCAAACTACACAGAACACTTCTGATACTCTACTCCTTTTCACGTTCGTCAGACAACAGCAAAATCACCCTGTGAGTGCTTTAGTGTCGCTATAATCAGTGACTGGGGTTAGGAGTGGACCCTTATTCTAGCACAGAGCACATTGGTGTTTAGCTGTAAAATTGGTTTAATTTCAGAATTATTGTCAAAGAAGTACACAAATTTACATAGATTGTGACATGACACTTACGGGATACTTGTCAATAGAACGCGTTATGTCCTGTTTAGTAGAAAAACTCTGAACACAACAATATCAAATTTAAATAGAAGGTACTCTACAAAATTATTCTAACTTCTATACAGGGAAGTTGGCCAATATTACGACAATTCATCCGATTCCGGTTCTAAGTTTTGTACTATTTAGGATGACAATCAAGAATACAGAGGATGGTTAGTTTTTGTGACAAGATGAGCAAAAGATTACTCAAGGTTGCTTCAGTCCACAGTGGACGCAAGCTGGTGAACCACCTCTGCTAGCGGCATTTACCTTAGCTGCAATGAGCTGTTGGCTGCATGGCTGCCCTCGCCCTCTGAAAATCCTACAAAAAGCTAATCAAAATCTTTACTAATTTTGTGAGCAGAACCTGTCCTATATTTCTCGATACAGGAGAAAACATGCACTCATCCCTAGTCTGGAAAATATAGCGATATACGCGTGCATAGATGGTGCAGCGTGTATACTTCAATGCCCTCTCAGTTCTCGCAAGAATAATTAACTACGTGGCTGTTTCGTTTCTCTGCTATCGGAGCTCGACGACTCTTCAGCTAATTTCTAGCTGAATGTCAGTCAAAGTGAATACAGTGTTCACACAAAAATTCTTCTTTTGACGTCATACAGAGCATGATGCGCCTTGTTCTACACTTGACACTGGTTCAGAGGAGACTCCCCGAAATTTTCGGTCTTGTGTCTTTCGTAGCAAACTATCCTCCATCTGTGTCCTTTCGTGCTTCACGTCACGGCTTTTTCAGACCAATGGGAGCATTCCCTTCATCTTGTAGAAACTACCTCTGCCAATCGCAAAGGGCCTAACTTTAAACTGCATCGCAACATCGCCCCTTTTTCTCCTTCTAAATTTATTACAGCCAATCGGACATGTTTTGCCTGCTCCTGACGCCTAAAAGTTACACGCATACATCACGAGTGTACTACGGGTCTTTCACATGATCAACTGCGTCGCTGGTCTGTTTGTATCCATCTGGAAATTCCCCAATGTTTTTTTCTAAATTATTTTTCCGTAGCAAGTAGCTCTGCGCTGCTACCTGCTCCCCTCGCTGTAGCGCCTGGTACGTTCGTTGTCCCTCGTGCTGCAGGTCACCAACCACTTTTTAGAGGTGTTCCATTGTACTCGGGCTGTGACGGTGCACTCGCATCTGCCCCCAAACTAAAATGTTTCCTCCAGCAGCTTTTTTTCACCTCTTGCTCATTGAGACGCAGGATTTAGGTTCGGTGTGTTAATACCGTCGAATTTAGTGTCATCCCTTTGCTTCACATACTGTACATTTTGATAAGTAAATCTTCTCACTATCGCCGAAGTATGTCAGCTTATATATTCATCTCCTTATTACGACATAGAAAATCTTTCATATAAGGTGCGAAATTGACATTCATTCAGTCTGCCACCTTACACACTGTTCTGACCACAACTGACACTTGCAACTTATTGTGGGCATTCCGACAGATGCAGTTCGTCATCAGATGCAACAGTGCCACATGCATGTTTGGCTAGTATCTGTGTTTATGCCCACATATGCAGTTCGTGTCGTGTTTCTATATTTTTGTCTAACCCCTGTACCTATGTGCAAAGTAAATACTGGTAAATAAAACATTCTTTACAGTTCACCATTTTCGAAAGAACTGATTGAACTGGTATATGATTCTTATCCAGTACGTTTAGCTCTGTTGTTTACCTATATTTAACAGGATTTCAGAAAGTACTATACGTCTGCATGAGCTACCTCCGTATTTTGAGGGATGATAGTGTGGACCAAAACAAGACAAAAAATCTTGCAAATATGGGCTTAAAATCCATACCTTCAGAGCTATGAGCAGTTATCCGTCTTTGCTACTATGGAACACACGTCTTCTACTGCAAAATCTTTGTTATTACGGATGGCCTACAGCTAGTGTTGTTTCTATAACCTGTATTCGCAGTTCTGGGTAACTGGAACACATGCATTAGTTTTATTAGAACCAGTTTGTGGTGTGATAAGTTTGTGAAATGCTTTTACGTTGTAGATTTATCATTGCACTTAGCTACATACACAAAGCCAGTTATTCCACATGGGAAATGGTAGATATCATCTTCTCTTATTACAACAGATGAGCATGTCTGCCATTTCCTGTGTGGAATAATAGGCTTCCATTACACTGGCGAGTGCGAAGGTAAAATTACACTCTACAAGCATTTTGTAAAGTTACGAAAATACAAAATGGTTCAATCATAACTAATGTATGCCCTGCACTTAGCGAGAACTGTGAATACAGGTTACAGTAACAAAACTGACAGATGTTTACTACATACTGTATCCACGGACATTAACAGAGAAATGTGCCCTCATTCGTTTACTGCGGTCTGTAGACTACTCGTAATAGCAAAGAGCTTGCAGTAGAAGACGTGTTTCATAGAAGCAAAAATGGATAACTGCTCATATCTCTTAAGGTGTGCATTTTAGAGCCCATGTTTCATGGACGCTTTTGTCTTATTTTGGTCCATATAATCACCTCTCAAAATATGGAATAGTTCTTTTTTCACATCCTGTATAGCAAAAGCAGGAGTGCCTCCACAGCAAAACCCCAGGAATGGTCAGTAGCAATTTGTCACCTCTCAAAAGCAGATTCGTCAAGAGAGCTACATGAGCCATCAAGCACGACCTTTTGTTTCCTACCAGTTAAATATGAAGTAAACCTCTTACTCATTGTTCCTCAAAACACTGTACCTCAAAAGTTATAAACGTTTTCTCGAAAAACAATGGTGTGATTTCCAGAGCGGTTTGCCTTAGAATACACACAAAAAAAAACAGTAAGCGAAATCTTGTGATTCTGGAACCAGTCCTAGATTTCACGAGTCTCTATCAAAAAATGTTTCAAATGGCTCTGAGCACTATGGGACTTGACTTCTGAGGTCATCAGTCCCCTAGACTTAGAACTAGTCTATCCTAACTAACCTTAGCACATCACACACATCCATGCCCGAGGCAGGATTCGAACCTGCCACCGTAGCGGTCGCGCGGTTCCAGACTGTAGCGCCTAGAACCGCTCGGCCACTCCGTCCGGCAGTGTGTATCAGAATATCATAATATAAAATTATAGTTTGACTTATTATGATAGTAAAAAAATTATTATCGTTCTTTATTGAACAGCTCTCGTATAACCTCCTAAAACTCCTAACAACCAACCAATCTGCGGGCGAAACGTCCCGAAGGTCGAGATTTGGAAGGAAGCCAGAGCAGGAGGACACCATCAAACCGATTGGACTACCGAAGACAAGAGCAGAGGCGCACTTCATCCCTTTGTCCTCGTTCTCCCCTCGCCCCGAGCAGGGACTGCAACAAGAGTGCTTGCCAAGGCGAGCGAATAATCAAATAAAAACGGCGGGCCAACAAATAAAGCGTTGGCGAGGGCACGACGTTTGTGGAATGCATTAGAGAAAGAGCGTATTGCCTGCCGGGAGCCTCGCTAAAGCCCCCGGGAATGAGGAGGAGGAGTAGGAGGAGCAGCGGCGGCGGCGGCGGCGGCGGCGGCGGCGGCGGCGGCACTCGGGGTGGGCGATCGAGTTAATCTGCGCGCGGTCTTAACACGGGACGAGGAGCGCGCGACTGCCTCCTCAGTCTCACAAATCTATCACAAAAAGGTCCGCGGGAAGCAGAAGCATCAGGGGCCAGATCCCCCGTGACGGGCGAGATGGGAGGGAAGAACAAAGGAAAGCGCGTCTCACCGCGCCTGTCAGCCTAGAGCTGCCCGAGGCGGTGGGATCGCCGGCTGCGCACGGCCCCGCCCCGCGATCGGTTTATCGTTCCCGCGTGGCCACCACCGGCCGGTCCTCCCGCTGACGGCTCCTCTGGGCGAGATTCCACCAGCCGGCCTCTGGGCCGTTGCCGCAGCGCCCTAAAACTGGTGGGTCAGTAGCCTCCGGTGTGCCAGCACTGTCTTGCTCCTTTGTCTGGGAAAGTTTGAACTACGACCTTCCCACACACAATGGTATTTATTTTATTTTATTTATTTATTTATACAGGGTGAAAAGCATTTAAACCGACAAACTCTGGGAGGTTGTAGCGGGCATAAAAACAAATATTTTTCCCTAGTGTCATTTTTTCCTATGTGTCCGCAGCTCGTGGTCTTGCGGTAGCGTTCTCGCTTCCTGCGCACAGGGTCCCGGGTTCGATTCCCGGCGGGGTCAGAGATTTTCTCTACCTCGTGATGACTGGGTGTTGTGTGTTCATCATCATCATTTCATCATCATTGACGTGCAAGTCGCCGAAGTGGCGTCAACTAAAAAGGACTTGCGATATGGCGGCCGACCTTCCCCGCAAGGGGCCTCCCGGCCAACAATGCCATACGATCATTTCATTTCATTTCCTATGAGGAGTATTTAAACCGGTAGAGGAAGATTTCTCTGGCGGCAAATTAATTAAACCAGCAAATACTTTCCCATTTTTTTATGACTAAGAGACAACACATTAACATAACCCAATACGGTCGCAGGTTCGAATCCTGCCTCGGGCATGGATGTGTGTGATGTCCTTAGGTTAGTTAGGTTTAAGTAGTTCTAAGTTCTAGGGGACTTATGACCTAAGATGTTGTGTCCCATAGTGCTCAGAGCCATTTGAACCATTTTTGAACATAACCCAATTTCAATTACAGTAGATTTTCAGAAATTCCTCCATTGACACGTAAACAAAGTTTACATTGTCGGATCATGTTCTGTCTGACACGGGCAAAAATCCCAGGAGTATCTTGAATTGTTCCTGCTGCTGCTACTATCCAGGCAACCAGATCCTCTTCTGATGCAATAGGAGTTGCGCAAACAAGGTTGCGCATCTCTCCCCACACACAAAAGTCCAGAGGGGACATATCTGGGGACCGAGCAGGCCATGGTACAGGACCACCTCTGCCAATCCACGTTTCTGGGAATCGTCGGTCCACGAATCGACGCACACGACGACTGAAATGCGCCGGCGCCCTGTCACGTTGGAACCACATGCGTTGTCTTGTAGGGAGCGGGACGTCTTCCAGCAATTCTGGCAATGCTCTGGCGAGAAAATTGTAATAGTGCCTGCCATTTAATGGCCTAGGTAGCAGATACGGCCCAATTAAACAGTCCCCAACAACACTGACCCACACATTAACGAAGAACTGCACTTGATGAGCGCTAGTAACTGCGGCATATGGGTTATCCTCACTCCAAACATGCGAATTGTGCATATTGAAGACTCCATCACGCACGAACGTTGCTTCATCGGTAAACAACAGAGATGATTGAAATGTAGGATGCATTCCACACTGTTCCAGATACCACTGCGAAAACTGTGCTCTGGTTGGATAATCAACTGGTCCCAGGTTGTGGACACGCTGTAAGTGAAATGGACGTAACAATTGCTGTCGAAGGAGTGTTCTTACGTTCGTCTGATTCGTCCCCATGTTACGTGCAATTGCACGAGTGCTGACTGAAGGATCCCGCTCCACATGCTGCAAGACAGCTTCCTCAAATTGCAGCGTTCTTACCGTGAAACGGCGTCCGTGCCCAGGTAATCTGCTAAATGACCCGGTCTCACGCAGACGTTGCTACACAACAGCAAAGGTCGTATGGCCGGCCGGAGTGGCCGAGCGGTTCTAGGCGCTACAGTCTGGAACCGCGCGATCGCTACGGTCGCAGGTTCGAATCCTGCCTCGGGCATGGATGTGTGTGTGATTTCCTTAGGTTAGTTAGGTTTAAGTAGTTCTAAGTTCTAGGGGACTCATGACCTCAGAAGTTAAGTCCTATAGTGCTCAGAGCCATTTGAACCATTTTAGCCAAAGGTCGTATGATGCGGGATACGGCGATTAGGATATTGTTGTTGATAAACCCTGCAGCTCATCCGTTGTGGTGCGCTACGTAGTACGCACCAACCATATCAGTGTACTCACTCCAGGCGTATCGCTCCATTAGTAAACAAGTGACAATGCACAACTACACTGGTGGACAGCAGTTGCCTACAACTGAAGATCGTAATACGGCCTCTAACAACGAAAGAGCGTAATACGGCCTCCATCGGTTTAAATAGTCCTCATAGGAAAAATTTACATTAGGGAAAAGTTTGTTTTTTTTTTAAAAAAAAAGTCCCCTACAACTTCCCAGAGTTTGTCGGTTTAAATACTTTTCACCCTGTATATCCCGTCAAGATTAGGTCATCAGCTGCTCCCGCACATCCACCCAGACATTACTTCATCGCGCTCATCGAAAGAAAGGTGTCAATAAATTGACGTTACAACGTAACACTTAAATACGTTTATGAATACAGTAGAGTCTCGGCAGTTCGAGGTGAATGATGACGCGCGTGCGGCCGCACATGTGCGTCGATTCGTTGACCATACACTCGATCTCCCCACCCCCCACCCCCTTGGTCCCCTGGTCCCAAGGTCGCCATGGCGCTTGTGGCTGTGGTGCTGAGATAGTTGGCTTTTCACACCGGCTATCTGGGCAAGCACCCACGCCAGCAAAAGGTTGGCGACAGAAAGAAATCGCGCGTAATCGGTCACGGTCATTTGCGCCATGCACTATACAGGGTGTTACAAAAAGGTACGGCCAAACTTTCAGGAAACATTCCTCACACACAAAGAAAGAAAATATGTTATGTGGACATGTGTCCGGAAACGCTTACTTTCCATGTTAGAGCTCATTTTATTACTTCTCTTCAAATCACATTAATCATGGAATGGAAACACACAGCAACAGAACGTACCAGCGTGACTTCAAACACTTTGTTACAGGATATGTTCAAAACGCCCTCCGTTAGCGAGGATAACTGCATACACTCTCCGTCGCATGGAATCCCAGATGCGCTGATGCAGCCCTGGAGAATGGCGTATTGTACCACAGCCGTCCACAATACGAGCACGAAGAGTCTCTACATTTGGTACCGGGGTTGCGTAGACAATAGTTTTCAAATGCCCCCATAAATGAAAGTCAAGAGGGTTGAGGTCAGGAGAGCGTGGAGGCCATGGAGTTGGTCTGCCTCTACCAATCCATCGGTCACCGAATCTGTTGTTGATAAGCGTACGAACACTTCGACTGAAATGTGCAGGAGCTCCATCGTGCATGAACCACATGTTGTGTCGTACTTGTAAAGGCACATGTTCTAGCAGCACAGGTAGAGTATCCCGTATGAAATCATGATAACGTGCTCCATTGAGCGTAGGTGGACGACGAAACTAAAATGAGCTCTAACATGGAAATTGAGCGTTTCCGGACACATGTCCACATAACATGCCGCATGGGATTAGCCGAGCGGTCTCAGGCGCTGCAGTCATGGTCTGTGAGGCTGGTCCCGGCGGAGGTTCGAGTCCTCCCTCGGGCATGGGTGTGTGTGTGTTTGTCCTTAGGATAATTTAGGTTAAGTAGTGTGTAAGCTTAGGGACTGATGACCTTAGCAGTTAAGTCCCGTAAGATTTCACACGCATTTTCCACATAACATCTTTTCTTTATTTGTGTGTGAGGAATGTTTCCTGAAAGTTTGGCCGTACCTTTATGTAACACCCTGTATAAAGAGGTATGTTAGGGTCTTAGTAACCATGTCTTCTGACAACTTACTGAACACTGCGTCTACCTCTGACCTCGCCGAAGCTGCACTTAGTGAATTTTTTGTAAGTACACTACGAAATGGTTTCTGCTTTGTACAAGTTGAGCAGATTTGTAATAATAGGACACCTGGACAATGCTCTCCATTCAATTGACTTAAATGTTCCGGATCTGTTGAAAGAGGATATTATTTTACATTTTGGAAATGAAAAAAATCCGTTATATTCTTTCACGTTATCGTTTATCACCAGATTATATTTTTCACAACTCAGAAAATGTACCTATGTTGCGAGAAATTGTAATAGAAGCTTCTATGTTTGGAAGAAAGTTTCGTAATTCAGAAAGGAAACCTTGGAATGAATTATGTGTGTTAGCAATGAGTGATATGGAGCCTTTCAATTTCTTTAACGGTGTTTTCAAAATAAATGTGTAGTATTATTGTATTAAGATTAATAACTCATACTTGAAGAATTCAAGATGGAAAATAAATATTTGTGAGCTGTGTGTAAATGAAATGCTTTCTGTACGACCCGTTGTTGTTGTGGTCTTCAGTCCTGAGACTGGTTTGATGCAGCTCTCCATGCTACTCTATCCTGTGCAAGCTTCTTCATCTCCCAGTACCTACTGCAACCTACATCCTTCTGAATCTGCTTAGTGTATGCATCTCTTGGTCTCCCCCTACGATTTTTACCCTCCACGCTGCCCTCCAATACTAAATTGGTGATCCCTTGATGCCTCAGAACATGTCCTACCAACCGATCCCTTCTTCTGGTCAAGTTGTGCCACAAACTCCTCTTCTCCCCAATCCGATTCAGTACCTCCTCATTAGTTATGTGATCTACCCATCTAATCTTCAGCATTCTTCTGTAGCACCACATTTCGAAAGCTTCTATTCTCTTCTTGTCCAAACTATTTATCGTCCATGTTTCACTTCCATACATGGCTACACTCCATACAAATACTTTCAGAAAAGACTTCCTGACACTTAAATCTATACTCGATGTTAACAAATTTCTCTTCTTCAGAAACGCTTTCCTTGCCATTGCCAGTCTACATTTTATATCCTCTCTACTTCGACCATCATCGGTTATTTTGCTCCCCAAATAGCAAAACTCCTTTACTACTTTAAGTGTCTCATTTCCTAATCTAATACCCTCAACATCACCCGACTTACTTCGACTACATTCCATTATCCTCGTTTTGCTTTTGTTGATGTTCATCTTATATCCTCCCTTCAAGACACCATCCATTCCGTTCAACTGCTCTTCCAAGTCCTTTGCTGTCTCTGACAGAATTACAATGTCATCGGCGAACCTCAAAGTTTTTATTTCTTCTCCATGGATTTTAATACCTACTCCGAACTTTTCTTTTGTTTCCTTCACTGCTTGCTCAATATACAGATTGAATAACATCGGGGAGAGGCTACAACCCTGTCTTACTCCCTTCCCAACCACTGCTTCCCTTTCGTGTCCCTCGACTCTCATAACTGCCATCTGGTTTCTGTACAAATTGTAAATAGCCTTTCGCTCCCTGTATTTTACCCCTGCCACCTTTAGAATTTGAAAGAGAGTATTCCAGTCAACATTGTCAAAAGCTTTCTCTAAGTCTACAAATGCTAGAAACGTAGGTTTGCCTTTCCTTAATCTTTCTTCTAAGATAAGTCGTAAGGTCAGTATTGCCTCACGTGTTCCAGTATTTCTACGGAATCCAAACTGATCTTCCCCGAGGTCGGCTTCTACCAGTTTTTCCATTCGTCTGTAAAGAATTCGTGTTAGTATTTTGCAGCTGTGGCTTATTAAACTGATTGTTCGGTAATTCTCACATCTGTCAACACCTGCTTTCTTTGGGATTGGAATTATTATATTCTTCTTGAAGTCTGAGGGTATTTCGCCTGTTTCATACATCTTGCTCACCAGATGGTAGAGTTTTGTCAGGACTGGCTCTCCCAAGGCCGTCAGTAGTTCCAATGGAATGTTGTCTACTCCGGGGGCCTTGTTTCGACTCAGGTCTTTCAGTGCTCTGTCAAACTCTTCACGCAGTATAGTATCTCCCATTTGATCTTCGTCTACATCCTCTTCCATTTCCATAATATTGTCCACAAGTACATCGCCCTTGTATAGACCCTCTATATACTCCTTCCACCTTTCTGCTTTCCCTTCTTTGCTTAGAACTGGGTTTCCATCTGAGCTCTTGATGTTCATAGAAGTGGTTCTCTTATCTCCAAAGGTCTCTTTAATTTTCCTGTAGGCAGTATCTATCTTACCCCTAGTGAGATAAGCCTCTACATCCTTACATTTGCCCTCTAGCCATCCCTGCTTAGCCATTTTGCACTTCCTGTCAATCTCATTTTTGAGACGTTTGTATTCCTTTTTGCCTGCTTCATTTACTGCATTTTTATATTTTCTCCTTTCATCAATTAAACTCAATATTTCTTCTGTTACCCAAGGATTTCTACTAGCCCTCGTCTTTTTACCTACTTTATCCTCTGCTGCCTTCACTACTTCATCCCTCAAAGCTACCCATTCTTCTTCTACTGTATTTCTTTCCCCCATTCCTGTCAATTGTTCCCTTATGCTCTCCCTGAAACTCTGTACAACCTCTGGTTCTTTCAGTTTATCCAGGTCCCATCTCCTTAAATTCCCACCTTTTTGCAGTTTCTTCAGTTTTAATCTACAGGTCATAACCAATAGATTGTGGTCAGAGTCCACATCTGCCCCTGGAAATGTCTTACAATTTAAAACCTGGTTCCTAAATCTCTGTCTTACCATTATATAATCTATCTGATACCTTTTAGTATCTCCAGGGTTCTTCCATGTATACAACCTTCTATCATGATTCTTAAACCAAGTGTTAGCTATGATTAAGTTGTGCTCTGTGCAAAATTCTACCAGGCGGCTTCCTCTTTCATTTCTTAGCCCCAATCCATATTCACCTACTACGTTTCCTTCTCTCCCTTTTCCTACACTCGAATTCCAGTCACCCATGACTATTAAATTTTCGTCTCCCTTCACTATCTGAATAATTTCTTTTATTTCATCATACATTTCTTCAATTTCTTCGTCATCTGCAGAGCTAGTTGGCATATAAACTTGTATTACTGTAGTAGGTGTGGGCTTCGTATCTATCTTGGCCACAATAATGCGTTCACTAAGCTGTTTGTAGTAGCTTACCCGCGTTGCTATTTTCGTATTCATTATTAAACCTACTCCTGCATTACCCCTCAGAGATCTAATTTATGAAATGTTTTGTGTCGACAACATATCACTAGTTGTTAATCCTTTGGAAGTTGTGGAAGGTGTATTTGCACCACTCATTGTAACTAAATATAGAAACCACCTTGAACTATCGAAAACTCGGACTATCGAAATTTAAATAGGAAAAAGAAATATTATGATATTGTAAGTAATACAGGTCAAAATATGAACTTTATTAAAATAAAAGTATTTACACATGCATTTGTATTGGCTGACTAACAATAATTATTTATTTAGGCAAGTAATAGTGAAGTGTCTTTTGTTCGGCGAAGCTGCAACGTTTCCTCGCGGCAATGTCACGCCACCGTCTCAGGAGCAGTAGGTCAGTTGGTGTCGCCTCAGGCTATTGTTCCACGTAGCATATGGCGGCCTCGAGAGCAGCGTAGCCATCGGTGTGACTCACCATCGGTGCAGCCTCTGCCTCGTCATCCTCGTCACTCTCACACTGCGATGGAATGTCAACCATGTCAATTATAGAAGAGTCTGTCACTTCCAACTGTTCGTCCGAATTTAACCACTCGCCTACTCCCACCTCTTCTGCCTCTTCACACCCTGGCAATCTTCTGATTAAATTACGCAATGGTTGACCGTGCTCATCTGCTAAATCTTCAGTTTCTGTGTCTGGCATACTTTCGTCTAGAATGACTTAGAAATTGTGTCTGACTTTATTTCGCTCCAAGATTCGCTAATCCAGTACACGACGTCCTTCAAAGTCACTTTCTTCAAAGCTCCTACAATGCTTTCGTTGCCTTCGGAATGCAGGATTGACTGTAGAAATCGCCGTCGATACTATTTTTTTTTTTTTAGACATTCCAGAACGCCCTGATCCATGGGCTGAATGAAACAGGTAACGTTTGGTGGGAAAAACAAGGCGTGAATACCGTCGCACTGCAGTTCTCCTGCACTTGGATGTGAGGACGCATTATCCATGAGCAAAATTGCTTTGCATGGGTCCCCTTTCTTTTAAAAAATTCTTGCAGTCAGGTGCAAATGAGTTAAAAAACCAGTTCTTGAAGATTTCCTGATTCATCCAGGTATTATTCTGATGTGTATAGACAACCGGAAGAGCTGAGATGGATACAAAAAAAATGGCTCTGAGCACTATGGGACTCAACTGGTGTGGTCATCATTCCCCTAGAACTTAGAACTACTTAAATCTAACTAACCTAAGGACATCACACACATCCATGCCCGAGGCAGGATTCGAACCTGCGACCGTAGCAGTCGCACGGTTCCGGACTGCGCGCCTAGGAGATGGATACATTCTTGAATGCTATTGGCTTGGCAGACTTCCCAATCACAACTAGTTTTAGTTTGTGGTTGCCAGTTGCATTTGAAGCTGCCATAACTGTGAGCCGCTCTTTGTTTGTTTTTGTGCCCAGGAGCACTTTTTTCTTCACAAGAAGCAAGTGTTCTCGCTAGTGACATTTCAAAATTTAGCCCAGTTTCGTCACAGTTATATATTTCTTCATTAGACAAATTTTCGTCAGTTATGATTTTTTTAAACTCGACGATAAATTTTGAAACGGCCTGAGCGTCACCAGAGAGTTTTCTCCACATACGTCTAGTTGACGCGCTCCATACCTCTTCTTCCAATTGTCGAGCCACCCCACTCTAGCGGCGAAATTGTCATCTCCTTCCTGCAGCTGGATTCTGAAAAACAAAGCTTTTTCTTGCAAGATTGGGCCATAAATCGGAGCACCCTTCTGTCACTGTTGGGTAAACCGCATGAACAGTGCCTTACTTGTTTTTTCGAAGCCTGACCTCTTTATACTTATTCGACTGAGAGATTCGTGAGAGAATTTCTGTGAAGAAAACTGTTCCAATTTAAGTCAGTTTCTTCGCTAGTCACCTACAGTAACTTCACCGACACCATATTCCAGAGCAAGTTTTTTTATTGTTTATCCTTTGTCAAGTCGTCTTAGTGCTTCTAATTTTAGATGCAAAGGCACAAATTTCCTCTTTTTTGTTACAGCACTCATCTTTGTAAGGTGTATAACGGAACACACAGTCAACAAACAAAACGACACACAATACTGTACAGTACAGGTACTGGGAACTACAGCAGCGTATGAACTCCCCAGTTTTGATCGGTAGCAGCCGGCAGCAGCCGGGGTATTTCGTGCCATACTGACAACAGATGTTCGTGCAACAGGGCAGCGAGCTAATCGTCGGTGTTGAGTGCATTGTTGTCTGCTTTGTCACTGAGCTGTACTCTCCCTATCTATCTTTTGCAATGATGTTTTCATTATTTATCATTTAAGGACGCTCGGATTACTGGAAACTTGAACTGTCGAGTCCCGAACTGTCGGGACTCGAACTATAGAGACTCGAAATACCGTGAGTCGAAATACCGTGAGTCGAAATACCGTGAGTCGAAATACCGTGAGTCGAAATACCGTGAGTCGAAATACCGTGAGTCGAAATACCGTGAGTCGAAATACCGTGAGTCGAAATACCGTGAGTCGAAACACCGTGAGTCGAAACACCGTGAGTTGAAATACCGTGAGTCGAAATACCGGGACGCAAAATACCGGGACGCGAAATACCGAGACGCGAACTATCAACACTCTACTGTATAAAGAGCTCAGATGGAAAGCCAGTCCTAAGCTAAGAGAAGAAAGCAGAAAGGTGGAAGGTGTATATAGAGGGTCTATGGAAGAGTGATGTACTTGAGAACAATATTATGGAAATGGAAGAAGACGTGGATGAAGATGAGGTGGGAGATACGATGCTGCGTGAAGAATTTGACAGAGCACATACAGACCTAAGTCGAAACAAGGCCCTGGGAGTAGGCAACATTCCGTTAGAACCACTGAAGGCCTTAGAAGAGCCAGCCATGACAAAACTCTTCCATCTACTGTGTAACATGTATGAGACAAGTTGTGGGGCGGCGGGTGGAATTTTGTGTGTTGCTGTTATATAAAATTTGTTTGAATGTTGAATGTAAAACCAGTTCCTTTCCCGGACGATGCACCATATGTGGGGCGGCGGGTGGAATTTAATTGTTGCATAAATGTTTGAATGTTGAAACACTTCCCGGCCGATTAACCATATGTGCGGCGGCGGGTGGAAATACTGTTGTTAAATGTTCCTATTATTTATGCTGTCTTTTGCCATTCTCAACACTGGCTCTCTAGCTACAATATTGGCAACCAGAAAGTGATTAGCAAAACGTGAAGCCTGTAATTAGAATTCCTAGTGCCCACTTCATCTGAGAATACACTTATAGTTACAGCTTATAGCTCTGATGAATTAGGAGATTGTCCGGGATTTATAATCAAAAACGGTCTTGAAAAAACGTTCTGTATTCTGAAAGTCACAGATGAAAACAAAAGAATCCACACAATCTAACTAACAGAGCAGTTCAGAGTCTAATGCGCTGATGCAACTATAAATGTCCAAATTAAATGTTTAAATGAATGCTCGCCATAATTTGATGATAAGGTTCATCAAACGCCACGCTAAATAATGGTAGAATGTTTGTCCCGCGGCGGCACGTGAAAATACGACAATACGCAAACTGAAGATCTATAATTGAAGTCAACCCAGAATTAACACTTCACTCGAAAATAATTTCATGGTTACATGTATCCCGAGTAACTTAATACGGCATCCGAGGCTGTTTGTAGCAATGATACCGACACGACGCGACTCCCGACACAGATGACGTGCTATTCAGCGTCTGGAGAGAACTGGGGCCTTGCTTCCTCTCGCAGCGTTCTTATATATAAAGCCGCGGTGCGGACGGCTAAGGGAACGCCTGATCAAATCGGCTCTCCCGGCTAGCTGCTGGGCTAGTAATGCACCACATTAGGTTACCGAATAAATCATAGCTTCTTTTGCTGATGGCCGATGAAGCTCTTAATTTAAATGTGCATTCAGCACACAGGTAAGTAATCATAATAAAAGTTTGACGTGGCTAAGTTCAATATTTTGGGCGAGAGAATTAATTTAATTACACTGCACGCAGTAGACGAGCTCTGAACTGGCCCTTTGGAGATACGCTATCGCTATAGTTTTATAGGTATTCAAATGAAACTTCTCACATCCTTATGGTGATAGCGGATCTCCATTCTACTTAAATATAAACATCCTAGCCTTATTTATTAGCCTACTTAATCTATCTTGCTTCCTTAAGTTTTGAGACGAAAACCAGAAAATCATGAATTTCCACTAAAATCTTAATTTGTGAGATCCAGAAGACTGTTTTTATTAAATAATTATGAAAAATGAATCTAATTTTAAATTTTTAACTCTCTAGCTCTTTTCTGTTGCGCCAATGATTTTTACAGAAAAAGTCCAAATTTCGAAAATGGCTAAAGTTATCGAACTGATATTCAACACACATTAATTTAGTATTACTCCTGACATGCTAGAAATGTTTTAGGTTATTTGCTTGATTTTTAATGTATTGCGCAACATTTATGACGTCAGAGCAAGTTACAGCGGACTGGCTGGCACACAATGGAAAGACTGATGTGAATTTACTACAGCGTGAGTAGGCTGCTTCCCTACATCACCCTCTACTTAAATTTTTTGTTTTTGAATGTTAATGAACGAAAAAAAATTTAATTACAAAAAGGGAAGCAAGAGTACAGCTTAACTTCCTATGAAAATTAAAATTGAAATGTAAACATGTAGGAACATTAAAAGAAAACTGATTACCTACTTCAACTATTTAAATTGCGGGCATGTTCACTGCCTCTTAAGCAACATTATCACTCAAATTTTTAAGCAAAGTCTATGAAACACTTTGGCATACATATTGCCTTAGACAAACACACAAAATATGTAAAATTATGGAAATCTTAAATACATTAAATACATGCTTACATAAACAAATTCAAAGAAATTAAGTTATTCATGATACATAAACAGATGATTATATCTTAGCAGTCTTTTCTAAACCTGCAAGAATATTTCACAAATAATTTTTACACACGTGGTTGTAGCCGCTTTGGCTGGCGTTCTACACTTCCATTCACAAGGGTAGAGGAGGGGAAGTTGCTATGGTGTGCGTCCTTCACGTTCACTCTAAATTACATGGGGAAAGGGGAGGGGTCACTGTGAGTTGTGTCCAAGTCACTCCACGCTTTCACGCAGGTACCAGGCTGCCATTATCTGGTTTGTCCTGTAGAACAAACAAAAAGAGTGCCTCAGACTCTGTTCACTTAATATCTAAGGGTGGGTCACAATAAAATGGGGATATATACATTTTATCCTTCAATATGTTGCTGGAACAAAGTTAACAGAACCTTTCTAATTTTACTCTCACGGTTACTTGACTGTCATAAAATCGGTAAACAAATGGCTCAAACGCCGTTAGTCACTTACTAGAGAGAATTTATGCTCAAGGCATACAATCATGAATCCTATTTAATTTCAATTTATTATTTCTGGGCCGGAACACTGAACCAATGCTCGGTACATTCTTGATACATTTGTATTTTATTTACTTAGCTGACCCATCTTTGATTACCTTATTCTTAGAGATAGTATGAGTATATTTGATTAGTAGTTGTATTCTCAGCTTCTTTGTACATGTGAGTAACTTTTGGTAATAGTACAGTTCTGAGTGTTCAAAACACACTACGTTTAGTTGACTACTAAATCCACTTATTGGTCCTCTGCTGCTGTGTCAGTTCCACATCTGTAATTAGGTACTTACTTCATCGAAGTGTATTTATGCTGAGCTATAAATAATGTTTCACGTCTGCCATTATGTATTTACTTACTTTGCTAGTGTATGAACTTAAGTAATACTCACTCCATTAAAATTTAAAGCACAGGATAGCACATTTATTTCATATCTATAGTGTATTGCAGCTGATCAGTTTGCTCACGTGGCAATGCATTTCCACTCGATCGGACGCTGAAACCTCAGGTAGTCTCTCTCGACCTACCACTAAAGTGCATTAAGTAATTATGGACGAGCGTAATGCTAAATTCCTTAAACCTATAGGACACCATGAGCTGCTCTGTCTCATCTAACATAAGGGTACCTATGGTCGCATTCACGCCTCCAACTCATAACCTCAATACGTATAGGTGTGTCCTGTCAGACACTACACCAAAATAATGGCCAGCTCCAACCTTATAAATACTTCAAAGACGTGTCCTTCACGTCTCAACCACAAACACTGTTCAATTCTATTACACTGCCATTCCTTGCTACACAAGGTGAGTTTATTCTTACAACTTGTCTGCATAATTTTCCATAACACTAAACACTCTCCCTTACTATTTCTTAGTTAGCTCTAATGCATACACTAGGTTTCACTACCACTTCAGATCCAGCTTGTACACGAATTTGTATATCTTTTTAAAATATTATTGTGGGACCATTTCCAATAAAACAACACTTTGTACTTACTATATTACCAGGATTCTATACATACTTGTTACTCAAATACATTTTATATCCTAATTACGTCATACTTCTCTATTGTTCATGTCACTGTTAGGTTTCTCACATTAGGTATTTTTCTTCACTAATCGGTGGATAGAATGGTTACAGAACTCATGGCTCGATAGCCATGACGGAAAATTTTCGTATTGGAAAGAAGAGGTCAAAATTTTTGTAGATAGGAAAGATGAAGAATGAGTGAGACCTGAAATGGGAAAGAAGATCTCACACAGCTGGGACTGCACAGCTGCCACACTGTGTAGAGCTCCTAGAACAACCTCCTCCCTACAGCATTCACCGGTTTCAGAAAATTTTCATAATGGAAAGAAAGGGTCGAAATTTTTGTGAATAGGAAAGATGAAGAATGAGTGAGATCTGAAATGGGAAAGAAGATCTCACACAGCTGGGACTGCACAGCTGCCACACTGTGTAGAAGTTACAGAACAGCCTCCTCCCTACAGCATTCACTGGTTTCAGAAAATTTTATGTGTTTGAGAGTAAGAGCAGAAATTTTGGTGGATAAGAAAGATGAAGAATGAGTGAGACCTGAAATGGAAAGAAGATCTCACACAGCTGGGACTGCACAGCTGCCACACTGTTTAGAGGTTACAGAACAACGTCCTCCCTACAGCTTTCATTGGTTTCAGAAAATTTTCATATTGGAAAGAAGGGGTCGACATTTTTGTAGACAGGAAAGATGAAGAATGAGTGAGACCTGAAATGGGAAAGATGATCTCACACGGCTGGGACTGCACAGCTGCCACACTGTGTAGAGGTTACAGAACAACCTCCTCCCTACAGCATTCATTGGTTTCAGAAAATTTTATGTGTTTGAGAGTAAGAGCAGAAATTTTGGTGGATAAGAAAGATGAAGAATGAGTGAGACCTGAAATGGAAAGAAGATCTCACACAGCTGGGACTGCACAGCTGCCACACTGTGTAGAGGTTACAGAACAACCTCCTCCCTACAGCATTCATTCATAACCTTTGACCAAGCCACGTCGATCTGAAAATACTTTATGATGCCTTTTTAGAACCTTTCTCAGTTCTTCCTTCTGATTCGCTGAAATTTTATCGATTTCCTGCAATTTAGCTTTTATTTTGTCCAAAATAATTGCTTCTTCTTCTTCTGTGTTTAGCTTACTGTTACTAAGATTAACACTTTCGTCCCAATATATCCTATTTTTCAGAATTCGTATAGGCAGCTCCCAATTGTCATCATTAGTTACTACATGTTTATCAATAAAAGGTACCGTAATTACTCCGGTTATCGGCAAGACCATTTTTAACTGGCTTCTTTCAAAGTCAACAACACTCTGACATTTCGACAAGAAATCTGTGCCAATTAAAACCTCAATACTGAGATTGTTTACAATTAAACATGGATGATCAATTAAATTACCATTAATGTTAAAGGGCAGCAAAGCTTCTTGCTTTACCGTTTTTGACACCTTGCCAGTAGCACCAATTATTCTTAGTCCTGATACCCTCATTACTGTAAGCTTGTCTTTACCAGGTAATGCATCAAAGAAGGACTGAGATATCGCACTCACCTCACTTCCACTGTCTAAGAGGCAACGTACATTGATACCCAACATATTCACTATTATTATAGGGTGGCTTATTCTAGGTTGTACAGGTGGTTCCTCAAACTCATCCAACAGTTCCTTTTGGATTTGTCTCCAACTAAAGTGATCGACATCTGTCTTCATTACATTTAGGTCACAGTGTGTCGGGGTTTCCTGAATTACATTTTCAGCTACCTTTTCCAGTCGGTCTATTAATTTCAAATCGAAACACCGCACGGCTTCATTACATTTAGTTTGCTGAAAATGACCCAAATTACTGTAGTCTGAGCGATTCTGCGCCTTCAGACCGGGCATAATACTAGTTACAGCTAAACCACTTTCACCATTATCGTCGGTTTCCTTCTCAAGTGACAACTGGTCACAACTACTGGGTTCATCGACCCCCAACAGGCTACCCTCTATATTCTCACTTACCTCCTGTCCTAAATCTATTAGTACAGTATCAACATCCTGCACAGGCACTTTAGATAAGAGCACATCATCCTCACCGTAAATATAATCATGAATTTCTTCTGCTTCTTCACCTGACAATTCAGTATTTTGTAGCTCTTCCTTACCGTTACACTGCTGCGCCTTCTCTTTCTCTTCCCACTTAGAAAGCGTCTCTAACACGATATCTATCAAATACTGTGAGTGATCTAATATTTCTGCTGTATTCTTAGATGCTACCGACTCTTCATCCACATGTTCAGTCTGAGTATTCTGATCTGTCTTACCAATTCCCGCAACTACTGGCTTAGGAAAAGTAACCGCCTGGTGAGCGCCAGTGTCCTCATAGACGGGAACTAGTTTTCCTGCCTCGGCCCACTACTGTTTCCTTTATTTTCATTATAGTTAACTGGCATAGCATTGCTTTCCGTACTGTTGTTTACATGCATAATTTTGTTTTGAACAAAATTATTATCATTTGGATGCCATTGTTGGTTCTGATAATTATTTCTCCAATTCCTACCTCTCTTAGGATGGCGAACACCTACTGTTCTGATGTTTACATTGCCATTCTGCTCGTTCTTAAAATTACTACTATTGTTATTAGCATTTCTGTTATTACGTGCTTGCTCTTCATTGGCAGCAACACGTTCTACACGTTCCAGATACTCAATGAAACGATCCAGATTGTCTCTAGGGGCAGATATAATTCTAGTTTGCCAATACCATGGCAGTTTGGCTTCAAGACCTAGTATTATCATTTCCGGTTTTAGCTTTTCGCTCAAATGTGACAAACGTGAGATCCATGACCTAGCAAACTCTTTAATAGATTCCTTGCCTGCATTGAAGCGTTTTCCACTCCAAAATTCTCTCAACACTTCATTTTGCTTATTGCTAGACCAATACTCATTAATGAAAGCTGTTTTAAACTCCGCTAATGTTTTACACTTCAACATAACATCAGCTGACCAACGCATGGCGTCACCTGCTAAATGGCTTCTAATAAATGAGATTTTCTCTCGTTCAGACCAAGTTGGTGGAATCACATCTTCAAAATCGTTCCAGAAATCTAGTGGGTGGATATTTTTATCTGGATCGAACCGCAAGAACTGCCGACACCCGATAAAAGCGGCGTTTGCAGCTACAACTTGTTGTATACTACCATTACCAGAAGTTACTGAAGCTACTTTACTCTCAATGTTAGCAATGTTAGTACTAATATTTTCTACTTTCATTTCAACATTATCTACTCTTTGCACAATATGAGTAGTATCAGTTTTGATTGCATCTACTTCTGCTTGACATATGTTTACTTTTATATTAACATCTTTAAACCTATCTGAGCACAGTTCAGACTCCGCCTCAATCTATTCTGTTAACTTGTGCTCCAGCTTCGCATCTTCCATTTGGAAGTCTCTGCGAACCTCAGCAACTTCGGATTTTACTGTTTTATACATCTCAGAAAACTGTTGAGCAACATTTTCTTAATATCCTCATGGTTGTAATCAATTTTATAATTCAAACTGTCCAGATCCTCTTTCAACTTATTGCAACCAGCCTTGAAGGTATCGTCCATTACCTCCAATCGTTTATTAAAATTGGTTTGGCTGGCCACAATCCTATTATTTACCTCAATTATATCAGATTTTAATTCAGCATTACTGCTTTTGAGCTGTTCACTTATTTCAGACTTTAATTCAGCTGCCATTCTAGCAGTACTGGCTGACATTTTTGCATTACTGGCAGCTATTGCTTGTAATATAACATTCAAATCAATAGCCCCAGCATCTTTGGGTTGCTCACTAGCTGGCTTTTTATCACACTCAGGTGACGAAAAACTAGCTCCAACACCAGAATCATCAAAACTAAACGAAACTTCTGATTTATCAGTCATATTTAACTTCTCCTGTTTAAACTCTACCACTTCTGATGGCGGTTTCGTTTTTAACTCATCAGATAAACTATCATCCAATAAATTAACAATTCCTGATTTCTGCTTTACTACAGGGGTCTCTATTATTGAATCATTGCCCCTTCGGACACTACTGTCAGGAGACAATACTTCATATTTCACTTTGACATTACTACTTTCACGCATATGTACACTTAAACCGTTGTCTGGATTTACAGTTCCTTCAACAGACATAGGTTCTGATTTAAGTTTCACCTCAGTTTCTTTTGGCGGTTCCATTGCCGACAGTCTTTTAGTGCAGGTTAGTAAAAACTTTAATAGCTTTTCACTTAACTTAGTTCCTTCTGCACGACGTATGGCGTTGCCGGCGTGGTGTACCAGGATTACTGATGCGACGTGGCACGTTGAACTGCAGACGGCACTCCGACGGATGTTGTGCGTTTGCGTGGCCCGCAACTGCAGGCGTGGCTTCGGCTGCTCCGGCGGATGACTGCGGTGCGGCGAAACTGGCTTCTCGCAATGCCGGCAGCGCCGCTAGACTCAGTGCCAGCTCCGTCAATCCCGATGCGTCGTTATTCCAATTGCGTCGTCCACATGCACACGTAACACATTCACTGTTCTATTACTCAGTTGCGTGTCGCATTTCACTCCCGAATTCGAATCTTTAAAAATGACATTCACTTCACTCAGTTTATTTCCTGTTTTCCCAGCCGATGCACCATATGTGGGGCAGCGGGTGGAATTTTGTGTGTTGCTGTTATATAAAATTTGTTTGAATGTTGAATGTAAAACCAGTTCCTTTCCCGGACGATGCGCCCTATGTGAAGCGGCGGGTGGAATTTAATTGTTGCATAAATGTTTGAATGTTGAAACACTTCCCGGCCGATTAACCATATGTGCGGCGGCGGGTGGAAATACTGTTGTTAAATGTTCCCATTATTTATGCTGTCTTTTGCCGTTCTCAACACTGGCTCTCTAACTACAATATTGGCAACCAGAAAGTGATTAGCAAAACGTGAAGCCTGTAATTAGAATTCCTAGTGCCCACTTCATCTGAGAATACACTTATAGTTACAGCTTATAGCTCTGATGAATTAGGAGAGTGTCCGGGATTTATAATCAAAAACGGTCTTGAAAAAACGTTCTGTATTCTGAAAGTCACAGATGAAAACAAAAGAATCCACACAATCTAACTAACAGAGCAGTTCAGAGTCTAATGTGCTGATGCAACTATAAATGTCCAAATTAAATGTTTAAATGAATGCTCGCCATAATTTGATGATAAGGTTCATCAAACGCCACGCTAAATAATGGTAGAATGTTTGTCCCGCGGCGGCACGTGAAAATACGACAATACGCAAACTGAAGATCGATAATTGAAGTCAACCCAGAATTAACACTTCACTCGAAAATAATTTCATGGTTACACGTATCCCGAGTAACTTAATACGGCATCCGAGGCTGTTTGTAGCAATGATACCGACGCGACGCGACTCCCGACACAGATGACGTGCTATTCATCGTCTGGAGAGAACTGGAGCCTTGCTTCCTCTCGCAGCGTTCTTATACACTCCTGGAAATTGAAATAAGAACACCGTGAATTCATTGTCCCAGGAAGGGGAAACTTTATTGACACATTCCTGGGGTCAGATACATCACATGATCACACTGACAGAACCACAGGCACATAGACACAGGCAACAGAACATGCACAATGTCGGCACTAGTACAGTGTATATCCACCTTTCGCAGCAATGCAGGCTGCTATTCTCCCATGGAGACGATCGTAGAGATGCTGGATGTAGTCCTGTGGAACGGCTTGCCATGCCATTTCCACCTGGCGCATCAGTTGGACCAGCGTTCGTGCTGGACGTGCAGACCGTGTGAGACGACGCTTCATCCAGTCCCAAACATGCTCAATGGGGGACAGATCCGGAGATCTTGCTGGTCAGGGTAGTTGACTTACACCTTCTAGAGCACGTTGGGTGGCACGGGATACATGCGGACGTGCATTGTCCTGTTGGAACAGCAAGTTCCCTTGCCGGTCTAGGAATGGTAGAACGATGGGTTCGATGACGGTTTGGATGTACCGTGCACTATTCAGTGTCCCCTCGACGATCACCAGTGGTGTACGGCCAGTGTAGGAGATCGCTCCCCACACCAAGATGCCGGGTGTTGGCCCTGTGTGCCTCGGTCGTATGCAGTCCTGATTGTGGCGCTCACCTGCACGGCGCCAAACACGCATACGACCATCATTGGCACCAAGGCAGAAGCGACTCTCATCGCTGAAGACGACACGTCTCCATTCGTCCCTCCATTCACGCCTGTCGCGACACCACTGGAGGCGGGCTGCACGATGTTGGGGCGTGAGCGGAAGACGGCCTAACGGTGTGCGGGACCGTAGCCCAGCTTCATGGAGACGGTTGTGAATGGTCCTCGCCGATACCCCAGGAGCAACAATGTCCCTAATTTGCTGGGAAGTGGCGGTGCGGTCCCCTACGGCACTGCGTAGGATCCTACGGTCTTGGCGTGCATCCGTGCGTCGCTGCGGTCCGGTCCCAGGTCGACGGGCACGTGCACCTTCCGCCGACCACTGGCGACAACATCGATGTACTGTGGAGACCTCACGCCCCACGTGTTGAGCAATTCGGCGGTACGTCCACCCGGCCTCCCGCATGCCCACTATACGCCCTCACTCAAAGTCCGTCAACTGCACATACGGTTCACGTCCACGCTGTCGCGGCATGCTACCAGTGTTAAAGACTGCGATGGAGCTCCGTATGCCACGGCAAACTGGCTGACACTGACGGCGGCGGTGCACAAATGCTGCGCAGCTAGCGCCATTCGACGGCCAACACCGCGGTTCCTGGTGTGTCCGCTGTGCCGTGCGTGTGATCATTGCTTGTACAGCCCTCTTGCAGTGTCCGGAGCAAGTATGGTGGGTCTGACACACCGGTGTCAATGTGTTATTTTTTCCATTTCCAGGAGTGTATATAAAGCCGCGGTGCGGACGGCTAAGGGAACGCCTGATCAAATCGGCTCTCCCGACTAGCCGCTGGGCTAGTAATGCACCACATTAGGTTACCGAATAAATCATAGCTTCTTTTGCTGATGGCCGATGAAGCTCTTAATTTAAATGTGCATTCAGCACACAGGTAAGTAATCATAATAAAAGTTTGACGTGGCTAAGTTCAATATTTTGGGCGAGAGAATTAATTTAATTACACTGCACGCAGTAGACGAGCTCTGAACTGGCCCTTTGGAGATACGCTATCGCTATAGTTTTATAGGTATTCAAATGAAACTTCTCACATCCTTATGGTGATAGCGGATCTCCATTCTACTTAAATATAAACATCCTAGCCTTATTTATTAGCCTACTTAATCTATCTTGCTTCCTTAAGTTTTGAGACGAAAACCAGAAAATCATGAATTTCCACTAAAATCTTAATTTGTGAGATCCAGAAGACTGTTTTTATTAAATAATTATGAAAAATGAATCTAATTTTAAATTTTTAACTCTCTAGCTCTTTTCTGTTGCGCCAATGATTTTTACAGAAAAAGTCCAAATTTCGAAAATGGCTAAAGTTATCGAACTGATATTCAACACACATTAATTTAGTATTACTCCTGACATGCTAGAAATGTTTTAGGTTATTTGCTTGATTTTTAATGTATTGCGCAACATTTATGACGTCAGAGCTAGTTACAGCGGACTGGCTGGCACACAATGGAAAGACTGATGTGAATTTACTACAGCGTGAGTAGGCTGCTTCCCTACAAAGTGAGTTACCCTCAGACTTCAAGAATGATGATTCCAATTCTAAAGAACGCAGGTGCTGACAGGTGTGAAAATTACAGAACTGTCAGTTTAATAAGTCACGGTTGAAAAATACTAACACGTATTCTTTACAGACGAATAGAAAAACTGGTCGAAGCCGACATCGGGAAAGATCAGTTTGGATTCTGTAGAAATGCACGAACACACGAGACAGTACTGACTCTACTTAAGCCGGCCGAAGTGGCCGTGCGGTTAAAGGCGCTGCAGTCTGGAACCGCAAGACCGCTACGGTCGCAGGTTCGAATCCTGCCTCGGGCATGGATGTTTGTGATGTCCTTAGGTTAGTTAGGTTTAACTAGTTCTAAGTTCTAGGGGACTAATAACCTCAGCAGTTGAGTCCCATAGTGCTCAGAGCCATTTGAACCTTTTTTTTTTTTTTTTTTTTTGACTCTACTTAGAAAACAGGTTAAGGAAAAGCAAACCTCCATTTATAGAATTTGCAGACTTAAGAGGAAGTTTTTGACACTGTTGACTGGAATGCTCTCTTTCAAATTCTGAAGGAGGCTGGGGTAGTAAAATACAGGGAGCGAAAGGATATTTGAGATCTGTACAGGAACCAGATGGCAGTTACAAGATTCGATTGGCACGAAAGGGTAGCAGTGGTTGAGAAGGGAGTGAGACAAGGTTGTAGCCTGTCCCCAATGTTATTCAATCTGTATATTGAGCAAGAAGTAAAGGAAACAAAAGAAAAATTTGGAGTAGGAATTAAAGCCCACGGAGAATAAATAAAAACTTGGAGTAAATTTCCTTTACTTTATGTCTGTGGTCACAAAAATTTTTGTAAACAGATTACCGGTTTCGGTCTGTAATTACTATCTTCAGCTCTGCAGCAAAATATGGGAAAATAAATACATCAGCAGATTGTCTGCAATTCTGAAGATGCTCATTATAGACCGAAACCGGTAATCTATTGACATAAGATTTTGTGACCATAGACATAAAGTAAAGGAAATGTATGCTATATAAGGGTCACTGATTTATTCGCGACAGTGTCGTAGCTTGTGAAAAAACTTTGAGCTTTGCTGATGACATTCTGTCAGAGACAGCAAAGGGCTTGGAAGAGCAGTTGAACGGAATGGACAGTGTCTTGAAAAGAGGATACATGATGAACGTCAGAACACCAACAAAAGTAAAATGAGGGTAATGGAATGTAGTCCAATTAAATCGGGTGATAATGAGGGAATTAAATTAGAAAATGAGACACTTAAAGTAGTAGATGAGGTTTGCTATTTGCACAGCAAAATAACTGATGCTAGTCGAAGTACAGAAGATATCAAATGTAGACTGCCAATAGCAAGAAAAGCGTTTATGAAGAAGAGAAATTTGTTAATATCGAGTATAAATTTAAGTGTCAGGAAGTCATTTCTGAATGTATTTCTTTGGAGTGTAGCCAGATATGGAAGTGAAACATGGATGGTAAACAGTTTAGACAAGAAGAGAATATAAGCTTTTGAAATGTGGTGCTACAAAAGAATGCTAAGAAGGGTAGATCACGTAAATAACTTTGGGCATGGTGAGAATCCGAGCTTATTTTCCACGACATGTTTCCCACATACGGCAGGAGAGCCATGAATTTAAATCTCTGTACGTCTCTCTCTTCGTTCCTCATATCCACATTCGGTTTTATCCGTAGCGCCTTCCGTATCCGTTGCGTACAATACGCGCTTGCTTGAAAAACTCAAGTTAAATGCAGAAGTTCATTCTGCTAATGCGTCGGTATCTGTCCAGTAAACCACAACGCAGTTATGACTTGGGAGTGAGGCAATCAGGTTACCACTGCACAGTGGCACTTTACTCCTGCTGCGTCAATGCTATTACGTCTACGTTCTGAGTACTATGATGTGCTCATTGAACTGTGAGAACTCTCATTGTCTGGGAAGGATGATGGTAGATTTTTGCACGTAAATATGTCCGTATAAATCGGCTTCCGATAAAATGCGTCTGCCAAGGGGCTCCCACCTTTGCGACGAATTAAAACATCCAAAAATGAAAGACACCCCTTCTCTTCGATTTCCATTGCAAGCGGAATTTTTCTGTGGATGGAATTTAGATGTTTAAAAAAAAAGTCCTGCAATTTTTTTAGCCATTTAACGTATCGGTCACTGCGCCACGAAAACATGCAGATGCACAATTATTAATTTATTTACTACAATGATACATTTAAATTTGTTGTGTGCAGTATTTTTCCTCCAATAGTTCCTTCAAGCAATAATTCTCAAGAATGGTTTCATTTTATTAACACTAGCTGGGGTACCCGGCTTTACTAAGGGAGTTGATATGAGATTGTGTGGCAGTCGGAATAAAAGGATAAACTTTAAAGTATAAGAGATAAAAAAATTTGTTCAAAACATATTATACCTATTTACAATACTTGTTTATAAACAACATTTTTAATTTTGTTAGCCGGGGAAATATATGTACAAATTTTTCGAATTTCCCACCTGTGAGATAAACAGGAGTCTTTGAGGTTGATGCTGCAATATTTTAAAGTTTGTCCATGCGCTTTGTTAATTATAAAACTGTAGTTTAGTATGATTGAAAACTGCAGTCCTTTAAATCAGTAGTATTCTGGGGACAAATACTGAGTGTCCTTCGCACTTTCCAGTCATAAGCCCGACTTCGATTATGTTATTCGGCAGTTGTTTGACGATCATCCTTGTTCCATTGCATAATTTTGGTGAGTTGAGGTTTCCGCGTAGTATGATCGGAGATCCAGTTTTAAGTCGAAGGCAGGGTATTTGCAAAGAGTTTAGAAATTCTCTGGGAAAGCTCACACTTTCTTCAACGGGAATTTTCTTGAAACTTCCTGGCAGATTAAAACTGTGTGCCGGACCGAGACTCGAACTTGGGACCTTTGCCTTTCGCGGGCAAGTACTCTACCAACTGAGCTACCCAAGCACGACTCACGCCCCGTCCCCACAGCTTCACTTCTGCCTTTGCCAAGGCAAAGGTCCCGAGTTCGAGTCTCGGTCCGGCACACAGTTTTAATCTGCCAGGAAGTTTCATATCAGCGCATACTCCGCTGCAGAGTGAAAATCTCATTCCGGGGAATTTTCTTGTGAATATTAAAGTTGGTATCGTCGACAATATTATTTTTAGTTGCCAAAATTGCCGTTTCAAATAGCCAGTCCGGATTCATGTAGTTGTGAACAATGTTTGAATAAATTTGGTCGATGAGTTCGTTTTCAGCAGTGGCTATGTTGCAGAAATCACTGTTGAGTTTAATGAGGCCTGTCGTCTGGTCAGTAGGATATGTGTCTTTGCCTATTTGTAAAAGTTGCTGAGCAAAATGTACTGTTGTTTTGCGCTGTTGTTTCGTCTTTCTATAGTTCAACTCCCATATTTTTGTTAGCCGTAGTATTTGTATGTGAGGCCAGAGATGTGACGTTTCTAAGCATGCATTGATCTCATCTGCTGGTGTTGGCTAGGCGATAACTGGAAGTGTTTGTCGAAAATATCGTGAGAGTGTGAGTAGAACTCCGCCCATCACTGCAGAGTTTCCTCGCAAGTCTTGTAACGTTCCGTCCATCACTTCGAGTTATTTCTTAAGTCCCATTGTGCATTTGTCCCAGAAGATAATTTTAGCTTGCTTTAGAAATTCACCCCGTCGATATGCTCTTGAGATTTTACGTACCGAGAACTGTTCTTCGAATTCTAAAACATACCAAAAAGGCTTCGAATAGTCCACGATGTTCCACAACATTCCAAAACATTCGAGAATGTTCTGGAATATTCCACAACTATCTGGAATGTTCCTGAATGTTACCGAAGATCCTGGAATCTTCCCGAATGTTGTAGACTATTACCAAGCATTCCAGAACGTCCTGGATCGTTGTGGAATATTCCGGAACATTCCGGAATGTTGTGAAATGCTCTAGAATGCCCTCGAATACTCTCGAATGTTCTGGAATGTTCTAGAAATTTCTAGAGGGCGAAACTTCTCAGCCCTTAGATCTTCAAAAGTACGCGCTTCAGGTAAAAACTGGATAGTGGACTCCCGCACCATGTAACACCTTTGATCGTACCGGGACTCGTTTCTGAGTTTTGATGGCATGCACAAAATTATAAAATTTGCTAAATCCGTCTAGAAAAAATTGCAGAAAGGTGTTCTACATCTACATCTGCATGGACACTTTACAAATCGCACTTAAGTGCCTGACAGAGGGTTCATCGAACCAACTTCACAATAATTCTCTCTTATTCCACTCTCGAATAGCGCGCGGAAAAAGCGACCACCAATGTGTTAATTAACCTGGCTAGGTCGCTTGTGAAGAATGACAATGACTTTATTGATCGCAAAGTAAGCATGACGCGTATCAGAGTTATTTCCATATTCAGAAATCCAAGTACAAAAGTAGCACAAGAACAAGAGTGTTACCAGTTGTATACGTAACATGCGTAGTCTGTCACCTCATGTTACGTACACATTTGGTAATGCTATTGTCCTTCTGCCACCTTCACACTTGGATTTCTGTAGATGGAAATAACTCCATAACGTGTGATGCATACTTTCTTCTTTCTTTCTTTTGCTACTGCCTTTATCCCGGATTGTGCGCAGGGTTAAGAACGGAGTTGGCATGGTTAATTTTAAGGGGTGGCCGGATGCCCTTCCTGCCGCCACCTCTTACCCCCCGGGACGGAGTTAGTGTACCCCAACTGTCAGCGTCTAGTGTAAATCGTGAAATAGTGTGAAAGTTTCAAATGTCTGCGAGCCGTGTAACTGAGGCGGGGCGTGGGTACCAGCCTGGTATTCATCTAGGAGGATGTGGAAAACCGCCTAAAACCACATCCAGGCTGACCGGCACACCGGCCGTCGTCGTTAATTCGTCGGGCGGATTCGCACCGGGGCCGGTGCGCATACCCGAGTCCAGGAAGCAGAGCGTTAGCGCTCTCGGCTACCCTGGCCGGCGTGTCATGCGTACTTTGTGGTTAAAAAACTCATTCTTCACCTCTTGTATGACTTTACTTGTGACCTAGAGAGCTTAACTACAGGACTACGCATATTTACAGATAGGTAGTTTTATAGGGGGAACGGGGGGGGGGGGGGGGGACAACTTTGGCGTTTCTGCCAGTGTCTCGGTATAACCTCGCTACTGCTCTGTCGCTGAATGTTGCGCTACCGAGAGTAAGATATAGCGGAGTAAATTGTATCGCTCTGTAGGAGGAAGAAGAGTGCTCTGCGGCTGGGCGGGATAATGAACGTCTGGAGTGACGCCATAAATAGAACATAAACTGCCTTACTCTGGAGATTCCAATTGCCGAGAATCGCTCCAGGGAGAGCATGCGAGCCGCAGGATTTACTCTCGCGCCGCCGGGATATATTCCTGCAGTTATGGAAATAATTACACGCGTATATAACAGTCGTGTGACGATTATACCAGTCGCCGGAGCGTGGCCCGGGTCATTAAACGCGAGCTTTCCATTAGGATGCCAAGTGAATCGGTAATGAGCCGCATTACTCATCCGGGACACAGCTGTTTTACGAGGACCAGTGAAGCAGTTTGTCACACGGCGACGCAGATAGCAGGAAGAGTTTGGGCCGGCGTTTACCACGCACGGCCCACACTGGACGCAACAGCTCGCCTCCTGCAAGGAGGGCCGAAAGCCGCTGTGATCTCTTCGGCTAAGCTCGCGCTAACGAGCCGTCACACAGTTGTGTATTTAACAGCATTCCGCAAATGACTTACAGCGTTTTAATACTCCTTTAGCACCTGTTACCGTTACTGGGTTAACGGGGTGGATTCCACGTTAATCAGTTCATTGACGAAGCCGCGCCAGCATACGATCACTGACATCATCAACACTTTAACCAGGACTACAGAATATCCCGCATAACGTAGACACACCCATTAAATATAATATTCAAGGAATTAACAATCGCATATTCAGCAAGTGATAACTTTTGATGAGACAAGTTTTTGATAGTGTAATTCATTAAAAAGCACTCCGTCTTCAGGCCACAAGTGGCCTACCGGGACCATCCGACCGCCGTGTCATCCTCGGTGGAGGATGCGGATAGGAGAGGCGTGGGGTCAGCACACCGCTCTCCCGGTCGTAAGATGGTATTCTTGACCGAAGCTGCTACTATTCGGTCGAGTAGCTCCTCAACTGGCTTCACGAGGCTGAGTGCACCCTGAAAAATGGCAACAGCGCATGGCGGCCTGGATGGTCACCCATCCAAGTGCCGACCACGCCCGACAGCGCTTAACTTCGGTGATCTCACGGGAACAGGTGTATCCACTGCGGCAAGGCCGTTGCCATAGTGTATTTCATGCTTTTTTTATTTTAGAAATATCTACATCTACATCTATACCCCGCAAGCCACAGTAAGGTGTGTGGCGGAGGGTATCCTGTACCACTAATTGTCATTTCCCCCTCCTGTCGACTGTCTGTACGCCTCCGTATGAGCCCTGATTTCTCGTATCTTATCTTCGTGGTCCTTACGCGCCATGTATGTTGGCGGCAGTAGACTTGTTCGGCAGTCAGCAAATGCCGGTTCTTTATATTTTCTCAACGGTGTTTCTTGAAAAGAACGCCGCCTTCCCTCCAGGGATTCCCTTTTGGGTTCACGAAGCATCTCCGTAACACTTACGTGTTGTTCGAAACTACCGGTAACAAATCTAGCAACCCGCCTGTGAACTGCTTCGATGTCTTCCTTCAGTCCGACGTGGTACGGACCCCAAACACTCGAGCAGTACTCAAGAATAGGTCGCACCGTCGTTCTGTATACTGTCTCTGTTTCAAAAAAAAAAAAAAATGGTTCAAATGGCTCTGAGCACTATGGGACTTAACATCTGAGGTCATCAGTCCCCTAGAACTTAGAACTACTTAAACCTAGCTAACCTAAGGACATAACACACATCCATGCCCGAGACGGGATTCGAACCTGTGACCGTAGTGGTCGCGCGGTTCCAGACTGTAGCGCCTAGAAGCGCTCGGCCACTCTCGCCGGCTCTCTTTCACAGGTGAACCGCTCTTTCCTAAAATTCTGCCAAGTCGAAGTCGACCATTTGCCTTCCCTACCACAGTTTTCACATGCTCGTTCCACCTCGCTACGACGGTTCAAATTGCTTTCAACACATTTGAGTCTGACGGGCTGATAATTCAGTTAAAACCAGTCAACAAATTTGCTTTTATTAATGGTTATTTTATAGCTTAAACTGATCAATTGTATCTTGAGACCTAGTGTACATTAAAATGGGTTGTGTCCACCATTCGCTTCTGTGATGTCTTGAAATATGCTGGGAACACTATCCCCTTGAAGTCAGAATGTCCGTGGAGGAATGGGAGCCCATTCTTCCTCAGGGGCTGAAACGGAAAAGAGAGAAGTTAGTGATGTTGGACCCTTGTGGTCTGGAGTGAAGCCAACGTTTTAACTCATCCCAAAGACGTTTCATTGAGTCCAGGTCGAACTTCTTGATAACCAGTCCATTCCAGGAATTTTATAAACCACAGGCCATTAAATAGCAGATCCTGCATTGTGGTAGGGTGCATTTTCGTGCTTCTACAGTCTTCGTCTGCGAACTGTTCCACTACTGCACATAGTACACGATGATGTTACATGTGCTGGTATCCTTCCGCATTTGGTATTTTCTCAAGTGCAATAAAGATATCACGTGCTAAACCCGTAAAACACCCCCTAACACCATCTCCTCCGTAGTTCCGTGTTGGCACAACATATGATGGCAGGTGACATTTCCAATCATCCACTGTTCAGTGGCGTCTCACTTTACATCACCTTCAGCGTCACTTTGCACTAACTGCAGAAATGTGTGGGTTATCGGGAGCTGCTCGGCATTGTAGCATGTTCCATTTAACTCTCTACACACAGTCATTGTGCTAGTTGGACTGCTAGTAGCACTATGGAACTCACTAGTAATTCCTTCCGCAGATTTCATGCTATTTTTTACAGCCACCCTCCACAGTGCTCGACGGGCTCCCTGTCCTCCAGTACATAAGCTTTGCCGGGTCTTTGTTTACTTGTGGGTCTTCCTTCCTTTTTATATTGCCTAGTCACGTCACTAACAATTGACCTATGCAGCTTTAGAGGACTTGAAATGTCCCAGATGGATTTGTTACTCGGACGACCTCCAATGACACCAACGAGCTCTCCTGAGCGACTCATTCTGCTGTTACTGTTTGTCTACTAACAATACAATTTTCCCTTCTCCGCCGGCCAGGGTGGCCGAGCGGTTCTAGGCGCTACAGTCTGGAACCGCGCGACCGCTACGGTCGCAGGTTCGAATCCTGCCTCGAGCATGGATGTGTGTGATGTCCTTAGGTTAGTTAGGTTTAAGTAGTTCTAAGTTCTAGGGGACTGATGACCTCAGAAGTTAAGTCCCATAGTGCTCAGAGCCATTTGAACCATTTTTTCCCCCTTCTCCTTTCGTACTCGCGGTTCGCCTCTTTTGTCGTCTAACACTCAGTTCCGCGTTACGTAGTAGAGTCCACATACTTCCGATCAGATAGTATACACTTGCCGGTTTAGGAAATAGATCAGCTTCAATATAAATATTTTTAAGCTTATCCATTAAGGATTTTTAAGAACCTGTGACTGTTTATTCAATGTAAATACATAAAACCGCAACCAGACACTTTTTTTGAAATAGTTATTTATTCATTCCATGAACTTGTTTTCGAACCTTTTCAGGCTCATCGTCAAGGGTGTGCAGAAAGTTACATAAGTATTTTAAGCATAATTCTGGATGTTGGCTTGCGACAGTACGGGCGGCTTTTGTTGTTAATATCCCTCTGTCTGCTTCCATTTGGTAGCACAAAACTCCTCATTTGTACATAATATGTATGCATATACACTTTGATAACGAAACATTGCCGGCATCCAGCGGAATCAACCGGCCATCACAAGGAAGCAGACAGACGGATATTCAAAACAAAACTCGCCCATACTGTCGCTAGCCAGCACCCAACATCATGCGTGAAACAACTGTGTAACATCCCATACGCCATCTGAAGATGAGTCTGAAAAGGTTCGAAAGTCGGTTCATGGAATGAATAAATCACTGTTTCAAAAAAAAGTGATTGAGCGCAGTTTTATGTATTTACATCAATATTTTTCATTGTAGATTGGGAATTTGCGTATATACCATTGAAGACAATATCTCAGAAATAATTGTCTAATTGTTTTACTTCACAAGAAACGAAACAGAGGAGGCAAAAAAAGCATGGACTATCAACCTCCGATCCACGCTATATAAAATATTCAACGAAATTATCACCTTCTGCGTAGAAAAATGCGTTTGCTTCCAATAAAGCAAAGGAAAAAAAAACTAATGTGGTAGTGGACTGTGCAGTAAACAAACTGCAAGTCGAGAACTAAATTATGAAATGTTGCAATGAGTTTGAATGTTTTGTCTGGAAGTTAAAAGTTTCGAACACACATTGGATTCAGTTTTGATGAAGCCTCTGAGAAACAAGCATTTAACCTTCCTGAGATAGTATACTGATTTATAAACATAAGATACATTCAGAAAGAAACGAAAACCTCTGAAACGGCTGCAATGCCACGGCCTACAGAAGAAGGCGTGGTCCCTGTAAGAGACACAAACTCGCCGCTAGAGGGACACGAGCGCGCGTCAACCATCCACCGCATGGACGCATCAGAAGAAGAACAAGGAGTGTAGCGTGTTTCCTTGCAGCGCAAGGAGTGCGGCGAACGGAAGAATGGCACAAGTGTGCGAACAGCCATGCACGTCTGTCGCAATTTCGTCGCTCAGTCAACGTCTGACGCAATGGCTGCCTCCGAACTTGCTAGCATTCAACAGTGGGGGCATGCACCTTGCAACCGCATGGGTTGTATGGGAATGCGGATGTGGTGTGGACGACGAAATAAAATACAATCTCTTTCATCAACGCGCCGAAAATCAAAGTCCTAAACTGTTCACAAGTTCTATATCAGCTCGGAGTACTCACGTGCTGCCGGCCGTGGTGGCCAAGCGGTTAAAGGCGCTACAGTCTGGAACCGCGCGACCGCTACGGTCGCAGGTTCGAATCCTGCCTCGGGCATGGATGTGTGTGATGTCCTTAGGTTAGTTAGGTTTAAGTAGTTCTAAGTTCTAGGGGACTGATGCCCTTAGAAGTTAAGTCCCATAGTGCTCAGAGCCATTTTTTTACTCACGTGCTACTGCTCGAAAAGGTTTACCCACACATAACGCAACACAAACACTTCAATGGGCTCCCGTAAATATGGTCGGACTTACAAGTTTGGCTACGTTTCGTCTGTGGGGCGCATTCGTCGCAACGTACCCATTATTCCACAAAGTTATTTGATACAAATGCAAGCAGGATTTGTTATGCAAAGAATCACGAACGCCCTCCAAAATTTTTCAAGTTTCACAAATTCGAGTTTATTTCCAATAAGAACATAGAAAAATCAAAAGTCACAGTTTACAGTAAATTAATTTCAGAACCTCGCCGACTTTTTAAAGATCTTGAAGTCAACGGAATGAGCGACGATTAACTGCGCGAGTTATCTTTAGAAAGCCGTTAAAGTTCCGCAGTATATTAGCCTATAAATTCCACAATGGCTGCACACCGAAACCTTATATGTATAACACGCAACCCGAAAAGTAACAAGTTTATCAGACGCCGAAAAATGTCTATGTCTGAAAGTAGGAACTCTGGATAATTCACACACACGAATGAGCGACTGTTTCACGCCTCATCTGATAAAACACAGACTGATGCAGCCTGACCGCCTCCAACTGCGTCCTAACCTAAATCCCCACTAAACTGACGCTGTTCACCCAGAAAACCTCGATCAAGCACCGCTGAACCCAGTTAAACTATTGAACGTGAAAATTGCGGAATTAATTTTAACCTTTTACAAACTTACGATGCACCACACCACAGGGAAATTTTCCGAGAAATATTGTGCTGTTATCAGTTATTCATTATTTGCCATAGTTTATTTATAAACAGTAATTTCTATGGTCTTCCTCCGTTTTCGTATTTATAAGTGTAAATATTAACAAACAGTTTGGATTATTCATTAAATTATTTGTTATATATCTAACGTTTACAATACTGCCGCTACTTTTAATGCTGCTTTATTTATGTGGTAAGAAAGGGTGTTTCAACTGCGCGAAATCCACTCTTCGGCCTCTCATTTAAGTATGTGAATAATTTCAGTGAATCAGATATCACAGTCCGATACAGTTCTACGAGATGTATCCGTAGACACCTCGTTTGCTGCAATCGGATAATGCGTTGCCGAGATATCCAATGAGGCAATGTTTGCCTCTAGTAGAACTCAACCTCTAGGACTGTTGCACATCCGAAGTATTCGTTACTGATTAATGGCTATTCCTCGAGACTCGAAGTAGCGTTTTGTTACCGCCTGTAACGTTTTGTTACTGACAAATGTTCTTCCCCGCACCCAGTTGGTGCCCAACTCGGTATTTTCCGTAACGGAACCGTATCGTTACTCGCCTGTGTTCTTACCTGTACGTTCACGCCGGCTTTCTAGTTTTTGTGTTCCTCCAGTTTCTTATTCTCGGCGGAGCAAGTCATACATTTCGTTACTCGCTATGTTTTCGTTCCTCGCCTTCAGTTCGTGCCCGACTCGGGCGAGGTCTGCAGTATTCGTAACCCTGAAATTCCTTCCTTTCACACGCTAAACTTTCCGCAGAACAGAAGGTAGATGGTTTTTCGATAGCCCACAGCGTTCAACGACGGTTTTCACAGGCCGGCGGTATGTCTGGGTAAAACGAAACTCCAAAGGTATCTTGCATAAGGCGGGATTCCTTATCCAATTTTCTTAGCGAGCACGGATCTTCTTCCCTTCTCATCACCTTGGTAAGCTCAGCGACTCCTCGAAGTGTCCCTCCTCTCGGCGTTTCCATTAGAGGAGTAAATTTGCAATGCCGCCCATTGACCGTGCCTCCCAGCGCACAATGGCGATTTACTTCCTTTTGTGCACTGGTGTGTGACTTGTAATCAGTCTCACGTTTTCACTGTCAACGCTGCTCCCAGCATTCGTCACGTATTGTTCTGAAGTTTTTGTGCATTCCTTAGTTACTGTGGGAACAGCCACACAAAACTTCTTTGTAAAGGCTATCTCTACGTCAGACCCAGACAGTCTCATGTATGAGCTTCGCCAAATAATCTGCCGGGTTCGTGATTTGTATTGTATTGTATTGTATTGTGTTGTACGTTAACCGGGGGCCTAGAAACGACGGAGAGGCTTCGTCCCCGCCGCAGCCGCAGCGGTCCACAGCCCCACAACGACTACCGCAGTCCACTTCACCCCTCCGCCGCCCCCACCGAACCCAGGATCATTGTGCGGTTCGGCCCCCGGTGGACCCGCCCCCCCCCCCCCCCTCCCGCAGGGAACGTCTCACACCAGACGAGTGTAACCCCTATGTTTGCGTGATAGCGTAATGGTGGCGTACGCGTACGTGGAGAACGTGTTTGCGCAGCTATCGCCGACATAGTGTAACTGAGGCGGAATAAGGGGAACCAGCCCGCATTCGCCGAGGCAGGTGGAAAACCGCCTAAAAACCATCCACAGACTGGCCGGTTCACCGGACCTCGACACAAATCCGCCGGGCGGATCCGTGCCGGGGACCATGCGCCCCTTCCCGCTCGGAAAGCCGTGCGTTAGGTGGCACGGCCAACCAGGCGGGCTGGGTTCGTGATTTACAAGCAACGTCCTTACTGTCCAGAAAAAAAAAAATTAAGCAGGCTCTTCAGTCTCGCACACCTTCCTGTGCCAATGCTTAGCAGATTCTGTCTATGCCCTGCCCCAATGCCTGTGAGGTACCTGAATTCTCGACACGTTCTCGCTTTTTAAGGCAGGTAAAAACGGCTCCTGCCATCCACAAGATTCACACGCATCCACATGTGCATTCTTGATGTTTTTTGTGTCTGTGCTCCGTCCCAGTAGCTGCAGGTGCCCATCAGTTTTCAGCACGCTTCTCATTGTCCGCCAGGCTCTTTGCAAGGTGTCCACTTGGTAAAATGCTGTAGGGAAGGCGAATCAAAGAATGGGTTTTATAGGCAGAACACATAGCAGATGCAATAGATCTACTTAAGAGGCTACCTACACCACGCTTGTCCGTCCTCTTTTGGAGTACTGCTGCGCGGTGGCGGGTCCTTGCCAGATAGGATTAATAGAGTGCATCGATAAAATTAAAAGAAGACCGGCATGTTTTGTAATATCGAGAAATAGGGAACAGATTGTCACTGACGTGATACAGGTTTTGGGATGAACATCATCAAAACATAGGCGTATCGCGCGCTGTTCGAGAGTGTAATAATAGAGAATTATTGTGAAGGTGGTTCGATGAACCCTCTACCAGGCACATAAGTGTGATTTGCAGAGTGTGTTTGCAGATTTAGATGTAAACTAGCCCACATTCGAAGTCACTAAGCTCTCCTGACCCACCTGTTACTTCATTACTGACAACCAGTACTCCCGCCTCTTTCCCTGGAGGGTCCACCTCTAGTGACGTCTAATGGTGAATTCTGCATACCGTAGGGGTGTCCGGATATTTTTGATCAGATGTTGTTCTAAGACTAAGCCCGACAGAAGTAAGCACGCGTTTTGTTAGCTGCAGATATTCTGTTATCGTCTCACAAAATGGTCGAGTCTGTCGTGGTCACTTGTTGGCGCATTGCCTGTTGGCTTTTCTATTGGGACGGCATTTGCTCCATGATTTTCCTGACGTTTCACCACCATGAGTGGTAGGCACTGTCAAGGATTGTTCATCTGTCAACATCAGTGAAGGCTGATCCATTCTGCACGTACTCATGGAAAAAAGGGAGAAAAAAGCAAGTACAGCTGCGTATGCATATCGTGAAGTTTCTCCCAAGTATCTTAAAGTTGTCAGTGGATGCCTGCACAGAAATGTTATTGGTAATAATCAATATTTGCGATTACACTTGTTCATAACTTTTTGGACACTGCAACTCGATTGTGAATCGTTACGGGTACCTAAGCTTTGTACAGAACGTACAGGGTGTCCCGGAAATGTTGCGACAAACTTCTATAGGGGGTGGTGACGCGTCTGCTCACCCAAGATTGCTAAAATTCGGTTTTAAGCAGAAACTGAAATTATTCACTGGAAAGAAAACTGTTAAAATTAACTGGAGCAGACGGCATTGTTGATGGTGGAGGCATTTTTTTTAGTTACCGTATTAACTTCTAGAAAGTTTAGTAAAATTTAGAGAAGTTTACATGTTTTGATACCACCATTACTTCTGCGGGGCCGGTTTCTGTTATTTACGGGCGAAATTGAATCACGGCTTGGAGACTGTGGCCAGATCATTTAAGGTTCCGCGCTTGCATTCACGTTTGCAAAACGCTTCGTGATGATTGGCAGTTAATCTGAGGGACCCTGGAGCTAGTTACAAACGAATAAATGGCAGAATACTAATTGTATTCGGCCATTGCGTCTCCACACCACGATCCGTTCAGCTCGTATTGGTCCTTGACTGTAACAATAAAACATTAAAACATTTCATGCCTCTTATGACTATTAGGGGAACTGTTAAAATGAGAGCTCATGAGACTTAACTAATTTAATCAATTAAATTACCTCTTCTCTTTGCCCTTTTCTCCGCTGCGGCGTTTGAGACCTCTCTTCTTTCCTTTCCCTTTGTTTTTCCCTTTCTCTTTTTTCCTCCCTGTGCGTGTCTGAAGGCCGACCCACGCATTTCCGTGCGTAGCCGGTGACGGGGTAACGCGTAATTCCCAGCCCCGGGTAGACAGGTAGGACACGTACGTACCCCCTGGTAACGGCCAGGCCCAGGGAGGGGTGATTACCCGAGCTGATACCTTCCGAAAGTGCCGATTGGTCCCTCCGTCTTTTTCTCGGGAGGTGTGACCTGAGGTATGAACAATCACCTAAGGCGGGAGTGCCCTCAGAGAGGGCCCCCACAAGGAAGGAGCGCGCCATCGGAGACGCCGGAAATCATGGGGGATACTTTCGCAATGGTTTCCTCATCTTCTACTATGTCTGCTCACAAGCGTAAGTTCAATGAGTCTCAGCCACAGACAGCCCTTCCATCGTTGCCACAGTTCCTTGTTGTTTCTCGGTCTGACGAAGGTCATGACTTCTCCACGGTCAACCCTTTCATTATTCAGAAAGGTGTCGACGCAATTGCAGGTCCTGTAAAGTCTTGTTCCAGATTACGAAATGGCACCTTGTTAGAAATAGTCAGTGCCCTCCAGGCACAAAAATTGCTGCGTACTTCACTGCTACACACCTTCCCTGTCTGGATGGAAGTGCACCGCACTTTAAATTCCTCACGTGGGGTCGTTTATACACGCTCCCTCGACGGATTGTCCGACGAGGAAATTCAACACTACCTGTCTGACCAGGGCGTAACGGCTGTTCATAGAGTCATGAAAAGGGTTGACATTAACATAAAAAAAAAACGGTTCAAATGGCTCTGAGCACTACGGGACTTAACTTCTAAGGTCATCAGTCCCCTAGAACTTGAAACTACTTAAACCTAACCAACCTAAGGACATCACACACATCCATGCCCGAGGCAGGATTCGGACCTGCGACCGTAGCGGTCGCGCAGTTCCAGACTGTAGCGCCTAGAACCGCTCGGCCACCCTGGCCGGCGACACGAACATCATTCCAACCTGTACTGTCTTCTTGACATTTGACAAAGTTCAACTCCCATCGAACATAAAAGCTGGCTATGAGATAATTTCCGTTCGCCCTTACATCCCAAACCCTAAGCGTTGCTATCGGTGTCAGCGGTTCAATCACACCAGCCAGTCCTGTTCCAATCCGGTCAAATGTGTTATGTGTGGCAAGGATGCCCATGACGGTGCTTGTCCACCTCCATCCCCTCGTTGCATCAACTGTATGAGTGACAACATTGCTTCCTCTAGAGATTGCCCCATTTTTAAAGACGAAAAGCTCATTCAGGAAATCAGAGTGAAGGAAAAGGTGTCGACCTTTGCTGCTCGAAAATTATTCGCCAGTCGAAAGCCCACTGTGCCTCAGACAGAAAAATACAGCACTGTCCTTGCCTCTCCTCGGCCAACAAAGGAGGCGGCCACGCAGACTTGTGATCTCACCTTTAGTGCAACGATCATCAGATTGGCCAGCGCAAAGATCGCCAGTTCAACCTCCCCACTTTCGCCTGCTCACTCTATGGCTCACCCTTCATCAGGTTCTGCTAAATTTCGAGCCCAAAAGTCAGACACCAAGACTTCCAAAAATGAGCCTATTCATGAAGATTTTTTATGTACCCCAACTTCACAACTATCGGTTCCTCCTTCATCTAAACATCCTGTTTCCAAGAAGGCTAATAAGAAACCCAGTTCCTCTCCTTCTCTGCCACGGCGTGTCTCGTCTACACCACCACCTGGCGGTAGCCGCCCTCGGCCGTCTTCTGTGTCGCCGAGGCGCACTGCTGGCGGCCGATCAACCGGCCGATCGCTGGTGGCAGGAGCTGCTCCTGAACAACCTATGGATCAGGATCTTCTGCCTTCGGCTGAATGCCGTTCCACGCTGTCGGTCGCAAGCTCTGATCAGTCGTTGGGTTGACGGCAACCTTGGTCACATTCCTCCATTTTATGTCCACCCTATGTCCATTATCCACCGGAATATCCGCGGCATTCGAGCCAATCGGGATGAATTGTCGACCCTCTTACGATCCTACTCGCCGGTCATCTTCTGTCTTCAGCAAACAAAGCTGCGTCCCCACGACCGCTTTGTTCTCCCCTATTTTCAGTCAGTCCGATTTGATCTCCCCTCTGTTGAAGGCACTCCAGCACATAGTGTGCGTTACCTCCTTCCCTTTATAATCGAATTTGGACCGACAGTACTTTTCCCAGACGATGGCTGGACGCTATCGTCGTTCCTGTTCCGAAACCTGGAAAGGACAAACATCTCCCCTCTAGCTATCGCCCCATTTCTCTCACGAGTAGTGTATGTAAGGTTTTGGAGCGTATGGTGAATTGCCGTTTAGCTTGGTGGCTGGAGTCCCACAGTCTTTTAACACCTGCCCAATGCGGTTTCCGAAAGCATTGTTCTGCAGTTGACCATCTTGTTGCTCTCCCCACTTATATCATGAACAATTTTCTCCGGAAACGCCAAACAGTAGCAATATTTTTTGATCTGGAGAGAGCATACGATACCTGTTGGAGGACGGGCATCCTCCGCACACTGTTCTCTTGGGGCTTTCGAGGTCGGCTGCCCCTTTTTCTTCGCGAATTTATGGCAGAGCGCACATTTCGAGTGCGGGTGACCACTACTCTCTCCCGTACTTTCTCCCAAGTAAACGGGGTACCCCAGGGCTCCGTGCTAAGTGTAGTACTGTTTGCCATTGCCATAAATCCAATTATGGACTGTCTCCTTCCTGATGTCTCGGGCTCCCTCTTTGTGGACGATTTTGCGATCTACTACAGCTCTCAACGGACCAGCCTTCTTGAACGACGTCTTCAAGGATGTCTCGATCGCCTCCACTCTTGGAGCATCGCAACAGGCTTCCGCCTTTCTCCCAGTAAGACCGTTTGTGTTAATTTTTGGCGTCGTACGGAGTTTCTTCCACCTTCCTTACATCTAGGACCTGTCAGCCTTCCGTTTTCGGACGTCGCTAAATTCTTGGGTCTTATGTTTGACAGAAAACTGTGCTGGTCCTCCCACGTTTCCTACCTTTCGGCTCGCTGTCTGCGATCCCTCAACACCCTCCGTGTCCTGAATGGTACCTCATGGGGAGCGGACCGAGTGGTCCTTCTCCGCCTCTATCGCGCCCTTGTGCGCTCGAAATTGGACTATGGAAGCATAGTTTACTCCTGTGCTCGGCCGTCTGTTCTTCGGCGTCTCGACTCTGTCCACACTGTGGATTGCGTTTAGCGTCTGGAGCTTTTTGCACCAGCCCTGTGGAAAGCCTTTATGCTGAGACTGCTGAACCTCCGCTGTCCGATCTTCGAGCTGTCCTTCTGAGTCATTATGCTAGCCATCTGTCTTCCAAGCCTGCTAATCCGGCCCATGACCTTTTTTTCGACACCTCCTTGGATTTAGGGTATGCAGGCCGCCCTTCCTCTCTACCACCACTGGGAGTCCGCTTCCATCAACTGCTCCATTCTCTTTCCTTCCGCTTTCCTAAAACCTTCTTGACAACTTGGGGTACAGCACCGCCTTGGCTCCGTACCCGGACCTGCCTGCTCCGTGACCTTTGTCAGTTTCCCCAAGGATGGTACCCCTTCACTTGTTTATCGTCGGGCATTTGCTGCTCTATGTCTACAAATGAAAGAAGCCACATTTATTTACACTGATGGCTCGAAAACATCGTTAGGTGTAGGGAGTGCCTATATTGTTGGCGACACCCCAAATCGATTTCGGCTTCCCGACCAGTGTTCGGTTTATACTGCGGAGCTTTACGCTGTTCTCCAGGCTGTCCAATACATCCGCCGCCATCAGCGGATACAGTATGTTAACTGTTCAGATTCTCTCAGCTCTCTCCTCAGTCTCCAAGCTCTCTACCCTGTCCACCCTCTGGTCTACCGGATTCAGGACTGCCTCCACTTGCTCCACTTGGTGGGCGTCTCTGTGGCGTTCCCCTCGATCCCAGGACACGTTGGTATCTGTTGAAATGAGGCGGCCGATATAGAGGCCAAGGCTGCAGTCTCTCTTCTTCAGCCAGCTATTCGCACGATTCCCTTCGCCGATCTACCGAGTTTTTTATGTCGTCGTGTTACTCTTTTATGGCACGCACATTGGTCGACACTTCCCAATAATAAATTGCGGGACGTGAAAGCTCTTCCCTGTGCTTGGACCTCTTCCTCCCGAACTCGTCGTCGGGAGGAGGTAATTTTAACTAGACTCCGGATAGGGCTCAGTCTTTTTAGCCATCGACATCTTTTAAGTGGTGATCCTCCCCCACTCTGTCCCCACTGCTCTCAGCTGTGGACGGTAAGACACCTTTTACTTGAGTGCCCCTATTTTACTCCGTTACGCGTGCGTCTACTGCTGTCGCCTGATATATCTTCCATTTTAGCAGATGACACGCGCTCAGCCGATCGCGTTCTCGAGTTTGTTAGTGCCAGTGAGGTGACGTCAGACATTTGAAGCTTCTTTTGGGACAACCAACCCCCTTCTATAGTGTTTTTTAAGCTTTCCTTCCATTTTTAGTTTCTCCAATTTTTTGAGTTTCGTTCCCATTTCTGCTGGTTTCCAGTTTCGTTTTTTACTTTTTCCTAAGTCACAGACCGAGCGCTAATGACTGTAGCAGTTTTGCGCCCTAAAATCATAACAAAAAAAAATCACTACTTCTGAAATTACCGATTAATTTGTGTTCTACTCACGATTCATTGATACCATAAACTGACTGCACATTTAATTATAGTAAATCCCCTGTATTGTTTAACCGGTACTTCGTGAATAAAAAAAACAATTTTCATTTACTTCTGTTCTTCTTCACTCATACAACACTCACACTGCTAATTACTACGCATATAAAACAATTATAATTCTGCAAATACATTAAATATTAATCAAACATAACTTTACAACATTGTTTTGACTACGACTGCTAGCACTGTCCGTCAACTGCTGACCTCTGCTGCCTACTAGTACAACTACATGCAGCTCTGTAACTCAGGTCCATGTCAGCTTGTGACATCTGTCGATGACTCATGCCTATAACGATATCGTCATAAGAAGTGACAGGAGCGATGCGAAGGCGCTACGCCTCAACAGGTTCTTTCCGGCTTACTTGAAGATGTTCTTGCAAACGTGACGCGCAGCTTGTGGTTCCAACGTGATGCGGTACCTGCTCATTTTAGACTGGCTGTTTGTAGGCACTTGAACAGGTCATTCCCGCGTCGATGGATTGGGCGTGGCCCCCACGCTCACCGGGTTTTTCGAGAGGTGATTTCCTTGTATGAGGAGCCACGAAAACTCTCCTGTATCGCGATCCTGAGCAGTCTGGAATGGACCTCGTCGCAAGCAATTGCCACAATCAAAGACACTCCCAGTGTGTTCGAGGGTGTCCGGCAGTCAATGCCCCGTCGGTATTAGACGTGCGTGGCGTCTTATGCTGCATACTTCGAGCATCTGTTGTAGCTTTATAGCTAGATCCATGTTGTACACCACGTGTTCTCATTATGTACAACAAATGTTTCAAATGAATCACTCTCTTATAACATGATTTCTTAGACTTTCCTGGCGATTCGTTGTCATCCCGTAGAATCGGGTGTACTACTGGTGGTCCGCGTCTTCCCAACACGATGCTACCAGGTCGTAACTCGGCGTTTCGTCAGGTATTTCCTGAGACTGGTCGCGAAATATGGGACCCTGTCAGCAAAGCCAACAGCCTCAGGAAACAACTCAAGTTGATGGTTGGGGACACAACGTCATTGTTACATGTAGTCTGCGAAAACGAGTTCATATATATGTTGGCCACTGATGCAATCGTGTATACGATTGGAATGAATCCATTCAGCGTCAGTTAAGGCCTGAAGATGGTGTACTGAAGCACAGAAAGTGGTAGACATCGACTAGATAACATCGAAAGGACGGCCGTAGTGTCGCAGTAATAAACATAACTCACAAAGACGCCGAGTTACGACGTCGACAAATCGTGTTCGGAAGACACGGACCACCGACAGTACACCCCATTCCGCAATTCCCTCACTTGTTTCCTTTCAAAGCTACTTCGTCTGCTACCACTTACCCCTAACGTTTGCGGTCATGGGTTGCTACGCAATTCGCAATCCTTATGATGTACCTCACATAACGGTTGTCGCAACATTTCTGGGACACCCTATAGTGTGCCGTTTTCTGACATAATTGTTTATTTATCCTCTGTCACACTACTGCCGCCAGTGTGAGATCACATAGTACTACATCACTCAGTACCACCTATATTCATCCTTACTCGTGAAACCTAAATTAGTATTAATTTTTAATGTTGGTACACTGACTTTTAGAATTCAAGGAAAAATATCGACAGTAGTGATAGCTGAATGTTTGTGTAGAATACCATGGACCACGGTGAAAACGTAGAAAATGTATCAAGACATAAATAAAATATGAGAGCATACAGCAGAGAATTTAGAGTAATTAGCATTTGGACTGAGGGCATCCGCTTTTCGTTTAATGAGAACAACGACTCGTCCTGTCATCCAAGGGCGCTGATTACCACGATGCTGAGCGCCCGAAACAACTAACTACCACAACAACATCCTGAGATTCTCTTCACGATACACCGAAAGCGGTGGTGATCCATCGTAAACCATGATCGCCCACACTATTGGCGACAACTAGAACAGAGGTGGTGGTTCAGTATTATTGGTCTATGTACCTCACTTGCTAGTAATATATAATTACCAAATTTCTGGGTTAGTTCTATGTGCAACTGACGCATTTCACCTTACCTTGAGGCTTCTTTAGTGGCAGTATCGATATTTTTCGTCATATATGTGAAAGACATCAAAACATGCCGCTACATAAGTTCAGTCAGTAAAATAAGTTAAAACGTGTATGGGAAAACAAAAAATCTTTTTCTCAGTTGCGTATGCACAGACGTAACCTCAAAATCATCACCTTACGAGTTGACGCAGTTTGTTGTATAATGCTGTGTCTCATAAGATGTGTACGTCCTTCCTCTTTTCTGCTGAACTCGTTGCCTACGACACTTAAGTTTTGTCAAATTCCAATCGTCACTGTTTCAGAATGTACTGAGGCTATTGAAGTTCAGAAAAAAAACTAGAACAACTTCGCCAGAAAAGAGGAACGCTTACTATTGAATAGATTTTTGAGCGTATTGAAACAAGAACGCCACACGTCCGACGAACGGCAGGTAGGATTTAACACGGAGGTCCAAGGGCTGACCTTCGGTATTGTTCGGATGACGTCACGCTAGTATGGCCGTTGCGCGGTTACGATACACACTTCAGCTGTTTCCGAAAGATAAGCGAGTTCAGTGTTGACAGCATGTTTCTCCAGAGAATCAGTCAGATATCTCCTTAGCCTTTCAAGACGCATCGAGCAACGGATGGCGACACGGAAAACAGGAAGATCTGCTTTGGTCCGCGTTCTAAGCCTCAGGAAACAGTTACTGTAAAAAAATTAAAGGTATGTCTCACATGCAGTTGAATAAGTACAGTTTAAGACTTATTAGCACTGTTTCGTGTCAGTTTATTGCAAACCTACTTCAGCGGCGTCAAGTAATGCCTATTTAGATGCAGAGAGAGATTTGAACAGTATGTCTATAGCTTACTGTTAACACCTCTTACATTTCCTGGTTGACAGATTGCTGTTAGTTAGTTAGTTAGTTTCATGTTCCATTGATCAGTTTTAGGGTTAATAGTTATGCTGTGGAAGGAATCAATTTACATTCGCAGTACACACATTACAAATTCATATGTAGGGCTAAATATGTCTACAAGCTGGCCATTTACAAGGTTTTCTTTTATACACAGAAGTGAGTCTGTAACTTCTATCCACCATCTTTTACACGTTACAAAAACAGAAATTATTCCACGGAACAGAAGGCGTAATGAAGAAGAAACTTTTTCAGTTTGTTTTCACACTTAACTTTGCTATCAGTTCAAATGGCTCTGAGCACTATGGGACTTACCATCCGAGGTCATCAGTAACCTAGAACTTAGAACTACTAAAGCCTAACTAACCTAAGGACATCACACACATCCATGCCCGAGGCAGGATTTGAACCTGCGACCGTAGCGGTCGCGCGGTTCCAGACTGAAGCGCCTAGAACCACTCCGTCACACCGGCCGGCTTTGCTATCTGTCACACATTTTGTATCACTGTGTACTAGATCAAAAATTTTGGTGGTAGCAATGTGTACACACTTCTGTGCTAAAGCAACATTACTGTGGAGAAGTGAGTGTTGTTTTTCCTTCTGTTAATGTAATTATGTACATCACACTTCGTTTTGAACCGCAGTGGATTATTTACAACAGACTTCGTGAGGGAATATACTGTGAAGCAGTAGTCGAATGCGTAATCCCTTGAAAGATGTTTGCAAGATGATGACTGAGTGAGGTGGCGCAGTGGTTAGCACACTGGACTCGCGTCCGGCCATCCTGATTTATGATTTCTTTGATTTCCCCCAAACGGTCCAGGCAAATGCCGGGATGGTTCCTTTGAAAGGGCACGGCCGACTTCCTTCCCCGTCCTTCCCTAATCCGATGAGACCGATGACCTCGCAGTTGCCGGCCGTTGTGACCAAACGGTTCTAGGCGCTTCAGCCCGGAACCGCGCTGCTGCTACGGTCGCAGGTTCGAATTCTGCATCGAGCATGGATGTGTGTGATGTCCTTAGGTTAGTTAGGTTTAAGTAGTTCTAAGTTCTAGGGGATTGATGACCTCCGATGTTAAGTCCCACAGTCCTTAGAGCCATTTGAACCTCGCAGTTTGGTCTCTTCCCCCAAACAACCCAACCCAACCCAAGATGATCGCAGGTGTGCACCACGTATTATTCTTACAGTACGTTTTTGAGCAATGAAGAATTTTCTTTGTAAAGATGAATTCCCTCAGAACATAATTCCATTTGACATTACTGAATGAAAATATGCGAAGTATGCAAAATACTCTCCCAAAGATTTTCAATGATTCCAAATGCAAATGTGGCTGAATTATGTTGTTTTATGACTTAAAAATGTTTTTTCTGGTTTAAATTATTATCAGTATGGAACCTAAGTTTTTTCAAGGTCCGACCATAGTTATTATTTCCCCATCAACGTATTACACTTTTCATTAGTGTAGTAGTCTAGATGCGCAGAACTGAATATGTTGTGTCCTTCTGTAGTTGACAGCGTGGCCATTTGCAAAAAAACACTCAACAACACTTTTAAGAACTTTATTCACCATTCCTTCTGCTTTTGTAGTGGTACACTGAGGTGACAAAGAGTCATGGGATACTTCCCAAAAATGTGTCGTAACTCCTTTTGCCCGGCGTAGTGCAACAGTTGGACGTGGCATGGACTCAACAAGTCGTTGGAAGTTCCCTGCAGAAATACTGAGCAATGTTGCCTCTATCGCCATCCATAATTGCAAAAGTGTTGCCGGTGCAGGATTTTGTGCACGAACTGACCTGTCGATAATGTCCCATGAATGGTCTATGGGATTCACGTTGGGATATCTGGGTGGCCAGATCTTTTGCTAGAATTGTCCAGAATGTTCTTCAAACCAATTGCGAAAAATTGTGGCCCATTGATACGGCACATTATCATCCACTAAAAAATTCATCGTTGTTTGGGAACATTAAATCCATGAATGGCTGCAAATTGTCTCCAGGTAGCCGAACTTAAGCATTTCCAGTCGATGATCGGTTCAGTTGCAAATACAGCCCACGTCATTATGGAGCCACAGCCACCACCAATTTGCACAGTGCCTCGTTGTCAATTTGAGTCCATGTCTTTGTGATGTTGCGCCACAGTCGAACCGTACCATCAGCTCCTACCAACTGAAACCGGGACTTATCCGACCAGGTCACTGTTTCCCAGTCGTCTAGGGTCCAACCGATGTGGTCATGAGCCCAGGAGAGGCGGCGGCCGAAGTGGCCGAGTGGTTCTAGGCGCTACAGTCTGGAACCGCGCGACCGCTACGGTCGCAGGTTCGAATCCTGACTCGGGCATGGATGTGTGTGATGTCCTTAGGTTAGTTAGGTTTAAGAAGTTCTAAGTTCTAGGGGACTGATGACCTCAGAAGTTAAGTCCCATAGTGCTCAGAGCCATTTTGAGCCAGGAGAGGCGCTGAGGGCGATGTCGTGCTCTTAGCAGACGCACTCTGCGGTTATTTCACGCAGTATTGCTCGGATGCCAGCACTGACAAATCTATGCAAATGCCGCTTTTCTCGGTCTTTAAGTGAAGGCCGTCGACCACTGCGTTGTCAGTGGTGAGAGATAATGTCTGAAATTTGGTATTTTCGGCACAATCTTGACACTGTAGATCTCGAAACACTGAATTCCAAAATGCTTCAAATGGCTCTAAGCACTATGGGACTTAACACCTGAGGTCATCAGTCCCCTAGACTTAGAACTACGTAAACCTAACCAACCGAAGGATATCACACACATCCATGCCCGAGGCAGGATTCGAACCTGCGACCGTAGCAGCCGCGTGGTTCAGGACTGAAGCGCCTAGAACCGCTCGGCCACAGCGTCCGGCTACTGAATTCCCTTATTGTTTCCGAAATGGAATGTCCCATGCGTCTATAATCCGTTCAGCATAAGAATAAACCTGATGTAAAGAAACACAAACGCGATGATTGGTCAGAAGCCGTAGAACACGTACACTGGTGGTGTTACGCTCTTGAAAGTAGGCCCTACTTCCGTATTAGATATATAATTAATAAATTATGTTAAATGAAACCTTTAAAATATTCAAATGTAGTAACAACCATCAACGTTTTTCTTAATCACGCTTTAGCTACGTATTTTTTATTTCAAAAATCGTGTACAATCAATGCCTCTGCAGCGTTGTGGTCTGATTGTCGTGCTGTTAATGCGCAGTATGAAAATGGCTGAGGCTGCTTTCCGTTTCGTAGTGAAACACGCGCGTGCAACACGGTTAAAAAGTGCCGAGAAAGAGGCTGTTCTTAATGCTATTCATAAATTTACGGAGATAATAGGCGTTGAAGTTATCCCACCGTTGTATATAATGCAGTTGATAAACGTGTAGCGTAATTGGTAGCGTAATGGAATGTGAACCAAATGCGGTACGTACGTTCCTATCTCCTCAGTATCAATTTTTTTCTCGTTCTGGCCGGCCGAGGTGGCCGAGCGGTTTTAGGCGCTTCAGTTTGGAACCGCGCGACCGCTACGGTCGCAGGTTCGAATCCTGCCTCGGGCATGGATGTGTGTGATGTCCTTAGGTTAGTTAGGTTTAAGTAGCTCTAAGTTCTAGGGGACTGACGACCTCAGATGTTAAGTCCCATAGTGCTCAGAGGCATTTTGATACCTAAAGCTCGTAATTATAAAACTCATGATCATTTTTTATAAATAATGAACGTCCACATTGGACGCGAAATTCCCCTTTCCATTTCAAATACTAATTTTTAATTATCGATGTTTTATGGAAGACTTCATAAAAGTTGTTTAAATTCAGAAAACATAACAATTTAATTTTTAATGCAAAACTGAAAAACCAAATCCTCTTCATTTGGACTATGTTCATCGTTCTGTACCACAGAGGTAGGTAAGTATCGTAAGAACATGAAAAACAATCATTTTCACAGCATCGAGCACATCATACAAATGATGCATTTTTACATTTTCTATTGTACCATTACAATAAGAACACAACAGAAGCGATCTGGAGCCAAGCTGTTGGATTTGGCCCGAGAAGTAACGAGACTGTTAAGCTGCCAGACGTACTGGAACTAACGCACGCAGTTTTTCCACACGTCACTGCCGAACGCTGGCGGGATATAGAACGGCTCGTCATAAAAGAAGAAGAGAAAATGCTGCGCCTGGTTGGCTTCGTGGATTCAGTTGTTAATAGGCTCGTCAGAAACATAGCAGGTGACACTTCCAGGACTGAAATGTATTTCTCGGATTCGGACAAGGAAGGAGCTCTAAGAGATTACCAGACGACTGACTGTAAGTAATACCTTCAATGGCTTCAATATTTTACTATACGGTGGAATCCTTCAATTCTCTCTTACGTTACACATAGCTTACGCAGCAAAATTACCCTGTGGTTAAGTCAGGAATTTTCATCATTCTTGTTTTTAATTACAATAGTACGTTAGCTAAAAACATTAACTTGTTGCAGTTTCCGTTTAGTAGTCTAATGAGCGTATTGTGGGAGATTTACAGTGTGTTATTTCATTCTGCTTAAAAATTAAATGGCATTCGAAGCTGTATTGTTCCACTGCTCGTCCCTTTTTACGTGTAAACCGGCTAGTGCTCTCCAAATTGAATGCGCCGGAAAAGCTGTTGTCCCGTATTATCGCCAAGTCGACGTGCGCGTAACGCACAGCACTATACGTATCCTTACTCGTATTATCGTACTTGACAGTATTCGAGACAGCTTTGCTGCAATCCCACCTGAAACGGAAATCCAATGAGGTTCCAACAAACGCGGAAGAATACATAGTGCAAAGTTTACAGCAGGTTTATTCTTATGATTAACGGATTATAACTCCAACCACCATTCCGTGTTCAGTGTCTGTTAATTCCCGTCGTACGGCCACAATCACGTCGCAAACGCTTTGACGTGAATCACCTGGCGTGAGTACAAATAGCAGCTCCGCCCTTTTATACCTTGTGTACGCAATATTACTGCCATCTGTATATGTGCATATCGCTATCCCGCGCCTTCTGTCACCTCAGTGACTGACTGGACTGATTGCGATACTATTGACGTCCAGAAAAGAACAACTAATTCTGCTTGTTGTGGATTAGACAGAAGGAATACATACATAGTAACAACCGTAAGTTTGTGTACTGCAGTTGAAATTGGTGTTCCATTTTCCAGCACACTTGTCAGAAAGGTACACTAAATGATTTACACTTCTTTATCATGTTAATTGGAGTTTGGAATATATGGTGTGGAACTAGCTGCGAGTTGAAAATTTCGGTCTGTCATGAAGTGCTTTTTTACTGTGTTCTTGAGACAATCAGTAAGAGGATGCACGGGCAAAAATGTTTAACTTGTAACAAATGTTCAACATAGCGTCTATTCTTGTAAATAGTAAAAACGTTTCAAGCCATAGAGCCATACTTCAGCGATTTTCCAGCAGAGTACCATGGAGTGGGGTCCTTTTTGCCTTGCACGAAGTCCGATCATCAACTCAATGCATAGCGCTTGTAGAGCTAGGAGGTAAAACTATAATGGGATATTTGCTATCATAAAAACGAGAATGCTGTTCGTTGCACATGTATACGTAAGGCGAGCATCGTTTGTTCAGTACAAAGAAATAGAAAGACAGCCAATTTTGTGGACACGAAACGGGAAATGCGGACGTATTTAAGAGAGTGTTAATTCAGGCTGATTGGTAACTTTGTTGAGGGTCTCTCAACGGAAAATTTGTGTACAAACGCTCGACTCTGGCCATGGTAAACATTGGGAGGGTGCTAAATGACTATTAGTGCCTTCACTCACCGAACACAAGAAATGACAAGTGGTTTCTCATCAGCGGGCTTAGAATTCGAAATAGATTTTCCAGTTTCTGTAGATGAGAGTTGCAGCTTAGTGACTGTGCACTTGTTCAAACAGGCATAGGCCTCGTATTAGTTCTCGAAGCTTGTAGCAAGTTAGCTGTGGCGTTTGATGGAAGGGTCAGTCGAATGATTCACTCGATACTGATTCACTTAATGCGAATCACTTGACATCAGCTGTAGCAGGTATAGAGTTTTTTTTTTCTTTTTTTTCTTATGGGACCAAACTCCTGAGGTCAACGGTGCTTAAGCTCACGTACTACTTAATTTAACTTACACTAGGGACCACACACACACACACACACACACACACACACACACACACACACACACACACACACATGCCCGAGGGAGGACTCGAACCTCCGACGCGCGGACCGCGACAAGGCGCCCTAGATCGCTCGACTACCCCGCGCGGTGGGTACTGGACCGACCAAACATTCCATATGTTCTTACATAGCAGTCCGGTGAATTCACCACCTAATGCTCGCAATGTTACTTGGATTCCCACACGCTGGCCGGGGTAGCCGAGCGGTTCTAGGCGCTCCAGTCTGGAGCCGCGCGACCGCTGCAGTCGCAGGTTCGAATCCTGCCTCGGGCATGGATGTGTGTGATGTCCTTATGTTAGTTAGGTTTAAGTATTCTAAGGTCTAGGGGACTGATGACGTCAGCAGTTAAGTCCTATAGTGCTCAGAGCCATTTGAACCATTTTTGGATTCCCACTACAGGAAGAACGAGACAACGAGGAATCAAGGCCAATGTTGTTATGTCGTGTTCCCGCATAGGCTTGTAATACTTACACGCATGTCTGAAAGAAGAGACCGTGTGAGACCTTAACTTTTCCCGGCGAATTGAATGTTCAAATAACTTACTGGTTTGCTGCCGAGTGACGTCATCGACCACCGCCGATATTTCGACAGGAGCACACCCTGTCATTCTCAAGGTGTGCTCCTGTCGAAATATCAGCGGCGGTCGACGACGTCACCCGGCAGCAAAACCGTAAGTTATTAGAAGAGACCTTGCTGACAGTCCACAGATGTACAAAATACTTGGAAATTAATTCTCTAAATGCAAATTCCTTGACGTCTTCTGTATTAGATATTGGTCTACTACTCGATAGTGACACTTGAAAATTTATGCTGGGTGGGGACTAGGAACCCTGATGTCCCACTTATCGCGAGTGATCATCTTAACCACTTCGGCCATCCGTGCACGCTTCCCAGACCTGTACCCATACGGCTAATATCAAGGAATTTGCAGTCAGCAAATTAATTTCGAATTATTTCGTGCAGCTGTGGATCGTCAACAGTATGTGTTGTTTCCGAAATGTGTGTAAGGAACGTTTCGTTATCACTGGACACAGAAACGGCTACACACTGTGTTCTGAGACGAATTTCTCTCTCTCTCTCTCTCTCTCTCTCTCTCTCTCTCTCTCTCTCTCTCTCTCTCTCTCTCCCCCCTCCCTCCCTCCCGCCCCTCTCCCTCTCCCCCTCCCCCTCTCCCCCCTCCTCCCTCCCCCTCTCTCTCCCTCTCCTTCTCACGCACGCGCATGAAACATTATCATGAGGTCATCGCTTTATAATGTAACACACATTACAAATCGTGTCATATCTCTTGAGTGTTACTTAAGCATGATTATTGATAGTAAAATTATTAATGAATGTATTAAACAGCTGGTATGTGTTTCTTGAAAATAAATGTATTCTTAAATGTTAAACTGCTTTCAGTGGGGAGGGAGGGGGGGGGAAGCTTCATTGTCAGATGTAGTGACATTTGAGGCAGACTATAGTTTTCTACTTTGCTCATCTCTTTATCTACTTTCGTATGAGTGCGCTGCTGCGGAGATAAAATGAGAACACGAACAAAAGAATCGATCCCGAAGACAGTGGAATCGTTTGATTCCGATAGTACTCCATTCCTAGAGAATCGCTGATTCTTGCAGTCGTGGAATCGGAATCTGCATCGGCACATGACTCATCTCTAATTAAAATTATTGTGGATAAACTTTTTTTACTCTAATATTTTTGCAGTAGTATAGTGCAAGCAAAAAATAGTATCTACAGACTGCCTACTTAATGTAAACTATACTTTACTCAAGATTTACTTTTAAACTTGAGTTTTGTTTCCTGTTTTTGTTATGCACTACCTCAGTTACGTTTACAGTCCAATTTATGTCCTATAATGACTCTTCCCTAAATGTCAAGCAGCTTTTTCAAAATGGTTACCCAACCACTATAGGAGCAGTGTTGTAAAACACCTTTTCCAGTATAAAATATCAGTGTAAAATTTCTTTATAAGTGCTGCTTATCAATTAATCTTTAAAATGCATTTTTGCATGGGCATTTACGAATTTTGTGCCTTTACCCAGGGTAGTTGCCCCAACTTATAAATGCCCAGGCATTTTACATCACTAGTCGTGGGGGAGATCGTGGAACCAGGAGCGTTTGCCGTAGCGGAAAACGCAGTACGTCTTGGTCGTCGCAGTAGTTTGGGTTGGTCATCACTTCCGATTTCTGATGACACACCGTGGGCACACTTTTGGGTGATCACACGTTTTCCGCTCCATAAACAGAGGTACCGTGCAGACGGGAGCCCTCTTGTGCGTACTACAATCTGTTTCGAGTGTAGCATCGGACGCAGCATGCGGTAGTTCTGAGGCGCTTCCGCAGTCGGCAGCAGAGGCCGCCCGCAGCCGGTCCGTTACAGCCTCTTACTCGGCCTCCGCGATCGTAATCGACAGCGGTACACGCGGACTCTCGATCGTAATCGACAGCCCTACAGGTCGACCTCCGACGTGCGCGCGCGCCTCCCACAAATGAGCGGCTTAGCGCTTCTATTATGATAACGAAGCGAATTACGGGCCGTACATCAGCGCCAGATCGCCGCTGTCATCCCCCGCCGCCGCTGCCGCCGCCGCAACGTCGCCAGTGGCCACCCACGCCCCAGTCAGCGGGGTTAAGCCGCTGCGGGCGGGCGGAAGCTGGGCTCCAGCCCTGTCACCTCCAAACGCACGTCCCGCGCCTTCCGGCAGATCGTTACTCTCGGCGTGTTACGGTAGGGCATAGTATCTTCCCAGGCCAAGGGTGGAACTAGAAGGGCAAGGTTCAGGCATGCTTACTCAAATACAGAGATTTGTAAACAAGTAGAATACGGCACTGCCGTCGGTAACGCTTCTATATGACAACAAGTGTCTGGTGCAGTTGTTAGATCGATTACTGCTGGCAGGTTCAAAAATGGTTCAAATGGCTCTGAGCACTATGGGACTTAACATCTGTGGTCATCAGTCCCCTAGAACTTAGAACTACTTAAACCTAACTAACCTAAGGACATCACACACATCCATGCCCGAGGCAGGATTCGAACCTGCGACCGTAGCAGTCGCGCGGTTCCGGACTGAGCGCCTGAACCGCTAGACCACCGCGGCCGGCTGCTGGCAGGTTATCAACATTTAAGTGAGTCTGAACGTGATGTTACAGTCGGCGCACGAGTGATGGAACACAGCATCTCGGAGGTAGCAATGAAATGGTAATTTTCCCGTACGGCCATTTCACGAGTGTACCGCGAATACCAGGAATCCGGTAAAACATCAGGTCTCCGACATCGCTGCGGCCGAAAAAAGATCCTGCGAGAACGGGACCGACGACGACTGAAGAGAATCGTTCGACCTGAGAGAAGTGCAACCTTTCCGCATATTGCAGCAGAATTCAATGCTGCGCCAAAACAAGTGTCAGTGTGCGAACCATTCAACGAAACATCATCGATATGGTCTCTCGTCTACCCTTGATGACTGCATGACACAAAGCTTTACGCCTTGCCTGGGCCCATCAACAACGACATAGGACTGTTGATGACTGGAAAGTTGTTGCCTGGTCGGACGAGTTTCGTTTCCAATAGTATCGAGCGGATGGACCTATACTGCTATGGAGACAACGTCATGAATCCATGGACCCTGCATGCCAGCAGGGTACTGTTCAAGCTGGTGGAGGCTCTGTAAAGAGGTGGGGCGTGTGCAGTTGGAGTGATTTGGCACTCCGGGTACGTCTAGATACGACTCTGACAGGTGACACGTACGTAAGCATCCTGTCTGATCATCTGAATCCATTCATGTCCATTGTGCATTCCGACGGACTTGGGCAATTCCAGCAGGGCAGTGGGACACTCTAGACATCCAGAATTTGTACAGAGTGACTCCAGGAACACCCTTTTGAGTTAAAACACTTCTGCTGGCCACCAAAATCCCCAGACATGAACATTATTGAGCATATCTGGGATGCCTTGCAGCATGCTGTTCAGAAGAGGTGTCCACCCCTCCGTAATCTTACGGATTAACGGGCGTCCGCAGCTCGTGGTCGTGCGGTAGCGTTCTCGCTTCCCACGCCCGGGTTCGATTCCCGGCGGGGTCAGGGATTTTCTCTGCCTCGTGATGACTGGGTGTTGTGTGATGTTCTTAGGTTAGTTAGGTTTAAGTAGTTCTAAGTTCTAGGGGACTGATGACCATAGATGTTAAGTCCCATAGTGCTCAGAGCCATTTGAACCATTTTTCTCCGTCGTTTCCAGGTCCCCAGTTAACATACAATACAATACCAGTTTCTTTGGCTCTTCAATTTATATAGGACAAAAGGGAGAACATTTATGGAATATTCCGTCGGTTCTTGGAGGAACATAGACATTTTAATAACTTCAATACGAAGTATTAATGTTCCCCTATAATATTTATTTGTTCGTTATGAATCGGCATGTTGGCTTCTTAGGCCATCGCAGATAACTTAATGCTAAACAGATAGTCCACAAAACTTCAGCGAGAATTCGTAGCTGTACAAAGATATGTGACATTTTATGACTATATTGATACAAAACACGAGCATGATGTTATACCTCAAGAGACTCTAAACAAATAATTCTTATATTACAGTATATTCAGATATTACAATTATGTGAGTGTATAAAACAGAAATGTTGTACAAGTGAGTAATGGCACAGATTACTACCCCATATGAACAATCTAGTGAATGTGATGAACAGATGGAACAAACGCAAACCTGTCACATGTGCTAGTAGCTCATTCACTCTTTAATTATGCAGTAAATATTTTACCCTAATTGTTTATCTTCTGTGTAACTTTTTGATTCGTGTTACATGTATATTGTCAACGTATGAACACATCTGCAACTCGCAGTCTTCACTTGTATTCATTTACCGAGCGAGGTGGTGCAGTGGTTAGACACTGGACTCGCATTCGGGAGGACGACGGTTCAATCCCGCGTCCGACCATCCTGATTTAGGTTCTCCGTAATTTCCCTAAATCGCTTCAGGCAAATTCCGGGATGGTTCCTTTCAAAGGGCACGGCCGACACGAAACAGTGCATTGATTGTATCCTACAACATAACAACATTTAAGTTTCATAACCTTTTCGTCACCGCTACTACATTTCCGTTATTAGCCGGCCGAAGTGGCCGTGCGGTTAAAGGCGCTGCAGTCTGGAACCGCAAGACCGCTACGGTCGCAGGTTCGAATCCTGCCTCGGGCATGGATGTTTGTGAGATCCTTAGGTTAGTTAGGTTTAACTAGTTGTAAGTTGTAGGGGACTAATGACCTCAGCAGTTGAGTCCCATAGTGCTCAGAGCCATTTGAACCATTTTTTCCGTTATTTCCGCCAGCACCACGAACACAGTGCGTAACTCCACTTTTTTTAAGACCTGATGTTTCTGTAACACCTCCATCTGATAACGAGCCTGCAGTGGTTGAAAACTAGTTAGGTGTACAGAAAATAAATTGTAACAAAAAATTTAAAAAAAAACGACTGGCTGCATATCGTACCCAAGTAAATTGCCTGTTTAAATTACAGTTGCAGTTCGCCATCCACAGTGGATGTAGTGAATCATCTCAGAGATTTGCTGAAGCTGTTTCTCTGACTTCAAATAGTCGACTGGTCCTGGAGAACACTTCATCTCATTGCATTCCATATGTGCATATCAACTGGGATGATCTCGATACCTAAGAAACGTCAACATTACTAAAACTCGATTTTGCAGCGCCTGTGTTGTTAAGAATTACGATGCAATGTACCTTCAGACATGCATAAGTGTCCGAAGGAACAGGCACTGCGGTGACTAAAGCCAGTATGAAATACATGAGATGTACTCGCAGTTGCGAATGTGGACAATCATTGGCTGTATAATGGAATGACGACAATGAAGATTTGTGCCGGGCTGGGTCTCGAACCCGGATTTATCGCTTGTCGCGAACGGTCGCCTTGCCATTTGGCTACCCAAACAGGACTCACAGGCATGCCCAAACTTCCATTCGTCGTCAACCATGTGTCAAAAACCTATACTTCCAGTATGTATGTATGTTTAGTCCCGTACAGAGGAGACAGTTTACTTCAAAGTTGCTTCTCCGATGTCGGCGGATATATACGATACTGCAGTGCATGCATGCATCCACGTTCTAAGGTACATTTCATCGTAATTCGTAATAACAGAGGCACTGCAATGTCGTATTTATTCGGCGACACCGGGCAAGCGATTTTCGAACAAAATGTCTCCCCTCTACGGGAATATTCACAATGGATGCACGAGTACGGCTTGTAGACGCGTGGTTGACAACATATGGAAGTTGGCGTCTGGTTGTGAGTCGTGCAGGGATAGCCTAATGGCAGCCAGCACGGTAGCTCACCGTGTTCGGTCAGAGGGTTAACCGCCGTCTGTAATAAAAAACTGAGTTAATGGAGTGACATGAACTTGAACAAGCGTCATGGGACGTCCGCCCCGAACAAATAGAACGAACAGTTGTAGGGAAGCAGCCTACTAACGCCTTACAAAATTCTCGCCAGTCTTTCCATTGTGTGCCAGTCTAGTCCGCTGTAACTAGCTCTGACGTCATAAATGTTGCGCAATACTTTAAAAATCAAGTAAATAACATGAAACGGTTCTAGTATGTCAGGAGTAATATTAAATCAATATGTGTTGAATATCAGTTCAATAACTTTAACCATTTTCGAAATTTGGACGTTTTTCTGTAAAAATCATTGGCGCAACAGAAGAGAGCTAGAAACTTAAAAATTTTTATTTAGATTCCTTTTTCATAATAATTTAGTAGAAACAGTATTTTGGATCTCACAAATTAAAAATTTTAGTTGTAATTCATAATTTTCTGGTTTTTGTCTTAGAAATTAAAGAAGCAAGATAGATTAAGTAGGCGAATAAATAAAGCTAGGATGCTTAAATTTAAGTTGAAGGGAGATCCGCTATAATCATAAAGATGTGAGAAGTTTAAATTGAATAACTATAAAACTATAGTGATAGCGTAACTCCAAAGGGCAAGTTCAGAGCTCGTCTACTGCGTGCAGTGTAATTAAATTAATTCTCTCGCCCAAAATATTTAACTTAGCCACGTCAAACTTTTATTATGATTACTTACCTGTGTGCTGATTGCACATTTAAATTGAGAGCTTCATCGGCCATCAGCAAACGAAGCAATAATTTATTCAATAACTTAAAAGTGGTGAATTATTAGCCCAGCGGCTAGTCGGGAGAGCGGATTTAATCAGGCGTTCCCTTAGCCGTCAGCACCGCGGCTTTATATATAAGAACGCTGCGCGAGGAAGTAAGGCCCCAGTTCTCTCCAGACGCTGATTTGCGCACCATCTGTGTCGGGAGTCGCGTCTCAACGGTATCATTACTATAAACAGCCTCGGATGCCGTAATAAGTTACTCGGGATACGCGTAACCATGAAATCATTTTCGAGTGAAGTGCTAATTCTGGGATGACTTTAATGATCTATCTTCAGTTCGCGTATGTCGTATTTTCACGTGCCGCCGCGGGACAGACATTCTACCATTATTTAGCGTGGCGTTTGATGAACATTATCATCAAATTATGGCGAGCATTCACTTAAACCTTTAATTTGAACAGTTATAGTTGCATCAGCGCATTAGACTGTGAACTGCTCTGGTAGTTGGATTGTGTGGATTCTTTTTGGTCTGTGACTTTCAGAATAAAGTGAATTTTTTAGTGAGAGTGGTTTTTGATTATGAATCCCAGAACTCTCCTAATTCCTCAGAGCTATAAGCTGTAGCTATAAATGTATTTCTCAGATGAAGTGGGCACTAGGAATTCTAATTACAGGCTTCACGTTTTGCTAATCACTTTCTGGTTGCCAATATTGTAGTTAGAGAGCCAGTGTTGAGAACGGCAAAAGACAGCATAAATAATAAGAACATTTATATAACAATTAAATTTCGCCAGCCGCCCCACATATGGTCAATCGGCCGGGAAATGCATCTTTTCTACATTACATTAAATAACAACATAAAATCCACCAGCCGCCCCGCAATTGGTGCTAATCGGCCGTGAAAAACAAACAAAACATATAAACAACAAATAAAATCCACCAGCCGCTCCACACAGTCACGAACAAAATGAGATCGAGAAAGAAAATAAAATAAAAAATTGCAAGGCGACTGCTCGCGATAAGTGGGATATCCGGGTTCGAGTCCCAGTCGGACACAAATTTTCATTGTCATCAATCCATTGTATAGTTGATGGTTGTCCATATTCGTAACTGCAAATACATTTTATGTATTACTAAAAATCTGTTACATGCTTGTCTATTCACCTAGATCGATTTTTGAATCGAAAAGTTGAGCCTGTATCAACCAAGAGATTAGGATATTATTATTACTAGCGTATATAACGCATTTACAAGTTAATGTTTAAATTTGACAACTAGACTGAAGCGCACGGCATCACTTCATTCAGACCACGTTTAAAAGCGTAGAACGGTTAGTTCACAAACAATATGTCATGTTGAAACTTCCTGGCAGATTAAAACTGTGTGCCGGACCGAGACTCGAACTCGGGACCTTTGCCTTTCGCGGGAAAGTGCTGTACCACCTGAGCTACCCAAGCACGACACACGCCTCGTCCTCACAGCTGTAATTCTGCCAGTACCTCGTCTCCTACCTTCCAAACTTTACAGAAGCTCTTATGCGAAAGTTGCAGAACTAGTACTCCTGGAAGAAAGGGTATTGCGGAGACATGGCTTTGCCACAGCCTGGGGGATGTTTAGAGAATGAAATTTTCACTATACGGCGGAGTGTGCGCTGATATGAAACTTCGTGGCAGATTAAAACTATGTGCCGGACCGAGACTCAAACTCGGGACCTTTGCCTTTCGCGGGCGAGCGCTCTACCAACTGAGCTACCCAAGCACGACCCACGCCCCATCCTCACAGTTAATTCTATGTTGTTATTACATTTTAGATCGTTCCATACACATACTTTTAGATACATACATCAAAAAAGTTTTTCATCACCCCATTTCACGCAACTCCCGAAGACGGCCAATACCGCGGTTCGATCGCGTCCGCATTGTTACTTCGTGCTGGGAAGGGCTCCCAACAAGGGAAGTGTCCAGGCGTCTCGGAATGAACCAAAGCGATGTTGCTCGGACATGGAGGAGATACAGAGAGACAGGAACTGTCGATGACATGACTCGCTCAGGCCGCCCAAGGGCTGCTACTGAAGTGGATGACCGCCGCCTACGGGTTATGGTTCGGAGCAACGCCACAGTGTTGAATAATACTTTTCGTGCAGCCACAGGAAGTCATGTTACGATTCAAGCTCCGCTCAATAGGCTGCATAATGCGCAGCTTCACCCCCGACGTCCATGGCGAGGTCCATCTTTGCAACGGCGACATCATGCAGCGCGGTACAGATGGGCCCAACAACATGCCGAATGGACCGCTCAGGACTGGCATCAGGTTCTCTTCACCGATGAGTGTCGCATATACCTTCAACCAGACAATCGTCGGAGACATGTTTGCAGGCAACCCGGTTAGGCTGAAGGCCTTAGACTCACTGCCCAGCGAGTGCAGCAAGGTGGAGGTTCCCTACTGTTTTGGGGTGGCATTATGTGGGGCCGACGTACGCTGCTGGTTGCCATGGAAGGCGCCGTAACGGCTGTACGATAGGTGAATGCCATTCTCCAACCGATAGTGCAAGCATATCGGCAGCATATTGGCGAGGCATTCGTCTGCATGGACGACAATTCGAGCCCCCATCGTGCACATCTTCTGAATGACTTCATTCAGGATAACGACATCGCTCGACTAGAGTGGCCAATATGTTCTCCAGACATGAATCCTATCGAACATGCCTGGGATAGATTGAAAAGGCCTGTTTATGGACGATGTGACCCACCAACCACTCTGAGGGATCTACACCGAATCGTCGTTGAGGAGTGGGACAAACTAGACCAACAGTGCCTTGATGAACTTGTGGATAGTATGCCACGACGAATACAGGCATGCATCAATGCAAGAGGACGTGCTACTGGTATTAGAGGTACCGGTGTGTATAGCAGTCTGGACCACCACCTCTGAAGGTCTCGCCGTGTTGTTGTTGTTGTCTTCAGTCCTGAGACTGGTTTGATGCAGCTCTCCATGCTGCTCTATCCTGTGCAAGCTTCTACATCTTCCAGTACCTACTGCAACCTACATCCTTCTGAATCTGCTTAGTGTATTCATCTCTTGGTCTCCCTCTACGATTTTTACCCTCCACCCTGCCCTCCAGTACTAAATTGGTGATCCCTTGATGCCTCAGAACATGTCCTACCAACCGATCCCTTCTTCTAGTCAACTTGTGCCACAAACTCCTCTTCTCCCCAATTCTATTCAATACCTCCTCATTAGTTATGTGATCTACCCATCTAATCTTCAGCATTCTTCTGTAGCACCACATTTCGAAAGCTTCTATTCTCTTCTTGTCTAAACTATTTATCGTCCACGTTTCACTTCAATGCATGGGTACACTCCATACAAATACTTTCAGAAACGACTTCCTGACACTTAAATCTATACTCGATGTTAACAAATCTCTCTTCTTCAGAAACGCTTTCCTTGCCATTGCCAGTCTACATTTATTACTAGCCACAAGAATGTGACACTATGGCCTATTTTAGCTTTCTAGATAACAGGCTGCAGTGCGAAGAACAAATAAATAAATACACCTTGTCCACCCGTAATATCGGTACATCCACTGGCGCTGGAATGTCACAGCGAGTTGCCGCAGATTTGATCCTCGGAACAGGCAAACAACTAAGTATACTTAATGAATTGCATTAATTTACTTCACAGTCAGCTTGGCAGTCGTTCTCTTTTACTTTCAAATGCAAATAATATACTGAAGTGAATCGTTTAACTACAGGGAAAGTTATGCAGACAGAAGGCCGGCCTCGATCGTAATAGGTACGCACTGACGAGTTACATAATTCATAAGCTACTTGACGTCAGAAGTCTTAATTGCATACCGTGGAACATTTTTTTTTCTTTATACATCGCAAACACTAAATAAACATGCGCTACAAATCGCAATGAACCATAATTAAGTGTACAGGCGACGTCGATATAGGCATTGTTAACAACTGCTATAAAAAAAGATCCTGATGATGTTAGATTATTAGCCGAACGCTTCAAGCCAGCTCACTTGCGCCGGCCAGTGTGGCCGTGCGGTTCTAAGCGCTTCAGTTTGGAACCGCGTGACCGCTACGGTCGCAGGTTCGAATCCTGCCTCGGGCATGGATGTGTGTGATGTCCTTAGGTTAGTTAGGTTTAAGTAGTTCTAAGTTCTAGGGGACTGATGACCTCAGTAGTTAAGTCCCATAGTGCTCAGAGCCATTTGAACCAGCTCACTTGCCCGCACAAATCAGCCGATTCCTGCGGTAACATCCGCGTATAAGCGCTCGTTTGCTTATCAGAATTTTTTTGTCGACGTCTGGCAACATCTCCTGACAGTTTGGCTTCGCGGGTAACAAACAGGATGGTGGCGTACGTTGCCGGAATACTAGAATCTGTCATTGCATGCCTTTAGCGTAAAGACCTGCAGTGTGGCGCACTGGCAGTATGCGTGAGGGGTGATAGTCAGAACCCCGTCCGGTCATTCAAATTACACTACTGCCCATTAAAATTGCTACACCAAGAAGAAATGCAGATGATAAACGGGTATTCATTGGACAAATATATTATACTGGAACTGACATGTGATTACATTTTCACGCAATTTGGGTGCATAGATCCTGAGAAATCAGTACCCAGAACAACCACCTCTGGCCGTAATAACGGCCTTGATATGCCTGAGCATTGAGTCAAACAGAGCTTGGATGGCGTGTACAGGTACAGCTGCCCAGGCAGCTTCAACACGATACCACAGTTCATCAAGAGTAGTGACTGGCGTATTGTGAAAAGCCAGTTGGTCGGCCACCATTGACCAGACGTTTTCAATTGGCCAGAGATCTGGAGACTGTGCTGGCCAGGGCAGCAGTCGGACGTTTTCTGTATCCAGAAAGGCCCGTACAGGACCTGCAACATGCGGTCGTGCATTATGGTGCTGAAATGTAGGGTTTCGCAGGGATCGAATGAAGGGTAGAGCGACGTGTCGCAACACATCTGAAATGTAGCGTCCACTGTACAAAGTGCCGTCAATGCGAACAAGAGGTGACCGAGACGTGTAACCAATGGCACCCCATACCATCACGCCGGGTGATACGCCAGTATAGCGATGACGAATACACGCTTCTAATGTGCGTCCACCACGATGTCGCCAAACACGGATGCGACCATCATGATGCTGTAAACAGAACCTGGATTCATCCGAAAAAATGACGTTTTGCCATTCGTGCACCCAGGTTCGTCGTTGAGTACACCATCGCAGGCGCTGCTGTCTGTGATGCAGCGTCAAGGGTAACCGCAGCCATGGTCTCCGAGCTGATAGTCCATGCTGCTGCAAACGTCGTCGAACTGTTCGTGCAGATGGTTGTTGTCTTGCAAACGTGCCCATCTGTTGACCTAGGGATCGAGACGTGGCTGCACGATCCGTTACAGCCACGCGGATAAGATGCCTGTCATCTCGACTGCTAGTGATACGAGGCCGTTGGGATCCAGCACGGCGTTCCGTATTACCCTCCTGAACCCACCGATTCCATATTCTGATAACAGTCATTGGATCTCGACCAACGCGAGCAGCAATGTCGCGATACGATACGATAAATCGCAATCGCGATAGGCTAGAATCCGACCTTTATTAAAGTCGGAAACGTGATGGTACGCATTTCTCCTGCTTACACGAGGCATCACAACAACGTTTCACCAGGCAATGCCGGTCACCTGCTGTTTGTGTATGAGAAATCGGTTGGAAACTTTCCTCATGTCAGCACGTTGTAGGTGTCGCCACCGGTGCCAACCTTGTGTGAATGCTCTGAAAAGCTAATCATTTGCATATCACAGCATCTCCTTCCTGTCGGTTAAATTTCGCGTCTGTAGCACTTCATCTTCGTGGTGTAGCAATTTTAATGGCCAGTAGTGTAGGTTTCCGTAAACACCATCAGGTGATTCTGGGATGAGCTTTTCAGCAGAGACACTGCTGAAGTCCTCCACCATCGCTGACTGTCTGCGCTCAGTCTCTAATGGCCGGAGTGCCCATAGGACGTTAAACTTCATTCTCTTCTTTTTTAAATTCGGCCTAAAATTCCGAAAAGCCCAGCTGCGAATAAATGGTCACTAAACCTGGAGTTCAGCAAATTCGGGATATTTTCTTTTGTGTAGACTTTACACCTTGCCAGATCAATCAAAGAGAATTTGTTTTATTTGTATTAATTTGTACTTTGAAGACACATCATGCACTCACCACTTTATAACATGGCAATGTATATGATGATTATAACGATTTGTAAGGACGTAGAGACCACCTAACGACACATCATGGACATTGGCAACAAATATCTACAGGACGAACAAGAAGTCCAGCAACAAAGTTGCGGAGGTTATTCAGCGATATTACCTGAGATTTTTGGTACAACGGAACGTGGTCGCCGAGGAGTCGTTACAGAGTAATTGAATTTCGCTTGACACCCCACTCCTGTTTATGTCTGTTGCCTGCACAACAGTGCAGTTGTCCAGGGTATGTGTTGTGAGTGTTGTTGGGAAACAACCTAGTTTCATTCACTCACGGGACTTGCTGTTGACAACAGTAATGTCCACTTTACTCTACACCCTCAAACTTGCCTTCAATACTGCTCGCTTCTGTCTTGAGTTTTTTTTTTTTTTTCGTCAGTGTTAGATGTACGTTAACAGTGATACAAAGCAGTACGGGCGATCTGGTTACGAAGAGTTGGAGAATATGCCCCTCATGTATCGACTCCCCGAGTGCATCGGAAGAACGACACGACGATAGTTTGCTAAGCTGTTTCCGAAAACAATTTTATGGCTACATGCTTCAATCCTTTCTGTGCAAGAGTAAGGTTAAGTTGTTGATAGTGGACGCTATTTTTGTTGCCAGTGTCATATTCATGAGTGATACTATTGTTTTTCTTTAAAAAAATTGTGGCCTATTCTTCACAACAAACTGCACAAGAGAGTAAGGCTGTTGTTAGTGTGCTTAAATTTTTAAACATTCGCATACATGAAGTTCGACGAAGGAAACCATATATTGTCGTTACCGCGTGTTTCTGTGTAATGAATACTTTGTGTGTTTGGGTAAAACTGCACCATAAAATCCTTTCTTAAGTCAGCAGTGCATGAGAATATGCAAAGTAAGTAATTTTCTAATACTTTCATAAACAAAATCAGAAATTACTCGTAGAGAAAAAGTTGCCGAACACGTGCATTTGAGAATATCTATAAATTATGATTTTCAATTCAATTTCTGATCGTTGTGTACAATGAGGGTTATTATTTTTTTCTATTCGCCAATTTACCACTTACTATCACGTACAGTTTCATTTCTTCTTTGTCTTAAGTTTTCCCTTTCTCCAGTACTCCTTCATAAAGACGCTGTGCTGTTACTTCTGTTCATCCGTCCAGGCTCTTCCAGTCTTCTTAGTTCTTTCGAATTTAAATCCTTCCAATTTTTGAGTCCATATTTAACATCTGAACTTCCTGAATATTGAACCTTTCCAGATCTTTACGAGCTTCCTTACTCCACGTCGTTGTTGTCTTCTTTTTCCACCGGTAATCGAACATCCTTCTGGTTAGTCTGCTTTTGTCCATTCTGTACAGGTGTCCTAGAAATGATACCATCATCTTTTTTATGGTCTCTGAGTTTTCTACACCTTTTTGTAGATTTCGCTGTTGCTCCGAAGTTTCCAGTCAGTTTCAGCCTCGATTGGACCTATGATTTTCCGAAATATACGTCTTTCTAGTATCTCCAGCTTTTCCAACTTGTAATTCATATTATTATTATTATTACTATTATTGCTATGGAATTTGGACTTTAGTTTTCTCTTAATTAAGCGATGGACTGTTTACCGAGAACCAGTCAATAACGCTTCTCAATATTTCATTTATTGATCCTACTGTTGTTGCAACTCTCTTCGGATTGGTTGCGTTGCTTGCGTTATTAGAAAAGAGCATTATTTCTGCTCTATCTGAGTAAGATGGGAAGGTCATTTATTTACAAGGTATTAAAAATGTATTCCATATCATGAGAGGTTGTTGTATGGACCAAAAGAAGACATAAATGACCTGTAAATGTGGGATCCAAAATGGATATTTTGAAGCCATGAACATTTGTTAATCTTCGATACCGTGAAACACATGTCTTCTACTGAACAAATGCTCATAGCTCTTAAGGTAAGCGATTGAGAATACTTTTTTTCTGGGTATTTTTTCTTGTTTTGCTCCAGACGACCAGCACTTAACATATAGGATACTTTTCTCACTTTTTTAAACCACTGTGTATAGCAAGGGCTGGAGTGGTCCCGGAATAAGAAGTTAATCGCTTGTTCATTGTACCTCAAAAGGCGTAAACGTTTTCTCGAAAAAGAGAAATGTGATTTGCAGTGTCACTTCCCAACAAGAGAACACGAAAAAACCGTAGGACGTAAAACTTTGTCATTCAGATATTTTAACAACATACCGTCGAGGTCGACGACACGTCGACGTCATTAGACAGAGCGCTAACCCATTTTCCCTATACACGAACGTTCTCGCTGCAGTCGGTTAATGTGTGCGGGGAAGTGAACGAACATGGCCGTTGTTGGCGAGTCCTCGTGACATTAATCTTGTTTAACTTAGGGAAATGCGACTAGACCGTGTATAACGGCATTTGGTTTCCGTACAAAATGTAGATACTTTTTCACTCCCTGTATTCTACGCCTGCTACCTTCAGAAATTCGGAGACTATATTCCAGACAACATTATTAAAGGCTTTCTCTAAACGCACAAATAGTATAAAAGTATTTGTACGACCATCCTTTTGACAGGAAGTATTGGGGATGACGGCCGTTCATTATTGTGAGAAAATGAAACGCCTACAGCCGCTCTTATGATTTTATTTATTTCGTAGCTACCAGTTTCGGCACTTCAATGCGCCATCTTCAGGCTGTAGTTGACGCTGAAGGGGTTGACACGATTCCTATATATACCGTATCAGTGACTAACATAATTGGTTACGCAGACTATCTGAAAGCTTTGGTGTCAGCACTCCAGTCATTGTTTAGGGAAAGCATGGATAACCTGAATCAGGAATGCCACACGCATGTTTTAACTAATACCGAGCCCAGAGTCTTGACTTCAGCGCCCGCTCGTTCGCCACTGGCGTGGTTCGCGTGGTGAATCCGCTCTCTTTACCGGTGTGGCATGATCGTAAACACAGCACTATTATTACAGACGGACGCATATAAACGCCAGCCGGGGAACATGCGGAAGAACTCAGAACAAAAAAGGAAGGAAGAGACTCTGAAATATCGAAATCTCGTCCCTCGGGCGGTAACTATGACTGGGCGGTGGTTTGGTTATGAATGAAGAGAAACTGACGGTCGGTCTTGCGACGGCGCCATGCTTAAGGGAGCGAGAGAGGAGCGGTGGGTGGCTGGCAGCCCGGCCTACCGTGGTGGAATAATGACTTAATACGCCTGTCGGACCGCCCCGACCACCCTACTGTGCATAATGCGCCGAAAGGAGGAAGGTGGGCCGGCTGTAATCGGCCCGATAGAACACGTGTTCTCAGCCACCGCGCCCAGCTCTTAGACTCCTAGCGTCCTCTGCCGCCCGAAGCTGAATCCTGCCTCTGTGTTGCCCCAGCACCGATGACGGAGGGGGATCAAGCGGGGACACCCATACCTTCCTGGAATCTGAGGTACAGACGTTTTATTCGTTACAGAATTGGGGTGACTAGAACAGGGGAGATAAATACAGTAGAAGACGAATAGGTAGCTTTGAGGGATGAAACAGTGAAGGCAGCAGAGGATCAAATAGGTAAAAAGACGAGGGTTAGACGAAACCCTTGGATGACACAGAAGATATACACTGAAGAGCCAAACAAATTCATACACCTGCCTAAAATCGTGTAGGATCCCCGCGAGCACACAGAAGTGCCGCAACACGACGTGGCATGGACTCGACTAATGTCTGAAGTAGTGATGGAGGAAATTGACTCCATTAATCCTGCAGGCCTGTCCATAAATCCGTTAGAGTACGAGGTGGGTGGATATCTCTTCTGAACAGCACGTTGCAAGGCATCCCAGATATGCTCAATAATGTTCATGTCTGGGAAGTCCGGTGGGCAGCGGAAATGTTTAAACTCGAAAGACTGTTCCTGGAGCCACTCTGTACAAATTCTGGACGTGTTGGGTGTCGCAATGTCCTGCTGGAATTGCCCACGTTCGTCGGAATCCACAATGGACATGAATGGAAGCAGGTGATCAGGCAGGATGCTTACGTACGTGTCACCTATCAGAGAGTCGTATCTACACGTACCTGGGGTCCGATATCACTACTACTGCACACTTCCCATGCCATTACAGAGCCTCCACCAGCTTGAACAGTCCCTCCTGGCATGCAGGGTACATGGGTTCATGACGTTGTCTCCATACCCGTACACGTCCATCCGCTCGATACAATTTGAAACGAGACTCGTCCGACCAGGCAATGTGTTTCCAGTCATCAACGGTCCAATGTCGTTGTTGATGCGCCCGGGCGAGGCGGAAAGCTTTGTGTTGTGCAGTCATCAAGGGTACACAAGTAGGCCTTCATCTCCGAAAGGCTATATCGATGATGTTTCATTGAGTGGTTTACACGCTGACACTTGTTGGTAGCCCAGCACTGAAATCTGCAGCAATTTGCGGAACGTTTGCACTTCTCTCACGTTGAACAATTGCCTTCAGTCGTCGTTGCTCTTGTTCTTGTAGAATCTTTTTACGGCAGCAGCGACGTCGGAGATTTGATGTTTTACCGGATTCCTGATACGGTACACTCATGAAGTGGTCGTACGGGAAAATCCACATTTCATCGCTACCGCGGAGATACTGTGTCCCATCGCTCGTGCGCCGACTACAACACCACTTCAAACTTATTTAAGTCTTGATAACCTGCCATTGTAGTAACAGTAACCGATCTAACAACTGCGCCAGACGCATGTTGTCTTATATAGGTTTTGCCGACCGCAGCGCCGTTTTCTGCCACTTTACATATCTCTGTATATCAATACGCACGCCTATACCAGTTTATTTGGCGCTTCAGTGTATAAAACTGCAGAAAATCAAGCAGGCGAAAGGGAATACATGCATGTAAAAAATGAGTCTGATAAGGAATGCAAAATGGCTAAGCAGGGATGGCTAGAAGACAAATGTAAGGATTTAAAAGCACTGATCACTTAGCGAAAGATAGATACCACCTACAGGACCATTAAGGAAGCCTTCGGATGAAAGAGAAGCATCTGTATGACTATCAAGAGCTCAGACGGGAAACCCCTCCTAAGCAAAGCAGGAAATATGATAGGTAGAAGGAGTATCTAGAGGATCTGTACAAGGGAGATGAAATTGAAGGCAATGTTATAGGACTGAAAGAGTACTTAGATGAAGATGAGATGGAAGATCCGAGAATTCGATAGAGCAGTGAAAGACCTAAGTCGAAACAAGTCCCTGGAAGTTAACAATATTCCGTCAGAACTAGTTATAACCTCGGGAGAGCCAGCCATGACAGAATTCTTCCATTTGGTGTACAAGATGAATAAGACAGGCGAAATGCTCTCAGACTTCAAGAATTTCAGTTCCAAAGAAAGTAGGTGCTGACAAATGTGAAGATTGCCGAAGTATCAGTTTAATAAGTTATGGTTGCAAAATACTAACACGAATTCTTTACAGAATCCTGGAAAAACTGGTTGAACCCGACCTCAGGGAAGATCAGTTTGGATTCTGGAGAACTATGGGAACACGCGAGGCCATACTGCCCCTACGACTTATCTTAGAAGGTAGGTTAAGGAAAGGCAAACCTACGTTTATAGTACTTGCAGACAGAAAGAAAGCTTTTCACAACGTTGACTGTAATACTCTCTTTAAAATTCTGAAGGTGGCAGGGGTGAAATACAGGGAGCGAAAGGCTATTTACAATTTGTACAGAAACCAGATGGCAGTTGTAAGAGTCGAGGGACATGAAAGGGAAGCAGTGGTTGGGAAGGGAGTGTTATTCAATCTGTATATTGAGCAAACAGTAAAGAAAACCAGGGAAAATTTTGGAGAAGGAATTAAAGTTCAGAGAGAAGAAATAAAAATTTTGAGGTTTGCCGATGACATTGTAATTCTGTCAGAGACAACAAAGGTCCTGTAAGAGCAGTTGAACGGAATGGAGAGTGTCTTGAAAGTCGGGTATAAGATGAACGTTAACAAAAGCAGTAGTAAATGAGTTTTGTTATTTGGGCATCAAAATAACTGATAATGGCTTAAGTAGAAAGGATATAATATGTAGGTTTTCAATGGCAAGAAAACCGTTTCTGAAGGAAAGAAATTTATTAAAATCAAATATAGGTCTAAGGGTTAGGAGGACTTTACCGAATTTATTTGTATGGAGCGTAGCCAGATATGGAAAGGAAAGATGGATGATAAACGGCTTAGACAAGAAGCCAATAGAGGCTTTTAAAATGTGGTGCTACAGAAGAATGCTGAAGATTAGACGGGTAGGTAACGTAACTAAAGAGGAGGTACTAAACAGAATTGGGGATAAAAGGAATTGGTGGTACAATATGACTCTAAGAAGAGATCGGTTGGTAGGACACATTCTGAGACATCAAGGGATCACCAATATAGTATTGGAGGGAAGTGGGGGGGGGGGGGGGGTAAAATCGTAGAGGGAGACCAAGAGATGAATACAGTAAGCAGTAGTAGAGGCGAAGATGCTTGCACAGGATAGAGTAGCATGGAGAGCTGCGTCAATCCATTCTTCCGACAGAAGTCAACAACAACAACAACAACAACAACAGAATTCTCACACATTTCTAGATGTGATTTCTGCGATCGTAATAACCATAGAACTCCGAGAGCCATAGTGAAAGTCATGAGAAACCAATATCACTTGACCATAGGGCAGTACTCACAAAATGACCGACATCGCTGTTTCGTTCCAACGCGTGCTGCCATTGAATTTCTTATTTAGGGCCTGCCGGTGTGGCCGAGCGGTTCTAGGCGCTTCAGTCTGGAACCGCGCGACCGCTGCGGTCGCAGGCTCTAATCCTGCCTTGGGCATGGATGCGTTGGTTAGGTTTAAGTAGTTCTAAGTTATAGGGGACTGATGACCTCAGATGTTAAGTCCCATAGTGCTCAGAGCCATTTGAACCATTTTTTTCTTATTAAGGTGGGAAATGTGCCGGTGAAATTCACCTTGGGCTTCAGGTGGACTGTAGAGACGTTTGCATAGGCATGAGCAGTGTCAGAAGATGGGTAGAACATTTCAAAGGTGGTAACGTGAGCATCGAAGATGAGACTTGAAGCAGTCTCCCGCGAGCTGGATGCGTGGAAATGAACAAGGAAAGAGTTGGTGAGTTCATTGGAGAAGGCACCGGTGGTACAGTGAAACAAATCGCTGAAAAATTTGCAGCAAGACACAGTTCTGTGCAAGACATGATTCAAAGTTTAAGTTATTGAAAACTTGCTGCCCATCGGGTCCCAAGACCACAAACTTCGGAGACGATCCATCACCAAAACATTGTTCACAGATTTCAAAATGAAATTTATTATTGTTGATGAGTGTTGAGAACAGCAGTTCAAATCTTTCAAATTAATTTTTATTTCAATATGTCCCTTTTCCTTTTTGATGGCAACTCTGTGCTATAACCTTTCGTTCTGTTGTTGATAGCTGATTGTCAAGTGGTACAGTTCCTTGTGGTTAATCAGAAGTCAATAAACGTTATCAGAAGTTTATCAGATAGATCGTTATTATAAAAAGCAAGCTGATAATTTGTGTGCCTGAGGAATACCTGCAGCCACCTAACTTTATCAATGAATGTTTTGTGATAGGTGATGAAAGCAGGTTCCATCATTACGAACCTGAAACAAAATGCCAGAGCATGGAAAGGTACCGCTTGGATTCGCCATCAAAGAAAACAGCGAAAAGAGTGTCATGTGCTGGTAAAGTTAAGGACGCCGTCTTCTGGGATGCATAGGGTTCAGTTATTGTTGATTTTATTGGACCTGGACAAACCACGAATGACGCCCACTATAGTTACTTTTAAAGCTCCTCCGGGCTTTGCGCGATGAACGCCCTGGAAAGATCACCATCCTGCAACAGGACAACGCGCGTCCTCATATTGCACGTGTCACTATGGAGAAGATCAAGACATCTGGGTGGGATACGTCCTCTCTACTGTCCCGACTTGGTATCCTCCGACTACCAACTTTACGTTTCTGATAGGAACAGATGCGAGACCAGCGCTACGAGCAGTGGAGGATGTCCAGCATGCAGTGCGTCAGTGTCTTGGAGAAGCTGAACTAACTGCTATCGTAAGGGTGTTTTCAAACTTGCAGAATAATGGGAAAATGAGTCCAAAGAACTGGAGACTATGTTGAAAAGTAACAGTATGGAGATTAAGATGATGTACTCGGTTTGTCTAAAAAGATATAAGGATTTAAATATTAAAAACTGTTGCTCTTTACTTTCAGTAAGACCACCGTAGCATTACCGAGTGCGGCGGGAAATAGTGTGAATTTAGCGATTACTGTACAACCTCGCTTTTTTTTTTGCTGTCAGGCTGTTTACGGGAAGCTTTGCTTTTTCCTTGGCGCGGATGTGTTATCGGCGCTGTGTTGGAATGAAGGCGAATGTGAAAATTTACGGAACCTTGACAAAATAGAGTCCCCTGTGAATGTTAACGAAACCACCATAGCTGTTATTTTCGGATTGTTTATTAACTCACGACCGGTTCCTCTCTATACGAACTGCCTCAGATGACTTTCATTTCAGCAAGAAACAGATTACGATAAAAATTACTTAAACATGCACGTAATATGTGACAGGTACCTCTGACAGCGAATATTCACCAAAAGTCTTTGTAAATAATAGTCACAAAGCGGCAGAAATGTGCCGGTGTCATAATTTAAAACCATTTCCCACCCAGTGAGACGCTGAAAGGTACAAGCCGAAATACGATAACCACGATGTTTACTTAGTTACTGGGTTATTCGGTGAATCAACAGCATAATACCGTTAAAAAGAGGGGCTAACTCGGGCTTAAATTCGCTATATGAGGGGCAGTCACATGAAAACGAAACACCAGCCACAACAGGACCATGGAATGGTTCTATTCAAAAGTAATCACCACACGCGATAAGACTTTTGTCCCCCGTGCGTATGGGACGATCAATTTCCGCTTCGTAGAACGCGGTCGGCCGCTGGCGAATCCACAACCGCACTCGCTGTTGCACTTCCACGTCCGCTTGAAACCGACGCCTACTTATGTTTTCCTTCAGGTCGCCAAAGACGTGAAAATCACGCGGTGAAAGATCCGGGTTGTACGACGTATGTTGCAGTCATTCTCAACCAAATCACTGGAGCACAGCCTTCGTGCGATTGGTAGTGTGGGGGCGGGTGTTACAGAACAACAGGACGATTCCTTTCAGAGCGCTTTGACTTCATGACTCATCGCAGTTTCTGCAGTGTCTTCGTAGCGCTATGCACTGATTGTGGTTCCACGCCCGAGGAACTCGAGCAGAGGGCCACTTGTGTAAATAGCTTTGAATTTCTTTGGCTGGGGAAATCTGGGATGTTTCCACTGTTGACTTTGCCGTTAGCCCTTGGTTTGTTGGAATGCTGTCAAACGGAATCATCCTGTTGCACCATAACGCCCGCCCTCACACTGCCAATCGGACGAAACCTACGCGTCACCGATTTGGTTGGTAAACACTGCAACGTCCTCTGTAGAACCCGTAACTGTCACTATGTGATCTTCACACCTCTGGAGATCTGAGGAAAAACATGTGTGGACGTCAGTTTCAGTCGGATGAGGAAATGAAAGAGTGGGTGCGGTTGTGGATCTGTCAGCAGCTGACCGCGTTCTACGAAACAGGAATTAATCATCTCGTCTCCAAGCGGGATAAATGTCTTACCGTGTGTGGTGATTACTTTTGGAAGGAACCACTCCATGGTCCCGCTGTGGTGGGTGTTCGGTTTTCAAATGGTTCAAATGGCTCTGAGCACTATGGGACTTAACATCTGAGGTCATCAGTCCCCTATAACTTAGAACTACTTAAACCTAACTAACCTAAGGACATCACACACATCCATGCCCGAGGCAGGATTCGAACCTGCGACCGTAGCGGTCGCGCGGTTCCAGACTGTAGCGCCTAGAACCGCTCGGCCACCCCGGCCGACTTTGGTTTTCATTTGTCTGCCCCTTGTAGAATTCGATAGAGATTATATCAAGTACCGGAACCTGCTTCAGTTTTGGCCATTTCAGCTTTTTCTGTCACAGATACTAATATCTGCATCCCCCATCTTGAGTCAAACTTGTTGGATGGTTTTAGGATCTAGTTTTCGAAGCAAGTTCTTCTAACACACTTGATTTTCTTCGGGCACAAGGTAAATACCGGAAGTCGGCTTGTATACGTGAGAAATGCTCGGATTTTGTACCCAACTACACTACTGGCCATTAAAATTGCTACACCACGAAGATGAAGTGCTACAGACGCGAAATTTAATCGATAGGAAGAAGATGCTGTGATATGCAAATGATTAGCTTTTCAGACATTCACACAAGGTTGGCGCCGGTGGCGACACCTACAGCGTGCTGACATGAGGAAAGTTTCCAACCGATTTCTCATACACAAAAAGCAGTTGACCGGCATTGCCTGGTGAAACGTTGTTGTGATGCCTCGTGTAAGCAGGAGAAATGCGTACCATCACGTTTCCGACTTTAATAAAGGTCGGATTGTAGCCTATCGCGATTGCGATTTATCGTATCGTATCGCGACATTGCTGCTCGCGTTGGTTGAGATCCAATGACTGTTAGCAGAATATGGAATCGGTGGGTTCAGGAGGGTAATACGGAACGCCGTGCTGGATCCCAACGGCCTCGTATCACTAGCAGTCGAGATGACAGGCATCTTATCCGCGTGGCTGTAACGGATCGTGCAGCCACGTCTCGATCCCTGAGTCAACAGATGGGGACGTTTGCAAGACAACAACCATCTGCACGAACAGTTCGACGACGTTTGCAGCAGCATGGACTATTAGCTCGGAGACCATGGCTGCGGTTACCCTTGACGCTGCATCACAGACAGGAGCGCCTGCGATGGTGTACTCAACGACGAACCTGGGTGCACGAATGGCAAAACGTCATTTTTTCGGATGAATCCAGGTTCTGTTTACAGCATCATGATGGTCGCATCCGTGTTTGGCGACATCGTGGTGGACGCACGTTAGAAGCATGTATTCGTCATCGCTATACTGGCGTATCACCCGGCGTGATGGTATGGGGTGCCATTGGTTACACGTCTCGGTCACCTCTTGTTCGCATTGACGGCACTTTGAACAGTGGACGCTACATTTCAGATGTGTTGCGACACGTCGCTCTACCCTTCATTCGATCCCTGCGAAACCCTACATTTCAGTACCACAATGCACGACCGTATGTTGCAGGTCCTGTACGGGCCTTTCTGGATACAGAAAACGTCCGACTGCTGCCCTGGCCAGCACATTCTCCAGATCTCTGACCAATTGAAAACGTCTGGTCAATGGTGACCGAGCAACTGGCTCGTCACAATACGCCAGTCACTACTCTTGATGAACTGTGGTATCGTGTTGAAGCTGCCTGGGCAGCTGTACCTGTACACGCCATCCAAGCTCTGTTAGACTCAATGCCCAGGCGTATCAAGGCCGTTATTACGGCCAGAGGTGGTTGTTCTGGATACTGATTTCTCAGGATCTATGCACCCAAACTGCGTGAAAATGTAATCACATGTCAGTTCCAGTATAATATATTTGTCCAATGAATACCCATTTATCATCTGCATTTCGTCTTAGTGTAGCAATTTTTATGGCCAGTAGTGTATCTCTCGTCGGTGCGGGATCTGTACCAGATAAGACTCATAGAGTAATTGAGAAGGTCCAAAGAAGAGCACCGAGTTTTGTTACGGGTTCCTTTAGGAGGCACGAAAGCGTCACAGAGATGATCAACCAACTCCAGTGGCAGACACTGCAAGAGAGTCGTTCTAAAAATGGTTCAAATGGCTCTGAGCACTATGTGACGTAACTTCTGAGGTCATCAGTCCCCTAGAACTTAGAACTAATTAAACCTAACTAACCTAAGGACATCACACACATCCGTGCCCGAGGCAGGATTCGAACCTGCGATCGTAGCGGTCGCACGGTTCCAGACTGGAGCGCCTAGAACCGCTCGGCCACACCGGCCGGCAGAGTTGTTGTGCATCACGGTCTGGTGTATTGTTAAAGTTCGGAGAGTGTACGTTGCGAGAAGAGTCAAGAAACACAGTGACGTGACAAAAGTTCTGGGATGCCTCCTAGTATCGTGTCGGACCTCCTTTTGCCCGGCGAAGTGCAGCATCTCGAGGTAGCATGGACTCAACAGGTCGCTGGAAGTCCCCTGCAGAAATATTGTGCCATGCTGCCTCTATAGCCGTCGACAATTGCGGAAGTGTCACCGGTGCAGGATTTTGTGCACGATCTGATCTCTCCGTTATGTCCCATAAATATTCGAAGAGATTAATGTTGTACTGTCTGGGTGCCCAAATCAGTCGCTCGAATTGTCCCGCCCCGCGTCCAGCCATCCGGATTTAGGTTTTCCGTAATTTCCCTAAATCGCTCCAGGTAAATGCCGGGATGGTTGCACTGAAAGGGTTGGGCCGTTTTCCTTCCCCATCCTTGACACAATCAGAGTTTGTCTTCCGTCTTTAACGATCACTGTGTCGACGGGACGCTAAACCGAATCTTCCTGGGAGCATGTAGTCCATGAATGGAAGCCGTTGGTCTCATACAGCATGTAGTCCATGAATGGAAGCCGTTGGTCTCTTAACTTGCCGAACATAACCATTTTCAATCAATCATCGGTTTAGTTGGATCAGAGGACCCAGTCCATTCCATGTAAATACAGGCTACACCATTATGGAGCCACCACCGGCTTGCACAGTTCCTTGTTGACAACTTGGGTCTATAGTTTGGTGTGGTCTGTGACACACTCGAACCCTACTATTAGCTCTTACCAGCTGAAATCGGGACTCATCTACCAGGCATAAGTTTTCCAGTCATGTAGGGTCCAACCGATATGGTCACAAGCTCAGGAGAGCCGCTGCAGACGATATGGTGCTGTTAGCAAAGGCACTCGCGTCGATCGTCTGCTGCAACAGCCCATTAACGCCAAATTTCCCCGCACTGTCCTAACTGATATGTTCGCCGTACATTTGTTTCTGAGGTTATTTCACGCAGTGCTGATTGTTATTAGCAGTGACAACTCTATGCAAACGCCGCTGCTCTCCCGTCATTAAACGTCCCTGGTGAGAGATAATACGTGAAATTTGGTATTCTCGGCATGCTCTTTACACGGTGGATCTCGGAATATTGGATTCCCTAACGATTTCCGAAATGGAATTTCCCATGCGTGTAGGTCCAACCACCGTTCCGCGTTGAAAGCCCGTCAATTGCCGTCGTGCGGCCATAATCATGCTGGAAACCTTTTCATGTGAATCACCTGAGTACAATTGTCAGCTCCGCCAATGCACTGCCCATTTATACCTTATGCACGCGATCTACCGCCATCTGTATGCGTGCCTATCGCTGTAACATGACTTTTGTCACTTCAGTGTATACTGATTACTCCAATTTCACCTTGCGAAAACACCACGAAGATAAAATTATAGAGATTCGAGCTCACACGGAGGCTTCTGGTAACCGTTCTTCCCACGAACTATTCGTGACTGGAACAGGAAAGGTGGGATGTGACAGTGCTGTACGAAGTACCTTCCGCCACATACCGCAAGGTGGCCTGCGGACTACGGACGTAGATGTATAACTAGATGTAGACGTAGATGTAGATCGGCGGAAAGGTTCGAATTTTAAAAGAATTTCGTAGAGTTGTCCAATGACCCAGTACTTCCTAACACAAGATTCAGGCAAGCACTTTCGTGGGTGACGATACTCGGTGGCTTGGCAGCCATCAGGAACGTCTCGTTAGTCACGTGGCACCTGTATGTTACGCCTACAATATTTCGTAAGCACCATAGATGAAAGATGTGTTTATGTTCTTCTTTAGCATCTAACTGGACTCGCATTCGGGAGGACGACGGTTCAATCCCGCGTCCGGCCATCCTGATTTAGGTTTTCCGTTATTTCCCTAAATCGCTTCAGGCAAATGCCGGGATGGTTCCTTAGAAAGGGCACGGCCGATTTCCTTCCCTAATCCGAGCTTGTGCTCCGTCTCTAATGACCTCGTTGTCGGCGGGACGTTAAACAGTAATCTCCTCCTCCTCCTCCTCCTCCTTAGCATCTAACGTTAAAGTCTCGACACATCGCAGGAGAGTAATCACCACTCATGGGTGATAGAGGTGTATTTTGTGGCCCCGTAAGGTGTTTTACTGTCTCATCTTTGTGAATGTCAAGAATAGTGTGATTACGGAGCACAGAATTGTCATCACCTTGCGAAAGCAGAGAGTCGGCAGCCTTCCTAGGTGTAGGAAGCAGGTCGTGGGCTCTGTGAGACGGAGACAATATTTACGAAGTCGGTCGGTAGTGTTTCTCAGTGATAATCTTATTTTTCCAGTACAAAGAGCCTAAAACATCTTTCATGGGGGTGTTACCTTATTTGAGTCATTTCTGCTTCTCTAGGCGAGTGTAGGAGATTTTTGTGCACATTCTCGGTAGGCAGAAATCACATATCGTGTCATGGGCCCTTTGCGAGGTCTAATTAAAGTCAATAAATTATTTTTCTTCTCATGCAGATTTCAAGTGATGTGCTTTTGTGTGACTTTTGACCTGCTGTCTTTGAACAAGAGACTAAATGAAACCTAAAGGCTTGAGAGTGTATTTTATCTTAGTTAAGTGATTACAAGAGCCTGTTAGATTTACGTATCTTATCAGTATGACATTACATCTCCTCTGTCGTGGTAGCATGCACTGACTCGACGGGAAGGTTGTCATAAAGCCGTTCTCTTCTCGCGTGAGCAGGCTGGCCCAAAAATATTGTAACTGGCCCTTGACATCTTGGATACTGGCACTAGGACAGAGTTCTCGTCCTAGTTGGAGCCAGACATGTTCTATTGGGGACTCTTCTGGGGATCTTGCTGGCCAAGGGAGTATCTCAGCGTCATGCAGACACTTGAAAGAGATACGTGTCGTGTGTGAACGAGGATTTCCCTGCTGAAAATGGCGCCATGACACTTTGCATGAGAGGTAATACATGAGGAAACAATATGTGGTAAGTTCTGTGGGACTAAACTGCTGAGGTTATCGGTCCCTAGGCTTACACACTACTTAATTTAACTTAAACTAAGGACAACACACACACACACACACACACACACACACACACACACACACACACACACACACACACACACACACACACACGCCCGAGGGAGGACTCGAACCTCCGACGGGGGCAGCCATGCGAACCGTAGCAAAACACCGTTACACTGCACGGCTACCCCGCACGACAACCCAAGAGGATGCAGGGTGGCTCGTGACGTAGCGTTGTGCTGACAGAGTTCCTCTCTCCATACTCACCGACGATGGTCATGCTGGGTAGTGCAGAAACGCGATTCATTCATGCTTCATTGTCATGGCACCACCACAAACACAATGTTTTGCGCTGTGTTAACGGCAGCCTACGCAAGGGACCCTAATTCTATAGTCCGGCCGCTGCTAGTCTCCGACTAAAAGTGTGGGACACATGCAATGTTACAAGGAGTCCATTACTTGTTCTCGGACGGCAGACGCAGATGTGAAGCGCACGATACGGCGTTCCTCCTGTGTGGTCGTCAGATGTGGTCGACTAGAACACTGACGTTGAATATGCAGTCTAAAAAAAAATGGTTCAAATGGCTCTGAGCACTATGGGACTTAACATCTATGGTCATCAGTCCCCTAGAACTTAGAACTAGTTAAACCTAACAAACCTAAGGACAGCACACAACACCCAGTCATCACGAGGCAGAGAAATATGCAGTCTAAAATCGGGCCACTGTCACATCTGAATGCCCCCAAAAATCTGGATAACGCCCGGTTCTACCAGCCTTCCAGATGCGGAAACACGTTGAGGCCCTTTGCAAAATCTGATGGTTACTGATAACGTTGTCTTACACGAGTACGCTGCGTCCCCGTGTCCTTCACAGTGATAACTCAATATCTGAAGCTGTTCACGTTCCTTATATACCCTAACAGGCCTGGTAACACCACCAAACACGAACAACACTAATGCACTAAGCGCCGATTGTGTGTACGTCCACGAAATTATGGTGACGTTCAACCATATCTTCCTGGTGCTTTACTTTTTTTCTTAGGCAGTGTATTATTCTTATTTGTATATTATTGGAAATAATCGACGGAAGTTGCTAGGAACCGGCTGGAGTAGTCCCTGCATGTAGTTAGTAGTTAGATAGATCGCAGTGGAATTGGGAATTTGTGGCAAGATCTTATGGGACCAAACTGCTGAGGTCATCGGTCCCTAAGCTTACATGTCCGAAAGAGCTGACACCATGCATTCATATAATTGATACGCCTAGCTGGGCAATGGATCCACCTTGTTCAGTGCTGATATACAAATACGTCCGACTTCCTGTGGGAATCTCGGAGTAGCGAACTTGGAGGAAATGGACGTGGACTGCAGATGGGTGGCCCTCGATGGAAGAAGGGATAGGCCGTGAAGCGTGCCGAGATAGTCCTTGCAAGTGGTTACCGCACCTGCCTAGTAAGCAGGAGGTCCCGGGTTTGAATACCGGTCCGGTACACATTTTCGCTCGTCGCCGCTGATTCCTTGTAATGTCCCGATGCAGCTGACAGCTGTGGTCCCCTCTCTTTCCTTTCCTTTCTTCCCCTCTCTGCCTTCAATTTACATATAAAATTTAACCTTGTCTTGCCGATCCAAGCGAGGCTGGAGGCCTTTCCTATGACTGGTTTTTAATAGCTAGTCTTCGAAGAAATACGTAGCATGATCGCGCGACGTCTCGATGAGATGAACTAATGTTTCAAAAAAAAAAAAAATAAATCTGAGAAACAGAAACTAAACGATATCCAAAATAAGGGCAGTCTGTTCGAAAACCTCTAATACTTTTACTCTGAGTGTCTGAGTTTTAACGTATATTGTAATTCTATTTTACTTTCATATTTCCACATATAGCTGAGGAAGTTTTGCAAAAAAAAAAAAAAAAAATGAAACCGTTAATTTTCAAAAAGTTATCTTTGTTATCCTAGCGGTGAATAAATAATACTTTAGAATGAGCAGTGACCATAGGTTGACGACGAAATCATGTCTGTTCGTATAAAAGATAAGGAACTTTTCACCATCAACTCTGCTAAGTTCTGCGAATGTTGTCTCTACTACAGTTGTACTCCGCAAGCGGCGGGTACATTTGGTGCCATTATAATCCCCGTTCAGTTCGCCATTGGTGCTTGAGAAACACGACCTTCGGTAAACCTGCTTATAAGCTGTAATTCTCTTATTTCCTAGCCTTGGTCATTTAATGAGACGTACATAGGGAGCATTAATGTGTTGCTCGATCCTTTTTGGAATGTACTTTCTCGGAATCCCAGTAATAAAACTATCCGCGTTTCACAACGCATGCCTTTTTTTAGCCATTGGAATTCGTTGACCATCTCTGAAACACCCTTGCAGTTTCTAAATGGTCCCGTGATGAAACATGCCGCCCTTCGTTTGATCTTCTCTCTCTCTCTCTCTCTCTCTCTCTCTCTCTCTCCTGTTAATCCCAGCTGGCAAGTGTCCCAGACTGAAGAACGATGCTAAAGAATCGATCTCAAAAGTGTTTTGTGGGCCACTTTTTTCGTGGAGGAGCTACATTTCCTTAAGAATATTCCTTTTAATCTCAGCCTGGCATCTGCTTTTTCTATAGTTAATCTTAGGTGGTCATTCCTCTTTAGCGGCTGATGGTTACTCCTCGATGTGTCACGGTTGTTACTGCTTGCAGTGTCAACCGATCAGTAACGTATCTTTTCGCCTAGTTATACCCTCTACATTTATTTACGTTCAGAGTCAACTCCCAGTCCCTGTACCAATTGTTTGTCGTCTGCAGCTCTTGTTGCGTCTCGTTGCGTCTTGTTGCGATCACCGCCTGTGAACGACATTGGTTACAGAGACAGGTTACCGCATTTATTTTGACGTGCCTTGAAGCCCATTACCGGATGCATTCCCCCCTTCCCTCCCTCCCCCTGTCCCTCTGTTCGTCAAATCGTATGATGTCACCAAGTTGCTTTACTCCGAATGGAAGTGCAGGTCCGGTTAGGCAAGACCTCCAAGATGAGTAGCGGTGATCTATGTGTCGCTGGAGCGAGCCCCATCTTTGGCACTGGGTTGGCTTCTTTTTATCTTCATGTCCGTCCGCTTGATGTATTGCCTCTAATTGCTGTGCTCAGCGCTTGTCATGTTAGAGAGCGGATTCCGCCAGCGTGCTGATATTCAGAGTGATATGAAGAAACAAGAATCCCCGATCCGTCTTCATTATAGTCATAATCGTCTTCACCTTCTTCTTCACCTTCTTCTTCCTCTTCTCCACTTTTAAGGGTTGAACGTCACGCCTGTTTCGTCTTCGTGGGTCAGCCTTTTTCACGCCATCACATCTTGGGTCTTCCAGTACTTCTTTCTCTATTTGGTACAAATGTTATTGCTGGTAGTGATAATCGTCGCTCTGACGTTCTTTTCACATTGTATTTTCACTAGACTCTGTATTCATCCAAAACATTGTTCATGTGTTGAACTGTTAACTCCTTTGTAGCATCGAACTTGTTTGTTTATCTAGTTTTGTAAATCCTTTCGTAGTTCTTAGGAATCTCATTTCAGAAGCTTCAATCTTATTTCCCTGTCGCCTGGTAAGCAAAAGTAGAGGAACTATGAAATATAATAGGATAGTATACCTATGTATACCTAAGGAAATTAAAATTAACATGTTCGCTTTAAAGCTTTAATGGCATGCGTGGATACTGAAACTTTTAGTTTTGCAGTGTGAAGATGTGTGTGTTGTTACCGGTGAGTATGGAATGAACGGAAAGAGAAACTAAAACTTTCAGCCTCACACAACCCCTGTTCCTCTCGAAAACCAACAGGGGTCAACGAAGTTTAACATCCTCATCAAATACGGTATCTTATCATCCCGCTATATTTACCTCACTTATTTATGCATTCTTAAACTATATCACCTTATACAGCTGTATAAAAGATTGCATGATCCTTTTACTTGATAGGTTCTACGTCCAAATTACACTGCAAGACCAAAAAAAAAAGAGATTGAGCACCCGGATGAAATACTCAGAAGTCAATTTTTGATCATTTGTCCAATAACATAAAATGTCCGACAGGTAGCGAAGCATTCCTTGTAGTAATCGTTATCCATCATAAAGTCTTGAAACTTGGTACAGCTGTATTGTTTCATAAATGTAATCGAGTGCTGCAATTAGAACTTTCTGTAACAAATACAAACGATACTTAAACTGTTATGAATAGGGATGTTTTCGTTCCAAATTTAATTTTTAGTAAATAATTTGAAAGCCAATAGAGGTAACTTATTGGTGTTACATATTTCGTGGTTTTATATCAAACTGAGGCTACATACAAATTTTCATCTTTCTGAGTCTAATTAGAGCCTTAAATTTGTCGAAGCGCCGATTTTGACCAAAATATTGCTCCGATCAAGTTGAGATTATAACTTTTGATTGTAACATATATTTGAACATTCCGAACAATTTTCAGCTTTTTTTATTTAGCGTCACTTAATTTTTCTTAAAATACTGTATTTAGTGAAATACATCCATTAGATTATTCTGAGACTCCACAGTGCTAAGATTAATATGTTGAAGCATACACAGAAAAGGTTTGGAAAAGTTATTTTAATTTTTAATTTCTAATTTCATCCTTACATTATGGCGCAGTACTTCGTATGCTAAGCACGGGCGCGTTGTGACTACGTGGCGTTGGTAGAAGTGAACTGGGGTAAGTCCCCGCACACTCGGTCACCTTTTTATCTCTCACAGTGATACAGAGCTTGTTTCATCATAAGCTGTCATGTGCATCTCCTCTGATGTCGTCAGATATTTACAATTTTGTTTCTGCGATTTGTAGACAGGGTCAGACCCAACAAATACCACTCTTCACATCTTTCATGCCACGCCTAGTATTGAAGAAAAGCGGAGGTTTGTTTCTCCTTACGAACAAAATTATTTTTAAAGAGGAATTTTACATGTCCATTCGATAGAGCGGTCCCAAATTAGTGTAGCGCGACAGGTGCTGCTCATTTGTATGGCGGCATCGACGACGCTCTGACAGGGCGCCCACAGCAACTCAGTGGGGACATACAGAGCCCTTCCGGTAGACGTCTTTCAAGGTGCAGGTAGGTCGTGATTTATTGAGCATGTAGGCTCCAGGAATCACCATCATCGTTTTCCAGCTCCAGTGCTGGCCGCTGTGGTCGAGCGGTTCTAGGCGCTTCAGTCCGGAACCGCGCGACTGCTACGGTCGCAGGTTCGAATCCTGCCTCTGGCATGGATGTGTGTGATGTCCTTAGGTTAGTTATGTTTAAGTAGTTCTAAGTCAAGGGGACTGATGACCTCAGATGTTAAGTCCCATAGTGCTTGGAGCCATTTGAACCAACTCCAATTTCCCGGTTGTGTTGTACAAGCGCTCGCCATCTCCTTCTGTCTTCATACACTACACCTTCTGGTCCAGGACAGTTTCCCATTTGCGTCCTTTCTCATCTACATCTGATCTTACAGTCTCTATCCAGCTTTTTCTTGGTCTTCCCCGTGATCTTCTTCCTACGGGGTTCAGGCTGAACTACCTCTTGGCAGGTCTTTCGATGTTTATTCTCATTATGTGTCCATACCACTGAACCTGCGTTTCTGGTAACAGGAACCTCAATACCAGCTACTTTTCTGTTCACCTCATTCCTGATTTTGTCGTTTCTAGTTGTTTGGTTCACAGTTCTAGTGAATCCCATTTCTGTTACCTGAATTCACCTAAAGTCTTTGTTTAGTGTGGTACTTGTTTCTAAGCCATATGTTAGGACTGGTACGAAATAGGTGTAGTAAATGGTCGCTTTTGCTTTTCGTGGCATTTCATCGACACAGACAATATTTCTGATTTGACTGTAAAAACTGATGCTTTCTATGTCCTGCTGAGTATTTTCTGCTTAATGGTGTTGTCTTTCGAGATCATGCTTCCTAGGTGGCTGAAACGAGGAGGAGACCTTCGGAGTGGTGGAGATGGCGGATGGTGTAACCCATCCTCCCTGGGGATAATTAGAAGAAGACACCATTGCCTTGTGGAGAAGAAGGATCTTCAAAGGCTAGGGGAGAAAACCCTGGAAGAAAATCCTCGCCTGTGTTAAGTCTAGCAAGTCAGCAGCTGAGCAAATACGTCCTGCTTTCAAAACTAAACCAAACTCCAGGAATAACGAGCACAAATTTCACATATTTTTGTATGGGTTCGTATTTCATTGGGCACAATTCTCACGTATTTGCTGTTCGCGTCCTACTGTCTCATGTATCTACGAAAAGTGGTTGGAGGAAGGAGAAACTACGACTAGGTGAAAAGGTGTTGGACATCCACACCTCATCATAGAAGGTGGGACCTTGCCCGCTGCCTAAAGCAGCAAAAACGGCGATTTGTGGTAGATGTGACGACGGAGTACAATGCAGGCGGAGGCACGTTCCAGAGCACAGTATGTTCTGCAGCAGTCGATCCTTACATGTTCACGTTTTGACAGAACATCAAAAGAACTTTTGATAAGCCCTCGCAGGAAGCACCATTTTCCAGTGCCATGTTGTTAGCATATGTGGTAAATGACCAATGAAATTGAAACTGTTTGCATGTGGCTACTAGTCTGCTTCGCAAGAACGTTTGGATATTGAAACATTTTTCAGGGAGCTCATTGGAGCGCGCACAATCAAAGCTGCCAATCGGTAGCCACACTTGGGTTTCGGAGTCATCACCCCTCTGGGGCAGAGGGTCTGTTAGTAGCGGACAGTTAGTCAGATTTGCTGCCCAGCCAGAGTATCGAGATAGAGGAATAGACAATGATACTCAGCCTTCCTACTACAGTCACAGCTTACGCCCATGGAGGATACTGCCGCCATTGCAAGCATTTCACGTGGGCCCATCCACTGACGTGACAGTGTCCATTCACACCCAGGCAGGTCACTTGCGCCCATCTACTGATACATACCTAGGCAAGTCATGTGGGTCTGTCCACTGACTGACAGTGTCCATACATACTCAAGCACGTCACATGGACCCTTCTGCTGACGCGAAAGTGTCCATACACACCGCAGCGCCACACTCCTCTGGCAGTCCTGCTGTTCTCTCAAGCCTTCGATAGTTGCCATTGATAGTAGAGTATACAGCAGTGTGCATATTAATTGGGACATGACGATCAAACTTGACTGTGCACGTACTGAATATTAACAACAAATGTACCCTCCTTTTGCGTTAATGAGCTTTTGAATACGTTATCGCACAGATTCGATCAGGTTACAGAAAATCTTTCGTAGTTCGTCGTCAAGAAACCACAATTTTACCACATTTACTAGCATGCATTCTTTTGTTGAACAGCCCATTTTAACGAGCCGCCTTTCTACCGAAAATTTTCGAATCGATTTAAGTCTGGTGGACTGCCAGGACACTGAAGCCGATTAACGTTGTTTTCTTCTATGAACGATTTGACTGCTTTAGAAGTATGACACAGGGCCAGTTCATACTGAAACTTTCCTCTGCAGTCTGCAAAGGTCTGTAGGAATAACACAACCCTGTGCCTAAGCATTGTCATGTATTTGGTTGAATTTATCGTGCCATTAACTAGAACTATTGCCCCAGAGCCACTGGCAATGAAGAAACCCAGAACATTTTTTCGGGAGGCTGTTTTATAGTCCGTTCAAGGCGCTCAGTTCTCGCTGCCTCATGGATACTTCGCCTGACAATCATGAACAATAAAATGTGACTCATCAGTGAAAATTACTCATTTCCAGCCACTGGATGTTCAAGATTTACATATTTTGGCTCACATCAACGGGTTTTTTTCTTCACGGCAGATGTTAACAGCTTGTTTATTGGCTTTTGGGCCTTCTGCCCACTATCAGAGAGCCTACGCTGTAATGTTGAAGAGTCAATCAGTTTCAACCCTAGTAGCCAATAGATCTCTCTGAAGGTCCTTATTAGTCCTGCGAGGATGAATTCTACTAAGCAGACTTTTGTCAGTTCTAGGGATGACTTTGTGTTTCCACCCACATCTGCCTTTTCTCTTTGAAGACAATGAGGCAGTATCATTATACACTGAAGAGCAAAGAAACTTGTATACCTGCCTAATATCGTGTAGGGTCACCGCGAGCACGCGGAAATGCCGCAACACAACGTGGCATAGACTCGACTAATGTCTGAAGTAGTGCTGGATGGAACTACGACCATGAATCGTGCAGGGCTGTCCATAAATCCGTAAGAGTACGAGGTGGGTGGCTATCTCTTCTGAGCAGCACGTTGCAAGGCATCCCTGATACGCTCAATAAGAGTTTGGAGGGCAGCGGAAATGTTTAAACTCGGAAGGGTGTTCCTGGAGCCACTCTGTAACAATTTTGGACGTGTGGGGTATTGTATTGTCCTGCTGGAATTGCCCAAGTCCATTGGAATCCACAATGGACATAAATGAATGCAGGTGATAAGGTAGGATGCTTACGTACGTGTCAGAGTCGTATCTAGACGTACATGGAGTCCCACATCACTCCAACTGTACACGCCCCACACCATTACAGACCCTCCACCATCTTCAACAGTCCCCTTCTGACATGCAGGGTCCATGGATTCATGAGGTTGTCTCCATACCTGCACAGGTCCATCCGCTGGATACCATTTGAAACGAGACTCGTACGACCAGGCAACAAGTTTCCAGTCATTAACAGTCCAACATCAGTGCTGATAGACCTAGGCGAGGCGTAAAGCTTTGTGTCCTGCCGTCATCAAGGGTACACGAAAGCCCATATCGATGATGTTCCGTTGAATGGTTCGTACGCTGACACTTACTGATGGCCCAGCATTGAAATCTGCAGCAATTTGCGGAAGGGTTGCACTTCTGTCACCTTGAACGATTCTCTTCAGTCGTTGTTGGTCCCGTTCTTGCAGGATCTTCTTCCTGCCGCAGCGACGTCGGAGATTTGTTTTGCCGGATGATGATGATGATGATGATGATGATGATGATGATGATGATGATGATGACGATGATGATTGGTTTGTGGGGCGCTCAAATGAGCGGTCATCAGCGCCCATACAAAGTCCCCAATTTTACACAGTCCAATTTTTGTACAGTCCAAACTAGCCACTGTCAGGAATGATGATGATGATGATGATGATGATGATGATGATGATGATAATGATGATGAAGTGATGATGACAACACAAACATCCAGTCCCCGGTCAGAGAAAATTCCCAGCCTGGCCCCGAATCAAACCCAGGACCCAGTGATGCAGAGGCAGCGACGGTAGCCACTTTTTTTCACCGTAGCAGACGTCACATGACATCCGTTGAAGTTCGTTGTTGATCCCTTCGCCCAGTTTTTTTTTATTACAGAGACCAGCCAGCTCTCTGAGCGAACACGCTGAGCTACTGTGCCGGCGCCACTAGACCACGAGCTGCTGACTGATGTTTTACCGGATTCCTGATATTCACGGTACACTAGTGATATGGTCGCACGGGAAATCCCCACTTAATCGCCACCTCGGAGATGTTGTGTCCCACCGCTCGCGCGCCGACTACAACACCATGTCGAAACTCACTTAAATCTTGATAACATGCCATTGTGTCAATAGTAACCGATCTAACAACTGCGCCAGACACCTGTCTTATATAGGCGTTGCCGACCGCAGCGCCGTATTCTGCCTGTCCACGTATATCTGTATTTGAATACACATGCCTATACCAGTTTCTTTGGCGCTTCAATGTATGTCCAAGTAAGTGTTGGTATACTAGATTTTCTCACACCAACAACAGAGGCAATGTCTCATATGGCCACAGATGTGTGTTCGTGGAAAGTAACTATTTTTGTCCGCTTATTAGGTGAAATGACCATTTTAACACAAAGTTTTCCTGTTGAGAACACGGAAATAACACATACTGCTGCACACATAAAAGCACTCAAGAGAACTGGAGAGTACCTACAATGGTTGTTCATAGTCAAGGCAACAGTAGTCCGCCAAGGGTCCAACAGTTGAGCGGATAAAACTGATTATAGCTAACCTACTTCAGCTTGTTATAATATATGCGTTGTCCCAATTAATTTGCACTCAACTGTACCTTGCCTGTATTTACGCTGTTTTGGATTCGGATAGCTCCGAGGAATTATTATTATTATTATTATTATTTTTCGCATGCTTCTGGCTACCTGTTCATTTCGTGAACTCCACTATCACCAACCACAGGAACCGCCTGATTGTTCCACCGGTCTCTGCAACACCACCAGTGCGAGTCATCGTAAACTGTGTTCTACCTATGCCGAGTAGTGTAGAAGAGTGCTTATTTGAAGGTGTTACCGATTTATGGTTCGGAGATTTAGCGATGTACCGTGATCCATGAAGTTTTTCTTTCACTGCGTGCAACACAAGTGCGTTTCCAGTGAGCGACTGTGCAGTGCACTTACACTTTTGTCGGTTTTGTGAACAACACTGCTGTTTACGTGGGTATACACGTGCTTGTCAGGAAGAGACCTGTGTCTAATTGAGGTGACGTTAGCTAACTGGAGGCAGTATTCAATAAAAGTGACGGACCAGGCGAAGTTTAACTGAAACAAACAAGTTCCGTTTGTTTCCTTGGAAACTTGTGTGATTTGGAGAATGCTATGATTTACCGCCAAGAGCTGGAGATAAAATTTCTCTGTTGAAGAACCACTTTCAATCTGTGAACGATCATCAGGATCATAGAAGCATTTACAAGATCATACTAGGCGATAAAAAATCAATGGCGCCAGATAATAACATCAGTGAAATCGTCGCTGTTATAAAAAAATGGTTCAAATGGCTCTGAGCACTATGGGACTTAACATCTGAGGTCATCACTCCCCTAGAACTAAGAACTACTTAAACCTAACTAACCTAAGGACATCACACACATCCATGCCCGAGGCAGGATTCGAACCTGCGACCGTAGCGGTCGCGCGGCTCCAGACTGAAGCGCCTAGAGCCGCTCTCACTGTTATCACATTGTAATATTACATCGCCAGACATAAAATGTACAAGACTTTTCTTTTGACCAGTTGACTTTGAACTGTGTTCCTGATTTGATTTGGTTTGTAGAGACTATCGTCGGAAGTTGATCGGAGGCCACTGTTATCAGTGTATGTCATCCGACCCAGTGGTCGGACTTCGCAGTCCTGAAATCACGCCAATAATCGCTTCCGTGTAAACTCGAGCAGCAGCACGGCACGTAATTTGTCTCGCGCGTCGCAATTCGCGTTTCTTAATGATATCGTCGTCGACGAGCTATAAAAGCCTCCAACATTCCTTTGTTCTTTGCGCTTTGATTTAGTTATACTTTTTGGTGTTTCGAGTATCTGTTGTTTTAGAGGAAACTTAACCATATCGTTATATTAAAGCAGTGTGCGATTTGTGCTTTTACCAGTGGGGGGGATGTCTTAGGGGGTTAGTATAATTACATATGTTACTAGCTTGGACCGTGGCGTTACCCATGGTTAAACAGTTATTTATAAATAGATGTTAATGCCGAAACTCACTATTCACGCGTATGCACTATCAGAAAAGCCATCCCTTGTTATATCTTTAAAAGTGCATTATAGGTAAAGCTTATTTACAAAATTTATTTACATACAGGTATACGACGGGAATTCAAAAAGTAAAGGCACATTTGTGAAAAGCTGTACTTATTCTGATGATAGAAACCTGGACTTCAATGCAGTTTTCCCGACGTTTTACGAGGTTTTTTTTTTATTTCATCAGAAAATACGTTTTTCGGTTGCATCTGTAACCAATTTTGCACTGCAGAAATGACGTTTTCGTCACTTTCAAATCTTCTTCCCTGTAGTGCTTCCGTTAAGGGTCCAAACATGTGAAAATCACTTGGAGCCAGGTCTGTACTGTATGGTGGATGTTCCAGCACCTCGAATCTCAACTCCTTTATTGCGTCGGCTGTCCGTTTGGCAGAATATGGGCGAACGTTATCTTGCTGCAGGGTGACACCTCTTCACAGTTTTCCACGACGTTTCGATCTGATTGCAGGTTTTACTTTCGTACGCAACACATCACATCCATCATACAATACAGACCTGGCTCTAAAGCCTCATTTACGCTGGGGCGACGTCTTGCAACATTGTGGAATGCTACGGAAATGTGGCGTGCGTCGTCTTGTAGCATTGCATGCGACAGGTTAATTTATTCCAAAGCAACAGAATTTGTGCCACACGTGTGTCAGTCTTGCAGTATAAAGGATGATAAAGTATCGCAGCGGCGGCCTACTTGCTACTTGCACATGCAGCTAACAACGGAAATGAAAACCAAAGGAAAAGTAAACGATGGTGGAAGAGAGGAGTATTTAATGAAGGTCCACGAAATAGTATCCTAGGAACTAGAAGCAGACGATGGTGCGTTATTTAGTAATGTGTGCTTTCGTCCCAGGCGCGTTAGTCCGCGCCATACCGTTGCCAAAAGGTGGCCTAACGATAAATGTTCGCATAGGTACCGGGCCGGTTACCACCCTGTGGGTGGGACTTTCAGCCCCCAGCTCACCGGTACGACTGCTGCGGTATGACTGCCACACTACTTCCCTCGCAAGCTCGCAAGTAAACGGATGACGCACCTTAGACGAAAGCAACAATGACAACATGACAATGATGATTTAGTTCTAAATGTTTTGAAATGCTTAACTACTACATAACATTTTTCAAAATTAATAAGCAAACATATTAATAGTATTAATAGTAAGACTGTATTAAAAACTTTCAATGTTTGGCTCCACAAATTTAAATTATATGTAAAGTTTTACTCCAGTGCGTAGGAAATAAACATCCCAGGTTGGGATGCATAAACTACAGCCAGAGGAGGGGATGGTCTGATGCAGAGGGGGGGAAATCCCCCCCATCCCCCCCCCCCCCCCCTGCAAATCGCACACTGTATTTAAGCGGCAGTGAATAAAAAGGTTAGCCTGAATTTCTTCGTTACTGAAAATAAAAGTTTAAAAAAATTTCCCGAAATTAGATGTTTTCCGAGAGCGGTTCTGTCTTTTTAACATGTTTTTATTAGGTCTCTTTCTTGTCTGTCTCTCCATTCAGTACAAAGTTTGCAGCTTCCTGATGAGCTTAAGTACTGATGTTTTAAACACAGCTTGTACCTGGATGATAATGCAATATTAACACCCTAACTTCTCGGTCTGTTGGCTAGAGCTGGGGAGGATCTGAAGGAGGTTGATAACATTTGCTATCTTGGCTGCCCTGCCGGACCAGCATATTGTGCGGGTAGTATCAGGACGCATTCCAGGCATATGCCCATGGATGTGTACATCACTAAAGCGGTGATAAAAAGCTAGTGTGTGTGTGTGTGTGTGTGTGTGTGTGTGTGTGTGTGTGTAAATAATTAATTAAGAACAAATGTCATACCATCAACATGTTAAAATACATTGTGGAATTTCATACACACAATACTAAAAAGCAGAAAATAATTATTTAAATAAAAATAAATGTTTAATATAAAACATTTTTATATCAGACTAAAAACTATAAAATAATTTCTCCTAATCCCATGCAGAGTCCTGATACCATACGGACAGTCCTGAAAATTTGTGCTTGAGAATTTATGATGGCTATGACAGTACTTGTAAGATTTATGATGAAAAACATGAAGAACATGCAACAGATAATAGTTAGGAGGTGAACTATTCATGCATCAACTATGTGTTGCATACATCCTGTGTTTTTTATTCTAAATCTGACAAGCATTGTCACAGCTATTAAAAATTCACAAGCAGATATTTTAAAAATAATATTTATGGGGTTAAGAATTTGTATGCAGCTACAAGAAATCATTTTATACTGCTTAGTCCAATTTAAAAGCATATTATATTAAATATGTAATTTTCTTCAAATAACTACTCATTTCAAGTTGTTCTGGCAAAGCATCACGATATTCCCTACTTCTTCATTTTTATAACTGATATAGGCCTCCTGTCTAGATACTGGATATTGTTTACATTGTACTGTAAATTCTGAAAACTTTATTCCCATGTGAGTAATGACTCCCACTTACATGTTACTCTTCCTGTACCATAGACGTGTGAGGACTGCAATTGTGTGTTTCAGACCAGTGCGGAAAATGCCGTGCAGGGACACGGAGGCTCAATCTGAACAAGTACTGCCGCAGGGACTATGGTAAGTACCAAACAAAGTTCACTAAGTCTGTAGCTTATTGTACAAGGAATATTTACTGCAGTAGGAATAACTTCCTCTTACTTGCCATTTTCTTCGCTTACAGTTAGCCACAGTGAAAATGTATGAATTTAGCTACACACATCATACAACTAGTTGACAATGTGATGTATAAATTCAACTATGTACATCATCGTACAATGGTCGATGATGCAATTTGAGCATCTAGATGCAGTAGTTAGTAAGTTATACAGGGTCCGGCATAAAAAACTCCCCGATTACAAAGTAACGTGCAGCGGACAGTAGAAGGAGCAGAGTGGTGGAGGGCGCGTCGTTAAGTAGCTGCCTACGTGCCGTTTTCAGTGTACGCCATGGCGTGGTCTGGTGAACATCGTGCCTTCGTAGTGGAAGATTTTATTCAAAATGGCGAATCGCCTATTAATACTCAACGTGCTTTTCGCGTTCGCTTTGCGCTCGGACGACGGGACCCTGTTCCCGATAAGAAAACAATTTATTCTTGGGTTGCTAACTTTCGTGAGACAGGTTCCGCATTAAAAAGGAAACCACCTGGACGACCACGGACTGCAACAGGCCCCGGAAATGTTGATGCAGTTAGAGCTTCAGTTCAACAATCTCCTCGACGATCCGCTAAAAAGCATGCGGCAGCATTACGGATATCTGATCGAAGTGTGAGAAGAATCTTGCATCGAGATCTTAAAATGCATCCTTACAAAATTGTAACTACGCAGGAACTGAGTGAATGAGACTGTGGTGTCCGTGTAAGTTTGTGCCAAGACCTTCTTCGGAACATTCGTCCCAACGATATTGTGATTTTTTCTGATGAAGCACACTTTCATCTTGCCGGAACAGTGAACAGCCAAAATTGCAGGTACTGGTGTGAACACAATCCCCAAGAACTTCATCAACGACCACTTCATAGCCCTAAAGTAACAGTATGGTGTGCTGTTTACAATTCCGGAGTGATCGGTCCTTACTTTTTCGAAGAAAATGACAGGAATTTAACCGTCAACAGTGAACGCTGTTGTGCCATGCTCCGCGACTTTCTCCAACCGCAACTAAGGGAGCTTTTTGGTGAAATAGAGAACGTGTGGTTCCAGCAAGATGGTGCTACAGCCCACACAGTGCGGCAGTCACTGGCATTGGTGAAGGAAATGTTTCCTGGACATGTGATCTCGTTGCGTGGAGACATTGGCTGGCCCCCACGATCGCCGGACTTAACGCCCTGTGATTTCTTTCTTTGGGGCTATTTAAAAGCAAACGTTTATGAACAACGTCCACAATCTTTACGAGCCCTGAAAGAAGCAATTACACAAGAGGTTGAAGCTATTCCACCTGAAATGACTCAAAGAGTAATGAATAACTTCAGGGAAAGACTCAATCAGTGTGTCGACAGTGCAGGAAGCCATTTAAGGGATGTTTTATTTAAAAAGTAAGACCATAAGAGTATTTTCTAAAATGGCATATGTACTTTTATTTAGTATAAATAAAATTGTTCTACCTTATTTGGTTTTGTTTTTATTAGCTTTCCTTAAAGGGGAGGTTTTTCTGCCGGACCTTGTAGTTACATGACTGTCATGGGATGAACAAGAGCATTTGATGCACTTTCTGCCATTACTTCTTCAGCCCTACAGCTGTTAGAGGACATTGTTGACCACTGTCCCTTCTTGCTTCCACAGGTTTCAATCTTGCTATATCATCCATTACATCTTCCATCCACCTTAACCTTGGTTGGTCGTTAGGTCAGCTAGAATATAACGTTTTCCTCATTATCTTCTGCCATCCACCTCAGTAGCCAAACGGTCAACGTGACAAACCCTCACACGAGGGATCCAGGTTTGAGTCCCGGTACTGCCAGGGCCCTTTCCTTGGTGGGATGATTGGACTGTGGTGCACACAGCCTCATGAAGCTAGTGGCAGGAGCTACATGATTGAGATGTAGCGGCTCAAAGGTCAAAATGTCAATCAGTGTGTTGTGCTGACCCCATTCCCCTTCATATTACATCCAATGATGAATGACAAGGGTGACACGGTGGTTGGTCAACTATCATGTGGTCTTCTGGGCCTAATTGGGGATTTCCTTCCTTCAATTATCTTCTGTCAACTGTCATTTTCTGCAGTTGTCGTAAGCATTGTCTGGTGAATAGAATGAACAGTCTAATGAACACACACTACAGACTGAGAGTAAACTGGAAAAAAAGAAAAAAGAAAAAGAAAGTAATGAGGAGTAGCAGAAATGAAGCAAGGAGGAAGTAAAAAGCAGGCTAGCATAGGCCAACAGAAGTCTGCTGCTATCAAACATAGGCCTTAATTTGAGGAGGAAACTTCTGAGAATGTGCGGTTGGAGCACACCATTGTGTGGACAGTGGAAAAACATAATAGATGTGGTGCTACAGAAGAATGTTTAAAATTAGGTGACCTGATAGGATAAGGAATGAAGTGGTTATCAATAGAATCGATGGAGAAAGGAACATATAGAAAACACTGACAAGAAGAAGGGGCTGGATAACATGACAAGTTTCAAGACACTGGGGATTAGTCTCCCTGGTACAAGAGCAAGCTCTAGAGGGTAAAAACTGCAGGGGGAAGGTAGGACTGGAATACATCCAACAAATAATTGAGGGTGCAGGATGCAAGTGCTATGCTGAGATACACAATAATGGACAAAGTTTAAGCAGATTGTAAATTGCAGTCTGGAGAGTTACATGCTTAGTAAGTTGATAAAAGATGGAAGAGAACCATGGTTTAATGATGAAATTTGGAAGGTGCTGAAGAAACAGAGACTGTTGCACTCTCGTTCAAAAGAGAATGCATAAATAACAACAAGCTGGGGTTAGTAGAGATTCGTGTGTCTGTTGTATGAGCAAAGCATACAATACCTACCACTGCTGCACCTTAGCAAAATATGTGAGAGAGAACTGAGAAAACTCTGGTCCTATGTAAGATTGCTAAGCGGGTCTAAGGCTTCCATTCAGTTTCTTGTTGATAAGGTTTGGAGTGGCAGTTGAAGATAGTAAAACAGAAGCCAAAGTTTTAAATTTCACATTCAAGGAATCGTTTACGGAGGAGAATTGTACAAACATATAATCACTGGACCGTCAGGCAGAATCCTGTATGGACAACATAGTAATGAGTATCCCTGGTGTAGAGAAACAATGAAAGTTTTGAAAGCAAATAATTCACCAGGTCTGGGTGGAATCCCAATTTGGTTTTACAAAGAGTATTCTATGGCATTAGCCCTTTACCTAGCCTGCATTTATCATGAACCTCTCATCCAGAAAAAAGTCCCAAGTGACTGGCAAAAAGTGCAGTTGACTCCGGTGTATAAGAATGGTAAAAGAACAGTCCTGCAAAATTACAAACCAATATCCCTAACTTATGTTTGTTGCAGAATCTTTGAACACATGTAGACAAATCAGCTTGGTTTTAGAAAGCAGTGCTTTTGCGAAACTCTGCTTGCCATTTTCTCACATGATATACTGTGAACTATGGATGAACAGCGATAGGCGGATGTTAGATTTCTAGATTTGGAGAAGATGTTTGACGCTGTGCCCCATAGCATGCTGTTAATGAAGGTAGTAGTGTATAGAATTAGTTCACAGATATGTGAGTGGCTTGAAGACTTCTTAAGTAATAGAACCCAGTAAGTTGTCCTCAAGGGCATGCATTCATCAGACACGAGTATCGTCAGGAGTGCCCCAGGAAAGTGTGATAGGACCCTTGTTGTTCTCTATATACATAAATAATTTGGTAGACAGGGTGGGCAGTAATCCACAGTTGTTTGCTGATGACACTGTGGTATACAGTAAGGTGTTGAAATTGAGTGACTGTAGGAAGATAAAAGATGATTTAGACAACATTTCTAGTTGGTGTGATGAATGGTAGCTAGCTCTAAATGTGGAAAAATGTAAGTTAATGCAGATGAGTAGGAAGAACAAATCTGTAATGTAAGGATACAGTATTACTAGTTTCATGGCTGACACAGACAAGTCATTTGAATATCTGGTCATAATGTTGCAAAGCGATACAAAATGGAACAAACATGTGAGAACTGTGGTAGGGAAGGTGAATTGTCTGCTTCAATTTATTGGGATAATTTTAGGAAAGAGTGGTTCGCCTGTAAAGGAGAACAGATACAGGTTATTGATGCAACATATTCTCGAGTACTGCTCGATTGTTCGGGATCTGTACTGGTTCGATTGAAGGAAGACACTGAAGCAATTCAGAGGCAGGTTGCTAGATTTGTTACCATTAGGTTCAAATAAAATGTAAGTATTAGAGATGCTTTGGGAACTCAACTGGGAATCCTTGGAGGGAAGGTGACATTCTTTTTGAGAAATGCTGTTGAGAAAATTTAGAGAACCAGTAATTGAAGCTAACTGCCAAACGATTCTACTGTCACCAACATGTATTGCGCATGAGGACCACAAAATATAAGATACAAGAAATTAGGGCTCATACATAGGCTTGTAGACAGTCGTTGTCCACTGCTGTATTTGTGAGGACAAGGGAGGGCACACTGAGGCACAGAGTATATCGCAAGCCTACACACTCAGACAGGTATCTGCACGCCAATCCTACCACCACCCAGCACAGAACAACTCGGTCATCCGTTCTTTGGCAATCTGTGCGCAGCGCCTAAGTGATGCTCAAAACAAAACACTTGAGCTTAAAAGGCTACGCATAATGTTTCTAACCAATGGTCACAGCCATAAGTCGATCCACATAGCCTTGTCAATGAACACAAGAAAGCAAGATAAGCAAGAAATAGATAAACTGCAGCCAACAGTGCACTTACATTACGTGAAAAATGTTACCTTCACCAGGTTGGGGTGCAGCCTGTCTTCTATAGTAGTCGCAGGATCCAGGACGTGCTAGGCTCCACTAAGGACAAGGTGGATGCTTTACACACAGCAGGCATGTACAAGGTGGAATGCGCATGTGGAGAAGCATACATCGGTGAGACTGGCAGGCCAATAGCAATCCGCATTCGGGAACATGGGTGTTATATTCGTCTAGGGCAACACAACAAATCTGCGGTGGCAAAACATCAGCAAGACTGCAGAAAAGAAATAAAATTCAGCGAAGCCTGTGTGTAGGTCAAGCAGCCGGTTATGACAAAATGCAAAATCAGAGAGGGCATCGAAATACATAAACATCCTAATAACATGAATAGACAGGATGGCCTCAGGCTTGCCCCATCTTGGCTGCCAGTGATCAGAGCCCAGCAGACCGCACTGTCAACACTAGGCACGAGCACTACCGGCGAGTAACTGGTGCCGTGCAGCCGACATCCATCATTTGGTAAACAGCAGCCAACTTCTCATTCGACGGTGACCACCAATCGTGGCACATACCACAAGAGCAATAACCAATTAAAATAAAGTTCCCTCTCCTTCTTCTTTAAGTGACCAACGAAACGAAGTATCTTTTAAAATTATGACCTAATGGCATGCACAGTGAACAGTAACAATGAAATATAAGGGACACTGCATAGCTATAATGCACCAGTAGACCCAGAAGAAGGCCGCTGCAACTGTGGCCGAAACGTTGGTTTTTCTCCAGCAGCAGTAGTTTTATACATTATGATGCAGTACCATACCCAGAAAACTTTTATGTCGAATAATCCAGTCTGTTTCACTGTTCCTCCAAACCCTTGTCATGTCTGACAGAATTACAATGCCATTCCTCTCTTCTCTTTGAGCTTTAATCTATTTTCCAGATTCATCTTTAGTTCCCTTTACTGCTTGCTCTTACAAGGAGTACTCTACAGCATTGGTCCCTTACCTAGCCTGCATTTATTGTGAATCTCTAATCCAGCAAAAAGTCTCCAGTGACTGGTAAAAAGTGCAGGTGACTATGGTGTGTAAGAATGGTAAAAGAATGATCCCACAAAATTAAAAACCAATATCGCTAACTTTGCTTTGTTGCAGAATCTTTGAACACGTTCTCAGTTCAAATACAATAACTTCCTTGAGACTGGGGATAAGCTACAACCCTGTTTCACTCGCTCCTCAACTAATGCCTCCCCTCCACATCCTAAGACTCTTATAACTGCTGTATAGTTGCAGTACATGTTATAGACAACCACCCACACTATGCATTTTATGCCTACTAGTATCATAATTTCAAAGAGAGTGCCAGTAATCCAATCAATATCATCAAAAGTTTTTATTGAACTTTAATTGACTACTGAAAATTATTGTTGAATTATGAGCTATGAGCTCTGTGATAAGCTTTGTGATAAAATAAATAACTGAGGATGCTGGACTGTTAATGTTAAAACTATAGTGGACTACTCAGTGAAGAATGGAGAGATGGATATTGGGAGCTACAATGAGAGAAAGAAAATGAAACAAAAAAGGGACCAGAGAATATACTGAAATGGAAGAGATAGTTACGACTGCAGTGAAAATGAAATCACAGTGCGAAGACCGAGACAATGTCTTTACAGAAGGTATCTAGATGACATGCAAGAACAACATGGTTGCATAAAGCTAAAGAACATAATGTACAGGAGAGTTTTATTTGGCAGTTGAAGTCAAATGGATTATTATTATTATTATTCTTTCTTTTCTCAGACATTATTATTATTATTATTATTATTATTACTTGATCACAAAGAATCATTCATATCTAATCTATATTGCAAATCACAGTGTAAATAAAATAGCATAAAAAACAGCAGCTCAACAGTATACATTTCAGATTTTTTAGCAGAAGAAAAATGCACAGCATGGTAGGTAGATCGAACAGTCAGAATACTGTCTATTCTCACATATGTTATTATATCTTGGTCTTCTTCTTCATATCATTCTTCTTTAAAAGTTGCATGCTTCTTAGTTTGGGAAAAATGGGAAATGTACTACTGTAATGCATTGAGCCAGTACATTCATATCAACTGCTTTAGGACATCGTTGATCCAGGGCATTTTCGAACAGGATCCCACATGTCTGATGTTGGTATGGTTGAATGTTTTAAAATTCCTTTGCCTAGGAGTCAAAACCTCAAAGAATGCAGTCAGAAAACCCAGTTTGTTGAGATAAACTTTGGAATGCTGGCAGTTGTTCAGTTCATACATATGACAAAGCTAGGCCTGCTAGGGATGATGAGTGTCAACAGTATAGTGAGCTCACGTGCTTGTTAACAAATAAAGTTATCATTTTTAAGAGTGACTGGCCAATCCTTTTTCACATCAGAAATTAACTGGAAGTCGTTATGTTATGATTTTCTTGTTTTCAACAACACAGAGGTGTTAGTAATGCTCACCCATCCAGCTGGAAGTAAATCATGTGCATCACAATCCATATATATTCCCTGATGTTCATCTCTTTCTGAATGTACAATGAGCAACAAAATGCTCATAGGGACGTAGTGAGGTTCTGATTCTAAATCTAGCTGTAACATCAGTCTGGTGAATCATTTTGCTCTCAAAGAGCCCAAATATTAACCAATATTATGCAAATGTAAGGTATCAGACTTGCATTCATGAAGTATCAGCTTCAGCTAGTTGTTGCTGCGTGTTTTTTCTGTGTGTTTTTTTTTTTTTTTTAATTTTTAACAAAACTGCTTGAGACATCCTGAGGAAGATATTTCAACAAAGAAACTATTTGTTTTTCTTTCCTTACTGGGGGTAGCACTCTGATTGTAAACACTGATTCATCATGGGACATGTAAATTGAGGCAGTTTTCAAACACAAAAAAATCACTACTCAAATAACAAATAACAAACATGCATGTGATGTCTCTCTCTCTCTCTCTCTCATGGCATTCCTACAGGTTTCACCTCATCCCACACATTTGTCACCACTTATTTCTACAGGCTTCCTCAGATTCTTCTATTTCTCATTTCCCCACGGTTTCCTTTACCCCACCTAACCAGGCAACCTTTGGTCTTCCTCTTCTCCTTCTTGCCTGAGGATGGTATATCAAGATCTTCTTAGGTCATCTGTCATTAGCATTGTTTGCATTTTATGTGCATACAATGTGAGTTGCTGTTCTATTCTGTCTGATATGCTTTCTTGAGTCTGGTTTATTTTCCTTACTGTTATACTTCTTAGATGTTCTTGACAAGATATCCTACGTGATGTTTTCAGGTAGTCCAGTTCTACAACTCTCCATTTGCTTTACATGAACTATGAAATGAAAATTAATGGTTTTAACATAAAAAATGTTCTTTGGCCACTCCCATTTTATGAAACAGTGTTAAAAGTCTTTGTTGAATTGCTGGTTACATAAAAAGGTAATTTTTGAGCTTCACTAAAGCAATGTGATTAAAGATAATTGCTGAATAATCAATGAAATTTAACTTTTGCTAGTATCTTCTCTGAAAGTAATCATGTTTCCTATGCAGTATATGATAAAAGCTAATAAAGTGTTCTTATATTGAACAACAGACATGTTCCTCTCTCTGGAACTACAGATCGTTCAATAAGTTATGTCCCACATTTTTTTTAAAAAAAAGCAATTAAAATACATAGACAAATTTCCTTGTTGGCGCTTCACATTTGATGTTTGTTCTGTGTGCCGGTGAAGTTTCAAACCATTCTGGCAGGTGGCACAGCTGTAGTAGGTGTCAAAATGGCGTCTACATATGACTCATGTTACAAGCAGTGTGCTGTTATTGAATTCTTGTGTACAGAAAAAGAAACTGTGATGAACATCCATAAACTTTTGTGTGCAGTGTATGGTGATGCTGCAATTCATAGGAGTATGGTTAGGCCATGGGTTAAGAAAGTTACAGTCTCAGGAAATGCAGAAAAAAGAGCACCATGATCAGCCATGCTCAGGACGCCCTGTCACAGCCACTGCTTTCGACATGCTGAATTGTGCAGATGCCATTATTCTTGCTTACAGATTCTGTACAGGGAACACACTTTGAAGATGATGAGAGTGTTAGTTATCCAGTGGAAACATGGCTACGCCTGCAGGATAAGAACTTTTACCAGCAGGGAATACATGCTCTTCCACAGCATTGGCATACAGCCATAGAATTTGATGGAAACTACTTGGAAAACTAGGACATTGTAATGGATCTGGGAGATGTTATTTTTTTTTTTACTGTATTTGTCGATACCAAATTGTAAATGTTTTTTTTATACTTTTTGTCAGAATTTATTGTAATTTGCCTTATTATATGTTAATTTACTTCTGTTTTTGAGAGTGAAAGCATATTGATTACTATTAGTAAATGTATCGAAGAATAGCAAAGAGACTGATTACAAGTGGAAGCTTGTGTATTGTGTAAAGTATCTTTAACGCTGGAGTTGTCTTTGACTATAGTCAGTCGGCAGCTAACTCTTGGTGTGTGTTGACGGAAGAACAATGTGAAGGTCGCTGTCATAAATAATTTTGAATTATGTTACTATTTTTTTTGTATTAACCATAAAAAAAGAAACTACATTTGAAGAAATGGTATTTGAAACACCAAAATGAGGCAAACACGTTGAACCATGTCTTTTCTGCAGCCGACAAAGATGCATTGTGGAATCATACTTAGACAACTGAAGCCAAGACTAATATCGCCTTGCAAATGTCTAACGGAAAAGGTACTGTCACTAAATATGGCAAATTTAAGTAAATAAAAAATAGTGACCATATTTTCAACTTGTGTCTTAGCCGGGATACAATATTTCAACATGGACAAGACATGATGATGTATATTGTCACCAAATTCTGACTCATAACAATAAATATGTTCTGAGAAAAAAAAATGTGGGGCTTTGCTTATTGAACAGCCCTCGTATAGTGGTTGCCTCTCTTGAGAAGGAGATCTGTAGAATCATGAAGTTTACAAAGATAACAGCTGAGGATGTAACCATATTGCACAATAGGTGCCAAAAATAATACACTGAAGCACAGAAAGAAACTGGTATAGTCATGCGTATTCAAATATAGGGATATGAAACAGGCATAATACAGCAATGCGATCAGCAATGCCTATATAGGACAAGAAGTGACTGGTGCAGTTGTCAGATTGATTACTGCTGCTACAATGGCAGGTTAACAAGATTTAAGTGAGTTTGAACATGGTGTTACAATCGGCGCATGAGCGATGGGATACAGCATCTCCAAGGTAGCGATGAAGTGTGGATTTTCCCCATATGACCATTTCATCAGTATACCATGAATATCAGGAATCTGATAAAACATCAAATCTCTGACATCGCTGTGGCTGGAAAAAAATTCTGCAAGAACGGGACCGACGATGACTGAAGAGAATCATTCAACATGTCAGAAGTGCAATCCTTCCACAAATTGCTGCAGATTTCAATGCTGGGCCATCTAGAAGTGTCAGCGTGTGAACTATTCAATGAAACATCATCAATATGGCCTTTTGGAGCTGAAGGCCTACTCGGGTACCCTTGATGACTGCAGAACGCAAAGCTTTATACCTTGCCTGGGCCCATCAACACCAACATTGGACTGTTGATGACTGGAAACGTTTCCTGCTCAGACGAATCTTGTTTCAAATTGTATTGAGCAAATGGACATGTATGGGTATGAAGACCTCATGAATCAGGCAGGCATTTCCTTTGGCTCTTTAGTGTAAATAACTAGGCACTTGAATAATTGGATGAAAATCTGTCCATTGTCATGAAGTGCTTGAAACCACTATCTTAGTAGTTTGCTACAGAGGTGTAGATATAACAGATTTTTCCAAAATAGTTTAGTCTGGTAAGTATTAACAGTTAATCATATAGTTCCTATTGCTGTTAAGATGGCCAAGATAAACTGTTTCTGTGAATGAAATGCCATCAAGGTATAGCATATTGTTCACCTATTGACCTAGAAAATGCATAGCTACTGTAATATAAAATATTTTATTCATTTCATTTGGACTAATGCTATGGTAGTAATTGCTTTCTTTGGTTCCAGCTATTCTAGGGAAAGTGCTGGAGCGTGAGACAGTGGAAGATTGGGTGAAGTTCTCTCTGAGCATCCAGTCTGTGTACAAACGTGCAAGGGAGTCACGTCTGCGTAGAGGCAATACCTATCTCTGGGTTCACATGAAAGATCTGGCATGCAAATGTCCCAAAGTCAAAACCAACAAGTAGGTTTCTTTAAACTTAATTTTGTCATGTATGTGTGCTTGCATTGAGAGCATCGCGAGCAGAGTAATATAAATTAAGATAATTTAAGACCATTGAATCATTGGCTTTTAATAAGTAATGTATATTTAAGTAGCAGTATTGCTTTGTTCCTCAAATAGGTATGAAGCACAATTACCAAACAAATTTAACATGCAAAGTGTGACTTCTATTGTATCGTATTGTATTGTATGGAACTGGGGACCTAGAAACAACAGAGAGGCTTTGTCCCCGCTGTAGCCCTCAGTGGTCCACAACAGGCTACAGCAATCCACTCACCCCACCATCACCCCACACCGAACCCAGGGTGATTGTGTGGTTTGGCCCCAGGAGGCGAACTGCATAATAATCCTGGGTTCAGTGTGGGGCGACGGAAGGGTGAAGTGGGCTGCGGTAATCGTCGTGGGGTTGTGGACCACTGTGGCTCCACTGGGGTCGGAGCCTCTCCATCGTTTCTAAGTCCCCGGTTAACATACAATACAATCTTGTGTACAACTGTTTATAGAAGGTGATTAGTAAGTGTGAGCATAGGGGTAGGGTCATATTTATACTGCTATTATTATTATTATTATTATTATTATTATTAATAATAATAATAATAATAATACCACATAACAAACCTGACATCATACTCACCAATAAAAAAGAAATTAACACAACTAATCGAACTATCCATACCCAATACAACAAATATGCAGAAGAAAACAGGAGAAAAAATTGAAAAATACATCCAACTGGCTGAGGAAGTCAAGGACATGTGGCATCAAGATAAAGTTGACATTATACCAATCATACTATCAACTACAGGAGTCATACCACACAATATACACCAGTACATCAATGCAATACAGCTACATCCAAACTTCTATATACAACTACAGAAATCCGTAATTATTGATACATGTTCAATTACCCGAAAGTTCCTAAATGCAATATAACATATACCGTACAGTTAAAAGGAAGTCACGCTTGATCAAGGTCCGCGTCACTTTCCATTTTTGACCAGACATAACGTCTGAGAAAAGAAAGAAATAATAATAATAATAATAATAATAATAATAATAATAATAATAGCAGCAGCAGCAGCAGCAGCAGCAGTAGTAGTAATTATGTCAATGGTTTGTGCCAGTGGTGGCATTGGTGATGATATCCCGTGTCGTACTCAAACGACACCAAGGGGACTGCAGATCTAAACATCTTTCCTCTGTCACTGGTGGATCACCATCAGCAGGATCACACTCCGTAACTCCATCACACACAGTGAATAGTTTTACACACCATTACCTGTTTTCTGAAAAAAAAGGGGCATTTGTCTTTAACCTTTATGACTTTTTTGTCATTTTCTGTGAGTTAATGTGGAGGAAGACTTTCTTAATTGGTATTTTCATTACTGCTATCATGATGATGTACTGTCTGTCTTACACAGTTAATCTTTCTAGTCTCAGGAGATTAATATGTATGAATCAAAGTCAGAAACTTGATAACCCATTACAAATATTGGATAAATTTAGGATTTTGTTCCTTTACAGGTCCTACTTGATTCTTGGAAAAGAACGTGAAGGTGACCAACCTGGTCTGACCATAGGACGGCGCTCTATTGTCATAGAATGGAAAGATGAATGGCACAGGCGAATGAGACGCTTCCAGCATCGAGCACGCAAATGTGACTGAAACCGGTAGAGGCAACTCCACATCTTGTGACAAAGGATCATTCACTTACAGATTCTGCAATAATAACATGTGACAGAAATAACACTACAGCATATTCTTAGCAGCTGCTGTGTGTTTTTCCGCTCATTCATGGCCATATTGCTTTTTACATTACAAGATTTTAAGAAAGGTATCGTGAGTAAGGTGCTACCTATTTTTGGTTACCAACTGCTGTATCCCAGAATTCTCATAATTACGTTTTTATGTAACAGAGGTACAAGAAGTCAGTATTAGACTGTCATATATATAAACTGTAACATATCAAACTGAATGGTAAGTCAGCATAAGAAGCAAAACTAATAACATATTCTCAAAAATCAGGCTATTCATAGTAAAACAGGTTTCCTCTGGTAACACCAGTGAAAATATATGTTAAGCTAGTAGTTCAAGATGTATCATTCACCGGATTCTTAAGTCCAAATCTAATAAGATAATGACATATCTCAGATCTGCGAGTGAAATCCTGCAAGTGCAACAAGTGTTAGTGGAAGAAGAAAGTTACCAGAATCTTGTGAGAATTGTAGACTGCAGGAATAAAGCAGAAAAGAAAGTGGGGAGTGTGGCAAGTTCATGATTGTACAGAAAAGTATTAGCCAAACCACGATAATGGTGGCATTATTTAATTGAATGTCTTTTGCATTAGTAACTGTATATTAAGAACAAATTTACAATATTAGAACTTTTCAGATTAGATAATTTTTATTAATTTATTATTAAATGAATTTCCTTTGTTAAAGCCCATAATATAATGAGCAAGATCTGTATAAGATGCAATTAGTGTTTAGACAAAGTGAGAAGTGATTTACTGCTTGTAGCTGCAAATCTGCAGATGTTTCAGAAATTCATGTTTAATTCTTTTTGAAATAAACAAAGAACAGTGAGAATAGTTGCTTTATTGTGGGAAGAGAAAACCTGTTATGTTTCACTCTGAAATACATACAGGGAAGTCATAAACGGCAAAGTAAGAAAAAAAAAAAAAACCTGCTTTCTACACGAGTGACTTGTTGGGTCTTAAACAGAATGCCATCCAAAAACCATAAAAGAAACAAACAAGCTGATAGTTGTGAGTACTACATTAATTTCTAGAATTTTATTTGATCATCAGCATTATTTTTGTGATTATCTCCTTGACTGTTGTTGCAATGGATTTGGAATGTGCTCAGGACTGTGTGTAAAGGGCAGTTGCCCTTGTCCTACGAACTGCTAAATCAGTACTATAATCAACTGTATCAGAATTTGTTTGTATAGTCTGTGTCCAATTTAACAAAATTTTAAAAATAATCATTACTTAATGTATCAGAGTTTGTGGACAAATTCCAGTCTTTAGACAAGGTTTTCATTTTCTAGTATACTGTTTAAGTTTTATGACTTTATTAGAAAGTCCACTTGATCTTTGTGGTTTAAGAAAGAATTTGTAATTAAGGCAAACACATTTGAGAGAGCTTTTAGCTACATTGTAATTTGATCACCCTTTCTTTTGCAATTAAATTAGAAAATTTACTTTTGGGAAAATATAGGTTTATTCAACTTGTTTATTGCAATTTCTTTTGCCTTTAAGCAATCTGACTGAACAGCCACATTAGATTTACATTTGTCTAGCTTGTGTTCAATGTTCATATCTCTGACAAGAACTATGGAGCAAAAGCTACTTGAAATGAACTTCACTAACTGAAACCCAGTTGTCAGTTTTGCACAGGTTTGGTAAAGTAAAGTCTGCCAATGCACTTAGTTCATAGACCAATGATTTTTGACTATTATTTAAATAAAAATATTTATATCATATTTGTAATTTTACACAAACTTTTTTATGTGCTAGCACAACTTGTACAGTATTAATGTAAAGCTATCATGTGCCATAACACAGTGTTGTAGGTATGTGTCAGTAAGTTCCTAAAATTGTGTTGCTATAACTAAGTACTTTTGTGCACTTCATCTTAAAATCTGAATTGCAGAATTTTTTGTGTTCTGGTATCAAGAAAGTTTCACTGATGGATACACATGAATGCGGATCAAAAATCGGCAGAACATGTATATCAAACTGTTTCAAACATTTAAATTCCATTAGTCTGGTTCACAGATCAGGGGCGTCACACAGTATTATCTGTCACCATATCTCACACTCGCATGCACAGTCTGATTGGTCAATAACTGCACAATTAAATAAATTTAAAATGAATCCTTAGTAGAACACAAGCAATGGAATGAGTGAATACAAGTGTGTGTGTGTGTGTGTGTGTGTGTGTGTGTGTGTGTGTGTGTGTGTGTGTGTGTGTGTGTGTGCGCGTGTGTGCGTGCGTGCGCGCGCACTTCTTTGAGACAGTGAGTGACTGGCTCCCTTAACTCATTCCATAGTTTAAAATATTATCTGAAGTACTTAAATGCATCATTGTTGGAACACAATGAATTAATAAATTAATAACTGAAAGCCAGCATTCACTATAACATTGCACTGTTTCTTATGGAAAGGCATAAATGAACAAAAGTACTGCATTTGTTAATTTTGCATCTCATAGAATGTCGCATGAAGATGGAGGTCTTAGAAAATTACAGGAAATGTTGACATTGCACACATATGGTTTTGTGGACAAGATACTTAATGTAAGCTATTTTAAAAAATGTTTGTCACATTGTCCAATAGCTCTTATGTTCATTTGCAATGCATACTGACAAAGAGAGGTACCCAGTGATGCGATCGACTTTTTGAAACTATTTATACGGTGTTCTAGGTTAAGATCCCAGGTATTGCCTACTGCAGTCATTCACCATCGTGCGCCCTCGTTTGCAAGTAATTGGGAAAAAAAAAAATATCGCACCACACAACAACAGTATGTAATGCAACTTTTTTAATGCTGTTGAGATTAACATAAAATTCTGAATTTCTTTCTTGTCAATTAATCACAAGCGAGGGCCCACTAAGTTGAATAGCTACAGTGTGTGATACCTGGGATCTTAACTGACATCACCTTAGAGACAGTTTCAAGAAGTTGACTGCTTGCGACCTTTCCTTGTAAGAAATAGGACACTACTTATGTGATTATTAATCTGTATCAACAAATAATTGCAATCACAAAGACACTAATCTTTACCAACAGGGTATTTCATATTTCAATGTCACATTTGATCTCATTTCTTACCTTCCAGGAAGTGTGACTTCTGTTAAGGCAATTAAACAACATGGAACACTGGAATAAGTATTAATGTATGAGGTGTTACACACAAGTGCAGCATGTCACACTCATTTAGTATTAATTGTATGAGTATCGTATTGAAAAAGAATTTATATGGGGCACTTTTTTGTTCTTTGCATATTGAGCTGCACACATGTAATGAATGAAAAAAAGGGCAGCGTGACTAGGAGAGTGCTCATCAAATAATATGCAGTAAAGTCTATTTCATTATTGGAAGCACCTGAAACATGTTTGTCTCTAATCTGTCACCTGATTTGTTAGAAATCAACCAAAATGACAGAAATTTACAAGATTTTGTTTAATTTTGAAGGGCTTCCTTCTCTACAATCAAAACAATTACTGTTGGATCACAACCACAATAAAGTACATTCAGTGTTGAAAAATCATTACTACAGCAAATCAAGCAAATCTTGCATTCATTTCAGGTTATTAATATGTAATGTCTCCTTGATAATTCTAGTATGTTATTTTCAGCTGTAGTGATTATGTTCAGTGTGACAACAGTAAAACATTCTGTGACATACGCATTTTTGAAGCTTAGGCTAACTTATTCCACTGTGGCAAGCAACTGATACGCATTACTGTAATCACACACAGTTAAGTTACACATAACAACAAATGGCAAGTTATTTGCCAGTTCACTGACTTAATAAACTTTTGGCTCATTTCATCACAACATGAAATGAGATTAACCCAATGACTACATGCTTTATGTTAAGTTTCAAACTTCAGTACTGGTAAGACTGAGCAGTGTGTCCAGTAACTGCTGTATACAATTAATTACTGTTGAAAATGCACTTGTTGGTTTTATTTCACTGTGCAACAGCAATGAATCCCATTACAGTTGCTTATTTTATGCTTGTACCATATGCTGTGCAATGTTATGGGAACTACGGTAACAGAATAATTTTTTCAATAAATTTTTTCTGCCTCTCTCAGGTGTGTGCATGTGCGTTTGTGTGTGCGTGCATGCATACCTGCATATGTGTGTGTGTGTGTGTGTGTGTGTGTGTTTTGCACCTTTCTTCCAACCGACATAGCCCCATGACATCTCTCTCATCTTCACCAACATCTGAATGTAGTTATCGATTTGGATACCATGTACTTAGACCACAGGTGCTTATAATTGACAGTAATAGAATGTACACATGAAAGTTGTATCACTAGAAGATTCTTAATAGTGGCAATAATACTTTTTAATAAATTCTAATTTATGAGCTCAACTCTGCTGGAGCAAATGAATTTAAACTGAAGGCTGATTAAGTTCTGTTATTTGGCACTAATTACTGTTGAATAGCACTCTGTAAGAGGATACAAAAAACAATATGGTATGCTTAATATAAGAGGATATTTGTACTTCAATTTTGTGCTTCTAACTGGTACATGTTGTAGCAGTATATAGAATATAAATATGTATATTATGCGTATACAAAGTGCATGTTGCTAACAATATAAATGTTATCAATTTAAAAGCCTGTTTACGTGGAGTAATTTAAATACCTCCAAAATGTTTGTAGTAAAGTAGATGAATACAAAATAAAGTGAATGCTGTAAATTTATGCATGATTTCTGTAACTTTGTACCATATACTGATTTAGTGCAGAGGATTCTTCTTGTAAATTGTTTACTTATCCCCTTCAAAACCCCTAAATTTATGTAAAAAATGTATTTAAGTAAAATATAAAATTTAAATGGTTTGATTCTTTATTAACAAAACATGTTATGAAGAAAAGGGAAGACAGGACAAGAAAACTATGCACCTCATTGTACTCATATCATATGAAGAGTGGAAATGGGAAGCAATCTCAGTGCCATTTTTGTCAAAGATGTATTTACAGTGCTGTTGTGTTATCAGTACTCTGAAACATTTTCTCTGTGATCTGACAATTGGAATGAGTCTATGGACATGCAACAAATAATCATTATTATTAGATGGTGCATGATCGTTGTTCTGAGCAGTGTCTCGCATCCGGCCGTCGTAATTTAATATATTATTATTGTTATTTTGATTTTTTGATTGTTGGCAACTTACGTGGTGGGCCTTAATTAAAAATGATATTTCATTTAATTTTGATTTACGGTTAAATGCTTTTGTTTCTCCTTTTTAACAATACTAATCTCAAATTATTTGTTACGTTAATGAATGTTAGACTCGCAGAATCTTAAAACATGAGCATATAAGTTGAACATTGGAATAAACCTTTCATATTAATTTCCTCGGCTAGTCAGTTCACTTTAAAGCAAAAGATCTTTAGTTATTAATTACAACTGCGGCCCACACACGCGCGAGAGTATTTTTCTTACCTCCGTTAACCATTGTATTGTAGTCGGAGTCCTGGCTCTGGCTGTTGGCTACGGTACTGAAAATAAGAATCTTAAAGCTACATATTTTCTGCAACGTCGGGCGGCTGTGGAGAAAAATTAATATTATGTTAATAGCGGGCGAGTATTTCGCTTCCGCTAATTTTTCATAAGTTAATATCGCCACGTAATGGCGTCGTTGGCTGCATCGGCCGCTGCGATTGTTGAACTGTAAATTACTTGAATGCAGGTTAATTCAAGGAAGGCGGACATGAAATCGGGATCACCTCTTACAAATTAAAAGTGCACAATAATATTAAATCGGTATATTATATGCTTAACTCGTACAAATATGCTTACATTTGCCAGCACTTGAAAGATGTCCGTCTATACACAACAAAGACAAGATAGGAAGTGATGACTAAAAAAATTAACAAAAGAGCCTATCTTGTCTCTTTAGATCATTTTGTCATAAATTATTTCTTTGCATTTCTCGACAGAGAAATTATTGTTTTACGGCTACATGGTAAAAATATATATTCAATTTTTGAATGTCTCTTCTTTATAAATATTGTTTTTTAAGTCTTTTTGTAACATAGCACTGGGGACGCTATAAGTGCTTCCCTTTGGGGTTCCAAATACCATTTGTCAACATCTCCTTGACTTAGCCTGGGGTGGTTTGAAGAGACAACACACAAGTTTTTGGTGTGTGGGCACAGGTTTTTGAGATGAGACAGAGATTTTGCAATTATAGAGAAATAAGAAAGGTAAGCATAGCCATTGTTGTGCAAGATTTACATAAGATTGTTGAGTCAGCTAGGAATCCATTCCATGTAATTCCAATGCATATGACTGACTTCTTGGATTTTAAAGGTTCTACTGAAACATTGTCAATGCAGATATATAAGATCTCGAAATGCAATACGATCATTCAACTCAAACAGCTATTTAATATTCTCACTCTGAAACAGCAGGCCCTCTCTAGAACAGTTCCGACCCAAGTTCCAATAGGTCCCTCCTCCTCTTCTCTCAAACTATCCTGTTAACATATTTCATGAGTTCCTCACTCCAATCACTGCCTCTCAGTCCTTCCTGAAAAATACCAGTGAAACCCCTAAATCTGAGTCAAACTGAGACTAGATATTCTGCTCCACAGAATTACAGAAGGAGCCTGAGTAATTGCTACACCAAATGATCTATTTGGTTTCTCCCACCTAGTAACAGTTTCCCAGAACTCCAACTGTCATTAATAATCCTCCCAGCGGACAAGGACTCGACCACTGTAGTACTTGACCCTGTGAATTATGTGGCAGAGGGGCATCATCAGCTCTTGGGAACCTCAACACGTAAAACTGTTCCAATGATCCCATTCCTTCCATCCAGGCTAACCTCCAATAGATCCCTAAAACACAAGGCCCCTCACAAGGACTCACATGTCCCACAACTACCCTAGAGATCTTATTCGCAAACAAGTTAGCCAGTCAAGTGTCCTCCTCTCACCCTCTGACTAATACAGTTCTCACTTCCAAAATATTCAGAAGCGACACCCTCATTACCCAGTACCATTCATGTCTTGAATGCCTAAAAATTTTACTCCACAAAGGCTATGAGTTTGTCAAGCTGAGCTCTGAAATGAGATCCTCTCTCCCTGGTAACCTTCACACGCCAACCACTGTCACTTTCAGTCACCCTTCTAACCTCCACAACACCCTACTCAAACCTTAGGACATTTCCAAAACATTATTTGTACCTCAATGTTCCTATTCATGCAGTCATTTCCATGTAATACATGCCCCATGCAGCCATCAACTACCAGCTACACCACTGGCAAATCCTACGGTACCGTAAGTCGAGCAACTTACAAAACAACATGTTCATCAACTAACTTTGTGTCAATTGCACAGTGTTTTATACAGATATGACCATCACTAAATTAAGTGCATGAAGAGGCATAGGATAACTGTCTGCTTTGGTGATGCTCAGTATCCAATCACTGAGCATGCTCCACAGAATTACAGAAGGGGCCTGAGTAATTGCTACACCAAATGATCTATTTGGTTTCTTCCACCTAGTAACAGTTTCCCTGAGCTCCAAAGATGGAAGCATATCCTCCAACATGTCCTTATACCCCAACATACTACTACTAGACTTCATCTCTGTTAACACTCCACCCCTCCCCTCCTTTTTCATTATATAACATACAGAGTGGTCCAAAACAGTCTGAAACAATCTTGTAAAGGTGTTGCACAGGATGTTGTGGTGCTGCTTTTCAGACTGTTTCTGTCCACCCCATATATCTCACCTACTGTCTCTGATACCCTGCCTTCATCTTTGTACTCAGCTGAAAACTAAAATCTCCAGAATGCTGTTGAATCATTGTGGAATTCTTGTATGGGGACACAAGTGTGAAGGAAAAGTAGTTCTATGGCCATGCATTAAAACAAAAATAGCAACTTTCCATTCTAAAAATGCAAGGGCTCAGTGTCTGAACATATGGTTTGTTTTCTTTATTAACAGGTAAAATTTATTCCATGAAAATATGAAATGCCAATATCTTTAATTCAGGAATTTTCATATTACGATACATATCTAGATTAACTTTTCTGCTTCAAATGACCATTTCATTATCTTTCTAAAATATGGAGAGTTCTTCCAAGGCATCTCAAACATCTCATACCAGTAGAAAACAGACTGTATTCAATTAAAGGAAAATGACAGATGTGTAATCAATTCATAACGTACAATACTTAATATTCGACAATCACTGTAGAAAGTGTACGGTCTACATTCCTATAGTCTGCCCAATGTGGGAAACAATATATATTGTTCTCATAATCACCGACATATCTTCATCCATGGCTGTCACCCTCTCACCCACCTCCAGAATCTCAGCACTTATTCTCAAATCAACTTCATCTGGACATTCCTTCTCAATCCTATGGTCACTACAACCACCTCAGCATTGAAAAAATGCTTTTCTACTGAGCCATGCATGTCACAACTGCAGTGGGAAATAAGCTTATGTCACTGACAGTTTTTACAGTCAGACTATACACTGCTCAATTAGCCCATACACAAACATTCAGCTCTCCTGCCCCCACCCCCGCAATGTCCAGTAATTTCTTTTTGTAATCCAGGTAGCACATCTTTACTGTTTACCAACCAGTGACCAGTACTGCTCATAATGTCCATTATCATTCAGGCCTTCAAAATTCTATTACATCCTTTATCAGGGCTTTGATGACTTCTTGGTATGCTTTGACTTTATAAATGTCATATTACAATCCTATTCTGGGCCCCAAAAACAGTATTCTTCAACCAACCACCCAAACAAACAATATCCTTGTCCAGGCAGTTTTTAACTCTACCCCATTAGGCATAGGGACATGTGAGCACCCATCAAATTGCCAGCACTCAGGTACATGTCATATAGGCTACATCCAGGTAGCCCTGTTCCACCACATTCTGTGTGTGTGCGAGCCACTTTGTCATCCCTGGCCACAGGCAGTTGACCACATCAGTACGATTATGTAGGCTACTGTTCAGTTGGCTTACTGCCCATGCGTGAGCTGTCTGCGCACCCCTCCTTACGGACACATGAGCTAGAACAACATTCTCTAATCCATCTGTGGTCCCTATCATGCACCACACATGTCATTTAACTATTGGCAATGCCTGTGAGAGACCTTCCCATGTGCCAACTACCACCACCTATAGCAATCCAGTTGCAAGTGTTTTCAGTCCAATAAGAGGTAGGGCCATGTGTGAAAGCAGTCACATCATCTACCAACAATGTGGAACTATTGTGCAGCATTTAATGTATGTATGACTAGCTGTTTAGCTATGCGAAAACCACTGCCAAACTGCATAACTACAAACTCTACTCAACTACCTGGTTGCCAAATGTGCTACATACAACAATAACTTTCCCATTTCCCCTGAACGTCATTGTTGGAAGCTGTCCTTCCAACATGCTTTCTGTTCCTGTAGTCCCCATGATATAAACCTCTACTAGTCTGCATTCTTGGCCACTATCTCTCCCCCCATCCCAAAAGTTCTTTTCCATCTCTCTGACAACCATTCATATACAGTCCACCTTTTTTTCTATTTCATCAACAATATCTTATGCAAGCCACAGATGTTGTAGTCATTGGTCCAAATATGGATAATTAACTTGCTTGTTCATACCCAAGTCACGTCTGCTAATTCTGTAACTGAGTACACCACTGTTTTGCTATAGTTGACCAACTCCATTATGTCTGTCTTGGTAGCTGCGGGGGTCATTGCAGCAGGGTTTGATTCCTGGCCAGGTCGGAGACTTTCTCTGCTGAGGGGCTGGGTATTGTGTAGTCCATACCTTCATAACGTATCCGAAAATCACCTGTGTCACATGACACATCTAAACTATGTAAATTCATATTAAGATATGGTTTGCTCCTAACGATGGTTTGTATTGTCAAAGCATACTGTCATATCATCTTCTCACTGTTCAGATGACTGTATGAGCATGCCCTGGGGCAAAAAAGAGCCTGCATTCTTCAACTTGTGAACATAAAATGCTGTATTACAGACCTTTACATCAGGGCTGACCATGTCAGTGTACTTTAGAGGAATTTCCAGTCTCCACGCCACCATGATGTACACATACTTGTTGGTCACACTTGTGCACCATAAATCAATCTTAGCAACTTAGTTTATTACAGTGTACAAACAACAATTGACACATTCTTGTATTCCATTGACAGAGTTATCAAACAACATGTTTGAATTTGTAACTTTCAACTGTTCATTCCCTACAGCGAATATACACTCATCAACCAAAACATTGTGACTCATGGTGCTCTGCACAAGCTCCACTGGACCTATGGATGTCCATGTGAATGTTCCCCCAGTTCATAAAGGAGCAGCCACCAGCTTGTCTCCAACCCACAGCACAGATGTCAAGGGACTGTTCCCCTGTAAGACAACGGATTCGTGCCCTCCCATCAGCATGATGAAAAAGATATTGGGATTCATCAGAGCATGGAATGCTCTGCCACTGTGCCAACATCCAGTGCCAACAGTCACCTGCCCAATTTCAGCTGTAGTCGTCAACGTCATGGTGTTATCAAAGACACATGCATGGGTCATCGGCTGCGTTCAGTCACACTTGTACTCTGCCTACCATTAAAGTTTGATGTTAATTCCACCACAGTTTGTGGCCTGTCCTGTTTTATCAGTCTGCCCAGCCCATAACATCTGAAATTTCTTTTGAGGGGTAGCCACCCGACCCCATGACGTCTGGACACAGCTTCACCTTGGTTTAGCCACATGTTGAAAACAAGGCACTGCTCAAACACCCTATAAGTCATGCAGTTTCTGAAATGCTCGTGCCAGAGCCTCTGGGCCATCATAATCTGCCCTCAGTCAAACTCAGATAGGTCATGCACTGTCCCCATTCTACACACGGACAGCACACTCACTGATGCTACATGCACCATGCTTGTGACTGACTAGTAGTCATTCCTTGCCAGGTGATGCTGCTATTACCTGGATGAGTTTATACTGACAGTAGTTCAGCAGTCATAATGTTCTGGCAAATAAATGTAGTTGAGGATAATGAAGGAGGAAGTAGTACTGGTCAGTTTGATTTTTACAAAAACTTACATCTGTTTTTATTCATAAAGTGCTCTACCACTAGTAAATTCCACAGTAATTACAATGTGACTGAAACAAAACAAGTAACTTCAGTCTTTGCATGATATTCACCACAGCACCACAATTCCACAGCAAACAGACTTAACTGAAAGTAACAGAGATTTAAACTTCTTATCCATTGACAGCCTGCATCAGTTTTGGCTGTTTAATCCCAAGTGATCGTAATAGTGCTTTGGCAGAAGGATCTCTACCTCTAAATCTTCTGAAGACTTCACCTGGATGACAAGCTCCACCAAGTGCCAGGTAAGTGGAACGAAACCTGTGCAAACAATCATAACTTACAGTTTACAATACACAAAGTAACAAAGCAATACGACAAGTAATTGTTATTCTTGCACTCATGAACTTCTGCTAGGTCAATGTAATGACATTTAAAGTAACACTTTTTTAAATTTATCTTTAGATTTCAAACAACTAATGTTGCTTTAACTTTGTAAAATGTTTAACCTAATTTTTACTACATATTACGCTACACAAGCAAGCTGCCCATTTATTTTACACTCCAATAATTACAAGCAATCTACTCGAAACCGAATAACAGCTGTAGCTGCCACTGACATGGGGAGGTTGGAGCTGTAATAGTATCAACAATGGCAGCAAAAATGAGTGAAAAATACAATAGGAAACTTACCACATTATGTAGTAAATACAGAAAATAGAGAGAGACATAGAATAATAAAACGCAAATTTTAGTCTTTTACTACTGAAGCTTAATTGTATTCACAAAGGACAAAATGTGCAATAATCTACATAAAGATGGCAGGAAGGCCAAAACAGAACTTGTTGAGTCACCTATCCTCATCCCTGTTCAATCCTTGGCGAATAACCTGGTAGTATTAAAATACTATTGTAAATGATACTAACTACACTGCTCTATTTACAGCAGCTGTCATTGCCATTTCCTGAAGCTTAGCCGTAGGTTCTCAATTTTGACATTCCTCTTCAGGTTTCCAATTCCCCCCTCCCATTTTCTGATGCTATCATTTCTCTTCAGATATTGCTCATCTGCCTTCAATCTCAATATTTTATGCATCTCATTCATTAGCCAAGACTGAATTATCAGGTCCACCTTTCTGCATCATTTGACTTCTCTTAATTTCAGGAAAAGGAATTCCAAAAGTTCGCGAAAAATAATGGAGTGAGTAAAAAAATAAAGTGAGATCCTGCTTCATAATTGTGAACCAACATTTCAAATACTTTTACAAGCACCTCCCTTCCTCCACAATGGTTGGAACTTACCTCACTGTTTCATTAGTTCAGCATTCCACTACTACTTCCCACACGATTAAACACCCCACTATACGTCAAAGAGAAATAGCACAGCTAACATGTAATTCCATCATTTTGGAACAGTTATACTTGACAGTCTTCAGGTAAGCAGCTGAAAAATACAGCTGTAATTTACAAATTCTTTATCCTTCCCCACCACATATCCATTATAATTGTGATGACACATTTGATAATGTAAGTGTGGCTGGGTATAAACTGAAATTAAAACTTCAGGTTGTTGTTTGATGAGAGCCAAGTTGGTAAATCTCACCAGTTGTTACATCAAACATACTCACAACCAGTAGCAAGTCAGCAGTTTATCAGACAGTTTTTTGCTGTCACTTTGAATTTTACATATCATGAAGTATATTCGCCACCGTTGCCAGACAGCAAAACTAATGATTAGAAGTGATAACACCAAAAAGGCAGCATGTAAGCTGAAATTGAAAGCCAAGTTTGATAATGAATGGTGTAATATTTACTCATGGTTTAACAAAGATGAGATGGTTATAATGCTCACTATACTGTGTAATCCAACTCATTTTAGTGGGCCTCACAGAAGCAAAAACAATGATAAAATACATGAAAACATTGTGGTATACCGAAACTTTGGTCTTTCTCAGGAAAGTAGAGGCCTGCAAAATGTGTGAGCTGCAGAAGCAGCATTTGTGTTTCACTCACTTAAACAGTCATTGTTCTACACCTACACACCACAAGCCACTTCATGGTGTGCGACAGATTGATTGTGGGCTGCTGTACAAATTTATACCCAGATCTGTCTCCCGATTGAAAAAACCTCTGGAAAAATATTTATTTGCATGTACAAAGGCAACAAATATTATTTTGTCAGTGCTAGGTCCATAAGCAATTAAGCAACTCATTATTATTGTCTTTCTTTGGTGCACTCAGCAAAAATGGCACCTTAAAACTTTTCCTCTCATAGCATATTATTTTTCTTGTGAAAAAGCTGTCAGGTCTCTGAACAAAGCTTTTCTCATTTTACAGCAGTGATAGTGAAACATCCGACTGCCAGGAATCAAAAGTGAGCTTAGCAAGGCATCTTTACTCCTCACGAATAACCTCAGTTTTTGTTCTAATATTGTTGCAGTAAATTTTGTACCGACCTAAAGTGCATGCATCAAGCTCCACACAGAAAATCCCAGCTTGCTCATGGCACCATGTAACTGTCACTTCTTGAATAATGCAGCAAATGCTCTTCAAAATGACGTGGCAACTATCATCAATAAGACATACAATGAATTCTATCAGTCCAAGAAACACTATCATCATTACTCCACAACCTCATGATCTCTCTCATCTGCCTCACCTGCTCCTCCTCAGCCCAGCATGTCACCTTCCTGAACATTGATCTCCAACTCTCTGATGACCCCATAAAAACGTCTGTTCATAGCAAGCACATTTATCATCAACAGTACCTCCGTTTTGATAGTTATAGAAGAGATGGCAAAAGAAGACCACTGACAGCTGCATTGGGCTTGTTGAAGGTGTTTCAACCAATCACATAACGCGATTTTGTAAACATCTCAGTGTTGCTGCAAATGTATAGTTGGCATGTTTTCAACCCGCAGCCACTTGTTCTCTGCAGTTGAAAGACGGCAGTAGCAATGACAGCTGTCAAGGATCTTCTCCTGCTAACTGTACTATAGACATGGCAGCTCAAGAACCAATGAGCAGCCAGTTCCTGGATGAAAGTCCTAGCAAGAAGAATGCGATTAGATCAAAAAATTTTACAAAAATGATAATGCACCGATATAAAAGATCCCAATTATTTGTAAAAGTACTCATAACTAACACACAACAGCCACTCCTTTGAGAAACACATCTAATCATAACTTATAGCATAAAAAATTAATGATCGACTAACCTTTTACCAACAACCTGGCATTCCTCTTTGTTCTCAAGTCCTGCTTCTAGAAATGCACTGAACACATCTGCAGCCACTAAACGAGCCCAAATATGACTGTAATATGCTGCTGCCCATTCATCTGAGAATATGGCTGAAAATGAGCAGGGATGAGAATCCTTTTTGTCCAATGGGAGAACATTATATTGTGGCCACATTCGTTCAATCACATCCACCCAAAATTCTGTTCTGTAACAATATTAGAATAATACAGGATACATCTGTTTTTGTTCTCTTGGAGAGAAAGGGGGGGGGGGGACACATTACAATAGAAAACATAGCTACTATTTTTGTATCAGCTACTTTCAAGTCAAATTCTACATAATTACTGTTGATTAAGTAGATCCGAGCAGGAGGTTTGAATCAAACTAGTCGTTAAATGAAGACCACAACAAACAGATTGTCTCTTTACAGATTATTTCAGTTCAGGATTCTTACATTGTATTTGTACATCAGACAATAAAGTTGTTTCAACTACTTAAGCCTTTGTAATATTTGTGGCTGATTGGCCCTCACAGAAAATGCAGTGTGGTACAATATGGCTTAAACCCAGTTGGGCAACAACTGCTGCATTGTGAACATGTTAATGACATTATTTTGTCTCCTATTAGCTATCAACAGCATACCCTTATAAAGAAGTGTTGCCTTTCCTTGCTTCTGACTAGCTAAGTGTGTGCACTGGGGCAGTCACATACATAGTGTGACAGTGCATTTTCATTCAAATTGGATTATGTACACGCATTACATTCCGAGTGTCACAAAGTGTAGCAGTACACATTGCACCATGGCAATAAAATTACTGTGGTATCCATGAAAAATACAAAATCACTCACCAAGTTCAGATAATCATAGATACTCATTACAGTCATGGCAGTTGTGATCAGCAGAGCTATGGCCGAGAGAGACCTTCTGGGATAAGGACACAACCATGCAAGACACAAGGTGAATAGACAGAACTTTCACAGTTTGCCTTAAGTATACATTTCAACAGCAATGTGGTATGTCCAGCTCTCACAACTAGTCCACATCATCACATTTTCGGAAGTAATTTCGAGTGGAGATGTTGCACTTTGTCATTACTTCCATATACAACAGTTCAAAGAAAAATGCTGTCTGAATTTAAGAACTTACACAGAAAGATGTACAGGTAAAAACACACAGAATGAAATTAGTTTACATATGTTTCATGATACTGACTTTCGTTAAAAACAACCTGTTCAACGTAAGACAGTGTCCAATCCAGAAAAATGTTAATATAACTTTTATTTATAGCTATGTTTTTCTATCTATGAGAATGACTGTCATACTAACGAAGAGTGTAATTCAATGTCAAGAGCAGAGAGGTAGAGTTCTCTGCAGAGATCATATCCAGCCATGTGGTTTCGCAGCTGAACCAGTTGCTCTACAATTGGAGTTGGCAGTGGTTCTCCACTTTCATAGTGTCCACTTAAGGATTCCAGAAAGCTCCTTTGATACAACCTAATAAAAGAAAAAAAATTCTGTGACAGTGTTCACAATAACAAATTCACGTTACATTGAAAGCTATTATGAGTGTATAGACGGTGTCTGTATCATATTTTACCAAGATTTTAAAATACTTTTTATATTTCAGCTGCAGTTCTTGAAATCATCTCTCTGATCATATTCTCTAACATTCTGAGAGGAATTCTTACTGACCAATACAACAAAATTAACTTGTGGCCTCATGTTTGTATTTTTCATAATACATTTGCATTGGAAATGCCATATAAATCATTTCATTCACCTAACCTTAAATGTCATGGTGCTTGAAAGTTAACAAAGAAATTTCATCATCAGACAAGATAAATAAGATTTGAAAACCTAAATAATTGGGTATCATACCAAGAAAGGGCAATTTATGAAGCAGGCATGATGGAAGTGGATAACTAAAGACAAATATATTTGGGAGAGATAACAACATAAGAAATAAGAAATAGTAAAGAGAAAAAACTGGACATTGGGTGAGGTGGTGGTCAATGAATGTAGCATGAGGTGTGTGAAACAACCAATTGAATATTTATCTTCATGTCAATCCACTTTCCTTTACTAGTTACCCATAAACCCCAATAATAAACAAAAATACTTATTTTCTGATGGTTTCCATCCTTACTGTGCATAATTTTCCCTTCCTAAAATCCTTGATAAGTACCTTAATTTTCAAATATGAGAACACACAGCTCCACCATAACCTCAATTTCTTACAATGAATCACCAGACTAGATCCTCAGACAGACTTATGGTACGATCAGAGAAACACTAAAAGCATAACAGTTTGCGAAATGAGAGAAAGAACTGGATTATGTTAAATAATGTATTTTCTGGAGCTATAATTTCCTTAGGCCATGCCTTGAAGACAGCTGCAATAATCATCTACAACCACAACATACTTGCAAGAATATACAAAAACTCTTCAAAAAACTGGAGGGAGAAATTTACAACAGGATCAAAAAGTCAAAAACTCCAAAACTGAAGAATAAGAGAGCAAGCAGGGAGGAGAAAGAAGATAAATGACAAAACAAACAACAACTGAGTAAATCCGAGAAAAGGGCAGTGAACTGGAAGGCATACACAGAAAGAGGGTTGAATAATGAAAAGATGTGACTACTACAGGACAGCAACACATTGACAGTAATACTGGCATGTTGTAACCACACTTGAGACCAAAGTCCGAAAGCACAGTTGTCATTGAACTACAACATTTAGCACTGTAATCACATTTCTTAAGATAATCATCACATAGCCAGAACGGGACTGACCTCCTCGATGGAGAGTGGAGCTATTTATACAAACATCAAATATTCTAGAATATACAGGCATATGACATTTCAAGTAAAGGGTAACACAGAAAATGGGAACATTTCCACAATCCAATATAACTAGAAGTGATGAAGGAAAGAAATTTCATTCATAGTAATTGAAACCTTACAACTTTCCACTTACAAAACATTGATGGCATTTATAATTTTTTTTTAATTACGTCCTTTACATGGCGTTGTCCTGTGCAAATACATTCGTGAAATCTGCTGTTGAGACTCCACACTGACCGCTCCAACATCTCAGCTGGGATATTGTGAACTGCATCATTGATTGCCGTGCAGTGTGTGACATAACTCCGCCCTGCTGAAACCAGGCTTCTTGAATGTTTGGAAAGAAGTTCAATGCAAATGTAATGAAAGTTCGTAACATCTCTGTGTAACAATCGGTATTGACAGTTATTGTGTTTCTCTGTTCATTTGCAAAAAAATACAGTCCGATAATCCCATGTAATGTAACCCCACACCATACTGTCACTTTACTAGCGTGTAAAGGTCATTAGGATTTGTGTTTTCCCAGTAATGGCAGTCCTGTTTATTCACATAACTTTTGAGGCGAAAATGTGCCTCATCTCACATCCACAACTTGTTTAGTAATTCATCATCATTGTTTATTTTTGTTACCATTTGTTGATAGAATCTTAATCGTAACCGGTAATCATTGTCCTTCAATTGTTGCACCATCTGCAGTTTGTACGAATAAAATTTCAAATCAAGATGAATTCTGCGAACACTCTCCCGGGGCATTCCAACCACTGCTGCTTGCTTATGAATTGAACTCCATGGACTCCCTAAGACAGACTCGTGTACAACATCAATGTTCGCTGGAGAATGCACACTTTTTGGTCATCCTGATGGTTTCTTCTTGAAGGCAGATCCAGTCTCTTCAAAGTTATTAATCCAACATTATATCGTGTGTTTCGACGGAACAGCATCATGGTGTCCCAAATTATAAAAATGTCTAAACTACCTCTGGGCTGCTATCAATCAATCAATCAATCATTGTTTTTATAAAACATTTTTATGGCTAATGCACACTGTTGTCCGTTTCACTGATCATGATTACTCAAATGGCAGACTGTTTACTCACTGTCATGAACCCGCAGTGCTGCCACCTGCCCATGGCTGCCACTGCTCATTTCAAACATTCCAGTTATTCTGTGTCACCCTGTATCTCCCAGTAATGATAAATTCTAAATAACCAAGAAACTGCTGGTAGTCGCGTTTGAAATGGTGACCTGCAGTGTATCGGCCAGCAATACTAAGCACTATGCCATACTGCATACACCACAAGTTGCAGCAATATGCTCAACCTGACATGAACCCCACTGAGGTGAATGATATTCCACTCTATACAATCCATCACGCATGTTTTGCAAATATAAACTCTTCACATTTCTAATTTTTCCTGTATACATTAAAAATAGTTTTTCTTTATGAATTTTGTGTACAATTTCAGGAACAACCACTGATGGTGTTTTTTAAATAAATACAAAACATGGCAGTGTAAAATACTCTTAAATTACTTGAGAAAAAAAATTTAATACAGCCACTGTGGAAGAGGGACATAAAAACAAACCTTTATATGTTTACTGTGTGCTTCAGTAAAGCAACAAAAAATCTTACAAATATTCACAATACAGGAAACAGGTAAATACCTTCATTTCAACTATTACAGTTTGTTCCACTCAAGAAAGTGAAGGTATACATGTAGAGGGAAAATTACATGGTGAAAGGATGCTAAGTGGCTCACAGAAATAGTCATTGCTACAGATATGAAACAGCTACTACTGAGAATTTATAAGGAGAGAAGAGTAGGGCTTAACATTCAGAATGAAGATGAATAGGACAAAGATGGGGCAGGAAACTGGCCATGGCCTTTTCAAAGTAACCATTCTGGCATTCACCTGAAGTGGTTTAGGGGAATGACAGCCAACTGCACCAGCCATTGCACCACCCTGTTCAAGATGAAGAGACAGAACTAAAAATTTATCCAGTACTGAAAGACATTTGAACATGGTCTACCCTCAAGAAAGGTTTGACTACTAGAATAATATGACATAGAAATCATTAAACAAATGAGGGCTGTGGGGAGGGGGGGGGGGAGATGATGGACTATGATCTTGTTGACAGTTAAGTCCGATATGAAAACAATGGAAGAACTAACTAAAGATCACTGGCCACTTATACAAACAGCTCCTCTTGAATACGAGCCCAATGTTTTAACCACTATAGCACTTTGTTCACTCTTCAATTCCCAAGCAACTGTACATATTTTCCATACGATATACCAAAACATTCAAACTACAAGGGGCATTAGATAAGTAATGGAGCGCTTCTTTTTCTCGGCCAATTCCGGTTGAAAAACTGTGGAATTTGCTGTGGGTCATTGTGGAATAGTCTTACTTCAGTCCCTATAGTTTCATTAAGTTCCGATATTTGGCAATGATGCACATAGCCTTCAAAATGGTATCTGCAAATCAGAAGCATTCCAAGCAGAGTGTTGTCATTGAGTTTCTTTAGGCAGAAAACAAGAGCATCACAAATCTTCATGGGTGCTTGCAGAGTGTCTACAGAGACCCGACAGACAAGTCATTAGGTGAAGCATCGTCATCATCACAACAGGATCGTGCAAATCTGTCAAGTTTCCCGCATGCTGGCCGGCTGCACACAGCTGTGACTCCTGCACTGTTGGAATGTGTGTACATTCTCATTCAAGGTGACTTACATATTGCAATCAAACACCTTGTTGCTCAACTGGATGTCTCTGTTGGTAGTGCTGACAACTTGTCCACCAGTTGGAATACTCAAAAGTTTGTGCCTGCTGCGCTCCTCACCTAACAGAAGAGCATAAAGAGCAATGAAGGACCATCTGTGCAGAATTGCTTGCATGTTACGAGGCTGATCATGACAATTTGTTGTCGAATATAGTCGTAGGTGATGAAACATCACTTTGAACTGGAAACAAAATGGCAATCCATGGAATGGCACCACACGGCCTCTCCTCCAAAGAAAAAAAATTTTTTTATATGGTTTTAGGGCGCAAAACTGCTATGGTCATTAGTGCTCATTGTGTGGCTTTGGGAAGGGTAAAAAAAAAAAATTGTACATAAGCAGCAATGGGAGTGAAACTCAAACAGTGGGGAAACTAAAAAAAACAGGAAAGCTTAGAAACCCACTATAGAAGGGAGGATTGTTTTCCCCAAAAAGAGCTTCAAATGACTGATGTCATCTCACTAACACTGATAAACTCGAGGACACGATCGGCTGAGAGCGTGTCATCAACTAAAATGGAAGATATATCAGTCGGCAGCTGTAAACGGGCACGTAGCAGAGTAAAATAGGGGCACTGAAGTAAAAGGTGTCTCACCATCCACAGCTGAGAGCAGTGAGGACAAAGCCGGCAGGATCGCTAATGCGATGGCTAAAAAGACAGTGCCCTATTCGGAGTCCCAACAACAAGTTAGGGAGGAGGAGGTGGTCCAAGCACAGGGAAGAGCTTTCACGTCTCACAATTTATTATTGGGACGTGTAGACCAATGTGCATGCCAGTGAACAGCAACACGACGACATAAAACACTCTGTAGATCGGCGAAGGGAACCAAATGAACAGCAGGCTGAGGAAGAGAGACTGCAGCATTGGCCGCTATATCGGCCGCCTCGTTTCTATGGATACCAACGTGTCCTGGGATCCAGAGGAATGCCACAGAGATGCCCCCCAAGAGGAGCAAGTGGAGGCAGTCCTGAATCCAATGGACCAGAGGGTGGACAGGGTAAAGAGCTTGGAGACTGAGGAGAGAGCTGAGCGAATCTGAGCATATAATATACTGTATCAGCTGATGGCGACAGATGTATTGGACAGCCTGGAGAACATCGTAAAGCTCTGCAGTAAAAAATGAACACTGGTTGGGAAGCCGAAATCTATTAGGGGTGTTGCTGACAATATAGACACTCCCAACACCAAATGATATTTTTGAGCTGTCAGTGCAAATAAATGTGGCATCCTCCATTTGCAAATGCCGGACGATAAACGAGAGAAGGGGCACCATCCTTGGGAAGCTGACAAAGGTCACGGAGCAGGCAGGTCCGGGGCCAGAGCCAAGGCGGTGCTGTACCCCCAGTTGTCAAGAAAGTTTTAGGAAAGTGGAAGGAAACAGAATGTGGCAGTTGATGGAAGCGGACTCCCGGTGGTGGTAGAGAGGAAGGGCAGCCTGCATACCATAAATCCAAGGAGATGTCGAAAAAAAGGTCATGGGCCGGATTAGCAGGCATGGAAGACAGATGGCTAGCATAATGACTCAGAAGGACAGCTCGCCGATTGGACAGCGGAGGTTCAGCAGTCTCAGCATAAAGGCTTTCCGCAGGGCTGGTGTAAAAAGCTCCAAACGCTAAACGCAATCCACGGTGTGGACAGAGTCGAGACGCTGAAGAATAGACGGCCGAGCACAGGAGTAAACTATGCTTCCATAGTCCAATATCGAGTGCACTAACACGCAATATAGGCAGAGAAGGACCATTCGGTCCGCTACCCAGGAGGTACCATTCAGAGCACGGAGGGTGTTGACGGATTGCAGACAGCGAGCCGAAAGACAGGAAACGTGGGAGGACAAGCACATTTTTCTGTCAAACATAAGTCCCAAGAATTTAGCGACATCCGCGAAAGGAAGGTTGACAGGGCCTAGATGTAGGGCAGTGGGAAGAAACTCTGTACGAAGCCAAAAATTGACACAAATGGTCTTACTGGGAGAAAAGCAGAAGCCGGTTTCGATGCTCCAAGAGTGGAGGCGATCAAGATATCCTTGAAGACGTCATTCAAGAAGGCCGATCCATTGAGAGCCGTAGAAGATCGCAAAATCGTCCACAAGGAGGGAGACCAAGACATCAGGAAGGAGACAATCCATAATTGGATTTATGGCGATGGCAAACAGTACAACACTTAGCACGGAGTCCTGGAGCACCTCGTTGTTTTGGGAGAAAGTACGGGAGAGAGTAGTGTTCACTCGCACTTTAAATCATGAATAAAAAGGGGTAGCTGACCTCGAAAGCCCCAAGAGAACAGTGTGCGGAGGATGCCTGTCCTCAAAGCAGGTATCGTATGCTCTCTCCAGACCAAAAAATATTGCTACTGTTTGCATTTTCTTAGAAAATTGTTCATGATATAAGTGGAGAGAGCAACAAGATGATCAACTGCAGAACGATGCTTTCAGAAACCGCATTGGGCAGGTGTTAAAAGGCTTCAGAACTCCAGCCACCAGGCTTACACTCCAAAACCTTACATACACTAATCGTGAGAGAAATGGGGCGATAGCTAGAGGGGAGATGTTTGTCCTTTCCAGGTTTCGGAACAGGAATGACGATAGCTTCCCACCATCTTCTGGGAAAAGTACTGTAGGTCCAAGTTCAATTATAAAGGCGAAGGAGGTAATGCAGACTATGGTATGATAAATGCAGCAACATTTGGACATGGACACCATCTGATCCTGGGGCGGAAGAGCAAGAAGAAGAGAGTGCGTGTTGGAGTTCCCGCATGGAGAAAACAGTATTATAGCTTTCACTATTTTGAGAGGAGAAAGCAAGAGCTCACACTTCTGCTGCACATTTCTTCGGGAGAAAGGCTGGCGGGTAATTTGAAGAGCTCGAAATCTCAGCAAAATGTTGACCCAATGAGTTAAAATTGAAAGAAAAAGTTGAAAGCCACAACCTCAGCAAGTAAAGTTATGGCAGCAGTCTTCTGGGACACTGAAGAGATTACTCTGTGTGATGTCCTCCATTATGGTGCAACAATCAACTCTGAAGTGTATTGTGCTACCCTCCCAAAACAGAAGAAGCTGTACACAGAACTTTAATGGACTGTTCTTCTTTGCCCACCCTACAGCCCAGATATTGCACATTCAAATTTCCATCTGTTTGGACCAATAAAGGGTGCATTCCTCAAGAAGCAGTACATGGAAGATGGGAAGGTCAAGTGGCAGAGTGGTACAATGTTGGCATACAGGCTTTCCCAGTAAGGTGGCAAAAGGCAGAATGGGCATTATGTTGAAAAATAGGATTTTGTGGCCAAAAGTGTGCAGAATAATATGGTGCCTCTCTCCCAGCCATCAGCCGCTCTTCCGCAACCTACCTCCCACTTCCCATCATCCTGCTTACAAGAAAACAAAGTATTGCATTACTTACTGAACACCTCTTATACATTAGATTGATGATGTTTCTCTCCATGGATAAGCAGATGAATAACTCAGAAAACTCACAATAAATAAACCACTAAAAAGTATGTCTCTATTCTCTTTAAAGTCTATCAAGCAGACCATTGCATAAGCCATATTCCATCAGCAGCTGGGCCATCAGTGAAAGCACCTATGTCATAACAGTTTAGCTATAATTTCTACACTGCATTCTATGTGGGCATGACAACCAACCAACTGTCCACCACAATGAACGACAGCCACCAAAATGTGGACACAAGCAGAGCTGACTACATGATGGCCAAGAGCAGAGCTGACCAATATGTGGCAGAACACATTGCTAAGCACAACAAGCTCTCAATGGCAGCTTCACAACCCATGCCATCCAAATCCTCTCCCCGCAAACAACTGGAATTACATAGATGGGAACTGTCCTTGCAACACATCCTTTAGTCCTGTAATCCTCCTGACCTCAATCTCCACTAGCCCCATCCCACGCCAACCCCCACTCTGCCCCAGAAACCCAACTTCACTCAACCTACATCAAAACCCTCTTCTCCACAGTCTCCCCTTCCTTCCTGGTTCTGTCAACTCTTCGATATCCACTCCGCTCCAATCCTATTGCATACACCTACTACCTCTTGCTCATGGATTCCAATCCTGTACACCAGCTGCCTCTCTCCTAGCCATCAGCCACTCTTCCCCAACCTACCTTCCACTTCCCACCTCCCTTCTCCCCCTCCCACTCCACCTGGCACAATTCCTCAGCCCAATCAATGAGCAGTGTGTGTGTGTGTGTGTGTGTGTGTGTGTGTGTGTGTGTGTGTGTGTGTGTGTGTGTGTGTGTGTGTGTGTGGAGGGGGGAGGGGGGGGGGCACAGGGGCGCGCTCTAGCTCGAAAATGGATGCATTCCAAAGCTAGCAAGTTTTCAGTCTCGTTTATATGCCTGTTGGTGACTCACTGTCTCTATTATTTGGTAAGTTGCTTTCTTTACTTCTAAATTATTTATATTGTGCCAGAACATTCTACTATCATGATTAAATTGTGATTAGTGATCAAAGCACAGTACACCACCTAAACGCACTCACAGAAAGGTAAATGGAACTGAAGAGAACTTCATGATATTCTATATACATTATGTGAAGGAATTTGCTTCTTCTAGCAGCAGTTTATCACAGGTCACTTTAGCAAAGATCCATTCAAAGATACTGCAAAAAGATTTAGGTCATTCCAATTTTCAGTCAGGGTCATTAAACTTATGAGCTTAAATATACACCTATATTACTTACACAATATGTTGCAGAATTAAGGAACACATTTTTTACACTTGGATATTATGACCTGCCTGGAGGCTGAAAACCGCATCTGTAGGAATCAATATGGATTTTGCAAACAGCGATTATGTAAAACTCAGCTCACTCTGTATTTTCATGAGCTCCAGAAGGCCTTAGATAATTTTCCTCCAGGTTGATGCTGTGGTCCATGAAGTATTTTAATACAGTTGCACACTTTTGTCTAATGAATAAAAGATAATGGAAAATCCAACAATAGAATGAAAAGAACAGTTGCTACACACCATATGGTGCGAATGCTGAGTCACAGATAGGCACAACAAAAAAGACTGTCAGAAAGTAGAAAATAAGATTTTGGCAAAAAGACCTTCATCGGGAATAAACAAAACACACACACACACACACACACACACACAACCACTGTCTCTGGCTGCTGAGGCCAGCATGCGCACATGTGTGCTGACAGACTGCATTCACAAGGACGTTCTTGTGCACAGGTATGTGTGGCTCGTCCTAAATTGCACTGTTAGGATGTCTGTCTGAGGATCTCTTACTCTTCTGCCCTACTATTCATACTAACTTCACACATACGTTGCCGATGTGTTAGGTAACACTTCACTAATTACCTCAACATCTTAATACTAGGCACTGTTCTATCACAGTCTAGTTTCTGAGTGCTCCAGTCTGTATGGACCATAATTATGTTTCCAGCTACTCCCAAGTTACTTATACGATACCCTGCCATCTACAACATTATTCTATTTATTCACTGAATGTAACAACCCATGTTGTCTAATTGACATTTTCACAGACTATGGTGTTGATACTGTAATGATAAACTTGTAAGAAGAAGTTATTTATGTACCATTATATCTTCACAAACATATGGAACAGAACTCACCAGTTATCTAAGACATTGCTGCTTATTTCAGCAGCATCCCATTCCAAATTTGAAAGGCCACTAACTTCACTGTAGGAGGCCTTGGAAAGGAGATGTTGCAATCCATGACCAAACTGTAAAAACAAAATTTTGAACAATTAGCAGCTTCCATATGTGCAAAGTGTAATTTACCACTTCATTCAAACATAAGAAATTTCATTACCGTCTTGAAAAGGCGGTTCACCTCAGTGAAGGACAACAAAGATGGCTTCCCGTAAAGAGGCGGCCGAAAATTGAACACAAGAGCTGCTAAAGGCTTTCTTCCAATTATTGTGCATTTATTTGCCATAGGAATCATCCAACCAGAGGCTCCATCCATTTGCAACTTTTCATCTTCCCTAAAACAAAATTAGAATTTATACAATATAAAATCATTTCATTATGCTGCTTCAAAGCTATTTTAAGGTATGTGGAAACACACAACACATCTGGAGCTATTTTTTATTTTTCATATTACAAAGAATTCAAAATACCCAGTTAACTGTGATGATAAATGGAACGTTATTACTGACATCTTTTGGTTTTTAAGTTCTCTGATTCAGGGCTTTCTATATCATTTGCAGTGCCATACTAAACTAGTGAAAAGAGAAGACCACCATGAGAGAAAGTAAAATATAAATTAAGTACAAAAATAAAAGCAACTTTGTCAGAGCCTGAAGGGTGGTTTGAGTATTACAGTGCTTAACTAGGCATGGCCCTACTGCAGGTGCTATGTTTTTGCATTCTTTCAATTTCTGAACTGGAGTACCCACACAGTGATATGAGAACAGCCTCTGATAAAATGTCTTTTAATAAGTTATTTGTGTGTCTACAGTCCAACATCGATTCCAAACCACAACGCAAATTGGCATTTTTCACATTACCACATCACTGCCAAAAGGTCAAAGAAGTAATAATCACGGAAAAAAATCTTACATATGACTGAAAATTGAGCCCCAGACCTTTAGATTTGTAGTCAGCACTTACTCACCAAGTTACAGTTTCATAAATCCACAAATTAATATCCACATAGTACTCTGAATTATAGTTTCAGCAGTGGGTTACAATTATAACTGAGGTTCCTGTTTTGCTTGCAGAAGTCAAAATTGTACTGGCTAGAGAGTTGCAGTTTGCAGAGAACTGTCATGTAGTTCAAATGAAAACATCCTCCCTTTCATTGATCTACTTGCAACAATAATATCAAATATTTTTTTTATTTTTTCCTTTCATGTCCTTGTCCATAATGATAAAAAGCTTTGATATCAAAGGAAATTAACTGTATATTTACCATTAAATATTTGCAAATGCCTGTCTGTGCAAATGCCTGTCTGAATTCTCTTTTTTATATCAAGCATTTTTTACTCATTAGTCTTCTGACTGGTTTGATACACCCACACCGAATGCCTCTCCTGTACCAACCTCTTATTCTCAGAATTGCACTTGCAACCTAGGTCCTCAATTATGTAATGGATGTATTACAATCTCTATCTTCCTCTACAGTTTTTACCTACTGCAGCTCCCTCTAGTATCATCGAAGTTATTCTCCGATGTCTTAATACATGACTTACCAACCTGTCCCTCCTTCTTGATAGTGTTTCCCATATATCCCTTTTACTCTCTGATTCTGCACAGAACTTCCTCATTCCTTGCCTTACCAGTCCACCTAATTTTCAACATTCGCCTGTAGCACCACATATCCAATTCTTCCATCTGTTATTTTGCTACCTAAGTAACAGACTGCCTTAATTTCACCTACTTTGTGACCACCAATCCCGATGTTAAGTTTCTTGCTATTCTTACTTCAACTACTTCTCATTACTTTCACCTTTCTTCGATTTATTCTAAATTCGTATTCTGTACTCAACCAATTGTTCACTCGATTCAGCAGAACCTGTAATTCTTTTTCACTTTCACTGAGGATAGCAATATAATCAGCGAATGTTGTTATTGATATCCTTCCACTTTGAATTTTAATTCCACTCTTGAACCTTTCTTTTATTTCCATAATTGTTTTTCATTGTATAAATTGATCAGTAGGGGGTGAAAGACTACATCCGTATCTTACACCCTTTTTAATCTGAGCACTTCGTTCTTGGTCTTCCACTCCTATTATTCCCTCTTGGCTCTTGTACATTAGCCATCTCTCCCTATAGCTTACTCTTACTTCAGAATTTCAAACATCTTGCAACATTTTACATTGTCCAATGCTTCTTCCTGGTCAATAAATCCTATGAATATGTCTTATTTTTCTTTAGCCTTGCTTCCATTATCAACTGCAATGTCAGAACTGCCTACCTGGGCCTTTACCTTTCCTAAAGCAAAACTGATTGTCATCCAACACATCCTCAATTTGCTTTTCCATTCTGATGCATATTATTCTTGTCAGCCACTTGAATTCATAAGCATTAAGCTGATTTTGTGACAATTCTCACACTTGTTGCAATCTGTGGAATTGTGTCGATGATATTTTTCTGAAAGTCAGATGATATATCACCAGACTCATACTTCTACACACCAACGTGAATAGTTGTTTTGTTGCAACTTCCCAAATGATTTTAGAAATTCTGATGGAATGTTACCTATATCTTCTGCCTTGTTTGATCTTAAGTCTTCTGAAACTCTTAAGTTTTGATTCTAATACTATTTTAGTACTACATCATACAAATATTATCTCACGGAATGATTTTAGAAATTCTGATGGAATGTTACCTATATCTTCTGCCTTGTTTGATCTTAAGTCTTCTGAAACTCTTAAGTTTTGATTCTAATACTATTTTAGTACTACATCATACAAATATTATCTCACGGAATGACATGGAAGAAAGAAGGTTGGAGTTTGATGTTTCAACAACAGTAAGGCCATTAAAAGCAGATAACTAGTTTGAAAGACAAGGGATGGGACCAGGTATGATTTCACTGGAGGAGCCATCCCAGAAATTGTTTGCAAAGATTTATGAAAATCACAGAAAATCTAAATCTGGATATGCTAAGAACTGTTAGACCACCCATTCCAGTGATTTTGTTGTTGTTGTTGTTGTGGTGGTCTTCAGTCCAGAGACTGGTTTGATGCAGCTCTCCATTGTACTCTATCCTGTGCAAGCTGCTCAATCTCCCAGTACCTAATGCAACCTACATCCTTCTGAAACTGTTTAGTGTATTCATCTCTTTGACTCCCGCTACGATTTTTACCCTCCACACTGCCCTCCAATACTAAATTGGTGATCCCTTGATGCCTCAGAATATGTCCTACCAAGCGATCCCTTCTTCTAGTCAAGTTGTGCCACAAATTTCTCTTCTCCCCAATTCTATTCAGTACCTCCTCATTAGTTATGTGATCAACCCATCTACACTTTAGAGTTCTTCTGTAGCATCACATTTCGAAAGCTTCTATTCTCTTCTTGTCCAAACTATTTATCATCCATGTTTCACTTCCATACATGGCTGCACTCCATACAAATACTTTCAAAAATGAGTTCCAGTGATTTTATGCTCACAAAAAGAAAAGAGATTACTGATCGCAGTAGAAAGATTAAAAACAGCATTCACACAAAACTGTTACTGCTTGTAAAAGTATAACAGCTACTTTAATAAGCAATGGTTATTACCTTTAAGAGCTAATAAGAAAATAATATGGAAAATTTACAGAAAAGAACATAATACATGAGCAATATGACATTCAGAATTGAAGGCACAGAGACACATGATAGGTGGAATGGTTGATAAATAAAGTAGAACAAATGAGATCTAAAATGCACACAACTTATAATGGGCTATAGAGCAGAATACAGTGAAATGATCTAAGAGGACATCCACCCAGTAAATGACCCATAGTCATTAACAAATGTACATAACATAGATGAGATGTAAAAGGAAGTCAGAACATGAATAATGAATACATCATGTCTCGTATCAGCTACAAAAATTGTCTGCAGGAGGAGTCATTCTAATATCTATTTAAAACTGTACGATAAAAGAAAAAATGTGTGAAACAATAACACTCATCAGGACTATTACACTTGGGATCTGTGGAAGGGTCATTAGCAGCTCTAATTTTGTTATAAATACGTTTCACTTGATCCTTTTCAGCTCAATTAGCCACCTATTCTCTGATGGCTCCACAGACATTTCATGCAATATAAGCCCAAAAATGGTCAACAATATGAGATGTGTTCAAAAAGTAAGGCGAGTTTATATTTTTATGAAAAAATATTTATTTATTCATTAATATTCATATTGTCTCTTTCAAAGTAATCGCCACTCAGATACAATACACTTGTGCCAATTCTTCTTCCATTCCTTGAAGCACTTCTCATAAGCACTTTTTAGTAGAGCCTTGAGTACTTCCAGCAATACAGTTTTTATTTCCTCAATCATTGAAAATCTTCGTCCTTTCATAGGTCTCTTCAGTTTTGGGAACAGGAAAAAGTCACAGAGGACAGAGGGCCAAATCCAGTGAATATGATGGCTGAGGCATGAGCAGGTGCATTGTCGTGATGCAAAAGCCATGAATTGTTTTCCACAATTCTGGATGGTTTTTGTGTACTGCTTCTCGCAAACAGTGCATAACGTCAAGGTCATATTCCTTGTTGACTGTATGACCTTGGGGCAAAAATTCATGATGCACTATGCCATGGTAGTTATAAAAAAACACTGACCAAAACTTTGACATTTGATCGAACTTGGAGTGCTTTTTTTTGTTGTGGCTCTCTAGGAGGCTTCCACTGGGATGATTGGGCTTTGATTTCAAAATCATAACTGTAAACCCATGTCTTGACATCAGTTATGACCCTTCTGAGCAAATCAGGATCATCACTGATGTCATTTAAGAGCTCTTGAGCGGTGCTCATGCGACAGTTCTTCTGATCAAAATTGAGAAGTTTTGGAACAAACTTCGCTGACACGTCTCGTGCCCAAAACATCTAAAAAATTGCATGACATGAGCTGACGTATATACCAACATTCTCAGCAACTTCTCTTATAGTAATTTGATGATCTTCCAAAACAATTTTCTCCACAGCTTTGACATTATCTTCTATTGTTGATGTGCTGGGGCGTCCAGAAGGAGGTTCATCATTGGCATCTTGTTGGCCATCTTGGAAGAGCTTGAACCACTTTAAACATTTTTTTTTTTTTTAAATTAGAGCAGACTCACCATACGCCACTGTCAACATTTCAAGTGTTTTAGAGCACTTGATTCCATTTTTCACACAAAATTTGATGCAGATTCTTTGCTCTGTTTTTTATAAAAATCAAAAATCGCCGAGCAAACTAAAAAACATCTAACCTTTCTATCTGTAAAAACAAATGAAGTGTGCTGTACACTTGGAACTGTGAACATATGTTCGGGACATGTGTACCAACAAAACAAAAAAATAGATTGATACTCCAATGTACATTACCCGCGCAATTTGTGAAGTCAGCTTACTTTTTGAACAGTCCTTGTATACTTATTTTTATGGCAACCATCTCTTTGACATCAGAGTCTCTTCTGTACATGCATGCTACCCAAAAACAGAACATCTTGAGTAGAGAGCAGCCCCCTTCCAGAATGCTGAAAGCCTTCTTGAGTCCTTAACAGGCATGCACTACCTTTTTCCCCAAATCTGGTCCACTTTCCTTGACAATAATACCCCAGCTGCAACTGCAAACTGTTCGCAAAGGACCAAACTTTCTCATTACGTACCGCCACCCAAAACAAACTGCTAAACTTCATCCTCTACCACAGCTTTGACTACCATCTGGGCAGAGAAACAGCCTCCCCAAAAGCATTCTCTTCTCCCACAAGTAGCATTCCGTCAACCACTCAACTTACAAAACATATTTTCCTATCCTTACCCCATTCTTGATCCCAGTCATACATAGCATACCTGAGTGAAAATCCCAGTTGTAGGACTTTTCCTACCCATCCATTAGCAGCACATTGCGTTACAGTTCTATTACTCGTATAATCTCTTACATCAAAAGTAGGAGTACATGTGTAAATAGTCATGTGACATTTATACTCTGCAGCAACTACTGCATGTTTTTTATGCAGACCTGATCACAGATGAGCCACTGAAAAACTGTGGTCAATACCAATTTTATCATTTAGTAGCATATGGCATCTTTTTCCTGATTCACTTAGCCTCAATCTTCAAAAGTCACTGATCTACATCTGACTCTGACCCCTGCTCCACTACAACAGCTACAATTAGGTTTATATGTTTAAAAATTATCATCCACACGATTTTCTCTGCAGTCTCCAATATTCCACCCCTCACCCCTTTCTTCGTCCAATCTGCTGTATCCAAGACGACGACTTATTCAATTCAGTTGGTGTGTGTGTGTGTGTGTGTGTGTGTGTGTGTGTGTGTGTGTGTGTATGTGTGTGTGTGTGTAGGCATAGGAGTTGGTGAGTGACTGAGTGACTGAGTGTGTTTTGCTCACAAAAGGATGACTCCAAAATATACCAAGTTTTCTCTCTTGTGTGTGTGTGTGTGTGTGTGTGTGTGTGTGTGTGTGTGTACTGATGACTCAATGCTTCTGCTTTTTGGTGACTGGTCTCCTTTAATCCAAAGTATTCGTATTTTGTATTGGTTAGCTGTGAAACACACTGCCTGATAACTTGGAAACTTTTTCAAGTCAACCATGCCATGCTTCAAATACATGTTGAATTGTTACCTTCATTCCTTCCATTATTAGTATTCCACCTATGACTTTCCTGTATTTGATCAAATTTTCTTTATGGTTTCTGCATTTGTGACCAAAATACATAACAGAATTATGCAGTTCTAGTTTGTACTTGTTTCTAGTGAATTTGGTATTTTGGCACAAAACGTACAAGAAAAATGGTCTCTGTCAATGGACAAATACATGGTTCCAAGGGACAACAATAAATGATTGGTATGTTGCTCTTCTCCTTCCCATTCTACAACATTCCCACCATAGCTGACATTTACAGATATAGTGCACATCTTTAATTATATTTTGTAAGACCAAATCAATTATGTTTGCAAATTTATAAAATACTTGGTAGATACTCCCAGCTTATTTTATTATTCCTTTCTGCTCCTGTATCAGTAACAGCCAATTTCTGAAATTTGTTTACTCTTACTAATACCATTTTTTCCTGCTAAGTAGCTACCTGATGTAAGGATCAATAAAGAAACTGCCAACAGGTTCTGTGCTTCCAACCTCAAATATGTTGTAGAACTGGACATCGGGATTCCATTTGTCTACTCCAGATTCTTCAACAAACTGCAAACCCATCAGAGATTCGCAAAGCATAAACAATCCAGAGAGCACCTTCGGTAATGGAAAATACTCCCGAATGGAATCTTCATCCAACCTACACAGAAAAATGATTACACCATTAAATATCTGAAGTACAAACTAAACACATTCAAGATTATAATATGGAACCAAATTAGTAACTATGTTTCATATACACTGAATGTCATGCACTTTATAAACTAGGTCTTTGGTTGATAACAACATATCTTAACGGCAAAAGATTTATAATAATCTTATACAAGATGCTACACATGATAAACAACATGTCTGCTGTTGATCCCAGTCTGCTGCCTGATCCTGAAGGTTCTGCCAAATAGAGATACAATTATAAGTGGCCTGTCAACATCATAACATCATCCACCATATCAGTGCACCTCCTGATATTTTTGTTCCATGCAACCAATAATCTGAATATGTTCACATATGCAGGGCCAGTTTGAGAACATTTATCCTCACAAGCAACTTATTATTTGGCACCCCTCCTCCCTCCTCCTTTCCCTCATACACTTTCAACCATGTCAGTTCTCATTACTAATTGTGATACACACTGTATACAAATCTTGCAGTTGGGCATTCCTGCCCCCTTTCCCCCCCACCCCCCCCACCCCCACCCCACCCCACCCCTTTTCAGCTTGGCACACCACAACTGGCTGTTACTAATTGTGATACATCCTGCATAGAAATTATTTTGAGTTTTGGCACTTATGGTGCCCCACTCATCTTGGCAACCCAAAAGGCAGCTTTTGTCACTTGAGCCCCACATATACCGTATTTACTCGAATCTAAGCCACACTTTTTTTCTGGTTTTTGTAATCCAAAACACCAACTGCGGCTTAGAATCGAGTGCAAAGTAAGCGGAAGTTCTGAAAAATGTTGGTAGGTGCCGCCACAACTAACTTCTGCCGTCGAATATATGTAGCGTTACACAGGCATGCTTTGCAGGCACAAGATAAATACTGGCGCCAAACCCTCTGCGTCAGTAAATAAATTTAAAAAAAAGGTGGAAGTTGAGCTTTTTTTCTCCGCCTCGAGTTTCGACCACTGCATTTTTTATACATTATCCAATGAAGTAAATACAATTTCCGTATTGTCCCTCTTCGAATGTAGCAGCATTTCAATGTACTACGAAAATCCGACTGGCAAGACTGTTTGGGATGTTTGTCAATATGGCCAACTATACGTTCTGAATTTTTTCCTACCTGTGAGAAGAGATGGTTCCTTACAGGAACTTATATGAATTGTGAATCGCATGCAATATACTCTTCACCATAAGAATAATACAAATATAAACATTTTGCCATGTATTCTTTCGTGTTTGCTGCTAACTCATTTAAATCCTGTCTGCCTAATAAACTACAAAACTGGAGTGAGACAACAGCAAACGCGGAAGAATATAGATATCATGCCATGTTTATATTCGTATTATTCTTATGCCTAATAGTGATACAGTCAGAAATGAAGCACGGCAACTGACTAGATTTTTAAATCTAAGATGGCTCTAATTTCAGTGCAGAATTTAATGTACTAAAGAGGCGTCTGCAAAGATTTTCAAATGGAGAAAAATTTTCGCTAAACTCTCATTCAGAACATCATCTATCATATGCTGTCTATTATTTGGTTCTTGTTGATCATTATCAAAGAAAGCAGGAGTGTAGGTAACATCAAATAGCAGTCTCTTGCCATTGTTTCGCTAATGGGACGATCCGCCCCCCCCCTCTCTCTCTCTCCCCTTCTTTTTTTTTAATTGTAAGCGGCTGTAGCGTGCACAAAAGCAAGCCATGCCACGAGCGGCGACAGGTCGTGAACACTCATTATCAGAATGCGACAAACAATGCATGACACAGAACAGTAATGCATTTTCTGCTTAGAGTGACATAAACACCTATAACAAAGAGAACAGCACTTATCAGATCAAAGAAAAATAAACAATCAATTCAAACCAGACGAAGTACACGAAAAAGGAAGGGAGTCACACCTAGTGATACATGGCTGGCGACCACAGGGCCCCGAGCTGAGTCCTGGCATTGCTTCCACTTACTTATGCCAGGCTCCTCACTTTTATCTTTCCTATCTGGCCACCCTCGGCCAGCTCTTGTTCTTTTCCGACCCTGACGCTATTAGGTTTCGAGGACTAGGGGTCTTTCATTTCCCAACCTATACTTCTCATGCAGCGTCTGAGCCGGAGCGGGCGGCTGCAAAAGGCGTCTGTATCCCATGTTAGGGGCGGCCTCCAGAACTGCGGAAGGCAACGGAATACCACCGCAGATTATCTTCCCTGCATAATGCAGGCTCAATTTTATGCACAAAATTGGCTTCCTCTCATGTTAAATCAGTGTCCGGAGGTAAAATTGTCCCCAATTCGGATCTCCGGGGGGGGGGGGGGGGGGGGGGGGCAACTTGAAAGGAGGCAAAAAATCAAAATGAGAATTGGTACCTGGAATGTTAGAACTCTGCTACAAGCAGGAAAACTAGACAACCTTAAAAGAGAGATGGAAAAGAATCATATGGTCCTTGTAGGAGTTTCTGGGGTAAGATGGAATGGACATGGAGAGCTGCAGTCAGATGGATGTGTATTGTACTACTCAGGAGGAGAAGTAAAAGGAATGAATGGAGTAGGAATGATTATGACAAAGGAATTGGCTAAATGTGTGGAATATGTAGACTACGCAAATGACCGGGTTATTGGTGTAAGGCTGAAAGGAGCACAAAAATATTTACTGATTGTCCAGGTGTATATGCCAACTTCAGAACATGATGACCAAATTGTAGATGAAACATACAGTGTAATAGAGAGAATAATGGACACAAATAAAAAAATGCTGCAAAATGGTAATCGGAGACTGGAACGCCATTGTGGGAGAAGGGAAAGAGGGAAACATAGTAGGCAGTCATGGTCTTGGAAAGAGAAATGACAGAGGTGAATGGTTAATTGACTTCTGCAGGGAAAGGCAGCTGATAGCGGCAAACACATGGTTCAAGAACCACAAGAGGAGGCTCTACACTTGGAAATCATCAGGGGATAAATACAGAAGCCAAATCGATTTTATACTGGTAGAAGAAAGATACAGGAATGGAATCAAGAAGGTGCACACATTACCAGGTGCAGATATTAAGAGTGACCACAACTTACTTATGGCAGAAATAGAAATAAGAATGAAAGAAACTGAAGGCGACCATGGTGAAGAAGTGGGATTTAGAGAAAATAAGATCCAACAAAGAACAAATTACAGAAATACTGTCTCGGGAATTTCTAAACACATTACAAGACAAAGAACCACCTGATAATGCCAACAAGTACTGGAATATGCTGAAAGAAGGAATCATTAAAGCAAAACAGAAAAATATAGGATATGTAAAAGGGAAAAGATAAAAAACCATGGGTCACACAAGAAATTATTTCCAAGATGGAGGAGAGAAGAAAATTGAAAAACAAGAACACTGAAGATGCAAGAAAGATATATCGAAGGTTAAATAATGAACTGTGAAGAGAAATATAGCAAGCTAGGAAAAAATGGCTAAAATAGGAATGTGATAAAATTGAAGAACTGGACAGGAACGGAAGATACGACTTACTATACATCGGAGTACAGACTGTGGCATGGGAATAAAACAGAGCAGGAAGTGCTACTATGGAAATTTTGAGTAAAGACAAAGAGGTAGTGTACAAAGATCGTGACGATGTCCTCCAGAGATGGGAAGAATATCTAAAAGAGCTATATGACACAAATAGCAAACCAGAAACTCTGGAACTTGAATCACACAACAGTGTAAGTGATGACGAGAAAGGACCAACCATCATAATGGAAGAAGTAAAGTCTGCCATAGCTGCAATGAAAAATGGCAAAGCAGTAGGTACAGATACAATACCGGGAGAAATACTAAAATGCTTGAACCAAGATGGAATAAGAGAAATATTGAGGTTATGTAATAAAATATATGACAGTGGTGAATGGCCTGAGGACTTTCTGACAACAGTAATGATTCCATTACCGAAAAAACAAGGAACCAAGAAATTCAATGAGCACAGGACAATCAGCCTCATTTCACATGCAGCCAAAGTGATGTTAAGAATAATTAATATAAGACTTGAAAAAGTAATGGAGGAGAATCTTGGTGAGGAGCAGTTTGGCTTTAGACGGAATACGGGCACCAGAGATGCAACAGGGCTCCTACGAATCTTGGGAGAAAGGTTTATTGAAAAAGGAAGAGACCTATACACGTGCTTCATCGATCTAGAAAAGGCATTTGACAATGTGGTTTGGGACAAGATGGCGACTATAATGAGGGAAAAGAGAGTGGCCAGGAAAACCATTATATCTTAATCAAAAAGTCTCAGTTAAAGTGAGAGGAGAAAGTACAAACTGGATCAGACTAGGAAAAGGAGTAAGACAAGGATGCTGTCTATCACCTACTCTTTTCAACCTCTACTTGGAAAATATGATTGACCAATGCTCATTAGATGACACACGAGTAGAAATTGGGGGAAGAAGAGTAGGGTGTTTGAGGTTTGCTGATGACATGGTCCTTTTAGCCACAGGGGAAAAAGGATTACAGGATTTGGTGGACACCATTGCAACTAACGGAAAAAAGTATGGAATGAAAATTAACACAAATAAAACAAAAGTATTGGCACTAGGAGGAAATAAGAAAATAAAAATTATGCTGAATGGAGAAATACTAGAACAGGTGTAAAATTTTAAGTATCTTGGAAGCAGGATAGACACCGACTGGAAGTGCACCACAGAAATTAAAACAAGGTTAGCAATGGCAAAAGAGGTGTTTTATAAGAAAAGGAGAATTTTCTGCAGTGGTCTGGACAGAGAACTCAGAAAGAGACTCATAAAATGTCTTGTATGGAGTGTTCTTCTATGTGGCGCTGAAACATGGACTATGAGGGGGAAAAAAAAAAAAAAAAAAAAAAAAAAAGAGAAAGGCTGGAGGCTTTTGAGATCTGGACATGGCGGAGGATGGAAAGAATAAGTTGGATGGACAGAGTAAAAAAAATGAAGAGGTACTGAGAAGAGTGGGAGAGAAAAGACAGTTACTAGATGTAATAAGGAGAAGAAAAAGAAATTGGATTGGGCATATATTAAGAAAGAATGATGGACTGATAAAAACAGTTTTAGAAGGTTATGTAGAAGGGAAAAGGAAGTGAGGAAGGAAGAGATTCTAGATACTGGATGACATGATGGATGGTACAACATACAGCAGCCTTAAGAAGGAAGCAATGGATCGCAGAAAATGGAGAGGCAAAGGACCTGCTAATATAACAGATAACTGATGATGATGATGATGATCTGTATAAATACAGACGGAGCACCTGACGCATAGCAATGGCTACCTGGTAAAGCTTAACTGCTAAGCACAATGGACCAACTTTGTTTCGATTTGGAGGTGCGGCCTAAAACTTTTCTCTCCCCTTGAATTTCGAGTCTCAAATTTCAGGTGCGGCTTAGATTCGGGAAATTTTTTTTTCCTTGATTTCGAGTCTCATTTTTCAGGCGCAGCTTAGATTCAAGTAAATACGGTAAGCTGTTCTTGGACCTTTAACACCACCTGAAGGACACACTTGTCTAACTGCCATCGGCTGCTTCGCCAATTGGTCTGCAGTTTTTCTTATGGCTGATGCCACCACTAAAACCATTGCAACCACCTTTTTTTCAGGGATGGATCGCTTATTTTGGAGTGCCCCTACATATCACTACTGACCAAGGCAGGCAATATGACTCAAGTCTATTCAAATCACTTACTGTTTTATTAGGCACGGAGCATATTCGGACCACAGCTTATCATCCAGCAGTGGAAGGCTTAGTTGAGCAGTTGCACCATAAGTTAAAAGTGGCTCTAAGATGCAATGAATCACAACACTGGACAGAAACTCTACCAACTGTGCTACTGGGAAACGCCACAGCATCAGAACTGGTCTATGGCCAATCAGTTTGATTGCCCAGTGAATTCTTCAACAATATGCCTAATGACCTTATTGAGGTATCAGACTTTGTTCAAAAGTTGTGTCTGGACATTCACCAACTATGGCCAGTCGAGATGAATAAGCAGCTTATCATAGCCCTGCCATTTTTCCTAACCTTTGGATATGTAACCAGGTATTTATTTGGCATAACACACAATGGATACGCCTCTGCAGCCACAATATATAGTTCTGAGTCAAAAGGAGAAGCCATTTAAAGTTGATGTTAATGGTACTCCAACTCTGATTTCCATCACTTCAAACCAGTTTTGCGCCTTTGGTGCTGGTAACTGCAAGCTGGACAAGCCACAACATTACTAAATAAAACGCCTGAATAAACTATGCCAGACTTGACATAATCATCTACATGTTCCAGGATGTGCCTTCAACTTTACATAAGACGACCAGACTTGAGTCGCTATATCAGTACATATTTCTGTGGGAATTTTTATGAAGACTGTGGCAGTGTGTGTTGCATATCATTTATTATGTGTATGATACAGTAGTTTTTAGCTCATTTTTGTTTTGGTCAGTTGCAAAGTCATCTGATAAAGTTCATTAAATGAAACTGGTCACATCATAATAAATGCATCAAGAACTGAGATGGTTCTTACTAACTTTAACACCCTGCACAGTAACTACTTTGGTCATGCAGTTAGAGTAAATACATTTTACATCAGGAGAGGGCATAGAAATAAAATGACATGGAGCCAGAGAATATGAATATATCCTGTGAATAAAATAGCATGAAACATAAGAAAAGATATTTAATTTCTGAAGAATGCCAAAAGTGCTTGTACCCTTGTGATGTTCGCCTGCTTTATTTCTTTGTTGATGGTCCTCAGTGTTGATGTACTGTGTTGCTATACTTGCTGAAAAAATGGGAGGTGGAAGTTCAACACTGACTACTTTAAATGATGTAGCCGACAGGTGCACATTTGCGTTTCACAGTTCTTTACTTTCACTGTTCACAACCCCCTCCACCCCCCCCCCCCCCCCAACACACAGTTATATGGTCAGTGCACTATTGTTTAATTGTTTAACTTTCAATAAACCTCATTAATAGTTTGCAGGTAAACATCAACATACTGCTACAATAGTTTCATACTGAATATCTATGAGCAGTGAAAACCTAACCACACATTTCACAGTCTTTCAAATAAACTGAACAGACACTTTCATTGCTTTAACACATGGCCTATTTGTGTAACACTTATTTCACGGTTAAGTTGATGCATTGTTGTTGATCTAACCAACACAGGCTTCTTGTCTGAAACTTGGTCGTGGACTGACTGTCTTGGGACCAAAAATTGGGTCCTTATATATCATCACAATAATAGACACTGAAACTACACTTTGATGTTTAATTTATAGAAATTACAATTAAAACTTAACTCATTAAATTAACGGAATACATCAAAAAATTCTGTCTTTTTAACAGTTTCTTCTAATACAAGGGTTAAGCTGTATTATTTGTTTAAATCATGAAATTAACATATACAGGGTGGTCCATTGATAGTGACCAGGCCAAATATCTCACGAAATAAGCATCAAACAAAAAAACAACAAAGAACGAAACTCATCTAGCTTGAAGGGGGAAATCAGATGGCACTCTGGTTGGCCCGCAAGATGGCACTGCCATAGGTCAAATGGATATCAAATGCATTTTTTAAAATAGGAACCCCCATTTTTTATTACATATTCATGTAGTACGTGAAGAAATATGGATGTTTTAGTTGGGCCACTTTTTTGCTTTGTGATAGATGACGCTGTAATAGTCACAAACGTATAAGTACGTGATATCATGTAACATTCCACCAGTGTGGACGGTATTTGCTTTGTGATACATTACCCATGTTAAAATGGACGGTTTACCAATGCAGAAAAGGTCAATATCGTGTTGATGTATGTCTATTGTGATCAAAATGCCCAACGGGCATGTGCTATGTATGCTGCTCGGTATCCTAGACGACATCATCCAAGTGCCCGGACCGTTCGCCAGATAGTTACGTTATTTAAGGAAACAGAAAGTGTTCAGCCACATGTGAAACACGACCTGCAACAGATGATGATGTCCAAGTAGGTGTTTTAGCTTCTGTCGCGGCTAATCCGCACATCAGCAGCAGATAAATTGGGCGAGAATCGGGAATCTCAAAAATGTCAGTGTTGAGAATGCTACATCAACATCGATTGCACGTGTACCATATTTCTATGCACCAGGAATTGCATGGCGACGACTTTGAACATTGTGTACAGTTCTGTCACTGGGCACGAGAGAAATTACGGGATGAGGACAGATTTTTTGCACGCGTTCTATTTAGCGACGAAGAGTCATTCACCAACAGTGGTAACGTAAACCGGCATAATAAGCACTATTGGGCAACAGAAAATCCACGATGGCTGCGACAAGTGGAACATCAGCGACCTTAGCGGGTTAATTTATGGTGCGGCATTACGGGAGGAAGGATAATTGGCCCCCATTTTATCGATGGCAATCTAAATGGTGCAATGTATGCTGATTTCCAACGTAATGTTCTACCGATGTTACTACAAGATGTTTCACTGCATGACGGAATGGCTATGTACTTCCAACATGATGGATGTCTGGCACACAGCTCGCGTGCAGTTGAAGCAGTACTGAATAGCATATTTCATGAGAGGTGGATTGGTCATCGAAGCACCATAACATGGCCCATACCAGATCTGACACCCCTAGATTTCTTTCTGTGGTGAAAGTTGAAGGATATTTGCTATCGTGATCCACCGGCAACGCCTGACAACATGCGTCAGCACATTGTCAATGCATGTGCGAACATTACGGAAGGCGAACTACTCACTGTTGAGAGGACTGTTGTTACATATATTTCCAAATGCATTGAGGCTGACAGACATCATTTTGAGCATTTATTGCATTAATGTGGTATTTACAGGTAATCACGCTGTAACAGTATGCATTCTCAGAAATGATAAATTCACAGAGGTACGTGTATCACACTGGAACAACTGAAATAAAATGTTCAAACGTACGTATGTTCTGTATTTTAATTTAAAAAACCTACCTGTTACCAACAGTTCATCTAAAATTGTGACCCATATGTTTTGACTATTACAGTGCCATCTATCACAAAGCAAAAAAAGTGGTCCAACTAAAACATTGGTATTTCTTTACGTACTACACGAATATGTAATAAAAAATGGGGGTTCCTATTAAAAAAAAAAAAAAACGCAGTTGATACCTGTTTGACCTATGGCAGCGTCATCTAGCGGGTCAACAATAGCGCCATCTGGTTTCCCCCTTCAAGCTAGGCAAGTTTCGTTCTTTGTAGTTTTTTCATTTGATGCTTATTTCGTGAGATATTTGGCCCAGTCATGATCAATGGACCACCCTGTATAGTCACACAAACAATACTTTTGACAAAACTGGTAATTACTTTCGGATTAATGAAGGGATGGCTTTGCTAACATATTTCCGAATAGAACCAAATAGATCCTTTAAGAATACTATTAATTGTTCCTCCATATGTTTAAAATTAGTACAGAATTTATAGGTGTTTATAAGCCAACAATACAATTTAAGTTACAAAACAATTACTGATTTCACCCTATAATGGAAGATATTAACTAGCGATAGTCAAAATAAATTAGAAAATCAATTACATACATAAAACCACGCACAAAATTAGATATTATGTTGTTGTTGTGGTCTTCAGTCCTGAGACTGGTTTGATGCAGCTCTCCATGCTACTCTATCCTGTGCAAGCTTCTTCATCTCCCAGTACCTACGGCAGCCTACATCATTCTGAATCTGCTTAGTGTATTCATCTCTTGGTCTCCCTCCACGATGCCCTCCAGTACGAAATTGGTGATCCCTTGATGCCTGAGAATATGTCCTACCAACAGATCCCTTCTTCTGGTCAAGTTGTGCCACAAACACCTCTTCTTCCCAATTCTATTCAACACCTCCTCATTAGTTATGTGATCTACCCATCTAATCTTCAGCATTCTTCTGTAGCACCACAATTTGAAAGCTTCTATTCTCTTCTTGTCTAAACTATTTATCATCCATGTTTCACTTCCATACATGGCTACACTCCATACAAATACTTTCAGAAACGACTTCCTGACACTTAAATCTATACTCAATGTTAACAAATTTCTCTTCTTCAGAAACGCTTTCCTTGCCATTGCCAGTCTACATTTTATATCCTCTCTACTTCGACCATCATCAGTTATTTTGCTCCCCAAATAGCAGAACTCCTTTACTACTTTAAGTGTCTCATTTCCTAATCCAATTCCCTCAGCATCACCTGACTTAATTCAACTACATTCCATTATCCTTGTTTTGCTTTTGTTGATGTTCATCTAATACCCTCCTTTCAAAACACTGTCCCTTCCGTTCAACTGCTCTTCCAAGTCCTTTGCTGTCTCCGACAGAATTACAATGTCATCGGCGAACCTCAAAGTTTTTATTTCTTCTCCATGGATTTTAATTCCTATGCCGAATCTTTGTTTTGTTTCCTTTACTGCTTGCTCAATATACAGATTGAATAACATCGGGAATAGGCTACAACCCTGTCTCACTCCCTTCCCAACCCCTGCTTCCCTTTCATACCCCTCGACTCTTACAACTGCCATCTGGTTTCTGTACAAATTGTAAATAGCCTTTCGCTCCCTGTATTTTACCCCTGCCAAATGTTAGAAACGTAGGTTTGCCTTTCCTTAATTTTTCTTCTAAGATAAGTCGTAAGGTCAGTATTGCCTCACGTGTTCCAATATTTCTACAGAATCCAAACTGATCTTCCCCGATGTCGGCTTCTACCAGTTTTTCCATTCGTCTGTAAAGAATTCGTGTTAGTATTTTGCAGCTGTGACTTATTAAACTGATAGTTCGGTAATTTTCACATCTGTCAACACCTGCTTTCTTTGGGATTGGAATTATTATATTCTTCTTGAAGTCTGAGGGAATTTCGCCTGTCTCATACATCTTGCTCACCAGATGGAAGAGTTTTGTTAGGACTGGCTCTCCCAAGGCTGTCAGTAGTTCTAATGGAATGTTGTCTACTCCCGGGGCCTTGTTTCGACTTAGGTCTTTCAGTGCTCTGTCTAACTCTTCACGCAGTATCATATCTCCCATTTCATCTTCATCTACATTCTCTTCCATTTCCATAATATTGTCCTCAAGAACATCGCCCCTGTATAGACCCTCTATATACTCCTTCCACCTTTGTGCTTTCCCTTCTTTGCTTAGAACTGGGTTTCCATCTGAGCTCTTCATATTCATGCAAGTGGTTCTCTTCTCTCCAAAGGTCTCTTTAATTTTTCTGTAGGCAGTATCTATCCTACCCCTCGTGAGATAAGCCTCTACATCCTTACATTTGTCCTATAGCCATCCCTGCTCAGCCATTTTGCACTTCCTGTCGATCTCATTTTTGAGACGTTTGTATTCCTTTTCGCCTGCTTCACTTACTGCATTTTTATATTTTCTCCTTTCATCAATTAAATTCAGTAGCTCTTCTCTTACCCAAGGATTTCTACTAGCCCTCGTCTTTTTACCTACTTGATCCTCTGCTGCCTTAATTATTTCAATCCTCAAAGCTACCCATTCTTCTTCTACTGTATTTCTTTCCCCCATTCCTGTCAATTGTTCCCTTATGCTCTCCCTGAAACTCTGTACAACCTCTAGTTTTTCAGTTTATCCAGATCCCATCTCCTTAAATTCCCACCTTTTTGCAGTTTCTTCAGTTTTAATCTACAGTTCATAACCAATAGATTGCGGTCTGAGTCCACATCTGCCCCTGGAAATGTCTTACAATTTAAAATCTGGTTCCTAAATCTCTGTCCTACCATTATATAATCTATCTGAAATCTTTTAGTATCTACAGGGTTCTTCCATGTATACAACCTTCTTTTATGATTCTTGTACCAAGTGTTAGCTATGATTAAGTTATGCTCTGTGCAAAATTCTCCCAGGCGGCTTCCTCTTGCACTTCTTAACCCCAATCAATATTCACCTACTATGTTTCCTTCTCTTCCTTTTCCTACTGTCGAATTCCAGTCACCAATGACTATTAAATTTTCGTCTCCCTTCACTACCTGAATAATTTCTTTTATCTCATCATACATTTCATCAATACCTTCATCATCTGCAGAGCTAGCTGGCATATAAATTTGTACTACTGTAGTAGGCGTGGGCTTCGTGTCTATCTTGGCTACAATAATACGTTCACTATGCTGTTTGTAGTAGCTTACCTGCACTCCTATTTTTTTATCCATTATTAAACCTACTCCTGCATTACTCCTATTTGATTTTGTATTTATAACCCTGTATTCACCTGACCAAAAGTCTTGTTCCTTCTACCACCGAACTTCACTAATTCCCACTATATCTAACTTTAACCTATCCATTTCCCTTTTTAAATTTTCTAACCTACCTGCCCGATTAAGGGATCTGACATTCCACGCTCCGATCCATAGAACGCCAGTTTTCTTTCTCCTGATAACGGCATCCTCTTGAGTAGCCCCCGCCCGGAGATCCGGATGGGGCACTATTTTACCTCCGGAATATTTTACCCAAGAGGACGCCATCATCATTTAATCACACAGTAAAGCTGCATGCCCTCGGGAAAAATTACGGCTGTAGTTTCCCCTTGCTTTCAGCCGTTCGCAGTACCAGCACAGCAAGGCCGTTTTGGTTAGTGTTACAAGGCCAGGTCAGTCAATCATCCAGACTGTTGCCCCTGCAACTACTGAAAAGGCTGCTGCCCCTCTTCAGGAACCACACATTTGTCTGGCCTCTCTACAGATACCCCTGCGTTGTGGTTGCACCTACGGTACGGCTATCTGTACCATTGAGGCACGCAAGCCTCCCCACTAACGGCAAGGTCCATGGTTCATGGGGGATGTTACATTTTTTAAAACTGTAGGCCAACCTATCTCTTTTATGAAAATGCAGATTACACTCAAATATGTTAATGATAAATGAAAAAATGAATTTAAGGAGGCAGATGGCAAAACAATAGGGGAAGTAAAAAACATCCCAACTTACTTCGTGACACCCTCAACAAAGACAAAGCACTAACACCCCCTCTCCCTTTCCCTCCTCTTCAAAACAAGGTCTAATTATTTCAAATTACGAACATATTGCCTGCCCTCTTTTATAAGGAAATGTGCCTTACTCTTTTGCACTACACTATGTTTCCCATGCTCATTTCAAACGGCAATCAAATAAATAATTTACTCATCACTACATCATTAAAACCCAATACTGATCCAAGTAATGATCCAAGTAATGATTCATCTTAAACAAATACCCAAATTCCAGTTTCTGCTGCCTTGTCTTCCAATAAGGTACATCCCATATTTGCATGGGACCTTCAAATCCCTGTTCTGCTGCAAATGTTTCCAGTTGTAGAAGTTCTTCCTCTTGAACAGGGAGTGCTGAAATGATTTTTTACAATTTTATTTTCATTTTACTACTTCAGTACCTAATAATACTTGCATAAATAAAAAACTGGAATGTTTACCTTTGTCTAAAAGATGACTTAACATCTTTTGAACATTTTCCACACTTCCTGCCATCTTTGTTTCCATTGACAAATCGGCATACTTGTCGTATCCCAAGAGCTTTGCTAAATTCCTCCTGCAGAAAATAAAGAAGTCTGATCCATTTCCATCTCACAATTCATTTAGTAAGTCAAGTATACAGAAATAAAGATGATGTGTAAACTTTAAAGGTGGAGTATTATTAACAGAGAATGGTTATAACGACATAGTAGTGTTGATTAATCATATGTACTTGTTTGTCATCATCATCATCATCATAAATATTTACATATTAACAGTTATTTAATTAATGACTGCAGATCCATGACAGTAATTTAAATCAGCGAAAAAGAGTTCTTAATATTTTATCACTGGTTATTTACTACTCTTATTAATTTCTCTAGGAGTTCTCATTTGGAAACAACTTGTGGCAGCATGCAGTAACTAAGAGTTTGTATTATACTAGCACCACATCATGATAAAATGCAACCAGCGGAGTGCTAAATGGTTCACAATAGAGGTTTGTGATAGAGAGAAATATTACAAAAGGATGTTGATGTGCTTTTTCACTGTATATCTATACAGCTTTCCATTTAAAGTTCTTAGCTATTATCAAATCGGAAGTTACGTATGAACATGGAAGACAATTGATTTATAATGGGCTGTAGCATGTTTTGCTTTCAGTGCAGGCACTCATGTAACAAGATGTCTTAACGAAATTTTTAACTATATATATGTAACTGTAAAAAAATTAATTAAGTACATCAAAACTTATTGACTTTAATAAAAAAATAGAATTTTAAAAACACACAAAATAGCAGAATTTTTCAGTATTTGCAAGGGCCGTTTTAAATGAAACTCCATATTAAAAAATTTAGTTGTGCTGACACCCAAAGTGTAATAGAAAGAATGAACTGAAGTGAAAAAAGATGCAGGATAATATCTCAAATGCTTTCTCAGGGTGTATACGCGGACAAGAAAAAAAAATTCCCGGGGTTTTCCTGGTTAAAAAATAAACTTTCTCCGTGATGAAAATACGCTTTTTCCATGGTAAGTGACAGTAGACTCTCCCTCGGGGTTGTAAAACTTATCAATCCTTTGAATGGTTAACTCAACGTTAAGGTTTTATACACCGGCGTACAACTTCCTGCCACTTTAGGAAAGAAACCCCAGAAAGAAATGTGTTTTGGAAAGATCTTTGATTTGCAGCAATATGTACGCTGTATATTTTCGTATTACGAAATTATATAGTCGATTTCCACCAAACACAGAACGTTAGTTTCCAAAGCATTGAAGTCGAGATCACCATGCGCTTTTGTAAGCCAATCATAGCTTATGTCACGTGATCTTGGCAGCCGATGATCGCAGATATTCATCGCGTTTACGTGGGGCTCCCAAAACCTGATTATTTAAATCGATCTCCCAATACCACTCCTGGGTGGCCACGTAATCACTTCAAAATCGATTCTGGAAATCCACTTCTGTTTGCCTGTTTTCCTATTCGGCAATCGATTTTCGCTGCCATGTAAACACATCCAGTATTCAAACGTGGTTGGGCTGTCAGGTTTTGTCTAGTTTTTAAAAATTTGGGCTAATATTGACGGAGTGGGTTTTTGTACAGTGTAGGATAAGAAGAAATATTAGACTGAATCTGTTTACACCTCGTCTAACTGAGAAGAAATAGCGATTGTGCTGACAAAATCATAAACCACATCTGCTGTTTTTCAGGCGCCGTAGTTAACTGTGCTAGCAAAGCCATTTCAGACATTAACATGTCAACACGACAGCGAAAAAACAGTTTTGGAAACTCGGTTTTCGTCTTTCGGATGATGTGTCGCATGTAAAAATAGTGATTCAGAGCATAGGACACGTGATGATGTCAGCCTGTAGCAACACGCGACGCACGACGCACACTCTGCTGCTCGACTCGCTACGGCTCACTTCGTTACCGTCGCTCGCGCACACCAATGCCACTAGCCCAATGCCGTGCCAAGATGCAGGAATGGAGGAAGAGGCAAGATTGCTGCTGCTGTTGAGCTCCTGCTAAACGCAGTCGGGAGCAACGGTTGCGGCAACAACAAGAAGAAGCAGAAGCCTGTGGCACAATTACAGTGCTATAAGTGTCAAAAGCTGGGACACACAGCCAGGGAATGCGACGGCATGGTTGAGTGTGTTAAGTGCAGGAAACCACACGACACACGAAACTGCACCAAACCAAGAGGTACTGCAGCAGCGTGCGTAAATTGCGGTGGCTCGCATGCCGCAAATGCATGCAGCTGCAGCTATCAGAAGACGTGGAAGCAGCGGAAGTTGGCCACCACACACAAAGAGGTGGCCCAACAAGAAGAAAAGGTGGACACCCCACCCTCCTACCTTAGTAGGGGAAACGGGCTGCACCACAAAAATGACGTGGACGCCTTCCGCCAAGCACTGCGGGAAGCCAACAAGGACGCAATCACAGCGCTCAAATCCGCCATGGCGGAGGAGAGTGCGGCCCTGAGAGCGGAACTAGAAGAGACGCGTCGGGAGGTGACTCAACTAAGGATCGCTTTGTACCTCGCGTCCCGCACGACGCCGGACGTGGCACCGACCCCCACCAGTACGGGGGTAGATGCGGCAACAGAAACAACCGCCTCCCTGGCCAACGCGGCAACGCAGTTTGCTAGGGAGGTGGTCATGCAGTCAGGGAAAACTGCCGACAACAAGGAGACGGCCCCCTCGGAAGCAGTCGTCACTCCTGTCTCTGCGGAAACGCAGATGACACAGAAAATGCCAATGAAAACCGAGGGAGAAGACGAAGACGAGCCGTTCGAGTGCCTCCCCCTCCCCAACAAGAACTGTGTGAGGAAGGTGCTGACGAAGATCGCAGATTCCCTGCGCGACGGTAGCTACCCCCAAGATGGCCATCCTTACCCTTTCACGGTAGACAACATCCCTCCCCTACCTCATAAACCTTATCCATTCCACTGGGGGTGCGAACCCTTGAACCAGAAGATCCATGGGAGGAAACTAGTCAGGCGTGCAGATCTGGAGCTGATAAACAAGCAGCCCCATCTTCACCGACGAGGACCGGCGGTACATGACTGACCAAGCAGTCATGTACATCCAGCAACAGACGCCGCCAGTTGACTTCTCCCGCCTGAAGAAGATAGAATTCGGGCAGCCAGGAAGCAGCAAGAGAAAGAAGAACAAGAAGCCACCAGAATCACCCGGCAGATAAATTTCTTCATCCACAGAAACCAGAGGCCAATCCAAAACGAGAAGAAAAACATTTCCAACAGAGAGGATTTCAGGAGGAACAGCTCAACCAGCTTAAATTCCTACACCTCGGGCCAAGGCAGGCCCGTCAATATAGTGAGTGAGTGAGTGAGCCTGTAGCAACATCACCGCTAAGTAGCGCGTACACACAAATAGGGGAAACTTAATTGTTTAAATTAAATCTACAAGAAAAGCTAAGGTTTCACATATAATATTTGTATTTTTTTGCGGGTGTTACACTTCGATATATTACACAACTGTGCCAGTAAAATTTTAAGTAATGACGTAAATGTTTGAAAGTGGCTGGCCCCCAAAGTGTTAAGCATTAAATGAAAATCAAACACTCTGTGATTTAAGAAATTCAAAGCACGTTCGCACTGGAACATACCGTAACTCATATTTCATAAAATTAAATGTACTTTGAAAGCAACACTTTTCAAACAACCAATTGCAATATTTTGCGGCAACCTGTTAGAATTCGTTTCAGCAGTTGTCAGAGAGCACCAGAAAATGGCTTACTGTGCCTGCAAAGACACAATGACGTAGGTAGCCAGTACGCTCGTACATAATTGCATTAAAAGATCTTACATTGCGTCGTAAACAAAACAGGACATCAAAGGATACCTAGAGCATCGTAATATTGTACACCATACTAAAATCCTTAATTCGGCTTAAGGAGTACATTAGTATGTCCAGATTCACAAAGAAGTACGTCCCATGCTGATATCAAACTTTTCAGTGTGGTTTTTGAAACGCAAATTTTCTTTAAGTACCAGTACTGTATTATCTCATGTTTAGTTCTATGGCATAATGCTATACTTCACAAAAGACAGCAATGTGCACTTGAAATTCCGCAAGCAGTTGACACTAGCCAATAGCGTTTCAAATAAATTGACAGCCTCTGCAGAAAAGGTTAATTAAAGACAATTTTTTTTAGCAAATCGTCAAAAATAACTTCATTGTTCTGCAAGGCAATTAATACCTGACTGCCAAAAACCTGGGAATAAAATAAAACCAGAAAACTGAGACTAATAACATATTTTAGCCTTCCATAATTATGTTAATATTTTAATTCAGTTTATAGCTCCTGGCCACAGAAATCCATTTGTTTTTGAGAGCTGTAAACCAAGAGGAAACGGAAAACTAAACGTAAACACAGTTCACATGGAGACTACCCCTCATTACAGTAATAAAGCTCAGACTGCTCTGTGCATGCGCGAATGTGGCAGCTTGGATGCGCCAGAGAAATGTTTCCGGATAGCATGGCTGCTTGTTTCTATTGCTGATACAGCTCGTGACAATCTGTTCATCATAAGAATAAACCTGATATAGACAGACACAAACGCGATGATTGGTCAGAAGCCGCAGCACACATACACTGGTGTTACGCTCTTGGAAGTATGTCCTACTTATGTATTAGATATCTTATTGCTAAGTTACGTTAAATGAAACTTTAAGAGATTCAAATGTGTTAACAGCCATCATCGTTTCTCTTAATCACGCTTTAGCTACGTAGTTTTTATTCCAAAAATCGTATATAGTCACAGCCTCTGCAGTGTTGTGCTCTGATTGTCACGCTGTTAATGCGCAGTATGAAAATGGCTGAGGCTGCTGTCTATTTCATAGTGGAACATGGTTAAAAGTGACGATAAATGGCTGTTCTTAATGTTTTTCAGAAGTTTTCCCTGCTTTGTATAATACAATGTAGTTGATCAACAAACCCATGTTGTATGTAGCGCAGTCAGTAGTGTAATGATATGTCAACCAAATGTGCATTGATTCAAATCTACCCAGTATAATTTTTTTTTTCCTCATTCAATTTGGAATACCTGCATCTCGTAATTATAAAACTCATCATCATTTTTTATGAATAATGCATGTTTTCTTGTTTCTAATTACATATTGTATGCGAAATTCCCGTTTCCATTTCAAATACAAATTCTTAATTATCGATATTTTACGAAAGACTGTTCATAAAAATTGTTTAAATTAAGAAAACATAACAATTTGATTTTTAAGGCAAAAATGAAACACCAAATCCTCTTTATTTGGACTAGGTCCATCGTTTTATACCACAGAGGTAGATAAGTATCGTAGAAACATCAAAAACAACCATTTTCACAGCATCGAGCACATCATACAAATGCTGCATTTTTTACATTTGCTACTGTATCAGTACAATATGAACCCAACAGAACAGATCTGGAGCCAAGCTGCGGGATTTGGCCCGAGAAGTAACATGACTGTTAAACTGCCAGACGTACTGGAACTAACACACACAGCTTTTTCACACGTCACTGCCGAATACTGGCGGGATATAGAACGGCTCGCTATAAAACAAGAGAAAATGCTGCGCCTGGTTGGCTTCGTAGATTCTGTTGTTGATAGGTTCGTTATCAACATAGCAGGTGTCACTTCCAGAACTGAAATGTATTTCTCGAATTCAGATCAGGATGGACCTAAGAGATTACCAGATGATTGACTAAGTAATACCTTCAGTGGCTTCAATATTTAACTATGAGGAGAAATCCTTCAATACTCTCTTACATTACACACAGGTAATGCACAAAAACTACCCTGTGGTTAAGCCAGAAATTTTCATCATTCTTGTTTTTAATTACAACAGTACATTTGCTAAAACGAGAAAGTGTTGTAGATTTAGTCTAGTCGTCAAAGAAGCGTATTGTGGTAGGTTTGCAGTGTTTTATTTGATTCTGCTTAAAAATTAAATGATATTCGAAGCTGTATTATTGCTCCTCTGCTCGCCTCTTTTACGGTACGTCTTAACTGCAGGTGCTCACACCACAGCAGGCTAGCTGTACCAGCTGACTGGTCAGTGCTGTCCAAGTAAAATGAGCAGGTAAAGCTGTTGTCCCCCCCATGAACCATGGACCTTGCCGTTGGTGGGGAGGCTTGCGTGCCTCAGCGATACAGATGGCTGTACCGTAGGTGCAACCACAACGGAGGGTATCTGTTGAGAGGCCAGACAAATGTGTGGTTCCTGAAGAGGGGCAGCAGCCTTTTCAGTAGTTGCAGGGGCAACAGTCTGGATGATTGACTGATCTGGCCTTGTAACAATAACCAAAACGGCCTTGCTGTGCTGGTACTGCGAACGGCTGAAAGCAAGGGGAAACTACAGCCGTAATTTTTCTCGAGGGCATGAAGCTTTACTGTATGGTTAAATGATGATGGTGTCCTCTTGGGTAAAATATTCCGGAGGTAAAATACCATATTTACTCGAATCTAGCAGGTAGGTTAGAAAATTTAAAAAGGGAACTGGATAGATTAAAGTTAGATATAGTGGGAATTAGTGAAGTTCGGTGGCAGGAGGAACAAGACTTTTGATCAGGTGAATACAGGGTTATAAATACAAAATCAAATAGGAGTAATGCAGGAGTAGGTTTAATAATGAATAAAAAAATAGGCGTGCGGGTAAGTTACTACAAACAGCATAGTGAACGCATCATTGTGGCCAAGATAGACACAAAGCCCACGCCTACTACAGTAGTACAAGTTTATATGCCAACTAGCTCTGCAGATAACGAAGAAATTGATGAAATGTATGATGAGATAAAAGAAATTATTCAGTTAGTGAAGGGTGACGAAAATTTAATAGTCATGGGTGACTGGAATTCGAGTGTAGGAAAAGGGAGAGAAGGAAACATAGTAGGTGAATATGGATTGGGGGGAAGAAATGAAAGACGAAGCCGCCTGGTAGAATTTTGCACAGAGCATAACTTAATCATAGCTAACACTTGGTTCAAGAATCATAAAAGAAGGTTGTATACATGGAAGAATCCTGGAGATACTAAAAGGTATCAGATAGATTATATAATGGTAAGAAAGAGATTTAGGAACCAGGTTTTAAATTGTAAGACATTTCCAGGGGCACATGTGGACTCTGACCACAATCTATTGGTTATGAACTGCAGATTAAAATTGAATAAACTGCAAAAAGGTGGGAATTTAAGGAGATGGGACCTGGATAAACTGACTAAACCAGAGGTTGTACAGAGTTTCAGGGAGAGCATAAGGGAACAATTGACAGCAGTGGGGGAAAGAAATACAGTAGAAGGAGAATGGGTAGCTCTGAGGGATGAAGTTGTGAAGGCAGCAGAGGCTCAAGTAGGTAAAAAGATGGGGGCTAGTAGAAATCCTTGGGTAACAGAAGATATATTGAATTTAATTGATGAAAGGAGAAAATATAAAAATGCAGTAAATGAAGCAGGCAAAAAGGAATACAAACATCTCAAAAATGAGATCGACAGGAAATGCAAAATGGCTAAGCAGAGATGGCTAGAGGACAAATGTAAGGATGTAGAGGCTTATCTCACTAGGGGTGAGATAGATACTGCCTACAGAAAAATTAGAGAGACCTTTGGAGAAAAGAGAACCACTTGTACGAATATCAAGAGCTCAGATGGAAACCCAGTTCTAACCAAAGAAGAGAAAGCAGAAAGATGGAAGGAGTATATAGAGGGTCTATACAGGGGCGATGTACTTGAGGACAATATTATAGAAATGGAAGAGAACGTAGATGAAGATGAAATGGGAGATACGATACTGCGTGAAGAGTTTGACAGAGCACTGAAAGACCTTAGCCGAAACAAGGCCATGGGAGTAGACAACATTCCATTAGAACTACTGACAGCCTTGGGAGAACCAGTCCTGACAAAACTCTATCATCTGGTGAGGAAGATGTATGAGACAGGCGAAGTACCCTCAGACTTCAAGAAGAATATAACAATTCCAATCCAAAAGAAAGCAGGTGTTGATATATGTGAAAAGTACTGAACTATCAGTTTAATAAGTCACAGCTGCAAAATGCTAACACGAATTCTTTACAGACGAATGGAAAAACTGGTAGAAGCCGACATAGGGGAAGATCAGTTTGGATTCTGTAGAAATATTGGAACACGTGAGGCAATACTGACCTTACGACTTATCTTAGAAGAAAGATTAAGGAAAGGCAAACCTACGTTTCTAGCATTTGTAGACTTAGAGAAAGCTTTTGACAATGTTGATTGGAATACTCTCTTTCAAGTTCTGAAGTTGGCAGGGGTAAAATACAGAGAGCGAAAGGCTATTTACAATTTGTACAGAAACCAGATGGCAGTTATAAGAGTCGAGGGGTATGAAAGGGAAGCAGGGGTTGGGAAAGGAGTGAGACAGGGTTGTAGCCTATTCCCGATGTTATTCAATCTGTATATTGAGCAAGCTATAAAGGAAACAAAAGAAAAGTTCGGAATAGTTATTAAAATCCATGGAGAAGAAATAAAAACTTTGAGGTTCGCCGATGACATTGTAATTCTGTCAGAGACAGCAAAGGACTTGGAAGGGCAGTTGAATGGAATGGACAGTGTCTTGAAAGGAGGATATAAGATGAACATCAACAAAAGCAAAACGAGGATAATGGAATGTAGTCGAATTAAATCGGGTGATGCTGAGGGAATTAGATTAGGAAATGAGACACTTAAAGTAGTAAAGGAGTTTTTATATTTGGGGAGCAAAGTAACTGATGATGCAAAATTGTTAAGGCTTTCGTGGCCACTTGTTGACAAACTGCCTATTGGCTTCTGTCTCGGGTTCTTCAGCCGACGTTCATCTAATGATTTTTCTGACGTTTCGCCAGCACGAGTGGCTGGCATTGTCAAAGCTTCACCCTCCATTGCCGGCAATGGAGGGTGAAGCTTTGACAATGCCAGCCACTCGTGCTGGCGAAACGTCAGAAAAATCATTAGATGAACGTCGGCCGAAGAACCCGAGACAGAAGCCAATAGGCAGTTTGTTAACTGATGATGGTCGAAGTAGAGAAGATATAAAATGTAGACTGGCAATGGCAAGGAAAGCATTTCTGTAGAAGAGAAATTTGTTAACATCGAGTATAGATTTAAGTGTCAGGAAGTCGTTTCTGAAAGTATTTGTATGGAGTGTAGCCATGTATGGAAGTGAAACATGGATGATAAATAGTTTAGACAAGAAGAGAATAGAAGCTTTCGAAATGTGGTGCTACAGAAGAATGCTGAAGATTAGATGGGTAGATCACATAACTAATGAGGAGGTGTTGAATAGAATTGGGAAGAAGAGGTGTTTGTGGCACAACTCGACAAGAAGAAGGGACCAGTTGGTAGGACATGTTCTGAGGCAATAAGGGATCACAAATTTAGCACTGGAGGGCAGCGTGGAGGGTAAAAATCGTAGAGGGAGACCAAGTGATGAATACACTAAGCAGATTCAAAAGGATGTAGGTTGCACTAGGTACCGGGAGATGAAGAAACTTGCACAGTATAGGGTAGCATGGAGAGCTGCATCAAACCAGTCTCAGGACTGAAGACCACAACAACAACAACAACAACAACAACAACAACAACAAAGTTGTTGTCCCTTATTATCGCTAAGTCGATGTGCGCATAACGTACGGCACAAAACATGCCCTTATTATCGTACTTGACAGTACTCGAGACAACTTGGCTGTAGTCCCATGTGAAACGAAGTCCAATGAGGTTCCAGTAAAAGCGGAAGAATACATAGTGCAACGTTTACATCAGGTTTATTCTTATGATGAGTGGTTTAGTTACCTTGGATACAGCTAACAGCCGCACTTCAAGTAGCCAGAAGCATGAGAAGGTAGTCTTACAAGACTCAACTGCGCATGCGCATAAGCCCACTGGCGACTTCTCAAACGAACCTAATGTTAAGTTAACTGCTGTGACGTCACGCCCAGTAGTTTGTTGTTATGAATAATTGCAGTCTTCGTCCTAAAGCCATCGACACATTTTGCTGTTGGCAGGCGCTTGTGTGTGTGCTATGTTTCGTTTCTGTGAATTGCTCATTTCCTTTGCAACTTAAGTTTTATTTATTTATTTTTTCCTCATTTACGTTTTATTGCTGCAGTATTATATTGCAGTAACGGGCTAAAGTAAAATTGTTTGTTAGCGTACCAGTTCTTACCAGTCAAAACTAAAAAAATTAACTGAAAACGAAAACAACGAAAAATTTCCGGAATTCTTAAAAATTCCGGGTTTTTCCCCATTGTCCCGCAGCGTATACACCCTGTTTCTGTAACACTTAAGGTATTTGCAGTGGATTATTAAGGTATTAACTCACCTCTGTATACGGATCTCCTGGACAGTTGTGCTGTTCTCCAACGATTTCTCATTGTGTGTCGAACAGCGGCGTACACTCGCCTGCCACACATTCCAGCGCTGATCTCTATCTGCACAATGCTCTAGAAATCCAGTGGCCACTGCAGGCTGCAATGTGACTGTCCAAGGACCACGACCTGGTTGGCTTCTGCAGCAAAGTAATTTTGCAAAAAACTGGTGCAAATGGCTCTGAGCACTATGGGACTTAACAACTGTGGTCATCAGTCCCCTAGAACTTAGAACTACTTAAACCTAACTAATCTAAGGACATCACACACATCCATGCCCGAGGCAGGATTCGGACCTGCGACCATAGCGGTCACATGGTTCCGGACTGAAGCGCCTAGAGCCGCACGGCCACACCAGCCGATAGTAATTTTGCATATAGGATTTAGATTTACCTAAGTTGGGAGTCCGCAATGTGAAATGTAATTCATGGAGTTGAAAAAGAAAGAAAACTAGCATGACAATGTCGTTCACAATTTCTGAATTCTCTGTGCACAAGACATTCTCAAGCACAGTGGAGACAAAAAACATGTTAGTGTAATGGTGACTACGGTATGTCAGATGCTTTCAGTAATCTTTGGTGAAGCTCATTCTTTACAGGCAGAGCCTACAGCTCCATACTGCCTGTATTGATGGATTATGCCTCCTCTATGCCCTGAGTTACAATCTACTTTTTCCACTTTGTTGTCATTCAATTCAAGATTTTCTATTGCTTTAATTAGTAGCAATCTGCAGATAGAAAGACTTCTGAGTCATGAGTGTCATTAGCAACATTCTTCAATTCCATATTGAAAATTACCAGGAAATAATATCTTTCAAAAAAATACAAAATTTTGACAGCTGTCTATACAACATCTAAGACTACAACAGCTGAGAGAAGCAGCTGGACTATGGAGAGGTCCACAACTATTTAAGCAGCACAATACCATGGCTAGTTTGAGTCAATTACTAACATTCTCCATACAAAAGGACATGATTCAGAAATTATCTAATTTCATTGGAAAGCTATTGACATGTATGCTTCAAAAATTCAAATTTCAAAATACAAAAAAACAGTTGGGTACATTTGATTTATAGTTAAAGATCCAAAGGATGGTGTGGATCACTTGAAATGAAGATACACCATACACAGTACAGATTTATAATGGTCCATAGGATTCATAAGGTAGTGTAAAAATAGTGTCCACTAAAATAACATATTTGTCCTTATACATGTTCGAGCAGGATAAATAGTACAATTTGAGCCATATAGTACATTGTCGCTGTTGTGCATGTGTATAATAAATACATGTGCACACTGAGGAATGACCGACATTTGTAACTAACACCGTTAAGAATTCACAGCTACGAGCATTCACCATCAAGGTGTATCTGAAAAATAATGAGTCTCCCATTATATTTCCATGACTCTTTTGTTGCCATTTCGAGTTGAAACATATGATAAAGTCCTGGATGACTGTAGGTCGGTGCAACGATTCATGACTATTGCATCTTGTGCAACGAAATCCAGGGTGACAAAGATCACAGCAGACAGTAGAGCAAGTGGAGGAGGTGTGCCAGGCACTTATCCCAAGTTCTCACCATTCTGCTAGCAGACATGACTTGGCTCTATGTCAGATCGGTCGGATCATCTGTGATAACCTGCACTTCCACCCACATGAATTGTAGGCTGTACAGAAATTAAATGGGCAAGATGAAGTTACCAATGAAGCTTCACCTTGCAGTTCCTGGAACTTGCAGCAGCTGACCCGCACACGCAAGACAACATACCAACGTTGGATAAAGCCAATTTGGATCTAAACAGTCATGCAAATAAACAGAACTGGGTGCCACATAACCAAGGTCATCCCCTTCATCTGTGGTAGAAATACCTGTAATGTGAACATGCGACTGCACAGTGTGGCATGGCTTCATTTGGCACCATCAGTCCATATTTTTTTGGGAATTTGGCCACACAATAACAGTTACTAGCGATCACTATGTCCAAGTGGAAAATCGTTTTGTCCTTCCAACGTTCAATGATATATGGTTCCAACAGGTAGGGCCAACAGCCCATCGGTCCACATATGTCTTGCAGCATCATTTACCAGGTTGACTTCTTTCCAGGCCTGGAGTTCATTGGCCAGCACAATCACCTGATCTGACTACCCAGTGTCTTGTGAGCATACTTGAACAGTCAAGCGTATGCTACACATCCTCATACCACAGTTGAAATCAAGGAAAGGCTGCATACAGCTGTGGAGCAGATCCCACTGAACATGCCAAATCAGGTGATGGAAGCTCCTGTTTGCTACGGGGAGGAATGCACGGAACGTGATGGCAACCATTTGTATTGTGTCACATTCAGAATCAAGCAGAGGGCATATATGATACACAACATCATATATTTTTCTTTGTTTTCAGTGTCTATCTCAATAAATTTTGTAATTTGTTTCCAAGTTCTGTCTTTTTAATATCCTACTATTCATTCTGCTGGACCCTGTATAAAGATACTAGATAGTAAAAGAATAACTTTCTGCACAAAATCATTAAAAAATTAAGAAGTCAGCATACATACATAATTAATTGATAAATGGTTTTCTTTGTCCATTTACAAGGAGTACAATAAAGATATACCTGTCAGCTGCCATCATCTTCAAAACATCTTCAGGAAAGTCAGTCATAATAGATGAACCTTTAATCACATGTTTAAATTGATTCGTGGCAATCTGTAGACAAAATAGGTGCAACAAATTAAAAATGGTTTACACATTGTAACATGAAAAACTTCGATATAAACTTCATTACTGACCTCCAGTTTATCTCTATATGCTGTCTTCGCTTTTGCCAGTTTAAAAAGAATATTGTTAAGATTGGCCTTCTTGCTTCTTTCTAAATCTAAGCCATTTAAACGACCCTCAAGTAAAAATTTTTGGACTATCCGCTTTTGCTCCTCTGTCTTCGCACAACCACTTAATTTCTGTGGAAGATATGAAACATTTACTGAAGCATTCTTCATTATATTAAAGATGCAAATATAAACTGTGACAGCATACATGACGACGAGTCCTACAAGGAATGTTAAGAAAGTTAGGAAGATATATTTGCTCAGCAAGGGTGACAGGATACAAAATTCACAGTATCTCAGTGGTCACAAATATTCGATGATGAGAACGGAGATGTGGAGAATAAACAGAAAAAATTCAAAGGCATCATTCAATATGCCTTAGACAAGTATGTTTTTAAGGGATGGGAAAGATTCATCATGGTTTAATAGCCGTGTTAGAAAAGCGCTACGTAAACACGTAAACAAAGAGCACTCCATCTCAGATTCAAGAGAAGTAGAAACCTAGCTGACAAACAAAAGCTGACAGAAGCATAAATGAGCTTAAGAAGAGCAATGAGAGAAGTGTTCAATGATTTTGAAAGCAAGCCGTTGTTAACCGACCTGAGTAAACACCCTAAGAGATTTTGATCGTATGTAGAATCAGTAAGTGGGTCAAAATCATCTATTCATTCTCTCAGCAACCACACCAGCACCGAAATGGAAGATAACAGAGAGAAGGTCGAAATACTGAATTCGGTCTTCTGAAGTTGTTTCACCCCGGAAGATCGAACACTGTCCCTCCTTTCAATCGTTGTGCAAACGGCGAAATGGCAGCTATTGAGATAACCGATCACAAAATTGAAAAGCAGCTACAATCACTTAGTAGTGTAAAGGCTTCAGTCCCAGATGAGATTCCTATATTCTATAAAGATTATGGGAAAAAACTTGCTCCCCTTCTGTTGTTGTTGTGGTCTTCAGTCCTGAGACTGGTTTGATGCAGCTCTCCATGCTACTCTATCCTGTGCAACCTTCTTCATCTCCCAGTACCTACTGCAACCTACATCCTTCTGAATCTGCTTAGTGTATTGATCTCTTGGTCTCCCTCTACGATTTTTACCCTCCACGCTGCCCTCCAATGCTAAATTTGTGATCCCTTGATGCCTCAAAACATGTCCTACCAACCGATCCCTTCTTCTAGTCAAGTTGTGCCACAAACTTCTCTTCTCCCCAATCCTATTCAATACCTCCTCATTAGTTACGTGATCTACCCACCTTATCTTCAGCATTCTTCTGTAGCACCACATTTCAAAAGCTTCTATTCTCTTCTTGTCCAAACTGGTTATTGTCCATGTTTCACTTCCATACATGGCTACACTCCATACAAATACTTTCAGAAACGACTTCCTGACACTTAAATCTATACTCGATGTTAACAAATTTCTCTTCTTCAGAAACACTTTCCTTGCCATTGCCAGTCTACATTTTATATCTTCTCTACTTCGACCATCATCAGTTATTTTGCTCCCTAAATAGCAAAACTCCTTTACTACTTTAAGTGTCTCATTTCCTAATCTAATCCCCTCAGCATCACCCGATTTAATTTGACTACATTCCATTATCCTCGTTTTGCTTTTGTTGATGTTCATCTTATATCCTCCTTTCAAGACACTGTCCATTCCGTTCAACTGCTCTTCCAAGTCCTTTGCTGTCTCTGACAGAATTACAATGTCATCAGCGAACCTCAAAGTTTTTACTTCTTCTCCATGAATTTTAATACCTACTCCGAATTTTTCTTTTGTTTCCTTTACTGCTTGCTCAATATAGAGATTGAATAACATCGGGGAGAGGCTACAACCCAGTCTCACTCCTTTCCCAACCACTGCTTCCCTTTCATGCCCCTCGACTCTTATAACTGCCATCTGGTTTCTGTACAAATTGTAAATAGCCTTTCGCTCCCTGTATTTTACCCCTGCCACCTTCAGAACTTGAAAGAGAGTATTCCAATCAACATTGTCAAAAGCTTTCTCTAAGTCTACAAATGCTAGAAATGTAGGTTTGTCTTTTCTTAATCTTTCTTCTAAGATAAGTCGTAAGGTTAGTATTGCCTCACGTGTTCCAACATTTCTACGGAATCCAAACTGATCTTCCCCGAGGTCCGCTTCTACCAGTTTTTCCATTCGTCTGTAAAGAATTCGTGTTAGCATTTTGCAGCTGTGACTTATTAAACTGATAGTTCAGTACTTTTCACATATATCAACACCTGCTTTCTTTTGGATTGGAATTATTATATTCTTCTTGAAGTCTGAGGGTACTTCGCCTGTCTCATACATCTTCCTCACCAGATGATAGAGTTTTGTCAGGACTGGTTCTCCCAAGGCCGTCAGTAGTTCTAATGGAATGTTGTCTACTCCCATGGCCTTGTTTCGGCTCAGGTCTTTCAGTGCTCTGTCAAACTCTTCACGCAGTATCGTATCTCCCATTTCATCTTCATCTACATTCTCTTCCATTTCTATAATATTGTCCTCAAGTACATCGCCCCTGTATAGACCCTCTATATACTCCTTCCGTCTTTCTGCTTTCTCTTCTTTGGTTAGAACTGGGTTTCCATCTAAGCTCTTGATATTCATACAAGTGGTTCTCTTTTCTCCAAAGGTCTCTTTAATTTTCCTGTAGGCAGTATCTATCTTACCCCTAGTGAGACAAGCCTCTACATCCTTACATTTGTCCTCTAGCCATCTCTGCTTAGCCATTTTGCACTTCCTGTCGATCTCATTTTTGAGACGTTTGTATTCCTTTTTGCCTGCTTCATTTACTGCATTTTTATATTTTCTCCTTTCATCAATTAAATTCAATATTTCTTCTGTTACCCAAGGATTTCTATTAGCCCTCGTCTTTTTACCTACTTGATCCTCTGCTGCCTTCACTACTTCATCCCTCAGAGCTACCCATTCTTCTTCTACTGTATTTCTTTCCCCCATTCCTGTCAATTGTTCCCTTATGCTCTCCCTGAAACTCTCTACAACCTCTGGTTCTTTCAGTTTATCCAAGTCCCATCTCCTTAAATTCCCACCTTTTTGCAGTTTCTTCAGTTTCAATCTGCAGTTCATAACCAATATATTGTGGTCAGAATCCACATCTGCCCCTGGAAATGTCTTACAGTTTAAAACCTGGTTCCTAAATCTCTGTCTTACCATTATATAATCTCCCCTTCTAGCAGTAATTTATTGTAGATCGCTTCAGCAACGAAAGGTACCTAATGACTGGAAAAAAGCGCAGGTCATTCCCATTTTTAAGAAAGGCCCTAAGACAGATCCACACAATTGTAGGCCTAGGCCTATATTGTTGACGTGAATCTGTTGTAGAATTATGGAACACGTTTTATGTTCAAGAATTATCTTGGAAAATGAACAGCTCCTCTATGAAAATCAAGATGGATTCCACAAACAGAGACCTTGCGAAACTCAGCTCGCTCTGTTCCTCCATGAGATCCACAGCGCAATGGACAATGGCGCTCAGGTTGATGCTGTGTTCCTTGATTTCAGAAAGGCATTTGACACCATCCCACATTGCCATTTAATGAAAAAAATACGAGCTTACGGAGTATCGGAGCAGACCTGCCATTGGATTCAAGACTTTATTGCAGATAGAACTCAACACATTGCTCTTAACGGAACTAAATCGACAGATGTAAAGGTAATATCTGGAGTACCACAGGGAAGTGTGAGAGGACTGTTGCTGTTCACAATATATATAAGTGATCTAGTAGAAAGCGTCAGATGCCCTTTAAGGCTATTCGCAGATGATGCAGTTGTTTATACCAAAGTAGAATGCCAGAAGATAGTAAGAACTTGCAGAATGACCTGCACAGAATTGATGAATGGTGCAGACTCTGGCAGCTGACCCTGAACGTAAATAAATGTAACATATTGTGCAAACATAGGAAAAGAAATCCACTAGTGTACAGCTACACTATTGATGACAAACAGCTGGAGACAGCGTCTGCCATAAAATACCTATGCATAATTATCCACTCCGACCTTAAGTAGAATTACCATATAAATCAGATAGTGGGAAAAGCAGACACCAGACAGATTCATTGGAAGAATCTTAAGGAAATGTAACTCACCCATAAAAGCACTGGCTTATAAGGCACTTGTTCAGTCTGATTCTTGAATATTGTTCATCCATCTGGGATTCCTATCAGGTAGGACTGATAGAGAAGATCCAACGAAGAGCGGCAAGTTTCGTCACGGGATCATTTAACTGGCGAGAGAGCATTACGGAGATGCTAAACAAACTCCACTGGCAGATGTTACAAGAGAAACGTTGTGCATCGCGGAGAGATTTGCTACTGAAATTTCTGGACAGCACTTTTCAGGAGGAGTCGGACAACATATTACTTCCCCCCACATACATCTGGTGAGCAAGATGTATGAAACAGGCGAAATACCCTAAGACTTCAAGAAGAATATAATAATTCCAATCCCAAAGAAAGCAGGTGTTGACAGATGTGAAAATTACCGAACAATCAGTTTAACAAGCCACAGCTGCAAAATACTAACACGAATTCTTTACAGATGAATGGAAAAACTGGTAGAAGCTGACCTCGGGGAAGATCAGTTTGGATTCCGTAGAAATACTGGAACACGTGAGGCAATACTGACCTTACGACTTATCTTAGAAGAAAGATTAAGAAAAGACAAACCTACGTTTCTAGCATTTGTAGACTTAGAGAAAGCTTTTGACAATGTTGACTGGAATACTCTCTTTCAAATTCTAAAGGTGGCAGGGGTAAAATACAGGGAGCGAAAGGCTATTTACAATTTGTACAGAAACCAGATGGTAGTTATGAGTTGAGGGACATGAAAGGGAAGCAGTTGTTGGGAAGGGAGTAAGACAGGGTTGTAGCCTCTCCCCGATGTTATTCAATCTGAATATTGAGCAAACAGTAAAGGAAACAAAAGAAAAATTCAGAGTAGCTATTAAAATCCATGGAGAAGAAATAAAAACTTTGAGGTTCACCGATGACATTGTAATTCTGTCGGAGACAGCAAAGGACTTGGAAGAGCAGTTGAATGGAATGGATAGTGTCTTGAAAGGAGGGCATAAGATGAACATCAACAAAAGCAAAACGTGGATAATGGAATGTAGTCGAATTAAGTCGGGTGATGCTGAGGGAATTAGATTAGGAAATGAGACACTTAAAGTAGCAAAGGAGTCTTGCTATTTGGGGAGCAAAATAACTGATGATGGTCGAAGTAGAGAGGATATAAAATGTAGACTGGCAATGGCAAGGAAAGTGTTTCTGAAGAAGAGAAATTTGTTAACATCGAGTATAGATTTAAGTGTCAGGAAGTCATTTCTGAAAGTATTTGTGTGGAGTGTAGCCATGTATGGAAGTGAAACATGGACGATAAATAGTTTGGACAAGAAGAGAATAGAAGCTTTTGAAATGTGGTGCTACAGAAGAATGCTGAAGATTAGATGGGTAGATCACATAACTAATGAGGAAGTATTGAATAGGATTGGGGAGAAGAGAAGTCTGTGGCACAGCTTGATCAGAAGAAGGGATCGGTTGGTAGGACATATTCTCAGGCATCAAGGGATCACAAATTTAGTATTGGAGGGCAGCATGGAGGGTAAAAATCGTAGAGGAAGACCAAGACTTGAATACACTAAGCAGATTCAGAAGGATGTAGGTTGCACTAGGTACTGAGAGATGAAGAAGCTTGCACAGGATAGAGTAGAATGGAGAGCTGCATGAAACCAGTCTCAGGACTGAAGACCACAACAACATCAACATCTCATGTATTGACCACGAGGAGAAAATTCGGGAAATTAGAGCCAATACAGAGGCTCACCAACAATCATTCTTCCCACACACTATTCGTGAGTGGAACAGGGCTGGAGGTATCAGATAGTGGTACAGAAACTACCCTCCGCCACACACCATTATGTGGCTTGTGGAGTATGATGTATATGTACAAAATCAGGAATGAAAACAAAACACACACACAATAATAACTTTATAACAGTGACTACAAGTTACCACTAAACAAAAAAATCAATTATTGATAAAATTATTTAATTGGATAGGTAAATAATCTACTCGCCAAGCGGCAGCAGAACACACACATAAAAGACTTTTGTGATTGGCAAGCTTTCAGATCCAGTAGCTCCTTCTTCAGGCAGAAGGATTGAAGGGGAAGGAAGAAGAGTGTAGGAAAAGAACTGGAGAGGTCTAGGAAAAGGGGTAGATTTTGGGAAAGTCACCCAGAAACGCAGGTCAGGGAAGACTTACCGTATGGGATGAGAAGGAAGAATCAGTCTTTCCTTCTCATCCCATACAGTAAGTCTGTCCTGACTCAGGGTTCTGGTTGGCTTTCCCAAAATCAACCGCTTTTCCTAGGCCTCTCGAGTCCTTTTTCTTCGCCCTTCTTCCTTCCCCTTCGACCCTTCTGCCTGAAAGAGCAGCCTCTGGCTCCGAAAGCTTGCCAATCACAACAGTCTTTTATGTGTGTGTTCCGCCGCTGCTTGGTGAGAAGATTTTTTACCAATTAATTTTTATCTATCCAATTAAGTAACAAAAAAGTTATTTGCAACACTTGCAGTGTGAACAACTATCTTTTAACAATTAATAATTCTTACAATAGTGTGTTTACAATGAACAATACATTTCTGCTTAAATTCTAACATGTTTCCAAGAATATCAACATGCAACTAGTTGTACACAACATAACCACAGTTAGATATAGCTAGAAACAATGTTTCACTTGTCAGGCACCAAGAAATATACTTGGTAACAATTATGATACCTGTACAACGATGCCAAGCTAATCATATTTGGATAATATGATCACACAGAGTCCTGAATGGATGACATAGCAATAAGCATTCCTGGCACACAGAAACAATTGAAAGAGTTGAAAACAAATGAATCACCAGGTCCAAATGGAATCCCATTTCAGTTTTACAAAGAGTATACAACGTCATTGGTCCCTTACTTAGTTTACATTTATCACAAATCTCTCAAACAGCACAAAGTGCCAAGTGACTGGAAAAAAGTGCCCATAACCCCTGAATATAAGAAAGATAAAATAATTACAGACCAATATCCTTAACATTGGTTTTCTGCAGAATTCTAGACCATATTCTCAGTTGGAATATCATAAATTTCCTAGAGACCAAAAAGCTCATGTCGACAAATCAGCAAGGTTTTAGAAAGCATCACTTGTGCAAAACCCAGCTTGCTCTTTTCTCAAATGATACAATGTAAACTATAGATGAAAGGCAACAGGCTAATCTCACATTTCTAGATTTATGAAAAGCATTCGACATGGTACCACACTGCAGATTGTTAGCGAAGGTATACGCATACAGAATAGGCTCCCAGATATGTGACCCAGTTGAAGACCTCTTAATTAATACACTGCTGGCCACCGTAAATGCAACACCCTGAAGGAAGCATCCGAATCAAGTGAAATTTACACCATGGGTTTGCAGCGATGAGATATGCAACTGATTAGAATTTCAGCGCAGACACACATCACGCGCGCCTGTGGCGCCACCTCATAGCGCCATTTAAGGCTTGGCGATTTCGACGAGTGTACGTTCGGCACGTGTGTTTACCTTGTGTTTGTTTCACAAGACGATCAGTTATGCCTCGTAGACAACAGCGAACATCTTTTGATCAAGTATCCGAGTTCGACAGAGGAAGGATAGTGGCTTACCGAGATTGTGGATTATCATACAGAGAAATCGCTAGTCGTGTTGGACGAAACCAAACAACTGTAATGCGGATATGTGACCGTTGGATGCAGGAGGGTACGACAGACCGACGTGGTCGATCGCATTCACCTCGGTGCACCACTGCACGTGCTGATAGGCAAATTGTGCGCATGGCAGTGACGGATCACTCAGTGACATCCCGAACCATAGCACAGCACATTGCGTCTGTAACGCATCATCCAGTGTCTGCGCGTACCATTCGACGCCATTTACAGCAGAGTGGTCTGTCCGCAAGACGTCCATTGCTTTGTCTACCATTGACGCAGAACCACAGACGTCTCCGTCGCCAATGGTGTGATGACAGACGGATGTGGACGGCAGAATGGAATGACGTTGTCTTTACTGACGAGGCACGCTTCTGTCTGCAGCACCACGATGGTCGGATTCGAGTGTGGAGACACCGTGGAGAGAGGATGCTGGACAGCTGCATTATGCACCGCCACACTGGTCTTGCACCGGGTATTATGGTATGGGGCGGTATTGGATATTACTCTCGCACGCCTCTAGTACGCATTGCCGGTACTTTAAATAGCCGGCGCTACATATCTGAGGTGCTGGAGCCAGTTGTCCTTCCTTACCTTCAGGGCTCGGCCACAGCCATATTTCAACAGCATAATGCGCGACCACACGTGGCACGCATTGTCCAAAGGTTCTTCATCAATAACCAGATTGAATTGCTTCCCTGGCCGGCTCGCTCTCCGGATCTTTCGCCGATAGAAAACATGTGGTCATGGTTGCTCAATGAGTGACCCAGATTACATCCCCAGCTGCCACACCAGATGATCTTTGGCAACGTGTGGAAGCTGCTTGGGCTGCTGTACCCCAGGAACACAGCCAATGTCTCTTTGACTCAATGCCGAGACGTGTGGCAGCGGTGATCTCCAACAATGGCGGCTACTCTGGCTACTGATTCTGGCAGGAACCACATGTCACAGACGTCTGTAAATGTAATCATTTGATACTTGGTCAACATGTTATCTACAAAATAAATCTTGTTGTGCTACCTCTTGTCTTTCTTGGTGTTGCATTTACGGTGGCCAGCAGTGTAGAACACAGTGTACTGCCCTCAACAGCAAGTGTTCATCAGAGCCAGGGGTAACATCAGGAGTGGCCCCAGGAAGTGTGATAGGACCATTTGCTGTATACATAATTGATCTGGCAGACTGGGTGGGCAGCAATCAGCGGTTGTTTGCTGATGATGCTATGGTGTCCAGGAAAGTGTTGAAGATAAGTGAGTGTAGAATGATACAAAATGATCTAGACAAAATTTGTAGTTGCTGTGATGAATGTCAGCTGGCTCTTAATGTAGAAAAATGTACGTAAATACAGATTATTATGAAAAACAGTAATGTTTGGGTTCAGCAGTCACATCATTTAAATATCTGATCATAATGTTGCAAAGCGATATGAAATGGAACTAGCAAAAGAGGATTGTGGTAGGGAAGGTGAACAGTCAGCTTAGGTTTACTGGGAGAATTTTAGAATAAGTGCGGTTCATCTGTAAAGGAGACCATATAGAACACTAGTGTGATCTACGGTATTCTTTAGTATTGCACGAGTGTTTGGGATCTCTAGCAGTTCAGACTGAAAGAAGACATCAAAGCAATTCAGAGGCAAGCTGCTAGATTTGTTATCAGTAGGTTCGGAATTCAAGTGGGAATCCCTGGAGGGAAGAAGACATTCATTTCGAGAACACTACTGAGAAAGTTAAGAGAACCGGCACTAGAAGCTTAATTGCAAAACATCCTACCGCCTCCAACATCCATTTTGCATAGGGACCACAAAGATAAGATACCAGAAATTAGGACTCATACAAAGGCATATAGACAGCCATTTTTCCCTCGCTGTATCTGTGAGTGGAACAGCAAAGGAAACGACTACTTGTGCTGTAGGGTACCCACCACCATGCACCATGTGGTGGCTTGCAGAGACTGTATGTAGACGCAGATGTAGAATAAAGGCTTCTTCTTTTTTAACCATATCTGAAGATGATCATTATGTACAAGAATCAACACTCTGATGACAAACAAAGAATGAAGTTCTATACTTCCTGGATCACTACCTTTATTCGCAACTACATCACAGCTTGTAAAACTATGAAAACTCTGACTTTCATAACCAAAATGGATTTACCCATAAAGAGAAAGTAAGTGTTGGAGAGAACAGGACTATTATGGATTAAAGTTGTCAATGACTTCTGGATAAGGACTACACAGCATAAAATAAGTGGGAAATCCATAATAATAATAATAATAATAATAGTACACACAACTCTAAACAGTTCCAGAGGTTAAGATTTATGCCCCGTCTTATTCGTTCATGCGTATTGATGCGGTGCTGTGACATTGCCTTCCTCTGACCTTTGCACTCATTTATGTTACCAGTAGTAGGGAAACCTTAAGCTTAAAGCAGATATTGAGCCATGGTGCAATGCAGCATTGTTCACATTAACATTCCATCTTCTCCTCATGTTGTCTTTTTCTTTCTTTTGCCAATGTTGCACCCGAATACTTATTTCTTCTGCTTTGAAAAGCTTTAGTGTTTTCATTTTAAACATGTTTCTTTCTGTTATTTCATATTCTTTGATTGTGTTTGTCTCTACATCTTTTATTTCTGTAATCCATGGAACTGTCAATTTATTTTTCCAGAAATACAGTAATATCTGTTTCATCAGCTCATTCTCATTCATTTGTTGCAGGTGCCCAAAGACAATTACTATTTGCTTCTTCATTGTTTCTGATATTTTCTTTATATTTTCATAGACCTTTTCCTCCTCATTTTCCAACCATCTGTAGTTTGTACTGCACCCATTATTTTTCTAATAATATGTCTTTTGAGCACCTCTATTCAGCGCAGCTTGTAGTTCATCGAAGCACAGATATGCAAGACTCTCGTCTTACCACAGTGATATAGTTTTGTTTTCCTAGATATGCATTTCTTGCTGTAGATATTTTTTGTCAAACCCTATGTTCTTTCCATTTTATTAACCCATACACATACTGTAACTTTTTTTTTGGTCCATCCTACTGTATGGTTTCTCCAAGATATTTAAATTTATTAACGTGCCCTATTTTACCTGTCTGTTTTTCTTTGTATTTTGGTGCATTTTTATATTTGTCATGAACTTCTTTTTTCAGCTGAAATTTTTAGATCACTTTACCTACTATTTTTCCCTGAAGATTTATCTGAGTAATTGATTTTGTCTGATTTTATGAAAGTATTGAAAATCAGCTGTAAAAGTCAGGCAGTGTACATTAATTCTATTTCTTTTCCTATTCAGAATTACTGGTTCAAATTTTGTGATCTTTTTGCTCCAAATCCCGAATCTTATAATTTTTTTCCTTAAAATGCAGTTAAACAGTAAAGGTGATAAGCTGTCCCCTTGTCTAACACCAATTTTTGTTTCAAATGGCTGAGATACTTCTCCCACAAATTTAACTTTAGATGTTGTATTTCCTAAGAGTTAGATGAATTTTGTTTGCTAATTTTGCTTTAAGACCAAATTCCCTAATGATTTTATCTATTGTCTCTCTGTCTACTGAATTAAAGGCTTTCTTTAAGTCAATAACAGCACTATTATAGGTTTACTGGTCAAAACTCAGCGATTTTAAGTAAAAAAGATCTAAAAAATTAAAAAACAGCCGACCAGTTGCAAAGGATAAAGTAATCTTTACCTAGGTTTCAATAGATATAAATCTATCTTCTTCAGAAGACGGCCTGGGGACAATGAACATCATAATTTATATTCAAGGTAAGATACATGAGTCAAGAATAAAGTATAACATATATTAGGAGAATCTTGTATTACAACATGTGAGAAGGATTGCTGATACTTACAGTATTACATTAACATGGAATGAAGTATCCTAGTCGTTTTTGCAAACATTTACATAACTCAGTTAATCCAAATAAAACATAGCCCTGAGAACAGGGTTTGTCAGACATATAAAAATTAAGAACATAGTAGTTGAAGAGCGCATGGGCGACTGAGTAAAATCGGCCAGCGTAGTAGCACTGCGGCCAGGGCAGGTGGCGCTCAGGTCGCAAACTATTTGCCGATTAGCGTACTGAAGTAACATGTGAAGTATCAATATTAAATGCATCCTTAGATAGAGTTACAAAAATAAATAAAATCATTTACCACTCCCGTTGTGACATTCTGGGAGTTATAGGAGCAATACGTAGAACATTCATCAAAAAAGGCAGGTGGCGCTTTCGCCGTGAGTAATATGTAGTGGCATATACAGCCAGAATATAAAGGTTATATTACCATAATAGTGAAGCACATAGGATGTATATAAGTAAAAATTTAAGAAAATCGTAATGGCTCTTAAGTCATAATTATGAAACCTGGGCTACAATCCAGTTAATACATATGTTAGAATGAGAAAAAATTATTACATGAAGGCCCGTATAGTGGCAGCCATACATCGTGAGAAAAATATATTATATAACAGGCAGTGAGCTAAAAGATAAGAAAGTGCATTATAGCTTCCTGAGGAAATAGAGTACTGAGGTTACTAGCATTTATGTTATATATTAAACAGTACGGGTTTAAAGCCTTCGAAAAATTGTCTACAGGCAAGGTTCAGCTGATCATTCAGTATATTGCCGTCTTTGAGCTCAAGATGTTTAAAAATAAATAACTCTTCCCACAGATCTAGTCTCCGTCCTTTGACTTGTCTGTGTAGGATAACCGTGTCTTCTAACTGTTTAGGCGTATGGCCGGCTATCAAGAGGTGTTCAGCAAAAGTAGAGTTGCGAATATTCATTCCTTTTTTACCTAATAGATGCTCTTTATATCGTGTTTTCACAGCTCTGCCTGTTTGACCAATGTAATATGAGGGGCAGTTATTACAGGTTAGTTTGTAAATACCTGAATTAGAAAACCAATCCCTGGCAATCTCTACTGACTGTACAAGATTTCTTTTTAAACTGTTATTTGTAGAGAAAGAGACGTTACAGTTATATTTTTTATTTAGAAGACGTTTGATCCTATAAGATATGTTACCCAAGAAGGGGATGGAAATAAATTTTTTAGTTTCTATGGTATCTGTGGGGAGGTTATTTCTCAAAATCGAGCAATTTTGGGAATTTTTCTTATTGAGCAGGTAATCGATCATATTCTGGTTGTACCCATTATTGACTGCAATAGCTTTGATGACATTCAATTCCTTTTTTTGGGCCGTAGGTGATAAAGGAGTGGTTACCATTCGATGAATGGCGGAATGAAAAAATGCCAGTTTATGAGCTTTTGGATGAGTACGCTAATCGGCAAATAGTTTGCGACCTGAGCGCCACCTGCCCTGGCCGCAGTGCTACTATGCTGGCCGATTTTACTCAGTCGCCCATGCGCTCTTTAACTACTATGTTCTTAATTTTTATATGTCTGACAAACCCTGTTCTCAGGGCTATGTTTTATTTGGATTAACTGAGTTATGTAAATGTTTGCAAAAACGACTAGGATACTTCACTCCATGTTAATGTAATACTGTAAGTATCAGCAATCCTTCTCACATGTTGTAATACAAGATTCTCCTAATATGTGTTATACTTTATTCTTGACTCATGTATCTTACCTTGAATATAAATTATGATGTTCATTGTCCCCAGGCCGTCTTCTGAAGAAGATAGATTTATATCTATTGAAACCTAGGTAAAGATTACTTTATCCTTTGCATCTGGTCAGCTGTTTTTTAATTTTTTGACGTGGAACCGTTGCTGTAGCGCAGCTATGTTTAAAATATTAAAAAGATCTGTTCTGTGCAGGACCTTCCCTTTTGAAACACACCCTGACACACTTCCAGCTGTTTTCTGAAGTTTCAACAACTCTGTTCAGGAGAATTTTTGATAAATTTTATATGAAGTTACATTCCTCCATAATTTGTGACATTTTGTTTGTCTACCTGTTTATGTAATGGATGGATTAACTCTCATCTGTTTTCCAAATGTTCTCAAAAAACAAGTATATATCACTTTTAATCTATGGTCCTGACAATTTCAATAATTCTGTTATTTTTTAATGTTTTGGTGGCTCCATGAGGTTTTAGTTCTGTTGGTGGCAAATCTTCATGATTTTCTGGTATTGCTGGAGACTCAAATTGGACTGTTGGAACTGGACAGTTTAAGAGACCTCCACAAAATATTGCTAATATTTTAAGATTTTCCTTGTTATTTAATCCTATTTTGCCAGATTCATCTTTGAAACAAATACCTGATGCTTTGTAGCCTTCAAGTATGTATTAGAAGTCTGATAAACATTTCTAGAATTATTTTTGGTGACACTTTCTTTTATTTCTATAAGCTGAGTTTTTTCAAAGGTTCTTTTGATTTTCTAGATTACTGTTGAAATTTCTTTTCTTTCTTGTTTGAATTGTTCCAAATGATGATTTTTTTTAACATCTCAATTTTCTCCATTTATGAGCCCTTCGTTCTAGTGCTTCTTCACACTTCTTTTTTGTTCCTGGCCAATACTAATGTTTTCCTGCCACTTTCTATATTATTAATGATTATAAAATATCATTATGACCCAGTTCTGTTGCAAAAGTTGCTGGTTGCTAACACATGCCAGTGAACTCTGACAAATGAAAAATTTTATTACCACAATTTGGCTTGCATGAGAAGAGGTAATGGCAGACAATTACTTATCAATAAACTGCATACCAATGTCCTAAACTTCAACACAACAATTCATGGAGTGGATGTATGTGAATTCATTCAGATGGGGAAGTAAATTTTGGCAGATCGCCACTAACAATGTCCATGTACCACTGACTTTAGTCAGGAGACAGATCTGTTGAATACAGAAAGCTGTGTAGGGATTTCAAAGTCAAATGAGCTAATAGATACAACATGCAAACAGATTAATGTATTTTTTACCTTGCAACAGGTAATATATTTTTTAAATTGTGGCAGGTAACTGAAAGGGGAGGTCACTTTTCAAGCCTCAAACACCTTCTCATTGCAAAGATGTTCCTACTGGTACGTATACTGTTGACAATTAGGATTCCTATGTATATCATGACTCATCATTAACAAAGTGTTTACTCATTCCTCCCACATCTAATGGAATTACTCCTGTACCCATTATAACCTTTGAGTGCTATGATGTGTGATTAGTAGATGGAAAATACTGACTCAGCCAGTACCACCCATTTAGTTTGACCTATGATGGAGTGATCAAAATGGTAGACATAAACCACTCATTCCAATATAATATGCATAAAGTTCACATCTTAATAAGAATCATTATTACTGTCATGACACCATATTCGTACCTACATCAACTCCCAAGCAAACTGCCTCCTTTCAATTTAACCTACATCTCGCACTTTGCTACATACCACGCTATCACCGCAACATACACTCTAGAAGATTATATGAAAATTAAAATAAATATTGTCAGTGTTCTGTTTTATCTTCGCTTGTGCCACATGTCACAGCATCATTACGTCAGGGGTCAAAACCAACAGGCGGCATTGGTAAGTTCAATCCTTCAAGCAAACACACTCACGTAAGATAGTAGCTTTTGTGCCCCACAACAAGCAGACAATAATGGATGGTGTAGCTGTTCATGTTGATACTGAAAAACACTGTAGTGGTGACAGAGCTGTTGCAGTGAGGTTCAATCATCTGCTGTTGCAAGAATTTGTGGGCAAGGCAAAAATAGAAGATGTCAGTGATTAAATAGTCATCAATCTGAAGTTTGGTTTTGACAGCACAATGCTTTATTATAATGGTCCTGTTCCAAGAGTTGTATTCTTGTCTTCCTTTGAGCTGAGAACTGACTTTTTCATCCAATCATTAATGAGACTTATCATTTAACCATGAATTCGAAGCAGCGTGCATTTGACAAATGTCACATTTGCAAATCATGGCCAGAGCCAAGTCATGTCAAGCAGCAGAAAGAAAAAACAGCACTAAAAGGTGATCAAATTAAAACATAATACTCGGCACATGAGCCATTAAGCCACATCACATTAAGAATTTTCAAGAAATATTCAAACAGCACAAGACAATATCAAAAGATAAAAAAAGAAATGGAAATATAGGTTAATCTCCCAATTATGATGGTTAACAAACAATGCAAGCTTTTTCAAACCAACAGCTCAATTCATGGAATCAATACTAGAAATAAGAATAATCTTCACAAGGATTTAAAGTCACTTAGTCTTGTACAAAAAGGTGTGCATTATTCAGGAACACACATTTTCAATAACTTGCCAGCAGCCATAAAAATCTTAACAACCAATGAAATTCAGTTTAAGAGAAGCCTAAAGGATTTATTGGTGGCCAACTCCTTCTATTCCATTGATGAATTTCTTAGTAAAACCAACTGATTTGTATATAAGTACAACATAACTTCTGCACAATTTCAGTGCAGTAATGTGTTCATTGAAAATTTGTGTGTGTGTGTGTGTGTGTGTGTGTGTGTGTTAGTATAATCTAACTTCTGCACCATTTCAGTGCAGTAATGTGTTCATTGTAAATAAGTATTACAGTAGTTGTATTACCTTATAAATAAATAAAAAACTTTTTTATTTTAAATTCAGTGCATTAGTATTTGTAAAATTACTCTTAGTGTTCATTAAAAAATGACGATCATTCCACTTGGGACCTGTGGAATGGTACATTAGCTTATTTGTTTTAATTGTAAATATTTGTCATGTATTGTTGTTTTTCTGACATGTTCCACATCCTGGAGGACCTCCTCACTACGGATCAATTGGAATGAAAGTAAATCTAATCTAAAAATCTAAATTCACATAATATTCTCGATACTTTCATAGATTTGGTCTATTTTTCTAGGTTAGCTGGGCACTGGAGAAATCTAATTCTATGTGCTTCTCCAGTAATATTTCTTACAAATGTGTATTGCAAAATGGTTTCAGGAGCTGACAGATTAGAAATGTTGTCTGACATGCCATTTTAAAGAAGACATCCCCCACCAATTCCAACAGGAGTTCACCAGGAAGTCTTTCAAGCTTTTACATACAGTGCCTGAACAGTTACCTTTTGCCTTGAGAAAATATAGGTTTCATACTTCATGGACAACTGAAGAATCACATTATTAAAACACATTAAATACATGTCACTTTCAGTCCCTATATTGTGCATTTTAAATCTAAGCTACATACCACACAAAACAATGGAAAATCCAGGATGGAATGTAACAATATTATGAAAAGGAAATTTGCTACTCACCATATAGCGGAGATGCTGAGTCGCAGACAGCCATGATAAAAAGAATGTCACAAATATAGCTTTCAGCCAGTAAGGCCTTCGTTAAAATTAAATGACAGAGACATACATACACACTCATGTAAATGCAACTCACTTACGCATGACTGCAGTCTAAGCCAACTGAGTAGGACCAGGTGAAACAAATGGGGAAGTTGTTGAAGTCCTGGAGGAATGTGGATAGGGTGTCCTCACCCTCGATCCAGATTGCAAAGATGTCAATAATGAATCTGAACCAGGTGAGGGGTTTAGGATTCAGGGTGTTTAGGAAGGATTCCTCTAGATGGCCCATGAATAGATTGGAACATGATGGTGCCATGCCGCTGCCCATAGAAGTACCCCAGTTCAGATTCATTGATGACATTTTTGCTATCTGGATTGAGGGTTAGGACACCCTGTCCACATTCCTCCAGAATCTCACAACTTCCCCCCTTTTTGCTCCACCTGGTCGTACTCAATCCAGCAAGGCACCTTCCTAGATGTTGACCTCCACCACAAAGATAGCTACATCAGTACCTCTGCCCATTTCAAACCTACTAACCACCAGCAATACCTCCACTTTCACAGCTGCCACCTGTTCCATACCAGAAGTCCCTTCCATACAGCCTAGCCACCCATGGTCATCGCATCTGCAGTGACGACCGGTCCCTCTTGGAATATACCAAGGGTGTCACTGAAGCCTTCACAAACCGTAATTATCCTCAAAACCTTGTACAAAAACAAACTTCCGGTGCCTTATCTTTCCACCCTCCCAACACCTCACAAAGTCCACCGTCCGGCCACAGAGAACCATTCCCCTCATAATAGTACCATCCAGAATTGGAGCAACTGAATTACATTATCTGTCAGGGTTTCGACTACCTTGTTTCATGCCCTGAAATGGGAAATGTCCTGCTCACTATCCGTCCCACCCCTTCCACAGTGGTATTCTGCCATCCACTGAACCTACAAAATACACTCGTCCATCCCTACACATCCTCTGCTACCAACCCTTTACCTCATAGCTCATAATACACCTCTAATAGACCTGTCCCATACACCCTCCCATCACCACCTACTCCAGTCCAATCACAAACATCACCTATCCAATCAAAGGGAGGGCTATCTGTGAAACCAGTCATGTGTTCTACAGGCTAAGCTGCAACCACTGTGCTGCATTCTATGTGGACATGACAACCAACAAGTTGTCTATCCACATGAATGGCCACCAAAAAACTGCGTCCAAGAAACAAATGGACCACCTGGTTGCTGAGCACGCTGCAAACATGACATCCTTCATTTCAATGACTGCTTCACAGCCTGTGCCATATGGATCCTTCCCACCAACACCAGATTTCCTGAACTGCACAGGTGGCAACTTTCCCTGCAATATATCCTACATTCTGTAACCCTCCTGGCCTCAACCTTCGTTTGTCATTGTCCTCTCCCATCCAGCCCCTTCTCTGTTCCCACCATTTCAGAACTACACAGTTCTCACTCCACCATCACACCCAGTCTTTTTACTTCTCTCATTTTCCGCTATCGCCCCCCCCCCCCCTCCCAACCTCTCTGCAGCCCTCCATCTAACCTCCCAACTGCACGTAGCTACGCTACCCTCTTTCCACCTTGTCCCTGCACGCTCTCCGACAGCACACCACGGTCCACCATCCCCACCCTACTATCCTTCCCCCTGCCTGCACCAGCCTTCTCCTTACCCCCCCTCCAGTCACCACTCCCATCATGCACTGGTGCTGCTTCTCGCAGTTGGCCTCAGTTGCTTGAGACTGCAGTCATGTGTGTATGAGTTGCATTTGGCGAGTGTGTATGTGTGTTTCTGTCATCTAATTTTGATGAAGGCCTTACGGCCGAAAGCTATATTTGTGACAGTCTTTATCGTGCCTATTTGCGGCTAAGTATCTCCGCTATATGGTGAGTAGCAACTTTCCTTTTCATAATATTGCTACCTACAATATAATATGTATTTGTTGTTGTATGTGTCAGCAGTGATCCCCTTATTTTACATATCATATAATATTTGAATTAAAATTAAGAAATTAAGTAAAACAAGCAGACATGATCCTTATTAAATTCTGCTTCTACCTTGAAAGTAGAATAGATAGGTTCACTGGTATACTTTAGTGAACGAACATGTTTGGCTCGTTCATGAATACCCATGTAAGCTTTGCGAGGTACCACTTTCGCATTTGCTATGTGAAGAGTCTTAATAGTGCCCCAAGTTGCATCAAGAGGTGCACCAATTTTTTCTATAGGAACCAGAACATCTTCAAATATGTCTGTTGTAGAAGTTTCAGTTGCTGCAAAATAAAAACAACTTTCAGTTCCACAAACATGATATCACTTTAACTTCAAATCAGTTTAAAAACCATACTAATATGTTTACAACTGTTTTGTGCACGATGCAAAAAAAAAAATCAGAAATATTATTGTATTATAGTATGGTAAATTTTCATGGAGGTTCAGTAATAATGAAAAGTTCATAAATATTCTCCAAAATTTCTGCCTCGTGTACGACATGCAAGTCCTTACCTCAATGTCATGTTTACTGTTTCCCCACAATTAATGTTCTTTTTCTTTCTATATTTTGTGATGCTTCATATCTCACTCACCCCACTGAACTTATGCCTGTCTTTCAGCATCATTAATATAATTTTTTTTTCATTCTACAACAAATGCAAAAAAATTATGTTGCTGTTTTCTAAATGAACAATTTGGGGTATTAGAGTCATAATGATGTATCCACAAAAAGTGTGTCTAGAGATGAAGGCAAAAAAAAATTATGCAACCATAGAAACACTATCACTGCTACCACCAAATTCACGTTTCTGATAATTGTGATACCTCATGGAACTTAGAGTGTGCTTACTTCATTCAACAATTTCCCAGCTATAAGTGCCCAATATTGCAGTTATACCGTTAGCACTCCAAACTCCTGAATTGCTTTTGCTCCCTCAGTCTATTGTAATCTCTCTGACATTACAATTTTATACATACATATGGGTTCACCTGTATGTTTTTCTAACTACAACTTGTTCTTGATACCACCTGTTGTTTTACCATTTGCACAAGTTCCATTAAAGTTATTTATCAGAGAGAGCAAATATGGTTATGAAATTTCTGAAATTATCTGAATTGTTAAGCATAATTATAATCCCCGCTAATGGAAAGCAAAGTAGTTTTTTCTGTAACTCTATAACAACAGAAATTTTAGCCATAAACTTTTTCGTGGATCAACAAACAGTCTGAACTCTGAAACAAAGTTTCTTGTTTGTGAATTAGCAAGATTGATTTTAGTTTAACATTTCACGAACATCACAGTTACTGAAGATCAAGATTTCAGCCATGCAGTTCGTTAAGAAATCCTTTCTGCATTCACATGATGTGCTTCTGGAAAGCCAAAGGGGAAGTCTAAATCACAATGGGCATACGGAGATTTTAAAACCCTTCCTCCCTATTACGAGGCCCCTGCCTTAATCTGCACCAAATAGGCTAATGTGAGAGCAATATAAGCAGTATGCTACACTGGACAGCTGTCATAATCCCCATTCACTGTTAGCAAGAAGGATAACATATCGTAATTTTTAATCTCAACAATATTTCAAAGGCACTGCTTAAACTGCAATCGTCTATATCAAAAGCAAGCTATTGTCGGAATATTTCATACATTTTTTTACAATAGTAACTCAAGTCACACACAAAAAATTAAAAAAACTTAAGTGCGTCATTCGACTGCTTCTCTGCAACAGCATACTTCATTATAGTCGTATTTTGCACTATTTTGTGAAAACACTTGATGCTGACAGAAAAAAATTAAGTGGCTAAAAATATGTTCAGATCATTATTTACCTTTAATTAAATGACCTCATGATGTTAAGTAAAGTGTTCTATAAGATTTCACAGTGCATCTCCAGAATGTAGAGCATAATAAGGCATGTAAAATATGCATTAATGGAAACTTGGAACACGTGAGGCAATACTAACCTTACGACTTATCTTAGAAGAAAGATTAAGAAAAGGCAAACCTACGTTTCTAGCATTTGTAGACTTAGAGAAAGCTTTTGACAACGTTAACTGGAATACTCTCTTTCAAATTCTGAAGGTGGCAGGGGTAAAATACAAGGAGCGAAAGGGTATTTACAATTTGTACAGAAACCAGATGGCACTTGTAAGAGTCGAGGGGCATGAAAGGGAAGCAGTGGTTGGGAAAGAAGTGAGACAGGGTTGTAGCCTCTCCCCGATGTTATTCAATCTCTATATTGAGCAAGCAGTAAAGGAAACAAAAGAAAAATTCGGAGTAGGTATTAAAATTCATGGAGAAGAAGTAAAAACTTTGAGGTTCGCCGATGACATTGTAATTCTGTCAGAGACAGCAAAGGACTTGGAAGAGCAGTTGAATGGAATGGACAGTGTCTCGAAAGGAGGATATAAGATGAACATCAACAAAAGCAAAACGAGGATAATGGAATGTAGTCAAATTAAATCGGGTGATGCTGAGGGAATTAGATTAGGAAATGAGACACTTAAAGTAGTAAAGGAGTTTTGCTATTTAGGGAGTAAAATAACTGATGATGGTCGAAGTAGAGAGGATATAAAATGTAGACTGGCAATGGCAAGGAAATCTTTTCTGAAGAAGAGAAATTTGTTAACATAGAGTATAGATTTAAGTGTCAGGAAGCCGTTTCTGAAAGTATTTGTATGGAGTGTAGCCATGTATGGAAGTGAAACATGGACGATAACCAGTTTGGACAAGAAGAGAATAGAAGCTTTCGAAATGTGGTGCTACAGAAGAATGCTGAAGATAAGGTTGGTAGATCACGTAACTAATGAGGAGGTATTGAATAGGATTGGGGAGAAGAGAAGTTTGTGGCACAACTTGACTAGAAGAAGGGATCGGTTGGTAGGACATGTTCTGAGGCATCAAGGGATCACAAATTTAGCATTGGAGGGCAGCGTGGAGGGTAAAAATCGTAGAGGGAGACCAAGAGATCAATACACTAAGCAGATTCAGAAGGATGTAAGTTGCAGTAGGTACTGGGAGATGAAGAAGCTTGCACAGGATAGAGTAGCATGGAGAGCTGCATCAAACCAGTCTCAGGACTGAGGACCACAACAACAACAACAACAATGGAAACTTTACACATTAAAAGTGATTTTTGCATGTTTTACATTACTGCCACTACATTTTAACCCATCAGATTTTTTTAGTTGTTTACCACTTGTTACATAGTTTCCCACTTTACAAGCCTCTCATTCCTTGCATAAACCTTCTCACAAATTTCTTCATTGCATATCCTCCCTGCTGCACTTGATCTTTCCACTATGCACAGGATCTTCCTCTTTTTCTCTTGTATAGAGGTTACCAACATGGTACTTTTCCCTGTCACTGTTCATCACCTAGTCTCATCATATGTCCAACAAATTTTAAACAGTGCTTTTCCACCTCTTCAATGATGTATGAAGGAGTTTTCATTCATTTCCCGATTTCTTTATTTGGGATCTTCTCTCGTCTTGAAACTCTTACTTCTCAAACCATTCATTTACATAGCTTCCACCTTGTTTTGTCTTTTCACGCTTTGTATTACTAATTCACATAACCTTTTTTTGTCTTTTTTATAATTTTATCTGACCAAAGGTTTGCTTGTTTAGCTTGTGCATTGTCCTCTGCCTTATTTTTTGTTTATGGGAATCTATAACTCCCAGATATTCCTGCTTTTGATATGCCTCAATTTTTTTAAGGAAAAATTTACTGTTACTCTGGCCTTAACGTACATCAGCCTTTTAAGTAATTAAACCACAGGGGTTTTTTTTTTTTTTTTTTTTTTTTTGGCATTCAATAGTTTTCAATCACGACTATTATTGAAATTTATAAATCTTTCTTCCAATTACATTTTTGACGTACAATTACTGTTAGTACAGACAGGCTTATTAATAATCTGCCACCATTCATTCCATGGGAACCATGTTTTGTATCTTTTACCCTCCCCCCCTGAATTCAGTTTTAATCAGCTTATTTTACAATTACACATCCCAAGTGCTTCTATTCTTTTGGTATCTGGCTTATTTGTTTTCCAGGTGTATATAACAGGTCCATGTGTTACAAATTCTGAAATACGAAGTGTGATTCAAAAGTTTTAAGAATGGGCTTGTAATTGTACAATGGTGGTACTTACATGCTACTGTGATGCATCTCCTTAAAAATAGTCCCCTTCTAACTGAACACACCGACTCCAACAGTGTTTCCACTTTTGGAAACATTCCTGGAAATTTTTTCCTGAAGAGTGTTAAGGATGTCTTCAATTGAGTCAAATAGCTTCCCTTTCAGTGAAAATTTCAGTTTAGGAAAAAGGTAGAAGTCCGCAGGGGCCAAATCAGGGGAATATAGCAGTTGTGGAAGCACAGGAATTGTGATTTAATTTGGTCAAAAATTCAACAATGGACAAGGCACGATGAGCCGGAGCATTGTCATGGTGTAGCACCCAACTCCTGTCTTTCCACAATGCAGGCTTTTTCTTCTGCACCTTTTTGAGCAAATGCTCAAGGATACATTTGTGGTATTCCTGGTTAACTGTCTGTCCTCCAGGGGTAAATTCATGATGCACAATACCAATAGAATCGAAAAAAATAACCAACATTGTCTTCACCTTCAACCGACTTTGCCATGCTTCTTTCGGTCGTGGTGAACCTGCAGTCTTCCACTGCGAAGACTGCACTTTGGTTTCAAGATCATATCCATATACCCATGAATCGTCACATGTAATTACCCTATTTAACAAATCTGGGTCATTTTTAGTCTGATTAATCAGTTCTTGGCACACTTCAAGTCGGTATTGTCTCTGGTCACTTGACAACACTTTTGGAATGAATTTTGCGGACACTCAACGCATGTTCAGATCTTTAGTTAAAATTGACTGAACTGCACAGAAACTTAAATTAAGTTCATCAGCCATCTCCCTAACTGTAAGTCTATGATCAGGGCACATGAAGTCGCAAACTTTCACACCATTTTCATTCATTTTTGAGATGGAAGGATGTCAGGACCATGGTTCATCTTCAAATGATTCATGGCCATTTTAAAATCTGTTGAACCAGACAAAAATATTTGACTGGCTTATACAATTACCTCCAAAAGCTGTTTTTAATAGTTCGTAAGTCTCAGAAGCTGATTTCCCAGTTTTAAAACAAAATTTCGCATGAACTCGTTGCTGTTTATACGTCCATTTTCATGGAGACAGAATCTGGCAACAAGTCCTAACAGACCCGCACTCAACCAGCTGCCACAATAAAATGAATAAAGAAAATGCAGTTTACTGTCAGAGGGCGTTCAAGAACAAGGCAATGACTCACTCCCCACCCCCCGTGTACCTGCCTGCCAAACCAGTAAATAGTAGCGGATCCATTCTCAAAACTTTCGAATCACACCTCATATCTTGATTTTTATTTTCTTCTTTTAGATCTAATGATTATATTGCTAGCAACTGCTGTTCATGAAAAGTTTCAATTTCCACTCATATCACCAATTAAGTTGTTCTTAATTACCCTGATGCAAAACTGCCTGGTCAAGCTGATTGCTGTTTTGTCCATTTCTGACACTTTGCATGAGGGTCATTCCATGTCAATTCAACCAATTTGAGAAAATGTTCCAGCTGATAGTCTCAGATTTGGCTGAAATTTAGCACACCAAAGGTACTAAGTGTGGAACACTCATGTACAAAATTTTAAGTTCCCCTGCCAATTAGTTCCAGAATTATGACTTGTGAAAGAAGGTGGCGTGACCCAGAAATTGCAACCCGCATCTGGCAATCCATCTTCAGACCCAACTTCAGGTCTTAATAACTTTGGAACTATTCCGCACAGTCCAGTGAAATTTTTACAACCCAGTAACATGCACTTAGAGAACACACTCTATGAATCAAAACACCAACAACATATTTCTGAGGGAAAATAAAAAATTCCAAAATGTGATTTAAAAAATGTAATACGTTAAAAGGTACATATTGTAGGTGCCCTCTATGCCAAATACAATTCACTCAAAAAGGGTATAATTTTTTTTTGTTGTTGTTGTAAGCTTAATGTGGCCTAAACACACACAGAACTCATATTGTCCATATTAGTCACACAAACAGAGTTACATGCACATGAAAATACAAAAATTTGAAAAATTACCTGAAAAACATGGATTTTCTAAGTGTGGTAGCACAAAGGGGACATGTGATATCCAAGCCAAATTTCAAACACTGCATAAGTAGACCATAATATAATATGTAGCAAAATTTCAACTTGTTATTGCAAGGCATTTGTGTACAATAAAAGTGACAGAGATGTATTTGGTTACGTTTCTTTTAACACGATTTAGCAAGTAATAGTGATGATGCCGACAGCTTGTTTCAGATAAAACTGCAGAAATTGTTGGGAACCATTAGGCAACAGAAAGTTAAACAATGGTAGTTTTCAGGGACACAATGAGTCATTGTTAGGCAGGAACAACAAAAGAAACAAGCAACAATTACATGTTACTCAAGATTCTAGTTCAGACTGGTCAGTACGGATGTGGAAAGTCAGTATGGAGGCAGAAGAGAGTACTAGTGGTGTTTTTGTTCAAACAAATTGCAGTATTGGTAGAGCACAAGCATCTGAATGTCATAAAACAACATATGGAACAAAATGTAGCATTCGCTTTGTACTGTATGATCTGGATGAATCGGACCAAGATTTGTTGCTATGGAGATTCGGGATACACCCTGTGGGCACAAGAAGTACAGTTCCAGGAAACTTTAGTGTTTGTTATCATCATATGAAAGTGTTTCTGGATAAGTATTCTTTCCTACAAAGAAGTTGTTTTGATCCATTTCGGATTCATAAGAAGACAGTGAAGTGTAGCCTCAGAGAAATTGATATAAAATCAGTATTGAAAGTGAATCAGTGCATGGGACTTAACATGAAACCAGGACAAAAGTTGTTCCAGGTGTGTTACACCGCTAAAAAATGAAGAATATTCTGATAATTTACATGACAGTGACGAAGAGTATCAACCACCTACAACCACAGCGGATGAGCAATTAAATACCTCAGTGACTGCTCTTGGTTTGTCTCCCATGAAGACATACAAAGTTGGAAAAGAGACAGGCCCAGCTATAGTAGAAGAAAACTACAACAAGCTCAAATGGAATTAAAACACAAAATAGCTAACACACTAATGGTGGAAGAGGAAGAACTATCTGCTCCAAAGGAACAAAAATCATGCCAGAAATGCTCTGATTTGGACAAAATTGTGCACGATTTGAAAGAAAAATGTGCCATATCCACACGCCAGAAAAAAGTAGCTATTCTTACCCTTGCACCTTCCTGCTGGTCTATTGACTACACTGCAAAAGAATTCAATGTTCCTACATATGTGGTAAAGCAAGCTAGGAAAATAAAAGCAACCCAAGGAGTGCTCCCACAACTTCAGCAGGCTCAGGGTAAGCAATTGAGTTCAGAAATAAAGGTGCTAGTGTCGGAGTTTTATGAAAATAATGACTACAGCCGAATAATGCCTGGAAAAAAAGACTATGTAACGGTGAAAATGGGAAATGTACATGTACAGATGCAAAAAAGACTGTTGCTATGCAACATATCAGAACTATATGTACAACTCAAGGAAAAGTATCCCAATACCAAAGTAGGTTTATCATCTTTTTTCAATCTTCGGCCAAAATGGGTTGTGCCTGTAAGTGCAAGGGGCACACACAATGTTTGTTTATGTGAGACCCATCAAAATGCTAAGCCGATGTTTGCTGCTATAAAGGATTCTGGTCTGGATTACAAAGGTGCAATGAAGCTGATAGTGTGTGACATCAGTTCGTACCAGTACATGATGCACAGGTGTGAAAAGTGTCCTGATAAGGCAAATCTTGCAGAACACATGAATAACAAACTGTATGTTGAACTCCTTATGGATGACAATGAACTTGTTTCTTATAAACGATGGATGCACATGGATTGCACAAGTCTTGAAACAAAGCAAAGTACAGTGGAAGATTTTGTTGAAATGTGTTGTCAAAAAACGGACAAGCAGACCACACACAGCAACAGCACAATCGGCTTATCTCCAGTTTTGTAAGGATAATTTTAAACAAGATGAAATTATAGTAACAGCAGACTCTTCTGAAAATTATGCATTTATAGTTCAAGATGCCATCCAAGGATATCATTGGGACAACAGTCAAGCAACTCTCCAGCCATTTGTGATTTACTATAGAGGTGAATCAGGTGATGTGTCTATCATGAACCTGTGCGTTTTTAGTGACTGTTTAATTCATGATGCCTTTGCAGTTCATGCCCACATCCGCACTGTCATGGCATATGTGAAAAACAAGCTGCCTCATACATTTTGTGAAATACTTCAGTGATGGGGCAGCTAGTCAGTACAAAAACTGTAAAAATCTCAAAAATTTATTCATGCATTACCATGATTTTCAGATTCACACAGAGTGGAATTTTTTTGCAGCAAGTCATGGTAAAAATTTATGTGATGGTATTGGTGGTACCATTAAGCACATGGCATCACGAGCTAGTCTGCACCACCCTACAGAAGGTCACATTCTAAGACCTCTTCAATTATTTACCTGGGCACAGAAAAATATCTCTGGCATACAATCATTCTACGTTTCGAAAGATGAGGTGAAATCAGACGAAGAGTTGCTAAAAAGTAGACTAGAACACGTTAAAACTGTTGCAGGCACAAGGAGCCATCATCACTTCTCTCCAGCGGAGTCTGGCAATGTGCAGATGAGCAGACTGTCCGGTTATAACTATAGGTTCATGCACAACATGTGTCTTCACAGTGTGTCTGATTCAGGGATCAGAAGCAAAAGCAGCAACATACAACCAAGTTGCTATGTTATTGCTGTTTATGATGACACATGGTTCTTAGGATGTGTTGCAGAGTGCTGTGAAGCAGAAGATGATGTATTGGTGAACTTCATGGCACCAGCAAAATCATTTCATTGACCACGTTTGGCAGACAGGTGTTGGATTCCTTTTGAACATATTCTTACGACAGTTCCAGTTCCTACCACAGCGTCAGGAAGACAGTACAATTTGCCACTCAATGTACAGAGTACAGTAGCTTAAGTGTGGGAGAACTTCTGTTCGAAGAACAATCGACTGGTTTTTAGCAGTTAAGGTGCAGTAAACATTAATGATAGGTTGTGTTAATCTGTCTATATGTTGTTGCTTAGTGATTAAACAGCTGTGGGAAAGGATAAGAAGAGGCAGAACAGTTTACAATATGTTTTTACAAAATTGTGTGGTGGAACAGTGGCCACATCACTAAATACATGTCAACTCCCATTGTACACAAATGTCTTGCAATAACATGCTGAAATTTTGAGATATATATCATTATGGTCTACTTATGCAGTGTGTGAAATTTGGCTTGGATACCACTTGTCCCTTTTGTGCTACCACACTTCGAAAACCCATGTTTTCAATTTTTTGATTTTTGTGTGCATGTAACTCAGTTTTTGTGACTGATATGGGCACGATGAGTTCTGTGTGTGTTTAGGCCACATTAAGCTTACCACAAAAAAATTTATAGGCCTACCCTTTTTGAGTGAATTATATTTGGCATAGAGGGCACCTACAATATATACCTTTTAACGTATTACATTTTTTTAATCACATTTTGGAATTTTTTATTTTCCCTCAGAAATATGTTGTTGGTGTTTTGATTCATAGAGTGTGTTCTCTAAGTGCATGTTACTGGGTTGTAAAAATTTCACTGGACGGTGTGGAATAGTTCCAAAGTTATTAAGACCTGAAGTTGGGTCTGAAGATAGATTGCCAGATGCAGGTTGCAATTTCCGGGTCACGCCACCTTCTTTCATAAGTCATAATTCTGGAACTAATTGGCAGGGGAAACTAATACTTTGTACACGAGTGTTCCACACATCGTAGAATTAGTGTACTGAATTTCAGTCAAATCTGAGACTATGAGTGGAAGCCCCTGGTTGAACTGACATGGAATGACCCCTATGGGACATAACATATGAAGTCCACAGTCCCCTAGAACTTAGAACTACTTAAACCTAACTAACCTAAGGACATCACACACACCCATGCCCGAGACAGGATAATCTCTGGAGAGAGAGAATTATAACTGCAGAAATGAATGCACAACTTGGGACAAACAAAACTGGTTTTAAAAAAGCAGTGGGACTGCATGGCTGCAGTAAAATAAACCCAGAAGGAGAATATCTACTGCACTTCTGTATGAGGAGTGAGTTGGTTGTGCAAAACAATTGGTTGAAGAAATGAGTCAATTACATGATTAGAAGATAATGTTGGAATGGACAATTTAAATTTACAAACGACTATATAACGTGCATGAAGCAAGAAGTATACTTGTGACTGGTGTCAAGGTGATAGTGTTGCAAGCCATGGAGCATGTAGAGATGCTTGATATAATGAAATGCCCTATCAGAATGAACAGGGAGGGTGGCTATAAGTTGTCTATTGCCTGACTGCTAGCAATTTAATTACAGCGGACCACATGTGTTCACCAGCCAGCAGCTCCATTTGACACAGGCTTAAAAGCATAAACAGCAGCCACAAGAGAACTGCTGTGCAACTTCAATGCTTCACTGTGGGAAAAGACTAACCCTAGGTACAAGCTGCTGATTAGCTATTGCCTACCAGTCATCTACCATGCAATAGCATACTGTACAGTTGTTCCCTTCCATAGCAGCTTCCCATCAAATTGTCCAATGGCATTTCAGATAAGTGGCATCAGTAGCCACCCAACCACTGATGTAGACAATGTATACGGTAGGAAGAGATACTCACCAGTGTCTAACTGTTACTGCCCTAAAGGGGGCCACTGCAAAGACTACTGAAGTGTCAGCAATGTAACTGCTTTAGTGTTTTATAATGATGTGGCCTAATAAAAAAAATCATTTTATTCAAAATGAGCTAATATTTTAGTATGGGTATGAATTCCCTGTCATTACACAAGTTTCAAACCAGGCCATTCAAGCATTACAAACACAAAATTGCTACATGCGTGAGTTGTGTAATGTACGACATAGGGGCCTATTCCACTAATTATCATTGGCGTCCATGTTTGCTGCAATTCACATATTATGAGAAAGTTGTTATAGTGTAACACGTAATTATGTTCTGGACATATCATAAAATATCATACAAGTTGTCAGAGCAATGACATGATTATGGGTAAACTGATTACAATAAGAAAGCGCTTTCATCCCCTTTCCTCTATCCCCAAATTAACACAATTAATATCAACAGTGCGGTTATTTCTACACACGTCACACAATGAGTAACGTGTGCCACACGATGTTTCATTGGGAATATATTTGACGGCACAATGTAAGAAATTGTGACTTCCAGGTGGTGTATGGAATGCAGTATGGTATTCATACATGCCAATGTTTCCTCCAGACGCTTTATCTTCGTCTCGTAGTCCATAGTCTGGACACCGATTGCGGAAACGCAGTTTTCTGCAGTGATGTCACTGAATTTTGGTGTAGCAGCACTCTGCAGCAATGGATTATTTGAAACATCTTCACCGTGCCCAGTCTCCGGTAACCTATTGCATTACAATCATTCATCATGGAGGTTAACAACGTCCAATCGTCACGTTATAAATCAATCGGTATTTAGCAGTTTCTTACAATACATAATATCCGTATCTCCGACTTAGAGTTAATTGATTTGTTGTAGCTACTGCTACTCTCCTGCCAAACGATACCGCCATACCAACACAATCAACTTACTAACAGCAAACATCATATTCGACCAAAATAACTCGACGAAATTATCGATTATAATTGTGTGTGCACATCGACCATCTTTACTGGTCGATAGTTCGACATTTTAAATTATGACCTAAAAGGAGAGTCGAAATGATTCAAAATGGTACGAAAATCACATTTTCCATTTTTAAGCTTATAAAATAATTTGGCATCAAACTGTGTTCGCGTACAAGGCTTCGCATTTACGAAACAAAAGATTTCACTCTTTTGTATAAAAAACTGCGATCTTCTGGTTGGTGCCATTGTCGTAGCAACCGGCTGTTTACAATCCAGTTTTTTAATTGTTACGTTTTGGTTCTTGAGTGTCGTTGACGTCTCGCTAGGGGTTTGTTAATTTTTTTTATTCTTGTTAGCCTACTTATGTTGCTGAGTGTCATAGTTATATTTCCTAGGATGCCTAGAAGTTCATCATTAAATGAAAAGCGTTAAGTTCTGCGGAAAAGTGATTTACAAACATCTATTGTGTAAGTGATTCTGCTTCATCACCCATTGATCACAATGAAAGTTATAACGTTTGTTTCAGTGAGTGTGAAGAGGACACATCCACAACTGCATATAAAAAGTCATTAATCCATGTAAATGAAGTTTCATACGAAAATTCTGATGAACAATATGTTTCAGTTGACTTTTGTACTTTTTGTGTGTCAGGAATTGTTTGTTGGACTCTTTGTGGAACTCGTATTGACATAAAAATAATTGAGAAAAATGTATTGGGCTTTCCTGCAACATTGCAATTGTAGACCCAGTTGTGATAATATACGTGTTTTTGAACCCCAAAAAATGCAGTAGCCTTATGTTTGAGAATAATATCGGACCACTGTATACACTGCAAGCAGGTGATTAAGGATGTATTGTTGTTCAAACACTTTGTACCTTGGTAAATACTCACCCCTCCACCAGCTAAAACGGAAAAATAAAGTGAAGTGATAGGAAACTAATGAGTCTGTAGCAGATTTATCTGTGAAAGCTGTTGTCGGTGAAGTCAACTATCGGAATGAAGAAAAGTCAAATGACTCCACTTGGTTTTGAAGGAGCTTAACCAAAAGGAGGTCACGCATAAAAAGAAGAAGCGTCCAACTGCACCCACCTGCTTTGACCAATGACATCATCAGGATGATGGAAACGCCTAGCCTACTTCCAGCCTATTCAATATGGCTGCCATAACATCATTCCATACGTAAACAAACATGAAAACAACACGAGAATATTTCACTCCAGCAAAAAAAAATGAAGCCCATGGGACAATCTCAGGAAGTACAGTGTTTTCAGTGGGGACAAGCTAGATATGCGTCAATAGAAAAAACAGCTTCATCCCAAAACAAATATATCCACAAAATCAAACACAAAAAAATATCCAGTCGTACGACATAACGACACAAACACGAAAACCATTGGAAACATACATTTCTTTTTATAATGTAGCTCAAGCAGAGGCCCTGATACCAACATATGCAACTCCAAAACGAGGTGTCACAAAATTCCCTTCACCTACATAGCTAAACGAGGCATCCAATACGATCACATGCGACTCCAAAACATGGCACCCCACAATTCGATTCACCTGTTTAACTCAACACAAACTGTCAGTACTAAAAAAACCAACACACATTACTCTGAAATGTGGAATCACAAAATTCCCTTCACCTAGATAGCTAAAACAAAGCCCTCAATACCTACAGTCCAAACACAAATAAAAAATAGCAGTACCACAAACTTCACACAACTCATGTAGCTGACAAGGAACCAATGATACCAGAAGCCAAACAATAACTCGAAAACCCAAAAACCCACTATAACAATTAAAGGACAACCAAAATACCACAAACCCAAAACAGACAAAGCACCAAAATTACATTAAAATAACACGAACAAAAAGTTACTTAGCAACAAAAGCCTCCGATAAAAACACCTAGGTTGTGACCCCCCCCCCCCACTCCACACACATACACACACACAAAAGTGAATCCTGTAAAAACACCCCCAGGCCCCACAACATCCCTCCCATAAATTGATCCCATTCCCAACCCACCTGATACCAACCCCAAACACAAAAGCAAACAAAAACCGAAATCATTCAAACCTTAATAAAATAAAACCAACCAAACTGGTCCTCTCAAAACAAACTCAAAAATCACCTCTGTCACCCATAACCTGCCCCATCAACCTCACAAACCATGCTCACAGCCTTCGCCACTCCAACCCAACCCCCTCAGCTCACCATCCTCGACCTATACGTCCTCCCTACTGCCCTCCCAAAAGTTCGGAGGGTCACTCTTCTGCCAGCAATATGTAAATGGATTGCCAGTTGGAAGAGCAGTTCATATCCTTCCTTATAACAGAATTAATTGCCACTAAGCCCCTCTATGGTATTAGTGCAAGCTCCAGTGTCGTAAAACTTCAACTGAATGCTATGGTTACCCACTAAATGTTCATAATCCCTCTTCTCCAGGATCCTATAGGACAAAGATGCATCTGACACTGCAGTATTACCCTCCGTCCCCCTCCCCCCCCCCCCCCATGAACCATGGACCTTGCCGTTGGTGGGGAGGCTTGCATGCCTCAGCGATACAGATGGCCGTACCATAGGTGCAATGTGTGGTTCCAGAAGAGGGGCAGCAGCCTTTTCAGTAGTTGCAGGGGCAACAGTCTGGATGACTGACTGATCTGGCCTTGCAACAGTAATCGAAACGGCCTTGCAGTGCTGGTACTGCGAACGGCTGAAAGCAAGGGGAAACTACAGCCGTAAGTTTTCCCGAGGGCATACAGCTTTACTGTATGGTTAAATGATGATGGCGTACTCTTGGGTAAAATATTCCAGAGGTAAAATAGTCCCCCATTCGGATCTCCGGGCAGGGACTACTTAGGAGGACGTCGTTATCAGGAGAAAGAAAACTGACGTTCTACCTATCGGAGTGTGGAATGTCAGATCCCTTAATCAGGCAGGTATGTTAGAAAATTTAAAAAGGGAAATGGATAGGTTAAAGCTAGATATAGTGGGAATTAGTGAAGTTCAGTGGCAGGAGGAACAAGACTTTTGGTCAGGTGAATACAGGGTTATAAATACAAAATCAAAAAGGGGTAATGCAGGAGTCGGTTTAATAATGAATAAAAAAATAGGAGTGCGGGTAAGCTACTACAAACAGCATAGTGAACGCATTATTGTGGCCAAGATACACACAAAGCCCACACCTACTACAGTAGTACAAGTTTATATGCCAACTAGCTCTGCAGATGATGAAGAAATTGATGAAATGTATGATAAGATAAAAGAAATTATTCAGTTAGTGAAGGGAGACGTAAATTTAATAGTCATGGGTGACTGGAATTCGAGTGTAGGAAAAGGGAGAGAAGGAAACAGTAGGTGAATATGGATTGGGGGTAAGAAATGAAAAAGGAAGCCATCTGGTAGAATTCTGCACAGAGCATAACTTAATCGTAGCTAACACTTGGTTCAAGAATCATAAAAGAAGGTTGTATACGTGGAAGAATCCTGGAGATACTAAAAGGTTTCAGGTAGATTATATAATGGTAAGACAGAGATTTAGGAACCAAGTTTTAAATTGTAATACATTTCCAGGGGTAGATGTGGACTCTGACCACAATCTATTGGTTATGAACTGTAGATTAAAACTGAAGAAACTGCATATTAAAAGGTGGGAATTTAAGGAGATGGGACCTGGATAAACTGACTAAACCAGAGCTTGTACAATGTTTCAGGGAACAATTGACAGGAATGGGGGAAAGAAATACAGTAGAAGAAGAATGGGTAGCTCTGAGGGATGAAGTAGTGAAGGCAGCAGAGGATCAAGTAGTTAAAAAAAGGAGTACTAGTAGAAATCCTTGGGTAACAGAAGATATATTGAATTTAGTTGAGGAAAGGAGAAAATATAAAAATTCAGTAAATGAAGCAGGCAAAAAGGAATACAAATGTCTCAAGAATGAGATAGACAGGAAGTGCAAAATGGCTAAGCAGGCATGGCTAGAGGACAAATGTAAGGAGGTAGAGGCTTGTCTCACTAGGGGTAAGATAGATACTGCCTACAGAAAAATTAAAGAGACCTTTGGAGAGAAGAGAACCACTTGTATGAATATCAAGAGCTCAGATGGAAACCCAGTTCTACGCAAAGAAGGGAAAGCAGTAAGGTGGAAGGAGTATATAGAGGGTCTATACAAGGGCGATGGACTTCAGGACAATAGTATGGAAATCGATTAGGATGTAGATGAAGATGAAATGGGAGATACAATACTGCGTGCAGAGTTTGACAGAGCACTGAAACACCTGAGTCGAAACAACGCCCCGGGAGCAGACAACATTCCATTAGAACTACTGACAGCCTTGGGAGAGCCAGTCCTGACAAAACTCTATCATCTGGTGAGGAAGATGTATGAGACAGGCTAAATACCCACAGACTTCAAGAAGAATATAATAATTCCAATCCCAAAGAAAGCAGGCGTTGACAGATGTGAAAATTACCGAACTATCAGTTTAATAAGTCACAGCTGCAAAATGCTAACACGAATTCTTTACAGACGAATGGAAAAACTGGTAGAAGCCGACCTTGGGGAAGATCAGTTTGGATTCCGTAGAAATGTCGGAACACGTGAGGCAATACTGACCCTACGGCTTATCTTAGAAAAAAGATTAAGGAAAGACAAACCTACGTTTCTAGCATTTGTAGACTTAGAGAAAGCTTTTGATAATGTTGACTGGAATACTCTCTTTCAAATTCTGAAGGTGGCAGGGGTAAAATACAGAGAGCTAAAGGCTATTTACAATTTGTACAGAAAACAGATGGCAGTTATAAGAGTCAAGGGACACGAGAGGGGAGCAGTGGTTGGGAATGGAGTGAGACAGGGTTGTAGCCTCTCCCTGATGTTATTCAATCTGTATATTGAGCAAGCAGTGAAGGAAACAAAAGAAAAATTCAGAGTAGGTATTAAAATCCATGGAGAAGAAACAAAAACTTTGAGGTTCGCCGATGACATTGTAATTTTGTCAGAGACAGCAAAGGACTTGGGAGAGCAGTTGAATGGAATGGACAGTGTCTTGAGAGGAGGATATAAGATGAACATCAACAAAAGCAAAACGAGGATAATGGAATGTAGTCGAATTAAGTCAGGTGATGCTGAGGGAATTAGATTAGGAAATGAGACACTTAAAGTAGTAAAGGAGTTCTGCTATTTGGGGAGCAAAATAACTGATGATGGTCGAAGTAGAGAGGATATAAAATGTAGACTGGCAATGGCAAGGAAATCTTTTCTGAAGAAGAGAAATTTGTTAACATCGAGTATAGATTTAAGTGTGAGGAAGTCGTTTCTGAAAGTATTTGTATGGAGTGTAGCCATGTATGAAGTGAAACATGGACGATAAATTGTTTGGACTAGAAGAGAATAGAAGCTTTTGAAATGTGGTGCTACAGAAGAATGCTGAAGATTAGGAGGAGGAGGTATTGAATAGAATTGGGGAGAAGAGGAGTTTGCGGCACAACTTGACAAGAAGAAGGGACCGGTTGGTAGGTCATGTTCTGAGGCATCAAGGGATCACAAATTTAGCATTGGAGGGCAGTGTGGAGGGTAAAAATCATAGAGGGAGACCAAGAGATGAATACACTAAGCAGAGTCAGAAGGATGTAGGTTGCAGTAAGTACTGGGAGATGAAGAAGCTTGCACAGGATAGAGTAGCATGGAGAGCTGCATCAAACCAGTCTCAGGACTTATGACCACAACAACAACAACAACAACAAAACATATCCCTCAATAAGCCCCACAGGTTCCCTCTTGCTACGAGCGCGTAAACCCTTGAGAACAAAATCAGCATACCCACCGCCCCCCCCCCCCCCCCCACTCCAAAAATATAACTACCCACAAACCAATCTGCAGATGGCCCCTCCCATATTTCTTACTGAACTGGTACTCATCAATTTTAGCTACAGTCCCCGGCACACCCAACCTCCCCTTATGCTTAACATAATTGGAACACTCTCCCTACATAAAGAAAACCATTCTAACACAGTTTTCTGTCTGTCTCTCTCTCTCTCTCTCTCTCTCTCTCTCTCTCTCTCTCTGTCTCTCTCTCTCTCACACACACACACACACACTCACGCACACACACATACACACACACACACACACACATGTTGCCTGCCCAGAACCAGGTACCACACTGAATCAATCACCAGATGTTATTGCGAGACCACCTCCAGATGTATAGGTCCATGGTCCTAGACGCCGGGACTCTTGGTCGAGAGTAATTGTAAGATGTAGAGGTAACTTCAGTTATGCTCTAGGGACGTGTGTTGGGACCATTGCTGTTAATATACATACTTTGATGGCCTTGCGGACAATATTAATAGTAACTTCAGACTTTTTTGCAGATGATGCAGGTATCTAAAAGAAGCTGCATACATATGCTGTCAGATCTTGAAAAGAATTCACAGTGGTGCAAAAATTGGCAACTTACTTTAAATGGCCAGAAATGTAAAACTGTGCACTTCACAAAACGAAAATGCCGTGTCACCCCAACAAGACACAGCCAGGGCAAAAGCACCACAGGTGCAAAGATGCGAGCCGTTGAAAGTGCAATAGAAAATCACCACGGGCGGCACTGAGGATGAAGATATCGACTTCGCCTCAGCCATTTGCCAGCTGAGTACGATCCGCCAATGACCGGATGACAACCGACAGAAGCCTACTCAGAAGATAGAAGAGCTGCTCTCGTCCACTTGGTCATAGATCATCTTCCAGGGTTGACTTAGAGAGGGAATATCGTTTAGTGAACTCTTAGAAGTGAAGAGACAGTTGTTGTAATTTGCATTTGCTATGTACTGTGAAGTATATTTACGATTATTTGCTATTAGCCATTGATGGCCTTTTTTGTGTTAAATACTACAAGTAGGGTTGCAGACGTCGTATTCGCAAGACATAAAGAGAAGTAAGTCATTTAACTCATTTGTGTGACTTCATTACTAATTTATTGGAGTGTTGCAGAACCTTTGTTCTGCTATCCTGTTACCCGACCCTGGGTCTACGCTGTGTAATAGTGGCAGGGAGAAATTGTGTTAGGGGTGTACTGCACCAGAAGTCATTTCATGAACTCACAAACTCAGCCTACCTTAACAACAGTGGCATCCCAGCCTCTACAGCAGTAGCAGTGAAGCCTTTACAAAAGAAAAATCATAATATCCTATGATTATAATATCAATAAGTCACCGTTGGAATCAGCCAACTCGTAAAATACCTGGATGTAAACTTTGGAGGAATATGAAATGGAATGATCACATAAGCTCAGTCGTGGGTAAAACAGGTGGCAGACTCTGTTTTATTGGTTAGAATACTGGGGAAGTGCAGTCAGTCTACAAAGAAGATTGGTTACAAATCACATGTGTGATCCACTCCAGAATATTGCTGAAGTGTGTAGGACTGTATCAAACAGGACTAACAGGGGATATTGAATGTATACAGAGAAGGGCAGCATGAATGGTCATTGTTTGTTTGTACCTATGGAAGAGTTTATCTGAGATGCTGAAGAAACTGAACTGGCACACTCCTGGAGGCAGGTGTAAATTATCCTGAGAAAGCCTACCAACAAAGTTTCAAGAACGAGCTTTAAATGATGACTACAACCTCCTACTTATCACTCACCTTGGAATTTGTGAGGACAAGACTGAATAATACAGCATGCACAGAAGCATTCAAACAATCATTCTTCCTGCACTTTGTACGTGAATGGAACTTGAAGAAACCCTAATAACCCATTCAATAGGATGTAGCCTGTGCCATACACTTCACGGTGGTTTGCAGGGTACAGATGTAGATGTAGTCTCTGGTGAACCTCACTGACTGCCCACAAGCAGACACCCTAACATACTGTGCTATCAACCAAAAGGCTGCAGAAACTTAATGCTCATCAACATGTCTTTGCCTAAAATCGCACGTAAAGGATAGCTTGTAAACGTATCAGTCATATCCATACCTAATGAAAAACCATTAAAAAAATTAAATTTCATTCCAAATGGTAATCATGAAACTAATAACACCTAGCAAAAATACCTAACACATAAACCACAGCAGTCAATAAATTATAATAACTCAATGGAAACAAAGCACACATTTTAGATTCATGTTACCACACTCATTATTCAGACACAAATCAATCCAATATCACATATTACACGAACAACTTCAAGTGTCATCATCCGTGACCAGAGTATGCCACTAAAAGTAACAACCAAGCAACGAGCCACAGTGATCACAGCACCCCCATCGTGGGTCAATGCAGGTGGATGGAATCAGATGCTTTCAATGACCCAAACATGCTGTTGCTACTGTCGCCACCAGCCAGTAGAGACAGTAGTGATGAAGGGACGATTTGGTGCACTGTTCACCTTCTCATGAGAGGCTATAGGGGACAGCTACTGGGGACAGCATCTCCATAGTAATGTACTTGTCATCATCAGCAGTTAATGCTGGAGGCATCAGCGGGGCCATCAGAGATGACGAGACCCAGCAACAGAGGTGGCAGTGGCGTCAGGTGCAGTGGGTGCTGCACCAGCGACAGCAGTTGAAGGGTAGGGGCAGAGGCAGGAATCTCAGACAGTGATCTTTCAGGCAGTGACCCCCATTGTGGCATGAACTGGACTGTCTGTGGCACAGGCATTAGCGGCAGTGGGAGAGGCAGTGGTCCCTCTGGAACAGACACCACCATGTGCAGCTGCGACTGGTCTAAGCAATGAGATGTCCTCATGTCGGGAGTGTGGACAGTGCAGAGGCACCTGCTCCAGTGACGCTCAATGACGTCAGGAACCCAGTTCGACCAGCAGCCAAAACTACAAGCCCAAAAGGCGCATTTTGTCGGAATGGCTGTGGTGTTGGATGCAGTAGTTGAAGGAGGGCCCATGGTTGGCATCCATGTAGCAGCTCCACCGGGCTCTTGTCATCCACTGGAGTGAAATGGTACAAGCTAAAAAAAAAAAGTCTAAAGCAGCTTCAGGGGACCTGCTGGATACATAGATCCACATCTGAGTTTTAAATGTCCGAACCATGCGTATGGCCTCACCATTACATTGAGGATGAAACAGGGGAGCTGTGAGATGGTGAACACCCCTGACCTGACAAAAAGATGCAAATTATTGAGAAACAAACTGGGGGCCGTTATCAGTAACTACAGTTTACAGAAGTCCCTCAATTGCAAAAATCTTGAACAGGGCCAAAATAGTGGCAGCTGTGGACAGGGATGGACAATGTGCTATCCAGGCAAACTCAAAATAGGCATCCACTACAATGAGCCAATACTGATTTAGTAAGAGCCCAGCAAAATCAACATGTAGATGCTCCCACAGGCACTGCAGCATCAACCAGGGGGGAGAAAGACGCCCATGTGGGCGCCTGTTGCTGAACAGAGTGAGTGCAAGCACAATAAGCTGTGTAATGTCCCCATCTATGCACCAGCAATGCACATGCCATTGGGCCAAAGCTTTGGTGCGAAAGATCCTTCAATGACTGACATGCATAAATCACAGTATGTTACAGCATAAGGAAGCGGGAATAACAACTAGTGGAGTAGTGTCCTCCTTAGCTAACAAAAGAACCCTAGCAAACACAGAAAGGCAGTGTTGGAGTGAGACGTACACTACTGGCCATTAAAATTGCTACACCACGAAGATGACATGCTACAGACGTGAAATTTAACCGACAGGAGGAAGATGCTGCGATATGCAAATGATTAGCTTTTCAGAGCATTCATACAAGATTGGCACCGGTGGTGACACCTACAACGTGCTGATATGATGAAAGTTTCCAACCGATTTCTCATACACAAACAGCAGTTGACCGGCATTGCCTGGTGAAATGTTGTTGTAATGCTCGTGTAAAGAAGAGAAATGTGTACCATCACATTTCCGACTTTTATAATTGTAGCCTATTGCGAGTGCGGTTTATCGTATCATGACATTGTTGCTCGCGTTGGTTGAGGTCCAATGACTGTTAGCAAAATATGGAATCGGTGGATTCAGGACGGTAATACGGAACACCATGCTGGATCCCAACAGCCTCATATCACTAGCAGTCGAGGTGACAGGCATCTTATCCGCATGGCTATAATGGATCGTGCAGCCACGTCTCGATGCCCTGAGTCAACAGATGGGGACGTTTGCAAGACAACAACCATCTGCATGAACCGTTCGACGGCGTTTGCAGCAGCATGGACTATCAGCTCTGAGACCATGGCTGCGGTTACCCTTGACGCTGCATCACAGACAGGAGCACCTGCGATGGTGTACTCAATGACGAACCTTGGTGCACGAATGGCAAAACGTCATTTTTTCGGATGAATTCAGGTTCTGTTTACAGCATCATGATGGTCGCATCCGTGTTTGGTGACATCGCGATGAACGCACATTGGAAGCGTGTATTCGTCATCACCATACTGGCGTATCACCCGGCGTGATGGTATGGGGCGCCATTGGTTACATGTCTCGGTCACCTCTTGTTCGCATTGACGGCACTTTGAACAGTGGACATTACATTTCAGATGTGTTACGACCCGTGGCTCTACCCTTCATTCGATCCCTGCGAAACCGTACATTTCAGCAGGATAATGCATGACCGCATGTTGCAGGTTGTGTAGGGGCCTTTCTGGATACAGAAAATGTTCGACTGCTGCCCTGGCCAACACATTCTCCAGATATCTCACCAACTGAAAACGTCTTGTCAATGGTGGCCGAGCAACTGGCTCGTCACAATACGCCAGTCACTACTCTTGATGAACTGTGGTATCATGTTGAAGCTGCGTGGGCAGCTGTACCTGTACACGCCATCCAAGCTCTGTTTGACTCAATCTCCAGGCGTATCAATGCCGTTATTACGGCCAGAGGTGGTTGTTCTGGGTACTGATTTCTCAGGATCTATGCACCCAAATTGTGTGAAAATGTAATTACATGTCAGTTCTAGTATAATATATTCGTCCAATGAATACCCGTTTATCATCGCATTTCTTCTTGGTGTAGCAATTTTAATGGCCAGTAGTGTAATTGCGCAAGGGATCTGAGGCATGGCCCGGGAGTTTTTCTGGCCAACTGTGCTGCACAAAAGAGAGGACCCAACTAAGTGCAGGATCTGCAGTGTGCTGTCATGGCACTAGTGATGAGAAAACCATTGATCACATACTGATTCTCAATATCTATATAGAAACAAAGCAACTCATCCTCATCAAACACCGGGTCTGGCCCAATCGGAAGGTGAGATAAGTCATCGGTTTTGGCCTGTTGTGCTGTTGGCCAGTAATTGATCTGATAATGATAACAAGAGAGGAAGAGAGCCCAGTGCTGCAAACAATGTGTTGTCTTGTCTGGCACAGAAGCTGAAGGGTTAAAAAGAGCACGCAATGGCTTGTGATCCATGGTGAAATGGAACTTAGAACCATGCAAGAAGACATAAAATTTCTCGAGGGTGAACACAATTATTAAAGCCTCCTTTTCAATTTGAGAATACCGCTGCTGAGTGGGAATTAAAGTCTTAGATGTGTTATCAGTGGATCATTCAGACCCAGCTGCATATCTTTGAGCCAACACCACACCAAGACCATGATGAGAGGCATCTGTAGCCAACACGAGGTACTGACCCAGCTGAAAAGTAGCCAGACGCAGGACAGATTGGAGCTTCAATTTAAGCAAAGTGAATGCTCCGCCACGAGCTGGGGACCAGAGAAAAGGCAGATTTTTATGCAAAAGAGTGTGCAGTGGCTGAGTAGCAGTCGATGCCTCTGGTAAAAACTTATGGTAGTATGCGACTTTATCTAGAAATACCTGCATTCTTTAGCAGAAGTTGGCCATGCCAAAGCTGCAGTTGCGTCAACATGGTGATGCAATGGCTTAACTTTTAGGTGCTCAATTGGCAGCTGAAAAAACTGAGATTTGGCAAGATTGCATTTGAGACCCACAAACTGCAAAACAGAAAACAACAATCGAAGATTACTAAGGTGTTCATCAGTGGAAGAATCTGAAATTACGAGATTGTCCAGGTAATTGATGCAGCCAGGTACAGAGGCTGTCAGCTGTTCTAAAAAATGCTGAAAAGTTACGGGCGCACTAGCGACACCAAAAGGTAAGTGTCATTATCAGTGTAGGCTGAAAGATATATTGACAACCAGAAGGCACCTAGGGGCCTCATCCAAAGTGAGTTGGAGGTATGCTTCTGATAAGTCAATCTTGGAAAAGTAGAGGCTGCCTGACAATTTTGTGAGCAACTTGTCAGGGCGAGGCACAGGGTATGTATCTATCATGGGCTGTGCATTAATTGTGACAATGAAATCACCACAGAGGCGAAGTTTACCACTTGGCTTCTTAACAATAACCAGTGGTCATGGAAATAGGCTGAATGACATCAAGCAACATCTAATTTAGCCTTGACAGAGTCACGCAATGTGACAGGCACATGCTGCATGGGGGGGGGGGGGGGGGGGGGGGACGAGGGTGGGAAGACTCTATCATGGTAATGTTGGCCTGAAAACTGGTAGCACAACCAAGCCCAGGGGAAAACAGAGACAAAAACTCAGAGCAGAGAAACTGTAGTTGCTGATATGAAACTTGATCTAACACTAAATTTATCTCATTGGCAATGGAGAAACTCAAAGTGTTAAACACTGCTAACCCAAACAGGTCTGCAGTATGGGAATGATCCACTACAAGGAAGGTGAGAAGGTGAACCACAGATTTGTATGAGATAGGACTGGAGCACTGGCCTAGAACCAGAATCTGCTGTTTATTGTCGCTAATCAACTTCTATGAAACCTGTGTGAAGGGAGGGGAGCCCTAGTCCAAATACGTTTGTGCATTTACTCAAGTCACTGCAGCGCCTGTGTCCACTTGCATTTTCAGCAGTTTATCAAACATACACAAGTCAATAAACAATTTGTTCGGGGAAAGACATAGAGATACAGTTTATGTCTGTCGGTGCTACTGTATCTACCACATTTGAAGAGAAATTACGTATCAATGCCATGTGACCTTTCTTTCAACACTTGTTGCAAACCACCCAACACTTAGGGCAAGCAGCACGCTAGTGTTGAGTGAAGCAGTACAGCAAGATGGGAGGGGGCACATGACCACTTCTGTGATGCACAGCCTGTTGCTGCTTTGGCCATAACCGACACTGCCCCATATGATGCTGAGTCAAAGGTTGTAATGCTACAATGGCTTCCCTGTCAACCTGAACACTTGCAACATGCCTAACAGTGTTTGACTGAGAAACTTCTGGAACCTCCCCCCATGCAACACTCCCCGATCACCTGCGGCCCATGACACTTCAAAGGACTGTGCTATATTGAGCACATCCATAAGCATTGGACTTTCATGCAGAGGTGCTTTTTTGCAGACTTTCCTATCCAAGTCCAGACAAATAGTAACGTAATGCACAGTGTGATCAGCATAGGGTTTGTGGTGGGCACTAGTGACAAATTTCAAATGACATATCGACCCATGTAATTCTTCAGCCCAGGCTTTGTAAGTTTCGTTTGGGCATTTCTGACAATCGCAAAATTCTATATGCATTGCAGTGGCAGGGTTTCTGTCACCGTAATAAGTTGAGAGAACTTTGCACATTTCATCAAATGATAAGCTGGCCATTTCTCGCAAAGGCGCGAGTTGGGAAAACAACTGACAAATGCACAGCGGAAGTCAGGAGAGAAAGAAAGCCCTACACAGGTTTGCATTGTCCACACAAAAACCCTGGAAATGTTGGCATAACCATATTTTGTAGGAGTCCCATTTTCAGCCACTTCATCATATGCTGAAAAGGACCATGGTTGCACTGACAGGAGAGTAGCCTGCAGCGAACAAGCAGATGCTGCTTGATTTAGAGCAGGGGTAAGAGCCTGCTGTTGTTCCACAAAAGCTTACTTCTGGGCAATGAGACATTAGAGTATTTCCTCTATCAAGACATTCATCAGGTTACTTAACACTGACACTAACATGTGGAGGAAACGTAACCCTCACTCATCACCAAGTTTGCTATAGCAAAAACAAACTCAATTAATGGAATGTAGTACTTTGTAGGGAAACATGCAATTTACAATGAAGTAAAGGTTGGGCATAACACTGAACACAATGACTGGACAGCAGTAATACAGGTTACAGAATAGGCCAAGCATTTGTTTGTGATCACTTAAATAATACTGTTTTCTTTGTAGCTCACCTGAGCATGCCAGGGGGCTGAACCAGGTGGCCTCTGTAAGTGGGCCTATGAACTGTATGGACACACAGTCTCTGAAATCGTGTGTGTCATGAGAGAAGGTACATTAACTTTGTAATAAATAACTAAAGAATAAGTAAATTATGCAATGTGTGTCACATGCCATAGTGTTTTGAATTCACACATTATGATTAAGTGGCGTTTGCACATGGAAAGATGCCTGGCATTCTTTCCCCACCATTCTCTCTCGTTTGAATCTACCATTGATACCATTTACACAGCTCTTCTTCTTGCCATGTTCTCTAAATTAATTTTATTTTCTTTGTCCGTAACTTCTTTTAAGTTTTCCCTCATTCCCTTTTTTCTCAGTGTTGAAGCTATAACCAATAGAATAATACTGCAATGGCATTAGAATATGCAGTTTTTTCTTTTATTTGCTGAGAAAAATTTAAAATTTCTCTTCTACACATACACAGCACTGAGAAGTCTTGAGTGGTCATATATCTGTCCTAGCATTGAAGCCATTGGGAACAACAAGATGGAAACACAGGGTTGATGCAGACACCTCTCGTAAGTATAACATGCGAGAAGTTTTTGATGCACTGGATGAAATAAGCATAGATGAAAATACAGACAGAACCGTTGCACATTAGGCTATGTAACACCCCAAATATAGAGCCCCTAATGACATCCATTTTGACAGCAAAAGATATAACAATTAGTTCTCCTGACCTTGACAGTAGCTATTGGCAACAAAATACTATCATTATTGAAAGTTTGACCAACAGAAATGCTAGGGAACTAACAACATCTATTCCATGGAAAGAACTAAATGAAAGACTATCAGATGATCACTTAATCTACAAAGCATGAAACTCTAAATAAAGAATTGAAACTACATGCTTTATGAAGGTTAAAACCCAGACGAGACAAAGTTATCAGAGATAACATTTATCCAAGAAAAGAGTTGTAGCCGCATGAAGCTGTAAGTTTGCTGCGACTACAGTGAAAAACTTTAATAGAGATGTTAATTCGCTCTCTTGCAGACGTTGTGATAGAAGCAAGCTTATTGACCGATATTAGATTATTTCAGACTGATCTGGAATTTTAAAGTTTTTCAAGTATCATCTTGACGTATTAATCAAAGTTCTGAAGAAAGGTGATAGAACATTTACTGTTTAGCCAGACAATGGAACAGATATTAAATGTGAGAGAAAAGTAACTTGTGTGATATTTAATCTATTCTGGGACTTAGTCATTGTGATCTGTGATTGTCACAAACATTGATAGTATCTGAAACTTACCAAACAAAGTGAGGAGTTTGTTTTAACAGTTACAGATCAGAGCTGTTGCGATCAACAGATGCCAAACTGTGTCAACCAGACCTGAACATCCATTTCCACTGAGCCGACACACACACACTCGCTACAGCTAGCAATTCTGGAACTTCATCCATGATTTTATGTTCCTTTGTTCAGTGGTGATATGGTATGATATATTGCTTCAAATTAATGTTGTCAGCAAAAACACACTAAGTGTTACCACAGATATGTCAAAAACTAATGACACTCAAAAAGACAAACTTCACAAACTACCGTGAAGACCTCAGATTCCAAGATTGTCCGCTACACCCTAAGGAACTACGCTAAGGAACTGGCAACCTAACTTGATAAAGGAAACCTGACTGTAGGAGGTGCAATGCAGACACAAAAGAGATGGAAGAAAGAACAGTTCCTTCCTGTTGAGAAAGCAACTTACATAAAATTTAATCATTTAAATGTTCCACCAACTTCTCCTTTTGAAAATACAAAAAACATACGTTCACTCAAAAATAAAAGCTCATCTGGATTTGATGGTGTTTCCAACGGTACTACAGACTTGTTCCCATTAAATAAACACTGTCTTTTATAAAATATGTAATGCATCACTGACCCTGGACAATTTCCCAGAGAGATTGAAATATAACATTGTTAAACCCCTGTAAAGAGGTGATTTATATACATTAAAATAAATTGTTCAACAATTATATTGGTTTTAGATGAACAAGTTGCGAGGATCTACTATGATTTTTACAAAGAACTATGGATAGTTTGTTATGTTAATGCCTAATGGCTGTAAGTGTCAACATAGACATTTTGACATTAGAAAGGCACTGTACAAACAATTGTGGTAACAGTTCTACTACTTTAATAGAACAAAAAATCCTTTAAGAGAGGCACAGTGAAGCCATCCCAGAAAATGGCCTCCAGGGTAGTGAGGTCTCCCTGTTGGGATGTAAAATTTAGATGATCATTCAACCCAAAAAAAGGAAAATAAAGAATGGACACATAAATTTGAAAATTATGTGTGTTACCATCATCATCGTCATAGAGCACAAATTATTGAGAGACTAGTTTATATATTCACTTTGTTCAAAATGGCCCTTAGTACACTTCTTGCTCCAGCACTTATAAAGGTTGATTGGGATATATTGGCCTCAGAAGGACATGTAGATGAATGTGGTAACCAAACTACAGAAATGACAGGTGGGTATGAAAGTGAGGTGCCATTGGCTTCAGATGAAGAATGGGACATGCCTATGTCATGCACACCAAAGTACGTATTTTAAACTTGTTGGGCACTCACTGTGGGGGGCTGCGTGCATCCCAGTGAGCACAAAAACCCTTCACTAATATTAAATTAAATGAGACCTGTCCACTAGGTGAGTCATTACTGGCAAGATTGTTGACTCCAGCAGGTAAGGATATTCCTGACCCTCTCAGCTACATTTCAAGGCTGTCCTTGTTGATTGCATTATCTGCTACCCATGTCAGGGATGAAGTGGGCTGCTATAAAAAGGCTGGCAACTATTTCTTTATCACAGTAGAAAGTGCAACTGTCTCCAGAATGAAATTTTCAGTTTTCAGTGGAGTGTGTGCTGATACAAAATGTCCTGACAGATTAAAACTGTGTGCCCACCCGAGACTCGAACTCAGGACCTTTGCCTTTCGTGGACAACTGCTCTACTAACTGAGCTCCCCAAGCACAACTCATGACCCCTCCTCACAGCTTTATTTCTGCCAGTGGCTCATCTCCTACCTTCCACAGAAGTTATCATGCAGGCTAGCAAGACTAGTACTCCAGAAGAAAGGATATTGCAAAGACATGGCTTAACCACAGTCAGGGGGATGTTTCCAGAATGAAATTCTCACTCTGCAGTAGAGTGTGCATTGTTATGAACCTTCCTGGCAGATTAAAACTGTGCTGGACCAAGATTCAAGCTCAGGAAGTTTCACATCAGTGCACACTCTGTTATAGAGTGAAAATTTCATTCTGGAAACATCTTCCAAGCTGTGGCTAAGCCATGTCTCCACAATACCCATTCTTCCAGAAATGTTAGTCTTGCTAGGTTCACATCAAAGCTTCTGTGAAATTAGGAAGGTAGGAGATGATACACTGGTGGAAGTAAAGCTGTGAGGATGGGTCATGACTTATGCCTGAGAAGCTCAGTCAGGAGAGCACTTCCCACAAAAGACAAAAGTCCTGAGTTCGAGTCGTGGTCTGGCACACAGTTTTAATCTTCCAGGAAGTTTCAGTGCAAGTGTCAATGGTAAACACAATTTTTGTAGTGTTCTTAAGGAACTTTATCAAAGTGAACATCACTGTATGGACATTACTGAAGTGTTGTGCTACAGCAGAAAGATTCCAGTTTCTGAGCAGAAAGTGAGGCAAGAGAGTAATGAAGAATGTACCTCCCATCAGCACACGTTTTATAATCAATAAACAAATCTTGGAACCCATCTTTAGCAAGAAGGCAGATGAATGACAAGTGTGATTATAATGCTCATCAGAACACAATTTTGATCATATTCTTTGATTGTATTCTTGTTCAGTTTTGTCTGTTTCTAATTTTTAATACTTTTAGCAGTACCTTTTGTGGTTATTATATTAAATGTTTGTCTGTACAGAGATTTTCTGATACAGGTAGTCACTATTTAGGTCTGGCTAGAAAATGCAAAATATGCAGAAGGAACAGACTGACAGAGGAGTGGGAAAGGAATATCTGTGCACTTCAACCACATTTTTGTCAAGCTAGGAGAGAGCTAGTGAGGATGAAGGAAGGTAATGGTGAGGGGGTGGCTGAGAACTCACAGTTGATAGTGAAGCAAAGCAAGCGCTGTATCATGTGAGATACAGAGGCGAGCGAATGTGCCGGGACTTACCCCAGTTCACTGCTAGTAGCGCCACGTCACCTTAACGCATCTGCATGTAGTGCACAAGTATTGCACCACAATTAAGTATAAAATTAAAGATCAAAATTTACGTTTAAAACTTTGTTAAAATATAGCTCAGTGTAATAATGTTCTAAATATCAAGTTTTATGTACCTAGACTTAATAGTTTACATAAAAAGGCCATTTTAAGAAAAAAATAAGTGGTGCTAAATAATAAAGCTAGAAAGCCAGAATTTGGTCACAATGTGCCTTTAGAACTCATAAATATGTGGTGCAAGTTTCAAAACCAAAAAGCAATCATTACAACCGGAATACACGTTTTTAGGAAAAATCAAAAGCCCTCTATATTGGACTTAGAAACATAAAAATTTGTTTTATGCTTCAGTTCACCCTACAAATAATAACTTAGAGGCCACATTAAGCTACCTCTTACAGTTTTTGAGTAATTAAGTAAAAATCAATTTTGTAACTAAAATATATCTAATTGTAGTAGATTAAGTACCTGTAATTTTAAGAGGAGAATTTTGGTTAAGACAGATGATAAAGCCTACCAAATAATAGAGTTGTACCAAATTTGTGAGTTGTAGTATTAATAACATACAATACAAGTTTTAGTAAAGTTACAGTTCAGAGGTAATGATCTACAATTATTTCCAGTATAAAAATTCTAGAAGGCAAAGTTTTCATTCATGCAAGCTGAAACTTTTTTCTGTACTTTCAAACAGCTTATCTGAATACATGTAAAAATTAAGAAGTTTCTGAATTAATTTATAACTATGTTATTAAAGATTATGTACCAGAGTAAGCGGTCATTCGGAGGCTGCTGCAGTATGCAGAAAGCTGTAGACAACAGATGTTCCCTCGGCTGTCCGCTCCAGCACCTATATAAATACAGCCTGAGAGGCAGTAAAGAAGGTTCACTTCACACTCAGCCACTGTAAGATCCACGTCTGTTAAACATCAGATCATGCTCTGCCTTGGGTGACATCAGAGCTGGACTGTATCAGATTGTGTATTTGCAGTAAAAATGGGTAGTGAACTCACAAGGACTGTACATCATACTGGATTGCTAAGGATTCACCAAAGACTGTTTGTGTGCTGTCTGTGAGAATTATAAATCTGCATCGCAAGTGGCAACTATTATTTCCACTTCTATGGCAAGCATTAATTTTGAACATTTATGTTGAACATTCAATTGAGTATTATTAGTCAGGGCAATAGACAATCTGGTAGGAATGTACCATAGAGGTCACCTCTGAACTGCTAAATATGCTGTTAGAATAGAAAGATTTACTTTCAATTGAACATTGTGTATTTCCAAGTGTTGTTCATGTGAGAAACTTTACTCAATACAAGTATTAACTTGAACTCTATACTTTTATTTAAAATCATAGGCCTGATCCTGCTAAGTAGAAGGAGAATAGAAACTTTTCTTTAGGTAGGCTGGACCAGAATGTGGCCGTGCAGACTGGAAACTGTCAGTTCATATTCCTTTGCTTACCGGCTGACCACAAAATTAGTTGCCAGGCTCGCGTGAGAGAGACAGCACCCACCACCCCACAACAGGAAGGCCAGCAGGAGTAGGGTGTAATCTGACAATATTCTTGTGTTTACCAGCAACAGGTTCCAACTGCCAGAGTTGAGGGCTGTCGAATCTCTAAATGGTGTAGGAGAAGGGAATATGCACCACACTGTCTGTGAGTTGGAAGCATAGGAAGAACACAAATGTTAGAAAAAAGAGACTTTTGTTGCTAGGTAGCAGTTATGACAGAGATTCAGGCCCACAATTACAGAAGTTAGGGAAAGGGTGTCAGGTCACCAGCATTTTTGAGCCGAGTGCTGGGCTGGATCAGATGACTGGTGGTTTAGGGTCTCTGTATAAGGATTTTATAAAGGAGGATCAGGTTGTGGTAGTGGGAGGGGCAGGAACAGTTTGGATAACGACAGGACATACAAAATACAAGGTGACCTGAGTAAGAGCACTTTCTGATGTGGAGGCACCAGCGTGAGCATGATAGGGTTGTTCTGATGGCATGATCAGACTGGTCTTGACAGTGTTGTTCAGTGAGTCAGTGCAGAGCTTCAGATAGCACTGACGACTGGCTGACTGGGCACACATTGCACTGGTCCCAATGGGGACTATTGGGAGATGGGGCTACACTAGGCATAGTCTGCACCTCACCAGGACTGAGACAGGGAGATTGACCAAGTTAATTAATGAGTGTTAATTAGTGAGTTGGTTGTGGGGCAGCACATTTTTAAACACCTGTGACCATGGCTAGGAGAAACTAGACCTGTTTTTAGGATAAAACATGTCAACAGGCTCCCCTCCCTTGTAAATATCTCAACCAACATAGGGATGTCTTTATTTGTGCCCAGATGTTCTACATCAGAGTGCATAAACACCACAAAAATTTTGTCAGAATTACCTGTTATTCATCAAAATCTGCAGTCCATTAAAAATAAGTACATCAATTTGAAGTTGAATTACAGTCTTTGAACGGTGTGGTGGAATGCATTACATAGCACTGGTGCAGAGATAATGAACTGCATCATATAGCGTTATCACCATATAATGCACTAGTTGCTACTTTAGAGCTACAGTAAAGGGAGGGAGAATATCTGTTTATGTCAGAAGTGATACATATTTTAAAGCTAGGATGATCTGATCTCAATTAGTGTGGATAAACATTTTGAATCGGCAGTTGTTGATTTCTATAAGTTGAGTGACTGTGGAGGATACGGGATGACTTAGACAACATTTCCAGTTTGTGTGATGAATGGCAGCTAGCTCTAAATGTTGAAAAATGTAAGTTAATGCACATAAATGGGAAAAACAATCCTATAATATTTTAATGCAGCATTAGCAGTGTTCTGCTTGACACAGTTGATTAAATATTGAGGTGTAATGTTGCAAAGAGATATGAAATGGATTGAGTATGTAAGGATTGTAGCAGGTAAGGTGAATGGTTGATTTTGGTTTATTGGGAGAACATTAAGAAAGTGTGTTTCATTTGTGGAGGAGGCAGCATGTAGAACACTAGTGTGACCCATTCTTGATACTGCTTGAGCATTTGGGCTCCCCACCATGTTGGACTGAAGGAAGACATCCAAGATATTCAAAGATGGGCCACTAGATTTGTTATCAGTATGTTCAATCAACATGCAAGTATTACAAAGATGCTTCAGGAACTCAAGTGGGAATCACTGGAGGGAAGGTGATGTTCTTTTCTAGGAACGCTGTTGAGAAAATTTAGAGAGCCAAGGTTTGAAGTAGACTGCAAAACAGTTCGACTGCTGCCAACATACACTCCTGGAAATTGAAATAAGAACACCGTGAATTCATTGTCCCAGGAAGGGGAAACTTTATTGACACATTCCTGGGGTCGGATACATCACATGATCACACTGACAGAACCACAGGCACATAGACACAGGCAACAGAGCATGCACAATGTCGGCACTAGTACAGTGTATATCCACCTTTCGCAGCAATTCAGGCTGCTATTCTCCCATGGAGACGATCGTAGAGATGCTGGATGTAGTCCTGTGGAACAGCTTGCCATGCCATTTCCACCTGGCGCCTCAGTTGGACCAGCGTTCGTGCTGGACGTGCAGACCGCGTGAGACGACGCTTCATCCAGTCCCAAACATGCTCAATGGGGGACAGATCCGGAGATCTTGCTGGCCAGGGTAGTTGACTTACACCTTCTAGAGCACGTTGGGTGGCACGGGATACATGCGGACGTGCATTGTCCTGTTGGAACAGCAAGTTCCCTTGCCGGTCTAGGAATGGTAGAACGATGGGTTCGATGACGGTTTGGATGTACCGTGCACTATTCAGTGTCCCCTCGACGATCACCAGTGGTGTACGGCCAGTGTAGAAGATCGCTCCCCACACCATGATGCCGGGTGTTGGCCCTGTGTGCCTCGGTCGTATGCAGTCCTGATTGTGGCGCTCACCTGCACGGCGCCAAACACGCATACGACCATCATTGGCACTAAGGCAGAAGCGACTCTCATCGCTGAAGACGACACGTCTCCATTCGTCCCTCCATTCACGCCTGTCGCGACACCACTGGAGGCGGACTGCACGATGTTGGGGCATGAGCGGAAGACGGCCTAACGGTGTGCAGGACCGTAGCCCAGCTTCATGGAGACGGTTGCGAATGGTCCTCGCCGATACCCCAGGAGCAACAGTGTCCCTAATTTGCTGGGAAGTGGCGGTGCGGTCCCCTACGGCACTGCGTAGGATCCTACGGTCTTGGCATGCATCCGTGCGTCGCTGCGGTCCGGTCCCAGGTCGACGGGCACGTGCACCTTCCGCCGACCACTGGCGACAACATCGATGTACTGTGGAGACCTCACGCCCCACGTGTTGAGCAATTCGGCGGTACGTCCACCCGGCCTCCCGCATGCCCACTATACGCCCTCGCTCAAAGTCCGTCAACTGCACATACGGTTCACGTCCACGCTGTCGCGGCATGCTACCAGTGTTAAAGACTGCGATGGAGCTCCGTATGCCACGGCAAACTGGCTGACACTGACGGCGGCGGTGCACAAATGCTGCGCAGCTAGCGCCATTCGACGGCCAACACCGCGGTTCCTGGTGTGTCCGCTGTGCCGTGTGTGTGATCATTGCTTGTACAGCCCTCTCGCAGTGTCCGGAGCAAGTATGGTGGGTCTGACACACCGGTGTCAATGTGTTCTTATTTCCATTTCCAGGAGTGTACATTTCACATAAGGCCCATGAGGAGAAGATAAGAGAAATTAGAGTTTGTACAGAGACATATAGACATCTATTCTTTCCCTCACTCTATTTGCAAGTAGAACAGGAAAGGGTATGACTTGTGGACTATGTATGTATGTAGATGTGGATGTAGATGAAGTTCATTATTCTGTGTGCATGTATCACTTGCCTGGTAGTAACGTGGACAGTTTGTTTAATAAGTTAACCCAAGTCCTAGAAAGAGCCTCAGCCTGCAAAACTAACATAATAATATGTGGAGACATGAATATTAATGCATGTATTGGGAGTGAAATTAGTAATAATTTTCTATACATTTTGAGCACTTCCGGAATGGCACAAATGGTAAACACTGCCACTAGGATATTAAAAAGTTCAGCATCAGTGTAAAACCATATACTTGACAGATATTGACAGAGAAAAATATAAAGAATTAGTAATAGATTTTAGCCATTGCGATCATTAATATCATATAATAAAGCTTAAGTTAGCCTTGGTAAACAAAACTGCAGATCTACAAAAAGATCTTCTCAGAATGTAAAATACATACATTTTTTAGGACATTGGCAAACCAAAGCTGGTATGAAGTGTGTGTGGAAATCAATATATATACTGAGTGCTCTAGATTGTGTGCATTGTTTAAATTAATTTTTAAGGAGATATTTCCAAAAGTAGCCACTTCTGCAGCAGCAGCTAAGAAAGATAAATGGATAACTGTGGGTATTAGAAACTTCTCCCAAACATGTAAATTTCTCAATTCTTTGAAAAGGCACTGCACTAATAGCCAGTTCCTAGATTACTATCACAGGTATTAAAAATGTATGGGAGGTTACTGCTTGCTGCAAAAAGAGCATTCAACCATAGAACAATATTTATGGCAAAAAATAAAAAACAAAGTAGTATGGGATGTCAGAAGACAAGCAACTGGGAAAGACTGACACAAGTTTAATAACACACAAATCAGAGACGGGGGTTGGATAATAGAAAATCCTTAGCAATAGGCCAATTTTGTGAATGACTATTTCTCTGCCACTGCAGAGAAGTTGCAGCAAAATCATCCTAAAACACACATAACACTCACAATGACCTAAATAGCAATCACAATTATGTTGCTTCCCATAACAGAGCTTGAAGTAAGGAAAACAATACAGAAATTAAAAAATAAGAAGACAGCAGCTTTAGATGAGATTCCAGTCTCTGCTCTGAAGGAGTGTATGGGGATCGGGATGTTACGTATGGTAATATCGAACCTAACATTAAGTATTCATTCGTTTATAATGAATTAACTTTATTTTGATCATGTCGGTACAAACACATCCGCTCGAATACAGAGTTCGGAATGCACCGAGATCAACAGTTTTCAAAGGAGTTCATTCTCAAAGATTAGGCGGTCGACTCTTGCAGTTGATAACCTCCACAGAGCCCCCGCCAGTAGTGCGGAGCATGGTAAGGATGATGAGAGGCGTGTGTGCACCCGGCCGGCTGATGGCGCAGGTGTGCGTGACCGACCGTGTCGTGGCAGGCGCTAGCGCGAGGCGCAATCGGACCGTTTCTCAATGTCTTGGTAGGCACGACCAGTGGAGGGAAGGAGGCGCGGAAGGCATCCACAGGTTAACCGTGCCATGCTGCTGATGGCATGGTGGAAGCAGAAGGTGGTGGCATGTCGGTGGGGAGAATATCGTTGTGCCGAGGCCGTGCGACGCAGCGGGGTTTTGATCCGATCAAAGGTGCGGAGGGCATTGAAGGTGTGATGTGATGTATTGCCAAAGTATTTGCCGGCGAGCGCTGCGCTAAGTGCAACGTGTCCGGTTACAGTTTGTTATTGGCCGTATGACATAAAGGAGCAAGCATGCTGTGGCTTAACAGGTTGTGTAAGAGATGCCAGATGAGGAACACTCACGGTAATGACGGAGTTATAGAGGCGCTTGATGTCACAGCAGGGGAGAAAACAGCAAACTGCACATGACTGACCTTGGCGGCGGATGACTTCGGTGTAGACGGAAGCGTCACTTCAGAGACCGTGGATGGTGAGTGTGTTACAGCGGTAGATGGCAGGATGTTCTGAGCTGAGTTGACAGTGTCGGTGTTTTGATGTGCGAAACAGCTGTGATCGAAGGTTGGGGGGCGTGGCCGTGAGCCCTGAGTATGAGGCATGGTGACGGCGAGAGGTGGTGGAAGGTGGACGTGGTCGGCGAAACCATGGTTGGAGCAGGAAGGCGATGAGACGTAATGTGAACGTGAAGAAGTCGAATCGGCAGATGAACTACTGGTCCATGGTGGAGAGGCGACACAGTTCGATGGAACTGGAGCTGCATGTGTGCTGTCGCTTTCGGCGCTGCAGTCGAGGCGTAAGGCTGCAAGCTGCTCGTGCGAAACTGCTGCACGGTCGTGTGTTGGAGCGGAAAGATGCTCACTTGTCAAAGCAGAAACGGCAGATGCGTTGGTCGTACATTGCGTAGGTAGTGAAGAGGGCGGCAAAGCAAGCGCATTGGAATGCGGCTGGTTATGCCATGGTACAGAAACGAAGTGTCTGGAACTACCAAGGAAAGGTGGCAGCGGCGTAAATAAGTTGCTTGTATCACATCAGTAACGTAGAATTTCCACTTGAGGTGGCGTGATGATGACAGTTGTGACATCTGGGACATAGATCCATGTAGCGTGATCGTCAGGGTATTAGTTGTAGCTGGTAGTAATGGCAAAGGATCGTCAGCAGTTGGAGGCGGAGCAGTGACAGGAGCATCTCGTTACATGTCCTCGGTCGGTGTCGGCTGCAGCATGTGTAACTGATCTTGTACCAACAAGTTGTATGTCGCAATTTGTTCACATAGCTGTCACAGTTGTTCAGGCGAAAATGTATGTCGTGAAGCAGTCTGCTGTGTATCACTAAGTAAGATGGGGTCGAAATCAGAATCTGTCTCTATCAAAGGGTAATCTGGCGTACAAGACAAGTTCGGCGGCACAGTATTGACGTAACAGTTCGAATAGAAGAGACTGTGTGTGCGATTGCAAATGTGAAACTCAGTACTCGGCAGTGGCAGAGTGAGAACACGTTCACTGCTGTATGAAGCATTGATACGGCTGAAATTGTCTTCTGGGGTGGGTGAACAAGTTACGGGCGTGATCGAGTAGTGAACGGCCGGGCAATAAGGGTGCGTAGTGTCGACGAGTTGTTGACAAGATGCGGGTGCAGTAGCCATGGCGGGATCATATGTCGCGCAGCTGTTTCTTTTGACTGGGTCGAGGTCAGTGAGCCAGCAGGTGGCGGCCGTGATGTCGCTGTCGTTAGTGGTCGAGCAGAGTCGGTGCGGTTCAGGTGCTGTGTAGAGGGAGGCGTGGCACATCCATTGTTGCACTGAGAAACAGCCGGCATTGTCTTCGGTGTAATTGGTGCATTGTCATTGATCAGTAGGATGTCCTTGATGAAATTGTTCCTGTGAATTCGACCAGGCATGCGATTTAGTCATAGTTCAGAGTTTGTGCAAACTGGGATTTGCAACATAGTCCCCATTTGTTGCAGTCCATTGTTCGGCATGATTGTTCTATGTTGAAACCCTGGACAAAGTTAATACACTACACAAAAGCAAGTCAAAATTGTCCAAATTAATTGGTGAAGGAGCACTGCACTGTCCGGAAGTGAAATTACCGACGCGTTGAGTGGGTTCCGAGGGACGACGTCTGCGCCTCGGTCGCATTGTCGATGTGTGAGAAGGTGATGAAAGTTACGAAAAAGCACGATTCACGCAAGAGTCGGGAATTTACACACTAATTACACCTCCTGTACACTGCATCCAGATGCGTCACGATGCGATGTCGATGGACGTAGAAATCCGACAAAGGGTTGCTGCATTGTTTGTCCATGGCGATGTTCCAGTACACATTTCTGGCGTCGTAAGCAGCGTTCGTGAGCATCGGGGTCACCAGTATGGGGATCGAGATGTTATGTATGGTAATATCGAACCCAACATTAAGTATTCACTCGTTTATAATGAATTAACTTTATTTTGATCATGTTGGTACAAGCACATCCGCTCGAATACAGAGTTCGGAACACACCGAGATCAACAGTTTTCAAAGAAGTTCGTTCTCAAAGATGAGGCGGTCGACTCTTGCAGTTGATAACCGCCACAAAGTGCATAGACAGCATACAAGCCCCATTAGTAAGCATAATAAATGTGTCCTTCAGTTCAGATATTTTCCAGAAGATCTAAAGCATGCACAAGTTGTGACCTTATGAAGAAAGGTAATGCATAAAGTATGGAAAATTACAGGCCAGTTTCACTACTGTCTTCTTTCTCAAAAATAGCTGAATCTATTGTGAAGGACAGACTAATGAGTTACATTTGTAAATAGAATCCATGTAATGAAGCACTGTTTGGTTACCGATGTGGTAGATGTCATTACTGAGTTCACAAAAGTTATACTTGAAGCTCTTGACAGGGGTGACTGTTTCAGGTACATTTTAAGACTAATCCAAGGCTTTTGAGACTGCTGACCTTAAAATATTGCTAAACAAGCTAGAAGTACTAAGTGTGAAAGGAATAGTGAACAAGTGGTTCCAGTCTTTCCTGAAAAACAGTATGCAAAAGATTGAGATATTCCACACATCTAAACAATTGTCAGATGAGAACCACACAAATATAAGTGTTCTTAGGGGTGCTGTATTGGATCCAGCTCCATTCTTAAGTGACTTTCTAAGTAGTGTAAGATACAGAGAAAAAGTTCTCTTTGCTGATGACAGCAACATCATAGTCACTCACAAAACACCACAGCTCCTATTAGACAAAACAAATGAAACCCTCAAGGATATTTACAGTTAGGCATTGAACATAAAGAAAACAAACAGTATGCTTAAGGATAAAGAGGGAAAACAGCTCTCTCACAATAGGCATAGACAATAAATCTGCAGATTGTGTAACAAATACAAAGTTATTATGGATTAATATTGATTACCAGTTAATGTGGAAAGAGCACACATGTTATGCTCTTAGAGTTTTATCATCAGCCTACACAGCCAGTGCCTTGCGACGTAAACTATTCCTGCTTACACTCAAATCTTAGGTACGGGATTATTTCCTGGAAATCGAAGGCATGACATAGGAGCACAATTTTTAAATTGCAAAAAAGTCCAGAAGAATAATACCTAGAAGTAGTAATCAGGTTCATTGTAAAGAGCTATGTATTCAGAAAATTACATTCCATGCTGCATAAGTGAGCACATGCTACCAATCTATGGTGCATATCAGGGATAACTTGCTAACTATTCCACTAACAGTTCTCTACATAATCATAGAACAAGAGACAGGATATTTACCAAAGAAAAACAAACAAAATGCTCAAGACTGTATTTTCTGTCAGGGAATAAAATTATATAATAAACTCCCCAAAGAAATGAAAAACATGACAAATGCATCTGCTCTAAAACGTAGCTAGAACATTCATTGTATGGGGTGTTCAAAAAGTCTCTCTGCAGTGCCGTATGATTGTTAGCTGTGCGTGTCATATGCCGCAGTGAATATACCGAAATGAAACTCAGTGAAATTCAAGTTATTAATTTATTGAATATTAATTTTTACTTACAAAGTTTCACATTAAATGTTGAAAGTGTCCCCCCTGTTGTTGAATACACAATTCAATTTGTCTAATCATGTTTCCAAACACAAGCTGTAACATTTCCTCTGTAACAGAAGAAGTGAAAGTGGATATTGCAGTTTTCAATTCATCGATGGATTTTGGATGGTGTTTATAGACAGCTGCTTTCACTGCACCCCAGAAGAAAAAGTCAGGTGGTGTTAGGTCAGGCGATCGCGGAGGCCAAAGTCCCTGTGATATTATGTGATCACCAAAAACATCAGCAAGCAGTGACATGAAACATGAGCTGTATGCGCTGTTGCACCATCTTGAAAATAACCGTTCAGTATTTCGCTTAACACAAGTTATCCTATGAATGAGTACAGAATGTCACTGCAGTATCATTGTGCGTTTATTGTTCCGTTGCAAAATATGGGAACCACAATCATACGCCATGCATGGCTAACAATCATATGGCACTGCGGGGATAATTTTTGAACACCCTGTATAATAGGGACCAACCAAATGAGACAGTGCAGCTGCACCTCATATTTTGGGAAAATGTGACACACACTGTCTGGCCACCTTGATATGGGTTTTCCTATATCACTTTGGGCAAATTCCAGGATGTTTTCTTCATCAAGGTGCCAGCCACATGTTCTATCCTTATAGAGCATTCTTAAGTATTCTGTGTGTATCTGTATATTGAAGTATTGATTTTTATCATTGTGAGAAGATCCTTGGATGAAGTAAATAAATCACAAATTTCAGCTCCAACAACAGTAGTGCCTCCTCACTTTAGGGGAGCAAGTAAGATATACACTGTCATCAGTGCACATGGCACCAAATGCGACTAACAGAACAGATCCAGATAAAGTAGAAGAATTTAGGGAAAACTAGGAGGAGACACTCTCCAAGGTTCCAATGATGAATGTTATGATACTTCTTGGAGACTTTAATGCTCAACTTGGGAAAGAAAGAAAATTCAGAAAGATCATTGAGAGCTACTCAACCCACAACAGGACTAACCAAAATGGTGACTGTCTGGTGGATATTTGTGAGAGTTTTGATCTAACAATGAAACTAAAGCACGTAAACATATTCCAATAAAAGAAAAAAATCCAGAGTTTTGATCTAATAACAAAACTAGTGACACTTAAACATCTTACAGTAAAAGAAAAAAAAATGGGGATCTTTCAGAGCTCTAGTAGGAGAGTTCCTGTTTGATCATGTGTCGACCTGATAAATGCAAAAAGATTCGAAATGTCAAAGTCCTGAGGGATGCAAACTTAGATTCAGATCATGTTCTTTCCAAAATTAAGTTCAAGATTGTACCAAGAGACAAGCAAATTAAAATAATTATGCATATAATGAAGTTTGATACGGAAAAATTTATAACTGGCAAAAATTTTAAGATGATCTTAAATTAGAAGAAGCAAGAAGGATGGGAACAGTTAAAAGATGCCCTGATTGCCATTGCAAAGGGAACAGTTCACCTGGAGAAAAGGAGGAGATGTGCATGGTGGCCTACCGAATGAGGTTGTAGCGACAGTCAACTGCCAGTAACTTCACCGGCGAAGCGCAGAGTAAACGGTCTTTGGAGACTCGAGCTTCTTTGGCAGTCCCGTCTGCGACTTGACTAGTGATACACGTGTCGTGAAATTGTGCATTGTTTTTCTTGTGTTTCTGTAAATATACGAACCGTAATAAAAGTGTCTTATCGTAATAAGTTGGAGTTTTCGGTGCGTGGTCCGTCACTATAGCCATAAAAATCCACAAGGTAATGCAGCCATAGACTGTTGAGAAATATAGGTTGATTGGTTTTCTCAGAAAACTAAGGAACTTCCAAGAATGAAAGAAAAACACTTCCAAAACTATTAGGAATCTGAAGAAAAATATGAGAAGGAGCACTTAACTCAAATAGAAGGGAACTTCTGCACTTAACTCAAATAGAAGGAACTTCTGCACTTAACTCAAATAGAAGGGAACTTCAGAAAGAACTGTACATGAGACTTCTATAGAACATTAAGGTTAACTTAAGCAGATATGATCCACTAAACTCAGCTTATGAACAAAGAAGAAAAGATAGTGTATGATGACATGGAAAACAGTCAGATCTTGGCCAGATACTCTGAAGTGCTCCTAAACTGTGGAGAAACATACGAGGAATTCAGCTAGAACAAGAATAACCGAATCCCAATTCAGAACTACCAACTGTAGAAGAGGTTAGAAACATCATAAATATCTTGAAGAACAATAAAGCTTCTAAGAAAGATTATTGCAAAACTCTTCAAGTATGTCAACAAGGTTAATCATTCAAGTGATGTACTATGAGTAATATTTGGTAAGAGGAGCAGCTATCAGAAGGATGGATCTTGGCATGAGTACATACACTACATGAAAAAGGAGATAAGTCAGAGCCTGAAAACAAGGATTTCATGCTCACTTTCACAGGCTAATAAAGCCTACGATTCAGCAGACAGACCAAAACATTTCCAAATTTTGAAGGAGATGAGCTGGGATAGAAAATCCAGTGAACTAATTAAACAGACCTTAAGCAACACAACATCCAAGGTCAAGTTCAGAGGAAAGCTTTCAGAGACCTCTAGGATCAAAACAAGAGTCAGTCATAAATTTAAGTACATAGACATTCATAAATTTTGCCTAGAACAGCATATGGAAGCATGTGCAACAGAAGTAGAATTTCACAAAAAATCCTTCATAACATTAAATGTATATCAAGTACCTGCAGGTAACTTTAATCTGTTCGTAAACCACCTTGGAGCTGTACTGGCCAATTTAACAACCAAAAACTGGTGATTTCAATGTCGATTTCCTTAAAGACTCTCCCAATAAGAACTTATTTGAGTTAGTAACACTATAATTCAACTTAATTTCCACTGTAAAGTTCCCCACTAGGGTAGCCAATTGCTCTCAAACAGCCATTGATAATATCTTTATAGAAAAATCCAATGAGCAAAATTATATTACAAAACCAATAGTCAATGGCCTCTCAGACCATGACATGCAGTTCCTTCTGTTAAATGTGAACACTCAACAGGATATAAAATCTGTTAAATCTGAGCTCAAGAGGGTAACCAATAAGCCAAAAATTGATTATTTTAGGACACTCCTTAGAGACATTCACTGGACTGATGTTTACAGTGCTCATGGCATGAATGAAAAATATAACACTTTTGCTAATAAAGTGCTTACGTTATTTGAACACTGTTTTCCCCAAAAACTTACCAAGGTTAGAGCAAAGTCTACAAAGAAGCCATGGATTACTCAAGGAATAGGGGTATCTTGTAAAACAAAAAGAAAACTCTATCTGTCAATCTGAAACAGTTCCAATGTTGATGCTACAGCACATTGCAAGAAATACTGCAAAATATTAAAGACTGTAATACGGACATCAAAGCAAATGTATTACAATGAAAGATAGTCATATCAGATAACAAAATAAAGACAATATGGGGTATAGTGAAGGAGGAGACCGGTGGAACCAGACATGAAGAGGGACAAATAGCATTAAGAGTAAATAATACATTGGTGACAGATGTGTATAGTGTTGCAGAACTTTTTAACAAACATTTCGTAATTGTTACTGAAAAGATGGAGTTGTCAGGTTCTGTAGATGCTGCTATGAAATACCTCAGACCAGACATTTCAAGTAACTTCCATAATATGAATCTGACCCACACTACCCCAGCAGAAATAATGTCCATCATAAAATATTTAAAATCAAAAACATCTAGTGGGTATGATGAAATATCAACAAAGCTAATTAAAGAATGTGATTCTGAGTTAAGTAACATATTAAACTATGTGTGTAACCAGTCATTTATCAGTGGAATATTTCCTGAATGGTTAAAATATGCTGAAGTTAAGCCACTGTTTAAGAAGGGAGATAAAGAAATAGCATAAAATTTCCATCCAATTTCACTTTTGCCAGCATTCTCAAAAATTTTAGAAAAAGTAATGTACAATCGGCTTTATAACCATCTTATCTCAAATAACATACTGTGAAAGTCACAGTTCGGATTTCTAAAGGGTTCTGATATTGAGAAGGCTATCTACACTTACAGTGAAAATGTGCTTAATTCATTAGATAAAAAATTGCAGGCAACTGGTATATTTCGTGATCTGTCAAAGCCATTTGACTGTGTAAATCACAATATTCTTTTAAATAAATTAGAATATTATAGTGTTACAGGAAATGCTGAAAAATGGTTCAAATCTTATATCTCTGGCAGGAAACAAAGGGTGTTATTAGGAAAGAGACATGTATCAAGCTATCAGGCATCATCCAACTGGGAACTAATTACATGTGGGGTCCCACAAGGTCCCATTTTAGGGACCTTACTTTTTCTTGTGTGTGTCAATAACCTTTCATCAGTAACATTACCAGATGCCAGATTCGTTTTGTTTGCCGATGATACAAACATTGCAATAAATAGCAAATCAAGTGTAGTCTTAGAAAGATTAGCTAATAAAATATTTTTGGACATTAATCACTGGTTCCTAACCAATTCCTTGTCACTAAACTTTGAAAAAACACACTACATGCAGTTCAGAACTTGTAAGGGGTGTCCCACGAGTATAAGCCTAACATATGATGACAAGCAGATAGAAGAAGTGGACAGTGTTAAATTCTTGGGATTAGAGCTTGATAATAAATTCAACTGAGAAAAGCACACCACAGAACTGCTGAAGCGTCTTAACAAATCTATATTTGCAATGCGAATTGTGTCAGGCATAGGGGATATAAAAATGAAAAAGCTGGCATACTATGCTTACTTTCATTCCATAATGCCATATGGGATTATTTTTTGGGGTAATTCATCAAGCCAAGCTAAAGTTTCCCGGGCACAAAAATGTGCAGTAAGAGTTATATGTGGTGTGAACTCAAGAACATCCTGCAGAAGCCTGTTTAGGGAACTAGGGATACTAACTACTGCTTCCCAATATATTTATTCTTTAATGAAATTTGTCATTAAAAATATATCACTTTTTCAAACCAACAGCTCAATTCATGGAATCAATACTAGAAATAAGAATAATTTTCACAAGGATTTAAAGTCACTTAGTCTTGTACAAAAAGGTGCGCATTATTCAGGAACACACATTTTCAATAACTTGCCAGCAGCCATAAAAAGCTTAACAACCAATGAAATTCAGTTTAAGAGAAGCCTAAAGGATTGGTGGCCAACTCCTTCTACTCCATTGATGAATTTCTCAGTAGAACCAACTGATTTGTGTGTGTGTGTGTATATATATAAGTACAATATAACTTCTGAACAATTTCAGTGCAGTAATGTGTTCATTGTAAATAAGTGTGTGTGTGTGTGTGTGTGTAAGTACACTCTAACTTCTGCACCATTTCAGTGCAGTAATATGTTCATTGTAAATAAGTATTATAGTAGTTGTATTACACGTTTATTACTTATAAATAAATAAACTTTTTTATTTTAAATTCAGTGCATTAGTATTTCTAAAATGATTCTTTCATATAGTGTTCATTAAAAATGACAATCATTCCACTTGGAACCTGTGGAATGGTACATTAGCTTATTTGTTTAAATTGTAAATATTTTTCATGTATTGTTGTTTTTCTGACATGTTCCACATCCTGGAGGACCTCCTCACTACGGATCAATTGGAATGAAAGTAAATCTAATCTAATCTAATCTAATCAGGGGGACAGACTGTCTCCTATGTTCCTTAAATTAGCACTTTGATAAGGTGATCGGGGAGTGGTGATAAGAAGTGAAAGGGGAAGGTGGAATATGACTGGGGCGCAAGAAAAAAGGAATACGATTATATTGTCTGCCATTCACAGATGATTTTGTCAAAATCATTGGAAAAGGACGTTAACCAAACCACACAAGTAAATTGACTAATGGCTAAAGCAGGCTTACAGATCTCTGTTGTGAAGACACTGTATGTGACCAACATCAACATACGTCCTACATAGATGGCAATAAGAGATTGGAAAATCCCAAAGGTGAAGAATTCACATCCTTAGAAGAATGAACAGAAACTCGTCTGACAGAAAAATAAGTGCTGTGAGCATGAATAAACAGAATTAATTTAACATACAAAATAACTATGTACATCTAAAAGATGAAGAATCATTTGATCAATACAAAACTGACCCCTTACCAGGCAGTATACACCTTGAAGCCTTATACACAACTGAGGTTCAAAAGCTAGTAAGAGTAGCATTATGTGAGAGGCTAGAAGATGTGGAATGAAGGATTCTCAGAAGGTTATTGTGACCTCAAAGAACAGGAGACAGCCAGTATAGAAGATGTACTGTATATCTAGATACAGGGAACCATGGACCAGCAGCATCAGGTTAAGAATAATCATGTCCTTCACACACATCCTTAGAATGGACTAAGGGAGGTTGACAAATTGGATAATGCAGTATCAGCATTGACCTACACCACATAAATAGAATATGCATAGCATATAATGGATGAACTAAACTCTTTGTTAGTTCGAATCTTGTCAAAATTATTTAATGACAACTAGAATCAACAAACACTTAACATGACAGCAAAGATAAAAAAAATAACATCCACCAAAGAAACACGTTGCACACACTGACATCACGTCACGCAAGAGCTTGAAAAAATATTACTGCCATACAGCCCCTTCCCCATTAAAGTGCAGAGCCCCTGGGATGTCTTTATACTCGAATTTAATCCAATGGCTGGCTCTTGTGCACATCAGATGTGTCAGGAGTGGTGATGCTATTTTTTGTGGTGGTGAAGAATCCACCAGTTGTGGTGCTGTTTCAGATGACATGCTAGGAATCCTTTTATTTCATTCTGCATTTGCTGCATCTTGATCCACAGGTGCAGCGTCTGAGGTTGGTATGTGTAAAACCCATACTGGCTTGACATGATACCTTCATTGAAATGCCACTGCACAATATGTCCATGGTGTGCTTGTCTCTACTCAACACGTGGAAAGGGACAATACATGGTGACTTTGGGTGATTGAATCAGTTCATAACATTACATGAGAGCAATCATGTAAGTCTTTGTGTACCAACACCTTACGAGTGCCATGATAGGAAGCTGGTGGGCAACAGTATTCATGCAGTCATGCTGCACCCACTGCATGAGGTCCTCTGAGTTTGGCAGTGAGGTTGGTACTAAATAGTCTGCTGATCTCCATAGTGGTTCACTGTAAATCATTTCAGCCAGTGATGCACCAATGTTGGGTTTGCGAGTTGTCTGCAGATCTAATAACACTAACAACACTTCCATCCATCTCACTTGATGACACATCAATGTGGTTTTCAGAGTCCTGTGCCACCATTCCACCATAGCATTACTGATGGGATGACAGCTAGTCATGTGGTGGCATTGGAAACTGCACATTTTGCCCTGCTCTAAGAACAGTGTGGTTTCGAACTGACATTCTTGATCAGTCACAATGTGGAGGGGACATACAAAACATGTGATGGATGTATACAGAAACATCTTCGCTGTAGTTTTGGCTTATATATTGGCTATTGCAATTTCTTCTGCCCACCTTGTACACCTCTCTATGACCGTAAATTAATTACCTGTTACCCTCTGACTGTGGAAGAGGTCTGACTGGGTCCACATGAACGTATATGAATCTAGTAGAGGTACCTTGAAAATTTCCAGTATAAGTACGTAAATGTCGGCCCACTTTACTGTGCATGCAAGAAATACAGGAACGTACCCAAAGGTGTGCATCTCTTTTCATACCAGGACACATCAAGCTATCTGTTGGCAACTTGATTGTAGTGTTGGCTTCTGGGTGTGAAAGGCTCTGACCACTAGTGAATGCCATCTTTCAGAACTTCTATGAAATGAATGGTCTTGGCTTGCCTTGGGAAATGTCACACTACAGCTTCAGCTTAGGCACTGGAATTTCTTTGAACTTCAGACATGTAGACAGGTTGTTTGACAGTTGTTGTAGTTCTGAATCCACAGTCTGTTCCACCATGAGCTTATCATAGTCTGAAATCCCATAAATACACAAAAATAGTCAGCCACTAAATTCTCTATACCTCTTACCGGTACATGGCGTATGTCTGTCATAAACTGTCTTACAAACTCAATATAATGGAGCTGTCTTGACGAACACTTATTACTAGCATTTTTAGAGGTCGATGTTATAGGTTTGCTGTTTGTAAACGTGGTCACTGATCTAGCTCCTATTTGTAGGCAGAAATATCCAACTGCTTCATTCATCCTCATATATACTCCACTTCTGTTATGGTGCTTGTATTTTATTGGAGAAAAACTGCAGTGGCTGTCATTGCTCTTCTACATGTTGGTAAAGTGCTGCACCAGTTGCTGACTGACTCACATCTGCAATAATAACTACCTGTGTGTAGTGAACTGGGTGAGAAAGCAACACTGCCTAGCTGAGGCTTGACTGTAGATCACTAAATGCTTTGTGCATTTCTGCTGTCCACTTAATCGGTCACTGACCCTTGGTCTCAGGTCTCTCGAGTGTATTGGTGGGTGGTGCTTGCACCATAACCATTGCTGGCAGTTGATGTCAATAACAATTTATTACTACCAGATATTGTTTCAGCTCTTAGTAGTTTGCTGGCTTCAGCAGAGATTGTATCACTACAATCTTCTCTGGTAGAGACAATATATCTCCTGACAACACACTGTGTCCAAGAAAAGTGACTTGGTTCTTGTGCATGACACATTTATTTTCATTTAACACCACTCCATGGTCAAAGCCTGCGAACTTGACACAGATGCTGTTCATGCATTTGAGTATCTGGCAAGAATGCCAAAATGTCATGAAGGAAAGCAAAACAAAATACCAATCCTTTAATCAGTTCATCAAGAAAATGCTGTCAAGTCTGTGCTACATTCTTAAGGCCAAAAGGCTTAAATAAAAACTGGAGTACCCCAATGGCATAATCACTACCGTCTTCAGAAAATCTCTTGGAGCTATTGGTATCTTGTTGTATGCTTTCTTGTAGTTGAGAAAGCAAAAAGTTTTTGCACCAGCCAGAGCACATGTGAAGTCCTGTGTGTTAGGTACTGGGTATCTATTTGAGATGGTCCTCAAGCTTAATGCCCAGTAATCCCCACATGGCCTCCACTATCTGTCCTCCTCTCACATCCAAGTTATGGGCTAAGATCACAGGCTATCTGACTGGTGAATCACTTCCAACTCTAACATTTCTTTGAAAATTGCCTTTGTTTCTTTCAGCTTCTCTGACACAATTCTCCATGCTTGATGTGAGACTGGTTGTCTTTACATGGTAAGGATAAAGTTTATCATACTATGTTTAATTTCTTTGCAGTGAACCTATTTAGTCAACTCGTCCATTGTTCCTGGTCATCCAAAAGTTTATAGTTTTCCTCTTTATTACTTAGCTCCTCAGATACAGAGATGCCAGTGATCTGAAGCTTATCACAAGTTGCATGCGCTTTAGCACCTGATATTTTACTGTTGTCTGTCAGATTTAAACATTCTCCCTGTAAGTTGACTATCAGTGCAAAATGTGATAGAAAATGGTGACAAGCGCCCAGTATAGGTTCTAATACATCAGTTACCACAAAAGACCATGTAAATCGTTTGAAGAAACCCACATCAATCCTGCATATTTTATGTTCATACATGTTAATCACACAGTTATCACTGCATTCAAACATGACTGTACATCTCCCTTGTTGCATGGTGCTTGGCTCACAGAAAACAATCTGATGTCTGACCTGGTATCCACCAAAAGCATTGTGCCCATATATCTGTCTAATATATACAACCTCTTCAAAGCAGAACTAGATGTATGTATTGGCAGCTGCTGTTGCTAACATGACAACACTGTACTGTGACTGTAAGTACCTTGGTTCGTTGAGTAGGAGCACAGCGATGTGCATCTTGCAGCATCTCTTCCAGAATGTTGATGGTATCAACACATTTTAGGTACATCCCCTTGCTGGCTTTGTGTCTCACATCTAGACAGATTTCTCCTCTGATTAATGCTGACTTGTCATCACAGTTGCATGCACAGATGTGTTCTCAGGTCCTCTGTTGTTGCTTTTAAATCTGTAATCTCATTTGAAATGTTTGTTGCATGTTGTGGTGTGACTGCAGCACAGTTTATCATTGTGGTTCCTGTTTTGTCTTCCTGACCATGGTGGTTACCATACACAGAATCTGTCGAGTGTTGCTGTTGGCTCATGTCTCTCGTAGATTATGTCACAGCAAGTAATAGTTTGTCAGCTGATCTTTCCTTGCATATGGCTAGTGCAGTAATTACTTGTGCTGAAAGCTGTTGTTGCCAAACATGTAACAGTAACTATCTACCAGGCTGTATAAATGTCGCCAGTATTCTGATGGGCTCCTGTCTCCCCACTTCTCTTGGTGCAGTACCTGCCTGACTCTGATGTCAACTGACTTCATGCATTGAGAAAATAGTACTTCTTTCAGTCTGCTGTACGCTTCTGCTATAAGGAAGTTCACTTTAGATTAGATTAGATTAATTGTTCATTCCATAGACCCATAAAAGAGGGAATCCTCCTGGGTGTGGAACACGTCAGATAACGTCCAATATTAAATGCCAAGGTCTGGTGGTCGAGGCCACTTATCATCAAAGTGAAATTCTCATGATCATTGACAACTCTCTGTTGTTGAAATATATTTTCCATTACTGTGAACCACATATGTGGTTGGGAAGGCATAAATGAATGTGCTCGTAACTGAAGCCATTGAGTGGGTGAATTGCTGCAGATAGATCCATTGCTGTTTCTCACTGTGGTCGTTCTGTAGCGATACTAACCATTTCTGATGATGTTACCTTACTGGGTTGTGCTGACGTTGTTGAACCATCATTTCTTTGGTCTGACATATGCTTAAAATACATATCTTCTGAAAGATGTACCTGAAAGGTTTGTGTTTCATTCTGAAGCCTGCAAATTTCTTCCATCATTGGACAGTATCATTTGCTGTCATTTTTCATTGTTCCAACTGCTTAGGCTTGCCATAGGCTTATGCCTATCAATGAAATGTCTGAAAATCCTTAGTTGTAGGTCCCTAGTTATGTAGGAAGTGACCTATACCACATAAATAGAATACATGTAGCATATAATGAATGAACAAAACTCTTTATTAGTTTGAATCTTATCAAAATTACTTAACAATAACTAGAATCAACAAACACTATTAGAAGTTACATAACATGATGGCAAAGAGGAAATACAACATTCACCAAAGAAAAGCCTTGTGCATTCTGATATCACATCGCATGAGTGCACGAAAAAATATCACTGCCACAAGTTTCTTGTGAATGAGAAAATCAAAATACATTGAACTCAAGATGTACAAAGGGATTTGGAAGAAATAAAATTTCAGGAAACAGATTTATAGCAGGGTGATTTTCAAATAAAAAATTTAGGCTGTCACAGGTTTCAAGGACAGAATTAGATCTATTGCAAAAACTTCATGGACAGTTCGCGAAGATGGTTGCAAAGTATATGAAAGAAAGAATATTGGACAAGGATAAAGATTAGAAGAAACAAGGCTGACTTGAATTAAATCAGATGTTCAAAAAGAAAAGATAATGAAGAAACAACAGTAACAAGAGCTACTTCATTCTCCCTCCCACAGCTGCTAGAGATGACTGTGTCGTCATAAATTTCAGTAGTGTCTGAAAATACTATATAATATATGCCACAACAAAGTAATTACTATTTCACAATCATCACTGCATTACATAGAATTATAATTATCACATCTATTGCTGAATGTGCCACAAAATGTCTTTGGCTGGCATGATAACTTTTGTTGAAATTAATTAGAGTTCTTCTGTTGTGAGCTGCATTATTTCTTACACTATTCTTTTTCTTTTTTTTCTTTTTTCTTTTTTTTAAGTATGTCATACTTCAATTTTAAATGCAATGATTTGAGCACTGAAAATCTGACATGCTTTTTCTCATGTTTTATTCTGAAATTTGGAATCCCTTGACTGACACTCCATTAATGGTCAAACAACAAATACCTGATCTGTGTTTAATTGACTTCAAGATACAGCATTGTGTTGCATGTACATGAAGCTTTCAAGCTTGATAAAATGTTTTTCATACTCTTTTGACGTGATGTGACAATATTAACTCTCTTACTTTCTCCAAGTTTTCATGAGGCCCAGTATGACATCCACTAGTCTCAGAGTGTCTTTGCAACAAATGACATTGGCTGCTAAACATGACAGTCAGACAACCATAATACTCCAAATTCTCCACTAGTAAACTAGACAAAGAGGCATGGTATCACATTTCAAGTAGTGACTTGAAACATTCACCTTAGGGCATGAATGTGTATGGAAATTGTGCCTCAAATTTACAACAGATGACCGAGCAATGGACAGAGTTTAAATGTACTTAACAGAACAGTTCATGGTGGGAGATTCCTTCCATGGTATTCAGTGTCTTTGAAGAAATGTCTAAAGAAGTGGAGACCACTGGATAATAGGCATAAAACAAAGAACATGGCTGTATACATACAGAGATTCTAAATGGAACAAGTTTGGCTGTCGAAAGGACATTGCATGAAACCATCAGTGACTAACAGCAGAATATCAGTGATAGACTCTCCCAAAATCCAAAGAAAGTCTCATAATATATAAAAGCATCAGTGGCACCTAAGTCTGTGTTGTTCCAGACACTCGTTGTTGACATAGGAGCTGAAATTGAGAATATTATAGCAAAATCAGAAATATTAAACTTGGTTTTCCTATGTCCCTTTACAAAGGAAGACACAGGAGTGTTGCCCAGTTTACTTCACACTACTGCATGTATAAGCGATATAGATGTTAGCGACAATAACTTTGAGATACAGCTGAAATTGACAAGGTCTCAGGATCTGATGGAATTGCTATCAAATACTAAACTGAATTTGCCACTGGTTGTCCTTTCTTTTATCCAATATGTATCATAAATCCTACAGGCAAACAGTTCTCAGTAGATGGAAGGAAGCACAAATCACACCCATCTAAAGAAGGGTAGTAAAGGTGCTTCCCAAAAAAAATACTATCCAGTATCATTGAACAGAATGACATTCTCCATGACATTCAGCATGGATTCTAAAAATATTGCTCATGTGAAACCTAGCTTACACTTTCTTCGCGATGTCTGAAAGCCGTGAATCACAGTAATTAGATACTGTGGTCAAATCACAAGGAGTCCACAGTCAGAGGGGCAAGGGGCATTTTAAAAGCAAAGTGCTCTGTGATCGTGCATAACACAATTAGCGAAGTCCTTGCAGCAAGCATCAGTCACCTAATTGTTAATGTAGTAAATGGGCAAATGTCAGGAGTTAAGGCCATGGTGTTGACACCAGCTGACATGCCTAGTAGTTGCTGTGACTTCTCCTGCAGTGAGGATAGTAGATGCAGTATTTCTTGACTTACAAAAAGCATTTGACTCAGCACCACACTGACGCCTATTAAGAAGTGTATGATGTATGATCAGGTGGGGTATCAAAAGAAATTGGGGTCCAGATTCATGATTTCATCTTAGGGAGAATACAGTATGTTATTTTGGATGAAATGTCATTAACAAAAATAAAAGCTTCTGGAGTGCTCTAGGTAACTGTGTTGGAACACTTACTGTTCATGTTTTTCAAGTTACGGGAGTAGTGTAGCGACAATATTAATAGTCACCTCAGACATATTCCAGATGATGCAGTACTACCTAAAAGAAGCTGTGTAGATATTCAGTCAGATCTTAATAAGGTTTCAAAGTGGTGAAAAAGATTGATAGCTGGCTTTAAAAATTCAGAAATGTAAAAATGCGCACTTTAAGAAATGAAAAAAAAAAGTAGTATTTTGTGACTGCAGTATCAGTGAGTCACAACTGGACCCAGTCAGCTCAAACAAATATCTGGGTATAACAATTTGTGAGGATATGAAATTGGAAGACTATGTAAACTCTGTTGTATTTAAAGCAGGTGCCGACTATGGTTCATGTGTGGGATATCAACCCAAAATCCTCTACAGTGCTCTCCTCAAAGAACTAAAAACAATACCAAAACTGTACATATTTAAAAGAGAATTAAAAAACATGTTATTGAGCAATAGTTTTTACAGTATTGAAGAGTTTGTGAATTGTTGACAATAAAAGCGCAGTTAATATTTCCCTGACATAATAAATATGTGTAATTGCTCACATTTAAATACTTGCTGTTTCTATGAAAGTGTGAAACTGTTAATGTAAGAATGTAAATAATGTTTGATGTGAGAATCACAATTTTTTTTTTTTTTTTTTTTTTTTTTTTTTTTTTTTGTACGTTGTTATCCTACTTGTATATTTTTATGTTAATGTTCTAAAAGTTCTATTAAAATTGTAATGTCTAAGTGACAAGTAAATTCAATTACAAATTTTCATGTATATGTATTTTAAATTGTAATGTTTATTGACAAGTCCTATATCATTTCGATGATGTACTACAAGGACGCTAATAAATTGAATTTAATTGAATTACCAAAATACAATAAGTCTGCATATGAAATTACCTACAAAACAGCTGTGCAACCCATTCTTTGATATTGCTCAGTTTTGTGGGATCCAAATCAAATCGGACTAACAAGGGGTATTGAACATATACAAAGAAGAGAAACAGAAATGGCCTCAGATTTGTTTAACCCATGGGAGAGCATCACTGAGATGCTGCAAAATCTGAACAGGCAGACACTTGAAGACAGATATTAATTATCCCAAAAAGCCTGCTTACACAATTCAAGAACCAGTTTTGACTAAGGAATTTATTATAGCCTCTTATGTATAACTCCCATATGGGCTGTGAACACAAGATTAATCTTATTACAGTATGCACAGACACATTTATGCAGTCACTCTTTCCTCACTTCACAGACAAGTGGAATGGGAAAAAAACCTTAAAATATGGTACAATGGAATGTATCCTCTGCTGTGCACTTCACAATGGTATAGAGTATGGACATAAACAAAATTGATGCAAGAAACTTACTTGCAATGCTGGGGATCAGAAATGTAAAGAGTTCTAGTTCTAGTCTGAGACATGGAAGTGCATGGAAGTGGTTTTCACAAAGGAAACTGTCAGACATAGGGTTAAAGCATTTGCATTTCATAGCAATAATCCATCTCTAATGACAGCGCTTGTGACATTCACCTGTTTTATTTCCTCGTTGATTGTCACTGTTCACACCCCCAAATAACACACATTTATATGACCAGTTCACTAATGGTAAATGTTGGTAAGCCTAATTAATAGTTTGCAGGCATATGTCAGAAATCTTATCAAAACTACAGTACATACGTTTTTTTTTCTTTTTTCTTTTTCTTCTTCTTTTTTTAACTTCCTACTTACATGAACTGACCATATGAAAATCCCCATACAAAATATTTACTTACAGTGTATTGTACAATGGCATAAAATACCTACAAGTTATACTTTTAATAAAAATTAGGCCTCTTCATCATAAGTAATGTCCCTTTTGGGTAAACAAGGATTACATACTAAGATACATATCACTTTATACAAGTTCTGTCTTGCTTAAAAAAATAAATCGTCATGGGTTGCAAAAAGTTAAATTATACTACACCTTGAAGTTCATTTTTAGACAGAATATTTCACTTGTTCAATGTTCAGTATTTTTCACAAGTACTTTTACACTTTTAATCAGCTTTTGCACACTTTCTCACCAAGCTGTCCATGACTTCAACAGGTCCAAGTAGCAATTAGTAATGAAATGCACTAGTACATGAAAAAATTAGACAAAATATCCTGCTTTACTACCCTATTTTAGTACATTCATTTTTACTTCTAACTAAGTCCAAGAAAAATGTTTCACACTATAAATGATAGCCATTACATCATAAATAAATACATTACACAGTTCTCATAACATCACACTAATTAGCACTAAAATTGACTATAGTACAAAGGAGGGACTAGCAAAAATTTTAAATCAAGTGCATATTATACTACAAAACATCACTCTAGGTCATAACTCTTTCTGAAAGTGGTTAAACTTGAAAAATTTGGGTCTCTTTCCCAATTGGAAAATATCACTTTAGTATCTAAAATATGTACATTACCTCTAGTAAAAACTCAAAATGTGCAGTAGCATAGATTTACTAAACATTACAGAATGAAAAAAATAAGTAACCATCACATAACTGAATAACTACTCAAATCAAAATTAAGGGGATGGAAGATGTACCAAATCAAAGCCCCACTTCTCTGCTCAACACTGAACACTACTCTCATACAACCAGAAAATTAAATCCTCACAAAATGTTACCAAATAGTTAACCTGTCAGAATATTCACATCAGTCTAGCACCACAGTTATCAGTTAAGCAAAATTACTTTTCATTGTTACAGTATTACCACTTTAAGCTCATAATTCCTCCGAACACAAATAGATGTTTTCAGATAATCTATAGACCTAATGATGCAGCATTATATGGCTTGTACTTCACCAAAGTACTGCTTTTTCTGTTAAGCTCTCATTCCCAACTGCAGTGACATGAATTGCACAATTTACACTTGTCTTACTACTATCATTTACATTACCCTTACCTCTGATTACAGTACATTTATAAACAGGTGGTTCTTCATCACTACCTGCTCTAGTGCAAGCCAAAACTGGATCATTATCTAGTATAAATGGTTTGATCCAGAATTAAAATAATCTCCTCCATTTCTGTTACTTGAATTTCTGCTACCATTTCCGTTCCCATTCTGGCTATCCTCCATCCAACCATGCCTTGAAATTCTACTGTAATTTGTCCTGTTCTTCCTATTTATCTGAAATTCTCTCCCTGATTGATTATTGTCATCAAAATTCCTCCTATGATCTTCCACTGAGGGCTTCACCCTCTCCACTTTATCAACATAATTCAAGAAATCACTAATATTACCCCTAGGGGCAGGTACAAGCAATTCTCTAACTTTATGATGCAACTTAGTTCCTAAACCCATAATTACTGATTCACTACCTAGCTCTTTGTCCAAATATTTCAGTTTGTTTATCCAAAGTTGACAGAAACCTTTCACAGTACCTTTCCTAAAGTCAAATCTCTCTCCTCCCAAAAATTCACTCAAAATTCTCTACTGCTTCTATTTTGACCAATAGTCATCTAAAAATGCTTTCACAACTTTTCCATGAAGTACAGCTATCAGCTACCTGAGCTGCCCATCCATAAGCATCCCCTTTCAAAAAATCTCTCACAAATGACATTTTCTCTTTGTCGTTCCATGTTTCAGGCAAATCATTAAATTCCCTAATGAAATCCAGTGGATGCACTTCCTCATATGGTTCAAAAGTATTAAATTTCTTACAAATAACAAATGAAGGACTGTTTGGGATGCTACATACTCTATGCTTTAGATTTTGTACCTCTTCCATCTTTTTCTCCATTTCAGCCAATTTCGAATCTACATTTTTATTTAATTTTACCAGTTTTTCCTCTACCACTACTACACACTTGGTTTCTACCTCCATTTCTAAATCATTTTTAAACTGATCGATTTGGTTCACAAGTTCAACCCTGTTTTCAGCATAAAATTTCCTGGTTGCTTTGACTTCCTCTTTACACTGTTTTTCAGAAGCCTCCACCGTCCTACTACAGTCATTACAAAGCTTCTTTCTATCTTCTACATATTTACTACTCATTAATGTTAATTTCTCATTAGTATTCTGTACTACTTTCTTTATCTTTTCATCGCTATCTTTTCCTATTGCCTCAATCTTCTTATTTAATTCTGAAAGACTAGAGCTAACTACCTTAATTTCCTATTCAATTTCTTTCTTCAGTTCATCCCTTAAGCTAGTCATGTCAGTTTTAATACTACTAATGTCTACTTTCATACTACTAATGTCTCCTTTGTACATATACTACTCATAATTTGCCTTAACATCATTTCCAATTTTCTGTCTGCCATAAATTGTTGCCCTTGCTGGCTTTCATTACTAGATTCCTCCTCCTTAACCTTAACATTTTCATCCACTTCAGTACTGTTTTCGTCCAATTCGCTCACCTCACCATACACTGTAGATGACACTTTTATCATTTCATCTACAATAGGACTTTCATCCCCATCATTCAAAGTTATGTTCATGCCTGATTTATAACCACGATTGTCTTCAGAACCAGTTCCCTGTTGTCCATTCTCTCTCATCACACTGTCTTGTTTGTTAAGGCCACTCATTATGTATCACTTAATAAAATGGCTTTTGCTATGAAATTACCTTATTCTCATTCATTCATCTCCTGCTGCTGCTGTTGTTGTCTTGATTCATCGCCTATTCTCCCGGCGTGGCGTCTTGTTTACCTGAGTCCGATGTGTCCACCTGCATGCTGCTTGGCTGCTCCTGTACTCAGTGGCTGATTCCATAGAACCCACTTGCTGATTAGCTGCTGTCCTACTGTGGCCATGGAACCCATGCACTGACTGGCTGTTGTATCTCCTTCATTAAAACTGTACTGTAAACTGCTCTTGAGTTTACTGTTCGAATTTCACTAGTCCTAGTTTATTGTGCCCAATTACAATAGTCCTCACCTGCAATGTCACCATATGTGACGCTCGCCTGCTTTATTTCCTCGTTGATTGTCCTCAGTGTCGATGTACTGCATTGCTATACTGGCTGAAAAATGGGGGGTGGAAGTTCAACACTGACTACTTTAAATGATGTAGCCAACAGGTGCATGTTTGCATGTCACAGTTCTTCACTTTCACTGTTCACAACTCCCCAATATACACAGTTATATGGCCAGTTCACTAGTGGTAAATGTTGATAAGCCCAATTAGTAGTTTGCAGGCATACGTCAGCATAATGCTACAATAGTTTGCAGTTGAACACCTATGATAAGTAAATACCTAAGCACACAGTTCTTGCACAATAATACGGTACATATTGAACAGACACTGTCATTGTTTTAACACATGGACTATTTGTCTTACACTTATTTCATGGTCAACTTGATGCATTGTTGTTGATCTAATCAATACAGATTCCTCATTAGAAACTTGGCCGTTTATTTAGTTACACAAACAACACTTTTGACAAAACTGGCAACTACTTTGGAATTAATTAAGAGCTGGATTTGCTAACATGTTTTCGAACAGAGCCAAATAAATACTTAAAGAATGCTATTAGTTGTTCCTCCAAATGTTTATAATTAGTACAGAATTTATATTTGTTTATAATTCAATAACAGATTTAAGCTATGAAACAATTACCGATTTAATCCTATAGCAAAAGTATTAATTAGGAATAGTCAAAATAAATTAGAAAATCAATTACATACACAAAACTAAGCACAAAATTATATATGGTGTTATAGTCTTTAAAACTGAGGGTCAGTCTTTCTCTTTTATGAAAATGCAGTTTACACTCACCTATGTTAATGGTAATTAGTCAGAAATAAAAAATGAATTTTAAGGAGGTAGGTGGCAGAAGAGGAGGGGATGTAAAAATATACAAGCTTGCTTAGTCACACACTGTCACTAGGACATTAAACACCTTCATTCCTTCCTTCATAGCAATATTCTGTTTTATGTGCTTTCTTTAAGAGAGAATGCATATGTTTAATTGACACATACTGTCTCTTGTTGTTTAAATATGAATTAACTACATCTGAGTTATTTATTCCATAAAACTGCAGTTTGGCAAATAAGATGTCAAAGGGAATACAATCAAATGCCTTACTTAAGTCACGTAGCACAAGAGACATCATATTTGTGTTTTCAAATGCTGTTAATGTCTCATCCACAGTTTCAAGGACAATGGAGATAAAATTTTTCCATGTGTGAAAACCATGCTGACTATTGTAGAGGTGGTCATGTTTTTCAAAATAGTTACTAAGCTGTGTACAAGTTGAGTGGCTGAAATATTTTTAAAAAGTATTCAAACAATAGACACCAATTTGTAGTTCTGGTAGAGACACTTCTCACACTTTTGGAATACTGGAACAACTTTTGAAACTTGGAGCTGACAGAGAAAAATTCCAAATTTGTAATGGTTTGCAAACAAATGTGTTATTATTATTATTATTATTATTATTATTATGTAGGACTATAGGATTGATATCTGCAATTCTTCACTTTCAAGTGGTATGTTCCCACAGCAGCTAAAAACAGCAAAAGTTGTACCACTTTATAAAAAGAGTGAGCAAGAGCAGATGGTCAGCTATAGGCCTGTGACATTCCTGTAAGGCTTTTCAAAAATCACCAAAAAATTAGTTCTGTCACAATTAACTGTCATTTTTAATAAAAATAATATTATCTCAGGTTGTCAGCATTGCTTCAGGCCACAGTGCAGTACTGAAACAGCCAATTTTACCCTCATAAATCGTATTTTAAATGCAATGGAAAATCATAGAAATGTTTCAGGAATCTTCCTAGATTAACCAAACCCCTCAGTCTAAAAGAGCATGAAATTCTTTTAAGAAAGTTAGAGGGCTATGTTGTCAGATGTTTGCTAAGTGAATGGCTGAAATCATGGTAAGAAAATCACTCTCAGATAACAGAGATCAAACATATGTAAAAAAATGAACTCCAAACTTATTACTCAAAACTTTCCACTTTAACCCATGATTTACCAAAAGGCTCAACTTTTGGTCGTTTTCTCTTCTTAGTTTTCATAAATGACTTCCCTTTACGTGTTTGACACTCCAAAGCAGTCCTATTTGCAGGCAACACCAGTGTACTGATTGAAGGTGAAAATGAAAAGTTCTTAGTCTGTGTGCTAAAGTCACAAATCAAAAGATTTCAGAGTTGTTTGTGAGGAATAAGCTAATGACAAATCCTCAAAACACAGTCGTCATACATTCCACATGCAGCGAAATAAAAATCCATTAAAACCAAATATGTCAAAGGAAAACCAAAAAATTAACTGTCCCTGAAAGAAAATTTCTTGACATTTACTTACAAGACAATCTGAAATGGAATTCCTACATCACATTCTTAAATTCTAAACATCTGAAATGACCTATGCAATGACAATTATGTGGAACAATGCAAGAGCTGTAACAGTTAGAGTGGTGTATTATGCTTGCACATATTCATTTTTCAGGCAAGGCATCATATTCTGGGGAAATTCCCCTCACAGCATAACAACTTTCTAGAAACAAAAGAAGATTTTATGATAAGGAAAAATGCAAACAGCTGAAAATCTTGTAAACCATTCTTTAAAGAACATAGGATCCTACCCCTACCACGTACCTGCATACTTGAGGTTGTCATGTATGTAAAAAGAGGATGCTAAAAAATGAAAATGCATTTATTAAAAATAAAACTGTACATAAATACCATACAAAGTCAAATAGTGACATACACAGATATCATTGTTACACCACCCTGTGCAAGAAAGGTGTATATCCTCAGGACCAGACTGCCAAGTCACTTAAGGGGCTCCGGAAAGGCTCAAAATTATGAAAAGTTCAATTTTTACTTTTTGGCGTTTTCTGAATCTGCAGACTATTACCTTTTAATAGATATATAATTTATTCAATTCCGAAGACTACAACTATTTTTAAATTTTTTTTGAAATGTGTTCTACATGGGCGTGACCCACTGTGGCGCTGTTAAACTGCTGTCAAATGGTGTTATTATTAACGTCCGTGTTCGTCAGGTACATTTTAGTGATGTGAGATAAAGTATGTGTTGTGGCTAACCTGTGATGGTTCAATATATATCGCTGGTGTGATTGTCGATTGTTTCATGTTTATTTACTCTGTCGTTATCTCGAAAATATTCGTAATTAATTCTGTTTCTTGAGTCTCTGTTTTCTTGAAGTATAATAATAAGTAAAAGTAAAGTTATTAGAAATCCTCCATGGCCAGCACATTAGCCGTTACGAAAGTGTATTAATTTTCGCCCAGGCAGAGGCTTGGACCCAACACCCTTTGGTTGAAAACCTAACGCTCTACCGACTGAGCTATCGTACAGCTGCGTGATGAGCGAGTGATTCACATGTCGTAATTACTGGCTTATGGCTCCAATGGCGACTTCAAGGTGCAAGGTATTTAGAAATATGGGAATGAAGATAGGTTCTAACATGGTACGAGCGATGCTTGCGTTAGACAAGGAACGCCTTCGGGCTGCAGACAGGGCTGTAAAGAGTCTAGAAATACAAGCAAGAGTAAACAGGAGGAGGAACAAGAGGAAGCTGGAGGAGGAGTTTGCAGAGGATGAAGATAATCCATCCTATGGACCTGGAATGCACTAAAAAGTTAATCCAATCTTTGTCGCTCGATTCCCAAAACTTTTATTTTCTCATACTAATTACATGTTTTCTAAGGATCTTCCAGACATATTTGTTTCAAACTTTCAGTAAATGTTACACAGTACCTTCTGCATAATTTAACACAGCCTTTTTCCAAAAAACTGTATATTTTTGAATATCTAAATAAAAAATTGCAAAAAAATGTTGTGAATTTTCATTACAATTGAAAAAAAAATCATCTTTAATAACTGAACTAAAATTTTGTAAAATCCCTGTGTTAAGTTGTAGCCCATATTCCAATAAATAATCTGTAAAAAGTTCAACTTCCTACCTCAAATACTTTGTGAGGAAAGATGTAATTTATAAGCGTTATTTTAACATTGCAAGTATAGGGCGTTCCGGAGCCCCTTAAATGCTGTTAACCACACACATATCTTTAAAAAAATCTGTAACTTTATATCTTCTGGAAAATTGTTTCTACTCAGTACCACAGTATCTTCAAAACTGAATTTGAAAATATACTGCACATCTGATACAAAGAAGCTCTCTCCTGGAAAATACGTACCTACAAGCATTGAAAAATAAAAGTCCGAAAGTGCCAAATTGCATCAAGTGTATTTCATTGCATTGTATTATACGTTACATGTATCCCACGTTTAAAAAATCATGTAAAATGCCTGTGTTAAGTGTATTGTATTACATGTTACACATCTCCCACTTAACAAATTAAAAGCCTGAAGAGCATCATACTAAGCTGCTGCCAGCCCGCCTCCTTTGGGGCGGAATCGAAATTCAATAAAAAAATTATGTAAAATGCCCATGTATAGAATTTTCTCTGTTGTAAAATATGTTTCTGCAAACATCATGAAACTGACCCTAACAAATAATATTCAATGTAACAATGTTTAAACTAATGAAATTTTGTCCAGCATCTAGGGTATAATATATGCACCTCAAAGGTTTCAGTACATAAATAAATAAATAAATAAAAAGAGTATAGCAAATGGGAAACAGACAAAAGTGACATATTCATGTGGTGCCTAAATCAAAAAACTGTATATTAGTCACATTCAGAACACAGTCCACTTTAAAATCCAGGAAGTTCTGTTCCAAGCACATATGAGCAATTCTAACTGCCCTTCTGTCACAGTTCAGCACCATGAAATAATTGAGGCGTCATATCTTACACCACATCAGCAGTACAGAACAGTAACAATGTGGTGCACTGTTTTTTGCTTTACCTTTCATCCCACCTACAGTCATGTTTGTTTACTTTGTTTTTAATTTATTTAATGATTGACTGCAAAATAAATGTCATTGAAGGTAAACAGGTAATGTTGGTTGATGCAATATTAAAATATACAATTGACCTGACCTTTCTCATGATTCATGCTCAAGTTTGCTGTAATACGAGGGTAATCCCAAAAGAAAGGTCTCCTACTTTCTTATAAGTACATAGACCTGTTTATTTCTACAATGGTTTACATCAGTTTACAGTTTGAACATTTAGCTATTTTTTGACATAATCACCATTTCTGTTGATGCAGTTTTGTAGACACTGTGGCAGTTTTTGTATGCCCATGTCATACCAGCTTGCCGCCATGCTGTTCGGAAAGTTATGAACCTCTTCTTTCACCTCGACGCCAGGGCTGAATCACTTCCGGCCAAATGTTCTTTTGACCTAGGGAACAGGTGACAGTCACTGGGCAACAAGTCGGGACTATAGGGTGGGTGGGTGATTATGTTCCACTGAAACTGTTGCAGGAGAGCAACAGTTTGCAATGTGTGGGTGAGCGTTGTCATGGAGGATGTGTACGCCCTTGCTCAACATTCCTCTTTTCCGGTTCTGAATTGCCCGTTTGAGTTTTTTCAGAGTCTCACAGTACCTGTCAGTGTTAACTGTGGTCCCAGTGATTCAGCTCCAATGACGAGGTGAAAGAAGAGGTTCATAACTTTCTGAACAGCATGGCGGTGAGTTGGTATGACATGGGCATACAAAAACTGCCACAGCGTCTATAAAAATTCATTGACAGAAATGGCGATTATGTCAAAAAATAGCTAAATGTTTAAGCTGTAAACTGATGTAAACCATTGTAGAAATAAACAGGTCTATGTACTTATAAAAAAAGGAGATCTTACTGTTGGGATTAACCTCGTAACATCACATTTTTGGTATTATTTCAAAATATTTCAATATTGTTACTAATCAAATAACAATACCTTTTTCCCTCAGTCTACCAACAAACTGCAAAGCAGATATTATTGAAAACCCTATAAGGAAGGTGCTTTGTATAATTTTACATTACATTAATCATTTTTATAAATATTATCTCCCTTGCACTTACCTTGATAAAATCCTTGAGTTCTTCTCATATTCTACTACAGACATACGAAATTATCTTAGATGTAGAAGCAGTTGAAATGTGAAATAAGGACTTAAGACTAGTGCAACTTTCTCCAGTTGCTAAGAATCACAGTGGAAGTGCTGCCCTCTCTTCAACTTCTCTACTTCATTGATACGTTATATCCAGCTTTGCGATCTTCACCTCATTCACAGTGAGAAGTGAATGAAATTCAATTACTAACATATGAGTGACATTTTTGAACAGCACCAAGGCTGTAGTCCACTCTAGAAAAGATAAACCATCAAGTGTTTGACACACTTGTAAAAGTTCAGGCACCCACATTTTCCATAATCTGTGGCATTATTCTCAATTGGTTACAAACAATACAAGGTAATTCAATCTGAACATAAGTTTTTTCTTTGTGACTATAATGTATTGTATTTATTGGCATTACACAGCCTTCATATGTTTGCATGTTTTCTCTTTCATTCCCTCCTGTGAAAACACTTGTTTACAGGTAGAAGTGAATTATGTGAATAACTTCATGTTATTCAGTGAATCTTCATCCTCTTGTGTTTGATTCTCTTTACTCCAGTATCAACAAGGCTTATAGCTAAGAAAAAGCTTGTGCAATTACATTCACACCTTTGTAAACCAGGCTGAAAATGAAACATGTTCAAACACGACAATAAATTAGAGAATGCCCGAAGTCACTCAGTGTCTGCATAAGTTTCTTATCATAGCTTTATTACCAGTGAAATATGAAGTCAATTATCTTGTTGTTGTTGTGGTCTTCAGTCCTGAGACTGGTTTGATGCAGCTCCCCATGCTACTCTATCCTGTGCAAGTTTCTTCATCTCCCAGTACCTACTGCAATCTACATCCTTCTGAATCTGCTTAGTGTATTCATCTCTTGGTCTCCCTCTACGATTTTTACCCTCCACGCTGCTCTCCAATACTAAATTGGTGATCCCTTGATGTCTCAGAACATGACCTACCAACCGATCTCTTCTTCTAGTCAAGTTGTGCCACAAATTTCTCTTCTCCCCAATCCTATTCAATACCTCCTCATTAGTTATGTGATCTACCCATCTAATCTTCAGCATTCTTCTGTAGCACCACATTTCGAAAGCTTCTATTCTCTTCTCATCCAAACAATTTATCATCCATGTTTCACTTCCATACATGGCTACACTCCATACAAATACTTTCAGAAATGACTTCCTGACACTTAAATCTATACTCGATGTTAACAAATTTCTCTTCTTCAGAAACACCTTCTTTGCCATTGCCAGTCTACATTTTATATCCTCTCTACTTTGACCATCATCAGTTATTTTGCTCCCCAAATAGCAAAGCTACTTTACTACTTTAAGTGTCTCATTTCCTAATCTAATTCTCTCAGCATCACCCGACTTAATTCAACTACCTTCCATTATCCTCGTTTTGCTTTTGTTGATGTTCATCTTATATCCTCCTTTCAAGACACTATCCATTCCGTTCAACTGGTCTTCCAAGTCCTTTTCTGTCTCTGACAGAATTACAATGTCATCAGCGAACCTCAAAGTTTTTATTTCTTCTCCATGGATTTTAGTACCTACTCCAAATTTTTCTTTTGTTTCCTTCACTGCTTGCTCAATATACAGATTGAATAACATCGGGGATAGGCTACAACCCTGTCTCCCTCCCTTCCCAACCACTGCTTCCCTTTCATGTCCCTCAACTCTTATAACTGCCATCTGGTTTCTGTACAAATTGTAAATAGCTTTTCGCTCCCTGTAATTTAACCCTGCCACCTTTAGAATTTGAAATAGAGTATTCCAGTCAACACTGCCAAAAGCTTTCTCTAAGTCTACAAATGCTAGAAACATAGGTTTGCCTTTCCTTAATCTTTCTTCTAAGATAAGTCGTAGGGTCAATATTGCTCACGTGTTCCGATATTTCTACGGAGTCCAAAGTAACCTCCCCCCAGGTCAGCTTCTACTAGTTTTTCCATTCGTCTGTAAAGAATTCGCATTAGTATTTTGGAGCCATGACTTATTAAACTGACAGTTCAGTAATTTTCACATCTGTCAACACCTGCTTTCTTTGGGATTGGAATAATTATATTCTTCTTGAAGTCTGAGGGTATTTTGCCTGTCTCATACATTTTGCCCACCAGATGGTAGAGTTTTGTCAGGACTGGCTCTCCCAAGGCTGTCAGTAGTTCTAACGGAATGTTGTCTACTCCCATGGCCTTGTTTCGACTTAGGTCTTTCAGTGCTCTGTCAAACTCTTCACACAGTATCATATCTCCCATTTCATCTTCATCTACATCCTCTTCCATTTCCATAATATTGTCCTCAAGTACATCGCCCTTGTATAGACCCTCTATATACTCCTTCCACCTTTCTGCTTTCCCTTCTTTGCTTAGAACTGGGTTTCCATCTGAGCTCTTGATATTCATACAAGTGGTTCTCTTTTCTCCAAAGGTCTCTTTAATATTCCTGTAGGCAGTATCTATCTGACCTCTAGTGAGATATGCCTCTACATCCATACATTTGTCCTTTAGCCACCCCTGCTTAGCCATTTTGCACTTCCTGTTGATCTCATTTTTGAGACGTTTGTATTCCTTTTTGCCTGCTTCATTTACTGCATTTTTATATTTTCTCCTTTCATCAATTAAATTCAAAATTTCTTCTGTTACGCAAGGAGTTCTACTAGCCCTCGGCTTTTCACCTACTTGATCCTCTGCTGCCTTCACTACTTCGTCCCTCAAAGCTACCCACTGTTCTTCTACTGTATTTCTTTCCCCCATTCCTGTCAATTGTTCCCTTATGCTCTCCCTGAAACTCTGTACAACCTCTGGTTTAGTCAGTTTATCCAGGTCCCATCTCCTTAAATTCCCACCTTTTTGCAGTTTCTTCAGTTTTAATCTACAGTTCATAACCAATAGATTGTGGTCAGAGTCCACATGTGCCCCTGGAAATGTCTTACAATTTAAAACTTGGTTCCTAAATCTCTGTCTTACCATTATATAATCTATCTGATACCTTTTAGTATCTCCAGGATTCTTCCATGTATACAACCTTCTTTTATGATTCTTGAACCAAGTGTTAGCTATGATTAAGTTATGCTCTGTGGAAAACCTCAGATGGCTTCCTCTTTCATTTCTTACCCCCAATCCATATTCACCTACTATGTTTCCTTCTCTCCCTTTTCCTACTCTCGAATTCCAGTCACCCATGACTATTAAATTTACGTCTCCATTCACTAACTGAATAATTTCTTTTATCTCATCATACATTTCATCAATTTCTTCATCTGCAGAGCTAGTTGGCATATAAACTTGTACTACTGTAGTAGGCGTGGGCTTCGTGTGTATCTTGGCCACAATAATGCGTTCACTATGCTGTTTGTAGTAGCTTACCTGCACTCCTATTTTTTTATTCATTATTAAACCGACTCCTGCATTACCCCTACTTGATTTTGTATTTATAACCCTGTATTCACCTGACCAAAAGTCTTGTTCCTCCTGCCACTGAATTTCGCTAATTCCCACTATATCTAGGATTAAACTATCCATTTCCCTTTTTAAATTTTCTAACCTACCTGCCCGATTAAGGGATCTGACATTCCACACTCCGATCCGTAGAACACCAGTTTTCTTTCTCCTGATAACAACATCCTCTTGAGTAGTCCCTGCCTGGAGAGCCAATTGGGGGACTATTTTACCTCCTGAATATTTTACCCAAGAGGACACCATTATCATTTAATCATATAGTAAAGCTGCATGCCCTCGGGAAAAATTACGGCTGTTGTTTCCCCTTGCTTTCAGCCGTTCGCAGTACCAGCACAGCAAGGCGGTTTTGGTTATTGTTACAAGGCCAGATCAGTCAATCATCCAGACTGTTGCCCCTGCAACTACTGAAAAGGCTGCTGCCCCTCTTCAGGAACCACATGTTTGTCTGGCCTCTACGGTACGGCTATCTGTATCGCTGAGGCACGCAAGCCTCCCCACCAACGGCAAGGTCCATGGTTCGTATCTTATTCCACCAATGTGCACGGTCGAAAGCAGAACAAGAAATCACCATTTCAGATAATTGTTAACCATAGGGGGGCTGATAGAAACGTTTTGGTTAGCTATGAGGGCGCTTCGAAAAGTAAATTACATGTTATTATTACAGGCAAAGTAACTTTTATTCAATGTTGCACTACACTTCAAAGTGACACACATATATGACACCATTTTTCAACTAAGTCACTAAGTCTCCATAAACAGTTGTTGTAATGTTCTATCACTTATTCAATTCCTTGATAATAGAGGTCTGCTCCTTTGTGATGGAGCCATTCAAGAACAGCTGTGTGAACATTCTCATCATCGGAATATCTATGTCTCCCAAGATGTTCATTCAGCTTGCCAGAAAGATGACAATCACTTGGTGCAAGATCTAAACTGAATGGTAGATCAGCATCACCCACATCTGTGGAGCCTTTGTCAAACTGTTGGCACTGTTTCACAAAGGCTGGATGTGACATTGCATTTGGTCCACATACTGCCAGAATTTTATGATGAATCTGCGTGCAACTTTGACGTTTTGTCCACAGGAATCATATTGTTCCGTGTACTTCAACTTTGGAGTATGTCTCCTATTGCCACACCATTTGACTCGCACACTGTGATGCACCTGTTATCTGTACAGAAGCAGAACTGCGTCTGCAGGAAATCTGGAATAGGTAATCTCTTCTGAAGATGCACTGCTCTTGTTGCCCATTGGTCTTCGTGTGGATCTACACAAGTAGACCCACTTTCTGAAGTCTGTGTACAATATTGTGGTAGGTATAGAGGATAGTAATTTGCTGGCACACATACAGCTTGTTGGGGGTATAAGTACAGATATTGTGATCAATGGTACCTTAATACATGCCATGATAGTTGTTTTTTCTTTGTGTCAAATAGTCTTCCTGCAGACATGTCACATAATTTACTACTTGATGTTTTCTGCACAGTCATAACTGCAACACTACATGGACTGTGCCTGTCAGTATAGACTAACCATATTTTATCCACACTTCAACACCTGACCTGCTGCCTAGGGGAAAATAAGCATTAACGAACTGCTGTTGCCACATGTACTTACTGGTATTAACCAACCTAAAAACATACTACTTCTAATAGCTATAATTATTAGTCTGCAAATAAAGTAAATATTGATGTAATATTGCTCAGTACACTGTCCTCAGACACCAATAAAATATCTGCACCTGACACTATCTATGTTTTATGCTTCAGGACCAGAATTACACATTCAGATAGTATGTAGACTGTACAATATTGTCTTTATTGTTCTTGTTGTCTACAAAGCAGCTTATACATTAGATAATGGACAAGGCATTTTATAAGTATACAGGCGAAGGTGATTTCTATGCATACTTATTTAAAGATGCAAATAATGCACTTCATAAATTTAAATATTCTTCAGTGGAGTAAAAGCTGTGATGATTTTAATGACTTTTCAAAGGTTTTGATGTCTAATTACTTTAATGTTTTCTGGGAGTTTGTTATTAAATGTAACTCACATGTAGAAAGTACTGTTTTGGCACAGGAATGTGTTGATGTAGATTGTACGTAAGTTTTTGTTTTGTCTGGTAAAGTGATCATGAGTATCACAGATGTTTTGCACCCTACTACCCTTACCCATTACATTTATTTTAAAGAATATAAGGACTTCCATCATGTAAATACTGAGTAATGGAAAAATACGAGAGATCTTAAACAGATGTTTGCACGAGTCTCTATATTGGCATCCAAACATAATTCTAATGGCTCCTTTTGCAGTCTAAATGTGTTGATATCTGCTTTAGAGTTTCCCCCAAAATGTGACCCTGAGGCAAGAATGATTGCATGTTTGCATGTTTTCTCTTTCATTCCCTCCTGTGTTCTTTACTCTTTTCTCACTACAGCAGGATTTTAGTGAGTATAGAAGGTAGCAGGTCTTCCTCAATTTAGCATTAAGGTTTTCTGCACTGACAGAAAAAGATTGCAACTCCAGAAGGAGATGGTAGGCATGTTTCTACATTTGAAAGACGATGCCCATTCCAATTTCACATAGTAGAGGCAATATGAGGTTGCAAGTCAGGTTTGCTTTAAATACGTGCTGTATATTAGTTACCTCTGAGATTGAACATGGTGAGTTGATGTTAGTCAAGAATGTCTTTTTACGCAACAAAGATGCCATTATCAACACATTACTGAACTTGAATGAGGTCGTGTGATAGGGCTACAAGAAGCTGGATGTTCCTTTTGCAATATTTCAAAAAGACTTGGCAGGAATGTAGCCACTGTATGATTGCTGGCAGTCGTGCTCAGAACAATGTATAGCTGCAAAAAGGTCGAGCTCTGGACAGCCACTTGGTACTACTGAGACGGCAGACCATCTTTTCACTGTATGGCTCTGGTGCACTGTACTGCATCTGCAGCAGCAATTTGAGCAGCAGTTGGCACCACAGTGACACAACGAACTGTTACAAATAGGTTACTTCAAGGACAGCTCCGAGCCAGATGCCTTGTCACATGCATTCCACTGACCTCAAACCACCACCATTTGCGACCTCAGTGGCATCAAGCAAGAGCACATTGAAGTGCAGGGTGGAGATCTGTTGTGTTTTCTGATAAAAGCTGGCTCTGCCTTGGTGCCAGTGATGGGCGTGTGCTGGTTAGGAGGAGGCTAGTTAAGGGCCTGCAACCAACCTGTCTGCATGCTAAACATTCTGGACCTACACCTGGAGTTATGGTATCAGGTGTGATTTCGTATGATAGCAGGTGTACTCTCTTGACTGTCTTATGCACCCCGACTGCAAATTTGTATGTCAGTCTGGTAATTCCACCTGTTTTGCTAGCACTCATGAACAGCATTCCAGGTGGTGTTTTCCAACAGGATAACCCTCGCCCACATACCGCTGTAGTAACCCAACATGCTTGATTACCAGATCTGACTCCAACTGAGCACATATGGGACACCATTGGATGACAAATCCAGCATCCTCCACAGACAGCATTAACCATCCCTGTATTGACTGGCCAAGTGCAACAGCCATGGAACTTCATCTCACAAATTGACATCTGGCACCTGTACAACATAACGCACACACATTTGTATCCTTACGTTTAACACTGTGGTGGTATTTCAGTATTTCACATTTGCAAAGCCTTATGTTGTACGTACTTTAGCCTGCCATCTTACAATATTAACCACTGAAATATGTTACCTAGGCAAATGTATTCCAAAAATTTCATTACTCTACATTAATTATTTTTGGTGTAGTGATTTTTTCCCTTCAGTGTATGTTTTTATTCCATTTTACATTGTTTTCCAGTCTTAGTCCTAAGACTTTGGTTTGTGTACTGATACCAAATGGTTCATCGTTGATAGAGAGAAATAGGATGTACACATCCTTGTTCAGAGCACTGTGAAATTTTAGTGTGATAGTTTTTTTATTGTTTATTAAAAGCTAATTATTCTGTACTGGGTTACTGAGTTGTTTCATGACTGTATTTACTGATTGCTGTAATTCTTCCTTACTTTCCCCTTTATTGTGTCATCTGCAAATATGATCATTTTACAGGCATCCACATTTAAGCTTAGTTCATTAATGTACAGAATGAATCCCATAACTGATCCTTGGGGTTGCTCATTGCTTGCTTATGACTGCTCAGGAAGGAACTGACCCAGTTGTTGTACGTATATCTAATAACTTACTTTTCAAGATGTGACAGCAGAATCTTATGGTCCATCAAGTCAAAATGTTTTGACAGATCAATAAATAGGCATATTCCTGTTGATTCCTGTTTCTTGTCTGTCAGACTAATTATACAATTGATGCACTCATAAATGCCAGCTACTGACTTCTTATTTCTGAACCCATGTTAGCTACGTAGGATATTTCTTTTATTTAAGAATTCCATAAGTTTGTCATATATAGCTTGAAGTGGGAACGTGTGGTATCTCCGCTTACAGTCACTCATGTGCAGTGAACCGGCTTTATCGCCGCGCCGACGCACTATGCTCAAGGGAGAGGCTTGGTGACAAAAAACGACTAAAGCAGTTTCGGGTCAGGACACATTTATTCTTCCTAGCGTTACAATAAATGACAAATACCATTCGTCGCTAATGTCCGTCCGTACAGGTGCGTTGCACTGGCGGCACGGCTCGATCACCGATCCCGGAGGGTATACACTCGAGTGATGAGCTGTGGCGCGACCGCGTGGACCGAGCGAGACAAAAGGCTGCGTCACTGAATGTTCTGCTCCTGGCGTGACCGGAGGCGCCGTAACGTCCACGAAGGAGCGAAAGACACTTTAACAGTACGGTGCACACTGCGGAACGGCGACTGCGTTTACGACCGCGCGTACGCATTTACGGCGGAGTCACGTTGACTTGACGCACGTGGTCCGCGGAGGGAGAACTGAGAGACGTGTGTCGCGTCGCGTCGCGTCGACTAGCTCGCACTGTCCGCCTGCTTTGTTCCCGTGCGGTCCGGTGTGCGACGCACCGTTGCCGAAATTCGGCGTAACGGTACAGCTGCCCCTACTTGTGTCGGCAGTGCCATAGTTCAGCCCTCCGTGTGTTGGACGGTGCTGCCGCCACACAGATCCCCCCTTGGAAAGCGGAGCTCCGTAGCTGCGAAAACGCGGCAATCGTTTAGTAGCGCGTGTGTGTTTAAGGTTCGCGCCAGCAGCGTTGGTGGGGATCGGTCGGCGTTGGAAGGGTGGCGGCCCGTGATGTCAGCGCGCCGGACCGGCGAGCATGCCGTGGTCGTGTCCTCGCGCTGTCGACTAGTGACAGCGGCAGCAGGCACTGGCTGCAACCGTCCATAGCAATGCGCATGAAGGCGCGCATTGCAGGTCATAGGTGGTGATGTCTTGAAGACACTTGCGTGAGTGCGGTACTGTCGGGACTCGAACGCGGGTCCGGGTGGTGTGGAGCGCGATGTCCGGAGCTTGACGGCAAACGAATGCGGTAAACTGGCGCGGATACCAATCCGGCCTCAACGCCTGACACAGTGGAGGCAAAGTGACGTGAACGCGGAACCAGGAGCTGCGACGAACGCAGGAGACGGTTTCTGGGGCTCGACTGGAGTTACAGGCCGAATGCTCTTTCAACTGGAGGCCGGGTCTCTACAGCGGACGGCGGCTCGTGGGCGCCGGATTCTGACGGCGTTCGGCGGCTCGGGCGCGTGATTGCAAGTTTGGGTGTCGTGGCGCGCTGGCGACGCAGCACGGCCGTTTGAATCGGACGCAGCGGCTGGCGTGCGTGATGTAGTCCGCTGGTGGCTGTGGTGGGGGCGACCGGTGCGCCTATGATGGGCGCGGTCCGGGCGGCCGTGCTAGCTGCCTGGGCGTGGTGGTGGGAGGCGCACGTGGCGGCGCGATGACAGCAGGCTGCAGCTGTGCGTCACCGGCGGCTACGGGTGCAGGTTCCGTCTGACTGCTGGCAGAGGGAGTGTCGTCCGTGATCAGATCTTCTGCCGGGTCGAAGAAATGTGTGGCTGATGGAGTGGGCAAGACATAGGCTGGTTTGACGCGGTCGACTGACACTGTCGACGGCTTCCCGTTGCACTCGATGACCAGCACTTTGTCTCCTCGGGCGATCACGTGGTGCAGTCCACTGTAGGGCTGTCGGACAGGTGGCTGTACTGCGTTGGTATGCAACATGACGTGCGTGCAATGCTGCAGGTCGGCATGGACGAATATCTTTCCGGTGCTGCGCCGCGTCGGTGTGTGCGCTCGGAGGCCGGCCATGTGAGTGCACAGACGTTCTGCCAGAGTGGGTGCCACGGTGCTGTGTGGGAGTCTTACATCTTCGACAAAATCACCCGGGATTGTCAGAGATCGCCCGTAAACGAGGTTGGCAAGTGCGCGCCGATCTCCTCCTTCGGCGTTACTCGCAGGCCGAGCAACACCAGTGGGAGTGTCTCTGGCCATGAGGTGTCATGGCAGGTTAGAGCGGCTTCCAGAGTCCTGTGGAACCGTTCGACCATGCCATTCGACGCCGGATGGTAGCTGGTGTCCTGTGTAACCGGGTGCCACACAGTCTGGCGACATGCATAAACAATGCGCAGTCAAACTGGCGGCCACGGTCAGTTGTCATGTGACTGGGACATCCAAAGCGTGCCACCCAGGTGTCGACGAATGCAGTGGCCACGGTCTCAGCTGTGATGTCTTCGACGGGCTTTGCTTCCGGCCAGCGAGTGAAGCGGTCCACCATTGTTAGGAGGTACCGCTTGCCTTGTGAGAGAGGAAGCGGGCCGATGAGGTACACGTGAACGTGCGCAAATCGGCGTGTCGTGTCCGCGAAGGTGCCCAAGGGTGCGTGGGTGTGCCTCCCGACTTTGGCGCGCTGACATGTGGTGCAAGTGCGTGCCCATTCGCGACAGTCCTTCTGAAGCCCGGGCCAGACGAAACGTGCAGCCACGAGCGTCACAGTGGTGTTGGTGCTGGGGTGTGACAGTACGTGGGCACTGTCGAAGGCACAGCGCCGGAATTCCTCCAGGAGGAATGGTTGGTGCGTGCTGGTTGAGATGTCACACCAAATCTTCTGTGCAGAGCTGGGGACAGGCACCAGCTCCAGTTGCAGCCCGCTGGAAGTGTCGTGATGGAAGCGGTGCAGTTCTTCATCACTCTCCTGTACTTGGGCCACGTCCTCAAAGTTCACAGGGGGTGAAATAACGGCACATGCTTGGGACAAACAATCGGCGACGATATTGTCTATCCCCGAAATGTGTCGGATGTTTGTTGTGAATTGAGACACGTACTCTAACTGCTGGAGTTGGCGTGGTGAACACTTAGTGTGGTTGTTCTCGAACGCGTGGGTAATGGGTTTGTGGTCGGTGAAAATGACGAATTTTCGGGCTTCTATGGACGGTCGGAAGTATTTCACCACCGCATACACCGCAAGTGACTCTCGGTCATAAGCGCTCCAAGCACATTGCGATTCGGAAAGCTTTTTTGAGAAAAAACCGAGAGGCTGCCAACTCCCACCGACGCGCTGTTGTAACGCCGCACTGATGGCGGCCTGGCTGGCGTCCATGACTACAGCTAAGTCCGCGTCATGTATCGGGTGCGCGAGCAGCATCACTTCCGCGAGATTCCTTTTTGAGTCCGTGAAGCTCTGCTCCATTGCATCTGTCCAATTCACGAGGGTCTTTCCTTTTGAGGTAGGACCTTGTAATGCCTTAGTCAGCGGCTCTTGCACGGCTGCGGCATTGGGCAGGTGTCGACGATAAAAGTTCAACATGCCGAGGTAACGATGTAATTCTTTGTGCATCTGTGGACGCGGAGTGTTCAGTATTGCTTTCACTTTCTTCGGTAGCGGTGTCGGTCTGGTGGGCGTAATTAAATGGACGAGGAACTCGATTTCCATCACACTGAACTCGCATTTAGCGGGGTTAATAACAACGTCGGCTTCACTCAGGCACTGAAAGACAGTCGTTAAGTGGCGGCGGTGGAGTTCGGGCAACTTGGAATACACCAGAATGTCGTCGAGGTACGCGAAACAAAATGGCAAGCCTCGCAAGATGCCGTCCAGGAACCGCTGCCAAGTCTGGGCAGCATTCCGAAGACCGAAAGTCATAAACAGGCTTTCGAAAAGCCCAAAGGGCGTTACGATGGCTGTTTTTTCAATGTCTTCGGGCGCCACCGGAATTTGGGTGTACGCCTTTGCGCAATCTATCTTGCTGAACACCACGCAGCCCGCCAAGGCGTAGCTGAAGTCTTGAAGGTGTGGGACTGGGTATCGGTCCTGCACCGTTCGCGCAATAGTCCCCACACGGGCGCCACAAATTGTCTTTTTTGGGCACTAAATGCAACAACGATGACCATGGGCTGCTTGATGGTCGCACGATGCCTTGCCTCAGCATGGCCTCGAACTCTGCCTTTGCTGCTGCAATTCTGTCAGGTGCGAGTCGACGTGGGCGACACGATGTGGGGGGGGGGGGGGTCTGGGTGTTGTTATTATGTGGTGCAACATCGAATGTTTGATGTCTCTCGGTGCACCAGCTGGGCGGGTGAGGTTGGGGAATTTTTCAAGGATGTCAGCGTACGGTCTGGAGCACTTCACGGGTTTAACACAGTAGTATGCAGCCTGCCAGCGCTGTCCCGCTATCTTTAAATTCGTTGTCGCGTCGATGAGCTGGCCGTTTGCAATGTCGGCTAGCAGTTAGCGACGGCGTCCAGCTGCATCTCCGTCTGTGCGGCTGTCACTGCCTGCACCTGAGCTGGGAAGCTGCGCACCCAGATAACAGTGAATTTGGCACCATATCGGACTGCGCGAGGCTCCGCGAGTGGCGCAGGAACTGCGAGGGCCTCCGGTCGCCGCATTCCTCTTGCCGCAGCAGTTGGTGCACTCGTTGTTCCTCAGATGACAAAATCCGCCGGATCAGCTCTTCCTTGAGCCGTTTGTAGCTTGACTGCATTGGTGGGGCAGTGATTATATCCCGCACTTTGGCCGTGTAGTTCTGGTCCAGCTGGCTCACTACGTGCCCAAATTTCGCCAGGTCGCAAGCCACGTGGTTGCTCATAAATACTGCCTCCACTTGGCTGAACCACATTACAGGGTCGCGCGGCCAAAAGGGAGGCAGCCTCATCAATACCCGTCCAGCGCTTGTCGGCGTTCCGGCGGTCGTAGGAGGTGTCGGTGTGGCGGGAATTTGCGCGCCAACATTGTCCTGAGCTGTCTGTGGCTGTGCGGCGTCCGCACGTGTTGTCCGTGCTTGTAGCTCACTCTCTAGCCTCGTGTTGTGTGCGAGCAGTTCTTCAACGGACTTTTGCAACTCCTCTAAAGTCGCCATCTTAGTTCAGAGTCGAATCCTCGCACAAGAGGAAAGTACACAGTGAAAATAACACGACAAGGGAAACACACGAAAAAAGAATAACACTAAGCAGTTCGCGATCGAAACATAGGCGCACAAAAACAATACAAAAAAAGAGTTAGTTCAAAAAAAAATTTTCACTATTGAACACTGTTCGGCGCGGGTGTGTACGTGCAAGTCTACTCGCGGTTCCACGTCTCTCGTGGTACAGGTGCGTTGCACTGGCGGCACGGCTCGATCACCGATCCCGGAGGGTATACACTCGAGTGATGAGCTGTGGCGCGACCGCGTGGACCGAGCGAGACAAAAGGCTGCGTCACTGAATGTTCTGCTCCTGGCGTGACCGGAGGCGCCGTAACGTCCACGAAGGAGCGAAAGACACTTTAACAGTACGGTGCACACTGCGGAACGGCGACTGCGTTTACGACCGCGCGTACGCATTTACGGCGGAGTCACGTTGACTTGACGCACGTGGTTCGCGGAGGGAGAACTGAGAGACGTGTGTCGCGTCGCGTCGCGTCGACTAGCTCGCACTGTCCGCCTGCTTTGTTCCACGTTCGTCACCACGTGTTTTTTTTTTAGCCTCAGATCACGTCGGGGTCACCACTGAAGTGGGAACGTGTGGTATCTCCGCTTTACAGTCACTCACGTGCAGTGAACCGGCTTTATCGCCGCGCCCACGCACTATGCTCAAGGGAGAGGCTTGGTGACAAAAAACGACTAAAGCAGTTTCGGGTCAGGACACATTTATTCTTCCTAGCGTTACAATAAATGACAAATACCATTCGTCGCTAATGTCCGCCCGTACAGGTGCGTTGCACTGCCGGCACGGCTCGATCACCGATCCCGGAGGGTATACACTCGAGTGATGAGCTGTGGCGCGACCGCGTGGACCGAGCGAGACAAAAGGCTGCGTCACTGAATGTTCTGCTCCTGGCGTGACCGGAGGCGCCGTAACGTCCACGAAGGAGCGAAAACACTTTAACAGTACGGTGCACACTGCGGAACGGCGACTGCGTTTACGACCGCGCGTACGCATTTACGGCGGAGTCACGTTGACTTGACGCACGTGGTCCGCGGAGGGAGAACTGAGAGACGTGTGTCGCGTCGCGTCGCGTCGACTAGCTCGCACTGTCCGCCTGCTTTGTTCCACGTTCGTCACCACGTGTTTTTTTTTTTAGCCTCAGATCACGTCGGGTCACCAGTGAAGTGGGAACGTGTGGTATCTCCGCTTTACAGTCACTCACGTGCAGTGAACCGGCTTTATCGCCGCGCCCACGCACTATGCTCAAGGGAGAGGCTTGGTGACAAAAAACGACTAAAGCAGTTTCGGGTCAGGACACATTTATTCTTCCTAGCGTTACAATAAATGACAAATACCATTCGTCGCTAATGTCCGTCCGTACAGGTGCTTTGCACTGGCGGCACAGCTCGATCACCGATCCCGGAGGGTATACACTCGAGTGATGAGCTGTGGCGCGACCGCGTGGACCGAGCGAGACAAAAGGCTGCGTCACTGAATGTTCTGCTCCTGGCGTGACCGGAGGCGCCGTAACGTCCACGAAGGAGCGAAAACACTTTAACAGTACGGTGCACACTGCGGAACGGCGACTGCGTTTACGACCGCGCGTACGCATTTACGGCGGAGTCACGTTGACTTGACGCACGTGGTCCGCGGAGGGAGAACTGAGAGACGTGTGTCGCGTCGCGTCGCGTCGACTAGCTCGCACTGTCCGCCTGCTTTGTTCCACGTTCGTCACCACGTGTTTTTTTTTTTAGCCTCAGATCACGTCGGGGTCACCAGTGAAGTGGGAACGTGTGGTATCTCCGCTTTACAGTCACTCACGTGCAGTGAACCGGCTTTATCGCCGCGCCCACGCACTATGCTCAAGGGAGAGGCTTGGTGACAAAAAACGACTAAAGCAGTTTCGGGTCAGGACACATTTATTCTTCCTAGCGTTACAATAAATGACAAATACCATTCGTCGCTAATGTCCGCCCGTACAGGTGCGTTGCACTGCCGGCACGGCTCGATCACCGATCCCGGAGGGTATACACTCGAGTGATGAGCTGTGGCGCGACCGCGTGGACCGAGCGAGACAAAAGGCTGCGTCACTGAATGTTCTGCTCCTGGCGTGACCGGAGGCGCCGTAACGTCCACGAAGGAGCGAAAACACTTTAACAGTACGGTGCACACTGCGGAACGGCGACTGCGTTTACGACCGCGCGTACGCATTTACGGTGGAGTCACGTTGACTTGACGCACGTGGTCCGTGGAGGGAGAACTGAGAGACGTGTGTCGCGTCGCGTCGCGTCGACTAGCTCGCACTGTCCGCCTGCTTTGTTCCACGTTCGTCACCACGTGTTTTTTTTTTTTGCCTCAGATCACGTCGGGGTCACCAGTGAAGTGGGAACGTGTGGTATCTCCGCTTTACAGTCACTCACGTGCAGTGAACCGGCTTTATCGCCGCGCCCACGCACTATGCTCAAGGGAGAGGCTTGGTGACAAAAAACGACTAAAGCAGTTTCGGGTCAGGACACATTTATTCTTCCTAGCGTTACAATAAATGACAAATACCATTCGTCGCTAATGTCCGTCCGTACAGGTGCTTTGCACTGGCGGCACAGCTCGATCACCGATCCCGGAGGGTATACACTCGAGTGATGAGCTGTGGCGCGACCGCGTGGACCGAGCGAGACAAAAGGCTGCGTCACTGAATGTTCTGCTCCTGGCGTGACCGGAGGCGCCGTAACGTCCACGAAGGAGCGAAAACACTTTAACAGTACGGTGCACACTGCGGAACGGCGACTGCGTTTACGACCGCGCGTACGCATTTACGGCGGAGTCACGTTGACTTGACGCACGTGGTCCGCGGAGGGAGAACTGAGAGACGTGTGTCGCGTCGCGTCGCGTCGACTAGCTCGCACTGTCCGCCTGCTTTGTTCCACGTTCGTCACCACGTGTTTTTTTTTTTAGCCTCAGATCACGTCGGGGTCACCAGTGAAGTGGGAACGTGTGGTATCTCCGCTTTACAGTCACTCACGTGCAGTGAACCGGCTTTATCGCCGCGCCCACGCACTATGCTCAAGGGAGAGGCTTGGTGACAAAAAACGACTAAAGCAGTTTCGGGTCAGGACACATTTATTCTTCCTAGCGTTACAATAAATGACAAATACCATTCGTCGCTAATGTCCGTCCGTACAGGTGCTTTGCACTGGCGGCACAGCTCGATCACCGATCCCGGAGGGTATACACTCGAGTGATGAGCTGTGGCGCGACCGCGTGGACCGAGCGAGACAAAAGTCTGCGTCACTGAATGTTCTGCTCCTGGCGTGACCGGAGGCGCCGTAACGTCCACGAAGGAGCGAAAACACTTTAACAGTACGGTGCACACTGCGGAACGGCGACTGCGTTTACGACCGCGCGTACGCATTTACGGCGGAGTCACGTTGACTTGACGCACGTGGTCCGCGGAGGGAGAACTGAGAGACGTGTGTCGCGTCGCGTCGTGTCGACTAGCTCGCACTGTCCGCCTGCTTTGTTCCACGTTCGTCACCACGTGTTTTTTTTTTTAGCCTCAGATCACGTCGGGGTCACCAGTGAAGTGGGAACGTGTGGTATCTCCGCTTTACAGTCACTCACGTGCAGTGAACCGGCTTTATCGCCGCGCCCACGCACTATGCTCAAGGGAGAGGCTTGGTGACAAAAAACGACTAAAGCAGTTTCGGGTCAGGACACATTTATTCTTCCTAGCGTTACAATAAATGACAAATACCATTCGTCGCTAATGTCCGTCCGTACAGGTGCTTTGCACTGGCGGCACAGCTCGATCACCGATCCCGGAGGGTATACACTCGAGTGATGAGCTGTGGCGCGACCGCGTGGACCGAGCGAGACAAAAGTCTGCGTCACTGAATGTTCTGCTCCTGGCGTGACCGGAGGCGCCGTAACGTCCACGAAGGAGCGAAAACACTTTAACAGTACGGTGCACACTGCGGAACGGCGACTGCGTTTACGACCGCGCGTACGCATTTACGGCGGAGTCACGTTGACTTGACGCACGTGGTCCGCGGAGGGAGAACTGAGAGACGTGTGTCGCGTCGCGTCGCGTCGACTAGCTCGCACTGTCCGCCTGCTTTGTTCCACGTTCGTCACCACGTGTTTTTTTTTTTAGCCTCAGATCACGTCGGGGTCACCAGTGAAGTGGGAACGTGTGGTATCTCCGCTTTACAGTCACTCACGTGCAGTGAACCGGCTTTATCACCGCGCCCACGCACTATGCTCCTAGCGTTACAATAAATGACAAATACCATTCGTCGCTAATGTCCGTCCGTACAGGTGCGTTGCACTGGCGGCACGGCTCGATCACCGATCCCGGAGGGTATACACTCGAGTGATGAGCTGTGGCGCGACCGCATGGACCGAGCGAGACAAAAGGCTGCGTCACTGAATGTTCTGCTCCTGGCGTGACCGGAGGCGCCGTAACGTCCACGAAGGAGCGAAAGACACTTTAACAGTACGGTGCACACTGCGGAACGGCGACTGCGTTTACGACCGCGCGTACGCATTTACGGCGGAGTCACGTTGACTTGACGCATGTGGTCCGCGGAGGGAGAACTGAGAGACGTGTGTCGCGTCGCGTCGCGTCGACTAGCTCGCACTGTCCGCCTGCTTTGTTCCACGTTCGTCACCACGTGTTTTTTTTTTTAGCCTCAGATCACGTCGGGGTCACCAGTGAAGTGGGAACGTGTGGTATCTCCGCTTTACAGTCACTCACGTGCAGTGAACCGGCTTTATCGCCGCGCCCACGCACTATGCTCAAGGGAGAGGCTTGGTGACAAAAAACGACTAAAGCAGTTTCGGGTCAGGACACATTTATTCTTCCTAGCGTTACAATAAATGACAAATACCATTCGTCGCTAATGTCCGCCCGTACAGGTGCGTTGCACTGCCGGCACGGCTCGATCACCGATCCCGGAGGGTATACACTCGAGTGATGAGCTGTGGCGCGACAGCGTGGACCGAGCGAGACAAAAGGCTGCGTCACTGAATGTTCTGCTCCTGGCGTGACCGGAGGCGCCGTAACGTCCACGAAGGAGCGAAAACACTTTAACAGTACGGTGCACACTGCGGAACGGCGACTGCGTTTACGACCGCGCGTACGCATTTACGGCGGAGTCACGTTGACTTGACGCACGTGGTCCGCGGAGGGAGAACTGAGAGACGTGTGTCGCGTCGCGTCGCGTCGACTAGCTCGCACTGTCCGCCTGCTTTGTTCCACGTTCGTCACCACGTGTTTTTTTTTTTAGCCTCAGATCACGTCGGGGTCACCAGTGAAGTGGGAACGTGTGGTATCTCCGCTTTACAGTCACTCACGTGCAGTGAACCGGCTTTATCGCCGCGCCCACGCACTATGCTCAAGGGAGAGGCTTGGTGACAAAAAACGACTAAAGCAGTTTCGGGTCAGGACACATTTATTCTTCCTAGCGTTACAATAAATGACAAATACCATTCGTTGCTAATGTCCGTCCGTACAGGTGCTTTGCACTGGCGGCACAGCTCGATCACCGATCCCGGAGGGTATACACTCGAGTGATGAGCTGTGGCGCGACCGCGTGGACCGAGCGAGACAAAAGTCTGCGTCACTGAATGTTCTGCTCCTGGCGTGACCGGAGGCGCCGTAACGTCCACGAAGGAGCGAAAACACTTTAACAGTACGGTGCACACTGCGGAACGGCGACTGCGTTTACGACCGCGCGTACGCATTTACGGCGGAGTCACGTTGACTTGACGCACGTGGTCCGCGGAGGGAGAACTGAGAGACGTGTGTCGCGTCGCGTCGCGTCGACTAGCTCGCACTGTCCGCCTGCTTTGTTCCACGTTCGTCACCACGTGTTTTTTTTTTTAGCCTCAGATCACGTCGGGGTCACCAGTGAAGTGGGAACGTGTGGTATCTCCGCTTTACAGTCACTCACGTGCAGTGAACCGGCTTTATCGCCGCGCCCACGCACTATGCTCAAGGGAGAGGCTTGGTGACAAAAAACGACTAAAGCAGTTTCGGGTCAGGACACATTTATTCTTCCTAGCGTTACAATAAATGACAAATACCATTCGTCGCTAATGTCCGTCCGTACAGGTGCTTTGCACTGGCGGCACAGCTCGATCACCGATCCCGGAGGGTATACACTCGAGTGATGAGCTGTGGCGCGACCGCGTGGACCGAGCGAGACAAAAGTCTGCATCACTGAATGTTCTGCTCCTGGCGTGACCGGAGGCGCCGTAACGTCCACGAAGGAGCGAAAACACTTTAACAGTACGGTGCACACTGCGGAACGGCGACTGCGTTTACGACCGCGCGTACGCATTTACGGCGGAGTCACGTTGACTTGACGCACGTGGTCCGCGGAGGGAGAACTGAGAGACGTGTGTCGCGTCGCGTCGCGTCGACTAGCTCGCACTGTCCGCCTGCTTTGTTCCACGTTCGTCACCACGTGTTTTTTTTTTTAGCCTCAGATCACGTCGGGGTCACCAGTGAAGTGGGAACGTGTGGTATCTCCGCTTTACAGTCACTCACGTGCAGTGAACCGGCTTTATCACCGCGCCCACGCACTATGCTCCTAGCGTTACAATAAATGACAAATACCATTCGTCGCTAATGTCCGTCCGTACAGGTGCGTTGCACTGGCGGCACGGCTCGATCACCGATCCCGGAGGGTATACACTCGAGTGATGAGCTGTGGCGCGACCGCATGGACCGAGCGAGACAAAAGGCTGCGTCACTGAATGTTCTGCTCCTGGCGTGACCGGAGGCGCCGTAACGTCCACGAAGGAGCGAAAGACACTTTAACAGTACGGTGCACACTGCGGAACGGCGACTGCGTTTACGACCGCGCGTACGCATTTACGGCGGAGTCACGTTGACTTGACGCATGTGGTCCGCGGAGGGAGAACTGAGAGACGTGTGTCGCGTCGTGTCGCGTCGACTAGCTCGCACTGTCCGCCTGCTTTGTTCCACGTTCGTCACCACGTGTTTTTTTTTTTAGCCTCAGATCACGTCGGGGTCACCAGTGAAGTGGGAACGTGTGGTATCTCCGCTTTACAGTCACTCACGTGCAGTGAACCGGCTTTATCGCCGCGCCCACGCACTATGCTCAAGGGAGAGGCTTGGTGACAAAAAACGACTAAAGCAGTTTCGGGTCAGGACACATTTATTCTTCCTAGCGTTACAATAAATGACAAATACCATTCGTCGCTAATGTCCGCCCGTACAGGTGCGTTGCACTGCCGGCACGGCTCGATCACCGATCCCGGAGGGTATACACTCGAGTGATGAGCTGTGGCGCGACCGCGTGGACCGAGCGAGACAAAAGGCTGCGTCACTGAATGTTCTGCTCCTGGCGTGACCGGAGGCGCCGTAACGTCCACGAAGGAGCGAAAGACACTTTAACAGTACGGTGCACACTGCGGAACGGCGACTGCGTTTACGACCGCGCGTACGCATTTACGGCGGAGTCACGTTGACTTGACGCACGTGGTCCGTGGAGGGAGAACTGAGAGACGTGTGTCGCGTCGCGTCGCGTCGACTAGCTCGCACTGTCCGCCTGCTTTGTTCCACGTTCGTCACCACGTGTTTTTTTTTTAGCCTCAGATCACGTCGGGGTCACCAGTGAAGTGGGAACGTGTGGTATCTCCGCTTTACAGTCACTCACGTGCAGTGAACCGGCTTTATCGCCGCGCCCACGCACTATGCTCAAGGGAGAGGCTTGGTGACAAAAAACGACTAAAGCAGTTTCGGGTCAGGACACATTTATTCTTCCTAGCGTTACAATAAATGACAAATACCATTCGTCGCTAATGTCCGCCCGTACAGGTGCGTTGCACTGCCGGCACGGCTCGATCACCGATCCCGGAGGGTATACACTCGAGTGATGAGCTGTGGCGCGACCGCGTGGACCGAGCGAGACAAAAGGCTGCGTCACTGAATGTTCTGCTCCTGGCGTGACCGGAGGCGCCGTAACGTCCACGAAGGAGCGAAAGACACTTTAACAGTACGGTGCACACTGCGGAACGGCGACTGCGTTTACGACCGCGCGTACGCATTTACGGCGGAGTCACGTTGACTTGACGCACGTGGTCCGCGGAGGGAGAACTGAGAGACGTGTGTCGCGTCGCGTCGCGTCGACTAGCTCGCACTGTCCGCCTCCTTTGTTCCACGTTCGTCACCACGTGTTTTTTTTTTAGCCTCAGGTCACGTCGGGGTCACCAGTGAAGTGGGAACGTGTGGTATCTCCGCTTTACAGTCACTCACGTGCAGTGAACCGGCTTTATCGCCGCGCCCACGCACTATGCTCAAGGGAGAGGCTTGGTGACAAAAAACGACTAAAGCAGTTTCGGGTCAGGACACATTTATTCTTCCTAGCGTTACAATAAATGTCAAATACCATTCGTCGCTAATGTCCGCCCGTACAGGTGCGTTGCACTGCCGGCACGGCTCGATCACCGATCCTGGAGGGTATACACTCGAGTGATGAGCTGTGGCGCGACCGCGTGGACCGAGCGAGACAAAAGGCTGCGTCACTGAATGTTCTGCTCCTGGCGTGACCGGAGGCGCCGTAACGTCCACGAAGGAGCGAAAGACACTTTAACAGTACGGTGCACACTGCGGAACGGCGACTGCGTTTACGACCGCGCGTACGCATTTACGGCGGAGTCACGTTGACTTGACGCATGTGGTCCGCGGAGGGAGAACTGAGAGACGTGTGTCGCGTCGCGTCGCGTCGACTAGCTCGCACTGTCCGCCTGCTTTGTTCCACGTTCGTCACCACGTGTTTTTTTTTTAGCCTCAGATCACGTCGGGGTCACCAGTGAAGTGGGAACGTGTGGTATCTCCGCTTTACAGTCACTCACGTGCAGTGAACCGGCTTTATCGCCGCGCCCACGCACTATGCTCAAGGGAGAGGCTTGGTGACAAAAAACGACTAAAGCAGTTTCGGGTCAGGACACATTTATTCTTCCTAGCGTTACAATAAATGACAAATACCATTCGTCGCTAATGTCCGCCCGTACAGGTGCGTTGCACTGCCGGCACGGCTCGATCACCGATCCCGGAGGGTATACACTCGAGTGATGAGCTGTGGCGCGACCGCGTGGACCGAGCGAGACAAAAGGCTGCGTCACTGAATGTTCTGCTCCTGGCGTGACCGGAGGCGCCGTAACGTCCACGAAGGAGCGAAAGACACTTTAACAGTACGGTGCACACTGCGGAACGGCGACTGCGTTTACGACCGCGCGTACGCATTTACGGCGGAGTCACGTTGACTTGACGCACGTGGTCCGCGGAGGGAGAACTGAGAGACGTGTGTCGCGTCGCGTCGCGTCGACTAGCTCGCACTGTCCGCCTGCTTTGTTCCACGTTCGTCACCACGTGTTTTTTTTTTAGCCTCAGATCACGTCGGGGTCACCAGTGAAGTGGGAACGTGTGGTATCTCCGCTTTACAGTCACTCACGTGCAGTGAACCGGCTTTATCGCCGCGCCCACGCACTATGCTCAAGGGAGAGGCTTGGTGACAAAAAACGACTAAAGCAGTTTCGGGTCAGGACACATTTATTCTTCCTAGCGTTACAATAAATGACAAATACCATTCGTCGCTAATGTCCGCCCGTACAGGTGCGTTGCACTGCCGGCACGGCTCGATCACCGATCCCGGAGGGTATACACTCGAGTGATGAGCTGTGGCGCGACCGCGTGGACCGAGCGAGACAAAAGGCTGCGTCACTGAATGTTCTGCTCCTGGCGTGACCGGAGGCGCCGTAACGTCCACGAAGGAGCGAAAGACACTTTAACAGTACGGTGCACACTGCGGAACGGCGACTGCGTTTACGACCGCGCGTACGCATTTACGGCGGAGTCACGTTGACTTGACGCATGTGGTCCGCGGAGGGAGAACTGAGAGACGTGTGTCGCGTCGCGTCGCGTCGACTAGCTCGCACTGTCCGCCTCCTTTGTTCCACGTTCGTCACCACGTGTTTTTTTTTTAGCCTCAGATCACGTCGGGGTCACCAGTGAAGTGGGAACGTGTGGTATCTCCGCTTTACAGTCACTCACGTGCAGTGAACCGGCTTTATCGCCGCGCCCACGCACTATGCTCAAGGGAGAGGCTTGGTGACAAAAAACGACTAAAGCAGTTTCGGGTCAGGACACATTTATTCTTCCTAGCGTTACAATAAATGTCAAATACCATTCGTCGCTAATGTCCGCCCGTACAGGTGCGTTGCACTGCCGGCACGGCTCGATCACCGATCCTGGAGGGTATACACTCGAGTGATGAGCTGTGGCGCGACCGCGTGGACCGAGCGAGACAAAAGGCTGCGTCACTGAATGTTCTGCTCCTGGCGTGACCGGAGGCGCCGTAACGTCCACGAAGGAGCGAAAGACACTTTAACAGTACGGTGCACACTGCGGAACGGCGACTGCGTTTACGACCGCGCGTACGCATTTACGGCGGAGTCACGTTGACTTGACGCACGTGGTCCGCGGAGGGAGAACTGAGAGACGTGTGTCGCGTCGCGTCGCGTCGACTAGCTCGCACTGTCCGCCTGCTTTGTTCCCGTGCGGTCCGGTGTGCGACGCACCGTTGCCGAAATTCGGCGTAACGGTACAGCTGCCCCTACTTGTGTCGGCAGTGCCGTAGTTCAGCCCCTCTATGTAGCAACCTTGGTTCAGCCCTCCGTGCGTTGGACGGTGCTGCCGCCACAAGCTTTTTCTAAGACCTTTGAAATGAAAGAGGTAATTTTGAATGGTCTGTAGTTATTTACATTATCTCTTTCACCTTTTTTATGTATTGGAATAACCTTAGATATTTTCAATACATCAGCAAAAGTGCCTGCATGAAGTGAACAGTCACGTAAGTGCATAAGTAATTAAATCAGGTTTAGAGCACTCCTCTTTAAGCTTGTTGCAGGGTCACTATTAGTGCCTACAGAGGTGCAGTTCCTCCTTTTTCTACTTTTTCTTGTGAGACAGCACTGATGTACACTGATCTACTACTTGGGCTTATTTTATGTTCACTGGAATGGGTATTCTTTTTTATGTTTGATTTTTTATATTATCAGTAACATCCTTAAACAATTATTAAATGTGCTGGCTACTTTTAAGAGGTTTGTTACTTTTTTATTTTCTTGTAATGGTGTTTTATTTTTACAGAGATTCTTTTTTATAAAAGTCCAACGGAAGTCACTCACATACCATCTGTTGTGCTGTGCTGGGAGCCTCGTAAATGGCAAGGAGCTCCCAGTCGAGGGTGAACCATTTATGCTGAGAGGCTGCAAGTTTTTTGGAGAAGAAATGCAGAGGCTGAGAGAGATCACTGACATGGTGCTGTAAGACAGCTTCGATGGCGGTATCGCTCATGTCAGAAGTGATGGACAGGCGAGCATCAGCGATAGAATGTGCCACCATGACTACATTCATTGGGGCCGTCTTCAAGTCACAGAAAGAGTGTTTCATGTCTTTAGACCACTGAATCTTATGAGACCTGGAAGTTTAGTTTCAAGCCAAGGAATTGGTTACAGAGGCCTGAAGAGAGGCGATATGGGGAATATGACGTCAAAAAATAGTTCACCATCCCAAGAAAGCATCTCAATTCTCAATAGGTTTCGGGAGAGGAAGGTTATTGATGGAATCAGATGTCAGGCTGGTACCCTCAGACGAGACAGGATGTCCACGAAACGAGATGCAGGAGCATCAGAGTTGTGATTATTCGTGGCTGATTTCAACCCGTGGTCAGAAAGGACTTGTAGGACCTGTTGAAGCTGATGTTCATGTTACTCGGCACAGGAAGAAAAAATGAGGATGTCATTGAGGTTCACAAAGCAAAAGGGAAATAAAAACAGTGTAGAGTGAATAAATTGCTGCCAAGTTTGAGCTGCATTTTTAGATCATGAGGTATGAAGCAGTATTCCAGTAATCTAAAGGAGGTAGTGATAGCTGTTTTCGGAATGTTGTCCTTAAACATTGAAATCTGGTGGTACACTTTGCAGCAGTCAATCATGATGAAAACTTGCATGCCGTGAAGTTGCTGGACGAAGCCCTGAATCTGGTGACTGGGTTAACTGTCCAAAGACGTGCGACCGTTCAGTTGCAGTAGTCACCACAGAGGTAGAACGAACCATCTTTTTTCGGCACCAGGTGATTAGGGGATGACTAGTGCTATCGGAGAGCTGCACAATACCCAGGTCTAACAGTTCATATATTGCAGCCTTAGCATGATGTACACTATGTGATCAAAAGTATCTGGACACACTCAAAAACATATGTTTTTCATATTAGGTGCATTATGCTGACACCTACTGCCAGGTACGCCATATCAGCGACCTCAGTAGTCATTAGACGTTGTAGAGAGCAGAATGGGGCGCTCTGTGGAACTCACAGACTACGAACATGGTCAGGTGATTGGGTGTCACTTGTGTCATACGTCTGTACCCGAGGTTTTCACACTCATAAACATTCCTATGTTCACTGTTTCCGATGTGAAAGTGAAGTGGAAACGTGAAGAGACACGTACAGCACAAAAGCATACAGGCCAATCTCATCTCTTCACTGACAGAGACTACCGACAGTTGTAGAGGGTCGTAATGTGTAATAGGCAGACATCTATCCAGGTCATCACACAGGATTCCACACTGTATCACGATCAACTGCAAGTACTGTGAAAGCTAGGCCAGAGGTGAGAAAACTTGCATTTCACAGTCGAGCGGCTTCTCATAAGCCACACATCACGCCAGTAAATGCCAAACGACGCCTACTTGGTATAAGGAGCATAAACACTGGACGATTGAACAGTGGGAAAATGCTATGTGGAGTGACGAATCATGGTACACAACGTTGCGATCCCACGGTGTGGGCATGGCGAATTCCCGGTGAATGCCATCTGCTAGCGTGTGTAGTGCCAACAGTAAAATTCGGAGGCCGTGGCATTATGGTGTGGTTGTGTTTTTCATGTAGGGGTCTTCCACCCCTTGTTGTTTTGCGTGGCGCTATCACAGCACAGGCCTACATTGATGTTTTAAGCACCTTCTTGCTTTTCACTGTTGAAGAGCAATTCGGGGATGGTGACTGCATCTTTCAACACAAAGAGCATGTGTTCATAATGCACGGCCTGTGGCGGAGTGGTTACACGACAGTAACATCCCTGTAATTGACTGGCCTGTGCAGGGTCCTGACCTGATTCCTATAGAACACCTTTGAGATGTTTTGGAACGCCAATTTCGTGCCAGGCCTCACCGACTGACATCTATATCTCTCCTCAGTGCAGCTCTCCGTGAAGAATGGGCTGCCATTCTCCAAGAAACCTTCCAGCATCTGATTGAACGTATGCCTGCGAAAGTGGAAACTGTCATCAAGGCTAAGCCAACACCATATTGAATCACAGCATTAATGATGGAGGGTGCCACGAACTAGTAAGTCGTTTTCACTAAGGTGCCCGGATAGTTTTGATCACATAGTGTAATTTGGTAGCGTTAAGGTGGGGAGAACCCAGAGATGATGGCTGATTTTTGAGAGGAGATGCCAAGGAGAAACAGCATGGGACAGGGCGCCTAAGCCTAACTGTGCGGCGTGCGTGAGTCCTGTGCACATGGAGGACAGCAGTTCCACGCAGCGTCACCGAATGTTCTGACATGAAACCAGCACAGTGGATATATTAGGTTCGGTGCACAGCGAGAGTCAGTCACATACCATCTGTTGTACTGTGTTGGGAACCGGGGTGGGTAGTTCTGTTGGAGAGGGAGCCAGCAGGACTCGAGCCTGGCTGACAGATGGTGGATAATTTTGTATGCCCGTTTTGCAATGCGGAGGAGAGCATCCAGGGAATTGGTTACATGAGACAAGAGTTGCAACTAAAGGTCACGTTGGAGCTTGATCATAAAGTCCACATGGCAGAATCAGGCAGCACATTCAAACTGACGAGGGAGCACAGATGCCTCCAAAGTTCCTCATAAATGACGTAGTGCAAAGTATCTTCACGAGAGTGAGACGCTCGACGATAATCGACTTTTCGTTGCCAAACTTAGGGAAAAAAAGGAGGGGAGAACATGAGGTCACTGATTAGATCAGTACGTTCATACAGATGCGAGATACGAAGCACGAATTTTGCATCATCACTGTGGACACCATGTACGTTTACGATTATCCAACAGTTGGTGGTCTGTGAATACAGTGACTTCTCATCCCTCGATGTGCTCTCAGAAGTAACATATAGCCTCGTAAATGGCATCCAGCAACTCCCAGTCGAGGGCAAACCATTTATGCTGAGAGGCTGAAAGTTTTTTGGAGAAGAAATGCAGAGGCTGAGAGAGATCACTGACGTGCTGCTGTAAGACAGCTTCGATGGCGGTATCGCTCATGTCAGAAGTGATGGATAGGTGAGCATCAGAAAGAGTGCTTCATGTCTTTGGACCACTGAATCTTATGAGACCTGGAAGTTTTTTTTTCAAGCCAAGGAATTGGTTACAGAGGCCTGAAGAGAGGCGACATGGGGAATATGACGCCAAAAAATAGTTCACAATCCCGAGAAAGCATCTCAATTCTGAATAGATTTCAGGAGAGGAAGGTAATTGATGAAATCAGTGCAATCAGATGTCAGGCTGGTGCCCTCGGACGAGACTGAATGTCCAAGAAACGAGATGCAGGAGCATCAGTGTTGTGATTATTCGTGGCTGATTTTCATGTTATCTATCAGCGTGAACCCATTCTTTGGACTGTCCTTGGTTAGCAGAAGGAAATGAGAAAAAGCAGTCGACTTGCACTGAGGTCATCACCAGAACACTGAGGGTTGAACAGGTGGACGGTGAGGTATGCTGTCAGTCCTATGAAGAGTCATCGATGATCTGCATGCCATCCTTGAAGGAAATATGCAGGAGAATCGATGTGGCAGGTGTGTGCGCACAAAACAGGCGTAGGTCTGGTAGAGACAGGTGCGGTCTGCAACAAGTCCATGAAAACAGTGTGCGAAAATCGCTATGCAGCTGGCCAGGTGGATGAGAGGTGGCAGATACAAGCGAAATGCTCGCAGTGTGTCGAATGACGTAGGTGCGAGAGACGCTAGCTCAGAAAGAGGTACATGGCCTGAGGTCTTGGCAGCAGCCTGCGGAGGGTGGCGCGGAAGGCATGGAGCATTGGGCATGGAGGCATAGAATGATGTAGAGATAGGAATGGAGTCTGCGAAAGTTGCAATCCCGTCTCGCGCAGGAGAAATGACAGTCCTAGTCGACATACGCGTGTACCAAACTGGAAATGGAAATGAGCGTTCGGCGTCATTGGCCGGGAGACCCCTTGTGGGGCAGGTCCGGCCGCCTCGGTGCAGGTCTTATTACATTCGACGCCACATTGGGCGACCTGAGCACCAGATGGGGATGAAATGATGATGAAGACAACACAACACCCAGTCCCAGAGCGGAGAAAATCTCCGACGCAGCCGGGAATCGAACCTGAGCCCGAAGGATGGCAATCTATCATGCTGACCACTCAGCTATCAGGGCAGTCGTATACCAAACTGGCAGGCCAGTAGGCAGTTTAGCAGTAGCAGAACCAGCACTGGTAAACAAGCAATCATCAACTGAACCGACCATCACAGCTGCAGAATGCTCTTGCTTAACTGGCGCAGAAGTGGGATAATAACACGTCGATGTGTTTCTTTGTCCTAATATGGCACACTTAATTCCTCATTTTCACCGACGAAAAAATAGAATCTGTACCAAATCACGTACTGTTTGGTAGCCCAAGAAAATTTCATTGAATGCTGCACTACACTTCAAAATGACACAGATATATGTCACTATTTTCCAACATAGCCACTAAGTATTTGTAAACAATGGTTCAAACGTTCTACCAATCAATTCCTCGATGATAAAAATCAGTCCCTCAGTCACAAACAGGACTTAATTTCGTGCAAAACCCACCGGAACAGCATTCCGGCACCTCCCAGAGAATTTATTTTGAACTCACTAGAACAAATCGGACCCGGAGATAAAAATAGTACACATGAGTTAGTTGAGTTGTTCTGAAGTCATAATCTAGGGAACAAAGTGACGCTGCTACAAGGACACGCGATAGCACCTAATATTTATCTTAAAACTTGTGGTTTTATTTTTTGATATTTGAAAATAAAATGATTGCTCATTGTAAGTTTCATCACAAGTTTTAAAAAAATCGAAACTGTGATTTTTATAGTGAGGGAAGGGGATGCGGCGTGGGGGACGGGGAGGGGGAGACTACGATTGAAAAGATTGCGTTCGAGCACCTAAAATTTTAGAAATAAAGCATTGGTCCTAAAGCCATTCGAGAACTGCTCTGTGACCTTTTCAGTTGTTTGTAATTTCAATCACTAGGTATATGCCAGGTATAGAAGTATGAAACTGGAATTTGGTTGAAATAATTACACGTCTGTTGTTTGAAACTGAGAAATAATATTTTATTCAAAATAATCACCATTGCTATTTACACATTTCTCCCACCACTCTGGCAGGCTATGAAAGTCACACCAAGAAAACAGTTCTTCTTTTTTCTTTTGGAGTGAACCAGTCAGTGAGCCATTTTCCTACATTTTCATATGAACTGAAGTGTTGTTCAGTAAAAGCGTGTCCCAATGATGCAAATAGTTGATAGACAGACAGAGTCAAGTCTGGAGAATAAGTCGCATGCCTATATTTCCCATCTGAATGCCTCAATCATTTCCCTTATTCGTTTCGCTGTATGTGATGGGCGTTATCATGGAGCAATAGTAGTAGAACAACCATTGTCTCATCCCACTCTTCATTGTTACCAGATGTATCCAAGATGGCGGCGATGACATAATCCAAGATGGCGGCCTGTGACTTAGCAACAGCGCATGACAATCCAAGATGGCGGTCGTGATGTTAGCTGATGGTGGCTTTTGGCGGGACACATCTCTGCCATGACCCCCGGGCAGGAAGTTTTTATTTTGCAGGGAAATTGAGTTATTTGCTTCTATGGGTCACCTGGCAGTCTCCCCCCCCCCCTTTCCGACTTTTTTGCTTGATGGTTCTTCACCCTCTTGGAAAATGGGTGGGAATTTCGAATTTTGGAGGGAATTTTGCTCTAAGAGCTTACTCTCGCAGCTGAGGGGAGATAGTATGGTGTTGCCCCCACTACAGACAGCTCATGATGTCATTCAGTTCGAATATAATTTGTTTAAATTTGCATAAATTTGTTTAAATTTATTATCTACATACATACAGCAGTAGTGGCTTAGTGTGGTGTTACCACCACAAGAGGCTGAGATATCAGTGCTTGTTGAGCTCTCAGTGGGGAAGGAGCACGTGTTCTATCGAAGAGCTATTGGTGCCAGACAGGAGGAGTTTTACTAGCTGTATTACATGCACTCATTTAGCCGAGGACTGCACCCATAGCCGCCTACATGGAGAATAGAAGAGAGCATTAATGCTTGAACATATGAAGAGGAAGAATACGATCCTGCAAATAAATGCTTTGCATTAAAGACAAGACATGAAACGTATGGAATGCTTGGAACGCGTGGTTACATCTGTCTCTGCTGGAACTGTCTTTCATTTCTAAAACGTACATATAAGCTTCCACCTCACAAGCGACAATTGCCTCCGATCCAGCAGACCGAAGAACTGAGCTAGTTCACGAGTTCACCACTAGAGGGCACCGTGATAGGCCGCGTGATTGTGCAGTTCAGTTAATAGGAGCACACCATCATGATGACTCAAAATGGCTCAAAGGCTCTGAGCACTATGGGACTTAACTTCTGAAGTCATCAGTCCCCTAGAACTTAGAACTACTTAAATATAACTATCCTAAGGACATCACACACATCCTTGCCCGAGGCAGGATGCCAACCTGCGAACGTAGCGGTCGCGCGGTTCCAGACTGTAGCGCCTAGAACCGCTTGGCCACCCTGGCCGGCCACATCATGATGATGTCATGTGTTTTTCTCAGTTGCACTTGTGCCCCAGCCTCCTCATCCCCCTGGAAGTCTGGAGGGGAAAAATGGCGGGAATAGAACTCAGCCTGTTCTGTGCTGCTGGAGAGAGGAAGGAGTGTACTTTATTTATTTTTGGAACAATTTATTTAGAGACTGATTTCACGTAGTTTATTTATTACACTGATACAAAACACACACCCTCGCGTGCTTGGGGGGGTCACAGTACACAGTTTACAGACCTGGAAAGTACTCGTAAATAATGCAGTACAGTGATGTGCAGAGAAGCAAACATATCGTAAATTACCGAAATAATAGAGTACGCAGCATACAGACATGCAAACTACTCGTAGATTACCGAAATAATGCATGTGTAACACTATGCAAACACGCTCACAATGCTTAAACACTCGAAAATAATGCAGTGCACAAACAGTTAGTGCACGTAAAATACGCAACATATCAGCAACTCGAACCCTGATTCTACTGGATGGAGAGCCTAAGTGCACCCCCGAACACTTGGGAACTGTCCAGATGGCGGGAGAGGAAGGTTAGGTTAGTGTACTTTGTTTATATATTACCTGCAAGTATGTAGCATCTTTGCTAAAATTGATCTCGCTATCAACTGCGGTGTGTATTACAGTACATCACTCCATATCAATGACGTCTTTCCAGTCCTGACCGTCCACTGGGTACGCTGTTGATTATCACATAATGATTGACTGACGCCACTCTGTTGAGATGGAGGGAACCTTGATGGAAAACTGGATATCTGCTGCTTGTCGTTGTGGAACATGGGATTAAGTGTATAGGTCATCACCTTAATACAGTTGTTTGGAAGCGTTCCTCATTGCTACAGACACATCCTATTTCTAAATGCTACGATACACTACACATGTCTTTCTTTTCTTTTCTTTTTTTCACCAATAAGGCAACAGTGTCGTTTTTTATTTGTGCTACTTCACACTTGTTGTGAACAGCACCTTCCGGTGACGGTCAACACTGGAACAGTAATCATGTACATGACTGCAAAATGAAGGACCAATGCTTTTCGAAACGGAACACCGAGACATCCGCTACCCTTTCGATGGGAAGATGAGATTAATTGTATAGGTCATAGCTGTTGGAACAGCTGTGATGTCTTACACATTTTTGTCAATGAGAAACACTGCGTTTGTGTTTTATTTCTGCCAGTCTGTGGTGTGGTAGCTGTATAGTTTACGTCATTCGAGGTTCAGTTTTCTGTGAGAGCCAGAGGATGGAAACGTGTTAATGTCGGTTTAGCAGCAGCTGACACAAGTCTTTCAGTCATAGTAGAAAAAAAAAGTATGATGGTGTACACTGATTGAGCGTGTTACAACCGAAAAAAAACAATGTATTAAACTGCTTATGAAGGAGCAATATAGGACCCCTCTCATGTTGATTGATAGTCTGTTGGATATGGTCATCCTACAGTATAGGCGATAAAACTTTACATTGGTCTCTGGAAGCGACTTCGAACACAAACCACCTGCTCCAATGAATCAATACCTGTATATTTAATAGGATCGCCACATATGTTTGGGTGATAGACATGAATGCACACTGTGAGACACAGATCTCCTTCAGACTAGCTGTATGTAGTTTGGAGATGTGATGCAAAATCTTTGTCCTTCCTCCATGCCATGTATGATGTGTAGTCTTCCTAATTTTCCCATCAAGAAACACCACCGTAACTGCTCATACTATCTCTCCTACTACCTCGTGTTGCAGGTGAAAGCTTCATTTGGCGTTGGTCTGTACACGGTTGGCAGAGATATGACACCATGTTCCCATTTCCACTGAGTGGTCAAAACGCGCTCCTGTCGCATGAACACAGCTCGTCCTGTTTCCGTAGAGGATGCAAAAGGTCTTAGATATAGTGCTCTCCGAATTCTATATAAGGCCAGACTTAAATTGGGCCGATCACATGGACTAAGCTGCAGGGAGGGCGGGGCAGAGACTTAGGAGACGTTTCAAGATGCAGAGGGACTGTCTAAAAAACAGCACTGGAGTTTCTGTCGTATGGGATCCTTAGCAGATAGGTTCGTTAAAAGTGACTCGTTTCGAGATACGAGAGTGCCACAAATATGATTCACCAGTGGCTGTAATCATTGAAAGATGTCTCTAGAGGATCCAACTCAAGTAATTGGTTGAATGGATAGACTTGATTCCAAATTGCAGACAGCATTTCTACCAGAAAGCGTAACACTATCAGTGGCTCATGTGTGTACCTGTAGACTCGGAACCGCTTTTTATGCATTGTGACGCTAACGTAGTTGCGACGATCGTGTTTTTAATAGCATGGTCCTTGAGCAAAATGCATGTTGGGGGCTGTAGAATCCCTCTGTGGTCAACTTCAGATGTCATTTCTCTATAGTGTTCCTCGAAAAGGACATCGTGTTCCCTCCACAGACTCCCGTTTGACCTACCTGGTGAGTGTAATCAGGCTACAGAAAAAAATACTCTCCATGCAAAGTGACTCTCATGATCAGTTGAATTTTGAAATAACGAGAACATTCTGTGGTGATCGGTAGTTTTCACATAAAAATAGTCGAAGTTTTTTTTCCCCTGATTTTACGAATTACACAGGGTGGATATGTCTCTGCTAATCATTTGTGATCGGCGGCAGTACACTATGCTGGACGTCATAAAATAATCAGATGCGAATGCAGTCGAAAGTAAAAAACTATACCGATTTTGCTCATAAAACTAAATGAGAATGGACTTTGTCTATTTTCATGGAAATAGGACATTTATGAGCGTCGCAAATGTTTTTTTTCCTTTTTTTAATAATTGCATTATTACAGGAGTCGAGTTGATGTTAAATAATCCAGCACAGAACAGCGGGCGACTTATCTATGAGACCATGGCTCTGCCCTGGTCGAGCTGGAGTGTTTTCCATCTCAGAACGAGAGGCCCATTGGAGGCGTTGAGGACCTGTATAGTCTGTGATAGTTCGACGCCAGAGCTGCGCCCCCTAACCATTAGGAGCGGCTGTGTCACTATACTTTAGACGACCAAGATGCATTTCGGCTAGCCATCCTTTTATCTCCTATTGTTTAGTTAACAATACCTGCTTTTGTGTTGTTGAAGGACCCGCGTATCAAGGCGGATAGCGCTAGCACATGTCGCGAGGCTAATGGTGGGAGTAGCTCCCTCGGTCCTTCCATCCCACAGGTGGAGTGAGGGCCTCCATTTTCGGCAGTTTGTGATTGTACATGGAGGAGAACGCACGTTCAGCTGCCGCCACCTCTGTAGTCTTTTAGGACGACGATTTTCCCCAGTCCTCCATTACGACCCATTCAATATGAGTGCTGGTTTTTTAACGACAGTTTCGAAGTGTAATTAGAATTGTGATGCATTTTTCCCATCAGCTGTGATAGCGTGTATTGTCTTCGATTCTTGGGCTGTAGGGCTATTTTTAGTTCGCATCTGTAGTGAACTCTGATGTCAAACAGCGATAGATGCTCCTCTCTGTCCAACACCAGCATCTAGTCAGTTGAATGTATTACCAACCAAAATGAATGAAAATGGTACCTTACACCCCAGCCTTTTTCCCCGTAGCTTGTAGATGTAGGGTAGAATTTGAGTGTTTCTGTCACTGGTTTCGAGTATTACTGTGAAATTTTTTCTCAGCAGGATAACACCATGTAGGGTGCCCGGATTTTACAGACCTTACACCAGCTTGATCCATAACGCCAGTACAATACACTATGACATCCTCAGAATATAATAAGTATATTGTATCAACAAAAAGCAATTGCAGTAATCTCATGTACCAAAAATTAACACAACAATATCTACCAACATATGGGCAGGGGCTTGCATAAGTAAATTAAAGTGAAATGCATTTTGGAGACAAGCCGAGCAGGTGGTTAATGGCATTGGAAAACCCCACTTAACAAGAGAATGGCGAGTTTCAGTGCAGAGAGGGTTAAGGCCAGAACAATACATTGTTCCTTTTAATGTTCATACGGCCAAGACCGAGGGTAAGTGGCTGCATGGGTTTAACAGGGCATGGCAGCGACCTGGCAAGAAAAATAAAATTCAAAAAAATGTTCAAATGTGTGTGAATTCCTAAGGGACCAAACTGCTGAGGTCATTGGACCCTAGACTTACACACTACTTAAACTACCTTATGCTAAGAACAACACACACACCCATGCTCAAGGGAGGACTCGTACCTCTGGCGGGAGGTGAAGCGCAATCCGTGACATTGCGCCCAAACTACGTGGCCACTCCATGTGACAAAAATATTCACCTCTAACGAGACAGTGATTGGCTGAAGTCATATTAGGTGATGCAGACCTGACACGATGGGGAGATCCCCATTATATAAAAGCATTTTGAGAACAAATATTTCTAGAATCTCTCTCATCTTGCCGCGGACTGCACAAGTGTGTGGAAAATAGCGAGGGCATTGAGAGATTTGCTTCTGCGAAGAGTGGACAATATACTTCATGTATTGTGGTGACAGATAGCAAAGAGGTAGTTAATTATTCCTGTGGGAATTTTTGCAGGCAAAGAAATTGTGCACATCACTCCAACCCTTAGCAAGTGTGCAATAGCTATTATTTCGACTAGGGAAAAGTTAACGTTCTATGGAATGCAGGAAAGTTGAGACTGTAAATTCAATCAAGGCCAGAGTAGGGAACTAGCATTTCAGATCCAGCATGGAGACAACGTCGTTGCAGATCCTACTTGATAAAGTACCATCAAGCATTAGGCCACAGTAAATGTTGAATCAAGATTTTGCTCACTCCAACTTGCATACACTTTGACCATTGAATATCAAAAGCTAGTATACTAACCTACCCTCACATTGAGTACATGAGAGTTTTTCATTGGTTTAAAAAGTAAATTTATTCTCCATCTTTTCAGTGCACTGATCAGCTATACCATCGTAGACCTAAGTTAGCTGATGAGGATATTTAATCATTCTTTCCTATGATAAAATTTTTTATATGTGGAGATAACGTTTTAATAATCGCCAATTCAGTATGTCCAAGAGTTAAATAATATGTTGAACATGAAAGTTGTGTATCACTTGACCCCTGAAAGCACATTGATAAATTATATGCCTTACAGGGCCAGGTTCATATATATATATAGAATGTCTGTTTACCACTCTGGGCTTGAGAAGACAGTTCAGATGTTTTGTCCATTTGCGCACTATTCACAAATGGCGACCCTGCTAGGATTCGATGTACAGCATTCTGATGGATTGAAGGTTTGCTTTTGATTGGTACAAAACACATACTCCTCCCAAACAATAACCTAATGCAAAGTGGAAAAAAAATGTAAATGTAAATGTGACTCAACTGTGTAGTGTAGATAGAATAGTATTCATTTATTTCTTATTTGCTGGCGCAACACAATGTTGAATTGGGTTGTGTTGAGTTCTGACTCAACTCCAGTAACCAAAAGGCTATATACGTAAAAGATGAGGGAACGGGTTCAAATATTGAATATAGGACCATGGATGATACTGTGATGGAAGATCTTGATAGGATCGAGCTGGACATGCAAAAGGTAGATCAGTGTGAACAACACGAGACAGAACACGTAGAAATGCCGAATGAGACCGCAAATGCAACACATGATGTTCAACATGGTCCATACAAACACATGATGTTCAAGATGGTCCATACAATGGACATGAGAATGGCGTTGCTAATGAATCAGACGTCTGTAGATAGTAATTTTCAACATATTGAACCAAACTTAATCATATTGAATCAGGCAGGTTTGCAATTGCATGAAAGAATGAGTGTTAGTGCTCCCACACTATCTTCGGAAGTGAAGGAAATGGTTCACAAAAAACGAGATAGGGAACGAAATGATAATGAAATGAAGACCGTAAGCTGTCAACAGGCGTTTATGTACATCTACGAGGAGAGTTGAAAATGTGTGCCCCGACTGGGACTCGAACCCGGGATCTCCTGTTTACATGGCAAATTCTCTATCCATCTGAGCCACTGAGGGCACAGAGGATAATGCGAATGCAGGGATATCCCTTGCGTGCTCCCTGTGAGACCCACATTCCCAACTTAATGTCCACACACTACATTCAGAGTGCCCCTGCCCATTACACTCATTACTCGCGGCAGACAATCTTACCAAGTCCTATAAGAGTTCAGGCAATGTGTGTGCATCCAGCACAGAAGAAGAAGGTCAATGGCCAGTTAGCTTTAACTACATGAAGATGGCTAACAGGCGAAAATGGTGTAGATGAAAACGCCAACATATTTGGAATGTTGAAGCGTATATTACAACAATCTCAGAAATCAGAAAAGCGAATAGAAGGGTGCATAACACAAGGGCAAAAAGAATTAAATGGGCGCGTAACACTGGGGTTGAAAGAAACTAACAAGGAAATACAAAAAAATGCGTGATACTATTCAAGGCCAATTAGATCAAATGCAAACTGAAACCAAGGAAGCGGAAATCACGCTTCAAACGCCCGTTACAGGGCACAAACATTGACACTGTCCAAGCAGACATGGTTACGTTGCGTGAAGTTACGCAACAAAGCGTCAAAAAGGTTAAACAAATCGAAGCTTTTGCTATCAATGCGACGACGAAAGCCAAACATGTTATTGCTGAGAAGTCTCACAAAAGAACGACAAAAGCACCATTAAAGAAATTCGATGCTCGTATTTTAAAAATACAAGAGACAAACGGACACCTAGTTCAACTGGTGAGATCGGAAGTTTTACGTTTGATCTAAAGTCGAGGTTACGTAGAAAGCGTTAGTGAGGAGTCGCAGGCGACGACAGACTCCACTTCAGTGTCAGTAGATACTACTGTGAAGACTACAAAATGAGTAGTTGCCGATAATAGGACAGCAAGGGTACGCGAAATTACGTGTGACGTTAGGATGGAAAGGCACATGTCGATGTCAGTCCGAAACCGTAAACCGCGAACGGAAAATTAGTCCAAACCAGCGTATGCCAGAACATCACGGTAACCGTAGGGAACAGTGTGGATTAAGACCACTTGTTCAAGAAAGAATAACAGGTCAATCGGGAATACAGGAGTGTGGTTTGGTTCTAGGTTCTGTACGTCAAGCACAAAGTGTGACATACGCTGATCAAGCCATAGAGTCGCGTTACGCAGTGCCACAACCTGTAGGACGAATACCGGTGGGTTACAGTATGGCGTCTAACGAGCCGGAATTACTTACAAGTCATGATACAGAGCGGGTAGCGGGCGTTATGCACGCATATTGTGCAATGAGATCTGCAAGTGATTCTACGGCACAAATGTCACAGAATGAACTAAGTTACACACGTTTGCGTAGATTTGATGCAAACCAAGGACAGAAGTCCAGTCTTCAAAACCCAGAAGGTACATTACAGAGAGAAGCGAGAGGTTTTGATGATAACCCCTTCCTTACAGTGCGGAAATACCAGCACTGTAAGGAAGATGCAAATATTCTCCAACCCCGCACATTTATTGACCAATTTAAAGTAGAAATACCGCACATTGGCCATTGAAACTTAAGTTGGATTTCATTTGCACACATATGGAGGGAAGTGTTGTTGCAGCTATGCAGAAGATAGCAGAAATTTGCGATTCGTATGATTCGTTTAGAACTGCCTTTACAGCAACATATTGGTCACCTGAGGCTCAGATGAGAATAAAATATGGATTATTACAAAATGTCTCATTCGAAAATTCGCGTGAGAAAACAGCAGTCAAATTCTTTGGGAATATGGCTAAAAGGAACCAGTACTTAGATAACCCATATAGCGACGGAGAATTGATTCAAATTTGCAAAACGAAACTGCCAATGAAGTATCAACAAGCCTTGACAGGACGTAGGGGCGATAATGTAGAAACTTTCAAAGGTGTTTTGAGAGAAGTAGAATTCATGTATGAAAACGACGCTCAAAGACGTCGCGATTCATGACAGAATAATATTGAAGGAAGACGTTATAGTAAAGAGAGTAATAATAATGGTAGCAATGGTAGGCCGGTATTGGGACTGAATTCTGGACGAAATGGGAATAATTACGGTAATGGAAACACTAGATCACAGCGTAATGGATATGGTTTTAATAGTGATTGAACAGGCGGAATATAGACGGAAATAGAAATGGAAACAGGAGAACTCGAGATAACCGACATACTGATTTTAATCAGAGATTGCCAGATCCATGGAGAGAAAGCTGATGTGGAGGTGGTGCGAGAACGAAGCCACAGGCAGATACATCGGGTAGTTACCGGAGAAACGGACCACAGATGGAAGTTGAATTGCGATCACCAAATTCTGGGAAGCGTGAGGATTGACTGACGTTAGGTATTGCAGAAGTTCATGCGGATAATACACTTTCTGCAGAAACGGATGACAAGGCGACCATAGCAATAAACAGGTTAAGGTGTGACGTACAAGAATCGGAATTGGGAACAGGGTACAGATACTACGAATAGGGAGGAAGTCACAACTGAGATGCTGGGACGAGATAGAGTGGATTGACACTGACGATGAGGATGAACTCCCAGCATCACCTAGTAATGAACCATTTAATTATGACGAAGCATTAATGTAAATGGTGCAGATATTTGATTCTGCAGAGATAAAAAATCATTTTCAGCAGGATAATACAAATCTTACTGTAACCTGTAACGCTACGATTGATCAAGACGATAGGATTAACCGACAAAATACGGCTAATACAGGTCATAGAAAAAAGGGGGAAGTACGGATACGTGCACCTGATCAAAATTCGACACGCTAAAAAAAATGGCTCTGAGCACTATGGGACTTAACAGCTATGGTCATCAGTCCCATAGAACTTAGAACTACTTAAACCTAACTAACCTAAGGACATCACACACATACATGCCCAAGGTAGGATTCGAATCTGCGACCGTAGCGGTCACGCGGTTCCAGACTGAAGCGCCTAGAACCGCACGGCCTACCGGCCATCTCGACACGCTACAAGATCTACTAAAGTCCTTCCACAAAACTGTGGAAGAAAAGCAGGAAGAATCTGAGGCGTTGTGGACAGCGGGAATCGAACAAAATCGACAAGAACAACTCGATAATGGCGAGGAAAATGACAGGGCAAATATTCTGTCTGGATCGGAAAACGAACCAGATTATAAAATATGCGAACAGTCTGATAAATCAGATTCAAAGGTATACAGTTTTTGCAGATATGTGGGCATACTATGTAATCATCACACCAGACACAGAAAACAGCGTCGTAATAAATGACGACACAGCTGAAAATTTGAATCTGTAACGCTCAGTAGTAGATAACAAATATAATAACGAGTTTAATCAGGATGCGAGTACAGACACAATTACTGTAGAATCTGACGAATCCGAAGAATCTAAGTGGGAAGTACTGTCACACTTAAAGAATATTTGCCAGGCTCTAAAATCCAAATTAAATACACCGATATTTGACAAGGAGACAAACTTAAAGGAAGTAGTAAGATGTGAAAATGAGGTTTAAAATGTAGATTGGTTACGGTAGAAACTGATCTAGAAGTAGCAAGAATATAATTGGACAATTTAAAAAAAGGGAAGCACTTCTCCCCAAACTCTTGATGAAGACCATCAAATGTTGATGGGCGACGACGCAACTATGGATGCCCATAAACACCCAGTTGTGACAGAACAAACACACATAGATCGGTTAAATTACGAAGTAATTGAGGACATATTAAGGGAGGAAGTCGAAGACAAGAGTAATTTGAAGGTAAGTCCGATACTCCATGTAACAGTCAAGGGTATTGCCGTTAACGCAGTAGTAGATAGTGGGAGTGAGTTAACGGCGATATCAGAGCAGTTATCTAATCGTTGCAATGGAGACAATGACTTATTCGAACAGAACAAAGACCCAGAGGGGTTAAAGGTCATACATAAGTGGAAAGACAAGAACTCGGTTGACATTCGTCAGCATTATTTGCTGAAGAATGACGTGCTGTTCTACAGACACATTGGATAGGAACTCTTGCAGTGATCATATGGCAATTAGCCATGAAAACAAAACAAAAATGGATCACAGATGATACAGCAAACCAATGTCGATACGTTTCAGGTAGCAGCAGATCTCAAGAGGCACGGAGGACGAGCCACAAACATGTAAATATTCAAATATATGTACAATAATGCTAATCATTTAAATCGTTGAAGTAGGTCAGAAAAATTAGCACGATGTACTAACTAACTAACCTACATATCATCATTCACGTAGAAAATGAACCGTTATAAAATAAAATAACTTAAGGTGTGAATAATAAATTTCTGTATTTTACAGAAAAAAAACTATTTAAAAATTCATTGTATTATTCATGTAAATATTCGATGTGAAGTTCATTGTAAATTTAGATCAAGATACTTGTAAATAATGACAATGAGGTGAAATAGAGAACACACGCAGCGCCACGTCACTACAATTGTCTGGGGAAGCAATACAAGCTAAAAACACAAGCGGAAAGTCGACGGGAAGCTACAGTCTGAGTGTGAGTGTTTATACGATTTCACAATAGGGCATCAGCGACAAACGGGAGGCCGAAGGAAGGAATTTACTGACTCACGCTTCACATTAGTGCGGAGAACGAGCCAGGTGTATTTTAAAGAATATTGTCCCACGCCGCACCCCAATAGCAAAAGGACAGGGGAAACCAGCACCAGCGAGGGACAAACGATGCACAGGTGCGAGGAAGACGAAGCGACCCCATTAGCGGCGACAATTTTTTTTTTTTTTTGGTCATCAGTCTACTGACTGGTTTGATGCGGCCCGCCACGAATTCCTTTCCTGTGCTAACCTCTTCATCTCAGAGTAGTACTTGCAACCTACGTCCTCAATTATTTGCTTCACGTATTCTAATCTCTGTCTTCCTCTACAGTTTTTGCCCTCTACAGCTCCCTCTAGTACCATGGAAGTCATTACCTCATGTCTTAGCAGATTTCCTATCATCCTGTCCCTTCTCCTAATCAGTGTTTTCCACATATTCCTTTCCTCTCCGATTCTGCGTAGAACCTCCTCATTCCTTACCTTATCAGTCCACCTAATTTTCAACATTCGTCTATAGCACCACATCTCAAATGCTTCGATTCTCTTCTGTTCCGGTTTTCCCACAGTCCATGTTTCACTACCATACAATGCTGTACTCCAGACGTACATCCTCAGAAATTTCTTCCTCAAATTAAGGCCGGTATTTGATATTAGTAGACTTCTCTTGGCCAGAAATGCCTTTTTTGCCATAGTGAGTCTGCTTTTGATGTCCTCCTTGCTCCGTCCATCATTGGTTATTTTACTGCCTAGGTAGCAGAATTCCTTAACTTCATTGACTTCGTGACCATCAATCCTGATGTTAAGTTTCTCGCTGTTCTCATTTCTACTACTTCTCATTACCTTCGTCTTTCTCCGATTTACTCTCAAACCATACTGTGTACTCATTAGACTGTTCATTCCGTTCAGCAGATCATTTGATTCTTCTTCACTTTCACTCAGGATAGCAATGTCATCAGCGAATCGTATCGTTGATATCCTTTCAACTTGTATTTTAATTCCACTCCTGAACCTTTCTTTTATTTCCATCATTGCTTCCTCGATGTACAGATTCAAGAGTAGGGGCGAAAGGCTACAGCCTTGTCTTACACCCATCTTAATATGAGCACTTCGTTCTTGATCGTCCACTCTTATCATTCCCTCTTGGTTGTTGTACATATTGTATATGACCCGTCTCTCCCTATAGCTTACTCCTACTTTTTTCAGAATCTCGAACAGCTTGCACCATTTTATATTGTCGAACGCTTTTTCCAGGTCGACAAATCCTATGAAAGTGTCTTGATTTTTCTTTAGCCTTGCTTCCATTATTAGCCGTAACGTCAGAATTGCCTCTCTCGTCCCTTTACTTTTCCTAAAGCCAAACTGATCGTCACCTAGCGCATTCTCAATTTTCTTTTCCATTCTTCTGTATATTATTCTTGTAAGCAGCTTCGATGCATGAGCTGTTAAGCTGATTGTGCGATAATTCTCGCACTTGTCAGCTCTTGCCGTCTTCGGAATTGTGTGGATGATGCTTTTCCGAAAGTCAGATGGTATGTCGCCAGACTCATATATTCTACACACCAACGTGAATAGTCGTTTTGTTGCCACTTCCCTCAATGATTTTAGAAATTCTGATGGAATGTTATCTATCCCTTCTGCCTTATTTGACCGTAAGTCCTCCAAAGCTCTTTTAAATTCCGATTCTAATACTGGATCCCCTATCTCTTCTGAATCGACTCCTGTTTCTTCTTCTATCACATCAGACAAATCTTCACCCTCATAGAGGCTTTCAATATATTCTTTCCACCTATCTGCTCTCTCCTCTGCATTTAACAGTGGAATTTCCATTGCACTCTTAATGTTACCACCGTTGCTTTTAATGTCACCAAAGGTTGTTTTGACTTTCCTGTATGCTGAGTCAATCCTTCCGACAATCATATCTTTTTCGATGTCTTCACATTTTTCCTACAGCCATTTCGTCTTAGCTTCCCTGCACTTCCTATTTATTTCATTCCTCAGCGACTTGTATTTCTGTATTCCTGATTTTCCCGGAACATGTTTGTACTTCCTCCTTTCATCAATCAACTGAAGTATTTCTTCTGTTAGCCATGGTTTCTTCGCAGCTACCTTCTTTGTACCTATGTTTTCCTTCCCAACTTCTGTGATGGCCCTTTTTAGAGATGTCCATTCCTCTTCAACTGTACTGCCTACTGCGCCATTCCTTATTGCTGTATCTATAGCGTTAGAGAACTTCAAACGTATCTCGTCATTCCTTAGTACTTCCTTATCCCACTTCTTTGCGTATTGATTCTTCCTGACTAATGTCTTGAACTTCAGCCTACTCTTCATCACTACTATATTGTGATCTGAGTCTGTATCTGCTCCTGGGTACACCTTACAATCCAGTATCTGTTTTCGGAATCTCTGTCTGACCATGATGTAATCTAATTGAAATCTTCCCGTATCTCCCGGCGTTTTCCAAGTATACCTCCTCCTCTTGTGATTCTTTAACAGGGTATTCGCTATTACTAGCTGAAACTTGTTACAGAACTCAATTAGTCTTTCTCCTCTTTCATTCCTCGTCCCAAGCCCATATTCTCCTGTAACCTTTTCTTCTACTCCTTCCCCTACAACTGCATTCCAGTCGCCCATGACTATTAGATTTTCGTCCCCCTTTACATAATGCATTACCCTTTCAATATCCTCATACACTTTCTCTATCTGTTCATCTTCAGCTTGCGACGTCGGCATGTACCTGAACTATCGTTGTCGGTGTTGGTCTGCTGTCGATTCTGATTAGAACAACCCGGTCACTGAACTGTTCACAGTAACACACCCTCTGCCCTACCTTCCTATTCATAACGAATCCTATACCTGTTATACCATTTTCTGCTACTGTTGATATTACCCGATACTCATCTGACCAGCAATCTTTGTCTTCCTTCCACTTCACTTCACTGACCCCTACTATATCTAGATTGAGCCTTTGCATTTCCCTTTTCAGATTTTCTAGTTTCCCTACCACGTTCAAGCTTCTGACATTCCACGCCCCGACTCGTAAAACGTTATCCTTTCGTTGATTATTCAATCTTTTTCTCATTGTAACCTCCCTCTTGGCGGCTAACTATAGCAAACTGTCGGAGACAGCTCCGTAGTAGTACAGCCTGGAAAATAGACTCGGAATATTTCTCTCAATACCAAATGGAGAAGCTAATAACTAAAAGCAAATATATCACTTCCGTAATCTATTCAAACTTGACCATATCTCATGACAACATTACTGGTAATCCTTCAGAATAACTTTGACTGCATAACATATCCTATCCCTATGCCCAAGAAGTTGCAAGTTTCAAGAAAGAAGACATGAAAATACGACAAGAAATGAAGAGAAGAATGGGTCCCAAGATGAGGGTATAAGACAGCAAGATTCCTTTCTAAAGCCTATATCTTAAACCAGTATGAGATTTGGCAGAATCAACTGAAAGCAATATCCAATAAAACCATGGCAGTTATTTCGTTCAAACTATCAAACCAACCAAAGGTGGTAAAACCATCAAACAGAGTACCCATAATGGAGACATCAAACTGCAGCAGTTGTCGAGGGGCTACACTCATCAACCTTGATGGCAACTACACCAATAAAGGACAAGGCCACCTATGTTATCACATCATGGTATTGTCTTGGACGAGCAGTTTGTTGTCAAAACAACGTGACATGGAATGACCATTTAATGGTATTTGTGATCAAACACTCAGAACTGTAAATGTCGATAATCTTCATCAACATCATGTCGAATCTACAACTGACTAGCAGCATCAGGCACCACTGATCGACAGCAGCATCAGGAAGCAAACCCAGCCCAAAGTTTAAAGTGTAAAGTAGGTGAAGAAAGAAAGTGATGCATGAGACAAAGTCATTGAAATTTTATAAAGAGTGCAAAAGGTATTCACATCAGTAAAGAGTTGAGATGCCTTTAAATATTCATTTGCACCTGTACCACTGAGAATTTGTACTTTGTGTGTTTCATTTGTATTTTATATTTCAATTTGTAAATTGTTAAAGTATATTCATAAATGTACAATGTTTTATATTTTGTGTTTCATGTGTAAATTTGTAAATGCACTGCAATGAGCAATGCCTCAACCATTGAACACAACAACACAAAATTAATTCGGAAGAGACAACATGTGTAAGACGACCTTACACAAGCTTGATCCATAACGACAGTACGATAGGGTATGACATCCTCAGAAAATAATAAGTATATTATATCAACAAAAAGCAAATGCAGTAATCTCAAGTACCGAACACTAACAAAACAATATCTACCAATATACGGACAGGGGCATGCATCAGTAAGTTAAAGTATAATGCATTTTGGAGACGAATTGAGCAGGTGGTTAATGGCATTGGAAAACTCCACTTAACAAGAGAATGGCGAGTTTCAGTGCAGAAAAGGATAAGGCCAGAACAAACCGAGGGTAAGTGGCTGGATGGCTTTAACAGGGCAAGTGGTGACCAGGCAAGAAAAATAAAATCCACCGCTAATAAGACGGCAATTGGCTGAAGCCATACTGGGCATATAAAAACATTTTGAGAACTAAAATTTCTAGAATCTCTCTCGTCTCGCAGTGGACTGTACAAGTGTGTGGAAAATAGCAAGGGTGTTGAGAGCTTTGCTTCTGCGAAGTGAGGACGATATGCTTCACGTATCATGATGACAGGTAGCAAAGAGGTAGTTAATTATTCCTGCGGGAATTTTTATGGGCAAAGAAACTGTGTACATTGCTCCAACCCTCAGCGAGTGTGCAATAGCTGTTATTTCGACTAGGGAAAAGTTAACGTTCTACAAAACACAGTAAAGTTGAGACTGTGAATTCAATCAAGGCCAGAGTAGGGAATTAGCATTTCAGATCCAGCATGGAGTCAACGCCGCTGCAGATCCCGTTTGGTAAAGTACCATCACGCATTAGGCCACAATAAATGTTGAATCGAGATTTTGTTCATTCCAACTTGAGAACGCTTTGACCATTGAATATCAAAAGCTAGGCTACTAACCTACCCTCACATTGGGTACATGAGAGTTTTTCATTGGTTTAAAAAGTAAATTTCTTCTCCACCAACTCAGTGCATTGACCAGCTATGCCATCGTAGACATAAGTTAGCTGATGAGGATATTTAATCATTCTTCCCTGTGATAAAATTTTTCATATATGGAGATAACGATTTTAATAATCGCAATTTAATATGTCCAAGAGTTAAATAATTTGTTGAACATGATTGTTGTGTATCACTTGACCCCTGATAGCACACTGATAAATTATATGTAGAATGAAAAAGGGAATATCTGTTTTGTCTTTCTAGAATACATCCCAAACTTTCACTTTTATTAATTTATGCGTTCTGGTTACGTGACAGTAGCATTTCTAATTATTTTTGTTATGATCCGCACCTAATATTAGTTTCCTTACAGGGCCAGGCTTCAGAAAATAGTTAAGATGTTTTGTCCATTTGCATGCTATTCACAACCAGTTGTATGTCATTGTCAGTTTCTGCGCTATATTGCGATTTTATGCAGTGATTGTGCAGCACTATGTATATAGTTGTGTAATTAGGACCAATCTTTGTGATTAATTACGTAATTAGGATCGATATTTGCGTCAGTTTCCCAACCAAAATAAATAAAGTACACTAGACTAACCATTGTCTCCCGCATCTGGACAGTTTCCATGTGTTCGGAGGTGCACTTAGGCTCTCCATCCAGTAGAATCAGGGTTCGAGTTGCTGATATGTTGCGTTTTTTACGTGCACTGACTGTGCACTGTGTTATTTTTGGGTGTTTAAGCGTTGTGAGCGTGTATGCATAGAATTTACACATGCATTATTTCGGTGATCTACAAGAAGTTTGCACGTCTGTATGCTGTGTAATGGATTATTTCGCTAATTTACGAGTTGTTTGCATCTTTGCACATCAGTGTACTGCATTATTTGCGAGTAGTTTCCAGGTATTTAAACTGTATATTGCGACCCCCAAGCACGACAGGGTGAGTGTTTTGTATCAGTGTAATAAATAAACTATATGTGAAATCCATCCCTAAATAAAGTGTTCCAAAAATAAAAAAGGACACTCCTTCCTCTCTGCAGCAGCACAGAATGGGCAGTGTTCTTTTCCCACCATGTTCCCCCTCCAGACTGCTGGGGGCATGAGGAGGCTGGGGCACATGTGTAGCTGAGAAAAACATGTGACGTCATCATGAAGATGTGGTGGTATTGACGGAACTGCATGATCACGTGACCTATCCCGGCTCCCTCTAGTGGTGAACTCGTGAACTAGTTCAGTTCTTTGGTCTGCTGGATCAGAGGCAGTTGTCTCTTGTGAGGTGGGAACTTATATGTATGTTTTAGAAATGAAAGACAGTTCCAGCAGAGACAGATTTTTCCATACATTGTGTAATGCATCTTTAATGCAAAGCATTCTTCCTCTTCATATGTTCAAGCATTAACACTCGATTCCATTCTTCATGTAGGAAGCTATGGGTGTAGTCTGCATGTAATACAGCTATTAAAACTCACCCTGTCTGGCACCAATAGCTCTTCGACAGAACACATGTTCCTTCCACACCGAGAGCTGAACAAGCACTGATATCTCAGTGTCTCATGGTGGTAACACCCCACTAAGCCACTACTGCTGTAGGTAGATAATAAATTTAAACACTTTTCAAAAAATTTAAACAAATTTCAACACATTTAAACAAATTTATACTAATTTAAACAAATTGTATTCAAATTGAATCACATCATTATCAATCTGTAATGGGGCCAACACCATACTAACTCCCCTCAGCTGCAGGAGTAAGCTCTTAGAGCAAAATTCCCTCCAAATTCCGAAATTCCCGCCCATTTTCCAAGAGGATGATGCACCATCATGCAAAAAAGTCAGAAAGGGTCGGCGGGGGACTGCCAGGTGATCTGTAGAAGCACATAATTCACTTATCCTCCAAAATTAAAACTTCCCACACTGGGATCGCGGCAGGGATGCGTGGCACTTTCCCGCCAAAAGCCGCCATCTTGGATAACGGTACTCGCGACATCACGACGGCGACATCACGACCGCCATATTGGATTACGTCAGGCGCTGTTGCCAAGTAATTAGGCAGCCATTTTTGATACATCTGGCAACAATGGATAGTGGGGTGATACAAAGGTTGTTCTACTACTAGCAATATCACTGTGTTGCCTTTTTCCATATTCTGGTCGTTCTTCACGTAATGCTCGATTTAAATTGATCATTTGCTGTCGGTAGCGAACACTGTTGACGGTTTCAGCAGGTTGTAGCAGCTCAAAATAGATGATCCCACCAAACACAGAGCATTGTCTAAGGGTATGAAACATATACCGATGTATGGAACTTGGGTTACTGTGTGTTGACATTTGTCGTCAGCCATTACAGGACGCAGGTGGCGCTGCAGATGCGGTCTCACGGGCCCTACGCTGGCGGCTGGCACCACCTATGAGGAGAATCTGGTTTCATACTTCTACACCTGGTAGTTTGTTGACAGTCTATAAATTTGTGCAATTTATCGTGTAACCGAAATTTTAACGGATTTCTTTCGGTATTCATGTGAACTTTCTCACAGTCCACTGGCTCTTTTAGCACGACTGTCTTGTCACAATCATTTTGCAGTTGCTTTTTATCTTGTGATAGAGTTACTAAATGATAAACGAAGTGTCATCAACAAACAAGCTAAAAGGGCCGCTTTTATTGTCTCATAAACAGCTTGAACAGATTAGAAACAGTAGAGGGCTTATTACACTTTTTTGGGAGCTCCAGTTATCACTTCTGTTTTACTCTATGACTTTTCCGTCAATTACTGAGAACTGACAGGATCTTTCTGGCAGGAAATCATGAATCCAGTCAGCCGGCCAGGGTGGCCAAGCGGTTCTAGGTGCTACAGTCTGGAACCACGCGACCGCTACAGTCGCAGGTTCAAATCCTGCCTCGGGCATGGATGTGTGTGATGTCCTTAGGCTAGTTAGGTTTAAGTAGTTCTAAGTTCTAGGGGACTGATGACCTTAGAAGTTAAGTCCTATAGTGCTCAGAGCAATTTGAACCATTTTTGAACGAATGCAGTCACTCAACTGAGACGTTACTTCCGTGGGCATGCAATTTCATTAGAAGTCGCTAAAGTGCGCGTCATTTATGACGGCGGCCGAGTTTAGGTTCGTTCTGCGCATCTGACATCACAAAACACAGTCAGCTAATGAACAGAGAATGACGTTGCCAGAACTCGACTGCAGTGCGGAGCACGGACGAGTGTCTTCAGTTTTAGAAACGTTCAGTCATAAATAAAGTAATTGAACAAAAGCAATGTCTTGATAACAGACTTTCTTTTATAGAAAGTTTGGAAAAAGCATTCTTTATACCAATTGCTTCATATTCTGTTTATTAATTAAACCAAACAAGCAATAAGCCTCCTAATTCAGGTGATAGCAAGGGAAGGTGTTTGTATCATTCTCACTAACCGTTTTTTCGCAATAAAGAACAGCGGTAATTGTTTATTTCCTATTGTACTTCGACGAAACGTGAGTAATTCATAATCATACCTACAGTGTTTGTCGGTATTTTGCGTGATAATTTAAAGTCCACCGGGTGATATATCAATAGACGAGTTGTGCTAGTGTAGTGGTTAGAGTGTATGGCTGCCAAGCAAAAGGTTTGAAGTTCAATCATGGATCGCTGTGTAATATTTTCTTTATTTAAAAACAATATCGAAGTGTCTTACTTCATGAATTTTATTCGTTTGAATCTAATTTTTTGAAATTTCTAGTGGCAACTAAAATCGACCATACGGGAAGTATCCGCTATGGACCTTTACCTCTGCAAACTCTTCAAAATTTCGTGCAATGGTTTACTACATCTAATGCTGCACAATAACTGCGTTGAACATCGAAACAAAATTAAGTAATTTTTGGGGGGAAGGTATCAGTCAAGAAGATGTGTAAAAATCAAATTTTTGGACCAAATAGTTTTTGTGAAATCGAATGATAAAGTGTGTCAAAGCAGTCGAAACACCATGTGTCTGCACAGGCGAGCAGTGCAATGATGACAAAATCGCGCACATCGTGGAATGCGGGGAGCACGTCTCTGTAGCAGCGACAGGGTTAATGCGGCCGTGGTGGCTTTACTTCATAAAGTGCGCGCTTCCCCATAAACGTAAGTTTGCGAACTATACTATGGCACTGCTTCTCTTGGCGCGTACAACTGGCAACGCAGCAATCTCACGCGTATGGGCGGGCATGCACGAACCGCCAAGATAAAAGAATTGAACTATAGTGAAAAACTGTGCCAAAAGCCTTCTGGTAGTCTACAAATATAAATCAATTTGAAGTCCCCTGTTGATAGCACTCAATATTTTGTGTGAAAAAGAGCCAGTTGTGTCTCACAAGAACGATATTTTCTGAATCCATGCCAACTATCTGTCAATAAATCGTTTGTTTTGAGGTTTTTCATAATGTTCGAACACAATAAATATGCTGGTGTCCAAAATTAAAGCAACGAAGTACTATTTCATCGTCCTGTGTTTAATTTACGATATAATCATACAACTGTCAACGGATGTCCGTACGATTGTGTTCTGCACGGAAGATGGCATTTCGGTCAATGGACAACCACACCAACGATTGCGTCACGGCACCTCTCAAACGAGGTAGCGTCTGCTGGTTAGTCCCGCATCCACAGTCGCCGTATACACACTCACAGACGGTGCAGTAAGCCACAGAGAAGACGCCTACCAGACTCTCTTCGGTGGAGGCCCTTATGAAGAATGGAAGCAGGGCAGTCGCAAACTGATGTGTCCCACTGGCTTAATGTAAATCTTTCTGTTGTTTCTCGGATGTGGCGGAAGTTTATAGAGACCGGAACTGTATCCCAAAGACCAGGGCAAGGCCGACTACGCCTGACATCAGAGAGGACCGTTTTTTGCTGCAAGGGCACGACGGTACCGCCTTGGTATTTCACGGCAACTGGTTTCTGATCTCGCAGCATTCACTGGACGTGTTGTTTCGAGGCAAACGGCGTACGGAAGGCTTCGACATAGTGGTGTTTACTGTCGAAGATCTGCTGTATGAGTACGTCTGATGCTTCTTCACAGAAGGGAACGTCTAGAGCGGAGTCGTCAACATGCCTCTGGACGGTTGAACTGTGGGTCAATGGTCTTTTCACAGATGAGTCTCGATTTTATCTGGAGAGTGATTCTCGACCAATTCGCATCTGGAGTGAACGTGGGATACGATCTAGGGAACGAAACATTGTGGAAACTGGCCGAGATCTAGGAGGATCCCTGATAGTGTGGGCAGGGATTACGTTGATCAGTCGAACACCTTTTCATGAAATTGTGTGGGTGAATCAGCAAGATTTAACTGCTGGCAGGTATAGTGACGAAATTTTGAGACCTCATGCGTGGTTGCTGCGAGGAGCCATGTCCCCAGACTTCGTACTGATGAACGATAATGCTCGTCTTCATAGAGCACAGGTGGTTGATGTTACCTCGGAAACGGAAGATATCGCATGCACGGCGTGACCTGCTCGCTCTTACGATTTGAATCCCATAGAGCATGTCTGGGATGCACTAGAGAGACGCACTGCATCATGCCAGCATTCACCAACCACTCTCCAAGACGCAGCTGTGCAGGAAGAACAGGCATTATTGCATCAACATGAGACTGATGACATTATTTTCAGCATGCCCCGTCTTTGTCAGACCTTTATTGCCGCCACAGGTGGCCATACCCAATACTGAGCACATTAACCAGTTGTCAGAATGTGTGTGCAACGACAAGCTGGAAAAAACGAAGAACATGACTGTCTACTAGTATGCGTGTTGCAGTTGTTCACATTCTGTATCCTTTATATTGTTTCTACTTTACTATCACTTGTTTAAGCTGTTTTGCGGCAAAATAAACGTAACTTTGCAAAATTTCCGTTTGTTGCTTCACTTTTGGACACCAGAGTATATCTTCCAAAATCTACGTGAGTGATAAGGTGCTGAAATCCAGAGAATAGCTCTTGTTATACAACTCCAAGTGTTACGAAGTTGATCAAAAGTCAGTACTTCGACGAATTTCTGAATTTAATACACCATACTAAGACAATATTCTGAGAAGGAGCAGATAACAGGGCATGAGATGATGCAGATATCTGTAATGGAAGAGCTATGTGGAAAAAAGTCAGATATTGATAAGATTGGAGTGGATCAAAATTGGCTACTTGCTTTAAATTTTCAGAACTGTAGAATTGTGCACATCAAAAAAACTAAAAACATAGTATGTTGTGACTACAATATCAATGAGCCAAAATCGAAATCAATCAAAGGAAGCAAATACCTTTGTGTATCGATTTGTCTGTATCTAAAATGATCACATTGACTCATCGTAGTTAAGGTGGAAAAGTTCAGTTAGTTGGTAGAATACAAGAGAAATGCAGTCAGGCTACAAATCAGATTAGTTACGAAATACTAGTGCGACTCCATCCCGGAGTATAACTCAAGTTCGTGTGTTTCATATCAGGTATAGTAACAGGGGCACAAAGAGATGGGCTGCAGCACAATTGGTCCCAGTTTGCTTTGACTCGGGGTGAACAACGCAGAAATTCTGAAGAAAATGTGAACTGGAAGATGCTTGAAGACAGACACCATCTGTTCCACGAAATCCTGCTTACAAAGTTTCAAGAACCAGTATTAAATGAAGACTCTAGAAACATACTACAGTCGCAAACTTATCACTCCCGTAAGAATCATGAAGTCAACATTAGACTAATTACAGTGCGCCTAGAGACATTTAAGAATTCATTCTTCCCAATAATGAATATTTATTTTCAGTAGTTTCACACAGACGGCCGAAGCAGCTACAGTTCTCAGTGCTGTTAGTCTCACGTGTAGTGATTTGATTCCTAGATTGAGTACCGATGAAAATTGTTTAGACTTGTGTTGCCAGTACCATCTGCTGACGAAGCACAGCACTAAATTATTGGATTATGGGGAAACTAAGTCAATCTTAGTTTAAAAAATATCGATTATGCTCCCATTACAGATGTGTTGTAGCAAATGTCGGAAAAAAAGTATAAGGACAAATACTTGGGTTGATAAAGCTAAACTGACAATGTAGCTGAGCATCATCGTGGTTTCGTGCTGGATAAAAGACTACATAATGGAAAACACAACATCGGAAACTGGACTGTCGATTAATACTGTTTACGACCATTACGGTTTCTGCCGGGAAGTGTGTTAAGTAACAGTGGTCCAGTTGGTGGTGTCAACAAGATTGTGGAAATCGATGAGTTACATATAACAACTCGAAAATACGGGAAAAGACGAAACTGAACAGATTTGGATATTCGGAGTCTCTTTCGACTCAAGAAAATGTTACATCGTGAAGGCGTATTCCAGGACTAAACAAACTTTACTGCCTCTTATTAAGAACTTCACATTGCCTAGCATCAGAGTCATTACAGATGGATGGAAACTGTACAACACTTTGAAGGAAGAGGGGTTTTGCCAGGAGTTTGTAAACCATTCTGTTGAATTCGTCTCTTCTTCCGATCCATCTGTGTACACGCAGAACATCGAGCAATTATGAAAATCCCTGAAATCATTCGTCAAAAGAGAAGGACGGCCGAGAGACCGATATGACCTGCATATTTCTCAGTGCATCTACTTCCACAATTTGTGCTTACGTGATATGAGACTTTGTAGAGGAACTGAAATGATGGTAGGCTGCCAGTAATTTGGAGCCCACGCGTCGAAAACGGGCGCGCTGGCGTGAGACTGCCAGGGAGCGCACCCTGATACCATCTATTGGCGAAACCAAGAATTATTGTGAGCTGACACCAGCGGGAACTAGCGGAAAGGCACCACCACGCTATCTGTCAGACAATGCACTAAGCTCTCGGACTCAAATGTATTCTTTTTCTTGTTAATTATAAGTTATTACTGTATAATTTAATGTTATTAAGCGCTAGTAGTCAATCGTTATGACTGGTATGAACTCCAGGGTAATAAATATAAAATTTCTTAAACACTAAATGATTTCGATAAAAATGTGATAGGGGAAGGCCCCCACTCTTGGTGATACGAGCGTCTCTAGTGGTAGCTGGAGACACAGGGAATGAACAATAGGATGGCCTGGGTAGTGTTGACGGGATCGGATGTGTGTAACTGCTCACGCAAAAGTGATAGTGCAACGGCGAAGAGGCGAATATCGTCGCCGTTTATGGAGTAAAACGCGACGAATGGTTATCGAAGTCGCCTCTATGCCGCTGGGGCTGATTGTGAGAGTTCCTGCGCCCAGATTTTATGGCGAACGTGCAGTAGCTTATACGAGTGCTACGGCTCGTAGTTCCAGCCGCGATTAAGGGCATGAGGCGTGAAGAGTTGCGTTATCCACATACATCTCACCACCAGCTCCGGCACGTCTACCCAAGGCAAGACTGCTTGTAATTGTTAATTCGAACCTTATAGAAATGTAAAAGGAGAATACCAGTTTTTCTTTTTATGCAACTACAGAGGACAGAATACAGTTATGAGTAAAATTACGACGCATGTTGTTCATTGTAAAGTGTAGTAACCTCAAACATAGTATAGTGAAATCAGACTGAGGCCACCGTCGCATCTTTCATTTACAATTCTTTTTGTTGTAGAATACTTTAGCGTACAAGAATGTTGAAAAGAGCAATGGTCACACCAGAATGAGTCGCCATTTTATAGTTAACTTAAATTTTTCTGAGTAACTTTTAAAGTAACGCCACTTAAGTAATTTTATATCAATTGTTCAAAGAGTAATATCCAAAATCATTACATAAAGTTGAAGGATAGGATTTTGTTAACCCAAGTTGCATAAATAGCCTTTGTAGTAATTACCAAGTCAACACACAGAAATTGAAAGAGTATTTGCTTTGTTGAATCACCTTGAATGATCAGTAATAGTAATATTCAAAATTAAGTTAAAATTCAACTCAAGCCGTTTCACTTTGAAACGAGCCAAAAATTGATTTATTCTTTTGCTCCTTCAGAGCTGGCAACCGTAGTTACAAGTATTTTCAGGAGGATTCGACGGTAAGTCTGCTGCTTTCGTCGTGCTGATATGATTATGCACTGCTGCTAACAGTGATGATTGGATACATAAGCTCACTACCAAGTTAAGTGGGTCAGGTAGGTAGTGTTACCGTGTGAACTGTAGGGCACTGTAGGCCGTGGATCGAACCCGTTCAATCATCACAGCTCTTTGGGCAATAGTCTGGTTAGGAGTGTGCTTTAATCATTAGGTAAATACTGGCGAGTAACAGTCAAAATGTACACGCAAGTGAATTTAATAGCTTAGCAAGGTCCAAGTAGCACATAGTTAATGTTGTGCAATGGCGAGGGTAGGAGTGGAGTAAAAGTGAACTGAGGGTGTGGCAGCTGTGCTGTATTCAAATATTAACAACTTGAATTCAGTACTACCTCTTACCATTAGGACTGAGCTATTTACTGTTAAAATACATAGCAGTAAGCGCAAAGGCGTGACAGCTACAAGTCCATATTGGTGATATACATACAGAATAAGGAAGCGGATCATTCCTTCAGAGGAGGGGGTTAAAACAACCGAGTCAGTTGAGAACATACCCCATTTACTGACGGAAGGATTCGGCGGTTCGGTCGCAACTTCCCTCTGAGACTTTGTCATTTTGTTTAAGAGATGTTGCTAGAGTGTGCCCCGGCTACGTAAAAAAGGACTTCTAACGGCAGCATAAACATCATGTGGGATTGTCCAGGACGAAGATATCGATGACGAGTAAGTTAAGTGAAATTATATTTAATGTCGTCATTGGACTATTTTCATGTATTCTTTTTGTCGTTGCCAACGCTATAACCGAAATACACTTCGTTCGTCTTTTTCGTATTTGTTCCGATCCCTGTAAACTAAATCGATCTCTTGCTCCAGAACAGTCGGGCGTTCGATATATATCGCTTGCTAGCGATCTTGGAAATTAGCGTTGTTCCTTACTATCGACACACGTATCACTATTATGTCTCTCTATAACTGAATCTGTAATAACACTCGGAATTTTTCACCAATGATTGTGTGTGGAATAACCCACATAATGTTTTGCTGTATAACTTATTCCTCGCTTTGCATTTGTTTATTTAGTTGACTGAAAATCGGTAGAACGAATTCTAAGAACTCTAAATATAGCTTATTTCAGTAGCCCTACTGCAGAAAATACACTTTCTGCAGAAGTGCTAGAATGGGGAAGACTTAGCAAGCACCAAACAAATTTGGCAAATACAGGAAACGCAAGCCATTGAGTCCGCGTATTCTTTAGTCTTCACAGATTTCCAAAATTCCTGTACACAGTATCATGGTTGCACGCAACTTTGGTGTTACGGAGCGTTCACCATTCAGTATCTAATTGCTGAAGTTCGTTATTAGCCACAACACCTGGAAAATATGCCGCAGCTGGGGCCTGTGGTTGGAAGCTACGAAGTTTTGTAGGATTCAGTACTTCCAGTGAATTAATTGTAGGATCCACAAAAAGGAAACGGGTTGCTCGACTGCCTCAATATGAAGATTTAAGCAATGTAGCCTGATCGCCTTAATGTCCTGATGAAAAATTTCATTTTTTTCCAAAGATATCTGGACCTTTTTCATCGAAATGCATCTTTTTGAGAGGAAGGAAGATATATTTATCTCTTTACTGGAAGGAAGGAAGATATGTTTATCTCTTTACTGAATTTTCTCCAAATTTGATGATTGCAGGTGTTCAGTTTAGATATATCAGTTGAGTTAGGTGAGCAGTGAGGAAGAAATACTGTCTCTTAATGTATGCATCCGAGGCTCCTCGCTTTGCATTTGTTTATTCAGTTGTCTGAAAATCGGTAGAACGAATTCTAAGACCTCTAAATATAGCATATTATAAGGACAGTTCAGATTTTGATAAAGGTTTCAGACAAGGGCGCCGACTTTCCAAAATTTCTGCGGGTGCATATCAATGGCAGAACGTGGTATATGTTATCTGGGGGGGTGTCGGCATTTTTTAAAATGATTGCCTTTCATGTACAACCTCTTATTAACACTGCCTGTCTCATTAAGATCTGTGTTGTGGTCATGTAAAATATACCGCTACCATAACCATACGTTGAGGCTGCCCTATCTCATTCTGTAATATAGCTGACTTAAAAGCAACAAAAATGAGATGAAACTGGGTTCAAATGTACTTGGACAAACCTACAGACACAGAGGTGTAACGTACGCGATACAGGCCTGCCTGCAGCAATAAAAATCCTGAACCTCTAACATAAAATATATAACGTATCGTTAACTAATGTAACTTTTATTGCAACAGGTAGAACAGAAATTTAGTGGAGTGTATTGTAAAATCCCATGTAATGTAAACAAAGACATCATTCGTTTACTATATTCAATAATCATTAATACCAATAAATGTTATTAAAAATGTAGCTCATTATAGTGATTGACAGCTAATATCAATACGATTAGGCCTATATTTCTATCTGTTGTCTGATTGATTTGTACTTACAAAACCTCACTGTACTCACCTTGACCTATCGTGAAACTGGAACATGCAACGTACTTTCTGTGACGGAAGGTGTTGATTTATTCACTGGTCAATACATCACTTTCGATACTGTGAACTAAATGGAAATAATGCATTCGTACAAATTAAAACAAAAAAATCTTCATAAATCAGTTAGTTTTAATTTATTGGAGAAAGAAATACGCAAATATTTATTTGTGTACAGAACTAAAAAATAACTCAGCTTACGTACCAAATAATAATCATGACGTATTAACTTTCAGTATAAAACACTTTCCTTCTTAGGTCATTTGCAGATAGGAATTTGTTTGCAGTTTTGGTAATCTCAATAGTTTAGTCATTTCTTTATGAACATGCAATACTGCCAAATCATTCAATCTTTTTTGTGTCACCGTTGACCGCAAATACGTTTTCAATCGTCTTGGTGCTGGAAACGACCGCTCGAGGTACATGAAGCAACAGGTGTAGTAAAAATCATCCGAACAAGTTTCACAAATTCTGTGAGCATTCCACGCATGGGGCCACTGTTTTCTGTACTTAAAATATTTGTAATGTCTGATAAGTTGGCCACTTCCTCTTTCTTCGTTCTGCACACATCTTGAAACATGTCCCTATGCAATATTAGCTTGTCTTTACCAAAGTGCGCTCCATAGAACTGCAGGATTCGATCAGCACCAATTCGACCAATAGCAAAAGCTTCATGTTGTGAAATAAGTTCCAGAACCTTCGAGTCAAATCTACGATTAGTGAATCTACAGCCACATCAATTATTTCAAAAAATATTTATCTGTACATTTGCTCCGGCGTTTGATACGTACAAGGATCACTACCTTCGTCGTAGCGATTTGCCATTTTCCTTTTTCTAGCTAAGACTGGTTCGACAATGTTAAGCTCCTCCGCTTTCCTAATGGTTTCATTTCACAACTCAACAAATATATCCCTTTGTGAAGTTAAACTTGCGGGTAAAGTTTCCACCAATGTTTTGATTTCTCTGTATGACAATGATTCCTTCTGAAAAGAAGAACGAAGCTGCTCAATCGTGCCGAAAACTGAAATTAACATTTTCCGAGAAATCAGAAATCTGAATTGATGCAGGTTTGAAAAATATCCACTAGCCTTCCCACCGATTTCACTTTTTCTGCTGACAGCTCTCCCAATAATTTCAAGAGAACGTCATAATTACTTTTGTACCCTGACACACTACTTCGTAGGACAGAATGGTGGAAAATCATTTTGTCAACGTTTATTACTTCATCATCTTAGTTGTCTTCTATTAACGATTGAAACACCGATAACCTCTTAGGCGAATGTCTTACAAATGATATTAATTCACGAAGAATCACCAGAAAGTCTCATACATAACTAATACCTTGCATCGCATCTTCTACTACCAAATTCAGATTGAGCGCCGAACAATGAACAAATATAGCCCCGGCTCCAACTGGGTAATCAAGCTTTCTAATGTTAGATGTCCACTAACAAACGCTCGATTAAAACGAGACAATTTCATTCAATATATCGTGGGACACCTTTTTACATGAAATTCGCTGCAGCCAAGATTTCAAGTCAGGAGCATCCTTTGGTCTAAGCAGCAGCAGCTAATGAATATTTAATGCTTCAACAGTGTGACCACGAATTGCTATTCCTTGCTGACTTAAAAACTGGAGGACGTTGTTACGTTTAAAATCGCATTGCGTGCATTTTTCATATCTTCTAATTTATGTGTTAAGATAAGGGATGACACATTGGTACCTTGTTTCGTACCTGCCGAGCAGTCACGGACAAATGGTGGAGTGTCAATTTATCATGAACTCTAAAACGTTCAATTGTCCTTTGCCGCTGGTACTGGAATCACAAGCATTTTTACACACTGCAGAACACTTTGTTCAATTCTTTATCGTAATTAATACAAGGAAATGTGTTTTTCCATCTTTCATGGTATGACCTGCCTGACGGTTTCTTGACACTTCTTGCTGAAGTGTAACAGGAACTGGCAGAAGACACATTCTCATGTTCCTTATATTTTGGCTGAACACGCTTTTCACGATTGTCAAGAGTGATGATGACGACAAACATATGACAGATTTATCCACGGCGACTAGGAAACTGTTCGAATTTGAAAGTATGTATAGAAGCAATACCCAATATTGTGTTTCAACTTTCCACGCACGTCCAGTGGTCGCGCAACGTTTGAGAACTGCGAAAATTTTTGCATGTCTAAGAGCTTTTGCTCCACAAACCCCTTCAATATACCCTCTTCTTTTTTCAAGCTGTTAATGCGGGAACACCCCTTCAGTCTACAATGATAGCGCCAGCTTACTTCACAAAGCCATTGTCTGAAAAAACAGGACAATAATAATCCTGATTATGTGAAAACAGCTTCATGTAAATCTTAAACCAACCGCTTTTGTGTTTAAAAAAATAAGTATTGAGGTAGTCTGTAACAATCGGCTTCCTCATATCTCGGATTAATCTTTATTATTGCTCAATATTGACAAGCAGATATTTTAAAACAATTGTTGACGAATGGAGTGGGCGTATTGTAGCGTGTCACTTGTAAGGAAACATGAAAGCAAGCCGAAAGGACGGGATTCCGTTCACAGTATAGTGCCACTGTTATTCTGGGGAGTGCCTTTGTTAGTCAGAAACAAGCAACGAATGGGGAGTGTTCTGTTTGGTTGCCTTTGCACTAAGACATCTGAAACAAACAGATATGTTTTAGAGGTCAGAAATTTTAACTGAAATCTCAGTGTTTTGGTAGTTCATTACATTTGATGAAGGCTAGTGAGAAATATTTATTTTATTTTGTTTTTGTCACACTAAAAATTCTGTGGGTGTGGCGCAACCACAAGTTTACGTATGTGGGTGCTCGAGCCCTGGTGCACCCAGGCAGTCGGCGCGCATGGTGTCAGATGTAAGTAACCGATCTTCTGAAGCAGCAGGCGTGAAGGAAAGAACAAGAGCATCATGTTGCAGTGACATTCGAGGAACTACCGCCTGAGGGGACAACTACGTTGTTTGGCTTGGATGTCGCAATTCGCGCGGCTTGACCCTCACAAAATCTTGAAACTCCTGTAATGTAGCTATGCTCTTAACGCTAGTATGAAATTAATTGAATAGGCCTCGCACTAGATCTTCAGAGGCCCTTGGCAGTTTTGTACAAGCACAGGAGGAACACAGACTGAAAGAATGGTATATTTATTTCATTATGAACAAATGAGGGGTATCTCTTTTCAAAACGGTAGACAAGGAGCTGCGTTTGCCCATCATGACACTAGCTCTGTTGACAGCGAAACCTGTGATATTTTACTTATATGATAAGTTGATCAAGCTGAGGCATTTAAGCAGTCTGTTGTAAAGATTAACAAACAGCATTGCCTTCAGTTACTGAAATGAGCTCTAAAAATGCATTACGTATCCTTCCATGTCGTAGGTCGACTAGCGACAAAGCACAAATGTATAGTACTACTGAAATCACTTGATTCATCAGCAGTTGTTGAAAACATTGCTGTGAAGCCAATAATATAACGTGCCTTTACTTTCAGCACATGCAACACGTTTCATAACAGCAGTGGTTATCGCTCTATTAATGTAACTGTTTCGACGATTACTGAATCGGGACATTCAGTAATGCGAGCAAATGTACCACAGCGTTGAAAGATATGCTGTGTTCAGCTATAAATGCGGAGAGCCTTACTTTCGCCTCCTTAACTTAGTTACTCACATCTGAGTCTTGGAATGAAACTGAAGCTGATGTTTTCTGCCTTACTAGTCTTGCAGCACATTGCACATGTTTCTGCGTTTCTACGGGTCTGTCAAGAGTGGTTTCCCCTCAAGAAAAAATATTTATTCCACTTTCATATTTCTTACAGTACACAAAATTATCGCCATTTTTTACCAACACTTAAATTTAGCTACAATTTCCCATTGATTTTAGTAGTTTTGGGTGTAATTTTCTTTTTTTTCCTTTTTTTTAAAAAAACTGGGTTCACTCATTTGCGAGTTTTATTTTCACAAAAACTCACTGTTTCAAACCTTTACGCACCAACTAAAGCGCTAGAAATAGACCACGGCACAATTAAAAGCAAATTGAGGCATCTTCACTTCAACAGTGAAATAGAAAAATGGTTCAAATGGCTCTGAGCACTATGGGACTCAACTGCTGTGGTCATTAGTCCCCTAGAACTTAGAACCACTTAAACCTAACTAACCTAAGGACATCACAAACATCCATGCCCGAGGCAGGATTCGAACCTGCGGCCGTAGCAGTCACACGGTTCCGGACTGCGCGCCTAGAACCGCGAGACCACCGCGGCCGGCCAGTGAAATAGAGTAAGCTAGTAATTGTTAGCAGTATGCACCGCGTTAACCGATTACATTGTTAACGTTTTCAAACCATTTACTCATACTATTCCAATAACTCAAGACAGCTGACACCAAGTGACACATCTTACCATTCCCATTACTCTATGATGCTTTGACACTATAGCTTTGCCAGCGTGTCGGTCATTGTTTTTCGCATACATGAAACCACGTGAACAGTTTTACTTTCTTGAAACGAATAACGAAGAGGCTAATGGAGACCTATGTGGACAACGTTAAAGGAAAATAAATGACGTATTCTATTTGCCTGTTTTGAGTCGTTCATTACACTAGCAAGAATAGTTCTTTTCTCCTGAAGAAATATTTATTCCCTTGTACACGTCTTAGAGTACTCTTGCAGTTTGTTACAGTCTGACAGTTGACACACTATCACCCCTAGCGGCTAGATATATTAATGCCAGAAGATAGTATAATTTTGTTATTATATCTGTTTCTACTTAATTCACGAATAGGTATTATATTTTTACATCCCAACCGTTAGTAAAATATCACAATACTTGAATAATCGTAATGCAAACGTAAACAGAGCCAAAATTAAGGAATGAAATGTAAGCTACAACTCTTGTGATTGCTTATAATTACAACTTATTCCGTTGAAAACAGAAGAATATAAACACTGTTGTATTTCATTAGTAAGAAGAATATACACCTGTTGCTGGCTGTCCTAATGATTGGCACTTTATTTGGCAGGCAGCAGTTTTGAACGAAGTCTAAAAATTTGCGCATTGTTGCACGTGACTCGATTTTCCAATTCACAAATATTTGTTTGATGTGTTCCGTCCTGAGCATATATTAAAAGTACAAGTGAGCTACATTTTAACTGCTGTGTGTTAATGCTAGTTAGCAATGAATTTTTTTGAAACCGAAGTAACATTTTTGTAGATGATATACACTGCTGACCATCCAAAATGCAACACCAAGAAGGACTGGAGATATCACAGACAAACTGGTTTGGGAGATAACACGTTGTACGAAGATCATATGATTGAAAATACAGCCCCATGTGAAGTGAGGAAGATGATGAATTCAGTATAAGTGCTGGCCTCATTGCTGGCTATTTCCGCTGCTACAGGCCTTGGCATTGAATCAGAAAGGCTCTGGATGTGTTGTTGGGGGTATAGCAGTCCTTATTGCTTCAACATATTGCCAAAGCTGCTCTGATATAGCAGCGGGTGGTGTATCTCAGGTCTGTCTTTCCGCAGTCTTCGACCAGACGTTTTCGATAGGCAAGAGATGAACAGGTAGGCCAAGGCAGCAGTGCAATCCGATGGGCGACGAAGAAGTCTTGAACATTGCGTGCCACGTGTGGTCGCGCATGATTCTGTTGCAATGTGGCCGTCAGCAAGCTCCGGAGGCACGGGAGGACAACAGGCTCCAACCATAATACCGGGTGCAGGACCATCAGCTGTGTAACGGAATGACAACAATGAAAATTTGTGCTGGACCGGGACTAGAACTCTGATTTCCTGCTTATCACGAATGGTTGCCTTACCATTTGGCTGCCCAAGCACTATTCTCGGCCAGATCCAGACTCCGTCGTTCGAAGTTTCTGGAAAAATGAAAATGGTAAACACGTTTTCTAAATAAACTATTGGAAGACAATAATTCTTCCAGTGACACACTTACTGTTTCTCAGTTTTATGCCTCCACAACTCGCTTCTTTCTCGATTTCGAGCAAGAGGCACCGTTTCCTCTTCTGACGCACTTTGTTCACTTTTATCTCTTTGCATCAAAGTGTCATCTTCATTTTTAGAAACATCAAACTCTATGTCGGACTCATGTGGACCAATTCTCTTGAGCAACTCAATGATCTCTTCATCATTCAAGCTTGGTAACCAAGTGGAAAAAAATATAACCAAACTTCAACTGACATAAACAAAGTGGGCATTGAATCCCGAGGTATGGTATGTCATACCCAGAAGTTTAAAGCTTATTACAGTTTTAATACAATATTAAAACACGTGAAAACACGTGAAATTAGAAACACATAAGTCTTTGTCTTTATTTCGCCGAGACTTGTGCAGTTGCAGAATCTGAAGTTTCCAGTTAGTGCCGACACTTTATGGCGCTGGGCAGAAGAACGAACAAGTGGGCTGCTCCCAGCACAATGTCTATCGTACATGGTACCACAAGCCAGAGAAAGTACAGCTGCATATGCTTCCGAGAAATAAATAAAACCTGGAGATATCGTATATATGATACCTCGGGAGTGAAGAAGTTAATACAGAGAGTCCCTTTTAATCGTCCCATATTTCAAAGGCCCAGCGAAAAAAACTGCAGTAGATATGATAATGAAATTCCACCATATGCTAGAGCATCTCAAAGATATATTTCCACATCAGATGTGCAGACTATTGTCATCAGAGTGCAGCATGATCGCTCGAAGTGAAAATGGCGACTTACAGCAATGCGCCCAGGCAGTAGTCTGGTTTACAGAAACAAAGTCGCCGATTACTGTGCAAAGAAATTATCGTAGGTTGTATGAATGTTATTCGCCAGACGGGAAACAATTAAGGAATGGTATCGTAAGTTTCTGGCAACTGGAAGTTTTCTGAAACATTCTGGCAGCGCACATTAGAGGGTTTCGGAAGAAACAGTGGAGGGTATCAGACAAGCGTTTCTCAGAAGCTCACGTGAGTCAGTTCAGCAGGCATCTTGGCAACTGAATGTATCCCGACAACATTGCACCATGTAGTACGCCAGCAACTTCGTTTGTATGGTTACGAAGTGCGAATTCTGGAACACTTGATTCCGAGCCACAAATCATGCCCACAACAATTTGCTACGGATATGCTGCAGCGCATTGGCATGAATGCCAGCTTCCTGAAAAGATGTTTATTCTCAGATGAGTCAACCTCTCACGTATCAGGAACGGGTAATCGGTATAATGTTCGGATTTGAGGCTTGGAACATCTGCACGTTATGATTGAACATGTTCGTGATGGTCCTAACCTGAACGTCTGTTGTGCGATAATGCACAACAGGATCACTTGGACCGTTCTTCTTTGCAGAAAACACAGTGAATATGTGAATGTATCTGTATATGTTGGAATTGTTTGTGCACCCTCAGATAAAAGACTTGCAACGCAACATCATCATTCTCCGCATTGGTCAAGGGCTATTCACAAGTTCCTGTGTACGGAATTTCCCAGTCGCTTGATCACACGCAGAAGACACATTGCTTGGCCACCACGTTCCCCGATATTACCCCACTGGATTTCTTTCTGTGAGGATTCACTAAGGACCGCATGTGTGCGTCCAAAGTGGTCGATATTCCTATGTTAAGAAGTCGTATCACTGATAGGATTGCAAGTGTTATAGAGGACATGTTACGAAGAAACTGAATACAGACTCGATATTCTCCGTGCTTCAAATGGTCCACATTTAGAGGTGTACTGACGATTATTAAATAAATTCTTTGAGATGATCTAGCATATGGTGCAATGTCTTTATCATATCTACTGTACTTCTTTCCCTAGGGGATTTGAAATGTGGAATGTTTAACAACTTATTCTTCAAAAGATGACGGTGTTGACAAATTCTAAAGTTCGTGGCTCTGATGTAGCAAGACTTTCAGAATCGGTTTCTTTTGAGTGGGGAAACAGTTTTATTGTTTTTGTCTTTTCAATATCACGCGTCTGTGGCAATTTTCTCTTCATTTTCACTTATGGTGACTTATCCAATGCGTTAAATAACGTAGGTACTACATTATATACTATTTCCTGTTTTACATGTTTATAAACTGGTTTGTTTCGAGCAATAATGAACGAAAACTTCACGTTATTGCATAGATATTAGACTTCTCTCTGCAATTCATGATGTTTTCTGCATTTTACTATATCGTTCTTATCCTTCAGTTAAAATACGAACGTTAGAAAAACATCCTAACCAGTCAGTCCTGTGATGTGCTGCTTCATTCCTCTTGTCCTTAGGAAATATATAGAATGATGAAGCTGGCATCTTATTTTTGTTGTTGCTACAATTCGGTACGCTACATACTCTCGCTTTTTTTAAAAGCCATGTTACATATCAATATCAAAGACACTATTCGCATTAATTTTATATGGTACTGAGTAATGTAGCCTACTGTTCACTTGGCGCGCTGCTGTCGCAGTGTATACCAGAAATGAGCAGGTTTGTCGCGACTGCATGTGTCCACTGCGGCAAAAGTGTAATATCCTCCCGACAGTGATAGATACGGAAACTTCACTGCACCATATGTGAATACATAAAATAAACACGATACGGGAAGCTAGACCATAAAAGACGAGAAGAGAGAAAGGAAGTGTCTGCAGTCTTGTCGAAAAAAATATTCCGATGCTCGCAATAAATAGCTTAGCAAACCAGTGTGAAATATATATCAGAAGCACAGGAGGAGTATTTGGACTTCCATCTTTAAAATTTTACTGCCTGATATGCACACCTTGCTCAAATCAAAAGTTCAGATACCATTCTTCGCTATTGTGGTTCCCCAATGGGCAACAATTTTCTGACAAAAGGACTGTTCAGTACCCGGATTCGGCATAACATCTGTCCAACCGTTAAGTAGAAAGAATGCTTGAGACCAGCTTTCATTAAACAGAACTCGGGGACTAACACAAACGTAACAACGGAAATTGACGACGTAATAAGCTCCGGGCCTTCAGGGTAGCAACAGGTGTAAAGGGGGCGACAAAGGGCGAAGCGCACCTGTGCAGAAGTAATCTATGTGACGCTGACAGCAGCAGCTCGATACACGACTAATTGTGAAGGCACCTGAAACGGCCGTTGTATTTGCGACGATGCTGACGACACCCCGCGAATAACGGGAGCCCGCTTTAATTTCGCGCAGTTTTGATTAATGGGGGCTCCGGGCCGTTAATCTGCCACGTCCCGCGACAACGACGCCCGCGTAATTTCCGCGAGTGGCAATGCGCGCTGCTGGCGTACGACGTACGCTCTCTGTGCATGCGCACATGGTTGTGTTTCCTCTACGCGCTTCAGGATCAATCCTAAGTTTATCTACTCGTACACTATTCCCACGTACGAGGCCGCGAGATGTACCGTCAAGTACAGTGCCTGACAAAAAAAGGGAAGCACCCAGAAGATATGATCGGATGTTACTGTATAAGTACACGCCATCGACGAGTATGTAAGTTATTAGAGTTGCAGTTCTCAGTGACAACTACCAGAATTCATCTACACCTACGTCTATGCTCTGAAAACCACCGAGAGGTGCATGGCAGAGAGTACGCCCCATTATTAGGGTTTCTTCCTGTTCCATTCACGTATAGAGCGTGAGACGAATGATTGTCTCTATGCCTCTGCGTGTGCAATAATTATTGTAATCTTATCCTCACGATTCCTGTGTGAGCCATGCATAGTGGGTTATAGTATGTCTCCAGAGTAATCATTTAAAGCCGGTTCTTTAAACTTGGTTATTAGACATTTTCAGGATAGTTTGCCTGTCTTAAAGAGTCTGCCATTTCAGTTTCTTCAGCATCACTGTGACACTTTTCCATGGATTAAACAAACTAGTGACCATTCGTGCTGCCTTCATCAGTACACGTTCAATATCCCCTGTTAGTCATATCTGGCATGGGTCCCACACTCTTGAGCAATCTACATCTACATCTACGTGATTACTCTGCTACTAACAATAAAGTGCCTGGCAGAGGGTTCAATGAACCACCTTCAAGCTGTCTCTCTACCGTTCCACTCTCAAACGGCACGCGGGATAAACGAGCACTTAAATTTTTCTGTGCGAAATCTGATATCTCTTATTTTTTCGTGATGATCATTTCTCCCTATGTAGGTGGGTACCAACAGAATGTATCAGCAATCGGAGGAGAAAACTGGTGATTGAAATTTCATGAGAAGATCCCGTCGCAACGAAAAACGCCTTTGTTTTAATGATTGCCACTCCAATTATCGTATCATGTCCGTGACAGTATCTCTCCTATTTGGCGATAATACAAAACGAGTTGCCCTTCTTTGTACTTTTTCGATGTCATCCGTCAGTCCCACCTGAGCGGTTCCCACACTGCACAGCAATACTCCAGAATAGGGCGGACAAGCGTGGTGTAAGCAGTCTCTTTAGTAGACCTGTTGCATCTTCTAAAATCTAAGTGTTCTGCCAATGAATCGCAGTATTTGATTTGCTCTAATCAAAATATTATCTATGCCATCGTTACAATTTAGGTTATTTGTAATTGTAATCCCTAAGTATTTAGCTGAATTTACAGCCTTCAGATTTCTGTGACTTATCACGTAATCGAAATTTAGCTGATTTCTTTTAGTACTCATGTGAATAACTTCACACTTTTCTTTACCCAGGGTCAATTGCCACTTTTCGCACAATACAGATATCTAAATCAATTTGCAAGTCGTTTTGATCATCCGATGACTTTACAAGACGGTAAATGACAGTATCGTCTGCAAACAATCTAAGACGGCTACTCAGATTGTCTCCTACATCGTTTATATAAATCAGGAATAATAGAGGGCCTATAACACTTCCTTGTGGAACGCCAGATATTGCTTTTGTTTTACTCGATGACTTTCCATCTGTTACTACGAACTGTGACATTTCTGACAGGACATCACGAATCCAGTCGCACAACTGAGGCGATACTCCGTAGGCACGCAGTTTGGTTAGAAGACGCTTGTGAGGAACGGTGTCGAAAGCCTTCTGGGAATCTAAAAATATGGAATCAATTTGACATCCCCTGCCGACAGCAGTTATTACTTCATGAGTATAAAGAGCTAGTTGTGTTTCACAAGAACGATATTTTCTGAATCCGTGCTTACTATGTGTCAATAAATCGTTTTCTTCAAGTTACTTCATAATGTTCGAATACAGTATATGTTCCAAAACCTTACTGCAAATCGACGTTAGTGATATAGGCATGTAATTCAGCGGATTACTCCTACTTCCCTGTTTGGGTATTGGTTTGACTTGAGCCATTTTCCAGTTTTTAGGTACGGATCTTTCTGTGAGCGAGTGTTTGTATATAACTGCTAAATATGGAGCTATTTTATCAGCATACTCTGAGAGGAACCTGACAGGTATACAATCTAGACCGGAGGCCTTGCATTTATTAAGTGATTAAAGCTACTTTGTTACACCGAGGATATCTACTTCTATGTTTCTCATCTTGGCAGTTGTTCTTGATTGGAATTCAGGAATATTTACTTCGTCTTCTTTGGTGAAGGAGTTTCGGAAAACTGTGTTTAATAATTCTGCTTTAGTGGCACTGTCATCAGTGACTTCACCGCTGTTATCGCGAAGTTAAGGTATTGAATGCGTCTTGCCACTGGTGTGCTTTATGTATGACCAGAATCTCTTCGGGTTTTCTGCCAAATTACGGGACAGAATTTCTTTGTGGAAATTATTAAAACCATCTCGCATTGAAGTACGCGCTATATTTCGAACTTCTGTAAAACTTTGCCAATCTTGCGGATTTTGCGTTCTTTTAAATTTGGCATGCTTTTTTCGTTGATTCTGCAACAACAATCTGACCCGTTTTGTGTACCATGGGGGATCAGTAACATCACTTATTAATTTATGTGGCATATATCTCTCAATTGCTGTCGATACTATCTCTTTTAAAACATTCCACAACTTTTCTACACTTACATGATCAGATCGGAAGGAGTGAAGACTGTCTCTTAAAAAGGCGTTAAGAGCATTTTTATTAGCTTTTTTAAATAGATATACTTCGCGTTTCTTTTTGATGGTTGTAGGTGTTACGGTATTCAGCCTATCAGCAACTGCCTTGTGGTTTCTAATCCCTGTATTCGTCACAATACTCACTATTTGTCCAGGATTATTTGTTGCTAAAAGGTCAAGTATGCTTTCGCAACCATTTACGCTTATAGTAGGCTCATGAACTAATTGTTCAAAGTAATTTTCTGAGAAAGCATTCAGTACAATTTCGGATGACGTTTTATGCCTGCCGGCGGCTTTAAACGTATAATTTTTCCAGCATATCGAGGGTAGATTGAAGTCACCACCTACTATAACTGTATGAGCGGGGTACTTATTTGAAATGAGACTCAAGTTTTCTTTGAACTGTTCAGCAACTATATCTTTTGAGTCGGGGGTCGGTAAAACGATTCAATTAATAGTTTAGTCCGATTGTCAGGTACAACCTCTACCCATACTATTCCACACGAACTATCTACTTTAATTTCGGTACAAGGCAAATTACCTCTGACAGCAATAAATACTCCAGCACCAACTGCATTTAATCTATCCTTTCTGAACACTGTTAGATCGTTTGAATAAAATTCGGCTGAACTTATTTCTGGCTTTAGCCAGCTCTCTGTACCTACAACTATTTGAGCTTCAGTACTTTCTATTAGGGTTGGAGCTCTGGTTCTTTCCCAACATAGCTACGACAATTTACAACTATCGTTGTACAACTATCTTACTGTGTTTTACCTGCTCACTTTTAGACGGACGCCCTTTCTGTGGTTCCCTGAGATCCTCTAACCTAAAAAACCGCCCAGTCCCTTCCACACAGCCCCCGCTACCCGTGTAGCCGCCTCCAGCGTGTAGCGGACTCCTGACCTATTACGCGGAACCCGAAAACTCACCACCCGGTGGCGCAAGTGAAGGAATCTGCAGCCTACACGGCCAAAGAACCGCCCGAGTCTCTGATTCAGACCCTCTACTCAGCTCTGCACCACAGTCGGTTCCATCGACAATGCTGCAGATGGTGAGCTCCGCCTTAAACTCGGAAGCAAGACGGGCAGTCTTTACATTTCCGCTAGACGCCCGAAACCATACAGAATCTGCTCCGATCCAAAGCGACACACGTCGTTGGTACCAACATGAGCCATCACCTGCAGTTGGCTGCACCCTGTACTTCTCATGGCATCCAGAAGCACCCTTTCCACATCTTGAATGACTCCTCTCGGAATGCACACGGAGTGCACACTGGCTTCCTTCCTCTCTTTGGCAGCCATGTTCCTAAGGGGCCACATTACACGCCTAACGCTGGAGCTCCCAACTACCAGCAAACTCACCCTCTGCGAATGCCCACACCTTGTGGGCCGAGAAGCTTCCTCTGGAACAGGGTGGACCACTGCATCTGGCTCAGAGACACCGTCAGCCACAGATAACGCCCGAAACCTGTTATTCAAACGAACTGGGGAGGCCCCAAGTAGATGGGAAATGTATGTTCTACCCCAATTACCAAAATCAGCTATTTAAACCCTATTTTATGCTATTTTTAGACCATTTTACATCGAAATCAGCTATTATCCATATTTTTACTATGATACAACCACAAAATTAGGGAAATGCAAAATGTCTCTTTTAGATAATACTATATACAATTATAGATGATATTGAATAATAAAAATATATACAATTATAGATGGTGTTGGTTTTTCTAAATATTTACTTATATACAATTACTAATAATTATGTTTACATAATATATGCATATATACAATGAATAATGATGAAACAATAATCTAAATATATACAATACATACATTAATAAATATAATATATACAACATATATACATATATACAACTAGTGATTATATACAATGTTTACAATAAACTATAATGTCCAAGTGGTAATGTATTTATTCCGTCATTCAGAATGTGTCTTTTATCATCATTTGCACTTAATGCTATTTTATTTAATTTTACTGTATATATTTCATGTTTATAGCTTCTAATTAAATTCATCGATCTATATAATTCGCTATTATTGAATAAGCAGTCTTTATAGTCATCCATTGATATTTTATTCATTACTACTGATTTCTTAACACCTTTAGATTTTTTATTTTCTTTTTCACCAACACAATATGCATACATTTTATCTCTCAAACCAACAAATTCAGTCATTATTTTACCATTACATTCATCTTTCATTTTACCTAATACCTTTTTGTTGATTTGTGGTATATTGTACACATTATTTGTCGCATAATCACTTGTATCAAAATGTTCAATCATATTTTTCATATCTTTATAAAAGTCATCTGTTTTTATATTGTATATATAACTATCAGTATCTTGATAACATAACTCAATATTTGTACCATATTTAGGTTTCATTACATCATAATGGCAACTATACATTAATTCTTTTGATAAATCTAATATACTCATTCCAACATAAATTGGTTTATTAAATTTAATTTCAGTTTTATTCATATGAATAGCTACCAGATTTTCATTAAATATTGTTCTATGTTTGAAATTTGGTTTAGCTATTAATTTATCACATTTTTTACCATCTGATACTAATTTTATATTAACTCTGTTTCTTATATTTTCCATTGTTTTTCCAAACACACTATTGTTCATCAGTTTAAAGAAATCTTTTTCAAAATCATTTTTAGCTTTTGTTCTCATTTCTGTATTTATGTCAATGTACTTTTTCAACCAATCACTTTGTCTGAATTTTAGTGCACGATGTATTTTTGTTAATTTCAATCCTGATTTTATACATTGTTTTAGGTTTCTATAATGTACAACATATTTATATTTATTGTTTAATGTTGTTAATAATTTATGTCCATTTTCTGGTGCTAATGGTAAATCTTTATGTTTATCATGTAAATCAATTGGATATTGTAAATCAACTTCTAATATATATCCATATTCAGATTTATCTGGGATGTTCATTACATCAATATCTAAATTATTTTCCCATTCAAATCCACCATATGGTAAATATTGTGACATTGCATATCCATATAAATTATTAGCATCTAAATACATTAAATAATTTGATTCTTTATTTTTATTGTAATCTTTCATGTATTTATTATTTGCTTTAACATATCTTTTACAACATTGTGCTATACCACCTCTAATGATATTTTTCAACCATTAATATCATATCATAATCATGTAATAATTCAAGTGGTTGTTTCGTCATTTTTAACATTGCATCCCAAGATAAACCAGGTGCTGTATAATACCATGCTGGATCTAAATCATATGATTTCATACATGTATCTCTAAAGTTCTCAAATACATCAGCTAATAATAACACATCTGTTTTCAAATATAAATCATGGTATTCACCCATATTTTTTATATTAAATTTATTCCATACTAATTGTGCATGCTCATAATCATCATCACTTATATTACATTCATTGATCTTACTATAGAATTCATTTTTAGGTGGTAATTGTGTTTCATTAAATCTATTCCAATTATCCATATAATCATATGGGTAAACACCTTTTCTAATAACTAGATCTACTTTATCTTTTTGAAAGAATAATTCAATATTTTTAATTTTATCTTTTGACAAATTAGATGATAGTTTATCTAAAGATGATGCCATGAATCTAAATGTATCAATAAATCTCATTTTTAAGTTATTTGTTTGTTTACCAAAACTTATATATTTTTCTTCATTATTTGGTATCAATTCTATTTCCTTATCATCATAACCAAGTTCTTTTATAAACAAATGTGAATCATAACCAGTTAGATTGTGTAAGAATATAGGCACAAATGTTGGTTGTTGAAGTTTAAGATTACATTCATTACATAATGGTGCTATATAATTACCAGTTAAATGATCATGATGATGTACTTTTTTATTGTTTGGTGTATATGGTGATTCACATAATGTACATCTTTTAGATTGGTTATGTATTTTTATTTGTTCATGTTTTAACTGTTTCATTGGTTCTATTTGTGAATATATGTGTCCTATTTCTTCAACTTCATTTTTAATCATCTCAATAAATTTAGTTTTAGCATTTGGTCCTCTATAAACAACAGGATCTTTATAATGATTATGAATGTATTTCACATAGTAACAAAATCCAGATGGTTCATGTTTTTGATATTTCATTGTGTACGATTCATTTGGATTTGGTTCACATGTGTCCATTTTCAATAATAAGCTTTCAAAATCAGCATATATAACAAATGGAACAGGCATTGTATGTTTATAATTCTTAAATGTTATGTATTCACCTTTATTTGGTATTCTAATTTTAACTGATTCATTTTTAGAGCAATCATCTTTATGTACATTTAGTTTACTTTCTGAATTAAAGTGTTGTAGACACATTTTACATAGATGAATATTTTCAGTATGTTTTGTACACTGAGATCTAATTAATCGAGATAGATTTTTAATCCAACAATAATGTGAATTATTATTATTTTTCATGTATAATAAATCAATATGTGTTGATTTTTCATCTTTAGTTATCTTTAATGGATATATTTCATATTTTTCATCATATGCATACACATTAATCGATATATTAAGTTTACATTCATATTTAGGTATATTATCAATTTTAACTGGATATTCTATTTGACCAATTTTAGTTTCTAATTGTTTGACACATTCTATATAGTTACTAGTTCTGTCTGGGTTTTTACATTTTGTAGGGTCAACTGGATTTAATGCTGATGCTATTGACCACAAGAAACATTTCTCATCATTATTCTTAACATTTATACATGCTTTTTTATCTTTGATTGTTTTTGGTAGTTCGATATATGATGAACCATTAAGTGGTGTATATTTGTTAATTCCTAATTGTAAACCAATTACACTATTTAACATCCAGCCTGATCCTCTATCTTGAAAATTTTGCATGTATGTTAATATTTGTTGTTTACCTTTTGTATAAAATTTATTTAGATCTTTTTCATTTGTGATTGTATAGTTGTATGTTGAGAATCTAAATGGTTTTATTTCATTAGTAGTATTCAATTTGAATTCACAGTACAATATTAGATTAACTTTTAATCCATTGTATATTTTAAGATTATCTTTTATTAACTGACATACAATAGGTTTTGCTGAAGTCATAATGTGTTGTGGATCTTTAATTTTTAAGTTGTTTTCAATATTATATTTTTGTAATCTATTTTGGAATGCTTTTTCAATTGAATGATAAACATGAATTTTTCGTTCATTAGGATGTTCAAATATATTTGTAGCAAATGGAAATAATTTGTGTGTAGTATTTTGAATCAACTGTAACAAATCACTTTTACATAATTTAGAATATCCACTGAGATTTAAATGTTTAGTTATAGTTTTAAGTTCTTTAATATTCATTTTTGATGGATCTTTATCTTCTATTTCAACAATAGGATGTGGAAATAATAAATCCATTAATTCACTTTTACACATTTTAGAGTAACCTTTAATCTTTATGCTTTTAGCTATTGCTTTAAGTTCATTCATCTTCATCTCCATTATGATAGCTCTATTTATTAAGGAAGAAAACTATTATTTTTGTTGTCTGTATTTGTTGTCTATTTACTTATGTAATTATTATTCAGAATACTTGGTAACTGTATTTTTACAAATAGATACAGATATATCTATTTATTAGGGATAAAAAGTAAACTAATTGTTGTCTGTATGTGTTGTCTCTTTTGTGTTTTTTTATATTACATAACTGATATTTATTAGCCTTATTTTGATAACTAGATACAGTTAGATGTATCTATTTACTTATATATTTATTATTCAGAATAATATACTCTGTACAACATATGGTTATATAATAGATAAAAAATATATTATAAGAATTAGTAGATATTTATAGATTCTTTTTCTTTTATAAGATCAGAATGAATTAATGATTTTTCATGCTGTTTAAGTTTACATCTAGCTACAATTCTACCACATTCACATGCTACCTTTTCAAATAATTTATCTTTGTTTGCTTCATAATATCTTTTAGTATAATAACATGCACACTGGTTACATACTCTACGATGTCCATCTTTTACAAATTTATCAAAATGAAATTCATTAATATTTTTATCTTCTTTACATCTACAACATTTCTTAGTTGTATCCATTTATTACACTTAAAAACTCTATTGTTGTCTAAATTCTAATACATGTACCTTTTTATCTGATCTGTCAATCATTCCTTTATATACAATATTACAACCAATTATAGTTGTACAATCATCCCAACCAATCATTTTTGCATATCTATCTGGTAATATTATATTAAATTCATTATTAAGTTCAATAAATGTTTTAAAACCTAATTTAGTATTTTTGATTTTTACATTTGTAATATGATACACTTTATCCACTTCAATGTCACATAATTTCACCAATGGTGTATTTTTATTAACACTATTAAGTCTAGTTAATAGTTCCATTTATATAGAAGAAAAATGTTTTAATTGTTGGATTGTATTGTTTAGTACAATTATTAGTTCTGATATTAAGGAAGATGATTTAATACAATCTATACCAAATAGTGATAAATCAAATATACCATACTTTACTACTTTTTTGGTGAATTCATTATATTCATAAAAGGCATCATCTCTAAAAAAGTACAACATACCATTAATGTACCTAAATACTGAATTTATACCAGTTGGTAATCCAGAATATTCTCTACTTATAATACCATGTACTTTATATTTAAAATTACATTCATCTATTTCAGCATAGAAAAAGTCATTAAAGAAAATAAATGTTCTACCAGAATAAGTGTTCACTATACCATTTAATTTGAAATTATTGCGTAAACCTGTACTAGATAGTGGTTTTGGATATCCTGATATCAATTGTAATGTATGTAAATGTGTCATATATATCATATTATTGAAAAATATAACAAGTTCACCACTAGGTCTCTGATATATACCATCTATACGGTTTACATCATTTGGTAAAACTGTTAAAGAATCAGTTATTAATTGTGATTTTGGTATTGTATTTTGAATTATCCACACCCACTTCTGATAAAAAACATATAAAATCCCATTCATAAATAATATGTGATCAATATGTTTAGTTTGACATAATGATATAGGTTCTGATTGTATAGGTGGTGAAATTGGTTTAATTGGTAATTGTGTTGGTTGTGTTAATTGTTTACCATATAAACTTTGAATAGCATCAATATCGTCTTGAGATAATTGTAAATGCGATCCATTATAGTATGCATACATTATTGAACCATAATCATCTGAATGTCGTAGACCTAATGAATGACCAATCTCATGTATTAATACTTCAAATAGATTTGTTTGTCCTTTTGGTGTATTAGTATTCATCTCTAAATACCATATTTCATCATCATCCATATGTATTTCTACAGGATTATTATTCATATCTGGAAGAAATGCATGACCTAAAACATTACCTTTACCATCTAAATCCTTTGAACAATGTATACTTTTATCAATTTCAAATTTATGTTTACGTCTTTTATTTGTAATTAAGATATCAGGATTATTGCTATCATGTTTAAACTGAATATCTATTTTATCTTGCCAAATTTTAAATGCTGCATCAGTTAATTGTAATACTTTTTTAGTAGCACCTTTATAATACCATTTGATATGTTTCTTATTCCATTTATACAAACTAGTTCTATAGCTACCAAATTCATCTTTTACACCACATCTAGGCATGTTCATAAAATTTAAAGTATCATCACTTAATTCACCACTTATTTCAAGATTATATGTTAACTGAAACAACATTAATGCCTCTCTAAATGCATCATCACTAACATGAGTATTATCATTAACATTTGTAATATCTAAATATCCATAATCACTTAAATACTTTATTGCTTTACTCTTATCATTGGCATATATAATTTTAAACAACAATAAGAATATTATTGTTTTCATTTATATAGACTTAAAAAATTCAATCTTAATATTCTCATTCATATCACTAAAATATAAATCAATAATATGGTTATCTATAGTTGAAGAAATTTCCCAATCAGATAATGTAATTGATTCTTTAAAATTTAGAAATACCTTTTCATCGTAATTATAAGTAATGATTCTATAAGTGGTATACAACATTTTTTCATATTTAATATAACCAATTCTAAGGTTATTATGTAAATAAAAATCAATGTTGAATTCTTCAAGTTTAGATATGACTTCTATCAGCCTCATTTATTAAATTCAAAAATCAACAGTTTGTTTCTTAAAATATTCATAAACAACACATATTTCCTCACCATTCAGATCATATACATAATTCAAAGATTCGTCATTTAACTGATTAATGAATATAGATACATCATCATCAGGATAACAGACAGATAGAAAAAACAGAAGTGCAAACTTCTTCATTTATATATATAAAAATTATTCACGTAATTACGTTGTCCTTACTGACCCAACTATTATGTGAATTATCAAATCCTAACCATTTAACATATACTTTATCACCTTTTTTCCTTAATACTTTTTCAATAAGATATACATCTGGATATTTTGTTTTCTGTATTTCAAGTTCATAAAAATTATCTTTAATATCTTTTAATTTATATGTAATTGGATCTGAATAAATAACATCTTCAATTTCAAATAATTCTGTTGACCAATTAGCAGTATATCCTTTTTCAAATATTCCTTTTAATTTACTTATTCCAACTTGATCACCAATAGAATATTTAGCTTTATATGGATATATTACAGTAGCATTTGGTTTATAATTTTTATCATTAACATCTATTGGTTTCATTTTTATTGTACTATGTTTAGTATTATTATAGTCATTTACTAGTTTTTGTAATATATCGACCCATTTATAGTTACCTTGAATATCAAATTGTTTCCACATTTTCTCTTTTAGTGTTCTATTGAATCTTTCCACAACAGATGCTTTAATTTCAGTAAATGTAGAATAGTGATTAATATTATATATTTTCATTAGTTTATTAAAATATTTATTATAAAATTCCTTTCCATTATCTGTTTGTAAATGTTTTGGTGATCTAATTTTAAATATATTATCAAATGCATTTGCTACATTTTCACCTGATTTATCCTTAATTGGAATAGCCCATGCATATTTAGAATATACATCAATAACAGTTAACATATATTTATATCCTTTATTTATTTTTGATATACCTTTTAAATTACCTGAATCCATTTCAACTAAATCAGCCTGCCATAAATCATCTATTCCAAATGATTCTACTTTTCTTCTATTGTAATTTTTTCTCATTGGTTTATGTAATTCATTTATTATATTTTCTCTACTTACAATTAAATTTTTTTTAAAAATTTACTCTTTTTTGTTTTACATACTGAATATATACCTTCAATTCTTTGTCTTCCATTTTTAGTTATTGATCTATGTAGATTATGTGTATCTGTAAATGTTTTACACTTTAAACAATGTATGTGATCATTCATTTATATAGCTTAAAATTGTTATTAATCATCAGGAAATGTAAATAAATCGCCAAATACATAAACCTTTGCTCTATATGGCTTAAATTGAATTGGTCCATCATAATGTATACATAAACTTTCATTACTTTTTATCAACTGTGGGAAATCAGTGAAAGGTGTAGTTGATTTAGGAAATATAGACATTTTAAAGCTTTTAGGATTAACAATTACATTTTCAACTGTATATGCATTTATTATAACTTTATTGACCATAAGCCAATATGGAATTACACATTTCTGACATTCATTAGAATCGTTAAAAGTAATGTCAAAAACCAATTTATCATGTATCTTATTTTCAAGATTATTTATTTTATTTATGTATGGCGATAAATCTGACTTTGAGAAATAATCAGAAAAAGCCTTTTCAATCTCCTTTTTTGTAAAGTAATTCTTAAAAGTGTTGTAGTTATCCTGATGAATCTGATTAATTTTTTCATTAAATTTTGTATTAGTAACATAGTTATTAAATTGTGTTAAAATAGACATGTATTCAGATTTGGTAACATATTCTTTTTCTAAGTATCCTTTTGTAACAGCATCATAGTCATTAACTGGGTCATTTATATTTACTAACCGTTTACCTTTAAAACTAATATATTTTTGTGTAACCTCAAAAATCTTTTAAAATTCATTAATTACATTCTGAATTTTTGAATCCAATATTGAGTTTAGTTTATTAATTTGTTTGTTTTTTATATTTTCTGATTTTATTTTATTTCCAAAAATGTCCATTTATTAGATTCAAAATATCATCAAATTTATTTCCATCTGATAATAGCTTTAACACAAACATACATAAATGCCCACATAATACTTCATCATAATTTTGTATTCTCATTGCATTATAGTATAAGTTATTTTGACCTAAATACTTAACTAGTTGATATGGTATATTACCACCAAATGAATCAAACACAAATTTAGCATCTTTATTCTTATAATAACATATCCAATGTGTACCAACATGATCAGATGTGTCTAAATTTACTATTCCACATTCATTATTTTTATGTTTATTAGGTAACTCATCTATCATAAAAACACCTTTACAATGTTTAATTTTTAATTTTTTAGCTATATTTTCTAAATCAAAATTACTTAATGCTTTTGGATACATTTTCATTATTTTTTGCATCGTTTTTTTAACCCTGTACCTTTTTTCTCCATTTCCATATTATGCCTCTTTAATTCAGCCAATTCAGCATCATTTTTCTTTTTATTCATAACTGAACTAGCAACAGCTGCAGCACCACCAGCTATTGTGCCAATTGATGCTAAATATGGTAATGCAGCTAATAATAATGGTAAAAATCCACCTTCATGTTGTGTTAATCCGCTACCTTCTTTCTTTTTTGTTAGATATTCAATAATCTTTTTCACAACTGGAATACCTAGTGTAATAAGTAAATTATCACCAATTTTTTTATCTCTTTTTCTTTTTTGAGCATTAGTTAAAAAATTATCAATACTATTTAGTTGATCATTATTGGCTTTAATTTTAAGTGATTTTGGTTTAATTTTTCCACTAGGTAGTAAAGTATAGTCAATACTAAATGTATTCATTTATATAGACTAAAAATCCCATCAATCTCATCAAGATAAAGTCCCATTCCTAATTTCCGTTTTCCATACACTATTCCTCTAACAGCAGTAGAAGCTAATTTTTCACCTAATGATGCATCTGAACTATACATTCTTTCTTTTGCTACATTTTGTAATATTTTATCAGCTATATGTCTTTTTTCTATATCTTTATTATCCCTATATGCAATATCATGCTGTTTACATGCTTCATCTAATGGATTTATACCTTTATCACCTCTAGATAACCTTTCATCTAATTTTGTACCTGGTCCACAATAATTATAACCAGGTAGATGCATTTCAAATTGTAATTTATTAATTAATGTATTAATCAATCCTTTACCATATTTTTCATTCTATAAAATGTGTGTGGTATATTATTCAAGAACCTAATTAAATATGGAATACCTTTTGGATCATTAATTATAAAGTCATTAAATTTATTTGTTAACATTTTAGTTATTCCTACTTTTTCATTGTAATAATTATTATTACCAGCCTTTTCTTCACCATGAATTACTGCTAATCTATCAATTAATTCACGTACATCATTCATCCAAACATATTCAACTGGTTTTTCACTATATTTTTTAATAAATCCTGTACCTGATTTGGTTGGGGACACATCTGAATAATCTGATGAATCTATAGTTTGTTTTCTTTTTTGGGGTAAATAGACATCAACAATTTCTTTTATCAAATTATTGTATTTAAAACCTTTACTTGATTTTATTTTATTTGGATTTTTATCAGAATATAATGCATCTGAATTGTATAATATATCTGCATAATTTGATAAATCAACAGGATAAAATTTATCATTCAAATCATCCATAGAAATATGTTTTTTAGTTAAAAGGTTCATTAATCCATCTGTACCATCATATTCATGTCCACCAATGATTAGTTTATCCCCTTTGAATTCTACAGGTAATTTACCAATGTACTTAAACATCCCAACAGGTCTTAATCCAAAAACTGGATCCTCACTATTATTGATATATTTTAACATTCTTTCACTTATATTTATAATTTTACCTTTGCTATCATCATTTTTACTAAGCATTTTTTTATTTTTTATTTCTTCATCATATTGAGTTAAAACATCTCGTATTTCAGATTCACTTAATATAGAATCATTAATTGGTGCTATGTCATGATGGTGATGATACAGAATTATTTGTTTTTCTACCTCTCTATTTTCTTCAATAGCTTTCAGAACATTATCACCTATTTCTTCAAGCCCTTGTTTTACTTGTTCTATAGCATCAATAACAGATTGATCCTCTTTTTTATATTTTTCATATTCTGTTCTTGGTTGTTTTTTCCATGTTTTAAATTGTTCTTTTAATTTTTCTACTTTTTTTCTATTACGTTTAGCTTGTTTAACTATAGCTGGATCATATTTTGTAAACATTTATTTAGAATGAAAATGTGTTTATGTTGATGTTTGAGTTGACGTTTAACGTTTATGTTAACGTTTATGTTTATGTTTAACATTTATGTTTATGTTAACATTTATGTTTATGTTTATGTTTACGTTTATGTTCTTATGAAATGTTGTATTTTATTTCTATATTTTCCATCATTACATTTCCTTGTAATATCTATTGTTATAAAACCAAATTCATCATTCCAACATTTACTACATATTTCTTTAAATTCATTAAATTTTAAATCACCACCAACAAATTCATTATAAACATGATGTAGATTTGTATCATCCTGTCTAAATATATTTAAGAAATTCAGATTATCTCTGACTAACTGTTTAGGTATTTTTGAATATGTTTGAGCTAAATAAAAACAATCACTTCCTTTATGTCTACCTCTAGTCAAATATTCTCTTACTATATCTTGATTTTCTAATATAAAATCATCAAATATTACAATTGAATTATCATCACAATCATCTAATGGTACAATGTCATCATTGCTACTAATAAATGATGCTAATTAGTTGTTGATATTTTGATTGATCTAAGCTTTTAGAATAAATATATACATGGTTTATTTTATCCCAATTTAACCAGCCTGGTGCTAATAAATAGTTATCAATCATTAATGTTGTTTCACCACATCCACTTGGTCCTATAATTGCACATCTAATTGAATTAGGTAACAGTTTACCATGCTTATTTTTTACCTTTTTCTCTGGTATTCTAATTTTTGGTTCCCAATCAATTTTGTTCATTTAATTAATAATAAATGAGTAGATTACTTCAATTGAGTGGTAATTCATCAGTACTTAAAAAAAGATTAAATGTACCTATTAGAGATAACTTTAATAGTGTAGCATTAGTTGGATTTTATACTACATTTTTAACTCCTAATATAACATCTAAAAATAATAAATTATATTGTGATGGTGAAACAATTGTATTTCCTATTGGTCAATATAATTTAAAAAATATAGAAAAATTTATTCATACAAAAAACCCTAATATAAATATTAAAGCATATGAAATTTTAAATAGGGTTGTTATTGAGAGTGATAAAAAAATATATATGGATATACAAAGAGAAGATAATATAGGACCTCTGTTAAGTTTTAGTAATCAAACAATTAATCCAAAACAAAGAACTGTTGCTAATGATGTACCTAAAATTATACCATTTGAATTAATTTATATTAATTTTAATTTAGCTGATGGTATGTATATAAAGCATAATGATCATTTTCATAGAGAAACTAATATTATTGCTTCTTTTAAACCAAATGTTGAATTTGGTGCACCAATAATATATGAACCATCTCATCCATTATTTGTTCCTATTCATGATAAAATATATGATTTAGAAGTAACTATAACCGATGACAATGATAATTTAATTGATTTCAATGGGGCACAAATAACAGTTATATTGGAGATGAAATGACACATTTTTCTTCTTAATAAATGAAGAAGATTGAAAGCTATCAATTTCAATCATTTCCAGTGAATGAGAAAACAAAAAATAACCTAAATATTCCCAATAAGGATATAGAAATTAATATACATGTTGGTGATGGATGGTTGCATCCTAATATGGCTCAATTGTACATGAATTTTAGTATTATTAAAACTGATGGAACTGATTATCCAACATATGAGGGAAAATCCAATAAGATGCTAATTGATAACTATGTAGCAAAACTATTTGACTTTATAACCATAAGAAAGGGCAATCATGTTTTATCTAGAATTGAACATCCATTTATTTCATCATCAGTTCTGTTACATTTAACATCATGTGTTACTGATAAAATAAGTATGGAAGGACATATAGTTAACAATGGAAAATTAAGAAAGAAGAAAAATGAAGTATTGTATCCATTGGAAATGTTAGGTGGATTTTTTAATGATTACGAAGAAATGATGTTTGAAGGTGATCTTACTGTATGTTTCACATGGTCATCAAGTGCAAATGATTGTATTTTGAGATGGGCTGATTATAATAATGCTGGAGTTGAAATTAAAGATACACTTCCAAGTGAAGGTAAAATCATAGTTGAGAATATGGAAATTCGTGCACCCGTTGTTAAATTTGAACCTAATTATGAACTTGAACTACGAGAAAATATACTGAAAAATCCAAAAATTCCGATATCATTCTACGAATTGCAAACTGTAGAAGTAGCTGGATTAAATGGTAAGGAAAAATTCGAATTAGACATCACGAATTATTATAACTCAATGGAATTTGATATGCCTTACTTTACATTTGTTGTATTTCAAACTAATCGTAAAAATAATCAATTGCTTGATTCATCATTATACGATCATGTTATGTTACAAAACCTATATCTGAAAAATGGGAGAAATGAATTATTTCCTCAAGAAATGTGGAATTTAGATCCACCATACGATTATTTGAAAGCTTATGATTCATTTCGTGATTTTAAAAGGCTAAAACAAAATGGAGATGGAAATGTTGATATTAATCCATATAATTATATAACAAATTATCCTATTTATGTAATTAATATGGCACATAGAAAAAATACAGTAGTTACACAAAAAAAAACTATGAAGTTATGTGCTACTTTTAAGGATAAAATACCTGATAATACACTAGCCTACATAGTCATGTATGGAAAGAAAAATCTCACTTATGATGCACAACACAGAATACTGACAGAGAACTTTTAATCCCATATATCAATATCTTCATCTTCATCTTCATGTTTCTTTTTCTCATTTAAAAATTGTTCCCATATACTAATATTACGTTTTGTGTTTTGTATTTTTATTTTATGTTTAATATTTAATAGTTCGGCTATTTTTGCAATTATATATTTGTATGGTAATGATTTACCTTTGTAAAAGTGATTAAACATCTCAAATAATTCTATAATACGATCCTTTTCATTACCAGTAAACATGTCCACTATTGCACCATTTTCTATAGTTACACGTAAGTTCATTAAATGTTTATTAAAATATTTAAATCTATATATTTTGTTGTTATGAACACTTACTTTATCCGGATTACAATTATAGCATCTTGCACCATCAATACTCCATTGTGAACAATTTTGACAATATTCTGGTGCATAATATTCAGATGGATAATGTATATTATCAGGTATATCAATTTGAACTGCTTTTTCGAATTGTTGAACTAGCCTACTATCATCATTTTTTACATTATTCTGAATGTTACTGGTTTCCTTTGGATGATATCTATTTTTTCTATCTTGATTTATACATTTCTTACATATTGACCTTGGTTTACCTAATTTAAGTCCATATTCTGATATATCTTTTATCATCTCACATTTAGTACATTTTTGTACTGTTTCATTTTGAATGTTACTGGGTTTCTTTGGATGATATCTATTTTTTCTATCTTGATTTATACATTTTTTACATATTGACCTTGGTTTACCTAATTTAAGTCCATATTCAGATATATCTTTTACCATATCACATTTAGTACACTTCTTTGATATGTTGTCCATTTATTATAGAAAAAAATTTAAGTATTTGTTGTCCACTATTTGTTGTCTATGTTTTATATGTGTAAATATATTGTGTATATTATTGTTTCATCATCATTCATTGTATATATGCATATATTATGTAAACATAATTATTAGTAATTGTATATAAGTAAATATTTAGAATAACCAACACCATCTATAATTGTATATATTTTTATTATTCAACACCATCTATAATTGTATATAGTATTATCTAAAAGAGACATTTTGCATTTCCCTAATTTTGTGGTTGTATCATAGTAAAAATATGGATAATAGCTGATTTCGATGTAAAATGGTCTAAAAATAGCATAAAATAGGGTTTAAATAGCTGATTTTGGTAATTGGGGTAGAACATACATTTCCCATCTACTGCCCCACGATCGGCCCCTCGGAAAGTTTTTCGCCGCCTGCCAGACTTTGGAATGATCTCCCACTCGACCACGGGTGAGGGGTCAACCTCAGTGCAGGCAGTACTTGGGGCGGTTACAGCAGTGGACCGATCGGAAGACATGCGGGGCACGCTCGATGTCCCTCGCATCCCCACGTTCGATCCCCCACAGTGATGCCCCTTGGCAGCAACCTCAAGCTGTGTGACGGAAGTGAACGCAGCCTGGAGCTGTGAGCGAAGGGTCGCCAACTCAGCTCACATCTGTACACAGCTATCACAGTCCCTACTCATTACTGCAGTCGCTCCTCTTTGAAGCCCTCAAAAATATAGAACAAACGAATGGTGTACTCGCCTTATTGTAGCAGGAACTCTGGGTGCGTTCTCGCTGACGGTCTAACCGGCACTGAGCTGTTCTAACCAAACAAACAAAAGCCTGTACGATACGAGGGTCGATAGCAACGACGGTACTGTACACTACACTGTTATTGAAATAAAAGGTTGTGCCTTGTAAGCACTCAAACACGCATAAAAATTACAGAAATAAACTAGTAACTACACAGATAATTGAAAATAAGTCGCTCCTGTTTGAAGCTCGTAAAAATATGTAACAAGCGAACGGTGTGCTCGCCTTATTACTAGCAGGAAGTCGCGATGTGCTCTCGCTGATGGTCTAATTCTAGGATTGCTCGCTCGAGTGATTTGTTAGCAATCTCATTGTAAGACATGTATATTTCTATTGTTTATTGTCAAATCACGATTTATGAAAGATGTTTATATTTTATTAATAGGATTAAGTAGGAATAATTAATATTTGTCATGTTGGAAATAACTGTGGTAGCAGGGAATGTCTGCACCGAAGTATTGTTGGCAGGAGAGACCGCAAATTGATATAATTTTAAAAAGGGCGGGAGAGACCGCATATGGATACATTTTAAGAGAAGAGCGGGAAAGACCGCGCATTGATACATTTTGTAATGGTAGCAGGGATTGTCAGCACCAGAAAGCATTGTTGCAGGAGAAACGGCACTTTCGCGTTCGTAGGAAGTCAGTAGTAAGCGAGAAGTGAAGCGAGTCGGTAGCAGGTCTGAAGCGAGAGGATGAGAGGAGCGGTGTGCCTGCCAGCCACTAGCTATGATTTACAAGAGATTATAAACGGATATACACAGACATCAGCCAACTATTATAATAAGAGGAACTAATATTATTGAATTAATTTTTTGAGAAACTCAAGACTACTGAAGGTATGTTTGCGTTTGCGCATTGCTAGTTGTAAGATTATTGTAAAAAGTAAGTCCCATTTGAACGTTTGTAAAATCATTTCATTCAGAATATAATTAACTTTTGCCAGCAATATTGCATTTCTAATTATAATCCATCCCAAAAACCATCAACGTAAAACTGCAAAATTTTATTGTTGTCAAGAAAAAGTTTAACTATGAATTACGTAATTTCAGTCAAATTAATTATAGAATAACGTCAGCTTTGCTATTAAAGAATAACGTCAGCTTTGGTAATAAATACAGCCAGTTATTATGAAAGCCCACCAGCAGCTAATAGAGTATAGTAAAACAGAGTAAGTATATTCATGTCGCAGTTAGATGTAGCAGTCAGATGGCGATCCAGTAACAGTAAAAAAGGTAAGAAACAGTTTTGGGTTATTGCAGATAACGACTGAGGGGCCACGACGACGACACATTCTATGTTTCGTCGAAATAATCAGAAAATCACTTTTAATAAGCAGCAATTAAATTTGTATGCGAAGATAGAGAAAGAGAATAAATTTCAAAGGGAAGATTTCATTTGTTATTATTAAGCAAGAGAAAGAAATCCTAAGAAAAGGTTACATAGTTTATTGTAAAAGGGAAGGCATTCAAAAACACAAGAGGTATAGAGGAGACAGGAAAGTTTCACTTGGCGACATCCAATCTGTAAGACTCTTTAGTGAATCTACTGTGAAAATGAATATACTGACTCTGACAATTGTATGAATAAGCTAGTGTTAAGTGGCGCAAAGCTTATACTATACTGTATACCTTTAATTCACAGCCCATCGGCAATTCTGTTTGCTCTATTGATTCTGCGTCGAAAAGTGTTTGTTGAGTGTTAAATCCGCTTTGAACAGTGATATATTTTGTTGCGTGTGTTAATTATAGACAATGTCCGGCAGACTAATTACTCGTTCTCAAAGCGATAAAAGTGTAGAAAATAGTGACGAGAAATTCTTTTCAAGAATGGACAGAAAAAATACCTGTGAAAAACGCGGTAGTGAAACATTAGGTGAACAGACATTCGAGAGCAGTAATAATATGGAATCTTTTGAGGAACAATCAACTTCAGAAATGCCAACTGATAATGAGACATTAGTGCAAAATAATTTGTTTTTAAATACAACAGATGCTCCACAGCCACAAATTACGCGTAGCAGACATAATAGTTTCAGTTACGAAACCACTATAATGCACTCAGTGTGACTCCATTACGTGCCGAAATAGATTCAAACGGTACACAGATACACAATCTGCGTAGCAGATATCACAGTTTTATTGACAAGAATTCCGAAACCACGGAAGAGGTGGCACGATTACAATCGTCTGAGGATGTTCAAATGAACACAGATGTACAACCTTTAACAACGAATACAAATACACACAGAAGTCAATCCGAAACGGATCCAATAATGGCATTTTTGCTACAAATGACACAAGACATGAATCAAAACTTTAACAGAAGGGCACAAGAATCAACAGACCTAAAAAGCGAAATCAAGGTAGTCGCTGAAAAATCAAACCCAGAATCACACACAAAGATTCAAGAAATAACAGGTAAACAAGAAGCATTCGCGGTTAGCATACGAGAAACAATGACAGAGAACTTTTGTAAAAAAACGCTCACATTAATGAACGTTTTAACAATCACACAGAAAATTGTTTGATACATCACCGCAAACTGGTGCGATCACAGGATAAAGAACGAAAAGAACTATTACAAACAATTAATAAACAGCGACAGGACGACAAAAAGAAAGTGTTTGCTCAGGGAAAAACTTACGTGGACAATTACATAATTCGATTTCGGAAGAAAGCGAAACGGTTAATGAGACAAATATTCAAATACAAGAGAGGCTCACGGAAATCCAATCACACACAATTGAGGCGAAAATTTCTACAGACGCTGAAATCCAGAATATTAGGGATAAATTAACAGAAGAAGTTCTGACACTAACTGACAGAATGGAACACATAGAAATCAATCAAAACACAGAAAATTTGAAAGCAGATTTTAAGAAAGTAACCAAAAGTAATCGTAAATTACGAATCGAATTGACAGAAAAGATCACCGAACTCACTGCAAGAACAGGCCTGTTAGATACTAGCAATGACAGTAAATCAGATGACACTACACCAGTCTCAGTTTAACAGATTTCTAAATGTAAAGATACGCAAATTACAAACAAACAACCGCAGACCTAGAATCACGTAATAATTTGTTACATCTGAAAATCAGTTCTTTACAGCAAAGGATAGCTGACACACAAGCAACGACTACAAACAATCAATTCCAAAAGAACACACACCATTACGACATGCCTCAGATGCACAGTACATATAATGACGGTAGACTTCAGAGAGTAAGAGATCTTAACCAGGCAGAAAGACACACAAATTCATATTCACAACATTACGAAAATAATTACACACAAAGATATGACGGTTTCGACCACAAGCATTTCCTTTCAGTGAGAAAGTTTAAAACATTTAAAAACGACAGGACGCAAATACATCCACTGGACTGGATCCAACAATTCAATGCGGCACTCCCACCGTCATGGCCAGTTCAACATAAGCTAGAATTTATTATTAGTTATCTTGAAGGGGAACCAGCGAGAAGAATGTGACCAATTGCTAGACTGTGTTTTTCAGTAGAAGCATTCCAGGAAGCATTTCTAGCAGCATACTACATTTCTAGCAGCATATTGATCAGATACCGCACATAGTACCATTAAAGATCTGCTAATTAGTCTACCAAATTCTACTTTCCCAACAATCACACAATTTTTCGAGTATAGCATGGAGAGCTGCAGCAATCTAGTCTAAGGACTGAAGACCACAACAACAACAACAATGGTTGAACAGAACCAATACCTCAATGAGCCATACAGTCAATCCGCATTAATACAATTGTGTAATTCAAAACTCCCCAGAGCATTGAATGTGTCATTATTAACAGGCCAACAAAAGGACAGCGTGTACGCATTTAGAGACATCCTGCAATTGCTAGAGGTACACCAGGCAGATTATGCGTTTGTTAATAAGAACTTTTCACGACATAACGCAAACCAGACAAACAATAATAATTTTGAGCAAACACGATTTGGCAATAATAATCATAATAAACGCTTTCGCAGCGAAAATGAAAACTTTAATCGAGAATACACACAGGGATTCAATGAACAGCAGTATAATAACAATGTACATTACAATTCAAGACAACAACAAAGCCTTCCAAATAACACGACACATATACGACAGGAAATGCTGAAACGGCCAAACTTTCACATGAATCATCGCCAAGAAAAGGCGACAGGTGCAAACAATTACATGGGACAGCCGCAAAATACACAAAACGAACAAAGACAGCCTTTTCAGAGAAACACGCGTACCTCGCCGTATAACCACAGTTATGACGACAGAAGGAGAGAAAACGAACACAGACCGCAAAGGACTTTCTACAATGATAATTTTCATAGAAATTCAAACAGTGCATAACAACCAAGTTAGCGTATGAATGTACCAGACACAAGATTTCATCCGCCACCTACCACTAATAATCAAAACGGTAGAAGAGTGCAGCTCATAGAAAACACTCCCCAACAGAAAATGAAATGTCAGAACATTTATGACTAGAGGTAGCCTGTGATGAATCTCTAAATGACGACACTATGGATAAGGACAGAGAAAAGATAACGATAGAGAATGCCATTACATTCGACAACGTGCGAGACACATTGTTACAAGAAAAACCGATCATGCAAAAAACTATATGCCACCCAATAATCCAGATAAATTTAAAGTCAGAAAATATTTTATCAATAATTGATTCAGGCTCACCAATGTGCGTAATTAACGAAGACACATTTAACAGATGCAATAGCGATAATGATTATCCAGTATTCCCGTTACACAAAACTAAAGTTAAGGGAGCATTTCCAGGAAAAATCATTGAAGTCAAAAGACAGACACAATTAACGTTTGTTTTTGCAGGGCAAACTTTCCACAGCAATTGTTGGATAGTTCCATATTTAACAACTGATATAATATTAGGAATGAATTTTCTCGTACATTACGACGCAAAGATTGACTTTAAATCGTCATACCTAACATTACAGAAGGAAGACTGTGAAATGGTAGTGAGATTTCAAAACACAGTTTTCTCAGAAGAACAAAATATGCACAGGATCGAGATTATTGCAGATTCTAAAGATAACGATTGTTACCTCACACTATACACGAATGCACATAATAACGATATGGCAGAGGAACAGGAGTATAATGTATTAGAGACAATTACACGCAAGGTTGGAGACAGTATAGCAAAAGACGACACAGAGCGCACAGAATTAGAAAATATTCTTGTGCAACATGAAACAGTTTTTAACAATGTTCCAGGAACGATGACAGGATTTATGTACGAATTTCAGGTGAAACCACATGAGACTTTCAAAGCAAAACACTACCCAATCCCGCATATATACACAGAAGCAGGTAAGAAAGAGATACGAGCAATGATTGATCAGGGTATAATTGAACCAGGCAAGCCAATATATAAATCCGTTACACATCGTTGAAAAGAAGGATGGATCACTCCGTTTAGTTTTAGATTCACGTGAGGTTAATAAAATAATCATTACAGAAACTGACCGACCACAGACGTTAGAAGAGTTACTGCAAAAGTTTCATGGCACCTCTATATATACCACCCTCGATCTCAAATCAGGACTTTGACAAATCCAGTTGAATCCAAATTCTCGAAAGTATATGGCATTCCTTTGCTTTGGTGAATGTTACCAATTTTGTAAACTTCCGTTTGGACTAACGATTTCGTCTGCAACCTTTATACGAGGGATGAATACAATTCTCCCACAGGATCTTAAAAACAAAATCACTACATATGTAGATGACATTCTAATCGTAGCAGAAAGCTGGGAACAGCACAACCACACCCTTCAACAATTACTGAATACATTCGAGCAGAATGGTATAACTATAAACCTCCGTAAATCTGAATTTGGAAAAGCCTCAATAAAATTTCTAGGTCATATCATTTCACAAACAGGTATTGCACCAGACTCCGACAAATTGCAAGCATTGAAAGATACCGACGTGCCAACAAATAAGAAGGAACTTCGGAGCTTTTTAGGCCTTATTAATTATTTTAGAAAATTCATTCATTATAAAGCATTAGACACACCCTCGCTATGCCAGCTCACAAGTAAAAACACAATTTGGTCATGAAATGAAGACGCTGAAGCTGAATTCGAGAATTTGAAAGAAGCATTACTAAGGGCACCTTTGTTATCGCATCCTGACCCAACACAAAACTTTTCCATTGCAACAGATAGTTCAACTACAGCACTAGGAGTACATACTTTCCAGGAAGTAGAGGAGGACGGTAAGACAATCGTTAAACATATTGCGTTTGCAAGCAGGATACTTTCTCCAGCAGAGCGCAATTACTCTGTAACAGAATTAGAGACGCTATGTGTAGTATGGGCATTTAAGAGATTCCGTCATTATCTATATGGAAGACACTCCACAGTATATACCGATCACCTAGCAATCCAGTTTTTATTATCAGCAAAACTTACGCATGATAGATTAAGCCGTTGGAAATTATATCTACAAGAGTTCAACTTTACTATTGTACACATTCCAGGCACGCAGAATATTGTTGCCGACGCACTATCGAGATCTATTCAGCATAAACGACTAGAGAAAGAAAATACCTTCTGCTACAACAACCAAAGTATTATGTATATCAAACAAGTAGCTTTCGAAAACATTATATCATCAGCATTACAGGACATAGAGAGAGAACAGCAGAAAGATGAAACACTAAAAGAGATTTTAACGCTTTGGCGAGACAAGAGCAACGCAATAATCAGACATAATTACACTATACATCAAAATATTCTGTTTATTCGCTCGTACCCAGACGGCAACAATTGCCTTTTATGCATTCCAGAAGGGATCAGAAACAAATTGATATGGTATACGCACCTAAGCTATGCACATTACGGAGCTAGGAAATGCTTTCTAATTCTTCGACAAAATTGTCACTTCAACACTATGGAAAAACACATTCGCAAAGTTATAGCATCCTGCAAGATATGTCAGAAAGCTAAATCATCTACAGTATCACATGTTCCACCACTGTATCCCATCATACCGGGTAAGTTAAGACACATGGCAGCAGTAGATCTTTTCGGTCAAATCCCCAGAACAAGTAAAGGTTATAGTTATATTCTGGTAGCCGTATAACTGACATCCAAATTTGTAACATTTTCTCCACTAAGGAAAGCAACAGCTAGATCAGTATCAAGAGCATTTGTAAGTGATTTTCTATCAATAGTAGGACATGTACAGAAGGTTATTTCAGATAACGGACCGCAGTTTAGGTCAGACATATGGAAACAAATGTTAGAGAGTAATAACATAACACCAATTTACATATCAAGATATCACAGTTCTTCTAACCCATCAGAAAGAATAATGAAAGAGATCGGGAAACTTTGTAGAATTTGTTGCCACAGAAAGCATACAACATGGGACGAATACATTTCACAGTTTCAGGAAGTAATAGATGCAATACCTAATGAGTCAACGATGCTCTCACCAACTGTAATACTGGCGAATAAAGACCCACCGAATAAACTTACTGAAATGATTACTTTTCCAAAGAAGCGTAGACTTCGTCATTGTGAGATAATAGACATGGCATTAGCGAACATTAAATGAGCTGCAGATCGTCGGAAGAGACAGCAGAAGCAGGTAAGTAGATTACGCAAGTACGAGATTGGCGTTAAGGTACCAGTCTGCACCCATTATCTGTCACATAAAGGGAAGAACCGATGCAAAAAATTTGAACTTCTATACGCAGGACCGTACAGAATTCGAAATATTCCGCACGCTAATGTAGTACACATTGAGACACTCAGAACAAAAAAATCGAGAGGAAACCATCATATGTCAAACATAAAGAAATTCTTAAAATAGAAAAACCTTCTTACAGGGATACATATAGACAGAGTATAACAATGAGCTTTTTGACACATTCCAACAAGCCCGAATACAGAGAGCTACTAATGGGTTGTTTACGTGCACAACAGGTCACCTCGATTCGACCGCAGATAAATACACTGAACATTAATAGCAGTCTTAGAAGCGTTCTCGCAGGACATTTATTTCACATTATGTAAGGTAAGTGAAGCAATTAACAGGACTACTTTAAATGTAAATGTATAACACGTACAAATAATTTTCATACAGTAGTAGCAATTAGATGTATTCTTTAACCCATGCATGCAGCATTGTTGTCATATTCTTTAACCCATGCATGCAGCATTGTTGTCATAGTTCACCAAAATAAACGTAGTTTTAATTATAATATAACTATTGAATATGGAGAAATGTCGATAAATGCTTTACAGGTCATTACGAGAGCTCACGCGATTTTCCAGATGCAGAGAGATGTTGAAGTCATGCCGTGCTCTGACGATTATTAACCATGAATATTTGTTATAGGTAATACAGAGAGATATTGGAGTCATGCCGTGTGCTGATGATTATTAACAATGAATATTTTATTATAGGCTATGCAGAGAGATGACACGAGGTACAAAGGAGAGAGGAGAATGAAGATGTTAGTATGTAAGGAATATAATTTAGTAATGGTTTATTTTGATAACAGGTGACACAGTGCAGCGCAGCACTATGGATGGAGAAAGCACATTAAATTGCTTACTATATGTACTTTGCTATTCGAAAAAATTTTTCTGCATTGAACATGATATCTTTTACATCAGATACATAGATAGGAAAAACAGATCACACCAAATGTCAGCATACCGATTCGCACTCTACGTAAAATACAAATGTTTTCTCTTAAATAACAATGACAATGTGTGCTACACAACTCAAACATAATATACAGTCGACTGACAATATGACTTGTAACTCACGAACACATTACCGAACATACTGAAGTCACAGAAAGTGACATATTTTGTCAAAATGTACTTTCATATTTCAAAAACTGTGAATTCACAACCTGTGAAGTAATATAACAGTGTCTTTATGTAATTATTTATATGAGCACCTGATTATGATTTATTTAGTCACAGAAAGTGACATAGTTTGTATAAATGTACTTGTCTATTTTATTTAAAATGTTGATGCCTAAATGTACTACTAAATTCCACTTAGAAAAATATTTGTTTATGTTATTGAGTGTCAGGTAATGTAATATGTATTGTAGACTGAATTCACAACAAATGGAAAATGTGTTTTTTATGTAATTGTTTAAAACTATAAACTTTTCCTACAGTCACACGAGGTGACATATTTTGTCCTTTTAAACGTAAAATAAATAATTTTATGAGCACAGAGGAAAGAGATGATGTAAAATTCGGTAATGACGGTATCAACCATATCTGTGAACCTTTTGACAAAATTATACCTGTACCTTAATTCCTGTGCGTTCCATGGTTATGGAGCACAAACAAAGTTAATAGTGACCCACGTTACTTCAATCTACGGTGTTTTCTATGAGGTGTCGGCATACCAAGATGCACACCACAGTCATGATGTACGTCAATAGTTGCTTGTATACCAAGATGCACACCATCACTACTAATGGACAGTTGGAGTTGGAACTTGTACCTGATGTAGCTGCGGCAACTCAGGCAATTTGATGGTTAACTTAGTGTTTGGTTACACTAAAACTATGGATCAAAGAGACAACGGAATCACATGGCGAATCCTAGTGTTGTGCTATGTGAGGGAAAGAAACGGACTTTTGAGTGCATTCACAGACAGTTGCCAGTGCTTTGACCATGCTATCCAATTCCTTTTTTTTTCCTTCCTTGAATATGGTACTAATAGATGCCAATTCATAATGAAACATAAACTATGTTCTAATATTTACCATCCATTACTATTAGAAATATAAATAACTTTTACCACCTGATGTACACTTCCAACTTACTGACTCATATTATTTCTATATTTTGATTTATACTCTTTTGAATATTCTCTTTGTTAGACTTATGATAATATATGTAAGTACTTTGTTGAAAGAAATATTCTATCATTAACTTACTTATTACTACACATATTTCTATAATCAAATTTTCTCCTTACATCAAGTCCAAATGACTTAACGACGTAGGAAAATTTTAAGGAAACCCAGTGGAGGGTTATGTAAGACGTGTATATTTCTATTGTTTATTGTCAAAACACAATTTATGAAAGATGTTTCTATTTTATTAATAGGATTAAGTAGGAGTAATTAATATTTGTCATGTTGAAAATAATTGTGGTAGCAGGGAATGTTTGCACCAAAGTATTGTTGACAAGAGAGACCGCAAACTGATATAATTTTAAAAAGGGCGGGAGAGACCGCGTATGAATACATTTTAAGAAAAGAGCGGGAAAGACCGCGCATTGATACATTTTGTAATGGTAGCAAGGATTGTCTGCACCAGAAAGCATTGTTACAGGAGAAACGGCACTTTCGCGTTCGTAGGAAGTCAGTAGTAAGCGAGAAGTGAAGCGAGTCGGTAGCAGGTCTGAAGCGAGAGGATGAGAGGAGCGGTGTGCCTGCCAGCCACTAGCTATGATTTACAAGAGATTATAAACGGATGCACAGAGACATCAGCCAACTATTATAATAGGAGGAACTAATATTATTGAATTAAGTTTTTGAGAAACTCAAGACTACTGAAGGTATGTTTGCGTCTGCACATTGCTAGTTGTAAGATTATTGTAAAAAGTAAGTCCCATTTGAACGTTTGTAAAATCATTTCATTCAGAATATAATTAACTTTTGCCAGCAATATTGCATTTCTAATTATAATCCATCCCAAAAACCATCAACGTAAAACTTTGCAAAATTGTATTGTTGTCAAGAAAAAGTTTAACTATGAATTACGTAATTTCAGTCAAATTAATTATAGAATAACGTCAGCTTTGCTATTAAAGAATAACGTCAGCTTTGGTAATAAATACAGCCACTTATTATGAAAGCCCACCAGCAGCTAATAGAGTATAGTAAAACAGAGTAAGTATATTCATGTCGCAGTTAGATGTAGCAGTCAGATGGCGATCCAGTAACAGTAAAAAAGGTAAGAAACAGTTTTGGGTTATTGCAGATAACGACTGAGGGGCCACGACGACGACACATTCTATGTTTCGTCGAAATAATCAGAAAATCACTTTTAATAAGCAGCAATTAAATTTGTATGCGAAGATAGAGAAAGAGCATAAATTTCAAAGGGAAGATTTCATTTGTTATTACTAAGCAAGAGAAAGAAATCCTAAGAAAAGGTTACATAGTTTATTGTAAAAGGGAAGGCAATCAAAAACACAAGAGGTATAGCGGAGACGGGAAAGTTTCATCATTTGTGGATTGATTCCACTTCCCCAATGTCCTGCCAATAAACTGAAGTCTACCACCAGCATTATCTACGACTGAACCTATGTGATCATTCCATTTCGTATTCCTACAAAGATTTACACCCAGGTATTTGTATGAGTTGGCCGATTCCAAAAGTGACTCATTGATATTACAGTCATAGGATACTACTTTTTTTCGTTTTATGATGTGCACTATTTTACATTTCTAAACATTTGGAGCAAGTTGCCAATCTCTGCACCATGTTGAAATCTTATCAAGTCTTGACTGAATATTTATGCAGCTTCTCTCAGAAACTTCTTCATTATGGATAACTGCATCATCTGCAAAAAGCTTGATTTTACTGTTAATATTGTCTGCAAAGTCATTAATATACAACATGAACAGCAAGGGCCTCAACACACTTCCCTGGGGCACACCCAGAAGTTACTTCTACATCTGTCGATGAATCTCCATCTAAGATAACATGCTGCGTCCCTCCCTACCAAAACGTCCTCAGTCCAGTCACAAATTTCACTTGATACCCCGTATGATCGTACTTTGACAATAAGCGCATATGCGGTATGGAGTCAAATGCTTTTCGGAAATCAAGAAACACTGCATCTACCTGGTTGCCTTGATCCAAAGCTTTCAGTATGTCATGTGAGAAAAGTGGGAGTTGGTTTTCACATGAGCCATGTATCGAAAACCATACTGGTTACCACTGAGGAGGTCATTCTGTTCATGGAATCTCATTCCGTTTGAGCACAGAATATGTTCTAAGACTCTACAACTATCGGTCAAGGATATTGGACGGTTGTTTTGTGGATCACTTCTACTACTCTTCTTGCAGACGGATGTGACCTGTGTCTTTTTCCAAGAACTGGGCAGGGCTTTTTGTTCGATGGATCTGTGATAGATTGTAGTAAGAAGAGGGGCTAACTCACCCGCAAATTCGGTACAGAATCGTTAGTGTTGTTCGTGGTTTAGTGTTCGTACCATGGCCGAGCGGTTCTAGGCGCTTCAGCCTGGCACCATGCGGCTGCTACATACGCAAGTTCGAATCCTGCCTCGGGCATGGATGTGTGTGATGTCCTTAGGTTAGTTAGGTTTCAGTAGTTCTAAGTCTAGGGGGCTGATGACCTCAGATGTTAAGTCCCGTAGTGCTTAGAGCCATTTGAACCATTTTTTGTTCATACCAGGCCAGGTAGCGTATAAAATGGGCGTGAAAAGCGTCACATGTAGAGTGATCAATGTGAAGGACATGTGCATGCCGCACAGACATGTGAGACAGCGTTATCAGCATCCAACACGATTAGAAGGGGCCTCATTGTGGATCTCCTTTTGGCCAGAATCTTATGATTTCCAGATTTGTGGGGTATTGGGATACGACAGTGGCCTGATGTTGGACTGCATGGGAACATAAAGGCAGGCATACTAGTCGCTAACATCCTGGTCCAACACTACAAGGGCGGATCACCGTGTTGAGCACCATGCACATTGTAAACCTTTCATATCTGTGCCTGCCATCTGAGAACAAGTAATGAACTTTCTGCAAGGTTCTATGTAGTCTCTTCCCTCAACTTTGGTTGGTGCCTAGCAGCAGCTGGACTAGGCATTTATCATCCCATGCATAGGCTGTCGTTAACATCACAACACGAACGTTTGCATCTGGACTGGTGCCGTGATCAGGAAGCATGGACTTCTGGTGAATGACGTTGTATTGCATTACCAATAAATCGTTGTTCTGCACTACCCTGATGTCAGTCATCGTCGAGTGCTGCGGTGACAATGGGAGCAGTCTCATTTTCCAAGGTTTTAGTCAGGCACAGTGGTGTTATTCCAGGCATCATGGTGTGGGGAGCCATCGAGCATAACTTCAGGTTACGGTTGGTAGTGAGTAAGGGAACATTGATGGCGCAATGATACATCACGGACATCCTGTGTCCTTACGTGTTACCTCCCATCAGACAGTATCGTGGTGCCATTTTTCAACGGGACAATGGTCTTCCAAATATTGCATATGTCTTTATGAACTGTCTTTGTGATGTTTAAGTATTCCCATGGCTAACAAGGTACATAGATCTGTCACCCATATAACATGTGTGGGACAACCTAGGTATCAGTTCCATGCCAGTGTCAGTACCCAGGATATCAGAGACCAATTATAATAGTTGTGGATCTGTTTGTTTCAGGAAAGGGTACAACAGATTGATGCCACTCTTACAAACGGAATCAGTGCATGCATCCAGGTCAGAAGGCGTGAAACGTCATACTGATAAATCAGCTCAAACTGCCAAGTTCTTTGTAAATGTGGCTCTGTTTTGTTACCACTGCAATAATGTATCATACCCTCTCAGTTCATTAAGTTGTAAGATACCTCTTATTTGCAGATACGAGCGAATTTCACGTTACTTCCAGTCTCAGAAGGCATACGCGAAGCGAATCTATCAGAGCTGTAGTATGTATGGAGTAAGAAGCGAATGGTAGGTTCCCACACTGGCCAGCAGAAGCGGTTGGCCATCTGGCGCTTTGAGAGCCAGTGGGATGAGGTGCTGATGCAGAAACCGCTAGTGACGTCAACAAAAAGATTTGTAGGGAAAGTACATTTGTTCTGGCGTGGACAAGTAATTGTTATTACTAAATATGTGCTAACAAAAGTTGCCATTTGACACTCAGACATGAGGAGTCTGTGGGTCGTAAATACTATCTTTCAGTAATTTTACAATGCCAGGAAACGTTTATATTAATAAATAAATGATTAACGTTGTCATGGCAAAAGACGGTACGATTTTATACGAACTATATCGATTGTACACTCAGGTTACAGACTGTGCGCCATAGTCGGCAATCGACGATAGAATGCCTTTCGATCTCGTCCAGAACATCTCCACACAACAAACAGGAAGAATTCCCACGCAGCGGCTCACTAAGTCAGTTCAACGGCGGACTGGCCTAATTACCACAAAACTCGGGTGGGGAAGCTTGGCCGGTTGTACTGTATGCCGCTTGTACAACCATCTACGGACTCACCAGTTAAACCTAGACATTTCTGGAGCTTTAGGACGAGTAGGGCGGAGGGGGGGGGGAGGGCTCTTGCATTTGATATCCTTTGTACAGAAATGAATTTCTCACAAGTTTGGATAAATTTCAATGGATGCTTCGTGCACATCGTAGCAATCTGGACAATTTGCAGTGGGTGCGTCTTGCTCTTGGCATCTTGTGAGTGAAATACGACTGACAGAAATAACTGTTTATTGCAAATTTATGGGAAAAATAGGAAGTCTCATTTCGATGAAAAACGCGACGTGGAAAGAAGCGGGAAGCAAACAATAACTGTTAGAAGTGATTGCGATGTGTACAGTTCAAGTAATGCAGGAAGTGTGTCATGCAAAGTGATAATTTTCGCATAGCGAAAAATACAGTTCGCGTCACAGGAGTACGAACATTTCGCGAGTGAAGAACAGTGAATGATCAGAGATCGTAGCAGAAGAAAGAAAGATAATGACGTCCATCAGGGCAAGGCAAGCCGCGTAACTGGAGAAAACAACACGACGCAACGGCATCGCATGGATATAACTCAGCGCAGCACAGCAGCAGAGAAGGGGTGTGCGCTGGAGGCTCTCTAGCTGAGGTCCGCGGTTCGATTCACGACGAGGCAGCAGAGCATCATTGCTCCCAGTAATATATACAATTTTCAAAGTAAGTTAATGTGACAGAATAGCGCTGTATATAGTTAATGTTACTTAGAAGCGGTAGGACAACTTGGATATAAAATTAGCGACCCAAATATTAGCGAAAATGTGGCTTAGGAGATCTCTGACTTGTCAGAGATGCATGATGTATTTCCGCTTGCAAAATTAAAAGAAGGCCCTGTAGGCAGGATAAATGATATTGTAGGTGACGCAGGGCAGGAAGTCCCATTGAATACTTTAGACACAACAGAAAATGCTGCTGAGTCAGATAGACAGTGGTTAAGGAAAGTATGATGACAAAAAGTGAACCTAACAAAATTAATGGTTTCTAATTCATCGTGTAAGCCACGTTTTCAGTTATGATGAGTAAACTAGAGAAAAGTCCTAGAGAAACTAAATAACTAAACCAAAAACTGGAAACAACTAACTATGAAATAGAAGAAACTGTTAGAGAAACTAACAAGAAACTAGAAGAAGATATTTTACAAGCTTTAGGCCACGTGGATGCAATTTCAGGGGGTCAGAGATCCAGTAACGGCGGGAGAGGAGTGAATTCGAGGTCGAGAGAAAGGGACAATTGGAGGGAACGAACAGTAACCATAATGAGCAGAGAGAACATACCAGTTTACAGAAACCAGAATGAAAGGGACAGCGAGAGACGCAGCAGTCAGTTCAACCGATATGGTAGATGAGATTGGAACTGAGGAGATATTATAATCACAGTAACAGGCGATATGAAGAACAAAATGCGAGATGTATTGATACAGCACAGAAGAAACCGTGAAAAAGGAGACCAGGAAACGGAAAACTAGAAATGAGTTTGTGTGGGGTCTGAACACAGGCCCAGATAAGTGACAGACCATTGACTATGAAGGGAAAGTCCTGGGGATATCAGAGAAGTTCTTTTTGAAAAAAACATGAGATAGATAGTAAAGAGGAATACCAACTGGTTGTAGATGTGGAAAGTAATGGGATGAAAGCAGTTGCTGTTATTAATACAGGTAGCGAGTTATGAGCTGTAGCAGAGGAGTTCTATGACCAAATTAGCGGTAGAAGTGAGGTACAACAACTGCCATCACAAGAAGCTACAGTTATAGATGCATTGTGAGGAAAAGAAGAAGAAAATAAAGAATCAAGTGTTATTAGAGGTAAATGTTCAAAGAATTTTATTGGAGATTAGTGCTATGGTGATCCCAAATCTTTGTGTTGGACTGATGACAGGGACAGATTTGTTGGTGGACTACACACCAATTATGGCTTTAGGAAAGGGTGGTATGAGCCTAATGGTAAATGGCACTCAGAGAGAAATTGAATTTGGTAACATGGTTAGTCCCATAGTAAAAGTGGAGGATAAGTACTACCTAAAAATAATGCTTAAGTGAGAAGTAGATATAGAGAAAGGTATTCGACAGAGAAAAGGGACTCAGAATCAGAGTGAGGTGGTTCAGTGATAGTAAATGAAATAAAGAATAAAATAAAGAAAACTGATGTTATTGATACAGGTGGGGAAACAGAGCTAGAAAATGTGTTGTTAAACTATAAAGAAGTATTTTCTGTTAGATCAGGATTAATGAAAGGAGAACCATATGAATTTAAAGTGAAGTCACATCAGCCTTTTAAGTTGAGTACCCTATGTCATACCAACATCAAAAAAGGAGGCCATAGATAGATAAATACAGAGGATGTTGTCTTTACAGACTATAGACATCAGTCAGTCAGTACCGTAACCCACTAGTTTACATTACCAAAAAAAGATGATTCAGTATGAGTTACATTGGATGCTGAGGTACTAAATAAGGCAATAGAAACTGAGAACGATAGTCCAGAAACTTTAGAGGAAGTACTGCAGAAATTTGAGGGTGAGTAAGTTATCTAGTCTGGACTTGACTGTGGCTATTGGCAGATAAATTTGGCTGAAAATTGTAGGAAATTCACAGCTTTGATGCCATCAGTTCAAGGTACCGCCTTTTTGACTAAATATTTTAATAGACATATTTACAAGGCCCTTAGATTCCACACTTAAAGAGGAGCTGTTATCTAAAACCACTCTGTACATAGACAACACTTTAATTGTAACCAGCAACTGGCAGGATCACAATCAAATATTCCAGGAAGTACTGAAGGCCTTTCAGAGAGGTAATGTCACAATTAGCTTAGCCAAATCCGAATTCAGAAAAAGGGATACAGCAGTTTTGGGGCATATTATATCAGCAGAAGGTATTGAACTTAATTCTATTAAACTAGGAGCTATCAAGAGATTCCCACCGCCAAGGAACAAGAAACAAATAAAGTCTTTCCTCAATCTCTATAATTTTTATCGCAGGTTCGTCAGTGAACAGGCATTAAATGCAGCAGCTATACTGAATTTAACAGAGAAGAATGTCCTATGGTCATGGACAGAACAGTGTCAGAAAGAATTTGAAAATGTTAAGGAGGCTCTCTGTAAAGGTGGAATACTGTTTCAACAATAGTTAGGTAAGGTTTTTGGTATCCGCAGACAGTTTCGATTTTGAAATTGAACCACATCTAATCCACGTAATTGAGAATGGCGTGGAACAGAGATCAATTAGTTTGCAAGCAGAATGTTAACGAAGTGCAAATGTAAATACGCAGTTACTATTTGACATGGAGGAAAGTAAACACGTACAGGTGTAATGGTAACATCGACCACCTTAAACAGAAATCGATTCTAACGTTATACCACTGTGAGGTTTTTTTGAAGAAGTTGACTGTGAGATAACCTAATTGAAAAGGAACAATCAAACTGGGATTCATTTCCGAAACACTCCAGCAGAGTATAGCCAGCAGTAAACAGGTGGGACAGGGACAGACGTTCTCCCAGCATAAAAGCATGTTGTAACATTACATATTAAAATCGGTCACCAGTCTAATTAGGCATTCTTGTGTCATGCAATATAATAAAGCAGAAGGCAGTGCTAAGGCTAACCTAATCTACCTTGACACACACGCTAAACTGTTTCCTTATATCTGTTTGCACTACGACACGATTATCTAACCATGCAGATAGATGTACTACTAACTAGTAAGTCAGACAAACAAATGACCAATGAGATAGCAAACAGTAATGTGTGCCTCTCAACAACACATATCTTAAATGAACTAGATGCAACAGTTTATAGAACCAGTCACCAACACACATGAAACTAGTAGCAATACTAAACAGGGAACAGCATGAAATGATTAAGATTTACATCAGGGGTCTGTTAATGATTATACTCTATAACATCACTACTTAGTACAGGGTTTTTATGCCTGTGCATTAACCAACTTGCATTAGAATAGCTAACACATTAAATATTTCTTTCTTAAACTTGGTTTCAAGCAATTAAGCAGAATGCAAATCTAACTACACTTGCTCTGAAGGAGCCTATGCTTTGCTTTATTAACAAACTAGCGTAGTACATGAGGACCCTTAAACTCTCATGGTTTGAAGAACTATGCTCATTAACAAAACTACACAAGTGTGTACGAGAAATGTTAAGTATTCTCACCAATAATTATTAATTAAGTAAAGCACAACAAACTATAACTTTTTAAATAACACATGAGCATTGGCAAGCAGTCCTTTAACCTACTCAAAACGTAGTTGCCTTTTCAAATGCCAATACAGCATTAAATTCAAGTTCAAACACTTTCCCATTAAATGAACACTGATGAAACGTCGTAATTCTGATCAAAATACATAAGTGCAACAATTGTAATTTTTTTCACTTCACATCAACTTTACTATTTTCAGGCAGCTTTTCAAGTAAGGCAAATTATTTTACAAAATGATTGCAGATTGATTTAAAATGCACTGGAAGTGAAATATTTCTCAAATTATAAAACTGAAATTTTAATACAATAACTCAACACATTAGAAAGCTGTCACAACTATTTTTATGGCTGTCAAATAAGTCTTTCCATAATAAATTAGTACACTCGGAATTAAATTCACTAGGAGAGGATTCCTGCCAGGTATGCGATTTGAGATAATCACATGCAACACCACGATTATTATTAAAATGAACCACATTTAACAAAAAACTGGTCCATTTACAGAGTGCCAAATATAAACCATTTAGTGGCACTGGTGGCGTAATTTGCAGTGGCTCTTAACGTGGCGGTAATACAGTCATGACAGTACTGTTGACCTCGCCCTGTTACAGATCTTCTTGGCGTCGGAATTATATTTTTACAGGGCCAAAACCAATTCCATGAAAATAGGATCATCAAATGCAGCATCCAAGGCCCATAAATACTGCTCTTAAGCTCTTCTGACCTCAAAACCCCAAGAATGTGAGCCACAATGGTCCGCTACTGCTAGCGAGATGTAAACATCTTTAACAATATAAGGAAAATATTAGGAACAGGTGGAAAGTGTGAGAAAACGAAAACACTTACAACCAGCAGTAAAGGGCAAATATATTGTATTATACCAAAAGAGGTAGTTGAGCTAGCTGCAGCTGATGTGTTCAGGCCTCTCCCAATCCCCAAAAGAGATTTTAAAAATGCGTTTATAATAATCGATGTGTTTTCTAAAGTTTTAAGATTGTTCCCCATCAGGAAATGTACCAGAAAAAGTAATAGTAGATTAGGTCAAGATTATGTACATATCGTATACAGACCTAAACAAATACTTAGTGATCATGGGTCCCAGTTTTTATCAAAATCTGGGAAGAGTACGTTGGAAAGTCTGAATATATATATATATATATATATATATATATATATATATATATATATATATATATATATATATTCCATTTGCCTTTGAACTCCGTGGAGAGGGTTATGAAAGAGCTAGGAACTCTACTAGAGCTTTTTGCCATGACTACCATGCTACTTGGGGAATATATCCCAAAGAGTTTGAGGACATACAACAGAAATATCGCCCTATGAATTGTTGATGGGTGAAAGACCCACTTAGTAAAATTCACAAAAAGAACTGACTTGAGTTTGGAAGAAAAACGTAAATTAGCCTTAGGAAGGGTAACAGCAATGTGAGAGTTTCATGTGGTGAGAATAATAAGAATAATATACCTAAGGAATATGTAGCGGTTGTCCCGATACTGATAAGAGCTCACAGGAAATCGTCTAAAGCAAGATGCTGAAATAGAGAAATTTTTGAAGGACCATATGCAGTTAGCAGATTGTCACACCTTAACGTAGTGGAAGTAGCACTTGCAGAGCCCCATGTAGTAAGGGGCATATACAATGTAGTCGATGTTAAGAGATTCCATGGTAATTAAATGGAAGCTTTCAAACTCTGACATACCTGAATATCAGTTACAAGGTAGAAATCCTCTCTAGTAAGATAATGAAGAATATACATTGTGAAAGACACAGACATGACCACGAAACGCATTGTAAATAGTTGTTCTATTAAACTGTCGAGAAAGAAAGTAGTTCTAAGTATTTTGAAATAACATATGTCCAGTTCATGCGTTTGTAAACAAAAGGTAAGGGTTGAGTGAAGCTCGAGAGGTCGTGGTGTGCTGGCGCATTGTGATGTCGGCAAGCCCATTAAAGGGATCGCACATGCAACGAAGGGGCTAATGACATGTGCAGAGCACAGCTGGGAGCTGAAATAGCCGAGCCAGGTGATTATGTGATGTAGCCGGAGTGACGTAGCAGAGAACGTCACGGTCGCAACACTGGTAAACATAGCGGCCCTTTACGAAGTATAGATAAACCAACAATGTGAAACTAAATAATTTAAGTTGTAAAAATCAATTTAGTAAAGACTAAAGTAATTAAAAGAGGATAATTTTTCAAGAATTAATTAAATCGACAGGCTGTCAAATAACTTTAGAATTCTGGAAACATCCCCCAGGCTGTGGCTAAGCCATGTCTCCGCAATATCCTTTCTTTCAGGAGTGCTAGTTCTGCAAGTTTCGCAGGAGAGCTTCTGTAAAGTTTGGAAGGTAGGAGACGAGGTACTGGCAGAAGTAAAGCTGTGAGTACCGGTCGTGAGTCGTGCTTCGGTAGCTCAGATGGTAGAGCACTTGCCCGCGAAAGGCAAAGGTCCCGAGTTCGAGTCTCGGTCGGGCACACAGTTTTAATCTGCCAGGAAGTTATTTGAAAAGAAGTCACTAATTCATGAACGTAGTAGTTAATTAAAAGTTTTGAATTTTGGCCACTTGGACAGAACCAGTAGAGTTAGAAGAAACGTCCAGCGTTTTTGGAAATGTAATTTGTTATTAGTACGTTGGTTCTAACATGTGTCTGTTTCATGTATCCATACTGGATGTCTTGATAATGGGAACACAAATTCTGAGCACATCTGCCCAGATGAAGTGCACTAATGAGCAGACCTGATGATCAATCAGCAACCAGAGACGCTGTTTGCATATGCATGAGTTATGGCTGCAGTCAGTATGCAATGCAAACACGTCACCTAGGAGCAACAATTTCGGACAGCAAATAATAGTGCTTCTCGCCAAATAAGTGTGTCATTGTAGTGATTTATGAAAGAGTGATCTTGAGTGGTAAATTCTCCGTAAATTTCAATGGTTATCAGTGAAACACCATACCAGTATAAAAAGAAAAAAAAATCCCATGTGGTTTTACGAAATGTGTCGCATACTTTGTATATCTTGTGTATTTAGGAAAATTCTGGAAAATTATGTTGCAATGGACTCCTGTGGGACAGCCAACATGCTGCTTGAAATGTGACCTAAACGTCTGTAATAATTTTTCTAGATTTCTACTAAAGTTACACAAATTGTACTGTTACGATATTTCCTATTTTACATGCTTGGAAAATTCTTCAAAAACTAATGTTTATTTGCCTTTGTGCATATACTTGAATTGTTTATTATAGTTTGTTTTGCTGATATTTTGTGATATTTTGTAAGAACTTTGTTAGTTAAAATTCAGGAGAGCATGGTCGTAAAAACTCAAAAATTATGCAAATAATAATAATCACAAGCAAGGAAATTGTTTCAGTAGGTTCAAATATTACACGATTTCATAAACTCAACGCATTTTAAAGATTTCTGTCAAACTACTAAAACCGTATTTGAAAAGAAAATGAATATTTAAAGTAACTGGCATGGTGTAAATGTTGCACCTAAGAGCTGAGATATCACGTTTCTAATGTTCCCAAAATTCAGATTTTATCTGAACCAAAAAAAAAAACAAACACTAATTTGAAAAGAAGTAACCGAAGGAGATGTGTAAGGTACCCCTTATTTGCAGATAAATGCGTATTCCGCTCTATTTCCAGTTTTGCTATTTCACATTCAATCAGTGCTGCAGTACATATGGAGTAAGAAGCAAGCGGTATGTTCCCATGCTAGCTGACAAGAGGTGGCTGGCTATCTGGTGCTTTAAGAGCCAGTGGGATGAGGTGCCGATGCTCGTGACGTCACCAAAGAGATGCGTAGGAAAAGTAAATCGTTATTAATAAATATTTGCTAGCAAATGTTGCCTTTAGCCATTAAGACATTAGGGGGAATCTATGGGTCATAAATACTATCTTCCAGTAACTTTTAAATGCCAGGAAACGGGTATATCAATAAATAAATGAATAACTTTGGCACAACCGAAGATGTACGACCTTACACAAACTATACCGATTGTACACTCAAGTTACGGACTGTGGGCCATAGTCGGCAGTCGTCGATAGGATGCCTTTCGATATAGTCATGTGGTAGACCATTCTATCGTTCCGTGAACAGTTAGCTTATAATCAATGTGAACAATTTCATTTTCCGGTGTTTCTTAAATAAACGCACCACAATTTCATCCGGTGTAAAAATTATTTGCACAAGAGAAAAACTTATTCCCGCGTCATTGCGTAAATGACAGTAGCAGTGCACTTTCAGAGTCCGAAGGCGCTGCTACGGCATTGCAAGGGGGCATAAAACTACGAGAGCATCTCCACATGACAGGTAGGAAAAAATCCTACGCGGCGGCTCACTAAGTCATTTCAAGGACGGACTGGCTTAATTTGTTTCCTCCTTTCCTACTGGGTAGTTCACTTTTTTGCCAGGCAGTTTAATTGAGCCCGCTATATTAATATCCCTCTGAGGACTAACTGCCGTGGGTAACACAATGTAGGCGCTGTTTACAGGGAGCAACACTTGGCTGTATGGACCGCAAGTTCAACACGTCATCCCTGTTGTACCTGTCGGCTGATTAGCGCGTGGTCGCAGTCAGCTACCTCGAGCACTTCTCCTTGCACAGGACTGAAGATAGCTTCAGGCCCGTATTCCACTGAAAGATCTTAGACAAATCATTTATAAAAGCTAGGCCCACACTCCTACTTTTATCACAGAGTAGAAATATTTCTGGAGTATTCAGATGCGCAGAACACATTCTGTGTTGTCAACATACATTGCCACCCTGGTTACGTGATCTCGCTATGGTGCGAGGTTTATCCGTAAAGCGCCTTGTACATCTAGAATATCATTGCATCACTAGCACAGAATCCCTTCGGAAGTGTCGTCGATTTGGTATAGGCGTTTCGCAGACATCGTAAAAATTTACATTTGTTACCTGGAAAAAACTAGGCTCTTAGCTTTGAAGGGCAAAATGAAGGGACACTTCATCTCTTTCCTACAAGTTACACTCCATATGCACTTGTTTTTTTTATTTCTGTGACAATCACCGCTATTTTTCGGTTGTATGTGCTATTTTTATCTTATTGTCGAATCTATTCTAGTAAATTTTTGTTTTGATGTGATTGCAAAACAAGGTGCTAGTAGCCCATTGCTTTTGAAAGTGCTCCGAAAAACGCCGAATTTGCCGAACATTAGCGACAATAACACCAGCTTCTTTTTTTTGTATCTAGCTGACCTCGGGGAAGATCAGTTAGGATTCCGCAGAATAGAAGATAGATTAACGAAAGGCAAGCCTACGTTTCTAGTATTTGTAGACTTAGAGAAAGCTTTTGACAATGTTGAGTGGAATACTCTCTTTCAAATTCTGAAGGTGGCAGGGGTGAAATACAGGGAGCGAAAGGCTATTTACAATTTCTACATAAACCAGACAGCAGTTATACGAGTTGAGGGGCATGAAAAGGAAACAGTGGTTGAGAAGGGAGTGAGACAGGGTTGTAGCCTATCCCCGATGATATTCAATCTGTATATCGAGCAAGCAGTAAAGGAAACAAAAGAAAAATTCGGAGTCGGAATTAAAATCCATGGAGAAGAAATAAAAACTTTGAGGTTCGCTGATGCCACTGTAATTCTGTCTGAGAGAGCAAAGGACCTGGAAGAGCAGTTGAATGGAATGGACAGTGTCTTGAAAGAAGGATATAAGATGAACATCAACAAAAGCAAAACGAGGATAATGGAATGTAGTCGAATTATATCGGGTGATGATGAGGGAATTAGATTAGGAAATGAGACACTTAAAGCAGTAAATGAAGTTTGCTGTTTGGGGAGGAAAATAACGGATGATAGTCGAAGTAGAGAGGATTTAAAATGTAGACTGGCAATGGCGAGGAAAGCGTTTCAGAAGACGAGAAATTTGTTAACATCGAGTATAGATTTAAATGTCAGGAAATCGTTTCTGAAAGTATTTTTTGTGGAGTGTAGCCATGTATGGAAGTGAAAGATGGATGATAAATAGTTTAGACAAGAAGAGAATAGAAGCTTTCGAAATGTGGTGCTACAGAAGAATGCTGAAAATTAGATGGGTAGACCTCACAACTAATGAGGAGGTATTGCATAGAATTGGGGAGAAGAGAAATTTGTGGCACAAATTGTCTAGAAGAAGTGATCGGTTGGTAGGGCATGTTCTGAGGCATCAAGGGATCACCAATTTAGTACTGGAGGGCAGGGTGGAGGGTAAAAATCGAAGAGGGAGACCAAGAGATGAATACACTAAACAGATTCAGAAGGATGTAGGTTGCAGTAGGTACTGGGAGATGATGAAGCTTGCAAAGGATAGAGTAGCACGGAGAGCTGCATCAAATTAGTCTCTTGACTGAAGACCACAACAACAACAACATAATTTTGCTTACTGGCAACACTTCGACGTAGTTTTTAGCACATTTTATGTGCAACTACCCCCAACATTACAGAATGACTGACAAGTGAAAAAAAATCAAACAATTGGATAAATGTACCCAAAGTATCAATAATATATATGATAAATTTCATTCTTTTACGCTCTCTCTCTCTCTCTCTCCCTCTCTCTCTCACACACACACACACACACACACATACGCGCTGTTTTTCTTCTCTATTGTGGGCAACATCCTTTCCGACAAGAGTGAAATGTTTCACAAACATTTTGCTTTTCATTAAAACAGTAAACTGTTTCCTCATGTTACAGAGCACCATATGGCAAATATATTCCAGATTAAAGCAACAAAACTGACCTGATACAACACAGGTGTGAGCTATCATAAATGAATCAAGGGGGGGGAGGGGAGGGGGAGGGGGGAATCGTAACACTTACACAGTCTCTTTTGATGGCAAATCCAGGATGGACCGTAACTTATTGTGCCTATCTACGACTCAACATCTCTGTTATATGGTGAGTGGCAACTTTCCTTTTCATATTATTGTTACAGTCTATTTTGAGTTTCACTATCAACTTAAACTGGCATTTTTAGATGTAGACATTCATTGGCGTTTAAGTATGTGCACATCTACATGGAATTTACTATTAGATATGACTGTTACAAATGGCTAAAGATTTTACTCAACAGTCCTGCACGTTTTACACATATAACAACAGATTTAAAACATTTATTCAAAATGCAGCCAAAAAAGCATATCAACGTAATGACAACTATTTTTTCTTATTTGACGTACTTCTCTTTTCGACCGTTGCAACAACAGCAATTTATCACTGCCATTATAAATACACAAATTATAAAAGCGCGGCAAGTACATGTAATATTAAAGCTTCGAACTCCGCAGACGGTGTATTCTGAGATCACATGACAGTCACAGTCCAATATTGACAACAGTGAGATTACTACTGACAACATGCGCAGAACGCCAGGCTTACCCCAGACATACTTCTATTCATATCAGTACGTTTTCATGCGACACGTCTTCCGAAAGATGAAAACCGAAATTCGGAAACTGCGTTTTCCTGTCGTATTTACTTGTTATGTCCTTTGTCATTTCCAAAATGTCTCTTTTTACACAAAATAGTGCAAAACATGATTGTAATAGCAGAACAAAAAACAATTTGTATAAGGACTATAAAAGCTTAACATTAGTACAAAAAGGAGTCAACTACATGGGTACTCATATATTCTGTAACTTACCAGAGCATATCAAAGGTCTTGTAATTGACAAAGATCGGTTTAAGAGTGAATTAAAGAACTTCCTGTTGGCCAACTCCTTCTACTCCATCCATGAATATCTTCACAAAGATTATAGCTAAAGCGAATTTGCTAGTCCAGTTAAATATGGCGCCTGGAAAACAGCTGTTGCAGTTTCTGGTTTAGTCAACACAATTACTATTTCTCTTCAATTGAAGAGAAATGGACAAGACGTAAACAGCTTCAGTCTAATACTTCTATTTATTCTTCACTGTACAAAAAGCGACCTCCATTGTACAAAAAGCCACTCCGTCCATATTAGCCGAAAATTTTTAAAAACAAGGCAAAAACCTGACAGCCCAAGCACGTTTCAACGTCAGTTGCGTTTACATGGGAGAGAAAATCGATTATGGAATTGGAAAACAAGCAACTAGAAGCGAATTTCCAGAATCAATTTTGAATTGTTTATATGACCATCCAGAAGCGGTATTGCGAAAATGGTTTACTAGACCCGGTTTTGGAAGCACCATGTAAACGGGGTTTATGAGCTTTATGCAGTGATCCCTATACCGTCGAACATCAGCCATCTGAACGTGCCAGCAAAAGGTGCTCCTATTTCGTTCCTTGCGCAATTACAACATGGTTGCCACGGAATATCACGAGAACGCAAAATGAAAATACTTTTCCGTTCTGCTCCCTCGTCAGTCTATTACATCTCATACTGATATAAAGTTCGAAGCCAGAAATAAATAAAGAATTCTTTATCACATACTGACTGGTGGAAATTTTTGTCTACCTACAACATGGCGTACGCGTATTCTACTATTCTGAAAGCAAGAGGTAAGGCATGTGCTACGCTTAATTACTCTTATATAGCTTGCTTTTTCTCAGTTCGCATGCTTTCATTACTATTTTTTTGTCTTTGTTCCTGTTGTTTCATATTTGCTGCCGGAATTTCCTTACTTCTTACATAGTTTATGCCGCTGAAGAGATGAATACAGTAAGCAGGCTCAAAAGGTTGTAGGCTGCAGTAATTACTCGGAGATGGAGAGTCTTGCACACGATAGAGTAGCGTGGAGAATTGCATCAAAACAGTCTTCAGACTGAAGGTGACAACAACATCAAGATTGTTATGGTGACGATTGTTAATGTTGAAATAGTCTGTTATTCATTGACCATTACGTTAGTTTTAAGAAAGCAAGAATGTCTAGTTCGCAAATACACAGTAAAGGTAGAACACTTAAATTCTTAAACAGGGGATTACAGGAGTTTCGTTTATTACTATAATTGCCTTTCTTGTGTTCTGAAAACTCGCTTAGGTGCTGCCAAATTACCCCAGAATATGACCCCACATTTAAGGTTGGAAAGAAAGGAGACATAATAGGTACTATAGTTTTTCACAGGATACCCGCATTTTAAATAACATTGAAGCTAATATTATTCACGTTTTCCATCATAAACACAGTGACGAAGTTAAAAAGTATGCTGAGTAGGACGGCTAGGCATACATCTAGATCTGAAATTGATGTGATAAACACATCACGAGGTATGCAGCAAGCTGTTATAAGTGGTTTCATCCTTCACAAATCAGAAAAACAGTTGCTTACATGCTAAACTTTCTTCTGTTAACATTTCCTTCTTTTTATTGGTCTCTTGGAGCCTAAACAATGCACTAACATTAATTCTCCGGAAAAAAACGGAGCTATCAAAGAAATATGTAGTACCGATCGTGACTGAATCAAAGAGATATAAATTGGACTGGATCATATAGGTCACCCATCTCAGTGATTTGCAAGATTATTATACGCTAAAAACATACCTTGCCGCAAAAGTAAACAAAAGTTGTCTGAGTAATTATCACAAAGACGTGAGGTATATAGTCATGACCCTACATGTGATAGTAATCTATATTTCGTTTTTAGACTGAATGAACGTCAATAGTTTTAACTTCGTTGGGATGAAGATGTCAATGAATGATCTTTACTCGTGATACAGACGCCTAGAAAAATATGAGAGTTTGAGGTCCTACAACAAGCATTAATAGTTAAGTGTTTATGAAATTTGAAAATTTTTTTCTTGGTTTAAACAAACAATCGTACACCATTAAAGTAATTTATAGGCATACAGTAATAATTACGTTTAAAGTATCTGTATAAATCTAATTAAAGTAATCCCCAACATGCCAGTAGCGTATGGTATGGTCTTGGTGTATTAATTTTGGGGAAAAAGCTTCAATAACGCTATAAATTTCGCAATATTTAATGCACAGTGATAATTAATACCTCGTTACGTTACAACAAATGTTGACAACCGTTTAATCTTGAGGATACTTCTGCAACGGGATCACACACGAGGGTTGCAAAAATAGATGTGCTTGCTTTGTTTCAGGCGAAAATTCCTAAGCTCTACTGAAGTATTATCGACACCATATTTTTCTTTTTATAGCAGTCAGCATTTTAGTATTATCGCTAATTTGTTTAGTACATACAGATAATTGGGGGTAAAGTATACGAATTTTATAGGTACGAATATACAATCACATTCCACTCGAGCATAGCATAACGTCAGCTAGTCATCTGTCACTGCAGGCTGGCCTGTACAACAGCTAGTGTCGTGATACGTCTTTCCTGTCTGAAACGTCAACGCAGCCAGGCGTTTAACTGACTGAGACATTCCCGTGATCTCTGCACTACCTGGATGTTGATCTCTGATCTCAGAGCATGAATTTCGGCATGTCTGCAGATTCTTGTCATCTGCACAGTCCGCCATGTGGCAGTTAGGCAAAACATTTCCACCGGCCTGTATGTGATGAGGAATTCTTTACTTATTTCTGGCTTTGAACTTAATATGAATATGCGATATAATAGGTTAATGTGAGAACAGATTCTAAAAGTATTTGCGTTTTGTATTGTGACATTTCGTGGCAACCATGTTGTAATTAGGCAAGAAACGAAATACTAGCAACTTTGGCCAGCACGTTTTAACAGCTCGAGCTTGATATCCAGATAGTATATATATTACTGGTTATATATATTTATAAAAGATATCATAAAAGTATCCCTGTAAACTGTCAAATTTTTTAAGGCTTTTCTAAATGATATTTGACAAATTTAATACGAACTTCAATGCTCTCAGATTACGACTGTTGATGCCGTAGAGTAGAAATATCTCTGGAGTGAGCATTCAGATGCGCAGAATTGATTTTGTATTGTCAACATATACTGACATCGTCGTCACGTGATCTCTGGACGGTATAGGTTTGTCCGTAATGCGTCGTATAAATTTTAAATGTCATTATAAGCTAGTACAGATTCCCTTCGTAGGTGCTGTGGATTTGATATAGGCGTTTTGTAGACGCCATAACCATTTGCGTTTGATACCTCGAATAAACTGGGCTCTTACCTTTGAAGAGGAGAATGAACAGGAATCACTTGACGGCACTATCACGTCAGCGTATCTGTCTGTCACATCAGATCACGTCAATTCGCGTAGCTGATTATCGAACGGCGAAAACGAGGTTACGAGTCTCCATCCGTGATACAAAAAGTCGGAGTATAGTATCGAACTGAACTAACAACGACAAAGTTTATTAATTGAGAAAGCAAACTTCATAACACACGTTCTTGGTAAGTTTTGTTTGGCGAAGTTCTGAGAAGTGAAACAACGTTTTAAAACATCGCCACTTATTTGCAGAGAAAATATATACGTTAAAGCATATAAAACGATAGTTACAGGGTGTTCGGAAATTGCTGTTACAAACTTTTAGGACTTGTAGAGGGGAGTGAGTACATAATACAGGGTGTACATAAAGTCCGGGACACTTTCAATTATTTATTGCACAAGAACTAAACCTTGTACAGATGTCATACATATTGCATTTTGAAGAGAAACTCTGAAAGTTTTTTCTTGTTACAAATATTCTATATAAGAACCATGAGTGGCCCGGTAGACGTCAATACGGTAATAGAATTTATTCTTGCCATACCCGTCCCAGCATGGCATCGTCGGCTGTGGCAGTCGCTTCCATATTCTCTCCCGGAGCTCTGCTACATCAAGTGGTAGAGGCGGTGCATACACCAGATCTTTAATGAGTCTCATAGAAAAAAGTCACACGGAGTTTGATCTGATGATCGGGGAGAAACTCATGAAACTCCAACACACCGAAAGCTCGCTCCGCACCAGAACTCGCCATGTTTGCGACTAGCGCTGACTATCGGCAAATTACCAAACTACGCTGTGGCGGTATACATGAAAAAAAAAAAAAATGTTTCAGGGTTTCTCTTCAAAATGACATGTGTATCATACCTGAACAATGTTTGGTTCTTGTGCAATAAATAATTGAAAGTGTTCCCTTACTTTATGTACGCCCTGTATTTTGAATAGGGAGACATGTCTAAAAGCGTACCGTTTCCGTTCTACTGCATTTTAAGTTCAGATGTTTAACTAATCCACTTCTGCCTGAGGAAATGAATTAGGCGTAACGCACTACAATTATTATGTAACTTCCATTTATCACTTAAGCAGAAAAAAATGGAATAAACCTATGGCATCGTTGGCCGGGACGTTCGGCCGCCAAGTGCAAGTGTTATTTCAGTCGACGCCACATGGGGCAACTTCCGAGCCAGTGAAGAGGATAAAATGATGATGAGGACAACATAACACACAGTCACCGGCGGAGAAAATCTACAACCCGATCGGGAATCGGACCCGGGCCCGCATGCATGGGAGGCGTGCGCGTTACCACCCTGGTAAACTAGCAGACACTTAAGCACAACTGCTTGTGTTGACTATTCTAAAACAAAAATGAACCCGTCATACTATACGTACAGAATAGTGCTGATGCATTATAACAGCGGCTCGATGTGCCGACCACGAACGTCGTTACAGGCCTTGTACGTACATAGCATGTTTTGGTACACACACTCCATCCCACCTGGTGTCTCTCCAGTTTCTACTGCACCGGCCACAACTCGTACCGGCGGATCTTCCTCTGCTTTCCTGGAGTCCCTCAACAAAGCAAACGTTGACATCAGGTGACCGTCTGACGTAGTACACGTCATCACCTCCACCCTACTGCATACCAGAACAAGTAAATCTAAGACTTTTCTCTTTCTCTCTGCAGAAGTGGATGAGTTAAACATCTGTAAAACCATCGTAGAACGGGCGCTGTACCTTTCCGGACGTAAGTTCCTATTCAAAATATAATGTGCTCAAAAATGGCTTAAATGGCTCTGAGCACTATGGGACTTAACATCTGTGGTCATCAGTCCCCTAGAACTTAGAACTACTTAAACCTAACTAAGGACATCACACACATCCATGCCCGAGGCAGGATTCGAACCTGCGACTGTAGCGGTGACGCGGTTCCAGACTGAAGCGCCTAGAACCGCACGGCCTCACTGGCCGGCTATAAGGTACTCACTCCCCTCTACAAGTCCTAGAAGTTTCTAAATGGCATTTTCGAGCAATATGTATAAAGGAATAATTGAAACCTGTTTACCTTATCCATTACGTTTTTTGTTAATTAGCTAATAACGTTATAGACAACTGTATTGTTCTCCTTAGTTAACGCTGGCCTTTTCACTTAAAATGTTATGTAAAGGAAGAAGATTCGTCACCTTACGTTCTTATTTATACTCATTGTGGACATCAGCTCTGTTCTGTTACTGTAAAACCTAAAAAATTTTCCCTTCGAGATATGCGACCTTGCTAATGTAAGAACAGTTAATGGAAAAACATTCCCAAGCTGTCATGAAACATTTGTAACTGGGACGAAAACACGAAAACAAAGCATTATAATAAAATAGAGATTATGAAGACAAAGAAGGACAAAAATCAATGATATAACACGGGCTAATAGGCTAATTCACAATGTTAGCAAACGGCGATATCAATTTTACCGAGAAACCTTGACGTGAAGTGACGGTACGTTGAAGACCTGTCTGAATACTGCCATTTGGAATGCATTGTGGAGTGTTTTGACGTGACGCGACGGCCAATGTGAATTGCCAATCAGCGTCACACCGACATCACGTGTCAATTCCAGATTAATATCGGCAATATGAATAGAACGTAATGCTCACTCCAGAAATATTTCTACTGTATGTTTGCTGCCAGTGGAGTCGGACAAAATATTCCAGACTGTCTCAGAAAATGTCGGAATGTTTTTCTGCTCCCTAAGCGCAAGCTGATAGAACTTCTTTGCCTCCCACTCCCTCTTTTCCCGGTGTGTCGAATCGGTTTTGTTCTTGCGACTGGATGGGGGTGTTTGGCTTTCTCTCCGCTAAAGCCGGTCCCAAGCCCGGTTGAAAAAGGAGGAGGGGGAGGAGTAACACCTCGTTAAAAAACCTTGGTTCACCCGGCCTGGGTGACGGTACCTCGTGAGTGTCCCTTGCCAGGGAAACGGTGAAGGCCTCAACGGCAGTGAAAGCGGCGATGAAGATCATCAGAACGGCGGAACTGGCGGAAGAGGCAGGCTTTTGTATAAAAGCAACAGACTGTAGCGTCTGTTCCCACAGTGGGCGGCTACAAAAGGCGTCTGTCCCACATGTTAGTGGCGGCCTCAATTATAATTCTAAGCTAAATGCTTGAATTTTTATCATCGAAAGGTTCAACTACCTTTCCCCAAACCAAACTTTAACCGAAGACGTGATGGTAAATTTCAAAAGGAAAACTACTCCAGGAAGTAACCAATCTTCCATCGCTATTTATGGCGGTGCAACTAGGCCTTTGGATTCTGGATAGCCAAGAACATCATGTAAGGAAGAGTCGGAGCTTCCTAGTACTTCTTCAAAGATAAGACCCAAGAAGAAACATCTACTGGGGACTCAGAACATCAACACACTTATGAAAGTTGGAAAACTAAAACACCTAACAGACACTCTCAATCAACGCAACATACTTATATTAGCACTTCAAGAAACAAGGTATCTGGGTGAAACTGCATTTGAGTCAGGTGGATACAGGATCTACAAAGGAAAAACAGCCATTAAAAATTCGAACAATACTACTATATTAGGGACCGTATTTATGTTCAAAAAGCAACTTACGGAATCAATAACTAATTTTAGCTCCCCATCAGAACGAATTTCATTTCTGACGTTCAAGTCAGACAATAAGCGTTGCACTATTGTAAATGCACATGCACCTATCAACCACCATAACAGAATAAATGTTGAGAAAGTGGAAGATTTTTAGGAAATGCTAGAACACGAAACATCCATATTACCAAAAGAACATAGAAAAATTTTAGTGGGTGACTTTAATGCACAAGTTGGCAAAGAAATAAAATTTAAATCAGTACATGGAGATTATCCATCGCATGCAAGAACCAACAGAAATGGGGAAAGACTCACAGATTTTTGTAAACAATTTGATCTGAAACTAATGTCGACATGTGTCAGGAAACTTGCAAGAAAGAAAAAAACGTGGGTATCACCTAATCCAAATCAGTTAGACCATGTGGCAATAACGACTCGCAACTACAAGTAAATTTTGGATGTCAGAGTGAGGAAGGGCCTAAACATCGACTCAGACCATTATCTGACTGCAATAAAGACCATGTTCCAACCGAACAAACCTAAACCGAAACCAAGAAGACTTCCAAGAGTAAACACTAAATTTCTCATGCAAAATCAGTACAAATTCTGTGATATACTAAACACAAGAAAAATAGATGACTAAGAAAAAATTAAAGAAACAATGCTAGAATCATTTAAAGAAATGGGCAAACACAAAGAATACCAAGACTCAGATGGTGGAACGAGCTGTGTGATGAAGCAATTGACAATCGTCTAAAGGCATGGAAAAAATGGAACAGTAATAAGAAACATGAACACTGGAAAGAGTTTAAAGAAGAAAGGAAAAACACAGCAAAAATCATCAGATCAGTAAAAAGAAAATATGATGAAGACAGATTAGAAGAAATTGATTATGACTTTAGAAGAAACAGCACTAGGGTCTTCTATAAGACTTTCAGAGAAGTTTTAACAGGATTCCAGTCACCAAGTTTACATTTTAAAGATAAAAATGGAAAAATGGTTTTAAGCAATAAACAGAACTGCCAAATTTAAGCTGAATGCTTTGAAAAATCTATTAAATTGTGAAGAGCCTAAAAACAGATTACAATTTCAAAAACCACAACATGCAAATCCACCATCGAAACCACCTACAGTAGAAGAAATAGAAAAGATTATCAAAGCACTGAAGAACAACAAAGCACCAGAAGAGGATGGGATAGTAGCAGAAATGTGGAAACTAGGGGGCTTATCCGCATGGCAGAAAATTCACAAAGTCATTAAAGACATTTGGACAAAAGGAATCATACCCAGTGATTGGAAACAAGCATTGATCCATCTTCTCCATAAAAAAGGAGATAAAACAGACACCAACAACTACAGGGGCATATCCTTGTTATCAGTGACATACAAAATACTTTCTAAAGCACTTTTAAATAGAATAGAGGAACAAGCAGGACCTAATATAGGAGATTATCAAGCAGGATTTAGAAAAGGTAGGTCATGTGCAGAACAGATTCTTAATTTATAAACAATTTTGAGAGTGAGAGCTATACAAAATAAAAATACAGTAGTTACTTTCGTAGACTTCAAGAAGGCCTACGACTCAGTTGACAGACAAACACTATTCCAGATACTTTATGAATGAGGGATAGATGAAAACACCTGAAGACTTGTAAAACAAACGCTTACAGATACAACATCAAGAATTAAGTTTCAAGGCGAAATTTCTGAACTATTCAAAATCAAAACAGGCGTTCGACAAGGAGATGGACTGTACCCAATTCTCTTTAACTTGGTTTTAGATAAAATAGTAAAAACATGGGATAGCACATTAAAAATCAGAGGCACAAAGGGTATAAGCGTGGGCCAAGGAAAGAACAAATTTGAAGTGAAATGTCTAGCCTTTGCGGATGATATGGCATTGACAACAGAGATGCGAACAGGCTCAACAGCTATGCTTGATCTGTTACACGAGATTGCTGAAAAGACTGGGCTAAAAATATCCTATGAAAAAACCGAGTATATAGAACACAAACATAATACAGAAAAGTTTATGAAAACAAAGTATGGAAAAATTAAAAGAGTTGATAGATTCAAATACCTGGGAGAGTGGATCAAAGCCAATGGATTGGCAACAAATAAAGAAAGAAAAAAGAAGTTAGAATTTGCATATAAATTAACACAAAACTACTACAATAAGAAATCAATATCCATACAAGCGAAGATTAGACATTATAATTCAGTTATCAGGACACAAGCAACGTATGGATAGAGTGCCTAACATTGAATAAGAAAGGCGAAGTAAGAGAACTAGAAAAAAAGAGAGATGAAAAATACTAATAAAAATTCTAGATCCAGAGAAAAACAAGGAAAATAGGTGGATTAAAAGGAGAAATGAAGACTTATACAAAAATACAGAAAAGATCACAGATACAATGAGGAAGAGACGGCTAAAATTTTATGGACATTTAAAAAGAATGGAAGAAACACAGATTACAAAGAAAATTTTTAATTACGTTAGTAAGCTGTAAAAAAAGGTGTAGGATGGATAGAAGCAGTAAAGAAAGACGCCAACAAAATAGGTGTTAGAGAAGAAATAATACGTGACAGGAATCACTTCAGGCTACTGATAGAAAACGCAAAGTATGAAGAATATGCGCCAAAACCTCGACCCAAGTGAGTGTGGACAGATGAGCAGAGACGAGCAATTGGCGAGAAAATTAAGAAATACGGGGAAGAACGGAAGAAGAAGAGAAACACCGTAAGTCTTAAGTTGTATGCGGTCCATAGCTGGCCAATATATATATATATATATATATATATATATATATATATATATATATATATATATATATAGGGTGGGAAACATTCCTCGCACACAAAGAAAGAAAATATGTTATGTGGACATGTGTCCGGAAACGCTTACTTTCCATGTTAGAGCTCATTTTATTACTTCTCTTCAAATCACATTAATCATGGAATGGAAACACACAGCAACAGAACGTACCAGCGTGACTTCACTTTGTTACAGGAAATGTTCAAAATGTCCTCCATTAGCGAGGATACACGCATCCAGCCTCCGTCGCATGGAATCCCTGATGCGCTGATGCAGCCCTGGAGAATGGCGTATTGTATCACAGCCGTCCACAATACGAGCACGAAGAGTGTCTACATTTGGTACCGGTGCTGCGTAGACAAGAGCTTTCAAATGCCCCCATAAATGAAAGTCAAGAGGGTTGAGGTCAGGAGAGCGTGGAGGCCATGTAATTGGTCCGCCTATACCAATCCATCGGTCACCTAATCTGTTGTTGAGAAGCGTACGAACACTTCGACTGAAATGTGCAAGAGCTCCATCGTGCATGAACCACATGTTGTGTCATACTTGTACAGGCACATGTTCTAGCAGCACAGGTAGAGTATCCCGTATGAAATCATGGCGGTGAATCAAGGAAGTACAGTACATACTGACGAAACTAAAATCTGTAACATGGAAATTAAGCGTTTCCGGACACATGTCCACATAACATCTTTTCTTTATTTGTGTGTGAGGAATGTTTCCTGAAAGTTTGGCCGTACCTTTTTGTAACTCACTTCCTTTCAAAATACACATTTTTACTATTATGTCCATCTGGAAATGTTCAGAATCAATCTACTTCTAAATGCGAGTTTTGTGAAACAGCCTGTAATTTGACTCGTTTCTGTCAGTAATGTCTGCCACGGATAGTATCCACAAAACACGTAAGTAGCTAGTGAACTAACAAGGTTCAGTGGTGCCGATTTGTCTGTGGTGTAGGTCTTACAGACTGTGCTACAAAACTGCCTGAAGGAACAACTTCGCACTGTAGGAAATAACGTTAAATAAATAAAATAAAATAAAAAGCACTTCGTTTCATCGATTGAAAATCATAACTATTCCACCGCATTCCTACAGAATGAGGGTAAAGCTGCTCTCAATTCCAAGGTAGGTTGATTGGTGCTTTACTTATGAAGGCTACATTGTCTTCCTTCGATCTTTCTCAACCGTGGTGCCAACTTGGCGATTTTCATATTAACAAATCATTTCCACATGTGAAAGAAGCTATAAGCGACAAAAAATAACTGAGATTTGAGCTCCGACCTTTGCGCTTAGAGTTTGACGCCCAGTTACCGAACATCTTTCCACAACAAGGGGAAATAAAGAATCGGTAAGCGCTCGTCCGTAAAACTAGACAAATACATGGTACCGATTCCAAAAATTGTGATGAATTTCCTGCAAGTTATTTCGCCCTGAATAAACTGTCAGTGTCATAAATATTTAGCTTTTCTGTACATGGCACAGCATACAAATTCCGTGCTTATGCAGCTACATCAGAATACTAAAAATGCTATGCAGGGCGCCCTAGCACACCGGCTTGAATGTATTTGCATATATGCATCTCCGAGTGAAATCTAGTTATGCAAAAGAAAAAAAGAAGCTATGTTCTTAATTTCTTATATTTTCGTGCGAAAGATATTATCACGTTCCACAATATAATATGATTCCTTATATTTAAATATCAGTGACAGAAAGAATGAAGAAGGAAAAGAAGGGATATGTATTAATATTATACTTTCTAAAAAAGTTGCCAGTCAAAGCTTCTTCTCTGAAATAGGTCACGTCATGTAGAATAAACTTTTTGCCTTTCGTTAGGTAAATGATCAGAAGTCTTTTTACCCTTACGTAATTATAATTATAAACTAAACTCCATCCTAACAGGCTATGTAGACAACGGTACCGACCGACCGCCGTGTGATCCTCACTCCACAGGCATCACTGGATGCAGATATGGAGGGACATGTGGTCAGCACACCGCTCTCCCGGCCGTTGTCACTTTTCGTGACCGGGGCCGCTACTTCCTAAATAAGTAGCTCCTCAATTGGCTTCATAAGGGCTGAGTACACCCCGCTTGCCAAAAGCGCTCGGCAGACTGGACGGTGACCCATCCAAGTGCTAGCCCAGCCCGACGGCGCTTAACTTCGGTGATCTGACGGGAACTGGCAATTATAATTATTTACATCATAATTCCTTCTGAACTGTAATCAATAAACTTCATCACCAAATGAATATACTGCGAAGTTATAAATTAAATACTCAACGCTTTAAACATATGATATTTAATCATAACATTATCTTATTACTATCGAACGTTATTGCATCGTGAATCTTGTTTCTTTTACAGCTGAGATATGCCAGATTACCATACTACAATGCCATAAGACATTAGTGAGTAAAAATAAGTAATAAACCTAATTTACTGATCTGCAATGACACTAAGTGCGAAAGTGGCTGAAGAGCGTTGTTTGAGGGAGTGGCATGAAAAATTGGTGAGGTTCGTGATATTTTTCTCGTGTAAAACAAACAATAATGCTAACCCTAAGGATATAGTTTAATTTCTTACACTTTTGACTTTAAGAAATGACTTTTGTGTCCACATCGAACTTTCCCTGTAATCGCTGCACCAGATGGAAGGACCCCTTGCAACCGGAAAACTTGTCATCGGTGGGAATTCCGGAATCCCCCTTGTTGGACGTGTAACAAAAAAGGTTTATACAAGTCTTTTCTACCAGCATACATAGGATAACAGGAAAAAAAAAACAAAATGATGACGTGTTGAAATAGATGTCATTTTCTCCGCCCACAAAACCGAGATAAAAGCGTGAACCACAAATACACTTTTGAAAATGTTGCAAAACGGTTACGTATGATGATAGAAGATTCAAAATCGTATGCACCGTTCTCAAGTTACGTTCCCCTGATTTGGAAAATACGGTTTCGAGAGCAACAAGTTTTGTAGTTAAGATAAACATACTTACGGTCAGCGAGTCCTGGAGAACTTCGGATAAATACTACAATACAATTAATATCCCAGAGAATATTTTAAGCATAAAAATCGATTTTTGATATTTTCAAAGAGGACTACCCTTGTAAGGCACTCTACCAGTTTTTGTGTAATTTAAACGATAGTCTATTTCACCCTTAACTCACGAGGTGACTTCTTTGTAACGTTTTCTACGAGGTGGGGGTCTGTGACCCCTTCTTTTAAATCGAGATTTAAAGCATAAGTACTTTGAAAATTTATTATTATAATTATTTAAGTGTTGTTTAACAACTGCTTGTTGATTTTACTGCAGTAAATGAAGCCTGCAGTATTTTAGTTTTTGTCACATAAAATCACATACTTCTGCGCGTTTTCTCTAAATAGTACATATATACGGACTGCTAGAGAACTGTATTTTGCTTTCTGAAAAGTTACAGTGTCTCTGTAGTAATTAAATTTTCACACAAAACAAAATTCCAGGGTTTAAACATGCACATAAAGATTGCACTAGATAAGTACAAAAAGAAAGACTGCAAAATTGAGATTCTATTCTAGAGTCTCCATTTCGCTTTACCGCCATTCAGAGCACATTTCGTTTTAACTAATACTTTAATTATGCTATTGGAGAAACAGGAAGGTGGCCATCATCAGTGCCTTGAAGCTGTTCCTCTGAATGATACACTTGTTCGCTGGCATGATTATGGTTACTCTATTTTGAAAAATCGCCGTCTTTTTCGTCCGTTTCTTGATCTATGTCACGACATTTTGCTCGAGCCGACAGCTAACAATTTCGTCAAACTTATGATAGTTAAATCCGACGCATCCCCGCGAACACATTTTGTGCTGTACTGGAAGAAAACAGTTATGTAGTTCACATAAGGTGCTGTCCAGGAAAACCCAGCGCGTATCAACGATAAACAAAGAAGCTCATAATGCAACTGGCACTAAATGGATTGCCGATTTAAGCAGGGCAGGTGGAGTATAGAAACATTCCGCCACCAGAAATGGAGCGCGAATTCGAAAATTATCGCGCAGTGTGAGAGACCACACCTCGTGAGTTAAGAGTTAAAAAAAGGCAGAGTTTTTCATTATTTCTTCTGTTGATATACGTCCATTACGTAATAATGTAAGACTATTATCTTCCGCAAAAGCAGCTGATTCTTGAGGAACTGATGTGAGGGGAACAAAAGTACACCTAAGATTTACCTCTTGAAATTATGATTTCTCCATGGTCTAGTTTTATTTTGGACACGAATTACTTTTTTCTGTTTGAATAATTTCTGCAGTCGTATGGGGATGTACAGTTGCTAGCAATAAGACAATCAATTGTTGGTTTTTTGGTTCCTTAGCACGTTGACTGTCACAGCGGCGCTGCACGCCTTCTCCGTGTGCCTCCTGAAAATGGAACGTCTCTCATTAACAAAGGGACCGTGCCTACTCGTCATCATCGATTTCCTCCAAATTTATGGTACATGCAGGGAGGGCTTGGCCAGAAATGAAAGTGACGGAAGTACGAGCGCCAGACGGCCATTTTTGGCTCTGGTCGCGCGAGGCACGAGACGTTTATGTTAGCTTCGCTTCAAGGAAGCAGTTGGTGCAGTGGAAAGGTTCTGGAACGGTAATGGGGGCCATGGTGTCGAGTCCCTCTGTGTAAAATATTTTCATTTTAAATTTTTACATTATCTACTTGCAAATAAACGGAAATAATGCCCTAATACATGTTTATTAAACTTGTAAGGTGGCTGTAATTTCGCACCTTACAAGCGCTCATCCACATACTTTGCCGTGATCTACAATCACATTAGGTATTATTTGATAGGTAGTACATCGTATATATGAATATTTAAAGGAGACTGACATTGTCACGTACGCCCTGTAAATAACTGTTAACGCTTACTGCATGAAAGGTGACGGGGTGTCTTTATTATTGTGGTGTCACCGCTAGACACCACACTTGCTAGGTGGTAACTTAAATCGGCCGCGGTCCTGTAGTACATGTCGGACCCGCGTGTCGCCACTGTGTATTCGCAAACGTAGCGCCACCACAGGGCAGGTCACAAGACACGGACTTGACCTCGCCCCAGTTGTACGGACGACATAGCTTGCGACAAGACGTATCACGTCTTCCTCTCATTTGCCGAGAGACAGATTAAATAGCCTTCAGCTAGTCCATCGCTACTACCTAGCAAGGCGCCATGTGTATCATTGCTAATTGCTTACTACTATGCAAGAGATGTATTTCAACAAGAACAAGACTACATTAAAGTTAAGTATATTAAAATCTCTCTTCTTTTCTTTATAGTTTTCATCCAGTCTCCTGTTTCAGAATTTACGCCCGTCTGCGTTAGTTTCGCGTGCACCTAGCCACTCATTGTGTCGAGACCTTAGGGAATCGACACAACAATATTTTGGCGACGAGGATGGGATGCCGCGCCCACGTTGCAGTTCTTGTGTTCTATTTGCTCTAATTTGCTTGTGTCATGGCTTCGCCGCATTCTCCAGATGTACTGTCCGAATTTTTTCGCTTGCAGAATCAGCAGACGCAGGCGTTATTGGAAGCCCTTGGACAGCTCGTCCAGGGTCAACGTGCGCTGCAAACCGATGCGGCGGCAGCCGCTTCTTCGCTACCGCAGCCACACAACGCTGTCGCACCGCCATTTAGGCCCTTTGAGGCCACAACCGAAAGCTGGACTGAGTGGGCCGATCAGTTCAACTTCCACCTCACTGCTTATGGAATTCAAGGTAAAGAGCGGCAGCCGTTTTTGCTTTCTTGTGTCGGTGTGTCTACCTACCGTGTGATAGTGAAATTGTTTCCCCGACGCGACGTAGCAACTCTGACCTACGAGGAAATTTTGTCGGCTTTAGATGCCTATTTCAAAGAAACAGTTAATGTAGTTGCCAAACGGTATACGTTTTTTCGTACCACACGTACCGCCGGTCAGACTAACAGGGAGTGGGTAGCAACTTTGCAAGGCCTTACTAGAGACTGCGCGTTTGCCTGTGAATGTGGCCTCCCATATTCAGATACTATGGTGCGTGATGCAATTGCACAGAACGTTTCTGATGTTCGCATAAGGGAACAGATTTTGAAACTCGTTAATCCCTCCCTGCAACAAGTGATAGACATATTGGACAGGCAAGACACACTTGACTTTGCTCAGGAATCATTTGAAACTTCGCCAGCAGTGTGTCACATTAATCGGCCCGCCGGGCCCGCTGCACGGGACGCTAAGCGGCCCTCGCGCCCGACTTCGCAGCGGCCGCCTAGCTTGCAACCACGTGCGCCGCGTAAGCAAGCAAATGCAGTGAAATCTTGCCCGCGGTGTGCAACTAGACATTCGCGTGAAAATTGCCCGTCACGCCAAGCTATTTGCTTTTACTGTCAAAAGAAGGGACATGTTCAAAGTGTTTGCCAGAAGAAGCTTAGATCAGACAATCACACAAATTCCAGGCCCTTTGCTTCGCGCCGGAATCGAACCCAGGACAATCAGGCTCGTGGACCTTCAACCATGGACATCCATGTAGTACATTCCCACCCGTCCAATGACACTTTAGCTAACAGTGACTGTGTTCGTCCCACCACAAGTGTGCGTCGACGTCGCCGGAAATCCCGTAAAGTTGCAAGTGCTTCTGGACCTGTCTCAGTTCAACTTGCACGAGACAGTCGCTCTTGTCGTCAACAAGACAATAAACTTTTTGTGGACTTAGACTTTGCAGGAAAAGTGATACCATTCCAGCTCGATACCGGAGCTGCTGTTTCATTGCTCAATCACGACACGTACAAACAACTGGGCGCCCCGCCATTGCGTGCCGCAAATGTTACGTTAACTAGTTACTCAGGACAGCATATACCTGTGTTAGGACGGTGCAGCCTTCTTGCAACATACAAGGGACAGACAAAACTTGTGTCATTTTATGTTCTTCGTTCCTCTAGTGCAGTGAACTTGTTTGGTTTAGATTTGTTTCAATTGTTTAATATGTCTATTGTAAATCAGGTCCTATCCGTGACTCAGACTGTGCCTTCCGCCAGTGTTTCTAGTCTTTGTGAAGACTTTGCCGACATTTTTGCACCGGGCCTTGGTTGCGCTAAGAACTATGAAGCGCATTTGGGACTGTAAGACACCGCGCCACCACAATTTTTCAGAGCGCGCAATGTTCCCCACGCATTGCGTGATGAGGTCGCCAGAACATTGCACGATTTAGAATCTCAAGGTGTCATTGAACGTGTGCAGGCTTCTCTCTGGGCCTCACCCTTAGTAATTTTGCCAAAAACCTTCCGGAAAATTGAGACTTTGCGTGGCCTTCAAAGCAACTGTGAATCCACAACTTGTGACTGCTACTTTTCCTTTGCCCCGCCCGGAAGATCTTTTTGACAAACTGTGCCCGGGAAAATATTTTTCAAAATTGGACCTAGCAGATGCGTACTTGCAAATACCTGTGGACGCAGAATCCCAGCGCGTCTTGGTGGTAAACACGCATCTTGGCTTGTATCGCTTCAAAAGACTGCCATTCGGGTGTGCATCCGCCCCTGCTTTATTTCAGCAATATTTACAAACTATTTGTGCGTCGGTCCCTACTGCTGCGAACTATCTGGACGATATTGTGATCTCAGGAAAGACAGAAGCCGAACATTTGCAGAATCTCCGGACATTATTTCAGGTCTTGCGTCAGAATGGTCTTCGCTTGAGGAAGGACAAATGTGTGTTTTTTGCTCGTGACTTACCGTACCTGGGGCATGTCATAAATGCCCAAGGTATACATCCGAGTCCAGAGCACCTTCGTGCCATTCAGGACTTGCCGTCACCGCAGAACTTAAAACAGCTACAGAGTGTGCTGGGTAAGGTAAATTATTATCATAGGTTTGTGCGCAATGCTTCTTCCATTTCAGCTCCGCTTCATCGCTTACGCCGTAAAGGTGTTCCGTTCGTCTGGACGACGGAATGCGAACGCGCCTTTCGTCAGTTGAAATCGGCGTTACTTTCAAATACTTGCCTTACGCCATTCGATCCCCGAAAACCCCTTTTGTTGATGGTAGATGCCTCGGATTTCGGGATCGGTGCTGTGCTTGCGCACAAGGATGGCTCGCATGATCGCCCTATTGCCTTTGCGTCCAAATTGCTCTCATCTGCGCAAAGGAATTATTCACAAATAGAGAAGGAAGCTTTGGCTCTTGTGTTTGGTGTAACAAAGTTTCACGATTTCTTGTATGGTCGTCACTTTACCATCATCACGGACCACAAACCGTTGACATCGCTTTTTCATCCGAACAAGCCTGTACCTCCGCGTACAGCGCAGAAATTCATTCGCTGGTCACTTTTTCTCTCGCAGTACCGCTACGATATCTTGTATCGGTCCACTGCTAAGCACGGCAACGCTGATGCGTTGTCCCGTTTGCCTGTTGCTGAGGATAAAGCATTCGATTCTTCCGAACTTGCTTGCATGTTCATTGATTCGGAAGCCGATGACGTGGTCGCATCGTTTCCGATTGATTTTCGTCGTGTAGCTACAGCCACAGCTGCTGACCCTGTCCTTGCTTCCGTTTTGCGTTTTGTTGCTACGCAATGGCCCTTGTCAAAGTCACGGATCGAGGATCCTTTGGTTCGCCGTTTTTTTGCTCACAAGGAGAGACTTTTTGTACGACGTGGTGTTTTGTTGTTGCGTTCCGATAATGATCAATCCCGAGTCGTGGTCCCACGTTCGTTACAGTCCTCTGTCTTAAAGCTTCTTCACCAAGGACATTGGGGTATAGTGCGAACGAAACAGCTTGCTCGTCAGCACTGTACTTGGTTCGGAATCGATGCTGCGATTACGAATATGTGCTCCTCTTGCGTGGCGTGTGCCGAACAACAATCCGCACCGCCGCGGAAATTCTTTGCATGGCCGAAAGCCACTTCCCCTTGGCAACGCTTGCACATCGATTTTGCTGGTCCATTCTGGAATGCTCGATGGTTGGTTGTGGTGGATGCTTTCAGTAATTTTCCTTTTGTTGTCCGGATGTCTTCCACGACGTCTTCTGCCACCATCCAAGCCTTGTCTGCTATCTTTTGCATTGAGGGTCTTCCGCAGACTATTGTTTCCGACAATGGCCCACAATTCATGTCCGCAGAATTTCAGTCGTTCTGCAAGGCCAATGGTATTCAACATCTGCCATCCGCGCCGTTTTCGCCTCAGTCAAACGGTGCCGCTGAACGATTGGTCCGGACTTTCAAGTCGCAGATGTTGAAGTTGAAAGAGTCGCATTCTCGGGAGGACGCTTTGTTGCTCTTTTTGTCCTCATATCGCTCTCAGCCTCGCGATGGTCGCTCGCCGGCTGAATTGCTCCATGGTCGTCCTCATCGAACTCTGATGTCTTTGTTGCATCCGCCACATCAGGTTCCTGTGCAGCGGCAGAGACCTGCTTTTGCTCCTGGCGACGTTGTCTATTATCGCAACTATCGCGGTTCACAGCGTTGGCTCGCAGGGCGCATTCTTCGCTGCCTCGGCCGCGCGATGTATTTGGTTTTGGGGGCCTCTGGTGAGGTGCGTCGGCATCTCAATCAGCTGCGCCTCTGTCGTCGCCTGGGTTCTGCCGCTCCCCGTCTGCTTTCAGCGACGGCGCCGTCAGGTCAGCGCCCTGGGGACCCATCTACTGGCTCGCCTCATCCCCAGGTGTTACCGACGATGCCTTCCATTTTGCCTCATGGCGTCGCGCCGCCGCAGCCGCCGCCGGCGCCGCCAGCAGCGGACGCTTCGCTGCAGCCGCCTCGCGCCTCCCTGGGTCACGCGCCGCCGCTTGCTTCCCGTGACCAGCCGTCCTCCGCCATGGACCTCTTGCCCGCTCCGGACCAGATGTCGTCTTCGCCCGTCGGGTGCTCCGACCACATGGAGGTCGACTCTTCTGTCTCATTACGTGCGCATACACCTCATGTTGACGTGCACCCTGGACTAGGTTTGCAGGCGTTTCCTAGCTCCCCTCGGACCGAATGGCCGGGTGCGGGTGGCACAGCCTCGCCTGTTGTTAGGCTCCCCACCTCATCGCATACGTCAACATGGGGTCCTCCCCACGGCGGGCGGAAGCCTTATCTCACGACCGTTCGCCGATTTGCGGGGGAGGAATGTGGTGTCACCGCTAGACACCACACTTGCTAGGTGGTAACTTAAATCGGCCGCGGTCCTGTAGTACATGTCGGACCCGCGTGTCGCCACTGTGTATTCGCAAACGTAGCGCCACCACAGGGCAGGTCACAAGACACGGACTTGACCTCGCCCCAGTTGTACGGACGACATAGCTTGCGACAAGACGTATCACGTCTTCCTCTCATTTGCCGAGAGACAGATTAAATAGCCTTCAGCTAGTCCATCGCTACTACCTAGCAAGGCGCCATGTGTATCATTGCTAATTGCTTACTACTATGCAAGAGATGTATTTCAACAAGAACAAGACTACATTAAAGTTAAGTATATTAAAATCTCTCTTCTTTTCTTTATAGTTTTCATCCAGTCTCCTGTTTCAGAATTTACGCCCGTCTGCGTTAGTTTCGCGTGCACCTAGCCACTCATTGTGTCGAGACCTTAGGGAATCGACACAACAATTATCATACTAGTACAGGTTGGAACGGCAGTGGAAATTAAACGGCAGGCGGAACTGAAGCCCTGGGTGGAAGGCCCACACAGGTGTGTTGGTACTGCTTAAACAGAGGAAAAGGCTAGACGGACGTCGTGGCATCTGAGCTCTGGAGCACAATAGGGTGACGGCCGGCCGCTATTGTAGTAGAGCCGGAAGGATAGCCGGATAATACTTACGAGCTCTGCAAATTTTGGACGCAGGTGAGAGCAACGAAGAAGTGGCACCTTTGAAACCACGCAGGCTGGTTTATTTCCACGGATTTTTACTCAAAAGCGTACCATTGTTCGAGTATAGGTTTTTCCTCGCAAACTTTCCGCGCTGGACGATAAAAGACTAAAGTATGGTTGGTCGGCGTTCAGAAGAATCTGTTTTCGGAATAACGAGGATGGAGAGCCGAGCGTTGCTGGGAAGCCAGCGGTGGAGAGACGTAGTCTTCCGTTGTGAGCGCCTTTGTGTAACGGTCTCTCGATATCAGCTTTGTTTTGTATACGCTGTTCTCGTGAACGCCTTACATTCCCTTCCTGGAAGTTTATTTGTCATCCCAAATTTTCCTTTGCCGTTCCTATACATGCCGTTTATGAAAATGTTAATAAATACACTACATTAGGTATTATTTCCGTTTGTTTACAGAGTAGGTACAATAAAAATTGAAAATAAAAAAATAGTTTCCACGTCCGTCGGATTAGCGTTCTGTGCTCTTCCAGCTGCGCCAACCGGCAGCAATCTACGCTAACCTAAATAGTTCACGCCTCGCCCACCCCCGCGCCCAAAAGTGATATTTTTTCTAAACGCTTGACCATCTGGAGCTCCAACTTCTGTCACTTTCATTTCTAGCCAAGCTCTGCATATATCGTAAACATGGATGAAATCGGCTATGACGAGAAGGCGCGGTCCCCTTGCAAGCGTGTAGCAATCAACGTGTTAAGCCAGTTTTTCACTCCTGGAAATTGAAATAAGAACACCATGAATTCATTGTCCCAGGAAGGGGAAACTTTATTGACACATTCCTGGGGTCAGATACATCACATGATCACACTGACAGAACCACAGGCACATAGACACAGGCAACAGAGCATGCACAATGTCGGCACTAGTACAGTGTATATCCACCTTTCGCAGCAATGCAGGCTGCTATTCTCCCATGGAGACGATCGTAGAGATGCTGGATGTAGTCCTGTGGAACGGCTTGCCATGCCATTTCCACCTGGCGCCTCAGTTGGACCAGCGTTCGTGCTGGACGTGCAGACCGCGTGAGACGACACTTCTTCCAGTCCCAAACATGCTCAATGGGGGACAGATCCGGAGATCTTGCTGGCCAGGGTAGTTGACTTACACCTTCTAGAGCACGTTGGGTGGCACGGGATACATGCGGACGTGCATTGTCCTGTTGGAACAGCAAGTTCCCTTGCCGGTCTAGGAATGGTAGAACGATGGGTTCGATGACGGTTTGGATGTACTGTGCACTATTCAGTGTCCCCTCGACGATCACCAGTGGTGTACGGCCAGTGTAGGAGATCGCTCCCCACACCATGATGCCGGGTGTTGACCCTGTGTGCCTCGGTCGTATGCAGTCCTGATTGTGGCGCTCACCTGCACGGCGCCAAACACGCATACGACCATCATTGGCACCAAGGCAGAAGCGACTCTCATCGCTGAAGACGACACGTCTCCATTCGTCCCTCCATTCACGCCTGTCGCGACACGACTGGAGGCGGGCTGCACGATGTTGGGGCGTGAGCGGAAGACGGCCTAACGGTGTGCGGGACCGTAGCCCAGCTTCATGGAGACGGTTGCGAATGGTCCTCGCCGATACCCCAGGAGCAACAGTGTCCCTAATTTGCTGGGAAGTGGCGGTGCGGTCCCCTACGGCACTGCGTAGGATCCTACGGTCTTGGCGTGCATCCGTGCGTCGCTGCGGTCCGGTCCCAGGTCGACGGGCACGTGCACCTTCCGCCGACCACTGGCGACAACATCGATGTACTGTGGAGACCTCACGCCCCACGTGTTGAGCAATTCGGCGGTACGTCCACCCGGCCTCCCGCATGCCCACTATACGCCCTCGCTCAAAGTCCGTCAACTGCACATACGGTTCACGTCCACGCTGTCGCGGCATGCTACCAGTGTTAAAGACTGCGATGGAGCTCCGTATGCCACGGCAAACTGGCTGACACTGACGGCGGCGGTGCACAAATGCTGCGCAGCTAGCGCCATTCGACGGCCAACACCGCGGTTCCTGGTGTGTCCGCTGTGCCGTGCGTGTGATCATTGCTTGTACAGCCCTCTCGCAGTGTCCGGAGCAAGTATGGTGGGTCTGACACACCGGTGTCAATGTGTTCTTTTTTCCATTTCCAGGAGTGTATATGGGCGACTTTCTGGTCGAGTTCGACTCCTCGCGGTGCGAGTATAATTGAGCATACAACCACGTCACTAGTAGGTAGGTGACGTCACTAATTAATTGACTGTGTCGAGTGCAGAGTTCTAAAATCTCGAGTGTGCTGAAGACGTGCTCTTATTCGTGGCCGAAAAATTCCATTCCTACCTGAAGACTGCGCATGCGCTGAAACAGGGAGCGGCGGGATCGTCAACTAACATCGGAAATTAACAAGTTCTCGTCTCGCTCACTCATGTTGCGTTCCACATGAAACCGGCACGCCTCACATTCTGATTCACTATCTCTGGTTGAACTGCTTGTTAGGTGGCAACAATGTCTCGAAAGTTGGCTACACTGCATTTTATTGAAAAGTTGAATGCGGCTGTGTGTCCGTATGTCAGTTGTTGTGAGAAGCTCGTATTGTTGAGTTGCCACAGAAATGGGAGAGTTTGCATTAGAACAGCGAACTGATATTGTGGAGTGTTACTCAAAGACAGACTCTATCAAGGAATTTAAGGAAATGTTTCAAGAGAAGTCTCCTGGTAGAAAATTGCCAACGACGAGCACTATTCAAGATCTGTACAAGAAATGGATAGTGTAGGATTCATTCAGAATGTGCAGAGGAATATGCGATCGGCAGTGAGGATCCCTAAACTATGGACATAATTCGCATGGACTTTATGAGAAGGCCCTGCAAGTCGGTAAGGAAGTCATTGCAGCAGGTTGGTGTATCGCGTAAGTACTAAAAAAAGATATTAAATTAAAAGCGTTTCGTGTGAGTTTGGTGCAGGTGTTGGCATTTGAGGATCAAGAAAAAAGACTTCATTATTGTAACTGGCTGCTAACGGTTAATTGGACCCTTTGCTTGACTTCATGTCCGGTTTCATTTTTCAGGTTATGTAAACTCCCAGAATCGCACATGCTGGTCACAGGACAACCAACACATTCTGCATGAAGAACTTCTCCACGCAGAGAAGCTAGGTGTTTGTCGTGCATTGTCCGGCATGCCCCGTATTTTTCTAGTACTCTTTAAACAGTGCCAGATATCTAGAGATCCTTAAGTCTGTCTAGGTGTATGTAGTACTCCAATAAGATGGAGCAGCCGCTCACATATCCAACCAAAGTATGGCGCACTTCACAAATGGGTTCCCGAAGAGCCGGACGCAATGGTCTCGCAGTTCTAGGCGCGCAGTCCGGAACCGTGCGACTGCTACGGTCGCAGGTTCGAATCCTGCCTCGGGCATCTATGTGTGTGATGTCCTTAGGTTAGTTAGGTTTAAGTAGTTCTAAGTTCTAGGGGACTAATGACCACAGCAGTTGAGTCCCATAGTGCTCAGAGCCATTTGAACCATTTTTTTGTTCCCGAAGACAGACATGTCATTAGCGGCGTCTTGGCCCCCAAGGTCCCCAGACTTCACATCATGTGATTTTTATTTATGGGGCACACTAAAAAGTAAAGTGTGTGCTGGCTATCCTTGCACAATAGACGGTGTTAAACGGAACATACTGGATAAAATAAACAACATCGAGTCTGCAAAATTACAGCGTATCGCTGGTTACGTCATTACACGAAGTCAGTGATATCTCGATGCCCATGGCCATCACTTCTAACATCTCTTATAAAAAAAGGGAACTACATGTTTTTGGCCGGCTGGTGTGGCCGAGCGGTTCTAGGCGCTTCAGTCTGGAACCGCGCGACCGTTACGATCGCAGGTTTGAATCCTACGTCGGGCATGGATGTGAGTGATGTCCTTAGGTTAGTTAGGTTTAAGTAGTTCTAAGTTCTAAGAGACTTATGACCTCAGACGTTAAGTCCCATTGTGCTCAGAGCCATTTGAGCCTTACATGTTTTTGACGTTATTGTTATTTATTCCTTTTTAGTTAGTTCATTGTTACTTGAACCTCGGGCGTGAGGCGTACTGTTTTTATGTGGGGCACCCTGTAGTAACAGAATTTGTGTCTCCGTAATCTTTATTTTATCGTTTGCTTTGTTTTTGCATCACATTGCGATGGTTGCCAAAGGACTCGACATTTTTTCTTCGAGAGTCCTCTCACAAGAGAAACCGAATATTTGAAAACAAAAAGCTATTTAGATTCTAAAATAATTGGAGAAAATGAAAGCTACACTGTCCATAAATATTAACGTAAAAAAGATGAAGAAAATTTTTTATGAAACGCAAAAAATTTTTAGGACGTTATTTGGAAATTAGTGTGAAAGACACAAAGGATAAAATAGAAAGCTGCTATATGCCGCCTTCGTGAAAATATTTTTTGATGCTTCTGTGTGTATGTATTTTTTAAGTAAATAAATGTTGACGTTTTGCAATAATTGGGCGACACTTCTTCTACTCTTTCAGTTTCTGGCGGTGGATAGAATTTACCATACGACCTATGTCAAGAATATCACTACGGCATATGCTTTGCTCATTAATAAAATCCGTTATTATTGCTAGACCCTTAATTCTGTTACTAAATTTTAACTTTTGCAAGGATAGTCTCTCATAACATCACTTTCACCGTTCAAGCACCTGATTACAAAGCAGACAGCACTTAGAACACACGCAGTTTCGATGCTGACGTGTAAACTAAAATGTCCACTCGTGACAGGCGAATCGGTACCGGAATACAGGTCGTTCATATTGGACGTCAACGGGATGGAACAGAACGAAAGACACCGTCACCGTCAAACGGTGACGTGTCTACACTAGCAGCACAACGTTACGCCATACCACCCTCCCGCCGGAGGTTCGAGTCCTCCCTCGGGCGTGGGCGTGTGTGTTGTTCTTAGTATAAGTTAGTTTAAGTAGTGTGTAAGTCTAGGGATGACCTAAACAGTCTGGTCCCATTAGAATTCACACACATTTGAACATTTGAACGCCATACCGCACAAACAGCTGGAATGTAGCATCAGAGTTAATGAGGTAGCAGTAGGAGACTTTATGAATGGCCGAAACCAAATTAATATGAAAATTTTTGACAGAAGTGCATGCCAAATCTTTCACACTTCCGTGAAGTGAAATAACAGGAAAATCAATCATCAAAAATTCTAAAATATCGACACCTACACTGACGGGAAAAAAATCTCAACACCACGAAATAATTACCGCAGAGTAATGAAATTTCTGGAATACCCTTGTCTAGATAACGTATTTAAGTGCTTAACGTTGCAAGTTCGTAGGTTAATGTAAGTGCGAGAAAAGTCATTGCAAATGTGAAATGCTTGTGCATTAACAACCGGTGTAACTGACAAAATGTTCGATGCAGGCATACATATGTGCATCATTGTGTCGTACAGATGCCAGATGTCAGTTTGTGAGATGGAGTTCCATACCTTTTGCACATGGTCGGTCAATACATGACGATTAATATTGTTTGTGGATGACGCTGGAGTTGTCGTCTGATGATGTCCCATATGTGATCGAGCAGGCCAAGGCAACATCTCGACTCTCTGTGGAGCATGTTGGGTTTACAACAGCCGTATGTAGGCGAGTATTATCCTGTTGGAAAACACCCCCTGGAATGTTATTGATGAATGGCATTACACAACATGTCCACTCTCAGACTGACGTTGTGAAGGCATTGCTAATTACGCATATAAAATTTTTTTTCGTGATTTTCTTTAGATTTCTATTCTTTTTCTTTTGTTCATATGGGCATTTCTAATCGTGATTATGTAACACTCTACTATGGTTTTTAAATGTAAAGATGTAATTGTGATTATTTCGTTTGCCAATGGATAAATATGTTTCTTGCTTTGTACCTGTGGTAAAGTTTGTAAAGTTCTCTTTTGGAAAATTATTAATTGTGAAAAATGCAGTCAATAACATTTATAGTGATTTATGTAATTTACGATAACGATATAACATCTATAGACAAGGGACAACGATAGTGATATCGATAGTCGAAAGGTTGTGTAGTAGAGAGGATGGTGGATGGTGTGTCTGTGAAGCGTGCGCGGAAAAATAATACTGTGTTTTATGAAAAGCATACGTAATTGTATGGACGGTGATACCGAACTATCGGATTGTTAATTCTCTTTACCGCTGCGGTACGTAATGCCATCGCCAGCGAACTTTAAGAGCAAATAAACCGGACTGTGAAAGTGCCGCTAACAATACATTGTTATGGCCGACACGAACAGTGCTTTTATGCGAATGAACTATGCTGGTACTGGTTTTGGTTGGTGGAACTGTTGTCTATCACATTCTATCAAGCCGTGAAAGTGAAGACTTTAATTAACTGTGCAATATAAATGACTTTCAGTGACGTTGTCGAAGTTTGAAATGCGAGAACAGAGTGGACATTGTTTACGGTGTGCTTCACACACACACGAACAATCCTATGAACGGTGTATTTGTGGCTATGACTATATGAATGTGAGGAACTGTGTAATTGTGGACGATAGCGTCACGGGCAGTGCATAAAATGTAAAAACGAGCGATGTCTACGTAATGTACTGTGAAAGAGAGGACATGGTACAACGTTCGTATACTGGCGTCTTGTGGTTTGTTAATCACCACGGGGTTAATGATACAGCTGTGCCGGAACTTTATTTGCGTTTCGCCGGAGAAGATAACCAGCGGAACTGCCTGTATGCTGCTCTCATCATCGTAACCCGCCGACATCGTGCTGCCCAACGCAACGCTTCGTATGCAACAATAAGTTAAGAGATTTCGCCGAACGCTATCCCCTCACCTAGAAACTTTCTTTCTATATTAAGAGTATAAGAATTACAGACTCTATTCAAATAAATTCTCTGTTTAGTTTATGTTTGCTTTCTGCTAACGAAAATAAAATTACAATCAGTAAATTAAAAGTTGCATGGTAGTCATTGATGAAACACCAGTAAATATAAACTTCTTCCTCTCATTAGAACTAATTATCCTTGCATGTCAAAATTATTGTAGTTATTTTATGTAGTTTTATGTATTGTTATGAGACTAGATATATGACAATGACTAATAAGGGTATTTTGTCGCGAAATATGGCTTCGCGCGAAAATTACGGCGACCGCCATAATTGCTTGCGTTCTGACCAATAACGTAAAAGCTGCTATTCCCATATTGGTGCATTTCCTGACGTGAGCGTGAATTATAAATGTCAGCTGTCGAATCACGTAGGGACTGTTTTCCCAGTAATAAAAGTTTTTGATATTGTATTGCTACGAGTCATAGTATTAAGAGACGCTGGTTATACTCAAAAATGGGTAGATGTATGGTGAACCCCCCCCCCCCCCCCCAAATGTTCATTCAATTATTAACAGTATTGTGTGTCCAGAATGAGATTTTCACTCTGCAGCGGAGTGTGCGCTGATATGAAACTTCCTGGCAGATTAAAACTGTGTGCCCGACCGAGACTCGAACTAGTTCTGAAAGGTTCGCAGGAGAGCTGTAAAGTTTGGAAGGTAGGAGACGAGGTACTGGCAGAAGTACAGCTGTGAGTACGGCGCGTGAGTCGTGCTTCGGTAGCTCAGTTGGTAGAGCACTTGCCCGCGAAAGGCAAAGGTCCCAAGTTCGAGTCTCGGTCGGGCACACGGTTTTAATCTGCCAGGAAGTTTCAGTATTGTGTGTGATTCACGAAATTTTGTCACTTTTTCTAATTCCTTTCAGATATTGTCTTAGATGTCTTTAAAGTTTCAGAGAATATATACACAATTTAGTCGGTTCAGGTTAATTTCAGAGCAGTTTCTCATGAATATTAGAGTTTTCAGTTCATAAACAAAGTGGGATCGTGACCAATTGAGAAGTATAGCAAAGAGTGTGATTTTCCAACTAGAATTTTGGATGACTTCACAGTTCAGATTTTGATAATTATTTTTCCTGTGGGTTGAGGTCATCACAAATTTGCAGTCAGAGTGCGTGGGACAACCGCGAGAGTTGCCCTGCTGTCATACGAAATCACATCCCAGACTGTATCTGAGATGCAGATACAGTGTGTCTAGCACACAAGTAGGTTAGTTGGCCCTCAGCTGGCCTGATTCTAACCAACACACCACCGTCACTGGCAGTGAGGCAGAACGGGCTTTCATCAGAAAACTCTGTCCTCCACTCTCTCCGGTTCTAGGCGCTTCAGTCCGGAATGGCGCGGCTGCTACGGTCGCAGGTTTGAATCCTGCCTCAGGTGTGGATGTGTGTGATGTCCTTAGGTTAGTTAGGTTTAAGTAGTTCTAAGTCTAGGGGACTGATGACCTCAGATGTTCAGTCCCATACTGCTTAGAACCATTCGAACCATCTACATCTACATCCATACTCCGCAAGCCACCTGATGGTGTGTGGCGGAGGGTATCTTGAGTACCTCTATCGGTTCTCCCTTCTATTCCAGTCTCGTATTGTTCGTAGAAAGAAGGATTGTCGGTATGCCTCTGTGTGGGCTCTAATCTCTCTCATGGTCTCTTCGCGAGATATACGTAGGAGGGAGCAATATCCTGCTTGACTCCTCGGTGAAGGTATGTTCTCGAAACTTCAACAAAAGCCCGTACCGAGCTACTGAGCAGAGTCTTCCACTGGAGTTTATCTATCATCTCCGTTACGCTTTCGCGATTTCTAAATGATCCTGTAACGAAGCGCGCTGCTGTCCGTTGGATCTTCTCTATCTGTTCTATCAACCCTATCTGGTACGGATCCCACACTGGGAGCAGTATTCAAGCAATGGGCGAACAAGTGTACTGTAACCTACTTCATTTGTTTTCGGATTCCATTTCCTTGGGATTCTTCCACTGAACCTCAGTCTGGCATCTGCTTTACCGACGATCAACTTTATATGATTATTCCATTTTAAATCACTCCTAATGCGTACTCCCAGACAATTTATGGAATTAACTGCTTCCAGTTGCTGACCTGCTATATTGTAGCTAAATGATAACGGATCTTTCTTTCTATGTATTCGCAGCACATTACACTTGTCTACATTGAGATTGAATTGCCATTCCCTGCACCATGCGTCAATTTGCTGCAGATCCTCCTGCATTTCAGTACAATTTTCCATTGTTACCACCTGTCGATATACAGGGTGTTTCAAAAATGACCGGTATATTTGAAACGGCAATAAAAACTAAACGAGCAGCGATAGAAATACACCGTTTGTTGCAATATGCTTGGGACAACAGTACTTTTCAGGCAGACAAACTTTCGAAATTACAGTAGTTACAATTTTCAACAACAGATGGCGCTGCAAGTGATGTGAAAGATATGGAAGACAACGCAGTCTGTGGGTGCGCCATTCTGTACGTCGTCTTTCTGCTGTAAGCGTGTGCTGTTCACAACGTGCAAGTGTGCTGTAGACAACATGGTTTATTCCTTAGAACAGAGGATTTTTCTGGTGTTGGAATTCCACCGCCTAGAACACAGTGTTGTTGCAACAAGACGAAGTTTTCAACGGAGGTTTAATGTAACCAAAGGACCGAAAAGCGATACAATAAAGGATCTGTTTGAAAAATTTCAACGGACTGGGAACGTGACGGATGAACGTGCTGGAAAGGTAGGGCGACCGCGTACGGCAACCACAGAGGGCAACGCGCAGCTAGTGCAGCAGGTGATCCAACAGCGGCCTCGCGTTTCCGTTCGCCGTGTTGCAGCTGCGGTCCAAATGACGCCAACGTCCACGTATCGTCTCATGCGCCAGAGTTTACACCTCTATCCATACAAAATTCAAACGCGGCAACCCCTCAGCGCCGCTACCATTGCTGCACGAGAGACATTCGCTAACGATATAGTGCACAGGATTGATGACGGCGATATGCATGTGGGCAGCATTTGGTTTACTGACGAAGCTTATTTTTACCTGGACGGCTTCGTCAATAAACAGAACTGGCGCATATGGGGAACCGCAAAGCCCCATGTTGCAGTCCCATCGTCCCTGCATCCTCAAAAAGTACTGGTCTGGGCCGCCATTTCTTCCAAAGGAATCATTGGCCCATTTTTCAGATCCGAAACGATTACTGCATCACACTATCTGGACATTCTTCGTGCATTTGTGGCGGTACAAACTGCCTTAGACGACACTGCGAACACTTCGTGGTTTATGCAAGATGGTGCCCGGCCACATCGCACGGCCGACGTCTTTAATTTCCTGAATGAATATTTCGATGATCGTGTGATTGCTTTGCGCTATCCGAAACATACAGGAGGCGGCGTGGATTGGCCTCCCTATTCGCCAGACATGAACCCCTGTGACTTCTTTCTGTGGGGACACTTGAAAGACCAGTTGTACCGCCAGAATCCAGAAACAATTGAACAGCTGAAGCAGTACATCTCATCTGCATGTGAAGCTATTCCGCCAGACACGTTGTCAAAGGTTTCGGGTAATTTCATTCAGAGACTACGCCATATTATTGCTACGCATGGTGGATACGTGTAAAATATCGTACTATAGAGTTTCCCAGACCGCAGCGCCATCTGTTGTTGAAAATTGTAACTACTGTAATTTCGAAAGTTTGTCTGCCTGAAAATGTACTGTTGTCCCAAGCATATTGCAACAAACGGTGTATTTCTATCGCTGCTCGTTTAGTTTTTATTGCCGTTTCAAATATACCGGTCATTTTTGAAACACCCTGTACCACAGCATCATCCGCAAAAAGTCTCAGTGAACTTCCGATGTTATCCACAAGGTCATTTATGTGTATTGTGAATAGCAACGGTCCTACGACACTCCCCTGCGGCACACCTGAAATCACTCTTACTTCTGAAGACTTCTCTCCATTGCGAATGACGTGCTGCGTTCTGTTATCTAGGAACTCTTCAATCCAATCACACAATTGGTCTGATAGTCCATATGCTCTTACTTTGTTCATTAAACGATTGTGGGGAACTGTATCGAACGCCTTGCGGAAGTCAAGAAACACGGCATCTACCTGGGACCCCGTGTCTATGGCCCTCTTGAGTCTCGTGGACCATCCACTCTCCCTTTCGCTTGACATAATTAAAATCACAAATTGCAGTCGTTTGGGGTCAGAGAAATGCATGCTACAGGGCGTGTGTCTCGCAGCTGTCCTTGAAGTAACCGATTTGTAGCAGTTCGTTGCGTCAGTGTGGTACCAACTGCTGCTCAGATTGCTGCTTCAGACGCAGTACGATACACCACAGTCAGACACTGAACTCTACGTTCTTTCCTCTCGGTAGTGCCTTGTGGCCGTCTGGAGCCCGGTCTTCTCACGACCGTACATTCTCGTGACCACCGCTGCCAGCAATCATGTAAAGTGGCTACATTCCCGCAAAGTCTTCCTGCAGTATAACGGAAGGAACATCTAGATTCTCGTAAACGTATTACACGATCTCATTAAAACTCAGTGAGGTGTTGATAATGGCGTCTTCGTCGCCTTAAAGACATTTTTTGATCAACAATAACTCACTACATCCACTTTATCTATCTATCGCTTGAGCCTTGTCCCGCATTTACGCAGGGTCAGCCATCGTTAATCGGATTTGGCATGTTAACGTTTACGGGGTGGCCAGATGCCCTTCCTGCCACCACCCCATACCCCCTGGGACAGAAGTAGTGTACCCCAACTGTCTGCGTCGAGTGTAATCCATGGAATAGTGCGAATGTGTTCAGATGTCTGCCAGATGTATAACTGAGGCGGAACATGGGGACCAACCCGGTATTCACCTAGCGCGATGTGGAAAACCGCCTAAAAACCACATCTGGGCTGGCCCTCGTCGTTAATGCGCTGGGCGGATTCGATCTGTGGCCTGCGCGCCTACTCGAGTCCAGGAAGCAACGCGTTCTAGCGTTTTTTTTTTGTTTTTTTTTTTTGAAATCTCATTTTGTTCTCTTATGTTTGTTGCATCTGCTCGGGGCGGACGTCGTACGACATCCGTTTAATTTCGTTGTTGATCGATTAACTCAGTTTTTTTTTTTTTTTATTGCAGAGGGCAGCTAACCCTCTGACCGAACACGCTGAGCTACCGTGCCGGCAATAATGGTTCAAATGGCTCTGAGCACTATGCGACTTAACTTCTGAGGTCATCAGTCGCCTAGAACTTAGAAATAATTAAACCTAACTAACCTAAGGACATCACACACATCCATGCCCGAGACAGGATTCGAACCTGCGACCGTAGCGGTCGCCCGGCTCCAGACTGTAGCGCCTAGAACCGCACGGCCACTCCGGCCGGCATCGTTCTCGGCTACCCTGGCGGGTAATAGCTCACTACGTCCAATCTCAAAGATAAATAACGCTCACGACCGGTACAGCACATACGTAAAGCGAGCTTCAATTGCTTCATCGTCGTGGCGCTACTAGCGCCACTCTTACGCGACTGGGGCGAAATTTGAATTAACATCATCTTTCAGATGGAGAAACACACCCGTCAGCTTTTGTTTATGTCGCACAACTCCTTTTGGTGCGATGCTGGCATTTCTTTTTCCGTAAGTGTGTTTGCTTGAGAATAACTAAATATACAGGGTGAACCGCAACCCCATCGACAACCTTTCAGAAGTTATTCGGGGATACCTTGAGAATAAATTGCTACCACGGTCTCCGGCGGTTGCTTGCAAAGTAATAATGTAATTATGATTTATTCGGTTTGTTAACGTACTTCAAACTGAAAAAGAGAGAATTAGAGTGAAGAGATTTGCGCGTGAATGATAAACCCTGTCCCACGATAATTTCTCTCCTTCAAACCTCCTCTGTGTTACCACAGATGACGTGTCACTCATCTCATATTGCAGTACACGCCTATATACTTCCACCGCCCTGAGTGGAATGCGTAAGTCGTAAAATGTTCACCAACCTACGGTCTTCTGTAGTTGTCCCCTGCGCAGAAAACAGCACTAAGGTCGTGAATCCGTTATCTTGAGACTGTAATAAACTCCTAGCAAGGAACTGATATTGTAATAATAATTAACTCTTTCATTAACTTGTTTAAACGGGATGCCACTCACTGTTTACGAACAGAATACGAGATACTGCTCAATTATGCTCCACTTTATGAACATAAATAATTCGCTTTCATCACAGAAAATAAACAAAACAATGAAATTTGTATTTGCGTAGTTACCATCAAATTGTTCTCAATTACACATCCAAATAACCAGAGGTTGCTACTTAAGTCGTTAACCGATACCACCTAAGGCAGACAACAAGTCTGTCTTCCGAGACTGTCCAACCAACTCTGATCTTACAACCGAATCACTTTGCCCGCAATCCAAGTTAGGCGCGATCCAAAGGCCACTGAAGTGCTTCGTCTACCTTTTTGTTCAGCAGTTGTTTATTATTCTGCTGGTTATTAACACTTTTGAAATAATGGAATGATAGTCTGCTAATGAGAGGTGCTTTTACATGAAATGCAAGTAAATTCACTGTTTAGTTTTTCTAGTCTTAATAAAAGAAGTGTATCATTTTGGCGTGCAACTTCCGAACCCAGCAGCCAATCGCGGAGGAGGGCCACAATTTAGGCGGCCTTTCTCACGTTTCCCGTACCGAACAAACCATTTGTCGCCGGCACCTCACACCACATTACAGCTTCCCAATGCTGTCGTCTCAAGTGCTCTAAGAAGAGCTTCTAGTACCTGAATATGATGGCTGCTAAGCCAGAAATATTACAACTGCAGTCGCCCTTGTTTCTCTGAAAATACCTTCAAACAGTGAAAATAAGGCTGTAATATGTGATCGTCAACATGTACAACACGTAACACCAGCGTAAGGCTACAAACTTGCGACGATGTGGGAGCAGCTCAGTATAGCTTCGTTCTGACGCTCTGCCACTCCATTCTCCAATCCCATCTTGACCAGTTCACCACTTGGTGTAACAAGTGGCTGCTCAAGGTCAATCCTTCCAAGACCATTCCAGGCAGAACCATCCCTTCCTTCCTTCTCCTCGATTTCTGTCTCACTATCTACGGCCATCCTATCAACTTCACCACCACCCTGACGTACCTTGGCTTCACCTTTGACCGTCGCCTCTCCTAGACCCCCCATCTCTGGACGATCCAAGCCGAGGCACGCTCCCGACTCCGCCTCCTCAACCTCCTTTCTGGCCATACGTGGGGTCTGGACCCCTCCACTGTCCTCCACACCTATAAATCCCTCATCCGCCATATCCTCTGCTATGCCCATACCGCCTGGATCGCCGCCCCTCCTACCTTCTACAAATCCCTTCAAATCGTGGAACACCATGCACTCTGCCTCGCCTATCACATCCACCTCCCCTCCCCCACGTGGGTCCTGTATGACTTAATTCCGTTCCCACACCTCCTCCTTTTCCTCGAATGGGTACAGATCCTTTACAACTCCCGCAAACTTGATCCTCCTCACCCACTTGTCTCTTCCATCCTTTCCCAACCCCGTCCACTGCCGCACCTATACCCCCACATCCCACCCGCTCTCCAACTCTCCACACGCCATACCCTCACGCAAGATGGCTTCCGCCAACTCCCCCTCCCTGATGATGCCCTCCTCCCCTCCATCTACCCCTCCTACCAACTTTGATCCTCGCTTTCCTCCCCCTGTGTTTTTCCTCCAGGGCACCCTCTCCCCCTTCTCCCCCTCCTGTATTCCTCCCTCCCTCCCCTCTCCCCTGGGCTTCCAAAACGCCCCTACCCTCTCCCCTTACCCTCCCTTCTCCTGTCTCACTGGCATCAACACCCCCACCCTCTCTCCCTCCTACCCACACCTCTTCCCTTTGGAAGGTCCCTGGCTTTGTGGGTGAACAGTGCATCTATGTGCGCCGGAGATCGTCGCCAGTGCTCGTGTGTGTATTCGCGTCAGTGCTTCAGTGTTTCTCCGTTTGTGCTCCTCTGTTCACGTGCGTAAACTCATTCTTCCCTGTTGTGTAGAGTGATCAACGTTTTTTATTCAAACAGTGCGCCCGTGAACGGCTTCATTTATTTTACTATGTCTGTCTCCCGTTTTTTTCCACAATGTCTGTTTGTTTTTCTGTCTTTCTGTTTCCTGCATGTATTCACTGTGGCCGAAGAGCGGCATACATAGGCCGCTGCCGGCCTACCTTTATTGTAAAGGTATTAAAATAACAATAAAGAAAATAGAACCACTGCACTCAGGGAATGCATATGTCTCAACTCGTCATCAGTAAATCTGTTAGCGCGCAACTAACTGCCGAAAAACAAGACTTTAGACGTAAAAGAGGAGTACTGAATGCAGAATCGAGTTAAAGAGGGCATTATTATTGTTAACCGCAGGTACCGTCAGCGAATGGAAACAAGACACACAGCACATAACCTCGACGTTTGCAGTGTTACACACTATTTTCAGTGCAGTACAGATACAAAGCCAACTGCAGCAAGAAGCAGAAAGAAATTCAATAACTCTGTAATAGGCTGCCGGAGATGGTGGGTCCCCATGTACCAAAATACTCATAAGGCATCCCTGAACAACTTATGAAAGTTTGTGGGTGGAGTTCTGGTTCACCTTGTACATCATCAATTCATCATCATCAGCCAAATCAGTCACTTGCTGATGTGGCCTCTTTGAATCGGCGGGCAAATTCTTCCATTTCTAACGATTGAATCAGGACTGAACGAGACTGGTTCACCATTCGTCTTGACTGTACACCTCACAGCTCGTAGGGGCACTACCCAATTCTTCCTCATGAACTGAACTTCCTTAAAGTTTTTCTACGCTTTTTTCCCTTTTGTTAGGTGCTCCATATATAGTTACTATAAACACGAGTAATTAACCTAAACTACTATTTATTCGCCCCCCCCCCCACTCCCATGAACCATGGACCTTGCCGTTGGTGGGGCGGCTTGCGTGACTCAGCGATACAGATGGCCGTACCGTAGGTGCAACCACAACGGAGGGGTATCTGTTGAGAGGCCAGACAAACGTGTGGTTCCTGAAGAGGGGCAGCAGCATTTTCGGTAGTTGCAAGGGCCACAGTCTGGATGATTGACTGATCTGGCCTTGTAACAATAACCAAAACGGCCTTTCTGTGCTGGTACTGCGAATGGCTGAAAGCAAGGGGAAACTACGGCCATAATTTTTCCCGAGGGCATGCAGCTTTACTGTATGGTTAAATGACGATGGCGTCCTCTTGGGTAAAATATTCCGGGGGTAAAACAGTCCCCCATTTGGATCTCCGGGCGAGGAGTTCTCAAGAGGATGTCGTTATCAGGAGAAAGAAAACTGGCGTTCTACGGATCGGAGCGTGGAATGTCAGATCCCTTAATCGGGCAGGTAGGTCAGAAAATTTAAAAAGGGAAATGGATAGGTTAAAGTTAGGTATAGTGGGAATTAGTGAAGTTCAGTGGCGGGAGGAACAAGACTTCAGGTCAGGTGACTACAGGGTTATAAACACAAAATCAAATAGGGGTAATGCAGGAGTAGGTTTAATAATGAATAGGAAAATAGGAATGCGGGTAAGCTACTACAAACAGCATAGTGAACGTATTATTGTGGCCAAGATAGACACGAAGCCCATGCCTACTACAGTAGTACAAGTTTATATGCCAACTAGCTCTGCAGATGACGAAGAAATTGAAGAAATGTATGATGAGATGAAAGAAATTATTCAGATAGTGAGGGGTGACGAAAATTTAATAGTCATGGGTGACTGGAATTCGGTAGTAGGAAAAGGGAGAGAAGGGAACGTAGTAGGTAAATATGGATTGGGGCTAAGAAATGAAAGAGGAAGCCGCCTGGTAGAATTTTGCACAGAGCACAACTTAATCATAGCTAACACTTGGTTCAAGAATCATAAAAGAAGGCTGTATACATGGAAGAAGCCTGGCGATACTGACAGGTTTCAGATAGATTATATAATGGTAAGACAGAGATTTCGGAACCAGGTTTTAAATTGTAGGACATTTCCAGGGGCAGATGTGGACTCTGACCACAATCTATTGGTTATGAACTGTAGATTAAAACTGAAGAAACTGCAAAAAGGTGGGATTTTAAGGAGATGGGACCTGGATAAACTGAAGGAACCAGAGGTTGTACAGAGTTTCAGGGAGAGCATAAGGGAACGATTGACAGGAATGGGGGAAAGAAATACAGTAGAAGAAGAATGGGTAGCTTTGAGGGATGAAATAGTGAAGGCAGCAGAGGATCAAGTAGGTAAAAAGACGAGGGATAGTAGAAATCCTTGGGTAACAGAAGAGATACTGAATTTAATTGATGAAAGGAGAAAATATAAAAATGCAGTAAATGAAGCAGGCAAAAAAGGAATACAAACGTCTCAAAAATGAGATCGACAGGAAGTGCAAAATGGCTAAGCAGGGATGGCTAGAGGACAAATGTAACGATGTAGAGGCTTATCTCACTAGGGGTATGATAGATACTGCCTACAGGAAAATTAAAGAGACCTTTGGAGATAAGAGAACCACTTGCATGAACATCAAGAGCTCAGATGGAAACCCAGTTCTAAGCAAAGAAGGGAAAGCAGAAAGGTGGAAGCAGTATATAGAGGGTCTATACAAGGGAGATGTACTTGAGGACAATACTATGGAAATGGAAGATGAAATGAGAGATACGATACTGCGTGAAGAGTTTGACAGAGAGCTGAAAGACCTGAGTTGAAACAAGGCCCCCGGAATAGACAACATTCCATTAGAACGACTGACGGCCTTGGGAGAGCCAGACCTGACAAAACTCTACCATCTGGTGAGCAAGATGTATGAAACAGGCGAAATACCCTCAGACTTCAAGAAGAATATAATAATTCCAATCCCAAACAAAGCAGGCGTTGACAAATGTGAAAATTACCGGACTGTCAGTTTAATAAGTCACAGCTGCCAAATACTAACGCGAATTCTTTACAGACGAATGGAAAAACTAGTAGAAGCCAACCTCGGGGAAGATCACTTTGGATTCCGTAGAAATGTTGGAACACGTGAGGCAATACTGACCCTGCGACTTATCGTAGAAGAAAGATTAAGGAAAGGCAAACCTACGTTTCTAGCATTTGTAGACTTAGAGAAAGCTTTTGACAATGTTGACTGGAATACTCTCTTTCAAATTCTGAAGGTGGCAGGGGTAAAATACAGGGAGCGAAAGGCTATTTACAATTTGTACAGAAATCAGATGGCAGTTATAAGAGTCGAGGGACATGAAAGGGAAGCAGTGGTTGGGTAGGGAGTGAGACATGGTTGTAGCCTATCCCCGATGTTATTCAATCTGTATATTAAGCAAGCAGTAAAGGAAACAAAAGAAAAATTCCGAGTAGGTATTAAAATCCTTGGAGAAGAAATAAAAAGTTTAAGGTTCGCCCATGACTTTGTAATTCTGTCAGAGACAGCAAAGGACTTGGAAGAGCAGTTGAACGGAATGGATAGTGTCTTGAAAGGAGGATATAAGATGAACATCAACAAAAGCAAAACGAGGATAATGGAATGTAGTCGAATTAAGTCGATGCTGAGGGAATTAGATTAGGAAATGAGACACTTAAAGTAGTAAAGGAGTTTTGCTATTTGGGGAGCAAAATAACTGATGTTGGTCGTTGTAGAGAGTATATAAAATGTAGACTGGCAATGGCAAGGAAAGCGTTTCTGTAAAAGAGAAATTTGTTAACATCGAGTATAGATTTAAGTGTCAGGAAGTCATTTCTGAAAGTATTCGTATGGAGTGTAGCCATGTATGGAAGTGAAAGCTGGACGATAAATAATTTGGACAAGAAGAGAATAGAAGCTTTGAAATGTGGTGCTACAGAAGAATGCAGATTAGATGGGTAGATCACATAACTAATGAGGAAGTATTGAATAGGATTGGGGAGAAGAGAAGTTTGTGGCACAACTTGTCTAGAATAATTGATCGGTTGGTAGGACATGTTGTGAGGCATCAAGGGGTCACCAATTTAGTATTGGAGGGCAGCGTGGAGGGTAAAAATCGTAGAGGGAGACCAAGAGATCAATACACTAAGCAGATTCAGAAGGATGTAGGTTGCGGTAGGTACTGGGAGATGAAGGGGCTTGCACAGGATAGAGTGGCATGGAGAGCTGCATCAAACCAGTCTCAGGACTGAAGACCACAACAAAAACAACTATTTATTCCCCTATTCGAATAATTAAATTGATAAATACCTAAGTAGGCACTTAACTGCCCTTAAATTTGAATACTTGAACGAATGTGGTGATTTTGAGTGTAAAGTAATTTGACTTCACAAAAACGTCTCAAGAGGAATTTAGTGTACAAATACTTACACGATTTGTGAATTACGCTTTTCATTTGAAGTAACTGTTTTTGAGTCACAGGACTTGGAACATGAGCCGAGCTCACTTTTCCGGCTAGTTGGTAAAAACTGCCGATCTTTGACGATCGGTTGTGGCTAAACGGCTTACGCGGAATTTTACGCTACATTTTGGTGCTTTCAAAATTTTCTGTAAAGTGTATCGTTTTCGTGTTATAAACAAGAAACTGGAAAAACTCCAAAAACTTTGTGGTTTTTCGGCCCTCGAAAGTTTAACGCAAACCAGAAACCATTGCAAACTCGATTATCTCTTATTTTGAATGTCTAAAGTGGATGAAAATTATTTCCAGCTTGTGCACATTTATTGGCTAGAGAAAGTCTAACTTGCCCCATTATTGTACTCCGAGACGTTGACGTTAAACGAGTTGTTTGCAAGATAACTCATGGTACATCAAAGACGAGTGGAGAGATGAATATTGGGCTACACAATGCAGAAGACAAAGCAGAAAGCTTTTTTCTACTATATCCATTGTGTTTTTTTCTCTGAACAACTTCGAAGTACAGTAGAAAACAACTGTATTTTTCTCATTCAATAGAGTTTACATTTTCATAGTTAAAAATGTTTTTATTAAAAATTGTGTCATCAGTTTATAGGCTTATTTATGTACAACGTAGGCTTTTCCTTGGTTCAGGTATTGCAAAACATAAATCATCTTTCGCCCTCGATATTTGGCATCTGCTGCTGAAGAATACTAGTAGGAAAATATCAAAAAATGGTTCAAATGGCTCTGAGCACTATGGGACTTAACATCTGAGGTCATCAGTCCCCTAGAACTTAGAACTACTTAAACCTAACTAACCTAAGGACATCACACACATCCATGCCCGAGGCAGGATTCGAACCTGCGACCGTAGCGGTCGCGCGGTTCCAGACTGAAGCGGGAAAATATCAGAGTCTTCATGAAACTTGTTCACACTGTCACTAAAATAAAACAGACAAACTAATGATTAAGACGACATAGTAGTATAAAACTCCTCTCGTTTAACATTGGGAGTACGGCAAGAGCAGCTTAACTTCCGAAGTTAGCGAACGACGCCACTCTCACTACACCAAGGTCAACGTCACAAATTTTCGTCTGGAGAAACCTCAACTCTGAAGTCCCCTTCCGTTGACGCTCTTTGTGAATGCTGCCATTTGAAATGCACTGAGAAATGTTTTGACTTTCTGTTCCGCAACGTCCAGTGTAAATTAACAAAGGACACACAGTACTTTTGAACTATGGAAGAATCGTTTTTTAAATAGCTTTATTAAATTCTATACTCTTTCCTGATTGCATTGATGTATACATTACTGGGTGTAAAATGAAAAATGATCGCTTTGTACTAAATATTAGACTTAGGGCGGTAAACGCAGATCACGTTATTTCAGTTATAAGAAAAAATAGTATTTCGCAAAACAACTGGAAAATGTTTGCTTCCAGCGATTCTGTTTGGGTTATACTGTATATGTTGGTAACACTGGTGATTTCCAGCATCTGTGAAGACCGTCTTTGTTCCTGTTTAGTTTTGCTTTAGTGAAGTATTTTGTTCAGGTCCTGCAGAAAGTTTGTTACCTAAGTGCTGCAGATATTAGTAAGTATAGATATTCTTTTGTGTGCAGTGATATGTTTCGATGGTGGATTGGTAGCTACATTGGAAGTGTGGAGAAATTTGTATGTAGCATTAATATGAAAGACGAGTTGCTTGCCTGTGAAAGACTGCAGTTGGAGGAAGCTGAAAGTTTGGCTCTTCAAGTCACCAAAGGCGCAAGAAGCCCTGAGAGGAATGCCAACCGCCCTGGGTAGCCGCGCGGTCTGGGGCGTCTTGTCACGTCGGAGGTTCGAGTCCTCCCTCGGGCATGGATGTGTGTGTTGTCTATCGCGTAAGTTAGTTTAAGTTAGATTAAGTAGTGTGTAGGCTTAGGGACCGATGAACTTAGCAGTTTGGTCCCATAAGACCTTACCACAAATTTAATTTACCAAGAATGCCAAGAGGAAGCTTGAAGATGAAGAAATGCAGCAGAATGACGACTATGCTTCAGGAATGTCCTGAGGCACAATTTAATATGACTCATTTCTTCATTAGCAATCTCCGGAAACTTGTGTTGTCCTGAATTTAGGTAAACATGTCTCCATAAGTTTGTAAAGCATCCCACTAATTGCTTAAAGTTTCAACTAAACTGTAGAAAGATAAAAAATTTTATTTGGAAAATATTCTAAAAATTAAAATATAAGATATAATAATATATTTTCTGGTTAATATAGGCATCGTGCGGAATAGAACAGGTGTAGTATCTCAGCCTTAATATCATGTATATGTGGTAAAAATTTGGTTTTCTTCACTTGTATGTTTTGGGGTCAAATCGAACATGAATTTGAGGAGGTACATTAGAAAATTTTGTGCATGACTATATTGTTGCTTTTTATAAACATCATTACGTCCCAAATTGTTCAAAATACTTGTAAATTGTTTAGAAAGTATTCTGCATGAACTGTGATATGCTGCAAAACTGTAAATCATATACTATAAAAATAGTGCATGAAAGAAAGAGGTACTGATTTTCACGTAGCATGGATCCGAGGAAGTACCCTGTGCCCTTCATCTCAGGGACGCCATGGCAGACCGACTTTCCATGAATAGCAGACCGTAATAAAGTCACTGATGTATACGGAACTTTAGTCCATAATCCGTAGAAGTCTGAAGACTGGGCCGCCAATGCATTGTATTTGATCTCTTGTCAGCTTACAGATCTAGCTATACTAGATATGTCAGGAGCATTAACGTAGGCACTATATAGGGGATGTCGCGTTGTATTGTATTACTGTTTCGCTCAGCATGAATAATGAAGCAATTTTGCTTCGTTCGTGGACGCTACCTGCAGCATATCATTGAAGAAAGTTTACAACATGTACTAATGCGTGTGCCACTTCTACTTTCGTAGATGAATAACATATGCAAAGTTAGAACATCGTGGAGGAGGCAGAGCAGATTCCTCCCTCCTCTAACCTCAACCTCCTTTGGTAACGATCACGTAAAGATCGACAGATAGTAATGATCTGGATACGTAATATATTTCCGAGTCTCATTAGTTAGATAAGCTAAAAGCTTAGACGTCGATAAATAACGTATTTTGTTGGTTTACCATTAATTCTCCCGAGAATGATGAATTCATTTCAAAGAAAATTATTCAGCATTCACCTCTAACCAGATATCGATTCAGTTAACCTTTTGAGTCCCAACAATATAAAAAAAATTTAAAATTTTTTTACAGACCTACCTTTATTATCACAGTAAGCAACGAATACAAGAAGAAATTGGCAAAAGGTATACACCTATTTGTTTTACGAAATATAATTTAAAAATTTTTCACAAAATAAATCTTTATTGTCGTAGCAAGGAATGAATACAAAAAGAAATCGACAAAACAATCAGTTTTTAAGGAGGTGGTTTCACTCTGCAATCACTGGGACACACAGTTTTCAACCTTCTGTAATTTCATGTGACATATTTGAAAGCAAATTCGCATTCAGAACCGGCCGTTGTGGCCAGGCGCTTCAGTCCGGAACCGCGCTGTTGCTACAGTCGCAGGTTCGAATCCTGCCTCGAGCTTGGATGTGTGTGATGCCCCTAGGTTAGTTAGGTTTAAGTAGTTCTAAGTCTAGGGGAATCATTTTTCACCTTCACTGCCAGTGATATCCTCAATGCTTAATACTGCCGCTAAAAAAACCACAACCTCCAACAACCACGATGCACAATCTCCACGTCGATTGTTGCTTTGAACGCTGTAGATGACTGCTACAATGCACTACGTTCGTAGAAGTACCTCAGTGTACCACTAGATGTCCGTCTTGCAACAGCATCAACATTTACGTCCTAAAAGCACTGCCACTTCAAAACAACATGGATAAAATGGTGGTTTCCGACGGAAACCATTGATACTCAAAGGGCTGAGGAAGTTGGCTATACTAATCTCTAGTGAAACCCTTATCACTACAATAGGTGACAATTTAAACAATACAGCGGACCAAAAGTTCTATGGAACAAGCTTTAAAGATGCCGTGTTCTGAGAATGAGTTATATCTATTTCAATATTATCGTATCGTTAGTACATTCAAATTCAAATTGTCGACCTATTCGCTTATCTAATTATGATTATGAAACCGCCTAGGTTCATTGCATGTGGTCTTACGTTATTTGGAATGTTGTTAATCATGCATCGAAAGAGGTGATGCACTGGTTAAGCCACTGGTTTCGTACAACTTGGGAGTGGAATTCAAATCCGATTCGGGTATCCCCACTTACATTTTCCTTAATATATGTCAGGTGAAAGTGGAGGCGATTCCTTCTATAAGTTCTCGGCTTATTGCTGCCCGTCTCTTTTCGAACTAAATTCTAGTTTTATATTTACAGGCAGGGCCGTCGACTAGATGTGCAACAGTAATCTTCTTTTCTTTCTTTCCTTAGCTGGCAACGAATATACTCTACTTAGATACAGCGAAGGTGATCTTCCTAGTTTTTCGTATTCAACAAACCTTACATATCTGTTTCACTCTGTTTTGTGTCCTTCATGGTATATGATTTTGTCATTTTATTAAGAATGTTGTTTTAGATTTCTTTGTAGAATTTTTAATGTCAGAAAACTGCATTGCTTCGTGTTTTACAGGATTTTGCAGTCATATACTACAACATCCCTTATTTGTTTTAAAATCTTCGACTCATTTATTCGGCATCGTCAGCAAATAGCATTAAAGATCATACTGTTGGAATACGATCACCAAACTTTCATTTATTTATTTGCTTGTGGAAAAAATCATCAAAGAAAGCATTAAAATTTACGCTTTGTTTAAATACATTGCATCTGAAATTTCAACGGTACAAAAAACTATCCAAATGTCGACAGAAGATCTGCCAAGTTTGTTTTGTTTGCTGATGATACTAACGCTGCAGTAAGTTGCAAATAAAGTATGGTCTTTGCAAAATCGGTTAATCAAATTTTCGTGGATATTAGTAAATGACTCCTAGCCTTTATTCTTTGCCACAAAACTTTGAAAAAGCACACCATATGCAGTTTCGAACTTATAAGAGGTTTTTCACCAGTCTATGTCTAACATATGTCGACAAGCAAATAGAAGAAGTTGACAGCGTTAAATTCGTGGGTTTACAGGTTAATAATATATTCAACTGGGAGAAGTACACCACGGAACTACTGAAGCGCCTAAACAAATCTCAGTTTGCAATGCGAATGTTATCAGGCATGGGAGATCTAAAAATGAAAAAGTTGGCATGCTGCGCTTACTTTAATTCCATAATTTCACATGGGATTATTTTTTGGGGTAGGTCATCAAGCCAAGATAAAATTGTCCTGGTCCAAAAACGTGTATTAAGAATTATCCGTAGTGTAAACTCGAGGAAGTTCTCCAGAGTCCTGTTTAGGGAACAAAGGTTACTAACTATTGTTTCCAAAAATATTTATTTCTTATCACATTTGTCAATTTTTATATAGCTTTTTCAAACATACAGCTCAGTTCATGGAATCAGTACTAGAAATGAGAATAACCTTCACAAAGATTTCAAGTCATATACTTTGGTCCAGGAAGGTATCCATAATTCAGCAACATACGTTTACAATAACTTGCGTGGAGCCACAGGAAGTTTAACTACCAATAAAGCTGAATTTAAGAGGAACCTAAAGGCTTTATTGCTGGCCAAGTCCTTTTACTCTATTGACGAATTTCTTAACAGAAGTAACTGAAAGTGCGTATTTTATCAATAGCATCAAATATGCGAGTGTTACGTACAATCTGCCATTTGTACGAATTCAGTGTAATGATGTGACATTGTAAATAAGCGTTCTAAAACGATTTTTCTATTTCATGATAGCCTAAATGGCTACAATATTCTAAGAATTATGATATGCATCTTAGTGTACTGAAAATTTACATGATTGTGGTTATTAAATGAAAATACACTACTGGCCATTAAAATTGCTACACCAAGAAGAAATGCAGATGATAAACGGGTATTCGTTGGACAAATATATCATACTAGAACTGACATGTGATTATATTTTCACGCGATTTGGGTGCATAGATCCTGAGAAATCAGTACCCAGAACAACCACCTCTGGCCGTAATAACGGCCTTGATACGCCTGGGCATTGAGTCAAACAGAGCTTAGATGGCGTGTACAGGTACAGCGTCCATGCAGCTTCAACACGATACCACAGTTCATCAAGGGTAGTGACTGGTCTGGTGTATTGTGACTAGCCAGTTGCCTGGCCACCATTGACCAGACGTTTTCAATTGGTGAGAGATCTGGAGAATGTGCTGGCCAGGGCAGCAGTCTAACATTTTCTGCATCCAGAAAGGCCCGTAAAGGACCTGCAACATGCGGTCGTGCATTATCCTGCTGAAATGTAGGCTTTTGCAGAGATCGAATGAAGGGTAAAGCCACGGGTCGTAACACATCTGAAATGTAACGTCCACTGTTCAAAATGCCGTCAATGCGAACCTGAGGTGACCGAGATGTGTAACCAATGGCACCCCATACCATCACGCCGGGTGATATGCCAGTATGGCGATGACGAATACACGCTTCCAATGTGCGTTCACCACGATGTCGCCAAACACGGATGCGACCATCACGATGCTGTAAACAGAACATGGATTCATCCGAAAAAATGACGTTTTGCCATTCGTGCACCCAGGTTCGTCGTTGAGTACACCATCGCAGGCGCTCCTGTCTGTGATGCAGCGTCAAGGGTAACCGCAGTCATGGTCTCCGAGCTGATAGTTTATGCTGCTGCAAACGTCGTCGAACTGTTTGTGTAGATGATTGTTGTCTTGCAAACGTCCCCATCTGTTGACTCAGGGATCGAGACGTGGCTGCACGATCCGTTACAGCCATGCGGATAAGATGCCTGTCATCTCGACTGCTAGTGATACGAGGCTGTTGGGATCCAGCATGGCGTTCTGTATTACCGTCCTGAATCCACCGATTCCATATTCTGCTAACAGTCACTGGATCTCGACCAACGCGAGCAGAAATGCCGCGACACGATAAACCGTGATCGCGATAGGCCAAAATCCGACCTTTATCAAAGTCGGAAACGTGATGGTATGCATTTCTCCTCCTTACACGAGGCATCACAAAAACGTTTCACCAGGCAACGCCGGTCAACTGCTGTTTGTGTATGAGAAATCGGTTGGAAACTTTCCTCATGTCAGCACGTTGTAGGTGTCGCCACCGGCGCCAACCTTGTGTGAATGCTCTGAAAAGCTAATCATTTGCATATCACAGCATCTTCTTCCCGTCGGTTAAATTAAGCGTCTGTAGCACGTCATCTTCGTGGTGTAGCAATTTTAATGGCCAGTAGTGTATGTTTAAAACTTTTTGACTTATTCTTCATCCACAAGGACCATGCTTATCTGTTTTTCTTTGTCAATAATTGTTGTGTATTCTTGTTTTCCCCCACGTTCTACATCCCGGAGAATCTCCTCACTACGAATCTATTGGAAAGAAAAGTATATCTTTCCTACGAATCTATTGGAAAGAAAAGTATATCTTTCCAGTGAGGCCCGAAACCAAACTCCATTTCTATTGACCGTAATTTTGGCGAAACATGAACATTACACTTCTTAACTGAAACATTTCCTGTGTTATGCACAGAAGTAATTTCGCGTTGCTGCATTCTGAATCGTTCTTAAACTACATTTACATATAAAGTAAGGAAATTATCGAAAATTACTTTATTACGGATGCCCGTTTCGTTTTACAATTGTGAATAGGACCATAGATGCAACTATTACTGTTTATCAAAAAAAGCGGCTATTAATTCAGCGTGAACTCGTTAGCTTACAAGGTCCTTTGCCACACTCTCTTTCGACGTCAATTTCTCTGCATTTATTAAGTTCCGTATTATCATTACCATATCATATGCGCCCATTGCTTGTGCTCACTTACGGTTTAGTAATCCAATAAAGATAATTTTGCATTAAGTGAGACTCGAAGGCCCTTTGCGGACACGAGAGGCAGAATCTCTCTATGGTATTAAAAAAAAAAAAAAACCACACCCTTCCTTCAGAGCGCTCGCTTTTTCGGTATGAGATTACTCTCTTGAAATCTTATTTTCCAACTGAATTATGCAACGAGATCCATTCCGCGATGGGGGCGTAACTCGTTTAGACGCTGCTTCGGAGAGGATTTCTGTGAAGCTATTAAGGATCTGGTTCGCAGACGTCGTTACTTTGATGTAATAATAAGCCAGCAAGTCTCCGAACCTGAAGAGGAAACTGACATGAGAGAGGATTTGCAGGAGAATTCCTTTAGCTCCAACTTTTCGTCTTCTGGACGTCTATCGCTGCCTCTGCGTTTGGTGGGCAGACACCATCCGTTTGAAGAACTGACATTGCATATTGATGTCTTAGTTATTTCATTTTCGTTTAACTGAGTTTTATTTTTGTTTCTTATGTCTGCAACTTTTATAATGCTTTTCATTCACCAGCTATGTTTTATCATCGTATTTTCACACTGACCTGCAACTGATTATACTAAATGATTGTGTATGAGGTCTTCCAGTCATAATCAACAAGTCTTATGATGCAGTGGCTGTGAGCAAGTACATACCCAGCGACGCCACGAGAGAGGACACCAGCTCCCCCTGCGACGGTATCTAACGGTTACTGTTAGTGTAGTTGCTCTTCCAAACAGCATCCCGTAGGAGCGAACCAGTTGCACCTTTATCTGCAGTTAGTTACTCGCACTTTAGATACTTGGGCTATGCGCGGCTGTGTTTATAAAGAGTAGCTCGACGTAGTTACGGGGTCTGCTTTTATGCCATGCAGCTGATAACAACCTGTAGCAATGATCCTTCACTCAAATAGTTTAAGCATTGACCAGAATTGACAGTTAACAACACACACAGAAATAAAAAATAAAACTTAAATGAATAATTTAATAACATTGCTGCCATGTTAACGTCTAAACTGATGCAAACGACAGAGAATTATGTTGAATACTGTTTACTCAAGAAAGGACTTCTCAAATAAACCGGAAGTGGTCCTACGATATTAAGATACAGACATATATTACCCTTATCAAATGCAGTAAAGGTACATTGAGAGTGTTACGAGAATGGTAGCAAAACCCCAAACAAAATAGTGGAAACGAAGTCCATTTCGTAATCACAATATACGAGATATTCACAAGTTCAAAGCAATTCAGAGTTCAACAAAATACTCTACAAATTAACTCACGTGAGATGACAAGTAGAAACTTATACTGTGTCTGTCCTCAGTTGCATAATACAAGCGGAAAAAAGTTAAGAGTCCTATTCTGGAGCACATTCAGAGCTCTCGAAACGTTAAGTCCCTTGAGAAATTAAAGTGTGGTAGCAGCAGTTCACCATCCAGAATGTGTCACCCACTCCGTAGAAAGCACGTGATACCACTGTTAGGTTTGCCTTCTTCCAGTACAAACGTCCAAGTGTCCAGAATCGCTCCCTCGAGCTCTTCATTCGAAAACTCCCAGTCTCCAGTTGACTGCTGTAGTGTTCTCCTGCAGTCTGCTTTTCCATTGGCTGAAGGCCGTACCAACCAAAAATACATCGTTCTTAAGTTCTACAGGCATGATTTAGCTCAACATGACCGCTTCCTGGACTAAACTAATGTATTACAGCAATATTTAAATAGAGAAATGTTATAAATAGTCGGTCACATTCAGATCATTCACTATAATTACAAATACATGTCTCTTCATAAATAAATAAGCTAGTATTCTAGCGCAAGTGTGCTCACGTTAAATGATAACGAATTGCCATTAAATATTGTTTAAACAGTTATTTATACCTTCTCGACAGAACAGTTTTTTTTGGTTCTCTTTTCGGTTGTTGTGTCTGCTAAGGTATACGACTGACCACTTTTTAATCAGCACAGTTCTTTAATATCAACATTTAAATAAAGTTACTGGCAAAATATTAGATAACCGCACAAGTACGTCAAGATATGAGATATTCATGCTGCATTCGTATGGCATGTAATTGTGGAGAATGCGATGTTCTGACAAGCATTTGCATAATAATGAGCTATATAAAACACATCATAAGTCGATAGCTAAATAGATTGAGTGACTTTTTGAGACGATAGCTGTCATGAAATGCTAGCATCTGAGATAACGTTTGTTGAAATTGCATGAAGTGTTTGAAAGTCGTTAACTCAGTGGTTTATTATGAAAGTGTTTAGTCCCTATGAAAGATTAACTTCTGTAGTTTGAAAGATATTTAAAATATTGCTGTGTCAATACTTAGCTTTAATACTTTACTTTAAATCATTATAGATTCTCAAAGAGCTGTTAGAAATCATCTTGCAGCTTGTCGGAAACCACGCAATTTTTGGTGCATCTCCTGCACAAAGGCCATGCGAGCAACAGCTGTCCTAATTCACGGCTTTGGGATTTACCCATTTCCGGCGACACTACTCGTCTTTGTTTCTGGACTTGCCGCACCAGCCACCTAGCTGGACCTGATCATACCGTCACCTGACCTGTCGCATGTGTCCTGAGCCCTGCGCCCACTAGTGTTCAGCTGTACAACTATTTCATCGTACATAATATCAGTACTGGTCAGCCAATTAGATCACCTACATTCGAATAACGTTATATTCCTCCTCCCCCCCCCCCCCAACACACACACATTTGCGTCGTACATGAAAAAAACCTACTTTGTGCCCCACCATCACACATAGAGACATTTCAATTCAGTAGCAGTTTGCTGCAAGTTAGAACACTAACAGGCGCATCCACACCCATTTTCACGAAATCCTAAAACTATTGTACTGTTTGCTACAGGTCTCTTGCAACTTTAAATGCCAGATAGTTCTGCATTCTAAAAACTTTGCTACGTGACTTTTTCTTGTTTCTCCAGTTAATATAAAAAACTACCACACAGGTGAACGTAGAATGTATCCACATGTTCAAATGTTATGTGTAGTGATCCGACTACACACGGCTAACGAAATTAAGACGTAACCTGCTATGTTATCTAGTTCAGTTATGAATATGATCGTGCCTCAGCCCTGCCACTAAATTTTCGCCAAACCACCATAAAACATTGAGTCAATCGTGCCCGTTGCAAATCTGATGTGGTGTGGAAAAAAACACTCTCTGATTTCTACTAACAAAAGTTTGACCGTTTTCCCTAACATTTATCTCAGCATACGCAACTAAGTACGGCACAACTGAATGCACATACAGTTATGATGATGTGGCAATAGGACCTTTACTTCTGAGTGAACACACAGTGCTCAGTCTGACACTTGTTATTGTGTTTACTCGCATCTGCATATATTGTACCAATCGGGTATAAGCAGTAATTGACTGGTGCGTTCAGCTTAATGGCGGGCGCCACAATTCGAACAAATACAATGCCTAAATAATTGGACATTAAAATCACTTACAGAAATTATGGTGCACACATGTTTCACACTCACCAAAGGATACTTAAAATAGCAGGTAGTGGCAGCAGTGCTAAAATTATGATTGAAAGAAATAGGCATAGTGTGGGGCGGCTGGTAGGAATAATGTTGTTATATAAAATGTTTGAATGTAAAAACACTGCATTTCCCGGCCAATTAACCATATGTGGGGCGCCGGGTGGAATAATTGTTGTTTAAAATGTTCCTATTATTTATGTTGTCTTTTGCCGTTCTCAACACTGGCTCTCTAACTACAATAATGGCAACCAGAAAGTGATTAGCAAAACGTGAAGCCTGTAATTAGAATTCCTAGTGCCCACTTCATCTGAGAAACACACTTATAGCTGCAGCTTATAGCTCTGAGAAATTAGGAGATAGTCTGGGATTCATAATCAAATAACGATTTTCTAAAAATTCTCTGTATTCTGAAAGTCACAGATCAAAAACAAAAAAAAAAGAAAAAAAAATCCACACAATCTAACAGAGCCATTCAGAGTCTAATGCGCTGATGCGACTATAACTGTCCAAATTAAATGTTTAAATGAATGCTCGCCATAATTTGATGATTGGGTTCATCAAACGCCACGCTAAATAATGGTAGAATGTCTGTCCCGCGGCGGCACGTGAAAATACGACATACGCAAACTGAAGATAGATCATTAAAGGCATCTCAGAATTAACACTTCACTCGAAAATGATTTCATGGTTACGCGTATCCCGAGTAACTTAATACGGCATCCGAGGCTGTTTGTAGCAATGATACCGACGCGACGCGACGCGACTCCCGACACAGGTGGTGTGCTGTTCAGCGTCTGGAGAGAACTGGGGCCTTCCTTCCTCGCGCAGCGTTCTTATATATAAAGCCGCGATGCGGACGGCTAAGGGAACGCCTGATTAAATCGGCTCTCCCGACTAGCCGCTGGGCTAGTAGTGCACCACTTTAAGTTACCAAATAAATCATAGCTTCGTTTGCTGATGGCAGATGAAGCTCTCAATTTAAATGCGCAATCAGCACACAGGTAAGTAATCATAATAAAAGTTTGACGTGGCTAAGTTAAATATTTTGGGCGAGAGAATTAATTTAATTACACTGCACGCAGTAGACGAGCTCTGAACTTGCCCTTATAGTTTTATAGTTATTCAGTTGAAACTTCTCACATCTTTATGATTATAGCGGATCTCCATTCTACTTAAATTTAAACATCCTAGCCTTATTTATTAGCCTACTTAATCTATCTTGCTTCCTTAATTTTTAAGACAAAAACCAGAAAATTATGAATTTCAACTAAAATCTTAATTTGTGAGATCCAAAGTACTGTTTCTATTAAATTATTATGGAAAAGAAATCTAAATATAAATTTTTAAGTCTCTAGCTCTTTTCTGTTGCGCCAATGATTTTTACAGAAAAACGTCCAAATTTCGAAAATGGTTAAAGTTATCGAACTGATATTCAACACATGTTGATTTAGTATTACTCCTGACATGCTAGAAACGTTTTAGGTTATTTGCTTGATTTTTAAAGTATTGCGAAACATTTATGACGTCAGAGCTAGTTACAGCGGACTGGCTGGCACACAATGGAAAGACTGATGTGAATTTACTACAGCGTGAGTAGGCTGCTTCCCTACAATAGGATTGGAAACAACTACGCTAATGGAGGTCAACTATGTCTGCATTAATAACAATATTTCGCTAAAATGAATTTTAAAGAAGAAGCAAATTAAAGATTAGTTTCTTTGAACAAGTTCCAAATAGAAAGTTTACAATTTTAATAGCTGTTTTAGTCTTTGACAAGACCTACGGCAGCTATCCTTATCCGTTGCGATACAGCTTCCAGGTGCAATGTCATCGGCAGTTTATCGTTGCAGACGACGTGTTGAAATTAGCTACGTCGTGTGTAGATGCTGCAGATGAATTATCTCATGTGGAATTTTATTTTCCACTCAGTGAAGATTTCATCAATGATGTATTATAGGCCACTGGATAGTTGGATGTTGTTACAGTTGTTACCAACATTCAGCTTTGCAAGAGTGATTTATTACGTCTCTCATGCACAACGCTGAAGTAGCACAGTTCAGTAGAGGGGTTTGAAGTTATTTAGATCATGGGAGTACAGTCTGTTCGTTTACAACGCGAATAACGCGACTGCGAATTCGTCACTGTTGGCAGTAACATGAACACTCATAATAAACAGTTTCTATACGCCTGTGATACAATTGACGGTTCATGCACACAGTAGTCAGCGACGGCGCGAATATGTATTGCAAGTACAAAGTATTTAAAATGTACATGGCAGAGTCACAGTGAAAACAGTTCTTGCCAGAACACCGTAACTACAACGTCGCCTGTCCATAGCCATATTGTCGTAGTTACGCGACACAATCGTTTGGCGGTTTTACAAGTCCAACTTCTCTGTCCGTTGTAAACGTTTTTACATTCCATTACAGGAAGGGGCAGAAATGTATCTCATAGTTAATCAGTTTCGTTCGCATGGATTATTTCATGACACAACATAGTCCGCACACTTTTTAACCTCCACCGGCCGGTGTGACCGAGCGGTTCTAGGCCCTTCAGTCTGGAACCGTGCGACCGCCATGGTCGCAGGTTCGAATCCTGCCTCGGGCATGGATGTGTGTGATGTCCTTAGGTTAGTTAGGTTTAAGTAGTTCTAAGTTGTAGGGGACTGATGACCTCAGATGTCAAGTCCCATAGTGCTCAGAGCCATTTGAACCATTTTTTTAACCTCCTTCCGCCTTCTCGGTACAAAAGATGCGTGCCACATACGCTCTACTCACTCTTTTCGACCATCGCAATCGATATTCTGATCGCTCTAACTCTGTTTGTTCAAAAATGGCTCTGAGCACTACGGGACTCAACTGCTGAGGTCATTAGTTCCCTAGAACTTAGAACTAGTTAAACCTAACTAACCTAAGGACATCACACACATCCATGCCCGAGGCAGGATTCGAACCTGCGACCGTAGCGGTCTTGCGGCTGCAGACTGCAGCGCCTTTAACCGCACGGCCACTTCGGCCGGCAACTCTGTTTGTACAATATCTCGGTATACAAATAACTTAACAAAGTCATTCCAATCAAAATTTATGCAATAAATGGTAAATGGAGACTCAAATTATTTTACGTATTCAATAGACAAGAAAACCTAATCACTAATGTCCAAATGGGAAATAATATTAGTTGCATGTTATTATTTTCAACAAACAGTTACTCATTACATTATAGAGCAAATAAACACTATGCTATATCACCAGAAATTCAGGTGCAACTACGAAAAAACAAAGCAAGAAAGAAAACAGAAAAAAACCTCTTATGTAGGTGGCCACTAGCGATGTCTTCACAGATACAAAGTAGGTATATTGTAGACAGACGGTCCCATTGTAAAGCGGTAGCATTAAGCGGCCCTTTCACACGCAGTACTGTCGGCACAGTATGTGAGGCGGATTGATAAGTTTGGTAAAAAAGCAAAAAAAAAAAAGTGTGTTTCGTTAAGAAGTCACCTAATTTCTCGACGTAGTCTCTTTTGAGGAATATACACTTACTCCAGCGATCCTCTAGCTTTCGCATCGGAAAAGTAGGTTGTATCAAACTCTGCAAAAAACACGTTGACTGCAAGTATCACTTCCTCATTTAATGAAAATTTCTTCTCAGGAAGTCAAAGATTCAAATCAGGGAATACTTGGGGCTAAGTCTGATGAATAGTGTAGATGAGAAACCAATTCAGAGCTCAGTTCATGCACTTACGCCATTGTTATCGATGATGTGTCGAATGTGCATTATCTTGGCGCAGAGCACTTGTTTGCGTGCCAACGTTGGTCTTTTTTCAGTCAACGCATGTTTCAAACGATCCAGTAATGGAGTACAATAGCGTCCAGTAATGTTTCCGCTTTTTCCAGCCAATCTACGAGGATTATCGTTGGAAATCCCCAAAAAACAGTGGCCATCACCTTATCAGCTGACAAAATGGTCTTTGCCTTCTTCAGTGCACTTTCAACAACGTTTGTATATTGTTTTGACTGTCGTTTTGACTGGTGTGTAGTAATGGATCTAGGATTCATCAACAGTCAGAAATCAGTGCAATAAGTATTGCGCATTCCGATTAAACATAGCCACACAGCTTCTTCATAGCCAATTCTCCGTGCAGGATATTACGTAATAGCTCAGTTGAGGTGCCTACAATTTCAACAACTTCTCAAATTTTTATTCGGTGACTGTGGCTTTCTTTGTGGTGATCTCAAGTGGACAGCCGCGGCGCACTTCGTACTCGATGCTTGTCTGACCACGTTTAAATTCACAAATACAAAATTAAATGGTCTTCAGTGATGCTGCAGAGCCTACGCGGAATTTATCCAGTTCTGTTTTGATTTGTGCGGCAGTCTAGGTCTTCAAATGAAAATTCTTAATAACAGCACGAAACTCGGTGTTCTCCATTTTCAATCGCAGTCGACACACCGATTCAAACGGCTGTCAACGATGAACTGTACGCTGTAAACTGTTGAAATTCCTTATGTGTTCCTTGATTTGGGCATGTGAGGGGCCCTTTTGTATATCTGCTTTTTGATAGACACAGTTTCACAACACTTTTGAGTTTTATCTTGTAATAAAACTGCTTCGTTTCCTCCACCACTCCCTCTTCTTCGCATTCGGGAGGACGACGGTTCAATCCCGTCTCCGGCCATCCTGATTGAGGTTTTCCGTGATTTCCCTAAATCGTTTCAGGCAAATGCCGGGATGGTTCCTTTGAAAGGGCACGGCCGATTTCCTTCCCAATCCTTCCCTAACCCGAGCTTGCGCTCCGTCTCTAATGACCTAGTTCTCGACGGGACGTTAAACACTAACCACCACCACCACTCCCTCTTCTACAGAACTAATATCAGTTGCATACCACTCTTCCTCCCCTTCCCTCAGTACTTCGCTAGCGGAAATCCTGGGTAATCTCTTGGCTCTGTGAATAAATCTCGCACTGGGATTCAAATTATTGTAGTAGCGTAGTAAGAAAATTTTTATGACACTGTCTTGCACTTCTGGCAGCGTTTAAAACCAAACAGTACATAACCGCTGGATATTTCGATTGCTGCGTTGACTGCAAGTCTACCGCATAAGTAGATCAACTGGCTATAGTAGCTCTACTGGCTGGTGCCTGCAAGCGCGCTATTGCCGCACTTCTTTCTTGTCTCGCGTAGGGCTCTCCCTCCAACATTCGAAAATGGCAACGCTGAGCGTCCGCAGTTGGGTAGTTCGAGCGCCAGTAGAGGAAAAAAAAGGCTCTGAGCACTATGGGACTTAACTTCTAAGATCATCAGTCCCCTAGAACTTAGAACTACCTAAACCTAACTAACCTAAGGACATCACACACATCCATGCCCGAGGCAGGATTCCAAACCGTAGCGGTCGCGCGGTTCCAGACTGTAGCGCCTAGAACCGCTCGGCCACCACGGCCGGCGCCAGTAGAGCATCAGTAGTGAGATGGTGTGCAGATTTTAGCGCAGTTCTTGTTTTCATTCGTTACTGAGTGATGTTTTTAGTTTCAGCATTTTTTCTACGTTCATATGCGACAAATCTTCCGAAAGGAGAAAACCGAATTTCGGAAACCGTTTACCACTGTTGTGTTTACTTGTTATAGTCTGAAGCGGATTCGCTATCCCGTTTAAATATGGCGTCTAGAAAACAGCTATTCCGGTTTACGATTCAGTCAACACAATGTCATTTCTCTTCGCTTAAATATTAGAAGTAGACAGCTTAATGTTCAGTCCAATATTTCTGCTTCTCCATCGCTGCACAGTAAACCCATATCAACCTAATATTCTGAAAACAAGACGTAACCTGACAACCAAGCATATTTCAAAAACGGTTATGCGTTTACATGGGAGTGAAAATCGATTGCGCAAGTGGAAAACCGGCAGCTAGAAATGGATTTCCAGAATCGATTCTGGAATGTTTACATGACCACTCAGAAGTGGTATTGTGAAATCGGTTTACGAAACCCGGTTTTGGGAGCTCCATGCAGACATAGTGTTTGACCTGAAGTGAAGAGATGTGTCGTGTATTTGTGCAATTTATTTATTGAGTGAAAGTGTTTGTGTAACATGAAAAAGGAAAAACAGGAAAAAAGAGAGATTTTCCCTGTGCCATGTAGGTCGAGTTTCCAAACAACTCCAACGAGGCGCACTTTGACAGCAGGAAAAAGGCAAAGCAAATCCATAAGCCACGGCGCCTAGAAATGTTTAAAACATTGTGTACACGATGATGGTAAGGGTTAGCATCCAGATGCACGCTAGCTAGGAAATATTTGCAGATGGTAAGACATGATATCAAGAAATGCCGTGATACGTTACCGAAAAAAAAACAATCATTGTTAGATAACCTTGCTACCGTACGGGCTACTTGTGCTGCAGCTTGTGGCGTTGGTTTAAGAATTATCGATCGCGCTATCGCAAGAGAAAATTCCCAACGTTCAATTCTCCAGCGGAAAATAGTAAACAACACAGTTCTTTAATCAAATCAAACCGTGGACGGTGAGACACCTTTTACTTCAGTGCTCCTATTTTAATCCGCTAGCCGGCCGAAGTGGCCGTGCGGTTAAAGGCGCTGCAGTCTGGAACCGCAAGACCGCTACGGTCGCAGGTTCGAATCCTGCCTCGGGCGTGGATGTTTGTGATGTCCTTAGGTTAGTTAGGTTTAACTAGTTCTAAGTTCTAGGGGACTAATGACCTCAGCAGTTGAGTCCCATAGTGCTCAGAACCATTTTTTTTTTTAATCCGCTACGCGCCCGGTTACAGCTGACGCCCGATATATCTTCCCTTCTAGCAGATGACACGCGCTCAGCCGATCGCGTCCTTGAGTTTATCAGTGTCAGTGAGATGACGTCAGTCATTTGAAGCTCTTCTTTGGGGACAACAACCCCCTCCCCCTTCAATAGTAATTTTCTGAGATTTCCTTCCTTGAATTTTACTGGATATTCTAGACCTGCAACGATGTTGGAATTAAATACAAGCATCAGAATGGCGTTAGACAATTTCTATTTGAACGCAATGGCGTAGTGGCGTCCAGAATTAAATTTTTGCGGTCGATGAATTCGTTGCATACGTCAGGTGATATGCGACCTGTATTCTGTTTGGATGAAACTTGGGTTACTCAGGACCATTCACTACGGTACATATGGCAGAATTCGAGCAAAAGTTGTTGTTGTTGTTGTTGTTGTCTTCAGTCCTGAGCTCTTTGCTCAGGACTGCTCTTTGATGCAGCTCTCCATGCTACTCTATCCTGTGCAAGCTTCTTCATCTCCCAGTACCTACTGCAACCTACATCCTTCTGAATCTGCTTAGTGTATTGATCTCTTGGTCTCCCTCTACGATTTTTACCCTCCACGCTGCCCTCCAATGCTAAATTTGTGATCCCTTGATGCCTCAAAACATGTCCTACCAACCGATCCCTTCTTCTAGTCAAGTTGTGCCACAAACTTATCTTCTCCCCAATCCTATTCAATACCTCCTCATTAGTTACGTGATCTACCCACCTTATCTTCAGTATTCTTCTGTAGCACCACATTTCGAAAGCTTCTATTCTCTTCTTGTCCAAACTGATTATCGTCCATGTTTCACTTCCATACATGGCTACACTCCATACAAATACTTTCAGAAACGACTTCCTGACACTTAAATCTATACTAGATGTTAACAAATTTCTCTTCTTCAGAAACGATTTCCTTGCCATTGCCAGTCTACATTTTATATCCTCTCTACTTCGACCATCATCAGTTATTTTACTCCCTAAATAGCAAAACTCCTTTACTACTTTAAGTGTCTCATTTACTAATCTAATCCCCTCAGCATCACCCGATTTAATTTGACTACATTCCATTATCCTCGTTTTGCTTTTGTTGATGTTCATCTTATATCCTCCTTTCAAGACACTGTCCATTCCGTTCAACTGCTCTTCCAAGTCCTTTACTGTCTCTGACAGAATTACAATGTCATCGGCGAACCTCAAAGTTTTTATTTCTTCTCCATGAATTTTAATACCTACTCCGAATTTTTCTTTTGTTTCCTTTACTGCTTGCTCAATATACAGATTGAATAGCATCGGGGAGAGGCTACAACCCTGTCTCACTCCTTTCCCAACCACTGCTTGTAGGGGCCTTAAATTACCTGTCGGGAAAGGGGACAGACTAACTGTTGTTCTGGAAGGACTGGTTCTCTTTAGACAAAAGTAAATTAGTTTAAGCTTGTAGCAAAACAACTATCAAATGCTTGTGAGTCACGTTCTGGTAACAGCGCAATTACATCCAGCCGCCAATATGCCTGACCAGACCAGTAGTTTCAGTGTACAATACAGCTATGCCTAATAAACCACTGTAATGTTCCTCGCTATATTTCAATTGGTTACTTTATTTTACTCACAAGCACATCTTCATTATCTGTCAATGATGGCTAGTGTACCAGAATATACACCCACTTTCAGATGGCAGGTGGAAAGAACAATTGTCGGTAGGGTTTCGTAGAAGCCCTAATTAGTGTGAAAGTTGTGATTCTTGAGTTTCTCCCGGCGTATTTGATAATCAAAATATCCACGGGTGTACTGCCGGTCTACAGTGTCCAACGGACACAATATTTCGGCGATCATACATGTCGCCATCATCAGGTGAACTGACGGACTGAGCTCCTGTGAACGTGCCGGCACGGAGATCCCAGTTCCCCCTGAGCAACCATAGTGTACGGATCTCCGTGCCGGCACGTTCACAGGAGCTCAGTCCGTCAGTTCACCTGATGATGGCGACATGTATGATCGCCGAAATATTGTGCCCGTTGGACACTGTAGACCGGCAGTACACCCGTGGATATTTTGAGTGTGAAAGTTGTTGTGTTCTTTAGCACTAAGCCTGGGTTGATGCTGCTCTCCCTACCGGTCTAACCTGTGGAAATCTCTTCGCATCTTCTACATCCATTTGAAAATGCTTCCTATATTCAAGCACTGGTCTCGCTGTATAATTTTTACCCGCGACACTTCACTCCATTACCAATTTAGCTATTAATTAGCGTCTTAAGACGTATTTGGATAGCTCTCAGTCGGCTCAGACAAGGCTCAGAGGTTCGAACCCAGGTCGGGCACACTGTTTTAATTTGCCAGGAAATTTCAAATAAACGCACACTCCGCTGCAGAGTGCAAATTCGTTCTGGAAACAACCCCTCATGCAATGGCTAAACCATGTCTCCACAAAATCCTTTCCACAAGGAGTGCTAATCCCATAAGATATGCAGGAGAACTTTTATGAGATATGAGATAAAGTACTGCAAGTGAAGCTGTGGGGCGACTCGTGACTCATGCTTGGATAGCTTAGTCGGTAAGGAACATGTCCGTGGAAGAGATAGGTCCAAGGTTCGAGTCGCGACCTGGCACAGAGGTTTAATCTGCAACGAAGTTCCACGTTTTCATTGTTTGCCGTACGTTTGACTAAGTTTCTCTGTATAATGTGCGTAATCGGTGCCATTTGTGTATCGGTGTTGTGTTCTCCATGTTCTGTGTGACATATCTGGGCTGTATGGACCCAATGGACAATAGCTGCACAGTAATTCTAAAAAAAAAAAAGGTTCAAATGGCTCTGAGCACTATGGGACTTAACTTCTGAGGTCATCAGTCCACTAGAACTTATAGAACTTAGAACTACTTAAACCTAACTAACCTACGGACATCACACACATCCATGCCCGAGGCAGGATTCGAACCTGCGACGGTAGCAGCCGCGCGGTTCCTGACTGAAGCGCCTAGAACCGCTCGGCCACTCCGGCCGGCAGTAATTCTAACGTGGGAAATACACTACTGTTTGTGAAAATTGCAATACCCATATTTAACAGTCTGTATCACTCCAGAATCGGAAGATGTGTAGAACAGTGGAATCATAATAAGTGATTAAGGTATCAGACTGATGGCGTGCACATAGGCCCAGAAGTGCCCCCTTCTGTGTGTCCAGACAGGGCAGTGTTACGTCACGTCCAGTCTGTGCAATTCTGTCAAAGTGGAAACGTGTAGGCAATTTTCAGTATGCACCATCAGTGTCAATGGATGCAATATCAGCATGTGAGACACTTCAAGTGGGCCAGAATGATGGGTCTCTGGAAAACGAGTTTGTCGTACCGTGACAATGCATCTCGTACAGGGCATGCTAGTGTGACAGTGACGCGTTTGTGGAACCAATAAATAGAGGAAGGTCGGCAGACAGCAACAAGTGGGTACTGGACCACACAATATGACCATAATGCGGGATGACCACCGTCTTGTTTGTGTGATCATAACTGACAGAAGAGCTTAATCCACATCGTCCAGAAAGCAGAAACACCTCCGACTTATATGGGCAAGTAAATGCCATCATGCCATCACTGGCGCGCTGAAAAGCGGAATTTAGTGTTTTCAGAGGAGTCCCGATTCAAATTGTCTTACAGTTATGGTAGCCCATATCTCAAATGCTACCGCGTCGACAGGTATCTGGCAGACTGAATTGTTGAGCAGCATAGCTGGCAGACACCAAATGTATTGAGGGCAATCTGAACAGCAACCGCTACGTCAGAGGGTCTTACAGCCCGACACACTGCCACTTCTGCAAGCCGCTCCACGTGCCATGTTGCAACAGAACAAAGCCTGAGCACGTGAGGCGAGAAATGTGCAAGCCTTTTTCAAAGAAAAGAATGACGTGTACGACTGATTCGTTGGCCTGCACGTACGCTGACGTGTCGTCCATCAAACATCTCTAGGATATGTTCGTTCAGCAGCTTGTTTCTTTTGGTCGTCATGCAACCAGTGCCGATGCTTTATGGCTGCTCCTACAAACTACGTGGTAGTGTGTGCCCCAAAAACATATCCAGGTCTTCTTTGGATCCACCCAACGAGGTCTAAAGGCTCTGACTGCAGCGTGTGGCAGTTTCAAAACACATTGAGTTCTGGCACTCAAACAGCATGTACAGTTCTGTAATTATAATCGTTTGTGTACTGTCATGTCCCTAATCTATGGAATGAATTTGTTATCACATGTCTCCTTCTTGCTGTACGAATTTTCACGAAGACTTATGTATTAACCTAAAGAATGTAACATAATTCTTCCTTATCCATAGAGTACGCGAGTTTACCCTACTTGAATTGGGTGCTGACAAACAAATACCCTACCTAACAACCTAGATTCCGGCCAACCCGGAATCGCTAATCATAAAATGGCAACCCAGCACACGAAGCTACGTACAAGACGGCGTCTAAAACGCGAATGGCGGGCCTGGCTGGTGGCAGCTGGGGAGAGAGTGTCCGCAAAGTAACAACAGCTGTTGTTCACTGTTTGCATTTGAAGGTCAGAAGGAAACAAGTGACACTGAGGTCTGGGGAGCATGTACTAATAGTATATTTGCTAGTACACAGCCCGCAATAGGCACGTAATCCAGATTCGACATGAACATCTACCAAAAACTTTAACCAGTTGCAAATTTTGGATTACTTCAGTATTTAAACAATAATGGTATATACACTATGTGATCAAAAGTATCCGGACACCTCCAAAACCATACTTTTTCATATTAGGCGCATTGTGCTGAACCTACTGCCACGTACTCCATATCAGCGACCTCAGTAGGCAAAGCATCGTGACAAAGGAGAATGGGGCCCTCCGCGGAACTTACGGACTTCGAACGTCGTCAGGTGATTGGATGTCACTTGTGTCATACGTCTGTACTAGAGATTTACACACTCCTAAACATCCATAGGTCCACTGTTTGGGATGTGATAGTGAAGTGGAAACGTGAAGGGACTCGTACAGCACAAAAGTGTACAGGCCGGCCTCATCTGTTGACTGACAGAGACCGCCGACAGTTGAAGAGGGTCATAATGTGTAATAGACAGACTTCTATCCAGACCATCACACAGGAATTCCAAACTGCATCAGGATCCACTGCAAGTACTATGACAGTTAGGCGGGAGGTAATAAATCCTGGATTTCATGGTCGAGTGGCTGCTCATAAGTCATACATCACGCCGGCAAATATCAAACGACGCCTCGCTTGGGGTAAGGAGCGCAAACATTGGGCGATTGAACAGTGAAAGAAACGTTGTGTGGAGTGACGAATCATAGTACACAATGTGGCGATCCGATGGCAGGGTGTGGGTATGTGCGAATGTCCGGTGGACGTCATCTGCCAGCGTGTGTAGTGCTAACAGTAAAATTCGGAGGTGGTGGTGTTATGGTGTGGTCGTGTTTTTCATGGAGGGGGCTTGAACCCCTTGTTGTTTTGCGTGGCACTCTAACAGCACAGGCTTACATTGATGTTTTAAGCACCTTCTTGCTTCCCACTGTTGAACAGCAATTCGGAGATGGCTATTGCATCTTTCAACACGATCGAGCACCTGTTCATAATGCACGGCCTGTGGCGGGGTGGTTACATGACAATAACATCCCTGTAATGGACTGGCTTGCACAGAGTCCTTACCTGAATTCTACAGAACGCCTTTGGGATCTTTTGGAACGCTGACTTCGTGCCAGGGCTCACCGACCGACATAGATACCTCTCCTCAGTTCAGCACTCCGTGAAGAATGGTGAAATTCTCGAAGATACCTCCAGCGCCTCCCAGCGTTAGCGATGGAGGGCGCCACGATCTTGTAAGTCATTTTCAGTCAGGTGTTCGGATACTTTTGATCATATAGTGTACCATACAACTATAACTCTTACAAAAAAATTTGAAAGTGATGTGGATTTTATGTGAAGCCGTAACTGCAGGGGGACCAAAACAGATTAACATCACGAAGTATTTGGACTAGTGTTGCCAGATGTCCTTATTTTCATGGGCTGTCCCAGTTTTAGTGTTTTTATGACCCCTCCAGCGTAATGGCTTATGGTGGACGCCAAATTTCCCGACTTTTGAACACGGCTACCAATTAGAAATATAATGCGTATTCACTTCACAAAAGAGTTGAGCGTGTTAAAGTTCCGAAATGAATTTCTGGATGTGTCGGTCGGGATAACCAAGAAAGTTAGAATACGGGGCGCCAGGAAGTGGGTGTCAGCTGACGAACTAAAGGGAAGCCTGTTCACATGCCAGAACTTGTAATACTTGTGAGGGACGCCAAGTATAATGCGATGGGAGTTTTTTTTTCTCGAAAAAAATGTGCAATTTTTTGTGGGGCATCGTGGAATATTCCTGCTTCAGCCACTAAATTTTCATGAAGTTCCGATAGGTGGCGGCTCTATACGTAGCCTTCAAAATGGCGTCTGTAATGGAGGGGCGTTTCAAGCAGAGACCTGCCATTGCGTTTCTTTTGGCGGAAAACCAGAGCGTCGCAAATAATCATAGGAGCCTGCAGAACGTTTACAGACACGTGGCAGTGAACAAAAGCACGTGAGTTGTTGGGCGAGACGCCTGTTATCATCGCAACAAGGTCGGACAAACCTGTCTGATCTTCGGCGTGACAACCGGCCGCACACAGCTGTGACTCCTGCAATGTTGGAACGAGCAGAGACTCTCATTCGTAGTGATTAACGTATCACAAGCAAACACCTCGCTGCTCAAGTGGACGTCTCTGCTGACACACTCGTCCACCAGCTGGGGTACTCAAAGGTGTCTTCCTCACCGCCTAACAAAGCACAATGGACAGCAACTAGCTGTGCGGACATGGCTGCGCATTACGAGGCTGATCGTGACAATTTTTTGTCGACCATCGTCACAGGCGATGAAATACGGGTTCGTCAACTGGAACAGGAAACAAAACGGCAATCCATGGAGTAGCGCCACACCAGCTTTTCTCCGAAGAAAAAGTTCGCCGCAGCCTCAGCCAATAAAGTAATGCCGTCGGTCTACTGGACCTCTGAGGGGGTTATTCTGTATTATATTCTCCCTCGTGATGCAACGATCAACTCGGAAGTGTATTGTGCTACCACAAGGAAACTGAAGAAGCAGCATCAACGTGTTCGTCGAAACAAAAATGCAAATGAAGTTCTCCTTCTCCATGACAACACAACGCCTCAGACAAGTTTGCCCACGCGAGAGGAGCTCACAAAACTTCTTTGGACTGTTTCTCCTCATCCGACCTACGTCCCGGATCTCGCACCTTCCAATTTCCATCTATTCGGGCCAGTGAAAGGTGCACTGCACGGGAAGCAGTAAGTGGATCATGTGGAGGTTACTGATGCACCAAGACGTTGGCTCCGAAGTCGACCAGTAGAGTGGTACCTCGAGGGCATACAGGCCCTCCCAGTGAAGTGGCTTAAGGCCATCGCATTGAACGGGCATTGTTTTCAAAAATAGGGTTCTGTAGCCAAAAAAGTTGGGAATGATATGGTGTGCTGGAATCCTGGACAAAATCAACCTGCTTTCAGAAAAAAGAATGTGTTGCATTTCTTGTTGAGCACCTCTCGTATTCTGTTTAAACTATTTCCTCACACAGGGCAATGGGAAGTGTGACAAGTTTGTAGTAGCTGTTTTCCTGAATGATGCAAATTGTAACCCTCGTATAATACACGGCAGGTACCTGAATGAAGAAAAACGAGGTGCGACAATATACATGCTATATTTGTGAATGTAACATCCACGCCCACTTTTTCTTGCACAGCTGGAGGCAACTAGATTACCTCTGCTATTGTAAATCTTTGGTGTGACGTCACATGTGCTGGACTGCTGTTGAAGTTGCTCGTCAATATTTTATATATTTTTAATCTTCAGTTACTTATTTTAAAGTTTGTGTTAATATTTTCTGTAAAAGTAACATATTAGTTGATTGCCATTAATCTCAGTGTTTCATCCTGTGTTACTGACTCGAGTGGTCTGTTATTCGTGAGTGTGCTTAAGTCGTTCGTCCAACCCTCGCGCCTCAGTAGTGTGTTTACATTTTGCAGCGTGCAGTTGCAGCTGTAGCGGGCATAAAGCTACGTACCGAAAAAGTTATTAAATTTAATAATTTTTAGCGGTGTGTCGTGCTATTTGTGGCGAAATAACGATTTAATAAAGTTTTGGAAACGTTCACTCACTGTATTTTTTTTTAGAGTTTCTGTGCTTTCAGAAAATTTCGTGCTTTAGTTGTCAGCTGACGTTTCTACTGTTTCTAGTGAAATATTTCAGTAAAATTTTCATTCAATGTTTTAACTTCGTTGAGCGTTCCAGTGGAGGCTTGAATTTTTGGTTTTAGCTTTTTTGTGAAGTTTTGTTGGTACTGGAATTTGCTGCAGTGTAGTAGTGTTAGTACAAGTAGTTGCTTTCTTAGTAGACAGAGAATTTAGAGACCGCTATTATTAGTTCTATAAGTAGTTCTTCTGGTGTAACTGAACGTAGACGTATAGTTTTTTTTCAGTAACTGTAAAAATTTTACCATGAGTGAGAAGTGTGGGCTATGTTGTAGGTTTGTGACTAGTGGATTACGGTGTGGGTTTTGTTCGAAGTATTTTCATTGGGGAGGGGGATGCAGTGGGGAAGCCAGTGGGCATTCTAGTGAGACCCTCTCGTGGGAATGCAGAATCTGTAGTAGAAATAAGTTAATAGAGGAGCAGGAGCATAAGATCTGTGCCCTTCAGGTGCAGTTACAACGCGCCAAAAAGGAACTAGATAGGTTGAGGAGGATGAAGTGTGGTGGGGAATGGGAACTGGCAGTTGGCAAGAAGGCAATAAAAATAAAACGATTTATATTTTTTCTCCTGATATATAATCCTCTCTATAATAAATAACCAAAGAAGAAATATATATAACAAAAGGCATAAAAATAAGAGACATCCAATCCAAAATTAAAGTCATAACAACCATAGAAACATTTAAATTAAAGAGTTCTCATTCAACAAAAACTCTATAATCAATTATTAAATAATAAATACCTAAAATAAAAATTTAGTTCTAGAAAAAAATAAGGAAAAAAACTCAAAGAACAAATAGAAAATAAATTCATGGCCTAAGATGAAAAATTCATATCATTGATTCCACAAAACAACATTTTTAATTAAAATACTTAAGCAACCTAAACAAAAAAATATTCACCCTTTAAACAAATAATATTTAAAGGCAATCAATGTAAAAGTAAAAGATGATATTCACGAAAATAACCAAGAGAACAAGTGTAAACACCAGAATAATAATTACCATGCTGAGAATAAGAATACATATATAAAGTATAAACAGCTCTAAAAAAAGACAAAAAACTTAAAGCAAAAAATCTAAAAGAAGATCAAGACATAATTCTATTTAATAATCTAAGTTCACCTAATAAATTTAAAGAAGGAGGAGCAGCTATATTAGATGATCTCAAAAGAAATCATCATAAAGCTATTCTTGATATCAAATTAATCATACCTTTGTTAATTAATAGTCTTCGTCTACCTAAACGTTCATAAATAATATTAGATAAACAAAATAAACCAGAAGAACATAAACCATGACCAACTATTAAAGAAAGAGAACCTATACAACCTCATCAATTTATAGTCATTAATCCTCCAATAACCATTCTTATATGAGCAACAGAAGAATATGCAATTAAAGACTTTAAATCAACCTGACGAAAATAAATAAATCTTACAATAACCCCACCAGATAAACCTAAAGACAATCAAAAATAATTATACTTTAAACCCAAATAAGAAATAACCTTCATAACACGAAAAATACCATAACCACCTAACTTTAATAAAACACCAGGAAGAATCATTCTACCTGAAATAGGGGCCTCAACATGAGCCTTAGGAAGCCATAAATGAACCAAAAACATTGGCATCTTAACTAAAAAAGCAAGAATTATAAACACATAAAATATAAAATAATAAGAACCAAAATCAACCAATAAAGGAAAATATAAAGTATTAGAAAAATCATAAACCTTAAATAATACTAATAATAAAGGCAATCTAGCAACCAGAGTATAAAAAATTAAATAAACACCAGCCTGTAAACGTTCAGGTTGATAACCTCAACCCAAAATCTAAAGTAAAGTAGGAACTAATCTAGCCTCAAAAAAAAAAATGTAAAAAGAAAGAAGACTCAATCTAGCAAATGAACAATAAAGCATAATCATTAAAATCAAGACCATAAAAACAAAAAAATTAGAATGATAAGAACTTGAATAAACTGAACCTCTAGCAGTAATTATTAAAGAACAAATTCAAAAACTAAGCAAAATCAAACTAAAAGAAAAATAATCAATACCAAAATAATACCTAATTATATTCAAATCTGCATATGAATAAACACAAATTATAAAAACAAAACTAGACAGAAATATTAAAGAATGAACCAACCATCAACAATTATTAACCAAACAAAGAGGTATCAAAAAAATAGTTATAAATAAATACTTTAACATAAAGATAAGCCAAAAGAATTAAAAAAATCATTTCCATGAGAACAAATTATTGAAACTAAGATAGAAAGACCTAAAGCACCTTCACAAACAGAAAAAACCAAAAAAACAACAGGAAAAAAATAATCATAATCAAACTCAATAAGAAAAACAATAACTAATATAAATAAAGAAAGAACAATATATTCTAATCTCAAAAGAACCATTAATAAATGCTTACGTTTAGAAAAAACACATAAACACCAGCAAAATAAACTAATAAAGACGTAAAGACAGAGAATATAAACATTAGTTTTAATAGTTTAAAAAAAACGCCGGTCTTGTAAACCGGAAATAAGTCCAGCCCCCACTTTTAAAACTTCAGAGATGAAAAAGATTTCCATCATCGGTCCCCAAAACCGATATTTTTAATAAACTAACCCCTGAAATGATCAAAATAATAATTATATCACTATCAAACGTAATAAATATTAATTTTATTAAATTAAGACATCCAATATCAATAATACTCTTCATTATTCTACAAACCTTTTTAGTTGGACTAATAACAGGAACAATAATGGAAAGATATTGATTATCATATATTTTATTTTTAACGTTTCTTGGTGGTATATTAGTACTATTTATTTACATTACGAGAATTGCATCAAATGAAATATTTCAACCCAAATCAATTACGATAATTATTACTTTAACAATATGAGTATTGATTATATCAACATTAATTATTTTAGATATAACAATATTTATAGACTTTTTCAAGAATACTGAAACTATAAATATTGTTAATTCAATCAATTATCAAGAAATAACAATATCTTTAGAAAAACTATATAATAGACCAACATTCATTATCACAATAATAATAATAATTTATTTATTTTTAGCACTATTAGCAGTTGTTAAAATCACTAATATTAATCAGGGGCCTATTCGTAAAATAAGATAATCTACTAATGAATAAACCCTTACAATTAAGACATCCTTTAATTAAAATCATTAATAACTCTTTAGTTGACTTACCTGCACCAACAAATATTTCATTTTGATGAAATTTTGGGTCCCTACTAGGGTTATGTTTGGTAATTCAAATTGTAACTGGACTATTTTTAGCTATACATTATACATCAAATATTGAAATAGCATTTAGTAGTGTAGTTCACATCTGCCAAGACGTAAATAATGGTTGAATTATTCGAACCTTACATGCAAATGGAGCTTCTATATTTTTTATTTGTATTTATTTGCATGTAGGACGAGGAATTTACTACGGATCTTACATATACATACACACCTGAATAATTGGTACAGTAATCCTATTCTCAGTTATAGCAACCGCATTTATAGGATACGTTTTACCTTGAGGTCAAATATCATTTTGAGGTGCGACAGTAATTACTAATTTATTATCAGCAATTCCATATTTAGGAACAGATTTAGTTCAATGAGTGTGAGGAGGGTTTGCTGTTGATAACGCAACATTAAATAGATTCTTTACATTCCATTTTGTACTACCATTTATTATTGCTGCAATGGCAGTAATTCATTTATTCTTCCTCCACCAAACAGGGTCTAATAACCCTTTAGGTCTAAATGGAGATATTGAAAAAATTCCGTTTCACCCATACTTTACTTTCAAGGATTCTAGTACATTTGTATTAATAACATCATTATTAATTATATTGTGCTTGATTAATCCCTACCTCCTAGGAGATCCAGATAATTTTGTACCTGCTAACCCATTAGTAACCCCCGTTCATATTCAACCAGAATGATATTTCTTATTTGCATATGCAATTCTACAATCAATCCCTAATAAGCTAGGAGGTGTTATTGCATTATTCTTATCAATTAGAATCTTAATAATTTTACAATTTTATAATAAAACACCATTCCGAGGTATTCAATTCCATCCTATTAATCAGATTTTATTCTGAATTATAGTAGTTGTTGTATGTTTATTAACATGAATTGGTAAACGACCTGTTGAAGAACGTTATATTATAACAGGACAAATCTTAACAATTATCTACTTCTTAATTAATGTCCATGTTGCAAACGCATGAGATAAAATTATTAAGGAATAATAAGTTAATTAGCTTAGGAAAAGCATATGTTTTGAAAACATAAAACTAGAAGTTTAACTCTTCTATTAACTTTTCTTAAAAAATTTCACTAAATAAATGAAATAAATAAAATCTTTAAACCAACAAAGAAAATAAAAAAATTCAAAGATAAAGGCAAAAAACTTTTTCAAGCTAAGTACATTAACTTATCATATCGAAAACGTGGTAATGTATCCCGAACTCAAATAAAACCAAAGGACATAATAGCAAGCTTAATAAAAAATATAAAAGAATAAAAATCACCGCCTAAAAAAATTAAAGATAATAATATTCTTATAAAAACAATTCTAGTATACTCAGCTAAAAAAATTAGAGTAAACCCGCCTGCACCATATTCAATATTAAAACCTGAAACTAACTCAGATTCACCTTCGGCAAAGTCAAAAGGAGTACGGTTAGTTTCAGCTAAACAAGAAGCAAAACAAGCTAAAGCTAAAGGAAAAGAAATAATAATAAATGAACAATAAAGCTGATAATTTATAAAATCAAAAATGTAAAACCTACCAATTAAAATAATTAAAGATAATAAAATCAAAGCCAAACTAACTTTATATGAAATCGTTTGAGCAACAGAACGAAGAGAACCTAGTAAAGAATAATTTGAATTAGAAGACCAACCAGCAATTATAACAGTATAAACACCTAATCTAGTACAACATAAAAAAACAAAAATCCATAAGAAAAAGAACATATATAAGTTAAGTAAGGGAAAATCACTCAAACAGGCAAGGAAATTATTAAATTAAAAACAGGAGAAAAATAATAAAGTAAATAATTAGATATAATAGGAATCGACTGCTCCTTACAAATTAACTTAATAGCATCTCTAAATGGTTGAGGAATTCCAGCAAACCCTACTTTATTTGGACCCTTTCGAATTTGAATATAACCTAAAACCTTACACTCTAATAAAGTTAAAAAAGCAACACTAATTAAATCACAAATAACTAATAAAAGAAAATTCAAAATAAACATAAATAAATCATAAAGTATCAATATTATTGGTAGAAAAAATCCACATAAATGAATTCTAAATTCAACACATTAATCTGTCAAAATAGTAATCTAATTAATATTAATCAATAAAATAAAAAATATTTCAACCATATGGTCCTTTCGTACTAATATGAATTAATAATCTTAGGATAGAAATCGACCTGGCTCACGCTGGTCTGAACTCAGATCATGTAAGAATTTAAAGGTCGAACAGACCTAATTACTGGGCTACTGCACCCAAAATTTTTCTTAATCCGACATCGAGGTCGCAATCTGCTTTGTCGATATGAGCTCTGAAAAACAATTACGCTGTTATCCCTAAGGTAACTTAATCTTATGATCATAAATTATGGATCAAAACAACAAACATATATAAATGATATAATAATGAAGAGTTTATTTATTCTTCATGTCACCCCAACAAAACATCATCATTAAATATAGAAAGACAAACAAAAAACTATATAAAAGTAAAATGTTAAGATCTATAGGGTCTTCTCGTCCTAAAGAAAAATTTAAGCCTTTTGACTCAAAAGTTTAATTCAAAAATTTATTAAGAGACGGTTGATTTCTCGTCAAGCCATTCATTCCAGCCACTAATTAAGAGACTAATGATTATGCTACCTTTTCACGGTCAAAATACTGCGGCTCTTTAAAAATCCACTCAGTGAGCAGGCCAGACATCAAAGTATTTTCAAGAGGACATGTTTTTGATAAACAGGTGGAAATCAATTTTTCCTAGTTCCTTATAATAAATTCACAAGGTAAAAATTATATACAAATAAATATACTAATTCTATCACTATTACAAAAATTTTAAAATTAAATAAATAATCTTAATAAAAACCTAAAATAACTATAAAATCAAAATAAAAAATAATGAACTAAAACGTAATCTTAAAGATAGCTGGTTTAAAGCTTACTATTATATTTTATAAAACAAATTATAGCTTATTAACTTCAAAGCTTATCCCTTAAAGAATAAATAAGTTAATATTTATACTTAAAAAATTAAATAAAAACAATTAACTTTAAAAAATTAAATTTTTTCTTAAGAAACTAGATATCTTGGGAAACGATTAACATCTCATTTCTATAAATAATTTAATAATAATTATGACACACAAGTTATTTATAAATGAACCCAAATCGAGACAAGTAAAGTAAATACTAAAATTTTGATAAACCCTGATACAAAAGGTACAATAAATAAAATCTACTTTTAAAAATTCAAAATAATATTTCATAAAACATCTACATTACCAATAAACTATAATATAAAAAATCAATTCTACAAAATATACTAAGACAAAATTCGACAAAATTATTTTTATTAAATAATTAAATAAACAAAAAATAAATATAATAAAATAAATAATCAAGATATCCTGATTTGCACAGAAAAATTTTCAGTGTAAATGAAACACTTTACTAATAAGTTATATCTTGAAACTCTTCCTAGATACACTTTCCAGTACATCTACTATGTTACAACTTATCTCATCTAAATTGAAGCTAAATTTAAATAATAAATAGAATAATCAATAATGAGAGCGACGGGCGATGTGTACACATCTCAGAGCCAATATCAGTTAAGTTAAATAAATTAAATTACTATCAAATCCACCTCCATTAATAGTATTTCACCATCAAATCCATTATAAACAAAAATCTATTGTAACCCACCTTCTCTTAACTATACGCTGCACCTTGACCTGAAATACTTTATAATTATAAATCTTGAGAATTATAACTCTAAAAAGATTCTCTGATAACGGAGATATACAAACAAATAAATAAAGTAGAGTAAATCGTGTATTATCAATCACGGGGAAGGTTCCTCTGAATGGAATGAGATACCACCAGATTCTTTGGTTTTAAAGACATTAACTAATAGTACCCTGGTAAATATAATTAACATTTAAAATAATAGGGTATCTAATCCTAGTTTATTATTTAAATTTCACAGATTCATAAAAAGAGCTATAAATAAATTTTAACATTTCACCTTACAAATTTATATTTTAACCCTAAAAATATAAACAACTGTTTTAACCAATAATATTCACTTGTATCAATCGTATAACCGCGGCTGCTGGCACGAATTATGCCGATACTAAATCAATTGCTAAATCCAAAATCACTTGATAATTAAATCAAATTACTGCAAAAAGAACATTTAGTTTAACAAAACTTACATATAATGCAAAGAAAAAGTGAATAAACAAGCAAGAATAAAACTTTTGGAAACAAAATAAGAAATTTGAAACTTTATAAAATTAAGAAAAAATAAAAGACTCAAATATTTAAAGAAAAAAAAGAAAAAAAACAAAAAATGACAAAAAAAAAGAAACGCACCTCCAAATGACCACAACAACTTCTCTATTATATATAAATAAAGATTAATATGGAACATGTATACCAATAAATGTATTATATTCTTTCTTATTTAATCTTTCTTTTCACTATTAATAAAGAAAGATTAAATAATATCACTATTAATAAAGATAGATTAAATAATATAATAAATATATTTTATACAATTATGTAAATTAATGTAATATGTTATTAATATAAAATTAACTTTACATTAAGTTAACTTAAATATTAATTAGTTAAATAAACTAATTATAAATAATTATATAATTATATTATTATAATTAATATAATTATTTATATTAATATAATATTTAAAATTTAATATTATTAATTATATTTATTATATCCGATTATAATAATATTTGATATTAAATTACATATTATTATATAATTTATAATATAATAACCTATTTTAAGCTAAAAACATAAGTAGCTATAATCCTAGGTAAATAAATGTATATATATATATATATATATATATATATATATATATATATATATAGAGTGGTACCTCTATATATATTTTACAAAGGAGGATTAGGTAGTGATAGTGGATGGAGCAGGAAACACTCTTTATGTTGTTGTTTAGTGGTCTTCAGTCCTGAGACTGGTTTGATGCAGCTCTCCATGCTACTCTACCCTGTGCAAGCTTCTTCATCTCCCAGTACCTACTGCAACCTACATCCTTCTGAATCTGCTTAGTGTATTGATCTCTTGGTCTCCCTCTACGATTTTTACCCTCCACACTGCCCTCCAATGCTAAATTTGTGATCCCTTGATGCCTCAAAACATGTCCTACCAACCGATCCCTTCTTCTAGTCAAGTTGTGCCACAAACTTCTCTTCTCCCCAATCCTATTCAATACCTCCTCATTAGTTACGTGATCTACCCACCTTATCTTCAGCATTCTTCTGTAGCACCACATTTCGAAAGCTTCTATTCTCTTCGTGTCCACACTAGTTATCGTCCATGTTTCACTTCCATACATGGCTACACTCCATACAAATACTTTCAGAAACGACTTCCTGTCACTTAAATCTATACTAGATGTTAACAAATTTCTCTTCTTCAGAAACGATTTCCTTGCCATTGCCAATCTGCATTTTATATCCTCTCTACTTCGACCATCATCAGTTATTTTACTCCCTAAATAGCAAAACTCCTTTACTACTTTAAGTGTCTCATTTCCTAATCTAATTCCCTCAGCATCACCCGATTTAATTTGACTACATTCCATTATCCTCGTTTTGCTTTTGTAGATGTTCATCTTATATCCTCCTTTCAAGACACTATCCATTCCGTTCAACTGCTCTTCCAAGCCTTTTGCTGTCTCTGACAGAATTACAATGTCATCGGCGAACCTCAAAGTTTTTACTTCTTCTCCATGAATTTTAATGCCTACTCCGAATTTTTCTTTTGTTTCCTTTACTTCTTGCTCAATATACAGATTGAATAACATTGGGGAGAGGCTACAACACTGTCTCACTCCTTTCCCAACCACTGCTTCCATTTCATGCCCCTCGACTCTTACAACTGCCATCTGGTTTCTGTACAAATTGTAAACAGCCCTTCGCTCCCTGTATTTTACCCCTGCCACCTTCAGAACTTGAAAGAGAGTATTCCAATCAACATTTTCAAAAGCTTTCTCTAAGTCTACAAATGCTAAAAACGTAGGTTTGCCTTTTCTTAATCTTTCTTCTAAGATAAGTCGTAAGGTTAGTATTGCCTCACGTGTTCCAACATTTCTATGGAACCCCAACTGATCTTCCCCGAGGTCGGCTTCTATCAGTTTTTCCATTCGTCTGTAAAGAATTCGCGTTAGTATTTTGCAGCTGTGACTTATTAAACTGATAGTTCGGTAATTTTCACATCTGTCAACACCTGCTTTCTTTGGGATTGGAATTATTATATTCTTCTTGAAGTCTGAGGGTATTTCGCCTGTCTCATACATCTTGCTCACCAGATGGTAGAGTTTTGTCGTGACTGGCTCTCCCAAGGCCATCAGTAGTTCTACTGGAATGTTGTCTACTCCCGGGGCCTTGTTTCGACTCAGGTCTTTCAGTGCTCTGTCAAACTCTTCCCTGCAGTATCTTATCTCCAATTTCGTCTTCATCTACATCCTCTTCCATTTCCATAATATTGTCCTCAAGTACTTCGCCCTTGTATAAACCCTCTATATACTCCTTCCACCTTTCTGCCTTCCCTTCTTTGCTTAGAACTGGGTTGCCATCTGAGCTCTTGATATTCATACAAGTGGTTCTCTTCTCTCCAAAGGTCTCTTTAATTTTCCTGTAGGCAGTATCTATCTTACCCCTAGTGAGACAAGCCTCTACATCCTTACATTTGTCCTCTAGCCATCCCTGCTTAGCCATTTTGCACTTCCTGTCGATTTAATTTTTGAGACGTTTGTATTCCTTTTTGCCTGCTTCATTTACTGCATTTTTATATTTTCTCCTTTCATCAATTACATTCAATATTTCTTCTGTTACCCAAGGATTTCTGTTAGCCCTCGTCTTTTTACCTACTTGATCCTCTGCTGCCTTCACTACTTCATCCCTCAGAGCTACCCAATCTTCTTCTACTGTATTTCTTTCCCCCATTCCTGTCAATTGTTCCCTTATGCTCTCCCTGAAACTCTGTACAACCTCTCGTTCTTTCTGTTTATCCAGGTCCCATATCCTTAAATTCCCACCTTTTTGCAGTTTCTTCAGTTTCAATCTGCAGATCATAACCAATGGATTGTGGTCAGAATCCACATCTGCCCCTGGAAATGTGTTACAATTTAAAACCTGGTTCCTAAATCTCTGTCTTACCATTATATAATCTATCTGATACCTTTTAGTATCTCCAGGATTCTTCCAGGTATACAACCTTTTTTATGATTCTTGAACCAAGTGTTAGCTATGCTTAGGTTATGCTCTGTGCAAAATTCTACCAGGCGGCTTCCTCTTTCATTTCTTCCCCCCAATCCATATTCACCTACTATGTTTCCTTTTCTCCCTTTTCCTACTGACGAATTCCAGTCACCCATGACTATTAAATTTTCGTCTCCCTTCACTACCTGAATAATTTCTTTCATCTCGCCATACATTTCATCAATTTCTTTATCTGCAGAGCTAGTTGGCATATAAAGTTGTACTACTGTAGTAGGCATGGGCTTTGTGTCTATCTTGGCCACAATAATGTGTTCACTATGCTGTTTGTAGTAGCTAACCCGCACTCCTATTTTTTTATTCATTATTAAACCTACCCCTATTTGACTTTGTATTTATAACCCTGTTATCACCTGACCAAAACTCTTGTTCCTCCTGCCACCGAACTTCACTAATTCCCACTATATCTAACTTTAATCTATCCATTTCCCTTTTTAAAATTTCTAATCTACCTGCCCAATTAAGGGATCTGACATTCCACGCTCCGATCCGTAGAACGCCAGTTTTCTTTCTCCTGATAACGACGTCCTCTTGAGTAGTCCCCGCCCGGAGATCCGAATGGGGGACTATTTTACCTCCGGAACATTTTACCCAAGAGGACGCCATCATCATTTAATCATACAGTAAAGCTGCATGTCCTCGGAAAAAATTACGGCTGTAGTTTCCCCTTGCTTTCAGCCGTTCGCAGAACTAGCACAGTAAGGCCGTTTTGGTTATTGTTACAAGGCCAGATCAGTCAATCATCCAGACTGTTGCCCCTGCAACTACTGAAAAGGCTGCTGCCCCTCTTCAGGAACCACATGTTTGTCTGGCCTCTCAACAGATACCCCTCCGTTGTGGTTGCACCTACGGTACGGCCATCTGTATCGCTGAGGCACGCAAGCCTCCCCACCAACGGCAAGGTCCATGGTTCTTGGGGGGACACTCTTTATAGGGACGGTTAATATGATGTAGGAGGTGACCTGGTAAAGATAGCTACTCAAACTGGTGGCATTAATGTGCATTTCGTGCAACTGTTCCAGCGTCATGATATGCATCTTTATGCGGCTGTTAGGCGCTTTAACATGGGGCTGGGGAGGGCGCTGATGGCAGAGGACATGGGTCACATTTTAGCGGAGCCAGTTGGGTCTATCAGTAGGTCAGGTTTCACTGGGCATGGCCTGCACGTCAATAGGTTTGGGAAAGGGAGGTTGGCAAAGCTTATAGGTGACAGTGTAGTGGGTGGTGGTGGGATCACTCATGGAAAAATTCCTGTAGTAGTTGGTGTTAGAAGTGCACTTTTTTTAGACTGAAGTCAGCTGATAGGTATACCTGCTTAAAGGACGTCCCTCTAACTACGGGGTTCACCTTCGGTGTATGTCATGTTTCCAAGTAGAGAAGGAATAATAACAACTAGACAGAGATGTGGCATAAACGCCGTAAACTATACGTTTCTAAAACCGCCGCGTCGCTGCCTTAGCTGTATTTTTACCACCACGCCGCTGCTTTTTGGACAGTTTTTAAACTTCTGTCCCCCTCTCGGTCGTTTACTGACCGTGATTTCTCTTGGCGCCATAAATTAGTGACTGCCCATTCCCCCGCCCAACTGTTAGCTTCGTGCTTTTGTTTGTAAGGGAAAACAAAACACGGGAGGCAGGTGGCTTTCAGATGTGTGCACAACGCGCGTCAACGTTGTCAATTCATTCAGTCAGTGGAAATACAAATGGTAAATAATTTACAGATTTCCTTACATCACCTTACACCATCAGGCCCAGGGGACCGCGAGAAGTCACAGTTAAGGTTCTCAATCTGCTTCCATAATCAACTATCCGTCTTCGATTCTCCAAGACTCCCCACCGCAGCTGGCCTTCTATTACTCCGTCGATCCGTTTCTTCCTAGGTCTTCCCACTGCTCTGCTGTCTGGTGGGATTCACTCAGATGCAGTTTTGGACCATATCGTTTCTTCCATTCTCACTACATGTGCAATCCATTGGAGTCTTTTGCTTTTTATCACTGCAACGACGTTAGGCACTTTGTAATAACTCTTGTAGTTCTGTATTGTGGCACCTTCTCTGTTCCCAAGTAGTTGGATCCTAGACAGGTCCATATACTTTTCTGAGGACCTTTCTCTCAAATGCATCCAGTCGAGTGCTCCAGGTTTTGAAGACCACATAGCACCACTCACTGTTATTTTTAATATTTTATGTAGTGTTAGTTTTAGTTACTGAGGAATGTCTTTTAGATTTTAATATAGGATTTAGAGAGTAATAGAATCTGTGTGACTGCATACCTTCTCGGCGTATTCCAAGAACAAAATCCTATCGGGTGATCAGCCGACTGGAGGCGTGGTCTTCTCGGAACATTTTGGTGAGTTTCGTACCCATCATCTTCAGGCGAAGAGTCGGGGTGTCTCTCTCTCCCCTCTTTTTATCCTGTTCCTCAAGAGGTTGTGCTTGTGAAGGGTGTTGTCGCTCTTGGGCATTTCCTTCTCTATTGTGTTTTGTGTTTGATGGGCTGTTCTTTTCGTTTCTACCTTTTCTTTGTGGGTGTTTGTCTCGTTTTGTCTGTTCTGCTACTGCACGAGTAGCGATTTTGGTCTTTTGTGTTTATCTCTATCTTGGTCATATTGCCCAAGGGTATTAATCAGCTGGCCTGCATCTCGTGGTCGTGCGGTAGCGTTCTCGCTTCCCACGCCCGGGTTCCCAGGTTCGATTCCCGGCGGGGTCAGGGATTTTCTCTGCCTCGTGATGGCTGGGTGTTGTGTGATGTCCTTAGGTTAGTTAGGTTTAAGTAGTTCTAAGTTCTAGGGGACTGATGACCATAGCTGTTAAGTCCCATAGTGCTCAGAGCCATTTGAACCAAATTGCTCTGAGCACTATGGGACTCAACTGCTGAGGTCATTAGTCCCCTAGAACTTAGAACTAGTTAAACCTAACTAACCTAAGGACATCACAAACATCCATGCCCGAGGCAGGATTCGAACCTGCGACCGTAGCCATTTGAACCATTTTTTTTATTAATCAGCTGGTTCTGCGGTTTCGGCGCCGTGGCATAGAAGGCTTCTGCAAGGTGCGGAAACGCGTTGTTAACCTTTCAGTGCCTGCAGCTTCATGTAGGTCTACCGTGGGGAAGCGCATGAGGAAGTGGAGAGCTCGTCTCAGCGCTCTGTTCTGGACTTTTTGTAGACGATCTACCGTCGATCTGTCCTCGTAACCCCATACAGGGCACGCATATTCTGGTATCGGTCTAATGAAATTTCGGTAGACTGCTACAACTGTGCTGGAGTCGAGGGAACTGCTCTGATTCAAGACAGGATAAAGTACCTGCATCCAGGCGTGAGCTTTCCAGCGAATCTCCTCTTTGTGACACTTCATGTTAAGCGCCTGTCTAGTGTGACGCCGAGGTACTTCGCAGAGTTTCCCCATGGCAGGTTTTGACCCTGTAGCCGCAGCAGTTGGTAGGGTCATCTTGGTGTGCGGCGTTTGCCTGGTGAGCAGCATGGCTTCCGTCTTATCAGAGTTGACGGTTATGCACCATTGCTAAGCCCAGTTTTCCGCCCTATTGAGAGCGGTTTGCAGATGCCTGGTAATCAGGTTCCTCTTTGTCGAACTGGAAAAGAATTCTGCGTCATCCGCGTATTGCGCAGTGCGTACATGTTGCGTCGTGGGAATGTTAGCAATGTACACATTGTAATGAACGGGCCCCAGGACCGAACCCTGGGGGCACGCCTGAACAGATTATTCACCTGGTCAACAGGGGTCTATCGATCCTGATTTAGAAAGTCCTACCGGAGAGACAGTTTCTTACGATTTTGATGTTCTTTCCGGGGAAGCCTAGGGAGTACATCTTGTGTAGTAGCTCGGTGTGCCAGACTGAATAGAAGGCTTTTGCCACGTCTAATAAGACATGCCTGCAGTAGCCCTTTCGATTGAAGCTGCCTGTGGCTGCTTCAACCACCCTCATAATTTGCTGGGGGGTGGAGTGTCTTTGCTGGAAGTCGCATTGGATTCTCGGCAGTGTTTTCTCTTTTCTTATATGGTCTTGTATAAGGGTGAGTAGGAGGCACTAGTGAAGTTTACGGAGAGTAGGCAGTAGACTAATTCGTCTGTAGAGTTGTGGGAGCAGTGTAGTTTCCTGGTTTCGCGATCGCAATGACTCCTGCATGTTTCCACTGTGTCGGTAATTTTTGTGATGGCGTCAGTTCGTTGAATATCTCGGTAAGTGGGTGACGACCAGAGGCTGTAGGAGTTTTAGTAGTTCGTCGGTGAGCTGGTCGTGTCCTGGCGCCTTTCTGGTCGGCAGACACTAGATGCAACGCGCCACGCCTCCTGCTGCACTTTAAAGCTTCCTCTGCTTGAGTATGGCTGCACGTGGAGTATGTTGTCCTAGAGACATTTACTCCGTCTGAGAGTGGGTGAGCTGGCCACGGTGGCCGAGCGGTTCTAGGCGCTTCAGTCCGGAACCGCGCTGCTGCTACGGTCGCAGGTTCGAATCCTGCCTCGGGCATGGATGTGTGTGATGTCCTTAGGTTAGTTAGGTTTAAGAAGTTCTAAGTCTAGGGGGCTGATGACCTCAGATGTTAAGTCCCATAGTGCTCAGAGCCATTTGAACCATTTTAGAGTGGGTGGTTTGGTATTTAGGCTTTTCATTGTGGTAGGTCGTGGTTGTGATGTGCCTTTTGTGGTATTACTTGACTGCCTTTGTCGGCTGGGTGTGGTGAAGGTGATGTGATGGAGGATGTTGTGTGATTTGATGGGTGTTTTGTTTAGTCATAAAAGACCGAGCTCAGTCTTTTATGTCTGTCTCTTGTTGGGTCATATTGTCGCAGCTGGTTGATCAAGTTGTTAGTGGACCTAGCTGCTATCTCGCAAAAGATTTCGACTAGCTACTGGAACATTCGTTAAGCGGAATAACTTCGGCCGCGTCGTGTAGATAGGCCGTCGGGAATTGCGGAAGGATAAGTAGTGATCGTCTCAGTGCCCTATTTTGAACTCGCTGGAGCATTAATATGTGTGTTTTAGCTGCGTAGCCCCATGTGGGTCATACATACTCCATAATTGGTCGGATTAGCGAGCAGTAGGCCCTTACACCTATGGTTGCTGCCACTAAGCTTTCTGCATTGAAAATCGGTTACAGAAGGCTCATTCTGGCGCTAGGTCTCCGTCTTAAGTCTTCAGAACCCGGCTTCCATGTGAGGCGTTTGTCGAGCGTCAGACCTAAGTATTTCACTATTTGCCGCCATGGTAGCTCCTGCTCATTTAGCCTAACCTACAGTGGCGGCCTTCTTTGTAGTCTGTGTTTGCCTAGCCGGTGAGTTATAAGCATCGCTTGTGTTTTCTCGCTATTGATGGTGATGCGCCATTTCTTTGCCCATTGTTCCGTTTCGTTCAGGACTGACTTTAATCGTCTGGTGACCAGATCCCTGTTTGCGTTGCGTGTGAAGAACGCAGTATCATCTGCGATGTGTGCGCCAGCGGCGCGGTGGGTGTGTCCGTAGTGTACAGACCGTACAAGACGGGCCCGAGCACTGATCCCTGGGGCACTTCGACGCGTATGCCTCTTCTCGTCGAAAGTGAAGAGTCAACACTAACGGAGAAAGTTCTGTTCGAGAAATAGCTTTTCAGTAGTTTCACTGTCGTCCCGGGGAAGTCCTGTGTGCATAATTTGTACAGCAACCCAGTATGCCATACGGAATCGAAGGCTTTGGCTGGTTCAATTGGCACTATCCCAGAGTAGCCTCTGCAGTTGAAGGATTCGGTGGCTGCTTCGACCACACTCATGATTTGCTGTGGGGCTCAGTGTTTCTGCTGAAACCAAATTGGAAATTTGGCAGAGTTTGCTCTCTGGAGATCTGCTGCTCAGTGGGCATGAGCAGGAGGTGTTCGTAAGTTTTACTGAGAATGGGCAGGAGGCTAGTCGGTCTGTGGTGCTGTGGGAATACTGTGTCTTTACTTGATTCAGCTATCGCGACCACTTCCGCATGCTTCCAGCAGGCTGGAAACTGGCGGGAACGAGATATCTCGTTCAAGACTTCTGCGATGTGAGTAATTGCCAGGGGAGGGAGATGCTTTATTAGCGATTCAGATCTCGCTGCAGACGGTTGAGCAGCCTCTTAGTGTTCGGGTTTCTAGTTTTTTTTTTTTTACTCTTTTGCGATCCTGTTTTTGTGCCTAATTTGCTCAGGTAGGTGCTCCGGGAGTTGTATTTGAGGAGGCGGGCCTTCCCGCTGTTTGTGAGACCTTGGAGCACCTGTTCTGCTGTATTTGCAGTTGGAGGCAGAGCGCGAGAAATTTCTGACGCGACGTTGTCTTGAAACTGCTCCCAGTTCGTGCGTTTATATGACGCCTGATGTTGTGGGAGAACTACCCGCTCTCCCACGTTGACCTGTATTGTAACAGGGTTGTGATCGGAGGACATTCTGTTTACTGTCCTCGCGTTCACGAAACCTGTTATTCCCCTTGTCAGAGCTATGTCGATGACATCCGGCCTACCACCGTTCTTTGGGAAGTGAGTCGGTTCCTCTGGGGCCCATACGTCGAATTGTAGGTCGCTCGCGAGTCGTCGCAGTTGACAACCAGCTCTGATGGTATTACGCGAATGCCATTCTGCGTGCTTGGCATTGAGGTCTGTTCCTGTTAGAAGTGTAACGTTCTTTATAAAGTTTCAGTGTTTGTTTGCCAATTAATATGAAATGCGTAATGTTTGTCTTATGCAAATTTACTGTGTGATGTTATAACCCTACCACTAATATTGTAGTTTAGTGTGCTTTTTACCTAAATGACAGAAAACCCAGTCTTTTTATTACCAAGTATAACCTTCTTACTAAATTTAGTTTAATTTCCAAATTAAGTACACTATGGGAGGATAATCCTGTTCATAGGAAAAGGTAATCAATAGAGTTACCATTTTTACGGGATTTGACCGTGTGTTGTGTCTAATAGATAAGTAAATCAGACAATCAATTCTTTTTCTACGATCTTACCCAGTGGTTATAAAGAAATGCAGTATGAATAGTATTATATTGAAGCTAGGACAACTCAGTTCAAAGTTCACTTAGTGGTTTAAAATATGTATTAACGGTCGCCAGCCTATCCAGGCAATGAAACAGAGAAGTATTGGACAAGCAGAAGTATGAATTTTGCCTACTTACTTGCTACTGATTAATCTACTTCTTCAAATAAATAATACTACACTTAAACAATTTCGGACTCTAACTTCATGCTGCAAAATTACCTTTAAATTCACTCTATTCAAATTACACTCTTCCACTACTCAGACGTAATTAAATTACTACATGATTTAATCCCTCACACATATATGTCATTATTTACACAAAAACAATTTAAGTGATGCCTCTTTATATTAAGTTGACACGTTAATAAGTCTGTAAAACGGGATACTCGGATTAAACAAACACCAGCAAGGAACCCTATATAGGTGTATGATTAGGACGAAATAACATGGTGAACTAGTTTCTTTAAAGTTCAAGAATGATTATTCACAAATAAAACACAGTTTAAATTAATGGTTCACTCTGTACAAAAATAGAATACCAAAACATTTTATCTGGTGGCTGTAGACTTGGGTGTGGTGAACAATTATAGCTGCTACACTACCCACAGTACAGCCTGCAAGTATCTTGCTGTATGGGCTCAATTTCGCTTCTTGGCGTTGTTCAGTTTTACGTACAGTTGCCAACAACTCACAGCTATGCCGCAAGCCGTTTGCAGTCTTCATCCGAGGCATTTTTGTGCAGATTTGCACGCAAAACTTCTCCTGCCCCCCCCCCCCCCCCCCCCCCGGGGGTCCACAACTCTTTCGTGGATATGTGTGTAGCGAGCACGGGACCCCGAGTTAATGTGGCCCTCCTTCCTTTCCGGGCTGCATACCTTCCTTTTCCGCATCCTTTCCCATCCCCCATTTTCGCCCCCCCCCACCTCCGCCTCTTTCCTTCCCTTTCTACCCCTCTGGGAGTATGTTTTGTGCCTAAGTCCAGAGACGGACGCTCGAAAGTGTAACGCTTTCTTCGCTTTCTCTGCTTGCAAGACTTCGTCCTTCCTTTGTCCTTATCTTTTTCTTACCACTTCTCTTTACCCTTTTCTCCGCTGCAGCGTTTGAGACCTCTCTTCTTTCCTTTCCCTTTCTTTGTTTTTCCCTTTCTCTTTTTTCCTCCCTGTGCGTGTCTGAAGGCCGACCCATGCATTTCCATGCGTAGCCAGTGACGAGGTAACGCGTAATTCCCCGCCCCAGGTAGACAGGTAGGACACGTATGTTCCTCCTGGTAACGGCCAGGCCCAGGGAGGGGTGATTACCCTAGCTGATACCTTTTGAAAGTGCCGATTGGTCTCTCCGTCCGTTTCTCGGGAGGTGTGACCTGAGGTGTGAACAATCACCTAAGGCGGGAGTGCCCTCAGAGAGGGCCCCCACAAGGGAGGAGCGCGCCATCGGAGACGCCGGTAAACCTGGGGGATTCTTCTGCAATGGTTTCCTCATCATCTACTATGTCTGCTCACAAGCGTAAGTTCACTGAGTCTCAGCCGCAGACAGTTCTTCCATCGTTGCCACAGTTCCCCTTTCATTATTCAGAAAGGTGTCGACGCAATTGCAGGTCCTGTAAAGTCTTGTTCCAGATTACGAAATAGCACCTTGCTGTTAGAAACAGTCAGTGCCCTCCAGGCACAAAAATTGCTGCATACTTCACTGCTCCAAACCTTTCCTGCCCGGGTGGAAGCGCACCGCACTTTAAATTCCTCACGTGGAGTCGTTTATACACGCTCGCTCGACGGATTGTCCGACGAGGAAATTCAACACTACCTGTCTGACCAGGGCGTAACGGCTGTTCATTGTCATGAAAAGGGTTGGCACGAACATCGTTCCAACCCGTACTGTCTTCTTGACATTTGACAGAGTTAAACTCCCATCGAACATAAAAGCGGGCTATGAGATAATTTCCGTTCGCCCCTACGTCCCAAACCCTACACGTTGCTATCGGTGTCAGCAGTTCAATCATACCAGCCAGTCCTGTTCCAACCCAGCCAAATGTGTTACGTATGGCAAGGATGCTGATGAGGGTGCTTGTCCACCTCCATCCCCTCATTGCATCAACTGTATGGGTGACCACGCAGCTTCCTCTCGAGATTGCCCCATTTTTAAAGACGAAAAGCTCATTCAGGAAATCAGAGTGAAGGAAAAGGTGTCGACCTTTGCTGCTCGAAAATTATTCGCCAGTCGAAAGCCCACTGTGCCTCAGACAGGAAAATACAGCACTGTCCTTGCCTCTCCTCAGCCAACAAAGGAGGCGGCCACACAGACTTGTGATCTCACCTTTAGTGACACGGTCGTCAGATCGTCCAGCGCAAAGATCGCCCGTTCAACCTTCCCACTTCCGCCTGATCACTCTATGGCTCACCCTTCATCGGGTTCTGCTAAATCTCGATCCCAAAAGTCAGACACCCGGACTTCCAAGAAAGAGCATACTCGTGAAGATTTTTTACGTACCCAAACTTCACACCCATCGGTTCCTGCTTCATCTAAACATCATGTTTCCAAGAAGACTAATAAGAAACCCAGTTCCTCTTCTTCTCCGCCAAGGCATGTCTCATCTACAGCACCACCTGGCGGTAACCGCCCTTGGCCGTCTTCTGTGTCGCCGAGGCGCACTGCTGGCGGCCGCTCAACTAGCCGATCGCTGGTGGCAGGAGCTGCTCCTGAACAACCTATGGATCAGGATCTTCTGCCTTCGGCTGAGTGCCGTTCCACGCTGTCGGTCGCAAGCTGTGAGCAGTCGTTGAATTGACGGCAACCTTGGTAACATTCTTCCATTTTCTGTCCACCCTATGTCCATTATCCATTGGAATATCCGCGGCATTCGAGCCAGTCGGGATGAATTGACGATCCTCTTAGATCCTACTCGCTAGTCATCTTCTGTCTTCAGGAAACAAAGCTGCGTCCCCACGACTGCTTTATTTTCCCCCATTTTCAGTCAGTCCGATTTGATCTCCCCTCTGTTGAAGGCACTCCAGCACATGGAGGACTCATGATTCTTCTCCATGATACTCTCCATTATCACCCAATCCCCTTAAACACTTCCTTCCAAGCAGTCGCTGTCCGTCTTTCCCTTTATGGATACACCTTCTCTCTTTGTACTGTATACATTCCATCGTCCACACCAATGGCACGAGCTGATCTCCTTCATCTTCTTGGTCAGCTTCCACCCCCCCTATTTGCCTGCTGGGGACTTCAATGCCCACCACTCGCTTTGGGGATTTCCACATCCTTGTCCGCGTGGCTCACTATTGCTAGACGTCTTCCACCAAGCGGATCTTGTTTGCCTCAACACTGGGGTCCCTACATTTTTGTCTGCCTCCACGACAAATTTCTCAATTGGGCCTTTCGGTCGGTACTGTTGCGCTAGCTCGGCGCTTTGAATGGTTCGCCCTTGCTGATACACACTCGAGTGACCACTTTCCATGTGTCCTTCGATTGCAGCCACAACTGCCATATATGCGCCCGAGACGCTGGAAGTTTGCCCACGCCGATTGGGCACTTTTTTCGTCTCTAGTGACATTCGATGACAGTCACTTTCCTAGCGTTGACAATGAGGTCACTCATATTACAGACGTTATTCTTACAGCTCCGGAACGTTCAATACCTCGCACCTCCGCATTGCCCCGGCGCTCCCCAGTTCCTTGGTGGAACGAGGCATGCCGTGACGCAGTACTTGAGCGGCGACGTGCACTTCGCGTTTCAGACACCATCCTACTTTGGCCAACTGTATCCGCTATAAGCAGTTCCGTGCGCGGTGCCGTCGCGTCATCCGCGATAGCAAGAAGGCAAACTGGGACTTCTTTACTAGCTCATTTAACACCTTCACTCCCTCCTCTGAAGTTTGGAGTCGGATTCGACGGTTATCAGGCGCGCCTAGTTTCTCCCCGGTCTCCGGGCTCACTGTCGCGCATGATACATTAGTGGACCCCGTCGCAATTTCTAACTCGTTGAGTCAGCACTTTGCTGAGATTTCGAGCTCTTCAAATTACCCACCAGCGTTTCTCCCGAAGAAACGTGCAGCGGAAGTGCGACCTATTGCTTTCTCCTCTCAAAATCGCGAAAGCTACAATACTGTTTTCTCCATGCGGGAACTCCAACATGCACTCTCTTCTTCTCGCTCCTCCGCTCTAGGACCGGATGGTATCCACATCCAAATGTTGCTGCATTTATCATACCATAGTCTGCGTTACCTCCTTCGTCTTTATAATCGAATTTGGACCGACAGTACTTTTCCCAGACGATGGCGGGAAACTATCGTCGTTCCTGTTCCGAAACCTGGAAAGGACATCTCCCCTCTAGCTATCGCCCCATTTCTAGCACAAGTAGTGTATATAAGGTTTTGGAGCGTATGGCGCATAGTCGGTTAGCTTGGTGGCTGGAGTCCCGCAGTCTTTTAACACCTTCTCAATGCGGTTTCCGAAAGCATCGTTCTGCAGTTGACCATCTTGTTGCTCTCTCCACTTATATCATGAACAATATTCTCCGGAAACGCCAAACAGTAGCAATATTTTTTGATCTGGATAGAGCATACGATACCTGTTGGAGGACAGGCATCCTCCGCACACTGTTCTCTTGGGGCTTTCGCGGTCGGTTGCCCCTTTTTCTTCGCGAATTTATGGCAGAGCGCACATTTAAAGTGCGGGTGAACACTACTCTCTCCCGTACATTCTCCCAAGAAAACGGGGTACCCCAGGGCTCCGTGCTAATTGTTGTACTGTTTGCCATTGCCATAAATCCAATTATGGATTGTCTCCTTCCTCATGTCTCGGGCTCCCTCTTTGTGGACGATTTTGCGATCTACTACAGCTCTCAACGGACCAGCCTTCTTGAACGACGTCTTCAAGGCTGTCTCGATCGCCTCCACTCTTGGAGCATCGAAACAGGCTTCCGCTTTTCTCCCAGTAAGACCCCTTGTGTTAATTTTTGGCGTCGACGGAGTTTCTTCCACCTTCCTTACATCTAGGACCTGTCAACCTTCCGTTTTCGGACGTCGCTAAATTCTTGGGTCTTATGTTTGACACAAAACTGTGCTGGTCCTCCCACGTTTCCTATCTTTCGGCTCGCTGTCTGCGATCCCTCAACACCCTCCGTGTCCTGAATGGTACCTCCTGGGGAGCGGACCGAGTGTCCTTCTCCGCCTCTATCGCGCCTTAGTGCGCTCGAAATTGGACTATGGAAGCATAGTTTACTCCTGTGCTTGGCCGTCTACTCTTCGGCGTCTCGACTCTATCCACCACCGTGGATTAAGTTTAGTGTCTGGAGCTTTTTACACCAGCCCTGTGGAAAGCCTTTATGCTGAGACTGCTGAACCTCCGCTGTCCAATCGGCGAGCTGTCCTTCTAAGTCGTTATGCTAGCCATTTGTCTTCCATGCCTGCTAATCCGGCCCATGACATTTTTTCGACGCCTCCTAGGATTTAGGGTATGCAGGCCGCCCTTCCTCCCTACTACCACCAGGGGTCTGCTTCCGTCAACTGCTACGTTCTCTTTCCTTCCACTTTCCTAAAACTTTCTTGAGAACTTGGGGTACAGCACCGCCTAGGCTCCGTCCCCGGACCTGCCTGCTCCGTATCCTTTGTCAGTTTCCCAAGTATGGTACCCCTTCACTTGTTTATCGTCGGGCATTTTCTGCTCTATGTGCACAAATGAAGGAAGCCACATTTATTTACACTGATGGCTCAAAAACATCGTTTGGTGTAGGGAGTGCCTATATTGTTGGCGACACCCCAAATCGATTTCGGCTTCCCGACCAGTGTTCGGTTTATACTGCGGAGCTTTACGCTGTTCTCCAGGCTGTCCAATACATCCGTCGCCATCAGCGGATACAGTATGTTATCTGTTCAGATTCTCTCAGCTCTCTCCTCAGTCTCCAAGCTCTCTACCCTGTCCACCCTCTGGTCCACCGGATTCAGGACTGCCTACGCTTGCTCCACTTGGGGGGCGTCTCGGTGGCGTTCCTCTGGATCCCAGGACACGTTGGTATCTGTGGAAATGAGGCGGTCGATATAGCGGCCAAGGCTGCAGTCTCTCTTCTTCGGCCAGCTATTCGCACGATTCCCTTCGCCGATCTACGGAGTGCTTTATGTTGTCGTGTTGTTCTTTCATGGCACGCACATTGGTCGACACTTCCTCATAATAAACTGCGGGACGTGAAAGCTCTTCCCTGTGCTTGGACCTCTTCCTCCCGAACTCGTCGTCGGGAGGAGGTAATTTTAACTAGACTCCGGATAGGGCACTGTCTTTTTAGCCATCGACATCTTTTAAGCGGCGATCCTCCCCCACTCTGTCCCCACTGCTCTCAGCTATGGGCGGTAAGACACCTTTTACTTGAGTGCCCCTATTTTACTCCGTTACGCGCCCGTCTACAGCTGTCGCCTGATATATCGTCCATTTTAGCAGATGACACGCGCTCAGCCGATCGCGTTCTCGAGTTTATTAGTGCCAGTGAGATGACGTCAGTCATTTGAAGCTCATTTTGGGGACAACCAACCCCTTTCTGTAGTGGATTTTTAAGCTTTCCTTCTGCTTTTAATTTCTCCAATTTTTTGAGTTTCGTTCCCATTGCTGCTGGTTTCCATTTTCGTTTTTCCCTTTTCCTAACTCACAGACCGGGCGCTAATGACCATAGCAGTTTTGCGCCCTAAAACCAAAACAAAACAAAACAAATTCTCCTGCCCCAAAGGGGTGTTGCCTCAATCACTGCTGCCTACAGACTGTGTGATTTACTTCCTGCGGTTGTTCTGGGTAGCGCACCAATTCGCCCTTGCCACCTTTTCCACTCCCCAGAACCACTTTCGTTTCAAACAAAAGCACATTGGCTGTTACATAATACCTGTTTCTTACATTGTTTCTAAGTGTGACCATTTCTTACAGTTGTCAAATTTATATCAACATGAATAGTTTATACACACAAATATTTGTAAATACAAAATGACATAAATTATTTAATGTAATAAGCAATTCACATAGTATTTTACATAGCTTACTCACATACAATACAAAGAACTGCAACCTCCAGTATAGCACACTTTACTTTATATATACAGAAAATATAGTGCCAATATGCCACAATTTTAAAGCAAATAAACTACAAAAATTTAGATGAACCATAAACAGATAGTGTTACAATGTGTTGTTGAGCGAATGACTTGATTTGCAAAACCAATACGCAATGCCAATAATGAAATCAATCCCTCTGAAATTTAACCAGTCTCGTGAGCACCGAGCTCTATGGCCCTGTACAATAAACTGATAAAATTCGCTGTGCAAATAAACAATGAAATAAATTTTCCATAGCTCTAGAAACGGATGTAATGTTGGTATTTTGTTCTCTCCACAATAGTCATAGAAAATATTCAATCTTGACACAGCGAAATGCAATGCCGGTCGTAAAATACCTTCACACAAATATTATCAGTAAATTAGCTGATAAACGAATAACCTTGCAGATGTTTAGTGAAAATACTGGATATTGACACAACGCTGTGCAATGCTGCCTGCATTGAAACTGAAATTTTCAGATTCTGGAACATTCATATTTTTCTGATTCTGGTTGAAAAATGATTTTAAAAATATCATTGAATTTAAATAAACACGACATGTAAGAGGATGAGATACTGCTAAAACCGAACGCTTCATTTTGAATATTGTATTCAAAATATTTTCCTTCAAAAAATCTGATATGAAACAATTTGCATTAACTTTACAGTCAGTGAACTTCTCTGCTGTTCTAAAATTCTCACTCACTGACGTAATTAAAAACACTTGCATTGTTACATGAGAAAAAGTCTGACGTCGTTTGACAAAATAGATCCCAAAATTTAACTTTTCTGTATCAGGACTACAAAACACACAAAAATTACAGATCGGGTGTACCTAATCAACCTCTGATAGGAAATACATGGTTTGTACAATCAAGGGGCAATATTGTAAAATTCGGTGAAAACAACATTTGGTAGCTGCATACGTAAAACTAAATATACAATATTTCATTACCTTGGAAATTTGTTCCAGTTGCTTTCCCTTTGACTTACAGTATGAATTCGTTACTCTTCTCTAATTCCCATGGACAATGGTCAATATTTGTTAACGAAGAGTATCACTTCAATTCTTGATACACGCATTAGACTTCTATAGAAATAACTACGACCTAACATTTACTGGCACTGTATGAGCACAAATAATATCAATCATCACTTAATTTTATAAAAACTGCATTATGGTTCGTCCATAGACCAACAACTAAATTCTCACAGCTAGCCACTAGCTTTAAGTCTTAGATCCTACCTATAATAGACTCCAACGGTAACTGCTACTGCGCTCCGAACGCTCATATGTACGATAGATTCTGCCACTCAGGGAACATCTTTGGCTCAGTGGTGTCAAAGGCACAATCTCTTCTACACATGACAACCGTTTCAGGTCATTTTTCAGGAGTTATATAACAAAATCGGGCTTCATGTACAAGTGGACTCCTCACAGGAGCTTGCCCCTAATCTGCCCTAGTGCGGTTGTATCTTCCTCTACTATAACTGGGGTAGGAGGGCGATATACTGCAGCGACTGTTACGGGTGCTGTGGCAGTGGCTACTCCCACTGCACAGCTCCCATCTGTTGGGTAGATGGAGCGTAGACCTCCTGCTGCTGAGGGATCCCTCGTTTGATAAATATGGCTACCCCGGCTCCTGTGGTTTGCCTGTCGGTTCTGTAACTATTATAGTTGGGGACTGTCGCTTTTACTCCCGGTTTTAGGTGCGTTTCGGCCACCATGAGAACGTCGATGTTGTGTTCGTTTATGAATTCGCTGAACTCCACGAGTTGATTGAAAATTCCGTCGGCGTTGAAAACGCACATTGTAAGACTTTGGATATGTGGGCGTCTATCCATGTTTGGCCGTTGGAGCTGCTGGGGGAATCTCTGGGGGTTACAATTGCTTGGCTGCCACTCGTAAAGCGGTGAGTATTTGTGTTTTTTGCTGCTGAATCTCATGCCTGATTTACGTGAGGAGATTCATTGTTTGTGTCGTGAGTCCTAGCGCAGTGTCTGTTGAGGTAGATGTCGAGGCAGCTTCGCTCGCTGCTTGAGCGGTGTGCTGACTGTCATGAGTGTGACGGTCTGCTGCTGCTGCCACTTTCCGCAGGCTGGGCTTTGGGATGGGCTGCGGGGCTTCCCTAGGGCTTTCATCGTTAGGTGGGATCTGGTCGGGTTGTGGGGTGTCCTGGGCTGCATCGGTGGATGTCTGGTTTTCAGCGCCCACCGCAGTCGGCAGAGGCCTGCTGGGTCGCTGCCTCGTGCCGACGGCGGCTTCCCGCAGGTCGCGTCAGCCGTGACGTCCCTGGGTTTTTCCCGATAGACCGGCCTGTCCGGTCTTGTCGGTATTTCAGGCCAGCTAGCAGGCTTGGCTCGGGGTTTGTCAGGCGGTTTTTGAGCCTCCTTCGTCCCTGTGGCACGCTGGACGTAGCCCACGTAGCTGGAGACAAGACCTTCGTCACAAAGTGCGCATTTGATTTTCGATTCGTCCTTCTTGAGTGTGCAGGTCCTGGAGTAGTGTCCCTCCGCGCGTTTCTTCCATGGGGGGTTGCATGTCACAGTGTGTAGCAATGTGCCCTAGTCCTGACACTTGAAACACTGTGTGGACCTATTTTTCTTCTGCAGTATCTCTGTTATTACTGGGATGGAGACAATATTGATGTCTTTTATTTTGTGGCCTGCCTGGCATGACTATAGCGGCCATTTCTTATCGGTGCCAGGTTGTTTCTTCTGGGATACCGATTTGAACCCATAAGCCTGGCGCATCAATTCATCTTTGATGGCCTTGGCGGAGAGTCTATGGGACAGGTCTCGAATCACTATGTTGACGTTTCGCGTCTTTTCCGTTGGGATCGTGTAGTGTGGTATCCCTTTCTCGACCAATACCTGTTTAAATTCCCTGTAATCATCGAAGTTGTGGAGAAGTAACTTGATTTTGTCACTCCCGTAACGTGGATTTTATGTGATCGTACACTTCCTTGTAGTTCCTGTCGAAGTCAGCAACTATTGGGGGCAACTGGATGCGTTTTTGTTTCTGCATCTCCCCCCCCCCCCCTACCCGTTGGTTTTGGGGCGCATCACCATCTGTGGGCTCGTCTGCAAAGGTTGAGAAGCGATCCGTCGTGGGGGTTACATCCCTAGCCGGGGGAGGGGGGGGGGGGCGAGGGTGGGCAGGTTGGCGTACGATATTTTGCATTAGTTGGAATCCATCCTCATCGGGGCCGATTGCTTGTTCCTTAACGTCGCTTTCCTTCTGCGGCCTAGACAAGTCGATTATTTGACCGCCCTCTGAATTAGAATCCCGATTTGGCGGTTCGTCTTCAGTGGCCTTGACGCTTTCGTGGGTCTTGTTTTTCAGGTTTTTACGCCTGCACCTGTTCTTCTTCTTCTTCTTCTTCTTCTTCTTCTGAGTTCTCATCAGCTTTACGCGGGGGGAGGGTGTGCGAGTTAATTTGACCTTGGTGTTGGTTTTAGTATTGGACGTGGAGAGTGCTATGGAGGATGGTTTGGGTAGTATTTTTACTGGCAAGCGGTTCCGTTTTTCCCGTTTGCGCTTGGGGTACTGAATAAGGGCACCTTGCGCATTTGCTAATAGCAGTTCATCTATTACAGGGGTAGGGATGGTTACGGCACTACACTTGCTGACAGTGTTTGTCGCAGCGCTCGTCTTCTGTGACATGGTATTAGGCGCCGAACAACTTCGCTGGATCGGGAGGCAAAGTCAAAGGCTGCCATGAGCATGCCAGTCGCTGCCTGAGTTGCTGACAACGTTAAGTTTTCGGGAGACGGTACTGGCCCTAACAAACTAGCATGCACGGGTGACTGGCCAACGACCAGGCCCTGACATGCAAAATCCCTATCACTAGGAGTAGTGGAGCCTTGTTCCACGGCACCTGAAGTACTCGACTCGGCCACGCCATCGTCGCCGCTAGCGGCAAGCTGCTGGGGCCCCGAATCCTCACTTCAATTCGCCAACTTCGCGGCGATTTGCTACGACGAAGACTGCTTTTGCTAGTGGGCGCTTGTCTGGGCCTTGATAAAAGATCAGCAGGGAACACTCCTGGTTGTTCTCCCGTACAAGCGGGGGGGCCTATGGCTTCGTGTTACAGACTGACAGGAACGACGCTCAACGCCCGACTGCCACTCAGCGAATCTGGGTTGCCTTCTTGCATTTTTCGCTCTCTGCTCTGAGGGGGCAGAGCGGACTGTTTGAGGGCTTGCTATTTGCCCTTTACAGCCTACGGTTTAACAATTTTATTTTCATTACATTTGTCTTGCTATACAGTGCAAGTTTTCTTTGGTTCTTTAACATTTTGCAATGATATTTTTAACTAATTTTACAATGTAATTTGTTCTTTAACATTTACAATTCGCATTTTAACTAGTTTACAATACAAGTAATTTGTTAATTTTACAGTACATATACTTTACGGTCTTCCCCCATGAACCATGGACCTTGCCGTTGGTGGGGCGGCTTGCGAGCCTCAGCGATACAGATGGCCGTACCGTAGGTGCAACCACAACGGAGGGGTATCTGTTGAGAGGCCAGACAAACGTGTGGTTCCTGAAGAGGGGCAGCAGCCTTTTCAGTAGTTGCAGGGGCAACAGTCTGGATGATTGACTGATCTGGCCTTGTAACATTAACCAAAACGGCCTTGCTGTGCTGGTACTGCGAACGGCTGAAAGCAAGGGGAAACTACAGCCGTAATTTTTCCCGAGGACATGCAGTTTTACTGTAAGATTAAATGATGATGGCGTCCTCTTGGGTAAAATATTCCGGAGGTAAAATAGTCCCCCATTCGGATCTCCGGGCGGGGACTACTCAAGAGGAACCCGTTATCAGGAGAAAGAAAACTGGCATTCTACGGATCGGAGCGTGGAATGTCAGATCCCTTAATCGGGCAGGTAGGTTAGAAAATTTAAAAAGGGAAATGGATAGGTTAAAGTTAGATATAGTGGGAATTAGTGAAGTTCGGTGGCAGGAGGAACAAGACTTTTGGTCAGGTGATTACAGGGTTATAAATACAAAATCAAATAGGGGTAATGGAGGAGTAGGTTTAATAATGAATAAAAAAATAGGAGTGCGGGTTAGTTACTACAAACAGCATAGTGAACGCATTATTGTGGCCAAGATAGACACAAAGCCCATGCCTACTACAGTAGTACAAGTTTATATGCCAACTAGCTCTGCAGATGATGAAGAAATTGATGAAATGTATGACGAGATAAAAGAAATTATTCAGGTAGTGAAGGGAGACGAAAATTTAATAGTCATGGGTGACTGGAATTCGTCAGTAGGAAAAGGGAGAGAAGGAAACATAGTAGGTGAATATGGATTGGGGGGAAGAAATGAAAGAGGAAGCCGCCTTGTAGAATTTTGCACAGAGCATAACTTAATCATAGCTAACACTTGGTTCAAGAATCATAAAAGAAGGTTGTATACCTGGAAGAATCCTGGAGATACTAATAGGTATCAGATAGATTATATAATGGTAAGACAGAGATTTAGGAACCAGGTTTTAAATTGTAAGACATTTCCAGGGGCAGATGTGGATTCTGACCACAATCTATTGGTTATGAACTGCAGATTGAAACTGAAGAAACTGCAAAAAGGTGGGAATTTAAGGAGATGGGACCTGGATAAACTGAAAGAACCAGAGGTTGTAAAGAGTTTCAGGGAGAGCATAAGGGAACAATTGACAGGAATGGGGGAAAGAAATACAGTAGAAGAAGAATGGGTAGCTCTGAGGGATGAAGTAGTGAAGGCAGCAGAGGATCAAGTAGGTAAAAAGACGAGGGCTAATAGAAATCCTTGGGTAACAGAAGAAATATTGAATTTAATTGATGAAAGAAGAAAATATAAAAATGCAGTAAATGGAGCAGGCAAAAGGGAATACAAACGTCTCAAAAATGAGATCGACAGAAAGTGCAAAATGGCTAAGCAGGGATGGCTAGAGGACAAATGTAAGGATGTAGAGGCTTATCTCACTAGGGGTAAGATAGATACTGCCTACAGGAAAATTAAGGAGACCTTTGGAGAGAAGAGAACCACTTGTATGAATATCAAGAGCTCAGATGGCAACCCAGTTCTAAGCAAAGAAGGGAAGGCAGAAAGGTGGAAGGAGTATATAGAGGGTTTATACAAGGGAGATGTACTCGAGGACAATATTATGGAAAAGGAAGAGGATGTAGATGAAGACGAAATGGGAGATAAGATACTGCGTGAAGAGTTTGACAGAGCACTGAAAGACCTGAGTCGAAACAAGGCCCTGGGAGTAGACAACATTCCAGTAGAACTACTGATGGCCTCGGGAGAGCCAGTCATGACAAAACTCTACCATCTGGTGAGCACGATGTATGAGACAGGCGAAATACCCTCAGACTTCAAGAAGAATATAATAATTCCAATCCCAAAGAAAGCAGGTGTTGACAGATGTGAAAATTACCGAACTATCAGTTTAATAAGTCACAGCTGCAAAATACTAACGCGAATTCTTTACAGACGAATGGAAAAACTGGTAGAAGCCGACCTCGGGGAAGATCAGTTTGGATTCCGTAGAGATGTTGGAACACGTGAGGCAATACTGACCTTACGACTTATCTTGGAAGAAAGATTAAGAAAAGGCAAACCTACGTTTCTAGCATTTGTAGACTTAGAGAAAGCTTTTGACAATGTTGACTGGAATACTCTCTTTCAAATTCTGAAGGTGGCAGGGGTAAAATACAGGGAGCGAAAGGCTATTTACAATTTGTACAGAAACCAGATGGCAGTTATAAGAGTCGAGGGGCATGAAAGGGAAGCAGTGGTTGGGAAAGGAGTGAGACAGGGTTGTAGCCTCTCCCCGATGTTATTCAATTTGTATATTGAGCAAGCAGTAAAGGAAACAAAAGAAAAATTCGGAGTAGGTATTAAAATCCATGGAGAAGAAGTAAAAACTTTGAGGTTCGCCGATGACATTGTAATTCTGTCAGAGACAGCAAAGGACTTGGAAGAGCAGTTGAACGGAATGGACAGTGTCTTGAAAGGAGGATATAAGATGAACATCAACAAAAGCAAAACGAGGATAATGGAATGTAGTCAAATTAAGTCGGGTGATGCTGAGGGAATTAGATTAGGAAATGAGACACTTAAAGTAGTAAAGGAGTTTTGCTATTTAGGGAGTAAAATAACCGATGATGGTCGAAGTAGAGAGGATATAAAATGTAGACTGGCAATGGCAAGGAAAGCGTTTCTCAAGAAGAGAAATTTGTTAACATCGAGTATAGATTTAGGTGTCAGGAAGTCGTTTCTGAAAGTATTTGTATGGAGTGTAGCCATGTATGGAAGTGAGACATGGACAATAACTAGTTTGGACAAGAAGAGAATAGAAGCTTTCGAAATGTGGTGCTACAGAAGAATGCTGAAGATAAGGTGGGTAGATCACGTAACTAATGAGGAGGTATTGAATAGGATTGGGGAGAAGAGAAGTTTGTGGCACAACTTGACTAGAAGAAGGGATCGGTTGGTAGGACATGTTTTGAGGCATCAAGGGATCACAAATTTAGCATTGGAGGGCAGCGTGGAGGGTAAAAATCGTAGAGGGAGACCAAGAGATCAATACACTAAGCAGATTCAGAAGGATGTAGGTTGCAGTAGGTACTGGGAGATGAAGAAGCTTGCACAGGATAGAGTAGCATGGAGAGCTGCATCAAACCAGTCTCAGGACTGAAGACCACAACAACAACAACATACTTTACGGTTTTAATTTTTACAATGGAAGCTAGGTAGAAACAAAACACAGGGAGCTGAAATAAAAAGAACAAAAATAGGAACAATAGTAGTAGTAAGAGGATATTATACACTAAATAGGTAGTTGGAAGGATGGTGTCCATGTATATTGGTATTTTTCCTTCTCGTTTGTTACATGTAGTCGGCCGCTTTGGCCGAGCGGTTCTAGACGCTTCAGTCCGGAACCGCGCTGCTGCTACGGTGGCAGGTTCGAATCCTGCCTCGGGCATGGATGTGCGTGAAGTCCTTAGGTTAGTTAGGTGTAAGTAGTTTCAAGTCCAGGGGAACGATGACCTCAGATGTTAAGTCCCGTAGTGCTTAGAGCCATTTGAACCATTTTTTTGTTACATTTAGCTGTATGTAGCATTTTGTGTTTACAATCAGTTATTTTTTCCGTTTTCGTTGATTGGAGTGCAGAGCGGGGGAAACGGGAGTGGAAAGGAGCCGGGATTTTATTTGGTGTGTAGTTAATTGGTGGTTCTTTTAATGGGCCATATTCTTGGGTATATGATAGTGTTTGTATTTTATTCGTATGTTCTTTCGTCTAGGTGCGGGAGGATGGTGGTATTTGTTGTGAGTGGTGCCAAGATGGAAGGGAGATCGAGGTACATTTTTGCTGTGTTGTGTGTGATTGTGTGGGAAGGTGTTGTGTATTTGAATTTAGGTTTCCTGTTTATTCCGTGGTTTACTGTGATAATGGCTCAAATGGCTCTGAGCACTATGGGACTTAACATTGCATGGGGGCTTAATTAATATATAATGCAAATAATTTTAATTTTTTGCTTTAGTAGCTGTATGTCCGATTACGAAGTCTCGTAAACGGTAGGCCCTGACTAGTATTATTACGCAATCTGACTGCATAGAACAACAACAAAGAATGAAATGGAAATTTTCATTAACACAATTAATTAAGTCCCCAGCAACTATAAAACCTACGAAACCAAAGCACAAGTGTAACTGTTCTGTGTGTGGAAGTATGACTCAACGTACGCATCTGGCACGGTTCTTCTTCAACAACACAAGAAATTTTAAATATCATTTATACTGAATTAATTAAAGGAAATAGAAATACCATAATTACTCAAGAAAACCAGAATTACACTCTAATACAAGAACACAAGCCAGATGCTTTGTTGACTGAACCTGTAATGACGCATTATTTAAGACACTGAATTAATGAAAAAAAAACACAGAATATTTTACCTTCATATATATTGACGAAAAGCACTCTGATCATTACAGTATTTCTATTTGAACCATCTGCTGTCTATCCATCAAACAACTGCATAAAACATGAACAAGCAGTCCTTACTACAACATCTCGACAAGCCTTGCCCACTAGCACATCTCAACACGAACTGACTACTACGAGTCCTCGACAAGCACTGACCACTACGACATCTCAATAATCACTGCCAGTGGAGGCGGCGGAACAATACTCTCTAGCGCGATCTCTGGCGCTGTGGCTCAGTGTAGCCACCTTTCATATGCCCTTCCTCCACGGGCTAGAATTTGATGGTATTTTTGCCAGCATTGGTGGTGAAAATACCACCAAATTCGTCAAAAAAATACAGACAAAAATAAAAGATAATATTAATGCGTAAATATCATATAACTAGATAAAATTTTGGCTTTGCACTGACCTTTCAATAACCTAATATATAGAATACAGTAAGCAATACAAATTCTTTCATACATGTGACTTTACATAATAGTTTACACAATATTATGTGGTTAAACAGTTCAATCAATAGCGTCAGCAATGACGAATATGTGCAGGTAAGAGTCTCATAACTTTTCACAACAGTAATACACAAAAAATCAGTTTATACAAATATTCATATAAACGCTTTCCATAGCCCAAGAAACAAGTAGTTGACAGTTCCAGCAGTAGCACCCAGCAATGGTCAACAGGTGCAAAAACCAACAAGTGACATTTTTTCAGTAGAAACAGTCCATCAGTGGCACCCAGTAATGTTGAATAGGTGCAGACACCAACAAGTAACACCATTTCAGTATAAGCAGTTCCATTAGTGGCACCAGCAATGTTGAACAGGTGCAGATATCAACAGGTGACATCTTTTCAGTAGAAGCAGTCCATCAGTGGCACCCAGCAATGTTGAGCAGGTGCAAACAGCAACAAGTGACATCATTTCAATAGAAGCAGTCCACCAGTGGCACCCAGCAATGTTGAGCAGGTGCAGACACCAACAAGTGACTTCATTTCAGTAGAAGCAGTTCCATCAGTGGCACCCAGCAATGTTGAATAGGTGCTCACAGCAACAAGTCACATTTCTCAACAGAAGCAGTTCCATTAGTGGCACCAGCAATGTTGAGCAGGTACACACAGCAACAAGTCACATTTCTCAACAGAAGCAGTTCCATTAGTGGCACCCAGCAATGTTGTGCAGGTACACACAGCAACAAGTGACACCATTTCATTATAAGCAGTCCATCAGTGGCACCCAGTATTGTTGAATAGGTGCTGACCGCAGTCCATAATATTCACTTTCACTAATCACACTGTTCATCAGCAGAAATTAAACATGTTCTAGTGGCACCAATCATGTAGAAAAAGTGCAAATAACAGTCCATAATATTCCCTATCACTAATCACACAGTTCAGGCATGAACAATAGTTTGAATGCACATACAAATGCTTTACACACTAAACATATAAATTCTAATAAACACACAAATGATATCAGATAATTGTCACATTAACTATTACAATACACAAATAGCAGTAAACCTATAATATTTATGGGTGTCAGTGCAAGCCACAACAAACAAGTAAAATAATATTTAGGATATAGGTTGGGATCACTTCTCTGGGATTATGAAAGGAAAACACACAAAACACACTCATTTATCTTTCATCCACATTTAGTGCTCCTGTGTAGTTGAATAGTGTTAACTGTGTAAATGTAATTCTGTCAAAATTTGATGTTCATCATGTGTATCAAGTAGTAGTGGCAGCAATGTATAACAGTCAATAATAGTTAGTCAACGTCATAGTCATCATGTCAAGACCAATGTTTGCCAAGCCAGATCAAAATGTACGGTTGCTGAACAACTGTCAGTGAGCCAAGATATGCAAATGCTTCCTCTCTCCAAAAAAAAAGTATATACTGCTTAGTGATTTAACAAAGTGTGTGTGTAGACAATCTTCTTTCTACTTGAGTGTTCTAGTTTGCCATCTTCATCCTCCTTGTTCCATATAGACCAACCAAAAAAAATATGCTCCTCACTTACTTCACCTCTTATCCACCAAAACTCCAATAATCATCAGCATCACATAATCTCAATACTTCACTAATACCTCTTCAATACGTCGATACATATAAACCTTATCATCAATATCATTTACCTTACCTCTTGTCCACGAAAACTCCAATCATCATCACTTAATCTTAATACTTCAATAATACCTCTTCACTACGTCGATATATATAAACCTCAGCACCAATATCATTTCACCTCCATAACAACTCTTTCCTCTAGTCAGTCTCCTCGAACAAGTACAGACAAAATCCTAGTGCAACTTCAATTCATCATCCCATACAATCCGAAGACACAGTGTCCACACACAACCTCTGTATAATCCACCTGATCCAAATATTCTACTCATTATGAATCATAAAACACATTTTGGTTTCCTTGTTCATCATTAAATAAAAGAAATGCATACATGACCTCTAACAGACTTTAGTTCGAATAACTTTCAGAAATTAAGTACGATTACGGAGTGTGAATGATCATAATATTTCACAGTGTGTACACCACTTCAAGAATCATGGCAGAAGCAAACATGTGGAGTATTTCTTGTGTCAAGTGTCACTTCCTATTTCAATTGCTCACGAAGAATGCAGTGTAATAACTGTCAATGGTCTAAACCTAGTGTTGGTATGTCACGGCGTTAGCTTCCTTCCTATTAGCATAAATTTATACAGCTTCCATAAAACCTCCAGCTCATGTGACTTCTATGAAGTTTCTTGTACTAATGTCGTTCGTCGAATTACTGCAGTTCATTTTCTTATCTTAAAAATATAAGGCACTGAGCATAAGCAAAACGTGCAATAGCGAGTAAATATACCAGTAGAGAACAGAATGTCAACAAGTGGATGCAACACAATTCCTACAACAAGGCTCTGCCAAGCGAACAATCTATAATTAATACCATAGTGTGACCTAAACTCCATGTTCGCACACAGTATATCAGCATTTCTATACACCAAATTAAAGAGTACTTATGACAACAAAAGGAAATGTGTTAATATGCAATCCATACGCAAAGCAGCAAATATGTATCTTACATAATAAACAGGTCATCATCATCAAATCAGCATAAGCAAATAAATGTTCATACGTAATCTTAATAAGTAAACATGAAGGAGCAAGCAGATAAATCACAAAGTATATCTTACATACATAACCACAGTCAGCACAATTAATCAGTTGACAATTACAATTTAAATAAATAAGCACAGCAGGCACATAATAAAAAAATATGACATCAGTGAAAAGGCATAGCAGCCAAGCGATGCATAATATACATAAGTAAGAACACTGTTCATTAATCAATAATTGTCAAAATCAGTTAATGTGCGCAAGCACATCGCTTCACAAGTAAATTCATAGAACATGAAATTTAGCACAAAGTATGAGTCACGTAATCGCGAGCAGCACATTACGTCTAAAGTACGTACCTAAGTGGAAATATGTTACCTGAAAAATAAACTCAATTAACAGTTACCTTTTTTAGTTTATTACTTTTTTCTTCGAAATTACATTCTTCCTGAAATTTTTTCCATAGCAAGTCGTCTTAACGTCGGACACGCACAGAATTTACCTAAAAGTCTTAAATATTTTACACAACCGTATCCTGAAAAATACTGAACGTTAATAACATAATTTATAAAGTCACCATAGCTTTATACTGAATTTAATCCGAGAAATTAGACTGTGTATTTGTTTACGTCTGTCAGTGCATTCGCACTGAGCGCTCGATCAGCTGTAGACGCATGACGTAGAAAGTGATTGTTTGCGGTCAACGACTGCCTTGTGCGGCGCGCAGACTTCACTGTTGCTTTGAGTATCTGCCGCCGCCGGAACACGGCGCGGTATCCTTGAACTCTCAGCATGTTTACGTATAACTGTTGATGTCTCAAAAATATGTCATTCCACAAAAATTTTAACGTTCGATATATGATGTATTCCCTTAGAGCGTCGAGATTTAAGAGTTTCTACTTCAACAGTGTTATCATGGATAATTTTGCGAATTCTATATGGACCGTTATAAAGCAGAAAAAATTTGCGACATAAGCCTTTTCCTTTATGAGACAAACGGTGAGACTTAATTAACACCTTTTGACCAACTGACAAAATTTTTAAACGACCAGGACGTTTAGTTGATTTCTCTCTTCTTGCAGCCGCAGACACAATATTTCGTAGAGCCAGGTTGACAACTTCAGAATGCCGCAGTTTCCGTGAAGGCGGAAAAGGAACGATTTCAGAAATGCGATTTGTTGGTACTTTATTTTTTAATATCAATAGAGGCGGTAAAGAAGTTGAGTCATTAGGAAGTTCATTCAGAATGTTTTGAAAAATATGAAGATACTGATCCCAAGTTCTGTGATTCTGATGACAATAAAGACGGCACAATTTATTGATTTCCTTCATCCATCTCTCTGAAGCATTAGATTGAGGGTGAAAAAGTGAAATAAAAATTGGTTTAATCTTACGACGCCGTAGAGTACGAAGCCAAATTTTAGAGCGAAACTGTGATCCATTATCTGATATAACCTTATCAACATGACCAACTTCTTTAAGAAAATGTTTGATGAAAGCGTTAGATACTGAACGAGCTGTTGCTTTGCGTAAAGGTGTAAAACACACATATTTTGATGTCAATTCCACTGCTACGAAAATGTACGCAAAACCATTAGTAGAACGAACCACTGGACCGAACAAATCGACTGCAGCCATGTCCTTTAATTTCGCTGGAATGATAGGAAACAACGGTGCTCTGTGAGAAACAGTTGGCGGCTTAGCCTGTTGACATAATTTGCATTTGGCAAGAACAGAACGAATACGTTTTTCCATATTACTAAAGTAGCAATTTTCTCGTAATTTATGAAAGCATTTTCTGGGACCAAAGTATGCATAACTGAAATGTGTAAACGAGGTGTGGCCAAATCATCCAATCTAACAAAGCGTCTAACAAAATTACAGACACCAAGGAAACTACGAACATCACGTTTTGTGGAAGGAACAGCATAATTACGAATAGCGTCTAGTTTCTCTGGATCAGGGAGGATACCTTCTGTGGAAATAATATGACCGAGAAATTTCACCTGAGAACGACCAAATTCAGATTTTTCTAAGTTCACTGTAATGCCAACTCTTGCAAAAATACGTAATAATGAATCCAAAATTTTGTTGTGCTCACTCCAAGAACGTTTAGCAATAAGAATGTCAACATATGAAGTAATATTGTCACGAATATAAACAGGTAAGATTTCGTTTGAACTACGAATAAATGCTGCAGAAAATATAGTAAGTCCAAACGGTAATTTCCAAAGTCACTTTTGGGTAAAACAGTCAAATCCGGTTAATCTTTACCTACTGTCTAGATAGATTGATAGTAGAAGAGTTGTTTTTATAGATGCAAAGAATAGTGAAAGAGTAGGCAGCGGTGCAGAAAACTAAAAGGGAAATAGCACCACTACAGCTCGGGGCCCTGTGAACGCTACGGCACATATTCACTTAGTATAGTGAATCCCCTGAGGACTTTAATAGCTGCACATAAATTTCAGTTTTTGACTTAGTGGCCAATTTGGTGGAAGTACGTACGTAAATTGATCTAGCCATGCATATGGATGTATCTCATTCTTAGAATTACGAAAGATCTTAAATTTCCGAACAGTCAAAAAGTGTTTATAGTCAAAGTTTTCGCCTCGTGGCGACAAAGACCTACCGCGTCTGTCCCAGTTTGAATGTCGATTATTGTCAAGTTCGCGCGCCTGGCGCTCTCTTGTTGCATCCCGTAAATGAAACAAATTATTTTCTTCAAACCCCTCTGCTATCTGTGATTCCAAATTTCTTTTGCTGTCTTTTCCTACAATTTCCCCTTCAATTTGTTTGACTTGCTTTCGTAATGCCTCGAATTCCCTTTTCACGCGTTCGTTAAATTTTCCCTGATTTTCAACATGCTTATTTATGTTCTGGTACTCTTCGGTTTCTGCAAATGGTAATGGAGCTGTATCATCCAAATCTCTGTCCCCATTTGAGCTAAGACTTGTCAATTTATCTGAAATCTCCTGAACTCTTTCCGATAAGTCACCTAATTGTTCTTTCTGTTTATTTACGTCTTCCATAAGTGTCGCGACTCGGGTTTCAGTATTGACACATTTGGTAGTTAACTGTTCATATTGTTGTGTTAGGTTATTTAATCTGTCATTTGGTACGGATCCCTCGATTTTCTCAAATATTTCTTCCTTATCATGTGCACGTTGTAAATTTAACTCTGAAAATTTCTGTACTATCACGCGATCTCTTTCTTCCTGTTCTCTATTCTGTTCCCTTTGTCTAATCTCTACTGCAATTAATCTATTATTGTGAGCATTCAAAATCGGTTGTACTTCTTCTCTGATTTCTTTCTTTAATTCATCTTTCATATTTTTGAAACACATCCCTATTCGTGAATCTAACCGTGTTTCTATTGTTTCCATCTCTGTTTTAATTTCAGATTGTAACTGTGATCCCACTGTTTTTAATTCAGATCCCAACTGTGATCCCAGTGAGTCTAACCGTGTTTCCATTGTTCCCATATCAGTTTCTAAACGTGTTGCCAAAGTTCCCATCTCTATTTTAATTGTTCCTATCTCTGTTTTAATTGTTCCCATTTGTGATTCCTGTGAGTCTAACCGTGTTTCCATTCGTGCTCCCAAATTTAATATAGCACTCATCAACTGCTCCATAATAGCCGGTTCGAAATTCTTTTTGCCCCTAACATTTCCCGCGAAACCAACTTCTTTCGTCATAACTGTAAAGCTATCTGTGTTCGATACTATTTCAGAATCTTCTATCGTTAATCTCGGATTCTGTGAATTTTCTGATTGAGAAAAATTTTGAAATGGTTCCGGACTATTTTCCCGACTTATTACATTGTTTTCCACTTCATTATTCAACATACTGTTCTCCTGTGTTGGCGAGTTCGCCATGTCAACATCTTCGTCATTCTCACTATTCATCATTTTTGCCTTTTTCATCGATCGCGTAATCATTTACAAAATATGCAAAACTCGTCACTATACGAAATTTACACACAATGACACTATATCTCCAACAATACCATTCACACGAAATGTTTCCCTCCAACACGATCAACGAACAATTGAAATAAATGCACTAAATTGTCAAGCTCGTATACAAGATAACAAAATTAAATTTTGCAAAATAAAAATACCATTAGAAGAATGACAATTACCAAATCTACACATGCAATATAGACTACAATTACTAAACTACAAATTACTACAACAATCCTACTGTCTACTATTTCTACAATCAGAAGAATTCCAAGGGACGATCCGAAGCAGCGGTCGCCACGTGCATGGGGGCTTAATTAATATATAATGCAAATAATTTTAATTTTTTGCTTTAGTAGCTGTATGTCCGATTACGAAGTCTCGTAAACGGTAGGCCCTGACTAGTATTATTACGCAATCTGACTGCATAGAACAACAACAAAGAATGAAATGGAAATTTTCATTAACACAATTAATTAATTAAGTCCCCAGCAACTATAAAACCTACGAAACCAAAGCACAAGTGTAACTGTTCTGTGTGTGGAAGTATGACTCAACGTACGCATCTGGCACGGTTCTTCTTCAACAACACAAGAAATTTTAAATATCATTTATACTGAATTAATTAAAGGAAATAGAAATACCACAATTACTCAAGAAAACCAGAATTACATTCTAATACAAGAACACAAGCCAGATGCTTTGTTGACTGAACCTGTAATGACGCATTATTTAAGACACTGAAATAATGAAAAAAAAACACAGAATATTTTACCTTCATATATATTGACGAAAACACTCTGATCATTACAGTATTTCCATTTGAACCATCTGCTGTCTATCCATCAAACAACTGCATAAAACATGGAACAAGCAGTCCTTACTACAACATCTCGACAAGCCTTGCCCACTAGCACATCTCAACACGAACTGACTACTATGAGTCCTCGACAAGCACTGACCACTACGACATCTCAATAATCACTGCCAGTGGAGGCGGCGGAACAATACTCTCTAGCGCGATCTCTGGCGCTGTGGCTCAGTGTAGCCACCTTTTAACATCTGAGGACATCAGTCCCCTAGACTTAGAATTACTGAAACCTAACTAACTTAAGGACACCACACACATCCATGCCCGAGGCAGGATTCGAACCTGCGACCGTAGCAGCAGTGCGGTTCCGAAATGAAGCACCTAGAACCACTCGGCCACAGCTGCCGGCTACTGTGATAATGTATTCCATGTCTGGTCTTTTGTTTAGGATATGATTGCCGTATCTGGCTCTCAGCCTGGCTAGTCTGGTTTGTAATGGCTCCAGTCTGGTTGCTTCGTAAACTTCGTTGCTGAGTGTTATATAAGATAGATTGGCAATACTGCATAGGAGTCTACGTTCTGTGCTGATCCGTCTTTTCGCAATTGGTGCGTGTATGCCTCCCAGGGGTCCACTGCGTACTCTAAAACTGGGCGAATGAAGGTTTTGTATGTGTGCAGTGCAGTTTGTGTGTTGCAGCCGTGGAAGCGCCCCTGTACCTGTCGTATTAGGTTTCCTCTGAATCGGGTTTTGTTAAGGAGGTGAGTCAGGTGGGTCTTCCAATTGAGATGTTTGTCTAAGTATACTCCTAGATATCCAGCTGTGTCGTTTAGTTGTAGGGGGGTATTCCAGAGTGTTAGTCGTATGTCGTATTCGTTTTGTTGTTTCTTCTTTGTTCGGTATCTGCACCATTTCAGTGCAATAATGTGTTCATTGTAAATAAGTATTATAGTAGTTGTATTACATGTTTATTACCTTACAAATAAATAAAAAGCTTTTTAATTTTAAATTTAATGCATTAGTATTTGTAAAATGACTTTCATATAGTGTTCATTAAAAAATGACGATCATTCCACTTGGGACCTGTGAAATGGTACATTAGCTTATTTGTTTTAGTTGTAAATATTTGTTCAAAAAATGGTTCAAATGGCTCTGAGCACTATGGGATTAACATCTATGGTCATCAGTCCCCTAGAACTTAGAACTACTTAAACCTAACTAACCTAAGGACATCATACAACACCCAGCCATCAGGAGGCAGAGAAAATCCCTGACCCCGCCGGGAATCGAACCCGGGAACCCGAGCGTGGGAAGCGAGAACGCTACCGCACGACCACGAGCTGCGGGCTAAATATTTGTCATGTATTGTTGTTTTTCTGACATGTTCCACATCCTGGAGGACCTCCTCACTACGGATCAATTGGAATGAAAGTAAATCTAATCTAATCTAATCTGTACCTGAAGAGGACTGTTGTGTCTTGGTTAGGTTAGGTCGTATCGTCCATTTTCCCATCCAACATTGTAATCGGTGGAGGTGTGTAGTTGTTTTCCATTACAGTGTCGTTGTACGTAATCCTGTACACCAGTAGGCCGTGTCCTCTGCATATAGTCATATTGCTTCGTGGGGGGAGGGGGAGGGGGGGGGGATTCGTCAGGGTAGATATGTCGGCAGTGTAGAGGGTATACAGAATTGGGGACAAAATGCCGCCTTGAGGGACGCCAGCTTGTGGTGGGGCTTATGAGGTAAAGGCTTCCGACATCTGATCGGCGACATGCACGCTGCAGGCCCGGTTACAGATGTATGTTTCGATTAGCCTTACTACTTTTGTTGGGATGCCCATGTATGTGAGTTTGAACAGAAGGCCCTGGTGCCACAGTTTGTCGAAAGCTCGTTCTATGTGCAGGAACACGGCAAGTGTGCAGTGTCCCTGGTGGTACCCTTTAGTAATACTGTCTGTCAGTTTGAGGAGTGGGTCATTAGTTGAGTGGTTGTGTATGAATCCTGCTTGTGTGAGGGGGAGTAGGTCTTTCGTCTCAATGAAAGTTCTTAGGCGGTCAGTTATTATTCGGTCGTAGGTCTTTCCAGTCCGCAGCTCGTGGTCTCGCGGTAGCGATCTCGTTTCCCGTCCACGGGGTCCCGTGTTCGATTCCCGGCGGGGTCAGGGATTTTTCCTGCCTCGAGATGACTGGATGTTGTGTCGTTTTCATCATCATCATTCATCCCCATTACGGTCGGAGGAAGGCAATGGCAAACCACCTCCACTAGGACCTTGCCTAGTAAGGCGGCGCGGGTCTCCCGCTTCGCTCCCCTACGCTCTGTAAAGAAGTATGGGACTCATCATCATCAGGTCTTTCCAATCACATCCACTAAGGATATGGGTCTGTATGATTTTGGGTCTGTCCTTGGTTTGTCAGGTTTGAGGATCATAATAGTCTTGCTTGTCTTCCAGTTTGTTGGTATTGTCTCGTTGTGTTGGCAGTAGCTAAAGATGGGGATAGGATGGGGATTAGGGTGTGGAAGGGAGCTTTATGTAGGTTAATGCGTCGGATGTAGTTCTGTCCTGGGGCAGAGCTGCGTCCTAAGAAGTTCGCGTCTTCGATTTCAGCGTCTGTGATGACTTTGGTGAGGCCCTGCTGTTCTTCAGTTTCAATTGTTGGGGAGTTTAACAGAGTTTGTAGTTGCGTGTCTACGTGTTGTCGGAATGTGTCGTCGAATCTGTTGTCATTTGCAAATGAGTATACTTCTTGTAATGTTTCTTTGAAGGCCGTTGCTTGCTCTAGGGGGTCTGTTGTAGGTTCATTATTTAATACTAAGGCTTTAGTGTATAACTGGCGTTGCCCCTTGAGTGTTTCGAATCTGTTCCAGAACTTGCCCCCATTCCTGCAGTCCAATTTACTTCATGTGTCGTCCCACTGTCTTTATGTTGGTATATTAGTCTTTTGATTCTAGCATTTAATCTGGGTCGCCGTGTTCTGCGCTCCTATATAGCTGCTGGACCGCTAACCTCTTATGTTGGCGGGCCAATGATGCGGCTGCCAAAGAGGATGCCGCGATGATGGTGGGGGAACGCAATGCGGCCGGTGGTGGGCGAACGCGGCGAGTGTGTGGTGCGGACGATGAGTCGTAGTGTCTGCCCATTCACTCTGCGGACTCCACAACCTACACAAGCGGTCAGCGGTCTAGCGCCTATACATAGTGATTGAGCTGCCCCTACCGATGTCGTTTTGTGCACTCCGCAATGTTATATCTGGCGCTCAAAAACCCAAACGACATTTTCGTATTCTCTCGTTGGCTACGCGCGAACTGTCAGTCCGACAGGAAAAATTTAATGGACCTTCTTGAAAGAAATTTAGGGTAGTTAAATTTTGTATTGAGAAGTTTTTGTTAGAGGCTGCATTCCAGAGAAACGTACAAAAATTCCTAACAGACACGTTCCCTCTCACACGCTCAGTCCCCACTGGTCAGGATTTCTAATATGTTGTTCATGACACTCTCTCCTACCACTGTACACAAATTTGTGAGTGCACGAATTTTTTCCCACATTCGTACTTTTTTGGTCTTCATTGACTGGCGTTATTACGCCATCATCTTAGTCGAACACTTACAAATTGTAAAATCGACGTTTGCGTCAATTTTACATGTCAGTTTCTAAACATTCTGCGTGGTGTCTGTTTGTTCTATATCGTGTCTCCCTACCACTTTCGCGCAACGACGCTCTGAGCGTGTTTTTTAGGGATTTGACTGGTTTGAACCTGGGACCTGTTGCCGGTAAGGAGACGCCAGACCACACATGACATGCAGAATTCAGAAGAGGTCAGTGAGACTAGCGATAATATAACCAAATACTTAACGATTTCAGCGTCAGCTCCACTGCACTCCCTGTAAAAGAATTTTAATACTAACTAAATTTAGTGGAAGGGGTTCAAGGCTTTCCTATTTTTTAGTTAGCTAGTAAAATAACGTCAAAAAAGCAATTAAGTTTACCATTGGAAATTTTATTCTACTCACAAAACATTGTTTATAAATTGCACTATTGATAAAAGGAAATGTTTTAATACAGGATGGTAAAAACCAACTGCGTTCAACAAAAATGTGAACAAATATTCCCTGAATGGGTTTCAAATATCTACAATGGATCGAAGGATGACCTATGCCATATCACATCTATAATCTAGGTTTAAATTAAGTTTCACGAAAGAGAAAACTATCAAAATGGTCTACAGTGACCCTCAATTATCTTTAATTACTTATCTAACTTGTCGTCAATTACAGTGGCTGATGTGGCTTCTCAATAACTATATAACAGAAAAATCATCGCGTTTCAGATTTTTACTTCAAGTGGCAAATGTGAACACCATGAGCTTTAATTGACGATCGACACTAGTATTACGCAAAAAGGGGATGTAACAGATGAGACTTCTGCAGTTCTGAGTGAAGCCTTATGCGCTCAAAAATGCGGCATCGCGTGCGTTCATTACCTTGTCGGTGTTCGTCAGGGGGCGGCGGGCAGCACAGCTCCGCTCACCTCGCTGTCTCGGAAGCAACTCCATCCTGACTTCTCCTTACTACAATTTACCGAAGTTGGTTTAAAAAAACTGTCTGGCTGTGTTTTCATCTGACCAATCAGGGTCTCAATGTTAACCTTAAGCTCCACCTACAAAAATTCTGTCCATCCAATGAGAAACTTTATACTTTTCGTGGTGGGGCAATGTTTTTTAAAGTTTGCAACGTAACAGAGACGCGAAAAAGTCTCACGCTAAAACTTGCAGCTGGTGTGGTCCTTTTAGCGTTATCGTAACATCTATACTGTTCTTTTGGAGGGCTCTATCTTTTAACATGGGCTGGGGGGGTGGTCCTAACGTAACAGACACGCGAAAAAGTCTCACGCTAAAACTTGTGGGTGGTGTGGTCCTAGCGGTTAGCTGGCGACGTGGGTGTCCGTCCGTCCCTTATCGTAGGGCCTTCCAGCTTAACACGATTCTGCTCTCGGCTACTGTTCTCGTTTCTGCCCTCGGAACTGCGTCTGTCCCACGGTGGGAAGGTATGACATGCATTTAGGCATTCTTGTTAGTCTGTGGTATTCCATTTGCTCACTCGTTACTCGTATTACTTTGGTTAATTTAATGTCACGATTTATTCGGAGCTATGTGACATACTACTGGATTTGCTTATCATGTCAGGGTTTTCATGGAAGGTGTTAGATTTGCCTGACACCTTACAAGTTGTGTGAACTTTAACAGCATATAACAATCAAGTACATCGTTGTGTGCGCCAGGCATTCTGACTGCGAAAATTACTGTGCTCGTATGAGTTAATCTAGATCCAATTGTCAACGTAATTAGTTTTAGCGTAACGTTTGCAACAGCTTTTTTTTCCTTCCATTGCCCTTACAGGCATGTTTACGAAGGTGGTTTGATAAGTCTGGAAAATTTCCATGAAAAAGTAGAACATTTTTGTTGTACCTTCGTGGTTGGTAAGCTTCATTGTAACAAGCATCGTTTACACAATTTCAACAATGTACACAGTACAGTTCATTGTCGACAGCCTTCTGAACTGGTCAGTGTATCAACAGTGATGGAAAGTGGAGGAAACCGAGTTTCGTGCTGGTGTTAAACATTTTCATTTGAAGGACCGGACAACCGTAAAAATCAAAACACAACTGAGTGAAGGTCACACTGACTCTGCACCATCATTGAAAACTATTTAATTTTGGATTAATGAATTTAAACCTGGTCAGACAAGCGCGGAAGACGAAATGCGCTCCGGCTGTCTAGTTATAGTCACAACAGATGAAATCATTGACGAAATCCATGATACGGTAATGCAGCACCACCGAACAAGAATTGGTGAGATTGCTGAGAGATTGTAGGGATCTCAAGTGAGCGAGTGCGTAATATCCTGCTCGGGAAGTTGGCTATGAAAGAACTGTGTGCGAGGTGGTTGCCGCGATTGCTCACGGCCGACCAAATGAGCATTGGTCGCGACATTTCAACACAATGCCTGGTGATGTTTAATTGCAGTCCGCAAGACTTTTGCGCCGATTTGTGACTGTGATTTGATCCATCACTACGCAGCAGAGTGAAAGCGGCAGTCAAAACAACGGACAACGGCTGGTAAAAATTCACCGAAGAAGGCAAAGACCATTTTGTTGACTGGTAAAATGATGACCCGTGTTTTTTGGAATTACCAATAAATAATCCTCATAGATTATTTGGAAAAAGACAGAACCATAACTGGACCCTATTTTGCTTCATTGTTGGATCATTTGAATCTTTCGTTGACTGAAACGAGACCAAGGTTGGCACGCAAAAAAAAAAAAAAAAAAAAAAAAAAGCGCTCGTGCGCAGACGTAATACACCATCCCACTCATCAGCGATAAGCGAACGTGCATGAATTGGGCTTTGAATTGGTTCCTCATCTAGGCTTAGCCCCACGTGGTTTCTTTGTGTTCCCTACCATGAAACGTTGGCTTGCTAGGAAGAAATTTTCATCACACGAGGAAGTGACAGTTGAAGACAACGAGTATTTTGCAGAGTTTTCCAATAGGACGAAAAAACTGGAGGATCACTGGACCATCTGTCCTCAAAGGAGATTATGTCGAGAGGTAAGGTGAGCTGTTTACGAAACAAAAACATTTTGTTTATTCCTTTTTTACCGGACTTAACAACCCGCCCTCGAAAATTAATAATGTTAATGAAACAGCCAACTGTGGTAGTGGCTTAATAGCTCAATAAATAGTTCTTGTAGTCGGAAATGTTTGTACAGTGGTAGGAAGGAGAGCCACGAATAACATACTATTGTACTGGATTCGCATTTGAGAGAACGACGATTCAAATCCTCGTCCGGCCATCTAGAGTTTCCCATGATATCCCGAAATCGCTCCAGGCAAATGCTGGGAAGGTTCTTTTGAAATGCCGGCCGGTGTGGCCGTGCGGGTCTAGGCGCTTCAGTCTGGAACCGCGTGACCGCTACGGTCGCAGGTTCGAATCCTGCCTCGGGCATGGATGTGTGTGATGTCCCTAGGTTAGTTAGGTTTAAGTAGTTCTAAGTTCTAGGGGACTGATGACCACAGATGTTAAGTCCCATAGTGCTCAGAGCCATTTGAACCATTTTTTTTTTTCTTTTGAAAAGGCAGGGCCAATTTCCTTCCCAACCCTTGAATCATTCCGAGCTTGTACTCCATCTCCAATGACCTCGATATCGACGCGACATTACACACTACTCTTCTTTCCTTCCTTCCTTCTTTCCTTCGGAGTTAAGGAGCCTTTCTCTGTGGTGATGTGCTTAGACTTTTTAGTACTAATTTGTAGCCCGAATGTTGATGCCACTAATACTTCTTTCAAGTTTTTCTTGTGTGCATGGTATAGGCCAATGTCATCTGGTTAGGCCAGATGAGTAATGTTTTCACTGGTGATTTGAACAACATGGACGTTACAGAATATGGATATACACTACTGGCCATTAAAATTGCTACACCAACAAGAAATGCAGATGATAAACGGGTATTCATTGGACAAATATATTATACTAGAACTGACATGTGATTACATTTTCACACAGGTTGGGTGCATAGATCCTGAGAAATCAGTACCCAGAACATCCACCTCTGTCCGTGATAACGGCATTGAGTCAAACAGAGCTTGGATGACGTGTACAGATACAGCCGCTGATGCAGCTTCAACACGATACCACAGTTCATCAAGAGTAGTGACTGGCGTATTGTGATGAGCCAGTTGCTCGCCCAATATTGACCAGACATTCTCAATTGGTGAGACATCTGGAGAATGAAGTGGCCAGGGCAGCAGTCGAACATTTTCTGTATCCAGAAAGGGCAATACAAGATCTGCAACATGCGGTCGTGCATTATCCTGCTGAAATTTAGGATTTCGCAGGGATCGAATGGAGGGTAGAGCGACGGGTCATAACACATTTGAAAAGTAACGTCCACTGTTCAAAGTGCCGTCAATGCGAACAAGAGGTGACTGAGACATGTGACCAATGGCACCCCATACCATCACGCCGGGTGATACGCCAGTATGGCGATGACGAATACACGCTTCCAATGTGCGTTCACCGCGATGTCGCCAAACACGGTTGCGACCATCATGATGCTGTAAACAGAACCTAGATTCATCCGAAAAAATGACGTTTTGCCGTTCGTGCACCCAGGTTCGTCGTTGAGTACACCATCGCAGGCGCTCCTGTCTGTGATGCAGCGTCTCGGGCAACCGCAGCCATGGTCTCAGAGCTGACAGTCCATGCTGTTGCAAACGTCGTCGAACTGTTCGTGCAGATGGTTGTTGTCTTGCAAACGTCCCCATCTGTTGACTCAGGGATCGAGACGTGGCTGCATGATCCGTTCAGCCATGCAGACAAGATGCCTGTCATCTCGACTGCTAGTGATAAGAGGCCGTTGGGATCCAGCACGGCGTTCCGTATTACCCTCCTGAACCCACCGATTCCATATTCCGCTAACAGTCATTGTATCTCGACCAACGCGAGCAGCAATGTCGCGATACGATAAGCCGCAATTGCGATAAGCTACAATCCGACCTTTATCAAAGTCGGTAACGTGATGGTACGCATTTCTCCTCCTTACACGAGGCATCACAACAACGTTTCACCAGGCAACGCCGGTTAACTGCTGTCTGTATCTTCTTCCTGTCGGTTATATTTTGCGTCTGTAGCACGTCATCTTCGTGGTGTAGCAATTTTATTGGCCAGTAGTGTATGTCGAAACACAGGCGATACAAACAATTTCAATGAAACTACATGCTAGTTAGGTATATTAAGTAATTAGACTAACAAGACCTGCCTTGATTTTTAAAGTTTCATCAGTTTTAAAAAAAAAAAAAACGGAAAGCACGTAGTTCTTTATTATCCGTGTGTCTCTTTATATTCAAACCTTTGATGTGATATCTTTTGTAGAGTTATAGATGTAAGGACGATTAATAAAAAATCCGTTTCTATATTTTGCAAAATACTTTTTATATCTGTTTTTCACGAAATAGGGCCTCAGAGGTAAATGTGGTAGGAAGAGGAACCTTACCATCGAACGTAGATGTTATTGAGCTGGCTTGCTCGCAGGCACCAAATATGCAACTGCGTCGTGGGAGCAGACAGGGTTAGGCAGGTTATGGAAAGTACGAAGGCAATGGATATCAGCAACAAATTACAATAATTCATTGAAAGAATTTATATATTGCGTATCATGAGTGTGAAGAGGATGCGTTCTAATCTAGTTTAAAGTTCGCTTTCACCCACCTATTTGTGAACGCTGGTCTAGTCCTGAAACAAGTGAACGATTCCTAATATAACTTGCAGAATGTGCAGTTGGTCTTTCGTAGGTGGCGGTGGTACGTTATCTTAAGCCCTGATGCTGTTTTGAGGCGCAGTGTTGATACTGTCGAACTAACTGTTAATACTGTCTGTCTAAATGGAGCCGTGCGTCCGCTTGCATCCGCATTTGGCTGATGAATGTTCACAGGGGATCTGTTTAGGTGACGTAAAGCGAAAGCATAACGTAGTCCGTTTTGTGTGCGCTCTCTGCGGTGTCTGACGGTAACGGTGTTGGCTTTGCTGTGTGGCGCCGTCTCTGTGTGTGGTTCTCCCTCGTATCGCCTAGAGCCCAAAGTAGTTACCATCCTAAAGTCTGTACTTCTGTTGAACAGAGGAGTACTCTCAAGTACAGTGGTACCATTTTACCAATTGTTTCCGTAATACATTAAGATTGATTGAAAATTTACGTCCGACCTTTGTGTTCCGTCTTTTAGGCTCTCGTCCCGCCGATTTTTTAAACCAGCAGTTCAGAAGTCCCAATTTTCTGCAAACTGGATCTATCAAAACAAGTCTGAACGTACGTCCTTTTCTGGACTGTGCGCCGTGGCGAAAGTTAACGGAAAACTTTCCGGAGAAAGAGAGTACAATGCGGCCACGTGCAGCGTTGGCTGCATGTATTGATGTCCGATAGCGTCGCGTGGGTCCTTCAAGAAACTGCCGCATCACTTCAGAGAAACTGGCTGTAGACACTGTAGCAGCAACTGCCGACCTGAACCACAAGTATGGTTCACAGTACCCTGCGAATCAGCCGTAAAAAGAGGAAAATGAGATGTCGGGTCTCTGTTATTAAATAGCTCAAAAGACTTTTCGATATCAGTTCGAATTTCCAAACACTTGCAATGCGAAAATACTGTCCATAGTTTCTTGGACCTGTAGATGCAAGACGGCACAAATTTTGCTCGCGGACTTCTCGTGATTCATTATAAGGCTTTATTTTCTCATCACATTTTTAGGTAAGTGAGGGTCAGTCCAGGAAAGCAAATTTTTTTTGCGTCTTGAGTTCATGCCCTGATAAATACAGTAAATTTTTTCATGAATGTAACATTTATTCGTATGGAAATACAGACTTTATCAGTGGAGCATTTTTTCATTTACATGAATAGAACAGGACGTTAACCTTTTCTTCCGCCGTCGGTTGTGCCGTGCAACGTGGGGGTAAATTTTTATTATGGAGGTGAACTTTCCTTCCTATAGGCGTGGATAAACTTCATCTAGGTAGCATATTTCTCATTTACTTAATTGAATAGGACGCAAATATTTTTTCTTCCCTCATAGGTTGTAAAATGCAAAGTGTGATGAAGCATCTAACTTAAATTGCATAATCAGTTCTTAAATCGTAGTTTTTTACGTCTTTATTCGTTCCTTAGTTACGTCTATATTATCGTTCTTGGAGAAATCGTCAGGTATGCAATTATTCTTAAATACAGCTTCTTTTTTAAAACAAATATCAGTAATATGTTGTTTTCATAGACATCTATCGTACAGATGGTTTCTCCTCAGATGCCGAAGAACAACTAACATACCCAACAAGAGAGGTATTTTCGAAAATGTGAACACCATGTCAAACATGTGCAAACGAACAGTTACAGCGCCTTCAGATATCTGGCAGTTTACTCCTTCTGCTGCCCCAAGGAAACCTCGGGAAAGGGGGGCGCCCTGTCAGGATACAGGAAGCCTTTTGTATTTATTAATACGTTATCCAACCATCCAGAATACAACAATTAATACAATTACTGTAAAAGTCAACAATAAAACAAATACTTTTAAAATCTTTACCAACGACAGCCAAATATGCACTCCGTCTTGAGGCCACAAGTGGCCCATCGGGACCATCCGACCGCCGTGTCATCCTCGGGTGAGGATGCGGGTAGGAGGGGCGCGTGGTCAGCACACCGCTCTCCTAGTCGTTATGATGGTTTCCTTTGACCGGAGCCGCTACTATTCGGTCAGTTGGCATCACGAGGCAGAGTGCACCCCGAAAAATGGCAACAGTGCATGGCGGCCTGGATGGTCACCCATCGAAGTGCCGGCCACGCCCGACAGCGCTTAACTTCGGTGATCTCACGGAAACCGGTGTGTCCACTGCGGCAAGGCCGTTGCCCAAAGACAGCCAAATACTCGTACTTAAAATCACTGAACAACAAAACACAGTAGCTCCACATACGGTGCATATTACAAAGTTGTATGCCAGGTTGGCACGTAAAAATAATTAAATGTGAAAAACATTAGTATTAAGAGAAGCCAAAGTAACAGGAGATTAAAAGATCTTCATTCCTTCCAATCCTTTACAAGCATAGAAACTTCACCATAACAAACTTTACAAAATACGTGAAGATAAAACAACTTTCTTTAACTTGTCCCAGGTAAAAACGTCAATTCAACCACAAACTTGTCTTTTACAAAGCACCAAAAATGTGCTGGCCAAGACATAGCATAAACACATTCATGGGCGTGTAGGGTGGGAGTGTGGTTGTAGGGGGAGTGGTGACAAGGAGATACGGGGGTTGCGAAACGGGGTGGAGGGGAGGACTGGAGAAGCACGAAGGTGAAGGAGCACAAAATGGGGGTTCAAGTGGGCAACATGGCAAGAATGTAAATAGTGTATCATTAGTAGGAATAAAAGAAAGTTACTGAAACTTGGAAGGAAACAAATGTTCATCATTTTAGTAACCAAATAAATAAGAACTATCTCATCCAAAAGAGAAAGCATGTGGTACTCAGGAGTAATGGTACATAAGCTAACAAAAGGAGCCCAAACAAATGTTTAAAGCAATGTAAAAGACGAAATTTGCAACTTTGGACTGGTTTTTCGTTTTGCTCATTGACAGAAGTTGCAGACCCACAGCTGTACCAGCATGCTGGAAGTTCAGATTATTATTTCATTTGTGCTCCATTCTTACAGTATCATAGATTCTTGCACTCCGGAACCGCCGCTCGACAGCCTACAGGCTTTAACGTGTACCTGGCAGTGCCGGAGCTGGCAATTTTGTTCATGTTAGCAACCTTGAGACAGACTGTATAGATATGTGCTAATAATTTTCTTCTTTCGTCTTGGAAAATTCCTAAATGCGAGGTACAATTGGGCTGTTATGTGATCAAAAGTATCCGGACACCTGGCTGAAAATGACTTAAAAGTTCGTGGCGCCCTCCATAGGTAATGCTGGAATTCAGTATGGTCTAGATTCCCCCCCCCCCCCCCCCCCCTAGCCTGGATGACAGCTTCCACTCTCGCAGGCATACGTTCAAACAGGTGCTGGAAGGTCTCTTGGAGAATGGCAGCCCATTCTTCACGAGGAGAGGTATCGATGTCTGTCGGTGAGGCCTGACACGAAGTCGGCGTTCCAAAACATCCTAAAAGGAGTTCCATAGGATTCAGGTCAGGACTCTGTGCAGGCCAGACCATTAGAGGGATGTTATTGTCGTGTAACCACTCTGCCACAGGGCGTGCATTATGAACAGGTGCTCGATAGTGTTGAAAGATGCAGTCGCCATCCCCTAATTGCTCTTGAACAGTGGGAAGCAAGAAGGTGCTCACAACATCAATGTAGGCCTGAGCTGTGATAGTGCCACACAAAACAACAAGGGATGCAAGCCCCCTCCATGAAAAACACGATCACACCATAACACCACCGCCTCCGAATTTTACTGTTGGCACTACACACGCTCCAAGTTTTCTCACCTCCTGCCTAACTGTCATAGTACTTGCAATGGATCCTGATGCAGTTTGGAATTCCTGTGTGATGGTCTGGATAGATGTCTGCCTATTACACATTACGACCCTCTTCAACTCTCGGTCTTCTCTGTCAGTCAACAGACGAGGTCGGCCTGTACGCTTTTGTGCTGTTCCACTTCCACTTCACTATCACTTCGGAAACAGTGGACTTCGGGATGTTTAGGAGTGTGGAAATTTCGCGTACAGACGTATTGCACAGGTGACGTCTAGTCACCTGACCATGTTCGAAGTCCGTGAGTTCCGCGGAGCGCACCATTCTGCTCTCTCGCGATGTCTAATGACTACTAAGGTCGCTGTCTGCCCCCAGTGGCTGAGTGGTCAGCGCGGCACACTGTCAATCCTAAGGGCCCGGGTTCGATTCCCGGCTGGTTCGGAGATTTTCTCCACTCAGGGACTGGGGGTTGTGTTGTCCTAATCATCATCATTTCATCCCCATCGACGCGCAAGTCGCCGAAGTGGCGTCAGATCGAAAGACATGCACCAGGCGAGCGGTCTACCCGACGGGAGGTCCTCGTCACACGACATTTACATTTTTACTGAGGTCGCTGATAGAGAGAACCTGGCAGTAGGTGGCAGCACAATGCACCTAATATGAAAAACGTATGTTTTTGGGGGTGTCCGGATACTTTTGATGACATAGTGTATATTAGCTAACTTTGGAAAAGTTGCCGCTAAGCAACGTGTATGTGGTTTTATTTGCAGCTATCGTTAACTAATTGTTCCTGAACCACCTCTGCATTTTTGAGAGTACGTGGTTCGCATTTTCTTCACACTTGCGTCTGGGATCTCCAGAGACCACCACCAATGTATGATCAGCGTGAGCCAAAACTCCATTCGCTTCACCACTCCCATGCAGCAGTTCCAGCAGAGGCTTAGTTGTCAGATCACAAAATATTTTTCCACGTACCGGGCCTTGTCGTTAGGCTCTAGTAATATTTTTTTATTACATTGTGCCGTCCAGCAGACCATTCAACTGTGCAACGCTTACAGTAGTCCATGAAATTTAAATACATCTTCATCTACAGCGACATGATTACTTCGCAATTCACAATTAAGTGCTTGTGCGGAGGGTTCATCGAACCACCTTCAAGCTATTACTCTACCGTTCCACTCTTGAACAGCGCACGGGAAAAACGAACACTTGAACCTTCCCGTGAGAACTTTGATTTCTCTTATTTTTCAAAGACGATCAGTCCTATCTATGTAGGTAGGCGCCAACAAAATATTTTCACACTCTGAAAGTTGGTGATTGAAATTTCATGAGAAGATTCTGCCGCAACGGAAAACGTTTTTTTAAATGATCGCGACCCCAATTCATGTGCCATATCCGTGGCACTCTCTCCTCTATTTCGAGATAGTACAAAACAAGCTACCCTTCTTTGAACTTATCGATATCCTCCGTCGATACCATATGATGCGGATACTATATGGCACAGCAGTACTCCAGAAGAGGACGTAGAAGCGTAGTGTAAGCAGTCTCTTTAGCAGACATGTGGCACATTCTGAGTGTTCTGCAGTAAATCATAGGCTTTGATTTTCTTTACTGACGTTTTCTTTGAGATCGTTCCAACTGAAGTTATTCGTAATTGTAATCTCTACTTGTTAGCTGAATTTACAGCCTTTAGATTTGTGTGATTTATCGTGTAATCGAAATGTAGTGGATTACTGTTAGTAGTCATGTGGATGACTTCAAACTTTCCATTGTTTAGAGGCAACTGACACTTTTCGCACTATACAGATACCTTGTCAGAATCCTTTTGCAATTTTTGATCGTTTGATGACTTTATAACACGGTAAATGACAGCATCATCTGCAAACAGTCTAAGAGTGCTACTCAGATAGTCTCCTAAATCCTTCATGTAGATCAAGAATAGCAGTGAGCCTATAACACTTCCTTGGGGAGCGCTAGATATTACTTCTGTTTCACTCGATGACTTTCCGTCAGTTACTACGAACTATGGACTGTCTGACAGGAGATGACGAATCCAGTCGAACAACTGAGACGATAGTACATAGGTACGCAATTTGATTAGAAGCCGCTTGTGAGGTACGGCGTCAATAGCTTTCTGAAAATCTAAAAATATGGACTTAATTTGACATCCACTGTCAACAGAACTCATTACTTCGTGTGCGTAAAGAACTAGTTGCTTTTCACAAGAACGACATTTTCCGAATCCGTATTGCCTGTTGCTCAATAAGTCGTTTTCTTCAAGATAACTCATAATGTTCGAACACAGTGTATATTCCAAACTCCTACTGCAAATCGACGTTAGCGACAGGGGTCTGTAATTCAGCAGATTACTCCTATTCCCTTGATTGAGTACTGGTGTAACTTTAGCAACTTTCCATTCTTTAGGTTCGGATGTTTCAACGAGTAATCGGTTGTATATGATTGCTAAATATGGAGCTATTGCATCAGCATATTTTGAGAGGATCCTGACTGGTATACAATCAGCAACGGAGGCCTTGCCTTTATTAAGTGACTTAAGCTGCTTTAGCACACCGAGGATATCTACTTCTAAGTTACTCATGTTGGCAGTTGTTCTTGGTACTAATTCTGGAATATTTACATCGTCTTCTTTGGTGAAGGACTTCCGGAAAACCGTATTTAGTAACTTTGCTTTAGTGGCACTGTCGGCGATAACATCACCATTGTTATCGCGCAATGAAGGTTTTGAGTGTGCCATTCCGCTGATGTTTTTTATATACGACAACCATCTATTTAGATCCTGCCGGATTTCGAGACAGATTTTCGTCGTGGAAAGTATTAAGACGCATTTCGCACTGAAGTTCGCGCTACATTCTGTGAAACTTCGTCGGTCTTGACGATTTTGAATTCCTTTAAATTTGGCATGCTTTTTTCGTTGCTTCTGCAACAGTGTTCTGACCTGTTTAGTTTGCCATGGGGGATCAGTATCATCTCTTATTAATGTATTTGGTAAATGTCTCCCAACAGCTATCGATACTATTTCTTTAAATTTAAACCACATCTGGTCTACGCTTACATATTCAGATTGGAAGGAGCGGATAATATCTCTTAAGAAGATCTCAAGCGAATTTTTATCTGCTTTTTTAAGTAGATGTATTTTGCTTTCATTTTCGGTGGGTTTGGATGTTACGGTACACAGTTTCGCTATAACAATCTCGCGGTCACTAATCCGTGTATCCTTCACCATGCTCTCTATTTGCACAGGTTTACTTGTTGCTAAGCGGTCAAGTGTTTTCGCAACCATTAACTCTTCGAATGGTTCCTGAAGTAATTGTTCAAAATAATTTTCTGAGAACGCATTCGTAACGATTTCGGACGACGCTTTAAGCCTACCTCCGGCTTTAAACACGCATTTTCGCCAACATATCGAGGATAGATTGAAGTCACCACCAACTATCACTATACAAGTGCTGTACCTATTTGAAGTGGGACTCAAGTTTCCTTTGAATTGTTCAGCAGCTGTATTATCTGAATCGGGGGTCGGTAAAACGAACCAGTTTTTAGTTTATCCAGTTGTAAAGTATAATAAAGGCGTTTTGGGATCTGGAGACTTCCAGAATGAGATTTTCACTCTGCAGCGGAGTGTGCGCTCATATGAAACTTCCTGGCAGATTAAAACTGTGTGCCGGACCAAGACTTGAACTCGGGACCTTTGCCTATTCGCGGGCAAGTGCTCTACCAACTGAGCCACCCAAGCACGACTCACGCCCCGTCCTCACAGCTTTACTTCTACCAGTATCTCGTCTCCTACCTTCCAAACTTTACAGAAGCTCTCCTGCGAACCTTGCAGAACTAGCACTCCTGAAAGAAAGGATATTGCGGAGCCATAGCCACAGCCTGGGGGATGTTTCCAGAACGAGATTTTAACTCTGCAGCGGAGTGTGCGCTGATGTGAAACTTCCTGGCAGATTAAAACTGTGTGCCGGACCGAGACTCGAACTCGGGACCTTCCCGAGTTCGAGTCTCGGTCCGGCACACAGTTTTAATCTGCCAGGAAGTTTCATCTGGAGACTACTTAGGCGGTTTAATGTCGCGGGTCACCAGAGTTTATCGAATGCGCCTGCAATGTTCAAAATGGCTCTGAGCACTATGGGATTTAATATCTGTCATCAGTCCCCTATAACTTAGAACTAATTAAACCTAACTAACCTAAGGACATCACACACATCCATGCCCGAGGCAGGATTCGAACCTGCGACCGTAGCGGTCGCTCGGCTCCAGACTGTAGCGCCTAGAACCGCACGGCCACTGCGGCCGGCACCTGCAATGTTGATCATAACTGCAGCACAATATTTATTCCTTTCTCTGCCTACAATTTGGAGAGACTGATTAATGGCGTCATCTATCGATTTACCTTTGCCAAAGCCAAACTGACATGCGCTCAGGCCCTGGTGTCCTTTGTGCTCTTGAGTACGCTCACAGAATAGCCGCATCGTGAACTTTTAATATTTTTATTAAATACGTAAGTCTGTAGCTCTTCGGCATCTTTATCCAGGCCTTTCTGTATAATGACAGGACTGCAGTTTGCCAAGTCTGCGGTATCCTGCCCTGTCTCAGTACCCCATTAAACAGGCACTGTAATTGGGGCTACTTTCTGAATCATCTGTGATCAGATACCATTTGGACCTGGTGCTTTGTCACGTTTCGGCGTGGCTGACGCTACCGTTACTTCTTTCTAAGCAAAAGGGAGCAGAAAATCGTTGCTAGTATCTTCCGAATTTATGTGGTCAAGGAGCACTGAATAATCGTTTCCGCCTCTATTTGCAGACATCTGGCAAAAGAAGTCGAAATTCCTCCATCCATCTGTCATTTTTCCATCTGTCTCACGAAATTTTGGAGAGGTTGGTGGTAGCCTTAAAATCTTACAGTGTGCCGACAACATTTATACAGACACCATGGTTTAAAATAGATACAGTTTCCGACGAAGATTAGACGACGCAGTAAAAGCATTGATGTACTGGGATGACAAAAGGTGTCGGAGAAAAATGTTCAACTGTTCATTTGACCAAGAAACGTATTCATATTTCAGATCATAATGCACGTTTAGAAGACAAGATGTCCCCGCGCAGAACGAGGAGTTGTCTGTCACTATTAAATTATGTCCGCTCTGCCAGGATCCAGCATGTTAAAAAAACTAAAAAATATTTTACCGTTATGAGAACGTACTTGGCGGGGAGCCGTCTCAAGTACTCTTTTAACTTTTTTCGAAGCTCTATTCCGATTAAACTTGGCTGAGGCATTTATGTTAGTGATTCCAAAAATTCATTCCTACGACTAGAAATGCGTCAGTTTCGATGCCTACGGGTATGCGTCGGAGCGATGCATTCCACTCCTACAAATGCATTTTGAAGAATTTAATAATCCTTAGGAAGTTATCTGAGAAATTCCTGCCAAGAAAATTACAAGACGCGGAAAATAAGATATCTGAAAATCACAATTCTTTATACCAAGTTACCTGCTCAAAGCATATGCACAGCTGATAACGATAGAATGACTTATAAATCTACAAGGGCGTGCGGAAAAGTAATGCCTTCAAAGTTTTTGTGTGAAAACTCTGACAGCTTTTAAAATGGAACAACTGTCACTAACATTCTGCGCTTTTATTCTACACTACTGGCCATTAAAATTGCTACACCAAGAAGAAATACAGATGAAAAACGGGTATCCATTGCACAAATATATTATACTAGAATTGACATGTGATTACATTTTCACGCAACCTGGGTACATAGATCCTGAGAAATCAGTACCCAGAACAACAACCTCTGGCCGTAATAACAGCCTTGATACGCCTAGGCATTGGGTCAAACAGAGCTTTGATGGCGTGTACAGATACAGCTGCCCATGCAGCCTCAACACAATACCACAGTTCATCAAGCGTAGTGACTGGCGTATTGTGACGAGCCAGTTGCTCGGCCACCATTGACCATACGTTTTCAATTGGTGAGAGGTCTGGAGAATGTGCTGGACAGGGCAGCAGTCGAACATTTTCTGTATCCAGAAAGGTCCGTACAGTACCTGCAACACGCGGTCATGCACTATCCTGCTGAAATGTAGGGTTTCGCAGGGATCGAAAGAAGGGTAAAGCCACGGGTCGTAACACATCTGAAATGTAACGTCCACTGTTCAAAGTACTGTCAATGCGAACAAGAGGTGACCGAGATGTGTAACCAATAGCACCCCATACCATCACGCCGGGTGATACGCCAGTATAGCGATGACGAATACACGCTTCCAATGTGCGTTCACCACGATGTCGCCAAACACGGATGCGACCATCATGATGGTGTAAACAGAACCTGGATTCTATCATCTTCCATACAATCCCTGCTTGGTCCGATCCGATTTTCAACTGTTTCCAAAACTTAAAGAACACCTTCGAGGATTTCACTTTGATAGTGATGAAGCGGTGCAAGCGGAGGTGAGGTTGAACTCTCCAACATTCAACCAATCCCTCAGTCCAGGGGAAAAAAATCAGGAAATGTTTGGAAAGAAAACTGGAAGCATTTTAGTGTCACCAAAGGCAAGTAGTGCAGCACTGTTGAATTAGTAATTCCTCTAAAACTTTGGTCCATAGATATCAAAGTCTTCTCCCAAGTCTAGCAAAATCTAGATCCAATCATGAGAATTTCTCAGCCCAGTTGTTTAAAATTTGTTAACAGTCAGCAAAGCGACTGCGGCAATTAATCCGTAGGAGACGTAAATCAGTATTCCTCGCGTATTACTCGGGTGTCCAAAACTAAAGCAACAAACCGATATTTTCTCGTCTTGTGACTAATTCACGATATAATCATACAAACTACCAACTAGACGTCGGTACGATCGTGTTCTGCACGGAAGATGGCATTCTGGTCAACTAACCGCCATGCCAACCATGACGTCAGGGAACCTAAGAAACGAGGCAGTGTTTTCTGGGTAGCCCCACATCCGCAATCGCTGTGTACACAGTCACAAATGGTACAGTATGGCACAGAGAAGATGCCTACCCAGACTCTCTACGGTTGAGGGTCATACACTACTGGCCATTAAAATTGCTACACCACGAAGATGACGTGCTACAAACGCGAAAATTAACCGACAGGAAGAAGATGCTGTGATATGCAAACGATTAGCTTTTCAAAGCATTCACAAAAGGTTGGCGCCGGTGGCGACACCTACAACGTGCTGACATGAGGATGTTTCCAACCGATTTCTCATACACAAACAGCAGTCGACCGGCGTTGCCTGGTGAAACGTTGTTGTAATGCCTCGTGTAAGGAGGAGAAATGCGTACCATCACGTTACCGACTTTGATAAAGGTCGGATTGTAGCCTATCGGGATTGCGGTTTATCGTATCGCGACATTGCTGCTCGCGTTGGTCGAGATACAATGACTGTTAGCAGAATATGGAATAGGTGGGTTCAGGAGGGTAATACGGAACGCTTTGCTGGATCCCAACGGCCTCGTATCTAGCAGTCGAGATGACAGGCATCTTATCCGCATGACTGTAACGGATCGTGCAGCCACGTCTCGATCCCTGAATCAACAATGGGGACGTTTGCATGACAACAACCATCTGCACGAACAGTTCGACGACGTTTGCAGCAGCAAGGACTATCAGCTCGGAGACTATGGCTGCGGTTATCCTTGACGCTGCATCACAGATAGGAGCGCCTGCGATGGTGTACTCAACGACGAACCTGGGCGCACGAATGGCAAAACGTCATTTTTTCGGATGAATCTAGGTTCTGTTTACAGCATCATGATGATCGCATCCGTCTTTGGCGGCATCGCGGTGAACGCACTTTGGAAGCGTGTATTCGTCATCGCAATACTGGCGTATCACCCGGCGTGATGGTATGGGGTGCCATTGGTTGCACGTCTCGGTCACCTCTTGTTCGCACTGACGGCACTTTGAATAGTGGACGTTACATTTCAGATGTGTTACGACCCGTGGCTCTACCCTTCTTTCGATCCCTGCGAAGGATAATGCATGACCGCGTGTTGCAGGTACTGTACGGACCTTTCTGGATACAGAAAATGTTCGACTACTGCCCTGTCCAGCACATTCTCCAGTCCTCTCACCAATTGAAAACGTATGGCAATGGTGGCCGAGCAACTGGCTCGTCACAATACGCCAGTCACTACGCATGATGAACTGTGGTATTATGTTGAGGCTGCATGGGCAGCTGTACCTGTACACGCCTTCCAAGCTCTGTTTGACTCAATTCGCAGGCGTATCAAGGCCGTTATTACGGCCCGAGGTGGTTGTTATGGGTAGTGATTTCTCAGAATCTATGCACCCAGATTGCGTGAAAATGTAATCACATGTCAATTCTAGTATAATATACGAGGGGCGTTCAGAAAGTAAGCTCCGATCGGTCGCGAAATGGAAACGACTATGAAAATCCGATAAAGCTTTGCACAGATGTGTTGGGTAGTGTCTCTAGTATAACCCCAGTTAGCATCACGTCGCTCTTCTCATTTCTGAGCTCGCAGTGAGTGCGTAAAGATGTCTAGAAAATAGTGTCTGCCGCCAAGTACGAGGGCCTGGTGAGAAATTTCGCCTGAAGCTATGCAGCTAACATTACATAGCTGTCGTGCTGTTTCTTCTTCAAGACAATTCTCAGCCGCATTCTGCAGGGGAAATGAAGATGCTCCTGCATCGTTTTCAAATGGAAATGTGAGATTACCCACAATACAGTCCGCAATTGTCTCCCCCTGAGTTTCATCTCTGGTCACATGAACCGTTGTCTTTGAAGACAACATTTTGACACAGACAACGAGGTGTAGGCCAGCGTGGAGAATTGGCGGAAAGCACTGGCGGGTGCCTTCTATGATGAGGCTATTGAAAAGTTGGTACAACGCTATGACAAATGTCTAAGTCAGAACGGCGACTACGTAGAGAAGTAGCTGAAAGGTGTAGCTAATTGTTACAAGTAAAACATTCCTGATGTTCACTGTGGTTTCAATTTGGCAATCAATCGGAGCTTACTTTCTGAACCGGCCTCGTATTTGTCGAGTGTATACCCGTTTTTCATCCGTAGTGTAGAATGAAAGGAAGCAGGACACTCGCAAACTGATTTGGCCTGATGGTCTAATGTGAATCGTTCTGTTGTTTCTTGGATGTGATGACAGTTTATAAAGACAGAAGCTGTATCCTGAAGACCGGGGCCGGGCCGACCACGTGTGACTTCAGGAGAGAGGACCGTTATTGCACTGTAAGGGCACGACAGGCCGCCTTAGTATTGACGGCAACTGGCATGTCAGCTCGCAGCATGCACTGTACGTGTTGTATCAAAACAAACGGTGTGCAAAAGGCTTCGGCAGAGTGGCCTTTATTGTCAGAGACCTGCTGTATGTCTGCCTCTGACTCACCTTCACAGGAGGGAACGTCTAGAGTGAAGTCATCAACATGCCACATGGACAATCGAACAGTGGGTCAACGTTGTTTTAACAGATGAGTCCCGACGTAGTCTGGGAAGTGATTTTCGATGGATTCGCATCTGGAAGGAACGTGAAACACAATTTCGTAACCCAAACATTGTGGAGAGAGACAGATGTCGAGGAGGATCCCTAATAGTGTGGGCAGGGTTTATGTTTACCACTCGAACCCCTCTTCATGAAATAGTAAGGTTGAATCGGCTAGGTTTAACTGCTGTCAGGTATCGTGACGAGATCTTGGCACCTCATTTACGGTTGTTGCGAGGTGATGTGGGCTCAGACTTCGCATTTATGAACGATAATTCTCGACCTCGTAGAGCACGGATGGTTGATGTTTTCTCGGAAACGGAAAATATTGTACTCATGGCGTGGCCTGATCGCTCTCCCAATTTTTATCCTACAGAGCATGTCTGGGATGCACTAGGCAGACGGCTTGCATCACGTCAGCATCCACCAACCACTCTCCAAGACTGCCAGCAGCTCTGCTGGAAGAATCGGCGTTATTGTCTCAACATGAGACTGATGACATCATTCACACTACGCCCCGTCTTTGTCAGGCCTGTACTGCCGCCAGAGGTGGTCACACCCCATACTCAGCATATTAATCAGTTGTCGGAAGCCGGCCGAAGTGGCCGTGCGGTTAAAGGCGCTGCAGTCTGGAACCGCAAGACCGCTACGGTCGCAGGTTCGAATCCTGCCTCGGGCATGGATGTTTGTGATGTCCTTAGGTTCGTTAGGTTTAACTAGTTCTAAGTTCTAGGGGACTAATGACCTCAGAAGTTGAGCCCCATAGTGCTCAGAGCCAGTTGTCGGAATGTGTGTGTGTAAATCCGTTAAATTGGGAAAAAATGGTTCAAATGGCTCTAAGCACTATGGGACTTAACATCTGAGGTCATCAGTGCCCTAGACTTAGAACTACTTAAACCTAACTAACCTAAGGACAGCACACACATCCATGCCCGACGCAGGATTCGAACATGCGACCGTAGCAGCAGAGCGGTTCCGGACTGAAGCGCCTACAACCGCTCGGTCACAGCGGCGGGCTCAACATGGAAAAAAACGAAGAACATTTTTGTTAACGTTGTGCACACTGAAGTTGTTTACGTTCTGTATTTTTTACATTGTTTCTACTTTACTATCACTGTATATACTGTTCCGTGGCAAAATTTTGGACACCAGAGTACAAATAGAAAATCGATAAGAAAGAACTATTCCATCAACTGAACACAACAGCTTCTATTACAGATACCATGTACACAAATACAAGGCCTTTTTCGAATCTGTGATGTCATGTCCACTTGGCCTGCAACAGTTTTTGTATTCTTAATGCGCCTCTCATCATAGCACAGATGTGGTTAGCAGTTACCAATGTGTGAATTCAAAATGCGAACAGTGAAGTGAATATTATATTTCAATGTTTCTTGTTTTATATATTTTGTAAGTAAATTGTTCACTGGTTTTGGTTAATAATATGCTGTGGAACAAGGCTGACTATATGTTGAGCTAAATTCTAAATGCCTCAGGAAGAAAAGAAAATATACGCGAGCGAAGACGTTTTTGTACAGAATTCTGCAATATTTTTGACATTACGTCCATGTAGGCAAAAAATGGTCTTACCGCTAGACCGCGTCAGTTCTGAAATTTTCCCCATTTCAGCGCTTCGCTCTGTGTACCAGAATATTCTTCAGAACCGCCCTTCCTTAGAGACTGAACGTATTTACGTGTCCAGGAAATTTGAAGATTGGTGCTACGAGGGTCACTCCAAAAGAAAAGCACTCAGTTTTTTTTAATCCATCTTTTAATTGTTCATGTCTGAAAGTTTTACAGTGTGTAGATACATCCTTTAGGAACAATATTTTCATTTCTCCATTTAATTTCCATCCCTGTCAACTGCCTTACGCCATCTTGGAACCAGCGTCTGTATACCCGCACCGTAAAATTCTGGACTAACCTGTTGGGGCCACATTTTGGCAGCGTGCACAAGGGAGTCATCATATTCAAACTCTGTTCCACGAAGAGAGTCTTTCAGTTTCCCAAAGAAATGATAGTCACATGGAGCCAGGTCAGGACTGTAAGGCGGGTGTTTCCGTGTTGTCCATCCGAGTTTTGTGATCGCTTCCATGGTTTTTTGACTGATATGTGGCCATACATTGTCGTGCAACAGCAAAACATCTTGCTTTTGCCTATGTGGTCGAACGCGACTCAGTCGAGCTTGAAGTTTCTTCAGTGTCGTCACATATGCATCAGAATTTATGGTGGTTCCACTTGGCATGATGTCCACAAGTAAGAGTCCTTCGGAATCAAAACCACCGTAGCCATAACTTTTTCGGCAGAAGGTGTTGTTTTGAATTTTTTTAATTGGGTGAATTTGCATGATGACACTCCATTGATTGCCTCCTCGTCTCTGGTGAAAAATGATGGAGACATGTTTCATCATCTGTCACAATTCTTCCAAGAAATTCATCTCCACCATTCTCGTACTGTTCCAAAAGTTCGCTGCATACAGTTTTTGTTGTTCCTTTGTGAGCCACTGTCAACATCCTGGGAACCCACCCGGCACAAACATTTTTTAACGCCAACACTTCCAGTATTCTGCAAACACTTCCTTCCCCTATCCCAATGTAGCGTGACAATTCGTTCACTGTGGTGCGTCTGACAGCAGTCACCAATTCGTTAACTCTCTGCACATTGTCTGGAGTGTGTGCAGTACGAGGGCTGTCGCTGCGAGGAAAATCCTCAAGATTGCCGTGCCCGCTTTCATCACGTAACCTGCTTGCCCACCGACTAACTGTACTGCGATCGATAGCAGCATCTCCATATACCTTTTTCAACCTCTTGTGGATGTTTCCCACTGTCTCATTTTCACAACACAGGAATTCTATGACAGCACGTTGTTTCTGACGAACGTCAAATGTAGCTGCCACCTTGAAGACATGCTGTGACGGCGCCACTCACGGGAACAGGTTGAACTAAGTTTCAAAACAAGCGGGAAGGATGTATCTACACACTGTAAAACCTTCACAAATGCAGAATGAAATCTGTATTTTTACAAAAATAGTGTGCATTTCTTTTGTAGTGACCCTCGTATTTAACATTTCAGAGTGCCTAAGAACTTAATCCTCCCCCCATGAACCATGGACCTTGCCGTTGGTGGGGAGGCTTGCGTGCCTCAGCGATACAGATAGCCGTACCGTAGGTGCAACCACAACGCAGGGGTATCTGTTGAGAGGCCAGACAAACGTGTGGTTCCTGATGAGGGGCAGCAGCCTTTCCAGTAGTTGCAAGGGCAACAGTCTGGATGATTGACTGATCTGGCCTTGTAACAATAACCAAAACGGCCTTGCTGTGCTGTTTCTGCGAACGGCTAAAAGCAAGGGGAAACTACGGCCGTAATTTTTCCCGAGGGCATGCAGCTTTACTGTATGATTAAATGATGATGGCGTCCTCTTGGGTAAAACATTCTGGAGGTAAAATAGTCCCCCATTCGGATCTCCGGGCGGGGACTACTCAAGAGGACATCGTTATCAGGAGAAAGAAAACTGGCGTTCTACGGATCGGAGCGTGGAATGTCAGATCCCTTAATCGGCAGGTAGGTTAGAAAATTTAAAAAATGGAAATGGATAGGTTAAAGTTAGGTATAGTGGAAATTAGTGAAGTTCGGTGGCAGGAGGAACAAGACTTCTGGTCAGGTGACTACAGGGTTATAAACACAAAATCAATTAGGGGTAATGCAGGAGTAGGTTTAATAATGAATAGGAAAATAGGAATGCGGGTAAGCTACTACAAACAGCATAGTGAACGCATTATTCTGGCCAAGATAGATACGAAGCCCACACCTACTACAGTAGTACAAGTTTATATGCCAACTAGCTCTGCAGATGACGAAGAAATTGAAGAAATGTATGATGAAATAAAAGAAATTATTCAGATAATGAAGGGTGACGAAAATTTAATAGTCATGGGTGACTGGAATTCGGTAGTAGGAAAAGGGAGAGAAGGGAATGTAGTAGGCGAATATGGATTGAGGCTAAGAAATGAAAGAGGAAGCCGCCTGGTAGAATTTTGCACAGAGCACAACTTAATCATAGCTAACACTTGGTTCAAGAATCATAAAAGAATGCTGTATACATGGAAGAAGCCTGGAGATACTGACAGGTTTCAGATTATATAATGGTAAGACAGAGATTTCGGAACGAGGTTTTAAATTGTAAGACATTTCCAGGAGCAGATGTGGACTCTGACCACAATCTATTGGTTATGACCTGTAGATTAAAACTGAAGAAACTGCAAAAAGGTGGGAACTTAAGGAGATGGGACCCGGATAAACTGAAAGAACCAGAGGTTGTACAGAGTTTCAGGGAGAGCATAAGGGAACAATTGACAGGAGTGGGGGAAAGAAATACAGTAGAGGAAGAATGGGTAACTTTGAGGGATGAAGTAGTGAAGGCAGCAGAGGATCAAGTAGGTAAAAAGACGAGGGCTAGTAGAAATCCTTGGGTAACAGAAGAAATATTGAATTTAATTGATGAAAGGAGAAAATATAAAAATGCAGTAAATAAAGCAGGCAAAAAGGAATACAAACGTCTCAAAAATGAGATCGACAGAAAGTCCAAAATGGCTAAGCAGGGATGGCTAGAGGACAAATGTAAGGATGTAGAGGCTTATCTCACTAGGGGTAATATAGATACTGCCTACAGGAAAATTAGAGACCTTTGGGGATAAGAGAACCACTTAAATGAACATCAAGAGCTCAGAGGGAAACCCAGTTCTAAGCAAAGAAGGGAAAGTAGAAAGGTGGAAGGAGTATATAGAGGGTCTATACAAGGGCGATGTACTTGAGGACAATATTATGGAAAGGGAAGAGGATGTAGATGAAGAAGAAATGGGAGATAAGATACTGCGTGAAGAGTTTGACAGAGTACTGAAAGACCTGAGACGAAACAAGGCCCCGGGTGTAGACAACATTCCATTAGAACTACTGACGGCCTTGGGAGAGCCAGTCCTGACAAAATTCTACCATCTGGTGAGCAAGACGTACGAGACAGGCGAAATACCCTCAGACTTCCAGAAGAATATAATAATACCAATCCCAAAGAAAACAGGTGTTGACAGATGTGAAAATTACCGAACAATCAGTTTAATAAGCGACTGCTGCAAAATACTAACACGAATTCTACGAATGGAAGAACTAGTAGAAGCCGACCTCGGGGAAGATCAATTTGGATTCCGTACAAATACTGGAACACGTGAGGCAATACTGACCTTACGACTTACCTTAGAAGAAAGATTAAGGAAAGGCAAACCTACGTTTCTAGCTTTTGTAGACTTAGAGAAAGCTTTTGACAATGTTGACTGGAATACTCTCTTTCAAATTCTAAAGGTGGCAGGGGTAAAATACAGGGAGCGAAAGGCTATGTACAGTTTGTACAGAAACCAGACGGCAGTTATAAGAGTCGAGGGGCATGAAAGGGAAGCAGTGGTTGGGAAGGGAGTGAGGCAGGGTTGTTGCCTATCCCCGATGTTATTCAATCTGTATATTGAGCAAGCAGTAAAGGAAACTAAAGAAAAATCCGGAGCAGGTATTAAAATCCATGGAGAAGAAATAAAAACTTTGAGGTTCGCCGATGACATTGTAATTCTATCAGAGACAGCAAAGGACTTGGAAGAGCAGTTGAATGGAATGGATAGCGTCTTGAAAGGAGAATATAAAATGAACATCAACAAAAGCAAAACGAGGACAATGGAATGTAGTCAAATTAAATCGGGGAGATGCTGAGGGAATTAGATTAGGAAATGACACACTTAAAGTAGTAAAGGAGTTTTGCTATTTGGGGAGCAAAGTAACTGATGATGGTCGAAGTAGGGAGGATATAAAATGTAGACTGGCAATGGCAAGGAAAGCGTTTCTGAAGAAGAGAAAGTTGTTAATATTGAGTGTAGATTTAAGTGTCAGGAAGTCATTTCTGAAAGTATTTGTATGGAATGTAGCCATGTATGGAAGTGAAACATGGACGATAACCAGTTTGGACAAGAAGAGAATAGAAGCTTTCGAAATGTGGTGCTACAGAAGAATGCTGAAGATTAGATGGGTAGATCACATAACTAGTGAGGAAGTATTGAATAGGATTGGTGAGAAAAGAAGTTTGTGGCACAACTTGACCAGAAGAAGGGATCGGTTGGTGGGGCATGTTCTGAGGCATCAAGGGATCACCAATTTAGTATTGGAGGGCAGCGTGGAGGGTAAAAATCGTAGAGGGAGACCAAGAGATGAATACACTAAGCAGATTCAGAAGGATGTAGGTTGCAGTAGGTATTGGGAGATGAAGAAGCTTGCACAGGATAGAGTAGCATGGAGAGCTGCATCAAACCAGTCTCAGGACTGAAGACCACAACAACAACAAGAACTTAATATTTACGTGCCTTTACATTTCGTTCGGCATTGTTAAGGAAGTATGCCGTTTTGTTGCATCACGATGCGATATTTAAGGCTTAGGGTGACTCGCTGCCTGTTGCACACAAAACTTTGTGATTACTTCTGTAACTCTTAGTCTCTCTCTGCAGGCGAATATCGGAAATGGTTTACCCGGAGTCTCTCTTTAAACGCTTTCAGAAATCCAGGCTGCGGTCTGTTCGGTGTTTCCTACGGATGGTACCTCCCAACATCCGGCACTCCACAGGTGAAAGACCCACAGGAAGAAGTTGGGAGATATTAAAGTTTTATCAAAAAATTGTTCAAATGCGTGTGAAATCTTATGGGATTCAACTGCTAAGGTCATCAGTCCCTAAGCTTACACATTACTTAACCTATATTATCCTAAGGACAAACACACACACACCCATGCCCGAGGGAGGACTCGAACCTCCGCCGGGAGCAGCCTCACAGTCCATGACTGCAGCGCCTAAGACCGCTCGGCTAATCCCGCGCGGCAAGCTTTATCACAATTGCTTCCTGCAGCGAATGACTCTGTCGTTGTCAGCTTCTGTTTCAAGAATAGCCAGTATTGCGGTAACTTTTCAGTGGACGACATCGCTTGAAATACTTGCTTGAATGGGTCCAGCGGAAGACGATCGGTGTTCCAGATCTTCTAATCGTAAGTTAGAACGTTTTGCGTTTTATATTATGTGAATGAAGTGTTATTTTAACACCCTGTAAACACTAGATTCAAATATTCTTCTTGTATAATCGTTTTTTCGGTCGCTCCCAAGTCGTTACAAAATTTTCGTACTCGGTAACTATAATAATGTTGTGGTGACTGAAAGTAATAATAAACCGTTTTATGAGTACTGAGGTCTTTTTGCCAACATAGTGGCAGACTCGTGACTATCTATCCGTACAATGAATTTGATTGTACTGTTACAGAAAAAGGATGGATGTCTATCACAACTGAAACTACATGTTAATGTAACATAATTCGAGTCGTCCTTAGCACTGAGACTTCAAATTAAATAAGATAAATGTTGAGAAAAAGTTGATTTTTAATATTCGAGCTAGAATTATTCATAGAGAACTTAAGTCGTGTTCCACAACTGTTCCGCATATGACGCTGAAACACAAAGTTCTTTTCTGACTGCTCGTAACCGTTCTCCTTGATTCATTCAAGTGTGTTGCTTAGAATTACTGTATTAAACAGGGTGATTCCGTGATGATAAATTTTCAGGGATGATGTAAGTGGGTAAATGTGTCAGGCTGAGGTAAGGGAACTGTGGTCCGGAAACGACCGAGTCGAACGCTGTAAACAAATATCGATCTGATACCTCTGACAGTGCAATTAATGTACCAATAACTGTTTTTGTTAAGGTTGTAGGGTAGGCAAATATCAGAGATGGTCGTACGGACCAAAACAAATAAAAAGGGTCTAGTAAACATGGACTCTAAAATGCGTGCCTTAACTTGTATGAGAAGTCGTTCATTTTCGACACTGTGAAACACATCTCTTCTATACTGCAATCTCTTTGGTTTCCATATTTTTGGAGGAGGTAGTGCAGACCAAATCAAGGAAAAAGCCCAGTAATTTTGGACTGTAAAATGCGTACCTTAAAAGATGCGAGCATTTGTTCATCTTCGTTAGTGTGAAACACATCTCTTCTACTGAACGAGTCCTTATAGTTCTTAAGGTATGAATGTAAAGAGCCCGTATTTACTGGGCATGTTTTCTTGCTTTGGACCGTACTACCGCCTCCAAAAGTATGGAAACCAAAGAGATTGTAGTATAGAAGTGATTTCTTTCACGCTATCGAAGACGAACTCTCATATGTAGCTCTTATGGTATGCATTTTAGAGCCAATTTTTTCTAGACACTTTTTCTTTTTTTGTTACATACTACGTCTCTGAAAGTCACCTACCCTACAATCTTAGCAACAACAGCGCCGGTCTAAGTATTCTACTGTAAGGGTTATCAGATCGATGTTTTCTTATAACTTTCGACTCGGTAGGTTTTTGGACCAGGGTAATTTACCTCAAATTGATGCATTTATCCTTCTCTATCATTCCTGAAGGTGTATAAGATCATCATGGAATCAGTGTGTAGATATCCATCTTTCATTCCTACATATTCTTAATCCTAGAGCACCTTTGATTTTTTTTAATTTCTTTTTTTGTGTGTACTTAAATGAAACGTGTTGGCAACTGCTTATCACTCTTAGATGTTCGTTTCATAAAGTCTTCTTACACCGTAAGCATCAGAGCTGCCGACAAGTGACGAACGAGAAGGTGAGTGTTCAGAGCTGTGTAAATCCTCGGAATGTTGCTCAGTACCACGAACAAGCAATGAATCAGACATTTTGTCAGTATAGCGTCAAAGAACTTTTAGACGTCCTCTGTTCCACGTATTTTCCTGGTATACGTGCTCTAAATAACTTTGATATGAAATAAATGCGGTAACGAGTGACTACATGCATTTTGTTTTTCTACGATGCTAGAAGGTTTTATGTATACGTTGTCCAGTTATTTATCAAGGAAACCATCTATATAATTTCTAGGTCAAGATGTAACCTCCCCCTCACTTATCGACCTTAATGACAGTGAAAAATTAAACCGCGTGTACCTAATGGGAATTTTGGAAAAGCAATCGTCACCGAAGTTAATCTGTCGGTAAAGAGGGAGGAAAGGGTTACATCTAAATGAAAGGAAAAATGCAGATGAAACTGGTGGAAATTAATTTTGAAAAGGGGTAAAGTTAATAAAGAAAGTAAATGTGCGGCCGTTACGTCAACAATTAACTAGCGGTAATTAGATATTTGAGATTTGGGGGAAATCACGGTCGCCTGTCCTAAGGACAATTACTATAGTAACTGAAAAAGAAAGGTTATTACACATATAATTAGCACTAGAAGCGTGGCAACTGAAGGTTGACACGTGTAGTGTGAAAACTGAAAGTTTGTCAGAAGTAATAAATTTCGCTACACTCTGACTTAATTTAGCAAAAGAATTAATAAAACCGGAAAATCGAAAGTTAATTTAGTGACTGAAGTTAATAGTGAGCTTTCTTTCTGAAGCACATCGAAATCCAGCAGAATACGGTTAGCCTTGGACTACCTCAACAATCATTTCAAAAGCAACTTGACTGTACGCAATTTAGAAACAAGAGATTTAACTTTGAACTTGAATTAAATGATTCTGAATAATTAACAATAATAAAATTTAGTACGTACCAAGCTGAGCTGCAGTCACAGGTAAGCTAAAATATGCTAACAAAACTCGCACTCTTAATTTGTGCTTGTGTAATCTAACTATTGTAGCCAGCTATGCTTTAACTGCACTTGGAAACTAAAGTAATGAAATGCAATGATAGTACTTTAATGCTGGCGTCTGAATTTCAACGACACTCGGTTTCATTTCGGAAAAGGAAGGGACCCTGCTTGGTAATGCAATTGGGACAATGAGCAACAAAGGTTCCTGCTGAGTTGCTGTAATTTTGTGAGGCAAATGGAACAATTTGAAAAGCTGAGGTCTGCCATACAGTTCTGAAACTTTACGTGCTTTTAGTCTTCCTTGTTAGTTGATTGAAGGTTTGAAGCCGTCGATCGAGGAGGTGGCGACGGTCACTCATTGTCGGCCGTCGCTGTTGCAGAAGCTGGATGTTGGCGCGCCTTCTTTTCGACACGGTCACCAAACGAAACGGGCTCTTGATGTGCGCCGGCTAATGCTTCCCGTCCGCGACACCGTGCCAGAAACTAACATAGCAAGTGGAGCGCAATTACATGCTGCTAAACCCCGAAAGCGCGGCAACTCGCGGGAGCGTCACACCACACACCTGCTCCACTCGCTACTCCAGCCAGACCCCAACTGCTCTGCCCGCGCTCCACGCGGAGAGTTAACACTACCAAAGATCCTACACACTTTGATTCTTCACACGACCTATCGATGTAATCGTTCGATAGCAGTTTTCCCTAGGCAAGACCCAGCGTAAAAATACAAATAATATTTACGAAACAAACCAATTATACATCGACATAAATGCATATATATATATATATATATATATATATATATATATATATATATACATATAGTAAAACAATTACAATATATAAAGGCACAGAAATGTCATACATTCAGGTAACAAATTAAGGAAAAAACTTACAGTACAACAGATGGAAATAGGAGGATATGCATTTCCGGCGTTACACGTGCCCCACATTGTCTGAGGATGTTCGTGTAACCTAAACAGACTCAGAAAATGTCCCAAAAAATAAACAGCGGAAATGCATATGCTCAAAACATCATCAAAATTTAGCATTCGTCTAATTAAGCATAAATCAATTTTTTAGACCATAAAAATTGAGTGGAGACAGTCCTAATCTTATTCCACTCTGTCATCTTGCACAAAATAAAACAGGTTGACGACATATTACAATTCATAGAGAACATAGAAAATGGTTTAGCTATTCTAAAAATCTAAATTCCTAGCAGTATCAAGAAATGGAATACTATTTACAAAATTAATCAGATTACATGGTCATAGAAAACAGGTATATCAAAATACGCAAATTAATAATTAATTACATAGAATACGTATTTTATATAAACTTTTCATAATTAATATTCTCGTCATGAGTGTGCACTTGACGCTAAACAAGAAAATAATATACAGCAGATCGACAAAAACATAAATATTGGCAACAGAATTCTTTCATATCAGCTGTCCGGGAAGAAAAACAACTCCGCCTTCCGTACTCGCAAGTACAAAGAATGCCGACAGCGGCACAAGAGCCGACAGCGACCCGAGAGCCGACAGCGGCTCCACCTTGCCAGTATTGTTGCGCCCGCCTGTGCGGCACGCTTGATCTCACTCGCCTGTGTAGCGGCATTTCCAGAACGTCCGTTTCACTGAATTCTTTAGGAAAACTCACTCCCGAGTAATCTCAAGGAGTCCCTTAATACTATCACAGTGGATAACTCAACACTTGTAATATCCCCACGGAAAATTACCCTCTACCACGCACTAATTAATAATGATTAATCAAATCATCCATATTTATTTACGTTTAAAAAGTATCTGATCAGATTTTCTAGTAAGATATGCGCCGACAGCTCGTCGACGCCAAGGTAATTTTCTAGTACGTTTATTCTCTGGAACAACAGAGGTACAGATATGTATGCTCCATGGTTATTATAGTTGGGATAGAGATAGAGAGAGAGAGAGAACGGAACTTTTTCCAAAATCGGATTGTTAAAGAAGTTTTTGGGTACTCTTCTTCGCATTAAAGCGAACAAGGGAAATTTGTGCCGCTAGTGGGAGACATAAAGAAATAATAAACCTGTGAAAATAAATCTCTTGAGATTTAAAATACCAGAAAACGGAATCTGTACAACAAAGGATTTAATATAAACCGTTCATCTGAAATCAGGTTTGTGAACATTTTATTACAGAGTGAATGAAGAATGAGTTCTCTGTATGAATCATTGATGATTGTCTGGGCCTGTAATTAATTGGGAAGTTTCAGCTGTGACGAAGAGAACCTGCAATCTATGAGTTTTACAAATCGTCCAAAAAGGCTTCGTCCACATCTGAAATATTAGATCTGTCGTAAATTGAACGGATTGTTCAAACGATCGATTTTCCCAACTGAATGCAGCGCTTAATAATAATAACAAACGTAAAGATCTTTTCTAGCAAAACTGCCGCTGAATATTAAGACGAGGGGCTCTACCAGAGATTCGACGAGGCTGATCTCAAGTAATATATTTTCATTGTACACAGATAAATTATAGAGAGAGAGAGAGAGAGAGTGAATGTAATTCTAGAAATTACTTACAATCCTCCAGTAGTATAATTGTTCGTCTGTCCTTTTACGGATCAGCCAATCATAATCCACGAAGCCCTGACTTTACTGTACTGATTCAGGCGTGAGAGTGAAGGAGCGATATAGACGACAGTTACACTTCTGTACAGACAAACACTACACCAAGTTAGCGGCAAGCTGCATTCAACACACAAAGACTTTCATCACGATTCAAAACATCACAAAACAATAATAAGAAAAAGAGTTTTAATTAGAATGGCCAATCCGTGACAGGACACGTTTTTGGACGTTGTTAAAATAATTTTGTTCTTTGTTTCATGTGAACGACGACGAGACAACCTAACTTGGAAAAAAGAGAAGAAATACTCGCAGCTGAATTAGTGGGGTCTACGAATAAACAGCATGCAGGGCGCAGAAAAATAAGGCCAGATCTATAATTTTTTTTACTAAAGCTTGCTTGTATGCTGGAAGTAGACGTAGAGTTGAACATTGACTAATTGTGTTCATACCAGACGTAGTTTGACCTGCTCTAGTTGCATTCAATTATATAAGTAATATATGAAACTGTTATTGTGTGGAGGGAGATATATATAAATCTTGACTGTAGAACATTTATGGAGATGTAACAGCAGGGATGCAACATGGATTAGATCCATTAGTAATTATAATGAGACAGATGCAAATGATAACCGAGAGTATGAATAATATGAAAACCGATATTAACGCGAAATTAGCCTCAGTTACTGAAGGGCAGGAAAATTTGCAAACCGACATTAATGCGAAGTTAGCCTCAGTTACTGAAGGGCAAAACCAATTGAATACAAAATTAGCCTCAGTTACTGAAGGGCAGGAAAATTTGCAAACCGACATTAATGCGAAGTTAGCCTCAGTTACTGAAGGGCAAAACCATTTGAATACAAAATTAGCTTCAGTCACTGAAGGGCAGGAAAATTTGAAAGCTGAGATTAAGCAGCACTTACAGGCCAGTTTTTCCGAATTAGAGCAGCGGATAGAGGAAAAGACAAAGGAACTAAAAGATCAGGCCGAAGAGACGGAACGAAAATTAACTGCACAAATAGAATTGGTTAAAGCTCAATGTGAGGAATCTACTCAACGTGTACGTGTAGAAATGAAGGAGTATGTGGCCATTAAGATAGATACCGTACGCGAACAGGTGGAAATGGTTCCGCAGTTAGTACAAAAGCAAGATGCCATGTCATGTGCAATTGCGCAACTTCCTGAATTGGCACGTACGCAGACGAATCTAAAGGAAAGTGTGGAACATCTGACAGAACGTCAAGACGTTATTGACCACCAGATTAATGTATTAACGGGTAAATTATCCGAAATCACATTAGAAAACAAAAGGCTAATGTGTGAAAACGTTGAGCAAAATGCTAAAGCAGCATTCCAGAGTCTACGCGCCAAACACGAAGAGAATTTGTTTGCGAAAGGACTTGAGGAAGTGCGACAGCAGTTAGGTGATGATCTCGAGCATTGGAAACAAACGATCGAAGAATCGATACGCGTTTCACAACAAGGCTCAGAACAAATGAATACAGGTCGACAGCAGAAGTTGTCAGCGACTATAGACCCAGTTACTGCACATTCGCACACAATACCGACATGTGTAAGTAACTCGAATATCAAATTGCCACGAGCTAGTTGTTCGCGTGATGTCCTAGCGGATGGAGATTACGAAAGCCTTTGTCATGCCGAAGAAAAAATGATAAAGCATCGGCAATTTCAGATTTTTAACACTGACAAAAGGGGGGTCCATCCGATTGTTTTTATTCGAAGTTTTAGAGGAGTGCTACCCAGAAATTGGTCGGAGTGGCAGAAGATCAGTTTCGTTACTGGGTATATACAAGGTTCGGGGGCGATCTGGGCCTCGGACATGACTTCTGTTTGCTCGACGTATGAAGATTTTGAAAAAGCATTTTTAGCGAAATTCTGGTCAGAAGGAGTACAGGAACGCCTAAGGCAGGAGGTGCTCTACCCCGAGCCTTTCTCTTTTTCGAAGGGAAGCCTTAGGAAATATTTTGAAAAATATATAAATAAAACAAGATATTGGGACAGACCTATGCCTTTGCCAGACATAATAAACATACTTAAGGCAAGATTACCAACTAGCATCCGGAATCAATTAATTTACGGCAACGATAAAGACCTGGAGTCGTTCCTCACTACGTTTGATCATATAGACATTATAGAAGAGAACAGCCAGAAAGCACGTAATAGCAGATTCCAATATAGGGAGATAGAACCTCCGGCTAATGGTAGGCAAGGGAACGCACAGAGATCGATAAATAATGGAGAAACCCCTCAAAATCTCAACAATAATACCGGTAATAGTCTTGCGAGGGGCTATCCAAGGAATAACAGGAATGGGAAAAGATACAATCCCGTATGGGGAAACGAAAGGAATTTTAGACCGCAAGCTTGGAACAATAACGGTAATAGAAAGTGGAATCAACCGGGGGGAATAAACTCAAACAACCAACATCAGTGGGGACAGACATCTACGAATCAACCGGTAATTACCGAAGTGACGGACGATGTCAACCACCAGGCGAATCAAAATCCAACAAACTTGTAAGGACCCACTCGTGCCCCGGAGGAGCGGTCAACAATAGGTTGAGGGGCAACAGGATATGTGTACCCATGCTGACGTATAATGATGGAAGATTACTGGCAGATGAATTGACCGAAGACTTAGAACCCCAAGATGAGGATAAGGAACAGGTGGCAGTAGCCGAAGTGCAAGTGATTTTGGAGACTGTACCTATAGTGGCGGTTTTAGACACAGCTGCAACCACAAATGTTATTTCAGAGGCTCTATTCAACAAGATCAGAAATATAAGGAGAGTACCAATTTTTCCAGTTCAAAATTGCAAAATAATAGGCGCCGTTGGGGCTCGATCGGCGAATGTAAAAGTGCAGTCACTACTTAGTGTAGAAGTAGGAAATGTAGCAATATTAAGCACATTCCTTGTTGTGAAAAATTTGGTGGTAGACTGCATTATCGGAGTCGACAGCCTACGTCAATACGGATGCAGAATAGATTTTAAAACAGGAAAAATTTGGTTAAATATAAATAAACAAGAAATTGAGTTGGACTTGTTGAAAAAAGAAAGCCTTACCAGAAAATATAATAGTGGGATCAGTGTGCAAGTAATCAGGACTGCACAGAATTCTAAACAGCACGCAAATAATGAGTTCCAAGTCAAAGGAGATTTCGGTCAATTAATGTATGAGAAGTTAAATGAATCTGACTGCATCACTGAAGATCAGAAGAAGCAGCTCAAAGAATTATTATTAGTGTATGAAAACGTGTTTGATGAGAGGCCAGGAGTGATTAAAGGATACATATGCCATCTCTACGTTAAGCCGCACGAAACATATTGTCGAACATTCTATCCTGTTCCCTGGAGGTTAAAGGCTCAAGTTCAAAAAGAAATAGATCGCATGTTGAAATGGGGTTTGATCGAACCCTCTACAAGCCCTACTGCTCACTATTGTTGGTCGTGCCAAAAGCATACACGGGATCGAACAAAATAAAAGGGTTATTTCCTCACAATGACTTAAAAAGATATAATGAAGATTAGAAGATAGGGAGGAATAGTGTTCCGAGTGCCAGAGATGAACACTCGTAAAAAATATAACCATAAACTGTGTGTGTGTAGTGTTAAAAACATTTAAAATGAAATAGTTAATCAATGACATAGAATATAGAAATAGTGACTAATTATTATTATTGGATGTTGTAAAAAGGATAGTGGAGATAGGCTTCACCTGTGGTTTGAGTGAACATAGGACTTTAGCTTTGCTAATGTGATCAAGATGTATAAAGTATCTGACTGACCTGCGAGAAAAATGAAATGTTTCCCGCAAAGGACGCTGAATAATCAAAAAAAAAAGGTTCAAAGTGAATATTCAGATATAATCTCATGTGAACGCTTAGATGTATAAACGTGTGAAGGGATGTGTTGTGGTAGTGAAGCGTGAGTGACGGTTAACGCTGCAAAGACAATTTCCCGCGCAAAACAGTTGACGTCGGCGCGAGAATTAAAATCGATAGAGACGACACAGATATGCTTTATAAGAGACTCGCACCAAGCGCGAGAATAAACTCATTCAGGTTGAACTTTAAAAGGAATAAGTGTCACAATTAGGAGTTAAGAGTTTTTAAAATTATTAATATTTATAGAATTAATAGTTGTTAAATGGTTTGTGTTCGTTTGGGAATTCTGTTTGAAAAATCCAGTTCCATAGATGCGCATGGATGAACGCAGTATGAATCAGAGAGAAAATGAAAGAAGCGAATCCGCATTCCTCAATGCTAATAAATTTTACAATTCAGCACTAAACCGAAGAAATATATGTGTTTAGAATAAAAGGTTTTGAGGATAGCTAAATTATATGACTTATTAAGGGAATATGGATGATGTCTGGTATAAAATGAACTACACTTTCCATTATTCGATGATTTGAATCCAAAATCTATAGTAAGTTACATGAATCCTTTAAATTACGAAGGACAAATCAGTCATAGAAAATCTGTTAAAGCGTTTGGACTTATAAGTACCAGTGGGGAGGCAAAGTCAAAAGGAGTATTCAAACGAAAGTGAATCGTATGATGCTTTTGGCAACATCATTAATTAAGAGTTGAATTCATTGAAGTACGTCGTAACGAAAAGGATCCATGAAGCCATAAGGATTTTGCTTTCAAAAAGGAGAATCTTGGACGGTGCAACCTAATCAGTTCTCTTACAGGAAGAGTTTCCTTTTTGTTCACTGCTAATTCTTTTGGGAATGAATGTTGCATGTCAATTCGAGTATCCCGGTTCCTTCTACTCTTCCCATTGTGGGCCGCGTAGAAGATCTACTACAAAGGGGGCCGCGTAGAAGACCGACTACAAATGTGGACGTCGGGGACATGCAAGACCCGGGGGAGTTTAGCACCGCAAGATATTGTACTAGGAGCAAGATTGTAAAACGCAAATTCACGTTATTTATTGTAAAAAGTTTTTTGCTAGAGGCACAAACTACCTTTTTCCAAATTGTGAGACAAATTGATCCCTATCTTTTCTTTAAAGACAAATGTCAAAATTAATTTTGTTCTTCTATAGGCTTTCCTATCTCCTATGTATCGTAGGCTGGGGGTCTAAGCTTAAGAGGTTTTCCAAGGTTTCCCTGCTTAAGAAAGTTCCCGAATGGGTAGACCCTGACAACAGTCTATGAAAGATCATCTTCCTTGGTTGTGCACAGCAAACATAACACCGAGATGCACGTAAAAGCAATACAGCCGCGGTACCTGTCTCTTCATTTCTTCTGTTTTCCACATTTCTTTTCTTCGTCTGTCTCAAACAGAATATTCTTTTTCAGTCGGAGGACTGACAATCATCACTTCCGGGTTATCCACATTAATAGATAGCTCGCGAAGTGTGTTCGGTGAATCAAAATTGAGCTCACAAACTTCGCTCGCTGCGAGGGGCATTGTAATATCCCCACGGAAAATTACCCTCTACCACGCACTAATTAATAATGATTAATCAAATCATCCATATTTATTTACGTTTAAAAAGTATCTGATCAGATTTTCTAGTAAGATATGCGCCGACAGCTCGTCGACGCCAAGGTAATTTTCTAGTACGTTTATTCTCTGGAACAACAGAGGTAGAGATATGTATGCTCCATGGTTATTATAGTTGGGATAGAGATAGAGAGAGAGAGAGAACGGATCTTTTTCCAAAATCGGATTGTTAAAGAAGTTTTTGGGTACTCTTCTTCGCATTAAAGCGAACAAGGGAAATTTGTGCCGCTAGTGGGAGACATAAAGAAATAATAAACATGTGAAAATAAATCTCTTGAGATTTAAAATACCAGAAAACGGAATCTGTACAACAAAGGATTTAATATAAACCGTTCATCTGAAATCAGGTTTGTGAACATTTTATTACAGAGTGAATGAAGAATGAGTTCTCTGTATGAATCATTGATGATTGTCTGGGCCTGTAATTAATTGGGAAGTTTCAGCTGTGACGAAGAGAACCTGCAATCTATGAGTTTTACAAATCGTCCAAAAAGGCTTCGTCCACATCTGAAATATTAGATCTGTCGTAAATTGAACGGATTGTTCAAACGATCGATTTTCCCAACTGAATGCAGCGCTTAATAATAATAACAAACGTAAAGATCTTTTCTAGCAAAACTGCCGCTGAATATTAAGACGAGGGGCTCTACCAGAGATTCGACGAGGCTGATCTCAAGTAATATATTTTCATTGTACACAGATAAATTATAGAGAGAGAGAGAGAGAGAGTGAATGTAATTCTAGAAATTACTTACAATCCTCCAGTAGTATAATTGTTCGTCTGTCCTTTTACGGATCAGCCAATCATAATCCACGAAGCCCTGACTTTACTGTACTGATTCAGGCGTGAGAGTGAAGGAGCGATATAGACGACAGTTACACTTCTGTACAGACAAACACTACACCAAGTTAGCGGCAAGCTGCATTCAACACACAAAGACTTTCATCACGATTCAAAACATCACAAAACAATAATAAGAAAGAGTTTTAATTAGACACTGTCCATCATCACAGGCATGTACTAGCCTGAAACTTAAAACAGCGTCTAAGTACATCGGCAATGACTAGTAAAACACACATTCATGAAATCTGACAGCTAGTTACAAAAGCATATCTACATTCCTTAATCTACTGTGACTCAGCTGAAAACTTAAACTAGCAGCTTGGATTTTTCAATTGGTTAAAACGTCTAATCAAAAATTAATTACTTGTTAATTACAAGTTCTTTAATGACCTCTAGGTCAGGCAAAAGCATCGCAACATGGCACATCCTTAAATCTTACACTCTATATTACATACTGTACAAATTACCCATTCTGTGGTATTAATCAATCCTAGGTTGGTACAATTTCAAGTCTACAATATTCCGTATACCTAATCGTTTTCCAGAGCTTGGATACTCTAAGCAATAAGCATTTGTGTGAGGTATACCAATGACTTTATATGGTCCATTATACACAAACTTAAATTTAGAGATTTCATTGTCTATCTCGCTCGATTTCTCGTGAGCTTTTACAAGAACTAAGTCTCCGATTGCAAACTTAGCAAAACGCGCTTTAGCGTCATGACGACGTATGCGAGCATCAGCTTTTAGCTTCATTACTTCTCGCAAACGATCTTTTTTCACACCAATACTAATGTCAATCCGTGGAGGGAATTTGATTATCTCTTCCAATTCACTTTCTACACTATTGTCAATGCCGAGATTCCTCACATTACAGTAGTTCAAATTCATACCTACGTCAATAGCATCCGGCCAGTTAACAATGTGTACAGGCTGGTATTGCCTATGCACACCGTCTCCTGCCTTGTCAAAACTAACTACTATTGTTTTATCTTGTGACGTACATGTCAAAGTTTTGCTTTCGCAATTAATCACTGCACGGTACTTTAATAGCCAATCTAACCCCATAATTACTTCCGTAGTTAAATCTGGCACGACGACAAACTCTTGTTCAAATCGTGCCCCACATATCTCGAAGTGGATAAAAATCTGTTTTGTGACCGGTTTACTGGCCTTCCCAGTAGCACCGATAATTTTCACTCCTGCTACTGGCATAACTACGATGCCAGGTCTGTCTTTCAGTAACTCAAATATTTTCCCAGATACAGCACTCAATTCTGCACCGGTGTCAATCAACACGTTTAGTTGTAGGTCGTGCATATTAACAGACACTACTATCTGTCTACACTTGTCCTCGACTGTTTCTTTATTTTCCCACAGTAAATCCTCGTCTATATCCAGGTCATTCCAGAAAAAAACCATCCGGCTTTGGTCCTAAATCCGGTTTATCTGGCGGCCTTTTCAGCCTCTGTTCACATACAGTCTTAATTTCAACACGTTTGTCCTGAGGCTTAGTCTGTAGCTTCGCCTCCAATACCGAAACCTTTTCCTCTAACTCGTCAACTAGTGAGTGTTGCCCTGCTATCATTTCACTAATTGTCACCTTCGTTGATTCCACTTTGGCCAGATTGATATCATCCGCCAATCTACCTGGAGGAATGTGCCCAGTAGTATCTGCAATTACTCCCTCTGGATCCGCGCAACCCACATTGCTACCGTCCGACCGTATAACGTCAGCTCTAACCTCATACACGCTGTAATCTACGTGCTTTTCTACCAATCGTGTCCGGCTATCACTAAAATTCTCGTAATCTTTCTCCTCAATACTTTCGCAATGTTTAAACTGGAGTTTTGCGTCGGATGGGTCGGTCACTTCTAACACTGTAACTTTCGGTAAAGTCTGCCGGTTAGGGCCAGAACTTTCCGTTACTACTTCAACAGCCAACTCCTGCGGGACGAAACACGACGAATCTTGCTCGTGCTCCCCATTAACATCAACTATTTCTAGTAAAGTCTGCCGGTTAGGGCCAGAACTTCCTATCACTTCACAAATACTATCTTCCTGTGGGACGAAACGCGGCAAATCCTGCCCGCGCTCCCCATAAACGCTTCTCCCATACAGACCCCTATAATCTCTTAGTTCGTCGTATAAGCGACCGAACTGCCTTAACCAGACCTCATCCCTCTCTGCATCCCCTCGCTCGATGACGGACGTTTTATCCGACATCTGATCTTCTCTCAACACTTGCGAATCATTCTTAAACTCAATCTCCAGTTCCGCTGTGGGTATTACAGCTACCACTTTATAATCGATTTCCGGAACACTACTTAAATTGTTCTCACTGACAGTGAATGTACTTCCTACTGCCGTGTATACAGCTGATTTACTACCTGTGGGCGCACTCCTTTCTCCTAACACTGGCACACTCTCCCGCCGTTGATTATTCCACACGGAATTTTCATAACGACGACACCTGGGTTTTCTACTGTTATTGGGTCGCCAAAATTTCTCCACGCCCGGTCGGCCCCTCACCGGCGCGGCTAATGGTTTCCCTGTCTCGTCCCAGCAGATACGCTCCCCGGATGCTGCTGAGGCGGCTGATCACACACTCTGGCGTTATTACTGTTCTGCGAAGCCCGTATCACGCTAGTATGATACTGGTTTCCGTCATTCCTGTTATTATTTGCATTGTATCGATTGTCATTACGGCCCGAACAACTATTGTTACTGCTGCCAAGATTGCGGTATGCATTATTCCCATGGTTATCGTTGTTGTGGTTGCTGTGGTACCCGTTGTTGTTACCACGGCCTCTACCACTGTCGCGATTATTGCGCCAATTGTCCTCGTCCTCCACTCTTTCCAGGAAATCATTGATTGTCCTGTAATTGCTTCCTACGTAGCGTTTTGTATCATCTGGAAGCTACTTGTAGAGTTCCCAGACTATTTCGGATTCCGTGCGGCGATCACGCAAATATTCCAACTTGCGGATCCAGCCCTCACAAAACTCCTTCATCGAGCCGCGCGAATTCGCATCGAAAGGCCTCGATACGACAAATTCGCGCCAGACACTTTGCTGTTTTTGCTCTGACCAGTATTCAGCCAGAAACAAATTTTTAAACTCGTCAAAGGTCAGGTTCGTAATGTTGAGGTTTAAGCCCCAACGCTTGGCATCACCAGCCAACACATCAATAACCGCATTAATTTTTCTCTCATTAGTCCATGATCTGGGTAAAACTCTTTCACAGTTTTTAATGAAATCCGTCGCGTGTATACCGCCTTTTTTTCAAGGGGTCGAACCGCTCCTCTTTCGTCAACAATTCCGAACTATGTGCACAGATTGGCACATAGCTCTGTTTTTCTTCAAGTTTCTTTTCTAATTCCGACACTCTCGTAATCACTTGGCAAGTGGTTGTCGCAAGCGTTTCCACTTCCCTCTTTTTCTCTTCGCAGGTATTAGCCTGCTTCCTCACTTTGGTATCTACTTCGGATACTAAAACCTTTAAAGTTTCCACCTTCTGTTGATCGTCTTTTCTCACTAATTGAATTTGTTCCGTCACCTTATTCTCGATGATCGGAGCAACTGCGTCTCCTACACTTTTCTCGATTCTGCTAATTTCGGAATTAAAACGCGTATTTATGCTCGCAATTTCCGCCTGAACGCCTATCATTTCCTGTTTAAGATTACCGATTTCGGTATTAATCACAACAATATCTTCTTTGATTTGATCAACTTTTGTGTTAACAATTCCAACATTGTTGTTAACAACATTAATAGCTTTGTTCTGATTGTCTAGCTTCCTGTCAATTTTTTCAGCCTGAGCTTTAATTTCTGCCGATTGAGTTTCTATCTTGCTAGACTGAGCCTTGATTTCGTTAATCAAAACATTCAATAAATCAGTTAAATTCCCGGAAACTACCGGTTTTACTTCCGTAGCGGCTTCCTCTTTAATTGTCCCCCCGTATTCGTCATCAAGGGATTCCGATTTGATTTTCACTTCCGATTCCGAAACATTTTCTAATGTTTGGAATTCCATTTCTGCTCTTTGTTGCGTCTCGGCGGTCGCGTCTTTCATGCTAGCCGCCTGCCCCTGAACAATGGGTACCGCGGTGCGTGTTTCCCACTGTTCGACCGATTGTTCCGTACCCAAGTCTACCAAATTTTGGTAATTGTTGCCTTCACTCATTTTAATAATTTTCAATATAAATAACAAATCTCAAATCTAATTAGGATTCCTCAGACTAATATTCTCGCTGACGTATCGACCATTTCGTAACCAGTACTTTGTTACGAGATTTGCACAATGCAAAATTCGTGTCCAGAACAACCTCAAATTTGAAGATTGTCCTGTCACCAGGTCGCCACGTGTAACCTCCCCCTCACTTATCGACCTTAATGACAGTGAAAAATTAAACCGCGTGTACCTAATGGGAAATTTGGGAAAGCAATCGTCACCGAAGTTAATCTGTCGGTAAAGAGGGAGGAAAGGGTTACATCTAAATGAAAGGAAAAATGCAAATGAAACTGGTGGAAATTAATTTTGAAAAGGGGTAAAGTTAATAAAGAAAGTAAATGTGCGGCCGTTACGTCAACAATTAACTAGCGGTAATTAGATATTTGAGATTTGGGGGAAATCACGGTCGCCAGTCCTAAGGACAATTACTATAGTAACTGAAAAAGAAAGGTTATTACACATATAATTAGCACTAGAAGCGTGGCAACTGAAGGTTGACACGTGTAGTGTGAAAACTGAAAGTTTGTCAGAAGTAATAAATTTCGCTACACTCTGACTTAATTTAGCAAAAGAATTAATAAAACCGGAAAATCGAAAGTTAATTTAGAGACTGAAGTTAATAGTGAGCTTTCTTTCTGAAGCACATCGAAATCCAGCAGAATACGGTTAGTCTTGGACTACCTCAACAATCATTTCAAAAGCAACTTGACTGTACGCAATTTAGAAACAAGAGATTTAACTTTGAACTTGAATTAAATGATTCTGAATAATTAACAATAATAAAATTTAGTACGTACCAAGCTGAGCTGCAGTCACAGGTAAGCTAAAATATGCTAACAAAACTCGCACTCTTAATTTGTGCTTGTGTAATCTAACTATTGTAGCCAGCTATGCTTTAACTGCACTTGGAAACTAAAGTAATGAAATGCAATGATAGTACTTTAATGCTGGCGTCTGAATTTCAACGACACTCGGTTTCATTTCGGAAAAGGAAGGGACCCTGCTTGGTAATGCAATTGGGACAATGAGCAACAAAGGTTCCTGCTGAGTTGCTGTAATTTTGCGAGGCAAATGGAACAATTTGAAAAGCTGAGGTCTGCCATACAGTTCTGAAACTTGACGTGCTTTTAGTCTTCCTTGTTAGTTGATTGAATTTTTGAAGCCGTCGATCGAGGAGGTGGCGACGGTCACTCATTGTCGGCCGTCGCTGTTGCAGAAGCTGGATGTTGGCGCGCCTTCTTCTCGACACGGTCACCAAACGAAACGGGCTCTTGATGTGCGCCGGCTAATGCTTCCCGTCCGCGACACCGTGCCAGAAACTAACATAGCAAGTCGAGCGCAATTACATGCTGCTAAACCCCGAAAGCGCGGCAACTCGCGGGAGCGTCACACCACACACCTGCTCCACTCGCTACTCCAGCCAGACCCCAACTGCTCTGCCCGCGCTCCACGCGGCAGAGTTAACACTACCAAAGATCCTACACACTTTGATTCTTCACACGACCTATCGATGTAATCGTTCGATAGCAGTTTTCCCTAGGCAAGACCCAGCGTAAAAATACAAATAATATTTACGAAACAAACCAATTATACATCGACATAAATGCATATATATATATATATATATATATATATATATATATACAAATAGTAAAACAATTACAATATATAAAGGCACAGAAATGTCATACATTCAGGTAACAAATTAAGGAAAAAACTTACAGTACAACAGATGGAAATAGGAGGATATGCATTTCCGGCGTTACAAAGACACAATGCTGTCTGAAAGTGTTTATATTTTCTCTGAAAACAAAATTGAATCCGAATGTGTTGCTTGTTGACAGCATGAAGTATCAGCGAGTTTTGACCTGACTGATGGTTAATAACAGGGAGCTAACAACTTTCGTTGCTATTCTGGTCCCCCGATGATAACATCATTATGGTATAAGGAATACACTAAAGGAAATGTATCACAACAGCATTAATGACCAATTAAAAAACCATACAATGGGCAAGGGTGCATTTTTAGCACAAACTTTAGGGGATGAACAAAGCTAAGAAGAAAGTATTTGACAGTTGCACAAAGAATAGCGACTTGGTAAACATCAAGAATGGGAACATGTAGTAAAAAGAATGGAAGAATTTTTTGAAATTGTAATTTTTTGAGGACAGCAGAAAGTAGGAAAGTATTAAAGATAACGCGAGTTGCGGGAAAACTAGCATTTGGAATTACTTATTTATAAGGAATTTAATAATAAAAGACAGATAAACTAAGTAATGAAAATGTACTAGGAAGAAGTGCATGAAAATTTAGACTAAAATGAACCAAATTTTGCTGACATGTCCTACGGCAGTGTGGAATAACTGATTTAATCCTGGTAAGAGTGGCTGATGGCAAAATAATATAGATGTGGACCAAGATTCTGATACGTAAAACAAATTGTCTAGTATGTTAAGTTCCCCCTGCCTGTCGTAAGAGGCGACTAAAAGGAGTCTCAAACGTTTCGGCCTTAATGTGAAGGTCCCCTCTTGGGTTTGACCTCCATTTTTCCAAATTTCCGTTTTTAGTGCGTGCCATTTGGGGAAGTACGCCTTACGTGGTGTTTTTCTATTGGTCCATCATGCACCGCCATCTTGCATGCTACCTATTGTCGTGTGGCGGGATTTACACCCAACGTCTTCTGGGTTGCCTCCTTCTCGTCCAGTGCGCCATCCCCTTCTTAGCGCCCCCGACACCTGTGGACCCTTTCAACACCTAAAATCCAGCACGGTAGCCAGTCCATTGTGGTGGGGTCGTCATGTACCCTCTTGGTGGTAGCCCCCTGACCATGCACGGATCGCACTACAGATGCCAGAGCTGTCTCCTCCCCACGCATGCCAAGAAGTATGTGCCCATCTTGTCTGGGGCACGGGGACTCCGGGCAACGGGATATCGGCCAGGTACCCGTTGCTTTGGCTGGGTGGCGCCCTTGGGGAGAGCCCTCGTTCGGAGTAGGTGGCATCTGGGCGGATGTGTCGCAATGAAGCGCAATAAATCACACCAAGCTGGTGGTCGCACGGCCACCAGCGTCTCTAAGCGAGGCAGAGTTGACTTTTACGCTGTGCAATATGACCCTCAGTCGTTCCCCTCGTTGGCTGCGCCGTGGGAGGGACGCAGATCTAATGCCAAGCAGGAGCCTTATGTACCACAATACCTTGTCTGCAGCAGGACTGATGGTGACTCCTTTCTTACGACGAAGCCTCTGTTTTTTGTGGAACACCTAGAGGATAAGTTTGGGGAAGTGGCGGGGTTGTCTAAAATGAAGAATGGGTCCATCCTTCTCAAGACGTCCTCCCCAGCCCAGTCACGAGCGTTGCTATTGTGTGATAAGCTGGGTGATGTCCCTGTTACCGTCACTCCCCACAGTAGCTTAAATATGGTCCAGGGGATTATTTACCATCGTGACCTATTGTTACAGTCCGACGACAAGCTGAGAGCCGACCGACTTGGAACGACGTGGTGTACATTTTGTCCGTCCTGTACATAGAGGACCCAAGACTAACAGGGTGGCCACCGGTGCCTTTATCTTGGCCTTTGAGGGTGCTGTATTGCCTGAGAAGGTCAAGGTAATGGTTTACCTTTGTGACGTCAAGCCATACATCCCTCCCCCGATGCGGTGCTTCCAGTGCTGGAAGTTTGGGCATATGTCCTCCCATTGCCCATCCAGCGCCACATGTCGAGATTGCAGACGCCTCTCTCATCCCGATTCTCCAAGTGCGCCTCTGCCTGTATGTGTCAACTGTGGGGAGCACCACTCTCCATGCTCACCGGATTGCCCCGTTCTTCATAAGGAGCGGAAGATAATGGAATTTAAGACCCTGGACCGGCTTACTTATCGAGAGGCAAAACTGAAATTTGAAAGGTTGTATCCTGCTTCCCTTCGAACATCTTATGCTGCAGCCATGTTATCGTCGCCCTCGCGAGCGGCGGTTGTTGCCTCATCTGTGCCGCCTTCAGTGGGCCCTTAGGGCCGTGCATCTCTGTCTGCCCCCATCATGTCTGGGGGCAAGCCTTCCTCTGTTGCCCCCTTAGCAGTTGGGGGCAAACCCTCTTCTGTCGCTCCCCCCACACTTACTTTGGGAGTGACATCTACTCCAAAACCGGGGGGGCTCGATCCCTCCCCCTCCTTCTCCGCCGGCGTTGCCTCTTCCAGTTCCTCTCTCGCAGAAGGGGTCCCTCGGGGCTCTCCCTTCCTCCGTTTCTTCTCCTACCCAGCCGGGTGTCAGCCAGTGGCTGAAAATTCCGCCACCTGCTGGTCGTAGGGCTTCTGCGTCGTTGTCAGCCTCCGATGCTCCTTCAGAGAAGCTCTCCCAGCCCTCTAACCCTAAGGACAGACGTGAGAAGAAGGAACGGAACATATCCAAGAAGAAGGACGTTCTGGCGGTTTCAGTACCGCCTGCTGTAAATAGTTCTGGCTCCGGGGATGAGGTGGAGATCCTCGCCTCTGCCGCGGATCTCGCCCTCACGGAACCCTCGGGGGCCTTTCCTATGGACACAGCTGACTCTCCCCCGGTGGCGGCAGTTGGCTCTGAGGCGCCGTCTGCCTCTTAGTCGCCTTCACGCCCTCCCAGTCCCTTCCTGCTTCCATTCTCCAGTGGAACTGCGGCGGTTATTTCCGCCACCTACCTGAGCTCCAGATGCTTCTGAGTGTTTCCCCTGTTCTCTGCATTGCTCTGCAGGGAACTTGGTTTCCAGCAATGCGGACCCCCGCCCTTCGCGGTTATCGGGGATACTATAAGAACCGCGCTGCCTGTCAACGAGCGTCAGGTGGGGTTTGCCTCTTTGTTCACCACTCTGTCTGTAGCTCGCCAGTACCCCTTCTGACGCCTTTAGAGGCAGTCGCTGCCAGGGTTGAGCTCTCGCCGGCTATTACTGTTTGCTCTGTTTACATTCCTCCAGATGGGGAGCTCCCCCAACATGTCTTGGCTGTGCTGCTGGCTCAACTCCCGCCACCATTGCTGCTTCTGGGCGATTTCAATGCCCGCAACCCTCTATGGGATGGGACTGTCTCCGATAACTGCGGTCGTGCCATGGAGCATGTGTTGGCTCAGCTCGACCTTAGCCTCTTGAACACCGGTGCTCTCACGCATTTCAGTGTGGCCCATGGCTCGTTCTCAGCCATCGATCTCTCTCTTTGCAGCCCGGGACTTGTCCCATCCCTCCACTGGAGAGTGCATCCTGACCTGTGTGGTAGTGACCATTTTCCCATGTATTTGTCACTGCCCCAGTGTCATTCTTCTGGGCGCCTGCCCCACTGGGCTCTCAACAGGGCTGACTGGCCGGCTTTTACTTCCGCTGCCACCATTGCGTCTCCCCCACAGGGTGACATTGACGAGGTGGTCCGTGTCTTGACCACATCAATCATTTCTGTGGCCGAGGCTGCCATCCCCCGCTCTTCTGGTCTCCCTCAGAGGAAGGCTGTACCCTGGTGGTCGCCGAAGATTGCTGAGGCTATCCGCAACCGTAGGCGGGCTCTCCAGCGTCATAGGTGGCACCCGTCTCTGGAGACCCTCATCGCCTTTAAGAGGCTTCGTGCCTTGGCCCGTAGTCTCATTGCACGGCGTAAGCAGGAGTGCTGGGAGAGGTATGTCTCATCCTTGGGCTCCCGTGTCTCTCCCTCGCTCGTGTGGTCCCGGATCCGGCGGATTTACGGATACCAGACCCCTATGGGTGTTCCTGGGATCTCCCTGGACGGCGCTGTTTGCACGGACGCTGCCGCCATTGCTGAACACCTTGTCATGCACTTTGCTATGAGTTCTGCGACTGCAGCTTACCCCCCCCCCCTCCCCCCCGCCTTTCGCTCTCTAAAGGAGCGAGCCGAGCAGACGCCATTATCATTCCACACGCGTCGTTCTGAAAAATACAATGCTCCTTTCAGAGAGAGGGAATTCCTCTCTGCCCTCGCCGATTGCCCTGATACAGCGCCAGCACCAGACTGCATTCATGCGCAGATGCTGAAGCATCTCTCCAGGGACTGCCAGAGACACATCCTCACCATCTTTACCCGCATTTGGAGCGAGGGCGTGTTCCTGTCGCAATGGCGAGAGGGTGTTATTGTCCCCATCTTGAAGCCCGGTGCGGACCCACTGGCGGTGGACAGCTATCGTCCCATTACTCTCACCAACGTTTTGTGCAAATTGCTCGAACGTATGGTGGGGCGGCGTTTGTGTTGGGTCCTTGAGTCGCGCGGTCTCCTTGCTCCATCCCAGGGTGGCTTCCGTCGGCGCCGGTCTGCTGTGGACAATTTGGTGCGGCTGGAATCTGTTATCCATACGGCCTTTGCCCGACGTCAGCATCTCGTTGCTGTATTTTTTGATCTGCGGAAGGCGTATGACACCACATGGAGGCTTCACATCCTTGCTACATTGCATGAGTGGGGTCTTCGTGGTCAGCTCCCGGCTTTTCTTCAAACCTTTTTATTGCGCCGCTCTTTCCGGGTGCAAGTTGGTGCCGCCTCTAGTTCATCTTATGTACGGGGAAATGGGGTCCCACAGGGCTTGCTGTTGAGCGTCTCCTTATTTCTAGTGGCCATTAATGGTCTGGCTGGAGCCGTGGGGTCGTCGGTGTCACCTTCTTTGTATGCCGACGACTTCTGCATCTCTTTTAGCTCCACGACTACGGGAGTCGCCGAACGCAGGCTGCAAGTAGCCGTTCGCAAGGCAGCATCATGGGCTCTGACTCATGGTTTTCAGTTCTCTGCAGCCAAGACTCGAGTTATGCACTTCTGCAGGCGTCGGACGGTCCACCCTCATCCTGAACTTTACCTCGACAGTCACCTACTTGAAGTGGTGGACACTAGCCGCTTCTTAGGACTCGTCTTTGATGCCTGGCTCACATGGGTTCCTCATATTACTCAACTGAAGCAAAAGTGCTGGCGGCACCTCAATGCCCTCCGCTGCCTGAGCCACACATCTTGGGGTGCAGATCGCTGCACGCTGTTGCGATTGTACAGAGCCCTCGTGCAGTCGAGGCTTGATTATGGGAGCCTGGCCTATGGGTCTGCATCACCCTCAGTGTTGACGTTGTGGGACCCCATACACCACTGTGGGGTTCGGCTTGCAACTGGCGCTTTCTGTACGAGCCCTGTGGATAGTCTACTGGTGGAGGCCGGGGTTCCCCCACTGTGGATTCGCCGCCATCGACTGCTCGCCGACTATGCTGTCCACGTGCGTTGCTCACCGGGCCATCCCACTTGTCGCCTGCTTTTCCCTGCCATGATCCTCCATCTGCCTGAACGGCGACCTAGGTCTGGGCTTTCCATTGCTGTCCACGTCCAGTCCCTGCTGTCGGAACTGGGGTCATTCCCTCTTCTGCCTCCCTTCCGGGTCTGTGCACCTACGCCTCCCTGGTGTCTGCCCTGGCCGTCCGTGCGCCTGGACTTGGCACGGGGACCCAAGGACTCGGTCCCGCCTGTTGCCCTCTGTCGCCGTTTTCTTGCGCTCCTCGCCTCATTTTCGGGCTTTGAGACTGTCTACACTGATGGTTCCCTGGTTGATGGTCGTACTGCCTACACTTTTGCTCACGCTGCCCATGTTGAACAGCGCTCCTTGCTGGCTGGCTGCAGTATTTTTACTGCAGAGCTGGTGGCCATCTTGCGCGCTCTTGAGCATATGTGTTCCTGCTCAGTTTCGTCCATCGTCATCTGCAGTGACTCCCTGAGCAGCCTCCAGGCTATCGACCGCTGCTATACCTCTTCTCCTCTGGTATCATCTATTCAGGAGTCTGTTTATGCCATTACCCACTCTGGTCGTTCGGTGGTCTTTGTTTGGACGCCGGGTCACGTTGGCATCCCAGGGAACGACCGTGTCAACAGGCTGGCCAAAGGGGCGATCGATGACCCAGCTTTGGAGATCGACCTCCCGGCTCGTGATCTGCAGTTGGTGTTGCGTCGTAAGGTGCTTGGGATGTGATATGATGAGTGGCGTGGCCTGACATCCCTGAATAAACTGCATGCTGTTAAGGAGTCGACCTATGTATGGCGGTCCTCCCTGCGGGCTTCTCGCAGGGACTCTGTCGTCCTGTGTCGGCTCCGCATCGGCCATACCTACCTGACGCACGGCCATCTTTTGCGTCCGGTGGATCCCCCCCTGTGTCGGTGTGGGTCCCGGCTGACGGTCGCCCACATTTTGTTGGAGTGTCCCCGACTACGCACCCTCCGGCAGTCTTTTAATCTCCCGGGCACTTTGCCTTTGGTTTTATGCGACGATGCCTCCATGGCTGACGACGTTTTAAATTTTATCCGTGGTAGTCCTTTTTATGGTTCCATTTAGGGAGGTCCTGCACCTTCCCCTTTCTGTGTCTCTTGTCCTCGAGTCTCTCATAATTGGTTGCTGTTTTGGTGTGTAGTCGGATGGTTGACTCCTTCCCTTTTTTTTTTGTTCTCGTGGTCAGTCAACCAGTCTCCGGCCATCTTCTTTTCTTCTGTTTCTTTCTGTCTGGTGTTCATCTGTACTCTTCTTGTCTGTAGTGTTCGTTGCCGCATTTGTGTTCTTTCAGTGCCTGGGGGGGAGTCTCCTTCCCCTTGGGGTTTTACCTGCTCCGCAAATTTTCGTCTCCCCTGTTTTTGGAATGGGGGACTGATGACCTTAGCTGTTTAGTCCCCCTTAAACATCCCAACAACCACCACCTAGTATGTTAAGTGAAATAGATGTAGAAAGATTGGAGAGCGAAAGGAAATGACGGGTAATAATCTGAAACTGACCAATATGGCACTTCTGTCCCTCGGTTGACACTAAGTCAGTAGTGGCTAATTGTGCTGTTCTCTGCAATGTCTGTGTTGCTCATTGAGTTCTGCTTTTTATTGACAGGATACAAACTTTCGAAATCTGTTTCGTTGCTCAAAATAAATTATTGTTGTACAATTGCATGTATGCTTGAACCAGAATCTTTCGTTGTACTGGCGAGTATCATGTTTCACAGTTAGAAAACAGTGTTTAGGAAATAATGTAACTAGAAGAAGAGAAGGCTATTTTGGATAATAACTAGAGAATCATGTCAGGACAATCAGATCCAATCGCTTTCGCTTTGTTTAGAGATTTGATTTGATTTTTTATTACGTGATCACTCATTTCAGTGCCTTCCACTTAGTCCCTTTTTTTCGGCGACTGAATGTACAAATCTTAATTTGATCTATCTTTGTGAAGCTGTTTACGATGAAGGAACTCACTGTTACCTTGCTCTGTACCATGTTCCTTTTTGAAGCCAACGTGGTCACTGAAGAAACATACAGATTTAGTGACTTTACATAAAATCCTTTATGAGGTAATGCTCGATCTGAGGCTTTTCCGGCGTATTTGATGTTTCTAACGTTCTTCGCCGAAATATCGTGGACGTTCGACGACTGAATCCGGCAGTACGCCCGAGAACCTTGGAAACACCCCTTATGAGGTCTTTTGTCAGATCGATAGACAAAATTTTATTCTCAAATTGATTGAAAGCTTTTTGAATTGCTCTTTTAAATATCGTTTCAGCTTAATTCAATTTTTTTTTCCAACAAGATTTCGACACATTTGGACAGTGTTCCATTTGATTAAAACTTGGACTTCGAGAAATACAATGAAATACAAAAAATGGCTCTGAGCACTATGGGACTTAACATCTTAGGTCATCAGTCCCCTAGAACTTAGAACTACTTAAACCTAACTAACCTAAGGACATCACACAACACCCAGCCATCACGAGGCAGAGAAAATTCCTGACCCCGCCGGGAATCGAACCCGGGAACCCGGGCGTGGGAAGCGAGAACGCTACCGCACGACCACGAGATGTGGGCAAATGAAATACAATGGAGACGAAATTGTGAGTGTTTCACAAGTAAGACGCAAAATGAAAAAGTTACCGGAAACAATAATCGAAGAAGGAAATGGGAAACCTTTATTAGAAGGGGTAAGTTAAAGAATGTGCAGGAAGAGTGGTTGGTTGGTTGGTTTGGGGAAGGAGACCAGACAGCGAGGTCATCGGTCTCATAGGATTAGGGAAGGACGGGGAAGGAAGTCGGCCGTGCCCTTTGAAAGGAACCATCCCGGCATTTGCCTGGAGCGATTTAGGGAAATCACGGAAAACCTAAATCAGGATGGCCGGACGCGGGATTGAACCGTCGTCCTCCCGAATGCGAGTCCAGTGTCAGGAAGAGTGAATATGCCATTAGAAAGAGGAGGGGGGGAGGGGGAGATCATACTTCTAGGCAAGGAGCGGAATACACAAAAACAACGCCATATGATGTTTTCCCGGCGTATTTCTAACTTGTAGGATTACGAGCTACATAAAACAAATCGTGGAGGATGTAGGGCATAGCAGGAAACTAGAGAAGTTTCTGCATAAGAGAAATTGTCTTTTTCTCCCAGCTTTGTTCTTTCCATCGGGGATTTCCAGGTAATGCTTCAGGATATTTCATCTCCATATCTACATCTTACTCCTTTGTTCACTCGGCTAATACTGCCATAACGAACATTCGACAACGAAAGTTGGTCTGTTAGTACACACATGAGCAGCCTCCATTTTCCCTACTGTTTTTAACGGCGATACCAATTGAAATTTACAATGGACTCCAATACCAATTGAAATTTACAATGGACTCCATTACATAACAATGTATTCAGAAATTAATCATAATTATAGTTACTTTAAAATATAGTTGTCACATTAGGGTGAAAAGAGGCAGCCGCATTTAAGCTTGACGCAAACTGTTGCCGTAAATGAATCGTGCATAAGTACGTACACTGACATAGCGATGTCACGAAATGCTTATGGAGCACAGCGCTCACGGCCCACGCTAGACGATACGTTACATACACACATACATTTCACTGAAGAACTGAAAAAGAATATTTTGAAACAAAATTTGTAAAGGATTTTCTGACCGTATCCTGTTATCTCGGGCCCGAGGACGCAGATCAAAGGCAAATGTGCCGCCACTATGAGCTACATTGATCTACTGTTCGGATGTATATCTGTTGATCGTAGAGTAAATGCTGAAGGAAATATGTTAGTGTGTTGGATCAAGTACGTGCAAGCACTGGGGCCAAACCATTTTGAATTCTGAAGTTTGGTTCAAAGTATCCAGCGCAGTGCTACAGTTGTGATGTTCCTTCAGTCACGGATGTGACTTCTTTCAACAGTGTTGATATTTTGAGTTACCTCAGTTGCCATGTCTGTGGTGTTGTACGTCCACACTTATGGCTAAATGAAACAAATTTCTAGATTAAGTCCGCGATAGTATAATGTAACAAATAAAAATTCATTAATTGAGTGGGGGGGGATATTATTCCTAGAACACCCATAAGCCATGCTGGACTCAGACGACCAGCAACGATTTTCTACCAACTTGCGGGATGGAACTGTACATGATCTGCTAATACGGACTTACTAGCCGAAAAGTACCGGCTATGCTTAGTATTTTTTCCGTTTGTTTTCTGAATCGAAAACAAATACACAGTTATCATCTCAATTCTGTAGCATCTAACTCATTTAAAGTATATTCTTACCGGTAACATTGAGCAAATTTATGAATTCTGATGAGAATACTACACTTCAGTCTTGTTTCATCATTGTATTTTCTTCCCGTGGTGTCGTATTCTGTATTCACTGATTTGTTTGCTGACCTACCCCATTTTTTGTTCCTAAAATTATTTACTCACACAGCCATTCTTTCTTTATGTAGTTTATCTCCATAAGCGGATACTCTTTATCGATGAGTTGTTGTTCTGCCTTTGCTACAGTGCATTTATCATCGATAAAGACGACTTTGCCGGAATGTGGATAAATGCAGTATGTGCCATTTCGAAGTTGTGATCTACAATATAAGAGAATATTCTGGAACATTCTAAACCATCCGTTAACATTCGAGAATATTTGTAGAAGGTCGAGAACATGACAGAACTGTCTCGAACTTTTTTCCTTGAGAATTACGTTGATGCGAAAGTGAGAGAAGATGTGGTGATCATCACGAAGTGAGGGCTACAATTACTTATACTGTATCTCCGTAACCGCAGCAGCTACCATCACATGACCGTGGGAAACGAAGGCTAGCAGTAGACAAAAAGCAGTCAGGGTCGATGAGTGATGTTGAAGGTATTGTCAACTTGACCCACATGCACTTTAACCCTCTAGTATCTCCGGTTACATACACGTAACGTAAGTTTTATATGGGTTTTACTGGTCTTTAGCCAATGCTAGTTCACCAGTGCCCACTGTTGTACAGGGTGGAGCAGAGGAAATGTATGTTTTTTGAACTGCTAGTACGCGGCGACGAGAGGGGATATTGACCTTGAATGAATGTTCGCAGAAACAATGATTCCGTAGTCACAGTGCAACGTCTTTTCCGTCAAAATTTTAGAATTGGAGGTCGAGGTGCAGTGTCTGATCGAAATACCGTACTCCGATGGGTTGCACTGTTTACAAGTACTGGATCTGTGATGAAAAAGAAACCACCTGGTCTTCCCTGTTCAGTTCGTACTCCGGGAAATGTAGACCGAATGAGAACGGCAGTTCTTACTAGTCAGAAACGATCGGCTAGAGGACAGGCTGTAGCGCTGGGTATGTCACGTCGTTCGCTTTACCGCATCTTACACGATGATCTTAAGTTTCATCCGTACAAGATAATGATCGTCCAACAGCTTAATGAAGGGGGTTTTGTGCAGTGCAGAGAGTTTTGTCACGTAATGGACGAAATTTTTACAGAAGATGCAGAAGCTACAGTCTTCATGAGTGATGAAGCACATTTTCATGTAGACAGTTACGTCAGTGTTCAAAATTGTCGGTATTGGGCGCCGGAGAACCCACATGAATTACACCAAAGGCCTCTCCACAGTTTAAAAGTAAGTGTGGTGCTGCATTTCAAAGATGGGGATTGTTGGGCCCTATTTTTTTTTTTAAGAGGAAGGAACTGCAGTTACTGTGACATCAGCGCGCTATGTTAAAATGTTAAACAACTTTCTTCATCCAGAACTTGAAAGGCGTCAAGTGAACATGAGAGAAATATGGTTTCAGCAGGACGGTGCCACAGCTCACATGGCGAGAGCATCCATGGAAGTGGTTCGACAAATGTTCCCAGGACATGTTATTTCGAGATATTGTGATGTTTACTGGCCCCCTCGCTCACCCGATTTGTCGATATGCGACTTCTTGCTGTAGGGATATTTAAAATCAAAAGTCTACATGAACAAGCCTCGCACAATCGATGACCTGAAGAATTCCATTCGTCAGGAAATTGAAGCCGTGCCGAATGAAATGTTGGAGAGAGTCATGCATAACTTTCGGGAGAGGATCCAAATTTGTATCCAGCAAGAAGGACGTAATCTCCAAGACATTAGTTTTCGAATCTAATTAAAGTATGTATATTTCAAAACTGCATTAAAAATCTATTACTTAATGCTTGTTTTTATTATTTTTATCAAATTGTGTCCCAGTCATTCAATAGTGAAAAACATGCGTTTCCTCTGCTCCACCCTGTACATTTGTACAAGCTATGCAGCGCATTCTGTGAGGAATAAATGGAACTACTGTAGAAGTATTAGCTTTGACCATGTTTGTAACTTCTTAAGTTCTACAGGGCGGAAGTTGGTCGCCATCAGTCGCGCAAGGTATGTGGGATCCTCTGCTTGTGTGGATAATATGTTTTTAATCAGTATATATTAAATATTTTCTCTTTAAATAAGTGATAGTGGACCAATTATTTGTATTCTTTTGGTTCTGTGAATTGAAATACCCTAGGAATGTTGAATTGAACTCATGTTACATATATGTAACAGTGGCCGTTTAGCGTTATGTTTATAAATGTATTGTGACGTTTAGGCATTTTCTTTTACTTCCAGTTAACGATTGATGACATTCTTGAGGTTCTAAATAATCCCAATGAAAGTGATTTTTCTGAACTTGATGATGAGGATCATGATGAAATTCCGATTAATGGTAGCATGTATCATGAGAGTGAAGAAACTTCTGCTCCAGAGGTGTTGCAAGAGTCGGCTGTTTTTGATTCAGTAAATCCTGAGGATATTCCAGAAGATACAGAGTTGTCGTGCATCGATGGTGACTTTACTCCAGAAATTCATCCATTTGTGCAGATTCCAGAAGACGTAACTGAAGAAGTGCTCACCCATTTGCAGTACTTCAGATCTCTTGTGACACGTGAAATTCTGGTACTCTGTTTTCAACACACTAATATTTATAGAATTCAGAAATTGGGTACAACTATTGACATTATGCTAGCTGAGCGGGAGCAGTTTTTAGGTATTTATTGCGAACAGGCTTGGCACAAGTGCTTATAGTGTGCGATGTTATTGGGGAAAATATAAGGCATATAATCTGGTTTCTAATATAATGGCTTGAAGCCGCTTTCAGAAACTAGTATGTCTGTTGCATTTCCAGGACAATGGTTTTGTTACTGAAGGAACACAGAAAGAAGATAAGCTATGGAAAATTCGACCTTGGCTTACTTTGTTCTCAAAAGCTTGCCTGAGAACTTCCTGAGCAGAATCAATGCCGGCCGAAGTGGCCGTGCGGTTAAGGGCGCTGCAGTCTGGAACCGCAAGACCGCTACGGTCGCAGGTTCGAATCCTGCCTCGGGCATGGATGTTTGTGATGCCCTTAGGTTAGTTAGGTTTAACTAGTTCTAAGTTCTAGGGGACTAATGACCTCAGCAGTTGAGTCCCATAGTGCTCAGAGCCATTTGAACCATTTTTGAACCAGAATCAATATGTTGACGAAGTAATGATCCCTTTCGAAGGACGCAGTAGTCTTCGACAATATATACAAAACAAGCCAACAAGATGGGGATTCAAAATGTGGGCTAGAACTGGTTCCTCAGGATATTTGTATGACTTTGACGTTTACCGAGGTGCAGAATCTAAGGCAATGAAACATGTACGGTCCTGGTTACAATGTTGTGATGAAGCTAAATGCAGCTTTGCAAGACAATCGCCTTTTTAGCGTTTTTTCAGACACTTTCTTCACATCGTATCATGTTGCTGAGAGCCTCCTGAAGAGGGGTATTTATTATACAGGCACAACAAGAGCTGGAAGATTCAAGCAATCCCAACGAAAAGCAGGTGAAAGCGTAAAGACACTGTACTATATCTTCACAAGTTGATACAACGAGCAAGTTCGTCATTGTGAAATGGTATGATATCAAATGTGTTACATTGTTATCTTTGCTAACAGGTGTAGAGCGAAAGGACAAGGCCAAGAGATGGGATAGGAGTAAGAAAGAACATAGCCTTGTCCCAAGTCCATCCATTGTTTAAATGTACAATTGTAATATGGGAGGAGTAGATCTCCATGATATGTTGACATCGCTGTACAAATACCCTCTTAAAATCCAGAATATGGTATCTGTATATCTTCTGGCACGCAATAACAGTAGGTGTTGTCAATAGCTGGCTGAAATGTAGAGAAGACTGCAAGGCCCTGTCTGAAAAACATGTTTGTCTCAGACAGTTTCCAGCTAATCTTGCAAGTCATCGATATGTGCCGGGCAAGGAAAATTCAAGAGGGGTTGTCCAATTACTGCAGATATGTCCAAAAATGCAAGAAACGTGCTAATACAGTAACTGAAGTGCTAGAATGCCAAAAGGCCAAAATTTACCACTTTCCTCTGTGGAATAACACAAGAAGAAGGTGCAAAATTTGAACTTTTGTTCAATGCCAAAAATGCAAAGTTTTTCTATGCTTAAACAAAGAAACTGCTTCAGAAGATTCCACTAGTAAAAGAAATGTATTGAAATACGTTTATTGTTACTTATTGTATGAGCTTTTCCAATAAACCGATTCTGAACGGAAAACTGATTATAAATGTATCTTACGCATGCCGATACTGTTACCTTGAATCCCAATGTTACACATGTGTTACGCATTGAAAAAAAAAAAGGACTAAAAATGAAAAAGCTTAAAGTTGTACATTTGTCCTCCAACATATTGGTAACTGTAAATAATACTCTGCTAAGAACAACCTAGAATTACTATTAATTGTTTTGGGTCCTAGAGGGTTAAGTTTCTGCTACCATAACAAGTTTGTTTGCGTGGCCATCCTTCGCAGAAAGCACGAAAATACTTGTTTTGTAAATCATTTCTCGGAAATAAAGTGGTGGTGCGACCTTTAGACAAGGTGAGAGGAAACGCAGATCACAGCAAACCGTAAATAATTACTTATTTACATAAACAATCGCGACGTGAACTGTTTGATAATCTAAAAATAACAAAACTGTATCGTTATATATCCCTCTGATGATGCCTTAGAGCAGGAAAAAGGCGAAACGAGTTTCGGAAAAATAAATGACGTTGCAGTAAGAAAAGTCGGTTTTATTTACAAATCAAGTATTTCTGCTACCATGTTTGAATGGTACATGTTATCTGGCATTCATTGGAGATGTGCAGACGCACTTGTTGGAAACCGCACCTGTTGCTGTCTCTGAGAGAAAGTGATTTCAACACGACGGTACATCTCCCCGCTCTGGACGACAGATGTCCTCATCGGCGAATTACAAAAGGAGGAACTGCACCGAGGAAAACGCGATCCCCAATCTCACCCAAAGGATTTCATTTATGTTGTTACATGAATTGGTTGTTGCACGAACCTCGAAAAGAAACCGAAGACGGACAGGTCAGTAGCGGCCTAGCTACATCTCGCTTTCTGCAACAGACAACCGAAATTTTTGAGACTCTGCGACAAAATTGTATTCACTGTCGTAACTCAAAAACTGAAACTGGGGGTCGTCATTTCGAAGAGTCACAAGGCCAGGAGTGTGATAGAGTAGTTCGAGGAACACAGTGGCCTGAAACCAATAGAACACGTCTGGGATATGATTGAACGTGGCCTATCAGAGCTCAACCCTCCCTTCCCCGGAATTTACAAGGATTAGACGATTTGTGTGTGCAGATGTGGTGCCCATTCCCTCCAGCGACCTACCAAGTCGTCGTTGCTTCCACGCCACGACGCGTCGCCGCTGTTATTCGTGCAAAAAGTGGACTTACTGGCTATTAGGTATGTGGTCATAATGTTCTGGCTGATCAATCTGTGTTTAAGTAGTGATTCTGTTACGTAATTTTACTCATTTATGTGTTGTATGTATTTAACTGAGCGACCTGTGGCGTTCTCCGACCAATAGAAATAAAGTAGACCATTTCTCTTTGGTGCAAGATACACACAGAGGGTACACTTTGCATTTGACGGCTACACGACTACAGGAACTGTGATTACGTTATGCCAGTGGTCATATTACAGCATCCTCAAAGCCGTAAGAGAATTCACTTGCTTTTGTAGATACCACTGAGCGATAGTGCAGTTGTTTTCAATAATTTATTTTCAAAGGAATTCACGGGACTTTGTAATTAATTTTCTTTTGGGATGTCGCTTATTCTAACGTGATCATTAGAATAACTGTGATAGTAAAACACGTTATTTCAAATCTAGAAACATTAAATTTCACTTATTTGCATTTCTGAACTATTTAGACAGTTTCAAGTTCAAAATTCGATACGTACATTTCTTCAGAACGGGTTTTGTTACACATTTCTCTCTTGGTATTCCGTTCTTATTGTTCCCTCTTGTTTCTTCTATACATTGTTTACCACCCGTCTTTTCCTATAGCTTACAGTCAGTTCCACAAGAAAGTGTACGCTGTAATTTTAAATGTAACGTCCGCAGCGACATCTGTGGTAGTGGTCTCGAATCTGTAATCAGTGCGCGTTTTGAACAGTGTACAGACGAACAGTATGAGAGTTGAATGTTTCGGCTATTTGAGTTTATTTACAGCCAGTTTGGACGCTGAAAAAAAAGTGCAATATTTATCAAAAATGCCTTCTGAGATCTGTTAAGAAGCTATTTGGTTCGAACGAGGCAAATTGGGTGCTTCAAGAGGATAATGATCCGAAACATTGCAGCCATCTCCGTACAGCGTGGAAACAACACAATTGGGTGTCCGCGATGGATTGGCCTGCAATGTCAACGGATGCAAATCCGATCGAAAATGTTTGGTCGTGTATTAAGATGAAGCTTAAAGGAAAGCCAATATATGCTTTGAAGCCGCTGTCATATAAAATCAGGACGATATGGAGATCGTCACCCAGAGAATATGCAGAAAATCTCGTGAAAAGCATGCCAATAAGGCGCCAAGCTATAATCGATAATGGCGGTGATTGGATTAACTATTAGGTAATCGTGCAATCAGTTATAACATGTATTTTCATCCAAACATATATTTATAATAGTGTCTTTTATTTCATAGAAATAACGGCGTACACTTTCTTGTGGAAATGACTGTATTTTTATGAGAGTTTCAAACATCTTGTTCCATATCACGCTGCCGAACGCTGTACGTATGTATTTTAGACGCTGAAAATTTGAAGTATCCTTGTCTTTACAAATGTTCAACCAGAGACTTTTTGCATTTTAATTTAAAACTGGTACGTATTGTGAACCGGACTCAGGGCATAGCTGCTTGACGGCGGTTTTCCGGTTTCCAGTTTCAGCCCGACTCTGTTCCGGTTCCCCGCACTGCTAACGTATTCCACAGACCTCAACGTCGTGTTTGCCGCAAGTTGTTAACGAGTTTTAGCTTGTTACCTATGGCTACGTTCCCCCCTCAACTTTAGCCTTGCGCTTCCAAAGGGCAACTCTCACTTCATTAACTCACCCTTTGTGCCTGTATACGACATGTGGATCCATACCCCCGAGCTGGTGGAAATTACTCTGCGAGAATCTTCGTGAAACATGACAAGAACATATTTAATAATTTTCCACGTCTTCAAACTGAGTGGGAACTGGGCTATTTTGCAGATATACGCTATTCTCACCATGTACCCACAATTATTATAAAATCGTGTTCTTGTGCACTTAACACCCAGACAATTCAGTCATATTATTGTTATTTATTTAAGCGTATGCTCTGAGAAGAAGCCGATTTCTATTGCCAAGCAGGTTTGGCGTCACAAAGAAAGTAGTACTGCACCTTTAACATTGCAGCATGAATAACAGTAGTTACTACGAAAATTAAAATAATTTTTTAAACCTATCTTTTGATGCAAGTTTTATAATCAATGGTAGCAAAAACACAAGCAGGTCCACTGTCAGTCCAATTATAAAGGCTATTTTAAATAACAATATCGGCTACGAAACTGCAAGAGAGAAGTATAGGTGGACTGTTTCATGTAGAGGCGCTGGGAATGGACAAAAATATGGTGACAAAGGAACGTAATCAGTTGCACTGTGGCTGAGATGCGCGTTCAAAATCACTTATTGCTATTATTTATTGTTTTATGAGAGAGGTCATTAGCTGGCTTTTGAACCTAGAAATTTGAGCCAGTTCTATTATGCTGTGTGCCGGCCGTGGTGGCCAAGCGGTTAAAGGCGCTACAGTCTGGAACCGCGCGACCGCTACGGTCGCAGGTTCGAATCCTGCCGCGGGCATGGATGTGTGTGATGTCCTTAGGTTAGTTGGGTTTAAGTAGTTCTAAGTTCTAGGGGACTGATGACCTTAGAAGTTAAGTCCCATAGTGCTCAGAGCCATTTGAACCATTATGCTGTGAAAGCGGTCATTGAAGATATGTGTTCCTGGTACGGAAAAGGATTTGGGGCAGATAGTTGTGTAATGTCTTGGCAAAGAGTGTTTTTAATCTAATGGACCGAGTTTTTTGCTTCTCGTGTGGAACGTTAAAGTTGAGAATGTTTTTTTAAAAAACTGAAAAATATCCGTCACTTAGCCAGGTGAAACGTACATTGGTTGGTTGGTTGGTTGGTTTGGGGAAGGAGACCAGACAGCGTGGTCATCGGTCTCATCGGAGTAGGGAAGGATGGGGAAGGAAGTCGGCCGTGCCCTTTCAGAGGAACCATCCCGGCATTTGCCTGGAGTGATTTAGGGAAATCACGGAAAACCTAAATCAGGATGGCCAGACGCGGGATTGAACCGTCGTCCTCCCGAATGCGAGTCCAGTGTCTTACCACTGCGCCACCTCGCTCGGTAAACGTACATTAATCGTTATTGTACAGTCGTATAAAATACGTGAAATGACTGACGTAACATGAAATATAAATAAAGCACTAGTTTATAAAAGAGCCTTCTGGTAGCCTAAAACTACATATTATGTTATAGGTAAGAAACAGCAAACTACCTGTAACACTACCTTGTCGAACGCAAGAAATCACATCTGTTTTATTCGATGACCTTCCATCAATTACTACGATTTGTGACCTCTCTGACAGGAAGTCACGAATCCGGTCACATAACTGAGATAATATTCCATAAGCACGCAATTTCACTACAAACCGCTTGTGTGGGACAGTGTAAAAAGCCTTCTGGAAATCTAGAAATACGGAAGCAGTTTAAAATCCCTTGTCAACAGCGGGCAAAACTCCGTGTGAGTTGCTGTCAGACGGTCCATAAGTAAAAATTATCAATACGAGGTGTGGCTAGAAAAAAACCGGACTAGTACTGGTGAAACAATAAAACGAATGCAATAAGGCTGAAAGTCGCGTGGCCTATCACGTGACTCTCGCTCCGCCTACTGCTCGAGTTTCATCTGCCTCCTGCACTCAGTCTGCCCGTGGCGTCTGTTTTAAGTAGTTGACGTTTTGTCTGTGCGTCGGAAAATGTTGAGTGTACAGAAAGAACAGCGTGTTAACATCAAATTTTGTTTCAAACTAGGAAAATCTGCAAGTGAAACGTTTGTAATGTTACAACAAGTGTACGGCGATGATTGTTTATTGCGAACACAAGTGTTTGAGTGGTTTAAACGATTTAAAGATGGCCGCGAAGACACCAGTGATGACACTCGCACTGGCAGACCATTGTCAGCAAAAACTGATGCAAACATTGAAAAAATCGGTAAACTTGTTCGACAAGATCGCCGTTTAACAATCAGAGCAGTGTCTGAGTTAACAGGAGTTGACAAGGAAAGTGTTAGGCAGATTCTTCATGAACAGAACAAAGTGTGTTCAAAAATGGTTCCAAAGTGTCTCACAATTGAACAGAAGGAACGCCGAAGAATGATTTGTTCTGACATCCTGGAAAACATTGAAAGTGATCCCACCTTCTTACAAAATGTTATTACTTGCGATGAATCGTGGTTTTTTACTTACGATCCCGAAACTAAACGCCAATCGATGCATTGGAAAACTCCTGGTTCTCCACGACAAAAAAAAGCACGAATGTCAAAATCGAAATTCAAGGCAATGATGATTGTTTTTTTTGACATCAAAGGGATTGTGCACATTGATTGGGTAGCAGAGGGACAAACAGTGAATCAGCATTACTACATTAGCGTCCTGGCTACCCTACGTGAGCGAGTACGGAGGAAACGGAACGATTTGTGGAGAAAAAAGTCATGGATCCTTCACCAAGACAATGCCCCAGCTCACAGTGCGTTGTCAGTGAAGACGTTTTTGGCAAAACACAACATTCCCATCTTAGATCATCCACCCTACTCACCTGATTTGGCCCCCTGTGTCTTTTTTCTTTTCCCTAAAGTCAAGTCAGCTTTGAAAGGAACTAGATTTGAGACTGTTGAAGCAGTAAAAGAAAACGCGACGGAAGTAATGTATGGACTTACCGAAAATGATATACAGCATTGCTATGAACAGTGGAAAATTCGTATGGAGCGGTGTAGAGACCGAGGAGGAGAGTACATTGAAGGAGATAACATGGAATTGTAAATAATTGTCAATAAATGTTTTTTCCAGCATCAGTCCGGTTTTTTTCTAGCCGCACCTCGTATACCGTAACACAGCAAACTATGGTTTATCTGAGAACAGGAGGTGTGAATATCATCTAACAACCCTATGCCGGTGCAGCAATGCTTTATCCTTTCACCTTGATTCAGGCGGCAGTAGAAAACGGCACACTGTGGGAGAGGGGTGGAGAGCGGCGGCAGCTATAGTGGACTGACGCGTCCATGAAAACTTGCAAACTCCGTGGACTGTCGTTCTGATTGTTAGAACGCGGGAAACTTCCCTATAAGAGTTCTGAAATCCCGGCAGGTTTCAGTGTGAGGTACACCCTTTCGCTGGTCTGGCCAAACCAATTTGACTCACAGGCACGAAGGCGCGTGCTGGAATTGTCAAACGTCAGACAGCCGACTCAGGACGAATAAGTTCACCCTCGCGACACACGATATGTCTGAGATGATATGCAGTTCCACTGTCGGTACAGCTGGAGACTGCCACTGGCTCTTAGTCCACCGTAAGTTGCATGCTACAAGTCTCACCCACTAGGGAAAGACCTGAAATTCTCCGCCGGAGGACGACCAGAAGACGGAGAAGCCAAGAATCACCAACACTTTCCACCAAGCCTCGCACAGCAGCCGAATTAGCAGACAAAACTCGCCTCCACGTTGTGCAAACCAGTCGAACTATCCGATACTCATTGAATCTCCCCTTTTGACTGTTCTGCTGGCTTGGTAGCCAATCCAAACACACCACCGTACTGGGGGAGCAAGCATCTGTTTTGAATATCCCGAGGGGAACCAATCAGTGACTCAAAATCCCTTGTCTGAAAAAAGAAGGTTGTAGACTAGGGAGGTGTCGTTCTCACGGTAAGCATGGTCACGTTTCGGCCAAAAACTTCTACCCAGGTGGGAGCACAGTCCCTCATTTACGAAGATATCTAATCTTTCGAGACCAAACTTCCCAGACACTTGTGCCTGTCAAATACATATTTCTTTCCACTCGCTAAAAGAACCTGGCGTCAGCGGCGTTACACTCTTGTCTTCTCTAAATATATGCACCAGCTGCTCTGATGGTATTGCCCCAACTTCTAATAAGAGAATGCTTATAGTTTTATGACCGTCCCACCGTTTTCACTAACGCTCAGTTTACAAGTCTCTCTTAAATCGTTTCCTCCACACACTTATCGCCATCCCACTGCCTTCATGATGGACTGTCACCTGGCCGAGGTAAAATGTTTTGCGAGGCAGTGCCCTCCTGCTCCAACCCTTAGTGGGAAGAGCGGAGTGTTACGGCCTTATGCCCCTCTGCAGGTAGAATTCACAGAGCGCTGATTCACCGAATCACTTGCACAGCCAGATTACTGGGCACAACATCTATGGCCCACAATCCATCTTTCTCCCTGTTCCTCGTCGCCTCCACTACGGCCCCTCAGGTGCATGTTCTCTACAGGCTACACATGCAGCGATAAGAACATTCTGCTCACAATTTCCCTATGGAAAAAAGTCATAAGCCACATATACCAAATGTAGTACTGGGGAACAGAGAGACCATGACCTAAAATATGAATTTTAGTCTGACAGAGTGATGAAAGTGAGAGAGTTAATGATGATGATGATGCTGATGATGATTGGTTTGTAGGGCGCTCAACTGCGCGGTCATCAGCGCCCGTAAAAAATACCAATTTTTTCCTCACAAGGGAACCTCCCCATCGCACCCCCCTCGGATTTAATTATAAGTTGGCACAGTGGATAGGCCTTGAAAAACTGAACACAGATAAATCGAGAAAACAGAACGAAGTTGTGTGGAACTATGAAAAAAATTAATAAAATATACAAACTGAGTAGTCCATGGGCAACATCAAGGAGATTGGGAGTCAAGGAGCGTCGTGGTCCCATGGTTAGCGAGATCAGCTACGGAACGAAAGGTCCTAGGTTCAAGTCTTCCCTCGAGTGAAAAGTTTAACTTTTTATTTTCAGTTTATGTGACAAACTCTTCTGTTTTCATCACTTTTTTGGGAGTGATTATCACATCCACAAGAAAACCTGAATCGGGAAAGGTAGAAGAATCTTTTTACCCATTCGCTAAGTGTACAAGTTAGGTGGGCCGACAACATATTCCTGTCATGTGACTCACATGCCGTCACCAGTGTCGTATAGAATATATCAGACGTGTTTTCCTGTGGAGGAATCAGTTGACCTATGACCTTGCGATCAAATGTTTTCGGTTCCCATTGGAGAGGCACGTCCTTTCATCTACTAATCGCACGGTTTTGCGGTGCGGTCGCAAAACACAGACACTAAACTTGTTAAAGTGAACAGAGATGTCAATGAACGAACGGACAGATCATAACTTTGCAAAAATAAACTAAAATTTTCAGTCTTGGGAGGACTTGAACCAAGGACCTCTCGTTCCGCAGCTACTCACGCTAACCACGGGACCACGACGCTCCTGACTTCAGTTCCTCCTTGATGTTGCTGATGTACGCATGGACTACTCAGTTTGTATATTTTATTAATTTCTTTCATAGTTACAAACAACTTCTTCCTGTTTTCTCGATTGATCTGTGTTCAGTTTTTCAAGGCCTATCCACTGTGCCAACTTATAACTAAATCTGAGGGGCGTGCGATGGGGAGGTTCCCTTGTCAGTCCAATCTAGCCACTGCCACGAATGATGATGATGATAACACAAACACCCAGTTCTCGGGCAGAGTAAATCAACACGGCCGGGAATCGAACCCGCGACCCCGTGATCCAGAGGCAGCAACGCTAGCCACTAGACCACCAGCTGCGGACAAATTGAGAGAGTGGCTTGCCTCTTCTCAATCTCTTGAATGCGCGATAGAGCACAGTCGGCACATTATTTTCACTGTCTACATGTAAAATCTTGGTTGTGAATTTTCCAATGAAATGTAAAGGGCGGAGCTGGCGTGGTGAGAATTTGTCAGGTTTTTGTTGAAATGTATATTTGAGGTTTGTGGTCCGTAACCAGGGTGAATTGTTGCCCCTCAAGCATGCACCGGGACTTCTTAACAGCGGCGTACGCAGCTTACAGTTACGTGGACCAGTACTGCTGTGCTGGCGAAAGCTTCTTGCTGGAAAATGCTAATGGTTGCCAGCACTGGTTCGTCTGTTGTTGCTACACGACACCGACAGCTGTCACAGGGGCATCGACCATGAGGGGGAGAGGTACTTGTGGAGCTGGGTGAGCCAACTGTGTGGCATCTGCGATAGCAGATTTCAGTTTCTAAAAAGCATCTAGCATTCCATCAGTTCTCATAGGTACTCGTTTAAAGGTGCCCCGCGACCCCGCCTTGTAGTGGCCGTGTTCCATGGGTGTTAATGATGTGACCCAGGAACTGCACCTCTGGTGCTCCGAAAACACCTTTTACTGGATTTATAAGCAAACCGTGTGCACGAATACGGTCGAAAAGCTGGCGTAATGCTGATCCGAACATCACTAAAACATGGTCGATATGGACGAAACAGAAATCAAGATCACGTGTCACTTCGTCAATAAAGCTTTGAAAAGTCGGAGCAGCTTTGCGTAGGCCAAATGGCATCCTGGAAAAATCAAAAAGTCTGAATGGGGTACACACTGCCGTTTTGGGGATGTCGTCTGGTGGGACAGGTATTTGCTAGTGCGCCCACACTAGATCTACTTTAAAGAAGATGAATTTACCGTGTATGCTGTGTGCGAAGACGTCGATGTGGGGCACAGGGTACCGATTGAGAAATGTCCGCTTTTTGAGCTGACGATAACCGCCACAGGGGCGCCATCTATTAGTTTTCTTTGGCATGACGTGGAGAGGCGAAGACAAGCTACTACTAGACGCTCAGCAATTCCCTGCGCCAGTAGACAAGTTCCTGTTTTGTTACTTTAAACTTATCCGGTTTCAAACTCTATGATAGTGCGTGGATCGGTGGAACGGGAGCTGATAATATTTGGTGCACCGTATTGTGTTGTACTGGTGCAAGCGTGGGTGACTGCTGCGTAATCTCTGGTTACTGCTAAAGGAGTGCGACATACTGTGAATTACCCTCCGCCACACACCGTTGGGTGGCTTGCGGAGTATAAATGTAGATGTAGATGTACCCATTACTGTTCGTATTCCGGCACAGTCGCTGTGGCCGCACGGGGTAGCCGTGCGCTCTGAGGCGTCTTGTCACGGTTCGCGCTGCTCCCCCCGGTCGGAGGTTCGAGTCCTCCCTCGGGCATCGGTGTGTGTGTTGTCAGTAGCGTAATTTAGTTTAAGTAGTGCGTAAGTCTAGGGACCGATGACGTCAGCAGTTTGGTTCCATAGTCCTTACCACAAATTTCCAAATATTTTAGTCACTGTGGTGAAATCGACTCTGGCTACTTACGTTGGTTGTCGTGTCTAGAAGACGGCGGAGTATGACAAAAAGTCTGCTCCTAATATCGGATGTACTACGTCGGCTATTATGAATTGCCTTTCGGATTGACGTCGGCGACCCAGATTGGAAGTTAATGTCACCTGTCCATATGTTTGAATGGTGGAGCCATTGGCGGCGAACAGGTGACTGTCGTCACGAGTATGGCGAGGAAGGCATTTGGCCGGGTAAACTGAGATATCTGCTCCAGTATCTACAAAGAACGGCTGTTTCGTGTATTGCCTAGTGACGAAAGGTGACTGCTGTTACCTGTTGAGTCAGTTGTCTTCATCACTGAGCCCTTGTAGTTGTTTCCCATTTCACATAGCGGGTTACAGTTCTCGGCCTCCGTACCGAATCGTCCGTGGTGGTCGACGGCGAGCGGCTACGACCCCATGTTCAGCTGCGGCGCCGGCGTCGGTTGGTTACTCGCATGCAGAGCCGCGACTTGTGCTGTAAGCTGACAGTTGTGGCTGTAGCAGTGCAAATATTGCTGCGGCAGGACTATCTGGTTGTGGTGCGACAGCTGCCTCACTTGCAGACGGATACATTTCCAATATACGGTCGGCCATCTGCGCCGGCGCCTCTAAATCTTCTGCTCACACCTTAAGTAAACTGAAGAGCCAAAGAAACGGTACACGTGTCTAATATCGTGGCATGGATTCGAATAATGTCGGAAGAAGTGCTGGAGGGAATTGACGCCACGAACCCTGCAGGGCTGTCAATAAATCCGTGATTGTACTAGGGGGTGGAGATCTCTTCAGAACAGCATGTTGCAAGGCGTCCCAGATATGCTAAATAATGTTCATGTTTGGAGAGTGTTTAAACTCAGAACAGCGTTCCTGGAGCCACTCTGTAGCAATTCTGGAGGTGGGGGGTGTCGCATTGTCCTGCTGGAACTGCCCACGTCCGTCGGATTGCACAATGGAGGAAGCAGATGGTCAGACACGATGCTTACGTACGTGTCACCTGCCAGAGTCGTATCTAGACGTATTAGGGGACCCATATCACTCCAACTGCACACGCTCCACATAATTACAGAGCCTCCTCCAGTTCGAACAGTCCCCTGCTGACATGAAGGGCCCATGGATTCATGAGGTTGTCTCCATACCCATACACGACCAACCGCTCGATACAATTTGAGGCGATACAATTTGAGACTCGTCCGACCAGGCAACATGTTTCCAGTCATCAACAGTCGAATGTGGGTGTTGACGGGTCCAGGCAAGGCGTAAAGCTTTGTGACGTGCAGTCATCAAGGGTACACGACTGGGCCTTCGGCTCCGAAAGGCCATATCGATGATGTTTCGTTGAATGGTATGCACACTGACACTTGATGATGCACCAGCATTGAAATCTGCAGCAATTTGCGAAAGGGCTGCACTTCTGTCACGTTGAATGATTTTCTTCAGTCGTCGTTGGTGCCGTTCTTGCCGCGTGGGGTAGCCGCGCTGTCTACGCCTTGCGTCACGGTTCGCACGGCTACCCCCGTCGGAGGTTCGATTCCTTCCTCGCGCATGGGTGTCTGTTGTCCTTAGCGTCAGCTAGTTTAATTTAGATTAAGAACTGTGTAAGCCTAGAGACCGATGACCTTAGCAATTTGGTCCCATAGGAACTTACCACAAGTTTCCAAAACATTCCCGTGGTTGTAGGATCTATTTCCGGTCGCAGCGATGCCGGAGATTTGATGTTTTACCGGATTCCTGATACTCACGGTACACTCTTGAAAGGGTCGTACGGGAAAATCCCCACTTCATCGCTACCTCGGAGATGCTGTGCCCATTGCTCGTGTGCCGTCTATAACACCACGTTCAAACTCACTTAAACCTTGATAACCTGCCACTCTAGCAGCAGTAATCTGTCTAACAATTGCGCTAGACACTTGTTGCCTTATATAGTCGATGCCGACCGCAGCTGCGCATTCTGGCATCAGTTTGGATTCCGTAGAAATGTTGGAACACGTGAGGCAATACTGACCCTACAACTTATCTTAGAAGAAAGATTAAGGAAAGGCAAACCTACGTTTCTAGCGTTTGTAGACTTAGAGAAAGCTTTTGGCAATGTTGACTGGAATACTCTCTTTCAAATTCTGAAGGTGGCAGGGGTAAAATACAGGGAGCGAAAGGCTATTTACAATTTGTACACAAAGCAGATGGCGGTTATAAGAGTCGAGGGACATGAAAGGGAAGCAGTGGTTGGGAAGGGAGTGAGACAGGGTTGTAGCCTCTCCCAGATGCTATTCAATCTGTATATTGAGCAAGCAGTAAAGGAAACTAAAGAAAAATCCGGAGTAGGTATTAAAATCCATGGAGAAGAAATAAAAACTTTGAGGTTCGCCGATGACATTGTAATTCTATCAGAGACAGCAAAGGACTTGGAAGAGCAGTTGAACGGAATGGACAGTGTCTTGAAAGGAGGGTATAAGGTGAACATCAACAAAAGCAAAACGAGGATAATTGAATGTAGCCGAATTAAGTCTGGTGATTCTGAGGGAATTAGATTAGGAAATGAGACACTTAAAGTAGTAAAGGAGTTTTGCTATTTGGGGAGCAAAATAACTGATGATGGTCGAAGTAGAGAGGATATAAAATGTAGACTGGCAATGGCAAGGAAATTGTTTCTGAAGAAGAAAAATTTGTTAACATCGATTATAGATTTAAATGTCAGGAAGTCTAGTTTAGACAAGAAGGGAATAGAAGCTTTCGAAATGTGGTGCTACAGAAGAATGCTGAAGATTAGATGGGTAGATCACATAACTAATGAGGAGGTGGTCGTGCGGTAGCGTTCTCGCTTCCCACGCCCGGGTTCCCGGGTTCGATTCCCGGCGGGGTCAGGGATTTTCTCTGCCTCGTGATGGCTGGGTGTTGTGTGCTGTCCTTAGGTTAGTTAGGTTTAAGTAGTTCTAAGTTCTAGGGGACTTATGACCACAGCAGTTGAGTCCCATAGTGCTCAGAGCCATTTTTTGAATGAGGAGGTATTGAATAGAATTGGGGAGAAGAGGAGCTTGTGGCATAACTTGACTAGAAGAAGGGATCGGTTGGTAGGACATGTTCTGAGGCATCAAGGGATCATCAATTTAGTACTGGAGGGCAGCGTGGAGGGTAAAAATCGTAGAGGGAGACCAAGAGATGAATAAACTAAGCAGATTCGGAAGGATGTAGCTTGCAGTAGGTACTGGGAGATGAAGGAGCTTGCACAGGGTAGATTAGCATGGAGAGCTGCATCAAACCAGTTTCAGGAGTGGAGACCACAACAACAACAACATAGGCGTTGCCGACGGCAGCTGTGTATTCTGGCTGTTTACATATCTCTGTAGTTGAATACGCATGACTATACTAGTTTCTTTGGCGCTTCAGTGTATCATTTGTGCGTCCCTGGGCAGGTATGACGTCCAGATGCTCCTCTGTATGTCGTTACTGAATGCAGTGTTTGGTGAAGTGCGCAACTGACGTAATAACTGCAACGGCGTGCTATCACCGAGCTGTTTCGCATGCAGCAAATTTCCCAGTCTCTTGGTCTCAGGCCTTTGTTAGTGCGCTTTTAATTGTTGGGCACCTTTCCTTGGCTGTGTGCGCGGCTAGGATTCCTGTACTTCGGTGGCCATCTCTTCCTTTAGTGCCGCAACGACGGCGGCGTCATACGCCAATAAGGACTGGTTCTCCAACTGAGCAAACCAGTGCATTGTTGCGAAATGGGAGGCGGTTTCACGGATATGCGGCTGACTGGCGAAATCGTTGGTGTCTCGCTTGTCGCTGCTATTCTGACATTTGTATAGTCTGAGCTCTGAGCCGTGGTAAAATTTGCTGTTTTGAAGAGCGCGTCGCAGCGCGTAGTGTGAAGCAGTCGCCCTCCGTTTCTGGCGGTGGCGCCGCTGTGGCAATCGCAGCTTTGGTGTCCCCATCTGGTGCTAAAGGGGAAAGGTTGCCTGTTCACGTGCATTTAAGGGGCACTACAAGCTCGCCAGTGGCAGTTGGTCAGCCGGAGTGAGGCTGGGTCAGCCTCGCGTCACCAGTTGCTGGTCTGTCTCTCGTTCGCATTTAGCGGCAGTTAGTGTCTGTCTGTCGTCGGAGTGCTAGTATGTCTGTCGTTTGGATCAAACTTTAAAGCCAGAAAATGAGAGTCTTGCCACTCTGCCAGTAACAGAACTCAGCTAGCGGTCGCCCGGTCGGGGCTGACTTCCTGCACCTGAGTCTGCGCGTTAGGCCGTCAGTCTGCTCGAGTTGCTCGGGCAATGGTAATTGGCGGTTGGATCGATCGGTTGGTCGGTCGCGCACTGAGACACAAGATGACTTGTCCGCCTTGAGCGTCGGCGCATGTGAGGTCACGACGTGAGTCCAGTGGGCCTTGCTGTATAGAAAGGGGTAGTGGCTTCGCTGTCGACACGAGAGCAACAGGAGTCAAACCACGACACCGGGCTGGCCGGTGCGAGCTGCGACGCCGTGAGACGGGAGATGGGCGCGCCTACCTGCATCCGTTGAAGCGGCTGGCAGCGGACGGTTCGGGAGAGCGATTTGGGGGTGCTGCGCTTGGTCTTCGCCAGAAATCGCAGTTTATTAGAAGTTAAGTGACTGGAGGTATATTGTTTCATTTACTTGTTAAATTCTACTTGTTTTCTTGGTGAAGTCACCAGCCGCGTTGTTTTGGGGCCGTCCCACCATTCTTCTCCGTTTGCCCACCCGCGGGAAGGTGGTTATTTATGAATTGGGTGGTCAGTTTTTCTCGTGTGGAGTAGGGGCGGGTTAGAGCAACCTGCGGTTCGGGTTGTTCAGTAATCTCCCTATCAATCTACCATACGTTAGTAGCTGCCTCTGTCATGTTTGTCGGATTCGGTGTTAACGAATTTATTGCTTAAGGTGTTAAGGCCGAAGTCCTGAAATATGTTTTTATCTTGCCTATCATCTTGAGAGGCGGTATATGTGTAATGTAGAGCAAGTTTGTACATTTCATGTAAGACTGCATTTCATGGGTTTTTATTTAAAGGGTCATTTTAGTGTGTAAAGTTGCCACCCTTCCACCGTAAGAGTTTTCTTTTAAGAACAAGTTGCACTTTCGGTGGCAAGTAATTTTTTTAATGTGAGTGTTTTGTACCATTTCCATCCCCTCCTATGGGGTGAATAGTTTATGTGTTTGTGTGAGTTGTTAAAATTTTTAGTTTAAAGTAATCTGGTGTGTTTCAGATTGGTATCAGAGTAGTCTTTCAGAGGTTGTTGTGAGCGTGTGAGCGGTCGTGACTACGGCAGTGTTAAAAGGGAGCGGCAATGCTCTCAGCCCGAAAGCTCATACTGTCAAAAAAAAAAAAAAAAAAAAAAAAAAAATTGTTTCTGCGTCTGAATAAATTGTAACTTCATATTTTGAGGGTGCTTTCTGATTATAATTTTTTCAATCTGTTTTTTTTTTAAAAAAAAGAAATTTGTCTTGATCAGTTACCAACTGGCAACTACTTCCTCGCTCACAAAGTGTGATTAAATGTGTTAATGTTCTTGATGAATCGCTAGTAAATAAAATAAGTTCTTTATGAAAAGATTTTGAAAGTAAATCCACGGTCTATAAATTGCGTGGAAGTACGCGGCGCGGCTGGCGCAGTTATTACGCGTTACGTCACGGTACGGAAGGTTTACGCTTGCGCTGTAGCCGACGCGATCGTTCAACTTGTTAGGCGGCGCGAGCACGTCGGAGTCACCGCTAAATGATGGGCATCTGACTAGGTTTATTCCAACATTTACGGAGTTAAACCTCAGAGACAACGCGTAAAAAACATCTCTGGTCACACATAGAGACCAAAAGTAAAAACAAAGAATAAACTACACTGTTGTTGTTGTGGTCTTCAGTCCTGAGACTGGTTTGATGCAGCTCTCCATGCTACCCTATCCTGTGGAAGCTTCATCATCTCCCAGTACCTACTGCAGCCTACATCATTCTGAATCTGCTTAGTGTATTCATCTCTTGGTCTCCCTCTACGATTTTTACCCTCCACACAGCCCTCCAGTACTAAATTGGTGATCCCTTGATGACTCAGAACATGTCCTACCAACCGGTCCCTTCTTCTCGTCAAGTTGTGCCACAAATTCCTCTTCTCCTCAATTCTATTCAATACCTCCTCATTAGTTATGTGATCTACCCATCTAATCTTCAGCATTCTTCTGTAGCACCACATTTCGAAAGCTTCTATTCTCTTCTTGTCCAAACTATTTATCGTCCATGTTCCACTTCCATACATGGCTACACTCCATACAAATACTTTCAGAAACGACTTCCTGACATTTAAATAATCGATGTTAACAAATTTTTCTTCTTCAGAAACGCTTTCCTTGCCATTGCCAGTCTACATTTTATATCCTCTCTACCTCGACCATCATCAGTTATTTTTCTCCCCAAATAGCAAAACTCCTTTACTACTTTAAGTGTCTCATTTCCTAATCTAATTCCCTCAGAATCACCCGACTTAATTCGACTACATTCCATTATCCTCGTTTTGGTTTTGTTGATGTTCATCTTATACCCTCCTTTCAAGACACTGTCCATTCCTTTCAACTGCTCTTGCTGTCTCTGACATAATTACAATGACATCGGCGAACCTCAAAGTTTTATTTCTTCTCCATGGATTTTAATACCTACTCCGAACTTTTCTTTTGTTTCCTTTACTGCTTGCTCAATATACAGATTGAATAGCATCGGGGAGAGGCTATTCCCAACCACTGCTTCCCTTTCATACCCCTCGACTCTTTTAACTGCCATCTGTTTTCTGTACAAATTGTAAATAGGCTTTCGCTCCCTGTATTTTACCCCTGCCACCTTCAGAATTTGTAAGAGAGTATTCCAATCAACATTACACTATGACAACATTACAACTACACTATGACTACATAATGTCTCATAAACTCAAGCTACCTTCCATTAGGAATGTGGGTGCACTCAGCGACTGTAATATGACTTCCAGATGGTAGAGCCCAGCAATCAGTCGTCCTTTTCTTTCAGGACTGCTGTGCACAGTAGTCTTGAACGAACTGTGAAAGTGGCCTGAACAGCAGGGGAGTGACGTACTAGGTCATGCATTGATACTATGAAATAGTGCATTGATAATGGCTAGGCGTAACCGAAAACTAGACTTGTCACATAAAACTGAAAGAAAAGGAAGACTGGGTGCTGCGCTCTAACATTTGAAAGTCTCATAAAATTCTTTGACAATCGGCACCTTGCAGCAAGATAATTTTCCAGTGTCGCTACAATACAGTGTATCAGAGATGTGCAGATTACTGAAGCTCTAGCTGTTACCCACCGGCTGCACTCCCATATGAGTAGTTTTGGTATTATGAGCGATTTTAAGTAAGCTATTGTACGCCCGATAACTTCAACTGCCCTACCAAATTTCATCGAAATCAGTTCATTGGTTTAGTCATGGAAAGGTAACGGACTGAGTAACTTCCGTACTTAATAATATTTGCATGAAAGTATGGATTAAGCACGCTGAAGACTGTATAAGCACTGTATTAACTACGCTGAATCGTGTTACATCGAAAATATAAGCCAACAAGCGCACTTCACGAATATGGTAAAGATCAAGAGTTAAAGAGTAAATAGCTTAATCAAAGAGTAAACACTTTTCCCTAATTCACGTAATATTCTTCAGATCAACAGATATCTTGTAGTACACATTTTCTGAAGTAGCTTACGTTCTTTCTCAGGGTTCAAGATAGCTCCACACCAAACTTCATCGAAGTCAGTCCAGCAGTTTAGTCGGGAACATAATTACACTCGAATCTATATTCAGTATTAGTGCAGAGTGAGATTTTCACTCTGCAGCGGAGTGTGCGCTGATATGAAACTTCCCGGCAGATTAAAACTGTGTGCCCGACCGAGACTCGAACTCGGGACCTTTGCCTTTCGCGGGCAAGTGCTCTACCAACTGAGCTACCGAAGCACGACTCAGGCTCGGTACTCACAGCTTTACTTCTGCCAGTACCTTAGTATTAGTGCAGATTACGGCAGCGTTCTCCGACGTTATCTCCTCTTCGCCGCTTCGTTTCTAAAATCAATTCAGTAGCTTAATATATGTCAAACTTCATAATATCTGAAATTGTGATTCTGCTGTTTGACCTCTGATATTAGCGCAGCTGACTGACGCAGGTAGAGATTGAATTTAAATTTGCCGTTCGTATCACAATTTTAATCTCGTGCTTGACGTTTCAATTAATGCTCGGACCACTTAAAAATCTAATTCATTTTTCAAACATTTCGCTGCGTGCGACAAATCTACTCGTTAACGTCAATGCAGTAATTTACTCCAATTCCTGAAATTTACTCACCTGCCTGGAGGTCAGGTTGACAAGGAGTGTGTCAAGTTTCCGATATGCGAAGATAATGGCGTTTTCAGTAGAAATTACGCAGTTAACGACACGTTGCTGGAGGGTGAATTTTGTGCAGCGATAAACCTAAAAACTGAGCGGGGTGGCGCAGCGGGAGGAAAATGGTGTACATATTAGGGAGGACGACGGTTAAGAAGTGCATCCTGTAATCCACATTAAAGTTTTCCATGGTTTCCCTCCGTCTATAGCCATAATCCGAAACTAATTTTATGGTTTGTGGTGGAGCGTACTTAATATCACTGTCCCCCCCCCCTCCTACTTCCCTTTCCAGTTACGAATGGTGCCCAAATACACAGAACGTTGGTAAGACACATATTACACGAAAGCTTTGTGAAACGTGGCGGTCATATTCTGCACTTGTAATTAAACTCTCCTCTTGACCAGAGGTATTTATAATACACTGAACCGCCAAAGAAACTGGTGAATGCACGCGTATTCAAACGCAGAGTTATGTAAACAGGCAGAATACGGCTGTGAGGTCGGCAACGCGTATATGACACCAAGTAGCTAAAGAAAAAAAGGGTTACAATGGCTCTGAGCACTATGGGACTTAACATCTGAGGTCACCAGTCCCCTAGAACTGAGAACTACTTAAACCTAAATAACCTAGGACATCACACACATCCATGCCCGAGGCAGGGTTCGAACCTGCGACAGTAGCGGTCGCGCGGTTCCAGACTGAAGCGCCTAGAACCATCGACCACTACGGCCGGAACAAGTAGCTGACGCAGTTGTTATATCGCTTTTACTGCTGCTACAATAGCAGGTTATGAAGATTTAAGTGAGTTTGAACGTGGTGTTATAGTCGGTGCACGAGCGATGGGACACAGCATCTCCGAGGTAGTAAGAACACGAAAAAAATTGTCATTTGTTATCTGACTGACTGTCCATCCATCCATCTGTCAGGAACGGGTAGACGTATTGTGGGGCGGCGGTTAGAAATTTATTAGGTGGTATAAAATTTTTGAATGTAGAAACACTGCATTTCCCGGCCGATTAACCATATGTGCGGCGGCGGCTGGAATTATTGTTGTTAAATGTTCCTATTATTTATGCTGTCTTTTGCCGTTCTCAACACTGGCTCTCTAACTACAATATTGGCAACCAGAAAGTGATTAGCAAAACGTGAAGCCTGTAATTAGAATTCCTAGTGCCCACTTCATCTGAGAAACACACTTATAGCTGCAGATTATAGCTCTGAGAAATTAGGAGATTGTCTGGGATTCATAATCAAAAAACGATTTTCTAAAAATTCTCTGTATTCTGAAAGTCACAGATAAAAAAAAAAGAAAAAGAAAAAATCCACACAATCTAACAGAGCCGTTCAGAGTCTAATGCGCTGATGCAACTATAACTGTCCAAATTAAATGTTTAAATGAATGCTCGCCATAATTTGATGATTAGGTTCATCAAACGCCACGCTAAATAATGGTAGAATGTTTGTGCCGCGGCGGCACGTGAAAATACGACATACGCAAACTGAAAATCGATAATTAAAGTCATCCCAGAATTAACACTTCACTCGAAAATGATTTCATGGTTACGCGTATCCCGAGTAACTTAATACGGCATCCGAGGCTGTTTATTAGACTTGGCCACTGTTTCTATGTTTCGATACAGTGTATCGATACGTGGAACTGTTTCAGTGTTTCGGAACGGCTGTGGTTCACTGTTTCGAAACAGCGGTGTTTCATTCCGCCCTTGTCTCAATCTCGAGCCAGACACAGAAACTGTATCGTTGTTTCAAAATAAGGCTGTTTCAGTCCACCTGTGCTTGGAACGGACTGATTGTATCGAAACAGTGATGTTTCATTCCGCTCTGTGTCGGACGAGATTCGGGCTCGGCACAGGTACTGAAACACAGCATAACACTTCGTGAAACACTTTCAAGAGTGTCGAAATCTTTTTGACAAGCAATAGCATGAAGCTTAAGATGTGCGAAAATAAAGCTTCGTTTCTAGCTGACTATCCTATTCCGAAATGGCGTAACATCTGCTTTATAAACACTAACTAAACAATAAAACAACGCATACTATTCACATTCAAAATAATAAATATGTGAAAATCATTCAGTTAAATTACAATTTTTTATAACATATTCTTCTCTGTTCATGTACTGTAATCATATTAAGAAACGCAAGTAAGCCTGCAACATTTTGAATAAAAAAGGCGTAGAGTGACAGTTATTAGACATATACATGAATTTGATGTAGGTATAATTGCAAGCATCTGTTTGACATATCACTGATAGTGTAATGGTGAACGGGAAGGACTAGGAAGCATGGTGAATGTATAGTAACGGTTCGAAACACCTTGAAAGACAAAATTTTTTTGTTATATTTTGTTATTTATTCGAATTATTTGGCGTTACTTGTGAGTCAATAGTGACTGTGCCTATTATCCTCAATGATTCCTCTTTGTGTGCATGGAAAGAAGCAGGATGGGTATATTACCCATACTAATGGAATGTGGGAACCCCAGTAGCATATCCGTTGTTTCTGCAGTTTGCTCCCACCTCCAGTTCCGTTCGTGGTGGTTCTTCTGTCTTCAGCTATGGCTGTCCTCAGCCAATTGAAAAGTATGAAAGTCACACGACACGAAAGCAGTGCATTTGCTGCACGAAATACGAAACTGCCAAGACGCCTAAGTGATAGTTTCATACTTTCTGCGACATGATTAGTGCTCTCGCACCTCATTTGTGTTTATATGGACATACTTATACAGTAGACATTCAAGGTGATAAAATGTGTAGGTTTATTAGATTACAAAACACAAATTGTTTCACTGTTTCGAAACAGTGTATCGAAACATTACATTGTACTGTTTCATTTGTTTCGAAACAGTTATGTGTTTCAGTTTGCCGATCTCTACTGTTTATAGCAATGATACCGACGCGACGCGACTCCCGACACAGAAGGTGTGCTATTCAGCGTTTGGAGAGAAGTGGGGCCTTGCTTCCTCGCGCAGCGTTCTTATATATAAATCCGCGGTGCGGACGGCTAAGGGAACGCCTGATCAAATCGGCTCTCCCGACTAGCCGCTGGGATAGTAATGCACAACTTTAAGCTACCGAATAAATCATAGCTTCTTTTGCTGATAGCCGATGAAACTCTCATTTTAAATGTGCATTCAACACACAGGTAAGTAATCATAATAAAAGTTTGACGTGGCTAAGTTAAATATTTTGGGCGAGAGAATTAATTTAATTACACTGCACGCAGTAGACGAGCTCTGAACTTGCCCTTTGGAGATACGCTATAGCTATAGTTTTATAGTTATTCAAATGAAACTTCTCACATCTTTATGGTTATAGCGGATCTCCATTCTACTTAAATATAAACATCCTAGCCTTATTTATTAGCCTACTTAATCTATCTTGCTAACTTAATTTTTGAAACAAAAACAAGAAAATTATGAATTTCAACTAAAATCTTAATTTGTGAGATCCAAAGTACTGTTTCTATTAAATTATTATGGAAAAGACATCTAAATATAAATTTTTAAGTCTCTAGCTCTTTTCTGTTGCGCCAATGATTTTTACAGAAAAACGTCCAAATTTCGAAAAGGGTGAAAGTTATTGAACTGACATTCAACACATGTTGATTTAGTATTACTCCTGACATGCTAGAAACGTTTTAGGTTATTCACTTGATTTGTAAAGTATTGCGCAACATTTATGACGTCAGAGCTAGTTACAGCGGACTGGCTGGCACACAATGGAAAGACTGATGTGAATTTACTACGGCGTGAGTAGGCTGCTTCCCTACATCACCCTCTTCTTAAATTTTTTGTTTTTGAATGTTAATGAACGAAAAAAAAATTAATTACAAAAAGGGAAGCAAGAGTACAGCTTAACTCCCTGTGAAAATTAAAATTGAAATGTAAACATACAGAAATATTAAAAGAAAACTGATTACCTACTTTAATTATTAAAATTACTGGCATGTTCACTGCCTTTTAAGCAATATTTTCCCTCAAAATTTAAGTAAAATCAATGAAACACTTTGGCATACATATTGCCTTAGACAAACAAACACATAAAAATATGTAAAATTATGAAAATCTTAAATCCATTACATACATTATTACATACACAAATTCAAAGAAAATAACACAGTTACTCATCATACAGTCTTTTCTAAACCTGAAAGAAAATTTCACAAATCATTTTTACACACGTGGTTCTAGCCGCTTTGGCTGGCGTTCTACACTTCCATTCACAAGGGTAGAGGAGGGGAAGTTGCTATTGTGTGCGTCCTTCACGTTCACTTTAAATTACATGGGGAAAGGGGAGGGGTCACTGTGAGTTGTGTCCAAGTCATTCCACGCTTTCACGCAGTTGCCAGGCTGCCATTATCTGGTTTGTCCTGTAGAACAAAGAAAAAGAGTGCCTCAGACTCTGTTCACTTATTATCTAAGGGTGGGTCACAATGAAATGGGGATATATACATTTTATCCTTCAATATTTTGCTGGAACAAAGTTAACAGAACTTTTTCAATTTTACTCTCATGGTTACTTAATTGTCATAAAATCAGTAAACAAATGGCTCAAAACGCCGTTAGTCACGTACTAGAGAAAATTTATGCTTAAGGCATACAATCATAAATCCTATTTAATCTCAATTTATTATTTCTGGGCCGGAACACTGAACCAATGCTCGGTACATTCCTGACAAATCTGTATTTTATTTACTTAACTGACTCATCTTGGATTACCTTATTCTTAAAGATAGTATGAGTATATTTGATTAGCAGTTGTTTTCTCATTTTGTTTGTACATGTGAGTAACTTTTGGTAATAGTACAGTTCTGAGTGTTCAAAACACACTACGTTTAGTTGACTACTAAATCCATTTATTGGTCCTCTGCTGCTGTGTTAGTTCCACATTTGCAATTATGTACTTACTTCATCGAAGTGTATTTATGCTGAGCTATAAATAATGTTTCACGTCTGCCTTTATGTTACTCAAGGATGTTGCTAGTGTATGTACTTATTTAACACTCACTCTATTAACATTTAAAGCATAGGATAGCACATTTATTTCATATCTATAGTGTATTGCAGCTGATCAGTTTGCTCACGTGGCAATCCATTTCCACTCGATCGGACGCTGAAACCACGGGTAGTCTCTCTCGATCTACCACTAAAGTGCATTAAGTAATTATGGACGAGCGTAATGCTAAATTCCTTAAACCTATAGGACACCATGAGCTACTCTGTCTCATCTAACATAAGGGTACCTATAGTCGCATTCACACCTCCAACTCATAACCTCAATACGTGTAGGTGTGTCCTGTCACACACTACACCAAATAACGGCCAGCTCCAACCTTATAAATATTTCAAAGACGTGTCCTTCACGTCTCAACCACAAACAATGTTCAATTCTATTACACTGACTTTCCTTGCTACACAAGGTGAGTTAATTTTTACAACTTCTCTGCATATTTTTCATAACATTAAGCAATCTCTTTTACTATTAATTAGTTAGCTCTACAGCATACAATAGGTTTCACTGCCACTTCAGGTCCTGCTTGAACACGAATTAGTATATCTTTTTAAAATATTATTGTGGGACCATTTCCTATAAAACAACAACTTTGTACTTATAATATTACCAGGGTTCTATACATACTTGTTACTCAAATACATTGTATCTTAATTACGTCATACTTCTCTATTGTTTATGTCACTGTTAGGTTTGTCACATTAGGTATTTTCCTCACTAATCGGCGGATAGAATGATTACAGAACTCATGGCTTGATAGCCATGACGGAAAATTTAATGTGTTGGAAAGAAGAGGTCGAAATTTTAGGTGGATAGAAAAGATGAAGAATGAGTGAGACCTGAAATGGAAAGAAGATCTCACACAGCTGGGACTGCACAGCTGCCACACTGTGTAGAGGTTACACAACAACCTCCTCGCTATAGAATTCATTAGTTTATTATTGGCTTGATAATCATAACGGAAAATTTAATGTGTTGGAAAGAAGAGGTCGAAATTTTTGTAGATAGGAAAGATGAAGAATGAGTGGGACCTGAAATGGAAAGACGATCTCACACAGCTGGGACTGCACAGCTGCCACACTGTGTAGAGGTTACAGAACAACCTCCTCCCTACAGCATTCATTCATAACCTTTGACCTCGCCACGTCGATCTGAAAATACCTTATGATGCCTTTTTAGAACCTGTCTCAGTTCTTCCTTCTGATTAGCTGAAATCTTATCGATTTCCTGCAATTTAGCTTCTATTTTGTCCAAAATAATTGCTTCTTCTTCTTCTGTGTTTAGCTTACTTGTACTAAGATTAACACCTTCGTCCCAATATCTCCTATTTTTCAGAACTCGTATAGGCAGCTCCCAAGTTTCATCATTAGTTACTACATGTTTATCACTACTGTAATTACTCTGGTTATCGGCAAGACCATTTTTAACTGGCTTCTTTCAAAGTCAACAACACTCTGATATTCCGACAAGAAATCTATGCCAATTAAAACCTCAATACTGAGATTGTTTACAATTAAACATGGATGATCAATTAAATTACCATTAATGTTAAAGGGCAGCAAAGCTTCTTGCTTTACCGTTTTTGACACCTCGCCAGTAGCACCAATTATTCTTAGTCCTGATACCCTCATTACTGTAAGCTTGTCTTTACCAGGTAATGCATCAAAGAAGGACTGAGATATCGCACTCACCTCACTTCCACTGTCTAAGAGACAACGTACATTGATACCCAACATATTCACTATTATTATAGGGTGGCTTATTCTAGGTTGTACAGGTGGTTCCTCAAATTCATCCAATAGTTCCTTTTGGATTTGTCTCCAACTAAAGTGATCGACATCTGTCTTCATTACATTTAGGTCAAAGTGTGTAGGGGTTTCCTGAATTACATTTTCAGCTGCCTTTTCCAGTCGATCTATTAATTTCAAATCGAAACACCGCACGACTTCATTGCATTTAGTGTGCTGAACATGACCCAAATTACTGTAGTCTGAGCGATTCTGTGCCTCCAGACCGGGCATAACACTAGTTACAGCTAAGCCACTTTCACTATTATCGTCGGGTTCCTTCTCAAGTGACAACTGGTCACAGCTACTGGGTTCATCGACCCCCAACAGGCTACCCTCTACATTCTCACTTACCTCCTGTCCAAAATCTATTAGTACAGTATCAACCTCCTGCACAGGCACTTTAGATAAGAGAACATCACCCTCATTGTAAATATAAGCATGAATTTCTTCTGCTACTTTACCTGACAATTCAGTATTTTGCAGCTCGTTCCTATCGTTACACTGCTGCGCCTTCTCTTTCTCTTCCCACTTAGAAAGCGTCTCTAACATGGTATTTATCAAATACTGTGAGTGATCTAATATTTCTGTTGTATCCTTTGATGCTACCGACCCCTCATCTACATGTTCCGTTTGAGTATCCTGATCTGTCTTACCAATTACTGTAATTACTGGCTTAGGAAAAGTAACCGCCTGGTGAGCGCCAGTGTGCTCATAGATGGGAACTAGTTTTCCTGCCTCGGCCCACTACTGTTTCCTTTATTTGCATTATAGTTAACTGGCAAAGCATTGCTTTCCACACTGTTGTTTACCGGCATAATTTTGTTTGGAACAAAATTACTATCATTTGGATGCCATTGTTGGTTCTGATAATTATTTCTCCAATTCCTACCTCTCTTAGGATGGCGAACACCTACTGTTCTGATGTTTACATTGCCATTCTGCTCGTTCTTAAAATTACTGCTAGTGTTATTTAGATTTCTGTTGTTACGTGCTTGCCCCTCATTGGCAGCAACACGTTCTACACGTTCCAAATACTCAATGAAACGATCCAGATTGTCTCTAGGGGCAGATATAATTCTAGTTTGCCAATACCATGGCAGTTTGGCTTCAAGACCTAGTATTATCATTTCAGGTTTCAGCTTTTCCGCCAAATGTGAAAAACGTGAGATCCATGACCTAGCAAATTCTTTAATAGATTCCTTGCCTACATTGAAGAGTTTTCCACTCCAAAATTCTCTCAACACTTCATTTTGATTATTACTAGACCAATACTCATTAATGAAAGCTGTTTTAAATTCCGCTAATGTTTTACATTTCAACATAACATCAGCTGACCAACGCATGGCGTCACCTGCTAAATGGCTTCTAATAAATGAGATTTTCTCTCGTTCAGACCAAGTTGGTGGAATCACATCTTCAAAATCGTTCCAGAAATCTAGCGGGTGGATATTTTTATCTGGATCGAACCGCAAGAACTGACGACACCCGATGAAAGCGGCGTTTGCAGCTACAATTTGTTGCATACTACCATTACCAGAAGTTACTGAAGCTACTTTACTCTCAATGTTAGCAATGTTAGTACTAATAGTTTCTACTCTCATTTCAACATTATCTACTCTTTGCACAATATGAGTAGTATCAGTTTTCATTGCGTCTACTTCTGCTTGACATATGTTTACTTTTATATTAACATCTTTAAACCTATGTGAGCACAGTTCAGATTCCGCCTCGATCTTTTCTGTTAATTTGTGCTCCAGCTTCACATCTTCCATTTGGAAGTCCTTGCGAACCTCAGCAACTTCGGATTTTACTGTTTTATACATTTCAGAAAATTGTTGAGCAACCTTTTTCTTAATATCCTCATGGTTGTAATCAATTTTATAATTTAAACTGTCCAGATCCTCTTTCAACTTATTGCAACCAGCCTTGAAGGTATTGTCCATTACCTCCAATAGTTTATTAAAATTGGTTTGGCTGGCCACAATCCTGTTATTTACCTCAGTTATATCAGATGTTAACTCAGCATTGCTGGTAGCTATTGCTTGTAATATAACATTTAAATCAATAGTCCCAGTATCTTTGGGTTGCTCACTAGCTGGCTTTTTATCACACTCAGGTGATGAAAAACTAGCTCCAACACCAGAATCATCAAAACTAAATGAAACTTCTGATTGATTAGTCATATCTAACTTCTCCTTCTTAAACTCTACCATCTCTGATGACTGTTTCGTTTTTAACTCATCAGATAAACTATCATCCAATAAATTAACAATTTCTGCTTTCTGCTTTACTACAGGGGTCTCTATTATTGAATCATTGCCCCTTCCCACACTACTGTCAGGAGACAATACTTCATATTTCACTTTAACATTACTACTTTCATGCATATTTACACTTGAACCGTTGTCTGGATTTACAGTTCCTACAACAGACATAGGTTCTGATTAAAGTTTAACCTCGGTTTCTCCTGGCAGTTCCATTTCCGACAGTCTTTTAGTGCAAGTTAGTAAAATTTTTAACAGCTTTTCACTTAACTTAGTTCCTTCTGCACGACGTATGGCGTTGCTTGCGCGGCGTACCAGGATTACTGATGCGACGCAGCGTGCTGAATTGCAGACGGCACTCCGACGGCTGTTGTGTGTTTGCGTGGCCCGCAACTGCAGGCGCGGCTCCGGCTGCTCTGGCGGACAACTGCGGTGAGGCGAAACTGGCTTCTCGCGATGCCGGCAGCGCCACTAGACTCAGTGCCAGCTCCGTCAATCCAGATGCGTTGTTAATCCAATTGCATCGTCCACATGCACATGTAGCACTTTCACTGTTCTATTACTCAGTTGCGTGTCGCATTTCACTCGTGAATCCGAATATTTAAAAATCACTTTCACTTTTACTCAGTTTCTTTCCCGGGCCGATGCACCATATGTGGGGCGGCGGTTAGAAATTTATTAGGTGGTATAAAATTTTTGAATGTAGAAACACTGCATTTCCCAGCCGATTAACCATATGTGCGGCGGCGAGTGGAATTATTGTTGTTAAATGTTCCTATTATTTATGCTGTCTTTTGCCGTTCTCAACACTGGCTCTCTAATTACAATATTGGCAACCAGAAAGTGATTAGCAAAACGTGAAGCCTGTAATTAGAATTCCTAGTGCCCACTTCATCTGAGAAACACACTTATAGCTGCAGATTATAGCTCTGAGAAATTAGGAGATTGTCTGGGATTCATAATCAAAAAACGATTTTCTAAAAATTCTCTGTATTCTGAAAGTCACAGATCAAAAAAAAAAAAAAGAAAAAAATCCACACAATCTAACAGAGCCGTTCAGAGTCTAATGCGCTGATGCAACTATAACTGTCCAAATTAAATGTTTAAATGAATGCTCGCCATAATTTGATGATTAGGTTCATCAAACGCCACGCTAAATAATGGTAGAAACTTTGTGCCGCGGCGGCACGTGAAAATACGACATACGCAAACTGAAAATCGATAATTAAAGTCATCCCAGAATTAACACTTTACTCGAAAGTGATTTCATGGTTACGCGTATCCCGAGTAACTTAATACGGCATCCGAGGCTGTTTACAGCAATGATACCGACGCGACACGACTCCCGACACAGATGGAGTGCTATTCAGCGTCTGGAGAGAACTGGGGCCTTGCTTCCTCGCGCAGCGTTCTTATATATAAAGCCGCGGTGCGGACGGCTCAGGGAACGCCTGATCAAATCGGCTCTCCCGACTAGCCGCTGGGCTAGTAATGCACCACTTTAAGTTACAGAATAAATCTGGAGAGAACTGGGGCCTTGCTTCCTCGCGCAGCGTTCTTATATATAAAGCCGCGGTGCGGACGGCTCAGGGAACGCCTGATCAAATCGGCTCTCCCGACTAGCCGCTGGGCTAGTAATGCACCACTTTAAGTTACAGAATAAATCATAGCGTCTTTTGCTGATGGCCGATGAAACTCTCAATTTAAATGTGCATTCAACACACAGGTAAGTAATCATAATAAAAGTTTGACGTGGCTAAGTTAAATATTTTGGGCGAGAGAATTAATTTAATTGCACTGCACGCAGTAGACGAACTCTGAACTTGCCCTTTGGAGATATGCTATCGCTATAGTTTTATAGTTATTCAAATGAAACTTCTCACATCTTTATGGTTATAGCGGATCTCCATTCTACTTAAATATAAACATCCTAGCCGTATTTATTAGCCTACTTAATCTATCTTGCTTCCTTAATTTTTAAGACAAAAATCAGAAAATTATGAATTTCAACTAAAATCTTAATTTGTGAGATCCAAAGTACTGTTTCTATTAAATTATTATGGAATAGGAATCTAAATATAAATTTTTAAGTCTCTAGCTCTTTTCTGTTGCGCCAATGATTTTTACAGAAAAACGTCCAAATTTCGAAAAGGGTGAAAGATATTGAACTGACATTCAACACATGTTGATTTAGTATTACTCCTGACATGCTAGAAACGTTTTAGGTTATTCACTTGATTTGTAAAGTATTGCGCAACATTTATGACGTCAGAGCTAGTTACAGCGGACTGGCTGGCACACAATGGAAAGACTGATGTGAATTTACTACGGCGTGAGTAGGCTGCTTCCCTACAGTATCAAGTCAAAATTTGTCACATACTAAGGTCTGTAGTCCCTTGGTGCCGTGTAACACTTAAACTTCTAACAAGGAAACCTCCCCATCGCACCCCCGTCAGATTTAGTTATAAGTTGGCACAGTGGGTAGGCCTTGAAAAACTGAACACAGATCAATTGAGAAAACAGGAAGAAGTTGTGTGGAACTAAGAAAAAAATAAGCAGAATATACAAACTGAGTAGTCCATGCGCAAGATAGGTAACATCAAGGATAATGTGAGCTCAGGAGCGCCGTGGTCTCGTGGTTAGCGTGAGCAGCTGCGGAATGAGAGGTCCTTGGTTCAAGTCTTCCCTCGAGTGAGAAGTTTATTTTCGCAAAGATATGATCTGTCCGTTCGTTCACTGACGTCTCTGTTCACTGTAATAAGTTTAGTGTCTGTGTTTTGCGACCGCACCGCAAAACCGTGCGATTAGTAGACGAAAGGACGTGCCTCTCCAATGGGAACCGAAAACATTTGATCGCAAGGTCATAGGTCAACCGATTCCTCCACAGGAAAACACGTCTGATATATTCTATACGACACTGGTGACGGCATGTGCGTCACATGACAGGAATATGTTGTTTAGGTGTAGCGTCCCCATACTACGGCGCAGTTACCTCGCTTCGGACGGACGGACGGACAGATAATAGTTGTCTGAAAATAAAAAATTAAACTTATCACTCGAGGGAAGACTTGAGCCAAGGACCTCTCGTTCCGCAGCTACTCACGCTAACCACGAGACCACGGCGCTCCTTAGTTCAGCCTACCCTTGTTGTTGCCTATCTTTCGCATGGAGTACTCAGTTTGTATATTTTGCATACTTTTTTCATAGTTCCACACAACTTCTTCCTGGTTTCTCGATTGTTATGTGTTCAGTTTTTCAAGGCCTATCCACTCTGCCAACTTATAACTAAATCTGAGTGGGGTGCGATGGGGAGGTTCCCTTGTAAGTCAGAGCACTCAAGGGATACGGAAATTTATGTCACATATTTTGTGACTCACAGTCTCCTATAGGGTATGTAAGGTATCCATTATTTGCAGATAAGAGCGCATTCTACTTTATTTCCAGTTTTGTTATTTCACATATTTGATTGAAGTGGACGTATCAGCGTTGCAGTACGCATAAAGTAGGGAGCGGCTAGGAGAGGCGGTTGGCCATCTCGTGCATTCAGAGCAACTGGGATTAGGCGCCGATGCAGAAATCGCTCGCGGCATCAGCAAAGAGATACGTAGAGAAGGTACAGTCATGCTGGTGTGAATCAAGTAATTGTTCTTAATAAATATTTGCTAACAAAAGTTGCCTTTTGCCATTCAGACATTTGGAGCAGTCTGTGGGTCATAAATACTGTGTTTCAGTAATTCTACAGGAAAAAATGAATAACTTTGGCATAAACGAATATGTGTGATCTTATATGAACTAGACCGAATGTAGGCTCAAGTAACAGACTGAGCGTCATAGTCGGCAGTCGCCGATAGGATGTCTTTGGATCTAGTCATGCTGTAAACCATGCTGTCGTACCGATAATAGTTTATAATCAGTGCGAACGGCTTTTCTTAAAGAAATGCACCATAGTGGCATCCCATGCAAAAATTATTTGCATAAAAAGGAATTTCTTCCTGCGTTGTTGTGTAAATCATAGACAGCAGTATTGCTCTTTCAGAATCCGACGACGCGGCTACAGCTCTGCAAGGGGACATAAAACTACGAGAGCATCTCCACTTAACAGGTAGGAAGAATTCCTACGTGGCGGCTCACTACGTCAGTTCCTGCTACGGTCGCAGGTTCGAATCCTGCCTCGGGCATGGATGTGTGTGATGTCCTTAAGGTTAGTTAGGTTTAAGTAGTTCTAAGTTCTAGTGGACTGATGACCTCAGAAGTTAAGTTCCATAGTGCTCAGAGCCATTTGAACCATTTTTTGAACGTCAGTTCAAAGACGGACTGGCTTAGTTACAGCAAAACTTGGTTGGAAAAGCGTGGCCAATTATACTGCACGCCCCTATACCACCATCTACCGATTGAATGGCTAAACTGAGACATTTCTGGAGGTTTAGGGGGGTTCTTGCAGGTACTTCCGTTGGGCTAGAATAATGAAATTTGGCAAAATGCTAAGTTTCACAGTGCAAGTAAACGAAAAAATCCAGAAACTTTTAATCTCTAATTATCTCACACGAAAAAAGTTGTCATTTTTTGTCTGATTGTCCATACGCCCGTCTGTTGAGACCCCTTTATCTCAGGAATGGGTAGATGTATCACGTTGAAATCTGTATTACATGCTAAGGTAAACGGTCCCTTGGCGTTGCAGTAAATGTAAGCTTCTAAGTAAATACAGTCAAAAGATACGGCCATTTATGTCGCCCATATTGATACTCGTAAACTCATTCGTCAAAACCCATAGGACACTTCCCGTTGGCTAGTATCATAAAATGTGGCAAATATAAGCAAAGAAAAAAATCCGAAATTGTTAATTTGTAATTATAATGCACAAAAAATATTTGTTTTCATTTGTTATCCCACTTCAAATTTAAAATTTAAATATTCTTGAAAGTCTTGGAATTCACAGGGCCGATATCCTGCCAGTATCAATGTCTTCAACAGGCAAAAATCTTAAATATCCTGGACGCCCGGGACGGCTGAACTGTCTACATACATAATTAAGTCCTTACAGAACCGTCAGGGCACGAGTTCTACTCTCACCTGGCCAATCTTTCTCCTCTATTCTTGTTGCAAATCATCATTCTCTACGATGGTAAGTCAAAATACTATGGTGTACTTTCCTAGAGGAGTCAGCTAATTTGTAACTTCCTCCTACGTACGAGGGCTAGAAATTAAGTTCCGATTGGTCGCGAAATGGAAACAACTGTAAAAATCAAAAATGTTTTGTTTGTAACAGTTGGTTACACTTTCCAGCCAGTTCTCCACACAGTCACCGCTCCGACTTAGGCATTTGATGTAGTGTTACACCAACTTTCCAGTACCCTCGACGTAGAAGGCAGGCGCCTGTGCTTTCTAAGCTAATATACAGCTCGTTGTCTTTGCCAAAACGTTGTCTTCGTAGCCAGCAGTTCATGTGAGCAGAGATGAAACTCAGCGGGAGCCTATTATGGGCTGTGTTGTGGGTGATCAAACACTTCCCATTGTAACGTATATGCAACAAATATCACTGTGTGTGGCTACAACAAATATCTAACGTACCTGCAACAAATATCACTGTGTGTGTCTACAACAAATATCTAACGTTCCTACAACAAAAAAAGCCTATGTTCGTCTGTGAAAATGGACACGATAAGCCACCTGAGCTATCAGTAATCGGAATATGACCTGCATAACCCTGCGTGCGTGTTGTATGAGTGTGTTTCACTGTCATTTAAGCCATCAACATATCGTTACATGAAAAACGTAAAACGAACATTTGGGTAAGCTATCTGACTGCGTATTTGGTCTATGAAAAACTACAGGAACAAATGAACCTGTAACAATGAATACCTAAGCTATCTGAATGTGTTTTTAAATAAGAATTTACAAGTGATGTAGAATCTGACTTGTGCAGCGGAATTTACTGGATTAGAGTACATGACACGTTGTCATGTGTCAGTGTCTCTGTTTTGGCCCCAAGGTTTGCACTCACCTCTTTAGGAGACTGCCTTTTTCCATGTGGTTTACAGCAATTCGCAGCAGCATGCAGCAGCATCGGCTAAAGCATATTGTTACTCAGGATGAATTTAATAAAAAAGGAGTTTGCTTGGGTCCTGTTAACTACTAAATACGTTCTAAGAAGGGATTTCATAAATTAAGTCTATTTAAAACTTCAGAAATCATCGTGACCAACAATGGTTTGACAAGTATAAATAACGGCGAAACACCTGATAGTGTCATAAGTATCTATAATGGCTGAGTGCCAGATTAACAAATTATTTCAATTTCAAAGTTACGTTAACATTTAATAATCACAGCATATTAATTTGGAGGATAAGGAGGCTTATTTAACTGACAATCAAAACATGGGATTACAGCAAACTCGGACTAACAATCATGAGCCTAACCCTGCAATTGCACTTTACGCTATGCTTGTGAATTTTACCTTGAAATCCATCTAAATCTCTCCTGGCCATATAAATGTCTCCGAGCTCTCGACCGACACTACTTAGAATCGCACTCCCTTGTTTCACCCTCAGATTGTTACTAATCTCACAACAATGCTCAGAACCACACTCCCATGTTTTGTCCTCAGATTATTATTATCGATAGCTGAGTTCTTATTTATTTTCAATCTTAGAAATCCTTGGGTAACAGAAAAAATATTGAATTTAATTGATGAAAGGAGAAAATATAAAAACGCAGTAAATGAAGCAGGCAAAAAGGAATACAAACATCTCAAAAATGAGATCGACAGGAAGTGCAAAATGGCTAAGCAGGCATGGCTAGAGGACAAATGTAAGGATGTAGAGGCTTATCTCACTAGGGGTAAGATAGATACTGCCTACAGGAAAATTAAAGAGACCTTTAAAGAAAAGAGAGCCACTTGTATGAATATCAAGAGCTCAGATGGAAACCCAGTTCTAAGCAAAGAGGGGAAAGCAGAAAGGTGGAAGGAGTATTTAGAGGGTCTATACAAGAGCGATGAACTTGAGGAAATTATTATGAAAATGGAATAGGATGTAAATGAAGATGAAATGGGAGATACGATACTGCGTGAAGAGTTTGACAGAGCACTGAAAGACCTGAGTCCAAACAAGGCCCTGGGAGTAGACAATATTCCATTAGAACTACTGACGGCCTTGGGAGAGCCAGTCCTGACAAAACACTACCATCTGGTGAGCAAGATGTACGAGACAGGCGAAATACCCACAGACTTCAAGAAGAATATAATAATTCCAATCCCAAAGAAAGCAGGTGTTGACAGATGTGAAAATTACCGAACTATCAGGTTAATAAGCCACAGCTGCAAAATACTAACGCGAATTCTTTACAGACGAATGGAAAAACTGGTAGAAGCCGACCTCGGGGAAGATCAGTTTGGATTCCGTAGAAATGTTGGAACACGTGAGGCAATACTGACCCTACAAGTTATCTTAGAAGAAAATTAAGGAAAGGCAAACCTACGTTTCTAGCATTTGTAGACTTAGAGAAAGGTTTTGACAATGTTGACTGGAATACTCTCGTTCAAATTCTAAAGGTGGCAGGGGTAGAATACAGGGAGCGAAAGGCTATTTACAATTTGTACAGAAACCAGATGGCAGTTAAAAGAGTCGAGGGACATGAAAGGGAAGCAATGGTTGGGAAGGGAGTGAGACAGGGTTGTAGCCTCTCCCCGATGTTATTCAATCTGCATATTGAGCAAACAGTAAAGGAAACAAAAGAAAAATTTGGCATAGGTATTAAAATCCAGGGAGAAGAAATAAAAACTTTGAGGTTCGTCGATGACATTGTAATTCTGTCAGTGACGGCAAAGGACTTGGAAGAGCAGTTGAACGGAATGGACAGTGTCTTAAAAGGAGGATATAAGATGAACATCAACAAAAGTAAAACGAGGATAATGGGATGTAGTCGAATTGGGTCGGGTGATGCTGAGGGAATTAGATTAGGAAATGAGACACTTAAATTAGTAAAGGAGTTTTGCTGTTTGGGGAGCAAAATAACTGATGATGGTCGAAGGAGACAGGGTATAAAATGTAGACTGGCAATGGCAAGGAAAGCGTTTCTGAAGAAGAGAAATTTGTTAACATCGAGTATAGATTTAAGTGTCAGGAAGTCATTTCTGAAAGTATTTGTATGGAGTGTAGCCATGTATGGAAGTGAAACTTGGACAATAAATAGTTTGGACAAGAAGAGAATAGAAGCTTTCGAAATGTGGTGCTACAGAAGAATGTTGAAGATTAGTTGGGGAGATCACGTAACTAATGAGGAGGTATTGAATAGGATTGGGAAGAAGAGACGTTTGTGGCGCAACGTGACTAGAAGAAGGGATCGGTTGGTAGGACATGTCCTGAGGCATCAAGGGATCACAAATTTAGCATTGGAGGGGGGCGTGGAGGGTAAAAATCGTAGAGGGAGACCTAGAGATGAATACACTAAGGAGATTCAGAAGGATGTAGCTTGCAGTAGGTACTGGGAGATGAAGGAACTTGCACAGGATAGATTAGCATGGAGAGCTGCATCAAACCAGTCTCAGGACTGAAGACCACCACAACAACAACAATATAAAGAGTAGCGTTAAGTTGGCTATATTGCTTTCAATGTAATGGATAGTTCTAACACACTCCTTACACCATCGCAAACTCTGCAGAAGCATCCTCACTGTTCTCTACATCTACATCCACATTTATACTCCGCAAGCCACCCAACGGTGTGTGGCGGAGGGCACCTTACGTGCCACTGTCATTACCTCCCTTTCCTGTTCGTCGCGTATGGTTCGCGGGAAGAACGACTGCCGGAAAGCCTCCGTGCGCGCTCGAATCTCTGTAATTTTACATTCGTGATCTCCTCTGGAGGTATAAGTGGGGGGAAGAAATATATTCGATACCTCATCCAGAAACTGTTCCTGCAGAGTGCGTCCGAGAACTGTCACGAAAAAAAAAACCTTATGACAGTTATGTTATAAGGGCTGCCTGACTTCAGGCAAAATCTCCCACCAGGCCCAAATACTTGGCGGAACACACTACTGTTATAAGCATCTTTACGTGCTCACTATGTGCTCAGAGCTGAAAAGAGTGATATGACGCGATCGACAGGCGTATTAGAGAAAATGAACATCAAATATGTGCAAAGCTTAATCGTATTCTCACAGTGGTTTTAATTTAGTGACCAATCGAAACTTACTTTCGGAATAGCCCTCGTATATTTCGTGGAAAGACCATCAAGGTAAAATTAGATGGGTTTGGGCTCACACGGAGGCTTACCATAAATTAAGTTCGTAAAGGCAAAAATATGTATTCGTCGCAGGACAATCTATTTTTTACATTGGCGCCATCTGGCAGAGTCATTTTCCTTATCTTTCCATGGCCACACGTAAGCCATTTTGCAATTATGCTTGGTGTGCCTAACTTTCACGCAATTCTTTGTTCATGTTGGATTATGGTAGGTGCAAATTCTGCTAAGTTCATATTGTACACTCCTGGAAATGGAAAAAAGAACACATTGACACCGGTGTGTCAGACCCACCATACTTGCTCCGGACACTGCGAGAGGGCTGTACAAGCAATGATCACACGCACGGCACAGCGGACACACCAGGACCCGCGGTGTTGGCCGTCGAATGGCGCTAGCTGCGCAGCATTTGTGCACCGCCGCCGTCAGTGTCAGCCAGTTTGCCGTGGCATACGGAGCTCCATCGCAGTCTTTAACACTGGTAGCATGCCGCGACAGCGTGGACGTGAACCGTATGTGCAGTTGACGGACTTTGAGCGAGGGCGTATAGTGGGCATGCGGGAGGCCGGGTGGACGTACCGCCGAATTGCTCAACACGTGGGGCGTGAGGTCTCCACAGTACATCGATGTTGTCGCCAGTGGTCGGCGGAAGGTGCACGTGCCCGTCGACCTGGGACCGGACCGCAGCGACGCACGGATGCACGCCAAGACCGTAGGATCCTACGCAGTGCCGTAGGGGACCGCACCGCCACTTCCCAGCAAATTAGGGGCACTGTTGCTCCTGGGGTATCGGCGAGGACCATTCGCAACCGTCTCCATGAAGCTGGGCTACGGTCCCGCACACCATTAGGCCGTCTTCCGCTCACGCCCCAACATCGTGCAGCCCACCTCCAGTGGTGTCGCGACAGGCGTGAATGGAGGGACGAATGGAGACGTGTCGTCTTCAGCGATGAGAGTCGCTTCTGCCTTGGTGCCAATGATGGTCGTATGCGTGTTTGGCGCCGTGCAGGTGAGCGCCACAATCAGGACTGCATACGACCGAGGCACACAGGGCCAACACCCGGCATCATGGTGTGGGGAGCGATCGCCTACACTGGCCGTACACCACTGGTGATCGTCGAGGGGACACTGAATAGTGCACGGTACATCCAAACCGTCATCGAACCCATCGTTCTACCATTCCTAGACCGGCAAGGGAACTTGCTGTTCCAACAGGACAATGCACGTCCGCATGTATCCCGTGCCACCCAACGTGCTCTAGAAGGTGTAAGTCAACTACCCTGGCCAGCAAGATCTCCGGATCTGTCCCCCATTGAGCATGTTTGGGACTGGATGAAGCGTCGTCTCACGCGGTCTGCACGTCCAGCACGAACGCTGGTCCAACTGAGGCGCCAGGTGGAAATGGCATGGCAAGCCGTTCCACAGGACTACAGCCAGCATCTCTACGATCGTCTCCATGGGAGAATAGCAGGCTGCATTGCTGCGAAAGGTGGATATACACTGTACTAGTGCCGAATTTGTGCATGCTCTGTTGCCTGTGTCTATGTGCCTGTGGTTCTGTCAGTGTGATCATGTGATGTATCTGACCCCAGGAATGTGTCAATAAAGTTTCCCCTTCCTGGGACAATGAATTCACGGTGTTCTTATTTCAATTTCCAGGAGTGTATTTAATTCTCACATGTTTCTCAAGGAATGCTTTTTCCTTTTCTTTTAATTCCTTTGAAAATTCATTACTGCTGAAACGTCTAATGATTAAAGACATACACCGAATAGCCAAAGAAATTGGCACACCTGCCTAATAATGTGTAGGGCCCCCGCGAGCATGAAGAAGTGCCACAACACAACGTGGCATGGACTTCACTCATGTCTGAAGTAGTGTGAGAGGGAAATGACACCATGAATTCTGCGGGGCTGTCCATAAATCCATAAGAGTACGAGGGATCGAGATCTCTCCAGAACACCACATTGCAAGGCATCCCAGATATGCTCAATAATCTTCATGTCTGGGGAGTTTGGTGGCCAACGGAAGTGTTTAAACTCAGAAGAGTGTTCCTGGAGCCACTCATTAACAATTCTGGACGTGGTGGGTGTCCCTTTGCGCTGCTGGAATTGCGCAAGTCCGTCGGACAGCACAACGGACGTCAATGGATACAGGTGATCAGACAGTATGCTTACATACATATAACTGTCAGAGTCGTATCTAGACGTACCAGGGGTCCCATACCACGCCAACTGCACACGCCCCACACTATTACAGAGCCTCCACCAACTTCAAGATACCCCTGCTGACATGCAGGGTCCATGGGTTCATGAGGTTGTCTCCATACCCGTACACGTCCATCCGCTCGATACAATCTGAAATGAGACTCGTCCCACCAGGCAACATGTTTCCAATCATTAACAGTCCAATGTCGGTGTTGACGGGCGCAGGCGAGGCGTAAAGGTTTGTGTCGTGCAGTCATCAAGGGTACACCACTCGGCCTCGAAAATTGGCGCTTGCAATCATTATGTATCAAAATACACTACAGGAACTTCACCTAAAACAAATAATTTTCTTATTGATTTATTCTTTTTTATTAGTTCGTTAACTAGACATACAATTATTAGACTAATAAGGACAGCATTATTGCAGTACACACTGAAAAACATTCGTGTAGTAATATTCTATGGACATGATTCTATAGACAGAGACAAATAAAAATAATGATCGGGTTTTGAAACACGGGGTGCAAAAGTGTGAAGCAACGACGCTAGTCACAGTGCCACTGCTTCGTTTCAACCACTTTCGCGCTGAAAGGCACATAAAGTACGTCGAAAACGTAGATAGTTGTTTTCTCAGAAACAGTCGAATATCTACCTATAAGTTGAGACACGTGTTCGCTTGCCTTGACCCCTCTTCCACTGAGCGCAATTTCTGGGAAATCGGCTTACAACACTTGCCTTGTTCTCCTCGTTACTAAGCAAGAAGGCGTCAAGGAGATGCTGAGTCGAGTGGTAGACGCTAGGAGAAAGACCTTGTGTATCACGGCGTCGTTTAGTGTTAAAATTCCGATAGTGTGTTTGCAATTAAAAACAAATTAGCCTGCCGGCCGTGGTGGTCTCGCGGTTCTAGGCGCGCAGTCCGGGACCGTGGGACTGCTACGGTCGCAGGTTCGAATCCTGCCTCGCCCATGGATGTGTGTGATGTCCTTAGGTTAGTTAGGTTTAAGTGGTTCTAAGTTCTAGGGGACTGATAACCACAGCAGTTGAGTCCCATAGTGCTCAGAGCTATTTGAACCATTTGAACAAATTAGCCTCTAGCTGCAAGGATTCTTTTTAATTTTTCTCGATTTCAGGATTGCCAGCCCCATCTTCAGATTTACCGGTTAATTTTCCAAAAAATAGATTACGGGAGCGCATAAGCAACATAACAGCATTAATCGTATACTACGAGGGTTGTTCAATAAGTAAGGCCCTCCTTCTTTTTTTTTTTTTTTTTTTCAAAGAACAAATTCATTGTTGAGAGTGACAAAATACATCAACATGTCTATGTGCTATTTTTCTACGTAGTCTCCAACACGTTCTGTGGCCGTTGTGGAAGAGCATGTATTTCCTGCTGGTAAAAGCTCTTGTCCCATTGGCGTAGCCATGTTCTCACTGCATGACTGACACTCTCGTCGTCTTCAAAGTGTATTCGCCGCAGAGAATCTTTAAGCTCCAACAATTCAGATGAAAGGCCTTTCTTTGAATCTTGTGGTTCGCTGTGAGCATTCGTGGAACGCATCGTGAGCACCTCTTTGTATATCCGAGAGTCTCGATCATTGCAATCCTGACCGACAACTGCATAGTCAATTGTCGAGTTGTGATGCACCAATCGGCACGAATAATGGCAGCCGCACGGTTCAGTATGTCTGTAACAGTGACTGTGACAGGACATCCCGAGCGTGGCTCATCATGGAGCTCTGTTTCTGCATTTCCTGAGGCTATAAGTTTCTGTACCCATTGCCCAACTGTACTCCTATCAACTGCAGCATCGCCATACACTGCACACAAACGTGCACGCTTTTTCCTTTTCTGCACACAAGAATTCAATAACAGCACGCTGCTTGTAACACGAGTCGTATGTAGACGCCATTTTGACGCTATACTACGGCTCTGCCATCTGCCAGAACGGTTCGGAACTTCACCGGCGCACAGAATAAATATCAAATGTGAAGCACCAAAAAGGACGTCTGTCAATGTATATTAATGGCTTTTTAAAAGAATGTGGGGCATTACTTATTGAACGACCCTCGTATATGTTACGCATTGTCAAATTTGTCGGTCATAAGATCAGATTAATGTTCTTATGCTTCAGTCAGGTTATAACTAAGATTACAGTTACTTATGACAATAGACCAATCATTAAGACTACAGTTTTCCTATCTCACCTGTGTTAATCCATCATACATTGTTGACAACTGTTTTACATTTGAACTGAGGGCATTTGCAGTGGAATTGTGTACATAACTTTCTGCAAGCATCAGCTATTTATGGGGGGGGGGGCCTCAAGAAGAACCTCTATGATAAGCCGAGTGACTATTGTTCTCAAAGGGCACCGAGATATAATAAAATGCTGTTCTATGCCCCCTGGGTTATGTAATCATCGATTAAAATTAAATAAATGTTCCCTGTAAGAACGTAATAACGTGAAATATTAGTTGCTAAAATCAATAAAAATTATTTTGTGTAATACATAGATTTCTCATAGTCATCGACAAAATATTAATACACTGATTTTATTTATCTTACATATGATAAATATGATCATGTAATATTGACAATCAATTTACATTTCATATTAAGACCTAATTACAGTGGAAGTGTGTATATGACGCTCTATAATAAGTTACTACAGTCACTAAGAACCAATTTGTTCAACGCACGGTATAATAATTATCTTCTTTTTACGATTCCGTACCTTAGTCGATCGTCTATCTGTCTGTCTTGTCTGTTGTCCGACTGTTAAAGACCTTTTTCTCAAGAATGGGTAGATATATCAAGTTGAAATTTGTGTCAGATACTAAGCCCTACAGTCCCTTGGTGGTGTAAAAAAATTGAAGCGTCTAAGCCAATGCAATCAAAAGATAGAGACCTTCAGAGGTGGTGGTCCAAATTTCTGTACATACCGGTACCTCTAATACACAGTAGCACATCCTCTTTCACTGATACATGCCTGTATTCGTCATGGCATACTTTCCACCAGTTCATCAAGGCACTGTTGGTCCAGGTTGTCCCACTCTTCAACAGCGTTTCCGCATAGATCCCTCAGAGTGGTTGGTGGGTCACATCGTCCATAAACAGCCCTTTTCAATCTATCCCAGGCATATTCGATAGGATTCATGCCTGGAGAACATGCTGGCCACTCTAGTCGAGCGATGTCGTTACCCTGAAGGAAGTAATTCACAAGATGTGCACGATGGGGGCGCGAATTGTCGTCCATGTAGATGAATGCCTCGCCAATATGCTGCCAATAGGGTGACACTATTGGTCGGAGAATGGCATTCGCGTATCGTACAGCCGTTACAGTGCCTTCCAATACCATCAGCGGCGTACGTCAGCCTCGACATAATGCCATCCAAAAACAGCAGGGAACCTCCACCTTGCTGCGCTCGCTGGACGGTGTGTCTAAGAACAGTGTGTCTAAGGCGTTTAGTCTGACCGGGTTGCCTCCAAACACGTCTCTGACGATTGTCTGGTTGAAGGCATATGGGATACTCATCGGTGAAGAGAACGTGATGCCAATCCTGATCGGTCCATTTGGCATATTATTGGGCCCATCTGTACCGCGCTGCATGGTGTCGTGTTTGGGAAGAGCGTCCTCGCCATGGACGTCGGGAGTGAAGTTGCACATCATGGAGACTATTGCGCACAGTTTGAGTCGTACTACGACGTCCTGTGGCTGCACGAAAAGCACTATCAACATGGTGACGTTACTGTCAGGGTTCCTCCAAGCCGCAGTCCGTTGGTAGCGGTCATCCACTGCAGTAGTAACCCTTGGGCGGCCTGAGCGAGGCATGTCGTCGGCAGTTCCTGTCTCTCCATATCACCTCCATGTCCGAACAACATCGCTTTGGTTCACTCAGAGACGCCTGGACACTTCCCATGTTGAGAGCCCTTTCTGGCGCATAGTAACAATGTGGACGCGATCGAACCGCGGTATTGATCTTCTAGGCATGGTTGAACTACAGAAAACACGAGCCATGTACCTCCTTCCTGGTGGAATGACTGGAACTGATCGGCTGTCGGATCTCCTACATCTAATAGCCGCTGCTCATGCACGGTTGTTTGGGCGGGTTTAGAGACATCTCTGCAGAGTCAGAGACGTGTCTGTGATACAATATCCACAGCCAACGTGTATCTTCAAGAGTTCTTGAAATGGTGTGATGCAAAACGTTTTTTGATGTGTGTATTATCAAGTTGTAATTACCAGAACGAGACTTTCACTCTGCAGCGGAGTGAGCGCTGATTTGAAACTTCTTGGCGGATTAAAACTGTGTGCCAGACCGAGACTCGAACTCGGACAAAGGTCCCGAGTTCGAGGGTCGGTCCGGCACACATTTTTAATCTGCCAGGAAGTTTCAAGTTGTAATTAGATTAAAGGTTTCGTGAAGGTGTCCGCAGATTATGCTATAGGATGGCTGCAATGCTACAAAACTGTAGCGAAACGAAGGAATGCCTGCAGATGATCGATGGCTGTATCAAGAACTGGCTGTTTACCCTCAACGTTAACAAATATTGTCTTGCGTGGCCTCAGAAGGACCACTCAAGAGAAGCGCTACTCTCAGTATCTGTAGCTATGCTATAAATTTGTTTAAATTTAAATGGTGATCCACTTTACCGAACTGGCGGTTTAAATGGAGGAATGACAGTAGCCAGAGCGTATAAAGAGCGTGGGAACTGAAGGTTTGGTGTCTTTCTTATGCGTGTGGTCGTCAGTGCGGGAGGTCAATTGTTACGTGAGTGATTTGGGCGGCGAGTCGGCCGTGCTTGTTAAATACAATGACTTTCGTTCGGGCTTGGTGTAATATTTCTGAATCAGTTGCGAGAGTAGAATACCTTAACTTTTGGTTGGGATTAGCGCAATGTAATCGAATCCGCTCATTGAATTTGGTTGCAGTTGGCTAGTTCGAGCGCCAGTAGAGGAAAAAAAAAAAAAAAAGGCTCTGAGCACTATGGGACTTAACTTCTAAGATCATCAGTCCCCTAGAACTTAGAACTACTTAAACCTAACTAACCTAAGGACATCACACACATCCATGCTCGAGGCAGGATTCGAACCTGCGACCGTAGCAGCAGCGCGGTTCTGGACTGAAGCGCTTCGAACCGCTCGGCCACAGCGGCCGGCAAAAGACTGTTTAGAATCTTAACTTCTACGAGCGGGATTTGAACTCGGAGGTTTTTTCAGAAATTGGAATGGGGGTAGAGACTTACACGTTTATGAGTGCCGCTCGGGACTTGTTTGGCATGACGTACTCATTTCGGAGAAGCTGCTTCTGCAGTTTACACAATTCGTAAAACTTAGCTGCACTTTAAGTCTTCATTTCTCGCTTCTTCAGTGAGTAAGGCCACCATTCACAACGTATTTTGGAACTGTTTTAACCTACTTCATTAATCATCTGCAATTTTTCCAATTAATTCTTTTATAATGATTTCATTTATATTATTTCGCAGTTCTGTGATAGTTGCATGTCTGGCCGTAAAATCACTTGCGCTATTGTATATACTTCAGTAAGAAGATAACTGTGTTTATGATGCGGGACGAACAGTGAGAGAAATTAAGAGAATATTGACTTAAACTCTAATCAACGGTAAGCGGGTCCTATTTGATAGCTGTCAAGATGTGCAGGGTGTTTCACTGTTCTTGTTACAGGCTTCTAGAGGCTGTAGAGGGGCCTTAGTAGATCAAGTTTTGGTAAGGAATCTATGCCCAGAAACGCCCCGTTTGGATGTAAGTGACTTTGAAGATCGGATCACTTTCAAATCTTCCACTTCACAGCACACGCATTAAGTGAGAAGACACTGTTGAGCTTAACGACATCGCATATCACATTCGAGGGCCTGTGGCAGATACGGGCCCCCTCAACGAACTTCTGACGTCACACTAATTGCCTCGCTGTCATACTTTGCGAACGCTCGGCTCCGTGAAGGGCACACGGGAAATCGGTATAGCAGCGAAAAGGTACCCACTAAAGATCTTAACTATATCGTGTGCTATCTAGAACTTGCCTGCATTTAAACGCGCAGTAAAGGACTATTAAAATTCTCTAAAATAGTTACTTGTTCCACGCCGCAGACGGCTGCTGGCTCTGTAAGACCTACAGTGTCACGTGGTTCGTCGACCTCAACAGCGAGAAACTGACACGTTCACGACTACGAGGGTTGACTGTGCCACTCCGCTGACACGCTGCACTTGCGGCTTACAAGAGAACCCGACCACGATACTCGAAACAGTACCCATGCCACGGGCTCATGTCGAGCATACGTGTCACAGCTCATTGTCTCCCCTGTGTGGGTACGGTGAAGCGGGAGATTTAAAACTGATCCAATATTCAAACTTATTTCGTAGCCAAACGGTACATTTCCGGACATTTGTTCCCTGCCAAAAATTTATCTACGAAGTCCCCTCTACAATCCCTAAAGTCTGTAATAGTACACTACTGGCCATTAAAATTGCCACGCCAAGAAGAAATGCAGATGATAAACGGGTATTCATTGCACAAATATATTATACTAGAACTGACATGTGATTACATTTTCACGCAGTTTGGGTGCATAGATCCTGAGAAATCAGTACCCAGAACAACCACCTCTGGCCTTAATAACGGCCGTGATACGTCTGGGCATTGCGTCAAACACAGCTTGGATGGCGTGTACAAGTACAGCTGCCCATGCAGCTTCAACACGATACCACAGTTCATCAAGAGTAGTGACTGGAGTATTGTGACGAGCCAGTTCGTCGGCCACCATTCACCAAACGTTTTCAGTTGGTGAGAGATCTGGAGAATGTGCTGGCCAGGGCAGCAGTCTAACATTTTCTGTATCCAGAAACGCCCGTACAGGACCTGCAACATGCGGTCGTGCATTATTCTGCTGAAATGTAGGGTTTCACAGGGATCGAATGAAGGGTAGACCCACGGGACGTAAGACATCTAAAATGTAACGTCCACTGTTCAAAGTGTGGTCGATGAGAACAATAGGTGACAGAGACGTGAAACCAATAGCACCCCATACCAACACGCCGGGTGATACATCAGTATGGCGATGACGAATACACGCTTCCGATGTGCGTTATCCGCGATGTTGCCAAACACGGATGCGACCATCATGATGCTGTAAACAGAACCTGGATTCATGCGAAAAAATGACGTTTTGGCATTCGTGCACCCAGGTTCGTCGTTGAGTACACCATCGCAGGCGCTCCACTCTGTGATGCAGTCTCAAGGGTAACCGCGGCCATGGTCTCCGAGCTGATAGTCCATGCTGCTGCAAACGTCGTCGAACTGTTCGTGCACATGGTTGTTGTCTTGCAAACGTCCCCATCTGTTGACTCAGGGATCGAGACGTGGCTGCACGATCCGTTACAGCCAAGCGGATAAGATGCCTGTCATCTCGACTGCTAGTGATACGAGGCCGTTGGGATCCAGCACGGCGTTCCGTTTTACCCTCCTGAACCCACCGGTTCCATATTCTGCTAACAATCATTGGACCTCGACCAACGCTAGCAGCAAAGTCGTGATATGATAAACCACAATCGCGATAGGCTACAATCTGCTCTTTATCAAAGTCGGAAACGTGATGGTACGCATTTCTCCTCCTTACACGAGGCATCACAACAACGTTTCACCAGGCATCGCCGGTCAACTGCTGTTTGTGTATGAGAAATCGGTTGGAAACTTCCGTCATGTCAGCACGTTGTAGGTGTCGCCACCAGCGCCAACCTTGTGTGGATGCTCTGGAAAGCTAATCATTTGCATATCACAGCATCTTCTTCCTGTCGGTTAAATTTCTAGTCTGTAGCACGTCATCTTCGTTGTGTAGCAGTTTTAATGGCCAGTAGTGTAATTGTGTAACACCCTGTACAAACAACCAAATCTAAAGCAGTTGTTGTTGAGGAATCATTTGTTATCGAGAGTTGTATGACAATTATAGATGATAAATTCTTTATAACATACCATTCTCGCTTTCTAGGTATAACATTTGACTAATACATGTTGATGTCCAGAGTGGGAAGTGGCCCCTGGTCCCCGGCACGAATCCGCCCGGCGGATTTGTGTCGAGGTCCGGTGAGCTGGCCAGTCTGTGGATGGTTTTTAGGCGGTTTTCCATCTGCCTCGGCGAATGCGGGCTGGTTCCCCTTATTCCGCCTCAGCTACACTACTACACTATGTCGGCGACTGCTGTGCAAACAATTGCTCCACGTACGCGCACACCATCATTACTCTACCACCACACAAACATAGGGGTTACACTCGTCTGGTGTGAGACGTTCCCTGGGGGGAGTGGTGGCGGGGGGGGGGGGGGAGGGGGTGTGTCCACTGGAGGCCGAACCGCCCAATAACACTGAAAGAGTGGTTCGGTGTGGGGTGGCGGAGGGGTGAAGTGGACTGCGGTGGGGTTGTGGACCACTGCGGCTGCGGTGGGTATGGAGCCTCTCCGTCGTTGCTAGGCCCCCAGTTAAAATACAATACAATACAATACGTGTTGAACTTCATAAAGAAACAGCATGGTATGTAACAGTCCTGTTACATTCGCCTTTTAATTCCCCGGCAAAGCATTAATTCAAAGTGTAGAACCAAAATAATGTATTAAGAACATTTGCTGAGTGGTGGGAGAAGGACGAAAAATGAAAACGAAATCTTTCAATTAGTCAGTGGTGTGTGAAATGAACGTTCGAACCACTATGTAGCATAACAACCCGCAGGATGGTGTATCTGGAAATGCAATGTGGATGAATTGGAGTCGCAGAACAATGGGCAAGGAACAGGAGGTGGGGCGACGAAAACCAGCCGCTGTTTCCTGGTGAACGAAGAGTAAGTAGTTGAATGTGTTCCATCAGTCTTTGTCGTGTAATCCTTTTTGACTGACGTTCATTTTGTTCGCGCCACACCAGGGTTTTTGTAATTAACGTTAATTGATTTTCTTTAAAGAAAAGTTAGCAAACAATTACGACAAGGACTGATTACTATCATAAGTGCTGTTGGAACTCCTATATTTACGTCATACGCCGATACTCATTAATAGGTATGCATGTTTAGTCTTTTCATTATAATACTTTTTCATTACAGGTACCACCGATTTTTCTCCTATGTTCGTAGCTAGCAAGTCTGCCACCCACATCAAGATTTATTTTTTATTTACACGAGACATCAATGCCTTCCAGAAAATTTTTGTTACAAACGTGTACAAGCTCAGAATCCACCCCAATACCTTTCGAGTATCGCCTGAAAACTGCCCATTGCAGCTTTTAGTGGAGTTATGCGGATGGGAACACAGACAAACAAAACGGGTTCGGAATTTTTTACTTGCTCTTCAGCCACAGTAGAACTTCCTGATAATACTAATGATATGACAAACACAGCCGCCAATAAATGTTTAACGCGCCATTTCACCAGTATCGTGTAATGTCCTGATAGTTTAAATTTGCTGTGTCGTGGTAGCTGGCCGTTAGACGCGGCGTCACACACTGGCTTGCGGACCAAACACTGCAGCACGGAGACAGCCTATTCGAGCAGTAATTAGAAAACGTCCGACAACGTTTGTTACATATATGCAACATACACTCCTGGAAATTGAAATAAGAACACCGTGAATTCATTGTCCCAGGAAGGGGAAACTTTATTGACACATTCCTGGGGTCAGATACATCACATGATCACACTGACAGAACCACAGGCACATAGACACAGGCAACAGAGCATGCACAAATTCGGCACTAGTACAGTGTATATCCACCTTTCGCAGCAATGCAGGCTGCTATTCTCCCATGGAGACGATCGTAGAGATGCTGGATGTAGTCCTGTGGAACGGCTTGCCATGCCATTTCCACCTGGCGCCTCAGTTGGACCAGCGTTCGTGCTGGACGTGCAGACCGCGTGAGACGACGCTTCATCCAGTCCCAAACATGCTCAATGGGGGACAGATCCCGAGATCTTGCTGGCCAGGGTAGTTGACTTACACTTTCTAGAGCACGTTGGGTGGCACGGGATACATGCGGACGTGCATTGTCCTGTTGGAACAGCAAGTTCCCTTGCCGGTCTAGGAATGGTAGAACGATGGGTTCGATGACGGTTTGGATGTACCGTGCACTATTCAGTGTCCCCTCGACGATCACCAGTGGTGTACGGCCAGTGTAGGAGATCGCTCCCCACACCATGATGCCGGTGTTGGCCCTGTGTGCCTCGGTCGTATGCAGTCCTGATTGTGGCGCTCACCTGCACGGCGCCAAACACGCATACGACCATCATTGGCACCAAGGCAGAAGCGACTCTCATCGCTGAAGACGACACGTCTCCATTCGTCCCTCCATTCACGCCTGTCGCGACACCACTGGAGGCGGGCTGCACGATGTTGGAGCGTGAGCGGAAGACGGCCTAACGGTGTGCGGGACCGTAGCCCAGCTTCATGGAGACGGTTGCGAATGGTCCTCGCCGATACCCCAGGAGCAACAGTGTCCCTAATTTGCTGGGAAGTGGCGGTGCGGTCCCCTACGGCACTGCGTAGGATCCTACGGTCTTGGCGTGCATCCGTGCGTCGCTGCGGTCCGGTCCCAGGTCGACGGGCACGTGCACCTTCCACCGACCACTGGCGACAACATCGATGTACTGTGGAGACCTCACGCCCCACGTGTTGAGCAATTCGGCGGTACGTCCACCCGGCCTCCCGCATGCCCACTATACGCCCTCGCTCAAAGTCCGTCAACTGCACATACGGTTCACGTCCACGCTGTCGCGGCATGCTACCAGTGTTAAAGACTGCGATGGAGCTCCGTATGCCACGGCAAACTGGCTGACACTGACGGCGGCGGTGCACAAATGCTGCGCAGCTAGCTCCATTCGACGGCCAACACCGCGGGTCCTGGTGTGTCCGCTGTGCCGTGCGTGTGATCATTGCTTGTACAGCCCTCTCGCAGTGTCCGGAGCAAGTGTGGTGGGTCTGACACACCGGTGTCAATGTGTTCTTTTTTCCATTTCCAGGAGTGTATGTGTAACGTACCTACAACTGACATGTGACGTAGCTACAACAAATATTGCCTATGTTCGTCTGTCAAAAAGGACTCGATAAGCAAGCTGAGCTATCAGTAAACGGAATCTAACCTGCATAACACATAACACTGTGTGCGTGTTGTATGAGTGTCAGTTTCACTGTCATTTAAGCCCCCAACGCATCGTTACATGAAAAACTAAAACCTAACCATCGGATAAGCTATCTGACTGCGTATATGAAAAACTACAGGAACAAACGAACCTGTAATAAAATACCTAATCAATCTGACTTTCTGAACAAGAATGTACATGTGTTACAGAATCTGATATGTGTAACGGGTTTTTCTGGGTTAGGGTACATGACATGTTATGGTGTGTCAGTATCTCTCTTTTGGCCCCGAGTTTTGCACTCACCTCTGTAGATGACTGCCTTTTTCCACGTGGTTTACAGCAATTCGCAGCAGCAGCGCCTAAAGCTTATTGTTACTAAGAATGAATTTAATAGAAAGGAGTTTGCTTGGGTTCTGTTAACTACTAAATAACTTGTAAGAAGGGATTTCATAAATTCGGTTTATTGAAAAACTTCATAAATCATGAAGAAGTATTAATAATGACGAAATGCCTCATAGTGGCTGTATAAGTATCAATAATATGCAAGATTAACAAATTATTTCAATTTCAAACTTACATTAACATTTAATAACCACAGCATTTATTTATTGATTAGATGCAGAGAATAATTGTTATTATTTGGAGGATAAGGAGGCTTATTTAACTGACATGCAAAACATGGGATTATTGCAAACTCGGACTAAAAATCAATAATTGTTATTATTTGGAGGATAAGGACGCTTATGACTAACAGTCACGAACATAACACTGCAATTGATTTTGCGTAATGCTTGCGAGTTTTACCTTGAATTCCATCTTCAAGTGTAGCAAAGCCATCTAAATCTCCCCTGGCTATATAAATGAAATCAGGCCCTGAGTTTGGTAAGATCTGCCATCAACGACGTGAGGGCAGCGTGATACGTCTTCCGTCTCCGAGCGCTCGACCTACACTACTACTTCCACTATCGCAGACAGACCTCATCTCACAACAACGCTTAGAATCGCGCTCCCATGTTTCTCCTTCAGATTGTTACTATCGGTATCTGAACGCTTACACTGTGCAAAGAATAGCGTTAAGTTGACTATATTGTTTTCAGTGTAATGGAGAGTTCTGACACACTCCTTACATAGTCTCCCTGTCGGTTCTTTAAGAATTTGAACGGGGCTTATGTACAAATAGGACAAAAAGATCTAAAAAATCTTAATTATGAAACATATGTTTATATAAACATATAGGTTAGACAGGAAATATTGTTTTACAAACAATAGAGTGAAGCATTTCTTGCTTACCAAAAATGTTCAAATATCTAAACAAAATACATGAAGATGTAGAAGTTCTATTAATATTAGAAGGATTGTTCATAATTGGCTCAATTATCTTCTGACTATCTTAAGAGCCTTTTAAAATAAGTAATTAGGCGCACTGTAATATATGAAAAATTTCTACCTGTAAAGTTTAGAAAAACAACAAGAACATGTAGAGTGTCATTGTTTTGTAAGAAGGGAAAGTTCACTGCACAGGGGGTTTTGTATTGTTTTGCACTTGGCACACTTATACAAATATGAGAGGAGAAGCAACATTGTAAACTGTGTGTGGAGGTGTGTTTTGTGTCTATATCAGTAACACGTCAATGCAGAAACGTAGAGTGTAGTAGAATCATGCGGTTGTGTGTACAGTGTCTATCTCACTGACACCTTTACTTGGAGAAACTGCATTTTTGGTGACACAGCAGCTTGTATTGTTAAAGTCCTTTCATTGAGAAGCACTGTGTAATTGTGGCTCTAGAAGGCAATGCTCAACATTGGTTGTTGACTGCCATTCAAAAACAGGTATTTATTGCAGACATCCTTCATCATGACAGACCTTCTTGGTTGCTGCCATCCTTGGAAGTGACATCACTGTTGCAGACACCACATGTGCATTTGAATTTTGTAATTTGTTTGTGCCCTGGCAGATCCCAGTTGCTTGGTACTCCACAGGCAGAAAATACTTATCGTAACAACTTTACAAAATTTTTTAGATATTCCTGTAAAAATAAGTGGATATAGTCAAGTATGTAACTGCACATGCAATTTATATGGATGACAGTTTGTAAATTGTTTCATATGAGACAGAAATATATTGATATGATTGTAAAATTATTGAACATAAAACTCATATGTGTGGTAGTGTGAGAACTGTTTAATTACTAATTAATATCTCTGCTCATGAAGTTTATTAAGGTAAGCATATAAAGTATAAATCAAATACTAAGTAGTCCTGCACAGGCAGTATTTTCCTATAATATAAACATCAAAGAAAATGTGCTGCAATGAACAGTGTTACACACAAAATGACGCAAAAAATATTATATTGCATAATAAATGCTTTGTATATTGCAGCGTCATACACAAAATAGCACAAAATATTATATTGCATAACACATGCTTTGTGTATATGGTGAAAGGGTATGCTGTTTGAAGCAGCTATATGCAAGAACGCTAAAAAATATATTGGTCTGCAGAGGCAGCATTTAGTGCATATTCATTAAAAATCTTAACAACGACATATATCAGTGTTTTACTTAAGCAATCTTAATGTTTTAATAATCATATAATAAATAATATAGTTCCTTTCTAGCTGTTATTTGTATGATCAGAAGTGCACTTTTGTTGGGGAATGGAAGTACTGTCCTACCATCACCTAACTACCACAAAAAACACAGGAATCTATATTACACATAAACTGGATCCATCTTTCTACAGGATATGGATTGTAGTGAAGGGAATTGGTATAGTCAGCTTTTTCATTGTTGTATTCACTATGGAATACTGTTAAATATACTTTCTCTCTTGTATTTTCACCTGAAAAAAATGGATTAGTCCTTATACTAACAGTACTATAGATGTTACATAAAATTCTTATTTTCACATTCATGGTTTACGTTGCAGTGGGTGCTGGCACGTTTATAGTCGTCATTTTGGTTTCTAAAGGAAGAAATTCGTTAGTGTCTAAGTTAAAAGCAATAAGTTTTCTTCTTTTGGAGTGGCTATTCAGTTTCCTCTGACACATGCAAAAGATCATTAGTACAGGAAATATTTTTTTGTTTTTTTAATTAGCCCTTTGTGGTTCACTTGCTTTCATTTTATTATGATTTGCTTCCATCTCTGGCCCTTTCCTTTCTTGGTAGATTTCTATTATTATCTGAAAAGATTTCTGTAGTGGCATACTTATATGCATTGACTGACAATCACGAGCCTTACCCTGCAATTGCTTTTGCGCTGTGCTTGTGAATTTTACCTTGAATTCCATCTTCAAGCGTAGTTAAGCCAGGTAAATCTCTCCTGGGTATATAAATGAAATCTGGCCTTGAGTTTGGTAAGATCTGCCATCACCGACGTGAGGGCAGTATAATTCGTCTTCTGTCTTCGAGAGCTCTCGACCGACACTATTACTTCCACTTTCGCAGACAGACCTCGTCTCACAATAATACTTAGGACCGCGCTCCCACGTTTCGCCCTCAGATTGTTGCTATCGATATCTGAGTGCTCACACAAAACAAAGAATAGCGTTGACTATATTGTTTTCAGTGTAGTGGAGAGTTCTGACACACTCCTTACACGTTTTCAAGCTGGCTTTTCTGCGCATACGCAGGCAATAAAAATTTCCAACTACTAATGGCTTTTGCATTGCTCGAACTAAAGAGGTTAGATTGAGCAGAATATATGCTGAATTTATTCATTCAGTTTAATTTACTGTTTTCTTTTGCATAATGACAGGATATAAGAGACGCTGTGATGACTTACTTTAATTTAACTACAGAATGTGCAGTTTTTATTTTTAGTAGATGCTACATGAAGCTGAGAGAGCTGTTTATTCTTAGTTCTGTGGCTAAGTATTCTTTGCTTCATTTGTCATACGGAACGGCGGAAATCGATGATTTCAGTTGGTTGAACCATTAATATGCAGTCAGATCGAATATTTTTCGGTCGCAGCATGATATTTTTGCCGGGACATCTGGACGAGGGCGTGCTGTAAAGTAACGCCTCAGAACATCTTATGTGAGACCCCTTTAAGCTTTTTAAATACAACACACGTTATTAACAATTTTCATCTTTATTCTCTATGTCTACATATTTATTTCACAACACAGTGATATTGGCGTCTACCACATTTCTCCCATAGCGAGACCAATTTGTTGATACCATCTCTAGAATGTTTGGCTTTGTTAACGGAATAGTCTCACTTCTGCTTGCACCGCTACATCACTATCCAAGTGAAGTCCTCGAGGGTGTTCTTTGAGTTTTGAAATCATATGAAAGTCGGATGGATCATATCGGGACAGTATAGAAGACGGTCGATGACAGTAACCCAAGGCATCAGGTTGGTGAAGACGTCCCACCGCTCCTGTGTGGTCTGGCACTATAATTCTGATGGAGAGAATACTCCGTGTGTGGACGATGTCTTCGAATCCGAAATCCGATTGCAGCACGCTGTTTCTCACGCACCGACGCAGTTATGTTACACACAGCCATGTTACACGTTGTGGTTCGGAGCCTTCTAGCAGCAGAGGCCTGCAGATATGTAGACATGAAGATGTAGAATATCAGTAACGATTGTTTTATTTAAAACACTTTAATAGGTTTCACACAAAAAATGGTAGCCATTACTTTTTAGCCTGCCCTCGTAATGTGGGAGAATTTTTATGTTAGGGCCATAACAGGCTGAAAGAACTTTTCAATTTTTAGGATACTCTCGAGACCAATACCAGGCGAGGTGGCGCAGTGGTTAGCACACTAGACTCCCCATTCAGGAGGACAGGGCTTAAAACCCGCGTCCGGTCATCCTGATTTAGGTTTTCCGTGATTTCGCTAAATCGCTTCAGACAAATGCCGGGAAGGCTCCTTCTAAAGGGAACGGCCGATTTAGTTCCCTATCCTTTCCTTATCCTATGGGACCGATCACGTTGCTGTTTCGTCCTCTCCCCCAAATCAACAACCAACCAATAATCGGGAACTAATTGTTGAGTTTTTTTCAATTAAACTCAATCATTCAGTATAATAGCAGAAACCTCAGGGATATCACAAGAAAAAAAACAGTGATCTTGTTACATAATTATATACGAGGGTCGTTCAATGAGTAATGGTCCCCATTTTTTTCTCAGAACATATTTATTGTTAAGAGTCAGGATTTGGTGACAACATGCGTAACATGTCTTGTCCATGTCCTATTTTTCTAAATAGTCTCCATCACGTTCTGTGGCCGTTATGGAAGAGCATGTATTCCCTGCTGGTAAAAGCTCTTTTCCCGTAGGCGTCGCCATGTTTTAACTGCATGACTGACCCTCTCTTTCTCTTCAAAGTTTGTTACCCATAGATAATATTTAAGTGGCCCAAAGAGGTGGAAGTCCGACGGTGCCAGGTCTGGACAGTGTGGTGGATGAGGCAGATGCGTCTGGACTGTAGGGTGGATGAGGCAATGATGTCCAACCCAATTTGGCGATGTGTTCCCGGGTTCTCAGACTTCTGTGTGGGCATGCTTTATCGTGTTGGAGCAAGACTTCTGCTGGATACTTGTCCGATTGAATACGTCGGACACGGTTCTTCAGTTTATTCTGAGTCTTCACGTATGCTTCTGAATTGATGGCATCACGTCGACGAGAATGACGCCATCACAATCCCAGAAGACTGCCACCATGACTTTTGCAGCAGAGGGGGTTGTCTTGAATTTCTTCTTTTGTGGTGAATGAGGATGATGCCACTCCATGGACTGCCTTTCTGTTTGTGGCGCAAAGTGGTGGACCCAGCTTTCATCTCCCGTAACGATCTGTGACAGAAAGGCCTCTCCGTCGGTCTCAAAACGCTCCAGCAATTCAGATGAAATGGCGCCTTTCTTTGAATCTTGTGGTCCGCTGTGAGCATTCATGTAACCCATAGTGAGCATCTCTTTGAATATCCGAGAGTCTCGATCATTGAAAACGCACTTCCAATCCTGACCGACAACTGCAGAGTCAATTGTCGAGTTGTGATGCACCAATCGGCACGAATAATGTCATCCGCACGATTCAGCAGGTCTAGCTAGGGCAGTGGCTGTGACGGGACGTCCCGAGTGTGGTTGATCGAGGAACTCTGTTTCTGAATTTCCTGAGGCTGTAAGTTTCTGTTCCATCACCCAACTGTACTCCTATCACCTGCAGCATCGCCATACACCGCACTCAAACGTTTATGGATGTTCACCACGGTTTCTTTTTCTGCACACAAGAATTCAATAACAGCACGCTGCTTATAACACGAGTCGTATGTAGACGCCATTTTGACGCTGCGCTACGGCTCTGCCATCTGCCAGAACGGTTCGGAACTTCACCGGCGCACAGAATAAATATCAAATGTGAAGCACCAACAAGGACGTTCGTTTATGTATGTATATTAATGGCAGTTTAGGAAAACGTAGGGCATTACTTATTGAACGACTGCATATTAATGGCCCAACTAACTGCAACCATTAATGTCTGTCGCCTGGATCAACAGTGAAACAAAGAATACATAGTCACATAACTAAGAATAAACAGCTCTCCCATCTTCACATAGTAATGACTAATTAAAAGAAATGCATATTCTGTAATTAATTGAAAGTAAGTCCTCACACGATCACTTATATCCTGTTGTCATGTAAAAGAAAACAGTGAATTAATCTGAATAAATGAATTCAGCATATCTTCTGCACAAAAGAATACACATAACGAAAACCACAGCACATGCGTTGAAGTCAATATAACCTCTTTAGATCGAGCAAAGTAAAAACCAATAGTAGTTCCAAATTTTTATTGCCTACGCATGTGTAGAAAAAGACAGCTTGCAAACATTGTCGGACGTTTAATGTAGAATATCAACAACCGTTGTTTTATTTAAAAAGCTTTAACAGTTTTCATACAAAAAAATCGTAAGCATTACTTTTCTGCTCGCCCTCGTAATATGAGAGAACTTTTACGTTAGGACGACAACAGGCTGAAAGAACTTTGCAATCTTTACGATACTCTCGGAAACTAATGGTTGAGTTTTTTCAAATAAACTCAATCATTCAGTCTAATATCAGGAACCTCACGGACGTCACAAGAGGAAATAGTGATCTTGTTATCAACAAAATATTACAAATAACATTAAGTGAATTAATTATATATACACTACTGGCCATTAAAATTGCTACACCAAGAAGAAATGCAGATAATAAATGGGTATTCATTGGACAAGTATATTATACTAGAACTGACATGTGATTACATTTTCACGCAATTTGGGTGCATAGATCCTGAGAAATCAGTACCCAGAACAACCACCTTTGGCCGTAATAACGGCCTTGATACGCATGGGCATTGAGTCAAACAGAGCTTTGATGGCCTGTACAGGTACAGCTGCCCATGCAGCTTCAACACGATACCACAGTTCATCAAGCGTAGTGACTGGCGTATTGTGACGAGCCAGTTGCTCGGCCACCATTGATCAGACGTTTTCAATTGGTGAGAGATCTGGAGAATGTGCTGGCCAGGGCAGCAGTCGAACATCTTCTGTATCCAGAAAGGCCCGTACAGAACCTGAAACATGCGGTCGTGCATTATCCTGCTGAAATGTAGGGTTTCGCAGGGATCGAATGAAGGGTAGAGCCACGGGTCCTAACACATCTGAAATGTAACGTCCACTGTTCAAAGTGCTGTCAATGCGAACAAGAGGTGACCGAGACGTGCAACCAATGGCACCCCATACCATCACGCTGGGTGATACGCCAGTATTGCGATGACGAATACACGCTTCCAATGTGCGTTGACCGCGATGTCACCAAACACGGATGCGACCATCATGATGCTGTAAACAGAACCTGGATTCATCCGAAAAAATGACGTTTTGGCATTCGTGCACCCAGGTTCGTCGTTGAGTACACCATCGCAGGCTCTCCTGTCTGTGATGCAGCGTCAAGGGTAACCGCAGCCATGGTCTCCGAGTCCATGCTGCTGCAAACGTCGTCGAACTGTTTGAGCAGATGGTTGTTGTCTTGCAAACGTCTCCGTCTGTTGACTCAGTGATCGAGACGTGGCTGCACGATCCGTTACAGCCATGCGGATAAGATGCCTGTCATCTCGACTGCTAGTGATACGAGGCCGTTGGGATCCAGCACGGCGTTCCGTATGACCCTCCTGAACCCACCGATTCCATATTCTGCTAACAGTCATTGGATCTCGACCAACGCGACCAGTAATGTCGCGATACGATAAACCGCAAGCGTGATAGGCTACAGTCCGACCTTTACCTAAGTCGGAAATGTGATGGTACGCATTTATCCTCCTTACACGAGGCATCACAACAATGTTTCACCAGGCATCGCCGGTCAACTACTGTTTGTGTATGAGAAATCGGTTAGAAACTTTCCTCATGTCAGCGCGTTGTAGGTGTCGCCACCGCCGCCAGCCTTGTGTGAATGCTCTGAAAAGCTAATCATTTGCATATCACAGCATCTTCTTCCTGTCGGTTAAATTTCGGGTCTGTAACGCATCATCTTCATGGTGTAGCAATTGTAATAGCAGTAGTATACATATATCATTCACTTCATGTTGCTGCCCTGCTACTGAATGCAAAATAAAGGTATGAACTCATAGCTTCTTTAAGATCTGGTTTAGATTCCACAGGTGCTATGAGTTTATATCTTTGCTTTGCATTCGGTAGCAGGGCAGCAGCATGAGTTGGGAACAGCCGAACTCAGTCAGCCTTTTAGCCCTTCGCAAACTGCACCCACTTTGGCCCCATTCTGTCGCACAGGTCAGATAATTACGTGCTCTGTGTTCGCTGCCGAGCAGAGCTAGTCTTTAATCTCATCCGTCCCGCCAGTCACAGCGAGTGAGCCCTGCGTTGCTCTACAGAACGGGGTTTAAAGCGAGCCGCCCACTCCGTTCCATTCGTGTGGGTGGTGCATTCAGTTTGCAGGGTGGGCTTGAAGCCGTCCGCCCAGGCGATTTTAACCTGTCGCACTCACGGTTCAGTATTAATGACCACCAAAAAACGAACACTGCCAAACTTCCGTCTGGGACAGAGTCAATGGAAGCCAGAGATCCATAGATTCCGTCACATCGTGATGGTAACGTTATCTTAGCGAATCTATGTACTTTTTCGGTGCTGTGTATGCAGGTATCACGAATGCGCATATGAACTGTTGCGAACAGGATGATGCGCGAAACGCCGTCAGATGCCGTATCTTTAGCGGGAAATAACGAGTACACATTCTCGCAATCGAGTTGAGCGATAGTGTGGGCACGATGAAACGCCTGTCGATAGTACCAAGTACTTCTTTATAATTTTAACTTCATTACAAGTCATTAAAAATGAAAATGATTACTTGAAAAATAACCTCCTCTCTACGAAGATGGGATACCGGTTTATACAGGGTGAACATTATTAAAGCCAACAGCTTTGCGCAGTGCTAATACAGGTTGCCGTCAGATCACCGAAGTTAAGTGCTGTCGGGCTTGGCTAGCACTTGTGTGATACTTCTCGCTGTGGCTGCCAGTATTTTATTTTGCTACGAGGGTCACTCCAAACGAAATGCACACTGTTTTTTTTAAAAAACTGTCTTTTATTCTACATGTTTGAAAGTTTTACAGTGTATAGATACATTCTTTATGAACAATATTTTCATTTCTCCGCGTAATTTCCATCCATCTCAACTGCCTTACGCCAGCTTGGAACCTGAGCCTATATACCCGCACGGTAAAACTCCGGACCAACCTGTTGGAGCCACTGTTTGGGAGCGTGCACAAGTGAGTCATAATCTTCAAACCTTGTTCCACGAAGAAAGTCTTTCAGTTTCCCAAAGAGATGATAGTCACATGGAGCCAGGTCAGGACTGTAAGGCAGGTGTTTCCGTGTTGTCCATCCGAGTTTTGTGATCGCTTCCATGGTTTTTTGACTGACACATGGCCGTGCATTGTCGTGCAACAGCAAAACATCCTGCTTTTGCCGATGTGGTCGAACACGACTCAGTCGAGCTTGAAGTTTCTACAGTTTCGTCACATATGCATCAGAATTTATAGTGGTTCCACTTGGCATGATGTCCACAAGCAAGAGTCCTTCGGAATTGAAAAACACCGTAGCCATAACTTTTTCGGCAGAAGGTGTGGTTTTGAATTTTTTTTTCTTGGTGAATTTGCATGATGCCACTCCATTGATTGCCTCTTCATCTCTGGTGAAAAATGATGGAGCCATGTTTCATCACCTGTCACAATTCTTCCAATAAATTCATCTCCACCATTCTCGTACTGTTGCAAAAGTTCGCTGCATACCGTTTTTCTTGTTTCTTTGTGAGCCACTGCCAACATCCTGGTAACCCACCAGACACAAATCTTTTTTAACGCCAACACTTATAGTATTCTGCAAACACTTCCTTCCCCTATCCAAACGTAGCGTGACAATTCGTTCACTGTGATGCGTCTGTCAGCAGTCACCAATTTGTTAACTCTGTGCACATTGTCTGCAGTGTGTGCAGTACGAGGCCTATCGCTGCGAGGACAATCCTCAATATTGCCGTGCCCACTTTCATCACGTAACCTGCTTGCCCAACGACTAACTCTACTGTGATCGACAGCAGCATCTCCATACACCTTTTCCAACATCTCGTGGATGCTTCCCACTGTCTCGTTTTCACAGCACAGAAATTCTATGACAGCACGTTTCTGACAAGTGTAGCAGCCATCTTGAAGACATGCTGTGACAGCGCCACTCACGGGAACAGGTTGAACTAAGTTCGAAAACAAGCGGGAAGGATGTATCTACACACTGTGAAACTTTCACACGTGCAGAATGAAAACTGTATTTTTACAAAAATAGTGTGCATTTCTTTTGGAGTGACCCTCGTAGAAGCTCGCCTTGATGCAGCTTGATACGCGTGAAGTGGCATGTGGTACAAAAGTGGGGTGGGGTACAAGCGACAGATAATACAGTGTGTACCGTTCCCGTGGGAGAGCTCGCGAATTGTACTGAAATTTCATCTGGTTGGCCGGCACATTCGTGTGCTGGGCGCCAAAACGTCTAAATTCTCTTATTAATTTTTTTTCTTCTTCTTCTTCGCGGATGGATCACTTAGGACCACGCGTAATCAACATTTGTTGGCCTTCCTTTTCGCCCAGTATTTCTTCATACGCAACGAAAGGGCTAGTTTTCGTTGCGCAGAGACTCTTCTTGTTGTAAACTTTTTTTGAGAACTGAAACGCCGTCTCCATTTTCTGGACTCTTGAGCTGACAGATTTATTTTCATTACAATTTTCTGCAATCTGTTCACCTAAATATTTAAATTATTTTACTCGAGAGATGTAGTTATTACCTATTTTGAGATCAGAAGGTGCATCTTTGATGTCACTCATAAATTTTGTTTTTTCAAATGAAATTTCTAATCCTATTTTTGCTGCCTGCTCTTGTAATAATTCTAGCTGTTTCTGTGCATCGGTAATGTCTTGGACGTTCAGTGCCATGTCGTCAGCAAATGCTAAACAGTCTAATTCTATGGCCTTACGTTTTTGTTCCAGTCTGTGTGCTGGTGCACCTGCTTTTCTCCATTCTCGAACAACTTTTTCTAGAGCACAATTGAAGAGCACTGGGGACAGTCCATGCCCTTGTCGTATTCCTGTGTCTATTTCAAATTCTGTGCTCAATTCTCCCATAAATTTTACTTTGGATTTGGTCTCCGTGAGTGTTTCTTTTATGATGTTTGTTGTCTTTTGACCTAGTCCAAATTCTGCTAACACTTCAAAAATGAAGTCTCGGTCTATAGTGTCATATGCTTTTTTAAAGTCGACAAACGTGATGACATAACTTTTGTTTGAAGTACTATGCAAATATTTCATCGAGTTTTTCAAGTTAAGGATTTGTTCTACGCATGATCGACCTTTTCCGAATCCACATGGGTATTCGTCTAGTTTTGAATCCAGCTGAAGTTCTGCTCGGTTTAGGAGGGATTTAGACAGAATTTTGTATGTTATTGACAATAAAGAGATTCCACGATAGTTGTTGGAGTCTGTTTTACTTCCTTTTTTGTACAGAGGATGTATGATTGCTGTTTTCCAATCTCTGTGGATTTAATCAGTTTTCCAGATTTCATCTATAATTTCTTTGAATTTTGCAACAAGATTTTCTCCTGCATTTTTCCATAATTCTGCGATGATTTGGTCTTCTCCTGATGCTTTGTTATTTTTCAGTGACTTAATTATCTCTTTCATCTCTCGTAAATTTGGTGGCTTTGAGTCTGGGTTTTGTTGTATATGACGGAACCCAAATTTTTCTGCATGCTTTCCACAATTCAGTAATTTAGAAAAGTATTTTGCAAGAATTTCACAGTTTTCGGTGTTGGTAAGGGCAATTTCCCCATCTTCATTTTTGAATTGGAGTGATGGACGAGAGTACTTTGTTAATTTTTGTTTGAATACTCTGTAGAAATTTCGGGGATTTTTTTTTTTAAATCATCTTCCATGCCTTGCAATTTTTTTTCTTCGTGCGTTTTACTGACTGTTCGTATTGTTTTTGTGACTTTTTCTGGTATCTTTGAGATCTTCCAGACCACTTGCGGTTTTTCAACCGTGGGATTTGACCCACTGGGGTAATTTGTCTTTGAAGGTGCTGTATCCATGTTGATTTATTAGGACTGGGTTTGTGACTGAAATTGTGATTTCAGTCTGGTTAAGTTCAGAGTTCTACTTCTGAGTTTTATAGATCAGCCGCCACTAACATGTGGAACAGACGTTGGAGGGGTACCGCCATTAACCTGTGGAACCGTCGTGCCCTTTGTCCAAATAACCGTGGACGATAGCTTTTATAGTATCCCAAAAAGCAAGGTTGCCTCTTCCGCCAGTTCCGCCGTACCGATGATCTTCATCTCCGCCTTCACTGCCTTTGAGGCCTTCCCCATATCCCTGGCAAGGGGCCCTCACGAGGTACCATCACCTGGGCTAGGAGAACCAAGGCTCTTTTACGAGGTGTTACTCCTCCCCCTCCTCCTTATTCAACCGGGCTTGGGACTGGCTACGGCTGAGTTCTCTTATTAATTATTTATATACTTTTCATTGTATTTTACCCAGTTTTCAGCATGACAGTCTTTCATGGTTACGCTACGAGTCTACCATTTTTGTTTTTTAAATTTCACTAGTTTTGAGGAACGTAAGAGTCATGATATTGCAACTGAAGTGCTTCGGACACCTTCGGGTCGCTTCGGCGCGTCTGCGAGACGACGTACTTCGGCTGCGATCGTCACTCTGTTTCGGACGTTCTGGAGAGCCGGACGCGTAACTCTGTTTCGGTTGTTCTGGAGGGACGGACATGTCGTACTCTATATCAGAAGTTGTCAGAAAAGTTACCATACTATTAAGAAAGCTATGTCGAGTGTTCTAAAAGACAGTGTGACATTTGTGATTATTTAAAATATAAGGAAACGTGAAACATCAATGAGAAGTGTCGCCTACCATCATTGTCAGTTCTACAGATTTTGCCCTCTGTAGATACTGAGACAAACCTGGGCAAGTGGCATTCCATAAAAAGCACAATCACAGTTTCAAGTCGACTGCATAGCAGTCTCCGCCGAGTGAGATCCCACTACCGACTAGCTATTTTATGCGCTGGGGACACAACTTTAGAAGACGTCAGGTTGGTGGAATGAACGGTTAGAGACTCTTATTAAATCTCTCCAGATCTCTCGAGCTTCCAGATCTGACTTCTAAAGGACACATAATTTATACTTGTTTGGGTCACCGGCTGTGCCTGCGAAGGGGGTTGCACTCAGCCCTTGTGAGGCCATTTGGGGAGCTGCCTCACTGAGAAGTAGCACCACCGGTCACGAAAACTGACAATAGCCGGGAAAGCGGTGTGCTGATCACATGTCCCTATGTATCCGTATCCGTTGACGCCTAAGGGCTGAGGATGACACGGCAGCCGGTCCGTACCGTTGGGCTCCAAGGCCTGTTTGACGGTGCTTTTTCGTTTGTATTTTTTTGAACATTAATATAACCGATAAACTGCATTGACTGATTCCTGATAGGAAATGGAGGAGAAAAGGCCCTATGAACATGTGTCCAGAAATGGATGGTGTGCGTGCAACAACAAATCGGCCTGGAACACAGTATGGAGTTGCATCGCATCCATGTCATAACAGATGTTCAAAGTGGCCTCCTTGGGATTGCAAGTTATAAGGATAGTAGTGGTTGTTATGCAGGATAAACATAACCGTACTGTGGTTTACACCACGTTGGCGGATCCCTTGCTTGGAGCTTATATTAGGGTTTGTCTCAATATCATGGAGAACCCGTTGCTCCAAATCTGGTGTACGCACAGTTCGCCGTTTCCCAGCACGTTCGTCTGTCTGAAAGGACCCGTGATCACACAAACCCCCAAAATGGGGTTCAAATGTTTTGTGATGTGGTTGGTGTTTGTTGAGGGTACTTGTTTTAGTATAGCCATGCTGCCTCTAGGCCTCTGCCACACGCTTGACCGTACAGAAATGCCATCTCGGTTTGTTCCCGGCATGAATAACCGAACATTCTGCTGCTTACAGTGATGATGACGAGGTCCCATGCTCTGAGGAGCGTAGGGGACGATGCGGGAGATTTGTACCGCCTACTAGGGAAGGTCCTAGCGGAGTTGGTTTGCCATTGCCTTCCTCCGATCGTAATGGGGATGAATGATGATGATGATGAAGACGACACAACAACACCCAGTCATCTCGAGGCGCGGAAAATCCTGAACCCAGAACTCTGTGCGCGGGAAGCGAGAGCGCTACCGCAAGACCACGACCTGCGGACGTTCCTTACAGTACTCTGCGTTTATCACACAGCCTACAGCATATATGGAACACACGGCACGTGGTCAGAGGAACCGTCATTCGTCAGCTCCATCTGCCGGAGCAACGATGTATTTCTGGACACACGCTCATAGGACCGTTTTTCCTCCGTTTCCAGTCAGGAATCCGTCCCTGCAGTTTGTCGGTTTTATTAATGTTCACCCTGTATATGTTGATAATCTGCTATGTTTATGGACGGTTACTATCAGACAACTTCAAACACTCCTGAAGCAGATAAGTTCTAAGCGCAACATTGTCTAATTCACAAATGAGTTGTGTGTAATACCATAAATTACTTCGACCTAATCGTAGATATCAGTGACCAGTCATACTTTCGAAATTTACAGGAAGCTTACCATCACTGACATCGTTATACTTGCCAGTTCTCAGCACCCACAAACACGTTGCCTTTCATTCAATGATACATCACCTAATATCTGTTCCCGTGAGTGATGACAACTTCCAAACTGAATTAAATATTATCAAACAAATAGCAGCAAGCAAATGGCCTTTGTGGACCCCATAATACATAAAAAATAAAAACAGTAGTTCTCCTCTCTTCTATACCCTGTGCTCGACCCACCACCTCAAGACTTTAATCAGTCCGGAACCGCGCGACTGCTACGGTCGCAGGTTCGAATCCTGCCTCGGGCATGGATGTGTGTGATGTCCTTAGGTTAGTTAGGTTTAAGTAGTTCTAAGTTCTAGGGGACTGATGACCACAGATGTTAAGTCCCATAGTGCTCAGAGCCATTTGAACCATTTTTCAAGACCTTAATAAATGAAGCGCGGTTCCATACTCTCCGAATGTGACCAGGCAGTTTGAATAAGGAAATGTAAAACATTATTTCATGTGCAAACCACCATTAGACGCTTTCTCCCCAGTAGAAAAGAAACGACTTCGGATTTGGAAAATAGTGGAATATACTAAATCACTTGCAACTGTGGGAAATTTTTTACAGGCCTACGTGGCAGGGCAGTATCCACCGGCTTAAAAAAAGACCGTACAAGTTGGAGATTTACACAAGAAGACTCTACTTTAGCAGACCAACTGCTTAAAGAAGGCCAAGAAAGCCACAGTTACAAGGTGCAACATGAAGTCTCACATGACATACACAAAAAAGGAAGATGAACTACCTCAAAATAATGAAAATTAATAAATATAAATAAACATAGCTGAATTGTGTAATTCAATATGTAATTTGTCAAAAATGGTCATTGAAGTAATTCTACATTAAGCCAATGATCGATACCATCTTTCCCTTATCATCATGTTTATCTTCACATTATTATCTTTGGAATAAGTAATGTACTTGAAAATGGGCTTATAACCCGAAACCTAGGTTGTGCAGTAACCATAACAAAATTTGTGAAACAAGGCAAAAAACAGTGTTTCTTTAGTTAATGCACAATGTCTCACCAAGAACCCACAGTTGATTCAATTAAAATTAATTAACTTAGTACCAAATGATCTTTCTTTCAGTTACTGTAGTTTCATTTGTACTTTTAAAATTTTGCTTTTTATGATTAAAGGTGTTTTATTTACCTGTTTAGTCTCACTTGTTATATTGTGCCTGTTTGTAATATAGAATGATTTAAGGGTAAAATATATCTTGTTCAGTCACCACATCGGAAGTTGTCACCAAATTTTACTATACAGGGCGTCCAAGAAATGTTGCTACAAACTCCGAGGGATGTGCAGGGTGTCTTGAGGAACAAATGAGAGCAGGAACCCGTGTCCAGAAACGTCATCCAATGACACTACATGAAGGGCTTATTTCAATAGTGGTACAAGTCCATTTTTGTTCATTTTAAGTACGGAGTCCTAAAGTTAAATGAGTGCTGAAAATTCTGCAATTGAGATACCAGAAATATTCAAGCATATGGCTTCTTGCTATAGATGAACCTTTCTTTCTGTTTGTTTCGATCATTAACGCCAGAAGCACTATAATCAGAAAAGTGGAGGTAATGGACTTGTACCACTATTGAAATAAGTCCATCACATACCATTGCAGTTAATAGGTGCTGGCGCCTGCCACTAGGCCACCTCTCCGGCAGCAAACGTGACTTTGTGCGCTGGCGGACCACTGGCGAAATATCTCACAAAGTAGTTTGTTATTCAGTGATAGTAACTGATTGCCATGATTGATGGCGGAGAAGATGGAGCTAGCTGCTGCGTATAAAGGCCTTTTCTCCTATGAATGTGATGCTCTGTTGTCTTGGTGGATGACGGTTTCTGACAAGGGTTTCCATCTGCAGTTTATTTTTCTCTTGTATACTGAAGAACATTGGAGATTTTTAGAGGGTCCCTGGAGAAAAACAAACTGGTGATGGAAATCCGTGTCCAGAAACGTCATCCACTCAGACAACAAAGAATCGCATTCATAAGAGACAATGCATTTGTACACAGAAAGTAGCTCCACCTTCTCCACTGGCGATCGTGGCAATCAGTCGCGATCACTGAATAACAAACAACATTGCGAGGCGGGCTGTCTACGGTCCGTCAGCATACAAAGTAACGTTTGCTGCCGAAGGGGTAGCCTACTGGAAGGCGCTGGTGTCTATAACTTAGACGCCCAGTAGCGTCGTTGGACACGGGTTCCTATCCTCGATTTGTTCCTTAAGACAACCTCTACAGCCTCTCGAAGACTGTCGCAACATTTCAGGGACACAATGCATATTCTTCAATTTATTTTTCCTCTGCAAACAATTGTTGTAATTTGTCATGCAGTTCATTATTTAATTTGTCATATATTTTATGGAACCTAAATATTGTTAATCGAGTTCTTAATGGAATAATGCCTCTCGTTTAAGTTCTAAATCAAACATTAACAATCGTCATGTTTTGAAACAGAGAGAGTCTGTAATAGTACTGTTTTAAAATATTTGGCTCTGCAAAAATTCCACAGCGACATACACTGAAATAGCCAAAGGAACTGGTGCACCAGCCTAATATCATGTAGGGCCCCTGCGAGCACGCAGAAGTGCAGCAACACGACGTGGCATGTGTTCGACCAGTGTCTGATGTAGTGCTGGAGGGCCGCGCGGAGTGGCCGCGCGGTTAGAGGCGCCATGTCACGGATTGCGCGACCCCTTCCGCCTAAGGTTCGAGTCCTTCCTCGGCCACAGGTGTGTGTATGTTGTTCTTAGCATAAGTTAGTTTAAGTAGTGTGTAATTATAGGAACCGATGACCTCAGGAGTTTGGTCCCTTAGGAATTCACACACAGTTCAACATTTTTGAGTACTGGAGGGAACTGACACCATGAATCCTGCAGGCCTGTCCATAAATCCGTAAGAGTACGAGGGGGTGGAGATCTCTTCTGAACAGCACGTTGCAAGGCACCCCAGATATGCTCAATAATGCTCATATCTGGGGAGACTGAAGGCCAGCGGAAATGATTAAACTTAAAAGAGTGTTCCTGGACCCACTCTATAGCAATTCTGGCCGTGTGGGGTGTCGCATTGTCCCGCACGAATTGTCGAAATCCGTCGGAAAGCACAATGAACATGAATGGATGCAGGTGATCAGACAGGATGCTTACGTACGTCTCACCTGTCAGAGTCGTGTCTAGACGTATCAGAAGTCCCATATCACTCAAACAGCACACGCCCCCACATCGTTACAGAGATTCCTCCAGCTTGAACAGGCCCCAGCTCACATACATGTCGGGGATTTGATATTGTACCAGATTCCTAATTTTCACGGTACGCTCGTGAAATGGTCGTACGGGAAAATCGCCACTTCATCGCTACTTCGGAGATGCTGTGTCCTACCGCTCGTGCGCTGAGTACAACACCACGTTCAGACTCACTTAAATCTTGATAACCTGCCATTGTAGCAGCAGTAGCCGATATAACAATTGCGCCAAACACCTGTGGTCTTACGTAGGCGTTGCCGACCGCAGAGCCTTATTCTGCCTGTTTACGTGTCTATATTTGAATACGCATGCCTATGCCAGTTTCTTTGGCGCGTCAGTGTAAATTTATCTTTGTACCCGACGATTGGCTAACACACGAAAATCGGTTTGTAAAATAATAAATCCAGTGTCGCATTTGTTCCAATCATAATGTTTAAAATATTCGACCACGAACTGTTGGAACAGTCAATGAAATCAAATTAATAGCTGCGCCAAGCTGAGCTTCTGTACTTCATCTGCCACATGGATTAATCGCTTAGCTACAATTCGGAACTATCTGATATAGTGTATCTGTGCTGTAAAAGATAAATTCTGCTATCTCCTAGTAAAATTATTTTCTTATTGAAATACAATCGGTTTCACAACCTGAAGTCGCGTTATCAGCTGTAACAACGTAACAGATGATAGGAATACCTGGCTTTAGGTCACGAAACCGGTTGTGTTTCCATAAAGCAATTTAACAGCTATTAGCGGAATTCTTCTTACCATCATGCCTCTCAAAAGCTGCAGATGCTCGGAGTATAAAATACTTTGTTTCAAACAAAATGTGATCAAGTTTGGCTGCCTTTTCCCAAATACTTGAGGAGCAGTTTACTCAGAATGTGTAACTTCTGCTCATTAAAATCGCAGCACCATGATGACAGCATGTAACAAATGTCAAATGAAATGTTCTACATGCTTTGATAACCATATAACTGACACTTCAATTCAGACGTGCTAGGTGGGAGTAACGTTTTCTACACACTGTATACGGAGGAAGATTACATTGAGGTTTTCTCATTCAGAAATCACATTTGAATACTTCTTGTGGATTGTCGAGAGCGTCACGCATTTTGAGTCGGGAAATGGGCTTGCTCGCAGTACATCTACATCTACATGTTTACTCTTCAATTCACAATGAAGCTCTTGGCAAAGGGTTCTTTGAACCACCTTCAAGCATTTTCTCTACAGCGCCACTCTCGAACGGCGCTCCGGAAAAACGAGCATTTAAATCTTTCCGTGTAAGCTCTGTTTTCTCATATTTTATTACAATGATGGTTTCTCCTGTGTAGGTGGACACCAACAAAATATTTTCTCAATCGTAGGAAAAATTTGGTGACTGAAATTTTTAAGAATATCCTGCCACCACGAAAATCACCTTCGTAAAATGATTGCCACTCCAGTTCGGGAGAGACTGATGACACTGTAGTTTGGTCCCTTTATCTCTCAAAGCCAGTTCGGGCATCATATCATCATATCTGTGACACACTCTCCATTGTTTCACGATAGTACAAAACGAGCTGCTCTTCTTTGGACTTTTTCAGTGTTCTCTGACAGTCCCATCTGATGCGGATCCCACAGCGCCCAGTAACACTCCTGAAGAGGGCGGACAAGTGTGGTGTAAGCAGTCTGTTTTCCAGACGTGTTGCACTTTCTAAGTGTTCTGCCAGTAAATCGCAGTCTTTGAATTGATTTCCCCAGAAAATGTGATTGTTCCAGTTTAAATTATTCGTAATTGTAATCCCTAAGTATTTAGTTGAATTTACAGCCTTTGAATTTGAATTATTTATCGTGTAACCGAAATTCAGCGGATTTCTTTTAGTACTCACATGGATGACTTCACACTTATCATTACTGAGAGTGAATTACCTCATCTTGCACCATACAGGTATGTATGCAGATATGTATAAATCATTTTACAAATGATTTTGATCATCTGATGACTTTACAAGTCCGTAAATGACAGCATCATCTGCAAACAATCTAAGTGGGCTGCTCCGATATTCTCCTATGTCGTTTATGTAGATCAGAAACGGCAGGGGGCGTACAACACTTCCTTGGGGAACGCCAGAAATTACTTCTGTTTTACTCGTTGACTTTCCATCACATGCTACGAACTCTGACGTTTCTGATAGGAAATCACGAATCCAGTGGCACAGCTGAGACGATGTTCCATAGGCAATCAATCTGATTAGAAGTCCCTTGTGAGGAACGGCGTCAAAAGCCTTCCGGAAATCTAAAAATATGGAAATAATTTGACATATCCTTTCGGTAGCACTCATTACTTCGTGAGAGTAAAGTAGGTGTGTTCCACAAGAATGATATTTTCTGTCTCCGTGTTGGCTATTTGCCAATAAATCGTTTTCTTCGAGGTAATTCAGAATATTCGAAAACAGCATACGTTCAAAAATTCTACTGCAAATCGCCATTAGTGATATAGGTGTGTAATTCACAAAATTAAACCTATTTCCTTTCTTGGGTATTGGTGAGTCTTTTGCAACTCTCCTATCTTTGGGTATGGATTTTTGTCCCAGTGAGTGATTGTACGTGACTGATAAATATGGAGCTATTCTATCAGCGTACTCTGAAAGGAACGTGACTGGTACACAATTTGGACTGGAGGCATTGCCTTTATTAAGTGATTTAAGCTACTTCGCTACACCGAAGATATCTTCCTCTAAGTTACTCAAGTTGGCAGATGTTGTAGATTCGAATTCTGGAATATTTACTTCGTCTTCTTTGGTGAAGAAATTTTGGAAAACTGACTTTAGTAACTCTGCTTTAGTGGCATTTTCATCAGTGACATCACCACTGTTATCGCGCAGTGGAGTTACTACACACATCAAATAAAGTTTTGTGTCACCCTGGTTCCCAGACTCCTGAAGATAGACGTTGACTGTGCATATTGCATCACAGACACGGTCCCTTTGACTGTTGAGCGATGTCACTATACCCGCCCAAAGATATAAACAACCATGCATGAGCAGCACCTACTAGACGGAGGGCGTCCGACAGACGATCAGTTCCAGTTATTCCACCAGGAAGAAGGTACACGTCTCGTGTTATCTGTAATTCAACCGTGCCTAGACGGTCAATACTGCGGTTCGATAGCGTCCACATTGCTACTTTGTGCCAGGAAGGGCTCTCAAAAAGGGAAGTGTCGAGGCGTCTCGGAGTGAACCAAATCGATGTTGTTCGGACATCGAGGAGATACAGAAAGATAGGAACTGTCCATGACATGCCGGCTCAGGCCGCCCAAGGGCTACTACTGTAGTGGATGACCGCTACCTACGGATTATGGCTCGGAGGAACCCTGACAGCAACACCACCATGTTTAATAACGGTTTTCGTGCAGCCACAAGACGTCGTGTTACGAGTGAAACTGTGCGCAATAGGCTGCATGATGCGCAACTTCACTCCCGACGTCCATGGTGAGGTCCATCTTGGCAACCACGACACCATGCAGCGCGGTACAGGTGGGCCCAACAACATGCCGAATGGGCCGCTCAGGAATGGCATCACATTATCTTCACGGATGAGTGTCGCATATGCCTTCAACCAGACTATCGTCGGAGACGTGTTTGGAGGCTACCTGGTCAGGCTGAACGCCTTAGACACACTGTCCAGCGAGTGCTGTAAGGTGGAGGTTCCCTGCTGTTTTAGGGTGGCATTATGTGGGACCGACGTACACCGCTGGTGGTCATGGAAGACGCCGTAACGGCTGTACGTACGATACGTGAATACCGTTCTCCGACCGGTAGTGCAACCATATCGGCAGCATATTGGTGAGGCATTCGTCTTTCTGGACGACAATTCGCGCCCCCATCGTGCAAATCTTGTGAATTACTTCCTTCAGGATAACGACATCGCTCGATTACAGTGGCCAGCATGTTCTGCAGACATGAACCCTATCGACCATGCCTGGGATAGATTGAAAAGGGCTGTTTACGGATGACCTGACCCACAAACCACTCTGAGAGATCTAGCCGAATCGCCGTTGAGGAGTAGGACAATCTGGACCAACAGTGCCTCGATGAACTGGTGGATAGTATACCATGACGAATACAGGCATATATAAGTGCAAGAAGACGTGCTACTGTATATTAGAGGTGCCGGTGTGTACAGCAGTTTGGACCACCACCTCTGAAGGTCTCGCTGTATGGTCGTACAACATGCAATGTATGGTTTTCATGAGCAATAAAAAGGGCGGAAATGATGTTTATGTTGACCTCTATTCCAGTTTTCTGTACAGGTTCCGGAGCTCTCGGACCCGAGGTGATGCAAAACTTTTTTTGACGTACGTATTTGTGTTTTGCCACTGATGTACAACTCTTAGAGTACCATGTGCCGTCTCACAGACCACTAGCGTCTATTGTTACTGTGTCGTTAATGTATAGGGGCGGGGTAGGAGATTACAGCGATGTCTAATTGTTCTTTTCTGAAGCTGCCTTGGCTTCTTTCGTTAGTAGCCACTTGAATGTGACGAGGATCTGTAGTATTACTGCTTCTTTCATGCTATCGGTCTCCGAGACCTCACCTGGCACTTAGCATCACGGATTCAGTAGCCAGATCGTCACCTACTGTTCATGTTAAGGTCCCTGACATTGCGAAAACTGTTGTACATTGGTTTCAGAACAGTTTAGGAAGTGATGTTGGATCAGATAGTGCCAACGAAATTGAAAACGAACGTTATTCGGAATAGGAACAGTGCAGATGTGAAGACGTATTTGTTTTGCCACCTGTGAAATACTTGGATGACACAAGTGATGAAGATAGAAGTGTACAGACTGAATCTTAACCAAATGCTTCTGTTAGAAATATATTTGGTCGAAAGAATTATCGCTGGTTGTCGAAGCCTCTTCTAACGACGGTTAAAAGAGATATTTTTCCGTACGTTGAACGTGAGTGGGGTGAATGCGTTTGTCCTTCACAATTCCTACAGAGACAATGCTCAGGTGAGCCGCTTTAATTTTTTGAAGAACCTTGCGAATTCGTTGGTGATACTACAGATAATAAAGCGAGCTAGTAACTGCCACATACCGCATGAACTTCGTACATTGATTCACTGTGTTTTGGGTGTAGCTGAACCGGAGTCGAAGTCGTTGTAGAACGACTGGAAAAACACAGAACATGCTCCACCTGTGACCCAAAAAGAAGAAGAAAATGCCTTAATATTTGCCATTGTTGCAAGAAGCCAAGCCAACTTGAACTTTCTACAATAATATACCTATATGGATATGGTGTCTGTTCTTTCGGACATGTCCGAAAGAACAGACACCATTGTAACCTGCAGCTGTCTAGAACAAAATTAGAATTATATTAATACCGTCAGCTACTTACGGGCGTTGTTATATATCAACGGGGACAGTTGAAAATGTTTGTCCCAACCGGGACAACCCGGGATCTCCTTCTTACATGGCAGACGTTCTATCCGTCTTAGCCACCGAGGGCACAGAGCAGTGTGCGACTGCAGGGACTATCTCGCGCAGCCTCCCGCAAGACTCACATTCTCACCTTGTATGTCCACACACTACATTCGTAGTGTGCCACCCCAACACAATCATTACTCGTGGAAGACATTCTTACCAAGTCCCGTAAGAGTTGGGACACTACGAATGTAGTGTGTGGACACACAAGGTGAGAATGTGAGTCTCACGGGAGGCGTGCGCGAGATAGTCCCTGCAGTCGTACTGTCCTCTGTGCCCTCGGTGGCTCAGCTGGATAGAGCGTCTAACATGTAAGCCGGATATCCCGGGTTCTAGACCCGGTCGGAAAACACATTTTCACCTGTCCCCGTTGATATATATCAACGCCCGTGAGCTGCTAACGGTATTAATATAATTCTAATTTCGTTCTACAATAATTTGCACCTGATGTAAAGCAAATCTCAAAGAAGGGAACCAAAAAGCTAAAAAGTACTACTATAATTTTCATTTTCTTGACCATTTTATGGGAGTTTTTTTATTACATGCATAATAAACAATAAAAATATAACAAAAAGTAAAATTCAGAATGCAGGCTATCTGAGTTTCCATACCATTATCGTGTAATATGTTCATTTTGTGCAGTTTTCTATTTAAATGCTTTTTTTGATAAAAATAAACTTTAAAATTTATTTGAATATATCTCTTGTATGATATTAAAGTAACTTTTAACATAAGAAGCTGAATGTTCTCAATGAAATTGCTAAATGCAATTTTTATGGCTATTTAAATATAGCAGTCCTTCAGACTCCACCTGGGACAGAGTGTGACCAAAAAATGGTCTGGGAACTAAGGGTTTACATACGACGAGAATCGCATTGGATTTTCTGCCAGATTTAGAGACAGTTTCGTGTGAATTATTAAAAGCATCTCATTCTGAAGCTCGCGCTACATATCCAGGTCCTCTAAAACATCAGTAATATAGAGGATTTTGCATTCTTTTAAATCGGGCATGCATTTTTCGCTGCTTCTGCAACAGCGTTCGGACCTGTTTTATAGAAGACATGTATCCACTGGACAATAATGTCTGTAGCAGCACTGACTTCCAAAACGGCGACCTTCGTAGCGGCTTCCCTTCATGCGGTAGCATAGAGACACGCCTGTAGTGATGTGCCCTAAGACAACACTGGAGACGTGTGTGGCGGCACGTCGCCGTTTCAGACAAGTCACGACGGACATATCCTCATGTGTGTCACACTGCATTTGTCATCGTTACATTGTATTAGCCGAGTATGTGGCATAATGGTATGAGGTACCATTGGGTGGACAATATGGGCATCTCTGATTGGCATATCATGTAATCTGCACATCAGAAATTACATTTATAACGAGATAAGACCGGTTTCTGCAGCGTATATTTAGAGTTTCCCGTGGCGTTATCTTTCAACAAGATAACACAACACCACATGTAGTGTCCGTGCAAGATACGGTAGCCGATGTGCTGTGGCCAATTTTCGTCCAAAGCACTGGGCGAATTCATTCGTTTGTTCGGAAGATGAAGCCGACAGTGTTTGCCACCTTTGGTCCATAACAGAATCGCACGCCCTACAATCTTTCTCAAACGATTTTGCAGAAAATCTTCGGTAAAAAAGTCATTTTTTCTTTACTTATAGCCTTATCCTCTCCATGAACCATGGACCTTGCCGTTGTGGGGAGGCTTGAGTGCTTCAGCCATACAGACAGCCGTACCGTAGGTGCAATAACAACGGAGGGGTATCTGTTGAGAGACCTGGCAAACGTGTGGATCCTGAAGAGGGGCAGCAGCCTTCTCAGTAGTTGCAGGGCAACAGTCTGGATGATTGACTGATCTGGCTTTGTAACACTAACCAAAACGGCCTTGCTGAAAGCAAGGGAAAACTACAGCCGTAATTTTTCCCGAGGGCATACAGCTTTACTGTATGGTTAAATGATGATGGCGTCCTCTTGGGAAAAATATTCCTGAGGTAAAATAGTCCCCCATTCGGATCTCCGGGCGGGGACTACTCGGGAGTACGTCGTTATCAGGAGAAACAAAACTGGCATTCTACGGATCGGAGCGTGGGATGTCAGATCCCTTAATCGGGCAGATAGGTTACAAAATTTAAAAAGGGAAATGGATAGGTTAAAATTAGATGTAGTGGGAAGTTCGGTGGCAGGAGGAACAAGACTTCTCGTGAGGTGGATACAGGGTTATAATACGAAGTCAAATAACGGTAATGCAGGAGTGGGTTTAACAGTGAATAAACAAATAGGAACGCGGATAATCTATTACGAACAGCATAGTGAACGTATAATTGTAGCCAAGACAGACACGAATCCCACGCCTACTACAATAATACAAGTTTATATGCCAGGTAGCTCCGCAGATGAAGATATTGAAGAAATGTATGATGCGATAAAAGAAATTATTCTAATAGTGAAGGGAGACGAAAATCTAGTAGTGATGGAGGACTGGAATGCGAGTGTAGGAAAAGGAATAGAAGGAAAAGTAGTAGGTGAATATGGACTGGGGGTAAGGAATGAAAGGGGAAGCCGCCTAGTAGAATTTTGCACAGAGCATAATTTTATCATAGCTAACACTTGGTTTAAGAATCATGAAAGGAGGTCATACACGTTGAAGAGGCCTGGAGACACTGGGAGTTTCAGATAGATTATATGATGGTAAGACAGTGATACTGCCAGAGTGAAACATCCACAACATTCCTCATATTTCATACACGGTTTGAGATATCACAATGAGATTTTGGCAAATGGTAGCACGGAAAGAATAGAGTATTTTGCCATACGATTATTATGCAAAACTTCATTCTCTACGGTGTTAGTCCTCTAACTACAGACTTTTTCATTGAAACAATGTAATTTTTAAGGGCCATCGACAGCTGGTCAAACGAGGAATGTATGGGTTTTGAAACAACATAAGTGAAGTCATTGCACGTTTATTTTGTACCAAGAATGAGCTTTTTTTATAAGCTACTGGTCTTACTTTTCCTCAGTTCCTGGCTCAATAAACCGAATAACTCACTGTTTCAGAATTATCTCGCAATTGTGTCTGCACAACATGTTACTGAGGAGGGACTGTGTAAACTCCGCTGTGATTTGGCAAAAGAAGATTTTAACATGACAGCAAGAAAAATGTGTAAGTCTTACTCAAAATTCGCTTTTATAAAAGTTGCAATTGGTTAACAATAAATCGCTGCATTTTTGCAGATTTTTTTTTAGATACTAACCAAAGCAGAGGTGACAGATTTTTTCGAATGGCCACCAAGCAGATGTGAGTGTGGAGATGCTCCACTTAATATTTACAAAAAAAAGTGAGTGTAGGCTTCACAGTTTAGAACAGCATCTCCCCTCCCCGTAACCCAACCACTATTGCCCTCCCCACGTGTGCTCTGCCGTCTGTGCATCTACTGACCACAGTGTTCTGCACAGACTCTAGCTCGTGCTGCCTTGACCTTTGTTGATAAAGAGAGTGTTCGGCTGTTGTCGTAAGCAGCATGTTCCCTCGCTCTCTCACACATTGCAGACATCTGATTACGGGTGCTATGAGACTGGCAGACCACCCCTCAGCAGACACTGCAATTGAGGAACAGAGTTTAGGCTGCATGGTTTGGTGTATCCATATTCTGTCATCCAAGTTCAGTTCAATGCGAAGCCACAAATGGGTTACAGCCGTTGTTAGTGCCGGAAAATGTAGTTCTGTGTACTAAATTTCGAGTATGTTGGAGTAATATACATGGTGTAGGGGTATAAGTGCAGATATTTTTATTGATGACTGAGAACAACATTACACCAGTATTTACTTCATTCGCGGATTACTGATTACTGCTATCAGGAGTAGTACGTTTTCATGTTGGTTACTACCTCCAAGTACATGTGCCAAATGGTTTAAATGGCTCTGAGCACTATGGGACTTAACATCTATGGTCATCAGTCCCCTAGAACTTAGAACTACTTAAACCTAACTAACCTAAGGACGTCAGACAACACCCAGTCATCACGAGGCAGAGAAAATCCCTGACCCCGCCGGGAATCGAACCCGGGAACCCGGGTGTGGGAAGCGAGAACGCTACCGCACGACCACGAGCTGCACATGTGCCAAGAGCAGACCATTAATGCTTATTTTCCCCTGGGCAGCAGGTCAGATCTTGAAGTGTGGACGAGTTGATGCAAAACGGTTTGTCTATACTGGCAGGCGTAGTCCACGTAGAGGTACAGTTATGACAGTGCAGAAAATATCAGGTAGTAAATTACGTAAGGTGTTCGCGGGAGACTGTTAGATGAGGAGAAAAACTAAGTAACACACGACAGTAGGGACACGTTAAGATACCTATACCGACAATATCTGCACCTTATACCCGCAACATCGTTTATACCAAGTGAACCAGAACTCTGCTGACAAATTTTCGAGAGGTTCTTCAGGGATATTTTCCAAGTGCAGTATGTTGGTATGGAGGACCCATATTCTCTGGTGGATCGTTACAGAGAGACAGGGTAATTATGATTTATTCGGTTAGTTACTCCAACTACCTTTTTTCTGTGAAAATACCTGCACAGTGAACAGTGAAACAGCCTGTTATACCCGGTCAGTATCTTGCCTTCTGAAACAGAAGAATCCTATTTCTCGTAGTTGCCTACATACAGTTGCTAAGCTACTGTGACCTGGTTGCCAGCACTACGCATGGACTAACGAATCGTGTCGATATGTTGTTGTGAGTAGGTATGGTCAGGCTGACAGAGGGAGCATTTTACTCGGTGATATGTGTTCTATAGCCGCCAGCCCCCCACTACTTGCTCGATTTTTGCGGGGAGTCTTAGCACTCTTTACCTAACTACATGAAAAACATCTTCACGTGGCTGTAACTCGCTTGCTGCTGATGGCCTCCGCAAAGTCCCTTTACCTCCGGGCTCCCCTAATATCGCGCACGGGATTACGCAAGAGACCGCAGGGTCGTTAATCACAGCTACGAGCTCGCGAAAATAAATCACTGACTTGCAGTAAACTCACGGGAACATGGCCACGAGGGAGTAAAGGCGCCTTCTTGTCAGGAAACACTCAGACATAATCTGATTACGCGTTCTTTGTGTTCCAGGACGAAATTAATGAAGCAGCTTACAGAGTACCATCTTTTATATACGGTACACGGGTACAGTGTTTCTAATTAAGAGTTTCGTATCAGTAACATAAGGTTCTACTAATGGACTGGCACATCCAACAACAGTATTACTTTTTATTCCGGTTTCTCATTCATTCCTAACAAGTGCATAGTTTTTTCCTGTCTCGTTTTCTGCACCTATTAAGGCGCAGAACGTTGTATACCGTAACATCAGTACAATAATCCTCTGAAACAGTTTCTCTTTGCATTATTTCAAGTTTCGTGGTTGAAGTATTGAAATTATTCTTTCTTTTCTAAAAGCGTTTCCAAATTACTTTATTCGTTAGTCAAACATGCTTTGCACCGCTGGCATGGGCATCTTTCGTTGTATCGAAAAGAAACAACTGTACAATGCCGTTAAGAGTTCCTAATTTCGGAAGTTATATGGTATATTACTTTATTTGCAAAATTATTACAATATCTGTGTCAGTCTCGAATATTCCTTTTTTTTTAAATATAATTTACGATGTATTTTGATGGCTACACTGACAGCATTACGCGGAAGGCATCTCTCACGTAACTGTTCTTAGCGAATAATTCTGCGGAGTTTGTGCAGCAGCATGCATGATTTGCAAAATATTATATTGTGTCTTGTATGTGTGAGATGTTGTTCTGCTGCAGAAAATCGAGTACGCTTTTCACTGTAGTTAAACAGATACGATAATATTGTTGTTTTCAAAATAGCTGCGATGATAAGCAGAACCCTTTCATGGTTATCTCAGTAATCAACAGAGAGATGGGCGTACCTTTTCTGTTACTGATAAGTACGAATTTGACATAATTAATAAATTTACTTGATCAATCAACAATAAGGCACAGGCGAATACATTTTATTTCAGTCATAATTCTCATGTAAATTCTTTAATGGTCATTATTCTCCTGTCGTCCTCATAGCGTTGATAGTTGTTACGTTGTCCGCCTACTTAGCTGAGTGGTAACGGGTTTGCGTACCCTGCAGCGGGCCCGGGTTCGATTCCCGACTGGGTTGGAGATTTTCTCCGCTCATATACAGGGTAGTGTGGTGTTCTCATCATCACCGACAAGCATCTCGCTCCATGCGGCGTCACATGAAAATAGACTCGCACCCGAAGGCCGAACTTCCCCGGATGAGGCCTCCCGGTCATCAATGCCACACGATCATTTCACTTTCTCATAGTTACATTAAGCCTACAAGCGTGAAACTGAATAAAACCAACTTTATCGTGCCATAGGCGTTTCGCCTTTATCTTTCGCAAGGCGCCATCTGTGGCAAAACGTGTAGAAAATGTGTACTCGTGTTCTCAGTGCTGTGCTAGTGATAATTCGAAAAACTGGATGCGAAACAGCAGATTTAAAACCAGCAGTCCGAGCACTCATGTAGAGCAGCAACTACAAACCTTACCACCGATGATGCCTTTCAAAAAATAACGACAAATAGCCTGTGATAAAATTTATTTTATTCAGTTTCGCTTGGACGGACCTAGCTTAGCTATTGAAAGCTGTGTGTTTGCGTGCAGAAAAGAGTAGAAAAGTAGTGAAATTTAGCCCTACCACTTTAAAGACATGCAGAATAGCAGAATGTGACCTGTAAAGAACTCTGTGTGTGAGAATATGATACCGCATTATTATGTGAACGTATGTGAACATACTTTTTATGAAATGACATTAGCATTGTATATAAAATCCTTTTTTTCATAATCAGAATAAACTGATGTTAATAAAAGAGAAGCCCCTGAAACGTCAGAGAACTTTTACGTTATATCGTTGATAAAAAATTAATATGCTGACCTTCAATTATCTTATTACCACATTTGTACCTTTTTCTGCGTGGGCTCCGAGAGAGCGGGGGTAAATTGCAGTGTACTACTGTTTGCTGGTAGTAAGTGAGCTGTTGATTATACTTAATTATGTATAAGTATTTAAAAATCACACACTCTGCTTATCTCCTCGTAATTATGATAATTTTTATAATAGTTTGATCTATTACAGCAGAGAAACACGAGAAGCAGCAAACGAATTGTTCGGTGATGAAACTACCGGACGCTGTTCGTGTTGTTTCGTTTTCGAAGACAGAACCTCCCTGAGATTATTTTGTCTTTGGTTTTCTTTATCTTACATACCTTTCTGCTTAAGAATTGTTCTCGAATGATAGGTCTAACAATGACGTCATCCCACATGCACGCTGGCCTTATACGGTCCTATTTTTTTAATCTCATTCATGACGACACATCAAAAAGTTAGTAAATGTAAATCTTCACATTATCAACTCAGTGGCACCACATGGTGCGGCAGCGAAAGAGTTATGCCATCGTCATTGGAACACGCATTCTTAATGCGTTAATTAATTCACTTAAGTCTCCTATTATTCACAGTATTTTGTAAGTAAACTGTTTATTATTTTCAAAAGTAGTTGACATAACGGTTAATATACACTCCTGGAAATTGAAATAAGAACACCGTGAATTCATTGTCCCAGGAAGGGGAAACTTTATTGACACATTCCTGGGGTCAGATACATCACATGATCACACTGACAGAACCACAGGCACATAGACACAGGCAACAGAGCATGCACAATGTCGGCACTGGTACAGTGTTTATCCACCTTTCGCAGCAATGCAGGCTGCTATTCTCCCATGGAGACGATCGTAGAGATGCTGGATGTAGTCCTGTGGAACGGCTTGCCATGCCATTTCCACCTGGCGCCTCAGTTGGACCAGCGTTCGTGCTGGACGTGCAGACCGCGTGAGACGACGCTTCATCCAGTCCCAAACATGCTCAATGGGGGACAGATCCGGAGATCCTGCTGGCCAGGGTAGTTGACTTACACCTTCTAGAGCACGTTGGGTGGCACGGGATACATGCGGACGTGCATTGTCCTGTTGGAACAGCAAGTTCCCTTGCCGGTCTAGGAATGGTAGAACGATGGGTTCGATGACGGTTTGGATGTACCGTGCACTATTCAGTGTCCCCTCGACGATCACCAGTGGTGTACGGCCAGTGTAGGAGGTCGCTCCCCACACCATGATGCCGGGTGTTGGCCCTGTGTGCCTCGGTCGTATGCAGTCCTGATTGTGGCGCTCACCTGCACGACGCCAAACACGCATACGACCATCATTGGCACCAAGGCAGAAGCGACTCTCATCGCTGAAGACGACACGTCTCCATTCGTCCCTCCATTCACGCCTGTCGCGACACCACTGGAGGCGGGCTGCACGATGTTGGGGCGTGAGCGGAAGACGGCCTAATGGTGTGCGGGACCGTAGCCCAGCTTCATGGAGACGGTTGCGAATGGTCCTCGCCGATACCCCAGGAGCAACAGTGTCCCTAATTTGTTGGGAAGTGGCGGTGCGGTCCCCTACGGCACTGCGTAGGATCCTACGGTCTTGGCGTGCATCCGTGCGTCGCTGCGGTCCGGTCCCAGGTCGACGGGCACGTGCACCTTCCGCCGACCACTGGCGACAACATCGATGTACTGTGGAGACCTCACGCCCCACGTGTTGAGCAATTCGGCGGTACGTCCACCCGGCCTCCCGCATGCCCACTATACGCCCTCGCTCAAAGTCCGTCAACTGCACATACGGTTCACGTCCACGCTGTCGCGGCATGCTACCAGTGTTAAAGACTGCGATGGAGTTCCGTATGCCACGGCAAACTGGCTGACACTGACGGCGGCGGTGCACAAATGCTGCGCAGCTAGCGCCATTCGACGGCCAACACCGCGGTTCCTGGTGTGTCCGCTGTGCCGTGCGTGTGATCATTGCTTGTACAGCCCTCTCGCAGTGTCCGGAGCAAGTATGGTGGGTCTGACACACCGGTGTCAATGTGTTCTTTTTTCCATTTCTAGGAGTGCATTTATCTTACTGTGAAACAAGACATCACTGCCTTCATGAAAAAACGTTCTCGGTTGTCTATGGAATCAAGATTGTACCCGTACTTGCACGTCATCGTCCGAAGCTAATCGACGATCATGAATGTCTTTCTTCTGGGCTCCGAAAATATGGTTAGGTTAGGTTAGGTTAGGTTAGGTTAGGTTAGGTTAGGTTGCATGGGAGGGATCAGGAACGTATAGAGGATGTGTAAGGTCTGCTCACATGTTACCCCGGTTGTTTCGACTATACTGCAGAGGTTTCACTGGGAAGCCCTTATACGTCCTCCATACAGTCCCGTTCTCTGCCTATACGATTTCTATAATTTAGTAGCCCAGAAGAAACACATTCGTGGCCTTCGATTTACTTCGGAAAAAGAGGTGCGCGCCAGGATACAATCACAGTTTCATACGCATTTTTCCAAGAAGACAATGACTGTTTAGTCTCACAGTGGGATTAATGTATTAGTAGATATGCCAAATACTTTTGAAATAATAAACGATGTACTTACTTTGCTGTCCATCTGTCTCGCTGTCATTGGACTGCCATTTATATAATTTTAATGTCCCAGAAATAGAGTGTAAAAGCGATTTGGCTTGTGAATTGTATAGAAAATAGTCACACCCAATAATTCCTACCTGGTGCGTCGTTTTCTTTTTGTCTCACATTGTACATAACATCGAAATCATGAATTCATGTAGCCTAATACTCCAAAGGTGGGAATTTAAGAAGATGGGACCTGGATAAACTGACTAAACCAGAGGTTGTACAGAGTTTCAGGGTGAGCATAAGGGAACAATTGACAGGAATGGGGGAAAGAAATACAGTAGAAGAAGAATTGGTAGCTTTGAGGGATGAAGTAGTGAAGGCAGCAGAGGATCAAGTAGGTAAAAAGACTAGGGTTAGTAGAAATCCTTGGGCTACAGAAGAAATATTGAATTTAATTGATGAAAGGAGAAAATACAAAAATGCAGTAAATGAAGCAGGCAAAAAGGAATACAAAAGGCTCAAAAATGAGATCGACAGGAAGTGCAAAATGGCTAAGCAGGGATGGCTAGAGGACAAATGTAAGGATGTAGAGGCTTATCTCACTAGCGGTAAGATAGATACTGCCTAAAGGAAAATTAAAGAGACCTTTGGAGAAAAGAGAACCACTTGTATGAATATCAAGAGCTCAGATGGAAACCCAGTTCTAAGCAAAGAAGGGAAAGCAGAAAGGTGGAAGGAGTATATAGAGGGTTTATACAAGGGCGATGTACTTGAGGACAATATTATGGAAATGGAAGAGGATGTAGATGAAAACGACATGGGAGATAAGATACTGCGTGAAGAGTTTGACAGAGCAGTGAAAGATCTAAGTCGAAACAAGGCCCCAGGAGTAGACAAAATTCCATTAGAACTACTGACAGCCTTGGGAGAGCCAGTGATGACAAAACTCTACCATCTGGTAAGCAAGATATATGAGAGAGGCGAAATACCCTCAGACTTCAAGAAGAATATAATAATTGCAATACCAAAGAAAGTAGGTGTTGACAGATGTGAAAATTACCGAACTATCAGTTTAATATGTTATGGCTGCAAAATACGAACGCGAATTGTTTACAGACGAATGGAAAAACTGGTAGAAGCCGACCTCGGGGAAGATCAGTTTGGATTCCGTAGAAATGTTGGAACACGTGAGGCAATACTGACCCTACGACTTATCTTAGAAGCTAGATTAAGGAAAGACAAACGTACATTTCTAGCATTTGTAGGCTTAGAGAAAGCTTTTGACAATGTTGACTGGAATACTCTCTTTCTAATTCTGAAGGTGGCAGGGGTAAAATACAGGGAGGGAAAGGCTGTTTACAATTTGTACAGAAACCAGATGGCAGTTATAAGAGTCGAGGGGTATGAAAGGGAAGCAGTGGTTGGGAAGAGAGTGAGACAGGGTTGTAGCCTCTCTCCGATGTTATTCAATCCGTATATTGAGCAAGCAATAAAGGAAACAAAAGAAAAGGTTCGCCGATGACATAGTAATTCTGTCAGAGACAGCAAAGGACTTGGAAGAGCAGTTGAACGGAATGGACAATGTCTTGAAAGGAGGGTATACGATGAACATCAACAAAAGCAAAACGAGGATAATGGAATGTAGTCGAATTAAGTCGGGTGATGCTGAGGGAATTAAAGTAGGAAATGAGACACTTAAAGTAGTAAAGGAGTTTTGCTAATTGGGAAGCAACATAACTGATGAAGGTCGAAGTAGAGAGGATGTAAAATGTAGACTGGCAATGGCAAGGAAAGCGTTTCTGAAGAAGAGAAATTTGTTAACATCGAGTATAGATTTAAGTGTCAGGTAGTCGTTTCTGAAAGTATTTGTATGGAGTATAGCCATGTATGGAATTGAAATATGGACGATAAATAGTTTGGACAAGAAGAGAGTAGATGGTTTAGAAATGTGGTGCTACAGAAGAATGCTGAAGATTAGATGGGTAGATCACATAACTAATGAGGAGGTATTGAATAGAATTGGGGAGAAGAGGAGTTTTTGGCACAATTTGACTAGAAAGAGGGATCGGTTGGTAGGACATGCTTTGAGGCATCAAGGGATCACCAATTTAGTGTTGGAGGGCAGCGTGGAGGGTAAAAATCGTAGAGGGAGACCAAGAGATAAATACACTAAGCAGATCCAGAGGGATGTAGGCTGCAGTAGGTACTGGGAGATGAAGAAGCTTGCAGAGGATAGAGTAGCTTGGAGAGCTGCATCAAACCAGTCTCAGGACTGAAGACCACAACAACAACAATAATACCCCATAAACAATAGTCAACAATGCAGCACACTTCGATCTACCTTTCGCAATCTTGTAACCTAATACACTGTAAGGGTAGGATTGCTTATTACTTATACTGTCCAGCGGTAGCTCAACAAATGCGCTACTGTTCGTCAGAATGTTTATGAGTCGTGAGGTTCGCTCACGCAACATAACAAGTACGCGACTCAGCAGCGTGGCACACTCAAGGGATCGAAATGAGAGGAAATGATAACAAAGCGGCCCTTCCCCTCCCACCGGTGTTACTACAGTACCCATCATGTCTTATTTCGCAATTTTGTAATTATCTTAGGTAGTTGGGTAGGGCTACATCCGTACAGCAAGGTTGGTTTTCAAACGATACCGATAGAAGTGAGTCAAAAAGCAGTATCCGGTCAGTAAATGAAAAATGGATAAACTTATAGCGACGTAGGAATATTTCAACCTACAATTTCGAACTCAGAATGTACAAACAGAAGAAAATCGTCTCTGTAACATAAAATTTACCCGACTGAGAAAAGTAATCTTTATACTCCAGGAGAGGATACTGTGTTTAAATTTGCATCACGAAACAAAATAATGTATGAGAGATGTGATAAACAGCTTCCAAACAGTTATATAATAGCAACCAATTACCCCCAATTTCATTGCGTACAAACATCCGACCTGATACCTGCTCGCGGAATAAACTTCATTAAGTAGTGCAGAGCTAACCTCTCCAAGAAAACTAAACTTCCTCAAAGCAGATACATTGTAATAATCTCACCCAATCCCGTATGCCTTGTAGTATCTGGTCAACACCATGGACAAAGGACCACATCATAAAATCTCTTCGACTCCCCCGTACAGAACCAGAAAAGTAAGCGAATAGAACAGAACAGACAGAATAGTTGAATCTCTTCAAACAAGGAAGCCCAGATGACTAGCTGCGGCAAACGAATTCTGTTTGACGAGAGGAAACCGACTGGCCAAAGACTTAAAACTGTCACAGAGACTAAGCAAAGAGGTTGCTGAGGAGTTGGTCGAAATTTATTAACGCATTTTCGCAAAGAGTATAGTAAACATAAGTATCATGAGCAAGAGAAAACAAGATATAGCATGAGGTAAATGGAAGTTATGAATAAACAGGAACTTTTCAGAATTACCGACAGAACCTTTAATGCCAGTAGCTGTACTGACTGACTTGACATGATTAATGCCACAGAAACACTTATTGAGTGATAGCTACATCATAACAGGTTAGAAGTCAAGATTCCCGAGGGGCTCCTGCTAGAATCCTCACGGAAATATTGAGTCCTAGCACATTATGATGTACTCATAAGTCAATAATTATTTACGGGATATAGATAACATCAAGTCAGTTGATACCGGCATAACCAGAACAGGTATAAAACATTGTACGTGAGCATCTGATCGAAATAAACTGTTAGACGTAATGAGCTAGCTGATGCTATCTGCCAATAACATGGCAGATACGAGTTAATAATGAACAGGAATTCTTTTTGGAAAATTGTGGTATTGTCATATGGGAGCAAACTGCTGAGGTCATCGGTCCCTAGGCTTACACGCTACGTAATCTAACTTAAACTAACTCACGCTAAGGACAACACACACACACACACACACACACACACACACACACACACACACACAAACACATTCCCCGAGGGAGGACTCGAGCCTCTGAAGGGGAACAGCACAATCAACAAGACAGAGATACTATATAACACAGAATGAACACGTTCTAGGTTGTATATGGTGTTTATGATCTCAACTGACAGTCATGTATAATAGATCTTCTTGAACGCTTCTGTTCAGCATCATTTACTCTACGTGTAATTGTAAATTTCGATGGTTAAAACGCCAGAAAGGTGGTTTACACTGCACACATCTAGTCATTAATGTAATATGGAATAATTTTCTAAGGCAGTACCAAACAGAGACACAAAGTATTCACTGCAGAGAAACATGCTGTAAGGATACGATCTGGTATTGATCCTCGAACTTCATTCAGCAACTTTTTGAGGGGAAATATGTATACCAACAACAGCTTCACAATGCATTCGCTCTCTTATGAAGTTAGTTATGAAGAAGTAAATTAATAAATAATGATTGCATTAACAAATAGCACTAGGAACAAATTAAAATTACTTCTACACACAGTGAATGAGTGTAGGGGAACAAATGCAGGAGTCCTGCATCGCTGTTACAGGCAAGATCCTAGGCGAGAGAATTTGTTGTTACCTTCCTCCAACCTGTTATGGAGTACAAACAATCCTGTCGGAGGAACCTTAGCAGTTGAGCATTACAGCAGATGTAGAAAATACCGCTTCAGTTGTAAGGTTCTTTCTATTTAAAACACGACCAGTTTCGGGCCCTTATATGCCCATCATCAGGTGTTATAACTTTATGCTATGATCTCGAGCGCGGAGCTGGGCGCGTACAGAATGCGGTGTATCACCAGCGAGTGCAGAGCACAGAGTTATAACACCTGATGATGGGCATATAAGCGCCCGAAACTGCTCGTGTTTTAAATAAAAAGAAGGTTACAACTTCAGAGGTTCCATGCCCTCTTTTGCAAGTCGCCTCTAATTTTCATCAATTTTATTAATGTTTTATGTCATTGCACGTTGGTAACAGGCCCAATAAGATTATTGTAATGAGAGTATTTGTACTGAGAGCTCAAAATACTTTTCACTTGATTCCTATGCATGTTGGGTTACTTCCCTGGGTGGCTTATGCGAGGCGAGTATCGGAGGACGGCACTCTGCATATCCGGTTGGGGGCTGCACTTCTCCGAATACTGAGAGGGTTGTACATCAATAGGCTTGAGCGCCTAGCGGAACGACTGAGCGACCTACTGTATGTAGGGCGAAACGACCTGAGAGACGCCTGAGTGTCGCCGCAGTTTATGTGTTTACCTTTCTGGCGCGTCCGGAATCACGACTGCTGGCGACGACTGACTGCATTGTCCTCATGGTTCTGAGAATACTTGTGGACCGTGCCCTGCTGGGCGCGACTGTCTGGCGCTGGATGGCCGGTGGTCTAGGCAGGTTGTTTTCGTATCCGGTCAGACGGCAAGTTTAGTGCCCTTAGTTAAATAGCAGAGGCGTGATAGGTCAACTTAAACTGAGGCTAGTTGACGTCATAAAGCGCTGCTCGAAATTGGAGGGAACGGTTGATATTTGCGTGAATGATGTTCTAACAAGGGAACCTCCCCATCGCACCCCCCTCAGATTTAGTTATAAGTTGGCACAGTGGATAGGCCTTGAAAAACTGAACACAGATCAATCGAGAAAACAGGAAGAAGTTGTGTGGAACTAGGTTGTAAGCTTACTATTCCTCAAAAACTAGTAAGTTATACAGGCATAGAAAAATAGTGTCTGTCAAAAAAAGTGAGGGACTCATAGGACATAGCCGGATGTCAATTTAACTTAGTGCACGTGTACACCACTGGCGGATATGTAAATGATTAGAGCTGCATGACACGTAGAACAGCCTCGAAAGAGTATTAGTGTTGTGCATGATTAGTGTTGTTAACAGGCCTGGTAGGGTATGTAAGCGGCGTGAACAGCGTCAGGTGTTAAGTGATCATTGTGAAGGACGTGGATATGACTTGTACATGTATGAGAAAGCGTTATCAGCACCTGACGGAGTTTGATAGCTGCTCTGTAGTGGGTCGCCACAGGGACAGCCTGTCGAATGCAATATGCAAATTTGAGATGCATTCGGATGTGACTGCTGCTGAAATGTATAGGTAGCACCACAAGGGAGAACCGTTTGCATTGTGCACCAAGCAAATCGCAACTTCTCCACATCTGCTCCTGCGTAAGAGAACAACTAATGGACTCCCTGCAACATTCTATGTAATCCGTTTTCATTGGTCGGAGATTAGCAGCAGTCGGGGTATACTCCATACATCGAGAAAAGGGCTCTGACAGCTGGCAGCGCAGTTTCCAGTATTCGACACGGACGGGCAGCGGGCAGTGGTGGGGGGAGCCGGGTGACAGAACTTCCCGTCCCACCCCTCTGCCCGTGGCAACCCTCGGCTCCTTCAGAACCTCACAATGCTGCTTCATTCACTGGAGCATGCCTGTAGGGTCAGCATTCCGCTGATCGATGTGTTCGTTGATGGAATATTTTTTCACATGCGCTACCAGTGTTTGTTAAAAATGGTTCAAGTGGCTCTGAGCATTATGGGACTTGACTTCTGAGGTCATCAGTCCACTACAACTTAGAACTACTTAAACCTAACTAACCTAAGGACGTCACACACATCCATGACTGAGGCAGGATTCGAACCTGCGACCGTAGAGGTCGCGTGGTTCCAGACTGTAGCGCCTAGAACCGCTCGGCCATCCCGGTCGGCAGTGTTTGTTACCTTACACTAATACAAACATAAATACTGACTGCAACAATTTTTATTTTATTGTTATACGCTTCAGATTTCGCTGTATTTCATACCAGTCTGATATCTTTCGACATATAAATAAGTTACTGTACTTGAAAAAGGCCTATGGCTGATCTGTGGATCGTATAGCAACAAAATAAAAGTTATTACCGTCAAACGGCGGTAACAACAGTAAAAAAATTACTATGATTATGGTTCCAGCCAAAATAAAAATCAGATTTTCAACATTAATAAGGTAAAGCAAATTGCACAAACGTTACGTGTAAAATATCGAATAAGGACGTTACTTCTGTTTTTCGTGCGGGAGAACGTAAACCCCAAGATCATTCTCATCTCTCGCCACAACCACATAGTCTTCGGTATCTTCGCTGCTGCTGTCCTCATCGTCTGATAAAGAAACTACTATATTATGAACGGATTCTTCTCTTACACTTTCTTCTGTGTTTGACGTTGTAATCTCTTTCCACATGTGATCCATGACGTTCTTCCAATTTTCTGGCGTTATTCGTATGGCAGCCTCCTTTACCAGCCTCTCTGCGTCTCGCAACGTTAGGGTTTTCTTTCGCTCCGCAACATCTGTTTTTAAAAAATGGTTCAAATGGCTCTGAGCACTATGGGACTCAACTGCTGAGGTCATTAGTCCCCTAGAACTTAGAACTAGTTAAACCTAACTAACCTAAGGACATCACAAACATCCATGCCCGAGGCAGGATTCGAACCTGCGACCGTAGCGGTCTTGCGGTTCCAGACTGCAGCGCCTTTAACCGCACGGCCACTTCGGCCGGCCATCTGTTTTTATTTGAGCCCAGGTAAGTTCAGTTGCGTTGTAATAGCAGTGGTACGGTGGAAGTATAACTTTGTGGTCGTGGTTCTCTGCTAATGTATCAATCACATAATGTGTCTTCTGTGGCTTGCATCGTTTCACTAATTCCAGAAGTTCCGCTCTCTGCATATTCTGTTCAAAGCCTATTTTATTATCTTTCAACCAGCTGACTATTTCGTCCCTCCTTGCAGCAGCCGTTGGTGCCTTATTTAATTGTACAGAGTGGTACAGCGCATTGTCCATTAGAAAAACAGTACCAGAACTGACATTTGGTAGCAAACGAGTAACGAACCAATCTTTGAATATATATGCATTCATCTCCTACTGGTATTCGACAGTTTTTTTGACTGAAACATCATGATAGCACCGGGCACAAAACCGTTCATAGAACCAGCACGAACTATAATTAGTCGCCCTCCCTTACCAGTTCGCACAGTCATAGTTCCGTGGCGCGTGTCAACGTGCATGACACACGTTGACCCATGTTTCGTCAACCCATGTTACATTTTCCGGATTCACTGCTAACAACCGGGCGCTGATGACCGCGCAGTTGAGCGCCTCTCTAACCACACATTAACTGCTAGCAACTCGCGCAGGAAACGACAGCGCTATGCTAAAATGTCTCTGAGTACCATTAATGCCTTTCGTCCTGAGAACTTTTTCCAACGGAAGCCAATTTTTTTCAAAACAATGGAGAGACTTGGCGACCTGTCTGTGAACAAACCACTGTCCGACAGTGATGCCATCAACTTTTTAAATGTCGGATACTCGTTCCTGCTATACTACGCTTATATGTGTTGCTTGATAACACTTTCGTCAAAGTTGTCTGTTTCAGTCACACGACATGATTTCTTCCTTGACTTTCCAGGCGTCACAATAACAGGGCTTACAGCTGAATTGGCAGCCCCTTTATCATTTGCGACTTCTCTTCACTGCCGCTGTAGAGATGTTCAGTGCTTCTGCCACACTGTCAACCATTTTACTCACTGATATCAAAGGCGTACCATTGTCCCTTTCCCTTTCAAAGTAAACACGCAATCAGTATATAAACTCGCGTCCTTGGGATTTTAGCGTAGCTGCTTTTCCAAAAGCCCTCTTCTCTGCACTACATGCAGCAATTTTCCACTTTAGACACTTATACACACGTTTCCAATTATACACACGGCAAGAAACTCACAGAAGTAGCGGAACACACACATATACAGGGTGGTCTATTGATAGTGACTGGGCCAAATATCTCACGACATAAGCATCAAACGAAAAAACTATACAGAACGAAACTCGTGTAGCTTGAAGGGGGAAACCAGATGGCGCTATGGTTGGCCCGCTAGTTGGCGCTGCCATAGGTCAAACGGATATCAACTGCGTTTTTTAAAATAGGAACCCCCATTTTTATTACATATTCGTGTAGTACGTAAAGAAATATGAATGTTTTAATTGGACCACTTCTTTCGCTTTCTGGTAGATGGCGCTGTAATAGCCACAAACGTATAAGTACGTGGTATCACGTAACATTCCGCCAGTGCGGACGGTATTTGCTTCGTGATATATTACCCGTGTTAAAATGGACCGTTTACCAATTGCGGAAAAGGTCGATATCTTGTTGATGTATGGCTATTGTGATCAAAATGCCCAACGGGCGTGTGCTATGTATGCTGCTCGCTATCCTGGTCATCATCCAAGTGTCCGGACCGTTCGCCGGATAGTTACGTTATTTAAGGGAACAGGAAGTGTTCAGCCACATGTGAAACGTCAACCACGACCAGCAACAAATTATGATGCCCAAGTAGGTGTTTTAGCTACTGTCACGGCTAATCCGCACATCAGTAGCAGACAATCTGCGCAAGAATCGGGAATCTCAAAAACGTCGGTGTTGAGACTGCTACATCAACATCGATTGCACCCGTACCATATTTCTATGCACCAGGAATTGCATGGCGACGACTTTGAACGTCGTGTACAGTTCTGCCACTGGGCAGAAGAGAAATTACGGGATGATGACAGATTTTTTGCACGCGTTCTGTTTAGCGACGAAGCGTCATTCGCCAACAATGGTAACGTAAACCGGCATAATATGCGCTATTGGGCAACGGAAAATCCAGGATGGCTGCGACAAGTGGAACATCAGCGACCTTGGTGGCTTAATGTATGGTGCGGCATTATGGGAGGAAGGATAATTGGCCCCCATTTTATCGATGTCAATCTAAATGGTGCAATGTAAGCTGATTTCCTACGTGATGTTCTACCGATGTTAGTACAAGATGTTTCACTGCATGACAGAATGACGATGTACCTCCAACGTGATGGATGTCCAGCACATAGCTCGCGTGCGGTTGAAGCGGTATTGAATAACATATTTCATGACAGGTGGATTGGTCGTCGAAGCACCATACCATGGCCCGCAGGTTCACCGGATCTGATGTCCCCGGATTTCCTTCTGTGGGGAAAGTCGAAGGATATGTGCTATCGTGATCCACCGGCAACGCCTGACAACATGTGTCAGTGCATTGTCAATGCATATGCGCTCATTACGGAAGGGGAACTACTCGCTGTTGAGAGGAATGTCGTTAGACGTATTGCCAAATGCCTTGAGGTTGACGGACATCATTTTCAGCATTTATTGCATTAATGTGGTATTTACAGGTAATCATTCTGTGACAGCATGCTCTCTCAGAAATGATAAGTTCACAAACGTACATGTGTATCACATTGGAACAACCGAAATAAATGTTCATACGTACCTACGCTCCGTATTTTAATTTAAAAAAACATACCTGTTACCAACTGTTCGTCTAAAATTGTGAGCCATATGTTTGTGACTATTACAGCGCCATCTATCACAATGCCAAAAAAGTGGTCCAACTAAAACATTCGCATTTCTTTACGTACTACACGAATATGTAATAAAAAATGGGGGTTTCTATTTAAAAAAACGCAGTTGAAATCCGTTTGACCTACGGCAACGCCATCTAGCGGGTCAACCATAGCGCTATCTGGTTTCTCCCTTCACGCTAGACCAGTGTCGTACTTTGTAGTATTTTCGTTTGACGTTTATTTCGTGAGATATTTAGCCCGGTCATGATCAATGGACCACCCTGTATACACAAACCTGAACTTAGTACGTGGCGCAACTGACTGAAAACAGCGGTCGCCCAGCACTACGGCAATACTGGGGCGTTGCCACGGTAACGTAAACGATAGCTCACGATGTAATTGGCCATCGTGGATGCGCGAAGCATGTGCGCCAAGGCCGCATGAAATGTCAGAGCTCTTCTCTCCCCGTACAGAGTATAGGGAATTACTGTCCCATCCCTGGGCTGCTAATAACACCCATGATGGTTGCGTTTGGAGTGCTTCCATGTGCGGAAACCATAGACTGCTGATGGATGTTGTCCCATTGTGTTCAGTGATGAACCACGGTTCTTCACTACTCTGGTGACCATACTCGACGATCTGAGGATGGCTCCCATTCTTCTAATGTTTCAGAGGGGCACTGTGGTTTTACTTCTGGCGCTGGGTGTGAATTCAGGCTACAGCTGGTAGTTGCTGTGGGAACTCTGACGTACAACGATGTATCATGGACATCCTGTGTCCTCACATATTACCTCCAATGCGACAGTATCGTGGTGACAGTTTTACAAAGGACAATGCTCGTCCACACACGGCACATGTCACTATGAACTATCTGCTTGATGCTGAGGTACTCCAATGGACAGAAGGATCCCCAAATCTGTCTCTGATAGCCATGTATGTGACCAACGCGGATGTCTCCATCCTACTGCCAGTTTCCAGAATATCAGATGCCAGTTACAACGGTTGTGGGCCAGAATACTCCAGGAGACGATAAAACGGCTTTGTGAAATCCTTCGCAACCAAATCAGAGCAAGCACCCAGTCCAGTGGGGGTGCAACATCATACTGAGAAATGAGCTCATACTAGTAAGCTCTATGTTGATTTGACTCAGTTTTGCAATCGCTGCAATAACACCACATACGCTTTCAACCACTGAAGTTTCCCTTTGTTTACTCCTCCCTTCAAAGATTTTGTGTCGTCTCATTGTCGCTGCAGGCTTGTACCATGGGAAGCAAGGAGAGGATGTTGTTTGGTGGCCGGTACCCTCTTTCTATAACACAACTGCATACATGTATTAATAGGGTTTTTTATTCAGAAGAACAAGAAGTTACTTAAGACAGTCCAGGTGTTGTGGTACAAGCTTTCCACTATAGTCGACATTAGTCTCACTGCTAGTGTCCTGCTACATACACTACTCTTGTCTCTAGGTACTGACAGACTCTGAACCAGAGGCTGAGCTAACTGTGACTGCGACTCCCACTGGGCTGCAACTGATGACTCAACTCGTTGACTTACTGGATGACTGACTGGCTTGTAACTCAACAGACTTGGCCTCTGGTCCACAGCGGCGATCTAAATACTGGCGGTCGAGATGGCGTTGGCGGCGCGTTGCCTGCAAGTCTGCTTTTGGCCTCTCCTGATAGGCGCATTGCTTGCGCCTACTATCGATCTTCTCCCAACCTCTTCACCACGTGGTGTGCAGGCGACAGCTTACGCCAGCACAAAAGGTACATCATTTTCTTTGTCAGGCAGTATTTTGACCATGAAGTAATGATACTATCAGATAATGAAAGTTAGAAAGACACACACTGAAATCGTTTTTGCTTGGCAACTCCTCATCTATAGATGGATTTGTGAGTAGGTGGTATCAAAAGGTGATTTGCTTATTTTTGTCACTGTATTTGTATATTTAAAGTAAAATGCAGTGAAACAATAGCCATGTTCTCAATGAGCAAGTGTATCTTATTCATAAAAGTAGTGACACATTCCACATGTTAGGAAGTTGATGCAAATATGAGCTACAGCACATGTTAATAACTGACCATCAGCAGGACATGAGAGGTACAACGAAAGCAAGTATGATGTACCCTCAGCCAATAGCGTGCAGTGGTTCACAGAATATACAGCTTGTAACGGTTGTAAGTGGAGATATTTTTATTGGTGACTGAGGACTATGTCATGAACAGAATTACAACAGTATTACATCATTTGCAGACTAATAATTACCTCTATCAGAAGTACAATGTTTTTAGATTGGTCAGTACCTCCAAGTACATGTGACAAGAGAAAGCTATTAACGCTTTTTTCCCCTGGGAAGTAGGTTTAGTGTTGAAATATGGACACATGGATGCAAAGTGGTTACTCTACACTGACAGGTGTAGTCAGTGGTGGTGTGTGCAGAAAACATCAGTCGTAAAGTTTGTGACACGTTTGTGGGAAGACTGTTCAACACAGAGAAAAAAGAGGCAACACATTGATGAAACTTCCTGACGGATTAGAACTGTGTGCCAGCCTGAGATACGAACTCGGAACCTTTGCCTATTGTGGGCAAGTGCTCTACCTGTAACGTCCCCTTAGAAAATTTAATCAATTACTGTGCTGTTAAACCTCTTACATTATTTGATTTTCAACCAGCTGAGCAGAACTAAACGTACTCAGACATTTCGCTCTTTACCTATAATGATCAACACTAAACTGGCACACAATATTTTTAGCGCAACGCAATCTGACTTTCAATAATCCCTACAAAAGAATGGACCTGACTAACATTAACCTATACCTTTCACAAATCACTTACCTCACACAAATCTTCGTTACTCGAACTACTGCAATATAGCGAGCGCCACTACTGCCAGCTAAATAAGAGATTCAAACCACTGGAGGCACTAACTACTGATAGGCATGGTTAGCAAATGAAAGATTTTGATAGAGAACAAACAATGTATTTACCTTAATAGTGTTCAAAAGTCATAATATATATAGCAGTTCATGGCATCCAGTCTTACAAATTTACTGTCTCTGATGGACACACGTCCAGATCATCTGCTCTCAAAACTCCACCATCTCTCTCCCCACATCCACCACTGCTGGCGGTTCACCTCCAACTGCGCAACGCTACGCGCTGTTCACAGCAAATTGCCCAACACTACAATAGCTAATATTACAACAATGCCAACCAGCCACAGACTGCACACAGCACAGTCAGTGATTTTCATATAGAGCGCTACATGGCGTTACCAACATAAAAACCTAAACAGCCTACTTACATACCGACTGAGCTACCCAAGCACGATTCACGACCCGTCCTTACACCTGTACTTCCGTCGGTACCTCATTTCCTACCTAGTAGACTTCACAGAAGATCTCCTGTGAAACGTGGGGGACAAGGACTTACTTTCTTCCAGAAGGGCTGTATCTACTAGTAGTAACGTTTGGAGCCAATAAACTTCAGGAGTAAATTCAAGTCGACTGGTCATGAATTTTTTTTCAGAACTTTCCTGACAAACCTAGATGCTCCCATCTCATCTCAATCCGAACTTGGCTGCAACTGCATATAATGTACCGCAAACCATTTTTAAATTAAGCGCAAAGGTAGACAAAATAAAAAACAATTAATTAAAATAACAATTAATAACAGGTGATGTATTTATACTTTAGGTAACGTGTACTGTCTTGGTAGTAGTGTAACTACTTGGGTCTATAGCATATGCTTATTTTAATCAAATGTCCGATCAAAATTTGTCTTACAGGTTAAGAACTTAAGTACAAGTACTCCTAGCTGATACGTCGATATTTTTGTGCAATCAAAATTGGAATAGTTGTCAATTATTTACTAAATTTTCTTCGATAATGATAGAATCTGAGGAAATAAATTTAAATTACTGCTATTGCCAAGACTTGACCCCAGGACTACTGCTTATTCGGCAGATGTGCTGACCATCACACCGCAGTAGCAGCATGGGAAACAGACCTGCACAGATAACCATAGTCCAATGCCCTGCCTAACGGAAACTTCATTTCGCGCCTTCAGCCTATTCTCCCCTTCTCAAATTGTCAGTGTTGTCGAGGTTCTCCCACTGTGGACATTTGATGTTAATGACAAAGGTTATTTCAGTTTATTAGTCCGTTAAGGTACTTTAAGGTTTCTAATGTTTTAATCGTAATTGTAAACTATGTGGATAATTAACGCCTCACATCTAATGTTGTACGTAATATTAAGAATAGGAACATATCGGTCTTCATATGGTTATCATGATTATAGGTAATATTTTCTCACCATCTACACCTGACATGCTATGCACTTGTCGCTAAAGAAGAGCACTAATGTTTTATATCTTAATGTTCTTTGCTTTGTAGCTGCATTTAGTAGTTAAAGGCCACATTAATTTTGAATGTAATTGTGACAATAATAATTTTGAACGTATAATAAAAGCGCACACTCCACTGCAGAGTGGAAATCTCATTCGGGAAACATCCTAAAGGCTGTGGCTAAGCCATGTCTCTGCAATATCCTTTCTTCCAGGACTGCTAGTTCTGCAAGGTTCCCAGGAGAGCTTCTGTGAAGTTTGAAAAGTAGGAGACGAGGTACTGACGGAAGTAAAGCTGTGAGGACGGGGCGTGAGTCGTGCTTGGGTAGCTCAGATGGTAGAGCATTTGCCTATGAAAGGCACAGGTCCCGAGTTCGAGCCTCGGGCCGCCACGCAGTTTTAATCTGCCAGGAAGTTTCATATCAGCGCGCACTTCGCTGCAGAGTGAAAATCTCATTCTATAACTGTTTGGTTTCCTGATCGGTAGTAATAAAATGTCCATCTTTATGATGCTACCTTGATTACTGGCGACCCAAAGATTGTTGGCCAATACTAATTTATCTTTGATGTGTAACCGTAATACATCTATCTTCTGAGCGTTACCAGGGTTACTGGTGGCATCCCTGCTAAACATCTTTGCCTCACAGTTACTACACACAGCGCCATATAGAGGATACCGTGCGTATTCTTATACGCAAATAGCTTATTTTTTCTTTTTACTTAATTTTAAGTTTTACATTATGGTTTGATAAAGCTTATTTTTACTTTAGATATACTTAGTGTTTGGACTAAATGTTTGGACTAAATATTGTACACAAATAATTTTATTTAGACTTTATTTGACGTGTTTTACGACCATTGGATGACGATGTAATGCTGGAGACGGTGGGTGGAACTGTCGCTATTTAAGCGATGTAAATTGCATGTCATATAGCAGTTGCTAAGTGCCTCCTAGAATGGCACCTGCTCCTCGCCGTTTTCAGCAGACTCCCATAGGTATTGCTTTCTTTCTTTCTTTTACGTGTTTGTTGATGGGTTATGCTTATTTTTGTGCCTGTAGTTTACGTTCCTCTAAGTAGTTGCATGTTACTCTTTTCACAGAGTAAGTATTCTGATGATGACCAGAACAGTAGTCGAAACCAGTCAAACCAGTAAATAAATAAACACCTTTATGCATTTGGGAGAGTTCTGTTAAAAAAAATAACACAACTGCTCACTTTACAGTAAAAATAAGATAATATGTTACAAAAACCTTTAAAATGTAATACCATCAGATCAATAGATCACGTATTAAATTTTCTTTAAAGAAACATCCTCGCCTCTGTATCTTTTCTTACGTAACATATCTATAGTACATCTGCACAGTCGTGTAAAGTTAGCACCCCTTTTACGAGAAATATACATTTTTTTCATAGTTCTTGATAGATGTGCCATAGTTCTAGAGTTCTTTGTACAAAATTTGTATGGTTCTGCAGAATTTAACAAAGAAAACAACAATACTCGAAAAAATTTTCGTATCGAAAACATTCTTTGTCAATTTTCGCAAAAAGTAAATTCGTACAACAGTTCTGAACAGAACATCAAGAGCTCTATAGAAAATCCTAATGCCTTGATGTTAGACCCACTGTCTCCACAGAAAAAAAAATAAATTCGTACAACAGTTTTGATGAACAGTTCTAGATGACACCCCAATACTTCTATCGATAATCATAATAACATTTTCGTAGTTATAATAGTTTGTAAGATAACTGATTAATTGTGGGGCTCACTTACTCTACAAACAAATTATGTCCAGTCGTACGTTCTGATGACAGCTCTGGACAGCATTGTAAGAGTTATATCGAAAATACTAGTAACATATTCCGTGCAGGTAATTGTTTACGTAGTAACTGCATTTAATAAGGAATGCTTATGAGCATTTCCCGTGAAGTTTGCACCCCTTTTACGTGAAATATACATTTTTCATAGTTCTTGATATGTATGCGATAGTTCTAGAATTCCCTGCTCAAAACACGAATATTTCTGCAGAATTTCGGGAAGAAAACAACAACTCGGCAAAATTTTGGCATAGTAAAAAATTATTTGTCAGTTTGGAAAAAAATAAATTTGTGTAACAGTTTTGTTGGCAGTTCTGGATTGCACCTGAACAGTTGTATTGAAAATGAACACAAAATGACACAAAATATGAATCCGGATAAACCGGAAATCCGGATTAGTGAGGACCAAATAAACTAGGTTCTTGTTTACAAATTTCGAACTCCTTATTAACGTTAATACTGTATCCCCTCAACATAATGACACCTCTATCAGTCATGTACTGAATTAGGATTTAAACATACTACTTAGTTTATTTGTAAACATATTCATTTAAATATACTTACATTTCTATACATTGTAAAGACTTTTGACTCTCGCTGTAGTGTAACTCATCAAACTTCCACACTTCCTTTCTAACTAGAACAAATGTTTGCAACAATATTAATGATAGCAATTTCAAATTTATTCGTTACACACAGCACATGTTTTTATGTATCCTAGTGTCTGGTGCTGTTACCATCTAACTTGAGGGTCTTGGACATATTTTTAGCTGTTATTGGGCCCTGGATGTCATGAGAGCTCAAAACAATTACTGTTTTACGTAATAAAATTCTTCTGGTTCTTCCTGATTCTAAAAATATACCCTTCATGTACAGTAGACTACCTCGTCATTCTCGTGCTTAAATGTCATTTCGTTTAATCTGGCCGCCACAGTTTCCGTAGAATCTCGTTTATGTAATATCTTTGAAGAACCTGTAGACTGTCGTATGTGCAGGAAAAATGTTTACATGGCATAAAATGAACTCAGAATTCGTTTCAGCAGTTGCAATATGTTTTAATGATGGAGTAAAAATGGTTCAAATGGCTCTGAGCACTATGGGACTTAATTTTTTATAATTTTTTTGTCCAAAACATCCAAAGCCAGATCCAAAAATGGATGGCTCACCATTTGAATGGTACTTTTGAAATCATCACGGAGTGATATTGCTTGCATGAATAAGGTCATCAAAGAATTGAAACCGCACGTTCCCTTCAAGTTGTAGGTAGCAGATTTGAATTTGCTTCAGGACCCATTTGGGAAAAGTGGCAAATTAATGTCTATGAATTTCTTTGTCGAATTCGAGTTTGGGCAATCATCTAAGTAGTTTTTATTGCTCTTAGTTTGCATGCTCGATATGACAATGATTTCATTTTGAAGCTTTTTCAGCATTGCACTCTCCTCCACTTTATTGTTACAGGTCTCTGGGTTTTCTTCTGTTTTCTAATCACAGGATGAAATTTCAGTGACATCCCTGGTGAAGTATGATTCTCGATAGTCTTTTGTGGAACGAAATATCTCTTTAGCGTCCAAATTAGGCAGTAAATTATTACCTGAAGAGCGCTGAAAACACACACTATCACCCTTGACTGAGAGACTGTTGTTCTCCGCATTCATAACAAGTGAGCTCGGAGTAGGAGAAAATCTGAATTCAAAACTATTAAAAATTTTGTTTAACTCTGTCCCATTGCCATCTTCGTGTTGGGTCTCACTTCGTAAGGTATTGTTCAGTGTGCTCTCAGAATTATTGAGTATATGATTGCTTTTGGGGTTTGTTATCTCCAGCTTCTTATATTTTCCTCTCCAGTTTTCTTCTTCATGGTAAGCCAATGATGCTTCAGTTGGTTTGTGCTTCACAGCTTGCTTTGAATCTTGTTTTTCCATCATAAGTGGCGCTAACAGTATTGTTTCCTCACGCAGCCACTTCAAATGTTGAAAAATGAATTTGTCTGCTCGTAAAGGCAGCTTGTCAAAGTCCATTGTCTTTAATTTTGAAAACTGTCCTTCAGTCGCTGCTGACGAACGAATAGATAAAGGAATATGGAAAGAAGGATACATAACAGCTGTCCACAGTGGTATATAGTACATCAACTCTTTCAGCATCTCTGAGCATTAGTAATGTTGTACGGATTCACATAAAAGAGATTGTCATCCTTAGTCTGATTCGCGATGACTTCAGCTTCATTGTAGATACGTTTTGCCCTATCAATCCACGCGTTTGCAGTAGATTACTGAGTTCAAAATTGACTCAAAAAGACAGTCATCATTGTTTTGAACATCATCACTTTTCTTGTCATCATCTTTCTTTTCGTCAATATATGAATGACGTGGACCACCTCTGATAATGTTATCAAGGTGGCGCTGATGTTCCATTGATGAACATTCTTGACCGCAGTCATCAATACCAAGATATTCACTCAACGCAACAACCAAAAGTGAGCGCAAAGCACTTTCAATATCACGAAAATCTGTCGTCATGTAAATATGGGCCGAAACTTGAAGATAAAGTTGTTTGACTTATGATTTACCTCTTGAGAAGCATTTACACCTCGAAATCATGACCATAAAATGGTTTAAATCTATTCTCAAACAACACATGGGTAGAATTACTCTTTCATGCAAAACAATATGACTATAACACCTATTCAAATAATCTGATAAGGCCGAGCAATTGGCTTTTGGTCTAGAAATGGCAACCAACAAAGCCTTACCAAAATCCATTACCACGGCTTTTGGTCTGGGAGCTCCAGATCTGACGAGTTCCATAAAGAAAAATGACAAGAATGATGCGTCATGCCTAGAGGATATCATCTAGTAAGTTGGGCAACTGATTGATGATCGATTGACGATATTTGAAATCTTTACTAGTGACGTTAACTTCGCGGATGCACATGTACTGATACAAGTATATGTACTTTGACTTAATTTCCACACAGTCAGCCCTGTCTGACAGATCCCCAAATCGTGAAATAACTCGAAATGCAACGCCACCTGCAACAATAAAATTCACAATCCCCCAAAATACAAGCAAAGCTGGGAAGGCAAGCAATTTAAATGTGATTTCCAGCTGACACATACCAGGAAAAACATTGAGAATGACGCTTAAATAAACAGTTGCCCGAAATGGAAGATCAGCTGGAAGAACATGCAATTTAAATGTGACTCCCAGCTGGTACACATCTGAAACGTGAATCATATACACTGCTATTGATTTGATGACAATATTTGTGCAACTGACTTTGATCTTTCAGCCAATATATACAGAAGAATGGGTCCAATCCAATTGCGTGAATTTCGTCCCGATGCGTTGTATGTTTTGCGATTTGCAGCTTTTCAACAGGCTTACTAGTTGTTATACCAAATTGTTTGTTCCTTTTCTCTTCTTTAGCCTTTCTCAAGACATCAGCATGTGGTAAATTTGGAGGAATCATGTCTCCGAAAGACATTTTTCGCTTCATGATTTCGCCAAAGAGCTGCAGGCATCCTGTTATCAACCAATTTAGCAGATAACTGTTGTCATCTCGTGCCACGAAGTTGTCTTCTTTTCAGGTGATTACTGTCATCTGAAAAGTTTGAAAGTCTGCAATTCAGAATAATAGCGTTGTCCTTTTTTGGCTTCTTCAGAGCAATCCCTTCGATAGTGGCTCCGCATTCTGTACATCTTCCTTTGATCTCCAAGGAGTACTTTTAACTTGATCTTTCACACCTTTCGCGTATTTGAAAGAAAAGGCACATGGAATTTTGTGATGTTCACAAATTTTATCAGCCATCAAATCGGTCCATTTCCTTATTTCCAGTCTTGAAGGATTTCCAACTTTCCTCTTTGTTGGTTTTATGGTAGACCATTTTTCTGGTGACAGTAGTAAGTCAAATTGCTTTATCATGTCCTTGTTGCACGATGAACCAAAAACATTCCACGACTCATCTTTGCTGTTGTCGTCTTTTTCTTCAACGAAACATTCCAGCCTGAAGGTGTTTCTAACAAAAGTAAGCAGATCATGGCGATCTTGTTTAATTGTTGTGTAAATATGTTTTGAAGACATTTTCGAGCCAATGTCGGCCATGGCATCGGACAGTTTTTGGAAGACCGGATGAGACGGAGTGAATTGAATGCCTCTATTATCGATTACTTTAAATTCCTCCATGCTGAGAAGACGTTTCAATTCTGGTAGATTGTACATTTTTATGGGTATTATGGTCCATAAATATCACTTATGTAACAGCACCGACTGTACAACAGGCACCGACTGCACAAGAGCTCTGACTTAGCGAGCATAATGATTATTCGCATTGGAGTGAGTAGTATTGTTACGTTTAGTCATCAGGGGCAGATCAAGGAGCGAAATGCAGCGCTGGCGGGCGCCTTCACACGACGCGGCACGCGCCACCCAAAAAGTGCACCTGTTGTTGTCATTAACTTTGATGCTACCGCGAGAAGCTTTGCTGCTATTTCCATTGTAACTGCTACGTTGACGTCACTTCCGATTGTTTAAAAGACGCAGTTCACGTGTTCATTGTTTCCAGGTGTAGTGCCACGACTTTTGCATTGTTGTTGTGCTTTGTTTATTATTTTTGGGTCTTGAGAGGTCCCAGGGACGTATCATATTATCCTTCCATCGGGCGCAGCTGTTCAGATTGATACATGTCGAAATTTTCTGTAAATTACTTTTCAACAATTTGCAGTATTGGCGCCTTCTCCTTAATAGCTTCCCTTCTCCGTATGCTTTTCATTGTTGTGTGATTCTGTAAATTACTTGCCAACAATTGGCAGCACTGGCGCCTTCTCGTTATAGCTTCCTTTCTCTGTATGCCTCTCATGGTTGTATGATTCAGTATCGACACTAATGCTCTCTTGATATGAGCCGATTGCTCGTTTTTATCCACTGTGCCCATTCGTATTTCATTTCAGCAATTAATTTATTTGTTTATCAACGTAGTAAGTAGTACAAAGCTAATCCAGAATGTAAAATGCTCTTAAATTCTGTTTGAACTGTTTAATCGTCAGTTTCCGCTGTCTGAACGTCAAATATCAAATTAATACACTGCACCTGGTTGCGTAATTTTATAGCAATTTTATTATTTTAAGTGGGATGTACTAGATCATGTTGAAGAAATCCAAAGCATATTGTTCGAAGAGGATAATATTATTTGAAATTTACCTGGACCAATAGGCGCAGCTAAAGCAGCCTTTGTGATACTGTAATTGCCTCATAGATAACGATATTTGTCTATTGTAGTTTTGTATTCCAATCAGAATTTTGAGAGCGTCAAAGCTTCATTTCAGCGTGAGAGAGGGTTAAAATCAATAGATGTTATTGAATTGAAAGCCTTCATCAGTCTCTTGTTTTTAATTGTTGTTAACAAAAGTAACAGATAAAGCCTGGAAGATCTGTGTGGAACTGATGGGGATGGCATTCAAAAATTTCATCTTGCAAATGAACATAAAACGTTTCAAATTTATTGTGGAGTGCCTTAGATTTTACAGTCACGCCGTTCATGATGAAAGGAGACAATTAGACAAGCTAATAGCAATTCGGGAAATATTTACTGTGTTTGTACGCAGATACCAGAAATCTTATACCCTCAGAGAAAATGTTACAGTAGACAAGAAGCTGGAAGGATTCTGTGGAAGGTGCAGTTTTCGCCAGTATGTACCTATAATAACAAACAAGTATGGATTTAAAATGTATGCTTTTGTGGATTCTTAAGTATTTTACCTGTACAATTTGGAAATATGCGCTGTGTTGCTACCAGAAGGATTTACTAACTGAACAATAAACATTTTGATGTTGTTCTGTGACTGTGTAAACCTATACATCTGTCAGGTCGAAATGTGAAAGTGGACAACTGGTTTGCTAGTATTGGAATGGTAATAGAGCTATGAAGGGAGAATTTTTATTTTGTTGACACGATGAAGAAAAGCAAGTGTGAGATTTCTCTAGAGTTTGCTATCAGTAAAAGAAGGGCTGCCCAAATTTCCTGCTTTGGCTTCCACAAGACTGAAGTCTAGTTTCCTCCGTACATACAAAGGGGAAGTGTGTGGTCCTGGCATCACGTTTGCATGAAGATAATTCGATAAATGCTGACACTGTAGATAAACGGAAGCCATCCATCGTAAATTTTACAATAGCGTTAAGTGTGGTATTTTCACAGCGGATAATGTGAATGCTTTGTACAACGCTGCAAGAAATGTGCGCCGTTGGTCAATGGTTATATTTTCTTAATGATCAATACGGTTGGAATCTATGTACAAGTGATTTATTGTGGCAACAGTAGGAATTGTATCAGAAGGAAAGGGTTCCTTAATCAGCTATGTTATATGTTGTTGTTTTCTTCGCTATATTATGCAGAACTACTGAAATTTTGTACAAAGAACTCTAGAACTATGGCATATCTATCAAGAACTCTGAAAAAAATATACATTTCTGAAAAAAAGGGTGCCAACTTCACAGTAAGTGAAAAGATTTTCTCCTTAAATTGCAATTATCTCCCAAACTATTAGCTGCACAAAAAAATTTATTTGGATTTTCAATAGAACTATTGGGGCTCTGTTCAGAACTGTCCTCAGAACTGTTGTACGAAATTGCTTTTTGTGAAAGTCGACAAAAAATGATTTCGATACCACAATTTTTACGAGTACTGTTGTTTTCGTCGTTAGTCTTCAGAACTATTCAAATTTTGTACAAAGAACTCTAGAACTATGGATTATCTATGAAGAACTCTGAAAAAAATATATATTTCTGAAAAAAAGGGTGTCAGCTTCACAGTAGATCTTATGGAGTTCTTAATTAAGTTGCAATTATCTCTTAAAGTATTACCTGCACAAAAAATGCTACTAGGATTTTCGATAGAACTCTTCACGTGGTGTCCAGAACTATCATCAGAACTGTTGTACGAATATATTTATATTTTCTGTAGAGAAAGTGCATCCCACATTAAATCATTTATCTTATAAGCTATTATCGCCATAGAAAAATGTTATTGGGATTTTCGATAGAGCTCTTGGGGTTCTGTTCAGAGCTGTCCTCAGAACTGTTGTTCAAGTTTAATTTTTGCGAAAATTGACAAAGAATGTTTTCGATACGAAAATTTTTTCGAGTATTGTTGTTTTCTTCGCTAAATTCTGCAGAACTATTGAAATTTTGTACAAAGAACTCTAGAACTATGGCATATCTATCAATAACTCTGAAAAAAATATACATTTCTGAAAAAAAGGGTGCCAACTTTGTAATGTTGTCGCATTAATTTGTTCTGAAAGCGGTGCTGATATTCAAGACCATAAAAGTGGGTTAAAAGCTGTGAGCTGTCTGGGGAAGTTAACCTTGCATTACTGAGCAACTGTTTCACCAGGTATCCAGTCTAGCTTACCGAATTCGCAACCAGACTAATATTAATTATAATCTTTTAATCGTCATACGACAACCGGTGATATATATATAAGGAGAATTTAAATAAAAAGAAATAAATCAGTTTATATTTGGAAATTTATTTTAACATTGATCATTGAAATTTCAGGATATTAAACTTGATTCATAACTAAACTGGTGCCTTATTTAGGATTGTGAAAATGTGAGTTTGTAATCTTACGGAACACATCAAATATGGAGCCAAGATTGGGAGACTGCATACAACACTGCACTCATAAAATAACACACGAATAACGTTGAAACATATGCAAGAGGAAATTAACCACAACCAACCGATTCAATTTTCACCCAAAGAAGTTACGTTCGTAGCGCAATCCTGTCCGTCATGTAATTATCACACACTGGTATACTAAATTCATACTAACTCTCTGTGAAATCTTCCCGAAAAGAGTAGCTAAGGGCTACTTTGATGATTACACCACATGCTTCACGTGGTCAACTTGGTTTACACAAAGAGTGTAACTCCACAATAATTTTGATAATTAAAATAAATTAGATCGAAAAGCAATTAACGAAAGAAAAACCTCGAACTGGATACTGTCGTCTTACTATTTACCTGATGGGTCAAACAATTGTATAAGCACGTGGTACTGGTCTCACAGAGTACACTCCACGTGGGTTGAACATAAAGAAAAGTTGCTATATTGAAAAATATTGTCAAGATGAGACGTTATAATCTCACGCACATTCGCATTTAAGATTGATAATCTTAGTTAGAGTTACTGATCAACCCGTGGTTCCACTTTACTCACAAAGTAGTGACAAAGCAACTACCGGAAGATATTCTGAACTTCACATTCGAAATACACTGCGTTGCAATTTAAGATAACATTAGATATTTTAGAGCCTAACCTGAAATAAAGGTGATTAAATTTTCACTTAGGCTGTCTTAAGAAATCCATTGTCCTACGGACTTAGCAGACACGCGCTTAGCTGGAGATCTTACCATTTCAGACGCTCGCCACGGACAGACTGCCGTGGGTCCCTCCTGAGGGGTGCCTCACAAATACAAACGGAAGTGACCAGAGAGGCAGCTTCCTATACCAACATGACAAGGGACGGACAGGACCATACTATGAATAGAAACCTCTTTGCTTCTAGAAAGCGTAGCTACCTGTTCCAACGTTGGTCCTACTGTTCTCTAGCAGACAGGCTTGTCTGCTACCATCAAGCATGCAATTAGAAATACATTTGCTCAGTCATTCTTTCACACAGAAGGGAAGGGGGATGACAGTATCTTATCGTATACAGTATATAAAAGAAAGCGGATGTAGGTTCCATATGAGACTGTGTGACATGAATTACATATAAACTGTGTTTTAAAGTGTAGTAGTGTGACAGATCGTTCTTGTTTATGTGTAAAAGTAACACGTTTCACTGCTCAGTCTCCTCCCAGATAGTCAGAAACACCACAGTAAATTTAGAAGAGGAATTTATGCCGTAAATGACAACAGATTTAAGAAATTAACATGAAAGGAATCCAACAGAGACCTTTCAACTTCACAGTAAGTGAAAAGATTTTCTCCTTAAATTGCAATTATCTCGTAAACTATTAGCAGCACAAAAAATGTTACTAGGATTTTCGATAGAACTCTTGGAGTTCTGTTCAGAACTATGCTTAGAACTGTTGTACTTATTTACAATTTGCGAAAATTGACAAAGAGTATTTTCAGTACGAAAATTTTTTCGCATATTGTTGATTTCTTCGCTAAATTATGCAGAACTATTGAACTGTTGTACAAAGAACTCTAGAACTATTTCATATCTAGCAAGAACTCTGAAAAAATATACGTTTCTGAAAAAAATGGTGCCAACTTCACAGTAATTGAAAAGATTTTCTCCTTAATTTGCAATTATCTCGTAAACTATTAGTTGCACCAAAAAATGTTATTTGGATTTTCGATAGAACTCTTGGAGTTCTGTTCAGAACTGTGCTCAGAACTCTAGTACTTATTTACATTATGCGGAAATTGATAAAGAATGTTTTCGATATGAAAAATTTTTCCAGTATTGTTGTTTCCTTCGTTACATTGTGCAGAACTATTGAAATGTTGTACAAAGAACTCTAGAACTATGGCACATTTAACAAGAACTGTGAAAAAAATGTATATTTCTCGAAAAAGGGGTGCTAACTTCACACGACTCATCTGCACTGATGAGCCAAAGAAACTGGTACACCTGCCTAATATCGTGTAGGGCCCACGCGAGCACGAAGAAGTGCCGCAACACGACGAGGCATGGACTCGACTAATGTCTGAAGTAGTGGTGGAGGAAATTGACTCCATGAATCCTGCAGGGCGTGGAGATCTCTTGTAAACAGCACGTTGCAAGGCATCCCAGATATGCTCAATAATGTTCATGTTTAGGGAGTCTGGTGAACAGCGGGAGTGTTTCAACTCAGAAGAGTTGAGTCACTCTGTAGCAATTCTGGACTTCTGGAGTGTCACATTGTCCTGCGGGAATTGCCCAAGCCCGTCGGAGCGCGCAATGGGCATGAATGGATGCAGGCGATCAGAGAGGATGCTTACGTTCTTGTCACTTGTCAGAGTCGTATCTAGACGTATCAGGGGTCCAGTATCACTACAATCACTCCAACTGCACACGCCCCACACCATTTCAGAGCCTTCACCAGTTTGAACAGTCTCCCACTGACATGCAGAGTCCATGGATTCACGAGGTTGTCTCCACACCTGTACTCGTTCATCTGCTCGATACAATTTGAAACGAGACTCGTCCTACTGGGCAACATGTTTCCAGTCATCAACAGTCCAATATCTATGATAATGGAGACAGGTGAGGCGTAAAGCTTCGTGTAGTGTAGTCATCAAGGGTAAACTAGTGGGGTTTCGGTTCCGAAAGCCCATATCGATGATGTTTCATTGAATGGTTCGCACGCTGACACTTGTTGTTGGCCCAGGATTGAAATATGCAGCAGTTTCTGAGAGGGTTGCACTTCTGTCACGTAGAACGGTTCTCTTCAGTTGTCGTTGGTCCCATTCTTGCAGGATCTTTTTCCGGCCGCAGTGATGTCGGAGATTTGATGTTTCACCAGATTCCTGATATTCACGGTGAAATGGTCATACGGGAGATGCTGTGTCCCATCGCTCGACCGCCGATTATATCACCAGGTTCAAATTCACTTAAATCTTGATAACCCACCATTGCGGGAACAGTAACCGATCTAACAACTACGCCAAATACCTGTCCTATATAGGCGTTGCCGCCGCAGCACCGTATTCGGCCTGTTTATATATATCTGTATTTGAATACCAATTTCTGTGGCGATTTAGTGTATAAATCTGCTGATTTCCCAATTTCTCCTCTTTAAAACGGTGTATCGAGCTTCACTGCACTTGCAGTAGTTTGTGCTGCATATGTGTATAATGCCATTCATGCCCTCGCGATCGCAGCCGGGCTGACATTACGTCACATCCAGGTAGCGCACAGATCTAACAGTACCACGTGGTTCCAGGCCACCATGCCCTCCAGTGAGTCGTCAGAGCCATGGCAGTCTGGCCTCCACGCCATAGGATGCTTAATATTGTCATTCAAATGTCGCGCCTGACCAGACGTAAATCACTTTGAAACGTCCCCTTTTAAAACAATTTTACATACGACTGTGCTTAACCTGATACACAATATTTTTTTTTAGCGCAACGCAATCTGACTTTCAAAATTCCCTACAAAAGAACGGCCCTGACTAACATTAAACTATATCTTTCACAAATCACTTACCTCACAAAAATCTTCGCTACGCAAGCTACTGCAATACAGCGAGCGCCACTACTGCCAGCTAAATAAAAGATTCAAACTATGGAAGGCACTAACTACTGATAGGGATAGTTAGCAAATGAAAGATATTAATAGAGAACAAACAATGTATTTACCTTGATATCATCATATATATAGCAGTTCATGACAAATTACAAAACTCCGCCATCTCTCTCCCCACATCCACCACTGCTGGCGGCTCACCTCCAACTGCGCAACGCTACGCGCTGTTCCCAGCCAGCTGCCTAACACTACAATGGCGAGTATTACAACAATGCAAAGCAGCCACAGACTGCACACTGCACAGCCAGTGATTTTCATACAGAGGTGGCGTTACCAAAAAAAAACCTAAACAGTCTACTTACATAGCCCCCATGCTACCCACAAAAAATTTTACAAATTTTTTTGGGCACTGGCCAATACATATTTGTTAAAATTTTTTTCACAATTTCAATAACAAAGAAATCAAATGCACACACTTATTGATACAATGTTGGTCAAAAGCTAAAATTTTCTCACAGTCCATAAAGACAGTCCTGATCATTCATCACATTGCAGTGTTTTTCTCAAAGTCTGAGCAGTAAAAGAAAATGCACATGGAAGTAGTGGATTTCCATGCAGTCTTGAAGTAGTAGTGTTGTCCTTCCAACGGAAAGACAGTGCTGACTCGACATGCAGACAGGTAATGGGCCACAACAGAGTAAACCCACAGCGGAGTCAGTCGAAATTTTGAAGAGTATTGGTGGGTAGGTCATCACAGAGCAGACCCACTGTAGTCCTGGTAGAGATTACGGTATTGGTGGGCCACCAGAGGCGCAGACCCACTGCAGTCCTTGTAGAAATAATGGTACTGGTGGGTCATCAAAGACGCAGACCCACTGTAGTCCTTGTAGAGATTACGGTACTGGTGGGCCACCAGAGGTGCAGACCCACTGCAGTCCTTGTAGAGATGGCCAGCAGCCATCTGTTGTGACTGTGCAGGTGCACAATCACCATTGAAGAGTCTTGCGGATAATATAGCAAGTCCATAAACCACCACTTGTGCACTCACAAAGTTTTTTTAATTGTCCTTAGAACCAGCAATGCTGTTATCCAGTCCCTTGCTGAATTATTAACACACGTGCAAACACTATCAGTCCCTACTTCTCACATATTGTCCATATACTATGACCAACAGAAACGTGTGCAGTGAAATGTAACTTACAAGTTACTTAATTTGATGACCTGGTGTCAATTACAATTTTATAACATGGGAATACAATTACAAAGATACAGAAAACATCATTAAAAACATAATAGTACAAATAACATTCGTAGTAATTGGGGCTTTACAAAAGAATAGAAATAAACATATACATCACTGTTACAGGAATTATGAGATAAGTAGATACATAAGAGTTCAGAATAACTTTCAAAACATCAACTTCACACATGAGCATTAAAATAAAACAAAATAAATAATGTCTAAGCATATTTACAAGGTAAATAACATATTATTAATGCCAATTATATTTGAGGATAACGGTATTCCTCATCATAGTGAATGTAGCTTAGTATTAGAAGAGAAAAAAATTCTATGAAACTACACAGAGACAGGAAGAAAACAAATACACAAGGGTACACAAACACATAGGGGGATAACACAATGGAAAGGACAGGGTTCGTTTTCAGTGTAACATTTGGTACTGCAGTCCAACCTAAAACTTCATTCCATAGATCGTTCCTCTTATTTCGACATTTGCACCTGCCAAAAAAATCCTATCCAAGCATGCTTTCTATATTCTGTTCACATATTTCTTACCTCATTATTTATTTACCATTATCTTACCTCATAATTTATTTCCAAGAAAATCCTACCTAAACCTGTTGTCCCTAAACCCTACTTTTTTGGTTCATATCCTCTTTCAAAACACTATTTTGGCCAAACCATTTTCTTATAGCTTCTCAAAGCATTTCTTCCAATCCATCATAGCTAGTTTCTTATATAGTCTACTCCCTCTTAAGCTAACTTAAATCTACTGAGCTCAGATATATATACCAATGGACGAGGCAATGCAGCATCACATAAAACAATTAATATAAACAGCAATGAAAAAAGACGCAGATTTGCGAAGCAAGCTGCATTAAGAAATTAGCAAAGCAATTGTAATATTACAACTAATCTAAGGCAATGTGCAGCAAACAATAAAAATAAATCATTAGTAAAACTGGCTTAACAGAATAATACAAAGTCAAATTCAATAACACTATGCCTGGCAAACAGCAGCAACTTATACCTAAACATGACATAGCTCAAGCAGAAAAAATAGTACACTAAAGATAACAATGCAGATAAGGGAAATGTATAATCACATCTTAATGTCTAAGTAATTAAAGTGGTGCACCACAACATCTTATTGTAAAAAAAATATTACCATGTACTTGAAAAGAATATTATGTATGCATTTACTGTTACTAGTCCCTCCTTATTGTTCTTTCCTTTCCAAGTGCTCCATTTTTGAAAAATGTGGATCACAAAATTATTATTTAATAGATCTGTTGACAGAAAGTGTTCACATTAGCAAATGCATTTAATTTTATTTTATGAAACCAATGCTACAAGACAGCTGGAAACCAGATATCAAATGAAATAAGCAACTATGTACAAAGTAAAGCATAAAAACATCGTTCAATAGCCATGTGGCATTTCATAAGTAGTAAAAAAATATCTCATCTAGAAAGACAGTAGTCATAATCAGGTGTGTAGACAAACTATTTCTTGTCATTTCATTAGGCATTTCAGTAAATATCAGAAAGTACGATATGTTTCCAAGTAATGAGGGTGTCGCATTTGCGATGCTTTCTACAAAGGAATGTCAATAGCGAGGATAATGGCCTCCCCTTTTTTTTTTCTCCACCTAATGGCTTTTTCTCCAGGCGGCTGGCCCAGCTACGCGCCACAACGCATTACATCAAGGTCACTTACCTTCCTTAACGAAATATTTACGACAGCAGTTTTCGCTACAGCGACAGTCTCATATAAAAATTTCATAGGTCAAGAATTAGCGTTGCAAATCTGTAGAAACAAAATCTTATTGATATAACAGTGTCCAAAAAACTTTTCGTCGGCATTGTGATACATTCACGCATTTACACACATTTCATAATTCTAAAAGTACGATTCTCGGTTTCCAACATACGTCTTCACAAGGCAGAGTTCCTAACCGCTACTCATTACTCCTTACCTTATTACACATATATATATTCGTCGACGCTTCTTTAATAATTCATCATATGAAATACGTAGCATAATCAAATTCCTCATATAGCATCAGCTTTTTGACGATAAACATACCTCAGCAGCATAATACACATCGTCATCATAACATCATAAAACCTCAGCCAAATCTCAAAATCGTTGTAGCTTCCTGGAATAATTTCAAAACCCTAAAAAATATTCTCTGCTCATTTCAATAGTGTCATCTACCTCAAACGTACCTTAAAAATCATGATCTCATACCAAATACATCATTCAAAGCTCTCATAGTATCACAATGGTTCCAAAAAAATATGAACAGTTCACAAAGTACAGACAAAATACAATTTCATAAGTGTGAAGTTATCCAACTGTGTAATTACGTAAACATCTGTCACTGATGTAGTAAAAAAAAAAAATGTTTATCTCTCAGTTACATGATCAGATAGCTGTGTAATTTGTGTGTTAGAGAAATATGGTACCGATGTGTAAAGTTGTATAAGTAAATACCATATTAGCTAGGGTTCCTTGTGGTTGCCACACACATGGTACACAAAGTAAGCGTGTACCCCCCTGAGGATTAATGTAATTATACCCTCAGGTGTTACAGATTACAGCAATGGAATGAAATGTATCACGGAAAACCTTTGTATCATTGTACTCCAAATATCTTTAAAAATAAATGTTTTAAGTACAAAATTAATCTCTCAAATGCGTGTCCTGTAGCGCTAAATGTGCGTCTTGCTGTAAGATAATTCTGTGGAAGTGTCGTAGTTATCGTCCTCTGAAAGCTAAGTTCTGCAGAAGTCAATATACTTACCTCACGATACACAAAATGAAATACTTTGCGAATAGATATCTTAGTTATTACGCTTATTGCCGTGATGAAGAAAGTACTGTGCTGTAACGTATTGTTGTGCTACGGAAAAGGCTGTCTCATTGTAGCTATACCAAAAAAGTTGCTACTAAAACATGTTTTACTTTTCAGAATAATGCAGAAAAACTGTGCAGATATAAAACAGAAACACTGCAAAAAACAACATTGTAAATAGTCACTCATTAGTAGCGTCGTGATAACATCGTGTAGCTGTCACATAAACTAATCACTGTGTCCTCTGGTATCTCACATAAAGTAAATCCAGAATGTATTTTCAAGTAAACCAAAATGTTGCATTAAAATCTCAAGTTAAAAAAGCACATTATCTCTCAATAAACGGTGTTACATGTGAAATGTGGTGTAAACCTTTGCTCTTCCTAGTACGCAGAGTTTCAACTTGAATGCAATTATCGTGCGGTATACGTCGTTAAAGAATACTGGAATTTTTCTCAAGGTTAGCGTCTATGTTATTTTTCTCGGAGCCAGCCGGCGCAGGTGTCTGCCTGCGGTGCGGGTCATTGTCTATTGTTGGCGCGCATCGTTAATGGGATTCGGAGACCGAACTTCTACAAATTCGCCTTGCCGAGAGGGCCCTGCCGTGTTTAAATCCCGCCAGTTCTGATGCAATTCAGGTCTGTCGTTACGAATATATCGTCTGTCGTCATGTCGGTAGGTTCCGTAGTTTCTTCCTTGTCCGTCACGTGGTGGAGAATTTCTCCCTGAATCGTCACTGTGCGCCGAACTGTTGCGTCTGAAGTTATTCTGCCTCCCTTTTTTTTTTTTTTGAACAGCTTATAGTAAAAATCATCGTGTCGGCGAGTAGCATATCGGTCATTGTTAGGTCGTGTCGGCGGTTCCACTTCAAAATTCGGTGCACCTTGCCAATTTCTTTCATAATTTCCGAAGTGTCCTGTGTTATTATTTTGTGGTTGTTCCGTATTTCTATGTCCCTCTTCCCGTATTGGGGCGCGAGTGTCCTCTGAAATACGTAATTCTTGTATTACCTGTGTCAGCTGATCTTGTACTTCCCGGATTTCTCTTTGGTGTTGCGTATTAATTTGATTCAGATTTTGTTTCAGTTTCCTAATTTGTTCGCACTCTTCTGTCTCATTAAAGACTACCGGTTTTGTGTCATTCAGATCATCATCTACCTTTGTAGATAAGTTAGTGAACTGATCCGAAAGTTCGGCTACTTTCTCCGACAGTGTACTTATTTCCTCAGTGTGTTTTTCTGAACCAAATTTCAGAGTATTTACTGTGTCCTTTAAATTTTCCTGAGTTTTTGCAAGTTGCGTAACCGAATCGGTAGATGCAACTGAGTCAATTTTAGCTTGCAGGGTGTCGTGATTTTCATGAACAATAGTTTGCGGTTCTTTTATGGCTGCTTCATGATTCTGTAATGCATTTTCATGCCGCGAAAAAATAGGTTGAAAATGCTCACAAATTTGTGTTTTTACGTCATTACAGACTTTTTGGCATTTCGATTCAATGATATGTAACTCAGTAGTTAAATCTTCACGTGTTTGTTCACACTTATGTTCCACTGAGTCTAACTTTTGAAGATTTTCTTCCATTGTGTCTAACTTTTGAAGATTTTGTACCATTCTGTCTAACTGTTGCTGTATTTGTCTCTGATTTTGTTTCATTTGCTGCATTAATTGCAATAATAATGTGTTAGTGTCTGGAATCGGTTCCTCTATGCTTTTCGGCAGTGCATTTGCACCGGCAACATTCACATTTTGACTAGCAGAAATTGTGTCTTGACTTATTTGAGAAAACGGTGAGGACGCAAAACCTGAATCTACAGTATTTGCAAAATTGTGTCCTGTCATTTCGGATTCCTGAGGCGAGCTATTGCCGACCGATCGATCGATAATGCTTCCCTGCTCACTAATTGTTTCACTGTCCACGCCATTGTTTGCCGCCCGCTCCATTTCCCTATGCACAATTACCAAGTTATTACTTTGAACATCAGTTAATTCATTACTCGGTGGCGCTAACACACTGCTTTCGTTTTCACTGTCATTTCGCAGTTTACTTTGGAGCCTAGTATTATGTTTTTCACACGCCATTATTGTCACAGTATTTCACACAACAACACAGAATAACACAATTTGAAGAGCAAAAATAAGAGAACACATTAACATAACACTGAAAATAATATCTAATTAATTGCAGCTGCGAAATACTTGGTGCAAATCTACATGCATGCCACAACTGTTTTACTGTACAACAATGAAAAACTACAACTACAAAGGAAATTCTCTCTATAATCACGCGCTGGCAATAAACAAAAGCTACACTAATTACACAAACTACAAGGAAAAAAATCAGAAGATTCCAGTGAGGTATCCTCGGCTAAGGGTCGACATATGAAACGTCCCCTTTTAAAACAATTTTACATACGACTGTGCTTAACCTGATACACAATATTTTTTTTTAGCGCAACGCAATCTGACTTTCAAAATTCCCTACAAAAGAATGGCCCTGACTAACATTAAACTATATCTTTCACAAATCACTTACCTCACAAAAATCTTCGCTACGCAAGCTACTGCAATACAGCGAGCGCCACTACTGCCAGCTAAATAAAAGATTCAAACTATGGAAGGCACTAACTACTGATAGGGATAGTTAGCAAATGAAAGATATTAATAGAGAACAAACAATGTATTTACCTTGATATCATATATATAGCAGTTCATGACAAATTACAAAACTCCGCCATCTCTCTCCCCACATCCACCACTGCTGGCGGCTCACCTCCAACTGCGCAACGCTACGCGCTGTTCCCAGCCAGCTGCCTAACACTACAATGGCGAGTATTACAACAATGCAAAGCAGCCACAGACTGCACACTGCACAGCCAGTGATTTTCATACAGAGGTGGCGTTACCAAAAAAAAACCTAAACAGTCTACTTACATAGCCCCCATGCTACCCACAAAAAATTTTACAAATTTTTTTGGGCACTGGCCAATACATATTTGTTAAAATTTTTTTCACAATTTCAATAACAAAGAAATCAAATGCACACACTTATTGATACAATGTTGGTCAAAAGCTAAAATTTTCTCACAGTCCATAAAGACAGTCCTGATCATTCATCACATTGCAGTGTTTTTCTCAAAGTCTGAGCAGTAAAAGAAAATGCACATGGAAGTAGTGGATTTCCATGCAGTCTTGAAGTAGTAGTGTTGTCCTTCCAACGGAAAGACAGTGCTGACTCGACATGCAGACAGGTAATGGGCCACAACAGAGTAAACCCACAGCGGAGTCAGTCGAAATTTTGAAGAGTATTGGTGGGTAGGTCATCACAGAGCAGACCCACTGTAGTCCTGGTAGAGATTACGGTATTGGTGGGCCACCAGAGGCGCAGACCCACTGCAGTCCTTGTAGAAATAATGGTACTGGTGGGTCATCAAAGACGCAGACCCACTGTAGTCCTTGTAGAGATTACGGTACTGGTGGGCCACCAGAGGTGCAGACCCACTGCAGTCCTTGTAGAGATGGCCAGCAGCCATCTGTTGTGACTGTGCAGGTGCACAATCACCATTGAAGAGTCTTGCGGATAATATAGCAAGTCCATAAACCACCACTTGTGCACTCACAAAGTTTTTTTAATTGTCCTTAGAACCAGCAATGCTGTTATCCAGTCCCTTGCTGAATTATTAACACACGTGCAAACACTATCAGTCCCTACTTCTCACATATTGTCCATATACTATGACCAACAGAAACGTGTGCAGTGAAATGTAACTTACAAGTTACTTAATTTGATGACCTGGTGTCAATTACAATTTTATAACATGGGAATACAATTACAAAGATACAGAAAACATCATTAAAAACATAATAGTACAAATAACATTCGTAGTAATTGGGGCTTTACAAAAGAATAGAAATAAACATATACATCACTGTTACAGGAATTATGAGATAAGTAGATACATAAGAGTTCAGAATAACTTTCAAAACATCAACTTCACACATGAGCATTAAAATAAAACAAAATAAATAATGTCTAAGCATATTTACAAGGTAAATAACATATTATTAATGCCAATTATATTTGAGGATAACGGTATTCCTCATCATAGTGAATGTAGCTTAGTATTAGAAGAGAAAAAAATTCTATGAAACTACACAGAGACAGGAAGAAAACAAATACACAAGGGTACACAAACACATAGGGGGATAACACAATGGAAAGGACAGGGTTCGTTTTCAGTGTAACATTTGGTACTGCAGTCCAACCTAAAACTTCATTCCATAGATCGTTCCTCTTATTTCGACATTTGCACCTGCCAAAAAAATCCTATCCAAGCATGCTTTCTATATTCTGTTCACATATTTCTTACCTCATTATTTATTTACCATTATCTTACCTCATAATTTATTTCCAAGAAAATCCTACCTAAACCTGTTGTCCCTAAACCCTACTTTTTTGGTTCATATCCTCTTTCAAAACACTATTTTGGCCAAACCATTTTCTTATAGCTTCTCAAAGCATTTCTTCCAATCCATCATAGCTAGTTTCTTATATAGTCTACCCCCTCTTAAGCTAACTTAAATCTACTGAGCTCAGATATATATACCAATGGACGAGGCAATGCAGCATCACATAAAACAATTAATATAAACAGCAATGAAAAAAGACGCAGATTTGCGAAGCAAGCTGCATTAAGAAATTAGCAAAGCAATTGTAATATTACAACTAATCTAAGGCAATGTGCAGCAAACAATAAAAATAAATCATTAGTAAAACTGGCTTAACAGAATAATACAAAGTCAAATTCAATAACACTATGCCTGGCAAACAGCAGCAACTTATACCTAAACATGACATAGCTCAAGCAGAAAAAATAGTACACTAAAGATAACAATGCAGATAAGGGAAATGTATAATCACATCTTAATGTCTAAGTAATTAAAGTGGTGCACCACAACATCTTATTGTAAAAAAAATATTACCATGTACTTGAAAAGAATATTATGTATGCATTTACTGTTACTAGTCCCTCCTTATTGTTCTTTCCTTTCCAAGTGCTCCATTTTTGAAAAATGTGGATCACAAAATTATTATTTAATAGATCTGTTGACAGAAAGTGTTCACATTAGCAAATGCATTTAATTTTATTTTATGAAACCAATGCTACAAGACAGCTGGAAACCAGATATCAAATGAAATAAGCAACTATGTACAAAGTAAAGCATAAAAACATCGTTCAATAGCCATGTGGCATTTCATAAGTAGTAAAAAAATATCTCATCTAGAAAGACAGTAGTCATAATCAGGTGTGTAGACAAACTATTTCTTGTCATTTCATTAGGCATTTCAGTAAATATCAGAAAGTACGATATGTTTCCAAGTAATGAGGGTGTCGCATTTGCGATGCTTTCTACAAAGGAATGTCAATAGCGAGGATAATGGCCTCCCCTTTTTTTTTTCTCCACCTAATGGCTTTTTCTCCAGGCGGCTGGCCCAGCTACGCGCCACAACGCATTACATCAAGGTCACTTACCTTCCTTAACGAAATATTTACGACAGCAGTTTTCGCTACAGCGACAGTCTCATATAAAAATTTCATAGGTCAAGAATTAGCGTTGCAAATCTGTAGAAACAAAATCTTATTGATATAACAGTGTCCAAAAAACTTTTCGTCGGCATTGTGATACATTCACGCATTTACACACATTTCATAATTCTAAAAGTACGATTCTCGGTTTCCAACATACGTCTTCACAAGGCAGAGTTCCTAACCGCTACTCATTACTCCTTACCTTATTACACATATATATATTCGTCGACGCTTCTTTAATAATTCATCATATGAAATACGTAGCATAATCAAATTCCTCATATAGCATCAGCTTTTTGACGATAAACATACCTCAGCAGCATAATACACATCGTCATCATAACATCATAAAACCTCAGCCAAATCTCAAAATCGTTGTAGCTTCCTGGAATAATTTCAAAACCCTAAAAAATATTCTCTGCTCATTTCAATAGTGTCATCTACCTCAAACGTACCTTAAAAATCATGATCTCATACCAAATACATCATTCAAAGCTCTCATAGTATCACAATGGTTCCAAAAAAATATGAACAGTTCACAAAGTACAGACAAAATACAATTTCATAAGTGTGAAGTTATCCAACTGTGTAATTACGTAAACATCTGTCACTGATGTAGTAAAAAAAAATGTTTATCTCTCAGTTACATGATCAGATAGCTGTGTAATTTGTGTGTTAGAGAAATATGGTACCGATGTGTAAAGTTGTATAAGTAAATACCATATTAGCTAGGGTTCCTTGTGGTTGCCACACACATGGTACACAAAGTAAGCGTGTACCCCCCTGAGGATTAATGTAATTATACCCTCAGGTGTTACAGATTACAGCAATGGAATGAAATGTATCACGGAAAACCTTTGTATCATTGTACTCCAAATATCTTTAAAAATAAATGTTTTAAGTACAAAATTAATCTCTCAAATGCGTGTCCTGTAGCGCTAAATGTGCGTCTTGCTGTAAGATAATTCTGTGGAAGTGTCGTAGTTATCGTCCTCTGAAAGCTAAGTTCTGCAGAAGTCAATATACTTACCTCACGATACACAAAATGAAATACTTTGCGAATAGATATCTTAGTTATTACGCTTATTGCCGTGATGAAGAAAGTACTGTGCTGTAACGTATTGTTGTGCTACGGAAAAGGCTGTCTCATTGTAGCTATACCAAAAAAGTTGCTACTAAAACACGTTTTACTTTTCAGAATAATGCAGAAAAACTGTGCAGATATAAAACAGAAACACTGCAAAAAACAACATTGTAAATAGTCACTCATTAGTAGCGTCGTGATAACATCATGTAGCTGTCACATAAACTAATCACTGTGTCCTCTGGTATCTCACATAAAGTAAATCCAGAATGTATTTTCAAGTAAACCAAAATGTTGCATTAAAATCTCAAGTTAAAAAAGCACATTATCTCTCAATAAACGGTGTTACATGTGAAATGTGGTGTAAACCTTTGCTCTTCCTAGTACGCAGAGTTTCAACTTGAATGCAATTATCGTGCGGTATACGTCGTTAAAGAATACTGGAATTTTTCTCAAGGTTAGCGTCTATGTTATTTTTCTCGGAGCCAACCGGCGCAGGTGTCTGCCTGCGGTGCGGGTCATTGTCTATTGTTGGCGCGCGTCGTTAATGGGATTCGGAGACCGAACTTCTACAAATTCGCCTTGCCGAGAGGGCCCTGCCGTGTTTAAATCCCGCCAGTTCTGATGCAATTCAGGTCTGTCGTTACGAATATATCGTCTGTCGTCATGTCGGTAGGTTCCGTAGTTTCTTCCTTGTCCGTCACGTGGTGGAGAATTTCTCCCTCAATCGTCACTGTGCGCCGAACTGTTGCGTCTGAAGTTATTCTGCCTCCCTTTTTTTTTTTTTTTGAACAGCTTATAGTAAAAATCATCGTGTCGGCGAGTAGCATATCGGTCATTGTTAGGTCGTGTCGGCGGTTCCACTTCAAAATTCGGTGCACCTTGCCAATTTCTTTCATAATTTCCGAAGTGTCCTGTGTTATTATTTTGTGGTTGTTCCGTATTTCTATGTCCCTCTTCCCGTATTGGGGCGCGAGTGTCCTCTGAAATACGTAATTCTTGTATTACCTGTGTCAGCTGATCTTGTACTTCCCGTATTTCTCTTTGGTGTTGCGTATTAATTTGATTCAGATTTTGTTTCAGTTTCCTAATTTGTTCGCACTCTTCTGTCTCATTAAAGACTACCGGTTTTGTGTCATTCAGATCATCATCTACCTTTGTAGATAAGTTAGTGAACTGATCCGAAAGTTCGGCTACTTTCTCCGACAGTGTACTTATTTCCTCAGTGTGTTTTTCTGAACCAAATTTCAGAGTATTTACTGTGTCCTTTAAATTTTCCTGAGTTTTTGCAAGTTGCGTAACCGAATCGGTAGATGCAACTGAGTCAATTTTAGCTTGCAGGGTGTCGTGATTTTCATGAACAATAGTTTGCAGTTCTTTTATGGCTGCTTCATGATTCTGTAATGCATTTTCATGCCGCGAAAAAATAGGTTGAAAATGCTCACAAATTTGTGTTTTTACGTCATTACAGACTTTTTGGCATTTCGATTCAATGTTATGTAACTCAGTAGTTAAATCTTCACGTGTTTGTTCACGCTTATGTTCCACTGAGTCTAACTTTTGAAGATTTTCTTCCATTGTGTCTAACTTTTGAAGATTTTGTACCATTCTGTCTAACTGTTGCTGTATTTGTCTCTGATTTTGTTTCATTTGCTGCATTAATTGCAATAATAATGTGTTAGTGTCTGGAATCGGTTCCTCTATGCTTTTCGGCAGTGCATTTGCACCGGCAACATTCACATTTTGACTAGCAGAAATTGTGTCTTGACTTATTTGAGAAAACGGTGAGGACGCAAAACCTGAATCTACAGTATTTGCAAAATTGTGTCCTGTCATTTCGGATTCCTGAGGCGAGCTATTGCCGACCGATCGATCGATAATGCTTTCCTGCTCACTAATTGTTTCACTGTCCACGCCATTGTTTGCCGCCCGCTCCATTTCCCTATGCACAATTACCAAGTTATTACTTTGAACATCAGTTAATTCATTACTCGGTGGCGCTAACACACTGCTTTCATTTTCACTGTCATTTCGCAGTTTACTTTGGAGCCTAGTATTATGTTTTTCACACGCCATTATTGTCACAGTATTTCACACAACAACACAGAATAACACAATTTGAAGAGCAAAAATAAGAGAACACATTAACATAACACTGAAAATAATATCTAATTAATTGCAGCTGCGAAATACTTGGTGCAAATCTACATGCATGCCACAACTGTTTTACTGTACAACAATGAAAAACTACAACTACAAAGGAAATTCTCTCTATAATCACGCGCTGGCAATAAACAAAAGCTACACTAATTACACAAACCACAAGGAAAAAAATCAGAAGATTCCAGTGAGGTATCCTCGGCTAAGGGTCGACATATGAAACGTCCCCTTTTAAAACAATTTTACATACGACTGTGCTTAACCTGATACACAATATTTTTTTTAGCGCAACGCAATCTGACTTTCAAAATTCCCTACAAAAGAATGGCCCTGACTAACATTAAACTATATCTTTCACAAATCACTTACCTCACAAAAATCTTCGCTACGCAAGCTACTGCAATACAGCGAGCGCCACTACTGCCAGCTAAATAAAAGATTCAAACTATGGAAGGCACTAACTACTGATGGGGATAGTTAGCAAATGAAAGATATTAATAGAGAACAAACAATGTATTTACCTTGATATCATCATATATATAGCAGTTCATGACAAATTACAAAACTCCGCTATCTCTCTCCCCACATCCACCACTGCTGGCGGCTCACCTCCAACTGCGCAACGCTACGCGCTGTTCCCAGCCAGCTGCCTAACACTACAATGGCGAGTATTACAACAATGCAAAGCAGCCACAGACTGCACACTGCACAGCCAGTGATTTTCATACAGAGGTGGCGTTACCAAAAAAAACCTAAACAGTCTACTTACAACTTCCGCTCACTTTAACGTACCTCGTGTCACGATGTTTCGCTTTATTTTTTGATCCATTAAAAAGTGACTATAGCAAGAGAACACATGTAATTTGTAAATGTAGTCATCACACTTAAATTGGTTCAAATGGCTCTGAGCACTATGGGACTCAACTGCTGAGGTCATTAGTCCCCTAGAACTTAGAACTAGTCAAACCTAACTAACCTAAGGACATCACAAACATCCATGCCCGAGGCAGGATTCGAACCTGCGACCGTGGCGGTCTTGCGGTTCCAGACTGCAGCGCCTTTAACCGCACGGCCACGTCGGCCGGCCATCACACTTAAAGCTATAACAAAAATGTACACGTTAACAGCACATCTTCCTATAGGTTTTCGGCGGAACAGCTGATATTCCAGTACAATGTGTCATATTCTAGTAATAATGATTTCTCTAAAGTTTTGTGCTTTGCATGAAACGAAGAAATTTAAGGTCTGAAATGAAAACTGTTGGTGTTTGAGTTTTTTGACCTTTATTAACATTAGTTTCCTTACACCCACTATTTATTCGTTTTTCTGCTGTGAACACAGCTGTGCTAATCCTGCACTTCGTTTGTGAACTAAATTACTATAACTCTGTGAGAAAAAGATTTGTCTGTGTGTTGGTTTAGAGGACAAGTTAATCATATGACACTTTTTAAGATTCGTGAATGAGAGAGACGTTTGTAATTTGTTAACCTACCTTTTGTTGTTCCCGCACTCTCAAAACTTTATGAACTGCATTTGCAGCGCGCAATGTGTCACTGTTCACGATACAATCAACTGTTTTGTAAATTGTTTTTCATTTTGTGCGTGTATTATTTCGATGTTTGTATTGACAGCGAACTTTGAAAGGGGCGCGCATACGCGCTATGTGCGTGTGCACTTGCGAGAGAGAGAGAGAGAGAGAGAGAGAGAGAGAGAGGCAGAGGGGGGTGCCGGTAGGTTCAGTTTTGTTTTGTTTCAATCCAGGTCTTCTGACAGTTCTTTCAGAGCAGAGAACAAGTTCCATTACAGAGAGCTGTGTATTAATTTATAACTTCGTTTCCTTTCACTACAGCTTTATATTTGTGGTACTTTTTTCGGTTTTAATTTCTGTAGCGGGCTATAATGAATTTTGAAGGTCAGTATTAATGTCTACTGCCATGTTGTCCACATCAAATACGGAACGACAGCTGTCACTCGTTAGTGCTATTACCGTGCTCTGCGCGTCTAATGCTGAAAAATCTGCACGTCTGCCTAATCCATATTGACTCGTATTTTTGACTTGTTAGTTGACATCTGTCAGATATTTTGTGTTTGCTTGTGTTGATATTCGCGTTCCTCTGTTTCTTTTTCGTTGAGTTCTCTGACCTATGGGCTACTCTCAATTTTCGAGTATGCTGCCAACCTTGGATGATGCTATATTGTTAGTGTTTAGCTGTCGTAAAGATTCCTCCCTGCTCCTCATTGTGGGACAAGTCTGTTCCGCTGGAGTCTGCCTGTTTAACAGCTTTCCGTCTTCTCGCCACCGCTGCTGATAAACCTAGGAAACATTAGAGGATGGTAACCTAGATGCGCGGTGTGGCCGCGCGTTTTGAAGCACCGTGTCACGGATTATGCTGCCCCTCCCGTCGGAGATTCGAGTCCTCCCTCGGGCATGAATGTGTGTGTTGTTCTTAGCATAAGTTAATTTCAGTTAGTTTAAGTAGTGTGTGAGGCTAGGGACCGATGACCTCAGCGGTTTGGTCTCTTATGAATTCACACACACAACACGCAAACCGAGACCAGCACTGGAGGTCCCCGAGATCAGCATACTACGTATATTTATTTCCACGACGCGTTTCGAAGGTTTAAACCTCCATCATCGGGTGGATTTACATTAGTAAGTATTACATTTGTGTGTGTGTGTTGTGTTACGATTTTGGAGGAACTTGTGGCACTGCCTAGTGGAGAAACGAGACGCTATTTCAGAATATGGTAAACATTAAATAAGTAAACTACAGTACCTTCAGTGATGACAGGTTCCTTTTGCTGTCGTAACACATCACATGTATACTGCCACATTTGTAAACAAATATGGCGTCTGGAATCAGCTGGGTGCAAGGTTCGTATAGCAGAAGTGAAGACATACTCGCAAAGTGCAAACAATATACATCATAACAATATTATTACAGAATATTTGCTTTAAGCATTTAGCGGTGTTTGTTTTGAGGTGTCAAATATATGTGTGTGTACTTCAGGTATTATATAAATCCAATTCTGACAAGTTAAAACAGCAAACATTCGTACTCGTTTATACAATCAGGTGAAATGTTAAAATGGCTTAAACTTCATACTTATTGATAACAATTAGGTGAAATGTTACAGACTATAATTACAATGATCATATTGGCTACAACAGTAAAATCATACATACATTACACTCTTTGATTGGGTTTAATAAACAGATGTGAAGTGAGGGGCTGGAGGCAGAAGGAGAGGTAGAGAGAGAGAAAAAGTGTGTGTGTGTGTGTGAGTGAAAGGGAGAGGGAGAGAGAGAGAGAGAGAGAGAGAGAGAGAAAAGAGTGATTATATGAGAGGAAACATTTACATGGGAAGGAGTCTTAAGATTGCATGTTGCATATATTAGCTGCCTATAGGTTCCTCCAAAATCGTAACACAACACACACACAAATGTAATACTTACTAATGTAAATCCACCCGATGATGGAGGTTTAAACCTTCGAAACGCGTCGTGGAAATAAATAAAACGGTGAACTTGTTGTTTCATTTAATGTCAGTAACAGTCACGGTAAAGCCTAACCTAAAAATGTTCGCATTTAAAGAAAATACAACGTATAGTTCAAATTTTGGCCACAAGGTGCATATCTGGCGCTATGAATGCAAGAAAGACGTGTAGATATGTAATAGATTGAGAACGGGCCTTGGGCAAAAGGTCAAACAAGTGGGAAAAGCATAATGTTGATTTTATTATTAAGCAGCACTTGCACTTGTATGGGCAAAAAAAAAAAAAAAAACACTTGCACCGGTTGTTCAGTTTGCGCGTCGGAGACGACGACGAGGTGCTACATCCGTAAAACTATATGATCCATAGCTGATCGCAGCAGTTCCGATGGAATGTGAGGAACGTATTCCTGTATACTGGCCTTCAGACGAGGTAGAGACCGAATGCGCTTTCTTTTACATACACTGAGAACATTGTTACATGGGATTCAGATCAGGTGGTCTCGCAGGCCGTGAATCTGTAAGACGTCTGGGGATAACACATTCGTGGAAGGTTGGATTAAGCAGTTCTTTCACTGGGCAAACAACAGAATGAGGTGCCCTATCTTGCATGTAATCAGTGGTTTCCGCACAGTTGCTCTCTTCCAAAGCAGGAAGACGAGGAGGTCTCGATAACGTGCAGGCATCACGGTACGCTGACATGCCCGCTGCGTGTTTTCTCTTCAAAGAAGAACGGGCTGAGAATAAAGGTACCAGTGAATCCACACCACACAGTCAGATACGGTGGGTGGAACAACACGCGTAAACAATACGCGGTTTAACACAACCCAAAACACAGCAGTTCTGTGTAATTACTGCCCCCATAGTGTAAAACGTGCGTCCTCAGTACATAGAACATTACCTGGCCACATGTCATCAACATAGATCCGTGTCAGAAACTGAAGGGCAAGTGCAGAACGTTACTAAGGATCATGAGTTTTCTGTTACTGCACCGTTTGGATCTTGTACGGGTACCAGTGTAAAATCGACCGCAAAACGTCCCGCTCTGTTGTCCATGGGATGGACAACTCTCGTGACAGTGCACTATCACTACCACTACCCAGGACACGTGCTGCATCGTTAGTTACCTAGTCAATAACTTCCAGCGGTATAGGGGGACAACCTCTCCCAGGTGCCACATCCAGCTCACCTGTGCTTTCGAATTTCATTATCACCTTCTTAAAATCATTTAATGGTAACTGTGCCTTTCCTCAGACCTTACAATCGACGATACACTCTCAACACAGATCTGTAATTGCTGCCGTTCACATAAAAGAGTTTCACTAACAGAGCACGCCCTCTCTTCTCGGCAACTATACTGTTCACGCAAATTATGGCTTGTCAAATGACGACGTGGGTGCCTTTCTGTCATACAAACGGTGTACAGCATAAGATTAGCACCTAGTTGCCCCAATCGGAGCTAATTTATTTTCCAGCGTACATGGGTTCCGCATTAACGCACTATGGTATCTAAGAAGTTTGGCTGTCATATAATAATTAGAGCCCACACTGAACCTCCGTGGGAAGCCGCACTTTAATTATAACCACCCGGTACTACTCATTTCTGTCCCTGTTGCGTTGATCTTCAGCTTAGATTCGTTGCCAAGTAGACTGTACACTGTACAGTACAGTACAGTCCATTCAACAACTATTTTATGCCTTTACTACTTCTACAATGGACGGCATTTAGAAACCTTAACCCATTTCACTTTTATCCCTTTCAGAGTTTTATTCCCGCTTTTTTTCACTACTTCTTTGATATATGCTATAAACAGGAACGGTCTTAAGTTGTTGTTGTGGTCTTAAGTCCAGAGACTGGTTTGATGCAGCTTTCCATGCTGTCTATCCTGTGCAAGGTTCTTCATCTCTGAATAACTACTGCAGCCTACATCCTTCTGAATCTGCTTTGTGTATTCATCCCTTGGTCTCCCTCTACAATTTTTACCCTCCACGCTGCCCCCCCCCCCCCCCCCCCAATGCTAAATTTGTTATCCCATGATGCCTCAGGATATGTCCTACCAACTGGTCCCTTCTTCTTGTGAGGTTGTGCCACAATCTCCTCTTCTCCCCAATTCTATTCAATACCTCCTCATTAGTGATGTGATCTACCCATCTAATCTTCAGCATTGTTGCAACTCAGATTTTCTTATGTAAATTCACACCCTTTGGCTTTGCTTTATTTTGAGTATGATTTTCACGCATGACGTCGCACTTGTTATATACGCTGACGTCCACAGAAACTAATAAGGCAACATCTTTGGTAAAATCTATCTCTGCAACACGCATTGTTGCTGTTGTGCGAAACGACGAATAAAGAGTTCACTTGTTTTATTATTAACATATTTTTCCACATCTTGTTGTAGAGCGCTCGTGCAGCCCTAGTAAAAATAAAACTTCAGTTTCTCGTACTTCACAACCGTCGTTACTCTCGCTATTTATTTACCTTCAGACGCCGGAATTTATTTTCTTAAGAAATTTCAGCAACAGCTTCCAAATATCTTGGGCATCACTTCCGACGGCAGACGGGGTCACAGAAAACAAATTTTAGGATAGACAACAGTTTAAGTTTCATATAAACAGGAACGGTTGAGAGGTAAGGCATACTTCTTAATACAAACGTGCCTCTCCCGATATTTTATGGTGTCAGAGAGCTTACAGCTGCTTCCCATGACTTCGGTAAATGGCGATTTTGTCCTTTCAATGTGGCTATTCTGTTTTTCAAAGTTAACTTCTGTCATGCCCAAGAAAGCGTGGTATAAGCGCGCTTATTGTCAATTAAGTACTAACTCTAGGCATTCTGAGTACCACATACAGACCGTTTGATGACGATGTAGTGTCTACAGAAAAAAACAGTTTTCTTACGACTGGAGTGAAAAACCAAGGTGACGTAGTTAAAATATCCAAGTTTTACTAAAGTTATCAGATTGCTTCAAATATGAAAAAGGCTACAAGATAATGTAAACGAGTATGGAGAAAAAGGTCCAAAATATTGTGTGTACAGATTTAGAAATCTGCCGGTGTACTGTGCCTAATATTTTCTGGCCATATAAAGGGAATAACATAGACCATACCCGACGCTTATCACAATCACTCCGTATTTTCGTGTCACATCCTGCTAAGGACACCAGACCTACACTGAAGTGACGAAAGTCATGGGATAGCGATATCCACGAATACATAAGTCGGTAGTATTGCGTGCACAACGTATGAAAATGTAGTGCATTGGCGGAGCTGTCATTGTTACTCAGCTGATTCATGTAAAAAGGTGTTCGACGTGATTATGGCCACGCGACGGCAATTAACAGAATTTGAACGATCAATGGTAGCTGGAGTTAGATGCACGGGACATTCCATTTTGGAAATCGTTCGGGAATTCACTGATACGAGAGTATGCCGAGCTCCCTGCAGCAGTTGGATAAACAGCAGCCAGCAGGAAGTCGCACTCTTAACTCACTTGTTTGTTTTATGGTTTAATTCTTAATTTCTTTGCGTGTTTTTGGGTACACGCATAGTTTAATTCAGAAATTTCGAGCGTATTATAGTATTTGAGAGTTATAGCATTGCGTTTTAGTACCCGTATAGTGTAAATTCGCGTAGTCGTCAGTCATCTGTTTGTTTTGAACGGCTTGTGAGATAAAAAGACAGGGAAAAAATGTTAGGGATGGATAGGGACTGATCCTGTTGTGTACGGATTCAGGGGAAATTGGCCACCGTCCGTAAACAGCAGGAAGCTGTGTTGGCCGTGGTCGACAGGCTCCAGGCTGTTGCCCTGGGCCGCGGTGACATTGGGACACCCGAGGCGAGCGCTTTGTCGCCTCTGCAACCTGTAGCGTCGCCTGGGCTCTCTGATGCCACTGCGCCCTCGGATTCGGACATCCCTGCCGGTCGACACTTGCCTGACGGTGATTGGCGAACAGTGGCGGGGTCGCGAATCCCAGGGCGAAAGTTGGTGCTGGCCGTAAGGCTATACCCTTACGCCTCCGTAATAGGTTTGAGATACTTCCCATTGCTGAAAGTACTTCCGAGCCAGCAAGGGCGGCCTCGCCTGTTGCGGCAGTGGCCGGTCTTCCTGAGAGGTCCGAACAAGCGCAGAGGGTGGGATTGCTTGTCATTGGGAGCTCCAATGCTAGGCGGGTGATGGAGCCCCTTAGGGATATGGCAGGGATAAGGACGGGAAGAAAGCCAATGTACACTCCGTGTGCATACCGGGGAGGAGGGGGGGGGGGCGGAATCATCCAAGATGTGAAAAGGGTCCTTCCGGATGCCATGAAGGGTACAGGGTGTAGCCAACTGCAGGTGGTGGCTCATGTCGGCACTAATGACATGTGTCGCTATGGATCGGAAGAGATTCTCTCTGGTTTCTGGCGGCTATCTGAGTTGGTGAAGACTGCCAGTCTTGCTAGCGAGATGAAGGCAGAGCTCACCATCTGCAGCATCGTCGACAGGACCGATTGCGGACCTCTGGTACAGAGCCGAGTGGAGGGTCTGAATCAGAGGCTCAGACGGTTCTGCGACCGTGTAGGCTGCAGATTCCTCGACCTGCGCCATAGGGTGGTGTGGTTTCGGGTTCCGCTAAATAGGTCAGGTGTCCACTACACACATCAGGCGGCTCCACGGGCAGCAGGGGCTGTGTGGCGTGGACTGGGCGGTTTTTTAGGTTAGACAGTCTCGGGAAAGATCAAAAAGGCCTCCAGTCTCAAAGGTTACAGGGCAAAGAAACGACGAGAATCGACCAAGCAACAGTCGGTGTTGTAGTTGTAAATTGTCGTAGCTGTGTAGGAAAAGTACCAGACCTTCAAGCGCTGATAGAAAGCACTGAAGCTGAAATCGTCTTAGGAACAGAAAGCTGGCTAAAGCCGGAGATAAATTCTGCCGAAATTTTTACAGAGGTACAAACCGTGTTCATAAAGGATGGATTAAGTAAAGTAGGTGGTGGTGTGTTTGGGTCTGTTGGTAGTAGTTTATCTTGTAGTGAAGTTGAAATAGATAGTTCCTGCGAATTACTATGGGTAGAGGTTATACTCAACAGTCGTACCAAAATAATAATTGGCTCCTTCTAGCGACCCCCCGACTCAGATGATATAATAGCTGAACGGTTCAAAGAAAACTTGAATCACATTACAAATAAGTACCCCACTCATACAGTTATAATTAGTGGAGACTTCAATCTACCCTCGATTTGTTGGCGAAAATACATATTCAAAGCCGGTGGTAGACAGAAAACATCTTCCGAAATTGTACTAAATGCTTTCTCTGAGAATTACTTTGAACAATTAGTTCATGAGTCCACACGAATTGTAAATGGTTGCGAAAACACACTTGACCTCTTAGCCACAAATAATCCTTATCTAATAGAGAGCGTCATAACGGATACAGGGATTAGTGAACATAAGGTCATTGTAGCGAGGCTCAAAATCCTATCAACCGAAACCACTATAAATAGACGCAAAATATATCTATTTAAAACAGCAGATAAAAATTGGCTTGATGCCTTCCTAAGAGAGAGTCTCCATTCCTTCCAAGCTAATTATGTAAGTGCAGGCTAGATATGGCTCAAATATAAAGATACAGTATCGACAGCAATAGATAGATTCATAACGCAGAAGTTAATAAGAGACGGGACTGATCCACCACGGTACAAAAAACACGTTAGAACACTGTTGCAGAAGCAACGAAAAAAGCATGCCAAATTCAGAAGAACGCAAAATCCCCAAAATTGGCTAAGTTTCACGGAAGCTCGAAATTTAGTGCGGATGTCAATGCGAGATGCTTTTAATAGTTTCCACAATGAAACATTGTCACAAAATATGGTAGAAAACCCAAAGTACAGTACACCAGTGGCAAAAAACAGTCAATACCGTCACTGCGCGATTGCGATGAGAATGTTACCGATGATGGTGCCACTAAAGCGAAGTTACTACATACTGTTTTCTGTAATTCCTTCACGAAAGAAGACGAAGTAAATATTCAAAAATTCGAAACCAGAACAGCTGTTAGCATGAGTGACATAAAAGCAGATATCTTAGGTGTTGCGAAACAACTCAAATCACTTAAGAAAGGCAAGTCTTCCAGTCCAGATGGTATACCAGTCAGGTTCCTTTCAGAGTATGCAGACACAATAGCGCCTTTCTTAACAATCATATACAAGTGCTCACTTGACGAAAGGTCTGTTCCTAAAGACTGGAAAGTAGCACAGGTCACACCAATATTCAAGAAAGGGAATAGGAGTAACCCATTGAATTACAGACCCATATCACTGACCTCAATGTGCAGTAGGATTTTGGAGCATATATGAATCAAATGGTTCAAATGGCTCTGAGCACTATGAGACTTTACATCTGTGGTCATCAGTCCCCTAGAACTTAGAACTACTTAAACCTAACTAACCTATGGACATCACACACATCCATGCGCGAGGCAGGATTCGAACCTGCGACCATAGACTGAAGCGCCTAGAACCGCACGGCCACACCGGCCGGCCATATATGAATCACCTTGAAGAAAATGACTTATTGATACATAACCAACACGGATTCAGAAAATATCGTTCTTGTGCAACACAGCTAGCTCTTTATTCCAATGAAGTAATGAGTGCTTTCGACAAGGGATCTCAGATCGATTCCATATTCCTAGATTTCCAGAAGGTTTTTGATACCGTTCCTCACAAGCGATTATTAATCAAATTGCGTGCATATGGAGTATCGTCTCAGTTGAGTGACTAGATTCGTGATTTCCTCTCAGAGAGGTCACAGTTCGTAGTGATAGACGGTAAATCATCGAGTAGAACAGAAGTGATATATGGCGTTCTGCAAGGTAGTGTCATAGGCCCTCTGTTGTTCCTGATTTACATAAATGATCTAGGTGATAATCTGAGCAGCCCCCTTAGATTGTTTGCAGATGACGCTGTAATTTACCGTCTAGTAAAATCATCAGATGATCAATTCCAATTACAAAATGATCTAGAGAGACTTTCTGTGTGGTGCAAAAAGTGGCAATTGGCACTAAACAAAGAAAAGTGCGAGGTCATCCAGATGGGTACTAAAACAAATGGAATACATTTTGGGTATACGCTAAATCGCACAAATCTAAGGGCTGTCAGTTCGACTAAATACTTAGTAATTACAATTACGAACAACTTAAACTGGAAAGACCACATAGATAATATTTTGGGGAGGGCGAAACAAAGACTGCGCTTTGTTGGCAGAACAGTTAGAAGATGAGACAAACCCACTAAAGAGACAGCTTACCTTACACTTGTCCGTCCTCTGCTGGAATACTGCTGCGCGGTGTGGGATCCTTACCAGGTAGGATTGGCGGAGGACATCGAAAAAGTGCAAAGAAAGGCAGCTCCTTTCGTGTTATTTCGCAATAGGGGTGAGAGTGTCACTGATATGATACGCGAGTTGGGGTGGCAGTCACTGAAACAAAGGCGGTTTTCTTTGCGCCGAGATCTATTTACGAAATTTCAATCGCCAACTTTCTCTTCTGAATGCGAAAATATTTTGTTGACACCACCTACATCATAATAAAATAAGAGAAATCAGAGCTCGAACGGAAAGATTTAGGTGTTCCTTCATCCGACGCGCCATTCGAGAGCGGAATGGTTGAGAAGTAGTATGAGAATGGTTCGATGAACCCTCTGCCGGGCACTTAAGTGTGAATTGCAGAGTAACCATATAGATGTTGACGTAGAACACCAAATTTCAAGCATTACCTTTAACCACTGACAAAGCAGTGACCGATGGCCTTCACTTTAAGGCCGAGAGAAGAGGCATTTTCGTAGTGTTGTCAGTGCTAACAGATAAGCAAAACTGCCGGAAATAACAGGAGAGATCAATGCAGGACGTAAGAAAAACGGATCTGTTAGGATAGTGCGGTGAAATGTGGCGTTAATGGGCCATGGCAGCAGACGACCGACGCGAGTGCCTTTGCTGACAGCACGACATCGCCTGCAGTGCCTCTCCTGGGATCTAGACCATATCATTTGGACCCAAGACGACTGGAAAACCGTGGCGCGGCTAGACGAGTCCCGATTTCAGTTGGTAAGAGCTGATGCTAGGTTCAAGTATGGCGCACACCCCATGAAGTCAAGGTCCCAAGTTAACAACAAGGCACTTTGCAAGCTGCTTGTGGCTCCATAATGGTGTGTGCTCTGTTTACATGGAATGTACTGAGTCCAGTGATCGAACTGAACCGATCATTGACTGGAAATGGCTGTTTTTGTCTGCCTGGAGACCATTTGCTGCCATTCATGGACTTCAAGTTCCCAAACAACGATGGATCTTTCATAGGTGACAATGCGCCATGTCAGAACATTCTGGACAATTTGATCGAATGATTTGGCCACGTATATCGCCCAACATGAATCCCGTCGGACATGATCGAGGGGTCAGTTTGTGCACAAAGGCCTGCACCGGTAACGTTTTGGCAATTATAGACGGCTATACAGACAGCATGATTCAGTATTTCTCCAGTGGACTTCGAACGACTTTTAAGAGTCCACGCTACGTCGGGTTGCTGCACTACGCCGGACAAAAAGAGATCCGATACGATATTAGGAAGTATCGCGCGAGTTTTGTCACCTCGGTGTATATTTAATGCTGGATCTACATTTTTACTGGGGTTTTGGAGAGAGTTATGCAGAAAATTTATACTTACACATAAATGACATAACATTTATTCTGTATAACTTCATCAACAGTTAATTACACAAATGAATAAGAATGTCAAGTGCTTGGTAGTCTCCACGAGTTTGCTTCCAAATCCCAAAATCGACATGTCTCGATATTTTGGCTATCCACCTGTCAACCATCTTCAGGAGAGACGGTACTGCTGCTGAGTCCAGCTGAAAACTGATGTCATGGTTGGAAACTGTCGTTCTGTATAGGCCCTATTACCTTCCACGGCGTATGCGCCGGGGCTCTCCCTAACACTGGGCTTGCGGTGCCACCCGTCGAAGACCATCGTTGCCAACGAAGTATCACAATCACAGACTATCCTGAAACACTTAGGCCGACGGAACCAAATAACTTTTTGTTTTGATGCGAAATAGTATAGGTTTCCACGAAACCCTTGCCTCTATTAATGAAGTTCTCTGCCAACCTAATTTCAGCTGCCTCCTTATAAGCACTGCCGCAAACCGGATGTACCGACAGCTACCTGTGTCTGGTCAGATTTCATCCTGTGTGCGTCGTTTAAACAATGTTGTGCTACCGCTGACTTTCAGGGTGTTGTCGCCCCGCGTGATGACCATGATCCGCGACCCTCTCCTCAACCACTGATTTAAACTACCCACACTCAGACGGAATTTTGTGTAAGCAAAGCTACTTGAACCTCAAACAATCCTTGGCAGTGCCGAGGAATGCCATAATCTTGGCAAGTGGACGGAAGACACTCCTAATATCAAATTACCTCAGTATTCATTCAAGGATAGGCTTCATCTACATCTACATGATTTCTCTGCAATTCACATTTAAGTGCTTGGCAGAGGGTTCATCGAACCACAATAATACTATCTCTCTACCATTGCACTCCCGAACAGCGCGCGGGGAAATCGAACACCTAAACTTTTTTGTTCGAGCTCTAATTTCTCTTATTTTATTTTGATGATCATTCCTACCTATGTAGGTTGGGCTCAACAAAATATTTTCGCATTCGGAAGGGAAAGTTGGTGACTGAAATTTCGTAAATAGATCTCGCCGAGACGAAAAACGTCTTTGCTTTAATGATTTCCATCCCAACTCGCGTATCATATCTGCCACACTCTCTCCCCTATTATACGATAATACAAAACGAGCTGCCCTTTTTTGCACCCTTTCGATGTCCTCCGTCAATCCCACCTGGTAAGGATCCCACACCGCGCAGCAATATTCTAACAGAGGACGAACGAGTGTAGTGTAAGCTGTCTCTTTAGTGGACTTGTTGCATCTTCTAAGTGTCCTGCCAATGAAACGCAACCTTTGGCTCGCCTTCCCCCACAATATTATCTACGTGGTCTTTCCAACTGAAGTTGTTCGTAATTTTAACACCCAGGTACTCAGTTGAATTGACAGCCTTGAGAATTGTACTATTTATCCAGTAATCGAATTCCAACGGATTTCTTTTGGGACTCATGTGGATCACCTCACACTTTTCGTTATTTAGTGTCAACTGCCACTTGCCACACCATACAGCAATCTTTTCTAAATCGCTTTGCAACTGATACTGGCCTTCGGATGACCTTACTAGACGGTAAATTACAGCATCATCTGCGAACAACCTAAGAGAACTGCTCAGATTGTCACCCAGGTCATTTATATAGATCAGGAACAGCAGAGGTCCCAGGACGCTTCCCTGGGGAACACCTGATATCACTTCAGTTTTACTCGATGATTTGCCGTCTATTACTACGAACTGCGACCTTCCTGACAGGAAATCACGATTCCCCATAGGCCCGAAGCTTGATTAGAAGTAGCTTGTGAGGAACGATGTCAAAAGCTTTCCGGAAATCTAGAATTACGGAATAAACTTGAGATTCCCTGTCGATAGCGGCCATTACTTCATGCGAATAAAGAGCTAGCTGCGTTGCACAAGAACGATGTTTTCTGAAGCCATGCTGATTACGTGGCAGTAGATCGTTCCCTTCGAGGTGATTCATAATGTTTGAATACAGTATATGCTCCAAAACCCTACTGCAAACCGACGTCAATGATATAGGTCTGTAGTTCGATGGATTACTCTTAATGGCTAAATGCTGAAGATCTATGATTTTCTTAATGCATCTCCGTGGATGCTCTAAAGTCCATAGCCCAACCAATCTGCTAGTCGGGGTATCCATTTGTAACCTACCTCTTTCTAATCGGCCTACTGGATTGCGATATAACTGACCGTGATCGCATATGCCTAATGAAAATTCACAGTGAATAAGGCTATCATTACCGAAGGAAAATAACACTGGTTAGTTGGAGGAAAGTGTGCAACAGACTCTACTGAAACAAGAATATATTCTAAATTTAAGCTAAATACTGATGATGATTTTCAAATGGGTGGAGTATAGTGCAATCACTCACGAACCGCACAGGGGAAAAAGGGTCCCACGTAATATTTACAACAAAAATCACTGATGACACAAAGAAAACACTGATTAGCGAAAAATAAAGGACAATTAAACGGTCGCTAGCCCGCTAGGGCAATGAATCTCCAGAAACTTGAGAAAGGTAATGCCAAAGAAAGTTAAGCAAATAATCACTGGCATGGCAACATAAGGTTGTTACGCTTTTCCTCAGCAGAACAGTTCACGAGAAAATAAATGAATCAGAAAGCACTGATCTTGCAGTTACTTATTCTGAAATACTAAATTATGAAAGTAAGGTTAAATGAAATTACTGGTTAAGTAAATGACTGACTTAACGTGAACTTTGTTATGTAAAACTTAGTGTAACTTAATGCAAAATTTAGTAAAAGAGAAGCTATTTAGTTATGATTATTGAGAGATTGAACTGAATTTACTTTAAACAAATGGGCAATTGGTTTTACTTTTAAAATAACAACAATAAGATACATACCAAGCCAGCAGAAGTCACTCGCTAAGCTAAATACAGAATAAATGCAATTGCGAGCTCTTAAACTTGTACTGTATCTTTAGTTATTAGTTTTGCCAGTGAAGTTTGCTTTAAGTAGCCTCTGTCATGCAATACAAGAATGAACAGTTACTGAGGCGGAAATTTTAGACAGAAATTTTCAGTAAATAGTTAATTTTTGATATTCTTACGACACTCGGTGATTGCATGGAAAGGAAAGGGACCCTGCTTGGTAATAATGTCTGAAGACAATGACAACCCAGGTGCCCCCCACAAGTTTTAACTATTGCAAGTTATTATTCAAGTTATTCATACTTTGTGAAAGAAATGTTGCTGTACAAAGCCTCTATATTACTGTGTTTGTCAGTTAACAGTCTTACGATGTTGCAGCTGTGCGGACGATGAAGAATCTAGCCGACGACAATGCTGAGCTGCCGTTGTTGTTGTTGTTGCTGCTGCTTGATGAGAACCACGCCGAGTCGTCTCCAGAGCCACGGATAATCATGGGACAGGTAACAGAATTGCAGCTTCCTCCGGCTGTCCACTCCTACCCTGCTCTCAATACTCGCAGGTTAACGAATCAGGCACGTCTACACTGGCGCGAGCATAGCTGCACACTGCGTCGGCGGGAGCGCCCAGCAAACGCTTCCTCACCCTACCGTAACTCAAGCTGCTCTGCTTACTCTCTGCTCGCAATGCGTCAGAGACACTACGCACCCAAAGATAAACAACGGCACAGCTACTACCATTTCGTCGTTGCTGTCGATACATTTCAAGAGGTTCGTTGGCGATTACCAGCAATTTATAATACTTTCATTATAATTACAATCAGTTATATAAGTCAAAATTAAATACACTAGTACATCGATTACAAATTAAATATAATTTCTATAGTACAGCTTACGACTTCAGAATCAAAAATACAGTGCAAGTTATCAACGAATATTAAACGGCGAAAATTTTGGATGGTGCAGAAGGTATTTTATCTGCATTTTCAGTATCACACATTTACCTTAAACACATATGTCAAGTGCGCGAGTTCCGGTCTTAGAACATTCTCGTCGGAATGCACCTACCATAGTCCTAAGAACGCCACTGCATTGGTAAGATAGGTGGGAACTCTTTGCAAGTACATATCGATCGGTATGTGCCATTTTTGGTGAACACTATGTCCCGGAGTACTATCAAGTTTTTTTTTTTTATTCAGATTTTCAGTCTCCAAACTCATTACTACCCCAGAGGGATAAGTGTATCCCACACCGAAACTTGCAAGAAGGATACAGCCACAAATATTTCAGCCTTCGAGTAAAATGCATCGAGATGCATATACTGTCCATTAAATTTCGGGCATGCAGCCGCGCAAATAAAATTTCCTCCACTGATACTTCGGCCGTGTATCGTCCGGCCATCCTCAGAGTGAGTCACAAGACTGACGACATGATGCCAAGCGCGGCCTTATATGCTCCACCGCGGCGGTAATGCGCATGCGGGTCACAGATGCTGGTCGGCGGCAAAGAAATACGCTTACACACGTGCCGCCTGTGGCGAAGATGTACAGACATTCGATTCACTTATCGATGTATGATCGGCGGCGGTGTCATCATGACGACTTCTCCGCAGTTTAATTACCCCAAGAGCCGAATTCCATGCTTTGTCCAAATTAAAACCATTATCTCTATTTATTAAATTATTAGCTAATCTAATCTCTATAACTTCCTAGAAGACAGATTCCCAAAAGGAAGAGATGTATGTTAATATCTTCACATCACTGTAATTCATGGAATGCCCTGTATCAATACAATGTTCGGCCATAGCTGACTTGTCTGCTGTAAGAAGCGTGTGCATCTTCGATGCTCCACACACCTCTCATGAACGGTGCGTGTTGTTTGACCTACGTACGACTACTCACAATATCCGCAAGGAATCTGATACACACTCGCTTTACCAAGCTGTAAATCGTCCTTCACAGACCCAAGTAAAGCTGCAATCTTCTTGAGGGGCCGGAAGATCAACTTAACACAGTGTTTCTCAAGAATACGGCCTATCTTCGAGGAAAGAGCACCCACATAGGGCAAAAAACGAACTAGATCTGAAGGAATTACTATCCTCTTCCCCATCACATGCCTGCATTCTAGGTTTTGCATTCAATGCTCTACGAATTTGTTGCGGAGAGAATACATTCGATTTAAAAATGCTCTTGAGGTATGTCAGCTCTTCTTGCAAATTGTCTTTATCGGATATACAGTGCGCCCTATGCACTAGTGTCTTACGGACACCTATGGTCTGTGAAGGGTAATGGCAGCTACTGGAATGAAGATATAGATTTGTGTGTCTTGGTTTCCGATATAGAGCATGTCCTAATGTGCCATCAACTTTACTGCGAACGACAACATCCCAAAAAGGGGAGGCAGCCGTCTTTTCTATTTCCAAAGTAAATTTGATGCTAACATGGACGGAATTCAAATGCTCAAGAAATCGATGTAATTCATCCACCCCGGGCGGCCATACCACAAATGTGTCGTCCATGTACCTCCAGAAGACCGTTGGTTTAAAACTTGCTGAGTCCAGTGCCTTGTCCTCGAAGTCTTCCATGAATAAATTAGTTACCAGAGAGGAGAGGGGTCTTCACACAGTAACGCCATCAATCTGCTCATAAAATTCACCATTAAACTGAAAATAAGATGATAAAAGCACATGTTCAAATAAAGGCCGTAATTTTCTTATCAAAATGGTGACCTAAAAGAGGAAGAAAGTCCTTAAAAGGTACCTTGGTGTGTAATGATACCACGTCAAAACTAACAAGCACATCCGTACTATTTAGCCTGACATTGCTAAGTCTCTGAATGAAATCCATAGAATTACGAATGTGGTGGCTACATTTTCCTACCAATGGTTTTAATAAGGAAGCTAAATATTTGGCAGAAAAATACGTTGGTGGATCAATAGTGCTCGTTATATGTCTCTTAGACAAATCCTTTAGACGCTCATCCTAACCCATCCTGTGAACTTTAGGAAGACTATAAAATCTCGGTGGTACTGCACCTCGTACTTTTAGACTTGTTATGACTTCCTTCGGTAGTGACGAAGCTTCGTAATTGCTCGACAGGTTTCTCGTCTCATTTCCTCAGCGGCTGCCGAACGGATCGTCTGTCCAAACGTTGTAGACTACCTGCAGTCTGCCTAGTTTAGTGGCTGGCGTCTGGTGTGTGACCATTATGCTCCGGAGACGGCTGTCAGCTGATGCCCGCGGCTTGGCTCCGAGGTCGCAGATGATAAGACTCCTCCATCTCACGATTTATGGTAGAATGTCCCCAAATCGTATTTTCCATGTCCATATAAAAACTTCGTTTCTCTTCCCTCTCAGTACGAGGGCCAGGAATTTGATTAGTATCAATCACGATTGGCTGAGCTTATGATTTCTATTGGCCAATACCTGGCACTATAACACGAGGGTCTCTCTTTCTCCTTTTCTTTACTAATTTTCGTGTTGGTTTTTGCCGCCAACACGCCGTGGATACGTCTCACATTCCATATTCTTCAAAACTAACATTTCTTCCCAGAGCCTCCAGTTGCAGGCGAAACGAATTGTGCAGGTACCAGTTCATCATTCTGTGCACGTCGCACAGTATTGTTTTCTTGAAATGTTGGCGAATACACTAAAGAGTAACCACGGGGAACTTAGTATGCTTCCCATACTACACTACAGGCCATTAAAATTGCTACACCAAGAAGAAATGCAGATGATAAACGGTTATTCATTGGACAAATATATTATACTAGAACTGACATGTGGTTACATTTACACTCATAGATCCTGAGAAATCAGTACCCAGAACAACCACATCTGGCAATAATAACGGCCTTGATAAGCCTGGACATTGAGTCAAACAGAGCTTGGATGGCGTGTACAGCTACAGCTGTTCATGCAGCTTCAACAGGATACCACAATTCATCAAGAGTAGTGACTGGCGTATTGTGACAAGCCAGTTGCGCTGCCACCATTCAAAAATGGTTCAAATGGCTCTGAGCACTATGGGACTCAACTGCTGTGGTCATCAGTCCCCTAGAACTTAGAACTAATTAAACCTAACTAACCTAAGGGCATCACACACATCCATACCCGAGGCAGGATTCGAACCTGCGACCGTAGCGCTGCCACCATTGACCAGAGGTTTTCATTTGGTGAGAGATCTGGAGAATGCGCTGGCCAGGGCATCAGTCGAACATTTTATGTACCAGAAAGGCTCGTACGGGACTTGCAACATGCGGTCGTGCATTATCCTGCTGAAATGTAGGGTTTGGCTGGGATCGAATGAAGGATAGAGCCACGGGTCGTAACACATCTGAAATGTAACGTCCACTGTTCAAAGTGCCGTTAATGCGAACAAGAGGTGACCGAGACGTGTAACCAAAGGCACCCCATACCATCACGCCGGGTGATACGCCAGTATGGCGATGACGAATACACGCTTCCAAAGTGCGTTCACCGCGATGTCGCCTAACACGGATGCGATCATCATGATGCTGCAAACAGAACCTAGATTCATCCGAAAAAATGACGTTTTGCCATTCGTGCACCCAGGTTCGTCGTTGAGTACACCATTGCAGGCGCTCCTGTCAGTGATGCAGCGTCAATGGTAACCGCGGCCATGGTCTCCGAGCTGATAGTCCATGTTGCTGCAAACGTCATCGAACCGTTCGTGCAGATGGTTGTTGTCTTGCATACATCCCCATCTGTTGACTCAGGGATCGAGACGTGGCTGCACGATGCGTAACAGCCATGCGGATAAGATGCCTGTCATCTCGACTGCTAGTGATACGAGACCGTTGGGATCCAGCACGGCGTTCCGTATTACCCTCCTGAACCCCCCTATTCCATATTCTGCTAACAGTCACTGGATCTCGACCAACGCGAGCAGCAATGTCGCGATACGATAAACCGCAAGCGCGATAAGCTACAATCCGACCTTTATCAAAGTCGAAAACGTGATGGTACGCATTTCTCCTCCTTACACGAGGCATCACAACAACGTTTCACCAGGCAATGCCGTTCAACTGCTGTTTGTGTATGAGGAATCGGTTGGAAACTTTCCTCATGTGAGCACGTTGTAGGTGTCGCCACCGGCGCCAACTTGTGTGAATGCTCTGAAAAGTAAATCATTTGCATATCACAGCATCTTCTTCCTGTCGGTTAAATTTCGCGTCTGTAGCACGTCATCTTCGTGGTGTAGCAATTTTAATGGCCTGTAGTGTATGTTCACCTGAGCGCATCAGTAGCCGGTGCCGTAAAAGACTTGGTCTGGTCGCTTGCCTGGAATACCGCCTCGGCCAACAGCTTGCCTGGGGAAACTTGCGAATGCTAATGGTAGCCTTCTGCGGAAGGCCCATTTCCATACTTTACACCAGTCATCGGCGTTGAATATCTAGTGGTGATATGAAGGACTGCTGTGCAGTGATAGGAAGCCAAGAAGTCAACTATGGGGAGTGCTGACCGGCGAGTTTGGGTAATTAGAAGAATTCTGGGAAAGTATACTGTAGGTGCGAAGGAGACACTTTCTTGGATGATCGTATCGTGAACTTGTGATTGAGTGTTGGCGATCCTCACCAAACTGGACAAGAGGTTCTAATAATTCAATTAAGACTGTTATGAAGTCCACTGTAATCCATTATAAAGTGGTCTGCGGAGTATTTATATAGATGTAGAATGAATATAACAGGTAAGTGCCATTCATTTCAAGAATTTCTTACAATGTTAGTGGAGCATTACTGGTGTCAAAGAAGGGAAAAATAGATGATTTGAGTAGTATATTATAAAAATCGTTGAAAACATTATAAAACTTGTTGAAGAAGGCATATACAGATTGTCTCAGGAGGAATGGGCAATTTTCAGTGATACGACAGGAGCGATCATTCGAAGTAAAAAGTCTAATAACAATGCGCTCTAAAGTGCATAACGTGAGAGGTATGAGTAGATGTGTTTCGTAGTATCGAAGATGAAGAAGTGTTCGTAACTGTTAAGGTATGCACCTTGGAGCCCATGCTTACTGGATACTTTTTTCATATACCCGAATACTGACCATCCCTCCTGAAACACCCTGTAGACGTCCTCTCTTGCGGATGATGGGGTTGTATACCGGGTATCTCTCCTCTTGGTCGTCCGCTCTGATAGCTGAATGGCCAGCGGAGGGACTGCCGTGCTAAGGGGCCCGGGTTCGATTCCCGGCTGGGTGGGGGATTTTCTCCGCTCAGGGACTGAGTGTTGTGTTGTCTTCATTACCATTTCATCCCCATCCGGCGCGCAGGTCGCCCAATGTGGCGTCGAATGTAATAAGACCTGCACCAAGGCGGCCGGACCTGCCCCGTAAGGGGCCTCCCGGCCAATGACGCCAAGCGCTCATTCCCATTTTTTCTATGAGTCGTCAGGCGCATATTCTCTGTGGTTCGGGCAGATGTTTGCAGTCATTTTTTTTTTCAACGTGTAGCTGGAGTCACCTCAGATAAATCGTACACCTCGCGTCATTCATGCGACGTCCAGCGTTGGTCTCAAACGCCGGTTTGTTTCCAGTTACAAAGAAAATGATTTTTAAATCGTAATTTCAATAGTCAGTTCGATAGAGAGGACTCCAATTAGTCCAGCGCGTTATTCCTTTTATCGGTGCGTGTTAAGAGGAACAGTAAAACACGAAAAATAATCAGCGCCCTTCTGCTTGGCGGTGGCAGTCACCGTGGGCCAGGACGGTGCGGTCGCTGCCGGCGTGCTGTTTATTGTTCCTGTTTTACTGTCCCTGTTGCTACACATCGATAAAACGAATATCCTGCTGGACTAATTTCGGACCGCTCTGCCGAATCGACAACAAAAGTTACGACTTAAAATTCATTTTCTCTGTAATGGGAAACAAACCGACGCTGCCGGCCGCGGTGGTCTCGCGGTTCTAGGCGCGCAGTCCGGAACCGTGCGACTGCTACGGTCGCAGGTTCGAATCCTGCCTCGGGCATGGATGTGTGTGATGTCCTTAGGTTAGTTAGGTTTAAGTAGTTCTAAGTTCTAGGGGACTGATGACCACAGCAGTTGAGTCCCATAGTGCTCAGAGCCATTTGAACCATTTTTTTTTTTTTTTTTTTTTTTTTGAAACCGACGCTGGGCGTCACATGACAGACATGGTGAGCAGTATTTGTTTGGGCTGACTCTAGCTACGCGATGTAAAAACGAAATTGCAAATATCCTTCGAAAAGTCAGAGAAAATGCGCCTGACGACGTTCTGTGTACAGGGCTTTCCACAACTGCGGTTATACAGGGCGTTACAAAAAGGTACGGCCAAACTTTCAGGAAACATTCCTCACACACAAATAAAGAAAAGATGTTATGTGGACATGTGTCCGGAAACGCTTAATTTCCATGTTTGAGCTCATTTTAGTTTCGTCAGTATGTACTGTACTTCCTCGATCCACCGCCAGTTGACCCAATTGAAGGAAGGTAATGTTGACTTCGGTGCTTGTGTTGACATGCTACTCATTGCTCTACAGTACTAGCATCAAACACATCAGTACGTAGCATCAACAGGTTAGTGTTCATCACGAACGTGGTTTTGCAGTCAGTGGAATGTTTACAAATGCGGAGTTGGCAGATGCCCCTTTGATGTATGGATTAGCACGGGGCAATAGCCGTGGCGCGGTACGTTTGTATCGAGACAGATTTCCAGAACGAAGGTGCCCCGACAGGAAGACGTTCGAAGCAATTGATCGGCGTCTTAGGGAGCACGGAACATTCCAGCCTATGACTCGCGACTGGGGAAGACCTGGAACGACGAGGACACGTTCAATGGACGAGGCAATTCTTTGTGCAGTTGACGATAACCCTAATGTCAGCGTCAGAGAAGTTGCTGCTGTACAAGGTAACGTTGACCACATCACTGTATGGAGAGTGCTACGGGAGAACCAGTTGTTTCCGTACCAAGTACAGCGTGTGCAGGCACTATCAGTAGCTGATTGGCCTCCACGGGAACACTTCTGCGAATGGTTCATCCAACAATGTGTCAATCATCATTTCAGTGCAAATGTTCTCTTTACGGATGAGGCTTCATTCCAACGTGATCAAATTGTAAATTTTCACAATCAACATGTGTGGGCTGACGAGAATCCGCACGCAGTTGTGCAATCACGTCATCAACACAGATTTTCTGTGAACGTTTGGGCAGGCATTGTTGGTGATGCCTTGATTGGGCCCCATGTTCTTCCACCTACGCTCAATGGAGCACATTATCATGATTTCATACGGGATACTCTACCTGTGCTGCTAGAACATGTGCCTTTACAAGTACGACACAACATGTGGTTCATATACGATGGAGCTCCTGCACATTTCAGTCGAAGTGTTCGTACGCTTCTCAACAACAGATTCGGTGACAGATGGGTTGGTAGAGGCGGACCAATTCCATGGCCTCCACGCTCTCCTGACCTCAACCCTCTTGACTTTCATTTATGGGGCATTTGAAAGCTCTTTTCTACGCAACCCCGGTACCAAATGTAGAGACTCTTCGTGCTCGTATTGTGGACGGCTGTGATACAATACGCCATTCTCCAGGGCTGCATCAGCGCATCAGGGATTCCATGCGACGGAGGGTAGCTGTGTGTATCCTCGCTAACGGAGGACATTTTGAAAATTTCATGTAACAAAGTGTTTGAAGTCACGCTGGTACGTTCTGTTGCTGTGTGTTTTCATTCCATGATTAATGTGATTTGAAGAGAAGTAATAAAATGAGCTCTAACATGGAAAGTAAGCGTTTCTGGACGCATCTTCACATAACATATTTTCTTTCTTTGTGTGTGAGGAATGTTTCCTCAAAGTTTGCCCGTACCTTTTTGTAACACCCCATAGAGGGGACGTAGTAGATGAAGTTTTGATAAGCAAAACGTGTCCGCATACGTACCGTTCGGATATAAAATAACTTTTATGAACGGATCACTTTTAAAACTCGCACCTTTTGCGAGTGTGGACGTAACAGTGGCACACGAAGCACCTTTTGCCACACACAGTACGGTGGTTTGCGGAATAGAGCATTTACAAGTTGTCACCCGCTGCTTCGCTCGCACATCAGTAGATTTGTTACGGTGAGTGATGGTGAGTAAGTAAACTAGTAATTTTACGAGATTTCTGTGTACATAGTGGTGTAGAGGCGTACACTGGGTGGTCCATTGATAGTGACCGGGCCAAAAATCACACGAAATAAGCGTCAAACGAAAAAACTACAAAGAACGAAACTTGTCTAGCTTGAAGGGGGAAACCAGATGGCGCTGTGGTTGGCCCGCTAGATGGTGCTGCCATAGGTCAAACGGATATCAACTGCGTTTTTTTTTAACAGGAACCCCCATTTTTATTATAAATTTGTGTGGTACGTAAAGAAATATGAATGTTTTAGTTGGACCACTTTTTTCGCTTTATAATAGATGGCGCTGTAATAGTCATAAGCGTATGGCTCACAATTTTGGACGAACAGTTGGTAACAGGTAGGTTTATTAAATTAAAATACATAACGTGGGCACGTTTGAACATTTTATTTCGGTTGTTCCAATGTGATACATGTACCTTTGTGAACTTATCATTCCTGAGAACGCATGAACGCATGCTATTACAGCGTGATTACCTGTAAATACCACATTAATGCTATAAATGCTCAAAATGATGTCTGTCAACCTCAATGTATTTGGCAATACGTGTAACGACATTCCTCTCAACAGCGAGTAGTTCGCCTTCCGTAATGTTCACACATTCATTGACAATGCGCTGACGCATGTTGTCAAGCGTTGTCGGTGGATCACGATAGCAAATATCCTTCAGCTTTACCCACAGAAAGAAATCCGGGGACATCGGATCCGGTGAACGTGCGGGCCATGATATGGTGCTTCGACAACCAATTCACCTGTCATGAAATATGCTATTCAGTACCGCTTCAACCACATGCGAGCTATGTGTCGGACATCCATCATGTTGGAAGTACATCGCTATTCTTTCATGCAGTGAAACATCTTGTAGTAACATCGATAGAACATTACGTAGTTAATCAGCATGCATTGCACCATTTAGATTGACATCGTTAAAATGGGGACCAATTATCCTTCCTCCCATAATGCCGCACCATACATTAACCTGCCAGGGTCGCTGATGTTCCACTTGTCGCAGCCATTGTGGATTTCCGTTGCCCAATTATGCCGGTTTACGTTACCGCTGTAGGTGAATGACGCTTCGTCGCTAAATAGAACGCGTGCAAAAAATCTGTCATCGTCCCGTAATTTCTCTTGTGCCCAGTGGCAGAACTGTACACGACGTTCAAATTAGTCGCCATGCAATTCCCGGTGTATAGAAATATGGTACGGGTGCAACTGATGTTGATGTAGCATTCTCAAAACCGACGTTTTGGAGATTCCCGATTCTTGCGCAATTTGTCTGCTACTGATGTGCGGATTAGCCGCGACAGCAGCTAAAACACCTACATTGGCATCATAATTTGTTGCTGGTCGTGGTTGACGTTTCACATGTGGCTGAACGCTTCCTGTTCCCTTAAATAACGTAACTATCCGGCGAACGGTCCGGACACTTGGATGATGTCCAGGATAGCGAGCAGCATACATAGCACACGCCCGTTGGGCATTTTGATCACAATAGCCATACATCAACACGATATCGACCTTTCCCGCAATCGGTAAACGGTCCATTTTAACACGGGTAATGTATCACGAAGCAAATACTGTCCGCACTGGCGGAATGTTACGTGATACCACGCACTCATACGTTTGTGCCTATTACAGCGCCATCTATCACAAAGCGAAAAATGTGGTCCAACTAAACATTCATATTTCTTTACGTACTACACGAATATGTAATAAAAATGGAGGTTCCTACTTAAAAAAAAGGCAGTTGATATCCGTTTGACCTATGGCAGCGCCATCTAGTGGGCCAACCAGAGCGCCATCTGGTTTCCCCCTTCAAGTTAGGCAAGTTTCGTTTTTTGTAGTTATTTCATTTGATGCTTATTTCGTGAGATATTTGGCCCGGTCACTATCAATGGACCACCCTGTGTATAAAAATGTATGCAGTGCAGGTATGTTTCTATTATTTTTGCTTTATGTCGAATCTGAATGTACGCTTTACATTCTCTAATTAAATTAAAAAAAAACGTCGATTCATTGGATTTGTGCAAGAGTAGAATTTGTAGGAGTTGCTCTGCAGCAACACATACTAACAATTTATTCTGCCATTCTAACTTATTATGGTGGTCACATTTTTGATCCTTCTCCATATGAGGAGTAATTTGTGATTAACATTGTCAATTAATAGACCATAATCAAATGCAACCTCACCAAAAGCCTTCCACAGTCCACATATAAAGGTGTGACCATCTGTTTGTCGTACTGCTTCTAAATGAAGTCATAGTTAAGAATCTCGAGCGTCTTGGCAGCTGTAAGAGACGCGTGACGCTCAACGTCTAAAATGCTACAGGCTTATGACTGCCTCTCTGTGTAGTTTGGTTCACTAGATTCGATTAATTATCGCAGCTTGAGCTTTCTTAGAATCATGTGCTACATCAGAAATACCTTTGCGAGGCTTACTGTGTTAGTTTTAAATATGGTTCTCGGATTAACCGCCTGATTTTTATTGCTGTATCTCCACCAAAACTATCCAGCAATGCCAGGTGGCGTAGCAACTCAATATCATAAACCATGCGCACAATAACATTGGATTTGCACTGTGAAGGAATAATCTACAGACACCAAGAGTCGCCAACCATCGCGCCTGCATCGTCTGCGTCACAATCCCGTATATCATATTTAAAAGTGTGAGTAGGCTGTTTATGTTTTCTTATTGGCAACGTTACGTAGCGCACTGTATGAAAATCACTGGCTGTGCTGTGTGCAGTCTGTGGCTAGTTTGCATTGTTGTCTGCAATTGTAGTGTTGGGCAGATGGATGTTAACAGCGCGTAGCGTTGCGCAGTTGGAGGTGAGCCGCCAGGAGTGGTGGATGTGGGGAGAGAAATGGCGGAGATTTGAAATTTGTAAGACGGGATGGCATGAACTGCTATATATATTATGATTATTAAGGTAAATACATTGTTTGTTCTCTATTAAAATCTTTAATTTGCTAACTATGCCTATCAGTAGTTAGTGCCTTCAGTAGTTTGAATCTTTTATTTAGCTGGCAGTAGTGGCGCTCACTGTATTGCGGTAGTTCAGGTAACGAAGATTTTTGTGAGGTAAGTGATTTGTGAAACGTATAGGTTAATATTAGACAGGGCCATTCTTTTGTAGGGATTATTGAAAGTCAGATTGCGTTGCGCTAAAAAATATTGTGTGTCAGTTAAAGCACAGTCATGTACAATTCTTCAAAAGGGGACGTTTCATATGTCGACCCTTAGCCGAGGATACCTCACTGGAATCTTCTGATTTTTTTTCTTGTAGTTTGTGTAATTAGTGTAGATTTTGTTTATTGCTAGCGCGTAATTATAGAGAGAATCTCTTTTGTAGTTGCAGTCTTCCATTGTTGTTGTGGCATGCATGTAGATTTGCACCAAGTATTTCGCAGCTGCGCTTGCGATTAACTAGATATTATTTTCAATGCTATGTTAACGTGTTTTCTTATTTTGCTCTTCAAATTGTGCTTTTCTGTGTTATCGTGTGAAATATTGTGACAATAATGGCGTGTGAAAAACGTAACACTAGGCTCCAAAGTAAACTGAGAAATAATAGTGACGACGAGCGTAGCTTATCAGCACCACTGTGTAATGAATTAACAGACATTCAAAGTAGTAATTTGGTAACTGTGCATAGGGAAATGGAGCGGGCGGCAAATAATGGTGTAGACAATGAAACAGGTAGTGAACAGGGAAGCATTATCGATCGACTGTTCGGCAACAGCTCGCCTCAGGAATCCGAAATGACAGGACACAATTTCGCAAATACTGTAGATTCAGGTTTTGGGTCCTCACCGTTTTCTCAAATAAGTCAAGACACATTTTCTGCTTGTCAAAATGTGAATGTTGCCGGTGCAAATTCACTGCCGAAAAGCACTGAGGAACATGTTTCAGACACCAGTGTACTGTATTACGGTTAATGCAACAAATGGGACAAAGGCTTCAAAAGTTAGACACAATGGAACAACACCAGAGACAAACACAGCAACAGTTAGACACAATGGAACAAAATCTTCAAAAGTTAGACACAGTGGAACAAAATCTTAAAAAGTTAGACACAGTGGAACAAAATCTTAAAAAGTTAGACACAATGGAACAAAATCTTCAAAAGTTAGATACCACGCTTGAACAAACACGTGAAGATTTAACTACTGAGTTACCTAACATCGAATCGAAATGTCAAAAAGTCTGTAATGACGTATAAACACAAATTTGTGAGCATTTCCAACCTATTTTTTCGCGTCATGAAAATGCATTACAGAATCACGAAGCAGCCATAAAAGAACTGCAAACTATTGTTCATGAAAATCACGACACCTTGCAAGCTAATATTGACTCGGTTGCATCTACCGATTCGGTTACGCAACTTGCAAAAACTAAAGAAAACTTAAAGGACACAGTAGATACGATTTCAACACAAATGGACACTCTGAAACTTGGTTCAGAAAAACACACTGAGGAAATAAGTACACTATCGGAGAAAGTAGCGGAACTTTCGGATCAGTTCACTAACTTATCTGCAAAGGTAGATGATGATCTGAATGACACAAGACCTGTAGCCATCACTGACACAGAAGAGTATGAACAAATGAAGAAATTCAAACAAAATCAGAATCAAGTTAATACGCAATACAAAAGAGAAATCCGGGAAGTACAAGATCAGTTGGCTCAAGTAATACAAAAATTTCATATTTCAGAGGACACTCGCGCTCCAACACGGGAAGAGGAACTTAGAAATACGGAAAAGCCACAAAATAATAACACAGGGCATTTCGGAAATTATAAAAGAAATTGGCAAGGGGCACCGAATTTTGAGATGGAACCGCCGACACGACGTAACAATGACCGGTATGCTACTCGCCGACACGATGAATTTGACTATAAGCTGTTCATTACTACACGTAAATTCAAAACGTTTAAGAATTCTGGCAACGACATTCATCCACAAGCGTGGCTCCATCAATTCTCTCATTGTTTTCCTCCCAACTGGTCATTGGAGCACAGGTTAGAATTTATGTGTGGCTACTTAGAGAATGAACCAGCTGTAAGAATGCGATCGGTCATTCACGATTGTCACAGTGAAGGAGAATTTTATCATGCCTTCCTCTCAGCATATTGGTCTCAAGCTATACAAGACCGAGTAAAACATAGCATCATAATGATGAAACATCTCGAACAATCTGAATTTTCCAGTCTTGTGAAATATTTTGAAGACATGTTGCACAAGAATCAGTACCTGTCAAACCCATACAGCCCCTCAGAACTCATCCGCATTTGCTTAATCAAACTGCCTGAACATTTACGACATATTATTTTAGCAGGACGTTGCAAAGACGACATTGAAGCTTTTCAGGGACTGTTACAAGAACTGGAAATTGACACTGACAATCGCGGAACGCGAAAACAGGAGCACAACAATTACAGATCACATCCGTCACAATTCCACGATGACAGAAATAATACACGACAAGGGTATTCTTTCAACGTAAATCGTGACCAAAACAGACACCAGCCATATGACAACCACTGGCAGAGTAATAATAGTTACAGAGAAAGATCGCATTTCCGTAGTAATGAATATGACAGAGATTACCATAGAAACAGACATTATGGGAACAAAAACAATTATTGTCAAGGGAGACAGAATAACTTCAGATGCAACAGTTCAGCGCGCAGTTACGATCCCGGGAGAAATTCTCCACCACATGACCGACAAACAAGAAACTATGTAAACTACCGACAAAACAACAGACCTGTATTCCATCAGAACTGGCGGGATTCAAACAGAGCAGGGCACTCTCGACGAGGCGAATTTGTAGAAGTTAGGTCTCCTAATCCCAATAACGACGCACGCCAACAAAGAGATAGCAGACAATGACCTGCACCGCAGGCAGCCACGTGCGCCGGCTGGCTCAGAGAAAAATAACATAGACGCCAACATTGAGAAAAATTCCAGTATTCTTTACTGACGTATACCGTATGATAATTGCGTTCAAGTTGAAACTCTGTGTACTAGGAATAGTAAAAGGTTTACACCACATTTCACATGTAAAACCGTTTATTCAGAGATAATTTGTTTTTTAATTTAGTCTTTGCTATAAAATTTTTCACTTCACGTTACTAGTACTCTTTGTAAGACTTAGAATCTGTTAACATGCAACAATGTTTGAAGTTAAATATCCAATCAAGAACCAAGAGAACATATTTAAACAGAAATTACGAATGCATTGTTATTGTGAACAGGCGAAACAGTGTTATTGTGTGTGTACATTCTTGCTTGCTAGTTGCACGATTACGTAACGACTATAAGGCTTACATACTTAGAACATTTACCAGTACTGCTAATGAGATTTTAATGCAACATTTTGGTTTACTTGAAAATACATTCTGGATTTAAAGTACTTTCTGTGAGATACCAGATGACACAGTGGTTAGTTTATGTGACAGCTACACGATTTTATCACGATGCTACTAATGAGTGACAATTTACAATGTTGCTTTTGCGGTGTTTCTGTTTCATATCTGCACAGTTTTTCTGAATTATTCTGGAAAGTAAAACTTGTTTTAATAGTAACTTTTGTGGTATAGCTACGGTGAGACAGCCTTTTCCGTAGCACAACAATATGTTACAGCACAGTACTTTCTTCATCATGGCGATAAGCGTAATAACTAAGATATCTATACGCAAAGCATTTCACTTTTGTTTATCATGAGGTAAGTACATTGACTTTTGCGGAACTTAGCTTTCGGAGGACGATAACTACGACACTTCCACAGAGATTATCTTACAACAAGACGCACAGTTTAGCGCTACAGTACACGTATTTGAGTGATTAATTTTGTACTTAAAATATTTATTTTTAAAGATATTTGAAGTACAATGATACAAAGGTTTTCCGTGATACATTTCATTCCATTGCTGTAACCTGTAACACCTGAGGGTGTTGTTGTTGTTGCGGTCTTCAGTCCTGAGACTGGTTTGATGCAGCTCTCCATGCTACTCTATCCTGTGCAAGCTTCTTCATCTCCCAGTACCTACTACAACCTACATCCTTCTGAATCTGCTTAGTGTATTCATCTCTTGGTCTCCCTCTACGATTTTTACCCTCCACGCTGCCCTCCAATGCTAAATTTGTGATCCCTTGATGCCTCAAAACATGTCCTACCAACCTATCCCTTCTTCTAGTCAAGTTGTGCCACAAACTTCTCTTCTCCCCAATCCTATTCAATACCTCCTCATTAGTTACGTGATCTACCCATCTAATCTTCAGCATTCTTCTGTAGCACCACATTTCGAAAGCTTCTATTCTCTTCTTGTCCAAACTGGTTATCGTCCATGTTTCACTTCCATACATGGCTACACTCCATACAAATACTTTCAGAAACGACTTCCTGACACTTAAATCTATACTCGATGTTAACAAATTTCTCTTCTTCAGAAACGATTTCCTTGCCATTGCCAATCTACATTTTATATCCTCTCTACTTCGACCATCATCAGTTATTTTACTCCCTAAATAGCAAAACTCCTTTACTACTTTAAGTGTCTCATTTCCTAATCTAATCCCCTCAGCATCACCCGATTTAGTTTGACTACATTCCATTATCCTCGTTTTGCTTTTGTTGATGTTCATCTTATATCCTCCTTTCAAGACACTGTCCATTCCGTTCAACTGCTCTTCCAAGTCCTTTGCTGTCTCTGACAGAATTACAATGTCATCGGCGAACCTCAAAGTTTTTACTTCTTCTCCATGAATTTTAATACCTACTCCGAATTTTTCTTTTGTTTCCTTTACTGCTTGCTCAGTATACAGATTGAATAACATCGGTGAGAGGCTACAACCCTGTCTCACTCCTTTCCCAACCACTGCTTCCCTTTCATGCCCCTCGACTCTTATAACTGCCATCTGGTTTCTGTACAAATTGTAGATAGCCTTTCGCTCCCTGTATTTTACCCCTGCTACCTTCAGAATTTGAAAGAGAGTATTCCAGTTAACGTTGTCAAAAGCTTTCTCTAAGTCTACAAATGCTAGAAACGTAGGTTTGCCTTTCCTTAATCTTTCTTCTAAGATAAGTCGTAAGGTTAGTATTGCCTCACGTGTTCCAACATTTCTACGGAATCCAAACTGATCTTCCCCGAGGTCCGCTTCTACCAGTTTTTCCATTCGTCTGTAAAGAATTCGCGTTAGTATTTTGCAGCTGTGATTTATTAAACTGATAGTTCGGTAATTTTCACATCTGTCAACACCTGCTTTCTTTGGTATTGGAATTATTATATTCTTCTTGAAGTCTGTGGGTATTTCGCCAGTCTCATACATCTTGCTCACCAGATGGTAGAGTTTTGTCATGACTGGCTCTCCCAAGGCCATCAGTAGTTCTAATGGAATGTTGTCTACTCCCGGGGCCTTGTTTCGACTCAGGTCTTTCAGTGCTCTGTCAAACTCTTCACGCAGTATCTTATCTCCCATTTCATCTTCATCTACATCCTCTTCCACTTCCATAATACTGTCCTCAAGTACATTGCCCTTGTATAAACCCTCTATATACTCCTTCCACCTTTCTGCCTTCCCTTCTTTGCTTAGAACTGGGTTGCCATCTGAGCTCTTGATATTCATACAAGTGGTTCTCTTCTCTCCAAAGGTATCTTTAATTTTCCTGTAGGCAGTATCTATCTTACCCCTAGTGAGACAAGCCTCTACATCCTTACATTTGTCCTCTAGCCATCCCTGCTTAGCCATTTTGCACTTTCTGTCGATCTCATTTTTGAGACGTTTGTATTCCCTTTTGCCTGCTTCATTTACTGCATTTTTATATTTTCTCCTTTCATCAATTAAATTCAATATTTCTTCTGTTACCCAAGGATTTCTATTAGCCCTCGTCTTTTTACCTACTTGATCCTCTGCTGCCTTCACTACTTCATCCCTCAGAGCTACCCATTCTTCTTCTACTGTATTTCTTTCCCTCATTCCTGTCAATTGTTCCCTTATGCTCTCCCTGAAACTCTCTACAACCTCTGGTTCTTTCAGTTTATCCAGGTCCCATCTCCTTAAATTCCCACCTTTTTGCAGTTTTTTCAGTTTCAATCTGCAGTTCATAACCAATAGATTGTGGTCAGAATCCACATCTGCCCCTGGAAATGTCTTACAATTTAAAACCTGGTTCCTAAATCTCTGTCTTACCATTATATAATCTATCTGATACCTATTAGTATCTCCAGGATTCTTCCAGGTATACAACCTTCTTTTATGATTCTTGAACCAAGTGTTAGTTATGATTAAGTTATGCTCTGTGCAAAATTCTACAAGGCGGCTTCCTCTTTCATTTCTTCCCCCCAATCCATATTCACCTACTATGTTTCCTTCTCTCCCTTTTCCTACTGACGAATTCCAGTCACCCATGATTATTAAATTTTCGTCTCCCTTCACTACCTGAATAATTTCTTTTATCTCGTCATACATTTCATCAATTTCTTCATCATCTGCAGAGCTAGTTGGCATATAAACTTGTACTACTGTAGTAGGCATGGGCTTTGTGTCTATCTTGGCCACAATAATGCGTTCACTATGCTGTTTGTAGTAGCTAACCCGCACTCCTATTTTTTATTCATTATTAAACCTACTCCTGCATTACCCCTATTTGATTTTGTATTTATAACCCTGTAATCACCTGACCAAAAGTCTTGTTCCTCCTGCCACCGAACTTCACTAATTCCCGCTATATCTAACTTTAACCTATCCATTTCCCTTTTTAAATTTTCTAACCTACCTGCCCGATTAAGGGATCTGACATTCCACGCTCCGATCCGTAGAATGCCAGTTTTCTTTCTTCTGATAACGACGTCCTCTTGAGTAGTCCCCGCCCGGAGATCCGAATGGGGGACTATTTTACCTCCGGAATATTTTACCCAAGAGGACGCCATCATCATTTAACCATACAGTAGAGCTGCATGTCCTCGGGAAAAATTACGGCCGTAGTTTCCCCTTGCTTTCAGCCGTTCGCAGTACCAGCACAGCAAGGCCGTTTTGGTTAATGTTACAAGGCCAGATCAGTCAATCATCCAGACTGTTGCCCCTGCAACTACTGAAAAGGCTGCTGCCCCTCTTCAGGAACCACATGTTTGTCTGGCCTCTCAACAGATACCCCTCCGTTGTGGTTGCACCTACGGTACGGCCATCTGTATCGCTGAGGCACGCAAGCCTCCCCACCAACAGCAAGGTCCATGGTTCATGGGGGTATTATTCATTAATCCTCAGGGGGGTACACGCTTACTTTGTGTACCATGTGTTTGGCAAGCACAAGGAGCCCTAGCTAATATGGTATTTGCTTATACAACTTTACACATCGGTACCATATTTCTCTAACACACAAATTACACAGCTATCTGATCATTTAACTGAGAGATAAACATATTTTTGCCCGCATCTCGTGGTCGTGCAGTAGCGTTCTCGCTTGCCACACCCGGGTTCCCGGGTTCGATTCCCGGCAGGGTCAGGGATTTTCTCTGCCTCGTGATGGCTGGGTGTTGTGTGATGTCCTTAGGTTAGTTAGGTTTAAGTAGTTCTAAGTTCTAGGGGACTGATGACCATAGCTGTTAAGTCCCATAGTGCTCAGAGCCAAACATATTTTTACTACGTCAGTGACACATGTTTACGCAATTACACCGTTGGATAACTTCACACTTATGAAATTGTATTTTGCCTGTACTTTGTGAACTGTTCATATTTTTTTGGAACCACTGTAATACTATGAGAGCTTTGAATGGTATATTTGGTACGGGATCATGATTTTTAAAGTACGTTTGAGGTAGATGACACTATTGAAATGAGCAGAGAATTTTTTTTAGGTTTTGACATTATTGCAGCAAGCTACGACGTTTTTGAGATTTGACTGAGGTGTTATGATGTTATTATTATGACGACGATGTGTATTATGTTGTTGAGGAATGTTTATTATGCTACATATATGTTATGATGTAATATTGAAGAAGTGTCGACGAATATGTATATGTATAATGAGGTAAGGCATAATGAGTAGTGGTTAGGGACTCTGATTTGTGGAAAAGGATGTTGGAAACCAAGAATCGTACTTTAGAATTATGAAATGTGTGAATGTATCACAATGCCACTGAAAATTTTTTGGACACTGTGATATTCATAGGATTTTGTTTCTACACATTTGTAACGCAAATTTTCAGTCAGTGAAATTTTTTTATATGAGACTGCCACTGTAGCGGAAACAGATGTAAATATTTCGGTAAGGAAGGTAGGTCACTGTAAGCACCCAGCCGCGCGACCGTTGCCTGGAAAAATGCCATTAGTGTGCCTTTCAGAGGCTCGGGTGGAGAAAAAAGGAGGCCATTATCCTCGCTATTGACATTACTTTGTAGAAAGAACCGCAAATACGACACGCTCATAACTTGCAAACATTCTTACATCTGCACACCTGATTAGGACAAGTGTCTATCTACGAGAATTGAGAGAACTTCTACTGACTTATGAAATGCCTCATGACTACTGAATGATTATTTTATGCTTTACTTTGTACATAGTTGCTTATTTCATTTGATATCTGGTTTCCAGCTGTCTTGCAGCATTGGTTTCATAAAATAAAGTTAAATGCATTTGCTAATGTGAACACTTTCTGTCAACAGATCTATTAAATAATTATTTTATGACCCACATTCTTCAAAAATGGAGCACTTGGAAAGGGAAGAACAATAAAAGGGACTAATAACAGTAACTGCATACATAATTTTCTTTTCAAGTACTTGGTAATTTTTTGTTGGATAAGTTATTGTGGTGCACCACTTTAATTACATAGACATTAAGATGTGAATAGACATTTCCCTTATCTGCATTGTTGTCTTTAGTGTACTATTTTTTCTGTTTGAGCTATGTCATGTTTAGATATAAGTTATTGCATTTACTGCTGCTTGCTTTGCCAATTTACATTTTTTTGTCATTGCTGTTTGTGTTAATTGTTTTGTGCTGCTGCATTGCCTCATCCCTTAGTTTAGCATCTGAGCTCAGTAGATTTAAGTTAGCTTAAGATGGAGTAGGCTATATAAGAGAACGAGATGTGATTGATTCGAAGAAATGCATTGAGAAGCTATAAGAAAATGGTTTGGCCAAAATGAATTTTGAAAGAGGATGTGAACAGAATACAGAAAGCATGCTTGGATAGGATTTTTTTTGGTGGAAACAAATATTGAAATAAGGGGAAAGATCTACAGAACGAAGTTTTAGGTTGGACTGCAGTACCAAATGTTACACTGAAAACAAACCCTGCCCTTTCCTCTTGTGTTATTCTGCTATGTGTTTGTGTACTCTTGTATATTTGTGTTTTTCCTGTCTTTATGTGTTTAGCTGATATGAGTTATGTTGTGGAATTTTTCTGATAATATGTTATTTTCGTTGTAAAGATGTTTAGACATTATTTATCTGTTCTGTTTTGTTGCTCATATGTGAAGTTGATGTTTCAAAAGTTATTCTGATCTTTATGTATGTACTTAGGTCATAATTCTTGTAACACTGATGTGCATGTTTATTTCTATTCTTTTGTAAAGCCTGTTTTACTACAAATGTTATCTGTACTGTTATGTTCTTTAATGATGTATTTTGTTCCTTTGTTATTGTATTCTTATGTTATAAAATTGTAATAGACACCAGTTCATCAAATTAAGTAACTTGTTAAGTTACATTTCACTGCATATGTTTCTGTTGGTCGTAGTATATGGACAATATGTGAGAAGTAGGGACTGTTAGTGTTTGCACGTGTGTTAATAATTCAGCAAGGGACTGGATAACAGCATTGCTGGTTCTAAGGACAATTCCAAAAACTTTGTGAGTGCACAAGTGGTGGTTATGGACTTGCTATATTATCCGCAAGACTCTTCAATGGTGATTGTGCACCTGCACAGTCACAACAGATGGCTGCTGGCCATCTCTACAAGGACTGAAGTGGGTTTACACCTTTGATGATCCATCAATACCATCATCTCTACAAGGACTACAGTGGGTCTGCATCTTTGATGACCCACCAATACCATTATTTCTACAAGGACTATAGTGGGTCTACACCTTTGATGACTCACCAATACCATTATTTCTACAAGGACTACAGTGTGTCTGCACCTCTGGTGGCCCACCAATACCATACTCTCTACCAGGACTACAGTGGGTCTACTCTGTGATGACCTATTACCAATATTCTTCAAACCGTCGAATGACTCTGCTGTGGGTTTGCTCTGTTGTGGCCCATTACCTGTCAGCATGTCAAGAGTCAGCATTGTCTTTCTGTTGGAAGGACAACACTATTTCTTCAAGACTGCATGGAAATCCACTACTTCCGTGTGCATTTTCTTTTGCTGCTCAGACTTTGAGAAAAACACTGCAATTTTACTGTGATGAACAATCTGGACTGTCTTTATGGACTGTGAGAAAATTTTAGCTTTTGACCAACATTTTATCAATAAGTGTGTGCATTTGATATCTTTGTTATTGTAATTATGAAAAATTTTATCAAATCATTATTGGCCACTGCCCAAAACAATTTGTAAAATTTTTTGTGGGGAGCATGGGGGCTATGGAAGTAGGCTGTTTACGTTTTCTTATTGGCAACGTTACGTAGCGCACTGTATGAAAATCACAGGCTGCGCTGTGTGCAGTCTGTGGCTAGTTTGCATTATTGTCTGCCATTGTAGTGTTGGGCAGCTGGATGTTAACAGCGCGTAGTGTTGCGCAGTTGGAGGTGAGCCGCCAGCAGTGGTGGATGTGGGGAGAGAAATGGCGGAGATTTGAAATTTGTAAGACGGGATGGCATGAACTGCTATATATATTATGATTATTAAGGTAAATACATTGTTTGTTCTCTATTAAAATCTTTCATTTGCTAACTATGCCTATCAGTAGTTAGTGCCTTCAGTAGTTTGAATCTTTTATTTAGCTGGCAGTAGTGGCGCTCGCTGTATTGCAGTAGTTCAAGTAACGAAGATTTTTGTGAGGTAAGTGATTTGTGAAACGTATAGGTTAATGTTAGTCAGGGCCATTCTTTTGTAGGGATTTTTGAAAGTCAGATTGCGTTGCGCTAAAAATATTGTGTGTCAGTTTAAGCATAGTCTTGTATAATTGTTCAAAGGGGACGTTTCAAAAGCAAGTTTACCATATTTAAAAATGTTAATAATACCCAAGAAAAAATTCAACTGTCTAAACTGGCCTACGCTCTTCATCATGGTCCAAGCTACCTCTATACGAAATTTCATCGGAATCGGTTCTGTGGTGCAGTCTGAAAACGTAACAGAGAGTTACTTTCGCAGTTGCGATATTAGTACGTAATATGAAATTATGGATTGGCATGGGTTAAACACGTAGAGGAGTGTATAAGCGTTGTGTTCATCACGTTGAATCATATTATGTAGAACATATGAAACAATGAAAACGTTTCCATAATTAATATGATGAAGATCAAAAGCCAAAAGTAAATAGCTTGTTCAAAGAGTAATTATTTTCCCATATTTCACGTAATGTTCTTCAAATCAATAAATGCGTTTTACTACACATTTTCTTAAGTTGCCTATGTTATTCCTCAGCGTTAAAGCTATCTCCATACCAAATTTTATAAAAATTAGGTCTGCGGTTTAGTCGTGAAAACGTAACAGACAGAGTTAATTACGCATTTATAATATTAGTATGGACTGATGCCTTGGTTACTCGTAATTATCCTGCGAAATAGAAGGGAACAAGATACAACCACGACAAAAACGTGAATGGAATGTCGGAATGACTTCTAGACTAGAAGCAAACCTCAAAAATGTTTACAGCACACTTCCAGGGAAAGGCTTTGAAGTGTAGATCATGAATATTGTATATTGCAGTTGCTCAAGAGATGAATACGTTCATTAAAATAAAGTCCGAAACAATATTCAGTACTGCATTGCGAGGAAAACAAATTTTACTGGCGAATGGGCCCATTCAGATCGTGCGAAAATAAAACGCTGCACAGTCTGTCAGCTCAAGGGCCCGAGGTCCGTGGCACTCTAAGTAAATTAAAACGCTCCCATTAAACGAGAGGACGCCCACGCTTCGGCAGCGTTTGTGTCTGAGTGGTACAAGGGTGCTTCACGTTTCCAATCAATCACATTATTCATGGCATACAATTTGATCAGAATAATCAGAAGCATGAAAATGACGACTACTGCTGTCGCCAACACTTATTACTCCAAACTGACAGTAAAAACAGCTTCCTTGAAAATTATTTACAACGTTGTTAACAATTTCAAAACTCTGAGAAGTAGTATTAACACCCAACATAGATACGCAGTATTCTCCTCTCATGTGGTGTACACCTTAGCGGCGAGATTTGCTAGGGTACTACGACGCCTACCATGCACAAAAGTGATTATAGACTCAGTAGCCAAAGAAACTAATATACCTGCATAATATCGTGTAGGACCCCAGGGAGTACGCAGGAGTGCTGCAACACGACGTGGCATGGACTCGACTAACGTCTGAAGTAATGCTGGAGGGAATTGACACGACGTAAGAGTACGAAGGGGTGGAGGTCTCTACTGAACAGCACGTTGCGAGACATCCCAGATATTCACAATAATGTTCACGTCTTGGGAGTTAGTGCTTAGCGGAAGTGTTTAAACTCAGAAGAATATTCCTGGAGGCACTCTGTAACAATTCTGGAAGTGTGGGGTGTCGGATTGTCCTACTGGAATTACCCAAGTCCGTCGGAATGCAGAATGGACATGAATGAATGCAGGTGATCAGACAGGATGCTTACGTATGTGTCACGTATCAGAGTCTTATCTAGACGTATAAGGAGTACCGTATCACTCCATCTGCACACGCCTCACACCATTACTGAGGCTCCACCAGCTCGAACAGTCCCCTATTTACATGCACGGTCCATGGATTCTTCAAGTTCTCTCCATACCCGTACACGTCCATCCACTACATACAATTTGAAATGAGGCTCGTCCGACCAGCCAACATGTTTCCAGTCAACAGCAGTCCAATGTTGGTGCTGACGGGCCCAGGTGACGCGTAATGCTTTGTGTCGTGCAGTCATCAAGGGTACAAGAGTGGGCCTTCAGCTCCGGAAGCCCTTATCGATGATGTTTCGTTGAATGGTTCGAACGCTGACACTTTTTGGTCGCCCAGCATTGAAATCTGCAGTAATTTGGGGAAGGGTTACACTTCAGTCACGTTGAACGATTCTCTTCAGTTGTCGTTGGTCCTGTTCTTGGAGGATCTTTTTCCAGCCGCAGCGATGTCGGAGACTTGATGTTTTACCGGATTCCTGATATTCACAGTACACTCGTGAAATGGTCGTACGGGAAAATCCCCACTTCATCGCTATCTTGGAGATGCTGTGTTCCATCGCTCGTGCGCCGACTATAAAACCACGTTCAAACTCACTTAAATCCTGATAACATGCTATTGTACCAGTCTAACAACTGCGCCAGACACTTGTTGTCTTACATAGTCGTTGCCGAACGAAGCGCCGCATTCTGATTGTTTACTTATCTATGTATTTGAATACGCATGCCTGTTCCAGTTTCCTTGGCGCTTCAGCGTGTTAGTTCTACCATGGAGGCTACGACTAACACAACGACTGAGTGGTGAGTCAAAATTCACAATATTTATCACCGACTCAATTACAGAGTGTGAACAAAAGTATCGAAACACGGTGAAAATTCACTCTTGAAGGTAAATGCAGAACTTGATAAGCTTCCAGGTGCAGTTTCGTGCTTGACCACGAACGGCGCCTGTGCAGTGTCCTCAATACGCTGCAAGTGTCAATCGTGGTCAGACAGTGTTCTGTGTAGTTCTGAGTGTAGTATGTCGAAGCTCAGTGCATTCGGACGTGGGCAAATTGATGGCGCTGGTGTGGCCGATGGGCCGTAAACAAGAGAGTAGGAGTCTTTGGTGTTTCAAGACGATCCGTATCGAAGATTTACACCGCGTACGGGGAAAGCGGTAAATGCCATTCGCTAAGTCACAACGTGAGCTGAAGCGTGTGTCGAGTGACCGTAACGAACAGTTATCGAAGAGGATTGTGACGGAAAATAATGGACGACAGGTGCAAAAGAACCCGCCAGGTTAGCAGAGAGCGGTAATGCGTTGATTCCTGGACTCGGGTAGACGCGCCGGCCCCAGATCGAATCCGCCCTGCGGATTAACGAAGAGGGCCAGTGTGCTGGTCAGCCTGGATGTGGTTTTTCGGCGGTTTTCCACATCCCACTAGGTTAATACAGGGCTGGTACGCACGTCCCGCCTCAGTTACACGATTCGCTGGCATTTGAAACACATTCGCAACTATTTCATGATTTACACTCGACGGAGACAGCTGGGATACACTAATTCCGTCCCGGGGGGGGGGGGGGGGTATGGGCTTGCGGCAGGAAGGGCATCCGGCAACCCCTTAAAATTAACCAAGCCAAATCCGTACTTAACCCTGCCGACCCTGCGCGCGATGGGGGACAAGGCAGTAGCAAAAGAAGAAGAAGAAGAAGAAGATAGGTGCAAAAGTCATTGGAGACTTAAATGTCGCACTCGCAAACCCCATAAGCACCATAACAACACAAAGGAAGCTCCAGAAGCAGAAACTATAGGGCTATGTGGTATTCCAAAACAACTCATCGGTCATGCAAATGTCCGTAAAAGGAAAACGTGGTGCTGAAGTCATAAAACGTGGACCACGGAGCAACGGAAGAATATTGGTTGGACGGATGAATCTGATTTTACAGTGTTTCCAGTTTGTTGCCGACTTTACGTCCTATGAGTGAAACATGACAGGTATTCGCTGATGATCTGACTAGGCGTATCGAAGTATTTATAGGTTCCGTGATTACTCTGCAAGATCGAATTTCTACTAGGGGCAACGTGACCATTTTGTTCGATCAGGTCAATCCCATGATACAATGTTTATTCCCAAACAGCTGCCAGACCTCAATATTATCGTGCCTCTGTGGTCTACTTTGGAGAGAAGGCCGCGTGATCGCTATCCACTTCCATCATCGTTCCCTCAAATTGGCACTATGTTGCAGGAAAAGTGGTATAAAATTATCTTGAAAACCATACAGGACTTGTATTTATCCATTCAGAACGACTGGAAGCGTTTTTCAATGTCAGCTGATTTCCCGCATCGTATTGGGCAAAGTAATGTCTTGCTTTTGGTGTTTCCATATTTTTTGTTCATCTCATGAACATATAGAAAATAGTGAACTCTCGTTTGGAAGAGAACCGACAGCAGGTACAATATTTGACAAGAATCACTATGAATCTTAATGCTAATCTGGCAGTAGGCAGCTCTATGGATTTCTGGCATCGTAGACGTAAAATATGACTGACCAGTGTCCAAGTTATAGACCTCGTTCACCTGAAACATGTGGAGGAGATTTAGGCGTTCTCGGCCGACGGTGTATAAAGCCATATAGAAGTTGTTACGAGTAGTAATGTCGGAGCGCAAGTGATTCGGCAGGGCCCATGCCTGTTTTTCGGGTGTGTACCGAACTTTGCGGTTACGAAAAATGATACGGCTTATCATGGTAATGGTTAGATCACTGCTTCGCCCGTCATGCATTACTCTGCTTCCAAGGTAGAAGAATTTCCTTATTTCGTTTACTAGATGGCCGTCAGTTTTGATATTAAGTAAAGGGGGCTCGTACGTGAATAATTGTCAAAAAATCGATTTTTTAATTTTCATTTAAAAAAATTCTCTGTAATTTTCTGAACGAGAAAAGGTTTACTTCCAGGAAAATGGACCACAGAAAGAACCAAAATTATAGGAATTTAAAAGTGGCTGCACACACCACGACATCTCCATGGCACGCAGTTAGCACTATTAAAAATAAAGTTTTGCTCTAATTTGTTTCGTTTTTGTGACTTTTTAGTCACTTAAGTTGGCTAACCTGCGTAAGCTTTACAGATTATTAGAGAAATGTTTACATGGTAGGACTCAAGATCCAAATGAAAGTTTCAACGATTGTATATGGGTATGGATACCAAAAACTGTTCTAGTAGGACTAAATACCTTGAAAATAAGTATCCTAGATGCTGTTCTGTGTTTCAATGACGGTGCAGTGTCAAAGTTTAATGTTATGGAACTGATGAGAGTGACTGATGGAGTAAATATGCATAGAGCTCTAATAGCCATTGACCGCAGAGGGCGCTGCAGTCATGGACTGTGCGGCTGGTCCCGGCGGAGGTTCGAGTCCTCCGTCGGGCATGGGTGTGTGTGTTTGTCCTTAGGATAATTTAGGTTCAGTAGTGTGTAAACTTAGGGACTGATGACCTAAGCAGTTAAGTCCCATAAGATTTCACACACATTTGAACATTTGACCGAAGAAGACTCTTCGAAGCCGAAAAATCAGTGTTGGAAGCCACCAAAGAAACAAGAATAAGAAGAAGAAGGGTGAAAAAGAAAAGGGAGCAAGACCAGCGTATGGAACAAGATGAATATGGTCTTGGGATGCATTAGTGCCACGCAAGTTTAATAGAAAAAGCAAGTTTTAATTTAACTTGGATTTCCCGAATGTTAAATTATTTCCTGTTCTGGCACATTTTGGCTAAAACTATTGAAGATAGAGAGCTGACATTTTGTATACTGTCTTAAAACATGCTTAACTAAAAAGATAGAGTGCTCTTGTGACTTCGAAAATGAAATGCTTTTTTTTGAAGAAAAGCACTGAAATTTTTGGTAATCATACTTAAAATTTTTTGCACCACAATTTATAACAGCACAATCTTTCCAGTGGCCTGCTTTAAAGATAATAGTGTAGAGAACTTACAGAAAAATCCTTCTAATTTATTTGTATTTTGAGTAATGTGTACCTATGATGCACGTAAGTATGGCTCTGAGCACTATTCGACTTAACTTCTGAGGTCATCAGTCTCCTAGAACATAGAACTAATTAAACCTAACTAACCTAAGGACATCCAGACATCCACGCCCGAGGCAGGATTCTAACCTGCGACCGTAGCGGTCGCTCGGCTCCAGACTGTAGCGCCTAGAACCGCACGGCCACTCCGGCCGGCTGCACGTAAGTAATTAGCATGGTTTATTTCACTTGCAACAAAAAATACAATTTAAAAAAGTTTGAGAACTAAAGCTGTCGTTCATACATAAAAATGGTAAGTATTATATGGGCATGCAAATCTTATTCTTTGAGTTACACTGTTTGGAAAACTGGCAATTTTTCAAGGTTTCCGCTGGTATTCACTGACCAATCCCCTTAAAAGCTAATCTCACTTCTACAATTTTTATTTTCGTCTTTCTTCGGTTAACTCTCCGTCCATATTCTGCACTCATTAGGTTGATCATTCCATTTAAAGATCCCGTAATTCTTCCTTCACTGAGTGTATCTACAACATCATCACACATAGTCATTGGAATTCTGTCACCCTGAATTATACTGGCGCTCCTGAAACTTTATTTCCGGCGTCGCTTCTTCGATGTACAGGTTGAACAGTAGGCGATAAAGACTGCATTATTGACTTATGCCATTTTCAGCCCTAGCACATCTCTCTTGGACTTCTGTTTTTTTTTCCCTCTTGTTTCTTGTACACTACGTGATCGTAAGTATCCCGACACCACCACGTAATGCGGAATCGACCACTAGATGTCACGAGGGGCGAACTCATTATTACAAAAGAAGGCGGAGAGTATTGTGTTCTCAGCAGAGATTTAGTAACAGCAGAACAGGCCCATCCGCATCCATCCACATAGATACTCTGCAAGCCACCGTACGGTGCGTACCGGGGGCCACCATGTGTCACTACTTGTCATTACCTCCCTTGCTCCACTCGCAAACAGAGCGAGCGATAAACGATAATCTATAGGGTGTATCATAATTAATGGCGTCAACGCATACAGTCGAAAGTACACGATACTAGGAGCATAAAAGTCTCAGTAAACATAGGGTCAAAAATGCATACGTTAAGATCAGTTATTCAAAATGGCAGTCACAATCGCATTATTTACTTTGCCGCCAACTATGTTACTATGTAACATAGTTACCAACCGTGCTCAGGCAGGGTGACGACTCCAGCGAGCGACCAAATGGTGTACATTGCCCTGAAGATGACCCCATCGCGGGTTGAAACCGGTTGGCGGCAAAATAAAAAATGCGATTGTGACTGTCATTTTGAATAATTGATTATAAGTAAATTAATCGCTGTTTATCTCCATACAACTATGTTGTCTAAAAATTTATGCATACGGTAAGAGCTATCAGCACGTTTTCATCTTTGTAACTTAGAAACATAACTCTTGTAATGAACAAATGCACATAACTTTTAAGGTATGCATTTTAGAGCACATGTTTACTGGATATCTTTTTTCTTTTTTTGGTCCATACTGCCACTTCCCAAAATATGGAAAGCAAAGAGCTTGCAGTAGAACATATTTGTTTCACAATATCGAAGATGAAAAATTCGTCATAGCTCTTCAGGTATGCATTTTCGACCCTATGTTTACTGAGACGTTTTTGCTTCCGTTATCGCGTACTTTCAACTGTATGCGTTTACGCCATTAATTATGATACACCCTGTATGTGCCTTCGTATAGGCAGTAATTTCTCGTATCTTATCTTGCGGTCCTTAGGCGCAGTGTGTGCTGACGGCAGTAGAATCGTCCGGCAGTCAGCTTCAAATGCCGGTTCTCTAAATTTTTCGAAGAGAACGTCGCCTTGCCTCCAGGAATTCCCATCTGAATTCCCGAATCATCTACGTAACACTTACGTGTTGTTCGAACCTACCGGTAACAAATCTAGCAGCCCGCTTCTGAATTGCTTCGATGTTTTCGTTCAATCCGCCTTGCTACGGATCCCAAACAATCGAGCAGTAGGTTGCACCAGCGTCCTGTATGCGATCTCCTTTACAGGTGGACCACCCTTTCCTAAAATTCTCTCAATAAACTGAAGTCGACCATTCGCCTTCCCTACCAAAATTCTCACATGACCGTTCCATTTCACATCGCTTGCTAATGTTACGCCCAGATATTTAAACGACTTCCTTGTGTCCAGCAGGACACCACTAATACTGTATCCGAACATTACAGGTTTGTTCTTCCTACCCATCCGCATCAACTTACATTTCTCCACATTTAGAGCTAGCTGCCATTCATGATACCAACTAGTAATTTTGTCTAAGACGTCTTTTATATTCCTACAGTCACTCAGCTTCGACACCTTACCATAAAGCATCACCAGCAAACAACCGCAGATTGCTGCCCACCCTGTGCACCAAACCATTTATATATATGGAGAATTGGGGCATTTCTGTCTAGACCCTTGTCTCTGATAAACACTCACCGTCGAGGACAACATTCTGGATTCTTTTACTTACGAAGTCTGGAGCCACTCACATATCTGTGATCTCACTCCATATGCTCGTGCCTTCGTTAGCAGCCGTTAATAGGCCATCGTGTCGAATCTTTTCCGGAAATCTATAAATATGCAATCAGCCTGTTTCTCTCTATCCACAGTTCGCAGCATATCCCGTGAAAAAACGGAAAGCAGAGTTTCACACGAGCGATGCGTTCTAAGGCCATGCGGATCCGTGGACATTAGTTTCTCAGTCTCAAGAAAGTTTATTATATTCGAACTGAGAATACGTCGAAGAATTCTGCAGAAATCGAAGTTAGAGATATTGGTCTGTAATTTCGTGGGTCCGTCAATTACCGTTCTAATACAGGATGGTCCATGGATAGTGACCGGGCCAAATATCTCACGAAATAAGCATCAAACGAAAAAAACTACAAAGAACGAAACTCGACTAGCTTGAAGGGGGAAACCTGATGGCGTTATGGTTGGCCCGCTAGATGGCGCTGCCGTAGATCAAGCGGATATGAACTGCGGTTTTTTAAATAGGAACCCCCATTTTTTCTTACATATTCGTGTAGTACCTAAGGAAATCCCCCCATGAACCATGGACCTTGCCGTTGGTGGGGAGGCTTGCGTGCCTCAGCGATACAGATAGCCGTACCGTAGGTGCAACCACAACGGAGGGGTATCTGTTGAGTGTGGTTCCTGAAGAGGGGCAGCAGCCCTTTCAGTAGTTGCAAGGGCAACAGTCTGGATGATTGACTGATCTGGCCTTGTAACAATAACCAAAACGGCCTTGCTGTGCTGGTACTGCGAACGGCTGAAAGCAAGGGGAAACTACGGCCGTAATTTTTCCCGAGGGCATGCAGCTTTACTGTATGATTAAATGATGATGGCGTCCTCTTGCGTAAAATATTCCAGAGGTAAAATAGTCCCCCATTCGGATCTCCGGGCGGGGACTACTCAAGAGGATGTCGTTATCAGGAGAAAGGAAACTGGCATTCTACGGATCGGAGCGTGGAATGTCAGGTCCCTTAATCGGGCAGGTATGTTAGAAAATTTGAAAATGGAAATGGATAGGTTAAAGTTAGATATAGTGGGAATTAGTGAAGTTCGGTGGCAGGAGGAACAAGACTTCTGGTCAGGTAACTACAGGGTTATAAACACAAAGTCAAATAGGGGTAATGCAGGAGTAGGTTTAATAATGAATAGGAAAATAGGAACGCGGGTAAGCTACTACAAACAGCATAGTGAACGCATTATTGTGGCCAAGATAGATACGAAGCCCACACCTACTACAGTAGTACAAGTTTATATGCCAACTAGCTCTGCAGATGACGAAGAAATTGAAGAAATGTATGATGAAATAAAAGAAATTATTCAGATAGTGAAGGGAGACGAAAATTTAATAGTCATGGGGGACTGGAATTCGAGTGTAGGAAAAGGGAGAGAAGGAAACGTAGTAGGTGAATATGGATTGGGGCTAAGAAATGAAAGAGGAAGCCGCCTGGTAGAATTTTGCACAGAACACAACTTAATCATAACTAACACTTGGTTTAAGAATCATGATAGAAGGTTGTATACATGGAAGAACCCTGGAGATACTAAAAGGTATCAGATAGATGATATAATGGTAAGACAGAGATTTAGGAACCAGGTTTTAAATTGTAAGACATTTCCAGGGGCAGATGTGGACTCTGGCCACAATCTATTGGTTATGACCTGTAGATTAAAACTGAAGAAACTGCAAAAAGGTGGTAATTTAAGGAGATGGGACCTGGATAAACTGAAAGAACCAGAGGTTGTACAGAGTTTCAGGGAGAGCATAAGGGAACAATTGACAGGAATGGGGGAAAGAAATACAGTAGGAGAAGAATGGGTAGCTTTGAGGGATGAAGTAGTGAAGGCAGCAGAGGATCAAGTAGGTAAAAAGACGAGGGCTAGTAGAAATCCTTGGGTAACAGAAGAAATATTGAATTTAATTGATGAAAGGAGAAAATATAAAAATGCAGTAAATGAAGCAGGCAAAAAGGAATACAAACGTCTCAAAAATGAGATCGACAGGAAGTGCAAAATGGCTAAGCAGGGATGGCTAGAGGACAAATGTAAGGATGTAGAGGCTTATCTCACTAGGGGTAAGATAGATACTGCCTACAGGAAAATTAAAGAGACCTTTTGAGATAAGAGAACCACTTGTATGAACATCAAGAGCTCAGATGAAAATCCAGTTCTAAGCAAAGAAGGGAAAGCAGAAAGGTGGAAGGAGTATATAGAGGGTCTATACAAGGGCGATGTACTTGAGGACAATATTATGGAAATGGAAGAGGATGTAGATGAAGATGAAATGGGAGATACGATACTGCGTGAAGAGTTTGACAGAGCACTGAAAGACCTGAGTCGAAACAAGGCCCCAGCAGTAGACAACATTCCATTGGAACTACTGATGGCCTTGGGAGAGCCAGTCCTGACAAAACTCTACCATCTGGTGAGCAAGATGTATGAAACAGGCGAAATACCCTCAGACTTCAAGAAGAATATAATAATTCCAATCCCAAAGAAAGCAGGTGTTGACAGATGTGAGAATTACCGAACAATCAGTTTAATAAGCCACAGCTGCAAAATACTAACACGAATTCTTTACAGACGAATGGAAAAACTAGTAGAAGCCGACCTCGGGGAAGATCAGTTTGGATTCCGTAGAAATACTGGAACACGTGAGGCAATACTCACCTTACGACTTATCGTAGAAGAAAGATTAAGGAAAGGCAAACCTACGTTTCTAGCATTTGTAGACTTAGATAAAGCTTTTGACAATGTTGACTGGAATACTCTCTTTCAAATTCTAAAGGTGGCAGGGGTAAAATACAGGGAGCGAAAGGCTATTTACAATTTGTACAGAAACCAGATGGCAGTTATAAGAGTCGAGGGACATGAAAGGGAAACAATGGTTGGGAAGGGAGTAAGACAGGGTTGTAGCCTCTCCCCGATGTTATTCAATCTGTATATTGAGCAAGCAGTAAAGGAAACAAAAGAAAAATTCGGAGTAGGTATTAAAATCCATGGAGAAGAAGTAAAAACTCTGAGGTTCGCCGATGACATTGTAATTGTCAGAGACAGCAAAGGACTTGGAAGAGCAGTTGAACGGAATGGACAGTGTCTTGAAGGGAGGATATAAGATGAACATCAACAAAAGCAAAACGCGGGTAATGGAATGTAGTCGAATTAAGTCGGGTGATGTTGAGGGTATTAGATTAGGAAATGAGACACTTAAAGTAGTAAAGGAGTTTTGCTATTTGGGGAGCAAAATAACTGATGATGGTCGAAGTAGAGAGGATATAAAATGTAGACTGGCAATGGCAAGGAAAGCGTTTCTGAAGAAGAGAAATTTGTTAACATCGAGTATAGATTTAAGTGTCAGGAAGTCTTTTCTGAAAGTATTTGTATGGAGTGTAGCCATGTATGGAAGTGAAACATGGACGATAAATACTTTGGACAAGAAGAGAATAGAAGCTTTTGAAATGTGGTGCTACAGAAGAATGCTGAAGATTAGATGGGTAGATCACATAACTAATGAGGAGGTACTGAATAGGATTGGGGAGAAGAGGAGTTTGTGGCACAACTTGACCAGAAGAAGGGATCGGTTGGTAGGACATGTTTTGAGGCATCAAGGGATCACAAATTTAGCATTGGAGGGCAGCGTGGAGGGTAAAAATCGTAGAGGGAGACCAAGAGATGACTACACTAAGCAGATTCAGAAGGATGTAGGTTGTAGTATGTACTGGGAGATGAAGAAGCTTGCACAGGATAGAGTAGCATGGAGAGCTGCATCAAACCAGTCTCAGGACTGAAGACCACAACAACAACAACCTAAAGAAATAAGAATGTTCTAGTTGGATCACTTTTTTCGCTTTCTGATAGATGGCGCTGTAATAGTCACACACGTATAAGTATGTGGTATCACGTAACATTCCGCCAGTACGGACGGTATTTGCTACGTGATACATTACCTGTGTTAAATGGCTCTGAGCACTATGGGACTCAACATCTGAGGTCATTAGTCCCCTAGACTTAGAACTATTTAAACCTAAGGACATCCATGCCCGAAGCAGGATTCGAACCTGCGACCGTAGCAGCAGCGCAGTTCCGGACTGGAGCGCCTAGAACCGCTCGGCCACCGCGGCCGGCACCTGTGTTAAAATGGACCGTTCACCAATTGCGGAAAAGGTCGATATCGTGATGATGTATGGCTATTGTGATCAAAATGCCCAACGGGCGTGTGCTATGAATGCTGCTCGCTATCCTGGACATCATCCAAGTGTCCGGACCGTTCGCCAGATAGTTATGTTATTTAAGGGAACAGGAAGCGTTCAGCCACATGTGAAACGTCAACCACGACCTGCAACAAATGATGATGCCAATGTAGGTGTTTTAGCTGCTGTCGCGGCTAATCCGCACATCAGTAGCAGACAAATTGCGCGAGAATCTGGAATCTCAAAAACGTCGGTGTTGAGAATGCTACATCAACATCGATTGCACCCATACCATATTTCTATGCACCAGGAATTGTATGGCGACGACTTTGAACGTCTTGTACAGTTCTGCCACTGGGCACAAGAGAAATTACGGGACGATGACAGATTTTTTGCACGCGTTCTATTTAGCGACGAAGCGTCATTCACCTACAGCGGTAACGTAAACCGGGATAACTGGGCAACGGAAAATCCACGATGGCTGCAACAAGTGGAACATCAGCGACCTTGGCGGGTTAATGTATGGTGCGGCATTATGGGAGGAAGGATAATTGGACCCCATTTTAACGATGGCAATCTAAATGGTGCAATGTATGCTGATTTCCTACGTAATGTTCTACCGATGTTACTGCAAGATGTTTCACTGCATGACAGAATGGCGATGTACTTCCAGCATGATGGATGTCCGGCACATAGCTCGCGTGCTGTTGAAGCGGTATTGAATAGCATATTTCATGACAGGTGGATTGGTCGTCGAAGCACCATACCATGGCCCGCACGTTCACCGGATCTGACGTCCCCGGATTTCTTTCTGTGGGTGAAGTTGAAGGATATTTGCTATCGCGATCCAACGACAACGCCTGACAACATGCGTCAGCTCATTGTCAATGCATGTGTGAACATTACGGAAGGCGAACTACTCGCTGTTGAGAGGAATGTCGTTACACGTATTGCCAAATGCATTGAGGTTGACGGACATCATTTTAGCATTTATTGCGTTAATGTGGTATTTACAGGTAATCACGCTGTAACAGAATGCGTTCTCAGAAATGATAAGTTCACAAAGGTACATGTATCACATTGGAACAACCGAAATAAAATGTTCAAACGTACCTACGTTCTGTATTTTAATTTAAAAAACCTACCTGTTAGCAACTGTTCGTCTGAAATAGTGAGCCATATGTTTGTGACTATTACAGCGCCATCTATCACAAAGCGAAAAAAGTGGTCCAACTAAAACATTCATATTTCTTTACGTACTACACGAATATGTAATAAAAAATGAGTGTTGCCATTTAAATAAACGCAATTGATATCCGTTTGGCCCATGGCAGCGCCATCTAGCGGGCCAACCATAGCGCCATCTGGTTTCCCCCTTCAAGCTAGACAAGTTTCGTTCTTTGTAGTGTTTTCGTTTGATGCTTATTTCGTGAGATATTTGGCCCGGCCACGATCAATGGACCACCCTGCATACAGGAGTCATCTGCGCTTTTTTCCAGTCACTTGGAAATTTTTACTGGGCGAGAGATTCACCATAAATGCAAGGTAGATAGGGGACAATGCTGTAGAGTACTCTTTGTGAAACCGAATTGGGATTCCATCCGGACCTCGTGATTTATTTGCTTTCTAATCTTTCAGGTTGGTCAGGAGAGCTAAGTCACTTCGAAAGTCCACCACCCACGGCATGCCAACTGAGTAACAAATCAAACTGTTTGTGATGCGATTGAGAATCCGAAACGCAACGAAACGGTCTCAGCTAAAGCAAGACCGGGAACACCTACAGGCACTGTCGATCATTGGGGAAAGGTCACTGTATAAAAACGCAGATGGAATCACTTGTGAGTCCCAAAGTGCCACCAGCTCTCCATCTAGTACAAAGACTGGGCGTAGTGGGTTAGAAAGAATATGCATCAACGGTCGACCAGCAGCTGATAAGCCACACATTTCAGAAGTAAGTGGTAAGCGGCGTTCGAGGTGAAGTGAGGCGCGGCGCCACTGCACAAAGGATGATTAGAAACGAGTGATTTGTAGTGCTGAATTACGGTATATTTATAGAATTCTCGGGTGTCCGTCCGGGTCACGTCATTATTCCTCCACGTTATTTCAGTAAACAGACACGTTGCCATCTTCAAACGGTCCATCATGATTTTTTTTTAACAACAGAAAGGGTGGGCGTGCTCGTGGAGAGCACAGCGCCACTTTGAAAGCGTTAGCTTGGACTTACGTATTGCTGTTTTGGCACCACTTATTTTTCAATTTGGGTACGGCTCTAATCAGTCTTATAGTTTTCTTTCGATATTTTTGTATTATTTTTGTTTTGTTATTTTTTATTTTTGTTGCTGTAGGGATATACACAACTCCGGCATTTTCCATAACGGCTGCGGGAAACCCGTTAAAACCTCAGCTGGAGTTGGGTAGCATTCATTTGTTATTCTAGTCTTATATTTTATAGTTTAATGCATTTTTAGATGTAGTGGTAATTGTCTGTCTCGAGTAATTGTCTTGATGTCTCCGTGTTTTCCTAGATGTATGATTTCTGTTGCTATGGCTGTGACGTGAGGTGGGTATGGGTATGGGTATTTTTATCTTGGTCTATTGAGATGGTATGGGATTTGCGCTGCTCTTTTTTTTCACTTCTTATTCCCACCTCTGAGCGAGGAGGGCGATCTTTTTGAGGACATGCTGGCGTCCCTTTTCAGCCATAGGGCTTTATTTATTTTTATTACAATTTATATTTCTTGTAGGTGCTAAAAATTTATATTCATTCTATAAATTCTTAACAATATAAACATTTATAGGTGAGAAGAAGGAAATGTATAAATAACAGCTGGAGGTACATAGCGATAAAAATGGGCGTTTAATTTTTTATTTATTTTTATTACAACTTATATTTCTTGTAGGTGCTAAAAATTTATATACATTTTATAAATTCATTACAATATAAACATCTTTACGTGAGAAGAAAGATATGTATACATAATAGCTAGAGGTACATATTGAAAAAAATAGTAAATTTTCAATGAAAGTGTGGTGTCACCGCCAGACACCACACTTGCTAGGTGGTAGCCTTTAAATCGGCCGCGGTCCGCTAGTATACGTCGGACCCGCGTGTCGCCACTGTCAGTGATCGCAGACCGAGCGCCGCCACACGGCAGGTCTAGAGAGACTTCCTAGCACTCGTCCCCAGTTGTACAGCAGACTTTGCCACAGATGGATCAATGACAAATACGCTCTCATTTGCCGAGACGATAGTTAGCATAGCCTTCAGCTACGTGATTTGCTACGACCTAGCAAGGCGCCATTACCAGTTTATATTGAGATTATAATTATGTATCATCAAGAGCGATGTTCTCCAATTATGGATTAAAGTTAAGTATTCAATCAACTACGTTCTTTTCTTCATAGGATAATTACTTTACCTTGTTCCAGACCACACGCCACTCTGCGTGAGTTTAAACGCGTGCATTTCGGCCTCCTCTAACAACACGGTGTTGGCTCTTCTGCCAACACATCAGAAAGAATAGTTACAAAAGGTAATAGTAGAATTTCAAAGGTAATACATTTACAGTAGAGAGTAGTTGGAGGTACATAACGGAGAAATATTTAGTGAAAGAAAAGTTAATATGTTACAGAATATAATAGAATTACAATGCGGCAAAGTACAGAAAAGTAGTTTTTGGGGTATATACACACGTTTTGTCTGTCCAATACAATATGGCGATTGTAAGCGTAGTAACATTGTAGTATGTTTTGTTACAATCGTTTTGGTGTTGTAGGTGGTGTTGCGTCTCTTCTTTTGTTGTTTACAGTCGATCAGTGGGAGGGTGTGTTCAGAGTTGTCTAGTGGTTAGTGTTGTTGGGATTGTTGTGATCTCTTGGTTTCTTTGCTAGTGTGTTGTGCCTTGTGTGTTTGTGTGCGTGCTGGTGCATAAGTGGTTAATACTCGTACTTTCGTCCACGTGTGCGGGTGTTGTTTTATTAGTTACGGGCTGTAGGTATGGGGATAGGTGGGGGAGTGATTTGCCTGTGTTTTGAGCTATTGTGCGTGAGACTGGTATGTACTTTATTTGGGTTTCCTGTTTTCTCTGATGATGTCCGCTATAACGGGTCTAGTGTGCAGTATGTGACTGCTATATCTCGCTCTTAGTTTGGCCATTCTTGTTTCCAATGGTTCAGTCCCTGTTGTTCCATAGACTTCATTGTTTTCTCTCGGCGTCTTATACAATGAAGCGCCAAAGAAACTGGTATAGGCATTCGTATTCAAATACAGAGATATGTAAACAGGCAGTCCGCAGCTCGTGGTCGTGCGGTAGCGTTCTCGCTTCCCGCGCCCGGGTTCCCGGGTTCGATTCCCGGCGGGGTCAGGGATTTTCTCTGCGTCGTGATGACTGGGTGTTGTGTGATGTTCTTAGGTTAGTTAGGTTTGAGTAGTTCTAAGTTCTAGGGGACTGATGACCATAGATGTTAAGTCCCATAGTGCTCAGAGCCATTTTTTTTGTAAACAGGCAGAATACGGCGCCACAGTCGACAGCACCTATGTAAGACAACAAGTGTCTGGAGCAGTTGTCAGATCGGTTACTGCTGCTGCATCAAGATTATCAAGTTTTGAGTGAGTTTAAACGTGGTGTTGTAGTCGGCGCATGAGCGATGGGACACAGCATCTTCGAGGTAGCGATGAAGTGGGGATTTTCCCGTACGACCAATTCACGAGTGTACCGTGAATATCAGGAATCCGGTAAAACATCAAATCTCCGACATCGCTGCGGCCGGAAAAAGACCGTACAACGATGACTGAAGAGAGTCGTTCAACGTGACAGAAATGCAACCCTTCCGTAAATTTACTGCAGATTTCAGTGCTGGACCATCAACAAGTATCAGAATGCGAACCATTCAACGGAACATCATCGATATGGACTTTCGGAGCCGAAACCCCACTCGTGTATCAATGATGACTGCACGACACTAAGCAAATGTTCAAATGTGTGTGAAATCTTATGGGACTTAACTGCTAAGGTCACCAGTCCCTAAGCTTACACACTACTTAACCTAAATTATCCTAAGGACAAACACACACACCCATGCCCGAGCGAGGACTCGAACCTCCGCCGGGACCAGCCGCACGACACTATGCCTTACGCCTTGCCTGGGCCCTTCAGTACTGACATTGGGCTGTTGATGGCTAAAAACATGTTGGCTGGTCGGACGAGTCTCGTTTCAAATTGTATCGAGCGGATGGACGAGTACGGGTATGGAGACAACCTCATGAATCCATGGATCCTGCATGTCAGCAGGGGACTGTTCAAACTGGTGGAGGCTCTGTAATGGTGTAGAGCTTGTGCAGTTGGAGTGATTTGGGCTCCTGGTACGACTAGATAAGACTTTGACAGGTGACACGTACGTAAGCATACTGTTTGATCAGTTGGACCCATTCTTGTCCATTGTGCATTCCGACGCACTTGGGCAATTCCAGCAGGATAATGCGACAGCCCACACTTCCAGAATTTCTACAGAGTGGTTCCAGGAACACTCTTCTGAGTTTAAACACTTCCACTGTCCGCCAAATTCCCCAGACATGAACATTATTGAGCTTATCAGGGATACCTTGCAGCGTGCTGTTCAGACGAGGTCTCCACCCCCTGGTACTATTACGCATTTATGGACAACCCGGCAGGATCCATGGTATCAACTCCCTCCAGCACTATTTCAGACGTTAGTCGAGTCCACGGCACATCGTGTTGCGGCACTTCCGCGTGCTCGCGGGGGCCCTACACGATATTAGGCACGTGTTCAAATTGTTCAAATGTGCGTGAAATTTTATGGGACTTAACTGCTAAGGTAATCAGTCCCTAAGCTTACACACTACTTAACCTAAATTATCCTAAGGACAAACACACACACACCCATGCCCGAGGGAGGACTTGAACTTCCGCCGGGACCAGCTGAACAGTCCATGACTGCAGCGCCCTAGACCGCTCGGGATTACCCGAGGTATACTAGGCAGGTATACCAGTTTCTTTGGCTCTTCAACATATAATTAAGTAAATAAGAGCATAGTGGTTCATTTATTATAGATATTCTTAAAGACTGTATTTCAGTAATCGTTTTATTCCGTGTTTCATTTTTGCTTTCAGTGAAGCGTCTGTCACACTAATTAAGTCATATAGTACCACGCTTCAATGACAGGTGCAACAGTGTCATATTGCAGTGCTACAATCCGATTAAAAACCTTAATGTCCAAAAACACGCAATAATGGTAATATGTGGTGTACATTCTTAAACATCCTACGGATGATTGCTTAACCATCAAGACACACTTAGAACAATGTATAGCAGCATTCATGAAATATATGAAAGGCATATAAATGGCATGCACTGCTCACAAGATAACATGATTCAAGCTCGGAGAGTAGCAAACGATTCCACAACAAAAAATCAGTCACTGCCTCAAAAATAAAAATTTTGTGCGAGTCAATGATCAGGTCCAAATCTTTCATTTAGACGCCACTTCGACCACTTGCTTGACCCTAATCCAAATCAGTTAGCAAACTGAGGAAAGGGGGTCTGCAGTTTAACGTGGAATCCGAAATAAGTGTCGTTCCTGCCGACTCCACACATCGTTGAGAGGTGAGGCTAGGCTACAGACAGACTGAAAATTTCCGATGTCCGTCTCAGATTTGATCCCCTGAACCTTCTATTTCCAGGTATGCGCTTGTCTACTGGACTACCAAACCTGACATTTGCCGACTGAAACACACCGGCAATGGTGACCATTTTAAGGACAAACGGAGATCACTTTTCTGCCACAGTTCTTTCCTTTAATGCAACTGTAAGTAGAAACCAACCATGTTAATGTTCAGAATACACGCAGTAGAAACCAACCATGTTAATGTTCAGAATACACGCGTTTAGACTAAAAATACGCTACATTTGCTTTTAGCAAATTAGCTTTACACTTCAGTTTTTCTAGAACTACGCTGTGTACACAGTGAAGTATGTTTTCACAATATTGCTATGCTAAACTGAAAATTTTTGACGTTTAACCACTTCCGTTAGAATGTTTTAAATAAGTTTCTGAGACATGATAACATCGCGAAAACCTTGTAATTCAACGCCGATAGTAAGTTTATAGAGGCCGTTGAAACTCACGGGAGGGTATCCAGAGCGAAAGCTAGTTATTGAAGCTGGTGCATCATTATCGGAATTTTCCGTTTCGCTAACGTACGATCCGAATTTGCGTCGTGAATAACGCGGAGCAGATGTGATGGAAATGGCGCGGAAGACAAAAGAAAGTGGAAAACGGAGCGCTTAACTGCGACTCCCGGCTCGCAGGCTCGACGCAATTTAAACTTTGTGAGAGAGTTATGGAAGCCTTTCCGTTCCTTTTATCTTTATGGGGCGTTTCAACTTAAAGCATTTCGGGCAGCCATACGTCCGGCCATAATGTGCGAAAATGACGTCATTAGTTGGATATTTGGGATCGTTTTATCGTGGAACCTGCTGTCATCTGCGAGAGTAACTAATAAACTCTGACGCCCTTCTTTTGTTCTTCTTCTTTCCTGCTTGTGGGTATTTAACGTGCGAGATAATGAAAATTATTAGTTACGGATGGGGTTGTCAGCAATACTGCAGAAAGGTAAATGTACCAACTTGACAAAGGGGAACCTGCTTCAATATAACTGAGTCGATAGGTATAAGCAAAAAATAAAAAGTAATTTAGGTTAACACGGTTTCTGAGACTGTAATAAAAGTCTTATTTAGACCATACGCCTTTAGGTTCAATTCAAAGCATCTTCAGTGGTCAGTATAACAATTTCGCTTTGTTACAGATTTCTTTTACAAGATCATAAACATTTTTCATGTTCATCAAGTTAACATCCAATTACGAACGTGGGTGCACTCAACGACTGTGATATGACTTTCAAATGATATATCACACCAATCAGTCGTCCTTTTTCTTGCAGGTTATTCGTCAAATCTAGATTTCGGCTAGTGCCTAGCCATTATCAATGTTGTTAGGTCTTTTGTCACAGTTCATTAAACAGTAGTCTTGAACGAACTGTGACAGGAGCCCGAACAACAGGGGGCGGACGTACTAGAAAACGCATTGACACTACGAAATAGTGCATTGGTATTGGCTAGCCACTAGCCGAAATCTAGATTTGCCGAATGAAACCTGCAAGAAAAGAACAACTTATTGCTGTCACTATCATTTGAAAGTGATTCTCATGGTTTACATTATTACTATTAAAGGGTATTAAATTAGACTTCTTACTCATGACGTTTTGCACCATACTTCATTTATAATGTTCCTCCACGCATAGATGCTCGATGTTTTGAACATTCCACTTCAATGACACATGATATAATTTTGTTTGCGTAATTTGTAGCTGCACTTATACCTTATGTACTTCGTTGCAACGTTGTGAGCTGCGATCGCCTTTTGTTTTATTTTCTGTGGTTGTGGAAGCGTCTGCTATTGATTCAAATGGCTCTAAGCACTGAGGTCATCAGTTCCCTAGACTTAGAACTACTTAGCCGGCCGGGGTGGCCAAGCGGTTAAAGGCGCTACAGTCTGGAACCGCGCGACCGCTACGGTCGCAGGTTCGAATCCTGCCTCGGGCATGGATGTGTGTGATGTCCTTAGGTTAGTTAGGTTTAAGTAGTTCTAAGTTCTAGGGGACTGATGACCTTAGAACTTAAGTCCCATAGTGCTCAGAGCCATTTGAACCATTTTTTTAGAACTACTTAAACCTGACTAACCTAAGGACATCACACACATCCAAGCCCGAGGCAGGATTCGAACCTGCTACCGTAGCAGCAGCGCAGTTCCGGACTCAAGCGCCTAGAACCGCACGGCCACAGCGGCCGGCCGTCTGCTATTCCTCTCTCTCTCTCTCTCTCTCTCTCTGTGTGTGTGTGTGTGTGTGTGTGTGTGTGTGTGTGTGTGTGCGTGTTTTTGTTGTTACTGCCATGTTATGGTGTTAACAGGTTATGCTCCTAAGGGATAAACTGTCATACGACCACACTACCGAAATCTTCTGATGAGGTTACGCGAGTCTGTCATGACGAAGCGCCGGATCGGTTACTGTCCAAGGGGTTGTTTTTACTCTCCAAACTGCAGTTCATTGGGAACGCATTCAAAAGGGTGTTTCATTGGGCTATCAAATTTTGCATTGCCCTCCACCCTGTAATTTCTCCTCTTTCGTTGGATGAACAAACAATTCCGTGGCAGGCAATCCAGAATGACGGCGACGTGATAGTACAACTGGAATTTCTACTGAACGGATAGAATTCAGACTTCGACGACCAAGATCTCCGTCAAGTCAGCCACATATTTCTATTGCTTGTTTTTGCTGTTTTGTCTCTGGGCCATAAGTCATCTGGAGTGGCCTGACAGAGCTGCAAAATTTTCGTTGGTGCGTCATTTAGCTGGTCTTTTTGAATGGTCGTGAGCAGTCACGGAACGCAGGGGACGGCGACATCTTTCTACATCTACATAACTACTCTGAAATTCACACTGACGTGACTGGCAGAGGGTTCACGGAACCACATTCAAGTATTTTCTCTACTCTGTACGCGTGACCGCTGCGGTCGCAGGTTCGAATCCTGCCTCGGGCATGGATGTGTGTGATGTCATTAGGTTAGTTAGGTTTAAGTAGTTCTATGTTCTAGGGGACTGATGGCCACAGATGTTAAGTCCCATAGTGCTCAGAGCCATTTAAACCATTTAATCTACTCTGTAATTCATAAAATTACTTATATTTCCTTTCCTGACTGTTGTTGTGACCCGTGAAACTTACCAGTCAAGCGATCGGTTGCGTATGATTGGTAAGTATGAAGCTACTGTATCAGCACACTCCGAAAGGATCGTAATTGATATACAGCGCAATTCGGACTGGAAGACTTGCCTTTATTAAGTGCTTCAAGGTGATTCGCTACATGGAGGATATCGACTTCAAAGTTACTGAAGTTTGCAGTTCTTCTTGATTCGGATTCTGGAATATTTACATCGTCTTCTTTGGTGAAGGAGTTTGGGAAAACAGTGTTTAGTAATTCCGCTTTAGTGGCACTGTTATTGGCAATATTACCATCGTTATCGTTAGATTTCGAAAGAATTTCGTCGTGGAAACTATTAAAAAGCATCTCGCATTGCAGTTGGCACTAAATTTCGAGCACAGACAGTCTGGGGACTTTTGTGTTCTTCTGAATTTGGCATGCTTCGTTCGTTGCTTCTGCTATAGTGTTCTGTCCTGTTTTGTGCATCATGGATGATCACAACCATCTCTTAGTAATTTATTTGGTAGACAGTACATCTCTCAGTTGGAGTGGTTCTAGGCGCTCCAGTCTGGAACCGCGCTGCTGCCACGGTTGCAGGTTCGAATCTTACCTCGGGCATGGATGTGTGTGATGTCCTTAGGTTTAAGTAGTTCTAAGTCTAGGGGACTGATGACCTCAGGTGTTGAGTCCCATATTGCTCAAAGCCTTTTTTTTCTCTCAGTTGCCATTGATACTATTTCTCTGAATTTAAGCCACATCGGGTTTACACTTACATAGTTAGTAGTCAGTAGACTGATGACCAAAAAAAAGTTAGTTTGGAAGGGTTGGAGGCTGCTTCGTAGGAAGGCGTCAAGCGAATTTTTATCTGGTTTTTAAAAATAGACATAGTTTATGTTTATTTTTGGTAGATTTGTATGTTATAGTATTCATTATCGCTACAGTGATCTTGTGGCCACTAATCCCTGTTTCCATCAAGATGCTCCTACTTGCTCAGGGCTATTTGTCGCCAAGAGGTCAAGAATGTTTCCGCAACCATTTACGCTTTGACTGGGCACGTGTACTACTTGTTCAACATAATTTTCGGAGAAAGCATTCAGTAAGATTTTGGACCAATTTTTAAATATATTTTTTCGCCGATATATGAAGGGTAGACGGAAATCAGCGCCAACTATAATTGTATGAGTGGAATACCTATTTGAGATGGTAAAAGTTTCTTTGAACATCTCGGCAACTGTATCTTCTGTTCTGAGTCGGGGGAGGTGGGGATGGGGCAAATAGGCGAAAGAAACCAATTATTAATTTATTTCCATTGTAAAGTATAACCTCTAGCCACACTAACTCATGTTTATACCGTGAAAAACGGAGATTTATGATCCGTGACTGACTTTCACTACTTACACTGTCACCTCGTTTGTAATTGTTATAACCAGGAATATACAATAAAATATATCTCCGTTCTACTGTTTATTGACACAATACTTGTTGTAACTGTGACCGGAACGGTCGCAAGGCTGGCGTGACGGAAAGCGCGGCGGGACCCACGGAGCGGGCCGCGAACAACGACAAACGGGAGAGGACGGAAACGACCAACTAAGGACCTTACGAAACAACAGAGTCACAAGAAAACCTAATTAGACAACCACGTCCACTCGTAAACAGAACACGAAAGTGAATACACTGTCTAAGGCGAGGCGATATGTCCAGAGACGTACGAAAGATTAGACTGACTGGCTGAGCTTTTTTTTTTTTCTCTCTTTATTGTGATTTTTATCACCTTACACAAGGCGGGCTGTCAGCAGCTGAGTACGCCGCTCTTCAGCCTTGAGATTTACAGTAAGTAATAGATAGAGGGGGCACAGAGAATACAATCAAAACGGCGGGCAAAACAATGTAGACACTAAAAAACAAAAAACACGGAGCCGTTCACGCCTGACGAGAAAACATCACTGACACTAGTTGACACGGCGCACAAAACATGGATGATGGCGATGGTACACGTGAGCAGTGGCGGCGTGACGGCGAACAAACACTAAACACAAACGAAGGCACACACACGAGACACTGACGGCGATGACCTCCGGCCCGCGAATGTTCACTGTGCGTGTGCGAGTCCGGGGACCTGCCAAGAGAGGAGGAGGAGGAAGGGGAGTGGGAGAGCGAGAGGGGAGAGCAGAGATGCCACGGGCAGGGGAGATAGGGGGAGGGAGGAAGGGGGAGAGGAAGCCTGTGGGAAGAGAGGTGGAAGGAGGGAATGGGGGAAAAGGAAAGAGAAGCGAAGGGAAGAGAAGGGAGGGAGGGTGCCTAAAGGAAAGGACACCGGAAGGGGGTGGGCAGGGTCAAAGTTGATAGGAGGGGTAGATGGAGGGGAGGAGGACATCATCAGGGAGGGGGAGCTGGTGGAAGCCACCTTGGGAGAGGGTATGGAGGGTTGAGAGATGGAGACCGGGTGGGACGTGGGAATACAGGTGCGGCAGCGGGCGGGAGTGGGAGAGGATCGGGGAGACGAGCGGGTGAGGAGGATCGAGTTTACGGAAGGTGTACAGGATCCGTATCCTTTCAAGGAAAAGGAGGAGGTGGGGGAAGGGGATGAAATCGTACAGGATCCGCGTGGGGGAGGTGAGACGGATGCGATAGGCGAGGCGGAGAGCATGGAGTCCAAGGATTTGGAGGGATTTATAAAAGGTAGGGGGGGCGGAGATCCAAGCCGGATGGGCATAACAAAGGATAGGGCGGATGAGGGATTTATAGGTGTGGAGGATGGTGGAGGGGTCCAGACCCCATGTACGGCCGGAGAGGAGCTTGAGGAGACTGAGTCAGGAGCGTGTCTTGGCTTGGATTGTCCGAAGGTGGGGAGTCCAGGAGAGGCGACGGTCGAGGGTGACGCCAAGGTACTTAGGGGTGGGAGTGAGGGCGATAGGACGGCCATAGATGGTGAGATAGAAGTCAAGGAGGTGGAAGGAAGGCGTGGTTTTGCCTACAATGATCGCCTGGGTTTTGGAGGGATTGACCTTGAGCAACCACTGGTTGCACCAAGCAGTGAACCGGTCAAGATGGGATTGGAGAAGGTGTTGGGAGCGCTGCAGGGTGGGGGCAAGGGCAAGGAAGGCGGTGTCATCGGCAAACTGGAGAAGGTGGACGGGGGTGACGGCGGCGGCATGTCCGCCGTGTACAAAAGGTACAGAAGGGGGGAGAGGACGGAGCCTTGGGGCACACCGGCGGAGGGGAAAAGGTGTAGGAATCTGTGTTATGGATGGTGACATAGGAAGAACGGCGGGAGAGAAAGGAGCCGATCAGACGGACGTAGTTAATGGGAAGGGCGAAGGTTTGGAGCTTGAAGAGGAGACCGGAATGCCATACGCGGTCATAAGCACGTTCGAGGTCCAGGGAGAGGAAGATTGCGGAGCGACGGGAATTAAGCTGTTCGGAAAGGAGATGAGTGAGGTGAAGGAGAAGGTCGTCGGAAGAGAAGGACGGCCGAAAGCCACACTGGGTAACGGGGAGGAGGCGGTGCTGGCAGAGATGCTGGTGGATGCGTCGGGTGAGGATAGATTCCAGGACCTTGCTGAAGACCGAGGTAAGGCTGATGGGACGGTAGGAGGAGACGGCGGACGGCGGATTGCCAGGTTTAAGGAACATGAGGATACGGGAGGTTTTCCACAGGTCGGGGTAGTAACCGGTGGACAGGACTACATTGTAGAGCCTGGCCAGCGTGGAGAGGAAAGAGACAGGAGCTTCACGAAGGTGCGGTAGGTGACACGATCTTGACCAGGAGCGGTGTTGCGTTTTGTGCGGAGTGTAGCAATGAGATCCTGTGTAGTGATAGGGGCATTGAGTTCCATGTGTGCAATGTTGTCCAAGTGCTGGAAACCAGGAGCGAGGGGAGGGACAGAGGTGTCAGTTCGATCGCGGATATCCGGGAAGAGGGAGTAATCGAACTGGGGATCATCGGGGATGGAAAATGCAACAGAGAGGTAGGAGGCAAAGTGATTGGCCTTACTAAGGGTGTCAGGGAAAGGGTGATCATCATGGAGAAGAGGATAGTAGGGGGAGGGTTTAGTTCCGGTAAGGCGACGGAAGGCTGACCAGAACTTGGACGAGTTGATAGGTAGGGTAGCATTTAAACGGGTGCATATCTGTCGCCAGTCCCGGCGTTTCTTAGCCGCGAGCAAATTACGAATGTGTCGCTGGAGTTGCCGGTGGCGTCGTAGTGTGTCTGGGTCACGCATGCGGAGGAAGGCACGGTAGAGACGGCGGGATTCACGGAGGAGGAGGACGGCCTGTGGGGGTAAGGTAGGACGGTGGGGGTGGATGGCGACAGTAGGGACGTGGGCCTCCACGGCCTCAGAAAAGGTCTGCTGGAGAAAGGAGGCGGCATGGGTGACATCATCGGGGTGGTGGTAGGTGAAAGGGTGGCTATCGACCTGGGTGGAGAGGGTATCCCGGTAGGCATTCCATTTGGCACGGGAATAGTCAAGGACGTACTTAGGGGGAGGGTCATGACGAGGGTCGGGGCGGGGGCGACGACCGCCTGAAACGGTGAGGAGGACAGGGAGATGGTCGCTACCAATAGGCTCCAGGACATCCACCGTTATGCGGCCAAGGAGGTTGGGGGAGGAGAGGATAACATCGGGAGTGGAGTTGGATTCGGGACGGGTGTGCTGGGGGATGGGAATGAGGTCGCCTTGAAGGGAGGAGAGGAACCGATGCCACCGCTGTAACTGGGCAGCGGAACGACTATGGATGTTGAGGTCGGCCTGGCTGAGCGAGAGGCAGGCGCTTAAATCCATGACGCTATTGGCTGCTGGGAGCACGTGTTCCATTGTGGCGCTCTCATACTAAATGCTAGAGCTCTGCATTTCGATGAAAACAACCGCTCGAGTATTTCCCATTTCGTGCCGCTGCTCGACGGCTGGGAAAGGCCCACGCTGCGATACGGCTGTGGCCGTCTAATGCACCATGTGGCCTGTTGTCCTCCACCTCTCGGTTATCGGTTGGACTGTCGAGCACTGCCGGGCGCTCGAGCGTACTCACAATCTCGGCCGGTGACAGTACAACCGCCGCGCGCTCTACGGTGCCGAATCGCATTAGAAACCGTGTGTAAACGCAGTTGACGACCTGGCTTTGAGCAGCGCAGACAGCGTTATGGATAAACCAAGTATAGGTCGTTCCATTCATGAAACGAAGAGAAGTATTATGGAGAGAATTAGGAGCGGCTCATTAGTCCTGAAGAAGAAAGACATGTCGGAAGACGAGGCGAAAAGTGAAGCTTGGAAATCGTTTGCACTTGTAGTGGATCCTGTCACGCAGGCTTCTGCTGGTTTCGTGCAATGTACCACATGTGATACCATACTTTCGTACCAGTCAAGCACAACAGGTATGGTTCGGCACTGCAAAAGTAAGTGCAGGGCAGAAGTCCACCGGCCACTTGCAGTACCAAGTAGCATAAAGAAAGTTGTTGTTGATAGGTTGGTCAATATGAGTGGGATAGATTTGCTACCGTTAAATACTTGTAGTAAGATTGGCTTCAAGAATTATTCGCAGGAGCTCTTCAATGTTGGCGCCACTTACGGCAAAGTCAGTATAGAACATGTTCTCCGCACACTACCACTGTATCGCAGCATATTAAAGAAAAGGCAGACAAAATACGGTTGACAATGGTGCCCAAGCAAATATGTGCCTTAAAGAACAAAATGTGCGCTTTAGACGCTGATCTGTGGTCTGATAACTACAAGGAGAGAAATTTTTTGACTGTGACGTCGCATTATGTGAATGATAAGTGGCAGCTAGAAACGCTTGTTTTGATAACAACCGAGTTTCCGGACGTACTTAAAAAAAATGGTTCAAATGGCTCTGAGCACTATGGGGCTCAACTTCTGAAGTCATTAGTCCCCTAGAACTTAGAACTACTTACACCTAACTAACCTAAGGACATCACACACATCCATGTCCGAGGCAGGATTCGAACCTGCGACCGTCGCAGTCTCGCGAATCCAGACTGCAGCACCTAGAACCGAACGGCCACTTCGGACGGCGGACGTACCTAAGACAGCAGAGAACATACGGCAGGAAATCGAAGAGCGGATGTTTGAGTTAGGAATTAACAAGAATTATCTTACGAAATGTTGGTTGGTTGGTTGGTTGGTTTGGGGAAGGAGACCAGACAGCGTGGTCATCGGTCTCATCGGATTAGGGAAGGATGGGGAAGGAAGTCGGCCGTGCCCTTTCAGAGGAACCATCCCGGCATTTACCTGGAGTGATTTAGGGAAATCACGGAAAACCTAAATCTGGATGGCCGGACGCGGGATTGAACCGTCGTCCTCCCGAATGCGAGTCCAGTGTCTAACCACCGCGCCACCTCGCTCGGTTACGAAATGTTACCTTGTCACCGGCCAAGGAGCTAATATGAAGAAGGCACTTAAATCTGCTTGATGACTGCGCTTCATCACACACATTTCAAGAGACGTTTTTAGAAGACGAAGCCCCTGAAATCCTGTCGTGTCAACTATCAGCAAGAGCTATAGTAGGCTATTTGAAGAGATCGGGTCACTCGGGGCGTCTGCGGCACTCTGTGAATCAAGAAGCTGTAACTCGGTGGAACAGTATACTGTTAATGCTCAATTTCGTCATAAGTCAAATCGACGATATTCGAGATCTACTAGAATCCCGGGGGCAATCGCCACTCTTAGAAACCTTCCAAGAAGGGTGAGTACGAGACGTTGTCGCTTTTCTAACGCCCTTTAAAGAAGCGAGTGTGGATTTGGAAACTCCAAAGATAACGACGCTGGAACGTGTGCTGCGGTGGCACAAGAGTCTGTTACATCATTGTGAACCAATAGACAGTGACAACGAGGTAACAACACTTTCCATAGGTTACGATCCTTTATACATCTGTTGAATTATCAGAGTGCAGTTATGTATATTGGGTTTGCTTTTCAGCTCATGGCGAAAATAAAAAGGAGAGCAGCATACTTAGTAACAGAGAAGTGCAAAATTGAGACTATCCATTACGCTGCCACGGTTCTATGGCCATCACGGCGTCATTTGAAGAAACTCACAGCAGACGAAAAGCAATACGCGTATGCTGAAGTTCGACGATTGTACTCGGAACTGCCCGTAAATGGCAAGGTTCATTCACTGAAACCAAGTAGTAAACGAATGTTTGTTTGTCTAATCTTCCATCTTTCGTTAGATCAACATTTATTACGTCTACAATGTGATATTTGAAAGGTTTCGCAGCTTAAACATTCCACAATGCGTTTTGATGTAATTTGTGCGATATATATAAAATGTCACGGTAAGTATAGTCGTTTAGTAACTTATAATTCTAAGTACGGTGTATACATATTTAAAAGGTGACAGGAATATCTTACGGATGTTTTCATTCATGTTTAGAGTCCATTCAAGCAAACAGTGACCAAGTTCTTCCCATGAAAAAGTCCAGGATGGACTGGAGTTCGGATGAGGACGACGAAGACGGGTACACAGTTACTACCAATGAACTCGACAGGTACCTTTCGCTCTCCAAATCCGACTGTAGCTGTGCCGAAGGACAAATTTTGCAGTGGTGGAAAACGCACGCGGGGTTGTTTCCAAGGTTATCGGTAGTAGCCAGAAGAGTTCTCTGTATTCCTGCCACTAGTGCTGCCAGCGAGAGAAAGTTTAGCCACGCCGGTCACCTGCTGTCCAGCAAAAGATCGTGCCTGGAATCAGACAAGGTGGATGATCTGTTATTGAGCCATCACAATTACGCAAGTATTCACAACATACTACGTAATCACAAGGAAGGAAACATTCCTCAAACTCTATAAATGTATGATTCCACTTTCATTGACTTCACAGGAAGAAGTTGAAACCGCCAGCTGTAGTAATAGCTCCAGGAACACAAATGACGCCTGTGTATCAGGGAGCACCAATGACGAAAAACGAATTGTATAGTCATGATTCACTTGTAACGTTATTTACAGGTCATAATTTGTTTAGAAATTAACGTTTGTGCAACAAAATTTCGTGAGTATTACTTTTAATTCCGTCATTCCTTCCCGATCCTGCATTCAATATTAGTACAACGAATACGTGGCCGAGTTTGGAGACAGGCTACACATAGTCCACGATTAGACTACTGTGTTCCCGTTTGTCTACCGATCGGAACAAAATACTAAATACAGACATTACAGTTTTTAATGTTACAATTACTGGAATACATGATAACTTCAAAGGCGAAACTCCAGTAGTCTGCAACATATTAACAAACATCAAATGTAACATAATACAAGTGTATTATTTAGGTCACAGAACTGGTAGTAAACAACGAAAGACATTTGTAAAAGAAATAAGTGAGTGGTTAATGTGAAGCGGTGGCCTCTGATCTCAAGCAGTGTGACGAAGCGCCGCTCGCTGGCACTGAGTCCACCGGTTACTGGCGACCGGCCGAGCGTTTGGTGCACTCGGCCGAGCGCTGGCGATCGGCTGCCCACAGCCGGCGGAAGAGGACGCTCGGCCGCATACTCCCGAGAGCCAGAGGGGCGAGCGGGACTCGCCGGTAAAAATCGGAGATAATGCAGACCTCTACTAAATGCGTGCCAGGAGGCGCGCGCTGCCACGTCTTACGGCGCGATGGTGCAGAGACCTCTGGGGGTCTTCGACGTCCATATTGTCTGGCGCGGATTCAAATTCCGCGGCGCGTGGTATCAGAACACTGATACAAATAATCCTGATCCCAAGCGCCAAGTTGTAGATGGATACTTTACGGAAAATTATATAAATTGATGGTAATTATACCATTGTCCAGGAAGTGCAAGTGAAATGCAAAATTCCCGGCGGAGTCCCACGTCCGGTGACATACTAAGCTTAGTGAACGTTGAAGTCCAAGTTCCAGTATAGCATTCGGATTCTAAGTCTAGAACGCAACCAAATCAACATCGAACAGCAGGTCCACTGCATCGCAGCACGCCCGAGTTGTGGAGTAGAACATAGGCTAGCACGATGAGAACTGGCTTGTAGACGTCAGTAGTGGTGCTAAATAAGGCTCCATAGTTAATGGAGCCGGTGGCTGGGGTCGCTGTATATTCTGGGCGGCCAATCACTGAGTGTTATGGGTGGCCAATTGCTGTGGTCTGAAGCGCAACCTCCATAGTTAATAGAGCCAGTGGCTGGGGTCGCTGTGTATTCTGGGTGGCCAATCACTGAGTGTTATGGGTGGCCAATCGCTGTGGTCTGAAGAGCGCGCGCGTAGGCGGGCTGCGGTGTTGCTAGCATGCCGTGCGCGAAGTGTGACCAACGATGCGTTTCTCGGCCACGCGTAATGCATCGCGTCGCTGCTCGATGAGGAGCTTTAAGAGTGGTGGATACCACACCTGTTCTCCCTTTGGGAAGCAGGGAAACATCTGCTGCGAATGAACGCCACATCCATGGGATCCTCCTCTGAGTCCTCAGCGGCGTTAGTGACTCGGGGCACAGGAGCAAAGTTTGTACGGTTTTGATCTAGGCTGAGAAGCAGGTGGAATAGGAGCAGCCAGTGGCATGCTTTCAACTTCTTCCGGAATTACTCGTAGTTGGTGACTGGACGACATCTCGTAGTCTGGGAAGGTCAACTTCTGGGGCTGGGCGACGTCTGGGGTAAGTTGCTCTGGTTGGGATGTGGTGTTGGTCAGCTGGCTGTGAGCAAAAGGCACGTGCAAGTCTGATGTTACACTGGTTGGGTGGCTTCGGGTAGGAAGGGAACTACGTGAGTGGTAACGGTGGCTCAAAGAGGGGGAAACTAGGCGGGTACAAAGTTGATTGGCATGTCGTAGAACCTCCCTGTCCGGAAGCTGCACATGGAAAACTTTTTGGCTCGGGTGCTGGACCCTTTTTTCCAGAACCCAGGCTGGTTGCCAGCCAAATCCTTCTGCCCAGTCCCATAGAACATTTGTCTCCGATGTGTGTGGACCTGTAACTGCTCAAAAAAAAAGTTAGTGGTGCATCGGTGGAGTGATCCTGGAGGTATTTCTTCATCTGAGGTTTGAAAGTGCGGACCAACTTCTCGGCTTGTCCATTAGATTGTGTATGGAAGGGAGGCGTTGGAATGTGGCGATTACCACGCTGGGCATAGAAACCACGAAATTTCTCGCTACCAAACTGCTGCCCGCTGTCAGTTACGAGCACTTCCAGCAGCTCTTCAATCCCAAAAGTTTTCTCTAAGACTATGATAGTGTGGGTGGTTGATGTGGCATTGCAGTGAGCAGTGTTGGGAAATCGGGAATAAGCACCAAGCACTATCAAGTTCATGGCGTTAAGCACTGGCCTTGCAAAATTTATGTACGCCCACTACCATGGCCGAGCACATGGTGGCCAAGAAGCAAAGGAATGTCTTGGGACCGCCTGCTGGCTTTAGTTAGATGAACATGTTTGAGTGAGTTGTTCAATCTCCTGGTTCATGCCTGGCCAGTAAGTGAACCTGCGACCAGGAGTTTGGTTCAGGATACCCTCCAGTGACCTTCATCTACATCTAAATGATTACTCTGCAATTCACATTTAAGTGCTTGGCAGAGGGTTCATCGAACCACAATCATACTATCTCCCTACCATTCCACTCCCGAACAGCGCGCGGGAAAAACGAACACCTAAACCTTTCTTTTCGAGCTCTAATTTCTCTTATTTTACTTTGATGATCATTCCTACCTATGTAGGTTGGCTCAACAAAATATTTTCGCATTCGGAAGAGAAAGTTGGTGACTGAAATTTCGTAAATAGATCTCGCCGCGACGAAAAACGTCTTTGCTTTAATGACTTCCATCCCAACTCGCGTATCATATCTGCTATACTCTCTCCCCTATTTCGTGATAATACAAAACGAGCTGCCCTTTTTTGCACCCTTTCGATGTCCTCCGTCCATCCCACCTGGTAAGGATCCAACACCGCGCAGCAATATTCTAACAGAGGACGAACGAGTGTAGTGTAAGCTGTCTCTTTAGTGGACTTGTTGCATCTTCTAAGTGTCCTGCCAAAGAAACGCAACCTTTGGCTCGCCTTCCCCACGATATTATCTATGTGGTCTTTCCAACTGAAGTTGTTCTTAATTTTTACACCCAGGTACTTAGTTGAATTGACAGCCTTGAGAACTGTACTATTTATGGAGTAATCGAATTCCAACGGATTTCTTTTGGAACTCATGTGGATCACCTCACACTTTTCGTTATTTATCGTCAACTGCCACCTGACACACCATACAGCAATCTTTTCTAAATCGCTTTGCAACTGATACTGGTCTTCGGATGACCTTACTAGACGGTAAATTACAGCATCATCTGCTAACAACCTAAGAGATTGTCACCCAGGTCATTTATATAGGTCAGGAACAGCAGAGGTCCCAGGACCTTGGTGCAATAGTTGTAGGACTTGCTGACGTAAAGAATGAGGAATGTCTGCTCGTGGGTGTCCATCGTCGGTAAAGAGTAGAATTACTCCGTCGATCAACATGAGCTGATGGCGGGCATTTAAGAACTGATGGAGATTGTCGTTCTGGCCATCCTTGAAGTATGTGACTCCGGACTTATTGGAGTACCTCATCGTTACCGCTGTTATCCGGGAGCTGGCAATGGGAAAAGAATCTATGGCGGCTTCTGCTTCTTCATCGATGTGAAAACAGAGAATTTCTTCTTTGTCGAAATCTGGATCGGGTCCCCACGGAAGATGGGAGAGGCCATCAACATTGGCATGCTCAGTCGTGTTACGAAAGTGAATCTCATACTGGCAGCGCGCCAAAAATAAAGCCCAGCGCTGGAGGCGTTAGGTAATCCTGTGTGGAATCTTTGCTTCTGGACTGAGTAAAGAGATCAGCGGTTTATGGTCTGTGATGAGATGAAACTTTGTGCCATAAACCAAAACGTGGAAATTCTTTAATGCGAATATGATGGTCAGAGCTCCCTTTTCTATTTGGGAATACTTGCGTTGGGTGTCTGTTAATGTTTTCGATGCATAGGCCGCAGGGTGCTCAGAGTCATCCACCTCCCTGTGTGCCAGGACCGCTCCGACAACTGTATCAGATGCATCTGTCGCAGTAACTAACTGCTTTGTTGGGTATTTTATTTAATCGTATGGTGATTTTATACAATGTACAGTTGATATAAGGCAAATGATTTTATACAATATACATATGACATTAGACAAGATTAATCCTTAAAGTCCGTGTTTTTCTACCAGTTAATTAAGCTGGGTGTGAGAGTGAACAAGTCATCGGGAATTCCAGGGTATGAATGGAGTGGACAGCGTTGGACTAAATGTTCAGTTGTCTGCTCTTCTTGATTACATTTACACATTGGTGAACTGATCCAGCCCCATTTGTACCTGAAGTACCTACAACAACCATGTCCAGACCTTAACCTGTTGAGGCGGCACCAAAGGCTCCTTGGTAGGTCAAAACCTTTTGGCTTCTTTATGGGATCAAGGTGATGCGTTCTTGTTCCCAATGTTTATGTTGACCACTCATGCTTCCAGCATTCATTTAGATCAAAACCATCCGCGATGAGTTGTCCTGCAGTAACACTTGCTGGTCTTCTTGATCGCAATCATTGCTGTGGTGAATGACAGAATTCCTGGTGCAGTGGTAGAGAGGGTGATGCAGAGATTTTCTTGGCCTCCCACAGTAGAGCTTGTTTCCGCCTTAGGTGAGGTGGTGGGATGTGACTCAGTACAGGTAACCAGTGGCATAGGGTTGATTTGATGGAACCAATAGTGCAGCGCATTGTGTCGTTGCGTTTTGTGTCTACTTTCTTCACATGTACACTTTCCAACCAGACAGGTGCACAGTGCTCGGCAGCAGAGTACACAAGACTGATGCCACTTAAACGCAGACAGTCAGCAGAGTTTCCCCAGGCGGTACCACTGATCTTATGTAGTATGTTGTTCCTTGCAGCAACTTTATGAGAAAGCTTGGCGATGTGCTCAGGGTTCTACCTAGAGTGATTCCGAGATATTTTGGGAAAGGATTGTACCTCAACGTTTGTCGATTGAGCAGAACTCTTGGTTTCTAGTTCGCAGCATGATTCCCTAGATTGGAACAAGAGACTTCAGTTTTTGATGTGCTTGGGATCAATCTCCAGGTCTTGAAGAAAGTTGACATCTTCTCCAGATCCTCCGTAAGAATTCGTTCACCATCTTCGAAATTACTGCTCTGTGCTACCAGTGCGATGTCATCAGCATAGATGAATTTAGTTGATACTGTGGTTGGTAAATCACTAATGTATAAATTGAACAGTGATGGGGCTAAAACAGATTCCAGTGGTAGTCCATTATTTAGTTTCCGTTTGTGGCTTTTAGAGCTGTCTAGAAACACTTCAAATTGCCTTTTCACTAAGCATGCTGGATATTAGGTCCACAATTTCTCGACTTGGTAGAACTTGCAGTAGCTTGTAGATCAGTCCCTGTCGCCAGACAGTGTCATACGTGGCTGTCAGGTCGATGAAAACAGCTGTTGATTTTAGATGGCCTTGAAAACCTGCTTCAGTATGTGTAGTTAGGGCAAGAACTTGATCGGTGCAGCTGCGCCCTTGTCTGAAGCCAGCTTGTTCAGGATGGGTAGCAGCCTCGATGATCGGTGCTATTCTGGTTAGGAGGACACGTTCCAAAAGTTTGAATGTACAAATGAGCAGTGCTATAGGGCGGTAGCTTTCAGGGCTGTCTTCAGGCTTGCCAGGTTTGAGAGTGGCTATAACTTTCGACAGTTTGAATTGTCTGGGAAGTTTGTTCTATTTGAGTATGTAAGTGAAGAGCGAAGTGAGCCAGCGTATGCAATGTGGGCCATGTTCTTAATACCAGTAAATTCATTATAGATGTTGTCGGGGCCAGCAGCCTTACCGACTTTCAGTTGCTTGACAGCACTTTCTACTTCCGGAGAAGAGCCTGGAAAGCAGCTCGTTTCTTGGGGTACTGCGCTTGAGATTAGAGAGTTTACATTTTACTGCTCTCGTATGATTCTTGTCTCTCTTTGCCCTTGTGAGGTCTGTGATCCAGTTAGCAATGAGGTCGGACTCAATTTAGGATATGGATTTTTGAGGTGTTGCTTGCCAGTTAGCCCATTCAAGACTCTCCATGCTTTCCTACTTGACTTGGCAAAGGTCATTTCTTTGAGTGTTGCTTCCCATTTCTCTCGTCTGTTCTTGTTTAAAGAGTGGAGTAGCTGTGAGCCCACTGTTTGATTTCTAGAACTTTGGTATTCTTGACATAAAGCCTCACTTTCTTGGTTCCAGCGAGGCACATATTCCTTTCTGTAACTCCTAGGAATGTTTGACTTAGCAGCTTTGATAACTAGTCTAACGAATTCATCGTAGTTGTTTGCTGTTGTCTGTAAGTTCTTCGCAGCTAAGTTGGAGTCAAGGTCTTTTGAGAATCCATCCCAGTTAGCTTGTTGAAAATTCCATCTGGGTAGGGACATTGAGTTTACAAGGGGAATTTTTAAACCAGTTTATGTCACAACAGGACGGTGTTGGCAGTATGGGAAGTTAGACAGAACAGTACGAGTGGCGTTAAGTGGTTGATCTAGCTGATCGTAGGACACAAATAGCAAGTCTGGGTTGTAATCCTTATTCCAGCGTGCAGAGTGGAAGGTTCCATTGTCTTTCATGTCAAAGACCAAGTGCATGCTGGTAGTTTCTGCCATTGAGCTGGTAACTCCCCACTGACATCGACGGTGTCGTACCGCCAATCCGTGTGATGACTGTTAAAGTCTCCAGTGTATATACAAGGGTGATCGAAAGCCGGCAGAACTGTGGAGATCCAATTCACACTTGGAGGCTTGTGCAGGTTGACAGTTTTTAAGTCGTTTATCTGGATTACTATTGTGTAGATGTGGTTAACGTCTGTAGAATCAATTACATGCACTCCGCTTAGGCTTGACTTCACGTAAGTGGCTATTCCATATTGTGGACGGTGGATAGCTTCGACCAGTTTATAACCGGGTATTTGTCCTCTACGCTGAAGATCTTGCTTATCTTTGGTATGTGTTTCTTGAACGTTGACAACATCAGTGTTAAGTTGGGTCGCCGTCAACAACTGGGATTTCAACTTGTGGAAGGCGCGCTCGCAATCTGGTGTCCGCTGGAAAGGCACCCCATTTTTGCGTCACTGGGACAAGGGGGCGGTTTCTGTTGCTGCTGCGGGTAAAAACTTTCGGAAGTACGATGTCTTCCCCAGAAAGGAACGAAGTTGCTTAAGCTTTGCTGGTCTGGGAAGTTTGATTATGGATTCGACGGTTTATCCAGAGGATGGTTGCCCGAGCTGTAAATGATGTGCCCGAGGTATTCAGTCTCAGGCTGGAAGAAACAACATTTTTCTTTTTAGCATTTTAGACCATCCTCCCTTAAGACGCTGAATAAATATTTCAGATTACGAAGGTGTTCCTCCGTGGTTCTCCCTGTTACAATGATGTTGTATAAATGGTTAATGCACCCATCCACTTTGAATACTAATTGTTCCAAAACCGTTGAAAAACGGCGGGGGCACTTGCTGTACCAATCATTAGGCGTTTCAAACGATAAAGGTAGTGAAGCGTGTTAAGTGTAAGAAACTGTTGAGATTCTGCTTCCAGGAGAACTTGGAGGTACACATCCACTAGGTCTATTTTAGAGAAAAAGTGTATGATTTAATTTTGACAGTAGCTCTTCCGAGTTCAGATAGGATGTATCTCAATCTCTGATTGAGCGTTGACAGTTACTCTAAAATCGCCGAATAGGTGGAGCTTCCCTGATGGCTTTCGCACAATGATTAATGGGGTAGCCCACTGGCTAGAAGGAATAGCTATGCTATGTCGTTGGCAGTTCGAATTGACCATGTACTGGGATGGTATGTTTATTATGCGCCATTTGACATCTCTCTGTTTCTTACAAGGGAAGAGCTCCAAGTTTCAAATAGGTACCATAATTCAGAATACTCACAGCTGCGCCGGCGTCTATTTGTAATTGAACTGGTTTCTCTGCAATTTCCACTTCTACGAAAAGCTTATTGCAGGTCTCTTGATGATCTATAGCGACTACCAGATTAACATCAATCTGTTGGGCAGGAGGCAGCCTTGCCTGACAGGACTTCCGACGTACAAAAGCTAGATGGCCATTAGCGGATCAGTTTTGGCAATAGTTCCATCTGTCAGGACACGTTGATGTTTTTTAAAACAATCCGGACATGGCGGTAATCATTTCGGTACCCAAGACGGGTTTTATCGGCTCGAGCAGAGTGGAGGACGTTGTTGGTTAATAGTATGGCGTCTGCCTGTACTGTTGCTACGTCCAAATGTCCAAATCGCCATTAGTGTGGCTACTGGCTGCTGGCTCGGCTGTGTTTACATTAACGGTTGCCATGTCGATCCACGACTCCAGTTTCTTAGCTGCTGCTGGGGTCACTGCGAAGCATTGTGCCAAGTCCAAAACTTCGCCTGATGAGGCTCTTCAAGTTGAAGTGCATCGTGCTGGAAATCCCTGTCTGAAATACCCTGGATGATCATGTCCCTGATCATTTCTTCTGAATGGGACTGCTGACCTTTAGGAGTAACAAAATGACATTTTCGCCCTAAACCTTGCATCCCCGCGGCCCACTTTCTATGAATCTGGTTTGGCTGTTTCCTGCGTTGGTAAAACGCTACTGGAAAGGAAATAACATGGTATACTGCTGGTATACCATGGCAGAAGCCACCTTGGGCGAGGGTATGGAGCGTGTGGAGATGGAGACCAGGCGGGACACTGTGGTACAGGCGTGGCAGCGGCCTAGGGTGGGAGAGGATGGGGAAAACCAAAGGATGGGGAGGATTCAGTTTGCGGGAGATGTAGAGGATCCGTATTCGTTCAAGGAACAGCAGTAGATGGGGGAAGGGAATCAGATCATAAAGGATCTGCGTGGGGGATGGGAGATGGATGCGATAAGTGAGTTGGAGTGCATGGTGCTCAAGGATTTGGAAGCATTTGTAGTAGGTGTGTGGGGGTGGGGGATGGAGATCCAAGAGGGGTGGGCATAACATAGGATGGGATAGATGAGGGACTTATAGGTATGTAGGATAGTGGAAGGGTCTAATTCCCATGTTCAACAAGAGAGGAGTTTGAGGAGACAGAGACACTTATGTGCCTTGGCTTGGACAGTGAGGAGATGGTGGGTCCAGGAAAGGCGGCGGTCGAGGGTGATGCCAAGATACTTGAGGGTGGGAGTGAGGGCAATGGGGCGGCCGTATATGGTAAGGTAGAAATCCAGGAGACTGAAGGAGGGGGTGGTGCGGCCTATGATGATTCCCTGGGTCTTGGAGGGATTGATATTAAGGAGCCATTGGTTGCACCATGCGGTGAACAGGTCATGGTGGGACTGGAGGAGGCGCTGGGAACGTTGGAGGGCGGGGACAAGACCAAGGAAGGCGGTGACATCGGCATATTGCAGGAGATGGACGGGAGGTGGGGGCTGTGGCATGTCTGCTGTGTATAAGAAGTAGAGGAGAGGGGAAAGGATGGAGTCTTGGAGCATGCTTGCGGAGGGGTAGAAGGTGTAAGAGTTGGAGTTGTGGATGGTAACATAGGAGGGGTGGGGAGAGAAGAAGGAGGCTATCAGGCGAACATAGTTGATGGGGAGGGCGTAACTCTGGAGTCTGAAGAGGAGGCCAGGATGCCATGCACGGTCGTAGATGCGTTCAAGGTCAAGGGACACAAAGATGGCGGAGTGATGGGAATTGAGGTGAGTGGACAGGAGGTGTGTTAGGTGGAGGAGGAGATCATTGGCAGAGAAGGAAGGTCGGAAGCCACATTGGGTCAAGGGAAGGAGGTGGTGCAGGTGGAGGCGGTGGTGAATGCGGCAGGTAAGGATGGACTCCAGGACCTTGCTGAAGACCGACGTGAGACTGATACGGTGATAGGAGGAGGTGTCGGAAGGGGGTTTAGCAGGTTTGGGAAACATAAGGATCTGGGAAGTCTTCCACAGGTCGGGGTAGAAGCTGGTGGAGAGGATAACATTATGGAGTGTGGCTAGGACAGTAAGGAATGAGATGGCGGTATGTAATACGGTCGTAACTGGGAGCCGTGTTGCGTGTGGTGCGGAGTTTGCTGACGATGTCTTGTGTGACGATGGAGGTGTTAAGATCGGACGGTGGTGCAGCCCCCAAGACTGGCTTGTCAGTAGCGGCGTTAAATAAAGCTCCATAGTTGGTGGAGCCGGCGGCTGGGATCGCTGTGTATCCTGGGCGGCCATTCGCTGAGTGTTATGGGTGGCCAATCGCAGTGGTTTGAAGCGCTCGCGCGAAGGTTGCGTTGTTGACAGCGGTTAGCACACGGAGAAGTGCGACTAACGATGCGTTTGTCGGCCGCACGTGATAGAGTGCGCCGCTGTTCGGTGCAGAGCTTTAATGGATGGTGGTTACCACAGTCACGCTGCAGTAACTATGCACTAGGACTACTGACTTGTGCCTGCAGACAAGCAAATATTAATTACGTAGCTTCATTTTTTCGAGAGCTATGACTAACCCTCAAATCCACAACAGTTTTTCAACGTTGCGTCCCATAGCTTTTACGCAAGGATGATATCGTGTCAAGTGATGCCGTCTTCAACGTTAGAAGAATTGGGCGACTTGGTGCAGTGGTGTCACAACAGACTCGCATTCGGTAGGCCAGGGATTGAATACCGATCCGCGGATGCAGCTTCAGATTTTCCGTGATTTCCATAAATTGCATAAGGTGAATTCTCGGATGATTCCTTCGAAAGGGCATGACTGATTACTGTCCCGCTCTTTCCCCAATTCCTGGCCTGGGCACCGGTTCCAATGACGTCGTAGTCAATGGGACGTTAAAGCTTAATCTTCCTTACTTTGCATTAGAACTATCGCGATTCTGGTACCAGTTGTAATGGATATAATTATGCGAGATACCTTTCACGACGACTTGAGATTTTGTGTACTGTAAAGGTCTACATCAATATACAAACTCCGAGAACTACTTTACAGTGTATGTCATGGGGAAGTTTGCAACAATTTTAGCCATTCGTGGGCAGCAAAAGGGAAAATGACTACCTCTCAGCTCGTGCACGCGCATCTCACTTATTACATTGTCGGGATCTATTGGCGTGATACACGATAGAGTTAGAAGGCTTGTTGTAGTGTAGAGTGTTTCTCGGAATGACAATTCTCGAAAGCTAGTCAAAAGGGTTTCGCGGCATTAACGGCACGTCACTTGAAAAGATTAGAGGAGACTGGGGCACAGTGAGCAATCGATTATATAAAATATATGACTGTCAGGATACCTTCATAGTTTTTTACACGTACCCTACACTCTTTGAGCATTTAGAAGACTGTTAAAAACTAGATGACTGAATGATGCTGGAGTATTGAAATTGTGACTTTCGTGTTTTACTGTCTTCCTCTGCAAAGTTTGCCAAGCCTGCAGCAATGACTTGTACTTGCTCATTTTGTAGAAACCAAATATTGAGAAGGTAAGCAGTTATATTGGGTATTGTCTCTTCATACCATATTAAATATAGAGTTATAACATCTGTATGTGACCCAATAAGTATATTCAGTTGTGCTGATGGGATACGGGGCAGAGTTAGCAATTTTTTTGTGGGGTACAGTGAGGATATATACAGGAAACAAAAATGGTTCACTTCAGAGAGAGAAAAACTACTTTTGGCGTAACATCTGCTGAAGAAATGACGAAGGCTGTGAGTTGTGTAATTCAAGATGGCACAAAATTTCTGACAGCAGCAAAACAATAAAAAATCCCTACACAGACCCTAGAAAGGTTGAAACTTCCTGGCAGATTAAAACTGTGTGCCCGACCGAGACTCGAACTCGGGACCTTCCCTTCATGGGCAAGTCCTCTACCATCTAAGCTACCGCAGCACGACTCAGGTCCGGTACTCACAGCTTTACTTTTGCCAGTATCTCGTCTCCTACCTTCCAAACTTTACAGAAGGTCTCCTGCGAACCTTGCAGAACTAGCACTCCTGAAAGAAAGGATATAGCGGAGACATGGCTTAGCCACAGCCTGGGGGATGTTTCCAGAATGAGATTTTCACTCTGCAGCGGAGGGTGCGCTGATATGAAACTTCCTGGCAGATTAAAACTGTGTGCCCGACCGAGACTATGTTTCCGCTATATCCTTTCTTTCAGGAGTGCTAGTTCTGCAAGGTTCGCAGGAGAGCTTCTGTAAAGTTTGGAATGTAGGAGACGAGGTACTGGCAGAAGGAAAGCTGTGAGTAGTGAGGCTGAGTCGTGCTTCGGTAGCTCAGTTGGTAGAACACTTGCCCGCGAGAGACAAAGGTCCCGAGTTCGAGTCTCGGTCGAGCACACAGTTTTAATCTGCCAGGAAGTTTAATATCAGCGCACACTCCGCTGCAGAGTGAAAATCTCATCCTAGAAAGGTTAATACCTTTTGTAATGTGACTTTAAAAAAGGTGCAGTAATTGGAAGTGTGTTTAAACAGTTCAAGACAAATGGTATCATAAAGGGAATTTCTACGTTTTCCAAAAGGAACCATCTGTAAGACAACAGCTCGCAATGGAAGGAACAGAGAAATGATAAGAATTCTTACTGACGCCCCGGAGAAGCAAGAGATTCTAGAATGTGAAAATGGGAAGAAAAGAAAGTGGCCAAGCTCTCGAAGTCAAACAACCAACAGGCCCATTTCTAAAAATGTCAGAAGGCAACTTCAGGCAGAGAGCAGCATATGAAGACTCTGCTATTCTTCTGATGACTGACAGTGATGATAATTCGAGTTTTTACGTTGAAGAAAAATTTAGAATAGAAGGTGAGCGCGAAGAAAATGATTATGTTATTGTGAAAGTGGGAGCGAAAGGAAAAGAAATACGATTTCGTGGTGTATATTAATTTAGTTAATAAAAATGAAAGCAGGGCTGATGTGACTTACCTATAGAAGTCGGGCAAGTCTGACAGACAAGTTTTGCTTGCTGCAGATGCAGAAACATGTGAAATTAGCTTGACAGATGTCATTTGTAGACTACCAAAGCCTTCCTCAGTCGACGGCACAAAACGACCTGGAGCAATATTTGTATGTATTATTGACATGGGTACTTACAATGTCCAGTGATTTTATTGTGTAGAGATTCAATGTATGATATAATGTTTATTAAGAAAAATAAATGTTTCCAGTCTGCCAGTGTATTTTTTTTTCGTCCGCAGTTCGTGGTCGTGCGGTAGCGTTCTTGCTTCCCACGCCCGGGTTCCCGGGTTAGATTCCCGGCGGGGTCAGGGATTTTCTCTGCCTCGTGATGACTGGGTGTTGTGTGATGTCCTTAGGTTAGTTAGGTTTAAGTAGTTCTAAGTTCTAGGTGACTGATGACCATAGATGTTAAGTCCCGTAGTGCTCAGAGCCATTTGAACCATTTTTTGTATTTTGTTTACCGCTGCACTCTGTGACCCAGGGTAATGTTCAAGGTTCCCCATAATAGGTGTAGAGTGGGCATTTTCGCATCACTTTGCTGTCAGTTATTCTGTTTGTAAAGTTTGTATCAGAACAAAACACGTAAATAACGTACATGCGAGATGGTATAGGCCGCCTACGTGACACGAACTAATCCACAAAAATTATCAAATTTCATCACAAAATATTCTAAAACAAAAAATGTGCCCACTGTCTCACAGTCTCCCCTAATTCTGTTTACAAAAATGGTTCAAATGGCTCTAAACACTATGGGACTTAACATCTGAGGTCATCAGTCCCCTAGACTTAGAACTACTTAAACCTAAATAACCTAAGGACATCACACACATCCATGCCCGAGGCACAATTCGAACCTGGGACCGTAACAGCAGCGTGGTTCCGGACTGAAGCGCCTACAACAGCTCGACCACAGCAGCCGGCAATTCTATTTATACTCGCTGGCTATCTCTGATTCACTATGATAGCCAATGGTACAGACCTCTGCCACTCTTAACAATCCACCACTGAATTGTTGGACACCCGCTGTAAGTCCTATTAGATAAGGATTCCAGATAGTCAAAAATTTCTCTGGAACTGGTCGCACTACTATTTCGCACATGCTGTTTCCTTAACATATGTGCTGCACTTTCTCACAATCCCATTCAGCGAGTCTAATTTGTCTTACTACTGATTTTTCATGTTAACTGGTGTTTGGCACTATGGCCTAGAGTGGCAACAGCCAAACTGTTATTCTGGGTTCGCCTTACTTCCTATCTACACTGCTTGTTATCTCTCTGGCAGAGAGAAGGGCCTATCTGCGCGAGCGCACCGCGGAAAGGGAGTGACAGAAGCCCCTAATTGGAATCAGTAGCCCGAGTAAGCAGGAAGTTGTCGCTGACTGGGAACGTCTGACACGGACAGACGGTGTGTTTATCGGATACGCCTAAGCGGAAGGGACTTTCGTCTGTCGATCGAAGGACTGCCATTGTGTATGCTTTTCACGAACGCACTGAGCTCTTAACCGAATGTGAATAAGCGGGACGCATAACAATTGTGTCACGGCTGTGTCAGACACTGATTCATCAGGTACTGTGTACTGATGATTCTGTCACCATTTCATGATTTTCCATTCTTATGGTGTACTGTTATTTACTCACGAAACTCCTCGTATATAAACTGACGGAAAAAAATCGCACCACTAAGAACTAGTTGTACGAATAAACGAAAGTTCATAGGCATGTTTCCACATCTGAAAGATGATGTATATTCAAATTTCGGGTCAGTCGCGTAAGAGTGGTGCTAGTAGCGTCTCGCTGAGTTTGAACGAGGTCGTGTAATAGGGCTACGAGAAGCTAGATGTCCCTTCTGCGATATTGCAAAAAGACTTGGCAGGAATGTAGCCACTGCACATGATTTCTACATCTACATATGTACTCCGCAATCCACCATACGGTGCGTGGCGGAGGGTACCTCGTACCACAACTAGCATCTTCTCTCCCTGTTCCACTCCAAACAGAACGAGGGAAAAATGACTGCCTATATGCCTCTGTACGAGCCCTAATAACTCTCATCTTATCTTTGTGGTCTTTCCGCGAAATATAAGTTGGCGGCAGTAAAATTGTAGTGCAGTCAGTCTCAAATGCTGGTTCTCTAAATTTTCTCAGTAGTGATTCACGAAAAGAACGCTTCCTTTCCTCCAGAGACTCCCACCCGTGTTCCTGAAGCATTTCCGTAACAGTCGTGTGATGATCAAACCTACCAGTTGAAACGTCCCCTTAGAAAAATTATTGAATTACTGTGCTGATAAACCTCTACATTGCCCGCATCTCGTGGTCGTGCGGTAGCGTTCTCGCTTCCCACGCCCGGGTTCCCGGGTTCGATTCCCGGCGGGGTCAGGGATTTTCTCTGCCTCGTGATGGCTGGGTGTTGTGTGCTGTCCTTAGGTTAGTTAGGTTTAAGTAGTTCTAAGTTCTAGGGGACTGATGACCATAGATGTTAAGTCCCATAGTGCTCAGAGCCATTTGAACCAAACCTCTACATTATTTGATTTTCAAACAGCTGAGCAGAACTGAGCGTACTCAGACATTTCGCTCTTTACCTATTCTGATCAACACTAAACTGACACACCATATTTTCAGCGCAACGCAATCTGACTTTCAATAATCCCTACAAAAGAATGGCCCAGACTAACATTAAACTATACGTTTTACAAATCACTTACCTCACAAAAATCTTCGTTACTCGAACTACTGCAGTACAGCGAGCGCCACTACTGCCAGCTAAATAAAAGATTCTGACTACTGAAGGCACTAACTACTGATAGGCATAGTTAGCAAATGAAAGATTTTGATAGAGAACAAACAATGTATTTACCTTAATAGTGTTCAAAAGTCATAATATATATAGCAGTTCATGACATCCATTCTTACAAATGTACTGTTTCTGATGGACACACGTCCAGATCATCCGCTCTCAAAAATCCGCCATCTCACTTCTCCACATCCACCACTGCTGGCGGCTCACATCCAGCTGCGCAACGCTACGCGCTACGCGCTGCCCAACACTACAATGGCGAATACTACTCCAACAATGCAAACCAACCACAGCCTTCACGCAGCACAGTCAGTGATTTTCATATAGAGCGCTACATGGCGTTACCAACATAAAAACCTAAACAGCCTACTTACATAGCCCCCATGCTACCCACAAAAAATTTTACAAATTGTTTTGGGCAGTGGCCATACACATTTGAAAAAATTTTTCATAATTACAATAACAAAGATGTCAAATGCACACACGTATTGATACAATGGTGGTCAAAAGCTAAAATTTTCTCACAGTCCGTAAAGACAGTCGTGATCATTCATCACAGTAAAATTGCAGCGTTTTTTTTTTTTTCAAAGTCTGAGTAGTAAAAGAAAATGCTCACGGAAGTAGTGGATTTCCATGCAGTCTTGAACAAGTAGTGTTGTCCTTCCAACGGAAAGACAGTGCTGACTCTTGACATGCAGACAGATAATAGGCCACAACAGAGAAAACCCACCGCAGACTTAGTCGAAGTTTTGAAGAATGTTGGTAGGTAGGTCATCAAAGAGCAGACCCACTGTAGTCCTGGTAGAGATTACGGTATTGGTGGGCCACCAGAGGTGCAAACCCATTGCAGTCCTTGTAGAAATAATGGTACTGGTGAGTCATCAAAGGTGTAGACCCACTGTAGTCCTTGTAGAGATGGCTAGCACCCATCCATTGCGACTGTGCAGGTGCACAATCACAATCGAAGAGTCTTGTGGAGAATATAGCAAGTCCATAAACCACCACTTGTGCACTCACAAAGTTTTTGGAATTATCCTTAGAACCAGCAAAGGTGTTAACCAGTCCCTTGCTGAGTTATCAACACATGTGCAAACACTAACAGTCCCAACTTCTCATCTATTGTCCATATACTATGACAAACAGAAACGTGTGCAGTGAAATGATACTTAATTTGATGAACTGGCGTCTATACAACTATAAATTTACAACATAAGAATACAATTACAAAGGTAAAAAATACATCATTAAAGAACATAATAGTACAGATAACATTTGTAGTAATACAGGCTTTACAAAAGAGTAGAAATAGACAGATACATCAGTGTTACAGGAATTATGACATAAGTAAATATATAAAATAATGAGAATAGTTTTTGAAACATTAATTTCACACATGAGCATTAAAACAGAACAGAATAATTACTATCTAAACATCTTTACAAAGAAAATAACATAGTATTTGAAACATTCTACAACATAAATCTTATTAGCTAAACACATAAAGACAGGAAGAACACAAATACACAAGGGTACACAAACACATAGAGGGATAACACAAAAGGAAAGGGCAGGGTTTGTTTTCAGTGTAACATTTGGTACTGCAGTTCAACCCAAAACTTCATTCCATAGATCTTTCATCTTATTTCAACATTTGTTTCCCCCAAAAAAATCCAATCCAAGGATGCTTTCTGTATTTATATGTTCACATATTTCTTACCTCATTACTTATTTTCCATTATCTTACCTCATCATTTATTTCCAAGAAAATCCTACCTAAACCTGTTGTCCCTAAACCCTACCTTTTTGTTCATATTCTCTTTCAAAATACTTTTTTTTGGCCAAACCATTTTCTTATAGCTTCTCAATGCATTTCTTCGAATTAATCACATCTCGTTCTCTTATATAGCCTACTCCATCTTAAGCTAACTTAAATCTTCTGAGCTCAGATGCTAAACTAAGGGACGAGGCAATGCAGCAGCACAAAACAATTAACACAAACAGCAATGACAAAAAAAAATGTAAATTAGCAAAGCAAGCAGCAGTAAATGTAATAACTTATATCTAAACATGACATAGCTCAAACAGAAAAAATAGTACACTAAAGACAACAATGCAGATAAGGGAAATGTCTATTCACATCTTAATGTCTATGTAATTAAAGTGGTGCACCACAATAACTTATCCAACAAAAAATTACGAAGTACTTGAAAAGAAAATTATGTATGCAGTTACTGTTATTAGTCCCTTGTTATTGTTCTTTCCTTTCCAAGTGCTCCATTTTTGAAGAATGTGGATCATAAAATTATTATTTAATAGATCTGTTGACAGAAAGTGTTCACATTAGCAAATGAATTTAATTTTATTTTATGAAACCAATGCTGCAAGACAGCTGGAAACCAGATATCAAATGAAATAAGCAACTATGTACAAAGTAAAGCATAAAAATATCATTCAATAGTCATGTGGCATTTCATAAGTTAGTAGAAATTCTCTCAATTCTCGTAGAAAGACACTTGTCATCATCAGGTGTGCAGATGTAAGAAGATTTCCCATCAATTTATAAACATTTCAGTAAGTAGCACAAAGTACGATATGTTTCCAAGTAATGAGCGTGTCGTATTTGCGATGCTTTCTATAAAAGAATGTCAATAGCGAGGTTAATGGTCTCCTTTTTTCTCCACCTGTGCCTCTGAAAGGCACTCACTAATGGCTTGTTCCAGGCGACTGTCGCGCAGCTGGGTGCTTATAGTGCATTACATCAAGATCACTTACCTTCCTTACCGAAATATTTACGACATCAGTTTCCGCTACAGTGACAAGTGGTAAAGCAGTGGAGTCATGAGGCATTTCATTCAGTACATTTTGAAATAAGTGTAAATATCTGTCCCAATGCTGATGCTTTCTGTGACAATAAAGTCTGCAAAACTTATTGATTTCTTTCATAATCCTTTCAAACGTGTTACAATGTGGTGAGTACAATGAAATAAAAACAGGTTTGATTTTATGATTCTGAAGCATGCGTGACCAAACAGCAGATCTGAATTGCGGTCCGTTATCTGAAATGACTTTAGCAACGTGGCCAACTTCACGTAAGAAATTTTTAATAAAGGCGTTGGATACAGACCGTCCAGTGGCTTTATGTAACGGAGTGAAAGAAACAAATTTTGAAGTAAGTTCAACAGCGACTACAACGTACGATGTTCTGACAAGGGGTCCCAAGAGATCAACAGCAGCAAATTCTTTTAATTTAGAAGGAATGATAGGAAACAACGGAGCACGAGGTGAGATAGTAGATGGTTTCGCCTTTTGACAAAGTTTACAAATAGACAAGACTCTTCGAATTCTCTTTTCCATAATGTTAAAATAACAAGTCGTTCGAAGAACATGATAACATTTTCGGGGACCAAAATGTGCGTAGCTGAAATGAATGTACCAAATGAGCTTATTAACAAAATCGTCTGGAATGCAAAGTACCCATAGCTTGTCATCAACAGTGCAGCGTTTGAAGAGTATGTTGTTTCTAACCAGATAATAATGCCGAATCTGAGTGTGCGGCTTTTCATGCCATTTACTTTTGATGTCTTTCCAAATCGGATCTTTATCTTGTTCATGAGCAATGTCCTTTAAAGATGTGGTGATAAAGTTTTCGAAGGCGAATTTTTGAATGTAAAGAATACTGAAATTTTTCTCGAGGTTGCCTTCTATGTTACTTTTCTCAAGCCCAGCCGGTGCACGTGACAGTGCGTCCGCAACAATGTTCTCCTTGCCGGGAATGTAGACTATTGTGAAGTGGAATTCTTGCAGAAACAATGCCCAACGTTTTAACCTGTCATGATTTAATTTTGAAGACATAACAAATCGTAATGCACGTTGATCACTGTATACTTTTACGTGCTTACCAGAAAGAAAGAAACGGAATTTGTTAAATGCCCAAACGATAGCTAAAACTTCCAATTCAGTAACGGAATAATTTTTTTCAGATTTTGTTAGTACTCAGCTAGCAAAAGCAATGGTTTTCTGAACAGTAGTGTCATTTTCTATGGCTTCTTGAAATAAATGGGCACCAAGACCGACTTTAGAAGAATCCGTGATAAGGCAGAAATCTTGTGACAGATCTGAATTAGCTAGTATTGGCGCGTTAAGTAGCGATTCTTTCAAAGAATTGAATTCCAACTGTGCTTGTTCGTCCTAGTTCCAAATAGTATTTTTTCCAGTGAGAGAACAAAGTTTATGTGTAACTAGAATTTGCATATTCAGAAAACGACGGTAAAATTTTATGAGACCTAGAAAACTGCGGACTTGTTTTTTTGTGGATGGAACTGGAATGGCTCTGATTGCTTCTAACTTTTCAGGATCCGGCTGAATGCCTTCAGAAGAAATAATATGTCAATAAAACCTCATCTTTGACCTACCGAATTCAGACTTTTCCAAGTTAACTGTAATTCCAGATTCTGCAAAAATATGTAACACGCTATTGAGGATGCGATTATGTTGTTCCCATGAGGCTTCTGCTATCAGAATATCGTCCACATATAAGGTGATGTGACGTTTTAGGAACTCAGGTAATATGGAATTTAGCCTGCGAATGAATGCTGCCGAAGAAATGTTCAAACCAAAAGGAAGTTTCCGAAACTGATAACAAACGCCGAAACAAAGGAAAGCTGCTTATTTTCTACATTCTGGGTGAAGTTCGATCTGATAAAAGCTGGATCTGAGATCAATAGAAGACAACACTTTTACACCATTAAATTTTTGAAGAAGTTCTTCCAACATTTGCGGCCTGTCTGTTTCAGGAATGATGATAGTATTGATTTGTCTCGAACCTAAGACAATCTGATCGATCCATTTTTCTTCTCAACAACATGTACTGGATTGTTGTATGAGCTAACTGCACAGGCTCAATAATGCCCTCGTCAAGCATAGATTGTATTTCTGTTCTAACACAGTCCCTATAAAGTGCCGGAATTATGTATGGTCTAACACAAAATTTAGTATGCTCTCGAACACGAAATTGGTATTGAAATCCCTTGATTGTCCCTGTTTTGTGAGTAAAAACTGTGGAATGTGCTTGTAAAATCTCAAAAAGGTCCTTCCTATCAGTGTCATTACAATTCTCAATTGTTTGAATTTTATTCTGAATTAACTCATTAGTATCAACTATGCAGTCGATATCATCCCTGTCAGTACTTTCAGAGTGATTGTTAGTGTCTAGTTCCGTAGAAAATTCCGAACTGTTGTCTAACAGAAGGTAAAGCCGATTAATTTCCTCGTCTGAGAGACAATCTTCAAATTTCAAAGCTATTGACTTACCTTCTTTCTCTAAACTTATTTCAGCATCGTGAAAGTTTAAGATGGCTTTGTATTCATTGAAAAAGTCTACTCCCAATATAATTTCCGTCGACAATAATGGAACAATAAGAAAGTTCATAGAGAAGCTGTGGCTTTGACAAAAGAATTCTAAGTTGGTTTGTTGGCGTACATCTACACTTTTTCCAAAGATTGCACCTTGAAATTTAATCTTACGTAACGGAAGAGTGGGGCAATCGTTCGATTTGTTGCATTTACTAAAGGCTGTTTCACTAATTACTGAAATGGGACTGCCAGATTCAACTACAACCGTAAATATTACGTCATTTACTGTAATGTGAATTACAGGATATGCAATGTTGTTATGTTTTACGTCGTGTTCCTGGAGTAAGATGTCCCTAATGTCTTCCATTTTTACGTAATTACTAGCTACGGCAGCTGTGTCGTCAGTTTCATAAGTATGTTTTGTGGCTGCCAGCGGTATGAGTCATTGCCTATTGTCACTATGTTGGCGCGCGTCGTTATTGGGATTTGGAGACCTAAGTTCTACAAATTCACCTTGTCGAGAGGGCCCTGCCCTGTTTGAATCCCGCCAGTTCTGATGCAATTCATATCGTCTGTCGTCACGTCGGTAGATTCCATAGTTTCTTTCTTGTCGGTCACGTGGTGAAGAATTTCTTCCTGAATCGTAACTGCGTGCTGGACCGTTGCGTCTGAAGCTATTCTGTCTCCCTTGATAATAATTATTTTCGTTCCCATATTGTCTGTTTCTCTGATTGTCTCTGTGATAGTGATTACCGCGGAGAGGTGATCTTTCCCTGTAATTATTACTACTCTGCCAACGGTTGTCATACGGGTGGTGTCGGTTTTGGTCACGATTTACGTTGTAAGAATAGCCTTGTCGTGTCCATTTATTATTTCTGTCGTCACGAAGTTGTGACGGATGTGACCTGTAATTGTTGTGTTTCTGTTTTCGCGTTCCGCGATTGTCACTGTCAATTTCCAATTCTTGTAAGAGTCCCTGAAAAGCTTCAATGTCGTCTTGGCAACGTCCTGCCAAAATAATGTGTCGTAAATGTTCAGGCAATTTGATGAAGCAAATGCGGATGAGTTCTGAGGAGCTGTAAGGGTTTGACAGGAACTGATTCTTGTGCAAAAAGTCTTCAAAATATTTCACAAGACTGGAAAATTCAGATTGTTCGAAATGTTTCATCATTATGATGCTATGTTTTACTCGGTCTTGTGTGGCTTGGGACCAATATGTTGAGAGGAAGGCATGATAAAATTCTCCTTCACTGTGGCAATCGCGAATGACCGATCGCATTCTCACAACTGGTTCATTCTCTAAGTAGCTACACACAAATTCTAATCCATGCTCTAATGACCAGTTGGGAGAGAATTGATGAAGCCACGCTTGTGGATGAATGTCGTTGCCAGAATTCTTAAATGTTTTGAATTTACGTGTAGTAATAAACAGCTTATAGTCAAAATCATCGTGTCGGCGAGTCGCATATCGGTCATTGTTACGTCGTGTCCGCGGTTCCATCTCAAAATTCGGTGCACCTTGCCAATTTCTTTCATAATTTACGAAATGCCCTGTGTTATTATTTTGTGGCTTTTCCGTATTTCTAAGTCCCTCTTCCCGTGTTGGAGCGCGAGTGTCCTCTGAAATATGTAATTCTTGTATTACTTGTGCCAACTGATCTTGTACATCCCGGATTTCTCTTTGGTGTTGCGTATTAATTTGATTCTGATTTTGTTTGAATTTCCTAATTTGTTCGTACTCTTCTGTGTCATTAAAGACTATCGGTATTGCGTCATTCAGATTATCATCTACCTTCGTAGATAAATTATTTAGCTGATCCGAAAGTTCGACTACTTTCTCTGATAATGAACTAATTTCGTCCATGTGTCTTTCTGAACCAATTTTCAGAGTATCTACTGTGTCCTTCAAGTTTTCTTGAGTTTTTGCAAGTAGCGTAACCGAATCGGTAGATGCAACTGAGTCAATTTTAGCCCACAAGGTCTCATGATTTTCATGAACAATGGTTTGCAGTTCTTTTATGGCTGCTTAGTGATTCTGTAATGCATTTTCATGCCACGAACAAATAGGTTGAAAATGCTCACGAATTTGTGTTTTTACGTCATTACAGACTTTTTGACATTTCAATTCAATGTTATGTAACTCAGTAGTTAAATCTTCACGTGTTTGTTCAAGTGTGGTGTCTAACTTCCGAAGATTTTGATCCATTTTGTCTAACTTTTGAAGCTTTTACTGTGTTTGTCTCTGATTTTGTTCCATTGTGTCTAACTTTTGAAGCTTTTGCTGTGTTTGTCTCTGATTTTGTTCCATTGTGTCTAACTGTTGCTGTGTTTGTCTCTGATTTTGTTTCATTTGTTGCATTAATTGCAATAATAATGTATTAGTGTCTGGAATCTGTTCCTCTATGCTGTTCGGCAGCATTCACATTCTGACAAGCAGAAAATGTGTCTTGACTTACTTGAGAAAACGGTGAGGACCCAAAACCTGAATCTACAGTATTTGCAAGTTTGTGTCCTGTCATTTCGGATTTCTGAGGCGAGCTGTTGCTGACCGATCGATCGATAATGCTTCCCTGTTCACTAATTGTTTCACTGCCTACACCATTATTTGCAGCCCGCTCCATTTCCCTATGCACAATTACCAAATTACTGCTTTGAATGTCTGTTAATTCATTACACAGTGGTGCTGATAAGCTACGCTCGTTGTCACTATTATTTCTCAGTTTACTTTGGAGCCTAGTGTTACGTTTTTCACACGCCATTATTGTCACAATATTTCACACGATAACACAGAAAAGCACAATTTGTAGAGCAAAATAAGAATACACATTAACATAGCATTGAAAATAATATCTCGTTAATTGCAAGCGCAGCTGCGAAATACTTGGTGCAAATCTACATGCATGCCACAACTGTTTTACTGTACAAGAATGAAAAACTACAACTACAAAGGAAATTCTCTGTAGAATTACGCGCTAGCAATAAACATAGGCTGCACTAATTACACAAACTGCAAGAAAAATCAAAAGATTCCAGTGAGGTATCCTCGGCTAAGGGTCGACATATGAAACGTCCCCTTAGAAAAATTATACATGACTGTGTTTAAACTGACACACAATATTTTTAGCGTAACGCAATCTGACTTTGAATAATCCCTACAAAAGAATAGCCCTGACTAACATTAAACTATACCTTTCACAAATCACTTACCTCACAAAAATCTTCGTTACTCGAACTATTGCAATACAGCGAGCGCCACTACTGCCAGCTAAATAAAAGATTCAAACTACTGAAGGCACTAACTACTGATAGGCATAGTTAGCAAATGAAAGATTTTGATAGAGAACAAACAATGTATTTACCTTAATAGTGTTCAAAAGTTATAATATATATAGCAGTTCATGACATCCATTCTTACACATGTACTATTTCTGATGGACACACGTCCAGATCATCCGCTCTCAAAAATCCGCCATCTCTCTCCCCACATCCACCACTGCTGGCGGCTCACCTCCAACTGCGCAACGCTACGCGCTACGCGCTGCCCAACACTACAATGGCGAATATTACTCCAACAATGCAAACCAACCACAGCCTTCACACAGCACAGTCAGTGATTTTCATATAGAGCGCTACATGGCGTTACCAACATAAAAACCTAAACAGCCTACTTACACAGTAACAAATCTAGCAGCCCGCCTCTGAGTTGCTTCTATGTTCTCCCTCAATCTGACCTGATAGGGATCCCAAACGCTCGATCAGTACCCAAGAATAGGTCGTATTAGTGTTCTATAAGCGGTCTCCTTTAGAACCCCATCTTCCCAAAATTCTACCAATGAACCTAAGACGACTATCCGCCATTACATGCTGTCCCACTTCATATCGCTCTGCAATGTTACGCCCAAATATTTAATAGACGTGACTGTGTCAAGCGCTACACTACTAATGGAGTATTCAAACATTACGGGATTCTTTTTCCTATTCATCTGCATTAATTTACATTTATCTATATTAAGAGTTAGCTGCCACTCTTTACACCCATCACAAATGCTGTCCAAGTCATCTTGTATCCTCCTACAGTCAGTCAACGACGACACCTTCCCGTACACCACAGCATCATCAGCAAACAGCCGCACATTGCTATCCACCCTATCCAAAAGATCATTTATGTAGACAGAAAGCCGGCCGCGGTGATCTCGCGGTTAAGGCGCTCAGTCCGGAACCGCGCGACTGCTACGGTCGCAGGTTCGAATCCTGCCTCTGGCATGGATGTGTGTGATGTCCTTAGGTTAGTTAGGTTTAAGTAGTTCTAAGTTCTAGGGGACTGATGACCACAGATGTTAGGTCCCATAGTGCTCAGATCCACTTGAACCATTTGTAGATAGAAAACCACAGCGGACCTACCACACTTACCTGGGGCACTCCTGATGATACCCTCACCTCCGGTGAACACTCACCATCGAGGACAACGTACTGGGTTCTATTACATAAGAAGTCTTCGAGCCACTCACATATTTGGGAACCAATCCCATATGCTCTTACCTTAGTTAGGAGTCTGCAGTGGGGCACCGAGTCAAATGCTTTCCGGAAGTCAAGGAATGTGGCATCCGTCTGATACCCTTCATCCATGGTTCGCTAGATATCACGTGAAAAGAGGGCGAGTTGTGTTCCGCAGGAGCGATGCTTTCTAAAGCCGTGCTGATGCATGGACAGCAATTTCTCTGTCTCAAGGAAATTCATTATATTCGAACTGAGAATATGTTCGAGAATCCTGCAACAAACCGATGTTAAGGATATTGGTCTGTAATTTTGAGAATCCGTCCTTCTACCCTTCTTATATACAGGCGTCACCTGCGCTTTTTCCAGTTGCTCGGGACTTTACGTTGGGCGATAAATGCAAGTTAAGTAAGGAGCCAATGCAGTAGAGTACTCTCTGTAAAACCGAATTGGAATCCCATCAGGACCTGGCGATTTATTTATTTTCAACCCATTCAGCTGCTTCACAACCCCAGGGATGTCTATCACTGTGTTCACCATACGGGAATCTGTACGAGACTCAAACGGCGGTATGTTTGTACGATCCTCCTGCGTGAAAGATTTCTCAAATGCTAAATTTAAAATTTCAGCTTTCGTTTTGCTGTCTTCCGTTGCCAGGCCAGACTGATCAGTGAGTGACTGGATGGAAGCCTTCGACCAGCTTACCGATTTTACGTAAGACTAGAATTTCCTTGGGTTTTCAGCAAGATCTTTTGCTAAGGTATAACGGTGGTAGTGGTTGTATGCTTCGCGTATCGTTCTTTTTACAGCAGCACGAATCTCTACTTACTTTTGCCTGTCCTCATTCTCCCGATCTCTCTTGTACCGCGAGTGCAACTGTCTTCGCTTCCTGAGCATTCTCCGAATTGCGCTGTTAAACCACGGTGGGTCTTTTCCGTCCGTAACCCACTTTTTCGGCACATACTTTTCCAATGCGTGATTTACAATGTGTTTAAAATTTGCCCATAATTCTTTCACGTCCACGTTTCTGGCAGTGGTAGTCAGGAGAATGTATGATAGCAGAAAGACCGGACTCCGGACGGCCATGTGGCACTATCGAGATGGAAGACAATCGTGTTCGTCGTATGGCTCTGGTAGATCGTACTGCATCTGAAGCAGCAACTCGAACAGCATCTGCCACCACAGTGACACAAAGAACTGTTACAAATGGGTTAGTTCAAGGACAGCTCCGAGTCATGCCCCCTCTACCATGTATTCTAATGATCCCAAACCACCACCATTTGCGACTTCAGTTGTCAAGCGAGAGCTCACTGGAGGGCAGGATGGAGGTCTGGAGTGTTTTATGCTGAAAGCTGGTTCTGCCTCGTTGCCAGTGAGGGTCGTGTGTTGATCAGTAGGAGGCCAGTTGAGCACCTGCAGGCCGTCCGTTGTGGTCGAGTGGCTCTAGGTGCTTCAGTCTGGAACCGCGCGACCGCTGCGGTCGCAGGTTCGAATCCTGCCTCGGGCATGGATGTCCTTAGGTTAGTTAGATTTAAGTAGATCTAAGTCTAGGGGACTGATGACCTCAGATGTTAAGTCCCATAGTGTTCAGAGCCATTTGAACCATTTTTGAGCGCCTGCAACAAACTTGTTTGCATGCTAGACACACTGCACCTACACCTGTAGTTACCGTGTGGGATGCGATTTCGTATGACAGCGGGAGCGCTCCTGCAGTTATCTTATGCACCCTGAAAGCAAATTTGTACGTCAATCTAGAGATTCGATCTGTTGTGCAGCCATTCATGAACAGCGTTCCAGGTGTTGTTTTCCAGCAGGTTAACGCTCGCCTACATACCGCTGTTGTAACCGAAGATGCTGTGTAGAGTGTCAATATGTTGCCTTGGCGTGCTCGCTCACCAGATCTGTCTCCAATCGAGCACGTATGGGACATCATCGGAGCCGGCCGCTGTGGCAGAGCGGTTCTAGGCGCTTCAGTCCGGAACCGCGTGAGCGCTACGGTCGCAGGTTCTAATCCTGCCTCGGGCATGGATGCGTGTGATGTCCTTAGTTAGGTTTAAGTAGTTCTAAGTTCTAGGGGACCGATGACGTCAGATGTTAAGTCCCATAGTGCTCAGAGCCATTTGATTTGGGCATCATCGGAGGACAATTCCAGTGTTCTTCGTCTCTGTGTTGAGCGACCTAGTGCAACAGGCATGGAACTCCATTTCACAAACTGACATCCGGCATCCGTACAACAAAATGCATGAACCTTTGCATGCTTGCATTCAACATGCTGGCGGTTACACCGGTTATAAATGTACCATCATTTCACATTTGCAAGGGCGTATCCCCCACATTCATTAACCTCTGATCTTGCAATGTTGAACATTTAAATATATTACCCAGACAAATGTATTCCCGTTTTTTTCCGTCAGTGTATTTTATGTGCTTTGTGAGCTGCAGAGATTCAACACTTTCGTGTAAACACTTATTAGATAGGCATTTGCCTGATTTAAACTGTTCAGCGATATCTGCCCTCTGTGTGTGGTATTATAGATACCTCATTGAAACCTGTACAGTGTTTTCTTGCTTGTTTCGTAGTTTATAACACACTTTTGCAGGGCGCTTATTTCTAACACTAGCCTGTTTCAGGTACACTATGAGATATGGTGTAATGTTTTTCATACGGAGGAATTCGAAGGCTGATGATATAAATACTGCATATAGCGGCACAGCGCCTCGAACCCAAGCAAGCTACGCAAAACGAGAAAGGACTGATGGAAATATTTGTAATCTTCGTTCACTTGTGGATGCTGTGCCAAGCCATTTCGAGTGTTTCTGTGAGTTAAGCAGAGCACAAACAGCTCTATACGACTTACTGTTATCCTTGTAGTGTTCTCTTAGATACAATCTTGCATAATATATATTTTTTTAATTTATGCGTATTGGACTTTCAGTAAGGTTACGGGTTGCACAGAGTAAGCTGAAAAAAAAAGTCAGTAATTTGTGCTAATAGCCGTCTCTGGGTTGGCAAGCGCATAACCTGGTGAATAATTTTTGTGCTCCTTTATGTAATGTAAGTAAATTTTAATTTCTGTGGATCTGTTACGTTCCAGGGTAATTAATTTGCAGGTTCCTTTATTTGAAAAATATTGAAAGTTCGCTTATTTCTGGATTCCTGTGCAGAATAATTATCATTGATCAGCTTTATTAATTGGCTATTTGTTTGCATTTTAAGAGAAATAACTGTACAGGCACAGGTTGTGAACGTGTTAAGACAGTGAGAATATTAACAAATGTGCGACGTGTTAATGTAGCTGTCACACAATCAATCGTTTCTACCCTTTCAACGCTACAATGTGTTCGCTCCATTTGACGTGTTTCGCATTATTGTTTCTGCTGTATAGACGACGTGGTTCGATCCTGACGTATAGCACTAATGTTGTAACAAATCAGATAGGACTGAGTAATTGCCTTCATTTGTGGGTGTTGGTGGAGGGCTGGCAATTGATTCTGATCTTACATACAGGATGTTTCACAATTCCTGTTATATTCGTGTAGGAGTTGTAGAGAGGCTTGATAAAGAACCCGTGTCCGTTTGCATGTAAAATAAACTTATAAAGATAGGATCACTTTCGCATCTCCCGCTTCTCGGTATGCACACAGTGGCGACAATGAGTTCTGAGTTGAGAGCTCTAGAGGAGTTACAATCAAATGAACACCCTTAGCTGCTTACAGGCTTTGACATACGTCAATGGGGACAGATGAAAATGTGTGCGCCGACCGGGACTCGAACCCCGGATCTCCTACTAAGGTGACAGACGCTCTATCCATCTGAGCCACCGAGGACACAGAGGATAGCGCGACTGCAGGGATTTATCTCCGGCACGCCTCCCGCGAAACCCACATTCTCAACGTATTGTCCCGCAGTACGGAGGTAGTTCCCCCGCCCATTATACTCACTACTCTCGGCGCGTTGCCGATTCCCGTAAGAGTTCGGGCGCTGTTTGTGCATTCGCACAGAAGAAGAAGATGGTCAAGTGGCCGGTGAGCCTTAACTATATATATATATAAAAAAAAAAGCTCCGTCTTTAGGCCACAAGTGGCCCTTCCGGGACCGTCCGGCCGCCGTGTCATCTTCCGAGGAGGATGCGGATAAGGAGGGGCGTGTGGTCAGCACACCGCACTCCCGACCGTTAGGACGGTATTCGTTGACCGAAGCCGCTACTAATCGGTCGAGTAGCTCCTCAATTGGCATCACGAGGCTGAGTGCACCCCGAAAAATGGCAACAGCACGTGGCGGCGGGATGGTGACCCATCCAAGCGCCGGCCACGCCCGACAGCGCTGAACTTCGGTGATCTCACGGGAACCGGTGTAGCCACTGCGGCAAGGCCGTTGCCTTAACTATATATATACTAAGATGGTATCTGTTCTTTTGGACAAGATTTAGAAACTAATAGTTATATGTATACAAACAGTAAAGAACATTCTTTATCTTTAACAGCCATAAAATAAAAGCCCACTGAAGATGCTGAAACTGCAGTGAAACATGTTTGGGTTAAAAAACAAAACTGTGTTTTGCTGAAGGCGGACCCTATCCAAAAACATACGTATTATGTGTAAAGCTTGTTGCAAGTCACTAAGTGTTCTCATTGTCAAATTCTGGATGAATTCCAGTCTGGGTAATGTGAACGCGGTGAGTTAAGCTGCCTCAGCACATTGACTTAGTGAGTAGATTAGGTCAGAATTTAAAATTGTTAAGATCGCTCCATCTTTTATGGTGGGCGGCAGGCGGTTGGTGTATGAAAAATATTTTCATTAGGTTTTCATAAAATTTTGACATAAAGCATATGGTAAGAAATTGTCATTATATGGCTTAATACTTTGTAACTCTGCTTTCTACAATTTACTTAGTGAAGTTACTTCCCTTGTTCATAAATCACCATTGCTAAGGAAGCAGTGACCGCTTAGAAAATGTTACTACTAACAGAAATACAAAAGCGGGTGGTAGGTAAAACTGGTTGACTACCCTTGGTTTGTTGACGTCCTGTAGCTGGTTTCGGTTCCGTGCCTTGAGACGGCAGCTTAGAAGGATACGGCGCCTTCTCGTCATCAACGATTTCGTCCAGATTTAAGGTGTTTGCAGGGCTTCGCTAGAAATGAACGCGACGGAAGTGAGGGCACCAGATGTCCGAAGTTTAGGAAGAATACCATTTTTGGGGCGCGTCAAACGAGACATGAGCCATTTACGTAAACGTGATTTCCAAGATGCGATTAGGGCAGTGGTAGGTGTGCAGGACCGTAATCTAAGGATTGTGCGATCGAGTCCCTATGCAGAGGGTTCTTTTTAGTTTCACTTTTTGCGTTATTTACACTGTTTATTATGTAAATTGAAGGTGGAGGGGGGAGAAAGGAAAGAAGAGGGAAGGAGTTATTGATGTCAGCTGCATCGGGACTTTATGCGGTATCAGCGATGACGAGTGAAAATGTGTGCCGCACCGATACTCGAACCCGGTATCTCCTGCTTACTAGGCAGCTGCATTAACCAGTGCGCGATCCGGACACAGTGTTTATCGCAACTTCGTGGACTATCTTGGCACGTTCCCCGGCGACCCAGACTACCACCGAGCGCCAGTTGTCTGCAGTCTACATCCATGCCATCTATGCTCGCTAGTCTCAGACTGCCGCATTAGGTCGAACTTCACTGTGTATCCGTAATGAAGGCGGTGGATACATGGCCCATCGAGACAAATCAATTATATGAGTGAGTGGTGTCTGTTCTTTCGGACATGTCTGAAAGAGCGAACACCACGCATTCATATAACTATTTAGTACATTGTACTTATTAATATTTTCATACAAAGCATCAAAAGAAAAAAACATACGTAAATTTCGCCGGCCGTGGTGGCCGAGCGGTTCTAGGCACTTTAGTCTGGAACCGTGCGACCACTACGGTCGCAGGTTCGAATCCTGCCTCGGGCATGGATGTGTGTGATGTCCTTAGGTTAGTTAGGTTTAAGTAGTTCTAAGTTCTAGGGGACTGATGACCACAGATGTTAAGTCCCATAGTGTTTAGAGCAATTTGAACCATTTTTGTAAATAGAATAAGGGGAGACTGTGAGACAGTGGGTACATTTTTTGTTTTAGAATATTTTGTGATGAAATTTGATAATTTTTTGGGATTATTTCGTGTCACGTAGGTGACCTATACCACTCGCATGTATATCATTTACCTGTTTTGTGCTGATACAAACTTTACAAACAGAATAACTGACAGCAAAGTGATGCGAAAATGCCCACTCTACACCTATTATGGGGAACCCTGAACATTACCCTGGGTCAAAGAGTGCAGCGGTAAACAAAATCCACCGGCAGACTGGAAACATTTATTTTCCTTAATAAACATTGTATCATACATTGAATCTCTACACAATAAAATCACTGGACATTGTAAGTACCCATGTCAATAATACATACAAATATTGCTCCAGGTCGTTTTGTGCCGTCGACTGAGGAAGGCTTTGGTAGTCTACAAATGACATCTGTCAAGCTAATTTCACATGTTTCTGCATCTGCAGCAAGCAAAACTTGTCTGTCAGACTTGCCCGACTTCTATAGGTAAGTCACATTAGCCCTGCTTTCATTTTTATTAACTGAATTAATATACGCCACGAAATCGTATTTCTTTTCCTTTCGCTCCCACTTTCACAATAACATAATCATTGCCGGCCGAAGTGGCCGTGCGGTTAAAGGCGCTGCAGTCTGGAACCGCAAGACCGCTACGGTCGCAGGTTCGAATCCTGCCTCGGGCATGGATGTTTGTGATGTCCTTAGGTTAGTTAGGTTTAACTAGTTCTAAGTTCTAGGGGACTAATGACCTCAGCAGTTGAGTCCCATGGTGCTCAGAGCCATGTGAACCATGTGAACATAATCATTTTCTTCGCGCTCACCTTCTATTCTAAAGTTTTCATCTGAACAGTGATGTAATTTTGTAGATATATTCAGTGCTGTATGTGGCCACTGTCTGTAAAATGTGTGCTGGCCGGGGTGGCCGAGCGGTTCTAGGCGCTACAGCCTGGAACCGCGCGACCGCTACGGTCGCAGGTTCGAATCCTGCCTCGGGCATGGATTTGTGTGATGTCCTTAGGTTAGTTAGGTTTAAGTAGTTCTAAGTTCTAGGGGACTGATGACCTCCCATAGTGCTCAGAGCCATTTGAACGATTTGAACGTAAATTTTGGATTGGGAGTAAATTTCCAGGAAGGGGTTATAAGGCGCACACGAGATCTTCGTATTTAAAATTGGATACGTTTACCAATTTAAAGTTAATGATTTACACGGCCTGGAGTGATATTCATCGTAAGAACAGGGGAAGCAGTAATTTCCTCGGTGTCTTGGTTCAAAATGGCTCTGAGCACTAATTGAAATTACACGTGAAGATTTTTCGCCGGATGATTTTTTACAATTTTCGTAGAGGAATACTCAATAACAGTGCCTACGATGGCATCGTTCAGCTTTCTGTGTCCAGTCACCTTCAGAAAACTTGGTGGTGAGAATTTCGTTGTGGTCGTGCTTCATTCAGCAATGATTTACGTCAGGATCGACCAAAGTCAGTTGTTCCTTCCAGAAACATAGATTCTCTGCTCTACATGACTTAAGATTGAGAGCACTTAACTTACCTTGAGATAGAGACACATCGAAAGCTGCAGTACGTTAGCTTTTGCAACATCGTTTATCTGCGAAAAAAGATCCGTTGCCGATGACTTTTGTGCAGTTTGAATGAATATCGAAATAGGCTCGTTTCAACTGTACGGCAAGAAAAAGGAATAAAAGTGAGATTTATTACTTTCATCCTTCTTTACCTCCTCTGCATTACTGCAGATGACGTGTCACTGAGCACATTTGTACTGTGCATGCAGTACACGTGAGGTGCCTAGTTGTTTCCACTGCCCTGTGTGGAATACATAAGTTCTTTTACACTTCACTAACCTGCTGTATTCATCATGATGATGATGTCCCCAGCGCAGAAAACAGCACGCAGGTCGTGGATTCTTTTTCTTGAGGCCGAAATTAACTTCGCAAGGAGCTGCTGCTACGGTTAAACTATAACTCATTTGGGATGCCACTCGCGTTTTTATTGATATAGACACGAGAAACTATTCTTTATCACAACGTATTGAACATATCTTTCCACAGTCATTATATCTGGATAAAATAGCATGAAATACATCCTGCCACAGACAACATGTCTGTCTACTGAAACCGTCAGAACTGGAGAAAAAAAATGCATGAATCAAATACTACTATTACAGACAACATGTCTGTACCTAGCGTCGGTCGGAACTGTAGTAAATAAAATTGCATGAAACAAATACTGCTATAACAGACAACATGTCTGTCTACTGGAACGGTCAGAACTGGAGAGCCGGACTGCCCGAGACACTTCGCGCCAAGCCAGCAAGGCGTGACGCGAACGCTACCGAAGTGCATCGGCAGTAATATCGTCAGTCTTTTGTTTTAGTAATACTTTTATTTTAATAATTTTGAAATGACTGATTGATAGCTGGCTGTTGAGAGATGTTTATTTAAAAAATGAAGTAATTTGGATGACAGGTTTTAATTAATAATAGCAACTAAAGTTTAACGTTTTGGCGCCCTACCACCAAACACAACAGCCAATCACAGAGCAGCAGCATCATGCAGGAGGTCTTTCTCACGGGAATGGTACCGAATCTAACATCTGTCACCGGTACCTCATCCCACATTGCGTCATCTCTATGCTTCTTACATCTCCACTGCCCTGGGAATAACTTCCTGGAGCCTAATATGATGGCTGAATAAGCCAGAAATATTACAACTGGCGTACGGGAATGCCTAAAAAATCCGCCCGAGGTCATGAAAAATCCCTGTAGAACGCAGTAGCAGGGAACTCGGATATATTCGTTCTGCCGAGCGGTTCTAGGCGCCTCAGTCTGAAACCGCGCTGCTGCTACGGTCGCAGGTTCGAATCCTGCCCCAGGCATGGATGTGTGTGATGTCCTTAGGTTAGTTAGGTTTAGGTAGTTCTAAGTCAAGGGGACTGATGACCTCAGATGTTAAGTCCCATAGTGCTTAGAGCCATTTGAACCATTTTATATTCGTTCTAGCCGGAAACTAGGAAGCGCCGATCAACCGTTTGTGTGTTTCAAAACGAGCAGAAACCAACAGAAATGGCTGTTCGCGTGGTACCGGTACGTCCAAGGAACTGATCGCTTGTTTCATTCTTTTCAGTGGATATTATGCTGAATCGCACACGACAGTTTGTCTGTCAGGAGTTATCGATGAAATGAAGAGAGAAAACCGAAAATTGGCATCATTCATCGTCATGACACTGTCAGCTGTCACACAGCACATCAAACGATCAATTACTTGATAGATAAAAACCTCAGATTAATTCACCAACTTTCGTTTAACAACTTTTTGTTCTTTGTTTTGAAAAAAATAAAATAATCGTCGGACAGAGATTTTCTTTACCTTAGAAAACGGTTGAGTCGTTCAGATACCATGTGTTTTGACATACCAACAAAAATGTGTGTGAAATCTTATGGGACTTAACTGCTAAGGTCATCAGTCCCTAAGCTTACACACTAGTTAACCTAAATTATCCTAAGGACAAACACAAACACCCATGCCCGAGGGAGGACTAGAACCTCCGCCGGGACCAGCCGCACAGTCCATGCATGACTGCAGCGCCTCAGACCGACGTACCAACATCAAAGTGCAATAAATACTTCCAGAACTGGTTCAAACGACAAAACATTATCCAACTGACAAAACGCACAATAAAAAGTACACTGAAACGCCACCATGGTAGGACAAATACACTGAAGCGCTAAACAAACTGGTATAGGCATGCTTCATCCAATACAGAGATATGTAAACAGGCAGAATAAGGCGCTGTGATCGCCAACGCTTATATAAAACAACAAGTGTCTGGCACAGTTGTTAGATCGGTTACAGCTACTACAGTGGCAGGTTATCAAGGTTTGAGTTTGAACGCGGTGTTACAGTCGGCGCACGAGCCATGGGATAGAGCATCTTCGGGATAGTGATGAAATGGGGATTTTCTCGTACGAACATTTCACGAGTGTACCTTGAATATCAGGAATACGGTAAAACATCAAATCTCCAACATCGCTGCGGCCGCAGAAAGATACTGAAAGAACGGGGCCAACGACGACTGAAGAGAATTGTTCGCCGTAACAGAAGTGCAAGCCTTCCACAAGTTGCCGCAGATTTCAATGCTGGGTCATCAACAAGTCTCAACGTGCGAACCATTCAACGAAACATCATCTATATGGGCTTTCTGAGTCGAAGGCCCTGTCGTATATTCTTGATGACTGCACGACACAAAGCTTTACGACACGTAGGGACCCGTCAACAGCGACATTGGACTGTTGATGACTGGAAACATGATGCCTGGTCGGACAACCCTCGTTTCAAATTGTATCGAGCGGATGGACGTGTACGGGTACGGAGACAATCTCATGAATCCATGGACCCGGCATTACAGCAGGGGACTGTTCAAGCTGATGTCCATTGTGCATCACGACGGACTTTGGCGATTCCAGCAGGATAATGCAACACCAGGCACATCCAAAATTACTGCAAAGTGGCTCCAGGAACACTCTTCTGAGTTTAAATACCTCCGATAGCCAATTTCTCCAGACATGAACATTGTTGAGCGTATGTGGGACGCCCTGCAACGTGTTGTTCAGAACAGATCTCCACCCCCTCACACTCCTACGGATTTATGGACAGCCGTGCAGGATTCATGGCATCTATTCCCTCTAGGCACTACTTCAGGCATTGGTCGAGTCCATGCATCATTTCCCTGTAGCACTACTTCAGGTATTAGTCGAGTCCATGTCAAGTGGTGATGCGGTACTTCTGCCTGCTAGGCGTGGCTTTACACACCCTCGCCCTCCTATTAATTTATGGACAGCCCTGCAGGATTCATGGCATTATTACCCTCTAGCACTACTTCACGTATTGGACGAGTCCATGCATCATTTCCCTCTATCCCTGCTTCAGGCATTGGTCGAGTCCATGCATCCTTTCCCTCTAGCACTACTTCAGCAATTAGTTGAGTCCATGTCAAGTCGTGTTGCGGTAGTTCTGCGTGCTGGCCATGGCCCTACACCACCTCGCACTACTTCGGATTTATGGACAGCCCTGCAGGATTCATGGCATCATTTCCCTCTAGCACTACTTCAGGCATTGCTCGAGTCCATGCATCATTTCCTCTCTAGCACTACTTCAGGCATTGTTCGAATCCACGCATCATTTCCCTCTAGCACTACTTCAGGCATTAGTCAAGTCCATGTCAAGTCATGTTGCAGTACTTCTGCGAGCTGGCCATGGCCCAACCCCACCTCACACTCCTACGGTATTTATGGACAGCCCTGCAGGATTCATGGCATTATTACCCTGTAGCACTACTTCAAGCATTGGTCGAGACCATGCATCATTTGCCATTAGCACTACTTCAGGCATTGGTCGAGTCCGTGCATTTTTCCCTCTAGCACTACTTCAGGCATTAGTCGAGTCCATGTGAAGTCGTGTTGCAGTACTTCTGCATGCTGGCCGTGGCTCACAAACCCCTCGCAATCCTACGAATTTATGGATAGCACTGCGGGATTCATGGCATCATTTCCCTAGAGCAATACATCAGGCATTGATCGAGTCGATGCATCATTTCCCTCTAGCACTACTTAAGGCATTGGTCGAGTCCCTGCATCATTACCCTCTAGCGCTACTTGCGGCATTAGTCGAGTCCATGTTAAGTCGTGTTGCAGTACTTCTGAGTTCTGGCTGTGTCCCTACAGCCCCTCGCACTCCTAGCTCCTAGGGATTTATGGACAGCCCTGCAGGTTTCATGGCATCATATCCCTCTAGCACTACTTCAGGCATCGGTCGAGTCCATGCATCATTTCCCACTGCCACTACTTCAGGCATTAGTCGAGTCCATGTCAAGTCGTGTTGCGGTAATTCTGCGTGCTGGCCGTGGCCGTATACCCCCTCGCACTCCTACGGATTTATGGACAGCCCTGCAGGATTTATGGTGTCATTTTCCACTACCACTACTTCAGGCATTGGTCGAGTCCATGCATCATTTCCCTCTAGCAATAATTCAGGTATTGGTCGAGTCCAAGCATCATTTCGCTCTGGCACTATTTCAGGGGAAAGTCGAGTCCATGTGAAGTCGTGTTGCGGTACTTCTGCGTGCTGGCAGTGGCCCTAGACCCCCTTTCACACCCACGGATTAATGGATAACCTGCTGCATTCATGGCATAATTTCCCTCTGGCACTACTTCAGGCATTGGTCGAGTCCATGCATCATTTCCCTCTAGCACTACTTCAGTCATTATTCGAGTCCATGTCAAGTGGTGATGCGGTAATTCTGCCTGCTAGGCATGGCCCTACACACCCTCGCATTCCTACGGATTTATGGACAGCCTTGCATAATTCATGGCGTTATTACCCTCTAGCACTACTTGAAGCATTGGTCGACACCATGCATCATTAACCTTTAGCAGTACCTAAGGCATTGGTCGAGTCCATGCATCATTTCCCTCTAGAACTACTTCGGGCAATAGTCGAGTCCATGTGAAGTCGTGTTGCGGTGCTTCTGTGTGCTTGCTGTGGCCCTGCACCCCCCCTCACTCCTACAGATTTATGGACAGCTCTGCAGGATTCATGGCATCATTTCCGTCCAGATCTACTTCTGGCATTGGTCGAGTCCATGCATCATTTCCCTCTAGCACTACCTCAGGCATTAGTAGAGTCCATGTGAAGTCGTGTTGCGGTACTTCTGCATTCTGGCTGTGGCCCTACATCCCCTCGCACTCCTACGGATTTATGGACAGCCTTGCAGGATTCATGGCATCATTTGCCTCTAGCACTACTTCAAGCGTTGGTAGAGTCCATGCATCATTTCGCTCTAGCACTACTTCAGGCATTAGTAGAGTCCATGTGAAGTCGTGTTGCGGTACTTCTGCGAGCTGGCCATAGCCCCACACCACCTCGCACTACTACGGATTTATGGAGAGCCCTGCAGGATTAATGGCACCATTTCCCTCTAGTAAAACTTCAGGCATTGCTCGAGTCCATGCATCATTTCCCTCTAGCACTACTTCAGGCACTGATCGAATCCATGCATTTATCCCTGTAGCACTACTTCAGGCATTAGTCGAGTCCATGTCAAGTCATGTTGCACTACTTCTGCGAGCTGGCCGCGGCCCAACAACCCCTCACACTCCTACGAATTTATGGACAGCCCTGCAAGATTCATGGCATCATTTCCCTATAGCAATACTTCAGGCATTGATCGAGTCCATGCATCATTTCCCTCTAGCACTACTTAAGGCATTTGTCGATTCTATGCACCGTTTCCGTCTAGCACTACTTCAGGCATTAGTCGAGTCCATGTAAAGTCGTGTTGTGGTACTTCTGCATGCTGGCCGTGGCACTACACCCCCTCGCACTCCTACGGATATATGGACAGCCCTGCAGGATTCATGGCATCATTTCCCTCTGGCACTACTTTAGGCATTGGTCGAAACCGTGCATCATTTCCCTCTAGCACTACTTCAGGCATTGGTCGAGTCCATGCATTTTTCCCTCCAGCACTACTTCAGGCATTAGTCGAGTCCATGTCAAGTCATGTTGCAGTACTTCTACGAGCTGGCTGTGGCCCAACACCACCTCTCACTCCTACGGATTTATGGACAGCCTTGCAGGATTCATGGCATTACTACCCTCTTGCACTACTTCAAGTATTGGTCGAGACCATGCATCATTTCCCTTTTGCACTACTTCAGGCATTGGTCGAGTCTATGCATTTTTCCCTCTAGCACTACTTCAGACATTAGTCGAGTCCATGTGAAGTCGTGTTGCAGTACTTTTGCATGCTGGCCGTGGCTCTTAAACCCATCGCACTCCTAAGAATTTATGGACAGCACTGCAGGATTCATGGCATCATTTACCTATAGCAATACATCAGGCATTGATAGAGTCCATGCATCATTTCCCTCTAGGAATACTTAAGGCATTGGTCGGGTCCATGCATCATTTCCCACTAGCACTACTTCAGGCATTAGTCGAGTCCATGTAAAGTCGTGTTGCAGTACTTCTGTGTGCTGGCCGTGGCACTATGTCCTCTTGCACTCCTACGGATTTATGGACAGCCATGCAGTACTCATGGCATCATTTCCCTCTAGCACTAAATCAGGCATTGGTCGAGTCCATGCACAATTTACCTCTAGCACTACCTCAGGCATTGGTCGAGTCCATGCAACATTTCCCTCTACCACTGCTTCGGGCAATAGTCGAGTCCATGGAAGTCGTGTTGCGGTACTTCTGCGTGCTGGCTGTGGCCCTACACCCCCTCGCACTCCTACGGATTTATGGACAGTCCTGCAGGATTCATGGCATCATTTCCCTCTAGAAGGACTTCAGGCATTGGTCGAGTCCATGCATCATTTCCCTCTATCACTACTTCAGGGATTGGTCGACTCCATGTATTATTTCCCTCTAGCACTACTTCAGACATTAGTCGAGTCCATGCAAAGTCGTGTTGCGGTATTTCAGCGTGCTGGCCATGGCGCTACACCCGTCGCACTCCTACGGATTTATGGACAACACCGCAGGACACGTGTCATCATTTCCCTCTAGCACTGCTTCAGGCATTAGTGGACTCCATGTAAAGTCGTGTTGTAGTACTTCTGCGTGCTGGCCATGGCCCTACACGCCCTCGCACTCCTATGGAGTTATGGACAGCCCTGCAGGTTTCATAGCGTCATTTCCATCTAACACAATTATCAGGCATTAGTCGACTCCATATGAAGTCGTGCTGTGGTACCTATGCGTGCTGACCGTGACACTACACCCCCTCGCACTTCTACAGATTAATTGACAGCCCTGCAGAATTCGTGGCATCATTTCCCCCTAGCACTACATCAGGCATTGGTCGAGTCCTTGCATCATTTCCCTTTAGCACTACTTCAGGCATTAGTTGAGTCCATGTTAGGTGGAGATGCGGTACTTCTACTTGCTAGGAATTGCCCTACACCCCCTCACACTCCTACGGATTTATGGACAGCCCTGCGGATTCATGGCATCATTTCCCTCTAACATTATATCAGGCATTGGTCGAGACCATGCATCATTTGCCTCTAGCACTACTTCAGGCATTAGTCGGGTCCATGTGAAATTGTGTTGCGGTAATTCAGCCTGCTGGCCATGCCCTTACACGCCCTCGCAGTCCTACGGATATATGGACAGCCCTGTAGGATTCATGTCGTCATTCCCTCTAGCACTACTTCAGGCATTAGTCGAGTCCATGTGAAGTCCTGTTGCGGTACTTCTGCGTGCCGGCTGTCGCCCTACACCTCCTCGCACAGCACTGAATTTATGGACAACTCTGCAGAATTCGTGGCATCATTTCCCTTTAGCACTACATCAGACATTGGTCAAGTCCATGCATCATTTCCCTCTAGCACTGCTTCAGACATTAGTCGAGTCCATTACAAGTCGTGTTGTGGTAGTTCTGCGTGCTGGCCAAAGCCTTACAATGCCTCGCACTCCTATGGATTTATAAAGAACCCTGCGAGATTCATGGCATTATTTCCCTCTAGCACTACTTCAGGCATTGATCGAGTCCATGCATCTTTTGCCTCCATCACTAATCCAGGCATTGGTCGATTCCATGCATCATTTCCGTCTAGCACTACTTCACGCCTTAGTTGTGTCCATGTGAAGTCGTGCTGCGGTACTTCTGCGTGCTGGCCGTAGCCTTACACCCTCACCAGCTCCTACGGATTTATGGACAGCCCTTCAGGATTCATGGCATCACTTCCCTCTAGCACTACTTCAGGTATTGGTCAAGTCCATGCATCATTTCTCTCTAGCACTGCTTCAGGCATTGGTCGAGTCCATGCATCATTTCCCCCTAGCACTACTTCAGGCATTAGTTGAGTCCATGTGAAGTCGTGTTGCGGTACTTCTGCATGCTGGCCGTGCCCTACACGCCCTCGCAATCCTACGAATTTATGGACAGCCCTGCAGGATTCCTTACATCATTTCCCCCTAGCACTACTTCAGGTATTGGTCAAGTCCATGCATTATTTCCCTCTACCACAACTTCAGGCATTAGTCGAGTCCATGTCAAGTCGTGTTCATGTACATCTCCGTGTTAGCTGTGGCCCTACACCCCCTCACACTCCTTCGGACTTATGGACAGCACTGCAGGATTCATGGCATCATTTCCATCTAGCACTACTTCAGGCATTATTCGGGTCAGTGTCAAGTCGTGGTTCGGTACTTCTGTGTGCTGGCCGTGACGTTACACCTCCTCGCACTCCTACGGATTTATTTACAGCCCTGCAGGACTCATGGCATCATTTCCCACTAGCATTACTTCAGGCATTGGTCGAGTCCATACATCATTTCCCTCTAGACCTACTTCAGGCATTTGTCGAGTCCATGCATCATTCCCCTCTAGCAGTAATTCAGGCATTAGCCGAGTCCATGTGAAGTCGTGTTGCGGTACTTGTGCCTGCTGGCTGTGTCCCTACACCCCCTTGCACTCCTACAGATTTATGGACAGCCCTGCAGGATTCGTGGCATCATTTCCCTCTAGCACTACTTAAGGCATTGGTCGGGCATCATTTCCCTCTAGCACTACTTAAGGCATTGGTCGAGTCCATGCATCTTTTGCCTCCATCACTACTTCAGGAATTGGTCGATTCCATGCATCATTTCCCTCTAGCACGACTTCAGGCATTAGTCGAGTCCATTTGAAGTGGTGTTGCGCTACTTCTGCGTGCTGGCCGTAGCCTTACATCCTCTCCAGCTCCTACGGATTTATGGACAGCCCAACTGGATTCATGGCATCATTTGCCTCTACCACTACTTCAGGTATTGGTCGAGTCCATGCATCATTTCCCTCTAGCACTACTTCAGGCATTAGTCGACTCCATGTCAAGTCGTGTTGTGGTACATCTCCTTTGTTAGCTGTGGCCCTACACCCCCGAACACTCCTACGGATTTATGGACAGCTCTGCATTATTCATGGAATCATTTCCCTCTAGCACTACTTCAGGCATTAGTTGACTCCATGTGAAGTCGTTTTGCGATACTTCTGCATGCTGTCCATGGCCCTACACCCCCTCGCGGTCCTACGAATTTATGGACAGCCCTACTGGATCATGGCATCATTTACCTCTAGCACCACTACAGGCACTGGTCGAGTCCATGCATCATTTCCCTCTAGCACTGCTTCAGGCATTGGTCGAGTCTATGCATCATTTCCCTGCAGCAATACTTCAGCCATTGGTCGAGTCCATGCATCAATTCACTCTAGCACTACCTCGGGCATTAGTGGAGTCAATGTGATGTCGTGTTGCGTCACTTCCGCGTTCTGGCCAAAGCCTTTCACCCCCTCGCACTCCTATGGATTTATGGACAGCGCTGCAGGATTCATGGCATCATTTCCCTCTAGCACAACTGCAGGCATTGCTCAAGTCCATGCAACATTGCCCTCTAGCACTACTTCAGGCATTAGTCGAGTCCATGTGAAGTCGTGTTGCGGTACTTCTGCTTGCTGGCCAAGGCCCTACACCCCCTCGCAGTTCTATGAAATTATGGACAGCCGTACTAGATTCATTGCATTATTTCCCTCTAACGCTAATTCAGGCATTGGTTGAGATCGTGCATCATTTCCCTCTAGCACTACTTCAGTCATTAGTCGAGTCCAAGAATTATTTCCCTCTAGCACTACTTCAGGCATTAGTCGAGTTCGTGTCAAGTCGTGTTGTGGTACTTCTGCGTGCTGGCTGTGGCCCTACACCCCCTCGCACTCCTGCGGATTTATGGATAGCCCTGCAGGATTCATGGCATCATTTCCCTCTAGGACTACTTCAGGCATTGGTCGAGTCCATGCATCATTTCCCTCTAGCACTACTTCCAGCATTGGTCGAGTCCATGCACCATTTCCCTCTAGCACTACTTCAGGCATTAGTCGAGACCATGTGAAGTCATGTTGCGGTATGTCTTCGTGTTGGCCGTGGCCCTACACCCCCTCACATTCCTACGAATTTAGGGGCACAACTGTAGGATTCAAGTAATCATTTCCCTGTAGCACTACTTCAGGAATTGGTCGAGTCCATGTATCATTTCCCTGCAGCACTACTTCTGGCAATGGTCGAGTCCATGCATCAATTCACTATAGCACTACTTCGGGCATTAGTGGAGTCAATGTGATGTCGTGTTGCGGCACTTCTGCTTTCTGGCCAAAGCCTTTCACCCCCTCGCACTCCTATGGATTTATGGACAGCGCTGCAGGATTCATGGCATCACTTCCCTCTAGCACAACTGCAGGCATTAGTCGAGTCAATGTCAAGTCATGTTGCGGTACTTCGGCGTGCTGGCCGTGGCCCTACAACCGCCCTCTTTACAATGGATTTATGGACAGCCCTGCAATATTCATGATATCATTTCCCTCTAGCACTACTTCAGGCATTGGTCAAGTCCATGCATCATTTCCCTCTAGCACTACTTCGGGCATTAGTCGAGTCCATGTGAATTCGTGTAGTGGTACTTCTCCGTGCTGGCTGTGGCCCTACACCTCCTCGCACTCGTACGGATTTATAACAGTTCTGCATGATTCATGGCATCATTTCCCTCTAGCACTACCTCATACATTGGACAAGTCCATGCTTCATTTCCCTCTAGCACTACTTCAGGCTTTAGTCGAGTCCATGTGAAATCGTGTTGCGATACTTCTGCTTGCTCTCTGTAGCCCTACACCCCCTCGCACTCCTACGGATTTATGGACAGCCATGCAGGATTAATGGCATCATTTCCCTCTAGCACTACTTCAGGCATTGGTCGAGTATATGCATCATTTCCCTCTAGCACTACTTCAGGCATTGGTGGAGTCCATGCATCATTTCCCTATAGCACTTCTTAAAGCATTAGTCGAGTGAATGTCAAGTTGTGTTGCGATACTTCTTTGTGCTGGCCGTGGCCCTACACCCCCTCACACTCGTATCGATTTATGGACAGCCCTGAGGTATTCATGGCATCATTTCCCTCTAGATCTACTTCAGACATTGGTCAAGTCCATGCATCATAATCCCTCTAGCACTACTTCAGGCATTATTCAACTCCATTTCAAGTCGTGTAGCGGTACTACTGCGTTATGGCAGTGGCCCTACACCCTCTCGCTCTCCTAGAGATCTATGGACTGCCCTGTAGGATTCATGGCATCATTTCCCTCTAGCACTTCTTCAGTAATTGGTCGTGTCTATGCATCATTTCGCTCTAGTACAAATTCAGGCATTAGTCGCGTCCATGTCAAGTCGTGTTGGGGTATATCTGCATGATGGCAGTGGACCTACACCCCTTCGACCACCTACGGATTTTTGGACATCCCTGCAGGATTCATGGCATCATTTCCCTCTAGTACTACTGCAGGCATTGGTCGAGGTCATGCATCATTTCCTTCTAGCACTACTTCAGGCATTGGTCGAATCCATTCATAATATCCCTCTACCACTACTTCAGGCATTAGGCGAGTCAATGTCAAGTCGTGTTGCGGTTCTTCTGCATGCTGGCCGTGCCCTACACGCCCTCGCAATCCTACGAATTTATGGACAGCCCTGCAGGATTCCTTACATCATTTCCCCCTAGCACTACTTCAGGTATTGGTCAAGTCCATGCATTATTTCCCTCTACCACAACTTCAGGCATTAGTCGAGTCCATGTCAAGTCGTGTTCATGTACATCTCCGTGTTAGCTGTGGCCCTACACCCCCTCACACTCCTTCGGACTTATGGACAGCTCTGCAGGATTCATGGCATCATTTCCATCTAGCACTACTTCAGGCATTATTCGGGTCAGTGTCAAGTCGTGGTTCGGTACTTCTGTGTGCTGGCCGTGACGTTACACCTCCTCGCACTCCTACGGATTTATTTACAGCCCTGCAGGACTCATGGCATCATTTCCCACTAGCATTACTTCAGGCATTGGTCGAGTCCATACATCATTTCCCTCTAGACCTACTTCAGGCATTTGTCGAGTCCATGCATCATTCCCCTCTAGCAGTAATTCAGGCATTAGCCGAGTCCATGTGAAGTCGTGTTGCGGTACTTGTGCCTGCTGGCTGTGTCCCTACACCCCCTTGCACTCCTACAGATTTATGGACAGCCCTGCAGGATTCGTGGCATCATTTCCCTCTAGCACTACTTAAGGCATTGGTCGGGCATCATTTCCCTCTAGCACTACTTAAGGCATTGGTCGAGTCCATGCATCTTTTGCCTCCATCACTACTTCAGGAATTGGTCGATTCCATGCATCATTTCCCTCTAGCACGACTTCAGGCATTAGTCGAGTCCATTTGAAGTGGTGTTGCGCTACTTCTGCGTGCTGGCCGTAGCCTTACATCCTCTCCATCTCCTACGGATTTATGGACAGCCCAACTGGATTCATGGCATCATTTGCCTCTACCACTACTTCAGGTATTGGTCGAGTCCATGCATCATTTCCCTCTAGCACTACTTCAGGCATTAGTCGACTCCATGTCAAGTCGTGTTGTGGTACATCTCCTTTGTTAGCTGTGGCCCTACACCCCCGAACACTCCTACGGATTTATGGACAGCTCTGCATTATTCATGGAATCATTTCCCTCTAGCACTACTTCAGGCATTAGTTGACTCCATGTGAAGTCGTTTTGCGATACTTCTGCATGCTGTCCATGGCCCTACACCCCCTCGCGGTCCTACGAATTTATGGACAGCCCTACTGGATCATGGCATCATTTACCTCTAGCACCACTACAGGCACTGGTCGAGTCCATGCATCATTTCCCTCTAGCACTGCTTCAGGCATTGGTCGAGTCTATGCATCATTTCCCTGCAGCAATACTTCAGCCATTGGTCGAGTCCATGCATCAATTCACTCTAGCACTACCTCGGGCATTAGTGGAGTCAATGTGATGTCGTGTTGCGTCACTTCCGCGTTCTGGCCAAAGCCTTTCACCCCCTCGCACTCCTATGGATTTATGGACAGCGCTGCAGGATTCATGGCATCATTTCCCTCTAGCACAACTGCAGGCATTGCTCAAGTCCATGCAACATTGCCCTCTAGCACTACTTCAGGCATTAGTCGAGTCCATGTGAAGTCGTGTTGCGGTACTTCTGCTTGCTGGCCAAGGCCCTACACCCCCTCGCAGTTCTATGAAATTATGGACAGCCGTACTAGATTCATTGCATCATTTCCCTCTAACGCTAATTCAGGCATTGGTTGAGATCGTGCATCATTTCCCTCTAGCACTACTTCAGTCATTAGTCGAGTCCAAGAATTATTTCCCTCTAGCACTACTTCAGGCATTAGTCGAGTTCGTGTCAAGTCGTGTTGTGGTACTTCTGCGTGCTGGCTGTGGCCCTACACCCCCTCGCACTCCTGCGGATTTATGGATAGCCCTGCAGGATTCATGGCATCATTTCCCTCTAGGACTACTTCAGGCATTGGTCGAGTCCATGCATCATTTCCCTCTAGCACTACTTCCAGCATTGGTCGAGTCCATGCACCATTTCCCTCTAGCACTACTTCAGGCATTAGTCGAGACCATGTGAAGTCATGTTGCGGTATGTCTTCGTGTTGGCCGTGGCCCTACACCCCCTCACATTCCTACGAATTTAGGGGCACAACTGTAGGATTCAAGTAATCATTTCCCTGTAGCACTACTTCAGGAATTGGTCGAGTCCATGTATCATTTCCCTGCAGCACTACTTCTGGCAATGGTCGAGTCCATGCATCAATTCACTATAGCACTACTTCGGGCATTAGTGGAGTCAATGCGATGTCGTGTTGCGGCACTTCTGCTTTCTGGCCAAAGCCTTTCACCCCCTCGCACTCCTATGGATTTATGGACAGCGCTGCAGGATTCATGGCATCACTTCCCTCTAGCACAACTGCAGGCATTAGTCGAGTCAATGTCAAGTCATGTTGCGGTACTTCGGCGTGCTGGCCGTGGCCCTACAACCGCCCTCTTTACAATGGATTTATGGACAGCCCTGCAATATTCATGATATCATTTCCCTCTAGCACTACTTCAGGCATTGGTCAAGTCCATGCATCATTTCCCTCTAGCACTACTTCGGGCATTAGTCGAGTCCATGTGAATTCGTGTAGTGGTACTTCTCCGTGCTGGCTGTGGCCCTACACCTCCTCGCACTCGTACGGATTTATAACAGTTCTGCATGATTCATGGCATCATTTCCCTCTAGCACTACCTCATACATTGGACAAGTCCATGCTTCATTTCCCTCTAGCACTACTTCAGGCTTTAGTCGAGTCCATGTGAAATCGTGTTGCGATACTTCTGCTTGCTCTCTGTAGCCCTACACCCCCTCGCACTCCTACGGATTTATGGACAGCCATGCAGGATTAATGGCATCATTTCCCTCTAGCACTACTTCAGGCATTGGTCGAGTATATGCATCATTTCCCTCTAGCACTACTTCAGGCATTGGTGGAGTCCATGCATCATTTCCCTATAGCACTTCTTAAAGCATTAGTCGAGTGAATGTCAAGTTGTGTTGCGATACTTCTTTGTGCTGGCCGTGGCCCTACACCCCCTCACACTCGTATCGATTTATGGACAGCCCTGAGGTATTCATGGCATCATTTCCCTCTAGATCTACTTCAGACATTGGTCAAGTCCATGCATCATAATCCCTCTAGCACTACTTCAGGCATTATTCAACTCCATTTCAAGTCGTGTAGCGGTACTACTGCGTTATGGCAGTGGCCCTACACCCTCTCGCTCTCCTAGAGATCTATGGACTGCCCTGTAGGATTCATGGCATCATTTCCCTCTAGCACTTCTTCAGTAATTGGTCGTGTCTATGCATCATTTCGCTCTAGTACAAATTCAGGCATTAGTCGCGTCCATGTCAAGTCGTGTTGGGGTATATCTGCATGATGGCAGTGGACCTACACCCCTTCGACCACCTACGGATTTTTGGACATCCCTGCAGGATTCATGGCATCTTTTCCCTCTAGTACTACTGCAGGCATTGGTCGAGGTCATGCATCATTTCCTTCTAGCACTACTTCAGGCATTGGTCGAATCCATTCATAATATCCCTCTACCACTACTTCAGGCATTAGGCGAGTCAATGTCAAGTCGTGTTGCGGTTCTTCTGCATGCTGGCCGTGGCCCTACACCCCCTCACACTCCTACCGATTTATGGACAGCCCTGCAGGATTCATGGCATCATTTCCCTCTAACTCTACTTCTGGCATTGGTCAAGTCCATGCATCATTTCCCTCCAGCACTACTTGAGACTTTGATCGAGTCCATGCATTATTTCCCTCTACCACTACTTCAGGCATTAGTCGACTCTATTTCAAGTCGTGTTGCGGTACATTTGCGTTATGGCTGTGGCCCTGCAACCCCTCGCACTCCTACGGATTTATGGACAGCCCTGCAGGATTCATGGCATCATTTCCCTCTACCACTACTGCAGGCATTGGTCAAGTCCATGTATCATTTCCCTCTAGCACTACTTCAGGCATTGGACGAGTCCATGTATCATTTCCCTCTAGCACTACTTCAGGCATTGGTCGAGTCCATGCATCATTTCCCTCTAGCGCTACTTCAGGCATTGGTTGTGTCCAAGCATTATTTTCCTCTAGCACTACTTCAGGCATTAGTCGAGTTCATGTGAAGTCGTGTTGCGGTACTTCTGCGTGCTGGCCGTGGCCCTACACCCCCTCGCACTCCTACGGATTTATGGGCAGCCCTGCAGGATCCACGGAATCGTTACCATCTAGCACTGCCTCAGGCATTGGTCGACTCCATTCATCTTTTCCCTCTAGCACTACTTCAGGAATTAGTCGAGTCCATGTGAAGTCGTGTTGCGGTACTTTTGCGTGCTGGCCGTGGCCCTACACCCCTTGCACTCCTACGGATTTACGGACAGCTCTGCAGGATTCATGGCATCATTTCCCTCTAGCACTACTTCAGGCATTGTTCGAGTCCATGCATCATTTCCCTCTAGCACTACTTCAGGCATTGGTCGAGTTCATGCATCATTTCCCTATAGCTATACTTCAGGCATTAGTCGAGTCCATGTGAAGTCGTGTTGCGGTACTTCTGCGTGCTGGCCATGGCCCTACATCTCCTCGCACTCCTACGGATTTATGGACAGCCCTACAGGTTTTATGGCACCATTTCCATCTAGCACTCGTTCAGACATTGGTCGAGTCCATGCATCATTTCTCTCTAGCACTACTACAGGGATTAGTCAATTCCATGTGAAGTCGTGTTGCGGTACTGCGTGCTGGCCGCGGCCCTACATCCCCTCGCACTCCTACGGATTTACGGACAGACCTGCAGGATTCATGGCATCATTTTCCTCTAGCACTACTTCAGGCTATGGTCGAGTCCATGCATCATTTCCCTCTAGCTCTACTTCAGGCATTAGTCGAGTCCAAGTGAAGTCGTATTGCGGTACTTGTTCGTGCTGGCCGAGGCCCTACACCCCCTCGTCTTCTATGGATTTATGGGCAGCCCTGCATGATTCATGGCACCATTTCCCTCTAGCTCTACTTCAGGCATTGGTCAAGTCCATGCATCATTTCCCTCTAGCACTACTTCAGGCATAAATCGAGTGCATGTGAAGTCGTATTGTTGTACTTCTGCATGGTGGCTGTGGCCCTACACCCCCTCGCTCTCCTACGGATTTATGGACTGTCCTGCAGGATTGATGGCATCAATTCCCTCTAGTACTACTTGAGGCATTGGTCGATTCCATGCATCATTTCCCTCTAGCGCTACTTCAGGCATTCGTTGAGTCCAAGCATTATTTCCCTCTAGCACTACTTCTGGCATTAGTCGAGTCCATGTGAAGTCGTGTTGCGACACTTCTGCGTGCTGACTGTGGCCCTACACCCCCTCGGTCTCCTACCGATTTATGGACAGCTCTGCAGGATTCATGGCATCATTTCCCTCTAGCACTACATCTGGCATTGGTCGAGCCGTGCATCATTTCCTTCTGGTACTACTTCAGGCGTTAGTCGCGTCGATGTCAAGTCGTGTTGCGTTACATCTGCATGCTGGCTGTGGCCCTACACCCCCTCGCACTCCTACGGATTTATGGACAGCCCTGAAGGATTCATGGCATCATTTCCCTCTAGCACTACTTCAGGCATTGGTCGACTCCATGCATCATTTCCCTCTAGCACTACTTCCGGCTTTAGTCGAGTCTATGTCAAGTCGTGTTGCGGGATTTCTTCATCCTGGCCAGGGCCCTACACCCTCTCGCACTCCTATGTATTTATGGACAGCCCCGCAGGATTCTTGGCATCATTTCCCTCTAGCACTACTTCAGGCATTGGTCGAGTCCATGCATCATTACCCTCTAGCACTATTTCAGGCATTAGTCGATTCCAGGTCAAGTCGTGTTGCGTTATTTCTGTGTTCTGGCCATGGCTCTACACCCTCTCGCACTCCTACGGATTTATGGATAGCCGTGCAGGAATCATGGCATCATTTCCCTCTAGCACTACTTCAGGCATTAGTCGAGTCCATGTGAAGTCGCGTTGCGGTACTTCTGTGTGCTGTCCGTGGCCCTAGATCCCCTCGCACTCCTACGGATTTATGGACAGCCCTGCAGGAATCATAGCATCATTTCCATCTAGCACTACTTCAGGCTTTTGTCGAGTTCATGCATCATTTCCCTCTAGCTCTACTTCAGCCTTAACTCGATTCCATCTCAAGTCGTGTTGCGGTACTTCTGCGTTCTGGCCGTGGCCCTACACCCCCGCGCACACCTACGGAATTTTGGACAGCCGTGCAGGATTAATGGCATCATTTCCCTCTAGCACTACATCTGGCATTGTTGGTCGAGTCCATGCATCATTTCCTTCTAGTACTACTTCAGGCATTAGTCGCGTCCATGTCTAGTCGTGTTGCGGTACTTCTGCGTGCTGGCCGTGGCCCTACACCCCTCGACCTCCTACGGATTTATGGACAGCCCTGCAGGATTCATGGAAACATTTTCGTCTAGCACTACTTCAGGCATTGGTCGAGTCCATGCATCATTTCTCTCTAGTACTACTTCAGGGATTAGTCGAGTCCATGTGAAGTCGTGTTGCGGTACTTCTGCGTGCTGGCCGTGGCCCTACACCCCCTTGTACTCCTACGGAATTATGGACAGCCCTGCGGGATTCATGGTCCTACACGATGTAGGCAGTGTAGTGTAATAAATATGTTATGTACTGAATCGACTGTGAGTAAGGTAAGTGGCGAAGACGTTTTCTGAGAGGCTCTATGATAATTATATCGTTGACTCGGAATATTACTCTCTGTGTTGTTTACTCGTAACTGAGGGTAATTAGAGTTTTCTTTTCGTTTCTTTTGATGTTATGTGGAGAATTGTACAAGAGACACAATAAACTGTTATTATTTTTTGAGAACAAAGGTGAGCGTCACTATCTTTATTAGTATGTTAGGAAGTATTGAAATAGCAGAATTGTTTCAGATTGAATGCGACGTGTACGGGAAGAGACGTGGACAACAGCACTCGATCCTGCAATCTCATATATGAATAGTCGCTAAAAATATCCAGCCGTCTCTCCCAAGACTCTTCATACGCGCAACATACAATAATTCTTTTAACAGCACTATCAGAGACAATTTTATCACGTTGTTACGACCTTTTACTGCGAACATAATACATTGACAACAGACAAACATAAATAGACAAACACATAAAAGAATTTACTGGTGCAGGCGTACCAGTTTCTTTGGCTCTTCATTGTATTTCACAAACGCTGTTTAATTCATTTGCGTGAGTTATGTGTGCGGAAAGAAGCGTATTAGTAATATACAGATATATAACTACATAATAATTCGAATGAAGGCGTTACTTACAGTCAGTTGTCCGATCTGAACCGTTCCGTACCTGCATACGACGATTTTCGACAAGTTTGTGCATTACGTCTGTTATTCCATGTGAGGCGGAGCAATACACAGAGCTACTATAAATGATTCACACGTTTTAAAAAGTTCTATATCTTCCAAAGTATTGCGTACATGTACAAATATGGCTGATGCATGAATTGAGTCGTATACTCACCGATACTGCGTTGTGCCCTCCAGTTGCCGTGCAGAGTGCAGTGGTTTAACAAATAGCGACAAAGCAAGTAAAGGACTTTTGTGTGTTGGAAGGTTTATCTCTTACAACAGCGCAGTTTGCATTCAGAAGGAATTGTGGGAAAGAACCGCATAGCAAACAGAACTTCGTGCGTTGCTATCGAAGCTTAGGTACACTAGTTAGCTGTACAAACAGAGAAGTACAAGTCGACCAAGTGTTCCAGATGCGTCCCTGGAGAGGATGAGGGGAAGTTTCGATGCGGTGCAAAAAGTCAGCGGTTCGCGTAGGCCACGAACTTTGAATAGCATAGCAAACTGTGCAGACCTGGGAAGCCATTATCGAGGAAACCTCGAACTTCCGTGAAGAAATGAGGTGGTGCACCGTCTTTCTGATAGTAAACCATCTCATCTCGGCCACCTTCATCGGTCTGTGTAGTTAAAAAGTTTTCAGGCTTATCCAGATACACAACAGCAGTGACAGTTTTCTCCATGAACAAGAAAGAGCCGTACACTTCCAATTTGCTAAGAGTACAAAACACGTTACCTTTGGGGCTGTCACGAACATGTTCCAGGGTTGCATGTGGATTTTCGCTGCCTACTGATATGAATGTCGACACATCACTGAAGATTATTGCGTTCAGGAATGCCTAGTCCTTCTCTATCGAATGCAACATTTCGGTACAGAATTTCCCACGAGCAACTTTATCTGCATCACTAATGTGTAGTTTTAAGTGTAAACCACAACGCAGTATTCGCCAAACAGTCTTTTGTGGAATGCATGTCTCTCGAGACTCACTTCTCCTTGATTTTTGTGGACGGTTCAAATGGCTCTGAGCACTATGGGACTTAACATCTGAGGTCATCAGTCCCCTAGACTTAGAACTACTTAAACCTAACTAACCTGAGGACATCACACCCATCCACGCCGCTAGCAGGATTGGAACCTGCGGCCATAGCAGCAGCGCGGTTCTGGACTGAAGCGCCCAGAACAGCTCGGCCACAGCGGCCGTCGATTTTTGTGGACTGCGAGCAAAGCTGTCCCTAACCTGTTCAACGTAATTGTCAACACGCGGCCGACCTGACGATTTATCATATTGCAGTGAACAACCCGCCTCACCAATTTCTTGTGCCAAAAGCAAACTGTGGGCCTGCGTGGTTGCTACAAAATGACACATCTACCGATTCGGTAAGTTATCTCAATAAATTTCTAAGTCATTACAAAATTTTAAAGTCCTTTTTGACTCGCTCTGTACTTTGGAAAACATAGAGCTTTGAAAACGGATGAATCATTATTGTACAGCGCCCGTAGGGAATTTGACGGAAGTTTTCTCGCCGCATGCAATGAGTGATGACCGTATATAGAACGCTTTTGCACGCTGAGAGTGTAATACTCCTAACGTGAATCAGCAAAGCCGTTGTCAACTGATCTAATAAATTATATCTAATAAACAGTATAGTCAGGTTATTACAGAAGTTATTGTTTCGAGAATAATTGCAACTGTAATTAAGAATCAATGTACTGGAAACATCCATGTATTTTTGGTTATATAGTCATACATTGATGCTATCGTGCGATAAATTGCGTGGAAATTGACATCCATGTATTTTTTTCAGTGGCCATCATTTCTAACCAAAAGCGCCCTCAGCTACAAATCATAAGGTGGCTGGCGAAGTAGATATGTAGATGTACATGACCTCGCATTTATGAACTATAAAGAGTGCAGTAAGTGTTTAGTTCAACAATTACAAATAGCATCTAAATCTTACATAGATTTATAATTTTCTTATTATATACACTATGTGAGTAAAAAGTATCCTGTCATCCCCAAAAACATATACTTTTCATATTAGGTGCAGTGTCATGTCACCTACTGCCACGTACTCCATATCAGCGACCTCAGTAGTCATTAGACATCGTGAGAGAGCAGAATGGGGTGCTCCGCGGAACTCACGGACTTCGAACGTAGTCAGCTGATTGGGCGTCACTTGTGTCATACGTCTGTACGCGAGATTTCCTCACTCTCAAACATCCCTAGGTCCACTGTTTCCGATGTGACAGTGAAGTGGAAATGTGAAGGGACACGTACAGCACAAAAGCGTACAGGTTCACCTCGTCTGTTGATTGACAGAGACTGCCGACAGTTGAAGAGGGTCGTAATGTCTAATAGGCAGACATCTATCCAGACCATCACGCAGGAATTCCAAACTGCGTCAGGATCCACTGCAAGTACTATGACAGTTCGGCGGGAGGTGAGAAAACTTGGATTTCATGGTCGGGCGGCTGCTCATAAGCAACACATCACGCCGGTGAATGCCAAACGACGCTTCGCTTGGTTTAAGGAGCGTAAACATTGGACGATTGAACAGTGGAAAAACGGTGAGTGGAGTGACGAATCACGGTACACAATCTGGAGATCCGATGGCAGAGTGTGGGTATGGCGAAAGCCCGTGAACTTCGTCTGCGAGCGTGTGTAGTGTCAACAGTAAAATTCGGAGGCGGTGGTGTCTTGGTGTGGTTGTGTTTTTCATGGAGGGGGCTTGCACCCCTTGCTGTTTTGCGTGCCACTATCATAGCACAGGCCTACATTGATGTTTTAAGCACCTTCTAGCTTCGCCTTGTTGAAGAGCAATTCGGGGATGGCGATTGCATCTTTCAACACGACAGAGCACCTGTTCATAATGCACGGCCTGTGGCGGAGTGGTTACACGACAATGACATCCCTGTAATGTACTGGCCTGCACAGAGTCCTGACCTGACTCCAATAGAACACCTTTGGGATGTTTTGTAACGTCGACTTCGTGCCAGGCCTCACCGACCGACGTCGATACCTCTCCGCAGTGAAGCACTCCGAAAAGAATGGGCTGCCATTCCCCAAGAAACCTTACAGCACCTGACTGAAAGTATGCCTGTAAGAGTGGAAGCTATCATCAAGGCTAAGGGTGGGCCAACACCATATTGAATTACAGTATTACGATGGAGGGCACCACAAACTTGTAAGTCATTTTCAGCAAGGTGTCCGGATACTTTTGATCACATATTGTATTTTAGCCTTAGGTTAAAGAGATGGTACTATTGGTTGTTAAAACATCGAAAATCGTACCATTTGTGCGACCTGAGGGTGAAATACGAATGTTACTCAATTCAGAGCCTTATAAGTGCAATAAAATTACTAAAAGTAGTGCTATCGACGTGATCGTTGACAGGAAATACCGGTGAGATTCGATAAATGGTCGTTGGCAACCTGTTGTTGCATCATGGGTAAGGAAGCTGAATCAGTACGAAGATGGCCACCCCACTGTCGACTTGCAACGCTTTGGAGCAGCGATCTATCACACTTTTTTGAGCAGTGAAGCTGTTCAAACGGTAGAAATGCATCGCAGGATGAAAGCGAAGTACGGCGATTTGTGTGTGTCCTGCAACAAGTGTACAAGTGATCCAGAAAGTTAAAAGGAGGCTAAGCCCGCGCCATCCACACCGCGCAGTGACGAAAGAAAACAGTGACTCATTGAAAGAGTTTGTCAAGGAACTCAGGCTATTTATTGTAAACGAAACAGCCACTATTTTGGATATTAATGTTGGTTCGACACAAAAAAATTGTTCATGGGTTGCTGCGATTCAGTAAAGTGTTCGAAAGACAAGTGTTACTTCATCTGACTGCTGAACTGACAGATCGTCTCTTCGATGCCCGTGAGGAACGTTTAAATCGTTTCCATGACGAAGGTAATGGATTGATGGACATATTTGTTACAGTAGATGAAACGTGGGTGCACTATCACCAACCTGAAACGATAGAACAATGAATGGGGCCATAGTTCTTCGCATAAGCAAAAAAATTCCGCAGGGAACCATATAGAGAGAGAGCCATTCGAATCCTTTTTTGGGGTGGAAAAAGGGATATCTGAACATTCGTTACATGAAAAAGTGATTAACAGTGACCAGTTATTTATACTCAAATCTGATACGAAAACACTTTCACCTTGTAATAGGAAGTGGACGACGAGGACTGCTGACTCCATGTATTTTGTTGTAAAATGACACTGGAAGTCCCCATACCACGGTGCATTATACTCAAGGTTGTTGTTAATTTAACCCAACCAAAACTACACATGTGGTTAAAAATAAAACATTTAAAAAATCCTCCAAAAGTCAATAAAAACCAACTATATATAATTATAAAAATTTAATTAACATACAGAATGTTAAATCATTAGACTTATACAGTTTAAAAGAGCCATCATATTTACTGGCCGCAACTACACTGACTGACAAAAATCGCAGCACCAAGGAGGTTCGTGCGACATAAACGAAAGTTGGTAGGCGCGATTCTACATCTGGAAGATGATGTCTATTCATGTTTCGCGCCAGTCGTATAAGAGTGGCGCAAGTGGCGCCACTGTAATGATGCAAATCTGGTTTGCAGGTTTACTTTAAGTACATACTGTAACGGTCGTGGCCATTAGTTAACTTTGAGACTGGACTTCGTGTGTTGTTATTAGTCGAGAAGACCTTAAAGGCGACAAAGGTGCCATTACCAGCAACTCAAAGAGTTTGAATGGAGTCGTGTAACAGGGTTACTAGAGGCTGAAAGTTCCTTATGCAATGCTGCAAAAATACTTGGCAGGAATGTAGCCACAGTACATGATTGCTGGGAGCGGTGGTCACGTGAGAATGCGGTCGCAAGAAGACCCGGATCCGGCGCTACCGAGAGGGAACACCATCCTGTTCCACAGATCGGCCTGGCGCATCGTGCTGCATCTGGAGCAGCAATATGAGCAGCAGTTGGCGCCACAGTAACACAAAGAACTGTTGCAAATCGGTTACTTCTAGGACAGCTCCGAGCTAGACGTCCTGTAGCGCGCATTCCACTGACCCCATACCAACGCCATTTTTTGCGACTTAGGTAGTGTCAAGCGAGAGCTCATTGGGGGGGGGGGGGGCACGGTGGATGCCTGTAGCGTCTTCTGATGAAAGCTGGTTCTGCCTCATTGCCAGTGTGTCGATTAGAAGGAAGCCAGTTAAAGGCCTGCAACCAACCTGTGTGCGTGCTTGACACACTGGACTTACAGCTGGAGTTATGGTCTGGGGTGCCATTTTGTATAACAGCAGGAGTACTCTCGGGGGTATCCCACGCACCCTGACTGCCAATTTGTAGGTCATTATGTTGATCTGAACTGCTGGTCTGAGATCCATGAATAGCATTCCAGGAGTTGCCGGCCAGCAGAATAACTCTCGTCCACATATCGCTGATGTAACCTAACATGTTCTACAGAGTGTGGACATGTCAACTTGGCCTGCTCGACCACCAGATCTGTCTCCAATCGAGCACACATGGGACATCATCGGACGACAACTTCAGCGTCACGCACAAACAGCATTAACCGTCCCTGTATTGACCGGCCAAGTGCAACAGACATGGAGCTCCATCACAAAAACTGACATCTGGCACCTGTAAAACACAATCCAGGCACGTTTGCGTGGTTGCATTCAGAATTCTGGCACTTAAATTGGTTATTAATGTACCAGCATTTCACATTTGCAACGGTGTATCTCGCCCTCACATTAATATGTGATCTTGCAATCAATTAAATACGTTGCCTAGACAAATGATTCCCGAAACTTCATTACTCTGCATCAATTATTTTTTGATGCGATTTTTTTCCTCCAGTGAATTTATTTTATTAATACTGTGGTTTAACTTTTCGTGACCAAAAGAAACACGGCTAAATCACATTTATACTTCCAGAAAAGAATTGACTTTATGTAGAATCGTAATGACTGAAATGTACAAATTACTACTTTTTTGAAAGAAAAGTTTCTGTTGCAAAATTGTTATTATTATTATTTACTGCCATTCGGAAGCATGCAGAAATTCATAGATCTTAACTAATTTCTCAGTCCTTTTCTCTCCCAAACTATTCCTTAATTTTCTCTCCCAAACTATTCCTTAATTCTGACGAAACAAGCCCTTGGGTGGAGAAGATTCTCTCAATGGATGCAGTAATGGCAGGGCAACAAAAGAGCCACTAACAAAGTAACTGTAACGATGAGTTAGTTTTTTGAATGAGTGAATCATAGTATTTGAAACTGTACTATATAATCGTCAATAGGAAAGAAATTAAAAACATTAATAAAACCTATGAAACCCAATTTTACCCACTAAGTTGTTTTTTTTTTAAATACCAGGGTGTTTCCAACTCAAATTACACATGATGAGTATTTCATCAAAGACGATATATCTGTAATTTTTATGTATTATATAACTTTAATTTATTATTATTTCTCGTTCGATCTGCCAGATACATTTTACAAAGAACAGATAAGATTAATATAAATCACAATATGGAACTTACAATGTGGAAACAAATTATATCGGTTATTACATTACAGTTATGTCAGGGGAACTACATTATTACATTAAATGGAACAAAAATCACATAAATTGAAGACAATTAATTACACAGTGACATTAAGATTATGGAGCCATTTCCTGGCTTTGTCCGTTAACTTGTGGAGCGAAATCAGAGAGCCGTCTCTGAAACCATGAATGTTACAAACCAGAAGATGGTCCATTGTTTGTACCTCGCCACAGTCACAACCCGAATCGTCTGTATAGCCCCATTTGGTTGTTTGCTGTCTGTATCGTCCAACTCCCGTGCGAAGCCTGTTTATAGCCGACCAGTGTTTCCTGTTGAGATTGAAGCCTTCAACCCTTTTGGTTCTGACGTGGATTAGGTGATGGTTTTCCACGACGCCTCTTCTCAGACCCTGCCATGCATTCTTCGATTCGGCATCGAGATCCTCTGTGCCCAATGTACTGCTGCAGACGATAGGTTTCCTGGACTTGAGTCTCGTGGGTCCTCCCATGTCGGCATGTATGGGTAGCCTTGGGTTTGCTTCAATTTTTTCTACTATGTCCTGGGTTGCTTTTTCTCTACGTATGGAAGCAGGATGATAATAAATTATTAAACTTTTCATTTGAGTCACCACCACATCATGCTTAGCAAGTCAATATTGCTTTCAACTATACTGCAAGGATCATCTCAGGATGCTTGAAGCCGACACCAGTTCAGAAATTGTGTTCGGTTGTTGGAATAGCCCCACCCAATATCTGGAGGGCCACTGCTGCAGACAATGAGAGAACAAAGCAGGAAAATGACCGTCGACATCCTCTGTATGATCATCAGGCAGCAAGTTCCCGCCTTTAACCCCGCAAGTTTTTTCCCTGCTAGGACCGCGCCACTGGAGAGAGCACCAGAGGCAATTCGTCTTGCAACATGGAAGAGCTCACTGCCCGTAGGAGTCTCGACAAAAGAAGGTCCCTCAACCGCCTAAGAGTGGGCGTCCTCCCATGCAAGACCAACCTGAAGAAATGGGGAATCCTTCCAGCGAGCGCTGACACCTTTTGCGACTGCGGGGCTGAAGAAGATTCAGGTCATCTACTTGTATGCCCAGTCCTGGACAACCCGTGCACAGTACAAGATGTTTACGAAGGAAATGACAAAGCTATCGCAGCTGCTACTTTTTTGGAAATGCAGACCGGACATGGAAATGAATGAATAACCGTCACTTCTGTAACAAAAACTATCCAAGACTTTTGAGGGACATTACTTAATTACGATGCGAAAAACGCTGCTAAGTCAGATCACTATATTTGTTACAATAGGCCTAGCCATCGTCAGCTTATCTATTATTAAATGATTCAGAATTTTGCTACAATATTTCTTACATTATATTAATTATTAACTACAAAACATTACTATAAAATTTGTTACATACGTCAGGTGGGTTGACATCAGTCTGTTATCGTGGTTCTGTCGTCTGTTCCAGTTGCACGCCATTAGTGTTCTTGGAGTAATAACGGTTTGTTACACTAGAAATGACTTGTTAAATGATATAATTTTCACATTGTCTCCCTTTCCGGTAGAGCAATAACTTTATGAGTGCTTATTTGACAGATGTACCAACGTTACTGTATGGTTACAGTAAGTGTTGTTTATTGAGTTGTAATTTCGGTAAACTTTGCTAATGGTATCGTCTGTGGTCTTGCGTAATGTCTGGTTGCATCGTAATATTTTGTGTCTTTATCCCTTTTTTAATTATAATTTCAATAAAGTTTTCGATGTATTTTTTGTGTTTTAGATCGATTTACTCATTAAGTAGTTTTAGTGGATAGTTGAGTGTAGGTAAATAGATTTCCATCTCTTCCAAAAAGTTCATTAGTGGTCTTTTGGACTTTAGGTGTAGAATATGGGTAGCTTGTTCTAAATTATCTGCTGTGCGTTGTTCGGTTTTTAAGAGGTGGATAAAAGTAGATGGATTGTTGTCGCTGTACCTAACGTGTGGTAACGTTCTTTTAAAAATTATAACTTTGGTTCCTCTGCACATAATAAGTAAGTTAAATTGTCTTACCTCTAAAGCAGCAACGATGGAACGCGATATATTCTGGTCTCTCACAAAAAATAAGTTAGTTACAGGCTCAGCGATGTGCAGTGCTGGCCATAATTCTTTGAAATGCTCAAGAAATTGTTTTGGCCGATAAATGAAAACATTTATGAAAAATCTAACTTCTTTGAAAAACATATGACCTGGATAGGGAGGCGGTACTGATTGTGGTGAATTACTAACAGTGATTTTGTTTATTAGCAAAATTATATTGCAAGTTAAGTTTGACTTCTCAAAAACATCTACAACTGAAGTTACATTGCTTAGAATAATATATCATACTTACTAACTGATTCACAAACAGTGAGATTTATACAGCAAATATTATCTATACCCACTAATCCAGTATAAATGCAAGTCATAAGATTACATACAGTTCTGTTAACAAATCTTACGAGCATTACAAAAGTGAAATATCTAACTAGCCTTTCTTATCAAGTCAGTTTACGTACATTCTGGAGTAGCTTAACAATTGATAATTATCAGCCAACTCATCTATACTAACTCGCTGGCAAAACGAAAATCATAATTATTTAACATCTTTACCTTGCTTGCATGAAGACTTCTGCTCAGATGTTCTCGTAATTCCTACATTAATCTAACAATTGGTGGCTTCACACAGCACACCACAAAAACTGCCTACTCCAATGTCTTTCGCTCACAGACAGCAATCTGCAACTGTGCTCCAAACGTTCTCTTACTGCAACACTATAACAATCTCAGACTAGAAGCAGTATCTCTGAGTCTGTGCTCTTACACACAGCGACATAAGATCTATCAAAGACATACGTCGTTTATAAAATCATATTCGGGTGCCACATACAAATGTGCCCCAATAAACTCCTATCAATGAACATGCACAAAACAAAAAGAAATGGACTTTATGATGCAGTCACTTCAACAAGCTCATCGGATTCAGCTACAGCTCTTCCTTTCCCTTGCCCCGTCCTATACTATTATCTCGACGATTAGGATTGTATACTGATTTTACCTTATATGATTTTACTTGTCAGCAACCTTGTTTATGAGACAATTTACTCATAATACAACCAGATTATGAATTATACTTGTGCACCTGAGCACTATCAATTCTTTCAAGTTTAATGATGTTATAGAGTTAGATAAATTTACCAGACATTTGTTGTACAAGGTACTTCCAAATATGTCTCAAATTTTTAAACCCCACTGGAGGGTTGTGAAAGGAGTCTGCTGGGGCACATTTGTGTGTGGCCCCCGAATATGATTTTATAAACGACGTATGTCTTTGACAGGCTGTATATTGCTGACTTTGTAAGACCGCAGACACAGAGATACTGCTTCTGGTCTGAAATTATTGTAGTGTTGGAGTAAGAGAGCACTGGGCACACAGTTGTAGGAGCTCTCTGTGAGCGAAAGACGTTGGAGTAGGCAGTTTTTGTGGTGTGCTGTGTGAAGCCACCAAGTGTTAGATTAATGTAGGTATTTCGATATTGTTGAACATGGAAGCAGAAGTCTTCATGAAAGCAAGGTAAAGATGTTAAATAATTATGATTTTTTTGTTTTGCCAGTGCTTTAGTATAGATGAGTCGGCTGATAAATTGTAATTGTTGAGTAACCTCAGAATGTACCTAAACCGTTTTGGTAAAAAGGCTAGTTAGATATTTCACTTTTGTAATGTTTTTAAGATTTGTTAACAGAGGTATATGTAATTGATGATTTGCGTTTATACTGGATTAGTGAGTTTAGTTAATACTTGCTGTTTGAATATCATTGTTTGAGAATCAATTGTGAGTAATGTAACTTCAATTGTCAGATGTTTTCGAAAAGACAAACTTAACTTGCAATATAATTTTGCTAAAAGAAAGACTCAATGTTAGTAATTCACCACAATCAGTACCGCCTACCGGTCCAGGTCATATATTTTTCAAAGAAGTTGGGTTTTCTTAAATGTTCTCATTTATCAGCCAAAAGAATTCCATGTGCATTTCAAAGTCTTATGGGCAGCATTGCACACTGCTGTGCCTGTAGCCAGCATTTATTATTTTTTTTTTATGAGAGACCAGAATATATCGCGTTACTCCGTTGCTGCTTTGGAGGTAAGAGAAGTTAATGTACTTGTTATGTGCACAGGGGCCAAAGCTATCAGTACTGAACAGGGCCAGAGGATTTAGTGCCTAAGGGTCTGAATGTATTTAGAAGGGACTGAGTTTCTTTATTGGTGTTGGGAATTGCATTGCCCAATCGGTTCGTATAAAATTTTGCTAACAATAACACAGAGGGAGCACACCACTTGCACTTACAACATCCCACACGACATTTTGTGTTTTGTATCCATTCCACAGTACATACATTCATTCAACGTGATAGTAAATTTTTCATTTTTCAAAGAACGTTGTACTTGGCAACAGCTCTCCCACTCCTTCTCTTTGAGAAATCTTTGATATTAAAATAATCAGGAGTATATATTCTGTTCTCTCAACCATTATGTAGCGATAATAGTAGTTTTTTTTGGCGCAATGCGGTTTACTAACTTATACAAAAATTTTCCAGCGTTCATCGGCATTCTTATTCTCCGCCTTGTTTTCTTTTATTGATTTGGTTGTTCAACATTTTTTGTCTTTGGATTGGCATCCTGGATGTGATTTACGATGTCGCGCAAAAATGTTAAAGGTCCTGCGCGTAATCTCACAATCAAAGATACCGAAATGGACGATCCTCCGATTTTTGACAGAAATATTGAGAATGATAGTGACCACTCTGCGGTGTAACAGTTGCAAGGCACCCCACTAATTTGAGTAGAAATCAGACGGTAGATTCCGGTATTGCCGCTGATCTGCACATGACTGATGTGCAAAATACAAAACTTGATTGTTTACCGAATGAAATCAGTGGTTTACCTACTTTTCATACAATTAATTAGATTGCCAATAGTATGTAAGAGGAAACGATAGTGTAAAGTACTCAGTCTGTTTTTAAAAATCCGTCAGATTTCATTAACGGTAATTGTGCAGATAATGCAAAAATCGAGTCGTCCATGGTTGTAGGTGATGTCACCACACCACAAAAACTGTCTGTTCCATCGTCTTTCGCTCACAGACAGCGCTGTCTTTCTCCGACACTATAATAATCTCAGATCAGAAGCATTATCTCTGGGTATGCGGTCTTACACAGTCAGCGATATAAAGCCTATCAAAGACATACATCGTTTATAAAATCATATTCGGGTGCCACACACAAATGTGCCCCAGCAGACTCCTTTCAGTGTTTGCAGTATCTAGTACTGAAGTTTCCACCTGTCTGACCTATGCGGAACTTATCGCAGTCTTTGCATTGAATGTTGTACTTGTCTGGGTTTGAGTAAATTGGTAATTTCGTTTTATCCGATTCATTTAGTGAATTATGATTGTTTCGTATTTGGTAAGCAACTCTTATATTGGTATTTTTTAGTATCTACTAAAACACGACAAAATCTTAGTTCACAAAATGGATCGGATAAAACGAAATTACCAATTTACTCAAACCCAGGCATACAAATAATTCAATGCAAAGACTGCAGTAAATTCTGCTTAGGTGAGAGGGGTGAAACTTCAGTATTACATACCGCTAACACATTAGATACTGCTAAAGCAATCCATCTACTTTTTCTCACTACTAAAAACTGAACAACACAGCAGATAATTTACAACAAGCTACCCGGATTCTGCGCGTAACGTACAGAGGACAACCAATGAAAATTATGATAGGTGGAAATCTATTCACATACACACAACTACCCACTAAAAACACTTAATGAGAAAATCGACCTAAAAACGAATAATAAATCGAAAAATTTATTGAAATTATAATTAAAAAAGGGATAAAGACACAAAATATTACGAAACAACCAGAGATTACGCAAGACCACAAACGATACCAATAGCAAAGGTTACCGAAATTATAGCATAATGAACGAAACTGTTTGTATCACTGGTACGTCTTTCAAATAAGCAGTCATATAATTATTGCTCTACAGAAGAGGGAGGCAATCTGAAAATTATATCGCATAAGAAGTCATATCCAGTATAAACAAACCGTTATTATTCCAAGAACGCTAATGGAGTGCATTTAAAACAGACAACAGAACCACGATAAGGTATTGATGTCAGGCCCATCTGACTATTAACAAATTTTAGAATAATATTTTGTTGTTAATATTTACTTATAATATTAGAAATACTGTAGCGAAACTGTACGATTAACGGTTCAAATGGCTCTGAGCACTATGGGACTTAACATTTGAGGTCATCAGTCCCCTAGAACTTAGAACTACTTAAACCTAACTAACCTAAGGACATCAGACACATCCATGCCCGAGGCAGGATTCGTACCTGCGACCGTAGCAGCAGCGCGGTTCCGGACTGAAGCGCCTAGAACCGCTCGGCCACAACGGCCGGCCTACGATTAATGACAGATAGTCTGACGATGGCCTATTTCAACGAATATAGCGATCTGACTTAACACCGTTTTTCGACTCGTAATTACGTAATGTTCTCAAAAGTGTTAGAGAGTTTTTGTTGCAGATGTGACAGTGATTAAATTTGAAAACCTTAATAATTTATTATGATACAAGTTATATAATACAGAAAAATTACAGATATATCGTCTTTGACGAAATACCCGTCATATGTAATTGGGGTTGGGAAAACTCTACTATTTAAAAAAAAAAAAAACAACGTAGTGGGTAAAATTGAGTTTTATTGGTTTTATTGGTTTTTTTTTAATTTCTTTCGTATTGACGATTAAATAGTTCATTTTAAAATACTATAATTCACTTATTTAAAACACTACCTCATTGTTACAGTTACTGTGTTAGCGATTGATTGGTTGCTCTATCAATACTGCGACCACTGAGAGAATTTTCTACAGCTAGGGGCTTGTTTGGTCAAAATTAAGGAGAAAACAGCTGGGCAATTAGTTAAGATCTATAAATTTCAGCAAGCTCCCGAATAGCAGTAATAATAATAATAACGATTTTGCAACAAAGACTTTTCTTTCATAAAAGTTAGAAATATTGTAGCGAAATTGTGTACTATTAGTAACAGATTAATAAGTCACGGCTGCAAAATACTAACGCGAGTTCTTTACAGACGAATGGAAAAACTGGTAGAAGCCGACCTCGGGGAAGATCAGTTTGGATTCCGTAGAAATGTTGGAACACGTGAGGCAATACTGACCCTACGACTTATTTTAGAAGCTAGATTAAGAAAAGGCAAACCTACATTTCTAGCATTTGTAGACTTAGAGAAAGCTTAATGTTGACTGGAATACTCTCTTTCAAATTCTGAAGGTGGCAGGTGTAAAATACAGGGAGCGAAAGGCTATTTACAATTTTTACAGAAACCAGATGGCAGTTAAAAGAGTCGAGGGACATCAAAGGGAAGCAGTGGTTGGGAAGGGAGTGAGACAGGGTTGTAGCCTCTCCCCGATGTTATTCAATCTGCATATTGAGCAAGCAGTAAAGGAAACAAAAGAAAAATTTGGCGTAGGTATTAAAATCCAGGGAGAAGAAATAAAAACTTTGAGGTTCGCCGATGACATTGTAATTCTGTCAGAGACGGCAAAGGACTTGGAAGAGCAGTTGAACGGAATGGACAGTGTCTTGAAAGGAAGGTATAAGATGAACATCAACAAAAGCAAAACGAGGATAATTGAATGTAGTCGAATTAAGTCGGGTGATGCTGAGGGAATTAGATTGGGAAAAAGGAGTTTTGCTATTTGGGGAGCAAAATAACTGATGATGGTCGAAGTAGAGAGGATATAAAATGTAGACTGGCAATGGCAAGGAAATCGTTTCTGAAGAAGAGAAATTTGTTAACATCAAGTATAGATTTAAGTGTCAGGAAGTCGTTTCTGAAAGTATTTGTATGGAGTGTAGCCATGTATGGAAGTGAAACATGGACGATAAATATTTTGGACAAGAAGAGAACAGAAGCTTCCGAAATGTGGTGCTACAGAAGAATGCTGAAGATTAGATGGGTAGATCATATAACTAATGAGGAGGTATTCAATAAGATTGGGGAGAAGAGGAGTTTGTGGCTCAACTTAACTAGAAGAAGGGATCGGTTGGTAGGACATGTTCTGAGGCATCAAGGGATCACCAATTTAGTATTGGAGGGCAGAGTGGAGGGTAAAAATCGTAGAGGGAGACCAAGAGATGAATACACTAAGCAGATTCAGAAGGATGTAGGCTGCCGTTCGTACTGGGAGATGAAGAAACTTGCACAGGATAGGGTAGCATGGAGAGCTGCATCAAACCAGTCTCAGGACTGAAGACCACAACAACAAGAACAGTAACAGATAATCTGACGATGACTAAGAAGGCCTGTTGTACCGAGTAAAACGATCTGACTTAACAACGTTTATCGAATCGTAATTACATAATGTCCTTAAAATACATATACAGGGTGATTCAAAAAGAATACCACAACTTTAAAAATGTGTATTTAATGAAAGAAACATAATATAACCTTCTGTTATACGTCATTACAAAGAGTATTTGAAAAGGTTTTTTTTCACTCAAAGACAAGTTCAGAGATGTTCAATATGGCCCCCTCCAGACATACGAGCAATATCAACCCGATACTCCAACTCGTTCCACACTCTCTGTAGCATATCAGGCGTAACAGTTGGGATAGCTGCTGTTATTTCTCGTTTCAAATCATCAATGGTGGCTGGGAGAGGTGGCCGAAACTATCCTTAACATATCCCTATAAGAAAAAATCGCAGGGGGTAAGATCAGGGCTTCTTGGAGGCCAGTGATGAAGTGCTCTGTCACGGGCTGCCTGGCGGCCGATCCATCGCCTCGGGTATATGAATTGTTGTGCTTCTTGTTCGAGCTGAGGGAACAGCCAATTCTCTAACATCTCCAGATACTGTAGTCCAGTTACAGTAGCACCTTCGAAGAAAAAGGGACCAAAAACTTTATTGGCTGAAATGGCACAGAAAACGTTCACCTTAGGCGAGTCACGTTCATACTGAGTTGTTTCCCGCGGATTCTCAGTGCCCCATATACAGACATTGTGACGGTTGACTTTCCCGTTAGTGTGGAAAGTTGCTTCATCACTAAACACAATCTTTGAAACGAAAGATTCATCTGTTTCCATTTGAGCAAGGATAAAATCACAGAAATCGATTCTTTTAATCTTATCAGCTGCAGACAGTGCTTGAACCAATTTCAGACGATAAGGTTTCATAACTAACCTCTTTCGTAGGACTCTCCATACAGTTGATTGTGGAATTTGCAGCTCTCTGCTAGCTCTGCGAGTCGATTTTCCTGGGCTGCGAACAAATGCTTGCTGGATGCGTGCTACATTTTCATCACTCGTTCTCGGCCGTCCAGAACTTTTCCCTTTGCACAAACACCCATTCTCTGCAAACTGTTTATACCAACGTTTAATACACCACCTATCAGGAGGTTTAACACCATACTTCGTTCGAAATGCACGCTGAACAACTGTCGTCGATTCAATACTGCCGTACTCAATAACACAAAAAGCTTTCTGTTGAGCGGTCGCCATCTTAGCATCAACTGACGCTGACGCCTAGTCAACAGCGCCTCAAGCGAACAAATGTACAACTAAATGAAACTTTATAGCTCCCTTAATTCGCCGACAGATAGTGCTTAGCTCTGCCTTTTGTCGTTGCAGAGTTTTAAATTCCTAAAGTTGTGGTATTCTTTTTGAATCACCCTGTATAATTCAGCGGTCCAAAAAACTACGAATTGTTGCAGTCCTTCCAATCATCTTGTACCTCTGAACTCTATTCACGTGCCGACAAGTGTTGCTGGGATGCTGAGCACGTTCGGAAGGTGGACAAAGGAGTGGCGAGATGTGGTAGAGGGAGGTCGCCGTCCACTGGCTGGTGACGTCACGTGACGCGACGAGCGACCCGATGACAATAGAAGCCGCCTCACCGCCCGGATGTGTGGCTGCGCGTGGCGTGTGGCATGTGGCCGGTGGCGCTGCCCGGATTCGCGGACACGCCGACGTCGCCTGGGGACCTGTGACCTTTGGCCACAGCTGGCCCGACGCCGGCTCTGAGCAGATAACAGCCGGGCCAGCGCAGCCGCCTCAGGAAGCTCAATATCCTGTTGTCACGGCAACGGCTGGCTCTGCCGCGCCAGATCGACGCCCGCGCTGGATAATATATCACGGCGTATGACGTCAGCCGCTGCCCCGCTGGTACGGCGCAGCGCCGTTCAAAACAAAGAATCGAACGGTCTGACTGACGTAACAGTTCGGACACCGAAAACGTGTTCGCCAGAAATGCTTTTCCCGATACCACTTCAGGCAAGGGCCAGGCTTTGTTTGAGAAACAAACAAGTGTTCACCGCCATTTCCATGCTCGGACTTACCTGTTCTGTTGTAGTAGCAAAGTTTATTTTACCGTTTAGTCGCAGCGATAGCCGCAATGAATGGCCTCTTGTGAATATAATCATTTCTGTTGATTGTTGTGCGTTAACTTTTAAATTATTGCATTGCATTTTATTACTTTCCACATTACATATTCATGTAACGAAGGAGAGTACAAGTTACCTCATCTCCATTCCGAAAAGGAACATACAGCTATGATCAGTGATAAAGATGCTTTTACATATCCTGAGCTTATAGAGGGTGTCCCAGGAGGAATTGACAGTATTCAGGATATGACAGGAACAATTGTTTGAAGCAAAAAGTAAATAAATAAAAAAATAAAAAAATTAGTAAACATGGCTTATCAAAAATACACACCTTAAGAGCAGGAGCACTACTTCATCTTCGATACTGCGAAACAAATCTCTTCTACTGCAAGCTCTTTGGTTTCCATATTTTGGGAGGAGGTAGTAAGGACTAAAACAAGAAAAGATTGTCTTGTAACATGAGCCCTAAAATGCATGCCTTAGGGGCTATGAGCACTTGTTCAGTGTATGAGATGTGTTTAACAGTAGTGAAGATGAACAAGTGCTTATAGCAATTAGGGTATGCGTTTTAGAGTCCATATTTACTAGACTTCTTTGCTTCGAATGTTCGTTCCCGTCATATCTCTGAATATTGACCATTCCTCCTGGGACACCCTGTATTTTATGAGTAAAAAATGCATATTGGTGGTCAGAGAATTATTATGGGATAGGATATGACTAAAATTGAAAATTTAAGGAGAGTATGTACATCCTATACGTACAATGTTAAATTTTCAGTATCTCAGAACCTTGGACAAATAAAGATCAGAAATTTTTGGGAAGTATAGTTTCACTCCTTTCCTGTTTACTGAGCCAGAATCGTAAATAACAGACAAATAATTAGTTAGTTATGATTTTAAAAAAAATTATGTTCAGCTTTTTTAAATCCACTTTTGCGTCTGTAAGTAAAAAACAATTGTAAGTAGAATTGTTTTGGTGGTCCAGCAGTAGTATACTACGGGGTAACTTAGTGTTAAACTAAATATACCTACCTGTAATAGTCCTCAAATAATGGGTCAAACATAAAAAAAGTAATTTTCAGCAAATCAAGTTTAAACGTTTCATTTCTTATTAACTCACATATTGAGGTACACCATCTCCTAGAAACAGCTAGGCCCACAATCAGCATTATCTGGACCCTCTTCTTGATCATCTTGGAAACACAAAAGCTTCTTTCTTTTCCTGGCTCTTGCTTCTTTAATCATTTTCTCTGCTGCACGCTGGGAATTCATGATCCTAAGTCGATACATTCACTGGAAGGTTATTTCCTCTGCTGCACGCTGGACATTCATGGCCCTCAGTCGATCCACTGGCTGGAAGGTCTGCAGTGTGTTGGCTCCTGGCGTGATACCAAGTTGCTCTTGTATCCTACTTTTTCCCGTATTACCATCATTGAACATGCAGCAAGAGTTTTCATTCCTACGAAGACATTTTTTTGGTATGCGGGTCCAAAAAATGGTTCAAATGGCTCTGAGCACAAAGGGACTTTCGCACGGTTCCAGACTGAAGCGCCTAGAACCGCTCGGCCACCACGGCCGGCTATGCGGGTCCAAATGACATTATTCAAAAACTCATTCGGGTCTTGCGTTCAACCATGGAGAGATTTGGAAAGAAGATCAGGATGAGCTAACTATCTATATATTGGTTGAATACCTTCCATCATTACAGTCGGTATGCTGTTTTTGTGCCTAAATTGTTCCTCTGTACCCGCTCCCTGAGCTCTGCTGTACTTGCGCCGTGAGTCAGCATCAGGCGGGCAAAGGCCATGTACAAGTGTATCATCAGTCGATAATATGTGGAAGAATGAAGCTTACACTGCTCTTTTCATCGCTTATAGGTCATGTATATTGTTCCTTATTGCCATTCCGTAATATTGTTGGAGTTCATCAATGTTTTTGTCTGTAAGTCACCTTTGCCAATTAAAGTCTCCGCAAAATGCATGTGCAACACCGCCGCTTCTGTTTACACAGTGTATCCAACCTCTTAACACGCACATTAACTTGAATAAATAGCTGAAAACCACCGCCTTCTAGACTGAATAGTTCTGGAGATGGAGGTACTAAAGAAAGTCAGCGCAGAATGACTTGATTTTTTTACACTTGCACTATTAACTTTGAAGCAATAAAAGCTACATTTCCATTTGGAATTAATCGACAAATGATGCATCAAATTATTCAGGAGCTCGGTAAAGTGCTTATTTGGGAATGAAATAAAAAAAATAATGTACACTTAGAAACTTTCATTTGTATTTTTCTCAAATTCGACAATAATGGAAGTTTCTAATTACATGGTTTAAACAGTATATCTTGCAAATGTCTATCTTCACAATCCACACAACACCGCAGTCGTTTTTTGAAATTCTCTTGCCCTCTTTCAAGCATATCTTTTGGTAACTTGCAAATTCGGACTCAGTATCGTTCTGTAGGTCTTCCAGGATGTTGGAACGGTTGCAGTAAACCTTTGACTTCACGTAACCCCAAATAAAAAAATCGCTAAATACGATGATCGTGCGGGCTAGCTGACATACACCAACCGAGAGATAAACCTCCGAGGAAACGTTTGCCTTAAAAAATTCATGGTAATGCCCTCTGTGTGTGCAGTGGCACCATCTTGTTGAAACCAGGTATCCTGAAATTGCGTTGCCTCGAAAGCCGGCGGGAAAAACTCTTGCAGCATAGTTGAGTAACGATCCGAATTCACTCACAGCACGACGATTTCCCCGGAAAAAGTAAGGGCCAATGATGCCTACTCGTGGTATGGCACACCACACAGTGACGCGGTCTGAGTGCAGGGGTCTCTGGTGAATTTGCCACGGGTTCCTGTCGCTCCAGTACCGCAATTTTGTTTCTTTACACACCTACTGAGGTGAAAATGTGCCTAATCAGAAAAGAACCCATTCGCGTTACGGGGTATGGTCGCAAACGTGTTACATAATCCCGTACTAGCAATTTCTGGACCACACATATTCTATACAGGTGAAGATTCAGTTCATTATGAAGAAACCGGCGGAGAGAACGTCTGGAAATGCCAAGAGCAAATGCGTGTTTCCGAACTGAGCATTTCGGAGTTTGCTGTACAGCTGCTCTAACTTGTTCGACATTTTGCGGATTTGTTACGCTTCTCTCAGGTCCTCTTCGTACAGATGATACATTCCCTGTTGTCCTGAATGCATTTACCCAATTTAAAATAGGTTGCCGTCCAGGAGCACGTCCGCGTGGGGGTACTGCAAATCGGAAACGAAAAGCACGCTGCACTGCAACGATCGAGTGGGAATTCGAGAGATACGCTTCAGCACGCTGCACTGCAATGATCGAGTGGGAATTCGAGAGATACACTTCAGCACAAAATGAGAGCTTTTCAGGTGTCCACTGCATTATCACAATTGAACAACAATTTAGTACAAACCTCCCATCGATCACTGTAAACCACGCCCACTCTCCCCTCTATTCGACCAACAGTGCTGCCACAACGTGAATTCTAAACACCAAATTTACTGTGCTCCACCCTGTATTATTAACAATCAATAATCGTAAAATGTCACTTTTTGACCAATTTCGGCATACGTACTCCACTTGAAATCTTGGCGTCACTCACCAAAATATTAGGACTTGCTCAAAGTTAATACTATTTATCTTGGAAAATAACTGAAATGTATGTAATACTGAGAGTATTAAACACATAAAAATTATGAAAATAGTGACACTGGAATATTAATGTATAGATGGTTGTCGAATGCAGCCCCAGTGTAGCAGGTAAGAAGCACTGCCTAGCTGTGATGAAATAAACAATCACTTATTGGATAGTGTAGGGAATATTAGCATGTCGCAGCTTAAAGTAACAAATTCTAGTTCAAAATTACTAAAAACCAACAGAAATTGCCTGTATCGCTCGAAGCCATGCTGACCCTGTTAAACAGCTTTCTTCTGACAGATGCTTCCATCTTCTGGGAACATGCAGGAACGTAAACAAGTGACACACAGAAAGCACATGGTGTAAAGCATACGCCACAATCAGGCACAGAAAGTTCAGTTTATTCTTTGAACTAGAAAAAATAAACAATGGTTTTAGCATAAGGACTGAGGAGTTGATTAGTTAGTTACATGTTCCATAGATCATTTGAACGTTTGGCTTATTGAAATTATGTGGAAAGAGTTAGTTTACATATATATATATATATATATATATATATATATATATATATATACAGGGTGAGTCACTTAACGTTACCGCTGGATATATTTTGTAAGCCACGTCAAATACTGACGAATCGATTCCACAGACCGAACGTGAGGAGAGGGGCTAGTGTAATTCGTTAATACAAACCATAAAAAAATGCACGGAAGTATGTTTTTTAACACAAACCTACGTTTTTTTAAATGGAGCCCCGTTAGTTTTGTTAGCACATCTGAACATATAAAGAAATACGTAATGAGTGCCGTTTGTTGCATTGTAAAATGTTAATTACATCCGGAGATATTGTAACCTAAATTTGACGCTTGAGTACCACTCCTCCGCTGTTCGATCGTGTGTATCGGAGAGCACCGAATTAAGGGATCCAAAGGGAACGGTGATGGACCTTAGGTACAGAAGAGACTGGAACAACACATTACGTCCACATGCTAACACCTTTTTATTGGTCTTTTTCACTGACGCACATGTACATTACCATGAGGGATGAAGTACACGTACACACGTGGTTTCCGTTTTCAATTACGGAGTGGAATAGAGTGTGTCCCGACATGTCAGGCCAATAGATGTTCAATGTGGTGGCCATCATTTGCTGCACACAATTGCAATCTCTGGCGTAATGAATGTCGTACACGCCGCAGTACATCTGGTGTAACGTCAACGCAGGCAGCCACAATACGTTGTTTCATATCCTCTGGGGTTGTAGGCACATCACGGTACACATTCCTCTTTAACTTACCCCACAGAAAGAAGTCCAGAGGTGTAAGATCAGGAGAACGGGCTGGCCACTTTATGCGTCCTCCACGTCCTATGAAACGCCGGTCGAACGTGTACCTCACCCCTCATGCTAATGTACATGTGCGTCAGTGAAAAAGACCAATAAAAAGGTGTTAGCATGTGGACGTAATGTGCTGTTCCAGTCTCTTCTGTACCTAAGGTCCATCACCGTTCCCTTTGGATCCCTACGTAATTCGGTGCTCTCCGATACACACGATCGAACAGCGGAGGAGTGGTACTCAAGCGTCAACTTTAGGTTACAATATCTCCGGATGTAATTAACATTTTACAATGCAACAAACGGCACTCATTACGTATTTGTTTATATGTTCAGATGTGCTAACAAAACTAACGGGGTTCCATTAAAAAAACGTAGGTTTGTATTAAAAAACATACTTCCGTGCATTTTTTATGGTTTGTATTAACCAATTACACTAGCCCCTCTCCTCACGTTCGGTCTGTGGAACGATTCGTCAGTATTTGATATGGTTTACGAAATATATCCAGCGGTAACGTTAGGTGACTCACACTATATATATATATATATATATATATATATATATATATATATATATATATATATATAATTAGTGTTAACATTAATGAACACATAATTGTTTTTATTTCTACTTATGCAACTACATGTAATTTTTTATACTGGCTACCAGTTTTTAAGTAAAAATTCGTCAATGGAATAGAAGGAGTTATCCAGGAGAAATGATTTTAAATTAGATTTAAAACTTGCTTCGCTAGCTATGAGACATTTTATGTTGTTCGGCAAACCATCAAAGTTTTTGTTGCTGCATACTGAACTCCTTTATGAGCCACTGATAGCTTAAACAATGGGTAATGACAATCATTTTTCCCTCTAGTGTTGTAGATACGTACATCACTGCTCTTCTCGAATTGTGATGGATTACTTATGACGAATTTCATTTGAAAACAGACGTATTGTGACGACGCAGTTAAAGTGCCTAGCTACTTGAAGATGTACGTACATGACATCAGTATATGCGATGAGCGACCACGCGATGAGCGACCACGGCTGGTGGTGGCGTTGAAGCATTTCATCCGGAGAGGTCGCCACTTACTGATCATGCGCCATTGGTGAGGCGCTGCCGTCAGAACTATCATGAGGGTGCTAGTGCATTAGTTACTCATCTTAATTATCCGTATGACCTTATCCTCTGCCTCTAATGACCTCGAAGTCGGCGTGACAAATTGTTGCTCCTTCCTAGCTCCTCCTCCTTCCATTTCATCCACTGAGGAAGAACACTGCTCCAGTCAACTGTCGATGTGGTAGAACTTCAAATCGAGTTACTTACTAAAATAGTCAGCTGTCGATATGGCAGAACTTCAAATCGAGTTACTTACTAAAATAAATTATCACCACCAGTGGCTCGTCGTGAAATAATCAATAATCCTGCCAGCACTTAGTGGTTTAAATTCGAAGTTTGCTGAACCCAGTGTTAAAAATATTCTACGCCAGCATGTGAAAATTTTCAAAATTCTATAAACATGTTTATCCAAGTCCCAAGCAACACTTAACGGTTGGTAATCTGAGGCCATAAATCCCGACTCTATCGTTGGGTGCCGGCCGAAGTGGCTGTGCGGTTAAAGGCGCTGCAGTCTGGAACCGCAAGACCGCTACGGTCGCAGGTTCGAATCCTGCCTCGGGCATGGATATTTGTGATGTCCTTAGGTTAGTTAGGTTTAACTAGTTCTAAGTTCTAGGGGACTAATGACCTCAGCAGTTGAGTCCCATAGTGCTCAGAGCCATTTTCTATCGTTGGGTCCTTCGAAAAAAAGTGCAGCACTGATTTTACGTCCTTTCTAAAACACAAAATGGATTCAGAGAACACTTCGCGGCAAAACTGAAATTCATTGTCAGGTGCTTCAACAGGGGTCAACAGAAATCTACATGGTAATGTTTTACTGTTTCTCGTCCTTCTTAGAAAAGATGCTTCACATAAATTCGAAAGGGTGCCTAAAGATTGGTCTTTGAATGACGACTTACGTTCGTGCGTTGCGAAAGTATGTTCACAAATAATGCATGAAGCACCGTTAGCGATTTTCGAAAATCGTTTTGCTCTGCAATGACTACCCTCCCCATATCTTTGTCTTTTTATTCATCGTTCGGCGAAGACTGTCGAACGCTGTAATATAGCACTCGCTCTTTCTCTTCTCCCCAGAGTCAGCACTTGCAAGTTTTTCTGCATGCTTCACGAAAGTCTTGCTGGAACTGCAGATCTGAAAAACGTCAGCAGAGAATAGAAGAGTTCCAGAGACACATGGGCTTATATTACCCATTTTAGTACATGTTTTTGTATTTAGTGCGTTTCTCTGAAGAAAGGCAGTGTGACTACAAGCTAAATTCAATACTACAGGTTCATTGGTTTTAACACATTAACACTACGTGCGAATCATATTAATATAAGTGGCCCACACTTCTCAGCAAAAAATGAAATCCATACATATTAAAAATACACGCATATATATATATATATATATATATATATATATATATATATATATATCATTTGAACGTTTGGTTTATTGAAACTATGTGGAAAGAGTTAGTTTACCTTATATATACACTACTACCAATTAAAATTGCTACAACACGAAGATGACGTGCTACAGACGCGAAATTTAACCGACAGGAAGATGATGCTGTGATATGCAAATGATTAGCTTTTCAGAGCATTCACACAAGGGTGACGCCGGTGGCGACACCTACAACGTGCTGACATGAGGAAAGTTTCCAACCGATTTCTCATACACAAATAGCAGTTGACCGGCGTTGCCCGATAAAACGTTGTTGTGATGCCTCGTGTAAGGAGGAGAAATGCGTACCGTCACGTTTCCGACTTTGATAAAGGTCGGATTGTAGCCTATCGCGATTGCGGGTTTTTCGTATCGCGACAGCCCGCATCTCGTGGTCGTGCGGTGGCGTTCTCGCTTCCCACGCCCGGGTTCCCGGGTTCGATTCCCGGCGGGGTCAGGGATTTTCTCTGCCTCGTGATGGCTGGGTGTTGTGTGATGTCCTTAGGTTAGTTAGGTTTAAGTAGTTCTAAGTTCTAGGGGACTTATGACCACAGCAGTTGAGTCCCATAGTGCTCAGAGCCATTTGAACCATTTCGTATCGCGACATTGCTGTTCGCGTTGGTCGAGATCCAATGACCGTTAGCAGAAATATGGAATCGGTGGGTTCAGGAGGGTAATACGGAACGCCGTGCTGGATCCCAACGGCCTCGTATCACTAGCAGTCGAGATGACAGGCATCTTATCCGCATGGCTGTAACGGATCGTGCAGCCACCACTCGATCCCTGAGTCAACAGACGGGGAAATTTGCAAGACAACAACCATCTGCACGAACAGTTCCACTACATTTCCAGCAGCATGGACTATCAGCTCGGAGGCCATGGCTGCGGTTACCCTTGACGCAGCATGACAGACAGGAGCGCCTGTGATTGTGTACTCAACGACGAACCTGGGTGCACGAATGGCAAAACGCCATTTTTTCGGATGCATCCAGGTTCTGTTTACAGCATCATGATGGTCGCATCCGTGTTTGGCGACATCGCGGTGAACGCACATTGGAAGCGTGTATTCGTCATCGCCATACTGGCGTATCACCTGCGTGATGGTATGGGGTGTCATTGGTTACACGTCTCGGTCACCTCTTGTTCGCATTGACGGCACTTTGAACAGTGGACGTTACATTTCAGATGTGTTACGACCCGTGGCTCTACCCTTCATTCGATCCATGCAAAACCCTACATTTCAGCAGGATAATGCACGACCGCATGTTGCAGGTCCTGTACGGGCCCTTCTGGGTACAGCATATGTTCGACTGCTGCCCTAGCCAGCACATTCTCCAGATCTCTCACCAACTGAAAACGTCTGGTCAATGGTGGCCGAGCAACTGACTCGTCGCAATACGCCAGTCACTACTCTTGATGAACTGTTGCATCGAGTTGAAGCTGTATGGGCAGCTGTGCCTGTACACGCCATCCAAGCTCTGTTTGACTCAATGCCCAGGCGTATCAAAGCCGTTATTACGGCCAGAGGTGGTTGTTCTGGGTACTGATTTCTCAGGATCTATGCACCCAAATTGCGTGAAATGTAATCACATGTCAGTTGTAGTATAATATATCTGTCCAATGAATACCCGTTTATCATCTGCATTTCTTCTTGGTGTAACAATTTTAATGACCAGTAGTGTATATATAAATGTGTGTGTGTACCACGGTTAACTTGGAATGCATATCGCTTAATGTCAGCCAACAATCGATGTGTGGGGGTAAGAGCGACCTCTACATCTACGTGGTCTACATCTGCGTGATTACTCTGTTATTCACAATAAAGTGCCTAGCAGAGGGTTCAATGAACCATCTTCAAGCTGTTTCTCTACCGTTCCAATCTCGAACGGCGCGCGAGAGAAACGATCACTTAAATTTTTCTGTGCGAGCTCTGATTTCTCTTATTTTGTCGTGATGATCATTTCTCATTTTGTAGGTGGGTGCCAACAGAATGTTTACGCAATCGGACGAGAAAACTGGTGATTGAAATTTCGTGAGAAGATCCCGTCGCAGGGAAAAACGTCTTTGTTTTAATGATTGCCACTCCAATTCACGTATCATGTCTGTGGCACTATCTCCCCTATTTCGCGATAATACAAAACGAGCTGCTCCTCTTGAAATTTTTTTGATGTCATCCGTCAGTCCCACCTGCTGCGTATCCCACACACAACTCACAGCAACACTCCAGGATAGGGGGAACAAGAGGGGTGTAAGCTGTCTCTTTAGTAGATCGGTTGCACCTTCTAACTGTTCTGCCAATGTATCGCAGTCTTTGGTTTGCTCTACCCACAACATTATATGTTTGATCGTTCGATATTAGGGTATTTGTAATTGTAACCCCTAAGTATTTCGTTGAATATACAGACTTCAAGTTTGTGTGACATCTCGCGTAATCGAAATTTAGCGGATTTCTTTTACTACTCATGTGAATAACTTCATACTTTTCTTTATTCGGGGTCAACTGCCACTTTTCGCATCAGGCCGATATCTTACCTAAATAATTCGCAATTCGTTTTGGTGATCTGATGACTTTACAAGACGGTAAATGACAGCATCATCTGCAAACAATCTAAGACGGTTATTCAGACTGTCTCGTAAGACGTAAATATAGTTTAGGAACAGTAGAGGGCCTATAACATTTCCTTGGGGAACGCCGGATATTACTTCTGTTTTACTCTATGACTTTCCGTCTGCTACCACGAACTGTGAGCTTTCTGACAGGAAATCACGAATCCAGTGGCACAACTGAAGCGATATTCCGTAGGCACGCAGTTTGGTTAGAAGACGCTTGTGAGGAACGCTGTCGAAAGCCTACTGGAAATCTAAAAATGTGGAATCAGTTTGACATCCCCTGTCGATAGCACTCATTACTTGATGAGTATAACGAGCTAGTTGTATTTCACAAGAACGATATTTTCTGAATCCGTGCTGACTATGTGTCAATAAACCGTTTTGTTCGAGGTAATTCATAATGTTCGAACACAGTATATGTTCCAAAACCCTACTGCAAATCGACGTTAGCGATATGTGCCTCTAATTCAGCGGATTACTCCTATTTACCGTTTTGGGTATTGCTGTGACTTGAGCAATTTCCAGTCTTTAGGTACGGATCTTTCTATGAGCCAGCGATTGTACATAATTGCTAAACACGGAGCCATTGTATTAGCATAATCTGAAAGGAACTTGACTGGTATACAATCTGGAACGGAGGCCTTGCCTTTCGCAAGTTATTTAAGCTGCTTTGCTACATCGAGGGTATCTACTTCTATGTTTCTCATCTTGGCAGTTATTCTTGATTGGAATTCAGGAATTATTACTTCGTCTTCTTTGATGAACGAGTTTCGGAAAATCGTGTTTAATAACACTGCATTAGTGGCACTATCATCAGCGACTTCGCCAAAGTTATCGCACAGTGAAGGTATTGATTGCGTCTTGCCACTGGTGTGCTTTATATATGACCATAATCTCTTAGGGTTTTCTGCCAAATTACGAGACAGACTTTCATCGTGGAAATGATTAAAAGTATCTTGCATTGAAGCACGCGCTATATTTCGAACTTCTACAAAACTTTGCTAATCTTGGGGATTTTGCGTCCTTTTAAATTTGGCGTGCTTTTTTCGTTGCTTCTGCAACAGCGATCTGTCCTGTTTTGTGTACCAGGGGGAATCAGTACCATCACTTATTAATTTATGTGGTATATATCTCTCAATTTCTGTCGATACTAACGCTCTGAAATCATTCCACATCTTTTCTACGCTTAAGTGATCAGACTGTCTCTTAAAAAGGCATTAAGAGCATTTTTATCAGCTTTTTAAAATAGATGTACTTTGTGTTTCTTTTCAATGTTTGTGGATGTTACGATATTAAGACAAGCAGCAACTGCCTTGTGGTCGCTAATCCCTGTATCCGTCATGATACTCCCTGTTTGTCCAGGATTATTTGTTGCTAAGAGGTAAATTATGCTTTCGCAACCATTTACGCTTCGGGTGGGCTCATGAATTAATTGTTCAAAAGAATTTTCTGAGATAGCATTCAGTACAATTTCGGATGACTTTTATGCCTGCCGCCTCCTTTAAACGTATAATTTTTCCAGTACATCGAGGGCAGATTGAAGTCACCACCGACTCTAATTGTATGAGCGGTACCTATCTGAAATGAGACTCAAGTTTTCTTTGAACTGTTCAGCAACTATATTTTCCGGATGGGGGGAGGGGGGCTGAAAAACGATCCAATTAATAGTTTAGTTCGATTGTCAAGTATAACTTCTACCCATAGTATTTCGCAGGAACTATCTACTTCGCCGGCCGGAGTAGCCGTGCGGTTCTGGGCACTACAGTCTGGAGCCGAGCGACCGCTACGGTCGCAGGTTCGTATCCTGCCTCGGGCATGGATGTGTGTGATTTCCTTAGGTTAGTTAGGTTTAATTAGTTCTAAGTTCTAGGGGACTGATGACCTCAGAAGTTAAGTCGCATAGTGCTCAGAGCCATAGTGGTCAGCGTGACAGACTGTCAATCCTAAGGGCCCGGGTTCGATTCCCGGCTGGGTCGGAGATTTTCTCCGCTCAGGGACTGGGTGTTGTGTTGTCCTAATCATTATCATTTCATCCCCATCGACGCGCAGGTTGCCGAAGTGGCGTCAAATCGAAAGTCCTGCACCAGGCGAACGGTCTACCCGACGGGAGGCCCTAGCCACACGACATTTCCATTTCCATTTTGAACCATTTTTTGAACTATCTACTTCAATTTCACTACGAGGTAAACTACTTCTAACAGCAATAAATACTTCACCACCAACTGTATTTTTTCTGTCCTTTCTGAAAACTGTTTGTAGGTTTGAATAAAATTCGGCTGAACTTATTTCTGGCTTTAGCCAGTTTTCTGTACCTATAACTATTTTAGCTTCAGTGCATAATATTAGGGCTTGGAACTCTGGTTCTTTCCCAACACAGCTACGACAATTTACAAATACAATACCAGCCCCCTTTTAGACAGACGCCCTTTCTGTGGTTTCCTGAGATCCTCTAACCTGAAAAACTGCCCAGTCCCACACAGCCCCCACTACCCTTGTAGCCGCTTCCTGTGTGTAGTGGACTCCTGACCCACTAAGCGGAACCCGGAAACCCACCATCCGATGGCTCAAGTCAAGGAATCTGCAGCCTACACAGTCACAGAACCGCCTGAGCCTCTGGTTCAGGCCCTCCACTCGGCTCTGCACCAAAAGACCACAGTCAATTCTATCGATGCTGCTGCAGATAGTGTGCACCGCCTTAATCTCGCAAGCAAGACTGGCAGTCTTAACCACTTCCGCTAGCCGCCCGAAACCAGAGCGACACACGTCATTGGTACCGACATGAGCCACCACCGGCAGTTGGCTGCACCCTGTTGTAACCTCCCCACGCGAAATTGTCTAAATAATATTAATGAATATGATTCTAATTTTAATTTTAGTGTAACCTCCCCACACAAAATTAAATAAATAATAATAATGAATATGATTCTAATTTTTGTGTAACCTCAGAACAAAATTGGTTCCCATTTAATGTACCCACAAAATTCTTTTCTCATTTAACCTCCACACAAAATTTGTTTCCCATTTAATGTAAGCTAGAAGCAGAAAAATTCCTAAACCTCGTAATAAAAAATAAATTCAGTAACCTGGTAAATTTTGGACGAGAGCAATGCTGCGTCATGGCCCTGTAAGATCATTCTGAATGAAAAAGCAAAAAATCTTACCTCAATAAAGTCGCCAACTATCTGCTCTTACAATAACCTTTTTCCGGCACAGCTCTGTGCAATGCTGGCCGATAGACTTGTCATTTATGAAAGGAAGCAACTGATTTTTCTTTTGCAACAATCGGAATGATCACGGGTTGGAAAATTAGTAAATTCTTTAAATTGAAATGAATGCTTGTTAGAAATTACTTTATATGACAAAGATTATTATTAGGACATGTTTAAAAGATTTACATGGGAGTTCACATAACATTACTAGATATGCGCGAGGCTGCTTTTTACCTTATACAATAATACTCAGGCTCCGGCATCGCTGCACCGCGACCGGCCCAGCCAACACGATACACCAGACCAGACCAGAGCAGACTCCAGACAAGCGCAGACTAGCGCAGACTAGCCACTAGCAACAACTTACTGCTACAGCTACACAGTTCCTACAGTCAACACTGCTCTCTGGTCAACGATTCTCTTATACCTTGCATATCGCAGGCAGCGCATGAGCAATACATCGAAATTACATCTGCTCGGACCTCTTACATAAAATTACATCTGCTCGGACCTCTTACACTGTACTCTTCATGGCATCTGGAAGTACCCTTTCCACATCCGGAATGACTCCTCCCGGAATGCACACGGAGTGCACACTGGCTTCCTTCCCTCCTTGGCGGCCATGTTGCTAATGGGCTCCATTACCTGCCTAACGATCGAGCTCCCGCCTACCAGCAAACCAACTCTCTGTGAATGACCAGACATTGCGGGCCGAGAAGCTTACTCTGGAACAGGGTGGACGACTGCATCCGGCTTAGAGACTTCGTCAGCCACAGATAACGCCCGAAACCTGTTAGTCAAACGAGCCGGGGAGGCCCTATGATCGACCACTCGGAAAGTTTTTCGCCGCCTGCCAGACTTTGGAATCATCTCCCACTCGACTACGGGTGAGGGGTCAACCTCAGTGCAGGTAGTACCCGGAGAGACCACAGCAGTGGACCGATCGGGGGACACGTGGGACGTGGTCGACGTCTCTCGCATCCCCGCTTCCGACACCCCACAGTGATGCCCCTTGGCAGCAGCCATAAGCTGTGTGATGGAAGCCAATACCCCCTGGAGCTATGAGTGAAGGGTCATCATTTCAGCTCGCATCTGTACAGAGCAATCACAGTTCCTATCCATTACTGAAGTCACTCCTGTTTGAAGCTCGTGAAAATATTTAACAAACGAACGGTGTACTCGCCTTATTAGCAGCAGGAACTCGGGGTGCTCTCTCACTGACGGTCTAACCGACACTGAGCTATACCAAAACAAACAAACGCCTGTACGATACGAGGGTAGATACAAGCGTCAATAACAATGGCGGTACTGTACGCCACACTGTTATTAAAATAAAAGGTAGTGCCTAGTAAGCACTTAAACACGAAAGAAATTAAAAAAATAAACTAGTAACTACACAGATAACTGAAAATAAGTACTCCTGTGTGCAGCTCCTAAAAGTATATAACAAACGAACAATGTACTCGCTTAATCACCAGCAGAATCTCGATGTGCCCTCCCCTTGTCTATCATAGTTCAGAAGATATGACACCATAATCAATAAGACGCTTAAAGAACTGCCACATCATACATGACTTTTTACTTTATTACTTCTGTGCTACTAACTCTGTTCGCAATATATTTCGCACGCAATATCCACATATGCCGCTAAATTCACTTAAAAATTAGCTCATTGTACCACACATAGTTCTGGAGATCATGAACACTGATATGTGTAAAAATCCGCCGCATTGTGCATGACTTTTAAATTTGCTGCTTCTTTGCAAATATCTCCATGCGCAACATATTTTGCAGGTGGTATCCACGTACCCCGGTGAATGTGCCAACAAATTTATATCATTGTGTGACACAAAGATCAGGAGATATGTCTGAGATACCTGGTTAAATGCCGCATCATGCATGAAGTTTTAATACATTTGTTCTTTACTACTAACGAGGGAACATTCCCAAATATCAATAAATGATCTTGATGAAACTTGACGGTTGAGTAGAGGGGGCAAAATAATGCAACACGAAATTTTTGTTTGTGCCCAGTTTCATTTTTAAGGGGTAAAATACATCCTGAAAGATAATTTGGCATATTACGTATGGATGGAATATCTTATAAACAATGATACATAAAAAATTTTCTCATATAGAAGTTCATACGTAATTAATGACCTTGAAAACTGTATAATCAAATTTAATAATAATTTGAAGATTTGTTACGTACGCCACCAACGTCAATTAAAGTTAATAAATGAAAACATTTAATAGAACATAAGTTAAAGAAACTTTCAAGCTATATACGTCCATGTCTAATAGTGGTTCACAGTTTGCTGTCGGAGTATTTTCAACAGGTCTAATAAAATATTTAATCATTCATTATTAGTCTAGTCATTTTACTTATATTTGTTTGATGTTTTAAATTGTTACTTTAAGTTTTACATTAATTTTTTGTTTTGTTTTTTTCGTTTACCGTTTCACATATGCGTATTTTGTTAACTGAAAATAAGTAATTCATTATTAGGATAAAAAATCATTTCAGTAAGGATATCTACGAATAAATGCTTAAAAGATAATGTTTTCTTTGACAGAGAACACATTTCAGCAGAATTTCAATATCAAGCATATTACAGTACGCTGGTAAGCCTTGACGAAGAGAACTACGTACTTTTGTACTAATGACGGTAGCTTGATTATGTAGTTTCTGAAGTGGAGATTGACGTCATAATCATCAGCAGGACAAGATCTGAAGATCTCACAAAGTTCTTCCAGCATCCAAAGCTGTATACATCTCACAACTGTACCTGTGCCGTCGATCCCTTTGGGATCACCTCGCGAACAAGTTTCTTGTCCTCAGGTACGATGCCATATGCGTTTCTGTCACACTGGCTGCTCCAAGAATCTAACAATAACAGAGTGCCTATCTGCGACTCAGCATCTTCGCTATACGGTGAGTAGAAACTTCCCTTCTCATAATAATGGTACATTCCATCCTGGTTTTCCATAGTTTGATTTTAACAATAGCACAGACTTTTCTCCCACACTGGGAAAGAAAACATCTTTCATATACCTTTTGACCTAGTCAGACGTTTCTTTTCCAGATTTCGATGCTGTCACAAGGACAGTTAGGGTTTTAAAGAGAGATTTTCGAATTCTTGGTCCAAACTCACCATTAGTTCCTTTTTAAAACTATAATAAGGCGGACAGTCAGTGTGAAGAAACCTGAGGACAAGGAACTTGTTCATTTGGTGATCCACAAGGGATCGGCGGTACATATGCAGTGGTGAGATGTATATTGATTTCGATGTTGGAAGAACTTTGTGAGAAAATTTTCAGATCTCGTTCTGTTAAATGACTATGATGTCACTCTCCAACTTGAGAAACAATATAATCAAGCTTCAGTCACCAGTGCATAATCAATTCTCTTCGCCAAGGATTACCAGTGTACTGAAATACGCTTGATAGGGTTCAAAAATGGCTCTGAGCACTATGGGACTTAACATCTGTGGTCATCAGTCCCCTAGAACTTAGAACTACTTAAACCTAACTAACCTAAGGACATCACACAACACCCAGTCATCACGAGGCAGAGAAAATCCCTGATCCCGCCGGGAATCGAACCCGGGAACCCGGGCTTGATAGGGGTCAGGATATACAGAAAGTCACCCATGACTGTTTGAAATCCAGCTGAATTTGATTTTTTTATTGTGTCCTATGTTGTGTATACCCTGTGAAAAAATTTTGCTCATTTTATTTGCATAGTTTAATAAAACGTTATGTTTTAAGCATTTATTTACATATTATCATTTCGGTTAAGATAATCTGTAATTATTTTGTACCATAATAATGAGTGACTTATTATTTTCAGTTAATAAAGTACATGTATGTGAAATGGTGAACTAAAAAAAAGAATGTAAAAAGTAAAATAACAATTTCAGACATAAAAGAAATATAAGTAAAATAAATAACTAGACTAATAATGAATGTTTAGATATTTTAATTAGGTATGTTGAAAATACTCTGACAGCACAATTTGTACAGCTTATTTTCCAAAAATGGCATTTCAGAAACCAGCTTTATTACACATCGATGTGTGTAGCTTGAAAGCAACTTTATTTTATGTCGTAACAAAAGTTTTTATTTTTCAAAATTAATTAATGCTGTTGGGGTATTTTGCAATCTTTCAAATTATTACAAAATTCGATTATGCAGTTTTGAAGAACGTTAATTACACATCGACTTTTATATGAGAAACATTTTCTGCATCATCGTTTAGAAGATATTCCCTGCAATCCTAATATGCCAAATAACATTTCAGAGTGTATTTTACCCCCTAAAAGAGAAATTGCAGACAAAAAATACATATGGCATTATTTTGCTCCCTCTACCACCCACAAAGTTTCATCAAGGCCGTTTGCTGACACTTGGGAATGTTCCCTTGTAAAACACTCCTACAGTCGAGTCAACTTAAGGCTAGCAGTGACACTTGTCAGCGCTTTTGACAGCTTTTGACTGCGAAGCGCAAACAGCTGTAGGTGAAAACAACAGCCGTCTATAAAGCTATGAAGAGACGTTGCCATAAAGATGTTTGCAAAGCCGCGTTGTAGACACGCGAAGTAACTGCACTAGCACCTATAAACTGTCCGGGATACTGTACTTAGTATAGCCGGCCGAAGTGGCCGTGCGGTTAAAGGCGCTGCAGTCTGGAACCGCAAGACCGCTACGGTCGCAGGTTCGAATCCTGCCTCGGGCATGGATGTTTGTGATGTCCTTAGGTTAGTTAGGTTTAACTAGTTCTAAGTTCTAGGGGACTAATGACCTCGGCAGTTGAGTCCCATAGTGCTCAGAGCCATTTGAACCATTTTTTTGCACTTAGTTTGTACATTATGCATTTTTCTTTGTACGACTGCTTCATAATTTCAATGGAGTTTTGACGAATACATGGAAATGACACTTTCTGATATTACACTACAAACACAGTTCATTTTTTGTTTTCGTTCCTAATAGAAAACTGGCAAAATGAATGCCTAGGCAATGGCGGATTTGTCAGCTAGAAGGTTATAAAATCTTTTACTGTTGCACACTATGCTCACTGGTTAAGAGACATGTTTTGGGGTGTCTGAAATTTGTAAGGAAGCATTCAAGGAGGAAAATTAGCCTCCTGTGTGGCTAAAATAGTACAGAGTGTCTGAAAAAGCTCGATCCAATTGTATAAGACTTTTTCCTACATGTATGAAAACAGACGCTTAGGATAATTCAGCTCTTTCGTCAAAACTAAAAGCTTACTTTACCGCCACAGGTAAGTTGTCGGTTCTTGTGGTTCGCAGTATTTGTCTGCCACCTAGCCCTCTCGCGCGCTCGCTTATTCCCCTGACTGCATCGAACCAATACCTCGATATCATAGAAATAAAAGGCGTTTCTGTTCCCCAACACGTGTAATTTACTTACAGCTGTGTGGCGTGATTTTCGGCGAGAACACGACACTGCACCTCATACAGCTAGTGGCGTACGGATCTCGCATTGCGGCTTTGTCCTCCAAAATGTCGCCTGATCTCATAGTATTTGGTTTCCTTTTTCTTCTCCTTTGTGAAGGGTTGTGGAAGATTACGTTTATGTGCCTCACCCTGCAACAAGTTGATGTGAACTGCGACTCGTTGTAGCAATACCAGTGAGAGTTGTAGCTCCATACATGCTCACAAAAGTACGGAAAGAGTTTCTAGTGAAACTTCTGTATGTTTGTCGTGAGTCTGGTGGAGGGCACACTGAAAATTTGTGGAAGTGAAATGAAAAGTTTGACCTCTAAATGTAATTGTAAAAAGCATCCGAAGGTTATATGTGAATGCATGTAAAACAGATAAGCTTTCAAAATCGAATCGTTCTTTAGAAAATGAATTCTTTGAAGGTGTATTCGTAAGTTAAATGTTACTGCGAGTTTATATCTTCATTGAAGTAGAAGACATAATCTTATGAAGCCGGATGAATCTTTTTGAACCACCCTCTTTTATTGGTACAGTCACCTCCTTCATGACCACATCCACAACAGCGAATAACGTGATTTATAACAGCTGTAAATATGTGACTTGCTTCCTTCCTGACGCAGTTTAATTTCATATTCTTCAACCAAGTTCAAAATAATTAGGTATATATTCTTCGTTTGCAAACATGATATAAATTACCCTTAAACAGTCGTGATTATACAGTTAATTAGGGTATGACTAGCTTCGAGAGTTCATTTGTCATTTGCAGACATGTTGGTTAAGCAAAAAAGATTAGGACTCAAAGGTAACAAATATCTACAATTACACTAGTGTCGAAAATTAAAGCATCAAACCGCTATTTCTCAGTCCTGTGTCTAATTCACGACCTAATCATACAAACTATCAACAGATGTCCGTACAATCATCTTCTGCACGGAAGATGGCATTCCAGTCAACCGTCAACTACGCCAACGATGATGTCAGGGCAACTACCAAACGGGATGGTGTTTGCCGGGTAGTCCCACATCCACAGTTGCTGTGTACACAGTCAAAGACGGTGCAACATGGCACAGGGAAGACGGTTACCAGACTCTCTGCGGTGGAAGGCCATAGGAAGAATGGAAGCAGAACAGACGAAAACTGATGTGGCTCGAAGGCTTAATGTGAATCGTTCCGTTGTTTCTCTAATCTGCCGACAGTTTATAGAGACCGAAACTATATCCCGAAAACCAGTGCAGGGCCGACCACATCTCACATCAGAAAGAGAGGACCGTTATTTGGTTGTAAGAGCACGACGGTACCGCTTCAGTACTGCACGGCAACTGACATCCGATCTCGCAGCATTCACTGAACGTGTTGTACCGAGGCAAACGGTGTACAAAAAGCATCGGAAGAGTGGCTTTTACTGTCGGAGACCTGCTGTATGTGTACCTCTGACGTGTCTTCACAGGAGGGAACGTCTAGAGTTGAGTCGTCAACAAGCCACCTGACGGTCTAACAATGGGCCAAGGTTCTTTTCACAGATGAGTCCCGATTTGGTCTGGAGAGTGATTCTCCATGTGTTCGCATCTCGATGGAACGTGGAACACGAATTCGGGACCCAAACAATGTGGAAAGTGATCGATATCGAGGAGTATCCCTAATGGTGTGGGCAGGGATTATGTTGACCACTCGAATACCTCTTCATGAAATTGTACGGGTGAATCGCCAAGGTTTAACTGCTGTCAGGTATCGTGACGATATCTTGAGACGTGATTTGAAGTTGGTGCGAGATGGTGTGGGTCCAGACTTATTAAATGGACGATAATGCTCAACCTCATAGAGCAAGGGTGGTTGATGTATTGTTGGAAATGGAAAATAATGCACGCATGGAGTGGCCTGCTCGCTCTCCCTATTTGAATATTACAGAGTATGTCCGGGACGCACTAGGGAGACGGGATACTTCACGTCAGCATCCACCAACCAGTCTCCAAGACTTGCTTGCAGCTCCGCAAGAAGAATAGGCGTTATTGCCTCAACAAGAGATTGATGACGTCATTCGGGCATGCTCCGTCGTTGTCAGGCATGTATTGCTGCCAGAGGTGGCCACACCCCATACCGAGCACATTAATCAGTTGTCTGAATGTGAGTGCAAATCCGTTAAGTTTGAGAAACAGCAGAACATTTTTGTCTACTGTCATACTTATTGCAACTGTTTACGTTCTATATTCCTTACATTGTTTCTACGTTACTATCTCACTTGTAACATTTCCATTTGCTGTTTTAATTTTGGACACCAAAGTACATACATCGACAAAATGTAGAAGTTACAATAATTTGCTGAGACCCTTCTTAAGAAAAAAATCATTAAAACTACTGATTTTCTAATTCATATTACGTTCTAAAATTTATTCACCTGCTTGCGCACTAAGAAGTTCAACATTAGGAATAATTTCGTATTTTACTCAGTGTTAGATCCCATATCCCCACCCCCACTCGAGGCCCCTTCCATTCCGCACCCCTCTTTTCAAGGAAGACATATTACATAGCTGGGAGATCCGAGGTCTGTGACAGACATGGGAAATCTATGTAATCTGAAACAGATCCTGGACTGTTCCTTAGGTAAATTAATACTGTCTCATGTCATACCGCTCATCGTCTTGGAAATACTGAGAGTGTAGTGACCTTTTCAGTGTATGCAGCACAGACTCAGGTAGATATTAGCGCCATCACCCGTGAAAATGTTTTCAGAACAAAACACTCTATTATCAAAGATGGCAATAAACGTACGGCAAAACTGAAACTAGATTTCCATATTGATTAACCCAGAATGTTGGAAATGGATCTGACTCAACAAAACACTTTATGTGCTGATGAATACCTCGCATCTGCTGAAAAACCAAATGGTTAATCGATTTGTGTGCAATTCTTTTGATTGCCCTGGCAGTTCTTAAGGTTATATACGCAATCCGAATTCGGGGTATCGCATTGTATCGCTTATCTGTCTCCAGAGGAACCCGCATAACATTTCGCATTCCGATAAACTGTGCTTTATGAGAGAGTAACCTGTTTCCTAATTTCTTCCGCAATCTGACTGATCGTTTGCACATTACAAAAAACGAGGCGTGCATGTCCAACATCTTGTTGCCTACTCGTTATTTCACCGTCCCTCAACCATTTTCCATAGATGCTGAGGACAGTAATACACGAACAGCGGACCAGTTTCCTCATTTCCGAAATGTTCGTTCCCAGGCACCAGGCCATAACAATATGCCCTTTGTCAAATGGTTCAAATGGCTCTGAGCACTATGGGACTTAACATCTGAGGTCATCAGTCCCCTAGAACTTAGAACTACTTAAGCCTAACTAACCTAAGGACAACACATACATCCATGCCCGAGGCAGGATTAGAACCTGCGACCGATGCGGTCGCGCGGTTCCAGACTGAAGTGCTTAGAACCGCTCGGCCACACCGGCCGGCTGCCCTTTGTCAAAGTCACCTATGTGGGCAGATATCCCAAAGAGATAGAATGCATATAGAGGCTGTAGCATGTTATTTGCCGCCCCCTGGGGTACAACGCTGTAGGTTACTATCAGGCGCCATATTTTCAGAAGTCGGTCTGTGGTTGTTCTGAAGATGAAATAGTACGTGTGGAAACTTGTAAGGTAAGCAATTGCAGAATTTCTTTTTGAAATCATGCCTAATATTTGCGCAGCGTATAACTGAAAGCACATAAGCAATAGAACTGTGAATATTTTTATTTCAATAGAGTTCTTTTTTACTGATCGTCTGGGGTGGCAGTATTTATGTGAAAGCTACTGCCTCTGTTGAGAGACGATGTATATGAAGCGTAAGTGTGCTATGCTAAGAGGTAAAAACTGTTTCTGGCTGTAACTGCCAAGCGCTAACAGTTATAATTTCGTATTTTCCTTACACAATATCATGTACCACGCCCCTTCTCGACTTTCGAAAATATGGCGGACAGCTGTTCCGTTTGCTTCATCCCCTCACGGTATTTGGTCTCTGTAATACTTTATCTCTTTGGGATATTTGTATTTGCTGAGCTCATCGTCCCTAGACTAATTCATCATTCACCACTGTTCTAATACAGGGTGAAAATTATTTAAAGAGACAAACTCTAGGACGTCGGACGGGACACCAAAACAAATATTTTCCTCTGATATCATATGTTACTATGAGGATTTTTTAAAGCAGCAGAATGAGTTTCCTCTGAATGAAAATTAATCAAACCAACAAACTCTCGGAGGTTGGGCGGGGCACTGGAAACACTTTTTCTGATGTGTTTTCCCTGAGACAATAGTTTACGAAGATATCAGATTTTACTAACTGTAGACAGCAAGCAACACAAAGGATTTTTAATTATTTATTACCAAGAGACAACAACATTAACTGCACAATTACTTCAGTTGCAGTTGTTGTTGTTGTTGTGGTCTTCAGTCCTGAGACTGGTTTGATGCAGCTCTCCATGCTACTCTATCCTGTGCAAGCTTCTTCATCTCCCAGTACCTACTGCAACCTACATCCTTCTGAATCTGCTTAGTGTATTCATCTCTTGGTCTCCCTCTACGATTTTTACCCTCCACGCTGCCCTCCAATGCTAAATTTGTGATCCCTTGATGCCTCAAAACATGTCCTACCAACCGACCCCTTCTTCTAGTCAAGTTGTGCCACAAACTTCTCTTCTCCCCAATCCTATTCAATACCTCCTCATTAGTTACGTGATCTACCCACCTTATCTTCAGCATTCTTCTGTAGCACCACATTTCGAAAGCTTCTATTCTCTTCTTGTCCAAACTGGTTATCGTCCATGTTTCACTTCCATACATGGCTATACTCCATACAAATACTTTCAGAAACGACTTCCTGACACTTAAATCTATACTCGATGTTAACAAATTTCTCTTCTTCAGAAACGCTTTCCTTGCCATTGCCAGTCTACATTTTATATCTTCTCTACTTCGACCATAATCAGTTATTTTGCTCCCCAAATAGCAAAACTCCTTTACTACTTTAAGTGTCTCATTTCATAATCTAATCCCCTCAGCATCACCCGATTTAATTTGACTACATTCCATTATCCTCGTTTTGCTTTTGTTGATGTTCATCTTATATCCTCCTTTCAAGACACTGTCCATTCCGTTCAACTGCTCTTCCAAGTCCTTTGCTGTCTCTGACAGAATTACAATGTCATCGGCGAACCTCAAAGTTTTTACTTCTTCTCCATGGATTTTAATACCTACTCCGAATTTTTCTTTTGTTTCCTTTACTGCTTGCTCAATATACAGATTGAATAACATCGGGGAGAGGCTACAACCCTGTCTCACTCCTTTCCCAACCACTGCTTCCCTTTCATGCCCCTCGACTCTTATAACTGCCATCTGGTTTCTGTACAAATTGTAAATAGCCTTTCGCTCCTTGTATTTTACCCCTGCCACCTTCAGAATTTGAAAGAGAGTATTCCAGTTAACGTTGTCAAAAGCTTTCTCTAAGTCTACAAATGCTAGAAACGTAGGTTTGCCTTTTCTTAATCTTTCTTCTAAGATAAGTCGTAAGGTTAGTGTTGCCTCACGTGTTCCAACATTTCTACGGAATCCAAATTGATCTTCCCCGAGGTCCGCTTCTACCAGTTTTTCCATTCGTCTGTAAAGAATTCGCGTCAGTTGCAGTAGAGGCTCAAAAATGCCTCCATTGGCTTGTAAACAGAGGCTACACCGGCGAGTCATGTTCTGCCTAACACGGTCAAAAACTTTCTCCTGCTTCTGCTGCTACTGTGCTGGTGCTATTATCCAGGCAACCAGATTCTCTTCTTACTCAACAGGGGTTTTGTAAACAAGGCTGCGCATCTCTCCCTATGAAAAAAGTCCAAATGGGTCAAATGAGGGGATTGAATAGGCCATACTGGAGGACCACCGCTGCCAATCCCCATTTCTGAGAACTGTTGGTTCAAGAATCAATGCACAGGATGACTGAAATATGCCGGCGACTCCGTCATGCCGGCCGGAGTGGCCGAGCGGTTCTAGGCGCTACAGTCTGGAACCGCGCGACCGCTACGGTCGCAGGATCGAATCCTGCCTCGGGCATGAATGTGTGTGATGTCCTTAGGTTGGTTTGGTTTAATTAGTTCCAAGTTCTAGGGGACTCATGACCTCAGAAGTTAAGTCCCATAGTGCTCGGAGCCATTTGAATTTGACTCCGTCATGCTGGAATCAGATGCACTGTCTTGTAGCTAGCGGCACGTCATCCAGCAACTTTGGCAATGCTCTTGCGAATAAAGTGTAATAACACCAGACATTTAATGCCCTAGATAGGAGATATAGCCCAATTAAACAAAAAACACCTGCCCTCACGTTGACGTAGGTCCGAACTTTATGAGCGAAGTAGATGTGGCTTGTGGATTAAAATCACTCCAGACATGCGTATTGTTGATGTTGAAGAGCCCATCACGCCAGAACGTTGCTGCGTCTGGAAAAAGCACAGAGAATGGGAATGTAGGATGCATTTGACACTGTTCCCGGTAACACTGTGGAAAGTGTGTTCTGAATGGGTAATTATCCCGTTCCAGGTTCTGCATACGCTGAAAGTGAAATGGATGTTACACTTGTTAATTAAGGACGTTTCTTACATTCGTCTGATTCGTACCCAATTTACGCAAAATTGTACCAATGTAGATGGAAGGGTCTTGCTCTGTTCTGTCCTCTTCTGGAGGAGCGAGACTCACTGAAGTGAGACACACACTTCGCAACAACACCTGTTTATTACAGGTACTAAGCTAAACACAAGCTCTGAGAATAATGTCTACGAAACCTGAGAACAGTAACGTACTGAGGAGCAGGGAGAGTTAACAACGATACAATCCCACGAGGTTTGATACTTGTTGCAGGCATTCTTCTGACGAGCAGCAGGTGGTGTCGCGATACGGTCCTATGAGGCTGAAAACTCGTAGGCAGTCTATTGGTAACGGCAGGTACCTTGGCGGGCAGCGAAATGGCTGCAGCAACATGCCGTGTCAGTAGCGGAGACTCTGGTGCGGCTGTTGATGGTGCGAAGTCGGGGTGCAACTGGCTCCTCATGGGCTGAGCGCCGACTTCAGTACATGCCTGCGAAAGGATACGTGCATGATATCTCGTGAGCATGTGCACCACACGGACGTAAATTAGTGCATGCGACTACAGTGCTGCGTGATGCAACATGCACGCCACGTTGCGGCGAGGCTGTCGCCACCCTACGGGGACGGTGCCGACTGGTGACGGCTTCACTGTACACAGCACCTTAATTAAATGCGGTGGTCGAAATATGCAGGGGGCAACCTAACATGCTCAATCTGATGGAAGACAACTTCCTCAAATTGCTGAGATCGTACGACTTTCCCGTCCAGATATTCTGCTAAATGGCCTGGTCTCACGCAGGCATTGATGCACAGCAGTAAGGGTAAAATAATGTGGGGTGCGGCGATTGGAATATTGTTGTTGATAAAGCCGCTGTGGTTTGCTATGTAGTTAAGCACCAACCATATCAGTATACTTACTCCATGTGTATTGCCCCTTTAGTAAATAAGTATTCTGCTGGGTCTTGTGAATCTGAAACAGCTAATACAACTGAAGAGTGAAGTATGCCCTCTACCGGCTTAACAGGAACTGTCACAACAAATCAGTCATTACAACTGAAGGGCGTATACGTCCTCTACCAAATACTGCCCACAAGTATTTATGACATTAGCGGATAATATTTGTTTTGGTGTCCTGTGCACCCTCCCAGAACTTGTCGGTTTAAATACACCACTGTCCATTAAAATTGCTGCACCACGAAGGTGACGTGCTACAGACGCTAAATTTAACCGACAGGAAGAAGATGCTGTGATATGCAAATGATTAGCTTTTCAGAGCATTCACACAAGGGTGACGCCGGTGGCGACACCTACAACGTGCTGACATGAGGAAAGTTTCCAACCGATTTCTCATACACAAATAGCAGTTGACCGGCGTTGCCTGGTGAAGCGTTGTTGTGATGCCTCGTGTAAAAAGGAGAAATGCGTACCATCACGTTTCCGCCTTTGATAAAGGTCGGATTGTAGCCTATCGCGATTGCGGTTTATCGTATCGCGACATTGTTGCTCGCGTTGGTCGAGATCCAATGACTGTTAGTAGAATATGGAATCGGTGGGTTCAGTAGGATAATACGGAACGCCGTGCTGGATCCCAACGGCCTCGTATCACTAGCAGTCGAGATGACAGAAATCTTATCCGCATGACTGTAACGGATCGTGCAGCCACGTCTCGATCCCTGAGTCAACAGATGGGGACGTTTGCAAGACAACAACCATCTGCACGAACAGTTCCACCACATTTCCAGCAGCATGGACTATCAGCTCGGAGACCATGGCTGCGGTTACCCTTGACGCAGCATGACAGACAGGAGCGCCAGCGATTGTGTACTCAACGACGAATCTGGGTGCACGAATGGCAAAACGTCATTTTTTCGGATGAATGCAGGTTCTGTTTACAGCATCATGATGGTCGCATCCGTGTTTGGCGACATCGCGGTGAACGCACATTGGAAGCGTGTATTCGTCATCGCCATACTGGCGTATCACCTGCGTGATGGTATGGGGTGTCATTGGTTACACGTCTTGGTCACATCTTGTTCGTATTGACGGAACTTTGAACAGTGGACGTTACATTTCAGATGTGTTACGACCCGTGGCTCTACCCTTCATTCGATCCATGCAAAACCCTACATTTCAGTAGGATAATCACGACCGCATGTTGCAGGTCCTGTACGGGCCCTTCTGGGTACAGCATATGTTCGACTGCTGCCCTAGCCAGCACATTCTCCAGATCTCTCACCAACTGAAAACGTCTGGTCAATGGTGGCTGAGCAACTGACTCGTCGCAATACGCCAGTCACTACTCTTGATGAACTGTGGCATCGTGTTGAAGCTGCATGGGCAGGTGTACCTGTACACGCCATCCAAACTCTGTTTGACTCAATGCCCAGGCGTATCAAGGCCGTTATTACGGCCAGAGGTGGTTGTTCTGGGTACTGATTTCTCAGGATCTATGCACCCAAACTGCATGCAAATATAATCACATGTCAGTTCTAGTATAATATATTTGACCAATGAATACCCGTTTATCGTCTGCATTTCTTCTTGGTGTAGCAATTTTAATGGCCAGTAGTGTAATTTTCACCCTGTGTATTTTGCTTACCGCGACAAGTGCCCATAATTCCACAAGGTTGGATTCTGTCTCGTGATAGGCATTGTTCATAATATTTTGCCTTATAGCTGTACCGACGTTCTTTAGCACGCTAACATTGGCCAAATCAGTGACTCGTTACTCAGTGTCTGTGAGTACACATTTTCTTGACCCTGAGTCAAGTGCATTCTCAAAATCTGTGAATCCAAGATAAAGTGTGATTTATACTTATTGCTCAAGTCTACGATTCTGTTTCATGACTTTCAAATGATTCATTGTGCTATCTCCAACTCTAGGGCCAGCTTTTTGTTTGACTGACTAAAATTTAAAGTATTCTTTATGCACTTGGCTATAATTTTCGTGGATATCTCCTACATTATGTATACATTGCGGACAGAGCTGTAGGTTTTTAATACCTTGTCTATCTCCTACCGGGCAAAGTAAAACACATAGTCCAGACACATAATGTGATCACCTGTCAAAAGTCTGAATAGACTACTTTTGCAGGACAGACCGTTGTATGACGTGCTGGAAGAGAGTCAGTGACGTTCTGGAAGGTACCGACAAGGATGTGGGGCGATACCGACTCCAGCGCTGTGGCCAGCTGCGCTTGGTCTCCCAGTTGAGGATCCACGGCGCGAAAACCCAGATTGAGGTGGTCCCACTGAGTGTCGATTGGGTTTAAATGGATCAAATGGCTCTAAGCACTATGGGACTTAACATCTAAGGTTATCAGTCCCCTAAACTTAAACCTAACTAACCTAAGGACATCACACACATCCATGCGTGAGGCAGGATTCGAACCTGCGACCGTAGCAGCAGCGCGGTTCCGGACTGAAGCGCCTAGAACCGCTCGGCCATGGCAGTACGGTTTACTCATCATGATGCTCTTAGAACCACATACATACAAACACTGCGAGCTGTGTGGATCGTTGCATTGTCCTGCTGTAGATGGCGCCGTGGCAGGGAAAAATAAACTGCACGTAGGGGTAGACATGGTTCCCAAGGACGAATGCATACTCATGTTGATCCGGTGAGCCTTCCAGGATGACAAGATAACCCAAGGAATGCCACGAAAACATTCCCCACACCATTACGCTCTCTCCTCCTGCCTAGACGCTTCTGATGATTGTTGCAAGATGTTTGCTTTCAGACGTTCCACGCCGTACACGCCAAGCACCATTTTGTCCAATGGAATTCATCCGAAAAGGTCACCTGTTGCCACTCAGTGACGTCTAGTTGCCGCACTGGCCTGCATAGGTGCATTAACCAGGCGTCCGGAGGCTCATGCGCAGCAACGTTTGCTGAACAGTTATTGGGGAGACACTGTTGATAGCTCCTTGATTCATCTTGGCCATCAATTACTCAACAGCTGCATGGTTGTTCACCTGTACATATCTCCGCAGCTATCGTTCACTGGCGTAATCTACGGCCCATGGTGCAACACAGTTGCCTCTGCGCCAGTTTTGGATAGCGCCATTTTGCGATGCATGGTATACTTGAACCGCGGCGGGACGTGAATATTTCACGAACCTAGCCGTTTCGGAAATGTTCCATACTTGGCCTGAAAGCCAATGACCATACTCTCGTCAGAAAAATTGTTCTATTTCCGCGATAAGACGATGACTGCGCTGTCTCCCGCGTTCCCCCCACATGATTTATATACTCTACAATGCTTGTGTTGCCATCTTCCATTCGTGAGTGGTTATTACAAGCTGAAGTCGAACATAGGCGGTGGTCACTTTAATGTGACCAGATATCACACAGTTGTGATACGCCCAGTATTTCCCTATTTGCGTGAGTTCGTTTTATAAATAATTGCTCCTTTCGTTATGTCTTTGTAACCTTCAAGTTCTAAGACGCTGAAGATATACCTTCGGTATAACATCTACTCGTGAACAACTACTTGTGGTTTTAGTAGTTCAGTGACAGCAACGATTAGCCGTGTGACATCTCCGGCAGTACCTCGAAAGAGTACCGCCCTTCGATAATGGCATAGCCACTTATCGAAGTGTTAGATGTTCCAGGACCAACCAGCCAGCCAGCCAGCCAGCGGTCCAGCCAGACAGCATTCCAGCCAGCGTTCCAGCCAGCCAGCCAGCCAGCCAGCCAGCGTTCCAGCCAGCCAGCGTTCCAGCCAGCCAGCATTCCGGCCAGCCAGCAGCAGAGTGGAGCTTCGGCCCTGGTCAGTGTTTCGTCCATCTTCGGCCATCTTCGTCCGTATTTGTGAGTTCCTTATTTTCTTCTTTAGTTTTGTCCTGTCCTGTCCTGTCCTGTTCTTTTCCTCCTTTTCCAATTGTAATCATGACAACCCCCACCACCACTTCCACTACCACCACTACTGTCATTGTATACACCTCTCCCTCTGCCGCCACCACCACAATTAAGTGGTGTGCCCAATTACGTGGTGTGCCCAATCGCGCCCCCCTCATTCCATCCCCCCACTTCTCACCCTCCCTTCTCCTTCGCTCTTTGTAGCTCTGTCCTCTGCTCCTTCCTCCTGCGCCCCTTCCTCTGATTCCTTCCCTCCACTCCCTCACCCTGTTCCCTCTGCCTCTGCAGCTCCCGCCAGGGAGCCCTGCTATTGCCGTCACCATCACCATCGTCTTCGCCATCACCATCGCCTTCACCATCACCATCCCCATCTTCGGCGCCAGCTCCAGCACGCACGCCAGGATCTGCCACCTCTTGCCATCTCCCAGTTGCTCCTGTCCCACACGCCTCCTCTAACCCTTCAGTCGCTGTTAAGTGCCCCAGCAGCACACCTGCCTCCTCTGCTCCCAAAAAGTCCCAGCCTCCTCCTCCTCCTCCCCCCCCTCAGGATGCCATGGATGTATCCCCACCTGTTCCTTCTGCCACCTCCGCTACCTCCTCTTCCTCCTCCTCCTCCTCCTCCCCCTCCTCCTCCCCCTCCTCCTACATATACCTCCTCTCCCGTCCTGATCCCTCCCTCATTGAGGCCCAGAACCTTACACTGCTCCTCCGCCAACACTATCCCGGAGCTCCCATCTCCCACCTCACTATCCATTGAGACTCTGTTCTCATCACCTCCCCTTGCCCCACCCTTCACTCAGACATCCTCTCCCGACTCCCCATCACCTGCTTTGCCCCCAATGCCTCCCTCTGCCCTGCTCCTTCTCCTTCCCCCTCCCGCCAAACCCAAGCCCCGCATTGCCTACCGACCCTCACGGCCATGATCACTCGGCTTAGTCTGACGATCATGAAGGAGGAGGTGCTGGCGGACCTTAAGATGCATCCCTACCTAGATGTCCGAGCGGTGTGCCGGATCTTCAATCCTGCCAGGCCCACCCGCCTTATGCAGGTGTTTTCTGAGCACATCCCGTCCATTGACCTTCTCCTGATGGAGGGTGCCCTTCTGTTCCATTGCCAGTACAAGGTCGACCCCTCCCGTTCCCCTCCTCAATCCTTCCGCTGCCAGAGGTGCCTGCACTACAACACACACCCAACATCAAAGTGCCGCGAGGCCCCCATCTGCCCGCACTACAAACAGGCGCACTTCTTCAGGCAGTGTCCCGACCTCCAGTCCCCTCCCTCCTGCAACACCTGCAACCTCCCGCATCCCACCCACTCCCAGAAATGCAAGGCCCAACTCCCCCCACAACTCCTGTGAACTCACCGTCCCCGTACGCCCTCTGGACGCCCCCACCCCTCCTAGCAACTACCTCTGTCCCCCCCCCACCACTGCCAAGGACATCAGGTTCGTTACCATCGACCTCCTGAACATTCACCCGTTCCAGAGCCCCCACACCCTCCAGCAGGCATCCCTTACTGCCCGATCCGGCTTCCACCTTAACACTTATGCCACCTATTCCCACAACCAGACCCACCTCACCTTCTCCCATTTCAACACCCTCGTCTAAATTCCTGTCATGGTGCGACAGCACCGTATCTTGTTTAACAACATCCGCTCCCTACCCACCAACAAGAATCTCTTCATGCTCACCCTCACGACCCACCATGTGGATGCCTTCCTCTTAAACGAAACCTTTCTACAGCCCCAGCATACCATCCACACTTTGCCCTACCTCCTCCACCACTCCGATAATCCCCTCCCAATAGCGCATGGCAGAGTGGTCATCGGCCACCTACGCCAGATCCCTGTTCGGCTCCAACCCCTTCTTCCTTACCCCACAGAATACCTGATCCATAGTCTCTTCTTCCCCGGCCTCACCATTACCTGCGCCACCATCTATGTCTGCCCTAACACCCCTATTCCTTTTGACTTTCTTTCCCACATCAACCGCACCTTCTCCTCCTATGTGATCGCCGCCGACCTTAACATCCATAGTCGTTCCGCCACCCATTTATGGCGGTGGCATCGGTTCCTCTCCTCCCTCCAAGGCGACCTCGTTCCCATTCACCAGCACACCCACCCTGAATCCAATACCACTCCGGATGTCGTCCTCTCCTCACCCAACATCCTTGGTTGCATAGCGGTGGATGTCCTCGACCCTGTTGGTAGCGACCAGCTCCCTGTCCTCCTCACCATTTCAGACGGTCGTCGCCCCCATCCCGATCCTTGCATCGACCCTCCTCCAAAATACGTCCATGTTTATTCCTGTGTCGATTGGGATGCCTACAGGAATACCCTCTCTACCCAGGTCGATAGCCACCCCCTCACCTACCACCACCCTAATGATGTTACCCATGCTGCCTCCTTTCTCCAGCAGACCTTGTCTGAGACCATAGAGGCCCATGTCCCTACCATCGCCATCCATCCACCCGCACCATCCCACTTTACCCCCATAGGCCATCATCGTCCTCCGTGAAACCCGCCGTCTCTACCGTGCCTTCCTTCACACATGTGACCCGGACACACTATGAGCCACTAGCAACTACAAAGACATGTCCGGTACTTGCTCACAGCTAAGAAACTCCGGGATTGGCGACAGACATGCACCCGTCTTAATGTTACACTTCCTATCAACTCGTCCAAGTGCTGGTCTGCCTTCCGCCACCTTACCGGATCTAACCCGTTCCGCCCTACTACTCTCTCCTTCATGATGACCAACTCATCCCTGACAACTTTTGTAATGCCAATCACTTTGCCTCCTACCTGTCCGATATCTTTACCCTCCCTGACGATCCCCAGTTCGATTACTCCCTCTTCCCAGATGTCTGAGATCAAACTGACACCTCTGTCCCTCCCCTCGCCCCTGGCTTCTAGTACTTCGACAACACTACACCCAACAAACTCAATGTCCCCATCACTACTCAGAATATCATCACTACACTCCGCACAAAATGCAACACTGCTCCTGGTCACGATCGTGTTACCTATTGCCACCTCCGTGAAGCTCCTGCCTCCTTCCTCTCCATCCTGGCCTGACTATATAATGTGGTCTTGTCCAATGGCTGCTACCCCAGCCTGTGGAAAACCTCCCATATCCTGATGTTCCTCAAACCTGACAAACCGCCGTCTACTGTCTCTTCCTACTGTCCCATCAGCCTTACCTCAGTCTTCAGCAAGGTCCTGGAATCCATCCTTACCCGACGCATCCACCAGCATCTCTACCAGTGCCGCCTCCTTCCCGTTACCCAGTGTGGCTTTCGACCATCCTTCTCTACTAATGACCTGCTCCTTCACCTCACTCATCTCCTCTCCGAACAGCTCAACTCCTGTCGCTCCGCCATCTTCCACTCTCTCGACCTTGAACACGCCTATGACCGTGTGTGGCATTCCGGTCTCCTCTTAAAGCTCCAAACCTTCGCCCTTCCTACCAACTACGTCCATCTGATCGGGTCCTTTCTTTCCCAACGTCCTTCCTATGTCACCATCCATAACATGGATTCCTACACCTTCTACCCTTCCGCTGGTGTGCCCCAAGGTTCCATCCTCTCCCCTCTTCTATGCCTTTTGTATACGGCGGACATGCCACTGCCTTCATCCCCCATCCACCTTCTCCAGTACGTCAATGACACCGCCCTCCTTGCCGTCACCCCCACTCTGCAACGCTCCCAACACCTTCTCCAATCCCATCTTGACTGGTTCACCGCTTGGTGTAACCAGTCGTTGCTCAAGGTCAATCCTCCCAAGACCCAGGCGATCACTGTAGGCAAAACCACCTCTTCCTTCTGTCTCCTCGACTTCTATCACACCATTTATGACCATCCTATCGACCTCACCCCCACCCTTAAGTACCTTGGCGTCACCCTTGACCATCACCTTTCCTGGATCCCCCATCTCCGGACAATGCAAGCCAAGGCATGCTCCCGACTCTGTCTCCTCAAGCTCCTTTCTAGCTGCACATGGAGTATGGACCCCTCCACCATCCTCCACACCTATAAATCCCTTATCCGCCCTATCCTCTGCTACGCTCATCCTTCCTGGATCTCCACCCCCTCCTACCTTTTACAAGCCCCTTCAAATCATAGAACGCCATGCACTCCGCCTCGCCTATCGCATCCATCTCCCCTCCCCACACGGATCTTCTATGACCTTATTCCATTCCTGCAGCTCCTTCTTTTCCTTGAACAGATAGTGATCCTCTACACCTCCTGCAAACTTGATCCCCCTCACCCAATTGTCTCTCCCATCCTCTCCCACCCCATCCGCTGCTGCGCCTGCATTCCCACATCCCACCTGCTCTCCAGCTGTCCACTCTCCATACCCTCAATCAAGGTGGCTTCCACTAACTCCCCCTCCTACTAACTTTGATCATCCTCTACCGCACTTTGTGTTTTCTCCCAAGGGCACCCTCTCTCCCTTCTCTCCCTCCTCCCTGCCTCCTCCCTGCCTCCTCCCCTGGGCTTCCACGACGCCCCTACCTTCTTTCCTCCCCCTCCCATCTCCTCTGCCACTGGCATCTACACACTACCCTCTCCCTCATCCCCCATTTTTGCCCCTTTTGGCAGGTCCCCAGACTCGCACACGTATAGTGAACTTTTGCATGCTGGAGATCATTGCCTAGTGTTTGTGTGTCTCGTCGTGTTTGTGTTCAAGTGTTCCAATGTTCGCGTATGCCATCTGTCATCTCTGTGCGTGTCCACATGATTGAACATTTTTATTTCGAACTCTGCGCCCGTGAACGGCTCCGTGTGTTTTAATTTTGTATGTCTACATGTATATCCACCCTGTCTGTTCTGCGATTGTCTTCTTTTGTATCATTAGTTTTATCTGTGGCTGAAGAGTGGTGTAATGTGCTGCTGCTGGCCTACCTGTATCAGGTGTTAAATTAACAATAAAGAAAAAAAAAATCAGCCGTGCGAGCCCGCCCCCCCCTCCCCCCTCCCATCTGCCCTTGGCTGTGGTGTGTCATCTTCGTGCCGAATTTTTAGTGCTGTGTTTCCAGTGAGTGTTCCGTGTTGTGCGTCTTTTCCGAAGTGTTGCCAACGGAAATCATACTGTTGCTGGGTGTGATTTTTGTATCTCTTGCGAACAGAAACCAGACTGTCACCGTGTTTTTTTAGTTGTCTATCTACTATTTTACCTGTCTGCGTCCTGTGTATTTTATTAGCATCGCCAATCCTTTGTTTTATGTTTCAATTTTCCACAATTTTCCTCCATTTTACAATTTAAATCACCGTTTTATTGCCTGCTTAAATTGTTTCTTATCTTCTTCTTTTGTTTTAAAAACTCTGTAGGCTAAAGAGCAGCATACTAAGCTGCTGCCAGCCCACTCCCTTCGGGGGGAATCGAATTCAATAAAGGAAAAAAAATAGCCGTGCGTTTGTGGCTTCCTGCGTCGTTTGCAGTACTTTGCAGAAAATGTTTAACCTTTTCTGCATAGTTTACCACGCAGTCTTTGTTGACAACTGTAGTGCACCTATACTTATTATCCAAGAGGTACTACAGGCAAATAGTGATCGAAATATTAAACTCATACAAGACGACCATACGGCAAACAGATTCTTGTATTTTATATTTATATTTATTGTATGTAACGTTCCAAATTCAAATGTCAGCACACTGGACTCACATTCGGGAGGATGACGGTTCAGTCCTGTGTCCAGCCATCCAGATTTAGGTTTTCCGTGATTTCCCTAAATTGCTCCAGGCAAATGCCGGGATGGTTCTTTGAAAGGGCACGACCGACTTTCTTCCCCATCCTTCCCTAATCTGATGGGACTGATGATATCGCTGTTTAGTCTCTTCCCCCAAACAACCCAACCCAACCCAACCCTCAAATGTCAATCGCCCAAAGCCGTTTGATGCAACACTTAAATTTTCTCGAGAAAATCCACTTTGAAGTTTTGCGACAATCTGTAATACTGTAAACTGGCAGTGTAGATCTGTGGCAGAACGCTCGCTTGCCCTGTAGGAGTTATGGTTTTGTTTACCGCCCAACGTAAATTTTTGAACAAAGGTGTATGCTCTATGAGCATTTATGTGAAGCGTAAAATACGTAAGGACGAAAAATATAATTTCTAATTTTTTTGAAAACCAAACGGTCGTTATCAAAAACCTTTAAGAAAAGATCGGTAACTAAGCATTTATACCTGCAATGAAGGCTGGATTTTTGTGCACTATGTTTAATTTGAAATAAGAATACATCTGTTTTTCAAAAAATGAGAAATATGTGTGTTAATTAATATGAGGAATTTTATACTTAAATTCGAGTTGAATGGAAAACAAACTAAAAAAATAATGACCAAAATAGGACTCGAACTAGCGATCCAGCAACTACCAGTCACTGGCACTACTGTTTTTTTTCTTCATATTTATCTGTTTTGTGCTTCGTTTCGTGGAAATGCTTGTAGAACATGAACCTTTGTTTAAAAATTTCCATCTGGTAATCGAAAAAGAGACCCCCTACATGGTTAGCAAGCATTCTACCCCAGAGCCACTCTGTTTGTCTGAAACACTAATTTCAATGTAGGGTATTAACAATACTCCCAGAACTTTAAAGTCGATTTTCTCGAGAATTTTCCAGAATTGCATCTAATAACTTTGGCTGTTTGACATCTGAGTTCTCAACTTCACGTACCATAAATATAAAAAAATTACAAAGCTCCGAATCCCATCTGGGCTCCTCATTAGTCGAATCCGTGTGTTCTCTCCCAGATTTCCAAAAAAACGGACTATCCAAATGCAGTAGAGTAAATTATTTATCCCTTCATTTTTTGAGGTTCGACTTGGCAGATAATTACAAGCCTCTTCATCTCTACATTACTGCTGCAACCTAAATCTATTTGCCCCGGTTTTCCGTACCCATGTCTTGGTCCTATCTACGATTTTTTACCCCACGTAGCCGCGCGGAGTGGCCGCGCGGTTTGAGGCTCCATGTCACGGTTTGCGCGGCCCCTCCCGCCGGAGGTTCGAGTCCTCCCTCGGGAATGGGTGTGTGTGTTGTTCTTAGCATAAGGTAGTTTAAATTAGTTTAAGTAAGACCTCAGCAGTTTGGTCCCTTAGGAATTCATACACATTCGAATATTCTTTTACCGCTCGCTACCTACCAACACTAAGCTGACGATCCTCAGGATATCATCTATCAACAACTCTCTTATTTTAGTAAGTTGTGCCACAATTTGTTTTCTCCTCAATTCCATCCAGAACCTCATCAATTAAGTGGTCTTCAACATTATTTCGCAGCACCACAATTCAAAGTTTCAATTCTGTCCTTGTCTCAACTGTTTATCACCCACATTTCACTTCCATATGAAGTTACAGTCCGGACAAATCCCTTCAGAGAAGACTTCCTGTCACTTAAATTTATATATGTGGTGTCTATTCTTTCTGACATATCCAAGCCGGCCGCAGTGGCCTAGCAGTTCTAGACGCTTCAGTCTGGAACCGCGCGACCTGTCACAGGTCCGACTCGTGCCTCGGTCATGTATGTGTGTGATGTCCTCAGGTTAGTTAGGTTTAAGTAGTTCTAAGTTCTAGGGTACTGATGACCTCAGATGTTAAGTCCCATAGTGCTCAGAGCCATTTGAACCATCTGAGATATCCAAAAGAACAGACACCATTTTGGTCCTGCAGCCACTATGAAGCGAAACACAGATGAATTAAAGACATTATTGACAGTGGGCATTGATTTATATTAACGGGGCAATTTGAAAATTTGTGTCATACAGGGGTTCGAACCTGTGTCTTCTCCTTATTAGGCAGATGCAGTGACCACTACGCCATCCGGACACACTGGTCAACACACCTGCACGGACTACGTAGCACGCCTCCCGCCAGACTGAAACTGTCACCATACACCACATACTACTGATGTAGTGCCCATGTTCATTAGCCTCGTTACTAGCGGCATCTTGCCGATTCTTTCGGACATGTCCTAAAACACAGATACAGCATGTGTATAATGAAGGCGAGGACGGCCAATGATCCCTTCAGTACAGATGCACAGCAAGCTGAAACTCTTATGGCAATCGGCGATATGCCTCGAGCAATTAAACCAATGAGTGGGGGTTCTACATCAATAATGCGTGATATAAGTTGAGAATTTGGGCCTGGCACGAAGCATGCTATGAGAGTCTGTGCCGTTGTGCTGACTACTGGGTGTCTGGGTGGCGTAGTGGTCGGCACGTCTGCCTAGTAATTGAGAGAACCAGGTTCGAATCGAGGTCCAGCACAAATTTTCAACTTGCCTCATTGATATAAATCAGTGCCCCTGATAGCTAATGTCTTAAAATCTTTTGTGACTTAAATTTATGTTGGATGTTAACACATGTCACTCCTCTAGAAATACTTGTATGACTATTGCTAGTCTGTATTTTATAACTTTTCTACTTCGGCCATTAGCAAAACTCAGTCCTTTTAGTGTCTTATTCTCTTACCTAATTCTGTCAGAAACACTTGATTTAATTCGATGGCATTCTAGGGTTGTATCCTATCCCCTATGTTATTTAATTTGTATATTGAGGAAGGGAGAAGAAATAAAACTTCGAGGTTTGCTGATAACAATCTACTTCTGTCAGAGACAGCAAAGTAGTTAGAAGAGCGGTTGAATGGAATGGACAGTGTTCTAAAAGGAGGATGTAAGATGAACACCAACAAAAGCAAAACAAGGATAATGGAATGTAATCGAATTAAATCAAGTGATGCTGAAGGAATTAGATTAGGAAACTAGCCGCTTAAAGTAGTAGATGAGTTTTGTTACTTTAGCGGCAGAATGACTGGTGACCGTCCAAGTTCTCTCCCAAGAAGAGAAATTCGTTAACATCAAATATGGATTTAAGTATTAGGAAGTCTTTTCTTAAGATATTTATATGGAGTTTAGCCATGTATGGAAGTGAAAAATTGTCTATAAACAGTGTAGACAATAAGACAACAAACGTTTTGAAATGTGGTGCTACAGAAGAATGCTAAAAATTAAATTGGTGGATCGCATAACTAATGAGGAGGTAATGAACAGAACTGGGAAAACAAGAAATCTGTGGCACAACGTGACTAAAAGAAGGGATAGGTTGACAGGACACATTCTCAGACATCAAGGAATCGCCAGTTTAGTACTGGAGGAAAGTGTGAAGATAAAAAGTAGTTGAGGGACACCAACAGATAAATACAGTAAACAGATTCAGAAGGATGCGGTAGTTATTCGGTGGCCTACTTTGAAAGGTGATTGCAGAGCACACAGGATACTGGAGTGATAGGAGTGATAGGAGTAAGCGCAATTGAGGATACAAAATGTATTTGAAACTTTATTTTTAAAATCCCAGCACCGAACACGAACACTAGTGACAAAATGTGTCAATTTCATTAAGATAAATTTATAATAACTGGCACTTACTCGAGGATTCTGACCTCAAAAAATTTAACATGAAGATAAATATTCCGAAAATTTCAAAAACGGCAAAATGTTGGACAGACATTACAACAATGTTGAAGAAGACAAAAGCGGAATTAATGTGAAAACCCATGGACGATCAGTCTGACATGTCATACTTGTAAATTGCAGACCTGGGTAATATCCAAAAGAGGAGAAGAAAAAATGAAGAGGTGCTCCGCAAACGTCAGTTTCGTTTTAGGAAAAAATACCTGAGAACAATTCTGATTCTGCGCGCATTAATTGAAAGAACAGTCGGGGGAAAGCGCATTAACTTTCTAATATTTGTGGGTATAGAGGAAGCTTTCGACAATGTAACCTCGAATAAGATGTTTGCAGCCTTGAGCACAAAGACAGACATCTACAACAACAATGTGGGACTGTAGATGTAGATATAAGTGGAGAAAGCATGGAACAGAATGAGGCAAAACAAGCACTGCATCATTGTGCAGAGGCGAGCGAGTCTGCCGGGGCTTACCACAGTTCACTACTACCAGCGCTACATCACAACCCACCTTTGCTCAACATACAAAGGATTGCACCATAATCTAAAAGTGAATTTAAAAATGAAAATAACTTTTCCAAACTTCGTTAGTGCATGCTGAAGCATATTGATCTTAACATTGTTAAGTCTCATAATGATCAAATGAGTATGTTAGGTAAAATGTACGATCTTAAGATAAAAATAAGTGGCGATAAATAATAAAACTAGTGGCCGAGCGGTTTTAGGCGCTTCAGTCCGGAACCACGCTACTGCTACTGTCGCAGGTTCGAATCCTGCCTCGGGCATGGCTGTGTGTGATGTCCTTAGGAGGTTAGGTTTAAGTAGTTCTAAGTCTAGGGGACTGATGACCTCAGATGTTAAGTCCCATAGTGGTTAGAGCCATTTGAACCATTTGAATAAAACTAGAAAGCAAAAAGTTGGTCAGAATATACTGATGTATGTCATAATTAAAAGTTACAAGTTTGAACTTGATCAGGCACCATGATGCCGGCTCAAGCCAGCATGAAACATTGAGAAAAGAAGCCATGCAACACCAGTAAATGCACAGCAGCATTGTCAGTTGCAATTGGCAATGGTGCTGTGCACTTCCTGTGTTACCGATATTATATCGTGAAGTATCTTTTTATGGTGGTTGCAAGTCAGCTAAGGTGTCTTTTCTGGTTAAACACCAGGTATGACATGTGAAGTTGTCATAATATTTTTTCACTGTGAAGATGATCAGTGATCGAAACCGCTTGTGAATAAATATATTGTAATACAGCACAGTGTTTACCTTGCATTTGTCCAAGTACACTGATGCTGTTGACAGTTGCCTGAAAAAAATTCTTGAAAATTCACAACCTAGGAATGTGATGTCAGATGAACAGAGCCAGGCCATCAGTCACCGCATGAAGAAGTTCTGGAAAGGTAAGAAAAAAAAATTGCACCTTTGTTTTAGGCTCTAAGCAGTCTATAATTGGCCAAATACTGAAGTAAAAAATTTCTTGCAAATAATTTATTTCAAAGTATTGTGAGAACCTAATCAAAACGTTTTTAAATTCCTTAACGCCTACCGCCCGCCATGAATTCTGGAACATCCATTAATGGGCGATAGGGACCAGGTTGCGTACAACTCTGTTAGGGCGGCCCTTCCATGTCGTCTAACGTTTTGGCAATCATTCGTAGTATGTGAACTTGTCTTGGTGTACTGCAAGTGTGTTCCAATAGTTAATCGCGTCTTCAGAAATAAAGATCATTTGCAACTTATACAAATCTCCCATCACTGATGGAGAAGCAAACCGTATCCCCCAGATCACCTCGCGCCACCATTGCGCAACGTTAGATTTAATCGTTCCTCATATTTACCACAGCGACAGGCAAACAAGCTGATGTGCAGAAGAATTCACAAAGAATGAAAAAATTCTCAGATTAATTTCAATATCTATTCGGCTCCTGTTTTCTTAGTAACGAGATCAGATTAAAACGGAACAAGATCAATATTTAGATCAAACAGTGCGTTTTCACGTAGCTTATCCCGCTGGAAGCTATTTTAAACATATTAGGTAATCGACAGGTACACTTTTAGTTAACGACTTTCGTTCCACGAAGTGTATTAAAGATCTAACAGTACACTTAAAAAAAAAAACTATGGCGAGAGGAAGACAGCAGAGGTAGATATACCAGAACGTTTCACCTTCTCCTTAGTAGTCTGTTGGTACATCAGGTGGTCGACAGTCTGTCGCCGGCAGCTGTGGTCGAGTGGTTCCAGGCGCTTCAGTCCAGAACCGCGCTGCTGCTACGGTCGCAGCTTCGAATCCTGCCTTGGGCATGGATGTGTGTGGTGTCCTTACGTTAGTTAGGTTTAAGTAGTTCTAAGTATAGGGGACTGATGACCTCAGATGTTAAGCCCCATAGTGCTTAGAGCCATTTGAACCATTTTTGACAGTCTGTCGGCGTGAAGCTGACGTCCTATAATGTCGCAAATGTATTCCACTGGGGTAAGATCAGACGAATTGCAGTCGTTGATGACGATGTCATTTGATCAACTTGGGAACACGTACGAGTCGCCTACTGCAGGCCCCCATGTTGAACAATGTGCAATGAACGGCGTGCTCCGAAACATTAGATTTGCCGCAGATCGTTTACATGGATGGTGTAAAATTAACCTAATATAAAATAAATTACTAGAATACTTTACAATGATACACAGCTCCAAAGAACTATTTCATGTCTACTTGTAGTACAGGGTGATTCAAAAAGAATACCACAACTTTAAAAATGTGTATTTAATGAAAGAAACATAATATAACCTTCTGTTATACATCATTACAAAGAGTATTTAAAAAGGTTTTTTTTTCACTCAAAAACAAGTTCAGAGATGTTCAATATGGCCCCCTCCAGACACTCGAGCAATATCAACCCGATACTCCAACTCGTTCCACACTCTCTGTAGCATATCAGGCGTAACAGTTTGGATAGCTGCTGTTATTTCTCGTTTCAAATCATCAATGGTGGCTGGGAGAGGTGGCCGAAACACCATATCCTTAACATACCCCCATAAGAAAAAATCGCAGGTGTAAGATCAGGGCTTCTTGGAGGCCAGTGATGAAGTGCTCTGTCACGGGCTGCCTGGCTGCCGATCCATCACCTCGGGTAGTTGACGTTCAGGTAGTTACGGACAGATAAGTGCCAATGTGGTGGCGCTCCATCCTGCTGAAATATGAATTGTTGTGCTTCTTGTTCGAGCTGAGGGAACAGCCAATTCTCTAACATCTCCAGATACTGTAGTCCAGTTACAGTAGCACCTTTGAAGAAAAAGGGACCAAAAACTTTATTGGCTGAAATGGCACAGAAAACGTTCACCTTAGGCGAGTCACGTTCATACTGAGTTGTTTCCCGCGGATTCTCAGTGCCCCATATACAGACATTGTGACGGTTGACTTTCCCATTAGTGTGGAAAGTTGCTTCATCACTAAACACAATCTTTGAAACGAAAGATTCATCTGTTTCCATTTGAGCAAGGATAAAATCACAGAAATCGATTCTTTTAATCTTATCAGCTGCAGACAGTGCTTGAACCAATTTCAGACGATATGGTTTCATAACTAACCTTTTTCGTAGGACTCTCCATACAGTTGATTGTGGAATTTGCAGCTCTCTGCTAGCTCTGCGAGTCGATTTTCCTGGGCTGCGAACAAATGCTTGCTGGATGCGTGCTACATTTTCGTCACTCGTTCTCGGCCGTCCAAAACTTTTCCCTTTGCACAAACACCCATTCTCTGTAAACTGTTTATACCAACGTGTAATACACCACCTATCAGGAGGTTTAATACCATACTTCGTTCGAAATGCACGCTGAACAACTGTCGTCGATTCACTTCTGCCGTACTCAATAACACAAAAAGCTTTCTGTTGAGCGGTCGCCATCTTAGCATCAACTGACGCTGACGCCTAGTCAACAGCGCCTCAAGCGAACAAATGTACAACTAAATGAAACTTTATTGCTCCCTTAATTCGCCGACAGATAGTGCTTAGCTCTGCCTTTTGTCGTTGCAGAGTTTTAAATTCCTAAAGTTGTGGTATTCTTTTTGAATCTGTTGTGTCTAGACCATACAGCCCAGACACAATGCTGTAGCCGATAGGGCACGCAAGGCTAACGCAGACGGGCGTGAAGTCTGGAACATGAGACTTATAAATGCACTAAAGAAAAATACGTAGCTTTTTTAATACTTAACTTTATTCTCTTGTTGGAATACATCTCTCCTGCATACTCGTAAGCTATTGGCACTGATACAAATGGCGCCTTGCTAGGTGGTCGCCATTTAACTTAGCAGAGGGCTATTCTACTGTCTATCTCTCGGCAAATGAGAGCAAGGCTTAGCACGTCCAATCGCTAGCTATGTTGTCCGTACAACTGGGGGCGAGGTCTCCTCAGTCTCTCGAGACCTGCCTTGTGGTGGCGCTAGGTTTGCGATCCCACAGTGGCGACACGCGGGTCCGACATGTACTACAGGACCGCGGCCGATTTAAGTTACCACCTAGCAAGTGTGGTGTCTAGCGGTGACACCACATTCTTCCCCCGCAAATCGGCGAACGGTCGTGAGATAAGGCTTCCGCCCGCCGTGGGGAGGACCGCATGTTGACGTATGCGATGAGGTGGGGAGCCTAACAACAGGCGAGGCTGTGCCACCCGCACCCGGCCATTCGGTCCGAGGGGAGCTAGGAAACGCCTGAAAACCTAGTCCAGGGTGCACGTCAACATGCGGTGTATCCGCACGTAATGAGACAGGAGGGGCCGAAGGGTCGACCTCCATTGCGTCGGGGAATCCGACGCGCGATGACGACATCTGGTCCGGAGCGGGCAAGAGGGCCATGGCGGAGGACGGCTGGTCACGGGAAGCGAGCGACGGCGCGTGACCCTGGGAGGCGCCGGGCGGTTGCAGCGAAGCGTCCACTGCGGGCGGCGCCGGCGGCGGCTGCGGCGGTGGCGCGACGCCATGAGGCAAAAGGGAAGGCAGCGTGGGTAACACCTGGGGATGAGACGAGCCAGTAGATGGGTCCCCAAGGCGCTGACCGGACGGCTCCGTCGCTGAAAGCAGACGGGGAGCGGCAGAACCCAGGCGACGACAGAGGCGCAGCTGATTGAGATGCCGACGCACCTCACCAGAGGCCCCCAAAACCAAATACATCGCGCGGCCGAGGCAGCGAAGAATGCGCCCTGCGAGCCAACGCCGTGAACCGCGATAGGTGCGATAATAGACAACGTCGCCAGGAGCAAAAGCAGGAGTCTGCCGCTGCACAGGAACCTGATGTGGCGGATGCAGCAAAGACATCAAGGTGCGATGAGAACGACCATGGAGCAATTCAGCCGGCGAGCGACCATCGCGGGGCTGAGAGCGATACGAAGACAAAAAGAGCAACAAAGCGTCCTCCCGAGAATGCGACTCTTTCAATTTCAACATCTGTGACTTGAAAGTCCGGACCAATCGTTCAGCGGCACCGTTTGACTGAGGCGAAAACGGCGCGGATGTCAGATGTTGAATACCATTGGCCTCGCAGAAGGACTGAAATTCTGCGGACATGAATTGTGGGCCATTGTCGGAAACAAGAGTCTGCGGAAGACCTTCAATGCAAAAGACAGCAGACAAGGCTTGGATTGTGGCAGAAGACGTCGTGGAAGACATCCGGACAACAAAAGGAAAATTACTGAAAGCATCGACCACAACCAACCATCGAGCATTCCAGAATGGAACAGCAAAATCGATGTGCAAGCGTTGCCAAGGGGAAGTGGCTTTCGGCCATGCAAAGAATTGCCGCGGCGGTGCGGATTGCTGTTCGGCACACGCCACGCAAGAGGAGCACATATTCGTAATCGCAGCATCGATTCCGAACCAAGTACAGTGCTGACGAGCAAGTTGTTTCGTACGCACTATACCCCAATGTCCTTGGTGAAGAAGCTTTAAGACAGAGGACTGTAACGAACGTGGGACCACGACTCTGGATTGATCATTATCGGAACGCAACAACAAAACACCACGTCGTACAAAAAGTCTCTCCTTGTGAGCAAAAAAACGGCGAACCAAAGGATCCTCGATCCGCGACTTTGACAAGGGCCATTGCGTAGCAACAAAACGCAAAACAGTAGCAAGGACAGGGTCAGCAGCTGTGGCTGTAGCTACACAACGAAAATCAATCGGAAACGATTCGACCACGTCATCGGTTTCCGAATCAATGAACATGCAAGCAAGTTCGGAAGAATCGAATGCTTTATCCTCAGCAACAGGCAAACGGGACAACGCATCAGCGTTTCCGTGCTTAGCAGTGGACCGATACAAGATATCGTAGCGGTAGTGCGAGAGAAAAAGAGACCAGCGAATGAATTTCTGCGCTGTACGTGGAGGTACAGGCTTGTTCGGATGAAAAAGCGATGTCAAAAGTTTGTGGTCCGTGATGATTGTAAAGTGACGACCATACAAGAAATCATGAAACTTTGTAACACCAAACACGAGAGCTAAAGCTTCTTTCTCTATCTGGGAATAATTTCTTTGCGCAGATGAGAGCAATTTGGACGCAAAGGCAATAGGGCGATCATGCGAACCATCTTTGTGCGCAAGCACAGCACCGATCCCGAAATCCGAGGCATCTACCATCAACAAAAGAGGTTTTCGGGGATCGAATGGCGTAAGGCACGTATTTGAAAGTAACGCCGATTTCAACTGGCGAAAGGCGCGGTCGCATTCCGTCGTCCAGACGAACGGAACACCTTTACGGCGTAAGCGATGAAGCGGAGCTGAAATGGAAGAAGCGCGCGGCACAAACTTTGCATAATAATTAATTTTACCCAACACACTCTGTAGCTGTTTCAAGTTCCGCGGTGCAGGTAAATCCTGTATGGCACGGAGGTGCTCTGGACTCGGATGTATACCTTGGGCATTTATCACATGCCCCAGGTAGGGTAAGTCACGAGCAAAAAACACACATTTGTCCTTCCTCAAGCGAAGACCATTCTGACGCAAGACCTGAAATAATGTTCGGAGATTTTGCAAATGTTCGGCTTCTGTCTTTCCTGAGATCACAATATCGTCCAGATAGTTCGCAGCAGTAGGGACCGATGCACACACAGTTTGTAAATATTGCTGAAACAAAGCAGGGGCGGATGCACACCCGAACGGTAGTCTTTTGAAGCGATACAAGCCAAGATGCGTGTTAACCACTAAGACGCGCTGGGATTCTTCGTGCACAGGTATTTGCAAGTACGCATCTGCTAGGTCCAATTTGGAAAAATATTTTCCCGGGCACAGTTTGTCAAAAAGATCTTCCGGGCGGGGCAAAGGAAAAGTGGCAGTCACAAGTTGTGGATTCACTGTTGCCTTGAAGTCCACACAAAGTCTCAGTTTACCGGAAGGTTTTGGCAAAATTACTAAGGGTGAGGCCCAGAGAGAAGCCTGCACACGTTCAATTACACCTTGAGATTCTAAATCGGCTAATGTTCTGGCGACCTCATCACGCAATGCGTGGGGAACATTGCGCGCTCTGAAAAATTTCGGTTGCGCGTTTTCTTGCAGTTCCAAATGCGCTTCATAGTTCTTAGCGCAACCCAGGCCCGGTGCAAAAATGTCTGCAAATTCTTCACAAAGACTAGAAACACTGGCGGAAGGCACAGTCTGATTCACTGATAGGACCTGATTTACTATAGACATATTAAACAATTGAAATAAATCTAAACCAAACAAGTTCACTGCAGAAGTAGAACGAAGAACGTAAAATGATACAAGTTTTGTCTGTCCCATGTATGTGGCAAGAAGGCTGCACTGTCCTAACACAGGTATATGCTGTCCAGAGTAACTATGTAACTTAACATTTGCGGCACGCAATGGCGGTTTGCCCAGTTGTTTGTACGTGTCGTGATTGAGCAATGAAACGGCAGCTCCGGTATCGAGCTGGAAGGGTATCACTTTGCCTTCAAAGTCTAAGTCCACAAAAAGTTTATTGTCCTGCTGACGACAAGAGCGACTGTCACGTGCAATTTGAACTGATACAGGTACAGAAGCACTTGCGACTTCACGGGATTTTCGGCGACGTCGACGCACACTGTTTGTGGGACGAACACAGTCACCGTTAGCTAAAGTGTCACTGGACGGGTGGGAATGAACTACATGAATGTCCATGGGCGAAGGTCCACGAGCCTGATTGTCCTGGGTTCGATTCCGGCGCGAAGCAAAGGGCCTGGAATTATTGTGATTGTCTGATCTAAGCTTTTTCTGGCAAACACTTTGAACATGTCCTTTCTTTTGACAGTAAAAGCAAATAGCTTGGCGTGACGGGCAATTTTCACGCGAATGTCTAGCTGCACACCGCGGGCATGATTTCACTACAGTTGCTTGCTTACGCGGCGCACGTTTTGGCAAGGTAGGCTGCCGCCGCTGTGACGGGCGCGAGGGCCGCGTAGCGTCCCGTGCAGCGGGCCCGGCGGGCCGGTTAATGTGACACACTGCTGGCGAAGTTTCAAATGAGTCCTGAGCAGAGTCAAGTGTGTCTTGCCTATCCAATATGTCTATCACTTGTTGAAGGGAGGGATTTACTAGTTTCAAAATCTGTTCCCGTATGCGAACATCAGAAACGTTCTGTGCAATTGCATCACGCACCATAGTATCTGAATAAGGGAGGCCACATTCACATTCAAACGCACACTCCCTAGTAAGTCCTTGCAATGTCGCAACCCACTCCCTATTAGTCTGACCGGCCGTACGTTTTGTACGAAAGAACGTATACCGTTTTGCAACAACATTTACTGTTTCTTTGAAATAGGCATCTAACGCCAACAAAATTTCTTCGTAGGACAGAGTTGCTACGTCGCGCCGGGGAAACAACTTCACTATCACACGGTAGGTGCACACACCGACACAAGAAAGCAAAAACGGCTGCCGCTCATTACCTTGAATTCTGTAGGCGGCTAGATGAAAGCTGAACTGGCGGGACCATTCCGGCCAGGACTCCAAGGATGAGTCAAAATGACGGAAGGGCGGTGCAATGGCGTGTTGTGGCTGCGGTAGCGATGAAGCGGCGGCTGCCGCGTCGTGTTGCAGCACACGTTGACCCTGGACGAGCTGTCCCAGGGCATCCAATAACGCCTGCGACTGCTGATTCTGCAAGCGAAAAAATTCGGACAGTACATCCGGAGATTGTGGCGAAGCCATGACACAAACGAATTAATACAAACTCTTTTTCTCGTCGCCAATAATGTTGTGTCTAGACCATACAGCCCAGACACAATGCTGTAGCCGATAGGGCACGCAAGGCTAACGCAGACGGGCGTGAAGTCTGGAACATGAGACTTATAAATGCACTAAAGAAAAATACGTAGCTTTTTTAATACTTAACTTTATTCTCTTGTTGGAATACATCTCTCCTGCATACTCGTAAACTATTGGCACTGATACAAATGGCGCCTTGCTAGGTGGTCGCCATTTAACTTAGCAGAGGGCTATTCTACTGTCTATCTCTCGGCAAATGAGAGCAAGGCTTAGCACGTCCAATCGCTAGCTATGTTGTCCGTACAACTGGGGGCGAGGTCTCCTCAGTCTCTCGAGACCTGCCTTGTGGTGGCGCTAGGTTTGCGATCCCACAGTGGCGACACGCGGGTCCGACATGTACTACAGGACCGCGGCCGATTTAAGTTACCACCTAGCAAGTGTGGTGTCTAGCGGTGACACCACAGAATCACCCTGTATAGTTTCTTCTTAGTTATCTTTTTAAGACTAATGACAATTACTAGAAAATTATTGCGAATTTTGAATGTAATAAATATCGTTGTTAAAAAGTGTGCTCGTTACTGCTACTATATACGAGGGCTGTTCGGAAAGTAAGGTCCGATGGGGTGCGAAATGGAAACCACAGTGAAAATCGAATGAAGCTTTGCACAGATGCGTCGAGCAGTGTCTCTACTATGGCCGTCGATCGCGTCACGTCGCTCTTTTCAGTCCTGAGGGCACAGTGATGCTTAGAACAATAGTGTCTCCAGCCAAGTACGAGGGCAAGGAGTGACATTTCGCCTGATGCCATGCAGTCAACATAACTGTCATACGGTTCCTTCTGTATGACAATTGTCGGCCGCACTCTGAAGGGGCAATGAAGCTGCTCATGCAGCGTGTTCGATGGGATGTGTCTGATCACCCACAATAGAGCCTGTAATTGGCTCTCCCTGAGTTTCGTGTCTGCTCACATGAACCGCTAGTTATGAAGAAAATGTTCTGGCACAGACAATGAGCTGTAGACCAGCATGGAGAATTGGCAGGAAGCACAGGCGGATTCCTTCTATGACGAGGATATTGGAAATTTGATACAACACTATGACAAATGTCTAAATAGGAGTGTCGACTGTGCAGAGAAGTAGGTGGAAGGTGTAGTTAACTGTTTCAAATAGATCATTTTTGATTTTCACTAGGTTTCCATTTTGCGACCAATCGGACCTTACTTTCCGAATAGGCCTTGTACGTAACATGGCAGACATGAAAAAAAATAGTGGGAAGTTCATTTTATTTTCCGCTGACACAGTCGATAAAGATGTGCGCTGTCATGGCAGATGGTGACTGAAGATGTAATTGTGTTTCGAAGCACATCATATAATGGATTTACCGTCACCCGGAAAGTGCAAATCAATGGAGAGGGACAGGATACACCGAGCAATGGGGGTTATTTCTGACGTCGCCAATATCATTCCATGCTCCCCCCACAAATAATTAAAATCAGTTGATTTCCCCACGTTGCCTCGTAACTTGCGCTTATGTCAGCGATTCCCACCCCTTGTTCGCCAGTACGAGTGAAATGCCAACGAAACTGTCACAAATCAAGCGACGTCCCGAAACACCTACGGGCCTATCACTAATAACAAACATTTTCGATTTTTACCGTACCACTACATTCAAACCCTTGGCAGGGGTTTATTTCAATAAATGAGGACGAGGGATCCTAGGCGGGTCCGCCAAATGTCGGGGGGTTTTAACAAGAATGCCTTTACTTGTTCATTTTCCCTACAGGATCGGGTCGTTGGCTCTGGCTGAAGGCCTGTTATGAGACCCAACCTGTTAATTAAAACTGCCCCTTTACTAATTTTGATTAATATTTAATAACTAAATAGTGTTCAGGGAACTGATAACTACTAAACAAACAAGGACAGCACTGAACACATTTATTGAACAATAATCTTCTTAACATCAAACTGAACAATGACATACATTTATAAGTGATAAAATCAAGCTAGTAATGGCAATGGCCCTTAAATGCCGAAACTAACTCTTAAGGTCGGATAACGCATCTGTACTTGTTATTTTCTACTCTCTCCCCTTGTCAGATGGCATAAAATACGTCAGACGAACCTACTTCAATTACCAAATTCTCAATAAGAGCGTGGCTGGAAAACTGAGCTCTGGTAATCACAGGCGTGCGTAATATCGGATTAAATGCCGAAGCTGAGCATCACGTTACCAAATGCAGCGTCGCGAACAGGTCAGCACGCTGACGCTGGCGTCTGCGTCGTCGAGGAGCCTCAACTGCAACAAAATGAATTTATTTTCGCGAACAGGCTTCCTGTTCGTAAACTCCTATTCAAAACTTAATTCTGCTTTCTTTCCAATCGTCTCGCACTCGTTAAGACGGGACTCACCAGCCCAAAGGAGGAATCCAGTAACATCTTTAATATAGTGTGGCTCAAGGAAATTGCTCTGCTCCTGTCTGCTTCCTGTGAGACAGTATTCCCAACCGCATTTAGCGGGATTAGCCTGTCTCTAACAGTAAAACACGACAGTTCCCCTGACTGAATACTAGTTTCAGTTGTAGCTGGCAGACTTATTCAAAGTCCTGCACAGTACACTGAAAAGAATTTACTCTCCTACAGCAGAGCCGAAAATACGACTTCCGCTCGCTACAGGAGCTAAGACGCTTCTTCAATGATAACAGTTCCAAAAGCTTCCCTCTGTAAAAATCACCACCCCCACGCTATTTTTCGAGCTGGCCAATCCCGTAGCTCTAGACCAGCACAGTTCGTTCCCACTATTATTACCTGGCCTCTTCCAGCCAATAAAACATTCCGCGCCTTACTGCGCCTAGAATGTTCGGGAACAAACTGAAACTCCGTTCAAAATTGAACCCACCAATCGTGACTCTCTGTTCGCCCTCGCGCGGGAAAAGGTCATTGTACAAGCTTAACCGCGTTTCTTAGAAAGCCCCAGAAAACGTTAAGACTCGTGGGAAGGCTCCCTTAGGCGCCAGCTCATCTCGACATAGTGGCGTCGGCGTAACGCCCAGCGCCAACGAGGCGCCGTCCCTCGAAGACCTGCCTCTGTTGTCCACGCAATGGGTGCCTACCTTCACCGGCGGCGCGTCTCCCCCAGTGGGACGCTTTCGCATGCCGACTCGTAATGGTCGGTTGTAAACTTCCGCACCCCTGCCTTTGAGCAGTACACATCTTATGCTGTCTGATACTCCCTATATTAATTTCAATAGGCTGATTGCCTGATAAATAATATAATAACCGATATCTAATTCGTCTTTGCAACAATTATTATATTACAGTAAGGCGCAAAATACTGCTACCTTACACCCTGTCTCTAACTTAAGAGTACTAGGAAAACCTTAACCACTCCGTTTTCCCAAAAAATTAGCAATCTGTATATCACATTTTGTCGAAATTCCAACCCCCCACCCGCATTCCGCACTAACGCTTTATATGTCGTCCTCTTCCCACTTCCAACTTCACGCCCACAATGGGTCAGTTATCATCACACGAGAAACTCCAAATAATATGGTGTCGATATTAATACTGATTGATTTCGTTTATTTTTACGTCAGCCATTTTCCAGTCTCATCCTCATTGAACCTCTCCAGATGAAATGTTTTCGACACTGTCACCAAGCACCATAGCAACACCTAAGACCACATACTCAACATTAATTCTTTTCGATTATTTTTACGTGCCACCTTCTTCCCAGTCTCACCTCCATCACACTCTTAGCGGTGCTCGTGTGCCTTATTCGCCATCCCTTTCTTCATTTTTCGCAATAGCAAATAATTTCGTAATTAGCTGTGAATTTTAGAAAAATCCTTGATAATGGAGATCGCAGTTTTATTTTATTTGGTTACTAGTTTCGGCTTATATACGAATGACCGTTGTGCAAGCTCTACTTCACATCAAAACAAAATACATTCATTTGTGTACATCTGCCAAACGGTGGGATACATCCTTATAATTTGTGTGAGCAGGATCGTTTGCGGTACAATGCAATTAAACAATGATGTAAAGTATCCAAAAATAACAAATCGCCATATGTAATGCACACAGGCAGAGTCAGGCAGTTTACATATATCATGTATACACCACCACTTTCCGATCTACACACCCTCACAAAAGCGTCACTGCGTGTGCCCTACCCTTACAGAATCTTTCCTTGAACAGAGTTATGCGTGAAGTACCTCTTGGCTTTCAGAGAACGATTGTGCGAAAATTAAAACACATCCTGAAAACTGACACATGTCAGTGGATAGAGAATCTCTCTAGATTTCGATTCGTAATACGTGCCTTGGCATGGAATAGTTGCAGAGTGCAGCACTAAAAGGAAGGCGTGTCAGAACATACAGACGAATCATCAGCTTCATATTGTCGCATCGAATTATTCGCGACTGCAGATAGTCAACCCAATAAACAGTTTTATAAAGTAGGCTCCTGCCAATGAATTGCATGCATTGCTACGTCACAAACGCTGCCCGTATTGAGCGCTTGTTGAGAGATGTTCTGTCCTCTGATGTGTGTCTGTTTTCTGTGTGTCTTGTAATTTTCGCACAGTTGCCTTTTCAAACAACGTACGTTCTTTTGAATAACCCTGTATAACAACCCACATGTGTATTTCAGAGTTATTCTCGCTGTTCACCCAACGTCCTCTGTTATTACATTCCCCTTCCCACGAGAGCTCGGAGTTTCCTAGCCCCTCGGTATTTTCTCCAGATGGCAACTCAGACTGATTGAAAATTTTTCCAGATTTCCAGGATCATCCATTACCTGTCGATCTCCGTACCACCACCCACAATTCTGGGGGCTCTACGACTTCGAGACTGTGGTTAATCCACCCAGTGACCTCAAAAGCTATCGATACGACCCTAATATAGTCTGTTTTCGACTCTTTTCACGTCATCTCTTCAGACACCCATTTCACTTATAACGATGAAAACGTGCGAGTGTTGGCCCGCCAGTGTGGCCGAGCGCTTCTAGGCGCTTCAGTCTGGAACCGCGCGACCGCTACGGTAGCAGGTTCGAATCCTGCCTCGGGCGTTGATGTGTATGATGTCCTTAGGTTAGTTAGGTTTAAGTGGTTCTAAGTTCTAGGGAACTGATGACCTCAGATGTTAAGTCCCATAGTGCTCAGAGCCATTTGAACAGCGCGAGTGTTGATATTACCCAGAAGTAAACCACAGACGCAAAATATTCACATGTTCAGAAGTCTGCAAATAAGGCCAAGCTCTTCATATTCTTCGATTACAAAGGTGTGGCGTACACTCAGAGAGGTGCTGCAGTCACTGCAGCACAGTATCTATGTTTTATTTATTTTATTTGCACGTCAATTTCCGTGGAAGCAAATTAAGGAGCAAATATCCAAGGTCATGGAACGTGTAAATACATGAAATTACATCTAGATCTATACTCTGAAAACCCCCGTTAGAGAGGAGACATCCCATTGTAGCAGATATTATGGTTTCTTCCTGTTCTATTCACGTATGAAGCTTGGGAAGAACGAGTGTTTAAATGCGTCTGTGCGTGCACTGATTATTCTACGGGTGATTCTGAACCAAGAGGTGAGGCATCACATTCCAAAAAAGGAGGACGAATTCTCTTGGCTATGGAAGCTTCATCAGGATGATGGCAGACCTCAAGCTTTGCAAACTGTGATAATGTTTGACTGGGAAAGACCTATATATCTAACAAAACGGATATGACACCATGCGACTGGGAAAGACCTATCTATCTAACAAAACGGATATGACACCATGCGACTGTTTTCCCTACTCCGTTGACAAAAAGTAACACGTTGAGTGCTCGTCTTCAATGAACATCCTTCATACGTCCATTCTTATGTAACATACATGGTGTTTGTAATGACACAGTTAATCAAGACACTGACATACATTTAAGGCACACACTTTCAAAACATAAAGGCACAACATAATTTATTGATAAAAGAGTAGATACGGTTATATACGTTATGGTGTTTGAAGAGAAGCACGTGAAGTAATACGTGTGTCGCAGCATTCTGTTGAGACGCTGGAGGAAGAGAATTATCGCAATGGAATATTTAACACAAAAACTGCCACGGTCAGACTGATGGAGTAAATGTCAACCTGCCACTGAATTCACGACGCCCACTGCAAAATATTAGGTAAGTACAGCAACAATTGCGAAATAACAGTCAATATAATGAACTTACTTTTTTCTTCATCATTTTAATCTATAGCCAATCATCGCAAAGCGGCAGTAGTCAGTACTTGCAATGAAATGCTAGTGTCGAGATAACTATTGTTTTGGCCCTAAAGCCGTATAAAGTAGCTCCACGAAAGTCATTTGTATTATACCTCAAAACCTTTTGCAGTAAGATCGAAGGTTTCATTAACTGGATGATATTCATTTGCACTGATAACAATTTTGCTTGGTGAATGATTAGTACGATAGTTTGTATGAATTAATTTGTGAGCGCTTGATTATTATTATTTTGCCTTATTATTGTTACATATTTCAGGGCTACAGGATATTACATCTTTAACAAGGCCTACGTCAACCATCCAACTATCGTCTATGATTTCTTTCCTTATAATTCCGATTTCACATTTTTGTGCTCGTAAACGACAAATATTATTACCGCATGTACTTAAAATTTTTGCTGTAACATTTCATGGGGATGCGATGCTAACAGTCACTTTTATTAATTGAAGAGGGAAATTAAATGTTGTTGTGGTCTTCAGTCCAGAGATTGGTTTGATGCAGTTCTCCATCCTACTCCATCCTGTGCAAGCCTCTTCATCCCCGAATAACTGCTGCAATCTACATCCTTCTCAATCTCCTTAGCGTATTCATCTCTTGCTCTCCCTCTACGATTTTTACCCTCGACGCTTCCCGCCAATACTAAATTTATGCCTCAGAATGTATCCTGCTAACCAATCCCTTCTCTTAGTCAAGTTGTGCCACAAATTCCTCTTCTCCTCAATTCCATTCAGTACCTCCTCATTAGTCACTTGATCTGCCCATCTAATATTCACCATTCCTCTCTAGCACCTCGTTTCGAAAGCTTATATTCTCTTCTTGCGTAAACTATTTACCGTCCATATTTCACTTCCATACATATACATGGCTACACTCCATATAAATACTTTCAGAAAGGGCTTCCTGACACTTAAATCTATACTCGACGTTAACAAATTTCTCTTCTTCAGAAACGCTTTCCTTGTCATATCCAGTCTAGATTTTATATCCTCTCTACTGCGACCATCATCAGTTATTTTGCTCCCCAAGTAGCAAAAGTAATTTACTACTTTCAAGTGTCTCATTTCCTAATCTAATTCCCTCAGCAGCACCTGATTTAATTCGACTAGATTCCATTATCCTCGTTTTGCTTTTGTTGATGTTCATCTTATATCCTCCTTTCAAGACAATGTCCATTCCGTTCAACTGCTCTTCCAGGTCGTTTTCGTTGACAGAATTACAGTGTCATCGGCAAACCTCGAAGTTTTTGTTTCCTCTCCATGGATTTTAATTCCTACTCCAAATTTTTCTTTTGGTTTGCTTTACTGCTTACTCAATATATAGGTTGAATAACATCAAGGATAGGCTACAACCCTGTCTCACTCCCTTCTCAGTCACTGCTGCCCTTTCATGTCCCATCTGGTTCCTGTACAAATTGTAAATAGCCTTTCACTCCCTGTATTTTACACCTGCCATCTTCAGAATTTGAAAGAGGGTATTCTAGTCAACATTGTCAAAAGCTTTTTCTAAGTCTATAAATGCTAGAAACATAGGTTTGCCTTTCCTTAATGTATCTTCTAGGTTAACTCGTAGGATCAGTACTACCTCGCGTGTTCCGACATTTCTACGGAATCCAAACTGATCTTCCGGAAGGTCGGCTTCTACCAGTTTTTCCGTTCGTTTGTAAATAATTCGTGTTAGTATTTTGCAACCATGACTTATTACACTGATAGTACGGTAATTTTCATATCTGTCAACACATGCTTTCTTTGGGATTGGAATTATTATATTCTCCTTGAAGTCTGAAGGTATTTCGCCTGTCTCATACATGTTGCTCACCGGATGGTAGAGTATTGTGAGGACTGTCAGTAGCTCTAATGGAATGTTGTCTACTGCTGGGGCATTGTTTCGACTTAGGTCTTTCAGTGCTCTGTCGAATTCTTCAGGCAGCGTTATATCTCCCATTTCATCTTCATCTACGTCCTCTTCCATTTCCATAATATTGACCTCAAGTAAATCGCCCTTACCACTAGTGTTATATGCATCTACACCCTTGCATTTGTCCTCTAGCCATCCCTGCTTAACCATTTTGCACTTCCTGTCGATCTCACTGTTTAGACGTTTGTATTTCTTTTCGCCTGCTTTTATATTTTGTTCTTTCATCAATTACATTCAATATCTCTTCTATTACGCAAGGATTTCTACTAGTCCTCATCTTTTTACCTACTTGATCCTCTGCTGCCTTCACTATTTCATTTCTCAAATATTGCCATTCTTCTTCTGCTGTATTTCTTTCTCCTGCTCTTGCCAACCGTTCCACAATGCTCTCTCTGAAACTCTCTATAATCTCTGGTTCTTCAGTTTATCTAGGCCCCATCTCCTTAAATTCCTCATTTTTTGCAGTTTCTTCGGTTTTAATGTACAGTTCGTAACCAATAAATTGTGGTCAGAGTCCACATCTGTCCCTGGAAATGTCTTACAGTTAAAAACTTAGTCCCTAAATCTCTGTGTTACTATTATATAATGTATCTGAAACCTGCAGTGTCTCCAGGTCTCTTCCACATATACAACCTTCTTTGGTGATTCTTAAACCAAGTGTTAGCTATGACTAAATTATGCTCTGGGCAAAATTCGACCAGGTGGCTTCCTCGTTCATTCCTTACTCGCAGTCCGTATTCACCCAATACTTCCTTTTCCTACAATCCAATTCCAGTCCCACATGACTTAAATTTACGTCTCCCTTGACTATCTGAATAATTTCTTTCATGGCGTCATACGTTTCTTCAGTGTCTTCATCATCTGTGGTGCTAGTTGTCATACAAACTTGTACTACTGTGGTAGGCAAGGACTTCATGTCTGTTTTGGCTACAATAATGCGTTCATTATGCTGTTCATAGTAGCTTATCCGCATTCCTATTTTTTTTTACTCATTATTAAACCTACTCCTGCATTACCATTATCTGATTTGGTATTTATAACCCTGTATTCACCTGACCAGAAGTCATGTTCCTCCTGCCACCGAACTTCACTAATTCCCACTATATCTAACTTTAACCTACCCATTTCCCTTTTTAAATTTTCTAACCTGCCTGCCCGATTAAGGGATCTGACATTCCACGCCCCGATCTGTAGAACGGCAGTTTTCTTTCTCCTGGTGGCAGGTCCCAATGGCTGCGCTACTTGTTGCAAAGAGAAGGACACAGAAGCAGGTAGCGACCGCGTTAGCTGAAACGTAGACAGCCTCGAGCAAATCGTTCTCCTTACAGACGGTGCCGCGTGCAGCTGAGTGTGCGCTGGAAGTGTTACGCGACGCGGCCGAAGCACTGCATTAAAGTGCAGTTGCAGGCTGTGAGTGTCGGAGTCATTTCGCCGTATCGCTTCTCAGGTGCGCGTCGTTCGCTCTGCGGGCGGAAGGCGGGTGACGTAATGGAGGCGGAACAGGTGGCCGCGCGATAAGCACTCCCTCGAGAGACCAGCGGCTTTTGTTGGCGACGTAAGGCTACGGCGCCACGACTTAACGCCGATCCCGCATCCGGCAAAAGCACGCGCCTTCTGCTGACAAACCTCGCAACCGCTGCAGTGCACCGTATCACACCTTGTGGTAGACAAGCAACCCAGAGTAAATACCAGACAATCGATGAGCTCAGTTTCATTGTGTTCGGGACCATATTGGAAAATTCATGTAGGAGGCGTCGTATTTTTTTTTCCTATGTTGAAAGCCTGTATTTGCTCGTCGGTGGAAGTTTCGTGTGTGATACCTTACCGTCAGATCTCAATCGCTAATATTAGCGGGATTTAATAAGTAATGCAACACATCTTGAAAAAATGCTGAGTTTCTTGTGCGACATCGTCGAATATTCGCGCTTCAGCCACTATAGTTTCATGGAATTCCCATAGGTGGCGGCGCTATAAATGGTTCAAATGGCTCTAAGCACATTGGACTTAACATCTGAGATCATCAGTCCCCTAGACTTAGAACTACTTAAACCTAACTAACCTAAGGACATCACACACATCCATGCCCGAGGCAGGATTCGAACCTGCGACCGTAGCAGCAGCTCGGTTCCGGAGTGAAGCGCCTAGAACCGCTCGGCCACAGCGGCCGGCTGACGGCGCTATACGTAGCCTTCAAAATGGCGTCTATAATGGAGGTACGTTCCAAGCAAAGAGTTATCACTGAGTTTCTTTTGATAGAAAATCAGAGCATCGCAGATATTCGTAGGTGCTTGCAGAATGCCTATGGAGACCTGGCAGTGAACAAAAGCACGGTGAGTCGTTGGGCGAGGCGTCTGTCACCATCGCAACAAGACTGCGCAAACCTGTCAGATGTCCTGCATGTCGGCCGGCCGCAAACAGCTGTGACTCCTGCAATGTTGGAACGAGCGGACGCTCTCGTTCGTCGTGAACGACGCATCACAATCAAACGCCTCGCTGTACAACTGGACGGCTCTGTTCCTAGTGCAGACACAATAGTCCACCAGGTGGACTACTCCTGCTAGGTTCCTCGCCACCTAAGGAAAGACCATAAAGAACAACGAAGGACCACCTGTGCGGAACTGCTTTCACGTTACGAGGATGATGATAATTTTTTGTCAGATATCGTCACACACTATGAAATCTGGGTTCCTCACTTCGAACCGGAAACAAAAGGGCAATCCATGGAGTTGGTTGGTTGGTTGCTTTAAAGGCGGGAGAAGGGACCAAACTACGAGGTCATCGGTCCCTTGTTCCTAATAAAACAATGTCACAAGTGGGAGAATAAAACGGACGGAACATACAACACAAAACGGGAAGAAAGGAAAAGCCACAAGAACGAAAGGAAGACAACGATCACTAAAAGGAACAAGAGAGGGAAAGAAAACAACAGAGAGACGCTAGAAACAGAAGAGAGTAAAACATGAAAGCAGATTACAGTGGCTGGCCAACCACGAGAATAAAAAGGGAAAGCCAGCCACTCTGCAACACACTAAAACCTCCACCCTAAAAGCTCTAGGGTGGAGGACACAGAGGGACAAAGAACATGCGCTAAAACCTACATAGAAGTATAAAACCCACTCTCACGGATAAAACGTAAAACTAAAGCTGCTGTGGAGGCGTTGTCGCCCAACACCGAAGGCAGGGTGCTGGGAAAGTTAAAAGTCCGCCGCAATGCGGCTAAAAGTGGGCAGTCCAGCAAGAGGTGGACGGCTGTCATTGGGGAGCCACAGTGACACTGAGGTGGGTCCTCGCGACGGAGTAGGGAACCATGCGTTATCCACGTATGGCCAATGTGGAGCCGGCAGAGGACAACTGATTCCCTGCTAGAGAATTCATGGAGTGGCGCCAAATCACCTCACCACAAAAAAAAAAAAAAAAAAAAAGTTCAAAGCCCCACTCTCAGCCGGCGAAGTCATGGCGACAGGCTTCTGAGATTCTGAAGGGGTTGTTCTGTTTGATGCGCTCCCTCGTGGTGCAACGATCAACTCTGAAGTGCACTGTGCTACCCTTATAAAATAGAAGAAACGACTTTGCGTGTTCGTAACCACAAAAATGCAAACGAACCTCTGCTTCTTCATGACAGCACGAGACCTCAAACAAATCTGTGCACCAGAGAGGAGGTTGAAAAACTTAATGGGTCTGTTCTTCCTCATTCACCCTACAGCCTAGATCTCGCACCTTCCGACCTCCATCTGTTTGCCCCAATGAGGGATCCACTCCGTTGAAAGCAGTACGTGGACGATTGGGAGGCTACTGCAGTAAGGCGTTGGCTCCGACGTCGACCAGTAAGGTGTTACCATGCGAGCCTACAGGCCCTCTCAGTAAGGTACCATGAGACCATTGCAGTGATTGCAGGTTATGTAGAAAAATAGTGTTTTGTGGGCAAAGAATGGGGAATAACATGGTGTGCTGCAATACTGAATAAAACCAACCAGCTTTCAGAAAAAGAGGTCTGCGTTACTTACAGAACGCCCTCGGATACAGGAGCTTAATAATGTGTAAGAAATGGTTGAGCCCGCAACGTATAAGTCATTTCTATATGCGTTTTCCGCACAGTATTTGTTTCACCCGTGGTGCCATACTACCAATGCAGGCACATGCGCGTCATTGTTACGAATTAGCTTCGTATTCAAATCAAATGGGTCCAAACACTGTGGGACTTAACATCTGAGGTCATCAGTTCGCTAGACTTAGAACTACTCAAACCTAAGTAACCTAAGGACATCACACACATCCATGCCTGAGGCAGGATTCGAACCTGCCTGCAAACGCAGCAGCAGCGCGGTTCCGAACTGAAGCGCCTAGAGCCCCACTCGGCCACAACGGCCGGCTAGCTTTGTATTAAGTTATAAATTGGTGTAGAGTGTGGCAATGTCACTGTGAAGATCTTGCGAAGCACTATTCGGACCCGGAGTGAGACAATCAATATTCACCCTAAAGAAAGTGAAAATAATTATTGAATTGAAAAATACAGAATAATGAAATATGTAGTATCATGCGACTGGTAAATACGTTCGTAATTACAGAAAATGCAAGGAAGGAAGACTAGAGTTTAATGTCCTCTCGACAACGAAGTCATTAGAGATGGAGCAAAAGTTCGGATTAAGGAAGGATTGGGAAGGAAATCGGCTGTGCCGTTTCAAAAGAAACATCCTTGCATTTGTCTTAAGCGAATTAGGGAATACACGGAAACCTCGTACCTGTATGGCGGACGCAGATTTGAACCTTCGTCCTCCTAAATGTGAGTCCTGTACGCCGACCATTGCGTCACCTCATTCGGTTGAAAACTCTGGTCAGAGGAAAGTTCGTGTCGACAGGAATCATAAAAGGGTAAAAAGTGCAGTGCCGAGCAACGCAAAGTGATTATGTAGCTGGCGGCGCATCGAGCTTACAGCGGCCAGCGGCAATCCAAGCTTGTGATTCATCTATTACGTAACCGCTGTACCACTCTGTGTAACCGTTCTATCAAAAAGATTGAAAACGTCCCTGCTTTCAAATGGATCATAATTCTAACAGCCCGCACCACCTAACGAATGAAAAGTATTAAAAGAAACCGAGTAATGTGAAATGAACTAGCCGGCCGCGGTGGTCTCGCGGTTCTAGGCGCGCAGTCCGGAACCGTGCGACTGCTACGGTCGCAGGTTCGAATCCTGCCTCGGGCATGGATGTGTGTGATGTCATTAGGTTAGTTAGGTTTAAGTAGTTCTAAGTTCTAGGGGACTTATGACCACAGCAGTTGAGTCCCATAGTTCTCAGAGCCATTTTTTTGAAATGAACTAACCTTGTATTTTGACATTTTCATCTACTTAAAATCTCTGCCTCTGCAACTCTACTTGCTATAATGTAGTGTTTTGATGGTCTGTCTTGTCTGACCTATCGACACGATCCAACAAAGAAAAAAGTGAAGCCCCCGGAAGACATGTTCAGGTTTCAATGTAAATTTATACATGTACACACAATCGGCAAATATGTTAATGAATGTGATTGTAACAGGGCATTTGACTATTTTCTGGAAATCGTCTTAAATGGTTAATTATGTCATTTTATGCTCATAACATGCTTTTTTCCTTACTGAATTTCAGTGTTCTTTTATAAAAATGGGAATGAAATTCAACTAATTTCAAAGCCCGCCAAAAGGCTCCATTCGAGTTATGCGATGCCTGTGACGTCACTGGCTAGCTCGCTTCTCTTACTGTCATAAAGCTAAAGCACAATGATGTCTTGTTTTGGAATTTACTATTCGGAAAATGGATTACAAATAGTGTGTAGTACCACACAGTACAAACTAAATTCATCCATAAAAACTCTTGAAAAATTATTTTTGACTGTCTCAGGGAATGAGAAGGTGCATAAAATTTCGTTGCACTGTACCGGCAAAATGCCACCATGTCGATTACCGAGTTGCCTTACTTAATATAACATGACTTGCACTCTGAAATTAACATCAATTTACCTCCGAGATACGCTTTCCCACTGTTACAAATAAGGATAACGTCAGTCAACGAAATTAAATTCTTAGTAAAATTTGACGTTACAGCCGCTTCTTTGCACATAGTTGGAAGCTTGGTTCCACCATCGAAACAACTGCTACAATAACAAGTTTGTTTGCGTGGCCATCCTCCGCAGCAAGCATAGAAGTACTTGTTTTGTAGGCCGGCCGGAGTGGCCGAGCGGTTCTAGGCGCTTCAATCTGGAACCGCGCGACCGTTACGGTCGCAGGTTCGAGTCTTGCCTCGGGCATGGATGTGTGTGATGTCCTTAGGTTACCTAGGTTTAAGTAGTTCTAAGTTCTAGGGCACTAATGACCTGAGCTGTTAAGTTCCATAGTGCTCAGAGCCATTTGAACCATTTTTGAACTTGTGTTGTAAATAAAACCGCCTTTTCCTGCTGCCACTTAATTTACTTTTCCCAGAGGCGTTTCGCCTTTTTCTTGTTCTAAGGCATCATCAGTGGGATGATTTACTGATGTGCGTTTCCTCTCACCTGGCGTTTCCTCTCATCTTACCTTTTTCACACTGTTCCCCATGTTTCATCTTCTTTTTGTGGTGTACTATTGTTCTTTTGTCACTCGATATAACAATATCTTCGAACACTGGTTTTAACAACGTAAATATTGCAACTCCATTACGTAAGGAGGAAACGTGTAATGGAGTTGCAATATTTATGTTGTTAAAAGCAGTGTCCGAAGAAAGTTATATCGAGTGACAAAAGAACAATAGTACACTACAAAAAAGATGAGAAATGTGGTGAACAGTGTGAAGAAGGTCAGAATTCAAAGTTTTGCTTATATGTCGGTAATAAAATGATAATGCGACCTGTAGACCAGACGTGAGGAAAAGCAGATCAGCAAATCATTCCACTGATGATGCCTTAGAACAAGAAAAAGGCGAAACTTGTCTGGGATAAATAAATTAAGTGGCAGCAGGAAAAGGCGGTTTTATTTACAAAACAAGTATTGCTACAATAAGTTCTTGCTAAAGCTGTTTTCATATTTCGAGTAACACTTTTAAAACTTTATAATAGTGTTAGGTATCGAACCTGTGTTCTCCTGATCCGTAGTCACATACGTTATCCGTTGCGCTACAAAAGGCGTGCATCTGGCGGTACGTCTGCAGAGTATCTTGTATTGGCGGAACTCAGGACTAAGATTTGCCAAGAATTATTTTATTGTGCTTAGAGCCGTATTTCATAAGTGACAGTCGACAGTCTAGACATAAGATACGGACCCATTTGCAAAAGTTCCACAATCCTTTAGTTTTGAGCAAGTTTAATGAGGTTGCAGAGAGCAGGCAAAAGAATGTCCGTCCTTGCACATATCGCCGCTCTAAATAAGTGGAGCATAAAACGCATCAATAATCGTAAAGTTTCCACTAGCAGCGTTCACAAAATTCATTTATATTGTTACTTAAATGCTGCAAATCCGTTTTCCGTCAATAAATAGCTAAACTAGTTTCAGAAAAAGTACAAGGTTCTTACGTAACTTCTGCTAACACTCTTGAATCACACATATAGCTTCGTCTTACTCCCAGTTTGTGACGCCACCACTGCTTCAGCCACTACCAGAGCGTTCTCGATGACGTGACCAGATCTTGATATTTATTGGTTCTTAAGCTTTAATTACATGAAAATAAGAGATGTTTTGTGAGAATATTGACCTAAATGCGATTTGAATGTTATAATCCCTTCGAATAACAACAATCCGAACCATATTTTCAACACATGAAAACCGCCTATTCTCTGTGACAGAAAGAACGACTACCAGAGTGCATTTGTGTTGTTCGTGTTTAATGTCGTTACTACAACGCAGTCTTACTCGCCATTGTGGGATACGGGTCGAGCGTTTGCGCTCATAGAACCAGAAAGGTAAGGACAGCACAGGTGCTACGGCGAACACAAAGGAGTGTGGTTCTCCGCCTGACAGGTGCGTGTAGAAAACATCGACTGAGACGCTGCTGGTGATATTAGGCTTGCTACCCTTACGATTCAAAAAGAGCAAATATGTTAAGGTAAAGGAGATACTGAGCACAAGAGCCATATCGAATGTGGAAAATAAAATCATCCGTTGGTAATGAATAGCAAGAAATCTGGGACAGGGGGGAAACAGGGAGAAGAACCTATCAGTTCCTTCCCAACATAAAAGAAAGAACAAGAATGACACTTCCTTCCGACAAAGGGGGCTTTGCACCGCCTGTTGAGACATGGCCCATATCCCAGCTACTTACTAAAAATACAACAGTGCACCACAGACACTTGTGAATGGAGAGCGGTCGGCACCCCGAATCACATCGTCTGGGAGTGTATCGTTACACAAGTTATTATAGACCAGGACCGGAACGCATCTGGTAATGCAGCCCCCCCCCCCTCCCCCGAGCACGCACAAGTGCCGCAACACGACATGGCATGGAGTCGACTAATGTCTGAAGTAGTGGTGTGGGGAATTGACACCATGAATCCTGCAGGACTGTCCATAAATCCGTAAGAATACAAGGGAGGGGGGATTCTCAATAATGTTCATGTCTGGGGAGTTTGGTGGCCAGCGGAAGTGGTTAAACTCAGAAGAGTGTTCCTGAAGCCACTCTGTAGCGATTCTGGACGGGGGGGGGGGGGGGGTCACATTGTCCTGCTGGAATTGCCCAAGTCCAGTGGAACGCACTGTGGACATCAATGGATGCAAATGACCAGACACGACGCTTATGTACGTGTCACCTGTCAGAGTCGTGTCTAGACGTATCAGTTGTCCCATATCACTCCAACTGCACACGCCCAAACCCATTACAGAGCCTCCACCAGCTTGAACAGTTGGCTGCTGACATGCAGTGTCCATGAATTCATGAGGTTGTCTCCATACCTGTCCACGTTTATCCGCACGATACAATTTGAAACGAGACTCGACCGAGCAGGCAACATGTTTCTAGTCATCAACAGTACAGGCGTAAAGCTTTGTGTCGTGCAGTCATCAAGGCTACACGAGTGGGCCTTCGGCTACGAAAGCCCATATCGATAATGTTTCGTTGAATGATTTGCACGCTGACACTTGTTGATGGCTCAACATTGAAATCTGCGGCAATTTGGGGAAGTGTTGCGCTTCTGTCACGTTGAACGATTCTCTTAAGCCGCCGTTGGTCCCGTTCTAGCAGGATCTTTTTCCGGCCTCATCGATGTTGGAGGTTTGATGTTTTACGGTACACTCGTGAAACGGTTGTAACTTCGCAACAGTTTACTTCCGTAACCTCGGAATAAAAATCTGACTAACCTCCCAATGAAAATGTGACTCATATATAATCTTTCAATAATTAACTGACTGTGAATCTAAACTGGAGAATCTAGACGTCAGCAATGCTGCGTCATGGCCCTGAAAAGTCATTCTTAATAAACTGAAGATTCTTACCTCAGTTATGTCGCCGGATAACGCGTATATACACTCCTGGAAATTGAAATAAGAACACCGTGAATTCATTGTCTCAGGAAGGGGAAACTTTATTGACACATTCCTGGGGTCAGATACATCACATGATCACACTGACAGAACCACAGGCACGTAGACACAGGCAACAGAGCATGCACAATGTCGGCTCTAGTACAGTGTATATCCACCTTTCGCAGCAATGCAGGCTGCTATTCTCCCATGGAGACGATCGTAGAGATGCTGGATGTAGTCCTGTGGAACGGCTTGCCATGCCATTTCCACCTGGCGCCTCAGTTGGACCAGCGTTCGTGCTGGACGTGCAGACCGCGTGAGACGACGCTTCATCCAGTCCCAAACATGCTCAATGGGGGACAGATCCGGAGATCTTGCTGGCCAGGGTAGTTGACTTACACCTTCTAGAGCACGTTGGGTGGCACGGGATACATGCGGACGTGCATTGTCCTGTTGGAACAGCAAGTTCCCTTGCCGGTCTAGGAATGGTAGAACGATGGGTTCGATGACGGTTTGGATGTACCGTGCACTATTCAGTGTCCCCTCGACGATCACCAGTGGTGTACGGCCAGTGTAGGAGATCGCTCCCCACACCATGATGCCGGGTGTTGGCCCTGTGTGCCTCGGTTGTATGCAGTCCTGATTGTGGCGCTCACCTGCACGGCGCCAAACACGCATACGACCATCATTGGCACCAAGGCAGAAGCGACTCTCATCGCTGAAGACGACACGTCTCCATTCGTCCCTCCATTCACGCCTGTCGCGACACCACTGGAGGCGGGCTGCACGATGTTGGGGCGTGAGCGGAAGACGGCCTAACGGTGTGCGGGACCGTAGCCCAGCTTCATGGAGACGGTTGCGAATGGTCCTCGCCGATACCCCAGGAGCAACAGTGTCCCTAATTTGCTGGGAAGTGGCGGTGCGGTCCCCTACGGCACTGCGTAGGATCCTACGGTCTTGGCGTGCATCCGTGCGTCGCTGCGGTCCGGTCCCAGGTTGACGGGCACGTGCACCTTCCGCCGACCACTGGCGACAACATCGATGTACTGTGGAGACCTCACGCCCCACGTGTTGAGCAATTCGGCGGTACGTCCACCCGGCCTCCCGCATGCCCACTATACGCCCTCGCTCAAAGTCCGTCAACTGCACATACGGTTCACGTCCACGCTGTCGCGGCATGCTACCAGTGTTGAAGACTGCGATGGAGCTCCGTATGCCACGGCAAACTGGCTAACACTGACGGCGGCGGTGCACAAATGCTGCGCAGCTAGCGCCATTCGACGGCCAACACCGCGGTTCCTGGTGTGTCCGCTGTGCCGTGCGTGTGATCATTGCTTGTACAGCCCTCTCGCAGTATCCGGAGCAAGTATGGTGGGTCTGACACACCGGTGTCAATGTGCTCTTTTTTCCATTTCCAGGAGTGTATCTGATCCTATAAGAAAATTTTCTAGCACAGCACAGTGCAACGCTGGCCACTAGATTTTGTTATGTATAAAAAAAAGCAGCAACTGATTTTTATTTACGATAATTGGCATGACTATGGATAGGAGCATGAATGGCTGTCAAAAGTTATCTTTATAAGAAAGATTATTATTGAAAAATTATTGAAAATTATTTACATGTGACTTTGATATAACAATAGTACAAAATGAGTTGTCGCAAATTACATATGTGCGCGGCAATAAATAATAATAATTTTTACTTTTTCCTTATACTACGTCGCTCGGGCACCGCCATCGTTCTCCACGACCGGCCCTGTAATTCCATACAGGACACAAGTGTTCTCTGTGAGCTATACAACTGCTCTCTAAGAGCGACCTGACCCAACCGCTCGACTGCGAGCTACTACCACTACTGCTGCCGATACAGCTCTCTGGTCTGCGATTCTATTGTAACTCACATATCGCAGGCAGCGCTTGAGCAATCCATCTAAGTTACATCTGCTTGAGTGCTCTAGCAATAAATTCCTTAGTCGTGGACCTCTTACAAGGTCGCACGGGAAATTGACCACTTCTTCACTACTTCGGAGATGCTGTGTCCCATCGCTTGTGCGCCGACTACACCGCTCACATAAATCTTAATAAGCTGCCACTGTAGCAGCAGCAACCGATCTAGCAACTGCGCCAGAAACTTGTTATCTTATATAGGTGTTGCCGACCGCAGCGCCGTATTCCGCCTGTTTACATATGTGTATTTGAATACGCATGCCTACATCAGTTTCTTTGGCACTTCAGTGTATAATAAGGAATGAGGAACTGCGGCATAAGCTGAACTAACAGCTAAAGTATCACCTTATGAACTGCAAGTCATCAAGGCTACACGAGTGGGCCTTCGGCTACGAAAGCCCATATCGATAATGTTTCGTTGAATGATTTGCACGCTGACACTTGTTGATGGCTCAACATTGAAATCTGCGGCAATTTGGGGAAGTGTTGCGCTTCTGTCACGTTGAACGATTCTCTTAAGCCGCCGTTGGTCCCGTTCTAGCAGGATCTTTTTCCGGCCTCATCGATGTTGGAGGTTTGATGTTTTACGGTACACTCGTGAAACGGTTGTAACTTCGCAACAGTTTACTTCCGTAACCTCGGAATAAAAATCTGACTAACCTCCCAATGAAAATGTGACTCATATATAATCTTTCAATAATTAACTGACTGTGAATCTAAACTGGAGAATCTAGACGTCAGCAATGCTGCGTCATGGCCCTGAAAAGTCATTCTTAATAAACTGAAGATTGACAAACTGCCTATTGGCTTCTGTCTCGGGTTCTTCGGCCGACGTTCATCTAATGATTTTTCTGACGTTTCGCCAGCACGAGTGGCTGGCATTGTCAAAGCTTCACCCTCCATTGCCGGTGGTGAACTGGAGCCGAGCTCGCGGGCGCAGACTATATGTACCTGGCGCGCCAACGTCCGAGGGCTTCTCCGCGGTCATTTCCGGTGCGGTTCTCCTCTTGCTACCTGCGACGGTCGTTCGCTGCAGTACGGGAAGCCAGGATCCGTTGACCTTAAGGCTTTCCTCTTTCTTGTTCAAACTGTTCGCGTGTTTTTGTATTTCTACAGCTTCTCTGAACAAGCGCGTGTGATAGTGGTTCTCTACAGCCAGAACTTCCGTGTCGGCGAATTTTATTACGTGGTCGGTCTCATTCAGTGCGTGTTCTGCCACGGCCGATTTCTCCACCTGCCCCAACCTGCAATGTCGCTTATGCTCCTTGATCCTGGTGTTAATGGATCGTCCAGTCATCCCGACATAAACTTTTCCGCATGTGCATGGTATGCGGTATATTCCCGACATTGAAAGTGGGTCTCTTTTCTCGCGTATATACACTCCTGGAAATTGAAATAAGAACACCGTGAATTCATTGTCTCAGGAAGGGGAAACTTTATTGACACATTCCTGGGGTCAGATACATCACATGATCACACTGACAGAACCACAGGCACGTAGACACAGGCAACAGAGCATGCACAATGTCGGCTCTAGTACAGTGTATATCCACCTTTCGCAGCAATGCAGGCTGCTATTCTCCCATGGAGACGATCGTAGAGATGCTGGATGTAGTCCTGTGGAACGGCTTGCCATGCCATTTCCACCTGGCGCCTCAGTTGGACCAGCGTTCGTGCTGGACGTGCAGACCGCGTGAGACGACGCTTCATCCAGTCCCAAACATGCTCAATGGGGGACAGATCCGGAGATCTTGCTGGCCAGGGCAGTTGACTTACACCTTCTAGAGCACGTTGGGTGGCACGGGATACATGCGGACGTGCATTGTCCTGTTGGAACAGCAAGTTCCCTTGCCGGTCTAGGAATGGTAGAACGATGGGTTCGATGACGGTTTGGATGTACCGTGCACTATTCAGTGTCCCCTCGACGATCACCAGTGGTGTACGGCCAGTGTAGGAGATCGCTCCCCACACCATGATGCCGGGTGTTGGCCCTGTGTGCCTCGGTTGTATGCAGTCCTGATTGTGGCGCTCACCTGCACGGCGCCAAACACGCATACGACCATCATTGGCACCAAGGCAGAAGCGACTCTCATCGCTGAAGACGACACGTCTCCATTCGTCCCTCCATTCACGCCTGTCGCGACACCACTGGAGGCGGGCTGCACGATGTTGGGGCGTGAGCGGAAGACGGCCTAACGGTGTGCGGGACCGTAGCCCAGCTTCATGGAGACGGTTGCGAATGGTCCTCGCCGATACCCCAGGAGCAACAGTGTCCCTAATTTGCTGGGAAGTGGCGGTGCGGTCCCCTACGGCACTGCGTAGGATCCTACGGTCTTGGCGTGCATCCGTGCGTCGCTGCGGTCCGGTCCCAGGTTGACGGGCACGTGCACCTTCCGCCGACCACTGGCGACAACATCGATGTACTGTGGAGACCTCACGCCCCACGTGTTGAGCAATTCGGCGGTACGTCCACCCGGCCTCCCGCATGCCCACTATACGCCCTCGCTCAAAGTCCGTCAACTGCACATACGGTTCACGTCCACGCTGTCGCGGCATGCTACCAGTGTTGAAGACTGCGATGGAGCTCCGTATGCCACGGCAAACTGGCTAACACTGACGGCGGCGGTGCACAAATGCTGCGCAGCTAGCGCCATTCGACGGCCAACACCGCGGTTCCTGGTGTGTCCGCTGTGCCGTGCGTGTGATCATTGCTTGTACAGCCCTCTCGCAGTATCCGGAGCAAGTATGGTGGGTCTGACACACCGGTGTCAATGTGTTCTTTTTTCCATTTCCGTGTCAATGTGTTCTTTTTTCCATTTCCAGGAGTGTATCTGATCCTATAAGAAAATTTTCTACCACAGCACAGTGCAACGCTGGCCACTAGATTTTGTTATGTATAAAAAAAAGCAGCAACTGATTTTTATTTACGATAATTGGCATGACTATGGATAGGAGCATGAATGGCTGTCAAAAGTTATCTTTATAAGAAAGATTATTATTGAAAAATTATTGAAAATTATTTACATGTGACTTTGATATAACAATAGTACAAAATGAGTTGTCGCAAATTACATATGTGCGCGGCAATAAATAATAATAATTTTTACTTTTTCCTTATACTACGTCGCTCGGGCACCGCCATCGTTCTCCACGACCGGCCCTGTAATTCCATACAGGACACAAGTGTTCTCTGTGAGCTATACAACTGCTCTCTAAGAGCGAACTGACCCAACCGCTCGACTGCGAGCTACTACCACTACTGCTGCCGATACAGCTCTCTGGTCTGCGATTCTATTGTAACTCACATATCGCAGGCAGCGCTTGAGCAATCCATCTAAGTTACATCTGCTTGAGTGCTCTAGCAATAAATTCCTTAGTCGTGGACCTCTTACAAGGTCGCACGGGAAATTGACCACTTCTTCACTACTTCGGAGATGCTGTGTCCCATCGCTTGTGCGCCGACTACACCGCTCACATAAATCTTAATAAGCTGCCACTGTAGCAGCAGCAACCGATCTAGCAACTGCGCCAGAAACTTGTTATCTTATATAGGTGTTGCCGACCGCAGCGCCGTATTCCGCCTGTTTACATATGTGTATTTGAATACGCATGCCTACATCTGTTTCTTTGGCACTTCAGTGTATAATAAGGAATGAGGAACTGCGGCATAAGCTGAACTAACAGCTAAAGTATCACCTTATGAACTGCAAGCCTACTTGGTTGAGAGACATTTACATCTACATGGATACTCTGCAAATCATATTTAAGTGCCTGGCAGAGGGTTCATCGAACCACCTTCACAGTAATTCTCTGTTATTCCAATCTCGAACAGCACGCGGAAAAAGTGACGCCTATATTTCTCCATGAGAGCTCTGATTTCCCTTATTTCATTGTGATGATCGTTTCTCCCTATGTAGGTGGGTGCCAACAAAATATTTTCTCATTCGGAGTAAAAAGTTGATGATTGAAATTTCGTCAGAAGTATCTGCCGCAATGGGAAATTCCTTCGTTTTAATCATGTCCTCCCGAAATCCCGTGTCATTACAACGCTCCGTACTGTATTTACATCTCCCTTTTTGGGCGTACTGGAGGCCACTCTTTAACCATGGGTATAAGAGGACATAGATTATAACTACGCGACGCGCCACAACAGAACATACCTACAAAAACCTTCTGGATCCAGCGACGAGATGAGCCTCAGGGAGGACCAGGAAGGACTTCCTCAGACCCTGACAACCATCCCCCACTCTCCACACCTTGGGTGACACAGTAGTGCAGCCTCTGTGAATCCTCAGCACGCTGAGTCCTAACCATCCAGACAAACGAGAGGTGCAGCTTGGTCCTGATACCAGGTGCAGTAGTGTAGTGCAGTGTTGTGTAGTATAGTGCTGCGTAGGGTAGTGTTTTATAGTAGTCTAGTACAGAATTATAAATTACAAAATTTGTGATTTACCAATGCTGCATAGTGTAACAGACCGGCAGCGTGTGCTTTCTGCATTCCGGATAAACAGATAAGTATCTGTGCGCCAGATGGCCAAATGACACTATGTAGGTTTTTTTAGTTATTATTACTATTTTTATTTTATGTATATATTCTGTGTAGATTTCGTCCCTTAAACAACGTAATCCCTATGACTAACACAGAGGAAATTATGTTAAAACATTACGTGCTTTTTTCATGTCAATTCATTGCGACATTTGGTCTCTTCTTTCATATAGATACCAGACTAAAACAGCAAACAAGTAGAAGTAAATGTTAGGAGGTCTTGTAGGGTATACGTGGGGCGTCACCAGCGTCAGGTGTAGGGCGGTCACTGTGAAGGACGCGGAGAATCCGCGTACTCGGATTGGGCAGCGTAAACAGCACCTGACACAATTTGGAAAGGGTCTCATTGTGCGTCTCCATTTGGCCGCCTGGTGGAATCGTGAAATATCCAGACTTGTGGAGCGTTCGGATATGAGAGTGGCCCGAGATTGGATTGGTTCGTTGATTGATTTGGAGGAAGCGGACCGAACAGCGAGGTCATCGGCCCCATTGGATAAGGGGAGGATGGGGAAGGAAATAAACCGTGCCCTTTCAAAGGAACCGTCCCTTCATTTGTCTGAAGTGATTTAGGGAAATCGTGGAAAATCTAAATCTCGATGGCCGGACGCGGATGTGGACCATCGTCCTGCCGAATGCGAGCCCAGTTGTAACACGCCCGGGAGTACAAATGGGTGGGGTGGTACCTTTAAACTGGTTGTTGTTTCGTGACCGTTGCTTGACCGTGCGCCCTGTCCGCACCACGTACCTGATAATCCCGCGCCGGCCGAAGTGGCCGTGCGGTTAAAGGCGCTGCAGTCTGGAACCGCAAGACCGCTACGGTCGCAGGTTCGAATCCTGCCTCGGGCATGGATGTTTGTGATGTCCTTAGGTTAGTTAGGTTTAACTAGTTCTAAGTTCTAGGGGACTAATGACCTCAGAAGTTGAGTCCCATAGTGCTCAGAACCATTTGAACCATTTGATAATCCCGCGGCGGTCGTACTGTTCTGCTCCACACTGCTGCTGGCTTGCCTAAAATTATCTATCTAAATATGCAAGCGGGTTTAGGGGAGCCACTCAACGTTAAGCACAACACTGTTCTACGTCTGGTATGAACATCTATATTCTGAGGCGATATGGAAATCACAGGTTGCACTGTTTACACTCTAAGTCGTAAATGTTTATCCCAGTTGACAGTCTTGGCGATTATCTGTGCACAATATCACTTGGACGAGCGTACACGTACCGAACACGGCGCGGATGATTGTTGATGATGCGAAAGCCGAATAATCGAACGAAAGTTCTGACGCTCGCCACGCATACGCAGATTTATTTTGGTACCAGTCCTCCATGACACCAGTAATGATATAACGCTGTCCGTAAAGTTAATTTTTCAGATCTCAGTTCTCACTTGTACGAGCGCGCGCGTAACCGTCGCGGCGCGGCTGATTGTTGATAATGCGAAACGCGATAATCGAACGCACGTCCTCATACTGTACGGAACGACATGCAACGGCAACGAGAGGATACATACATACGTTATCGGCGGCACAGCTCATTTTTAATTACATCTTGACGCACTTTCCTCTGAATCACTTCCATATTTCATCACTTTACTGTAACAGCACTTGTAGCAACACTTCAACCTGAATACTAACAAAGCTTCTTACAGGCAGAGCTACCCACAACACAACACCCAAGTTCAGTGTCCCGTGCTCGACTCTCTACAGACGCGGCTGCCCGCAAAGATGCTCCACAACAAAGCCAGCGATATGACAATACGGTTACACAGTGTGCTAACCACTGCACCACCTCGCTGCGTCCCGACGTTGGGCTAAATGTGAACGTGAGAGTGATGATGATGTTTGGTTTTGATAGGAGCTCAACTGCGCGGTCAACAACGCCCACACAAAGTCCCAATTTCTCACACAGTCCAATTTCTTTACTCAGCCTTTTTAGCCACTGTCACGAATGATGATGATGATGATGATGAAATCATGAGGACACCCAGTCCCCAGGCAGAGAAAATCCCCAACTCGGCCGGGAATCGAACCCGGGACCCTGTGATCCAGAGACAGCAACGCTAGCCACTAGACCACGAGCTGCGGACGTAACATGAGGGGCGGACATACCCCGTCGTCAAGGTTCCACCCGACCACGTCCGGCCACCACATAGGAGGATCACCGTATGGTGCACCAGGCACATCGTAACCCAATCACGTCACAAGTAATCCACTCCCCCCCACCCAACATTCACTCATCCCGCACAGTTGATAGGAGATTAGCAGTAGCCGCAATGAGGAATTACCGACCCATACAAGTCAAGCGGCTGCGTTTGGAGTGGTGCCGCGACAGGGGAAGCATGGCTCTTCATGATGGTGTCGCACTGTCATCGGGGATGAATCTCGGTTCTGGAGAACACCCCAGACGACCGACGTCAGCGACTATTGCTGCGACCAGGGGACAGGTCCAACTCTTGCAATGTTTTAGAGACGTAGAGCGGTGTTTCGCCTGGCGTAACGGTGTGGGAAACGATCGGGTATGACTTCAGGTTACAGCTGGTAATAACTAAGGGACTTCTCACTAGAAAAAAAAGTCATCTATTAATACAAATTAAAGTCCCTCGCAGCGTTTTTCTGTCTACATCTGAAGAGTAATCACTGGACTTAGGGATTTTGGTACGGTTTTCGATAATATGTAGATTGATTCACGAGGAAGATTTGTGTATATAATTTATTAGCGCTACGCCAAACCAGTCGTCCAGTCGCAGAGTGCCACCCGCGCAAATCTGCAGCTAGTCGCTAGTATAAAATATAATTTAATTTCAAGAGACCTTTACTTATAGTGTTTAAAGTAATCCTTGAAGTATGAAAATGGTGACTGATCCCGTGGACGTTATGAATTGCTACCAAGTAACTTACGAGGTGTGCCGTCACTTTTATTTGAGTAATTGGAACTTAAAAATGTACCACAGCAGGTACTAGGAGCTTGCATTTCTTTTTAATATGATGATACAGGAAAACGGTCATGAGTGGACATAATGGGACTGTGCATTAAGGTTAAAGGATGGTGGTTTGGATGGGAGAAAATACTTGTGATGAAATCGATTACAGAAATATGAGTATAATATTGTTTGTTCGATGAAGCAGTTTAGACGGTGAAAATGTCAAAAATGTCCGACCTTGCTCCGCCAATAAAAATATTGTGTGAGCGTTGACTGAAAAGGCTTGTGGTGAAGTGTAGCGAGCCCACGGTGGGAACTACTCACATGTCCACCTCAGTGAGGACCCAGGGGAATGCAAATGATGGAAGTGTGATGCTCTAATGCAAATTCCACCCAAGAGTTCCTACATTATCCAGCGCAAGGCAGTGTGCTATCTTAATTTCACCCTGTTGCGAGACCTGTATGAGGGACTAGCTACACACGTAATTTAACAGATTGATAAAAAATGTCTCCTTCAAAGTAACGATTGGTAGGAATTATGGTAAGACTATCTGATGAACTGATAAATTCAATCTTAGTATCATACTGTTAAAAAAATGGTTCAAATGGCTTTGAGCACTATGGGACTTAACTTCTGAGGTCATCAGTCCCCTAGAACTTAGAACTACTTAAAGCTAACTAACCTAAGGATATCACACACATCCATGCCCGAGGCAGGATTCGAACCTGCGACCGTAGCGTTCGCGCAGTTCTAGACTGTAGCGCCTAGAACAGCTCGGCCACCCCGGCCGGCATACTGTTAAATTTATAGTCTTTAAACAGACATTGATTCAGAGCATTATTTTATCAGAATAGCGATTATCATGACAAAAGTACAAATCAATCTGCAAACAGAGAATAAGTGACTGAGAAGACAGTAATTCCCTCTATCTATCGCTACTGCACAAAACGGACTGCAACTCCTCTATTGCGAACAAGGGGGCGAAAAGATGCAAATTAAACGACGAACGGAGTTAAGAAATCGTAAATTGGATACTGAAGCCCACTCCTACCTATCAAAGTGAACGTGAAATGTTGAATGCAACGAGTAAAAGTCCCTGAGCTGCTATTTTGGGAGCTCCAACAATAGATCGTAACATCAGAAGCTAGAGCTGCGTGTGTTGCCGACCAAGTACTGCACTTGGACGCCTCCCTGATGACGGCTGCTAGATAAGTCGCCTGAGCACCAAATCGGTAGCCTCTGGACTGGAGACCGATCGATGCGCATCCCTGTTAGCATTGCTCGGATAACTGGACAAGCAGACTCCCCGCTGCAGACTGACATGACTGTCTGGTGCGACAGTCAAAAAGCAAGTCCTCGAGAACCACTCATCCTCAGCACAAAGTGAATTTCTGCTCCACTGTGTGAGGAGCTGACCATTGGTGACCATTCAACAATTAAGTTACCAATCCTAGGCCCTTTAATAGGTGTTCTAAGTTTCTCACTAACGTAATCTGTCAATTTTCATGACAGGCAGAGCTACCCACAACACAACACCCAAGTTCAGTGTCCCGTGCTCGACTCTCTACAGACGCGGCTGCCCGCAAAGATGCTCCACAACAAAGCCAGCGATATGACAATACGGTTACACAGTGTGCTAACCACTGCACCACCTCGCTCCGTCCCGACGTTGGGCTAAATGTGAACGTGAGAGTGATGATGATGTTTGGTTTTGATAGGAGCTCAACTGCGCGGTCAACAACGCCCACACAAAGTCCCAATTTCTCACACAGTCCAATTTCTTTACTCAGCCTTTTTAGCCACTGTCACGAATGATGATGATGATGATGATGAAATCATGAGGACACCCAGTCCCCAGGCAGAGAAAATCCCCAACTCGGCCGGGAATCGAACCCGGGACCCTGTGATCCAGAGACAGCAACGCTAGCCACTAGACCACGAGCTGCGGACGTAACATGAGGGGCGGACATACCCCGTCGTCAAGGTTCCACCCGACCACGTCCGGCCACCACATAGGAGGATCACCGTATGGTGCACCAGGCACATCGTAACCCAATCACGTCACAAGTAATCCACTCCCCCCCACCCAACATTCACTCATCCCGCACAGTTGATAGGAGATTAGCAGTAGCCGCAATGAGGAATTACCGACCCATACAAGTCAAGCGGCTGCGTTTGGAGTGGTGCCGCGACAGGGGAAGCATGGCTCTTCATGATGGTGTCGCACTGTCATCGGGGATGAAGGCAGGGATCTTTAGCTGAGGTCACTGCCGTCTAGCCAATCCCGGCTACTGTGAGCAGCTTATGCTCGAAGCTTCTGGCGTTAACGGAGTCTGTTAGGAGCGTCGTGTGCATCACCGGTTCGGTCGGAATTGGGTGGACGTTTCCGCGAATTATTACTGAAAAGGCCTACAGTTTGTGGCGCTGAACCACGCCCTTTTTCTTCCCGACACGAAACTCTCGCCGAAAAGCAGCCTTCTGCCGTCGTGACAACTGCGAGAGCTTATTGCCCCATACTCTAAACTCCGAGATCATATAATATTAATTGGTGGTAAGGCGGGTGCCAGGTTGAGATTCATTGGAGATTCCTTAGAAAATGTAGTCTATCAACAAAGGAGGTGGCTTACAAAACACTAGTTCGACCTATACTTGAGTATTGCTCATCAGTGTGGGATCCGTACCAGGTCGGGTTGACAGAGGAGTTAGAGAAGATCCAAAGAAGAGCGGTGCGTTTCGTCATAGGGTTATTTGGTAAGCGTGATAGCGTTACAGAGATGTTTAGCAAACTCAAGTGGCAGACTCTGCAAGAGAGGTGCTCTGCATCACGGCGTTGCTTGCCGTCCAGGTTTCGAGAGGGTGCGTTTCTGGATGAGGTATTGAATATATTGCTTCACCCTACTTATACCTGCCGAGGAGATCACGAATGTAAAATTAGAGAGATTCGAGTGCGCAAGGAGGCTTTCCGGCAGTCGTTCTTCCCGCGAACCAAACGCGTCTGGAACAGGAAAGGAAGGTAATGACAGTGGCACGTAAAGTGCCCTCCGCCACACACAGTTGGGTGGCTTGCGGAGTATAAATGTACATGTAGATGCAGAGATCAAGGAGGGTGCCTCGGGCGGCAATTGAACACAGAGGTCGAAGGCCCACATTGTCCTTGGTCAGTGGTCACTGTCTTGTCGGGTAGAACGCCTCCAACCTCGCAGACATTTGGCCGGCATCCGTTGCGTGCGGCAGGTGAACTCTGTGTCCGCGACGTGACCGCCTAGAAACATCTTCCGCAAACACAGGGAAGTTTAAAACTTACTCAATTTCTTCACACACAATATTACTTCTCTCGGTACTCTGCACCTCATTACAGTCTGCACGCTACCGACGAGTTAGAGTGAGGACGTTCCCCGCTTTTTTCGTATCAAGGAATGAATTGCATAACTAAATATCGAAAAAAATGAAATATGTGCAAGTAATTTGGCTTTACAATCGGTGTGGAAAGACCAAATGGGTTCCTATCTTGAAACGGATCCTGAATCACACATAGCAAATTTGAACTTGTAACGGGACAGCCTCCTCTAATATTACTTTTCCTCAACATCAGTTTCCGATACCAGTATTATTTTTCGAATTTTGGACAGATGAATACTATCTCAGTTTCTTTTCTTAAAACTTTCATATAATTTTATACACAGTATGTTATATTTGAATCTAAAATTTATAAAAATTAATTACTTTATAAAATGTTTTAATCTCGATGTTATAATCGATAAGTGCTTGTTATGAATGTACAGCTAAAATTATTTTTTTAGAAACATTTGAAATACGAACTATTGTCACACTTACAGTTTATACGTATTATTAATTGCGCAATACTGTAGTGGTTACTATGTTTATTTCTGGATTCATTTATGAAATAATAATCGAATGTAATAATGTAACAGAAATTAACAGAAACTGATTTGTTAAGAAAAATAGTAATCCTTTTGGAATGTGGCTACTTCCACAGACTGTGAGGGTCGTAAGCATGCCTCTGATGTGATCGGACGTATTTTTGTATTTTTTGCGAACACTGTAATTTCGGGTTTGTTAATGTGAAAAGTCAAAAGATTATATGATAAGCTAAAAATGTTGAAAAATATATTTACGTGAAAACAAAAATTCTGCAACAATCGTCTTCAAATTTATTTAGATCAATCCAACCGTGAGGAGCTAAAATGTGACATTTTCAGCTTCAAGAATCAGACCCAAAACAAGAAGAACTGGAGCCAACTCTGCATGACGAGCTAAGTAAACCAGAAAGTTTATTGTAATCTTCGCTCCTCTCAAATCTTCATAACCGACTAATGTAGACAACAGATGGAAGTAGGAAGGAGGGGGCAGATTACAAATTGATTGCAGGAATTGCGTGTTTGAAGGGCTGAAGAGCAGAACCGTTTTTGGTGAAGTGTGAAATGTGAAGGAAATGTGATCATTGTAACTGACACATTTTGTGTAACAGTACGCTTCAGAGATAGCTTTAGATGGTACAGATTTGTGATTCTTGTGATATACTGCAGCATCAGTTGTGTTTCAGGATGAGACTGGTTGCGACGAAATTATGGCTGGTTCAGAGGGCTTTACTTTGGTTTATTAGGAATTAACTTTTGTTTTTCTTTAGTCCATTGTACCACAGAGTTCAAACCGTCTGATAGTAGTAAACTTTGGAGGATATTGGGGGTGTGAAGGTGGACTATGGAAATGGTAATACTTATGGAAGTGATGGAAGTACCCAAGTCAAACATAGGTGGTGGTCCGAAGATTCTTGAGAAGCTTAGTTTGGATGTTATTATTTGTGGATATAAGGATTGAACTAAAATATGTCCATTTTTCATTTAATTAGATTTAACCTTAATTCTGAACTTTAGCTCTATTTCAAATACGGGATACGCCTTTCGCCATATCTAATAGACTTGGTGGAGCAATTGTGCTTTCCATTAAGAGCAGGCAGAACCTCTCTATTGACAAATTCCAATGAACTCAATGTCGTCTCAAGTCAATAAGAGGATATAACGACCCCCTATCCTACGAGTTATCTAAAACGTGCAGCGGAATCTGACTAAACGACTTCAGTAAGATTGGCAGAGAATGAATTTCACTGATAAGTTAAAAAGAAATTTCCCAAAAAGGTCAACTATTCTCATCAATAACAGGAGATGGAAAGGAGCGGTGGAAAGCTCGTAGGCGAAAAGACTAGGGAATCATACGCCATCAGAAAGGATGTTTATTTCCACTAGGTCTACTCTCCTCGAGTTTAGCAATCATTTAACAAGCAAAAATCACATTAATGTTACGATTTCAAAGGAATTTGCTTTCTTAACAAATCCTATGGTTGTTATTCTGTCAGCAAACGACCGCGCCTCTTGTAAATGCATTAAAAATCCGAGAAATCGCTACAAAAGTGGAAGGAAGACACTAGAAGATAAATTCATCAATAACTCCTATGAGCTGCGAGCAGCTGTCAGGGTTGTGACCATTCATTCTGTTCAAGAGAATTCTAGAGCACAAATGGAGAAATCCTAATGTGGGTGGCTAGCAAAACCCTAGTCGCCTTTCCAAAAACTAAAGTTGAAAACCGATAAAAATAACAAACGTGAAATTCAGCTACGTAATTCCCTTGATAACTGAATTTAATTACTCAGTGGTTTATCTACATTACGAAACGAAACAACTAATCAGATTTCCAACCAAAATGTTTTATCCCAAGTGCACTCGAGAGCAGCACGTGTTACTCTCAACACCGTCAGACCTCGATTCAGTGATCGCGAAACTTTCCAAAACTTCAGAAACTCTGTGGCCTCGTGCAACATCCTAGGTGGGTATGGCAGTGGCAAGTAACCTGTCGTAAACGACAAACGATCCCATGATGCCAAACACTTCGCTCGATCTCCTGGTTGCTAAACGTTCCAGCGCCCGTTACTCAAGATTCCCACAAGTTTATAGAAGAAAATTCGAAGAAGAGTTCAGTGAAAAATTCATCATTTCGTCTATTGGTCTGACTGACCAATCGCAAGACGAAATTTTCAAAAAGCAGAAGAAACTTTGCCTCTGGTCCAGTGACGCCAGAAGCAAGCTTTCAAAGTTAAAATTCAATGGATATTCCCAGACTTCTACCACGAGAACCAAGAAAGCTATACTAATTCTGCAATCATGCACGCAGTCCAAAGTAACCAAACATTCATATAGCACAGAGTCAACTATGATTAGGTTATGGGTAAAGGGTATCATATGATGTTGATATGAGATAAAACGAAATAAAATCAATAAAGCTAGTTACATCATGCATAATCTACTTGTTGTGCTTGTTGGGGAATTGGTGGATGTTAATTAACATTTAAAACTGAGATCGTAAGTCCCAGAGTTTTTCTTTCCAGCCGCCCCTCTCTTGGGATACAAACGCTGACCAAATGCCACCCGATACGGGAACAGACATATTTGGATTTTAATCTTTAGTTTTTATATTATCCCTAAAAGCAGGGTTGCCTCTTCCGCCAGTTCCGCCGTACCGACTATCTTCATCTCCGTCTTCATTATCGTTGAGGTCTCCGCCGTTTTTCTGGCTAGGGACTCTCATGAGGTACTATCACCCGGTCCAGATGAACCAAGTTTTTTTTAAAGAGGTATTTCTCCTCCCCTGCCCATTCCCCAACTGTGCTTGGGACAGGCTATGGCAGTGGCAATCATAAAAAGCACTCTAACAAATAAAAAATGCGAAATTAAATTTTTAACCGAAATCTCCTACGCTTTTGTGATCAAAAGTGGCGTAAGGCAGGGAGATGGAATGTCCCCACTGCTGTCCAGTTGTGTGCTACAAACAGTAATCAGAGAATTGGGGGGGAAAAGGACAGAAGAAGAAGAAGATATTAGAAGAATCACGGTTGAGAGAAAAGGGGATAATCTGAGTTTTGATCGTTTGGCTTTTGCAGATGATGTTGCCATCTTTGCGAAATCTGTAGCAGATGCACCAATGTAAATAAATCTCCTACAAGAGACACCTTCGAATGTTCAATTGTGTGTGAATTCCAAAGGGACCAAACTGCTGAGGTCATCGGTCACTAGACTTACACACTGCTTAAACTAACTTATGCTAAGAACAACACACACACCCATGACCGGGGGAGGACTCGAACTCCGGCGGGAGGGACCGTGCAGTCCGCGACATGGCGCCTCAAACCGCGCGGCCACTCCGCACGGCTGACACCCTCAAAAGCAGGCCTATGTATATCCTTTGGAAAAGCAGAGTACATGACAGATGTGAAGAAGGCACTGAAATATACGGAAACTGATTATGGTAGAATGAAAAAGGCTACAAAATTTAAATGTCTAGGTGAAATAATACAATCAAATGCTTTAGACTAAGAAGCTAACTTATCAAGGGTAAGGAAAATGGCGGGGGCTTTTCAGCTAACAAAAAGCATGTATAACAAGAAATCTGTTTCCATAAATGCAAAACTTTGGCACTACAATACTGTCATTAAAGCAAAATGCCTTTATGCATCAGAATGCCTTTCGTTAAACACAGCCAAACAATCAGGCGAAGTAGAAATCAAGGAAGGGAAAATAATCAGGAGAATCTTGGGACCAAATTACGAGAATGGGAAATGTAAACTGAGAAATAATAAAGAAGTTTATGAAAAAACAGAGCGAATATCAGACACGATGAGGAAGAGAAGAGTTGTGTTCTATGGACAGTTAAAAAAGGTAGATGAAAACAGCGCAACAAAAATAATTATTAACTTTTTTGATAGAAACCCCAAAACATCAAATACATGAGTAAAAACAGTTAAAGCAAATCTGAGGGAAATGGAAATAGTTGAGGAAGAAATAGGAGAAAAAGAAATGTTCAGAGCAAAAGTAAAAGGTTTCAAGGGCTTGCAGGAAAAAACAAAGAAAAAGGCAGGTACAATGTGGACATAAGGAAGAAGAGAAAAACCTAGGGAAAGAATGAAAAATTAGTGGAAAGAAAGAAAGGAAAAGAATGAATGTACAAGTTATTTCATGTGGTCCTTAGTAGGCCAAACGAATTTAAAAAACAAAAAAAAGCTAGTTCCCAATGTAGTCCTTCTCCCCGATATTGTTACGCGAGTTTGATAAGCAAATGGCAGAAAATAAATCTGCTGGACTAGGCGAGGCCAAGTTAATCATTGCAAGTAATGCTTTCATGAAAGGTAGTTGAGACAAACGCCGTTCACAATGAAATGGGTGATGTTAGGGTTGAATAACTAAGTAAGATGAAAACAATTGTCTTCTGAGGGGCAAATACAAGTTGTGGAAATGGGTTGTAGTGCTTAACTGACGAAGTAAAATTCATATCTTTCGGTAATGTTCTCCGTCCTCTCAACGATTGCGACCGCTTTCCGTGTGTGCGCGCTATGTTTTGCTGCGTGAGCTCTGGAGTGGTAGGAACGCCGATACTGCAGCGGGGAATGGTGCAGACGCGCGGCGGGGAAGCTCTGCCTTTGTTACGTGTTGAGGCGAGCTGGCCGACTGCCGATATTGTGGCCCACTCGCCATTGTCCGATGCTCCATTATCGGGCGGAAGAACAATGGCGCTCGTGGGAGGCGGCCGGGCTTGCGGCGGTTAATGTCAGGGGTCGAACCCGGGACGCACGGATCCGGGGCTTATTTGCATTTAACACCGGCACCGCCCGGCGTTAATTACACTCGTATTAGCGGCGGCGAGTTTCTAGCCGTGAGCTGCGTGCCTACCTTCCACAGTTCTCTTTAATTGAAACTGGATAAATAAAGACTTTACCTCAAAATGATAGAACTTAGCTGCCCGTATTTACTTAGAAGTACGTCGTTTGCATGCATCCGCAGTTGCGCACGTTTCATTTGTAATTTAAGTCCGCTGGTAACCCTCTCCCCCTCCCCCACACACAAACCTCCACCACTCCTGCCCTAACACGATTTCCCCATCACGTAACCTTCGTTGTTCGCATTTTGATATTTGACATGATATTCAAACATAACTGAATCCAGGTGAAGAAGAGTCCTCACCTAGAGTCAAGACAAAAGTTTATATACTAAAATCAAATTGGGTGCATTTTGAAAACTCATGTATGAAAGCGGGAACTGACAACACTGTCACCTTGTGCAGTGCATCGGAACGTACAGAGGAACTTGTCACCCCCCACTACTGTACCAGCTCACTCAGTAGACTGCTCGGACATCGAACCCCCATCATCATGAAGCTAATTCTCATCGTTTATAAGCAGGCCATTTTGCTACGTTACAATAGCCTATCACGTGACAGTGGTATCCATTAAACTGCATGCATGTGTCCACTAACCACACAGTGAACAACCGTAACTGGTCCTGCCAAGTTCATGTAGGGCGACTTCCCGATCGAGTACACAAACGATGAGTACGTCAATACGCCACTCTTGTGGCAAACTGTTCGAAAGTTTGCAGTTTTCTTTTTGGTCACTGTTTCGCAAATATAGCACTTTAACTACCATATTCTACAAAGATTTCCGCCTTAAAAAATAATGAATTAAACGCTGATCTGATACCCACTGAAGATGCCTTGTAACTAAGGGTTGGGTTGGGTTGTTTCGGGGAGGAGACCAGACAGCGAGGTGATCGGTCTCATCGGATTAGGGAAGGGCAGGGAAGGAAGTCGGCCGTGCCCTTTCAAAGGAACCATCCCGGCATTTGCCTGGAGTGATTTAGGGAAATCACTGAAAACCTGAATCAGGATAGCCGGACGAGGGATTGAGCCGTCGTCCTCCCGAATGCGAGTCCAGTGTGCTAGCCACTGCGCCACCTCGATCGGTGTGTAACTAAGGCGAAACGCGTCTGGGTGCACTAGGTAAATAAAGTAACTTAATATGCAGCACGAAAAATGCGTTTTTCTTAATAACTACTGTACTTTATATATAACTTCTGAGAAAACTGCCAACACGAGAAATTTGAAAAACTGAGAAATTTCTGCGTTGTTGGAGATACTGTACGTTATTGCCACATGAACAAAATATATTTATTTTTTGAATAACTAGTCCGATTATTGGGTTTAATCATTAATTTCTTATCTCAGAATCAAAGACGTAGGATTCATACACACATTAACACTCTAAAAAGATGTAGTGTGCTTATGCCAATGACATACGCTTGTCATTTAGGCAAAAACATCAGGAGGTTCCTATCAATCGTTTGAGATACAAAAATTTTGTGTTTATCTTGTCAAATTTAGTTCTTCACGCACGATACTTTGCCGGACTCATGGAGTAAGTTACATGAAAAATAGCAGTCTTAGAGTATTGTTCAGTCTTTGACAAATTTCTGTAACTCCCCTTTTTCCACCTTACACTAATGAACTTGTAGCCCTTCATCCTGCCCCTTTTCCCCTCTCTTCACGTCTTACATGTCAAGGACGTTATTGGGAGCATTTTTTAAGGGAATCGTAATTTACTTATTTGGAGAGGACAGAGCGTACCTTCAGGTAAAAACGGGGTGGTTAAGATGGTCAACAGCTGTCGTAGTGTGCCTAGTACCCTTGCCATGTCCATGTTTCGATTGGAATGTAAACTGCTCGACAAAAAAGTTACGTATATTCGCCGAAGAGGTATATGCCTACGAAGCTACAGTCATACCCGACTATGTCTTATGGGTGCTTCACTTTCGTTGCTCAGCACTGTAGTTTGACGGTCAGTCATAGTAATAGCGAATATAAATTTTAGGAGAATCGTATTTGTTCTATAATACAGAACAAGTGAAGCACGTTATAAAGTCACTGTTTATTCGACATGCACGCGAAGTCAACCTTAATAGCTCGAGTTCACCACCTCCCACCATTATCGCAATTCAACGTTCGCTAAGGGCTGTGTCATTATAGGTTAATCGCAAAATATTTTTATGGAAGTGGCTTTATTGTTCGTCTGGACTTAATAAGTAGCATCATGTACGACAAGCTACCCTTTTTGAATACTACGCGCTTTAATTATGTGATACGTTGTTAATTACTGTGTTACTTCTCAATTAGCTTCCTATGACACTCTCATCATCAGAAATATTAGTAATTAATTTCCATTCTTTTTATCTTATTTCCCTACCTTACTCATCAGCATTATCGTCAAATTTCGCATCAGTTACTATACTATACTAACCATTTACGTAGCTCCACTGCTCGACTCTAATAACTCACAATCACAACAGTTACGAAACTAGGTTTACCCAAGTCAAACTAAATGAGTAAAGTTAAAGCACACGTGCGTCCCACGAGAAAAGCACATTTTCAAAACTGCAGTAATAAATATGGTTACAAACTGTTAGGAAGTTTACTCGCATTAAGTAGATATGTCCACAAGAACAATCAAATCTTTTACCTTCTGACTAAACATTAAATATGCTATTTAACGAATTTGTTATTTAGAACACTACTTTTCAAACTACTTCTTGCCATTCAATTCTGAATCTTTTGGATACTATACAAGTTTTTTAATGCTTGATTAGGAAAAATTATATCCAAGTAATTTAGCTGTCTTCGGTATGGGACTCTAGACACTACTGGATTAGGCATAGGGTCCTGTCAAGGAATGTATGCAGCAAGGCAAAGTAAGCTTTAAACATTTATCAGTTACGTCCATAGAAGTTTGTAAATTCATAGGCTATTACAGCACCAGTGTTCCCCGACACATTGTGTGGTGGTCGTGATGAATTGGTGGATGTTCAACTGATGTTTCTGTCGTAGTCTATTAGCTGCATCACGAAAGTCATTAAAAAAAAAAATGTCGTGTGACTAGGGCCTCCCGTCGGGTAGACCGTTCGCCGGGTGCAAGTCTTTCGATTTGACAACACTTCGGCGACTTGCGCGTCGATGGGGATGAAATGATGATGATTAGGACAACACAACACCCAGTCCCTTAGCGGAGAAAATCTCCGACCCAGCCGGGAATCGAACCCGGGCCCTTCGGATTGACATTCTGTCGCGCTGACCACTCAGCTAGCGTGGGCGGACTCGGACTTACTGTTACAAATTCATAAGTTTTGTAACAAAGACTTGAATGGTAAAATCTTAACGCTTTGGTCGATCTTAACGATCGACATTCACATAGAATCGCATCATTAAAATGACAAATGTTGTAAATGTCAACTCTGTAACTTCATTTGTTTAAAAGATATAGTAAATTTAAAATATCAGTATTTTCAGTTAAGCAGCAGATCATCATTTCCTCCACACAAAAGACAATGAACGATGACAGCATGACACCTTATTGAATCATTGTTGTTGTTGTTGTGGTCTTCAGTCCTGAGACTGGTTTGATGCAGCTCTCCATGCTACTCTATCCTGTGCAAGCTTCTTCATCACCCAGTACCTACTGCAACCTACATCCTTCTGAATCTGCTTAGTGTATTGATCTCTTGGTCTCCCTCTACGATTTTTACCCTCCACGATGCCCTCCAATGCTAAATTTGTGATCCTTTGATGCCTCAAAACATGTCCTACCAACCGATCCCTTCTTCTAGTCAAGTTGTGCCACAAACTTCTCTTCTCCCGAATCCTATTCAATACCTCCTCATCAGTTACGTGATATACCCACCTTATCTTCAGCATTCTTCTGTAGCACCACATTTCGAAAGCTTCTATTCTCTTCTTGTCCACACTAGTTATCGTCCATGTTTCACTTCCATACATGGCTACACACCATACAAATACTTTCAGAAACGATTTCCTGACACTTAAATCTATACTCGATGTTAACAAATTTCTCTTCTTCAGAAACGATTTCCTTGCCATTGCCAGTCTACATTTTATATCCTCTCTACTTCGACCATCATCAGTTATTTTACTCCCTAAATAGCAAAACTCCTTTACTACTTTAAGTGTCTCATTTCCTAATCTAATTCCCTCAGCATCACCCGATTTAATTTGACTACATTCCATTATCCTCGTTTTGCTTTTGTTGATGTTCATCTTATATCCTCCTTTCCCAGGTAATAGAATATTTGTTGTAAAGTTTAGTGCATAATACTTATTTTTGTTCTTTATTTATTTATCAGAAAGCACACTGGTGCAAGGATACCGGCCTGGGCATTCAGAGTTAAGAAGGAAATTGTATTGGTTTTATGTAAATGAATTTAACGTTTATTATGTAAAGGATATTATTATTACTTTATTTAGAAAGTGAAAGAGGTCAAGCTTTGATTATTTAAATATGTTAAAATGTAAAATAATATAGAATAAGCAGTAGCCAATCAGATGGACAGCTTCAGGAAAGGGAACTGCGTTAGTCAGTTGAGCGATATTCGACGCGCGGGAAACCCGGCCGGGGGCGGGCAGAGTGAGTGCTGGTGCAGACGCGAAAAGGGCACAGTTCAGTTCTGGTCGAGACACGAAAAGGGGACAGTTCGGAGGCAGACGCGAAAGCGGACAGTTCGGTTGCAGACACCAAAGGGTACAGTTAGGCTTGAGACGCGAAAGCAGACAGTCAGTCTTTAGGCAGCTATGAAGTGAAACGACTTAGAAAATTTCGCGTTGTGTGGTATCGCGGGACTTGGTCTCTGAGCGGTGAGCAGCCACGCGCGTGGTGTGAACTCTAACTTTTCGGGACGATAATGAGATGGAATATTAGATTTGTATTTCGCGATGAGATTGTGAATGATCGAACTGTGTCAAATGGACATGCGCTCGAGTGTAATAGTAACTCTAAATACGACCACTTTCGCTACGTGTTTGCTTTCTGAATAAACATTGTTCTAACCAAATCGCAACTGTGTGGACTACATCATTTATGTGTCGTTAATGTAGTTCCCGATATCATTATTACTACTATAGTATGTTATATTAACTTTGTATTTCGCAAACTTGCCATACGTCAAATAATTTAACCAAAGGGTCACAAGTGTCTACTTTAGGGCGTGTTGCGACACATGCGGTTCAATCCCTAGACGAGTCTGAGCCAAGACATTTCGACGAAGAGGAACCGCATGTGACCCCGAACATCTTTGGGATGTTAGTTCGCAGGGGAAACTCTTAGAATGCGAATATCCCTAGCGTAATCCAAGGCAATGTATTGTACAAGTTCTCTTATTCCGTACGCTTACTTTCGTTCGAGCGTTCTACGTACTCGCCTTGCTCTGGTAGACCCCTGATCAACAGTGTTTCCCCACTTGTTCTCTAGTCCCAAGAACATGTTTGCTCTTATAAATTATATTCTTATCAATATCTATGCTACTCTCTGGATGTGAACAAGTGATGTTTATTACAAACATACATCAGGTATGAAATAAAAAAAAAAAAGCTTACACACTTCAGTCGATTTAAATATCTGCTTTAAGTTAAGCATAAACATAAATAAACGTCCATATTTCCAATGACGAAACAGAATGTATTCGTATTAGAGGACGAGAGATTTAATACGTTTCGTGTGTACCTGACATCGTATCCATCTATTACAAACCCATTATACATTACACTGGCATTAAAAAAATTATGGGATTCCTTCTAAAATTGTGCCGGACCTCCTTTAGCCCGAGCGACTCAACGTGGCATAGACTGAACAAGTCGTTGGAAGTCAAGTGCAGAAATATTGAGCCATGGTGCCTCTAGAGCCGTCCATAAACGCTAAAACGTTGCCGGTGTGAGAGTTTTTGCGCCGTCTGACCTATTGACTATGTTTGATGGGAATCATGTTCGGCGCTCGAATTTTCCAGAATGTTCTTTTGACCAGTCATAAACAACTCTGGCATGCTGGCATAGCTCATTGTCATCCACAAAAAAACCATCGTTATTTGGGAACATGAAGTCCATGAATAGGTACAAATGGTGTCCAAGTAGTCGAACTTAACCATTTCCAGTTGGCTATCTGTTAAAGTGGTCAAGAGGACCCAGCCCATTGCATTTAAATGCAGCCACACCGCTATGGAGCCACCACCAACTTGCACAGTGCCTTGTTGACAACTTCGGTCCATGTCTTTGTAGGGTCTGCGCTACACTCGAACCGTGCCATCAGCTCTTACCAATCTGAAGTCGGGACTCGCCTGAGCAGGCTACGATTTTCCAGTCGTCTAGTGTCCAACCGACACGATCACGAACGGCGATGTCGTGCTGTTAACAAAAGCAGTCGCACCAGTCTTCTGCTGCCAAAGCACATTAACGTGAAATTTCGCCGCTTTGTCCTAACGGGTACGTGCGTCATACGTCCCACATTGATTTCTGCGGTTATTTTTGGCAGAGTTAATTGTCTGCTAACACGCCGCTGCTCTCGTTCGTTAAGTGAAGGCCGTTGGCCACTGTGTTGTCCGTGGTGAGAGGTAAAGCCTGAAATTAGATATTTTAGGCAAATCCTTGACACTGTAGATCTCAGAATACTGAATTCCGAAATGGAATGTCTTGTGCAGCTAATTCCAGCTACCACCGCACGTTAAAATTATGTTTATTTCCGTCGTGCGGCTATGAAACCGTTTCACAGCAATCATCTGAGTTCAAGTGAGAGCTCCGCCAATGCACCGCCCTTCTATCACTTTTGTACGGGATAGCACCAATGCTTTTATGTGTGCATATTGCTATCCCATGACTTTTGTCACCTCGGTATATGGACGACCATTTATTGACTTTATTGATTATCAGCAGTCCCTCCACGTGTTTTCCTATGGGTAATAATATATCATGACTACATTGCTAATAATCTACAACGGGATCCATTTAAAACGTACAAATTTGCAGGCACATGAAATGAAGTAACCACATAGGCTTAGACGCACATAATGCAGTAGGCGTGATGTGATTAATTTGTAAGATAGTGAAAAATGCAAATTGTTTACAAAGGATATAGCTCACCAAAAAACTCGTGGACGCATCCTAGAATATTGCTGGAATGTGTGGGGCCCATACTAAATAGGAATATCAGAGGATATTGAATGTACACTAATATCGTATCTGATCTCCATTTGCTCGGCGTTGTCCATCGACTCGACGTGGCATGGAGTCATAAGAGTCCCCTGCAGAAATATTGAGCCAAGCCGTGTCTATAGCTGCGCATAAAATTGGTTCAAATGGCTCTGAGCACTATGGGGTCATCAGTCCACTAGACTTAGAACTACTTAAACCTAACTAATCTAAGGACATCACACACATCCATGCCCGAGGCAGGATTCGAACCTGCGACCATAGCGGCTGTGTGGTTCCGGACTGTAGCGCCTAGAACCTCTCGACCACAACGGCCGGCAGCTGCACACAATTGCGAAAGTGCCGCCACGGCAGGATTTTGTACGCGAACTGGCCTCTCTATTATATTCGATGAAATAATGCCGGTCGATCAGGGTGGCCAAATCACTCGTTCGAAATGTCCAAAACATATTTCAAACCAACTGCGAACAACTGTGGCCTGGTGGCATGGTGCATTGCCATCCATTAAAAATCGCATCGTTGTTTGAGAACATGAAATCCACGAATGTTTGACAATAGTCTCCAAGTAGCGGAAGATAATCAGAGGACCCAATCCTTTCCATGTAAAGAATCCCACACCATTATGGAACGACAACCAGCTTGCAGAGTGCCTTGTTGACAACTTGGGTCTGTGGCTTCTTGGGGTCTGTGCCACACTCGAATCCTTCCATCAGGTCTTAACAACTGAAATCGGGACTCATCTGAACAAGCCGCGGAGTTCCAGCCGCCTAGGGTCCAACTGATGCCGTCACGAGCCCAGGAGAAGCGCTGCAGGCGATGTCGTGCTGTTAATAAAGACGCTCGCCTCGGTGGTGTGCTACCACAGCCCATTAACGCCAAAGGTTACCCCACTGTTCTAACGTGTACATTCGTCGTGGCTCCCACATTGATTTCTGCCTTTGTTCCACGCGGTGCTTCTTGTCAGTTAGCACTGACAACTCTACGCAAACGCCGCTGGTCTCGGTCGTGAAGTGAAGGCTGTCGACCACTGTGTTCTCCGTGGTGGAGAGTAATGCTTCAAATTTGATATCCTCGACACTGTTGACACTGTCGAGAACTCCGCCAACGCACTGCCCTTTTATACCTTTGTAACACTGAAAATGTTGAAGTATTCCATTTGAGAAGCCCCAACAAAAGTCAATGTATTTAAGAAGTACGACCAACTTGTAACACCGAAAATGCTGATAAAAAACCTTCTGCACCATCCAAAATTTTTCGCCGTTTAATATCTGTTGATAACCTGTCCTATGCATCTAATTCTGAATCTGCAAGCCTTATTACAGAAAATATATTTAATATCTAATGAATGGAATAACGTATTTATTTGTGAATGTGTATAATTAATTGTAATAATAATGTAAATATAGTAAATTGCTGGATAATAGCCAAGGGAATTTTATTTAAATGTATCGACAGAAACGACGAAATGGCAGTCGCTGTGCCGTTGTTTTTCTTTGCATATTGAGTGCCTCTGTCGCGCTGCGAGCAGAGAGGAGGCAGAGCAGCTTGAGTCTTGGGAAGAGCACGAACGTGTTTGTTGGGCGCTCCTGCAGATGCGGTGTGCAGCTATAATGGCGCCAGTGTAGGCACACATACTTCGTTAACCCGTGAGTACTGACAGCACGCCGGCCGCGGTGGTCTCGCGGTTCTAGGCGCGGAGTCCAGAACCGTGCGACTGCTACGGTCGCAGGTTCGAATCCTGCCTCGGGCCTGGATGTGTGTGATGTCCTTAGGTTAGTTAGGTTTAAGTAGTTCTAAGTTCTAGGGGACTGATGACCACAGCAGTTGAGTCCCATAGTGCTCAGAGCCATTTGAACCATTTGAACTGACAGCACGGTAGGAGTGAACAGGCGGACGAAACTGCAATTTTAACTATTGCCTGTCCCGAAATTATCCGTGGATCTGGAGACGACTCGTGGTTCGCAACCAGCAGCAACAGCAGCAGCCCAGCATTGTCCTCGGCTACATTCTCCGTCGTCTGCATAGCTACGACACTGTAAGACTGTTAACTGACAGAGTATAACTAATATTGTACAGGCATCGCCCTAATAGCATTTATTTCACAAACTTTGACTAACCTTCTCGAACAATAACCTGCAACAGTTTGCACCTATAGGGCACCTGTGTTGTCATTATCCTCAGACATTCTTACCAAACAGATTCCTTCTCCTTTCCATGCAGCCTCCGAGTGTCATAAAAACATAAAATTGATTAACTATTTACTGCCAGTTTTGTTACTTTCCTAATGACCAGTTTCAAAGTAAATTTTGCTGCCTAAGTAACAGTTCGTTCTTAAACAGCATAACAGAGGCGTAAAAGAATTTGCAGTTTTGAGTATTAACTTCACTCATTTAAAGTAACGTACAATTACACTGGCAAAACTGGCACAAATTAAGAGTGCACAATTTCATTTATTCTTTATTTAGCTTAGCGAGTAATAATAGTAGTATAGTGGAGTTTCTGGTGTAATTTTGATATCAAACTGATATGCAAATTCATTAAATCGATCAATTAATCATCCGAACCTCCACCTACCCTCACACACCCAGATCACCCCCACCCCCGACCACGCCCACCCCCACCCCGAGATAACGTCTCGTGTTTTCTCAGCTGCACGTGTGTCCCAGCCCCTTCTCCCCTCCCCCCCTCCTCCCCAATCCCTCCTGGCCCCAACCTACCCTATTGGTGGGACTTTCGAATTTTGGTGGGATTTTTTTTTTTTTTTTTTTTTTTTTTGCCACAGGGCTGTGCTGATATATCCATCCTACCCCCTGACCCGCGAATTGGCAGTATCGTTTCCAGGATTCGAATCCAGGTCCTCTTGGGCCGAAAGCCCAAGTGTACTGCCCTAACACAATTAAACCACCAGCGGCACTTGGAATTGACGGGAAATTAAAAATGGCGGTACCCTTTCTGAGACTCGAACACTCATTCTACTGGATGGAAAGACTAAGTGCACCCCCTAACACATGGAAACTGTCCAGATGTGGGAGAGGAAGGTTAGGTTAAGGTACTTTATTTATTTCAGTCGGGAAACTGATGCAAAGATCGATCCTAATTACACAACTATATGTACAGCGCAACACAAGGACTGCATAAAAGTGTAATACACCGAAAAAAAAGACGATACCATACAATTTTGTTACACTGCTGCGAAAAAATTTCGCAATACCACTCGAAACTAGAAACACACACACTCAAACTCTACCCTACACCTACATGTTGGCAGGAGAAAGGCTGCGGTGTAAGTTACTATCTTTGTTCTTTGTTGTGGGAAATATGTTCAACTGATGAGGTGCTGTTGTTGGACAGACAGGAGTTTGAAAAGTGTTTACCTGTAAACATAGAGTATCAACCGTTGTTTAACGTCACAGTTCACTACTGATGTCTGCTCAAAAGCCATCCTGCAGCTCATGAAATCGAAGGCAATATACGCTACCACAAATGATGGAAAAAAATGATTCACAGTTCTAATTGTCGTGAAAAAACCAGCGCTCGCAGTGAACGGGTCACAATCCAATACATGTACTGGAGAAAATACTCGTCCTAAAAGACTGCAGAGGAGGCAGTAGTTGAATGTGAATTGTCCTCGAGCGGCATCCACAAACTGCCGAAAATGGTGACCACCTTGCTCCCTCCCCTACCTCACCCTCCCTCCATCCACCTACGGGGGGACATATGGTCCTTCAAACAGGCAGCTGCTCCACTGACCGCCTCGCGACGCTGGCAGGCTGCTGTCTGCCCTTTGCTGCCACCATGTGGCCGCCGCCTTAAAGCGACGCAACTAAACAATAGGAGATAAAAGGAAAGTTGCCACAAGTGCGACTTGTTCATCTAAATTATAGCGACAGCCCCCCACCCGCCCCCTCCCCCACCCTAACCGCCTGGACAAAGAGTGGCTGTGTCCGGCACCGATACAGCGGACCCCCCACCCCTCTCCCCCCACGCCAGCAGCGGCCAGCTGTTCGGCGACGGAGAACAATTCTGTTTGACATTAACGCATCTGTAATCAAGCATCTATTAAAAAAGCAAAACATCTTTGCGACCATAGTAAATGTCCTCTTTCCACGAAAATAGATAAAGCCCATTTTCTTTTACTTTTATGAGCAAAATCGGTGTACTTTTTACATTCGACTGCAGACGCATTTCATTATTTTGTGACGTCCAGCGAAGTTAACCGCCACCGATCACAAATGATCAGCAGAGCCTTGCCAACACACTGTAAAAACAGGAAAAAAATACCTTCGACTATATTGATGCGAGAAATACTGATCACAGCAGAATGTCCTTGTTATTTCGAAACCGTCATCAGAGTAAAGAAAAAACGAGAATTTAATCTCAAAAGAAAACAAAATCTATAGTAAGCAATTTCTTCCAGCTTGTTAAACAAATTACGCGACCTGAGAATGCCTCTCGCGTTCAGTGTCTGCAAATGAACTCTCATGCACGTGTGTATTACAAACATTTCAGACAATCTTTCACGCCATTGGCACACATGTCGCAAAACAAAAAAAAACACATTCATTTAACGATTGACAACAAGAAGCTATAATTCAAGAAAATGTAGCTGTTTTGTACACAACACGCGTGAGGTGGAACAAATAAAAAGAGGTACTGTTGTCTTACTGGCGAAAAAAATAAAAATAATTCAAGAAACGCAGCATATGGAAATAGGACGAATCTGTAGCAATGAGGAACGCTTCCAAACGACTGTATTAAGGTGATGACCTCTACACTTAATCCCATGTTCCTCAGCGACAAGTAGCAGATATCCAGTGTTTCGTAAAGGTTCCCTCCATCTCAGCGCAGTGGTTGTCAGTCAATCATTATGCGGTAATCAACAGCATACCGAGTGGATGGTTGGGATTGGAAAGACGCCATTGATATGGAGCGATGTACTGTAATACACACTGCAGTCGATAGCGAGATAAGTTTTAGCAATTTTACCCAGAAGTCAGAGATAACAATATCCACCACATTCTGCAGCCTGTGTAGAAACAGAGGACCTGAGTTAATGGTATAGGAGCGTGTTTTGACCACTCGGTGAAAGTGGGAAAATGTTGTCGTAGCTCTACCATCCGTGTACGATTTGTAAGGTTAGCGTCAAATGATGCCTGCTCCTGCAACACAACAACAGCGCGAACAGTTAGGGCGGTGTTTCTTGATGGGAAAATTAGGAAGACTCAACATCGAAGCAGATCCACATCCCTCAGCATCCATTCACCTCTATCACTCAAACATTCTATCAGCGTTATTCTGTACCATCCAGCAGAGAAAAATTGCCAAATATAAAAGCTCCATTAATTTAACCTGATAGATTTTTACCGCATCTGTCTCTTCCGATATATCGAAAACGAATACCATCTATGTGCCGGCATCGAGGATATGCGGCGATAGTATTAAATACACGGGTATTTTACCCATTGGGGCAGGTGGCCAGTGATCGACGTCGCTTGCACAGACTAGTGTAAAGTTTCATCGCCCGTACTGTATGAGGACCTTCTCCCACATGTTATCAGTCACAGGAGAGGGAACATGTTTCACTGTTTGATACACCGCTTTTTCTGCTGTAACTCACCTTTGTACACTGTTATACTTCTTTTTCGGCACAAATTTGACGTCTGTTTCAGATTCTAAACTGACACTAACACGTTTGGTCCATTGACTTCACCAGGAAACTAGACATCGCGCTGTGAAAATCACATTATGTGGCAATCAACAGCGTACCTTGACTGTTAGGATGGAAAAGAAACCGTCGTTGTACTGTAATAATAAGCACCATAGTTGATAGTGCGAACAGTTTTAGCAAGTTTATCGTAATTTCAATACCGACCAATTATGCGGCAGCATGCCTACCAATTTCTGTATCATCGCTAAAGAGCCCCTCCACCAATTTGCGAGTACCATCGTGAATGTAAGTAGATCACCGTGCAGTACGTTCATTCGTTGTTAATTCTCGAACATATACACCGAAGTATACTAGACAGCGACCTACATATCTCTAGCACTTCGATCATAATGCGTAATTTACGATCTTTCTCTATGTGGATGGGAGTCACAGGGCATTCTCGCATTCTTGGGATAAAGTTAGAGGCCGAAAGATCTCCTCGCATTGTCTTTGACCAACGCTCCTTGCAGCTGACCAGTAGACCACTGCATTCCTCGCTTCGTGTAGAAACAGCATGAACCGAGGCTGTAACTGCTGTCCCTCACCCATCCAAGAGCACAAGATTTTTCCATATGCATCCCTTATCGGTGTACAGTAGATATGTAACTGTTGTGATGATATAACAGACAGTTAAGAACATGAAACCAGTGGTTTTTTAAGCATAATGGAGCTCCAGATGGATGGAGTTTTCTGTGTTCTACCTAAATCAACTGCGCTAGCAATTCTAAAGTATTGTTCTAGTGTCTGGGGTCATTACCAAGAAACGTATTGGTAGGGGAGAACATAAACTTATGCACTCCTAAGGGGCTTGAGAGAGCACAATTACTCTCTCACCTATTTTTCGTTCACAGAAAATTATTAAAGATTTTATTACCACCTGACGCACCTTGAGCGAGACTCTAGAAAGTTAACGGACTGACCAAACGTTGATGGAGCCTGGTAGGGCGGGAAAGGCATGAGATATTTTTATGGTTTTTAGTGCGTAGAAACGACATGTTGGGAGTTGGAAGCGAGCCCATCCCTCAGTAAATCTAGCCGGACAGGCCTACAACCGTACAGGCACACAGAAGAGACCCCCGCCAAAGCAGGTCTCCAGCAGAACAATGCCGTAATACATGCATTGGCTCCAGCTGAAGCCTGGGCTGGGAGCGACAGACTGAAGGAACATGTCTACACAGTGGAGTCGTAAACAGGGCATTATGTGCAGAGCAACGAGTAATAAAAATTCACAAGTTTTCATCTTCGCCGATACTGGAAATAGGCCTGTGACCCACTTCCATCATCCACCTCGGTTGTATAAGAAACTCTGGCGTCTGAGAAATATTTAGAGATAGAATCTCTATTACCCCTCATAGCTAGGGGCAAGCTCCAAGCACAGGCGATTAAGTTAAACATCTTTAAGATTGTATCTGTTCGCTTGTTGCTGTAGGAAGTGACGCGACTTCGGAGAAAAACACCTTCCCCCTCCACGAAAACTTAAAAAAGCCAGTAACTGGCGGCTTCTTTTTTTCCAGTGACGCAGGTTTCTTACCTCTTGCCCTGCTTCGACAAGAGTGTGTGCTATCAGGTGGGAGGCGAGATTTAGCGCCTCTAGAGCGCTGTGATTGGCTCGAGACGGTATGAAGGAGGGGGTATCGTTCGTGCACTTTGCGGGAAAACGGATTTTTTCTGTGCGAAGGACTAGGGTGCTGGATTTTGGTCTGGTAAGAGAAGACATCTGGCCGAAGCTTTGGCATGTGTGGTTGATGTTTGGGACCTATCCTGAGACTGACTTATCTTGCAAGTACACTCATGCTCTTAAATTAAGGATAATTGGAGAATGTGGCGCCACACAACGTGGCAATACACAAAAATGGCACTAATAGCATAGGCACATAGGAAACACACACGACACAGATCTGTAAGTCCACGGTATTGGTGATAGGTTGAGAAAACCGTCCCGAAACACATGTGCTACAAAACGCCACTGTTTCCTGCGCATGTACCCCCACATCAATATGGGATATGATCACCATGCACATGTACACAGGCCGCACAACGGGTTGGCATACTCTGGATCAGGTGGTCGAGCAGCTGCTGGGGTGTAGCCTCCCATTCTTGCACCAGTGCCTGTAGGAACTCCTGAAGTGTGCTAGGGGTCTGAAGACGTGCAGCGATACGTCGACCAATAGCATCAAAGACGTGTTCAATGGGGTTTAGGTCTGTAGAACAGGCAGGCCACTCCATTCGCCTGATATCTTCTGCTTCAAGGTACTCCTCCACAATGGCAGCTCAGTGGGGCCGTGCGTTATCGTTCATCAGGAGGAAGGTGGGACCCACTGAACCCATGAAAAGGCGGACATACTGGTCCAAAATGATGTCCCGATACACCTGACCTGTTAAAGTTCCTCTGTCAAAGACATGCAGGAGTTTACGTGCACCAGTCATAATCCCACCCCATACCATGAAACCACGACCTCCATACAGGTCCCTTTCAAGGACATTAAGAGGTTGGTATCTGGTTCCTGGTTCACGCCAGATGAAAACTCTGCGAGGATCACTGTTCAGACAATACCTGGACTCGTCTGTGAACATAATGTGGGACCACTGTTCCAATGACCATGGTTCAAATGGCTCTGAGCACTATGGGACTAAACTTCTGAGGTCATCAGTCCCCTAGAACTTAGAACTACTTAAACCTAACTAACCTAAGGACATGACACAAATCCATGCCCGAGGCAGGATTCGAACCTGCGACCGTAGCGGTCGCGCGCTTCCAGACTGCAGCGCCTAGAACCGCTCGGCCACCCCGGCTGGCCCAATGACCATGTACTGTGTTCTTGACACCAGGCTTTACGGGCTCTCCTGTGAGCAGGGATCAGTGGCTTGTACCTTGCAGGTCTCCGGGCGAATAAAGCATGTCTTTTCAGTCGTCTGTAGACTGTGTGTCTGGAGACAACTGTTCCAGTGCCTGTGGTAAGGTCCCGAGCAAGGCTACCTGCAGTACACCGTGGCCGTCTGCGGGCACTGATGGTGAGATATCGGTCTTCTTGTGGTGTTGTACACTGTGGACGTCCCGTACTGTAGCTGTCTGCTGGAATCGTTGCCATAATCTAGAATTCACACTTTGTGGCACAAAAAAATGGTTCAAATGGCTCTGAGCAATATGGGACTCAACATCTGAGGTCATCAGTCCCCTAGAACTTAGAACTACTTAAACCTAACTAACCTAAGGACATCACACACATCCATGCCCGAGGCAGGATTCGAACCTGCGACCGTAGCGGTCACGCGGTTCCAAACTGAAGCGCTTAGAACCGCACGGCCACACCGGCCGGTCTCTTTGTGGCACACGGAGGACCCATGCTACGACCTGCTGTGTTTGACCAGCCTCTATTCACCATAGTGTTCTACCCCTCATAAAGTCACCAATATGTGTTCTTTGAGCCATTTTCAACACACAGTCACCATTAGCACGTCTGAAGACATCTGCACACTTACTCGCTGCACCGTACTCTGACATGCACCAACAGACCTCTGCGTATGTAGACTGCTGCCAGCGCCACCGTGCGACGACCGCAGGTCAAATGCACCGCATGGTCATACCCCGATGTGATTTAAACCCGCAAAACACCCACCAAAGCGTTGTTTCACCATGTGTCAGCATTATCCTTAATTTCTGAGCATGAGTGTAGTTAGACTAGAGAGACTGTGATGAAGTTCTAACTGTACCGACAGTGTCACTTCAAACGTGTCGGATTACTCGTTTTCCAAGAGCACACTTATTCGTTTTTGGTTTACCAGTCTTGACGTTCGGTATCCTTGTGTGCTCTGTCGTATAAGTGAGCCAAATTGGCCCTTGATACGACCAGTGAATGGGTATGTCACACACTGAAATCTACTGTAATTTCAGGGCTCTGGTAAAGAGTAAATTGCGACACAACTGCCTGATCGCTAGACCACGAGATTTTATGCATTTCTTTCATGGCTGCGATCGATTCACAGGTGCCGCCTCATGCCTCACCTCCAGTGCACCCATATCACCAGCTACAAGTTACATCGCCACATGAGGCAAACAGGGTAATGTACTACTGCTCAGGCATTGTCAGCGCATGCAGATCTCAATCGCCACTTGCTCTCAGCTGCACCTATGTAGTGAAATCACAGTAGATTTAATCAATCAAAGTCTGCTCAGCGTCAGATCTATTCAGATTGCATTATCCACATTTTTAGGGCCAGAGTGCTTGACTCACTTCTGCCACCCAGGAACCTTGTCCATTGTTGTCTTAAACCACCTGTTAGTAGTTTACAATATTCAATGAATAACTTGTTTAGCATAATTTATGCCTGGTTTTTTCTTTTAAAAAATAAATTTAGTTTGACTTCTAGTAAATTTGGCTTCATTCGCAATCATTTTATAACAGCCCCAAAGGGTAATTTACAGGCTGTTTAGCGATTATACAGAAATTGGTAAGCATGCTGCTGCATCATTGGTCGGTGTTGAAATTGCTAAAATTGTTCGCAATATCAACTATGTTGCTTATTATTACAGTACATCGACGGTTTCTATTCCATCCCAACAGTCAAGGTACGCTGTTGATTACCACATAATTTGATTTACACAGCGCGATGTCTAGTTTCCTGGTGAAGTCAATGGACCAAACGTGTTTGTGTCAGTTTAGAATCTGAAACAGACGTCAAATTTGTGCCGAAAAAGAAGTATAACAGTGTACAAAGGTGAGTTACAGCAGAAAAAGCGGTGTATCAAACAGTGAAACAGGTTCCCTCTCCTGAGGCTGATAACATGTGGGAGAAGGTCCTCATACAGTACAGGGGATGAAACTTTACACTGGTCTGTGCAAGCGACGTCGATCACTGGCCACCTGCCCCAATGGGTAAAACACCCGTGTATTTAATACGATCGCCGCATATCCTCGATGCCGGCACATAGATGGTATTCGTTTTCGATATATCGGAAGAGACAGATGCGGTAAAAATCTATCAGGTTAAATTAATGGAGCTTTTATATTTGGCAATTTTTCTCTGCTGGATGGTACAGAATAACGCTGATAGAATGTTTGAGTGATAGAGGTGAATGGATGCTGAGGGATGTGGATCTGCTTCGATGTTGAGTCTTCCTAATTTTCCCATCAAGAAACACCGCCCTAACTGTTCGCGCTGTTGTTGTGTTGCAGGAGCAGGCATCATTTGACGCTAACCTTACAAATCGTACACGGATGGTAGAGCTACGACAACATTTTCCCACTTTCACCGAGTGGTCAAAACACGCTCCTATACCATTAACTCAGGTCCTCTGTTTCTACACAGGCTGCAGAATGTGGTGGATATTGTTATCTCTGACTTCTGGGTAAAATTGCTAAAACTTATCTCGCTATCGACTGCAGTGTGTATTACAGTACATCGCTCCATATCAATGGCGTCTTTCCAATCCCAACCATCCACTCGGTATGCTGTTGATTACCGCATAATGATTGACTGACAACAACTGCGCTGAGATGGAGGGAACCTTTACGGAACACTGGATATCTGCTACTTGTCGCTGAGGAACATGGGATTAAGTGTAGAGGTCATCACCTTAATACAGTCGTTTGGAAGCGTTCCTCATTGCTACAGATTCGTCCTATTTCCATATGCTGCGTTTCTTGAATTATTTTTATTTTTTTCGCCAGTAAGACAACAGTACCTCTTTTTATTTGTTCCACCTCACGCGTGTTGTGTACAAAACAGCTACATTTTCTTGAATTATAGCTTCTTGTTGTCAATCGTTAAATGAATGTGTTTTTTTTTGTTTTGCGACATGTGTGCCAATGGCGTGAAAGATTGTCTGAAATGTTTGTAATACACACGTGCATGAGAGTTCATTTGCAGACGCTGAACGCGAGAGGCCCTCTCAGGTCGTGTAATTTGTTCAACAAGCTGGAAGAAATTGCTTACTATAGATTTTGTTTTCTTTTGAGATTAAATTCTCGTTTTTTCTTTACTCTGATGACGGTTTCGAAATAACAAGGACATTCTGCTGTGATCAGTATTTCTCGCATCAATATAGTCGAAGGTATTTTTTTCCTGTTTTTACAGTGTGTTGGCAAGGCTCTGCTGATCATTTGTGATCGGTGGTGGTTAACTTCGCTGGACGTCACAAAATAATGAAATGCGTCTGCAGTCGAATGGAAAAAGTACACCGATTTTGCTCATAAAAGTAAAAGAAAATGGGCTTTATCTATTTTCGTGGAAAGGGGACATTTACTATGGTCGCAAAGATGTTTTGCTTTTTTAATAGATGCTTGATTACAAATGCGTTAATGTTAAATACAATTGTTCTCCATCGTTGAATGGTGGGCTGCTGCATGCGAGGGTTTGGGGGGCGTGTCGGCTGTGGCGGTCGCCGGAGAAAGTCGTTCTCTGTCCATGGCTGGTGAGGCGGGGGGGGGGGGGGGGGGAGGGGCGGCGTGTAGGAGGGCTCTGACGCTATATTTTGGACGGAAAAGTTGCACTTGAGGCGGTCCTCTGTTATCTCCTCCTATGTTTTGGCGCAGGAGCGTCGTCTTAAGATGGCGGCCAGATGATGGAAAGCCAAGCTTTTGTGGACCAACTGGACCGTTTTTTAGATGGGTGAGGATATGTTACCTAATTTCCCTTTTATGTTGTCTAGGACCGTCGTCTGAGGGCATGCTGGGTATCACGAGTGGCACAAAGGGCGCGGCAGTGGGGGTGCACCTGCAGTGCGTGGGTACTCTGTCGCTATATTTTAGACGAAGAAGTTGCTCTTGAGGTAGCCGTCCTTTTATCTCCTATTGTTTATTTGACTAAGTGCAGGCGTAGGATCGTCACCGTAAGGCGGTGGGCAGATGGTTGAAAGCCGAGTGCGGTTAGCGGCCTTAGAGGGTGGTAGCGGGGTCGCGAGACGCTCGGCGGAGCATCGTACATCGTACAGGGGGGGGGGGGGGGGGGGGAGGTCTGAGGGAAAGTGAGAGGCTCTGGTTTTCGGCATTTTGTAGATGCTGAGCGAGGAGAATGCACATTTAACTACCGCTTTCTGCAGTGTTTTAGGATGACACAGCATTGGTCCATGTGATTGCCTTAAGCTTAGTGACAACAGTGCATCCCAATTTAAGTTATACAATATAGCACTGAAGATGGTCACTCAGTGACAGAAAATCTATTTTGCAATAGTAAAAAATATACGACCAATGCTGTCTCTTTTTTCAAGTATACCTGTTATCTGGTCGTAGTGCACAAGACAACATGGAGTCGCCAATCAATAAAGATAGATACTGTATGCTTACAGTTAATACACTTTTTAAAATCCTCTCTCTCCAACATCAGCATCTCGTCAGTGGAATGTATTTCCAACCAAAAAGAATAAAGATAGTAACTTACACCCAGCCTTTTTCCCGCCAGCATGTAGTGAAAGGTGGCTACACTGAGCCACAGCGCCAGAGATCGCTAGAGAGCATTGTTCCGCCGCCTCCACTGGCAGAGTGATTATTGAGATGTCGTAGTAGTCAGTGCTTGTCCAGGACTCGTAGTAGTCAGTTGGTGTTCAGATGTGCTAGTAGGGAGTGCTTGCTGAGATGTGATACTGAAAGGTTCTTGTTCAGATGTGGTAATAGCGAGGCGGTGTGGAGATATATTGTAATTATGAGAGTGATTTTGGTCAATATATGAAGGTAACGAAACTTGATTTATTTTTCATTATTTCCATGTTTTAAATAATGTGTCATTACAGGTTCAGTCAACAAAGCATCTGGCTTGGGTTCTTGGATTAGAGTGTAATTGTGGTTCTCTTGAGTAATTATGGTATTTGTATTTTCTTTAATTAATTCAGTATAATGTTATTTAAAAATTGTTGTGTTGTTGAAGAAGAACCGTGCCAGATGCGTACGTTGAGTCACACTCCCACACACAGAACAGTTACTCTTGTGCTTGTTGTTGCGTTGGTTTTATAGTTGCTGGGGGCTTAATTAATTAACTGTGTTAATGAAAATTTCCATTTCATTCTTTGTTATTGTTCTAAGCAGTCAGATTGCGTAACAATAACAGTCAGGGCCAACCGTTACGAGACTTCGTAATCGGACAGACAGCTACTAAAGCAAAAAAAAAAAAAAATTAAAATTATTTGCATTAATATTTTTATTAAGCCCCCATGCACGTGGCGTCCACTGCTTCGGATCGTCCCTTGGAATTCTTCTGATTGTAGAAATAGTAGACAGTAGGATTGTTGTAGTAATTTGTAGTTAGTAATTGTAGTCTATATTGCATGTGTAGATTTGGTAATTAGCATTCTTCTAATGGTATTTTTCAAAATTTAATTTTTATTGCCTTGTATACGCGTTTGACAATTTAATGCAATTATTTCAATTGTTCGTTAATCGTGTTTGAGGGAAGCATTTCGTGTGAAGGGTATTGTTGGAGATAAAGAGTCATTGTGTGTAATTTTCATATAGTGACGAGTTTTGTATATTTTGTAAATGATTACGCGATCAATGAAAAAGGCAAAAATGATGAATAGTGAGAATGACGAAATTGTTGACATGGCGAACTCGCCAACACAGGAGAACAGTATGTTGAATAATGAAGTGGAAATCAATTTAATAAGTCGGGAAAGTAGTCGGGAACCATTTCAAAATTTTTCTCAATCAGAAAATTCACAGAATACGAGATTAACGATAGAAAATTCTGGAATAGCATCAAACACAGATAGCTTTACAGCTATGACGAATGAAACTGGTTTTGCGGGAAATGTTAGGGGCGAAAGGAATTGCGAACAAGCTAATATGGAGCAGTTGATGGGTGCAATATTAAATTTGGGATCAGAAATAGGAACAATTAAAACACAGATGGGAACAATGGAAACACGGTTAGACTCACTGGGATCACAGTTACGATCTGAATTAAAAACAGATAGGGGAACAATGGAAACACGGTTAGACTCACTGGGATCACAGTTGGGATCACAAATAGGCACAATTAAAACAGAGATGGAAACAATGGAAACACGGTTAGATTCACGAATAGGGACATGTTTCAAAAATATGAAAGATGAATTAAAGAAAGAAATCAGAGAAGAAGTACAACCGATTTTGAATGCTCACAATAATAGATTAATTGCAGTAGAGATTAGACAAAGGGAACAGGATAGAGAACAGGAGGAGAGAGATCGCGTGATAGTACAGAAATTTTCAGAGTTAAATTTACAACGTGCACACGATAAGGAAGAAATATTTGAGAGAATCGAGGAATCCGTACCAAATGACAGAATAAATAAACTAACACAACAATATGAACAGTTAACTACCAAATGTGTTAATACTGAAACCCGAGTCGCGACACTTACGGAAGACGTAAATAGACAGAAAGAACAAATAGGTGATTTATCGGAAAGAGTTGAGGAGATTTCAGATAAATTGACAAGTCTTAGTTTAAATGGGGATAGAGATTCAGATGATACAGCTCCATTACCATTTGCAGAAACCGAAGAGTACCAGAACATAAATAAGCATGTTGAAAATCAGGGAAAATTTAATGAACGCGTTAAAAGGGAAGTTGAGGCATTACGAAAGCAAGTCAAACAAATTGAAGGCGAAATCGTAGGAAAAGACAGCAGAAGAAATTTAGAATCACAGATAGCAGAGGGGTTTGAAGAAAGTAATTTATTTCATTTACGGGACACAACAAGAGAGCGCCAGGCGCGCGAACTTGACAATAATCGACATTCAAACTGGGACAGACGCGGTAGGTCTTTGTCGCCACGAGGCGAAAACTTTGACTATAAACACTTTTTGACTGTTCGGAAATTTAAGATCTTCCGCAATTCTAAAAATGACATACATCCATGTGCATGGTTAGATCAATTTATGTATGCACTCCCACCAAATTGGCCACTAAGTCACAAACTGGAATTTATGTGTGGATATTTAGAAAACGAACCGGCGACGCGGATGCGTGCACTCATTAGAGATTGTAATAATCTGAATGATTTTTATCATGCATTTCTATCGGCATATTGGTCCGAAAACACGCAAGACAGAGTCAAACACAGTCTTATTATGCAGCGTAATTTCAAACAGTCTGAATTCCGCACGCCAGCAGAATATTTTGAAGACATGATTCGAAAGAATCAGTTCCTTTCCAACCCTTACAGTCCGACTGAATTAATTCGCATTTGTTTAACTAAGCTGCCACAATCCATAAGACAAATTGCTTTAGCCGGAAGATGTAAAGACGACATTGAGACTTTTAAGACTTTGCTACAAGAACTTGAGTATGACAACGACGACGGGACTTCTTGTAATTTTTTCAGTAGCAGTAATTACAATACATTTTCAGAGAAAAGGGATAGTGATCGGAACGGACGTTATTTGGGTAACTTTGAGAATGACAGACGTAACAGACAGGACAATAGATACCAGCCTTATGACAATAACAGACGTTCTAACAGAAATTACACAGACAATTATAATAACGGTAATTCCTACCGGAATGATCAACCATACGGAAACAGTAATCGGTATCATCAAGATAGAAATTATTCATACAGTAACAGAAATTCTTACTACAGAAATAACCAGGGTAGTAGATACAACAATAATTTCAGAAGTGACAGTCGAAATTGCACAAGAAGTAGTTATGCAGACAGACAGGAAAACAGAAATTTTAATAACAGACACAACCAAGAATTTGCATCTAACAGACAGGAAGGACCTAATTGGCATCCTCCACGTGACAGAACTTCAGAGAGACAAGTGCAATTAGTAGAAATTGATCCGCGAAATGACGCGAATAATCAAAGACGTGACGCAAACAATCGACAATGACTAGCAGCTTCGGCTTCTGGCAGCAATATAGACGGTTCAGAAAGTAATGACACTTCGACTTTACACTACGTACGACTGGAAGACATGAGAGACATTTTGTTAGACGAAAAGGAAACTAATGTAGACGCATTTTTACATCCTGTTATTGAAGTATGTGTGGGTAAGAATAAGTTCACTGCAGTTTTAGATTCTGGGAGCCCATTGAACGTCATTAGTGAATCAGTTTTTCGTATATGTGAAAGAACTATTGCCTGTCCCGTGTTACCTATTTCTAAAACTACAATTCGAGGAGCGATTTCTGGAAAAGGTGTGGAAGTTAAACAACAGACCAACCTAAATTTCATTTGTCAAGGATACGAATTTTCTGCTAATTTTATTATTGTTCCATTACTCAGTACACAGATTATTTTAGGTATGGAGTTTCTTAACGCACATAAGGCAATTTTGAACTTTAAAGAAGGAAGTGTGAATTTGACTGTTGCCGGAATGCTGAAATGTTTGAAATTTTTCGAGTGTTTAGCAAGATCTGAATCAGATACAAAATGTTTAAGGTTTCTTACTTCTGATGCTTTTGTTGAGCATTATGACGACAGTGTGTTTATTCATGACAATGACAATAGATACAGGGACGCGATGGATGATGTAATTAATAGCGAAGAATTAATTAATGAAAAGGTTAAGAAAGCTGAAGTGCCAGATGACGTTGCAAGAGAAGAGCTGCACCATATTTTGACTTCACATGCTACAGTGTTTAGTCATCACACAGGAACTATACAAGGCTTACAATATTTATTTAAAGTAAAAGAACACACACCATTTCGCGGAAAAACGTACGCTATTCCTTTGGCTTACAGAGACAAGGTTAAGAATGAACTTCAATACATGTTAGATCAGGGCATTGTTGAGCCAGCAGTCAGTCCTTATACCAGCCCATTACACGTTGTTCTTAAAAAGGATGGGTCAATTCGTTTGGTTCTGGATTCCAGACAGATAAATAATATTATTATTCCTGAAACTGACCGTCCACAAAATTTAGATGAACTTCTTCAAAATTTCCATGGAATTAAAGTTTTATCCACGATTGATATGCGCGCAAGTTTTTGGCAAATAGAACTCCACCCTGATTGTAGAAAATATACTGCTTTTTTAGCCTTTGGTAACTGTTACCAGTTTTGGAAATTACCGTTTGGACTTACTATATTTTCTGCAGCATTCATTCGTAGCTTAAATAAAATTTTACCTGTTTATCTTCGTGACAATATTACTTCATATGTTGACGATATTCTTATTGCTAAACAATTTTGGAGTGAGCATAACAAAATTTTGGATTCATTATTACGTACTTTTGCAAGAGTTGGCATTACTGAGAACTTGGAAAAATCTGAATTTGGTCGTTCTCAGGTGAAATTTCTCGGTCACATTATTTCTACAGAAGGTATTCTTCCCGATCCAGAGAAGTTAGACGCTATTAGTAATTATGCTGTTACTACTACAAAACGTGATGTTCGTAGTTTCCTTGGTGTTTGTAATTTTCTTAGACGCTTTGTTAGATTGGATGATTTGGCCACACCTCATTTACACGTTTCAGTTATGCACACTTTGGTCCCAGAAAATGCTTTCATAAATTACGAGAAAATTGCTACTTCAGTAATATGGAAAAACGTATTCGATCTGTTCTTGCCAAATGCAAATTATGTCAAAAGGCTAAGCCGCCAACAATTTCTCACAGAGCACCGTTGTTTCCTATCATTCCAGCGAAATTAAAGGAGATGGCTGCAGTTGATTTGTTCGGTCCAGTGGTTCGATCTACTAATGGTTTTGCGTACATTTTTGTAGCAGTGGAATTGACATCAAAATATGTGTGTTTTACACCTTTACGCAAGGCAACAGCTCGTTCAGTATCTAATGCTTTCATCAAACATTTTCTTAAGGAAGTTGGTCATGTTGATAAGGTTATATCAGATAATGGATCACAGTTTCGCTCTAAAATTTGGCTTCGTACTCTACGGCGTCGTAAAATTAAACCAATTTTCATTTCACTTTTTCACCCTCAATCTAATGCTTCAGAGAGATGGATGAAGGAAATCAATAAATTGTGTCGTCTTTATTGTCATCAGAATCACAGAACGTGGGATCAGTATCTTCATCTTTTTCAAAACATTCTGAATGAACTTCCTAATGATTCAACTTCTTTAACGCCTACACTGATATTAAAGAATAAAGCACCGACAAATCGCATTTCTGAAATCGTTCCTTTTCCGCCTTCACGGAAACTGCGGCATTCTGAAGTTGTCAACCTGGCTCTACAAAATATTGCATCGGCGGATGCTAGAAGAGAGAAATCAGCGAAACGTCCTGGTCGTTTAAAAATCTTGTCAGTTGGCCAGAAGGTGTTAATTAAGTCCCACCGTTTGTCTCATAAAGGAAAAGGCTTGTGTCGCAAATTTTTTCTGCTTTATAACGGTCCATATAGAGTTCGCAAAATTATTCATGATAACACTGTTGAAGTAGAAACTCTTAAATCTCGGCGCTCTAAGGGAATACATCATATATCGAACGTAAAAATTTTTGTAGAATGACATACTTTAGAGAAACTAACAGCTACGTAAACATGCGGAGAATGCAAGAGTACCGCGCTGTGTTTTGGCGGCGGCACATACTCAAAGCAACAGTCAGTCTGCGCGCCGCACAAGGCAGTCGTTGACCGCAAACAATCACTTCCTACGTCACGCGCCTACAGCTGATCGAGCGCTCAGTGCGAATGCACTGACAGACGTAAATAAATACACAGTTTAATTTCTCCGAATAAATTCTGTATAAAGCTATAAGGACTTCATAAATTATGTTATTAACGTTCAGTATTTTTCAGGTTACGGTTGTATAAAGTATTTAAGACCTTCAGGTAAATTCTGTGCGTGTCCGACGTTAAGACGACTTGCTTTGGAGAAAATTTTCAGGAAGAAGGTCATTTCGAAGATGAAACTAATAAACTAAAAAGGGTAACTATTAATTGAGTTTATTTTTCAGGTAACATAATTTCACTTAGGTACGTACTTTAGATGTAATTTGCTGCTCGCGATTACGTGACTCATACTTTGTGCTAAATTTTATGTTCTATGAAATTACTTGTGAAGCGACGTGCTTGTGTACATTTACTGATTTTGACAATTATTGATTAATGAACAGTGTTATTACTTGCGTATATTATGCATCGCTTGGCTGCTATGCTTTTTCACTGACGTCATATTTTTTTTATTATGTGCCTGCTGTGCTTAGTTATTTAAATTATAATTGTCACCTGATTAATTGTGCTGATGTGGTTAGATATGTAAGTTATACTTTGTGATTTATCTGCTTGCGCCTTCATGTTTACTTATTAAGATTACATATGAAGATTTATTTGCTTATGGCGATGTGATTCTAATGACCTGTTTATTGTGTAAGGCATGTTTGCTGCTGTGCGTATGGATTGCATATTTACACATTTCTGTTTTGTTGTCATAACTACTCTTCAATCTAGTATATAGAAATGCTGATATACTGTGTACAAATATAGAGTTTAGGTTACACTGTGGTATTAATTATAGATTGTTCACTTGGCAGAGCCTCGTTGTAGGGATTGTGCGGCATCCACTTGTTGACATTCTGTTCTCTACTGGTATATTTACTCGCTATTGCATGTTTTGCTTACGCTCAGTGCCTTATATTTTTAAGATAAGAAAATGAACTGCTATAATTCGACGAACGACATTAGTAAAAGAAAGTCATAGAAGTCACATGAGCTGAGGTTTTATGGAAGCTGTATAAATTTATGCTAATAGGAAGGAAGCTAACGACATGACAGACCAAAAATAGGTTTAGAGCATTGACAGTATTACACTGCATTTTCGTGAGCAATTGAAATAGGAAGTGACACTTGACACAAGGAATACTCCACATGTTTGCTTCTGCCATGATTCTTGAAGTGGTGTACACACTGTGAAATATTATGATTATTCACACTCCGTAATCGTACTTAATTACTGAGAGTTATTCGAACTAAGTCTGTTAGAGGTCATGTATGCATTTCTTTTATTTAATGATGGACAAGGAACCAAAATGTATCTTATAATTTATAATGAGTAGAAAATTTGGGTCAGATGGAATACACAGAGGTTGTGTGTGTGGACAATGTGTCTTCGGATTGTATGGGATGCTGAATTGAAGTTGCACTAGGATTTTATCTGTACTTGTTCGAGGAGACTGACTAGAGGAAAGAGTTGTTATGGAAGTGAAATGATATTGGTGCTGAGGTTTATATGTATCGACGTATTATTGAAGTATTAAGATTAAGTGATGATTATTGGAGTTTGGTGGATAAGAGGTAAAGTAAGTGAGGAGCATATTTTTTTTTTGTTGGTCCATATGGAACAAGGAGGATGAAGATGGCAGACTAGAACACTCAAGTAGAAAGAAGATTGCCTACACACACACTTTGTTAAATCAATAAGCAGTATACATTTTTTTTTGAAGAGAGGAAGTATTTGCATATCTTGGCTCACTGACAGTTGTTCAGCAACAGTACAATTTGATCTGGCTTGGCAAACATTGGTCTTTACATGATGACTATGACGTTGACTAACTATTATTGACTGTTATACATTGCTGCCACTACTACTTGGTACACATGATGAACATCAAATCTTGGACAGAGTTACATTTACACAGTTAACACTATTCAATTACACAGTAGCACTTAATGAGGATGAAAGATGAGTGGATGTGTTTTGTGTGTTTTCCTTTCCTAATCCTACCCACCTATCTCCTAAATATTATTTTATTTGTTGGTAGTGGCTTGCACTGACACCCATAAATATTATAGGTTAACTGTTATTGTGTACTGTAATAGTTAATGTGACAATTAACTGATATCATTTGTGTGTTTATTATGATTTGTATGTTTAGAGTAAGAGCATTGATTATATTTTGTTAAAGAAATTGTATGTGCATTCAAACTATTGTTCATGACTGAACTGTCTCAGTAGTTATGGTGAATAGTATGGACTGTTACTTGCACTTTTTCTACATGATTGGTGCCACAAGGACATGTTTAATTTCTGCTGATGAACTGTGTGATCAGTGATTGTAAAAAAAAAATTATGGACTGTTACTTGTACCTTTTCTACAATATTGGTGCCACTAGGACATGTTTAATTTCTGCTTATAAACTCTGATGAACAGTGTGATCAGTGACAGTGTATTTTATTGAACTGTTTCTACTGAAAAGATGTCACCTGTTGCTGTGTGTACCTGCTCAACATTGCTGGGTACCACTGATGGACTGCTTCTACTGAAATGGTGTTACTTGTTGATGTCTGCACCTGCTCAACATTGCGGGGTACCACTGATGGACTGCTTCTACTGAAATGAAGTCACCTGTTGCTGTGTGCACCTGATCAACATTGCTGGGTGCCACTAATGGACTGCTTCTACTGAAATGGTGTTACTTGTTGGTGTCTGCACCTGCTCAACATTGCTGGGTGCCACTGATGGACTGCTTATACTGAAAAGATGTCACCTGTTGATGTCTGCACCTGCTCAACATTGCTGGGTGCCACTGATGGATTGCTTCTACTGAAATGAAGTCACCTGTTGCTGTGTGCACCTGATCAACATTGCTGGTGCCACTAATGGACTGCTTCTACTGAAATGGTGTTACTTGTTGGTATCTGCACCTATTCAACAGTACTGGGTGCCACTGATGGACTGTTTCTATTGAAAAAATGTTACTTGTGGTATTTGCACCTGTTGACCATTGCTGAGTGCTACTGCTGGAACTGTCAACTGCTTATTCTTGAGCTATGGAAAGCGTTTATGTGAATATTTGATTAAACTGATTTTTTTGTGTATTACTGTTTGTGGAAAGTTATGAGACTCTTACCTGCACATATTCGTCATTGCTGACGCTATTGATTGAACTGTTTAACCACATAATACTTGTGTAAACTATTATGTAAAGTCACATGCATGAAAGAATTTGTATTGCTTACTGTATTCTATATAATAGGTTATTGAAAGGTCAGTGCAAAGCCAAAATTTTATCTAGTTATATGGTATTTACGTATTAATATTATCTTTCATTTTTGTCTGTATTTTTTTTGACGAATTTGGTGGTATTTTCACCACCAATGCTGGCAAAAATACCATCAAATTCTAGCCGTGGAGGAAGGGCATATGAAAGGTGGCTACACTGAGCCACAGCGCCAGAGATCGCTAGAGAGCATTGTTCCGCCGCCTCCACTGGCAGAGTGATTATTGAGATGTCGTAGTAGTCAGTGCTTGTCCAGGACTCGTAGTAGTCAGTTGGTGTTCAGATGTGCTAGTAGGGAGTGCTTGCTGAGATGTGATACTGAAAGGTTCTTGTTCAGATGTGGTAATAGCGAGGCGGTGTGGAGATATATTGTAATTATGAGAGTGATTTTGGTCAATATATGAAGGTAACGAAACTTGATTTATTTTTCATTATTTCCATGTTTTAAATAATGTGTCATTACAGGTTCAGTCAACAAAGCATCTGGCTTGGGTTCTTGGATTAGAGTGTAATTGTGGTTCTCTTGAGTAATTATGGTATTTGTATTTTCTTTAATTAATTCAGTATAATGTTATTTAAAAATTGTTGTGTTGTTGAAGAAGAACCGTGCCAGATGCGTACGTTGAGTCACACTCCCACACACAGAACAGTTACTCTTGTGCTTGTTGTTGCGTTGGTTTTATAGTTGCTGGGGGCTTAATTAATTAACTGTGTTAATGAAAATTTCCATTTCATTCTTTGTTATTGTTCTAAGCAGTCAGATTGCGTAACAATAACAGTCAGGGCCAACCGTTACGAGACTTCGTAATCGGACAGACAGCTACTAAAGCAAAAAAAAAAAAAAAAAAAAAAAAAAAATTAAAATTATTTGCATTAATATTTTTATTAAGCCCCCATGCAGTAGGTGCAGGGTAGAGTTTGAGTGTGTCTGTCGCTAGTATGGAGTGGTATTGCGAATTTTTTCTCAGCAGGATAACACCAGTTGTATGATTTCGTCAGATTTTACGTTTTACTGCGCTTTTATGCCACCCTTGCGTAATGCCATGCATATAGTTATGTAATTAGGCCCAATCTTTGTCGTTAATTATGTAAATAGAATTTATATTTGCGTCACTTTCGAGTGGTATTAGGAAAATTTTTTCCCAGCAGGATAACACCAGTTGTATGGTATCGTCAGTTTTTGGGCTATATTGCGCTTTTATGCTGTCATTGTGTAGCACTATGCATATGGTTGTGTAATTAGGACCGATCTTTGTGATTAATTACATAATTAGTATCGATATTTGCGTCAGTACACCGACCAAAATAAATAAAGTACACTAACCTAACCTTCCTCTCCCATATATAAACAGTTTCCATGTGCTAGGGAGTGCACTTGGGTTTTCCATCCAGTAGAATCAGAGTTCGAGTCCCAGAAAAGGCACCGCCATTTTTTATTTCCCATAAATTCCAAGCACCTCTGGTGGTTTAACTGTGTTAGGGGGGTACACTTGGGCTTTCCACCCAGGAGCACCAGGGTTCGAGTCCCGGAAATTCCCCCCAAAATTCGAAATTCCCCGAAAATTCGAAATTCTCGCCGAATTTCGAAATTCCCGCCTATAGATTAGGTTGTGGGGATGGGGGAGGGGGGAGGGGGATGGAGGAGGAGGAGGGGGCTGGGGCACACGTGGAGCTGAGAAAACACGTGATGTCATCTGGGGTGGGGGTGGGCGTGGTCGGGGGCGGGGTTGGACGGGGGTGGGCGGGGGCGGGCAGCGGCTGGCGTAAAAGTAATGTGGTTGTATTCCTTGTCAGGCTGCAGGTTTAAGAGGCAGAAACAACAAATTTTGATAAATGTGTGTGTCCTGGAGAATATCTACTCAGAAGAAGAGGTTCATGTTGTTGTCGGACATTTCCATTTGAACTATTTCGAAAATCGTCCTTTTCACATAGATTTGTTGGTAAACTCTAGTTAAAGAAATCCTGCTGAACAAAACCGTGTGCCCACTCGTATCCATCAAATCGTCTACAAAACATCGTACACGACATTTTTGTGCTTGAACGCTTTCGCTCGTGAAGATCTGCTAGCCAGGCATCAGGTTGTCTCTGTAACCAGAAATGGTATGCCTGCTGATACGCCTATACAGTGACGCAGACAAAACATACTACCGGGCGAGGTGGCGCAGTGGTTAGCACACTGGACTAGCATTCGGGAATACGACGGTTCAATTCCGCGCCCGGCCATCCTATGTAGGTTTTCCCTGATTTCCCTAAATCGCTCCAGGCAAATGCCGGAATGGTTCCTTTGAAAGGGCACGGCCGACTTCCTTCCCCATCCTTCCCTAATCCGATGAGACCGATGACTTCGCTGTTTGGTCTCTTCCCCCAAACATGCTAACCCAAAACGTCCTACTCAAAACAGGAAATGGGAACTACGGAATGTGCACGCAGATATCCATAGTAGGAGATATTGGACAGTATAATATCCCAGTCAAGATGAAGTATGGCCCAAAACGAAAGCAGATAATGTAGTCGATACGCAAAATTAAAGTTCATTCATTAATCATCTTGTGAATGTTGCAAAAAATAAAGATTGGATTTGCCGTCCCACTGATATCGGGATCATTAGAGACGGAGCACAAGCTCTGATTGTGTCAAGGATGGGGAAGGAAATCAGCCGTACCCTTTCAGACGAACCATCCCGGCATTTGCCTGGAGCGATTTAGGGAAATCGCGGGAAACCTCAATCTGGACGGCCGGACGCGGGTATGGACCGTCGTCCTACGGAATACGAATCCAGTGTATTAACCACTGCGCCACCTCGCTCGGTGTGATTGTTGCAGTTCTTTTTATTTTCGTAATTGCTAAGAAAATTTGAGAGGAATTCCCCCTTATGCAAGACACCGTTTTGTGGTTTTGTTTTCACCCAGACATTTTTCAGCATTTTTTTGTGCTGTTTTCGATGGGTTTATTTGTTTGCTTTGTTTCTCATAGAGGCTGTTAGTAGATTATGGTGGTACCTTTAGATCTGCTACACAATCTAGATTGTCATACTTTCTGATATTGTATTTTTTCCCCTTTGCTTGTGTCGAAGTAACGCGGTTCTTTCTTTCGCTGTGTTCGTTAGGCTTGCATTTTCTAGGTGGTAAACAAATTTTAGGAAATGTATGTGTAACGACCACAGTGAAAGAAATAAGCGTTTAATCGCGTCACAAAAAATGAAAAAACAGCATATTAAAAACTGTGACAAGCTGTAGACTCTAGACTGGACCTAAAGCTACCAGCATAAACAACCAGCAGTCTCATGTGAGACATATAATAAACAAATAAACTCACTGAAGACAGCACAAAAAGTGCTGAAACTTGTCAGGGTGATGATGTTTGGTTTGTGGGGCGCTCAACTGTGCAGTCATCAGGGCCCGTACAAAGTCCCAATTTTTACACAGTCCAATTTTTGTCCAATCCAATCTAGCCACTGTCACGAATGATGATGAAGATTAAATGATGAGGTCAACACAAACACCCAATCCCCGGGCAGAGAAAATCCCGAACCCGGCCGGAAATCGAACCCAGGACCCCGTGATCCAGCGGCAGCAACGCGAGCCACTAGACCACGAGCTGCGGACAACTTGACCAAAACCGCTCTACGGTGGCTTGCATCAGGCGGAATTCCTCTCCAATCATAATTTGTGTGTGTACTGATACTGCAAAACAGTATTAAATATAAAATCTGAGGTTCCGAAAACATATCTGCTTTCAATAAAATTTCATGCCAGACACATACTATAACCCACACTATCTGTTTTTGGCTCTTTGAGCTTCTTTATACACTGAAGCACGAAAGAAACTGGTACACGCATGCGTATTCAAATACAGATATATGTGAACAGGCAGAATATGGCGCTGCGTTCGGCAACGCCTATGGAAGGCAAGTGTCTGGCGCAGTTGTTAGATTGGTTACTGCTGCTACAGTGGCAGCTTGTCAAGATTTAATTGAGTTTCAACGTGGTGTTATAGTCGGCGCACGAACGATGGGACACAGCATCTCCGAGGTAGCGATGAAGTGGGGATTTTCCTGTACGACCATTTCACGAATGTACCGTGAATATCAGGGATTCGGTAAAACATCAATTCTCCGACATCACTGCGGCCGGAAAAAGAGCCTGCAAGAATGAGACCGACGACGACTGAAGAGAATCGTTCAACGTGGGAAGTGCAACCCTTCCGCAAACTGCTACAGAAGTGGATGCTGGGCTATCAACAAGTGTCAGCGTGCGAACCATTCAACGAAACATCATCGATATGGACTTTCGTAGCCGAAGGCCCATTCGTGTACCCTTGATGACTGCACGACGCAAAGCTTTACGACTTACCTCGGCTCGTCAGCACCGACATTGGACTTTTGATGACTGGAATCAAGTTGCAAGGTCGGACGAGTCTCGTTTAAAACTGCATCGAGTGGACGGACGTGCACCGATATGGAGACAATCTCATGAATCCATGGACCCTGCATGTCAGCAAGAGACTGTTCAAACTGGTGGAGGCTGTGTAGTGGTGTGGGGCGTGTGCAGTTGGAGTGATATGGAATCCCTGATACGTCTAGATACGACAGATGACATGTGACACGTACATAAGCTCCTGTCTGATCACCTGCATCCATTCTTGTTCATTGTGCACTCCGACGGACGTGGCAATTCCTGCAGAACAACGCGACATCCCACACTCCCAGAATTGCTACAGAGTGGCTCCAGGAACACTCTTCTGAGTTTAAACACTTCTGCTGGCCACCAAACTGCCCAGACATGAACATTATTGAGGATATTTCGGATGCATTGCAAGTGCTGTTCAGAAAAGAGCTCCAGTCCCTCGTACTCGTACGGATTTAAGGACAGCCCTGTTGGACATTATTCGGGTCCATGCTACGTCGTGTTGCGACATTTCTGCGAGCTTGAGGTGGCCCTACACGATATTAGGCAGGTGAACCAGTTTCTTTGGCTCTTCAGCGTATGCGAAGTTTACATAATCAGTAGCGCTGTCTTATCACTCCGCGCTAGTTCAAAAATAACTACGCAGACAGACTGAAACATGTAATTTTTTAATATGACAAACGGACTCCCGCCACCTACGGGACCATTGTGAAACCGCATCTGCATTCGAAAACTAAATGCAGTTCAACCATAGCAGAGACGTCCAAAGTGAACCAACCACACAAGAGCATTTAAAAAAGGAAACAGCAAAACGCAGACCAGTTAAGAGTCTTTTGAAACCTCTGGGCAGATGAAAAAAGTGTGCCGTACTCGGACTCGAAACCAAAACCTCGCCAGTGTTATGCCTAAATAGCTCAGTCGGTAAGAATATTGCTCTATACTCGGTCCCCCACAGAGTTGTAATCTGCCAGGAAGTTTCACGACAGCACACGTCCCACCCGCATCTGCAAACTGAAAGATTCAATGTGGAAAGAGCCTTTGATGTAGTCACAGAAACTTCAAACAGTGGCTGTAAACAGTAGGAAGGTAGGTCGAATGACGTTGCGAATGGCAGGGCGAGCGAGATAAGTGTCTGAGGTACAGAGCAGAAGTCTGAAAGCGGGAAGCGCCCATAAAATGAAGTGTGCAACTCGTTTAACGACACTTGAGTGGCCGTGACTTGTGGCCTTTTACCTTCTGCTCCGTAAAGCGACCTGTATTACGTTTACTGCGTCGTGAGGGCAAAACGTGTTTATGGTAAGAGCCACAGAGCGCTGGCAGAAACACGTGTTACAGAGCCGAGACTCGCAGCTATTTCAACAGGATGCTGAGGTTATCTCCTCGATAACTTCGCTGAGATGGTGCTCACAGAGGTAACAAGAAACTACGGTACTGCAAACGGTCATATACTGAAATTGCCCCAGTATTACAAACTGAAGTACAACAGCGTTTTGCGATTACCATTCTGCGGAAATTGTCGTCTTTTTCTCTTTGGCAGCCAGCCACACACTCTGAGCGCTACTTGCTGTCTCACTTTTCCAGCTTCTGTACCGAACGAGATAATGGCGCAGTTAAAGTACTGTATTCTCATTCTGAAAGAATGGTGGGTGCTAAAATATTCTTTTACTTTGCTCCTGGCTTCTTTAAACCATTTAATTCTTTTCTTTCCTACAACATTATTGAACAGTAGTTGCAGCTCATCTCGAATTATACCGAAGCGCCAAGGAATCTGGTATAAGCATGCGTATTCAAATACAAAGAAACGCAAACAGGCAGAATACGGCGCTGCGGCAGGTTATCAAAATTTAATTGAGTTAGAACGTGGTGTTATAGTCGTCGCATGAGTGATGGGACACAGCATCTCCGAGGTAGTTATGAAGTGGGGATTTTCCCGTGCGACTATTACACGAGTGTACCGTGAGTATCAGGAGTCCGGTAAAGCATCGAATCTCCGACATCGCTGCGGCCAAACGAGACCAACGACGACTGAAGCGAATCGTTCAATGTGACAGAAGTGCAACCCTTCCGCAAACTGCTACAGATTTCAATGCTGGGCCGTCAGCAAGTGTCAGCTTGCGAACCATTCAACGAAACATCATCGATATAGGCTTTCGGACCTGAAGGTGCAAACGTGTACCCTTTATGACCGCACGACACAAAGTTTTCCACCTCGCTTGGGCCCGTCAACACCGACATTGGTCTGTTGATGACTGGAAACATGTTGCCCCGTCGAACGAGTCTCATTTCAAATTGTATCGAGCGGATGGACGTGAACGGGTATGGAGACAACCTCATGAATCTATGGGCCCAACATGTCAGCAGGGGATTGTTGAAGCTGGTGGAGGCTCTGTAATGGTGTGAGGCGTGTGCAGTTGGAGTGATGTGGGACCCCTGATACGTCTAGATGCGACTGTGACAGGTGAAACGTTCATAAGCATCCTGTCTAGTTACCAGCATCCATTCATACCCATTGTGAATTCCGACAGACTTGGGCAGTTCCAGCAGGACAATGCGACACCCCACACGTCCAGAATTGCTACAGGGTGATTCCAGAGACACTCCTCCGTGTTTAAACACTTCCGCCGGCCACCAGACTCCCCAGACATGAACATTATAGAGCATATCTGTGATGTCTTGCAACGTGCTGTTCAGAAGAGATCTCTACCCCCTCGTACTCTTACGGATTTATGGATAGCCTGCAGGATTCATGGTGTCAGTTCCCTCCAGAATTGCTTCAGATACTAGTTGAGTCCATGACATGTCGTGTTGGGCCACTTCTGCGTGCTTACGGATGGCCTAAACAGTTTTAGGCAGGTGTACCACTTTCTTTGGCTCTTCGGTGTATATCGCTGTAGAGGAGACGCCACTTTTTAACTTCCCTTCCCGCACACATGACGTCTGAGAATGGAGAAACTTCAAAGGATATCAAGCTGGCCTCTCCTCAATACAATTTTCAGTGCCATAGCCCCCATTCGGATCTCCGGGCGGGGACTACTCAAGAGGACGTCGTTATCAGGAGAAAGAAAACTGGCGTTCTACGGATCGGAGCGTGGAATGTCAGATATCTTAATGGGGCAGGAAAGGGAAATGGATAGGTTAAAGTTAGATACAGTGGGAATTAGTTAAGTTCGGTGGCAGGAAGAACAAGACTTTTGGTCAGGTGAATACAGGGTTATAAATACAAAATCAAATATGGGTAATGCAGGAGTATGTTTAATAATGAATAAAAAAATAGGAGTGCGGGTAAGCTACTACAAACAGCATAGTGAACGCACTATTGTGGCCAAGATAGACACGAAGCCCATGCATACTACAGTAGTACAAGTCTATATGCCAACTAGCTCTGCAGATGATGAAGAAATTGATGAATTGTATGATGAGATAAAAGAAATTATTCAGGTAGTGAAGGGAGACGAAAATTTAATAGTCATGGGTGACTGGAATTCGAGAGTAGGAAAAGGAGGAGAAGGAAACGTAGTAGGTGAATATGGATTGGGGCTAAGAAATGAAAGAGGAAGCCGCCTGGTAGAATTTTGCACAGAGCATAAGTTAACCATAGCTAACACTTGGTTCAAGAATCATGAAAGAAGGTTGTATACATGGAAGAACCCTGGAGATACTAAAAGGTATCAGATAGATTATATAATGGTGAGACAGAGATTTAGGAACCAGGTTTTAAACTGAAAGACATTTCCAGGGGCAGATGTGGACTCTGACCACAACCTATTGGTTATGAACTGTAGATTAAAACTGTAGAAACTACAAAAATGTTGGAATTTAAGGAGATGGGACCTGGATATACTGACTAAACCGGAGGTTGTACAGAATTTCACGGAGAGCATAAGGGAACAATTGACATGAATGGGGGAAAGAAATACAGTAGAAGAAGAATTGGTAGCTCTGAGGGATGAAGTAGTGATGGCAGCAGAGGATCAAGTAGGTAAAAATACGAGGGCTAGTAGAAATCCTTGGGTAACAGAAGAAATATTGAATTTAATTGATGAAAGGAGAAAATATAAAAACGCAGTAAATGAAGCAGGCAAAAAGGAATACAAACGTCTCAAAAATGAGATCGACAGGAAGTGCAAAATAGCTAAGCAGGGATGGCTAGAGGACAAATGTAAGGATGTAGAGGCTTATCTCACTAGGGGTAAGATAGACACTGCCTACAGGAAAATTAAAGAGTCCTTTGGAGAAAAGAGAGCCACTTGTATGAATATCAAGAGCTCAGATGGAAACCCAGTTCTAAGCAAAGAAGGGAAAGCAGAAAGGTGGAAGGAGTATATAGAGGGTCTATACAAGGGCGATGTACTTTAGGACAATAGTATGGAAATGGAAGAGGATGTAGATGAAGATAAAATGGGAGATACGATACTGCAAGAAGAGTTTGACAGAGTACTGAAAGACCTGAGTCGAAACAAGGCCCCAGGAGTAGACAACATTCCACTGGAACTACTGACGGCGTCGGGAGAGCCAGTCCTGACAAAACTCTACCATCTGGTAAGCAAGATGTATGAGACAGGCGAAATACCCTCAGGCTTCAAGAAGAATATAATAATTCCAATTCCAAAGAAAGGAGGTGTTGACAGATGTGAAAATTACCGAACTATCAGTTTCATAAGTCACAGCTGCAAAATACTAACGCGAATTCTTTACAGACGAATGGAAAAACTGGTAGAAGCCGACCTCGGGGAAGATCAGTTTGGATTCCGTAGAAATGTTACAGAAAGCTTTTGACAATGTTGACTGGAATACTCTCTTTCAAATTCTAAAGGTGGCAGGGGTAAAATACTGGGAGCGAAAGGCTATTTACAATTTGTACAGAAACCAGATGGCAGTTATAAGAGTCGAGGGGCATTAAAGAGAAGCAGTGGTTAGGGAGGGACTGAGACAGGGTTATTGCCTCCCCCGATGTTATTCAATCTGTATATTGAGCAAGCAGTAAAGGAAACAAAAGAAAAATTCGGAGTAGGTATAAAATCCGTGGAGAAGAAATAAAAACTTTAAGGTTCGCCGATGACATTGTAATTCTGTCAGAGACAGCACAGGACTTGGAAGAGCATTTGAACGGAATGGACAGTCTCTTGAAAGGACGATATAAGATGAACATCAACAAAAGCAAAACGAGAATAATGGAATGTAGTCGATTTAATTCGGGTGATGCTGAGGGTATTAGATTAGGAAATGAGACACTTAAAGTAGTAAAGGAGCTTTGCTATTTGGAGAGCAAAATAATTCATGATGGTCGAAGTAGAGAAGATATAAAATGTAGACTGGCAATGGCAAGGAAAGCGTTTCTGAAGAAGAGAAATTTGTTAGATCTAGTACAGATTTAAGTGTCATTAAGTCGTTTCTGAAAGTATTTGTATGGAGTATAGCCATGTATGGAAGTGAAACATGGTCGATGAATAGTTTGGACAAGAAGAGAATAGAAGCTTTCGAAATGTGGTGCTACAGAAGAATACTGAAGATTAGATTGGTAGATCACATAACTAATGAGGAGGTATTGAATAGAACTGGGGAGAAGAGGAGTTTGTGGCGCAACTTGATAAGAAGATGGTACCGGTTGGTAGGACATGTTCTGAGGCATCAAGAGATCACAAATTTAGCATTGGAGGGCAGCGTGGAGGGTAAAAATCGTAGAGGGAGACCAAGAGATGATACATTAAGCAGATTCAGAAGGATGTAGGTTGCAGTAAGTACTGGGAGATGAAGAAGGTTGCACAGGGTAGAGTAGCATGGAGAGCTGCATCAAACCAGTCTCAGGACTGAAGACCACAACAACAACAACACGTGGATCTTAATATTTTCTATCCTACTGATCGACCGAATATTTCACTTCTCGTGCTGACTTTCTGCAGCTCCTGTTACACGTTTCTTGAGTGTACTTCGGAAGAAGTGAGTTCCAATTCTTTGTCAGTCTGCGAGCTCCTTCCATATCTACATATAGCACTATAAAATTTTCGCTCTCTTTTTGTTACATTTCAGTATTGACAGAGGTAAAACAAAGAGCTTTGAGCGACCCGAAGCCTCGCTGGTGTAAGTTAATGTATGGACTGTTTTCCGCGAGTGACAGTTGTTTGATATGTGCAAATTTCTGGTCAGACTGAACTACTCGTGGTGGATGCGCGTCAGCAACCACGTCGCGAATGGGTCGATGACGTTAATGACCGACTGACTGTGACAAGTACAAGATTATAGACTGCTGAGTATGCTGAAGACTGAAGATTCTCACCTCACTCATATTAGAGTGCTGCAATTTGCGCTTTTGTCTTTTTTAATAATTATTATTTGTTTTGCTTTCGTAGCATATTTGTTATAGATGCTGAACGAAAATTTTACGAGGGTCGTTCGATATGTAATGCCTCTCATTGTTTTCCTTAGAATATTTTTACTGTTAAGAGCCAAAATTAGGTGACAGTATACATCAACATTTCCTTGTCCTATTTTTCTACGTAGTCTCCATTACGTTCTATGGCCGTACGCCAACCTTCTGGAAGAGCATGTATTCCCTGCTGGTAAAAGCTCTTGTCCCGTAGGCGTAGACATGTTTTCACTGAATGACTGATACTCTCGTTCAAAAATGGTTCAAATGGCTCTGAGCACTATGGGACTCAACATCTTAGGTCATAAGTCCCCTAGAACTTAGAACTACTTAAACCTAACTAACCTAAGGACATCACACACACCCATGCCCGAGGCAGGATTCGAACCTGCGACCGTAGCAGTCGCGCGGTTCCGGACTGCAGCGCCAGAATATACTCTCGTCATCTTCAAAGTGTGTTCCCCTTGGAGAATCTGTAAGCGGCCCAAAGAGATGGAAGTCCGAGGGTGCCAGGTCTGGACTATAGGGTGAAGATGTCCAACCCAATTTGGCGATGTGTTCCCGGGTTCTCAGACTTGTGGGTGGGCGTGCATTATCGTCTTGGAGCAAGATTTCTGCTGGATTTTTGCCCGATCTAACACGTCGGAAACGGTTCTTGAGTTTATTCGGAGTCTCCAAGTATACATATGATTCATCTTTGACCCTCTTGCCTCTTGGCATCACATCCACGAGACTGACGCCATCACAATCCCAGAAGACTGTCACCATGAATTTTCCGGCAGAGCGATTGTCTTGAATTTGTTCTTTTGTGGTGAATGAGGATGATGCCATTCCATGGACTGCCTTTTTGTTTCCGGCGTAAAGTGCTTCACACAGCTTTCATCCCCCGTAACGATCCGTGACGGAAAGGCCTATCGGTCTGTCTCAAAACGCTGCAAAAACTCAGATGAAATGGTCTCTCCTTGAATCTTGTGGTCCGCTGTGCGCATTCGTGGAACCCATCGTGAGTACCTCTTTCCATATCCGAGTCTCGACCATTGCAGACGCACTTCCAATGGTAATTGACAACTGTAGAGCCAATTGTCGAGTTGTGATGCGCCTGTCGGCACGAATAATGGAATGCGCACGATTCAGCATGTCTGGAACAGTAGCTGCGACAGGACGTCCCGAGCGTGGCTGATAATGGAGCTCTGTTTCTGTATTTCCTAAGGCTGTAACTTTCTTTACCCATCGCCCAACTTTACTCCTATCTAATGCAGCATCGCCATAAACTGCACACAAACGTTTATGGATGTTCACCACGGTTTCTTTTTCTGCACACAAGACTTCAGTAACTACACGCTGCTTGTAACGTGAGTCTATGTAGACGCCATTTTGACGCTGTACTACGGCTCTGACATCTGCCAGGACGGTTAGAAACTTCACAGGCGCACAGAAAAAACATCAAATGTGAATCACCAACAACGACGTTTGTCTATGTATATTAATGGCTTTTTTTTTAAAAAAAATGTAGTGCATTAATTATTGAACGACCCTCGGATCTATGTTTAGCAATACAATAAGCAAGGAGGATGACCACACTGAGTATCAATAACAAGATGAATAGGTGAGAAACGTTTTTGAAAAGTTAACATCTTCGACAACGCAAAAGTCAGATCTATGGAACAAGAAGGATACAGTTGAGAGGTGTTATGTATTGCCTCCTAAATATTGGTTCAAATGGCTCTGAGCACTATGGGACTTAACATCTGAGGTCATCAGCCCCTAGAACTAAGAACTACTTAAAACTAACTAACCTAAGGACATCAGACACATCCATGCCCGAGGCAGGATTCGAACCCGCGACCGTAGTGGTCGCGTGGCTTCAGACTGAAGCGCCTAGAAGCGCTCGGCCACACCGGCCGGCTCCTAAATATTGCAGGATGTGTTTATACATGGTCCAGTCACATTAATGTGACCAACGTCTATGTTCGATGTCAACGAACAACAACAACTCACAGACGGCTGGTGGCAACACTATCAGTGGAGGGCTATTAAGCTTGTTCAATGGTTCAAATGGCTCTGAGCACCATGGGACTTCGGAGGTCATCAGTCCCCTAGAACTTAGAACTACTTAAACCTAAATAACCTAAGGACATCACACACATCCATGCCTGGGGCAGGATTCGAACCTGCGACCGTAGCAGTCGCGCAGTTTCAGACTGTAGTACCTAGAACCGCTCGGCCACTACGGCCAGCAATTAAACTTGTCGGTGGAAGTGAACAATAGTGCAGTCGGCGTAATACGGAAACGCAGCTATTTATCTGACGTCCAAATGGACATGACGATTGGCATTTACAAAATGGCTAGGTTAGTAAACTGCTCATGTGCCACCGCCACTACAATGTACATTGCTAAATGACACTATCCAAACCTGGCGCCGATGCAACTGTGGTGCACTATTGGCCATAGATGACAGGCTGAACCAAGACTGCGGAGACATGTACGGGCAATTCAGGTAGACGTGAAACAATTGCGCAGCTGACTGCCCGGATGAACCAAGGGACTACCAGCAGTGTCTTCTCAACGACCGTTCAGCAAACTTTGGAGTATATTGGCCTCCATAGCAGGCGCCTGGTCCACGCATTCATACTGGCTGCTGTTAATCGGCTACGAAGGCTGAAAACCGCAATTGGATGTCCACTGAGTGGCGACAGGTGGCCTTTTCAGATGAATCACGTTTTATGCTCCAACGGACAGACAGCCATTGGCGTGTATGGCTTGAAACGTCTGACAGCAAACAAGGAGAGAGCGTTATGGTTAGGGGAACGTTTCGTTACTTTGGGTGATTTCGCCTTTCTAGAAGGCACAATGGATCAACGCAAATATGTATCTATCGTTGGGGACCATGAACGTCCCTACATGAAGTTTGTTTTTCCTCCGCGCGATGGCATCTACCAGCAGGACAATGCAACGTGTCATACAGCTCGCTGTGTACGTGCCTGGTTAGAAGAGCACCAGGATCAGTTTACCGTACTCCTCTGGCCACCACTCGACGAAATTAAACCCAATCAAAAATATGTCGGACCGCCTTCGTCGGGCTACTCGCACCATGGATCCTCAACCCTAGGCACCTAGCTTAGACGGCCACTACACTGGAATTGGCATGGCCCACATCCCTGTCGGTGCCTTCTAGAACCTCGCTGGCTCTCTCCTCGCACTGCAAAGGTTGGCTATTCATGCTTTTAACAGATGGTCAGATTGATGTGAGTGGACAGTGTATTATCTACGCTCTGGAAAAAAAAAATAACAAAACGCACCATGAAGGAGTTATTCGATTGTCACAGAAATCGAATATGCGAGGTACATGTACAACAAATGATTACATTTTTAGTGAAATTGGATGGTTTATTCAAGAGAAAGAGCTTCACAAACTGAGCAAGTCAATAACGCTACTGATTCACGTCTGGCCGTTACGCAAGCAGTTATTCGGCTTGGCGTAGATTGATAGAGATGTTGGGTGTCCCCCTGAGGGATACAGTGCCAGTTGGAGCATTTCATTACGACCAACGGTGTCCTGCAATGAAATGTAATGGCACCCCAGACCTCACTCCGGGTTCGCAGGCCGTATGGCTGGTGACAGCCAGGGTGGTAGCCCACCGTTGTCTGGAGCATCTCCAGATACGTCTTTACTGGTGATCCGGGCCTGGAATCTCATTGACTGGAGTAGAACTATCTTCAGTGATGAGTCCCGCTGCAAACTGAGCTCTGATGACCAGCGAATACTTGTTTGGAGACATTCAGACAGCAATATAATGTCCTTCCTCACACTGTGAACGTTTCTACTACTTGTCTTCGTGCTTGCCAAATCCTAACTTGGCCAGCAAGGTTGCCAGATCTCTCCCCAATTGATGGCTCTGAGCACTATGGGACTCAGCATCTGAGGTCATCAGTCCCCTAGAACTTAGAACTACTGAAGCCTAACTAACCTAAGGACACGACACACATCCATGCCCGAGGCAGGATTCGAACCAGTGACGTAGCGGTCGCGCGGTTCCTGACTGAAGCGCCTAGAACCGCTCGGCCACACCGGCCGGCTCTCCCCAATTGAGAACGTTTGGGTAGGGCCCTCTGACCAGCTCGTAATTTTGACGATCTAACGCATGAATTGGACACTACTTGACAAAATATCCCTCAGGAGGACATCCAACAAGTCTATCAATCAATGCCGAGCCGAATAACTGCTTGCATAAATGTCAGAGATGTACCAAAGCGTTACTGACCGGCTCAGTTATATGCAAATAAATGTTGATGTTCAGAATCTTTTGAGGAAAGTTTTACTATTCTTCCAGTTTTCAGCATTGTGGACAATTTGGCTTACGACCTTTGGTCAATAACATGCACTACGTGTTTTGATTTGGTCATTATCATTGTTATTTTGTTAATTCTTTTAATATATTTCGACTTTTTATAACGACATTCCCTCATAAACTCTCTCTCATCCGGCTGGTGCTAAAATTCACAGCGTGTTGCGCTCAGACCAAACGCAGTTTTTGCTCTGATGTGTAAATGTACACGATTACTCATAACAGGCGAGTCTCAATTCAAGAATAATATGCCAGAAGCGATGCAGTAGGGCTGCTACGACTAGTCGATTGATACGAAAAGAGTGAAATGTTGCTCAGGCCGTTCTGTTGGCATGCTATCCTGTTGCCTGGAGCCGAGTGGATCTGGCAGTGAACGCTCTGAGGTGAAGTCCCTAGTTGGAATGTACTCAGCAAAATAGCACTATAATATGTCCCAATGTCTCATGCTTTTTACTCAACTACACAGAGACGGCCGGAGAGGCCGTGCGGTTCTAGGCGCTACAGTCTGGAGCCGAGCGACCGCTACGGTCGCAGGTTCGACTCCTGCCTCGGGCATGGATGTGTGTGATGTCCTTAGGTTAGTTAAATTTAATTAGTTCTAAGTCTAGCCATTTGAACCTGTAAGTAGGCTGTTTAGTTTTTTTTATCGGTAACGCCACGTAGCGCTCTATATGAAAATCACTGGCTGTGCTGTGTGCAGTCTGTAGCTGGTTTGCATTGTTGTTTGCTATTGACGTGTTGGGCAGCTGGATTTTAACAGCGCGTAGCGTTGCGCATTTGGAGGTGAGCCGCCAGCAGTGGTGGATGTGGGGAGAGAGATGACGCAATTTTGAGAGCGGACGATTTGGACGTGTGTCCATCAGAGACGGTAAATTTGTAAGACTGGATGCTATATATACACTCCTGGAAATGGAAAAAAGAACACATTGACACCGGTGTGTCAGACCCACCGTACTTGCTCCGAACACTGCGAGAGGGCTGTACAAGCAATGATCACACGCACGGCACAGCGGACACACCAGGAACCGCGGTGTTGGCCGTCGAATGGCGCTAGCTGCGCAGCATTTGTGCACCGCCGCCGTCAGTGTCAGCCAGTTTGCCGTGGCATACGGAGCTCCATCGCAGTCTTTAACACTGGTAGCATGCCGCGACAGCGTGGACGTGAACCGTATGTGCAGTTGACGGACTTTGAGCGAGGGCGTATAGTGGGCATGCGGGAGGCCGGGTGGACGTACCGCCGAATTGCTCAACACGTGGGGCGTGAGGTCTCCACAGTACATCGATGTTGTCGCCAGTGGTCGGCGGAAGGTGCACGTGCCCGTCGACCTGGGACCGGACCGCAGCGACGCACGGATGCACGCCAAGACCGTAGGATCCTACGCAGTGCCGTATGGGACCGCACCGCCACTTCCCAGCAAATTAGGGACACTGTTGCTCCTGGGGTATCGGCGAGGACCATTCGCAACCGTCTCCATGAAGCTGGGCTACGGTCCCGCACACCGTTAGGCCGTCTTCCGCTCACGCCCCAACATCGTGCAGCCCGCCTCCAGTGGTGTCGCGACAGGCGTGAATGGAGGGACGAATGGAGACGTGTCGTCTTCAGCGATGAGAGTCGCTTCTGCCTTGGTGCCAATGATGGTCGTATGCGTGTTTGGCGCCGTGCAGGTGAGCGCCACAATCAGGACTGCATACGACCGAGGCACACAGGGCCAACACCCGGCATCATGGTGTGGGGAGCGATCTCCTACACTGGCCGTACACCACTGGTGATCGTCGAGGGGACACTGAATAGTGCACGGTACATCCAAACCGTCATCGAACCCATCGTTCTACCATTCCTAGACCGGCAAGGGAACTTGCTGTTCCAACAGGACAATGCACGTCCGCATGTATCCCGTGCCACCCAACGTGCTCTAGAAGGTGTAAGTCAACTACCCTGGCCAGCAAGATCTCCGGATCTGTCCCCCATTGAGCATGTTTGGGACTGGATGAAGCGTCGTCTCACGCGGTCTGCACGTCCGGCACGAACGCTGGTCCAACTGAGGCGCCAGGTGGAAATGGCATGGCAAGCCGTTCCACAGGACTACATCCAGCATCTCTACGATCGTCTCCATGGGAGAATAGCAGCCTGCATTGCTGCGAAAGGTGGATATACACTGTACTAGAGCCGACATTGTGCATGCTCTGTTGCCTGTGTCTATGTGCCTGTGGTTCTGTCAGTGTGATCATGTGATGTATCTGACCCCAGGAATGTGTCAATAAAGTTTCCCCTTCCTGGGACAATGAATTGACGGTGTTCTTATTTCAATTTCCAGGAGTGTATTATGACTTTTGAACACTATTAAGTTAAATACATTGTTTGTTCTCTATCAAAATCTTTCATTTGCGAACTATGTCTATCAGTAGTTAGTACCTTCAATAGTTAGAATCTTTTCTTTAGGTGGCAGTAGTGGCGCTCGCTGTATTGCAGTAGTCCGAGCAATGAATATTTTTGTGAGGTAAGTGATTTGTGAAACGTATAGGTTAATGTTAGTCAGGGCCATTCTTTTGTAGGGATTTTTGAAAGTGAGATTGCGTTGCGCTAAAAATATTGGCTGTCAGTTTAGTGTTGATCAGAATAGGTAAAGAGCGAAATGTCTGAGTACGTTCAGTTTTGCTCAGCTGTTTGAAAATCAATAACGAAAGGGGTTTATCAGGACAGTAATTCATTAAGTTTTCTAAGGGGACGTTTCAAACAATTTGAACCAACTACACAGACGGGAAAATCCCAATACCAGAAAATAGCTGATGTAGAGTAATGAAATTTTGGGAATACATTTGTCTGGGTAACACATGTAACTGATTAACATTGCAAGATCACAGGTTAATGTAAGCGCCAGATAAGCCATTGCAAATGTGAAATGCTTGTACCTTGATAACCAGTGTAGCCGCCAGAATATTGAACGCAAGCATACAGACATGGATGCATTGTGTTGAACAGGTGCCAGATGTCAGTTTGTGGGATGCTCAGTCAATACAGAGACCGCTAATGGTGTATGTGGATGACGTTGGAGTTGTTCAACGATGTCCCATATGTGCTCCACTGGAGATAGATATGGTGATCGAGTAGGCAAAGGCAACTTGCCGACACTCTGTAGATCATGTTGGGGTACAACAACTGTATGTGATCGAGAGTTATCCTGTTGGAAAACACCCCCTGGATGCTGTTCATGAATGGCAGCACAACAGGTCGAATCACCATGTTGTTGACGTTGTCGTCTTCAGTCCTGAGACTGATTTGATGCAGCTCTCCATGCTACTCTATCCTGTGCAAGCTTCTTCATCTCCCAGTACTTACTGCAACCTACATCCTTCTGAATCTGCTTAGTGTATTCATCTCTAGGTCGCCCTCTACGATTTTTACCCTCCACGCTGCCCTCCAACGCTAAATTTGTGATCCCTTGATGCCTCAGAACATGTCCTACCAACCGGTCCCTTCTTCTAGTCAATTTGTGCCACAAACTGCTCTTCTCCCCAATTCTATTCAATACCTCCTCATTAGTTATGTGATCTACCCATCTAATCTTCAGCATTCTTCTGTAACACCACATTTCGAAAGCTTCTATTCTCTTCTTGTCCAAACTATTTATCGTCCATGTTTCACTTCCATACATGGCTACACACCATACAAATACTTTCAGAAACGACTTCCTGACACTTAAATCTATACTCGATGTTAACAAATTTCTCTTCTTCAGAAACGCTTTCCTTGCCATTGCCAGTCTACATTTTATATCCTCTCTACTTCGACCATCATCAGTTATTTTTCTCCCCAAATAGCAAAGCTCCTTTACTACTTTAAGTGTCTCATTTCCTAATCTAATACCCTCAGCATCACCCGACTTAATTCGACTACATTCCATTATCCTCATTTTGCTTTTGTTGATATTCATCTTATACCCTCCTTTCAAGACACTGTCCATTCCGTTCAACTGCTCTTCCAAGTCCCTTGCTGTCTCTGACAGAATTACAATGTCATCGGCGAACCTCAATGTTTTTATTTCTTCTCCATGGATTTTAATACCTACTCCAAATTTTTCTTTTGTTTCCTTTACTGCTTGCTCAATATACAGATTGAATAACATCGGGGACAGGCTACAACCCTGTCTCACTCCCTTCCCAACCGCTGCTTCCCTTTCATGCCCCTTGACTCTTATAACTGCCATCTGGTTTCTGTACAATCACCATACTGACGTACAAATTTGCAACCATGGCACACGGGATAACCACGAGAGTGCTCCTGCTCTCATACGAAGTGGAACCCTACAGGAAAACTCCAATTGTACGTCCAATGCGTCTAGCACGCTTACAGGTCGGCTTAAGGCACTCAACTGGCCTCCTCCTAACCAACTCACAGCCATAACTGGCACTGAGGCAGAACAAGCTTTCACCAGAAAACACAACACACCTCTGTCTGGCCAACCAGAGAGCTCTCGCTTGACACCACTGATTAGTAAAAGGCTGTGGTTTGCGCTCAATGGATTACACGCTACAGGGCGTGTGGCTCGGAGCTTTCCTTGAAGTAACCGATTTGTAACAGTTCGTTGTGTCACTGTAGAGCCAAGAGCTGCTCAGATTGCTGGTGCATATAGAGTACGATGCGCCGGAGACACACCGAACACGATGGTCCTTCCTCTCCGTACCGCTACTTGGCTGTCCGGAACCCGGTCCTTTTGCCACTGTACAATCTCGTGACCACCGCTGCTAGTAGTCATGTACAGTGGCTACATTCCTGCCAAGACATTCTGCTGTATCGCAGAAGGAACGTCAAGCTTCTCGTAGCCCTATTAAACTACCGCGTTCAAACTCAGCGAGGTGTTGATAATGGCGTTTTTGTCGCGTTAAAGGCGTTCTTGGATGACATCGGCTTACCACCTCCAGTCTCAAAGGTAACTAACGCTCACGACCGTTAGGCTGGCCGCAAGATGAGACGCAGGTCCGTGAGATGACGCAGGGTGACTCACGGTGAGTTTTTGCGAACCACACAGCTGAATGGTCCTGCGCACGTTAGAGCGTAGCGTGACGTGACGCAGTTTCTGCGCTTGGTGACCCTGCGGACCGCAGCCTCCTGTACACAGTTTACTGCGAGGCTCACGGTGGTTCTGGCTGTTGGTAGTTCGAAATGGAGGAAAAGCTAGCTGAAGCCGTACGTGTTTGCAAAGTTCTGTATGATACAAGCCATGATTACTTGAACACAAAGCTGAAAGCTGAGAAGTGGGAGGAAGTGGCCAAGGAAACGGACATACGAAATGATAAGTTGCAGTGTAATTCTTTGTTAACATTCTGCTACTCTGTAGCAAATTTTCGTGATGTGCTCTGTCTTGGTTAAATGTTTATCAGAAAAGATGGCTCGGTTCCTTACAATATCATTCCTTACTAGCATGTAGCCCTCCATATCTACCAGTGAAAACGGAGTAGATGGATTTAACCACGTCTTTGATATCAATATAGAATCGAAACTGTCGTCCGAGTACGTTTCATTCTTGATGGGACCATGCACTTCTTGGAATTGATCACGGTTTAATCTAAAATAGTTCGTGAATTTTTCATCATCAAATTCCTTAGTTAAAGCGAATTCCCCATGACTTAGTCTTCTTTTCATGTACACACTTTTTTCTGCTTTTTGTTTCTTCAAAGTGATGTAACACACCGTTTCGAACTGAAACTCAGAATCGGAATCCGATTCTGAACTTAGATCTATTAACATAGCAGAAGTAGTCGCCATCTCTGCCAGAGCCAAAGTTCCTCAGCAAACTGCGTATTGAAACTGCGATCCAACTTGCGATGACTGTCGCCGTGACTCACGCTGCCGTGAGGAATTTGGCGTGAGGCTCCCTGCGTCACCTCACGGGCCTGCGTCTCATCATGCGGCCCGCCTTACAGCGTGTATGTAAGGCAAACCTGATTTGCACCCTCATAGTGTCGATACTAGCGACTGGCGCGAAATTTGAATAGACATTATCTTTCAGATGTTCAAACACGCCTATCGATTATCCGCCAGTGTTTATTCATATTCTTGACGAGTACTTATTTCGGTAAACTGTTAACAGTTTCTTCGCTTATGAATCACTCTCGACGTTAATTGGAATGACAAGTGGTGCACTTGAGAATAGTTTGGGTATTACAGGCGTTTAACCTTAGCAGTCGGTAAACATGCGAGTGGCTTTAAGATAGTATTTATTTAGTGATTCAAGACTGTTTTTCACCTTTCCATTTCTGTAAGGTCTTTGCTAGCGCTGAGCGACAGAGAGAGGGAGAGAGAGAGAGAGAAAGAGAGAGAGAGAGAGTGCCACGCGGGGTAATCGCGTGGTCCTGGGTGCCTTGCCACGGTTCGCGCGGCTCCTCCCGTCGGAGGTTTGAGACCTTCCCTCGGGCATGGGTGTATGTGTTGTCCTTAACGTAATTTAGCTTAAGTAGTGTGTAAGCTTAGGGTGCGATGATTTCAGCCCTTTGGTCCCTTAGAAGTTTACTACAAATTTCCATTTTTTCCAGAGAATGAGTGAGTGAGAGAGAGAGAGAGAGAGAGAGAGAGAGAAGAGAGTGAGTTTGACTTTTATCGCTAGCAACCCTTCGACTATTAGCTCTAACATTTTATGTAAATTAAAGTTTACAGGCGCCAAGTTCTTTTACGTCTGGAGCCGACGAAGTACGCGATCACGATAAGAGCCTGGGTTCAGTTCTCGTTTCATACCGTTATTTCCTAATTTTGTGTTAGCCCTCCGGTTAGGAAATAAAGGTTAGTATTTCACGCGTGCCAGCGACGAGATGATTTGGTACAGCCTTGGATTACAGACATATGGGGAAGCAAATAGGCCGTGTCCTTTGAAAGAGTGCTTAGGCGATTAGAAAAATCACAGAAAACCTAAACTGTGTGTCCCAACGGGGATTTGAACCACTATCTCCCTGAGTAGGAGATCAATGTATTACCAATGCTCCACCTTGTTCGGTCTCTACTGGAGACGTGCCCTTTCTTTTTAATATTCAAATCACTGCTTGATCTCTAATTTTTTGGGGCTTTCTGGTTCATATTGGAAGCACGTGGCTGTCTTGTGTATTACCGTATATGCCTTCGTAACCTTCAATCGATAGTACACTGGAGTGCCAAAGTCATGGGATAGCGATGACAGTAGTGTAGCGTACACAAAGTATAAAAGGGCAATGAATTGGCAGAGCTGTCATATATATGTGGAAAGGTTTCCGATGTGTGGCAGAGCTGTCATATATATGTGAAAAGGTTTCCGATGTATGTATGGCCGCACGACGCGAATTAACAGACTTTTGAACGCGGAATGGTAGTTGGAGCTAGAAGCATAGGACATTCAACTTCGGAAATAGTTAGAGAATTAAATATTCAGAGATACACAGCGTCAAGAGTGTGCCAAGAATACCATATTTCAAGCCATACCTTTCATCAAGGACAATGCAGTGATCGACGGCCTTCACATAACGACAGAGCATTGGCGTTTGCGTAGAATTGACAGTGCTAACCGACAATCAACCCTGCGTGAAATAGCAGCAGAAATCAATGTGGGATGTACGACGAACGTATCCGTTTGGACAGTGCGGCGAAATCTTGCGTTAATGGGCTAAGACAGCAGACAACAGACGTGAGTGCCTTTGGTGATAGTACGACATCGCCTGCAACTTCTCTCCTGGACTCGTGATCATATCGGTTGGACCTAGACTACTGAAAAACAGTGGTCTGGTCAAATGAGTCCTGATTTAATTTGGTAAGAACTGATGGTGGGGTTCGAGTGTGACTCAGCAACCACGAAGCCATGATCCAGGTTGTCAATAAGGCACTGTGCAAGCTGGTGATGATTCCATAATGGTGTGACTTGTGTTTACATGGAATGGATTAGGTCCTCTGGTCCAACTGAACCGATCATTGACTGGAAGTTAAGTTTGGCTACCTGGAGACCATTTGCACCCATTCTTGGACTTCATGTTTCCAGACTATTTTTGTGGATGAGAATGCGCCATGCCACCGGGCCACAATTGTTCACCATTGGTTTGAAGAACATTCGGGACAATTGGAGCGAATGATTTGGCCACCCAGATCGTCCGTCGTAAATCCCATTTATGGGACGCAACCGAGAGGTCAGTTCGTGCACAATATCATGGCCCGGCAATATTTTCGCAATTATGTATGGCTACAGAGGCGGTATGGCTCAGTATTGCTGCAGGGGACTTCCGACGACTTGTTGAGTCGCTGCCACGTCGAGATGCTTCACTACGTCAGGAAAATGAGGTGCGACACGATATTAGGAGGCATCCCATCACTTTTGTCTCCTCTGTGTGAATGTGCACAGTGCTTATATGGGACTCTTTAGCAGTCACCATAATTCCAACATCTTCTCACATTTATTGAAATCCAGTTAAAGCAAAATAGCTGTCGATTCATTAACAAGGAAAGTAATGAAAGCAAAGAGAAACATAGTGTTTTATTTGAAAAAAGAAAAAGAAACAGCAAACTTAAAGAGAACATTGTTTTCTTCAGCAAGCTGAAATAAGCAAAGTAGTGAGTAATTATTGGCAGAATATATTTCTTCCAGTATGTAAAGAAGTATGTAAGCATAAGGAAGAAGGGTTTCAACTTACTAGGTACAGTTTTACATAGGAACGTGTGCGTCGATGTAGTCGATTCCAAAATTACAAGGGTACCAAAACCGTCTCACGTTTTTAATGATCATTATAATTCGTACTTTCCCCGTTGGTAGAGTGCCCAATTTGAGTGCATACAATGTGTGGAGATCTGATGGTACTTCGTTCCGTCGATGATTGACTGGTTTATCTTCTGTGCCTGACGCATACCTTATTTTTCTGTAAGAAGTATGAGTGGAATTTTGGAAAGATGTCTCACTGATCATTCATGAAGTAATCTGTAAGTATATTTTGCGGTTCCGGGCGAGACCATTGCAGTGCAATATTCTGGGAAATGTGGATATGTGGGATTACGTAACGCACTTGGTTACCAAGGCACAATAATTATACACTTCAGCACTTGTGTATGGGGGCTGTTTATTACAGTGCATAACCATGACTGCAGTTATATTCCGCACACCTCCTAATGAAGTTATCTGATTCAGTCGTTTATACCATGTATTTCGCCACGTATACAGTACACGTAGCATACTTCTGAACTTGGTTATGGCACCTATATCGTACTCGTGGCTCGATGATTTGTAGCGAAGATATTTATTTTTGAAATTGGTGAAGGTTCTCAATATCGTTTTTCATGTCTCCTAGTAGGTTAGTTCATCAAACACATTGAGAATGCAATTTTTGATACAATTGTCACAAGGAAAGGATGTATCATTGTTTGCTGGTACAGTTATGTGGATGATATAATCTGAATGGTAGATGATCCAACAGAGAAAACACATGAACTTCATACATACAAAGAATTGTAGATAAAAACATTTCGTCACATTCAGTTCACCACGGAAATAGAAACACAAAAGCAAATGCATTTTTTGGATATAACAATAAAGAGAGACAGCAGTAAGCACACATCTGACATTTTCAGAAAGCCACCAACAACAGCTGTTGTAACATACCACATCCAATCAACCACAAAATCGAAAATTCGCGGACCTATGACATATGTTAGACAGAGTAAATAATTTCTCACTCAGCAAAGAAAACTATGGAAAAGAATTACAAACAATATAATACATAGCAAAAAAGCAATGGTAGTAACACCCACATCGTACAAAGACTCAACCACAAAATCAAAAGAACTAAAGAAAAATGAAAACAAGCAGAGAACACAAACACCATAGAACCCCAAAAACAAGACAGACACTACAGTACACACAGAAACACAAAACAGGAATACTCATGACATCACTAACAGAAATGGTACACTTTCAACAGACAGAATAACAAATATACTAAAGAAACAAGCATTACATATTGCTAACAGAACAAAAAACACAGTCTAGTTACATGTACAAACAGCAGTTGATAAGCCAGTTAGAATGTCAAGAATGTGAATCAATTTATCTGGGAATGAGAGGCAGGAATTTCAAAACTAGATATAAAGAACATACATTGACGAGCCAAAAAGCCAGCCGCTGTGGCCGCGCGGTGCTAGGTGCTTGAGCCCGGAACCGCGCTGCTGCTACGGTCGCAGGTTCGAATCCTGCCTCGGGCATGGATGTGTGTGTTGTCCTTAAGTTAGTTTGGTTTAAGTAGTTGTAAGTCTAGGGGACTAATGACCTCAGATGTTAAGTCCTATAGTGCTTAGAGCTATTTGAACCATTTTTGAACGAGCCAAAACTTAATAACTTGTCGGTCCATCTCTGCAACGCCGGCCGAGGTGGCCGAGCGGTTCTGGGCGCTGCAGTCTGGAACCGCGCGACCGCTACGGTCGCAGGTTCGAATCCTGCCTCGGGCATGGATGTGTGTGATGTCCTTAGGTTAGTTAGGTTTAAGTAGTTCTAAGTTCTAGGCGACTGATGACCTCAGAAGTTAAATCCCATAGTGCTCAGAGCCATTTGAACCATCTTTGCAACGCAATACGTCACGGATTCTGCGTGTCATGGATTCGACAGTTTGTTCGTAGATTTGTGGAGGTATATCGCATCAGATGTCCACATGCAAGTCATGTAATTTCCTTAAACAGCGGGCCACTGATTTCCGTCAGCGGTGATGGCGCCTGACAGCGACCCAAATAGGTTACATTGGTTTAACATCGATCGAAATTAGTGGCCAAAACATCAACATGAGTGCACTATCATGTTCCTCAAACCACTGTAACACAGGTCTGGCTCCGAGACGCGGACTATTATACTGCCGGCATATAACATCACCGTCGGGAAAGGCATCAAGCATGGTGGGATGCAGGTTGTTCGCAGCTGCCAGCGTGTCTCCGATTACTACCACAGGTCCCTTGCGAGCGCAACACAGTGTCTCCCATAGCATAATACTGCTCCCATCAGCCTGGGTCCTTGGCGCGCTGCACGTTTCGAGCCGCCGTTCACCTTCGATGATGGCGTTTGTGGAGACGACCATCGACCTGGTGGAGCAAAAACGTGATTCATCCGACGAGACGGATATACACTGCTGGCCACCGTAAATGCAACACCAAGAAAGACAAGAGGTAGCACAACAAGATTTACTTTGTAGATAACATGTTGACCAAGTATCAAATGATTACGTTTACAGACGTCTGTGACATGTGGTTCCTGCCAGAATCAGTAGCCAGAGTAGCCGCCATTGTTGGAGATCACCGCTGCCACATGTCTCGGCATTGAGTCAAAGAGACGTTGGATGTGTTCCTGGGGTACAGCAGCCCAAGCAGCTTCCACACGTTGCCAAAGATCATCTGGTGTGGCAGCTGGGGATGTAATCTGGGTCACTCGTTGAGCAACCATGGACCCCATGTTTTCTATCGGCGAAAGATCCGGAGAGCGAGCCGGCCAGGGAAGCAATTCAATCTGGTTATTGACGAAGAACCTTTGGACAATGCGTGCTACGTGTGGTCGCGCATTATCCTGTTGAAATATGGCTGTGGCCGAGCCCTGAAGGTAAGGAAGGACAACTGGCTCCAGCACCTCGGATATGTAGCGCCGGCTATTTAAAGTACCGGCAATGCGTACTAGAGGCGTGCGAGAGTAATATCCAATACCGCCCCATACCATAATACCCGGTGCAAGACCAGTGTGGCGGTGCATAATGCAGCTGTCCAGCATCCTCTCTCCACGGTGTCTCCACACTCAAATCCGACCATCGTGGTGCTGCAGACAGAAGCGTGCCTCGTCAGTAAAGACAACGTCATTCCTTTCTGCCGTCCACATCCGTCTGTCATCACACCATTGGCGACGGAGACGTCTGTGGTTCTGCGTCAATGGTAGACGAAGCAATGGACGTCTTGCGGACAGACCACTCTGCTGTAAACGGCGTCGAATGGTACGTGCAGACAGGATGATGCGATACAGACGCAATGTGCTGTGCTATGGTTCGGGATGTCACTGAGCGATCCGTCACTGCCATGCGCACAATTTGACTATCAGCACATGCAGTGGTGCACCGAGGTGAATGCGATCGACCACGTCGGTCCGTCGTACCCTCCTGCATCCAACGGTCACATATCCGCATTACAGTTGTTTGGTTTCGTCCGACACGACTAGCGATTTCTCTGTATGATAATCCACAATCTCGGTAAGCCACTATCCTTCCTCTGTCGAACTCGGATACTTGATCAAAAGATGTTCGCTGTTGTCTACGAGGCATAACTGATCGTCTTGTGAAACAACCACAAGGTAAACACACGTGCCGAACGTACACTCGTCGAAATCGCCAAGCCTTAAATGGCGCTATGTGGTGGCGCCACAGGCGCGCGCGATGTGCGTCTGCGCTGAAATTCTAATCAGTTGCATATCTCATCGCTGCAAACCCATGGTGTAAATTTCACTTGATTCGGATGCTTCCTTCAGGGTGTTGCATTTACGGTGGCCAGCAGTGTATTTTCATTGATGTACGGTCAACTCTCGCCGATCTCGTCGCCACTGTAATCGTAATTGACGATGTCGTTGGGCCAGCAAGTGAATACGTGGGCTGGTCTGCTGCGGAGCACCATGGTCACCAATATACGTTGAACGGGGTGGTCCGAAACACTTGTGCGTGCGCCATCGTTGTGCTCTTTCGACAGGGGTGCCACAGATCGCTATCTATCCTGACTTACAGAGCAAACAAGCCTCCAAATCCCACATTCTGTGGAGAGTCGTGGACGTTCAACCATTTATCGCCCAAGGGTAGTTTCACTGCTGTTCTACCCCTTTCCGTAGATGCTCTCGACAGTATTACGTGAACATTCGATCAACTTCGCCGTTTTCGAGATTATCTTTCACGTGCTCTGGGTAATAATAATATCATTTTTGTCAAAGTCGCTTACAGCAGTAGATTTCCCAATTTGTGGCCGATGTTGTCGCTAGAATGACTCCTCATCCATCTTTGATCCACTTAAGTACGTTCATAACCACTTCGCTTTCCGGCAACGCCACCAGGCGACATTCAACCTCGCGGTGGCAGATATCATAATGTTTGGTCTTATCAAAGTTTAAGACGCTAGTCGTATGAGGAAAGCCATTCTAACTCTGCCGAACAGCTGTTGAAGCATGTACATGAACCATCCAACATGTAATAGGCCATGAAAATCATTAGAATGAACAGTTAGAACAAAGAACTCCTAACCCTATAGGAGAACTTTCATATACAAAGAGCCCTCTGCATGAAAAAGAAGAGAATTAGTGATCAAAATTTTTAAGGCTTTCGTGGCCACTTGTTGACAAACTGCCTATTGGCTTCTGTATCGGGTTCTTCGGCCGACGTTCATGTAATGATTTTACTGACGTTTCGCCAGCACGAGTGGCTGGCATTGTCAAAGCTTCACCCTCCATTGCCGGTGGTGAACTGGAGCCGAGCTCGCGACCGCAGACTGTATGTACCTGGCGCGCCGACGTCCGAGGACTTCTCCTCGGTCATTTCCGGTGCGGTTCTCCTCTCGCTACCTGCGACGGTCGTACGCTGCAGTACGGGAAGCCAAGATCCGTTTACCTGAAGGCTTTCCTCTTTCTTGTTGAAACTGTTTGCGTGTTTTTGTATTTCTACAGCTTCTCTGGACAAGCGCGTGTAATAGTGCTTCTCTACAGCCAGAACTTCCGTGTCGGCGAATTTTATTACGTGGTCGTTCTCACTCAGTGCGTGCTCTGCCACGGCCGATTTCTCCACCTGCCCCAACCTGCAATGTCGCTTATTTTCTTTGATCCTGGTGTTGATTGATCGTCCAGTCATTCCGACATAAACTTTTCCGCATGTGCATGGCATACTAAGACCGATTGTTAGCGCTCCTGGCTCACCGGCGTATAAACTGGCAAAACACTTGGCGTCTCTGCTCCAGCCACACGTGGGGAAGACCGAAACATACATAAAGGACTCAGGACATTTCATTGAGAAGCTGAAGAAAAACTTGCACCAAACGACATCCTGGTCAGCTTCGATGTTGTTTCTCTGTTTACGAAAGCGTCACTCAGTGACGCTCTGGAGCACATCGGCTCCATTTTCCCGCAAGACATCACAAAGCTCTTCCATGCCTGTCTCACCACGAGCTATTTCACGTGGAATGGCGATTTCTACGAACAGCTGGAAGGCGTCGCCATGGGTAGTCCTCTTAGCCCAGTGGTGGCCAACTTCTTCATGGAACAAGTTCGAAGCACAGGCACTGGACTTGGCGACTTGCAAACCTAAGGTGTGGTACAGGTACGTCGATGATACTTTCAGAAATTAAAAGCAACAGAAATAGCCAGTAACACCAAGCGATAGTTTAACCTCACGAATCTTGAGCTTTAAAACAGTGGTTCCTAAACTCAAAAACAAGAGAATAACAAGATAAAACGTAAATCAGTAACATACTTATATCCACTATGTACATCATTATTATATTCATAAAACAAGCATGTATTACAGGCCACTGAAGATGCTTCACAAATAAAAGAAGCGAAACTCATATTGTAAAAAAGAGAGAGAGAGAGAGAGAGAGAGAGAACCTGCCTCCCATTTAGTTGCAAAGAGGGAATATACGTTCTTGACTTTTATTAAGTTTGTACTGAATACAGGATGTTATTTTGATTCCCTGCGGTTATTCTTAAAATAAACTCGTGTTCCAGTTCTAATTTTTAACCTTTTGGTCATATATCTTACGAAAGAGCACAATAATTGCGATGAATAATGAAGCAGCTCATTAGTAGCTTCTATACAGTCTTCTGTTGTCAAATCTGTAAAATAATTTTACTTCGGAATAAGTTTAAATCACGCTTTCGTAATACAGGCAAAGACTTCATAAACTTTAGCTGTGATAATGTCTTACAAAACAGGACGACAAGCGATAGATATTTATGCAATGGGCATACACATCTCTGCTAGATGTTGCTAAATACAGGAATAATTGTAATGTTACATAAGCTCTAAAATCCAAAGGAAACGACATGGAAAGATATCTAGCTACACCCACTTGTAGCCCGCAGGAAACCAAAATTGTAGATAATGTTTTACGTGCCGATATACGGTACCAATTTTCAACTTTTTGTTTTAAGGAATCGTACAAATACGACGAATTTGTGATGAAACATTGATGACCAAGTCGTTAGAAACAGCAATTTTTTTTTTCCAAATCATACAAGTAATTATTCAAAAACCGATAAATATGCACATTATTTTCAGGACGATGAAATCAAATATGGTTTCCGCTTGCTCCACTCACCATCAGCAGGGGACGGCACAGGCAATTCAATCATATTAGTAACGGCTAAAAATAACTCCATCTGCGATAACTGATCACAAAATATCCGCTTATTCCGTCTTTTGTGTAAGCAAACCGCGTCACGTAACTAAAAGCCACGAGGTGTGCGCTTACTGCATTTCCGTGGAAACGAATTGGCGCATTATTGCGTCAGTTGCTGCTTATGGTGAGGTGACGTGTTCAGTAAGTCCCCATTGTTGAAATATAATGAACAAAAATTTAAAACAATGCTTGTACAGGCGACTGTACTGCCATTACTATTACTGTCACTCCGTTCAAAACTATACAAGATTATGAACACGGTTCACGTCATGAATTTTGCCCACAGACAGTGAAACCGACCCACTGATAAAGCAATCTGACTTCGCAATAGATGCAGGAAATGGTAAACCTTACGCAAGGCGCAACGAAAAGGTTTAATATGTGCATGAACCGCAAACTACGCAGCCTCGAAGTATAAGATATCGTACATTATTGGCCCGATTTATGCAGGGACAAATGTTTTTGTTGTCTGTTACCTACACTGCCTACTAAACTAAAAACTTAGAGCTTGTATGGTGAAAGCAATGATTTGCAAATACATCGTCTCCGCCGCTGGATATCTCTGAGAACGGCGCGAGCGTCAGATTATCTGGACTGCTGAACATTTTTTGCAAAAATAAATGCTAGCGTGGTACGAATGTGCAATGTAACCACTGAGCAAATTGCAACGTAAGTGTATCGAACATGTTTCCGCTGAAATCAATCCTAAGAATCAAACATGGAGGAAAAATACACGTGGTAGGATCGATAGTTCAAGAAGTGTAAAAAAATGAATCTACGATGTAAAAATGTATGACATCTCAGTACAATATACACGCAGATAGATTTACTGTTCAGCCATGTTGGCTATGATAAAAACATTGATTCAGAATATCTAGCATCCCTTCCAGACATTCAGTCACAGAACCAGAACAAAACGTGCGTTACAAGTGGTTTAGTAATACAGTCGCGATTGAGATGATCTGTTTGTTAGGCGCTCGAGTTTACAGAATGTTATTGTGGTATCGATAGCTACGACGCCACGGCGTAGGTACAAGTTCTTAGGTTGGCACTACGAGAGCGGACGATCTACAACGACGACAACGCCCTGTAGCCGGCGATGTGCAACTCTACGAGCGCCGCTCCAGATTCACCCCATTTGATCACGAGCAGACGACCAACCAACACTGTTTCATTTTCATAGTGGGCGAGCCACTACAGATTTTGTCTGAGTAACTTCTGTTAGCTTTGTTACATCCTGCTTCGCAGCTACGTGCTCCTTAGTACAAAGTCCTGTATTCACGTTTATTAATGTGTTGCCGGCCGCGGTGGTCTCGCGGTTCTAGGCGCGCAGTCCGGAACCGTGCGACTGCTACGGTCGCAGGTTCGAATCCTGCCTCGGGCATGGATGTGTGTGATGTCCTTAGGTTAGTTAGGTTTGAGTAGTTCTAAGTTCTAGGGGACTGATGACCACAGCAGTTGAGTCCCATAGTGCTCAGAGCCATTTGAACCATTAATGTGTTGAGGTACAGTAAAACCACTTTTACTTTACTTGCAGTACCGAGAGTTTCTACCTCACCTGCCCCTCCTAGCTTCCTACATTCGGCCTACCCATAAATTTACAGGAGCAGACCCACGCGCCGCCTTCCTGGCGGGATATAAAACAGTTAGCATGGAGACAGATGTGGCACACGATGAGATCTCAAAGAATTTAAGGACCGTACATTCTGCATTGCAAGTCCGCATGCAAAAGACAATGCGAATAAGACGTGCTTTTACCTAACTTGACTGTTACCATGCATCCAAATCACATGAATTTAGCTGAAATGCTCACTGCTTCCTACAATCTCCCCGTAACTCTGAAGGCAGTTAGTTTGTCTGTCTGTGTAGCTGCGCGGTTAGTGGTGCAGATTGCCAACAGTAGGGGCCCGGGTTCGATTTCGGCCGGGTCGGACATTTTTCTCCTGCTGCTGTGTTGCACTATCGAAACTGTGCCGTGTGTCGAAATCTTCCGCAAACTGTTGATATTTTTCGACTTTGTGCCTCTCTGATAGAGCCGCTATTTGTGTGGAATCTCTTTATCTACATCTACATTTATACTCCGCAAGCCAACCAACTGTGTGTGGCGGAGGGCACTTTACGTGCCAATGTCATTACCTCCCTTTCCTGTTCCCTGTTCCAGTCGCGTATGGTTCGCGGGAAGAACGACTGTCGGAAAGCTTCCGTGCGCGCTCGAATCTCTCTAATTTTACATTCGTGTTCTCCTCAGGAGGTATCAGTAGGGGGAAGCAATATATTCGATACCTCATCCAGAAACGCACCCTCTCGAAACCTGGACAGCAAGCTACACCGCGATGCAGAGTGCCTCTCTTGCAGAGTCTGCCACTTGAGTTTGCTAAACATCTCCGTAACACTATCACGCTTTCCAAATAACCCTGTGACGAAACGCGCCGCTCTTCTTTGGATCTTCACTATCTCCTCCGTCAACACGACCTGGCACGGATCCTACACTGATGAGTAATACTCAAGTATAGCTCAAGCGAGTGTTTTGTAAGCCAACTCCTCAGAGAGCCTTGTGATGCGAATTTGGTCCGTTAGGCGCCGTGTGACGGGCAGCGACGGGAGTCTTGAGTTAGCAGCGGCGCGAGGGAGGGGGAGGAGGAGGAGGAGGAGGAGATTAGTGCTTAACGTCCCGTCGACAACGAGGTCATTAGAGACGGAGCACAAGCTCGGATTAGGGAAGGATGGGGAAGGAAATCGGCTGTGCCCTTTCAAAGGTACCATCCCGGCATTTGCCTGAAGCGATTTAGGGAAATCACGGGAAACATAAATCAGGACCGCGGGTTTGAACCGTCGCCCTCCCGAATGCGAGTCCAGTGTGTTAACCACTGCGCCACATCGCTCGGTACGTGGCGAGTGGGGCCCTGTGCTGGGGGCAGTCCATGTATCTGCAAGAAAACGACTTGGCCGCACCTGGAGTGATAGCACGGCCTACTTGTAGTTGAGAGCCGTTGTTTGGAAAGCTGTAATTTGGAAAGGGGCTCCCCTTCTGCATGCAAGAGCTCTTCGGTTGCCCAGTATTGGTGTTGCCCGAAGGAGATCGACGGTTAAAGCAACGGTTGGAGGTCTGTACAGCCGCCACTATACTGTCACTGTGCCCTATTTGCATTTATACACGAGATATGGATGACTCCACGTGAAGCTGAGTATCTTTATTATTGATTACTTCCATCTGTGTGCTTTAGTTGTTAGTGTTGCAGAATTGTAATTGATTCTGCCCTTGTGGGGCGCCATTAGTTCCACTGTTTAGTGACTGGTCATTGGTTTGCTTTAACTCTTCATGTTACAAGGTTGTTACAGAGTTTGCCCTGGTGGGGATCATTATTTTGTATGCATGTATGGGACCAGTGTAAAATGGTTCACATGATTCTAAGCACTATGGGACTTAACATTAGAGGTCATCAGTCTCCTAGACTTAGAACTACCTAAACCTAACTAACCTAAGGACGTCACACACATCCATGCCCGAGGCAGGATTCGAACCTGCGCCCGCAGCAGCAGCGCGGTTCCGGACTGAAGCGCCTAGACCCGCTCGGCCACAGCGGCCGGCCTAGTGGTAACTGATGTATGTTTCACGTCCCATCACTCCAATGTAATAATGTGTGTAACGTACTGGCAGGAAGAGTGGGCAAGTCTGACGCGCGAAATAAAATAATATTGCAAGATTACGGCTCTGTAAACCCACTGAGGTTCTAATGCTGCGGATTTGTTCTTGAGTTAAGTAATTAACTCTTGTACTTGAACCGTTCACGTCTCTTAATTTGGTGTTTATCTGAAGGAGTCTGCGCCTAAAAAAATGGCTCTGAGTACTATAGGACTTAACATCTGAAGTCATCAGTCCCCTTGAACTTAGAACTACTTAAACCTAACTAACTTAAGGACATCACACACATCCATGCCCGAGGCAGGCTTCGAACCTGTGACCGTAGCGGTCGCGCGGTTCCAGACTTAAGCGCCTAGAACCGCTCGGCCACACCGGCCGGCAGTTTGCGCCTAAATTTCTTTTGAAGTTGTTCAGTACTACCGTACAGTAACTGAGCAAATTTTAAGCGCTGGCACTGGAAAAACTGGTGTGTACAGAACTTGCGATAAGGGGGTCCTTCTGTAATTTGTTGTTGTGTATTTCAAGTGGTTTTGTTAAATTGTATTCATCTGAATGTTGTTTTTAGGTTTGAATTGCTGTTAGTGTGTTATTATAAATTTGTTTAAGGGTTGTATTGTATTGTATGTTAACCTGGGGCCTAGAAACCATGGAGACGCTCCGTCCCCGCCGCAGCCGCAATGGTCCACAACCCCACGACGACTACCGCACTCCATTTCACCCCTCCGCCGCCCCACAGCGAACCACTCTTTCAGGGTTATTGTGCGGTTCGGCCCCCGGTGGACCCCCCCCCCCCCCCTCCACCCCCCGGGAACGTCTCACAACAGACGAGTGTAACCCCTATATTTGCGTGGTAGATTAATGGGGTTGTATGTGTACGTGAATTTGTTTGCGCAGCAATCGCCGACATAGTGTATCTGAGGTGGAATAAGGGAAACCAGCTCGCATTCGCCGAGGCAAATGGAAAACCGTCTAAAAACCATCCACAGACTGGCCGGCTCACCGGACCTCGACGCAAGGCCGCACGGCTAACCGGGCGGGCTATTTAAGGGTTACTCTATGCATTTTTAAGAGAGCATTGGGGATTTTAAATTTTTTATCACATGTAGTTATCGAGTTTGAGTTGAAACTTTTAATTGATGCTATAATTGCTTTGGGCTCAAATCTGTCACTACTGTGTCACCGATATTTTACCGTTGATATGGGATCAGTGTAAATATTATCAATTAAGAAAAGAAGCCTTGTAGTGGCCACCCTTTAAAAGAAGAAAAAAATTAAAAGGGTAGGACAGTATGTTTTTAATAACTGTTGAGTATGAATTGCTTCTTAATAAATTTGTTTTAAAGGATGTATGAATTAATATTAGCCCTTCACAGCTCCTAACATTCCAACAACTGACACAAACTTCATCTCAAAACACACTGTCGTATCGTATTTCCACTACTGAGATGGCTGTATGGGCACGAACCGAAAGCCAATAAATTGAAAAAGAAAAAGAAAGTTGCTACTCGAATGTGTTCGTACCAGACCGAAGACAATTGTCTGAAAGCTGCTTGCTACTGCGTGCTAGCGAGGAGAAGAACGGGACGTCAGTATGTTTGTGTTTCAAACTTCCTCATTTCTGGCGCTGTCATTGGCTGCTCTGGTCAAAGCTTCCGTCTCACGATAAGATACATACGCACTTCTTTGGGGAGAGGTCAGTCGCTCTCGAGGAAAGAGGCGAATTCGTGACTGACTGTGTGTGAAGCAACAAGTGACTTACGACATACAGCGTGGTTCAGGGATTTATGAAAGGTGCGCACCACAAAACGGCCGCCTTGCAAGGCGTAAGGAAAGTATACTTCAAAACAGTCATATAAACAGAAGCCTTTATTTGCTAGCGGTTTCGATCGAGACGATCATCGTCATCATCAGGAACCATAAAATTCTACATACTTGTGCACTGAACACAGCAGCAGGGAACATAGAAATGGACAATGTGCTAAAACTACAAAATCGTATAAAGGTATTTTACGTTAGACTACAGTGCCGCAGAATGACTTTGGACAATTCCATTTTTCAAAAATGGCTCTGAGCACTATGGGACTCAGCTGCTGTGGTCATCAGTCCCCTAGAACTTAGAACTACTTAAACCTAACCAACCTAAGGACATCACACACATCCATGCCCGAGGCAGGATTCGAACCTGCGACCGTAGCAGTCGCACGATTCCTGACTGCGCGCCTAGAACCGCGAGACCACCGCGGCCGGCAATTCCATTTTTATTGATGCCACAGTGTGAGTGATACCACATAAGCTGACGTAACAGTTTTATGATCCAGAATGAATTTTCACTCTGCAGCGCAGTCTGCGCTGATATGAAACTCCCTGGCAGATTAAAACTGTGTGCCGGAGGAAGACTCGCACTCGGGACGTTTGTCTTTCAAGTGCAAGTGCTCTATCCTTTCTTCCATGAAGAACATCTGTGAAGTCTGGATGGCAGGAGATGAGATACCGTGAAAATACAGCTGTGAGGACTGGTTCCCAGTTGTGTTTGGGTAGCTAGTCGGTAGAGCACTTTCCCACGAAAGGCGACGTTCCCGACTTTGAGTGTCGGTCCGGCACATTTTTACAATTTGCCGAGAAGTTTCAAGTTTATGCTGTTTGACGATCATTTCGTTCGAAACTGGTAGAAAATCAACAATTATTTTATCACAGCTCTTGGTGGTACTTTGTAATAGCCTACTTACAAGTTGCTGATTACTACAAAAAATGGGTGAAATCAAATTCCAGCGACAAAATTTCGGACGTCGTTTAAGGATGTTTTTCGAATATTTTTGCTACGGGAGACCTGTGGTCTCTGCTCTCTCCTTACAGGGTAATTAAATTTTGCTTTATTTGTTACCTCGTGCTATGTGACCAGATCATCGGAAACAAACTTATTCCGTTCAAACACAGCAATTGCTGTGGACAACAATAATGTCACCTTCACTTTTCGCACTCAAGTTTACAGTCATTAGTGCTCGCTCCTTTCCCAAGTTCTTTTTTACTGCAGTATTAGCTGTACGTTAGAAGTGATACACAGCGGTGTCTATAGGATTACTGACGAAGAGTTGGCCGAGGTGCACCTCATGTTTGGGTTCAAAGAATCCAGTGGAATAGCGCCAAAATTACGCTATTCTGATCTGCTGGTTCAGCCACGGCAATCACATGGCAATATCTCGCGTTTGTCTGAAAGCTTTTGCGTTATTCTGTGTTTTGTGTTGTTCCTTTTGGTAGTTACATAATACAGGCTTCCTGATTGTTGTGAAAGTAATTTCACAGAAACAAAGATGAGTGGGGGTAACAAGTCGAAAAAATCATAATTACATTATTACTCTATAACGAACCACCGAAGACTGCGGATCCCTCTTGGCAGAATACTCAGATAATATCTCTGAACAGCGTCGGAAATTCTCAACGGATTTCGGGTTCGCCCTGCATGTAATCTACCATTGTTACGAACCTTGTGCATAAGGATACGAAAGGCAAATGCATTTTGAACCGTCTCAGGGAGAAACGGGAGAAATCGGATCACGATCGAATTGGTTAGAAGTATAAATGAAATACACGGTGCAAAGAACTTACGTAAGAGAAGAGACACAGAGGAATTCAAAGGATATCTGCAGCTGGAGGCGGCAACCGATGCTCTAACAGTTTGGCCCGTTCGCTAGCGCTTCCACCGCATTAGCCAGATCCGCGACGCACTGAGCCCGAAAGCCCATTATACAGCGCTTGAGTAGTAATTGACTGGGATACGCGTTAATTAAACTTGCTTATACGGAGCACGGAACAGTCCCGAACAATCCTAACTATCCCACTTCCACGCAGCCGAGAGCCAATACTAGCTGTGAGTGCTGTTGCGCTACAAATGAAGTCTGGCGTTGCTAGTTGGCGAGGTAATACTTTGTAAGAGGATTTCTGAAGAGACTAACGTTGACATCTAGAAGTATTTATAGTGCTGCAAGGCTCTACTTAATGTTAAGCCCGTATTGCAGCAGTTGCTCCAAGCCGGCTGAAGGTTGTTCTGTTGCCAAATATTACCGGAGCAGATATCACGTAGCATTCTCTGACAAAACCGCAATAAATGTTAAACTGCAAAACTGCTGTAAAGCGTAGATATTATAACACTTATTTCGAAAGTTTGCAACAGAAGCTATGTGCGACTGGCAGACGGCAGTTATCTATAGAGGTTTGCGTGTTATACGGAGAATTATGGAATATGTTTTACGCTCAAAAATTATGGCGTTTTTGGAGAATGAAAATCTCCTCTATGAAAATCAACATGGATACCGAAAACAGAGATCCTGCAAAACTCAGCTCGCTCTATTCCTCCACGAGATAAACAGTGCCGTAGACAATAACTCTCAAGTTGATACTGTGTTCCTTAACTTCAGGAACGCACTTGACGCCACCCCACACTGCCATTTAGTGAAACAAATATGAGCTTATCTACCTCGGAGCAGATTTGCGACTGCATTTAAGTCGTCCTTGCAGCAGGAACTCTAGACGTCGCTCTTAACGGAACTAAATCGACAGATGTAAAGGTAATTTCGAAAGTACCCCAAGGAAGTGTGATAGGACCGTTACTGTTTACAGTATATATAAATGATGTAGTAGAAAGCGTCGGATGCTCTTTAAGGCTGTTCACAGATGATGCGGTTGTCTATAACAAAGTAACAATGCCAGAAGGTACACTACTGGCCATTAAAATTGCTACACCAAGAAGAAATGCAGATGATAAACGGGTATTTATTGGACAAGTATATTATACTAGCACTGACATGTGACTGCATTTTCACGCAGTTTGGGTGCATAGATCCTGAGAAATCAGTACCCAGAATAACCACCTCTGGCCGTAATAACGGCCTTGATACGCCTGGGCATTGATTCAAACAGAGCTTGGATGGCGTGTTCAGGTACAGCTGCCCATGCAGCTTCAACACGATACCACAGTTCATCAAGAGCAGTGACTGGCGTATTGTGACGAGCCAGTTGCTCGGCCACCATTGACCAGACGTTTCCAATTGGTGAGAGATCTGGAGAATGTGCTGGCCAGGGCAGAAATCGAACATTTTCTGTATCCAGAAAGGCCCGTACAGGACCTGCAACATGCGGTCGTGCACTATCCTGCTAAATTTAGGGTTTCGTAGGGAACGAATGAAGGGTAGAGCCACGGGTCGTAACACATCTGAAATGTAACGTCCACTGTTCAAAGCGCCGTCAATGCGAACAAGAGGTGACCGAGACGTGTAACGAATGGCACACCATACCATCACCGCGATGTGGCCAAACACGGATACGACCATCATGATGCTGTAAACAGAACCTGGATGCATCCGAAAAAATGACGTTTTGCCACTCGTGCACCCAGGTTCGTCATTGAGTACACCACCGCAAGCGCTCATGTCTGTGATGAAGCGGTAAGGGTAACCGCAGCCACGGTCTCCGAGCTGATAGGCCATGTTTCTGCAAACGTCGTCGAACTGTTCGTGTAGATGGTTGTTGTCTTGCAAACGTCCCCATCTCTTGACTCATTGATCAAGACGTGGCTCCACGATCCCTTACAGCCATGCGGATAAGATGCCTGTCATCTCGACTGCAAGTGGTACGAGGCCTTTGGGATCCAGCATGACGTTTCGTATTACCCTCTTGAACCTACCAATTCCAAATTCTGCTAACAGTCATTGGATCTCGACCAACGCGAGCAGCAGTGTCGCGATACGATAAACCGCAATCGCGACAGGATGCAATCCGACCTTTATCAAAGTCGGAAACGCGATGGTACGCTTTTCTCCTCCTGACACGCGGCATCACAACAACGTTTCACCATGCAACGCCGGTCAACTGCTGTTTGTGTATGAGAAATCGGTTGGAAACTTTCCTCATGTCAGCACGTTGTAGGTGTCGCCACTGGCGCCAACCTTGTGTGAATGCTCTGAAAAGCTAATCTTTTGCATATCACAGCATCTTCTTCCTGTCGGTTAAATTTTGCGTCTGTAGCACGTGATTTTAGTGATGTAGCAATTTTAATAGCCAGTAGTGTAGTTTGCCGAGCGACCTCCAGGTAATTGATGAATGGTGCAGGCTCTGGCAGTTAACGCTGAACGTAAATAAATGTTATATATATTTCGCGTACATAGGAAATGAAATTCACTACTGTACACCTTCAGTATTGATGAGAAACCGCTGGAAACAGTATCTACCGTACAATATCTAGGAGTAACTATCCAGAGCGACCTCGAGTGGAATGACCACATTAAAAAGACAGAGGGAAAGCAGACGCCAGACTAAGATTCGCAGAGAAAATGACAAGGAAATGTATATCATCCATGATGGAAGTGGCTTATAACACACTTGTTTGACCGATTCTTGAATATTATTCATCTATCTGGATCCCTACCAGATAGGGGTGATAAAAGAGACAGAGAAGATCGAACTAAGAGCGGTTCGTTTCGGCACGGGATGGTTTAGCCGACGGGAGATCGTTACGGAGTTGCTCAAATGTCTCTGAGCACTATGGGACTTAACTTCTAAGGTCATCAGTCCCCTAGAACTTAGAACTAATTAAACCTAACTAACCTAAGGACATCACACACATCTCTGCCAGAGGCAGGATTCGAACCTGCGACCGTAGCAGCAGCGCGGTTCCGGAATGAAGCGCCTAAAACCGCTTCGCCACAGCGGCCGGCAACAACACTCACCAGAAGTAATATTTAACATTTCTTAAACCGCGCCGTACATTATTCCATTATAGCACAATTTACTGCACATTATCTTATCTATTTTTATACAAAATTAATAATCATTGGTATCACCAACACACGTGTAACATTTTTGACAGTCCGCAGCTCGTGGTCGAGCGGTTAGCGTAGCTGCCTCTGGATCCCGGGGCCCCAGCTTCGATTCCCGGCCTGGTCGGGGATTTTCTCTGCCCACTGACTGGGTGTTTATGTTGTCCCCAACATCACAGAGCAAAGAGGCGAGAGTGGGACTTTTGTACGGGCGCTGATAAGTACGCAGTCGAACGCCACACAAACCAAATATCATCATCACCATCACCATTTTGACAGCTGACCAGAGAATAAATATCCGAGACGACTAACAGTGTGCCGGCCAGAGTAGTCGAGCGGTTCTAGGCGCGACAGTCTGGAGGCGCGCGACCGCTACCGTCGCAGGTTAGAATCCTGCCTCGGGCATGAATGTGTGTGATGTCCTTAGGTTAGTTAGGTTTAAGTAGTTCTAAGTTCTAGGGGACTGATGACCTCAGAAGTTAAATCCCTTAGTGCTCAGAGCCATTTTTTTTTGACTAACAGTGTAAAAATGCTTTTCAGACCTGCTTGTCAGTACAACAATGAAATGAAGGTCTTCCGTGTATTCACCTAGTTGTTGTTTACATTTTAGGCACAATATTTCGATGACCGACCTAGTGTTCCTCTCTGGGTCCAAAACTCGCAGCACCTGAAGAAGACTGTTGAATCGCTCGTCGAAATGTTGTGCGCAAAATGGAAAAAACAACTAGGTTGAATGCCTGGAAGACCCCATTAGAAAAGGACACGTGTCTCTGTCAAGATCTGCTGATACAAATTTCTTTATCATACAACCAGTGTCGGTCCCATCATCAGGCGTCATAAAATATTTACAACAGCGTACAAGGTAATACAAAATCACTGTCGTCAAATAACGTAAAACACACTATTCGCTACTGTTGTCAGACGGTAATATACACTGAGGTGACAAAAGCCATGGGATACCTGCCAATATCGCGTCAGACCTCCTTTTGCTCGGCGAAGTGCAGTGACGCCATGTGGTTGGTTCAAATGGCTCTGAGCGCTATGGGACTTACCTTCTGAGGTCATCAGTCCCCTAGAACTTAGAACTACTTAAACCTAACTAACCTAAGGACATCACACACATCCATGCCTGAGGCAGGATTCGAACCTGCCACCGTAGCGGTCACGCGGTTCCAGACTGTAGCACCTAGAACCGCACGACCACCCCGGCCGGCAACGCCATTTGGTATCGACTCAAAAAGTCGCTGGAAGTCCCCTACAGATATAGTGTGCCGTCGTACCTCTATAACTGTCCATAACTGCGGAAGTGTGATCGGCCCAGGATTTTGTGTATGAACTGACCTCTCGATTATGTCCCTTAAATGTCCTACGGGACTCACGTCCAGCGATCTGGGTGCCCAAATAATTCGATTGTGTAGTCCAAAATGTTCTTCAAACCAATGCGAACAATTGTGGTCCAATGGCATGACGAGTTGTATCGACAGAAATTCCATGAATGGCTGCAAGTTCTATGAATGGCTGCAAATGGTCTCCAAGTAGCTCAGCATAACCGTTTCCAGTCAATGTTCTTTTCAGTTGGACCAGAGGATCGAGCAAATTCCTTGTAAACACAGCCCACACCATTGTGGAGACACCAGTAACTTGCACAATGACTTGTTGACAAGTAGGGTCCATGGCTACGCGGAGTCTGCGCCACACTCGAACCCTCCCATCATCTTTTAGCAACTATAATGGGGACTCATCTGAGTAGGCTACGGTTTTCCACTCGTCTAGTGTCCAGCCGACTGGTCACGACTGGTCGCGCGCTGTCTAACAGATACATTCGTCGCACCTCCAACATTAATTTCTGCGGTTATCTCAGGCAGTGTTGCTGGTCTGTTAGCACCGACAACTCTATGCAAACACCGCTGCTCTCAGTCGTTAAGTGAAGTCGAGTGACTGCAGAAAGATACACGACGACTTAGATATAATTTCCAGTTGGTATGTTGAATGGTAGCTAGTCCTAAATGTGAAAAAAGTAAGCTAATGCGGGTCAATAGAAGAACGAACCTGTAATGTTGGGATACAGTGTTACTAGTGTCCTGCTTGACGCAGTCAAGTCGTTTAAGTATCTGGGCGTAACGTTGCAGAGCGGTATGAGGTGGAACGAGCACAGGAGAACTATGGCAGGGAAGGCGAATCTTAGACTTCGGTTTATTGGAGAATTTTAGGAAAGAGTGGTTCACCTATAAAGGAGCCCGCCTATAGGACGCTGGTGTGACCTATTCTTGAGTACTGCTCGAGTGTTTGGTATTCGTACTAGACCGGATTAAAGGTAGACATTGAGGTAACTCAGAGGCGGGCTGATAGATTTGTTACCGGTAGTTTCGAACAAGACGTAACAGAAGTAACTGCTACCAGTGTTTGTTCCGCTATCATATAATCATACAATAAAGGATCCTTCTTTCTATGTATTCGCAATACATTACATTTGTCTATGTTAAGGGACAGTTGCCACTCCCTGCACCAAGTGCCTATCCGCTGCAGATCTTCCTGCATTTCGCTACAATTTTCTAATGCTGCAACTTCTCTGTATACTACAGCATCATCCGCGAAAAGCCGCATGCAACTTCCGTCACTATCTACTAGGTCATTTATATATATTGTGAAAAGCAATGGTCCCATAACACTCCCCTGTGGCACGCCAGAGGTTACCTTAACGTCTGTAGACGTCTCTCCATTGATAACAACATGCTGTGTTCTGTTTGCTAAAAAATCTTCAATCCAGCCACACAGCTGGTCTGATATTCCGTAGGCTCTTACTTTGTTTATCAGGCGACAGTGCGGAACTGTATCGAACGCCTTCCGGAAGTCAAGAAAAATAGCATCTACCTGGGAGCCTGTATCTAATATTTTCTGGGTCTCATGGACAAATAAAGCGAGTTGGGTCTGGCACGATCGCCGTTTCCGGAATCCATGTTGATTCCTACAGAGTAGATTCTGGGTTTCCAAAAACGACATGATACTCGAGCAAACAACATGTTCTAAAATTCTACAACAGATCGACGTCAGAGATATAGGTCTATAGTTTTGCGCATCTGTTCGACGCCCCTTCTTGAAGACTGGGACTACCTGTGCTCTTTTCCAATCATTTGGAACCTTCTGTTCCTCTAGAGACTTGCGGTACACGGCTGTTATAAGGGGGCAAGTTCTTTCGCGTACTCTGTGTAGAATCGAACTAGTATCCCGTCCGGTCCAGTGGACTTTCCTGTGTTGAGTGATTCCAGTTGCTTTTCTATTCCTTGGACACTTATCTCGATGTCAGCCATTTTTTCGTTTGTGCGAGGATTTAGAGAAGGAACTGCAGTGCGGTCTTCCTCTGTGAAACAGCTTTGGAAAAAGGTGTTTAATGTTTCAGCTTTACGCGTGTCATCCTCTGTTTCAATGCCATCATCATCCCGGAATCTCTGGATATGCTGTTTTGAGCCACTTACTGATTTAACGTAAGACCAGAACTTCCTAGGATTTTCTGTCAAGTCGGTACATAGAATTTTACTTTCGAATTCACTGAACGCTTCACGCATAGCCCTCCTTACGCTAACTTTGATATCGTTTAGCTTCTGTTTGTCTGAGAGGTTTTGGCTGCGTTTAAACTTGGAGTGAAGCTCTCTTTGCTTTCGCAGTAGTTTCCTAACTTTGTTGTTGAACCACGGTGGGTTTTACCCGTCCCTCACAGTTTTACTCGGCACGTACCTGTCTAAAACGCATTTTACGATTGCCTTGAACTTTTTCCATAAACACTCAACATTTTCAGTGTAGGAACAGAAATTTTCCTTCGCCGGCCAGAATTTTTATAACCGAACCGACAGTAGAACGTGACCTCTGAACTACCTCTTGGTTGTTATCTACACTAAAGTCTTGAAACATGGCACAGCTGCATAACTTAATGAATGTGATCAAGTGCTCTAATCATAACTTTCTATTATAAATACAAATGATGCTTAATCTTTTCTGAATAAGGATGATTTCGTTCCAAATCTGGTTTTTATTAAATTACTTAAAGAGTAATAGAGGCAGCTTAAAGAAGTCTCATAATTAATGTTTTTATATCAAACCGAGGCTACATGTGAATTTTCATCTCTCTGAGTCTAATATTTAGCACCTTCAATATTTCGTAAAACATATATGCACATTCTGAACAATTTCTGGCTCTATAGCTGCATTATTTAGGACCAATTATTTTTTTCTTAAAATAATATATGTAGCAAAAGTTAGTCATCAGATCATTCTGAGACTTCAGTGTGTTAACATTAATATACTGAAGCATACACTGTTTCAAGTTTTAATTTCACTCATAGATTATGGCACAATATTTCGTATGCTACGCACAGGCGCGTTACGACTACGTAGAGCTACTAGTAGTGAACTGGATAAGTCCCCCACGCTCGCTCGCCTCTGTATCTCTCATGATGATACAGCGCTTCTTTCATCACTATCGGATAACCAATGGAGATTTACTGAATAGAACTGTGGAGAAAGGAAATTTGTGGCAGAATTTGATTAAAAGAAGTTACTGGTTGACCGTACACGTCCTGAGGTATCGTCGATTCGTTAATGGAGGGAAATGTGCGGTATAAAAATTGTATAAGGAGAGCAAAGCTTGGTGACAGTAATCTGATCCAAAAGGGTGTAGTTGGTAGTAGCTGTGTAAAGTTGAAGAGGCCGCACACGATGTATTAGGGCGGAGAGCTGCATCAAATTAATTTTCCAAGATTAAAGACTATAGACAAAAAACAAATTTAAGATTCTTTAACTACTTTGCTATAATCGGTGTATAAACAGTACTATAGGCATAGTTCATTTTTTCGCTATCCTCATAGTCAGTCAGATCTCGTTGCTATCAGAACATTAGTAATGATCCTACGAAATAGGAGGTTTCGAGAAACTCGATATTAACATCTGATTCTGCATGAATGAGTTTAAATGGGGTAGCGAGAAAGAAATAGGCGAGTATTGTTCGGTTATCCGGTTTGAGATCGAGACGCAGTGAAACATCGAACAAGCCTATGGTACAGTAATACCACATTCCAAAGTGTGTAGTGATCATTGTTGGTACCTAAAAATCACACTACATCCTATACGAAAAACTGGACGCCCAAAATGTGGGTGTCGTGGTGGAAAAGGAACGTGGAAGACAAATCTACGCAAAATCAGACCTCAGCTTCTATTGGTGATAGAAAGCTAGGACCAAAATTTTTTGTATAGCCCTTGGACTAGGGACTATTCGTATACCGAACAGAAGGATGGTCTTGCTTTAACTGACCTACAATAAAGGACAAACTTTTGATTGTTACACACTTCCTCCAGCTTGGACAAATGGAGCAAATCCGTTGATTATCTCTACACTAGATGTGGTCTAAGATGCGCCCTAAGGGGCTTATGGAGAAACCATTTAGTTCATGGGCGGTTCCTGAGAAAACCCGAAGAAAGCATTTTCAGCATTTTTTGCGGTCAGCAGCGGATCTTAAATAACTAACCGCAGCAAATCGCTCAAATTTTAAAGCTATATATATATAGACATTTATGTAGAAGTACCATCTTCCAGTTTTCAAAAATATTTATCCATTATCGAGAAATACCCAAAAAGCATGGTTCTTGGGTATTAAAATCGAGCCGCGTATTCCAGGATCGCTATGCACAGCAAATTGCTGAAACTTTTACGATATACTCCTAAGAACTATCTCATAAACTTTGAAAATTTTCCTGATGTCATTATCCGTTTCCGAGATACAAAGTTGCCCTACTTGTAAAATAGGTACGTAAAACCCGGTGTGAAGGGAAAACGTAGTTTATAAAGCGACGTGGCACGGAGAAATATGCTGTAAAGGGTCTCCGTTATCGTCACAAGTATTCTGGGAACCCCATGTTGTAGTACTGAAAGACACACAAAACTTTTGTGCACTAAAACCAGTCCTGAGAGGTAACATTTGTTTTGCGTCGTTTCAGTTCCACGTAAGTAAACTATGAAAATTTTACTGGACCATGAAGTTCTTTTCATATGAGTGAAGTGCCATGATGTAGCAGGAAAAGGAAAGAAAGCAGCTCAAAAATGTTCTTGTAGGAGCACAAAAAGGCGAAAATCCTCCTGTTTAAAAGACGTAGACTGAAAAATGCGGTACCAACTGCCTCACTCTACTTTCTTTAGCAACCTTAAAATTTTTCCCAAAAATTCTGGCATAAGAAGATATTCGCGCTTTCTTATACTGAGAGAGAAGTAGACAGTGACAGTGGGGCAGAAACGGAAAAGTTACAAATACTGCAGCACTATTCCCCCTTTCAATCATCGAACAAACGCAAGGATGGCTGACATAGTGTTTTGTGTATCTGGGATTGAAAAATAGCTAAAACCTTTGGACGCCAGGAAGGCATCTGGCCCAGACGGTATCCCCGTAAGATTTTATGTTGACTATGCTACAAATGTAGCGCCTTTCTTATCCATCATCTATCAGAGATCATTGGAACTGCGGAAAGTCCCAGGGGACTGGAAGAAGGCCCAGGTCATAGCAGTCTATAAAAAGGGTAGAAAATCGGATGCACATAATTACCGGCCAATTTCACTGACATCGATTTGTTGTAGAATCATGGAACATATTTTGTGTTCAGACCTAATGACCTTTCTAGACTCTGAGACGCTCATCTGCAGAAACCAACACGGTTTTAGAAAACAGCGGTCATGGGAGACACAGCTGGCCCTCTTTGTGCATGATACACAACAGGCTCCAGAACCGGTTCCCAGGTTGATGCCATATTTCTCGACTTTCGAAAGGCGTTCGACTCAGTTCCGCACTGCCGCTTGCTCCAAAAAGTACGCGCTTACGGCCTATCGGATGACATATGCGGTTGGATAGATAATTTTCTAACAGACAGGTAGCAGTTGTCGTCCTGAACGGGGTGACTTCAACAGAAACAAGTGTAACTTCAGGTGTGCCCCAGGGCAGTGTAATAGGTCCACTGCTTTTTACGATTTACATAAACGATCTGATTGATGGTATTGACAGCGGCATTAGACTGTTTGCCGATGATGCTGTAGTCTACAGGAAAGTACACTACTGGCCATTAAAATTGCTACACAACGAAGATGACGTGCTACAGACGCGAAATTTAACCGACAGGAAGAAGATGCTGTGATATGCAAATGATTAGCTTTTCAGAGCATTCACCTACCACGTGCTGACATGAGGAAAGTTTCCAAACGATTTCTCATACACAAACAGCAGTTGACCGGCGTTGCCTGGTGAATCGTTCTTGTCACGCCTCGCGTAAGGTGGAGAAATGCGTACCATCACGTTTCCGACTTTGATAAAGGTCGGATTGCAGCCTATCGCAATTGCGGTTTATCGTATCGCGACATTGCTGCTAGCGCTGGTCGAGATCCGATGACTGTTAGCTGAATATGGAATCGGTGGGTTCAGGAGGATAATACGGAACGCCGTGTTGGATCCCAACGGCCGCGTATCACTAGCAGTCCAGATGACAGGCATCTTATCCGCATGGCTGTAACGGATAGTGCAGCCACGTCTCGATCCCTGAGTCAACAGATGGGGACGTTTGCAAGACAACAACCATCTGCACGAACAGTTCGACGACGTTTGCAGAAGCATGGACTATCAGCTCGGAGGCCATGGCTGCGGCTACCCTTGACGCTTCATCACAAACATGAGCGCTTGCGGTGGTGTACTCAATGACGAACCTGGGTGCACGAGTGGCAAAACGTCATTTTTTCGGATGCATCCAGGTTCTGTTTACAGCATCATGATGGTCGTATCCGTGTTTGGCGACATCGCGGTGAACGCACATTGGGAGCGTGTATTCGTTATCGCCATACTTGCGTATCACCCGGCGTGATGGTATGGGGTGCCATTGGTTACACGTCTCGGTCACCTCTTGTTCGCATTGACGGCGCTTTGAACAGTGGACGTTACATTTCAGACGTGTTACGACCCGTGGCTCCACCCTTCATTCGTTCCCTACGAAACCCTAAATTTAGTAGGATAGTGCACGACCGCATGTTGCAGGTCCTGTACGGGCCTTTCTGGATACAGAAAATGTTCGACTGCTGCCCTGGCCAGCACATTCTCCAGATCTCTCACCAATTGAAAAGTCTGGTCAATGGTGGCCGAGCAACTGGCTCGTCACAATACGCCAGTCACTACTCCTGATGAACTGTGGTATCGTGTTGAAGCTGCATGGGCAGCTGTACCTGTACACGCCATCCAAGCTCTGTTCGACTCAATGCCCAGGCGTATCATGGCCGTTATTACGGCCGGAGGTGGTTGATCTGGGTACTGATTTCTCAGGATCTATGCACCCAAACTGCGTGAAAATGTAATAACATGTCAGTGCTAGTATAATATATTTGTCCAATGAATACCCGTTTATCATCTGCATTTGTTCTTGGTGTAGCAATTTTAATGGCCAGTAGTGTATTTCCGAACAACATTGGTGGTGCCTTGAAATTTTGGGAGGAATAATCTCATTTTTCGTTATTGCTGCACCCTCTTATGCTTCCAGTACAGCACATAAGTTGTCAGTTATTTAGCTCATGGCTTACACAATTACAGTTTGCATGACATTTATTAAATTTGTACAACTTAAGATAAAATAATATGAAACAATAAAAGGTAGTAACGAAAGCAGGAGAGCTAGCAGTAGTTAAAGGTGGTTCCGATAGCATTTGCCATCAAAGTTTGGATATCGAAGGATTCTAGCTAATTGATTGCCGCAATTTTTGCGTCTGCAAATTCTTTCCAGGCGCCCATAGATGTTCTTTTTGGGCTATAGTGCAAAATGTGGTCCAGAGCGTCTTCCGATTTTCCGCAGTCGCGCTGGTCGTCATTGGTCATTCTCGATGTATGTGGTGTTATTATGGTGGAGGCGTGGTCAATTTTAAAACGGCTGAGGGAGCTCCATATTTTTCTCGGTTGGTTCGAAAAATGGCTCTGAGCACTGTGGGACTCAACTTCTCGGGTCATCAGTCTCCTAGAACTTAGAACTACTTAAACCTAACTAACCTAAGGACATCACACACATCCATGTCCGAGGCAGGATTGGAAACTGCGACCGTAGCGGTCGCGCGGTTCGAGACTGTAGCGCCTAGAACCGCTTGGCCACCACAGCCGGTTCGGTTGGTTCGCTCTCGCGCGTTGCATGTTAGCATCTATTTTACCTATCTTCTCACAACAATGACCATGACGGACACTGATTTCTTCATTCTTCTCTTAAATCATAGCTTTCTGTGGCTAGTTGTTTATGCAGATTGTTTCTCCGTATTGTAGTCGGGTGCGCGGTGAATTGTGCAGTAGCCGCGCGGGGTAGCCGCGTGGTCTGTGGCGCCTTGTCACGGTTCGTGCGGTTGCCACCGTCGGAGATTCGAGTCCTCCCTCGGGCTTGGGTGTGTGTGTTGTCCTTAGCGAAAGTTAGTTTAAGTTAGATTCAGTAGTGTGTAAGCTTAGGGATCGATGACCTCAGCAGTTTGGTCCCATAAGACTTTACCACAAATTTCCAAATTTTCCAACTGTGCAGTGTTTCATCAGTTGGTAAGTCTGCCGATCCTCTGACCTTCTTCCACTCATGAGTCATTGCTTGTTATCGTCGGAGTTCAAGTGGAGCGACATTAGTGAGTACTGGCAACCATTGTATGGTGTAGATTTACGAGTTCCCGTTAGATCTCCATTGCATCGATTAAATGGATATCTATTTTATTCACATGGCTACTTCTAATCCAAACAGGAGAATAGTATTCAGAATACACAAGAACTTGTGCTGTAGTTCTCAAGGTGTTGCTTTAGGACCCCAGCTAGCGCGATCCAGACTTCTTAACATATTAGTTTTTGATTATTGATTTTAGCTTTTGCCGCGAATGTTCTAGGTGTATCTTAAATGTCAGAGTTCTGGCGAGAGTCGTAAAATAATTGACCTTCGCGAATAGTTGCTGAAGCAATCCACCAGATCAGAGATGTATGTGGAGTATAACTATTTAAATACAGTTACTGCATTGTTACTGTTTCCAGGGGTGTGCAATGTCTGTAACATTGTTGATAATGAAACTGAGGCGAGGGAGTGAAAACGCCGCATAATCCTCCCAGAGCAAGTTGGTACAATCTAGGCGTACCGTGACAAAGAACGAATTATCATCCTGACTTTTTTAAGCAGTCACTTCGTAATATACACACCTGGAAATGGAAAAAAGAACACATTGACACCGGTGTGTCAGTCCCACCATACTTGCTCCGGACACTGTGAGAGGGCTGTACAAGCAATGATCACACGCACGGCACAGCGGACACACCAGGAACCGCGGTGTTGGCCGTCGAATGGCGCTAGCTGCGCAGCATTTGTGCACCGCCGCCGTCAGTGTCAGCCAGTTTGCCGTGGCATACGGAGCTCCATCGCAGTCTTTAACACTGGTAGCATGCCGCGACAGCGTGGACGTGAACCGTATGTGCAGTTGACGGACTTTGAGCGAGGGCGTATAGTGGGCATGCGGGAGGCCGGGTGGACGTACCGCCGAATTGCTCAACACGTGGGGCGTGAGGTCTCCACAGTACATCGATGTTGTCGCCAGTGGTCGGCGGAAGGTGCACGTGCCCGTCGACCTGGGACCGGACCGCAGCGACGCACGGATGCACGCCAAGACCGTAGGCTCCTACGCAGTGCCGTAGGGGACCGCACCGCCACTTCCCAGCAAATTAGGGACACTGTTCCTCCTGGGGTATCGGCGAGGACCATTCGCAACCGCCTCCATGAAGCTGGGCTACGGTCCCGCACACCGTTAGGCCGTCTTCCGCTCACGCCCCAACATCGTGCAGCCCGCCTCCAGTGGTGTCGCGACAGGCGTGAATGGAGGGACGAATGGAGGCGTTTCGTCTTCAGCGATGAGAGTCGCTTCTGCCTTGGTGCCAATGATGGTCGTATGCGTGTTTGGCGCCGTGCAGGTGAGCGCCACAATCAGGACTGCATACGACTGAGGCACACAGGGCCAACACCTGGCATAATGGTGTGGGGAGCGATCTCCTACACTGGCCGTACACCACTGGTGATCGTCGAGGGGACACTGAATAGTGCACGGTACATCCAAACCGTCATCGAACCCATCGTTCTACCATTCCTAGACCGGCAAGGGAACTTGCTGTTCCAACAGGACAATGCACGTCCGCATGTATCCCGTGCCACCCAACGTGCTCTAGAAGGTGTAAGTCAACTACCCTGGCCAGCAAGATCTCCGGATCTGCCCCCCATTGAGCATGTTTGGGACTGGATGAAGCGTCGTCTCACGCGGTCTGCACGTCCAGCACGAACGCTGGTCCAACTGAGGCGCCAGGTGGAAATGGCATGGCAAGCCGTTCCACAGGACTACATCCAGCATCTCTACGATCGTCTTCATGGGAGAATAGCAGCCTGCATTGCTGCGAAAGGTGGATATACACTGTACTAGTGCCGACATTGTGCATGCTCTGTTGCCTGTGTCTATGTGCCTGTGGTTCTGTCAGTGTGATCATGTGATGTATCTGACCCCAGGAATGTGTCAATAAAGTTTCCCCTTCCTGGGACAATGAATTCACTGTGTTCTTATTTCAATTTCGAGGAGTGCATTTTCTAAATAGTTTTGCAATTTTTTTTGACCTTCTGAAGACTTTACTAGACAATAAACGACAGCATCATCTGCAAACACCCTAAGAGGCCTGTTAAGATTGTCTGCTAAATCGCGTATATAGATAAGGAAGAGCAGAGCGCTTGCAACACTAACTTGGGAAACGCCAGAAATCATTTCTGTTTTACTCGATGACTTTCCATCAGTTACTAACGAATTGTGACCTCTCTGACAGGAAATCACGAATCTAATCGGATAACTGAGACGATATTCCACAAGGACACAATTTCACTACAAGCCGCTTGTGTGGTGTAGTGTCAAAAGCTTCCTGGAAATCTAGAAACACTGAATTAATTGGAAATCCCATGTCAATAGCACTCAACGCTTCGCGTGAGTAAAGAGCGAGTTGTGTTTCACAGAAACGATGTTCGTACATCGTTGTTGACTGTGTGATCTTCTCTATCAGATGCTAAAGCAATGTAATATACCACCACCTAAGAATAGGAACTACAAATCATTTTCAGAAGAGTATCCACTGTTTTGAAACTTCCTAGTAGATTGAAACTATGTGACAGACCGAGGCTCGAACCCAGTATCTTTCCTTTCGCGAATAATGTTCCTGCAAGAAGTTGCTGTTAAACTGTGAGTTGTCGTGGCGAATGGGAATGGTTCAAATGGTTCAAAGGGCTCTGAGCTCTATGGGACTTAACATCTGCGGTCATCAGTCCCCTAGAACTTAGAACTACTTAAACCTAAATAACCTAAGGACATCACACACATCCATGCCCGAGGCAGGATTCGAACCTGCGACCGTAGCAGTGCCGCGGTTCCGGACTGCGTGCCTAGAACCACTAGACCACCGCGGCCGGCAATGGGAATGGTAAGAGAACTCAATTAATTAAGGGTTATTAGAAGTGTGCAATAGGTTCTGATCGGTTGGTGAAACAAGAACGAAGATTTAAGTGACATTTGTTGTATACATAATCTACGTAGAATACTTTCAGCCTAAGAAACAGTAAACTTTGAACATGATTTCAATGAAATTACATAAATTAAAAATTCTGTTAGCAATAAATTGGTGGTGGAGAGCATATCGTACTATCCACAAGAATAGAAAACACGTTTCAGATGCTGGGCGCAGTGGCCAAGCGGGCGCTTCAGTCTGGAACCGCACAACCGCTACGGTCGCAGGTTCGAATCCTGCCTCGGGCATGGATGTGTGTGATGTCCTTAGGTTAGTTAGGCTGAAGTAGTTCTAAGTTCTAGGGGACTGATGACCTCAGATGTTGAGTCCCATAGTGCTCAGACCCATTTGAACCACATTTCAGATGTGGACAGGAAAATTAAGACATGATAGTCAGTTACCCTACTTAATCACTTGAAATAGTTTACAGAAATGACTACTTACGTAGTCCTGAGATAGGGAACGTGTGATGTTAGATCTGTAGCACACAAATAGTTACGAATTTTTTACTTCTTTATTAAGATAGTCCAAATTGAACTATGATCGCATGTCTTAGTGCACAAAGAAAGTGACATAAATTCACCAAGCAAAACACTTCTGCGATGTTTTAAACACTATTCGCCAAATTGAAGCAACAAACCTCTATTTCCCCCGTCCTGTGTCTAAGTACCCATATAAACATACACACTGTCAACATATGTCCGTACGATCGTGTTCCGGATTGAAGATGGCATTCCAGTCAACGGACAGCCACACCAACGATGACGTCAGGGCACCCATCAAACGGGGTAATATCTGTCGTTTAGTCCCACAATTGCTGTGTACACAGTCGCAGACGGTACAGTATGGCACAGAGAAGATTCCTGCCAGGGTCTCTGCCGTAGAGGTCAATGGGAAGAATGGAAGCTGGACAGTCACAAACTGATGTGGCCATGGCTTAAAGTGAATCGTTCTGTTGTTTCTTGGATGCGGCGACAGTTGAGAGAGATCGAAACTATCCCAAAGACAAGAGCAGGGCCGATCACTTGTGACATCAGAAAGAGAAGACCTTTATTTGGCTGTAGGGGCATAACGGATCCGCCGTAGTACTGCACGGCAACTGGCATCTAAACTCGAACCATTTACTGGAAGTGTTGTAGTGAGGCAACGATGTACAGAAAACTTCGGCAGAGTGGCTGTTATTGTCTGAGACTTGGGTGTGTGTGTACCTCTGACGCGTCTAACACAGAAGGGAACGTCTAGAGTGGAGTCGTCAACATGCCACCTGGACGCTCGAACAGTGGGCCAATGTTCTTCTCACAGATGAGTCCCGAACTGGTCTGGAGAGTGAGTCTCGACGGATCCGCATCTGGAGGGAATGTGGAGCACGATTTCGGGACCCCAAAATTGTGGAAAGATAAGAATTCCTAACGGTGTGGGCAGGGATTATATTGACCATTCAAACAGCTCTTCATGGAATTGTACGGGTGAATCAGCACGGTTTAACTGCTGGCAGGTATCGTGACGATATCTTGAGACCCAATGTGCGGTTGTTTCGGGTGTTGTGGGCTCGGACTTCGTACTGAAGGACAATAATGCTGGGTCTCATAGAGCACGGGTTGTTGATGTTTTATTAGAAACACAAGATATTCCACGCGTGACGTTGCCTGCTCTCTCTTCTGAATTGAATCCAAATGGCTCTGAGCACTATGGGACTCAACATCTTAGGTCATAAGTCCCCTAGAACTGAGAACTACTTAAACCTAACTAACCTAAGGACATCACACACACCCATGCCCGAGGCAGGATTCGAACCTGCGACCGTAGCAGTCCCGCGGTTCCGGACTGCAGCGCCAGAACCGCTAGACCACCGCGGCCGGCTGAATTGAATCCCACACAGCATGTCTGTGATCCCTACGGAGAAGGGTTGCATCACATCAGCTTCCACAAACCACTGCTCAAGACTGCGAGCTGCTCTGCACGAGGAATGGGCGTTATTGCCTGATCATGAGATTGATGACATCATTCACAACGGGCCCCGTCGTTGTCTGGCCGGTATTGCTGCCAGAGGTGGTCACACCACGTGCTGAGCACAGTCTTCAGTTGTCGGAATGTGTGTGCAAATCCGTTAAATTGGAAAAAAAACTAAGAACTTTTTGCCTACCATTATGCACTTTTGAATTGTTTCCACTTTACTATCACCTGTTTATATTGTTTCGTTGCAAAATAAACGCAACCTTGCAAAATTTACGTTTGTTGATTTAATTGTGGACACAAGTGTATTTACTAGTATTTCGATACGACTACGCTGACGTACGGCCGCGTGACTCGGTGCACAGAGGAGATGGCTTAATTTCGCACTATTAAAGCGGAATTTATATAGAATATGTAGAATACTTCAGCCATATATTGAACTGTTGAATAGCACGCAGAAATCCGCGACGAGGAGACATACCAAACTATACCTGAGGAGGCCCGCTGCAACAGCATTAATCCCCATGCATCACCAAATAGAAAGTGCCCCTTGAGTGCTGGCGAGCGCTTTTTCTCCACCTTGCCATGACCACTAAGCGAGATTTTACCGTTATCTTGTTATTTCCTCCTCTAACAGGAAAAAATTTTCTACATCTTCGGAAACTAGTCAGAGATTTGTGTATGCAAACACAGAATCAACGATATCCTGCATACCTAATTGGCGGGATTGCTGAAGATCTCTAACAGAAGAACTGAACTACTACTACAGACAGAGAGGGGAGAAAGAATGGGAAACATGCCTCCAAGTTTACTAAACGTTAGTCATTCTCTATCTAGATGGATTTAGCACTGGGGAGCTTAACGTGGCTGGAGTTAGGAAGTCTGTCGGCTTATTAGTGACTGCCGTGTTTTCACTCTCACCGTCCGAACTATCCAAGGACGACTCATGACCTGTCCGCACCGCTTGAGTTAGCTACCTGTAGCTCTCGGGAACTTTCCAAACTTCAAAGAGCTTCTGCTGCATACATTGTTAGACCAGCACTCCAGGATGGAAGGTTACTACGGAAACAATCGCTTAGATACAGCGTAGAGGATTGTTTCCTGTACGTACTCCTCACTCTGTGGTGGAGTGTGCGCTCTTTTTGAAAGCTCCTGTCAGAATAAAACTGTCTGAGAGATTGGGATTCGAACCCGGAACCCTACCTAACGCGGACTTACGCTCTTATCGACTCAGCTATCCAGACAAGACTCACAACTTATATGATATGCAGTACATCTTCTCTGGGGTGTGGGAGGTAGGACAGTGGTACTGGCAGAAATGAAGTTGTCAGGAGGGGTCATGGATCCTCCATGGGTATCTTAGCTGGTAAAGGCATTGCCGTGAAAGGCAAAGTTAAGCTCAACAGATAAAAAATTAGTCACTCCAGTGCGTACACATAGATGAATCGTTAAACCTCTATATATTGCTCAGCGGTCGAGCAAAGTGCTCTCCGGTGCGCGCACTGCCTCTACGTGAGCATAAGCAAGTAGTGATCATTGAGATACTTGTGTTTCAAGCGGACGCGGTACGTAAACATGGGTAAATGTAAGTACGTGACAAGGTGTCAAAAGGAGGCAATCGTGTTTGGCTGTGCCCGTGGACGTACGGTGTATGAAGTTGCTGCATTTGTTGGTGTTTCGCGGTGCGCTGTTCAGTGCGTCTACAAGCAGTGGTGTAACACACGTGGCGTCGAAACATTACGTCAGAATTGTGATCGGAGAAAGATTCTGAACTGAGAGGAACCGGAGACGCGTTTTACGGGTTGTGAATCAAAACCGCTTCCAAATCCGGCAGAAATTATTGCAGGCAGTGAATTCAGGTCCATCCCCACCCGTTAGCGAGAGAACATAGCGTCGGGAACTGCTTGCAGTGAACAACTGGAGTCAGTCACCTCGCAAGAGGCACATAGAGTTGTGGGTCTTCAGTGGGTTAGTATTCATGGAACGTGGTCAGTAGCTGACTGGAGGAATGTAATATGGTCTGAGGGATCAAGTTTTCGCATATATTCAAATGATGCACGTCGTCGAGGCCAAATGAAGCATTTCATCCTGATTGCGTACAATGTTAGAAGCTAAAGAAATGAATTAAAATTTGTGCCACAGCTGGGGCTCGAACCTATGTCGCTTTGTTTATTGGCCAGGTGTGCTAGTCATGACACCACCGTGGCAGTGCAGCTAAGTCATTGCCACACTGACACAAACTTCATTTCACGTCTTTAGCTTATTAAACCTGCACAGTAAGCAAGAAGACCCGGGTTGAAGTCCCAGCCATGGCACAAATTTTAATTCATCTCTTCAGCTTTTAACATTATCGTAGATAAATGAGAGACTCATATGTCTCAAGGAAAATTTAATTAAATCAGAATCTGCGCAAGGTCAGGTTCAAACAGTAGATGGGCCTGTGATGTTTTGTGGGAAGGGGGTGGTTTTATTATAATGAATTGGGCCTGTTCACCTAGGTGACCACCATCATGGCCCCGCATGTTTATTTAAGCGTTCTGGATGATCAGGTGTTGCCTTGCAGTCAACATGTGCACGATGAGTATGCTTTTTATAGCCCTGTTTTTCAAGACAACAACTGCAGAGTTCATCGGAATGGAAGAACATGTGACTGGTTTTCTAAAAAGTTACCCAAATCACCCGATTTGAAACCCTTAGAAAATCTGTGGGACATTGTTGGAACAGTGGATAAAAGCTGACATCAACACCCCCCCAATTTGGTGGAACCACGTGATCAAATTCCCAGTGAATGGCTTAACTTGAATGTGATGTACCTGTACAACTTTGTTGACTCACTTCCTGACCGAATCAAGTCCAAGGGCGCTATTCACGGTATTAGAGTTTTAGTTACTGTAATCGTAAATTCAGGCAGATTGTAGCGCAGTCAAAAAATGGTTCAAATGGCTCTGAGCACTATGGGACTTAACTACTGAGGTCATCAGTCCCCTAGAACTTAGAACTACTTAAACCTAACTAACCTAAGGACATCACACACATCCATGCCCGAGGCAGGATTCGAACCTGCGACCGTAGCGGTCACGCGGTTCCAAACTGACGCGCTTAGAACCGCATGGCCACACCGGCCGGCGTAGCGCAGTCGTTAGGCATTTGTACAGGTTAGTTAATACATTCTTTGCGTGTTTCCCTTGCGTTATCTAGGCACTGACTCGTCTTTCAGTAACTGTTGTTCAACATCGATTAGAATGGACAGGGACTGTGATTGCTGTGTTCGGATGAGGGCTAAATTGGCATCCCTTCGCTCACAGCTGCAAGCGGCGCTGACTTCGGTCGTGCAGCTTGAGGCTGTTGCCAATGGGCACCACTGTGGGGAGCCGGACTTGGGTATCACGGGGATATCAACCTCGTCCCGTCTGTTCCCAGATCGGTCTGCCGCTGTGGTTGCCCCGGTTGCTGCCCGCAGTGGGGCTGAGCACTCGCCTGTGGTTGATTGGGAGGTCGTTCCAAGGCGTGGCAGGCAGCGAAAGACGTCCCCGGAGGCTGATCAGAAAGCCTCCCCGGTGCGTCTGACAAACAGGTTTCAGGCACTGTCTCTGGCTGAGCCAGATGCAGCTGCCTGCCCTGTTTCAGAGGATGATTCTCAGTCTTCAAGGTTCGGGCAATCACAGAGGGTGGGCTTATTGGTAGTTGGGAGCTCCAATGTTAGGCGCGTAATGGGGCCCCTTAGGGATATGGCGGCTTAGGAGGGGAAGAAATCCAGTGTGCACTCCGTGTGCATTCCGGGTGGAGTCATTCCTGATGTGGAAAGGGTCCTTCCGGATGCCATGAAGAGCACAGGGTGCAGCCACTGCAGGTGGTGGCACATGTCGGCACTAATGTGTGTCGCTTTGGATCTGAGGAAATTCTCTCTGGATTCCAGCGGCTATCTGATTTGGTGAAGGCTGCCGGTCTTGCTTACGAGATGAAGGCAGAGCTCACCATCTGCAGCATCGTTGACAGAACCGACTGCGGACCTTTGGTGCAGAGCCGGGTGGAGGGTCTGAATCAGAGGCTCAGACGGTTTTGCGACCGTATTGGCTGCAGATTCCTTGACTTGCGCCATAGGCTGGTGGGGTTTCGGGTTCCGCTGAATAGGTCAGGAGTTCACTACACTCAGCTGGCGGCTACACGGGTAGCGGAGGCTGTGTGGCGTGGACTGGGCGGTTTTTTAGGTTAGAAGGCCTCGGGAAAGTACGGGGTGGGCTGTAATCTCAAAGGGTGCATGGCAAATACAGGTCGTGCTTGGATCAAGGAACAGTCGGAATTGTAGTTGTAAATTGTTGTAGTTGTGCTGGGAAAGTCCCTGAGCTTCAAGCGCTAATAGAAAGCACAGAAGCTGAAATCGTTATAGGTACAGAAAGCTGGCTAAAGCCTGAAATAAGTTCTGCAGAAATTTTTAGGAAGTGTCAGGCGGTGTTCAGGAAAGATAGAGTAGGCAGAATTGGTGGTGGAGTGTTTGTGTCTGTCAGTAGTGGTTTATCTTGTAGTGAAGTTGAAGTAGATACTTAGTGCGAATTGGTATGGGTGGAGGTTACACTTCATAGTCGAACTAAGTTAATAATTGGCTCCTTCTACCGACCCCCAGACTCCGATGATATAGTTGCGGAACAGTTCAGAGAAAATTAGAGTCTCGTAACAAATAAATACCCCACTCATACGGTTATAGTTGGTGGGGACTTCAACCTTCCCTCGATATGTTGGCAAAAATACTTGTTCAAAACCGGTGGTAGGCAGAAAACATCTTCAGAGATTGTCCTAAATGCTTTCTCCGAAAATTATTACGAGCAGTTAGTCCACGAACCCACACGATTTGTAAATGGTTGCGAAAACACACTTGACCTCTTAGCCACAAACAATCCAGAGCTGATAGAGAGCATCATGACTGATACAGGGATTAGTGATCACAAGGTAGTTGTAGCTAGGCTCAATACCGTTTCTTCCAAATCCACCAGAAACAAACGCAAAATAATTTTATTTAAGAAAGCGGATAAGGTGTCACTAGAAGCCTTCCTAAGAGACAATCTCCATTCCTTCCGAACTGACTATGCAAATGTAGACGAGATGTGGCTCAAATTCAAAGATCTACATCTACATCTACATTCATACTCTGCAAGCCACCCAACGGTGTGTGGCGGAGGGCACTTTACGTGCCACTGTCATTACCTCCCTTTCCTGTTCCAGTCGCGTATGGTTCGCGGGAAGAATGACTGTCTGAAAGCCTCCGTGCGCTCTCTAATCTCTCTAATTTTACATTCGTGATCTCCTCGGGAGGTATAAGTAGGGGGAAGCAATATACTCGATACCTCATCCAGAAACGCATCCTCTCGAAACCTGGCGAGCAAGCTACACCGCGATGCAGAGCGCCTCTCTTGCAGAGTCTTCCACTTGAGTTTATTAAACATCTCCGTAACGCTATCACGGTTACCAAATAACCCTGTGATGAAACGCGCCGCTCTTCTTTGGATCTTCTCTATCTCCTCCGTCAACCCGATCTGGTACGGATCCTACACTGATGAGCAATACTCAAGTATAGGTCGAACGAGTGTTTTGTAAGCCACCTCCTTTGTTGCTGGACTACATTTTCTAAGCACTTTCCCAATGAATCTCAACCTGGTACCCGCCTTACCAACAATTATTTTTATATGATCATTCCACTTCAAATCGTTCCGTACGCATACTCCCAGATATTTTACAGAAGTAACTGCTACCAGTGTTTGTTCCGCTATCATATAATCATACAATAAAGGATCCTTCTTTCTATGTATTCGCAATACATTACATTTGTCTATGTTAAGGGACAGTTGCCACTCCCTGCACCAAGTGCCTATCCGCTGCAGATCTTCCTGCATTTCGCTACAATTTTCTAATGCTGCAACTTCTCTGTATACTACAGCATCATCCGCGAAAAGCCGCATGCAACTTCCGTCACTATCTACTAGGTCATTTATATATATTGTGAAAAGCAATGGTCCCATAACACTCCCCTGTGGCACGCCAGAGGTTACCTTAACGTCTGTAGACGTCTCTCCATTGATAACAACATGCTGTGTTCTGTTTGCTAAAAAATCTTCAATCCAGCCACACAGCTGGTCTGATATTCCGTAGGCTCTTACTTTGTTTATCAGGCGACAGTGCGGAACTGTATCGAACGCCTTCCGGAAGTCAAGAAAAATAGCATCTACCTGGGAGCCTGTATCTAATATTTTCTGGGTCTCATGAACAAATAACGCGAGTTGGGTCTCACACGATCGCTGTTTCCGGAATCCATGTTGATTCCTACATAGTAGATTCTGGGTTTCCAAAAACGATATGATACTCGAGCAAAAAACATGTTCTAAAATTCTACAACAGATCGACGTCAGAGATATAGGTCTATAGTTTTGCGCATCTGCTCGACGACCCTTCTTGAAGACTGGGACTACCTGTGCTCTTTTCCAATCATTTGGAACCCTCCGTTCCTCTAGAGACTTGCGGTACACGGCTGTTAGAAGGGGGGCAAGTTCTTTCGCGTACTCTGTGTAGAATCGAATTGGTATCCCGTCAGGTCCAGTGGACTTTCCTCTGTTGAGTGATTCCAGTTGCTTTTCTATTCCTTGGACACTTATTTCGATGTCAGCCATTTTTTCGTTTGTGCGAGGATTTAGAGGAGGAACTGCAGTGCGGTCTTCCTCTGTGAAACAGCTTTGGAAAAAGGTGTTTAGTGTTTCAGCTTTACGCGTGTCATCCTCTGTTTCAATGCCATCATCATCCCGGAGTGTCTGGATATGCTGTTTCGAGCCACTTACTGATTTAACGTAAGACCAGAACTTCCTAGGATTTTCTGTCAAGTCTGTACATAGAATTTTACTTTCGAATTCACTGAACGCTTCTCGCATAGCCCTCCTTACGCTAACTTTGACATCGCTTAGCTTCTGTTTGTCTGAGAGGTTTTGGCTGCGTTTAAACTTGGAGTGAAGCTCTCTTTGCTTTCGCAGTAGTTTCCTAACTTTGTTGTTGTACCACGGTGGGTTTTTCCCGTCCCTCACAGTTTTACTCGGCACGTACCTGTCTAAAACGCAATTTACGATTGCCTTGAACTTTTTCCATAAACACTCAACATTGTCAGTGTCGGAACAGAAATTTTCGTTTTGATCTGTTAGGTGGTCTGAAATCTGCCTTCTATTACTCTTGCTAAACAGATAAACCTTCCTCCCTTTTTTTATATTCCTATTAACTTCCATATTCAGGGATGCTACAACGGCCTTATGATCACTGATTCCCTGTTCTGCACTTACAGAGTCGAAAAGTTCGGGTCTGTTTGTTATCAGTAGGTCCAAGATGTTATCTCCACGAGTCGGTTCTCTGTTTAATTGCTCGAGGTAATTTTCGGATAGTGCACTCAGTATAATGTCACTCGATGCTCTGTCCCTACCACCCGTCCTAAACATCTGAGTGTCCCAGTCTATATCTGGTAAATTGAAATCTCCACCTAAGACTATAACATGCTGAGGAAATTTATGCGAAATGTATTCCAAATTTTCTCTCAGTTGTTCTGCCACTAACGCTGCTGAGTCGGGAGGTCGGTAAAAGGAGCCAATTATTAACCCAGCTCGGTTGTTGAGTGTAACCTCCACCCATAATAATTCACAGGAACTATCCACTTCTACTTCACTACAGGATAAACTACTACTAACAGCGACAAACACTCCACCACCGGTTGCATGCAATCTATCCTTCCTAAACACCGTCTGTACCTCTGTAAAAATTTCGGCAGAATTTATCTCTGGCTTAAGCCAGCTCTCTGTACCTATAACGATTTCAGCTTCGGTGCTTTCTATCAGCGCTTGAAGTTCCGGTACTTTACCAACGCAGCTTCGACAGTTTACAATTACAATACCGATTGCTGCTTGGTCCCCGCATGTCCTGACTTTGCTCCGCACCCTTTGAGGCTGTTGCCCTTTCTGTACTTGCCCGAGGCCATCTAACCTAAAAAACCGCCCAGTCCACGCCACACAACCCCTGCTACCCGTGTAGCCGCTTGCTGCGTGTAGTGGACTCCTGACCTATCCAGCGGAACCCGAAACCCCACCACCCTATGCCGCAAGTCGAGGAATCTGCAGCCCACATGGTCGCAGAACCGTCTCAGCCTCTGATTCAGACCCTCCACTCGGCTCTGTACCAAAGGTCCGCAGTCAGTTCTGTCGACGATGCTGCAGATGGTGAGCTCTGCTTTCATCCCGCTAGCGAGACTGGCAGTCTTCACCAAGTGAGATAGCCGTCGGAAGCCAGAGAGGATTTCCTCCGATCCATAGCGACACACATCATTGGTGCCGACATGAGCGACCACCTGCAGATGGGTGCACCCTGTACCCTTCATGGCATCCGGAAGGACCCTTTCCACATCTGGAATGACTCCCCCCGGTATGCACACGGAGTGCACATTGGTTTTCTTCCCCTCTCTTGCTGCCATTTCTCTAAGGGGCCCCATTACGCGCCTGACGTTGGAGCTCCCAACTACCAGTAAGCCCACCCTCTGCGACCGCCCGGATCTTGCAGACTGAGGGGCAACCTCTGGAACAGGACAAGCAGCCATGTCAGGCAACAGCAATTGAGAGATTCATGCCTCATAAATTGGTAAGAGATGGAACTGATCCCCCGTGGTACACAAAACAGGTCCGAACTCTGTTGTAGAGGCAACGGAAAAACCATGCGAAGTTCAGAAGAACGCGGAATCCCGAAGATTGGCTAAAATTTACAGACGCGCGAAATTTGGCACGGACTTCAATGCGAGATGCCTTTAATAGGTTCCACAACGAAACATTGTCTCGAAATTTGGTAGAAAATCCGAAGAAATTCTGGTCGTATGTGAAGTACACAAGCGGCAAGACGCAGTCAATACCTTCGCTGCGCAGTGCCGATGGTACTGTTACCGACGACTGTGCCGCTAAAGCGGAGTTATTGAACGCAGTTTTCCGAAATTCCTTCACCAGGGAAGATGAATGGAATATTCCAGAATTTGAAACACGAACAGCTGCTAGCATGAGTTTCTTAGAAGTTAGGGGTTGCGAAGCAACTCAAATCGCTTGATACGGGCAAGTCTTCAGGTCCAGATTGTATACCGATTAGATTCCTTTCAGATTACGCTGATACAATAGCTCCCTACTTAGCACTCATATACAACCGCTCGCTCACCGATAGATCTGTACCTACAGATTGGAAAATTGCGCAGGTCGCACCAGTGTTTAAGAAGGGTAGTAGGAGTAATCCATCTAACTACAGACCTATATCATTGACGTCGGTTTACAGTAGGGTTTTGGAGCATATACTGTATTCAAACATTATGAATCACATCGAAGGGAACGATCTATTGATACGTAATCAGCATGGTTTCAGAAAACATCGTTCTTGTGCAACGCAGCTAGCTCTTTATTCGCACGAAGTAATGGCCGCTATCGACAAGGGATCTCACGTCGATTCCGTATTTCTAGATTTCCGGAAAGCTTTTGACACCGTTCCTCACAAGCGACTTCTAATCAATCTGCGGGCCTATGGGGTATCGTCTCAGTTGTGCGACTGGATTCGTGATTTCCTGTCAGGAAGGTCACAGTTCGTAATAATAGACGGCAAATCATCGAGTAAAACTGAAGTGATATCAGGTGTTCCCCAGGGAAGCGTCCTGGGACCTCTGCTGTTCCTGATCTATATAAATGACCTGGGTGACAATCTGAGCAGTTCTCTTAGGTTGTTCGCAGATGATGCTGTAATTTACCGTCTAGTAAGGTCATCCGAAGACCAGTATCAGTTGCAAAGCGATTTAGAAAAGATTGCTGTATGGTGTGGCATGTGGCAGTTGACGCTAAATAACGAAAAGTGTGAGGTGATCCACATGAGTTCCAAAAGAAATCCGTTGGAATTCGATTACTCGATAAATAGTACAATTCTCAAGGCTGTCAATTCAACTAAGTACCTGGGTGTTAAAATTACGAACAACTTCAGTTGGAAAGACCACATAGATAATATTGTGGGGAAGGTGAGCCAAAGGTTGCGTTTCATTGGCAGGACACTTAGAAGATGCAACAATTCCACTAAAGAGACAGCTTACACTACACTCGTTCGTCCTTTGTTAGAATATTGGTGCGCGGTGTGGGATCCTTACCAGGTGGGATTGACGGAGGACATCGAAAGGGTGCAAAAAAGCGCAGCTCGTTTTGTATTATCACGTAGTAGGGGAGAGAGTGTGGCAAATATGATACGCGAATTGGGATGGAAGTCATTACAGCAAAGACGTTTTTCGTCGCGGCGAGATCTATTTACGAAATTTCAGTCACCAACTTTCTCTTCCGAATGCGAAAATATTTTGTTGAGCCCAACCTACATAGGTAGGAATGATCATCAAAATAAAATAAGAGAAATCAGAGCTCGAACAGAAAGGTTTAGGTGTTCGTTTTTCCCGCGCGCTGTTCGGGAGTGGAATGGTAGAGATAGTATGATTGTGGTTCGACGAACCCTCTGCCAAGCACTTAAATGTGAATTGCAGAGTAGTCATGTAGATGTAGATGCTTGTAATTATTCTCTAGGGGCGATTAATTTTTTGTTCGGTGAGCTTATATCAGGTTCGAGTCCCGGGTCGACAACACGTTTGACAGGATGCTACATGTCATTTAGGAATTGGCTTGTGCATGTAATTTGGAGTAAGTCTCTCTGATCATTTTTTATTGCCTCGACTCAGCATCTACTACACGTTTTACTGAATCAGAACTCTGTTATTCTGCTGACTGTGGTTTCAATTCACAGCCTCTGTCAACAATAAAATAAAGTTTAACTAACTTGATAGAATATCTACATTAAGCGAATACTACTACGCGTTACTGAATTTCAAGTATTTGTGTGCTAGGATTTAATCAGCATTAACTGAGCTACAGGCGCTGTTTTTGCAAATTATGTCAACCAGTAAACATTCGCTGTGGTGGGACGCACGCTTCCTGGTCGATGGTCTTCATTCCCCGCCGTCGTAACCTGAGTGCTGCTGATTTACAATACTTTGCATTACTGCAAACACGCATCCATCTGCCATTCTCGTCTCCAAGATACTGAGCAATCCAAAGAAGTGACTCATGGCGCCACTATTGCCAGTTAATTAAAACATTTCCGTAACTGCTCCTTCGTTAGCTCCTTTTGTGTGTAATTTCATTTTTATACTTCACCGGCCATTGAACATTTGATACGTATATAATTGCTTTATTGTAAGATAATTTTCCAATTAATGAAGCTGTCGGTTTTTATTTATTTTTAGACTATGCCTTTGTTTCGTTGTCGCTGAAAGTATCTTATTCAGAAGAACAAGTAATTACTTTGATTATATCACATAAAACATGTGACATTCATCACAAGCTGAGGCACTCAAGTGACGGGCGTAACATGTTTTACGCAATGTAATCCAAGTTATTCTGAAGAAGATATCCTCATCGGTATCGAAACCTGGATCAAGTCTAAAAGTAAATAAAAATCGGCAGATGACTGGATGTGTACTTTATTAACTGGAAACTTTCTCACAGTTGCTACTAAGAGCCACGTTCAAGGTTATGTGATCTGTTAAACATTCTATATGGGTTTGTAAGGCCCTATGGAAGCCAGCACTCTTAGTTTGTATGTAAGCATGATTAACTCACTTCACGTTATCAGACTGTTGGTTGCTATTAGTAGCAAAGATTATGTACTTTCTGGCGCCACTTTATTGTTGTGTAACGATGGTAATGTGTTTCTTCTGATGTTTAACTACTGTATGTAGAGCACATATACATATAGGACAAACCAGCAGAACCTTTGACACCACATAAAAAGATCATATCAGAGCATGCAAATATGGGACAAACCACCCAACTTCTGCAGAAAATTTAAGAGAAATGGATCGCAAACCTATTACAAAAGAGAAAGACACGACAGTTGTTAGAATAAATATGGAAGTCGCCTACTAACTTTGCAAGAAAAACATCGCACATAAAAAAACAAAGGCAGGGAAAGAGCTGCTATTAAATGAGCAAATGAATGTAACTAACCACTCACTGTTTACACGAACTGATCATATGATAGACAAAAAACCCAGTAAACGATCACAAATCGCATTCCTCTCCTAAGTATACAACTAGAAAAAAAAACACACACATAAACACACACAACTTACATCAGTAGACATACACTAAAAAAAAATTGAAAACAAAATCTTGGGAAGTTGGCAACACATACAGAAACAAGAGAAACTCTAGACAAAGAAAATAGCACTGAGTTACCATAAGAAAAAATTACAAGCTTTCAACCTGTTTTCCACATGACAGATAGTTGCTTGGATTACAAATAATGTATCAGACGCTGACCTGCAAGTAATTTTTCTATTGAAACTTCCTGGGAGATTAAAACTGTGTACCGGATCGAGACTCGAACTCGGGACCTTCGCCTTTCGCGGGCAAGTGCTCTACCATCTGAGCTACCGAAGCACAACTCACGCCCGGTCTCACAGCTTTACTTCTGCCAGTATCTCGTCCCCCTACCTTCCAAACTTTACAGAAGCTCTCCTACGAACCTTGCAGAACTAGCACTCCTGAAAGAAAGGATATTGCGGAGACATGGCTTAGCCACAGCTTGGGGAATGTTTCCAAATGGTTCAAATGGCTCTGAGCACTATGGGACTCAACTGCTGTGGTCATCAGTCCCCTAGAACTTAGAACTACTTAAACCTAACTAACCTAAGAACAGCACACAACACCCAGCCATCACGAGGCAGAAAAAATCCCTGACCCCGTCGGGAATCGAACCCGGGAACCCGGGCGTGGGAAGCGAGAACGCTACCGCACGACCACGAGATGCGGGCGAATGTTTCCAGAATGACATTTTCACTCTGCAGCGGAGTGTGCGCTGATATGAAACTTCCTGGCAGATTAAAACTGTATGCCGGACCGAGACTAGAACTCGGGAGATTTGCCTTTTGCGGGCAAGAGCTCTACCATCTTCTGTTTTTTTAAATGTCATTTTGTTCGCTTTTGTTCGTTGCATCTGCTCGGGGCGGACGTCGTGAGACATCCGTTTAAGTCCGTTGTTGATCACTTAACTCAGTTTTTTTTATTACAGAGGACTGCTAACCCTCTGACCAAATACGCTGAGCTACCATGCCGGCGCCATCTGAGCCACCACAGCACCATCCACGCCCCGTCCTCACAGCTTTACTTCTGCCAGTACCTGAAAGGTTCGCAGGAGAGCTTCTGTAAAGTTTGGAAGGTAGGAGACGAGGTACTGGCAGAAGTAAAGCTGTGAGGACCGGGCGTGAGTCGTGCTTCGGTAGCTCAGATGGTAGAGCACTTGCCCGCGAAAGGCAAAGGTCCTGAGTTTGAGTCTCGGTCCGGCACACAGTTTTAATCTGCCAGGAAGTTTCATATCAGTGCACACTCCGCTGCAGAGTGAAAATCTCACTCTGGAAACTTTCCTCTTTATTATGAAAACTTCCATACCCTGTTTTACACCTCTAACCTACATGAGACAACGAAAAAAATCATGTAATATTTTTGGACGCCTACAGAATACGCCTTGTTAAGAAGGCGAACCGCATCTGTGTGCAGGATGCAAAAGGCGTTTTCATTGCAAACTACTGCAATAATTATATACGGCTGCTGCGAAAATGGCCATCACAAGAAACTTGCTATTTACATTTGTTTTTAGCGAACTTTTATACTTTTCTTATGCCCAACTATTGTACATTCGTTTTTAACAAACCTTTCATAATTTTTTTTATTTTTCTTTATCATCCGACGCTTACCTGACGTCGTCCGCCTACGTAGCGCAATAGTCTGCGTTTCTATACAGAGGACATGGATTCGATTCCCGGTGTTGCCAGTAATTTTTCCTTACGTGGGAGGACTGGGGAAAGAGGAATTCAGCCTCGTAAAGGCCATAGAGTAGCTGCTTGATTGAGGAGTAGTGGCTCCGAGGTCAAGAAAGCCGACAACGACTGGGACACCCCATGCCATTCCGAATGATGCCATTGGCAGAGAATGACACGGTGGTCGGTAGGTCCAGATCGGTCGGTCTGGGCCCGAAATCGGAGCTTTGCTTTGCTTTTGCTTATTTTATGTCGGCTACCTATGATTTAAGCTTGTGTCATACTTATGATGATGACGGATGAATACAATGAAACCAATAAAGTAAAATTAAATATTTTTGTGTATTTGGCGACGACTGCTTTTTATTTTGATGAAAAAAAAAATACGCACCGCAACTGCAGAACAACAGCTATGAACGCAGTCACGTATGACTTCGAGGCAAAGACATCAGCCATCGAAGAATGAGCACATTTGCGTCCCCTTGTACAGAAAGAGCGTATTGAAAACATAACTGAAATAATCAGTGGAATGCAAACAGGTCAAGAAAGTGACACTAAATCGGGGGAAAAATATGGCTGAGAGGATTAAACTTGTGAACGAAGGAACACAGGCTGAAAATCCCGTGTCAGGCGAAGCAGCTCTAAACCACGGACGGTTTTACGCTATGCGAGCCATGTCGAGGGAATCTTCGATTTTCTAGAGGTCTCCCCAAGTCTCCGAAGAGCTTTACCCTCGAAGCCCTGCCAAACTACGGCCACTCAGACGGCTCTTGACGCTAATTTGCCCTGGAACCATAGCACGGGGTAATGGCGGGTGGCGGATCTGTTCTGAACCTTCCTAAGGGCAAAGGTCGTACAGCGACTGAAGAGAAGGCTGCAAAATAAAGGTATTTTTTCGCCCAGTTCTTTCTGTGAAGCAGGTGGTACTTACCGACTGATGTTAAGCATAAAAAATACGTTTGTTCACCCACTGAGAATTGTGTACTTTATATCTAAATCGGTGCCTGACATAAACTACACAGTGAAATGGAAGAAACGCCTTCAAGATGCTTATTCTTGTATGGCATGTTACACCAATAACCGTGTCTCCTGTCACAACAGTATCTATTACTTTGTGAAATTGTTTTTTTTCCTTATTATGAATGTTCTCTACTGGAAACCTTCCCGAATTTTAAATTTAGTGGCGCAGAGTACCGTTGTTGTCCTTTATAGCGACGCTTTGCACTGCTGGGTCGGAGATTTTCTCCGCTCAGGGACTGGGTGTTATGTTGCCCTAATCATCAACATTTCATCCCCATCGACGCGCAAGTCGCCGAAGTGGCGTCAAATCGAAAGACTTGCACCCGGCGAACGGTCTACCCGACGGGAGACCCTAATCACACGACATTTATCATTTACATTTAACAACACATACCTTGTAGCAACATCCTAAACTCACAGCAACCCGCCACACCTCAATTAATGCATTACAACGGCTCTTAAAATTTTAGCGCTTCTGGTGTACAATAAAAAAAAGCAAATACAGTCTCACTGTTTAATACCTCTTTAATTTCTACCGGAGAACTATAGACAGACATAACGAAAATACACAAAAAAACCTTCCGTGGGCACACAACAGATGATTTTGTATTGTTATTTATGGTAACGTCATCTGACAGCGGAAACAAAAAGTCTGCAAACACGTTCCTCACCGCAATGCTTATATAAGACGTAGTTCCCTTACTGTTTTCAATCACGAGTAATGCTTCCTCACCTCAACATGTTCAGTTTTCGGTCCTCTTTTTTGGGTTATGAGTACTCTGAATGGTTTGATCCGGTGTGCTACCCACTGTCGGTCTTCTAGTACAGTTTTCGCCCTCTACTGTTCTCTCTGCTACCATTGAAATAATTTCCTGGTGTCTTATCACATCTCCTATCCTACTGTCTCTTCTTCTTGTCAGTGCTCTATTCTCGCCGATTCTGACATAGAGCCTTCCCACTTCTTCTATCAGTTCACCTAGTTTTCAGCATCTTTCTATAGCCCTACGTAGCAGCGATTCTCTTCTTCCCCCCCCCCCCCCCCTCCCAATCTGTGCTTCACTGCCGTACAATACTGTGTTCCAGATGCACAGTCTCTGAAATTTCTTCTTCGGATTACTGTCTGTATAGTTTTTTTCGGAAAACCTATTGGACATGCTATTCTTGTGAAAATACTGGAAAAGTGCTCATTGTGACTGGACGTATAAACTTCCTAGCTCTGTAATTTTTTTTCTTCTATTGAAATTTGGCACTGAGGTAAGTAGCCATTAAGGTAGTTCAATTCTTTTTCCTTCCAAGAAACATCCATTATGTACTTACACATACGTTGTTGTTTCTGTTAGCATTTCAGCAACCACTATGGATAGACATACAGTAACAACAATAAATCCCCCCCCCCCTCCTGCCCTTACATAAAGGTGACAAACCTGTCAGTGTTGTGGGCGGCAACGACTCTAGAGACTACGGGTGCTGGCTGTGTCAAAATATTGTCTGTATCGGTACTAGCATGGAATGAGTGACATCGACCGCTGCAGAGATCGACATCCATGCCATACGGTCGGCTTGTATCAACACATGCTTGCATTTCATCGATCTTAAGTTTTATCCAAGTACTTAACGCTATCACGAAATTTTTCGGACCTTGCATTGTTCCCACCCTATGTTCACTGTCTGCGCCGTATTTTAGCTAAATTTACTTATATTTTCCCAGATTGTCTCGTCTAACTATTTGTAATATTCATGTTTGTTCTGTCTTACACCTTATCTAACAATTCGTAGCTCGGTTAAAAAACTTCAATCACATCTATGAGAAAGGGGCCTCTATTTTTTGTCTCGACATCCAGATGAAGGTTTCCTGAGATTTCCTACAGTCACTTACGGTAAATTCTGGGCTGGTTCCTTTGATATCTCTCCTCGACCTAAGCTTGCGCCACATTTCTAACGGCTTGTCCTTTAGGAAAATAAAACTCTAATACTCCTTTCTGCCCTTAAGCCGCAAGCCGTGAGCGCCTAGTGGGTGTTTACATTCATAAGGCACTTAGTGCTTGTATACTCCATTTACATCTACAGCTACATCTAAATCCGCATGGATGCTCTGCAAATCACACTTAAGTGGCTGGCAGAAGGTTCATCGAACCGCCTTCTCAATAATTCTCTATTACTCCAATGTCTATCTTACCCTGTGAGCTCTGATACCTCTTACTTTATTCTGTACCTTATACTACTGCCTTTTTTCCGCCAGCTTGTTGGTGTAGGGTAGAGTTTCAGTGTTTCTATAATTAGTCCCGAGTGATAATGCGAAATTTTTTCTCAGCACGATAACACCAGTTGTATGGTATCGTAAGATTTTGCGGCGTATTTCGCATTTTTTCCGTCTTTGTGTAGCGCTATGCACATAGTTGTGTAATTTGGCCTGATATTTCTGATTAATTACGTAATTAGGATCGATTTTTGAGTCAGTTTCCCAGCCAAAATAAGTGCACTAATCTAACCTTCCTCTCCCGCTTGTGGACAGTTTCCATGTGTCAGGAGGTGCACTTGGGCCTTCCATCCAGTAGAATCAGCGTTCGAGTCCCAGAAAGGGCACCGCCATTTTAAATTTCCCATCAATTCCAAGCGCCTACCGTGATTTAATTGCGTTAGTTGGGTACATTTGGGCTTCTGCCCAGGAGGACCAAGGTTCGAGTCCCAAAAAGGGTGTTGCCAATTTTTAATTTCTTGCCAATTCACAGGTGGGGGCGAAGGGGAGGGGTTTGGGAAGTCAGCACGCCCCTGGAACAAAGAAATTCCCGCCAAAATTCTTAATTCCCGCCAGAATTCGAAATTACTGCCAATGTTCAATGTGTGTGAAATCTTATGGGACTTACCTGCTAAGGTCATCAGTCCCTAAGCTTACACACTACTTAACCTAAATTATGCTAAGGACAAACACACACAACCCTGCCCGAGGGAGGACTCAAACCTCTGCCGGGACCAGCCGCACAGTCCATGACTGCAGCGCCCTAGACCGCACGGCTAATCCCGCGCGGCTTCCTTCCAATAGGGTAGGTTTTGGGGTAGGGGTAGGATGGGGGTGAGGGGAGGGGGATCAGGAGGCTGGGGCACACGTGCAGCTGAGAAAAACACGTGACATCATCCAGGGGTGGCGGTGGGCCTGGTTGGGGCATTGGTGGGCGGTGGTGGGGTTAGTTGATCAATTTAATTAACTTGCATATACATTTGATATCAAAATTGCACCGAGCACCCCACTATCCTACTACTCACCTTCCCCACAACATTTTTTATGTGTTCCTTCCAATTTAAGTTGTTCGTAATTGTAATTCCTAGGAATTTAGTTGAACTTACAACCTTTAGATTTGACTGATTTATCGTGTCACCGAAGTTTGACGGATTTCTTTTAGCACTCATGGGGATGACCTTACACTTTTCATTATTTAGGGTCAACTGCCAATTTTCAAACCATACAGATACCGTTTCTAAATCGTTTTGCAATTTGATTTAATCTTTGGATGACTTTACTAGATGATAAAAGACAGCATCCTCTGCAAGCAACCTAAGACGGCACCTCAGATTGTCTCCTAAATCGTTTATGTAGATGAGGAACAGCAGAGGGCCTATAACACTCCTTGGGGAACGCCAGAAGTCACTTCTATTTTACTCGATGAATTTCCATCAGTTACTACGAACTGTGACCTCTCTGACAGGGAATCAGGAATCCCGTCACATAACTGAGACGATATTGCATAAGCACGCAATTTGATTACAAGCCGTCTGTGAAGTACAGTGTCAAAAGCCGTCTGGAAATCTAGAAATACGAAATTAGTTTGAAATCCGTTGTCAATGGCCCTCAACACTTCGTGTGAGTAAAGAGCTAGTTGTTCACAAGAAGGATATTTCCTAAATCCTTGTTGCTGTGTGTCAATAGACCGTTCTCTTCGCGGTAATTCATGATGTTCGAACACAATGTATGTTCAAAAATCCTACTCCACATCGGTGTTAACGATATAGGCCAGTCATTTAGTGGATTGTTCCTATTGCCTCTATTGAATATTGGTGTGACCTCTGGAACTTTCCAGTTTTGAGTACGGATATTTCGTTGATCGAGCGGCTGTATATGATTGCTACGTATGGAGCTATAGCATCAGCATACTGTGAAGGGAACGTAATTAGTATACAGTCTGGTAAGAAGACTTCCCTTTATTAAACGATGTAAGTTGCTTCAGTACTTCGAGGATATCTACTTCTAAGCTACTCTCTTTGGCAACTGTTCTTGATTCGTATTCTGGAATATTTTTCTCGTCTTCTTTGGTGAAGGAATTTCGGAACGCATTATCGACAACAGCCATTTTAGAGACAATGTTGATAATGACCACAAAATAATCGTAGATCTAATATCCTTGTTATATCAGCAGGAGCAAGTATTACTTACCAATAATTCCTCCCAATTAACACAATGCATAGTCTTATATCCTGCAGTGGAAAGTAATTGTGAAGTTAAGTATGTATCGAGCGTAAGCCAGAGGAGATATAGGGTGACAATTATTGAACTACACGAAATACAATCATAACTTCTGAACGGTTTGCGTTAGGACATTCAAACTGCATGACTGGCCGCGGGGCATGATTGGAATTAGTATACGCTCTATTGATTGGTTTTGCAACGAAACCCACTTTCAATTGAATGGGTTCGTCAATAAGCAAAATTGGCGCATTTGGGGGGACTGAGAATCCACATTTCGCAATCGAGAAGTCTCTTCACCCTTGACGGTGACTGTGTGGTGTGCATTGTCCAGTCACGGAATAATCGTTGAGATAATTCTTGATGGAACGGTGATTACCGAATGGTTTGTGAAAGTTCTGGAAGATGATTTCATCATCATTATCCAAAGTGGCCCTGATTTCGACAATATGTGGTTCATGCAAGAGGAGCTCAATCCCATGAAGCAGGAGAGTGTTTGATGTCCTGGAGGAGCACTTTGGTTCTGGGGTACCCAGATTCCACTGGCATGGGCCTCGATTGGCCGCCATATTCTCCGGTTCTGAACACATGCGACTCCTTTCTGTGGGGCTATAAAAAGACGAGTTGTGCAGCAGTAACCCCAAACCGTTGCCGAGCTGAAAACAGCCATTCAGGAGGTCATCGACAGCATCGATGTTCCGCCACTTCAGCGGATCATGCAGAATTTCGCTATTCGTCTGCTCCACGTCATCGCCAATGATGGCAGCCACATCTAACGTGTCATAATATCTCTAACGACGTATACATTTTGAATAAAGTGTGTGCACGCCGTAGTTTGTAAATAATTTACGTTTTTTCGTATAGTTCAATAATTATCACCTGTAGATGAGTTTTGCCATATGACAGAAAAATGTATTTTCTGAAGAATTTAAGTAAAATTACCTGATAAACCAGTAATAATGTTCAGTAACTGTTGTGTAACTATTTCCACGGTGGTAACGATGCACAAACACTTGCTGCATGTGTCATATGTCTTTAACATGGCTTCCACGTCTTTTCTGTGAAACCTCAACAACTCATGGTTTTATAGCGATATTTTGAAGATCCCTTTCTTGTTTCAAATGTTCAAGTGGCTCTAAGCACTATGGGACTTAACATCTGAGGTCATCAGTCCCATAGACTTACAACTACTTAAACCTAACTAACCTAAGGACATCACACACATCCATGCCCGAGGCAGAATTCGAACCTGCGACCGTAGCAGCAGCGCGGTTCCGGACTGAAGCGCCTAGAACCGCTCGGCCACAGCGGCCGGCCCTTTCTCGGTGTCGAACGATATGTCGATATACTGCTCTTATTGTAAGCTGTTGAGGTTTTTCGGAATTTATTTACTTGGTCTGCGGTCTTTACATCTCCTTGGTCAACATTCGTTTTAACATCATTTTAAAGCATATAAAATATTCTGCACTATTTGTATCCATACGACTCAAAAAACCTTTTGTACCATCTCAGTACCAACGAAAGAGTGTCTGATTAAATTTAAAAGGGCGCAGGGAACAAAAGAAATCTATTAAAAATTCTGCTCATGTTGTTGTTGTCTTCAGTCCGAAGAACGGTTTGGTGCTGCTCTCCACGCTACTCTATTCTGTGCAAGCCTCTTCATCTCCGAGTAACTACTGCAAGCTACATTTTTCTGAATCTGCCAACGGTATTCATCTCTTCGTCTCCCTCTGTGATTTTTCTGTATGATCTTTACCCCCGCCCCCCAACATACTTCCAATATTAAACTGGTGATCCCTTGATGTCTCAGAATGTGTCGTATCCCTTCTTTTAGTCAAGTTGTGCCACAAGTTTCTTGTCTCTCTAATTCTATTCAGTATTTCCTTATTAGTTACGTGATCGATACAGCTGATCTTCAGCATTCTAAGGTAGTACCACATTTCGAAAGCTTCTATTCTCTTTTTATCTAATCCGTTCGTCGTCCATGTTTCACTTCCATACAATGCTACACGCCAGGCAAATATCTTCATAAAAGACTTACTAACACTTTAATCAATATTCAGTGTTAACAAATTTCTCTTCTTCATAAATGCTTTTCGCGCCAGGTGCCGGTCTACATTTTATATCCTCTCTACTTCGGCCATCATCAGTGATTTTGCTGCCCAGGTAGCAAAACTCACTTGCTGCTTTAGGTGTCTTGTTTCCTAATCTGATTCCCTTAGTATCACCGGATTTAATTCGACTACATTACATTATCTTTGTTTTGCTTTTTTTTTAATGTTCATCTCATATCCTCCTTTCAAGATATTGTCCATTCCGCCTAACTGCTCTTCCAAGTCCTTTGCTTTCTCTGACAGATTTACATCGGCAAACTCCAAAGTTTTTATTTCTTCTCCCTGGACTTTAATTCCTATTCCAAATTTTTCTTTGGTTTCCTTTACTGGTTGTTCATTGTACATATTGAATAATAAAAAATGGTTCAAATGGCTCTGAGCACTATGGGACTTAACTGCTGTGGTCATCAGTCCCCTAGAACTTAGAACTACTTAAACCTAACTAACCTAAGGACATCACACACATCCATGCCCGAAGCAGGATTCGAACCTGCGACCGTAGCGGTCGCGCGGTTCCAGACTGTAGCGCCCAGAACCGCTCGGCCACTCTGGCCGGCTATTGAATAACATCTGGGATATACTGCAAATCGTGTCTCATTTCCTTGTCAATCACTGTCTCCCTTTTATGCCCCTCGTCTCTTATAAGTGCCGTCTGGTTTCCGTATAGGTTCTAAATAGCCTTTCTATCCTTGTATTTTACTTCTGATAGCTTCAGAATTTCAAAGAGAGTATTCCAGTCAACATTGCAAAAGCTTTCTCTAAGTCAACAAATGCTGGTAATGTAGGTTTGTCTTTCCTTAACCTATTTTCTAAGATAAATCTTAGAGTCAGTATTGCCTCGCGTGTTCCTACTTTTCTCCGAAATCCAAACATCTTTCCCGAGATCGACTTCTACCATTTTTTCCATTCTTCTATAAAGAATTTGCGTCAGTATTTTGTAAACATGAGCTATTGAACTGATAGTTCGATATTTTTCACACATGTCAGCAACTTCTTTCTTTGGAATTGGAATTGTCTTATGCATCTGACAAACGAGATGGAAGAGTTTTGAAATGGGTAACCCCCCAATTGTCTAATACATCTGACAAATGGGATGGTCGAGCTTTGACATGGATGACCCTCCCAAGGCTATCATTAGTTCTGACGGAATGTCGTGTACTCTCAGGACCTCGTGCTGACTTACGTCTTTCAGCGCTCTATCAAATTCTCGTAGTATCATATCTCCCATCGCATCTTCATCTATGTCCACTTCTCTTTCTGCAATATTGCCTTTAAGTTTATCTCCCATATATATACACTCTATATACTCCTCCCACCTTTCAGCTTTCCGGTTTTCCATCTGAGCTCTTGATATTTACACCGTTACAATGAAATGAACACCCTTAGCTGCTTACAGGCGTTGACATACGTCAACGGGGACAGATGAAAATGTGTGCCCCGACCGGGACTCGAACCCGGGATCTCCTGCTTACATGGCAGACGCTCTATGCATCTGAGCCACCGAGGACACAGAGGACAGCGTGACTGCAGGGATTTATCGCTGGCGAATGCACAAACAGTGCCCGAACTCTTACGGGAATCGGCAATGCGCCGCGAGTAATGAGTATAATGGGCGGGGGCTCTACGAATGTAGTGCGGGACAATACGTTGAGAATGTGGCTTTCGCGGGAGGCGTGCCAGTGACAAATTCCTGCAGTCGCACTGTCCTCTGTGTCCTCGGTGGCTCAGATGGATAGCCGGCACGGTAACTCAGCGTGTTCGGTCAGAGGGTTAGTTGCCCTCTGTAATAAAAAAACTCAGCTAATGGATCAACTACGAACTTAAACGGGTGTCTTGCGACGTCCGCACCGAGCAGATACAACGAACGAAAGCGAACAAAATGAGACTAAAAAAAAAAAAAAATGGATAGAGCGTCTGCCATGTAAGCAGGAAATCCCGGGTTCGAGTCCCGGTCGGGGCACACATTTTCATCAGTCCCCCGTTGACGTATGTTAACTCCTGTAAGCAGCTAAGGGTGTTCATTTCATTAGAAACGAGCTGTCCGAAAGAATAGATACCTTTTTACTTTACTTTACACGTGGCTAAGGCCTTATCGACCATACACCTGCTCTACGAGCCTCTTCCAATTATTTCTATCCAGGGAAATTGTTGTCCAATCAGAGTTGATGCCCATCCTAGCTGCATCTTCCCGGATATTCTCCATCCACCTAATTCGAGGTCTTCCTCTTCTTCTCTTTCCTTCTAATTTCTTAGTGGATGCTATTTTGGGTAGTCTGTTCTCCGGCATCCTTGCTACATGACCAGCCCAGTTCAGTCTTCTCTTCTTTAACATTTCCACAATGGTACTATGTTTGTACAGCTCCCGTAGTTCTTCATTTTTCCTTATCCTCCACTCCATGAAATTTTCATCGAAGATTGGTCCAAATATTTTTCTTAGTATTTTTCTTTCAAATATCAACAGTTTTTCTTCATCTTTTTTCCTGAATGTAATAGCTTCACATCCATATAATGCTACTGGTACAATAGTTGACTGATAAAAACGGATTTTGAATTCAGTACTAAGTGATCTCATCCTTAAAATTTTGATACAGCTGTAAAAAGTTCTATTAGCTGCTGCTAGACGGGCGTCTATTTCTATTTCTGCTCTATTGTCTCTGCTAAAAAGACTCCCTAAGTACTTGAAGTGGTCAACTGCCTTGAACGTGAGACCATTTACGGTCAGTGGTGTATTCTTTTGGAGTTTTTTACTTATGACTAGATGTTCTGTCTTTTCTTCATTCACATGAAGTCCAGCTTTCTCAGCTATTTTGTAATAATTTTGCATCATCCTGATTAATTCAGCTTTTGAAGTGCTTATTAAGGCTACATCATCTGCATAAGCAAGTCTAGTAATGTTCTGTCCCTGCAGTTGGATCCCTTGTGGATTAGTTTTGGTGAATTCTCTATCAATCTTCTCTAAGATAATATTAAATAGAATAGGTGAGATGGCATCCCCTTGTCTCAGTCCAGTGTACACCTTAAAATTTTCAGTCTCTCCTGCAGGTGTCTTAACTTTGCATATGGTTTCTTCCAAACACATTTTAACTAATTTGAATTATTTTAATGGTATTTCAAATTCCTTCATGGTGTTTAAGAGTGTCTGTCGGTGTATGCTATCATAGGCCTTCTTGAAGTCTATAAATATAATATGGATATCTACATTAAATTCCCATGCCTTCTCATTTATTTGTCTCAATGTGAATAAGTGATCCAAAGTGGATCTGTTAGTGCGGAAACCACATTGGTAGTCCCCAATCAGTTCTTCGGTTATGGGAATCAGTCTGTGTAGTATACACATCGACAAAATTTTATACGTGACATCGAGTAGGGCAATTCCTCTGTAGTTATCACAGACAAGGGGATCATTCTTCTTAAAGAAGGGGCATATAATTGCAGTTTTCCAATCGGCCGGTATGTTTTATGTCTCCCAAATTGTTTCAATTAAGGAATGTAGTTCTATTTCCAATTGTGGTCCTCCATTTTTTAAAAGCTCAGCATATACCTGGTCTTCCCCACAGGCCTTGTTGTTCTTTAATTTCTTTATTGTTTGTCTTATTTCATTTACTGATGGTGTGTTGACTTGTATATCAACTGTATCTGGTACTTCAAATGCAAAGTAATATTGTGGATCATTGCAGTTGAGCAGCTGTGTAAAGTATGTCTTCCATGTTTCTTGTATGTCATTCTTGTTTGTAAGTATTTTCCCATTATGGTCCTTTATAAACTGTTCCCTTTTAGTGAATTTTCCCAAGGACTTTTTTATATTCTGGTACATCTGCCTTGCTCTGTGATGCTTGAAATCATCCTCCGCTTCTCTTACCATGTTGTTGTAGAGTTTTCTCTTCTCTTGTCTTAGAGTTCGTTGTGTTTCCTTGCGGATTTTATAGTATCTCTCCCTTAGTGTAATATTGTCCATGTCTTGTAACCATGCCTTCCTCGCATTTTGCCTCTCCAGTACTCTTTCTTGGCACTTTATATTAAACCAGATTTTGTTAGTTCGTTTTCTTTTACCTATAGTTTTGGAAGCTACATCTTGAATACTGTTTCTGAGGTGTCTCCATCTACTTTCCACGTCTTGCTGGTCACTATGTGTCAGTCTAGATTCCGATAGGTTAATTTCTATTTCTTTCCTAAAGTTTTCTTTTATTTTTTCTTCTGCCAGATTTTCTACATCGTACCTTTTAATTTCAACCCTATTTGTACTTTGTTTCTTTTTTAGCTTTATTTTCATTTGAGCTATGATTAACATATGGTCTGTCTCACCATCTGCTCCCCTAAAAGTTCTAACGTCTTTAATACTGTTTTGAAATCGTCTTTGGATGGCGACATGGTCAATCTGGTTCACTACTTTTCCATCTGGTGATATCCATGTCCCTAAATGAATGCGTTTGTGTTGGAATTTTGTGCTGCTTAATGTGAGACCATTTGCCATTGCAAAGTTTATGAGTCGCACACCATTCTCTGAACTTTCATTATGTAAGCTGTAATTCCCAATGGTTGGTTTGTAGATTTCTTCTTTTCCTACTTTGGCATTAAAGTCTCCTAACACTATTGTTACGTTATGTCTACTTATTGAATTATATGTCTGTTCCAGTTGACTATAAAATTCTTGCCGGCCGAAGTGGCCGTGCGGTTAAAGGCGCTGCAGTCTGGAACCGCAAGACCGCTACGGTCGCAGGTTCGAATCCTGCCTCGGGCATGGATGTTTGTGATGTCCTTAGGTTAGTTAGGTTTAACTAGTTCTAAGTTCAAGGGGACTAATGACCTCAGCAGTTGAGTCCCATAGTGCTCAGAGCCATTTGAACCATTTTTTTATAAAATTCTTCTTTCACGTCATCTTCCTTATCTTCTGTGGGTGCATGAACATTTATAAATGTAATATCAAACCACTGAGCCTGAACTGTAATGTGTGATATTCGGTTATTAATTGATTTGAATTCCTTTATTGTGTCAATTGCTGTTTTATGAATGTAAAAGCCCGTTCCAAATTCATGGCGCTGACCGCAGTCTCCATACATTATTGTCCCGTCTCCTATTTTCATTGATCCCGTTCCCTGCCATCTTATTTCTTGGAGCGCTACCAGTTGTACCTTGTATTTTCCTAGTTCGTTTATTAGTATTTGTGCGCTTCCTGGGCGGTATAAACTTCTGACATTCCACGAACCAAAAGAGAAATCCTTGTAACTTTGCCAATTTCTGTTCCAGTAAATTCTGTCCTGTTTCCGAGGCATACCTTGAGTGTCCTGACCGGCCATTGTTTTACATGAGTGGGTTGGTAGCCCTCTGCACAACCCCCAACCTGGAGGACCAGGAGTCTTGATTTTGGGGTACTCAACCCCTAGGGATTTGCCTTCACCATGGCTAACGAGTCTTCCCTACCCGTGCTAGTTTTGGTCCACCCCGGGTATTTTATTTCCCCGGTACCCCCCATATCTGGAGAGCATTCCCCAATCCGCCACCCGGGGAGGCGCCCGATGGGGGACTAGCAACCCCACACGGGAAGAATTGATACCATCTTAGTAAATTTACACCTTTGCTTCTCTTTTCCCCAAAGGCCTCTTTAATTTTCCTGTAGGCGGCATCTATATTGCCACTATTGAAATATGCCTCTAAATCTTTACATTTGCCCTCTAGCCATTCCTGTTTAGTTATTTTGTAATTGCTGTGAATCTTATTTTTTAAACACCGAACTTCACTAATTCCCATATATCTATCTTTAACCTATCCATTTCTCTTTTTAAGTTTTCTAATTTACCTGCACGATTAAGGGATCTCACGTTCCACGGTCTGATCAGTAGAACGTCAGTTTTGTTTCTCCTGATAACAACGTCGTCCTGAGTAGCTCTCCCCCCCCCCCCCCCCACCTCCTTGCTCCCGGAGACCGACGCGAATGGGGGACTATTTTACCTGCGGAATATTTTACCCAAGAGGATGCCATCATCATTTAACCATACAGTAGAGCTGCATGCCCTTGGGAAAAATTACAGCTGTAGTTTCTCCTAGCTTTTAGCCGTTCACAGTACCAGCACAGCAAGACCGTTTTGGCTGATATTATTATAAGGCCAGACTGTTGCCCCTACAACTACTGAAAAATCTGCTGTCCCTCTTCAGGAACCACACGTTTGTCTGGCCTCTCAGCAGATACCCCTCCGTTGTTGTAGTACGTGCGGTACAGCTATCTGTATCACCGAGGTACGCAAGCCACCCCACCGATGGCAAGATCCATGGTTCAAGGGTCATATTCGTCTGTTACTCGATATATATTCCGTTACAATTTCACTAATTGCATTTAAGAAAGCCGTATTCTATCTCTTTCAGGTGCAATTCCCTTCGCAGTGAAATTTCGTAGGTAACAAGTACAGCTCAGATGATGAAACTGAGATTTCAACGGAAGGAAAGAAGGAAAATTAGAGTTTAATGCCCCGTCGACAGAGCTGTCATTAGAGGCGGAGTAGAAGCTTAGATTACGAAAAGATGGCGAAGGAAGTCGGCCGTGGCATTTTGAAAGAAAACATCGCGACACGTGAGTTCAAAACACACTGATGAAGTAAAAACGCTATTGAAGAGATAGTAGAAGGAGATTTTCCTCTTTAGGCCCACTACATTTTAAAAACATTTTAGAACGTGAAAGGAAATTAAGGAGGTGGTACCTGAATACGATACTGATGAGGGAAAGCGACTGCTTTATGTTTCATGTAATCTTTTTCCTTATATTTGAACAAAAATTGTTGTAGCAGGGTAGATTAGGGTAAACACTTATTCATGACAAAAGGCCAAATTGCATTTCTTTCGCATCAATTGTATTTGTTAGTGTTAGCCTTAAACGCTATCGATTTGGAACCCAGATCCCATTAAAACTAACACCAATAAACAGAGATGAAGGAAAATAAATAAAATTAGTTTTTTCGAGAATATTGAGTCATCTTTGATAAACTGGGATGATGCTCCTTCTCTGATGGTCTCCAAGTTTGTGAGACTTAACGTCTCTACGAAAAAATGAAACAGCTTTACAAAATTTTGTAGAAACATTCCACATATCTTGTAGCTCACTTAATACAGACTTACGCCTCTAATCGCTACTTGGTACGTATGACACTGCGATGCATAACTGAGACGGCCGTTAGTTGAGTATTTATTCACAAAAATGTCCGTCCGCAGCTCGTGGTCGTGCGGTAGCGTTCTCGCTTCCCACGCCCGGGTTCCCGGGTTCGATTCTCGGCGGGGTCAGGGATTTTCTCTGCCTCGTGATGACTGGGTGTTGTGTGATGTCCTTAGGTTAGTTAGGTTTAAGTAGTTCTAAGTTCTAGGGGACTGATGACCATTGATGTTAAGTCCCATAGTGCTCAGTGCCACAAAAATGTCCTGCTGAATGTCCGTTTTACTGAAGTTTTCGTCATTTGTATTCGTTTCGGAAAATGTTGGATTTTCAGTTCCTTAAATGTGTATAATTCATGAATAAACTGTTCCGCTCACAGTATAAGTAATTGATGTTGTTCTGTAGTACGTAAATTTTAGATTTTTTTTTTTTTTTGCATTTTTCGTTATTTCTGAGAGAGAATTCGCGCTTAATTCTAGAGCTTATACTGATTTAAATTTTTAACATTCTCGTCGGATGTTCGTGTCCCGTGTGTGTTTTTCGCCTGATCCAACTTACAGCCTCTAGCGACAGGCCGTTTTTCACCGCCTACGTGATATACATATACACGTACGTGTGTGTGTATGTGTGTACGCGCACGTGCATCTGTGCGGGAGTGCGCGCGACAAGCCCTCAGGGTAAGATAAATTACCCAAAACGCTACGCAGAACGTGCGGCGCTAGGGATAAGCATTGTTAGGGGGTTGTGGGTAAGAGAGGTGGGAAATGTGAAAGAGGAAAGGAGAGAGAGAGAGAGAAGGACGCCGAGAAACTCACAGTCCGCAAAGCAGCGAAATTCTTTAGACAAATACGTCTCGCCACTCGATTACACGCCGTCCTCTGTGACATTTCAACGCTCTTTTTTTCAAGAAAAAGAGACGACATAACCTCGAAAATAAAGATATTTCCCTTATCCTGTCATGAGTTGATTTCTCCTACATTATTCGCTTCCGCCGCCGACGTGGCCGGAAGCGAAGGCGAACTCTGTGAAATGGATTTGTGGACACGGAACTCATTTGTTTGCTGATAGCGAAAAAAATGTCCTTGATTTTTGGCATTCCATTAATGAACGCTATTGTGCAGTTGTCCGCAATCCGAAATACAATTTTTCTCCGATTTCCTTTGTAGTATCTTCCTTAACCCACCATAGAGGCAGTGGGAAGTGGCGCAGTGGTTAGCACACTGGACTCGCACTCGCGAGGACGATGGTTGAAACCCGCGTCCAGCCATCCTGCTTTAGGTTTGCCGTGATTTCCCTAAATCGCTTCCGGCAAATGCCTGGATGGTTCCTTTGAAAGGGCACGGCCGACTTCCTTTCCTATCCTTACCTAACCCGATGGAACCCATGACCTCGCTGTTTCGTTCCCTTCCTCCAAATCAACCAACCAACCTACCACCCCAGAGCTGGGGTTTTCCTGCCATGAGGAGTTCATCACCACCTCTTCCACACTTGGGGCCGATACAGTCTCTCATCATCGGGATGTTCTTCTCCGGAAAACTATGCGTCGATAGTCTCATTGAGTCTGATGGCTTGCTGCTCTCTCCTCCTCGTGACGTCGGTTTCCTGCTCTTCTCGGTGATATTAATGTTAATTTAAAAATAATGAAATAGATAAATAAATAAATAAACCACTGAAGTTGACGGTTCCGACCCTGATGGTGGAAAAGTTTTCGTCAGCAGTTTTTGTCTGGGAAATGGAGAAGAAGTGATGGTGCCATCTTTCTGAATGGTATTCCTAGCACCGTTGTCTTGAATTATTTTCTAAATCCCTTCGCAGAGTGTTATTAAGTGATGCTGTTCATGGTGATTCGTTCGTCAGTTGGGGGCTTTAACATTAGGAGGACAGGCATTAGCGAACTACCTGGATCGACCGCTGTCGCTCATTTTGACCAGTGATGTTCATCATTCTTTCTTTCAGTTTTGCTTGTTAATTAATTCAGTACGGTGTCTTTAAATGTCACCATTATGTTATGCTTACCCTAAAAATGTGTTATGCTTTAATTTTTCTATAGAAACCATATTTAATTAAAGAAAAAATGATCTAAGTAAAGAATACATCGTAAATAAAATATTAATGGATACTGAACTTACAACATACTATTATAAAATAATATTTGTATTTATGCGACTTGTTATCAATGAAATCCATAAACATGTTGTACATACATATTTATTAGGAAATTGAAAAAATGGAAATAAATTGCTGTGGGAATTATGAGAAATCAAGTTTTTTTTCTATAATTTTTTGAATCGAAGCCACCATCTTTATGAAAACACTTTGCACACACATACAGAACGCTTCCAACAAATGGATCACACACGAATTTCTTGCACTGCACACACAGATTTTTAGTTTCTTTTGATCGTTTGTATCCTCCTATCTGTCATGTCTCCCGTACTAGTACCTTACATATTTCAGTTGTCGCAATGAATGTATGAGCAAACTCTTTCCTCGATCGTATGTACGCAGAGGAGAGTTATTCTGCTTATGTGAAAAGAAGCATTTGCTAGGTAAGTTTTTCTCCCGTTGTCTCTCTGTTAAGGATACATTCGTTGATTTCAGCAAAAACGTGCATAGACTGTCTGCAGCTGCCAAACATGACTGTGTACAGGCGAGACATTTTATCCAGAAAATGAACTCCAAATTTTGTGCAATTGTAGAAGCTCATCTGAACGAAAATATCGAGACACCATAATAATGAGGAGCATAAACTTATGCAAAGCACAACAATGCATTGATAGAGAACAGCAACTGTTGGACCAGTGTTCCTCCAAATAAAGTAAATGGAAAGAAGAAGAGGAAACGAGATCGCAACAGTTAAATAAAATAATCTAAGTGGTTGTAAAAATCCGTTACTGCAAATTTAGAGACGTGAAACGCAAAAACATCACACCAGTCAAAATTAACGGCTGTGTTCCTGCAACATAAAAATGTTTATAATTCGCTAGATGTCAGTGTTTCACAGAAATTTTAAACCACTAAAGTATATCAAAAGTCACGAAATAGAAGCCCCATAAATTGAAATGTATGCTTTTATTAAACGTTAAACAACACTTAGAGGATAGATTGACCTTTATGGTCTTTCTATGGTTAAGCGGCACGATAGATTTTGTGTAGGCTGTGTACCGGCCTCCTGCTTAATCCAGTACACCCCCCACATCACCATACAAGACAAACAGGGCGCTCCACTATAAACATACACATACATATACTCATCAATACACTTAAGACACAACTCTTAGGGACAACGTGTAAAGAGACTTTACTCGTGGAATAAGAAACCATATTCCGATTACGCGGCTGAACCTACCCACTGGTGTTTCCCAGCCAATAATGCTATAAGACGTCTGCTTTTCTTTTGCACTGAAGAGCCAAGGAAACTGGTACCCCTGCCTAATATCGTGTAGGACCTTCGCGACCACGCAGAGCTGTCGCAACACGACGTGCCATGGACTCGCCTAATATCTGAAGTAGTGCTGGAGGGAATTGACACCATGAATCCTACAAGGCCGTCCATAAATCCGTAAGAGTACGAGGGCTTGGAGATCCCTTCTGAACAGCACTTTCCAAGGCACCCAGATATGCTCAATAATGTTCATGTCTGAGGTGTCTGGTGGCCAGCGGAAGTGTTTAAACTCAGAACGTTCCTGGAGCCACTCTGTAGCAATTCTGGACGTGTGGGATCTCGCATTGTCCTGCTGGAATTGCCCAAGTCCGTTGGAATGCACAATGGATATGAATGGATGCAGGTGATCAGACGGGATGCTTACGTACGTGTCACCTGTCAGAGTCGTATCTAGACGTATCAGGGGTTCCATATCGCTCCAACTGCACATGCCCCACACCATTACGGGTCTTCCACCAGCCTGCTGACATGCAGGGTCAGTGGATTCATGAGGTTGAGCTGTACACGTCCATTCGTTCGCTACAATTTGAAACGCGACTCGTCCTACCAGGTAATATGTTTCCAGCTATCAACAGTCCAGTGCTGGTGTTGACGAGCCGAGACGAGGCGTAAAGCTTCGTGTCGTGCAGTCATCAAGGGTACACGAGTGGCCCGTCTGCTCCGAAAGCCCATATCGATGATGTTTCATTGAATGGTTCTAACGCTGGTACTTGTTGATGGTCCAGAAAATTGCGGAAGGGTTGCCCTTCTGTCACGTTGAACGATTTTCAGTCGTCATTGGTCCCGTTCTTGCAGGATTTTTTTCCGGCCGCAGTGGATGTCTGAGATTTGATGTTTTACTGGATTCCTGATACTCACGGTACACTCGTGAAATGGTCGTACGGGAAAATCCCCACTTCATCGCTACCTCGGAGATTCTGTGTCTCGTGCGCCGACTATAACAGAACGGTCAAACTCAATAAAATCTTGATAACCTGCCATTGTAGCAGCGGTTACCGATCTAATAACCGCGCCAGACACTTGTTGTCTCGTATAGGCGTTGCCGACGGCAGCACCGTATTCTGACTGTTTACACTGTATTTGAATATTTCTGCCTATACCAGTTTCTTCGACGTTTCAGTGTACGTTTCTGTCCGGTCGTTAAACAAAAATTTTAAAAAAATAGAGTGTATTTTGTAAACGAGGTATGGAAGGACTACAGCAGAAGGCAAAATGAAATCAGAAGTAATTTTACCTACAATAATGTGCGAAAGATTTAATAAGGCGAGTTCTCCAACCCATGCTAGTCTTCAACAAAACTAATAAAACTTGTAGTATGATGTAGGCGCTGGCAGGTAGTGCAAATTTCATTGAAATCATTCTAAACGTCTACGTTTGTATTTCGCTTGCCACCGTTTCAGTTGCGAATGCTTCGCGTGAAGAACGATCAACGGAAAGCTTCCGAGTGGGCTCGAATTTCTCTAATTATATGTTCATAGTCCCTTCGAGAGATAACAGTCAGTTCCACAAGATGGTGTACGCCATAATTTTAAATGTAACATCCGCAGTGACATGTGTGGTAGAGGTCTCGAATCTGTAATCAATGCGGTTTTATACAGAGTATAGATAAACAGCGTGAGAGTTGGATGTTTTGTTCTTTCGGTTCCAGTTTAGAATGAGTGCAAAATATCCGAAGCGTCACGAGGCAGTGTTCCTTGTAAATCATCCAAAGGAACCAAAGCTTTCATATGGAGCTGCTGCTGAAATTCTTAGAAGGTCAGAGATATTCGTTGCGATGTGGGTCAAAAGATACTTAGAGGTTGGAAACGTGGATGATTTACAGACTTACCAGAGATAAGGCTAACGTGGGCGACGTGGCTATTTGCACTTACTTACAGTCAGTTCAAACGCTGAAAAAATGTGCAGTGTTGTCAAAAATGCCTTCTGAGGTCCGTTAAGAACTGGGCACTTCAAGAGGATAATGATCCGAAACATCGCAACCGTCTCTGTGGCCACCCCTGCTACTGATAGTGTAATTGCATCGTCATTATTATAGTGATGCAGAACATCTGTATACCTTACATAGTTCACATTATTCTTGGGACAATGATGCTCCGTAAACCCATTTAACATGTTTGTTCCCCACAATGGAACCAAGAGTACATCCAGGAGCTGTGCCGGACGGCGCGGGGCTAGTCATGTTAGTTGCACAGTGAATGACGAAGTAGTTTTGGGATTTCATAACATGATGTCTCTGGCTACGTTTCCTTTATACATTAAGGCTTTTTGAAACTGATACTGTATTGATTTGTCCGTTTGTGAGTCTACTGGCTACCACTTTCCTCCCACATGAATGTATAACAAGAATTATTCAGCGCGCTGGCACGGTATGTAACTGTGAAGATCGCAATCCTCCACTCAGTCATTGTCCAGTTCCGATACTGCAAATATCACGATAAATGATTGCTGGAGCACCGTTTGGATCAGTTGCTTGTTTTTTTAAATTAACTTTTACTATTGTATTTGCTGTTTTAGAGCAGGTTTCGAAATTCAGCTGTGATTGTGGTCATTTGCCTTAAAATTTTAATTTGGCATTTGTATTTTAACAGTAAGCCTTAAAACCTTATTTACTGCCATTCCTGGCATCTGATGCCGTCTGCTGTGTTTGTGGTGACGAGCCTTTATTATTTCAATATCTGTAATTTGTAAGTTGTAGCGAGTTTTAAACAATTCTTAATTTATTGCCGTTCCTGGCGTGTAAGGCCTTCTGCCCAGATCACAGTGGATTGCTTTTAAAACATTATCTGTTGTATCTGTATTTAATGGTGATTTGCTAAATTGTAACTCACTGAAAACGCTATTATCTACACTGTTGTTTATTCCTTCATTAATAACGTGTGGTATTTTTTATTGATTGAGTCTCGAATTACTAGTTTAAAATAAATTGTGTGTAATTGTAAAAGGCAACCAATAGTAACTTACTACAGCCCCGTCCACAATCGTAACCGAATCCTGCCTTCCCTTGACTACCACCAGGTTTGAATGTTCTTTGTACGTGATGTTAAACTTAATTGCAGTCATCCCAGTATCTTTCTCCATCCCCACCCCAACACCCTGCTCCACTTTCCCAGTGTAACAGTGGGGGTTAGTTTTAACTTGCTTATTCTTGAATTGAGAACAACTGTGTGTGGTGAAATGAGAAGTTTAATGTCGCAATATTTCTCATCAAATTACAGCTTTTCACACAGTTTTCAACTCGGCAACGTAAAAGCAGCGCAATGGATAACGCATCTTGCCAACATCAAAAGTAAAATAAGTTTATACACAAAAATTTTAAATATTAATTCTCTGAAAGAACATTAATCTTAAGCACAATATTATGAAAGTTTAATTGGAAGTTTCTTTACATTAACCCTAAGCACAATAATATGAAAGTTTAATTAGACGTTTTTTACAAAATTGCTCCTACACATACGTTATGATGCTGGTCAGTACAACGAAAATCGTCCGATTCCGTTTCAAAGTTCGGTACTATTTACGATGACAATCAAGTCTACAGTGAATGGTTAGTCAAGTGACAAATTTGAGCGCAAGATTACCCAAGGCCGCTCGAGTTTACAGTGGACGCAAACTGAGAACCAACAAAGTTCACGCCTCTGCACGTGGTATTTACCTTAAGCTGCGACGTGCTGCTATCTGCAAGGCCACTCTCTCCCACTGAAATTCCTACAAAACTAATCTGGCCTTTGCTGAACTTTCCAGCAGAAACTTTCCCTATGTTTCTCGTTATGCGAGAAAACATGTATTCAGCCCTAGTCTTATTATGTGGCGATATACGCGCGCATGGTTGGAGCAGCATGCATACTATAGTGCCCTCTCAGTTCTCACAAGAACAATTAACTAATTTGGCTTGTTCGTTTCTCCACAGTTAGTGCTAAACGTACAGCTAATTTTAGCTGGAGTGCAGCCACTGTGAACGCAGTGTCCACACCAATTCCTTCTCAGCGTCGTAAGGAGCGTTAAGTGCTCTGTTCTGCACTTAACGCCACTTCAGAGAAGAGTCCACTCCACAAAATTTCTCTCTTGTCCAACTCATGGCAGAACTGCCTCCCTCCACTTGGAATCCTTTTTCACGTCACGGCTTTTTTCGACCAATAGGAGCATTCCTCTTATTTTGTAGAAACACCCTCTACCAATCGCGAAGTCCCTTCTATCAAACATCGTCGAAACTTCAGTAGCTTTCTCCTTCCTAGTGAGTTTCCGCCAATCAGACGTTTTGTGTCCATTCTAGACGCCTAAAGTATATTGATCTTTCTGTGTGTTGCACTCACTGGACGAAAATGCGTCACTTGCTTTTGTTCATCTCCCATTGGAATTTCGAAGCGCAGTTTTCTAAAGCTTCTTCTCTGTTCTTGTACCAATGCCCTCGCTACAGGTGGCCCTCCAGCTTGAATCACCTGGCCTGGGGTCGCTCTCCTCCTTCCTGCCACCCCTTTAAGTGGTTGCTGCCGTAACTCCCACAGCACGGTTTTGGAATGCCTTTGTGGTGTTGGCTTTTCAAAACTAAAAGCGACTCAACTCGTGTTCCCTGTTCTACCTTCTGCTCAAAGACATGCATTGTATAGGAATGGTGTGATAATTACCATCGATTGACTGTCATCCAAAAAAATGGTTCAAATGGCTCTGAGCACTATGGGACTCAACTGCTGTGGTCATAAGTCCCCTAGAACTTAGAACTATTTAAACCTAACTAACCTAAGGACAGCACGCAACACCCAGCCATCACGAGGCAGAGAAAATCCCTGACCCCGCCGGGAATCGAACCCGGGAACCCGGGCGTGGGAAGCGAGAACGCTACCGCACGACCACGAGATGCGGGCGACTGTCATCCCTTTTGCACTACATATTGATAGGAAAATGTTCTCATTATTGTCGATTTACATTAGGTGTCATCTTCACCTTCTCATTGCGATTTGTAAAGGTCTCATGTAAGGTGCGAATCTGACCATTTATTCTGCCACCTTACACTAGGATCCCACAGTTAGTCCTCATAATACTTCAGTGAGCCGTCTAGCATGTGACCAAAAGCAGTGCAAACTTGTACAGTTTTCTACAGTATAAGTTATGTGCAAAGAAGTATTTTTTAGAAGGAACTGATATAATGAAAATTTAGTCCATATAGAACAACAAATGGCTGGATGAACAGGACACAAAAAGTTCCTAGAGACTTTAAACTTTCAACATAGCTTAGAACTAGACGCCAAAGAAATATTGACTCTCATTTTTGTCTGGCGTGTGCCGGAGGGTACTTTGTGTAGCACTCCCGTTCCCCACTCTTCCTGTTCCAGTAGCGAAAGTTTTGCGTCAAGAACGAGAGCTGGTAACCCTCTGTGTGAGGGGGTAACGCTTTTTTTGGATGAAGCTGAAGTTGTCGACCGATGATGTCCCATATGTGCTCGATAGGAAACAGATCTGATGATCAAGCAGACCAAGGCAGCATGTCGATACTCTGAAGAGCATATTGGGTTACAACAGAGGTATGCGGACGAGAGTTATCCTGTTAGCAACCACCCAGTGGAATGCTATTCATGAATGGCAGCACAACAGGTCGAATCAACAGATTGACCTAAAATTTTGCAATCAGGGTGCAAGTTATAACCGCGAGAATGATCCTGCTGTTATACGAAATTACGCCCCAGACCATAACTACAGGTGTAGGTCAAGTGTGTCTATCACGCAGACAGGTTGGTTGCAGGCCCTGAGGTCCTTCTAACCAATGCACGGCGACCACTGACACCGAGGCAGAAACATCTTTCATAAGGAAACACAACAGTCCTCCACCCTGCCCTCCAATGAGATATCGCTTGACACCACTGTAGTCGCAAATGGCGGTGGTATGAGATTAGTGGAACCCATCTTTCAGGGCTTTTGGCTTGGAGCTGTCCTTGAAATTACCTTTAAGCTGGCTGGAACTGCGTGACAGCCTGCCTCAGTCATGGATGTGTGTGGTGTCCTTAGGTTAGTTAGGTTTAAGAAGTTCTAAGTTCTAGCGGACAGATGACCTCAGATGTTAAGTCCCTTAGTGCTCAGAACCATTTGAACCATTTTTGAAATTACCGATTTGTAACAATTCGTTGTGACACCGTGGTTTCAGCTGCAGCTCAAATTGCTGCTGCAGATGCAGTACAATGCACCACAGCCATACGGCGGACAATAGGGTCTTTCCCCTTGGTAGTGCCAAGAGGCTGTCTGGAGCCCAGGCTTTTTGCGACTGCACATTCCCGCTGCCAGCAGTCATGTACAATGGCTACACTCTTGCCAAGTCTTTCTGCAGTATCACGGAAGAAACATTCAGCTTCTCGTAACCCTTCAACATGACGAAGTTCAAATTCAGTGACGTGCTGATAACGACGTCTTTGTCGCCTTAAGGACATTCTTGACTAACAGCGATTTGTAGCACATCAAACCCTTACGTATACGCTCGGTGCTGCAAAGACAGCGTCAGATACTATTGCAGTGGGTACGGAATCCTCAACATTCGAAGGTCGATCAGTGGAAACATGTCGCCTGGTCAGGTGAATCGCGTTCAACCATCGATCAATGAAAACGTGTCGCCTGGTCAGGTAAATCACATTCGACTGTTGATTAATGGAAACATGTCAGCTGGTCAGGTGGATCACATTCGACCGTCGGTCAATGGAAATGTGTCGACTGGTCAGGTGAATCACATTCGACCATCGATTAATGGAAACATGTCGGCAGGTCAGATGAATCACTTTCGACCATTGGTCAATGGAAATGTGTCGCCTGGTCAGGTGAATCACATTCGACCGTCGATTAATGGAAACATGTCGGCTTCGACCATCGGTCAATGGAAATTTGTCGCCAGGTCAGGTGAATCACATTCGACCGTCGATTAATGGGAACATGTAGGCTGGTCAGGTGAATCACATTCGCCCATCGGTCAATGGAAATTTGTCGCCAGGTCAGGTGAATCACATTCAATCGTCGATTAATGGGAACATGTCGGCTGGTCAGGTGAATCACATTCGATCATCGGTCAATGGAAATATGTCGCCTGATCGGGTGAATCACATTCGACCGTCGAATAATGGGAACATGTAGGCTGGTAATGTGAATCACATTCGCCCATCGGTCAATGGAAATTTGTCGCCTGGTCAGGTGAATCACATTCGACCGTCGATTAATGGGAACATGTAGGCTGGTCAGGTGAATCACATTCGACCATCGGTCAATGGAAATTTGGCTCCAGGTCAGGTGAATCACATTCGACGGTCGATTAATGGGAACATGTAGGCTGGTCAGTTGAATCACATTCGCCCATCGGCCAATGTAAATTTGTCGCCTGGTCAGGTGAATCACATTCGACCGTCGATTAATGGAAAATGTCGGCTGGTCAGGTGAATCACATTCGACCGTCGGTCAATGGAAATGTGTCGCCTGGTCAGGTGTTTCGCCTTCGACCAATGATGAATGGAAACGTGTCACCTGGTCAGGTGAAGCGCGTTCGACTGTCAATAAATGGAAATGTGTGACCTGGTGAGGTGGTTCGCGCTCGACTGTCGATCAGTGGAGACGCGCTGCCTAGTCTGGTGAGCCACGTTCCTTGTTACAGCAGGTCGATCGCTGTGTTCGGATAGGCCGACATCCAGTCAAATGGCTGCTCAAAACATGGAACCGCCCTACGTGCGCCAGCCTGTGGGGCAGTATTATGCTGCAGGAGTCACTGACATGAGTTGCTGTCTGACATGCTGTAGTAATCGAAGTCATCATGACAGCTATGGACAGCATGCATTATATTGTAGGCCACGTGCATCTCTTTATGCTTGGTGTCTTTCCCAATGACGACAGCATCTTTCAGGAGGATAACTCCGTCTCGCTAGGCCAGAATCGTGATTTCATCAGCTTTGTGGCACACCATTGGTGTTCGGAAAAGTATGATCTCAAAAACATAAGAAATGCATAGTGCTGCAGAGCAGTTAAAAATTAGACCACAACTCTCAGTGCCTAAGAAGAAAAACATTAACGATGTGCTAGCAGACGGCAATTCCTGCTGCAGGCAATAAATCAAGCGGAAATCACCACAACTGATGATGCTCTACCTAAAAAAAAAAAAAACCACGACTGGTGAAAGTGAAAAAAAACACGCATATTTTGTCGTTGCAACGACAGAACGAAAATACCCTCAGGAATCGTTGTTGTATTGCGTTCCAAAGATGGAGCATCGTTCTATTTACGAGACGATCATGAAGTTTTCTCTCATCAGAGTATTTGTAGCAATTTTAGTTGTAAATAATTAAAACTGATAGCTAAATTGTGAAACGATGTTTTACAACAGTGATAAATCTCTGGCAAGCTATTGGTGCACGTTATATACTGCATATATCACACACAAGTCACGCAATATGCGTGGGAGAGCCACTATGTAACTTTCACACACTGTTAAACAATCTAGCCATTAATGGATGATACAGATTATTCGAGATGCATATACGTTTCGGAGTCCTGTTCTGAATTTCAACAGCTTATTGTATATTATCCAACGAAAGATTTGTGTTTGTTCCTAATATCATTAGTATGACCTCAAGTCTATTGGAAACAAGCAACGAACATTTTACTTCCATTCAGTATTTGCTTCAGCATTCTAGGTCGCATTACCGCTTTTACGTCCATGTAATCCTGCAATCTAAACGCCATTAACTGCTTAACCACTGCAAATCACGCATCAGACTTAAAACAAATACTCAACTAACGCTGAAGCGCCTTACTATATAACTGAAATATTGGACAAAACATTTTGGCACACCTTTTCCGTTATGTTTTCTTGACGTATATATTGAATTTCTGATTAAAGTCCGTAATCTAGAAACTTTTCGGTCTATGGCTTTATTAACTGGAGCGAACTATAAAATAACCTCTAATAGTAGACAGTTCTGTCGATCACCCCTTTAAAAACGCATTTTTATATTCATCAAAAGAATATTATACATGAAGGGAACAATATTATTTCCAGTAGTACATGTTATGCTTAGCTCACGAATTTTGTTCGTCGTTAGGAGGAATTACGAGTTCAGACATTGATTTTCTATATTTGCATTAACTGCATGTACATTAATTGTTTTATGGGCTTATTTCGAAGATTTTGACAACCGTTATTTACAGGACGTGTGTGCTTTTATGTAATCAGGGCTTGTTCCATATTATTACTCTACAGTGTATGATGGAAATTTTTTGTTATGAACTTTCTGTGAATTATGTGCCAATACCTTTTATTTTACCTCATTACTATAACCGTCTGACGTGCGTCATGCTTCAGAACTTATATGAAAATATTACGCTGCATATCACTGGAGGACTCTATGTAAGACACGCGCTCTGATGTTTCGACCGTAAAATGAAAGATTCGCTTTTGTGAGTAATGTGGCCAAGTTGGCAAATATTTTAAATCGTTTGCTCACGATTTGTTCCTGAGAACTCAGTGCTACACATCAAACATGCGGCAGTCAGAAATAGAGAAGGATGCAAGTAGCAAGAGAAGGCTGAGGAAAACACGGGAGTCTCAGTGGCTTTTCTCTGGGCGCCCCACCGGTCACCTTTATTTTGCTATCTGTAAAAGAACCAATTAGCATCCTTCGCAAAAAGTAAACAGCCACTTCAAGGTCTGGCAGGACGCGCTCCGTTTTCTAAAAGGAAGTCGCTCTTTGAATAACAAGCAGCGACGAGGGTGCTCCCGCGTCGACTCGAGTTGCGGCTTAAAGGGAGCCCACAGAATAACGGCTAATTGGCAAATTATCCACATAGTTTTGCCTCAGGGCCAATTATTGCTAGCGCGAGCGAAAAAGTAATAACAAACTCCAATAATTAGCTTCGCTGAACTAAGTGCTTTTCCAAAGGGTTTAATCGGGGCACGCTGGCGAGAGACGAAGTTTTAATGATAAAACGCTATTTATAGCACGCGCGAAGTTGAAGTGAAATTGCGAAGCCAGAGGAGGAAGCTTCTGGAGCAGCATGCTCTGTCGTACAAACTTGTTTCTAGTACGATGGTTTCTGCCACCTACGGGATCTACACTGAAGAGCCAAAGAAACTGGTACACGTGCCTAATATCGTGTAGGGCGCCCGCGAGCTCGCAGAAGTGCCGCAATTGATACCATGGATCCTGCAGGGCTGTACGAGGGGGTAATCTCTTCTGAACAGCACGCTGTAAGGCGCCCCAGATCTGCTCAATAATATTCGTGTCCGGGAAGTTTGGTAGCAGCGGCAGTGTTTGAATTCAGAAGAATGTTCCTGGAGCCACACTGTAGCAATTCTGAGCGTGTGTGGTGTCGCCTTGCGCTGCTCTCCATACCCTTACACGTCCATCCGCTCGATACAATTTGAAACGAGACTCGTCCAATCAGGCAACATATTTATAGTCATCAACAGAACAATGTCGGTGTTGTCGGGCCCAGCCGAGGCGTAAAGCTTTGTGTCGTGCAGTCATCAAGGATACACGAGTGGATCTTCGGCTCCGAAAGCTCATATCGATGATGTTTCGTTGAATGGTTCGCAGGCTGACACATGTTGATGTCCCAGCATTGAAATCTGCAGCAGTTTGCGGAAGAGTTGCACTTCCGTCACTTTGAACGATTCTCTTCAGTCGTCGTTGGTCCTGCAGGATCTTTTTCCGGCCGCAGCGATGTCGGAGATTTGATGTTATACCGCATTCCTGATATTCACGGTACTCTCGTGAAATGGTCGTACGGGAAAATCGCCACTTCATCACTACCTTGGACATGGTGTGTCTCATCTCGCGTGCTCCAACTGCAACACCACGTTCAAACTCGTTTAAATCTTGCCACCCTGCCATTGTAGCAGTAGCGACAAATGCGCCAGAGACTTGTTGCATATGTAGGCGTTGAAGATGGCAGCGCCGTATTCTGCCTGTTTACATATCTCTGTATTTGAATACGCATGCCTATACCAGTTTCTTTGGCGCTTCAGGGTGTAAGGAGGGAAGTGACAGCTGTATATAAAGTAGTTTGCTACACACCGTGAGGGGGCTTTCGAGTATAGATGTGGATTTAGATTTTAAGTTCCCTGAAGATAATATGACCAAGTTTTGTAATTAGGTATGACTGTCTTAAGGAATACGACCAAATGCAAGTTTTTATCCAATTTATGTGATTTCAGTACAGTAGTCAAGCCATAGTCGCGGTAAATTACAAAAATTTTACATGACTAGTTTCGGTGAATCTCAGTCGTCATTTTCAAATGTAACAAGTATGAAATAAGTCTGTTGTTAATTATGAAAACCTGAAATATAAGCAGCATCTAATCACAGCACCATTGTCATACGAAACTGTACTGTGAATTTACCATGTTAAATTAAACCTTATTACGCAGTAATGGCAAAGACGCAAGATGGTTGCAATTAATCGCTATGAAACCTTCATCAACACAGAACATTAACATATTAACGTCGTATATGTTGGATTAGCAAACAGTTGTTTCTTGGACACAGTGCCATTGGGTGCTGTGTTCAAGATTACAGAATATGTGTTTTCAACTTTAAGTCGTTCACATGTGGAGATTTTTGTCTCAGAGTTGACCACTTGCTTTGGAGACTTTATATATATATATATATATATATATATATATATATATATATATATATATATATATATATATGGTGTCCCAAAATAATGTATACACTCTGAATATGTCTTTGATTAAAGGAGATAGAAATAAATTTCTGAGCCCACTGAATTCTACGAACACTGCATTTACAGGTCCCAATCTCATGAGAGCATTGCCTCGCAGATATATTCGGGATTGTGCATATGCTTGGACTGAATCAACACTTTCTTTGTCTGCTGTACATCTCTTTCTTCCGCAAATGTCCCCTTTTCATGTTTTGTACTGTTCCTTTGATGTAAAACTTATCTCAGATTCTTGCAGTTGTTACCCTTGGTGATGATGATACTCCAAATTCAGCCCTCGAACATCATCACTAACATTCTCTGTTTTCCAGTAACACTTCAGCACGCGTTTCCATTGAGCCAACAATAACACCATGTTTACAATACTGGAACAAAAGAAGGTGTTGTTACGTTTTACGCTGCCTTCTGAATGACTACCCACAAAAACTGCATTTTATCTCCTTTAATTGAAGAGATATTCAATTTCAAAAAGTGAATACATTATTTTGGGACACGCTGAAGACAATAATATACAATATTCATGCATAGTTGTTGTTATTCATTAACTTCATCAAGGTGTCTCCTGATACTTCAGTTAACGGTTCCGCCTCATAACTAAGCGATGTATGTTTCAGAATAACAGCAGAATTGCTAAGATTAATAAGACAAGATTTTCACTTGTCAGGTTCGTTATGCAAGTAGAGGGACAACGCAGATTCTAATCCAACATATACAACGTTAAGATTTTAATGTCCTGTGTAGATACAAGATTCACTGCAATTAATTGCAGTGATGTTGCTTCTTTGCCATTACTGCATAACTTGGTTTCATTTAACATGTAAAGGAGGAGGAGGAGGAGGAGGAGACTAGTGTTTAACGTCCCGTCGACAACGAGGTCATTAGAGACGGAGCACAAGCTCGGGTAAGGGAAGGATGGGGAAGGAAATCGGCCGTGCCCTTTCAAAGGAACCATCCCGGCATTTGCCTGAAGCGATTTAGGGAAATCACGGAAAACCTAAATCAGGATGGCTGGAGACGGGATTGAACCGTTGTCCTCCCGAATGCGAGTCCTGTGTGCTAACCACTGCGCTACCTCGCTCGGTAACATGTAAAGTTCACAGCATTCTTTCCTATGGCAAAGGTGTCGTGGTTAGATGTTACTTATATTTCAGGTTCTTATAATTAATAGCAGACTTACTTCATACTTGTTACATTTGTTGATTGTGACTAAACACAAAAACTAGTCATGTAAACTTTCTGTAATTCACTGCGACTATGGCTTCACTACTGTACTGAAGTGAAATAAATAATTAAAACACATCACGAAGTTTCTAATATGGCCAAGTCGCCTTGAGGAACGTAGTTCATCCGGAAAATGATAAATGACATTGAGATAGCCTTCAAAACATGGAAACTTGTCTTGTTTGTGAAACCCCCTTGTTATTTATCTCTGGTAAATTGAAGTTTTTTAATGTCATACAAAAATAATGTAGCTTATTTGGTTGCTTCCCATGCAATATTCCATGCTAATTATCGTGGTGAAATTTTAAATTAATTTACTATGAGCAGTACTCTTATTTTTGAATATTTTGGAGCAACCAACTATGTTGTTGATATCATCAGATGTGGCCTGATATTGGACAAAGATTTGCTTGATGATAAGAAAGACATCGTGTAAACCTACTAATAGCGTGTCAAAATGTATTTCGAGGTCTTTAATCAAGTTAAAAAATCTGAAAAATTAGTCTCAGAGAATATGAAATGAAGAGTCAAGGTAGATGAGTTATTGCTAAAATGTGTGCAATGTACTGTTGCACCGTACCTCCACGTAGTTAAAATAATGAAGAGAAAATGAAAGAAAAACTCTGTACAGCTACAACATTATGAAAAAACCGTATGAGCTGCTGAAATCCGGTTTCTAGAGCACATTGCCCTAGGAGCAGCAAGAAAGGAAGACTTAGAAGAAGTTATCAATGCAGTTCATAAGCTGTTATGTGCAGAACGTTAGGGAATGGTAATTAAAGAGCAAAGAAAAGAGGAAAGAAAGGAAGAATATCAGAAAGATAGGTAACAGTTTGTTAAATAGGAAAACTGAGGACAAAGAAGCTTAGATTATTCAGCGTAACCGTAACAAGTAAGACAGAAGAGGTAGACTTATTATTGTAAGTATGTTATTCTCGAGTAGATCAAATTTTTGGTGACAAAGATGGGCACTGCCTTGAATGAAATGCTTCTTAAATTATAGTTCGGTGTTCAGTAATGTATGGCGGCTTCAAACGGATCATGTGAGAAAGGAACAGGTTGATACTGGACGTTCAGTATGAAATGGATAACCAAACAACAGAATGAACAGATTCAATGATGACCAAAACATCATCACACCTGCTTAATAGCTTGTTTCTCCGACTTTGGAACGAAATATATCACTGATCCTGTTGTGTCTAGTAATTCTGCCTACTTGGTTAGCTAGACAAACAAACAAACAACTCATATTATTCAGTTTTATTACAATAAGAAAATAGCAATACTTAACTTTACTAGATGTGTCGCAAGCAAAGGGCGACATACAGAATAATCAGTCTTCTTCATTATAGACAAATACAAGTCTGTGCTACATAGAGATTTCTAACAAAGTTGCTAACATTGACGCTGCTATAGAATTGTTTAACATTGAAGCTGCTATCCAAGTGGGCCTCCACCAGTCGGGCGCAGCGCTGATGTCCTCTTCACCTAGTGGACGCTATTCTCGCTTTGTCGTCCTGGAAGGGAGGTTAGTCAGCGTGTGATTGGCTGACTTCTTCTCACAGCCATCGCTTCTCTGTTTCTCCTGACTGGTGTTCTCGCCCTTGACTTTGCGCTGTAACAGATTCTGCGTAACAAGGATCGGATAGTTTGTTGGTAGGTTTTTGGAGGTATGTGGCTTTAGATATCTACACAAAGGTCATGTAATTCGGACAAATAATGGGATGCTGATTTGCGTGCGCGGTGATGGCGCCCAATGGCGACCCACATGGGTTTCATAGGTTGGACATCAGGTGAATTTGGTCGTCGAGACATCAACGTGAATTCACTAAAATGCTCTTCAAACCGCTGAATCACAGTTTTGGCTCAGAGACACAGGCAGTTATACCACTAAGAGTTGACATCACCGACAGGGAAGACATGAAGCATGAAGGGACCCAGGTGGTTCGCAGCTGTCAGCGTATCTTTGATTACTACTACAGATCCCATGCAAGTGCAGGAGAATGTCCCCCGTAGCATAATTCTGCATCCATGGCGCACTGCACGTTTCGAGCCGCTGTTCACCTCGACGGTGGCTTTTGCGGAGGCAAGCATCGACCTAGTGCAGCAAAAATATTATGCGCCAACACATCTACATCTACATCTACATCTATACTCCGCGAGCCACCTTACGGTGTGTGGCGGAGGGTACTTATTGTACCACTATCTGATCCCCCCTTCCCTGTTCCATTCACGAATTGTGCGTGGGAAGAACGACTGCTTGTAAGTCTCCGTATTTGCTCTAATTTCGGATCTTTTCGTTGTGATCATTACGCGAGATATATGTGGGCGGTAGTAATATGTTGCCCATCTCTTTCCGGAATGTGCTCTCTCGTAATTTCGATAATAAACCTCTCCGTATTGCGTAACGCCTTTCTTGAAGTGTCCGCCACTGGAGCTTGTTCAGCATCTCCGTAACGCTCTCGCGCTGACTAAATGTCCCCATGACGAATCGCGCTGCTTTTCGCTGGATCATGTCTATCTCTTCTATTAATCCAACCTGGTAAGGGTCCCATACTGATGAGCAATACTCAAGAATCGGACGAACAAGCGTTTTGTAAGCTACTTCTTTCGTCGATGAGTCACATTTTCTTAGAATTCTTCCTATGAATCTCAACCTGGCGCCTGCTTTTCCCACTATTTGTTTTATGTGATCATTCCACTTCAGATCGCTCCGGATAGTAACTCCTAAGTATTTTACGGTCGTTACCGCTTCCAATGATTTACCACCTATGGCATAATCGTACTGGAATGGATTTCTGCCCCTATGTATGCGCATTATATTACATTTATCTACGTTTAGGGAAAGCTGCCAGCTGTCGCACCATTCATTAATCCTCTGCAGGTCTTCCTGGAGTACGTACGAGTCTTCTGATGTTGCTACTTTCTTGTAGACAACCGTGTCATCTGCAAATAGCCTCACGGAGCTACCGATGTTGTCAACTAAGTCATTTATGTATATTGTAAACAATAAAGGTCCTATGACGCTTCCTTGCGGTACTCCCGAGATTACCTCTACATCTGCAGATTTTGAACCGTTAAGAATGACATGTTGTGTTCTTTCTTCTAGGAAATCCTGAATCCAATCACAAACCTGGTCCGATATTCCGTAAGCTCGTATTTTTTTCACTAAACGTAAGTGCGGAACCGTATCAAATGCCTTCCTGAAGTCCAGGAATACGGCATCAATCTGCTCGCCAGTGTCTACGGCACTGTGAATTTCTTGGACAAATAGGGCGATCGAATTTCAATGCGTCATTGAGTCTACATGTAAACAATTAGGGGTTGTCTGCTATGGAGCTCCATGTTCAACAATGTACGATGAATGGTGTCCTTTAAACACTTGAGTGTGCACCAGTATTGTGCTCTTGCAGCAGAGACGCCACATATCATCATCTATCCTACTTTACAGAGCATACAAGCCTCTGAACCCCACCTCTGCAATGAGTCGTCTACGTCCAACCATTTAGCGATTGTGATTCTTGAAGTTTTCCTGGCATACTGAATGTTTGATGAGGTTTCGGGATTGCAGCCGGATCATGTTGACTTCTTGCCACGATATTTCGGCTGGCAATCGTCCAGTCGTCTTCAGATGAGTGTTCATCACTGGAGACTGCAAGTTCCTGGCATCGGCTTCATAGCAAACAATTAAAGCAGAAATGCATGGGCATTGGCGGTCATCACAGGAGCGTTCTCTATCGAAATCCGCACCCTCGGGAAATACTGTACCATCAGTGACGCGCAGGCACATGTTTAAAGGTGAAATCTACATGTCCACCCTATGTCAGAATGCGCGCTCGCGTCGCTAAAAACAGACGTCAGATGTCGCCAGAAGTGTCTTCTCTCAGGGGACAGTTTATTCTCAGTTCTGAGACAGTTTATTCATAATGATACGTCTGGCGACATTTGACGTCTATTTTTAGCGATGCGAGCGCGGATTCTGACAGACGGCGGACATATAGTTTTCACCTTTACGCAAGCCCATGTGCACTACAGATAGAACAGTATTTCCAGTGGGCGCGGATTTCGAAAGACGCCAATGCGCATAAGTTTCCACGCCAATTTATTACTATAAAGCCGACGCTGGGAACTTGCAGTCTCGGTGGAGTCACCATCGGCCACCTTAAGCACATCCCTGTCATGCCCCAACACCTCCTCAACGACCCCACTGAACACCTTATCCTCAGCGTCTTTTTCGCCTCCCTCACCGTCACCTTCGCCACCATCTATGTCTGTTCCACTGCTCTTATTCCCTATGACTTCATCTCCTACATTGACCGCAACTTCTCCACCTATGTGACTGATGCTGACATCAACATCCATAGCCGCTCTCCTGCTGCCCTTCAGCGGTGGGACCAGTTCCTCCCCACGATCCAAGGTGACCTTGTTCCTCTTCCCCAGGACACCTGTCCTGAAAGAACACCACCCCTGGTATTGTCATTGCCTCTACCAACCTCCATGGGTGTACCGCCATCGACACCCTTCACCTTACAGGTAGTGACCACCTCCCCGTCCTTCTAACCATAATGTCTGCTCACCACTTGCCTCCAGCTTCCCACCCTGCACCCCCTCCCAAGGAAGCCTATTGGGAATCCATCACCACCCAGGCCGAGAGCCACCCTCTTACCTATCACCATCCTGATGACATCATCCACATCTCATCCTTCCTTCAGAAAGCCATTACTGACACCATGGAGGCCCATGTTCCAACTAATACCATCCACCAACACCATCGCACTCTCCCTCCATGGGCTGTTCTGCTCCACAAATCATGCTGCCTCTATCGCTCCTTCCTGTGCACTCATGACAGGGATACACTCCACTGCCACTGGCAAATACAGAGACATGTTCGGAACCTCATTACAGCAATGAAACGCTGGGACTTGCGCCAGACCTGTATATGACTCTCCACCACCCTCCCTATGAACTCCTCGAAGTACTGGCCAGCCTTCCATCGCCTTACTGGTTCCCATTCTGCACTACATTATCCCCTTCTCCATAACGACGGCCCCCTTCCCAACAGCTTCAGTAAGACCACTTCGCATCCCACCTTTCTGAGGTGTTCCCCATCCCAGATGATTCCCACTTTGAATATTCGTTTTTCCCCACTGTCATGGAACATGCTGATACCTCAGTCACTCCACTCACTCCCAGTCTCCAGTACTTGGGGCAGTTAACCCCTCTGACATCAACACTCCAATCACAGCACAAGACATCAAACTTATCCTCGAGTCAAAACACAACACAACCACAGGTCACGACTGTGTCACCTATCGCCACCTCCGAGAATGCCCCTTCTCCTTCCTAAATGTCTTTGCCAATTTATATGTCATCCTCTCCACCAGCTTCTACCCTGATCTGTGAAAGACTTCCCACATCCTCTTGTTCCTCAAACCCAAAAAAGCCCCTTCCATCACCTCTTCCTATCGATCCATCTGCCTGACCTCCATCTGCAGTAAAGTCTTCAAATCCGTCCTCCCCGTTGTATCCATCACCACTTTAATCAACAACATCTCCTCTTCCTTACCCAATGTGGCTTCTGACTCTCTTTCTCCACTGAATACCAACTCGTTAACCTCATCCACCTTCTCTCCCACCAACTTAACTCCCATTGCTCCGCTATTTTTTCTTTCCTCGACCTCTAAAATGTTTACAACCGTGTCTCCTCTTTAAACCGCAAACCTATGCGCTATGCCTATCAATTTTGTCCGTCTGGTCGCTTCCTTCCTCTCATGCCGTCCTTCCTGTGTCATCCTCCATGATACCAACTCCCCTTCTGTATCTTTTACCCCACCACTTGCGTCGCCCAAGGCTCCATCCTCTCCCCTCTCCTCTATCTCCTGCACACTGCCAATATGCCCAAGCCAGCTCCACCTGTACACCTCCTCCAATACGCTGATGACACCACCTTCCTGGCTGTCTATCCTACCCTTCAACGGTCACAACACAGCCTCCAAGCCCACCTTGACCAGTTCACCACTTGGTGCAACCAGTGTTTCCTTTGTAACAAACCCCTCCAAGGTCCAGGCAATCATCATAGGCCACACCACCCACTCCTTCCGTCTCCATGGTTTCTAACTAATCATTTATGCTCATCTCATCCAGCTCACATGCACCCTGAGAAACCTTGGCCTCACCCTCGACCATCACCTCACCTAGAGCTCTCATCTCCTGACCATCCAGCAGAAAGCCCATACATGTATCCACCTCCTAAAACTCCTGTCTGGCCAGACATAGGGATTGCATCCTTCCTCCATCCTCTACTCATAGAAATCCCTCAGCTGTCCTATCCTGTTATGATTGCCTGGATTTCTGCCCCCCCCCCACTTTTATAAGGCCCTCCAAATCCTAGAATGCCACCCACTCCACCTTGCCTTCCATATCCACCTTCTGTCTCCCACACAGTTCCTGTATGACCTCATTCCCTTCCCCCACCTCCTCCTTTTTCTCCAACATATCCACATCCTATACACTGTCTGCAGGCTTGATTCCCGCCCCCCCCCCCACACACTCCCTGGTGTCCTCCTTCCTCTCCATCCCCCACCTGTTGCTGCGCCTCTATCGCTGAACCACCCCTCTCTTCACCTCCACACCCCCATCTCCTTCATCAGGCCAATTTCCAACAGCTTCCCCGCCCAGATGATGAACCTCTCTGTGACGTCTACCCTTCCTGCCAACTGTAGCCTGGCCTCCCCCCCTGAAGCCTCCACCTTTTCCTCTCCCCTCCTTCCCCCAGAACGGTTTTTCCTCTTCCCCCCCTGAGTCTCTGCACTCTCTCCTTGGCTGTTTCCCTCCCCATTCTTTCCTCCCCAACCTCCTTTGGTGAGCGACCCACCCAATTTCCCCGTCTCTCCCCCCCTTTAGCATCTCCCATTCCCGTCCTTTCTTCCCTCCTCCCTCGTATTCGTACCTCTGGCAGATCCTCCCAGTTAGTTCTTTGTCGTCAGTGTGCTACGTCAGTGTTGTGATCGGTGACGTGATATAGTGATGTCAAGTGCTGTGATTTTCATCGTGTGCTGGACCTGTACATAGTGTTGCTGTTCGTGATTGTTCTGTGATACGCCATCCATCGCAACTTTTATGCACCGGCTGTACTTCACCTTGTGTTCTTTTAATCGTCACAGTGTGTACTTTTTGTGAACACTACTTTTTTAGATTTTTATCTCCATTTTTACAGTCACCCCCTTTAGTATGCTATCTTCCATTATGTTGTCCATTGTTTATATCTCTGTTTCGCCATATTCTCTCCTTTATGTTGTTTTAAATGACTCTCTGTTATGTACTTAATGTCTCTCAGCTGAAGAGCGGCGCCTATGCTGCTGCCAGCCCACCCCAGATGGGGAATTGAAATTCAATAAAGAAAGAGAGAAAAAAAGGAATTTGCAGTCTCCAGTGACAGACACTCACCTGAAGATGCTTGGACGATTGCCAGCCGAAATATCGTGGCAAGAGGCCAACATGATTCGGCTGCAATCCCAAAACCTCATCGAACATTTAGCGATTAGTGGTAGTTTCACAGTCCTTCACCTCTTTTCGTAGGTGCTCACGACAGTAGCACGTTTATATTTGACCAGCTTCGTTCACAGGCTGTGCATAATAATAATCCGCCCTTAGTCAAAGTCGCTTATCTCAATGGATTTCCCCATTTGCAGCATATATCCTCGCTAGGGCGATCCCCGTCTGTGTCTGCTCCGCTTACATACTTTTGTTACTGCGTCACGTGGCTGGAACGCCACTAGGCTGCATCTAACGTCGCGTTGGCCAGTGGTCATAATGTTTTGGTTGATCAGTGTACAGGGTGACAATTATTGAACTATACGAAAAAAAGAGTAAATCAGTTGCAAACTACGGCGTGCACACACTTTATTCAACATGTAAACATCACTACAGATTCTGATTTGGGTTATGACGTGTTCGATACGCCTGCCATCAGTGGTGATGATGTGGCGCTGACGAACAGCGCAATTGGGCATGACCTGCTAAAGTGTCGAAACATCAGTGAAGTCGATGATTTCCTGAATGGCTGTTTTCAGCTCAGCAATGGTTTTGGGGTTATTACGGTACACCTTGTCTTTAATACCACCCCACAAAAAGGAGTCGCGTATGTTCAGATCCGGAGAATATGGAACCCAATCGAGGCCCATGCCAGTGGCCTCTGGGTACCCCACAGCCAGAATGCGGACCTCGAAGTGCTCCTCCGGGACATCACTCTCCTGCTTCAATGGGGTCGAGCTCCGTCTTGCATGAACCACATTTTGTCGGAATCAGGGTCACTTTGGATAATGGGGATGAAATCATCTTCCAAAATCTTCACGTACCATTTGGCAGTCACAGTGCCATCAAGGAATACCGCACTGATTGTTCACTACACCCACTGAGGGCGAATAGACTTCTAGATCACGAAATGCGGATTATCAGTCCCGCAAATTTGTCAATTTTGCTTATTGACGAACCCATTCAAATGAAAGTGGACTTCGTCGCTAAACCAAACTATAATGCGCATACTAATTCCCATCATGCCCCGCGGCCAACTGTGCAATTTGAACGTCATAACACAAACCGTTCAAAAGTTATGACGTTGGTATTTCATGTAGGTCAATAATTGTCACACTGTATAAGCCTGAATGCTCTGTGAGTGAAATATACATAAAATTATTACTAAATATGGGGCAGAGTAGTATTGCAAGCTCTAATTCACCTTGGAGGCTTGCAACAGACAGGAATAGACAGGGGAAAAGGTTGGAAAAAGAGGACAGTGTCACACTGATTTGGCATTGTGAAGTTAATAATTGAGTTTGCCGGATGTGTTGTTATTAAAGTGCGTAAATTTTCTCACAGGCCTACAGTTCATTTTACTATGTGTATCTCTTCTGACACAGTACCTAATCACCTTTCTTACTGAGCTCTAATCCCTTTTGTAGGATCCTTTTCATACTAATTTCTGGTATTGTTGATGATAATTTTAGAATGGTAGTGCTCCGTGCTTACTTTCATTAATTGGGCTCATATGGAAATAAATTTTCCGTGGAAATTCGACAAAAAGACTCGAAGTATTCATGGCTCAGAAAAATGCTGTAAGGATAATAACTTGGCGTAAATCTTCGAACTCCATGCAGGCAACTATTTAAAGAATTAAGCATGATAACAACAACTTTTCACTATTTTACTCTCTTACGAAGTTCATGAAAACAATAGAATCGTTCATAAATACAGCATTAGGAAATAAAATAACCTACACTATCCATAATTCATGCCCAGAAAGGAGAAAAATATGCAGTCATAAGACACTTGACCACCTTCCTTGCGAAATAAAGGAGCTAGCAGACAATAAAAGTTTTAAAAACAAATTGAAATCATTTGTACTTGATAATTCCTTCTAACCCATAGACTAATTTCTGAGCGTGTGGTGTGTTAATGGTTGGGTTTCAGTTATCACATTTTGCTGTAGATTTGAAAATATGTAGCTATGTCAACGGCTTGCATGTACCTATGTTTTCACAGAGAACATCTATCTTATTTTGAAACATAATGGCAAGTTAATCATGGAAAATTGTCACGAACATGATCCACAGTACACACACACACACACACACACACACACACACACACACACACACACACACGCACAAAAAAAAAAAAACCTAGAAAAGCTCGTCATGAAAACTACATTATTATTATCTGAAGAATACATGAAATGCTTGTGACATATCCAGTTTATAAATAGGTTTATTGATTAAAAGTGAACAAAACAAGTAAGTCAAGCCTATTTCTGCTGTTCCGATAGTTTTTCATCAGTACTTAAATTAAATTACAAATTATCATACTTTGCCCATTGTCTTTAAGTGTATCCGGCTATCTTGTAATCGCGCAGACAAATGACCTGTAGTTACTGGGCGGTGTGTATTAACACTGATATGAGATAACTAATCGATCCTTTTAAAAGAAAGAAACTGCGTATATTCCGACCGCTTAGCACTCACTAGTATATCAGGATTTTCAACATTAAGAGGTTTAAGCTCTTTTATCGCCTCTGCGCCCTGTGTGGGTCAAGCAGAATTTAGGAGCGTTTCTGTTGCAGAGTCTTTAATATTAAGCAAATGGCTGGAATGCCCTAGTGAACTATTCAGACATTCCTCTTTAGCCTTAGACCAAAGAGCAAAGGTAAAGAGAATGCTAAACAAATTTTCGAGAGCGTGGAAGTTAGCACAAAGTAAGCGTACAAGTTGCCAGACCGGAGAAAATATTAACAACGCGAAGGACGCGTTTTTGAAACACTAATACGTCCTGCTCTGCGATATTTTCAAGTTATAAAGAACAGTATTTTTTCACTACTGGCTCTATCCTACGTACTGCCAGGACGCTTCTTTCAAATATCATGTTTTGGACGAACAAGTTCCTTCCTAATATAGCAAACTGAAAATACTCTTTTTTTCTACGACTCCATCACTTGAACATTTGGAAGACGAATTTGCTTTGTAGGTGGGACTGTTGAGAAGTGACAGTGCTGTTGGTCATTTTTTATTTTTTCTGTCCTTCCTTAATAGCATTTGATTCTAGATATGTTACAATATTACTGATTTTTGTTATTGTCTCATTGTTAAGTAAGAAAGAACATTTGGAGTGCAAGTTGGATAAGGATAATCTACCGTTCGCTTCTAGTTACAATGTTTTGATCTTATGTTCCATACACAGTGTTCGAAAATTCCCGTTACAAACTTCTAGGACTTAAAGAGGGGAGTGAGAAGTTAATATTTTCGTTAGAAACCCATGTTCGGAAAATCACCGTTTCCGTTCTTCGATGGTTTGAGTCCAGATGTGTAACGCGTCCATGTCTGCTGAGGGAAAGAGAAAAGTCTCAGAGTTGCTTGTCCTGTTGTGCAGTAGGGTAGAGGGTAGACAGGATGACGCGTAATTCGTCAGACGGTCACCTGATGTCACTTAACGTCGTATGCGAAGTTCAATTTACGAGACTCCTGTAGAGACAGAGGAAGATCTGCTGGCACGAGTTCTGGGTGCTGCTCTAGAAACTGAAGAGACACCAGGTGGGATGGAGAGCGCGTATCAGAACGTGCTAAGTACAATGTGTGTAACAGTGTTGGTGGTCGTCACATAGAAACTGTGAAAGACTATGCAGATCTCAGAACGCCACGAATTTACAAGATACCGTGTGGATGTGGGCAGTTTTATGTCGGCCAGACTGTTCGCACTATTGAACAGTGCCGCATAGAACATGAAAGGTGTTCCGTCTGCGCTGTCCCGAAAAGTCAGCTATAGCAGAACATGCTCTGGAAAACGGACACCGATTTGTATTGGATGAGACGGACTAATAGCTTCTGGGATAGCGTTATAAACGAGGCCATAGGCATTAGAATTTCTGACAACACCTTCAATAGTACAGCGCAGCATCCGGTGTTGAGGGAGTTGAAGGGGGCCCGGCAGTCGCTCGGCCAAAACATTACCATACATGGTGCGGGACCGCGCACCAGTGACGTCACAAGCGACGGCGCGGCTATATAAGCACGGCAATGACAACCACACGACAGTCATCCACTTGACAATGGCAGAAGAGATCTCTGCCGAAAGCTCGTAGGCAGTGAACCACTTGGCGCGACTTGAAACCCGAGAATGTTTTATTAACTTCATAGGATAGTTGGGCGACTGTCCCCATGTGGCGCCTGCCAGTTCAAGTTATTTCGCATCTGAGTGACACTCTCTCCTGGGTCTTACAAACTTGTCACCAATCGTGCTTTCAATATCCCTTGTTTCAAATCCCAAGTAAATCCTTATTGTCACCTCATTCTAAAAAAGTATGTGTTTTTCTAAAATCGTAATGATGAGCAAATGAATGAATATCATGTATTACCCCCTGTAACTGCAGCCATCACATGGAAATAGTCTTTCGTATCAGCTGCTAACGATCTGTGTCGAAGACTGTAGCTCTGCGTCTTTAATTTACGAAAATAAGTCACACGATTTCTTAATATCTTGCTGGCAGGACACCCGTCAAAGTTCTAAGATCTAAACATTTATCATGTAGAGATTCTACTGAACCTTTCTTTCTGTTGTCAGCTTTCTCATGGTAGCGTCATACACGGGTTAGTGTGTTTGAGTCAGAGAACAGGAAAAAAACGGAAGACGGAAATTTCAGACAAGTTTACTGGTGCATGCAGTTTGCTGTGAATTGTATGAATATTTCTTATCTGCGTGTCACAGCTGTCGATAGAAGGGACAAAAGGTTAAAGTTGAACATTCCGACGAAGAGACGTCGAAAAAATGCAAATAGCGTTACCGGTCTCAATTTTTCCATTTATTGTCCTGGAGACTATATTGTCAGCCTTTTCCGACAGAAAGCAGAACGAATCTACAGGAGGAAATCGAAATGGAAATGGGGAATATGAATAGACTTTAGTAGAAACTTTGAGGAATTACATACAACCGTTCTTCAGATAAAGCCTGAAATGTAATAAAAAACATAGATCCTACGTATTATACCTGACATATTTGTTTAATAGAGAGTTGGAACCGTCTTAGGTACAATAGGTAACGAAAAGAATTTGAATTTTAAAGACTTTCAGACAGCTGCAGTTTAAGAAATCGTAGATAAATTAACAGGGCTGAAGTTTTTTTACGAGCGAAATCTAGAACATTCCTTAGCGACCCACTATGACGCACAAAGACAGTGAAAGTAAAATTAAAGTAATAACATTTCACACTGAGGCATATAAGCACTCTCTCCACGTTCCATCAGTGAACAGGATGGGAAACGACACTAATACATTGCCAAATAAAATTACCGTATGTCTTGCTGTGTTTTGCAGAGTATGTACCTAGGCGAAGACGTCACACAAGAATATATTACATACAGTTATCAACCTTACATGAATTATTACCATTGTCTAGGGATAGCATCTTTCATTATCAATTCAAAGGTGCAAAGCAAGCACAAGAACGATGAAGAGTAGTAGAAACGAGGCTAACAACGACAGAGTAGTGCAAGAATTCTCCTATCGAGGGATGAAGATCACGAGTAGATTGTAGCTATTATTTCCCCAATTTGTAAGACGACGGAAATATAACAACCCAAATAACATAATTTACAAAAATCGGAATAGATTAAACCGAAATTTAAATGTAATTATTTATTAAATAGGGCTGTAAGAATTCTTTGTTCACAGTGCAGCTTATATCAAATGAATCAGTGCGCGTGCAATGTTCTAAGTGCACAGCCCGCAAGACACCTCGTCTTGTCGATCCGCTCGTAGAATATACCTAACGAAACAACTTGAAAGTAAAAAAGTGCAGTGTTGTTTGTACTAGCCCGTACCTACGATTATATGGGAGCGTCCTGGATGCAACCTCTAAGAAAGGCATATGAATTCACCAGAATCGGTCATCCCACTGAATACTTACACGTGAAAAAAAGGTACACAGCAAACATACACCTGATGAATTGCTAAAATCATTTATAAAAAAAATATTCATGAAATTATTCACATAGATACAATCACTCAAGTGGCACCCGTCGTGAACGGCACAAGAAAAAGCCTGTCACGAAAGCTATCGACGACTCGGGTTTTGTTTCAGGTGTCAAGCTGCCGTATCATTCTCTACTTTTATCGTTTAGAATTTACAAGACGAAGCACAAATGCCTATTTTTAAGTAGCATCAGAATGGTAGAATATCGCAGCATCAAAGTAAATCGTCGGAGAACATCTTTCTCGGCCACTACTTGAGCGATTTTGTGTTATACTTAAGAAGGACTGCAATACACTGCGAAATGTGTAAGTTTTAGTTTAAGAAATATAGCAACCATCAATTTTTTACGTATTTTTGTTTTTGACAAACACTTTTCCTTTGCATGATGCACAAAAACAACGCATTATCCACCGTGTTGCCCTATTACGCCAACTGAAGATAGACGGGCGAAAGCCCAAAAAGCATATTGGCACTAACAAAAATACATAAAAAATGTGGCTGGTTGTTGTATTTCCTAAAATAATATAATCCACAGCCGGGTAGCTCAACAACCAGCAAATTATATAAATTAATGTGAACATTTTGAATTAAAACATTATGATTTGTTTCCTGTTTAGTTTAATATTTGTCACCCTTCAAAGTAAAATCACTGGCACTATATTACTGAGTTCTTTACATCATCGGCTTCAACACTGCAATGCGAGTATTATTATTGCAACACGAACGTAACTGGCTATTTTGTCTAATTCATCTACCAATACATTTTTCGTGCAGACGGACACAAAAAAATCTTTTTCACCTTCATGTACACCCACATCAGAATTCTGCAAGTCATCTTACGGCACGTGATGGAGAGGCTACCTCGTGTACCGTTTTCATTTACAACTCTTCCTACGCACTGTTGCGTAAGAAGAACCATTGTCGGTCAAAATCCGCGTGAGTTCGAATCTCTCTAATTGTTACCTTCATTATCTTTTCACGAGTTGAACGTAGGAGGAATCAATATATTGACTGCATCTTCGAGAAAGCACGTTCACGAAATGTTAACCGTCAACTGTACTCCGATGCAAAATGCGCCTCTTGCAATGTCTGGAAGTAGCGTGCAAGAACGAAAGGTTCACATTTGTTCTTTCACAACGAAGCAAGAGCCCTTAACCAATGCGTTATTTTGTTTGGCTTCTACCATTAAAAGACGAAAGAGCTGAAAATACAGTGAAGGTTAGCAGGTTTGAAACAGTTTTCAGGAGAGCAAAGTACCCACGTTTCTGTTTTGAGATGCACGGTGGTTATAATTCAACTTTCACTACTTGTAGGCGGAAAACCATTTACTGTGTGTGTTCCTCACTTTACACGAATGTTGTTCAGACTGCGGACTGCAAGATTTGCGTTGTTAGTAGCGCTAGCAGCATGGCTTGCCGGTACGGATATGGCGACGCAGGGTTCGAACTAGAGTTGTAAATCAACTGTGGGCTACTGGAGACTATGGTAGCTTTCCTAGTAGCTTTGGTCATTTAAGATCGTAACCGCGTTACCTGTACGTTAGGTGTGTTAAATACCTATCGAGCGTTATCTCATTTCGGTCGCTTTGTTTCCTTACGCCATCAGCGTTTAACTAGATTCCCGTAGAAACCAGAAGTGACTGAATGAGGATATATAAAGGGCCAAGTAACCTACAGAAAATTTTAGTTTTACATAGTTATCCTCCTGTCTGTCATTTAAAAATAAATAGTATATATAGGAAAATTGAAATGATCATAGTTTGATTCCGTATCATTCGAAAATTTTTGATTTTTAATTTGAAACAGGGGACACCGTAGTAAAAATAAAACAATACACATTTATCATATAGTGCTAAAAACACAATTTCCCCAAAAAACGTAAAAAAATAAGCATAACAAAAACGTATCAAACATCGCTTCAGCACTTCGCGGATCTCATATAAAACGTGTTTCTGTTATTTCTAAACAACTTCCGCAGTTCCCAATTATTTTTGATTGCAAACACTTGCTTTGACCACGATGAACAACATTCTACTGAAAACAACATAACAACAATAATTACATAGGTTTTTTGTGTTTGTGCATGTAGACTGTCCTTGCATTCAAAGTAATTATTTTGGTTACATAAAAGTGCAGAAGTAATGTGGCAGCTACTTTTTTACTTATAAAATGCAATTTATATTTTATAAAGATTTACACTGAAACGCCAAATAAACTGGTATAGGCATGTGTATTCAAATACAGAGATACGTAAACAGGCAGAATACGGCACTACGGTTGGCAACACCTATATAAGAAAACAAGTGTCTGGCGCAGTTGTTAGAAAGGTGACTGTGTTTGAACTGCTCTTTCAAGCCATTAAATGACAGTTTGTAAATCTTTACAATAACAGCTGCTTTGTAGAGTCGAGGTCAATGGAACCAATGGTTTTCCGTTAGTTTCTCTATAAAATTTACGTAAAATTATCATTTCTTCGTTTTGGCGTTTATCATAGATCAGTGGAACCGATAAATAATTGTAGAGAGGATACATTCTGCAAGAAATGTGCCACAGCTCAAAAACGGCTCAGAAAATACATCTTAAAACCGCCTAATGTTTTTACATTAATAAGTATTTTCTTAATTTTCGACTGGTTTCGATCTTAAATCATCAAGCTGACATATAGTATCAGCATATCAAGGAAAGACGGTTCGTAGAAATCAGAAGTGCAGGGTGCACACAGGAGTCCACTGTATCAACCGTCGTAGTTTTACAGTACACATCAGTTTGCTCATTGTTGAGGTAGTTTGAAGAAAATCCTCTGATTGGTTCTGGCGATTTACAGTCACGATAAGTATCGAAACACCGATTTAGGAATGCACGTATCTGTTAGAAACTGTTGTTCAAATTAAGTTTTTATCTATTGGTTGCAACAGGTTAGTAACATTAAAAGTGTGTAACTAAACCCCCAGTAAAGTCTGAAAAAGCACATTTTCATCCCTACATGTGGACAACTTCACAAAATTGCAGTATGCCTCACGGTAAAACACTGTATTGCATGATATCTCGAGGCACGGGCAAATTGTTAATTAGTACACTGAGAGAATACAGCAGATTTTTTATTTATTACTTATTTTGTTACATGATTGAGTTTTGCTAATACTGTTCTGTTCATCCTTCTCTTCATCGTCAAACACACATACTATTTCTTCAGTGCTCACTCTTAATGTTTTGTGATGTGTTCCATCCATATTCATTTATTGTTTAGCCAGAATATGTTACATTATATTGCAACTGGATTGTCAACGATGACACATACTCTGTTATTCACCTCACTTTACAAACGTTATATCTTTTCATAGTTGTTTACCAACACCACATCTGTTTTGATGATTAACTTTAGGAAAAATATAATAATTCGAATTGGAAAGAGGGTGGGTGCTGACAGGTGTGAATACTACTGAACCATCAATTTAATAAGTCATGGTGCAAAATATTGAAACGAATTACATATAGAAGAATGGAAAGACTGGTTAAAGATAAGGGAAGGTCAGTTTGGTTTCTGCAAAAATGCAGGAACACATGAGGCAACACTGACACTACTATTTATTCTAGAAGACTGGTTGAGGAAAGGAAAAGCTATGTTTTGAGTATTTTTAGATTTAGATAAACCTTTTGCCAATGGTGAGTGCAATAAAATGTTCGAAATTTTAAAGAAAACAGGGGTAAAATACAGGGAGTAAAAGGTTACATACAACTTGGACAGAAACTAAACTCCGGTTATAAGAGTCGAGGGCCATGGAAGGGACGCCGTAGTTGAGAAGGAAATGAGATATTATAGCCTAGCCCCGATATTAACGAATTTGCACACTGAGCAAGCAGTATAGGAAACCAAGGGGAAATTTGCAAAAGGTATCAAAATTAACCTCCCCTCATGAACCATGGACCTTGCCGTTGGTGGGGAGGCTTGCGTGCCTCAACGATACAGATAGCCGTACCGTAGGTGCAACCACAATGGAGGGGTATCTGTTGAGAGGCCAGACAAACGTGTGGTTCCTGAAGAGGGGCAGCAGCCTTTTCAGTAGTTGCAGGGGCAACAGTCTGGATGATTGACTGATCTGGCCTTGTAACATTAACCAAAACGGCCTTGCTGTTGTGGTATTGCGAACGGCTGAAAGCAAGGGGAAACTACAGCCGTAATTTTTCCCGAGGGCATGCAGCTTTACTGTACGGTTAAATGATGATGGCGTCCTCTTGGGTAAAATATTCCGGAGGTAAAATAGTCTCCCATTCGGATCTCCGGGCGGGGACTACTCAAGAGGACGTCGTTATCAGGAGAAAGAAAACTGGCATTCTACGGATCGGAGCGTGGAATGTCAGATCCCTTAATCGGGCAGGTAGGTTAGAAAATTTAAAAAGGGAAATGGATAGGTTAAAGTTAGATATAGTGGGAATTAGTGAAGTTCGGTGGCAGGAGGAACAAGACTTCTGGTCAGGTGAATACAGGGTTATAAATACAAAATCAAAGAGGGGTAATGCAGGAGTAGGTTTAATAATGAATAAAATAATAGGAGAGCGCGTAAGCTACTACAAACAGCATAGTGAACGGATTATAGTGGCCAAGATAGACACGAAGTCCATGCCTACCACAGCAGTACAAGTTTATATGCCAACTAGCTCTGCAGATGACGAAGAAATTGAAGAAATGTATGATGAGATAAAAGAAATTATTCAGGTAGTGAAGGGAGACGAAAATTTAGTAGTCATGGGTGACTGGAATTCGACAGTAGGAAAAGGGAGAGAAGGAAACATAGTAGGTTAATATGGATTGGGACTAAGAAATGAAAGAGGAAGCCGTCTGTTAGAATTTTGCACAGAGCATAACTTAATCATGGCCAACACTTGGTTCAAGAATCATAAAAGAAGGTTGTATACATGGAAGAATCCTGGAGATACTAGAAGGTATCAGATAGATTATATAATGGTAAGACAGAGATTTAGGAACCAGGTTTTAAATTGTAGGACATTTCCAGGGGCAGATGTGGACTCTGACCACAATCTGTTGGTTATGAACTGTAGATTAAAACTGAAGAAATTGCAAAAAGGTGGGAATTTAAGGAGATGGGACCTGGATAAACTGACTAAACAAGAGGTTGTAGAGAGTTTCAGGGAGAGCATAAGGGAACAGTTGACAGGAATGGGGGAAAGAAATACAGTGGAAGACGAATGGGTAGCTCTGAGGGATGAAGTAGTGAAGGCAGCAGAGGATCAAGTAGGTAAAAAGACGAGGGCTAGAAGAAATCCTTGGGTAACAGAAGAAATATTGAATTTAAATGATGAAAGGAGAAAATATAAAAATGCAGTAAATGAAGCAGGCAAAAAGGAATACAAACGTCTCAAAAATGAGATCGACAGGAAGTGCAAAATGGCTAAGCAGGCATGGCTATAGGACAAATGTAAGGATGTGGAGGCTTATCTCACTAGGGGCAAGATAGATACAGCCTACAGGAAAATTAAAGAGACCTTTGGAGAAAAGAGAGCCACCTGCATGAATATCAAGAGCTGAAATGGAAACCCAGTTCTAAGCAAAGAGGGGAAAGCAGAAAGGTGGAAGGAGTATATAGAGGGTCTATACATGGGCGATGTACTTGAGGACAATATTATGGAAATGGAAGAGGATGTAGATGCAGATGAAATGGGAGATACGATACTACGTGAAGAGTTTGACAGAGCATTAAAAGACCTGAGTCGAAATAAGGCCCCAGCAGTAGACAACATTCCATTAGAGCTACTGACGGCCTTGGGAGAGCGAGTCACGACAAAACTCTACCATCTGGTGAGCAAGATGTACGAGACAGGCGAAATACCCTCAGACTTCAAGAAGAATATAATAATTCCAATCCCAAAGAAGGCAGGTGTTGAGCTATGTGAAAATTACCGAACTATCAGTTTAATAAGTCACAGCTGCAAAATACTAACGCGAATTCTTTACAGACGAATGGAAAAACTGGTAGAAGCCAACCTCGGGGAAGATCAGTTTGGATTCCGTAGAAATGTTGGAACACGTGAGACAATACTGACCTCACGACTTATCTTAGAAGAAAGATTAAGGAAAGGCAAACCTATGTTTCTAGCGTTTGTAGACTTAGAGAAAGCTTTTGACTATGTTGACTGGAATACTCTCTTTCAACTTCTAAAGGTGGCTGGGGTAAAATACAGGGAGCGAAAGGCTATTTACAATTTGTACAGAAACCAGATGGCAGTTATAAGAGTCGAGGGACATGCAAGGGAAGCAGTGGTTGGGAAGGGAGTGAGACAGGGTTGTAGCCTCTCCCCGGTGTTATTCAATCTGTATATTGAGCAAGCAGTAAAGGAAACAAAAGAAAAATTTGGAGTAGGTATTAAAATCCAGGGAGAAGAAATAAAAACTTTGAGGTTCGCCGATGACATTGTAATTCTGTCAGAGACAGCAAAGGACTTGGAAGAGCAGTTGAATGGAATGGACAGTGTCTTGAAAGGAGGATATAAGATGAACATCAACAGAAGCAAAGCAAGGATAATGGAATATAGTCGAATTAAGTCGGGTGATGCTGAGGGAAATAGATTAGGAAATGAGACACTTAAAGTAGTAAAGGAGTTTCGCTATTTGGGGAGCAAAATAACTGATGATGGTCGAAGTAGAGAGGATATAAAATGTAGACTGGCAATGGCAAGGAAAGCGTTTCTGAAGAAGCGGAATTTGTTAACATCGAGTATAGATTTAAGTGTCAGGAAGTCGTTTCTGGAAGTATTTGTATGGAGTGTAGCCATGTATGGAAGTGAAACATGGACGATAAATAGTTTGGACAGGAAGAGAATAGAAGCTTTCGAAATGTGGTGCTACAGAAGAATGTTGATGATTAGGTGGGTAGATCGCGTAACTAATGAGGAGGTATTGAATAGGATTGGAGAGAAGAGACGTTTGTGGCACAACTTGACTAGAATAAGGGATCGGTTGGTAGGAAATGTTTTGAGGCATCAAGGGATCACAAATTTAGCATTGGAGGGCACCGTGGAGGGTAAAAATCGTAGAGGGAGACTAAGAGGTGAATACACTAAGCAGATTCAGAACGATGTAAGTTGCAGTAGGTACTGTGAGATGAAGGAGCTTGCACAGGATAGATTAGCATGGAGAGCTGCATCAAACCAGTCTCAGGACCGAAGACCACAACAACAACAACAACAACATCAAAATTCATGAAGATGAAATAAAAGAACTGGGATTTTCTGATGGTACTGATATTCTGTCAAAGACAGAAAGGAATTTGAAAAAAAGAGAATTGGACAGGATTGCAAGACGAACATCAACAAAAGTGAGAGTGTAAGCGAATTAAATGAAGTGACGATGAGAGAACTAAATTAGGGAGCGAGGCACTAAAAACGCTAGATGTCTATCGCTATTTGGGCTGCAAAAGAAATCATAATGTCCGAAGAAGAGAGAATAAAAACTGCAGAATGGCACTAACAAGAAAATCATTTCTGAAAAAGGGGAATTTGTGAACAGGAAATATAAATGTAAGTCAAGACACATAGCAATTATGACATTTTGGAGCTAGTGGGCATTGATTTCGATCAATAGGGAAAGTTGAAAATTTATGCCAGACAGGGTTTCAAACCTGGGTCTCTTGATGAGGAGGCACGTGCCCAGACCACTTTTTCTATCATCGCTCCATTTTGTTCTTTATTGTTCTCATCAATAATTTGTCTGGGCGGACGTCACATGACACCCATTCACGTTCATCGTTGAACATTTCAAAAAAATGGTTCAAATGGCTCTAAGCACTATGGGACTTAACATATGATAACGTCTGAGGTCATCAGTCCCTAGACTTAGTACTACTTAAACCTAAGGACATCACACACATACATGCCTGAGGGCCGCGCGGGATTAGCCGAGCGGTCTATGGCGCTGCAGTCATGGACTGTGCGGCTGGTCCCGGCGGAGGTTCGTGTCGTACCTCGGGCATGGGTGTGTGTGTTTGTCCTTAGGATAATTTAGGTTAAGTAGTGTGTGAGCTTAGGGACTGATGACCTTAGCAGTTAAGTCCCATAAGATTTCACACACATTTCAACTTGCCTGAGGAAGGATTCGAACCTGCGACCGTAGCAGCAGCCCGGTTCCGGACTGAAGCGCCTAGAACCGCTCGGTCATAGCGGCCGGCGCTGAACATTCCAGTCAGTGTCTTTGTCACATAGGGTAGCCAGTCCTCTGAGCAACCACACTGGGCTACCGTGCCGGCGACCACTAAGCCATCTGGACACACAGGACATCGCAACTGTACGGACGCCTCCCGTCGGATCCAAATTCTCAACTTATCCATGCGCTACTGATGTAGCGCCCCTGTCCATTATACTCGTCACTCGCGGCGTTTCGCCGATTCTCGTGAGTACGATCTTGCTGTGCATCAATGGCCAGCCTCGCTTTAATCACGTATAATTCTATATGTGATGCCTGTTCTTTCGGACGCGTGAACAAGGATGTAGGGCAGGGGCGCTACGTCAGAAGTCTGTGGATAAGTTGAGGATTTGGGTCTGACGGGAAGCATGCTAGGGTAGTCCATGCAATCACAATGACCACCGTGTCCAGAGGACTTCGTGGTGAGAGCACTGCCTAATGACCAGGATACCCAGGTTCGAATCCCGGTCTGGCACAAATTTTCAACTTTCCCCATTGATGTAAATCAATGCCCACTAGCTGCTAAATGTCATAAATCAAAATGGTGTCTACTCTTACGGACGTGTCCGAAAGAACAGACACTGTATGTGCAAATTTAAGTATTAGGAATTATGTTCTGAAGGTATTTGTCTGGAGACATGGAAATAAAACGTGGATAATCAGTTCATACAGTAAGAGTATTGAAGCGTTTGAAATGTGGTAGCATAGAACAATGCTGTTCATTAGATGGGTAGATGGAATAACAAATGAGGAGGTGCTGAATCGAAACGGTGAAAAAGGCATTTATGGTAATACTTGTCTAAAAAGGGGTCGGTTGATAGAACACATATTACGTTATCAATGAATTGTCTGTTTGGTAATACAAGGGGCGTTCATTAAGTAATGTGACTGAAAAAAGCGGAATTTTTTGTGCGACATCGCAGAATATTCCCGCTTCAGCCCATCTAGCAGCCCCAGCCAAACAGTTCCCCACGAAAGCGATCGCTCCGCACGTGCTCCTGCCTAACGCTTTATAGAGTGAACCTGAGGGGTGAGGACGAAGAGGAAAACGAAGGCTGCCGCCGGATGCCGCTGGAGTAAAGCAGTGGACTTGACAGATGTCAAACAGTTTTCTGACAGTAATACTTGCATTAAATCATATGAACATTTTAATTTTACCCATATTTTGCAGGTCCGCAGCTCATGGACTCGCAGTAGCGTCCTCGCTTCCCCAGCATGGGATCCCGGGTTCGATTCCCAGAGGGGGATTTTCACCTGTCCCGAGATGACTGGGTGTTGTTGTGTCGTCTTCATTACCATCCTTCATCACCATTACAGTCGGAGGAAGGCAACGGCAAACCACCTCCATTAGGACGCTGCCTAGTACGGCAGTGTGTCTCTCCCGCATTGTTCCTCTACACTCTGTCAAGAAGCTTGGAACTTCATTTCATTTCATGTTTTGTAGCTTCAAACGTGACTATATTCAATACACAGGAAGTATGAGTTAAAAAATTCCTTCAGTCACAAATTTTCGTGTTTCATTAAAGATACGATGCATTTCGGACCTTATGGATCCATCATCAGGTGTAACTTGTCTTAATACATAATTTATACGTGCTCTGAATGAGGTTAAATGTGTATTCCTGTCATGAAAAGGTTTGGTGTTCGGTTATGAATTTCGTAAGTCAAATGCGGAAAATATGTGTGAAATAGTTGAATAAATGATTGCTGTTGCTGTTGTTGTGGTCTTCAGTCCAGAGACTGGTTTGATGCAGCTCTCCACGCTACTCTATCCTGTGCAAGCCTCTTTATCTCCGAATAACTACTGCAACCTACATCCTTCTGAATCTGCTTAGTGTATTCATCTCTTGGTCTCCCTCTACGATTTTTACCCTCCACGCTTCCCTCCAATACTAAATTTGTGATCTCTTGATGCCTTAGAACGTGTCCTACCAACCGATCCCGTCTTCTAGTCAAGCTGTGCCACAAATTCCTCTTGATTCAGTGCTTCCTCATTAGTTACACAATCTTCCCATCTAATCTTTCGTAGCACCATATTTCGAAAGTGTCTATTCTCTTCTTGTCTACACTGTTTATCATCCATGTTTCGCTGCCATAGATACCAACCACCCCTCCCCCCCCCCCTCCGCCACCAATACCAATGAACCAGGACCTTGCCGTTGATGGTGGGAAGGCTCGTGTGCCTCAGTGATGCAGATAGCCGTACCGTAGGTGCAAGCACAAATAGCCGTACCGTAGGTGCAACCACAACGGAGGGGTATCTGTTGAGAAGCCAGGTTCCTGAAGAAGGGCAGCAGCCTTTTCGGGGGCAACAGTCTGGGTGATTGCTGATCTGGCCTTGTAACAGCAACGAAAACGGTCTTGCTGTGCTGGTACTGTGAACAGCTGAAAGCAAGGGGAAGCTACAGGCGTAATTTTTCCCGAGGGCATGCAGCTTTACTTTAGTGTATGGTTAAATGGGAAAAATGGTAGTACTACATAATGAAGCCAATAGTAAGACTCTAAATGTGTGAGAACAACTGGAGACACACGTCCATGAAATCAAAAAAACCAGAATATATGTTAAATGAAAAAAAAAACATATTTCGCTAGTCACAGTTATTTCAGTAATTTTAAAGACCTATTCTAAAGTTATTTCCTGCATATGTCAATTGTTTAATAATTAGATCCTCTGGCACTATGAATAAATTCATCTTTGATCACACGATGTACAACAGCAATTGTGAAGTGTTTACAAACTTGTGTATGGTAATGTGTCTTTTGAGTGAAGTGATATGCATGAACAGGATGGAGAAAAGATTGTATGATGGCGTTAAAACGTTAAAAACGCTTTTATTGGGTTGTGTGGTAACTTTACACTATTCATCTCTTCCACTATTTTGCACATATTTTCCGCATTTGACTTACGAAATTCATAACATAACATTAGACCTTTTCATGACAGGAATATGCATTTCATCTCATTCAAGAGAAAAAACAAACCATTTATTAAGAAAACCTACACCTGATGATGGACTTACAGGGACCGAAATGCATCGCGTATTCAATAAAATTTGTGACCGAAGGCGTTTTTTAGTACATACTTTCAGTGAATCGTATTTACCTTCTGCATCTGGAATACTAAGACATCTACATACTTGTCCAAAAAAGGAAAAGTGTATAAGCCACATCCTTCAATGCCATATGGCAATTGCCTTACTTTTCGTAATGTTTAAAGGCCACGCAGAATGCTTAATATGCCGTCGCACTATTATGAGCTGGAAAGACGCTTACTAGAACGTCGTTATACCACCAGCCACTAAGACGATATGAAGAACTTGTCTTCTGCCGAACTACAGTGAATGCTGGCTAAACTAAAGGCGATCATTAGGGTAAAAACGGAATTAACTCTTAGAGTAGTGATGAAAAAATGTCCTACAGTCGACATTACCAGTTATTTGTATTCATTGCCTTGATGCAAGAGAAGAATCATTTGGTAACATATACGGTGGGCAAGACTGATGCCGTATAAAGAAAAGGAAGTAGTAGAAGAAGGAAAGTCAAGTAATCCTATGGACAAATCAGTTTCAGGTTAATGATATGGAACTTTTCCAATAACCCAGCGTAGTCGTTTCTGGACCAGACGTTACTGACTACGTTTCATTAATTGAAACGTTCCATTAGAAGTTCTCAAAGAAATTCCAAGACATTGTGCAGCTAATGACGGATTTCGATTTATTTGCCAGACCGTTCTCGTCTTTGGCTGCTAAAGTACCTCACTACTTCCAACTTAAGCTGACAGACGTACAGGGTAGCACCCATCTCCGTTACCTATCGAGGAGTTTACAATAATCCAGGAATTCACAAGACTCTTACCCCACAAGCAATATATTCGACTACAGAAGCAAGCTGCTAAGGTTATTTCCATGTTTGGTTCAACATATGAGAGTGAAAGTTTTTTTTTTCTGGTATGAAATTGACGAAGATCCGCCAACGTTTTGGTTTAACAGATTTTAGCTTGCGTAACTCCATGTGTTTGACTGATTCGCTAACCACAGATCCAGACATAGTACACACTCTAAAAGTGAAATATATAATACATTACAACTTTCTGTAGAATGCCTGTGTGTAAAGCTTTTTGTAGTTCGTGTTGGCACTATGTAATGTACTTATTTAATCAAGTAATAAAAGCTACTGCTTCGACAGAAAAATACAATGATAAAAATAAACACAAATGATAAAAGCCTGCTTATAAAAGTACGTTTCAATATTCACCTGTTAGAATTTTTTTTTAGTATACTGTGTAGTGTGCGCGCTGAAGAGATCATCCTTGATGACCTATTCTTCTAGGATGGAATATAAGGATAAAAGGAAAACACTTTATTTATTACACATTCAGTTAGGCTTGGGCATTCAATGGGTCCTTAGCCTGCTGTCTTTTGTGATGTCTATCTCCGGTGGAGGGTGAGATGTGTCTAGGCTGTTATGTGTGACAGATCGCCTATGGGGGGTGAAACATTATAGACTTCGGTACTCGATACTTGTGCTGTCTGGAAGGGTTTACCGTTCCGACCGATTCGAATTGTCGAACTTCGTCCATAAGAGCATCGATTTTGTCAAAAACTCGCAGAGCCTTGTCATGGACCCTCTATTGTATAGTGGTCTCATGGAGTGCGGTGCGGATGTCGATGTTTTTTTGTCCACCATGGAGCTCCTGTGATCCATCGGTAACAAATGTTTTGCAGCGTTTGGAGTTTGTTGTAGTTGGAGACATACGTAGTTCCCCACGAGGTGGAGCCATATAACATTGTGGGTTCCACCGTTGCCTTATACAATTAGAGTTTAGTCTTAGGGTTGAGATCCTTACTCTTCAGGAACGGAATCAATGACCTTGCCATCTTCTGTGCTGCCGTCTTCTTGTCGTCAATATGTTGCGTATAGAGCAATTTTTTGTCAAGGTAGACACCGAGGTACTTCACTCCCGGCGACCATGCGATAAATTGATCAGATATTTGGAATCTGTCGTTCAAAACTGGTTCCCTCCGTGTGAACATAATGGCTGCCGTCTTCGTCGGGTTGATCGTTATCTTATTTTGCAGGGCCCAGCGTTCCATTACAGCAAGTTGCCGTTGCACCCTGGCGGTTGGCTGGTCCAAGTGCCGTCCAGTCGTCAGAAAGGCCGCATCGTCCGCATAAAAACTTGCCGTAACAACGGGCACTGTTGGGATGTCATTTATATATAAGTTAAAAAGCAGAGGCGAAATGACAGAGCCCTGCGGAATTCCTGCGGAGATCAGTTTCATTTCGGAGATTTTATCGTCGACTCGGACATACAGTTTCCTGCCGTGCAGAAAGTTGTCTATGAGTCTAATGTAACAATCCGCAATAGTGGTAGTGCGATGTAATTTGACGATAAGGCTGGGCCGCCACACCTTATCGTAAGCTTTTTCGATGTCAAGCAATACTGAAACGTCCCATTACAAAAATTAATGAATTACTGTGCTGATAAACCTCTTATATTATTTGATTTTCAAAAAGCTGAGCAGAACTGAACGTACTCAGGCATTTCGCTCTTTGCCTATTCTGATCAACACTAAACTGACACACAATATTTTTAGCGCAACGCAATCTGACTTTAAAAAAATCCCTACAAAAGAATGGCCCTGACTAACACAAAAATCTTCGTTACTCAAAATAATGCAATACAGGGAGCGCCACTACTGCCAGCTAAATAAAAGATTCTAACTACTGAAGGTAATAACTACTGATAGGCGTAGTTAGCAAAATGAAAGATTTTGATAAAGAATAAACAATGTATTTACCTTAATAGTGTTCAAAAGTCATTATATATATATATACATATATACATACATAATACATATATATATATCAGTTCATGACATCCAGTATTACAAATTTACTGTCTCTGATGGACACACGTCCAGATCATCCGCTCTCAAAACTCCGCCATCTCTCTCCCCACATCCACCACTGCTGGCGGCTCACCTCCAACTGCGCAACGCTACGTGCTGTTAACATCCAGCTGCCCAACACTACAATAGGCAACAACAATGCAAACCAGCCACAGACTGCACACAGCACAGCCAGTGATTTTCTTGTAGAGCGCTACGTGGCGTTACCAATAAAAAAACCTAAACATCCTACTTACATAGCCCTCATGTTCCCCACAAAAAATTTTACAAATTGTTTTGGGCACTGACCAGTACATATTTGTTAAAATTTTTCATGATTACAATAACAAAGATATCAAATGCACACACTTATTGATACAATGTTGGTCAAAAGCTAAGATTTTCTCACAGTCCATAAAGACAGTCCTGATCGTTCATCACAGTAAAATTGCAGTGTTTTTCTCGAAGTCTGAGCAGTAAAAGAAAATTCACGTGGAAGTAGTGGATTTCCATGCAGTCTTGAAGTAGTGCTATCCTTCCAATGGAAAGACAATGCTGACTCTTGACATGCAGACAGGTAATGGGCCACAACAGAGAAAATCCACAGCAGAGTCAGTCGAAGTTGATGAATATTGGTAGATAGGTCATCACAGAGCAGACCCACTGTAGTCCTGGTAGAGAGTATGGTATTGGTGGGCCACCAGAGGTGCAGACCCACTGCTGTCCTTGTAGAAATAATGATATTGGTGGGCCATCAAAGATGCAGACCCACTGTAGTCCTTGTAGAGACGGCCAACAGCCATCTGCTGTGACTGTGCAGGTGCACAATCACCATCGAAGAGTCTTGCGGACAATATAGCAAGTCCATAAACCACCACTTGTGAACTCACAAAGTTTTTGGAATTGTCCTTAGAACCAGCAATGCTGTTAACCAGTCCCTTGCTGAATTATTAACACACGTGCAAACACTAACAGTCCCAACTTCTCATATACTGTGCATATACTATGACCAACAGAAATGTGTGCAGTGAAATGAATGCTTACAAGTTACTTAATTTGATGAACTGGTGTCAATTACATTTTTATAGCATGAGAATACAATAACAAAGGTACAAAATACATCATTAAAGAACATAACATTACAGATAACATTTGTAGTAATAGGGGCTTTACAAAAGAATAGAAATAAACATATACATCAGTTTTACAGGAATTATGACATAAGTAAATACATAAAAGGTCAGAATAACTTTCGAAACATCAACTTCACACGTGAGCATAAAAACAAAACAGAATAAATTATGTCTAAACATTCTTACAAAGTAAATATTATATTATAAATGCAAATTATGTTTGAGAACAACAGTATTCCTCATCATAGTGAATGTATCTGAGTATTAGAAAAATTCTGCAACATAAGTCTTATCAGATAAACACAAAAAGACAGGAAGAACACAAATACACAAGGTACACAGACACATAGTGGAATGACACAAAAGGACAGGACAGGGTTTGTTTTCAATGTGACATTTGGTACTGCAGTCCAATCCAAAACTTCATTCCATACATCTTTCCTCCTATTTCAACATTTGCTCCTGAAAAAAAAAATATAATCCTATCTAACCCTGATGTCCCTAAACCCTACTGTTTTGTTCGTATCCTCTTTCAACATAAATATTTCTCATTACTCATTTTGGCCAAAATATTTTTATATAACTTCTCAATGCATTCTTTCCTATTCAGAACAACTCATTCCCTTGTATAACCTACCCCCTCTTAAGCTAACTTAAATTACTGAGCACAGAGGCATAAACTAAGGGACGAGGCAATGCAGCAGTACACAACAATTAACACAAACAGCAATGACAAAAAAATGCAAATTAGCAAATCAAGCAGCAGTATATCTAAATTAACAAAGCAAATGCAGCATTACAACTAATATGAGCCAATGTGCAGCAACAAGAAAAATAAATCGGTAGTAAAACTGGCTTAACAGAGTAATACAAAGTGAAATTCAGAAGCACTATGCCTGGCACACAGCAGCAGCAAATGCAATAACTTATACCTAAATATGACAAAGCTCAAGCAGAAAAAATATTACAGTAAACATGGCCCTGTTTAATACCTATGTCACATCTTAACACTAGAGTGATGCATCACGAGAACTTACTCTAGCAGACAAGTTACCAAATCGTAAAATAATTATGTCTGCAATTCCTGTGAAGGGAAATGTCCATTTGTGCTCTCTTTTCTAAGAAAGTACATCATAAAATTATTCTTTACTGGGTCTGTAGACAGAAAATAGTGATATTAGTACATCTATTAAATGTTATTTTAACCAATGCTGCAGTGGAACTAGAAACTAGATATTAAACAAAATGAGCAATCCTTCAACTAGAAAGACAATAGATGCAAAATGTTTCTCATCGTTTCATTAGGAATTTTAGTAAATATCATAAATTAAGAGCTCCACAGTGTAATCATATGTTTTCAAGTTCGAGCGTGTCGTATTTGCGATGCTTTCTACAAAGAAATGTCAATAGCGAGGATAATGGCCTCTCTTTTATTTTCACCTAATGGCTGTTTCTCCAGGCGGCTGGCACGCATTACGTCAATGTCACTTAGCATTCTTACCGAAATATTTACGACACCAGTTTGCACTACAATGACAGTCTCATATAAAAAATTTCACAGGTCGAGAATTTGCGTTGCAAATGTGTAGAAACAAAATCCTATAAATATAACAGTGTCCAAAAAATTTTCGTCAGCATTGTAATACATTCATGAATTTACACACATTTCATAACACTTAAAGTACAATTCTTGGTTTCCAACATCCTTTTTCACAAATCAGAGTCTCTAACCACTAGTCATTATTCCTTACCTTATTACACATATACATATTCGTCGACACTTCTTCAATATTTCATCATAATAAATATGTAGTATAATCAAATTATCAGCTTATTGATCATAAACATACCTCAACAGCATAATACACGTCGCCATCGTAATAACAAGATCATAAAACCTCAGTCAAATCTCAAAATAGTCGTAGCTTCCTCCAATAATTTCAAAACCTAAAAAAAATTCTCTGCTCATTCAAATAGTGTCATCTACCTCAAACATACTTTAAAAAATCATGATCCTATACCAAATACATCATTCTAAGCTCTCATAGTATCACAATGGTTCCGAAAAAAATATGAAGAGTTCACAAAGTACAGACAAAATACAATTTCATAAGTATGAAGTTATCCAACTGCGTAACTGCGTGAACATCTGTCACTAACATAGTAAAAAAAAATGTTTGTCTCTCTCAGTTAAATGATCAGATAGCTGTGTAATTATGTGTTAGAGAAATATGGTACCGATGAATAAAGTTGTATAAGCAAATACCATATTGGCTAGGGCTCCTTGTGCTTGACAAACACATGGTACACAAAGTAAGCGTGTATCCCCCCCCACTGAGAATAAATGTAATTATTCCCTCAGGTGTTACAGATTACAGCAATGGAATGAAATGTATCACAGAAAACTTTCTTTGTAATTCAAAAATCTTTAAAAATAAATGTTTTAAAAACAAAATTAATCTCTCAAATACGTGTACTGCCGCGCTAAATTGTGCGTCTTGTTGTAACATAAACTTTGTCATTACTTAAGGGTAAAACATGAGCCAAGTGTCGTAATTATCGTCGTCCATAAGCAAAGTTCTGTGGAAGTCAATGTACGTACCTCGTAATAAACAAAAGCGAAATGTTATGCGTATAGATGTCGTAGTTATTACGTACAGTACCATGATAAAGAAAGTACTACACTGTAACGTATTGTTGTGCTACGAAAAAGGCTGTCTCATTGCGCTATACCACAAAGTTACTACTAAAATGTTTTACTTTCCAGAATAATACAGAAAAACTGTGTAGATATGAAACAGATACAGCGCAAAAGCAATAATGTAAATTATGTCACTCACTAGTAACGTCGTGATATAATCCTGTATCTGTCAAATAAACTAACCACTGTGTCATCTGGTATCTCTCAGAAAGTACTTTAAATCCAGAAGGTATTTTCAAGTAAACCAAAATGTTACATTAAAATCTCATTAGCAGTTCCGGTATATGTTCTAAGTATGTGAGCCTTATAGTCTCTTACGGAATCGTGCAACTAACAAGCAAGAATGTACAAATAACAACACTGTGTCGTCTGTTCACTATAAAAATGCATTCGTAGTTTCTGTATAAATAAGTTTTCTTGGTTCTTGACTGGATATTTAACTTCAAACATTGCTGCATGTTAACAGTTTCTAAGTCTGACAAAGCATACTAGTAACGTGAAGTGAAAGGTTTTATGGCAAATACAAAGTTAAAAAGCAGATTATCTCTCAGTAAGCGGTTATACATGTGAAATGTAGTGTAAACCTTTACTCTTCCTACTACGCAGAGTTTCAACTTCAACGGAATTATCATGTGGTATATGGTACATCGGTAAAGAATGCTAAAATTTTTCTCAAGGTTAGCGTCTATGTTATTTTTCTCTGAGCCAGCTGGCGCACGTGGCTGTCTGCGGTGCGAGTCATTGTCTGCAATCTCTTTGTTGGCGTGCATCGTTATTGGGATTTGGAGACCTAACTTCTACAAATTCACCTTGTCGAGAGGGCCCTGCCCTGTTTGAATTCCGACAGTTCTGATGCAATTCAGGTCTGTCGTTACGACTATGTCGTCTGTCGTCATGTCAGTAGATTCCATAGTTTCTTTCTTGTCGGTCACGTTGTGGAGAATTTCTCCCTGAATCGTAACTGCGCGCTGGACAGTTGCGTCTGAAGTTATTCTGTCTCCCTTGATAATAATTATTTTGGTTCCCACATTGTCTGTTTTCTGATTGTCTCTGCGATAGTCATTACCGCGGAGAGGTGATCTTTCCCTGTAATTATTACTACTCTGCCAACGGTTGTCATACGGGTGGTGTCTGTTTTGGTCACGATTTACGTTGTAAGAATAGCCTTGTCGTGTCCAGTTATTATTTCTGTCATCTCAGAATTGTGACGGATGTGACCTGTAATTGTTGTGTTCCTGTTTTCGAGTTCCGCGATTGTCAGTGTCAATTTCCAATTCTTGTAACAGTCCCTGAAAAGCTTCAATGTCGTCTTTACAACGTCCTGCCAAAATAATATGTCATAAATGTACAGGCAATATGATTAAGCAAATGCGGATGAGTTCTGATTGGCTGTATGGGTTTGAAAGATACTGATTCTTATGTAACATGACTTCGAAATATTTGACAAGACTGGAAAATTCAGATTGTTCGAAATGTTTCATCATTATGATGCTATGTTTTACTCGGTCTTGTGTAGCTAGAGACCAATATGCTGAGAGGAAGGCATGATAAAATTCTTCTTCAATGTGACAATCGTGAGTGACCGATCGCATTCTTACAGCTGGTTCATTCTCTAAGTAGCCATACATAAATTCTATTCTGTGCTCTAATGACCATTTGGGAGGAAAGCAATGAGAGAATTGATGTAGCCATGCTTGTGGATGAATGTCGTTGCCAGAATTCTTAAAAGTTTTGAATTTACGTGTAGTAATGAACAACTTATAGTCAAAATCATCATGTCCGCGAGTCGCATATAGGTCATTGTTACGTCGTGTCGGCAGTTCCATCTCAAAATTCGGTGCACCTTGCCAATTTCTTCCATAATTTCCGAAATGCCCTGTGTTATTATTTTGTAGCTTTTCCGTATTTCTAAGTCCCTCTGCCCGTGTTGGAGCGCGAGTGTCCTCTGAAATATGTAATTCTTGTATTACTTGTGCCAACTGATCTTGTACTTCCCGGATTTCTCTTTGGTGTTGCGTATTAATTTGATTCTGATTTTGTTTGAATTTCTTAATTTGTTCATACTCTTCTGTGTCAGTGAAGGCTACAGGTCTTGTGTCATTCAGTTCATCATCCGCCTTTGTAGATAAGTTAGTGAACTGATCCGAAAGTTCGGCTACTTTCTCCGATAGTGAACTGATTTCCTCAGTGTGTTTTTCTGAACCAAGTTTCAATGTGTCCATTTATGTTGAAATCGTATCTACTGTGTCCTTTAAGTTTTCCAGAGTTTTTGCAAGTTGCATAACCGAATCGGTAGATGCAACTGAGTCAATTTTTGCTTGCAAGGTGTCGTGATTTTCATGAACAATAGTTTGCAGTTCCCTTATGGCTGCTTCGTGATTCTGTAATGCATTTTCATGACGCGAAAAAATAGGTTGAAAATGCTCACAAATTTGTGTTTTTACGTCATTACAAACTTTTTGACATTTAGATTCGATTTTAAGTAACTCAGCAGTTAAACCTTCACGTGTTTGTTCAAGCGTTTGTTCCATTGAGTCTAACTTTTGAAGCTGTTGCTGTGTTTGTCTCTGATTTTGTTCCATTGTGTCTAACGTTTGAAGATTTTGTTCCAGTGTGTCTAACTTTGGAAGATTTTGTTCCATTGCGTCTAACTTTTGAAGCTTTTGTCCCATTTGTTGCATTAATAGTAATAACAATGCACTGGTGTCTGAAACATGCTCCTCAGTGCTATTCGGCAGTGCATTTGAACCGCCAATATTCGAATTTTGAAAAGCAGAAAATGTGTCTTTACTTATTTGAGAAAACGGTGAGGACGCAAAACCTGAATCTACAGTATTTGTAAGATTGTGTCCTGTCATTTCGCCGGCCGTTGGTGGCCGACCGGTTCTAGGCGCTTCAGTCTGGAACCGCGCGACCGCTACGGTCGCAGGTTCGAATCCTGCCTCGCGCATGGATGTGTGTGATGTCCTTAGGTTAGTTAGGTTTAAGTAGTTCTAAGTTCTAGGGGACTGATGACCTGAGATGTTAAGTCCCATAGTGCTCAGAGCCATTTGATCCAATCCTGTCATTTCGGATTCCTGAGGCGAGCTGTTGCCGACCGATCGATTGATAATGCTTCCCTGTTCACTAATTGTTTCTCTGCCCACACCATTATTTGCAGTCCGCTCCATTTCCCTATGCACAGTTACCAAATTACTACTTTGAACATTAGTTACTACATTACACGGTGGCGCTAACACACTGCTTTCGTCTTCACTGTCATTTCTCAGTTTACTTTGGAGCCTAGTGTTACGTTTCTCACACGCCATAATTATCGCGTATTTCACACGATAACAAGAAAAGCGCAATTTGATGAGCAAAAACAAGAAAACACATTCACATAGCACTGAAAATAATATCTAGTTAATCGCAAACGCAGCTGTGAAATAATTGGTGCAAATCTACATGCATGCCACAACTGTTTTATTAAACAACAATGAAAGACTGCAACTACAAAGTAAATTCTCTCTATAATTACGCGCTAGCAGTAAACAATAGCTACACTAATTACACAAACTACAAGAAAACATCAGAAGATTCCAGGGAGGTATCTTCGGCTAAGGGTCGACATATGAAACGTCCCCTTAGAAAAATTAATGAATTACTGTGCTGATAAACCTTTTACATTATTTGATTTTCAAACAGCTGAGCACAACTGAACGTACACAGGCATTTCGCTCTTTGCCTATTCTGATCAACACTAAACTGACACACAATATTTTTAGCGCAACGCAATCTGACTTTAAAAAATCCCTACAAAAGAATGGCCCTGACTAACAATAACCTATACCTTTCATGAATCACTTACCACACAAAAATCTTCATTACTCAAAATAATGCAATACAGGGAGCGCCACTACTGCCAGCTAAATAAAAGATTCTAACTACTGAAGGTAATAACTACTGATAGGCGTAGTTAGCAAAATGAAAGATTTTGATAAAGAATAAACAATGTATTTACCTTAATAGTGTTCAAAAGTCATTATATATATATACATATATACATACATAATACATATATATATATATCAGTTCATGACATCCAGTATTACAAATTTACTGTCTCTGATGGACACACGTCCAGATCATCCGCTCTCAAAACTCCGCCATCTCTCTCCCCACATCCACCACTGCTGGCGGCTCACCTCCAACTGTGCAACGCTACGTGCTGTTAACATCCAGCTGCCCAACACTACAATAGGCAACAACAATGCAAACCAGCCACAGACTGCACACAGCACAGCCAGTGATTTTCATGTAGAGCGCTACGTGGCGTTACCAATAAAAAAACCTAAACATCCTACTTACATAGCCCTCATGTTCCCCACAAAAAATTTTACAAATTGTTTTGGGCACTGACCAGTACATATTTGTTAAAATTTTTCATGATTACAATAACAAAGATATCAAATGCACACACTTATTGATACAATGTTGGTCAAAAGCTAAGATTTTCTCACAGTCCATAAAGACAGTCCTGATCGTTCATCACAGTAAAATTGCAGTGTTTTTCTCGAAGTCTGAGCAGTAAAAGAAAATTCACGTGGAAGTAGTGGATTTCCATGCAGTCTTGAAGTAGTGCTATCCTTCCAATGGAAAGACAATGCTGACTCTTGACATGCAGACAGGTAATGGGCCACAACAGAGAAAATCCACAGCAGAGTCAGTCGAAGTTGATGAATATTGGTAGATAGGTCATCACAGAGCAGACCCACTGTAGTCCTGGTAGAGAGTATGGTATTGGTGGGCCACCAGAGGTGCAGACCCACTGCTGTCCTTGTAGAAATAATGATATTGGTGGGCCATCAAAGATGCAGACCCACTGTAGTCCTTGTAGAGACGGCCAACAGCCATCTGCTGTGACTGTGCAGGTGCACAATCACCATCGAAGAGTCTTGCGGACAATATAGCAAGTCCATAAACCACCACTTGTGAACTCACAAAGTTTTTGGAATTGTCCTTAGAACCAGCAATGCTGTTAACCAGTCCCTTGCTGAATTATTAACACACGTGCAAACACTAACAGTCCCAACTTCTCATATACTGTGCATATACTATGACCAACAGAAATGTGTGCAGTGAAATGAATGCTTACAAGTTACTTAATTTGATGAACTGGTGTCAATTACATTTTTATAGCATGAGAATACAATAACAAAGGTACAAAATACATCATTAAAGAACATAACATTACAGATAACATTTGTAGTAATAGGGGCTTTACAAAAGAATAGAAATAAACATATACATCAGTTTTACAGGAATTATGACATAAGTAAATACATAAAAGGTCAGAATAACTTTCGAAACATCAACTTCACACGTGAGCATAAAAACAAAACAGAATAAATTATGTCTAAACATTCTTACAAAGTAAATATTATATTATAAATGCAAATTATGTTTGAGAACAACAGTATTCCTCATCATAGTGAATGTATCTGAGTATTAGAAAAATTCTGCAACATAAGTCTTATCAGATAAACACAAAAAGACAGGAAGAACACAAATACACAAGGTACACAGACACATAGTGGAATGACACAAAAGGACAGGACAGGGTTTGTTTTCAATGTGACATTTGGTACTGCAGTCCAATCCAAAACTTCATTCCATACATCTTTCCTCCTATTTCAACATTTGCTCCTGAAAAAAAAATATAATCCTATCTAACCCTGATGTCCCTAAACCCTACTGTTTTGTTCGTATCCTCTTTCAACATAAATATTTCTCATTACTCATTTTGGCCAAAATCTTTTTTATATAACTTCTCAATGCATTCTTTCCTATTCAGAACAACTCATTCCCTTGTATAACCTACCCCCTCTTAAGCTAACTTAAATTACTGAGCACAGAGGCATAAACTAAGGGACGAGGCAATGCAGCAGTACACAACAATTAACACAAACAGCAATGACAAAAAAATGCAAATTAGCAAATCAAGCAGCAGTATATCTAAATTAACAAAGCAAATGCAGCATTACAACTAATATGAGCCAATGTGCAGCAACAAGAAAAATAAATCGGTAGTAAAACTGGCTTAACAGAGTAATACAAAGTGAAATTCAGAAGCACTATGCCTGGCACACAGCAGCAGCAAATGCAATAACTTATACCTAAATATGACAAAGCTCAAGCAGAAAAAATATTACAGTAAACATGGCCATGTTTAATACCTATGTCACATCTTAACACTAGAGTGATGAATCACGAGAACTTACTCTAGCAGACAAGTTACCAAATCGTAAAATAATTATGTCTGCAATTCCTGTGAAGGGAAATGTCCATTTGTGCTCTCTTTTCTAAGAAAGTACATCATAAAATTATTCTTTACTGGGTCTGTAGACAGAAAATAGTGATATTAGTACATCTATTAAATGTTATTTTAACCAATGCTGCAGTGGAACTAGAAACTAGATATTAAACAAAATGAGCAATCCTTCAACTAGAAAGACAATAGATGCAAAATGTTTCTCATCGTTTCATTAGGAATTTTAGTAAATATCATAAATTAAGAGCTCCACAGTGTAATCATATGTTTTCAAGTTCGAGCGTGTCGTATTTGCGATGCTTTCTACAAAGAAATGTCAATAGCGAGGATAATGGCCTCTCTTTTATTTTCACCTAATGGCTGTTTCTCCAGGCGGCTGGCACGCATTACGTCAATGTCACTTAGCATTCTTACCGAAATATTTACGACACCAGTTTGCACTACAATGACAGTCTCATATAAAAAATTTCACAGGTCGAGAATTTGCGTTGCAAATGTGTAGAAACAAAATCCTATAAATATAACAGTGTCCAAAAAATTTTCGTCGGCATTGTAATACATTCATGAATTTACACACATTTCATAACACTTAAAGTACAATTCTTGGTTTCCAACATCCTTTTTCACAAATCAGAGTCTCTAACCACTAGTCATTATTCCTTACCTTATTACACATATACATATTCGTCGACACTTCTTCAATATTTCATCATAATAAATATGTAGTATAATCAAATTATCAGCTTATTGATCATAAACATACCTCAACAGCATAATACACGTCGCCATCGTAATAACAAGATCATAAAACCTCAGTCAAATCTCAAAATAGTCGTAGCTTCCTCCAATAATTTCAAAACCTAAAAAAAATTCTCTGCTCATTCAAATAGTGTCATCTACCTCAAACATACTTTAAAAAATCATGATCCTATACCAAATACATCATTCTGAGCTCTCATAGTATCACAATGGTTCCGAAAAAAATATGAAGAGTTCACAAAGTACAGACAAAATACAATTTCATAAGTATGAAGTTATCCAACTGCGTAACTGCGTGAACATCTGTCACTAACATAGTAAAAAAAAATGTTTGTCTCTCTCAGTTAAATGATCAGATAGCTGTGTAATTATGTGTTAGAGAAATATGGTACCGATGAATAAAGTTGTATAAGCAAATACCATATTGGCTAGGGCTCCTTGTGCTTGACAAACACATGGTACACAAAGTAAGCGTGTATCCCCCCCCACTGAGAATAAATGTAATTATTCCCTCAGGTGTTACAGATTACAGCAATGGAATGAAATGTATCACAGAAAACTTTCTTTGTAATTCAAAAATCTTTAAAAGTAAATGTTTTAAGAACAAAATTAATCTTTCAAATACGTGTACTGCCGCACTAAATTGTGCGTCTTGTTGTAACATAAACTTTGTCATTACTTAAGGGTAAAACATGAGCCAAGTGTCGTAATTATCGTCGTCCATAAGCAAAGTTCTGTGGAAGTCAATGTACGTACCTCGTAATAAACAAAAGCGAAATGCTATGCGTATAGATGTCGTAGTTATTACGTACAGTACCATGATAAAGAAAGTACTACACTGTAACGTATTGTTGTGCTACGAAAAAGGCTGTCTCATTGCGCTATACCACAAAGTTACTACTAAAATGTTTTACTTTCCAGAATAATACAGAAAAACTGTGTAGATATGAAACAGATACAGCGCAAAAGCAATAATGTAAATTATGTCACTCACTAGTAACGTCGTGATATAATCCTGTAGCTGTCAAATAAACTAACCACTGTGTCATCTGGCATCTCTCAGAAAGTACTTTAAATCCAGAATGTATTTTCAAGTAAACCAAAATGTTACATTAAAATCTCATTAGCAGTACCGGTATATGTTCTAAGTATGTGAGCCTTATAGTCGTTACGGAATCGTGCAACTAACAAGCAAGAATGTACAAATAACAACACTGTGTCGTCTGTTCACTATAAAAATGCATTCGTAGTTTCTGTTTAAATAAGTTTTCTTGGTTCTTGACTGGATATTTAACTTCAAACATTGCTGCATGTTAACAGTTTCTAAGTCTGACAAAGCATACTAGTAACGTGAAGTGAAAGGTTTTATGGCAAATACAAAGTTAAAAAGCAGATTATCTTTCAGTAAGCGGTTATACATGTGAAATGTAGTGTAAACCTTTACTCTTCCTACTACGCAGAGTTTCAACTTCAACGGAATTATCATGTGGTATATGGTACATCGGTAAAGAATGCTAAAATTTTTCTCAAGGTTAGCGTCTATGTTATTTTTCTCTGAGCCAGCCGGCGCACGTGGCTGTCTGCGGTGCGAGTCATTATCTGCAATCTCTTTGTTGGCGTGCGTCGTTATTGGGATTTGGAGACCTAACTTCTACAAATTCACCTTGTCGAGAGGGCCCTGCCCTGTTTGAATTCCGACAGTTCTGATGCAATTCAGGTCTGTCGTTACGACTATGTCGTCTGTCGTCATGTCAGTAGATTCCATAGTTTCTTTCTTGTCGGTCACGTTGTGGAGAATTTCTCCCTGAATCATAGCTGCGCGCTGGACAGTTGCGTCTGAAGTTATTCTGTCTCCCTTGATAATAATTATTTTGGTTCCCACATTGTCTGTTTTCTGATTGTCTCTGCGATAGTCATTACTGCGGAGAGGTGATCTTTCCCTGTAATTATTACTACTCTGCCAACGGTTGTCATACGGGTGGTGTCTGTTTTGGTCACGATTTACGTTGTAAGAATAGCCTTGTCGTGTCCAGTTATTATTTCTGTCATCGCAGAATTGTGACGGATGTGACCTGTAATTGTTGTGTTCCTGTTTTCGAGTTCCGCGATTGTCAGTGTCAATTTCCAATTCTTGTAACAGTCCCTGAAAAGCTTCAATGTCGTCTTTACAACGTCCTGCCAAAATAATATGTCATAAATGTTCAGGCAATTTGATTAAGCAAATGCGGATGAGTTCTGATTGGCTGTATGGGTTTGAAAGATACTGATTCTTATGTAACATGACTTCGAAATATTTGACAAGACTGGAAAATTCAGATTGTTCGAAATGTTTCATCATTATGATGCTATGTTTTACTCGGTCTTGTGTAGCTAGAGACCAATATGCTGAGAGGAAGGCATGATAAAATTCTTCTTCAATGTGACAATCGTGAGTGACCGATCGCATTCTTACAGCTGGTTCATTCTCTAAGTAGCCACACATAAATTCTATTCTGTGCTCTAATGACCATTTGGGAGGAAAGCAATGAGAGAATTGATGTAGCCATGCTTGTGGATGAATGTCGTTGCCAGAATTCTTAAAAGTTTTGAATTTACGTGTAGTAATGAACAACTTATAGTCAAAATCATCATGTCCGCGAGTCGCATATAGGTCATTGTTACGTCGTGTCGGCAGTTCCATCTCAAAATTCGGTGCACCTTGCCAATTTCTTCCATAATTTCCGAAATGCCCTGTGTTATTATTTTGTAGCTTTTCCGTATTTCTAAGTCCCTCTGCCCGTGTTGGAGCGCGAGTGTCCTCTGAAATATGTAATTCTTGTATTACTTGTGCCAACTGATCTTGTACTTCCCGGATTTCTCTTTGGTGTTGCGTATTAATTTGATTCTGATTTTGTTTGAATTTCTTAATTTGTTCATACTCTTCTGTGTCAGTGAAGGCTACAGGTCTTGTGTCATTCAGATCATCATCCGCCTTTGTAGATAAGTTAGTGAACTGATCCGAAAGTTCGGCTACTTTCTCCGATAGTGAACTGATTTCCTCAGTGTGTTTTTCTGAACCAAGTTTCAATGTGTCCATTTGTGTTGAAATCGTATCTACTGTGTCCTTTAAGTTTTCCAGAGTTTTTGCAAGTTGCATAACCGAATCGGTAGATGCAACTGAGTCAATTTTTGCTTGCAAGGTGTCGTGATTTTCATGAACAATAGTTTGCAGTTCCCTTATGGCTGCTTCGTGATTCTGTAATGCATTTTCATGACGCGAAAAAATAGGTTGAAAATGCTCACAAATTTGTGTTTTTACGTCATTACAAACTTTTTGACATTTAGATTCGATTTTAAGTAACTCAGCAGTTAAACCTTCACGTGTTTGTTCAAGCGTTTGTTCCATTGAGTCTAACTTTTGAAGCTGTTGCTGTGTTTGTCTCTGATTTTGTTCCATTGTGTCTAACGTTTGAAGATTTTGTTCCAGTGTGTCTAACTTTGGAAGATTTTGTTCCATTGCGTCTAACTTTTGAAGCTTTTGTCCCATTTGTTGCATTAATTGTAATAACAATGCACTGGTGTCTGAAACATGCTCCTCAGTGCTATTCGGCAGTGCATTTGAACCGCCAATATTCGAATTTTGAAAAGCAGAAAATGTGTCTTTACTTATTTGAGAAAACGGTGAGGACGCAAAACCTGAATCTACAGTATTTGTAAGATTGTGTCCTGTCATTTCGCCGGCCGTTGGTGGCCGACCGGTTCTAGGCGCTTCAGTCTGGAACCGCGCGACCGCTACGGTCGCAGGTTCGAATCCTGCCTCGGGCATGGATGTGTGTGATGTCCTTAGGTTAGTTAGGTTTAAGTAGTTCTAAGTTCTAGGGGACTGATGACCTGAGATGTTAAGTCCCATAGTGCTCAGAGCCATTTGATCCAATCCTGTCATTTCGGATTCCTGAGGCGAGCTGTTGCCGACCGATCGATTGATAATGCTTCCCTGTTCACTAATTGTTTCTCTGCCCACACCATTATTTGCAGTCCGCTCCATTTCCCTATGCACAGTTACCAAATTACTACTTTGAACATTAGTTACTACATTACACGGTGGCGCTAACACACTGCTTTCGTCTTCACTGTCATTTCTCAGTTTACTTTGGAGCCTAGTGTTACGTTTCTCACACGCCATAATTATCGCGTATTTCACACGATAACAAGAAAAGCGCAATTTGATGAGCAAAAACAAGAAAACACATTCACATAGCACTGAAAATAATATCTAGTTAATCGCAAACGCAGCTGTGAAATAATTGGTGCAAATCTACATGCATGCCACAACTGTTTTATTATACAACAATGAAAGACTGCAACTACAAAGGAAATTCTCTCTATAATTACGCGCTAGCAGTAAACAATAGCTACACTAATTACACAAACTACAAGAAAACATCAGAAGATTCCAGAGAGGTATCTTCGGCTAAGGGTCGACATATGAAACGTCCCCTTAGAAAAATTAATGAATTACTGTGCTGATAAACCTTTTACATTATTTGATTTTCAGACAGCTGAGCAGAACTGAACGTACTCAGGCATTTCGCTCTTTGCCTATTCTGATCAACACTAAACTGAAACACAATATTTTTAGCGCAACGCAATCTGACTTTAAAAAATCTCTACAAAAGAATGGCCCTGACTAACAATAACCTATACCTTTCATGAATCACTTACCACACAAAAATCTTCGTTACTCGAAATAATGCAATACAGGGAGCGCCACTACTGCCAGCTAAATAAAAGATTCTAACTACTGAAGGTAATAACTACTGATAGGCGTAGTTAGCAAAATGAAAGATTTTGATAAAGAATAAACAATGTATTTACCTTAATAGTGTTCGAAAGTCATTATATATATATATATATATATATATATATATATATATATATATATATATATATATATATATATATATATATATCAGTTCATGACATCCAGTATTACAAATTTACTGTCTCTGATGGACACACGTCTCTCTCCCCACATCCACCACTGCTGGCGGCTCACCTCCAACTGCGCAACGCTACGTGCTGTTAACATCCAGCTGCCCAACACTACAATAGGCAACAACAATGCAAACCAGACACAGACTGCACACAGCACAGCCAGTGATTTTCATGTAGAGCGCTACGTGGCGTTACCAATAAAAAATCCTAAACAGCCTACTTACAATACACCAACCGTGAAGGGCTGCTTGTTGTATCCTTCTTGTATCCGTTAGGTGATCTGTAGAAGTTGAAGTTCGGCAGATAAACTGTCCTTGAAACCGAATTGCTCGGGTCGTATAACATCATGCGCTGGAAGCGTGTCATTGAGCCTCTTCAACAGCACCTCCTTGAGCACCTTGCCAAGGGTCGGCAAGTGGCTAATTGGCCGGTAACTGCTGGGTACTGCTAGGTCTTTACCTGGCTTTGGGATTGGAACTATTCGAGCCGTCTTCCATGCCGTAGGAAAATATCCCTGCAGGAGACAGCTGTTGAAAATTCTGATAAGAATCACAGTTGGTTTCCTGGGCAACTGTTTCAAACCGGTGTTGCTTATGGAGTCGTTGCCTGGCGCATTATTCCGAGTCATCCGGATAACATTACAGATCTATGCTTGTGTGGTGAGTTGTGGGCGGCTCTGAACGGGCGTAGTATATAAGTGATTGCACTGTCTTAAAATCAAATCTTCCCAAGTTTCCCGCCCGAGCAGCCTTCAACATATAACGGTCTCAGTCGCAGAACTTGTCGGAATAGCTCAGTGGTAGGGGAAACTGAAGTGCTGAGCAGACAAGGCTGCGATCACCGAGCGCGAGCGCGATTCAGGAGCAGAAATCGTGGCTTAGGCCTGACCTTTATAGTTTCATGAAATTGCAAGGAAGTACAAAATGGCTAAGCAGGGATGGCTAGAGGACAAATGTAAGGATGTAGAGGCTTATCTCACTAGGGGTAAGATAGATACTGCCTACAGGAAAATTAAAGACACATTTGGAGAAAAGAGAACCACTTGTATGAATATCAAGAGCTCAGATGGAAAGCCAGTTCTAAGCAAAGAAGGGAAAGCAGAAAGGTGGAAGGAGTATGTAGAGGGTCTATACAAGGGCAATGTACTTGAGGACTATGTTATGGAAATGGAAGAGGATGTAGATGAAGATTAAATGGGAAAATTACGAACAACTTCAGTTGGAAAGACCACATCAATAATATTGTGGGGAAGGCGAGCCAAAGGTTGCGTTTCATTGGCAGGACACTTAGAAGATGCAACAAGTCCACTAAAGAGACAGCTTACATTACACTCGTTCGGCCTCTGTTAGAATATTGCTGTGCGGTGCGGGATCCTTACCAGGTGGCATTGACGGAGGACATCGAAAGGGTGCAAAAAAGGGCAGCTCGTTTTGTATTATCACGTAATAGGGGAGAGAGTGTGGCAGATATGATACGCGAGTTGGGATGGAAGTCATTAAATCAAAGACGTTTATCGTCGCGGCGAAATCTATTTACAAAATTTCAGTCACCAACTTTCTCTTCCGAATGCGAAAATATTTTGTTGAGCTCAACCTACATAGGTAGGAATGATCATCAAAATAAAATAAGAGAAATCAGAGCGCGAACAGAAAGGTTTAGGTGTCCGTTTTCCCGCGCCCTGTTCGGGAGTGTAGTATGATTGTGGTTCGACGAACCCTCTGCCAAGCACTTAAATGTAAATTGCAGAGTAATCATGTAGATGTAGATGTAGATGGGAGATACAATACTGCGTGGAGAGATTGACACAGCACTGAAAGACCTGAGTCGAAATAAGGCCCCGGGAGTAGACAACATTCCATTAGAACTACTGACGGCCTTGGGAGAGCCAGTCACGACAAAACCCTACCATCTGGTGAGCAAGATGTATGAGACAGGTGAAATAGCCTCATACTTCAAGAAGAATATAATAATTTCAATCCCAAAGAAGGCAGGTGTTGACAGATGTGAAAATTACCGAACTATCAGTTTAATAAATACTGCAAAATACTAACGCGAATTATTTACAGTCGAATGGAAAAACCGGTAGAAGACGACCTCGGCGAAGATCAGTTTGGATTCCGTAGAAATGTTGGAAAACGTGAGGCAATACTGACCTTACGACTTATCTTAGAAGAAAGATTAAGGAAAGGCAAACCTATGTTTCTAGCATTTGTAGACTTAGAGAAAGCTTTTGACAATGTTGACTGGAATACTCTCTTTCAAATTCTAAAGGTGTCAGGGATAAAGTACAGGAAGCGAAAGAGTATTTACAATTTGTACAGAAACCAGATGGCAGTTATAAGAGTCGAGGGGCATGAAAGGGAAGCAGTGGTGGGGAAGGGAGTGAGACAGGGCTGTAGCCTCTCCCCGATGTTATTCAATCTGTATATTGAGCAAGCAGTAAAGGAAACAAAAGAAAAGTTCGGAGTAGGTATTAAAATCCAGGGAGAAGAAATAATAACTTTGAGGTTCGCCGATGACATTGTAATTCTGTCAGAGACAGCAAAGGACTTGGAAGAGCAGTTGAACGGAATGGACAGTGTCTTGAAAGGAGGATATAACATGAACATCAACAAAAGCAAAACGAGGATAATGGAATGTAGTCGAATTAAGTTAGGTGATGCTGAGGGAATTAGATTGGGAAATGAGACACTTAAAGTAGTAAAGGAGTTTTGCTATTTGGGGAGCAAAATAACTGATGATGGTCGAAGTAGAGATGATATAAAATTTAGACTGGCAATGGCAAGGAAAGCGTTTGTGAAGAAGAGGAATTTGTTAACATCGAGTATAGATTTAACTGTCAGGAAGTCGTTTCTGAAAGTATTTGTATGGAGTGTAGCCATCTATGGATGTGAAACGTGGACGATAAATAGTTTGGGCAAGAAGAGAATAGAAGCTTTCGAAATATGGTGCTACAGAAGAATGCTGAAGATCAGATGGGTAGATCACGTAACTAATGAGGACGTATTGAATAGAATAGGGGAGAAGAGGAGTTTGTGGCACATCTTGACAAGAAGAAGAGATCAGTTGCATGTTCTGAGGGATCAAGGGATCACAAATTTATCATTGGAGGGCAGTGTGGAGGGTAAAAATCGTAGAGGGAGACCAAGAGATGAATACACTAAGCTGATTCAGAAGGATGTAGGTTGCAGTAGTTATTCGGAGACAAAGAGGCTTGCAGAGGATAGAGTAGCATGGACAGCTGCATCAAATCAGTCTCAGGACTGAAGACCACAACAACAAAAACAACATCTGCGTATCCAGTCATGCCGGCAACTGATGTGTTATGCATGGGGATCATGGGGCCACAAAATAAAATAAAATAATAAGGACGGCTGTAGATTTTTTTTTTATTTGTCACAATCTTTGGTCTTGTCGTGGCACAGTCTTTGCCCCTGCGCAGTCTGATACTTCCTTAGTCGATGTGTGGTACGTAAAGGACGTATTTAATAATGCTGTGTGAACTTGTGATCTGTTAGATGAAAAAGGACAGCAAGGATGAATATCATGTTCACATTGAAAGCTGAAAGGTATATAAATTTTGAATTTTTTTTTCTTTGGTGAGAAGAAGTTTGAGGTAAGACTGCAGCACTGGGCACCTAATTTGTCGGAGCGATTATCGTCAGCTGGTTTACTTGCTCGGAGTTGAGAGAAAGAACACCCCACTTCCCCAAATCATGGAATTAACATATTAACTGATTAAGCTGTTTGATTTTTATAGAAATTATTTGTTAACAATATACCCTTTTTAAATCATTGTTGAGTTTGTTAAGCATGGCATTGTTCAGACCCATGTAATATGTGAAGTTTCACTCTGTCTTTCTGAATATGTATTTCATTCTAAAATCGTTGTTTTGGAATATCATTTCATAGTAATAATTACCCTCCCCATCCTACTGTTTATCATTACGCATTACCACATGCAGCAGTTTGAATATGTATTTAGAAACAAAAAATAGCTTAGCCGTTGTCTGCTTGCTGTTTGCTGTTTTGCTTTCGAGAATCTGCTACAATGTTGTCAAGACGCGAGGTTGATTAGGGCCAGATAATTGTTTTATTTCCGTCGCACATTTAATACAAAGTCAAGCTGCATTCAGATCAGTTACAGTTCAGTTTATATTAGAGTCTGTATAAAAAAGCACTCCGTCTTTTTTATAATTTTTTTTATTTTTTATTTTTTATATACAAATGGATAAAGGAAAGCCGTTCCCCATCGGCTACATAATCAGGATAATAGAAAGTCGCCCCATTACGACATAAGGATGCTCCATACTAGAGTCCACTGCGAACTGTTCGAAGACTGTCGTCTCGCTGTTGTGTTGTTCAACTTTTTTTGTCTTACTAATTTATTTATTTATTTATTTTTATATATTTATTGAGATCACGTAGGTCGACCTCCAGGCGAAAAATAATTATGTGTAATTACCATCAATAACAAACAAAATAAAAAGGGATTTATAGAATTTAAAGATAAAGCGCCCTCCTGGCAAAACAGACAAAATGGCATCCGTATCCCAAGGCAGTCAGGCATGTTCCAGGCACGTCTTCGCGAAGAATATTGCATTTGCCGATATATTGGATCGAGTCATGGTATTACACAATCTCACTGAAATCATCTTGTCATACCTGGGACACCCCAGCTACAGGGGGGAATCGAAGAAGGCTCTACCCAAACAGTTGGCATAGTACTGACGGTATCGCCGGTGGTGCACGAGAAAAGTAAAGCGACCTTGCAGGAACAAATAACAGATCGAGAGGCCTTTTATCCAGATCACAGAGTTGGTCTTCGTACGTGGGAAGTATGTCTAATCTGGGAACAGAAGAGATTGCGGTGTAATGGCATGGGGAGCCGTACGTAGAAGAAAGGCAAGCATCTTCTGAAACAGCTTCCACACCTCTGCAGAAGATCCACACATCAGTCGATGTTCGTCCGTATCAAGCGTGTGACAACGAGGACACAGCGGCGAATCTGTCATTTTAATGGCATGTAGACGAAGTTGTTTCTTGTATATTCCATTAACGACCAGGCACCAGATCGCCCGAGCGCTCGTGTCGAGGAGTATATGGTGCACAGAATGCCAAACCACGGGCCATGCGATCGTTGGATGTCGGCTTTCCGCAACATTCCTAGTGTGATTTCTCATCATTAGGCGGTAAACATCACGTGCGTTAGGGTTTCTAGTACCAGGCAAGCCGGCATGGACATAACTGTATTCGATGAAAAAGGTCCTGACATGTGAGAGCGAGGAAGAAATATGGGCTACTGCAACAGATACCACTCGAGAGGGAGGGGCCAGTTCGTCAATCAGGCTCCCCGGTAATCCGGTTCGGCGGCGGGTCCACGACTTAACCATCGTACTTACATAAAGGGCAGCTGCTCTCGCTTGGACGTTGACGAGACCGAGGCCGCCATCTCGAGGAGGAAGTGTCATCTTGTCGTAGCGGGCTTTGAGGATAAGACCCGCACTTACAAAGAAGCCGAACGCCGGCTGAAGTCTGTGTGCCTTTGGCATCAGTAAAATCTGTACTAAATGGGGCAGTCGCGAGACTAGATGAGTGTCAACAAAATCCACCCTTTGTAACATGTCCAATGCTCTCAGGAGGTCGCGCGGATAGCTTGAAGCAGGAGTTTATAGTTAAATGAGATCGTGCGCTGTATATCACGCGTGAATGTGATCCCCAAACATTTGAGCTTGTCCACTAATGGCAGTCTCTGCTAGAAGACCTCTACCGACGGACATAACACTCGACTTCGTCAGGTTCACACGGCTGCCCGCAGCAGTCCCGTACTGGTTGATCCACGCCAGTGCCTCTCGCACTCCATCCTCCGATAGAACCAAGAACACCACGTCATCTGCATAGGCGCGGCAGATGAAAGCATTCCCCCTCATTGTTATCCCTTTGAGCCGGCTTCTCAAACCGTGTAACAGTGGCTCAAGGGCGATGGCGAAAAGCAGCATCGACAGCGGACACCCTTGACGGAGCGACCGCATGTCATTAATAGGGCCCGCCACACAGCCATTGACCAGCACTCGCGACATGGCACCTCGGAGGAGCCGCAGGACGATGTGTATAAACCTGTGGGGAAAGGCCATCCTTCTGAGTACGTTTTCTAGAAAGGCATGACTCACTCTATCAAAGGCGTGGTCGAAGTCCACTGTCACTAAGGCGCCGCGACGGCAGCAGGTCGTAGCCAGTGCTATGACGTTACGGTAATCGCTGAGTGCCGTCTGAATGTTACTGTCACCACCATTTGATCCAGAGAGATGACTTGAGGAATGACGCGCCGAAGGCGAGCGACAAGAATCCGGGTAAAAATCTTGAAGGCACAATGTAACATGGTCAACGGCCGATAATGCCCAACTCCCCGACCTCCCGGTGGCTTGGGGACCGGAATAAGCAAGCCTCCTACGAACTCGGGTGGGAGGGGAAGGACAGGGTTCATCAGTTCTTCATACATCGCAGTCCAGCGCGAGCCCATGATGTCGTGGAATGTGCGGTAAAGCTCCAGCGGGAACCCATCTGGACCTGGGGCTTTATTCGCCGCACCCTTATGAACAGCATCGGCAACGTCATCAGCCGTAATTGTCGCTGTGAGCATCTCCGCAGCAGCCTCATCCAGGGTACCCGTCAAGGAACGGAGGATATCAGTCGTTACCGCTATGTTCTGATCCTCTGCTGCATGGTATTGGTTGTAGTGATCCACAAAGGCTTTACGATGTCATTCTGGGATGTCAATCGACGACCGTCTGGTATGTCGAGGGAGTTGACCAGCTTTCTGTAACACCGCTGCTTCTCTCGGATATTATGATGCATGGACGGGGGCTCTCCTAGTACACAATCGTGACATCTTGCGCGTACTATTGTGCCTTAAAGGCGGTGAAGCATAAGAGAAATTATCTTCGCCTTAATGCGTTGAATTTCAACCTGTCGCTGAACAGAGGGGGCATGGTTTGAGAGTTCCCGGAGAACTGTGAAGTAGTATTCCATGGTATGTCGTTGCCACATCGTTTGTCGCGACCGTAATTCATCACTGAACTACGTAAAGCAGGGTTGGTGCAGTCGAGCCACCACCGGAGTGTTGAAGGATACGCTGGAAGGCGTCTCACACAGTTGTTCTAAGTCGTTTCTACGACCTGCCTGCATTCCGGATCCTTGAGACGAGCGACATTCAGCTTCCACAGGCCTCGACCGCGTCACACTTTCTGCCCCTGGAGCGAAACACTGCAAATGTAGGCGATATGGTCAGAGAAGGCGGTAGGCCATAACTCAGCGTCAAGTGTGGCAGTTGCAATTACTTGGGAAACGTAGACACGGTCAAGACGACTTGCTGTATAGCTGGTGACGTACGTACATTCTGGTCGATCACCATGCACGTGGTCCCAAATATCGGTGGGGTTCAGTTCATGGATGAGCAGCTTGAGTTCCTGGCAAGTGGTAAAATGCGGACGTTGGTCCTTCTGGGATAAAACACAATAGAAGTCGCCGCCAACAATAATAGGGTCTTAGCAGCCTACAAAGGAGCGACCTGTTCTGAATAGAACCGCGACCGTTCCCTTTGCTTGGCCGTGCCCGAGGGAGCGTAAATATTGATGACTCGCACACTGTGGAAAGTCACAGAAAGACCCCTAGCCGATGGTAGGTAAATCACGTAGCCTACCTCAATGCCTTTCTTTAAAAGAATAGCTGTCCCACTGCCTCCGTCAGCACACGGCGTGAGGTAGGACGCATAGCCATAGATATTAGGAAACGTTTCCAGGCGAACTTCCTGCAAAAGGGCAACATCGAGGTCCGAACGCCCTCAACATTCCCGGAGCAATTGTAGTTTGACAGGGGTGCCAATGGTGTTGACATTGATGGACCAAATCCTATAAAGCTTGTGGAATTAGGACTACTGGGACGCTCATGGAGGCACGAAGAGCAGCAACGAACAGGAATGTCGTCCCAGGAGGCTGCACATCCCCATCCAGCAACCCTGTCGATTAGCAGTTGTGGGTTGGAGCAGCAGCATTCGCTGCTGTCTCAACGGTGGGTGTTTCGTCGTCTACATCGTCAGACCACGCAAAGGTGAGTAGATGGTGTGCGTCCAGTGGAGTACCTGTGGAGTCCGAAGGCGGCGTCACGTCGGCGATGGAAGAGTGGTGCTGGCTCAGTTGCTGTTCAACGTCTGGTGCATGCAAAGATGGTTTTACCTCCGACGGGGTGCAGACTGGTGCTTCCACCACGGAATCGTCCATCGGGGCAACATCTTGATAGGTGTGATCCTCATCGTCTTGAGACTGCGTCCTGCAGGTGTCAGACGGGGCGATCCGCCGTTTCCGACGTCTCTTCGGCGACCGTTGTTTGCGCACGTGATCTTCAGTGTCCGAAGACGCCTGGGGATCCGGATGTTCGGGCACAAAACATCAGTAGGCACGACCATCGAGTCAAGGGCCGTCCCCTGTCCCACAGATTGCTCACTGATGCACGTGTCAGGAGGTGGAGGCAAATGCGCCTGTCCTTCCACAACAGTCTGAGACAGTACCGGAGACGACTATGTGGCAGTTGTAGGAGCCAATGGTGATAGCGGACGGGGGTCGTTATGGAGAACTTCGACAAACGTCAGCGGTATGGTCGTCGGAGCGGTCGTGACCGGCAGGTCCCCAGGCGGTAACTGTGTGATTCTGCGTTGCAGACAGCTGGAACAGAGATGTCCTTCTTTGCCACATCCCGAGCATGTCTTCGGCTGGCCATCTACATCTACATCTACATCTACATCTACATGACTACTCTGCAATTCACATTTAAGTGCTTGGTAGAGGGTTCATCGAACCACAATCATACTATCTTTCTACCATTCCACTCCCGAAAAGGGTGCGGAAAAAACGAACACCTAAACCTTTCTGTTCGAGCTCTGATTTCTCTTATTTTATTTTGATGATCATTCCTACCTATATAGGTTGGGCTCAACAAAATATTTTCGCTTTCGGAACAGAAAGTTGGTGACTGAAATTTCGTAAATAGATCTCGCCGCGACGAAACACGTCTTTGCTTTAATGACTTCCATCCCAACTCGCGTATCATATCTGCCACACTCTCTCCCCTATTACGTGATAATACAAAACGAGCTGCCCTTTTTTTGCACCCTTTCAATGTCCTCCGTCAATCCCACCTGGTAAGGATCCCACACCGCGCAGCAATATTCTAACAGAGGACGAACGAGTGTAGCGTAAGCTATCTCTTTAGTGGACTTGTTGCATCTTCTAAGTGTCCTGCCAATGAAACGCAACCTTTGGCTCGCCTTCCACACAATATTATCTATGTGGTCTTTCCAACTGAAGTTGCTCGTAATTTTAACACCCAGGTACTTAGAATGAAATTTTCACTCTACAGCGGAGTGTGCGCTGATATGAAGCTTCCTGGCAGATTAAAACTGTGTGCCCGACCGAGACTCGAACTCGGGACCTTTGCCTTTCGCGGGCAAGTGCTCTACCGACTGAGCTACCCAAGCACGACTCACGCCCCGTCCTCACAGCTTTAATTCCGGCAGTACCTCGTCTCCTACCTTCCAAACTTTGCAGAAGCTCTCCTGCGAACCTTGCAGAACTGTGAGGACGGGGCGTGAGTCGTGCTTGGGTAGCTCAGTCGGTAGAGCACTTGCCCGGGAAAGGCAAAGGTCCCGAGTTCGAGTCTCGGTCCGGCACACAGTTTTAATCTGCGAGGAAGTTTCACCCAGGTACTTAGTTGAATTGACAGCCTTGAGAATTGAACTATTTATCGAGTAATGGAATTCCAACGGATTTCTTTTGGAACTCATTTGGATCACCTCACACTTCCCGCTAATTAGCGTCAACTGCCACCTGCCACACCATACAGCAATCTTTTCTAAATCGCTTTGCAACTGATACTGGTCTTCGGATGACCTTACTAGACGGTAAATTACAGCATCATCTGCGAACAACCTAAGAGAACTGCTCAGATTGTCACCCAGGTCATTTATATAGATCAGGAACAGCAGAGGTCCCAGGACGCTTCCGTGGGGAACACCTGATATCACTTCAGTTTTACTCGATGATTTGCCGTCTATTACTACGAACTGCGACCTTCCTTACAGGAAATCACGAATCCAGTTGCACATCATAAATAATAATTGCACGGCAGCCACCAATATATAACTAGGACGGCACATGTTTCGTTAGCTCTATACGGATCTGTTGTACTCCATTGAGAACCGGGTATGTAGTGAACTGAGCCCACTTTTCAGCTGCATGACTAATCATCTTGCCATATGGGCGGAATGCAGATACCACTACCTCTGAAGACACCTCGAAAGGGAGTTCAAATACACATATCGTCCGCAGTCCAAGTCCCGCACGTTCCACAGTTATGTCACTGATATGTCCATCAGAGTGACGAATTTAAGACCACTTCGAGCTGCACTTAGAATTTTGTCACATATGTCTTCGTTAACCAATTTCACGTCGACTACACTGCTCACTATAGACTGGTGGATGCCAACAAGATCGTTGCAATCAATCTTGACTTCCGTTGACTGCTTAGCAAGAGAAAACAACCGTTTTTGCGAGTTGTTGCTTCTGAAATAGTTCTTGATTAGCTGTAAACGTAAAAAGCTCCTTTCAGCGGAGGCTACAGTCACTAGTAAGTTTAGCAAAATTCCGTAGGCAATATAAATATTCTGAAACCGGCTTCCAACATCTGTCAAGTATTTCAATATTAACATAGGAGTTTTCACATCCTCGGGCACCACTTTTCCGAGCACTTTAATTTCTGTTTTCATAAGGTCTGAAGCAACAACGTCTTTCGGACAGTCACCATTTATGTATACACCTAGCTCTTTCTCAAGATTTTTACATAGCATTTTCAGCTCTTCGTCCTGTATGTGTTTTAAACTTTCTGGAGATAGTGAAAAGCCGAATATTTCGGAATACTTAGCCAGTTGGCCAAACCTTTCTTTCAAACTTTTTAACACTGTGTCAACGACAAGGTGGAAAAATGGATTTTGTTTGTCTCCTCTGAAGATTGAGCTCTGCAAACCATGTCGTCACCTCCATAATCAAACTGCTTCGCCTTCTTGTTATTTCTTTTTTCTCCAAATTTTGGTTCAATCAGAAAACTTTCAGCTATCTCTTTCACTGTTATCTGCGTATTACCAAATCCTTCGTCACGGAAATTCTCAATAAACTTCGTCAAACTTTCTAGTGCTTTAGTTGCTACTTTCATGTCCATTTTTTCTGCTTGAAATGCTTTACTCGCTGCGTTAGTGGCAGAGAGAAGGTCATACCATGTGACAAACTCGAAGATTTCTAATTCATTCAGAGCAAGCAAGTGTGCTTCGCTCTTTATTTTCTATTCAGCGCGTCGTTGCTCACCTCGGGAAGGGCATCTTTGACTCCTCTAGTCTGGTACCTTATAGCTTTGACACCTTCCCATTGAGTAGCTGAAAGCTTCTTCACTGTTAAAGTTGGAACCTGTTCAATAAGATTTCCCACCTCTCAGTGGATGCACCGAAAACAATGTATATTCTTTAAATTATACCAATAAATGTGAGTGATATTGCTGTAGATTTTGTCGCATCTGATAACGTAAAATTAAGACTGTGATGGCACATAAAATGCTCTTGGATTGCACTTTAAGGCTCTGGTTTGAAAACCACTTCGATAACCTCTCATATTTGCGCCATTCTCGTAACTTTGGCCTCTGCAATCATCAATATCGAGTCCAAGTTGGTCTGGTTTCGACAAAAGCGTTTCAGTCAAACTTTCTCCTGCTGTTGAAGTGACTTTCGGAAAGTCGAGTAAGTGTTCTTCTACAATCACTGCGTCTTGTGATTAATTTAAAAATCTAACAATCAATGTCATTTGTTCATTTTGGCCTGTATGAGGAGTACAATCAAATATGACAGAAAAAATTTACTTACTGTTACAAAATTAACAATGCTGTTTCTTACTTTGTTCGCAACCAAATTTATGAGTCGATTTTGAATTTTTTTCCCGTGATAATGGTCATGAATTTCTTGAGTTTTTAACAACCTTAAAGGTTCCTGCAAATCTCGGTCAAATTGTGCTATCATTTCGATAAAACCAAGAAAATGACCATTATTTTCTTGATATAGTTTGTCGCTCTTTCCCCTTAAGGTAGGGTGACCAAACGTCCCGGAAAACCGGGATTGTCCCGGTTTTCATCCCTGTGTTCCGGTGTCCCGAAAATTTGTTTCCGGACTCTCAAAAGTCCCGGAATTCAGTTTTTAAATACATTTCGTGAAACTTTCTCAAATTTTTGGGATTTCGCTATATTAAAGGAAATACAACACAAGAAATTAATATATTTTAGCTTATTTGTCTAAAACCTCCATTGTCCCATACTAGTAATCACAGTATCAGTATTGATAAACTCAGGCAATAATTTACTTTGAGCGGTACTTTGGCCAACAAGTAGTAAGTTGTATTATTGTAACAGAGCTATGAAACCGTCCGATTGTCGCGCCACTTACTGACACACTCATTGTCAGAACAGTGTAGTAGTTGATGTTTTGTCAGACAAACTGCAATAGTTTTTTCTCATATTAGTGGTATTACTGCTGCAGTACTGTGAAACGCAATGCCGAAACGTGCCTGCAAGTTCAGTGACTGTTATTCCAAGGAATAGAATTTAATTAAGAAAGGTCGTTTTGATTACGAAGCAGAGTGTTCCGTATGTAACTGTTTTATTAGTATAAGTCATGGTGGACGTTCCGACATAGTTGATCACATCAGGTCAAAGAAACACATTAACAGAAATAGTGCACCGAGCTGCAGTAAAACTCTGCAAAATTATTTTGTGAAACATCAGTCAAGTGAAGAGACGAAAGTTCGAGCAGCCGAGCTTACACTAGCCTACCACACGGTAAAACATCACCAAACTTATAGATCTAGTGATTGTACTAATAAGCTTAACAGCATTATGTTTGGTGATTCTTCCATTGCAAAAAAGTTTAGTTCAGCAAGAACTAAAGTGTCAGCCTTAGTGAAAGGAGTTATTGCTCCCCAGAGTGTAAAGGAAAGCCTTGAATACATCAAAAAGTCTTTTTTCTACGGGATATCCACTGATGCCAGCAACCATAAGGCCATTAAAATATTTCCGTTTGTTGTTCAGTTTATCGATACTAATCAGGGAATTCAGACCAAACTTTTGAAGGTGAGTTCCCTAGCTAATGAAACATCTGACGAAATTTCAAGATTTTGTATGAATACTATCGAAATGTTTGATCTTGAGAAAAATAAATGTGTGGCATTTTGTGGAGACAACACCAACACAAACTTTGGTGGTTTAAAACGACAAGGCAAATGCAACGTATTTACCAAATTAAAGGCAACATTGCATGAAAACATTGAAGGCATAGGGTGCCCTGCACATGTTTTACACAATAGCGCGCGGACATCTGCTGACAGTTTAAGCTGTGATGTTGAAACTATCGTCATGAAGGTATACTCACACTTTTATATATATACTGTTAGAACAGAGAGGCTTAAGGAGTTCTGTGATTATGTGAGAACTGAATATATGAATGTAATGTGTCACTCGAAACTCGCTGGTTATCACTGTTTCCAGCAGCTGAAAGAGTAATCAGCCTGTTTGAAGCGTTAAAATATTTTTTCCTAAATGAAGACAAAGCACCCAAAATATTGGTTCAGTTTTTCAGTTACTCTTTAAGTGAAGCCTACTTGTGGTTCATTCACAGTCAGCTTAGCACTTTGCAGCATGGAATAAAGGAAATTGAGGGAAGCACGAAAAGTGTAATAGAGGTAAATGATGTTTTGAAAAATACTCCGGAAACTGTTACTAAGAGGAGAGAACAGCAGTTCATTTCTGTCCTTAAAAGAGCAGAAGTATCAGAAGCAGCGGAAAGGAGTTTTAGAGAAGAAGTTAACAAGTTTTATGACACTTGTGTAGAATATCTCAGCAAGTGGAGCGCCTCATATTTACCCTCATCGCCGGTGTTTGATTGGATGTTACTGAAGAGAGTGCTAAAATGGGAAAGTGTTGAAGAGACAGTTTATTATTTGAAGAGTAAAGAGATTGAAATCGATGATTCCATTCTCTTTGATCAGTTCGGCATACTGACAAATTTTGTTGGTGAAAGTCTTCACAACTAGAATGATGAAAAAAAAGCACCATTGGAATGTCATGAGAAGTGGGTGAGTTTTTTTAAAAGCTGTGACTGTCTTCAGCATTACTCTGAGTTGGTAATAATTGCAAGGTATTTATTTGCAATCCCAGCCCATAATGCCAATGTGGAAAGAATATTTTCGTTCATGAACATCCAGTGGACTGATGAAAGAAACAGAATGGAGGTGGACTCTCTTGAAGTAGTCCTGCAGATCCTGTACAACTACAAAATGGATTGTGCCGAGTTTTATCACTGTGTCTCAAAGAACAAAGACATGTTCAAGAAGGCTGGAGGCAGTGAAAAATACCCTTTTCTCCAAGGACAGTCAGATCCATCTACAAGTGCTCTGTAATATTAAAGCTCATGTTGATATTAATTGATTAAAAGTTGAATGGCTGTAAAATTTTGTAAAATCGTAATACGTTTCTACACTCCTGGAAATTGAAATAAGAACACCGTGAATTCATTGTCCCAGGAAGGGGAAACTTTATTGACACATTCCTGGGGTCAGATACATCACATGATCACACTGACAGAACCACAGGCACATAGACACAGGCAACAGAGCATGCACAATGTCGGCACTAGTACAGTGTATATCCACCTTTCGCAGCAATGCAGGCTGCTATTCTCCCATGGAGACGATCGTAGAGATGCTGGATGTAGTCCTGTGGAACGGCTTGCCATGCCATTTCCACCTGGCGCCTCAGTTGGACCAGCGTTCGTGCTGGACGTGCAGACCGCGTGAGACGACGTTTCATCCAGTCCCACACATGCTCAATGGGGGACAGATCCGGAGATCTTGCTGGCCAGGGTAGTTGACTTACACTTTCTAGAGCACGTTGGGTGGCACGGGATACATGCGGACGTGCATTGTCCTGTTGGAACAGCAAGTTCCCTTGCCGGTCTAGGAATGGTAGAACGATGGGTTCGATGACGGTTTGGATGTACCGTGCACTATTCAGTGTCCCCTCGACGATCACCAGTAGTGTACGGCCAGTGTAGGAGATCGCTCCCCACACCATGATGCCGGGTGTTGGCCTTGTGTGCCTCGGTCGTATGCAGTCCTGATTGTGGCGCTCACCTGCACGGCGCCAAACACGCATACGACCATCATTGGCACCAAGGCAGAAGCGACTCTCATCGCTGAAGACGACACGTCTCCATTTGTCCCTCCATTCACGCCTGTCGCGACACCACTGGAGGCGGGCTGCACGATGTTGGGGCGTGAGCGGAAGACGGCCTAACGGTGTGCGGGACCGTAGCCCAGCTTCATGGAGACGGTTGCGAATGGTCCTCGCCGATACCCCAGGAGCAACAGTGTCCCTAATTTGCTGGGAAGTGGCGGTGCGGTCCCCTACGGCACTGCGTAGGATCCTACGGTCTTGGCGTGCATCCGTGCGTCGCTGCGGTCCGGTCCCAGGTCGACGGGCACGTGCACCTTCCGCCGACCACTGGCGACAACATCGATGTACTGTGGAGACCTCACGCCCCACGTGTTGAGCAATTCGGCGGTACGTCCACCCGGCCTCCCGCATGCCCACTATACGCCCTCGCTCAAAGTCCGTCAACTGCACATACGGTTCACGTCCACGCTGTCGCGGCATGCTACCAGTGTTAAAGACTGCGATGGAGCTCCGTATGCCACGGCAAACTGGCTGACACTGACGGCGGCGGTGCACAAATGCTGCGCAGCTAGCGCCATTCGACGGCCAACACCGCGGTTCCTGGTGTGTCCGCTGTGCCGTGCGTGTGATCATTGCTTGTACAGCCCTCTCGCAGTGTCCGGAGCAAGTATGGTGGGTCTGACACACCGGTGTCAATGTGTTCTTTTTTCCATTTCCAGGAGTGTATATTACTGTATACGTTTATTAAATGTCATTAATTATAAAGATAATCTAGATTATATCAATCTTCTGTATCCTGTATTAGTTACAATAATCGGGTTAACAAAATGTATCAACGAAACATTAATATTTAAAATTAAGAAACCTGGGTACACGTGGAATGAGGTGTCCATTGGCACCTGGGTGAATGTGTCCCGGTTTTCACCGAAAATAATTTGGTCACCCTACGTCTTAAGACCATATTATGGTGAGCTAGGTACCTGAAGGTGAGTATAATTCTTTTTAGAACGTGACGCCAATGTTCCTTCTCTTTTTCTAGTAGTTCAAGGTCAATTTGATCAATACCAGTTTTTTGTTTCAAACGTATCTCATATTCTATCCATTTTTGTACCATTCAAGTGGTTATATGATTGTTCATGCTCTTCAAGCCGGTTTCCTAAATGAACCCAGTGACAGGGTCCATCACTTGATAGTTTGTTTGATCCAAAACGTTTACAAGAAAAACAAAAACTTTGTTGGTAGATTTCGAATACACAAGCCATTTAAGATCCCTTTTTTCTCCATTTGGTAAAGTTCTCACGTAAAAATGAGTTGAAAATTTTCTTCTGTGCTCATTTAAGGGATATTCAAAATTTACAATTTTTGGTAGTGCTTTTTGTACAATATCATTTATCACGGAGGAAGTTAAGGTATTAAACCAAGTGCCTGGGTCCGAATTTGTGATTGCTTCACAATTGCTACTACTAGGCCTACCTGAATGTGCGGTACCAGGAGGTCCGAATTCCAATGCTTCATGTTCACTTGTATCTAAAGCACCACGTGATGGAAGGCTACTGTTAATGCCATCGTATTTTAAGCACACTTTAGCCAAACTGTCTGAAGTTATTGGTTGAAGAAATTTTGCCAAAGCGCCTTTTTGCGAGTTCAAAAACTGTTCATGTTGTAGCTTTTACTTGATCTTTTGAGCGTCTGAATCGTATTTTGTAAATCTGTCCGTTGCACGAGACATTTCCCTGTTGGCACTTTGAACTTCACAGAACAGCCAAAAACATTATATTTTCACACAGAGTGCACACACAACACGTGAAACGGCGTGAACTGGAAAACTACCGTACGTTGAAGCTGACGACAATGAACAAATCATTCCGTGGAAAACGGCTGCTGCCGGAAGAGTGTAATGCTTGATTGTTAGCCACAACAACGACTATAAAAGGCGCAGAGAGTCGCCAAGAAACAATGAATCGCATACCTCTTAATTTACGCATGAGCAATAGTCGCGTGTTTTTGACAGTAGATATTACCATACCGCATCAGTATCATAACCTCTGGTTCCCTCAGATCTGATGCACGCATCATTTTCTGTGACGTACTCCAGTGGCCATAATCGTTTCACAATGGCCATATATTTGAATTACATTACAATAAAAGTAGTTTCAGAAACATCTTACTTCATTTTTTCAATTTATCTGTAATTACAAAATTGTGGTTGGCAGTTTTCAAATTTACTTTCCATTCTTTTGCTCGGGGCCTCTACAAGTGCGTGGTCCTGTGCTGTTGCACCGTTTGCACATCCCTAAGGGTGGCCCTGCTTGCATCAACAAGCTTCCCATCATCCACGAATTGCTTGCTGCGAAGAGCATCCTTCATTGGGCCAAACGGATGGAAGTCGAAATGTGCGGGATCCGGGTGGATGAGGAAGAACAGCCCTGACTTACACGAGGCCTTACGTTGTCATGGAGAAGTAGCAGTTCGTTTCCATTGTTGTGGTGCCGAACACGCTGAAGTCGTTTCTTCAGTTTCCTGGGAGTGGCCCAAAACACGTCAGAATTGCTCGTGGCACTATGAGGGAGGAAATTAGGCACATAACCTTGTCAGAGTTCCAGTACACCGTCGTCATTACTCTACCGGCTGAGGGTGCAGCTTTGAACTTTTTCTTCGGAGGAGAGTTGGTGTGGCGTTTCTTACCGGTTCGATGTGATGAACCCTGTGTGTCTTCGCCTGTGACGATGTTCGACAAAAAATTGTCACGATCAGCCTCGTAACGCTCAAGAAACTCCGCATGGATGGTCCTTCGTTGCTCTTTACGGTCTTCTTAGGAGGCGAGGAACCCAGCAGGTACACACCTTTGAGTACCCCAATAGGTGGACGAGTCTGTCAGCACTACCAACAGAGACGTCCACTTGTGCAGCGAGGTGTTTGATTTTGGGCGGTCGATCTCCTCTAATCAGACTGTCTGCACGTTTCAACACTGTAGGAGTCACAATGTAACCTCCCCATTATGTATGTTTCTGTCTGTAATTTAGCCACTCTTAACAGACCCTTGTCGTGGTGGATACACTGGTTCCCGTCAAATCACCGAAGTTAAGCGCTGTCAGGCATGGCTGGTACTTGGATGGGTGACCGTCCGGGCCGCCATGCACTGTTGCCATTTTTCGGGGTGCATTCAGCCTCGTGATGCCAATTGAGGAGCTACTCGATCGAATAGTAGCGGCTCCGGTCAAAGAAAACCATCATAACGACCGGGAGAGCGGTGTGCTGACCCCACGCCCCTCCTATCCGCATCCTCAGCTGAAGATGACACGGCGGTCGGATGGCCCGATGGACCACTTGTGGCCTGAAGACACGGTCGCCTTTCGGCACGCTAGCGGCACGGACGGCTTGTTTACGTCCTCGCCGCGCAGCTCGCTCGCGGAGTTGTTTACATGATTCTGCCGCCTTAGCGTGCTATATTTCCTTCGATAGAAAATGGCTTATGCTGACAGAAAATCGACACTGAAGATTAGCTTTGCACCCGAATATGCCCTACCAAAATCACTGTATATCGAACAGTTTATCTTGCTAAGCTGTCAGCGGAACGCGACGTGGTTTCAAAATTGAATGGGGAGAGATTACTGATGAATTTGCTCGTCAAAAAGCAAGGAAAAGATGTTTTGAGTAAAGTGTGTAAAGCAGAAAACGTTTAGCGTTTACAACCCACAACTCATTTAATTTCTTATAAATATAGAGCACAGTCAAGCGATGAAAACATTTAAGTGTATATCCTGAACAACGCTTGTGAACATTGTTTGATTTTGAATTTCGTTAAATTGGAACGATTCTCATAGACAAGCTGGTTTTTATTATTAATATTTTAGTAATTACCATAGCTATAGGAGATGCCTTCTCCGGGGGCGGGGAGAGGGGGGGGGAGGGGGGAGAGCCCCGCTCGGACTGTTGCACATTACCCCGCGCCAGCTAAGGCCGTCCCTGGATGCAGCAACGCATTGACTCCGACGTCGACTAGTAGAGTGATTTCGGCATGCAGACCCTCCCAGAATGATTTGGCGAGGCCGTCGCATTGAACGGAGATTATGTGCAAAAATAGTGATTAGTAATCAAAAGAGAGGGGAATAGTACGGTGTATTGGAAATCTGAATGAAACCAATCTGCTTTAAGAAAAAAAGTGTTGCATTACTTACTGAACACCCCTCGTATTTGGAAGTGGGGTGGAGGGTACAAAATGTAGAAGCAGGGCAAGCCTTCAATACGAGGTCTGTTCAAAAAATTCCGGAACATTCGAAATTTCGCGCCAGTGGTGTGTTGGAGCGAAATGCGATTGGCATCCCTGCACACACCTGTGTTTATTATGTAACTGCCTAAAGTTTCAGTGTTGCATGTCCGTTAGTCATTGTTCAGTGTTGTAGCGAGTAGAGCATTGTGTCGCACAATTTGCGAATTTCGAGATGGCAGAGTTAGAAGAGCAACGCATGTGCATCAAATTTTGCGTGGATCTCAAGGAAACCTTTTCAGAGACACACCAAATGATGCAGGAAGCCTACCTTGATTTAGGGACCAAGGTACAATCTTCATATGTGTGGGGAAAAGTTCACCAAGACCAAAAAAAGCTCGTCAGGTCAGGTCAAATGTCAAAGCCATGCTGATAGTTTTCTTTGACTTTGAAGGATTAGTTCATCATGAATTTGTGCTACAGGAACTAACTGTTTAATAAATGGTACTGTCACGATAACGCACCCGCACAACCATCCATGTTGGTGGGTGACTATTGCACAAAAAACGTAATCACCGTGCTGCCTCACCCTTCGTACTCTCCAGACCTGGCCCCTGCAGATTTGTTTTAATTTCTAGAGTTGAGAAGTCTGTCGAAAGTATGAAGATTTGCAACGATAGACGAGATAAAAGAAAATTCGCAAACGCTGCTTCTCGCGATCCAGCAATAGGTGTACCAAGACTGCTTCCGGAAGTGGAAACTAATTTGGGAGCGGTGTATCAATTGTGGAGGAGAGTATTTCGAAGGAGATCATGAACAATAACCAAAAGGAAAGCGTAGAAAAATTTTGTGGACAAAGTTCCAGAATTTTTTGAACAGACCTCGTACAACATGAATATTCAAATGTATGTTTTGCAGAGATGAAATGGCTTTCAAAGGGTAGGCTGCCGTGGGTAGTCGTATCAGACCGTCTTCGGACTGAGGTTCACAAAGCCGGCCGCTGTGGCAGTCACTTACAGTTTCATGGTGACCTTGTAAGCCTGATACAGCAGGGCGTCCACTTTTTTTTGTGCTTTCCATTTATAAATATAAAGTTGTTCTACCGAGAACAAACGACTCAGTTAACTGATAATTAATATCCATCGAACTGTTATTCTCTATGGGAGTCTGTAGGAACGTAGATCAAAAACTTTTTTCTGTTTACACGAGAAGGATGGTTTATTGCTGTCTACGTGAGCACGAATCGCTAGTGGTAGAGATGGCCAAGTCGTCACTAATGATGTCGGTATCGACTGGACGTTAAACTCTAATCATGTTTTCTAACTCATCCAAGTCGTCTAAAACGGCTGTTCAACAACAATAAGGGAAAAAAGCCACATCTCAAACATTTTGTATCTCTTTAAGCGAATATTGACCGTGGTTATTTTTGTTGGACTGTATTTTCGATTCTGCAGACACCACTGACGCCACTTACTGGCCTTGAGCGCTCGGAACCGCACGAAACGATGCTTCGACTAACACACTGTCACATCTACAGGCAGAACTCCTCACTTCTCTGCTAGTGCCATCAGACGGTGGGATGTTTTAGTTCCATTAACAAGTGATCGAGATTCGTGAATGGTATGTTTGCATTACGAATGTCTCTCTTTGAGTGTTCGTATGCGGGTTCCTGTGTAAACTGTGTACAGTGACATCATGAAGAATGTGTTCCAAATATTAGGGACAAAGTTGCGACTTGCTGAATATGGAAATGAAATCGTGGTCGAGGATAGAGAGTTAGATGATATATTATGTAACATAAAAATTAAGAAATTTAATAGGGATGACACAGAAATAGATGACAGACATTATGCCGGATACATATACTGATTTTGAAGGACAGGAAGAACATTAACCTGAAGGTGGCTGTTCAAGCAATATATGGTGTTCATCTCAAGTGTAACAGAAACGGTCCTGTCAAGGTGAGTGTGAACTGTATCTACCCAAACTGAAGACTATTATAATAGTGGCTTCAGTTCCTGCAGCAAACTAAAGAGGCCCTATAGGTACATTGAAAGTAAATCAAATTGCAGATTAATTCTAAATTATTTGTCTACCAAAAGGCGAGCAGGAGCTCGTTTCAAGGGAAACAGACTATCGCAACTATGAACTACAAAAGAGGATGTAAAATCACAATTTTACATAGCGAGGTCGTATGGATCTACAGTTCGCTGCTGCCATCTGCAAATATCGGTGCTAGAAGCGTCTGAAATGGTTGGCCTGGACAATTTTAAAGCTTCGGTTTCTTTTTCGACAGTCTAAAGGCTGAATATGCCATTTCATCCAGGCATATTACTCCATTTGTCACACGTAAGGACATAGAAGACGATGATAGTATACGTAAGAAAGCACAACAGTTTGTGGAGGAAGTGAACATGTGTAGGATGTGGAAAAGGAAATGTCTGCAACAGTGGCCAGAGTCAATTTCAGTATGAAGTACCTACATCTTCAACACTGTCGGGAGGAAAACTACAGCTGTTGTGTTGCAGTCTATTGATAGGTCTCCCCATAGCTACACAGTTGATGGGCAGACTAGCAAACAGGTCGTACATCTGCTTTCAAGAGGCACAAGGGACTTTCGGCCCAAATATTTGAAAGAAACTTGAAACATCCTGCCATACGAAACATTCGCGTGGAGGCAAGCAATACGAGGTGTGGCTAGAAAAAAACCGGACTAGTACTGGTGAAGCAATAAAACGAATGCAATAAGGCTGAAAGTCGCGTGACCTGTCACGTGACTCTCGCTCCGCCTACTGCTCGAGTTTCATCTGCCTCCTGCACTCAGTCTGCCAGTGGCGTCTGTTTTAAGTAGTTGACGTTTTGTCTGTGCGTCGGAAAATGTTGAGTGTACAGAAAGAACAGCGTGTTAACATCAAATTTTGTTTCAAACTAGGAAAATCTGCAAGTGAAACGTTTGTAATGTTACAACAAGTGTACGGCGATGATTGTTTATCGCGAACACAAGTGTTTGAGTGGTTTAAACGATTTAAAGATGGCCGCGAAGACACCAGTGATGACACTCGCACTGGCAGACCATTGTCAGCAAAAACTGATGCAAACATTGAAAAAATCGGTAAACTTGTTCGACAAGTTTCCTTGTCAACTCCTGTTAACTCAGACACTGCTCTGATTGTTAAACGGCGATCTTGTCGAACAAGTTTACCGATTTTTTCAATGTTTGCATCAGTTTTTGCTGACAATGGTCTGCCAGTGCGAGTGTCATCACTGGTGTCTTCGCGGCCATCTTTAAATCGTTTAAACCACTCAAACACTTGTGTTCACGATAAACAATCATCGCCGTACACTTGTTGTAACATTACAAACGTTTCACTTGCAGATTTTCCTAGTTTGAAACAAAATTTGATGTTAACACGCTGTTCTTTCTGTACACTCAACATTTTCCGACGCACAGACAAAACGTCAACTACTTAAAACAGACGCCACGGGCAGACTGAGTGCAGGAGGCAGATGAAACTCGAGCAGTAGGCGGAGCGAGAGTCACGTGACAGGCCACGCGACTTTCAGCCTTATTGCATTTGTTTTATTGTTTCACCAGTACTAGTCCGGTTTTTTTCTAGCCACACCTCGTAGTGGAAAAATGACTAAAGAGCTCATGAAACGTTTTCTAATTTCAGTCCTTGGAGAACACGCAATTAGCGAAAAGAGCCTATTGCTGTATCATTCCCGGTCAGGTCATAGAGACCGTACCCTTCTAGTGTAAGTTTTCCGAAGAAAGTCGTTATTCTGAAGGTGTCACCACTGAAAACAACAAAATTTTGCCAACCCCTTGATGTTTACTTCTTTTGATAATACAAGCCCTACATCACAAGGATAATTGATTTTGTAAGACTACAATGCGACAAACCACAAGTGAAGATACGTGATCGTTATTTCATCATCAAACTTCACTCTGTGATTTACAATCAATTTTCTGTACCAAAGTGTACACGTATGTTGCAATACGCTTGCCGGAAGGTCGCTCACGACACTGACATACACATATCATCATTTGAAATTGCAATTATAGTGACTTTTGATATTGGACTGCTAGAATACAAAAGTTATTTTGAACGTAAAAACGTGGCTTTAGTGAGTTGTACACATTGTTCCTTTTCCACTTTGTTTTAACTATTTCAACGAAGTTTCGAATCTGTACTATGAGAACTAACGTAAGCACTATCCGGTGTCGGATATGTGTGTTTTGCACTATCCTAATTAGTTTAAGCAGAGGGTTTTTGGTACTGTTTGTTGGCAATGTAATGATGCAATGACGTCATTGGATTACGGATAATTTTCCTGGTATATCAACGATACCTTGTGGTAGAATGCAACGTTTTGCATGAAAATACAGAGACCACTGTTTTTTTATGATCGACTGTTAATCTAAGCATGGTTTCATGCGGTTCCGAGCGTTCCAGGTCAAAGGTGTTCCTTGTGAGTCGCTGGTGCACTGTAATGTAACGCTTAAATTCCGTAAGCAGCATCGTTACGTGCTTATGCATGAAACACGTTTCACAATTTTCAGGTGACGCAACCTTCGTAGAACCGGAGATTGCTCTTCTTGAAGACTTTCACAGTTCACCAAGGCCTGCAGTGTTTTACCTATATCCTTTTGCTGCAACAATGTCACGCGGGTGCGAATAAATTTTGAAAACCAGAGAAGATCGATAGTAATAAGTCATCGAGAAGTGCTGTGGCCTGCTGGTTAGCTACACTAATGGCCATTAAAACTCTTACACCAAGAAGAAATGCAGATGATAAACGGGTATTCATTGGACAAATATATTACACTAGAGCTGACATGTGATTACATTTTCACGCAGTTTTGGTGCATAGATCCTGGGAAATCAGTACCCAGAACAACCACCTCTGGCCGTAATAGCGGCCTTGATAACCTGGGCATTAAGTCAAACAGAGCTTGGATGGCGTGTACGGGTACAGCTGCCCATGCAGCTTCAACACGATACCACAGTTCACCACGAGTAGTGACTGGCGTATTGTGACGAGCCAGTTGCTCGGCCACCATTGAACAGACGTTTTCAATTGGTGAGAAATCTGGAGAATGTGCTAGCCAGGGCAGCAGTCGAACATTTTCTGTGCCCAGAAAGGCCCATACAGGAACTGCAACATGCGGTCGTGCATTATCCTGCTGAAATGTAGGGTTTCGCAGGGATCGAATGAAGAGTAGAGCCACGGGTCGTAACACATCTGAAATGTAACGTCCACTGTTCAAAGTGCCGTCAATGCGAACAAGAGGTGACAGAGACGTGTAACTAATGGCACCCCATACCATCACGCCGAGTGATACGCCAGTATGGCGATAACGAATACACGCTTTCAATGTGCGTTCACCGCGATGTCGCCAAACACGATTGCGACTATCATGATGCTGGAAACAGAACCTGGATTCATCCGAAAAAATGACGTTTTGCCATTCGTGCACCCAGGTTCGTCGTTGAGTACACCATCGCAGGCGCTCCTGTCTGTGATACAGCGTCAAGGGTAACCGCAGCCATGGTCTCCGAGCTGATAATCCATGCTGCTGCAAACGTCGTCGAACTGTTCGTGTAGATGGTTGTTATCTTGCAAACGTCCCCATCTGTTGACTCAGGGATCGAGACATGGCTGCACGATCCGTTACAGCCATGCCTGTAAGATGCCTGTCATTTCGATTGCTAGTGATACGAGGCCGTTGGGATCCAGTACGGCGTTCCGTATTACCTCCTGAACACACCGATTGCATATTCTGCTAACAGTCATTGGATCTCGACCAACGCGAGCAGCAATGTCACGATACGATAAACTGCAATCGGATAGGCTACAATCCGACCTTTATCAAAGTCGCAAAACGTGATGGTACGCATTTCTCCTCCTTACACGAGGCATCACAACAACGTTTCACCAGGCAACGCCGGTCAACTGTTGTTTGTGTATATGTAATCGGTTTGAAACTTTGCTCATGTCAGCACGTTGTAGGTTTCGCCACCGGCGCCAGCCTTGTGTGAACGCTCTGAAAAGCTAATCATTTTCAATACACAGCATCTTCCTCCTGTCGGTTAAATTTCGCGTCTGTAGCACGTCAGCTTCATGGTGCAGCACTTTTAATGGCCAGTAGTGTAGCTATAAACGTTGCCCTCACGTATCGTGTATCGTGTTAACCAGGATCATAGAAGCGCTGCAATGGCTATACCGGAATATTTCGCTGTAATTCAATTAATTTCCTCATGTATAGAATATCACTACAAGTCATACTTTATAGATTTTTTCCAGTACATGTTCACTGTTGGTATTAGTATGCCCAGAATTGTGTACGTGATACGTTTAATAAAATAAATAGCTCTGCAGAGCTGTTGTATCATTAATCACGATAATGTTATGCCTACGGTGGCGGTGTTGCGTTCGTGAATACCGCGCGCGTGTTGCCAGCAAACATCGAATATTCTGTTACTGGCGCTGGTATGCATTAATATGTGGCAGGCCATTACGCTGTTACAGGTAACGAAATATTTATCAGGCACGCACGGGAAGCTGAGGGACACGGCTGCTATGATTAACAAATCAGTAACTAACGAGCGGCGCGCCAGAAAAAGGCACACGTGCGATGCGAGGTAACTCTGCAGCGGAAGATAAGTTTAAACTTTTCCGTATGAAAGTTTTACAACTCCACCCTGTCCGAAGATTCCGTGATGTGCTGTAGCCTGTTAATGGGACACAGCACGTGGCACTCTAGAAGCCTCGCGGTAATTAAAAATTTCTAGTGGAGCAATTGAAGAGAGAACCTTGCAGCACACTTTTGTCATTGTTTTCGATAGGCTGAAACAGTGAAATAGAAGCTGCCGTACATTGTATCTATAATTTTCCTGCTCGGACCGTCTTTATAAGCCTGAATCACGGTAGTATCTGTTTTGACAGGAGCGTTTCGCTTCAATTAATTGAAATGTCCCCTTAGAAAAAATATGAATGAGTGTGCTGGTAAACTTCTACGTTATTTGATTTTCAAACAGCTGAGCAAAACTCAACGTACTCAAACAGTTTTCTCTTTACTTATTCTGATCGTCACTAAACTGACACAATATTTTTAGCGCAACGCAGTCTGACTTTCAATAATCCCTACAAAAGAATGGCCCTGACTAACAACCTATACCTTTCATGAATCACTTACCTCACAAAAATCTTCGTTACTCAAACTACTGAAATACAGCGAGCGCGAATACTGCCAGCTAAATAAAAGATTCTAACTACTGAAGGCACTAACTACTGATAGGCATAGTTAGCAAATGAAAGATTTTGACAGGAAACAAACAATGTATTTATTTTAATAATGTTCATAAGTCATATATAATATATATGACATCCATATTTACAAATTTCCTTTTTCTGGCGGACACACGTCCAGATCGCCCGCTTACAGTAACCTCTCAAAACTCTGGCATCTCTCTCTCCACATCCACCACTGCTGGCGGCTCACCTCCAACTGCCCAACGCTACGCGCTGTTCACATCCAACTGCCCAACACTACACAAGCGAATATTCCAACAATGAGTCCAACCAGCCACAGACTGCACACAGCACAGTCAGTGATTTTCATACAGAGCGCTAAGTGGCGTTACCAGCATAAAAACCTAAACAGCCCACTTACATAATCAAGACATCATGAAATACAAACACTGAGGGATAAAAGTCATAGGATACCCTCTAATATCTTGCCGTACCTTCTTTTCCCTGGCGTAGTGCAAAACCTCGACATGGCGTGGACTCAACAAATCGTTGGAAGTTCCCTGCAGAAATACTGAGCCATGCTACCTTTATAGCCGCCCATAATGGCCAAAGCGTTGCCAGTTCAGGATGTTGTGAACGAACTGACCCCTCGAATATGTATAATAAATGTTCGATGGGACTCATGTCGGGGGATCTGGGTGGCCAAATGATTCGTTCGAATTGTCCAGAATGTTCCTCAAACCAATCACGAACAGTTGGGACCCGGCGACATGACATCCTTGTGTGGGAAAATGAAGTTCATCAATGGCTGGAAATGATCCCCAAGTAGCCCAACATAGCGATTTCCAGTCAATGATCGGTCAGCTGGACCAAAGGATCCAGTCCATTCCGTGTAAACACAGCCCACACTACTTTGGAGCTGGCCGGAGTGGCCGGAGAGGCGCTACAGTCTGGAACCGCGCGATTGCTACGGTCGCAGGCTCGAATCCTGCCTCGGGCATGGATGTGTGTGATGTCATCAGGTTAGTTAGGTTTACGTAGTTCTAAGTTCTAGGGGACTGATGACCTCAGAAGTTAAGTCCAATAGTGCTCAGAGCCATTTTTGAACCACTTTGGAGCCACTACCAACTTGCACAGTGCCTTGTTGACAAATTGGATCCATGGCTTTGTAGAATTTGTGCCACACTCGAATCCTACCATCAGCTCTTGCCAACTGAAATCGGGACCCATCTGATGAGGCCGCGGTTTTCCAGTTGTCTAGGGCCCAACTGATATGGTCACGAGCCCAGGAGAGGCGCTGCAGGCGATGACATGCTATCAGCAAAAGTACTTGCGGTGGTAGTCTGCTGCCATAGCCTATTAATGCCATATTTCGTCGCACTGTCCTAACGGATACGTCCGATATTGATTTCTGCTTTTATTTCACGCACTGTTGCTTGCCTGCTGGCATTTACAACTCAACGCAAACGCTGCTGCTATCGGTCGTTTATTGTGAATAGCAGAGTAATCACTTAGATGTAGATGTAAATTTAGATAATACGAGTAATATACAGGGCTATTCAAAGAGAAGAAACAGATTTCATGCGTTTATTGCTTCCGAAGTACAAAAGATAGAAACACAATTTCAACGTTCCTGCAAAGAGAAAAGTTCAAAGTTTTCTGCATCCAGTGCGAGGACCCTGTGTTACTTAACAAATATCCTGCCACACACGAAGTGGCTAATCTCCCGTTATCGATTTGACAGCTTCAGCAATGCGAGAATTTCACTGCGCACTTCTGACGTTAGCTGAATGATTCCATTCCAGGATGTTCGATTGGAAGAGGAGGAGCAGAAGATGAACTCCATTACCGGTGGCCTCCCAGGTCTCCAGACCTCACAGTTTGTGATTTTTATGTGTGGGGTTACGTAAAAAACCCCTTTTTATCCCCCATAAGCCAAAAACTCTTGAAAAATCTGCCACATCGTTTTGTTGATGCTGTGAATTCGATAACGAGAGACCAGCTGCTTCGTGTGTGGCAGGAAATGAGCCAGCGTTGCGATATTTGTCGTTTAACACACGGTGCTCACATTGAATGCATAAAAATTTTAACTCTTCTCTCTTTCCAGGAATTCTGAAATTGTGTTCCTATCTTTTGTAGTTAGAAAGCAATAAATGCTTGAAATCTATTCTTACTTTTTGAAAAACCCTATGTTACTTTTCACGACGTGAATATTCTACTGCATTTATTACGTCAAATAATTTTAGCAAGTATCTGTTATTTTCAGTACACTGTTTTGTTACGGATCGTTTCAGTTTAGTGTATTCATTTAGAATTTTTTTTTTCGCTTGTCTTCGTCTCTTTATTCGTGGAACTCAGTCTGAAAAGAAAACTTTCCGCAACAGGAAGTTATGGGAGGAGGGCTGGGGAGGAGGGGGGGGGGAGGAACTTTCATGAAACTCTGACCGAAAATGACAATTTTCAGTTTTTTTTTATTTATTAGTAGAACTCATGGACAATAAGTTCCCAAAGTTTCAATGATGAAATCGCATCCGAAGCGTCTGAAAAATTATTAAAAGTGCGACGCGACCTTCCTGCCACGCCCAGTTTTTTAAGCAACACTTCAGTACTAGTTCGGTGACCAACGATTCCGTGCGTTACCTTCAAGCAACTTGCACCAGATACATCTAGAAGGCTGTGATTTATATTCTTTAGCCTTATATATTATCTGTGATTCTGTTTCGTGTCTTAGAAAGAATAACAAACCAGCTGCTTTGTTTTATGAAGAAGCATTTCTTGTTTTGCCACTTGTTCATCTGCTAAAGTTGTTAGAATTACAAATTATCACGCAATTTCTGTTTTAATGATGGAAACATAGGGAGGACGAAGGTATCAGAGAGAACGGCCTCTACGATAGGAAATTTTACTCAGGACGTCTTGAGAAAAGTAGATTTGCAGCACGTGTCTCCAGCTGAAAAGTCAATTGAAGACCTGGTAAAGGGAAGAAGGCAAAAATAAGGAACCAAAAGAGAAGCCTTGAAGGGAAAGAGGACCTTGAGTATAAAACTGATGGCTTCTGAAGAGGTGACATAAGAAAATGTGTTAACTTGAACTTTAAATTGCCTTTCCTGAGAATTATGTTTTTTCAAGCTTATGTAACTTTTTCTAAGAGTATCTATGAAGGCTATAATTATGAAATTTTATAAACTTATTTCTGTAAATACATGTTGCCTCGAGAGCAAATTTTGAAATTGTAAGTGTAAGCTGAGATATGGGGCAAAGTGCTTGGAATCCTGCATGACTGTTGTGTTATAATTAGAGACTTAAAATTAAAAAAATAATTAAAATTCTCCGATATATTCAAAAAATCTCATGAGAGAAGCTTGCTATATGCAAAGAGATTAAAGAAAGAAAATTTTGTAAAAATCTGTTGCATAGTTTCTGAGGAAAAGGCACATATATTACTATACACAGTGCGAACATTAACAAAACCGGCAAACTGCAAAGACGGATCTCTGACTGGAAATCGGGGGGAGAAACGGTCCCATGAACACGTGTCCGTAAATGCATCGTTGCCACGGTATATGACGCTGACGAATGACAGTTCCTCTGACAACGTGCCGTGTGTTTCTTGGGGGTTGCAGGCTGTGAGATTGCCGCAACTTACTGTAAGCAGCTGAGTGGTCCTGTATTCATCTCGGGAACAAGTGGAGATGGTGTTAATGTACGCCCAAGCAGATGGAAACAGACGAGGGGCAGCATCTCCTGTAGAAACAGGTCCTCCAAATCTGGTGTACGCACAGTCCGCCGCCTCCCTGCACATTCGTCTGTCTGAAAGGATCCATGATCACAAAAACGCCCAAAAAGGGATTGAAATAATGTGTGATATGATGGTGTCTTTGAGGGTACTTGTTTCGGTACAGCAGCGCTGCGTCTTGACCGTTTCCATCTGCTTGGCTGTAGTCAAACACCATCTCGGCTTGTCCACGGCACCAATACCAAAGCATTATGCTGCTTACAGTACGCTGCTCCAATCACAGAGTCTGCAACACACGAGGAGAAAATGGCACCTAGCCAGAGGAACTTCCTTTCGCCAACGGTGTCTACGGTGGAAACGGTGCATTTCCGGACACATGTTCGTAGGAGCTTTTTTCCTCCATTTCCAATCAGGAAGCCATCTCTGCAGTTTGTCGATTTTGCTAATGTTCACCAAGTATAATCGAAAGAACTTAAAATAAATATATTAATTTCGTGTAATGTATGATACAAAATATCATTGCTGTATCTTGGAAATTGTGGATTTTGTGCATGTTAATAGTGTGCGTTTTTCATTAGCATCCCCTTCAATGTATTTTTCGTTATATTCGCTCTGCCGAAATCATGTAGGACCGAACGATCAACACATCCTGTTCTCGCTTGATAATCTTGATCTGCAATTAATGATTTAACAGAGAACAACTGGATTAACTATAACACTACACGGCGTCTCTGTTTTAGCGCTGTTGGTGGAATATCGATATTTTTTCCTGAAAACATTGATATTATCGGCGATATATTTCCCTGGTATATCAATATACCGATGTCGAAACGGCACTATCGAGAACCGGTATTTCTATTTTATATAATATTTTTTTCGCATTTTTCGGTAAATACGCTCATGCTCATAAATTAAGGATAATGCTGATACATGGTGGAACAACGCTCTGGTGGGCGGTTTGCGGGTTTAAATCATCTCGGGCTATGACCATGTGGTGCATTTGATCTGCGGTCGTCGCACGGTGGCGCTGGCAGCAGTCCACATACGCAGAGGTGTGTTGGTGCATGTCAGAGTACGGTGCAGCGAGTAAGTGTGCAGACGTTTTCAGACTGCTGACTGTGTGTTGAAAATGGCTCAAAGAACACTTATTGATGACGTTATGAGGGGTAGAATACTAGGGCGACTGGAGGCTGCTCAAACACATCAGGTCGTAGCACAGGCCCTCCGTGTGCCACAAAATGTGATCTCAAGATTATGGCACGATTCCAGCAGACAGGAAACGAGTCCAGGCGCTACAGTACGGGACGTCCACAGTGTAAAACACCACAAGAAGACAGATATCTCACCATCAGTGCCCGCAGACGGCCACGGAGTACTGCAGGTAGCCTTGCTCGGGACCTTGCTGCAGCCACTGGAACAGTTGTCTCCAGACACACAGTCGACAGACAACTGAACAGACGTGGTTTATGCGCCTGGAGACCTGCAAAGTGCATTCCACTGTCCCCTGGACACAGGAGAGCCCTAAAGCCTGGTGACAAGAACACAGTACATGGTCGTTGGAACAGTGGTCCCAGGTTATGTTCACGGACGAGTCCAGGTATAGTCTGAACAGTGATTCTCGCCGGGTTTTCATCTGGCGTGAACCAGGAACCAGATACCAACTCCTTAATGTCCTTGAAAGGGACCTGTATTGAGGTCGTGGTTTGTTGGTGTGGGGTGGGATTATGATTGGTGCACGTACACTCCTGCATGTCTTTGACAGAGGAACGGTAATAGGTCAGGTGTATCTGGACGTCATTTTGCACCAGTATGTCTGCCTTTTCAGGGGTGCAGTGGGCCCCACCTTCCTCCTGATGGACGATAACGCACGGCCCCACCGAGCTGCCGTCATGGAGGAGTACACTGAAACAGAAGATATCAGGCGAATGGAGTGGCCTGCCTGTTCTCCAGACCTAAACCCCATCGAACACGTCTGGGATGCTCTCGGTCGACGTATCGCTGCACGTCTTCAAACCCCTAGGACACTTCAGCAACTCCGACAGGCACTGGTGCAAGAATGGGAGGCTATACCCAAGCAGCTGCTCGACCACCTGATCCAGAGTGTGCCAACCCGTTGTGCGGCCAGTGTACGTGTGCATGGTGATCATATCCCATATTGATGTCGGGGTACATGCGCAGGAAACAGTGGCTTTTGGTAGCACATGTGTTTTGGGACGGTTTTCTCAACTTATCACCAATGCCGTGGACTTACAGATATCTGTCGTGTGTGTTCCCTATGTGCCTATGCTATTAGCGCCAGTTTTTTGTAGTGCCACGTTGTATGGCACCACATTCTGCAATTATCCTTAATTTATGAGCATGAGCGTAAATGCAATTCTTCTTTGAAAATTGTAGTACAACTTAACTTTACTTTCACTGTGCGAAGGAGTCTTACAACTTGATGAGTTCCCATGCGTCCAGTCTTTTTCTTTGACTGTTTGTAGCAAGTATAGGTGGCACAAAGAAGAAGTCCGATTGCACTGGTGGATGGCGGTGTGAACGGAATAACAAGCTTTCCGATATGGAGATATAGCTCACTCGCTACGTTAAAAAGCAATTTTTAACGCAACTAGTATGCTATTTCTTCACGTCGGCCTTCTTCAAATACAGCTGCTGAAAATGATGAACACGTATCTAACTGACAAGACTGTTCTTTGTGGTGGGAGGAGACGTGAGAGGGGAAACGCTGACGTAATCGGCGCTCGGCGCTACCAGCAGAAAGTGCGACGTTCAACTTCACCACACAATTTTGACACTCCAGCTGCTAGGTCGCTGTCGTTTGCAGCAATGAAAAAACAGGAAAGGCGGCATGAAGTGTTCCAGACAAATCCGTTATGTGTCGAAACCGAACGGCGGACCCGTCGGACATCTTTAATTGTGCCACTTGCATGCAGCTGTCATTGTAAGCAAAGTGGTTATCGTCAAGCGTGAACGTGCGTCGTTTTCATTTCAGTTCTTGCTCTAAGGGGAATAAACAGACAGTTAGATTGTTGGTGTACAGAATAACTAATAATAAATTATACTTAAGGGGAGATTTACTATATTTTGGTTCAAAAAATCGATTTTTTAAAATTGCATTTTTGGATCCATAAAAGTATTTAGAATCCACCTCTGAAACGGTTTGTCCGAACACGGAACGGAAATGTTTGTTATTAGTGGTTGAACAAAAAAATTCGCCTGCCTGAAATCGTCCCTTTCCATGCACCCGTTCTTTTCGGGAATTTCGACTTTGCAGCCGCGAAAAATTATTCTTTGTGCTTGCCCATGACTGAAACTGATAAAGTGATCAAGGAGCTTATGACATACTACGGCTTGGCAATCCGACGGCATTCCAATTCGGTGGAACAGATGAAGAAGGCAATTTGGGCAACGTATTCCCACACGTGTTCGGCGGATGACCACCCACAACACCAAAATTGTCCGGCTGGGGAAACTAGTTGGTGCAAGTGGCGCATTGCAGAGGCTACCGGACATCTGGGCGAATATCATAGCGACCAGCCGCTTTCCAAAGAAGTTCAAAAAGTGATTCTTCCGATCTATGAGGCCCTTTCAGAGGACGAGTTATTGTACCGGTGCTTGGGAGGAAACACACAAAATTCAAATGAAAGTTTGAACGCGTGTGTTTGAAAGTTAGCCCCCGAGCATTTGCATTCCGGCGCTAAGACTGTGGAGGTTGTGACTTTCCTGGCAGTGAGCAGCTTCAACGAAGGGTATTCAGCAATCCTGAAGACCATGACAACGACGGACGTCACCCTGGGACTCTATTTGACGCAGTTCGCCAAGCATTCGGACGACCACCGGATTCAAGCGGCCGAAAACCGCTTGTCACCGGCCGTACGAGCGACTCTGGAGCAGCGCAGAATAGCCCAGATCGAGCAGAACGCCCTCTGTGAGGAAGAGGAAAGACTTTTTTATGGACCCGGAATAGCAGATTGAACGTAAGTTGCATAATATTGCATTTATATGTAGTCAAAGTTTCAAACGTGTTTTTCTCGAAATGACTTTTTTTATCGCGCTGTATAATAACTTCAACTCTACTGAACCGATTGGCATGATTCTTTGTATCCTACGAAGCAAACTAAATTGTCTAGGAGTTGTACCACTTTTATTCCGATACATCAACTATGAATATTTTTACTTGGCCGACGAAGTCGAAAAATCGATGAAAAAAACTCATTTTTTTCAAATGGTCGCCATTTTGTTTCCTATGGTCCAGTAACTTAAACGAGGTGCAACTCCTAAAGACTATTATATACTTCGCTAACGTCGACTCAATTTTGATTTCAGACGAGCCGGCTGACCTGTGACATACGGCGCGTGGATGTCTACATCGAAATTTTGTTTCGTTCCGAAGGCACTTCCGCCTTTACTCTTCGACATTTCCAGTCGAAAAACTTCCAGTTTGTAGAGGAATTATCAATATACATTTTGACCAAATTTGACTTAGATACCTACAACACGTCCCGAGAAAAAAATTCTCATAGAACATGCTTTTTTCTGGCTAAAGATAGTAAACCACCCCTTAAATATATTGATCTAAAACCGGCATTGTATTTACAATGTGCAGGCGTACTTTCATAGACCGGTAAGTAGATATTTTTTCGTAGATATATCGATATATCGTGCGCATCTAATGATAGTTTTTTAAACATCGATATGTCGGATTCCCGATATTTTTTAAAAATATCGACAGCCCTCGTCAAGAGCTGTCAACTGTCGCAGTACCAGTCAGCGCCACATCTTCTGCCCTTGTAGGGATCGCGGATCGGCAGCTGCTGCAGCGCCGCACTGGAGAAATTTGGCGCGCCGGAAACGACGGCGGCGGTTCCTGCCCGACAGACTGCGACCGCCGCCACCTGCCGGAAACCGGCCGGAAGCCGCCACTTGCCGCCTCCCACCGCCGGTGCGGCCTTCCTACCGCACCGACACTTAACGCTCCTGGGCGCTCCAGCCTGCTACGGCGGCAGGCAAAATTTCTCTGTCACCACCGTAGGCTCGTTCGAGTAAAGGTATCACAAACGAGTGAATCAGTTTTCAAACTGTGCCGCGCATGCACAGCTTCGTAACGCTTTCGACCGTCAGAACTATTCGCGTTTACTCGATCGCATGTTTTGATGTCCGTCCCACTGTAGCGCCATTTGACATATTTATTCTCTTCCCCTTGTTCAGATTTTTCTAATTAAAATAATGAAACAGTGCACCAGGTACGTATTTTTTTCAGTCTCTGTTGATTCATAGTGGACATGGGACAGCGACTGGTCAAATATTCAACAACGAAATTCGCCAAACCGCCGTGCAATGGAGATATCCTTTTATTTTAAATTCGCACGAGTTTCGGCAATTCATTATGCCATCTTCAGGCTCCATATGCACCTCTCAAACAGTCAAGTCTTCGAAGGAAGCACTTGAACTACGAACTGACGACATCCAGAAACATATGACCCCTGTACGCCAATATCGATTATTTTTTAGAGGTGTATATGGGGACCGGCCTGAGTGGCCGAGCGGTTCTAGGGTCTACAGCCTGGAGCCGCGCTACCACTACGGTCGCAAGTTCGAATCCTGCTTCGGGCATGGATGTGTGTGATGTCCTTAGGTTAGTTAGTTTTAAGTAGTTCTACGTTCTAGGGGATTGACGACCTCAGCAGTTAAGCCCAAAGCGCTCAGAGCCATTTTTTGCATATGGGGTCTGAAGATGGCATAATGAGTTGCCGGAAATGGTATCGAAAATAAATTAACATCTCAATTGCACCGCTGTTTGACGAATTTCATTGCTAAAAAATATATTTTTCATGCTTAGCACCGCGTGTTTCCAGAATTCATTATGCTTGTCATGCGCAAATATATACATTAGAATTTTGTGTGCTGTTTGCATGTTGTGCCTTTCTTGCACTTTGTTGTGTCGTTTTTTTTGAGCCTGTACGGTACCGTACTGTGCCTCCTACATTATGCAGAAAAACATAAAGTGTGAAATTTCACACACAATATGAGTAGTGGTTTGCGTGTGAGTTGCTCTCTGCACAGTGGAGAAGGCATAGTACTTTATAATCTCAAAAGTACTATTACAGTACAAGACAGGCAACATAATACACAAAATACTAATGTGAATATTTGATCATGGCAAAAAAATTCCGGAAACGCGTCGTGCTAATCATGAAAAATAAGTAAGTGGTGCAGAGTTTCATTATTTGACGAATCAATGACAGTTGCAAGCTTTCAAAAAACTTTGATTATGATGAACGAAATTGAGTCAAAAGCTTCTGTTTCCCACTTGTGATCGGCACTTCTTTGAGAAACAGTGAAACAAAATGATAAATGAAAAAGTTCTTAATTATTACTGACACCACTTTCCTCACCAAATCCTGTTTCCTTTTAGGTATTTTGTTTATAAGTATATGATGACAAATTTGATAAGCTTGTCTCACTGATTTATTGGAACACAAATTTTGTCGCTGACTGACAATACATTGCAGGTAATTACTACACATGTTAATAAACTACAAAGTAATAAATAACCAAATATTATAAATGTTGGAAATTATTTAATTTGAAGAAATATTATCGGTGACTTAGTTGGTGGGGAGTGGCTCCAATGTGTCCACTGGTTAGGATTCTGGTATGCAGCTTAATTTGAGTAATATATGTGTAACAGTATACCATGTTTGTTTCTACCCGAGTGAGCCAAGTTAATGTGTGCATGTCATTTATAGCAATAAGTGAAGTATGTGATCCCCAGTTATCGGTTCTTGAGATCGGATCCTTCAAGTGGAAGAGTAAAAATTTATTCATTCTGAAAGTGAAATTAACAGAGGATAGTAAAACCCCTTTGCTTTTGTTAAAACATGCTTTATATATGCAACACATATCTGCAGGAAAATGCCTGAAGGTAATAAAACTAGAAGGGGATGCATTAAATTTTCACAAGGTTCACATACACCGTTCCTATAAAAGGCTAAGAGGAACCTAGTACTTGTTTCCTTCAACGATAAAGCTACGAGACTGAACGCAAAAACTATGCGCTTGCGCATCTCGATCTTTTGGAGCACGGTTATTAAACGCTTTGGAGTCAGCCAGAAGAATTTTCTCTGATTAGTCGAAACCAATTTCAACCGTCCATTGGCCGCCACTCGAACGGTTTTCACCCAGTACCAAACCACGGGAAATGGCAGAATGCCTGCGTCGAACGCATTCACTTGGTTCCAACGATCGAGACAGGACCTCGAACAAACCCCATTTTTCTTGGTGGGGAAGGCTGTATTGGTTAATACGCGCATCGGACAAAAATTTAGTCAGAGCCAGAAGACCATAACAATGTTACGTAACACCACCTCTAGCCTTGATAATGGCTTTAAATAGACGAGGAAGAGCGTCCAAAAGTTTTTGCTGTATATCATGTCTCGATGAAGCAACTCATTAATAATTAGATCCTACCGAACCACAAAACTGCAAAGATGGTGACTGCTGCGATTCCACCGCTGTTCCCACTATTTGCAGACATTATCTGTGGGAGCAGACGATAATTAGCAGTATAAATTGAAAACTTAAGAACAATGATACTTCAGTAACTAAATAAGAAAAAGGAAATACTCTCATAGCTGCTTATAGGGGCGAATATATAGCTAAAAACAATATAAAAAGTAAAGCAAAATAGCACCGTAGAGATTGACGCTGACCCAACTGCTAGTTTGCAGAAATAAATTAGAAACGATATACAGAGTACTAAAAAAATGGTCGGAAAGTTCCATAAAAATGGCTTGTAATTATAAATCCCAAACCACCAGTTTTGAGGGGCTAGATTGCGAGGTGCCGGGGCTAGCAGTGTATTTATCACTAAATTCTACTAGAATCCACATATGTAAATCATGCTCTAAGCCCCCTCCTATTCTAACTCCGACTTTTGCTGTTGCACAAGGATAAAAAAAATACGCGAACTGACTCTAATCAACCCTGCAAGTGGAGTAGAAGAGAGTTTGGCACCTGCAATAATTTAATTTGATAAATAAGTTAAATACTTTTATCTATTATAAAGCCCGTTCCGAGGTGGGGTGTGTTTTTCATTATTCTTTTCCTATACAAAGGAAAGGTAGGCAAAAGAATAATGAAAAACACACCCCACCTCGGAACGGGCTTTATAATAGATAAAAGTATTTTAGACCCCATTATCAGCTTTCAATCACAATCGGAAAGACTCTCCACACTCACTTTTAAATCTGCTAATAGAGCATACACAATTGTGAATGCACATGCCCCCATAAATGAAGACAATAGGAAAAATAAGGAAAAGGTGGAACGTTTTTGGGAACAACTAGATGACGCGGTGCAAAAGATCCCAGACAAACACAACATCATACTTACGGGGGACTTCAATGCTCAAGTAGGAAAAGAGAAGAAATACAAAAATATTGTTGGAAACTACCCAGCGCACAATAGAACTAACCAAAATGGAGTCAGATTAGTAGAACTCTGCCAAGCGCATGGCTTGATCCTGAAATCCACAGCCTTTAAGAGACTACCCAGAAAACAGAAGACATGGACCTCACCAAACCCACACTTGGGTGAATTTCAACTTGATCATGTGGCGATAAAATGGAAACACCATACAGAAATACAAAATGTCAAAGTACTCAGAGGAGCAAACTTGGATTCTGATCACTATCTTTCTAAAATAAAACTCAAAATCATCCCCAAAAGGAAAGATAGAAACAGTAAACCCAAAAGCAGAAGATACGATCCAGAAAAGATAATGAATTCGAAGGAGTTTCCCCTCGCGACTCAAGATATAAGGAACCAAAATTGGGATCAAATGAAGGAAAGCCTACTAACCAAAGCTGAACAAATAGCACCTATAACCAAAATCAAAAAACACACATGGTGGACAGAGGAATGTGACAAACTTATTGAGCAAAGAAAGAAAGCATGGCAACAGATGCAATCTCAGAAAAATGAATATAATAGGCAAAATTTCCTGAGTGTAAGAAAACTAGTGAGTAAAAACCTCAAAAGAATTAAAAAAGCACAAGAAGATCAACTCCTTTTGCAGATCAACGAAGACTTCAACAAAAACAAGACTAGGAGCTTTTACAGAACTTTTAAACAAAAAATAACCAAGTACAGCCCACCGACACTCCAATTACAAGATAAAAATGGTAATATTGCACACAACAACAGGGATAATTGCAAAATTTTGAGGGAATATTTCAGAAACCTTCTCAACTGTAAAGAACCAATTGAAAAAATGGATTTCAGCAACTCAACTTCAACAAGTCCTAACTCAGAACCACCCACCGTCGAGGAACTACAATCAATCATTTTGAATCTCAAAAACTATAAGGCTTCGGGAGAGAATCAAATTACAGCTGAACTGTGGAAAAATGTCAATAGAAATGCCATAGAATCTCTCCAAAACATATTTGAAGAAATATGGAAAACAGAAAGAATTCCGGATGAATGGAAGATGGCCCTCATTCACCCAATTCATAAGAAGGGATCCAGAACAGACCCCAACAATTACAGAGGGATTTCGCTCCTTGACGTAACATACAAAATACTGTCTAAAGTCCTTTTGAACAGAGCAGAACCCCAGCTAGATTGTCAACTTGGAGAATACCAGGCAGGCTTCAGAAAGGGACGATCCTGCCCAGAACAAATTCTAAACCTCAAAAATCTTATGGCCTACCAAAAATCGAGAGCAAAAGCGTATGTCATCACATTCATTGACTTTCAAAAGGCGTACGACTCCATAGACAGGGAATCTCTAATCTCCATATTAAAAGAATTGAACCTAGACAATAAAACTACAAACCTAATTAGAGAAACCATCACCAACACATACTCCAAAATTAAATTTATGGGAGAACTCTCAGACCTATTTGAGATAAAAACTGGAGTACGACAAGGTGATGGACTCTCTCCATTGTTATTTAACTGTGCCCTAGAAAAAATAGTAAGAGAATGGAACAAGAAAATCAATAGTGGAATCCGACTAGGAACAAAAAACAAAGGCATCAAGGTTAATTGCCTAGCATTTGCAGATGATATGGCCCTACTAGCTGAAACATGGGAAGAAGCCAAAGAACAGATCCTCAAATTACAGAAACAAGCAGAGAAAATAGGCCTTAAAATTTCTTTTGAAAAAACCAAAATAATCACAAATATAAAAAAGCCAATGAAATATCTTAAAGTAAGAGACCAAAAGATCGAAATTGTTAAAGAATTCAAATATCTTGGTGAATGGATTAGCTGGAACGCCCTTGAGAAAAAAGCAATAGAATTAAGTAGAAACAAAGTTGAACTAGCCTTTCAGCTTACTAAAAATACTTATAATAAAAAGTCCCTCTCATGGAATTCAAAAATAAAACATTACAACACTGTCATTAAACCAGAAGCACTATATGCAGCTGAGACATTATATATCACTAATCATGACCCAATTGAAAGGCTAGAGATCAAAGAAAGAAAAATATTGAGAAAAATTTTAGGCCCCAAATTTCATAACGACAAACTAATTCATACCAAAAATGAAACACTCTACAAATACTTTCGGATACAATGAGGAAAAGAAGAATTGAGTTTTATGGGCACATTCTCAGAATGAACCCAAATAGACTTACAAAAAGAATGTTTGCCTACTTCAGGAATAAAAAATCCAAACCAAATTGGTTTATCCAAACACAGAAAGACTTAAGAGAACTACACATCACAGAAAAAATGCTCACAGACAGGACCGCAAAAATGATAAGCAAAGACAGAAAAGAGGGATTCCAGCTCCAAAATAGGAAGAAAAGAACGATTGTCATCTCTGATGAGGAAAGAAAAGCAAGATCAGAAAGAATGAAGCAGTACTGGGCGAAAAGAAAGGCACAGAACACACAGAAGTGATTGATTCAACGTACCCCAAAGTTGGGTGAAACGAAGAAGAAGAAACAAAGGTTTCATTAGCATAGTGAGGAATGGTAGGGTTGCTCTATCGATTAACAGAATGAAAGTTCTGTCCAAAATAACAATATGATTTATTAAGACTAAACACAGAATAGTAAAAGAAACACAGGAAATATTTATAATACATCAAATTGGCTCACATTGGAGATTCATACAAACACTGTAAAGGTGAAGTTGTCCCTAAACTAGATCGTGAGGTTTAAGACGAAGTGGTATGTGGAGCCAATTCCTTGCCACTCAAATCTCAAGAGAGACACACAGCTAACCCAACAGTAATTGCTGCTACTCAAGACAGAACAAAGTTGGAAAAAGACGAACAGGCGCGCTCTGCTGAGCTCTGATTATCACCTAGGAAAATCCCTATCTGCCGGTGCTGCGGACATACATTACCAAACTGTCTTCTTGACTGCCAGGACACGATCTGGCGTACCGGAGCCATTGGCGGGTTGCTCCGACGTCATCGACCGAAAGGCGACTGCCGACTCTCGAGCACCCGTACAGGCCGAACACACAACATTCCCGCCCCCACGACAGTGGCCGTGGTTACGTTCCAATCAGCAACTCGAAAACCGGCGGAAATTCCACTCCATTGCCGGGGCACTACCATTCCACCAATGGAGATTCTTGGCGCCAATTTCTGTGCTGATTTTGCTCCGTCACGGAGCTATGCCCTGAGCAAGCCAATCACAGTTCCTATTTTGCAGAAAGCGCGGGAATTTTCCCGCCACAGCTGCCTGGGTACATAAGTCATTCCCACGCCTCGCTGGTAGCCCGCCAGAAAGTGTTTTCGCTAAGCTTCTGCGAAGCAACGGAACCTCCAGCCCAGCCGCCACTTTCAGCTCCAAACGGGCGCGTCTCCTGACAATGCCGGCATCCGGAAAGCATTCACTCGACCCCCCACGCCTGTCGGCCTACCCTTTCAAAGTCAGAAGAGCCCGCCTGTCACTGGACCACCCGGGTGACGAGAGACGCTGCATGGGAAGTCCGCGTGTGAAGGAATAACAACCCTCCACCGCATGCAACTAGAGAGGAGAATCGTAAGATAGAAATATGAGAGGGGGCTCATGCCACCTCTCATAGCCCCTACGCCATTTTAGATTGTAATTGGTGAGCGGTTGGCTCACTTAGGAGCAAGGTAGTGAGTCAATCGCCCAAGAACAATCTCGCAAACTGGCTCCACATGCTGCACTCTATAAAGAAAATCACTGCAACTGTAAAATGCAGCTCATAGAGGGAGGATTATTTATGATGTAGCCAACTTCACCTTCTTAATATGGAACAATAACACTCACATCACACATCCATACCCAGGGAGCCCCTTCCAAACACCGATTCACGCAGACATTCACGCTCTAAATATGGCCCGGGCATCTGAGCCAAATATGGAGCAGTTTATTCTTTACAATCAGAGTTGGAGTGCTCCGCAATTAAATGCCCAAGATGTTACAACAATTTTAATCATTAAACTAATCTGAACTCACTCACACATGATACTATATAAGTTAACAATCTCTTTGTGAGCTTTCAGAATCTAGTTACAACCTCCGATTCATTCTGTCTCCCTGCAGCAAGAATAACCTTTACAAAATGTTCCCTGAACTGATGGTCCATTCACAATGACAGTGGTGGTATCTGCTTCAGTTTATGGGGACTTCAGGCACACTGTTTGCATACACACAACAATAAACACAAAATACAAAAAAAACATGGTGTGGAGAACAATACAGTAATCTGTAATAAGAATTACAGTGTAAAACACGAACGCATACAAGGTATAACATACATTACAAAAACAACATAAGAGAAAGAAATTTAAGAAAAAAAACAAGGTTCATGGGGCATCAAATTGTGCATGCACATTGCACAAAGTTCACGACTGTGCTGAGAATGAGGCACTAAATCACATTGTTAGAAATATCCGTAGCACTTCACTAATTACACAGTACAGACATCACATAAGGCTAAACGTCGGGTGTTGTTGCTACGTTGTGGCAACAGCAATAGGGAGTTCTGGAGTGTCTGCAGTACGCTGTTGAGATTGTAGTCAGACCCACGCATATGATCACGGCAGTACGGTAGGAAGACACAGTGATAGGCTCTCCTCACATCGATTAATTGTCTCTGAGGTCTACTCGTTGGGATACATCACTAGTCTAGGTCTCTTCTCTCGCTGGACAGAACTTTACGTTTCCCAATATTGCAGTTCGACGAGGGATGATGGCACGTGGAGTGACTCCACAAGTGTGTGAGGTCATCCATACAGGATCGAACTAGGAGCGACTATTGTTAAAACTGCTCTCTAATAGAGAGGAGAAATAAGAAATGAGACCATACATTTGTTAGTGTGGCACGATACTGCTTTGTGTATGCAGATCGGCCAATGCTAGTGAGTTGTAAAAACCCAAACAGGTGAGTATATAGCGTCCCTTTCTGTCCTGAGGCACATGAGGCGCAGATTCTGACACGATATGTGATCTTCTTCGTGTACTCACGACAACGTGGTCTGCCGCAGGGAATCCCTCCAAACGGCTGCCGCGTCCGGAGAGCTAGCAGGCTGTCGCGTGTGGGTCGCGTGTCAGTGTCAACGGCCAGCCCCACTTTCGCTTGTGGCCCGGCGAGGGCTGTCTGCCGCCTAATCCCTCAGGTACACGGCCGGGTGACTGTCAGCCTGTACGACCGGATGCTCTCGCCCTTCACGTCAGGTGGGGTGCTGACGCTCTTTTCTTGCAGATAGCCGCAGACCTCTTGTTCCCGCTCCGGCCGGCCTCCGCATTGCCACGATCCCCGTCATCTGCACAATTCTTACAAAAATCTTATGCCTAACTTTTTCCCATGACCTTCTATGTTATAATAAATTTACATAATGAAACATTGATGGTCTGTCATTTCAGACACTCTTATTTTACTTTTATAGTTATTAATCTATGGCAATCATTATAACATCTAATCTAGACATGGAAATAATTTATTTTGATATATGTGTAGAGACCGATCTCAGTATTGTACATGGTGTGTGCTAACTGATGCTTTGTAATGGATGAACAACTAAATGTGCGGGCCCGCACTAATATTACTATTAATTATATAGATCGACAGTAGACATGCTCAAGAATTAACTACCATATGTCAACGATCTACATTCTATGTCTTCTGAATAAATTATGTTATTATGCAGGCTGAAGTTTTACTGAACTATAAAGACATGCAACTATTCTACGTTCGCTCGCCGGTCGTCCCTCCATCTCGGGTCTGTGATTTGATGACCTGAAAAATAACATCCCAACAGGCGCGCGCCAAACACAACACTTGTGGTAGAAAACCCCCACAATATTAATCTAGTTATTGTTAAATCCTCCAGTTTAACGTATCCTAGTATATCGTACCTTTTTGTTTTGTTTTGTTTACCTTATAGAATACTCTTACATAATTCCTGTTACGTTGAGATGTCTCGCTGCTCGCCGCTATTGCCGACAGTGATGTGCGCGCCGTACGACATGACCTCCGAGTTTTCATTACGCCTCACTGAAACTCCAGAGACTGGGTTAGCCATGGCTATACACGACAATAAATTTATAGTTGCAACTTCCTTCTCTATGTGATGCGGTTTTCGCGATCAAAGCACACCTTTCCAGAAGCAATGTAATATGACCAAGCCAGGACTGGTTCCTGTTGAGGATTCAGTCGCCCAACACACGCCAGCTACACAGTATGTCACGAATATCCAAGTATAAGTCCCTGGTTATTCATCTGTGACAGTCACGAGCAGCACGCTAAATCCCCAACCAGCACATTGGCATGGTAGGCTTTATGCTCGCATTTCTCTCGTCTAGGGCACCATTGGAGTCAAACGCTCACAGGATCACCCCGACTTGCAAGACAACGATGCTGGCGCAGCTCTGCAGAAAACTATACTGCCCATATTCATCCTCGAAATCACGCAATATACCACAATCTTGCAGTGCACTGACGCGTGCCTGCAAGCATTGGTATAAACGTTTCACGAACTGGTTGTGGCCGCTATTGAGCGTAATACGACTTCTCAGAACGCTTCTAAGAGCACGTTCTTGTATGCGCCCGTTTGTGCGACATCTCGTCACTCATCATTATCCCTCAACATGGACACCAGATAGGAAGGGACAAAAACCTTGCTCATGAAAAGGTAGTGTCTCCTACTCCATCGACATTGGAGATCGCGAACATAAACAAAAAGAGGATAGCAGCAGTAAATTCTTATGCAAGACAACGCAGCGTGTTAATACTTTAGCAATCTTAATCTACTAATGTAACGATTATTGTTCCCCGAAGAAAGGTTCATACATTTGCCTATTCTACTATGTACACCACTTAAACTACTATTATTCCATGAACTTCTTTGTGTGAGAGAAGTGGTGGAGTCCTATGGACTAGCGTCAATCCCTTCTTAGACTCCCCCTCCTCTGACGTGCATTAGGACTCGGAGGTCTAATTTCAATCTCCTGGTTCTCCTGTTGTCCTTGATTTCGCTCTCTCCAATTACGGTCGCTTTGCCGTTCGTCATTCCTCCTGTCCCAGATTCCTTGTCTAGATTGACCCTGTTCCCTAACGTTCTCGTTTCCGTGTCTCTGGTTTCCATAATCTTGAATTGCGTAACCTTGATTTCCGTAACCCTGGTTTCCTAACCGACGAGCGCGATTATGCGATCTGTTGTCGTCTGCCCTTGCTGGCCCGTGGTATTTGTTATTTTGCGCCTTCTTCCTGTCCTTTGCATCTTGTTTATCGAAGACTACTTCGAGTTCGCGCAATAGACTCTTGAATGCTTCTATGTCAGATCCACACTTGCCGACAAGTGTCTGTTGATACCTAACAGGCAATTTGGAAAAACAAAATTTGATGATTTCTCCCTTGCTATATGGACTATCTAAAAACTGATTCTTCCTGAGTAAATCATCAAAAAATTTGGTTGCGCTCCTTTGCCCGGACACTTCCAGTTCAGGACAAAATATTATTTCGTCTTTAATCCTGTCTTGCGTTTCCTTTGACCAGTAGATCCCCAGGAACGCATCAACAAATTCCTGATAAGTCTGACACGTCGCTGCCAAGCCCCGCATCTTTTCCGCGGCTTGGCCTTCGATGTGTCCACACATGAATTCTAATTTGGCCTGGGTTGGCCATGATGACGGTAATGAGTTTGTAAACTGCATCACCCAGCTCTTGGGATGCATCGACCATCCATTATCTCTGAACTTTTGGAATTTTAGTATCGACAGGAAGTGATTGTGATCAAAATCCTGTCCGATCCTCGCACGGGTGTTGTCACTCGTTTCCGATACTTGCACGTCTGCTGAGTGTCCTGATCTGCCTTGATGATAACTGTGATGTGCTACCTCTGTACCACAGTGGCAGTGGCACTCAGAATTCACTCTCCTAAGTGGGCTACAACTATTGGAGCTATTACTAGGTGTTTCTGCGTGTGCATTGTTAGTTCCGCACTCTGTCACTGGGCTAGAGCTCGGCGGGCTTTTCCTCGGAGACACAATTCTGTGTACTCCATCATTGGTATCCGAACACGCAGTGCTCGTGTGCCCGTTTCGCTCTAGTTTCGCTATCCGGCTCTCTACTTCTTTCATTCGTTTCGTGATGTTCGTAACCGCAATATTACCTTGGGTTTTTAAGAACGCTAGGGATTTTGAGTGGGCTTGTGTCGCACGTCGCAACCGACCTAGAAGTTGAGAAGTTACTTTTGCGATTTTCATTGCCCCTGTTGCTGCCGTTTGGGCTAGGCCTGCTACTTTTTGTGCTACCATTGACAATTGTTTTGCTTCTCCACATTCTTTCTTTATTGTTAGTAATTCCCCACGAATTTCCCCTATATGCGAAATTATTACCTCCGTGTCCTTCTTACGCTGTTCGTCAGCTTCTTCTTTCTCCTTCTTACGCTGTTCGTCAGCTTCTTCTTTCTCCTTCTTGCGTTGTTTCTCATCTTCTTCCTTCTCATTCTTACGTTGTTCGTCAGCTTCTTCTTTCATTGATCGTAGGAAGCTTAGTATTGGGTTAATGTCATCATTTTGATCCTCGTCACACATGGGTGATGTAACTCTGGACACCTGGGCGCTAGAGCTCTGACGTGACCGAGCTGGCCTCTGTCTGCTCTCCATAGTTAGACTATAAGCTTCTGCTACTGTCTCGACCCGTGTGCCTGTCTCTGTTTCATCCTCTACCTCACTATCATAACCACGGCCGCGACGCTGCTCTAAGATAGCGTCCAAATCACCTTCCTCATCAATGAACCTGCCGTCCTGTCCTGCTAAAAATGTGCCCATCTCATCTCTGAACCTATCCTCGTCAGTAACCTGCCTCTTATCCATTATGCTATTCTCTTTTGTTTTAGTTTCGCTCGCTAATAGTCGTGCCTTACTTCTCGTGATCATTCATGAAAAAACAAATTTATCTAAAATATACAGCAAAAATTATCTACTCACTGTTGTTTTACACATAGACATAAAATTTCAACAACGCTGTTCCAACGCTGTAATTAACAACACAATTTGATGTGGTACAGAAACCGCACACAAATCCGACAAAGTGCGATGTGGTACGGACACCACATCAACGAAACACAAAAAAAAAACAATGAACAAAAAAAAATATACACTGAAAACAAAAACCGTAATCATGCGCCGCTTCTTAAAAATAAACGCGGAACTACCAGAAAAAAAACTTGGGTATTAATCAATAAAAAATTAGAGAAAAAAAATTTGAATGTTCGTACTAAGAATACTGTTTGTTAATCAGTGATTCTCAGGAAAGATCCGAGGCTAAGGGTCGCCATATTATGCGAGGTGCCGGGGCTAGCAGTGTATTTATCACTAAATTCTACTAGAATCCACATATGTAAATCATGCTCTAAGCCCCCCCTATTCTAACTCCGACTTTTGCTGTTGCACAAGGATAAAAAAAATACGCGAACTGACTCTAATCAACCCTGCAAGTGGAGTAGAAGAGAGTTTGGCACCTGCAATAATTTAATTTGATAAATAAGTTAAATAAACAAAGGTTTCATTAGCATAGTGAGGAATGGTAGGGTTGCTCTATCGATTAACAGAATGAAAGTTCTGTCCAAAATAACAATATGATTTATTAAGACTAAACACAGAATAGTAAAAGAAACACAGGAAATATTTATAATACATCAAATTGGCTCACATTGGAGATTCATACAAACACTGTAAAGGTGAAGTTGTCCCTAAACTAGATCGTGAGGTTTAAGACGAAGTGGTATGTGGAGCCAATTCCTTGCCACTCAAATCTCAAGAGAGACACACAGCTAACCCAACATTAATTGCTGCTACTCAAGACAGAACAAATTTAGAAAAAGACGAACAGGCGCGCTCTGCTGAGCTCTGATTATCACCTAGGAAAATCCCTATCTGCCGGTGCTGCGGACATACATTACCAAACTGTCTTCTTGACTGCCAGGACACGATCTGGCGTACCGGAGCCATTGGCTGGTTGCTCCGACGTCCTCGACCGAAAGGCGACTGCCGACTCTCGAGCACCCGTACAGGCCGAACACACAACATTCCCGCCCCCACGACAGTGGCCGTGGTTACGTTCCAATCAGCAACTCGAAAACCGGCGGAAATTCCACTCCATTGCCAGAGCACTACCATTCCACCAATGGAGATTCTTGGCGCCAATTTCTGTGCTGATTTTGCTCCGTCACGGAGCTATGCCCTGAGCCAGCCAATCACAGTTCCTATTTTGCAGAAAGCGCGGGAATTTTCCCGCCACAGCTGCCTGGGTACATAATTCATTCCCATGCCTCGCTGGTAGCCCGCCAGAAAGTGTTTTCGCTAAGCTTCTGCGAAGCAACGGAACCTCCAGCCCAGCCGCCACTTCCGGCTCCAAACGGGCGCGTCTCCTGACAATGCCGGCGTCCGGAAAGCATTCACTCGACCCCCCACGCCTGTCGGCCTACCCTTTCAAAGTCAGAAGAGCCCGCCTGTCACTGGACCACCCGGGTGACGAGAGACGCTGCATGGGAAGTCCGCGTGTGAAGGAATAACAACCCTCCACCGCATGCAACTAGAGAGGAGAATCGTAAGATAGAAATATGAGAGGGGGCTCATGCCACCTCTCAAGATTAAGGTCCATAAAGATGGACACCCAAGCAGTCCGATTGTCTACAATTCTAGTAGTGCTTACCGTAAGTCAGCCCGATTTCTCCATAGGAAGCTTAAAGAAGCAAATGTGTTTGAAGAGAATTTTTCCATTAAAAATTCGGTAGATATGAATAATACTCGTAATTTGAAAACCATCACATGTTCTCTGAAGGACAAGCTAGCGTTCTGAGATGCCAGGGCTAGCAGTGTATTTAACACTAAATTCTTCTAGAATCTACATATGTAAATGATGCTCTAAGCCCCCCCCCCTATTCTAACTCCGACTTTTGCTGTTGCACAAGGATTAAAAAAAACACGCGAACTGACTCTAATCAACCCTGCCAGTGGAGTAGAAGAGAATTTGGCACCTGCAATAATTTAATTTGATAAATAAGTTAAATAAACGAAGGTTTCATTAACATAGTGAGAAATGATGGGTTGCTCTACCGATTAACAGAATGAAAGTTCTGTCCACAATAACAATATGATTTATTATGACTAAACACAAAATAATAAAAAAACCACATGAAACATTTATAATACATCAAATTGGCTCAATTTGGAGACTCATACAAACACTGTGAAGGTGAAGTTGTCCCTAAACTAGATTATGAGGTTTAAGACGAAGTGGTATGTGGAGCCAATTCCTTGCCACTCAAATCTTAAGAGAGACACAGCTAGCCCAACATTAAATTGCTGCTACTCAAGACAGAACAAAGTTAGAAAAAGACGAACAGGCGCGATCTGCTGGGCTCTGATTATCACCTAGGAAAATCCCTATCTGCCGGCGCTGCGAACATACATTACCAAACTGTCTTCTTAACTGCCAGAACACGATCTGGCGTACCGGAGGGGATGGCTGGTTACTTCGACGTCCTCGACCGAAAGGCGAGAGCCGACTACCAAGAGCACCCGTACAGGCCGAACACACAACCTTCCCGCCCCCACGACAGTGGCCGTGGTTAAACGTTCCAATCAGTAACTCGAAAACCGGCGGAAAATTCCACTCCATTGCCGGAGCACTACCATTCCACCAATGGAGATTCTTGGCGCCAATTTCTGCGCTGATTTTGCTGCGTCACGGAGCTATGCCCTGAGCAAGCCAATCACAGTTACTATTTTGCAGAAAGCGCGGGAATTTTCCCGCCACAACTGCCTGGGTACACAAGTCATTCCCACGCCTCGCTGGTAGCCCGCCAGAAAGTGTTTTCGCTAAGTTTCTGCGAAGTAACGGAACCTCTAGCCCAGCCGCTACTTCCGGCCCCGGCGGGCGTGTCTCTTGACAATGTCGGCGTCTGGAAAGCATTCACTCGACTGCCTCCCACCCGTCGGCTTAACCCTCTCGCGATCAGTGGTGCCCGCCTGTCACCGGACCACCTGGGTGACGAGAGACGCTGCGTGGGAAGTCCGCGTGTGAAGAAATGGCAACTTTCCACCGCATGCAATTAGAGAGGAGAATCGTAAGATAGAAATATGAGAGGGGGCTCATGCCACCTCTCAGCGACATTTGATGTTACTAGCTTATATACCAGTGTCCCTGTTGATACTATGTTGGAGACTATTGGATATAATTTGCTTCTTCAGCAAAAGTTAAACACATCCTGAAATTGCCTGAACTAAGGTCGTTGCTTCGAATTCTGCTTAAACACAATTACTTTATGTTTAGCAACAAATTATACACCGGCATGCAGTCTTTTGGCTTCGCTATGTGTAGTCTCCAAGCTGGCATTTTAGCTGACGTTTTCATAAATTCCCTCGAAGAACTTTTTTTCGTGAGTAATTGTGAGCTAAACAGTAACATTAGCTTTAATGTTCGGTGCGCTGATGACAAAATTTTTTTATTTATGTGTTTATGAAGAATTAGATCTACTGTTCCACACTTTCAATAGATATCATAAGAAAATAGTGTTCACGGCAGAATAGTGAGTTTAATTTCCTCGATCTTACTTTGGGTTAAAAAACATTAAATTAAGCTCAGAATATTTCGTAAGTGAACTTTTTCAGGGAACACCATCCCGACTGATTGTGCGCATCCCCAAGCACACAAATCGGCATTTTTCCATTTTAATATTCATCGTACTTTATTTACTTCGTTATGCCGGAGAATTTTCTGGAAAAGATAAATGTAATTAAAAGTATAGCCAGTAATACCTTCTACGAACTGTCTTTAGTACACAAAATATTGTACTCGTATAATAAAACATCTAAAAGCTTTTCCACTTTATGAGATTACAAACTGGAAAAAGAAGGTAAAGATAAAGAGAAATTCGTTTCCGTACTGTTTCGTGGAAATATTTCATCGGTCGCGTTCTTGCTACGAAATATGGCTGTAAAGTTTGAAATTCAGTTGACAACAGTCTTGCGAGAAATTTAATTCACACCTTAAAGCGTAATGTCAAACAATTTCTCATTCTGCCGCCTACAAAATAAGGTGGAATGATTGCCCCTGTTCCTAAATGGGCAGACAGGAAGGACAGTCAAGGTTACATTTTAAAAACATTTATTGGGTAAAGGAGGCGGTAACGTTCGTAGCTCTACTTACGCTGAGCATCTCATACAATGCACGCACTGAACAGGAAGACACGATTGTGTTGCATAGGGAAGAGAAGGTTTTCGATTAGACTTGCTGAAGAAAATTCGAATATTTACGTACAATTGAAATTATCGGGGCTTTTTCCTTAATGATTAATTGCGGCTTAAAAATGGAAACTTTTTCGATGGCTTTCGGCCTGTTCTTAAATTGAAATAGCATCTGTAAGGTGATTCGCGCTGTAGCGAGATGTTACTTTTCTCAAAGGCCCAATCTGTCACTATCCTGCTATAATGTGCGCCTTAGTTTTGTTTACAATTTACATATTTCTCTAATTTTGCCCATAATAAACATTTTTTTTTAAGTCTGCGACTGTGAAAACAATGGGCTTGTTTATAAATAACTTTTCTGCTACCGGTCACGATTTTCTTTTATTCATATTTTCAACGGCACGTTTGGGAAGTGATTCCTATTTTCAAGTGTGTTTTAACTTTGTACTATATCACTTTTACGTAATGTTTTCGATGTATGTGGATCTGCTTTGCTTTGTTCACTTTGCTTCAATGTATAAGAAAGGCGCAATTTTTAGTTTGTTGTCGATTTTTATATGTAGTTGGTGGCGAAATTTCGATGAACTTGTACTTATAGTTTTCTGATGATCCATTTGTCCACAGTCTCTCACACATCTTAAACATCACACACAACTTCTAGTGCACAGTATACATCGAGAATAACTTACAGAAAGAAACAGTTACAAAGATCGTTTTAGATGTAGTCGACATAGATTATCTTACAGTTCTTCGAGAGAGTACGATACTCTTTTGCACATAAGGTATTTATCTTATCTGGATTATAATTTTTATCAATTTTACAGCAGTGCTTATTTCTGTGTTACTATTTTTATCTAAGTATATTATCGATGCGTCTGAAGAACTTCACTGATTAACTTTCGAGTCTTTCGTTTAACATTTTGTCTTCTGATTTCGTAATGTGACTATATCTCCAGTCCTTATAGCAAATACATTTTATGCCCTTTATTTAATCGCTGAAGTACTTTGACATTTTTCTCAACTTTTCCAAATTGGTGTCCTGTATTATGTATGCTGATAGTGCGATAGTGTAAGCTGATAGTGTGTGTCTGTTGTGTGAGTAGGCTTAAATGTGCTCTGTGTACCTGATGTTGAAATTTCGGCCTGTTTGTCCATGGTAGAACATGGAGCATGCTGCCTCGTATATTCCAGAGTCTCAGTATGGATCTTGATTACGCTTCACGTTATGCATTAGTTTTTGTTGTAGTTTATTTGATGTAGTAAACCCAACTTTTGCTTTGTGATTTTTGAAAATAATTGCAGTCTTCTGTGATATATTGCCAAGGTATGCGATGCTAGATATACGTTTCTTTTTGTCTTTTTCTTCTGTGGTGCATTTTGTGTTTGGGCCCTTCTTCACTTTGTCTAAGACTTTGTCAACCGTGGAAGCAGTGTAATTATTAGGAACTGGAATCTGTTTAACTGTATTTATTTCTTGTTGTATGTTTTCTTGGGTCAAAGGTATTTTAGTCGCCCCACGTATCACTGATCTGTATCCTGCCTGCTTATAGATGTCTGGGTGACATGAGGTTCCAAGGACCGTGGTGTCGGTCACTATTTCTCCCATAGATTTTTATTGCCCATGTGTAGTTGTTTCTTGTAATATTTGGGTTCAGGTAATTGATGCTTTTGTTTTTTTCATGTTCCACTGTAAATGTAACTTTCTCACATAGATTACTGAAGCAATTCAAAATGACTGTTATGTCTTTGGCATCCCCTTTCACTAACAGTAATGTGTTAACTCCTATAAAATTCTATTTTCTTGAGGCAGGGTTGTTGGATGCTAAATAAATGGGACTCATTTCCCAAAACGCGTGGTGTAAAATGTGAATAAAAGAAAATCGTGACTTTATTTATAAACAAGCCGATTGCACGGGTTTCCTTATAATTTTTGCTATGTTACTCTTTCTATAACGTTATTTTAATGTAGCTTTATTAACCTGTCAGGTGTCTCTTATGACTGGCACTGCTTCTTAAGTGAGTGCCACCTGGGGATAAGTTTCCCACTGGCTTGCCCTTCGAACCTGTTAGTTGCCTGTCTGTGTGTATGATTTACGTAGCCTTAGATTTTACAAGGATCATTTTTACCGCCCCCCATGAACCATGGACCTTGCCGTTGGTGGGGAGGCTTGCGTGCCTCAGCGATACAGATGGCCGTACCGTAGGTGCAACCACAACGGAGGGGTATCTGTTGAGAGGCCAGACAAACATGTGGTTCCTGAAGAGGGGCAGCAGCCTTTTCAGTAGTTGCAGGGGCAACAGTCTGGATGATTGACTGATCTGGCCTTGTAACATTAACCAAAACGGCCTTGCTGTGCTGGTACTGCGAACGGCTGAAAGCAAGGGGAAACTACAGCCGTAATTTTTCCCGAGGACATGCAGCTCTACTGTATGATTAAATGATGATGGCGTCCTCTTGGGTAAAATATTCCGGAGGTAAAATAGTCCCCCATTCGGATCTCCGGGCGGGGACTACTCAAGAGGACGTCGTTATCAGGAGAAAGAAAACTGGCGTTCTACGGATCGGAGCGTGGAATGTCAGATCACTTAATCGGGCAGGTAGGTTAGAAAATTTGAAAAGGGAAATGGATAGGTTAAAGTTAGATATAGTGGGAATTAGTGAAGTTCGGTGGCAGGAGGAACAAGACTTTTGGTCAGGTGATTACAGGGTTATAAATACAAAATCAAATAGGGGTAATGCAGGAGTAGGTTTAATAATGAATAAAAAAATAGGAGTGCGGGTTAGCTACTACAAACAGCATAGTGAACGCATTATTGTGGCCAAGATAGACACAAAGCCCATGCCTACTACAGTAGTACAAGTTTATATGCCAACTAGCTCTGCAGATGATGAAGAAATAGATGAAATGTATGACGAGATAAAAGAAATTATTCAGGTAGTGAAGGGAGACGAAAATTTAATAGTCATGGGTGACTGGAATTCGTCAGTAGGAAAAGGGAGAGAAGGAAACATAGTAGGTGAATATGGATTGGGGGGAAGGAATGAAAGAGGAAGCCGCCTTGTAGAATTTTGCACAGAGCATAACTTAATCATAGCTAACACTTGGTTCAAGAATCATGAAAGGAGGCTGTATACATGGAAGAAGCCAGGAGATACTGACAGGTTTCAGATAGATTATATAATGGTAAGACAGAGATTTAGGAACCAGGTTTTAAATTGTAAGACATTTCCTGGGGCAGATGTGGATTCTGACCACAATCTATTGGTTATGAACTGCAGATTGAAACTGAAGAAACTGCAAAAAGGTGGGAATTTAAGGAGATGGGACCTGGATAAACTGAAAGAACCAGAGGTTGTAGAGAGTTTCAGGGAGAGCATAAGGGGACAATTGACAGGAATGGGGGAAAGAAATACAGTAGAAGAAGAATGGGTAGCTCTGAGGGATGAAGTGGTGAAGGCAGCAGACGATCAAGTAGGTAAAAAGACGAGGGCTAATAGAAATCCTTTGGTAACAGAAGAAATATTGAATTTAATTGATGAAAGGAGAAAATATAAAAATGCAGTAAATGAAGCAGGCAAAAAGGAATACAAACGTCTCAAAAATGAAATCGACAGGAAGTGCAAAATGGCTAAGCAGGGATGGCTAGAGGACAAATGTAAGGATGTAGAGGCTTGTCTCACTAGGGGTAAGATAGATACTGCCTACAGGAAAATTAAAGAGACCTTTGGAGAGAAGAGAACCACTTGTATGAATATCAAGAGCTCAGATGGAAACCCAGTTCTAAGCAAAGAAGGGAAGGCAGAAAGGTGGAAGGAGTATATAGAGGGTTTATACAAGGGAGATGTACTCGAGGACAATATTATGGAAATGGAAGAGGATGTAGATGAAGACGAAATGGGAGATAAGATACTGCGTGAAGAGTTTGACAGAGCACTGAAAGACCTGAGTCGAAACAAGGCCCCGGGAGTAGACAACATTCCACTAGAACTACTGATGGCCTCGGGAGAGCCAGTCATGACAAAACTCTACCATCTGGTGAGCACGATGTATGAGACAGGTGAAATACCCTCAGACTTCAAGAAGAACATAATAATTCCAATCCCAAAGAAAGCAGGTGTTGACAGATGTGAAAATTACCGAACTATCAGTTTAATAAGTCACAGCTGCAAAATACTTACGCGAATTCTTTACAGACGAATGGAAAAACTGGTAGAAGCCGACCTCGGGGAAGATCAGTTTGGATTCCGTAGAAATGTTGGAACACGTGAGGCAATACTGACCTTACGACTTATCTTGGAAGAAAGATTAAGAAAAGGCAAACCTACGTTTCTAGCATTTGTAGACTTAGAGAAAGCTTTTGACAATGTTGACTGGAATACTCTCTTTCAAATTCTGAAGGTGGCAGGGGTAAAATACAGGGAGCGAAAGGCTATTTACAATTTGTACAGAAACCAGATGGCAGTTATAAGAGTCGAGGGGCATGAAAGGGAAGCAGTGGTTGGGAAAGGAGTGAGACAGGGTTGTAGCCTCTCCCCGATGTTATTCAATCTGTATATTGAGCAAGCAGTAAAGGAAACAAAAGAAAAGTTCGGAGTAGGTATTAAAATTCATGGAGAAGAAGTAAAAACTTTGAGGTTCGCCGATGACATTGTAATTCTGTCAGAGACAGCAAAGGACTTGGAAGAGCAGTTGAACGGAATGGACAATGTCTTGAAAGGAGGATATAAGATGAACATCAACAAAAGCAAAACGAGGATAATGGAATGTAGTCAAATTAAGTCGGGTGATGCTGAGGGAATTAGATTAGGAAATGAGACACTTAAAGTAGTAAAGGAGTTTTGCTATTTAGGGAGTAAAATAACCGATGATGGTCGAAGTAGAGAGGATATAAAATGTAGACTGGCAATGGCAAGGAAAGCGTTTCTCAAGAAGAGAAATTTGTTAACATCGAGTATAGATTTAGGTGTCAGGAAGTCGTTTCTGAAAGTATTTGTATGGAGTGTAGCCATGTATGGAAGTGAGACATGGACGATAACTAGTTTGGACAAGAAGAGAATAGAAGCTTTCGAAATGTGGTGCTACAGAAGAATGCTGAAGATAAGGTGGGTAGACCACGTAACTAATGAGGAGGTATTGAATAGGATTGGGGAGAAGAGAAGTTTGTGGCACAACTTGACTAGAAGAAGGGATCGGTTGGTAGGACATGTTTTGAGGCATCAAGGGATCACAAATTTAGCATTGGAGGGCAGCGTGGAGGGTAAAAATCGTAGAGGGAGACCAAGAGATCAATACACTAAGCAGATTCAGAAGGATGTAGGTTGCAGTAGGTACTGGGAGATGAAGAAGCTTGCACAGGATAGAGTAGCATGGAGAGCTGCATCAAACCAGTCTCAGGACTGAAGACCACAACAACAACATTTTTACCGTTGACTAAGCCACATGGCTAGCCATGGCATTGGGCTCGTTTTATTGTTGACTATGTCATACGACTTCGTTTCTCTTTTCGCGCAGTACGTGACACGTAAGTTTATTTTATATTTCCACTGTACGCAGTTCTCGATGTTTTTTTTTGCTGCACATATGACTTCCAAGCATTGGTTGCAATGTGTTCTGTTTTTTAGGTGTCATTACGTCTTCTGAGGAAGACAGGTTTATATGTGTCGAAACCTTACTAAATGTTTGAATAAACTTTTGACGTTAAACTTGTTGCCGGCCGGGGTGGCCGAGCGGTTCTAGGCGCTACAGTCTGGAACCGCGCGATCACTACGGACGCAGGTTCGAATCCTGCCTCAGGCATGGATGTGTGTGATGTCCTTAGGTTAGTTAGGTTTAAGTAGTTCTAAGTTCTAGGGGCCTGATGCCCTCAGAAGTCAAGTCCCATAGTGCTCAGAGCCATTTGAACCATTTTTTTTTTGAAACTTGTTGTTCATTATCTATGGGATTAAGGTCGGTGATATAGCAGGCCAGTCGAGAAGCATCAGGGTACCTGAGTGTTCGTCAAACCAGGAACGAATGCGAGCAGCTCTGTGAACATAACTGTTGACATGTTCGCAGAAGGGAGTTTCCACAACGTTCTCATAATGAAGGGAAAAAAATCAGCAACACGTGGTCGCCAGTAATGCTGAAATAAACATCTTGGTCCATGTTCACGGAAGCCTGATTGAATGGACCCAAGTCGTGGTACGAAAAGCACCCCTAAAATTCCATAAAACATGCTCAAGCCTCAAAGACATCATCCCAATTCTGGTTTGAAGCGGTTCATTCGGTCGACGGTGCACGCGACGCGTTATATCAGTAGAAAACAGGCAAAAAAGCAGCCTGTCGGACCACATTACGTATCTCGAGTCAGTTGCTATGCAATTTCTGCCTTGTTTGGCCCTATGAAAACCTGCAACTTCATGCATATCTGTAAACAATGAAGGGTTCCCGACTCACGCGGTTCGCTTTTCAATTTTCGGTCGTAAACTGTTTAAGATGGACCTCCGTCCACTAACAGCAGCAGTTCCTACAAGGTTCCAAGACGGTTGTGAAGACTGACTCATTGATACACTCGTCATCAGTTCCCATCGGTTAGGATTTTTTGACGATCTCCGTTCTTATGCCGTGTTGCTTGACAGGGATTTGTACACCATTCTTTGTAGACCCGTTGTGCAGTCCGCGTTGGTACATCAACAAATCGAGGAATTTCATTTGCGGTGTGATCATGGACATGTCCAAAGACGATAGCTCCTGTCGGCCATTCTGTCGCGTCACCATGTCGACCGACCTTGCAGCACCGGTTTGATACAACCTACTGGCGTGGAGACACGACTTTGCGCCCATGAAGCATTTCAGCAGTGGATGAACACATGATCGAATGGTAACAGCTCAGCATCGTCTACAGCTGTCAAAAAAAAACGCCTGCTCTTTCAAGAAGCTTAATTTGCTGTCCTTTGTACCTGTTCATAATGTACATACCACATGGTTAGTATTAAAGTGCACCTACACACAGAGGTCAGTGTGGGCTGTAATTATCATATGACAACAAAAATTGGTAGGTATTCCAGTGCATTCATACCGAAATAAATTTACGCCGGAAAAAAGTAGTTCAGTTTCGACCACCAGGTGCAGACACGGCGCTGTGAGTGCAAGGAAGATGTACACCACTGGCCATTAAAATTGCTTCACCACGGAGATGTGCTACAGACGCGTAATTCAACCAACAGGAAGAAGATGCTGTGATATGAAAATGATTAGCTTTTCAGAGCATTCACACGAGGTTGGCGCCGGTGGAGACACCTACAACGTGCTGACATGAGGAAAGTTTCCAATCGATTTCTCATACACAAACAGCATTATTGCGTATGAAATTTAGTCAACATATCGAAATTGTTTTTAAAGCCGAGAGTAGAAAGATAGCTATCACCGTTCTCGAGATATCGAATGAGATGCCGGCGGACGGGCTGTGCGGTGACCGCGCGCGGGACGCTCGCGACGCTACCGATACTTCGTCCTTCTCGTCGTAAACCATGTTGTTGTATCAACTGCAAATTTCGTAAACGGTTCAAGAAATTGAAAAGTGTTTTCTTTTTTTTTTTGCAAACGATAACTTGTAAAGAGTCATGTATTTCGTCACATGATAAATATCCTAAACCTGTTTATCTACCGTGATATGAAAGAAACTACAGTCTTTCGGAAGGGATAGATGAATTTTTGTAAATGGCATTTAATAGCATGTGGATTGAGAAGTTAAACCGAGACTAATATACTGGTATGTCATAAGATGTAATTTTCTAACTATCTACAGCTGTTGATTATTTCCTTAGGAAGTAACAAACGTTTTTTTCTTTACCCAGTGTACTTCATTGGTTCAAGACGCGTTTCGCCTTTTACGTTAAGGCATCTTCGGTGGAATCTAGAATGATTCAGTTTTGTTTTGATATGCGATACTTGCAGATTATAAAACAGTTCACATCTTTTTTTACGTGAATAACTGATTACTTAAAGTGAATCGAGTTTTTGGCGGACATCTGCGTTTCCCCTCACCTGGTCACATGCTGGAGGTTGAACTAAAACTTAGATTATGGAACATAAGCACATTTTCATGTTCTTTTTTTTTTTCCTTCTGTCACTAGCTGCAGACATTTTACCGAAAACACTGATTTGAAGTCGTAACCACAGTGTGTTCACCTCATGTCCCTTCCTGTTTGGTTTGTTTATGTACATGTAGCCAACCTGCAGAATTATTGCTGAAAACTAATGTTTGTTTATTTCTGTTCTCCTTGTATCTGTATGTGTGTGTGGCTAGCCAGTGATAGTTATAGTAAGTTGAAAGTGAATGCAGTAGTTGTCAGACAGTGGTTGAAAGATTTGGTGTTCAGCTGATTTCCGTTTTGGTTTAAATGTTTTGTGGATGAGTGCATGGAAGAGTAAATTCACTGCTTACATTAATAGGTAAAATAGTAGAATAGCATTTCAACAGATGATTATTATCAGAATACTATCACCCAACCCCCTTGTCCTCACTCTTTGACGCCTCATAATATGTCCTGTCAACTTACCCCTCTTGTAGTCAAAGTTGTGCCATAATTTCCTCTTCATCCTCTATTTAATTCCGTACCTCTTCTTTAGTTACACGATCCTCATATCTAATCTTCAGCATTCTTATTGATCACCACGTTTTGAAAGCGTCCATAGTCTTCTTGTCAGAACAGTTCATCACCCACGTTTCACTTACATACAAGGCTGCACTCCACACAAATACCGCACTCCACACAAATACCTTTGTAAAATAGTACCCAGTCATTAGAATTTATATTCGATGTGAACAAATTTTCTTTTTCAGAACGCTTTTGTTGCTATTCACAGTCTTCATTTTATATCCTCTATACTTCTACCTTCTCAATTACTGCTTCCCTTTCAAGTCATTGCAGTCTTAGAAATGCAGTTTGGTTTCTGTACAAATTGTAGATAATCTTGTGGCCCTGTTTTTTATCGATGACATCTCCAGAGTTTCAAAGAATGTTTTTATTAAGATTGTCAAAACCTTTCTCTAAACATGCAAATGCTATAAACACAGTTTCGCAATTCATCAGTGTGTCTACTTAGCTAAGTGGTAGGATCAGTATTGCCTTGCGTGTTCAGACATCTCACAGGAATCTAACATTGTGCTTATGTTAGTTTGTACAACCCCTCCCCCTCTCCTCTCTACATATTCCTTCCACTTTCTACCCTTCTCTCATTTGCTTAGTTCTGGCTTTGCCAAATGAGTTCCTGACAGTTGCTTCTCCTTTGAGCAAAGTTTTCTTTGTTCTTTCTCATTTTCATTCCCCTATGTTTTCCAAGAGCAAAATCGCATTGTAATTTTGGACTTCCTGTTAACATCATGTTTAGACATTTCTATTTCCGATGGCGTACTTTATTTGCTACATTTCTATATTTTTCCCTCGTGTCAAATATAATATATCACGTTTTATCTAACGATTTCTACTGTACCTTCTTCCCGTTCACATACTCTGCTGCATTCACCACTTCTTCTCTCAAAGATTCTTCGTATTCTAGCGGATTCCTTCCTCTGTTTCTGTCAGTTGTTGCATTACGGTAACTTTAAGGTTATCGAAAAACTGTGGGTCTTGACTTATTCAAGTTCCATTTCCGTAATTTGCTACCGTTTACTGTCTCTTTAGTTGTAAACCGCAGCTCGTAACCAATAAATTACTGTAGGTTTGCATCTGAACCAGAAAATGTCTTATAATTTAAAATCTGGTTTCGAAAACTTTGTTCCAAAAATATATTATTCTTTCATGATTCTTAAGCAAGCTGCTGGCGATGATTACATTATGCTCTGTGCGAAATTCTATCAGGTGGCTTCCACTTTCATCCCTTCCCCCAAGCCTTTGTGTTCTTACTGTTTTCCTGTATATGCTACCGTATCACATTTTAAATTTTTGTCTCGCTTAACCATCTGTAAAATCTCTTTTGTCGTACATTGTTTCAATGTGTTAGGAGATAGTGAACAATCATGAATGGTAGTAATGAAATCTGTTTATGGTGAAATGAGAAAACACGAATAATGAAATATGTGATAGAGTACATTGTACAGAAAATGAAAAATTGGTATTTCACCCAACTTCGTCTTTCCTTCATTTAGGTGTAAAATATAGTTAATCAAACGCACCGGGCGTTTCAGTGGGTCCCGCCTCGTACCTCAGTGGCTGTCCGTCATTGGCTACCGCTAGCGTCTGCCGCTTCCAGATGGGAACGCCAATTCCGCGAGCAGCCGCTGCGTCAAAGCGGAAAACGCTTGCCGCTGCCGTAGCCGCACGCCGCGCTCTAGTGGGAACCGGCCTTTATCCGCATGGCTGTAAAGGCCGGTTCCCACTAGGGCTGCCGCGCGTCAAAACCGCGCGTCACCGGCGTGGTTGCCATGGAAATGGCGTCAGCAGCACGGCGCGGCGGGCTCTGCATCGCGGTTTGACCATGTCGAACCGCTTCCGCTGCCGCGTGCCGCACTCCAGGTGCGCGCCGCCAATCACAGAACGCGCTGAGCGTGACGTCAGGTGCGGAATCCCGGGCCACACGAACTTTCGCCGAACCGCTGGCGCGGACGCGGCGGCAGCTATGAAATACTTATCATCCGATTCCGAGGAAACTATTCGGCAGAAAAATTTGATTCTTGGGCATGTTACAGCCCGATATCTTCTCTCGATAAAGGACCGAATTTCTTTTCGTTATTCGTTGTGGTTACTTGCTGTATCGCATTTACGTAAACCTTTACACGAAATTTTAATGAGTGTGCAGAGGTAAAAACGCATTGCGTGGACTTTGCGTACAGTTCATTTTAGGTAATACATTATTGCGTATGAAATTTAGTCAACATATCGAAATTGTTTTTAAAACTGAGAGCAGATCGATAGCTATCACCGTTCTCGAGATATTGAATGATATGTCGGCAGACGGGCTGTGCCGTGAGCTCGCGCTGGTTGCTCGCGACGCGACTGGTACTTCGTCCTGCTCGTCGTAAACCATGCGGTTGTATCAACAGCAAATTTCGTAAACGGTTCAAGAAATCGAAACGTGTTTTTTTGCCAACGACAACTTGTGAAAAGTCATGTACTTCGTCACATGATAAATATCCTAAATCTGTTTATCTACCGAGATATGAAAGTAACTACAGTTTTTCAGAAGGGATAGATGCATTTTTTTTAACAGCATTTAATAGCATGTGGAATGAGAAGTTAAACCAAAACTAATTTGCTGGTATGTCATAAGATGTAATTCACTAAGTATCTACAGCTATTGATTATTTCCTTTGGTAAGTAACAAGCGGCTTTTTCTTTATCCAGTGTACTTTACTGATTCAAGACGTGTTTCGCCTTTTACTTTAAGGCATCTTCGGTGGAATCTAGAATGATTCAGTTTTGTTTTGATATGTGATACTTGCAGATTATAAAACAGCTCACATCTTTTTTTACGTGAATAACTGATTACTTACAGTGAATCGAGTTTTTGGCGGACATATGCGTTTCCCCTCACCTGGTCACATGCTGGAGGATGAACTAAAACTTAGATTAAGGAACATAAGCACATTTTCATGTTCGCTCTTTTTTCTTCTGTCACTAGCAGTAGACGTTTTACCGAAAACTCTGATTTTAAGTCGTAACTACAGTGTGTTCACTTCATGTCCCTTCCTGTCTGGTTTGTTTATGTACATGTAGCCAACCTGCAGAATTATTGCTGAAAACTAATGTTTGTTTATTTTTGTTCTCCTTATATCTGTATGTGTGTGTGGCTAGTCAGTGATAGTTATAGAAAGTTGAAAGTGAATCCAGTAGTTGTCAGACAGTGGTTGAAAGATTTGGTGTTCAGCTGATTTCCGTTTTGGTTTAAATGTTTTGTGGAGGAGTGCATGGAAGAGTAAATTCACTGCTTACATTAATAGATAAAAGAGTAGAATAGTATTTCAACACATGATTATTATCAGAATACTATCACCCAACCCCTTTGTCCTCACTCTTTGATGCCCTATAACACGTCCTGTCAACTAATCCCTATTGTTGTCAAAGTTGTGCCATAATTTCCTCTTCCTCCTCTATTTAATTCCGTACCTCTTCTTTAGTCACATGATCCTCGTATCTAATCTTCAGCATTCTTATTGATCACCAAGTTTTGAAAGCGCCCATTGTCTTCTTGACAGAACTGTTCATCGTCCACGTTTCACTTACATACAAGGCTGCACTCCACACAAATACCTTTGTAAAATAGTATCCCACCATTAGAATTTATATTCGATGTGAACAAATTTTCTTTTTCAGAACGCTTATCTTGCTATTGACAGTCTTCAGTCAGGTTTACGTCTGCACCAGGAAATGCCTTACAATTTAAAATCTGGTTTCGAAAACTGTGTTCCCAATTTATATTATTCTTTCGTGATTCTTAAGCAGGATGCTGGCGATGATTACATTATGCTCTGTGGGAAATTCTATCAGGTGACTTCCACTTTCATCCCTTCCACCTAGCCTTTGTGTTCTTACTGTTTTCATGTACCCGCTACCGTATCACATTTTAAATTTTGTCTTGCTTAACTATCTGAATAATCTCTTCTATCGTACATTGTTTCAATGTGTTAGGAGGTAGTGAAAAATCATGAATGGTAGTCATGAAATCTGTTTATGTTGAAATGATGAAACACGAATAATGAAATATGTGAAAGAGTACATTGTACAGAAAATGAAAAATTGGTATGTCTTCACCCAACTTCGTCTTTCCTTCATATAGGTGTAAGATATAGTTATTCAAACACACCGGTCGTTTCGTTGGGTCCCACCCCGTAACGCAGTGGCTGTCCGTCATTGGGTACCGCTAGCGTCTTCCGCTTCCAGATGGGAACGCCAATTCCGCGAGCCGCTGCGTCAAAGTGGAAAATGCTTGCCGCTGCCGTTGCCGCACGCCGCGCAGCCGCGTTCTAGTGGGAACCGGCCTTAACGGATCCTGCAGCCACGTCTCCATCCCTGAGTCAACAGATGGGGACGTTTGCAAGACAACAACCATCTGCACGAACAGTTCGGCGACGTTTGCAGCAGCATGGACTATCAGCTCGGAGACCATGGCTGCGGTTACCCTTGACGCTGCATCACAGACAGGAGCACCTGCGATGGTGTACTCAACGACGAACCTGGGTGCACGAATGGCAAAACGTCATTTTTTCGGATGAATCCAGGTTCTGTTTATAGCATCATGATGGTTGCATCCGTGTTTGGCGACATCGTGGTGAACGCACATTGGAAGCGTGCATTCGTCATCGCCATAGTGGCGTATTACCCGGCGTGATGGTATGGGGTGCCATTGGTTACACGTCTTGGTCACCTCTTGTTTGCATTGACGGCACATTGAACAGTGGACGTTACATTTCAGACGTGTTACCACCCGTGACTCTACCCTTCGTTCAATCCCTACAAAACCCATCATTTCATCAGGATAATGCACGACCGCATGTTGCAGGCCCTGTATGGGCCTTTCTGGATACAGAAAAGGTTCGACTGCTGCCCTGGGCAGCACATTCTCCAGATTTCTCACTAATTGAAAACGTGTGGTCAATGGTGGCCGAGCAACTGGCTCGTCACAATACGCCAGTCACTACTCTTGATGAACTGTGGTATCGTGTTGAAGCTGCATGGGCAGTTGTACCTGTACACGTCATCCAAGCTCTGTTTGACTCAATGCCCAGGCGTATCAAGGCCGTTATTACGGCCAGAGGTGGTTGTTCTGGGTACTGATTTCTCAGGATCTAAGCACCCAGATTGCGTGAAAATGTAATCACGTGTCAGTTCTAGTATAATATAATTGTCCAATGAATATCCGTTTATCATCTGCATTTCATCTTGGTGTAGCAATTTTAATGGCCAGTGGTGTATGTTTCCAGGTGTAATGGATTAGGAATGGGACGTGTGCAGAAAAGGTCAAACATGTGAAAACGCTTAATGCTATTTTTATTGTTAACCACCACTTACACAATTTGTTCAGTTTGAGCCTTGGAGACGTTGACGAGTTGCTTCATCCGTAAAACAGACTTGATCAACAGTAGCTCACAGCACCTACGGTGAAATATGTGCAAAACGTTCCTATATACTAGCCTTCATATCGGATAGAAACAGAACGTGTCCCAGAAAAACGCGGGGTCAAATAAGGTGATCTTTCAGGCCGTGCATCTGGAAAACCTCTGGAAATAACGTATTCGTAGAAGGCTGCATTAAGCAGATTTTTCACAGGGCGAGTGACGTGAGGCGTAATACCATCTTTCATGAAAATAGTGGTTTTTACACAGTTACGCTCTTCCAGAGGAGAAACAAGGAGGTCTCGATAACGTGCAGACGTCACGTTACATCTGACAGGCCCTCTGGATGTATTATCTTCAAAGAAAGAAGCACCCAGAATAAAGGTCCTTATGAATCCACACCACACAATCACATACGGCGAGTGCAATGAATCTTCGTGCACGAATAGCGGTTTAACACTATCCAAAATTCTCCAGTTCTTTGTATTCACTGCGCAGTCCACATGCCATCAACTTCGATCCGTGCCAGAAACCGAAGAGCAAATTCAGAACGTTGCTGTGGACCATGAGATGTTACTTGCTGCGTCGTCTGGATCTTGTATAGGTACCAGTGTTGACAGACCATGTGATGGACAATTCTCGTGACACTACATGAGCACTGGCACTGCCTGGGGCACGTACTGGATGGTCACTTAGAGCAATAGTTAGAGCAAGTAACTTCCACTGGCATGGGACGCCTTCCTCTTCCAGGTGCCACACCCAGCTCACCCATGTTTTCGAATGTCATTATCATCTTCTTTTAAACAATTTAATGACATCGAACCTCTCCTCAGATGTTTCAGTCGGCGACACTCTCTCAATGCAGCACTGTAGCTGCTGTCGTCCACGTAAACCAGTTTCACTAACAGCGCACAGTCTCACTTCTCGATAACCATACTGCTCACTCACGTTATGGCTTGATAAATAACAGCGTGGGTGTCATACCATTATAAAAACTGTGATCAACGTCAGATTAGCACCTGGCAGACACAACTGGAACTAATTAGTTTTCCAGCCTAAATCGACTCCCTCTTAACGCACTAGCATATCTGTCAAGTTTCACTGCCATACGACAATTACAGCCAACACTAGACCCCCGTGAGTTTCTGCAGTCTAATTACAACCACCCAGTATTTTAGCCTGAACGTTTGTATAATTGTAGTAATTAGTGAGGTGTTATCAGCAGTTTATTTCCTTCAGAATTGGAGTTAGATCAGCTTACGCTGATTATTAACGAACTGTGTACATACGTGGTAGTTGCCTTATTATAACGTATTGCTTTCAAATGACCATTAAATCTAAATCGTGTCCACCAAAAATGTATATTTTATCGGTGTACGAAATCAAGGTCACGAACTGAATCCGGTAAAAGATCCGTACTGAATACAAAACGTTTTCTGTGTTGAAACAACGGACGTCATAATACTGTTACTAATACAAACTTTTTGCAAAAGTTTTTAATAACCACAAAACGATATGTAACATTTTCTTTTGAAACCCTACAAATATTTTTGTACAGTTCTGAATCGCATTTTTATTTTTTTAAATATTTGTTAAACTCCGTTTGTTATTTGTATATTCCACTGGCGTAAATTTTATATGACTTTCACGAAATGGATTTATTTAACTGAAAATATACTATCATGACCATGTCGTCGGGCTCCCGACCCAAACGATAACAATGTCTGAAATGTGACCCATAATTCCAGTTTTGTGTAGTCTTTTGCTTTATCAGATTTATGTTATACGTGACTGACTCATTGATACTCTCTTGTCTTGCTAGCTAAATTCTTTTCTTTTATTACACTCCTTACAACGCGTTTCGATTTACGGAATCGTCGTATCTGTAGTATAAAGAATCAACATTATAATGGATGTAACAGATCTTTAAAAATAACATATTTCGAGTAATTGTGGTGATTCATAAGTTGATTTAGGTACCTTATCGGTACATAGCGTCTACTCAAGGTTACACATCTTAATATCAGAGACCAAACTGGCTCCGCCCTGTGGGGTACTGCAAAGTAAACACGTTCCGCCACCAGGAGGCTGACGTGACCCTCGTATAACGAATATGATCCCAAATATAGTTTTAATATTTTATAAGATACACACACAAGGGCGATGAACTTGAGGCCAATATTATGGAAATGGACGTAGATGAAGATGAAATAGGAGATATGATACTGCGTGAAGAGTTTGCTAGAGCACTGAAAGACCTAAGTCGAAACAAGGCCCCGGGAGTAGACAACATTCCATCGGAACTACTCATAGCCCTGACAAAATTCTACCATCTGGTGAGCAAGATGTACGAGACAGGCGAAATACCTTCAGATTTCAAGAAGAATACAATAATTTCAATTCCAAAGAAAGCAGGTGTTGACAGGTGTGAAAATTACGCAATTATCAGTTTGATAAGTCACGCCTGTAAAATACTAACACGAATTCTATACAGAGGAATGGAAAAACTGGTAGAAGCTGACCTCAGGGAGTTTGGATTCCGTAGAAATGTTGGAACTGATAAGTCAATACTGGCCCTGCGACATATCTTAGAAGATAGATTCAGGAAAGGCAAGCCGGCCGAAGTGGCCGTGCGGATATAGGCGCTGCAGTCTGGAACCACGAGACCGCTGCGGTCGCAGGTTCGAATCCTGCCTCGGGCATGGATGTGTGTGCTGTCCTTAGGTTAGTTAAGTTTAACTAGTTCTAAGTTCTAGGGGACTAATGACCTCAGAAGTTGAGTCCCATGGTGCTCAGAGTCATTTGAACCATTTTGAAGGAAAGGCAAACCAACGTTTCTAGCATTTGGAGACTTAAAGAAACCTTTTGACAGTGTTGACTGGAACACTCTCTTTCAAATTCTGAAGGTGGCAGGGGTCAAATACAGGGAGCGAAAGGCTATTTACAATTTGTACAGCAACGAGATGGCAGTTATAAGAGTCAAGGAACATGAAAGGGAAGCAGTGGTTGGGAAGGGAGTGAGACAGGGTTGTAGCCTATGCCCTATGATATTCAATCTATATATCTAGCAAGCAGTAAAGGAAACAAAAGAAAAATTTGGACTGTGAATTAAAATCCACGGACAAAAAATAAAAACTTTGACGTTTTCCGATGAGATTCTAATTCTGTCAGAGACAGCAAAGGACCTGGAACAGCAGTTGAACGGAATGGACAGTGTCTTGAAAGGAGGTTAAGAGATGAACATCAACAAAACCAAAACGAGGATAATGGAACGTAGTGTAATTAAATCACGTGATGCTGAGGGAACTAGATTAGAAAATGAGGTACTTGATGTAGTAGATGAGTTTTACTATCTGGGGAGAAAAATAACTGATGATGGTCGAAGTAGAGAGGATATAAAATGCAAACTGACAATGACAAGAAAAGCGTTTCTCAAGAAGAGAAATTTGTTAACATCGAGTAAAGATTTAAGTGTCAGGAAATCTTTTCTGAAACTATTTGTATGGATTGTAGCCATGTATGGATGTGAAACACGGACGATAAATAGTTCAGACAAGAAGCTTTCGAATTGTGGTGCTACAGAAGAATGCTGCAGATTAGATGAGTAGAAAACGTAGCTAATGACGAGGTACTGAATAGAGGTGAGGGGAGTGAGGGGAAGAGGAATTCGTGGCACAGCTTGACTAGAAAAAGGGATCGGTTGGGAGGACAGCTTCTGAAGCACCATGAGATCACCAATTTGGTATTGAAGGGCAGTATGGAGAGTAAAAAACGTAGAGGGAGACCAAGAGATGAATACACTAAGCAGATTCAGAAGGATGTAGGCTGCAGTAGGTACTGGGAGATGAAGAAGCTTGCACAGGATAGAGTAGCATGGAAAGCGGCATCAAACCAGTCTCTGGGCTGAAGACCACAACAACAATAAGGTTTTTTATCAAGACATTTGTGTGTGAGGAGTGCCTTTTATGCTTTGACTTCACGTGATGTAACATGCAGTTTTACAACAGGTTCCATAACATCAGATGATGGCACCATAAGACTGTTGAAACAGACCATCTTGGAACAGTAAAAGTATCTACTCTGCAATAGCGGCGTACGAAGTGTGTTCATTTTTATAATGTTAATGGAAATCAGTTGCTCCTCTCCATAAATATTATAACTGAAACCTAAATATATTACACTATAAAGCACATATTACTTTACAGTGGACGTTATTTTTCGTCCAAGAATGTGCAGCTACATTTACAGTACATTTCTGTAAATAACAAAAACTGCTATTGACACCTGTGCAGAAGGAACACATGACTGCGATACTGATATGTTCTTAATAATAATATAAATCATAACTAATGGTATTAACTACACAAAAGAGCAAGCAACTTAGTTTCGAGGCCGGGTGAGACCAGAAACTCTTCGCACAACATCCTAGGCAGAGGAATATATATATAAAGAACAGTAATGAGAGTAATAACGGTAATGGCAGAAAGTAAAATAGCACTGCTGTAATATACATACGCTGCACGTTATCACGAAACACCACCAAGAAGTGATGAAACTGTCCGATGAAGGTGAGTCCAATGAGACTGAGTATTTTTCCATTCTCTGTGTTTAAGAGAATATGTTGTTCAGTCCTTATAAGTAACTGACATTCACTGTTGTAGAAGATGATGATGTGTAATTCATATTATCGATTTACATACCAAATTCATAGCGTCCAGTATCATTGTGTTCATTACATACATACGGATGTAAACAACTAGAAATCCGATATAAGGAACAAAGCGATGTTGTATACCTATGTTGAAAGAGATTTTGCGTAAGTTACAGTTTCAGTATGGCGTGACCTACAACGCAAATTCAGCTTTACTTCTTTAGAAAATTTTCTCATATACTTTTTCCCTGACTCAATCGCACTATGACTTGAACACATCAGTGGTATGGAGTGCATTTAGCGTCTGAAATTCCTGAAAAGAAAGACTGCATACACTCTTAAAGAATAAACACGGAAAGACAACATTAGATAGGAATTAGAATCAATACATATTACAAAAATCTCGTAATAAACCATTGGACCGATTTCAACTACATACAGATATCACTCACTGCCTAGAGAATAAGAACCGCCTACCTATCAAAGAGATGGGGGTGGAAGTTAAAAAACAATGTAGTCCACGAAGCGCAAAAACCCATACTTTAGTCACTCAGTATGTGAGGATAAGAGCACTTTGTGACTTGCAACGAATTTTGTACATAATTTCAAATCCTTACGAAACTTTTTCTCGGTAACGAGCCCCACAAAATTATGAAACGAAAAAAATTTAGCGCTTACTACATTTTCGCTGCTCAAGTAGTAAAACGGCCACATGAAGCACGACATTTTAACCGTATGGTACACCATTTTCACTGCGCTGGACAGCTTCCAATGTTCACTTCTCTAGGGTTTTCAGGCATCCATGAGGCTTCAAAAGTATAGAGGTCACAACACCCGCAGGGAGTGCCAGTTGCAGTGGATTGTTTGCATTTCCAGCGCCAGGACAGATTGAAAACATCAAAGAAGAGACGCAGCGTTAATTTATTACTTTCTTACTGTTGACTGTGTTCGTGACGCATTTTGCGGACGGTATACACAAATGCCACTAAATGTACCAGCAAAATTATATCATTGTACGGCACATAGTTTGGGAGATATGACGTCATAAACGTTGAGCTGCATGAAAATGAAACTGCTTGATGAAATTCTCTGTAGGTACAGACGAAATATCTGTAAAAGCACGATTGAAAATGTTAAATATATGTGAAATACATTTGGCATGTAAGTTTGCAGGGGTAAAAGGCTCATATAAAATGCCTGGAACGATTTCAACTAAATTTGGTAGACATATTAGTTACGATCAGGAAATAGATATCATGAGGGTAAGAACCACTAGCCTCCAGTTCAGATGAACGTGAAAGCGTGGAGAGAGAAAGGGGCCAGAAGAGTTGGACAGGCAGCGAGGGATAAGGAGGAGATGGACACAGATAGGTGGGAGAAGGAGGCTGACAGAGAGGGAGGAGTGGGAAATGAACAGAGAGGTAGTGGATGACGAGATGGACAGAGAAAGAAAAGAGGAGGAGATTGATAGAGATAGGGGGAGGAAGAGAGGAAGGAAGAGAGAGGTCGACAGAATGGAGAGGATTAGATGTTCAGTGACTGAGGAAAGGGGAAGATGAGCAGGGAGAAGGGGAGGAGGAGGTGGAAAGACACAAGCTAGCAAGAAGTAGACAGAGAGAGTGGGAGGATTAGATGACAAAGAGAGGAGGAGGTGGAGATGGAATTAGCAGATGGAGGAGCAGATGGACAGAGGGGAAAGGAGTAGATGGACAGAGGGGGAAGGAGCAGATGGACAGAGGGGGAAGAAGCAGATGGACAGAGAGAGAGAGGGGAAGAGGAGATGGAGAGAGAGGGGGCAGGAGGAGATGGACAGAGTGCAAAGAGGGCTGAGGACTTGGTCAGAGAGAAAGAGTGGAGGAGATGGATAAAGAGAAGGTGAAGGGCGAGATGGACAGAAAAGGGGGAAGGAGAAGATGGACTGATAGAAGATTGAAATGATTACATAGGCAGGCAACAGCGGGTACTCAGCTAGTAGGTAATATAAATGATAAAACAGAAGCGCAAAAAAGCAGTTGATACGAGCATCTCTTAAGTTTGGAACAGAAAAGGACTGCGAAAACAGCTTTGATTTACAAACTGATTGGCTGCACGTATGTTGGACAACACTGGAAGAGATGGGAAGATGACCTTGAAATTCGTACATGAGCCAGACACATTGCATGGTTGATCATTTAGACGATGATAGTGGTGATTGTGGTGTCTATGTAAAACAGAAATAAAAACGTATAAACATACATGGTACTTTTACTGAGACCCACAGGCTAAACTAACATTCTCTAGGTGGTCTTTAAAGGTGTCACTTCCGTCTGAGTCTTCTTCAACACTTTGCTCACTGTTATCTGGGTCACTTGCATATTTTGTTCTATGTGCACTTACTTTGTGCATCTGCAAGTGCTGTCTCTGTGAATCTCTCTCTCTCTCTCTCTCTCTCTCTCTGAGTGTGTGTGTTTTGTGTGTGTGTGTGTGTGTGTTTGTGCGTGCGTGTGAGAGAGAGAGGGGGGTGGATGGGAGAAAGAGGGGGTTCTGTCTACCACACCTGCTCTTACGAAAGAAAATGTGTGCCCCACTAGAGGACGTTAATTAAGGGTGGAAAATTTCATTAGTTAATGCGTCACAGCCACGGTGCGATACGCCAACAAGGCAGTCGCTAAACACGTCTCGGCACTCCCTTTCGATGGAACGAGGTTAAAAGCTCTGGGCTGGCGCGCGCAGTGTTTGGACTGGGGACTGGGAGGGTCTCACCGGATTTCGCATTCCGCACTCGCAGAGCCGGGTCGAGGGGAGGTGGTGGGGGGGGGGGGGGGGCGTGCCCTGAATGTAGCAGCCACTTTAAAGCCGAGAGCTGACCTGTCGGAAGCTCTTCGTGGTTGGCTTCGAAGAGAGATACACAGACAAAGAACTCGTTTAGAGAGCCGACTGGGAATGGCTCTTCGGCTGCACTGACCCTAAACTAATTTATGTCGTGTTACATGTCCACTGGTTCGAAATGAAGGATTGTACGGGAACCGTCGCTATATATTGGTGTTCTGAATATTCCTCAATCAGTGTTCTGTACACCAGTGAAACGTGTTAGTCTTTGACCAGGCTATTTCTCTGAATCTCGAATTCTGCCCTCGTAGAGAGCTCGAGTTCCCACCCTGAACAGTCCTGCCGAGCAAGATAGTGGAGGAGGTTTGCAACATTTTACTTGCTACCAGTTCATTTACAAAATCTAGCATTACGATTCTGTGTTCTGCTTCCTTCGCATGATTACAATGAAGCATGTAACACATAAATTAGGTACGGTATCAGTAAGGCTACAGCTGTGAGTAATAATACTTGTATTTAATTTTTATTAGCTTCCGACAACGGGTTTCAATAACTGTTCGCTGCAGACTTGTATTTCACAGGTTTTGGTTCTCTGAAACATTTGGATAAAACACAAACCAAAGGACGAACACAGTGAATTAAATTTCGCTTGATTTTTCCAAGTGCAAAACTGTTTAGATCAGAAATGAGAAACACTGAAGCACGAAGTTTCATATAACAACTAACAGCTCTGCTGGAAGCTCTGACGCCCCTCTGTTTATACAATTTTGCGAATCAAAATAAATACGTTCCTTGTAGAAATTATAATTTTGACAAAATTACGGTGACAAAAATTAATTTCAGTTTATTTACTTTGTATTATGGCGTAGATAACGAAAAGAAAAAACATATTCTACACTTAAAACAACAAAGCATGTGATGGTTCAAATGGTTCAAATGGCTCTGAGCACTATGGGACTCAACATCGGAGGTAAAGCATGTGATGGTTACATCTGAAATTTGTAATATGAGTGTAAGGTACAGTGAAGCGACTCTAACAGCCTCTCCTGTACAAATGTCAACCTCACCTACCCGAGTTGCAGCTAAGGATTGCTGCACGGTACACCCTGTTATTGCTAACGAGGCTCTGACGACCGAATGTTTCCCGGGATAAGGAAACCCCCCCTATCAAGTGCCAACGGTCTCAAAGAGAGCGGATGAGCGGATAGAGGCAGGGCACTCTCTTGTCCTTGGAGTGAGAAATTGCTCCTAAAGGCGGAAGAACTTCACAGTCAACGGCATAGGATGGAGAAGGCAACGGGAAACCACTCCATTAAAGATCACTCAAGATATCCCAAGAATCAGTAGCGCACCATGCCAGAATCTTCTGTTAAACATAAATCCGGAGTAATAGTCCCCCAATCGGATCTCCGGGTGGGGACAATGGAAGGTCAGGCAAAGTTGAAGAATACACTAAAAATAGCAACATGGAATGTAAGAACACTCCTCCAATGCGGGAAATTAGAGAACCTCAAACTAGAGATGGACAGAATGGGAACAGACATAATAGGAATATCTGAGATGCGATGGCCTGAACCAGGAGACTTCAGATCAGGAAATTATCGTATCATTCATACAGGTACTAACCAAGGAACAACTGGAATCGGTGGAGTTGGAATAATTCTAAAAGGAAAACTCGGGAATCTAGTCACAGGATATGTGCAATTTAACTCTAGGATAATACTAGTCAAAATTGGAACCAAACCAAAGAACACGGTAATAGTACAAGTCTATATGCCGACATCGGCAGAAGAAGACGATGTAATAGAAACAGTGTATGAAGACATCAACAAAGTTATAAATTATGTTAAAGGTGAAGAGAACTTAATTATAATGGGAGATTGGAATGCTAGTGTTGGAGAAGAGAAAGTTGACGGAATTGTAGGGAAATATGGTCTAGGAGATAGGAACGAAAGAGGAAGCCGGCTAATTGAATTTTGTGCCAAAAACAAGTTGGTCATAGCGAACTCCCTTTTCAACCACCATAAAAGAAGAAGGTACACGTGGAAAGCCCCAGGAGATACTAGAAGACACCAAATCGACTATATATTAGTAAAATCGCGTTTTAAAAACCAAATCAAGGATTGCAGAAGCTACCCGTCTGCGGATATTAATAGTGATCACAACCTTGTAATGATGAAATGCTTACTCAAACTCAAGCGATTAGAGAGAAAAACGAACAAAGTATGGAACAGAGATAACCTAAAGTCTGAAGAACTAGTGATCCCTTATGCACGGAAAACTGATGAGATGGCATCAAACATTATTCCCGGGAGTACTAACGAGGAGTGGAAACAAATCAAAGAAGGCATACATAAAGCAGCAGAAGAATTTATTGGGAAAGCCAAACCTGTAAACAGGAAAGAGTGGATAACACCTGAAATAATTTGTCTAATGGAAGAAAGAAGACTATACAAAAATGCCTCTGACGAGCAAAGCGAAAACAAATATAGAAAGCTTAGAAACCAAATAAACAGAGAATCTAGGAAAGCAAAAGAAAATTACCTCAACAGCATTTGTAAAGAGGTGGAGGAAAACATGGTTAAAGGAAAAACTGACTTGGCCTACAGAACAATAAAACAAAACTTTGCTAAACGGAAAGTAAAATCTTCAGGAACTATAAAGAACAAAGAGGGCAAGGTACTATTTGGATATGACACGCTGAAGAGATGGCAAGAATACATTGAAGAGCTATATCAAGGAGACCCTCTAACAGATAATATGATAGAATTAAGCGAAGAAGTAGAGAAAGAAGAACTAGGGGACACAATTCTGAAAGATGAATTTGAAAAAGCACTAAAAGAACTACCAGATAAGAAAGCGGCAGGTGTTGATGATATACCTTCTGAACTAATTAAGAAATCAGGAGACAAAATGAAAGCTACATTACTGCAACTCATACAGAAAATATACAAAACAGGTGAAGTTCCTGAAGACTATCAGAAATGCATCATATTCCCCATACCTAAGAAAGCATCTACTATGGACTGTGAAAACCATCGAACACTCAGTCTTCTTTCACACGCATCAAAAATTCTAATAAGAATAATTTTGAAAAGAGTTGAAAACCAATTGAATAGCACTCTAAGTGAAGACCAATTCGGTTTTAGAAGCGGTGTAGGGACGAGGGAAGCAATCTTATCTTTAAGACTAATAATTGAGAAACAAATTTCCAAAAACAAACAAGTATTTATAGCCTTCGTAGACCTCGAAAAGGCATTTGACAATGTTGTATGGCCAGAAATGTTTAGAATTCTGAAGAAGGCTGGTCTGAAATATAATGATAGAAGGATAATCTTTAAAATATACCAAAATGAAACAGCCTTAGTTAAGAAGGAAAACAAAGAAGAAACAGCAAGAATAAGGAAAGGAGTGAGACAGGGATGCCCACTATCTCCAGTAATTTTCAACGCATATATCCAAGAAGCAATAGATAAAATAAGAGAGAATATTGAAGTAGGAATAAAACTTAACGGAATGAAAATAGATATGTTGCGATATGCAGATGATATCGCCATAATTACAGAAAGGAAAGAAGATTTAGAAGCCGCACTCAATGAAATGGAAAACACCTTAAAAGAACAGTATGGAATGAAAATAAATAAGAAAAAGACTAAAGTGATGGTGAGTGGCGCCCTGAACTACAATGAACCCATACGAATAACAATAAAGGGAGAGAAACTAGGGCAGGTTACAGAATTTAACTACTTAGGTAGCAAAATAACAGCAGATGGAAGGAGCAAAAGTGACATTAAAAACAGAATACAACTTGCCAAAATAGCATTCAATGGAAAAAGAAACTTACTGACGAGTAGAAATGTTAGTTTAGACGTAAGAAAGAGAGTCATGAAAACCTATGTGTGGAGTACAGCCCTTTACGGATGTGAAACTTGGACTAGTGGAAAAGAAGAAAAGAGAAGATTAGAGGCATTCGAAATGTGGTGCTACCGGAGAATGGAAAAAATCAGCTGGCGAGACAAGGCTACAAACGAAGATGTCCTCAGAAGAGTGAAAGAAAACAGATCTCTTTGGCGAAATATACAGAAAAGAAGAATAACCTTCATAGGTCACATTTTACGGCATAACAATTTCATTAAGAGAATATTAGAAGGAATCATTGAAGGAAGAACTCGCCGAGGACGACCTAGATTAAGCTACATTCAACAAGTAATAAATGACATCGGGTGCCAGACCTATGCAGATATGAAGAAGAAAGTTGACAAAAGAACGGAATGGCGTGCTGCTGCCAACCAACCTGTGGGTTGATAACCGAAGAAGAAGAAGAACAATATGTAAACATCAAGTGTTCATAATTTAAACAATTACTGCGTTTCCAGTTTTACTAACATTTACAGTGTTTGACAACATTGGATATTTTTGTGCTGTGTGTTTTTTTCCGATATAAACTGCGTGCCAATGGTAGATATGGTACTTTAGTTACTTATGTATATATATGTAGTTATACTTGCTTATATTAACTTTTCACTCTATAACTAAATTATTTATAAATTTATATTATATATATATATATATGTATATAATTTAGTTGTACTTATATTTACTTTTCACTATATATATATATATATATATATATATATATATATATATATATAAAATAAACGACAGAATAAAATTCAGAAACATCATTAAGAAAAGTAAACTACATGAGATACAATGTGACAAACGAACAGGCATAAAATGGACCGAAGAATGCAAGCAAGATCACAGCCAGAAGATGAAAGAAATATGGGCAACTAAAAAGGCAATCAAGATGAAGCCGAAGACACAAAGCCGACAAAAAGCATGGACAGAGGACCGGAAACAGAAACACAGCGCGCGAATGAGGGAAGTTTGGGCAGCAAGGAAGGCAGGAAAAGGAACTGGCCCTGTAGTTTAGTCCAAATGCGCTCTTTAAGGGCATAACACCAATAATATATATATATATATATATATATATATATATATATATATATATATATATATATATAACTTTACTTTGGAGGTCGTGTTGGTTAAAGTTTGCTCTATGGTAGCCCGTGTTCTGTTGTCTACTTTGTATTCTGCTAGAATTTTGAAGAGAATTTTCCGGTCGATAGAGTCGTACGCCTTTTTGAAGTCAACAAAGGTAATGATCAGGTTCTGTTTGTGTTGTAAAATCATTTTCAGGTTCCAAATTTGTTCCGTACAAGACCGCCCTTTACGGAAGCCTGCTTGGTATTCCCCAATCAAGTGGTCGGTCTGGCATTCTAGTCTGTTCAGTAAAGCTTTAGAGAGGATCTTGTATGTGACCGGTAGTAGGGATATTCCTCTGTAGTTGTTCGGGTCAGTCTTGTCACCTTTTTTGTGTAGTGGGTGTATCAGGGCAGTTTTCCAGTCGTCAGGAATTTTCATGGTCTTCCAGATGTCTTCCAAGATCCTGTGGATGTCTTTGGTGAGTTCTGGGTCTTGTAACTTCCAGATTTCCGCGATGATGCCATCTTCTCCTGGTATATATATATATATATATATATATATATATATATATAAAATTTAGTTATATAGTGTAACGAAACTAAATTATATATATATTATAAAATTTAGTTAATTTTTAGTTACTTTTCATTATATATATATATATATATATATATATATATATATATATATATAAGATTGTGAAAAGTAACAAAATTACCATATTTACCATTGCCAGAAATTGGCATGCAGTTTATGTCGAAAAAAACAAAGCATGTGATGGCTACGTTGGAAGTTTGTAATGTGAGTATTTCAACAGTGTGTAAACATCAAGTGTTGTAGATAACGTCTGTAGTTCCATGAGGTTCTTCGTCGATGAGATTGTTGAGTACAGAGAAGTGGCGACGCTAGGAAATTGCACCGAAATGCAAGAAGACCTGCAGAAGATAGACGCTTGGTGCTGGGAGTGGCAGTTGACCCTCAACATAAACCCACGTAAGGTATTGCCCATAAATACGCCGAAAAAGCCATTACTGTATGCTTACAAAAATGCAGAATGATCACTGGAAGCAGTTACTTCCACGAAATATCTAAGAGCATGCGTACGGAGTGATTTGAAGTGGAACGACCACGTAAAATTAATCTCGAGTAATACAGATAACAGAATGAGATTAATTGGAAGAATCCACAGGAAATGTAGTCCATCAACAAAGAAAGTAGCTTACAAAACACTCGTTTGTCCAGTTCATGGATATTTTTTGTCAGTATGGGATCTGTACCAAATAGGATTAATAGAGGAAACAAAGAAGACCAGCGCGTTGCGTGACAGGTTCATGTAATAAGTGAGAAAGCCTCATGGCGATGTTCAGCCAGCTCTATTGGCAGACGCTGCAAGAGAGGCGCTCTGCGTCATGTTATCGTTTACTGTTAAAGTTCCGAGAGCGTGCATTCCCAGAAGAGTCAACCAACACGTTACTTCCTTCTACGTATACCTCGAGAAAACACCACGAAGATGAAATTAGATTCTAGCCCACACGGAGGCCTTCCAGGAATCGTTCTTGCCGTGGACCTTACACGACTGGAACACGAAAAGAGGGAAGTGACACAGCAACACGAAGTACCCTCCGCCAGACACACAGTTAGACGACTTGCGGAGTACCGATGTGGATGTAGATGTTTATATGTCTGGCTGAACTTCTACGAGTCTGACTAAACAATTTACGTTGGTTGCAGTCAATGGAGACGAAGTTACTACTAATTAACATAAGTGAACAGGCAAAATCGCTAGTTTGAATATTTGTCAAGAAAGCTGAATGTGGATCGTGTGGTTTACTATACGGTATCGGTCACTTCAGTATTGTATCTCCAATTCTGTCACATTATAGGCGGTCAGTATGTACCATAGGCACACAATAGGAGGAACAAAAAGATGGCTCTTACTCACCCAAGGATCTGCGGTACAGCCATTTAACCCATTAAATAATTCCCGAATATTTCTAGATATTACTCTCTGTGATAGCAATAAACCGTAGATCTACCATTACTGAGTACGACGGGAAAATGTATTCGCTTTACCATTCATTGTATAACTTTGTTTTGTTGCATTATCTACATCTACACCCACAAAGTCATACATACACTGCAAACCCCGTGGTGCGTAGCGGAGTGTACTCTGTTCCACTACTCGTCGTTTCCTTTACAATTCCACTAGCAAATAGAACGAGCGAAGAATGACTGTCTTTATGTCTTCATACGAGCCCTAAACCTTCTCCCTTATCTTCGTGGTCTGTGCGCGAAATGTACGTTGTTGGCAGTAGAATCTTTCTGCAGTCAGCTCCAAATGCCGAATTTATAAATTTTCTGACTAGAGCTCCTCGAAAAGACAGTCGCTCTCTCTCCAGTGATACCCATTCGAGTTCCAGAAGCATCTCCGTAATACTTGCGTGGTTTTCGAATCTACCGGTAACAAATCCAGCAGCCTGCCTTTGTATTGCTTCGATGTGTTCATTCAGTCCTATCTGGTGTGGATCCCAGGCACCCTAGCAGTATTCAACGATTGGATGCACTTGTACCCTGCACGCAGTCTTCTTTACAGATGATCCACGCCGGCCGAAGTGGCCGTGCGGTTAAAGGCGCTGCAGTCTGGAACCGCGAGACCGCTACGGTCGCAGGTTCGAATCCTGCCTCGGGCATGGATGTTTGTGATGTCCTTAGGTTAGTTAGGTTTAACTAGTTCTAAGTTCTAGGGGACTAATGACCTCAGCAGTTGAGTCCCATAGTGCTCAGAGCCATTTGAACCATTTTGAACAGATGGTCCACACTTTCCTAAAATTCTCCCAATTGAAAAATCGACCTTTCGCCTTCCCTACTACAGTCTTTATATGCTCATTCCATTTCATATCGCTTTGCAACGTTACTTCTAGATATTTAATCAACGTGACTGTGTAAAGCAGTACAGTTCAAATGGCTCTGAGCACTATGGGACTCAACATCTGAGGTCATCAGTCCCCTAGAACTTAGAACTACTTAAACCTAAGTAACCTAAGGATATCACACACATCCATGCCCGAGGCAGGATTCGAACCTACGACCGTAGCGAAAGCAGTACACTACTGATTTTGTACTCGAAAGTTATAGATTTGTTTTTCCTACTCAGATGCATTAACTTAATTCTTTCTACATTCTGAGTTAGCTGCCATTCATCACACCAACTAGAAATTTTGTCCAAGTCATTTTGTATCCTCCTAGAGTCACTCAATGTCAACATCTTCCCATATACCACAGCATCGTCAGCAAATAACTGCATACTTCTGTTTACCCTGTCCGCCACTTATGCACCTATACAGAAAATAACAGCAGCCGTAGCACACTTCCCTGGGGCACTCCTGACGATAACCGTCCCCGGTGAACACTCACCATCGAGGACAACATACTGGGTTTTGTTACCTAGAAAGCCTTCGAGCCATCTTCGAGCCACTGAAATACCTGGGAACCTATTCTGTACCTGATTGTACCTACATTAACAGTCGACATTGTGCCACCATGTCAATTGGTTTACGGAAATCTAGGAATATGGGAGACGCCTGTTGTTCTTCATCCATGATTCGCAGGATCTCACGTGAGAAGAGGTCAGAGTGAGTTTCGCACGAGTGATGCTTTCTAAAACAGTGCTGATTTGTGGACAGAAGTTTCTCCCTCTCATGGAAACTTATTGCATTCGATCTGAGAATATGTTCAAGGATTTTGCATCAAAGCATGTTAAAGATATTGGTCTGTAATTTTGCACGTCCGTTCTTTTACCCATCTTACAAACAGGAGTCATGTGCGCTTTTGTCCAGTCGCTTGGGACTTTGCACTGGCCGAGAGATTCGCGATAAATGGAAGCTAAGTAAGGGGCCAATGCTGTAGAGTACTCTTTGTAAAACCGAACTGGGATTCTATCAGGACCTCACGACTTAGTTGCTTTCAACTCTTTCAGTTATTTCTCTACACCAGCAATTCTTATTACTACGTCTTCCATATGGTAGCCAGTGCGATGGTGAAACGACGATATGTTTGTACGATTCTCCTACCTGAACGATTTCTTAAATGTGAAATTTAAAACCAACTTTTTACCTTTGCTGTCTGTTACTGCCACTACAGGCTGGTCAACGTGTAGCTAGATAGAAGCCTTAAACCCACTTAGCATTTTGGACGTAGGACCAGAATTTTCTCGGGTTCTCGGCAAGTTATATTGCTAAGATATAACGGTGGCAAATTCTTCGCGCATCGATCTTTTTACATACGCATGAATTTTTATTAACTTTTATCAGTCGTCATTTGAGAGTTCTCTTTTAAACTGGTAGTGCAACGGCCTATGCTTCCTTATCATTTTTCGAATTTGTCAGTCTGTTCAAGGGAAATTTTGTCTTTCCTTTGGCGTGGAATGGTCTTTACGCTGTCCTGCAGTCACGGCGGATGTGAAGATTTACGGAACATTGCAAAAGTTGGGCCTCCAGCGAATTTCCTGTCTCATACTGCCCTTGTCGAGCTGCAGGAAGGGACGATTCAAGCGCCCGTTCTCAGAACGAAATGAGCATGGCCACGTATGCCTGTCCAGAACCTGTCTTCTACTTCCATACATGCGGCCACTCCTCCTGCTTCGCAGGTTAATCACAACAGTAGGCTGTGATCATAGGAGATGCGTCACAGTTTGCCGAGAACAAATTTAGTTTTAAGAAAACGCAGATCGATTGTAGTTTGCTCTGAAGAATGCGTGTTCCTACACTGTAGGCGCGTTCATCTGTACATTTATGGATCGAGATGCATCAGATGAAAAGAGACAGTACCATTTTCGGCACTAGAAAAGAGGGGAAAAGTGTGAAATTTCGAAGTAAAAAACAACTCAAGAAATGTATCTTACAAGAAATATTATTAAACTTTAATTGAGCCAGTGAACAGTGAATCTTTCGATCTGCAGCGCAGTGTGCCCTGATTTCATACTTTATGGTAGATTATGTTGGAAGGTTCTGGGTTCGAGTCCCAGTCCAAAGTGCAGTTTTAGTCTGCAACTTCCTAAGCCAACCAACAAAAAGACAGCAGACTTGAAAGTAATAATTAGATCCATTAAAACGAGCAGATGTGAAGATTTACACCCAAAATAATAGTGTTATAAATGGTATCAAAGTAGAGTAAGCGTTTTTAAGTATATTTCCAGTTTCTCCACTTCGAAGAGTATTAAGCAGTGACGTATTTATAGATTACTTAGTAACCAACAGGATTTTCGCATATGTTTTGATTCTGTTTTGTTTCTTGCGATATTTTAGTTTCAGGGTCAATCAAACATTATTAGTATGTGAAACAATGTCTTTCAGTACTGTTTTCTAGCTTTACATCTCCTTATGATTTAATCCAACGTACCCAAGTAATTATGAAATAATTTCAAATCCTTCAACGAAAGAAGTGACATCCGTATTTGTGCTGTAGTACAAAAGGTACTTTCCAAGTATTAATAAGTTGTGCTTACATTTTAAGAATCAAAGTAGTTTACATTCATAAAGTACTGAATTTCCCGTCAAATTTAGTTTGGTGGTATGATACATTCTCAAACTCGCCAAGTGGGATATATAAAAAAGTTAGATTTTGAATATTTCCCCCTCCTGGTTAAAATTCTGTGGAAGCCCATGAGAAGTACCTACGTATGGATGTAGTTTATCTGCTCTTGCCTAAGATTTACGGAATGTTCCAAACCTTTACAGCCAAATTTGCATTGATAATAGAGGGTCCTAAACTATATTTAGTTTCTTTTATGACCATTTCCTTATAACAGTTTCCTCTCTAAGCAACTATTCGAAGTAATGGCCACTGACCACCCGTCGCAGTGAATGTATTGTTGCGGGGGCATCGATGGTCGAACCAGGGACTCCAGATTGCCGAGCTGAAGCCGGGACCCACCGCGCCGCTTCTTGTCAGGAGGCCGAGCAATTACAATAGTGTCGAGGGGCAGTGCAGAGTGATACAGCGGTGCCGGCCGGTATGGCCGAGCGGTTCTAGGCGCTACATTCTGGAACCGCGCGACCGCTACGGTCGCAGGTTCGAATCCTGCCTCGGGCATGGATGTGTGTGATGTACTTAGGTTAGTTAGGTTTAAGTAGTTCTAAGTTACAGGGGACTGATGACCACAGAAGTTAAGTCCCATAGTGCTCAGACCCATTTAACCTTTTTTTTTTTTTTTTGATACAGCGGTATTCGGAAGTGTTTCTTTATTCACGTGATTTACAGTGCTATGATGGGTGCAGCAAAGTGTCGGCATGCCACCCGCAGCGTTGTCCCGCGAGTCCAGCCGGCTCAGCATCTCCTGGTATGCCGAAATTACTGCTGCCATCTGCAAGGCCGCTCAGCTGGAACTCGGCCGTGCTCGCTTGGTCGCCCTCGTCGATGCGTCGCGTCTGCGCCGCGTAGCTGCTTGCGATTCCTGAGACTGCTACAGTCCCTGGTCCTCGCCGCCCTCCATCCCGTTTGGCCTGCTCTGTCCGACCATGGGTCGAAGGTGGATGTACTGGTCACCCGTGACCCTCGACCGCTGCTGCTCCCAGGACAGGACCGGACTCGAACCCGCGACCGCCTGGATGCTATGTCGCAACTTGCTGCTAGTGGTGCTTGCCGGAAGGCAACACCTGCCGCCATCTCCAACGCTCAGTGTTGCTGCGCCTCCCGCAGTGTACGCCTCGCCCGGACCCTGGTACGCCAGGTGGGAACCGAACGTGGCCCGTCCTGGACCCACTACAGACCAAAGTCACTGCCATCCTTCAGGCAGACCTGGCTGAAATTCCGTCCCGCCCCAGTGTTGTGTGCCCGGAGGCGAAATACAGCCCCAACAAGTACATAGAAATAAAGAACAGATTACACAGAATATTTACAACATCGCTGCCAGACTGGCCCCTATAGCGTAGACCAGCACAGGTCTGACCCGACTTTCGTCTCACCTGGCACACACTTGTCTAGCTAAAATTGCCCGTCTATTTATACTGCTTTTACCCTCGCTTCTGACGTAGTGTCTGAGAGAGACAGAAACTATGACAGGGGTAAATTCCCATATGTCAGTCATTTACACATCACCCTGCTGGCTCTGGCCTAGTGCCTAGCCTCATACATCGCAATAACTTCAAGCAACGCTGCGGTTTCCTGCCTCGTTGTTGCACCACTCAAAACACATCGTGCGTGCAATAACGCCATCGCAGCTCCGCGCCCAGTTTACTCCGCCTGGCCTGCTGGGTGCTGACTATTACCACACACTGCCAGCGACCCCAGACTTCATCGGCCAACCGCGCCTTTCCTGAATTTTAATAAAATTCCCCTTTTCTATGACTAGCGCAGCAGTATTACGACGACACATAATATTAGTGCCGTATTTTGTCACATATGGTAGTCACATTTTATTCTCTTACAAAGACAGTGGAAGAAAGACATGTTTTAGGTACTAATATTTTTATTGTTTTTCAAAATACACTGCTTGACGAAAAAAGGTGATGCACTCATAAGACGTGGTCAGATGTCAATGAAAGTGTCCTCATAGTGCCAAGTTTTTTTTTAAATTTAACTCGAATTTGTAATCACTGAAATAAAGTAACATACCATTTCAACCCGTGAAATTTCATTTTGTTTCTTCCTCCGCATCTGGGTTCTTCCATGTTTTTGTCAAGGAATGTATTTGCATTTAATATTAATACAGTATTTCATACATTCGTACCAAATGTGAAAACACTTTCCCTGTCTGATGTTGGTACCTCAAAAAGACGATTTTGGAAGAATTCAGCAGCTTCTTGAGGTGCTGGAAAATCACTGCCCACTCATTTTTCTTTATATGGATGACTGAAAAATGTCGTCAGGCAACATATCAGGTAAATACGAGAAATGAGTGATTAATTCGTTTTTACCCGTTAAACAATAAAAAGTGCTGTGTGACAGTTTGCATTCTCATGGTGAAAAAACATGTGATCTTTGCGGCTATTTCTTCTGATTTCATCAATTACTTGTGACAAATAAATCGATTTACACTATTCACTATTAACAGTCAAATGGTTCAAATGGCTCTGAGCACTATGGGACTTAATTACTGAGGTCATCAGTCCCCTAGAACTTAGAACTACTTAAACCTAACTAACTTAAGGACATCACACACATCCATGCCCGAGGCAGGATTCGAACCTGCGACCGTAGCGGTCACGCGGTTCCAAACTGAAGCGCTTAGAGCCGCATGGCCACACCGGCCGGCTATTAACAGTCCTACGATCCTCTAAGCAATGGCCGCGATGTCTCCAGTGGAAGCAAACAAGTCAGCGATTGTAGAATGAGATTTTCACTCTGCAGCGGAGTGTGCGCTGATATGAAACTCCCTGGCAGATTAAAACTGTGTGCCCGACAGAGACTCGAACTCGGGACCTTTGCCTTTCGCGGGCAAGTGCTCTACCAACTGAGCTACCGAAGCACGACTCACGCCCGGTACTCACAGCTTTACTTCTGCCAGTACCTCGTCTCCTACCTTCCAAACTTTACAGAAGCTCTCCTGCGAAACATGCAGAACTAGCACTCCTGAAAGAAAGGATATTGCGGAGACATGGCTTAGCCACAGCCTGGGGGATGTTTCCAGAATGAGATTTTCACTCTGCAGCGGAGTGTGCGCAGATATGAAACTTCCTGGCAGATTAAAACTGTGTGCCCGACAGAGACTCGAACTCAGGACATTTGCCTTTCGCGGGCAAGTGCTCTACCAACTGAGCTACCGAAGCACGACTCACGCCCGGTGCTCACAGCTTTACTTCGGCCAGTACCTCGTCTTTCAGGAGTGCTAGTTCTGCATGGTTCGCAGGAGAGCTTCTGTAAAGTTTGGTAGGTAGGAGACGAGGTACTGGCAGAAGTAAAGCTGTGAGTACTGGGCGTGAGTTGTGCTTCGGTAGCTCAGTTGGTAGAGCACTTGCCCGCGAAAGGCAAAGGTCCCGAGTTCGAGTCTCGGTCGGGCACACAGTTTTAATCTGCCAGGAAGTTTCATATCAGCGCACACTCCGCTGCAGAGTGAAAATCTCATTCTGGAAACATCCCCCAGGCTGTGGCTAAGCCATGTCTCCGCAATATCCTTTCTTTCAGGAGTGCTAGTTCTGCATGTTTCGCAGGAGAGCTTCTGTAAAGTTTGGAAGGTAGGAGACGAGGTACTGGCAGAAGTAAAGCTGTGAGTACCGGGCGTGAGTCGTGCTTCGGTAGCTCAGTTGGGCAGTCTGCCGCCGGCAGTGCTGCGAGGCGGTCACGCGCCAGAGCGCTGCGGGCGAGGCGCGCACGGTGTGTTTGTGTTTACTTCGGCCGCTGTAAGTGCCGTTTTCCTTCTAGACCACCATGGCGCACAACTATCGGAAGAAGACATTACGTTTCAACTTTTGTTCCGACTTCGCCCGACCCAAGGCCCTGGAGGTAGAACGATTTATACGCGATGAAGTTAAAATACCACCAACGGATCTAATTGGTATCCACTTGTCCATAGTTAGCAGTACCGTCTACGTCAAAATGATCAACGATTCGGCGTGCGACAAGGTGCTTCAAGAGGCAAAACGTGGACTGCGCTTCTGTCATTCCGACGGCAACGTCGGACCCGTTACCGTCGATCACGCAGGTCTCGGCACACGGACGATAAGGATCTTCGAACTGCCGTTCGAACTACCTGCAGACGTCGTCATCGAGGCGCTCCGTCCCTATGGCAACGTTCTGGAACATGTTGCCGAACGATGGGTACAATTTCAAACCTATCCCGTTTTAAACGGTGTTAGACAGGTCCGCATCGAGTTGCAGAAACACGTGCCTTCCTATCTTCGTATCGGAGGCTGCCGTGCCATTATAATGTACGACGGCCAACCTCGGACCTGTTCCGGTTGCGGGAAAGAAGGTCACCTACGGTCTGAATGCATTCAACGACGTGTCACGCAGCTCCCGTTGTCGGAAGCGTCCGTCACACCCACGATGACCGCCCTACCGGTCACTTACGCAGCGGCTCTTGCCACGTCTACAGTTTCGTCCAGTCCGTCGCCCGGTCCTTCCGATCGGCACATCCCACCGTCCCAGTCACCAACGGACGGTGCAGACGTTCCACCTGACAACCTTGCCGCCGAACAGGCTCCCGCACCGGACGCTGAGGAGACCAGTACATCTTCACAACACCTGTTTGACAATTTCATTGTACCCACCGACGCCTTCGAACCAGGTCGACGCTCCTCCTTGCCGTCGTCCGACACTGAGGAACACGTGCGCAAACAACGCTCGCCACGTAGGCGCAAACGCCGTCGCCGTTCACCCACGGGCTCTCAGAGCGTTGCCACCCGCGACGACGAAGAAGACACCCAAGCAGCCGACATTTCCACGCAGAGGTCGGCGGACAACTTTCACGATGAACAAGACGTTTCGCAGGACGGGACCACTATGGAGGTCGCCACGCACAATGTAACGATCGGTGCGCCGGTTGAGACGCCTGTCTCCCCGCCGACAACTCCAGATCTCTCTCACCACGACGCAATTCCCATGGACATTGGACAGACCCACGACACAGGAGCATGGGCCGACGACATTGAGGAAGGTACGCCCCCTCCTCCAGATGTGTTGCCTCCGCCGGACGAGACTGCCTGTTAACATCAAAAGCGAGGCATTGCAGCTGATGGGACGGGACTTCCTGTCGGTGCCCTCCTCTTACTTCCCTTGGTAATGGTAGATGCGCGTCCACCACCACTGAAACAAACGTACCGGTTTGCCACACTGAATATCAACATGATCGGCACTGCACCCAAGCTGCAACTCCTATGTGACATGCTTCGGGCCTCTGACGTCGACGTCGCCCTTCTTCAGGAAGTACGCGTTGCCACACTACCACCAGTCTACGGCTACGACTCATACACGTCCACATGTGATGAATCAGGGCGTGGAGTGGCTTTCTACATACGCGAAGGAATCCCACTCACGGACACGACAATCCTTCCCTGTGGAAGAGGCATGGCTGTTACCATCTTCGACACGCGCGTCGTCAATATCTACGCTCCGTCTGGCTCCACGAACCGTCGGCAGCGGTCCACTTTCTTCGGACATGACGTGGCGCCCCTGTTTTCTGGACGCTATGATCGCCTTATCATGGGAGGCGATTTCAACTGTGTCCTCCATCCGCAGGACCAAGTGCCTGGTTATTCGCCATGCCCGGCGCTGCTCACCTTAATCGAAGATTTTCATCTAGTGGACGTTTGGGAGAAAATTCATGGCAATACCCCCGGTTTTACCCATTATACAGCACATTCTGCGAGCAGACTGGACCGGTTTTATGTCTCTGCTCACCTCGGCAATGAAGTCGCCCAGCGCCGGCCGGTGTGGCCGTGCGGTTCTAGGCACTTCAGTCTGGAACCGCGTGACCGCTACGGTCGCAGGTTCGAATCCTGCCTCGGGCATGGATGTGTGTGATGTCCTTAGGTTTAAGTAGTTCTAAGTTCTAGGGGACTGATGACCTCAGATGTTAAGTCCCATAGTGCTCAGAGCCATTTGAACCATTTTTTTGAAGTCGCCCAAGCTGAACGATGGCCCCTTGCATTTTCGGACCATTGCGCCGTCATTTGCTCCCTGGCTCTGCCACCTCAGTCAGTGTGGCGCAGTAGAGGTTACTGGAAGCTTAATACCTCCCTCCTTAATGATCCACACTGCCGACAATGTATTGCCACTACATGGGCGTCTTGCGAAAGACGCCTTCCGCAGTACACATCCACGTGCCATTGGTGGCTCAAATGTGCCAAACCTGCGATCAGAAAGACCTTCATACAATGTGGCAAGGAAGCAGCAGCATGGCATCGAGACACCACAAATTTTCACTACGCCGTCCTCCGTGAGCTCGATGCGCTCCCTCCATCACCTGACACCCACAGGGAACGACAACGTACTAAAGCTCGTCTCCTCTCTCTTCAACGTGCACGACTGCATGGTGTCGTGGTGCGTTCCCGACGACAAGACCTCCTCCACGACGAAACCCCATCCACAATCCATGCCGCATCCGACCATAGTCGTCGACGTCGGCTTTTCGTCCCCAACATCACGACCTCCGATGGTTTTCACCACACAACACAGGCGGCAGTCGTGTCTGCCTTTGCTGAACATTATCGCCACTTTTATGATGATGAACCGATGGCGACGCCCATTCCTGATGCTCTCCGTCCCTCCCCTGATCGGACCCTCACCGTAGCGGAGTCAACGTCCATGATGTCTGCAATCACCGCAGAAGAGGTGGTAGATGCGATCAACAAAGGGGCCAAGAACAAATCACCCGGACCAGATGGTCTCCCAGTGGAGTTTTACCGGGCGTTCACCACGTTAATGCTTCCTCGCTGGTCGGAAATGATTCAGGAACTCTTGAAACGTCCCCTTTCAATAATAGTACACTACTGTGCTTAACCTGACGCACAATATTTTTAGCGCAACGCAATCTGACTTTCAATAATCTCTACAAGAGAATGGCCCTGACTAACATTAACCTGTACTTTTCACAGATCACTTACCTCACAAAAATCTTGGTTACTCCCACTACTGCAATACAGCAAGCGCCACTACTGCCAGCTAAATAAAAGATTCAAACTATGGAAGGCACTAACTACTGATAGGGATAGTTAGCAAATGAAAGACATTAATAAGGAACAAACAATGTATTTACCTTGATATCATATATATATATATATATATATATATATATATATATATATATATATATGTATATATATATATATATATAGAGCAGTTCATGACAAATTTCAAAACTCCACCATCTCTCTGCCCACGTCCACCACTGCTGGCAGCTCACCTCCAACTGCGCAACGCTACGCGCTGTTAACAGCCAGCTGCCTAACACTACAATGGCGAGTATTACAACAATGCAAAGCAGCCACAGACTGCACACAGCACAGCCAGTGATTTTCATACAGAGGTGGCGTTACCAATAAAAAAAAACCTAAACAGCCTACTTACATAGCCCCCATGCTCCCCACAAAAAATTTTACAAATTGGTTTGGGCAGTGCCCAATACAGATTTGAAAAAATTTTTCATAATTACAATAACAAAGAAATCAAATGCACACACTTATCGATACAATGTTGGTCAAAAGCTAAAATTTTCTCACAGTCCATAACGACAGTCCTGATCGTTTATCACAGTAAAATAGTAGTGTTTTTCTTAAAGTCTGAGCATTAAAAGAAAATGCACACGGAAATAGTGGATTTCCATGCAGTCTTGAAGAAGTAGTGTTGTCCTTCCAACGGAAAGACAGTGCTGACTCTCGACATGCAGACAGGTCATGGGCCACAACAGAGCAAACCCACAGCGGAGTCAATCGAAGTTTTGAAGAATATCGTTTGGTAGGTCATCACAGAGCAGACCCACTGTAGTCCTGGTAGAGATTACGGTATTGGTGGGCCACCAGAGGCGCAGACCCACTGCAGTCCTTGCAGAAATAATGGTACTGGTGAGTCATCAAAGATGCAGACCCACTGTAGTCCTTGTAGAGATAATGGTACTGGTGGGCCACCAGAGGTGCAGACCCACTGCAGTCCTTGTAGAGATGGCCAGCAGCCATCTGTTGTGACTGTGCAGGTGCACAATCACCATTGAAGAGTCTTGCGGAGAATATAGCAAGTCCATAACCACCACTTGTGCACTCACAAAGTTTTTGGAATTGTCCTTAGAACCAGCAATGCTGTTATCCAGTCCCTTGCTGAATTATTAACACACGTTCAAACACTAACAGTCCCTACTTTTCACATATTGTCCATATACTATGACCAACAGAAACGTGTGCAGTGAAATGGAACTTACAAGTTACTTAATTTGATGACCTGGTGTCAATTACAATTTTATAACATAAGAATACAATTACAAAGGTACAAAATACATCATTCAAGAACATAACAATACAGATAACATTTGTAGTACAGGCTTTACAACAGAATAGAAATAAACATATACATCAATGTTACAGGAATAATGAGATAAGTAGATACATAAAAGTTCAGAATAACTTTCGAAACATCAACTTCACACATGAGCATAAAAACAAAACAGAATAAATAATGTCTAAGCATATTTACAAGTTAAATAACATATTATTAATACCAATTATATTTGAGGATAACAGTATTCCTCATCATAGTGAATAGTATTAGAAAAGAAAAAAATTCTATGAAACTACACAGAGACAGGAAGAAAACAAATACACAAGGGTACACAAACACATAGGGGGATAACACAATGGAAAGGACAGGGTTCGTTTTCAGTGTAACTTTTGGTACTGCAGTATTTTGCGAACAAAACCTTTTTTGTTCTTGGAGGTCTCCCTTCGTTCATCATTATTCCCAAAAAGTCCTATCTGTACCTCTTTTCTGTATTCTAACCATATTTCTTTCAAAATAAATATGGCTCATTGTACAATTCTCATTTAGGCCCAAATCGTTTTCATATAACTTTCAAAGCATTCTTTCCCTATTCTCCATAGTTAGGTTCTTATATAGTCTACCCCCTCTTAAGCTAACTTAAATCTACTGAGCTCAGATATTAAACTAAGGGACGAGGCAATGCAGTAGCACAAAACAATTAACACAAACAGCAATGATCAAAAATACAAATGGCGAAGCAAGCAACATAAATTACAACTAACATAAGGCAATGAGCAGCAAACAAGAAAAATAAATCTGGCTTAGCAGAGTAACACAAATTAAAATTCCGTAGCACTATGCCTGGCAAACAGCTGCAGCAAAAAAAAAACTTATCTCTAAACATGACACAGCTGAAGCAGAAAAAATATTACACTAAAAATGGCCATGTCTAATACCTATGTCACATCTTAACAATAGACTGATGCATCATGAGAACTTACACTAGCAGATAAGTTACCAAATCGTAAAGAAATTATTTATGCAATTCCTGTGAAGGGAAATGTCTATTTATGTGCCCTTGTTTTCTTGGAAGTAGATCATAAATTTCTTATTGACTGGATCTGTAGGCATAAAATAACTATATTAGTACATACATTAAATTTTATAATAAGCAATGCTGCAGTGCAGCTAGAAACTAGATATTAAAGAAAATGAGCAAATATGTACAAAGGAAGGCATGAAACATCATTCATTAGCCATATGGCATTTCATAAGGTAGTAAAAAATTCTCTCAATTCTCGAGAAAGACGCTTGTCATAATCAGGTGTGCAGATGTAAGTACCTTTCCAAGTAATGAGCGTGTCATATTTGCGATGCTTTCTACAAAGGAATGTCAATAGCGAGGATAATGGCCTCCCGTTTTTTTTCTACCACATAATGGCTTTTTCTCAAGGCGGCTGGCACACCTGGCCGCTCACAACGAATTACGTCACGGTCACTTACCTTTCATACCGAAATATTTACGACAGCAGTTTTCGCTACAGTGACAGTCTCATATAAAAAATTCACAGGTCGTAAATTTGCGTTACAAATGTGTAGAAACAAAATCCTATAAATATAACAGCGTCCAAAAAATTTTCGCCAGCATTGTGATACAGTCACACATTTACACACATTTCATAACCTTGAAGTACGATTCTTGGGTTCCAACAACCTTTTCCACAAGTCAGAGTCCCTAATCACTTTTCATTACTCCTTACCTTATTACACATATACACTCCTGGAAATTGAAATAAGAACACCGTGAATTCATTGTCCCAGGAAGGGGAAACTTTATTGACACATTCCTGGGGTCAGATACATCACATGATCACACTGACAGAACCACAGGCACATAGACACAGGCAACAGAGCATGCACAATGTCGGCACTAGTACAGTGTATATCCACCTTTCGCAGCAATGCAGGCTGCTATTCTCCCATGGAGACGATCGTAGAGATGCTGGATGTAGTCCTGTGGAACGGCTTGCCATGCCATTTCCACCTGGCGCCTCAGTTGGACCAGCGTTCGTGCTGGACGTGCAGACCGCGTGAGACGACGCTTCATCCAGTCCCAAACATGCTCATTGGGGGACAGAACCGGAGATCTTGCTGGCCAGGGTAGTTGACTTACACCTTCTAGAGCACGCTGGGTGGCACAGGATACATGCGGACGTGCATTGTCCTGTTGGAACAGTAAGTTCCCTTGCCGGTCTAGGAATGGTAGAACGATGGGTTCGATGACGGTTTGGATGTACCGTGCACTATTCAGTGTCCCCTCGACGATCACCAGTGGTGTACGGCCAGTGTAGGAGATCGCTCCCCACACCATGATGCCAGGTGTTGGCCCTGTGTGCCTCGGTCGTATGCAGTCCTAATTGTGGCGCTCACCTGCACGGCGCCAAACACGCGTACGACCATCATTGGCACCAAGGCAGAAGCGACTCTCATCGCTGAAGACGACACGTCTCCATTCGTCCCTCCATTCATGCCTGTCGCGACACCACTGGAGGTGGGCTGCACGATGTTGGGGCGTGAGCGGAAGACGGCCTAACGGTGTGCGGGACCATAGCCCAGCTTCATGGAGACGGTTGCGAATGGTCCTCGCCGATACCCCAGGAGCAACAGTGTCAAAAATGGTTCAAATGGCTCTGAGCACTATGGGACTCAACTGCTGTGGTCATAAGTCCCCTAGAACTTAGAACTACTTAAACCTAACTAACCTAAGGACAGCACACAACACCCAGCCATCACGAGGCAGAGAAAATCCCTGACCCCGCCGGGAATCGAACCCGGGAACCCGGGCGTGGGAAGCGAGAACGCTACCACACGACCACAAGATGCGGGCTGCAACAGTGTCCCTAATTTGCTGGGAAGTGGCGGTGTAGTCCCCTATGGCACTGCGTAGGATCCTACGGTCTTGGCGTGCATCCGTGCGTCGCTGCGGTCCGGTCCCAGGTCGACGGGCACGTGCACCTTCCGCCGACCACTGGCGACAACATCAATGTACTGTGGAGACCTCACGCCCCACGTGTTGAGCAATTCGGCGGTACGTCCACCCGGCCTCCCGCATGCCCACTATACGCCCTCGCTCAAAGTCCGTCAACTGCACATACGGTTCACGTCCACGCTGTCGCGGCATGCTACCAGTATTAAAGACTGCGATGGAGCTCCGTATGCCACGGCAAACTGGCTGACACTGACGGCGGCGGTGCACAAATGCTGCACAGCTAGCGCCATTCGACGGCCAACACCGCGGTTCCTGGTGTGTCCGCTGTGCCGTGCGTGTGATCATTGCTTGTACAGCCCTCTCGCAGTGTCCGGAGCAAGTATGGTGGGTCTGACACACCGGTGTCAATGTGTTCTTTTTTCCATTTCCAGTAGTGTACATATTCGTCGACACGTCAATCTTGCGACGACACTTCACTATTTCATCGTAATAAATACATAGCATAATCAAATTCCCCATATAGCATCAAATTGTTCATCATAAAGATAGCTCAACAGCATAATACACATCGTCGTCGTAAAAATAACATCATAATACCTCAGTCAACTCTCAAAATCGTCGTAGCTTCCTCCAATAATTTCAAAACCTAAAAAAATTCTCTGCTTATGTCAAAAGTGTCATCTGCCTCAAACGCACTTCAAAAATCATGATCCCATACCAAATACATCATTCAAAGTTCTCATAGTATCACAATGGTTCCAAAAAAATATGAACAGTTCACAAAGTACTGACAAAATGCAATTTCATACGTGTGAAGTTATTCAACTGTGTAATTACGTAAACATCTGTCACTAATGTAGTAAAAAAAATGTTTATCTCTCAGTTACATGATCAGATAGCTGTGTAATTTGTGTGTTAGAGAAATATGGTACCGATGTGTAAAGTTGTATAAGCAAATACCATATTAGCTAGGGTTCCTTGTGGTTACCACACACATGGTACACAAAGTAAGCGTGTACCCCCCTGAGGATTAATGTATAGTACCCTCAGGTGATACAGATTACAGCAATGGAATGAAATGTATCACGGAAAACCCTTGTATCATTGCACTTCAAAAATCTTTAAAAATAAATATTTTAAGTACAAAATCAATCACTCAAATACGTGTCCTGTAGCGCTAAATGTGCGTCTTGTTGCAACATAATCTCTGTGGAAGTCTCGTATTTATCGTCCTCTGTAAGCAAAGTTCTGCTGAAGTCAATATACTTACCTCATCATAAACGAAAGTGAAATGCTTTGCGTATGGATACCATAGTTATTACGTACCTTACCGTGATAAAGAAAGCACTATAAAGTAACGTATTGTTGTGCTACGAAAAAGGCTGTCTCATTGTAGCTATACCACAAAAGTTACTACTAAAACATGTTTTACTTTCCAGAAGAATTCAGAAAACTGTGCAGATATAAAACAGATACACCGCAAAAGCAACATTGTAAATTGTCACTCATTAGTAGCGTCGTGATAAAATCGTGTAGCTGTCACATAAACTAACCACTGTGTCATCTGGTATCTCATAGAAAGTACTTTAAATCCAGAATGTATTTTCAAGTAAACCAAAATGTTGCATTAAAATCTCAAGTTAAAAAGCACATTATCTCTCAATAAACGGTTTTATGTATGAAATGTGGTGTAAACCTTTGCTCTTCCTAGTACGCAGAGTTTCAACTTTAACGCAATTATCAAGTGGTATACGTCGGTAAAGAATACTGGAATTTTTCTCAAGGTTAGCGTCTATGTTATTTTTCCCTGAGCCAGCTGGCGCACGCGGCTGCCTGCTGTGCGAGTCATTGTCTGTCTCTTTGTTGGCGCGCGCCGTTATTGGGATTAGGAGACCTAGCTTCTACAAATTCACCGTGACGAGAGGGCCCTGCCCTGTTTAAATCCTGCCAGTTCTGATGCAATTCAGGTCTGTCGTTACGATAACATCGTCTGTCGTCATGTTGGTAGTTCCTGTAGTTTCTTTCTTGTCGGTTAAGTGGTGCAGAATTTCTCCCTGAATCGTAACTGCGTGCTGGACCGTTGCGTCTCAAGTTATTCTGTCTCCCGTAATAATTATTTTGGTTCCCATATTGTTTGTTTCTCTGATTGTCTCTGTGATAGTCATTACCGCGGAGAGGTGATCTTTCCCTGTAATTATTACTACTCTGCCAACGGTTGTTATACGGGTGGTGTCTGTTTCGGTCACGGTTTGTGTTGTGAGAATAGCCTTGTCGTGTCCAGTTATTATTTCTTTCATCGCGGAATTGCGACGGATGTGATCTGTAATTGTTGTGCTCGTGCATTCCGCGATTGTCAGTGTCAATTTCCAGTTCTTGTAACAGTCCCTGAAAAGCTTCAATGTCGTCTTTGCAACGTCCTGCCAAAATAATATGTCGTAAATGTTCAGGTAATTTGATTAAGCAAATGCGGATGAGTTCTGAGGGGCTGTATGGGTTTGAAAGATACAGATTCTTATGCAACATGTCTTCAAAATATTTCACAAGACTGGAGAATTCAGATTGTTCGAAATGTTTCATCATTATGATGCCATGTTTTACTCGGTCTTGTGTGGCTTGAGACCAATATGCTGAGAGGAAGGCATGGTAAAATTCTCCTTCACTGTGGCAATCGTGAATGACCGATCGCATTCTTACAGCTGGTTCATTCTCTAAATAGCCACACATAAATTCTAATCTGTGTTCTAACGACCAGTTGGGAGGAAAACAATGAGAGAATTGATGGAGCCACGCTTGTGGATGAATGTCGTTGGCAGAATTCTTAAACGTTTTGAATTTACGTGTAGTAATGAACAGCTTATAGTCAAAATCATCGTGTCGGCGAGTAGCATATCGGTCATTGTTACGTCGTGTCGGCGGTTCCATCTCAAAATTCGGTGTGCCTTGCCAATTTCTTTCATAATTTCCGAAGTGTCCTGTGTTATTATTTTGTGGTTGTTCCGTATTTCTATGTCCCTCTTCCAGTATTTGGGCGCGAGTGTCCTCTGAAATACGTAATTCTTGTATTACCTGTGTCAGCTGATCTTGTACTTCCCGGATTTCTCTTTGGTGTTGCGTATTAATTTGATTCTGATTTTGTTTGAATTTCCTAATTTGTTCGCACTCTTCTGTGTCATTAAAGACTACTGGTTTTGTGTCATTCAGATTATCATCTACCTTCGTAGATAAATTATTTAGCTGATCCGAAAGTTCAACTACTTTCTCTGATAATGTACTATTTTCCTCAGTGTGTTTTTCTGAACCAAGTTTCAGAGTATCTACTGTGTCCTTTAAGTTTTCCTGAGTTTTTGCAAGTTTCGTAACCGAATCGGTAGATGCAACTGAGTCAAATTTAGCTTGCAAGGTCTCATGATTTTCATGAACAGTAGTTTGCAGTTCTTTTATGGCTGCTTCGTGATTTTGTAGTGCATTTTCATGCCGCGAAAAAATAGGTTGGAAATGCTCACAAATTTGTGTTTTTACGTCATTACAGACTTTTTGACATTTTGATTCAATGTGATGTAACTCATTAGTTAAATCCTCACGTGTTTGTTCAAGAGTTTGCTCCAATGAGTCTAACTTTTGAAGATTTTGTTCCATTGCGTCTAACTGTTGCTGTGTTTGTCTCTGGTGTTGTTCCATTGTGTCTAACTTTTGAAGCTTTTGCTGTGTTGGTCTCTGATTTTGTTCCACTGTGTCTAACTTTCGAAGATTTTGTCCCATTTGTTGCATTAATTGCAATAATAATGTATTAGTGTCTGGAATCTGTTTCTCTATGCTTTTTTGCAGTGCATTTTCACCGGCAACATTCACATTTTCACAAGCAGAAAATGTGTCTTGACTCATTTGAGAAAACGGTGAGGACCCAAAACCTGAGTCTACAATATTTGCAAAATTGTGTCCTGTCATTCCCGATTCCTGAGGCGAGCTGTTGCCGACCGATCGATCGATAATGCTTCCCTCTTCACTAAATGTTTCACTGTCCACGCCATTGTTTGCCACCCGCTCCATTTCCCTATGCACAGTTACCAAATTACTACTTCGAATATTAGTAAATTCATTACACAGTGGCGCTAACACACTGCTTTCGTCTTCGCTGTCATTTCTCAATTTACTTTGGAGCCTAGTGTTACGTTTTTCACACGCCATTATTGTCACAATATTTCACACGACAACACAGAAAAACACAATTTGAAGAGCAAAAATAGGGGAACACATTAACATAGCACTGAAAATAACATCTAGTTAATTGCAGCTGCGAAATACTTGGTGCAAATCTACATGCGTGCCACACCTGTTTTACTGTACAACAATGAAAGACTGCAACTACAAAGGAGATTCTCTCTACAATTACGCGCTAGCAATAAACAACATCTACACCTACACTAATTACACAAACTACAAGAAAAAAATCAGAAGATTCCAGTGAGGTATCCTGGCAGGGTCGCCATATGAAACGTCCCCTTTCAATAATAGTACACTACTGTGCTTAACCTGACGCACAATATTTTTAGCGCAACGCAATCTGACTTTCAATAATCTCTACAAGAGAATGGCCCTGACTAACATTAACCTGTACTTTTCACAAATCACTTACCTCACAAAAATGTTGGTTACTCCCACTACTGCAATACAGCAAGCGCCACTACTGCCAGCTAAATAAAAGATTCAAACTATGGAAGGCACTAACTACTGATAGGGATAGTTAGCAAATGAAAGATATTAATAGAGAACAAACAATGTATTTACCTTGATATCATCATATATATATATATATATATATATATATATATATATATATATATATATATATATATATAGAGCAGTTCATGACAAATTTCAAAACTGCGCCATCTCTCTCCCCATGTCCACCACTGCTGGCGGCTCACCTCCAACTGCGCAACGCTACGCGCTGTTAACAGCCAGCTGCCTAACACTACAATGGCGAGTATTACAACAATGCAAAGCAGCCACAGACTGCACACAGCACAGCCAGTGATTTTCATACAGAGGTGGCGTTACCAATAAAAAAAACCTAAACAGCCTGCTTACACTCTTTACTCCGTCCTTCCCAATTCCACCTGAATTCGTCACTGGCATTCTTCTACCTGTGCCTAAACCGAAGGGAGGGTCTCATGTCTCTGCATATCGTCCCCTTACACTACTGAATGCAGACTATAAAATCTATGCACGCCTCTTAGCAGCGCGCATACGCACCGTCTTACCTATGGTCCTTTCACCTGAGCAGACTGCACGTGGTTGTGGGGCCACCTTACAAACAGCCCTAGGAGAATGCCGTGACCTCATTGCACTGGCGTCGGTTTGTCGCCTTCGTGCAGCACTGGTATCCGTCGATTTCACGAGTGCCTTTGATCGCGTTCGACACCCATTCCTCCTCATGGTGGCGACACGTATGGGGTTCCCATTGCTTTTTGTCGATGCCATTCGCCGGTTACTACTTCCCGCGGTCTCGATGGTACAAGTCAATGGGAGGCTTGTAGGACCGATCCCTATACGCCGCTCCGTGCGTCAAGGATGCCCTATGTCTACATTACTATATGCCATTGCACTTGAGCCCCTCATCACTGGACTTACCTCTAGACTGCAGGGCCTCACTTTGCGTGACCACACCTTCCACTGTAGTGCTTATGCGGACGATCTCCTCTTTCTCACCTGCTCCTCCACAGAACTCAATGACGCCATCCAATGGATCCACCAGTATGGACGTCTTTCTGGTAGCATTCATAATGTCCGTAAATCGACTATGATGCACATTGGGCGCGGCCTCCCGGCTATGGTGCCGACCCCACTCCCAGTCAGTGCTACCCTTCGTTACTTGGGTATCGAATTTACGAGCTCCACACACCGCACAGTGGCCCTGGCTTATCGGCGGCTTTTGCAGTCGATTCGGCACCATGTCCGCGGTGAAGTGCACCGTAACTTAAACCAACTCCAACGTGTGTCCTATGTCAACATCTATGTCGCCCCTAAACTGGTACACGTCGCCCAGATCCTCCAAATGCCGTTACTCCTTGGCCGCCGCATCCAATCAGCCTTTGGATATTTCGTGTCAGCAGGGGCACTTTTCAAAGTCCGCTACAACACTCTCACACTGCCTCCTGCAAAAGGTGGCCTCGGACTCGTCAACGTGCGGGCACGCTCTTCTGCACTCTTTGTCCACACTCTGTTGCGGCACTGGCAGGTGCCGGTCCCGTCCTTAACACGCAGTCTCTTAGATATCCTCCGACCAGCTTCTCTCGATCCACCGATCAATGTGGCACCTATTTCTCCATTATTGTACTACGTCGCCAATTGTTTCATAGAACTCAGCTACATTCGGGCCGATATTCCAGTCACCCGTCCTCCCCGTACAAAAGATTATTATCGTTTGTTTATGCTGTCCAACCCTTGCGACCCCATGGTGCTACAGCATCCTGACATTAACTGGCGCACGGTTTGGGGGTGTGTGCATGCACCCTTTTTACCGTCGTCTGTGTCTGCACTCTGGTATGTTTTAGTCTATGGAAAATTCCCGACTAATAGTCGACTTTATCGCATAGGACTGGCCACCTTCCCACTCTGCCATGACTGTCAGCTCGAAGACACCGACGAGCACCGTCTTACGTGCCCCCTGAAACAAAACGTATGGCTCCTCATCCAACGAATCGAGGGCTTTTACCTCCGCCAACGACGGTAACCCCGGATTTCCTGCTGTTGCCCCAGACATTTCACTACCCTCTTGCTAAGCACCATACCCTAATCTGGTTTCGAGGACACGCTTTAGAATATCTCTTTCAGAGTGGTCCGCATACAGTCCTTGACTTCTGGTACAAAGTTGTGACCGCGCATAGCACCCTCACCCGAAAACCATCTTACCGACAAACTTTTGCCGGTTATCTCCGCAGCGTCTTCCTTGAACCCCCTCAGAGTTGGGGTGTACCATGCCTACCTGTCACATGATGCAACACCCTTATCCACGTTCTCATGCATCGACCAAAAACAAACACAATTTTTTTTAAAGGAAGAAGACAGAATATGTTATATTTTGTTTTATTTAATGTTTTTCTTTTTTAATGTTTTTTTTGTTTAACTAACAGTCATTTGTATATTTTTAAATAGTACCTTGAAGAACTCTTGCATAGTGAATATATATGTACTTTTAGTTTGTTCAATACAAATTTTTAAACAAAAACAACAACAAAAAAAACAAAAAAAAAAAGAACAAAAAAAAGGAAAACAGGATATGTTCTATTTTGTTGTATTTAATGTTATTCTAATAATTTGTTTACCTAACACTCATTTGTATATGTTAAAAAAAAGTGGTTAGCGTGACGGATTGCCGTCCTACGGGCCCGGGTTAAAAAAAAAAAAAAGAAAAAAAAGTTGGTAGAGCACTTGCCCGCGAAAGGCAAAGGTCCCGAGTTCGAGTCTCGGTCGGGCACACAGTTTTAATCTGCCAAGAAGTTTCAAGTCAGCAATTATTTTCTTGGATGTATTCAGCAAACGAATCAGTAGAACAAACAGGCCTAGATTTCAGATATATATAGCATATCAAAGCCTACCCGCACAGAATATACACATCAGCAATAGCCAGCCACACGTGAACACAACACTGAGCACATATTTATAAAAGTATAACAGAATGGCGTAGTACTCCACCGACTACATGACTGTCATAAAAATGGTTCGGAAGATATAATTAGATTACAAAAACTGTGAAGATATAATACTTGTATTACATACAAAAACTGGAAACTGAATCAGTGAATGTATTCAGATGCTTCGACAGTATACTTAAATTAAAATAGTAACACAGAAATATATACCATAGTAAATGTATAGGGTGATACTCGCGATAAGCGTCATGGGGTTACATATTACGTCATGGGGAGCAAAGTAACAAACTTTGCTCGCCATGACGTGATGTGTAACCCCAAAACAAAACTTCGCTGACACTTTTTTGTAACGCTATGCGCCGTTTAAGATAGGTTATGCTCGTGTGACGCGGGGGGGGGGGGGGGGGGGAGGGGTGAGAGAGGGAAGGTGAGAGGGGGGAGGGCGCGTAGGCACTCTGCGACGTTTGTATGCAATGCTTGTTACCTAACAGTCAGTCGTCTTCTCTGCATATGTGAGAGGCGGAAGGCCGCACAAAATTGAAGTTACTGATTCGCTTCTAAAAAATCTTTCTCCGCTGAGAGACACTCATTCTTATTGTTTCTTGTCGAAAATCACTCTGTCAAAATAGTGGGGTAGGCAGTAGGCTGAACACCTGGTTCGCAGACACTGCTATTTTGGTGAAATCCCGTCACCCCAGGGTCGGCGACTGCTAAAGGACGCCCGGGGTCTTTGGGAAGCGTCGGCGAACATTTTATCTATAATAAAAGTTGTTCCTCATGATGTGATCTGTCACCCCTACATGTTTGTCGCAAAGGCTTTCAAACAGCTTGCATATGTATAAGCAAATAATGATCCATGTTATTAAATAAATACCCTCTGTACTAATGCTTGCAGACACTGTGGATGATTTATAGATAGAGAAATAAATGTAGAGATTAATATTGAGATAAATATCTCTGTTGACTAGATGTAAAATCGTCTTTGTAACTCCTTTTTTTTGTACGTTTGCTATTTTCATTGTACACTGTGTAGAGAAAATTGAGCATGATGTTTATTTTACGAGGGGTTCTGCATAAGAGGATCACAAGAAAACTATAAGTAGAAGTTCTTTCCAAATTTCGCCATTAACTTTATGAAAAGACGTATCATTAATTGAAATTGCTCGTGTTGTTGTGTGTTACAGTAAATACAACAGAAAAGCGCAGCATCTCTCACATCGAAAACATCACGAATCAGTGACACAGGACACAGCAAACGCATCTCACAATGGGACTCATTTCTCCAAATTCCCCCTGAAAAATATAAATAAATAGAAAGTCTTTACTGGTACCAGAAAAGGTATTTCATAAGCGAACCACTTTTGATCGTCTTGGTTCATCTTGGAATGCCAAAACAATTGAATTTCTACTTAGTTTCCTGCCCGTATAAATACATTACAGTTTCGTTAAGTGTTACGATGTTGTGGAGAATGGTTCAAATGGCTCTGAGCACTATGGGACTCAACTGCTGTGGTCATCAGTCCCCTAGAACTTAGAACTACTTAAACCTAACTAACGTAAGGACATCACACACATCCATGCCCGAGGCAGGATTCGAACCTGCGACCGTAGAAGTCGCACGGTTCCGGACTGCGCGCTAGGACCGCGAGACCAACGCGGCCGGCTGTTGTGGAGAGATGCAACGTTTAATTGGTAGAATATTTCGAGCACTTACTTACAGTTGTCAACAGCAGCCTTATATCGGTGCTTCGACCAAACTGTGCGAGACCTATCGGCAGCAGAGCTCTTTCACAGCCAAATGCAAAATCTAATGTAGAGAAGTCCTGGATTCATCTATGCAAGATCCTGTCTCATTGTGAGGCACATGCAAATACTATTCAGTCATACACTAAATATAAAAAAAAAGTTTATGGCCACTACAACTGATCTTGTTCAACCTTCACAAAATTCACCGCTTTGGGAAGTAGGGCCACGATGAAACGTGCAAAGCAATGGAATGCAGTGTTCGGTTCTTGATCCATCTGATACTTCCGAGATGGCTCCTAGAGACATCTGTACTGCCTGTTATTGCTGCTAAAATTTTAGTTACATTTCTTTTATCAGTTGCTCTTCCTTTTCCTTGTCGTATTTCTTTCTCTACTCTTCTACACTACTGGCCATTAAAATTGCTACACCAAGAAGAAATGCAGATGATAAATGGGTATTCATTGGACAAATATATTAAACTAGCACTGGCATGTGATTACATTTTCACGCAATTTGGCTGCATAGATCCTGAGAAATCAGTACCGAGAACAACCACCTCTGGCCGTAATAACGGCCTTGATACGCCTGGGCATTGAGTCAAACAGAGCTTGGATGACGTGTACAGGCACAGCTGCCCATGCAGCTTCAACACGATACCACAGTTCATCAAGAGTAGTGACTGGCGTATTGTGACGAGCCAGTTGCTCGGCCGCCATTGACCAGACGTTTTCATTTGGTGAGAGATGTGAAGAATGTGCTGTCCTGGGCAGCAGTCAAACATTTTCTGTATCCAGAAAGGCCCGCACAGGACCTGCAACATGCGGTCGTGCATTATCCTGCTGAAATGTAGGGTTACGCAGGAATCGAATGAAGGGTAGAGCCACGGGTCGTAGCACATCTGAAATGTAACGTCCACTGTTCAAAGTGCCGTCAATGCGAACAAGAGGTGACCGAGACGTGTAATCAATGGCACCTCATACCATCATCACGCCGGGTGATACGCCAGTATGGCGATGACGAATACACGCTTCCAATGTGCGTTCACCGCGATGTCACCAAACACGGATGCGACCATCATAATGCTATAAACAGAACCTGGATTCATCCGAAAAAATGACGTTCTGCCATTCGTGCACCCAGGTTTGTCATTGAGTACACCATCGCAGGCGCTCCTGTCTGTGATGCAGCGTCAAGGATAACCGCAGCCATGGTCTCCGAGCTGATAGTCCATGCTGCTGCAAACGTCGTCGAACTGTTCGTGCAGATGGTTCTTGTCTTGCAAACGTCCCCATCTGTTGACTCAGGGATCGAGACGTGGCTGCACGATCCGTTACAGCCATGCGGATAAGATACCTGCCATCTCGATACGAGGCCGTTGGGATCCAGCTCGGCGTTCCGTATTACCCTCCTGAACCCACTGATTCCATATTCTGCTAACAGTCATTGGATCTCTACCAACGCGAGCAGCAATGTCGCGATACGATAAACCGCAATCGTGATAGGCTACAATCCGACGTTTATCAAAGTCGGAAACGTGATGGTAGGCATGTCTCCTCCTTACACGAGGCATCACAACAACGTTTCACTAGGCAACGCCGGTCAACTGCTGTTTGTGAATGAGGAATCGGTTGGAAGCTTTCCTCATGTCAGCACGTTGTAGCTGTCGCCACCGTAACCAGCCTTGTGTGAATGCTCTGAAAAGCTTATCATTTGCACATCACAGCATCTTCTTCCTGTCGGTTAAATTTCGCGTCTTTAGCACGTCATCTTCGTGGTGTAGCAATTTTAATGGCCAGTAGTGTAGTTGTTTTTAACAATGTTTTGCAAAGACAGATCCTGGCAGAAGTAAGGCTGTGAGGACGGGGTTCGGGTCGCGCTTCGGTAGCTCAGATGGTAGAGTACTTGCCCGCAAAAGGCAAAGGTCCCCAGTTCGAGTCTCGGTCCGGCACACAGTTTTAATCTTCCAGAAATTTTCAGATCCTGAGTGCTTGGCACGATCTGGATACTCTTCAGCACAACCGCACACTTGCTCTAATAGTTTGGCAGCGTTCAGTATAGATGATATTCACTGTTTCCACTGACGTATACATTTTGACCGTCTAAACAGCTTTGCGAGCAAGTTGTCTGGTTGTTACAACAGGAGAACACGGACTGATCGGCTACAAGCGCACGTATAAACACAAGAAACACAAAAACCATACCTAATTTACTTGTTTGTTTACTTTTGGTATAAATATATGTATGTTTCTATCAGAAAAAAGTCGTTATCGTAATTCGGCGACTATGAAGAATAAAATTACTTGCGAACGTCAGAAAATTCGCCATATTTTCCGCTATAGCTTGACGAAAACCGCACATCGACAAATTTGTTCACTCAGGAAATATTTGGGGTGGCTTGTCTTAGCTGCTGTATCCTGTGTATGTAAGGCGATAATTTTCTTCTAGTTACGATGATATCTGTTCGAAACTGTTTTTGTAGATACGTTTGGTTTTCCATCCAGTACATTCTGCTGCGTCATACATTAAATACATACCTGCAAGTCCCTGTAACAAGTAACGACCTTTGGCAAACAGTCAGTGTCATTGTGGACGCATCACAGATATAGTGAACTGTTTTTCATGATATAGCAATCAAAACATATTCTGGAGATAGTTGCTTTTTTGTGAAAGAAGAATACAAGCAACATACAAACACGTGCCTCTCTCAGTTTGCTATTGAAGATTTTGTACAGCTTGAAATATTTATTTCCAGCTGTAGTTTACTGACCTGAAAATACTCAGTACAGCATCCACTATCGTTTGTATAATTTTGTCCGTAAAGGTTCGGTACAATCCGTATGTAAAGTAATCTGGAAGAACTGATCACGTAAAGATTGTACTACTACAGTGGTTTGATGAACTATGAGTCCAAATAGATCACATAAATTCTTGTAATGGTTAACTGTCTCTTCGTCACTCTTCTTAAATAAGAGGAAAGTATTGCTGAGTGATTACAGCATTGCAGTTCCATTATTCTGGAGTAACCCTCATAAAAATTTTGAAGCTCACATCGAAAAGAAACTTGAGTTCAGAACCCTGAAGGCTCTTGGTATTTCACGTGTCTTGGCTGACAAGTAAATAGAAGATGTGTGCTAGAATTATGATGCATCCCCGCTTCAGTCAACGGTCAGACTGGAAGGTTAGACACTTTTTGTGAATGGTGTTCGAGTCCCAGCCGGCCATGCATGATCAAGATGGTGCTATTTTAATAATTTACGATAGATCATAACACATTCTGCACAGAGTTCATCGAAACTGTCCCCGTTAAAACTTGAGCGTCTCCTCACGGATATACGCTGGTGCGCTTTCGGTATATCAATATTCTTCAACAGCCTCGTCCTATCTTTGTGCATAATAGTACCCGATACCATTGATTATATGTATTTCAGTCCTATCACTGAAAACTTTCAAATTGTTGGTGGAAACACGTGTAAGAAGTACGCAGTTTCCTGTATCAGACGAACAGTTTTTTCCTGCGCAACTGAAATACTTCCGCCGCGTGGGATTAGCCGAGCGGTCTCATGCGCTGCAATCATGGACTGTGCGGCTGGTCCCGGCGGAGGTTCGAGTCCTCCCTCGGGCATGGGTGTGTGTGTTTGTCCTTAGGATAAATTAGGTTAAGTAGTGTGTAAGCTTAGGGACTGATGACCTTAGCAGTTAAGTCCCATAAGATTCCACACACATTTGAACATTTTTTTTATCACAATATCTGCACTTACACAAAATGTTCAAATGTGTGTGAATTCCTAAGGGACCAAATTCCTGAGTTCATCGGTCCCTAGACTTAGACACTACTTAGACTAACTTACGCTACGAACAACACACATACCCCTGCCCGAGGGAGGACTCGAACCTCCGGCGGGAGAGGGCCGCGCAATCCGTGACATGGCGCCTCTAACCGCATTTATACCCCTAGCACCCTGTAGAAGTAGAATGAAAGGAACTGGGTACCTTTTCCTGCTTCGTGTTTAAATTAATTTTTCACTGTACGTGGCAACGAGATACATACCGCTTATGCAAACTTCTTGTAATATCTCCAAGTATGTTTTTCTCATGTATTTGCTTTCCATTCTTCGGCTGGTGGATTCTCGCTAACTGTGCAGCTCTTCCAGGAAACGCCAGGTGAGCATTTGTTAGAACTTCTACCGCCAACTTGCAGTTTCCTGTAAGCATTCAAGTCTGCCAACAGCTGCCGATACAGCCGCCCCTATGGTGAAGCACAGCTGCCGCACGGCGTGTGCGAAAAGCAGCCGAGCATAGCGTCATTGGGCGCCAGGTGTTACTTTGCATAGCGCTGCCCACGCATTGAATATTTACAGTGTCGCAGACTTCTTCTTTAGCATTGTTTCCAGTTTTCATCTACAAATGCATTGCTTTCCACGAAACAGAGGCAAATCGTGAAAATAGTAGTAACTATTACTACCTATTTACACGAAAGTGTAATATGACCAAAATAGGAGCTACAAAGTTAAGTTATAACGATGACAGTGCCTTCTGCTGGATCTTGTTGATCTCTTAGTTTGATTGGGATCGCCTTATTAGATAGGAGAATCCGTTAGGAGTAGAGCACAGTATGACCAAATTGCCCTAATATACATGGATGCGGCAGCCACAGAGTAAACTTGATCAACATAGGCTATGAGTGTGAGTTATGACGTATCCTCTAATTTATCAGGCAGTTGCAAGACGAAGAACCTTTTTGTGGATGAGGCTGGTATAATGACTGCTTAGCTGTGGCTATGCCACGTGCGAGGGTGCACCTCATCGAAGCTAGTCCAAAAGTGTAAACGTTCGTTTGCTAGTGCACTAGGGCTGCAATCCTCGGAAGCCAGGGAGGTTAAAATCTCAACATCCCTCTTGACAGCTTGCAAGGGGCTGCTTGAACCACGGTAATACATACTGTCTGACAAAAAAATGTGAAGCACCCTGAAGGGGAGGAGGAAACAAAATGAAACTTGACAAGTTGAGAAGCTTTATTATGTTTTTCAGTGATTGCGAAATGAAAGATCCAAATTCATAAACCACCTGGCAGTATGAAGCCAGTTATCAGCATGGCGTTGCGCCAACGCCACCTAGAAACAAAGCCTACGCACACAATTCTGTGGGAGCTGTGACGTCAGCATTCTGCCGCTGAGCAGTGCTATCTGTGATCACGGCATGAGTTTGTTTTCGTAGCAGTGTTTGAAAGCATGGCTTTGTTTTCGTAACATTTGTGGCGGAAATCTTGTTCTCACTGTTATATACGATTCGGGGTGTTGTTGAGCATCTGCTCAAAATGCCACGCAAGTGCTGTATGCCCTATTGTAGGGGAAACTACGACAGTGGTCCAAAAGTTAGCGTCTTTTCATTCCCGTCTGATGAAGCCTTAAGATTGAAGTGGATCGGTGCAGTTCATAGGAAAGACTGGGAACCCAGTAAACAGTCCGTTGTAAGTATCTGTAATTTATCTTTATTTCTATATGGTTGCTATTTTTTAATAGTGTTATGTTACAGAACTGAAAATTCAAATCAATAGCCTAACTATAACGAAGCATTATACTTTTAAGCTCACTTTATGCAGTCCTCAGTTAGATTTCATTTGTCAGTTTACATTCTGCCTTTACGTTAACAGTAAAATATATGCTTCTTTTCAGATATGTGAACTGCATTTCAATTCAAACGACACTGAGAAAAGTACCAGTGCTTATGACTCACAAACTGGCAAATTCCTTACAGCACCTTTGGACCATCCACGTTTAAAGAAAGGTTTGTGAAAATTTATCGTAAAGAATACTTGTAATCAGTTTACAGATTAATGTACAGGTTCCTTAATTTTCTAACTATATTGTTAGATATCTAACACAGACAAGTACATCATGAAAAATTGCTATACGAATCTCATGTTTATCTCTCTCTATTTGCAGATGCTGTACCATCAAAGTTGCCAGGATGCCCTACGTATTTATCTTCAAAACAAGCCCCAACTCGAGAAGATCGAGAGAGTCGTCGTGAACGTTTGGAGAACCAAGCACTTGCGAAAGTCATTGAGCAGAGTGTGGAATCACACACAAAAATGATGGAGAAGATTTAATTTGCTAGTTTAGAAGAGTGTAAATCAAAATTATCTGATTGTGAAAAGCACAGTGACTGGGTCACAGTAATCAAACCAAACAATTTGTGTCTTGTGTTGTTGCAGGATGTTGCTTATCTAAGTGTTGTGTGTCATATCGTTATAAATAGTGATTCAGTTTTAAGTGAATTTGTGAAGGAAGCTGAGCTAAAGTGTGCTGGTAAGATTAAATTACCAAAGCAAGTAAGTGATACTGATACAGTTAGTAATATTTTGAAAGAGTTGTATGTGATGTTTCATATAAATGAGGCGCCAGTTGAGGCAAGTTTGTCTTGCATTGAAGACATTTTGGACAACCTGTTAGAAAAATTACCAGAAAATGAGCATAAAATTAAATTTTTGAAGGAACAAGTTTCATTTCTAAGATTTAAAAGTCCAACACAGATTATGTACTGAGTGATTCAATGATTTTATGGTCATTAGTATATTCTATCAGTCCACATGCGTATAGGTTTCTGAGATGTGCTAGTAATTTTTCCATTCAAAGTCCCAGTACTTTGTCAAAACTTTGCAGTAAACTTCCAACTAACCCAATCATTGGGCAGCAGAGTGAGCAGTTTCTCAATTACATATCATAAAAGGTTGGTGCTTTATCTGTGAATGACAAATCTGACCTCCTGTTGATGGATGAGATTCATTTAAAGTCACAACTTGACTATAAAGGTGGCAATGTTGTAGGTGGTGCTTTTAACACAGATGTGTTTTTGTGTGCAACTAGTGCTTATGTTTTTATGATCCAGAATATGGATTCAGTGTACAAAGATGTGGTCCATATTCTCCCAGTTCACACAATTCAAGGTGATGTTCTGTTCTCAGTTATTAAACATTTAATTATTAAACTAGGAGCAGTGGGATTTCAGGTAGTAGGAGTAGTAGCTGACAATAACGCTATTAATAAGAAAGCTATTTCATACTTTTCTTCCCCCCCCCCCCCCCCCTCTACTGTACAGGTAAAATATGTCCATCCTGTGCAGACTTCTGCAGACCGTCCACTTTACTATTTTGTGGATACTGTACACATTTTAAAATGTATATGGAACAATTGGTTTAATGAAAAGGACCAAATTATGTGCTTTCCTTCTTTTAGTGATAGCTTGAAGGGAGGTCTTGCTTCTGTTACAGCACTGAAGGAACTACATTTACTAGAAAAAGGTGAACTGTTGCAGTATGGCAGCTCTTTAACACTTAAGTCATTATAACCAAATTCTTTTGAACGGCAAAATGTGAAATTAGCATTGCGTATTTTTAATAACATGAGAGTTGTTGCAATGCAACAACTAGGTGCAACGAAAGAAATTGAAAACTGAGAGAGTACTGCCACATTTGCAAAAATAATAAGTCAGTGGTTTAATGTTGTTAATGTTAAAACGTTGCTTAAGGGTAAAAGGCTAAGGAATGTTTACCAAGAACCGATTACTCTCAATTCAAAACATATTCATGACTTTTTCAGAAACTTTCTCTCATGGTTGTGTTCATGGGAAGATTGCAATGGAGGAAGGAAATTGACCAGAGAAACGCACTTTGCTCTCAAACATACTACTGCAGCCTTGATTGATTTTAGTGAATACTGGCTGTGTGAGAAAAAGAGAACATATTTACTCCTTGGGAAAATACAGACAGACAGTTTGGAGGAAAGGTTTGGGAAATACCGCCAACTTAATGGAGGAAATTACCATGTATCACTAAGGCAGGTAGCTAAAACAGAAGGAAAATTAAGAGCCCATAGTATGTTTTCTCTTGTATTAAAGTCCAAAGTGTTTGGCGATGTTGTTGTAAGTCCTGTTGATGTTGATGCTGCTGGTTGTAGAATCCCAGACTTTCAAGATATCGATAACCCAGAGCTATTAAATGTAGTAGTTGATGATAATGATGTTGATGAAATAGAGGAAAACACTTGGCCATTACTGCATTGTATATCAGGTTATTGCTCACAACAAGTGCTTCAAAAAGTAAATTGTCCATATTGTAAAGAGTTTGTAACATCCGAAGAAGCAAGACGAGCAGATGATTTGATAGTGGCAAATGATAGGGGAGGTTTAACATACCCAAGCAGTGATGTAGTCACATGTGTTTCCTATGTGTACTTAACACCACAAAAAATTCTTAAAGAAAAGGAAAGTTCGTTCCTGCAACAAGTAAATCAAAGACATGTGCTTGTGAAAGAAGCAGCCATTAATGTGCCAAAAGACTTATTTCTTGGTTTCCATTGTTTAAAAAGTTAAACTCTTGAATCCACCATATATTGTACATTGACTTGCAGTGCAAATATTTTATCAAACAACTTTGTAAAACGAATAAATGATGTGAGTGTGACAAAAAATGTGTTTATAAAAGAATGAAAAAGTCTTGACATCTGGCTCCTTGTCACAAAAAATTGGGAAATAAAGGTTTTCTGGAAATTTGTTGTTTCTCTCAGTACTTGTCATTTTGTGGATCTCCCTTGTGTGTGTGTGTGTGTGTAACTACAGTTTTTACAAACAAAATTTACTTATTAAAGTGAAGCTTGTTAAGTATCATATGTCCCATTTTCATTAGTTATTGAATGAAAAAAGTTCGATACATGGTTTACATTATTTGTGGTGAATTTTTAAGTTCCTAGTGCAATTTTATTCATAGTCAAGGAAAATCATTTTACTTATGTAGTCTAAACTATCATGTGGAGGGTTACCTAATTATAAAATCGAATCTGCAGCAAGGCAATGATGTAAGTGCTTAAAATTTTACGTCGCCTAAAAAGTAGATAGTGGTGACTGAAAAAATAGGATAAATGGTTTATATTATTTGTAGACGAATTTCGATGGTCCTAGTGTATTGTTTTCGTATTCAAGAAAAATCATTATTCTTTAGGTAGACGAAATATTGTGTTGGTTACCTAATTGTAAGATCTAATCAGCAACAAGGTGACGCTATAAGTGCTTAAAATTCTGAAAAATAGGTAGTGGTGACTATATAAACTGCCTTTGAAGACACAGGATCCAACATTTATATAAATCTTTTTCACTCGATCGTGTTAAGCCACCATGTTTTCATTTACGAACTAGGCGATACAGTATGCAGTACTCCCTTAATTGTAGGTTTCATTGTTTTCGTTACTTCTATCGTTAGGTAAATAGTGAATGTGCATTCCCTTGCGCTACTTCAGTGCTAGTTTCTGAACTTAGCCGCAGAGCCGTGACGTCACAGCAGGCGTTGTGAGGCTTTGTTTCTAGGTGGCGTTGGTTGCGCCCCCTCTGGCTTGGATGCATGCACTAATTCGGCGGGCAAGTATGTCTTTAAGACCGTTGCATCCTTCTCTGAAGCAAACTAGCCCATAACAGCTATAAGTGGTCCTTGATATCCTACATACTGACATTGGGACGAAGATGACGTCCGAGCTAGTCCCACGCACGTTCTGTCAGGGCAGATCTTTGGATTTTGATGGACACGGTAGTATTTCAGCATCACATAGACAGTTCACAGAGAGACGTGGCATGTGCTGAGGATTATCCACTTGAAAAATCGCACGCTGATACTGTCACATGAGAAAACATGAGAACGCAGAATGTCCGTGAGGTAACGTTGTGCCGCTGGAGTTCCGTTAATCACTACCAGCCGGGGTAACACCACTGTGGACCTCCAAAACATTGGAAGAAAGGGACATCTCCCAAGCCTGCCGCCATTCCCGTCTACCATGGTCATCCGGGGTTCTGCAGAATCGCGACCCCAGCTCTAATATTTTACACAGTTGAGGATGATGTACGTGTGCGGAGCTATGTTGACATCCGACCATGTAGTAGTCGTAGTAATAGTAGTATTAGTAGCTTTATTCATCCGTAAATCTCTTCTTACAAGGATCTAGGACATGTCAAAGTATTAACAAGTTTAGACCAATATAAAATAAGCTAATTCATACACACATACATTTACAGACTTCTAGTTAGAGACAATCATTAGATTTACTCCTTGTATACAATACTTTTTTTACAAATAACTTATTAAATAATGTAATGTCACACTGGCGAAGAGTTCTCGGGCTTCCAGTCGGGTGGCGGTGTCTTCAAACTGCGACGTTTCGACGAGTGACATACTCATCATCTTCTGGCGAAGTGCCGAGACTTTGCCGATGCCGGTCCCTTTATACCTGCGGTGTGCCCCCCACCACCTGGCCGCGGGAGGCTGGGTCCAGAGGAGCCGGCGGGCGGGGTGGAGGGGGAAGCGGGTGCGCCGTTCGTGTCTCCGTCAGAGCATTCTGATCGCGTCTCGTGAGCTGGACGGTTCTTGTTGCGTTCCTGGCGTATTGCGGCCAATGTTGGATTCCAGGCCGCGCTAAGTTGATAGCCTTCGTCCCTGTTCACAAGATTCTCGTCGACCCGTATTTCTATTGATTCTTTAATGACGCTATCCCAATAGCTCCCGGCTCGGCACAGCACTCTGGTGTTTTCGAAATCAAAGGTGTGGTTTTCTTTGATGCTATGTTCAGCTATAGCAGATTTCTCTATCTGTCCAAGTCGAACATGCCTGATGTGTTCCTCGCACCTTTTAGAGATGCAGCGCTGCGTTTGACCAATGTACTGCACACCACATTCGCAGGCAATGCTGTATATACCAGGTGTGTTTAGTTTGAGTGGGTCTTTAGCTGAGCCCAGCAGCTCTTTCGTCTTCGGCGGTGGTCGGAAGACGGTATTTATGTTTGATTTTCTTAATAGCCTCCCGATTTTGGCTGATGTGGGCCCCAAATATGGAAGAAAGGCGAGTCTCTTGTTAACTTCCTCTTCCTGAAATTTGTCAGCCTGTCTCCTCTTGAAGGCCCTGCCAATCTGTGTTTCACTGTACCCGTTTTTCCGAAATACCTCTCTTAGGTGTTGTAATTCGTCTGAGAGGCTTTCTTTGTCACAAATGATATGCGCCCTATGTACCAAGGTGGTCAGTACTGACTGGCGTTGCGCCGGATGGTGGCAGCTGGTTGCATGGAGGTACAGGTCTGTGTGCGTCTTTTTTCTATATACTGAATGGCCCAGCGTGCCATCCGCTCTCTTCCTGATCAGTATGTCCAGGAATGGAATACAGCCATTCTCTTCTACTTCCATCTTGAAGGTAATATTCTTATGTATGCCGTTTAGGTGGTCCATAAACTCCTCCAGTGCCTGCCTGCCATGCTGCCAAATCACGAAAGTGTCGTCCACATAGCGGAAGAAGTGCCTGGGTTTACGGTGAGCAGTTTGTAGTGCCACCTCCTCAAAGTGCTCCATATAAAGATTCGCGATACCTGGAGCAAGGGGAGATCCCATGGCCACTCCATCCACTTGTTCATAATGCTCTCCATTGCACTTGGAGTAGGTGGTCGTAAGTGCATATTCAAAGAGCTTCACTGTTTCAGGCTCGAAGTGCTGATTAAGGAGCGCCAAGGCGTCTTGTAGCGGTTCTTTCGTGAACAAGGAGGTGACGTCGAAGCTCACGAGTAGGTCATCACTCTGTATTTGGATGTCCTTCAGTATTCTAACGAAATCTGCGGAGTTTTTCACGTGATGACTGCAGTGTCCCACCAGTGGTTTCAATAGTGTCGCCAGGTATTTAGCCAGTCCATAACTGTGCGAGTTGATAGTGTCCAGAATCGGCCGTAGAGGCACCCCATCTTTGTGAATCTTGGGCATTCAATACAGGCGCGGTGTCGTTGGCGCTCTAGGATACAGCCGTTTCTGCACTGCCTCTGGTAGATCTGAGTCCTTCAGTAGCGCCACGGTTTTCCTGGTCATCGTCGATGTAGGGTCCTTGTTGAGTTTCCTGTAGGCTGGGTTGGTAGTCGACTGTGCGAATCAGCACCGTCGCATTTCCCTTGTCTGCTGGGAGGACCATGATATCAGCATCATCCCTCAGTGCGCGGATAGCCTCTCGCTCCGGCGCAGTAATGTTGGCTTTAGGGAGTCGTGACTTGTCGATGATCCTGCAGGTCTCCCTTCTGATCTGCTCAGCTTCCTCCTTGCGTAGGCCCCGGATTGCTTCCTCTACGCTGCTGATGATGTCCCGTTTCGGTATGGTCCTTGGTACAGGTGCAAAGTTCAACCCTTTCGTGAGGACAGAAGTTGTGGCTGCATCTAGCACCTTATCTGTCAAATTTACAATAGCTCTGGTGCTATTTGTCCCCTTCTGGGTCGACTGAGCCCCAGAGAGTCTGCCGAATTTGTCGACCTGTTTTGCGGCAACATGTCGTTTCTGCACCTCACTGTCGGCGTGAGAGCTGCAGTCAACCCACTCCCAAGTGTGTGCCGGTATTGCTTCTGCCATTTTCAGGTGACATGCGATCAGGATGCGTGCATTCTTGTCCAGTTATTGCCGTGTGTAGTGAATGCGTTCCCTGACAATGGCAAGACCCAGCCTACAGGAAACTCAACAAGGATCCTACATCGACGATGACCAGGAAAACCGTGGCGCTACTGAAGGACTCAGATCTACCAGAGGCAGTGCAGAAACGGCTGTATCCTAGAGCGCCAACGACACCGCGCCTGTATTGAATGCCCAAGATTCACAAAGATGGGGTGCCTCTACGGCCGATTCTGGACACTATCAACTCGCACAGTTATGGACTGGCTAAATACCTGGCGACACTATTGAAACCACTGGTGGGACACTGCAGTCATCACGTGAAAAACTCAGCAGATTTCGTTAGAATACTGAAGGATATCCAAATACAGAGTGATGACCTACTCGTGAGCTTCGACGTCACCTCCTTGTTCACGAAAGTACCGCTACAAGACGCCTTGGCGCTCCTTAATCAGCACTTCGAGCCTGAAACAGTGAAGCTCTATGAATATGCACTTATGACCACCTACTTCAAGTGCAATGGAGAGCATTATGAACAAGTGGATGGAGTGGCCATGGGATCTCCCCTTGCTCCAGGTATCGCGAATCTTTATATGGAGCACTTTGAGGAGGTGGCACTACAAACTGCTCACCGTAAACCCAGGCACTTCTTCCGCTATGTGGACGACACTTTCGTGATTTGGCAGCATGGCAGGCAGGCACTGGAGGAGTTTATGGACCACCTAAACGGCATACATAAGAATATTACGTTCAAGATGGAAGTAGAAGAGAATGGCTGTATTCCATTCCTGGACATACTGATCAGGAAGAAAGCGGATGGCACGCTGGGCCATTCAGTATATAGAAAAAGGACGCACACAGACCTGTACCTCCTTGCAACCAGCTGCCACCATCCGGCGCAACGCCAGTCAGTACTGACCACCTTGGTACATAGGGCGCATATCATTTGTGACAAAGAAAGCCTCTCAGACGAATTACAACACCTAAGAGAGGTATTTCGGAAAAACGGGTACAGTGAAACACAGATTGGCAGGGCCTTCAAGAGGAGACAGGCTGACAAATTTCAGGAAGAGGAAGTTAACAAGAGACTCGCCTTTCTTCCATATTTGGGGCCCACATCAGCCAAAATCGGGAGGCTATTAAGAAAATCAAACATAAATACCGTCTTCCGACCACCGCCGAAGACGAAAGAGCTGCTGGGCTCAGCTAAAGACCCACTCAAACTAAACACACCTGGTATATACAGCATTGCCTGCGAATGTGGTGTGCAGTACATTGGTCAAACGCAGCGCTACATCTCTAAAAGGTGCGAGGAACACATCAGGCATGTTCGACTTGGACAGATAGAGAAATCTGCTATGGCTGAACATAGCATCAAAGAAAACCACACCTTTGATTTCGAAAACACCAGAGTGCTGTGCCGAGCCGGGAGCTATTGGGATAGCGTCATTAAAGAATCAATAGAAATACGGGTCGACGAGAATCTTGTGAACAGGGACGAAGGCTATCAACTGAGCGCGGCCTGGAATCCAACATTGGCCGCAATACGCCAGGAACGCAACAAGAACCGTCCAGCTCACGAGACGCGGTCAGAATGCTCTGACGGAGACACGAACGGCGCACCCGCTTCCCCCTCCACCCCGCCCGCCGGCTCCTCTGGACCCAGCCTCCCGCGGCCAGGTGGTGGGGGGCACACCGCAGGTATAAAGGGACCGGCATCCGCAAAGTCTCGGCACTTCGCCAGAAGATGATGAGTATATCACTCGTCGAAACGTCGCAGTTTGAAGACACCGCCACCCGGCTGGAAGCCCGAGAACTCTTCGCCAGCTGTATACGCCGGGAAAGCATACATTCACATTAATGTCACGCTGTTCACTCATATCTCACTATCAGTCATTGCACACACTATCACACTATACACACAGTGTTTCATAACAGTTCATCACTACACACACAAACTGGTGATCTCTGGGCCATTTTGTGTCTTCTGGATGCTTCGAAGTTTGACAGGTAGTTTAAATGGAACATGAGAAAAGAATGGGCTGCATCAAATGCTGACCACCTACAACTAATCAGAACTAATCTTCGACCGTCGTTGGGAACATCATGGATTAAACTTGGGAAGAAGGACCTGGGCGTCACTGAATCGAGTTTAAGTTGACAATGGAATATGTACCCTTCAAATTCAACACATGGGGTAAAATGTGCAGCTCTTGGTGCGGCCGGGACGACCGGGACAGATACTCATTTACATACTTGGCCTATATACTCCGTAAGGCCCTTTATAGTTCATGACGGAGAGTACCAATAATACTGATTTTCTACTCTATTCCAATCGCATATTGAGCGCTGTCGTTTTTTTAATTTTGTTTTCCCTTAAGGCTCAAAAACAACTGAGATCATAAACATCTATGTCATAACCTTAGAACACAAATAAGTAAAAGAACCTAAAAGCGACTATACGGTAAGCCCAATCAGCAGAAAGAAAGAGCTAAAAGCAACGACTTCCCCTTGGAGAAAAGTTCACAAAAGAGATAGCAGAAGTCCCTAACTGAAGATTAAATGTCCTTCACCATATTGCTACGTCGGATAAAAAGTAAAAGCCATCGACAGTTTGCGCGTCGTTCGCTAAAACGGCCGATAACTCAGACGGCAAACACACTGAATCATAAGTGATTGAAAAAAGAGCGCTGGGTTAGGAAATGGTGATATGGCCACAAAGTGGTGGACAATCACCACTTAACAAATGGCGATGGCTAAAAAGACAGTGTCCAAAGCGCCGACAGACGGCAAGATGGAGATCATGAGAAGGAACTGAAGAGCTAGCGGGCCGAGGTAGGAAGACCGCAACTTTGGCAGCAGCGTAAGCAGCCTCATTTACCGTCAGGCTGACTTGACCAGGAACCCACATGAACATCGCGGTGGCTCCCTCAGCAGCAAGTTAGTGGAAGCTTTCTTGGACCTGTTGCACTAAGGGATGGACTGTGTACAGTTCATTGAGCCTCTGCAGGGCACTGAGAATATTGGAGCATATGACAATTAAAAAGCCTGTGTCGCCCAATGTCCCGGTTGACTTGATAGATGTTGAAGTGCGCTGCTGCAAAAATCGAGCAGTGTTCAAGACGCCGACACTGAATGTGGTCAGTGCCAATGACGAAAGGACACCCATCACCACGGTCGGTCTTAGAGCCATCGATGTACACTAAGGAGCTATCGCTAAGTTGCATGTGAAGGTCGAGAAACTTACAGCGGTAGATCGAATCCGGACTAGTGTCCTTGGGAAGTGAGTGAAGATGAACATGGGCCGCTGCACAAAGCCAAGGCAGTGAAGGGTTCACAACCATTTGGAACGCGGCAGGTAGACTGAAGTTAAGCTGCTGGAGGAGTAGTCGAAAGCAAACCCCAGGAGGTTAGGTGGTCAAGGGAGTCATTGAAAAAGGGAGCATGGGACAGGTGGCTAAGCATGTATATCCGCAGAGGTGGACATAATACTAGAATGACAGTGGTAGTTCGGCAGCTTCTGCATAGAACTCTCAATCGGACCAGTGGAAAAGGTGACAGTTGCCAAACGGATTCCATCTGCGTGCAAACACAGCTTTCTACGGCTGACTGGAGGCTATACTTCTCCCTGGAGACGCTCGCAGAACAACATTTCCCCAGTTGTGATGGCCAGGTGGAGCACCTTATAATCGTTATCATTATCGCCGCTGAACGTTACAGACCTGGCTGTTCTTCTTTACCGCGTCGTGTCCCCGTTCCCTGGTGGACTGAGGCATGCCACGACGCGATTCGTGCATGAAGATGTGCTTTCCGCATTTTTAACCGTCATCCTACGCTGGCGAACTGTATTCGTTACATACAGTTGCATGCGCAATGTCGTCACGTTCTTCGGGATACAAAAAAGGTAGTTGGACTTCCATTATGAGTTCTTTCAACGGTTTCACTCCCTCGTCCGTCATGTGAGGCAGCCTCCGTTGGCTTTCTGGGACGAAGGTTCATTCCCCAGTTTCTGATCTGACTCTAGCAGATGATGTCCTTGTGGATCCTATTGCTGTCTCCAACACCTTGGATTGCTGTTTTTGCGAAGATTTCAAGTTCCACCCATTATCATCCCTCATTCCTCCCTAGGAAACGAGTAGAGGAGGCTCAGGTGATATCCTTCTCCTCTCAGAATCGTGAATGTTACAGTTTCGCCTTTACTATGAGAGAGCTTGACCATGCTCACACCTCATCCTGATCTTCCACCCCAGGGCCAGATGTTGTTAACTTTCAGATGTTACAGCACCTCGCCCTTGTGGCCAAGCACTTTCTCCTTCATATGTACAATAGCATTTGCGCATGTGGCACATTTCCCAGACGCTGGTGTGAAGCCACTGTCATACCCATACCTGAGCCTGGTATGGACAAGCACCTTCCTTCTAGCTACTGCCCCATTTCCCTCACCAGCTGTGCTGCAGCGTTATGGAACGTATGATTCGTAGCTGGTTGGTATGGTGGGTTGAGTCTCAGTGTCCTTAACCACTGCACAATGTGGACGTCGTGTGTGCCATTCTGCAGGTGACCATCTCATCATTTTGTCAACGCATTTCATATCAGACAGTGGCCGTGTTTCTTGATTCACAGAGAGCCTATGACACGTGCTGGAGGGCTGGTATCCTTACAATCTATACACGTTAGGCTTCCAAGGCCGCCTCTCCTATACCTTCTGAGATTTTTAAAAGACTGAGTATTCAAGGCGTGTGTGAGTTCAGCCTTCTCGGACATCGTCAACCATGAGAATCAGGTGCCTCAATACTCTGTCCTGAGCGTCGTCCCCTTTGCTGTAGCTATTAACCCTGATCTGCCCTGTCCCACCAGGCACCTCCATCTCCCTTTTCGTCGATTACTTTGCGGTCTATTGCAGTTCTTCACGGACTTGTCTCCTTGAGCAGTGTCTTCATCGATGTCTCGATCGCCTTCCCTCGTGGAGCATCGATAATGGCTTTCGCATTTCCACTGACAAAACCGTTTGTATGAATTTCTTGGAGCTCAGTGGATTCTTACACCGCCTTTACATCTTGGGCCTGTTACTCTTCAGTCCACTGAAACTACGAAATTCCTGGGGTTCATGCTTGGCAGGAAACTTCCTTGGTCCTTCCACATGGCTTATCTGGCTGCGCACTGTACCTGGTCCCTCAATGTCCATTGTGTCCTAAGCGGTACTTCTTGCGGAGCAGATCGGATCACTCTCCTCCGTATATACTGGTCCCTTGTCCGTTCGAAACCAGACTATCGGTGTTTCGTTTAGTCATCTGCACGTCTGCCCATCCTATGCCATCTTAACACAATCCATGGGGTAAGAGTCAGCAAGTGGCTGGCGTACAGGAAATGGTCGCTCGAGTACATGTCAGACAGATCAGACCACTTGAGACGATGGGCAAGCTGGGCAATGCAGAACGAGAGGCCCAGATGGGAACATGGATACTCCATTGTTGACAAGATTGGATTGATTGAGAAGATCAGCCAAGCGCGAACTTCTTGGACAGATTCTTTAACAGATCCACAGGGATTGGTGGGCATTTAAGTCTTCGAGCAGCAAAAAGGGGTGAGGGAGCTGACCAGTAAGCTGGAGTAAGTCGTGCCTGGTGACAGTGATTGACGAAGGGATGTAGACATTACAGAGAGAAAAGGTGAAACGAGGAAAGAAAATGTGGACTGCAACAGCTTGTAGCTGGGGGTTCATTGAGATGGTTTGGCTATCGAAGTTATTCTGAATGAGCAGAATGACTCCTCCATGTCACGGAATGCCGTTGTCGGGTGCGGGGGGAGGGGGGGCGTGTGGGGGGGAGGAGGGAATGGTCAAAGCATACAGGAAGAAAATGCGAGAGGACAAATCAATAGCAAGGTCTCAACTTCACTTCTTGGTGGAAGAAAACAACTGGACACGCCGGTTCCCAAAGCATCCGAACTCCTCATTGTTGGAAATAATTCCTCATTGTTGGAACTAATGCCACACACGTTCCATTGGGGAAGGGACATAATGGGAATGGGGAGGAGGAAACAAACGAAAGACAGTCACCTCCGCAGCTGCCGAGTGCTAGCCTTCGAAGACTCACTGCTACAGGGTGCAAGGGCTGGAGGACCCTGTTCCATGAAATCTTTGGAAGCTTCGGCATTCTCACTGAGTCAGCCTGCGGAATCCACGCCAGAAAAATGATAGGCGGTGCATACTGGCGAAATGGAGACCATACGAGTGAAGGTAACACACCGTTGAAGAGGATCTCTGGGTTCGAGAAGGAGAAACCTTTATTCTCTTTCTTAGAGCCTTTACAGTCAGCAGCCAAAGACCCAAACATTTGTTGGTTGGGGCATAAAAAGTCTACACAGGAGTATTTCTTTTCTCCTTTCTTGCCTACCGGTTGTGCAGCAGGTCATTTCGCCTACGGGGCGAAGAGTTAGTGGCTTGTTGCGCAGCTTTAGGAGAAGGAGATGAGGATGCTACCGTACTAATGGGGAAATTCAAAACTACAGTGCTGAATTGGAGGTCGCAAGTCTATGTAACCATGTCCTTAGTGGAGCAAGGCATAGCAAGAATGGTAATATCGGTGCCGGATGGTAAATACCCGATTTCGACCACCCAAAAATTTGGGAGCGACATGGTAAAATATTTTTTTGTTTACTCCAATCTCCTGAATGGCCTGCTTCTCGAGATACACGGAACAGTCCCGAGATGAGACAACGTGGTCACCATTACTGTTGATACAGCCGGGAGAAGAAGGCAGGCAATACCCTTCTGAGCGTCTCTACTACAAGTAACACATTTGGCCATGTTTTGACAGGACACACAGGTGTGGTTATAACGTTGACACCAGTAGCAAAACGCCCGGTTCGGAACGTACAGTCGGACCATGATGACTTCATATCCTGCCTTAATCTTCGATGGAGGCTCTACACAATCAAATCTGAGAAAAAGAGTGCATGTAAGCATTAAGTTTGCATCGACTTTTTGCATCTTCAGGTGGACTGCATTGACACACTGATCAGAGAGATAACGTCGGATTTCCCCCTCAAGCAGATGAATAAAGAATTCACCACGTAAAGAATTCAGTGTACCATGGGCTTCGACACGAACAGGATATCTGTGAAGGAGCAAAGTTGCAAGCAATTGCTGGGCTTGAAATTCCCAATAAGTCTCCAGAAGCAAAGTCTCATTACGTAAAAGAGGGCAGGACTTCACAGGACCTGCAGGTGCATCAACACCTTTCTGAATAATAAGTGGATTAACTGTAGCAAAAGACTGACCTCCTTCGGTACGTGACACCACGAGAAACCGAGGTGCAGCTGGGAGAGTCGCTGAATCTTTAGCCTCATTCCATTTACGCTTATTAGACGCAGAGTGAGATGAATATCCTAAATTTCAACTGAATGAGTTTGGTTGTGTCAGTCAGGCCAACAACTGATACATGAGCTACCATCAGTGAGAGTACTTCTAGCCCACAGCTTTACTTTCTGCACTTAAGTTTTTCGTGCCTTTTGGCACCATATTGTATGACTAGTTACGATTAATAATAAGGCGTATGATTTGGGAATGGGCGTTTCAGCACGAAACCGGTCGCCACTACAGCAAAAAAATTCTATATTAATGTAACCGAGATTGATGAAATAAGAAAAATCAAACTTCCTCAGTACTGAACGTGGCAGAATGCCTCGATCAGCAAGATTTCAAGTTTAATTAAAGAACCAGTCCCTTCAGGATTGCTGACCGATTTTTATAGACATCATTATTCCTTTTCAAAAGTAAATACTCATAGTGAATTTTGTACTGGTTCCTGACCCAGTAAATCTTGGCACTGTGATTTTGTGGAAAACACTGAGTCATTCAATCAATAAATAAGGTAAGCAGTGAAGTGCATAAAAAGTGAATGTTTTGTTGTAGAACGACCCACAAAATCCACTACAACTCCCTGGATAAAAACGATAAACGTTGAACAGTTGAACAGCTTTTACACACGGTTAACTTTTATTGGAGTTAGATTTAGTAAAAGCAATTGTTAAAAGTGCCGAAGTGTGAATTTAATAGTCTTTTCGAGTGTATAGCTTACGCTACAATAACAGCTGAAGATTGTATTAAATACAAGCTACTTAGTAAATGCAACTAGTCTCTCATGAAATAGTGGATAATAGATCACAAAATGCAACAAAAAATTAAAAAGAATCAAGTTCGCTACACTCTCAGTTACGGAGGCAGGGATTGATATCGTCGTGACTCGGAACTGTTGAAGTTCGAAGAGCCAAATAATACGGTCCTACAAGAGCTTCGGTATTATGCGTCTGTATGCAAATGTAGTCGAACTAAATCAGGTGATGCTGAGGGAGTTAGATTAGGAAATGAGACACTTAAAGTAGTAGATGAGTTTTGTTATTAGAGGAGAAAAATAACTGTTTATGGTCAAAGTAGAGAGGATATAAAATGAATACTGGCAATGGCAAGGAAAGCGTTTTTGGAGAAGAGAAATTTGTTAACATCGAGTATAGATTTAAGTGTCAGGAAGTCGTTTCTGAAAGTATTTGTATGGAGTGTAGCCATGTATCGAAGTGAAACATGGACGATCAATAGTTTAGACAAGAGGAGAATAGAAGCTTTCGAAATGTGGTGCTACAAAAGAAAGCTTGAAATTATATGGGTAGATAACGTAACTATTTAGGAGGTACTGAACAGAATTGGGGAGAAGAGGAATTTGTGGCACAACTTGACTATAAGAAGGGATCGGTTGGTACGACACCTTCTGAGGCATCAAGGGATCACCAGTTTAGTATTGGAGGGAAGTGTGGAGAGTAAAAATCGTAGAGAGGGACCGAGGGATGAATACACTAAGCGGATTCAGAAAGTTGTAGTTGGAGTAGTTCTTTGGAGATGAAGACGTTTGCACAGGATAGAGTAGCATGGAGAGTTGCATCAAACCAGTCTCTGGACTGAAGACCACAACAAAAACAACTAGCAAACAACTTCAGAACTTATTTCGGATGGAGGGATAGGTTAACTTGACTAATGCAGATCTCTTCCTCGGATTGACAATTGACAAATGAGCAACTAGATTCAGTTGGGTTTACTATATTTATGTTCACATTCGGGACAAGCAACTTTTATCACGTAAGCACTCCGTCAGCCGTGCTTAAGAAACTCAAGTAGTAAAGTATGCCGCATATTTTTCCAGTTCTCTGTTAGTGGTTGGTCTTGAGTAAGTGTTACAGCAATACAATAGGGTTTTATATGGCGTGTCCGACGGAGAGAGAACGTTAGAACAATAATGTTTGAAAATAAAATGCGAAACTTGATGTGAACCAACAGAACGTGAGAACAGATTTATTCCAGAAATACTGTTCTGTGGAAGTAAGACATGGCGAGAGACAAGAGAAGGACAGAAACATCCGAAATGAGATTTTTACCACTGACAAAAGGAGCAAAGTTACGGGTTAAAATTGTAAGTGATGATGTCAGTAAACGACTTAATGTTAATGAAATGATTGATATAGTATACAACTACGAAAAGCAATGGGTCTCGCGCTTACAGCACATGACCCAGAATCGCCTGCCGTGTTAGTCACATTTCAGTAAACCAAAGAAACACGGAGGCAGGCATCAAGCAAGGTGGAGTAAGTAGTTTCCTTAGATTCGAAACGAGGTTTTTATACGAATTTCTTTGAACGAAGAAGAAGAAAGTGTATGCAACCTCCGAAAAAGAAATAATCCATAACATAGCGTTAACAGCTTTCTGCAGGAGACGAATGACGTAGTCATTGCCACGTATGCAACGTAAATTGGTACCCAAAGAACTCTCTACGTGATGTTGCCTAAAAAACTGGCTGTTATTTCTCTTTAGTCTCAGAGAACTCTTGCTGAAGTCTGACACAAATAGGTGCCGCCTACGATATCGCTTCCTGCTGTTGAATAAGATTCAGTAATTAGAGCTGACGTAGAGCGATGGCTTAAGGAAACAGCAGGCTGGAATTATTCATTGAAAGAGCCCGTGCACGAAAGGCGGACTTGCTGGTAAGCGTATCTTCACACGTTATAGAGCAGGCGGTAACAAGCCTCAGCTGTCAAGATCTTGATCGGATTATTCCACTTGTTTCCAGGAGAACGAGGCCAGGTATTTTGCTTCTATGACTACTCCAAGAAGAGACAAACCTCTGGTCCTCGCAGTGAGAGATTGTTCCGTGAAAATGCTCAAATTTTTTGATGCAATCTTCATTTAGATTAGTAAAATTTGTCCAACGTTTTTCTTTAAATTTTCTTCTATTGGAAGTTGGTTCTCGTTATTTTCAGTCCCCAGACTGGTTTGATGGAGCTCTTCATGGTAATATATCCTGCGCAAGTCTGTCCATCTCTGAAAGACTACAGTAACCTACATCCACTTCAAACTACTTTCTGTACTGTAGTTTTCATCTACAGGTTTTATTTCGCTCATCCTCACTCAGAAATCCCCTCTCCCTCCATCCACACACTGTTCCAGAAATTACCAAATGCTTTACTGTGTGTCCTATCAACCTATCCGTTCTGTTAGTGAAGGTGTGTCATTAAGCTATTTTATCCACAACTCGGTTCATTCAATTTTTCATTAGTAACTCGATCTTCCCATTCAATCTTCAGAATTCTTTTTTAAAATCACATTTGGAAAGGTTATGTTCTCTTCTTCTCTCTACTATTTATGATCAACGTTTCACTTTTATATAAAGCTGTTCTTCAGATAAACAGCTTCGGAAAAGCTTTCCTATCAATCAGATTTATTGTGGATGTCAACATATTTCTCTTTTCGGACTAGCTTTTCTTATTATTGCCTGTCGGCATTTTCATAACCAGTTTACTTCTGCCATAATCACATGTTTTGCTGCCCAGTTAGTGTACTTTTAGTGCCTGTTATTATACTTTTAGTGCCTCATTTTTTAATCTGATACCATCATCATTACATGAGTTAACTTGGCTGCAATCCATCGCCTACGTTTTATTTTTGTTGGTGATCATTTTGCATTTTACATCCATAAATTTCTGTAGGAGTGGCATTAGGTGGTATTTGGAAAGTGTCAAATGCATTGAATAAAGTATACATCCCAGTAACTCTTTTTTCTTTTAAATTCTTTATTTCCATAATAATAATAATTATACAAAGTAACCCACCACCTTAATGATTAGTGGGTCTTAATTTTCTTAGTGTTATTATAATAGCAGCTACTACATATTTACTTTACTACAGACAGAACTACATTTTTATTAATGAGCAGACTAGTTCTAGTGTTAGCATAATTTCTAATATCTATGAGTGATTAGTGTTGACTGCCTGAAGCGTTACATTTGTGCCAGTGTTAATATAAATCTACTTGGGTGCCTGGCTCATACAGCTAATCCCTAAGAGCATGCCCCTGGCACAGGGCAGGCAAGGAGTTAATTATCGCTGCAGGTTCCTAATCTACTATGCTATTCTATTTAACTAAAATCTTCTACCTATTCTACGTCATAGTCGGTGCGTTGTCTAGTTCATGAAGAAGATCACCCCAGTCCCCCTAGTCCTGCACGTAGCGGATTCCAACTGTTAAGTCGACCTAGCCACGAAAAGGCGGTACGGGATTGGAGTGCTGGACACGATCGGTGATTACTAACTAACTAGTCACGAAGGTCTCTCAGGAAAGTTGTTAATACTTTTTGAGATACCTCGTTGGCTAGCGTGTTCAGTCTCTGAAAGGTCTCTTCTTGTCTGAGTAGGTCATAGCTTGTTGTTACTTGGTAGTTGTCTTAGTGCGGCTGCTACATCATCGAAAAGGGGGCACTCATGAACCACATGGTCAGGAGTACCCTCTGATGCGCCACAGTCACATGCGGACGTTGCCCTTTTCCCAAACCGACATACGAGTAGATAAGCTGGATAGGGGCCATGACCAGTGAGGAAGTATAACAGTCCCCGAGTTGGCTCAAAGTATCTCATTCTCATTCTTTCCTTTACATTTGGTAGGAACTGAAAAGTTCTTCTACCAGTTTCATCTGTCTCCCATAACTCCTGCCATAGATCCTTACCCCTCCCCCATATCTCCCCCTTATCCCTAACAGGTTCTCCCATAATTTCCTCTACTTTTGTAATATTATCTTTCTTGGCCCAGTACCATGCGGCCTGCTCTCTTATCTTTATATCCAGGGGACAGAGCCCCTTTATGATTAACAGGGCTCCCTCCGGGGATGTTCTATACGCCCCTACAGATCTTGGTAGCATGTTCCTTTGTACTCTTCTCACCGTCATGGCGGGCACCACCCTCGTGAGCCTGTGAGCCCAGACTCCCGAGCCGTAACCCACTATTGACGTCAGTATACTGTTATGATATAATTTAATTAGATGAGGCGGAAGGTGAAATCTTTTATGTCCGATGGAAATGAGGTTATTTAATAGTTGTAATGCTTTCTGGGTTACGGTTTCAATGTGCTTTGCGAAGTTCCATCATTCGTCGATGATGATTCCTAAGTAACGTGTTTCTCGACTCCGAAGAACTGGCGTGCCCTCGATTCTCACGGTCGGGTTTCTAACTAGCTGTCCTTTGAGTAAGAGATAAGTCGACTTAGTTGGTGACATAGTCATCTTGGTGTTGCGGCACCATAGTTGTAATTTGTCTATTGCTCTCTCTATCTTGGGTTCTATGTCCTCGCGACTTAGGCCGCCGACCAACAGGAGGAGGTCATCAGCGTAGGCTATCACCTCTAGCACCTCTTCGCTCTGTTGCAAGCTGTCCAGAAGAGGCTCCATGTGGATGTCCCAGAATGATACAAGTTCCCTAAGTTGCTGTATTGCCAAAACATATTCCGTTGTCCAGCTGAAAAGTGATTTTGCACTTGCATACTGATCGCGGACTCTACTGAAAAATTTGGTTGTTCTGTTAGTCCAGATGACTTCTGTAGTGCTCGAAATCTATATGTTTCCCTTCGCAAGTCAACTAATTAAAAAAAAAATCCACCCGTAAATGCAATTTTGTGACGTCATATGCAAGGATGGTCTTGGAGAGTTGTATGGTGAAGTTTGATTTCAGTTATCTATATCTTAAGAATAGGAAATTGAGATGAATTCACATAAACTTTGAGCACCTTTGGATTGTTAGATGTTGAAAATAAAGTTTAAAAACATAAGAAAATAGTGCATACTTTTCAACAAAATGTAGATAACACGGTTACTTTAAAATGCGTATAAGTTGAAGTATTTCCCACATTTATATTATTACACAACGTTTACCAATTCAAGAAATTAGTCGCTCCTAACATACCTCTGAATCATGCGGAGCTGTCTCTGCTCCAGCAAATTGTTACGCGAGGTCAGGCCGAATGGACAATGACTCACACCTTAGAAACACAACTTGTTATACTACATTTCTTTTAGGGACAGTATACGACAAAAATCTTAGTATCCGAAATACTGTTAATGGAATTGTGAGAAAAGTTAAATAACAGGGATGTGTGTGTGTGTGTGTGTGTGTTGAAACGTCCCATTAGAAAAATTTATACATGACTGTGCTTAAACTGACACACAATATTTTTAGCGCAACGCAATCTGACTTTCAATAATCCCTACAAAAGAATGGCCCTGACTAACATTAACCTATACCTTTCATAAATCACTTACCTCACAAAAATCTTCGTTACTCGAACTACTGCAATACAGCGAGCACCACTACTGCCAGCTAAATAAAAGATTCACACTACGGAAGGCACTAACTACTGATAGGCATAGTTAGCAAATGAAAGATTTTAATAGAGAACAAACAATGTATTTACCTTAATAGTCATAATATATATAGCAGTTCATGACATCCACTCTTACAAATTTCAAAACTCCGCCATTTCTCTCCCCACATCCACCACTGCTGGCGGCTCACCTCCAACTGCGCAACGCTACGCACTGTTAACATCCAGCTGGCGCTGCCCAACACTACAATGGCAGACAACAATGCAAACTAGCCACAGACTGCACACAGCACAGCAAGTGATTTTCATACAGAGCGCTACGTAACGTTGCCAATAAGAAAACATAAACAGCCTACTTACATAGCCCCCATGCTCCCCACAAAAAATTTTACAAATTGTTTTGGGCAGTGCCCAATAATTATTTGGTAAAATTTTTCATAATTACAATAACAAAGAAATCAAATGCACACACTTATTGATACAATGTTGGTCAAAAGCTAAAATTTTCTCACAGTCCATAAAGACAGTCCTGATCATTCATCACAGTAAAATAGCAGTGTTTTCCTCAAAGTCTGAGCAGTAGAAGAAAATGCACACGGAAGTAGTGGATTTCCATGCAGTCTTGAAGAAGTAGTGTTGTCCTTCCAATGGAAAGACAGTGCTGACTCTCGACATGCAGACAGGTAATGGGCCACAACAGAGGAAACCCACAGCAGAGTCATTCGACGTTTTGAAGAATATTGGTAGGTAGGTCATCGCAGAGTAGACGCACTGTAGTCCTGGTAGAGAGTATGGTATTGGTGGGCCACCAGAGGTGCAGACCCACTGTAGTCCTTGTAGAAATAATGGTATTGGTGAGTCATCAAAGGTGTAGACCCACTATAGTCCTTGTAGAAATAATGGTATTGGTGGGTCATCAAAGATGCAGACCCACTGTAGTCTTTGTAGATATGTCTAGCAGCCATCCGTTGCGACAGTGCAGGTGCACAATCACCATCGAAGAGTCTTGCAGAGAATATAGCAAGTCCATAAACCACCACTTGTGCACTCACAAAGTTTTTTTCTAATTGTCCTTAGAACCAGCAATGCTGTTAACGAGTCTCTTGCTGAATTATTAACACACGTGCAAACACTGTCAGTCCCTACTTCTCACATATTGTCCATATACTATGATCAACAGAAACGTGTGCAGTGAAATGTAACTTACAAGTTACTTAATTTGATGGACTGGTGTCAATTACAATTTTATAACATAAGAATACAATAACAAAGGTACAAAATACATCATTAAAGAACATAACAATACAGATGACATTTGTAGTAATATGGGCTTTACAAAAGAATAGAAATAACATATACATCAATGTCACAGGAATTATGACATAAGTACATACATGAAAGATCAGAATATCTTTTGAAACATCAACTTCAAACATGAGCAACAAAACAGAACAGATAAATAATGTCTAAACAGCTTTACAAAGTAAATAACATATTATTAATGCCAATTGTATTTGAGGATAACAGTATTCCTCATCATAGTGAATGTAGCTTAGTATTAGAATAGAAATAATTCAATGAAACAGTATACAGAGACAGGAAGAAAACAAATACACAAGGGTACACAAACACATAGTAGGATAACACAAGGAAAGGACAGGGTTTGTTTTACTGCAGTATTTTGCAAACAAAACTTTCTTTACTTCTCAGAGATCTCCTTTCGTCCTTCATTATTTCCAAAAACTCCTATCTATACCTGCTTTCTGTACTTTTTTCATAAAACTTTTCAATGCATTTCTTCCAATCCATCGCAACTCATTCTCTTATATAGTCTACCCCTCTTAAGCTAACTTAAATCTACTGAGCTCAGATGCTAAACTAAGGGACGGGGCAATGCAGCAGCACAAAACAATTAATACAAACAGCAATGAAAAAAGTGGAAATTGTCAAAGCAAGCTGCAGTAAATCTAAATTACCAAGCAATGCAACATTACAACTAATATGAGCCAATGTGCAGCAACAAGAAAAATAAATCAGTAGTAAAACTAGATTAACAGAGTAATACAAAGTGAAATTTAATAGCACTATGCCTGGCGAACAGCAGCAGCAAATGTAATAACTTATATCTAAACATGACATAGCTCAAGCAGAAAAAATATTACACTAAAAATGGCCATGTCTAATACCTATGTCACATCTTAACACTAGAGTGATGGATCACGATAAGTTACTGTAGCAGAAAAGTTACCAAATCGTTTAAAAAATTATTTATGCAGTTCCTGTGAAGGGAAATGTCTATTTGTGCTCTCTTTTCTAAGAATGTCCATCATAAATGTATTTTTTCCTGGGTCTGTAGACAGAAAATAGTGATATTAGTACATCTATTAAATTTTATAATAACCAATGCTGCAGTGCAGCTAGAAACTAGATATTAAACGAAATGAGCAAATATATATAGCCTATATAGAGCAATGCATAAAACGTCATTCACTAGGCAAATGGCGTTTCGAAAGGCAAAAGAATCTCTCAACTAGAAAGACAATAAATGTAAAATGTTTCTCATCATTTCATTAGGCATTTCAGTAAATATCATAAATTAAGAGCTCCACAGTGTAATCATATGTTTTCAAGTTTGAGTGTGTCGTATTTGCGATGCTTTCTACAAAGAAATGTCAATAGCGAGGATAATGGCCTCCCCTTTTTTTTCTGTGCCTCTGAAAAGGCACACACTAATGGCTTTTTCTCCAGGCGTCTGACACAGCTGGCCACTCAAGACACATTACGTGAAGGTCACTTGGCTTTCTTACCGAAATATTTACAACACCAGTTTGCACTACAGTGACAGTCTCATATAAAATTTCACAGGTCTAGAATTTGCGTTACAAATGTGTAGAAACAACATCCTTTGAATATAACAGTGTTCAAAAAGTTTTCGTCGGCATTGTGATACATTTGCGCATTTACACACATTTCATACCTCTTAAAGTATGATTCTTGGTTTCCGACGTCCTTTTCCACAAATCAGAGTCCCTAACCACTACTCCTTATTCCTTACCTTATTACACATATACATATTCGTCGACACTTCTTCAATATTTCATCATAATAAATACATAGCATAATCAGATTCCTCATATAGCATCATCTCCCTGATCATAAACATACCTCAACAGCATAATACACATCGTCGTCGTAATAATATCATAATAGATTTATCACATCTCAGAATCATCGTAGCTTTCTGAATATTTTAAAACCTAAAAAATTTCTCTGCTCATTTCAAAAGTGTTATCTACCTCAAACGTACTTTAAAAATCATGATCCCATACCAAATATATCATTCAAAGCTCTCATAATATCACAATGGTTCCGAAAAAATATGCACAGTTCACAAAGTACAGACAAAATACAATTTCGTAAGTGTGAAGTTATCCAACTGTGTAATTACGCAAACATCTGTCACTGATGTAGTAAAAAAAATGTTTGTCTCTCTCAGTTAAATGATCAGATAGCTGTGTAATTTATGTGTTAGAGAAATATGGTACCGAAGTGTAAAGTTGTATAAGCAAATACCACATTAGCTAGGGCTCCTTGTGCTTGCCAAACACATGGTACACAAAGTAGGCGTGTACCCCCTGAGGATTAATGTAATTATACCCTCAGGTGTTACAGATTACAGCAATGGAATGAATGTATCACAGAAAACTTTTGTATTATTGAACTTCAAATATCTTTAAAAATAAATGTTTTAAGTACAAAATTAATCACTCAAATACGTGTACTGTAGCGCTAAACTGTGCATCTTGTTGTAAGATAATCTCTGTGGAAGCGTCGTAGTTATCGTCCTCCAAAAGCTATGTTCTGCAAAAGTCAATGTACTTACCTCATGATAAACAAAAGTGAAATGCTTTGCGTATAGATATCGTAGTTATTGCGTACCTTACCGTGATCAAGAAAGTACTATAATGTAAGGTATTGTTATGCTACGTAAAAGGCTGTCTCATTGTAGCTATACCACAAAAGTTACTACTAAAATATGTTTTACTTTCCAGAATAATTCAGAAAAGCTGTGCAGATATAAAACAGAAACACCGCAAAAGCAACATTGTAAGTTGTCACTCATTAGTAGCATCGTGATAAAATCGTGTAGCTGTCGCATAAACTAACCACTGTGTCATCTGGTATCTCACAGAAAGTACTTTAAATCCAGAATGTATTTTCAAATAAACCAAAATGTTGCATTAAAATCTCATTATCAGTACTGGTAAATGTTCTAAGTATGTGAGCCTTATAGACGTTACGTAATCGTGCAACTAACAAGCAAGAATGTACACACAATAACACTGTGTCATCTGTTCACTATAACAATGCACTCGTAATTTCTGTTTAAATAAGTTCTCTTGGTTCTTGACTGGATATTTAACTTCAGACATTGTTGCATGTTAACAGATTCTAAGTCTGACAAAGCGTACTGGTAATGTAAAGTGAAAAATTTTATAGCAAAGACTAAGTTAAAAAGCGGATTATCTCTAAATAAACGGTTTTACATATGAAATGTGGTGCAATCTTTTGCTCTTCCTAGAATGCAGAGTTTCAGTTTCAACGCAATTATCATGTGGTTACATCAGTAAGGAACTCTGGAATTTTTCTCAAGGTTAGCTTATTTTATTTTTCTCAAGCCCAGCCGGCGCACGTGGCTGCCTGCCGGTGCGAGTCATTGTCTGTTTCTTTGTTGGCGCACGTCGTTATTAGGATTAGGAGACCTAACTTCTACAAATTCACCTTGTCGAGAGTGCCCTGCTCTGTGTGAATCTCGCCAGTTCTGATGCAATTCAAGTCTGTCGTTACGATTATATCGTCTGTCGTCATGTCGGTAGTTCCTCTAGTTTCTTTCTTGTCAGTTAAGTGGTGGAGAATTTCTCCCTGAATTATCACTGCACGGTGGACCGTTGCGTCTGAAGTTATTCTGTCTCCCTTGAGAATAATTAGTTTGGTTCCCATATTGCCTGTTTCTATGGCTGTCTCTGTGATAGTCATTACTATGGAAATGCGATCTTTCTCTGTAATTGTTTTTACTCTGCCAATGGTTGTCATACGGGTGGTGCCTGTTTTGGTCACGATTTACGTTGTAAGAATAGCCTTGTCATGTCCAGTTATTATTTCTTTCATCGCGGAATTGCGACGGATGTGACCTGTAATTGTTGTGTTCCTGTTTTCGCGTTCCGCGATTGTCAGTGTTAATTTCTAATTCTTGTAAGAGTCCCTGAAAAGTTTCAATGTCGTCTTTGCAACGTCCTGCCAAAATAATGTGTCGTAAATGTTCAGGTAGTTTGATTAAGCAAATGCGGATGAGTTCTGAGGGGCTGTATGGGTTTAACAGGTACTGATTCTTGTGCAACATGTCTTCAAAATATTTCACAAGACTGGAAAATTCAGATTGTTCTAAATGTTTCATCATTATGATGCCATGTTTTACTCGGTCTTGTGTGGCTTGAGACCAATATGCTGAGAGGAAGGCATGGTAAAATTCTCCTTCACTGTGACAATCGTGAATGACCGATCGCATTCTTACAGCTGGTTCATTCTCCAAGTAGCCACACATAAATTCTAACCTGTGCTCCAATGACCAGTTGGGAGGAAAACAATGAGAGAATTGATGAACCCATGCTTGTGGATGAATGTCGTTGTCATAATTCTTAAATGTTTTGAATTTACGTGTAGTAATGATCAGCTTGTAGTCAAAATCATCGTGTCGGCGAGTAGCATATCGGTCATTGTTACGTCATGTCGGCGCTTCCATCTCAAAATTCGGTGCACCTTGCCAATTTCTTTCATAATTTCCGAAATGCCCTGTGTTATTTTTTTGTGACTTTTCCGTATTTTTATGTCCCTCTTCCCATATTGGAGCGCGGATGTCCTCTGAAATACGTAATTCTTGTATTACCTGTGTCAGCTGATCTTGTACTTCCCGGATTTCTCTTTGGTGTTGCGTATTAATTTGATTCTGATTTTGTTTGAATTTCCTAATTTGTTCGCACTCTTCTGAGTCATTAAAGACTATCGGTTATGTATCATTCAGATTATCATCTACCTTCGTAGATAAGTTAGTGAACTGATCTGAAAGTTCGGCTACTTTATCCGATAGTGAAATTATTTCCTCTGTGTGTTTTTCTGAACCAAGTTTCAGAGTGTCCATTTGTGTTGAAATCGCATCTACTGTGTCCTTTAAGTTTTCCTGAGTTTTTGCAAGTTGCATAACCGTATCGGTAGATGCAACTGAGTCAATTTTAGCTTGCAAGGTCTCATGATTTTCATGAACAATAATTTGCAGTTCTTTTATGGCTGCTTCGTGATTCTGTAATGCATTTTCATGCCGCGAAAAAATAGGTTGAAAATGCTCACAAATTTGTGTTTTTACGTCATTACAGGCTTTTTGACATTTCGATTCAATGTTATGTAACTCAGTAGTTAAATCTTCACGTGTTTGTTCAAGAGTTTGTTCCAATGAGTCTAACTTTTGAAGCTGTTGCTGTGTTTGTCTATGATTTTGTTCCATCGTGTCTAACTGTTGCTGTGTTTGTGTCTGGTGTTGTTCCATTGTGTCTAACTTTTGAAGATTTTGTTCCATTGTGTCTACCTTTTGAAGATTTTGTTCCATTGTGTCTAACTTTTGAAGATTTTGTTCCATTGTGTCTAACTGTTGCTGTGTTTGTCTCTGATTTTGTTTCATTTGCTGCATTAATTGCAATAATAATGTATTAGTGTCTGGAATCTGTTACACTATGCTTTTCGGCAGTGCATTTGCACCGGCAACATTTACATTTTGACGAGCAGAAAATGTGTCTTGACTTATTTGAGAAAACGGTGAGACCCAAAACCTGAGTCTACAGTATTTGCAATATTGTGTTCTGTCATTTCGGATTCCTGAGGCGAGCTGTTGCCGACCGATCGATCGATAATGCTTCCCTGTTCACTACTTGTTTCACTGCCTACACCATTATTTGCCGCCCGCTCCATTTCCCTATGCAATATTACCAAATTACTACTTTGAATGTCTTACTTCATTACACAGTGGTGCTGATAAGCTATTACTTCATTACACAGTGGTGCTGATAAGCTACGCTCGTCGTCACCGTTATTTCTCAGTTTACTTTGGAGCCTAGTGTTACGTTTTTCACACGCCATTATTGTCACAATATTTCACACGATAACACGGAAAAGCACAATTTGAAGAGCAAAAATAAGAGAACCCATTAACATAGCACTGAAAATAATATCTAGTTAATTGCAAGCGCAGCTGCGAAATACTTGGTGCAAATTTACATGCATGCCACACCTGTTTTACTGTACAACAATGAAAGCCTGCAACTACAAAGGAGATTTTCTCTACAATTACGCGCTAGCAATAAACACAAGCTACACTAATTACACAAACTACAAGAAAAAATCAGAAGATTACAGTGAGGTATCCTCGGCTAAGGGTCGACATATGAAACGTCCCCTTAGAAAAATTGTACATGACTGTGCTTAAACTGACACACAATATTTTTAGCGCAACGCAATCTGACTTTCAAAAATCCTTACAAAAGAATGGCCCTGACTAACATTAACCTATACCTTTCACAAATCACTTACCTCACAAAAATCTTCGTTACTCAAGCTACTGCAATACAGCGAGCGCCACTACTGCCAGCTAAATAAAAGATTCAAACTACGGAAGGCACTAACTACTGATAGGCATAGTTAGCAAATGAAAGATTTTAATAGAGAACAAACAATGTATTTACCTTAATAGTCATAATATATATAGCAGTTCATGACATCCAGTCTTACAAATTTCAAAACTCCGCCATTTTTCTCCCCACATCCACCACTGCTGGCGGCTCACCTCCAACTGCGCAACGCTACGCGCTGTTAACATCCAGCTGCCTCTGCCCAACACTACAATGGCAGACAACAAAGCAAACTAGCCACAGACTGCACACAGCACAGCCAGTGATTTTCATACAGAGCGCTACGTAACGTTGCCAATAATAAAACATAAACAGCCTACTTACAGTGTGTGTGTATGTACGCCCAAGAGCAGTTAGACAATGCAGTTATCACAGTTAGAGTTGGTTCCTGAAGGCACAGAAAATCACTGCACTCTGACACGGAAGAGCGGGAAGACACTCCATTAGAGCAGGTTATGTAATTTGCAGGACGTGGGATTCATGTTACACAGTTGTCTATCTACAATCTTAAACGTAGTGTGATTTAGCTGCCACTACCAATGTCGTTCTATGCAACACAAAGTTATTTCTGGCCTTCATAAACCATGCGCAATATTTTAATATTCTATCACTCGCTGCTGGCAAACTATTAGTCCTCCAGAAAAAATGGAAATAAAATTTAATGTAGTTCAATTTTGTACTGGAATACTTTTTCGCTAGAGGCCGTAGTTTTCGAGTTATTCAAGAAAAACGTACGAAACTGACCCTGAAACGCATCCCACCCCCACAGTCATCCCCCACCGGTCAGCATCCCTAGCCAGTTGTTCATGGCATTCCCTTCTAGTACCCTATAAAAATTTGCGAGTGCATGAATTGTTTCCCATATTCGACCTATTTTGGTGTTCACTGACTGACGTTATTTTGCCGCCGGCTTAGCCGAGCACTTACTCATTACACGATGACATTTGTGTAGATTTTACCTCACAATTTTGTGAATTTTAACAGCACAAAACAAATAATTATGTATTTGGATTCGTCAGGCCTTTTGACTACGAAACTACTGTGCTTGTATTTGGATCGATCTGTCAGTGTAACGTTTACAAAAGTCATTTTTTATTCATTACCCTCACGGGCACACTTAAATTAATAATGTTAATGAAATAGCCGAATATGCAGGTGGCTAACAGCCCAATCAATAGGGACAAAAGATCGTAGAATATCGGAAACAGTTTGTGGATCCGGGAATTTTTGTATAGTGATAGAAGGGTACGCCACGAGCGACGTAATAAAACCATGGCAGGTGAGAGATGAGTGAGGGGGTGAAGATATGTTTGAAGATCACTTTTGTATGTTTTTTTTGAATAACACGAAATCCATGGCATCCAGGGGAAACGTATCCCAATGCGGAATTTAACTGCTTTAAATTTCCTATGAAAACGTCGTGTATATTTTTTTCTGTTGTAGTTCGCTCGTAGCGAGCGAGGGAATACGAAAATCTCGCGCGTGGTGTTTGAAGGTGAATTATAACTTTGCGGGTTGCATGACACGACGTCGGTAGGAGCAGCTGAATCATCCTGCATGCCCTAGAAGTTAGGTAAACTTGTAAATATCCTACACACAGTGAGAGGCAAGTAGCGTTCCACCACACCTTTTGATGTGTTAAATTATAACATATTTTCATCCACACAAATAGATACAAAGGGCTAATCAAATAAAGATTAACGGGGTATCGTCACCATACGGAAATGCAAAATACGAGGGGCGTTCACCAAGTAATGCAACCCTTTTTTTCTGAGAACAGGTTGGTTTTATTCAGGATGCCAACACACCATATTACACTAATGGCCATTAAAATTGCTACACCAAGAAGAAATGCAGATGGTAAACGGGTATTCATTGGACAAATACACTCCTGGAAATGGAAAAAAGAACACATTGACACCGGTGTGTCAGACCCACCATACTTGCTCCGGACACTGCGAGAGGGCTGTACAAGCAATGATCACACGCACGGCACAGCGGACACACCAGGAACCGCGGTGTTGGCCGTCGAATGGCGCTAGCTGTGCAGCATTTGTGCACCGCCGCCGTCAGTGTCAGCCAGTTTGCCGTGGCATACGGAGCTCCATCGCAGTCTTTAACACTGGTAGCATGCCGCGACAGCGTGGACGTGAACCGTATGTGCAGTTGACGGACTTTGAGCGAGGGCGTATAGTGGGCATGCGGGAGGCCGGGTGGACGTACCGCCGAATTGCTCAACACGTGGGGCGTGAGGTCTCCACAGTACATCGATGTTGTCGCCAGTGGTCGGCGGAAGGTGCACGTGCCCGTCGACCTGGGACCGGACCGCAGCGACGCACGGATGCACGCCAAGACCGTAGGATCCTACGCAGTGCCGTAGGGGACCGCACCGCCACTTCCCAGCAAATTAGGGACACTGTTGCTCCTGGGGTATCGGCGAGGACCATTCGCAACCGTCTCCATGAAGCTGGGCTACGGTCCCGCACACCGTTAGGCCGTCTTCCGCTCACGCCCCAACATCGTGCAGCCCGCCTCCAGTGGTGTCGCGACAGGCGTGAATGGAGGGACGAATGGAGACGTGTCGTCTTCAGCGATGAGAGTCGCTTCTGCCTTGGTGCCAATGATGGTCGTATGCGTGTTTGGCGCCGTGCAGGTGAGCGCCACAATTAGGACTGCATACGACCGAGGCACACAGGGCCAACACCCGGCATCATGGTGTGGGGAGCGATCTCCTACACTGGCCGTACACCACTGGTGATCGTCGAGGAGACACTGCATAGTGCACGGTACATCCAAACCGTCATCGAACCCATCGTTCTACCATTCCTAGACCGGCAAGGGAACTTGCTGTTACAACAGGACAATGCACGTCCGCATGTATCCCGTGCCACCCAACGTGCTCTAGAAGGTGTAAGTCAACTACCCTGGCCAGCAAGATCTCCGGATCTGTCCCCCATTGAGCATGTTTGGGACTGGATGAAGCGTCGTCTCACGCGGTCTGCACGTCCAGCACGAACGCTGGTCCAACTGAGGCGCCAGGTGGAAATGGCATGGCAAGCCGTTCCACAGAACTACATCCAGCATCTCTACGATCGTCTCCATGGGAGAATAGCAGCCTGCATTGCTGCGAAAGGTGGATATACACTGTACTAGTGCCGACATTGTGCATGCTCTGTTGCCTGTGTCTATGTGCCTGTGGTTCTGTCAGTGTGATCATGTGATGTATCTGACCCCAGGAATGTGTCAATAAAGTTTCCCCTTCCTGGGACAATGAATTCACGGTGTTCTTATTTCAATTTCCAGGAGTGTATATTATACTAGAACTCACATGTGATTACATTTTCCCACCATTTGGGCCCATAGATCCTGAGAAATCAGTACCCAGAACAACCACCTCTGGCCGTAATAACGGCCTTGATACGCCTGGCCATTGAATCAGAGCTTGGATGGCGTGTACAGGTACAGCTGCCCATGCAGCTTCAACATGATACCACAGTTCATCAAGATTAATGACTGGCGTATAGTGACGAGCCAGTTGCTCGGCCACCATTGAACAGACGTTTTCAATTGGTGAGAGATCTGGAGACTGTGCTGGTCAGGGCAGCAGTCGAACATTTTTTGTATCCAGAAAGGCCCGTACAGGACCTGCAACATGCGGTCGTGCATTATCCTGCTCAAATGTAGGGTTTCGTAGGGATCGAATGAAGGGTAGAGCCACGGGTCGCAACACATCTGAAATGTAGCGTCCACTGTTCAAAGTGCCGTCAATGCGAACAACAGGTGACCGAGACATGTAACCAATGGCACCCCATACCATCACGCCGGGTGGTACGCCAGTATGGCGATGACGAATACACGCTTCAAATGGGCGTTCACCGCAATGTCGCCAAACACGAATGGGACCATCATGATGCTGTAAACAGAACCTGGATTCATCCGAAAAAATGACGTTTTGGCATTCGTGCAGCCCGGTTCGCCGTTCAGTACACCATCGCAGGCGCTCCTGTCTGTGATGCAGCGTCAAGGGTAACCGCAGCCATGGTCTCCGAGCTGATAGTCCATGCTGCTGCAAACGTCGTCGAACTGTTCGTGCAGATGGTTGTCGTCTTGCAAACGTCCCCATCTGTTGACTCAGGGATCGAAACGTGGCTGCACAATCCGTTACAGCCATGCGGATAAGATGCTTGTCATCTCGACTGCTAGTGATACGAGATGCCATTGGGATCCAGCACGGCGTTCCGTATTACCCTCCTGAACCCACCCTATTCTACTAACAGTCATTGGATCTCGACCAACGTGAGCAGCAATGTCGCGATATGATAAACCGCAATCGCAATAGGCTACTATCCGACCCTTATCAAAGTCGGAAACGTGATGGTACGCATTTCTCCTCCTTACACGAGGCAAATGGTTCAGATGGCTCTGAGCACTATGGGACTTAACATCTAGGGTCATCAGTCCTCTAGAACTTATGAGAGGTGGCATGAGCCCCCTCTCATATTTCTATCTTACGATTCTCCTCTCTAATTGCATGCGGTGCAAAGTTGCTATTCCTTCACACGTGGACTTCCCACGCAGCGTCTCTCGTCACCCGGGTGGTCCGGTGACAGGCGGGCTCTCCTGAGCTGGAGAGGGTTAAGCCGACGGGTGTGAGGAAGTCGAGTGAATGCTTTGCAGACGCCGACATTGTCAAAAGACACGCCCGGAGGGGTCTGAAGTAGCGGCTGGGCTAGAGGTTCTGTTACTTCGCAGAATCTTAGCGAAAACACTTTCTGGCGGGCTACCAGCGAGGCGTGGGAATGACTTGTGTACCCAGGCAGTTGTGGCGGGAAAATTCCCGCGCTTTCTGCAAAATAGTAACTGTGATTGGCTTGCTCAGGGCATAGCTCCGTGACGTAGCAAAATCAGCGCAGAAATTGGCGACAAGAATCTCCATTGGTGGAATTGTAGTGCTCCGGCAATGGAGTGGAATTTTCCGCCGGTTTTCGAGTTGCTGATTGGAACGTTTAACCACGGCCACTGTCGTGGGGACGGGAATGTTGTGTGTTCGGCCTGTACGGGTGCTCTGGGTAGTCGGCTCTCGCCTTTCGGTCGAGGACGTCGTAGCAACCAGCCATCGCCTACGGTACGCCAGATCGTGTTCTGGCAGTTAAGAAGACAGTTTGGTAATGTATGTCCGCAGCACCGGCAGATAGGGATTTTCCTAGGTGATAATCAGAGCTCAGCAGAGCGCGCCTGTTCGTCTTTTTCTAACTTTGTTCTGTCTTGAGTAGCAGCAATTAATGTTGGGTTAGTTGTGTGTCTCTCTTATGATTTAAGTAGCAAGGAATTGGCTCCACATACCACTTCGTCTTAAACCTCACAATCTAGTTTAGGGACAACTTCACCTTTACAGTGTTTGCATGAGTATCCAATTTGAGCCAATTTGATGTATTGTAAATGTTTCATGTGTTTTGGTTTAGTATTTTGTGTTTAGTCGTAATAAATCATATTGTTATTTTGGACAGAACTTTCATTCTGTTAATCGGTAGAGCAAACCTATCATTCCTCACTATGTTAATGAAACCTTCCTTTATTTAACTTATTTATCAAATTAAATTGTTGCAGGTGCCAAACTCTTTTCTACTCCACTTGCAGGGCTGATTACAGTCAGTTCGCGTATATTTTTTTTATCCTTGTGCAACAGCAAAAGTCGGAGTTAGAATAGGGGGGGCTTAGAGCATCATTTACATATGTAGATTCTAGAATTTAGTGTTAAATACACTGCTAGCCCCGGCACCTCGCACTTAGAACTACTTAAACCTAACTAACGTAAGGACATCACACAACACCCAGGAATCACGAGGTAGAGATAATCCCTGGCCCCGCCGCGAATCGAACCCGGGAATTACACGAGGCATCACAACAACGTTTCACCAGGCAACGCCGGTCAACTGCTGTTTGTGTATGAGAAATCGGTTGGAAACGTTCCTCATGTCAGCACGTTGTAGGTGTCGCCACCGGCGCCAGCGTAATGTGAATGCTCTAAAAAGCTAATCATTTGCATATCACAGTATCTTCTTCCTGTCGGTTAAATTTCGCGTCTGTAGCACCTCATCTTCATGGTGTAGCAACTTTAATGGCCAGTAGTGTGTTTCCGATTCCTTTGGCCACAAAACTCTATTTTTCAACATAATCTCCATTCAGTGCCACGGCCGTCTATTTGCATGGTAACATTCTACTGGTCGACGTCGGAGCCAACGTCATGCTGCATTAGTAGTAACCTCCCCAGCATCACGCACAACCTCTCACGAAGGGCATCCTTCTTCGGGCCAAACAGATGAAATACTGGAGGCGGGAAACCCAGCGAGCACACATCTTTAAGTATCACAACAGGTGACACGAGTGTGTCAGCGCTACCAACAATGACGTCCGGGTGTGCAGCGTGGTGTTTAATTGCAACCTATTGATCACCGCGAATGAGAGTGCGCACGCTCCAACTTTGCAGGAGTCACGGTTGTTTGCAGCCGGCCGGCAAGCAGGAGATCGGAGGGACTTTCGCAACCTTGATACGGCGCTGATAGACTCTGCGCCCAACGACTCACCATGCTTTTGTTCACTGACATGTCTCCGCAGACATTCTACAAGCACATATGAATATCTGCGATACTCTGGTTTTCCGCCAAAAGAAACTCAGTAACAACCCGTGTTCGTTACAGACGCCATTTTGAAGGGTACGTTTAGCGCTGTAACCTGTCGGAACGTCGTGAAACTATAGGGTCCGAAGCGGCAATATTGCACAATGTCCTACAACAAATTTACCATTTTTCATCCTAAACTGGCTGAGAAAAAAACTATCTTGCATTACTTATTGAACGCTCCTCACATATGCACCAACATGGTGCTCCTGTTTAAAAAAGATATTCGTTGCTGTTTGTTATGGCTTCAGAATACTAGCTATCGATAAAGATATTTAGTGAGATTTTTCTGAATAAGGAGCAGGTCGTGATGGAAGCCAATTGCGTTGCTACGAGGGTAAGTCAATTATTATCCGCAATTTAGTTATATTTCTGTTTATTTTGGTACTAGTGTCGTTTTACGTCGTTGACGCATGCTTTGTTTATTTGTTGTTACATCTTTGCAATTTTCAAGCTGCTAGGTTAGTTTCGTTACCGCTGCCGTGCTATTAATCACGGCTGCTCCGCTGTCTATTTGTACCAAAGAAGAGCAACGTTCAGCGATCAATTTTTTTGGGGTCGGAAGGTGTATCAGGGGCCGACATTGATCGAAGACTTTCGATACACTACGGGAACAGTGTTTTGCCACAACGGAGTGTCTACGAATGGACTGAAAAATTCCTAAATCGTCGCACAAGTGTTACGCACGATGAAGGAGCCGGACGACCGTTTACCGCCACAAATGAAGAAACCATTGAACGTTCACGTGAAATGATTCTCTTAGACAGACGACTAACTTTTGACGAAGTGGCACATCGTCTGCAAATTAGTCACGATTCTGCCTAGAAAATCATCCACAACAACGTTGGGTTTCGTAAAGTTAGTGTAAGATGCGTCCCAAAACAACTCATACTGTTGCATAAACAAACGGGCTTGGACATCTGCAAAAAACATTTGGATCGTTATGGTAACGAAGGAGGCAACTTATTAGACAGGATCATTACTGTTGACGAAACATGGATCCATCAATACGAACCGGAGAGTAAACGGCAGAGCATGGAATGGAAGCATCCAAATTCACCGTGCAAGGAAAAGTTCAAGAACCAACCGTCCGCAGGAAAACTGATGCTTACGGTTCTTTGCGACGCACAAGATCCAATACTGGAACATTATGTGGAAAGAGGCACAACAATAAACAGTGTACGTTACAGTGAGATGCTTACTGCCAGACTAAAGCTTGCAATTCGAAGCAAATGCCGAGAATTGCTGTCAAATGGTGTTGTGTTGTTGCACGACAATGCCCGTCCGCATACTGCTGCCCATACTGCTGAAACGCTCCAGAAACTCAACTTTGCAGTACTGGATCATCCTCCATATAGTCCAGATCTTGCCCCTTCTGACACTTGTTTGGTCCACTCAAACAGGCATTAAGGGGCCGTCGATTTGCCCCGGACGAAGCAGTGAAAGAAGTGGTGCATTCTTGGCTCGCAGTTCAACCGAGAACCTTCTTTTATGAGGACATCATGAAGCTTGTGAAACGATTGACCAAGTGCGCTGAAACGCAAGGAGACTATATCGAAAAATGATGTTCTTGTAAGTTTCCTATTTGATTACAATAAAATTTTATAACTACTTTGCAGGTAATAATTGACTTACCCTCGTATTTGTAAATTAAAAAGGACGATTAACCCTTCACCGTGGAAGTGTCACGATGTCGAAGGAATATTTTTTCCGACGTGAAAATCGACGGTTTATTCGACTTGTAGATCGATATTTATCTAGCGATACACTTGATAGCTTAGCTTGTGTTGTGGAGCGAATACTAAATACAGGCACATTTCCAGAATTCCTCATGGAACAGTTTTACCTCTCGATGTTGAGCGGTATGCCGACAGAGAAACCGAAGCGCACCAGCAATATATACTTGTCTTTGTTCGCCTCTGAGGCGGGGTAAATGAGTTTTCCAGAGGGCCTGTAGAGAGCTCCGGCTTGGGATTCTCTTCAGGAGTAAATCAGCTGCGCAATATTCGAGGGCGCGAAGAAATCCTTTCACTGCGAACCCGGCTCCCTGCGGTCTAATTTGTGGTGAGGCTCGACTTTGCTGGGAGAGCGCAGCTTTCTGCGGCAAGCTCTGATTAAAACCCCAGGGCGAGTCGGTCAGGCTCAGCGGGGTGTGGGCGGCTGCTCCGACCACCCCTCGTTACTACAGCTTATGTCTGGGTTACGGGTTTCGGCAACCGGGTGGTCGCGTCCCATTATCAACGGCGCACTGCGCCTTAAGAATGGAACGCACGGGGCACGGATTATAGTCTGGGAATACCGGCATTTGTTGGATGAGGTACGCATATTATTGCTTTGGTAACACTGTAAACTCTGTTTCTTACGAAAATATCGATACTCGTAACCCACACAGAGCAAAAACATGTAGCTGAATAATCTTTGACTATTGCTACTTTTGTGTCGCTACACCGCCTCTGCGTCAGAGTGCCAGCAAAGTTACACGCATGCTAAATTGAGCAGTGTTGAGTAGAATACGTATTTTGAAGAACGGTCTAGAAATTTTCTTTATAAGTGTGATATGAGGTTGATGGAATTGGAGTAAGAATATTTTTGATGCAGTTATGGAGATAGAAGCTAAGGAGATTATTTGTGAGTTTTTCTGTTATGTTGAGGGACATGAGATAAGCAGGCTAACGCGTGGTATTGTTTTGTGTTATTGAGATTGTAGTAACGAAGCTCAGGAAGAGAAGTCTCCCCCTGCTTAAAGTTATTTCTTAAAGTGATGTTACGTAAATACTGTTGTGAACATTCAGCTGATTTTTGAAGCATTACTTTCGAATATAGAGTTTCATTTGAATTTTGTCAGGAGTCATTTCTTACTAGTTAAAATTTCCACCATTCGTTCAGCTTATTGTGTACGTACGCGCACTGCATTTTGTAGTACCGAATTTTCAGTCGTGGTTTTTTAATGTTTCGTTGGTGCCGTATGCTGTGCGCTGCTTTTCAGAAATCTGCAAAACTGCTTACAAAGGTGAGAGGTAAGTGAAAATAAGGTTTGGGGCCAGGAATGTCATTGTAAGTTCACTTTCAGGAGTCAGGTTACATTCATACACTGCATTTTTATAGAAACCGTTAGCTTCAGTTTGTAGACAGTGTTGAGACAATCGTGTTAAGTCTTTGTGTAATTCAGTATAGCCTGAATTTTGCCCAGCACATGAAGTGAAGTTAGGCGTTAGTTTGTTTGACAATCATTTCTGAGAAGTTACAGGAAGATTCACTCAGATACAGGGAAGCAAACAAGCGGTTAAGTTACAGTTGGCTATGGTATTCCCAGTTAATCATCACAGACACAATATTTCTTTCTCCAGTACACGTTTGCTCTAGCTCATCTATAAATTTTTAATGTAGCCCAGTCACCCAGTTAAACGGTAAACGGAATAACCCGCAGTCAAAACAGATGAAACATTTTAATCAAGAGACTGGAAACAACTGTCAAATATTCAAAAAATTGATGGCACGCAGCGGTATGATTGTTCCTTTTCATTCAACAAACAATGTATTTACCTTAAAAGTGTTCAAATGTCATAATATATATAGCAGTTCATGACATCCATTCTTACAAAAAAAATGGTTCAAATGGCTCTGAGCACTATGGGACTTAACATCTGAGGTCATCAGTCCCCTAGGACTTAGAACTACTTAAACCTAACTAACCTAAGGACATCACACACATCCATGCCCGAGGCAGGATTCGAACCTGCGACCCTAGCGGTCACGCGGCACCAGACTGAAGCGCCTAGAACCGCACGGCCACACCGGTCGGCTTTCATTCTTACAAATGTACTGTTTCTAATAGACACACGTCCAGATCATCCGCTCTCAAAACTGCGCCATCTCACTTCCCCACATCCACCACTGCTGGCGGCTCACCTCCAACTGCGCAACGCTACGTGCTGTTAACAGCCAACTGCCCAACGCTACAATAGCCAACAACAATGCAAACCAGCCACATACTGCACACAGCACAGCCAGTGATTTTCATACAGAGCGCTACTTGGCGTTACCAATAAAAAACCTATACAGCCTACTTACAAATTAACGATTCTAGAGGGACTTAAATGCACAAAAGAAGTGCAGGAGGAAATAGTCATAACTTTATCAGACTCATGTTCAGCACTGATGGTGTTAGAATGCTAACGACGACAACAATACAAAAAATTATCTATCTGAGGTGATAAAAGTGATGGGACAGCGATATGCACATATGCAAATGGCGGTAGTGTCGCGCACACAAGGCATAAAAGGACAGTGCATCGGAGGAGCTGCCTTTTGCACTCCGGTGATTCATGGCCACACGAGGGGAATTAACAGAATTTGAACACGGGATGGTAGTGGGAGCCAGACACATGAGACATTCCATTTCGGAAACCGTTAGGGAATTCAATATTCCGACATGCACAGTATCAAGAGTGCACCGATGATAAGAAATTTCAGGTATTACCTCTCACCACAGACAACGCAGTGGCCGATGCTCTTCACTTAACGGCTGAGAGCATCGGCGTTTGCGTAGAATTGTCAATGCTAATACACATGCAACACAGCCTGAAATAATCACAGAAATCAAAGTGGGACGTACGACGAACGTGTCCTTTAGAACAGTGGGGCGAAATTCGCCATTAATGGGCTCTGGCAGTATTTAGCGTCTCTCCAGAGGCTCGTGACCATTTCGATTGTGCCCTACACAACTCGAAAACCCTGACCTTCCGATGTCAGTTGGTAAGAGCTGATGGTAGCTTTCGACAGTGGCGCAGACCCCACGAAGCCATTGTTCCTAGTTGTCATCAAGGCACTGTGCAAGCTGGTGGTGACTCCATAATGGTGTGGGCCGTGTTTAGGTGGAATGGACTGGGCCCTCTGGTCCAACTGACTCAATCATTGACTGAAAATGTTTACGTTCGGCTTGTTGGAGACCGTTCATGGATTACATGTTCGCAAACGAAGATGTGATGTCATCATGCCGCAACTTTTCGCTATTGGTTTGAAGAACATTCTGGACAACTCGAGCGATTGATTTGGCCAACCAGATGGCCCGATATGAACCCCATCGACATAATCGAGAGACCAGTCTGTGCACCAAGTCCTGCACCGACAATACTTTCGGAATTGAGGACGGATATAGAATCAGCATGGATCAGTATTTCTACCGGGGACTTCCAACGCCTTTCTGAGTCCATGCAACGTCGAGTTGTTGCACTAGTCCGGGCCAAAGGAGATCCGACACGATATTAGGAGATATCTCATGACTTCTGTTACTTCAATGTAGAAGCAGTGTAGGAGCTTTTCCTCGTAAACGAGACGACCATCATGTTATCAGTGAAAGCACACAGAGGAACAAAGGGAGATGAGAAAGCAGATACTCTGGTCAAGGAAGCAGTACACATCGTTTCAATAGAATATGACGAAGTGTTACCCTACGATCTTCTTCATATCATGTGGATTGTAATCATAGTCTGGTGGTGTGAAAAATTTCCAACAGTCCTACGAAATTGAAGGGGTACACTATGCTTCAATGGTTTCTTAATCTCCCATCACGTGCTTGGTACCGAAATTAGAGATACATCAGAAACTTTATAGTGATAATGGCACGACTTCGCTTCAATCAAGGGAGATTCTAGTAATATCTCTACAGCCTCCAGATGGTTACATTTTCTTCATGTGAATGCGCCAGTGTGAAAGATTTTAATCACATTTTCTTCGGCTACCACAGAAAGTTTCAAGACACTAAGAAACTGCCACAAAGTCTGATGACCTCTGGGAATGACTTGCCTACAAACGTTAAAACTCTTTTAGCAACAGAAGACACAAACATTTATAAGCTCCTATACCATTCTGTACAGAGGGTCAAACAAGAATATAGGAAGATAATTTTTTCGCATTATAATACAGTAAATATGTTAATTACGTCGCTTACTTAAGTTCAGTTTAAATGGATGTAACAAATGATTGTTGTTGTTTTGTGGTCTGACGCTGGCTGTGTAGCTGATACCAAAAATCCATTTACAAATAAAAGAAGTAAGTGCGAAGCTACGAAATTAGATCACTCTTCCTGTTTGCTTGTAACAACAACATGTTCTGCCACAACTGCTGGTGTATTATTATTGTTTGTTCTTAGGTAGATATACGTTTTTTGTATTTGTAGTAGTGATGAATATATATGTCGGTCCTATTACCGATTCATGGATGATGATCGACAGGGAGAGATGTATTGTTAGAGGAGGAAAAGCTGGAGGGAAGTGCCTCTGTGTATAGAAGGTCGTCAGCACACCAAAGTGAAAGGCATAAGTGCACATAGTAAGCGCTTCAAGAAAGAAATGGCCATCGGTCAGTCGGTAACCTTTAGACTGCCAACACGTTGGAGTGGAAACGATGCTAAATTATCTGCAGTTTCACTGGAAGTAGGCTCCTCATAAACGCATAACCTCCTTATTGCCGCGTGGCAAGTAAGTGAAATGTTCTCTGCTGTTCAGATATGGAAGGAGGAAGTTTATCAGAGTAATTTGTGTGCTCTATCAGTGCTGCAGATAATCGTCACCTCCTGCGCTGTATTCTTTCATTAGATTTGTGCACCAATCAGTATTTCCCTTGTTGTGATATAACACATTGGAGGAATTTAATCTTCGTCCGTTGTGAGGCATTTGTTGAAATTATTCACGTAACCTGCACCAGGTTCTGTTCCTAATCCCAAAAGTTACCTGAATGTCGATAATGTTGAATCCAATTGCAGAAGCACGAAAACGCGAGATCTACAAAAAGTGGCATACTGGAAGGCAATATTTTATAGCTGTGCTCCAAATAGGAGACTGACTTGTGAATACCAACAAGCATTAACAAGATAATAAGTAAAACGCACTAAAGATGGAGAAACTTCTCTGAAACAGGTATGGGTGTTAAAACAAGAAAAAAATGTGTTTATTCAAGGAAGAACCACATTTCCTTATTCCATATAAGAAGACTCTTTGGTTTTGTTCATGATAATAACTGAAACGATAAAAAAATCTCTAAGCTAATAAAATTAAATAAAGATTGCACTCCTTAAATGCATAATCTGAACCGAAAATGTGCTTGTTGAAGAAAATAACTAGCATCATAGTTTGTTTTGAAAGTATTGTCCAATATATAATTGATACCAGCGTTGAATACGTTCTGATGAGTTTCTGCTTTAGTCCGACTGCACACACGGCAGATTTTTCCAATGCGGTCAACTGACCGTCACCGCCGCTCCAACAGTAGTGCACTGAAGTAAAGTAGAGGTTGCACGTCACGCGGAAAAAAATGAGGGATAAATTTTCCACTGGCTACATTCGAGAGTTGCCCCGTTCACTGTGAATTCAACCTTCGTGAGTGCACACAGTTGTTAACTGGATTTTTCTATTGGAATCACGAGTAATCCAGACAAACATAACAAAATTGTACAATACAAAAGAGGCCTGTTCTGTGGGATAGAACCACAACATATTCAAGGAGCGAGAGGCTGCCAGAAACGCTTCCATGGGAGTTCGTAGCGACTTCGATGTGTTGGACGAAAGAGAGAAAAATGGTTTTGGTAAGTACATACTTTTTACACACGTGTGTACTACAGCAAATTCGATTAAGAGATTTAGAAGTAGTAGCGCTCAAACTATGTAGTTGCACAGGTTCTTTAGACTGCAGGCATTTCCTAGTTTTATTATTTGTTTTTGTTATTATCGTGACAGTCATGGAGGGCTATTATAAACAAATATTTTATTTGTACGAATATAGCCATTAATGGCAAATAAGTAACACTCTCACTTTTTTAAAGTTTTTTATTGCACTTGCAACTTACTTCTACTCTTACAGTAACAGAAGATAAAAAGTTCTTTGTTGCAATACTTGTGTCCACTACGAAAGCTGCCTATTTTACACCTATCTCTTGTGGACGTCACGTCGTCCGAAATGTCCTTATATCTTGAACATCTGTCAGGAAACCCTTCCTACACGTCAGACAAAAAAATTTACATAGAATACTTCTCAAACAGTTTGCTTTGAGACCTCCTCGTGTAGTATTCTGACCTCGAATATCCTCCAACTCTGACGTTATATCTTCAGCCTAGTTTCCATCTCTCTCTCTCTCTCTCTCTCTAACAAAATTATGAAGGTCAACGCAGGCTCTAACCGTGTCATTAGCAATTTGTTGTTGGACATTTAATGGTCGATGGAGTATTCTCCACTTGTGGGTGAGGATACCGAAAGCTAGTTCTATACACCTTCTTGCGCGGCATAATCGATCGTAGAAGAATTGCGTTCATTGTGTTCCAGTAGAAGACCTTACCAGACGTTTACGTAGCCCAAACGCTATATATATATATATATATATATATATATATATATATATATATATATATATATATATATATATGATCGTGTGCTCAGCCGCCACTTTCGTCATGCTTGGCCTGCCAGGTCCCGTGACCTCAGTCCGTGCGATTATTGGCTTTGGGGTTACCTGAAGTCACAAGTGTATCGTGATCGACCGACATCTCTAGGGATGCTGAAAGACAACATCCGACGCCAATGCCTCACCATAACTCCGGTCATGCTTTACAGTGCTGTTCACAACATTATTCCTCGACTACAGCTATTGTTGAGGAATGATGGTGGACATATTGAACATTTCCTGTAAAGAACATCATCTTTGCTTTGTCTTACTTTGTTATGCTAATTATTGCTATTCTGATCAGATGAAGCGCCATCTGTCAGACATTTTGTGAACTTTGTTTTTTTTTTTGGTTCTAATAAAACCCCATATCATTCCAAGCATGTGTGTCAATTTTTACCTCTCTATCTACATTATTCCGTGGTTTATTAAGTTTTCAAAATTCATACTTACTTTTTGATCACCCTGTACATGGGTCCTCTTTTTATTCGACTCTCGATGCCGACATCTACTGCCCCTACGCAATGGGGAATGTTTGCTGCATGTTCAAATCCATTTGCTACTGCATATATTGTTTCTATTCTTATGGACATGACATTAACCACATAGATAATTCAGGAGAGGACAGAAGGACGGCCAGTGTTTCCTTCAGTGCAGACGCACGCCAGGCTCAAACTCTTACGGGAATCGGCGAGATGCCGCGAGTTATGAGGGCAATGGGTACGGACCAGTACTTCAGCAGCGTGTGGATAAATTGAGCGTTTGGGTATGACTGATGCCATGCTGGGATTGTCTGTGAAGTTGCAATGACCACTGTGTGTCTATGACGTAGTGGTCCGCGTATCTGCCTAGTAAGCAGAAAACCTGGGTTTGATTCCCGGTCCGGCAGAAATTTTCAACTTTCCGCATTGATTTAAATCAATGCCTACTGACAGTTAACGTCTTTAATTCCTTTGTGTCTCCATTCGCTACTGATTCATGTTTCTTTTTGTAGCGGGAGGTATGCACTTTTCATAACCTTCCGCTGTGTTTGACACTCATCTTTGTCATTCTTGCTGTCGAGTTCCTACTCTGAAGGAATAATGAACTCGATGTAAGCTCATCTGCATGCTACATATCTGAAAAACGAAACAAAATTGATTTATTTCTGAAGAAGAAATAAACAATAAAATGATAATTTTGTATTTTCTGTAGGTGATGTAGACGGCGCTTAATTATTTTCTTTTTAGGTAAAAAAGGGATGAAACGGTGGAAACATCTACGTGAGGTCTTCTCGAAGGCTGAAAAGAGGGCACAAGAAAGCGAAACTAGTGGCTCACAAGCTAGCAAAAAAAGAAGTTATATATTTAACGACAAATTCTAGTTCTTAAAAGAATTATGCGAAACAGCTGGGCTACAGACGGTTTCAGCGTAGACGAAAACAAAGATGAAACTGATGGCTCTTCACGAAAACCCCATTAGAACACAGAACATTAAGTAAGCCTAACCGCTAGAACAAAGGAAAATCGTCTTACCAGTGCTCATCCATGAAGGAAACATAACAAGAGAGACGAAGTAGATTTGAGGTTCTTAAAGGCACTGAAAAAAAAAAAAAAAAAAAAAGAAACCAAACTCCCAAATGTCCTTTTACCACAGTCTGCCACCTCATGCAGAGAACTTGGATAGTAATGACTAGATTCAGCTTCAAATGGAGGTTCTTCGAGCCATTTCAGTATTAAGAACCAAAAGGTTGCACCTCTTCACTATCAAGGTTGCACTACATAACCCATTTCCTAGTTACAACAGAGCCAGTCAACGCCATACCATCCTCAACCATAGCCCTGTCCATATCAACGACCTTTCACAATTCCTGTCATCACGCTACTCATAACCTCATATCCCTCAGCTCATGTCGCACCAAAGATTCCCTCAGTTTCAACTCAAAATGTGCTGTCTCCTGCACCATCCCAACCCGTGAAGGATGAAATGGAGAAAAAAACTATTGCAGCAGAACATTACGAAAATTTTGCTGAGTATGTCGAATAAAAAGAGTTGCTTAATACTCTGGAGCAAAAGCCACACGGAGTGAGGCAATTCATCAAAGACAATCATACCTAATTGCAGAATTCCACCTACCATCTGACTACTGCTTTCGAGCATTACTTGCTCTGACGAAGATTCCTGTTCGCCGCTCACCGTTCGCAACTCCTCTAAACCAGATCGACTTACACTAGTTTGTAAATCCCGAGCTGCGAATGCAAATCTTGAGCGAGGTTACCCTATTCGGAACTAAGTTTGAACTGCTGAACATCGCTCAAAATGTTGTCTTCCCAGTGAATTAGTTCGGTTTGGATCGTATAAACTTGTTTACGGCTGGGTTGACTAGTTTCTAAAAAGTCTACACTTTGGAGTAAGTCCGATACAGCAGCGGCGCAATCAGCTAGTGCACCACCTACCGCGCCTGTGTTGCCTACGGTGAGGAGTAACGGGCTCTCCAAGGCTGTACGCAAACGAGCAGCTAACAAAGTGACACTTCCAGCAGAAGGTAGTTGTCGTGTCCTGGCCTCACAGGCCAAGTTATCTTTCGCAAGAATGGAAATACCATCACGATGGTGCGACGGCATACTTTGCAGTACTGCTGTAAATAGGACAGAATGAAATACAACAGTGAATTACAACAAGCAAATACAATAAAAGAAAACAGCAATGAATAAAACTTCAAATGGTGAATGATGCAGTAGGGAAGATAATCTATCTTAATCTAGAAAAGCACGCTCTGAACGACCATTGAAATATCGCCTTTCAGAATGTTGCTTAAGCAAAATCAAACACGTGGAAGGACTGAGCCAGGGTTTTAAGTACACATCATTCACTATTTGACAAACTTTGATACCATTAAAAAACTCTATATATACCAAGAGAAACCATTTCTCGCGGTTCTAGGCCCGCAGTCCGGAACCGTGCGACTGCTACGGTCGCAGGTTCGAATCCTGCCTCGGGCATGGATGTGTGTCATGTCCTTAGGTTAGTTAGGTTTAAGTAGTTCTAAGTTCTAGGGGACTGATAACCACAGCAGTTCAGTCCCATAGTGCTCAGAGCCATTTGAACCATTTTTAGAAACCATTTCTGAGAACAGTAATTAAAAAGGGCGCAACAGCTTGGTTACCAACAAAAGTTGTAAAATCAAGCAGCTGCCTTTATCAAATTATCACTCTTTATAGAAAACTCCATAAACTCGAAATCTGTAACGTCAAAATATGATCAAATGGTATTATGAGTTAAAACACAGACTGTATGTATTTCAACAAAGGGCGCAGCTTGGGAGAACAGTAACGGCTGCAAATAAGTTAAATATAATTTTCCATTGCCTTTGACAAGGAGGCTACAAACTTGTCTCACGGGGCTAACTCACATTTAAACAACCATAAAACCAAGGCGCAACGGATCAGTTTTAGAGTTAAAAAAAAAAAAAAAAAAAAGATGTCTGGACTAGGAGCTGCCTCTCTATCTCCAGCGAGAAACAAATTCCGGCCCCGTAGCTAACCTTAGAATTCAATGAGTGAAGTAAAAAATTTAATATTTGCCGCTTCGGCCTTTATTTATTTATTTTGGAAAGAGTATATAGAGGGTCTATACAAGGGCGATGTACTTGAGGACAATATTATGGAAATGGAAGAGGATGTAGATGAAGATGAAATGGGAGATATGATACTGCGTGAAGAGTTTGACAGAGCACTGAAAGACCTGAGTCGAAACAAGGCCCCCGGAGTAGACAATATGCCATTGGAACTACTGACGGCCTTGGGAGAGCCAGTCCTGACAAAACTCTACCATCTGGTGAGCAAGATGTATGAAACAGGCGAAATATCCTCAGACTTCAAGAAGAATATAATAATTCCAATCCCAAAGAAAGCAGGTGTTGACAGATGTGAAAATTACCGAACTATCAGTTTAATAAGTCACAGCTGCAAAATCCTAACACAAATTCTTTACAGACGAATGGAAAAACTAGTAGAAGCCAACCTCGGGGAAGATCAGCTTGGATTCCGTAGAAACACTGGAACACGTGAGGCAATACTGACCTTACGACTTATCTTAGAAGAAAGATTAAGGAAAGGCAAACCTACGTTTCTAGCATTTGTAGACTTAGAGAAAGCTTTTGACAATGTTGACTGGAATAATCTCTTTCAAATTCTAAAGGTGGCAGGGGTAAAGTACAGGGAGCGAAAGGCTATTTACAATTTGTACAGAAACCAGATGGCAGTTATAAGAGTCGAGGGACATGAAAGGGAAGCAGTGGTTGGGAAGGGAGTAAGACAGGGTTGTAGCCTCTCCCCGATGTTGTTCAATCTGTATATTGAGCAAGCAGTAAGGGAAACAAAAGAAAAATTCGGAGTAGGTATTAAAATTCATGGAGAAGAAATAAAAACTTTGAGGTTCGCCGATGACATTGTAATTCTGTCGGAGACAGTAAAGGACTTGGAAGAGCAGTTGAATGGAATGGACAGTGTCTTGAAAGGAGGATATAAGATGAACATCAACAAAAGCAAAACGAGGATAATGGAATGTAGTCTAATTAAGTCGGGTGATGCTGAGGGTATTAGATTAGGAAATGAGGCACTTAAAGTAGTAAAGGAGTTTTGCTATTTGGGGAGCAAAATAACTGATGATGGTCGAAGTAGAGAGGATATAAAATGTAGGCTGGCAATGGCAAGGAAAGCGTTTCTGAAGAAGAGAAATTAGTAACATCCAGTATTGATTTAAGTGTCAGGAAGTCATTTCTGAAAGTATTTTTATGGAGTGTAGCCATGTATGGAAGTGAAACATGGACGGTAAATAGTTTGGACAAGAAGAGAATAGAAGCTTTCGAAATGTGGTGCTACAGAAGAATGCTGAAGATTAGATGGGTAGATCACATAACTAATGAGGAAGTATTGAATAGGATTGGGGAGAAGAGAAGTTTGTGGCACAACTTGACCAGAAGAAGGGATCGGTTGGTAGGACATGTTCTGAGGCATCAAGGGATCACCAATTTAGTATTGGAGGGCAGCGTGGAGGGTAAAAATCGTAGAGGGAGACCAAGAGATGAATACACTAAGCAGATTCAGAAGGATGTAGGTTGCAGTAGGTACTGGGAGATGAAAAAGCTTGCACAGGATAGAGTAGCATGGAGAGCTGCATCAAACCAGTCTCAGGACTGAAGACCACAACAACAACAACATCAAGGAATTGTCCCCGTGCAAGACTTCTCACAGTTAACAACTCGCGGTCAAAATGTTCATCTGAGATATAGGGTGACAACTATTGAATTACACGAAAAAAAAACGCAAATTAGTTACAAACTACGGCGTGCACACACTTTATTCAACATGTAAACGTCACTGCAGATATTCGGATTTAAGCTATAACATGTTCCATATGCCTGCCATCACTGGCGATGATGTGGCGCAGACGAATAGCGAAATCCTACAGTCTGGAGCCGAGAGACCGCTACGGTCGCAGGTTCGAATCCTGCCTCGGGCATGGATGTGTGTGATGTCCTTAGGTTAGTTAGGTTTAAGTAGTTCGAAGTTCTAGGTGACTGATGACGTCAGAAGTTAAGTCGCATAGCACCCAGAGCCATTTGTGTTCCGATCCGGAGAATATTGCGGCCAATACCCCAGAGGCAGATTGCGATTCCCAAAGTGCACCTCCAGGTCATCAAACTCTCTCCTGCGTCAATGGGGTCGAGCTCAATCTTGTATGAACCACATCTTGTCGAGATCAGGGACACTTTGGATAATGAGGATGAAATCATCTTCCAAAACCTTTATGTACAGTTCGGTAGTCGCAGTGCCATCAAGGAATACCGCACCGATAATTCCACGAGTGGACACTGCACATCACACAGTCGCCCGTTGAGGGTGAAGAGACTTCTCGATCGCGAAATGCGGATTCTTAGTTCCGCAAATGCGCCGTTTTTGCTTATTGACGAACCCATCCAAATGAATGTGGGCTTCACTGCTAAACCAAACCATGCATGCGGATACTAGTTCCCACTATGCCCCACGGCCAACCGTGCAGTTTGAACGTCCTAACACAAACTGTTCAGAAATTATGACGATTTTATTTGATATAGTTCAGTAATTCTCGCCTGTACATCTCTTAAGCGCGAGGTTTAAGCCACGCAGTGCAGATTAATGCTTTTCCTGTTACAAGATTTGACTGGTAACATTATGAACAAAACCCATCAGAGCGATGACCTGAAAAATTAAAGAAAAACTAAAAACAATTTGTTTGCATCTAAGCACCGCACCTACACTACACAGTCAACTGTGGCTAAACCAAACTCGAGGTACCCAAAGCAAGTGTTGTTACAGCATCCCACATTAAAAGAAAATGGAGGGGGAGGGCGGTGCCACATTAAATAAACTAGGAAATCAAAAGAACGAGCAGTTCTCAACAAGAGTAGATTCCCATGGTAATTAAAAAAATACTTGCGCAAGATTAAAAACATATTACACTATTAAAACAATGGGTACCAAAGTAGGATAGATTAACTGGGCGCTTGGGTCCTCGGAATGAGAAAAACAGCAGTTACATAAAAGAGTTACTACAATGCAATTACGTAAACGAGTGGCGACCTCCACTGACCCCTTAGGCCTTTAGAATGAGGAAAACAGCATTTAGATGAAACAGTTAATAGATTACAATTGCATTACCTGGCGAGCGGCTACCTCCACGGCGATGATCGTGCAGGCCTGTGTGGGTGTAGAGGCACAGCTGCGAAAGCACTACGGTCCAAGAGTCCGATAAGGCGAAATACCATACTCTCCATAGCGCTGGAACAAACTAAAGGCGCGTCTAATTCCAGATCACCACTGCACGGTCAACAGCGCCGCTGTTACTGGACGTTACATTTCAGATGTGTTACGACCCGTGGCTCTACCCTTCATTCGATCCCTGCGAAACCCTACATTTCAGCAGGATGATGCACGACCGCATGATGCAGGTTCTGTACGGGCCTTTGTGGACACAGAAAATGTTCGACTGCTGCCCTGGGCAGCACATTCTCCAGATCTGTCACAATTTGAAAAGTCTGGTCAATGGTGGCCAAGGAACTGGCTCCTCACAATACGGCAGTCACTACTCTTGATGAACTGTGGTATCGTGTTGAAGCTGCATGGGCAGCTGTACCTGTACACTCCATCCAAGCTCAGTTTGACTCAATGCCCAGGCGTATCAAGGCCGTTATTACGGCCAGAGGTGTGTAACACTCCCTTATATTTTGTTATGGCCCGTTCGTTCGGGATCTGAATAGCAGCCCAAATTAAGTAATTAATTAATGTGACCGTGTACCTAATGGGGCTGGCAATCGGATTGGACTGCTCAGGAGATGTTACATTCCATATTGTCCTTCGCAAATACTGTAATAATGTACTGTCTGGTGGCAAGAAGAACAACAACACAGCTTCACTAATCAAGACTTATATTCATACCAAAAACACGAAAATAAGGAGACAGCCACTGCCTTCGTCATACACTGTTAATAACGGCTAATCTCAGCACAGGTTTCCTCGCTATTCATAATCGTCACACGCAACATACAATCACTGTAATCCAACACTGTAATCCAAATAATGCCGGCGCGGTAGACGCGGAATCTCAATAACGGCACATAAATATCACTGAATCACTCTGTTAATTATACTTTCTCACTTTCCCGTATAATACTAACACAAAGGGGTTAAACCACGGCGATGGCCACTCCCTTTGTCGGTAATTCCTGAATCAACTACTGCTGGATTCTGCACAGCTCTGCCCGCCTTGCGGGAACCTACAACACACAGCACTGCCCAGAACTGACTCAACTCTCGCTCCCGCGACCCGACACACTAATCGATGGTTGCCCTGTCCACCTGTGTGAGCGCAAACTTAGTAGTAAGGGCCTGCGGACTCCTTACATCCCCGCCCTCGAAAACTTCTTTAGAGCCGCAGGCGAAAAAGAATCGGCAAGGGATTTAAACATTGCTACATTTGAACAAAACACACAGTGTAAATAATTAATTATATTACAATTCACTGAATAATCCCTCGACTCCGGTAGTGGGCTGCCTCCACAATAATTTTTACAAAAGGTTATTACATCACATAAATGTGGTATTGTCCAAATTACAATTTTTTATCAAGCAGCAATAGTCCTCTATAGTCCAATATTGAATGAAATACACAACATGTAACCAAAAATTATTACTTAAACACATGACATATGAATTACTATACTACCAATTAGTTATTACAGGTTTTATACTCATTCTTAGATAATCTTCGATATGAAATATGCAATTCTGATTATAATACATCACAAAACACATTGCAAATAAACCTTTCCCTCTTTCAAATGTCCATTTTATAGCTAAATGTTCTAACCATGTCCTACCCCACTACATCAAGGAGCTTGAACACTCTCAGTTCAGACATGGGCCCTAATCGAGTTCCTCTTCCTCGTCTGGGTTATTTCTGCTCTCGTGTGAGTAGTACCTTTTTATGTTTTCCACATGCTCCTTACCATGCACTCTCTTTGTCCGTGCATATTCCAACTCCACAGTGTTAGGATGACCGATTTTTATAATCCTGTACGGTCCCTTATAAACGTGGCTAAACTTATGTATTTCAGAGTTTATTTTCTTTGATCTAGCATGAACCTTTACTAATACCAGGTCTCCCACTCGATAAGTTATCGGTTTCACTAGCTTGTCGTGTCTTTCCTGTCTTTTCCTAGCCTTCTCCTTCATACTTAATTCCACCAGCTCCAATTTTCTTTCCCAGGTCAATGAACTTTCTGGTGGGTAGACTACCAACTCACGAAAAATACTATCGGGTTCTTGATTGAGCAATACTTCACATGGGGCAAACCCTGTAGAATCATGTGGGAGGTGATTCCTAACCCGCTCAAATTCTTCCAGATATTCTTTCCATGAACCATGCTTCCTATGACAGTAGGTTCGGCATAAACGGTTCAATTCCTTCATTGTTCGTTCTGCTGGGTTAGAAGCTGGCCTATACCTAGAAATGGCAATTTGCTCTATTCCGTGCTCATTTAGCATCCCTGTCCACTCCTTTGACCTGAACTGTGACCCATTATCACTCAAAATTCGCTTAGGAATACACACCTTTTGAAAATAGTCTTTCTCAAAATGGTTAATGACGGCTCTACTAGTAGCTTTCTTCAATGGGTAAAATTTTATGTACTTGGAAACCAGTTCTTCCACTACTAAGATTTGTGTGTAATTCCCTCGTGAGGCAGGAAGTGGCCCAAAGAGATCCACTGCAACTATGTCCTTAATTGCTGTTGGTACAATTGGATGCATATATCCTTTGTGCTGTACTGTAGTCGTTTTAGATTTCTGACAGGTGTCACATGTACTCAGTATTTTATGTATACGCCTTCCCATGTTGTTGAAAGCACAATCCAACTTCAACTTTTCCAGACACTTCTTCGGTCCATAATGCGCATTACTATAGTGCGTATACCAAATTAATTTTTCTACCACATGCTCAGGCACACAGAGTTTCCAATTCTCCTCACTCTCCCTGTTTCTTTTATAAAGTATCCCATTGTGAATATAATAAAATGTGCGAATTCTTTCCTCTCCTGCACACCTGTATTTGTTTTTAATTGTCTTTAATTTCTCGTCCTCGTTCTGTTCCCTGCGCACATTCTTTAGGAACTTCCTTATGAATTCTTCATACTGTACTCCCTTCATTAGGCTAATCCTAACTTCTTCTCCCTCTGGCCTGTCCACCAACATTCCCCTCGAGTCAGCTGGCAATCTTGACAAAGCATCAGGTATTATGTGTGTTGCTCCTGGTTCATAAATTATCTCGAAGTCATAGTCCTGTAATGCCAGGGCCCATCGCGTCAGTCTGCTATGCCTCAACTTGCTTCTAGTCAGAAATGTAAGGGCCTTATGGTCAGTCACGACTTTCACATGTCTCCCGGCCAAATAATACCGGAAACGCTTAAACCCCCACACAATTGCCAATGCTTCCCTTTCAGTAATCGAATATTTCCTCTCCCAAGCATTTAAACTTCTGCTACCGAACGCTATTGTTCTTACACTCTCACCATTTCCGCTCCTCTCTACTTGGTATAAATGTATTCCTAGTCCATAGTCAGAGCTGTCTGCTCCTAAATAAAAATCCTTGGAAAAATCCGGGTGGTACAATATATCTGCATTATATAGTGCTTGCTTGATATTCTCAAACTCGGTTTGGCACTCTGCACTCCAATGCCACGGCATCCTCGCCTTAGTCAATTCCCTCATAGTCGGGGCATTAAGTACAGATCCTTTGACAAATTTTCTATAAAACTCACAAACCCCAAAGAATGCTCGCAATTGTTTCTTACTATGGGGAGTCGGAAAATTTCTAATAGCCTCCATTTTACTAGGATCAGGATAGATAGCCTCCTCGGATATTATATGGCCCAGAAATTTTATCTTTGATTTGCCAAATTCCGACTTGTCCAGGTTTACAGTTACCCCTGCGGTTTCAAAAGCTGCCAAGATTGCATCCAGTCTATTCAAATGTTCTTCCCATGATTCGCTTGCTATCAAGAGGTCATCCACGTAGACGGTGACCTTCTTAAGTAACTCCTCGCCTAGTATCTTATCCATCGCTCTTATAAATTCAGACACTGACACATTAAGCCCAAATGGCAACACTCTAAATTGATAGCACCTTCCTCCATAAGTAAATGCCGTATACTGGCGAGACTCTGTGGCCAATGGTATCTGCCAGTAACCAGCAGTCAAGTCGATACTACTAAGCACCTTTGCTCCTCGGAATTTTTGAATCAGTTCTTCTATAGTCTCTGGTTTGTCCCTCTCCGGTTCGATGATTTTGTTCACTGTTCGTGCATCCAAAACTATCCTCACCTTTCCATCCTTCTTATCAACGACAAATAGGGGGTTGTTGTATTGACTATTGGCCCTTTCTATAACATCAAGGTCCATCATCCTCTGTATTTCTTCATCTACTGCTCTTCGTTCCGCCTGGGGAATGGAATACTGTTTTAAATTGAACGGTTTATGGTTCTTTATCTTTAGCTTACACTCCACCCCTTTCATGATACCTGGCCATTGAGAAAATACTTTACAACGCCTGTATAATACTGTGGCTAATTTCTTCTTAGTCCTCTCATCTAGGTGTGTCATCTCATCCAACTTTTTCCTGATCTTATCCTCTTTATGTCTATCCTCTCGTGCTAATCCCTCAAGGTATATCAACACTTCTCCTCCTAGTTCCTCTTCCCCGTATTACTCTTCTGAATTCTTCTTCTTCTTCGATTGCTCTCCCCTCAGCAAACTTTAACCTCTTCTCTTCTCCCTTTCTTCCTTTGACCTTGATAGTACCTTCATCAAAACTCACTACTGCATCAACTTCATTCAACCAATCTATCCCTAAAATAATTGATGTGTTCAATCCGGCCACCACCAAAAATTGTTGCTTCGTATTCTTCTCCCTCTATCTCGAAGGTAATCAACACTTGTTCTTTAATAGGTTTACTCCTTGCACCCAACGCGTTCACAATTCTCACTCCGCTCACTGGGAAACTAGGCAAGCTAATATTTGCTTTTAGTATCTGTTCATATAACCTTTTGGATACTGCACATGCTTCACTTCCTGTATCGACTAATGCCTCGATATTCAGTCCACATAACTTGATCCTTATCATGGGTAGCATGGGTTCTTTGGGAATCCCACTTCTTTCCTCCAGTAGATCTTCTCTTAGGTCTCCACCATTGTTGTGTCTTAGTAGGTTTACCCTGGTCCTCGTAGCTCTCACTCCCGATCGGACCTCATCTGGAGTGTCATTCAGTTTTCCGGTCTCTCCACCTCTTCTATATGCACCGTGTCATTCATTCGCCTATCCCATCTTCTCTCATGATCTCTTGGTTCTTCACTCCTTCTCCAATCATTTCTCCATTGACGTTCACCACCATGGTTCCTGTACCTGTGACCACCACCTCTTCCTCTATAATTAGACGAATTACCCAAATGATTCCTTGGATCATTACTTCCCCCTCGGTTTTGATCATTAGCTTGATTGTGTCCCTGTGATCGAACAGATTCCAACTGTTCCAGTATCTCCATCAAGGCCTCCCTATTTTTAATTAGGCTCCCAGGTACAGTTTCTTGCATTCTCTGATTCAATCTTCTTTTTATCGCAGATATCATTACGTCATCACTCAGGGGTTGTTCCAAGGTCTCGTTCAATTCCCACAGATGTTCGGCAAACTCTCTCAACGTTCCTCTCCATGTACTAAGTGACTTGCGGTGGAGTAGGTCCTCAATTGCCGCACATTGATGACTTTTGGACCAGTATTTCTTCAAGAATTCCTCTTCAAACTGATCATAACTAGTAGTCCCTTCCTTCTTCCTGACTCCCCAAGTGAAGGCCTCACCTTCCATTCTATCTATTGCAAATTGAATCTTGTCTGAGTCCTTAAGATGTGCTGGGAAAACTCCTTTTAGCCATTTCATAAATATCATTGGGTGCAACCCTCCTTTCGGTCTAAATTTCTGCCCTGTATTATTTTGGACGCACCGATTATCACTGCTCATCAAGGTAACGACCTTACCTCCCCCAATGGTTAAGGTGGCATTGCTAATTCGTTTATCAATTTCTTCTGTCTTGCTCTCCAATTGCTGCACTCCCTGTTGTAACTGCCTGACCTCCATTTCAACCCTCTTGTTATCCTCTTCTCGTTGCACGGCTATAGCATTTCTCAGATTGACAGCTAGTTGGTTTTGCCTATCTCCTATCCCCTTAACCGCATCATTGCGTTGTTTCTGCATCTGCGTCACCTCGGCGATTTGATGATTGCAGTTTGTTTCCACTTCGTTGATTCTTTCTCCCAATTCGGCTTTCGTTTCTTCAATATTGTCTTCTATCTTCCTTGTTAACTTTCCTTCCACCTTCTCCACATCTCCCTGGACTTGGTCTATGCTCTTCTGTAGCTTCCTCTCTCTCTCGTCGATGTCCATCTTCAGTCGTTCTTGTAACTCCTGCATTTCCTTCTTCAAATTACATTCCATCTTCATTTGCGATGTTTTGATCTCTTGTAAACCTTTCTCTAATGATTCTCGGAATATTCTTCCCTCTTCTCTAGTTTCTTGTAAATCTTCCTTTAGTGATTCTCTTGTTTCTTGTGAACTCTTCTCTAACAATGCGTTAGTTTCTTGTAAACCCTTCTCTAATGATTCTCTGAGACCATTCTCTAATAATTCTCGGGATATTCTTCCCTCTTCTCTAGTTTCCTTAACCTCCTTTAGTAAGTCTGCCAACACCGACCACATATGGGCACCCTCTGAAACTGACTTATTTCTCGTCGTTTGTCCCGGTGTCTCGGGATAATTAGTTGAATGTGCTAATGGGCTATCCAATGACAATCCACAATCACTGATTCCCGAATCATCTCTGTCTTCCTGTCCTATCCCTTTCCTTTCCACTACTGCCTCACAGACCTGCTTATTCTCAGTAGACATGTTCGGTTTATCTTTAATGCACAGGCAAGTAATACAAAATAACCTCTAGTAACCCAAAAACACTCATAATTATCAGGAAACTAATCAAACAGTACCTGCAGTCCTTTCAGTTAATCCCCAAAATGATGCAACATGCATGAGTACTGAACATAACAACCCTCAAAACCTAATAATTTTCAAATAACAATTTCCACATACACAGTTTATGTAAAACGTTTCAAATAAGATAAATCACAACACTCATAAAATCTATAAATGTAAAATCCCCAAAAACAATTATCATTTAGACAGTGCAGTGTGCATAAATAAGCATGCTATATTTCAGAGTATGTTTCGCAAACTTTTCGGAAATTACTGCAATTGGGCACTTTTCCTAATGTAAATATCAGTTTACAAACGTTTTTTTTATTGCGAAGACTGCACACTGCAATTTAATGTTATGTCAACCAGTCGTCCTCACTCACCAACTGACGTTACCGCGAGTCGCGATGTTTTGACGTTTGAGGTGGGCGTGGCGCTGTACTGCCGCTGGAGCTGTGTGAAGTTGAAGATCTGCGGCGAGACGTCGTAGTTCTCCGTCGGCCGCTCCGTGGCGCTGCAGGCGGGCGTAGTTTGTAGTTCGGCCGCTAGATGCCAGGACTGCGCTCGGTGTCTCGAGTCGCGTCGCTCGCCGTGGTGGGATGTCGTGTGAAATCACCTTGCGGATCGAAGCTCTTTGGTGCAACTGCTACACGGGTCTGCGTGACATCACTCAATAATTGCGTCGCCACAATACATTGTCGTCCGCATAACAGTTTATGGGTCCACACGAAGCTGTCCAATTTTCACTGTTCAAAAGGCAATTTCAGTCAAAATATTACTATTAAACACTTCTGTAAAGCTTTCGTGACGAATTCTTGGCTCGTTTTGCTATAGTAATGTTCACACGTGTCTTTGTTTAGTGTTCACTTTTCACAGTTTTTTCGCGCGAATTTACGCATTTGCCCTTTACAACACAGTTTATTGACAATATTGTTCTATTTAATATGGCAAGAAAAACAGTTTAGTCACAGTCGTAAGATATTATTACTTCGTATTGTTCAAAAATGCACTGTTCCTTGTCACGATTTTAACGTTCATGCACTGTCCCGATTCCACATTGAAAAATTTTTTCTTGCGTTAAGCACTGTAAAATTACCTATTGTTCTTTACGATTCGTCCGAAAATTGCACTTGTCCTTTCACGGTAAGCCAAGGGTGTAACACTCCCTTATATTTTGTTATGGCCCATTCATTCAGGATCTGAATAGCAGCCCAAATTAAGTAATTAATTAATGTGACCGTGTACTTAATGGGGCTGGCAATCGGATTGGACTGCTCAGGAGATGTTACATTCCATATTGTCCTTCGCAAATACTGTAATAATGTACTGTCTGGTGGCAAGAAGAACAACAACACAGCTTCACTAATCAAGACCTATATTCATACCAAAAACACGAAAATAAGGAGACAGCCACTGCCTTCGTCATACACTGTTAATAACGGCTAATCTCAGCACAGGTTTCCTCGCTATTCATAATCGTCACACGCAACATACAATCACTGTAATCCAACACTGTAATTCAAATAATGCCGGCGCGGTAGACGCGGAATCTCAATAACGGCACATAAATATCACTGAATCACTCTGTTAATCATACTTTCTCACTTTCCCGTATAATACTAACACAAAGGGGTTAAACCACGGCGATGGCCACTCTCTTTGTCGGTAATTCCTGAATCAACTACTGCTGGATTCTGCACAGCTCTGCCCGCCTTGCGGGAACCTACAACACACAGCACTGCCCAGAACTGACTCAACTCTCGCTCCCGCGACCCGACACACTAATCGATGGTTGCCCTGTCCACCTGTGTGAGCGCAAACTTAGTAGTAAGGGCCTGCGGACCCCTTACAGGTGGTTGTTCTGGGTACTGATTTCTCAGAATCTACGGGCCCAAATTGTGTGAAAATGTAATCACATGTGAATTCTAGTATAATATATTTGTCCAATGAATACCCGTTTATCATCTGCATTTATTCTTGCTGTAGCAATTTTAATGGCCAGTAGTACAGATTACCACACGGCAAGCTAATCAATTAAACAAAAAAATGAAATGATCGTATGGCCTTGTTGACCGGGATGTTCGTCGGGTTCGTCCGCAAAGTGCAAGTCTTACTTCATTCGGCGCCATGGGGATTAGGCAAACACAACACGCAGTCCCTGAACGAAGGAAATCTCCGACCTGGCCGGGAATCGAACCGGGCCCAGTGCATGGGAGGCAAGTACGCTGCCAACGAGCTAAGCAGGCGGACAGTGTAGACTTGAGTCAGCTCTACACTAAGAAAACCGTTGTAATCACACGAACTACCCAATGCGCACAGTTGAGTATGCCTCGCCACAGAGTCGAGCCACGTGACTCTCTCCCCCGCCTCCATCCCCCCCCCCCCGAGACTTGAGGACGTCATCAAGTATCACCGGTCCCAGCCAACACCGACTCAAAGGAAGGCCTCGGCGCTTGTTCGTGACGTCACGCCAGGTAGGCACGGCGAACGCCAGGACTGTTGCAGGCAGAAACGCCTGGGCGCGCTTATTATTTTTGGACAAAATGTTTCGTATTGTTTTGGATTCTGCAGTTTTATTTAGATGAAAGATTTTCTTACTATCGTAAAGCTGCAAATGAAAATCATAGTTCTGTATTACTGAATCCTGTCGAAACAAACGCAGATCAATATGAGAAGACGCTTTGCCCCATTGCAAGCTTCGAAAGTTTTACTTTCAAGTAACTATATTTACTTAATCCATTTTGTTATCAAAACTGAACCCAACCCCCTTATAATGAATTCGTTTCTTTTATTTATTTATTTATTTTCGTCTGACATCGTCACTGAAAATGTGAACTAATATACATGTGTAAACGTCCAGCTGTTGCCAGTCATTAGATTACAGTCGTTTTCAACGAAAGGAATTCTAAACAGGAAACAAAATAGCTTCATACATCGAAAATACGGCTGAGCTTAAACTTTTTTTAAACACGCACATTAGAAAAGATAAATATTCCCCTCTTGCAACTGAAAGGGGAAAGTTTATAGGGAAAAACAATTTTATTTGATAAAAAAAGTATCTCTCTGTTGCCTCTTCTTCTGTCCCCCACCCCCTCCCCCAACGTGTACAATCGCAAGATATTTCATTAACATTCAGTGCTCCTCACCCCATAGTCAACCAAGATACCTAAAGAAGAGCACCAATATGTTCACAGTTTCTTGTAAAAGCAACCCAGTACAAACGTAACTTCCTCAGATTTACAAATAAGGTAAAGGAGCATGAAGTCTGTTGGCGCTGGACCATGAAGTTGTTTTTGTATGTCAATCCTTAAAACAGATGGAAATTTAAGTTCAGGAGTACACTATTTGTTAAGAAGTGTAATGCACAATTAATTGATTGCAGAAATCTCTCAGAACAATGTGTGTCGGTCAACTGCTGCCAATAGTTTCACATTTTCCTGTGTCAGGGAAACACCACCATTATGAGTATAATATAGATAGTCCCAGGTGCTAACACTTTGTACACATTTAAATTTTTTACATACAACTCTTTCACTAATAAGAAAGGCTAGCTATGAAACCTGCTATGCATGTAACATAACACATTTTCAGATTCCTCAGTGATAAAATTACTGTAGAATATACACTGACTGTGCAAAAAATTAAAAACTAACCGATATTCAAGTACAGCAGTATATGCTTTGCTAAGAATTGTGATGAATTATGGATTTCACCGGTTGCACAAGTCACTCGATACAAAATGTGTTGCTCACTTACCAACTCAAGTGTCATGTTTTCTTGTTAAGAGGAAAAACACACTACCATTATGAATGTAATGGAAAAGAAAACAATCTTATGTGATAACACTTCAGAATGTACACAATAAAAATTAAATTTTCACATCTTGCAGTGTAATGAAGAAACTTTATAAGCCAACACAATTTTAAGAAATAAAAAACATATCTTTTGTGTCTTTCTTCCTTCCTTCTGCCGCAATGTGTACAGAGACAAGAAATTTCATTTCATTAACTTCCAAAGCTCCAAATACCATAGATCAACCAAAAAGCCTTCAGAAGAGCCCAATTGTGATCATAGTGTGTTGCAGAAGCAACACAGTGTACACTAACTTTCTTATAAAATGTATTAATAATGTATCAACAGCAACAACTCTGTTGGTGTTGGACTAATGAAATTTAAGCATTGCAATATTTGCTTTGACAAGGGATTTAATGAATTACATACTGCACTACTTGTGTAAGTTACTTGAACACTATGTGTTGAAAACTTATGGTGTAGTACAGCATAAATTTCATTTTCCTATCAGGGAGGACCACAATCATTACTGTAAAACAGAAGCAGAAATTTGTTTGTCCTAGTACTTCAAATAAATTTCAACTTTTGACCTACCACTCTTTTACCAATATTTAACATAATCTTCTATCCATGTATGACATTTTCAGTGTCCTGAGTGGTAAGAGTTTAGAAAAAAAAGTAAATGCCATTTCCTTTTGTTTTAATAATAATAACACAATTACAATTACATTCATATGGGTCATTCCATGTTAAAGAGACTTTGTGACAAAAAAAATTAAAATGACAATATTACAAATATAACCTTAAAAATGCCAAGTTAAAAGTACGTTTGTTCATTGCAAAATAATCATGAATATGAAAAAATGAAATTTCTACCTTCACTAAGTGTTTAAAGTGCACTACTCTATGGCACCACAGAGAGGTATGTTTTATGCTATTTCGAGATGAGTATTAATTGTGTTATCTATTGCTGATTGTTCTATTGTTGCAAAAAAAATTGAAGTCAACATTGTTATAGCTCATAATAATTCTTTTTGTTAAGGTAAGCTAATTGGATTTCTTTATTTTGTTAGTTTTATAATATATATGCAGCTTGTTACACCCATAACAAAAAAGATACAAAAGTTTAATTTCTAATCTAGTAAATTTGTTCTGTACAATACCTTTCTGTAAAAGTGAGGTTATGCACATTTTTGTTCTATATCATATCATTACGTGGCATTTTGAAATCTTATTTAACAGTCTTAGAGCTGTTACCGGTGTTACTAATTTTTGTTTCGGGTGTTACTTAAAACATGTGTAACACCCGTAACTTGAATTGGAAGGTTTAATGCCACCTTCATCTTTAGTAGGCCTAGGGCCTATATTTAAATTATAACCAAAGGGTATTATTATGAATGAAAAAAGTTTTTTTAACTATGTTTATTACATATGAAAACAGTTTTAAGCATGAAAACTAAAATTTTTATTCCTCTGCATACATTTGTTTAAGCACTACACCTAAATTATAAAAGTTAATTAGGGCATTAACATGACTCAGCTGACGTTCTCCTAAAAAGTTAATTAAGCCCAAAATTCTTTAGATTACATATAGTTTATGTTTTCCATTCTAACTTTTCCATGAACATTGCTAACCCAAGTTTTAAATTTTATATAGGCCCAGTAAACTGCTTATTGAGGCAAATTCTAGTCATTCATAAGAGCCTATGTTAAACAATGTCTTTTACTTTTATCTCTCTGCACAGTGTTATGTTTATACATTAATAGGCCTACATTATCAGGATTTCTAATCTCTCTTCAAATGGACTTTGCAGAGAATTATGCTTTAAGTTCACAAGATGAGGTACAGAGTGCACACTGGGTGCATTCACAAGTAACTATTTGCACTTTCTGGATTTGGTTTGCAAACCATGAAGTCAGATCCTATGCAATCATCAGTAACGACCTTTCACACAGAATATATTCTTTGTGGACTTTTCTTAAAACTGTTATAACAGAGATTAAAAAAGCGTTTCCTAAAGTTAAAAGAGTTCAAAAATAAATATACTTTGTCCAATCTATGTTATTTTGAGACAGACTTTGGATTGACAGTTGAGTGGAACGTTTTTGCCAGTTCACATGGTAGAGGAGCCATGGATGGCATTGGAGGTGCACTGAAGAGAAGTTTGTGGACAGCTGTTAGATCTAGGAAAGTTATTATTAACAACCCAATTAACTTTTATGACTACACTCTGAAGAATTTTTCTAAAAGTAAGGCACTATGGGTTGGTAAGATAACAGTGGAGCATAACATTCCTATTTTGGATGAAAGGTGGAAAAATTTACAAGCGATTCCTCAAAATCCAGGGCTGCCATCACTTTCAGCCTTATAACACAACTGATTGGCTGGTTTCAAAAACAGGAGAGTCATTAATGACAAGGGTGTCAGTATTTATTACTGAGGAGGCCAAAGTTAAAACATTACATGCAAAAAGATGCATAAACTTCTATGAAGTGTGCAGTTCTGATGATTCTGATCAGGAGACTGTTTCACTATCTGAATCACAAGACAATATTGGAAGTGCTTGTGAGTTAAGCCTAACTAATAAAATTGAAAAGTCCGATTTAAAATTTGGGTTATTTGTCTTGGTTGACATTCCAAGTGACAAAAAGAAGCCAACCCTAACCAAAATTCAATACCGTTACTTGGGAATCTGCCAGAGTGAGGTTGATGAAGAGGAGGTTGTGAAAATACTGTTTCTGAAGTCAGTAGGAAAAAGTAAAACACTTTTTAAACTAGATGAAAGTGATGTTTGTTTTGTGAAATTCAGTCAAGTACCATCTAAGATAACAACACCAGAAATCAGACGACAAGGTTACCGTTTGTACTATGAGTTCAATTTTGAGTTGGATGTTGCTGAAAAAGATTATTAAATGAAGTTTTAAACCTATCAATAATAAGAAAACATTTTTGTCATAAAATTATTAGGCCTACAAAATGAGGTAAATGTTAGGTAAGTAAGGACATCTTGGCCTAGTTGTACTATAAAACTGTAACAATTTTTCGTGTAATAAATAGTGTTATCCTTCAAATATGTTTTCTTAAGTACATACTTTTATCCCAAATAGACTACAATACCAATTTCCTTGTTATGCAATTGTAATAGGTAGATTTATTCCTTCAAGAATAAAATCTGATGCATCTATGTAACACCCATAACATTTAACGTAACATCCGCAACAGCAAAATATATATATATATATATATATATATATATATATATATATATATATATATATATATATATATATATATATACTGAGTTATGATGTCTAAAAAAATAAAAATTTCTATTTCAAAATAAAATTTGGGGCAATACCTCTTAACAGTTGTTTTACAAGAATAAAAGTTTCATCAAGTATGCAGAAATTAGAGAATTCCCAAACTCATAACATGGGGCAGGTCTACTTTTGGTAACACCTGTAACACTAATTGTTTGATTGATAACCAGGAGAACAATAAAACAAATCCAGTATCAGCATTTCTAACATGAAATATAATGTAAGCCTTAAAAGTTTTCAATATTAAATTCAATAAATATTTTTCATTACATTATTTATCCTGATTTTAAGGTGTGTACATGAAACACCCGTAATTATGGAATTGCCCATATATTTCTTAACTTAATGTCTGTACATTCCTCTTCTTTTTAGCATTACTACATTCATTAAATTTTTTCACATAATCATTGAGGAGAATATTTGTAGAAACAAGTAACAGCTCACTTAGTACTCTATCTTTACAGTGTCCTTTTATACAAGTGAAGTGTGGCAGGAAGAAACCTAATGTGTTTACCCTGCTAGTTGTCAAATTAATTACAAGCTCTCTCTGATTGCTGTGTCTCAGGAATGCTGTCTCCCTGCTACTTTCAATTAGCTTCTGTACTGTTATGTAGTTGTACATGACAGCATTCACCATATCCAAGTGTGGGTACAGCAGGCCTCCCCTGTCCATAGCTGCTATTAAAGTATTACAAGCACTGTTTTCAGGCAATGCTCCCCTGTCCAAAACCATGACTGAACCACAAAATTCACACTTAAGTCTCTTTAGAGCAATCCGAGTACAATATCCAGATAAATATGTAAGAAGAGGAAGCAGTTTCTCCACCTCCTTCACATCTGTAGGTGAATATTGAATGTGAATTGTGTCACTAACAGTAGATATCGATGATCCAGTAATGGTTTCCAGATCAACTGGGAATGTGGGGAGATTTTGTTCATCAGTATCTGTAAGAGAAACAGTTATATTCCCAAAGAAACTGGATTGCAATGGAAGGAGGAGTTGAAGTCTTATCTTACATTCAGATTCAAAGACTTGTCTCAGTGATACTAAGTATTGTGAACCTGCATATGTTCTGTAATTGCCAAACCTTGCCTCAAGAGCATCTGTCTGTATTTTACCTGGCAAAAAGTACTTGAATCCAAGTTCATTAATACAGTACTTGGCCATTTCAATTACACCATGAATGGGGTTTGATAGTGCCCAGTGGGTGTCTCGTGTAAGGCAGTTGTACTTTAACCCCATCTGGTCCCAAACATCTAGCCAGTTCAAAAATTTATTCAGAAACAAGAAATTATCCTCATCTCCTGTCACAGTCAGTGGATGCTTAAGTGAATTTTTCAAACGTTAACCTTTGTATTTTGTTTGTACATTCACCACTGACCACCAGTTTTCAATTAAAGTAATAAAATCTGCAGTACTCTGATATTCATAAAGGTTGTGTTCCTCACCTAAAGAGAGAAGCCCCTGTACAACATATGGATTGAAAACATTTAATGCATATTTTACATTCTGCCTTTCAAAATTTGATGGACAGAGAGATTTCATACACAAGCCATAGGAGTACTTAATGATTGTTTTACTTTCCAAGGCATGGAGTTTCTTCAGAGTAGAAAATGAAGCAACTTTTAATGCCAAAGTTTTGTCCATGTTTTCAAAATTGGGATATGTGAGGACCTGCTGGGCATCTTTCTGGTTGATCCAATTGTTCCGAATGCATTTCAACACATGCACACTATCAATGATAAAAAATAATGGTGAACGAGGGTCTGAAGGATGGGGATAAACCACACTCTTTTTTGGTGGTGTTGAGAAATATGCCATACATTTTCTGTTTATGGAATTGTTATCAGTCACAACACAAATCACTTTAAAACCAATACTATGCAAGCCTGTTATAACATTTTTGACGTATGTAAAAAGATCACATGCCTGAAGAGTGTTTACAGGAAGAATATGTACAACTTCTTTAAATGAAGACAAAAGGCTCTGGATCATGAAAACATATACAGAGCTAGCTGCAGTGCTACCATTGAATGCAGTTCCTAAAATATTGCCTCCCTTATAGTCCAAGTATGGTTTGATGTGCATCTCATCTATCATTAATGAGGCAACATGGTCCTCTGTCTTTAAATAACTAAACTTCTGTTTAACATAAGCAAGAAAGTTATCTTCCACCTGTTCCTTCTGAGGGCTTGCACCAAACTTTAAACATATCTTCTGAAGTGTACGAGGATGTGGCACAGACATGTAATGAGACTTTCTCATAAACCTATATGCATGTGGGGAAATTGAAAATAATATGGCACAAAAAACAATAAATTCAGGAGAATACCTCAAGCGTTCTTGGGCTACAGGCAACAGCCTAACTTGTTCCATTAGAAATTCTATATTTCTCTCTTTTCCTTCTGTAACTTTACTAACGTTTTGCAACATATCACAGATTATATTAATGTTGTCCTGTGTACTTTGAACATTGGCACTTATGGACAGTAGTAGTTCCAAAATATTATTCACTTGACCAATATCCTGAATCTTTTTCGGAAAAATGCGACTCCCTACAGTTTTTAAGGCTGTTTGTTCTTTAAAAACATTTATCTCTAAATCACAAGTTATGCAAGCGGACACTGATAAAAATGGCACAAAATTTGAAGTGTCAATAACAGCAAATAACACACATTCCTTTTTCTTAACCACAGTCCAACATTCACTAAATGTTTCCCGTTCCAAACAGTCCATAAGTTCGCTAAATGTTGTGAATCTGCTCCTTTCCTCAAACATTTTATATGTACCCAAGGATTCAGATATTGCAGCGGACACAGCGCTGTTATCCAATCTTATTCTCCTTACCTCTGGGTCTTCTCGTTTATTCTGTACCACTGTCAGGTATTGAGGACAGTTGGGAAAAATTGATGGCACAGATTGAGCTCTAAGTCGCGGTGTGTAGAGTGGAGCCACTATTTTCCGTCCAGTTGTCTCGTCAAAGCACTCTGTATGTTTCAGAACATCCTCTTTTGGAAAGTGTAGTTCACATACCTGAAAATAATTTCGAAAATAATGACTGAAGTTGAAGACTAATTCGATTGTGTTAGAGCTCATACACATCGTACAATTATTTTCAATGGAAATCTTTGCTACAACCTGACTTGTCACAACACAGCTAACTGTATGATCTTTACTCTGAAAAGCAGTATTTGCCTCCATGCAGGTCAAATAAATCGTGCCTTCGAGTAAATAAAAAATAATGTAGAAAACGCTATTTCGTCTATTCAAGTGTGAATACTAGTTGCTGAACTGACCGGTCAAAATTTGTTTACTACGTAAGACTGAAGACACAAAACCAGTAGTGGTGCCTCGGTACAATATCGTACAGGTCTTCAAAAGGTATAAATAAAGAATATAGAACTATAAAAATTGAAAACATGGAACGCTATCGGATTTACTTACTTTGGAATACTTGGTTGGTGAAAATGCATCCCTGCGAATGGCGGCAATCCACTTACGACGAAGGTTTTCGTCGTTAGGAAACGAAAACACATGGACCTTAGGTCCATTTGGATAATTCCCGTTACAGCGAGGAACACAGCACTTGTACACCATGGTGAAAAGTCTCACTATAACTGCTGTAGTGGAAAACACACAATAAGTTACACAAAAGGAACGGCACTGCACAGCTAACACTCACGATCGTACGCCATGTGGCTTGCCTAGCCGTTGTGACGTCACTAACGACTGATGACGTAGCGCCCGGGCCTTCCTTTGAGTCGGTGTTGCCCGCATCCCTAGATAAAAGATGAACAGCGCACTCTATAACGCGCCCGCGAACTCATACGGACGAGGCGGGAAATTTGTGGAAGGAAAGGGAGCCGACACGGCTCACTAATACACACATACATGAATGCTACCAATTACCCCGATATGAAGGGCTTATTTCAATAGTTGTACAAGTCCATTTTTGTTCGTTTTCGGATACAGAGACCTAAAGTTAAAAGAGCGCTGATAAATCTGCAGTTGAGGTACCAGAAATATTCAAGCATATGGCTTCTTGCTAGAGATGAATCTTTCTTTGTATTTCTTTGGGTCAATAATTTCAGAAGCATTATAGGCAGAAAATTGGAGGTAATGGACATGTACCAGTATTGAAATAAGCCCTTCATATGTCGTGCAGGTGTGTTGCTGTTATGACGTTTCCTGTACCGATCGGAAGGTCAACCCTGACGTTGTTCGTAAACACAGTTACCATGCCGCGTAGGATTAGCCGAGCGGTCCAAGGCACTGCAGTCATGGACTGTGCGGCTGGTCCTGGCGGAGGTTCGAGTCCTCCCTCGGTCATGGGTGTGTGTGTTTGTCCTTAGGATAATTTAGGTTAAGTAGTGTGTAAGCTTAGGGACTGATGACCTTAGCAGTTAAGTCCCATATGATTTCACACACATTTGAACATTTTTTTGAAGTTACCATGAGGGCTGCCTACTGCCTACTGGTACAGCGCTGCACTTCAAACGATTGCATTATTTCAGTTGAAACTAAAGAACCAATAGGGACACACACATTAGAGATATCTATGGAACAGAGGAGCGAACATCCATCATGGCACGAATGACAGTCACAACCGGTGATAGGGTCCACATTATCATATTACACACAGAAGGCCTCTCAATCAGAGGAGGTGCTCGGTGTGTGCTCCGGAGTCAAAGCGATGTCCTGCGGGCATGGAATCGGTTTCAACTGACAGGTAGTGTTGGGGACTTACACCGCACAGGCCGTCCACGTTCGACAAGACTGGGTGATCGATACCTACGATCTCTGAGACAAACCAACCGTGGGTGGAGTGCTCCAGAACTGAATTGCAGAAGAGGATACAGGATGTCATGTATCGCATCAGACTGTTAGGCAAAGACTGCGTGATGCGACCCTAATTTCCCGGTGATCATGGTGAGCACCATTTCGTACACCACAGCATTACGGACTCCATTACAGATGGACAAGAAATCGCGCAAAATTGACGTCCCGGGATTGACGTCGGGCGTCGTCTGCCGAGCTGTTTGTACCTTGATCATCCCAGAAAACGTGTATGAGGACAACCAATTAATATCGAACTGCCTCAACACTGTGTCCCACACGTGCAACCAAGTGCGGTGGACTGATGTACTGGGGTGGCAGTACATGGTGGCACCGTACATCTCCCCTGACTGTTATGGACAATCTCATTGCTCTACGGCACAGGGTCGAGATTCTGCAGTCAACACTGGGGCTGAATCGCTAACATTTTGGCGACAATTTCATCTTGATGGATGGTAGGTCACCTAGTCATCTTGCTGTATTCGTGAACAAGTTCCTGCGGCATGCTAAGATCATGAGAAGGGAGCGGCTTGCCTGTTTCCCGGACATGAACCCAGTCGAAAGTATGTGGGATCGATTGAAAGGAGCCGTTTTTGGACGTCAACAGCGATCACACACTGTGCACAGCTCACACAGAATCACCATTGAAGAGTGGGGCAATGCCGACTGAGGCTGAGTTGATGATCTCATCGATGCTGACCCATGGCAGACTGGAGCCTGCATCCACGTAATGATGTTGGTCAGGCGTGCTGTGAAAATTGTCGATGGGAAACAGACGATTCTGTTGTTTCACAAATGTTTTTTTCCTTTTTTTATCTGGTGATCTTCGCACACTACAAATGCGTATATATGCGTCCCTCAAACCCTATTGTTGTTTTTTGTGCCAAGAACTTAAAAAGAAGGGATGACGGCAAACTTTTGTTGATGTGGGTATAAATATATATAGGGTGGTCCACTGATCGTTCAAATGGTTCAAATGGCAAAAAAATGGTTCAAATGGTTCTGAGCACTATGGGACTTAACATCTGTGGTCATCAGTCCCCTAGAACTTAGAACTACTTAAACCTAACTAACCTAAGGACATCACACACATCCATGCCCGAGGCAGGATTCGAACCTGCGACCGTAGCAGTCGCGCGGTTCCGGACTGAGCGCCTAGAACCGCTAGACCACCGCGGCCGGCCCACTGATCGTGACCGGGTCAAATATATCACGAAATAAGCGTCAAACGAAAAAACTACAAAGAACGAAACTTGTCTTGCTTGAAGGTGGAAACCAAATGGCGCTATGGTTGGCCCACAAGATGGCGCTGCCATAGCTCAAACGGATATCAACAGTTTTTTTTAATACATATTCGTGTAGTACGTAAAGAAATATGAATGTTTTAGTTGGACAACTTTTTTCGCTTTGTGATAGATGGCGCTGTAATAGTCACAAACGTATAAGTACGTGGTATCACGTAACATTCCGCCTGTGCGGACGGTATTTTCTTCGTGATACATAACCCGTGTTAAAATGGACCGTTTACCAATTGCGGGAAAGGTCGATATCGTGTTGATATATGGCTATTCTGATCAAAATGCCCAACGGGCGTTTGTTGTCGCGGCTAATCCGCACATCAGTAGCAGACAAATTGCGCTAGAATCGGGAATCTCTGAAACGTCGGTGTTGAGAACGCTACATCAACATCGATTGCACCCGTGCCATATTTATATGCACCAGGAATTGCATGGCGACGACTTTGAACGTCGTGTACAGTTCTGCCACTGGGCACAAGAGAAATTACGGAACGATGACAGATTTTTTGCACGCGTTCTATTTAGCGACGAAGCGTCATTAACAAGCAGCGGTAACGTAAATCGGGATAATATGCACTACTGGGCAACGGAAAATCCACGATGGCTGCGACAAGTGGAACATCAGCTACCTTGGCAGGTTAATGTACGGTGCGGCATTATCGGAGGAAGGATAATTGCTCCCATTTTATCGATGGCAATCTAAATGGTGAAACGTACGCTAATTTCCTACGTAATGTTCTACCGATGTTACTACAAGGTGTTTCACTGCATGACAGAATGGAGATGTACTTCCAACATGATGGATGTCCGGCACATAGCTCGCGTGCGGTTGAAGCGGTATTGAATGGCATATTCCATGACAGGTGGATTGGTCGTCGGAGCACCATACCATGGCCATCACATTCAATGGATCTGACGTCCCCGGATTTCTTTCTGTGGGGAAAGTTAAAGGATATTTGCTGCCGTGATCCACCTACAACCCCTGACAACATGCGTCAGCGCATCGTCAAAAAAATGGTTCAAATGGCTCTGAGCACTGTGGGACTTAACTTCTGAGGTCATCAGTCCCCTAGAACTTAGAACTACTTAAACCTAACTAACCTAAGGACATCACACACATCCATGCATGAGGCAGGATTCGAACCTGCGACCGTAGCGGTCGCGCGGTTCCAGACTGTAGCGCCTAGAACCGCTCTGCCATCCCGGCCGAGCTTATTGTCAATGAATGTGCGAACATTAAGGAAGGCGAACTACTCGCTGTTGAGAGGAATGGCGTTACACGTATTGCCAAATGCATTGAGATTGACGGATATCATTTTGAGCATTTATTGCATTAAATGTGGTATTTACAGGTAATCACGCTGTAACAGCATGCGTGCTCAGAAATGGTAAGTTCACAAAGGTACATGTATCACACTGGAACAACCCAAATAAAATGTTCAAACGTACCTACGTTCTGTACTTTAATTTAAAAAACCTACCTGTTACCAACTGTTCATCTAAAATTGTGAGCCATATGTTTGTGACTATTACAGTGGCATCTATCACAAAGCGAAAAGAATGGTCCAAATAAAACATTCTTATTTCTTTACGTACTACACGAATATGTAATAAAAATGGGGGTTCCTATTTTTAAAAAAACGCAGTTGATATCCGTTTGATCTGTGGCAGCGCTATCTAGCGGGACAACAATAGCGCCATCTGGTTTCCCCCGTCAAGCAAGACAAGTTTCCGTCTTTGTAGTTTTTTCGTTTGACGCTTATTTCGCGAGATATTTGGCCCAGTCACAATCAGTGGACCACCCTGTAGAATAGAAAAAATACACTGACGAAAAAAATCGCAACACCAAAAATAATTAATGTAGAGTAATGAAATTTAGGTAATACATTCGTCTTGGTAATATTTAAGTGAGTAACATTGCAAGATCACAGGTCAATGTAAGCGCGAGATAAGCCATTGCAAATATTAAATGCTGGTACATTAATAACCGTTGAAGTCTCCAGAGTGTGAATGCATTATGCTGGATAGGTGCTGGATGTCAGTTTGTGGGCTGTAGCTCTAAGCCTGTAGCACTTGTTGGGTCAATTAAGGGGCGGTTAATGCCGTTGGTGGATGAGGCTGGCTGGAGCTGTGGTCCGATGATGTCCCTTATGTGCTCGATTGGAGTCACTTGTGTTGATTGTGCAGGCCTAGGCAACATGTTGACGCTTCGTAGAGCATGTTGAGTTACAACAGCGATCTGAGGGCGACCGTTATACTGTTGCAGAAACCCCCTGGAATGCTGCTCATGAATAGCAGCACAACTGGTCGAATGGCCAGATTGACGTACAGATCGGCACTCAGAGTGAACGGGTTAGTCCACGAGAGTGCTCCTGCTGTTATACGAAATCGCATCCCTGACCATAACTCCAGGTGTAGGTCGAGTGTGTCTATCACGCAGACATGTTGATTGCAGACCCTCATCTGGCCTTCTAACCAACGCCATCAATGGCGCTGACTCACAACCAATTTTCAACCACTATAGACTTCCACCCTGTCCTCCAATGAGCTCTCGCTTGACACCAGTGAAGTCGCATATGGCGGTGGTTTGGGGTCACTGGAAGGCAAGTTACAGGACGGCTGGTTCAGAGCTATCTATATTTACATCTACATCTAAGTGATTACTCTGCTATTTACAATAAAGTGCCTGGCAGAGGGTTCAATGAACCGCATTCATGATGTCTCTCTACCGTTCCACTCTCGAACGGCCCGCGGGAGAAACGAGCACTTAAATTTTTCTGTGCGAGCCCTGATTTCTCTTATTTTATCGTGATGATCATTTCTCCCTATGTAGGTGGGTGCCAACAGAATGTTTTCGCAATCGGAGGAAAAATGGTTCAAATGGCTCTGAGCACTACGGGACTTAACATCTGAGGTCATCAGTCCCCTAGAACTTAGAACTAATTAAACGTAACTACCCTAAGGACATCAGACACATCCATGCCCGAGGCAGGATTCGAACCTGCGACCGTAGCAGTCGCGTGGTTCCAGACTGAAGCGCCTAGAACCGCTTGGCCACAACGGTAATCGGAGGAGAAAACTGGTGATAGAAATTTCGTGAGAAGATCCCATCGCAACGAAAAACGCCTTTGTTTTAATGATTGCCACTCCAATTCACGTATCATGTATGTGACACTATCTCCCCTATTTCGCGATAATACAAAACGAGCTGCCCCTCTTTGTACTTTTTCGCTGTCATCCGTCAGCCCCACCTGATGCGGGTCCCACACCGCACAGCAGTACTCCAGAATAGGGCGTCCAAGCGTGGTGTAAGCAGTCTCTTTAGTAGACCTGTTGCACCTTCTAAGTGGTCTGTCAATGAATCACAGTCTTTGGTTTCCTCTACTTATAATATTATCTATGTGATCGTTCCAATTTAGGTTATTTGTAATTGTAATCTCTCAGTACGTAGTTGAACTTACAGCCCTGAGATTTGTGTGACTCATCGCGTAATCGAAATTTTGCTGATTTCTTTTAGTACTCATGTGAATAACTTCACACTTTTCTTTATTCATGGTCAATTGCCACTTTTCGCACCATATAGATATCTTATCTAAATCATTTTGCAAGTCGTTTTGATCATCTGATGACTTTACAAGACGGTAAATGGCAGCATCATCTGCAAACAATCTAAGACGGCTTCTCAGATTGTCTCCTATGTCGTCAATATAGATCAGGAAGAATAGAGGGCCTATAAAACTTCCCTGGGGAACGCCGGATGTTACTTCTGTTTTACTCGAAGTAACCGATTTGTAACAGTTCGTTGTGTCACTGTGGTGCAATTGCTACTCGAATTGCTGTTGCAGATGCAGTACGATGCGTCAGAGCGTATGCCGAACGCGATGGTCATCCCTTTCGGTAGTGCCAAGTCACCGTTCAGAGCCCGGTCTTCTTGCCACCGTAACCACCGTTGTCAGCGATCACGTACAGTTGCCTACAGTACTGCCACGTATTTTTGCAGTATCGCAGAAGGTACGTACAGCTTCTCGTAGCCTATTAGATGACCTCGTAAAGTCCAATTTCAAAGAGCAACTAACGCTCGCGATCTTTACAGCGTGTTTTTAAAGCAAGCCTGATTCGAATTCTCACAGTGGCGTTACTAGCGCCACTCTTACGCGACTGGCAAGAAATTTTAGTATACATCATCTTTCAGATGTAGAAAATCGTGTATTACAGCTACGGCAGCTTCTGTCTATTTTACAACACAAAAAGTAGCATCTGTAATGTGTTTGTACCATTCGCATGAAGTTGTTCCACAAGCGTTTGTTCCGTTTTCGGATGCATTTTAGCGTCGCACAAAACGACTTTTAATGGCTTAATAATAGAGTGTGGGAGGGAGATGTGAGAAGTGGAGGAAGCTCATCTCTGTTTCGTTGCAGTAATGTAGAGCCCGGCGCATCCAAGAGCGGGTAGCGAGAGTGCAGTCGTAAATGTGTGAAAATAGGGACCGGCGAAGAGCTGTGCGCTGTCCGCGTGGATCTGTCGGGAGTGTGGGCGGAGGCTTTTGTGAGTCGGCTTTGATCCGACGTATTCTGACGTAGGGATGAAGTGGAGTGACGTGGGGAGGGGGGCGGGGGTGGGGGTGTGAGGGAGCTGGGGTAGTAAAACGCGCTCTGTTGGCACAGGTCACAAAAGCTAGCCGCACTCCAGCGCGAGAGCAGACTTCTGCTCTCTCCGGTGCAGTCTTGTCCGTCACTTACAAAAAGAAACAATTTCGTACACGGAAGATCACCAGACGATTATCCGACCACCTGCAGCCTGACAGACTGCTGAGTTTCATACGGAAACACCTATCGAATAATCTCCAGAATAAATCCTGCCACTCCAAACGCATCAAAGGGCATACATTATCGAAACAAAATGTTATGGGCACTATGATTATTATTTTAGAGTTCGGGGAACTGCAGCCAAAGTTCCACACAGTGAATAAAATCCTACTCACTGACTGTTAAAATACCCTTACTAAAAAGTCACTACCGGTTTCGCAATTCACAATAAAATTAAAGAATTATCGTAATTGGACATTCTTAAAAACCAGCTTCTTTGTGTGCCCTACAATACTATGGATACGCTTGCTGGTTCTTAAACATAATGCAATGTAGCCTTCAAAAATAATGTTATTTAAGGCAGTTAACTGTTTTACCTGCTTTAAAAAGATCTCAATGACCATGTAACACATAATAATATCTAAGTTCCAGGCACCATAAAGCCAATCCCCACCTTTCTCGTCACAGATAGCGTCAGCTCGATCCACCTCGCTCACGTGGCCCGTAAACTGACCAATTAGATCACTTTACGCTGTCTACGGTATGGTAAGACGTTCGAGGATCTATTGTACTTACCTGTCGAAGGTAAGACATGTTAAGGCGGAGTCTTTAGTTGTTGTTGTTGTTGTGGTCTTCAGTCCTGAGACTGGTTTGATGCAGCTCTCCATGCTACTCTATCCTGTGCAAGCTTCTTCATCTCCCAGTACCTACTGCAACCTACATCCTTCTGAATCTGCTTAGTGTATGCATCTCTTGGTCTCCCCCTACGATTTTTACCCTCCACGCTGCCCTCCAATACTAAATTGGTGATCCCTTGATGCCTCAGAACATGTCCTACCAACCGATCCCTTCTTCTGGTCAAGTTGTGCCACAAACTCCTCTTCTCCCCAATCCTATTCAGTACCTCCTCATTAGTTATGTGATCTACCCATCTAATCTTCAGCATTCTTCTGTAGCACCACATTTCGAAAGCTTCTATTCTCTTCTTGTCCAAACTATTTATCGTCCATGTTTCACTTCCATACATGGCTACACTCCATACAAATACTTTCAGAAAAGACTTCCTGACACTTAAATCTATACTCGATGTTAACAAATTTCTCTTCTTCAGAAACGCTTTCCTTGCCATTGCCAGTCTACATTTTATATCCTCTCTACTTCGTCCATCATCAGTTATTTTGCTCCCCAAATAGCAAAACTCCTTTACTACTTTAAGTGTCTCATTTCCTAATCTAATACCTTCAACATCACCCGACTTAATTCGACTACATTCCATTATCCTCGTTTTGCTTTTGTTGATGTTCATCTTATACCCTCCTTTCAAGACACTGTCCATTCCGTTCAACTGCTCTTCCAAGTCCTTTGCTGTCTCTGACAGAATTACAATGTCATCGGCGAACCTCAAAGTTTTTATTTCTTCTCCATGGATTTTAATACCTACTCCGAATTTTTCTTTTGTTTCCTTTACTGCTTGCTCAATATACAGATTGAATAACATCGGGGAGAGGCTACAACCCTGTCTTACTCCCTTCCCAACCACTGCTTCCCTTTCATGCCCCTCGACTCTTATAACCGCCATCTGGTTTCTGTACAAATTGTAAATAGCCTTTCGCTCCCTGTATTTTACCCCTGCCACCTTTAGAATTTGAAAGAGAGTATTCCAGTCAACATTGTCAAAAGCTTTCTCTAAGTCTACAAATGCTAGAAACGTAGGTTTGCCTTTCCTTAATCTTTCTTCTAAGATAAGTCGTAAGGTCAGTATTGCCTCACGTGTTCCAGTATTTCTACGGAATCCAAACTGATCTTCCCCGAGGTCGGCTTCTACTAGTTTTTCCATTCGTCTGTAAAGAATTCGTGTTAGTATTTTGCAGCTGTGGCTTATTAAACTGATTGTCCGGTAATTCTCTCATCTGTCAACACCTGCTTTCTTTGGAATTGGAATTATTATATTCTTCTTGAAGTCTGAGGGTATTTCGCCTGTTTCATACATCTTGCTTACCAGATGGTACAGTTTCGTCAGGGCTGGCTCTCCCAAAGCCGTCAGTAGTTCCAATGGAATGTTGTCTACTCCGGGGGCCTTGTTTCGACTCAGGTCTTTCAGTGCTCTGTCAAATTCTTCACGCAGTATCGTATCTCCCATTTCATCTTCATCTACATCCTCTTCCATTTCCATAATATTGTCCTCAAGTACATGGCCCTTGTATAGACCCTCTATATACTCCTTCCACCTTTCTGCTTTCCCTTCTTTGCTTAGAACTGGGTTTCCATCTGAGCTCTTGATGTTCATACAAGTGGTTCTCTTATGTCCAAAGGTCTCTTTAATTTTCCTGTAGGCAGTATCTATCTTACCCCTAGTGAGATAAGCCTCTACATCCTTACATTTGTCCTCTAGCCATCCCTGCTTAGCCATTTTGCACTTCCTGTCGATCTCATTTTTGAGACGTTTGTATTCCTTTTTGCCTGCTTCATTTACTGCATTTTTATATTTTCTCCTTTCATCAATTAAATTCAATATTTCTTCTGTTACCCAAGGATTTCTACTAGCCCTCGTCTTTTTACCTACTTGATCCTCTGCTGCCTTCACCACTTCATCCCTCAGAGCTACCCATTCTTCTTCTACTGTATTTCTTTCCCCCATTCCCGTCAATTGTTCCCTTATGCTCTCCCTGAAACTCTGTACAACCTCTGGTTCTTTCAGTTTATCCAGGTCCCATCTCCTTAAATTCCCACCTTTTTGCAGTTTCTTCAGTTTTAATCTACAGGTCATAACCAATAGATTGTGGTCAGAGTCCACATCTGCCCCTGGAAATGTCTTACAATTTAAAACCTGGTTCCTAAATCTCTGTCTTACCATTATATAATCTATCTGATACCTTTTAGTATCTCCAGGGTTCTTCCATGTATACAACCTTCTATCATGATTCTTAAACCAAGTATTAGCTATGATTAAGTTGTGCTCTGTGCAAAATTCTACCAGGCGGCTTCCTCTTTCATTTCTTAGCCCCAATCCATATTCACCTACTACGTTTCCTTCTCTCCCTTTCCCTACACTCGAATTCCAGTCACCCATGACTATTAAATTTTCGTCTCCCTTCACTATCTGAATAATTTCTTTTATTTCATCATACATTTCTTCAATTTCTTCGTCATCTGCAGAGCTAGTTGGCATATAAACTTGTACTACTGTAGTAGGTGTGGGCTTCGTATCTATCTTGGCCACAATAATGCGTTCACTAAGCTGTTTGTAGTAGCTTACCCGCGTTCCTATTTTCCTATTCATTATTAAACCTACTCCTGCATTACCCCTATTTGACTTTGTGTTTATAACCCTGTAATCACCTGACCAGAAGTCTTGTTCCTCCTGCCACCGAACTTCACTAATTCCCACTATATCTAACTTTAACCTATCCATTTCCCTTTTCAAATTTTCTAACCTACCTGCCCGATTAAGGGACCTGACATTCCACGCTCCGATCCGTAGAACGCCAGTTTTCTTTCTCCTGATAACGACATCCTCTTGAGTAGTCCCCGCCCGGAGATCCGAATGGGGGACTATTTTACCTCCGGAATATTTTACCCAAGAGGATGCCATCATCATTTAATCATACAGTAAAGCTGCATGCCCTCGGGAAAAATTACGGCCGTAGTTTCCCCTTGCTTTCAGCCGTTCGCAGTACCAGCACAGCAAGGCCGTTTTGGTTATTGTTACAAGGCCAGATCAGTCAATCATCCAGACTGTTGCCCTTGCAACTACTGAAAAGGCTGCTGCCCCTCTTCAGGAACCACACGTTTGTCTGGCCTCTCAACAGATACCCCTCCGTTGTGGTTGTACCTACGGTACGGCTATCTGTATCGCTGAGGCACGCAAGCCTCCCCACCAACGGCAAGGTCCATGGTTCATGGGGGGGAGTCTTTAGTTAGTCCCCCTAATTATACGGGAGTCAAAAATTTGAGTAGGTTGTTCCGGTTCCGTATCACAAGTGCTGCGCGATCCCAGTCACTTTAATAATAGACATCCGCTTTCAGCGTGATATTTTATCTAGACGGTGGGACTTGGCTGTAACCAACCACGTGGCCGCGCCATGGTTTTTTTTAAAGAAAGTGAGAGTACTCAGCTCTCATTGATATATGGCGCTTTATGGTACTACACATCTCTTTTAAAAAACATTGGGATTCTTTAATGTTTTAATTTCTTGTACAGACCTGAAGATGCGTTTCTATTTATGCGAAACCGGTAGTGACTTTTTAATAAAAGTATTTTAACAGCCAGTACGGAAGTTCTTATCCACTATCAGTTACTTTATAGCGAAAAATTATGAAATCGAGCGCAGAACAACCGAAATATAATGATCTTTCAAAGTACTCCCTCATCTGAGTGACACCTTAATGAGGGCAATGCAAGGTCTCACAGAGTTCAGTCACAATGTAACGTCTATAAGTAATTTAATTCAAAAAGTAATGAGACTGACAACGACAAGTTCACAAAATTTCAAGCGAACTGTGGAACAATTACAAATACTATAAGAAAGTCATGAAAGAGCACCAGATGAAGTTCTACGAAGTCCTGATAAAACCTACTATACCCTACGCACCTGAAACGTGCGTTCCCACGCAAAATGATATGAGCAGGATCCAGACTGTGAAAATGATTTCTTGCTAGTGTTAAAGGATACATCAGGGAAGATAGCTTCAGAAATAAAGACATTAGAAAAGAATTATAACTTGATTCAATGCGCAAGAAAATAGGTCCAAACAGAAATAGACGGCGAGACATATAGACAGAACGCGTGAAGGTTGACTTCCAAAACAAATCCTGGACTGCAAAGCTAGAGAGTACGCCAGGAGGAAAACCATGGAAGAGATGGCTGGAATTTGTTGACTGGAACAGGCGAAACCAGTTAACCTGTGGTCGGAGAAGAAAAAGTAATATAAACTGATAGTAGCAAATACAGCAAATGATTACCCAGTGAGCATCTGTCTTGGAAGAGGAAACAAGTAAACAGGAAATATTGCTGAAACAAACACTAACCAACAAAATGGATGTTAAATAATATAGTAATCTGACTTTCAGAGGAAATCAGCGGTGTGTACCTACAGGGTGTTTAAAAAATGACCGGTATATTTGAAACGGCAATAAAAACTAAACGAGCAGCGATAGAAATACACCGTTTGTTGCAATATGCTTGGGACAACTGTACATTTTCAGGCGGACAAACTTTCGAAATTACAGTAGTTACAATTTTCAACAACAGATGGCGCTGCAAGTGATGTGAAACATATAGAAGACAACGCAGTCTGTGGGTGCGCCATTCTGTACGTCGTCTTTCTGCTGTAAGCGTGTGCTGTTCACAACGTGCAAGTGTGCTGTAGACAACATGGTTTATTCCTTAGAACAGAGGATTTTTCTGGTGTTGGAATTCCACCGCCTACAACACAGTGTTGTTGCAACAAGACGAAGTTTTCAACGGAGGTTTAATGTAACCAAAGGACCGAAAAGCGATACAATAAAGGATCTGTTTGAAAAATTTCAACGGACTGGGAACGTGACGGATGAACGTGCTGGAAAGGTAGGGCGACCGCGTACGGCAACCACAGAGGGCAACGCGCAGCTAGTGCAGCAGGTGATCCGACAGCGGCCTCGGGTTTCCGTTCGCCGTGTTGCAGCTGCGGTCCAAATGACGCCAACGTCCACATATCGTCTCATGCGCCAGAGTTTACACCTCTATCCATAAAAAATTCAAACGCGGCAACCCCTCAGCGCCGCTACCATTGCTGCACGAGAGACATTCGCTAACGATATAAATGGCTCAAATGGCTCTGAGCACTATGGGACTTAACATCTATGGTCATCAGTCCCCTAGAACTTAGAACTACTTAAACCTAACTAACCTAAGGACAGCACACAACACCCAGCCATCACGAGGCTAACGATATAGTGCACAGGATTGATGACGGCGATATGCATGTGGGCAGCATTTGGTTTACTGACGAAGCTTATTTTTACCTGGACGGCTTCGTCAATAAACAGAACTGGCGCATATGGGGAACCGAAAAGCCCCATGTTGCAGTACCATCGTCCCTGCATCCTCAAAAAGTACTGGTCTGGGCCGCCATTTCTTCCAAAGGAATCATTGGCCCATTTTTCAGATCCGAAACTATTACTGCATCACGCTATCTGGACATTCTTCGTGAATTTGTGGCGGTACAAGCTGCCTTAGACGACACTGCGAACACCTCGTGGTTTATGCAAGATGGTGCCCGGCCACATCGCACGGCCGACGTCTTTAATTTCCTGAATGAATATTTCGATGATCGTGTGATTGCTTTGGGCTATCCGAAACATACAGGAGGCGGTGTGGATTGGCCTCCCTATTCGCCAGACATGAACCCCTGTGACTTCTTTCTGTGGGGACACTTGAAAGACCAGGTGTACCGCCAGAATCCTGAAACAATTGAACAGCTGAAGCAGTACATCTCATCTGCATGTGAAGCCATTCCGCCAGACACGTTTTCAAAGGTTTCGGGTAATTTCATTCAGAGACTACGCCATATTATTGCTACGCATGGTGGATATGTGGAAAATATCGTACTACAGAGTTTCCCAGACCGCAGCGCCATCTGTTGTTGAAAATTGTAACTACTGTAATTTCGAAAGTTTGTCTGCCTGAAAATGTACTGTTGTCCCAAGCATATTGCAACAAACGGTGTATTTCTATCGCTGCTCGTTTAGTTTTTGTTGCCGTTTCAAATATACCGGTCATTTTTGAAACACCCTGTAAGTTAATATGTAGTGTTGATACAGAAGATAGAGAGACAGCCATCATGTGCTATTTTACTGTTGAATAGGTCGTGCGGAATAAAACTGCGTCCAAGACAAGAAATTGGAAGCCATGATCTCTGCTTTTCTCAATAAACATTCTTATCGATTAGCATATCCCAACATGACTCCATATTTGACTCAAATTCTCATTGCCGGCAATCATGAGGAGCCTCCCTAACATTACTTCTACCATAAATGACGGTGTTCGTAGAAAAATTTAATGGTAATAGTGATAATAATAACTGATCTTTCAAACTGGAGCAGAATTTCATCAAAAATATTAAATATGGAAGAACGCTGATATGTTTCTAATGACCTGAGTATAATATCTCTAGTATGTAACCTTATAATAACCAAAAACAAGAAATTTTTCACTGCTCCTAGAATTCATTCAGTATTTCGCTAATGGGCTAAATTAGTTACTGATATCAACCAAACCACGTAATCACGGTCTCTCAATGGTCCTAAACTACTATAACATAACAAGTTCCGAGTTGTCAACCAAAGATAGCCAACATATATCTACCATATTTAAAGTTTTCCCTTGGTCTAAATGCTTCACCAACGAACGACTATCTACTCGTTCCTGATCGGTCCTATTCAACTGGCTCAAAGGCGGGCGCTATACGACTCGTGTATTTTACTAGCACAATGCATGAAACAGCACACAATGTGACTTGCATTTTGGATAAACATGCAAAAGAAAGGAGTAACACTCACGACCACGTTACGTAAACTAGAAGACGAAAAAAACATAGTGGATGATTTTGTATCAATGCAGATGACTATATGGTACATGTGAGTGTTAAAAGAACCAAAGCAATGCCGAAAGAAAAAGTATTCGGAAGCCTATAATATTTTACTACGAAAACACACTCAATAAAAGGAATTAGTTTCGTCTGAACAATTTTAAATTACTGAAAGTCAGAAAATGTCTGATGTAGAAGCACTTAGCTATGAGGGACGCCACTTTGGCGGCCCATAAACTACGAGGGTTAGTACTTAAATAGTGACAACTATTTATTCACAGCTAATACAAAAGAGTCAGATGTTTGCACCTGTTACTGTCCTTCAAAGTAGTCACCAGCGTTGTGTAGAACCAGTTGACAGCGATGTGGATGCGATAAATGGCTCTAAGCACTATGGGACTCAACATCGGAGGTCATCAGTCCCCTAGACGTAGAACAACTTAAACCTAACTAACCTAAGGACATCACATACATTCATTCCCGAGGCAGGATTCGAACCTGCGACCTGCAGCGCGGTTCCGGACTGAAGCGCCTAGAACCACTCGGCCGCAGCGGCCGGTGACAGCGATGTGGAAGGCGAAGTATACCGTTGGCAGAGCCTGTTCTGTTGATGGTGCGAATGGAGCGGTCTACTGTCTGTCGAATCTCTGGAACAGTTCATCTTCGAAATCAAATCCAAGTCACAACTGCTTACGTCCGGGGAGTATGGTGGATGGTACAGTACTTCCTAGTCCCATCGACAGAACAGAGGAGCCACAGCGTGCGCTGTATTCGCCGCATCATTGGCGTACAAAATGATGGGTAGGTTGCGCAGAAAGTGTCGCCGCTTCTTTAACAAAGCAGGTCGCAGGTGATTCTCCAAAAACGAAAAGTAATACTGTGCATTGACGGTCTGCCGTGGCGGAACGTCATGCGTTAGGATAACACCATGAGAGTCGTACACCAGAATCGCCATAGCTTTCACCATGCTGGGGCTCTGACACACTTTCGACTTTCGCGGCGACCCATAATGACGCCATTCGTTGGATTGGCGTTTCAATTTTGGCTTCGTGGCATTCGCTTCAGAACTCTTCCAGAGATTGTACAGGCAGTAGACCACTCCATTCGTACCATCAACAGAGCTCGCTCTGCTAACGGTATACTACGCCTTTACATCGCTAGCGACGGGTTCTACACAACGCTGGTGACTACTTTGAAGGACAGTAACAAGTGCAAACATGTAACTATTTTGTATCGGCTGTGAATGAATAGTTGTCACTATTTAAGTTCCAACTCTCGTACATTCGAAAATGGCCGGTCGTAAAGCGGTGCTGTAAAAAGTGAGTTCTCAACAACCTCCTCGTTGATTGCAGTACCTGAATTCGGCGACGTCGACCAAATGCGCTTCACATTTGATATCACGCACTCTCAGTTTCAACAACGTGCACTGAACAGTGTGCTCCAGAATATTTGTGCATGAAGCAATACTGATTTTTTTCCCCCAGATTGTAGCCCATCCTGCTCTTCAAAGCTGGCAAGCCTCAGAGCTCCATGTTCTGTGAAGATGAATGGATGGGAAAGACTTGTCGCCTATTTGTGGTTTCACCGTTCTTCAACTACTTTCCATAGATACTCACGACAGTAGCACACGCACAGCTGAGCAGCTTAACCATTACAGATATGCGCATTCCCAGCCACCGGGCCATGCTAATCTGCACTTCGATTTTTGGATTCTTCAATCTGCGACCAGTATTGCCGCTGGAGTGATTCCCCATGCCTCTCAGAGCCTCCTCCATACACTGCTGGAAAAAAAAGCAACACCCTCAACAACTGCGTTTAGTGGCACAAAGGTATAATATATGTACACCCACTTGCTGTAGTGTTTGTGATTCACTTCTAATGGTCACCGGCTATCAGAAGGTGCTCAGGAGGCCTCGTCGTGCACCCTTTGTTTTGACACTGGAGACAATAACTGTGCTGAGTTTAGAGATGAACAGTGTTCGCAATATTCGGTTTAGGATACAACCACGCCCCACTGACGAGGATGTACTGCTGTTGAATGGCTTCGCTTATTTGGATGGTGTAGCATTGCGATGCTGCGGGAACCTGGATTGTTGTAGCGACGGATTGTTGCACGTGCTGGGCTCAATGTATCGGTGGTGTGTCGCTGCTGTCAACAGTAGTCTGTGGAACACTCCCGCATCTGTAGATCAGGTTCTGCAAGTTCACGAAGTACAGATAATCGTCAGTATCATGCGGGGACGATATCTGGGCACATGTAGCACCTGCTGTGTCGTCAAGGAACACTGGGAAACGTTTGCTTGCAGCAATATTAAGATGACATCTGCCTCTGCCCCGGCTACAACTGACACCACAACAGCACGAAGAAAGGCTACTATTGTGTCGTGAAACAGTTGACTGGAGAGTGTGTAACACCAATATCGATTGTAAGTAGGTTTATACTATATAAATGTGTATCTATGATTATGAAGTGTTTGTTCTTTGTTACTAAGGTTATTGATTTGTGACAGGAAATTTAAAGTTTGCAATGTATATATGGAAAATTTAAAATGATGTTTAAAGTAATGAAATTTTATATTATATGTTCATAAAGAAAAAGTTGTATATTGGAAGCTGGTTCATGCTTGGGGAACTTGTATTGTGAAAGGTAAAAGTTGTAGGGAAGTCCCTCTGCACCGGAAGTGGCTTGGCGCGACATAAAAGGTGGTTTTGGCGGTCGATTTGGGTGGCTCCTTGGTGGGAACGGTACGCAGTCAGTGGCTAGCCGTTGCACGGTAAACGTCGAGGGTGTTAAGGGAGGCATTTGGAAGCCGTTTTGCATGGAAATTTGCCTCGGATGTGGATTTGACTGTTGCATGGTATTCTTGGCAATAAGGAATGGCTCTAATACGTTATAAATTCGTCGCCAAGAAGAAATTATAAAGAGCATTCAACATCAAGAACCGTGAGTGCAGTTAGCCGCCACTTCGCTTGCTACCACTGCTTCGCCACAGCACTACCAACTTCAGGTACACAGATATGTATTATAGCATGGACCAGATAATTTGTGTTAGTGTTTTTCAATAAAAATCCAAGTGCTATAAACCAGTGTTTGAACCCTAATGTTATCATAATCATTAACCGATGCAGGATCCCATTCTAAGTGTGCAGAAAACTGAGTATCCTGTTCCTAACAAGCTAGTGGTTTGTTTCTGCGTATTAAATGTGCTACAGTCCAGTGCCAGGGTGTGTAAATGGCACTGTCTAAAATATCTGCTTCACAGGTGATGAAAAAGGCACATAAATTAAACTTATTTGAAATGTAATTTAGTCTTGATTGCTGTCATGAACTATTTTTTTTAGGTCAATCGATCTCAGTGTTGAGTAAACTGCTTTAAAGGATGAAAACATAACTTATTCCAAGTGAGGATGTTGTTGTTGTTGTGGTCTTCAGTCCTGAGACTGGTTTGATGCAGCTCTCCATGCTACTCTATCCTGTGCAAGCTTCTTCATCTCCCAGCACCTACTGCACCCTACATCCTTCTGAATCTGCTTAGTGTATTCATCTCTTGGTCTCCCTCTACGATTTTTACCCTCCACGCTGCCCTCCAATGCTAAATTTGTGATCCCTTGATGCCTCAAAACATGTCCTACCAACCGATCCCTTCTTCTAGTCAAGTTGTGCCACAAACTTCTCTTCTCCCCAATCCTATTCAATACCTCCTCATTAGTTAAGTGATCTACCCATCTTATGTTCAGCATTCTTCTGTAGCATCACATTTCGAAAGCTTCTATTCTCTTCTTGTCCACACTAGTTATCGTCCATGTTTCACTTCCATACATGGCTACACTCCATACAAATACTTTCAGAAACGACTTTCTGACACTTAAATCTATACTCGATGTTAACAAATTTCTCTTCTTCAGAAACGATTTCCTTGCCATTGCCAGTCTACATTTTATATCCTCTCTACTTCGACCATCATCAGTTATTTTACTCCCTAAATAGCAAAACTCCTTTACTACTTTAAGTGTCTCATTTCCTAATCTAATTCCCTCAGCATCACCCGATTTAATTTGACTACATTCCATCATCCTCGTTTTGCTTTTTTTAATGTTCATCTTATATCCTCCTTTCAAGACACTGTCCATTCCGTTCAACAAGTGGGGATATGCATTAATTTTGGTTGAATTGAGCTATACTTCTGAAATAATCGTAGAGTTGTCTATTGAGGCAGTATAAGTTTATGGCTCCCCACCACATTCGTTTCATATTAGAAAGATATTTGGAATATAATCACTTTTAAAGAAATCTGATACATTTCTATAAATGGGAGTATAAAAATTGTATATGTTGTAAGGTGGCATCATTTTGAGCGACATTACGACTACCACTCCGGAAAGAAGACCCCTTAATAGTATAAACATGGAGACAGGAAACCATTAACGATACTGACATCGGCTAGGGATCTAAATTTGTAGCAGAATAACTGCACGTGGGGCGATAGTGAAGCGGACGGAGACGGGAGGCTGGCAGGAGAACGGGAAAGACACAAGCGTGGCAGGCAGGCCTGAGAGCTGAAGACAACAGTGAACGTAAGCTCCTGGATACCCCAGGCGGGTGGACCGCGGCTTAGCGAGAGCCACGTGGCCGAGGACAAGGGGCTGGAGCCGGAGCGGAAGCTTCTGGAACAGTCTGGAAACTTCTAGAAGCTTCGGTCGATTGGAAAACAGATTGATCGGCGCTCGGAAACGAACTCCTTCCAGCAACATGAGTGGCCACGCACATTAAAGGGGGGAAGAAAAAAGAACAGGAGCTACGAAAAAGCGTAGCGACTGAGAAACACTTGTTCCTGGGGCGTCGAGGAGAGAGGTTGGTCCTGGCGAGGTGTGCGACCTCGTTGCTGGGACAGAGTACTTGTAGTGAGAGCCTGAGGATCGTCTGGTGTTCCACGGCAGCCGTGGAGGTGTCTACGGAAGCTTTTGGTAAGGTAGAATTTATGTTATATCGCTGAGGCGAAAACGTTCGCAGCGATAAGCGTCAGATCACTGTAGTGGTCATACATTCGCAACGGCGGTTAGGGAAGTAAAGTAAATTGCTGACCACGTGTCTTTTTCGTTCTATGCTTAGGCTTCACGTTGCTAGAATCGAGTGTAGTTCTAAATACAATTGCAATTGCCATAGCTGATGTCAGTATTCCGCGCTTGAATTAAGGACCGCGAATATGCGAATATATCACAGGACAGTGCCAGACAGAGCGGTTACCAAATGTGAATAGGCAGAACTAAAATGTTGCTCGTGCTGTATAACCTTGTATAGAGTAAATAGCAGAAGAGTAAAGAATTTACCAGTGCTGAGTGTATCATTTCATAGCTAGTACTTTCCTTTGTCATTTTATTATCTCCTTATTTGTGTATTTAATGTTTACAACCACCTGGTGGAGGCAGTGTTTGTAGGTCAGCACATCTGAACATTCTAGCATATACTGAGGATATGGTTAGAAACCAACCAGATTTGCATACGACTAGTTGATGTCACATATAGAGCAAAGGACAAGCTTACCCTTCTGGAGAGCGTACAAGTGTCAGGGCGACAAATTAGCGTTATAAAATCCGTTGTGCAAAATTTTTCACTTATACGTTCGGCTCACAGGCTTACCCATCAGTAGAAACGACCAAAGCAGAAGCGGTAGCTTAAAATGTAGTATTATTTAATTTTATTTGTGGTATTTATATGTCAGGTAAGCTAGAAATCTTTTCATGCCCAACTTCAGTACAGTGTTTCCTTCAGTAACATCTCAGTACTGAATCATGTAATGATAGTGATTGTAAACGTTATTGTAAAAGTGGGGCACTATCTTGCTTTCTGTGATTACTGGTTGGTGCGTTAATGGTAACTACTGCTACCTCCAACTTAGATCGCCCTGTATTCGTGTGTGCCGGCTGGGGTGGCCGAGTGGTTCTAGGCGCTACAGTGTGGAACCGCGCGAACGATACGGTCGCAGGCTCGAATCCTGCCTCCTTAGGTTAGTTAGGTTTAAGTAGTTCTAAGTTCTAGAGGACTGATGACCTCAGAAGTTAAGTTCCATAGTGCTCAGAGCCATTTGAACCATTTATGTATTCGTGTGTATCCAATGCGCTTTTCAAAGGGCATCTTAATGAAAGTCACTTCAGCAACTCATATTCAATGTTACTAAACATAATGCTTCTAATTAATATGCCTGATTAGGCTGGCGAACATTTATTGTTTCATTTGTATGAACTGTCCTACTTTTATTAACCGCAAAGTAAAGCTTGTTTAGTTTTCTGTTAAGTGCAATATGTACAAAATTACTGTCCAATACTTTTATCCGTTAGACACATGCACGGTCAAAACTCAAAAATCCTCACAGAGGGTAACACTAGTTTGTTACTGCCGTAAGTGAAATGGCACTCTGTTGTCTTCAGTGATGAGAGCCGGGTCTGTCTGTATGCTAGTGATGGACGTACACATATATAGTATAGACGTAATGAGCTGTCTATCCCAGAGTGCATTCACCCACCACTCACAGATTCGAACAGAGGCTTCTTAGTGTTGGAGGCCATCAGTAAAAGCTCACGGCCACATCTGGTGTTTCTGCAGGATAAAGTGCCCCGTGCCCGCTGCACTGCACGTGCTATTACTCACCTGCTTCTGTCATTTCTTCGGTAGGAAGGGGATGTGCTTTTTCACCAGGACAATGCACGCCCACATGTGGCTGCTGCGAAGCGATGTGTTCTTCGTCGTGTGCAACTACTACTCTGGACAGCAAGATCATCAGACCTCTCGCCGATAATTGGACACGTGAGGGACATGATGAAGTGGGAACTTACTCGTCCTCGAGGGTCGCAAAAACCATTGCCCAATTGCAACAAAAGGTACAAGATGCTTGGGATAATCTATCACAGGATGCTATTCGGAACCTTCATGATCGTTTGCATGCGGGAATACACGTCTGAGGCCGGCCGAAGTGGCCGAGCGGTTGTAGGCGCTACAGCCTAGAACCGCGCGACCGCTACGGTCGCAGGTTCGAATCCTGCCTCGGGCATGGATGTGTGTGATGTCCTTAGGTTAGTTAGGTTTAAGTAGTTCTAAGTTCTAGGGGACTGATGACCTCAGAAGTTAAGTCCCATGGTGCTCAGAGCCATTTGAACACGTCTGAGTTGGCACCTGAGGCGGGATACACCGTGTGCTGATGCGACTGCTTAGGCACGCTTTACTGTCACGCGTTTCTTTAATTTCGTCTGAATTTATCATTAGAGCTCGGATTTATATGCACCTTGATATATGAATATCATGCATCTGTGCACTAAAAATCTGATAACAAAGCCCTAAAAACCTTTTAATACTCATAGAAAAAAAATACATTATGTGAACATTTACACGTTTATTAATCTTGATGAAGTCATTAAATTGTAAATTTATTCTTAAACTCAGACTTTAACAAAATTAATACTTACTACTCTCTCTCTCTCTCCCTCTCTCTCTCTCTCCCTCTCTCTCTCCCCCTCTCTCTCTCTGTCTGTCTATTTGAGCTGTAGTAATTTTTATTGCAATAAACAATTAAATATTTCTCACTGTAGTCTGGAAGAAATGATTTTCTTCAGTCACTTGAAATGTTTTTATATGAAGAGAAAGGTCTCTCTACTTCACACGAAGTGACGAGACAGTATCAAAAAGAAGCTATGATACTTAAAGAACAAGAGTTAAGTGTTTTTCAGAATCTCTTTGTAGCACCTTATTCTTATCCCGAAGAAACATTAAACTTGTATTTTTCAGCTTTGTCACGAAAACACTTTCCTATTTCTCCTGGTGTGTCACTGACGAGGGCTGTTTGACATACGTGCGGGTCAGAACACGAGGCATCCCTTTTCTTCCAGACACGTGACTGCGTCTGGTAGTTTACTGAAATAGATATCAAGAAACACTGTTTATTCTGGAAACTCTTCTCTTTGCCCGTACTAACTGCAGCAGGGATTCCGGCCGTTTCATTCCTGTCCATCCCGTCGACCACCTACTTCACGTCTTCTGAATGACCTTTGTAACATAGAGCTGCTTCAGTCCGCGTTGTCCGTGTCGTGAGCACTGGTTCTGTGGGTGAACGAGAGTCTACCATCACATCAGAAAATAATTTCACCCTTGGTGGCGCTTTCACCAACTCTTTTTGGAAACTAAGGCATTTACTTCTGGAAAAATCGCTCGAATGTCCTCTGCCAACAGATGAAGAGCATGTGCTAAACAAGTCATATGAACTACCTTAGGATAAAATGCCTGCAAAGTTTTAGCTGCTTTAATCTTGTATGCTGCTGAATCTGTAACTACCAGCAAGATTTTTTCCTCATTTTGTTTGACAAGCCACAAAACAAGTAATGCAGTAGTTGAAGATTTGTTTCCTTCAGTATCTTGGAGACAATGTGATGTAGTGTTCCTGGTTCAGATTCCGTCATTTTTCTCTCGACGACGTTCGTAATAAATCTCTCAAACGAGTCGGTTGTTTCATCTACAAATAACCACAAGTTTGAGTCGTCGATATCGTATCTTATTTCTTGTATTACCTGAAAATTATTATTTTATTGAAAATTAGTAAAGATCAGGGGGTGTAATCTGAGACCACAGCTGTGGACAGAAAAAGTTAACAAAATTTATGAAGAACATGTTTGTTGATCATAAACTCAACTAAATCAAACTCCGTGGCACTACTGGCAATACGTAGTTTTATATTTCCATTTTAAAATACACACATCAAAAAAAGTTTTGTATCACCTCGGTTCCGAGAGTTCCGGAACCTGTACTGAAAATTGGAATAGAGGTCAACATAAACATCGTTTCCGCCCTTTTCATTGCTCATGAAAACACACATTGCATGTTGTATCACCATACAGCGAGATCTTCAGAGGTGGTGGTCCAGATTGCTGTACACACCGGTAGCTCTAATACCTGGTAGCACGTCCTATTGCATTGATGCATGCCTGTATCGTCGTGGCATACTATCCACAAGTTCATCAAGGCACTGTTGGTTCAGATTCTCCCACTCCCCCTCGGCGAGGCGACATAGATCCCCAGAGTGGTCGGTGGGTCACGTCATCCATAAACAACCCTTTTCAATCTAACCCACACACGTTCGATAGGGTTCATGTCTGGAGAACATGCTGGCCACTCTAGTCGTTCGATGTCGTTATTCAGAAGGAAGTCACTCACAAGATGTGCACATTTGGGGGCGCGATTTGTCGTCCATGTAGACGAATGCCTCTCCAATATGCCAATATGTTGCACTGTCCGTCGGAGGATGGCATTCACGTATCGTACAGCCGTTGCGGCGCCTTCCGTGACCACCAGAGGAGTACGTCGGCCCCACATAATGCCACCCCAAAACAGCAGGGAATCTCCACCGTGTTGTACTCGCTGGACAGTGTGTCTAAGGCGTTCAGCCTGACCGGGTTGCCTACAAACACGTCTCCGATGATTGTCTGGTTGTAGACATAAGTGACCCTCATCGGTGAAGAGAACGTGATGCCAATCCTGAGCGGTCCATTTGGCATGTTGTTGGGCCCATGTGTACCTCGCTATATGGTGTCGTGGTTGCAAAGATGGACCTCGCCATGGACGTCGGGAGTGAAGTTGCGCATCATGCAGCCTATTGCGCACAGTTTGAGTCGTAACACGACGTCCTGTGGCTCCACGTAAAGCATTAGTCAACATTGTAGCGTTGCTGTCAGGGTTCCTCGGAGCCATAATCCGTAGGTAGCGGTCATCCACTGCAATAGTAGCCCTTGGGCGGCCTGAGCGAGGCATGTCATGGACAGTTCTTGTCTCTGTATCTCCTCCACGGCCGAACAACATCACTTTGGTTCACTTTGTGACACCTGGACACTTCCCTTGTTGCGAGCCCTTCCTGGCACAAATGAACAATGCGGACCGACCGAACCGCGGTATTGACCGTCTAGGCATGGTTGAACTACAGACAACACGAGCCGTGTACCTCCTTCCTGGGGGAATGACTGGAACTGATCGGCTGTTGAACTCCCTCCTTCTAATAGGCGCTGCTCGTGCATGGTTGTTTACATCTTTCGGTGGGTTTAGTGACATCTCTGAACGATCAAAGGGACTGTGTCTCCGATAAAATATCCACAGTCAACGTCTATCTTCAGAAGTTCTGGGAATCGGGGTGATGCAAAACTTTTTTGAAGTGTGTATTTTTGTACAATACGTTTAAAAGTTTTTATGAAGGTCAAAATATTTTCGGTTTGGGATAGGGGTAACTGACGCACGAATTAATATCATTAAACAAATGCGTGAACTTACCTCTGCACATGCTTTGCAAATGTAGTTTTTTCTTACCTTTGAGTATCAGGAGATCCTCGTTCGGAAATTTTTCCAGGAACGTTGAAAACCCTACTTATTAAAAGCGAAGTTGGCTGAAACTGTTGCTTAGCAGATATCTTTCGAAAAGTCACCACTGCCATAATTTCCACTCCTGCTTGCAGAAAATGCTGCTTATCAGGTTATTTGAACCTTAGAGATATTTTCGTTAACAGTATTTCTATGAGCAGCTGTTTGTAAATGTTGTGTAATGTGAATGGAATTCTATCACGCAGGGAACCTATGATAATGGTTTAATGTAGTGAAATAAGAACAACAATCACTAACATGAAAACAGCAACGATTTTTAAAATATTTTGGAAATACAGAACTAAAGCTTAAGGTGTTTTACAGACACTTGGCACTGTACCATATTGCAGTCTGTTGCTCGAGTTAGGTTTCCCTGAATCCACCGTCGAAGCATATTAGCTGTCCTGTTCTTCTGGTTCGGCTCACATTTCAGAAATTACGAGTAACAGCGCACGAATTACAAATTAAAAAGTTAACTGAAAATAGCCGTTTTTATTCTTGGAAATGATATCTTTGCGGCAGACGGATTCGTTTGTAACAAAATACAAACCATATGGAGTTTTATGATGTGACGGCCGCAAGGAATTTTAAAGATTTGCCTCGTGATTCCTGAACTCTACATAGCTGCTGAGCGGCATATTTTGTTATACTACACTACTGGCCATTAAAATTGCTACACCAAGAAGAAATGCAGATGATAAACGGGTATTCATTGGGCAAATAGATTATACTAGAACTGATATGTGATTACATTTTCACGCAATTTTGGTGCATAGTTCCTGAGAAACCAGTACCCAGAACGACCACCTCTGGCCGTAATAACGGCCTTGATACGCCTGGGCATTGAGTTAAACAGAGCTTGGATGGCGTGTACAGGTACAGCTGCCTATGCAGCTTCAACACGATACCACAGTTCATCAAGAGTAGTGACTGGCGTATTGTGACGAGCCAGTTGCTCGGCCACCATTGATCAGACTTTTCAATTGGTGAGGGATCTGGAGAATGTGCTGGCCAGGGCAGCAGTCGAACATTTTCTGTATCCAGAAAGGCCCGTACAGGACCTGCAACATGCGGTCGTGCATTATCCTGCTGAAATGTAGGGTTTCGCACGGAGCCACGGGCCGTAACTCATCTGAAATGTAACGTCCACTGTTCACAGTGCCGTCAATGCAGACAAGAGGTGACCGAGACGTGTAACCAATGGCACCCCATAGTATCAGGCTAGGTGATACGCCAGTATGGCAATGACGAATACACGCTTCCAATGTGCGTTCACCGCGATGTCGCCAAACACGGATGCGACCATCATGATGCTGTAAACAGAACCTAGATTCATCCGAAAAAATGACGTTTTGCTATTCGTTCACCCAGGTTCGTCGTTGAGTACACCATCGCAGGCGCTCCTGTCTGTGATGCAGCGTCAAGGGTAACCGCAGCCATGGTCTCCGAGCTGATAGTCCATGCTGCTGCAAACGTCGTCGAACTGTTCGTGCAGATGTTTGTTGTCTTGCAAAAAAATGGTTCAAATGGCTCTGAGCACTATGGGACTTAACTGCTGTGGTCATTAGTCCCCCAGAACTTAGAACTACTTAAACCTAACTAACCTAAGGACACCACACACATCCATGCCCGAGGCAGGATTCGAACCTGCGACCGTAGCGGTCACGCGGTTCCAGACTGTAGCGCCTAGAACCGCTCGGCCACTCCGGCCGGCTGTTGTCTTGCAAACGTCCCCATCTGTTGACTCAGAGATCGAGACGTGGCTGCACGATCCGCTACAGCCATGCGGATAAGATGCCTGTCACCTCGACTGCTAGTGATACGAGGCCGTTGGGATCCAGCACGGCGTTCCGTATTACCCTCCTGAACCCACCGATTCCATATTCCGCTAATAGTCATTGGATCTCGACCAACACGAGCAGCAATGTCAAGGTACGATAAACCGCAATCGCATAGGCTACAATCCGACCTTTATCAAAGTCGTAAACGTGATGGTACGCATTTCTCCTCCTTACACGAGGCATCACAACAACGTTTCACCAGGCAACGCTGGTCAACTGCTGTTTGTGTATGAAAAATCGGTTGGAAACTTTCCTCATGTCAGCACTTTGTAGGTGTCGCCACCGGCGCCAACCTTGTGTCAATGCTCTTAAAAGCTAGTCATTTGCATATCACACCATCTTCTTCCTGTCGGTTAAATTTCGCGTCTGTAGCACGTCATCTTCGTGGTGTAGCAATTTTAATGGCCAGTAGTGTTTATCAGCTACCGCTTGTTGTTGAAAGCTCTGTGCTACGATCGCAGGTTCGAATCCTGCCTCGGGCATGGATGTGTGTGATGTCCTTAGGATAGTTAGGTTTAAGTAGTTCTAAGTTCTAGGGGACTGATGACCTAAGAAGTTTAGTCCCATAGTGCTCAGAGCCATTTGAACCATTTGATAGCTATGTTCTTCTCGACGTGTGTCGCTGTATTTGGAACCTGGTGCTACAGAAAAATGATGAAAATCAATTGGAGGGAAATGATCACGAAGTGTTCACTAGAGCTAGAGGGAAAATATGCTTCATGAAACACCTAAAAAGAAGATGGACTCAGTATGCAGGCCATATAGTCCGACATGATGGTCTACTGAAAAGAATAATTGAGGGAGTCTTAGAAGCCATACATTACGGATGAAAACCCATGCTGAGGTATATAAAATAAATAACGGAGGATATGAATTGTTCTTCACACTACGAGCTGAGACGGAAGGCGGACAAGCGAGAAGAATGGGGAGCTGCTGCCCCGCCAACGAGCCTCACGGCTGCTGGCTATTCGGAGAGAGATGGTTTCCTCATTTTCGGTGCCCTTTTGTGTATTTAGGAATATGACACATAACGGTGCTTCTACGCATACAGAGCAATAAAAGAGAAATTTACTTGGATCTTCTTGCAGGGCTGTCCGTAAATATGTAAGAGTACGAGCGGGAGGAGATCTCTTCTGAAAAACACGTTGCAAGGCATCCAAAATATGCTCAATATTGTTCATCTTCGTGGATTTTATTGGCAAGCGGAAGAGTTTATACTCAGAAGAGTGTTACTGGAGCCACTCTGTCGCTATTCTGGACGCGTGGGGTGTCACATTGTCCTGCTGGAATTGCGCAAGTACGTCGGAATGCACAATGGACATGAATGGATGCAGGTGATCAGACAGGATGCTTATGTATGTGCTACCTGTCAGAGTCGTATCTGTAATGAACTGGCCTGCACAGAGTCTTGGCCTGAATCCTATAGAACACCTTTGGGATATATTGGAGCGCCTACTTCGTGCCAGGCCTCAACCGATCGTCAACGACACCTCTCCTTAGTGCAGCACTCCGTGAAAAATGGGCTGACATTCCCCAAGAAACCTTTCAGGACCTACATGAACTTATGCCTGCGAGAGTGGAAGCTGTTATCAAGGCTAACGGTAGGGCAACACCATATTAAATTCCAGTATTACCGATGGAGGGCGCCACCAACTTGTAAGTCATTTTCAGCCGGGTGTCCGGAAACTATTTTATGAGTGGATACATAAACAGTATTATGAGCCGAGCAACCCTTCTGGAATCCAAACAGTAATATGACAAGTAAATTGTTTTCACTTTAGTGTGCGGCTACTCTTGAGTACGTTACTTTTGCGAATACTTTGGAAAAATACGTCAGTAAGGAAACTGGACTGTAATAGTTTAAGTCCGTCTTGTCACCTTTCTTATGAAGTGGTTTAGCAATTCCATATATTAACCTCTCTTGAAAAATTTCCTGTGCGGCTGATGCACAGGAAATTTGATGTATTGATTTCAGTGAAGCTGTTCGCCCCCCTTATATACCCCACCAGGCATGGTTAGAACACCAGAAACGAACAACAACAATGCCCTTTTATGGTCTCTCTATCTGTCGCAGACAATTGCAGCTCTAATCATTAACACATCCATCGTTGGTGTGTAAATATACGAAATTACATTAACATTTGACCATGTTGTATAGGTACTTCAGATTTTTTTGTGATGCTTTGTAATGCGATAAAAATTCAGAACTTAGAACATAAAATACTCACTGACGAGGGATGATAGCCCTAGGCGCGAAACCTGTTACAGAAAAATAAATCATTGTTTCAAGATTTAATACTCGCTGATATTTCGGGAAAGTACTACGGTGTTCGAAGTCGTCCTTAAAGTAAAGATACACTGTAGTGACAAAGAAACTGGTATAGGCATGAGTGTTCAAATACAAAGATTTGTAAACAGGCAGAATACGGGGCTGCGTTCGGCAACGCCTATATATGATATCAAGTGTCTGGCGCAGTTGTTAGACCGGTAACTGCTGGTCCTTGGCAGGGTATCAAGGTTTAAGTGAGTCTGAACGGTGTGTTATAGTCGGCGCACGAGCGAAGGGACACAGCATCTCCAAGTTAGCGATAAAGTGAGGATTTTCCCGTACGACTGTTTCACGAGTATGCCGTGAACATCTGGAATCCGGCCACATCGGAGAGGCCGGAAAAAGATTCTTCAAGAATGGAATCAACGACGACTGAAGAGAACCGTTCATCGTGACAGAAATGCAACCCTCCCGCAAATTGCTGCAGATTCCAATGCTGCGCCATCAATAAGTGTCAACGTGCGAACCATTCAACGAAACATCATCGATACGGGCTTCTGGAGCCAAAGGCCCATTCGTGTATCCTTCATGACTGCATGACAGAAAGCTTTACGCCTCGTCTGGGCCTGTTAACACCGATATTGGACTGTTGATGACTGGAAGCATGTTGTTTGTGAAGCTGGAGTGGTATGGGGATCCTTATATGTCTACATACGAATCTGAAAGGACACGTACGTAAACATTCTGTCTGATCACATGCATACATTCACATCCATTGTGCATTCTGACGTATTTGGGCAATTCCTGCAGGACATTGCAACGCCCCACACTTCCAGAATTGCTATAGAGTAGCTCCAGTGTTGTGTACATAGTTCCGCGTAGTCAGCGCGTACACAACTTTCCCAGTAGAGCGCGCCCCACTAAGCACAACAGCGCAGGCGCAGCGCTCGTCCGTCTCCGCACTACGAGATGGCGCTGTCTTAGAGACGGACCAAATTCTGCTTCCGCCGATCCGCATATTAATATGTCACGCAGCCAATGAGATTACTGCTAACGTAGAACCTTTTCTCCTCGCGGATCACACTCGAGCAGTGATACCTGAACGCTCGAGGTATTATAACGAGTGTACAGACCTCCGATTAGTTCCTTTGTTATGCCCATCCGGCTTGGATCTCCGCCCCCCCTACCTTTTATAAATCCCTCCAAATCCTTGAACGTCATGCTCTCCGCCTCGCCTATCACATCCGTTTCCCCTCTCCCACGCGGATGCTGTATGATCTCATCCCACTCCCCCACCTCCTCCTTTTCCTTGAAAGGATACGGATCCTGTACACCTCCCGTAAACTCGATCCTCCTCACTTGCTCGTCTCCCCGATCCTCTCCCACCCCCACCCGCTGCTGCGCCTGTATTCCCACGTCCCACCCGGTCTCCATCCCTCCACCCTCCTTACCCTCTCCCAAGGTGGCTTCCGCCAGCTCCCTCTCCCTGATGATGCCCTCCTCCCCTCCATCTACCCCTCCTACCAACTTTGATCCTCCCACCCTCCTCCTGTGCTTGCTCCTCAGGGCACCCTCCCTCCCTTCTCTCCCTTTTCCCTCCCTCCTCCCTTTCTCCCCACTCCTCCCCCGGGCTTCCCCTACCCTGTCCCTCTCCTCCTGCCCCCATCTCTGCAGCCATTGGCATCCTTGTTCTCCCCTCTCCCCCACCTCACCCCTGTTCCCCTCTTGGCAGGTCCCCGGACTCGCACACGCTAAGTGGACATTCGCGCGCCGGAGATCACCGCCATCAGTGTTTCGTGTGTGCCGTCATGTTTAGTGTTCAGTGTTCACCGTCACACTCTATCGTTCACCAGTGCCATCGTCTTCCTCAGTGTTTGTGCGTCGTATCAACAGTTTGCAGTGTGGATTATCGTCGAGTGTGAACGGCTCCGTGTTTGTCTTTATGTGTCGACTGTTTTATTGCCCACCGTTCTGTAATTTATGTGTCTTCTCAGTGTTTCTTCTCATTGTGTATCCTATGGCTGAAGAGCAGCGTAGAATGCTGCTGACAGCCGGCCTGTTGTATGGGTTTAAAATAACAATAAAGAAAAAAAAAACCTCCGATTAGTCAGTCTGCATTTGTCTGTACCAGTCTGCATTAGTCTGCATCAGTCTGCATTAGTCTGCATTAGTCTATAGTCAAGTTTCAGTCTGCACCTAATAAGATTATCATATCCTGTACATAGCCATGAAGAGAAATGTATAGACACTTTGTCAAGTATCAGAGATATGTGAGGATAAGATTAACGTACCGAGACCAAAGGAACTTCAAATTGTCAATTGTAAATAGCATCCAGAATCAAGTTACGTAATATCTACGTTTTTTACTATTTTAATAAATGTGTGTGAAAATTAATCAAGTTCTGTTTAAAGTTGGTCACCGTCAATCTGCTACTCTAAGCGTGCAAGTGGCATTTCTATCGTCTGACCTAACGACAGAAGATAAACACGCCACGATAAGACCACGAGACATATTGCTGACACTCACCTACTTCGTTAGAGCGACAAGTCAAATAATCTGATGGTGTGTGTACCGAAGGTCTTACAGTACGCACACCACATCCAGGAACACTCTTTTGAGTTTAAACACTTCGCTAGCCACCAAACACCCGAGACATGAACATTATTGAGCATATCTGGACTGCCTTGCAACGTGCTGCTCAGAAGAGATCTGCACCCGCTCGTAATCTTACCCTTCACGGTTCTTGGTGTCAGTTCCCTCCAGCACTACTTCAGACATTAGTTGAGTCAGTGCCGTGTCGTGTTGCGGCACTTATGCGTGCTCGCGGAGGCCCTTCGTGATATTAGGCAGGTGTACCAGCTTTTTTTGGCTCTTCAGTGTCTATGGCAGTTCGAAACTGTGCATGAATCCTCAGTTTTAAATAATCAGGAAGTACTGGTGGCGTGGCGCCTTTGGGAATAATTAAATGATCAGTAACTGCGGCAGAATTTGAAAGATAAGTGGACATTTTCTTAACCCTGCAAGGATAAGGGAGAAAGATTCAAAATTATATTTTCAGATAGTGTCTGTTGAAAGCAGTAATTCACATGTATGTGCCTCGTATTACCGCTTTCCAGCTCCATTTACGCCCGTTGCGCTGGCACCGCCTGTGCCAATATCAGGAAGGCGACTGCAACCGCGTGTGGGCATTAATCTCGTGATTGATCAGATCATTAGCAGCGCTGTTACTGAACTGACCGCAGGGACGCGAAGGGGCAATGGCGCGTTCATGGAGCCCACTGCACCAGCTACTGCTCTGCCTGTTAGGAACTGACAGCGCCAGTAAGTAAATAGGGATAGGAATAGGTGGCAATTAGATGAGATGACAAAAACATGTTCATCTGACCACAGAAAATTGCTACAGAGAGCCGCGTGTGTAGCGGAAGTAGAACCGAACCTACATTCCCAGTGCAGTTTAGGTGAGCGCGTTGTATCTTCAATTGTGAACGGGACAATGCGGCCAATGTATCCCCTTCAGTCCGTCAAGATGTAGCGTTTACGATAGTCGTAGTGAATACATCTACATCTACATTTATACTCCGCAAGCCACCCAACGGTGTGTGGCGGAGGGAACTTTACGTGCCACTGTCATTACCTCCCTTTCCTGTTCCAGTCGCGTATGGTTCGCGGGAAGAACGACTGTCTGAAAGCCTCCGTGCGCGCTCTAATCTCTCTAATTTTACATTCGTGATCTCCTCGGGAGGTATAAGTAGGGGGAAGCAATACATTCGATACCTCATCCAGAAACGCACCCTCTCTAAACCTGGCGAGCAAGCTACATCGCGATGCAGAGCGCCTCTCTTGCAGAGTCTGCCACTTGAGTTTATTAAACATCTCCGTAACGCTATCACGGTTACCAAATAACCCTGTGACGAAACGCGCCGCTCTTCTTTGGATCTTCTCTATCTCCTCCGTCAACCCGATTTGGTACGGATCCCACACTGATGAGCAATACTCAAGTATAGATCGAACGAGTGTTTTGTAAGCCACCTCCTTTGTTGATGGACTACATTTTCTAAGCACTCTCCCAATGAATCTCAACCTGGTACCCGCCTTACCAACAATTAATTTTATATGATCATTCCACTTCAAATCGTTCCGCACGCCTACTCCCAGATATTTTACAGAAGTAACTGCTACCAGTGTTTGTTCCGGTATCATATAATCATACAATAAAGGATCCTTCTTTCTATGTATTCGCAATACATTACAATTGTCTATGTTAAGGGACAGTTGCCACTCCCTGCACCAAGTGCCTATCCGCTGCAGATCTTCCTGCATTTCGCTACAATTTTCTAACGCTGCAACTTCTCTGTATACTACAGCATCATCCGCGAAAAGCCGCATGGAACTTCCGACACTATCTACTAGGTCATATGTTCCGCAGAGCGACGCCTGGAAAGTATAAATATGTGCCACAATTTCGTAGTGTTAATTTCAGACGAATTGTTGTATTAAAATTCTATGATGGTTACTTGTTTCATGTTCTGCAATCGACTCCAGACAAGGTATTGCAGTGCTGTCTTGCTAATAAAATGAAATGTTGAATAGGTACTTACTGTTATATGTGATGTTAAACTGTGAACATTAAAAGTTGTGTTCTATCTTATATAATTGTACCAGAATGAAAAATGCTCGTGTTGTTGCATAAAAAGGCTAATACGTCCTGGGAAGAGTTAGCGAAGTAAAAGAAGGCAACTAGTTTTTACGACTTATCTGGCAGTTTCCAAGGCATTTAAAACAAAACATCTTCACATATTTGAGCTTTTTCACTTGTAACTATTAGTACCCACGTAATGTAACGTAATGAATCACGTTAAATAAACTAACGTTATACATGACGTCAGGTCGTACAACACGATACATGCTATCATATCATCCACCATGGAATTTCTCATATCGTGCATTACAACACAACGTGACATTGAAACTTAAGATGCATCCTTCGCCACTGTGGAGTACTTCCTATTATAGACGCACACCCTCTCTCGGATACTTTCTATTGTAGATGCATCCCACTCTCTAGACGTACATAAATTTGTGTATTCGCTTCTTACACTTCTCGCCATACATGTAATGGGCGATGGGCTTAAGAGGTGGATGGTCCTCTCGGCGGAAAAATCAACACTCCCCCACCCAGAAACAAAAAGAAATTTGTGTCCCCCCAGGAACAAGTCCACCTCCAGAAATTTTATTCCCCCAAAGAAAAACTTTTTCAGCACGTATGCTCTTCAGCCAGTAAATTGCAAGATGCAGCTGTGACAACACCTTCCAGATAAATGGGCTTACTGCAGTGAGGAAGTTGGATTAGCTCGAAAAAAGCGCGAATATGTCACGCTGTTTTGATTTAAACATCTTTGAAGCTACCAGATAAGTAAAAAAAGCTAGTTACCTTCTTCTACATGCCAAAATCTGCCCAGGTCGTACTCGTCTTTTTTGTGCTATGATAGGAACATTGCTCATTCTGGTTCCCAACTTTTACTCTTTCATAATTTTGACAACAGACCGCCATAGCTTGGCAACCAAAGTAGATTTTTGTTGACTCAGGTGATAACTGATCCGGTATAGGTACAATTACTGTGTTTCAATACATGTTGTTTATGTCGTGGCAACGGATAAAGCTTTTGCAAAACAACAGGACGATAATCAGTTACATGTGTCTACCTTGTTACAAACAATGAAACGAAAGGTTCGTGTGCAAAACTGGGGGGCCGGGTTGCAAGTCTTATTTCGGGTGACGCCATTCTGGGTGACTTGGGCGTCGGTGATTTTGAGGTGGTTACGAGGACAACACGAGCGGAGAAAATCTCCAACCCGTCCGGTAATCGAAACCGGAACCGCTGCGGCGCTGCAGTCCGGAACCGCGGGACTCCTACTGTCGCAGGTTCGAATCCTGCCTCGGGCATGGGTGTGTGTGATGTCCTTAGGTTAGTTAGGTTTAACTAGTTCTAAGTTCTAGGGGACTTATGACCTAAGATGTTGAGTCCCATAGTGCTCAGAGCCATTTGAACCGGAACCGCTGCATGGTAGGCAAACACGTTACCACTCAGCTAAGCAGGCGGACACTTCCTTCCAAAATTTGAATCGATTCGCAAAATTCTGAAACCCAGAAGTAGCACGCATAAAAAAACACACACAAAAAACTTGGTTTTTGCACGTAAAATCCGAATGAAGGTAGATTTTAGAAAGCGAGTTTTAAATTTTACCGGAAGAATCCAATTTTTATTCATTTGATTCACTTTAAACGGTTTCTGAATATTCAATTCACATAAGAACAAATTTTACGAATTACATTTAGCTCTAGCTTAAACCTTCGTATCTCGACAACGGATGAAGATTATTGGACACAAAAGATTCGGTATGACATTATCTGTTTACCTGCCTTTATGCAAAGTTTGAAAAGATTACAGGTGAGTGTTTTCACTCGTAAGATCCGAACGAGGGTGCCTGCTTTTTGCTCGTAAAATCCGAACGATGCACATAAAAATGATGCCATCAACTGAGCATTAATTTCAGCCCAGTTAAAATATTTTTCAATTAGAGTTAATCGACTTGCACAATTTGCCTGGGCGCCAGGTCAGGTTCGTCGTTCAAACCTTACCTAATGTACTGTAACATAGCTACAGTAAGACAAATGTTTGAATGTCTGTATAAATGCTCGCTTGTCCGGACTAAACCCAACACTTTTTATCCCATATCCTTAGCTGAAATAAGGAGACGAACAAAAAACCCCCCCTAAGAAGAAAAACGCTATTCTGCGCACGGCCTTTACAGATTATTTGTTACAGTGTTTCCGGACTGTAATGATTGGTGATTCATAAGTATGAATTCTTTTGAAAGAATGTTGAAATATTGCAGATAAGACAAATATATGCCACGAAGGTATATAAATCTGAGAGCTTCTATTCGAAGGAAGATTTGTTAAGTAATTTTAAGGAAATTTCTTAGAGCCCAGATTGAAGACTAATAACGGTAAATGCTGTTGAGCATCGTGTGAGACAGGAAGAGAGAGTAATATCACTTATTGTTAATAGTGAAAGGGCTTGAATGATTAATTGGCCCGTCAGTGTTCGGTCACTTACAAAACTATAAATGAAGATCATTTAGCCGTCTTTAATGAGGATACGCTAGCCAAAGGGAACCAACGAACGATAATACGAAAGATTAAGAATTCAGTTCACGTGTATTTTGGCTAATTGATCCGAAACTGATTTATTAACGGCAGTTTTTCTCTGGGAAGGGATTTATATGACTGAACTCTGAATGTTATAGATCTGTTGCAGTCCTTTAATTCATCCGGAGAGATATTTCGGTATGCATTATCACGATTCTTGGCGAGCGTGTTACCTCCGACTACGCTTCGTATCTAAATTGAACACTGATATTTAACCAATATTAACGAAGTTTGGAGGGTCATATCAAACGGAGGCAGTTGTTTAAAAAGCCGCTGTACTCTGGAATGTCTTACCGTAAGAAATTATCATCATAAATGTGCCTGAAAGAAGTAATTACAATCAGAGATTAACGAACCGATTATCACCGATTTATTAAGACTTCATTTGTTTCCCAAAATTACAGACTTTCTACACACGAAAGAAATTCAACTTTCTAATCCAAAGTATTCCTGGTTCTACTACTTTTTAGCGACAAGGGTCTGCTATTGAAAAACTGGACTTGGTAGAAGGAGAACCACTGCAAGATGATTTAATGCAGGTTCGTCATGTTCCTGGTTAGATTGCGATTGTGGACCAGCGGCGTGGTCAAAATATCAGTTATATAAGACATGGAAGTCCTTACCCATTAAATAATTCGCCGTAGGAAGCCGTTAGTTGACATCGACATCGGTCGGAAAAGCGCAAACATGCCTTCAAGGATGACTTCAATCCAAGAATGTGCGTACCCTATCACTCGAGCTAAAGAAGGGTTGTCTGGGAGGTAAGGTTTCACTATCGTCAAAACGACCTCATACCAACATTCAGACATTATAGCGAGGCACGTAACATTTTAGATCTACCTTGCAGTAGTCTCTGAACCGTGATTTATTTTCAAAGAATATTCTAAAGAATTTATTTTATTTACTGGAGATTCATCAAGAACAATAACCCATTTATTCACACTATGTAAGCATGGAAGTATTTGCCAGGGAGAAACTGATGAAAGAATAACCAAATTCCTTTTAACAAATGCGAATTTTATTCACTTTAATAGTGCCTAAAAGCATTTTTTAAAAGAAACAGATTTAAAATTATAATCAGAAAGCACGCTCTAAACATTAAAGTTACAATTCATTCTGAGGAAGAAAGAAACAAGTTTTGACTGTATGAGCTTTCGGGCAGAGAACCTTGCCGCTCCCTTTTGACACGGCCGTAGTTACGACCGCTCACAACAGCCTCTGAAAGACTACACTGGTGCAAATCTGCAACACACCAAATAACTTTAAACTAAGAGTGTTAACAATTTACACAAGCACACAAACTATGCACCCCCCGTAGGAGGGATGGAAATGGTACAAAACACTAAGAATTAAAAATGTTAACCTTGCCACCGAAGGTGCAACTTGATTTTAAATTCTAAGAAAAGTATTACGGTGAAAGGGTGGCAACTTAATATACTAAAATGATCATTCAAGTAAAAGCCCATGAAATGGAATCTTATATAAAATTCTACAAGGTTGGCCAAACAATAGTTCAGATGCTCCGCAGTACACAGATACCGCCTCTCAAGATCGTAGGCAATAATATCAAAGTTTCCAAAGATCAAAACATATTTCAGGTATTTGACCGTTACACTCCAAGCAATAAATTTGTTAACACACCAAATCCGACAAATATGACAGACGCAGCTACTAACGTACGGTAGATTGATAGGGAGATTACCGAACAACCCGAACCGCAGGTTTCTCTAACCCGCCTCTACTCCACAAAGGAAAAACAGACCACCCAATTTATAAACAACCACCTTCCCGCGGGGGGCAAACGGAGAAGAATGGTTGGACGACCCCAAAGCAAAACGGCTGGTGACCTCACCAAGAAAACAAGTAGAATTTAACAAGAGTAAATTAAACAACATATCACCAATCACTTAAGTTCTAATAACCTGCGATTTCTCGAGAAGACCTGGCGCAGTACCCCCAAATCGCTCTCCCGAACCGTCCACTGCCAGCCGCTTCAACGGACGCAGGAAGGCTCGCCGATCTCCCGTCTCACGGCGTCGCAGCTCGCACAGGCCAGACTGATGTCGTGGGTTGACTCCTGTTGCTCTTGTGTCGACCGCGAAATCACTACCACTCGCTATACGCAGCGGCCCACTGGACTCACGTGGCGACCTCACATGCGCCGACGCTCAAGACGGACAAGTCATCTTGTGTGTCAGTGCGCGACCGACCAACCGATCGATCCAACCGCCAATTACCATTGCCTGAGCAAACTCGAGCAGACTGGCTGCCTAACGTGCAGACTCAGATGCAGGAACTAAGCCCCGACCGGGCGATCACTCGCTGAGTTCTCTTACTGGCGGAGTGGAAAGACTCTCATTTTGCCGGCTTTAAAGGTTGATCCGAACGACAGACATACTAGCACTCCGAATTACAGACATACACTAACTGCCTAACAAATGCGGACGAAAGACAGACTAGCAAGCTGGGGAAGAGAGACTGGCCCAGACTGATTTTCTTTTCTTCTTTATTGTATTTCAATTCCCCATCGGGGCGGGCTGGCAGCAGCATATGCGCTGCTCTTCAGCCGAAAGACATAGAACAAAACAATAGAAGACATTTAAAAACAGCAAAGGAGAGAATAAGATGAACATAGATATAAAAAAGGGGGAACATCATGGAAGGCAATAGACAAAAAACGGGGTGACTGTAAAATGGAGATAAAAAACTGTTTAAAAGTAGCACACACAAAAAGCCACACACTGCGACAATTAAAAGAACACAAGGCACAGTATGACTGGAGCATAAAGGTATCGATGGATGGCGTAGCACATAATGTAACACCGATGGCGAACCTCAAGGCAGTACACACCTCTTGACGCACAGGAGAAACAGCACTAAGCACAACACTGATGTGGCACACTGATGATGATCAATACAGAGGATCTGCCAGGCGCTAGGAGATGAGGGAGACCTGAAGAAGGGAGGGTCGGGAAGAGATGAGGGAGATGAGTGGGGGGCGCGCTGAAGAGGGCCAGGTAGGGAGGGATGTGGGAAGGAAAGAGGCAAGTATGGGGTGCAGGGTCTCAGGGGAGGGGGGGATGGAGGAAAATCCGCTCTGGGAGAAGGAGGGAAGAGGAACAAGAGGGCCCTGGGGAGGGGGGGGGGGGGAACAAGGCCAGGTTACAGTTAAGGAAGGGTAGATGTCACGGCGAAGTTCGTCATCCGGGAGGGGGAGGCGTTGGAAATTGCCCTGATAAAGGAGATGGAGGGTGTGGAGGTGGAGAGAGGGAGGGATACAGCGATAGAGGTGCGGCAACGGGCGGGGGGTGGAGAGGAAGGAGGAAACCAGAGGGTGGAGGGGATCAAGCCTGCGAACAATGTAAAGGATGCGGAGATGTTGGAGGAACAGGAGGAGGCGGGGGAAGGGGATCAGTTCATACAGGAGCTGTGTGGGGGAAGGAAGGTGTATACGGAAGGCAAGGCGGAGCGCATGGCGTTCAAGGATTTGGAGGGCCTTGTAAAAGCGGGTGGAGGTGGAGATCCAGGCAACGCTGGCATAACAGAGGATAGGACGGATGAGGGATTTGTAGGTGTGGAGGATGGTAGAAGGATGCAATTCCCATGTTCGGCCAGACAGGAGTTTCAGAAGGCAGAGGTGGGAATGGGCTTTCTGCTGGATGGTCTGGAGATGAGGGGTCCAGGTGAGGTGTCGGTTGAGGGTGAGGCCAAGGTATTTCAGGGTAGGGGTGAGCTGAATAGGACGACCATAAAGGGTGAGGTAGAAATCATGGAGGCGAAAGGAGCGAGTGGTGCGGCCTATGATGATTGCCTGGGTTTTCGAGGGGTTGAGATGGAGGAACCACTGGTTACACCAAGTGGTGAACTGGTTAAGGTGGGTTTGGAGGGTACGTTGAGACCGTTGAAGGGTAGGATAGAGAGCCAGGAAGTCGATGTCATCAGCATACTGGAGAAGGTGGACTAGTGGGGGTGCTTGGGCATATCAGCTGTATACAAGAGATAAAGGAGAGGGGAGAGGACAGAACCCTGGGGGACGGCAGCTGTGGGATAAAAGATACGGGAGTTGGTGTAGTGGAGGGTGACATAGGAAGGACGGTGCGAGAGGAAGGAAGTGACCAGACGGACACAATTGATAGGCAGGGCGTAGGTTTGGAGTTTAAAGAGGAGACCGGGATGCCATACACGGTCATAGGCATTTTGGAGGTCAAGGGAAACAAAAATGGCGTAGCGACGGGAGTTGAGCTGGAGGGACAGAAGGTGAACAAGGTTGAGGAGTTGGTCTTCAGCAGAGAAGGAGGGTCAGAAGCCACACTGGGTAAGGGGGAGGAGGTGGTGTTGAGCAAGATGCTGATGGATACGGTGGGAGAGGATGGATTCAAAGACCTTACTGAAGACGGAGGTGAGGCGGATGGGACGATAGGAAGAGGCGGCAGAAGGGGGTTTGTTGGGTTTGAGGAATAAGAGGACGCGGGAGGTCTTCCACAGGCCAGGGTAGACGCCAGTAGAGAGGACGACATTATAGAGATGGGCGAGGACAGTCAGGAAGGAATAGGGGCTTTCTCGAAGGTGACGGTAGGTGACACAGTCGTGACCAGGGGCCGTGTTGCGTTTGGACTGGAGGATAAGTTTAATGTCTTGTGCTGTGATGGGAGTGTTGATGTCGGAGGGGGGCAACTGCCCGAAGTACTGGAGACTAGGAGCAAGTGGAGCGACTGAGGTATCGGCACGTTCCATGATGGTGGGGAAAAGAGAATAATCAAAGTGGGGATCATCGGGGATGGAAAAGACCTCGGAAAGGTGGGAAGCGAAGTGGTTGGCCTTACTAAGGTTGTCAGGAAGGGGGCGATCGTTATGGAGAAGGGGGTAGTGGGGAGCGGAAAGGGAACCAGTAAGGCGATGGAAGGCGGACCAGTACTTGAAGGAGTTGATAGGGAGGGTGGCGTTGAGTCGTGTGCAGGTCTGGCGCCAGTCTAGGCGTTTCGTTGCTGTAATAAGGTTTCGTACGTGTCGCTGTATTTGCCGGTGGCGTTGGAGTGTATCCCTGTCACGAGTGCGCAGGAAGGAGCGATAGAGGCGGCGGGATTCACGGAGGAGGAGGACAGCCCGCAGAGGGAGAGTGGGACGGTGTGGGTGGATGGTTTTAGTAGGAACATGGGCCTCCACGGCGTCAGTAATTACCTTCTGAAGGAAGGACGAGGCGTGGATGATGTCGTCAGGATGGCGATAGGTAAGAAGGTGGCTTTCGACCTGGGTGGAGATGGAGTCCCTGTAGGCATCCCAGTTGGCACGGCGATAGTCATGGACGACCTTGGGAGGGGGTGCAGGGTGCGGAGCCGGACGGGGGAGGTGAGCAGACGTTATGGTGAGAAGGACAGGGAGGTGATCACTACCTGTGGGGTCGAGGACGGCGACAGCGATACGCCCAAGGAGGTTGGCGGAGGCAATGACAACATCGGGGGTGGTGTCACTTTCGGGTCGGGTGTGCTGGGGAAGGGGAACAAGGTCACCTTGGATTGTGGAGAGGAACTGATGCCACCACCGAAGGGCAGCAGGAGTGCGGCTATGGATGTTGAGGTCGGCGGCAATCACATAGGTGGAGAAGGTGTGGTCAATGTGGGAGATGAAGTCATAAGGAAGAGGAGCAGTGGAGCGGACATAGATGGTAGCACAGGTAATGGTGAGGGAGGGGAAGAAGACACTAAGGATAAGGTGTTCAGTGGGGTCATTGAGGAGAGGTTGTGGCCGGACGGGGATATGCTTAAGGTGGCTGATCGCGACTCCACCCTGCGCACGAGGACCAGGAGCGTCGGTGCGGTGGAGGGTATAGGGGGAGGTGCGGATAGAATGGTGGGGCTGGAGAAAGGTTTCGTTCAAGAGGAAGGTGTCGACCTGGTGGTGGGAGAGGGTGTGCATGAGGAGGTATTTGTTGGAGCGGAAGGAGCGAATGTTCTGGAAGAGGATGCGAGACTCGTGCCGCGCCATGACGGGTAGGAGGGGGGGGGGGAAGAGAGAGAAGGGAAGAGACTTAAACTAGGGTGTCGGGGTGTCGAGGCGGGTGAAGGTGAAGTGGGCTTGGTTGTGGGAGTAAGTGGCGAAGGTGTTCAGGTGGAAAACAGAGCGAGCAGCAAGGGAGATTTGTTGGAAGGTGTGGGGGCGCTGAAAAGGGTGAATGTTTTGGAGTACAACTGTTATGAACCGGATGATGTCCTCGGCCGTGGGGGGTGGACGGAGGGAATTGTCGGGATGGACAGGGGGATCTACGGGACGAACTGGGACTGTAAGTTCAGGGGTGGTTGGAGGGGGTTTAGCTTTACACTTGTGGGAGTATGTGGGGTGGGGGCCATTACAGGTATTACAGGAAGGAGGAGCAGCGAGGTTGGGTCAGTTCTTAAGAAAGTGGGAGGCCTTGCAATGGGGACAGGTGGGGGGGTTTTTGCAGTTGGGAGTCAGGTGGTCATTGTACATCAGGCACTGTTGGCAACGGTAGGATTGGGGAGGGGATTTGGAGGATTCAACAGGGTGGCGACGGTGGTATATCAGGGCACCCTGGGTGAGGAGATGGTCTATGGATGGGACGGACTCAGAGAATACCCGCATGAGGTAGGTGGGACCAGAGGCATTGTGGATATGGCGGGCAGAGCGGATTTGCAAGTCTGGGTGGGAGTTCAGTTCTACCAACACTTCATCCTTTGTGATCACCGGGCTGAGCTCGGTGATCACAGTGGTGTAGGTGGGGGGGGGGGGCGACAGGGAGGCTGGGGCTGACGAAGAGTGGAAGCGGAAAGGAAGGGTGTGAGAGAGGCATGGGGGCCGAACATAACTCGTGGGAGTTTTTGCAGGAGGTCTGTGTGAAAGGATGGGGACGGGGACTTGATAAGGACTGAGAGTTGGGAGATGGGAGCACCAGGTAAGTACTTTCGTATTTCCTTGGTGAGGGTACGAGTGTCGAGGAACTTAGAATTGGGAGTTGACAGGACAAAGGTGTGGAGGGTGGGGGCCAAGGTATGGGTGGCAGGAGGAGGGGTGGTGTCCATGGTGACGGCAGGGGGAGGGGGAGGTGGTGATGATTTTTTGTGGGAAGTGGCGGGAGCAGAGTCGGCAAGGACGCGCTTTTGGGGTTTTTTGGAGACTGGAGGCTGGGAGGAGGGGAGAGGGATGGGGAGGAGAGGGAGGTGGCCGGTGGCAGATCCCTGCGGCATAGTGGAGGCACCGGGAGAAGCAGCTGGTTCAGTGGTGGCGATGGTGGCTCGGCGCGACGTGATGCGTGCGGGAGATGCAGATGACAAAGCGACGGGGTCGGTGAGAGAGGGGAAGCCAACCACCTGAGGGGCGGCAGCAGAGGCGGCAACAGAGGCGTACGTGAGGGCGGGGGTAGTAGTGGGAGCTGTTGAGGGTGTGGAGGCTTGAGGAAGGGTGTAGAGGTGTGGGTATACAGCAGGGGAGGAGATAGGGGGATGGGTGAGTTGGGGAAGGGAAGGGGAGGTGTAAGGAGGGAGGCCAGGGGCGGCACTCCAGGAAGGGACTGTGGGAGAGGGGGAGGGGGAGGTGTAGATGACGATGGGGGTGGGAGTACTCATTGCAGACGAACGGCGACGGACAGACGGACGTGCAGCTGCAGGCGGCGGCGGCGGCGGCGGCGGCGGCATCGGCGATGGTCGGCGGCGAACAGACGGACGAACAGCAGGCGGCGGCGGCAGCAGCAGCGGCGGCGGCGGCGGCGGCAGCGGCAGCGGTTGCGACGACGGCGATGGACAGCGAGCAGGCAGGCGGACGGACGGACGAACAGCGACAGCAGCAAGCGGCGGGCAGACAGATAGACAGACAGACAAACACAATCTTCGAAGACGGAGATTCCACCCTGAGAGTAGCCCAGGCTTTGCAATCTGACGCTTTCGAAGGAGGGGATCCAAGCCCCTAGATGGCCCAGACTGACTCACTGGCGAGTTCATAGTGCCCCTTAAATGCACGTGAACAGGCAACCTTTCCGCTTTCCCACAAGAGGGAGACACCAAAGCTGCGACTGCCACAGCGGCGCCACCGCCAGAAACGGAGGGCGACTGCTTCACACTACGCGCTGCAGCGCGCTCTTCGAAGCAGCAATTTTTACCACGGTTCAGTCTCCCATAGTCAACAACAACAGCTGGTGACGCAGTCTACAAATTATGACTCGCAGGTACCCCGAGAAGAAAAGCAAAGAAAGAAACGAGCTCCTTTATGGAGGTAACTGGGAGGGATGTGTCGACTTAGACACTACGCAAGTGACTGTACATACCTGTTTGCACTTTCGGCGCCTATTAGGAACGAACGATACATCTATATTACTAAACAGCAAAGAAACACCAAAGTCCAATTACAGGTTGCCATTTCAACTGCTTAATGGGACAACAGAAATTTCATTTTGAATATTTTATACGTAATAACTAACTGAATTAAAAATTTATAACTATGTAATAATCTACTCATTGATGTATAATCTTACATGAGAGGTTTACCACAGTAGGTCAGGCATTAAAGTCGTAAACTGTCTATATATCTTCAGGCGTGTAAGTCAGGGCAAACAAATTACCCGGAATATATTCGCGCAGTATGTGAGAATAATAACAATTAGCGACTACCAACATTTTACACCTAGTTTCAAACCTTTATCCAAACTTTTTATCGGTGACATGGGTCGTAAAAAAATGAAAAGAAAAAAAAGTTTATTACTTACTACATATTTGCTGCTCATGAAGCAAAACCTCAGGATCAGCATGAAGTTTCAATTCATTACTTCTTTATTGCTAAGTTTGTTCCAAACACATTTTGCGCACAATACCCACATATTGAACGGAATGTACATGCAAACCTATATCATTGGCCCCACGTATTTCAGAAGATATCACATCATAAATACTTTTGGTTTTGACTGTTTAATAAGTCTATGGCTGAAAAATCCGGAACTAATATAAGCAACATAAATAAGTTTTTGTGTCTTCAGCCGTAAAGGTTCCAGAATGCGCAACGTCAAACATTTAACACATTAACTCATTTGTAAAATAAGCAGACTTTTGCAGCTGTTTTATGCATGAGTTGGAGTTTTTAAATAATTGGCTGTGGAGTTACTGGTAACGATATAACGATTCGCCCCCCTCCCCTCTCCCAGCACATGATACCAAGTTACTACCTATTGGTCTTTTTCTAGGGTCCAGTGTCCCTTTCGTTGGTAAATCACCGGATATGGCATCCGCCCAAATCCTCTCACCCGTATCAGCCATAATTTCACCTGAGACGTAGATATTTCTTCTGAGTTGCGAGTATAACTGGCGCAAGAAAGATTACATCTTTAACAAATTCCACGAATAAAAATGAAGACTTGCAGTTTCCGGCGTAAAAGCTGGCTATGTGACGTAAAAACTTTGAGATTCGCCGATGACATTGTAATTCTGTCAGAGAAGGCAAAGGACCTGGAAGAGCAGCTGAACGGCATGGACAGTGTCTTGAAAGGAGGATATAAGATGAACATCAACAAAAGCAAAACGATGATAATGGAATGTAGTCGAATTAAATCGGGTGATGCTGAGGGAATGAGATTAGGAAATGAGACGCTTAAAGTAGTAAATGAGTTTTGCTATTTGGGGAGCAAAATAACTGATGATGGTCGAAGTAGAGAGGATATAAAATGTAGACTGGCAATGGCAAGAAAAGCGTTTCTGAAGAATAAAAATTTGTTTTTATCGAATATTGATTTAAGTGTTAGGAAGTCTTTTCTGAAAGTATTTGTATGGAGTGTAGCCATGTATGGAAGTGAAACATGGACGATAAATAGTTTGGACAAGAAGAGAACAGAAGGTTTCGAAATGTGGTGCTACAGAAAAATGCTGAAGATTAGATGGGTAGATCGCATAACTAATGAGGAGGTATTGAATAGGATTGGGGAGAAGGGGAGTTTGTGGCACAACTTGACTAGAAGAAGGGATCGGTTGGTAGGACATGTTCTGAGGCATCAAGGGATCACCAATGTAGTATTGGAGGGCAGCGTGGAGGGTAAAAATCGTAGAGGGAGACCAAGAGATGAATACACTTAGCAGATTCAGAAGGATGTAGGCTGCAGTACGTACTGGGAGGTGAAGCAGGATAGAGTAGCATGGAGACGTGTATCAAAACAGTCTCTGGAGTGAGGACCACAACAACAACATGTGACGTAACCCAGTTCGAAGAATCCGCTGAACTGAAAATCGTGGCAGGGCACACGCTCTTTATGACTGTGTAGACGACGTTTTGGCCAGCCTCAACAACATGTGGAAAAATATAGATATAGTGGGTAAACACCCTAAATGAACAATCGCTCGTAAACTGAATCAGCTACCATCACCATTGCACGTTAAAAAACAAATGCCATAATTTGGTATCCCTCTGTATGTTTACTCACAATTGTTTCGCTTTTTAGCATTCATATTCGTAAGGTGCACTGAAAGCTTTAGGTCTCCAGTAAGTAATTACGGCAAACCAGCAGACGACAGTCGGGACTTTGTTAATAAGAACATTCTGCGATACAGCCACCTCTTGGCCGTCTTACAGGGTGACAATTATTGAACTACATGAAATAAAATTGTCATAACTTCTGAACGGTTTACGTTAGGACATTCAGACTCCACGATTAGCCTTGGGAAATGATAGGAATTAGTATGGCTTGGTTTAGCGACGAAGCCCACTTTCATTTGTATGGGTTCGTCAATAAGCAAAACTGGCGCACTTGGGGTACTGAGAATCCGCATTTCTCGATCGAGAAGTCTCTTCACCCTCAACGGGTGAGAGTGTGGTTTGCAATGTCCAATCACGGAATAATCGGCGTGACATTACTTGACAGCACGGCGACTAACGAACAGTACGTGAAGATTTTGGAAGATGATTTCATCCTCATTATGCAAAGAGATGTGGTTCATGCAAGACGGAGCTCGTTCCCATCGAAGCAGGAAAGTGTTTGATGTCCTGGTGGAGCACTTTGGGGACCGCATTCTATCTCTGGAGTACCCAGAGGCCACTGGGCCACTGGCATGGGCCTCGATTGGCCGCCATATTCTCCGGATATGAACACATGCGACTTCTTTTAGGGGCGCTATATTAAAGACCAGGTGTACAGCAATAACCCCAAAACCATTGCAGAGCTGAAATAAGCCTTCAGCGGGTCATACAGAATTTCGCTATTCGTCTGCGCCACATCATCGCCAATGATAGCAAGCATATCGAACATGTCATAACCTAAATCAGAACATCTGTAGTGGCGTTTACATGTCGAATAAAGTGTGTGCACGACGTCGTTTGTAACTAACTTAAGGTTTTTTTTCATATAGTTTAATAACTGTCGCCCCGTAAAACACACAAAAACAGGAGTCTACGTAATTGTGGGTTGCACGTGGCCGACGGACTGTCGCCAGCGAAAGACGTTATTTTTTTTTCTAATTCTTTCTCCAAGGCCACAGAAATCCGCACAAACAGTTAAAATGACCATTGATTGGTGACTGTAGTGTGACGTACATATGACGTAGCGTGTGAGGTGACATTTTCGAAAACGAGAGCGGCGGAAAAAAATGATCTGTTTCGATCTGATGTTTTACCAGCGTCTGGTGTGAGATTTTAACAACAAAACAAATACGCCATTGGTGGAAGAAATGTAACTTTTTAAGTATTGGTTTCTTGGCCCTAAATGCAGAGAGGCCTCGTTCTAACTTCAAAAAGTGGAACCTTATCTTTTGTATCTCGGACACTTAATTTTTTGATTTTAGGGACTTCATTTCTGGATGTTTACAACCTAACTTCCGGGCTTCACTTCTGGGCAGCGGAACGGCAGACTTCGAAGAAAGCTCCCGTTCGCAGCGGAGACTGACGGAGTCCATTGTTCGAGGTCACAACAGAGCTGTTCTAGGTGTGCATTTGATGGCAGACGGCAACGATGTCAGCCGGCCGAAGTGGCCGTGCGGTTAAAGGCGCTGCAGTCTGGAACCGCAAGACCGCTACGGTCGCAGGTTCGAATCCTGCCTCGGGCATGGATGTTTGTGATGTCCTTAGGTTAGTTAGGTTTAACTAGTTCTAAGTTCTAGGGGACTAATGACCTTAGCAGTTGAGTCCCATAGTGCTCAGAGCCATTTGGGCAACGATGTCAGCGATCTGCTTGCGTTACATCAACGAGTACAGTGAGAGCAACTTGCGTCACCGGCACGTTAGGATGAAGTGAGTTTAGGATTCAACATCGTTTATGGTTCAGCCTTTTTCCATGTTCAAGAGTACAGTTACAATAGCATGGATAACTTCCCATCCTGTTTCTAGCCATAATATCACTGATACTGACGCATAGCCAGGTGTAAGTGATTAGCCCTTACTTCTGTGTGTGTGTTATCTGAATGGGAATGTGAACTGACAAAATCGTAATGTCGACCTGTATAAGAGTGTAACCTAAAACACACGAAAATTTCTGCACTGACATATGGCTCTGGTAAAATAAAGAATCTGACAGAACCTACATTGCGCAATGGAAACGAAACAATCACGTATTATGAACGTCACCTGCAAAATGAAAAAAAAAACGGTTCAAACGGCACTGAGCACTATGGGACCTAACATCTGAGGTCATCAGTCCCCTAGAACTTAGAACTACTTAAACCTAACTAACCTAAGGACATCACACACATCAATGCCCGAGAAAGGATTCGAACATGCCACCGTAGTGGTCGCGCGGTTCCAGACTGAAGCACCTAGAACCGCTCGGCCACACCGTCCGGCTGAAAAATGAAGTGCTGGCTGAAGGAGCAACACAGCAAGACTCCGCAAAACCTAAAAAAATTCTGCTAAAAACTAACTATAGTTGGTCCAGGGAAAATGGGTTCATAATCTTGACACATAATGTCAATGAAACACAGGACTCAACCCTTAAGTTCTGAAATTTCGACTAGGAAGGAACTTAAAAAAATACCAATTATCGACTCTAATACCAAAATTCGTTTAATATAACAACTTATATGGTACAGTAAATTAAATCAGAAAATCAATCAACAGAATAATTACCAAAAATTCGACTGTGGCAAGTGAGAAGTTGTAGGGAAGCAGCCTACTCACGCTGTAGTAAATGCATATCAGTCTTTCCATTGTGTGCCAGTCAGTCTGCTGTAACTAGCTCTGACGTCATAAATGTTGCGCAATACCTTAAAATTCAAGCAAATGACCTAAAACTTTTATAGAATGTCAGGAATAATGATAAATTAATGTATGTTAAATATCAGTTCGATAACTTCAGCCATTTCCGTAATTTGGACGTTTTTCTGCAAAAATAATTGGCGCAACAGAAAAGAGCTAGAGACTTCAAAATTTATATTTAGATTCAGCTTTCATAATGATTTAATAAAAACTGTACTTTGGATTTCACAGATTAAGATTTTAGTGTAAATTCATGATTTTCTGGTTTTCGTCTCAAAACTGAAGGAAGCAAGATAGATTAAGTAGGCTAAGAATTAAGGCTAGGATGTTTAGATTTAAATAGGTTGGAGGTCCGCTATGACAATGAATATGTGAGAAGTTTCTTTTGAATATCTATAAAATTATAGCGATAGCGGATCTCAAAAGGGACAGTTCAGAGCTCATATTCTGCGTGCAGTGCAATTAAATAAATTCTCTCGCCCAAGTTATTTAACTTAGCCACGTCAAAATTTTATTATCAATACTTATCTACGTGCTGAATGCATATATAAATTAGGAGCTTCATCGGCCTTCAGCAAGAGAAGCTAGAATTTATTATGTAACTTGAAGTGGTGCGTTACTAGCCCAGCGGCTAGTCGAGGCAGCCGACTTGATCGAGCGTTCCCTCCGCCGTCCGCACCGCGGCTTTATATATAAGAGCACTGTGCGAGGAAGCAAGGCCCCAGTTCTCTCCAGACGCTGAATGACACGCCATCTGTGTCGGGAATCGCGTAGCGCCAGTATCAGTGCTACTAACCGCCTCGGGTGCCGTATTATGTTATTCGAGATGCGCGTAACCAGGAAAGCGTTTCAAGTAAAGTGTTAACTTTGGGATGATTTTCATTATCTAGTCTCAGTGTGCGTATTGTCGTATTTTTCACGTGCCGTCGCGGGACAGACATTCTACTACTTATTTAGCGTGGCGTTTGATGAGATATTTCATCAAATTATGGCGAGCATTCATTTCAATATTTAATTCGGACATTTATAGTTGCATCAGCGCAATAGACTCTGAACTGTTCTGTTAGTTAGGTTGTAGGGATACTCGTGTGTGTATTTGTGATTTGGAGAATATACCCAAATATTTTGGAATATTGTTTTTGATTAGTAATCCCGGACAATCTCCTAGTTCCTCAGAGCTATAAGCTGCAGCTATAATAATATTTCTCAAAGTGGGCACTAGGAACTCTATTTACAGGCTTCAGGTTTTGTCAAATCGCTTTCTGGGAGTCAAGAACGTTAAATAGAGAGCCAGTGTTGAGAACGGCGAAAGACAGCATTAACAATATTCTAATAGCCAGAAACTTTCAACATAACAAACATTTTGTACAGCAACTAAAATATTTCCCAATTATTACCATAACTCGCCGCCCCACATATGGTGCATCGGCCGGGAAACAACTAAGTGAAAGTGATTTTAACTATTCGGATTCGCGAGTGAAATGCGACGCGCAACTGAGTAATAGACAGTGAAAGTGTTACGTGTGCATGTGAGCGACGCAATTGGATTAACAACGCATCTGGATTGACGGAGCTGGCACTGAGTCTAGCGGTGCAGCCGGCATCGCGAGAAGCCAGTTTCACCTTACCGCAGTCGTCCGCCGCAGCAGCCGGATACGAGCCTGTAGTTACGGGCCACGCAGACACTCATCAGCCGTCGGAGTGCCGTCTGCAGTTCAACGTGCCACGTCGCCTCAGTAATCCTGTTACGCCGCGCCGACAACGTCGTGCAGAAGGAACTAAGTTAAGTGAAAAGCTGTTAAAAATTTTACTAACCTGCACTAAAAGGCTGTCGGCGATGGAACCGCCAAAAGAAACTGAGTTTAAAGTTAAATTAGAACCTATGTCTGTTGAGGGAACTGTAAATTCAGACAAAGATTCAATTGTAAATATGCATGAAAATAATAGTGTTAAAGTAAAATATGAAGTATTGTCTCCTGACAGTAGTGTGGGAAGAGGCAATGATTCTGTGATAGAGACCCCTGTAGAAAAGCCGAAAATAGAAATTGTAAATTTATTGGATGATAGTTTCTCTGATGAATTAAAAATGAAACAGTCATCAGAGATAGTAGAATTTAAACAGAAGAAGTTAGACATGTCCGATCAATCAGATGTTTCATTTAGTTTTGATGATTCTGGTATTGGAGCTAGTTTTTTGTCACCTGAGTGTAATAAAAAGCCAGCTATTGAGCAACCCAAAGATACTGGGGCTGTTGATTTAAATGTTATATTACAAGCAATAGCAGCCTGTAATGCAAAAATGTCAGCCAGTAATGCTCAAATGACAGCTGATTTAAAAGCTGAAATAACTGAGGTCAAAAGCAGTAATGCAAAAATGTCAGCTGATTTAAAAGCTGAAATAACTGAGGTCAAAAGCAGTAATGCAAAAATGTCAGCTGAGTTAAGATCTGATATAACTGAGGTAAATAACAGGATTGTGGCCAGCCAAACTAATTTTAATAAACGATTGGAGGTAATGGACGATACCTTCAAGGCTGGTTGCAATAAGTTGAAAGAGGATCTAGACAGTTTGAATAATAAAATAGATTGCAACCATGAGGATATTAAGAAAAAGGTTGCTCAACAGTTTTCTGAAATGTATAAAACAGTTAAATCCGAAGTTGCTGAGGTTCGCAAAGACTTGCAACTGGAAGATGCGAAGCTGGAGCACAAGTTAACAGAAAAGATCGAGGCGGAATCTGAACTGTGCTCAGATAGATTTAAAGATGTTAATATAAAAGTAAACATATGTCAAGCTGACGTAGATGCAATCAAAACTGACACTACTCATATTGTACAAAGGGTAGATAATGTTGAGATGAAAGTAGAAAATATCAGTACTAACATTGCTAACCTTGAGAGTAAAGTAGCTTCAGTAGCTTCTGGTAATGGTAGTGTACAACAAGTTGTAGCTGCAAACGCCGCTTTTATCGGGTGTCGGCAGTTCTTGCGGTTCGATCCAGATAAAAATATCCACCCGCTAGATTTCTGGAACGATTTCGAAGATGTGATTCCACCAACTTGGTCTGAACGAGAGAAAATCTCTTTTATTAGAAGCCATTTAGCAGGTGACGCCATGCGTTGGTCAGCTGATGTTATGTTAAAGTGTAAAACATTAGCGGAGTTTAAAACAGCTTTCATTAATGAGTATTGGTCTAGCAATAAGCAAAATGAAGTGTTAAGAGAATTTTGGAGTGGAAAACGCTTCAATGCAGGCAAGGAATCTATTAAAGAGTTTGCTAGGTCATGGATTTCACGGTTGTCACATTTAGACGAAAAGCTAAAACCAGAAATGATTATACTAGGTCTTGAAGCCAAATTGCCATGGTATTGGCAAACTAGAATTATATCTGCCCCTAGAGATAATCTGGATCGTTTCATTGAATATCTGGAACGTGTAGAACGTGTTGCTGCCAATGAGGAGCAAGCACGTAATAACAGAAATGCTAATAACAATAATAGTAATTTTAGGAACGAGCAAAATGGCAATGTAAACATCAGAACAGTAGGTGTTCGCCATCCTAAGGGAGGTAGGAATTGGGGAAATAATTATCAGAACCAACAATGGCGTCCAAGGGATAATAATTTTGTTCCAAACAGAAATATGCATGTAAACAACAGTACGGAAAGCAATGCTATGCCAGTTAACTATAATGAAACTAAAGGAAACAGCAGTAGGCCGAGGCAGGAAAACTAGTTCCCGTCTATGAGGACACTGGCGCTCACCAGGCGGTTACTTTTCCTAAGCCAGTAGTTAAGGGAATTGGTAAGACAGATCAGATTACTCAAACTGAACATGTGGATGAAGAGTCGGTAGCACTTAAGGATACAACAGAAATATTAGATCACTCACAATATTTGATAGATACCGTGTTAGAGACGCTTTCTAAGTGGGAAGAGAAAGAGAAGGCGCAGCTGTGTAACGATAGGGAAGAGCTACAAAATATTGAATTGACAGGTGAAGAAGCAGAAGAAATTCATGCTTATATTTACGATGAAGATAATGTGCTCTTATCTAAAGTGCCTGTGCAGGATGTTCATAATGTACTAATAGATTTAGGACAGGAGATAAGTGAGAATGTAGAGGGTAGGCTGTTGAGGGTCGATGAACCCAGTAGCTGTGACCAGTTGTCACTTGAGAAGGAAACCGACGATAATGGTGAAAATGGTTTAGTTGTAACTAATGTTATGCCTGGTCTGGAGGCGCAGAATCGCTCAGACTACAGTAATTTGGGTCATGTTCAGCAAACTAAATGTAATGAAGTCGTGCGGTGTTTCGATTTAAAATTAATAGACCGACTGGAAAAGGCAGCGGAAAATGTAATTCAGGAAACCCCTACACACTGTGACCTAAATGTAATGAAGACAGAGGTTGATCACTTTAGTTGGAGACGAATCCAAAAGGAATTATTAGATGAATTTGAGGAACCACCTGTACAACCTAGAACAAGCCACCCTATAATAATAGTGAATATATTGGGTATCAATGTACGTTGTCTCTTAGACAGTGGAAGTGAGGTGAGTGCAATATCACAGTCCTTCTTTGATGCATTACCTGGTAAAGACAAGCTTACAGTAATGAGGGTATCAGGACTAAGAATAATTGGTGCTACTGGCAAGGTGTCAAAAATGGTAAAACAAGAAGCTTTATTGCCCTTTAACATTAATGGTAATTTAATTGATCATCCATGTTTAATTATAAATAATCTCAGTATTGAGGTTTTAATTGGCATAGATTTCCTGTCAAAATATCAGAGTGTTGTTGACTTTGAAAGAAGCCAGTTAAAAATGGTCTTGCCAATAACCGGAGTAATTACAGTCCCTTTTAGTGATAAATATGTAGTAACTGATGATGAAACTTGGGAGCTGCCTATACGAGTTCTGAAAAATAGGAGGTATTGGGACGAAGGTGTTAATCTTAGTACAAGTAAGCTAAACACAGAAGAAGAAGAAGCAATTATTTTAGACAAGATAGAAGCTAAATTGCAGGAAATCGATAAGTTTTCAGCCAATCAGAAGGAAGAACTGAGTCAGGTTCTAAAAAGGCATCACAAGGTATTTTCAGATCGACCTGGCATAGTCAAAGGTTATGAATGTCAGTTAAAGGTGAAACCCGGCCAAGTGTTTTTCAGGAAGCCATACCAAATACATGTAGCTAGGAAGGAGGCAGTTCGAAAGGAAATACAGAGAATGCTGGAGTGGGGTGTAATTGAAAAAGCGGTCAGTGAGTACAATAATCCTCTTGTAGTTGTACCAAAAAGAGACGGGAGTGTCAGATTGGTCTTGGACGCTCGTTGGTTGAACGAAATAGTGGTTAGGGAAAGTGATAGACCGCAGAACATGGACGAGTTATTGCAAAAATTCCGGGGAGTAAAATTCTTAACTTCTATGGACATCACGTGTGGATATTGGAATTTGCCACTGGCGGAAAGTTCAAGGAAGTACACAGCTTTCTTGTACGAAGGAGTTTGTTACCAATACCGTGTGGTACCTTTCGGACTTAATATCTCGGTTTGTGCCTTCGTACGTGTGATGTGCCATGTTCTAGGACCAGCCTTAAGTAATAAAATAACAGTCTACGTAGATGATCTGTTAATAGCAACTCCTACCTGGGAAGAACACATAGCCTTATTAGAGGAAGTGTTAGAGGCTATTGAGAGAGGTGGCATGAAACTAAAGATTGAAAAGACAGAGTGCGTTAAAGAGGAAATAGGTTTCTTGGGATATAGGATAAGTGGAAAAGGTATTCTGCCTGACCCAGGGAAGCTAGCAGTCATTGAAAAATTTGAGGCTCCCAGAAACAAGAAGCAGTTGAGATCGATGTTCGGTCTTTTCGGCTTCTATAGGCGTTTTGTTAGTGATCAGGCTTTTAATGCTCCCTGTCTTCACCTCCTGCTGAAAAAGAATACCCCTTGGGTTTGGACAGCAGAATGTCAACAGGCGTTCGAGGTGCTTAAACAATCTTTAATTCATAGTCCAATTTTACATCATCCTGATTTTGAAAAACCATTCTGCATGTCTGTTGATGCTAGTGGCTATGGTATAGCTGTGGAGATATTCCAAGTAGAAATAGAGAACGAACAAGAAGTGCACAAGACTATAGCTTTCGCAAGTCGATCTTTACAGGCAGCTGAGAGAAATTATGGCATCTCAGAACTGGAAGCATTAGCAATTGTATTTGGGGTACAAAAGTTTGAACAGTATCTATTAGGTCACAAGATAATTGTTTATAGTGACCATAAGGCGTTGACCTTTTTAAAGACCTGTAAGTTGAGGAATTCCCGTTTGGTAAGATGGTCATTATATCTCCAGCAGTTTGACCTTGAAGTTAGATATATTCAGGGGAAAGACAATCTGGTAGCTGATGGGTTATCTAGAAGTGCGGAGCTCTGTGATGACGCGGGAATTACAGCAACAGACCTTAATGAAGTTCGAATGTTTGCATTGCACGAAGTAAAGGAAGAAAGTGCATTAAAGAGAGTGATTAAGAACTTGAGACGCGAACAGAATGCAGATGACCAACTGAAATTAGTGAAGAGCTATTTAGAAAATGCGAACTATCCTAAGGTTTCGCAATACTATTGTCTGCATAAGGGTATTTTGTTTAGAAGGAGAAAGGTAGGTGTTTCTGAGTGGAAACTGTGCTTTCCCTCACAACATGTAGACTTACTAATCGACTATGTACACCTGAGGTATGGTCACTACGGTGCAAAGAAGTGCATTGCTAAATTACAAGAGAGGGCTGTGTTTGACAACATGTACCGCCGGGTGGCCAAGCGCCTAGCATCTTGTGTAGTGTGCCAGAAAGTTCGTGCTGCTAACACCAGAATACAAGGAGATATGCATTCAGTAGAGCCAACTGAAACCCTAGAATTACTGGCCTGTGATTTGTTTGGCCCTCTTCCTGTTTCGAGAGGTGGTTGCACCCATGTTTTTGTTGTTGTGGATGGATTCAGTAAATATGTTAAGCTATACCCAATTAAAAGAGCAAATGCAAAAACATTAGTTGAAAAGCTGGAAAAAGATTTCTTCGTGAACGTTGGCGTTCCGAAGAATTTGCTGTCAGACAATGGGCCTCAATTTACTTCTGATAGATTTAAGGAATGTCTAGATAAGGCCGGCGTGAAACATCTGAAAATATCTGCGTATTTCCCCCAAGGAAATATGAGTGAACGTATTATGAGGGAATTGAATCGGCTTTGCAGAACGTATTGTGCTCGGAAACACTCAAGTTGGGCAGAGCACATTAAGTATTTTGAGAATGTAATTAACAACTTAAGACATGACGCCACTGGTTTTGCATCTTGCGAATTGATGTTTGGCCAAGAACCGCACAATGTAATTGCAGGTATGGTAGAATTCCCTATGCTAACACAAATATCCACAGACGAGAAGAAACTAAAGGCTAGGGCAAATATGAGAAAAAGAGCGTTGGAAAGGAAGAAACGTCATGACGCAAAAGCTGTACCTACTAGTTTTGAAATAGGTCAGTTAGTCCTTGTCAAAACCAAGGAAAAATCAAAGAAAGTAAATGCAGAAACAAAGAAATTCATGTTCGTGTACCAAGGACCTTTCAGGATCATAGGAAAACCACATGCCAATGCATATAGGCTAGAGTACCCTAAAAGTAAGAAGCTATTAGGTCTCAGGAATGTGATTGACCTAAAGAAATTCATAGGTAGTGAATGAATGCTGTAGGGAGGAGGTGTTCTGTAACCTCTACACAGTGTGGCAGCTGTGCAGTCCCAGCTGTGTGAGCTCTTCTTTCCCTTTTCAGGTCTCACTCACTCTTCATCTTTCCTATCCATCAAAATTTCGGCTCTTATTTCAAATATTAAATTTTCCGTTGATTATCAAAACAGCATTCAACTAATGAAGGCTGTAGGGAGGAGGTTGTTCTGTAACCTCTACACAGTGTGGCAGCTGTGCGGTCCCAGCTGTGTGAGATCTTCCTTCCCTTTCAGGTCTCACTCACTCTTCATCTTTCCTATCTACAAAAATTTCGACCTCTTCTTTAAAACAAAATTTCCGTTATGGCTATCGAGCCATGAGTTATGTAACCATTCTATCTACCGATTAGTGAAGAAAAATACCTAATGTGACAACCCTAATAGTGACAAACGATAGAGAAGTATGACATAATTAAGATAAAATGTATTTGAGTAACAATTATGTATGGTACCCTGGTAAAATAGTAAGTACAAAGTGTTATTTTATTGGAAATGGTCCCACAACAGTATTTTAAAAAGATGTACAAATCCGTGTACAAGCAGGATCTGAAGTGGTAGTGAAACCTAGTGTATGCATTGGAGCTAACTAAGAAATAGTAAAAGAGATTGCTTAGTGTTAGGAAAAATATGCAGATAAGTTGTAGGGATAAACTCACCTGGTGTAGCAAGGAAAGGCAGTGTAATAGAATTGAGCAGTGTTTGTGGTTGAGACGTGAAGGACACGTCCCTGAAGTATTTATAAGGTTGGAGCTGGCCATTATTTTGGTGTAGTGTGTGACAGGATACACCTACACGTATTGAGGTTATGAGTTGGAGGCGTGAATGCGACCATAGGTACCCTTATGTTAGATGAGACAGAGCAGCTCATGGTGTCCTATAGGTTTAAGGAATTTAGCATTACGCTCGTCCATAATTACTTGATGCATTTTAGTGGTAAGTCGAGAGAGACTACCTGTGGTTTCAGCGTCCGATCGAGTGGAAATGAATTGCCACGTGAGCAAACTAATCAGCTGCAGTACACTATGAATATGAAATGAATGTGCTATCCTGTGCTTTAAATAATAATAGAGTGAGTGTTAAATAAATAATACACTAAGCAAAGTAAATTGAATAACATACTGACAGACGTAAAACATTATTTTAGCTCAGCATAAATACACTTCAAAGTAAGTAAGTACCCAATTGCAGATGTGGAACTGACACAACAGCAGAGGACCAATAAGTGGGTTTAGTAGTCAACTAAACGTAGTGTGTTTTGAACACTCACAACGATACTATTACCAAAAGTTACTCACATGTACAAAGAAGCTAAGAAAACAACTACTAATCAAATATACTCATACTATCTCTAAGAATAAGGTAATCAAAGATGAGTCAGCTAAGTGAATAAAATACAAAGGTGTCAGTGAATGTACCGAGCATTGGTTCAGTGTTCCGGCCCAGAAATAATAAATTCAGATTAAATATGATTTATAATTATATGCCTTGAGCATAAATTTTCTCTAATACGTGACTAACGGCGTTTTGAGCCATTTGTTTACCGATTTTATGACAATTAAGTAACCACGAGAGTAATACTGAAAAAGTTCTGTTAACTTTGTTCCAGCAACATATTAAAGGATAAAATGTATATATCCCCATTTCATTGTGACCCACCCTTAGATATTAAGTGAACAGAGTCTGAGGCACTCTTTTTGTTTGTTCTACAGGATAAACCAGATAATGGCAGCCTGGTAGCTGCGTGAAAGCGTGGAGTGACTTGGACACAACCCACAGTGACCCCTCCCCTTTCCCCATGTAATTTAGAGAGAACGTGAAGGACGCACACCATAGCAACTTCCCCTCCTCTACCCTTGTGAATGGAATTGTAGGACGCCAGCCAAAGCGGCTACAAACACGTGTGTAATAATCATATGTGAAAACTTTCTTTCAGGTCTAGAAAAGACTGCTAAGAGATAATCATCTGTTTATGTATCATGTTATTTTCTTTGAATTTGTGTATGTAAAAATGTATTTAATGTAGTTAATGGATCTAAAATTTTCATAATTTTTCAATTTGTATGTGTTTGTTGGTCTAAGGCAATATGTATGCCAAAATATTTCATTGACTTTGCTAAAAAATTTCAGTAATGTTGCTAAAAAAAAAAAAAAAAAAAGGCAGTGAGCATGCCCACAGTTTAAATAATTAATGTAGGTAATCAGTTTTCTTTAATGTGTCTATATGTTTGCATTTCAATTTTCATAGGGAGTTAAACTGTACTCTTGCTTCCCTTTTTGTAATTAAATTTTTCTTTTTCATTCATTAACATTCATAAACAAAAAATTCAAGTAGAGGGTGATGTAGGGAAGCAGCCTACTCACGCTGTAGTAAATGCATATCAGTCTTTCCATTGTGTGCCAGTCAGTCTGCTGTAACTAGCTCTGACGTCATAAATGTTGCGCAATACCTTAAAATTCAAGCAAATGACCTAAAACTTTTATAGAATGTCAGGAATAATGATAAATTAATGTATGTTAAATATCAGTTCGATAACTTCAGCCATTTCCGTAATTTGGACGTTTTTCTGCAAAAATAATTGGCGCAACAGAAAAGAGCTAGAGACTTCAAAATTTATATTTAGATTCAGCTTTCATAATGATTTAATAAAAACTGTACTTTGGATTTCACAGATTAAGATTTTAGTGTAAATTCATGATTTTCTGGTTTTCGTCTCAAAACTGAAGGAAGCAAGATAGATTAAGTAGGCTAAGAATTAAGGCTAGGATGTTTAGATTTAAATAGGTTGGAGGTCCGCTATGACAATGAATATGTGAGAAGTTTCTTTTGAATATCTATAAAATTATAGCGATAGCGGATCTCAAAAGGGACAGTTCAGAGCTCATATTCTGCGTGCAGTGCAATTAAATAAATTCTCTCGCCCAAGTTATTTAACTTAGCTACGTCAAAATTTTATTATCAATACTTATCTACGTGCTGAATGCATATATAAATTAGGAGCTTCATCGGCCTTCAGCAAGAGAAGCTAGAATTTATTATGTAACTTGAAGTGGTGCGTTACTAGCCCAGCGGCTAGTCGAGGCAGCCGACTTGATCGAGCGTTCCCTCCGCCGTCCGCACCGCGGCTTTATATATAAGAGCACTGTGCGAGGAAGCAAGGCCCCAGTTCTCTCCAGACGCTGAATGACACGCCATCTGTGTCGGGAATCGCGTAGCGCCAGTATCAGTGCTACTAACCGCCTCGGGTGCCGTATTATGTTATTCGAGATGCGCGTAACCAGGAAAGCGTTTCAAGTAAAGTGTTAACTTTGGGATGATTTTCATTATCTAGTCTCAGTGTGCGTATTGTCGTATTTTTCACGTGCCGTCGCGGGACAGACATTCTACTACTTATTTAGCGTGGCGTTTGATGAGATATTTCATCAAATTATGGCGAGCATTCATTTCAATATTTAATTCGGACATTTATAGTTGCATCAGCGCAATAGACTCTGAACTGTTCTGTTAGTTAGGTTGTAGGGATACTCGTGTGTGTATTTGTGATTTGGAGAATATACCCAAATATTTTGGAATATTGTTTTTGATTAGTAATCCCGGACAATCTCCTAGTTCCTCAGAGCTATAAGCTGCAGCTATAATAATATTTCTCAAAGTGGGCACTAGGAACTCTATTTACAGGCTTCAGGTTTTGTCAAATCGCTTTCTGGGAGTCAAGAACGTTAAATAGAGAGCCAGTGTTGAGAACGGCGAAAGACAGCATTAACAATATTCTAATAGCCAGAAACTTTCAACATAACAAACATTTTGTACAGCAACTAAAATATTTCCCAATTATTACCATAACTCGCCGCCCCACAAAGTGTACCAACTATACATATCTACAAAAATAGAAATAACCCATTTACTACATCAAATAATATCTTGTTGTTCGTTTCAAAACATTTTTACGTCCATATTCTGTTCTGCGTCATCATTCCTCCTCGTAATAAATCTGCGACTCATATAGTTATAAAAGTGCGTCCACGCATTACACTGTACACTCAACGAAGCCCGCCTGTTACACACAGCAGCTATCCATACTGACTGTCAAAGATTCTACGACCCACAGTGCTGCATCGCAGACACGGGTACTTCTACCTAGCAACTGTTTCTCCGACCACAGTTCTTCAAATATATCAGTTTCCTTTACAAATATTAACACTTCAAATAACAGCATCAATAAATCCACGGGTGTGCTGCAGGTCTATAGTGTCCAACGGGCACAATATTTCGGCGATCATACATGTCGCCATCATCAGGTGAACTGACGGACTGAGCTCCTGTGAACGTGCCGGCACGGAGATCCGTACGCTATGGCTGCTCAGAGGGAACTGGGTTCAGTCGCGGCGGTGGCAGATTTAAATACCCTCTGCCCGCGGCGCGCTCCCTCCGCCGTCCGCGCCCCGCGCCACGGTCGCGCGGTGGAACAGATTGCGACGGCGTCTGAGATGACGTCGGTGTGATGGCTCTGTCCGCCGTGGTCGTCACAACTATACGTTTGCTCGATTTACTCTTGATTAACCCAATCGCTGGTTCCCAAGCCTTGCTAAGATTATAGCCACAGTCACGGTTTATGAGGTCGTCATTGGTGCGAATTTCGATGGCCTCTCTAACAACGCTGTCCCAGTATCTCGACGTCTGTACCAGAATCCTCGTGCGGTCATACTCCATGGCGTGATTTTCCGACAAACAATGTTCAGCGACCGCCGACTTGCTCGGATACATCAGTCGAGTGTGCCTCTGGTGTTCACGGCATCGATCCTCGACGGTACGCATCGTCTGACCAATATACGACTTGCCACATTGACACGGAATCTGGTACACGCCGGCCTTCCTCAAACCGAGGTCATCTTTGGCGCTCCCCACCAGTGCACGAGTTTTATTTGGAGAACAAAACACAGTTCCGACCCGGTGTTTCTTCAGAATGTGGGCGATTTTCCCCGAGAGTGCGCCTGTGTATGGAATAAATGCAGTGCCTACCTCCTCCCTCGTGACTTCATCCATCTCAACAGGTTGTGCTGCAGTGGTTGGGCGGAGAGCACGTTGAATCTGCCACTCTGAGTACCCATTTTTTCGAAATACATTTCTCAGATGTTCCAATTCCTGGGGTAGACTCTCTGCGTCAGAGATAGTGCGCGCCCTATGTACTAGAGTTTTAAGTACCCCATTCCTTTGTGAAGGGTGGTGGCAGCTGTCTGCGTGCAAATACAGATCAGTGTGCGTTGTCTTCCGATACACCCCATGACCTAGGGTGCCGTCAGCCCTTCCCTTGACCAAGACGTCAAGGAAAGGTAATTTACCCTCCATTTCAGTCTCCATAGTGAATTTGATGTTGGGGTGTATGGAGTTTAGATGTGTAAGGAAGTCCAGGAGTTTATCCATACCATGTGGCAAGATGACGAACGTGTCGTCCACGTAACGGAAAAAGCAAGTAGGTTTCCATACGGATGACGACAGGGCTTCCTCCTCGAAGTTCTCCATGTACAAATTCGCTACCACCGGTGAGAGTGGGCTACCCATGGCGACTCCCTCCGTTTGTTCGTAGTATTCTACATTAAAAAGAAAATACGTGGAAGTCAAGACATGCCTAAAAAGTTCAGTGGTCTTCTCGTCAAACTCCTGACTAATCAGTTCTAGTGACTCTCGCAGGGGTACCCTCGTAAACAAGGAAACGACGTCAAAACTCACCATGGTATCTGACTCATCCAACCTGAAACTATCAAGGCGTTTAACAAAATCCACGGAATTACGGATGTGATGAGGGCATTTACCCACATAAGGACTTAATATTCCCGTCAGGTATTTGGCCAACAAATAAGTAGGTGCCCTGATGTTGCTGACAATGGGGCGTAATGGTACCCCCTCTTTGTGAACCTTCGGGAGTCCATATACTCTAGGCGGTACCGGACCATGGGGTAACAATTTCTTAGCGTCACCCCCCCGGTAAATCTGCGTCCTTGAGAAGCGCCCTCGTCTTGTTCTCCACCTTCTTTGTAGGGTCAACGCTGATCTTCCGGTAGGAATCGTCATTTAGCAGGCTCTGCATCTTATCAGTGTAGTCCTTATGGGAGACAACAACTGTAGCATTGCCTTTGTCAGCCGGTAAGACAACAATTTCAGAGCACTCCTTCAGATCACGAATGCCCGCCCTCTCTTTACTGCTGATATTTGACTTCATCGGCTTGGATTTCGTCAACGCACGACAAGTTTCACGACGTATTTCCTCGGCTGATACTGGCGGAAGTCGAGCTGAAACCTGTTCAACAGCACTAACAATGCTACAGTTGTTGTCTCCCATAAGGACTACACTGATAAGATGCAGAGCCTGCTAAATGACGATTCCTACCGGAAGATCAGCGTTGACCCTACAAAGAAGGTGGAGAACATGACGAGGGCGCTTCTCAAAGACGCAGATTTACCAGAGCGTGACGCTAAGAAATTGTTACCCCAAGGTCCGGTACCGCCTAGACTATATGGACTCCCGAAGGTTCACAAAGAGGGGGTACCATTACGCCCCATTGTCAGCAACATCAGGGCACCTACATATTTGTTGGCCAAATACCTGACGGGAATATTAAGTCCTTATGTGGGTAAATGCCCTCATCACATCCGTAATTCCGTGGATTTTGTTAAACGCCTTGATAGTTTCAGGTTGGATGAGTCAGATATCATGGTGAGTTTTGACGTCGTTTCCTTGTTTACGAGGGTACCCCTGCGAGAGTCACTAGAACTGATTAGTCAGGAGTTTGACGAGAAGACCACTGAACTTTTTAGGCATGTCTTGACTTCCACGTATTTTCTTTTTAATGGAGAATACTACTAACAAACGGAGGGAGTCGCCATGGGTAGCCCACTCTCACCGGTGGTAGCGAATTTGTACATGGAGAACTTCGAGGAGGAAGCCCTGTCGTCATCCGTATGGAAACCTACTTGCTTTTTCCGTTACGTGGACGACACGTTCGTCATCTGGCGACATGGTATGGATAAACTCCTGGACTTCCTTACACATCTAAACTCCATACACCCCAACATCAAATTCACTATGGAGACTGAAATGGAGGGTAAATTACCTTTCCTTGACGTCTTGGTCAAGAGAAGGGCTGACGGCACCCTAGGTCATGGGGTGTATCGGAAGACAACGCACACTGATCTGTATTTGCACGCAGACAGCTGCCACCACCCTTCACAAAGGAATGGGGTACTTAAAACTCTAGTACATAGGGCGCGCACTATCTCTGACGCAGAGAGTCTACCCCAGGAATTGGAACATCTGAGAACTGTATTTCGAAAAAATGGGTACTCAGAGTGGCAGATTCAACGTGCTCTCCGCCCAACCACTGCAGCACAACCTGTTGAGATGGATGAAGTCACGAGGGAGGAGGTAGGCACTGCATTTATTCCATACACAGGCGCACTCTCGGGGAAAATCGCCCGCATTCTGAAGAAACACCGGGTCGGAACTGTGTTTTGTTCTCCAAATAAAACTCGTGCACTGGTGGGGAGCGCCAAAGATGACCTCGGTTTGAGGAAGGCCGGCGTGTACCAGATTCCGTGTCAATGTGGCAAGTCGTATATTGGTCAGACGATGCGTACCGTCGAGGATCGATGCCGTGAACACCAGAGGCACACTCGACTGATGTATCCGAGCAAGTCGGCGGTCGCTGAACATTGTTTGTCGGAAAATCACGCCATGGAGTATGACCGCACGAGGATTCTGGTACAGACGTCGAGATACTGGGACAGCGTTGTTAGAGAGGCCATCGAAATTCGCACCAATGACGACCTCATAAACCGTGACTGTGGCTATAATCTTAGCAAGGCTTGGGAACCAGCGATTGGGTTAATCAAGAGTAAATCGATCAAACGTATAGTTGTGACGACCACGGCGGACAGAGCCATCACACCGACGTCATCTCAGACGCCGTCGCAATCTGTTCCACCGCGCGACCGTGGCGCGGGGCGCGGACGACGGAGGGAGCGCGCCGCGGGCGGAGGGTAATTAAATCGGCCGCCGCCGCGACTGAACCCAGTTCCCTCTGAGCAGCCATAGCGTACGGATCTCCGTGCCGGCACGTTCACAGGAGCTCAGTCCGTCAGTTCACCTGATGATGGCGACATGTATGATCGCCGAAATATTGTGCCCGTTGGACACTATAGACCGGCAGCACACCCGTGGATATTTTGATCATCAAATACGCCGGGAGAAACTCAAGAATCACATCATACTTCTTTACGGGGAGATGTATCGCAGCATGAAGAAATTTGAAAAGTTGCGCCACCGTAGATGTCGTTTGCTAAGTACTCTTGCCTTTCTAAAGAGATGTCGTTCCGAGAATGTTGTTCCAAATTTTGCTAAGGTTATGCATCACACCGATTCTGCAGCAGCTAAGAGAATCAAGAAACGAGTCAGCCTCGCATTGGTACGTGAGAGAGTGCAATTCACCCGCCGGAGCCTTGAGTTTATCTCACAGGAATTACTCAAACTACATTTGCAACTGGCTAGTAAGTTCACTTCTTGTTCCTGGGATTGGATTGATGGTGTCACCTGGGTGTCAGCTGTTTTCGCCCATAAGAAGGGTAAGGGACGTCAAACAGCTAAGTTCTCACGTCTCCTTGACAAACCATCTCTGCAGGTTCCGTGCAAGACTGTCAACAATTTGAGTGGCATGGTGTTGAGTGATGATGTGGTCTCGGTTTTGCAGAAAGGTCTCAACTTCGCTCCCACCCCCAAGTTCACTCCGGTCGCAGAAATTGTTAGTGCTGTTGAACAGGTTGCAGCTCGACTTCCGCCAGAATCAGCCGAGGAAATACGTCGTGAAACCATAATTTTGACTAAAGCGGTTAGGAAACTCTCTCTAGTGATCAGTGTTGTTGAATAAAAGAATTTTGAGCACCCACACCTTAAGTTTCATTGCTTGGACCGAAAACTTCTAAAGCATTAGCTCAGTCCGTTGTGGACGTTTAACCCAGCACTGATTCTTAAGAGTGAGTATGTCTCACAGTGGATTCCGACACAGATAGCCCTACACTCGTGGTTTCACTTTATGATATCTACGAGGGTAAGGCAATTATTATCCCGAATGTAGTTATAAACTTCTATTGTAAATTGGAAACTTACAAGAACATCATTTTTCGACATAGTCTCCTTGCGTTTCAACGCACTTGGTTCATCGTTGTACAAGCTTCCTGAAGGCCTCATAAAAGAAGGTTCTCGGCTGAGCTGCGAGCCAGAAATGCACCGCTTCTTTCACGCTTCGTTCTAGGCAAATCGACGGCCCCTTAATGACAAGTGATAGACAGAAGGGGGCAAGATCGGCACTATATGGGGGATGATCCAGTACTTAAAATTTGAGTTTCTGGAGTGTTTTGGCAGTGTGGGCAGCAGTATGCGGACGGGCATTGTCGTGCAACAACACAACGCCTTTTCACAACAATCCTCGGCGTTTGCTTCTAATTGCAGGCTTTAGCCTGGCAGTAAGTATCTCACTGTAGCATACACTGTTTCTTGTTGTGCCACGTTCCCCATAATGTTCCAGTACTAGACCTTGTGCGTCGCAAAGAACTGTAAGCATAAGTTTTCCTGCGGACGGTTGGGTCTTGAACTTTTCCTTGCACGGGGAATTTGGATGTTCCCATTCCATACTCTGCCGTTTACTCTCCGGCTCGTAATGATGGATCCATGTTTCGTCACCAGTAATGATTTTGTCTAAAAAGTTGTCGCTTTCGTTACCATAATGGCACAAATGTTTTTTCGCAGATGTCCAAGCGCGTTTGTTTATGTAACTGTACGAGTTGAATTGGGACGCATCTTGAACAAACCTTATAAACCCCAAGTCTGTTGTGGATGATTTCGTAGGCAGAGCTGTGACTAATTTTCAGATGATGTGCCACTTCATCAATAGTTCATAGTCTGTCTATAAGAATCATTTTACGTGAACGCTCGGTCGGTGATTTCTTCATTTGTGGCGGTAAACGGTCGCCCGGCTCCTTCATCGTGCGTAGCACTTGTGCGACGATTTCGAAATTTTTCAGTCCATTCGTAGACACACCGTTGTGGCAAAACACTGTTCCCGTACTGTATGGAAAGTCTTCGATGAATTTCGGCCCCTGATACGCCTTCAGACCACAGAAACAACGGATCACTGGACGTTGCTCTTCTTTGGTGCAAATAGACGGCGGAGCAACCATGATTAACGGCACGACAGCGATAACGAAACTAACCTAACAGCTTGAGAATTGCAAAGATATAACAACAAATAAAGCATGCACCATCAACGTAAAATGACAGTACTACCAAAATAAACAAAAATGTAACTAAATTGCGTATAATAATCGACTTACTTTCGTAGCACAAAGACATTGTTTGTACTTGCGTTCAGCGTTTACTTAACTGTGAATGAGTGTGGAGCGAATTACAGACAAATATTGTGTAAGCGTGTATATAAACTGCAAAATGCCAATTATCTAAAAGATTATGCCATGGATACCAGAAAGGAGTGCGTCGTAAGTAATATAAAAATAATAACTTTTTCTTTTCATAAACTCTTCGTTATTTCTTCCAGCTTTACGACCACGGCGTCTAGCTGAACGTGGTCAACATAATTTCCCTGCAACGCTTCCATATGATGGTGAGGAGTGTATAGTGGCCTGAAAACTTCACTAGTTTGCAGAACTTATGACGAAAGTGACTTTAACATGATGTTTCACTGCCAAGTAGGATAGCTCGATGAAACTTGGAGGACACATAGAAGGAACTGTTACAGTACAATACAGAAGGTAACAAAAAGAAATACCAGACATGCCTTCATGTGGCGAGATGTGGGAACACGTAATATACCCAGGAAAATTCTCGAAGATGATCGTTTTGTTGGTGCAGGTATTATAATGTGGGTAGGCGTAATGTTTGCATTGACTTACTGATCTCCAGTCTTTGAACACGATACACTCTCCGATCAATTTGTTATTATTATGCTGTTACTGATATACCGTACTCCTTTCTCACGTGCATCTTTTCAGCGGTGCATTCGGCCTTCACTTCATTTTTATCGAAGACAATGCACGAGCCCATCCAACGGCGCAGATGTTGGAGTGCTTGGAACGAGAGCATATTAAGCGAAAGGACCTGTCTATCTGTTCCCCCAACTTAAATTCCAACGAGCACATGTGGCATGCGTTGGGAGAGTTATTGAAGCACATCCACCATCGACCATCCAACAGTTGTCAACCGCGTTGGTTGTGGACTGGAACGGCCTACCACATTAACTCTTGGGCAACCTCGTGACCAATATGGGAACACGTTGCAGAGCATGTACTGTTGTAGCCCGTGGCGAGCAGACACGCTATTAGCAACAATGTTCACCCAATTGTAATGTCCAGGAGACGCGATCATATATCACGTTGATTTCTATGTAATTACTGTCTTTTAATGAAAGTGTCATTTATGATTGTTTCACTGCGTATTTGTTTCAGTTACTTTCTGTAGTATAATATAGCAGTTCTTTCTGTGTATGGTCCAAATTTCATCGATCTATGTTATTTGATAATGGCACATCGTGCGAAAGTTACTTTCGTCCTTAAGTTTTACTCACTATTGTAACTAATGGTGCAGAAAATAAATCGTATCAGATTTCAGAAATCTGACAGGTTTCATATTGTACCCAAATAAATCGCCAGTTTGAATCACGATTGCAGGATGTCGTTTACAGAGGAGATAGTGAACTTCTGAAAATACGAGTACATATATCGACGGCAAATCTAGCTAAACAAATCAATGTTCCCTTTTTGAAAAACGAAAATTGTGTTTTCGCCTGTTACATATGTATTCGAAAGATCGAACCGTTTTATGTATTCACCTTACATTTAAATGGAAATTTTACTCAACAATTTTGTTTCCTCATCTAATCGATCACTTTTCATGCTTGGGACCAAAACTCGTTTAGCGCACCTTCACACATTATCTGTTATTATTCTACACCATCTTTGGATGACATAAACTAGTTTCGACTGAAAAAAAAAAATTTTCCCTACCTCTAATATGAGCAAGACGCCACAGATGTGAAACCGGCAACGAACTCTCGATATGTGCTAATATTCGTGATGGAGTACGAACTGTGTGCGACTGCAGTATTTTTACTACAATTTGTACACAGTCACAAATATTTGCACAATACGAATTCACTGCCGTTTTCTCATCTGTGGCTCCTTACTCTGGGTAAACACTCGAAAATGGATTTTCGATTGCATAACTAAGAAGAGTTATCCACAAATATTACGGCCTTAACGGGAAAAAGTCGCCTTCATCAAACAGAATTACGACTGTGGCGGCCACTATGAAGAAGATGCCTGAGGCGGTTCGTAAAGGGTGATAGTTCTTTGCGGTGAGCCGAGGCAGCTCGGTAAACAGCACAGTCCGCCGGCCACGTGAGACTTATGACTGAAAACACTGTACTTGCTATTCGTTTCGATTCTTTCAGTTCGAAGTTCAAAATATGAACTTTGCGATATAATTTTCTTAAGCTCTCCGCTCTTTTTGTCAAGTACCTCATCTACGTCCAGTCGATTGTGTTGACATTAACCTGAAGTTCTGGGTACTAAAAGTTGGTTCTGATGCAACGTAACACTCGCTTTCGGCTACAAAATAAAACTGATTGAGAGTATACGTCTCTTTTCACATCAGAAATTTTACTTGTATTCACTGTATCATCTCTCATCATGTCATCTTAATTTGCGATTTTGGGTTCCTTTTTAAAAATTATGCCTACCATTACTAACATTTATTGGAGGTCAGAACCAACCTTTATTCGCAGTGACGTAACAACTTTGTGGAGCAGGGCTTCCGTCAATTAATCGCAGTACCCCTTACACGAGTGCATTGCTCATTCATTGTTCGATGATTTCTTTGAAATTAATTTTTAAGCAAATGATGTATCTCAGCTGACATACAATGCCAAAATACCTCGATACAGGTAACTCGTTTCATCCTAAAGATGATTTCTATTATTTATTAATTAAAACAGTGAAAAATACGACAACTCTGTAAATAATTTTCTTTGGAAAAACACAATTTTAGTTTTGTACTCTACTTATCGAATGCAATCATTTGCGAAACATTTCAATAACTTCCTGCTCAAGTTTTATTTGGATATTTTTAGTGATTTTTATTTTTGTTTGTTTCTAGTTTTCCACATCCCGCTAGGTGAATACCGGGCTCGTCCCCATGTTCCGCCTGAGTTACACGGCTCGCAGACATTCGCACTATCTCATGGACTACACTCGACGCAGACAGACGGGGTACTCTGATTCCGTCCCGGGGGGTACGGGGTGGCGGCAGGAAGGGCATCCAGCCACCCCTTAAACATTAATATGCCAAATCCGATTAACGATAACTGACCCTGCGTAACTGCGGGACAAGGCTCAAGCGACAGAATTTTTGTTTGTTTTACCCTCAGATCGCCATGTCAGCCCCGTTCCTTCAAAATGTTATAAACATGATTTGCATACGAAGAGAAACGGAGTCTATGATAGTCCACAAATTCCGTTTCGATGTACCTTACACTGCTCACAGTTGGTCTTCAGCGTTTTCTGATATTACATGAAAGGTAGTTTGATTCAAAACAGATTTTGTAATTCTGAAGCATGGCTTGGTTGATGTTATAAGAATGGTGTCACAAGGAATATTCACATAAAAAAAATCTCAACTGTGAGTAGATAGATATCACTGTATTTTGCTTTCTCAATAACAATACTGTGGCAGCACTCGTGGCGGACATGCTGGAGTGCATCCAATATGCAACTTTTGCCTGATATTATCAGTAAATAATTATTAAGTAAAGTTGTTGTATTATTCTAACTTTAATAAAAGCATCATATGAAGCAGTGAATTTCAACCTCACGAAGCGACATAAACTGAGATAATTATGTTAACGGGAGTTGTGAGTTTGAGTATCTAGTGCCGGTTGTTGGATTGTATGCCAGAAAATAAACTTGGATAGATCGCAACATTCTACATCTACACTTACATACACACCTCATGGCCTTGTACAGTGCATGGAAAATGTACATTGTAACAGTATTATTCATTTTATTTCCTATTCCGTACTGAGCGAGGGAAAAATGACATTCTGTATGCATCTGTACGTGTCCCAATCCTTCTGATCTTTTTCTAATGGTCCCTGCGTCAGATATACAATGGTGGTCAAATAAGTCTCCAAGATTATTCTTCCAATATAGAGTCTCTACATTTACCCAAAAGGTTTTGGTTGGAACTCCCTCTTCTCCGAATGATTCACATTTAAATTCTCCGAGCATTTCTGTCACACTTTCGCATAACATATACCGACATGTTACGAACCTTGTAGCGGAAATAAACGAAACGTGTCGCTATTTCACATAACGAGGTGCATGCATGAACGTAGCGCTGCTCGTAATCGCGACGTGGTTAACGTACTACGTTGCAATAGACACTGTACCTGTTGCTGTTTACACTTTTATTAAGTTGACTGGAAACAATACATACGTCAAGTCACACAATTTCGTACAACTATCATTTATCTGACTTTATTCCTTCGTCAGCCATTAATTACGTCTAGCCTGGCCGGTTTTTCGTTACTGTTTCATCCATTATCGCACTGAAGTAAAGATCAACGAAGCACTAACGAATAAACGCTTTCCTTATTTTTCATTGTGTGTGATTGGACATCTGAATTGTTTCCAGTCGACTTATTAACAGAGTAAATAGTAATAAGTACAACGTTTGTTGTATCGTAGTACGTCAGTCACATCGCGAAAACGAGCAACGTGCGGTTCACCCTTGGATCTCGGTATGTGCAACAGCGACGCGTTTCGTTTATTTCAAGCATCAAATTCGCTTCCTAGTTTCTTGAGAATTCTTTTTGTGATTTTTCATGTTATTGATTGCATAAAAAATAACACTGGGTGTCCATTACGTTTTAGAGTGTCTCATAGTATTTAGTTTCATGAACTTTAAGTGGGCCACCCTGTATATATATAGGTCTTTATAACAACGTTTCCCTACTGTTAAACTTATAAGGAATTTACATAAAACAATTAACAAAATAGGTATGTAAAAGCGCACAGGTATCGCAATACAACATTATGTCAAAATTTCAAAGTTTTAGGTCAAAAACTTTCGGAGATGCGATTAGGAACATTTACAGTGTTTTATAGAAGTACAAACGCAGATGTCCTTTTGTTCAAAATCTTAGATCTCCGCAAGTACTTCACGGTTTGGTTTGAAATTTTGACAGAACGTTGCATTCGAAAGCTCACGTGTTTTTATATACCTACTGGAACGCCTTCTGGTACATATGTAATAAAAGGGAAACGTTACGAAAATGGGATGTTGGTTTGTTCAAAGCCATAAGTCTCCAAAAGTTCTTGACCGACTGCTTTGAAATTTTGACGCAACGTTGAATTCTCATATGTGCGTATTTTTTGGCACCTAATTCTTTAAAATATATGTGTAATAAATGTATATGTAACTTTGAGATTTTTTTGTAACAACATTTTCCTATTATTAAATTTATATTAATTTATATAAATATACATTTAAAAGGTAGGTAAATAAAAGCACGTGCGTATATCGATGGAATGTTGTGTTAGAATTTCAAAGCAACCACTCAAAAACTTTCAGAGATTTGCTACTAGGAACATCTATTTTTCTGTAGAAGTACAAAAATAAGATGTTCGTTTCTTCAAAACCTCAAATCTCTGACAGTTTTTCAGTGATTACTTTGTTTTTGTGAAGCCCTTCTCAGTCGTCGCTTATAGGATGCCTAAAGGATGCTACGTTCTCGGAATGCTATACAACAATTAAAGCAAATAACATTAATAGTTTTTATTACAAATAAGAAGATCGACAATACTTAACTTTGGATTTACAAACGGTGTTGCAAGCGATGGGCGACGTTCAAATAAGTAATGTGCTTCGTTATATACAATGTCCATACAAGCAATGGACATGGATCACTAATAACGGCTATCGTAGTGCTTTCCTAATGCCGGTTTAGTATTTTGCGGCCGAGGCTGGCAGGAGCAGAACTTATATTCTCTTCGGCTAAAGGGCGCTCCTGTCATGATGCGGTCCTTGTCAGCGGCCTATTGGCTGACGCCGTCTCACAACCTCCTTTATTTTTGCGATCTTCGCCTTCGTGCCGGCGCTTGTCGATACAGTTTTAAGACAACGTTCCATAAGCATATGTGGTCCGAGCACGGGGATCACAAACCGAACCACACGCCACTGCTAAACATTAATGAAGGACTGGATCCCTTACTTCGATTGCACATAATTCATTAAGGTCAATCCAACACATTTATTTCAAATAACATAAATGTATTTACATTTGATTCTGTCTGACATTAAGCAGGAATTAAAAAAACAATTTCAATATCAGCTGATTTAGTGCGTGAAGCGCGAGTTAAGCCAATAACCAGATAAACTAAACAATTCAGCGTAATTCAAAAGAAAGAGAAAAACAAAATTGAATCAATACACCCCACTGACAAATATCCAAAAAAACCTTACAATACTACTCAAAAGAATACAAATACACTGAAGTGGGGAGCAGTCATTCACCCGACAGAACACTTCAAAATGAGTTCAATAACACAGCTGCGTACCCCAGAAAACACCAAGACATTAAATATACTTCTTTTGACAAATAACAAATACTCATTAACATTACGCCACTCCTTTTTTGAACTGCAGTGTCCCAAAGAAACAGGCGCTTATTCTGAAATAACAACTTTTCTTTATATGTTTAAATTACAGCATTAAGGAATTCCAAAAGATGTCCAATCGAACCCCCCCCACCCTTTCAGTTAGGCACACATCTTTCCCCTTTCTAGGCGGAGGCTGAGCCAGAAACACAGAATGCCACTAGAACACAGTTTTGCTGCGAAATCTTACAGGACACCCGGAAGCAGTAACAGACAAGGAGTCGGTACCCACAAATAACACAGGCTAAGAGTCAGGCTGGGAGAACATCCTACGAGAACTTGTTCACACTATGCTCACCACAAACTGTAGACATTCCGGCCGAACATCCGCTTGTGGTGGCTGCCAGAATGACGAAGCAGCCAACAGGCCCACTCCGTGCTTCTCACACAGGCATCTCAATTTGTACAAACATCTAGGCCAACACCAACTACGGACTCCCATCTCACTGCGAGGCTTGGCACAGTTTATATGAAATGCCTTCCAGGGAACCAGTAACCGCCGCAGGAGTTTCGCGATTAGCAAACAGCCCCAGCGTAACAGTCACATATGTGATTACGCCCGAGCTCAAACTGCACCAGTCTCACCGGCTGCCCCTAACCGACTGTCTCTCGCCGTCCCGCGCTCCCCAGCCGGAAACGCAAAGATGCACATGCCCGGGGACGCGCCAAAGATAACAAGCCGATCGCTGATGATCGACCAGCGATCTGGTTCAATATGCATGAGTTTTTATTTACCTAGTTTTTAAAAATACCTAAAGCACAGCTTTACCATAAATTCAATAATTGGGAAACGCTATAAAATACACTCCTGGAAATTGAAATAATAACACCGTGAATTCATTGTCCCAGGAAGGGGAAACTTTATTGACACATTCCTGGGGTCAGATACATCACATGATCACACTGACAGAACCACAGGCACATAGACACAGGCAACAGAGCATGCACAATGTCGGCACTAGTACAGTGTATATCCACCTTTCGCAGCAATGCAGGCTGCTATTCTCCCATGGAGACGATCGTAGAGATGCTGGATGTAGTCCTGTGGAACGGCTTGCCATGCCATTTCCACCTGGCGCCTCAGTTGGACCAGAGTTCGTGCTGGACGTGCAGACCGCGTGAGACGACGCTTCATCCAGTCCCAAACATGCTCAATGGGGGACAGATCCGGAGATCTTGCTGGCCAGGGTAGTTGACTTACACCTTCTAGAGCACGTTGGGTGGCACGGGATACATGCGGACGTGCATTTTCCTGTTGGAACAGCAAGTTCCCTTGCCGGTCTAGGAATGGTAGAACGATGGGTTCGATGACGGTTTGGATGTACCATGCACTATTCAGTGTCCCCTCGACGATCACCAGTGGTGTACGGCCAGTGTAGGAGATCGCTCCCCACACCATGATGCCGGGTGTTGGCCCTGTGTCCCTCGGTCGTATGCAGTCCTGATTGTGGCGCTCACCTGCACGGCGCCAAACACGCATACGACCATCATTGGCACCAAAGCAGAAGCGACTCTCATCGCTGAAGACGACACGTCTCCATTCGTCCCCCCATTCACGCCTGTCGCGACACCACTGGAGGCGGGCTGCACGATGTTGGGGCGTGAGCGGAAGACGGCCTAACGGTGTGCGGGACCGTAGCCCAGCTTCATGGAGACGGTTGCGAATGGTCCTCGCCGATACCCCAGGAGCAACAGTGTCCCTAATTTGCTGGGAAGTGGCGGTGCGGTCCCCTACGGCACTGCGTAGGATCCTACGGTCTTGGCGTGCATCCGTGCGTCGCTGCGGTCCGGTCCCAGGTCGACGGGCACGTGCACCTTCCGCCGACTACTGGCGACAACATCGATGTACTGTGGAGACCTCACGCCCCACGTGTTGAGCAATTCGGCGGTACGTCCACCCGGCCTCCCGCATGCCCACTATACGCCCTCGCTCAAAATCCGTCAACTGCACATACGGTTCACGACCACGCTGTCGCGGCATGCTACCAGTGTTAAAGACTGCGATGGAGCTCCGTATGCCACGGCAAACTGGCTGACACTGACGGCGGCGGTGCACAAATGCTGCGCAGCTAGCGCCATTCGACGGCCAACACCGCGGTTCCTGGTGTGTCCGCTGTGCCGTGCGTGTGATCATTGCTTGTACAGCCCTCTCGCAGTGTCCGGAGCAAGTATGGTGGGTCTGACACACCGGTGTCAATGTGTTCTTTTTTCCATTTCCAGGAGTGTATATAGTTCTGAAACTTCCCTACCATACAGGAAAAGTCGGCCGGAGTGGCCGAACGGTTCTAGGCGCTACTGTCTGGAACCGCGCGACCGCTACGGTCGCAGGTTCGAATCCTGTGTCGGGCATTGATGTGTGCGATGTCCTTAGGTTACTTAGGTTTAAGTAGTTCTACGTTCTAGGGGACTGATAACCTCAGCTGTTATGTCCCATAGTGCTCAGAGCCATTTGAACAGGAAAAGTTGTATTTATGACTATTAGTTTATGATTGGAATATTACTACAGAATCTGAATTTGAAATTATAGTGGACACGACTCAAAGGCAGAGAGGGAGAGGGAAGAGGAGATGGACAGAGAAGTGAGAGGAAATGGACATAGAAAACTGGAAGAAGGAGATGAATATGAGAGAGAGGGACAGGGAAGGTGGAGGAGATGGACGAAGAAAGGGGGACATGGACAGAGACAAAGAAGAGAAGGGGATTATGATGTATATTCAATTCACATACGTATTAGAAACGTGTGCTTTCTCTTTTCTTTCTTTTCCATTTAAGCCGACTGAGTCACAGTAAAGTGAGTGGGGTACAGCAACTGTCGGAATATAAACGTGCGTAGGTCCCCACCTTCGGTAAAACCTCTGTATCGTGGCCATCCGTGGGAAGTTCCGATCGTGCCGCGAAGCTCCGTCACACTCCTGATTCCGTCGGCACGTGTCCACCTCTGCGGCTCTATTCATACTCCAAACAGCTTCTGAGAAGCGCTTATGTCGGCCGGGACAGGTAACATATGGGAGGCAGCCGCGCACGTGCCGCCCACCACCTTCCGCCCGCCGCCCACGCCGGGTGCCGCGCGCCCTGGCCAGCTCGGCAGCAGTATCGACCGGCGCAGGTAGCCAGCCGGGGCGGCGCAGCGCGTGGGCGGCGGCGGGCAGCGGACGGCGCTCCGGAGGACGCCGGGTCCAAACGAGGCGATCGGCCGGCGCGCTTCGTTACCGCAAAGTCGGCAGGTGGTCCTTATCTGGCCGGCGGCGCGTGTGGCCGTGGGCGGCGGACACCTGCTGCCTCTGCCGCCGCCGCCGCCTGCGACCGATAAGGGGCCCGGCGGCGGCCTGGGCACGCCATATTGGCTTCCCGCGCAGCCTGCTGGCGAAGCGGCGTGACGTCGTTAGGAGGACGGGCTGCGAGATACGACAAGCGACAGCGAGCGTTACACGTGCATTGACAGTGCAAGCAAATTCCCAAATCCCTCCGTTGATGTAAATATGTTGCTTTTTCCTCTTCTTTAGGGTCATAATATACCGGGCGATAAAAAAGTCAGTGTAAATTTGAAAACTGAACAAATCACAGAATAATGTAGATAGAGAGGTACAAATTTACACACATGCTTGGAATGACATGGGATTTTATTAGAACCAAAAAAAAAAATACAGAAGTTCAAAAAATGTCCGACAGATGGCGCTTCATCTCATCAGAATAGCAATAACTAGCATAACAAAGTAAGACAAAGCAAATATGATGTTCTTTACAGGAAATGCTCAATATGTCCACCATCATTCCTCAACAATAGCAGCAGTAGAGGAATAATGTTGTGAACAGCACGGTAAAGCATGTCCGGAGTTATGGTGAGGCATTGGAGTCGGATGTTGTCTTTCAGCATCCCTAGAGATGTCGGTCGATCACGATACACTTGCGACTTCAGGTAACCCCAAAGCCAATAATCGCACGGACTGAGGTCTGGGGACTTGGGAGGCCAAGCTCGACGAAAGCGGTGGCTGAGCTCAGGACCATCACCAAACGACGCGCGCAAGAGATCTTTCACGTGTCTAGCAATATGGGGTGGAGCGCCATCCTGCATAAACATCGTACGTTCCAGCAAGTGTTTATCAGCCAGGTGGGGGATGATGCGATTCTGTAACATATCAGCGTACCTCCCATCCGTCACGGTAGCAGTTTTGCTGTCCAGCGCCATCTGTCGGACATTTTCTGAACTTTTTTTTTCCCTCTAATAAAACCCCATGTCATTCCAAACATGTGTGTCAATTTTTAACTCTCTATCTACATTATTCCGTGGTTTATTAAGTTTTCAAATTTATACTGAATTTTTGATCACCCAGTATATTAGAGAGTACATGACTATTCGAAAAATGCTCGAGAATAGCTGCTTATAATAACTAATCTTTATTCACGACTGACTGTTGCGGCATTTATCGTCTTTGTCAAGTACCTGCGCATACAATTTTCGTGAGAAGGTTCGTAAATGTGAATGTCACTTACATAAAACTGACTGCATTCTACTCACATCAAGACTGATGTGACATCCATATTACTTCGTTAGTGAGCTGTCTTACAGTTGTTCAAACGGTTCAAACAGCTCGGAGCACTATGGGACTTAACATCTGAGGTCATCAATCCCCTAGAACTTTGAACTATTTAAACCTAAGCTAAGGACGTCACACACATCCATGCGCGAGGCAGGATTCGAACCTGCGACTGTAGCAGTCGCGCGGTTCCGCACTGAAGCGCCTAGAACCGCTCGGTCATCGCGGCCGGCCATTCATGTCTATTCTCATCAAAATTGTATTCTCAGGTACTTGACAATGGCGATAAATGCCAATATAGTCTGACGTGAATAAAGATTACTTATTATTAGCAGCTACCCCGATGCATTTTTCTAGTAAACTGAATGCAGTTACTTATTAAATATTATTCTTGCCAGCCATTTTGTAGTACTATGAACAAAAGCAGAAATCATCGCGGAATTGCAGAATGCAAAAATACTTCATATAAAACTGCATATGAGGTTTGCTGTTGTGTACGATTTACTACACAACGGTAAATAGAGATGAGCTACAGAGTGATGCCGTATATGTCGTCGTAGGAAAGTTGGACATGAAAAGAAATTATTAGTGAACGAGAGAACACAATAAACAGAAGATTTACTTAACTTGTATTTCACCAAGCATACGAAGATTCATTACAAATACTGCAGCGAGACAATGGATCTATTAGCTAAAGCTCGAACCATGGTGGCGGAACCGTGACTGGGCGGCATTTGAGTGGCGTCACATAGCGATCAGGTTCCAAAGTGCGAGTGGGCTGTGTGTATGTCGCCGGCCGTCCTATACCTCAGCGTCTGAGGATGCTCATAGTCCAGAGCCACTTGAGCCATGGCTCAGCGTGCGCGCATCATTGGGTCCAGCAAATCCAGGGAATCATTAGCGTCAGACAAAAGAATCCCAACGAAATGTAGTCAGAAAACAAAGGAAGTAGTGAAACGTCCCCTTAGAAAAATTATACAAGACTGTGCTTAAACTGACACACAGTATTTTTAGCGCAATGCAATCTGACTTTAAAAAATCCCTACAAAAGAATGACTCTGACTAACATTAACCTATACCTTTCACAAATCACTTACCTCACAAAAATCTTCGTTACTTGAACTACTGCAATACAGCGAGCGCCACTACTGCCAGCTAAATAAAAGATTCAAACTACAGAAGGCACTAGCTACTGATAGGCATAGTTAGCAAATGAAAGATTTTAATAGAGAACAAACAATGTATTTACCTTAATAGTGATGAAAAATCATAATATACATAGCAGTTCATGACATCCAGTCTTACAAATTTCCAAACTCCGCCATTTCTCTCCCCACATCCACCACTGCTGGCGGCTCACCTCCAACTGAGCAACGCTACGCGCTGTTCGCATCCAGCTGCCCAACACTACAATGGCAGACAACAATGCAAACTAGCCACAGACTGCACACAGCACAGCCTGTGATTTTCATACAGAGCGCTACGTAACGTTGCCAATAAGAAAACCTAAACAGCCTACTTACATAGCCCCCATGCACCAAACAAAAAATTTTACAGATTGTTTTGGGCAGTGGCCAATAATGATTTGATAAAATTTTTCATAATTACAATAACAAAGAAATCAAATGCACACACTTATTGATACAATGTTGGTCAAAAGCTAAAATTTTCTCACAGTCCATAAAGACAGTACTGATCGTTCATCACAGTAAAATAGCAGTGTTTTTCTCAAAGTCTGAGCAGTAGAAGAAAATGCACACGGCAGTAGTGGATTTCCATGCAGCCTTGAAGAAGTAGTGTTGTCCTTCCAACGAAAAGACAGTGCTGACTCTTGACATGCAGACAGGTAATGGGCCACAACAGAGCAAACCCACCGCAGAGTCAGTCGAAGTTTTAAAGAATATTGGTAGGTAGGTCATCATAGAGCAGACCCACTGTAGTCCTGGTAGAGATTATGGTATTGGTGGGCCACCAGAGGTGCAGACCCACTGCAGTCCTTGTAGAAATAATGGTATTTGTGGGCCATCAAAGATGCAGACCCACTGTAGTCCTTGTAGAGACGCCCAGCAGCCATCTGTTGCGACTGTGCAGGTGCACAATCACCATCGAAGAGTCTTGCAGAGAACATGGCAAGTCCATAAACCACCACTTGTGCACTCACAAAGTTTTTGGAATTGTCCTTAGAACCAGAAATGCTGTTAACCAGTCCCTTGCTGAATTATTAACACACGTGCAAACACTATCAGTCCCTACTTCTCACATATTGTCCATATACTATGACCAACAGAAATGTGTGCAGTGAAATGTAACTTACAAGTTACTTAATTTGATGAACTGGTGTCAATTACAATTTTATAACATAAGAATACAATAACAAAGGTACAAAATACATCATTAAAGAACATAACAATACAGATAACATTTGTAGTAATACGGGCTTTACAAAAGAATCGAACTAACATATACATCAGTGTTACAGGAATTATGACATAAGTAAATACATAAAAGATCAGAATAACTATTGAAACATCAACTTTACACGTGAGCATTAAAACAAAACAGAATAAATAATGTCTAAGCATATTTATAAGGTAAATAACATATTATTAATGCCAATTATATTTTAGGATAACAGTATATCTCATCATAGTGAATGTAGCTTAGTATTAGAAGAAGAAAAAATTCTATGAAACTACACAAAGACAGGAAGAAAACAAATACACAAGGGTACACAAACACATAGTGGGATAACACAAGGAAAGGACAGGGTTTCTTTTACTGCAGTATTTTGCAAATAAAACTTTCTTTACTTCTCGGAGATCTCCCTTCGTTCTTCATTATTTCCAAAAAGTCCTATCTATACCTGCTTTCTGTACTTTTTTTCGTATGACTTCTGAATGCATTTCTTCCAATTTATCACAACTCGTTCTCACATATAGCCTACCCCATCTTAAGCTAACTTAAATCTACTGAGCTCAGATTCTAAACTAAGGGACGAGGCAATGCAGCAGCACAAAACAATTAACACAAACAGCAATGACAAAATATTAAAATTGGCAAAGCAAGCAGCAATATTACAACTAATATAAGGCAATGAGCAGCAAACAAGAAAAATAAATCAGTAGTAAAACTGGCTTAACAGAGTAATGCAAAGTGAAATTTAGTAGCATTATGCCTGGCAAACAGCAGCAGCAAATGCAATAACTTATATCTAAACATGACAAAGCTCAAGCAGAAAAAATAGTACACTAAAGACAACAACGCAGATAAGGGAAATGTATATTCACATCTTAATATCTATGTCATTAAAGTGGTGCACCACAACTTATTTTTTAAATAAATTACCAAATACTTGAAAAGAAAATTATGAATGCAGTTCCTGTGAAGGTAAATGTCTTTTTGTGCTCCTTCATTTTTTTTTGAAAAAATTATTATTTACTTGATCTGTAGACAGAAAATATTTATATTAGTATATCTATAAAATTTTATTTTAACCAATGCTGCAGTGCAGCTAGAAACTAGATATTAAACAAAATAGGCAAAGCAAGGCGTGAAACGACATTCACTAGCCATATGGCATTTCATAATGCAGTAAACAATCTTTCAACTAGCAAGGCAATAGATATGAAATGTTTCTCATCATTTCATTAGGCATTTTAGTAAACATCATAAATTACGAGCTCCACAGTGTAATCATATGTTTTCAAGTTTAACCGTTTCGTATTTGCGATGCTTTCTGCAAAGAAATGTCAATAGCGAGGATAATGTCCTCCTTTTTTCTCCACCTGTGCCTCTGAAAGGCACACACTAATGGCTTTTTTTCCAGGCGACTGTCGCACAGCTGCCCACGTAATGCGTCGTGCCCACAACGCATTACGTGAAGGTCACTTAAGTTTCTTACTGAAATATTTACAACACCAGTTTGCACTACAGTGGCAGTCTCATATACAAAATTTCACGGGTCGAGAATTTGCGTTGCAAATGTGTAGAAACAAAATCTTATGAATATAACAGCGTCCAAAAAATTTTCGCCGGCATTGTGATACATTCACGCATTTACACACATTTCATAACTCTTAAAGTACGATTCTTGGTTTCCAACATCCTTTTTCACAAGTCAGAGTCCCTAACCACTATTCATTACTCCTTACCTTATTACACATATATATATTCTTCGACACGTCAATCTTGTGACGACACTTCAATATTTCATCATAATAAATACATAGCATAATCAAATTCCTCATATAGCATCACCTTATTCATCATAAACATACCTCAACAGCAAAATACACATGGTCGTCGTAATAATAACATCATAAAACATCACCCAAATCTCAAAATCGTCTTAGCTTTCTGCAATAATTTCAAAACCTAAAAAGAATTCTCTGCTCATTTCAGTAGTGTCATCTACCCCAAACGTACTTTAAAAATCATGATCCCATACGAAATACATCATTCTAAGCTCTCAAATTATCACAATGGTTACGAAAAAATATGAACAGTTCACAAAGTACTGACAAAATACAATTTCATAAGTGTGAAGTTATCCAAGGGTGTAATTGCGTAAACATGTGTCACTGACGTAATAAAAATATATGTTTGTTTCTCTGTTAAATAATCAGATAGCTGTGTGATTTTGTGTTGGAGAAATATGGTACCGATGTGTAAAGTTGTATAAGCAAATACCATATTAGCTAGGGCTCCTTGTGCTTGCCAAACACATGGTACACAAAGTAAGCGTGTACCCCCCCTGAGGATTAATGTAATTATACCCTCAGGTATTACAGATTACATCAATGGAATGAAATGTATCACGGAAAACTTTCTTTGTAATTCAAAAATCTTGAAAAATAAATGGTTCAAGTACAAAATTAATCACTCAAATGCGTGCCCTGTAGTGCTAAATGTCCGTCTTGCTGTAAGATAATTCTGTGGAAGTGTCGTAGTTATCGTCCTCTGTAAGCAAAGTTCTGCTGAAGTCAATGTACTTACCTCATCATAAACGAAAGTGAAATGCTTTGCGTATAGATATCGTAGTTATTACGTACCTTACTGTGATCAAGAAAGTACTATAATGTAACGTATTGTTGTGCTACGAAAAAGGCTGTCTCATTGTAGCTATACCACAAAAGATAGTACTAAAACATGTTTTACTTTCCAGAAGAATTCAGAAAAACTGTGCAGATATAAAACAGAAACACTTCAACAGCAACATTGTAAATGATCACTCATTAGTAGCGTCGTGAAAAAATCGTGTAGCTGTCAAAGAAACCAAATGCTAAGTCATATTTAATCCCACAGAAATTATTTCAAATAAAGAATGTCATTTCAAGTAAACCAAAATGTTGCAGTAAAATCTCATTAGCAGTGCCGGTATATGTTCTAAGTATGTGAGCCTGATAGTCATTACGTGATCGTGCAACTAAAAAACAAGAATGTACACACACAGTAACACTGTGTCATCTGTTCACTATAACAATGCACTCGTAACTACTGTCTAAATATGTATCCTAGGTTCTAGATTGGATATTTAACTTCAAACACTGTTGCATGTTAACAGTTTCTAAGTCTAACGAAGCGTATTAGTAACGTGAAGTGAATAATTTTATAGCTAAGACTAAGTTAAAAAACAGATTATCTCTCAATAAACGGTTTTACATGTGAAATGTGGTACAATCCTTTACTCTTCATAGTACTCAGAGTTTCAACTTGAACGCAATTATCATGCGGTATACGTCGGTAAAGAATACTGGAATTTTTCTCAAGGTTAGCGTCTATGTTATTTTTCTCTGAACCAGCCGGCGCACGTGGCTGCGTGCGGTGCGAGTCATTGTCTGTCTCTTTGTTGGCGCGCGTCGTTATTGGGATTAGGAGACCTAACTTCTACAAATTCACTTTGTTGAGAGGGCCCTGCCCTGTAGGAATCCCGCCAGTTCTGATGCAATTCAGGTCTGTCGTTACGATTATATCGTCTGTCGTCATGTCGGTAGTTCCTGTAGTTTCTTTCTTGTCGGTTAAGTGGTGGAGAATTTATCCATGAATAGTAACTGCACGCTGAACTGTTGCGTCTGAAGTTATTCTGTCTCCCTTGATAATAATAGTTCTGGTTGCCATATTGTCTGTTTCTATGATTGTTTCTGTCATATTCATTACTACGGAAATGCGATCTTCCTCTGTAACTATTACTATGCCAGTGGTTGTCATGTGGGTGGTGTCTGTTTTGGTCACGATTTACGTTGTAAGAATAGCCTTGTCGTGTCCATTTATTATTTCTGTCATCGCAGAATTGTGACGGATGTGACCTGTAATTGTTGTGTTCCTGTTTTCGCGTTCCGCGATTGTCAGTGTCAATTTCTAATTCTTGTAAGAGTCCCTGAAAAGCTTCAATGTCGTCTTTGCAACGTCCTGCCAAAATAATGTGTCGTAAATGTTCAGGTAATTTGATTAAGCAAATGCGGATGAGTTCTGAGGGGCTGTATGGATTTGACAGGTACTGATTCTTGTGCAACATGTCTTCAAAATATTTCACAAGACTGGAGAATTCAGATTGTTCGAAATGTTTCATCATTATGATGCCATGTTTTACTCGGTCTTGTGTAGCTTGAGACCAATATGCTGAGAGGAAGGCATGATAAAATTCTCCTTCACTGTGACAATCGTGAATGACCGGTCGCATTCTTACAGCTGGTTCATTCTCTAAGTAACCACACATAAATTCTAATCTGTGCTCTAACGACCAGTTGGGAGGAAAACAATGAGAGAATTGATGACGCCATGATCATGGATGAATGTCATTGCCAGAATACTTAAATGTTTTGAATTTATGTATAGTAATGAACAGCTTATAGTCAAAATCATCGTGTCGGCGAGTCGCACATCGGTCATTGTCACTTCGTTTCGGCGGTTCCATCTCAAAATTCAATGCGCCTTGCCCATTTCTTTCATAATTTCCGAAGTGTCCTGTGTTATTATTTTGTAGTTGCTCCGTATTTCTATGTCCCTCTTCCCATACTGGAGCGCGAGTGTCCTCTGAAATATGTAATTCTTGTATTACTTGTGCCAACTGATCTTGTACTTCCCGGATTTCTCTTTTGTACTGTGCATTGATTTGATTTTGTTTGAATTTTCTAATTTGTTTATACTCTTCAGTGTCAGTGAAAGCTACAGGTATTGTGTTATTCAGATCATCATCTACCTTTGTAGATAAGTAAGTGAATTGATCTGAATGTTCGGCTACTTTATCCGATAGTGAAATTATTTCCTCTGTGTGTTTTTCTGAACCACGTTTCAGAGTGTCCATTTGTGTTGAAATCGTATCTGCTGTGTCCTTTAAGTTTTCCTGAGTTTTAGCAAGTTGCGTAACCGAATTGGTAGATGCAACTGAGACAATTTTAGCTTGCAAGGTCTCATGATTTTCATGAACAATAATTTGCAGTTCTTTTATGGCTGCTTCGTGATTCTGTAATGCATTTTCATGCCGCGAAAAAATAGGTTGAAAATACAAATTTGTGTTTTTACGTCATTACAGGCTTTTTGACATTTCGATTCAATGTTATGTAACTCAATAGTTAAATCTTCACGTGTTTGTTCAAGTGTGATGTCTAACTTTTGAAGCTTTTGCTGTGTTTGTCTCTGATTTTGTTCCATTGTGTCTAACCTTTGAAGATTTTGTTCCATTGAGTCCAACTTTTGAAGCTTTTGCTGTGTTTGTCTCTGATTTTGTTCCATTTGTTGCATTAATTGCAATAATAATGTATTAGTGTCTGGAATGTGTTCCTCTATGCTTTTTGGCAGTGCATTTTCACCGGCAACATTCGCATTTTGAAAAGCAGAAAATGTGTCTTGAGTTATTTGAGAAAACGGTGAGGACGCAAAACCTGAACTGCAGTATTTGCAAGATTGTGTTCTGTCATTTCGGATTCCTGAGGCGAGCTGTTGCCGACCGATCGATCGATAATGCTTCCCTCTTCATTATTTGTTTCACTGTCTACGCCATTGTTTGCCGCCCGCTCCAAGTCCCTATGCACAATTACCAAATTACTATGTTGAATATTAGTTAATTCATTACACGGTGGCGCTAACACACTGCTTTCGTCTTCACTGCCATTTCTCAGTTTACTTTGGAGTCTAGTATTACGTTTTTCACACGCCATTATTGTCACAATATTTCACACGACAACACAGAAAAGCACAATTTGAAGAGCAAATTAACAAAACACATTAACATAGCATTGAAAATAGTATCTAGTTAATTGCAAGCGCCGCTGCGAAATACTTGGTGCAAATCTACATGCATGCCACAACTGTGTATAACAATGAAAAACTACAACTACAAAAGAAATTCTCTCTATAATTACGCGCTAGCAATAAACAAAAGCTACACTAATTACACAAACTACAAGAAAAAATCAGAAGATTCCAGTGAGGTATCCTTGGCTAAGGGTCGACATATGAAACGTCCCCTTAGAACAATTATACAAGACTGTGCTTAAACTGACACACAGTATTTTTAGCGCAATGCAATCTGACTTTAAAAAATCCCTACAAAAGAATGGCCCTGACTAACATTAACCTATACCTTTCACAAATCACTTACCTCACAAAAATCTTCGTTACTCGAACTAGTGCAATAAGCGAGCGCCACTACTGCCAGCTAAATAAAAGATTCAAACTACGGAAGGCACTAACTACTGATAGGCATAGTTAGCAAATGAAAGATTTTAATAGAGAACAAACAATGTATTTACCTTAATAGTGTAGAAAAATCATAATATACATAGCAGTTCATGACATCCAGTCTTACAAATTTCCAAACTCCGCCATTTCTCTCCCCACATCCACCACTGCTGGCGGCTCACCTCCAACTGCGCAACGCTATGCGCTGTTCGCATCCAGCTGCCCAACACTACAATGGCAGACAACAATGCAAACTAGCCACAGACTGCACACAGCACAGCCAGTGATTTTCATACAGAGCGCTACGTAACGTTGCCAATAAGAAAACACAAACAGCCTACTTACAGTAGGTTACAGCACACAAGTTCGCCCACTGCTTGAATACTGCTCACTGATGTGGGATCCGTACCAGATAGGGTTGACAGAAGAGGGAGATAAGATCCAACGGAGAGCAGCGCGCTTCTTTACAGGATCATTTAGTAATCGCGAAAGTGTTACGGAGATGATAGACTCCAGTGGAAGACTCTCCAAGAGAGACGCTCAGTAGCTCGGTACGGGCTTTTGTTGAAGTATCGAGAATATACCTTCACCAAGGAGTCAAATAGTATAGTGCTACCTCCTACGTATATCTCACGAAGAGACCATGAGTATAAAATCAGAGAGATTAGAGCCCACACAGAGGCCTACTGACAATATTTCTTTCCAGGAACAGTACGATACTGGAATAGAAGGGAGAACCAATAGAGGTACTCAAGGTACCCTCCGCCACACACCGTCAGGTGGCTTGCCGAGTATAAATGTAGATGTAGGTGTAGATGAAGCCTGCAATCCTGTTACCAACCTTGAGATACCAGTATGGTGGTATTGGTACATGATACAACATTTAGCATTTACCATCAATTTCCGAAAGATGAAAGAACCACAGCGCAAAGCGCAAAGCGCAAGTGGGTGTCATGCCATAAAAGAACTTTTTTTTTAATGAGTGGAGCCCCTAACACCTACACCAACGTGGTGACCATCTCAAGAGGTCTACTGTCACCTCCGTATTTTTTTAGTTACTAATCGAGCTTTCGAAATGTGGTGCTACAGAAGAAAGCTGAAGATTAGATGGGTAGATCACATAACTAATGAGGAGGTATTGAATTGAATTGGGGAGAAGAGCAGCATGTGGCACAACTTGACTAGAAGAAGGGATCGGTTAGTAGGACATGTTCTGAGACATCGAGGGATCACCAATTTAGTGTTGGAGGGCAGCGTGGAGGGTAAAAATCGTAGAGGGAGACCAAGAGATGAATACACTAAGCAGATTCAGAAGGATGTAGGCTGCAGTAGGTACTGGGAGATGAAGAAGCTTGCACGGGATAGAGTAGCAAAGAGAGCTGCATCAAACCAGTCTCAGGACTGAAGACCACAATAACAACAATCGAGGACGTTATGGGATGTGGGGCTGTGATGTTATCCATACATGTGGGTTAGTTATCCTCTAATACAGTCGTGTCGAGGAGAGACAGTAGACGAAAAGCGAACGTAGGGTAGCTGTTTCGAGGGCAGAAGGGAAAAAAGTGCCAAGGCAAGCGCCAAGGGAAAGAATCCTCTGTGATAGTCTTGCTGGGCAGTAAGATGAGTAGTGGTTTTCTTGCTGAGTATGACAGAACATGCAAGGGTACGTTCTTGTTAGTTTTGGGTATCCTGCAGTGCTCAGTATCGTTGTCATAGTTTAGGTCGTCATAAAGAGTTCAGTCCTATCGAGCAGGATGACTGATATGCTGAGCAGCTATGAGTCTCCTGGGCCAGCTGCAGCGTCTGTACCTGTAACAAGCTGGGGTCGTTTTGTGAGTGGTCATAAATCGATCGAGCAATGTAAGGATTTTGGTTGGGTTCGTTTGTGTTTAATATGCAATACGGCTTCGCTGCTTTTGCCTGTTGGTTGGTTAGTTTACAGCTGGCAATGCCAGTTAGATTTGCTATTCTGCAGGTATTCACCAATATTTGCCATATCTGTGAGTTGGTGCTACCTGTAGGTGATTAGTTGTTCCTAACTACAAGTGCTTTTAGACGGTTATGTTTCCACCAATGGCTGTTGTAAAGAAACTGATCCAGTTCATTTGAATAATGTGAGAATCTCGTGAGATCATTTCCTTCCCAAAGAATTTTAACGGGACTTCTGAGCTTGCCTTAGAAAAGATAATTAAAGGATGACTTTTTACCATCACAAAAAATCCAAATTGCCATGGAGATGGATTCAAGTTTGTCGCAAGCAGCAAAAACAACATATAGATAAATGTCATACATTCATCCTCTTCCTATGTTTTTGGAATTATCTGCGCATTGCTTTTTATAACGTTTACAAACTTTTTATTTATACAACAACAACATCAACAACAACAATACTACTCCAAAGTGGATTTTCTTTTATTAATTGGTAACATGAGCAAGAGTACTTTAGGCGCTTTATCCCTGGAGAAAATTAAATTAGATCAGTCGACCGGCATGGAGGTAGTTCTCGACCTAGACGTTACTGGCTAACAAAAAATGAATCAAATACTACTGCCGAAGAAAGAAAACTACGCTTTGAAAAAAAGTAACCAGATCCTGAAAGTCTAGTTTTCGAAGTATGTTGTGGAAGTAAATAGATGTGCTTCTTCAATATTTTCGTATTACTCTGCAATTCATAATTAAGTGCCTAACAGGAGGTTCATCGAACCACCTTCAAGATACTTCTCTAACCATTCCACTCTCTAAAAGCACGCGGAAAAAACCAACACTTAAATCTTTCCGAGCGAGCTCTCATTTCTCTTATTTTATTACAATGATCATTTCTCACTGTGTAAGTGGGTGCCAACAAAGCATTTCCGCATTCCGAGGACAAGGTTGGTGATTGACATTTCATGAGAAGATCCTGCCTCTGTGAGAAACGCCTTTATTTTAAATAATCCCACCCTAATTAGCCGCCGGCCTGACTGGCCGAGCGGTTATAGGCGCTACAGTCTGGAACCGCGCGACCGCTACGGTCGCAGGTTCGAATCCTGCCTCGGGCATGGATGTGTGTGATGTCCTTAGGTTAGTTAGGTTTAAGTAGTTCTAAGTTATAAGGGACTGATGACCTCAAACGTTAAGTCCCATGGTGTTCAGAGCCATTTGAACCTAATTAGCCTTTCATATCCAATGCATTCCCTCACCTATTTCCCGATAATACGAAACGAGCTGTCCTTCTTTCAACTTTTTCGATGTTCCACGTCAATCCTATCTCACGCGCGCAGCAACAGTCCAGAAGAGGACTGACAAGGGTAGTACATGCAGTCTCTTTAGTAGACCTATTGCATCCTCTTAGTGCTCTGTCAATAAATTGTTGTCTTTGGTCAGCCTTGCGACTGTTCCTGTTTAAGTTATCCTTAATTTTAGTCCCTAAATATCTAGTAGAGTTCACAGTCCTTAGGTTTGCTACTGTTCCTGTTTAAGTTATTCGTAATTATAATTCCTAAGTGTCTAGTAGAGTTCACAGCCCTTAGGTTTGTGTGATTTGTCATGTAACCAACATTTAACGAATTCTTTTTAGTACTCATGTGGATGATTTCACATTCCCATTATTCAGAGCCAATTACCACTTTTCTTCTGCAATAAACAAACAAGTAGGACATACCGAAAACAGCATTTTGTATCCGTTTCTCACACCAGGCTAGATTCGATTCTACATTGACAGTTCAATCTCAGAGATATTTCTTCCGGTAACGACGGTATCTCCATAATCCCAAGAGGTGGGTTCACTTCTCCTTTAATTAACTGATTCAATGAAATAGAGTGTAAAGTGATATCTCGCAGTCTTTATGGGCTACATGTTGCCATGTGAGACGGTGCGATTCAAAAGATAATTTCTACAATAACTTCAAAGTTTCCTGAAATCCATCACGAAGTGGTTTGTCCCTAAGTAAGGCGAAGAACCTTCATTAGAATAATGCATTCGAGCAAGAAAGCTAAAACAGAAAACATAAAAAACCTGCGGCGAAGATGAATCTTCGGTGGGTTGTGTCGTCACTTTCCTGAGCTACACTGAGTATTTATGAACCCAGTAAGATGTTCTAACTCTTACTGCTAAGTCTTTGACGGTGCCTATTGTTATAACATAAAAGTGTTTATTTATTAATATTTTGGATTTAAGAGGTGCTTAATAATGTGCTGCACTGGTGTCAAACTCTCTCGGACCTCGATAGTACAGTACTTCCGCTGACGTCATACGCGTTAGCCAATAGAGGCGCGACCCCCGGATTGGTTTACCTAACGGTTTCTAGTTGCCTTGGGCGGTCGCGGTCACGAGCAAAATGCATCCAGACTTGCAGCGCCCACTCACGTACGTTTGCAAGACTCTTGTAATATGAGATTTGGTTGTTACGAGTAGGCTAAGAACGACTGTGCAAAGTGAATGTCTCTATGCACATATAGCGCAATAGATCGTACAGTGAATGGTGGAGGAAACTTGTTATTTCCCTTTCTAAATGGCAATTATCTAACGCATTGGCTTTCTTAACCTGGAATACAATATACTTTTATTTTGTTTTTCACTAATGGACAGTTTGACTGCGTAGCGATTGTCGCGCGTACGCTATAACTAGGGTGATCAGATGCAGACATACAAAAAAAGGAGACAAACAGCTTCAAAAAGGAGGAGAGATCTAGAAAAAAGGAGGGCACACGGAAATGTAAGTTCGACTATAATAAATGAATTAATTAATAGACATGATACACATTCCTTATTTTTTATTGGTACTTCTCTGAAGGTCCAATATTCTGTAGAAGTGTAGGCTTGCTTAGCAGATAGTGTAAGTAGGCTGTTTAGGTTTTAATGTTGGTGACGCCACGAAGCGCTCTGTATTAAAATCGCTGACTGCGCTGTGTGCAGTCTGTGGCTGGTTGGACTCATTGATGGATTATTCGCTAGTGTAGTGTTGGACAGTTGGATGTGAATAGCCCGTAGCGTTGGGCAGTTTGAGGTGAGCCACCAGCAGTGGTGGATGTGGCGGGAGAGATGCCAGAGTTTTGAGATGTTAATATGAGCGAACGATCTGGACGTGTGTCCGTCAGAAAAAGGAAATTTGTCAAAACAGATGTCAAGAATTTATGTATATTATGACTTTTTAACACTATTAAGGTAAATAAATTGTTTGTTCTCTATCAAAATCTTTCATTTGCTAACTACATGCTTATCAGTAGTTAGTGCCTTCAGTATTTAGATTCTTATTCAGCTGGCAGTATTGGCGCTCGCTGTATTCCAGTAGTTCGAGTAACCAACATTCTGGTGAAGTAAGTGATTACGAAGGATAGGTTATTGTTAGTCAGGGCTATTCTTTTGTAGGGATTATTAAAAGTCAGATTGCGCTGTCCTAAAATATTGTGTTTCAGTTTAGAAATGATCAGAATAAGTAAAGAGAAAACTGTCTGAATACCTTCAGTTTTACTTAGCTGTTTCTGTATTATAACGTAGAAGTTTACCAGCACAGTCTTTCTTTACATTCAAAGGGAAAATTTCATATGTCGACCCTTATCCGAGGATACCTCACTGGAATCTTCTGATTTTTTCTTGTAGTTTGAGTAATTAGTGTTGTTATTGTTTATTGCTAGCGCGTAATTGTAGAGAGAATTTCCTTTGTAGTTGTAGTTTTTCATTGTTGTACAGTAAAACAGTAGTGACAACATGTAGATTTACACCAAGTATTTCACAGCCGCGCCTACAATTAATTAGATATTATTTTCAGTGCTGTTTTAATGTTTTCTTATTTTGCTCTTCAGATTATGGTTTTCTGTGTTATCATGTGAAATACGTGACAATTATGGAGTGTGAAAAACGTAGCACTAAGCTGCAAAGTAAATTGAGAAATGAAACTGACGACGAGCGTAGCTTATCAGTATCACCGTGTAATGAATTAACAGATATTCAGAATAGTAATTTCGTAACTGTGCATAGGGCTATGGACAATAAATAATGGTGTAGACAGTGAAACAGCTAGTGAACAGGGTAGTATTGTTGATCGATCGATCGTCAACAGCTCGCCCCAGGAGTCAGAAATGACAGGACAAAATCTTGCAAATACTGTAGATTCAGATTTTGCGTCAGTACCCTTTTCTCAATCAAGACATATTTTCTGCTTTTCAAAACGCGATTGTTGCCGGTGCAAATGGACTGCTGAAAAGCACAAAGAAACATGTTCCAGACACTAATACATTGTTATTGCAATTCATGCAAGTCTGAAACAATCACAGAAACAAATGGAACAAAAGCTTCAAAAGTTAGATACACTGGAACGAAATTTTCAAAAGCTATAGAAGTTAGACACAATGGAACAAAATCAGAAACAAACACAGCAACAGCTTCAAAAGTTAGACACAACGCTTGAACAAACACGCGAAGATTTAACTACTGAGTTACTTAAAATCGAATATAAATGTCAAAAAGTCTGTAATGACGTAAAAACACAATTTTTTAGCATTTTCAACTTTTTTTCGCGTCATGAAAATGCATTAGAGAATCACGAAGCAGCCATAAAATAACTGCAAACCTATTGTTCATGAAAATCACGACACCTTGCAGGCTAAAATTGACTCAGTTGCATATACGGATTCGGTTACGCAACTTGCGAAAACTCAGGAAAACTTCAAGGACGCAGTAGATACGCTTTCAACACAAATGGACACTCTGAAACTTGGCTCAGAAAAACACACGGAGGAAATCAGTTCATTATCGGAGAAAGTAACCTAACTTTCGGATCAGTTCACTAACTTACCTACAAAGGTAGATGATGATCTGAATGACACAAGACGCGTAGCCTTCACTGACACAGAAGAGTATGAACAAATAAAGACATTTAAACAAAATCAGAATCAAATCAATACACAGTACAAGAGAGAAATGCGGGAAGTACAAGATCAGCTGACACACGTAATGCAAGAATTACATATTTCAGAGGACAGTCACGCTCCGACACGGGAAGAGGAATTCAGAAATAAGGAAAAGTCACAAAGTAACAACACAAAGTATTTTGGAAATTTTGAAAGATATTGGCAAAGGCGCCAAATTTTGAAATGGAACCGCCGACATGACGTAACAATTATCGATATGCGACTCGCCGTCATGATGACTTTGACCATAAACTGTTCATTACTACACGTAAATTCAAAACATTTACGAATTCCGGCAACGACATTCATCCACAAGCATGCCTTCATCAATTCTCTCATTGTTTTCCTCCCAACTGGTCATTAGAGGACAGATCATAATTTATGTGTGTCTGCTTAGCGACTGAACCAGCTGTAATAATGCGATCGGTCATTCACGATTGTCACAGTGAAGGATAATTTTATCATGCCACCCACTCAGCATATTGGTCTAAAGCTAATCAAGATCTAGTAAAACATAGCCTCATAATGATGAAGCATTTTGAACAGTCTGAATTTTCCAGTACGGTAAAATATTTTTACGACATGTTGCACAAATATCAGTATTTGACAGATCCGTACAGTCCCTCGGAACTCATCTGGATTTGCTTAATTAAATTGCCTGAACATTTACGACATATTATTTTGGCAGGACTTTGCAAAGACGACATCGAAGCTTTTCAGGGACTGTTACAAGAATTGGAACTTGACACTGACAGTCGAGGGATGCAAAACCAGGAAAACAACAATTACAGGTCATATCCATCAGCATTTCATGACGACAGAAATAATAACCGGACACGACAAGTGTACTTTCATAATGCAAATCGTGGACAAAACAGACACCACCCGTATGACAACCATTGGCAGAGTAACAGTACTTACAGGGAAAGGTCACCTCTCCATGGTAATGATTATAACAGAGATAATCGTAGAAGCAGACAATATGGGAACCAGAATAACTATTATCAAGGGAGACACAATAAATTCAGATGCAATGGGATTCCGGGAGAAAGGAACTATGGAAACCACCGACAAGACGACAGATGATATAATCTTAACAATAGACCAGAGTTTAACCAAAACTGGCGTGATTCAAACAGGGAAGGGGCCTCTCGACAAGGTGAATTTGTAGAAGTTAGATCTCCAAATCCCAGTAACGACACGCGACAACAAAGAGGTAAGAGACAATGACTTGAACTGCAGGCGGCCATTTGCGCCGGCTGGGATTGAGAAAAATAACATAAGCCAACCTTGAGAAAAATTCCAGTATTCTTTATCAACGTATACTGCATGATAATTGCATTCAAGTTGAAACTCTGTGTACTAGGAAAGGTAAAATATTACACCACAGTTCACATGTAAAACCGTTTATTGAGAGATAATCTGCTTTTTAACTTAGGGTTTGCGATAAAATTTTTCACTTCACGTTACAAGCACGCTTCGTCACACTTACAATCTGTTAACATGCAACAATGTTTTGAAGTTAACTATCCAGTCAAGAACCCAGGGAACTTATTTAGACAGTAATTACGAATGCATTTTTGTAGTGAACAGATGACAAAGTGTTATTGTGTGTACATTCTTGCTTGTTCGTTGCTCGATTACATAACGACTATAAGGCTTACATACTTAGAACATACACTACTAATGAGATTTTAATGCAACATTTTGGTTTACTTGAAAAGACATTCTGGACTTAAAGTACTTTCTGAGAGATAACAGATGACACAGTGGTTAGTTTATTTGACAACTGCACGATTATATCACGTCACTACTAATCAGTAACACAATTTACAGTATTGCTTTTGCGCCATATCTATTTTATATCTGCACAGTTTTTTCACATTCTACTGGCAAGTAAAATATGTTTTAGTAGTAACGTTTGTGGCATAGCTACAATGAGACAGTCTTTTTGCAACACAACAGTACGATACAGTACAGTACTTTCTTCGTCATGGTAATGTACGTAATAACTATGACATCTATACACATGGCATTACACATTTGTTTATGACAAGGTAAGTACATTGGCTTCTATAAAACTTTGCCTACAGACGACAATAACTACGACACTTGGCACATTTTTACCGTTAAGTAATGACAGAAATTATCTTACAGCATGAAGCACAGTTCAGCACTACAGGAGACGCAAGTGAGTGATTAATTTTTTTACTTAAAACATTTTTTTTCTGAAAGATTCTTGAATTACAAAGATACAAAGAAGGTGTTCGGTGATACATTTCATTCCATTGCTGTAATCTGTAACACCTGAGCGTATAATTGCATTAAACCTCAGGGGGTACACGCCTACTTTGTGTACCATGCATGTGGCAAGCATGAGTAGCCCTAGCTAAAACGGTATTTGCTTATTCAGTTTTACACATCAGTATCATTTTTCTGTACGTTCAACATAGATGACGCTATTGAAACGAGCAAGAAAGCATTTCTTTTTTAAAGGTTTTGAGATTATTGGAGGAAGCTACTACGATTTTGAGACTTGATTGATTATTATGACGACGATGTGTATAATGATGTTGAGATATATTTATCATCAATAAGATGATGCTATATGAGGAATGTGATTACGTGTATATATGTATATGAATAATAAGTAGTGGTTAGGAACTCTGGTTTGTGAAAAAGGATGTTGGAAACCAAGAATTGTGCTTTAAGAGTTATCAAATGTGTGCGCGTACATGAATGTGAGTACCACAATGCTGACAAAAATTTTGGACACTGTTATACATGAGATTTCGTTTCTACATACTTCTAACATTAAATTTCAACCTGTGAAACTTTTTTTAATGTCATACTGTCACTGTAGTGGAAGCTGCTGTCGTAAATATTTTGGTAAGGAAGGTAGGTGACCTTGATGTAATGCACTGTGGGCACCCAGCTGTGCGGCAGTTGCCTGAAAAAAAACCCATTAGTGTGTGCCTTTCAATGGCACAGATGTAGAAAAAGTGGCCATTAACCTCGCTACTGACATTTCTTTGTAGAAAGCATCGAAAATATGACACACTCATACTTGAAAACATATGATTACACTTTGGAACTCACACTTTCTGATACATACTGAAATGTTAATGAAGTGATGAGAAATATTTTACCTCTGTACACCTGATTATGACTAATGTCTTTCTAGTTGAGAAATTTGTTTACTGCCTTATGAGATGGCATATGGCTAGTGAATGACATCTTTATGCTTTGTCTTGCATGTATTTTCTTATTTTGTTGAATGTCTAATTTCGAGCTGTGCTGCAGAATTGGTTCAAATAAAATTTAATAGATGTACTAATGTAAATATTTTCTGTCTACAGATCCATTAAATAATAATTTTATGATCAACTTTCTTTAAAAAAAGGTGCACAAATAGACATTTCCCTTCACAGGAATTGCATACATAATTTTTTTCAACGACTTGGTAACTTGTTTGGTAGAGTAAGTTAATGTGATGCATCACTCCAGTGTTAAGATGTGACATAGATATTAAGGTGTAAATAGACATTTCCTTTATCTGTATTGCTATCTTTACTGTAATATTTTTTCTGCTTGAGCTTTGTCGTGTTTAAGTGTAGTTTATTGCTTTTGCTGCTATTGTTTGTCAGGCATTGCCCTACTGAATTTCATTTTGTATTACACTGTTAAGCCAGTTTACTACTGATTTATTTTCTTGTTGCTGCACATTGGCTCATATTAGTTGTAATGTTGCATTTGATTTGCTAACTTATATTTTTTGCTGCTTGCTTTTCCACTTTGCATTTTTTCCTCGTTCTTGTTTGTGTTAATGTTCATGCTGCTCCATTATTTTATGTACCTGACATCAGTAGATTTAAGTTAGCTTAAGAGGGGGTATGCTATGTGAGGAAATGAGGAATTGGGAAGAAATGCATTGAGAAGCTATAAGAAAAAGGATTGGACAAAGAGCAAGGTACAATGAGGAATAATTATTTTGAAAGAGGAGCTGAACAAAAAAAGTAGGGTTTAGGGGCAACAGGTTTAGGTAGGATTTTCTTGGAAACAAATGGTGAGGTAAGATAATGAAAAATAAATGATAAGGTATGATAATGGAAAATACAGAAAGCATGCTTAGATAGGACCTTTTTGCGAAAAATAAATATTGAAACAAGAGGAAATATCTATGGAATGAAGTCTTGGGTTGGACTGCAGTACCAAATGTTATACTGAAAACAAACCCTGTCCTTTCCTTTTGTGTTATTTCACTATGTGTTTATGTGTACCCTTGTGTGTCTACATCTTTATGTGTTTATCTGATAAGAGTTATATTGTAGAATTTTCTAATACTAAGCTGCATTTACTATGATGAGGAGTACTGTTATTCTCAAATACTTTGGAAAAATGTTTAGATATTATTTACTCTGTTATATTTTCCTTTAATGACTACATGTCAAATTAATGTCTGAATATTCTCATTTTTTACTTATGTCACAATTCCTTTAATACTCATGTATATGCTTATTTCTATTCTTTTGTAATGCCTGGATTACTACTAATGTTATCATTATGTTTTAATGTATTTTGTACCTTTGTAATCGTATTCTCAGGTCATAAAATTTGACACCAGTTCTTCAAATCAAGTATATAGTAGAGTTTCATTTCACTACACATGTTTCTGTTGGTCCTAGTATATGCACAATATGTGAGAAGTCAAAAAAAGCACTGTTAGTGCTCGCAAAAGTGTTGATAATTCAGCAAGAGACTGGTTAACAGCACTGATGGTTCTAAGGACATTTCAAAATTTTTTGTGAGGGCACAAGTACTGGTTCATGGACTTGCTATATTATCCACAAGACTCTTCAAGGCTGATTGTCCACCCGCACAGTCCAGTGGATGGCTGCTAGACATCTCTACAAGGACTACAATGGGTCTGCACCTTTGGTGGCCCACCAACACCATTATCTCTACAAGGACTACCGTGGTTCTGCACCTGTGGTTGCCCACCAATACCATAATCTCTACCAGGACTACAGTATGTCTGCTCTGTGATGACCTACCTACCAATATTCTTCAAAACTTCAACTGACTCTGCTGTGGGTTTGCTCTGTTGTGGCCCATTATCTGCCTGCATGTCAAGAAAAAAATGGCTCTGAGCACTATGGGACTTAACATCTGAGGTCATCAGTCCCCTAGAACTTAGAACTACTTAAACCTAACTAACCTAAGGACACCACACACATCCATGCCCGAGGCAGGATTCGAACCTGCGACCGTAGCGGTCGCGCGGTTCCAGACTGAAGCGCCTAGAACCGCTCGGCCACAACGGCCGGCTGCATGTCAAGAGTCAGCACTGTCTTTCCGTTTGAAGAACAACACTACTACTTCAAGACTGCATGGAAATCCATTAATTCCATATGCATTTTCTTTTACTGCTCACACATTGTGCATAAAACTGTAATAACTATTGTGATGAATGATCAGGACTGTCTTTATGGACTGTGAGGACAATTTTTGCTTTTGATCAACAGTGTATCAATAAGTTAATGCATTTGATAAATTTGCTATCGTTAAGATGAAAATTTTTAGCAAATAAGTATTGGCCACTGCTCAAAATAATTTGTAAAATTTTTTGTGGAGAGCATGGGGCTATGTAAGTAGGCTGTTTAGGTTTTTATGTTGGTGACGCCACGAAGCGCTCTGTATTAAAATCGCTGACTGCGCTGTGTGCAGTCTGTGGCTGGTTGGACTCATTGATGGATTATTCGCTAGTGTAGTGTTTGGCAGTTGGATGCTAACAGCCCATAGCGTAGGGCAGTTTTAGGTGAGCCACCAGCTGTGGTAGATGTGGGGAGAGAGATGCCAAAGTTTTGAGATGTTAATATGAGCGGACGATCTGGATGTGTGTCCGTCAGAAAAAGGAAATTTGTCAAAATAGATGTCAGGAATTGATGTATATTATGACTTTTGAACACTATTAAGGTAAACACATTTTTTGTTCTCTATCAAAATCTTTCATTTGCTAGCTATATGCCTATCAGTAGAGAGTGCCTTCAGTAGTTAGAACTTTTTATTTAGCTGGCAGTATTGGCGCTCGCTGTATTCCAGTTGTTCGAGTAACCAACATTTTGGTGAGGTAAGTGATTAATGAAGGATAGGTTATTGTTAGTCAGGGAAATTATTTTGTAGGGATTATTAAAAGTCAGATTGCGTTCTGCTAAAATATTGTGTGTCAGTTTAGAAATGATCAGAATAAGTAAAGGGAAAACTGTCTGAGTACGTTCAGTTTTACTCAGCTGTTTCTGTATCAAATAACGTAGAAGTTTACCAGCACAGTCTTTCTTTACATTCAAAGGGGAAGTTTCAATAGCTGTGAAGATATACAAAGGAAAATTCTTTTAAATTACAATGAACCATTGGCATGCCTTTAACAGATTCAACAGTCATCAATTCACTGTGTTGTAATGAGTGAAAATTTTCTTTCTGTATTTGCATTGTGTCCTTACATACTAAAAAATATTCGGAAGGTTTTAACGATCGTGAATGGCAATCAATACACTTACTTTTACAAAAATACTTGGCCAATTTTTTACTACAAGACAACCTAGTTAATTCGGGATCATTACTATTCTGCTTCAGAGAGTGCCTAAAATTGCAGAATTGGTCAAAACATTTTACTTCTTTAATTTTAAACATCTCACATTTGTTTTGCAAACACAAAAGCCTTTTTTTGACCATCACTGTAGTTTGAAACAGGAAAACTCGTCAAACATAACAAAGCCGTCATTTTAAATATTCATGGCACAATCTATACAGCAACATAACTTCCTCTGTAAACAGTTTAGCTTCTTTATCAAAGCCTACTTCTGTTGCAGTTTCCAGTTTCTGTTTGACCTTCAGGGAAATTAATTTTTCATTTAATCATACAGAATCTAAAATTTCAATTTCCCCCCTCACACTTTCAAGAACTATGTACGTTGACGTTGGTGGGGAGGAATGCGTTCTTCGCCGGCCGTGGTGGCCAAGCGGTTCTAGGGCGCTTCAGTCCGGAACCGCGCGACTGCTACGGTCGCAGGTTCGAATCCTGCCTCGGGCATGGATGTGTGTGATGTCCTTAGGTTAGTTAGGTTTAAGTAGTTCTAAGTTCTAGGGGACTGATGACCTCATATGTTAAGTCCCATAGTGCTCAGAGCCATTTGAACCAATGTGTGCTTCAGCTATATAGGTAGCCGTAACAAAGGGGTATCTACTGAGATGCCAGACAAATGTGTGGTTCCTGAAGAGGGGCAGCTGTCTTTTCAGTAGTTTCAGAGACAACAGTCTGGATGATTGACTGATCTGGCCTTGTAACATCAACCAAAACGGTCTTGCTGTGCTGGTAGTGCGAACGGCTGAAAGCAAGGGGAAGAAACTACAGCCGTAATTTCTCGTGCCGGCATGTAGCTCTACTGTATGGTTAAATGATGATGGCGTCCTCTTGGGTAAAATATTCCGGAGACAGAACAATCCCCCATTCGGATCTCTGGGCAGGGGCAACTCAGAAAGACGTCGTTAACAGGAGAAACAAGACTGACGTTCTACGGATGCGAGCGTGGAATGTCAGATCCGTTAACCGGGCAGGCGGGATAGAAAAGTTAGAAAGGCAAGTGGATACATTAAAGTTAGATATAGTGGGAGTTAGTGAAGTTCGGTGTCAGGCGGAACAGGACTTCGGGTCGAGTGAATACAGGTTTATAAAGGTTTATATAGCGACCCAGAACAGACATAAGCCCAACACCAGTATGTCGCGTTGCTGAAGCTATCTTTACCATGTCACTCTCAATTGAATAATTTCGGTTCCTATCTATACTGTTGATCGCCCCACCCACTATTACCACGGTGTCTTCCTTTGTGAAGTCTTTACAAAGTGAACCTACATCCTCTATCACCTGACCCAGATTTGCACTAGGTTTAAAAAAGCTTGTGACCTGGTAATCTGACCCTAGTTCATCCTGCAAAGCACTGTGCACTGGCAGAACTGTTCGTAGCCCGTACATTAATGTATTTAGCTGTAATGTTTTTTGATCTGCAAGTATTGTTAAGCTTTATACGTTGGATAATTTTATGCAGATTGAGATGTATCCTTCTAAACTTCATGTAGAGGCCACTTGGAAATGCCTGACAAGGCGTCCATAATACGTTTGTTTGTGTTGCCATCTTCCGCTGCAGCTGTTAACATTTGTTATTACAGGTTATCTGTCTTGAGCTGACTGCAATGTAATTAAAAAGAATTACACCAAACTCGTTTCGCTTTTATTTACAGAGCATCTTCTGTGGTATTCTGTAAATAGGGGAAGGTGCACACTATATAAAGAAACACCGTAAGTAGCTTACAGACCAGCTGCATAAATAAAACGCTGTTTTTAACCTAAAAGAAACAAAAAGTAGTTGTGCAGGCGTGCGTATCCAATCTACATAATACCACAGGAGATGCTGTGTAAATAAAAGTGAAATGCGTCTGGTGTAATTCTTTTTAATTACATTGCACTCAGCTCAAGAGAGATAACCTATAATAACAGATGTTAACATCTGCTGTGGAAGATGGCCACACAAACAAACGTATTAGTTACGAATGTTCACAATGACATACTCCAAATCAGCAGAAAGACTACCAGCTCCGTGCTGAATTGCATTATGTAAAATGTGGGCTGGCTATCCCACAGCGATTTAATTCTCATAGTTCAAAGATGTCCTTAATCTGTTGTATAAATTCTTTCCTACCTTGCGATTTATGCCCCCAAAGTTTGTGTTAGCACTGTCACCGGTAAATGATACGCACTTATTAGTAATACCCAAATGTTTTAGAGTTTCTGTAATATGCTGTGCAACAGTCTCAGATGCTTTATTTGGAATAGATGTTTGCTCCATCACTTTTGTTTTTAAACCACCAGGCTTGTAGTCAAAATACTGAATAAGAATGGGGACATCTTCATATTGCCACTCGGAGCTTCCTTGGTCACAGTCCATTCATGAGGAGCAATTAAATTGTTCACAATCCTTTGAGTTTTTGTTCTGGCTGGGGTTTTTTAGGAATATCTTAATTAAAATAAATGGCCTCATTCAATTTTGGCGTGCAATCCATTGACCTATACCTGAAATGATGCCTAATATATTGATAGCTAGTGGTCCTTCTCCACCAAGAACACGGTGACTTAAAGCAGAAGTACATTGTTGTTGCTGAGATAATTTGTTTGTTCTACACATTGGACTGCCATCGTGAAGAATTTTCTTGTGCTTCTGAGATCTTGGTCACCTAGTGCAAGAAATTTAAAATATTTCAGTAACACAGTAAAATGCGTTTCATTTATAACATTTACATAAATTAAATTATGTTTATGCATGCTGTGCAGATCTGGAGAATCTTATCGCCTATTTCTCTCATTCTGTTTTCCGAATATCGAAAACCTCACTGACTAAGGACTCTTGAAATGAAACCAAGAAAATGAAACAATCTGTCGAGCTATTTCTTACCTTTATTGGCTACTGAGGAGTAAGTTCCATCTCCATGTATTTTACACTCTGCTTCGAATTCAGTCCCCCCTTTCTTGAAGGCTTGTAGTGAAATTGCTTGTTTATGGAATATCGTCTCAGTTACGTGACTGGATTCGTGACTTCCTGTTAGAGAGGTCACAGTTCATAGTAATTGACAGAGAATGATTTCTGGCGTTCCCCAACGTAGTGATACAGGGCCCTTGCTGTTCCTTACCTATGTAAAAGATTTGGGACACAATCTGAGCAGCCGTCTAAGGTTGTTTGCAGATGACGCTGTCGTTTATCGAGTAGTAAAGTCATCAGAAGATCTAAACAAATTGCAAAACGATTTAGAAAAGATATCTCTATGGTGCGGAAATTGGTAATTGACCCTACATAACCAAAAGTGTCAGGTCATCCATATGAGTGCTAAAAGGAATCCGTTAAACTTCGGTTACACGATAAATCAGTCAAGTATAAAGGCAGTAAATTCAACTAAATACCTACGAATTACGATAGCGAACAACTTAAATTGGAAGGAACACATAGAAAACGTTGTTGGGAAGGCTAACCAAAAACTGCGTTTTTTGGCTGGACACTTACAGAATGTAACAGATCTGCTAAGGAGACTGCCTATATTACGCTTGTCCGTCCTCTTTTAGAATACTGCTGCGCGTTGTGGGATCCTTACCAGATAGGATTGACGGAATACATCGAAAAAGTTCAAGGAAGGGAACCACGTTTTGTATTATCGTGAAATGGGGGAGAGAGTGTCACTGAATTGATAGAGGATTTGGGATGGACATCATTAACAAAGCCATTTTTCGTTGCAGCAGAATCTTCTCACGAAATTCGAATCACCAGCTTTCTCCTCCGAATGTGAAAATATTTTGTTAACGCCGACCTACATAGGGAGAAACGATCACCATTATAAAATAACGGAAATCAGAGCTCGTACAGAAAGATATAGGTATTCGTTTTTTGCGCGCGCTATACAAGATTGGAATAATAGAGAATTGTGAATGTGGTTCGATCGACCCTCTGTCAGGCACTTAAATGTGATTTGCAGAGTATCCATGGAAATGTAGATGTAGAAGACAGGATATTTGTAAGAAAGAACATCTGTGATTAGGCTTCGCCAGATATTTTAGAAAATTCACTCGGCTACAATAAACAGCAACTGACATTTACACTTGATTACTGAGTACATGACAGGAACCCTATACTGCCAAGCCCAGACAATGTGAATCCGGAACCGAAAATAGGAAAGGTAAATTTTATATAATCGATATTTGCACTCGTTTATGGACTGATTCATGATCAGTTATGAAAAATCGATAAAATCGACGATCCTGCTGTCATTTGTAGAAAAGGTATTTAAGAAAAGAGCAATAGGACGGGAATAATTGCAAATATGATTTTATTGCGGCCAAGTTTGTGAAAAAGGAGGACAATGTAAAAATCCTCCCGGACCTCGGACAAAGTGATAAAAAGGAGGACGAGTTCTAATTTATCTGGACGTCTGGTCACTCTAGGTATAACCCTTCAAATGTACACTTTGTTTTATTTATTAATTGAGCCTGTGAATATTACGGTCAGCAGAAGCTGCCACATCAGTCCACATATTCTACATACTTTATATTATACCCCCAGGACAGAACTCATGTTTTAAGATACACCTAACATACAGTGGTTGGAAAAAAATATCAAAACACTGTGATAAATACGTGACTGACATAAATGCCGATAGTAGGCAAACGTGCGTGTTGCTCTGTCCTATTTGACCATCAACGTCACCTGTGCTATGTTCCCAATACGTCTCGAGTGTCCTCCGTGGTCAGAACAGTGTTCTGTGTAGTAGTGAGTGCATCACGTTGAATTGAGTCAATTCGAACGTCGGCAAATCGTTTGTGCCCGTGTGGTGGGTACTCCGTAACCAAAGGAGCCGAAGTGTTTGATATCTTAAGACGCGCTATGTAGAAGACTTATACCGCACACAGTGAAAACGGAAAAACATCATACGCTAAGTCACTAAGTGAACGAAATTGCGTGGTAAATGATCGTGGCGGACGGCCGTTGAAGAGGATTATGACGAAAAATAAGAGGACAACAGCTGCTAAAGTCATTGCAGAACTAGACGACGCACTCGCGAACCCTGTCACCACCGAGACAACACTAAGGCAGCTCCATAATCAGCGAATGGCAGCATGAGCTGGTATTCCAAAACTACCCATGAGTGATGCAAATGCCCTTGAGAGAAAACGCAGTGCGAAGGCCATAGACCTCCATTGTGAGGCAATCGAAGAATGTTACTTGGCCGGATTACAGTTGCTGCGCACTATTTCCAACTTGTGGCCGAGCCTACATCTTGCGTATGCCGCCATAAGCATACGTCGCAGGCTGCTTGCTGCCAAGAGTGAAACATGGTAGGGGTTCGGTGGTCATTTGGGCAGCCGCATCGTGTTGTTCCATGCGGCCCGTGGCTACTCTGCAAGGTCGAATTACTGCCAATGATTATGTGACCACTATGGCTGAACAGATCCATCCCATTGTACCATATTAATTTCCCAATAGTGATCCTGTTATCAAAGATGACAGGGCCCCTGTTCACACAGCTCATATAATTTAGGACTGATTTGTGAGCACGACGATGAATTGTCGCACCGCCACAGTAATGAGAGCTGTTCGAGGTCTCGCCAAACAAACCTGTAAGACAAACTAGAACTGTAGAATTATCACTCATAGTTCCTTTAGAATAAAACTAGACAAAATAAGTCTTTTATCAAAGTGGCAAAAGACAGTGCGTATCCTATATTACTCATTAGTTTTATTTTTATTTTGCACGCCTAGTTCCGTAGAAACAAATTAAGGAGCAAATCTCCAAGGTCATGGAACGTGACAGTAAATGAAATTACAACAAAAAAGTAATAACAGATAAAATAAAGTGTTTATGAACCCAAAAAAAGACAAGCTATAAGTTTATGTAAGCGCAGTCGACAATATAGCACAGGAATCAGCTTAAGTCTTCAAATAACTCCTCGACAGAATAGAAGGAGTGACCCATGAGAAAACTTTTCAGTTTTGGTTTTAAAGCGCGAGGATTACTGCCAAGTTTGTTGAATTCTTGTGGTAGCTTAATGAGAATGGATGCAAACTTTTCTGCACAAGAGTTAAGGAAGTGCGATCCAAATGCAGATTTGATTTCTGCCTAGTATTAGCTGAGTGACAGATGCCAATTCTTGCGAATAAGCTGATATTGTTAACAAGAAATGGTAGTAAAGTATATATATATATTGAGCGGCCAATGTCAGAATATCCAGACTAAGGAACAGGGGTCGACAAGAGATTCGCGAACTTACACCACTTATTGCCCGGACCGCCCGTTTTGAGTATGGGAAGAGTTACCCCAAATGTGAATGCAAATAAGACAGCCAGCCACTGTGGCCGAGCGGTTCTAGGAGCTTCAGTCCGGAACCGCGCTGCTGCTACGGTAGCAAGTTCGAATCCTGCCTTGGGCATGAATGTGTGTGATGTCCTTAGGTTAGTTAGGTTTAAGTAGTTCTAAGTCTAGAGGACTGATGACCTCAGATGTCAGGTCCCATAGTGCTTAGAGCCAATTGAACCATTTTGAACACTAAGACAAGAAAACCACAGAAAGACGCAAGAAACAGGTAGAAGCAACTAAAACAAGAGAGCAGGAGCCATGCCTGGCTGATCACAAGAATAAAAAGTATCAGCCAGCCACTCTGCGACACATTAAAACCTACAGCCTAAAAGCACTGGCGTGGAGGACTTCCACACATTCGTAGTCTCCTTAATAGCATGCATTTTGTTGTGCGTACTGAGACTATGCCATTCCGTCTTCCAATGCTGAAAAACCTTGCGGCGTTGTCCCTCTCTAGAAGCAGTTTCTGCGTAGCCTGTATGGCCAGCCTGTCAGCAAGTTCATTGCCTAGGATTCCGACGTGCGCTGGGATCCAGACAAATACCACGGAACGACTAGACCATTCTAGGCGATAGATCGACTCTTTGATGGTCACTACCAAAGCATGGCAAGGGTAGCACTGGTCGATACATTGTAAACTGCTCATGGAGTCAGTACAAAGAAGAATCGACTCACCAGAACATGAAAGGGTGTACTGAAATGCGCAAGATATGTCCACCAGCTCTGCAGTGAATACAGTACAGCCATCGGGCAAGGAATGCCAACATGACCATCTGCCATCGAGCCGTCGGTGTAAACCACTTCAGAGCCCCGGAACAGATCAAGAATAGAGAGGAAGTGACAGTGGAGAGTGGCGGGGTTAACAGAGTCCTTAGGGCCATGTGGAAGGTCAAAACGAACCTTCGACCCAGGTTTACACCATGGAGGTGTACGTGAATGGACCTGAAGTAGAGGTGGTAAAGGAAGGACTCAAGACAGAAGGGAATGGATGCGAACTGCAATCGTAAGCCCTGAGCTGAACCGCTGATGCGGGAGATGAACAACTGTGGTTGGCGAAAGGAGACAGTAATTAGCATGCTCAGGAGAGCTACGAATATGTGCAATGTAACTGGCGAGCAGTTGTGCACGTCTGATCGACAGTGGAGGGACTCCAGCCTCCACCAGTACGCTAGTCACTAGACTCGTCCTAAAAGCTCCCGTCATTAGTTTAACTCCGCAGTAGTGCACTGAGTCGAGCAAACAGAACGCTGAGGACGCTGGAGCCTATGACTGCGCCTTGTGGATGGCTGACTGTAGGTGCCGTTCAGCAACACCACTACTGGAAGAGCAGTACGAAATGCAGAAGTCGTCTGAATACAGAGAATACAGAGAAGGTGCGACCGACCGCCCTACCAACTTCTGCTAGATCATTAATGGCTACTAAAAATAGAGAGACACTCAATATGGAGCCCTGCGGGACTCCGTTCTTCTGTATACGAGTTGAACTATGGGAGGAACCAATTTGGACATGGAAAGTGTGGAGCAACAGGAAGGTTTGGAGAAAAATCAGGAGGGCCCCGGAGACTCCACTTATTCTATCCGGCAAGAATATGATGTCTCCAAGTCATGTCATAAACTTTACGTATGTCAAAAAAGATGGCGACCAAGTATTGGCGTCTGGAAACTGCTGTTTGGATGGCAGACACGAGGGCCACAAGATTATCAGTGATAGAGCGACCTTAGCGAGAATCGCCCTGGCATGGAGCCAGTTGGCCACTTGACTCCAGGACCCATCACAAACCCCTGCTCACCATACCTTCTAGCAGCTTACAAAGAACGTTGGTGAGGCTGATGGACCGTTAGCTATCCACATCAAGCGGGTTTTTACCGGGTTTGAGAATGGGAATATGGTGGTCTCTGGCCATTGCGATGGAAAGACGCCGTCGCACCAGATCCAGTAGAAGATGACGAGGAGATGTCGCTTGTAGTCTGACGAGAGATGTTCAATTATCTAACTGTGAATACGATCTGGTCCAGCAGATTTGTCAGAGCAATGTGCAACGGCACTGAGGAGCTCCCACTCTGTAAATGGGGTGTTATAGGGCTCACTGTGGTGTATAGTGAACGAGAGGACTTTCCCTTCCTTCCGCTGTTTGAGGGTGCGAAACGCTGGGGGGGGGGGGGGGGGGGAGGGGGGATTTTCCAACGCAGAGTCTCGAGCATAGTACTCGGCGAAGTGCTCGACAATCGCTTTTGCGTCGGTAAGTAACACTCCATCGATGTTAACGCCAGGGACACCTGTTGGGGTCTGGTACCCAGAAACACGTCTGATCTTTGTCCAGACTTGCGAAGGTGTCGTATGGCACCCGTATGGCACCCGTATGGCACCCTATCCCAACACTCCTGTTTCCGTCTTTTTTAAGCTAGCAAACGCAGGCACAGAGTCGTTTAAAAGCTATTAGGTGCTCCAGGGAAGGGTGCCGCTTATACCACTGTAGAGCCCACCGACATTTCTTAATTGTCTCAGCGATTTCCGGTGACCGCCAAAGTACTGTCTTCCACCAGGGGGGCACCCGAAGGAACAAGGGATCACGTTTTTCGCCGCATAAACGACAGTACTAGTGACTTTCTCAACCGTCAGATCGGTGTAACTGTGAGGGGCAGATTCAACGGTGATGCCAGAGGTGAAAGCTTCCTAGTCTGCCTTTCTTAAAGCCCATCTGGGTAGGCGTCCGTGGGCATGACACTGGGGGAGGAACAGGAAGATGGGGAAGTGGCCACTACCACACAAGTCATTGTGGTTTCTCCAAGGACAGATGGGAGAAGTACTGGGCTGCAGTGATAAATGAATGACAGAGTAAATACCATGAGCCAAGCTGAAATGTGTGGTTTCCCCAGTATTCAGGAGGCAGAGGTTTCGACATCTCTACCTCGGCCAGTAAGCATGGTGCCACCTCAAAATGGGTCATGGGCGTTAAAATCTCCCAAAAGTAGGAAAGGTTTAGGGAGTTGATGAATCAGTGCAACCAATACATTCAGAGGTACTGTAGCATCTGGAGGAAGATATACGTTGCAGACAGTTATTTCCTATGTTGTGCTTATCCTGACAGCCACAGCTTTGAGAAGAGTTTGAAGGGGCACAGATTTACTACTTACCGAGTTCAGGACATAGACGCAAACTCCACCTGACACTCGATTATATTCGCTACGGTTCTTGTAACATCCCCTATAGCCACGAAGAGCAGGGGTCCGCATTGTCGGGAACCAGGTTTCCTGGAGGGCAATGCAGAAAGCGGGTGTAAAGCTTAACAGTTGCTGTAGTTCAGCCAGGTGGTAGAAAAAACTGCAGCAGTTCCACTGGAGGAAGGCGTTGTCGTGAGGGTGGGAAGGCATGAAACGCTCAATGAGGCAGTTTACACCTCACGGTCACTTGCTGCCACCGATTGAGAACCATTGTGATTAACATCCATTGTGTCTGAGAGCTCAGCGAGATCTAGGTCCTCAGCGGATGCCAGAATCTCTAATTCATCGTCAGATGGAGAGCTGGTAGGTAGCGGTGGTGTGGGTGCCACCACAATGTCTGGTTTCTTGGGGTCTTCTCCTTTTTGTGAGAGATTGTTCGCACTTTGTATCTGCACAGCAAGTGGACTAATGTGTGCAAACTTAGCTTACCACTTAGCGCGCAAATGGACAAAACAGCTATTCCCTTTGTTTTCCTACATATAATTTATCAACTGTGCTATCAGTGGTCAAGTGATACACAACAATCATGTTCAGTTACTTTCAATACTCAATAACAAAATATTTAACTCTTGGACATATTGAATTGTCGATTATTAAAATTGTTGTCTCTACATACGAAAACCTTTTTATCACAGGAAAGAATGATTAAAATCTTCATTAGCTCATTTACGTATATGATGTCATAGTTGGTCAATTGACTGAGTTGTTGGAGTATAAATTTACTTTTTGAACCAATGAAAAAACTTTCATGTAGTCAATGGTATGGTAGGTTAGTATCCTAGCTTTTGATATTCAATGGTCAAAGTGTATGCAAGCTGGAGTGAGCAAAATCTCGACTCAACATTTACTGTGGTCTAATGCACGATGGTACTTTACCAAGCAGCATCTGCAACGGCGTTGTCTCCGTGCTGGATCTAAAATGCTAATTCCCTACTCTGGCCTTGACTGAATTCCTCAGTCTCTACTTTCCTGCATTCTATAGAACGTTAATTTTTCCCTTGTCAAAACAATGGCTATTGCACACTCGCTGAGGATTGGAGTGATGTGCACAATTTCTTTTCCCACAAAAATTCCCGCAGGAATAATTAATTACCTCTTTGCTATCTGTCACCACGATACGTGAAGCATATCATCCACACTTAGCAGAAAGCAAACCACTCAACACCCTCGCTATTTTTCCACACACTTGTGTGGTCCGCCACGAGACGAGAGAGATATCTAGAAATTTTAGTTCTCAAAATGATTTTATATAATGGGGATCTCCCCATCATGTCGCATCTACATCGCCCAGTATGTTTTCAGCCAATCGCCATCTCATTAGAGGTGAACTTTATTTTTCTTGCCAGCTCACAGCTTAACCCTGTTAAAGCCATCCAGCCACTTACCCCTGGTCCTGGTCGTATTTATTTTAAAAGAAATAACGTATTTTTCGAGCCTTATACTTTTCTGCACTGAAGCTCGCTGTTCTCTTGTTAAGTGGCATTTTCTAATGCCATTAACCACCTACTCGGTTCATCTTCAAAATGTGTTTCACTTTAACTTATTTATTCATGCCCTGTCCATATATTGGTGGATATTGTTTTGTTAGTTTTTGGTACATGAGATTACTGCAATTTCCTTTTGTTGATATAATGTAATTCTTATTTTCTGAGGCTCTCATACTGTATCATATTGTCATTATAAATCAAGCTCGTGTAAGATCTGTAAAATTCAGACGCCTTACATTTGGGTTTCTCTTACTGCTCCTTAGGTTTTTACAGCTGGGAGGGCTTCTCTGGTTCAGTCTCAGGGACTGAGGAGGATTGTGAAGCCCTACGGCCAGCTGCCTGTGGGTGCTTCAGCCACTGGCGGGTGTCTGCTTTGCCAGTGGTAGTAATCTGGGAAGGAAGTGACCCAGAGACCTCATCCTAGCGAGAGGAGCTGAAGAAGACTTGTGCTTCTCCAGCTGGGAAGTGAGGACTGAGGTCCTTGATGGTTGGGGGGCGTTGCTCCCAAAGTATGTGGTGCAGGAGCAACAGGGATAGAAGTGCCCCCCATCATCAAGGGGGTAGGTGGAGTCAGAACACTCTGAGAGCCAACTGTACACGGCGGAACAGAAGGTGCTAGACCCGTTGTCGTAGCAGCGGCGTAAGTGGATGTCATACGCACAGGATGTAGCCTCTCATATTTTCTCTTAGCCTCAGTGTAGGTCAGTAAGTCCAGTGCCTTGTATTCCATTATTTTCCTTTCTTTCTGTAGGATCTCACAATCCGGTGAGCAAGGGGAATGGTGCTCTCCACAGTTGACACAGATGGGAGGCGTGTCACATGGAGTATTGTGTGTGAAGGACATCCACAATCTCGACAGGTCACTCTGGAAGTACAGCGGGAAGACATATGCCCAAACTTCCAGCACTTAAAGCTCCGCTTGGGGGAGGGGTATATGGTTTCACATCAGAGTGGTAAACCACCACCTTGACCTTTTTGGGTAATGTGTCACCCTAGAAGGCCAAGATGAAGGCACCGGCGGCAACCTGACTATCCCTCAGACCCCAACGGCTGTGCTGGATGAAATGAACACCTCGCCGCTCTAAGTTGGCCTGCAGCTCGTCATCAGATTGTAAAAGAAGGTTCCTGTGGAATATAGTACCATATTTAAGCTATTATGCTGTGTGATGGAAACAGAAACATCCCCCAACTTGTTACAGGCGAGTAATGCCCGTGACTGGGCAGAAGCTGTTTTTATCGAGACTGACTCAGATCGCATTTTGGACAATCCCTACACCTCCTCAAACTTTCCCTCTAAATGCTGCACAGAAAACTGAGGCTTCATTGACATGAAAGTTTCCCCATCAACTCTCGTACATACGAGGTACTGGGGCGAATAAGCTTTACTGCCATCTGCCAATAAGCTTTACTGCAAAGGAGTCCATGGTCATCGTCAGTGCAGAAAACGACACTGCACTGTGGGTGGAGGAAAATGCACCCAAGAAGGTGTCATTGTCCAACAGATGGAGGATAAGCGGAACTGCAAATCCACGACGATAAAGTGGGCCAAAGATCTCCGTGCACGATGGACATGGTGCACCATCTAAGTGGCCCTTCCCAATTGGCTCGTTCATCGGAAAATTGGGAAAAATGCAGGTCAAACCCTACAGGGGGCCATCACATAAAGCCTCAAACCTGTGAGACTTCTTTTAGTCGCCTCTTACGACAGGCACGAATACCTCGGGCCTATTCTAATCCCGGACCCACAGCGGCAAACAAGATGCACAACATGGGTTTTGTATTAATTATAATTTGCCTTAACATGCTGTTGCGATTGTATCAGTTTCATTTGTTCATATAATCACGCCTGTACGATACATAAAACTATGCTCTATGAGCTGAAATTTGGCTAAATAGTGTACTAAAACCTGTAAGATTGTAAAACGGAATACAAAGAATAATAAAAAGAATAAAACACTGTGATTCTTAAATCGAATTATTTTGAAAAGCAGCGACAAGGAACTCCGCCCGTATTGCAGACGTTAGGTGAAGTGTGGTCCAGCGAACAGCTGGAGGACACGCTACAGTCAATGCAAGTCGTAACATAGATTCTCGGAAATTACAAAGAACTGATCTGGACAGGTTTCACTCTGTTCGTTCAAAATCGTATGTGAATCAAAAATGTCCAAGTCCTCCAGTATGTTTACGGCTTGTTCTTTTGGTAATGTGTACAAAACCTTCATGCTTTTATAATACACCCGATCGAATGTATGCTTCTGCGATTTTAAGTGCGTTGTCAATGCAATATCGTACCAGTCTTAATAGTGCTCTTAAGATCTTGTCATAAACTTCCTTCCCGTTTGCCTATGTAACATTTATTACAGTCGTTACAGTTTATTTGTTACTCAGCTGAATCGCCGTGCTTTGTCCCAGCTTTATGAACTAACCTATTTCCCAAGCTACCTTTATTTAAAAGGCTATACTGGCATTACCTTTCTTGAAGTTGTAGGAATGACCAACGGTAATTGTTCGCGCCGAATATGGTTAACGTCAGAAGCTTCGAAGTCTGTTTTCGGAGGATGCTGTTGTGCAGAGAAAAGTTGCAACGCTAGAAAATTGTAGCGGAACGTAAGAAGACCTGTGATGGATGAACTGACTACATCAACGTAAACTAAATAAAAAGGTACTGCTCAAAAATAGGCGGAAAGATTTGTAATTGTTTGATTACACAGTTGAAAACCACTGGAAACAGTGACACCTATGAAATGTGGGAGTATGCATGGGTATAGATCGATCTGAAGCGGAACGACATCACAAAACTGATAGTAGTGAAGCCGGGTACCGAACTGACATTTATTAGAGAAATTCTAAAAAAGTGTAGATCAAGAGAGAGCTTACAAATCTCTCGTTCGACCGATACCAGAGTATCGATCCTCAACTATTGCCATGCAGTACTGGTCGAGAAAGCACAGCAGTCCTAAAAGAGCAACGCGTTCCTTCATGGTGTCTTCCAGTAAGCGTGAAAGCGTCACAATTCTCATCCAACTCCAATGGCTTACGTTGAGGTGAGAAAAGTGATGTAATAGCTGTATGCACATATACAGATGGCAGTAGTATCAAGCACACGAGGCATAAAAGGAAGATGCATTGGCGGAGCTATCATTCGTGCTCAGGTAATTAATGTGAAAATGTTTCCGACGTGATTATGGCCGCACGTTGAGAATTAACAGATTTTGTACGCGGAATGGTAGCTGAAGCTAGATGCATGGGACATTCCATTTCGGTAATCGTTAGAGAATAGAATATTCCACACTCCACAGTGTTAAGAGTGTGCCAAAAATACCAGATTTCAGGCATTACCTCTCGCCACGGACAACACAGTGGCCGACGTCCTTCACTTAACGTCCGAGAGCAGTGCCGTTTGCGTAGAGTTGTCAGTGCTAACAGACAAGCAACATTGCCTGAAATATCCACAGAAATCAATACGGGACGTACAACGAACGTACCCGTTAGGACAGTGCGGCGAAATTTGGTGTTAATGGGCTGTGGCAGCAGACGATCGACGCGAGTGCCTTTGCTAACAGCAGGGCGTCAGCTGCACCGGTTCTTCCATCTCTGTTGGACCGTAGACTACTGGAAAACCGTGGAAGGATCAGATAAGTCCCGATTACAGTTGGTAAGGGTTGATGGTAGGTTTCGAGTGTGACGCAGACCGCAAGAAGCTATGGACCCAAGCTATCGACAAGGCAATGTGCAAGATGGTGTTGGCTCCATAATGGAGTGGGCTGTGTTTGTATAGAATGGGCTGGGTCCTCTGGCCCAACTGAACCGATCACTGACTGGAAATCGTTATGTTCAGCTACTTGTAGAGCATTTTCAGCCCAAACAACAATGGAAATTTTATGGTTGGCAATGCGCCTTGTCACCGGGCCATAATTGTTCGCGACTGATTTGGAGAACATTATACACTCCTGGAAATTGAAATAAGAACACCGTGAATTCATTGTCCCAGGAAGGGGAAACTTTATTGACACATTCCTGGGGTCAGATACATCACATGATCACACTGACAGAACCACAGGCACATAGACACAGGCAACAGAGCATGCACAATGTCGGCACTAGTACAGTGTATATCCACCTTTCGCAGCAATGCAGGCTGCTATTCTCCCATGGAGACGATCGTAGAGATGCTGGATGTAGTACTGTGGAACGGCTTGCCATGCCATTTCCACCTGGCGCCTCAGTTGGACCAGCGTTCGTGCTGGACGTGCAGACCGCGTGAGACGACGCTTCATCCAGTCCTAAACATGCTCAATGGGGGACAGATCCGGAGATCTTGCTGGCCAGGGTAGTTGACTTACACCTTCTAGAGCACGTTGGGTGGCACGGGATACATGCGGACGTGCATTGTCCTGTTGGAACAGCAAGTTCCCTTGCCGGTCTAGGAATGGTAGAACGATGGGTTCGATGACGGTTTGGATGTACCGTGCACTATTCAGTGTCCCCTCGACGATCACCAGTGGTGTACGGCCAGTGTAGGAGATCGCTCCCCACACCATGATGCCGGGTGTTGGCCCTGTGTGCCTCGGTCGTATGCAGTCCTGATTGTGGCGCTCACCTGCACGGCGCCAAACACGCATACGACCATCATTGGCACCAAGGCAGAAGCGACTCTCATCGCTGAAGACGACACGTCTCCATTCGTCCCTCCATTCACGCCTGTCGCGGCACCACTGGAGGCGGGCTGCACGATGTTGGGGCGTGAGCGGAAGACGGCCTAACGGTGTGCGGGACCGTAGCCCAGCTTCATGGAGACGGTTGCGAATGGTCCTCGCCGATACCCCAGGAGCAACAGTGTCCCTAATTTGCTGGGAAGTGGCGGTGCGGTCCCCTACGGCACTGCGTAGGATCCTACGGTCTTGGCGTGCATCCGTGCGTCGCTGCGGTCCGGTCCCAGGTCGACGGGCACGTGCACCTTCCGCCGACCACTGGCGACAACATCGATGTACTGTGGAGACCTCACTCCCCACGTGTTGAGCAATTCGGCGGTACGTCCACCCGGCCTCCCGCATGCCCACTATACGCCCTCGCTCAAAGTCCGTCAACTGCACATACGGTTCACGTCCACGTTGCCGCGGCATGCTACCAGTGTTAAAGACTGCGATGGAGCTCCGTATGCCACGGCAAACTGGCTGACAGTGACGGCGGCGGTGCACAAATGCTGCGCAGCTAGCGCCATTCGACGGCCAACACCGCGGTTCCTGGTGTGTCCGCTGTGCCGTGCGTGTGATCATTGCTTGTACAGCCCTCTCGCAGTGTCCGGAGCAAGTATGGTGGGTCTGACACACCGGTGTCAATGTGTTCTTTTTTCCATTTCCAGGAGTGTAGAAAATTCGAGCGAATAGTTTGGCGACCCAGGTCGCTTGTCGTAAATCCCATCGAATGCAGTCGAGAAGTCAGTTAGTGCAAAAAATCGAGCACCGGCAATCGTAATTATGAATGGCTAGAGAGGCAACATGTACTTCGACAGGTGACTTTCAACGACTTGTTGAGTCTATGCCACCTCGAGTTGCTTCACATGGCAGACAAAAGGTGGTCAAACACATTATTAAGAGGTATCCCATGACTTTTGTCACCTCAGTGTATGCTAAAAGAGAGGTACTCTGTATTTGGGTGTGATCTGGTGTTAAAATTCAGACTGCATACATCCTAGAAGAGTCAGCCAAACTAGGTGCTACATACATACCACGAAAAGACCGTCAAGTAAAAATTAGAAAGATCTGAGTTCATATGGGTCCTTACCAATAGCTGCTCTTCCAACGCACCACTTTCCGGAAAGAGGACTCAAGTACGCTCCACCAAACACCGAAAGGTTGCTTGCGGTGAAAAGATGTATACGTAGGCGCAAATTATGTTTAAATAGCACCCTATTGATATTCTCATCGGAAAACAGTAGTATTTACTATAAATAACAACTGTTTTACGATTTTCTCAGACCATGGGATCGCAGTTGCTAAGAAATTGTTTGATTCCGTACCGTCGACAACTGTCAGTCTTTGGTTTATATTCTGTACTGTGGTACAATTCACTCCAAATGGTTCAAATGGCGCTGATCCCTATGGGACTTAACATCTGAGGTCATCAGTCCCCTAGAACTTAGAACTACTTAAACCGAACTAACCTAAAGACATCACACACATCCATACCCGAGGCAGGATTCGAACCTGCGACCGCAGCGGTCGTGCGGTTCCAGACTGAAGGTGCTACAACCGCTCGGCCACAGCGCCCGGCCAATTCACCCCGGGCTGATTCCTTGTACCTAAATACATTTGTTCATTATACACTCCTGGAAATGGAAAACAGAACACATTGACACCGGTGTGTCAGACCCACCATACTTGCTCCGGAAACTGCGAGAGGGCTGTACAAGCAATGATCACACGCACGGCACAGCGGACACACCAGGAACCGCGGTGTTGGCCGTCGAATGGCGCTAGCTGCGCAGCATTTGTGCACCGCCGCCGTCAGTGTCAGCCAGTTTGCAGTGGCATACGAAGCTCCATCGCAGTCTTTAACACTGGTAGCATGCCGCGACAGCGTGGACGTGAACCGTATGTGCAGTTGACGGACTTTGAGCGAGGGCGTATAGTGGGCATGCGGGAGGCTGGGTGGACGTACCGCCGAATTGCTCAACAAGTGGGGCGTGAGGTCTCCACAGTACATCGATGTTGTCGCCAGTGGTCGGCGGAATGTGCACGTGCCCGTCGACCTGGGACCGGACCGCAGCGACGCACGGATGCACGCCAAGACCGTAGGATCCTACGCAGTGCCGTAGGGGACCGCACCGCCACTTCCCAGCAAATTAGGGACACTGTTGCTCCTGGGGTATCGGCGAGGACCATTCGCAACCGTCTCCATGAAGCTGGGCTACGGTCCCGCACACCGTTAGGCAGTCTTCCGCTCACGCCCCAACATCGTGCAGCCCGCCTCCAGTGGTGTCGCGACAGGCGTGAATGGAGGGACGAATGGAGACGTGTCGTCTTCAGCGATGAGAGTCGCTTCTGCCTTGGTGCCAATGATGGTCGTATGCGTGTGTGGCGCCGTGCAGGTGAGCGCCACAATCAGGACTGCATACGACCAAGGCACACAGGGCCAACACCCGGCATCATGGTGTGGGGAGCGATCTCCTACACTGGCCGTACACCACTGGTGATCGTCGAGGGGACACTGAATAGTGCACGGTACATCCAAACCGTCATCGAACCCATCGTTCTACCATTCCTAGACCGGCAAGGGAACTTGCTGTTCCAACAGGACAATGCACGTCCGCATGTATCCCGTGCCACCCAACGTGCTCTAGAAGGTGTAAGTCAACTACCCTGGCCAGCAAGATCTCCGGATCTGTCCCCCATTGAGCATGTTTGGGACTGGATGAAGCGTCGTCTCACGCGGTCTGCACGTCCAGCACGAACGCTGGTCCAACTGAGGCGCCAGGTGGAAATGGCATGGCAAGCCGTTCCACAGGACTACATCCAGCATCTCTACGATCGTCTCCATGGGAGAATAGCAGCCTGCATTGCTGCGAAAGGTGGATATACACTGTACTAGTGCCGACATTGTGCATGCTCTGTTGCCTGTGTCTATGTGCCTGTGGTTCTGTCAGTGTGATCATGTGATGTATCTGACCCCAGGAATGTGTCACTAAAGTTTCCCCTTCCTGGGACAATGAATTCACGGTGTTCTTATTTCAATTTCCAGGAGTGTATGACCATCATTACAATTTTTGATGATCATACAGTAACAGGAGTATTTATATATTTGAAAATGGCTTAAGAAAAAATAGTGAGATACCAGAGAAAATAAAATTACTATGAAAATTGCATGTGGAATGGAATGATTTAAAAAATAATAAGTATGCGTGACGTCAGGCAGTCGCATATGTGCACTTCGTATCTTCGTGTTCTGGAAAATAACTTCCCGTTTTTCTAATACATTTTTTAAAACAGCTTGTGACGAGATGTACTGCTAGATTCGTAGTGTCGGCGGATGAAGGTTCAGGCTGGGTATCAACGATCACAGCCGAGTCACGTGACTCATGCTGGCACGTGCAAAGTAAACGTTTTCCTTTCATTGCGGTTCACTGGAAGGAAAATACTGCGGGGAATAACTGTTCCCCATTACTTCCTCGAAAAATGAAACTGACTGTACTTTTTCAGAACACTTTTGTTGCTCTCCACAGAGTCTGTCTTATATCCTTCATGCAGATCCTCTTAAGCAACGATCTCTCTTCCTCCCCGTCTCTCTCTCTCATTATTAATTACCGTATGGACCTGTTGCCTGGGAGCTCCCGGGGTAGTTTCAGCGGCCTAGTTACGATGATATTCACGGAGTATGAGAATTACGTGTTAAGTGTATCTGCTGAGTGTATGTGACTAATATGTGTGTGTGGTGTGTGTGTGTATGTGTGTGTGTGTGTATGTGTTAGGTATTTGCTGTACGTTGATGAGAGAAGGTAGTGGATGAAATCCGGTGAGTGTACGTAGCCTATGAAGTATTGTGGACTTGGAACACTTCCGCAAGAAACACACGAGCATATAGTTCAACCTCTAAGTTTAAGAACACAATGAATTCAATACAGATGGTCTTCGTTGACTGTCACAAACAAGTAGCAAGCTTTGTAACCAGTCCGTAATAGCAAATTAAGTCCACAACTAAACGCTAGTACGAGTACTTGGAACACAAACTTTTTTTTTGAGGAAGAAACATAATGAAAGCTTCTGCAATGAGAGTTCGTCCTCCACTAGTTTCACTATGAAACCTTTAACTACTTGCTCTCTTTGAGTAGAGCATACTGTAACACACTAACACATACATAGGATCTGTACGAGTTCACAGTTTTCACAGTCTTCCCAAATGAGTCTGACAGAATACCAACAGGCCCATGAGCACGTTGCCTAGGTACGTCGGCGGCGAAGGCGGCGTGCGGTCGAGGGGATACGGGATTTGGAGCGGACTTCCCTCTTGGCGTGCTGCGTCATAGACGGCCGCTGTGAGCGGGCGGTTCGAGGCGCTTCAGTCTGGAACCGCGCTGCTGCTACGGTCGCAGGTTCGAATCCTTAGGTTAGTTAGGTTTAAGTAGTTGTACGTCTAGGGAACTGATGACCTCAGATATTAAATCCCATAGTGCTTCGAGCCATTTGAACAATGCTGCGTCATAACTGCCGTGATCGGCGCGGTCCTAAATACCCGCACGGCCGGAGGTACACTTCCTCCTGAATGGCTTCACGTGACATTGGCGGATGCCGCAAAAGGCTCGTGGCAGAAACGGCTCTCTTGCCGATTTACACGCTCCCAATGCTTTGGTCCGGTATACGCGAAAACCCTCTCCAGGTCGCGCTGCAAGTGGCGAAGCCAAACTATCGTGTTGGCGCAGGGGCAGAGCTGGCAACCGACCTGCCGGCATTGTGTTGCAGTGTGGCGTGAGCGCCTGACGGCTTTTGTGACACTCCAACCTCCTACTCTCGAGTACTCCGCCAGTCTTGAGGTACTTATCCGACGGACAGATCACTCTGAACAGTGTCTCATGCCTTCATTTCATGAGACACTGCGGCGAAGTTTGGAAATTAATTCAGGTTCCTTGGACCACTAGTAATGAATGCGTCACAATTCTGAGATAAGCTACACTACTGACCACAAAAATTGCTACACCAAGAAGAAATGCAGATGTTAAACGGGTATTCATTGGACAAATATATTATACTAGAACTGACATGTGATTACATTTTCACGCAATTTGGGTGCATAGATCCTGAGAAATCAGTACCCAGAACAATCACCTCTAGCCGTAATAACGGCCTTGATACGCCTGGGCAGAACTTGGATGGCATGTACAGGTACAGCTGCCCATGCAGCTTCAACACGATACCACAGTTCACCAAGAGTAGTGACTGGCGTATTGTGACGAGCTAGTTGCTCAGCCGCCATTGAACAGACGCTTTCAGTTGGTGAGAGATCTGGAGAATGTGGTGACCAGGGCAGCAGCCGAACATTTTCTGTACCCAGAAAGCCCCGTAGAGGTCCTACAACATGCGGTCGTGCATTATCCTGCTGAAATGTAGGATTTCGCAGGGATCGAATGAAGGGTAGAGCCACGGGTTGTAACACATCTGAAATGTAACGTCCACTGTTCAAAGTGCAGTCAATGCGAACAAGAGGTGGCCGAGACGTGTAACCAATGTCAACCCATACCATCACGCCGGGTGATACGTCAGTATGGAGATGACGAATACACGCTTCCAATGTGCGTTCAGCGCGATGTCGCCAAACACGGATGCGACCATCATGATGCTGTAAACGGAACCTGGATTCATCCGAAAAAATGACATTTTGCCATTCGCGCACCCAGGTTTGTCGTTGAGTATACCATCGCAGGCGCTCCTGTCTGTGATGCAGCGTCAAGGGTAACCGCAGCCATCGTCTCCGAGCTGATAGTCCATGCTGTTGCAAACGTCGTCGAACTGTTCGTGCAGTTGGTCGTTGTTTTGCAAATGTCCCCATCTGTTGACTCAGGGATCGAGACGTGGCTGCACGATCCGTTACAGCCATGCGGATAAGATGCCTGTCAACTTAACTGCTAGTGATACGAGGCCATTGTGATCCAGCACGGCGTTCCGTATTACCCTCCTGAAGCCGCCGATTCCATGTCCTGCTAACAGTCTGGGATCTCGACCGACGCGAGCAGAATTGTCGCAATCGCTATAGGCTACAATCCGACCTTTATCAAAGTCGGAAACGTGATGGTACGCATTTCTCCTCCTTACACGAGGCATCACAAGAACGTTTCACCAGGCAACGCCGGTCAACTGCTGTTTGTGTATGAGAAATCGGTTGGAAACTTTCCTCATGTCAGCACGTTGTAGGTGTCGCCACCGGCGCCAATCTTGTGTGAGTTCTCTGAAAAGCTATTCATTTGCATATCACAGCATCTTCTTCCTGTCGGTTAAATTTCGCGTCTGTGGCAAGTCATCTTCGTGGTGTAGCAATTTTAATGGCCTGTAGTGTACATTTGCACATTTCTATGTTGGTGTACGTCTGCCATTAATTGTATAGAGAGAGGAGGCATCTTAAGATAAGATTACTCTTTCAAAAATGTGTTGTGTAGCGCGTAGCGAATCGCCAGCCTCTGTGATTTTCTGTCACAGGTGGCTGTCTCCAACAGCAATGTTACGGATTCTGTATAATATTTACATGTAGTTCCATGTGCCGATGTCAAGAATAAACGGTAATCATTCATACTGAAAGCAAAATATATGAAACGTAATTTACAGTATAACAGAAACAAAAATCGTGACGCTTGGATGACTTCTTATCCTTTCTAATTCAAATCGGTATAAGGAAACAGAAATATTCATTTGTTGGAATATTTTCTGGTCATACAAAGGTTTAGTCTCTTATTTCGTACGAAACAATGTACTTTTTACAAAACACATGTGCTTTGCGTATAACAGCTGGTACCAACAAAGCTATAAATGTTGTTTCCCCATGTAGTAATAGCTGCTGTAGAAACGAAAACTGAATTGTACCCGCACCAGAAAGAAGGTACAGGGAAATAAATCTAACGTTTCGGATGACGATTTTTATTAAAAGAGAATTGTTTGCGTACGTGGTCCTTATGCGGCAACAAGGACTTGGACCCCATAATTTCAAGAGATAACACACTAGATAATGTATGGATATAACGTTTCTGAATTCTGTTGTGTTCAGAGGCAGCTTATACCTCTGTTACATTTTTGTGACAGAGAAGGGTTTGGCGCATGTGCTAGTGACACGAAGAGAACAGGTAGTAATACTATAACAGAAGGAAAGAATAAAGTAATTCGTGCATTTTACAACGGAACGCCTCTTTCTCATACACACTTTCTGCTAAATTAAGTAATGCATCAAGCAAAGATATTTTATCCATGCGAGAATATATAGACGCTTAGTGCAGTGGCGCATCCATACCAAAAACGTATCCCTATTATAAGAAGTCATTAGATATTCTGTCTGGTGACTTTATCGTAATTCACAATGAAGGAAGAAAGCGAAAAAAACGCAGCAACTGTTAGGATAATGTTGCTTTCGTCGAAAAGTTACTTTTCTTGTGGCGCACTGTTAGATGGAAAGTTACTCCCCATCGATAAAATGCTGTTCTTTCGTGCGATACTTCCGTACTAAGTCTCACATTCATGTTGTTCGGTACAGTTTTTCGGGGAACGTGTAACAGCTATGACATCATATCCGAGGATGTAGGGCTTGTTGCTATCAGATGCTTGTATGTCCCTCGTTCTAATAACAATCAGTTAGAAACTTAGCAATAACGCATGAAAACTGTTACTTATGTTTTTGTATTTCTGTCTCACGCTTAAATTCTCGTGAAGTATGACACCGTTTTTGTTTCTCCAAAACCGCTTTAAAACTGTGTTTCACTGTCTGAACGAGGACAACGATCCTGTTTTATAAACTGATCTATCAGCTCCGTCGTATGTAGGTTAACCTGTCACGAGAATAGCATGTCAGAAATCGAAGATACATTTCTGTCCTGCCTCCTAAGATAGACAGGTATATTTCGCCTGTTAAACAGGGTTTATGTATTCCGTACGATGTCAGATCGTTGAAAAAGGCTGCATTGATCATATCACAGAGACAAAGACTGTCATTTACGATGGACTAAAGTACCTCAGGATTTTACACAGAAGTCTAGAACGATCTTGCATGCTTTCTCTTCACTGTCATTTGCGTCAAAAAACGTTAATAAAATAAGTTACGTACAGCACAATTATTGTCTCCATCTGCATGACTTTTATACATCTATCTTCATCTTGTCTTTCTCCTTCGCCTTCTTCTCTTCGTTTTCCTCGCAATGACCTAATAAGTAGGTACTCGGATTCCCTCATTGGGCAGTCCATCTTCTGTTACGGATTTTTCAGAGACTTCATTCGTAACCTTTTGCTTAATAAATACGTTTGATTGCTTCTGTAAAGTTTACTTAAAATTTTGTTACACTTGTGTACTATGAATGGGGTGCCCATAATTAAAGTTCCTGTCTGCTCAGAATGACACCAAATTAAAACAGCATATCATTGACGCAGAGGTAAACGTCACGAGAAAAAAAAAAATAAAGAAAATTTGACCAGTATACATGGCGCTATAAGCGTCTTAAAGTACACGAGGTCGGCTGCAAATGACAGATGAATGGCAATACGATGGCTATGGTATGAGTTGAACATTACGTCATTCGTACAGTTCAATGTGTATGACTGCACAAATTGGGCAGTCAACAGTTGTGGCACTATTAGTTAGATATGCCCGGCCTCAAGGACAATCTCGTACCATATCGGATGGAAAAAGTCTGTTTTTAACTGTCCTGAAGCAAAAACATAGAAAGCGAAAAGACATCGTTTTGTAAGTGTCGTGAGGCTGGCGCAAGACATTTTCAGTTTGCTGCCTACCGTTTTTTGCCACAAGCTGAAATCAAGTTACAGCACGTTCCTCAACAGGTCGGACTGTCTTGAGGGTCGCACAGTGCTGACCTCCAATCCAGCTACATTCATCAGTGGAGCACTGAACACATCATCTTCGAGAAAACCCACAGCCAGATGTTACACGGATTAAGGTCAGGTAATATGGACGGCCAGTGTACAGGGAAATGACTACTGAGTATTCTAGCATTTCCGAAATGTTTGTGCAGCATTAACTTCACTGGCTGTGCAATATGCGAAGTAGGGCCATCTTGCATAAAAATGATCCTACTCACACTTCCAAGGTGTTGAAGGACTGGAATGACGTTGATGCACAAAAAACTCGTAGCGTTTACCAGTGGTGGTGCTGGGAAAGGACCTGCAGGACTCATCTCCTCGAAATAATACTGGCCTACTATAACCATGGCGCAAACCTGCACCACACGGTCACCTTTTCAGAATGAAGTGGCACCGGTTGATGTGCGTGCAGTTTTTCCGTTTCCTATATTCCGCAGTTCTGCATGTTGATATGTCCCTGGAGATGGAAATGGCCTTCGTCTGTCCACAGAACATTCCATGGCTATTTTTTGTCCACTTCCACGCGAGCAATTCCACAGCGAACGTTTGTCTTGTAGGCAGGTCAGCAGGAAACAACTACTGAATGTGGGTGATTTTGTGCAGGATGTTTCGTAGGATTTTCTGCACCGTGCTCATAGGTATATCCAACATCCGGGCCATTCCCTGTGCACTGCATGTGTGCACACCACTGCTCGATCCTTCCTTCAATGCTGTGGCCACATCTTCGACAGATGTCGGATCATCTGCTTTTCCTCGCTGCCAAACTGCACTTGAAAAGAACATGTGTTTTTGCATTTTGTAATCATTTTCTCCACATCTTTAGCACACATCGGACCAATTCCTTTTTCTATATTCTTGAGTGTCCAGAACTTGTGCAAGTCTACTGATGTACAGCCACTGTTTTTGCAAAAGAGCTTTACAAGTAGCGTGCTGTCATTCATTAAGACAGTCATGTTTGGCGTCTGGGAGGCTAACTGAGGAACAGCCATGTGCCACGCGTCTGTTGGTGTGCATATTCTGACATTTACATGTATTGCTGACATCTTCATTAATTTTTTTGGTCCACGATGTTTTCTCATGCATCAATAATATGGTGTTCAAATTTGATGTCATTCGGAGAAGTGGTTCTCTTTGTACAGCGTTTTGAAACTGGGCTTTAATTATGGACACCCTGTATTTCAAGCGCCTTTGCTGTTTTCTTCTACATTTTAAGCAGTCCCCTCTTCACTTTCATTTACCGTTGCTTATAAACTACTTTTGTAAACCATGGGCCAGTGGTTCAGCTGAAACTAGTAGTCTTATTTGAGCAAAAATTGCATTTATTGAAAAAAATGTTTCACCCGCAACAGAAGCGTGTGTGATTTTCAAACGTCTAGACAGATTAAAACTGTGTGCCGCATCGAGATACGAACCCGGAGGCTTTTCTTCCCCGTATAATGCCCTCACCGACTGAGGTCTGCAAACACTATTGACGACCTGTCGTCACACTTTGAAATCTACTTGTAGTTTTCACCTACTTTCCAGACATGACAGCTCTCTTGCATAATTAGATGTAACAGCGCTTGTGGACGAAAGGATGCCGTCGAGAAATGGATAGATTGAAACTTTGTGCGGGAATCGAACCGTATTCTAGCCTTTTGCAGACGCACTGAACTATCAGTGCACTACTCAAGACACACAATCACAGTTTCCGTTCTGAAGGGACTACATTTCATGCTTCACAGAATCAATACGAATGCATGGTTTCGGTACCGATAAAATCCTCTTCGGCTTTGAGCCACTTCAACTGGTTTAAAATCTACGAGCTTGGGACGAATAATCCTCGGCCACTGTCAAGCGGTGACTGTCCTGTGGTTGCTGCTGCAGACGTTATACTGGGTGTTTCCGTAAGAGCGTCGAAAAATTTAACAGGAAATTGAGAATTATCCACTGAACAATTTGAGTAGGGAACCTAGGGTCGGAGAAACAATCTTAAGGAGATATGGAAGTAAGCTTGTCGACCGTTTTGTCTAGCATTACTGTTTTCCAGCTTGTTTACAACTAACATGCGTACAAGTTTACACGTACTGTGCTCTTTAGTTACATGTACAGTCTTTAGTTCCTTCAGGGTAACACGGAGGACGATCCTGATCACTAGGAAGCCATAATGCAGGTTTTGTTTACCTCACTTGTCCATAAGGTAGCTTAATGTGTCGTATTTACATTGTCCCATGACAGAACGAGCTATGAATCAACGACAGATTCATTCATTACTCAGTGTTATTCAGAGATGTACTGTACAATACGGTGGAGCAGTACCGGCAGAGTTTCGCAGAACTCTCTGACATGCACCCTATTTCTGGGAAAGTGTATTGCAATGCTCCTGCTGTTGAAAGGCAGTATAGGGAGCGAACAGTCATCATCCGTCACGACGAGTATATACTTCTCTCGATCGACGAATGCGGGACACTTGTTCACTGGAAAGAAGAAATGGGGACGTGGCAACATGAGGACCACTCGCACACCCGATTTTGAAGAGGAGGTGCTGGAACGGGTTGCAGCGGACCCCACTACAAGTACTCGTCGTACTGGATGCGAAATGGGCGCTGCACATGCTAGCGTGTGGCGAGCACTCCACAAACAAAATCACACCCACTCACTCATAACGAGTTCATGAAATGCTTGCCACTGACTTTGCACCAAGGGTCCCATTGTGTGAGTGCTTGTTCCAACAATGGACTGATCAACTAGATTTCCTCCAAATCTTGCTGTTTATTGCTAAGCCTCATTTGATCGTGATGGTATGTGTGGCATGAGGAAAACCCTCACGCTGTACTAGAGTCACACCACCAAGTACGTTTTGCTGTGAATATGTGGGCTGACACTGTAGGCGACAATCTCAGTGAGCCATATCTTCTACCTGGCCGTCTGAATGGCCACTTGTACTTGAGGTTCGTGCAAAGATTTCCACCTGAGTTGTTGGAGAACGTACCGTTGGCTGTTCATGAGAGGATGTGGACACAACATGACGATGCACGCCTCACTTCAGTGTGGATTTCCACATCCATCTAATGCTGCTTTTCCTGGTCGCTGTATTATAAGGGGAGGTTCTATTCCATGGCCTTCCAGGTCATCTGATCTGAATCCCCTTGATTACTACCTATGGGGTATCTAAAGTCGCTTGTGTATGAGACCCAAGTGGATTCTGATTTGGAATTGGTTGCCGGAATTGTAGCTGCCTATGATGTTATTCGAAACACACCAGAAATATTTGTCAGGGAGCGTCAGAGTTTTGTTCGCCAATGTCATGCTTGCATTGAGGTTGATGGCTGTCAGTTTCAACGCATTTTGCAAGATACAGTACAAATGATACGTTCATTGTGTCACTGATGGTATTTTCAGTTAACTGTAACTAATGTAAATAAAAAAGAACACAGTAATGTGATTTTATTCCAATTGTCTCTTTAAGCTGGCTTCTCCGACCCCAGATTCCCCGGGCCGGCCGAAGTGGCCGTGCGGTTCTAGGCGCTGCAGTCTGGAACCGCGAGACCGCTACAGTCGCAGGTTCGAATCCTGCCTCGGGAATGGGTGTGTGTGATGTCCTTAGGTTAGTTAGGTTTAACTAGTTTTAAGTTCTAGGGGACTAATGACCTCAGAAGTTGAGTCCCATAGTGCTCAGAGCCATTTGAACCATTTTTGAATCAGATTCCCCATCTCAAATTGTTCTGTGGAGTATACTCTATCCCCCATTAAGTTTTTGCAAGCTCTTGCGGGAACACCATGTATGGCGGCGCTGCAGCGTGTGACGTCGCTGGTGCCCAGTCCAAAGCCGTATATAGCAAGACCACCGCGACCGCTTCACCATTCTGACGGCGGACTCAGAAGCTGTGCATAGCTGACCGCCGTCTTTACTGAGGGTGTTTTAAGAAATTTTGATCTCAGTTGCTTCTTTTATTATGCTGTACCAAAACAATAGTGCCCGTTTTCCAGACCATGCTCTGCTGCACTGATTTCTCGGGACACCGTTAATGGAAACACCTATCATATTCTATAGGGTGCTATTCATTACTACGGACAGTCTATCCAATATAAAACTGTCGACAGCCATACGCTGTTCTGTATTTAAGGGCTGAGCAATGAAGACTGATACTGATTTTTTTCCACACATGTTTATTACTCTATTTCAATGCGTACATTATATTTTTCAGAGAACTCCCCTCTTACTTGAACGCATTTTTATAGCGCCTCTGTCAATTCTGAACACACGGTATTCTTTGTCAGGTCTTTGAGAGTCGCCTCACTTTTCTTGAGCACCGCTTCAGAGTTCTCAAATCGAATGCCCCGAAGCTTTGCCTTTAGTAATGGGAATAAAAAAAATCATAAGGTGAAAGACCGGGGCTATAAGGCCGATGTGTACACTAGTAATGTTGAATTGAGCCTGAAACTGCATGACTTGATTTGCGACATGAGGCTGCGCATTGTCATGATGAAGTCGCCACCCATTCCGATAAAATTCTCATCGTTTTCCTTGAAATGTGCTTCTTCATCAGTATTTTGCTGTAACAGTAGTATCATGGGGAACTTCATGCTGGTAAATCATTCCATGACAGTCAAAAAATGTAATCACCATCACTTTTCATGCACATGCAACACCTTTCGCGTTCTTTGGTGTTGGAGATCCTGGCGATTTCCGCACTGTGCTGGCTTGCGTTTCTCCGGAATCGCAATGGTTCAGCCATGACTAATCATAAGTGATAATCGATTCCAGAAATGCATCCGCTCCATCAGCAAAGTGACGCAGCGCGTTACGATCTGTCGCCATTCGCACGGCCATTTGTTCTGGAGTCAACACACGTGGCACCCGACGGGCACAATTACGGATCATATGGAGATGATAATGCATAATCGTAAAGAAACTGCCAAATTAAATTCTCAACACTTCACTGAGGTTTCTTCATTGTATCCGCCAATCCACATGGGCAATCACAGCTGCTGTGTTGATGTTGACTTCGGTCACAGCAGAAGACGAAACACCAGGTCCACCTCACTTAACACAGAAAAGTTAACCTTCTTTGGAGTCCTTGAACCACCTAAACACTGTTGCACGAGGTAGTACATCTTCATCGTACGCTCTCTGCAGTTTTTCATACGTTCCAGTGGCTGTATGTTTTAAACGAACACAGAATTTTATTGCACCCTACTACTCTTCTCGCGTCATCTCCATTCTTTTGTATGAGAAATGCGAAGAGCGTCTACAAAATAGAGCATTGTGAACAATCTACCGACACTAGAGTGCCGCCGCCTATTATACACAGAAACCCACTCTTTTTAAATGTTCATGGTACAGATAGGAAACCATCACGGAAGGTACAGAGAAAAATCAGTCTCACTCTTTGCTGATCGACCTTCCTACCTCTGCCGTTCTGTGGCCTCCATCGTCTTTCACTGGCCTCAGGATCGAATTTTTCCTGGAAGCCTGAAGATCGAATTGACTTTGTGTCTCTTTACAAGACGGATGGTCTTTCCCGTTACTGAACCAAAGAACAGCAAAAACGCAAGATGCTTCGCGTCTATTCAGGGGCCTTCTGCTTACAAGTCTTTGGTTACAGAGGTTCGCCTTCACAATTTTCTGTACTATGGTTCGTGGAAGAGAGAATATCACATGGAAATGGCCTAGCCACAGTGCCGTGCCTGAATAGTTCAGTCGGTAAGGGCACTGCCCTTGAAAGGTGAGGATCGTGGTCCAGCACAGAATTTGGCTACTTGCTAGCAAGGGAACCTCCCCATCGCACCCCCCTCAGATTTAGTTATAAGTTGGCTCAGTGGATAGGCCATGAAATCTGAACACAGATCAATCGAGAAAACAGGAAGAAGTTGTGTGGAAATACAAAAAAATAAGCAAAATATACAAACTGAGTAGTCCATGCGCAACATAGGCAACATCAAGGCTGATGCGAACTCAGGAGCGCCGTGGTCCCGTTGTTAGCGTGAGCAGCTGTGGAACGAGAGGTCCTTGGTTCAAGTATTCCCTCGAGTGAAAAGTTTAGTTTTTTATTTTCACTTTATGTGACAAACTCTTATGGTTTCATCACTTTTTTGGGAGTGATTATCACATCCACAAGAAAACCGAAATCGGGTAAGGTAGAAGAATCTTTTTACCCATTCGCCAAGTGTACAAGTTAGGTGGGTCGACAACATATTCCTGTCATGTGACGCACATCCCGTCACCAGTGTCGTATAGAATATATCAGACGCGTTTTACTGTGGAGGAATCGGTTGGCCTATGACCTTGCGATCAAATGTTTTCGGTTCCCATTGGAGAGGCACGTCCTTTCGTCTACAAATCGCACGGTTTACCGGTGCGGTCGCAAAACACACACACTAAACTTATTACAGAGAACAGAGACGTCAATGAACGAACGGACAGATCATAACTTTGCGAAAATAAAGAAATTAAACTTTTCACTGACGGGAAGACTTGAACCAAGGACCTCTCGTTTCGCAGTTGCTCACGCTAACCACGGGACCACGGCGCCCCTGGGCTCGTAGTAGCCTTGATGTGGCCTATCTTGCCCATGGACTACTCAGTTTGTATATTTTGCTTATTTTTTCATAGTTCCACACAACTTCTTCCTGTTTTCTCGATTGATCTGTGTTCAGTTTTTCAAGGCCTATCCAGTGTGCCAACTTATATCTAAATCTGAGGGGGGTGCGATGGGGAGGTTCCCTTGTAAGTAGTCGGCGGAACAATGTATATTCTCCCTAGCCGCGACCTTCTAACAGCCAGTACAATAGTCTATTCAGTCCACTTGAGTCCTCCTCGTATTCTATACGGTGCTATTCATTAGGGGGTGAAGACGAGTGCTCATTGGAGACAAGGATATCGTCAGTACTGCCCCAGGAAAGTGTGAGAAGACTGCTGTTATTTGCTGTATACATAAATGATCTGGAAGACAGGGTAAGCAGCATCCTGCGGCTGTTTGCTGATGATGATGTGGTGAAGGTGAAGGTGTCGTCGTTGAGTGACTATTGGAGGATACGCTAGAACTTAGACAACATTTCTAGATGACGTGATGAATACCGCCACCAGAAGCCATACATACGTGTATGGGGTGGCCACCAGAAATAGTACGTTTTCATTTGGTTACCATCAGGTTTAACGTATATTTATACAAATATAAATTACAGATAACTGTTCACACACATTGCTATTACCGCAAATCCAAACACAAGTTTATTTCTTCAGAGGTACATCACACCCATGGCTTCCATCATTGGCGATGCATTGCTGAAGACGGTCGTGGAAGAAACTACTCATTATATTCTCAGTTGATTCTTGCGGAATCTCCGTCGTCTCCCTCCGGATTGCGACTTTCAGCTCATCAGTATCGTGGAGTCGCCGTGAAAAAACTATCCAAAAAAGGCAAAGGCTAAACAAAGGAATTCAGCAATCAGTCGCCAATACGACATGTATTTTTTATTGCAGATCTACATTTCAGCTATGGCATAGCTATCTTCGGTGTCTTTAAAATGAGCCATATAAACGTATCAAGCTGGCGACAATACGTTACTAACTAACTGTTGAGCTTACTTAGTAACGCGTTGTAAAGTTGACGAGTCTATATGACTCAATTTAAATGCGCTCAAGATAGCTATTCTATAGATGATATATAGATCTGCAATAAAATACGTACAGGATTTGCAATTGACTGCATAACTACTTTGCTTTTTTTCCAAATATACCACAATCATTGTTCACAGTCGTTCCGATGGAATCAAAGTTGGTGAAAAAGTTTGTTCTTTAAACGACTCCACGGAAAAACATCTGGTCCTTATATTGTTATTTTTATGGTATTTTGTGATTTAATAGACAAGATTAGCATGTATTCTTGGTTTTCAAATTGTGTACTGAAATGTCAATTGAAGCTGAACTCGACTTGTATGTGCTTTGTGGTGTGGCAATATGTTGCTGAAAAGCTGTGGCAGATATCTTGTTGTGCGCTCTGAGTTCGTTGAGAGTAGCCGTGTTTATTTGCAGGTTCGTTCAGCAATGTCCCCAGCGTGTCTCCAACTCCGCGGTGGTATAATGTAGCTGAAACTTTCTATACTTATTAGACTGACTAGAAAGGGTAACATTTACGTTCGAGTATCATCTAATTATTTATCAGAGATAAATACAACTTGTACTATCGAGTTAATACCTAAAATTCACAATTATAAGTCCCCTTTTTCTTTGTCAGAGGAAGAACAAAATCGGAGTCATTAACATTACATTCAACAACAGAGATAATAAAAATCAGAGCTAATGCAATGATAATATTCGCTTTCCATATGCACGGAGTAAAGTCTTTGGTTCCTACACATAGTACAGTAGCTGACACAGTTATTTCCGTAATAAAATGTGATATTACAGGCTGAAAGAACAGGTGATGGTTCAAATGGCTCTGAGTACTATGGGACTTAACATCTGAGGTCATCAGTCCCATAGAACCTAGAACTACTTAAACCTAACTAACCTAAGGACATCACACACATCCATGCCCGAGGCAGGATTCGAACCTGCGACCGTAGCCGTCGCGCGCTTCCAGACTGAAGCGCCTAGAACCGCTCGGCCAATCCGGCCGGCGAACAGGTGATCTCACCGACCGTGGGATATCGTCGAATCGTGAGACTAATCGTTGCGGAAAGTGGCATCTCAGTATAGCTATTGAACTTCTGACCATATGAGCTGCAGTCGAATCTTCCTGAAAATATGTCGCGTTTAGACGGCAATATCCATGCAATTGTGAAAAAAAGAAATTGTTAATCATGGCCGCGTACCGCTCAGTAATTGACACTTTCTGGCCAGTCGCTGTCGTCTTAAAAAAAAGTGCTACCCTACGGTTCTGATGTATTGTCTAATGGCCCACCAGACAAAGATCTTTGGCCTACCTTGGGCTTTTCCATGAATAAACTGCGTGTTTGTGTGCGAGTAATGTGTCGGAAGATTGTTTATTGACAAACCCACTGAGACGAAAGTTTGCCTCATCAGGCACCACAAGGTTTGGCAAAAATCTATCACCATGTTCAATTGTCTTCAGTAATGTTGTGCTGAAATTGCGCCTACTTGTTTTGTCGCCCGGCCGTAACTATTGAGCCTTGGCAGCCCATAACGATGTAACGTCAAATCCTGTTTCACGACCCTCTGAAAAGACGTATGAGGGGGTTTTAATGTTCTTGAATGGTGACGGACAGATCTCTGTGAGTCTGGTTGCAGAGCAGCACAAAATCGTCGGATATTTTCCATCTTTCGAATTGTTTTTCCAGTTTCCTTATGCTTTACATTGGTTGCACAATCCGTCTCATGCCATTGTGTTACCCACATGGATATTGTTCTTCTCTCTGGAAAACGGAGCAGGTGGTCTCTTCCACGGCGTATCGATCGTCAGATGGCCGAAACGCTCTGCACACGGCGGAACGAGTCCACTGGCTCAATACGCACCTGCACTGCTCAACGTTCCGTACTGAAATGATGGCAGACTACGTGGGTCCGATTAGAAGCGGCAGATAACAACACCACATCTACACTAAGCGGGGTAGCCAACTGAAAATGTAGAATCTCCCGTGTGCCACTATGTGTATACCAGACACCGTTCCGAGAAAAATCCTGCGTGTGCAGCTGCCGTACTAATCTGGAAACCAATAGCGATCGCGTTAATTGCAGGCAGGCCGTGAAAGCGCTCAGCGACGCAAGCGGTGGACGGTTGCGTCTGGTAATAGAATGCCCCGCGGGGCCCGGCTAAACGCGCACATTCGTTTCTGCCCGAGCCAGGCGGCAGCAGAGCGAGCGTTCTAGGAAACTGCCCGGGCCACGGCGGAAATGACCTCATTCCGACTAAACGCCAAAGATCTGCAGAACGCTGCCACGCGGAATGCCTTGCGCTTCTGTGTAAATGAACTGTCGGGAAGAAAGGGCAAGGAACGAGGAGCGAGTGGGGGGAAAAAAAAAAAAAAAACAAGAGGCAGAGGCAGAGAGAGAGAGAGAGAGAGAGAGAGAGAGAGATTGTATGTGCACACTCGAGTTGCAGAGTGGCATCACGCGAAGTGTGATACAAGGACCTTCTCCAGCGTTTGCATGAACATATTCACACCACGACTCTGCTACAGAAACTGTACACTTCTAGAAAAGAGGAACAGAATGCAAACGAGCAATAGGCTCTTTTGTACTCGTATTCACTGAACAATGATACGAGGGCAATTTCTTTTAACGTCCAGTCGGTCACGAAATTAAAAGCACAGAGAACATCCGATGAAGCTTTGCACAGTGCTTCTAGTATACCCGCTGATTTCGTTTGTCGCACTTTTCAGTTCAGAGTGTATAATGAACACATAAAGATGTCTAGAACAGCAAAGTCTCTCGCCAAGTATTAAGTTTGTTCTGTCATTCGATTTCTTCATGCTAAGGTGTACCGAACGAGGTGGCGCAGTGGTTAGCACACTGGACTCGCATTCGGGAGGACGACGGTTCAATCCCGCGTCCGGCCATCCTGATTTAGGTTTTTCCGTGATTTCCCTAAATCGCTCCAGGCAAATGCCGCGATGGTTCCTCTGAAAGGGCACGGCCGACTTCCTTCCCTAATCCGATGAGACCGATGACCTCGATTTTTGGTCTCTTCCTCCAAACAACCCAACCAACCCATGCTGAAATATTCTGACCTCATAACGTAATGGTGATGCGTGACAGCAAAGAACGACAGTTGTGCAGGAACTTTGAAGCAGGGCGTATAGGCGGAGAAAAATCGTCTACGAAGCACAATTCAGAAGAAGTGAAGAAGAATGTTATTTGTCATCAGGCATCGTCCTTCTTGATGTGAATGCTTGTCCGCACGCTGCAGTTGCAACGAAGACGCTCCTGCAGCGTTGTCTGTGGAAAGTGTTTGATCGTCCACCGTGCAGCCCAGACTTGGCTCCCTCTGGTTTCCATCATTTTGCTCACATGAACCGCTGGCTATGAAGACAGCATTTTGGGACAGACACCAAGCTGCAGTTCGGTTAGGCAGTTTGCAGATGGCACATTTGTAAGATGAGGGTATTGGAAAGTCGGTACAATGCTACGACAAATGTTTAAGTCGGAGTGGGGCTGTGTAGAGAAGTAGCTGGAAGGTGCAACATTTTTGAACTTCAATTATGTTCTCTCATAAAAATTAGAAAACTTCGTTCTTTTGCGTCTGAAATTTATTCTTGAGCACCAGACATGTTTCGCCTATTCAGGTTAGGCATCTTCAGTGGTCTATAACATATTTAAAACTGTTTAATTACACATATTTTCATTGAGATTTGTAGTGATACTTTGGTAGATTCTTTAGCTCTAGCTGTTCTTATTTACAATTATATGTATATATATGGCAGCAAGAGATTGTGGTCATGTGTGTGTGTGAGTTGCGTTTGCGTGAATGTGTTTGTTCAAATGGTTCAAATGGCTCTAAGCACTATGGGACTCAACTGCTGTGGTCATCAGTCCCCTAGAACTTAGAAGTACTTAAACCTAACTAACCTAAGGACATCACACACATCCATGCCCGAGGCAGGATTCGAACCTGCGACCGTAGCAGTCGCACGGTTCCGGACTGCGCGCCTAGAACCGCGAGACCACTGCGGCCGGCCGAATGTGTTTGTGTATGTTGTCTAATTCTGATGTAGGTCTGTTTACTGAAAGCTTTGTTGGACAGTCTTTTTCTTGTGCCTATCTGCGACTCAACACCTCCGCTATATGGTGAGTAGCAATTATTCTTTTGATAATATTGTCATTATTTCATCCTGGATTTTCCATTATGGCTGCACCAATAAGACATACATCTACGAGGGTTGGAACGTAAATAGTGGCAATTATTTATTCACAACCGATACAAAAAAGTTATATGTTTGCATCTTTTACTGTCCTTCAAAGTAGTCACCAGCGTTGTGTAGAACCCGTTGCTAGCGATGTGGAAGGCGTAGTACACCATTAGCAGAGCCTGTTCTGTTAATTGTGAGAATGGAACGGTCGAAAGTTATCCTAACGCATTACATTAGGATAACGCATGCGTCAGAATAACTTTAGACCGTCCATTCGCACCGTCAACAGAACAGGCTCTGCTAACGGTATACTACGCCTTCCACATCGCTAGCAACGGGTTCTACACAACGCTGGTGACTACTTTGAAGGACAGTAACAGGTGTAACTGGTGCAAACTTGTAACTCTTTTGTATAGGTTGTGAATAAATAGTTGCCACTATTTAAGTTCCAACCCTCGTCTATATATATATATATATATATATATATATATATATATATATATATATATATATATATGTGTGTGTGTGTGTGTGTGTGTGTGTGTGTGTGTGTGTATGTGTGTGTGTGTGTCTTATTCATGCTGCAATTTGTTCTTTATACATGCTACATGCACATGGTATAAGTGTTTTTAGCACATATACAACAAGTGGCTGGAACAGGACGAAAAATGACTACGAGTAAAAAGAAACTCAAGCATATAATTGTAAACAGAAATAGCTTAATCTACTCAAACTGCCAAAGATTCACTACAGATCTCAGACCAAAATATGTATAATTAAATAAATTTCATGTATTATACACCCTCTGAATAAAGTGAATAGGCAAAACATGTCTGGTACTGGAGAATAAATTTCAGCTGCAAAAGGCATAACTTTTCTTATCTTTATGATAAAACATAATTGAAGTTATTAGCAACTGAGGAAAATGCCTGCCATTATTGATGAAACATTTTTTATGTTCACTGTGGTTTTCATTTCGTAGCCGATCACATTCTGAAAAAAAAATTAGTCTTCGTACTATCTTTTGTGAAAGATACAGAAATCCTCAGGGGGCTCCAGAAGATAAGGGACTTAGGCTGCATTGATGAGTGTCGAGTTGCCTACAGTGAAGGTAATTTGACCCGGGAAAGTCGAGCAGGTAGACGAACCGGTCCCAACAGATGGTCACCCACAATGCCTGCCAAAATGTTGAACGAAAATCGTTCCTGGTGTCCGTGGACGTACGTGATGTGAGGATTTCCCCTTTCCCAGTAACGAACGTTTCGAGTGTTGTAAAGGCCATCCCGATGGAAGTGCACTCGTCGGTAAACAAAACAATGGCGGGAAAGTCGGGATCTCGTGCAAAACGTCGCAGAAACTACCGGCAAAACCGTAGCCTGTGTTCATAGTCCGTCTCAGGATTTCGGTCTTGGACAGGGTGGAAACTAAATGGATGCTGGCCGTCATCCCTCAAAACGCCAAGACTAACCGATGAGTAACTCCCATGTGGTGTCCAATCGCTTGGGTACTTGTCGTTGGTGCTTCCATGAAGCACTGGAGAACAGTCTCTTCAAATGCAGCATCCCGTCATGTTCGATATCTTCCAGCATCACCATGATATCCCGCTAACGAGCCTGTTTCGCCAAGTCGCCAGTGTACTGCTGTAAACGATGGCGGGTGTGGGTGGCGTCTTGCTGGGTACCATTCATCATACAACCGTCGAGCTACATGCGCATTACCTTCGACTAGTCCATAAACAAAAACCATTTCTCATTGTTCTTCAAATGAATACTGTACCGATAATCTAACTGTATGACTATATCGCAAGTGACGTGTGTGTGCTTCGAAGAGAAGCTTACATGTGAATGCCTCTGACGTGAAGTGGAGACAAACAGTAAGACCTATTCGACACATGTGTGTATCACGTTGGCGAGGGACGTTTGCATGTGTGAACTGACAACCATAGCGCTGCCTGTCAACTGCTGACGAACGACAACACAGCAATTCCACGGCCAATCGGAGCGCGTGGCGCCAAGTTTCCATAGCTTAAAAATGGTACGTTGTCGACCTACACAACGTTAGTAATTTTGGTTCCTACTGGCATCAGCTATCCAGGGTAAAAATATCTTTGAGTCACTAACTATTGCCACCCAGAATAACTCCTTAACTCCTAAAGTATGATAGTAGTTGACAAGTTTGTGGGACAAATGTTGCATGGGACAACGGGGACAATAACATGACGTTGATTTTTTGTTGCTAGATGGGGTCGCTTCAGAGATATGGAGGTCAACTTTGTTTTTTTTTTTTTAAGGGATGCTATAGTTTGATACTTATTTTCTGATAACGGCTATCGAGACGAATCCAATGATATGTAAAAGTAAGGTCTTTGAATGTCAACGACAGTCAAAATGTGGCATGAACGTCCATTTACAAAAGGTGTTCGAGGTGATGACCATTGGATCAATGCTGTGCTGCAATCTTCTTATCATGGATTGAGTGGTATTCCTTACAACTTCGGAACTTGCTCTGACAATTCTCTCTCGTACATCGTGCAAACAGTAAATATTCGCCGAATATGGCGATCCGTCTAATGTGCCATTGACATGTAAACACCATTCGACGATTTCGCAATACAGCACTAATAGGAACGGTAAGACTAGTATCGTCGAATCAAGCGAATGTGAATGATGTATTCCTTCGAAGCACAAGTCGATATGCATCTCATTTACGAAGGATGCCAACGAAATTCAGTGAGAGCTTGAGACTTACACACTGAAAGATATCGTCAACGTACTCACTCTAAATATCGTACATGTAGATATGTGTATGATGAATTGAGAGTAATTGGATGTTTAACGCATCGGAAATATATCCGGCAAAGGAAAGTTACTAACGAAGAAACGGAAATTCGTACTCTTGCCACTGTGGCTCGCGATCCTTGTGGTTCAAAAATGGCTCTGAGCACTATGGGACTCAACTGCTGAGGTCATTAGTCCCCTAGAACTTAGAACTAGTTAAACCTAACTAACCTAAGGACATCACACACATCCATGCCCGAGGCAGGATTCGAACCTGCGACCGTAGCGGTCGCGCGGTTCCAGACTGCAGCGCCTCGAACCGCGCGGCCACTTCGGCCGGTGATCCTTGTGGTGGTTCGCGTCAAGTCGCAAAGGAATCTGGTATGAGCCAGAGTAGTGTTGTTCGTGTTCTGCATCGCCATGAATAACATCCTTACCAAATCAGTCTCCACCAAGAATTAACTGGTACGGTTTGTATGCGCCGCATTGAATTCTGCCAATGGGCTCAACTTCTTATTCAGACGGATAACACATTTATTAATTTCATTTTATTTACTGACGAGGCTACATTCACGAACCATGGAAATGTTAATTTGCATAACATGTATTGCTGGGCAACTGAAAATCCATCTTGGCTGCGGCAAGTTGCACACAAAAACCGTGGTCGGTTAATGTATGTTGTGGGATTCTGTAGGACAGAATTATCGGCCTCTGTTTCATCGAAGGAAATGTTAGTGGTAGGAAGTACACCACATTCCTGCAAGAAATATTAGGTCTGTTATTGGAAGAAATACCTTTAGTAACAAGGAACAGAATGTGGTATCAACACGATGGGAGGCCGACACATTTTTCACTGATGGCTAGAAATGAGTTGCAGAGAGAATTCCCAAATCGTTGAATTGGACTCTGAGGAGATGTGTCGTGGCCGGCTTGTTCACCAGACTTGACGCCTCTGGATTTTTTCTTATGGGGATTCGTAAAAGAAATTGTTTATAAAGACATTCCAACTATACCTGAAGACGTGCCAGAGAGAATTGTCAGAGCTTGTACTTCGATAAGTGCCGATGTGATAAGGAATACCACTAAATCCATGATAAGAAGATTGCAGCACTGCGTTGATACCAAAGGTCATCACTTCGAACACAGTCTGTAAATGTACGTCCATGCCACTTTTGTGACCTTCGTTGGCCTTCAGAGACCTTATTGTTACACAACACTAGATTCGTCTCGACAGCCGCTTTCAGAAAAAAAGTACGAAACTATAACATCCCATTTTAAAAACAGTTGATTGACGGAGGGCATCGAAAAAGTGCAAAGAGGGCCAGCTCGTTCCGTGTTATCGCGCAATAGGGGTGAGAGTGTCACTGATATGATACGCGAGTTGGGGTGGCAGTCACTGAAACAAAGGCAGTTTTCTTTGCGGCGAGATCTATTTACCAAATTTCAATCACCAACTTCCTCTTCTGAATGCGAACATGTTTTCTTGACACTCACCTACGTAGGGAGAAATGATCATCATAATAAAATAAATGCCGGCCGAAGTGGCCGTGCGGTTAAAGGCGCTGCAGTCTGGAACCGCAAGACCGCTACGGTCGCAGGTTCGAATCCTGCCTCGGGCATAGATGTTTGTGATGTCCTTAGGTTAGTTAGGTTTAACTAGTTCTAAGTTCTAGGGGACTAATGACCTCAGCAGTTGAGTCCCATAGTGCTCAGAACCATTTGAACCATTTTTGAATAAAATAAATCAGAGTTTGAACGGAAAAATTTAGGTGTTCCTTTTTCCCCACGCGCCATTCGAGAGTGGAATCGTAGAAAAGTAGTATGAAAATGGTTACATGAATCCTCTGCCAGGCACTTAAGTGTGAACTGCAGAGTAACCATGTAGATGTAGATGTAGGTATCTCTGAAGCGGCCACACCTAGCAACAAAACACCAACGTCATAATATGGCTCCCGTTGCCCCATGCAACTTTTGTCCCACACACGTTCCACCTCCTATCATACTTTCGGAGTTATTCTTGATGCTTGATGGCACTAGTTAGCCATTCACTATATATATATATATATATATATATATATATATATATATATATATATATATATATATATATTGTTATCATTAACATTAATGAACATATTATATTTTTATCCTACAATTTTTTACAGGGTAATAGTTTTTAAATAGATTCGTCTAAGTAACAGAAGGAGTTGACTAGACGAAGTGATTCTAGGTTAAATTTAGGACTTGCTTCGCTAGCCGTTGGCCATTTTGTGTTACTGGGCAAATAAGAGTTTTTTGCTGCATGTTGAATTCCTTTCTGAGCAACTAACAGCTTTAATAATGGGTAATAAAAGTCATTTTTCCCTCTGGTGTCCTAGGTGTGGATACCACTGTTGTTCCCACATTCTAATAGATTGTTTATGATGAACTTAACTAGAGGATACGTGTATTGAAGTGGGGAAGTTAAATTACCTAACTACACTCCTGGAAATTGAAATAAGAACACCGTGAATTCATTGTCCCAGGAAGGGGAAACTTTATTGACACATTCCTGGGATCAGATACATCACATGATCACACTGACAGAACCACAGGCACATAGACACAGGCAACAGAGCATGCACAATGTCGGCACTAGTACAGTGTATATCCACCTTTCGCAGCAATGCAGGCTGCTATTCTCCCATGGAGACGATCGTAGAGATGTTGGATGTAGTCCTGTGGAACGGCTTGCCATGCCATTTCCACCTGGCGCCTCAGTTGGACCAGCGTTCGTCCTGGACGTGCAGACCGCGTGGGACGACGCTTCATCCAGTCCCAAACATGCTCAATGGGGGACAGATCCGGAGATCTTGCTGGCCAGGGCAGTTCACTTACACATTCTAGAGCACGTTGTGTGGCACGGGATACATGCGGACGTGCATTGTCCTGCTGGAACACAAAGTTCCCTTGCCGGTCTAGGAATGGTAGAACGATGGGTTCGATGACGGTTTGGATGTACCGTGCACTATTCAGTGTCCCCTCGACGATCACCAGTGGTGTACGGCCAGTGTAGGAGATCGCTCCCCACACCATGATGCCGGGTGTTGGCCCTGTGTGCCTCGGTCGTATGCAGTCCTGATTGTGGCGCTCACCTGCACGGCGCCAAACACGCATACGACCATCATTGGCACCAAGGCAGAAGCGACTCTCATCGCTGAAGACGACACGTCTCCATTCGTCCCTCCATTCACGCCTGTCGCGACACCACTGGAGGCGGGCTGCACGATGTTGGGGCGTGAGCGGAAGACGGCCTAACGGTGTGCGGGACCGTAGCCCAGCTTCATGGAGACGGTTGCGAATGGTCCTCGCCGATACCCCAGGAGCAACAGTGTCCCTAATTTGCTGGGAAGTGGCGGTGCGGTCCCCTACGGCACTGCGTAGGATCCTACGGTCTTGGCGTGCATCCGTGCGTCGCTGCGGTCCGGTCGCAGGTCGACGGGCACGTGCACCTTCCGCCGACCACTGGCGACAACATCGATGTACTGTGGAGACCTCACGCCCCACGTGTTGAGCAATTCGGCGGTACGTCCACCCGGCCTCCCGCATGCCCACTATACGCCCTCGCTCAAAGTCCGTCAACTGCACATACGGTTCACGTCCACGCTGTCGCGGCATGCTACCAGTGTTAAAGACTGCGATGGAGCTCCGTATGCCACGGCAAACTGGCTGACACTGACGGCGGCGGTGCACAAATGCTGCGCAGCTAGCGCCATTCGACGGCCAACACCGCGGTTCCTGGTGTGTCCGCTGTGCCGTGCGTGTGATCATTGCTTGTACAGCCCTCTCGCAGTGTCCGGAGCAAGTATGGTGGGTCTGACACACCGGTGTCAATGTGTTCTTTTTTCCATTTCCAGGAATGTATTTTAAGAGGTACTTATATGAGATCTGCAGGTGAACACCACATACTGTTCTTACTGATCCCTTAGTGCAATGAGTACTTCCTGAGTCATAGTTACCCCAGAAAATTATTCCATAGCACATTATTGAGCGGGAATATGCAAAATGTGTCTGTAGGCATATTCGTTTGTTTCCAAGACCAGCAATTATACAGAGAGCAAAAGTAACTGGACTTAATTGGTTTAGAAGTTCACCAATATGCTTCTCCCAGCTCAAGTTTTCGTCAGTATATACACTCACAAATATTTCTTCCAGCTCAAGTTTTCATCAGTATATACACCCCAAATATGGAGTATTACACACCATTTAGTGACCCCTGTTCATGTACCACATTAATTATTGATATAACTCTCTTTGTTGTACAGTGTGTTTCCTCAAAATCTAGGGAGATTCCGTTTTCAGAGAATCACTTAATAATTCGGTGAAAAACATTATTAAGAATCTCTTCTATTGCTTTCTCTCTAATTAAATTTATTATAAACATAGTATCTTCTGCAAAAAGTACCGATTCTGCTTGTTGAATGTTGAGTGGGAGAACAATAATATATGTGACGTCCATATATTAGGAATAGGACTGGGAACAAAACTAAACCCTGTGGAACCTCCTTCGTGATTCTCCCCAGTCATTGTTTAGGTCAGACTTAACAGAGGGCACACACGACAAGAACTGGTTATGCATCTTCCCTGCTTCACATAATTGATTAGCTCCCAAGTTGACACCTATCTGACAAATGTGAATATAAGCAGAGGCATTGCTCCAGTCAGTGGAGAGTACCTCAAGACATATACATAACGGATGTCCAACATGTGGCAAGCAGAAGGGTCTGTAGTATATTATAAATGATGAGTAGTGCTATTTTAGGAGAGTGATCTTTAACAGCCAGTTCTAAGCATTGGAACTTGTAAGAGTGGTACATCGACCCTTTATACTGTGTGAATATTTGCAGTATCTCTTATATTTGTAAACATGCTTGACGCACCAGCTAAATGAACTTAACCATTGGAGGAGTCGCCAAAGGTGTACGGAGGGTGGGATTACAAATGTGAATGGGATCATGGGAGGAGTCGAAAAAATTTGTGGAAGGTCGTTTTATATTTTATTCTTCTCTCCACTCAAAGGGCGGGGGGCTAAGGCTGTAGGTTAATGAATTGAATTCTGGGAGATGTTGATAACACGTACGCAAATGTGGTGGTGGAACTTATGACTGTTAAATGAAATAAGAGCGATAATGATTTTGATCTATTGCTATAAAGTGAATATTAAACAGTGACAAAACGCTGCCACATTTGCAATATAAAATCGTAGCCAAATAAACAATTGAATGGGAACCTGTGGTAACTTTAATATTCTTGGCATTTCTGACTGGGATCAAGGGAAAAGCTGATAATCCCGCAATAAATTTAGTTATAATCACGGAATGCCTAGTGACTGTCGTAAGGTTAATAGAAGTGACTAATATTGCGGAGAGGATAAGTGTCACAATTTTTGACGAAGCTGAAAGTAAATTGTTTATTACTAACAAAATGCAAATCTTCAGAGTGAAATAATCAGAATACGAAAAATTTTATTTCCCCACTCATCACCTCAGGCCTGCACCACGATCTCATTTTAGTATTTTAGGTGACGGTTTAGGTGGCTGTAGACTCGATCATCGTTGGTACCAACAACAGTCGTCAGTAGCTAAGTCCAAATTAGTTCAAAAGTTTTCCAGGAGCCCAGTGCATTGGCTCAGGAGGCTTTGCGGCAGCTCTCTGCACCGAAGTCGGATGGCGCAGGCTCCGTATCCTGAAGAAGTGATTTCTAATCGAGTATGAAGTAAGAGGAAACCTCGCATTGTCGCATTTTCCATCTGACTGGCTCGGCTCCGAATCTTCTGAGTGCCAGCCAGTCAAACTGCTCATTACAAAAACTCGCGTCTTTCTTCTGACTGGTTAGCCAATCGCTTGTGTTCCGCGATAGCCTTCCGAAAAAACATTCGACACTCTCTCACTCTTTATTCGGCCTACGAATTGCTCTGTCTCATCACCAACCGGTGTCTCTTCTTAAATTACAGTTCGTTTATATTAGAAAATAGTAGCAAGTTTCATGTAAGTTTCTTTTTATTATTTTTCTGCAAAGTCACAGCAGTCAGTGGTTTTCCAGAATTTCAAAGGCCCATGATCAAGCGTCTATTATCCATCAGTGAAATGTTTAATGCTAGTTTTCTGTGCTTTTCTGGGGAAACGGCCAACTTTCGCCATCTCACGTACAAAGGTGCGTTCCAGGTAAGAAGGGGAGTTTTCTCTCTATTTCCTGGTCGTAAAACGTTTTTGCCTAGCATTTCACTATGGGAGATTGATTCTCCCTACGTTTCTATACAATAGCCCGACCTCCTGTAGTGTCTGTGCATAGCAAAGGCTCTTGTCTGTTGGCTAGTGGCTCTTTGGACCAAACTCAGTGGCCTTTGCAAGAATTTGTCCCTGACAATCACTGGTGCTGTGGTATATAACTTTCATTGGGGTAAATGAAGTATTCCAATTAAATGGGAGTTTCATTACAGACCTGCATAAGTGGTGAGGTTTCCGAAAAACTGTTCCATCATATAACCATTGTTTTGTTTTGAAATTTATGCAAAGGCAGTTGTACTCAAATCTTGTTAAAGCACAAGTGCATTCAAGAAATTTTGCCCCTATGTGGCACTGGGAATTTGGGTTCAATCGAGTCACTGTTGTAGATGTGGATTGTGCCAAGGTAACACGATTCATATTTTATTATATCTTCCCTACATAATCTAGCAAACCATTACTTATTCATTTATTAAATTACTAGAATACTGAATTTTTACTTTGCATCATTTCTCCTCCTTACTCATTCATGCATTATCAAAAGCCGGCCGCTGGTGGCCGAGCGGTTCTAGGCGCTTCAGTCGGGAACCGCGCGACCGCTACGGTCGCAGGTTCGAATCCTGCCTCAGGCATGGATGTGTGTGATGTCCTTAGCTTAGTTAGGTTTAAGTAGTTCTAAGTTCTAGGGGACTGATGACCTCAGATGTTAAGTCCCATAGTGCTCAGAGCCATTATCAAAATTTACCTTACAGTTAGTTCTTAATCACTCCTCAATCGCATCAAAAACTTCATAAATCATTTAAATTTACTATCCCTTCACTCATACATCCGTGGTATGAAACATGCTCATTCATACTATCTTTATAAACAGTGATTAACTTCTATGTATACTCCAAACCATTAGTATTTACTCCATTCACACACTCACAAAAGAACTGTAATACGTAATATCGAAACACCCTCTTAAGACTTTGCACAAAACGCAAAAAAAAAAACATTTAAATAACGCAAGACAAGATTTTCAGCACAAAATACATGAATATTCAGCAAAAAACATCATAATATAAAGTACAAGATAGTGAAGCATACCAGACCCGTGGGAAAGACTGACTGAAAAACTGGATACCAGCTGCCTCATTCTACCTTCCACAACCCTTTAAAAATTTTCCAAAAAAGTTTGGTATGCGAACATATTAACGCTCTTTTTAACATGCATCTCACCTCTCTCTCTCACACACACAAACTCGCCTAACTGTAGGTCGCTGACACCCACTGGTCCATCGCTATAAGTCCCTCATACCGATCTACTTCCACTTATCCCACTTTCCCACTCTCATTCACTCATTCAGCCCAACTCATTGTCCTTATCTATGTCTCTCTAACTTTCACTGTCTTCTTCGTTTTGTCCTACTAATACTTTCTACTCTCACAGTCAGTCTCCCTCTTGCTCTCCTAATGTTATTATCTAATTCATTCCTTCACACTATTGCTGTGTCTCCTCACTACCACTACCTCTCTCTTCCTCATTGTCATTGTCACAGACTCTATCTCTCATTATCACTTGCTCCAATCCACTTCCCCTTTCTCCATCTCTTTAGTCCCCTACCATTGTCACTGTCTCCCTCGCTCTTTTTCTGGCACTGTTCTGTTATTGTCAACTATATTCCACTGCCACTGTGACTCTTTCTCTCACACTGCCATAATCTCCTTCGCACTTTCTGTATCATAACCAATATCTACTATCTTCTAATATTTATTACTTTTTCGTCTTTTTCTTACTTCCACTGTCTCCTTTTCTCTCGGCATAAAAACGCGCAAATATGTATGCATGCCAAATTTGTTGGGAAAATTTATGAAAGTACTGAAGAAGGTAGAATGAGGAGCTGGTACCTCACTTTTGGGTCAGAATCTTTTAAATAGGAGCACATTCGCCTTTTTTGTGCTCCGATAGGATCATTTCTCCGCTAGATCTCTTCTCTTCCTTACCACAGTACGTCATGTCACTCATATGAAATGATCTTTATGCGTCAGTAAAAGTCTGATAGTTTACTTATGTGAAACAACGCAAAACCAATTTTATACCTCAGACCGTATTTTAGGAGCATAAAAATTTTGCATGAGCTTCAGTACTACTTCTGATGATAACGGAGACACTCCACAGCATCTTTCTCGGTGCTACTTTACTTTATAAACTACATTTTTGCGTCACACCTGATTTTACGTGCGTGTTTTACGTGTACAAGTAACTTTGAACTTCTGTATCTCGGAAGTGGATAAAGACATCGAGAAAATCTGCAAAGTTTTTCAAGATCTGGATCTTAGGAATGCATCGTAAAAATTTCAGCCGCTTGATACGTAGAACTGTCTTGGAATCCGCGGCTCTGTTTTGGTATCAAAGAACGATAATTTAGCCTTTTGTGGGGTCCTCTAAATAACCGCCCGTGAACTAATGTTTCCCCTATAAATCCGTTAACACCCAACGTAGGAAACATCAACTGCAAAAAGAACCGTACAATTTTCTCCGTTTGTCCATGCAGGAGGTACTGTGTAATATTGTAGGATAGTGACACTAAGACGATCCTGTTGTTAGGTATACAAATAGTCCCTAGCTCAACAGCTATCTAAAACCCTTGAACCCACATTCTTATCATCAAAGAACCCGAGGTACGACCCCTGGAATAATCTAAAATACATCTACATGGATACTCAGCGTATCACACTCAGGTGCCTGGTAGAGGGTAAAACGAACCACCTTCACAATAAGTCTCTATTACTCCACCCTTGAGCAGAGCGCGCTAGTTCTGATTTCCCTTATTTTATGATGATGACTATCGTTTCTCCCTAGACAGGTCGGCGTCGACAAAATATTAACGCATTCAGAGGAGAAAGTTGGTGATTGAAATTCCGTGAGAAGATTCCGCCGCAACGAAAAACGCCTTTGTTTTAATGATGTACAACCAGTGACACTCTCTCCCCTGTATCACGATAATACAAAACGTGCTGTCCTTCTTTAAACTTTCTCGATGTACTCCGTCGATCCTATCCGGTAAGGATCCCACACCGCTCAGCAGTATTCTAAAAGAGGACGGACAAGCGCAGTATAATCAGTCTCTTTAGCAGATCTGTTACATTTTCAAGGTGTACTACAAATAAAACGCAGTCTTTCGTTTGCCTTCCCCACAACATTTTCTATGTGTTCTTTCCAGTTTAAATTGTTCGTAATTGTAATTCCTAGGTATTTAGTTGAATTTATGGTCTTTAGATTCAACTGATTTATCGTGTAACTGAAGTTCACGAATTCCTTTTAGCACTCATGTGGATGACCTCACACTTCTCTAGATGGTTTACGTAGATAAGGAACAGCAGAGACCCTATAAGGCTACCTTGTGGAATGCCAGAAAACCCTTCCGTTTTACGCCATGACTTTCCGTCAGTTACTACGAACTGTGACCCCTTTGACAGGAAATCACGAATCCAGTCACATAACTGAGACGATATTCACATAAGAACGCAATTTGACTACAAGGCCTTTGTGTGGTACAGTGCCAAAATCCTTTTGGTAATCTTGAAATACGCTATCAGTCTGAAATCCCTTGTCAATAGTACTCAACACTTCATGTGTGTAAAGAGCTAGTTGTATTTCACAAGAACGATTTTTTAAAAAATCCGTGCCGGCCGCTGTGCCCCAGCAGTTCTAGGAGCCTCAGTCTACTGTCGCAGGTTCGAATCCTGCCTCGGGCATGGATGTGTGTAATGACCTCAGGTTGGTTAGGTTTAAGTAGTTTTAAGTTCTATGGGACTTATGACCTCAGATGTTGAGTCCCATACTACTCAGAGCCATTTGAACCATTTAAAAAATTCGTGTTGCCTGTGAGTCAACGAGCCTGTGAGTCTTCGAGGTAATTCATAATGTTCGAACACAATATATGTTTCAATCTCCTGCTGCATATGGGCCTGTGGTCTAGTGCATCACTCCTACTACCTTTCTGGAATATTGGTGTGACCTTTCCAGTCTTTGGGTACGAATGTATCGTCGAGCGAGCGGTTGTATGTGATTGTTAAGTATGGAGCTATTGCATCAGCATACTCTGCGTATCACATCTAACTGGTATTCAGTCTGGACCAAAAGACTTGCTTTATTAAGTGTTTTAAGTTGCTTCACTACTCCGAGGATATCTACTTCTACGTTACTCATGTTGGTAGCTGTTTTTGTTTCGAATTCTGGAATATTTACGTCTTCTTTGGCGAAGGAATTTCGGAAGGCTATGTTCAGTAACTCTGCTTTGGCAGCACTGTCTCCGATAGTATCTCCATCGCTATCGCGCAGAGAAGGAATTGATTGTGTCTTGCCGCAAGTATACTTCACACAGGGCCAGAATCTCTTTGGATTTTCTGCTAGGCTTCGAGACAAAGTTTCGATGTGGAAACTATTGTAAGCATCTCGCATTGAAGTCCATGCTAAATTTCGAGTTTCTGTAAGAGATCGTCAATCTTGGACATTGCATGGGCTCTTAATTATTTAATGAAAATATAGTAGTATTATTTTAGTAGCTGTGTGTCCGGTTACGAACTCTCGTAACCGGTTGGCCCTGAGTAGTATTAGTACGCAATCTGACTGCATAAAATAACAATAAACAATGAAAGGAAATTTCCGTTAACACAATTGATTAATTAAGTCCCCAGCAACTATCAGAGCTACGAAACAACAAAGCACAAGTGTAACTGTTCTGTGTGTGGAAGTGTGATTCAACGTACACGTATCTGGCACGGTTCTTCCTCAATACGAGATATTATAAACACCATTTACAATGAACTAATTGAAAAACCAGAAATACTATAACTGCACATAGAAACCAGAATTACGAGTCTAATACGTGAAGACGAGCCAGATGCATTGTTTACTGAACCTGTGACCAATAGGCATTGTTATTTAGGAAATTTTAAATAAAAAAATTTTTGTTACCTCCATATACACTCCTGGAAATTGAAATAAGAACACCGTGAATTCATTGTCCCAGGAAGGGGAAACTTTATTGACACATTCCTGGGGTCAGATACATCACATGATCACACTGACAGAACCACAGGCACATAGACACAGGCAACAGAGCATGCACAATGTCGGCACTAGTACAGTGTATACCCACCTTTCGCAGCACTGCAGGCTGCTATTCTCCCATGGAGACGATCGTAGAGATGCTGGATGTAGTCCTGTGGAACGGCTTGCCATGCCATTTCCACCTGGCGCCTCAGTTGGACCAGCGTTCGTGCTGGACGTGCAGACCGCGTGAGACGACGCTTCATCCAGTCCCAAACATGCTCAATGGGGGACAGATCCGGAGATCTTGCTGGCCAGGGTAGTTGACGTACACCTTCTAGAGCACGTTGGGTGGCACGGGATACATGCGGACGTGCATTGTCCTGTTGGAACAGCAAGTTCCCTTGCCGGTCTAGGAATGGTAGAACGATGGGTTCGATGACGGTTTGGATGTACCGTGCACTATTCAGTGTCCCCTCGACGATCACCAGTGGTGTACGGCCAGTGTAGGAGATCGCTCCCCACACCATGATGCCGGGTGTTGGCCCTGTGTGCCTCGGTCGTATGCAGTCCTGATTGTGGCACTCACCTGCACGGCGCCAAACACGCATACGACCATCATTGGCACCAAGGCAGAAGCGACTCTCATCGCTGAAGACGACACGTCTCCATTCGTCCCTCCATTCACGCCTGTCGCGACACCACTGGAGGCGGGCTGCACGATGTTGGGGCGTGAGCGGAAGACGGCCTAACGGTGTGCGGGACCGTAGCCCAGCTTCATGGAGACGGTTGAGAATGGTCCTCGCCGATACCCCAGGAACAACAGTGTCCCTAATTTGCTGGGAAGTGGCGGTGCGGTCCCCTACGGCACTGCGTAGGATCCTACGGTCTTGGCGTGCATCCGTGCGTCGCTGCGGTCCGGTCCCAGGTCGACGGGCACGTGCACCTTCCGGCGACCACTGGCGACAACATCGATGTACTGTGGAGACCTCACGCCCCACGTGTTGAGCAATTCGGCGGTACGTCCACCCGGCCTCCCGCATGCCCACTATTCGCCCTCGCTCAAAGTCCGTCAACTGCACATACGGTTCACGTCCACGCTGTCGCGGCATGCTACCAGTGTTAAAGACTGCGATGGAGCTCCGTATGCCACGGCAAACTGGCTGACACTGACGGCGGCGGTGCACAAATGCTGCGCAGCTAGCGCCATTCGACGGCCAACACCGCGGTTCCTGGTGTGTCCGCTGTGCCGTACGTGTGATCATTGCTTGTACAGCCCTCTGGCAGTGTCCGGAGCAAGTATGGCGGGTCTGACACACTGGTGTCAATGTGTTCTTTTTTCCATTTCCAGGAGTGTATATTGACGAAAAATACACTGTGATCATTGCAACATCTTCCATCTATACATTACACCAACCGAACAGCATCTACTCTCTCGCCCAGCAAAACAATAACTGCACACGACATGCTCTCAACTAGTACTGCTCTCGACATCCTCTCAACCAGTACTGCTCTCGACATCCTCTCAACAAGCACTGCCCACGGCAACCTCTGAACTGCCACTGCCCTCGACATTCTCTGAACTACTACTGCGCCAGTGTAGGCGGCGGAATAATATTCTTTGGCGCAATCTCTGGCGCTGTGACTCAGTGTAGCCACCTATCATATGCCCCTCCTCCACGGGCTAGAATTTGATGGTATTTTTGCCAGCATTGGTGGTGAAAATACCACAAAATTTGTCCAAAAAAACAACAGACAAAAATAAAAGATGATATTAATAAGTAAATATCACGTAACTAAATCAATTTTGGCTTTGCACTGACCCTTCAATAACCTAATATATAAAATACAGTAAGGAATACAAATGCTTGGATACGTGTGATTTTACATAATAGGTTACACAAGTATTATTCAATCAATGGCACCAGCAATGACGAATAGGTGCAGGTAAGAGTCACAAACATTTCATAAACAGTAAATACACGAAAAATCTGATTATACAAATATTCACATAAAATCTTTTCAATAGTTCAATAAACAGGTAGCACTCCTCAGAGTAGTTGACAGTTCCAACAGTAGCACCCAGCAATGGCGAGCAGACGCAAATAGAAGTCTCATAACATTTCATCAGCAGTATTTAAACAGTTCCAACAGTGGCACCCAGCAACGGCGAGCAGGCGCGGACACCAACAAGTGACATCATTTCAGTAGAAGCAGTTCCATCAGTGGCACCCAGCAATGTTGAACAGGTGCAGACACCAACAAGTGACATCATTTCAGTAGAAGCAGTTCCATCAGTGGCACCCATCAATGTTGAACAAGTGCAGGTAACAGTCCATAATATTCACTATCACTAAATAGACAGTTCATCAGAGTTCATAAGCAGAAATTAAACATTTCTAAGTGGCACCCACCAATATTAATACGTGGAAGCACGAGCAACAGTTTGAATGCACACACAATTGCATTTACAAAATTATCATCAATGTTCTTACACTAAACATACTAATTATAATAAACACACAAATGATATCAGATAATTGTCATATTAACTATTACAAATATACAAATATCAGTAAACCTATCACATTTATGGGTGTCATTGCAAGCCACAACAAACAAGTAAAATAATATTTAGGAGACAGGTCAGTACCAATTATTTGGAATTAGGAAAGGAAAACGCACAAAACACACTCACTCATCTTTCATCCACATATTAAGTACTACTGTGTAATTGAATAGTGTAAACTGTGTAAATGCAATTCTGTCAAAATTTGATGTTCAACATGTGTATCAAGTAGTAGTGGCAACAGTGTATAACAGTCAATAATAGTTAGTCAACGTCATAGTCATCATGTCAAGAACAATGTTTGCCAAGCCAAATCAAAATGTACGGTTGCTGACAACTGTCAGTGCGCCAAGATATCCAAATACTTCCTCTCTCGAAAAAAAATTATGTACTGCTTATTGATTTAACAAAGTGTGTGTGTAGACAATCTTCCTTCCACTTGAGTGTTCTAGTCTGCCATCTTCATCGTCCTTGTTCCATATAAACCAATAAAAAATTATGCTCCTCATTTTCTTTACCTCTTATCCACCAAAACTCCAATAATCATCAGCATCACATAATCTTAATACTTCAATAATACATCTTACGTCGATACATATATACCTTATCATCAATATCATTTACCTTACCTCTTCTCTACCAAAACTCCAATAATCATCAACTTCACACAATCTCAATACCTCAATAATACCTCTTCAATACGTCGATACATATAAACCTTATCACCAATATCATTTCACTTCCGTAACAACTCTTTCCTCCAGTCAGTCTCCTCGAACAAGTACATATAAAATCCTAGTGCAAACTTCAGTTCATCATCCCATACAATCCGAAGACACAATGTCCACACACAACCTCTGTGTAATCCACCTGAGCCAAATCTTTACTCATTACGAATTATAAAATACATTTTGGTTATCTTGTCCATCATTAAATAAAAGAAATGCATACATGACCTCTAACAGCTTTTAGTTTGAATAACTTTCAGTAAGTAAGTACGAGTACGGAGTGTGAATGATTGTAATATTTCACAGTGTGTACACCACTTCAAGAATCATGGCAAAACATTATTTGTTGCTAAGAGGTCAAGTGTGATTTCACAACCGTTTATTATTCGCGTGGGCTCATGAACTAAGTCCTCGAAATAATTTTCAGAGAATGCGCTAAGATGTTTATGCGTATCTCTGAATTTAAACATGTATTTTCGCTAACTTATCGAGAGTAAATCAAAGCCGCCACCAACTATAACTGTATGCGTCGGGTACGTGCTTGAAACTAAACTCAAGTTTGAACATTTCAGCATTTGTATCATCTGAGCTGGGAGGTTGGTAAAAGGATTCAATTCTTATTTTATTCCCGTTGCCTAGAATGACCTCTGCCCATACTAGCTCACAGAAACTATTTGCTTCAGTTTCGCTACAAGATAATCTACTTCTAACAGAAACAAAGCCGCCATCGCTAACTGTGTTTAGACTATCGTTTCGGAACACCGTTAGGTTCTTCGCAAAACTTTTTGCTGAACTTATCTCCGACTTTATCCAAGCTTTCAGTGCCTATAACAATTTGAGCATCAGTGCTTTCTATTTGTGCTTGGAGCTCTGGTACTTTCCTAACACAGCTACTACAATTTACAACTGTTATACCGATGGTTCCTGATCTACGTTGTTCCTATTTTCGACCTTGACCAGTGTAGCCGCCTTCTGCACGTAGTGGGCTTCTGACCTATTCAGCGGAACCCGATCCCCAACCACTCTATGGCGCAAGTAGAGGAATCTGCAGCCTACACGGCCACAGAATCAACCCTCCACTCGGCTGTGTACCAACAGTCCGCTATCGGTCCTGTCGACTATGCTGCAAATGGTGAGCTCTGTTTTCATCTCACGAGCAAGACTGCCAGCCTTTATCACTTCTGTTAGCCGCTTGAAACCAGAGAGAATCTCTTCCGATCCAAAGTGACACACATCACACTTGTCGACGTGAGCCACCACCTGTAATTGGCTGCACCGTGTGCTCTTCATGGCATCTGGAAGGACCCTTTCTACGTCTGGAAGGGCTCCACCTGCTACGCACATATAGTGCACGGTGGCTTTCTTCCCCTCCTTGGCGGCCGTATCCTTTAAAGGGCCCCATAACGCGCCTAACGTTGGAGCTCCGTACTACCAATAATCCAACCCTCTGTGATTGCCCGGAACTTGCAGCCTGAGAGGTTCCCTCTGCAACAGAACAAGCGACAGCATCTGGCTGAGGGACAGTGTCAGTCACAGACAGCACCTAACAGACTAACCGGGGAGGCCCTACGTGCTCCCCCCTGAGAAGTTTTTCCCCTCCTGCCACGCCTAGAGGCTATAACAATATTTGTTTATGGTTCATTTAATTTTTTATAAGTTTTTTTCTTTATAATTTTCGCATATTGATACTATATTTTCTGTATAAGTAAAGTAAAGTGTGCTATACGGGAGATGGCTCTTAGCACTATGGGACTTAACATCTGTGGTCATCAGTCCCCTAGAACTTAGAACTACTTAAACCTAACCAACCTAAGGACATCACACACATCCATGCCCGAGGCGGGATTCGAACCTGCGACCGTAGCGGTCACACCGGCCGGCTATACGGGAGATTGAAGTTCTTTGCATTGTATGTGAGTAATGTACGTAAAAAATTATGTAAATTGTTTATTACGTTAAATAATTTCCTGATGACCTTTCGTATTTAAAAATATTTTGAGTGTAAATTGTTCATGTTGATGTAAATTTGACGATATAAGAAATGGTCTGGCTTAGCAACAATATAAGAAATACGTGTTATGTAAAAGCCAGTGCGCTTTTGTTTAAAACGAAAGTGGCTCTGGGGAGTGGAAAAGGTGGAAAGGGCGAACTGGCGCGCTACCTAGAGCAAGCACAAGAAGTAAGACACATAGTCTGTAGGCAGCAGTGAGTGAGGTAACACTTTTGTGGAGCAGGAGAAGCTTTACCTGCAAACTCGCACAAAATGCCTCGGATGGAGACTGCAAGCGGCTTACGGTATGGCTGCGAGTTGTTGGGCTACTGCAAGTAGAATTAAACGACGCCAAGAAGAGAAATTGAGCCCACACAGCAAGAGACTTGCAGGCTGTACTGTGGGTAGTGTAGCCGCTATAAATGTTCTCCACACTCAAGCCTATAGCCACCACATAAGACTTTTTTGTAGTAAATTTACTTTTGTAGAGCGTGAACTATTAATTTAAACTGTGTTTTAATGATAATTCTTGAACTTCAAAGAAATTGATTCATCCTGTTATTTAACCCTATTCATACACCCTTATAGGGTTCCTTCCTGGTGTTTGATGAATCCGAGTATCCTATTTTACAGAATTATGAAGTGCCGAGTTAATATAAAGGGGCACCATTTCAGTTGTTTTGTGTTTTCTTAACATCTGCAAAGTGTTACAGTAAATGTTCTCGTACGTAAAGTTCCATCAGTGTACCCAAGTTACTAGAATCTGTTAAATCACTATACAGAATTAGTTCAAAGAATAATAGCTTTTGAAAGCAAATTCTAGTAAGAAAGAGGTTTTCTTGAATTGAAATGTTCAGTATAAAAAGTGTGTGCTTTAGTTTCTAAGTATTTTAGTATTTAAGTTGTTCATTATAGAAAAGCTTTTCCATATATCCCCCTGACCAAATTTCTTTAGCTTCCCTGAAGTTATCTCCTGGGCTTTTTCTCTTTAAAAAACGTTTTGTATATGGGTATAGTAGTCAAAAGGAAATTCCAGTGTCTGCACCAATATTGTGTACATGGAGTAATATTTATTGGAAGAACCGAATTAAACAGTAGGAGGAAAGTAGGCGAAAACTCATACTTCTGCTTTTCCAATACTTCACTGTTTCATTGCCTGGATAGGCTGGCAACAATTAGTACATTTTTTAAAGCACTAATGAAATTGTAACTGAATTGTCCTAGTTTCAGTATAATATTATTCATACTGCGTTTCCATTTAACTGCTGGGTAAAGTCTTGGGTAAAGAATTGAATAGTCTTATTTACATATCCCTTAGACACAACACACAGTCAAATCCAGTAAAAAGGTTAACTCTCTTGATTAGCTTTCCCTATTAACAAGATCATCCTTCCATAGTGTACTTAATTTGGAAACTAAACTAAATTTTAGTAAGAGGGTCATACATGACTTTTCGTGTAACAGGACTATTTGTTCTGTTGGGTATAGTATACTTGAGAACATAGAGACAGGTTTTCTGTTATTTAGGTAAAAGCTTACTAAATTACAATAGTGGAGGTAGGGTTATAAGGCGACCTCCCACTCGACCACGGGTGAGTGGTCAACCTCAGTGCAAGCAGTGACTGGGCTAGCCACCGGTGCTGGTCGATAGGAGGACTCAGGCATGCTGGACGTCCGTATGATCAGCACGGCCGGCCCACGAAAGGGATGCCCATCCACTGCAGCTTCAAGCTGTGTAACTGAAGCCATCACAGCCTGGAGCGGAGAGCTAAGTGTCAACAGCTCGACTCGCATCTGCCTACAACAACTGCAGTCCCTATCCATACTATAGATTGTGGAAAACTACGCTACACAGACAAACAAGGATAATCGACACACACTGTGGATCTGTACTGTGGACACGGAGGAAAACACATGAACTGTGTGCAATAAATTACATTAATACGCAGAAGTACAAAAACTGAACTACTAAAGCACTTAGGTGAGTCTAAATAATTCGCTCCTGATTCGGAACTTGAATCCTGTTTTCATACGAGTTGTTTTGGAACATGTTAGTTAGCAAGTCATGAGAACATATACTTATCATAAGATAGAAATTATGTTACAGAATCCGTGGAGGTACAAACATGAAGTGTTTCAAAACAAATCATAATATCAAAATAGCATTTAAAATAATATTTGTGCGAATAATCTTTATCTAAATTGAAAGGTAAGGGGGAGAAAGGAAAAGTACTAGAAGGAACTAATGATATCAGCTGCATCGGGAGTTCGTGCGGAATCAGAGGCGACGAGTCAAATGTGACTCGAACTCGGGACCTCCTGCTTACTAGACAGTTGCGTTAACTACTGCAGCGCCTGGACGCAGTGTTTATCGCAAATGCTCGATATGATATCTTGGCATGATCCTCGGCCACCTCACTTTACCACCTTGTGCCACCTATCTGCAGTCCCCATTTTTGTCCTGCGTTGTTTCAAGGAATGTGGACAGATATATGCTCACACACAGTGATAGTCGGTCAGTTTGTTGGTGTGATGTTTGAGAATCGTATTAAACTTGCCGTAAGAAATATAATCTCACATGGTCGCTATAGCCCTCCGGAAGGGTCAGCAGGCTACTGGAAATTTCTCTCGGCGATGTAAACAGAGGTTTTATCAATGCCACTAAAGTCGCTGTCTCAGTTGTAGCGGCCGATGGAGACAAGAAATGAGCTCAGTTTACACGCTTTGAGCTCGCCAGCGAGTCCTGTGACGTCATCTTCGAACTCGCAGTCTCCATGTGCCCGTAGACTCAACTCGTGACCTTCGCCACTGCTCGCTCGAACCTGAGTCTGTTGTCGGGTACAAGTGGATTCGATCTACTCAGAAAGGAGAGCGAATACACGAGTTCGCAAGTATAACAGAGGTCTCGCGGCATTTCCGCTAAATACGTAACCGGTTTGAAAGAAATTTCCGCAACTATACCCTAAATTACTATTAGTTTGTTTCACACTGCCATTACTTCTTCGTTATAGCTATTCCCAGGTGCAAGTTGAAATTTCACAAAATGTAGAACCTGCCTAAATAACAGAAGCAAGTTACGTACCAATATAACGACAGATCGGTTATCAGTGAACTTTATCCTGTTTATACACGAATTTAAGTAGTTAAAACTTTTCGAACCGTTTTGTAAATTTACGAGGGTCGTTCAGTAAATAACGCCCCACATTTTTTTATAAATCCCTTAATATACATAGACATACGTCCTTGTTGGTGGTTCACATTTGATGTTTCTTCCGTGCTCCGGTGAAGTTGCGAACCGTTCTGGCGGATGGCAGAGGGATAATACGGCATCAAAATGGCGTCTGCATACGACTCATGTTACAATCAGCGTACTATTCCTGAATTATTGTGTCCAGGGAAAGAAACCGTAATGAATATCCATAAACATTTGTGTGCAGCGTATGCCGACGCTGCAGTTGATAGGAGTACAGATGGGCGATGAGTAAAGGAAGTTACAGCCTCAGGAAGTGCAGAAACAGAGCTCCATGATCAGCCACGCTCGGGACGTCTTGTCACAGCCACTGCTCCAGACATGCTAAATCGTGCCGATGCCGTTATTCCTTGCCGACCGGCGCATCACAACTCGACAATTGGCTCTGCAGTTGTCGACAGGCACTGGAAGTCGTCTGCAATGATCGAGACTCTCGGATATTCAGAGAGGTGCTCAGATGGGTTCCACGAATGCTCACAGTGGACCACAAGATTCAAAGAACGGCCTTTTCATCTGAATTGTTGGAGCTTAAAGATTTTGGGAGCGCACTTTGAAGATGACGAGAGTGTCAGTCATGCAGTGAAAACATGGCTACGCATATAGGGCAAGAGCTTTTACAGCAGGGAATATATGCTCTTCCACAACGTTGGCGTACGGCCATAGAACATGATGGAGAGCATGTAGAAAAATAGGTCATGGACAAGACATTTTGGGTATATTGTCATCAAATTCTGAAACTTAACAATAAATATGTTCTGAGGAAGAAATGTGGGGCGTTACTTATTGAACGACCTTCGTATTTTAATATTTAATATCTATTCAGGGAATGTCTAACAATCAGTCGATATATAAACACCTTCGAGGCGTCACTGAGTGTGTAACGGCAGTACCAGAAAACATGACATGAGAATGAAGTATAATCTGTAAATTGCGATTAGTTACTAAATAAATTTCAGAAATGAATAATAAGCTACACAGCCCGCTGTTAGGCCTTAAATGCAAGTTGCCATGTCCAAATGAACACAGAAATAGCGCACTATTTTGTCGCAGAGATGTAACTGTGACGTTGCTCTGTGCCTAATTTTAGTTTGAAGCAGCACATACACTGTAGGAAAAAAATCGCAACACGAAAAAATAATTAATGTAGAGTAACGAGATTTCGGGAAAACATTTAGTGATGACCGTTGCAAGATCACAGGTAAATGTAAGAACAAGGTAAGCCATTGCAAATGTGAAATGCTGGTACATGAATAACCGGCGTAGCCGCCAGAAAGTTGAATCCAAACATGTAAACGTGCTTGCATTAGAGGTGACCGATATCAGTTTGTAGGATATATACTATATCCGACGTTAAAATAGGGTTCCGAACAAATAACACGCTAAAATTGAAGCTGCGGCACAAAATATGTAATAGTAGGAAAAAATTTCAGGATTCAGGTGTATAAAAGATCAAATGTGATGACTGCTGTAAACAATGCATTGGGCAGACTGGTAGGAATTCGAAACCAGATTCAGGGAGCATACCTACTCTCAAAATAAATGGCTCTGAGCACTATAGGACTTAACTTCTGAGGTCATCAGTCCCCTAGAACTTAGAACTACTGAAACCTAACTTACCTAAGGCCATCACACACATCCATGCCCAAGGCAGGATTCAAACCTGCGACCGTAGCGGTCGCGTGGTTCCAGACTGTAGCGCCTAGAACGGCTCGGCCGCCCCGGCCGGCACTCTCAAAACAAAACAGCGTTTCGGGTGCATATGGCTGCCTTAAAGCACTCAGTCACGAACATTGAACGAAACTTAGACATCCAACATACACACTCATAAGGGACGGTTTCTTAACATTTTGGAAGAAGTTGAAATATCCACCCACAAAAAGAAAGATCTGGATTTAATCCTCAACGAGCACAGTGAGTTCAATCATAACGCCTATTTTAGTATTTATGACGACTTATTGAGATTATCACTGTTGCATATACAAGTCCAAGCCGAAGGATGACAGATGGTGCACGGTGAATAAGCTGGAAGATGAGTGCACCGCCTAACGTCATTGGCGGGGCCCTCCTGCATGGCCCTCATACCCACGGCGATGGACATCAGACGACTGACTGCTCGCGGCACAACACCGAAATAGCGGGAACCACGGAAGCAGACCATGGAGGAAAACATGTCTACACCAGCGCCATGGATATAGAAATCGCCGTTTGTTATCGATCGTACAAAAATGATAATTTTATTGTGTATTTTTATTTTGACAAGTATAGATTTTAACCATGCCACCTACAGTTTTTAATTACTTTTAGAAATAAAAGTAAATTAGAGAAATGTGCATATATAATGTAACAAATGTACCAGACGTCATCTGTCGGTAATAGTTTTATAATTAATATAAATGACGTGCAAGCTGCCAAGCAATTTTCACCCTTGACCATCGTCTCTCTGGACAATCCAAGCTAAGGCACGCTCCCGACTCCGTCTCCGCAAGCTCCTTTCTGGTCGTACATGGGGTCTGGACCCCTCCACCATCCTCCACACCTACAAATCCGTCATCCGCCCTATCCTCTGATACACCCACCCTGCCTGGATCTCTGCCCCTCCTACCTTTTACAAATCCCTTCAAATCCTCGAACGCCATGCTCTTCGCCTCGTCTATCGTAACCGTCTCCCCTCCCCCACGCGGATCCTATACGACCTTCTTCCATTCCCCCACCTCCTCCTTTTCCTCGACCGGATAAAGATCCTCTACACCTCCCGTAAACTCGATCCACCTCACCCGCTTGCCTCTCCCATCCTCTCCCACCCCTATCTGCTGCCGCACCTGTATTCCCACGTCCCACATGCTCTCCATCTCTCCACTCTCCTTACCCTCTCCGAAGGTGGCTTCCACTAGCTCCCCCTCTCTGATGATGCCCTCCTCCCCTCCATCTATCCCTCCTATCAACTTTGATCCTCCCCTACCACTTCCTGTGTTTTTTTCCTCAGGGCACCCTCTCTCCCTTCTCTCTCCCTTCCCTCCCTCCTCCCTTCCTCCCACTCCTCCCTTCCTCCCTCCGCCTCCCTCGGGCTTCCCCTACCCCCCCATACCTTCATTCCTCCCCCATCTCCCCTTCCATTGCCGTCTCTGCTCTCCCCTCTCCCTCCCCCTCCACCTTCTTCCCCCTCTTGGCAGGTCCCCGACTCGCACACGTTAAGTGGACATTCGCGCGCCGGAGATCATCGCCATCGGTTTCGTGTGTGTGCCGTCGTGTTTGTGCCTCAGTGTTTTTCGCCGCCCACGCTCCATCGTTCACGTGTCGTCTCCATCATCAGTGTCCGTGTTCAGTGCTAACAGTTTCTTTGGTTGTCTTCGCGTGTGAACGGCTTCGTGTTTTTCGTTACTGTGTCTACTGTGTTTTGTCCCCCACTATGTACTGTATATTATGTGTCTCCATTGTTTTTCTTTTGTAAAACCTGTGGCTGAAGAGCAGCGTACTGTGCCTGCCAGACCACCTTATGTAAGGTGTTAAATAACAATAAAGGAAAAAAAAAAGAACAACCAAATTAACGTGACACAGCATGTGAAGGTTGCTGTGTGTGGACGTGTTACTCCAGTAATCAAATATGACAGGTACGTTCTGGTACATTTGTTGTTGATTGGATAGGATGAAAAAGGTTTGCATTTGTGAAATAGTAATCCAGTATCATTCTCATTTCAGATCTGAAGATCGTTCTAGAGGAACCGAAACCGGCCATGTGAATAAACGTTTTTGCAATCAAGACGGATTATAAGTAACATTGTATAAACAGTGATTGCGGGATCCCATCAGACATTATATATGTTTTTGCAAAGGATGGAGTTCACGCCTATTGCACTTCGTCGATCAATACTGGGACGATTAATGCCGTTTGTGGATGACGTGTCGTCCGATGATGTTCCAGATGTGCTCGACTGGAGAAAGATCTGGTGATCGAGCAGGCCAATGCAACATGTCCACACTCTGTAGAGCATGTTGGGTTACAACAGGGGTATTCGGACGAGCGCCATCTGGCTGAAAACAGCCCATGGAATGCTGTACCTGAATAGCAGCACAACAGCTCTAATCACCAGAGTGACGTACAAGTTCGCAGTCACCATGGGTGGGATAATCACGAGAGTGCTCCCGCAGTCTTACGACACCGCAGCCCAGACCGTAACTCCAGTTTTAGGTCCAGTGTGTCTGGCACGCAGGACCTTCATTGTCACCGAGGCAGAACCAGCTTTCATCAGAAAATACAACAGACCTCCACCCTGCCATCCAATGAGCTCTCACTTGAGACCACTGAAATCGTTTGGGATCAGTGGAATGTTCGCTACGGGGCGTCTGGCTCGTAGCTGTCCTTGAAGTAAACGATTTGTGACAGTTAGTGGTGTCAGTGAGGTGCCAACTGCTGCTCTAATTGATGCTGCAGATGCAGTTTGATTCACCAGAGCCACGCGCGCAACCCCATGGTCTTCCCTCCCGGGCCGGTCGTGGTGGCCAAGAGGTCCTAGGCGCATCAGTCTGGAACCGCGCGACCGCTACTTTCGCAGGTTCGAATCCTGCCTCGGGCATGGATGTGTGTGATGGCCTTAGGTTGGTTAGGTTTAAGTAGTTCTAAGTTCTAGGGGACTGGTGACCTCAGATGTTAAGTCCCATAGTGCTCAGAGCCACTTGAACCATCTTCCCTCCCGGCAGTGGCCCCTGGCCGTCCGGAGCCCGGTCTTCTTGCGACTGCACATTCTCGGTACCTCCGCTGACAGCAATCCTGTTATGATGGCTACATTCCTGTCAAGTCTTTCTACAGTATAACAGAAGGAACATGCAGCTTCCCGTAGCCCTATTACGTGACCTCGTTCAAACTCGGTGAGGTATTAATAACGGCGGCTTTGTTGCTTAAAAGGCATGCTCGCCTAACATCAGCGTCCAATCTCAATGGTAACTAACGCTCAAGACCACTACGGAGTGTGTATAAAGCAAACCCGATGTGCATCCTCATAGTGGCTACTCCTATGCGACTGGTTTGAAATTTGGATAGACACCATCTTTCAGATGTAGAAGTACGACTACCGAGTTTCGTTTATGTTGTACAAATCCTGTTGGATGTTAAGATTTTTTTTTCGTTTCAGTGTATGAAGAGCCCACGAAAGTAACTTGATATGTCACCTTTTGTACGTTTTTCAGGACAGGAAATATTAACTTCGAAGATTACAAATTATACTTGAAACAATCCAGTCGAGTGTAGCCAATATAATTACAACTGCAAATTGAATGATTATAGACGAAGTAAATCAGAAAACGCGACAATTGGAATTATGTGATGAAACAGACAAAACATTCAAAGACAATGCATCTTTGCCACGAAAACCACATAGTCCATCACTTTTTGGTAGATTTTCGTCCCTGCTTTGTGTTGTCTAGCTTTGGAAGTTTTTTTAAATGTGGTGGATTGGGATATAAATCTGTTGCGTCTTGACCGCAAAACTATATAAGTTCTTAAAGGTCTAAACATTTTTCGTAAGATATTGGCAGGTGCTTTGGAAACATAGCACTAGAATTAATTATTTATGAAACAATTCTGACTTACCTTACAAAAGTTTCGTATTAGAAAATACTATTTCATGCTCGATGAGGCCATAAGAGTTCCTCATGTCCACACGGTTGGTAATCAGATTCGACGTCTACTTGTAGACCACCAGAACGTTCAAAATCCACTGGTGTCCACGCTCCACTGTAGCTAATCCGGCACTGGAACGGCTTATCTTCCTTCACAACCAGAGGTTCTATGAGCGGTTGTGTCTTGAAAGGACACTTAGGTTTGTAACTTGCTTTGAAAATGGTTTACCAATCTCATGTAATTTCTTGTTGATCAGGAATGATTTCGTAAAGCCTTGGCTTCAGTCTTGCGGTTTAAAAAAGAGTTAACCTAGTCTTTTGGTAACTCTGCAACAGTTTTTTTACTAGATCAAATTTTTTATCACATTTCATGTAAGAGTGTTCTCCTATTGGAGATACTGTTTTGACACTACCTGATCTCTTAGTAGTATGAACGACATAGTGAATGAATAAGTACACTGCACAGTCCTTATTGTCTCCTGAGGACGAATAATAGGATATTACAAGAACCTTTACTTTTGGGTCAAGGATTTCATTCACATAATTGTGCCAAAAACAAATAACTTGAGCTCCTTTATTTCCTAAATATTCAAGTAGGTATAAAATATTGCATCAGTTTTGGGCATTTGATGACCGTTGCAACGGTAATATGATAACTGACGCTTGTAATAAACATCAGTAGTGAAACTTCTTGGCAGATTAAAACTCTGTACCGACACCGATATTCGAAATCGGGAACTTTTCCTTTCGCCGGCAAGTTCTCTACCATCTCAGCTACCCAAGCTCGACTCAGGACAAGTCTTCACGACTTCCATTTCGCCATTAAAGCTAAATCTTTGAGGGCTGATCGTGAGTCGTGCTTGGGTAGCTCAGACGGTAGAGCACTTGCTCGCGAAAGATAAAGGTCCCCAGTTCGAGTCTCGGTCCGGCACACAGTTTTAATCTGCCAGGAAGTTTCATATTAGCACATACTCCGCTACAGAGTGAAAATTTCATTCTGGAAACATGCATGCATGTCTAGAGGAACTTTGCATCGTTATCAGAATAACACAGGCACTGCAATGTCGTATAGCTATTAAGAAGGTCGTCCAATCTCGCACAAATACTTGTTGAAATGGGATGAGTTTTTAAGTCGTCTGATTCACTCCTGCCATTTGAAAAGTGTTAAACCAGTCTTTTGGTAACTCTGCAATAACTTTCTTTTTTATGAAACTGAAGTGTTTTATCACTTTCCATGAAAGAGTGTCCTCTTATTGAAAATCCTATTTCGAATCTATCCAACCTCTTAAGGGCGTAAATGAGATAGTGGAGGTATAAACACTATATAGTTCCTTTTCTGTCCTGAGCACGAATTTCAAAATATAACAAGGACCTTTACCTTTGGATCAAGAATATCGCTCACGTAATTGTGTGAAAAACTAATAATTTCATTCGCTTCTTTATTCCTTACATCTTCCGAGTAAGTATAAAGTACTGCATCCCTGTTGGATATTTGATGAATGTTGAAATTACAAACCTATAAATGCGTGCAAAGCAATGAAGTTCTTTTGACAAACAGGGATTTCATTCATGATATGATTTCGTTTGATTCTAACAACGTATCAGAAAGAGAAATCTCAGTCATTGGAATCGTCATACCTAGGCCTTCTACGGCAATTAATGGCACAGAAATGAAGCTGGTTAAACAGAAAGATTGATCATTTCAGTCACCTAACAAACTAAAACTCTTGATAGGATGTCTTACTTCGTGAGGTTTCATTTGTTTGAAATACTCAAAGTTTGCAGTCACTGCCTAACTCATGAGACATTGACCTAAAGTCCCTAGAAAGGCTGATTAACAGATGGCTTCTCGCCTCATCTTGAGGTGATCCACACATCTGAAAGATCCGGAGAGAACCAAGCTAATATCACACTTCAAACCATACAATATTACTATAAGTAAGCAAAACAAAGTAAGATCTCAAACGGTCACATCTGCAGTGGCAGCGTAGCTGACCTAACAGACGTAATGCTAACAGTGGAAGCAAACCGTTGACTTGCCCCCTTCTTTCCGTGAGAAGACCAACTTAGAAAGTTCTTTCCATTACCATAAATAGTAAAAATCCTTCCTGTCTCTGTTACTTGCCATGACATTTGAAAGTCATTTCAACTGCCTTGCATTACCGACGGCCGGCCATCGAAATATGCCGTAAACTCATTTCCTGATTAAATATTCTTCAAATTCTAGTTTATTTAGCTCTTCAGTTATAACTGAACAAAATTATAGTCATTTCGTTAGTTATTTATGATTTTATTTACTGAAGTTTCTGTGTTATACGTTTTTTTTATGTTCGTCTGCAAATTCTGACGCGGTTACTTTCGGTAAATTTGAAAGTAAACGAGTTCTTTTGGATTTAAATGATCAAGAATCACGGTCAAAATTACGCGAAATATACCTCTGAGAACTGTTTTCTTCACAACTGGTATTTTACAACAGCATCTTTGGTACTAACAATCAGTCACGACTAGCCGTACACTCGCAATAGCGAACGACTCGACGAATATAAAGAGACCGCAGAGCCACGATTCACGGGCTCTTCATATTCACGGAACTATGGGGGGAACAAAGAATGCCTGTTAGCTCTGACGTAACAGCGTTCCCTTGATTTGTCAAGTATGCAACCCGCCACATTATCCCGTCCTCGCTCCGTTTTTGATCTCTCGCGGCCGAGCTGCGAGACACCCCTCGGCGAGTGTGGCGGTTCGGGGTGGCTCAGTGCAGGACCGGCGGCCTGCATCCCTCACTTTGTCGTCGGCTTAGAGCACGGCACGTGGCCCGGCCAATGACGCAGCGGCTCCAGTGACGTGACATAACAGCTGTCACGTGACACAGTCGGGTGGCTGACCCTGATTCATTGTTAAGAGCGGTCCGCGCGCCTGCTTGTGGTACAATGCCCACCTCGTAATGTGTACCACCTCCTTTCTGCGATTCCGCACCTCTGGCTGTCGTGCGGCTGTGTGACGTCAAACGGGTTGACAACGTGAACATTAGAAATACAGTTTAGACACACACAAAGACATAACTATACAAGACATAACTACAATCTTGATTTGCTTCTTTGAATTCATATTAACATATTCAGGTACCATGTAATATTTTCGAGATTTTTATTTGTTTTCATTCGAGGCATGAATTAAAAAACGCCTTCAGTCACAATTTTTCGAATTTTATCCAGTACACGATGCATTTCGGACCCTGTGAGTCTATCTTTAGGTGTAATTCGTCTTAATGCATAGTTTATTTGTTCAAAATGGTTCAAATGGCTCTGAGCACTATGGGACTCAACTGCTGAGGTCATTAGTCCCCTAGAACTTAGAACTAGTTAAACCTAACTAACCTAAGGACATCACAAACATCCATGCCCGAGGCAGGATTCGAACCTGCGACCGTAGCGGTCTTGCGGTTCCAGACTGCAGCGCCTTTAACCGCACGGCCACTTCGGCCGGCAGTTTATTTGTTCTCTTGAATGAGATGAAATGCATATTCCAAATAATCCGAAATGCATCATGTACTGAATTAAACACGAAAAATTGTGACTGAAGGCGTTTTTTAATTCATGCCGTGAATATATTGAGTACAGTCACATTTGAAGCTGCAAAATATGAAGAAAATTAAATTTATTTGTTTTTCTCATGTTGTATCAAGATTTCATTATACTCTAATTACTTTACAAAGTACATGAAATACGAATGAAATTTCCACTCTACAGCAGAGCGTGCGCTGATATGAAACTTCCTGGCAGATTAAAACTGTGTGCCGGACCGAGACTCGAACTCGGGACCGAGTTCGAGTGTCGGTCCGGCACACAGTTTTAATCTGCCAGGAAGTTTCACTTACATGAAATACAATCGAAACCGATTATAACGATGTCGAAGGGATGGGCGGTTTATTGTCATTGTAGCCGATAGTCGCGCAAATGGGGTTTTCCTGTAAAATTTATGCTGCAAAAAAAGTCAATTCTTCAAAAAGTAGCAGAAATACATGTTGCGGGGTGTCGCTTGTCGAACCCGGGACTCCAGATGGCCGAGGTGAAGCCGGGACCCACCTCGCCGCTTCTCGTCAGGAGGCCGAGCAAGTTCAATAGCATCAAGGGGCAGTGCAGAGTGATACAGTAGTACTCGGAAGTATTCCTTTATTCACATAATTTACGGTACTACGATGGGTGCAGCATAATGCCGGTGTGCTGTTCTGTGAGTCCAGCCGGCTCAGCAACTCCTGGTATGCCGACACCGCTGCTGCCATCTGCAAGGCCGCTCAGCTGGAAGTCAGTTGCACTCTGCCCGGTGGCCGCTCGCCGAGGCGTTTCGTCTTGCAGCGTGTAGCTGCCCGTGATTCCGGAGCTGTTACAGTCCCTGGTCCCCGCTGTCTTCCGACCTATCTGGCCTGCTCTGTCCGACCATGGGTCGAAGTTGGATGTACTGGTGACTTTGGCCCTCGTCCACTGCTGCTCCCGAGACTGGACTGGACTCGAACCTTCGCCCTCCTGGACGCGTGCTGCAAGTTGCCGCTAGTGGTGCTTGCCGGATGGCAACACCTGCCACCGACTCTGCTGCTGCCACAGCGCTCCTGCGCCTCCTGCAGTGTACGTCTCGCCCGGACTCTGGTACGCCAGGTGGGAAGCGAACGTGGCCCATCCTAGACGCACTGCAGACCACTGTCACTGCCCTCCTTCAGGCAGACCAAGCAATCTCCAAGCACCCAGCTGCTGTTCCGTCCCGTTCTGGTGTTGTGTCCCTGGAGGCGGAATACAGCCCGAACAAGTACATAGAAATAACGAACAGGTTACACAGAATATTTACAACATCGCTGCCAGACTGGCCCCTATGGCGTAGACCAGCACAGGTTAGACCCGATTCTCGTCTGACGTGGCACGCACGGTCTCTAGCTAAAACTGCCCGTCTATTTACACTGCTTTTCCCCTTGCTTCTGACGTAGTGTCAGACAGAAACTGTGCTAGGGGTAAATTTCATACGTCACCGACTTACACATCGCCACTCCTGGCTCTGGCTTACTGCCTCACTTCATACATCGCAATAACTTAAAGCAATGCTGCAGTTTCCTGCCTCGTTGTTGCACCACTCAAAACAAATCGTGCGTGCAGTAACGCCATCGCAGCTCCCATCATGTTTACCCTGTTTGGCCTACTGGCTGCCAACTATTACCACACACTGCCAGCGGCCCCAGACTTCATCGCCCAACCGCGTCCTTACTGAATTTTAACAAAATTCCCCTTTCCTATGACTAAAACTAAATCTAGCGCAACATACAGTATAGATACAGTATTTACTATACAGTACTCGTGGAGAGAGAAAAAGAGGAATCTTTGTTTATGTTGTATGTACAGCAATAAAATGCCAACAGAATGTAAAGTCCTTTAATAAGTGAAGAAAGAAGTAGCAACGATGTAAACAGTTCAGTAATGTCGAACAATGTCTTAGATAACGAACGAGATAAAATGTTGAGCATGATTCAAACTTACTGCAGGTGCTGTACAGTGTAAGAGTCATGAATGACACAACTTCTTTCCAGCTACTGTGCTACAAAAATTAATGAACAGTATCAAAATGAAAAGACAGTATTCTATACATAAATTACACGATATCCTACACTTTCGCCTATGTTTCTCTTTAAAATGTTGTACAAATGTAACGCACTGTAGCTAACACGTTGAAAATATCCAATACAAATAATCACAAAATATCAGTAACGGTTACGCTATTATTCCAATTCTGTACTTTGAAAAAATAACGTACTGGATTGTAATTTTCTCTTTTTCCGCGATCACAGTAAAGACAGTGTTGTTTACTTCAAAGCAGTTTTTTCACTTTTAAATGCAGTACTGTAATCCACACTACAGTATACTGCCCCATTTAAAGCAATCAGTTATCTTTGTTTAATTTTTGTATCTAAGATGTGCGAATGCATGTTGCATTTGACGAAGCATTCGTTTTGATGGCTGATTTGAAACCAACGGTCTGCAGAAAATGAAAGTTTACGAATAAGCGTTACATTGTTGTTAGTAATCCTCAAATGTGTAACAAACAAAAATGAACATTGGGCGTTATAGCCTATACATTTTTCCGAAAATGTAGTAAAACATATATCGTTTTATACGATAAGTCGCAATAAGCGATGATTTTTTAAATATAGCGGCTACATGGAATTTAGACGGGATTATAAGATTTCGCTCTTACAGGCAATACGTCGTTGATTGTATTTAAGGATGTAATCACATTTCTATGAATCATTATTATACTCGTGGAAACATTGTCTTCCAGTAGAATAAAATTCATTGACCATTTGATCGTAGTCCTCACATAATGAAATAAGATTAACAGATTATCCATCGAAATGATATTTCATCACAGTCATACAACAGTATCATTCGTAAATTTTTTCAGACTTGCCGTAGAATTAAGTAGGTTGGGAACTCGGACATGAAGTTTAAATAATTCCTTCCCTCATGCAATTACTCTTTACCCTTCATGCTTTACATCATACCAAATAGGTCCACGGATTGTCACCCAGCTAGCCGAACTTTCTGTCATTGCCTCCACCTCTAACTACTGTGGTCACACAAAAACTATCAGTTTATACCCCTGACTTTTACCGGCTCCGGTTGTCAATCTTTCCATTCATCATCTCATCCACAATATTTATTATTGTCTTTTTCCACTGCTTTGTGATTCCTTGCTCATTCATGGGGCTCCCACGAAATTAAAGATCACACTCTGTCACAAAATATCACAAGTATAATTTGGTTCTAAGCAAATACAAAAATTTTTCCTTACATCAAATCAGTTTACATTACTTGTTCTTTTATCTTACCTTGCCTCCTTTTTGCTTATCTCCAAGCACCTCACAACATTATTTAATATCTGTTGTTTTTTGTGGCAGATCCGAAAAGTTTATATACACACCTCTTCCAACATAGATTGTCACCGACTTTCCTCACGTCGGTTTTATGTTATTTTATATATAGCGGCTTTCTACATCTGCTAAATCCCAACCATACAGCGTCTCTCGCTTTTGCAAAAGCCTAACTGGACAGCTTTATGACGTCTGCTAACAACTCATTAACCGTCTCTGCTTCTTGCACAGTGCGTCATCAGATCCAACATAATTAAAAAGAACAGTTAATCGTCAATACGCAGTCTTCCATTGGCGTAACAACGGCCAATGATCTGTCCAATGTTCCACTTTCCCGTACCTCCCATATCATCCCCTTGATTCTTTCTGATCATATTCTCTCCGACCTCACGAAAAAACTCTTCTTTAATTTGAGAGGTGTCTGCCCTTTTTTCTGGTGAAACGATTGAATTATAGATTTGCAATTATTGGTTTTTTGTTGGTGAATGATCAGTTCTTTCGCTAGTATCATTTCCCCGATTGTATCTAGAAGCATATCCCCTAAATAGCAGATGTGGACAGCGAATGCTATTGAGATGGCCTCAGTGAAGCGCTCTCATCGAAATACTCTTATGCGGCAAATCACTTCTCCTATCTGGTTATATAATCCCACTTACTTATGGTGAGCATTAATTTAACTATGCAACGGATAAAGCTAACAAGGAAATCAAATGAAGCAATGATGGTAATGCTCAATGAGCCATCAATAAATATGACCTACAGGTCGTCCACATCCGACCTATCTTTTTAAAAATCTTATGTACTGCCAGCTGAATTTAGGGACTGTGAGTACAGATGGACCGGCAGGACAAAATGGTGGGTAAGGATCTGTTATAACCAGTGGACGCCAACCTCATTTTGTTCTGAAGAACATACCGATATATTCAGCTTGAAAACTACCTACATTTTGCGTGAAAAGAATGTGTCAGTATAATAATCCAATCTTGGACAGGACATGGAACTATCGCTAAAAGTTAACATAACAATTTCATCATCAATTGCTACTGCACTCTTTCAAATACAAACTAAGCGGTTTGATATATATATATATATATATATATATATATATATATATATATATATATATATATATATTAACTGCACAAGGAAATACTGGTGAGAATGTGCCCTCGTTCTTAGGTGATTGGGATTGTTGATTGTTCATTCTCTCCTACACCGTCACACACATTCTCACATACTCGTACTGAATCATGCACTGAAATTTCTTCCAGCTCAAAAGTATCAATTACACATTGTAAATCTCCCAGCGTATATAACCAAGAGCTTACAACCAGTGAGTCCCAGCAGAACAATAAACTGCTTCCCATGATCAGCTTTAGAGAATCAACAAATCCTTTCAGATGCTATAAATCCTAAAACTGACACATTAGAGGGTGGCGCATTCATTCATTGTATAGTGCGTCGACCAGCAGGCAAATTCTACTCCACCTCATTCACCTTGTCACCACCCTGGCTGAATAATTTTCACATAACCTTTTTGCTTAAGTATACCACAGTCGCGCAGTCCCTACTGTCATTCTTTTCATGTCCCAGGAACGGCGCTTCACATTACCTTATACCATTCATTCCTGTCTACGTGCCACGACAGCAATTGCATTTAATCACCATGTGTCCGTTCCTCGGAGTTACGAAGAAGTCAGTCGCAAGCCACACGCGAAAAGAACCTCTTTGAAGGCGGTGCAAGCATGCTTCGTTTTCGAGCGGTCTAAGGCGCTGCAGTCATGGACTGTGCGGCTGGTCCCGGCGGAGGTTCGAGTCCTCCCTCGGGCATGAGTGTGTGTGTTTGTCCTTAGGATAATTTAGGTTAAGTAGTGTGTAAGCTGAGGGACTGATGACCTTAACAGTTAAGTGCCATAAGATTTCACACACATTTGAACATTTTTGAACATGCTTCGGTTCCATTGGCCGTGAGGCTGAAGGCCACGTGGAAAACTAGAGACAATGGCTCAGTTACCACAAAACAGTGCTCGTCAGACCAACAGTTACACCACACGCAATTATTTCACCTCAGAACCATGCATCCTAATTTGAGCTAATACGAAGCAAGCAAGCAGCTTTCAGATTATCTGTCCAGACCCGAACCACGAGGTCTACTGGTGCCAAAATAATCCATTACTGACAATGAAACCGTGCTTGCCAGAGCAAAATATTTCACACGCAGATTAAATCTAGGACTTATTCAACCACATGCAATAAATACACACATCAAAAAAGTTTTGCATCACGCCGGTTCTCAGTGTTCCGGAATACCTGTACAGGAAATTGGAATAGAGATCAACATAAACATTATTTCCGCCCTTTTTATTGCTCATGAAAACCACACATTGCATGTTGTACCACCATACCGCGAGACCTTCAGATGTGGTGCTCCAGATTGCTGTGCACACTGGTACCTCTAATACCCAGTGGCACGTCCTCTTGCATTGATGCATGCCTGTATTCGTCGTGGCATACTATCCACAAGTTCATCGAGGCACTGTTGGTCGAGGTTGTTCCAATCCTCAATGGCGATTCGGCGTAGATCCCTCAGAGTGGTTGGTGGGTCACGTCGTCCATAAACTACCCTTTTCAATCTATCCCAGGCATGTTCGATAGGGTACATGGAGAACATGCTGGCCACTCTAGTCGAGCGATGTCACTATCCTGAAGGAAGTCATTCACAAGATGTGCACGATGGGGGCGCGAATTGTCGTCCATGAAGACGAATGCCTCGCCAATATGCTGCCGATTTGGTTCCACTATCAGTCGGAGGATGGCATTCACGAATCGTACAGCTATTACAGCGCCTTCCATGACTACCAGCGGAGTACATCGACCACACATAATGCCACCCAAAAACAGCAGGGAACCTCCACCATGCTGCAGTTGCTGGACAATGTGTCTAAGGAGTTCAGCCTGACTGGGTTGCCTCCAAACACGCCTCCGACGTTTGTCTGGTTGAAGGCATATGTGACACTCATCAGTGAAGAGAACATGATGCCAATCCTGAGCGGTCCATTCGGCATGTTGTTGGGCCCGTCTGTACCGCGCTACATTGTGTCGTGGTTGCAAAGATGGACCTCGCCATGGACTTCGGGAGTGAAGTTCCGCATCATGCAGCCTATTGCGCACAGTTTGAGTCGTAACACGACGTTCTGTGGCTATACGAAAAGCATTATTCAACATGGTGGCGTTGCTGTCAGGGTTCCTCCGAGCCATAATCAGTAGGTAGCGGTCATCCACTGCAGTGGTAGCCCTTGGGCGGCCTGAGCGAGGGATGTCATGGACAGTTCCTGTCTCTCTGTATTTCCTCCATGTCCGAAAGACATCGCTTTGGTTCACTCTGAGGCGCGAGGACACTTCCCTTGTTGAGAGCCCTTCCTGGCACGAAGTAACTGCGGACGAAATCGAACCGCGGTATTGGCCGTCTAGACATGGTCGAACTACAGACAACACGAGCCGTGTACCTCCTTCCTGGTGGAATGACTGAAACTGATCGGCTGTCGGACCCCCTCCGTCTGATAGTCACTGCTGATGCACGGCTGTTTACATCTCTGTAAGGGTTTAGTGACCTTGTCTGTGATACAGTATCCACAGTAAACGTCTACCTTCAGGCGTTCTGGGAACCGCGATGATGCAAAACTTTTTTTGATGTGTGTAAGTCAAATTTATCTCCACGCACACGCATGATTTCGCCTCCGTTATCAAGACAAAGACCTAACTAACAAAATCTTTCGTAGCTCAGTATCCTAGCATGAAATAATAAAATAAATCTCCCCTTTTACTTTCTGAAAGCTTTTCCTGTGAAAGGCACGGATTAGTAGTTAATTTACCTTAAAGATCTCACATACAAGTGCAACATTCTTGAGATCATTCGGGGCACACACAAAACTCAACTCCACTCCTTGACAGTCAGCGCCCTAGAGCCTAACATGGCTCCGTCGAAGACCCGCTCTCTTTCCGTTCTTTGCGTAGGGAAGAGCAGGACTTCCCAAGGATAGCCAACCGTGGTGCACTGCGTGTGCAGCTCTCTACGCTTCTTTGAATTCAGCACCCTACGTTGGTGGTCATAAGTTGGCAATGACTTGGTATTACAGGGCAGAATCCATGAAATCGCCCCCACAAGTAGCAGACGACACAGTCACGGAGACAGACACAGATTACCAGACTCACTCAAACACCAGAAAATTATCCAACATACAAAACAAATCTAAAAAGGAGTATGAGGACACACGAGGAGTGGGAGAGGATGTGCGAAAGAATAAATAAAAAAATTACATCCATTTTCTCTCCAAAGGATTTGAGTAGTTCATAGGGAAAACAGTCGATTGTGACTTGATGTCAGAATTTTGCAAGATAAATGTGAAAAAGAGACAAAGTTACCCTGGATCTCAACAAAACTCTGTCTCCAGCAGCCATGCTATCTTTGCATTATACACATCATAACTGGTGCGACCATGGTACGTTCTCCACGCTCCCAAAGTTCCCAACTCGTATGCTATATTCATTTCCTTTCCTAGTCTGCTCTAGTCTACACATTGCATGAGCGTTCCGTGATAATTCCTTACTTTTGTAGTACAACTTTGTGATACATCTCTTCAGGGTGGTCGAAAATTCTAGTTACAAACTTTCAAGAATCACAGAGGAAAGTTACTAGATAATGTTTTGAATTGGAACCCGTATCCGGAATGGTACTCTTTCTGTGCTACAACCATTTGAAAACATGTTGATAACACGACGACTTTTACAAGAAATTGATTACCGTGACTCAGTACATCAATTGCTTTTACGATTCCGCTCGTCAAAAGCGAAAGATATTGCTCATGAACTCGTTGACAGGTTGTCGTCAACGTGACGCAATACGGCCTCTTTTGTTTGGGTGTGTGACGTTTCCCTGGAGCAATACAGTCACGCGTGCTGATGGTGAAAGTACCCTTTCTCGAAGCCAATGCGTAATTATGTCGAAAAGGGTATGCAATTACGGTGGAGTCTGGCCTTATGGCGAACGATCTTGGTGCAAGCGACGAGCAGCTATTACATAACCGTGACTTCGCATTCAGAAAGATAATGTTGGTGTGCTATGCAAACGTGTACTCAACCATGTTGTTCTAACGCTCACAGCCACATGAGGGTCGAACCAGTTCATGAGGAAGGGTAGACATCAAATGACATCAGTCTGTCCGACATAACTACGTCCCCCCCCCCCCCCCCCTGCCGGCCGATGTGGCCGAGCGGTTCTAGGCGCTACAGTCTGGAACCGCGAGACCGCTACGGTCGCAGGTTCGAATCCTGCCTCGGGCATGGATGTGTGTGATGTCCTTAGGTTAGTTAGGTTTAAGTAGTTCTAAGTTCTAGGGGACTGATGACCACAGAAGTTAAGTCCCATAGTGCTCAGAGCCATTTGAACCAATCGTCCACCCCCCCCCCCCCCCCACCCATCTCACCATGACTATCCTGTTGCACACCTACCTAACAAACATGTTTCCAAACGACTGTGGCACTCTTTTACACTGTTGTACATAATAGCTACTGCATCTTCCCACACGTAACCGCACACATATCTGACCTGGTATTTGCCGGGCCGTGACGAGGCCAACGCATTCGAATTTATACGTCATCTTCTTCAGCACTGTGTATATCATTTCCTAATTTTCCCTGCTGTAGCTTATTCACTTTCTCCCCACTTTTCCCATAAGTTTTTTTTAAATTTTTATTTATTTATTTTTTTTTTTTTTTACGTCTCGTGTTTCTACAGTTTTATCTCTCTCTCGGGACTTCCCTTTGATTACTGGGCCAGCGTGCGTTACATCTATAGATATCTTATATTTAATACTAATTTCTCCAAATTTTATCTTGATTGCTTCAGTTACATCCCCCAATATTCTCGTTTCTTGCTGCCCTTCTAAGATTTTATTTTCACTTTTCCCAATTTTGCGTATCTTTCCTGCCTCTCCTTCATTTGCTATTGTATCTTCTCTCTGTCTTCCAGGAGTACTACTTCTTCTGTTCGTATTTCCGGTCGTCGTTAGCTTTGGTGTATCCCATTAAGTTCTTTCTTTTCATTCAAATTCGTACTGTTCAACGTGTCCAATCCTATTACTCTTCTCATATTTCCTGTAATCCAACGAAAAATTCGTATCCAAAAGGTTCATTTCTATCGTTCTTCCGTATAGTTTCGACTGGTTCTTGGTCAGTAAAATTAACGAGGTCCGCTAAATTTCTAAGTTCATTCAGCATCTGACAATCTATAATCAAACTGCATCCTTCATAAGCCACGTAACTGAAAACGGGCGTTACAAAATCTTCGGTGGTGACATTGAAACATATGGGCAAAGTCGTGAAATGTATCAAATAGGAGGACAATGTCATGCTACCCCTAATTCGTTCCATGCTGTTTCTTATTATCGCCATAATAATTTTTTTTAACTTCGTAGACTCTATTCCCAGAAGATTCTCATCCGTTACCTACACTGCTTCCTGATTCCCCCTACTATCTTACCAAACACATTCCGTGCAATCTGCTGCGAAATGTCCATAACGTTTACAAATATCACACCAATTGCAAGACATCCTGAGCCCTGTTAAGTTACATTTCGGACGGTGAACAAGGTACAGAACACCACCTCATTATTCACTTGAATTTCCTTTAAATTCAGTTGCATCTATTTCCGTTTTTCCCGTATCCAAGGTTACTCTAAATACTGGATATCTCGACATAATTACTATTTCTCCGTAACACACCCTGGACGAATACAAAACACTCACAAGTAAAACCTCCTCCAGATGATCAACGATGATATTCTTCTCGACAACGACAGACCATACAAAGCAACCAAAGTCACTAGCAACAAAATACACACGCCAGCACTTAAATTATTTAAACCATTTTCAAATTAATTATTACTGAGATAGTGAAGTATTCTTCTATGAAACTTCCTGGCATATGAAAACTGTGTGCAGGACCGAGTCTCGAACTCGGGACCTTTGCCTTTCGCGGAAAAGTGAGTTCCTGCCGGAAGCAAAGTTGTGAGGAGAGGTCGTGAGTCGTGCTTTGGTAGCTCTGTTCGTAGAGCACTTGCCAGCGAAAACCAAAGGTCCCGAGTACGAGTCTCGGTCCGGCACACAGTTTTAATCTGCCAGGAAGTTTCATATCAGCGCACACCCTGCTGCAAAGTGAAAATCTCATTCTGGACGGATTCTTCTGTTGACTTTTACGCTTTGCAATCTAACTGCTACGTCAGAAGACCGCAGGTCACCGAATCGTAGGCAAAAATGAGTGAGGATTCTTCCACATTTGTAAAATGGACTGACGCACGCAGCAAGTGAAGTGAATCCTTGCAAGCGTCGCCAAAAATGAGCGGGGAGATGGGGTTAAAATGTAAATGGGATCCTGACAGGAGTAAAAAAAATGTGTGGAAGGTCGTTTAATATTTTATTCTTCTCTCTACTCAGAGGGGAAGCCGACGCTCCAGGTTAATGAATCGAATTCTGGTAGGCATTGCTAAAACTTACGCAAATGTACTCTCCAGAAATATAATGGGCAACTTATGTATGTTAAATGAATTAAGAATTACAATGACTTTAATTTGTTGTTGCAAAGTGAATACTGAAGAGTGGCAGCCTGTGGCAACATAAACAAGGTAAAATCAAAGGCAAATAAACATTTTAATCACAACCTGTGGCAATTTTCCTCTAATATCCTTGGAATATCAGACATAGGGGTCAGGGGTGGGGGAAGCTAATAATCCCGCAAGAAATTTACTTATAATCATTGAATGCCTAGTGATTGTCGTAAGGTTGAAGGATGTACGTCATACTACAGAAAGGAAAATTGTCACACCTGTGGGCGAAGATGAACATATTGACATATGCATGTCTCCAGAGCGAAGGTTGAATTAATCGGATTGCGAAAAATTGACTAATTTTCTTCACCTCATCTCACCATAGTATTGCAGGTGATGGTTGTGGTGGCAGTAGAATCAGTCATTGGTGGAACCAACGACCCTTGGCAGCGGCTAAGTCAAGGTTAGCCCGAAATGTTCTTAAGTCCCCGGCGCATTGCCTCAGGAGGCTCTGCAGCATATCGGATGGTAGAGGTTTCAGATCTTAAAATAAGAGATTTCTAACCGAATGTGAAGTAGGACAAAAATCGCATTATTGCGTTTTCCGTATCTCAACAGAATTTGATTATCTTAGCTCAAAACCTTCTGAGCGCTAACCGATCAAACTGATCACTACAAAAAGTCGTTTCCTTCCCCTAACTGGTTGACGAATGACTTGTGCCCTACCATACGCTACCAAAAAACTCATGTCACTATCTTCAGTCTCTTTCTTTGGCCATTGCGATACTCTACCTTGTAACCGTCCCGTGTTACTTTCTACCTTACCATTTGTTTACGTTAGCGGCAGGTTCCAAATCAAATGATTGCTCTTTAAAAAATTCAGAGTGTCTGGTGATCTCCCACAATTTCAGAGGCCTAGGACCAAGTGTCCTCTATCCATCACTGGTATGTTTATCTTTTCTTTTCTGTAATTTTCTGGGTAAACAACAAGCTTCTGGTTACTGAAGTAAATTAAGTATTCAGTTAAATGGGAGTTTCATAACTGATTTGCACATGTGGTGAGACTGTTTCCGGAAAACAGTCTCATCACAAGTACATGCTGCTTGATTTGCAATGTCCCTCTCCAAAGGTTCTGCAAACATAGAGAAATCTCTGTTCAAGCCAGAAAACTCATCATCAGCCATGATTCTATCCCTGCTTTGCAAAGCACGAAGAAATCCAGTTAGCAACAAAGAGAAGAAACAGAAGTCCTGATGAACCATGTATAAACAGAATAAGTAACATATCAAAAATGTTAATGAAATCGGTACCAGAGAAATAAACTGTAATAGTCACTCGTAAATTTTATCACTTGACTGAAGTGGAAGCCAAAGACAAGTTTAATGAATCAGACCTGTCACAACAAACACGAATTACTACCTTATTGGTTCCCGAACTGGGGCTACCCACTGTCGTCATCGATCACCTCCACTAACGTTATATCAGAAGCACACTGCACTACCACCGAAGTGGCTTTGGTCAGAATGTGCCACCTTCTCTACAAGCCACACTATATGTTTTATATCTTTTGTATCCCGCCTGGGACGCGGCGCGTGGGTAGGAACGGGGAAAGGAAAATTACGTCGGTACTGCCAATACAGTTAAAGCACCTTTACTAGTGGATAAACATATGCAAACATATTACATAACTTACCAGGTGGTGCGAAGTTGAAGCGAAGTCTCCTGGCTATCTACACCTGATGAAAATGGGCTGAAACCGTCGCGGAGCTCGTTGACCTCGACAGCACCGGCTAGAGGGTGCTGTCGTCTGTGACTCTCGTAGTGCAAACCTAGCAGAGCGGACCTACGTTGTGGCATCGTAGCTATCGATACCACAATATCTACGCGAAATGCCCTAAGACAGTTTCCTCGTCTGTGCTACCGAACTCAAGATCGGATCGTTCCTTTTAAAAGGACTCTGTCGATTTTCTTCCCTATTCTTTAACTGATCTGAGCTTTTTCCTCTCTCTGTCCCTAATGACCTCGTTGCAGAGGGGATACTAAAGTCTGACCTCCCCCATATTGCTACCGAATTCATAAAGTGCATTGCTATGGAAATACTACTATAAATTTTCCTTTATACACTCCTGGAAATTGAAATAAGAACACCGTGAATTCATTGTCCCAGGAAGGGGAAACTTTATTCACACATTCCTGGGGTCAGATACATCACATGTTCACACTGACAGAACCACAGGCACATAGACACAGGCAACAGAGCATGCACAATGTCGGCACTAGTACAGTGTATATCCACCTTTCGCAGCAATGCAGGCTGCTATTCTCGCATGGAGACGATCGTAGAGATGCTGGATGTAGTCCTGTGGAACGGCTTGCCATGCCATTTCCACCTGGCGCCTCAGTTGGACCAGCGTTCGTGCTGGACGTGCAGACCGCGTGAGACGACGCTTCATCCAGTCCCAAACATGCTCAATGGGGGACAGATCCGGAGATCTTGCTGGCCAGGGTAGTTGACTTACACCTTCTAGAGCACGTTGGGTGGCACGGGATACATGCGGACGTGCATTGTCCTGTTGGAACAGCAAGTTCCCTTGCCGGTCTAGGAATGGTAGAACGATGGGTTCGATGACGGTTTGGATGTACCGTGCACTATTCAGTGTCCCCTCGACGATCACCAGTGGTGTACGGCCAGTGTAGGAGATCGCTCCCCACACCATGATGCCGGGTGTTGGCCCTGTGTGCCTCGGTCGTATGCAGTCCTGATTGTGGCGCTCACCTGCACGGCGCCAAACACGCATACGACCATCATTGGCACCAAGGCAGAAGCGACTCTCATCGCTGAAGACGACACGTCTCCATTCGTCCCTCCATTCACGCCTGTCGCGACACCACTGGAGGCGGGCTGCACGATGTTGGGGCGTGAGCGGAAGACGGCCTAACGGTGTGCGGGACCGTAGCCCAGCTTCATGGAGACGGCTGCGAATGGTCCTCGCCGATACCCCAGGAGCAACAGTGTCCCTAATTTGTTGGGAAGTGGCGGTGCGGTACCCTACGGCACTGCGTAGGATCATACGGTCTTGGCGTGCATCCGTGCGTCGCTGCGGTCCGGTCCCAGGTCGACGGGCACGTGGACCTTCTGCCGACCACTGGCGACAACATCGATGTACTGTGGAGACCTCACGCCCCACGTGTTGAGCAATTCGGCGGTACGTCCACCCGGCCTCCCGCATGCCCACTATACGCCCTCGCTCAAAGTCCGTCAACTGCACATACGGTTCACGTCCACGCTGTCGCGGCATGCTACCAGTGTTAAAGACTGCGATGGAGCTCCGTATGCCACGGCAAACTGGCTGACACTGACGGCGGCGGTGCACAAATGCTGCGCAGATAGCGCCATTCGACGGCCAACACCGCGGTTCCTGGTGTGTCCGCTGTGCCGTGCGTGTGATCATTGCTTGTACAGCCCTCTCGCAGTGTCCGGAGCAAGTATGGTGGGTCTGACACACCGGTGTCAATGTGTTCTTTTTTCCATTTCCAGGAGTGTATTAGGAGTAAAATTCAATAATTACTAATTTTAGTTTTACATACATGCACCTCATTAACTAGTAAATTTTAACTCCACAAAGGAATCTCTTCCTGAATACATGTAAGCGATACTTTTTATTTTGCAAAGGAGTTTGCAACATTTTGAAATTTTTCATTCCATCACAGTTTTCCCCAATTCTTAGTGTGATTTTATAGAATATAGAAGACAATAGTATACAATTAATATGTTTTGATAAAATGAAAATAAGATATTATGCAACTCTCTACTTCAAATACCTTGAGGCACCAAACGTTATTACCATCTCTTTAACAGTATACTGACACACCTTTAAAATGCTGTAAGCAGCGATTCTGTGCTGCATGGGTTTGAAAATACCTTGGTACGTTTGTTGAGGTATGTGACACCACATACCTGTGCACAAGTCTCGCAGTTTCCGGTAACAATGGCCAGTGGTTTCTGTTCATGGAGATGGCGCCCGGTAGCGTCCTAGGTGTGTTCCATGAGGCTCAAATCAGGCGAATCTGGTGGCCACGACATCGACGTGAGTTCACTGTCAAGCTGCTCTAACCACTATAGCACGATTCTGGCCTAGTCACCCCGAAAAATCCTGCGATAGTACCATGCGTGATTGTTAAGACGTGGCTGCCGTTAGTTAATACCAGGCTGTAATTACTATTTGTAACGGGACTGAAACAGTCGGATCTTAACAGAAAACTGATCAGTCCACCTACACAAGCCAAGACCATCACTAGCCCACATCATACAATGACGTGACAAAAATTGCCGGCCGCGGTGGCCGTGCGGTTCTGGCGCTGCAGTCCGGAACCGCGGGACTGCTACGGTCGCAGGTTCGAATCCTGCCTCGGGCATGGGTGTGTGTGATGTCCTTAGGTTGGTTAGGTTTAAGTAGTTCTAAGTTCTAGGGGACTTATGACCTAAGATGTTGAGTCCCATAGTGCTCAGAGCCATTTGAACCATTTTTTTGTGACAAAACATTATGACGACCTGCTTAGTAGCGTGTTGGTTCACCTTTGTAATGCAATACATCAGCCATCCTACGTTACATGGATTCGAAAACTCTATGGGAGAGAGAACTGTGGCACTAGATGTCTACGTACAGGTCTCGCAGTTACCGCAAACTACGGGCCGGTGGGTTGGTAGTGTGGATCTGGCGCCCGATTGATTCCTAGATGTCCATCGGATTCAGATCAGCGAATTTGGTGACCAAGATATGAGCAATTATGCTTCTAAAACCACTGTAGTGCAGTTGTGGCCTTGTGGTTGATATGTTCGTTACGGCGGCACCAGAAATTATCCAGATAGCAAATGATCGAGTAAGTTTATTAATGTGTGTTAGGCATATTCGAAGCAATGACGTGATGTTGCTTGCTGGCACTGCAGGTGTTAAGTCTCGGTACTGCTGGAGAAATGCCATCGTCATCGTGGAAGACATCAAGCATGAATGAATGCATGTGGTCCGCAATAATGTTCATATAGCCCACAGGTGTCTGGGTGCCTTCGGTTACAACCACAAGTGCGATGGAAGGCCACGTGAAAGTGCCTCATAGCATAATTCATCCCCCGTAGGCATACATGGGCCATATACTGTATGGTGGAGGGCGTATTTCGAGCAGCCATTCACGGAAAACTCAGTGTGTCTGGACACATCTGACAACATGTTGTAACAAGATACATGATTCATCCGACCAAATGGCATGTTTCCATTGATCCATGGTCCAATTTCGATTATCCTGTGCCCACTGCTGTCGTAATTGACGATGTCGTTGGCAGAACATGGGATCATGCTGTGGAGCCACATGTTTAACATTGTGTGCTGAATGCTGTGCTGCGAAACAACTGTGCCAGCACCAGAATTTTGTTTTATCGTCAGACCTATCACAAGCCTCCGATATCCACTTTCTGTGGACGTCCAACAGCTTGACACCTGGTAGTACTTCCATCGCCCTTCAACAATTTTCCTTAGCTGCTGAAGATGGTAGCTCGCGAACAGTCGATCAACGTCACAATTTTCAAGATTACTGTTCCCACTCGTTGGGGTACACGATAATATTTTGGCAACGTTGCTTATACCAGTGAATTTCCCAATTTGTGGCTTGTACCGTCGCTAGAATGATTCGCCAGTCCTCTACGCTCCACTTGTATACTTTACTTACCACACCACGTGTTCACACTGCTAGCATACGTCCTCCAGTCTCGCTATATGCTGTGGTCAAAATATTTTGGCGCACCAGCAATTGAGGAGTCCTGTCTTTAGTTTGTTCCATACACCTATGTTCTTCACAGTCGAATGGAACAACTGGTGGAAGCCGACCTCTGGGAGGATCAGTTTGGATTCCGTAGAAATATTGGAACACGTAGGGCAATACTGACCCTACGGCTTACCTTAGAAGCTAGATTAAGAAAAGGCAAACCTACGTTTCTAGCATTTGTAGACTTAGAGAAAGCTTTTGACAATGTTGACTGGAATACTCTCTTTCAAATTCTGAAGGTGGCAGGGGTAAAATACAGGGAGCGAAAGGCTATTTACAATTTGTACAGAAACCAGATGGCATTTATAAGAGTCGAGGAACATGAAAGGGAAGCAGTGGTTGGGAAGGGAGTGAGACAGGGTTCTAGCCTCTCCTCGATGTTATTCAATCTGTATATTGAGCAAGCAGTAAAAGTAACAAAAGAAAAATTCGGAGTAAGAAGTAAATTCCATGGAGAAGAATTAAGGTTCGCCGATGACATTGTAATTCTGTCAGAGACAGCAGAGGATCTGGAAGAGCAGTTGAACGGAATGGACAATGTCTTGAAAGGAGGATATAAGATGAACATCAACAAAAGCAAAACGAGGATAATGGAATGTAGTCGAGTTAACTCAGGTGATGCTGAGGGAATTAGATTAGGAAATGAGACACTTAAAGTAGTAAAGGGGGTTTGCTAGCCGGCCGTTGTGGCCGAGCGGTTCTAGGTACGTCAGCCTGGAACCGCGCGACCGCTACGGTCGCAGGTTCGAATCATGTCTCGGGGATGGATGTGTGTGATGTCCTTAGGTTTAAGTAGTTCTAAGTTCTAGGGGAATGATGACATCAGATGTTAAGTCCCATAGTGCTCAGAGCCATTTGAACCATTTTTTTTTTTAGTTTTGCTATTTGGGGAGCAAAATAACTGATAATGGTCGAAGTAGAGAGGATATAAACTGTAGACTGGCAATGGGAAGGAAAGCGTTTCTGGAGAAGAGAAATTTGTTAACATCGAGTATAGATTTAAGTGTCAGGAATTCGTTTCTGAAAGTATTTGTATGGAGTGTAGCCATGTATGGAAGTGAAACATGGACGATAAATAGTTTGGACAAGAAGAGAGTAGAAGCTTTCGAAATGGGGTGCTTCAGAAAAATGCTGAAGATTAGATGGGTAGATCATATAACTAATGAGGAGGTATTGAATAGGCTGGGTCAAATGGCTCTGAGCACTATGCGACTTAACTTCTGAGGTCACCAGTCGCCTATAACTTAGAACTAATTAAACCTAACTAACCTAAGGACATCAGACACATCCATGCCCGAGGCAGGATTCGAAACTGCGACCGTAGCGGTCGCTCGGTTCAAGACTGTACGCCTAGAACCGCACGGCCCCTCCAACCGGCTATTGAATAGGATTTGGAAGAAGAGGAGTCTGTGGCACAACTTGACTAGAAGAAGGGATCGGTTGGTAGGACATGTTCTGAGGCATCAAGGGATCACCAATTTAGTATTGGAGGGTATCGCGGAGGGTAAAAATCGTAGAGGGAGACCAAGAGATGAATACACTAAGCAGATTCAGAAGGATGTAGGCTGCAGTACGTACTGGGAGGGCTGCATCAAACCAGTCTCAGGACTTAAGACCACAACAACAACAACAACAACAACAACACCTATGTTCCAAAAATTACATCACAGGTATCCACGGCAAGGTACCGCAAGATAAATGATGTCGGTACAATGAAGACAATGAGCAGAATAAGCGTCAGCAGTGTCGATACTCGTACTTGGTACCTGGATAGAGGAGACAGGCTAAGCTGTAGAAACGTGCATCGCTGTAGGAACGATGCTCCCTAAAGGAAAATAAAAAGGACACTTTCAAATGGTTCAAATGGCTCTGAGCACTATGGGACTCAACTGCTGAGGTCATTAGTCCCCTAGAACTTAGAACTAGTTAAACCTAACTAACCTAAGGACACCACAAACATCCATGCCCGAGGCAGGACTCGAACCTGCGACCGTAGCGGTCTTGCGGTTCCAGACTGCAGCGCCTTTAACCGCACGGCTACTTCGGCCGGCAAAAAGGACACTTTGCAAAAGACACAAGCGACTGTATGTATAGTTAGACTTCAGCGCTAACCAAAGAAGGGAAGATTATAAAGTGGATGGACAATGCAGAAGGGCTACGCAAGAGAAACGAGGACATTACACTGATCAATTAGAACATTGCGACCACCTATCTAATAGCCGGTATGTACACCGTTGGCACTGATGACAATGGCGACATGTCATGGCATGGAAGCAACGAGGCCTTGGCAGGTCTGTGGTGGGAGTTGGCACCAAATTTGCTCACACAACTCACCTAATTCCAGTATATTCCGGTGAGGATGACGACGAGCTCCGATGCCATATTCAGTCAAATCCCAGATGTTTCCAATCGGGTTTACATCTGATGAGCTGGGCGGCCAGCACATCAACTGGAACATGCCACTGTGTTCATCGAACCACTCTATCAAGGCGCATTATCTTGCTGAAAAATTTCACTGCCATCGGGAAACGTTATAGTGACGAAGGAATGTACGTACTCTGCAACTAGTGTACGATACTTAATTACCGCCGTGCGGCCACAGTCACACCGGTTACCTTGTCACATGAATCACGTGAGTACAAGTGACAGCTCCGCCAATGCACTCTTCTTTTAAACATTGTGTACATCATTTGTATATATGCGTATTGCAATCCCATGACTTGTTACCTCAGCGTACATAAGGCGAAGGACAGTAAAGAGAAGTAGTAGTTGAGAAGGTTTGAGAAGAGTTTGTAGCCTTCCATATATGAAGCAAGTTGGAATGAAACGAATGGGAAATTAGTAAAGGCAATTAAAGATTAGGAAGAAAAATATTTATCTTCGAGATTTGCCAGTGATGTAGTAATACCCTCAGACAATGCAAAGGAGTTGGAAGGGCAGTTGAACGGAATGGATAGTATATTGAAAAGAGGTTAGAAGGTGAACATTAATGAAAGTACAAGAAGGGTGATGGAATGGAGTCGAATTAACTAGGCGATGCTTAGGGAATTAGATTAGGAAGTGAGATACTAACAGTTTAGCTATTTGTGTGCCAAAGTAACATGATGGTAGAAGCAGATAAATTATAGAATTCAAACTGACAATAGCAAGAAAATCATTTGCCAAAAAGAGAATTTACTTCTATACATATTGTAAAATAAAAATATTTCTCCTTGTATGTGAAGATTAATCTCAGGAACTGTTGTAGTGGTTTTGCTACGGTTTACACTAAAAGAGAGATTGATTCACGAGGAAGGTTTATGTCTATAATTTATAAACTTTTGATGCAAATTGGCTAAAGTACGATAAACTAAAATTCACTGCTGTGTGTTCTGTGTGTGAAGACTAACCTCCCGAACTACCATAGGGATTTTGAAACTGTTGTCACTAATAGAGAGACTGATTTAAGATGAAGGCATTTGTAAATAATTTACAAATGTTACGTGTAAACAGGCTGAAGTTTGATGATATTTGTCGATTAAGTTGGCCCTCCTAAAAATTTTCCTGGCGAGTGCTGCTTAAATCGTCTAAAGAAAATGAAAGTGACTGGCAGTTGGTGTTAATATTCTGTTTCCTAATATTACTCTCTGGATGGTAACTGTAGCTGTAAGTAACGACTCGCGAACAAAATTACTCCTGCGCTACACAAATTGTTCGCCTGTAGATATTTAGTGTTAACCTGTGTGGAAGCATGGGCGGGTATGTAGTTTGTAAATTTAGGTGTCATAGTGTTTTTTCCCAACGTATTTTTCTGAAGTGTAGCCTTGTACAGAAGTAAGACGTTGACGATAAGCGATTGAAACAAATAGAAAATATAATGAAACTTCCTGGCAGATTAAAACTGTGTGCCCGACCGAGACTCGAACTCGGGACCTTTGCCTTTCGCGGGCAAGTGCTCTACCAACTGAACTACCGAAGCACGACTCACCCCGGGTACTCACAGCTTTACTTCTGCCAGTACCACATCTCCTACCTTCCAAACTTTACAGAAGCTCTCCTGCGAACCTTGCAGAACTAGCACTCCTGAAAGAAAGGATATTGCGGAGACATGGCTTAGCCACAGCCTGGGGGATGTTTCCAGAATGAGCACTTGCCCGCGAAAGGCAAAGGTCCCGAGTTCGAGTCTCGGTCGGGCACACAGTTTTAATCTGCCAGGAAGTTTCATATCAGCGCACACTCCGCTGCAGAGTGAAAATCTCATTCTAGAAAATATAATATTTTGAAGAATGCTGAAGTCTACATCTACTGTTGTGGATTGGCAGGAGAGCCAACCCACGAAGGCTAGAGGAAGCCGAAAGGCACGCGTTTAAGCTCACGCAGGCTGGCGTGAGGTCTGGAACAGGACAAGGAAATTAGAACTTAGTAAAACGGACGCAGATGGTGGAATACTTTACTTTAATCCATTAATGTTGAACGTATCTCTTGTCTGTACATTTACGATATCAATAGTAACTGAACATGGCGCCTTGCTAGGTCGTAGCAAATGACGTAGCTGAAGGCTATGCTAACTATCGTCTCGGCAAATGAGAGAGTATTTTGTCAGTGAACCATCGCTAGCAAAGTCGGCTGTACAACTGGGGCGAGTGCTAGGAAGGCTCTCTAGACCTGCCGTGTGGCGGCACTCGGTCTGCAATCACTGATAGTGGCGACGCGCGGGTCCGACGTATGCTAATGGACCGCGGCCGATTTAAAGGCTACCACTTAGCAAGTGTGGTGTCTGGCGGAGACACCACAATCCTCCCCCGCAAATCTGCGTACGGTTGTGTTATAAGGCTTCCGCCCGCCGTGGGGAGGACCCCATGTTGACGTATGCGACGAGGTGGGGAGCCTAACAACAGGCTAGGCTGTGCCACCCGCACCCTGCCATTCGGTCCGAGGGGAGCTAGGATACGCCGGAAACCTGCTCCAGGGTGCACGCCAACATGCGGTGTATGCGCTCGCAGAGAGGCAGGAGGGGCCGAGGGGTCGCCCTCTTCGGGCCGGGGCACCCGACGGGCGAAGATGACATATGGTCCGGAGCGGGTAAGAGTTCCATGTCGGAGGACAACTGGTCACGGGAAGCGATCGGCAGCGCGTGACCCAGGGAGGCGCCCGGCGGTTGCAGCGTCGCGTCCACTGCGGGCGTCCCCGGCGGGAAAACAGGCGGCGGCGGCGGCGCGTCGCCATGGGGCAATATGGAAGGCGGCATCGGTAACACCTGGGGCTGAGGCGAGCCAGTAGATGGGTCCCCAGGGCGCTGACCTGACGGCCCCGTCGCTGAAAGCAGACGGGGAGCGGCAGAACCCGTGCGACGACAGAGGCGCAGCTGATTGAGATGCCGACGCACCTCACCAGAGGCCCCCAAAACCAGATACAGAGCGCGTCCGAGGCAGCGAAGAATGCGCCCTTCAAGCCAACGCCGTGAACCTCGATAGTGGCGGTAGTAGACAACGTCGCCTGGAGCAAAAGCAGGCGTCTGCCGCTGCACAGGAACCTGATGCGGCGGATGCAGTAAAGACATCAAGGTGCGATGAGGGCGACCGTGAAGCAACTCCGCCGGCGAGCGACCATCTCGGGGCTGAGAGCGATACGAGAAGAGCAATAACGCGTCCTCCCGAGAATGAGACTCTTTCAATTTCAACATCTGTGACTTGAAAGTCCTGACCAATCGTTCAGCGGCACCGTTCGACTGTGGCGAAAACGGCGCGGACGTCAGATGTTGAATACCATTGGCCTTGCAGAATGACTGAAATTCTGCGGACATGAATTGTGGGCCATTGTCGGAAACAATAGTCTGTGGCAGACCTTCAATGCAAAAGATAGCAGATAACGCTTGGATGGTGGCAGATGACGTCGTGGAAGACATCGGACAACAAAAGGAAAATTACTGAATCAATCGACCAGAACCAACAATCGAGCGGATTGTTGTTCGGCACACGCCATGCAAGAAGAGCACATATTCGTAATCGCAGCATCGATTCCGAACCAAGTACAGTGCTGACGAGCAAGTTGTTTCGTTCTCACTATACCCCAATGTCCTTGGTGGAGAAGCCGTAAGACAGAGGACTGTAACGAACGTGGGACCACGACCCTGGACTGATCGTTATCGGAACGCAACAGCGAAACACCACGTCGAACAAAAAGTCACTCCTTGTGAGCAAAAAATCGGCGAACCAACGGATCCCCGATCCATGACTTTGACAAGGGCCATTGTGTAGCAACAAAACGCAGAATGGTAACAAGTACAGGGTCAGCAGCTGTGGCTGTAGCTACACGTCGAAAATCAATCGGAAACGATTCAACCACGTTATCGGTTTCCGAATCAATGAACATGCAAGCAAGTTCGGAGGAATCGAATGCTCTATCCTCAGCAACAGGCAAACGTGACAACGCATCGGCGTTTCCGTGCTTAGCAGTGGACCGATACAAAATATTGTAGCGGTACTGCGAGAGGAAAAGAGACCAGCGAATGAATTTCTGCGCTATACGTGGAGGTACAGGCTTGTTCGGATGAAAAAGCGATGTCAAAGGTTTGTGGTCTGTGATGATGGTAAAGTGACGACCATACAAGAAATCATGAAACTTTGTAACACCAAATACGAGAGCCAATGCTTCTTGCTCGATCTGTGAATAATTTCTTTGCGCAGACGAGAGCAATTTGGACGCAAAGGCAATAGGGCGATCATGCGATCCATATTTGTGCGCAAGCACAGCACCGATCCCGAAATCCGATGCATCCACCATCAACAAAATGGGCTTCTGGGGATCGAATGGCGTAAGGCAAGTATTGGAAAGCAACGCCGATTTCAACTGGCGGAAGGCGCGTTCGCATTCCGTCGTCCAGACGAACGGAACACCTTTTCGGCGTAAGCGATGAAGCGGAGCTGAAATGGAAGGGGCATGGGGAACATAGCGATGATAATAATTAATTTTTCCCAGCACACTCTGTAGCTGCTTCAAATTCTGCGGCGAAGGCAAGTCTTATATGGCACGGAGGTGCTCGGGACTAGGATGTATGCCTTGGGCATTGAGTACATGTCCCAGGTAGGGTAAGTCACGAGCAAAAAACACATTTGTCCTTCCGCAAGCGAAGACCATTTTGTCGCAAGACCTGAAATAATGTCTTGAGATTGGCTAAATGTTCTTCTTCCGTCTTTCCGGAGATCACAATATCGTCCAGATAGTTTGCTGCAGTAGGGATCGACACACAAACAGTTTGCAGATATTGCTGAAACAATGCAGGGGCGGATGCACACCCGAATGGCAGTCGTTTGAATCGATACAAACCAAGATGCGTGTTAACCACCAAAACGCGCTGGGATTCTTCGTCCACCGGTATTTGCAAGTATGCATCTGCTAGGTCCAACTTCGAAAAATATTTACCTAGGCACAGTTTGTCAAAAAGATCTTCCGGGCGGGGTAAAGGAAAAGTTGCAATCACTAGTTGTGGATTCACTGTTGCCTTGAAGTCCACACAAAGTCTCAATTTTCCCGAAGGTTTTGGCAAAATTACTAAGGGTGATGCCCAGAGAAAAGCCTGCACACGTTCAATTACACCTTGTGATTCCAAATCGTGTAATGTTTTTGCGACCTCATCACGCAATGCGTGGGTAACATTGCGTGCTCTGAAAAATTTCGGTTGCACGTTTACTTTCAGTTCCAAATGTGCTTTATTGTTCTTAGCGCAACCAAGGCCCGGTGCAAAAATGTCTGCAAATTCTTCACATAGACGAGAAACACTGTCTGAAGGCACAGTCTGTTTCACTGATAGGACCTGATTGACTATAGACAAGTTAAACAACTGAAATAAATCGAAACCAAACAAGTTCACTGCAGAAGAAGAACGAAGGACGTACAATGACACAAGTTTTGTTTGTCCCTTATATGTTGCAAGAAGGCTGCACTGTCCTAACACAGGGATATGCTGACCGGAATAGCTACTGAGCTTAACATTTGTGGCACGCATCGGAGGTGTGCCCAGCTGTTTGTACGTGTCTTGATTGATCAGTGAAACTGCAGCTCCAGTATCGAGCTGGAATGGTATCACTTTGCCGGTAATGTCCAAGTCCACAAAAAGTTTATTGTCCTGTTGACGACAAGAGCGACTGTCTCTCATGCAATGTGAACTGACACTGGTACAAAATCACTTGCGACTTGACGGGATTTCCGGCGATGTCGACGCACCCTATTTGTGGGACGAACACAGTCACTGTTAGAGAGAGTGGCACTGGGCGGAGTGGAATGAACTACATGAATTTCCATGGGCGAAGGTTCACGAGCTGGAGTATCCTGGGTTCGATTCCGATTCCGGCATGAAGCAAAGGGCCTTGAATGGTTGTGAGTGTCCGATCTGAGCTTTTTCTGGGAAACACTCTGAACATGTCCTTTTTTATTACAGAAAAAGCAAATAGCCTGGCGTGACGGGCAATTCTCATGCGAATGTCTAGTAGCACACCACGGGCATGATTTTAGCACTGGATTTGCTTGCCTTCGCGGCACACGTGGCTGAGAGCCTGGTGGCAGCTGCGCGGCCGGGCGCGAGGGCTGTTTACTGCTCCGTGCAGCTCACCTGGCGGGCTGGTTAACAGGACACATGGGTGGCGAAGTTTCAAATGATTCCTGAGCAAAGTCAAGTGTGTCCTGACAATCCAATATGTCCATCACTTGTTGAAGGGAGGGATTGACTAGTTTCAAAATCTGTTCCCTTATACGAACATCAGCAACGTTCTGTGCAATTGCATCACGTACCATAGTATCTGAATAAGGGAGTCCACATTGACACTCAAAAGCACAATCCCTAGTAAGGCCTTGCAAGGTTGCAAACCACTCCCTATTAGTTTGACCTGCCGTACATTTTGTACGAAAGAAGGTATACCTTTTTGCAACTACATTGACTGATTCTTTGAAATATGCATCTAATGCAGACAAAATTTCGTCGTAGGACAGAGTTGCTACGTCGCGTCGGGGAAATAACTTGACTATCACATGGTACGTTTGGACACCGACGGATGCTAAAAAAAAACGTTGCCGCTCGTTACCTTGAATTCTGTAGGCGGCGAGATGGAATCCAAATTGGCATGACCACTCCGTCCGGCTTTCCAGTGCAGCATCAAAAGGTCGAAAAGTTGGTGCAACAGCGTGTTGTGGCTCCGTTAGCGGTGGAGCGGCGGCTGCCGCATCGTTTTGCATTGCTCGTTGACCCTGGATGAGCTGTCCAAGGGTATCCAGTAGTGCCTGCGTCTGCTGATTCTGTAAGCGATAAAATTCGGACAGTACATCTGGAGATTGTGGCGAAGCCATTACACAAGTAAATCAGGGCAATATCGATAAGAACGCGGAAAACCTCGTCGCCAAAATGTTGTGGATTGGCAGGAGAGCCAACCCACTAAGGTTAGAGGAAGCCGAAAGGCACGCGTTTAAGCTCACGCAGGCTGGCGTGAGGTGTGGAACAGGGCAAGGACATTAGAACTTAGTAAAACGGACGCAGATGGTGGAATACCTAACTTTAATCCATTAATGTTGAACATAGCTTTTGTCTGTACATTTACAATATCAATAGTAACTGAACATGGCGCCTTGCTAGGTCGTAGCAAATGACGTAGCTGAAGGCTATGCTAACTATCGTCTCGGCAAATGGGAGCGTATTTTGTCATTGAACCATCGCTAGCAAAGTCGGTTGTACAACTGGGGCGAGTGCAAGGACGTCTCTCTACACCTGCCGTGTGGCGGCGCTCGGTCTGCAATCACTGATAGGGGCGACACGCGGGTCCGACGTATACTAATGGACCGCGGCCGATTTAAAGGCTACCACTTAGCAAGTTTGGCGTCTGGCGGTGACACCACATCTACATCTACTTACATACTCCGCAATCCACCATACGGTGCGTGGCGGAGGGTACCTCGTACCACAACTAGCATCTTCTCTCCCTGTTCCACTCCCAAACAGAACGAGGGAAAAATGACTGCCTATATGCCTCTGTACGAGCCCTAATCTCTCTTATCTTATCTTTGTGGTCTTTCCGCGAAATGTAAGTTGGCGGCAGTAAAATTGTAATGCAGCCAGCCTCAAATGCTGGTTCTCTAAATTTCCTCAGTAGCGATTCACGAAAAGAACGCCTCCTTTCCTCCAAAGACTCCCACCCGAGTTCCTGAAGCATTTCCGTAACACTCGCGTGATGATCAAACCTGCCAGTAACAAATCTAGCAACCCGCCTCTGAACTGCTTCTATGTCCTCCCTCAATCCGACCTGATAGGGATCCCAAACGCTCTAGCAGTACTCAAGAATAGGTCGTATTAGTGTTTTATAAGCGTTTTCCTTTACAGATGAACCAAATCTTCCCAAAATTCTACCAATGAACCGAAGACAACTATCCGCCTTCCCCACAACTGCCATTACATGCTTGTCCCACTTCATATCGCTCTGCAATGTTACACCCAAATATTTAATGAACGTGACTGTGTCAAGCGCTACACAACTAATGGAGTATTCAAACATTACAGGATTCTTTTTCCTATTCATCTGCATTAAATTACATTTATCTATATTTAGAGTTAGCTCCCATTCTTTACACCAATCACAAATCCTGTCCAAGTCATCTTGTATCTTCCTACAGTCACTCAACGACGACACCTTCCCGTACACCACAGCATCATCAGCAAACATCCGCACATTGCTATCCACCCTATCCAAAAGATCATTTATGTAGATAGAAAACAACAGCGGACCTACCACACTTCCCTGGGTCACTCCAGATAATACCCTCACCTCCGATGAACACTCACCGTCGAGGACAACGTACTGGGTTCTATTACTTAAGAAGTCTGGATAGGTAAGTAGGATAGCTAATGAAGGTTTACTGCATCCAACTGAAGAAGAAAAAAAGTTTGTGCCACAACTTGAGTAAAAGGAGGGGTCGGCTGGCAGGACATGTCCAGAGCATGAAGGAATCGTCAGTTCTTGGTAATGGACGGAAATGAGGGAGGTAAAAACCGCGGAGGGAGACCGAACCTTGATTACAAAATCGTGTTTAATGAACGTGTGTTGCAGTATTTGTGCAGAGATGAAGACGTATGCCCAGGATAGATTGTAGTGGAGAGCTGCTTGAAACCATTCATCTACATCTACATGATTACTCTGCAATTCACATTTAAGTGTTTGGCAGAGGGTCCATCGAACCCAACCATACTATCTCTCTACCGTTCCACTCTCGAACAGCGCGCGAGAAAAACGAACACCTAAACCTTTCTGTTTTCTCTAATTTTATTTTGATGGCGATTCCTACCTATGTAGGTTGAGCTCAACAAAATATTTTCGCATTCGGAAGAGAAAGTTAGTGACTGAAATTTCGTAAGTAAATCTCGCCGCGACGAGAAACGTCTTTGCTTTAATGACTTCCATCCCAACTTGCGTATCATATCTGCCACAGTCTCTCCCCTATTACGATGGCGCGGAGCAATATTCTAACAGAGGACGAACGAGTGTAGTGTAATCTGTCTCTTTAGTGGACTTGTTGCATCTTCTAAGTGTCCTGCCAATGAAACGCAACCTTTGGCTCGCCTTCCCAACAATGTTATCTATGTGGTATTTCCAACTGAAGTTGTTCGTAAATTTTACACCCAGGTACTTAGATGAATTGACAGCCTTGAGAATTGTACTATTTAACGAGTAATCGAATTCCAACGCATTTCTTTTGGAACTCATGTGGATCACCTCACACTTTTCGTTATTTAGCCTCAACTGCCACCTGCCTCACCATACAGCAATCTTCTCTAAATCGCTTTGCAACTAATACTGGTCTTCGGATGACCTTACTAGACGGTAAATTACAGCATCATCTGCGAACAACCTAAGAGAACTGCTCAGATTGTCACCCAGGTCATTTATATAGATCAGGAACAGCAGAGGTCCCAGGACGCTTCCCTGGGGAACACCTGACATCAGTTTTACTCGATGATTTGCCGTCTATTACTACGAACTTAGTTCTGAAGACAATAACAAAAACAACAAGAATCTAGCAACAATAAATGCATTATCGTCACCTAATCCTGCTTTGAGGCGACAGTTAGTAGGAGTAAGCATAAAACTGTGCTTAAAAAACAGTTTCATTAAGATTCTTTGGTGCGCACTGCATATATTTCATCATGGGCTTGTGGAAGCTGCTGAAGCATTCAAAATCATGCAGACGCGTATGATGCGTTGCTTTCGGAGTAAACGCCTAGACTGCAGAATGAACGGCTCTTAGCGATTCCGCCTGCCCCACGGACGTGTATGGCAACCGTCCAACGAGGCGATCCATCATCTGGCCGCTGGCCTTTATTGATGGCTCGTCATGCGGCGGCGTTGTCCCGGAAAGGATAAACCGCGCTCCAGTGGACCGTGAGCCGCCATTTGTCAAGACGTCAGCGCCCCTCGCGGACTCGGGCAGAAACTGCGAAAGCAATCTCGGGCAAGGAAGGGTGGGAGCGGGGGGGGGGGGGGGGGGGGCATGGCAGACCCTTAATCACTGGCGCAACGGCTGGTCGATTAGTGGCTGGTTTAATGACAAGAAATCGCTGCCATAAGCTTCCAAGGCTGCCACTCAAAGAGATGGAATAATTTTATGGCATCGTCGCATTAAATTCTCCATGTTCGTTCTGAAAAAAGGAAAATTCCCTTTTGCGAATCGACATGAATGGATCCTGCGGCACAGCTCGTTCTGTTCGTCAGTGAGAACCAGAGGTGTTTCAGTTGATGCACAGATATTTTAACTTACAGAAGGCGTTCGATACAGAAGTGCTCTGTCGTGTAGTTGTAACTTATTCACCTATTTCCTAACTCTGCAATGGTTTCTGCCTGTTAGGCGAAAAGTCAAGCGCAACGTCTCTGTGAAAAAGGCCTTCGGCAGTGATGCTAGCACGCACAGCCACATTCTCACTCACACCCATCTGTTTTGTTAGAAGAGGCGCCTAGTACAGCAACATCGATGCCTAGAAAACTCTGCTCCACGTTCACTGTGCAAGCTCCTCTGACGTTGCGCACCTTCTAATGACACATTCGTATATTTTCAATAAAACATTAAGCAACAGAAGAAGTTGATGGGGCAGCAAATAAACATCCAACTCGTCTGGTAAGAACCGACTGCATTGTTGACATCCTCCATTCCTATTGGTTGGTTGGTTGTGGTAGGGGACCAAACAGCAAGATCTTCGGTTCTGTCGGATTATGGAAGGATGGGGAAAGATCTTGGCCGTGCCATTTCAAAGAAATCATTCCAGCATTTGCGTGAAGCCGTTTAGGGAAATCCCTGAAAACCAAAATCAGGATTGCCAGACGCGGGTTTGGACCGTCGTCCTCCCGAATGCGTGTCCAGTGTGCTAACCATTGCACCACTGCGCTCGACATCCTCCAATTGGAGTGAAAATCATATTCATAATCAAAGCAATACGTGCGTAACAACAGAATTTAGGAAGTCTTCACAGGGGACATTAAATCAGAGTAATCGTCTTCCCAAAGTACTCTATACGAACTCGGGACACCAGTGGGAGATAAAACACCAAGACGGGCGAAAGTGACACATATTTAATGACACCTGTATAAAATGTAGTGACATACGAACATAGCGAACTAAACACCAGGATATTCAAATATTGCCTGGCACTGTTCAGCGAACGATTCTTCATGCCTAGCACGTTTACACACTCAATTGGGTCTGGAAGCACAATTATTTAAGCAATGCTGAGAGCAATTGCAGCAGGCTGGTTGCGGTAATCTCACCATAGCCTACTATGACACTGGAGCGCAATGACCTAGTGGAGCGGCGTAAGCTTTGTTCATCTGATCTAACCACATAAAAGTCTACAGCAATTGTCACCATTCAAAGTAAAATTTTGTTCACTAATCAAAGTAACTCCTGCAAGATTCGTTGGTAATAACTGACTTAAAAAAAGGAAAGAAGATGAAAAGATACCCCCCGAACAGACCTCGAATGCCCAACTTTGTCGACCGGCCGCCGCCTCATCCTCAGTCCTTAGGCCTCACTGGATGCGGACATGACAGAACATCTGGTCAGCTCTCTTGGCCGTTGTCAGTTTTCGTGATCGGTATGACATAAATTATATAAACAAACTTTTTTCCCATCTTTGAAATCAGATCCGTCAGCTTTCATAGTAAACTTAGTTAAAATATGAGGTATGCCTATTTGAAAAGGAGTCTTCCACTATAGCGACACTGAATATAACACTGTAAGTAGGCTGTTTAGGTTTTCTTATTGGTAACGCCACGTAGCGCTCTGTATGAAAATCACTGGCTGTGCTGTGTGCAGTCTGTGGATAGTTTGCATTGTTGTCTGCCATTGTAGTGTTGGGCAGTTGGCTGTTAACAGCGCATAGCGTTGCGCAGTTGGAGGTCAGCCGCCAGCAGTGGTGGATGTGGGGAGAGAGATGGCGCAGTTTTGAAATTTGTAAGACTGGATGTCATGAACTGCTATATATATTATGACTATTAAGGTAAATACATTCTTTGTTCTCTGTTAAAATCTTTCATTTGCTAACTATGCCTATCAGTAGTTAGTGCCTTCCATAGTTTGAATCTTTTATTTAGCTGGCAGTAGTGGCGCTCGCTGTATTGCAGTAGTTCTTGTAACCAAGATTTTTGTGAGGTAAGTGATTTGTGAAACGTATAGGTTAATGTTAGTCAGGGCCATTCTTTTGTAGAGATTTATGAAAGTCAGACTGCGTTGCGCTAAAAATATTGTGTGTCAGTTTAAGCACAGTGTTGTATAATTTTTCTAAGGGGACGTGTCATATGTCGACCCTTAGCCTAGGATACCTCACTGGAATCTTCTGATTTTTTTCTTGTAGTTTGTGCAATTAGTGCAGCCTTTGTTTATTGCTAGCGCGTAATTGTAGAGAGAATTTCCTTTGTAGTTGTAGTTTTTCATTGTCGTACACAGTTGTGGCATGCATGTAGATTTGCACCAAGTATTTCGCAGCTGCGCTTGCGATTAATTAGATATTATTTTCAGTGCTATGTTAATGTGTTTTCTTATTTTTGCTCTTCAAATTGTGCTTTTCTGTGTAGTCGTGTGAAATATTGTGACAATAATGACGTGTGAAAAACGTAAAATTAGGCTCCAAAGTAAACTGAGAAATGACAGTGAAGACGAAAGCAGTGTGTTAGCGCCACTGTGTAATGAATTAACTAATGTTCAAAGTAGTAATTTGGTAATTGTGCATAGGGAAATGGAGCGGGCTGCAAATAATGGTGTAGGCAGTGAAACAATTAGTGAACAGGGAAGCATTATCTATCGATCGGTCGGCAACAGCTTGCCTCAGGATTCCGAAATGACAGGACACAATCCTACAAATACTGTAGATTCAGGTTTTGCGTCCTCGCCGTTTTCTCAAATAAGTCAAGACACATTTCCTGCATTTCAAAATGCGAATATTGCCGGTTCAAATGCATTGTCGAATAGCACTGAGGAACATGTTTCAGACACCAGTGCATTGTTATTACAATTAATGCAAAAAATGGGACAAAAGCTTCAAAAGTTAGACACAATGGAACAACACCAGAGACAAACACAGCAACAGTTAGACACAATGGAACAAAATCTTCAAAAGTTAGACACAATGGAACAAAATCAGAGACAAACACAGCAAAAGCTTCAAACGTTAGACACAATGGAACAAAATCTTCGGAAGTTAGACACCACGCTTGAACAAACACGTGAAGATTTAACTACTGAGTTACATAACATTGAATCGAAATGTTAAAAAGTCTGTAATGACGTAAAAACACAAATTTGTGAGCATTTTCAACCTATTTTTTCGCGGCATGAAAATGCATTACAGAATCACGAAGCAGCCATAAAAGAACTGCAAACTATTGTTCATGAAAATTATGAGACCTTGCAAGCTAAAATTGACTCAGTTGCATCTACCGATTTGGTTACGCAACTTGCAAAAACTCAGGAAAACTTAAAGGACACAGTAGATACTCTGAAAATTGGTTCAGAAAGACACATGGAGGAAATTAGTTCGTTATCAGAGAAAGTAGTTGAACTTTCGGATCAGCTAAATAATTTATCTACGAAGGTAGATGACAATCTGAATGACACAAAACCGGTAGTCTTTAATGACACAGAAGAGTGCGAACAAATTAGGAACTTCAAACAAAATCAGAATCAAATTAATACGCAACACCAAAGAGAAATCCGGGAAGTACAAGATCAGCTGACACAGGTAATACAAGAAGTACGTATTTCAGAGGACACACGCGCCCTAATACGGAAAGAGGGACATAGAAATACGCAGCAGCCACAAAATAATAACACAGCGCATTTCGGAAATTATGAAAGAAATTGGCAAGGTGCACCGAATTTTGAAATGGAACCGCCGAAACGACGTAACAATGACCGATATGCGACTCGCCGACATGATGACTTTGACTATAAGCTGTTCATTACTACACATACATTTAAAACGTTTAAGAATTCTGACAACGACATTCATCCACAAGCATAACTCCATCAACTCTCTCATTGTTTTCCTCCCAACTGGTCATTGCAGCACAGATTAGAATTTATGTGTGGCTACTTAGAGAATGAACCAGCTGTAAGAATGCGATCGGCCATTCACGATTGTCACAGTGAAGAAGAATTTTATCATGCCTTCCTCTCAGCATATTGGTCTCAAACTACACAAGACCGAGTAATGATGAAACATTTCGAACAATCTGAATTCTCCAGTCTTGTGAAATATTTTGAAGACATGTAGCACAAGAATCAGTATCTTTCAAACCCATACAGCCCCTCAGAACTCATCCGAACTTGCTTAATCCAATAGCCTGAACATTTACGACATATTATTTTGGCAGGACGTTGCAATGACGACATTGAAGCTTTTCAGGGGCTCTTACAAGAACTGGAAATTGACACTGACAATCGCGGAACGAGGAAACAGGAGCACAACAATTACAGGTGACATCCGTCACAATTCCGCGATGACAGAAATAATAAATGGACACGACAAGGCTATTCTTACAACGTAAATCGTGACCAAAACAGACACCACCCTTATGACAACCGTTGGCAGAGTAGTAATAACTACAGGGAAAGATCACCTCTCCGTGGTAATGACTATCACAGAGACAATCAGAGAAACAGACAATATGGGAACCAAAATAAATATTATCAAGGGAGACAGAATAACTTTAGAGGCAACGGACCAGCGCGCAGTTACGATTCAGGGAGAAGTTCTCCACCACGTGACCGACAAGAAAGTAACTATTGAATCTACCGACATGACGACAGACGATATGATCGTAACGACAGACCTGAATTGCATCAGAACTGGCGGGATTCAAACAGAGCAGGGCCCTCTCGACAAGGTGAATTTGTAGAAGTTAGGTCTCCAAATCCCAATAACGACGCGCGCCAACAAAGAGACAATAGGCAATGACTCACACCCCTGGCAGCCACAAAACGTACTTATGAAACTGACGACCCAGCTGCTGTAGCTAGTAATTACGTAAAAATGGAACACATTAGGGACATCTTACTCCAGGAACACGACGTAAAACATAACAACATTGCATATCCTGTGATTCACATTACAGTAAATGACGTAAAATTTACGGCAGTACTTGACTCTGGCACTCCCATTTCAGTAGTTAGTGAAACAGCCTTTAGCAAATGCAACAAATCGAACGATTGCCCCACACTTCCGTTACGTAGGATTAAATTACAAAGTGCAATTTTTGGAAAAAGTGTAGATGTACGCCAGCAAACAAACTTAGAATTCTTTTGTCAAAGCCACAGCTTCTCTATGAACTTTCTTATTGTTCCATTATTGTCGACGGAAATTATACTGGGAGTAGACTTTTTTAATGAATACAAAGCAATCTTAAACTTTCACGATGCTGAAATAAGTTTAGAGAAAGGAGGTAAGTCAATAGCTTTGAAATTTGAAGACTGGCTCTCAAACCATGACGAGGAAATTAATCGGCTTTACCTTCTGTTAGACAACAGTTCGGAATTTTCTACGGAACTAGACACTAACAATCACTGTGCAAGTACTGACAGGGATGATATCGACGACATATTTGAAACTAATGAGTTAATTCAGAATAAAATTCAAACAATTGACAATTGTAGTGACAGTGATAGGCAGGACCTTTTTGAGATTTAACAAGGACATTCCACAGTTTTTACTCACAAAACAGGAGCAATCAAGGGATTTCAATACCAATTTCGTGTTCGTGAGCATACTAAATTTTGTGTTAGACCATAAATAATTCCGGCACATTATAGGGACCGTGTTAGAACAGAAATACAATGTATGCTTTACGAGGGTATTATTGATCCTGCAGAAAGCTCATACAACAATCCATTACATGTTGTTGAGAAGAAAAATGGATCGATCAGGCTTGTCTTAGATTCGAGACAAATCAATACTATCATCATTCCTGAAACAGACAGGCCGCAAACGTTGGAAGAACTTCTTCAAAATTTTAATGGTGTAAAAGTGTTGTCTTCTATTGATCTCAGATCCAGATTTTATCAGATCGAACTTCATCCAGAATGTAGAAAATACACAGCTTTCCTTTGTTTCGGCGTTTGTTATCAGTTTCGGAAACTTCCTTTTGGTTTGAACATTTCTTCGGCAGCATTCATTCGCAGGCTAAATTCCATACTACCTGAGTTTTTGAAACGTCACATCACCTTCATGGGAGCAACACAATCGCATCCTCAACAGTTTGTTACGTATTTTTGCAGAATCTGGAATTACAGTTAACTTCGAAAAGTCTGAATTCGGTAGGTCAAAGGTGAGGTTTTTGGGACATATTATTTCTTCTGGAGGCATTCAGCCGGATCCTGAAAAGTTAGAAGCAATCAGAGCCATTCCAGTTCCATCCACAAAAAAACAAGTCCGCAGTTTTCTAGGTCTCGTAAATTTTTACCGTCGTTTTCTGAATATGCAAATTCTAGTTACACCAAAACTTTGTTCTCTCACTGGAAAAAATACTATTTGGAACTGGGACGAACAAGCACAGTTGGAATTCAATTCTTTGAAAGAATCGCTACTTAACGCGCCAATACTAGCTCATCCAGATCTGTCACAAGATTTCTGACTTAGCACGGATTCTTCTAAAGTCGGTCTTGGTGCCCATTTATTTCAAGAAGCCACAGAAAATGAAACTACTGTTCAGAAAACCATTGCTTTTGCTAGCCGAGTGCTAACAAAATCTGAAAAAAATTATTCCGTTACTGAATTAGAAGCTTTAGCTATCGTTTGGGCATTTAACAAATTCCATTTCTTTCTTTCTGGTAAGCACGTAAAAGTATACAGTGATCATCATGCATTACAATTTCTTATGTCTTCAAAATTAAATCATGAAAGGTTAAAACGTTGGGCATTGTTTCTGCAAGAATTCCACTTCACAATAGTCTACATTCCCGGCAAGGAGAACATTGTTGCGGACGCACTGTCACGCGCACCGGCTGGGCTTGAGAAAAGTAACACAGAAGGCAACCTCGAGAAAAATTTCAGTATTCTTTACATTCAGAAAGTCGCCTTTGCAAACTTCATCACCACATCTTTAAAGGACATTGCTCATGAACAAGATAAAGATCCGATTTGGAAAGACATCAAAAGTACATGGCATGAAAAGACACACACTCAGATTCGGCATTATTACCTGGTTAGAAACTACATTCTCTTCAAACGCTGCACTGTTGATGACAAGCTATGGGTACTTTGCATTCCAGTCGATTTTGTTAATAAGCTCATTTGGTACATTCATTTCAGCTATGCACATTTTGGCCCACGAAATTGTTATCATATTCTTCGGACGACTTGTTATTTTAACAATATGGAAAAGAGAACTCGAAGAGTCTTGTCTATTTGTAAACTTTGTCAAAAGGCGAAACCATCTACTATCTCACATCGTGCTCCGTTGTTTCCTATCATTCCTTCTAAATTAAAAGAATTTGCTGCAGTTGATCTATTGGGACCCCTTGTCAGAACATCGAATGGATTTTCGTACGTTCTAGTCGCTGTTGAACTTACTTCAAAATTTGTTTCTTTCACTCCGTTACGTAAAGCCTTTGGGCGGTCTGTATCCATCGCCTTTGTTAAAAATTTCTTACGTGAAGTTGGCCACGTCGCTAAAGTCATTTCAGATAACGGACCGCAATTCAGATCTGCTGTTTGGTCACGCATGCTTCGGAATCATAAAATCAAACCTGTTTCTATTTCATTGTACTCACCACATTGCAACCACTCCAAACGGACTATGAAAGAAATCAATAAGCCTTGCATCAGCATTGGGACAGATATTTACACTTATTTCAAAACGTGCTGAATGAAATGCCTCACGACTCCACTGCTTTACCACCTACTCTTGTGCTGAAGAATGAAGAACCACCGAACAGAATCAGAGAGCTTGTACCTTTCCCGAATACACGTAAACTTCGACACAAAGACATAATTGACTTGGCTCTCAAAAATATAAAATCTGCAGCAGACAAAAGGAAAAAACTACACGGTAAAGCAAATGCAAAGAAATTATATATTGGTCAGAAAGTTCTCATTAAAGCTCATTCATTGTCACATAAGAAGAAACACTAGAGTCACAAATTCTTTCTAGTTCACAATGGACCTTACAGAATCCGACGTATACCACATGATAATTGCGTTGAAGTTGAAACTCTGCGTACTAGGAAGAGTAAAGGTTTACACCACATTTCACATGTAAAACCGTTTATTGAAAGATAATCTACTTTTTAACTTTGTCTTTGCCATAAAACTTTTCACTTCACATTTCTAGTATGCATTGTCAGACATAGAAACTGTTACCATGCAACAATGTTTGAAGTTAAATATCCAATCAAGAACCAAGAGAACTTATTTAAACAGAAATTACGAATGCATTGTTATAGTGAACAGACGTCACAGTGTTATTGTGTGTGTACATTCTTGCTTGTTAGTTGCACGATTACGTAACGACTATAAGGCTTACATAATTAGAACATATACTGGTACTGCTAATGTGATTTTAATGCAACATTTTGGTTTACTTGAAAATACATTCTGGATTTAAAGTACTTTCTGTGAGATACTAGATGACACAGTGGTTAGTTTATGTGACAGCTACACGATTTTATCACGACGCTACTAATGAGTGACAATTTACAATGTTGCTTTTGCGGTGTTTCTGTTTTATATCTGCACAGTTTTTCTGTATTATTCTGGAATTAAAACATGTTTTAGTAGTAACTTTGGTGGTACAGCTACAATGAGACTGCCTTTTCCGTAGCACAACAATAAGTTACAGCACAGTACTTTCTTCATCACGCCAATAAGCGTAATAACTAAGATATCTATACGCAAAGCATTTCACTTTTGTTTATCATGAGGTAAGTACATTGGCTTCTGCAGAACTTAGCTTTCGGAGGACAATAACTACGAAACTTCCACAGAGATTATCTTACAACAAGACGCACATTTAGCGCTAGAGGACACGTATTTGAGTGATTAATTTTTCACTTAAATCATGTATTTTTAAAAATATTTGAAGTACAATGATACAACGGTTTTCCGTGATACATTTCATTCCATTGCTGTAATCTGTAACACCTGAGGGTATAATTACATTAATCCTCAGGGGGGTACACGCTTACTTTGTGTACTATGTGTTTGGCAAGCACAAGGAGCCCTACCTAATATGGTACTTGCTTATACAACTTTACACTTCGGTACCATATTTCTCTAACACATAAATTACACAGCTATCTGATTATTTAACTGAGAGAGACAAACATTTATTTTACTATATCAGTGACAGATGTTTACGTAATTACACAGTTGGATAGCTTCACACTTATGAAATTGTATTTACTTTGTGAACTCTTCATATTTTTTCAGAACCATTGTGATACTATGAGAGCTTTGATTGATGTATTTGGTATGGGGTCATGATTTTTAAAGTACGTTTGAGGTAGATGACACTTCTGAAATGAGCAGAGAATTTTTATTAGGTTTTAAAATATTCAGAAAGCTATGACGATTTTGAGATGTGATTGATCTGTTATGATGTTATTATTACGACGACTACGTGTATTATGCTGTTGAGGTATGTTCATGATCAATAAGATGATGATACCGTATATGAGGAATTTGATTATGCTACGTATTTCTCATGATTTCTCATGACGAATATGTATATGTATAATGAGGTAAGGAATACTGAGTAGTGGTTAGGGACTCTGATTTGTGGAAAAGGCTGTTGGAAACCAAGAATCGTACTTTAGAATTATGAAATGTGTATACATGTGTGAATGTATCACAACGCCACTCAAATTTTTTTGGACACTGTTATATTCATAGGATTTTGTTTCTACACATTTGCAACGCAAATTCTCGACCTGTGAAATTTTTTATGTGAAACTGTCACTGTTGTGCAAACTGGTGTTGTAAATATTTCGGTAAGAAAGTTAAGTGACCTTCACGTAATGCGTCGTGGGCACCCAGATGGGCGACAGTCGCCTGGAAAGAGTCTTTAGTGAGTGCCTTTCAGAGGCAAAGGTGGAGAAGAAAAAAAACAAAAAGAGGCCATTATCCTCGCTATTGACATTCCTTTGTAGAAAGCTTCGTAAATACGACACCCTCAAACTTGAAAACATGATTACACTGTAGAGCTCTTAATTTATTATATTTACTGAAATCTCTAATGAAATGATGAGAAATATTTTATGTCTATACACCTGATTATGACTACTGTCTTTCTAGTTGAGAGATTTTTTTTACTACCTTATGAAATGCCATATGGCTAATGAATGATGTTTCATACCTTTCTTTGTACATATTTGCTCATTTTCTTTAATATCTAGTTTCTAGCTGCACTGCAGCATTGGTTATTATAAAATTAAATAGATGTACTAATATCACTATTTTCTGTCTACAGACCCAGTAAAGAATACGTTTCTCATATACTTTCTTAGAAAAGAGAGGACAAATAGACATTTCCCGTTATAGGAATTGCATAAATAATTTTTTTAGTGACTGGGTAACTTTTATTTTCTTGCAGAGTAAGTTTTTGTGATGCATCACTCTGGTGTTAAGATGTGACATAGGTATTAGACATGGCCATTTTTAGTGTAATATTTTTTCTGCTTGAGCTATGTCATGTTTAGATATAAGTTATTGCATTTGCTGCTGCTGTTTGCCAGGCATAGTGCTACTAAATTTCACTTTACATTACTCTGTTAAGCCAGTTTTACTATGAATTTATTTTTCTTGTTTGCTGCGCATTACCTTATATTAGTTGTAATATTGCAATTGCTTTGCTAATTTATGCTGCTTGCTTTGCCAATTTGAATTTTTTTGTCATTGCTGTTTGTGTTAATTGTTTTGTGCTGCTGCATTGCCTCGTCCCTTAGTTTAGCATCTGAGCTCAGTAAATTTAAGTTAGCTTAAGATGGGGTAGGCTATATAAGAGAACGAGTTGTGATGAATTGGATGAAATGCATTGAGAAGCTATAAGAATATGGTTTGGCCAAAAAAGTATTTTGAAACAGAATATGAACAAAAAAGTAGGGTTTAGGGACAAAAGGTTTAGGTAGGATTTTCTTGGAAACAAATGATGAGGTAAGATAATGGAAAATAAATAATGAGGTAAGGAATGTGTGAACATATAAATACAGAAAGCATGCTTGGATAGAATTTTTTTGGTGGAAACAAATGTTGAAATAAGAGGAAAGATATATGGAATGAAGTGTTGGGGTGGACTGCAGTACCAAATGTCACACTGAAAACAAACCCTGTCCTGTATTTTTGTGTTTTTACACTATGTGAATTTGTGTTTTTTCTGTCTTAATGTGTTTAGCTAATAAGAGTTATGTTGTAGAATTTTTCTGATAATATATTATTTTCATTGTAAAGATGTTTAGACATTATTTATTCTGTTTTGTTTTAATGCTCATGTGTGAAGTTGATGTTTCAAAAGTTATTCTGATCTTTTATGTATTTACTTATGTCATAATTCCTGTAAACTGATGTATATGTTTATTTTTATTCTTTTGTAAAGCCCCTGTTACTACAAATGTTATCTGTATTGTTATGTTCTTTAATGATGTATTCTGTATCTTTGTAATTGTATTCTTATGTTATAAAATTGTAATGGACACCAGTTCATCAGATTAAGTAACTTGTAAGTTAAATTTCACTGCACACGTTTCTGTTGGTCATGGACAATATGTGAGAAGTAGGGACTGATAGTGTTTGCACTTGTGTTAATAATTCAGCAAGGGACTGTATAACAGCATTGATGGTTCTAAGGACAATTCAAAAACTTTGTGTGTGCACAAGTGGTGGTTTATGGACTTGCTATATTATCTGCAAGACTCTTCAATGGTGATTGTGCACCTGCACAGTCACAACAGATGGCTGCTGGCCATCTCTACAAGGACTACAGTGGGTCTGCATCTTTGATGACCCACCAATAACATTATTTCTACAAGGACCGCAGTGGGTCTGCACCTCTGGTGGCCCACCAATACCGTAATCTCTACCAGGACTACAGTGGGTCTACTCTGTGATGACCTGCCTGCCAATATTCTTCAAAACTTCTAATGACTCTGCTGTGGGTTTGCTCTGTTGTGACCCATTACTTGTCTGCATGTCGAGAGTCAGCACTGTCTTTCCGTTGGAAGGAAAACACTACTTCTTCAAGACTACATGGAAATCCACTACTTCCGTGTGTATTTTCTTTTACTGCTTAGACATTGAGAAAAACACTGCTATTTTACTGTGATGAACGATCAGGACTGTCTTTATGGACTGTGAGAAAATTTTAGCTTTTGACCAACATTGTATCAATAAGTGTGTGCATTTGATTTCTTTGTTATTGTAATTATAATTATGAAAAATTTTTTCAAATCTGTATTGGCCACTGTCCATACAATTTGTAAAATTTATTGTGGGGAGCGTGGGGGCTATGTAAGTAGGCTGTTTAGGTTTTCTTATTGGTAACGCCACGTAGCGCTCTGTATGAAAATCACTGGCTGTGCTGTGTGCAGTCTGTGGATAGTTTGCATTGTTGTCTGCCATTGTAGTGTTGGGCAGTTGGCTGTTAACAGCGCGTAGCGTTGCGCAGTTGGAGGTCAGCCGCCAGCAGTGGTGGATGTGGGGAGAGAGATGGCGCAGTTTTGAAATTTGTAAGACTGGATGTCATGAACTGCTATATATATTATGACTATTAAGGTAAATACATTCTTTGTTCTCTATTAAAATCTTTCATTTGCTAACTATGCCTATTAGTAGTTAGTGCCTTCCGTAGTTTGAATCTTTTATTTAGCTGGCAGTAGTGGCGCTCGCTGTATTGCAGTAGTTCGAGTAACCAAGATTTTTGTGAGGTAAGTGATTTGTGAAACGTATAGGTTAATGTTAGTCAGGGCCATTCTTTTGTAGAGATTTATGAAAGTCAGATTGCGTTGCGCTAAAAATATTGTGTGTCAGTTTAAGCACAGTCTTGTATAATTTTTCTAAGGGGACGTTTCAACAGAAGTGGGAGAATGTGTTTACCGAGAGATGATGTGGTGGCATTCCCGCTTCCACAAACTTCGTGGCAATACCCTCATTTCCGCAGAATGGTTTCCGCAGTTCGTTGCACGTTGGACTCCTACCGATCAATACAAAGAGCGGTTATTCACTTTCTTCGCGCAGAAGGGGAGCATGCTCCACAAATTTATAGCAAGATGAAAGAAATGTACCGAGAACAGAATCTCTCATGGTGCTCAGTAATCCGGTTGTTTCAGTGTTATGAAGCGGGATGTGTGGCCAAGACGATCCTCAAACTTCTTAAAAAGTTTACATTCTCCTTACAGTCCCAATATCTTTCCGCGTGACTCTCTTATCTTCGGCCACTTAAAACAATCTCTGGGAAGTCAGAGGTTCTGCTGAGACAAGGAAGAGCAGCACACCATGGAAAATGGATGCATCTGAAACCCGCAAACTAGCGAGTAAATTATATCACTGTTCTCGCACTGGCCTCTGCCTATTTCACTTGGGTAACCTGTTAGTGCCTACAGAATTCGTTGTTTACTACCAATCACTTTCACTATTCAGTTTCCTTTCTCGGCCGATGCACCATATGTGGGGCGGCGGATAAAATATGGTGGTTGTTGTTTTTAGTCTTTGTTGTTCCCCGTCTTACTCACACGGGCCTAGCAACTATTTTTGTGGTCAGCCAGAAAGCAATGAAGAACATACTGTCCATAGTTTCCAGTCTGTAAGGCCACATTGTATTTCCCCGTCGTACTCACACGGGCCTAGCAACTATTTTTGTGGTCAGCCAGAAAGCAATGAAGAACATACTGACCATAGTTTCCAGTCTGTCGGGCCAAATGTATCTATTCTCTTTCTACTGAGCGGGATCAGGACTATGATAATAAATGAAGGTATAAAGTTTTAGTTCATTCGTGTAATGAGTAAAGTATCTCACGCACAACACTTTGATAGTCACTATGTTCAATTGACAGTAAATATCTCTATTCTAAACAGCACAACTGACAGTTCAGAGGCGACTTTTGCGGTACGTTCCTACCAAATTGTCTTTCACCCTGACTAATAATACTCAAATAAATGTTCGAAATAAAAGCTTGCCACAAAAGTGGAAATAATAGTCACCATTTGCCACGCGGATCTGTAATTATCACGGACGGCACATTAACAGTTACTTTAGCAAAATCTAACCTATCCAGGGCGGTGTACAGTCCTCGCGAGTTCACTACCAGTTATTACAGAATATACGCACTTTGTCACTGTCCGTCTATGACGTCATCCAAGGCAGAGCGCGATCCGACGTTTAACAGACGAAGATCTTACAGCGGCTGAGTTCGAAGTGAACGTTCCTCCTGCCTCTCGGGCCGTATTTATGTATGTGGCACAGCGGACGGCCAAGGGAACACCTGCTGTCATCTGCCTTATGCACACGGCAGCAGCCTCTGAACGACCACTTTCTCGTACACATTATCTTTAATAATAAAATAATGAATTAATTTAGATTCTTTTTAATTTTTACCGGCATTCTGTAGGTTGTTTGAAATCACAGAAAAAGTTTAAAAAATAAATGGCTCTGAGCACTATGGGACTTAACATCTATGGTCATCAGTCCCCTAGAACTTAGAACTACTTAAACCTAACTAACCTAAGGACATCACACAACACCCTGTCATCACGAGGCAGAGAAAATCCCTGACCTCGCCGGGAACCGAACCCGGGAACCCGGGCGCGGGAAGCGAGAACGCTACCGCATGACCACGAGCTGCGGACGAAAAAGTTTCAGCTCGCTTGAATAAAACTTTGCATTCTAGAATTTTTATAGTGGAACTAACGGTAGATCGTTACCTCTGAACTATAACTTTAATAGAACTTGTATTGGCTGTCATCTGTACTACAATTCTAAAATTTGTTATAGGTCAATTATTTAGTAGGTTTTATCATATGCTGAACCAAAATTTTCTATCATTAAAATTACCTATACTTAATCTACTACAAATGGGTGTATTTTAGTTACAGATTTGGTTTTCATTAAATTACTCAAAAAGCATAAGAGGCAGCTTAACGTGGTCTCTTAGATATGATTTTTGGGTTGACTTGAAGCATCACAGAAATTTTTACATATCTAAGCCTGATTACTTTATTTTACTTTTTCGTGTCCGGAAACTACAATTTGTTTGCCCAGTATTGGACAATGTCCAATGCTTCTTCTTTAGCCAGCCATAAATCGTCGAGGGTGCATCTGTGGGGGCAGGCAGGGCATTGTAGGAGATGTTCCATGTCCTGTCGAGTGCCGCAGTCGCATTTGTCATCATTTTCGTCCAACAAACCCCATTTGATGAGATGATGAGATTAGATTTCACAGAGCCACCCCAGTTCTGCCTTGAACTATTATTGCCAGTTCGTCTGCATATACAAAAGTTTTGGTTTTGTCTGGAGTTGGTTGGTCATTTGTCAACCTCTTCATTTCTGAGTAGCACTTACAAATTGTGTCACCAATTATTTGCTGGATGTATTTCAATCTTTGTCTTCCTCTACCGTTTTTCCCTAGACAGTCCCTCTAGTACCATGGAAGACAATCCCTGTTATCTCAACAGATCTCGTATCATCTTATCCCTTCTCCTTGTCAGTGTTTTCCACGCATTCCTTTCCTCTCCAATTCTGCGTAGATCCTCCTGATATCTTACCTTATCAGTCCACCTAATTTTCAACATTCGTCTGTAGCACCACATCGCAATTGCATCGATTCTCTTCTGTTACGGTTTTCCGACAGTCCGTGTTTCATTACCATACAATGTTATGCTGTGCTCCACACGTATGTGGATTATCCAGAAAGTGATGCACCGCATTTTTTTCTTCAACTACTCTTTATTGAACATAATGAGAATTACATACACGAAAGAATGGCGTTTTATCTACACACCCTATTTTTCCATGTAATCTCCGCCCCATTCTGTGGCCTTCCTCCAGCGCGAAACAAGGGCATGTATGCCCTGTTGGTACCAATCCCTGTGCTGGTGGCGGAGCGAGTGCTTCACTGTGTGAATCATATCCTCATTGTCCTCAAAATGTCTTCCACGAATGGCATCCTTCAGTGGCCCAAACAAGTGTCAGTCCAAGGGGACTAGGTCAGGGCTGCAGGGAACACTGTCCAACCCTGTTTTGCGATGTGTTCAGCAGTCCTCAGACTTGTGTGGGTTGCTAAGGCGCCGAAGTTGCCGGAAGCGCGTCTTGAGTTTTTGTAATGTGTTGACGTATGCTTCCGAATTAATAGTACTGCCTCTTGGCATCATATCAATGATAATCAAATCTTCACAGTCCCAGAACAAGGTGATCATGACCTTACCAGCGGAAGCAGTTGCTCTGAAATTTTTCTTCTGTGGGGAGTGGGAATGGCGCCATTCCACCGACTTTCGTTTTATTTCGGGCTCAAAATGTTGAACCCAGGTTTCATCACCTGTCACAATACGGGATAAGAGGGCCTCGCTCTCAGCTTCAGAACGTTGCAACAAATCAAGACAAATGTTGTTTCTGTGCGATTTATGAACCACTATTAGACACCGCGGGATCCATCTTTACACACTTTTGAATATCCAAGACTGCTGCTAAATACATCCACACTTCCTTTGCGGATTTACAGATGCAGCGCCAACTGCCGAGTCGTAATGCGTCTGTCCTCGCGAATGACAACATCAGCTCGCTCCAGCATGTCAATTGCGACAGCCGTGGATGGTCTCCCCGACCGCTGCAAATCGTTGAGCTCCGCCGAACCGCCTTCTGATGACCTCACCCTCCGAGCCCAGCGATTAACTGTGCTTCTGTCGGCAGCAGTTGCTCCATAGACTTTGCGCAAGCGCTTGTGAATATTCCCCAGAGTTTCTTTCTCTGCAGTGAGAAATTCAATTACTTGTAATGTACATCACCTACAGACGCCATTTTGAAACTGTCCTCCAGCTACGCTGTCTGTCGGAAGTGGCGGAAACTTGGCGTGCTCACTCAGGAGACTTCAGATAACACACACGTAACGTTTCGCATTCGTAGCATCGTTTTCGGCTGAGAAAAAATTGCGGTGCATTACTTCCTGGGCTACCCTCGTACATTCTCAGAAATTTCTTTCTCAAATTGAGGCCTACGTTTCATACTAGTAGGCTTCTCTTGACCAGGAATGCCGTTTTTGCCAGTTCTAGTCCACTTTTGATGTACTCCTTGCTCTGTCCGTCATTAGTTACTTTTCCGCCTAGGTAGCAGAATTCCTTAACTTCATCTACTTCGTGACCATCGATCGTGATGCTAAGTTTTTCGCTGTTCTCGTTTCTGCTACTTCTCATTACGTTCATCTTTCTTCGATTTTCACTCTCCATATGTATTCCGTACTCATTAGATTGTTCATTTCATTCAACGGATCATGTAATTCCTCTTCACTTTGACTCAGAATGGCAATAATCATCAGGGAATTGTATTAATGATTTCCTTTCACCTTCAATTTTAATCCCACTCCTGAACCTTTCTTTTATTTCCATCATTGCTTCTTCGATGTACTGATTGAACAGTACGGGCGAAACACTACATCTCCGTCTTACACTCTCTTTAATTAGAGCACTTCGTTGTTAGTCGTCCACTCTTATTATCCCCTCTTTGCTCTTGTATACACTGTATAACTCGTCTCTCCCTATAGCTTTTTCTCTGAATTCCAAACATCAACTGTATTTATAATACTGTTATTAAAATTCCTTTATATGTAACTGTACTCTTCTTTCGGACTGGGCTCACCTTACCCTTTTCTGAGCACCAACTGTCACGAACGCTTACATCTACTCACATCAAGTATAACAAGAATTTTACTATTCATACTTATGATCCAAACAGTTCCTTTTCAAATTCACAATTTCACCTCTTCCCCACTTCATGGAGAAGAATGAGTCCATTCTTCTGCTCAAACTGATTCTTATTTTTCGTTTCGCCGAAACCGTATCCACACAACAACCTTCTAGTAGGATCGAGAAGACCGTTGACCCCTCCACATGATACAACCTCCGTCCACCCTTGCGTTCGCGCTGCCTGCTCGGCAGTTTCGCTTCTCACCTTCCGCAACAATGAAAAAAATTTCCCCCTTGCATCCCCTTGAAGTCTGCTGCACCAATAACTTTAAAATTGCATAGAAATCAAATCGTAAGTTCGATTTATATGCAGATTGAATCAATTAATCGAAAATTTTCCACTGCATATTTTCCAACTTAGCACACAGTAATTTATTCATTCCCTTAACTTAGTGATAACATAGTATTAGATTCGGTAATGAGCGCAGCCACGGAAGTGAAATATCACTGCCACGTTCCGTAGTGAACAAATTAAGAAATTACAGAAGGCAGTATCGGTTTACCTGTTGTTTTTAAGCCTTTCTAGGGGATAGAACTCGAAATGTCGTTTTTAACGGGTATAAAACGTCAGATGGGAAATGGGAAACAGCTTCAGGTGTTGAGGCATGCTCGCGGTTCTAGGCGCGCAGTCCGGAACCGTGCGACTGCTACGGTCGCAGGTTCGAATCCTGCCTCGGGCATGGATGTGTGTGATGTCCTTAGGTTAGTTAGGTTTAAGTAGTTCTAAGTTCTAGGGGACTAATGACCTCAGCAGTTGAGTCCCATAGTGCTCAGAGCCATTTGAACCATTTTTTTGTTGAGGCATGACAGGCAGCTGTGACAAGAAGCGAGCTTTGTTGACATGTGATGGTGGCGCATAGCGAGTCCCTCCACAGCATAGCTAATGAGGGGTATCCTTGAAAATAAAACCTTCTTGCTTCAATTCACTGCTTTCTGGGCTTTTTTTTTCAGTTTTAGTTTGCCCTTGGGAACGAGGCAACCGCAAGTCTGTTAAAGCAAGGGAAAGCTCGGTTTACGAAAACTTGGGGAAGGAAATCGGCAGTGTCTCTTCTAAGTAAGCGATTGCCCCAGGAACGACAGCCTCGAGCGATTTGAGGAAATCACGGAAAACCTAAATCTGAATGGCTGGATGAGAATTTGAACCGTTGCCCTCCCGAATGTGAGTCCGGCGTGCTGACAACTGCGCTACATCGCTCGGTACATATCTTTTGAGCCTCTCCTCAAACCCCATCGAATTTCCGCACTCGGCCCGAAACAATGACTACTCTCGCGATTGCACAGATGGCGTTTTTTGAATTTACAATTAGGTGCAGTATTTATTCGTCCGTTTACTTCCTCAGCAGTTTTGTAATTTTCTATAGTATTCTGTTTATAGCCGCGAGCTGAACCCATTCAAATCTATTATCTGGTAGTTCCTGCTGTCAAAAGCATGCAGGCGTTCGGTTTTGTCCACATCAGAATTCAATTACTAAGGCTGCAGTAATTTATCTCCATTACAGTGACTGCACAGCACGCGCTGTTATAATGCGTTTCGCAAGAAAGCGGTATTAGTTACTGCTAACTTCAACACAGTCACCTACCGCAAGATTTATTGCCTCGCGTCCCATCCGATTACCTCTTTCTACTGACTAAGAATCGGAAGTTAGGCCTATTCCCTTGAGCTGACGAGAGAAAGCACTCAACACTATTATAAGATTGGGGGGAACGATGGTGAAAGATATTTTCTCCGCGAGTTACCAACCAAGTTAGGAGTTGCAGCAGCTACCCCTGGGAGGCCCGCCTTCCGCCGTAACATGTTTATCGGCACCACAGGGAAAAGGGCGACGTTTACGAGAACAACTTTCATCTCTCCCCGCTGGAGGTTGTTTTCAGCCAGTTGCAAATCTTAAGCCCGATCATCACGACAGGTGGTCCCTCCTAAGCCACGTGCCTGAACAGTCGTTTGGCAACTCTGCCGACATAAGCTAATTATGCACTAGAATAAAAGTGTAGCGAATGCAACGACATGCATTCAAGTTATAAGACCTCCGATTTTTTTCCTCAGGACTGGAAATAGAGATAAACATGCGGTTTGTTTTAAAACACGCGTGCATTCGTTTTAAATACGTGACTGAGAAGACAACACTGCATGGAACTTCGTACTCTATCAGCAGCGGTGAGAGTGAAGACTGTTTTTGATACCTGACATGGAGAATAGTGTACTGTAGGTGAGTGCCACGAATGCGGACGACTCTAGGGCTACGCGTGCGGCACGTTGCCAGGCAAAGTTGACATGATGATGGCACGAACGGAGCTTTCTTTCCATCAACTGTGACGGTGGAAGAAACATGCATGTGATTCCTAAAGAAGCGTTCGCAGCGGGCATGGAATCATGATGTCGATGTTGTGAAAAATGTGCATGGCTGCAGAGAGATTACGTTAAGAAGTGACCTATTCTTTTCTAAACTGGAAATAAGCTCTTCCAGATAGGCAGCTATATTAGGTGGTGGAGAAAGATTTATGTGGCCGAGAGTAAACGTCTTTACCTTTCGAATGCAGTATGTAGCACCGTATTTTTTTAGTAGTTATTACAAAACATTTTAGCGCAAGACGTTTACAAGATTTTATTGACAGTAGGCATATTTTCGAGGCTTTTCTTTGCGAAACGGCTGATCTAGCATCACTATTCCGTCAAAGTATCAGTAAATCGAAAACAGTGAGGCTTCTGAGGCATTATCCTGTGATAAACTGCATTTGTGTGATTGTTGCAAGAAAGACATCCAAAAGTGAAACAGGGGAGAATGAAACACATAAAAGAATTTTGGCGTAGTCCTTGAGTCGAGGCCGGCCGCGGTGGTCTAGCGGTTCTGGCGCTGCAGTCCGGAACCGCGGGACTGCTACGGTCGCAGGTTCGAATCCTGCTTCGGGCATGGGTGTGTGTGATGTCCTTAGGTTAGTTAGGTTTAAGTAGTTCTAAGTTCTAGGGGACTTATGACCTAAGATGTTGAGTCCCATAGTGCTCAGAGCCATTTTTTTGAACCTTGAGTCAACAGGCAAATGCCACTGCCCGCATTGTATTATTTTTTAACCTATGAACAGCATCTTTAGTTAATAAACCAAGAGGTCGAAATTTTGAAAAGAAATGTGTTTTTGTTTTTTGGTTTATTGGTGGTCAACGACGAGCTTATCAGCGATCTGAGTAATATTAGTAGAAACGAATGTGGTTAACACATCTAAAATATTATAAAGAAGTAAACGTCGATCTTTCATAGAACTGCACCAACTCTTCTCCCAGTCTCCCACATGTGCACCGGCACAATCACACTATTTCACATCCTTTATGATACAGTACATTTCGTCGAATGTTTTAAATCTTGTAATTAAAAAACGAGTAATACAAGAAGAAAGTTAAAACAAATACACAGGGTGATGAGGCTGGCTGATAAATTATAAAAAGCGCCGATGAGCCAGCCACGTTGATAATACATGAAAAACAATTCCATAAAATCGAAGGGAACAAGTCGTCGGACGTTACACAGAATCTTAAAAAAACTGTCTATCATCACTTGATTCGGAAATTCTTCCATATTTGAGGCAAGCGACTGTTCAGATTTGGCATAGGATACAATTTTGGAGATGTCTTAATCGCAAATTAATTTATTCACTGTTAGGCGTAACGATACAACATCATCTTCATCATCATCATCATCATCATCATCAGAGTGACCAGGACAAGATATACATCATAAGAAATTCTAATGAAAAAATTTTTCATCCATAACACTGCAATTTCTCCTCAAACTTACAATCAAATACAAAGTAAAGCTCACGAAAGTAGGCACAAAATTCACTGACAGTAAGACTCTCATACCTCTAGAGAATATATTGTCACCATTTACACAAATTTTTCTGTAATATTTTATTACCGTGGTGTTTTAATGCATTACACTTGTACCGCTTTTCTTTAGTTGTGGCTTAATGTAACAGTTAATCGTTCAATTTGTTCACAATGGTTGTATTCTTTGATAATAAGTTTATTGTTTGTATGATTGTTAACGCTGTGTTGTGTCTGTAATGTTTTTGTCATCCGTATGTTGTCGCTCCTTAGGCAGTCTGTCACTTGACTCCACAGGTATGAAAGTATGATTGTCAGTGACTTGCGTGCTCTCTTTTGCTAGCTTTGCTTTGTATATTATTGTAAGTATGAGTAGAAATTGTTGTGTTATGGATGAAAAGAAATTTTCATTAGCGTTTCTTATAATGGATTTTTTTGTTCTCCCCATAGCTGTGTTCTGATGAACATGTCTCGAAACGCGTAACGGGTTATAAATTAATTTGCAACCGAGACATTTCTCCAAGTTGTATCATGCGTTAAAAAATTTGCCACATTATTCCCACTGTAGGTAAAAATAAGAAGCAAATGAGGAGGTAAATTAGCTGCTGCTCTTTTGTCTGAATGTAAAACACACTCAACTAAAATGTGGCGCACTGTTATTTGCACCACACATTCGAGAGTTTTCACTCTGGGCCAGGAACTATGCCCTATAGGAAAACGAGTCTGAAGATCTTCATCTTGTCTGTGTGGTTGGATGGAGGCACGCCACTGCCGCACTGTTGACCTTCCAGGGTGCAAGATACTACTGTCCGTCGCTTTCAGCGCCTCTTCTTTTTATCCACGCGTGACTCCACGCGTCAACGATGAGGCGATAGCGTGTAGACGAAGGGCGCACTCAATTACCTACCGCTAACGCACATCCTTGGCTGCTACATCTGCTAATTCACTTTGCATCTTCACTGGGACTGTTAACGAAAAAATGATGTGAAATTAACCACCTGTTGGGATCAATAACCAGCAGTAGATGAGTACATAACTTTTGTATTCGGCTCATTTGTACAAAAGCAGTCCCGTCATGCAATGTTGCTTTAAGCCCATATAGAAGCATAGGTCCATCACGAGGCGCATTAAGAGACAAACAGTTAAAATGTTATTTAACGTTAATAAATGGATTAATAAAATAAAGGAGATAATAAAGGAAAGATCCACAAGGATAATGATGTAGTTTAATCACATGATTAAAGGTTACTACAAATGTATTCGAATCAGTCAAAAAGTTACTTCGAATGATGGCCTTACATAGGCTGATATTTATACACAGTAAAAAAGTAAAAAATAAAATGACTAACTTAGCAGAGCAGCCAGAGCATTCGCAGGCAGTAACGAATGTACCAAATCACAGAAAGTCAATTAAAGTACCGAAGGTCAGTAACTTCATTCAAGACTATGTACAAAAACGAATTCACCTTCCGAAAAGTTCAGTCACTTATAGCTATACCAGCACTCACATTTCTAAGTCTCAAACCGTTACAACAAAATACTTCTAACTCCCGAAGAACTGCATATCAAAACAAACTCAAAAAATTTCAAGTAGGAATTATGAAAGTGGAATAGAAATTGGTAGATGTGATGTACACATACATACTAACAAATGATTACAATTTCAGAAACATTGAATAATTTATGCAACAGAAGGAGCATCACAAATTGAGCTACTCAGTAAAGCGTTGGTCCACCTCCGGCGCTGATGCAAGCAGTTATTCGGCTCGGCATTGACTGATAGAATTCTTGGATATCCTCCTGAAGGATATGGTGCCAAATTCTGTCCAATGGTTGGAGGGCCCTGCCCATAATGTCCCGAATGTTCTTAGTTGGGGACATATTTGGTGACCTTGTTGGCCAAGGTAAGGTTCAGCAAGCAGTAAGAGAAGTAATAGATACACAGTGTGCAGGCGAGTATGATCCTGCTGAAATGTAAGTCCAGGGTGGCTTCGCACGAAGGACAACAAAACGGGGAGTAGAAAATCGTCGGACTACCGCTGTGCTGTAAGGGTGTCGCTGATGACAACCAAAGCGATCCTGCTATGAAAAGAAATGGCACCTCAGACCTGGATGTCGGCCCATACGACAATCACTTTGGTATCCCATCACTGTCCAGGACATCTCAAGACACGTCTTCGGCGTGGAATCTCTTTGCCTGAAGTAGAACTGTTTTCAGTGATGAGTCACGCTGCGAACTGAGCTCGAATACCAACGAAGGTGTGTCTATAGATGCTCCGAAAAGCGACAGAATACCAACAACACTTTCAGCCGCCATACGGACCGACAATCAGGAGTGATGGTCTGGGGCGCTATTTCTTCTCATAGCAGGACCCCATCTGTTGTCACCCACTCCACCCTTGTAGCACAGCGGTGTGTCGAGGATATTCTGTCCCCCGTTTCGTTACCCTTCATGGTAAGCCATCCTGGGCTTACATTTCAGCAAGATAGTGCTCACCCAGAGAAGGTGAGAGATTCTGTTACTTGTCTTCGTGCTTGCCAGATCCTATGCCTGCCATCGAGGTCGCCGGATCTCAGCCCTGTTGAGAACGTTTGGAGCTTTGTGGGCAGGACCCTCCAACCACCTCTGGGTTTGGACGATCACATGCGCCAATTGGATGATATCCCTCGACAGGACATTCAACGACTCTATCAATAAATGTCAAACTGAATAACTGCTTGCATAAGGGCCAGAGGTGGACCAACGCTTTACTGACGTGCTCATTTTGTGAAGCTCTTTCTCTTGAATAATTCATCCAATTTTTTTGAAATTGTAATAATTTGTTTATCTTTACATGTACACGACATCTACCGGTTTCAGTCCCATTCGGATGGATGCTTGTTTTGTCTCAGAGAGTAATTGTAAGAACCAACAAATACTTAAGCACATGCAGTTCATCCTACCAAACAGCCTTACCCACCATGATGCGAACATCGAAAGAGCACGAATCATGATCTGCCAGTCTACTTAAACACTTGGTCCTATGACAAACTACTAATTCAAGAGAATATCGTACAACTACACAATCACTCTTACGATTCTGTATTTTACAACCCTTAAGTATTTCACATATACATTACATACACTTTCGGATATTTTGCAGTCTGATATTATCTTATTGAACGCTAAACACCACTGAGTGGTCAGATTTTATTTAAATTTTTATAAATCATAAACGGAGCGGCAAAAAACTAGTGAACTTCATGTCTTTATCCAGCTTGCTGCTACGATAGAACTTTAGTCAAATAGTCCTCTTAAAACTTATTAAATTTTCGAAAGATAAGCATAAATATTTGGGATAATAGGACAAAACTTTTATGTTGGCACTAATCTTTAGAGTGTAAGTGAACAACTCTTTGTTTTGGTACTATTTTATGAGCTATTCAATAGTTTATTGATAAAAATTTGTGCCTCTGTTAAAAAATTCTGTAAACGTGGTCATTTTACAGCTTCCTTCAAGATTCACTTAACTGTGCGCTGTACGCAGAAGTATCGTGTCTGTGTAACATGCTATTGTTTTTATAAACAACTTCACATATTAATGTTAATAACTTTGTTATGTGAAGCTGTAAGTAATGGGTCTGTGTAAGTAGCAAGGGATGTGTTGGCGTAACTCCTTGAGCAAATGTAATTCAATCTGATAATAAGTATTAACAATCCAGAGCATATGCAGAACAGAATAAACAACGATCAAAGAATACAGCGGTAGAATAACACAATCAGTTTATTAATAAATACAAACGGTTCACATCACATGCAGAGTAAGCAACGACCAAATAATTCAGCACTTAGAAACACGAAATAAGACCTACGAAATAATAAAGTAATTCGGCTTTAATTAACTTATCCCAATGTAACCAGTCAACATTACAATAATGAGGTACAAATGAATACTCAGTTTAACAACACACTAGTGTCTAATACAAGGGACAGAATGTCAATACATCACACCCTGTGAGGTCATTCAGGCTACAACACAAGGACATATTTTAGGGTACACAAATTGCTATGCACAGTGAAAGCATACAATAAACTCAATGACAGATCCCACCCCAGAACCAAAAAAGTGATGTGTGGAAATTCAGATGTTTTTTATTATTTTTATGGGTTTGGTTATAATTACTTTTTTGTGTAGAGTTTGAGATTTTTATTTCACATTTTTATTATTTCGTAATAACTTTGTTATTGTCTATAATTTATGTTGGTGATGTGTCTTTGTTTTATACTCTTCCTGTTGTTGTCTGTGTTACTATAGATATGTGTTATTTAACATCTCCGATTTTTTACTTACCCGTTTTATTGATTTATAATGTGAATAAAGTTTTCTTTGCATTTTTTCTGCTTTAGGTCGTTTTGTTAGTTCAGTAAATTTGTAGGGTTGCTGTATGCATGTAAATGTATCTCTGTTGCCTGAAGGATATTCATGAATGCTCCTTTCTGTGTAATATGAAGGATTTCTAGTTGTTCGTTTATAAGTTTTACGTCGTGATTTTCTGTTTGTAGATGTTGAAAAAATGTGGATGGGTTGTTTTCATTTTTCTGGTGTTGTCTTCGTATCTCATTTTGAAGTTTCTACCGGCTTGTTCTATGTAGAATTTGTGGCGTGTGTTAGATGAAACTATGTGAATTCCGGAGTTGTGTATGAGAATTTTCGAGCTGACTTTGTGGATTTTGTGTTTGACGCTGAGCGTGTTTTGAGACGCAAAGGCGATATCGGTTTTGTTGAATAATTTGTTAAATTTTTTGAAATGTTTCTTAGATAAGTTGTAGTTACATTTGTTGTTTTCTTCTTTTTCGTTATGTATATGTATCGTAATTAATTTATAAAATAGAAACCTTTTAATGCAGTGAAGTTGGCTGAAATTCGTAATAATCATATCACTAGAAGACATAAAATGGTTCAAATGGCTCTGAGCACTATGGGACTTAACATCTTTGGTTATCAGTCCCCTAGAACTTAGAACTACTTAAACCTAACTAACCTAAGGACATCACACACATCCATGCCCGAGGCAGGATTCGAACCTGCGACCGCAGCAGTCGCGCGGTTCCGGACTGAGCGCCTAGAACCGCGAGACCACCGCGGCCGGCACTAGAAGACATGCTTGGCACTGCGAGCCACAAAGAACAAAAGTTATGGACACATAATACTGGTACAGTACAGCAATAAAGTCCAGCAGGAGTGATACTGGAATTTTCACCAGCCACACTTTCTTCAGCCAGTACTCTTTCAGCTTAAAACACTAAGCCCAAAAGCTGTCTTCTTGTATTTCACCTCGTAATCAATAGCGAATTCAAGTAGCTATGCTCTGCTTCACTCGTATGCGCTATAGTCAGTCCTTACCACAGGAAACAGAAACACCTGTAACTGTGGTGGTGGAAAACACGTCATAGTTAGCAGCTCTTCACTACCGGCTGTGCTGCATTCCCTGGATTCGCAAAGCAGGGCACCAACTGCTGCTCGAACCGGAACGATGCTCAGTGTTGACAGTAAACGCCTATCAGCTTCTACCGTCCATCCGCCAGGTTGCCACGCTGTTCTGCCACACATTGCTTCTTCTCTTGAGTAGGTGGTCGTCGCCCTCCAAGCCGCTGGTAGTGTTCTGTTATCTGGCCGATTCCCATTCCACCACTCTACCGCGGCTACCTGCCGCCGGGAGGTGGTGGCGCTCCCAGAATTCGCTTCGCTTTGCTTATGGCCTCTTGTGTGTTGTGCCACCAAATCAAGCGTGAAACCCGATTGCGCCACAATTGACGGCACAGTCCCCCCTCCGAAATTCTTCACAATGCCCTCCACAAATCAGGGAGCAAAACACTGTAAGGTCAACCTTATATAAGGAAAGCACTTACGTAAGGAATCGAAATAACAGCTTACAACTAAGACGTAGAAAGTGAAATTATGCATCGGTTCGGTTATACTCAAGTTGATATACATAGGCCCTGTGGTCCTTTGCTATGGTTAAATCTTTCAAAATGACTATGACGGGTGTCACTAAACTGATAAGCTGGCAGGATCACTGAAAGCGCGGCGTAGGCATCACCTTCGTATTTGCCTTGCTCATCTCTCATCTTTGAACATATGTGGGCGTGTCCCTCAGTTATAAAAGTCTGTCACCTCACCATGGACAGCTAAGATGCTCTTACGTACGCTACTCCACTTCTCTCTAATTTCTCTAGTTTATATTTTACTCGGCAACAGTTCATCATTAGGCCACAGATTGGATAATGAGGAATTTGTCGGAAAGTCAAACGTTATTCCTGCTGGAGTACCCCTGTGCGGTTCGTGTTTAGACAATGAACGCATACATCAGCCACTCTAAGATTACATGCCAGCGGAAATGATCTAACTGATCTAAGCACAACGCAGATTGTGGTTAACGCTTTCATCAAATGATGGTTGGAATTGTAGGGAGTGATTGTGAAATTCTTAATTCCTGGACATAAACAGAACTGCTTGGACGCCCTGGACTTAAACGCCGTCGCATTATCAGAAGTTAAGGTCTGGCATGGACTGAAAGCACCAAATATCCCCTTCAATCAGTATATTGCCATTGACATCGCAGTCTGCGTATGAAACAGCCTTGAAAATCTATCGAAGGCACACCAATGCATACTTGTTTCCAGATCGCGAACGCGGTAAGGGGATCACGAGGTTGGTATATAATTTCTCCAATTGTTTCTCAACAGGCTTGGTCGCCAGCGAAGCCTGTTCAGAATCATGTAGCACATTACTAAGGAACAACTTTTACATGTCCGCACCAAAGCCGTAATTTTTACGTCCATCCGTTTGCAAATGAACACTTCTCTGCTCTTTGCACATGTCTTGTATACCCCGAGATTTACACCCACCAACAACTGATGACAATGGGAGAGAAACATGGTAACCAATCCCGCGGAACGACTACCCTGGTACGGTGGCTACCTCTCGTGGTGCAATATACTGTACCATTCCTTAGAGCAGGGGGGGGGGGGGGGGGGGGCAAACGTTGCACGCGGCTCATGAGCGCACAGCGCTGCACGTGTGCTGCTCGCGTGCAGGCGTCGACCGCGGCTGTGGCGACAGCCGGCAGGTTGCGGCAGTGTAGTGCCAGGCTAAGCTGCGGACGTTGATGCGAAGCGAACACTATGTAGTGAACGTTGTATTTCAAGAAACGGAGAAGTGGAGATTTGCTATCTTTTAAAAAGTAATGGGAGAATCATTTTTTCTTTGTGCAAAAACGTGAAAATTTGAAATGTTTAATATGTGGCAGTATTCTCGCTGGTCAACGGAAGTTTAGTATTGAAGGCCATTATAATAAATTTCACAAGAACGAGTACAATTTATTGTCGGATTCTGAGCGGATGGGGAATTGACTGAGCTTAAGAAGAGCGACCTGACGATACCAGATGAATCTGTTGTAGTTGGCCGGCCGAAGTGGCCCAGTGGTTCTAGGCACTACAGTCTGGAACCGCGCGACCGCTATGGTCGCAGGTTCGAATCCTGTCTCGGGCATGGATGTGTGTGATATCCTTAGGTTAGTTAGGTTTAAGTAGTTCTAAGTTCTAGGGGACTGATGACCACAGCAGTTAAGTCCCATAGTGCTCAGAGCCATTTGAACTAGTCGTAGTTGCTGTTGTCACGAGAGATCTGCGACTTTCTCTCGTCATGTCTCTCATCTAACTGATTTGACATTTTATGGAGCACTGTTTTCAAGTTTTCAGGACGACAACAATAATAGCCCAGCGGTATGTGCAAGTTATAAGACTGCGCTTAATATAGCGAGAGCTGGAAAACCATTTGCTGAATTAATAAGTCTCGGTTAAGAGCAAACATCAGTGATGAAAATTTACGTAACTGTTTGTGTTTGTCTGTACGTAGAAATTTTGTTCCAGATATTAAACGTATTGTAAACTCCACCTGTGATAATTAAATAAAACGTATCGTAGGTAATAGGTACTCTTTCAAACCATGATTTCTTTCAAGCACTCCTACTAACCTTATTCATTCACTCAATAAAGCAAGCTAGGAAACAAAACGTATTACAGAGGAAGGAGCGCAGACAGAAGGTATGGTGGGGATGGGAGATAAGCGGGTGGCCAGCTTGCCCCTGTGTGCACGCGGAACACCTGTTAACTGCACGCGTGCAAGTGCACCGCACATGTGCAGGATTCCTGCCCGCCCCTGCCTTAGAGTGAATGGCTTCACCACCTCCACCTTGACCAGCTTGTACCTTATGGGATCCTCTTCCTGATGCTTTCCATTGTTCTTAAACAATTCTGGAAAATCTGCTAATATAGGATTAACTACTCGAGTCTCATTATCTTGCCCTTCTAAGATTTCAGTTCTACCCTCTGAAACATTCCCTTGGAATCTTCTCCTAAATCCACCTACAATACAATCACAATATTGGTTCTCCTTACATCCCTCTCAAATTGAAATTCTGATATACGGGTGGAGCATGAGCTACTCTCTCGTGTGGTTAAGTCTCGGTAACACCAAGCTCAAAGCCTGACTGTCGGTCTCGAGTTAGCATGTAGCTACTCTCTCGTGTGGTTAAGTCTCGGTAACACCAAGCTCAAAGCCTGACTGTCGGTCTCGAGTTGGAATGGTCAATATTCTAGGCAGAACCGAAACTTCTCAAACGCAAACACTACAGTCAAGGCTTCCATCCTATAAACAGGATTTTTTTCCAGCTGCAGTGCTTCCCTACATGCACATGACACTGGCCGCCTACCTTCCAAACATTTCTGTAGAAACACGGCTCAATCCCTAACATGGAGGCCTCCTTCTGAACAAGAACAGTCTCTCAAAATTGGGATTTACCAATAAGGGAGCGCACACTAGGGAGCCCTTCAACCCCATAAAAGTCATTTGCTACAACTCCTCTCACACAAGCTTGCACCCCTTCTTGCACAATTCGTTAAACATTGTGCCCAACTGGGTAGATAATGGAATAAATTTCCTGAAGAAATGCACAGTCCCAAAATTTTTGGCTAGGTCATCAGAATTTCGAGGAGGTGGATACACTCAAATAGCCCAGGCACAATTCACATGTACTCGCACTTCACCCTGGGGACGCAATATGCCCCAAAAATGAAATTTCCGGAAATACAGTTTAATCTTGCGTTGTCTGACAGCCAGCCTTGCCTGTCTAAGGCTGATGAACTCTTCCCGCAAATACTGAACGCTTGTTAAAAACCACCACCTCGTCGAGACAATGATATAAAAATTTAAATTTAACATCAGAAAACAATAATTCCAATAGCTGATGTAATACGCCAGCCGCTGTGGCCGAGCGGTTCTAGGCGCTTCAGCCCGGAACCGTGCTGCTGCTACGGTCGCAGGTTCGAATCCTGCCTTGGTTATGGATGTGTGTGATGTCCTTAGGTTAGTTAGCTTTAAGTAGTTCTAAGTCAAGGGGACTGATGACCTCAGATGTTAAGTCCCATAGTGATTGGAGCCATTTTTGATGTAATAAGACAGCACCTGTGGCAAGAGCAAATGGCACACGAACTAACTCAACGAGTTTCCAGTTGGTGGTGATTGCGGTGATATGTTTCAACCCGTCACCCAACGGAATCTGATAGTATGCCTGCTTAAGATCTAAGGGGTAAATATCTGCGCACCAGCAAACGGACGAAAATAATCATTGTATCTTGAAATTCTTTCTTCGGTCTGTGTTTTTGCAGGTGTGCAAATCTGGAGCATTGTGGACCACCTTTTTATTCAGCTTAATACAATCTACCACTGGTATTGACTTTCCCGTGGGTTTTGGTATTCAAATGGTTCAAATGGCTCTGAGCACTATGGGACTAAACTTCTGAGGTCATCAGTCCCCTAGAACTTAGAACTACTTAAACCTAACTAACCTAAGGACATCATACACATCCATGCCCGAGGCAGGATTCGAACCTGCGACCGGCATCAATTTGCCGGCCAGAGTGGCCGAGCGGTTAGCCGGCACTGTAGCTCAGCGTGTTCGGTCAGAGAGCTGGTTGGCCTCTGAGATAAAAAACTGATTGAAAGGATCAACAACGAACTTGAACGGATGTCATGTGACGTCCGCAACGACCAAACACAACGATCAACAACGAACAAAATGAAAAAAAGCGGTTCTAGGCGCTACAGTCTGGAACCGCGCGACCGCTACGGTCGCAGGTTCGAATCCTGCCTCGGGCAAGGATGTGTGTGATGTCCTTAGGCTAGTTAGGTTTAAGTAGTTCTAAGTTCTAGGGGACTGATGATCTCAGATGTTAAGTTCTATAGTGCTCAGAGCCATTTGAACCATTTTTTGTGAGTCAATTTAAAACCTCCGTAATTTTTGTGCGAACAGAGTTAAGTTGGCTTCAATTACAGAAAAAGATTTAGCTCGATTGCATTTAAACTTTCCGGGTAGAATTATTAGAACGAAACCAACAGTAGAACATGACTTCCGAACTACTTCTTTAAGAGTCGTTTTATTGATTGTTGTTTACATTAAAGTCTTGAAACTTGTTATAGCTTTATTATTTAATGGTTGCAATCAAGTGCTGTAATAATAACTTTCTATCATCTATAAAAATGATACTTAATCTGTTACAAATAAGAACGTTATCGTTCCAGAGTTTTAGTAAATTACCTCAAAACTATTAGAGATAGCTTAACAGAGTTACATAGTTAAAGTTTTTATATCAAACTGAAGCTTCATACGTGTTTTCATCTTCCTGAGTCTAACATATATTTTTCGTAAAAACGCCGATTTTGACCAAAATATTACTCCGATCAAGTTGAGATTTGTAACAGTTGATTGCGACATACATTTGCACATTCTGAACAGTTTTTGGCTGTATAGCTTTATGGCTGTATAGCTTTATTATTTACCGCCGCTTGTTTTTTTCTTAAAACAATGTATTTAGGGAAACATATTCATCTGATAATTCTGAGATTTAATAGTTTCAACATTAGTATACTCAAGCACATATTGACAAAGTTTGGAAAAGCTACTTTAATTTTTAATTTCATCCTTAGTGCAGTAGTTTGTGTATTACGCACAGGCGCGTTAAGGTGACGCGGCACTAGTAGAAGTGAACTGGGGTAAGTTCAAATGGTTCAAATGGCTCTGAGCACTATGGGACTCAACTGCTGAGGTCATTAGTCCCCTAGAACTTAGAACTAGTTAAACCTAACTAACCTAAGGACATCACACACATCCATGCCCGAGGCAGGAGTCGAACCTGCGACCGTAGCGGTCTCGCGGTTCCAGACTGCAGCGCCAGAACCGCGCGGCCACTTCGACCGGCCTGGGCTAAGTCCCGGCACACTTGCTCGCCTCTGTATCTCACACATGATACAGCGCAACAGTAATGGGTGTGTCTAAAAGTGTCAATTCGCGAGTTAAAAAGGTCTCTCAACGTGGAAATGCTATGCGAGAGCATGCTGATGGCCGAAGACCGTGATAGGATCAATAAGTAGTCGCAGTGACGAAAAGGAACAGACGTCTCGCTGATATACAGAGCACCCTTGCAACCGCTAACGGTACACCTGTCTCCTCTAGAACCAGTTTGCGGTGATTAAGTCACCCTGGTTTGTATGCTCGGAAGGCTGTTAAACGATTCCCACTTAAACTTTAACAGTTTACTTACTTTGTTTCAGAGGATTTTGTTTACAGAACATCCGCACCTGAGCTGCATGGTTCATACAACTGTCTTATACGAAATTGTTACAGCACTTTAGAAAAAAAAATTAAAAAACTAAAAAGATTTTGTTGAAGATCGTCTTGATAAAATACATTTACATTGCAGTCAGAAATTCGTCAAAAGCTAAAACGTAGCGTAGTCATTTATATCATAATGCTTAAGTGATCCACTAAATACTCAATATAATAGAAGTATAATAGTCCTTATAAGCAATATGGGAATTTCGGCCTGCCTTTAAAGGACAACACTTCACATGCTAGTATGTGAAAACGTAACATATTATTATTATTGTATCGTTTTGTGTTCCATTTTGTTGGTACTGTCCAACGCTGTATGTATTTGATCACCTAACAAGTAAATCACTATTGAATTTTAGCCTTAAAGGCTAGGTATAATGGCAGTTTGCTTTATCGTCTTTCTGCAAACAGCGTAGCACCGTTAGAGCTACACTGTTTATTTATGTATGAAATTTTGCGGCTATAGAGGACGTTTGTATGTTTTATTAAATTTACCCAATTAAATCAGTCTTGTCATGTTGATCTTAATTATTTTACTATGATGTTAACAGATCTTTATAAAATAATTTGTAAGAATTATATTATTTCTTTTATATTAAATATTCGGTAGATCACTGGACCGCTGTGATATGAGTGACTACGCTAGGTTTTAGTTGTTGACGAATTTTGTATTGGTATGTAAATGTATTTTATCAAGACAATCTTCAAGAAAATCTTTTTAATTGTTTAGTTTCCATTTCTAAAGTGATGTAACAGTTTTGTATGAGACAGTTGTATGAACCGATTAATGATCCTTTCCATAGGTTTTGATAGATCGGTTCACCACTAAGATATGAGCAGGCTCGTTATAAACTGGCATTTCCTGAATATTTCGAAGTGATGTGCAAGTACTGATTTTAGATACTTAAAAAAAGTTTTTAAACTACTGTATTGAAATGAAACACTTGTTAGTTAATTTGTAACCTAAAGTGTGTTACTTGCACTACATAACGTAAACTAAGGCTGTTGTACTTGTAAACAACCACCTCAGTTTCCTTCCTCCTGTACACTAGTAAGATTGTATGCTGACATATATTGCCGCAAGCTTATTGGATCGTAACTCAAATGGTGTGTTGACCAGAAAAGATAACTGCTATTGGATGACATGGTGTTCCACTTATTATTCAATGTAAAGTAAGTTAGTTCTGGTTCTGTAAATTACCTTGTATTTTAGCACCGAGAAAGGCTATTTATAGCCAAAATCTAGCTATACAAGAGTAAAAAATACTAATGGGACTGCGACTGACTGCTGTGTGCCTCTCCTTCCTTATAGTCTACATCTAATTAAAACTCTTTCTTATTATTGTTTTGTGATGTTTTGAATCGTGATGAAAGTCTTTGTGTGTTGAATGCAGCTTGCCGCTAACTTGGTGTAGTGTTTGTCTGTACAGAAGTGTAACTGTCGTCTAAATCGCTCCTTCACTCTCACGCCTGAATCAGTACAGTAAAGTCAGGGCTTCGTGGATTATGATTGGCTGATCCGTAAAAGGACAGACAAACAATTATACTACTGGAGGATTGTAAGTAATTTCTAGAATTACATTCACTCTCTCTCTCTCTCTCTCTATAATTTATCTGTGTACAATGAAAATATATTACTTGAGATCAGCCTCGTCGAATCTCTGGTAGAGCCCCTCGTCTTAATATTCAGCGGCAGTTTTGCTAGAAAAGATCTTTACGTTTGTTATTATTATTAAGCGCTGCATTCAGTTGGGAAAATCGATCGTTTGAACAATCCGTTCAATTTACGACAGATCTAATATTTCAGATGTGGACGAAGCCTTTTTGGACGATTTGTAAAACTCATAGATTGCAGGTTCTCTTCGTCACAGCTGAAACTTCCCAATTAATTACAGGCCCAGACAATCATCAATGATTCATACAGAGAACTCATTCTTCATTCACTCTGTAATAAAATGTTCACAAACCTGATTTCAGATGAACGGTTTATATTAAATCCTTTGTTGTACAGATTCCGTTTTCGGGTATTTTAAATCTCAGGAGATTTATTTTTACAGGTTTATTATTTCTTTATCTCTCCCACTAGCGGCACAAATTTCCCTTGTTCGCTTTAGTGCGGAGAAGAATACCTAAAACTTCTTTAACAATCCGATTTTGGAAAAAGTTCCGTTCTCTCTCTCTCTCTATCCCAACTATAATAACCATCGAGCATACATATCTCTACCTCTGTTGTTCCAGAGAATAAACGTACTAGAAAACTACCTTGGCGTCGACGAGCTGTCGGCGCATATCTTACTAGAAAATCTGATCAGATACTTTTTAAACGTAAATAAATATGGATGATTTGATTAATCATTATTAATTAGTGCGTGGTAGAGGGTAATTTTCCGTGGGGATATTACAATGCCCCTCGCAGCGAGCGAAGTTTGTGAGCTCAATTTTGATTCACCGAACACACTTCGCGAGCTATCTATTAATGTGGATAACCCGGAAGTGATGATTGTCAGTCCTCCGACTGAAAAAGAATATTCTGTTTGAGACAGATGAAGAAAAGAAATGTGGAAAACAGAAGAAATGAAGAGACAGGTACCGCGGCTGTATTGCTTTTACGTGCATCTCGGTGTTATGTTTGCTGTGCACAACCAAGGAAGATGATCTTTCATAGACTGTTGTCAGGGTCTACCCATTCGGGAACTTTCTTAAGCAGGGAAACCTTGGAAAACCTCTTAAGCTTAGACCCCCAGCCTACGATACATAGGAGATAGGAAAGCCTATAGAAGAACAAAATTAATTTTGACATTTGTCTTTAAAGAAAAGATAGGGATCAATTTGTCTCACAATTTGGAAAAAGGTAGTTTGTGCCTCTAGCAAAAAACTTTTTACAATAAATAACGTGAATTTGCGTTTTACAATCTTGCTCCTAGTACAATATCTTGCGGTGCTAAACTCCCCCGGGTCTTGCATGTCCCCGACGTCCACATTTGTAGTCGGTCTTCTACGCGGCCCCCTTTGTAGTAGATCTTCTACGCGGCCCACAATGGGAAGAGTAGAAGGAACCGGGATACTCGAATTGACATGCAACATTCATTCCCAAAAGAATTAGCAGTGAACAAAAAGGAAACTCTTCCTGTAAGAGAACTGATTAGGTTGCACCGTCCAAGATTCTCCTTTTTGAAAGCAAAATCCTTATGGCTTCATGGATCCTTTTTGTTACGACGTACTTCAATGAATTTAACTCTTAATTAATGATGTTGCCAAAAGCATCATACGATTTACTTTCGTTTGAATACTCCTTTTGACTTTGCCTCCCCACTGGTACTTATAAGTCCAAACGCTTTAACAGATTTTCTATGACTGATTTGTCCTTCGTAATTTAAAGGATTCATGTAACTTACTATAGATTTTGGATTCAAATCATCGAATAATGGAAAGTGTAGTTCATTTTATACCAGACATCATCCATATTCCCTTAATAAGTCATATAATTTAGCTATCCTCAAAACTTTTTATTCTAAACACATATATTCGCTTTAGTGCTGAATTGTAAAATTTATTAGCATTGAGGAATGCGGATTCGCTTCTTTCATTTTCTCTCTGATTCATACTGCGTTCATCCATGCGCATCTATGGAACTGGATTTTTCAAACAGAATTCCCAAACGAACACAAACCATTTAACAACTATTAATTCTATAAATATTAATAATTTTAAAAACTCTTAACTCCTAATTGTGACACTTATTCCTTTTAAAGTTCAACCTGAATGAGTTTATTCTCGCGCTTGGTGCGAGTCTCTTATAAAGCATATCTGTGTCGTCTCTATCGATTTTAATTCTCGCGCCGACGTCAACTGTTTTGCGCGGGAAATTGTCTTTGCGGCGTTAACTGTCACTCACGATTCACTACCACAACACATCCCTTCACACGTTTATACATCTAAGCGTTCACATGAGATTATATATGAATATTCACTTTAAACCTTTTTTTGATTATTCAGCGTCCTTTTGCGGGAAACATTTCATTTTTCTCGCAGGTCAGTCAGATACTTTATACATCTTGATCACATTAGCAAAGCTAAAGTCCTATGTTCACTCAAACCACAGGTGAAGCCTATCTCCACTATCCTTTTTACAACATCCAATAATAATAATTAGTCACTATTTCTATATTCTATGTCATTAATTAACTATTTCATTTTAAATGTTTTTAACACTACACACACACAGTTTATGGTTATATTTTTTACGAGTGTTCATCTCTGGCACTCGGAACATCATTCCTCCCTATCTTCTATTCTTCATTATATCTTTTTAAGTCGTTGTGAGGAAATAACCCTTTTATTTTGTTCGATCCCGTGTATGCTTTTGGCACGACCAACAATAGTGAGCAGTAGGGGCTTCAACATGCGATCTATTTCTTTTTGAACTTGAGCCTTTAACCTCCAGGGAACAGGATAGAAAGTTCGACAATATGTTTCGTGCGGCTTAACGTAGAGATGGCATATGTATCCTTTAATCACTCCTGGCCTTTCATCCAACACGTTTTTATACACTAATAATAATTCTTTGAGCTGCTTCTTCTGATCTTCAGTGATGCAGTCGGATTCATTTAACTTCTCATACACTAATTGACCGAAATCTCCTTTGACTTGGAACTCATTATTTACGTGCCGTTTAGAATTCTGTGCAGTCCTGATTACTTGCACACTGATCCCACTATTATATTTTCTGGTAAGGCTTTCCTTTTTCAACAAGTCCAACTCAATTTCTTGTTTATTTATATTTAACCGAATTTTTCCTGTTTTAAAATCTATTCTGCATCCGTATTGACGTAGGCTGTCGACTCCGATAATGCAGTCTACCACCAAATTTTTCACAACAAGGAATGTGCTTAATATTGCTACATTTCCTACTTCTACACTAAGTAGTGACTGCACTTTTACATTCGCCGATCGAGCCCCAACGGCGCCTATTATTTTGCAATTTTGAACTGGAAAAATTGGTACTCTCCTTATATTTCTGATCTTGTTGAATAGAGCCTCTGAAATAACATTTGTGGTTGCAGCTGTGTCTAAAACCGCCACTATAGGTACAGTCTCCAAAATCACTTGCACTTCGGCTACTGCCACCTGTTCCTTATCCTCATCTTGGGGTTCTAAGTCTTCGGTCAATTCATCTGCCAGTAATCTTCCATCATTATACGTCAGCATGGGTACACATATCCTGTTGCCCCTCAACCTATTGTTGACCGCTCCTCCGGGGCACGAGTGGGTCCTTACAAGTTTGTTGGATTTTGATTCGCCTGGTGGTTGACATCGTCCGTCACTTCGGTAATTACCGGTTGATTCGTAGATGTCTGTCCCCACTGATGTTGGTTGTTTGAGTTTATTCCCCCCGGTTGATTCCACTTTCTATTACCGTTATTGTTCCAAGCTTGCGGTCTAAAATTCCTTTCGTTTCCCCATACGGGATTGTATCTTTTCCCATTCCTGTTATTCCTTGGATAGCCCCTCGCAAGACTATTACCGGTATTATTGTTGAGATTTTGATGAGTTTCTCCATTATTTATCGATCTCTGTGCGTTCCCTTGCCTACCATTAGCCGGAGGTTCTATCTCCCTATATTGGAATCTGCTATTACGTGCTTTCTGGCTGTTCTCTTCTATAATGTCTATATGATCTAACGTCGTGAGGAACGACTCCAGGTCTTTATCGTTGCCGTAAATTAATTGATTCCGGATGCTAGTTGGTAATCTTGCCTTAAGTATGTTTATTATGTCTGGCAAAGGCATAGGTCTGTCCCAATATCTTGTTTTATTTATATATTTTTCAAAATATTTCCTAATGCTTCCCTTCGAAAAAGAGAAAGGCTCGGGGTAGAGCACCTCCTGCCTTAGGCGTTCCTGTACTCCTTCTGACCAGAATTTCGCTAAAAACGCTTTTTCAAAATCTTCATACGTCGAGCAAACAGAAGTCATGTCCGAGGCCCAGATCGCCCCCGAACCTTGTATATACCCAGTAACGAAACTGATCTTCTGCCACTCCGACCAATTTCTGGGTAGCACTCCTCTAAAACTTCGAATAAAAACAATCGGATGGACCCCCCTTTTGTCAGTGTTAAAGATCTGAAATTGCCGATGCTTTATCATTTTTTCTTCGGCATGACAAAGGCTTTCGTAATCTCCATCCGCTAGGACATCACGCGAACAACTAGCTCGTGGCAATTTGATATTCGAGTTACTTACACATGTCGGTATTGTGTGCGAATGTGCAGTAACTGGGTCTATAGTCGCTGACAACTTCTGCTGTCGACCTGTATTCATTTGTTCTGAGGCTTGTTGTGAAACGCGTATCGATTCTTCGATCGTTTGTTTCCAATGCTCGAGATCATCACCTAACTGCTGTCGCACTTCCTCAAGTCCTTTCGCAAACAAATTCTCTTCGTGTTTGGCGCGTAGACTCTGGAATGCTGCTTTAGCATTTTGCTCAGCGTTTTCACACATTAGCCTTTTGTTTTCTAATGTGATTTCGGATAATTTACCCGTTAATACATTAATCTGGTGGTCAATAACGTCTTGACGTTCTGTCAGATGTTCCACACTTTCCTTTAGGTTCGTCTGCGTACGTGCCAATTCAGGAAGTTGCGCAATTGCACATGACATGGCATCTTGCTTTTGTACTAACTGCGGAACTATTTCCACCTGTTCGCGTACGGTATCTATCTTAATGGCCACATACTCCTTCATTTCTACACGTACACGTTGAGTAGATTCCTCACTTTGAGCTTTAACCAATTCTATTTGTGCAGTTAATTTTCGTTCCGTCTCTTCGGCCTGATCTTTTAGTTCCTTTGTCTTTTCCTCTATCCGCTGCTCTAATTCGGAAAAACTGGCCTGTAAGTGCTGCTTAATCTCAGCTTTCAAATTTTCCTGCCCTTCAGTAACTGAGGCTAATCTCGCGTTAATATCGGTTTTCATATTATTCATACTCTCGGTTATCATTTGCATCTGTCTCATTATAATTACTAATGGATCTAATCCATGTTGCATCCCTGCTGTTACATCTCCAGCCGTGTCTACCGGGCGTTCTATTGCGCTATCTGTAGCAATCGGTTCTACAACACTTCTTACTACCTCATTATCATCGGTGCTCACAGCTGAAGGCTGTTGCGTGTTGCTCTGCTCTGCTTGACTCATCTTAAACATTGCCCTAGTTAAAACCATATAAATGTTCTACAGTCAAGATTTATATATATCTCCCTCCACACAATAACAGTTTCATATATTACTTATATAATTAAATGCAACTAGGGCAGGTCAAACTACGTCTGGTATGAACACAATTAGTCAATGTTCAAATCTACGTCTACTTCCAGCATAGTCAATGTTCAAATCTACGTCTACTTCCAGCATACAAGCAAGCTTTAGTAAAAACTTACTACCTCATTATCATCGGTGCTCACAGCTGAAGGCTGTTGCGTGTTGCTCTGCTCTGCTTGACTCATCTTAAACATTGCCCTAGTTAAAACCATATAAATGTTCTACAGTCAAGATTTATATACATCTCCCTCCACACAATAACAGTTTCATATATTACTTATATAATTAAATGCAACTAGGGCAGGTCAAACTACGTCTGGTATGAACACAATTAGTCAATGTTCAAATCTACGTCTACTTCCAGCATACAAGCAAGCTTTAGTAAAAAAAATTATAGATCTGGCGTTATTTTTCTGCGCCCTGCATGCTGTTTATTCGTAGACCCCACTAATTCAGCTGCGAGTATTTCTTCTCTTTTTTCCAAGTTAGGTTGTCTCGTCGTCGTTCACATGAAACAAAGAACAAAATTATTTTAACAACGTCCAAAAACGTGTCCTGTCACGGTCGCCATTCTAATTAAAACTCTTTCTTATTATTGTTTTGTGATGTTTTGAATCGTGATGAAAGTCTTTGTGTGTTGAATGCAGCTTGCCGCTAACTTGGTGTAGTGTTTGTCTGTACAGAAGTGTAACTGTCGTCTAAATCGCTCCTTCACTCTCACGCCTGAATCAGTACAGTAAAGTCAGGGCTTCGTGGATTATGATTGGCTGATCCGTAAAAGGACAGACAAACAATTATACTACTGGAGGATTGTAAGTAATTTCTAGAATTACATTCACTCTCTCTCTCTCTCTCTCTATAATTTATCTGTGTACAATGAAAATATATTACTTGAGATCAGCCTCGTCGAATCTCTGGTAGAGCCCCTCGTCTTAATATTCAGCGGCAGTTTTGCTAGAAAAGATCTTTACGTTTGTTATTATTATTAAGCGCTGCATTCAGTTGGGAAAATCGATCGTTTGAACAATCCGTTCAATTTACGACAGATCTAATATTTCAGATGTGGACGAAGCCTTTTTGGACGATTTGTAAAACTCATAGATTGCAGGTTCTCTTCGTCACAGCTGAAACTTCCCAATTAATTACAGGCCCAGACAATCATCAATGATTCATACAGAGAACTCATTCTTCATTCACTCTGTAATAAAATGTTCACAAACCTGATTTCAGATGAACGGTTTATATTAAATCCTTTGTTGTACAGATTCCGTTTTCGGGTATTTTAAATCTCAGGAGATTTATTTTTACAGGTTTATTATTTCTTTATCTCTCCCACTAGCGGCACAAATTTCCCTTGTTCGCTTTAGTGCGGAGAAGAATACCTAAAACTTCTTTAACAATCCGATTTTGGAAAAAGTTCCGTTCTCTCTCTCTCTCTATCCCAACTATAATAACCATCGAGCATACATATCTCTACCTCTGTTGTTCCAGAGAATAAACGTACTAGAAAACTACCTTGGCGTCGACGAGCTGTCGGCGCATATCTTACTAGAAAATCTGATCAGATACTTTTTAAACGTAAATAAATATGGATGATTTGATTAATCATTATTAATTAGTGCGTGGTAGAGGGTAATTTTCCGTGGGGATATTACATACAGTCGCTGCGCACAACAGTTCTACTTTGCAAAGTACAGATGTGTTGAAAGTTGTATCGGTATGCCCAGGAGTTTGTCGTCTGAGGACAAGCCAAGGAAAATTATTTTGGTGAAAATAAGAGCTTGTTCAATGCAGAACGCCAGAGAGCCTTCAGCACAGGAAGTGGTCAGTGGCTTACTCTTCTATGCAGTGACAGTTTGTAGTGACGTCTGTAAATCCCCATGTTTGGAGATTACATACTGATTTTTCGACTCCATAATGAAGCCTATTGAGAGCTCTTTGTGTCGTCCATTGCTCTTAGTGGCCAGGAGAGAAATTTTCAAATGTCTGAGGCGAAAGAGGACCTCTTACAGCTTGTGTTTCTGCTTTCTATTCTTCCTTTGGATGGATTCGTTCGCAAGATTTTGCTGGTTGCCACGAAGCGTTTCCTAGGCCGCATCTCTTGGACCGTTGGTACATAACCGTGTAGTGGATGGTTTCGTTAGTGACTCGGTTTCTTCTTATCATACTGGACGTAACGTCAAGACAGATGTCTCAGGGAGCAATAATTACTTGAAGATATACTTTGGCAAGTAATGTAGGCCTCAGATATCCATTAATAAATCTGCTTGTATCATTTAGCGCCTTCTCGATATGTTTGGCGTGGGCAGGCCTGTACCAAACTTGGCATGTAAATTCTGCCATGGAGTGACAGACTGATAATGCCGTTGTTCTTAAAGTTTGTGGCTGAGCCCACCACTGAGCCTCAACGGCGTATCCACAATGCCCCACAAGCTGTTTGCAAAATCCACGACACTTCTGAGTCCTGTCTACTGATGAATTCTAAGTTCATATAGCAACAGATCGCGACGGAGAAAAGAAAGTCCCGGGCGGTCTGTGGCAACCTTCCTTTGTAATTGGTTCCTGAAATACACAAACAAATTAATACTATTGTCTAACACATGGTAAATACACATTAACGTAATGAATGGTGGATGATGTTTTCAACAAGGGAAGAGATGACCGTCGCCCACCTTTTTACCTGCACAACCATGCTCTGAAACAACCAATTCCAGCCAGCTGGAAGTGTGCTGGGCACATAAACCAGAGGTCTGTGAATCGAAACCACACTCTACTACCGGCTGACACCGGAAATTCATGGACAAAAGAACGCAGGAAAGGACCCAAATGGAAGGCATGGACTCTAGGGGCTACTTATTCAACAACGTTCACTATAAAAAAAATACAACTCTATTAAACAAAAAAAATTCTGGTGACAAATATGACAGATTAAATAACAGTTAGCTAGGCCAGGCTTGGTAACAAGGAAAATTTTAAAGGCATCTAAACATTCTGAGCAAATACACACTGTCTTTTAAGCTAAAGACAGAAGCATGAATTCGTAACACAACTTGGAATTGGGTAAGCATTAAAAAAAAAATCTGTCCTTAACATAAGAAATCACAGTTCTGAAATCGTGAGTGAGCCTCACTTACTCGTTCCTCATCTGTAAAATGCAGTAGAATTCAATATTTGTTAGGTAAGATCACCTGCATAAAAGATCACAATAATTTTATCCACCAATCCTTGTTCCCCCAACCTCTTAAAGGCCGTGTCATTTAAAGAGATAAAAATACATTTAACATGGACACACAGACCAGACAGTTAGCCAAGATTTCAAATGTAGTGACACTTCTTTTTTTTATTTATTTATTGTTCCGTGGGACCAAATTAAGGAGAAGTCTCCATGGTCATAGAACGAGTCAATACATGAAATTGTAACACGATAGTAGAAACAGATAAAATGAAATATAAGAAACATATTCAGGTGACAAGTCGTAAGTTTAAATAAAGAAAGTCAACAATGTAACACTGGAATTTGCTTAATTTTTCAGCTCTTCCAGGAGCTCCTCGACAGAATAGAAGGTGTGAGCCATGAGGAAACTCTTCAGTTTAGACTTAAGACTGTTTGAGCTACTGCTAAGATTTTTGAGTTCTTGTGGTAGCTTATTGAAAATGGATGCAGCAGAATACTGCACTCCTTTCTGCACAAGAGTCAAGGAAGTGCATTCCACATGCAGATTTGATTTCTGCCTAGAATTAACTGAGTGAAAGCTGCTAACTCTTGGGAATAAGCTAATTTTGCTAACAACAAACGACATTAAAGAAAATATATACTGTGAGGGCAATTTCAGAATTCCCAGACTATTGAATAGGTGTCGACAAGGCTGCAAATTGGACGCATTAAGCTTTAATTACAGAATGGGGACCTCTTGCCACCGTTACGCGAACTGGCTGACATTTCATATCTGTGGGCCGGCCGGAGTGACCGTGCGGTTCTAGGCGCTACAGTCTGGAACCGCGCGACCGCTACGGTTGCAGGTTCGAATCCTGCCTCGGGCATGGATGTGTGTGATGTCCTTAGGTTAGTTAGGTTTAAGTAGTTCTAAGTACTAAGGGACTGATGACCTCAGAAGTTAAGTCCCATAGTGCTCAGAGCCATTTCATATCTGTGGGTTGTTTGTTTGGATATCAAGGCGGCAGTGTAACCAAAAAAAATGGTTCAAATGGCTCTGAGCACTATGGGACTAAACTTCTGAGGTCATTAGTCACCTACAACTTAGAACCAGTTAAACCTGACTAACGTAAGGACGTCACACACACCCATGCCCGAGGCAGGATTCGAATCTGCGACCGTAACGGTCTCGCGGTGCAGTGTAACCGACAAATCACTGCACGTCGTGCTTGCTCAATCAAAGTCCAGCCAGACCAAACACATGGCCAACCAAAATTTCCAATTCTTTTGAATAACAAATATGGCAGGCACACCTTAAGTACCGATAGTTCAAATTGTTCAAATGGCTCTGAGCACTATGCGACTTAACTTCTGAGGTCATCAGTCGCCTAGAACTTACAACTAATTAAACCTAACTAACCTAAGGACATCATACACATCCATGCCCGAGGCAGGATTCGAACCTGCGACCGTAGCGGACGCCCGGCTCCAAACTGTAGCGCCTAGAACCGCACGGCCACTGCGGCCGGCTAAGTACCGATAGACTTATTCATTGAAGTACAGATATCATGTGCCCCCCTGAGGCACTCTGTAGCCAATGTGCAAATCTTGATTGTGAACAATTTCCCAAATAAGGGAAGCAGAAATAGAGGTTTCACAGCGACTGTCTGTCTACAGAGACACTGAAACAGCATTTCGTGAGTAATGACTATGGCCGAGCTAAGAAGGAAGTTAACCAAATCGGACTGAGTACAAATGTATAATCAATTTAGGACTTTAGAGACGTCTAGCGGCTAAACATCACAAAACAATAACATCTCTTAAACATTTTTCTCCTGAATCGCACAGCAAAGCATGAATGGCAATTTCAAATAAATATATTTCTTAGCAATTGGGAATTAAAAGCAACTTCATAAGTCTTTAAAACTGCAGACAGCTCAGAACCTGAGGGCGCGGATCACGGACAGAATTTCAGTAAGGCTTTAATACTCAGAGGAGTGGCGAAAGTGCCTTTAGCTTACGATTTGGCCCACTCCCGCCAGCACACAGATAGGCAAAATAATACGTCCAGAATATCAATCGTCAGAACAATACTGTGACACAGTGCACACTTAATCTTACCGGAGCTCTGTAAGCAACACTAAAACACACTGACATGTAACATTAGGCGAACAAGAAGATGGAATTTACATTCAATATGACAAGGAGCTGTTGCTTATGTGAAGCAAAAGTCCTTTAAGAAGTCCATCAAGCTGCTGACATAAGAGTCTTAAGAAGCAATAACACACACACGCGCACACACACACGCACACACACACACACACACACACACACACACACACACATATATATATATACAGCAGTTCAGAGGTAACTTTCTTTCTCACACAACCACCCAGTCACAATTCAGGCATAAACGACTAACGACTGCAAAGCATGGAATAAGAATGTAGCTACGTATAATACGCCGGTTATGCCCAAAAACACCTTCGGGAAAAGTGAAAAGAAATTAAGACACTAGCGGGTAAGGCAACGTGCAACAAATCCACGGCAGCAAGATAAAGACAGCGGCCGTTCTAGTCCACGGCCAGCCCCGCAGCAGAGCACGCCTGCAGTCACCGCACTGCACGACCACGCGCCCGCCTTCCCACTCTGACTTGTGCGGACTTCATAACACTCCACCGACTGCCGCCCATTTTCCACGACGCGGTTCACCTAGCTTTGGCCGAGCGGCACCTAGCTCCCTTGGTTGGTTGGTTGTTTGGGGAAGGAGACCAGACAGCGTGGTCATCGGTCTCATCGGATAAGGGAAGGATGGGGAAGGAAGTCGGCCGTGCCTTTTCAGAGGAACCATCCCGGCATTTGCCTGGAGTGATTTAGGGAAATCACGGAAAACCTAAATCAGGATGGCCGGACGCGGGATTGAACCGTCGTCCTCCCGAATGCGAGTCCAGTGTCTAACCACTGCGCCACCTCGCTCGGTCCTAGCTCCCTTGTTCGGCAACCGACCAAAGGTTATTCTTCACATGGAAATCAACTCGGAGCGAGCCGCCACGGTTCATAATGCCGGTTATCTTCCTTAGAATGTTAATTCTGGATTCCAATTTTAATTTTGTTTTACTATAATACTGCTTGTAAGTAAAAGTGCGATCAAGTGGTGGGGCGATTAGCTGCACTTCTTGGCATCAAACACTGTATTTACAGTGTGCATCTGTGTTTATGTTGGAAAGCACACGGTTGAGTCTTAACTGGCTTTAGGAGAAGTTGCTTGCTATTGCAACAAACACTCTCACTGAAATTATCTGTCAGGGAATCAGCCAGTTCTGGAAAGGACCCAGCCTGAGTTGTAAATGCCACATCATCTGCGTAGAGAAACCTCCTGGTGTGCTCTGGAGGACACTTTTTGTCGTATTAACTCTATTGACATACTGTTTCAACTTGTTATCTTAATCATAAAATTATTAATAGGTAATTAGAATTCAGTGGAATAAAGCTTTTAAAAAATTTATGATTATTTTTTAAAACTAAAATCATTTGAAAATTTTCGAATATTCTTGATCGGTGACTCCAAAAGATAACTGGAAATCGACATTTCCTCTTCAAGCAGCATTATGTCATTGACTGCTGCAGCAAAGAAGGTTGTAAGTGACTGGAAAAAAAAATTAGGTGATTTCTGTTTCCAAGAAGTGCCGTTGTCAGCACATGCTCAAAACTGAAGGCCTGTACTGATGACGTCAATATTTTCTAGAATAATGGAACAGGTCTTCGCTTAAAGTATTATGACGTTTTAGGAGAGCGAAAATCTCTTCTGTAGGTCAACAACTCTACGTCAGTTTGTTGTACTATTTGGAACATATTTTAGTAGATGCCTGCTGGTTCATTGGAAGAACTGCCAGGAAATGCAGTTCACCCACAAAGGAGGTAGCTTACAGAACCCTCGTCGGACCAGTATTGAATGTTACTCGTTAGTCAGAGGTCCGTACCAGACAGGACTGATGGAGGACACAGAGAGGATCCAAAGAAGAGCAGCACGTTCCGTTACGGTTTCATTTAGTAAGTGCGAAAACACCATGGATTTGTTATGGCAGCTCCAGAGGTAGTCACTGCAACAGAGGCATTCCGAATCATGGTATGGTTTACTGCTTAAGTCCCGAGAGCCTATCTTCCCAGAACAATCAAGCAATAGATTCGATTTTGGAACATATTCTGTGTTCCAACATTGTGAGTTATCTCGAAGGAAACGCTTTATTGAAAAACAGCCTAAGCGGATTCAGAAAATATCGTTCTTGTGAAACACACTTCTCACGAAGTAATAAGTGCTAAAGACACGGGACGTCAAATTGATTCCATGTTTTTGGATTTCCAGAACGCTTTTGGTACCGTACCTCACAACGAAGTTCTGAACAAATTTCGTGCCCATGGACTGTTGCCTCAGTTGTGCATCTGGATTCGTGGTTTCCTTTCAGAAAGGTCACAGTTCGTAGTAATCGAGTAAAACAGAAGAAGTATCTAGCGTTCCTATAGGAAGTGTTATAGGCCCTCTGCTGTTGCTGACCCTTAAAAACTGTTTATGACGCAATCTCAGATTGTTTGTACATAATGCTTCATTTACCGCATTACAAAGTCATCAGATCATCAAAATAAATTGGAAAAACGATTTAGACATGATATCTGTATGTGGCGAAAAGTGCCAGTTGACTCTGTCTGCGTACACTACGTGTGTATCTCCTCTTCTGGTATGCGGTGTGGGATCCGCATTAGATAGGATCGACGAAGGACATCGAAAAGGTTCAAAGAAGGGCAGCTCGGTTTGTACTTTTGTGATTTAGGGAAAGAAGCGCCATGGATATGATACGTGAACTCAGCTGGTAGTTATTAAAACAAAGGCGTTTTTTGTTGCAGAAGGATCTCGTCTCATGAAATTTCAGTCACCAACTTCCTCCTCAGGGCGTGAAAATATTTTGCTGGAGGACACCTACATGGGGATTAATGATCATCATATTAAAATAAGAGAAATCAGAGCTTGCACAGAAAGATTTAAGTGTTCGTTTTTCCCACGCGCTTTTAGAGAGTGGAACGGTAGAGAAATAGTTTGAAGGTGGTTCGATGAACTCTGTGCCAGACACTTAATTGAGAGTTGCAGAGTAATTATGCAGATGTAGATGTAGATGCCTCCTCCTACTTCCTCTCATGAGGATAAGATTAGAAAGATTCGGACACAGATTGATGCTTCAGCAAAGAGAAAACGTTATAACGGGACTTGGAGACAGCAGTGGAGTTGCATGATCGTAATCGGGCCACGCTGGAATCAGCCAGTCCGGTCTACAACCCATGTACTGTGTAGACGGCCACCCTCTTTCCATCACAGCTCTCCACGTGATGAAACCAGAGCCGGCCGGAATGGCCGTGCGGTTCTAGGCACTACAGTCTGGAACCGCGAGACCGCTACGGTCGCAGGTTCGAATCCTGCCTCGGGCGTGGATGTGTATGATGTCCTTAGGTTAGTTAGGTTTAAGTAGTTCTAAGTGCTAGGGGACTGATGACCTCAGTAGTTAAGTCCCGTAGTGCTCAGAGCCATTTTAACCATTTTTTTTAAATGAAACCAGACCAGAATCCTGGATGTTCCACAGTCTGACCCATTGCCAGTTACGACAGGCTGTCATTGCCTTCTTTACAGACAGTCCGGCGTGACACACTAATGCCACGGCTCACGCAGAATCAGTGAGCCGCAACAGCATTTAAGCCCGCTCGAATCATCCTGTCAGTATTCAGCCAGTTGGGCAACATGTGACGCCTAGTCTGGGTCAACTGGGGTTGCCACCGTCATCACTGCTGTCACCAGGACGTGAACCAGGGACCTCCGCCTGTCTGCTCAGCCCGGGTGGCCATCACTGTGCCAGACGCCCGACCCTGCTGTCCAGCAGTCGGTCCAGACTGCGAGTATGGGCAGAACCAATACCGTGCCACTGGGACACCGCAACATGACACAAAGTACGAGACACCCTGCCCGGTAGCACGCCGCAGTTGGGTTTTTGAGGCATTCATTTAGATGTAAGTAGAGGAACCAGCATATATTCCGTAAACAGGTTTCTTGTAAAACCAAGCTGCTGTCTTCGTGCAAGAGATCCAATAGATAGTAAATAACGGCTCTCAGACTGCAGTGTTTCTAGAATTACGGTGGACGTTCGACAAAGCTCCACAGGGTGATGTTTTGAACGTAATACAAGCGTACGGAATATCGTACCAGCTTTGTTACCGAATTTATAACATCGCAGAAATGCAGCGCATCCCCCTTCACGCGGGAAATCGTGAGATAGCAATGTAACTTTGGGTGTATCTAATGGGAGTGTCATACGGCCATTGCTGTTAGCGATGTATGAGGCTGTCCGCGAATGATACTTTTATGTGTAGGAAAGTCATAACAACAGAAAATTATAACGAAACGAAATTTTATTCATGGTTGTCAATTAGCAGCTGTGAAGCACGTTTTAAGAACAGAAATAATCAGTCATCAGCTGCACAGTTTTTTTATTAAATTAACTTCTTGACTAGTTTCGGCAAATTAATTTGCTATCCTCAGAAGATCATACAATTAAGCTTACACTGGAAACCAATCGTCAAGCAAACTCTGGACGATGGAGTCCTACAAATATGGAGATAGAATATGAATATACTGATTACCAGGGTTGGATCGCAATTAAGAGCAGATTAAAAATAATAAGCGTACAATAATAAACTGATTATAAACGTAGCTTCTTTGAAATTTTTACATAGCACTGTCAAATAGTTAAAAAGTAACGTAAAAATACAAAGATATGGTGACAAATAAAATCGTGTCATAAATAAAATATTAAAATACCATGAGACATATGATGATTAGTACTAACAGACTGATAGTTTGACTACAAAAGATTTCACTTGTATAAGAAGCAACGACCGCTAGTGCGCCTAAAAGCTTACAAAGACTAAGTATAATGAAGACGTTCGTGTCTATAACATAAGTCAAACGAAAGTCAACAGCAATCTTAAAGAAATGAAGCACAATTAAGACCTTACGTCACGTGCTAGTCAAGCGTATAAACTGATTCACTAAAATGACATAGCTTGTAAAAGAGCTGAATAATGAGTACAAAGATCAGGTTTATTTAATACTCAGCTGATGGTGGCACCGTGGGCCGATGGAGATGCGCCGCTACATTGAACTTTCCAGTATGTTGATGTCGAGGCCGGCTGCCGTATACGAGTTTTCAGCTGCGCAAGTAGGTGGGCGCCAGATAAGAACGAGATTTGCATCTATTTGCTCATTTTTCCCTCAATTTTGTTATCAGTCAAGATGTCTTTTTAACGTAACTTATTTTTTATATAAATTTAAAATACATTTTAATTGTGATGGCTACTCAGGGTCGCGGGCCACCTACTTGTCTTGTGATCATTGTGCCAAATACATTTTCCTACGTCACACAGTTATCTGGCTAAGGTTTTAAGTTACTAACGTAGATGTGGTGTGCTGCAGGTATTATTTATAAGAGGTATCGAGTCGGATGTCTGAACCGGGGCGCGCCCACTTACTTGCGTCGCCGAAAACTCGTATCCAGCGGCCGGCCTCTACATTCACATACTGGAAAGTTCAATGTTGCGCCGCTTCCCCATCGGCTCACGGCGCCACCATCAGCTGATTATTAAATAAACCTGATTATTGCACCCATTCTTGAGCCCTTTTTACAAGCTGCGTCATTCTTGTGTAAAAATTTATACACTTGATTAGGACGTGACCTAAGAACTTATGGTGTTTCATTTCTGTACGATTGATGGTTCAAACGGCTCTGAGCACTATGGGACTTAACACCTAGAACATAGGATTACTTAAACCTACCTAACCTAAGGACATCACACACATCCATGCCCGAGACAGGATTCGAACCTGCGACCGTAGCGGTCACGCGGTTCCAGACTGAAGTGCCTAGAACCGCACGGCCGCACCGACCGGCTTTACGATTGATGTTCAGTTTTGTTTGAATTATGTTACAGAATCGAGCGTCTTCATTATGCTTACTCTTTGTAAGCTTTTAGGCACACAAACGTTCGTTACTTCTTATAAAAGTGAAATCTTTTATAGTCAAACTATCAGTCTGTTACTGCTAATCATATTATGTACCATGGGATTTTAATATTTTACTTATGATGCGAAGTTCTTTTTTTGTCACCATATCTTCGCATTTTTACGTTACTTTTTAACTACTTGATAGTGCTGTATAAAAATTTGAACGAAGGTACGTTTGTAATCTGTTTGTTAGTGTAAGCTTATTGTTTTCAATCTCCTGTTAATTGTTATCCAACCCTGGTAATCACTATATTCTTATTCTGTCTCCATTTTTGTAGGACTCCATCGTCCAGAGTTTGCTTAAAGATTGCTTTCTGGTGTAAGCTTTGGAACCTCCCCTTAGAAAAATTATGAATTACTGTGCTGGTAAACCCCTTACGTTATTTGATTTTCAAACAGCTGAGCACAACTGAACGTACTCAGGCATTTCTCTCTTTACTTATTCTGATCATCACTAAACTGACACACAATATTTTTAGCGCAACGCAATCTTTTAATAATCCCTACAAAAGAATGGCCCTGACTAACAATAACCTATACCTTTCATGAATCACTTACCGCACAAAAATTCATTACTCGAACTACTGCAATACAGCGAGCGCCAATACTGCCAGCTAAATAAAAGATTCTTACTACTAAAGTCACTAACTACTGATAGGCATAGTTAGCAAATGAAAGATTTTGATAAAGAACAAACAACGTATTTACATTAATAGTGTTCAAAAGTCATTATATATATATATATATATATATATATATATATATATCTATATATATATATATATCAGTTCATGACATCCAGTCTTACAAATTTACTTCCTCTGATGGACACACGTCCAGATCATCCGCTCTCAAAACTCCGCCATTTCTCTCCCCACATCCACCACTGATGACGGCTCACCTCCAACTGCGCAACGCTACGCGCTGTTAACAGCCAACTGCCCAACACTACAATAGCAGATTCCAACAATGCAAACCAGACACAGTCAGCACAGTCAGTGATTATCATATAGAGAGCTACATGGCGTTACGAACATAAAAACCTAAACAGCCTACTTACAGCTTAATTGTATGATCTTCTGAGGATAGAAAATTAATTTACCAAAAATAGTCGAGAAGTTAATTCAATAAAAATCTGTGCAGCTCACGACTGATTATTTCTGTTCTTAAAATATAACGAAATGCAACAAGTACCGCAGAGGACCGCGCTGGCGGTAAGATCCATTATTGTTAGTCTTGCAAGTCTACATCTACAACTACATCTACATGGATACTCTGCAAATCACAGAGGCTTCATCGAACCATCTTCACAATAGTTCTCTATAATTCCAGTCACGTTCAGTACGTGGAGAAAACGAACACATATATGTTTGCGTACGAGCTCTGATTTCCCTTATTTTATTATGATGATCGTTTCTCCCTATGTAGGTCGCCGTCAACAAAATATTTTAGCATTCGGAGGAGGAAATTAAGTATCTGAAATTTCGTGAAAAGATTCCGCAACAACGAAAGACGTATTTGTTTTAATTATGTCCACCCCAAATCCTGTATCATATTCTCAGTCTGTCATTGGGAAGGGTATTAATCGAAAAAAAAATGTGGACGCTTACATCAGTAATGATTTGAAATGTGGTGATCTCATAAAACTAGTTGCATGAAGAGCAGGTGCCTCACTGAGATTCATTGGAAGCATCCTAAGAAAATTTAATCCATCCATGAAATGGGGCGCAGTGGTTAACACACTGGACTCGCATTCGGGAGGACGACGGTTTAATCCCGCGTCCGGCCATCCTGATTTAGGTTTTCCGTGATTTCCCTAAATCACTCCAGGCAAATGCCGGGATGGTTCCTCTGAAAGGGCACGGCCGACTTCCTTCCCCATCCTTCCCTAATCCGATGAGACCGATGACCACGCTGTCTGGTCTCCTTCCCCAAAACCAACCAACCAACCAACCATGAAATGGGTCGGTTAGAAACCGCCGCTCAAGAAGTGTTTTAGTATTGCTCGTCAGTTTGGGATCCTTACAAGACAAGACTAGTACAGAAAGTAATTAACATGCGGAGAAAAGCAGCGTGTTTCGTTACAGGTTTGTTTAATAAGTACGGCAGGAGTATGGAAATACTCTCGAAAGAGTCGTGCGCAGGGGTCCTTGCTGCGGTCTGCTGTCGCACTCGACTACGACAGTCTCGGGCCAAGCGAGTCCGTGACGTCACCACGGGAGATGAGTATTGCTGACGCAAATGGTGTCAGCCGAGCAGCGCGTAGAGACGCAGCATGCGGGCCGCACTCCTACGCACTCAGCGAGCCCGTGACGTCATTGCACGGGCCGGCCAGTGCAGTGCGTGAGCAGTGGCGTGCTGCGGCCTACGGGCCGGTGGTAGCACTGACCACAGTTGTGAGCTACGGTCTAAAGGACACCCCATAACCGATAAAACATTTTGTCAAACTTAGTTAGCTATGCTTGACAAATATTTGACACTGTTTGCCAAATATTTCACGTGTTTATCAACCATAGGTCGTGTTTGCGAGAAAGATTGACAGAAAGTTTGACAAGAAGGCGGACGTTGTTTTTGTCGACGTTTTGTCACATATGTTTAGCGAAAAACTGTTTTATTGGAATTTATCTCACTGTATCGTGAGTTTCCACTACAATGGAAACTATGATCAAGTATAAAAACAAAATAGCACTAACAACAACCAAAATGACACAGGTGCCACATTTTTCTCAGCCATATACACTGAAGTGCCAAAGCAACTGGTATAGGCATGTACTAGGTGATCAAAAAGTCAGTATAATTTTGAAAACTGAATAAATCACGGAATAATGTAGATAGAGAGATACAAATTGACACACGTGCTTGGAATGACATGTGGTTTTATTAGAACAAAAAAAAAACACGAAAGTTCAAAAAATGCCCAACAGATGGCGCTTCATCTGATCAGAATAGCAATAATTAGCATAACAAAGTAAGATAAAGCAAAGATGATGTTCTCTACGGGAAATGCTCAATATGTCCACCACCATTCCTCAACAATAGCTGTAGTTGAGGAATAATGTTGTGAACAGCACTGTAAAGCATATCCGGAGTTATGGTGAGGCATTGGCGTCGGATGTTGTCTTTCAGCATCCCTAGAGATGTCGGTCGATCACGATACAATTGCGACTCCAGGTAACCCCAAAGCCAATAATCGTACGGACTGAGGTCTGGGGATCTGGGAGGCCAAGCATGACGAAAGTGGCAGCTGAGCACACGATCATCACCAAACGACGCGCGCAGGAGATCTTTCACGCGTCTCTGTTTTTTTTTTCTGTTAAAACCCCAAGTCATTCCAAGCATGTGTGTCAATTTTTACTTCTCTATGTACATTATTCCGTGGTTTATTAAGTTTTCAAATTTATACTGACTTTTTGATCACCCGGTATATTCAAATGCAGAGATACGAAAACAGGCAGAGTACCGCACTGCGGTCGGCGACGCCTATATAAGACAACAAGTATCTGGTGCAGTTGTTAGATCGGTCACTGCTGATACAGTGACAGGTTATCAAGATTTAAGTGAGTTTGAACGTGGAGTTATAGTCGGGCACGAGCAATGGGACACAGAATCTCCGAGGTAGCAAAAAAAATGGTTATTTTCTCTTACGAACACTTCACAAGTGACTCGTGAATATCAGGTATCTGGTAAAGCATCAAATCCCCGACATCGCTGCGGCCGGAGAAAGATTTTTCAAGACCGGGACCAACAACGACTGAAGAGAATTGTTCAACGTCACAGAAGCGCAACCCTTCCGCAAACTGCTGCAGATTTCAATGCTGGGTCTTCAACAAATGTCAGCGTGAGAATCATCAACGAAACATCATCGATAAGGGAGCTTTCGGAGCCGAAGGCCCACTCGTGTATCCATGATGTCTGCACAACACTAAGCTTTTGCGCCTCGCCTGGGCCCATCAACATCGGCTTTGGATTGTTGATGACTGGAAACATGTTCCCTGATCGGAGGAGTCTCGATTCAAATTTTATCACACAGATGGATGTGTACGGGTAAGGAGACAACCTCATAAATCCATTGACCCTGCATTTCAGCCATGGACTGTTCAAGCTGGTGAAGGCTCTGTAATGGTGTGGGGCATGTGTGGTTGGAATGATATGGGATCCCTGATACGTGTAGATGCGACTCTGACAGGTGACTTGTACCAGTTTCTTTGGCTCTTCAGTTTATTATGCATGAATAGGTTATCAACATAATCAATATTTTACGCATACTGCGACATACGAGCGCAGTGGAATGAAATAAAACAAATCGAAGTTCTCCGGTTCTTCCACGAACGATGTGAGCTATATGTTCCCACGTTGTTATATTTTAATGACTGTCATTAGAGGATCAAGTAGAAGAGAATAAGTTTTCGCATACTTTTGTCCCCTTTTCAATGTGACGGTGAAGTAACGCTAAACAAGTTATTCAACGTTTGGCTGTCCATCCACAGAAAGTTGATCTAATCATCAGGTTCTGAGTACAACACTTCCATTAACATGTTTCCAGTTCTGTATTCCTCTCTAGTTTTAAACCATCTCCCGGATCAGCCCTGCCGCGCGGGATTACGCGAGCGGTCTTAGGCGCTGCAGTCATGGACTGTGCGACTGGTCCCGGCGGAGGTTCGAGTCCTCCCTCGGGCATGGGTGTGGGTGTTTCTCCTTAGGATAATTTAGGTTACGTAGTGTGCAAGCTTAAGGACTGATGACCTTAGCAGTTAAGTCCCATAAGATTTCACACACATTTGAACATTTTTTTGATCAGCCCCTTCTTTTCTTCTTCTTTAAACACAGTGCCAGAGGAAATGTTAGAAATACTTTAGCCCTATTTGTAGCCATATCCACTAGTGCCGAAATACAACATACACGAAAAGTGTCTGTTTGAAAAGTAAGGTTGCATTGACAAGCTTCCTTAGTAGGTGTTAGGGCTTGTTTGACATATCTGTGGCAAGACAAGAGCGAATTCGACAGGCAAGTTTGCTCTTTTAGGAGTGACTCAACAAGTTTTAAAAAGTTTCACAGGGTCCTGAGAGTTTAGCATTGTAAGTAGGCTGTTTAGGTTTTTATATTGGTATTGCCACGTAGCGCTCTGTATGAAAATCACTGGCTGTGCTGTGTGCAGTCTGTGGCTGGGTGACATTTTTGTAATATTCGCTATTGTAGTGTTGGGCTGTTGGCTGTTAACAGCGCGTAGCGTTACGCAGTTGTAGGTGAGCCGCCAGCAGTGGTGAATGTGGGGAAGTGAGATGGCGGATTTTTGAGAGCGGATGATCTGGACGTGTGTCCATCAGAAACAGTACATGTGTAAGAATGGATGTCATGACCTGCTATATGTATTATGACTTTTGAACACTATTAAGGTAAATACATTGTTTGTTCTCTATCAAAATCTTTCATTTGCTAACTATGCCTATCAGTAGTTAGTGCCTTCAGTAGTTTGAATCTTTTATTTAGCTGGCAGTAGTGGCGCTCGCTGTATTGCAGTAGTTCGAGTAACTTAGATTTTTGTGAGTTAAGTGATTTGTGAATGGTATAGGTTAATGTTAGTCAGGACCATTCTTTTGTAGGGATTATTGAAAGTCAGATTGCGTTGCGCTAAAAAATATTGTGTGTCAGTTTAGTGTTGATCAGAATAGGTAAAGAGCGAAATGTCTGGGTACGTTCAGTTTTGCTCAGCTGTTTGAAAATCAAATAATGTAAGAGGTTTATCAGCACAGTAATTCATTAATTTTTCTAAGGGGACGTTTCATATGTCGACCCTTAGCCGAGGATACCTCACTGGAATCTTCTGATTTTTTTCTTGTAGTTTGTGTAATTAGTGCAGCTATTGTTTATTGCTAGCGCGTAATCATAGATAGAATTTCCTTTGTAGTTGTAGTTTTTCATTGTTGTACAGCAAAACAGTTGTGGCATGCATGTAGATTTGAACCAAGTATTTCGCAGCTGCGCTTGCAATTAACCAGATATTATTTTCAGTGCTATGTTAATGTGTTTTCTTATTTTCCTCTTCAAATTGTGCTTTTCTGTGTTACCGTGTGAAATATTGTGACAATAATGGCGTGTGAAAAACGTAACACTAGGCTCCAAAGTAAACTGAGAAATAATAGTGACGACGAGCGTAGCTTATCAGCAGCACTGTGTAATGAATTAACCGACATTCAAAGTGGTAATTTGGTAATTGTGCATAGGGAAATGGAGCGGGCGGCAAATGATGGCGAAGACAGTGAAACAATTAGTGAACAGGGAAGCAATATCGATCGATCGGTCGGCAACAGCTCGCCTCAGGATTCTGAAATGACAGGACACAATCTCGCAAATAAGGTTTTGGGTCCTCACCGTTTTCTCAAATAAGACACGTTTTCTGCTTGTCAAAATGTGAATGTTGCCGGTGCAAATTCACTGCCGAAAAGCACTGAGGAACATGTTTCAGACACCAGTGCATTGTTATTACAATTAATACAACAAATGGGACAAACACAGCAAAATCTTCAAAAGTTAGACACAATGGAACAAAATCTTCGAAAGTTAGACACAATGGAACAAAATCTTCAAAAGTTAGACACAATGGAACAAAATCTTCTAAAGTTAGACACAATGGAACAAAATCTTCAAAGGTTAGACACCACGCTTGAACAAACACGCGAAGATTTAACTACTGAGTTACATAAAATCGAATAGAAATGTCAAAAAGTCTGTAATGACGTAAAAACACAAATTTGTGAGCATTTCCAACCTATTTTTCGGGGCATGAAAATACATTACAGAATCACGACGAAGCCATAAAAGAACTGCAAACTATTGTTCATGAAAATCATGAGACCTTACAAGCTAAGACTGACTCAGTTGCATCTACCGATTCGGTTACGCAACTTGCAAAATCTCAGGAAAACTTAAAGGATATAGTAGATACGATTTCAACAGAAATGGACACTCTGAAACTTGGTTCAGAAAAACACACTGAGTAAATAAGTTCACTATCGGAGAAAGTAGCCGAACTTTCCGATCAGTTCACTAACTTATCTACAAAGGTGGATGATGATCTGAACGACACAAGACCTGTAGCCTTCGCTGACACAGAAGAGTACGAACAAATTAGGAAATTCAAACAAAATCAGAATCAAATTAATACGCAACACAAAAGAGAAATCCGGGAAGTACAAGATCAGTTGGCACAAGTAATACAAAAATTACAAATTTCAGAGGACACTCGCGCTCCAACACGGGAAGAGGGACTTAGAAATACGGAAAAGCAGCAAAATAATAACACAGGGCATTTCGGAAATTATGAAAGAAATTGGCAAGGTGCACCGAATTTTGAGATGTAACCGCTGAAACGACGTAACAATGAGCGACATGCTACTCGCCGACACGATGATTTTGACTATAAGCTGTTCTTTACTACACGTAAATTCAAAACATTTAAGAATTCCGGCAACGACATTCATCCACAAGCGTGGCTTCATCAATTCTCTCATTGTTTTCCTCCCAACTGGTCATTAGAGCACAGATTAGAATTTATGTGTGAGAGAATTAACCAGTTGTAAGAACGCGATCGGTCATTCACGATTGCCACAGTGAAGGAGAATTTTATCATGCCTTCCTCTCAACATATTGGTCTCAAGCCACACAAGACCGAATAAAACATAGCATCATAAAGATGAAACATTTCGAACAATCTGAATTTTCCAGTCTTGTGAAATATTTTGAAGACATTTTGCACAGGAATCCGTACCTATCAAACCCTTACAGCCCCTCAGAACTCATCTGCATTTGCTTAATCAAATTGCCTGAACATTTACGACATATTATTTTGGTAGGACGTTGCAAAGACGACATTGAAGCTTTTCAGGGACTTTTACAAGAATTGGAAATTGACACTGACAATCGCAGAACGCGAAAACAGGAACACAACAATTACAGGTCACATCCGTCACAATTCCGCGATGACAGAAATAATAAATGGACACGACAAGGCTATTCTCACAACACAAATCGTGACCAAAACAGACACCACCCGTATGACAACCGTTGGCAGAGTAGTAATAGTTACAGAGAAAGATCGCACTTCTGTAGTAATTGAAAGGGTACAGTACCGCCTGACATTGAAAATAGGTACAACATACTTCATTATTTTTGTCAGAACAACACATTTTTTTTGTAAAATAACTCAATTTCAATTAATACAGCGAAGCCGGATACCAGTGTGGGAAAGAATGACAATTTATTTATTTAATTGATCACATGTGCACTCCCACAAAGTAAATCCCTACATCCAGTTTGGTGAGATCTGTGAAATGAATGAATGTATGGTCGTCTGCTAACTGCAGATAGTGAATGTGAATATATATCATCTTTGAGACGATCCTTTGGCCACCTTTGGTGGGACCAAAGAGATGAAATTTACCTGAGTTTTGAGCACCTGAAATATGGCTGACCAATACGGTAGCAAGGTGCTCCCCCACTTCAGCAAAGGTGTAAGAGGACCTGGAGAACGGCCATGTTTCAGCACTCTGCCGCTGGATCTTGTGCTGTTAAGACCTGTTTTAGTTGTGCTCCGTAATGACAAAAGAGTGGAGACATGGTATGCATGTGGAATATTTAAGAGTAATTTGAAATAATAATTTCTCTGTTTCAGGAACTTTTGTGGGGAGAATTAAATGTCAGGCAGGTAATATTAATGGGATTGTAGTAATCTTCGGAAGTGACCAACGGTCACAATAAAATCACGTGTAGCAATAAGTTGAAATACTTCCGTGTGCTTAAGTTAAGCTGAATTACTAGCGTGTGTACAATAAGTTGAAATATTTAAGAAATAGCGTGTGTACCATAAGTTGAAATATTTAAGAAATGGCGTGTGCAGGACTTGAAATTAGAGATGAGTACTTCCACGTGGTGAGTACTGTGTGAGTCTCAAACTGTGTATGAGACAAAAGATAAAGAGAAGTACTCGTCCATGGTATCAGTTGAGGACTCGTGTGTGTGATGAATACGTTCTTAATATTACTTTGCGTGATATGATTCCGTGTGACGCTAGATTCAAACTCTGAGAGAGAAGCAAGGTGAGTTGGCTGTCTATCCAGCAACGCCACTTGGCTTGCATTGCACAGGAAGATGTGCATATATCTCCAGAGTTCATAGTAGGAAAGTAGAATTACGAAGTGGGGCAGTGTCGTGTGAAACTGGGATAAATATTAATTGAAGTGGGAAAGCTGAAAGTTATAATGTTGTGACTATTCTCTGTGTAGTATTTCATATTGTAGTGTGGTGTATGTCATGGAATTTGGGTATGTGTGGTTTGCATGGGAGAGTAGCAAGGTAGTTTCAAAAGATTAGTGGGTTATGCCTGTTCCTTTGGTACCGCTCGGTCTGGAGGAAAGTTTCGTGAGGATGATTGTGAGAGTCGAAGTGTGAGGTATAATAAAAGATCCACCATCCTATCCAGAAAGTGCACTGTAGCGTTAAATAATTACGAGACCATAATATAGAGATTCACCAATGTAAAGCCATGCCCACTGGGCGGAATTTCTCGTGTGTTATTGTTGTAGGTTATAGAATTTGTGTGTTTAGGTTATAGAATTTATCGGAATAAATAAGATAGTGAAAAGAAAAAGATTGGTGGACTTTTCCCTCGAATTGTAGGTTGTCATGATGTCCCGAATTTATAATGTGTGCGCCATTCATATTCAGTGTGGTGGCCACATGTTGATAAAAGCCGTTAAATAAAAGACAAAAAGAAAATGTGGTATTGCCAGTGCGTAGTGAACAGTCAGAGTTCTGTAAATCACTGATAGTCAGATATGCGTTTCCGTTGCGTATTATTCATACAGGAGGATAATGTAACTTAATTGAGAGTACGAGAGTTCATATTACTCGATAAATAAGAATGAATCCACTCGGTTGGCAGTCCACTCATCTTGCAGGCCTGACTGATTGATGCCACAGTATGAGCAAGGCATGTGGGTGCCTCTCATAATGAATACGACAGAGATAACCATAGAAACAGACAATATGGGAACCAAAACAATTAATATCAAGGGTGACAGAATAACTTCAGACGCAACAGTTCAGGGCGCAGTTACGATTCACGGGGAAATTTTCCACCACGTGACCGACAAGAAAGAAACTATGGAATCTACCGACATGACGACAGACGATATAATCGTAACGACAGACCTGAATTGTGTCAGAACTGGCAGGATTCAAACAGGGCTGGGCCCTCTCGACAAGGTGAATTTGTAGAAGTTAGGTCTCCTAATCCTAATAACGATGCGCGCCAACAAAGAGACAGACAATTACTCGCACCGCAGGCAGCCAAGTGCGCCGGCTGCCTCAGAGAAAAATAACATAGACACTAACCTTGAGAAAAATTTTAGCATTCCTTACCGACGTATAAAACATGATAATTGATTTGAAGTTGAAACTCTGCGCACTAGAAAGGGTAAAAGATTGCACCACATTTCAAATGTAAAACCATTTATTCAGAGATTATCTGCTTTTTAACTTAGTCTCTGCCATTAAATTTTTCACTTTACATTACTAGTATGCTTTGTTAGACTCAGAAACTGTTAACATGCAACTATGTTTTAAAATAAAGTATCCAGTCTAGAACCTAGGGAACATATTTAGACAGTAATTACGAATGCATTGTTATAGTGAACCGACAACACAGTGTTATTGTGTGTGTACATTCTTGCTTGTTAGTTGCACGATTACGTAACGACTATAAGGCTCACATACTTAGAAAATATACCAGTACTGCTAATGAGATTTTACTGCAACATTTTGGTTTACTTGAAAATACATTATGGATTTAAAGTGCTTTCTGAGAGATAGCAGATGACACAGTGGTTAGTTTATTTGACAGCTACACGACTATATTACGACGCTACTAATGTGTGACACAATTTACATGGTTGCTTTTGCGGTGTATCTGTTTTATATCTGCACAGTTTTTCTAAATTCTTCTGGAAAGGAATACATGTTTTAGTAGTAACTTTTGTGGTGTAGCTACAATGAGACAGCCTTTTCTGTAGCACAACAATACATTACAGTACAGTACTTACTTCATCACGGCAATAAGCGTAATAACTACGATATCTATACTCATAGCATTTCACTTTCGTTTATTACGAGGTAAGTACATTGACTTTTACAGAACTTCGCTTATGGACGACGATAATTACGATACTTGGCACATTTTTACCGTTAAGTAATGACAGAGATTATCTTACAACAAGACGCACAGTTTAGCGCTGCAGTACACGTATTTGAGTGATTAATTTTGTACTTAAAACATTTATTTTTAAAGACTTTTGAATCACAAAGTTACAAAGAAAGTTTTCGGTGATACATTTCATTCTATTGCTGTAATCAGTAACACCTGAGGGTATAATTACATTAATCCTCAGGGGGTACACGCCTACATTGTGTACTATGTGTCTGGCAAGCACAAGGATCCATAGCTAATATGGTATTTGCTTACACAACTTTACACATCGGTACCATATTTCTCTAACACATAAATTACACAGCTATCTGATCATTTGACTGAGAGACAAACATTATTTTTACTACATCAGTGACAGATGTTTACGTAATTACACAGTTGGATAACTTCACACTTATGAAACTGTATTTTGTCTGTACTTTGTGAACTGTTCATATTTTTTCGGAACCATTGTGATACTATTAGAGCTTTGAATGATTTTTAAAGTACGTTTGAGGTAGATGACTTTATTGAAGGTCTTGAAATTATTGAAACAAGCTGTGACGATTTTGAGATGTGATTGATCTGTTAATATGTTATTATTACGATGACAATGTGTATTATGCTGTTGAGGTATGTTTATGATCAATAAGCTGATGCTATATGAGGAATCTGATTATGCTACGTATTTATTATGATGAAATATTGAAGAAGTGTCGACGAATATGTATATGTGTAATAAGGTAAGGAATAATGAGTAGTGGTTTGGGACTCTGACTTGTGAAAATGGATGTTGGAAACCAAGAATCGTACTTTAAGAGTTATGAAATGTGTGTAAATGCGTGAACGTATCACAATGCCGCCGAAAATTTTTTGGACACTGTTATATTTATAGGATTTTGTTTCTACAGATTTGTAACGCAAATATTTCGACCTGTCAAATTTTATTTGTATCAAACTGTCACTGTAGCGGAAACTGATGTCGTAAATATTTCGGTAAGGAAGGTAGGTAACTGTAAGCATCCTGCCGCGTGACAGTTGCCTCGAAAAAAGCCATTAGTGTGTGCCTTTCAGAGGCACAGGTGGAGAAAAAAAAGAGGCCATTATCCTCGCTATTGACATTCCTTTGTAGAAAGCATCGCAAATACGACATGCTCATTACTTGGAAACATATGATTACTCGTACTTTGTGCTACTTACTGAAGTGCTTATGAATTGAAGGGAAATATTCGTACATCTGCACACCTGATTAGGACAAGTGTCTTTCTATGAGAATCGAGAGAATTTCTACTAACTTATGAAATTCCTCATGACTACTGAATGATATTTTTATGCTTTACTTTGTACATAGTTGCTTATTTTATTTGATATCTCTTTTCCAGCTGTGTTGCAGCATTGGTTTTATAAAATGAAATTAAATGCATTTGCTAATGTGAAAACTTTCTGTCAACAGATCTATTAAATAATAATTTTATGATCCACATTCTTGTCTCACTAGGGGTAAGATAGATACTGCCAACCGGAAAATTAAAGAGACTTTTGGAGAGAAGAGAACCACTTGTATGGATATCAAGAGCTCAGATGGCAACCCAGTTCTAAGCAAAGAAGGGAAGGCAGAAAGGTGGAAGGAGTATATAGAGGGTTTATACAAGGGCGATGTACTTGAGGACAATATTATGGAAATGGAAGAGGATGTAGATGAAGATGAAATGGGAGAAACGATACTGCGTGAAGAGTTTGACAGAGCACTGAAAGACCTGAGTCGAAACAAGGCCCCCGGAGTAGACAACATTCCATTGGAACTACTGACGGCCTTGGGAGAGCCAGTCCTGACAAAACTCTACCATCTGGTGAGCAAGATGTATGAAACAGGCGAAATACCCTCAGACTTCAAGAAGAATATAATAATTCCAATCCCAAAGAAATGTTGACAGATGTGAAAATTACCGAACAATCACTTTAATAAGCTACAGCTGCAAAATACTAACACGAATTCTTTACAGACAAATGGAAAAACTAGTAGAAGCCGACCTCGGGGAAGATCAGTTTGGATTCCGTGGAAATACTGGAAGAGAGATTAAGGAAAGGCAAACCTACGTATCTACCATTTGTAGACTTAGAGAAAGCTTTTGACAATGTTGACTGGAATACTCTCTTTCAAATTCTAAAGATGGTAGGGGTAAAATACAGGGAGCGAAAGGCTATTTACAATTTGTACAGAAACCAGATGGCAGTTATAAGAGTCGAGGGGCATGAAAGGGAAGCAGTGGTTGGGAAGGGAGTGAGACAGGGTTGTAGCCTATCCCCGATGTTAGTCAATCTGTATATTGAGCAAGCAGTAAAGGAAACAAAAGAAAAATTCGGAGTAGCTATTAAAATCCATGGAGAAGAAATAAAAACTTTGAGGTTCGCCGATGACATTGTAATTCTGTCAGAGACAGCAAAGGACTTGGAAGAGCAGTTGAACGGAATGGATGGTGTCTTGATGGGAGGATATAAGATGAACATCAACAAAAGCAAAACGAGGATAATGGAATGTAGTCGAATTAAGTCAGGTGATGTTGAGGGTATTAGATTAGGAAATGAGACACTTAAAGTAGTAAAGGTGTTTTGCTATTTGGGGAGCAAAATAACTGATGATGGTCAAAGTAGAGAGGATATAAAATGTAGACTGGCAATGGCAAGGAAAGCGTTTCTGAAGAAGAGAAATTTGTTAACATCGAGTATAGATTTAAGTGTCAGGAAGTCATTTCTGAAAGTATTTGTCTGGAGTGTAGCCATGTATGGAAGTGAAACATGGACGGTAAATAGTTTGGACAAGAAGAGAATAGAAGCTTTCGAAATGTGGTGCTACAGAAGAATGCTGAAGATTAGATGGGTAGATCACATAACTAATGAGGAGGTACTGAATAGGATTGGGGAGAAGAGGAGTTTGTGGCACAACTTGACCAGAAGAAGGGATCGGTTGGTAGGACATGTTCTGAGGCATCAAGGGATCACCAATTTAGTATTGGAGGTCAGTGTGGATGGTAAAAATCGTAGGGGGAGACCAAGAGATGAATACACTAAGCAGATTCAGAAGGATGTAGGTTGCAGTAGGTACTGGGAGATGAAGAAGCTTGCACAGGATAGAGTAGCATGGAGAGCTGCATCAAACCAGTCTCAGGACTGAAGACCACAACAACAACAACATTCTTCGAAAAAGGAGCACTTGGAAAGGAAAGAACAATAAGAAGGGATTAATAACAGTTACTGCATACATAATTTTCTTTTCAACTACTTGGTTATTTTTTGGTAGAATAACTGATTGTGGTGCACTACTTTAATGACATAGATATTAATATGTGAATAGACATTTCCCTTATCTGCATTGTTGTCTTTAGTGTACTATTTTTTCTGCTTGAGCTATGTCATATTTAGGTATAAGTTATTGCATTTGCTGCCGCTGTTTGCCAGGCATAGTGCTACTGAACTTCACTTTGTATTACTCTGTTAAGCCAGTTTTATTACTCATTTATTTTTCTTGTTGCTGCACATTGGCTCATATTAGTTGTAATGTTGCATTTGCTTTGCTAATTTATGTATATTGCTGCTTGCTTTGCCAATTTGCATTTTTTGTCGTTGCTGTTTGTGTTAATTGTTTTGTGCTGCTGCATTGCCTCGTCCCTTAGTTTATGCATCTGAGCTCAGTAGATTTAAGTTAGCCTAAGATGGGGTAGGCTATACAAGAGAACGAGTTGCGATGAATTGGAAGAAATGCATTGAGAAGCTATAAGAAAATGGTTTGGCCAAAAAAGGATTCTGAAAGAGAATGTGAACAGAATACAGAAAGCATGCTTGGACAGGACTTTTTTTATTGGAAACAAATGTTGAAATAAGACGGAAGATCTATGGAATGAAGTTTTGGGTTGGACTGCAGTAGCAAATGTTACACTGATAACAAACCCTGTCCATTCCTCCTGTCTTATTCTGCTATGTGTTTGTGTACTCTTGTGTATTTGTGTTTTTCCTGTCTTTATGTGTTTAGCTAATAAGATTTATGTTGTAGAATTTTTCTAATACTCAGCTACATTCACTATGATGAGGAGTACTGTTATCCTCAAATATAATTTGCATTAATAATATGTTATTTTCTTTGTGAAGATGTTTAGACATTATTTATTCTGTTTTGTTTCAATGGTCATGTGTGAAGTTGATGTTTCAAAAGTTATTCTGATCTTTATGTATTTACTTACGTCATAATTCCTGTAACACTGATGTATATGTTAGTTTGATTCTTTTGTAAATCCCGTATTACTACAAATGTTATCTGTATTGTAATGTTCTTTAATGATATATTTTGTACCTTTGTTATTGTATTCTCATGTTATAATATTGTAATTGACACCAGTTCATCAAATTAAGTAACTTGTAAGCATTCATTACACTACACTCATTTCTGTTGGTCATAGTATATGCACAATATGTGAAAAAAAAGAGGACTGTTAGTGCTCCCACGTGTGTTGATAATTCAGCAAGGGACTGGATAACAGCATTGCTGGTTCTAAGGACATTTAAAAAAATTTTTTTGTGAGTGCACAAGTGGTGGTTTATGGACTTGCAATATTCTCCGAAAGACTCTTCAATGGTGATTGTGCACCTTCACAGTCGCAACAGATGGCTGCTGGCCGTCTCTACAAGGACTACAGTGTGTAACGCCGGAAATCCATATCCTCCTATTTCCATCTATTGTACTATAAATTTTTTCCTTATTTTGTTACATGAAGATATGACGTATCCGTGTCTTTGTATATTGTAATTGGTTTACTATTTGTATATACATGCATTTATGTCGATGTATAATTGGTTTGTTTTGTAAATACTATTTGTATTTTTACGCTGGGTCTTGCCTAGGGAAAATTATGCTATCGAACGAATACATCGATAGGTCGTGTGGAGTACCAAAGTGTTTAGGATCTTTGGTAGTGTTAACTCTGCCGCTTGGAGCACGGACAGAGCGGAGTCTGGCTGGAGGAGGGCAATGGAGCAGGTGTGTTGTGTGACGCTCCCGCGAGTTGCCGCGCTTTCGGGGTTTGGCAGCATGTAATTGCGCTCGACTTGCTATGTTAGTTTCTGACATGGGGTCGCGGACAGAAGCGTTAGCTGGCACACATCAAGAGCCCGTTTCGGCTGGAGGCCGTGTCGAGAAGAAAGCGCGCCAACATCCAGCTTCGGCAACAGCGACGGCCGCCAATGAGTAACTGTCGTCACCTCCTCGATCGACGACTTCAAACCTTCAATCAAGCAACAAGGAAGTCTGGAAGCACGTAAAGTTTTAGAACTGTATGGCAGACCTCAGCTTTTCAAACTGTTAAATTTTTCTCACTGAATTACAGCAACGTAGCATGAACCTTTGTTGCTCATTGTCCCAATTGCATTACCAAGCACGGTCCCTTCCTTTTCCGGAATGAACCCGAGTGTCGTTCAGATTCAAAAGCCAGCATGCAAGTAATATCATTCGATTTCACTGCTTTAATTTCAAAGTTCAGTTCAGGTATTTATAGCTGGCTACAATATTGAGATTACACAAGCACAAATTAAGAGTGCAAGTTTTGCTACCGTATTTTAGCTTACCTGTGACTGCAGTTCAGCTTGGTACGTACTAAATTTTACTATCGTTAATTGTTCAGAATCATTTAATTCAAGTTCAAGGTTAAATCTCTTATTTCTAAATTGCGTAGAATCAAGTAGCTTTTGAAATGATTGTTGAGGTAGCCCAAGACTAACCGTATTTTACTGAATTTCGATGTGCTTCAGAAACAAAGCTCACTATTAATTTCAGTCACTAAATTAACTTTCAATTTTCCGGTTTTATTAATTCTTTTGGTAAATTAAGTCAGATTGTAGCGAAATTTATTACTTCTGAGAAACTCTCAGTTTTCACACTACACGTGTCAACCTTCAGTTGCCACACTTCTAGTGCTAATTATATGTGTAATAACCTTTCTTTTCAGTTACTATAGTAACTGTCCATAGGACTGGCGACCGTAATTTCCCCCAAATCTCAAATATCTAATTACCGCTAGTTGATTGTTAACGTAACGGCCGCACATTTACTTTCTTTATTAACTTTACCCCTTTTCAAAATTAATTTCCACCAGTTTCATTTGCATTTTTCCTTTCATTTAGATGTAACCCTTTCCTCCCTCTTTACCGACAGATTAACTTCGGTGACGATTGCTTTTCCCAAATTTCCATTAGGTACATGCGGTTTAATTTTTCACTGTCATTAAGGGCGATAATTGAGGAGGCGGTTACAAGTGGGTCTGCACCTTTGACGACCCACCAATACCATTATTTCTACAAGGACTGCAGTGGGTCTGCACCTTTGATGACCCACCAATATCATTATTTCTACAAGGACTGCAGTGGGTCTGCACCTCTGGTGGCCCACCAATACCATACTCTCTACCAGGACTACAGTGGGTCTGCTCTGTGATGACCTACCTACCAATATTCTTCAAAACTTCGACTGACTCTACTGTGGGTTTGCTCTGTTGTGGCCCATTACCTGTCTGCATGTCAAGAGTCAGCACTGTCTTTCCGTTGGAAGGACAACACTACTTGTTCAAGACTGCATGGAAATCCACTACTTCCGTGCGCATTTTTTTTAGTGCTCAGACTTTGAAAAAAAAAACACTGCAATTTTACTGTGATGAATGATCAGGACTGTCTTTATGGACTGTGAGAAAATTTTAGCTTTTGAGCAACATTGTATCTATAAGCGTGCGCATTTGATTTCTTTGTTGTTGTAATTATGAAATTTTTTTCAAATCTGTATTGGCCACTGCCCAAAACAATTTGTAAAATTTTTTGTGGGGAGCATGAGGGCTATGTAAGTAGGCTGTTTAGGTTTTTATATTGGTATTGCCACGTAGCGCTCTGTATGAAAATCACTGGCTGTGCTGTGTGCAGTCTGTGGCTGGGTGACATTTTTGTAATATTCGCTATTGTAGTGTTGGGCTGTTGGCTGTTAACAGCGCGTAGCGTTACGCAGTTGTAGGTGAGCCGCCAGCAGTGGTGAATGTGGGGAAGTGAGATGGCGGATTTTTGAGAGCGGATGATCTGGACGTGTGTCCATCAGAAACAGTACATGTGTAAGAATAGATGTCATGACCTGCTATATGTATTATGACTTTTGAACACTATTAATGTAAATACATTGTTTGTTCTCTATCAAAATCTTTCATTTGCTAACTATGCCTATCAGTAGTTAGTGCCTTCAGTAGTTTGAATCTTTTATTTAGCTGGCAGTAGTGGCGCTCGCTGTATTGCAGTAGTTCGAGTAACTTAGATTTTTGTGAGGTAAGTGATTTGTGAAAGATATAGGTTAATGTTAGTCAGGGCCATTCTTTTGTAGGGATTATTGAAAGTCAGATTGCGTTGCGCTAAAAAATATTGTGTGTCAGTTTAGTGTTGATCAGAATAGGTAAAGAGCGAAATGTCTGGGTACGTTCAGTTTTGCTCAGCTGTTTGAAAACCAAATAATGTAAGAGGTTTATCAGCACAGTAATTCATTAATTTTTCTAAGGGAACGTTTCGGCATATTAGACAGGAATAAAACTGTGTGCCAGGCCGAGACTCGAACTCGGGAGCTTTGCCTTTCGTGGGCAGGTGATCTACCACAGTTTTAATCTGCCAGGATCCTCTGAAAGGGCACGGCCGACTTCCTTCCCCATCCTTCCCTATTCCGATGAGACTGATGACCACGCTGTCTGGTCTCCTTCCCCAAAACAACCAACCAACCTAATCTGCCAGAAAGTTTCATATCAGCGCACAGTCCGCTGCAGAGTGAAAAATCTGGCTGGCAAAGCCACGTCTCCGCAATAACCTTTCTTCCAGGAGTGCTAGTTCTGCAAGTTTTGCAGGAGATCTTCTGTGAAGTTTGGAAGGTAGGAGACGACGTACTGGCGGAATTAAAGCTGTGAGGAGGCTTCGTGAATCGTATTTGGGTAGATCTGTTGGTAGAGCACTTTCCCGCGAAAGGCAAAGGTCCCGAGCTCGAGTCTCGGTCCGAGACACAGTTGTAAACTGCCCCATGTCTCTGACATTAAATTACTTGTCTCAGCGTCATCTACGTCGCTTTTAATGTCGGTACACTACACCGTAATTTGTCAACATCGACTCACCAGAGAACATAACACTTTGTAAGGAGAAATTACGCAAGCCTCATTCACTGAAAGAAAGAAACCTGTGACCCCGCACACGGTGTGCTGTAGCTAAAACGAAACACCTCCGTCCCCTCACTTCTGACAGTTCTTTGCCTGTTACTGCTGCGCCTTACCAAACTGCCTATTCCCGAAATTCGTTGTTGAACAAGTAAGGACGTAATGGCTGCCGGAGCACTTCTCCTAGGATATCACACGGCATACGCCATGGCTGCTTCAGTGGTGTCGTGTCGGCCTTCGCCGAGCATCAGCAACATGTCAACGTGCCCGTTGTACGTGTATCCTGTCTTCATCCGACGTGTGTAACCGCGGCACACTGAATCTCGTTTGTTTGTGTGGTTCGATCTGTCGCGTATACGGCCGTGTACGGCGACAGTCGGCAGGTTAACAGTGCATAGAGGAGGCTAGTCATTCCGTAACACCGGTGACATTACATCTCGTCCTCACGACCTTCTGTGTGTGGTATCCGCCCCTGAAACTTCTAAGGATTGTAGCTACCAAACTAAATGTGATAGGAATGTGATTTAAAGGGATTTGTACTCAGCTGGTTTCAATGATTCCAGTGCACAACAGAAACAACTATTGTTCCATTTAAAAAATTTGATCTCTTTGCTGTGCCTCTTTGGAAAATTAACAATAAACTATATTCATGCTTGCGCAGAAAGTGTAACGTTTCTTATGTTGAGTTGCCGCATTACATTTTCCCGTCATCTATTAATTTGTAGCCGCGCGGGATTAGCCGAGCGGTGTGGGGCGCTACAATCGTGGACTGTGCGGCTGGTCCCGGTGGAGGTTCGAGTCCTCCCTCGGGCGTGGGTGTGTGTATTTGTCCTTAGGATAATTTAGGATAAGTAGTGTGTAAGCTTAGGGACTAATGACCTTTGCAGTTAAGTCCCATAAGATTTCAAACACATTTGAACATATTAATTTGTACCCGTCATCTATTAATTTGTAAGTTACAGAGGCAAACAGCTGTATTGAAACACCGCATGTACGTATACATATCACTGATTCCAAAACAGAAAACAGATTTCAATTGTTTATTACAAGTAAACTATGATAGAAACCCATAGCGCATATTACTTGACAGAGGAAGGTTCGAAGATTTGAAACAGCTGCGCTGTCATTTGTTCGTAGCAACATGGTAGCTGCGACCACAACAGAAATCATTTTGTGTGTCGGAATTTGTGCGATGTCAATCCATTGTTCAAATGCAACGTGCATTCCGCCTTCGATTCAGCGAGATACCGCCTCTCTTTATGAATGGCATACAAAATTCTTGGAAGTTTGTTGCATATGGAGAGAGAAGACCACAAGTCAACCATGCACGTCTGATAAAAATGTCGAGCGTATCCGAGATGTGTTCACATGGAGCCCTCGAAAGTCCATAAGAGGGCAGTCCAGAAATTTCAGCTTCCTCAAACCATGGTATGGCATGTTCTGAAATAACCCCTGCATATGAAGCCGTGATTCAAATGGCTCTGAGCACTATGGGACTTAACATCTCAGGTCATCAGTCCCCAAGAACTTAGAACAACTTAAGCCTAAGTAACCTAAGGACATCACACACATCCATGCTCGAGGCAGGATTCGAACCTGCGACCGTAGCGGTCGCACGGTTCCAGATTGTAGCGCCTAGAACCGCTCGGACACCCCGGCCGGCCATATTACTTCATCCCACTGTAGTAACACAACAATTTTTTGGAGCGACTGAATAAAATAACAACTCTGGCATGCCCAATGCAAGATGCCACGAAAACAGACCGGAACCAACCAAAGGCAGTTATGTCAGAGACTCCCTGCTGATGGGACAGAAACTTTTCCTACGACGCTAGGCAGTTACCACATCGCCTTCCAAGCTTAGAGACCAGCATTGTAATACCATCGACACAGCAGAAAGGCAGAGCCACTGCGGCGCAGTGGCCTGATTACATTACACCAAAGCTCTAGGCTCTTTTGAGGTAACGTGACTGGATTCAATGCCTTGGCAAAACAAGTATGCACCAAGTCTGTGTAAATAAACGTCACTTTTAGAAAGGTGCGTGCAGTCTGGCAGTTGCAATAGCGAGAGATCTGCAAGTCGACGTGAACCTACAAGCTGCCGCCATGAGGCCATTGACCGCAGGCGCACTGTGCTGGTTGCGAGTCCCACGTTGTGGCCTCACCACCATCCAGCCGGTGGGCCAACTCCACGTCTAGTAACGGTCACTGGTTGCCTCCTACCTTGGAGAACTACTGCTCAAGAGTGGGCAGTGCAGCTGGCCAGCAACCTTCACCCCTGCACACCCAGTACATCTACGTCTGCCTGTACATGGATACTCTGCCAATCAGACTTAAGAGCCTGGCAGAGGGTTCATCGAACCACCTTAACAATAATTCTCTATCATTCCACTCTCGAACAGCGCATGCAAGAAACGTGGAAGATCTTGTTTCCCTTATTTTATTATGATGACCGTTTCTCCCTATGTAGGTCGGAATCAGCAAAACATTTTCGCTGCCGGAAGAGAAAGTTGGCGTTTGAAATTTCTCGAGAACGTCCCACCGCAACGATAAACACCTTTCTTTCAACGATGTCCACCCGAAAGTGTGTACCATATCCACGACACTTTCTCTCCTATTTCTCGATAATACGAAACGTGCTGCCCTTCTTTGAACTTTCTCGATGTACTCCGTTAATCTTATCTGATAAAGATCCCACATTGCGCAGCAGTAATCCAAAAGAGGAGCGTAGTGTAGGCAGTCTATTTAGTAGTGCTGTTGCATCTTCTAACTGTTCTGCCAATAAAACGCAGTATCTGGTTCGCCCCCCTCCTCCCTCCCCCTCCCAACATGTTCTATGTGTTATTTCCAGTTTAAATTGTCCATAATTGTATTTCTAAGTATTTAGTTGAATTTAGATTTGATTGTTTTATTTTGTAACCGAAGTTTAATGGACCCGTTTTAGAATTCATGTGGATGACCTCACACTTTTCATTATTTAGGGTCAATGTGTAACAACAACAACGTTGTCCTATTGTACATATAATAATTTTTTTCTTCTGATTTTTGATAAATTAGTGTAATCGATGTTCTGATTTCATTTCTTTTCTTTTCATGTCATTGTGTTAAGAAAACTGTAAACAAATTTCAATGTGAATATTAATGTTTATGTCAAATGTCAAACAATATTGTAACAGAATTGAAATGTAAGAAACGTTGAGACTGCTGTAAGATGTCGAAGTTGTAATTGTGCGTCTGGTCCATACGTAGGCAATGTATTAGGATATGTAGAATGCAAAGCCTCTGGTGAATACCCTGTCTGTAGGGGAGCAGTAAAAGGTGGATGGCAGGCGAGCGCGGGAAAATGCACACGGGCGCCGCACGGCATAACGGGCTCAGCAGTAGTAGTCGGAGTTGGGCATTGGTCTGAGCCACACGTTCTGGATCGAGGAGGCTCTCCTGGAAGACGTAGTTTCATTGAGCCTCGGATGTGCCGTCCCGACGCCTATACAGCATGGCAAAATTCCATAGGCACTAAATGGAAAAGAATTGCGACGCTAAGAAGAAGCAAAGTGCCGATACATCAAGAGCCATTGCTATGATTGTATGTGTGCCCTGTGCCTCGCTAGCTCGCTGCCTGCAGACCGCCGCATCGATACGAACAGGTTGAAACTTTTAGTACTGTACTCGTGTGGACCAGTGTTACTTTTGTTCCATACTGTTCAATAACAACTTAAATTTTACCAGAACTGTCCTATCATTTAATTATCCTCAAAACTAACCTAGACAGGGTCCTTTCCACATGTTGTGCAATCCGAGTGTCCCGAGATGAAGATTTAAAGTTATGTTAATAATAATTACTTGCAGACGTAGCTATGTTAGAATGATGTTTAAAGAACTGTTTTGAGCCGGCCGAAGTGGCCGCGCGGTTCTGGCGCTGCAGTCTGGAACCGCGAAACCGCTACGGTCGCAGGTTCGAATACTGCCTCGGGCATGGATGTGTGTGATGTCCTTAGGTTAGTTAGGTTTAACTAGTTCTAAGTTCTAGGGGACTAATGACCTCAGCAGTTGAGTCCCATAGTGCTCAGAGCCATTTGAACCATTTGAACTGTTTTGTTAATGAATCTATAAGTAAATAACAAAGGTCTGACAAAGTGGGAAGATAATTTTGAAATTGGTTTAGTAATGAAGTTTAATTATTTTGAGGCAGATATAATGGTAATTAAATGAGCAGGAAATAAGCTAAAAAGAATAGTAATTCATATATTGGAAATCTTGAGTGCTTGTAAGTAGGCTGTTTATGTTTTCTTATTGGCAACGCTACGTAGCGCTCTGTATGAAAATCACTGGCTGTGCTGTGTGCAGTCTGTGGCTAGTTTGCATTGTTGTCTGCCATTGTAGTGTTGGGCAGTGGCAGCTGGATGTGAACAGCGCGTAGCGTTGCGCAGTTGGAGGTGAGCCGCCAGCAGTGGTGGATGTGGGGAGAGAGATGGCGGAGTTTTGAAATTTGTAAGACTGGATGTCATGAACTGCTATATATATTATGACTATTAAGGACTACAGTGGGTCTGCACCTCTGGTGGCCCACCAATACCGTAATCTCTACCAGGACTACAGTGGGTCTACTCTGTGATGACCTACGTACCAATATTCTTCAAAACTTCGACTGACTCTGTGGTGGGTTTGCTCTGTTGTGGCCCATTACCTGTCTGCACGTCAAGAGTCAGCACTGTCTTTTCGTTGGAAGGACAACACTACTTCTTCAAGACTGCATGGAAATCCACTACTTCCGTGTGCATTTTCTTCTACTGCTCAGACGTTGAGCAAAACACTGCTATTTTACTGTTATGAACGATCAGGACTGTCTTTATGGACTGTGAGAAAATTTTAGCTTTTGACCAACATTGTATCAAGAAGTATGTGCATTTGATATCTTTCTTACTGTAATTATGAAAAATTTTTTCAAATCTGTATTGGCCAGTGCCCAAAACAATTTGTAAAATTTTTTTGTGGGGAGCATGGGGGCTATTTAAGTAGGCTGTTTATGTTTTCTATGTAAGTAGGCTGTTTATGTTTTCTTATTGGCAACGTTACGTAGCGCTCTGTATGAAAATCACTGGCTGTGCTGTGTGCAGTCTGTGGCTAGTCTGCATTGTTGTCTGCCATTGTAGTGTTGGGCAGCGGCAGCTGGATGTTAACAGCGCGTAGCGTTGCGCAGTTGGAGGTGAGCCGCCAGCAGTGGTGGATGTGGGGAGAGAAATGACGGAGTTTTGATATTTGTAAGAATGGATGTTATGAACTCCTATGTATATTTTGATCTTTCAACACTATTAAGGTAAATACATTGTTTGTTCTCTACTAAAATCATTCATTTCCTAACTATGCCTATCAGTAGTTAGTGCCTTCCGTAGTTTGAATCTTTTATTTAGCTGGCAGTAGTGATGCTCGCTGTATTGCAGTAGTTCGAGTAACGAAGATTTTTGGTGAGGTAAGTGATTTGTGAAAGGTATAGGTTAATGTTAGTCAGGGCCATTCTTTTGTAGGGATTTTTGAAAGTCAGATTGCGTTGCGCTAAAAATATTGTGTGTCAGTTTAAGGACAGTCGTGTATAATTGTTCAAAGGAAATGTTTCATGCTTAATGCTTTCAATAGTTAATAGTTTCAATACAGTGATCATAACAATTTCAGGGATTCCCCCCCCCCCTTTTATATGCATTTGAATTCTGAAGTGTTCTAAACTGATTAGACCAGTAAAGTTAAAGCCAATATCAAACCCAAAATTTATCAGTGTTTTACATTTATCAAAATTGACATTGTGTGTGTGTTTCGAAAGTGTTATTTCTAGGGTAACCTATGCCCGATTTTAATCAGATCAATAGACAGTACGAAGTTTCGTAGTAAACATTATAGTGTAATGTTGTGTATTTATGGTTTATCCATATTGGTACAGAAAGTGAAATTATCAGTTCAGTAGATTTTCTGGTTCTAAAATTTACCATATTATGCAGTGTTACTACGTGTTGTTATGCTCGAACGTACATCAACTTGTACAGGGAAGAAACTCAGTTAATGCCTAATTAGGCTGGCGACCGTATTATTAACAAATTGGTAACATCTTCTGTGTTGTTTCTTGTCCGTCCTGACGTGTAGTTGCATTTCGGACTTGCTTGACGTATCATTGTTATTACTGAGTGGGTGTAAGTCTGATTTTCCTCCATTCAGGTACACGCGGTCAATGTCTATACAAAAATCCTTTCTCTTAAGGTGAAGCCCGTCAACTTACTATAGTACAGGCTTTAAGGAGTATCGTGCGCCTGAGCGAAGTGTTACAAGTGGCTCCCGGTGACAGGACATCCAGTTGTTGTCGGTCGCAAATTAATGTGAATACCGAACAGTGGATGTTTAGTGGCACGAATTGTAATAATATTCAGTAAATTAAATAGCAGTGAACGTCAAGTACGGTGGAGAGGTGTAATTTGCATTCAGTATGGACAGGAACGTAGACACGGTAGATGGGCCGAGCGTAATGGAAAATGCGGCTGGGAATGACAGGAGTGTACGTGGCCAGATAACAGATGGCGTTAGTGGTAGACAATTGGCGTACATACAATATCACGAACACGTTAACGAACAGATTGAAATGTCGAGATCGTCTCGAACACAGCAAGGAATAAAACAGGAAGTAGAGGATGACTTTGTAGACGATAGTGGGTACGTGAACGAATCCACTGACATGTTTGATTCTCCACAGATAAAGAAAGAACCGAAAGAAACTTTTGAAGTAGGATCGGAACACACCGATTCCGTAGAACAAAACAGTGTGAAAATTTTAAGCACGAACGATTTATTTGAACAATTAACCAAACAAATTGCAGGACAGAGTGAGCAGCTCAAAACACAGAATAATCAGCTTAAAACACACGTTGCCGAGCAGCTCAAAACGCAGAATGATCAGCTTCAAAAACAAGTTAGTAGTCAGGTTAGTCAGCTTAAAACATACGTTGACGAGCAGCTTAAAACACAGAGCCATCAGCTCAAAACACAGAATGATCAGCTTAAAACACAGGTAGAAGAACAAGGAATTAAAATTAGTAAACAAATAGAACAGGTAGAACAAAAAGTGGATAGTTTAAGCTCCGTAGTAAATACTATGAAATTTGAAATTGACACAATTAACAAAAATATGGATACTATGCAGGGGGAAATTGACAACATTAACAGTAGGTTTGATGTTGAAATTCTCAGCATCCAAGAGAAAGTAGAGCCTCTGGTTGAAACAAAAGTAGACGAAAAAGTTTTGGGTCTTAAAACTGAGATCGTAAACGAATGTCAACACGGAATATCACAGTTGAAAAAGGCAGTTTCAGACACTGAAAGAGATTTAGGCGAAAAAGTTACCGGATGTGTACAAAAGTGTGAACAAAATACTTCGAAAATTCAAGGCAAAATTTCCGATCTCGAGAGTAAAATCAAAGATAGGCCTGGTGTTGTCTGTAATGGCACACCACTTACGAAGCTGTTGGAAGGTGAGAAACGCTTCGATACCGCCAAGAAACATAACGGATGGCATCCGTTAGATTTTATCAAAAATTGCGAGAGGCTGTTTCCTGAACACTTGTCTGGTCAGGAAAAGATAAACGTAGTAATTAGCGCCTTAGCAGGTGAAGCTAAGCGCTGGGGAATTAATTTGAATACCGAACAAATGACGTTCGAAGAATTTAAACAAAAATTTACGGAAGAATATGGGTCCGAACAAAAACAGGATCATTTGTGGCGCGAGTTTATCATGGCCAAACTTCATGATAACAGGGGCAGGAATTCTTTGAAAGATTTCTGCGAATATTGGTACCGGAAGTTAACGCATTTAAGAGGAAGAAGATCCGATTCAGAAATCATATGGGAGCTATATAAAAAGCTTCCAGAAGATTCAAAGAGATACGTGGGAAGCAATCATCGCAGCTTCCAAGCATTTCTCGAAAGGGTCGAAGACGAAGACCATTGGCGCGAAAGTCGTGCCAATTATCAAAATTTTAGTAACAAGAATAATCGTAATAATGACGAGAGAAATGACGGCGATGGGTTTCGCGTCTACGTGATACAGAGAGGAAGAGGAAGAGGCAGAGAAGAGGGAGTTATCTAGGTCGCGGTAGAGGGTACACCGCGCGAAATAATAACGACGCGGGAAACTGATTTCCGCGAACGTTGCGGGCCAAACGGAAGCGGACAGTACATACCGGCCCCGATTTAAGAAAAGTTACCGGACTGACAGTAAAATTATGAGACAGGTTAGAGACAGGCGTGGAACAACGCAACGTGTCGTTGCGGAACAAGCGTCAGGTGCGCACACAGATGACTCATCTTCGCTGCGCAGAGTGCTACATGTTAACAGGCGAGTGGAGCATCAGAGGTCAACGGCCCAGCCTAGCAGAACAGCTGTTCAGAGAGAAGCCGCTAGCAATACGGCAGCATTAGGTACGAACATTGCCGTAAGAGCTGGTGAATACATTACGAGTGGTAATTCCGTAGCGAAGGAAATAATAGATGAAACTGTGGATACACAGAGAGGTGCGGTTAGCAGTGTTAGCAATGAAGTAAATGGCGAGAATGAATTAGCGGAAGTAAGTAATTGGCGTGTGCACATCGACGATCTGTACAAGGGCCTCAAGCAATGTGAGTGGGAGGATTTTAAGAAGGAGTATGAGGCAAGGAGATTAATTAGTGGAAAAGGAAATAGTAGGGACGTCGATAAGGTGAAGTGGCCCAAATTTGAAGAGGAGAGAGTAAATAGTGCTGCGCAAAGTACGCGTGCTGCCGATAGGACAATGATTAAAGATAGGAGGGAATTGGAGGATGAAATCCTAAGCATTGACGAGGAAGTAACTTCTGTTAACGATCCGCCAACAGTACACGCTGCTACCGAAAGGCACCGTGGGGAAGGGGCAGGTAATTACCTAAAAGTAATTGAAGTCCACGAGGATTACACTAAATATGAAGTAACAGTGGATGTGAGTAAAGCCGATAATGAGGCCGTTTTGCCAAAAGAAGATACTGAGTTAAAATCAAAGCCTGATGAAAATGCAGAGGAAGAACTTAGTGCCTGTCTCAGAAAAGCTTTTATGTTAGAACCTGAAAGCGATCCAGAATGGTCGGATTCGGACGATAGTTCAGATGACGAATATTTCGGTACTAGTGAAAATAATGGGGATACAGCTAATTGAGATATTCTACCTAATGATGACGAAGTTTCAAAACAAAATCCAGATGTTGAGACTGAACAAAGAAAGAAAGAGCCACCTGACGACTCAGGGTCTATTTTACAAAGAGTTCAAGTAACTAATGAATTTGAACTCCCAGAACCAAAAAAAGCCACCAGATATAAATGGTTCACAGGTCAGGAACGTATCTTGGGACGATGTCACAGTCGACCAAGGTGCGTTGTGGAAAAAACAGGAAGGGGCATGATTTAGAGACTGGGGCAGATTTATATTGGACTTTGAGAATGTCATGAACACAGTACATCATGAAACTACTGGGTTCCCACCGGAAGAAATTTTGTTAGGCAGCAGAAGTAAAAGTTTAATTGAGGAAAAACTAGAGTTTCTGCCTTGTACAAGCTTGGGGTTGAGTCAAAAGGAAGAATTAGTCAGAAAAAGGGCAAAGCACAAAGCTGAATCTAGATGTAAAAGACACGATAAAAACCTGAAAGTGTCAAAATTTAAAATTGGGGATTATGTTCTTTTAAAAACCCACGAAAAGTCTAGTGAACTGAACCATGAAATTTCCAAATTTAAATATATTTATAATGGACCGTATATAATACAGAACATTCCACACGATAATGCTTACTACCTGATCTACCCAAAATCCAAAAGACTTTTAGGTGTAAGAAATGTTGTGGACCTGAAACTGAATGTTCCTAGGTGTGAGTGAACTAAGTACACTCAGAAAGCAATTTGCAGTAAATGTGCTGTATCTTATGCTGAAACTATTTTATTCCAAATATAACAAATCTTTGTAAATATATGTATACCAATATCAGTGTGCTAATGTACTTATGTGAGTTTCAGATTACCAAATGTACTGTAAATGTAAAGAGGTATGGAGAAAACGGCTGAAAAGAAAGGATAAATGCTGTAAGCCAGATAAAAGATGGGACCGCCGAAAACCAAAGTGGGCAGTATATGAGTCATAATATAAGGGACTGCCATACACCAAGGAGGGCAGATAAATAGTCAAAGGAGAATTGTAAGTGTGGTACAGGAGATGTGATAAAAAGATGCGAAATGGACTGCCCAAATCTGAATAATATGCAGCAAATATGTGTAGTAAATTTTCCGAATTTTATTGTGTGTTATATTAATAAATAAGAAAATGGACTGCCATTCAATGCAAGCAGCAACAAATTGTCTTATAGTATATATAGATATTTGTATTTGCTTTTGTAGTTAAGTGTTAGTGTTCCAGATTTAGAAATTATTTCTTTGAGAAATTTAGTAAAAATAAGTAATTTGCTATTTAAATCATGTTTTGATAGGATGTTGGACTAAGGCACTTAAGCAAACGATAAGTAAATGTTCTCGATATATTACAAAATTATAGACCTATATAATGTGAGTGAAAGGAAGTTTGTGTTATAATTTTTTTTTTTTTGATGGGACATTCACACAAAGATTCAGAACCATTGTATAAATATAAAATTTAGTGTTCCCATCAAATTTGCACTTAGTGAAATTTACTGGAAACAGGGGCATGTGTAACAACAACAACGTTGTCCTATTGTACATATAATAATTTTTTTCTTCTGATTTTTGATAAATTAGTGTAATCGATGTTCTGATTTCATTTCTTTCCTTTTCATGTCATTGTGTTAAGAAAACTGTAAGCAAATTTCGATGTGAATATTAGTGTTTATGTCAAATGTCAAACAATATTGTAACAGAATTGAAATGTAAGAAACGTTGAGACTGCTGTAAGATGTCGAAGTTGTAATTGTGCGTCTGGTCCATACGTAGACAATGTATTAGGATATGTAGAATGCAAAACCTCTGGTGAATACCCTGTCTGTAGGGGAGCAGTAAAAGATGGATGGCAGGCGAGCGCGGGAAAATGCACACGGGCGCCGCACGGCATAACGGGCTCAGCAGTAGTAGTCGGAGTTGGGCATTGGTCTGAGCCATACGTTCTGGATCGAGGAGGCTCTCCTGGAAGACGTAGTTTCATTGAGCCTCGGATGTGCCGTCCCGACGCCTATACAGCATGGCAAAATTCCATAGGCACTAAATGGAAAAGAATTGCGACGCTAAGAAGAAGCAAAGTGCCGATACATCAAGAGCCATTGCTATGATTGTATGTGTGCCCTGTGCCTCGCCAGCTCGCTGCCTGCAGACCGCCGCATCGATACGAACAGGTTGAAACTTTTAGTACTGTACTCGTGTGGACCAGTGTTACTTTTGTTCCATACTGTTCAATAACAACTTAAATTTTACCAGAACTGTCCTATCATTTAATTATCCTCAAAACTAACCTAGACAGGGTCCTTTCCACATGTTGTGCAATCCGAGTGTCCCGAGATGAAGATTTAAAGTTATGTTAATAATAATTACTTGCAGACCTAGCTATGTTAGAATGATGTTTAAAGAACTGTTTTGTTAATGAATCTATAAGTAGATAACAAAGGTCTGACAAAGTGGGAAGATAATTTTGAAATTGGTTTAGTAATGAAGTTTAATTATTTTGAGGCAGATATAATGGTAATTAAATGAGCAGGAAATAAGCTAAAAAGAGTAGTAATTCATATATTGGAAATCTTGAGTGCTTAATGCTTTCAATAGTTAATAGTTTCAATACAGTGATCATAACAGTTTCAGGTCTCCCCCCCTCCCCTTTGATATTCATTTGAATTCTGAAGTGTTCTAAACTGATTAGACCAGTAAAGTTAAAGCCAATATAAAACCCAAAATTTATCAGTGTTTTACACTTATCAAAATTGACATTGTGTGTGTGTTTCGAAAGTGTTATTTCTAGGGTAACCTATGCCCGATTTTAATCAGATCAATAGACAGTACGAAGTTTCGTAGTAAACATTATAGTGTAATGTTGTGTATTTATGGTTTATCCATATTGGTACAGAAAGTGAAATTATCAGTTCAGTAGATTTTCTGGTTCTAAAATTTACCATATTATGCAGTGTTACTACGTGTTGTTATGCTCGAACGTACATCAACTTGTACAGGGAAGAAACTCAGTTAATGCCTAATTAGGCTGGCGACCGTATTATTAACAAATTGGTAACATCTTCTGTGTTGTTTCTTGTCCGTCCTGACGTGCAGTTGCATTTCGGACTTGCTTGACGTATCATTGTTATTACTGAGTGGGTGTAAGTCTGATTTGCCTCCATTCAGGTACACGCGGTCAATGTCTATACAAAAATCCTTTCTCTTAAGGTGAAGCCCGTCAACTTACTATAGTACAGGCTTTAAGGAGTATCGTGCGCCCGAGCGTAGTGTTACAAATGGCCGATTTTCGCACCATGGAGATATCTTTTCTACATCTTTTGGCAATTTGTTTTGACCTTCTGATGATTTTACTAGACGAAAAACGACAGCATCGTCTGCTAACAACTTAAGATGGCTGCTCGGATTGTCCCCTAAATCAGTCAGGCCAGTGGTTGACTTCAGAAAAGACCCATCTTACTTACTAGGGAGACACATGCACACGTTCCTACAGAAGACATACACATACACAAACAACAGAAGCCTCAAATACACAGGAGATATAATAGAGAAAATTAGGAATGTCCACATCCCCCCAACAGCAAAACTAGTATCTTTTCACGTAACATCCATCTACACAAACAAATCCACAGAAGAAACTATAAACATCATAGAACAACAGCTAAAATGCAAGAAATTCCCAGATGTACATATAAATGAAATCTCATCCATCCTTAGGCTAATCACAGAACAAAACTACTTCACTTTCAACAACAACTTCTATTTGCAACAATCGGGGCTTCCCATGGGGTCCCATCAGTGGAATCTTAGCCAACATTTTCTTGGACCATATAGAGAACACTATATTCAACAACAGTGTAAAACAAGGAGAGTACAAAATAACCTACTGTTACCGATATGTGGATGACATAATCTGTCTTGTAAATGAAACACATAACAGGATAGAAGAGCTACACAGTAACATCAACACAGTACACCCACAAATCCACTTCACAATGGAAATAGAAAACAACAAGAAACTAAATTTCTTGGATCTTACAATCACAACAACCAACCAGCAACATGAATGCTCCATTTACGGAAAACCCACATCCGCAAGCACTGTTATCCACAGCTCATCCAACCACCCGACAGTGCATAAATATGCCAGTTTCACACACATGCTCCCCAGGATAAACAGAACGCCTCTTAAACCAGAAAAAATACACACAGGAACTAAATATAATCAAACAAATTGCTGTTGAAAACGACTTCAAAACAGACATCGTAAACAAACTCAACAACAAGGTAAAACGGAAACACGCAGTACACACAGACAACACAGAAGACCACACCACTTCAGAAAAAAAAGAGAGAGATGGTACACAGTAATATGCAATATCAAAATATCACATAGAATAGGAAACATCTTGAAAAAGCAAGGGATCCCAGTGACATTCAGAACAAACAATACAGTTCAGAAAAGACTAAGACCAGTCAGAAAAACCTCAGACAAATTCAGAAACGCTGGAATATATCAACTCTCTTGCAACTCTTGTCAGGCCCACTACATGGGACAAACAAGCAGAAATTTCCGAACGAGGTACACAGAGCACATGAGAGCTTTAAAAAGTGACAGCACACATTCAACTTTTGCAGAACATCTAATGAACAAAAACCATAATCCCACTAATACCGAAAACGATCTAAGCATTCTGAGGAACAGCAACAGTCTATACTGACAACTAACAACAGAAGAAAATTACTACATACATACTATACTCGAAGGGAAAAAATGTAATAAACGAAAACACATCACACTGCAACAACACACTATTTACCGCTCTGAGAGAACTGATCAAGGACACAGAACAGAAAGCATACACACGCAAAAGAACCACTTCCCCATCTCACACACAGAGACATAAATAATGAACAGAAGTCGTCGTAATTCGCGCTACAGTTTTTCATAGCCTTTCTCGCCACATGCGATACGCCTCTCACGACACACACGAACGGCAAGGTTTGCGTAATATTCTGGATCAGAAACCAAGTGCAAAAGTTTTATTTTTCTGTGTATAAAAGCAGCCACATACCATCCAACGAATGTGAGTACACGAATAGCTAAGTAACAGCTCAGTATACACCAAATAACTCGTTTCCACAACCTTACCACAACCCCAAGTATATACTGCTGACATACGAAGTTCACCTTTTAGTATTTGTTTACTAACAGCCGCTCACATGGTTGCTGATGACATGATGTTCGCTAAGTAAAAAGACGGCAAAAGAAAAAAAAGAGCACAAAAAATATGTCGCAAACAGCGCCAATAATTGCTAAAATAAGAATAAATAAGGTAATATGAAAGTATCAATAGAAAACTGTATTTCAAAAGACGAATTGTAAAAATGTAATAATGTTTTACTGTGTTTGTATAACCATGCCATTTTCTGCATGTTTCAGATTAAAAACCCCCACTGATGACGGTGATATTTGTCGCCGAAACTAGTGTGGGATAATAAAGAAATAAACGAATAACAAGGTGTTTTGCATCAAGTCCGACTCAGTTGCTGATATTAGTTTTTCTATGCAAACACGGACCTAATGGAAGAGTTCCAAGATCATATAAATGTCTCCTAAATCGCTTATATACACTCCTGGAAATGGAAAAAAGAACACATTGACACCGGTGTGTCAGACCCACCATACTTGCTCCGGACACTGCGAGAGGGCTGTACAAGCAATGATCACACGCACGGCACAGCGCACACACCAGGAACCGCGGTGTTGGCCGTCGAATGGCGCTAGCTGCGCAGCATTTGTGCACCGCTGCCGTCAGTGTCAGCCAGTTTGCCGTGGCATACGGAGCTCCATCGCAGTCTTTAACACTGGTAGCATGCCGCGACAGCGTGGACGTGAACCGTATGTGCAGTTGACGGACTTTGAGCGAGGGCGTGTAGTGGGCATGCGGGAGGCCGGGTGGACGTACCGCCGAATTGCTCAACACGTGGGGCGTGAGGTCTCCACAGTACATCGATGTTGTCGCCAGTGGTCGGCGGAAGGTGCACGTGCCCGTCGACCTGGGACCGGACCGCAGCGACGCACGGATGCACGCCAAGACCGTAGGATCCTATGCAGTGCCGTAGGGGACCGCACCGCCACTTCCCAGCAAATTAGGGACACTGTTGCTTCTGGGGTATCGGCGAGGACCATTCGCAACCGTCTCCATGAAGCTGGGCTACGGTCCCGCACACCGTTAGGCCGTCTTCCGCTCACGCCCCAACATCGTGCAGCCCGCCTCCAGTGGTGTCGCGACAGGCGTGAATGGAGGGACGAATGGAGACGTGTCGTCTTCAGCGATGAGAGTCGCTTCTGCCTTGGTGCCAATGATGGTCGTATGCGTGTTTGGCGCCGTGCAGGTGAGCGCCACAATCAGGACTGCATACGACCGAGGCACACAGGGCCAACACCCGGCATCATGGTGTGGGGAGCGATCTCCTACACTGGCCGTACACCACTGGTGATCGTCGAGGGGACACTGAATAGTGCACGGTACATCCAAACCGTCATCGAACCCATCGTTCTACCATTCCTAGACCGGCAAGGGAACTTGCTGTTCCAACAGGACAATGCACGTCCGCATGTATCCCGTGCCACCCAACGTGCTCTAGAAGGTGTAAGTCAACTACCCTGGCCAGCAAGATCTCCGGATCTGTCCCCCATTGAGCATGTTTGGGACTGGATGAAGCGTCGTCTCACGCGGTCTGCACGTCCGGCACGAACGCTGGTCCAACTGAGGCGCCAGGTGGAAATGGCATGGCAAGCCGTTCCACAGGACTACATCCAGCATCTCTACGATCGTCTCCATGGGAGAATAGCAGCCTGCATTGCTGCGAAAGGTGGATATACACTGTACTAGTGCCGACATTGTGCATGCTCTGTTGCCTGTGTCTATGTGCCTGTGGTTCTGTCAGTGTGATCATGTGATGTATCTGACCCCAGGAATGTGTCAATAAAGTTTCCCCTTCCTGGGACAATGAATTCACGGTGTTCTTATTTCAATTTCCAGGAGTATAGATAAGGAACGGCGGAGGACCTATAACACTACGCTGGGAAAACCAGAAATCATTTCTCTTTTACTCGATGACTTTCCGTCAGTTACTACGAATTGTTATCTCTGTGACTGGAAGTCACGAATCCAGTCCTACGACTGATGCTATAGTCTACAGGCGCGCAATTTGATTAGAGCTCGTTTGTGACGTACGGTGTCAAAACCCGTCTGAAAATCTAGAAATGCGGAATCAATTTGAAATCCCCTGTCAGTAGCACTCGACACTTCACCCGAATAAACAGCTATCTAAATCTGTGTGGACTGCGTGTCAATTAACCGTTACGTTCCAGGTAATTCATGATGTTCGAACACAATATATGTTCTAAAATCCTGTTGCATATGGATGTTAATAATATTGCCCTGTAATTTAGTATATAACTCCTATTGCTCTTCCTGAATATTGGTGTGTCCTGTGCAGCTTTCCAGTCGTTGAGTACGGATCTTCCATCGGGCGAGCGGTTTTATTTGATTGTTAAGTATGGACCTATTTCATCTGCAAACTCTGAAACGAACGTAATTGGTATTCAGTCTGTACCGGAAGACTTGTTTTTGTTAACTGATTTAAGTTGCTTGACTACTCCGAAGACACCTACTTCTAAGTTACTAGTATTGGCAACTGTTCTTGACTCGAATTATGGAGTATTTACTTCGTCTTCTTTGGTGAAGGAATTTCGGAAGGCTCTGTTAAGAATCTCTGTTTTAGCAGCACTGTCATCAATATTATTTCCATTGCTAACGCACAGAGAAGGCATTGATTGCGCCTACCGCCAGCACACTTTACGTACGACCAGAGTCCATTTGGATTTACTGCCAGGTTTCGAGAAAAAATTTCGCTGTGGAAATTATTATGAGCGTCTCGGATTAAAGTCCGAGCTAAATTTCGGGCTTCTGTAAAAGAGCGTCAATCTTTCGGATTCTGCGTTCTTTTAAATTTGGCATGCTTTTTTCCGTTGTTCCTGCTACAGTGTTCTGACCCGTTTTGTGTACCATGGGGGATCAGCTCCGTCGTTTGTTAAGTTGTATGGTATATTGCTGTCGATACTTTTTCTTTTAATTCAAGCCACACCGGATCTACACTTGCATTGTTAATATGGAAGGAGTGGAGATTTTCTCTCAGGAAGGCGTCAAGCGAACTTTTTATCCGCTTTTTTGAATAGACGTATTTTTCGTTTATTTTTGGATTTAGGTTTTACGGTATTCAGTCTCGCTACGACAACCCTGCGTTCACAAATCCCTGTATCCGTTTCGATGCTCCTTGTTAGCTCGGTATTACTTGTTGCTACGAGGTCAAAAGTGTTTTCACAACCGTTTACTATTCGAGTGGGCCCATGAACTAACTGCTGTCGCTGCCCTCCTCCGCTTGCCTGAGTAGGCAGTACTGTTAAGTGCTATCTTCGTGTAAGGGGCCCACAGAGGGTCGACATGTTGAGGCATGGAAGCAATGGTGCCTTGGTAGGTCGCTGAAGGGAGTTAGCACCATATCTACACATACAAGTCATCTAATTCCCCTTTAATTCCGCCGAAGGGGGCAATGATTTCTAACGCCATGTTCAATTGACTTCAGATATGGCGAGTTGGAAGGCCAGCACATCAACTGGAACACGTCACTATGCCACTCTAACCACTCCATCACACTCCTGTCCTTATGACATGGCGCATTGTTTCAGTGAAAAATGCCACTGCCGTCAGGAGCCACCGTCGTCATAATAGGATGTACATGTATGCGGAGTGTGTACTATGCTCCTTGGCCGTTATGGTGCCTTCTACGAGCTCCTCTGGACCCATGGATGCCCACGAAAATATTCCCTGTGCATAATGGAACCGCCACCAGGTTGTCTCCATCCCACAGAACAGGTGTCAAGGACACTTTGTCGTCTATGCTTCGTGTGACTGGTAGAGGGTTATTCATGTCATTGATAATACCAAAGGGGCTAGACTTCCTTCGTGAAAGCATTGTAGATTTTAGTAGCGCAGTTAGCTGGGTAGCGAAAAGACAGTGCAAATATATGTAAGGAAATAGCGGGCTTTGAAGCAGACCAGGCAAGAATAGCAGAGAAAATACATGTTAGGGTCCAGAGCACGTAGGGAAGAGGCAGAAAGAATTTGACGAGTGGTCTGCTAAAAACGATCACAGGAACGTTTTTCCAGTTATAAGGAATACGAGTATTTTGCAGAAGCTTGAAAGAAGGGAAGAGGTAGTAATGGCGTGGAAGCAACAAGTAAGAAGGTAGAAGTTAATAGTGCAAGTCTGGTCGACGTGCGCGATACTAACGTTATAGAGGTTAAGAGTAGTAATATACACTGATGGAAAAAAATCGCAACAACAAAAAATAATTAATGTAGAGTAATGAAATTTCTGGAATACATATGTCTAGATAACATATTTAAGTGATTAACATTACAAGATCACGTGTTAATGTAAGTGCGACATAAACTATGAAAATGTTAAATACTAGTACATTAATAACTGCTGTCACTGCCAGAATGTTGAATGCAAGTATGTGATGGAGCAGGCCAAGGCAACATGTAGAAACTTTGTAAAGAATGTTCGGTTCCAACGGTGGTATGTGGGCCAGCGTTATCCTGTCGTCAAACTGCCCCTGGTATCCCTGTTCATGAATAGCAGCACGTCAGGTCGAATCACCAGATAGAAGTACAAATTAGCAGTCAGGGTGTGAGGCATAACCATGAGAGTGCTTCTGCTGTCATACCAAATCGCACCCCAGACCATAACTCCAAGGTGTAGGTCCAGTCTGTGTCGCACACAGGCAGGCTGGTTGCACGCCCTCAACTTGCCTCCTTCTAATGAATACACGGGCGTCACTGACACCGAGGCAAACCTAGGCTTCATCAGAAAACACAACTTAACTCCAACCTGCCCTCCAATGAACTCTCGTTTGACATCACTGTAGTCGCACATGGCGGTGATATGGGGTCAGTGGGTTGCACGCTACATGGTGTCTGGCTTGGAGGTTTCCTTGTACTAACCGACTTGTAACAGTTCGTTGTGTCACTGTGGTGCCAACTGCTGCTCAAATTGCTGCTGAAGATGTAGTACCATGCGCCAGAGCCGTATGTCGAATACGACTGCCTTCCTTCCCGTTAGTGCCACGTGGCCGTCTGGAGCCCGGTCTTCTTGCAACCATACATTATCGTGACCACCACTGCCATTGGCCATCTACAGTGGATAAATTTCTGCCAAGTTTCTCTGCATTATCGCAGAAGGAACATCCAGCTTCTCGTAGCCTTATTACACAACCTAATTCAAACACAGTCAGGTACTGATAATTGCGTCTTTGTTGCCTGAAAGGTATTCTTGATTAACATCAGCTCACTGCGTTCAATCTCGAAGGTAAATAACGCTCACGATCGTTACTGCGTGTATTTAAAGCAAACCTGATTTGTATCTTCATAGTGGTGTTACTGGCGCCATTCTTAAGCGACTGGCGGAAAATTTGAATAGAGATCATCTTTCAGATGTAGAAACACGCCTACCAGTGGTGCGTTTTTCCAGTGATAAGGAATATGAAGATTTCGAAGAGCCTTGAAAGAAGGGAAAAGGGTAATAATGACGTGGAAGCAACAAGTAAGGAGAAATAAGTTAATAGTGCAAGACTGTTCGATGCACAGAGTACTTAAGTTTTAGAGGTTAAGGGGACTACTGTAGAATTATCAGCTCCACGATCTTGTGAATCGCCTGTAGAATTAGATGATGTGAATGAGAGCTGTACCGAAGTAAATGAGTGTGTGGGTAGCAACTTGGCGAAGGCTGATTTAGGTGCAGCGGTATCTATCCTAATGGCCGAGAATGGGTGTTGTTTCGTGCCCATGGAGCTGGGCCAGATGCACAGGAAAATAAATATGACGATGATTATGCTTCTGTCATGACGAGAAGAACTTCAGAGAGTTTTTCCTGCGGAGGATAATGTTAATCCTGTTGCAGATGCGAGTAATGATGTGGTACAGACGCATTTATTTCTGAAGGACACAGATTTTTCATCGCCTTAGGTAGTGTTAGGAAAAAATACATGTGAGATTACTGGTAGTGTCGACAAGGATAATCGTTTTAAGTGGTGTAACCTGAGGCTTGGGAGGTTCACAAAAGTGTTGACACTTACAGTGTGATATGTACTGGAGGTAAGAGGGAGGGTCATGTCAAAATGGACCTTTGGCAGGCACGGTGGAATTTGGAGGAACATTGTTCGAACTACGAGAATCTTTCGCCAGTGATAAACAGCCTCAAGCTTTGTGTGAAGGACCAAGCAATTAAGGTGCAAGCGAAACTGCTGATGTTCAGTACTGCAAGCTCCAAGAAAACGTAATGAAGCAAGAAGGATCAGTCTGTGATTAGCATTAAGTGAGGAAAACAAGTGCAACTAACTGTCAAAATGTTGTGTGTGGTAGTATCACATGAAGTTTAAGTGTGAATGACGTCTTAGAGGTATGTTTTCTGGGGAAACACAAGGGAAACGTCTGTCACAGGGATAAAATTCCAAGAGATGTGCCAATGCAGCAAGTAAAGAAGCAGCTGGACAGCTGGGAAGATAAGCCGAACACAAGAGGTCAACTGAATAGCGCCATTTGCTGTGAGAAACCGGTATCTTAAGAGTGAAAAGTTTTGCAGTATTATTTTTAGTTTGTTGCATGATGCCTCAAATTAGTAATTTTTATGGGTGGAAAATGAAGGCATTTCAGTGAACTTATAGCTAAACGCAATCGACTGGATTACCACAATGCAATAAGGAATAGTTAAGTGAAATTTGGTATAGACGCTGGTTCGATAGCCCTAAGGATATTATTGAGTGCATCTATTTATCTACGATAATGATAGAAGCTGAAGAAATAAATTAAAATGTGTCCCATGACTGGAACTTGGCCCTGGGTTTATTTCTTACTAGAAAAACTTAAGAAAGGAAAATAATCTGATGGTGTGAATTGAAGTTTGTGTTAGGGAGGGCATTGCTCAAGGGCAGTCCTCTCAGCTGTGTTACCTTTACTGCAGAGGTGGTGGTGTAATGGCTGAAACATCTGTCTAGTAAGCAGGAGAACAGTTTTCACGTCCCGAGCATGGCACAAATTTTAATTAATTTCTTAAGCTGAAGTTCGTATGTCTTATGGAAAATTTAATTATATAAGATCTATAGAATCTGTTCATTGTTAAGCATACGTTAGGGGATGATCGAGACTAAGGCATCTGGTAATAATTGCTGATTTATAAGTGGCCATTCAGTGGAATGTTGTGTGTAATTAGGAGAAAAGCTAGAGGTCTGATCAAGGGAGTAATGTTTGGATTAAGAATGCAGCCAATGAACCTTGTGATTTAATCTGACTGAATGTAGTTTACACAAGTAGTAGGACAAAGTTTGCGTCACACCAAATCCAAGATGGCGGCGACAGATGTGGCAAAAAAATGGTTCAAATGGCTCTGAGCACTATGGGACTCAACTGCTGAGGTCATTAGTCCCCTAGAACTTAGAACTAGTTAAACTTAACTAACCTAAGGACATCACAAACATCCATGCCCGAGGCAGGATTCGAACCTGCGACCGTAGCGGTCTTGCGGTTCCAGACTGCATCGCCTTTAACCGCACGGCCACTTCCGCCGGCGACAGATGTGGCACATCGCATTGATATCATGACAGGAAATTCAAATTTTGACGGGAAATCAGATCAACTTGGATACCTCCTCTAATCTATTTCCACCTCCATTCCCTCCTCTCTCTTCCCCCTCCGCTCTCTCCACCCCCTCCCCTCCCACCAAATCTGGTAATAGGTGGGAGAGGACCCATTCTGTGCTGGGCTGCCGGATAGAATAGATGTAAGGCTTTATTTGTACACAGTGCAGTATATTGTTTATTTAAACAATTTGAGTTGACATTGATCTAGCAATAGACAATAGCTCCATTCAGTGTGCTCACCTTGAGGTCCAGAGGCTATCAATACCATCACCAGAGGGAACTGTTGACCCTCCCCTCTCCCCTTCCTGTGACATAATCCAGGGTGGCCACCTGGGAAAAAATGGCGGGAAATTCGCTCAGTCTATGTCCAGCTGCTGGACTGGGAGGACCTCATGACTGTAGGCTAATGCAGCGTGTGTAAGACATTGTTTAAACAATTTATTTAAGAATATTGTTTATTTACTTCTGAAATCGCAATACACTTAGAAAATAACACTGTCTGTAAACAATTTAGACGATGTTAAATAATTGCAGTATTTTTTTGTTCCAGTAGCGAAGCGAACCACGTAATTACACTGTCACAGATAACGCTAAACATATCTGAAATACATTCTCGCGCCCACTCTATGCACCAGAGTCGTGCCTGCTGGAAGAAGTCATGCGCTAGGCCGCTCCACTCTGGCCATTGGCAACCAGCAACGGCAGGGCCGCGTGCTAAGCACTTCCTGTTGCGCTGGAAATACCCGCAGCCTTCCTCGTCATCCCTGGTGCACTTAAATTCCTTGTGGCACAGGGATACTCCTTGTCGTTGAACATAAACTGCTTCAGGAGTTATTAAATCTGTTCTTTAAGCAATGTGCGGAATATTGTCACATACTTATCTTGGAGATGTCACATGAACTAAACATACCACTGCACAAAGACAAAGAGAGGGACAGAGACAGAGAGAAAGAGAGAGAGAGAGAGAGAGAGAGAGAGAGAGGGACGGAGAGAGAGAGAGAGAGAGAGAGAGAGAGCTAGAGAGCTCTGCAGATGATGCAGGAATACTTGAACAATTTTCGATGTAAATTCCACGTTTTATTCTATTTATTTTACCACACTTGAACCTAGACTCTAAAAGATCGCAGCAAGTTCTGGCACACTTATGAAACCTCCCAGTCTTCACCCAGCCTTCCTCCCTGAGACACTTTGCGCGCTTTTGTGGGGAACAGATCCTAAAACCCATATCAGCTGCAATATCCTATTTACACGCCAAAACAACGATACTTGGAGGCCGAAATAAATATCTCTGTAACTCTGAACAGGAAGCTCACCACTCTTCGAGTTTTAGCTGATTTCTGAAGGCACTGTCACAGAGAGAAAAATTTCTGAGTCCTATAGGTGCTGTGGCGTTCATCACATTTCTGAAACTCTGAGTCGTCTTAGTTTATATTTGCTACTGGAGTCAGGGATGTTAAGGCTCTTATTTTTTATTTTTCTCACTTTTTTCCAAGAATACTAGTATCTATGCACAGATGGAAAAATTAGAACAATTACATAACTAAAAGTTCGTGACATACTTTGAATCTCACAACAGATCATGTAAAAAAAGAACAAAGAAAAATGACTGGAATTTCCTGTGCATTTTCGATGTCCTACAAGTCCTGGTCTGGAGATGCTGTAAGGCCACATCCCGCCTGCCCGAACCAGAGGAGGCTGGAACACTTGAACAAAGAAGACTTCACGTGGCCCTCAGCCGTCACGAAACTTTCTGTAAATACGTTGCCTTGTTTTGTTCTAAAAAGTCTGTAGAGGCACCTACATCCCTCAAAAATGATGTCTCGTGACTATTTGATGCCATGGAACTTCCTGGGACTAGAGCATTCTTATTGGTTGTCACTGGTGGTTCAAATGGCTCTGAGCACTATGGGACTTAACATCTGTGGCCATCAGTCCCCTAGAAATTAGAACTAATTAAACCTAACTAACCTAAGTACATCAGACACATCCATGTCCGAGGCAGGATTCGAACCTGCGACCGTAGTGATCGCGCGGTTCCAGACTGAAGCGCCTAGAACCGCACGGCCACACCGGCCGGCGGTTCTCACTGAATTTACCCACCAACTTGCTGCTGCCAGTGTGGGAGTACTGTCCACCACTTTCTGAAGATGGATAAATTGTTAGAATCTCAGCGGCAATCTATTTTCTACAGATCAAAGAACATACAGCAGTCATATTGTACTGACAGTTAAACCCTGAAAAAGTATCTATAGATCATGAAATGCGGAAACTATCGCCAACGATACTTCCACGGAAGCACTGCTCTGCAACTGTTGAGGAAAGTTTGAATTTTTCGCCGTGAAACCGATCTCCAGTCAGGCTGTATCATCACAAACGATGTACCACCATACCATATCGATGTAGTAAACACATTTCGTATCCTGGACGATACAAAATCATCACTTCTGCATCCTGCATGTAGCTACCGACCAACTTGCACTATCGACTCATACATAGACCGCAAAGACAGGCAGATCCAAAAAACTTAAGCACATGCAGCGCATATAGTCGCAGCACTAGATATTTCCCGTGAGGCCGGTCGGCCATCCACCTCGGCCAACGGTCACGAGGCAACTGCCCCTACAGATTCTGGCCTGATGCGCGATCACAGCGCCCTCCACGGGCAACGGCCACTCTCCGACCTGGTGTACAGAGGCTGGGCTGATTACCACAGCTCAAAGTCGTCTGTTGACGATACTGTTTCTGGTCTGACCTGCGTACTGCTATGGTTTCTGCAGTGAGTTCTGATCATCTCCAGACACGGGGATTACAAGAACGTATGTATTTTCACGTGGTTTACCAGAATATCATACCATTTACGCGATAGTTCTCGATATCAAGAACATAGCAGTATGCTACCGATCACTTGTTCAGTATAATTCCGAAGATAAAGACTGGAAATTATATCTCTAGAAACCCGAAACTTAGGTGAGTTCATTATGTGAGATGTTCTGCAAATCACTGAGTAACTAGAAACATATCTTGTCTGCGAAGATGTTTATGTGAAAACCCAAAAAATAAAGGAAACTGGTAGTTACAACCGTATTTTTTTTCGAATACTGATGTCAGTCATATAACAGATTGCAAATCATCCTTGTACTTTATAAAGTTAACTAAGAATTCAATACATATGATCGTATGTGTTTCTCATGAACAGAGAATCCTCTCTTCCACCTGTTTTTCACCATCTATATGCAACACGTATCACAATCGATATTCCGAAAATGATTCAAATGGCTCTGAGCACTATGGGACTTAACGTCTGAGGTCATCAGTCCCCTAGAACTTAGAACTACTTAAACCTAACTAAACTAAGGAAATCACACACATCTATGCCCGAGGCAGGATTTGAACCTGCGACCGTAGCGGTCGCTCGGTTCCAGACTGTAGCTCCTAGAACCGCTCAGTCACACCGGCCGGCAATCGATATTCCCTCAACCAAATAAAGACAGGAAATGTGTAGAATGCCATTACAAGAAGTCAAATGGTCAATTTACGTCGGAGGGAATAATTAGCTAATGTAAACACTCGCCATATTGAAATCTTCTCAAATTTCCATGGAGAATGCTCGCAACACACACGTGATCATGAAGGCTGCCCAACACATACTGAGTATTAGTTCACTATTCACCCAAATGGTTAGGTCAGCTGCACTCTTCTACCCTGCATCTCCTGTTCGGGCCTCTCGGTAATGGCTCCCAACGTAAACCAGAAATGTCAATTCCTTCCCGACACCGGCTACCACTGACACACACCCACACACCAGGCAGAATCGTCCCAGGAAACCAGCTACATTTTTATCAGTGTAATTACAATTAAATATTTCGAACGTAGCACCAATATGGCGACATTGAACAATGAGCGAAGTATCAGAAATACCTCCTTCTGACGCTTAAGGCCCTTGAAATGTCAATACCGGTACCATTCTTATGACTGGACATAATTTGCCACGTAAAATCTGTTATTGGCCTTTCGGCTATCGAAGCGGTAAAATCGTAGTTTTCCACATCGAATCCATACCTCCTTTACAATTAAGTAAAACTATTTTCTTTGCACATGTCGGAATACTGACCACAATAACTTTACACCCCAGCACATATTCTATAAGCCTGCTGATCATAGCGAATCTATCACACATCCCGTACTAAGTATAATAATTGGCCAATAACTGAAGGCAGGTGACATGACTCATTTGTTTTTCTTGTGAGAGGTACCATTGTGTCTTAGGAAGAGACATAATAGTTTCATACGCGACCAGCTATTAAAAACATGATCTCAATGTGTATGTTACTGTCTCTCTGCATACAAATCGGTCTTGGTTCTACAGGCGCGCACAAGTATCACTAATGATATCCATGTTAAAAACTACACAAGTTTTGTAAATCGAGGTATGGTATTGCTTCCTAATGAAGTGGTCTTGCACACAAATACCACGACACTGAAAAGAGATGTTAATCTCTGGGGGGTGTATCAGCAGATCAAAACTACAGGTGCACGGCGCCAGCGGTGTAAACTCATAACAAGATCACCATTCTCATCGAATTTAGAAAATGATTCGGCTCGGGAACGTGGTATTAAGCAGATGTTTACAACTCCCTCATGCCACTGCTATTTCTCACTCTGACAAACAGCATTTGTGATACATTCTATCTCGATGTCATGTCAGAGGTTCTGCGATATATCCACTGGGTTATAGGGAAGGGAGGATGATGGTTGATTGAGAATGATTACATACAGTAGATGGTGTGCTATGTAACGAATCACTTAAAAATGCAATGCTAAATTAAAGTCATAAGATGTACAAAATCCTATAACCAATACACTGGCTTTTCAGATCTATAGAGTTACACTTTCCGGTTGATATGCAGTCTTTGATTTGGAATCAAGTCTCTCCATACTTGGGGTGGATCCTATGCAGATGTCTTTTAATGATTACTGCCACTAGTGAATCATATTTGTGGCACTTTCATATCCCGAAGCGAGTCACCTTTTTCGAACCTATCTGCTTAAGTCCCCATACAGAAAAACTCCAGTGTGGTTTTATTAGACAGTCGCTATGCATCTTGTAACTGTTCCTCAGTCTCTGCCCCGCCCTTCCTGCGGCTTTGTCCAAGTGATCGTCCCAATTTAAGTCGGAACTGAGCAGAAATTGGAGAGCCCTATAGGTACCACCTTCTGCAACCCATGGAAAAACAGGGTCAAATGAGTTCATGCAACAGTACCGTGTTTTGACCACTCAGTGGAAATGGTAACATGCCATAAAAATGGCTCTGAGCACTATGGGACTTAACATCTGAGGTCATCAGTCCCCTAGAACTTAGAACTACTTACACCTAACTAACCTAAGGACATCACACACATCCATGCCCGAGGCAGGATTCGAACCTGCGACCGTAGCGTTCGCGTGGTTCCAGACCGAAGCGCCTAGAACCGCTTGGCCACACCGGCCGGCTAACATGCCATAGCTTCGCCAACCATGTAGAATGTGTAAGACCAGCGCCAAACGAATCTCTCTCCTGCAACACAAGGTAATAGAAAAGACAGTATGAGCAGTTACAGGAACTGGAAGAAGGACAAGGATTTTGCTACTGCATTGCGATGTGTCTCCAAACTACATACAAGTACTGCAGTCCGAAGGACATCTGCATCTCTCAGGGTGCATTCATGTCTCTCACTCATACATTCTCTCTGTCATCCTTACTTTGTACCATCCAACAGGGAAAAACTACCAACTGTAAAAACTTCGCTAACATCAGCCAATAGAGAAGTCGATAAGATTTTACCGCATCTGTATCTTCGAATATATCGGGAAACAAATATTGTCTGCATGTTGACATTGACCATATGTAGTGATCCCACTAAATATACATGTATTTTTCCACTGTAGCAGGTGGCCAGTGACTGAAGTCGCTTGCACAGACCAGTGTAAAGTTTCATTGCCTGTACTGTTTGCAGCCATACCCCACAGACTATCAGTCGCAAGAGAGGTTCCCTATGTTGTTGTTTGATACACTGTTTTTTCTACTGTAACACATCAAAGCAGTGTATTACTACAGCTTTGTACACTGCAATGCATTTTGCTTTTGCACCATGACTTTGAGGTTTGCGTCAGCTGCTAAACTGACATTAACATGTTTCAATCCATTGGGTCGCACAGAAAACAGAACATCACATGGTGAAATTATGCTGCTGCACCCACAACACACAGGATGACTGAAATAAAAGATGAATACAGTGTTTCTGATTGCCATAAATGTGGAGGACATCACAACATATGGAACTAGAAGCTTTGTGGCATTGTGGAGTGTTTCCAAATAGCAGTCTGAAGGTGATGACCTCTACATATAATCTCAGCTTTCACAGTGATGGGGTAGCAGATGTCTCGTTGTTTTGTTTCATATTGCAATCACTGTTTGTGTGCTTGCCAATCTCAGAAAGTGTTGCTCCCACCAAGACTCCCTCTCCATCTCAAACAAGTGATGTCCGTCAATCATTATGTAGCAATCAACAGTGTATGAGTGGACAGATGGGATGGAAAAGACGTCATCAAAGAAGACAATGTACTATAATAATTCTCACTGTTGATAGTGCAATCAATTTTTTCCATAATGTCAACACCAAACAATGAGATGGCAGCATGATTCGCAATTTCTGTGTCATCGCTAAACCACCCCTCTACGTTTTTACGAGTACTATATACTAGACTGCGAATGTAGAGAGATGACAGTGCAGTATGTCCATTCATTGTTAATTATGTAACATATATGTAGCAAAGCATACCAGACAGCGTCCTACACCGATGTAGTTAGGCTATCTACATATTTATAACACCTCGATCATAGTGCCTCATTTACGACTACGACCGCCCATCTTTTACTATTTTACCTATACAGTTTGGAGTGACAGAACATTCTCGTATTCTTAGGGTAAAGTTGGAGATTAAAAGACCTTCTTACATTGTCTTTGCCCACCCCTCTGAGCAACAACGTCACCGATTTAATTTGCAGCTGACCAGAATAAGGAGGCTAGTATACACACTACATTCCACGTCTAGTGAAGGAACAGAGTGAGCTGTGTCCTTAACAGCAGTTCAGTGAAGACATTTCACATTATTCTTACTCAAGACACCCATCCAAGGGCACTAGATCTCTGCAGATACATGCATGTCGAGGATGTTAGCACCCTTATCAGGGTATAGTAGATATGAGAGTGTTGTGATGATATAACAAATGGTTAAGAAGAAAAATGTGGCTTTATGCATGATGGAGCTTCAGACAGATGGAGTTTGAAGCATTTTAGTAAATCCTTCGATTCTGCAAGTTTTCTTTCCCATTCAGCATGGTAACAAACTTTAAGGAGATATAATTACTCCCTTCTATACTAAAGAAAAAACATAGAGTCTTTGTGACAGTGCACAAAATAGCTTTCTGCAGGTGTATAGCGCCCACTGTTCACATGCTATCACGGAGCAGAAATTATGCTATGCCCGCATCAGTCCTATAAAATGATCATCAACAACGGAGTATGCTTCCCACAAGGAAACAGACAAACGCGTAACAGCTGTATTTGACATGTGAAATTATAGAACACAGTCTCTTCCACATGCAGCATCTGTTAAGCAAGTGTACACAGCGAAAGAAATTATAGAACACAGTCTCTTCCACATGCAGCATCTGTTAGCAAGTGTATACACAGCGAATGAAATTATAGAACACAGTCTCTTCCACATGTAGCATCTGTTAAGCAAATGTATACACAGTGATTGCATTACCTCACAACACCTGCCACTAACTAAGAATCACAGTAGTTATGAAACTGAAGACTCAATTTATGACCAAAATGCTGCCGGGCAATGGAGTACGTCGCATAAATCTTCGTTTGTCTAGAGGAGGGCACCAAAACAGGTTTTCCTTCGATGAACATGTTTCATCACATATGAGTTGGAAGTCCACTGCTGATAGTGGTATGGGGAGGTCTTCTGATAACAATCGCAGGTAGATAGCACTACAACTCACATATAGAACATGCGATTGTATACGAGTGGAATGCAGGTTATACTACACAGCTGATACACCTCGACAGAAAAAAATGGTTAAATGAGCGATGAATGAGCTGCAACAACGTCTCCCTCTCACTAGAATGCATCATCAGTCTACCATTAAATTATAGCTCGTTACTGCCCCATCTCAACCGATCACTCCATCCACTTTCTGCATCCTTTACCACAGATGCAGTCAGTTTAGAGGCAGATGGCTGTCTTCGCCAGGAAAGTGTCAAAGATAACAGTAAACTTGCGTGTATTACTATTACCTCTATAGACATACAGTAGAATGTTGCTAAAAAACCGCACAGCAAGGTATTTGTTAGCTGACGCCGGAAGGTTGTGCAACATGCTTACCTCAGCGCTTCCATGTGCACTGCTTTCAGTACATACCCGGAGGGCAACGCCACTGTAGAGCGTCGTTGCGATTGTTGTAATGTGTTCACTAGTAAAATGTTGTGGGGCGGCGGGTAACTACTCACATAGTTATTACGTCATTATGTCGTTATGAAAAGACACTTAAATTGTCTGTGCATGCTTTACACCTACCTTCGCCGTTTACAAGAATCTGAAAACTATTTTTACAATCTGCCAGAAAGCGATGAAGAATATACTGACCGTAATTTCCAGGCCTTAAGTCCACGTTAGACATTTTCCTTACTGAAAGAAAAGTTTCTACTTGCTATTTACTCAGTGGGAACAGGAACTATGACTACAAATAAAAATTTTGAGTTTAAGTGATTGATATATTCAGTAAAATGTCACATGCACAAAATATAATAATATTGTTAATAATAACAATAATAATAATAATAATAATAATATTGTTAATTGATATAACAATAATAACGAACACAACTGGATACAGATCACACGTATACACAACATTTCTTACCAGATACCCAGAACTAAAATTTTTAACAGAACAACAGCTAGCTGATCAGAGCCGTGTAATAATCAAAAATAACAGGATACCCCAGTCAGAATTAGAAAACATCAAACAACAAGTACAAAAATTACTGGAACAAAATAATGTGCAATCAGAAGAAGAAGAAAATACAGTAGTGGACTCAACATCCCAGAGCAAACAAACCAAGAACAACACGCATCAATTAAACAATCAGAGGAAAACGAAATCTTAAGACAGCCACCAGAACAAGCACAAATAGAACACGAAGTGACACACATGTTAGATATAGAAGAAAAATTTCAGCTGATATATATAGAATACAAAGACACAAATACAGACATTAGACCATTCTTGCATAGACCACCAAATAACCCACAAGTCGAAACAACAATAACAACTATCAACACAATCATACACAACAAAATAAATGAAAATACAACTATGGAAGAGTTACACCTACTGGTTTATATAGGCGCACTCACTACACTAAATATACACTCTAGGCAGAGATCAGAACCAATCAACACACAGAAGAAACCCACAAAACCAGCATGGCAACACAGGCTACAGATCAGAATAGAAAAACTGAGAAAAGACATCGGACAGCTAACACAATTTATAAGAAATGAAATGTCAGAAAAAAAAACGAAAAAGGTTAGGTAAAATCTCACAACAAGAAGCGATAGAGACATTAGACGAAAAGAAGCAGAAATTACAAGCATTGGCCAAACGACTTAGAAGATACAAAAAAAGTGAAAATAGAAGGAAACAAAACCAAACATTCAACACAAACCAAAAGAAATTTTACCAGACAATAGATAACACACATATTAAAATAGACAATCCACCAAACATAACAGACATCGAACACTTCTGAAGTAACATATGGTCAAACCCGGTACAACATAACATGCATGCACGGAGGATACAAGCAGAAACAGACACATACAAGATGATACCACAAATGCCTGAAGTGATAATTTTGCAACATGAAGTCACCCAAGCAATTAATTCTACTCACAATTGGAAAGCCCCTGGAAAAGATAAAATAGCAAATATCTGGCTGAAGAAGTTCACCTCAACACATTCACATCTAACTAAATTATTTAACAGTTACATTGCAGACCCATACACATTCCCTGATACACTTACACATGGAATAACTTATCTGAAACCTAAAGATCAAGCAGACACAGCGAACCCAGCTAAATATCGCCCCATAACATGCCTACCAACAATATACAAAATATTAACTTCAGTCATTACACAGAAATTAATAACACATACAACACAGAATAAAATTATAAATGAAGAACAAAAAGGCTGTTGCAAAGGAGCACGAGGATGTAAAGAGCAACTGATAATAGATGCAGAGGTGACATATCAAGCTAAAACTAAACAAAGGTCGCTACACTACGCATACATTGATCACCAAAAAGCTTTTGATAGTGTACCCCACTCATGGTTACTACAAATATTGGAAATATACAAAGTAGATCCTAAATTGATACAGTTCCTAAACATAGTAATGAAAAATTGGAAAAACCACACTTAATATCCAAACAAATTCAAATAATATCACATCACAGCCAATACAGATTAAGTGTGGAATATACCAAGCGGACTCATTAAGTCCTTTCTGGTTCTGCCTTGCTCTGAACCCACTATCCAAAATGCTAAATAATACAAATTATGGATACAATATTACTGGAACATACCCACACAAAATCACACATTTGCTATACATGGATGATCTAAAACTACTGGCAGCAACAAATCAACAACTCAACCAATTACTAAAGATAACATAAGTATTCAGCAATGATATAAATATGGCTTTTGGAACAGACAAATGTAAGAAAAATAGCATAGTCAAGGGAAAACACACTAAACAAGAATATTACATATTGGATAACCACAGCGACTGCATAGAAGCGATGGAAAAAACCGATGTCTATAAATATCTAGGATACAGACAAAAAATAGGAATAGATAATACAAATATTAAAGAAGAACTAAAAGAAAAATATAGACAAAGACTAACAAAAATACTGAAAACAGAATTGACAGCAAGAAACAAGACAAAAGCTATAAATAATTATGCTATACCAATATTGACCTAGTCATTTGGAGTAGTGAAATGGAGTAACACAGACCTAGAAGCACTCAACACACTTACACGATCACAATGCCACAAATATAGAATACATCACATACATTCAGCAACAGAAAGATTCACATTAAGCAGAAAGGAAGGAGGAAGGGGATTTATCGACATAAAAAAACCTACATTATGGACAGGTAGACAATTTAAGAAAATTCTTTCTAGAACGAGCAGAAACTAGCAAAATACACAAAGCAATCACTCATATAAATACATCGGCTACACCACTGCAATTTCATAACCACTTCTACAACCCTTTAGATCACATCACAAGCGGATGTACAATACTAGCAAATACAGAATACCCCAGAAGACATGACAATGTAGCAAAAATAATACATCAACAGCTTGCCTTACAACATAAACTTACAAAACAACACGTTCCCACATACAAGTATGAACCACAAAATGTACTGGAGAATGATGAATACAAATTATACTGGAACAGAACCATTATAACAGATAAAACAACACCACATAACAAACCCGACATCATACTCACCAATAAAAAGAAGAAATTAACACAACTAATCGAAATATCCATACCCAATACAACAAATATACAAAAGAAAACAGGAGAAAACATTGAAAAATACATCCAACTGGCTGAGGAAGTCAAGGACATGTGGCATCAGGATAAAGTTGACATTATACCAATAATACTATCAACTACAGGAGTCATACCACACAATATCCACCAGTACATCAACGCAATACAGCTACATCCAAACGTATATATACAACTACAGAAATCTGTAATTATTGATACATGTTCAATTACCCGAAAGTTCCTAAATGCAATGTAACATATACCGTACAGTTAAAAGGAAGTCACGCTTGATCAAGGTCCGCGTCACTTTCCATCTTTGACCAGACATAACGTCTGAGAAAAGAAAGAATAATGATAATAATAATAATTTCCTATCGGAAACAGCCCCATTAACAATTAAGAGGCGACCTCTACAGGAAGTTGCAAGCAAAATGGTCTATCACCCTAACTTCTAAACACCAAAAATTAATTGCTCGCCTTAAAGGTGGAAAATAATGTCCCTACTTGCTACGTTGTGTTGTCAACTTTACGGGCGGCATACAAACAGTAACTTCTGTAAAATCCAAGCGATCCAGGCCAGCGTACAGTGCTCGCGATTTCTCTTTCTATTTTCACCGGAAACGCATTCAAGTCTGCCTAGTTTTGATGTCATCCGAGGCCCATCGCATTTAGGCGTTTGACTGACGCGTACAGATTATATCTTGGTGTGAACTCTCTCTTCTTCCTGCCTCTGTGGCTGCATTTATGCCAAATGGAACATCTGCTATAAACCGCCCTAGGCATGGGTAGTAGTATCTAAAATGCCTCTTTCTCAGACACGTACTGATTAATAGATGTCTCGTTTAAAAATTTACAATCTTTTTAATTTTTAAATAAATAGAGTCAAGTTTGCCATATTTACTCAAAAAGTTTTAGCTCGGCTGCATTTAAACTTTACCAGCTACATTTTTTAGAACGGAACTGACAGTAGAACATGATCTCTAAACTGCCTCTTAAACATTCCTTGTAACTATTACTATTCACAAAACAGTTTTGAAACTTGGTACAGCTGTATTATTGCATTATTGTAATCGAGTGCTGTAAGTAGAATTTTCTATTACAAACACAAATGGCACTTAACCTACTGCGAATAAGGCCGTTTTGGCTCGAAATTTGGTTTTTACTAAATAACTTGAAAACTAATAGAAATAGCGCTCTGGTGTCCCATAGCTAATGTTTTATATGAAAATGAGGCTACATACGAATTTTGGCAGCTTGAATTTTTCGTAAAAACGCCAATTTCCACCAAAATATTGCTCTGATCAAGTTGAGATTTGTAAGTTATCATTGTGACATATTTTTACATATTCTGGCCAGTTTTTGGCTTTTTAGTCTTATTATTCAGTGCTACTTATTTTTTTCTTAAGATCGTATACTTTGCCTAATATATTATTTTGATCATTCTGAGAGTGTTAACATTAATATACTTAAGCGTACACTGACGAAGTTCGGAAAAATTATTTTTATTTTTAATTTCACTCTTAGACTATTTTGCAGTGCTTTGTATGTTAAGCACAGGCGCGTTATGATGACGTGGCGCTGGTAGTAGTGAACTGGGGTAAGCCCCGGCATACTCGCTCGCCTCTGTACCTCTAAAGGCTAGGCTCTAATTGAAACGTGTATTGCACGTGTGACGTGACACGACACAACAGCGCAACACGCAGGTGCCGCACGAGTCGCGCGGGTCCAGCGCATATTGGGACGCGTACACCATACTTCGCACGCACCGACTGGCGAAGCTCTGCGCAGACAGAACCGAAGCGCGCGCAACCTGTTATCTTTCTGAAACGATTTAACTGAAACTATTCACTGAAAATATTTAATTTTTGCCTTACTTGTAGTTTTATATGTCAGCTTCGTGGCGAAGTGCCCATCATCTCGCTAATGGCCATTCTTATTGATATGTACACATTTTAGTCAGACACTACGGAAAACTCAAAAAGTTTGCAACGAAAATTAGGTGTCGCTGTGATTTTGCGTTTGGTGAGTATTACACCATATGTTGCTGCGTATGAAATTTAGCTAACATGCTGAATTTTTGTTTAGACTTGGGAGGAGGTCTCTATCTGCCTCCGATCTCGAGAAAATGGATCCTATGTAGCGCGCTCACTTCCGATCTCACGTCCGCGAGAATGAAATACTCGCAACATCTCTTATATCTCCTAAACCGCTCGAGACATCGAAACGAAAGTTTGGCGAATGATAGTACGCAAGAAGGAGAGTGTTTTGCCAATTCTTAAACACACGGAACTTTCTTATCTGTGGCAATATATCAGTACTTACACTTCCCTTTTTATTTATTTCACTCCAGTGACTGTAATTCTTAAAAGTTATCGACAGCTAGCGAAACAAGAGCTTCCTAGTATGAAAATAAACATGAAATTTCTTCTTTTATATTACTGCAAACCTACACTATCAGGTTTTTCGTAAGTTACTGAGCTCTGTGCCAATTACTTGTTTAATGAGGCACTCCGTTTCGGAATTCTGTCACAATAGCTGCTGTGGGATGAGTTTGTCAAATTACACTGTGACAAAGGAAGTACAATTAAACTAGTCACCAAGAGAAATGTGGCCATGACTCACAAACGGTGATGCTTCTTCGAATGAGAAAAGGTTAACACCTCACAGAAAAATAGATTGCCAATTTTGTTGGAATTTTGGTGGAATCCCCGTTTTGGTAATTGAGAAAAGTAAACAATTGATCTTTGGCACAACACAATGGTCAGTGTATTGTCAGCAGCGGAGGATAGTGAGCGCGACAGAAATGGTCTAGCTGGCCATGTGGGCCTTGTGAGCTGGAGTTCGAAAAACATTGTCATGTAGGTAGATCTGCCTTAGTCAGCAGTACATTTCAACAAATTAAATATATCTAATCATGACAGTCTTTTAGGATAATCCTACTTTCGTAATAATACCGACCATTTTCTTCATTTGTATAGCCTGTTTTTATAGTTAGTTTATTAATGCTGATAATGTGCATGCAACAATTGAAATGCTTTTTCTCATCACGGCGAACCAATTAAAACACTGTTATTTGTGACTGCTTTTCAACTGTTTCTAGCTTGCAGTGAAAATGTGATGTTCACATGCATGTAGTACAGTGTGTCGTATTACATTATTACACCCATATCCACAGTGAGACTTCTATACTTCAGATCTAGGACGCTTTTTACCAGGAGCACAAAGGGATCACACCTGTGGAGATTGTCCCTTTCTAAACTTTTGTAACAGATCGTACAGATACCCCAGCATACTAGGCAGCGAGAAGATAACCTTGTTTTACTTTCCTGTCTTGCTTCTTAATCACGTGATGTTATAATAATCCTTGCTTCCTTATTCACTACCCGTTGTCCCTTTTAGCGATCTGAAAACATCGCGGAGGCATATGATCCAATTCCAGCGGCCAATGACTCACCGGTTACTGAAGTATGCATTTTTCTTGACAGATAAAAAAACAAAACTATACAGATATAAATAAAAGAAAAGTATAATGTACTAACGAAGAAATCTGGAGCGCATAAATGACGAAAAACGAAACACTATCCAAAGGCAATAAAATTTAGTACACAGTAAGGCAAAATTTATGGTATGGGCTGCTCATATGCGCCGTTCCGATGTGAGCATATGGCCGGGCTACTTTTCCGTTCCCCGCCTCAAATTTCCCACGGAGCTAGCGAGGCACGCGCGACGCGCGGCGCGAGAAACTGTGCCACAACCACAACGCCGCGCGACCTGGCGCAGGCGCGTGTCGCGTCCCAGTCGCGTCGCGTCGCAATTTGCGCTTTCCCATTTGAAACAGTGAAGTTACAAAAATGCGCGCTGCGCTGCGTCGCGCCGCACGCGCTATACGCGTCTCAATTTGCGCCTAGCCTTGAGTGATGCAGCGCTTGCTTCGCCTCAGCGTGTGTGTTTTCTTGATGATACCTCAAGAGACCAGGCAACCACTGGCCGCCCCACAACTGGCTGCTGACGCCACCAACTCATGCGAAACGTTCGCCAATGGGACAATGAAGGAAAGGAATACTAATGACACTTGAAGTACCGCTCGCCACACACCCTGAGATAGCTTTTGGAGTGTAGCTGCAGACTGAAAAGTGTAACGATACAAAGAATGTGTCCACCAGATAACAATACAAAGAATGTGTCCACCAGATGCCTGGCCCTCTAAAAATTCATGCCAAATGAAATGGTAGGACTGAACTGTGGCCTGTTTCGTACATTATTCTTCTCCCACACTTCATGAATTAGGAGTTAAGTTTGTTCCATCTTCAAAAATTATCCTTCTCTTCTTAGATCTTCCAACATTTATTATTTCTGCCGGTTGGTAAGCTAAGACTGGTTTTTTAAGTCATTTATTGTCCATTCGTTGTATGTGTTCCTACAGATGATGTGGTACTTGATTATTCTGCCTTCAGCAGGTTCTACTTTTAGTTCTGGTTGTACAGTTTCGTTTTTTATGTGGTCTGTTCTTGAGCAATCTTCTGTTCTTGTTAGAAATGTTTCTCCTCTTTGTATTTTGCCCATTTTCTTATTGTGGATAACCAGCATTGACTCACAAAGAGGTGCTGGAAGAGCCATTGTTTTATACAATTTTACTCCCATTTCTTGTCTAGTCTTACTTTCGAATATATTATAAATAGTGTCAAATTTTATGTATATGGTTGTATCACGGCTAGGCCAATTTGACGTCCCAAGTTAAGTGAAGAATGACACAATTTCTAAAATCACATTATCCCTAACGATTTTGATGTGGAACGGATCTATGCTTCATAAAACCACCACTTTAGTCTTCGTTTGAGAAATCGCAACAGTGTGTTGTTTACAAACGCAATTCAGGTGATGCAGTTCGCCTTGTAAGTCGTCGTCATTTTCTTGCAATGTCAGTACACTATTTCTATAAAATAATGCATTTAACATGTGATGATCTGATTTTTTGTATCTTTTTGTATGTGTTGCCTTCAATGTAACATAAGGTCAGTTATACGAATACTAAAATGAGTCGGTGATATTGAGCTCCCTTGTTATACTCCTGTATCTTTTGTTCTTGTTTCATCAATATTTATTATAATTTTTGATTCTTTGTGTAGTCTTTTTAAGATCTTCAAAAATTTGCTGTGATATCCAACGCTTTCCATTATAGTCCATTTTTTGTTTCTGTTCAAATTGTCAAATGACTTAACCAAATGTACAAATGCTATGTGTATTTGTACGTTACGTTTTCATCTTTTCTCTATTACTTGTTGAAGACTAAATATATTAGCTATCTCTTATTGATCTTCCTTTTCTAAATCTATTCTGTTCTTAACTTTTGAAGATTTCCAAAGTTATATTAATTGTGTTATTTATTATCTTTGCGTATAACTTATAGGCTGATTTGAGAAAACTTCTACCTTTATGATTTTTTCAATCATTCCAGTCACCTTTTTGAATAGAGATATTAGTTCTGCTGTTTTCCAAGATTGATGTATTTCACTTGTCTTCCAGTATTGGTTGAATATGTATAATTGCTTCCTATGTTGCATCATCCCTCCATATTTTAATAGCTCGGCGTAGATTTATCCGTTCTCATTGCTTTTCTGTTTTTAATTTTTTTCACGGACTTCCGACAGTCTTCCACCGTAATGGGATTAACGTCTTCAGCTTTACCGTCCTCTCCTTCTGATCGATCTTCTTGTTTTCTCTACTAGCATCAAAGGTATTTTTCTGAAGGACTCACCGATGTTTCTGTACTACATCTATTTACTGTGTCCTTCTCACTCTTCTGTCTTAAGTTAATATATGTCAAATTCTGTCTTTTGTGAATGTCATTCTCAACTTGGCTCACACATTTGTCGCAGGATGCTTGACGTGCTTCCACAGTTGTTTTGTGTTGGCATATTTCTTTTTCCTTTGTAACTTTCTTTACTGTTTTCCGAGTTTTGATGCAGATGATGTATATAAGCAATATGTTTGTTGTTTACTGTTTCTGCAATTTCCTCATTCCATATTCTCAGATGTATTTTGCTTTATATTTTTCTTTTTCCCCAGATTTTCTGTTGCTGCTTTTTGTATTCAGTAGCAAACATTCTGTCACTGCATCTGCAGCTCACTTTCAGCAGATGTTTCTGATAGATGTTGCTTCAGTTCTTTTTCGTAGAGCTATTTTGTGATTTCTCCTTGTAATAAGTGCAGTGCATACGCTTCATCTGGTGGACTGCCTTGACGAAGTTTTTGCATCTTATACATTTCTCACAGACCACACTTTACGATTAGTATTTTGTGATACGAGCTAATATCACAGCCTCTGAAGACCTGCACATCTCTGAACTGACCTGTATCCTTGTGAACCCCCTGCATATTTAGAAACATCCTTTTTCTGAACTAGGTGATTTTGAGTTTTAAAATGGTTATGGAGCTAAATTGTTTGAGTTCATTACCATTACAACTGCAATGACTCTGTCCAAATAATCCTTGTATTCCTGCTAGTGGTGCGTTATCAACTTGAGCTTTTATTTTATATACGTATTCAAAGTTCCAGTGTAATCACACAACAGAAACGGGTTTCAATATTGAATCATTAGACACACTTGCCATCATGTGAAGTTAGCGAAAGAGTGTAAAAAAATGAAAGCAAAAAAATAGATGTGTGAGTCATTTGGTGAAGGCGGTTTAAAATGTTTGAGAGCGTCTCGTCTAAGGGAGCAAAACAGAAGTCCTGCAGCTATATTTAGGTTTTTCGTTTACTTGACTACTACTAAGACCCGCTATATAGAGTCACATCTGAAACCAAATGTGATGAAAATTTGTGTCTGGTGGCAACACATAGCATACTAGAAATTGGGGTATTGCTCGGTAATTTAATGCTCGCATGTGCATCATTACGGCTAACGTACTCACCTTGCTACAGTCTGAAACGTGAGTATTTGGGTACGGGCGCTCCCCATGTAATTAAGTCTTGTAATAACAGTAAATTACGTGAAGATTAAGTGGCGTGTAGGCTGTTATTGTAGCCGCCGCACCTTAGACTAAGTGCACGGAGGTAAGCTTAGAAGCAGGGCGAGACAGTTGCAGGAACGATACCTTTGGTACGAGGAACGCACTTAATTACGGCGAGTACAGTTAACTGTATACGCTGCTGTTACAATCGACACCCATTTCGCAAATGACAGAGCGATTCAGCGCAGTGGTCAAGAGAACAGCGAGTAGCGGATTTCAACAAATTTCTGTCCAGCCATCCTGATCTAGTTTTCTTCTGCATTATTTCACTCCGTGCACACCGTCGCACAACAAACATTTTCTCACAAAGGAGCTAGTGCTCCGTCTGTGGTATAGGCCTACTTGACGTGCACGAAATGTTGAGCTCTTAAACAAATGATCCGTCTTGTTACGTCACAAAACCCCCACGTGATACTCACTGTGTTATACCTAATTTTTAATGAACCCCAGTTTGATGGAAGTGGAGGACTGGATATTAACTGTCGAGTTGGAATTGAGTGAAATCTCTTTTCTTCCTTAAACAGGCACAAATAATAAAAAAGATCACTGTCTAGGATGACCGGCATTCCGCTGGATGATGGGGAAGGTGCAAGGAGCCATCCCGGTCCTTCTGACAGAATTCTAAATCTCAGTCGAATCTCAGAGAGAGGCCCTGCAGGGCTGCTTGATGAGACTTGGCCCTGGCCGAAACTGCAACACGGTGCGGCAGGACCTCTGAAACTACACCACAGTTGATACTTTCGTCCTGCGAGTGACTTAGCACAGACTAAATATCTGGCGCCAAACACTATGACTTCAACAAAAAACCTTAAAATTACTTTAACACAACATTAGGGCTTAACAGTCAACAAACAAGCAAACAAATTTCATCGACGAGCCCTCCTTTAAATAGTTGTAGTGTGACCCTTAAGGCCTTTGGTGTGCGATATCAACGCCAGGAACCCAACAACTTAACACTATTATATGTTTATGCATCACAGACCTCAAGGGCGACAGGCAACTTAAATACCAATGCTTAATTTTATCAATCAAACACCTTAATTGCAGGAGAAACAGAGTAAAGTTTCAGCAACAAAACATTTAAAACTTCCTGTACTTCAAAAAAGCCTTAGGGATGGCAAAGCTCGTAACTATTCTGCTCAAATACAAATAAGTCACTGACACAAAGACTGCCCAGTATGTCCACAGAAACACAAAATCAGCTACAAATGCCGACAGACTTTATAACTGGATGTGGCTGTGCAAGCAGGGACAAACGCTGAACAGGCTTTAGCACAACTGATCCTAAGGCGAAAAAATAACACAATAAAAATCTTTGAAATCAACTCAACAAAACCAGTACCAATGACAAACAAGACAACTGATCTAACAACGTTTTGCACTGTCGGAAACACTTCTTCCCTTTTTGATTAATCCGATAACAAAACAAGTCAGAGGAAATCAGTGCGTATCACACACACTTTTGAGAGGTGACCACTAACTCAGTAGTGATCGTTTCCGTCAAACTCATTTGCAGGTAATGGACTGAAACAATCCACAACGCTGTCGTGACCAATCCTTACAGTAATCGACAATGGCAGCACCACACAACTTCTTGACGGCAGCGTGCTATATGGACATTTTCTTCTCATAACTTGGAGTAAACGTTTTCGAGTCGTCTTTCACTGCCTTAAGGCACCGTTAACCACCTTGCTGACTATGGTGATGCTATATACAATAGAGAGCGACCTATCAACAAATAATCACCATCCTTCGCTACAAATTACGAAAGCCCATACCTTGACTATGGCCAGAAATAGCGAGCAACAACGTTGACTCCACATACAACGACATGCTTAGTAACACAAGACTGAAGAGCTTAGCACCAGTCTACAGCCAAGCTATCGAAACTCACAACTTTGCCTAACACACCTGCCTAGTAAACACGGAGACTTGGGATCAAGATCCACCTGATGCACAAATTTTAATTCATTTCTCCAGCTTCTATCATTATTGTAGATGAAACTGAGACTCTGATGTCTCAAGAAAAATTTAATTATATCAGTTCTAATTTTTGATCTGATTGGCACAGCTCCTTTAAATGTCACTATTTTCATGTTTTTACTTCTTGCGTAGACCAACTAAGGACCAAGTGCCACTTTCAATTCCTTATTCGTTGTTTTGTTGTTCTTTTCTTTCATTACTCTTTCATCTGTTCACTAAATTTGTTTTTCCTGTGTTCTGGTCATTTCAAACTAGTTTTCTTCACTCTTCCACCTTAAATACTTCCATGATCAACACTTTCTCCTTACACACTTTTATGTCAGTTATTTTTCAGTTTTTATATTATCCTTTTACGAATCCCTTTATACTTTTTGTTGACCACTTATCCCACAAGTATTTGAAGAACTGTTTGTTAATCTACTGTCTTGCAATCGAGATAAACGTCCAAAAAATAACAGCCTTCTTTCTCTCATTACTTCTGATATGGTTTCCATGCTTCGATAAATTTCATCGTTACTGCGTGATTCCCAGTCTTCCATAGTTTTCCTAGTAGTGGCCTTTCAAGTACTTCAATTATCTAAATTATAGTTTAATGTTATAGGTTCGCTTGTATATAGTCATTTTGGCTTCACTATTGTGTTGTAATGCCTTATTTTTGCATTAAAAAAGGCATTTTTTGTTGAAAAGTCTTTAGTTATACCATATGCCTTTCTCATCTTATGTATCCTTTCCTCTAACGCTACTTATTCCGAACCATTTTCTTGATGCATCTCACAAAGGCATTAAATTTTTTAGCCTTTTCAGTTTGGGCATTGATTTATTTGTTTTCAGAAATTTCGGGTCGTTTTTAATGCTTGTATTTTTATTTATTTATTTTTTTTTTTTTGCAGAAGTACTTGAGGTTCTACTACTGGCTATTACTTCTAAAAGAGTATTTTTCTGTTACAGCAGATGTTACATTTTCAGAAACTGTAGCAAAGACAGTATATTTCAGTATTTTTTTTTTCTCTTCCCAACCCAATTGGTGACATCTTACATGTATTCAGTTTATCATTCCAGATTCTCACCGTTTTTTGCTAGAACACAAAAGAAATTGGAGATAGGACATCACCTTGCAGTACAACTGTGTTTATTTGGGAGGACTGAGATGTTTCTCACATAAATTTCACTCCAGATACTGTGTCTATAAGTGTTTAACGAATTAGACTTGCTGATTTAAACTTTACGCAAAATGCTCAGATTATTTTATCTCTAGGTGGTCTATCAGCGGAATCAAAGGCCTTTTATAAATTAACAAACATTACTACAGTTTCCTTCGAATTCAATAGTCTGTGGCGAATCACTGACTTCAGAGTAAATATTTGTTCAGAACATTATCTGCCCTTCCTAAAATCGCCTTCATATTCTTCAAATGACTGTCCAGATTTGCTTCTATTCTTTTTTATAAAGTCTCTGAAATATTTTATATGCAACTGATACGAAGGAAATTCCTCTGTCGTTGTTAACGTCTTGTTTATTGTTTTCTTCTGTAGTGGAAGTATCAAGCTACCTTCCACTGACCTGTTTTTCAGATTTTCTCAAATATTTATTATCTCATTTTTTTAATTTTTGTTAGAGACAGTTTCAGAAGTTGCGCTGTAATAGAACCTTCTCGACTAACTACATTGCTTTTTAAGGTTTTAATTACGTACTCAGTTTCTTTTTGGAGGCATATATTCTTCTGGAACGTGTGAGAATTCCAGCTTATGGAATGGTTCTGGAAAATTAAGAAGCTGATTAAAATATTCTGCAAGTAATTCGCAATTTTCAGTGTTGCTTAAGCCAAGTCTGTCATTTTCATTTATGAAAAACACACCTTCGTTTTGTTAACTGTAATTTTTATATTGTACTCTTTTCCCCAGTAACAGCAATTTATGTATGGTACATTTAATTTCTTTTCATAGTCAAATAAGATAAACTGATTGTCTACAAAAAGGCAGGTGTTTATGGTTACATACTGTGACATCTGTAACATGGGAACTACTTCTTGCTTCCATCTTCTTAAGATGACATCATTGTGTGTGCTATTAATAATGGTGGTGTTAAACTGCACCTCTGTCCAACACTGATTCTCAGGTATCGTATCTGAAATTCTTGCACATTCTTTAATCAATATTTCAGTGACTGTCTACATATCTTTCAGAACCTATATCATTTGTTTAGGTTAGCTTCGTTTCTCTAATATACGCTCTAGTACTTTCTATTCAAGCGATCGAAGTCTTTGGCGTAATCTATAAGGCAATATGGCTTTTTGCTTTAAATTCGCGCCATTTCCCTACTAATTGTCTTATAACAGATATACTATTTTGCATGACCTTCATTTCCTGAAAATATATTGTCGCCTGAAAGGGGCGTGTCATTTAAAGACTGAAAATAAAATATTGCCTTGCGCAGTTTATAAAGGGAGTATGTAAATAACACACGGCAGTATTTTAATTAAAATACTGCATTGCGCTGTTTATAAAGGGACTATGTAAATAACACACGGCAGTATTTTAATTTCAGTTTTTTTAAATATCTGACGATATGTTAATTCATTAGCATATTTTATAAATCTTCATAATGTTCAGAGTGGTTTACTGGATATGTAAATATCTTTGTTGGTTAGCCGCGACTGAAGATGGCAATCAAATGCTGAAGCCGGTAACGTGAACATTGTAATTTTTAAGCGATTTTGGACGTAATAAATTATTACATGGACACATTTAGGAAGAAGACAGAGACTACTGAAGATGCCTACGGTACTTACGTTAAACGTAACTGTTTATATGGAGAAATAAAATAATGCTGCGGAACATAGATAAGATTTGCACTTGCGGTTGTTGTGGTCTTCAGTCCAGAGACTGGTTTGATGCAGCTCTCCATGCTACTCTATCCTGTGCAAGCTTCATCTCAGAGTAACTACTGCAACCTACATCCTTCTGAATCTGCCTAGTGTATTCATCTCTTGCTCTCCCTATACTATTTTTACCCTCCACGCTTCCCTCCAACACTAAATTGGCGGTCCCTTGGTGCCTCAGATTGAGTCCTACCACTCGATCCCTTCCTCTAGTCAAGTTGTGCCACAAATTCCTCTTCTCCCTAATTCAATTCAATACCTCCTCGTTAGTTTACCCATCTAATCTTCAGCATTATTCTGTAGCACCACATTTCAAAAGCTGCTATTCTCTTCTTCTGTAGATTATTTATCATCTCTGCTTCACTTCCATGCATGGCCACACTCCATACAAATACTTTCGGAAAAGACTTCTTGACACTTAAATCTACATTAGACATTAATAAAATTCTCTTCTTCAGAAACGCTTTCCTTGCTATAACCAGTCTACATTTTATATCCTCCTTACTTCGACCGTCATCAGCTAATTTGCTCCCTAAATAGCAAAACTCATCCACTACTTTAAGTGTCTCCTTTCCTAATCAAATTTCCTCAGCATCACCTGATTTAATTCGACTACATTCCATTACCCTCGTTTTGCTTTTGTTGACGTTCATATTATATCCTCATATCAGGACACTGTACATTCCGTTTAACTGCTCTTCCAGGTCCTTTGCTGGAATGTCGTCCGGAAACCTCAAAGTTTTTTATTTCTTTTCCATGGATTTTAATTCCTACGCCAAATTTTTCTTTGGTTTCCTTTACTGCTTGCTCAGTATACAAATTGAATAACATCGGGGATAGGCTACAATCCTGTCTCACTCCCCTTCAACCACTGCTTCCCTTTCGTGCCCCTCGACTCTTACAGTTATCTTATAATTTGCAGTCTTACAATTTGCACATATCCACTTGATAAAAACGTATATTGAAGTCTACTGGAGACCTACAGGAAAATTTATGGTATTTCAATGACATTGAAACTTAAAGACATAAATTTCCTGTTTGTCTTTCGGTTTTACCTACGTATTTTGTTGCGCGTTATTAGCTTTCGATCTTGGACTGATGCAAGCAAACTATGCGATCAAGCCAAGTGTCTGAGTGCACTGAGATTCAGTGTCCTTTTCCGTAACATTTATAAAAAATTTCTAAATGTGTTATGTCAGAAGTTGGTATAAAGGGAAACAGGAATGTGCTGATGTGACAGCATTAAAGTCAATACTGCTAATTAGTGAGGTCGTGGATAATTAGCAAAAAAATATAGATGGTCAGCAATCCGCCCTTTGTAGTACCAAATAAAATGTTAGATGTCAGTGATGGCATGGTGGCTTTAACAAATTATGTTATTTTCATCTGTGATCAAAAGTGTCGCACTATGACTTTTCTTTCATTTATTGTAAGTGACTTCTCCAGGAAACGACACTGCAAGGTAAACAGATCTTTGTGAGAGAAATTGTAAGTACGGATATGCACGGTCCACTCACTTTAATGTGACAACCGCTTATGTCGGACGTCAACGAGCAATAACCACTCAAAGACGGTAGATAGGTGACATCACCAGCAGTAGAGGGTATACAGGGTGTTACAAAAAGGTACGGCCAAACTTCCAAGAAACATTCCTCACACACAAATAAAGAAAAGATGTTATGTGGACATGTGTCCGGAAACGCTTAATTTCCATGTTAGAGCTCATTTTAGTTGCGTCAGTATGTACTGTACTTCCTCGATTCACCGCCAGTTGGCCCAATTGAAGGAAGGTAATGTTGACTTCGGTGCTTGTGTTGACATGCGACTCATTGCTCTACAGTACTAGTTCAAGCACATCAGTACGTAGCATCAACAGCTCAGTGTTCATCACGAACGTGGTTTTGCAGTCAGTGCAATGTTTACAAATGCGGAGTTGGCAGATGCCCATTTGATGTATGGATTAGCACGGGGCAATAGCCGTGGTGCGGTACGTTTGTATCGAGACAGATTTCCGGAACGAAGGTGTCCCGACAGGAAGACGTTCGAAACAATTGATCGGCGTCTTAGGGAGCACGGAACATTCCAGCCTATGACTCGCGACTGGGGAAGACCTAGAACGACGAGGACACCTGCAATGGACGAGGCAATTCTTCGTGCAGTTGACGATAACCCTAATGTCAGCGTCAGAGACGTTGCTGCTGTACAAGGTAACGTTGACCACGTCACTGTATGGAGAGTGCTACGGGAGAACCAGTTGTTTCCGTACCACGTAGTGCAGGCACTATCAGCAGCTGATTGGCCTCCACGGCTATACTTCTGCGAATGGTTCATCCAACAATGTGTCAATCCTCATTTCAGTGCAAATGTTCTCTTTACGGATGAGGCTTCATTCCAACGTGATCAAATTGTAAATTTTCACAAATAACATGTGTGGGCTGACGAGAATCCGCACGCAATTGTGCAATCACGTCATCAACACAGATTTTCTGTGAACGTTTGGGCAGGCATTGTTGGTGATGTCTTGATTGGGCCCCATGTTCTTCCACCTACGCTCCATGGAGCACGTTATCATGATTTCATACGGGATACTCTACCTACAACATGTGCCTTTACAAGCACGACACAACATGTGGTTCATGCACGATGGAGCTCGTGCACATTTCAGTCGAAGTGTTCGTACGCTTCTCAACAACGGATTGGGTGACCGATGGATTGGTATAGGCGGACCAATTTCATGGCCTCCACGCTCTCCTGACCCCATCCCTCTTGACTTTCATTTATGGGGGCATTTGAAAGCTCTTGTATACGCAACCCCGGTGCCAAATGTAGAGACTCTTCGTGCTCGTATTGTGGACGGCTGTGATACAATACGCCATTCTCCAGGGCTGCATCAGCGCATCAGGGATTCCATGCGACGGAGGGTGGATGCATGTATCCTCGCTAACGGAGGACATTTTGAACATTTCCTGTAAGAAAGTGTTTGAATTCACGCTGGTACGTTCTGTTGCTGTGTGTTTCAATTCCATGATTAATGTGATTTGAAGAGAAGTAATAAAATGAGCTCTAACATGGAAACTAAGCGTTTCCGGTCACATGTCCACATAACATATTTTCTTTCTTTGTGTGTGAGGAATGTTTCCTGAAAGTTTGGCCGTACCTTTTTGTAACACCCTGTATAAAGCGTGTCCGGCGGACGCCGAAAAAATGCAGGCTTCGTTGTAATTCGGAAATGAAGCGATTTATCTGACGTCCAAACTGGTATAATCATTGGCTTTCGAGCCATGGGCGGAAGAATTTCCGAACCGGTTAGGTTGTAAACTGTTTGCGTTCCGCCGTGGTTAAATAGCAAAATGGCGTTATCCAAAGCCGGCACCGCAGGAAATGTGTTGCACGACGAGCCATGGATGACAGAAGTGAACGGTGGCTGCGGAAATGTATGCGGGCGAACAGAAGTGCAACTGCTGAGTAACTGACCGCCGAAATGAAACAAGGGGGTACCAACATTGTCTCCTCAACGAGCGTTGCTCCATATGGGCAGGCTCCTGGTTCATACACACACGCTCACTACTGTTCATCGCTGACAAAGGCTGGACTTTACACCACAATTTCGCACCTGGACGTCCACTGAGTGGCGATAGGTGCCCTTTTCAGGTGAATCACGTTTTTGTTCCATCGGGAAAATGGCCGTTGGCATGTACAGCGTAGAACGTCTACAAGCAAACACTGTAAAAAATCGTCAGAAGGGAATGTTTTCATAGTATTCCCTGGGTGAACTCGTCATTCTAGAAGGCACAGTGGATCATCACAAGATTTCATGTATCTTTGGGGATCATATCGACTCCTATACGCAGTTTGTTTTCCCTTGACATGATGCATCTTCCAGCAGAACAATGCAACTTGTCACAGAGGTCGCAGTGAGTCTGCGTGGTTCTAAGAGTGTCAGGATGAGTTTAATGTAGTCCCCTGGCCACCAGACTCCCCGGAAGTATACCCGATCGAGAATCTCTGTGACCACCTTGATCGGGCTGTTCGCGCTATGGATCGTCAGCCTATGAACCTGCCGGCCACAGTGGAAGAACGGTTCTAGGCGCTTGAGCCTGGAACCGCGCGACCCCTACGGTCGCGGGTTGGAATCCTGCCTCGGACATGGATGTGTGTGATGTCCTTAGGTTAGTTAGGTTTAAGTTGTTCTAAGTCTGACTGATGACCTCAGGTGTTAAGTCCCATAGTGCTCAGAGCCATTTGAACCATTTTGAACCTAGAAACCTAACGCAGTTGGTCGCGGCACTGGAGTTGCCATGGCTCCACATGTTTTTCAGAACCACATTGACTCTTCTTGCCCGTCTTGCCCGTCTCGCAACTGTCTGCATTGCAAAAGGTGATTATTCAGGATTTTGACAGGTGATCACATTAACGTGACAGGGCAGTGTGTACCAAATATGTATTAATATCCTTATTTGCAGCAAATGCTCCACAAAATAACAGAACATACACGGTACTGCATCGTAACAAGCTTTAAAGCACGCAGTCAGCTCAACGAGCTCTGGAAATGGCGAAAGTACAACTCAATCCTACCGTAATTTTTGTTAATTTAAAACCGTTTCAAGCCTATTTATGACTTTAATTTGAGCAGTAACGAGCAAATAATCTAAAATGCAATCAGACATTGACAGCAACGTTCAATAAATAATAATGGTTGTAACGTATTACTATCTTTACGACGTTTCTCATCGAGCCATTTACGTTGTCTCGCGTTTCTCGCTGCTTCTCTCACACAAATAATGATAAAAATTCAGAAATTCAGGGTCGCCACCAGACCAAGCCCTTCCTAACCATTTAGAAAAAAAACGGAGCTGGAAAATTATTAGTTTAATTACTTTAATAATTTAATTACAAGTATGCAAATTTCTTTACGTAGCCAGATAAATAGCACTCCATGTCGTGCGTGAAGAAACTTAATTCAGGATTGGAAATCGGAGTAAGTGGGTAAGATCAACACCACAAAATTTATCTTTCACGTATATTATTTATTGTATCTAAGTATTTGGTTGCACATCCTAACTACACATAACTGGTGCCTGACTAGAAATATTTAAGTAAGAATTACGTGAGAATGTAATTTAACTACGTAATTTAACTACAGCAAGAAGAAACACAGAAAACGGGGGTGGAAGACATTGATACTATCATCTCCTTTGCACTCATACCATAAAAATATCTCAGTAAGATTCGCATTACGATTCTACGCACGCACTGTTCTACACAGAGGTTTAACCAGTGCACGACGTTGTGCGATAATTATTCAACATACTAACTGCGTCTGCTGCTTGCAAACGGCCGAACTAGAGCACTGGTGCATTCCGAATCAAACTGTTGTGCTGCTTTGTAGAAAGCGCACGAAAGAACAGATTAACTTGCAGAAATTACAGCTCATTAAACATGCAAGCTGTTAAAGTAAAGCCTGTTGCGGTGCCGTGGTGGACCAGAAGGGTCATTGATTACCAAACACGTGGCATAAAATCGACACACAGAGACAAAGCAACTTCCACAAAATATAACATTAAAGATCATTAAAAATCATACTCGCTTCGACACAGTATTACACTCACGTACGGTTGAAGTGATCCTAACCAGCTTTTCCTAATCGGATTTACCGTTTGAAATTCTACTTTATCGTTGTTCAAAATGATCAAAGTAACTTCCACACTTTTAACTGAAACACCCAAAAATCTCCCATTTAAAGCATTATAATTATGGCACATTCGGAAAAATAACTCGCTTCACACGCTTCAATTAAGCTGAAGATCTTAAGTATTTCTTTCTGGGTGTTGTGTGTGATATCCTTAGGTTAGTTAGGTTTAAGTAGTTCTAAGTTCTAGGGGACTGATGATCATAGATGTTAAGTCCCATAGTGCTCAGAGCCATTTCTTTCTGGAAGAGTTCATGAATTGAGCTAAAATCAGGTACTAAAGTGAATAAGTTGTACCGAATTCGACAAGCGTCTTATGAAACGACTTCACAGTGACGTTTCATCGTCTGTTGTTTAATTAGTACCACATCACAAAAGGATATTCTTTGTCTCAAGGTTTGATAAAATAAGCTAAAAACAACTGTAACTGCCAACTGAAGTAAAACTCATTAATTAGAGCCAAATGAGAGACTGTGCAAGAACCCCGCACTCGTACTAAAGCATCAGAAATTTCTCAGTTTAGCCGGTGAGTCCGTTGATGGTGGTATAAGGGGCGTACGGTATAACTGGGCACGCTTCCCCACCCGAGTTTTGCAATAATTATGCCAGTCCGTCCTTGAAATAACTTAGTGAACCGCCGAGTAGAAATTCTTCCTACCTGTTATGTGGAGATGTTCTCGTAGTTTTATGTCCCCTTACAGAGCCGTAGCAGCGTCGTCGCATTCCAAAAGTGCAGTAGTACTGTGTATGTTTTACATAATGAAGTTTTCTGTATAAGTAATTTTTACACCGGCTGCCATCGGTACGGTGATCCAGCGCATGACTAGACCTAAAGGCATCCTATCGACGACTGCCGACTATGGCGCTCAGTCTGTAACTTTTGCGTATAATCGATATAGTCCGTATAAGGAAAGTATATCTTCGATTATGCGAAAGTTATTGATTTATTTATTAATATCAAGGTTTCCTGGCATTGTAAATTTACATAATGATACTATTTATGACCCTTAGAGTGCTCCTAATGCCTGAGAAGCAAAAGACAGTTTTTGTTAGCAAAGGTTTATTGAGAACTATTACTTGATTTGCGACAAAAGATATGTACTTTCCTTATGTATCTTGTTGCTGACGTGACGAGCAATTTCTGCATCAGCATCTCATCCCAATGGCTGTGAAAGCGTCAGATGGCCAACCGCCTCTGCTATCCAGCGTGGGAACCTACCCTCACTCCTTCCTCCGTACGTACTGCAGCGCTGATACATTCACTTCACCTAGGTGACACAGGAAAACTGGAAATGGAATAAAATACACTCTTATCCGCAAATAAGTGGTACTGGTTACTGCAATGATGTGTATACCCAAACAGAATTGGTGTCACTGAGAAGTGAGACAGTCGCTGTGTAGACAATCGAAAGTACTCAGTACTAGCAGAATTCCATTTTGTTCTGTAACGAATAAATAAAGTGTCGTACTGAACCACAGTGTGCCATACATCACATAAATATTCTCTTTGACAGTCAGCAAGCTACATTGAATCACAATGGTCACACACTGTATCACCGACTTTTTGGCCATTTGGGGAAGGTGAAGTTCACTGTTCTGGCCCTAGGTGCACCAATCGGATCTGACCTACCACCGCGTCATTCTCTGCCAATGGCGTCATTAGGATGTAGTACGGAGGGACATGTGATCAGGACACCACTTTCCTGGTCATTGTCAGGTTTCTTGATCTTTGAACTGATACTTCTCGATCAAGTAGTCTCGGTGAGGTAGCTGCTCAGTTGGTACCACGAGGCTGAGTGCATAATGTTGCAGTCCTCCCACCAAGGAAAAACCTCTGGCACTACCGGGAACTGAACCCAAGTCCCCCACATGGCGGACAGCGGCACTGACCATTCAGCTACATTGGCGGACTCTTGGCAAACTGCCAAACTGCTTACTTGGGTTGGGTTCTTTGGGGGAAGAGACCAAACAGTGAGGTCATCGGTCTCATTGGATTAGGGAAGGAAGTCGGCCATGCCCTTTCGAAGGAACCATCCTAGCATTTGCCTGGAGCGATTCAGGGAAATCACGGAAAACCTAAATCAGGATGGCCAGACCCAGGATTAAACCATCGTCCTTCTGAATGCGAGTCCAGTGTGCTAACCACTGCGCCACCTCGCTCGGTCCAAACTGATTATTGATATACCCAAAAGAACTTACGCATGTCCTCTGTAACTGGTATAGTTTTCTGCTTTTTTGATCAGAAACCTCTTTCTGAAAATTCTGACCACAGGAGATCGATACGTACTGATAATCTTGAGCTGCGATTTTCAGTGTATGCGGGTTATTCGGAAAGTAAGGAACGATTGGTCATGAAATGGAAAATACAGTGAAAATCTGATGAATCTTTGCACTGATGTAGTGGGCACTGTGCCTAGTACACCTGTCGATCGCATTATATCGCTCTTTTCAGTTCTGAGCTCACAGTGAGAAAGTAAATAGGGCTAGAAATTAGCGTCTCCCGCCTAGTATGAGGGTCTGGCGAAAGTTTTCGCCTGAAGCTATGCAATCCACATTACATAACTGTCATGCAGTTCGTTCTACACGACAATTCTCGGCCGCGCTCTGCAGCGGCAAAGAAGATGCTCCTGCAGCGTTTTCGATGGGAAGTGTTTGATTACCCACAATACAGCCCGTAAATGGCTACCCCTGTGGTTCATCTCTGCTCAAATGAACCGTTGGGTATGAAGACAATATTTTAACACAGACAACGAGCTGCAGTCCAGAGTAGAAAATTGTCGAAAAGCACTGGCGGCTGTCTCCTATAACGAGGTAATTGAAAAGTTGGTGCCGGCCGAAGTGGCCGCGCGGTTCTGGCGCTGCAGTCTGGAACCGCGAGACCGCTACGGTCGCAGGTTCGAATCCTGCTTCGGGCATGGATGTGTGTGATGTCCTTAGGTTAGTTAGGTTTAACTAGTTCTAAGTTCTAGGGGACTAATGACCTCAGCAGTTGAGTCCCATAGTGCTCAGAGCCATTTGAACCATTTTTTTGAAAAGTTGGTACAACGCTACGACAGATGTCTCAGCGGTTGTGTAGAGAAGTAGCTGGAAGGTGTAGCTAACTGTTGCAAATAAAACAGTTTTGTTTTACATTGTGGTTTCCATTTAACGACCTATCGTTCCTTACTTTCCAAATAGCCCTCGTATATCAGTAGATATCTCTATGTCTGTCTTCGTAAATGGCATAATGTTCCCTGTGTACCCTGTTCAGCCTGCCATAGTGTCTCGAAGGTTCATTTGAAGATTACAACGTGCGCGCATATTCTCATTTAAATGAAGGAATTGTTATCAGCATCGATAGGTGCCCAATAGTACAATGACGACATTCTGTAAGGGTATCATTATCGCTGCCCTACTAAAAATTTCGATATCAGCTTATCATATTCTTACTGTTCCGTTCTAGATTCTAGAAGACTGGGAAGTTATAACGACATGGCAACGGTAGGCGCATTCTGGGGAGCTTGCGCATGCCTTTGTATCACACTGGCCGTCACGTCAGGTCACTTCATGTCAACGCAGCGTCAAGGTTACACGGCAAGAAAGTTTTGACGGCTCACGTCATCGTCCGTTGTTGATCACGTGAACTCCAAGCTTATTTCCTCCAGATACACAGACGTGAGCTCATCCTCCATACTTTGATTCATCGTGATTTTCGTGGTGGTTGATATCTGTCGTTATTCAAAGTCTTTCATATTCGTTTTTTGTTATTTCTTGTAAAGTGTTCCGTTTCGTAATTTCTTTTATTAAAATTTATATATTTTTAAAATGAATGACGAAAGGTTAATTGAAGCGGTGAGGCAACGAACAGTCTGAATTGCACGACATGCGTGTTAGGAGGTACTCAAACTCTGTCAGGAAGGAAGCATTGTGGAACAAAGAAAGAATGTATAGGGTCTGATTCCTAAACATCTTAAACCATCTCAGACTTGTGTTGTAATTATCATGTGCCAGAAATGGAGTTTCAATAGCACTTCTAAACTACGTGCCCTCTACTACATTTATAAAGTGGATTTTTATAAATACCGGTATTTAACAAATCACATACCCATCATACTCCGCAAGCCTCCTAATGGTGTGTGGCAGAAGGTAATTTTGCTCCACTAACTGAGCGCTCCAACCCTGTTCCACTCGCGAATAGCGCGTGAGGAGAATGATTGCCAGTAAGCCTCTGTACATCTTTAATTTCTCAAATTTGTCTCCTCGTGGTCATCACGTAAGACATATGTGGGGGGACGTAATATATTGTATGACTCTTCCCGGAAAGTGCTGTCTCCAAATTTCAGTATTAAATCTCTCCGTGATGCATCACTTGTAACATCTGCCAGCGGAGTTTGTGGAGCATCTCCGTAACGCTTTCGCGCCGGCCTAACGATCCCGTCACGAAACGCACAGCTGTTCGTTGGCTCTTCTCTATCTCGTCTACCAGTCCTACCTTGTAGGAATCCCAGATGGATGAACAATAATCAAGAATCGATCGAACAAGCGCCTTATAAGTCACTCCCTTCGTGGATGAGTCACATTTCCTTAAGTTTCTTCCTATGAATCTGAATCTGACATCTGCTTTTCCCAGCATTTGTTTTATGTGGTCATTCCACTTAAGGTCGTTCTCGATAGATACTCCTTGATATTTTACGGTAGATACTGTTTCCAGCCGTTTGTCATTAATAGTGTAGTTGCACACTAATTAATTTCTATGTACGCGCAATATGTTACGTATATTCACCTTCAGCATCAATTGATAGAGCCTGCACTCTTCTCTGGGGGTCATTCTGCATCTTCTGGCGTTGCTACTTTGTTATAGACAACCGCATCGTTCGAAAATGGTTCAAATGACTCTAAGCACTATGGGACTTAACATCTGAGGTCATCAGTCCCTTAGGCTTAGAACTACCTAAACCCAACTAACCTAAGGACATCACACACATCCATGCCCGAGGCAGGATTCGAACCTGCGACCGTAGCAGCAGCGCCTAGAACCGCTCTACCACAGCAGCCGGCTAACCGCATCGTCTACGAAGAGCCCTAAAGAGCATCCGACGCTTTATACTAGATCATTTCTGTACATTGTAAAAAGTAACGGTGCTGTCACACTTCCTGGGCGCACTGGGGAAATTAGTTTTATGTCTGTTCATTTTGTTCCGTTAAGAACAACATGTTGAGTTCTGTGTGCACGGAAGTATTGCATCCAGTAGCAGATCGTTTTTTTTTTTTTTTTTTTTTTTTTTTTTTTGGCTAAACGACAGTGTGAGACGGTGCCACCAAATGCCTTCCTGAAGTCAAGGAACGGAGAGTCAACTTGAGTGCCATTGTATACGGGATTGTGGTTCTCATGGAGAAACTGCGCGAGCAGAGTTTCAGAGGATTTCTGTTTGCGGAATTAATGTTGATTTTTATAGAATAGATTATCATTTTCAAAGAACGTCATAATTCTTGAGCATAAAACACGTTCCATAATTCTGCAACAGACTGACGTCAACGATATACATTGAAGAGCCTAAGAAACTGGTATACCTGCCTAAAATCGTGTAGGGCACCCGCAACCACGCAGAAGTGCCGCACCACAAGTGGCATGCACTCGACTAACGTCTGAAGTAGTGCTGGAGGGAACTGACACCATGAATCCTGCAGGGCTCTCCATAAATCCGTCATAATACGAGGGGGTGGAGATCTCTTCTGAACAACACGTTGAAATACATGTCTGGGGAATTTAGTGCCCAATGGAAGTGTCTAAACTCAAAAGAGTGTTCCTGGAGCCACTGTGTAGCAATTCTGGACGCGTGCGGTGTCGCATTGTCCTGCTGGATTGCCAAGACCGTCAGAGTGCACAATGGACATGAATGGATGCAGGTGATCAGACAGGATGCTTACATACATGTCACTAGCCAGAGCCGTATCTAGACGTATAAGGAGTCAATATCATCCCAACTGCACATGCCCAACAGCATTACAGAGTCTCCACCAGCCTGAACAGTCCCCTGCTGATATGCAGGGTCCATGGATTCATGAGGTTGTCTCCATAACCGTACACGTCCATGAAAAATTTGAAACGAGACTCGTCTAACCAGGCAACATGTTTCCAGTCATCAACAGTCCAATGTCGGTGATGACGGGTCCAGGCTAGGCGTAAAGCTTTGTGTCGTGCAGTCGTCAAGGTTACACGAGTGGGTCTTCCACTCCGAAAGTTCACATCGACAATGTTTCGTTGAATGGTTCGGACGCTGGCACTTGTTGATAGCCCAGCATTGAAATCTGCAACAATCTGCGGAAGGGCTGTACTTCCCGCACGCTGAGCGATTCTCTTCAGTCGTCGTCGGTCCCGTTTGTGCAGGATCTTTTTCGGGCCGCAGCGATGTCGGAGATTTGACGTTTTACCGGATTCCTGATATTCACAGTACACTTGTGAAATGGTCGCACGGGAAAATCCCCGTTTCATCGGTACCTCGGAGATGCTGTGTCCCATCGTTCATTCGCTGAGTAACAGCACGTTCAAACCCACTTAAATCTTGATAACCTGCCATTGCAGCAGCAGTAACCGATCTAACAACTGCGCCAGATACTTTTTATTTTATATAGGCACTGCCAACCGCAACACCGTTTTCGGCCGGTTTATATATGTCTGTATTTGAATAGGCATGCCTATACCGTTTTCTTTGGCGCTTCAGTATAGGTCTATAATTGTGTGCACCTGTCCTACGCCCTTCTTAAAAACGGGAATGATCTGCACTTTCTTTCACTGCGCTAGCGACCTAGCTTAAAGTAATGCTAGAAGAGTAGCAAGTTCTTTCATACACTCTTTGTAGCGTCTTGTAGGTATCTCATCTGCTCCTGAGGCCTTTTCACTACTAAGCGATTTCAGTTCTTTTACAATGAAATGGATTATAATACGGCAGCAGTTTGAAGTGAATAAAGTAACTGTTGGTAGTATCGGATTTATTACTTAGTGGAATTTAGGTTTACATGTTTTCAGGAATTTGTAATGTTTGAAAAAGAAATGGACTGAAAGCTTCAGACACTGCAACAGTGGCAAAATATTTCCTTTGTGAAGTACGCATCAAGTAATGTGTTAGAGCTGTTTAAATATGTATCTGTGGCGGGCTTATACCTTGTTAAATACATGTGTGGATTTTGTGTGAAACAGCTTTGCAACCATCATGGTCAATATTTATGTTGTTTCACTCGCTAACCCCAGTACAGATAAAGAACTTTAACTATGAAAAGCCAACTATAAGACGTAAAAAAAACTATAAATGTTGAAGGGAAGGGTATTGACGGAGATATGCGTGTTGCTAAAAAAACTTGCACTGGCCTGCCAACTAAACAAACCAAATTTTCACGGTGATGGCGGCTTGGAACACTGTTTTTGCTTTAGTAATTATGGGTGCAATTTGACGTAACAAAAGAAAAAGTTGGTGCTTCGATATCTTCAAATATTTATAAAATACGGATACCTCTTCCTCGAGCTCCTAATAGTGTGTGTGAAACTCCCGTTCTATACCATGTAATCACATCATTTTTCAGATCAACACTCTTTTTTATTGCATTGTTTCGCGCTTCTGTGTTTCTCCCCTAACATAAAAGCTATCCCCGCAAACTGCAAACCATATGTGGCCGATAAATATAATTTAGGAAGGAGAGACGAATAATTTGATACACACTGCGATCGCAAAGTCTCTCAAGCAGAGACGAGCTCCACGTGTCTCGCCTTGAAAGGCGCGATAGGTTGGCAGCACATTCACGACAACGTATAATCTAGGGGCCGGGATTCGCCGCAAGTGGCTGCGGTTATGCTGCGAATGGAATTACATTATTACAGTTAAAACAACGAAATTAATTAATTATATTCATTATAGTTAAATACACTCTACCCAACAATATCACAGTACTATGGAAACATTTCCTCTTAATCATCTTGTTGTGTTGCAGTTCTTCTTATTTCCCTGCTGGCTAAGAAAATTGCATGACAAATTCCTCCTTATGCAAGACAGTGTAACATTCCCTAAGCCGATGTGCTACTTTGTGACATCTCCTCTGCGGAATGACAAATCCTTCTTATAACGTACTGGACCTCATGGACTGTCTGGGACGGTAAGCAGTAGATTTACAGGGGTGCGTGACAGGTCCTCTTCGTGACTTACCTGCGCGGTGGCAGCTTATTCAACCTCCGCACTTTCTCGACCTGTAATATTACCTGCCCTCACCTGCAGTACAGCCGCTGGTACGTTACTCGGCACGCTGTGAATTCTGGACTTCGTAAACACGTAGAACTAAGGGTTTGGAGAAATTCCGGTGCCACTAAATAATGCAACGCGCCTCTCATAAAAGCAATTATATTGGCCTCAAAAGCCTCCGACACAGTTCATTACAAACTAGTAGCAAAATCTTAGTTTTCACGCCAGAATCCAGCCAGATAGCGGTCAGACGGATATGCCCCTCTAAGTGGGTTTAAGACCACTGTCGGATACCGATTGCAATTGTGTCTCAATCAGGCTAATCCCAACTGTGATGGTATCATTGTAAATCACTCAGCTGCTACGCGGGTCTTTTAGTGCACAAGGCCAGGATCTTGTCCTACCGGATGCCACGGAACTCAGTCTTTACGTGCACTTGATACCCCACATAAAAATAAGCATGATCATAACCAATTGGCCATAATGATCATGATCAGAAAACAAAAACAGAATTTGCAACAGCAGGAGCAAGCAGAGTAGCTGACTTACCGTGTTCAATGACTGTCGTGTTGTTGCATGCACTAAGCTTTGCTCAGTTAGCTATTGGCGTCTATATCTCAGTAATTGTCACATGTTAAGATAAACATTCCTTCGCAATCAACATAACTTCACCACCTACGCGAATGTTACTCTGTCACGGTCTTAAGCACATTAAGCCACCAAGCAAAGCTTAGTTGGTAATCTTGCGGGAGCGCAACCGCCGGCCACCCGTACTGCTCCCCGGTCTAACCGCTAGTCCTCAACAATGGCGAGCTGTGCGCTCCTTCTCCCCCACTAAACCACTTGTGACGTCAGCCACCATCTCTGCCCTTAAAACCGACACATTTTATACTTTCCCTGTTGCTTTCTGCGCAAATACACTTTTGATTTTCACACTTCTGCAAATTTTACTCTGGCCCTCTATTGTAATTTAAAGTTCTTACCAACGAACTAATTTTTTACCCTTCAGCAGCGTCTGGTCGGACCAGTCCACCTTCTCCATCCGCAAGGGCTGGCCGCCTGTGGATGCTGCGTCGTGTTTCATAGCTAACCCTGGCTTTTCTGTGTCCTTCCGCCTTCACATTCTTGCAAGTCACCGTGCTGGCCTACATCGCCCGACTCGGCTCTTACCGTAACCCTTCGGCACGCTACCTCTGCTCTGGCTGTTCATCTATCTGCCATCCCATTGCATTCTAATTGGCGCTCGCTTGATTAAAAGGGCTCCAGTTTCTAATTACTGTCTTTAGTTGCCTATCACACCAACTGTGAACTAACAAACCTACAGATTTGAGGCCTCGGCATCATTCATGCCACCCTTTACTCTTCTTTTTCTGTTTGTCTGTATTAGTTACTGTATCTTATATGACACCCCTTTATTCACGACCTTCATACTGTCATATTACATTTGTATATCTACCAGAACCGCGCTTTCCGCTACTCTCCTGTGCTCTTCAATTTTTGATTCACTTTAATATACTTAATATATGTACAAGACTATGCTAATGTATATCTGGCACTCATGGCTGCTCAGTCCATTGGACACATATTACAGGACTCTCCTTTCACAACTTACAACTATGTCATAGCGTCCTGCTCCCGCGAATACTAATCCAGAAAAACTTAACGCAATGCTTCCTTAATAGTCAGTGCTTTCTATGGACCCTGATCATTATTCCTCATCTCTGCTCTCTACTTTCAATTCGTCTCACATTCCAGCAGTTCCTCGCCTATAGAAATAGACTTCATCCTTCTTCTTCCTAAAAATTAAACCCTATATTTAACATTAAATACCCCTTCACAGCAAGTAATTCTGTTACTTTGCGTTTCCACAACTACTTTTCTCCACTCAGACTAGCCCCTCTCCTTTTACACCCCTGTGAAGAATAGACAAATGATTAGTAGAAGAGACTGACGCACAGATAGGAAGAATTGCTTCAGACTGCTGAGGTACGCACAGTGGCAAACAGTGAAGTCTCTCCAAGACAGAGACTCCCTATGCTAAATTATCACTCTCTCCACTCACGTGCCTCTTCAATTTTGATACATTCTTTAGTCCAAAAACTCGTTTGGAACCAGGATAGACGAGTCGATAGGCATTGATATGTGGTGAACTCTCCACTAAAAATGGGCAGAAATTTCTTTATCTCGTGGGACAACATTTTCGATCGCTCTTTGTTCTTGACCAGTATCAAATCCCCTGGTTTAAACGCAGTTTCCTGAGCCCTACTTCATGTCTTCTTTCTTTCAGCTGCCCATCGACGCATTCTTTGTGTGGCCAACTTTTGTATTTCATCTTCAGTTAGAACTCTTCTCACCGGAAAACCTACTTCACCTCCAATAACATTCGTAGGTTTATGCCCAAACATTAATTCACGTGGCGAAAAACCTGTTGCTTATCTCTTCAAAATAGACAATAAAGTTTGCCCACGTTGTGTTTCTCCTGTGACAATAAGTCCTACATAACCGATTCAACTCCTTCATGACCCGCACATTGGGATTCCCTTGAGGGACATATGGCGAAATTCTGACATGTCCCAATCCATGTAGCTCCAACATTTTTGTAAACTTGTCGACTGTAAACTGAGGACCATTGCCTGACAATAAAGCAGCTGGCTTCCCCACCTGCACAAAATAATCTTTCTCCAGTCTTTCAGTCAATTTCCTGGTATTCGCCTTCCTGATTGGGTACGACTTTACGTGTTTCACAGACACATCTAACACTAAAAAAATGTAGGTACAACCACCCCTGGATACTGGTAGAGATCTAAATAGGTCCACTGCAATTAATTCTCGAGGTCCTTCTACTTGCACATTCTGTCGCAAATCTTGAATGAGAACCACAACTGACCTCACCTTTTGACATTGACCACAAGCTTGGACTCATCTCTACACCCGTCGCCACATGTTCTCAAATATTAGCACTGCCTGTAACTTTGCAATGCCCTCTCGTGCCCCATAATGTCCATAACCTTCGTGCACTAGGTCTATTAATTCATCTACATATTGCTGCGGAAAACAGAGTTTTCACTCCTCCTGATCCTCTGTCCTCCTCATAAACAACACCCCTTGGTGAATTTTATAAAATATTTTCACTTTGCGATGTTGCTTTGATCCTAAAATTTGCTTAACATATCTTAAATGTTCGTCCTGATTCTACTGTCTTCTTATATCCTGACATACTCGCCTAATTACAGCTCATGCCTCGATCCCCTCATCATCAACATCCGCAAACCGTCCAAGTTTCCCTTTTTCTCAAGCTCCGTTCCTCCTACAGACATTCTGGATAATGCATCTGCAATAATGTTATCCCGTCATTTAATGTATCTAATGTCCATATCAAACTGCTGTAGATACATTGCCCAACGCCCCAGTCTAGTATTATGCAAACGACATCTCTTCATAAAGCTTAACGACCGATGGTCAGTAAGCACTATTGTGTGATGACCCAACAAATAACCTTCAAACTTCTGAAACCCCTACAATAAAGCCAGGGCCTCCTGTTCTGCAACACAGTAGTTCCTTCCAGCTGCCCGAAGAGTAGTGCTAGCGAATGCGATGGTTTGATGGCGAGGTTCTCCCTCCATTTCCCCCTCCTGAAATAATTCTATCCCAACGCATCGGAAGTCATGTAGAACGGTCTACTGAAATTTGGATGATACAGAATTTTGCTACTTAATAGTTGCGTCTTCGGTTCCTGAAAAAATTTTCGGTTCCTGAAAAGTTACCTCACATTCCTCTGACCACTCCTAGGATACAATCTTTTTCAATAACTGATTCAGTGTTGGGTTATTAAATGCTTGTGTGACACAAAACGCTGATAGTACCCTAACAGTCCATACATGTCCCTCAAATCTTTCTTATTCTTTGGCCGAGCAAACTTCTCAATGGCCCTAAGTTTTCCACTCTGTGGTTGTATTCTTGTTTGATCAATGATATGACCCAGAAATTTAATCTTTTCCTTCAGCCAGTCTGTCTTACTAAACTTAAGTTTCATACCCCCTTTTTGCATGGCCACGAGTACTTTTTCCAATAATGCTCAATGCTGCTCCCACGTCTCTGTGACTATTAGTATATCGTCGACATACACAGTAAGCTGGTCCATTAGCTCAGGTCCCAACACCTGGCACACGGCTATTACAAAGATACACACAGAAATGTTAGGACCAAATGGTAAGACGCAAAACTGATAACAGATTCCTTTATACCGGAATGCTGAATATTTCCTAATTCTTGTGCTAACCTTATATTCCACTATCCACAGGTCACATCCATTCTGGAAAAGTTCGTCTATCGATATGGGCCTATCGGTCTCTCGTTCCACAACTGCATTCAATCTCCTCCCATCCAAGACAAGTCGCATACCTCCATCCTTCTTGGGTACTACAAACAACAAATTGATATATTCACTACTTGCTCTTTCAATTACCCACCATGACAACATGTGGTCTATCTCTTCTTGTACTGTTTTTCTTTGGGCAAACGGTATAACATAAGTCTTGGGGGCATAGACATCATGTGCCTTAGTAGTTAAATTGCACTAGAAATTCTGTACCTCACCTGGATGCATCAGAAAATCTTCCACAACTCCGTTTCGAAATTTCACTCAGTTCCCTTTTCTGTGGTTCAGACAAACTCCCCAACTCTGACACCCTCTCTCCTATTTTGTCTTGAATCGTCCCCACCACAACCTTACCCTGACTCAAGCTATGTATCGTTACTAATTTCACCTCTGCTTAAACGCCTCCCTCTTCTGCGTACTGTGCCTCCTTAGGACTATTAGATACCTCCTTTCTCCAAACAAAGGGGACCACTAGTTTTATACCTCCCACTTGGAAACGCATGCAGGAAGTCCACGCCCACTAATAACTCTACATTTAACACAGGAATGAGAAGAAAGGAATGTTCTACCACTACTCCCCCTAACTGCTCTGCCATCAGTATTTCCTGTCAAATAGCCTTTGACAACTTTTCAGTTGCACCAAATATTTTCACTGGGGACATTGGTCACTCTGCCATATCTTCTTTTGCTGGCAAAATCGCAAAGATTTCTTCCAAAATTCCGGAAATTTCCGTTCCGCTGTCTACCAACACATGACTTACCATTCCTCCAACCTGCACCTCGACCATAGGCCGACTATCTGCAACCATGGGAATTGCTTCCTCCTCTGCTAACAAATCGGCAATTATGTCTCGTCGGCCAAATTCTGGAACAACTCTAACAAAATGGTTCAAATGGCTCTGAGCACTATGGGACTTAACATCTGAGGTCATTAGTCCCCTAGAACTTAGAACTACTTAAACCTAACTAACCTAAGGACATCACACACATCCATGCCCGAGGCAGGATTCGAACCTGCAACCGTAGCGGTCTCCACGGTTCCGGATTGAAGCGCCTAGAACCGCTCAGCCACACCAGCCAGGGAACTACATTTCTGGACTGAAATTAACCTACCTTCCAACCTGAAGAACCTTCAAGCAACCTGTCGTGAAGCGACAGTTCGCACATACACTCACCTGCCCATTCAGCGCTAGATTGGAGGAGCTCAACTTCTCCGTCTTTGAACCTTAAGGGTTGTACATGTTGCTTATCTCGATCAAGCATGAACTCAAAAACGACGTCGCTCTCTCGCTCTTCACTGCTGGCACCTTCCTCTGCTGGTTCCGCTACTGCAGATTCCAGATTTACTCTTGGATGCCATCGTTCCCACACTCTTTGACTAAACGAGATGTTACTATTTTTATTGACCTCAGGTCTGGGTGCCGTTTCTTGAAACAATCGAACTATTCCGTAAGTTCTCCCGCCTCCTGCACTTGCGCGATGTTTCCATTATTTCCGGCGTGCACATGGCGCTGCCACTTGCCTGTCAGGTGTCAGCTGTTCTAATTTCTTGTGTGTGGGACCCCCTACTACCGTTCTTCCCCCACTCTCCTATATGCGCTGCGCGCGCATCCGCTGTCACCTGTGTCCCGCCAGCACCAGCTGACTCTCCCCCCTCCAGTGCACCTTGCCGAACGTCAAGGCCATCTCTTACTGCCTCCTTGCGCTTTATTTTCTCCCCCCACTGTCTCGGATGTGAACACCTGTTTCGATATGGGCCCTTCATGTGTGCTAAACACCTCTGCACTGTCTAATTCCCTTGTTATACTACCCATTTTAACAACCTCCTCAGAATCACCCTTGGCTTTCCGTGCTATGCTACTTTTATCCTGCTCAGCGATTCTCTTTTCTAAAGTTAAAACACTGTTCGACAGTTGGTATGGAATTCGGCTTCTCCGACGTACTGCCTCTTTGTTGCGCGCCCCGCGTTGTTCTGCTAGCACCGTCCTCTTTGTGCGGCGCTTCTGCACCGCCTCCCTCCTCCCGTGTACTGCTGTCCGCTCGTCTGCTGCTTCCACTGCGCGCTAACGCCGTTCCTCTTTGTGCGGCCGTTCGTCGCGCACAGCAAAGCTTGCCCGATTACCGCGCTCGCTTACGCCACGCTCGCCGGATTCAAAGCCACTACGCAGCCCTTTGCAACCGGTACTGTCTCCACGTACTAAGCACGCACTGCTGCGACTGATTGAGGCGTTCTGACCCGAGACATGGACGGTACCACCGGGCTACGGACACACTGCTGCCTGTACGCCACTCTCATCATGGTATTTGTCGCTCAGCCTCATAACGCATCGTGAAAGATAGTAAAAGTTGTCACTTATGTGAAGAATAGCATTTCATTAGGCAAAAAATTAAATGTTCTGTCTCAGTGTCTTAGTTTACATGAGGAATATATAGCACGAGTCATTCAAATGGAAAGTGAATATCAAGTGAATTTAGCGAGTCAATTCAGTACCATACGCGGAAGTGATTGCACTGTCACAGTGTTGCCTAATGTTTGTGACAATGTTGCCAATTCTCAGCTGTGCTAGGAACAGCTCTGTAGCGGTATGCGAGGAGAATCACGTGCTCGTGTCATAGGAGGATATGGAGAGGAGGCGCGGGGTTTGGTTAATATGCAGCGTTTTCTCCTACCAGTTGTGTCAAACATTCAGGTGTATAATCTTCCATCATGAGCACAGTTTCCTACAAAATATATACGAATAAAATACTTACCTTGTTACTTTGTGACAAAAGATTATTTCAGTACAATAAAAAGTCTTTGGAAATCACTTATGCCCACCTGTCACAAAAGTAAGATAACAAACACTTTGCACCTCGATAACGTTTGCACCTATGTACAGTCTTGTGACGTTTAAATAAATCGTCTTAACGGCACTAAATCGTGGTTTGTGAATCATTTACCGGCCGTACTCTGCCGCATTTCACTGGTTGGAAGGCAAAAAGCTTACTGACAAATTTCACAGAAGGAAAAGGGGGACGAAATGTCTCCCACTGAAATATCATGTTGTTTTTATTTAAATGATTACAAAATCAGGTAAAACGAACAGTCAGGTTGTCAGTGTAAGCACATTACTGTTGTCAGTATGATGTTGCACTGCCCAGGGCCTGTAATGATAAAGGGCCCGTTTAGGTCAGGCATATTGTATACAGAAGTGGAAGAGAGAGCACCACTAAATTCTAATCCGTATGCATTGCATACACACAGAAAGTACTGTTACAGTGTACTTATGGAGCCCAATGAGTGAATTGCGTATTTTCCGGTGAGAAAGAGCACTGGCAAATAGTCTTCGCTACATTAGGTTACTTAATCTCGTGTCACTCTGAGTTAGAATTTATGGTCAGCGACTAAGTGTAAGGTCAATGAGTCGGATGCGAGTTTTGCAACTGTGAAATACTTTCCTACATTATAGAAGCGAATATTAAAGTTGAACTAATATTGCGAAAACTTTGTGCTTGGATAGCTTACAATGAAAATCTTTCTGTTTATTGCAAAGGAAAACAATTGATTTTCTAAAACATTGTCTGTCATACACAACTTGAAACAGGTCATGTCGACCAAATCATATGGACGAACTGACAGCGACGTATGTCGGAAGGCAGTAAGATGTCTTGCCTTTTGGTATGGCAGTACTCGATAGCCATTTCTAGGCGCAAGTAAATGAAGAAAGGCAGCGCATTTTTGTTATCAAGTAACGTCTTCATCAATTACTTTAGTTTTAATGTAATCTACGAGTAAGGGATTCTCTAGACAGGGAAAGAACATGTTCTTGCGGAAACTACTTCTATAGTGACCAAAAGGCATCAAATGATCTTCAAGTACAGTGTTCCAGCAGCGGTGTGAAGAAAATGATAGTAATAATGACGGTAATAATCGAATTATCCGGAAACTTCATACTTCCCAGTGGATTTTCTCGAAATAAGAAATTTGCTGAATTTCTGAAAATTTAAAAATAGCTTCACATCGAGCCTATGATGCCTAGAACAGTCTTTACATACTGCTGACGTTAGAATAGCACAATCTCCGCTTCAGAAGCTTGCTTCTACTTAACCATTTAATAGACTCGCGTTTTTTCCACCGTGACTAATTTTGTAAGCTAAGCACATCATCTGTTACAGCACACTCGCCGGCCGCGGTGGCCGTGCGGTTCTAGGCGCTGCAGTCCTGAACCGCGGGACTGCTACGGTCGCAGGTTCGAATCCTGCCTCGGGCATGGATGTGTGTGATGTCCTTAGGTTAGTTAGGTTTAAGTAGTTCTAAGTTCTGGGGGACTGATGACCTAAGATGTTAAGTCCCATAGTGCTCAGAGCCATTTGAACCATTTGAACAGCACACTCCTGGGGCTGTAATATGTGGCCACAATGGTCTGGCACAACGAACTATCACAGGTGCATTGCGTGGGTTCAGGCATTTACTTTTAAGAGGCACGAACAGATTTACTTTACCCATGGTAACATCAAGAGAAAGACGTTATAATCCAGAATCCGCATTAAACATCACATTCCTTCATTACCAACTCGGCAGAGCCGGTTTACGTTGGGAAATGACATAGCGGAAGTAATGGTAAACAGAAATACAGTCGTCAGTAAACTTACATTAGAAAATTTTATTTTATTTGATGAACCGATAGCCATTTAAAGTAATAGGGCTCTTACTTTACTTGTACTTGATTGAGCTAGAGACCTTGAAAATTTTTTTGCTGCACTGTGATTCGAATTCGTATCTCCTCTTTCGAGGATCTGAATCTCTCGGAACAGTATAGTTCAATCATTTCGTTCCCTTTCTCAAGACTGCAATCTTCTCTAGGTCTCCTCCAAAGGTAAGTATGTGGGTCCGAATCCTGATCCAGTACAAAAATATTCAGAATTTCATTTCAAGCCCTATCACGTGCACACCGGCCTGTTAGTGAAAATTAACGTACATTTTTAACGTCTGTGCGTGTGTTGCCAACAATCGCAATAGGTGTCGTTATTTCTGGTCAAACACGCCCACATCTTACTATTGGTGAGTAAGCAACTGATACTTAAGCTATATTCGTGGATGAACGGTAGGTGTGCAGTTCGATTGTCGCTTAGGCACAAAAGTTTGTACCCTTATATTTGATTCAGACATCTAGCAGCTGGTAAGAAAAACCGATAGAAACATTTGATTTTACTTAGTTAACAATCAGATTACGTGTTGGGTTCGTATCTCCGTCACAGAACTTCGCATCATGCACTTCATCTTTAAATGCATGCACACTTTAGAATAGAGGTATATCAGACATCTTTCGTGGTTAGTTAACAGGGACGAAAGGTTCTTGATAGAAGTCCCGGTTTATTTAAAAAACTGTCGTCTTTTATTTTCAAGTTTAGATTTGGTTACTGGTATTGGCAAAAACTTCGGTAATTCATGACTCTTCATGGCTAGTCATCAATATGATATGATTAGATTAGATTACATTAGATTAATTCTTGTTTCATGGATCATGAATACGATATTTCGTAATGATGTGGATCGTTTCATTTTAATGAAAGATTTCTTTACATACCATGATTCAATTTCTTTACAATTTTTTACTTACTCTCTCTCTCTCTCTCTCTCATTCTTTTCTATTTTTATCTCTCTCTCTCTCTCTCTCTCTCCCTCTCTCTCTCTCTCTCTCTCTCTGTCACACACACACACACACACATACACACATTCTTTTTTTATTTGTTTGTTGTGCTCGACTATCGGCGAGGCACGGAAACGTCTGTGAATGAATTTCTTAGTTTTGAGTACACTTACGGAAGAAATATGAAAGCAACTATGAGAGTTACTGATTTATGATGCTTAGTTTGCAGTCAGTTCTGAGTATTATTAGTAACTACGCTCCAGTCCCTAAACCTAGTTACAGAAACGTGAATCAGACGGATTACGTATTCCAGGCCGTAGCAGCCGCGTCTTTGAGATGCCATCTATGGTCAGTTCCCAGCCCGCTGTAGGATCACATCGGTTCATCTTCTTCCTGCTGATAATGTAACTGAGATTTGGCAAGAAGGCAAGGTATGTTTGGCAACTCTGTGATCGACGAGTTACTTCCTGGTGTGCAAGGAATGAAGCCTCAAAGTTCACTTGATTTTACCTGTCATTTCCATTGTATAATCTGAGTTGTTATCGCTTGAGGTGTAACAAAAGATTGTAACTTTACGGTTTTCAGCCCAGGAAAGTCGTTGCACGCGGAAATCGCAACTAATCTCGTCTTTTAAATAGCGGTTTACGAGTTCTAGCCACTATTGGTCTCGTAAGAGGAAGCTAAGACACATACTTCTTCGCCAGCTCTGTGGTAACGTGCTGACCTGTGAAAAAGCGTCTGTTACGGTTCGCAGTTCCAGTCTCACTGAGTGTAGCGTGTTTATCCCTTCTGTGAAAGAGCTACAAACAGTCAGATCAAACATCGCTAAGGAAATCTCAAGAAAATACTTTCGGCTCATAGTGCAATGGTGAAAAACTTACAATGCTGCATACCAGGTAACGCCTCTTTCCGCTGCTGACAAGCAAATTTTGGGTTTCTAGGAATACATAACTTTATTTATGAAATGCCACATTTGCATCCCTTTTGAGTATGACACAACATACCAATTAAACACAGACCCAATCAAAATCTAAGTGAGTAGTATTTTACCAATTCGTGACGATAGCGGCACGCTTGTGTACAGATACTCAGTTTTATTAAAACAGACTTTCGTCGTAAGGTTATCATGGGTAGTTTTATTTCATTTCTTATAATACAGTTCACAATTTTCGTAAGCTTTCCTTTAATGTTGTTAAAACAATAGTAAACATGAGAGAGGAATTAATCGTCAACGATATATGCAGATTCTCTGATGTTATCAATAACAGTCTGAAAATGCACATGCTGTTTATTGATTACATGCATGTAGGAAACTTGTTCTGAGTTAAAGCTGTCAAACAAGGTTTGAAGAAGAACAAAATGCCACTACCAGACGACAGCTAGTGTAGAAAATACTTTTCCGACGTATTTTGGCACGATGCGCTCTTCCCATACATAATACAAAAGTTTCGAGATGTTTCTGCTGCCTGGTTGTTTATTAAACCTGAAAAGAACAAAATGTTACAGAAGTTAGCCCTTTTCCCACATGCGACTATTTTGGGTTGAAAAGTGAAGAGAATTATGTTACAAGTTCCATTACGTTGATAACGTAAGCAGACAGTAGAATTGCGTTTTAAAAAATGTAGCAATGAATTTACTCGAAATCGCGACATCTTTTCTATGGGTCACGACACTTACCATTACGCTACCAGCTGACACATAGGTACAACAGCTCCAGAACTCAAAAACAATTCCTCCAGAACTTCTGCATTCCACAGCGCTGTGACATAATGCATGTGGCTGGGTCTAGAATTCTGAGACACAAACAGTTACACCTTTTCTTTTGCACTGCACGATGTTTCCGACAGATAGCGTAATAGAGTAGCTCAAGTGGAAAGGAACACTTCCTATTTAAATTTCTGCATCCTATACTGTTGGCAGTTCTGTGTAGGTGGCAGTTACGTGATTTTATTTCGGTGATTTCAAAATAAAGTTGAATGTATGCACTGGGTAGCCGAGGCAGATAGTTCATGGTGATTCGGTCAACCAAGTAAATGAATTTACTGAACACGCTGCAAATTGATACAGGGAGCCTGTGTGTCAGAATTCTCCGTCACTGTGGGAAAACGGATTTATGATAGAAAAATGAGCCACTGAGAAGAGGATTTGGTTGTCTGTTGGGCTGATGATAGGTTCATATATCTATGGTCTGGGTTCGATTCCAACTTCAGTCAGTGATTTTAGATAGGGAGAGACAGATTCCATTCTCTTCTGGCTACACCAAGTGAAGAAGATATAATGGCATTGTGGTCTGAAATTCAAATTAAAAATGATATTCCTTCTCTACCAAGTAGACGTTAGGTTGAGCCACAATAAAGTCTGGAGTGGCGACATGTAGAAACTCTATCACCAGTAACCTTTCTTATACTAGTTATTTATTTCTAGTGACGAAACAAAGGCTATGTAGGCTCACAGGACACTTATTCCATCTTTTATCTGAGCTTCTGTATGTCGATAAAATTGGTTCTGAACTGGGAATGCAACTCAGACCGCCCTTAACGCGGAATTTGATCCCTTCGTGACAATACAGCTCGGCTACAATTTGTTGTTTGTTCAAAACTCCAGATTCCTCAACATCTCCACATATTGCGCATGAATGGGTTCGAATCCTGGCCCGGCACTAAAGATTTCATTATGTATTATCAAGCTCTACCATGAGAACACCTATCTGCTGGTGGATAATAATTTCGATTTTTAATGTATTTTCATTAGTTGTCAACACTAAGGATATTTGACGTTTTTGACTCCCAGTGAGACACAGAACTATTTGCGAGATCACTGTAAGTTCTAGATGTTGTTCCGAGCTGCTGGTGGAGAAAAATTCGGTAGCTGACGTCTCTTTGTGTGTAGTCAACAACGATATGTGTGGGGCTCTATTCCCAGTCAGCACTGAACTCTTCGTCATATTATTTCTAGTCCAAACATGCTCACATGTCGCTGCTGGTGCAACAAACCCATATTTAACGTTCGTTTTCTCTAGAATAAAACAGCGATAGGTGCTGGGTTGGAGTCCTGGGAAGGAAAAAATTAATGTTTCGTCTCGTCATTTCAGTTAAAACATCTAGCTACTGCCGAGAAAATGCGATATGTCACAGTTGATTGTGCTTCGATATCTATCATATTAGGTTCTGGGTTCGAATCCCAGTCCAACAAAAAGCTTTACCTCCCGGCATTTCAAGTAAGTTCCTCGTTAAGAAGCAATATTTAACATCTCTCGTAGTTCGTTAACAGGGACAATAGGTGCTGGGTAGGAATGCGCGTCCGTTAAAAATGTTTGCGTTATGTAATTTAAAGCTGATATTTGCTAACTGATACTGTTTAAAATCGAGGTATATCACTCTGTGTATGCCTAATCAGGAATGATTGTTATTTTCCGTCAGTCACGAAATCGTTGCTTAGTCTGCATGATCTGGGATTGAATCCATATGCAGAACGAGACTGTTCGTCGTGTCATTTGAAGATGATACAAATTCTCAACTAGCTGTTCGTGAATAACTTAAATTTTTAATGTCATTTTGTGTTAAATAATAAGCACGGTATGTTACTTTGAAAAGGAAATCATGAATACGACGAACTTACTACGTGCTTTTCCTATCTGACGTAATAATGAGAGTGGTAGCATTTCAGGTATGTCATTCATTGTAATAAATGTGAGCTTACAAGCCTTAAGGACAGACTTATCTGTGGTAAGGTGTTCCCTGATATTTGTAGTATCTTAGTATTACTTTACGTCTTGAGTTATTGCGATACAGAGTAGTGTTTTCTAGTGGTGACTTGTTGGAACCATTTTCAATAGTCAAACGACTGTACCAAGGAGCGATTAGAGGACCTGCTAGACAGTTGCGTTATGTGGGTTGCATGCGAATCAGGAGAAATGCAATTCAGGTCTTTCGGATACTTTTGAGAACGACTGTACGTAAGGATGCTGTCTGATCACCTGAATCACTTCACATCCATTGTGCATTCCGGCGGACTTGGCAATTCCAGCAGGACAATGCGAAACCCCACACCCCCAGAATTGCTACAGAGTGGCTCCAGAAACACTCTTCTGAGTGTAAGCCCTCTCGCTGGCCACAAAATTCCACAGACATGAACATTATTGAGCATATCTGGGAAGCCTTGCAACGTGCTGTTCAGAAGAGTTCTCCACACCCTCGTACACTTCCTGATTTAGTGACAGCCCTGCAGGATTCATGATGTGTCAATTAACTCCAGCACTACGACAGACATTAGTGGAGTACATGCAACGTCATGGTGCGACACTTGTGCGTCCTCGCAGGGGCCTTACACGATGTTAGGCAGAAGTACCAGTTTCTTTAGCTCTTCAGTGTATGATTTAGTACATAGGCTTATTTCGGCTTCTTTGCCTTCATAAGTACATCTGCAAACAATCGCTTTTGTTTATAATATACGTAACATTTATGTTGTAAATACTTTTTACATTGGACTTTGTACTCGCTTCCTGACGTTGCAGACTGACAATGACGTTGAAAGTTATAAAACACCAGAAAACGTTGCTCACACGAAAAGTGGCTTGCAGTGGGAATTTAATGATCGTTATGTCAGGAAATTATATAGACGCGCCGGCCGCCGTGGCCGAGCGGTTCTTGGCGCCTTAGTCCGGAACCCCGCTGCTGCTACGGACGCAGATTCGAATCCTGCCTCGGGCATGGATGTGTGTGATGTCCTTTGGCTAGTTAGGTTTAAGTAGTTCTAAGTCTAGGGGACTGATGACCTCAGATGTTAAGTCCCATAGTTCTTAGAGCCATTTTAATCATATATAGACGCACCTGTATCTTTATCCTCAAAATTTTTTGTGGTGCCTGAATTTGATCACCGAGACCTAGGGAGCCTATGACCCTCTAGCCGAATTATCTACATGTGTTCAACTCTTTCGATGAGTTTTCGTTTATCATTTTCCCAGTTTTTAAGCCAAATTTTCGGTCTCACTTGCTGAGCCAACTTGCAGAACACATCCAACAATAGACTGGCAGACAATGAAAGTGAAGCGCTCAGAGTACGTGGTTGGATGTCAATGTAACTTCGTACACGTCCACCACCGGCGTGTAAGCAAATTATTAGAGGTGCGCTTCTCTGTTGGTTGGGTGGTTGATTTGTGGAAGTATACCAAATAGCGAGGTCATCGGTCCCATCGGATGATGGAAGGATGGGGAAGAAAGTCGGCCGTGCCCTTTCAGAAAAATCATCCAAACATTTGCATGGAGAGATTTAGAGAAATCATGTAAAACCTATATCAGGATATCCGGGCGCGGGATTGTACCGTCGTTCTCCCGAATGCGAGTCTAGTGTGCTAAGAACTGCGCCACTTCACTCGGTGCAGTTCTCTATGATGGGTACAGCAGCCTCCAGAGTGAATTAGTTTGTTCATATTTAGTGTTGTTACCAAGCCTGGTAAGGCATGTAAGAGGCGTGAGGAGCGTCGGATGTTGAGAGATTTCTGTGAAGGCGACGGAGATTCCGCCTACTTGTGTGATACAGCGTTAACAGCAACTGGCAGAGCTGAAAAGGGGCCTGATTAGTGGATTCCATTTGGCCTACTGATCGAGTCGTGTAACATCCAGATTTGTGGAGGGTTTGGACGTGACAGTGTTCCCACGTCTGACTTTATTGGATCGTGTGGGCAGGCATCTTTGTCGTCCGGTCGACCATGTGTGACGACCCCAAAGGAGGATCACCGTACTGTGCACTAGGCACATTTTAACCCCTTAACATCTGCTACTACCATCCGAGAACAAGTAACGGGGTCCCTGCAACATCCTGTGACACTCCGCACCTTCGTCAGAGACTGTCCGCAGTCTTAGGAGAGAATTACCGTCTGACGCATAGGATCTCCTTAACACCACGACGAAAACGCTTTTGGTGTGTTGTTGTGATTGGGAAGCATGGATAGCTGAAGAATGGCCTCGTCTTATGATCAGGGACGTCCCATTCTTTCAATATTTTGCAGCGGCACAGCCGTGTTATTCCTGATCTCATGGTAAGGGAACCATTGGGTATGACTTCACAACTAGTAATGAATGAGAGAGCTCTATTGGCACAACGGTATGTCACGGACATCCTGAGGGTTGATGGGCTCCCTCTCACGCTACAGTATCGTGCCATTTTCAACAGAACAATGCTCATCCACATCTGGCTCGTGTCTCTATGGACTGTGTGCGGGATGTTGAGGTATTCCCGTGGCCAGCAAGAGTCCCAGATGTGTCTCCCATAAAACATGTGTGGAACGAGCTCTGACGTCAACTGCCAGCCGCGGTGGCAGTTCTAGGCGCCTCAGCCCGGAACTAAGCGGCTGCTACGGTCACAGGTTCGAATCCTGCCTCGGCATTGGATGTGTGTGATGTCCTTAGGTTAGTTAGGTTTAAGTAGTTCCAAGTCTAGGGGACTAATGACCTCAGACGTTAAGTCCCATAGTGCTTAGAGCCATTTGAACCATTTTTTGACGTCAACTCCGTCCGAATGCCAGTATTCAGGATATTCTGGAAGCAGTTAAAACAGTTGTGAGGCAACTTGCCTCAGAAGAGCATTCAACGGTTTACGACGACCTTCGCAACTGAATCAGTGGATACATCCAGGCCAAAGGACATGCAAATTCGTGGTGATATGTTGGCTCATACTGCCAAGTTCTAGCAAATTTATCGAGATTTTGTAATTACTGAAATAGCATCGCATACCTTCTCAACGCGTGGAGTTTCATCTTGTTTCCTCCATTCCTTCTGGTGTGCTTCAGCTTTTTTTGTCAGCAGTGTATACCAGAAAATCCTCATCAGCAAAGTCAACAAAAGCTTATGATTGGTTTTTTGCACGATATTTTCAGCCAACTTTGCTATGAGCACTGTGCATTACATAACGTTATCAGAATAACGGAAGGAACTATTATTGCTTGAAGACAGCGGTTTATCCGTAATTCGATGTCGTATCTAATGAATCTATTGAATTGTTAAGCGTTTTTTACTTGTATATAACTAAAGCAGTTTCTCGCTTCTCAACGTCCATTGTTTAACAGTCTTCCAAATCCTCCTTTTTGAACTTTCCTGATTCCATAGATTCCTTGACATCTGAAACGTGGTACTTACAGGTATTATGGAAAACGTGGAAGGAAGGACCTACCAATATAACTTTCTTTTCACCCAACCTGTTTATTTAACAATATATAAGCAACCAACTTCTTAACTTCAGTCGGCAACCAAGGTGCGAATGGATCCCAACCGGTCAATTCTGGCAGTTGACTAAAGCCCTGGTGACAGTTGGCTGTTAATATTTTCAAGGTGAAACTGATTGTCAGTTATTATGAGTGCTCTGAAGGAACATCTTAAAACATCACTTGTGAAAACTTATTGCAAGAGAACTCACTCGACGAAACCACAATACACAAATAATGACCGGGTCTTTCAAATACGGAAACGAACAGCTTAATACAACAGGTTGTTCACATTATAACTAATGGTTGAGAAATGCAATTAGAATGAAGGAATTGAACCGGTTGACAGTTATATCTAACCACTAGGTCTCTCTTTTGTTTAACATTAGTATAATTGTTCCGGCTGTATATACGACCAAGAGCTGATTAATGAGAACATTAATGACCGCGTGCAAACCAGAAAGGAAAGACCATATAATGGCGGGAAAAATTTTCAAACGACCACTAGTGTCTTAGTACAATACTACTGCCTATACCCACGACCAAAGAGCGGACCGAGTAAAACTCTGAGGGTCGGGTACAAAGCACAAAATAATGAGGACAGCAGGCAGATAATGAAACAAGTCACCACGAGCATTTCAGAATGTTACTCCCCTTTATCAGCAAGCAGTTCCATGTGTTCACGGTGCGTCGCAGCGGTTACTGAGTGGTGCCGATGAAAGCCAAGTAGAAGAGAGCAGCCAGTCCACGAGAGGTCGTCCGACACGAATGCTGCCAACCAACCGATGCGATGTCGGCCTGTTCCTTGTAGTCGACGCTGACCCCGGTGAAGTACTCCGGTACTTTCGCTCTGCGCAGCCCTCCTTGTGCAGCTCGTGGCTTCGGCCTCTCGGACCTCGTGACCACCTCCTGTCGCGACGCTACCGACAATCCCCAAACTTCGTGGCTCTCTCTCAGGCCAGCGAACCCAGTATATACTGGTACATCGGCAAGCAATGACCTTCTAAGAACACAACTCACAAATACCATCTCTTACTCATACATATTGGCAATGGGGCGGCGAGAGGGATAGTCGATACTACACCTGGGCCAGTGACACCAGTCACAAGAGTCTACTAACTCAATGGCGCCACGGCTCAATATCCGTCACCCATCTTCTAGGCGGTCGACCTCTTTTCCTTTTCCTTTTACCCTGGGGCTTCACGTTCGCAGTTTCTTTGTCCTTCTACTAACATCCATTCATTCTGTAAGTAGGCTGTTTAGGTTTTTTTATTGGTAACGCCACCTCTGTATGAAAATCACTGGCTGTGCTGTGTGCAGTCTGTGGCTGCTTTGCATTGTTGTAATACTCGCCATTGTAGTGTTAGGCAGCTGGCTGTGAACAGCGCGTAGCGTTGGGCAGTTGGAGGTGAGCCGCCAGCAGTGGTGGATGTGGGGAGAGAGATGGCGGAGTTTTGAAATTTGTCATGAACTGCTATATTTATATACGATGATATCAAGGTAAATACATTGTTTGTTCTCTATTAATATCTTTCATTTGCTAACTATCCCTATCAGTAGTTAGTGCCTTCCATAGTTTGAATCTTTTATTTAGCTGGCAGTAGTGGCGCTTGCTGTATTGCAGTAGGGGGAGTAACCAAGATTTTTGTGAGGTAAGTGATTTGTGAAAAGTACAGGTTAATGTTAGTCAGGGCCATTCTTTTGTAGGGAATTCTGAAAGTCAGATTGCGTTGCGCTAACAAAATATTGTGTGTCAGTTTAAGCACAGTCATGTAAAATTGTTTAAAAGGGGACATTTCATATGTCGACCCTTAGCCGAGGATACCTCACTGGAATCTTCTGATTTTTTCTTGTAGTTTGTGTAATTAGTGTAGCTTTTGTTTATTGCTAGCGCGTAATCATAGAGAGAATTTCCTTTGTAGTTGTAGTTTTTCATTGTTGTACAGTAAAACAGTTGTGGCATGCATGTAGATTTGCACCAAGTATTTCGCAGCTCCGCTTGCAATTAACTAGATATTATTTTCAGTGCTATGTTAATGTGTTCTCTTATTTTTGATCTTCAAATTGTGTTTTTCTGTGTTGTCGTGTGAAATACTGTGACAATAATGGCGTGTGAAAAACGTAATACTAGGCTCCAAAGTAAACTGAGAAATGACAGTGAAAATGAAAGCAGTGTGTTAGCGCCACCGAGTAATGAATTAACAGATGTTCAAAGTAGTAATTTGGTAATTGTGCATAGGGAAATGGAGCGGGCGGCAAACAATGGCGTGGACAGTGAAACAATTAGTGAAGAGGGAAGCATTATCGATCGATCGGTCGGCAACAGCTCGCCTCAGGAATCCGAAATGACAGGACACAATTTTGCAAATACTGTAGATTCAGGTTTTGCGTCCTCACCGTTTTCTCAAATGAGTCAAGACACATTTTCCGCTTGTCAAAATGTGAATGTTGCCGGTGCAAATTCACTGCCGAAAAGCACTGAGGAACGTGTTTCAGACACCAGTGCATTGTTATTACAGTTAATGCAACAAATGGGACAAAGGCTACAAAAGTTAGACACAACGCTTGAACAAAATCAGAAACAAATGGAACAAATTCAGAGTCAAACACAGCAAAAGCTTCAAAAGTTAGACACAGTGGAACAAAATCTTAAAAAGTTAGACACAATGGAACAACACCAGAGACAAACACAGCAACAGTTAGACGCAATGGGACAAAATCTTCAAAAGTTAGACACCACACTTGAACAAACACGTGGAGATTTAACTAGTGAGTTACATAACATTGAATCGAAATGTCAAAAAGTCTGTAATGACGTAAAAACACAAATTTGTGAGCATTTTCAACCCATTTTTTCGCGGCATGAAAATGCATTACAGAATCACGAAGCAGCCATAAAAGAACTGCAAACTATTGCTCATGAAAATCATGACACCTTGCAAGCGAAATTTGACTCAGTTGCATCTACCGATTCGGTTATGCAACTTGCAAAAACTCAAGAAAACTTAAAGGACACAGTAGATACTCCGAAAATTGGTTCAGAAAGACACATGGAGGAAATTAGTTCAATATCAGAGAAAGTAGTTGAACTTTCGGATCAGCTAAACAATTTATCTACGAAGGTAGATGATAATCTGAATGACACAAAACCGGTAGTCTTTAATGACACAGAAGAGAGCGAACAAATTAGGAAACTGAAACAAAATCTGAATCAAATTAATACGCAACACCAAAGAGAAATCCGGGAAGTACAAGATCAGCTGACACAGGTAATACAAGAATTACGTATTTCAGAGGACACTCGCGCTCCAACACGGGAAGAGGGACTTAGAAATACGGAAAAGCCGCAAAATAATAACACAGGGCATTTCGGAAGTTATGAAAGAAATTGGCAATGTGCACCGAATTTTGAGATGGAACGGCCGACACGACCTAACAATGACCGATATGCGACTCGCCGACATGATGATTTTGACTATAAGCTGTTCATTACTACACGTAAATTCAAAACATTTAAGAATTCTGGCAACGACATGCATCCACAAGCATGGCTCCATCAATTCTCTCATTGTTTTCCTCCCAACTGGTCGTTAGAACACAGATTAGAATTTATGTGTGGCTACTTAGAGAATGAACCAGCTGTAAGAATGCGATCGGTCATTCACGATTGCCACAGTGAAGGAGAATTTTACCATGCCTTCCTCTCAGCATATTGGTCTCAAGTCACACAAGACCGAGTAAAACATGGCATCATAATGATGAAACATTTCGAACAATCTGAATGCTACAGTCTTGTAAAATATTTTGAAGACATGTTGCACAAGAATCAGTACCTGTCAAACCCATACAGCCCCTCAGAACTCATCCGCATTTGCTTAATCAAATTACCTGAATATTTACGACATAATATTTTAGCAGGACGTTGCAAAGAAGACATTGAGGCTTTTCAGGGACTGTTACAAGAACTGGAAATTGACACTGACAATCGGGGAACGCGGAAACAGGAGCACAACAATTACAGGTCACATCTGTCACAATTCCGCGATGAAAGAAATAATAACTGGACACGACAAGGCTATTCTCACAACACATATCGTGACCAAAACAGACACCACCCGTATGACAACCGATGGCAGAGTAGTAATAACTACAGGGAAAGATCACCTCTCCGCGGTAATGACTATCACAGAGACAATCAGAGAAACAGACAATATGGGAAGCAAAATAAATATTATCAAGGGAGACAGAATAACTTTAGACGCAACGGACCAGCGCGCAGTTACGATTCAGGGAGAAATTCTCCACCACTTAACCGACAAGGAAGAAACTACGGAACCTACCGACATGACGACAGACGATATATTCGTAACGACAGACCTGAAATGTATCAGAACTGGCGGGATTTAAACAGAGCTGGGCCCTCTCGGCAAGGCGAATTTGTAGAAGTTAGGTCTCCAAACCCCAATAACGACGCGCGCCAACAAAGAGACAGACAATGACCCGCACAGCAGGCAGCCGCGTGCGCCAGCTGGCTCAGGGAAAAATAACATAGACGCTAACCTTGAGAAAAATTCCAGTATTCTTTACCGACATATACCACTTGAGAATTGCGTTAAAGTTGGAGCTCTGCATAGTAGTAAGAGTAAAGGTTTGCACCACATTTCACATTTAAAACCGTTTATTGATAGATAATCTGCTTTTTAACTTAGTCTTTGCCATAAAATTTTTCACTTCACGTTTCTAGTATGCTTTGTCAGACTTAGAATCTGTTAATATGCAACAATGTTTGAAGTTAAATATCCAGTCAAGAACCAAGAGAACTTATTTCAACAAAAATTACGAATGCATTGTTATTGTGAATAGGCGACACAGTGTTGTTGTATTTGTACATTCTTGCTTGTTAGTTCCACTATCACGTAACGACTATAAGGATCACATACTTAGAACATATACCGGCAACGCTAATGAGATTTTCATGCAACATTTTGGTTTACTTAAAAAAAAAACATTCTGGATTTAAAGTACTTTCTGTGAGACACCAGAGGACACAGTGGTTACTTTATGTGACAGCTACACGATGTTATCACGACGCTACTAATGAGTGACAATTTACAATGTTGCTTTTGCAGTGTATCTGTTTTATATCTGCACAATTTTTCTGAATTCTTCTGGAAAGTAAAACATGTTTTAGTATTTAACTTTTGTGGTATAGCTACAATGAGACAGCCTTTTCCGTGGCACAACAATACGTCACAACACAGTACTTTCTTCATCACAACAATAAGCGTAATAACTAAGATATCTATACGCAAAGCATTTTACTTTTGTTTATCATGAGGTAAGTACATTGACTTCTGCAGAACTTAGCTTTCGGAGGACGATAACTACGAGACTTCCACAGAGACTATCTTACAACATGACGCACAGTTTAGCGCTACAGGACACATATTTGAGTGATTAATTTTGTACTTAAAACATTTATTTTTAAAGATTTTTAAATTGCAAAGAAAGTTTTCCATGATATATTTCATTCCATTGCTGTAATCTGTAACACCTGAGGGTATAATTACATTAATCCTCAGGGGGGTACACGCTTACTTTGTGTACCATGTGTGTGGCAACCACAAGGAACCCTAGCTAATATGGTATTTGCTTACACAACTTTACACATCGCTACCATATTTCTCTAACACATAAATTACACAGCTATCTGATCATTTAACTAAGAGATAAACATTTTTTTATATACATCAGTGACACATGTTTACGCAATTACACAGTTGGATAACTTCACACTTACGAAATTGTATTTTGTCTGTACTTTGTGAACTGTTCATATTTTTTCGGAACCATTGTGATACTATGAGAGCTTTGAATGATGTATTTGGTATGGGATCATGATTTTTAAAGTACGTTTGAGGTAGATGACACTATTGAAATGAGCAGAGAATTTTTCTTAGGTTTTGAAATTATTGGAGGAAGCTACGACGATTTTGAGAGTTGACTGAGGTGTTATGATGTTATTTTTACGACGACGATGTGTATTATGCTGTTGAGGTATGTTTATGTTCAATGAGATGATGCTATATGAGGAATCTGATTATGCTACGTATGTTACGATGAAATATTGAAGTGTCGACGAATATGTATATGTATAATAAGGTAAGGAGTAATGAATAGTGTTTAGGGACTGTGGTTTGTGAAAAAGGATGTTGGAAACCGAGAAATCGTACTTTAAGGTTATGAAATGTGTGTAAATGGGTGAATGTATCACAATGCCGACGAAAATTTTTTGGACACTGTTATATCAATAGGATTTTGTTTCTACACATTTGTAACCAAATTCTCAACCTGTGAATTTTTTTTTATATAAGACTGCCACTGTAGCGGAAACTGCTGTCGTAAATATTTCCATAAGAAAGTTAAGTGACCACCTGCACGTAATGCATCACGGGCACCCAGCTGTGTCAGATGCCTGGAGAAAAAGCCATTATTGCGAGCCCCTTTCAGCGGCACAGGTAGAAAAAAAAAGGGGAGGCCATTATCCTCGCTATTGACGTTCCTTTGTAGAGAGCATCGCAAAAACGACACGGTCGAACCTGAAAACATATTATTACATTGTGGATCTCTTAATTTATGATATTTACTGAAATGCCTAATGAAATGACGAGAAATATTTTTACATCTGCACACCTGACTATGACAAGTGTCTTTCTCGAAAATTGAGAGAGTTTTTGCTGCCTTATGAAATGCCATATGGCTTGCTTTATGTATATATTTGCTCATTTCGTTTAATATCTAGTTTCTAGCTGCACTGCAGCATTGGTTAAAATAAAATTTTATAGATGTACTAATATAAATATTTTCTGTCTACAGATCGAGTAAATAATAATTTTTTTTAAAAAAAAATGAGGGAGCACAAAAAAGACATTTACCTTCACAGGAACTGCAATCATAGTTTTCTTTTCAAGTACTTGGTAATTTCTTTTGTAGAATAAATCGTGATGTATCACTCTAGTGTTAAGATGTGACATAGGTATTAGACATGGCCATTTTTAGTGTAATATTTTTTTCTGCTTGAGGTCTAGGTTTAAAGTTTATTTGCTGCTGCTGTTTGCCAGGCGTAGTGCTACTGAATTTAACTTTGTATTACTCTGTTAAGCTAGTTTTACTACTGATTTATTTTTCTTGCTGCTGCACATTGACTCATATTAGTTGTAACGTTGCATTGTTTGGTAATTTAGATTTACTGTAGCTTGCTTTGCAATTTTCCATTTTTTTGTCATTGCTGTTTGTGTTAATATGTTATGTGCTGCTGCATTGCCTCCTCCCTTAGTTTAATATCTGAGCTCAGTAGATTTAAGTTAGCTTAAGACGGGGTAGACTATATAAGAACCTAACTATGGAGAATAGGGAAAGAATGCTTTGAAGGTTATATGAAAACGATTTGGGCCTAAATGAGTATTGTACAATGAGCCATATTTATTTTGAAAGAAATATAGTTAGAATACAGAAAAGAGGTACAGATAGGACTTTTTGGGAATAATGATGAACGAAGGGAGATCTCCAAGAACAAAAAAGGTTTTGTTCGCAAAATACTGCAGTACCAAAAGCTACACTGTAAACGAACCCTGTCCTTTCCATTGTGTTATCCCCCTATGTGTTTGTGTACCCTTGTGTATTTGTTTTGGGAATAATGATGAACGAAGGGAGATCTCCAACAACAAAAAAGGTTTTGTTCGCAAAATACTGCAGTACCAAAAGCTACACTGAAAACGAACCCTGTCCTTTCCATTGTGTTATCCCCCTATGTGTTTGTGTACCCTTGTGTATTTGTTTTCTTCCTGTCTCTGTGTACTTTTTTCTCTTCTAATACTAAGTTACATTCACTATGATGAGGAATACTGTTATCCTCAAATACAATTGGCATTAATAATATGTTATTTACTTTGTAAAGATGTTTAGACATTATTAATTCTGTTCTGTGAAAGTTATTCTGATCTTTTATGTATGTACTCATGTCATAATTCCTGTAACACTGATGTATATGTTTATTTCTATTCTTTTGTAAAGCCCCTATTCCTACAAATGTTATCTGTATTATTATGTTTTTAATGATGTATTTTGTACCGTTGTTATTGTATTCTTATGCTATAAAATTGTAATTGATACCAGTTCATCAAATTAAGTAACTTGTAAGTTACATTTCATTGCACACGTTTCTGTTGGTCATAGTATATGGACAATATGTGAGAAGTAGGGACTGTTAGTGTTTGCACATGTGTTAATAATTCAGCAAGGGACTAGATAACAGCATTGCTGGTTCTAAGGACAATTCCAAAAACTTTGTGAGTGCACAAGTGGTGGATTATGAACTTGCTATATTGTCCGCAAGACTCTTCGATGGTGATTGTGCACCTGCACATTTGCAACCGATGGCTGCTGGCCGTCTCTACAAGGACTACAGTGGGTCTGCGTCTTTGCTGACTCACCAGTACCATTATTTCTACAAGGACTGCAGTGGGTCTGCACCTCTGGTGGGCCACCAATACCGTAATCTCTACCAGGACTACAGTGGGTCTGCTCTGTGATGACCTACCTACCAATACTCTTCAAAATTTCGACTGACTCTGCTGTGGGTTTGCTCTGTTGTGGCCCATTACCTGTCTGCATGTCGAGTCAGCACTGTCTTTCCGTTGGAAGGACAACACTACTTCTTCAAGACTGCATGGAAATCCACTACGTCTGTGTGCATTGTCTTTTACTGCTCAGACTTTGAGAAAAACACGGCAATTTTAGTGTGATCAACGATCAGGACTGTCTTTATGGACTGTGAGAAAATTTTAGCTTTTGACCAACATTGTATCAATAAGTGTGTGCATTTGATTTCTTTGTTATTGTAATTGTGAAAAAAATTTTAACAAATTTGTATTGGCCAGTGCCCAAAAAAATTTTGTAAAATTTTTTTGTGGGGAGCATGGGGGCTATGTAAGTAGGCTGTTTAGGTTTTTTTATTGGTAACGCCACCTCTGTATGAAAATCACTGGCTGTGCTGTGTGCAGTCTGTGGCTGCTTTGCATTGTTGTAATACTCGCCATTGTAGTGTTAGGCAGCTGGCTGTGAACAGCGCGTAGCGTTGGGCAGTTGGAGGTGAGCCGCCAGCAGTGGTGGATGTGTGGAGAGAGATGGCGGAGTTTTGAAATTTGTCATGAACTGCTATATTTATATATGATGATATCAAGGTAAATACATTGTTTGTTCTCTATTAATATCTTTCATTTGCTAACTATCCCTATCAGTAGTTAGTGCCTTCCATAGTTTGAATCTTTTATTTAGCTGGCAGTAGTGGCGCTGGCTGTATTGCAGTAGGGGGAGTAACCAAGATTTTTGTGAGGTAAGTGATTTGTGAAAAGTACAGGTTAATGTTAGTCAGGGCCATTCTTTTGAAGGGAATTCTGAAAGTCAGATTGCGTTGCGCTAACAAAATATTGTGTGTCAGTTTAAGCACAGTCATGTAAAATTGTTTAAAAGGGGACATTTCAATTCTGAATGGCCATACCATAGTGACTTCTTCCTCTCTAAATCTTCCATTACATTCCTTCCCATTTCCGTCACTTACCATACGTTCTTCATAAAGGTGTATTATACGCTAACTTTTGGACAACACGAAGCTGCAAAAAGCAACAGAATAACGTAAGCAGTCTTTGGCCGGAAACTTCTCTTTAAAAACGGTAATCGACATCGGACTGCGTACAGTTAGTTGAAGACGAGAATTCTCCATTAATCGCTATACACTACTGGCCATTAAAATTGCTACACCGCGAAGATGACGTGCTACAGACGAGAAATTTAACCGACAGGAAGAAGATGCTGTGATATGCAAATGATTAGCTTTTCAGAGCATTCACACGAGGTTGGCACCGGTGGCGACACCTGCAACGTCCTGACATGAGGAAAGTTTCCAACCGATTTCTCATACACAAACAGCAATTGACCGGCATTGCTGGTGAAACGTTGTTGTGATGCCTCGTGTAGGGAGGAGAAATGCGTACCATCACGTTTCCTACTTTGATAAAGGTCGGATTGTAGCCTATCGCAATTGCGGTTTATCGTATCGCGGCATTGCTGCTCGCGTTGGTCGACATCCAATGACTGTTAGCAGAATATGGAATCGGTGGATTCAGGAGGGTAATAGAGAACGCCGTGCTGGATACCAACGGCCTCGTATCACTAGCAGTCGATATGACAGGCATCTTATCTGCATGGCTGTAACGTCTCGTGGTGCCACGTCTCGATCCCTGAGTCAAATGATGGGGAAATTTGCAAGACAACAACCATCTGCACGAACAGTTCGACGGCGTTTGCAGCAGCATGGACTATCAGCTTGGAGACCATAGCTGCGGTTACCCTTGCCGCTGCATCACAGACAGGAGCGCCTGCGACGGTGTACTCAACGGCGAACCTGGGTGCACGAATGGCAAAACGTCATTTTTTCGGATGATTTCAGGTTCTGTTTACAGCATCATGATGGTTTCATCCGTGTTTGGCGCCATCGTGGTGAACGCAAATTAGAAGCGTGTATTCGTCATCGCCATACTGGCGTATCACCCGGTGTGATGGTATGGGGTGGCATTGGATACACGTCTCGGTCACCTCTGTTCGCATTGACGGCACTTTGAACAGTGGACGTTACATTTGAGATGTGTTACGACCCGCGGCTCTACCCTTCATTCGATCCCTGCGAAACCCTACACTTCAGCAGGATAATGCACGACTGCATGTTGCAGGTCCTGTACGGGCCTTTCTGGATACAGAAAATGTTAGACTGCTGCCCTCGCCAGCACATTCTCCAGACCTCTCACCTATTGAAAACGTCTGTTCAATGGTGGCCAAGCAACTGGTTCGCCACAATACGCTAGTCACTACTCTTGATGAACTGTGGTATCGTGTTGAAGCTGCATGGTCAGCTGTACCTGTACACGCCATCCAAGCTCTGTTTGACTCAATGTCCAGGCGTATCAAAGCCGTTATTACGGCCAGAGGTGGTTGTTCTGGGTACTGATTTCTCGGGATCTATGCACTCAAATCGCGTGAAAATATAATCACATGTCAGTTCTAGTATAATATATTTGTCCAATCCATACCCGTTTATCATCTGCATTTCTTCTTGGTGTAGCAATTTTAATGGCCAGTAGTGTATTTAACAAACTATCTATGCTGATGAAAGGCGAAAAAAAAGTTTAAGCAGTTTTTGTATGAAGGTACTTTTGCGTATAGTGAAACATAAGCCTTTTAAGCAGCCATTTTATCATGTAACAAAACGCACAAACGTCTCAGCCATGATTGCTTTCTAGTTCTGGTGCGCAGCTGTTCTTTGGAGCACGAAATTGTGTTGAAGAAGTTTGGTTGAGAAAAATATACGATTGCTGCATCTCAGAGATCTGCAGCTTAGTGTTTGGGATACTTCGTAGTGTATTATCACCAAACATAAAAATAGAAACATTTTCTTTAATATGACCAATCTAGTCTCATCTAATGTAACTAATATTGAGATACGTAAAAACTTTGGATACAAACATACATTACCGGAGTAGTTAGGTCACATGTTTTGCCACGGAAGAACAGAGCTGGGAGGTCATTTAGGCGTACTCTTCATTACAAAAACCAGACAATTAGAAGAGTGTTAATAAAAATGGTTCAAATGGCTCTAAGCACTATGCGACTTAATATATGAGGTCATCAGTTCCCTAGAACTTAGAGCTACTTAAATCTAAGTGTCTAAGTAACCTAAGGACATCACACATCCATGCCCGAGGCAGGATTCGAACCTGCGACCGTAGCAGCAGCGCGGTTCCGGAATTGAGCGCCTAGAACCGCTCGACCACAGCGGCCGGCCCACTTTTTGATGGGCAATTACAAAAAACATTACTAAGGTCTGCAGAAACTGATAAATGACCGCAAATCGCTCCACAGGATAATAACAAGAGTTTTTAATGCGTAAGTGTGATAGTAAATCTAGCACGGTTCTTCTGAAGAAAACATTGTGTATCTACGGGGTGGTCAGAAACAGTATGAAAACCTTAAAATCGTGTTCCAGGGTAGGCTGTGTTGGGAAGTAATTGGCAAGAAAAAAATTCGATACGTTGCGCCATTTCCAGTTTAGTTAGCAGTAATATGAATACGTTGTGACTGTTCTTTCCGACACGTTTGAAGGAGGAGTCACCACGCGTTCGTATAACTGATTCGCCTCGATGGGCAATGAATCAGTCACAATTTCGTTCGACCTCCTGCGCTAATCTTAAAGTAGCGAGCACGGAGGACATGGCCGGAGACTGCGGATAGATGGCAGTAGGTGGCAATGTGGGTCGCCCGAGATGCGTGCCGAGGCTGTCCGTGCAATTCCGATCAACAATGTGTGTGGGTGCCGCAATGATTAACACAATTATTTTCAAATGCTCTGCTCCCAGATCCCAGTCCATTATTTAAGTACGACCTGGCTGGACAGTACTAATGTCAACGTTGGCTTCAATCGTCTCGTTCAAGCACAATGGCCGGGTTTTCTCTGTGTACACACCGATGGCTCCAAAATTCCGCAAGAAGAGTGTACAGGATGCACTTTTTTCTGCCCTCAGATCCAGATCCGCAAAACCTTCAAACTGCCTAAGAGCACTTCTATTTTTACGGCGGAGACAGTGGCAGTTTTGGAAGCACTTAAGTTTGTCTCTAGCACTTCCTTCCCCAAGATATTGATAGTATCTGACTCGCAAACCGTTCTTAAAAACATTCAGTACAGTCGATGGAACAAAACAACCAACAGTTATATCATGGATGTGATATCTGAATATATTCGCAACACACGCACGGGCCGGACGATCCATTTGTTGTGGGTACCTTCCCACTCTGGTATCCTCTATGATGATGAAGTTGATGCATTAGCCAAACAAGCGGCAACCTTAGGCACCGTCCTGGATCTGCACCTTTCTTATACAGACTACTTACGTGAAGTCAACGATCACACAAGACAACAATGGCAGGAAATGTGGAACGTTTCTCAACAGACAAAAGGCGGTCATTACACAGTGCTACAACCTCGGATTTCTTCACAGCCGTGGTTCATGAGGACACATCTGGACCGCTCCACGATTTCTACCATCATAAGACTCCGCTTCAATCATGCCTCTTTCCCACAACATCTACATCGGATCAACGTTTACAGTTCACGAGCATGTGAGTGTGATCCTGAGTCGGAAGCTGATGTCAACCACATCTTATTTATGTGCCCCAAATTTGACCGTGAACGGTTGGTCTTTCTGAAGACATTGCTGAGTATGGGCTACCAGCTTCCTCAATCAGCTTCTTCTCTTTTGTGTACTAAAGACGTTCGTCTATATAAAGTGATAGTTAACTTCAACAAGAGTACTGGTTACAATCTGTAGGTTTTAATGGTGTACATAAATTATAAATATGCCTTGCTGATGGAGATATTTCAGAAATGGTGTGAATTGTAAGCCAAGACACTTTTAATTATTTTCCAATTCATTTCAATTCAATTTCTAAAACATTATGTACAAAACTGTAACAGTTAAGCCTTTTATTCTTGTAAATATGTATTTCTGTATTTGTTTATTCAATTAGATGTACATTGTCACTATGTGTTGCCGATGGCTAAATTAAGGCCAAATAAAAAAAAATTGTGTAGTAAGCAGGAGATCCGCACAACTGGCTAATAAGGGCGAGTCCCCGGGTCAATCAGGTCATCGCGTGCGGCGAAAATTCAAGTAGTTGCACGCGCTAGAATGTGGAAATGCAGAGACATCTATGGGTCCGTAAGTTCCCACTTGTTGAAACGCTCATTTCCATTTAAAATGTACCTTTTTTCGGAAGTGACAAATTTAACCTCGCTGATCGAAAGCTAAGTTTGTTCGATTTGAGGAAAGCAAATAAAGAACACGTTTGGCGACACTGTCTCTGGCACGCTGTTTGAATCTGCATTGCCCAGCGACCTGGATAGGCTAACCTCAATGCCAATTAAATCGGAAACGATGCAGCATATCGAATATATTTCTTATCAGTTATTTCTCAGTACGACTTCCTCTGCAACATCTTTACAAACTTTTCAGACTGTTTCCGACCACCCTGTATATTATGAGGCGGCTATCCCGGAACCCGGAACCCAAAAAGGCTTGCAGGTTGCCTACCTAACGGTTTCCAGGGGAAACAAAAATATGATTTTCAATACTTCGCGTAGTTATTGACCGAATTTAAAAATTTAACATACTGTCATAATCAACTCATTAAGGGGTATAATCTTATGTTAAACGTTTAACAGTGCAAAGGAAATATTACAGTCAGAAACTATGTTTTTTCTTGAGACTATATCCGGCCGCTGTGGCCGAGCGGTTCTAGGTGCTTCAGTCAGGAACTGCGCTACTGCTACGGTCGCAGGTTCGAATCATGCTTCGGGCATGGATGTGTGGGGTGCCCTTAGGTTAGTTAGGTTTAAGTAGTTCTAAGTCTAGGGGACTGATGACCTCACATGTTAAGTACCATAGTGCTTAGAGCTATTTTAACCATCTTGAGACTACATTCATCTAGTATTTAAGAATTAGAGCATTTAGCTAGCTCCAACAAACTGTACACATCATTTCAAATCTTTAAGTAACTTTTTTCGCAAACAGCTGCCACAAAACACTGAAAGGAAAAAAAAAACTTGTATCGCTTAGACTTTTTAATTTTTTATTTTCTTACTACCGACTCCATTCGTAACACAGTTGGCAGACCGTATCTAGCAACAGCGCTATACATACATCTGCAAAATTACGTGAATATACGACACATAGCTCAGCAGATATAACGTCATAAACACTCAAATGCATGAAAAACTTTCTTTTGCTTAAAATGGAGCGCAAATTATGCAGGTTATACTCATCCAGTGTTTCCTGATGATAGCACTTTAATCTTAATTTCGAACTTACGCTTAACAACAAATATTTTACACATTAACTCATTTTATACATGGGGGTTCAGTTCTTTAATGAATCTGGTTTTTAGTAATGCTACTAGAAGTGACAGTGGTCATAAGTTAGCGGAATTTATGAGAACTTAAGAAAATTTCACAAACCAAGATCGTCAAAGAAAAACATTTTTTGATAATCGGTTTCAACACAGCTTTGCTGTCGTCAAAGTATCTTATGCTGATGACAATATAGCTCTATCGAAACCGGTCACCCAAAAAAGTGCATTTTTGTTGAGCTTGATTTGTGAAGTTTACTCCAGTTATCGTGGTAAATCGCCCCTAGACTGACAATGTCAAGAATACAATCGCAGAAATTCCTTCTGAGGACAAAAGATTGGTTCTCAATATATTGCAGAGGAAGAAAACAAACGCGAAAAATTGTAAAAATTCTAGCAGATGGCTCTAAATGCAAATATCCGCAGAGAAATTGCGTACTTTTACTAACAACACATTGCGTTTGTGTACCAGGTGTACTACAGTCTGGTTTTCAGGTCATCAAGCAGCCAGTTAAAAACTGAATACCACGTGGTCGTCATGTACCGAGCGAGTTGTTGTAGTTGTTAAGATACTGGACGCGCCTTCGGGAGTATGGTGCGTGAATCCCCCATTTCATTATCTTAATTTTATCTTTCGGTGGTTTTCCTAAACTGCAGTAGGTAAATTGCGGGATGGTTTCTTTTAAATGGCAAAATCCGACTTCCTTTTTCGTCCATCCATAATCTGAGCTTGTGCTTCTAATGTAATTGTCCTATTTGAATAACTTTACAGCTATTGTATGTTGTTACTGTAATAATGAATATTCATAACATTCAGTCCAGGAAACGCAAGTATTTCGTGAAAAACTATTCGGTCACTAACGTTTATTGTGAAAGTGGAGGAGGTAATTGAAAATGTTGACATTATATATTGTTAAAGGGAGGGTACGTTTCACACGAAATTGGTTCTCATGAAATTATTTGAATAACGAGGAAATATGGTGTGTTTTTACACTGAATACCAATTTTTGGAGTGATTTGTAACACGGACTCTTGAACTTGGACATTTCTAGTTATTTAAATAGAAAATATCCAGTATTTCGTTATGTTAGTTCATAACACTGGTTGAAGTCAAAAAAATGTTGGACAGATGCAATTACGTAAGATCTTGTAACCGTAATTAAAAAGTGAATTACATATTATAACACTAAAATGATCTAATGTTAAATATGTGTGATATTCCAAAAACCATTCTGTATAAGAAGCTCAACTGGAGTAGTCAGAACCAAAACCTGTGCATAAGAGTCAGTCTGTTGGTATCACCCAACCAATATATACAAAACAATCCGCAGTTTTTTTTTGCAGTTCAGTCCGCAAGTAAAATATATTTCCTGTATTCAGACCACTAAAAATGTGTTTTTAAGGATAAACGGTCTAACTTAACCTCTGTAAGTACTTGCAGGCGTAGTAAAACAGAAGAAAAGAAGACACTGCACATTAAATTTCAACCAGACTGAAACGACATTCTCATGCACTAAATTTAAGGTTATGTGAATGATAAGCACAGATTTACTTCACATATCTAAATTTTTGGTTCAATCTGTGCTTGTCATCCTCACATAAACTTAAATTTAGTGCACGAGAATGTAGTTTCAGTGTGAGTACTGATAATAAACAAAACTCAAACTTTTGAGGCAAATAAGAAGTGGGACCTGCTTCTCTAATGATCCTATTTGCGCTCTTCGTGCACTGTCAAGGGCTTTAGAATATGTAATCCTCGACCAGCTAACGAACTACCTAACCACAAACGGCCTACTGGACGAATACCAGTCAGGTTTCCGTAAACATCGCAGCACACTTGGCACCTCGATAAAGGTAACGGATGACCTGAAGATTAGCACGGATGTACAAGAGGAGACTATCACCTGCTTCTTACACTTCAGCAAAGCCTTTGATACTACCGTCTTCTACAGTTTACTTGCCGAACTTAGCAGCCTAAATTTCTCGCCAAGTGCAGTGCAATGGTTCCACTCATACCTGACGTCTCGTCAGCAACGAGTCCTGTCCGACACCGTAAAGTCACAATGGAGGAGACTAGTAACAGGCGTCCCCCAGGATTCAGTACTGGGCCATATACTCATTTCATTGTATGTCAATGATGTGTCATCAGTTTTGTCCTACTGCAAGTATCACATGTATGCTGAAGACCTATTGTTATGGTCAAATGCAAAACCAGTAACCCTGACGACCGCAACTGAGACTCTCAGTACAGACCTGTGTGGACTATCATAATGGGCACAGGATGTGGGGTTAAAGTCCAACACATGCAAAACCCAAGCAGTACTGGTCTGTCATTCTAGACTCATAAAGCCGAAATAACTTTAACCCTAAATGGGACAAATATCAACTTCCCTCCTTCAGCAAAGAGTTTAGGAGTAACAATAGATGAAATCTAGATTGAACTGAGGACGTACCTCCAAAGTGCAAGAAAGCATCAGCATTTCTCCATTCCCTTCAAAAATATGAAATTCTCTTTCCTCTAGACCAGAAAAAGAAACTTTTACAATCACTTATACTTCCAGTTATTGATTACAGCGATGTTATCCTGAAAGGTTTTTCTCATGAAATATAACGGTGCCTGGAAGTGGTTATGAATTCCTCTGTTCATTATATCTGTGATGTTCGACTGTTTGCTGGTATTTCACCATCATATGCACAGCTGTCCTGGCTGCATGCAATCAGACACAGAGATTTTCAAGACTTTACAGTTTTATCAGCTTACACTGACGTCTCCCCCACATTTTCCTCAACTTTAATGTTCTTGGCTGAACAACATGGCAGAAACATCCGTTCCCATCAGATCAACATCCTTTATGTCTCACTCCGTCTTTGAAGTACTTTCTCGAAGTTCTTCTTAGTAGCAGGAACCAGAATCTGGAATAACCCCCCACATCAGATTAGAGAACTGAATAATACCTCCAGTTTCAGAAGACAGTTTGTAATGATCCAGCTACACATGGCTAAAAAAATTAATACCTAACCTGCTATGTGATCTGGTTCAGTTATGAATCAAGCCATATGTAGTGATCGTGACTCAGCTCTGCCACTTAATTCCCGCCAAACTACCAACAAGTTTGACCATTTTGCCTAACATTTATCGCTACATAGAAAGTTAAGTACGGTACAACTGCATGCGTATATGGTTATAATGATGTGGCAATAGGGCATTTACTTATAAGTGAACTCACAGTGTTCAGTTTGACACTTGTTACTATGTTTACTCACGTCTGCATACATTGCACCAATCGGGTGTAAGCAGCTCTGCTGTCATTGGCTGTTGCATCCACCTGAATGGTGGATGACACAGTTTGAACAAATACAGTGCCTAAATAATGGCACATTAAATTCACTCAGAGAAATTCGGCACACGCATTTTTCACACTCACCAAAAGGTACTTAAAATAGCAGGCAGTGGCAGCAGCTCTAAAATTATGAATGAAAGAAACAGGCATAGGACTGGAAACATCTGCACAAATGGAGGTCAACAATGTCTACATTAATAACAAAATTTCGCTAATATGACATTGGCCCGCCCGGTTAGCCGTGAGGTCTAACGCCCTGCTTTCTGGGCGGGAAGGCTTGCCGGCCCCCGGCACGAATCCGCCTGGCGGATTAGTGTCGAGGTGCGGTGTGCCGGCCAGTCTGTGGATGGTTTTTAAGGCGGTTTTCCATCTGCCTCGGCGAATGCGGGCTGGTTCCCCTTATTCCGCCTCGGTTACACTATGTCGGCGGTTGCTGCCCAAACACTTTCTCCACGTACGCGTACACTATAATTACTATCCACGCAAACATTGTGGTTACACGCGTCAGGTGTGAGACGTTCCCGTGGGAGGGTCCACTAGGGGCCGAACCGCACAGTAACCCTGGGTTCGGTGTGGGGCGGCGGTGGGGTGAGTGGACTGCTGTATCCTGTTATAGGGTTGTGAGCCACTTGTAGGGAAGCAGCCTACTCACGCTATAGTAAATTCACATCAGTTTCAATTGTGTGCCAGTCAGTCTGCTGTAACTAGCTCTGACGTCATAAATGTTGCGCAATACCTTAAAAATCAAGCAAATGAACTAAAACTTTCCTAGTATGTCAGAAGTAATGCTAATGTAATGTTTGTTAAATATCAGTTTGATAACTTCAGCCATTTCCGAAATTTGGACGTTTTTCTATAAAAATAATTGGCGCAACAGCAAAGAGCTAGAGACTTCAAAATTTATATTTAGATTCAGCTTTCATAATGATTTAATAAAAACTGTACTTTGGATTTCACAGATTAAGATTTTAGTGTAAATTCATGATTTTCTGGTTTTCATCTCAAAACTGAAGGAAGCAAGATAGATTAAGTAGGCTAAGAATTAAGGCTAGGATGTTTAGATTTAAATAGGTTGGAGGTCCGCTATGACAATGAATATGTGAGAAGTTTCTTTTGAATATCTATAAAATTCTAGCAATAGCGGATCTCAAAAGGGACAGTTCAGAGCTCATCTGCTGCGTGCAGTGCAATTAAATTAATTCTCTCGCCCACAATACTTAAGTTAGCCACGTCAAAATTTTATTATCAATACTTACCTGCGTGCTGAATGCACAGTTAAATTAAGAGCTTATTCGGCCATCAGCAAGAGAAACTATAATTTATTATGTGACTTGAAGTGGTGCGTTACTAGCACAGCGGCTAGTCGGGACAGCCGGTTTGATCAAGCGTTCCGTCAGCCGTCCGCGCCGCGGCTTTATATATAAGAGCACTGCGCGAGGAAGGAAGGCCCCAGTTCTCTCCAGACGCTGAATGACACGCCATCTGTGTCGGGAGTCGCGCCGCATCGGTATCACCGCGAAGAACAGCCTCGGGTGCCGTATTAAGTTACTAGAGATGCGCGTAACCATGAAATCGTTTCAAGTGACTTTCATTATCTAGTCTCAGTGTGCGTATTGTCGTATTTTTCACGTGCCGTCGCGGGACAGACATTCTACTACTTATTTAGCGTGGCGTTTGATGAGATATTTCATCAAATTATGGCGAGCATTCATTTCAATATTTAATTCGGACATTTATAGTTGCATCAGCGCAATAGACTCTGAACTGTTCTGTTAGTTAGGTTGTAGGGATACTCGTGTGTGTATTTGTGATTTGGAGAATATACCCAAATATTTTGGAATATTGTTTTTGATTAGAAATCCCGGACAATCTCCTAGTTCCTCAGAGCTATAAGCTGCAGCTATAATAATATTTCTCAAAGTGGGCACTAGGAACTCTATTTACAGGCTTCAGGTTTTGTCAAATCGCTTTCTGGGAGTCAAGAACGTTAAATAGAGAGCCAGTGTTGAGAACGGCGAAAGACAGCATTAATAACATTCTAAAGCTAGAAATTGACTCGACAAACAAACATTTTGTACTGCAATTATATTTTCCCTTATCACTCGCCGCCCCACATATGGTGCATCGGCCGGGAAATAAACTAAGTGAAAGTGATTTTTAACTATTCGAATTCGCGAGTGGAATGCGACACGCAGCTGAATAATAGAACAGTGAAAGTGTTACGTGTGCATGTGGACGACGCAATTGGATTAACAACGCATCTGGATTGACGGAGCTGGCACTGAGTCTAGCGGTGCTGCCGGCATCGCGAGAAGCCAGTTTCACCCCACCGCAGTAGTCAGCCGCAGCAGTCGGAGCCGAGCCTGTAGTTACGGGCCACGCAAACCCACAACAGCCGTCGGAGTGCCGTCTGCAGTTCAACGTGCCACGTCGCGTCAGTAATCCTGTTACGCCGCGCCGACAACGTCGTGCAGAAGGAACTAAGTTAAGTGAAAAGCTGTTAAAATTTTTACTAACCTGCACTAAAAGACTGTCGGCGATGGAACCGCCAAAAGAAACTGAGTTTAAACTTAAATTAGAACCTATGTCTGTTGAGGGAAATGTAAATCCAGACAACGGTTCAGGTGTAAACATGCATGAAATTAGTAATGTTAAAGTGAAATCTGAAGTATTGTCTCCTGACAGTAGTGTGCGATGGGGCAATGATTCAATAATAGAGACCCCTGTAGTAAGGCAGAGAATAGAAATTGTAAATTTATTTGAGGATAGTTTCTCTGATGAATTAAAAATGAAACAGTCATCGGAGATAGTAGAATTTAAACCGGAGAAGTTAGATATGACGGATCAATCTGAAGTTTCATTTAGTTTTGATGATTCTGGTATTGGAGCTAGTTTTTCGTCACCTGAGTGTGATAAAAAGCCAGCTAGTGAGCAACCCAAAGATGCTGGGGCTGTTGATTTAAATGTTATATTACAAGCAATAGCCGCCTGTAATGCAAAAATGTCAGCCAGTAATGCAAAAATGACAGCTGAATTAAAGTCTGAAATGGTGGCCAGTCAAACAAATTTTAATAAACGGTTTGAGGCAATGGACAATAAATTAGAATCCAATAATGCCGAATTAAAGTCTGAAATAAGTAAACAGGTCAAAAGCAGTAATGCAAAAATGTCAGCTGAGTTAAAATCTGATATAATTGAGGTAAATAACAGAATTGTGGCCAGCCAAACTAATTTTAATAAACGTTTGGAGGTAATGGACGATACCTTCAAGGCTGGTTGCAATAAATTGAAAGAGGATCTAGATAGTTTGAATAATAAAATAGATTGCAACCATGAGGATATTAAGAAAAAGGTTGCTCAACAGTTTTCTGAGATGTATAAAACTGTAAAATCCGAAGTTGCTGAGGTTCGCAAAGACTTCCAAATGGAAGATGCGAAGTTGGAGCATAAGTTAACAGAAAAGATCGAGGCGGAGTCTGAACTGTGCTCAGATAGATTTAAAGATGTTAATATCAAAATAAACATATGTCAAGAAGACGTAGATGCAATCAAAACTGACACTACTCATATTGTACAAAGAGTAGATAATGTTGAGATGAAAGTAGAGAATATCAGTACTAACATTGCTAACATAGAGAGTAAAGTAGCTTCAGTAACTTCTGGTAATAGTAGTATACAACAAGTTGTAGCTGCTAACGCCGCTTTTATCGGGTGTCGGCAGTTCTTGCGGTTCGATCCAGATAAAAATATCCACCCGCTAGATTTCTGGAACGATTTTGAAGATGTGATTCCACCAACTTGGTCTGAACGAGAGAAAATCTCATTTATTAGAAGCCATTTAGCAGGTGACGCCATGCGTTGGTCAGCTGATGTTATGTTAAAGTGTAAAACATTAGCGGAATTTAAAACAGCTTTTATTAATGAGTATTGGTCTAGCCATAAGCAAAATGAAGTGTTAAGAGAATTTTGGAGTGGAAAACACTTCAATGCAGGCAAGGAATCAATTAAAGAGTTTGCTAGGTCATGGATCTCACGTTTGTCACATTTGGACGAAAAGCTAAAACCTGAGATGATTATACTAGGTCTTGAAGCCAAACTGCCATGGTTTTGGCAAACTAGAATTATATCGGCCCCTAGAGACAATCTGGATCGTTTCATTGAGTATTTGGAACGTGTAGAACGTGTTGCTGCCAATGAGGAGCAAGCACGTAATAACAGAAATGCCAATAACAATAATAGTAATTTTAGGAACGAGCAAAATGGCAATGTAAACATTAGAGCAGTAGGTGTTCGCCATCCTAGGAGAGGTAGGAATTGGGGAAATAATTATCAGAATCAACAATGGCATCCAAGGGATAATAATTTTGTTCCAAACAGAAATGTGCATGTAAACCACAGTACGGAAAGTAATGCTATGCCAGTTAACTATAATGAAACTAAAGGAAACAGTAGTAGGACGAGGCAGGAAAACTAGTTCCCGTCTATGAGGACACTGGCGCTCACCAGGCGGTTACTTTTCCTAGGCCAGTAGTTAAGGGAATTGGTAAGACAGATCAAAATACTCAAACTGAACATGTGGATGAAGAGTCGGTAGCGCCTAAGGATACAACAGAAATATTAGATCACTCACAGTATTTGATAGATACCGTGTTAGAGACGCTTTCTAAGTGGGAAGAGAAAGAGAAGGCGCAGCAGTGTTATGGTAGGGAAGAGCTACAAAATATTGAATTGTCAGGTGAAGAAGCAGAAGAAATTCATGCTTATATTTACGATGAAGATGATGTGCTCTTATCTAAAGTGCCTGTGCAGGATGTTGATAATGTACTAGTAGATTTAGGACAGGAGATAAGTGGGAATGTAGAGGGTAGGCTGTTGGGGGTCGATGAACCCGGTAGCTGTGACCAGTTGTCACTTGAGAAGGAAACCGACGATAATGGTGAAAGTTGTTTAGCTGTAACTAGTCTTATGCCCGGTCTGGAGGCGCAGAATAGCTCAGACTACAGTATTTTGGGTCATGTTCAGCAAACTAAATGTAATGTAGTCGTGCGGTGTTTCGATTTAAAATTAATAGACCGACTGGAAAAGGCAGCTGAAAATATAATTCAGGAAACCCCTACACGCTGTGACCTAAATGTAATGAAGACAGATGTTGATCACTTTAGTTGGAGACAAATCCAAAAGGAACTATTAGATGAATTTGAGAAACCACCTGTACAACCTAGAATAAGCCACCCTATAATAATAGTGAATATGTTGGGTATCAATGTACGTTGTCTCTTAGACAGTGGAAGTGAGGTGAGTGCAATATCTCAGTCCTTCTTTGATGCCTTACCGGGTAAAGACAAACTTACAGTAATGAGGGTATCAGGACTAAGAATAATTGGTGCTACTGGCAAGGTGTCAAAAACAGTAAAGCAAGAAGCTTTGCTGCCCTTTAACGTTAATGGTAATTTAATTGATCATCCATGTTTAATTGTAAACAATCTCAGTATTGAGGTTTTAATTGGCATAGATTTCTTGTCAAAATATCAGAGTGTTGTTGACTTTGAAAGAAGCCAGTTAAAAATGGTCTTGCCAATAACCGGAGTAATTACAGTCCCTTTTAGTGATAGACATGTAGTAACTGATGATGAAACTTGGGAGCTGCCTATACGAGTTCTGAAAAATAGGAGGTATTGGGACGAGGATGATAATCTCAGTACAAGTAAGCTAAACACAGAAGAAGAAGAAGAAGCAATTATTTTAGACAAAATAGAAGCTAAATTGCAGGAAATCGATAAGATTTCAGCCAATCAGAAGGAAGAACTGAGACAGGTTCTAAAAAGGCATCATAAAGTATTTTCAGATCGACGTGGCGTGTTCATAGGCAGTGAATGAATGCTGTAGGGAGGAGGTTGTTCTGTAACCTCTACACAGTGTGGCAGCTGTGCAGTCCCAGCTGTGTGAGATCTTCTTTCCCATTTCAGGTCTCACTCATTCTTCATCTTTCCTGTCCACAAAAATTTCGACCCCTTCTTTCTAATATGATAAATTTTCCGTTATGACTATCAAGCCAGCATTCAACTAATGAAGGCTGTAGGGAGGAGGTTGTTCTGTAACCTCTACACAGTGTGGCAACTGTGCAGTCCCAGCTGTGTGAGATCTTCTTTCCCATTTCAGGTCTCACTCATCCTTCATCTTTCCTGTCCCCACCTAAAAATTTCGATCTCTTCTTTCTAACACCAAATTTTCCGTTATGATTATGAAGCCAGCATTCAACTAATGAAGGCTGTAGGGAGGAGGTTGTTCTATAACCTCTACACAGTGAGGCAGCTGTGCAGTCCCAGCTGTGTGAGATCTTCTTTCCCTTTCAGGTCTCACTCATTCTTCATCTTTCCTGTCCACAAAAATTTCGACTTCTTCTTTAAAACAAAATTTTCTGTTATGGCTATCAAGCCATGAATTATGTAACCATTCTATCTACCGATTAGTGAAGAAAAATACCTAATGTGACAACCCTAATAGTGACAAACGATAGAGAAGTATGATGTAATTAAGATAAAATGTATTTGAGTAACAATTATGTATAGAACCCTGGTAATATTGTAAGTACAAGTGTTGTTTTATTGGAAATGGTCCCATAATAACATTTAAACAGATATACAAATTCATGTACAAGCAGGATCTGAAGTGGTAGTGAAACCTAGTGTATGCATTAGGGCTAACTAATAAATAGTAAGAAAGAGATTGCTTAGTGTTATAAGAAAAATATGCAGACAAGTTGTAAGAATAAACTCACCTTGTGTAGCAAGGACTGGCAGTGAAATAGAATTGAACAGTGTTTGTGGTTGAGACGTGAAGGACACGTCCCTGAAGTATTTATAAGGTTGGAGCTGGCCATTATTTTGGGTGTAGTGTGTGAAAGGATACATCTACACGTATTGAGGTTATGAGTTGGAGGCGTGAATGCGACCATAGGTACCCTTATGTTAGATGAGACAGAGCAGCTCATGGTGTCCTATAGGTTTAAGGAAATTAGCATTACGCTTATCCATAATTAATTGATGCACTTTAGTGGTAGGTCTGAGAGAGACTACCTGTGGTTTCAGCGTCCGATTGAGTGGAAATGGATTGCCACGTGAGCAAACTAATCAGCTGCAATACACTATGAATATGAAATAAATGTGCTATCCTATGCTTCAAATATTAGTAGAGTGAGTGTTAAATAATACACTAAGCAAAGTAAATTGAATAACATACTGACAGACGTAAAACATTATTTTAGCTCAGCATAAATACACTTCACAGTAAGTAAGTACCTAATTGCAGATGTGGAACTGACAACAGTAGAGGACCAATCAGTGGATTTAGTAGTCAACTAAACGTAGTGTGTTTTGAACACTCACACCTGTACTATTACCAAAAGTTACTCACATGTACAAAGAAGCTGAAAAACAACTACTAATCAAATATACTCATACTATCTCTAAGAATAAGGTAATCAACGAAGATGTCAGCTAAGTGAATAAAAGACAAATGTATCAGGAATGTACCGAGCATTGGTTCAGTGTTCCGGCCCAGAAATAATAAATTCAGATTAAATATGATTTATGATTGTATGCCTTGAGCATAAATTTTCTCTAGTACATGACTAAAGGCGTTTTGAGCCATTTGTTTAACGATTTTATGACAATTAGGTAACCGAGAGAGTAAAATTGAAAAAGTTCTGTTAACTATGTTCCAGAAAAAGATTGAAGGATTAAATGTATATATCCCCATTTCATTGTGACCCACCCATAGATATTAAGTGAACAGAGTCTGAGGCACTCTTTTGTTTGTTCTACAGGACAAACCAGATAATGGCAGCCTGGTAGCTGCGTGAAAGCGTGGAGTGACTTGGACACAACTCACAGTGACCCCTCCCCTTTCCCCATGTAATTTAGAGTGAACGTGAAGGACGCACACCATAGCAACTTTCCCTCCTCTACCCTTGTGAATGGAAGTGTAGGACGCCAGCCCAAGTGGCTACAACCACGAGTGTAAAAATTATTTGTGCAATTTTCTTTCAGGTTTAGAAAAGACTGCTAAGAGATAATCATCTGTTTATGTATCATGTTATTTTCTTTGAATTTGTGTATGTAAAATGTATCTAAGTTTTTCATAATTTTTCAATTTGTATGTGTTTGTTTGTCTAAGGCAATATGTATGCCAAAATATTTCATTGACTTTGCTTAAAAATTTGAGTAATGACATTCTTTAAGTGGCAGTGAACATGCCCACAATTTAAATAATTAATGTAGGTAATCAGTTTTCTTTAATGTGTCTATATGTTTAGATTTCAATTTTGAATTTGCATAGGGAGTTAAACTGTACTCTTGCTTCCCTTTTTGTAATTAAATTTTTTTTTCATTCATTAACATTCATAAACAAAAAATTTAAGTAGAGGGTGATGTAGGGAAGCAGCCTACTCACGCTATAGTAAATTCACATCAGTTTCAATTGTGTGCCAGTCAGTCTGCTGTAACTAGCTCTGACGTCATAAATGTTGCGCAATACCTTTATATCAAGCAAATGAACTAAAACTTTCCTAGTATGTCAGAAGTAATGCTAATGTAATGTGTGTTAAATATCAGTTTGATAACTTCAGCCATTTCCGAAATTTGGACGTTTTTCTATAAAAATAATTGGCGCAACAGCAAAGAGCTAGAGACTTCAAAATTTATATTTAGATTCAGCTTTCATAATGATTTAATAAAAACTGTACTTTGGATTTCACAGATTAAGATTTTAGTGTAAATTCATGATTTTCTGGTTTTCGTCTCAAAACTGAAGGAAGCAAGATAGATTAAGTAGGCTAAGAATTAAGGCTAGGATGTTTAGATTTAAATAGGTTGGAGGTCCGCTATGACAATGAATATGTGAGAAGTTTCTTTTGAATATCTATAAAATTCTAGCAATAGCGGATCTCAAAAGGGACAGTTCAGAGCTCATCTGCTGCGTGCAGTGCAATTAAATTAATTCTCTCGCCCACAATACTTAAGTTAGCCACGTCAAAATTTTATTATCAATACTTACCTGCGTGCTGAATGCACAGTTAAATTAAGAGCTTATTCGGCCATCAGCAAGAGAAACTATAATTTATTATGTGACTTGAAGTGGTGCGTTACTAGCACAGCGGCTAGTCGGGACAGCCGGTTTGATCAAGCGTTCCGTCAGCCGTCCGCGCCGCGGCTTTATATATAAGAGCACTGCGCGAGGAAGGAAGGCCCCAGTTCTCTCCAGACGCTGAATGACACGCCATCTGTGTCGGGAGTCGCGCCGCATCGGTATCACCGCGAAGAACAGCCTCGGGTGCCGTATTAAGTTACTAGAGATGCGCGTAACCATGAAATCGTTTCAAGTGACTTTCATTATCTAGTCTCAGTGTGCGTATTGTCGTATTTTTCACGTGCCGTCGCGGGACAGACATTCTACTACTTATTTAGCGTGGCGTTTGATGAGATATTTCATCAAATTATGGCGAGCATTCATTTCAATATTTAATTCGGACATTTATAGTTGCATCAGCGCAATAGACTCTGAACTGTTCTGTTAGTTAGGTTGTAGGGATACTCGTGTGTGTATTTGTGATTTGGAGAATATACCCAAATATTTTGGAATATTGTTTTTGATTAGAAATCCCGGACAATCTCCTAGTTCCTCAGAGCTATAAGCTGCAGCTATAATAATATTTCTCAAAGTGGGCACTAGGAACTCTATTTACAGGCTTCAGGTTTTGTCAAATCGCTTTCTGGGAGTCAAGAACGTTAAATAGAGAGCCAGTGTTGAGAACGGCGAAAGACAGCATTAATAACATTCTAAAGCTAGAAATTGACTCGACAAACAAACATTTTGTACTGCAATTATATTTTCCCTTATCACTCGCCGCCCCACACACTGAGGGCTACGGTGGGGACGAAGCCTCTCCAACTTTTCTAGGTCGCTAGTTCCATACAGTACAACGCAATATGACATTTATTTTAAAGAAACATATTAAAGATTAGTTTCTTTGGACAGGTTCCAAATAGAAAGTTTACCATTTTAATAGTTGTTTTAGTCTTCGACAAGAGCTAAAGCAGCTATCTTTATCTGTTACGATGCAGGCAGCGAGATGCTATGTTGTCGGCAGCTTATAGTCGCAGATGTCGTGTTGAAATCAGCCTCGCCGTCTGTAGCTGCTGCAGATGAATTATGAATTACATTCAGCTTTGCACGAGCGATTTATTTTGCCTCTCATGCACAACACTGAAATTACACAGTTCAGTAGAGGGTTTTAAAGTTATTTCCATCGCGGAATTACACTCTGTTCGTTTACCACTTGAATAACGCGACAGCGAACTCGCCACTGTTGGCGGAAACATGTACACTCATAATAAACAGTTTGTATATGCCTGTGGCACAATTAATGTTTCATGCACACTAGTCAGCGACGGCGCGCATATGCATTGAAATTATAAAGTATTTAAAATACACACGGCACGGTCATAGCGAACACAGTTCTTTTCAGAACGCCGCTAACTACAATTTCTTCTGCTCGTATCTATATTGCCATAGTCACGCGACACAGTCCGTTTGGCGGTTTTACACACTCCACCTTCTCTGTCTACTTTAAAAGTTTTTGCGCTCCATTACAGGAAGGAGCAGCAATGTATCTCATCTTTAATCAGTGTCGATCGCACGATTGTTTCACGACACGACGTAGTCAACACACTTTTTAACCACCTTCCGCCTTCCCGGTACAAACATGAGTGCAACACACGCTTTACTCACACTGTTCGACCCTCACAATCGATTTTCTGATCACTCTTGCTGTGTTTGTACAATATCGAAGTATAAATGTATTTTTACAAAGTCATTCCAGTCAAAGTTAATACAATAAATGACAAAATAAGGATCAAAATATTTTACGTGTTCAATAGCCAAGAAAACCTAATTACTAATGTCCAAAAGGGAAATAACAGTTGCATATTAATATTTCCAAAAAACAGTTGCTCATTTCATTACAGAACAAAGCAAACACTATGCCATATCGCCAGTAATTCATGTACAACTACAAATAAAGAAAGAAAGCAAAAATGAAAACAGGAAAAACCTCTTTTATAGGTCGCAACTAGCGATGTCTTCACAAGTTAAAGACATACCTGCTGAAGCAACAGTAATAATTCCCAATGTCCCTGCACACACTCGTTATCCTTGCACGTCGTTCTTTCCAACCAGATCTTCCTTATTTCCCAGTATTCCTAGCTGGTGCAGTCTCCTTAAATTTTCTTTTCCCAGAACTTGCTATATCAGAAAACATCTACTTAGTACACCTGTCTATATTTGCCACTATCATTACTGTAATTATGTAATTATTGTCGTTATTATTATTATTATTACTGTTATCACTGTTAGTGGCAGGTGCAGCTGCAGTAGAACAAGTGATGCCAGAATTAACTTTATTAGTTCATAGTCAGTATTATTTACTCATATTGCCACTTCAGACACTCAGATCATTTTAATACTTTATTCGTACTAAAAATTGCTGTTTCTTAGGTAAATATGATGTGAAACAGGTACTGCATGTATGAAACACTGGTCCGACTTAAATAATCTTCCTCCCTTTCAATAGTCGTACTTCTGTAATAAATTCTTTTGAATTCAAAGCTTGTATAAGTTTCTTCTATGACAAATATTCTTCTTCTAATCACCAGAAAAATGACTGACGATTGCCAAAGCAGAGAGGATATAAAATACAGCTTAGCAATAACAAGAAATACATTCTCGGGAATAAATATTTCTTAACACGTGAAAGCATTTGTACAGAAATAAAACGTGCGCGGTAAACAGCAAATGATTCAAATGGCTCTTAACACTATGGGACTTAACATCTGGGGTCATCAGTCCCCTAGATTAGAACTACTTAAACCTACCTAACCTAAGGACATCACACACATGTATGCCCGATGCAGGATTCGAACCTGCGATCATAGCGGCAGCGCGGTTCCGGACTGAAGCGCCTAGAAGCGCTCGGACACAGCGACCGGCGGTAAACAGGAGAAAAGGAGAGACCAGATGCTTTAGAAAAGTAGTGGTTCAGAAGAATGTTGATGTTTGAAAATGGAAAAACTCTAAATTAATTAGGACGCACTGAATAGAATTGGAGAGGTAAGAAATTTATGAAATAACCTGACTGAAAGAAGAGTCTCGTTCAGAAGAAACACTCTGCAGAAACAAATATCGTCAATTAGGTGATGGAGAGGAGTATGGGGAAGGGGGGGGGGAGAGGAATTATGAGGGTATCCGAGGCTTGTCTACAGTATGGAGTAAGCAGTTTCAAATGTACGTAGCTTGCAGAAGAACTACAGAGACGGTAGAGTTGTATGGAGAACGGTATCAAAACAGTCCTCTGACTGAAGACCACAACAATCACAGTCAGCAACTTGTAGAATTCTCACACGTGCAGCCGGGCCACGTCTTACGTTCTCCGCGTTATATCGGCAAACAGACTAGTTGCCATCTTCAGGCGGTTTCCGATGACTGTTGCTCTGCTCTTTTTTTTTTCTTTATTGAATTTCAATTCCCCCCGAAGGGGACGGACTGGCAGCAGCTTAGTATGCCGCTCTTCAGCCTACAGACTTTGTGAGAAAGATGAAGAGAATAAATAATAAAAACAGGCGATAAAATCGGAGATTTAAAGAGTAACATGGCGAAAAGAAATCGTGGAACTTAAAACAAAGAACAGAGGGATGATGATGCTAAGAAAATACATACGAAGCAGACGTAAAACAATAGACAGACAATTAAAAAACACGGCGACAGTCTGGTTTCTGTTCGCAAGAGATAAAAGGCACACCCAGCGACAGTATGATGGCCGTTCGCAACGAGTCCCAAAAAACACAACACGGAACACTCACTGTAAAACACTCACTGTAAAACACGCACTGTAGAACACTCACTGTAGAACACTGTGCGAAAGTGGCAGCACAAAGACGACACTCCCGAGCCAAAGGCAGATGCGGGGGGGGGGGGGGACCTGCAGGAGGGGGAAAAACAAGGAGGGAGGAGAGGAAAAAACGAAAAGGGGGGGGACCAAGGAGGGAGAGGACTAATAAAGGGGGAGAAGGGCAGACGCAAGAGCGAATGAGAGGAGGCAGAGGAGGGAAACGTAAAAGGACGCGGGGGAGAGAAGGGGGCAAAGAGAGGGGAGGTGGGGAAGAAAGAGGATGGAAGGGGGGGAGAGGGAGCCCGGGAAAAGGACAGAGGAATGGAGGGGGAGGGAGGATCAGAGTTGATAGGAGGGATAAATGGAGGGAGAGAGGGCATCATCCGGGAGGGGGAGTTGGTGGAAGCCACCTTGGGAAAGGAGATGTAGGGTGTAGAGATGGAGGGTAGGGGGGACACAACGGTGAAGACGTGGCAGGGGGCGGGGATCGGAGAGGAGAGGAGCAACCAGGGGGTGAGGGGGTTCAAGACAGCGGGAGGTGTAGAGGATGCGGATATGTTCGAGGAATAGGAGCAGATGGGGGAAAGGAATGAGATCATAGAGGATCCGTGTGGGGGACGGGAGGCGTATACGGAAGGCGAGGCGGAGTGCATGATGCTCAAGGATCTGGAGGGACTTATAGAATTTGGGGGGGGGGGCAGATATCCAGGCAGGACTGGCATAACAGAGGATGGGACGGATTAAGGATTTGTAGGTGTGGAGGATGGTAGAGGGGTGCATTGCTCTGTTCCTGTCGACATCCTATAAACGTCGACCGTTCCTGCGTTCATCACTTTGCTGCCATAGCTGACAGTGCAGCCGCAGCACTGGCGGTGGCGGTGGTGGGGGTAGTGGAGCGTGGCTGGGAACTGCGGTGTCAAGTGACTGCGCTACCACTTCCGGTTGCAGACCTCATTGCACGGGTAAACTTTGCTTTTTCTCGGCTCAGTCCCTGACTCAGTCTCAAGTTGCTGTATTTATTAATTAGACTGTCTTGGTCCGTAATTTCAATGGCTCCTTTAATCACGTAATTCCAGGAACAGGAATCTTGCCTAAGTATCTTGTTTTCGCTGTAGCCTATAGTATGGCCAGTTTTTCTACCGCTGTTGGCCACAGAAATTCAGTGGTCTGGCGTAATTCATTTTGGCCCTCTTTTCACGCCACCTCTCTTCTACCGCACGTACAGTTTCCTTGATGTATGTTCGCGGGAGATATGGACAACCCCTGGATTCCAAAGGCTTAGATCAGTGGTTCCTAACAGGGGTTAATTACTACTGAGATGTAAAACGAAATTTATGAGGGGTAAAAACTAAGCTAATCGATTCCGTTTCAGTCACGAAACTAAATTATTTTCAATAGATCATTACTATTGTGACAATTTTGTAAAACTGTGATGTTTATTATATAAATTATCAATTTTCTCAACTAGTAGCATTAATGCGATGGGAGTTACAGGTTACGTACATAGTCCACCCACTACACATGTATGTTGTGCTTTGTCCCGTACATCGCTATGATAAAAGTGAGACATATACGTAACAAATGCTAAATATCTCAAGAAAATGTCTTCTACAAACTGTAGACAGTACATACAGAAGTCCAGAAATTGCTTCATTATTTGCTTCGAAACAAATAAATGAATCAATTGACAGCATGAAACAGAATTAACTACACGAGGGCTACTATGGTGCTGTACACAGCATCATTATTATAACTATTACTGTTAGTAGTTGTGGTCAGACGTAAAGCATTAACAGCCTGAATTCTTCCAATTTCTGCCAGTTCAGAAGTAAAGAATGCAGCAATCAAATGATTCATGAACAATAATTATAGTGCACACATTTTAATTTGGTTGATTTTACATGGGGTTGCAGTGTGCCGCAATGGAGAGGAGTAATACAGGGGAAGTATGTTTTGTAACATGTGTCTGCCCTCACTGTGGATAGTTAGCTTTCTTATCTGAAGAGTTGTGAGTAGCATTTGCGATGCACCACGAATTCCTTCGTCATTCATCCTACCACACACACACACACACACACAACCACAAACTAAACATCATTCATCTTTCATCATTTTAAAAATAAAAGTATTCCAAGAAAAGTCTCTTATTTTACGGTTTAGTTAGGTGCTAAAGTTAGCCGCGTGGGATTAGACGAGCGGTCTAAGGCGCTGCAGTCATGGACTGTGCGGCTGATCCCGGCGGAGGTTCGAGTCCTCGCTCGGGCGTGGGTGGGTGTGTTTGTCCTTAGGATAATTTAGGTTAAGTAGTGTGTAAGCTTAGGGACTGATGACCTTAGCAGTTAAGTCCCTTAAGATTTCACACCCGTTTTTTTTTTTTTTTTTTTTTTTTTTTGCGATGGTTAGTGATAATGTGGGGGATGGGGACGGGGCAACAGACGGTGGGGTGTTGGGGGGGGGGGGTGAGGGGCGGAGATTATAGCTGATGTCTAATTGAACTGAGGTCTAAGAAAGGTTGGGAACCACTTGTTTACTTCCTTTATTGAACGTAATAGTGTCAAGATCTTCTAAGGATGGTGAAATAAACATTTGACGTTGCGTTGCTCCAAGATCCTGCTTACTTTTCTGAAGGCATTGCCGACGAAAGGGGTGGACGCTACTGACTTGTGCTCCTCTTTTCCTTCCTTCTGTCTAGACAGCACCGATACTGGAGATCACAGCTCGCAGCCCGTCGTCGCCATCTCCACCATTATCCCCAGCCACTGCTGCGGCTGCGCAAACATTGGTAGGGGTGATGGAGGCGTTAATGGCCAACGTATATACACTGGTGTCCAAAATTAAAGCAACAAACCGCTATTCCCCGTCCTGTGTGTAACTCACGATATAACCATACAAACTGTCAATGAGATTTCCATACGATCGTGTTTTGCACGGAAGATGACGTTCCAGTCAACGGACAATCATGCCAACGACCACGTCAGGGCATATATGAAACGAGATAGTGTTTGCCGAGTAGTCCCAGATTCACAGTCGCTGTGTATACAGTCACAGACGGTGCAATATGGCACAGAGAAGATGCCTACCAGACCCTATCCGGCGGATGGCCAGAGAAAGAAAGAAAGAAGGACAGCTGCAAACTGATGTGGGCCAACAGTTTAGAGTGAATCGTTCTGTTGTTTCTCAGATGTGGGGACAGTGTATAGAGACCGAAACTAATCCCAAAGAACAGGGCAGGGCCGTCTCTGTGTGACCGTTATTTGGGTGTAAGGGCACGATGATACCGCTTTAGTACTGCACGGCAACTGGCACGTGATCTCGCAGCATCCACTGGACGTGTTGTATCGACGCAAACGGTGTGCAGAAGGCTTCGGCAGAGTGACTTTTATTGTATGCTGCATGTCTATCGCTGACGTATCTTCACAGAAGTGAACGTATAGAGTGGGGACATCAACTTACCACCTGGATGGTCGAACGGTGGGCCAATGTTGTTTTCACAGATGAGTCCCGATTTAGTCGGGAAAGTGATTTTCGATGGATTTGTATCTGTAGGGAACGTGGTAGATGATTTCGGGACCCAAACGTAGTGGAAAGAGACTGATATCAAGGAGCATACCCAATGATGTCGGCAGAGATTATGTTTACCGCTCGAACCGGTCTTCATGAAACTGTACGGGTGAAATGGCAAGGTTTAACTGCTGTCAGGTAGCTTGAGGAGATCTTGGAACGTCATTTGCGGTTGTTGCGAGGTGCTGTGGACCCAGATTTTGTACTGATAGACGATAATGCTCTACCTCATGGAGCACGGATGGTTGATGATTTTTTGGAAACGGAAGATATTGAACGAATGCCGTGACCTGCTCGCACTCCCAATTTGAATCGCATAGAGCATGTCTGGGATGCAATAGGGAGACGGCTTGCATCACGTCATCATCCACCAACCACTCTGCAAGACTGCGAAGAGCTCTCCATGAAGAATGGGCGTTATTGCCTCAACATGAGACTGATGACATCATTCACAGAATGTCCCGTCGTTGTTAGGCCTTTATTCCTGCCAAAGGTGCTCACACGCCATACTGAGCACATTAACCAGTCGTCGGAATGTGTGTGCAAACCCATTATGTTGGAAAAAACGAAGAACGTTTTTGTCTACCGTTATGCATCTTTCAGTTGTTTACGTTCGTTATCCGTTACATTGTTTCTAGTTAACCATCACCTGTTTCCACTGTATTGTACCAAAATAAACGCAACATTGCAAAATTTCCGTTTGTTGCTTTAATTTTGGACACCAGTGTGTACTGGAGCCCAACACGAGCAAAGCAGCAGTGATCAAGAACAACCTGAAGATGGCAACTAGTCTGATTGCCAAAATATCGTGGAGAACTTAAGACGTGTCCCGGTCGGACAACCGAATTAGAAGCACCCCGGTAAAAAATATCAGAGCACGCCATGAATTCGTAATGTCCATTCCGGGATAACAAGCAGTACGGTACAGAATTTGATATCTGCTGTGGAGATGTGCATGCGTCTGTCTCGTAATTTACCAAAGGCCGTGGTTTGCACGCCAGTGTGCTGTGCTGTGGTGCTCGCAAGCGACCGTGGCGCACGTCTGACGTCACACGGTGCGCGCAGCGCGCTAGCTGGCGGTACGGTTGCACGGGCGGACGGACGGCAGAGAGAGAGTGGGGGTCGGTTTATTGATTCCTGGCGGCGGCGGCGGCGGCGGCGGCCGCGTGGGCGACTGGCCCAGCCGGCAGGCAGCGCGGCGGCGCGGTGGGGGCGGCGGGGGCGGCCGCCGATACAGCTGCGTCAGCGACACCCCCACAGAGCTGGCCGACCAGCCGCCCCTCAGTGCGTATCGGCTGAGGGCGGCGCACACACGCAGTCCGTCTTCCTTCAGCCCGTGTCCGAAGAACGGATGAGAAATGGGAACTAAACTAGGCACGTTGGAAGGTGTCCACTGATTTTAGAAATGGTTTTACTGTTACTACTAACTTGCCCTCATATTAAGATACTATACCTTATAATAGGCCCCGGGAGTAGACAACATTCCATTAGAACTGCTGATAGCCTTGACAAAACTCTACCCTCTGGTGAGCAAGATGTATGAGACAGGCGAAATACCCTCAGACTTCAAGAAGAATATAAGAATTCCAATCCCAAAGAAAGCAGGTACTGGCAGATGTGAACATTACGGAACTATCAGTTTAATAAGCCACGGCTGCAAAATACTAACACGAATTATTTACAGACTAATGGAAAAACTGGTAGAAGCCGACCTCGGGGAAGATCAGTTTGGATTCCGTAGAAATGTTGGAACACGTGAGGCAATACTGACCCTACGACGTATCTTAGAGAATAGATTAAGGAAAGACAAGCCTACGTTTCTAGCATTTTTAGACTTAGAGAAAGATTTTGACAATGTTGATTGGAATACTCTCTTTCAAATTCTGAAGGTGGCAGGGGTAAAATACAGGGAGCGAAAGACTATTTACAATTTCCACAGAAACCAGACGGCAGTTATAAGGGTCGAGGGACGTCAAAGGGAAGCATTGGTTGGGAAGGGAGTGAGACAGGGTTGTAGCCTATCCCCGATGTTATTCAATCTGTATATTGAGCAAACAGTAAAGGAAACACAAGAAAATTCGGAGTAAGAATTAAATTCCATGGAGAAGAAATAAAAACTTTGAGGTTCGCCGACGACATTGTAATTCTGTCAGAGACAGCAGAGGACCTGGAAGAGCAGCTGAACGGATTGGACAGTGTCTTGAAAGGAGGATATAAGATGAACATCAACAAAAGCAAAACGAAAATAATGGAATGTAGGCGAATTAAACCGGGTGATGCTGAGGGAATTAGATTAGGAAATGAGGCCCTTAAAGTAGTAAATGAGTTTTGCTGTTTGGGGAGCAAAATAACTGATTATGGTCGAAGTAGAGAGGATATAAAATGTAGACTGGCAATGGCAAGGAAAGCGTTTCTGAAGAAGAGAAATTTGCTAACATCAAGTGTAGATTTAAGTTTCAGGAAGTCGTTTCTGGAAGTATTTGTATGGAGTGTAGCCATGTATGGAAGTGAAACGTGTACGATAAATACTTTAGACAAGAAGAGAATAGAAGCTTTCGAAATGTGGTGCTACAGAAGAATGCTGAAGATCAGATGGGGAGATCACAGAACTAATGAGGAGGTATTGAACAGAATTGGGGAGAAGACAAATTTGTGGCACAACTTGACTAGAAGAAGGGATAGCTTGGTAGGGCATATTCTGAGGGATCAAGGGATCACTAATTTAGTATTGGAGGGCAACGTGGAGGGTAAAAATCGTAGAGGGAGACCAAGTGAAGAATACACTAAACAGATTCAGAAGGATGTAGGTTAAGTAGGTACTGGGAGATGAAGAAGCTTGCACAGGATAGAGTAGCATGGAGAGCAGCATCAAACCAGTCTCTGGACTGAAGACCACAACAACATAATAGATCCAGTAACGGCCACTAGAATTCATTAACCCTTTTTTGCCTGAAGTATCTAAAACAAGTTTTTCGGCATTCTTATGGAAAAAGCAGTAAATTGTAACAAAGTAACAACCAATAATTTTCAGAATATTTTATTTTGTTGTTTTTACTGTATTACAAAAGCTGCACTCGCGGGTACCTTGTGGCCCTCTGGTGGCTTGCGGAACTACGCTTCTCATTATAGCACATATTCAAATTAACAAAACAAAATGAGTTACAATGGGCAAAGGCTAAAGAATAGTGAAATTAGGAAGAAATTACGTAGTTCCTCAATGGAATTCAGTAAAATAACTTCTCTTTTTGTGCAGCAGAAAGATTATTGAGTGTCTGCCACCTTGAACCTTTCTTCTACTATGTATAGCCCATGCAGGACACGGTGGCTGATGCGCTGTGACCACTTCTCGTCCAAAACGCTGGGCGAGATCATTCGTTTGTTTGGAAGGGTAGGCCGACAGTGTTTGAAACCTTTCGGCTGGTCGACGATGACGGAATTGAGGCGCACGTCCTGCAGTATTTCTCAAACGATTTTACAGAAACTATTCGCTAAAAACATTCATTTCTGCTTTACTTATAGCTTTCTGTGTCAGGCTGTAACCTCCCAACAGAAAAAATATGTATAACATTCACATTCAGTATAATCTCCATAACCTCGCAATAATAACGTGACAAACCTCCCAATAAAAAAATGTGACTCGTATATAACCTTTCAATAATTAACTGGCTGTGAATCTAAACTGGTGAATCTGGACTTCATCAGTGCTGCGTCATGGCCCTGAAAGGTCATTCTGAACAAAAAAAAGAAAAATTCTTACCTCAATGAAGTTGCGTATACATCTGCTCGTATAAGAAATTTTTCTGGCACAGCCCAGTGCAATGCTGGCCGCTAGATTTGTCATGTATAAAAAGAAACAACTGATTTTTCCTTGCGATAATCGGGATGACCATGGATTGGAGAAATTAGTAAATTCTTTAAATTCAGATGAATGATTGTCAAAAAATTAAATTTATAAAAAAGATTATTATTAAAAGATTTTTGAAACATTTACATGGGACTTTATATAACAATAGTACAAATTTTGTTGTAACAAACTACATATGCGCGCGACTGCTTTTACCTTATACTACGACTGCCCCTCCCTTCCCCCCCCCCCCCCCTCCAACTCCATACACCTGGCTGCTAGCTACTACTCACTCCTACTGACACTGCTCTTACTGCAGCCAACACTGCTCTCTGGTCTGAGATTCTCTTATACCTTACATATCGCAGGCAGCGCGTTAGCAATCCATCGAAATTACATCTGCTCGAGTGCGCTAGCAATAAATTCCTTAGTCATGGACCTCTTACAAGTTTCATGATGGAATGCCCATCATTTTGTTAATGGTCATAATTATTGTGATATTTACTTGGAAGTAAGACCCTGCGCGAAATTCGAAAACGTTTGTAACGAAAAATAGAGGTCGCTATGATTTTGCGTTTCATGAATATTACATAATATGTTGCAGCGTATAAAATTTAGCTAACCTATTTTATTTTCCTTTATACTTGGCTGGAGGTTTCTGTCTGTCATCAATATAGAGAAAATTGATCTGACGTAGCAAACTCATTTGCCATCGCGCCGCACCACCGATAAAGCCAGAGTGAAACATTCACAACATTCCTCATATTTCACAAACTGTTTGAGATGTCGAATGCCAGAGTGAAATATTCACAACATTCCTCATATTTCATGAACTGTTTGAGATGTCGAAATGAGATTTTGACGAATAGCAGCATGCAAAGAGGAGAGCATTTTGCGATGTGGCTATTATGCAAAACTTCATTATCTACTGTGTTATTCCACTAACTACAGACTTTTTCGATGAATGAGTGCAATTTTTATCGGCCCTCAATAGCTGGTGAAACGAGAAATGCTATGGGTTTTGGAACAATATAAGTGAAAACATTACACATATATTTTGTACCGAGAATGTGCTTTTCCATAAGCTATTGACCTCACTTTTCCTCAGCTCCTCTCTAAATAAACTTAATAAAACGCTTTTTCAGAATTCTTTAGCAACTGCGTCTGCATAACATGTTAGTGAGGCGAGACTGTAAAATCTGCTGTGTTTTGGCAAAATAGGCAAATTTTAACTTTGCAGTCAGAGAAATGTGTAGATTTTAGTGAAAATTGGCCACTCATGAAGCTTAACAAACCAGGCGAAAATAAGTCGTTGCTATTTTGGCGAAATTCTTTTCAAAGCAGAGGTGACAGTAGACCTTTTTGAATGGCCACCTTGCAAGTGCGGGTGTGGACGGCTCCCACTTAATACACACATCAAAAAAGGTTTTGCATCACTTCGGTTCCGAGAGTTTCGGAAACTGTACAGAACATTGGAATAGAGATCAACATTTTTATTGCTCACGGAAAACACACATTGCATGTTGTACCACCATACAGCGAGACCTTCAGATGTGGTGGTCCAGATTGCTGTAAACACGAGCACCTCTAATACCCAGTAGCACGTCCTCTTGCATTGATGAATGTCTGTCTCTGTTCTTCGTGGCATACTGTCCATAAGTTCATCATGGCACTGTTGGTCCAGAGTGTCCCACTCCTCAACGGCGATTCGACGTAGATCCCTCAGAGTGGTTGGTAGGTCATATCGTCCATAAACAGACCTTTTAAATCTATCCCAGGCATGTTCGAAAGTGTTCATGTCTGCTGACCACTCTAGTCGAGCGATGTCGATATCCTGAAGGAAGTCATTCGCAGGATGTGCACGATGGGGGCGCGAATTTTTGTCCATGAAGACAAATCCCTCGCCAAAATACTGCCGGTATGGTTGCACTATCTCACGGAGGATGGCATTCACTTATCGTACAGCCGTTACAGCTCCTTCCATGGCCGGCGTACGTCGGCCCCACACAATGCCACCCCAAAACAGCAGGGAACCTTCGCCTTGCTGCAGTCTCTGGACAGTGTGTCTAATGCGTTCAGCCTGACAGCGTTGCCTCCAAACATGTCTCCAACGATTGTCTGTTTGAAGGCATACGCGACACTCATCAGTGAAGAGAACGTGATGCCAATCCTGGGCGGTCCATTCGGCATGTGGTTGGGCCCTTATGTACCGCGCTGCATGGTTTCGTGGTTGCGAGGATGGACCTCGCCATGGACGTTGGAGTGACGTTGCGTATCATGCAGGCTATTGAGCACAGTTTGAGTCGTAACACGACGTCCTGTGGTTGCACGAAAAGCATTATTCAACATGGTGGCGTTGCTGCCAGGGTTCCTCCGAGCCATAATCCATATGTAGCGGTCATCCACTGCAGTAGTAGCCATTGGGCGGCCTGAACGAGGCATGTCATCGACAGTTCCTGTCTCTCTGTATCTCCTCCATGTCCGAACAACATCGCTTTGATTCACTCCGAGACGCCTGGACACGTCCCTTGTTGAGAGCCCTTCCTGGCGCAAAGTAACAATGCGGATGCGATCGAATCGCGGTATTGACCGTCTAGGCATGGTTGAACTACAGACAACACGAGCCGTGTACCTCCTTCCTGGCGGAATGACTGGAAATGATCGGCTGTCGGACCCCCTCCATCTAATAGGCGCTGCTAATGCATGGTTGTTTACATCTTTGGGTGGGTTTAGTGACATCTCTGAACAGTCAAAGGGCCTGTGTCTGTGGTACAATATCCACAGTCAACGTTTATCTTCAGGAGTTGTGGGAACAGGGGTGATGCAAAGCTTTTTTTGATGTGTGTATTTACAACCAATGTAAGCGTTTCAGTTTGGAACGGCACTTACTCTCCAGCGCTCTGCATTTCCCCTACAGCACCTGCCCATGACCCCAACACTAACACTCTTCCCGTGCATGCCCTACCATCTGCACAACTAAAGGCCATTGCATTCTTCGTGCACACGTAACATCTTCCCCTGTTTGCTTACAGGTGACAAAGTGAATACCGTAATTTCCTAATGTTACATACTTTGGGAATCAAAATGGACAGTCAATTTAAGCAGTTATAATTGTTGTCCTTAACTACAAAACATTATGCCATGCCAAAACCCATTACACATAACAATAAAAACTTTACAGGTTTTTACTTTACTTGAACTGCGCAAGGGCAAGTAATTTTGACGCTGTGTGAAGCTGTTGTTGGCACTTTTTCAGTGTTGGAAACATGTCTGGTCGCGTTAAACCGTTCAACCTCGAAGTTTTATTCCTATTCCATCACACTTGCGCTTTGTATGACAGCCAGTGTTTGAAAGTTGAAGCAAAGCCCTTATATCCTCAATGGCAAACACTTCTGTACAGTTCGGTCGATATGATCTCCAAACAATTAATCGCACAGTGCGTTGTGTCATTATCCACACACCTTACAGCTACCTGTACTACATCGCTCACTGTAGAGCCATCTACACCATGTTAAACCTATTAAATGATACACTCTGAATGTGCTCTTTCTCATGGTGAATGTGTCCCGTATGGTCTTCCACTTGGCCAAGCGAAAGCCCTCTCATTGGTTGGTTCACTTCTAATTTCTGGATTTAAATTTCAATTTAGTCTTAATTCTACATCGGCCATGGATTAACAAACTACATACAATTTTTAATTAATTAATTGTTTTATTTATTTATTTATTTTTGGAATCATCAGTATTCTGATTGGTTGCATGCGGCTCGCCACGAATTTCTCTCTCGTGCCAGACTCCTCATCTCAAAGTAGTTCTTGCATGCTACATCCTGAATTATTTATCTGATGTATTCCTATATGTCTTCCTCCACAGTTTTTACCCTGAAGAGCCCTATAGTACAGTGAAAGTATTTTCCTGATGTCTTAATACATGTCCCTTCCTTTTGTCAGTGTTTTCCCTACGTTCGTTTCTTCGTCGAGTCTGCGGAAAAATCTTCTCAGCATACGTAATATTCAATATTGTTCCTATAGCGTTACATTTCAAACATTTAGGTTCCGGTTTCCATCACCATACTCTACCATACAACGCTGCGCACAGACAGACATTCTGAGAATTTTTTTTTCTCAGGTTAAGGTCAATATTTGATACTAACACAATTTTCTTGGTCAGGAATGTCCTCTTTGCCTGCGTTGACCTGCTTTTTATGTCCTCCATGCTCCGTTCATCACGTGCAGAATTCTTTAACTTTGTCTACTTTCAGCCCCCCCCCCCCCCGTTTAATGTGAAGTTCATCGCTGTTGTCACTAATGCTACATGACTTTTGTCTTTCGCCGGTTTACTTCTCAGTCCACATTCTGAACTCAATTACATTGTTCACCCTTCGACACGCCCTGCAGTTCTTCGTCACTATCACTGAGGATAAGAATATCATCTGTGAATCTTATGATTGATATCGATTCACACTGAATTCCAGTTCCACTCTCTTTCATTTGCTTCATCGATGTATGCAGTGAACAGCAGGGGCAAATGAGTATACCTTTTCCTTACACTCTTTCAATCCGATCATTCCGTTCTTTGTCGTCCATTCTTATTTTCCCCTCTCCGTTCTAGTACATATAGTATATTATTCTTATTTCCCTGTAGCTTACCGCTATTTTTCCTCAGAATTGCGAACATCTTGCGCCATTTTGCATTGTCGAACGCTTTTTCCAGGTAGACAAATCATATGAATGTGTCTTGATTTTTCTTAAGTCTCGCTTACATTATTAATCGCAGCGTTAGTATTGCTCTCTGGAGCCATTACCTTTCCGAAGGTCGAACTGTTTTTTAAGAAGTTTAAATTTTTCTTCATCGTGTATTTACTGTGTTGGTTGCAACTATCAAAACGTCCATTCGGTGTCTGAATTGTTACCTGTTCCCAGAGAACTAAGTCTGTTTTTTGGAGTTAGTTCTTTCTTGATTAGCACTGTTCAGTCTTGTCACCATATAAAGGAATGTTGTTACTTCTGTATTTTTCCACTTATTGTGTGTGTGTGTGTGTGTGTGTGTGTGTGTGTGTGTGTGTGACAGAGAGAGAGAGAGAGAGAGAGAGAGAGAGAGAGAGAGAAAGAGAGAAAGAGAGAGAGAGAGGGGGGGGGGAGTGAGAGAAAGAGAGAATTCGCTACTGTGTGATAGTAATTTTTTCGTAATTTTTTCCGTCGTCTGGGTTGTAGGAGTTGCGTAAAAGTTGCGAGCTCTTTAACGTTTGTTATGTACGACGGCCTGTATAATTCCCTTCTGAAATTAACGTCGACGTTAGTTTATTACTTCATGGTACATTCCAGAATTCATCGTACCTACGAGCATATTTGTCATTAGCCAAAAACTGAGCTATATTTTACGATTTAAGAGAGGTACAGCGGAAGACGAGGTCCGTGTTGTACCCAGCATTATAAATACGAGGTATTTTGTCCTGCGCTTCGAGATCTCTTTGAAGAGCCCCGCAGCCTTTCTGCGAACAGAAAATCTCATAAGCTATAAGCTAACGACGGCGCAGCAACACACCATCGCCCACTCGCGTTCGTTCTGCTTACCTGCTTCTGGCGTTCGTCTCTCCATTCCATATTTCGTCTTTTGTGCTATTGCAGGTGCTGCTGCAGATGGACTGGAAGCTAAATGAAAGACGCTTTTCTGGGTTCCGCCGAAAAGCCAGCTATTCACACGGGTACTGAGGATTCAGTTCGGGTCCGAAACTCTCCGCCTTGATGCCCACGTCGTTCTGGGCTCAACAAACAGTTTGAACTGGAGTTCCCTAGATAGCATTCAAAAACTAGAATTTCAGTTAGGCCCTTATTCAATGGCAGGTGGAATTTCATCGCTTCTAAAAGGGTTGTCTGTTCTTGTAGTCGGACTCATGAGATGCTTCTTTCATCTTCACGTTAAGCTACAAAGTTTTCCTTATTTTCCTGTTCATCCAAAACAAAGAAGTGAGTTTTCTAAAAAGTGAATTTTTCTTGTCGATGATTGTAATTACAGCTTTGCAAAGATCACCGTAACGGTATTACAAACACCGACGGTGCAGTTATCAGTATCACTGCTATCGATGATTTTCTAATACGCGATTAGACGTTATGACCTGTTCCGCCTCACCATCTCTTCCTCGGTCCCCCACACTCCTTCTTCCTATACGATTTTATTTTGTCGATTGTCAAGGGATTCTTTGAGGCGACATACGTACTACATGCTCTCACCACTACTGCTTTCGTTAGAGTACTTTTTCAATTAAGGGCATCACCTCCAGTTCTTTCCATATTTCTTCTTCTCTTGTGCAGTTTTCTCTGAACTAAGAAACTTCATCTCTGATGTTTCTACTCTCTTAAGTCTTTCGATCTTAATGTTCAGTTTCCTGCTCCATATAGTCCTGTGTGTAGTGTGTAGTGTGTAGTGTGTAGTGTCAGTCCAAATTCCCATTGACACATCAGCTCCCAAGGTACTCCCCATAAACTCGAACAGCATTGCAGAGGCTCTCCAACCACAGAGGTGTGAGAAAAGTCAGCGATAAGCACATTATACAGATGACGGTAGCATCGCATACACAAGGTATAAAAGGCCAGTGCATTCGCGGAGCTGTGATTTCTACTCAGCTGATTCACGTGGAAAGGTTTCCGACGTCATTATGGCCCCACGACAGCAATTTACAGATTTGAACGCCGAATGGTAGTTGAAGCTGGACGCATGGGACATTCCCTTTCGGAAATCATTAGGCACTTCAATATGTGAGTCCCACAGTGTCAAGAGTGTGAAGAGAATACCAAATTTCAGTAATTACCTCTCATCACAGACAACACAGTGTCCGACCGCCTTCAGTTAAAGACCGAGAACAGCGGCGTTTACATCGAGTTGTCGGTGTTAACAGACAAGCAACACAGCATGAAATAACTGCAGAAAACACTGTGGGACATACGACGAACGTATCCGTTTGGACAGTGCGGCGAAATTTGGCGTTAATGGGCTATGGCAGCAGGTGATCGAAGCGAGTTGGTTCAAATGGCTCTGAACACTATCGGACTTTACATCTGTGGTCATCAGTCCCCTAGAACTCAGAACTACTTAAACCTAACTAAGCTAAGCACATCACACACATCCATGCCCAAGGCAGTATTCGAACCTGCGACCGTGGCGGTCACGCGGTTCCAGACTAAAGCTCGAAGCGAGTGTCTTTGCTAACAGCAAGACATCGGTTGCAACGTTTCTCACGGACCGACATAGTTACGTTACACATCACCATGTTACACGGTACAATTCAGAGCCCTCTAGCGGCCGAGGGTTGCAACTTGTGTCAGTGAATCGGAAAGGCTCAGCGAATAATAACGCATGGCGTATAATACCTCAAGCGATGATGACAACAGAATAAAAGATTCGCAGACATTAATTTTCAGCACGCTTTCGTAACTACCATGTTCAGGAGGCTTAACCACCTGGATCTTTTATTACGAGTACAGAGCTTCGTGAAGAAACGTATTTACAACACCAAAATGCGTGTCATCTCCATGTTAACAAGAGTGTCCACATCTTTTGTATAAAAACGGCGGCAGAATATCAAGGAATTAGTTTAAGTACAAAGCGTCCTCATTTTAGGTGGGTGTTGTTTGGGACTGCGAAAAAAGCCCTGTAGATATTGCGGGAGGTAATTAAGTTCTTCTTCTAGCAGCTGCTCCTCCATACATTGAAATGAGTCGGGATTTCCTAGAGTTATAACAAAATAAAAATGGAATATTTTTCTCTCAAATGCTCAATGGAGGACGAACGGCGTGGCACAGAGCATTTAAAACATGGGACATATCTGCAGCAACGGCGGTGTGTAGACTGTCAATACGAACTTCCTGATTAAAGTTATCTATCTTTCTGCAATATGAATGTTTTAGTGGAGAACTAGCAGGCAAAGCTGGGGTTTGCCGGTATTCATTTTGAAAATTTTCTATTCAAAACGAAAAACAAATGAACTGTGTTTGTAGTGTAAGTGGAGAAAATTTCATTTCCATGTGTTCTTGAAAAATCTTTAAAATTATGAAAGCAGTCATAGAAATAAATAACCATATTGTACAAATGTATAAGTACAGGACCCAAATTAAGGAACATAGTATGCAAAATAAAAATTGTCCGTAATGTTTATTAAACTCAAAACTTGATTATAAACAATATTTCTAGTTACGTGTTCAGGAGCTAAGAAGGAATTTTGTAAACTTCTCTATGGGGATGCCTCTTCATTGCTCTATAAGCGACTATCGTTTTCCTCTACAGCCGTTTGGACTTTGCAGTTGAAAGTTGTAAAACGGGCTGTCAGATGTCAACGATTTCGTTAAGATGACTCGACTGTAGGAATGTCTTAATAACAAAGAAAAAAAACATATTAAAACTTCATGCATGATGCGGCATTTTTTCATGCATCTCATGTTTATGATAACTTGACGCTTGGACTATTTGTCGCACAATAATAGATATGTGTAGGTGTTCGCTTGCTTAGCTGGGCGGTAACATGCTTGCTCCCTGTGCAGCGGGCCCAGGTTCGATTTCCGGCTGGGGACTGCGTGTTGTGTTGTTCTCATCATCGTTTCATCCTCATTACTGGCGCGCAATGCACCCAATGTGGCGTTGACTGAAACAAAACTTATACTTGGCGGCCGAACTTCCCCTTTTGGGACCCCACGGCCAACGATGCCATACACTCATTTCAATTATATATGTGTAGGTTCACTGACCGGCATAAGTAGATTCCGTCTGCAAATAAGTAATCAATTTAAACCTTATGCACAATGCAGAAGTTTTTCACGCATGTCAGTGTTTATGATGCCATAACGTCTGACCTATAATATGTAATGATTGAATCTGAATAGATGAATTAAAATTTGTGCCATGGCCAGGAATTGAACTTCGGTGTCCTGCTTGCTAAGCAGGACATCATGTCACCATGGTAGTATGGCTAACACAACTGCATAGCCTACTGTAGTCCAATGCCCTCCCTTACACAAACTTCAATCCACACTTTCAGCCCATTAGCCCCTTATTAAATCAACAGCATTGCCAAGGCTCTGTGGTTGGTGAGTTAGTTAGTTAGTTGGTTGCGTGTTTCATTGATCAATTGCATAGTATGAAAGCTGTTATGATGTGGAATGTGGCAAGTGCATTAGAAATGCACATATGATACTATATATATATATATATATATTACAGTACAGTGTTAAAGGTTAATATTTCTATTATTTACTCCATTCCCTTAAATGGCACAAGATGCATATACTACATTAATAGATTTATTTATTCCTATTCAAGAATTCATCTATGTATAGAAGGAGTTGTCAAGGAGATATGATTTCAATATGATTTCAATTAATTATTGAAGCTATTACTGCTGTCTGACATTTTATTTCATCTGGTAATTTGTCAAAAATCTTTATAGCAGCATATTTTACTCCTTTCTGAGCCAAAGATAGGTTGAGTAAAGGATAGTGTAAGTCTTTCTTTTTCTGGTATTATAATCATGAATGTCACTGTTGTTTTTAAACTGGTCCATGTTGTTGAGAACAAATTTCATTAATCGGTACATGTACGATGAGGCTGTTGTAAGAATTCCCAATCTGTTAAAAAGATGCCTACAAGACATGCAACTATGAATCCCACACATTCTTCTAACCACTTTCTTTTTAGCAGTTAATACTTTTTGTCGAAGTGTTGAGTTACTCCAAAATATTATTCCATATGATATCAGAGAGTGAAAGTATGCAAAGTATGTTAGCTTACTAATTTCTATATCCTCAAAATTGGAAAGTATTCTGATTGCAAAAGTTGCTGAAGCTAGTCGCTTTAGAAGATCCAAGATATGAATTTTCCAATTGAGATTCTCATCTATATGTACACCCAAAAACTTAGTATGCTCTTCCCTGTCTACTGACTTTCGTTGATGTGTTACATGTATTGAAGGAACTGTATTTTTTGCAGCAGAAAATTGGATGTACTGTGTTTTTTCAAAGTTTAAAGCAAGCCCATTTTCAGAAAACCAATTAATGACTTCTCTTACTGGTTTAATAATGATGCTTGTATCATCAGCGAACAGTGTCAGTTCAGTTTCTTGTTTCAGATAAGGTGGGAGGTCATTCACATATATCAAGAATAGAAGGGGTCTCATGATTGAACCCTGTGGATCACCTAATGTAATTTCGGCCCAGTTAGATGACTTGGCAAACTTATTTAAATCAGTTGACCCATATAACGAAACTTTTTGTTTCCTATTCTTCAGGTATGACTTGAACTACTCATATGCTATCCCATTTATACCACAGAATCGTACTTTCTGTTACATAATGTCATGGTTCACACAATAAAATGCTTTGGACAAGTCCCAGAAAATTCCTGTTGGTGACATTTTACTATTTAAAGACTCTATTACGTGGACACTGAAATTGACTGTGTATCCTATTGCTGTTGAGATGGGTAATTACTCTTGAGTACATTATTTTCTCGAAGATTTTTGAAAATGCTGTAAGCAAGGATACTGGCCGATACATATTGACATTTGAGGTGTCCCCCTTTTTGTAGAGAGGCATATTTTAACCTGTCTGGGAAAATACCTTGAGTTAGTGATGCATTACATATGTGACTCAGAACATCAGCTGTAATTGCTCCACATTGTTTTGATATCTTATTAGGGATGTCATCTACTGCAACAAAACATTTATTTTTCAAAGATTTAATAATGTTACTTATTTCACAAGAGGCTGTTAGGTGAAACTGAATCTGACTAAAATTTTTCAAAACTGACTCTTCCATGTTCTGCTTGGCTTTTTCTTGGCTTTTTCTTTTTGCTCCTACACTTAAGAAATGGTTGTTAAATACATTAGCTACTTGTGTAATGTTGGTTAGGATGGTCTCATTCTCTTTAATAGTAATACTACCTACCCCAGTGGTTGCATTTCCTGTCTCCCTTCTATGTAATAACATTCCATATCAATTTGATTTTATTGCCGGAGTTGTTAATTTCGTCTCTAATATACATATTTCTTGATTTCCTTAGAACTTTTCTCAGTGTGTTGCAATAATTTTTATAGTGTAAACCTACTTCTGGATCTTTACTAGTTCTTGCTGTCTCATACAGTTTTCTTTTTCTTCCTGAAGACACTTTAATACCTGTAGTAATCCAAGGTTTCTTTGAAAAGTGTGTGGTGTTACATTTAGTAATTTTCTTTGGGAAACAATGTTCAAAAAGGTTTATAAATTTTTCAAGAAATATGTTACATTGAAATCACCACAGATTAATAACTTCTTCTTTGTGTCTGACAGAGAGCATAATTGGGAGTCAAACTTTTTTATGAATAGCTCCCTGTCTCCTAATGAAGACCTGTACACTGTTGCTAATATCATTACTACATTATCTAGCTGAAGTTCATACGCACAAACCTCAAAGTGCTGATCAACACAAAATTTGCTTACTTCTACAGTTTTGTATTTATACCCTTGTTTTATGAAACTTTCAACTCTTCCTTTTTCCATCGTAGATATAAAAGTGTAACATGCTAAATTATACCCATTTATACTGACGCTATGCATCCCCACAGTAAGATGGTGTTTAGACAGACAGAATATATGAATCTCATTTTAATTGTTGAGATTGTCTAAACACACTAATAGCTCATCTACTTTACTTTTTATTCTCCTGCTATTTCGATGAAGTAAGTTGATACTGCCCTTAGCTTTCCCCGTATTTACTGTATATGAAATTTATTTTATTCTACTTATCTTGATTGTTGTATGTTTGGCTTTAATGTAAAAAACCTGTATGCCTGGACGCATTAATCCCTGGTATCACCCCTTGTGTAACTGTGACCCCCCTTACAGTTTCTACTAATAGCGATGCTAACTTATTTTTCCCCTTCCTATTCCGGTGCAGGCCATGTGTAGTGTATACCCAGCTACCAATAACATTAACTGGAACAACACTTACGTGATATTTTGGCGATGTCTGGAGCATCCTGTTCAGCTCAGTGTTAACATGCCTTACTGCAGTGTTTACCCAGTGCTGATCATAGCGCTGAAAGATCTCCACGAACCCCACATTTGTGTGCCCAGTTTCTGCTCATATTTTATCCAGTGTATCTTGGATCCAGAGCCAGGCTGTTTTCTGCTCCCCCAACTATAATTACTTGATCTTCCTTCTCATAGTCCCTGCATTGCTGACCTAAGTTTTCTGTCCCTGGCTAAGGCTAGCACTTGGTTTCACAAAACGTGTGACCTGGTACTCTGTCCCTAATTTCTCCTGAAGCTGCTTGCCCACACCTCTCCCATGACTGCTGCCTATAAGCAGAATTCTTCTTTTCCTATTCTGGTTTGATTCCGACCTGTCTTTTTTCTTTAAGCAAATATTGTGCTTCAACCTACTTTCAACTACATCTGGATGAGGCCCTCCCTGCACTTCAGATAGCAAGCCAAAGTGATCTACTATTTGAATTTCTGGAGTTTTTTAAAGTGTTTTTCTTTTTCGCACTTTGCTTGCTACCTTTTCCCAGTTCCCCGTCTCTTTTTCCTCCCTTAACCAGCATAATTTCAAGTTCGCGTTATCTAATTCAGCCTTAAGGGCACACATGTTTGCCTCCTGTTCAGCGATTTTTCAGTCCTTTGTACATAACTTACACCGCCATAGAAGAGCCTCATTTTCTATCCTCGTTTCGTCACCGCTACATTCGCCCCAATGAAACCATAACTTACAGTCCACACAGAACACCCCCCTCTTTAAAATTTCTGCGGCAACCACCCCATTTGTCACACATGGTTTGAAAGACAAACTTAACACAAAAGCACAGAATAAGTTGGCACAAGACCACAGTAGATTCGTAACCTGCACTAATCCGTAAATGAACACTAACGTAAACAAACTTTTAAACATACTTTCGAAAGTTTTAACTACATAAACTCTGTATGACAGACACGAATTAATTTGACTTTGAAGCGATAACTCTAGTTAAAAACAAAAATCTACACTCGCGCAAAATATACGCCAAAAAAACGTAAACAAAACTAGCGACTACCGGCCTTTACGAAATACTTCCTTTTCGATCTAAATGCGGTCAGGAAAGCGAAACCTTCAATAGATAGCCTAAAAATTGGCTCTGACAAGGGAACCTCCCCATCGCACCCCCCTCAGATTTAGTTATAATTTGGCACAGTGGATAGGCCTTGAAAAACTGAACTCAGATCAATCGAGAAAACAGGAAGAAGTTGTGTGTAACTATGAAAAAATAAGCACAATATACTAACTGAGTAGTCCATGGGCCGCATAGGCAACATCAAGAATAATATGAGCATAGGCGCGCCGTGGTCCCGTGGTTAGCGTGAACAGCTGCAGCGCGAGAGGTCTTTGGTTCAACTCTTCCCTCGACTGAAAATTTTACTTCCTTTACTTTCGCAAAGTTATGATCTGTCCGTTCGTTCATTGACGACTCTGTTCACTGTAATAAGTTTAGTGTCTGTGTTTTGCGACCGCACCGCAAAACCGTGCGATTAGTAGACGAAAGGACGTGCCTCTCCAATGGGAACCGAAAACATTTGATCGCAAGGTCATAGGTCAACCGATTCCTCCACAGGAAAACACGTCTGATACAGGGTGTTTCAAAAATGACCGGTATATTTGAAACGGCAATAAAAACTAAACGAGCAGCGATAGAAATACACCGTTTGTTGCAATATGCTTGGGACAACAGTACATTTTCAGGCAGACAAACTTTCGAAATTGCGGTAGTTACAATTTTCAACAACAGATGGCGCTGCGGTCTGGGAAACTCTATAGTACGATATTTTCCACATATCCACCATGCGTAGCAATAATATGGCGTAGTCTCTGAATGAAATTACCCGAAACCTTTGACAACGTGTCTGGCGGAATGGCTTCACATGCAGATGAGATGTACTGCTTCAGCTGTTCAATTGTTTCTGGATTCTGGCGGTACACCTGGTCTTTCAAGTGTTCCCACAGAAAGAAGTCACAGGGGTTCATGTCTGGCGAATAGGGAGGCCAATCCACGCCGCCTCCTGTATGTTTCGGATAGCCCAAAGCAATCACACGATCATCGAAATATTCGTTCAGGAAATTAAAGACGTCGGCCGTGCGATGTGGCCGGGCACCATCTTGCATAAACCACGAGGTGTTCGCAGTGTCGTCTAAGGCAGTTTGTACCGCCACAAATTCACGAAGAATGTCCAAATAGCATGATGCAGTAATCGTTTCGGATCTGAAAAATGGGCCAATGATTCCTTTGGAAGAAATGGCGGCCCAGACCAGTACTTTTTGAGGATGCAGGGACGATGGGACTGCAACATGGGGCTTTTCGGTTCCCCATATGCGCCAGTTCTGTTTATTGACGAAGCCGTCCAGGTAAAAATAAGGTCCGTCAGTAAACCAAATGCTGCCCACATGCATATCGCCGTCATCACTCCTGTGCACTATATCGTTAGCGAATGTCTCTCGTGCAGCAATGGTAGTGGCGCTGAGGGGTTGCCGCGTTTGAATTTTGTATGGATAGAGGTGTAAACTCTGGCGCATGAGACGATACGTGGACGTTGGCGTCATTTGGACCGCAGCTGCAACACGGCGAACGGAAACCCGAGGCCGCTGTTGGATCACCTGCTGCACTAGCTGCGCGTTGCCCTCTGTGGTTGCCGTACGCGGTCGCCCTACCTTTCCAGCACGTTCATCCATCACGTTCCCAGTCCGTTGAAATTTTTCAAACAGATCCTTTATTGTATCGCTTTTCGGTCCTTTGGTTACATTAAACCTCCGTTGAAAACTTCGTCTTGTTGCAACAACACTGTGTTCTAGGCGGTGGAATTCCAACACCAGAAAAATCCTCTGTTCTAAGGAATAAACCATGTTGTCTACAGCACACTTGCACGTTGTGAACAGCACACGCTTACAGCAGAAAGACGATGTACAGAATGGCGCACCCACAGACTACGTTGTCTTCTATATCTTTCACATCACTTGCAGCGCCATCTGTTGTTGAAAATTGTAACTACTGTAATTTCGAAAGTCTGTCCGCCTGAAAATGTACTGTTGTCCCAAGCATATTGCAACAAACGGTGTATTTCTATCGCTGCTCGTTTAGTTTTTATTGCCGTTTCAAATATACCGGTCATTTTTGAAATACCCTGTATATTCTACACGACACTGGTGACAGCATGTGCGTCACATGACAGGAATATGTTGTCGACCCACTTAACTTGCACACTTGGCGAATGGGTAAAAAGATTCTTCTACCTTGCCCGATTTAGGTTTTCTTGTGGATGTGATAATCACTTCCAAAAAATTGATGAAAACATAAGAGTGTGTCACATAAACTTCAACAAATGAATGCAACAGTTTCACAGTCGCACAGTTTTCTCTGTGCTCTGTCTAAACATATGGTTTTAAGGTTTTCAAATTTTTCCGTGTGTAGACCGTCAAATCCTGCATATGTCCAAGCAAATCTGAACATGTCCTGGAATTTTGCACAGCGAAGTTGATTATGTGTGAGTGCCTGAACTCTGATAATTGTCTGAAAATAAAAAATTTTGACCCGAGGGAAGACTTGAACCAAGGATTTCTCGTTCCGCAGCTGCTGACGCTAACCACGGGACCACAGCGCTCTTGTGCTCACATTGTCCTTGATGTTGCCTATGTTTCCTATGGACTGCTTAGTTTGTATATTTTGCTTATTTTTTCATAGTTGCACACAATTCCTTCCTGTTTTCTCGATTGATCTGTGTTCAGTTTTTCAAGGCCTATCGACTGTGCCAACTTATAACTGAATCTGAGGGGGGTGCGATGGGGAAGTTCCCTTGTAAGATGTAATATTAACTAAATTAGCTCTTATTTCAATATTAATCACTTAACTTAGCGAGAGCTTCGTATACGTGCGTGTGCCTAGCTGCAGGAATAGCACTCCAGCTTTGTACATAACAGAAAAATCCTGCCTGCACCTCGTGATCTACTGATCTGATAGAATTACTATTTCCTCAAGACATACGAGTCTCAAATTTATCTTCGATGATGACAGAAGCTTAAGAGATGAAGTAAAATGCCTGCCACGACTGGGACTCGAACCAGAGTCTACTGCTTCTTAAACAGATACGATAACCATTACAGAACCAATGAGGTATGACTGACATAGCTGCATGGATCAGCTACGCCTTAGGTACAGGCAGAATTTCCGCATTACATACAAAGCTGCTGTGCTATTCCAGTGCCAGATAGCCTCGTCAATAGCGACGAAAGAGAAAATAGGTTGAAGGCAAACTTGAAATTTGTGCTAGGGAGGACATTAGACTGGTAGTCTATGGATTTACATTACATACTACTGCAGCGGTGTAATGGTTAGCACATCATCCTAGGAAGCTGGAGACTTGGGTTCGATGCCTGGCAGTGCTGCAAATTTTTATTCATCTATTCAGCTTTTATCATTCTCGAAGGTAAAGTAGAGAGTTATAAGTCTCAATAAAACTGTAATTCTATCAGATCTATGATACGTAAGTTGTTCTTATACCCACAACGATTGTTGAGTGGCAGCAAGGGATATGTGTACTAAGTTTGATTGAAATAAGTCCAGTGGTTTAGAAGGAATTGTGGAAAACTAGTACATATGCAGACATACATACGTGCATCCACTTTTATAACATGTATAGATACTGAGAGTACTGCACAACGCTGTAATCAAGACTCCTGAGTGCAAAATACACTGTTACGTACACGAAACCTGCTCTCTTGAAAATCATCATGACTATCATCATCAACCACGTGACATCTGCTGTACGATTAAATCTTCTTCCAGTATTTTCTATGCATCACGGTCTTCACCTGTACGCATCATCTTTCACGGTTCACAATCTTATAAATTCAACTACGATACTGGACGTTTAAATTGTAACACCAGAAAAGATGGGAAATAATGAAACTAGGCTTATTCGGCATATTCACTGCAGTAGAACACATCACTAACCTGCAAGGTGACTCGTGGGCTTGCAGGGTGCGAAATTTAGTACCTCTGGCGGTAACAACGGCTCTGTGAGGCTGGTAATTGAATCGACCTGACCCGGGTGACAGATACGGCTACACCATTCCATATTACTTCAACTGTGTCCCAGTATTCATCAATCATACTGGCTGCGAAATGCTGGTATGCCAGTTACTCGGCAGACGATGATAGCAATGGGCGAGGGATCATGGGAGTTTCTCTCTCTTTCGACTAATAAAATTAGTATATGCGAATTTAAACTTTCTCGGCGAATCTCGATGGTGAAGTCTTCTCGGGTTATCAGCCGAGTCAAGACGTCGATCGGCGTTTCAACAAGGTTAATACTTGTCAGCTTCAGGCGAAGTGTCGAGTTCGGGTCCTGTCCAGTTCTTTATAGCCGCTAGACTGCAGGCTCCTCTGCGTCGTCTGCGATTTGTGCTAGCGACGCAGACGAGGCAGAGGAGCCTAGAGCTTAGCTCCTATAAAGAACTGGACAGGACCCGAACTCGGCACATCGCCGGAAGATGAAGAGTAGTGAACTTGTTGAAACGTTGCCGCAGATCGACACCTTGACTCGGCTGATAACCCGAGAAAACGTCATCAAGAAAATTAGTGTTAAAAGCTGCGATCGAAATAGCAGATGGTCTGGTAAATGTGTATCTCAGTAGAGATTTTGGCTCAAACACTTGTCTTGGTCCCTTTCATCCCTAAACCAACCAACCAACCAACCATCAAACACTTGTCTAAGGGTGGTAGCATGTCGCTCCATCTATCGTTCTTTGGCGAACGTTCCAGAGTTTCCTTGTAACTTATGAAGATTCCAAGATATGGCAACAATTGCAAATGAATTTAATAGTTAAGTAACTGAAGGCAACAAGAGTTTATTATTTAAACTGAACTTAGTTTATTTTATTAAACAAAATTTAGTTCACTTGCGAATGGGGGCTCTGTAAATTCAGGGCAGATGTTGAACTGGACGACAGATACGGTACCGTGTTCTTCTTCCTATCACCTTTCCCTCTGAGAGAGGAAGTTACATTGACCCACTGATAAGCAGTTCCTTTGTCGTAAAGGTGCCGCACTCCTCTCTGTAGTTGTTTTGTTGCCGTCAGTTAATGTCAAAGGAACAGTGGTAAACTTACAGAACATGATACGCAGTAAATATGATAAATATTGGCGTATACGAGGTCTCTTCGAAAAACTCCGGAACTTTGTGCACAAAATTTTAGTACCCGTACCTTTTAGTTATTGTGCATGGTCTCCTTCGAAATACTCTCCTCCACAATTGATACTCGTGGGCAAACGCATGGCCGCTTCCAGGTGATGATAGACAACACTTCAATAACAAAATGGCGATAGCTTCCGCAATACTACAGTCTGCGAAGTGAAGACCGCAAAGATCGCAGCGGGCGACTGGGCTGAGGCGTCTGCTGTTTGCAGACGCGAGCACCGCACTTACGTGCGCGTACACAGTTGACGAGTAGGTCCCAGCAGCCAACCTGAAAGCGTAAGGGAACGAACCGTTGGTGCAGCTTCGTACCGGAGGGCGGCTCGGTCTTCTTGTTTCTCAAGTTGGTACACCTGTGTGGGCGCTAGTTCTCGGAACGAGGGAATATTGGTACGCCTACGCCACTGCGTGGCTTCACCTTACTTTCAAACGTGACGGTTGGGAACTGCTAAGGATATTAGTCATTTCGAACTTTTCCTACAATAATCAAATGGAGAACGTGATAATTAATATGTTTCTTCCATCTGGTGGTCCTCCATGTAAAGAATCCTTCGGTGACACTGGTTGACTGAGGAAACTTACTCAAATTATCGACTTAGTTTTATAACTTGTAAATTAAAGATAAGTACAGTCTAAAATTATTATCAGTGTGTTTGAAATTTTGTAGGCAACTCTATATATGTTGTTGGAATTAACAAAATAATTTTATTTTGCTCTGTTTCTTTGTGATGCGAACTGTACAGCCATTGCGGCCACATCTTGGGAGTTGTGTGTCCTCAAAACGTGAACAATTCGTTACAATCTTTCATATATGCGTGCTATGAACTTAGCTGTACATCATAACTGATCACATTCAACTCCCATGCCAAGTATTCATAACACGTTGGCGCCCAATATAAAAGTTTGAAGGCTCCCTAAAAGTTCTTTAAATAATTCTGTTGGCACGCAAAAGCCGTAATAAACTGTCCAATAATTAGTATCTCACTAACGGTACTACATCCCTAGACATTAATTTAAACAGGCTGCAGTTCACTGCATTACGCTGCGTCACACTGCATAAGGTAACTTTCAGCTCACTTCAGAAAGTTCACGTTCTCACCGTCTGCGAGCAGCAGTCATACGCGAATGATGTATCAAAGTAGAATTCAAAGGATAGCGTAAAATTTAAAGGATTTCGTACTCGGTGCAGCCTTATAATTATGGTACGTGAAGTGCAGAACTCAAATACCAATCTTCACAAGCAGTTCTATGCAACTCGAAAATTATCGAGAAAGTCGGCTTCATAGCTCTCCGAGTGATTTTAATTCACTGGAGCTGGAACGAGTTTTGATAGGCCGTTTTGCTTTATCGGTGGCACTCAAGAGTGATACTTGCTGGTTCGAGTGTCGCTTCGGTCATCTTTTCTTGTAAACTTCGAATATCTACGTTATTTAAATATAAAATACTTGAATTAAAATGGTAGATGAGTTGAGGGGTAACGCTATAACGCCTATGTACGGAGAGAGTAGACAGTAGTTGTTATCTTTATCTGTTTGCAAACTTTGCAGTGCGTACATTACTGTTAGGTGATGACACTGACGATAGTTGGCGAAACCGAGGTCGGACCACTGGTCCGACGCTTACACTGGTAGCATTACCCGTAGAGCGGGCCAAAACTGACTGGGGACGAAAGATTTTGGTGACTTCCACAACAATTGGTAGGCATACGGCGTCTTTTGCAAGGGATAGTCGTGGCTGTAGCATCAGTTCAGCGTTCATTGCCGAAGCAGCAGATAGTGTTTAGCTGTGTCGTGCGTCAGAATCTTGTAATACGATAGAAAGTAACACTCCAGTGTCGAACTTGACTACAGCGATTTGCCTGGTCCTTCGACGGCACAGGATTCCTTATACAGTGAAGTATCAAGATGACGTATGATAGATACTTGTATGTATTACGAGCAAATCCTCACAGAAAACACCGTCACCATTAACTACTGAAGAAGCACTGCTAGTAACAGAATACTTTTTTCCTTGTTGTTGTTGTGGTCTTCAGTCCTGAGACTGGTTTGATGCAGCTCTCCATGCTACTCTATCCTGTGCAAGCTTCTTCATCTCCCAGTACCTACTGCAACCTACATCCTTCTGAATCTGCTTAGTGTATTGATCTCTTGGTCTCCCTCTACGATTTTTACCCTCCACGCTGCCCTCCAATGCTAAATTTGTGATCCCTTGATGCCTCAAAACATGTCCTACCAACCGATCCCTTCTTCTAGTCAAGTTGTGCCACAAACTTCTCTTCTCTCCAATCCTATTCAATACCTCCTCATTAGTTACGTGATCTACCCACCTTATCTTCAGCATTCTTCTGTAGCACCACATTTCGAAAGCTTCTATTCTCTTCTTGTCCAAACTAGTTATCGTCCATGTCTCACTTCCATACATGGCTACACTCCATACAAATACTTTCAGAAACGACTTCCTGACACCTAAATCTATACTCGATGTTAACAAATTTCTCTTCTTGAGAAACGCTTTCCTTGCCATTGCCAGTCTACATTTTATATCCTCTCTACTTCGACCATCATCGGTTATTTTACTCCCTAAATAGCAAAACTCCTTTACTACTTTAAGTGTCTCATTTCCTAATCTAATTCCCTCAGCATCACCCGACTTAATTTGACTACATTCCATTATCCTCGTTTTGCTTTTGTTGATGTTCATCATATATCCTCCTTTCAAGACACTGTCCATTCCGTTCAACTGCTCTTCCAAGTCCTTTGCTGTCTCTGACAGAATTACAATGTCATCGGCGAACCTCAAAGTTTTTACTTCTTCTCCATGAATTTTAATACCTACTCCGAATTTTTCTTTTGTTTCCTTTACTGCTTGCTCAATATACAGATTGAATAACATCGGGGAGAGGCTACAACCCTGTCTCACTCCTTTCCCAACCACTGCTTCCCTTTCATGCCCCTCGACTCTTATAACTGCCATCTGGTTTCTGTACAAATTGTAAATAGCCTTTCGCTCCCTGTATTTTACCCCTGCCACCTTCAGAATTTGAAAGAGAGTATTCCAGTCAACATTGTCAAAAGCTTTCTCTAAGTCTACAAATGCTAGAAACGTAGGTTTGCCTTTTCTTAATCTTTCTTCCAAGATAAGTCGTAAGGTCAGTATTGCCTCACGTGTTCCAACATTCCTACGGAATCCAAACTGATCTTCCCCGAGGTCAGCTTCTACCAGTTTTTCCATTCGTCTGTAAAGAATTCGCGTTAGTATTTTGCAGCTGTGACTTATTAAACTGATAGTTCGGTAATTTTCACATCTGTCAACAGCTGCTTTCTTTGGGATTGGAATTATTATATTCTTCTTGAAATCTGAGGGTATTTCGCCTGTCTCATACATCGTGCTCACCAGATGGTAGAGTTTTGTCATGACTGGCTCTCCCGAGGCCATCAGTAGTTCTAGTGGAATGTTGTCTACTCCCGGGGCCTTGTTTCGACTCAGGTCTTTCAATGCTCTGTCAAACTCTTCACGCAGTATCTTATCTCCCATTTCGTCTTCATCAACATCCTCTTCCATTTCCATAATATAGTCCTCAAGTACATCTCCCTTGTATAAACCCTCTATATACTCCTTCCACCTTTCTACCTTCCCTTCTTTGCTTAGAACTGGGTTTCCATCTGAGCTCTTGATATTCATACAAGTGGTTCTCTTCTCTCCAAAGGTCTCTTTAATTTTCCTGTAGGCAGTATCTATCTTACCCCTAGTGAGACAAGCCTCTACATCCTTACATTTGTCCTCTAGCCATCCCTGCTTAGCCATTTTGCACTTCCTGTCGATCTCATCTTTGAGACGTTTGTATTCCTTTTTGCCTGCTTCATTTACTGCATTTTTATATTTTCTCCTTTCATCAATTAAATTCAATATTTCTTCTGTTACCCAAGGATTTCTATTAGCCCTCGTCTTTTTACCTACTTGATCGTCTGCTGCCTTCACCACTTCATCCCTCAGAGCTACCCATTCTTCTTCTACTGTATTTCTTTCCCCCATTCCTGTCAATTGTTCCCTTATGCTCTCCCTGAAACTCTCTACAACCTCTGGTTCTTTCAGTTTATCCAGGTCCCATCTCCTTAAATTCCCACCTTTTTGCAGTTTCTTCAGTTTCAATCTGCAGTTCATAACCAATAGATTGTGGTCAGAATCCACATCTGCCCCAGGAAATGTCTTACAATTTAAAACCTGGTTCCTAAATCTCTGTCTTACCATTATATAATCTATCTGAAACCTGTCAGTATCTCCTGGCTTCTTCCATGTATACAGCCTCCTTTCATGATTCTTGAACCAAGTGTTAGCTATGATTAAGTTATGCTCTGTGCAAAATTCTACAAGGCGGCTTCCTCTTTCATTCCTTCCCCCCAATCCATATTCACCCACTATGTTTCCTTCTCTCCCTTTTCCTACTGACGAATTCCAGTCACCCATGACTATTAAATTTTCGTCTCCCTTCACTACCTGAATAATTTCTTTTATCTCGTCATACATTTCATCTATTTCTTCATCATCTGCAGAGCTAGTTGGCATATAAACTTGTACTACTGTAGTAGGCATGGGCTTTGTGTCTATCTTGGCCACAATAATGCGTTCATTATGCTGTTTGTAGTAGCTAACCCGCACTCCTATTTTTTTATTCATTATTAAACCTACTCCTGCATTACCCCTATTTGATTTTGTATTTATAACCCTGTAATCACCTGACCAAAAGTCTTGTTCCTCCTGCCACCGAACTTCACTAATTCCCACTATATCTAACTTTAACCTATCCATTTCCCTTTTTAAATTTTCTAACCTACCTGCCCGATTAAGTGATCTGACATTCCACGCTCCGATCCGTAGAACGCCAGTTTTTTTTCTCCTGATAACGACGTCCTCTTGTGTAGTCCCCGCCCGGAGATCCGAATGGGGGACTATTTTACCTCCGGAATATTTTACCCAAGAGGACGCCATCATCATTTAATCATACAGTAGAGCTGCATGTCCTCGGGAAAAATTACGGCTGTAGTTTCCCCTTGCTTTCAGCCGTTCGCAGTACCAGCACAGCAAGGCCGTTTTGGTTAATGTTACAAGGCCAGATCAGTCAATCATCCAGACTGTTGCCCCTGCAACTACTGAAAAGGCTGCTGCCCCTCTTCAGGAACCACATGTTTGTCTGGCCTCTCAACAGATACCCCTCCGCTGTGGTTGCACCTACGGTACGGCCATCTGTATCGCTGAGGCACGCAAGCCTCCCCACCAACGGCAAGGTCCATGGTTCATGGGGGGACTTTTTTCCTTATACATTGCAAACTCGAAAAATGTTTGTAACAAATGAAGAGTTAATTGTGTTACCAAAAACTATTGATATCCGTTAACTTACACATATTTGATGAATTTTATGTATGAATGGCGCGTACGAAATGAAAGAGAGAGAGAAATAATTAGCGAAACGATAAGCGATACTCAAACCAGTGTTCCAGCTATTAACAATATCGAGCGCCGCAGCACAGGTGCGTCTCGCTTATGGTGTTGCTGACGTTATACTGCTCTGTTCGCTCCAAAGAAAATTACTCTTACGACACTCATTAAAATTTTAGAAATGAAACATTAAACATTTATATGTGTGGAGGTAGTCCTCTTTCTTGCAGTCACTTCTGCCTACAGAGTACATTATAAATCTATTGGTCCCCAGTTATTAACGAATTATATATGAATACGTTTCTACAGCGTTGGTTTACGCGGAGCAAGCCCACATTGTACACTCAACTAAGACAGGGAACAGGTAACAGATGTGCCTCCACTGTACTTTCATAATCCGTGTTACTATGGAGAATTTCATTTTCTGGTTTAATGTGTTTAATTCCAATGCTTTTTGCAGCTTCTAACCTTGAAACCATTAAGTGTATTAGAACATGACGCTAACAGGTTATACAAAAAACACGTATATTTCATTTGCCATCTCGTTTGAGTTTGTAGAACCATACGTTATTATGCAATTATTCTGCTAAATAAATTAGCATAAATGACAGATATTAACATTGCTGTACCTTACGTAGTTTTTGGCGTATAAAACCATTGCAATTGGCGATGGACGTGTCTCATCGACGCACTTGTGCTTTTGAATTAATGTAGCGTTACTGGATACTGTGACACCAAACATAATTGACTCCAGTGACAATTCTCGCCATGACTCCCTTTTCGTTCGGTGGGTACGGATGTGATGCATTTTGGTAGCAGGGAAATCCACCGTGTGTTCAGTGTCTGTTGGCTTGCCGTTTACCTGGTAGCCAGAAGTCGTGCTCAAGCTGTGCCCTATCAGCTGGAACAATACGATACCTTCTAACATGCACGTCTGTTTAAAAACGAGCGCTCCTATGTGTGTTCTCAGCATCCGTTATATGTCACTGCGGAGAATGTGGGGCCAGGACAACAGTCGAAATACTTTGTATACCATAGAAGCAGTTGAAGACAGCATGGGTAACATGGAATGTTGCGTTATGATATTGAAACATAGCATCTCGGAGACATCAAAGGCAGAGCACAGCCATGAGCCTTAACACAATGGTAATATAGATCTTATAATTAAATTTTCGTCGAGATATTTGAGTCTCATATTTATTTACGATAATGATGGAATCTGAAGAAAATAATTAAAATTTATGCGATAGCCGGGATTTGAACCCAGGACCCCTTGCTTACTGTGCACGTATGCTAATTATTACAACACAGAGACAGTGTCATTAACATTTCTCTACGAATTACCTAAGTCCACTGCCCTCCCAAACACAAACTTCAATTCATATCTCCAGCTTATTTTCCCCTTCTTAGATCGTCACTATTGATGAGGCTCTCTGGCACTGGAATAACACCGCAGCATTGGGCGTAATGAGGAAATCCTGTACCTCAGGTGTAGATCTACACTCTTAACACAAAAAAAATCAATGCATTGGTCCACCTGTCGACCTTATGCAAGCAATTATTCGGCTTGGCATTTATTGATACGGTTGCTGTGTGTCCTCCTCGGCGATATCGTGCCACATTTGCCCAACTCTGGCACATTAGATTGTAAGTAGCCTGTTTATGTGTCTGCAAGTTGGCAGCGCTATAGACTGCATTAGTATGTCTGTCAGGGCTCTGCGCCCTCACTAAAGGCCTGGCCAGACAGAATGCGGCCTGACCGTCAGGCCTGTGGCCTTGAACCGCAGCTGGCAGGCCGCACTGTTGAATCGCTCCTTACTGTATGGCGGCCGTCACACAGAGAGCGGCTTTGACGCACCGGCAACCGGCCTGCCGCACCGGCCGCCGCCGGGTTGTCACAGATTACAGATTCGCCTCAAGCCGAAGTGGCTGCTTGCCTCTGTTGGCGCACTCAACCGCTCTGCTGTCACACTGGAAGCAGCGGGGTGAGGTGATTTTTGTCTTGCAGCTCGTAGTGCATGCATCATGGACACAGAAAGACTTACAGAGGAGGTGAGAGAATACAACTTTTTGTATGGTACACGCGGTCCTGATTTGGAGGTAGAATACTTTTGCCCTCGATATACTCTTGATAGAAAGCTGAATTCTCAGAAATAGTGTTGTCACTGTGACGTCCATAACTTCCAATATCAACTGCTGTAAACTCGTAGTATGGATCAAAGATTGACAGGAGAACCAGCGAAAAGAATCGTTTGTAATAGAGGAACTGGGATCCACTATCCTTCGGGCATTTTAACCTGATATGCTTCCCGTCTATGCTTCCAAGGCAGTTCGGAAACCCCCAAAGTTCCAGAAATCCTTCTTCAGATTTCTTCCACATCTCTGTTGTAGGAGTAGGTAAATACTTGGGTTGCAGAACAGTCCATATTGCCTGGCACATTTGTTTCACAATTTCTGAGACTGTTGAGCGTCCTAACCGAAAAGAAAAAGCTATGGTCTGGTGACTCTCGCCTGTAGTCAAGTGTCTGGAAAAGATTAAAATAAATTATGCCGATAGAACGAATAGATAAGTTAACGACCAATGATATGTTTGTTTAAATTCAGTGACAATGTTATGAATACAATGAAACAAAACAATCTATTAAGTAGAAAGTTCTCTCTAGCGGGACATACGGAACTAGATGTTACTATCGTTTACTGTATTCGTAAACACTTCAGATAAATTTATCACTCCACTCGTAACTACGTTGTGGGATAGCACTTTCTTCCGCCGAGTCTTTCATATGATACAGCAAAACTGGAATGGAATAAATTATATGACTTCTGTTTGAAGCACAAAGAGGCCGCAAATGGTAAAACGTGCCTCAAACAAATGGTTAGTCTGTGCCTTGTATCAATTGGCTTTCTCCAGTTCCTTGTGCACTTCTCGGTGCTACCGTTTTATCAGGCGATGCAGTTCCTCGAAACATTCTCGCGACATACGAAAATATTTGAACAATCTATCTTCGTCAGACTCTAGATCAATACACAGACGATCGTATCCTCATAAGCTTTCTCTCTTGCTATTAATGTCATGCACCCAACATTTCCTCTTCTTGGTGCCATTTCTTATCGCTAGTGCGAGCTACTCATTTCTGCACTTACGAAGAAAAAAAAAAAAAAGGCAATGCGTCGCGCGTGAACCTTCCAAATCGTCTAACGCTAAGACAATCGCGCTACACATGCAAGCTTACTGATGGGGTTCGGCCCTTTCCACAATGTAACAGGTGACACATCAAGAGTCGCTGCAGCCGTTTGGCCGGCCGTTGTCTGTGTGGCGTCCCTGTCCGCTGACTGGCCCGGCCTCCCGCTGCGCTGTCCATCTCAGCGGCACGCCAGATTCTGTCTGGCCAGGCCTTAAAGAGCGATTCAACAGTGTGGCCTGCCGGCTGCGGTGCAAGGGGACAGGCCGGATGGCCAGGCTGCATTCTGTCTGGCCAGGTCTTAAGAGACTCTGTGGCTGGACGAACTCAGAGTTGGCGATTCGTAGTTAGCAGTGATGGAGGTTAGCAGATAGCGAACGGACAGTTTGGACTTGTGTCCCTCATGGAGATTTAGTATTGGTTGGACATGAAATTATTAACGATTATATAATTTTTGGAGCTGGATGTCACAAGCGTAAGGTAAAATCTGCTAAATACATTGTTTGCTCTTCATCAAAATCTTTCTTCCGCTAACCACTTGCCGATTAGTAGTCAAAGCCTATAGTAGTAAGAATCTTTTTATTTAGGTGGCCGTATGCTTGCTGTATTTGCTGTAGTTCATGTCATGAAAATTTTCTGTGAGGTAAGTGAGTCATGAAAAAGTGTAGGTTATTTTTAGGATTTCTTTTAATTCATGGTCATTCTTTTGTGTTAATTATTTGCAGTCAGACTACGTTGCGCTTGTATGCTGTGGGTCATAAATGAAAAGGAAAAGTTTGAGTTGTATTTGTCAGGAAAAATTCTGTAGGTCGGTGTTGAAATGATAGAAACAAGTAAAGAGACAGTAGCTTCAATTTCACTCAGCAGTTTAAGAAGGTTCAGTTGCATTCAGCAGTTTAAGTAAATACATAAAGAATTTTCAACATTGTCAAAGTCCCGATATGGTTGGAGGGCCCTGCATATAATGTTCTGAAAGTTCTCAGACGGGGACAGATATGGCGAACTCGCTTGCCAGGCTAGGGTTTGGCAGAACGAAGACAAATGGTAGAGACTCTCACCGTGTGCAGAGGGTCAAATCTTGTTGTAACGATAACCCAGAATGGCTTGCCATGAAGGGCAACGAAATGGAGTGTAGAATACCGTCGATGTACCACTGTAAGGGTGCCACTGATGGCAACCAAAGGGTTTGTCAGAGCTTATGGTGGGTGACAATCAGGCTGATATCCCAGTATCTCTTCCCAGTGGACAATGTTTTGAGCATTATGAGCAGACTCCTCGAACAGGCTGTGAATTCTCACGACCTAACGCAGTAGTCAGACAGTATCTGGCACGAAGTCCATCAGGAGAACATCCAACAACTCTGCGAATCAATACCCAGCTGAAGACTGCAACACATTATAGACTTGCTCAATTTGTGAGGTTCTTTCTCTCGAATAAATCATGCAATTTTTCTCTAGTTTTAATCATTTGTTTGTCTGTATATGTACGTCACATCTACCGATTCCTGTTCTATTCGTGTAATTCCTTTGTTGTGCGTTTTTCTTCGTTCTTTTTTCTTCATAGAATGTATGTCCCACCCAAGAACTATGGACCTTGCCGTTGGTGGGGAGGCTTGCGTGCCTCAGCGATACAGATAGCCGTACCGTAGGTGCAACCACAACGGAGGGGTATCTGTTGAGAGGCCAGACGAACGTGTGGTTCCTGAAGAGGGGCAGCAGCCTTTTCAGTAGTTGCAGGGGCAACAGTCTGAATGATTGACTGATCTGGCCTTGTAACACTATCCAAAACGGCCTTGCTGTTCTGGTACTGCGAACGGCTGAAAGCAAGGGGAAACTACAGCCGTAATGTTTCCCGAGGGCATGCAGCTTTACTGTATGGTTAAAAGAGGATGGCATCCTCTCGGGTAAAATATTCTGGACGTAAAATAGTCCCCCATTCGGATCTCCGGGCGGGGACTACTCAGGAGGACGTCGTTATCAGGAGAAAGAAAACTGGCGTTCTACGGATCGGAGCGTGGAATGTCAGATCCCTTAATCGAGCAAGTAGATTAGAAAATTTAAGAAGGGAAATGGATAGGTTAAAGTTAGATATAGTAGAAATTAGTGAAGTTCGGTGGCAGGAGGAACAAGACTTTTGGTCAGGCGAATACAGGGTTATAAATACAAAATCAAATAGCGGTAATGCAGGAGTCGGTTTAATAATGAATAAAAAAATAGGAGTGCGGGTATGCTACTACAAACATCATAGTGACCGCATTATTGCGGCCAAGATCGACACGAAGCCCACGCCTACTACAGTAGTGCAAATTTATATGCCAACTAGCTCTGCAGATGACGCAGAAATTAAAGTAATGTATGATGAAATGAAAGAAATTATTCTGATAGTGAAGGGAGACGAAAATTTAATAGTCATGGGTGACTGGAATTCGGTAGTAGGAAAATGGAGAGAAGGAAACGTAGTAGGTGAATATGGATTGGGGTTAAGAAATGAAAGAGGAAGCCGTCTGGTAGAATTTTGCACAGAGCACAACTTAATCATAGCTAACACTTGGTTCAAGAATCATAAAAGAAGGTTGTATACATGGAAGAAGCCTGGAGATACTGACAGGTTTCAGATAGATTATATAACGGTAAGACAGAGATTTAGGAACCAGGTTTTAAATTGTAAGACATTTCCAGGGGCAGATGTGGACTCTGACCACAATCTATTGGTTATGAACTGTAGATTGAAACTGAAGAAACTGCAAAAAGTTGGGAATTTAAGGAGATTGGACATGGATAAACTGACTAAACGAAAGGTTGTACAGAGTTTCAGGGAGAGCATAAGGGAACAATTGACAGGAATCGGGGAAAGAAATATAGTAGAAGAAGAATGGGTAGCTTTGAGGGATGAAGTAGTGAAGCCAGCAGAGGATCAAGTAGGTAAAAAGACGAGGGCTAGTAGAAATCCTTGGGTAACGGAAGAAATATTGAATTTAATTGATGAAAGGAGAAAATATAAAAATGCAGTAAATGAAGCAGGCAAAAAGGAATACAAACGTCTCAAAAATGAGATTGACAAGAAGTGAAAAATGGCTAAGCAGGGATGGCTAGAGGACAAATGTAAAGATGTAGAGGCTTATCTCACTAGGGGTAAGATAGATACTGCATATAGGAAAATTAAAGAGACGTTTGGAGAATTGAGAACAACAACAAACCCAGTTCTAAGCAAAGAAGAGAAAGCAGAAAGGTGGAAGGAGTATATAGAGGGCCCATACAAGGCCAGTCCTGACAAAACTCTACCATCTGGTGAGCAAGATGTATGAGACAGACGAAATACACTCAGACTTCAAGAAGAATATAATAATTCCAATCCCAAAGAAAGCAGGTGCTCACAGATGTGAAAATTACCGAACTATCAGATTAATAAGTCACGGATGCAAAATACTAACGCGAATTCTTTACAGACGAATGGAAAAACTGGTAGAAGCCGACCTCGGGGATGATTAGTTTGGATTCCGTAGAAATATTGGAACACGTGAGGAAATACTGACCTTACGACTTATCTTAGAAGCTAGATTAAGGAAAGGCAAACCTACGTTTCTGGCATTTGTAGACTTAGAGAAACCTTTTGACAATGTTGACTAGAATACTCTCTTTCAAATTCTGAAGGTGGCAGGGGTAAAATACAGGGAGCGAAAGGCTATTTCCAATTTGTACAGAAACCAGATGGCAGTTATAAGAGTCAAGGGGTATGAAAGGGAAGCAGTGGTTGGGAAGGGAGTGAGACAGGGTTGTAGCCTCTCCCCGATGTTATTCAATCTGTATATTGAGCAAGCAATAAAGGAAACAAAAGAAAATTTTGGAGTAGGTATTAAAATCCATGGAGAAGAAATAAAAACTTTGAGGTTCGCCGATGACATTGTAAATCTGTCAGAGACAGCAAAGGACTTGGAAGAGCCGTTGAACGGAATGGAGTGTGTCTTGAAAGGAGGATATAAGATGAACATCAACAAAAGCAAAACGAGGATAGTGGAAAGTAGTCGAATTAAGTCGGGTGATGCTGAGGGAATTAGATTAGGAAATGAGACACTTGAAGTAGTAAAGGAGTTTTGCTATTTGGGGAGCAAAATAACTGATGATGGTGGAAGTAGAGAGGATATAAAATGTAGACTGGTAATGGCAAGGAAAGCGTTTCTGAAGAAGAGAAATTTGTTGACATCGAGTATAGATTTAAGTGTCAGGAAGTCGTTTCTGAAAGTATTTATATGGAGCGTAGCCATGTATGGAAGTGAAACATGGACGATAACTAGTTTGGACAAGAAGAGAATAGAAGCTTTCGAAATGTGGTGCTACAGAAGATTGCTGAAGATTAGATAGGTAGATCATATAACTAATGAGAAGGTATTGAACAGGATTGGGGAGAAGAGAAATTTGTGGCACAACTTGACTAGAAGAAGGGATCGGTTGGTAGGACATGTTCTGAGCCATCAAGGAATCACCAATTTAGTATTGGAGGGAAGCGTGGAGGGCAAAAAGCGTAGAGGGAGACCAAGAGATGAATACACTAAACAGATTCAGAAGGATGTAGGTTGCAGTAGGTACTGGGAGATGAAGAAGCTTGCACAGGATAGAGTAGCATGGAGAGCTGCATCAAACCAGTCTCAGGACTGAAGACAACAACAACAACAACAACAACAACAGAATGTATGTCTGCAGGCTGAATTATCGGCTACGCGAGGAATAGGCGATGGTGTTTTCTGTCTGTTACTTTTGTGATCTTCGGTCAGTAGAGAAGTTTGATGCAGCTCTGCACGCTAGTCGACCCTGTAGGAGCCTGTTCGTGTACCCATGATACTCAGTACCGCCCTGTGACATAAAAATGAGGAATACAGTCTCGCTACATTCATTCTCCTCCGAGGTTCCGCATCAGATTGAGTCCTCTGTGATGCTTTAAGAAGAACCGGGACTCGTATCAAAGGATGCTGCGATGTCATTCCTGTGACTGGTTGTAACGTTCGGGCGCTCCACTGTCGGAAAGCTTTTGTTTGCTGCCACGCGTCCGACCGTCCGCACACGGACCGTGCATTCGAACGTTAAGTGTTGTGCGCGTCGAGTTTCTGGCGTCATAGGGTGGGAAAAGAAGCAAGTTGAACAGTCTTTCCAAACATGCAGAACAATATCTAGCCTTTTCGACGTCTGAAGGTGCGTGACACTGCAGGTCGCACGAATGCAAGCAACCGTCTCCAGAGGGGAACGAGTAACTTTTTCTGATGAATTAAATAATTCTTGACTGCGGGTTTAACTGCAAGCAAGTTCTCGATAGCACACGACAAAGTTAAGACCTTTAGTGGGTAACTTTTCAAGTAAAGGTTGATTTCCCGTGGGCCCTGCACGGAGCCGAGAGTTCACGAAGTTTGGCGGACAAGACGACTAGTGTGACGTCACAGTTCGCTGCAGGGCCTATGCATCTCGTTGGCCCCACGCCATCTCTCTTTAGTACAGAGTCATGAGACTCCATATCGGCTTTCAGTTGAAGCCCATATATGTATATGCCGTTTCTAAACACCAGCAAATTGAATAGATCTCGTTAATTGTGCGATATGTTGTAATAAAATAAATGAAAACGTAATATTGGTGGGCAAACAATTATTGTAAGTTACTTATTTAAAAGCAACAGCATATTGAGGATGCATCAAAAACGCGTATTTCATTGTACAATTTTTTTTTTTAAAAAAGAATTCTTTATTAGGAAAAACCATTTCAATTATACAAGTTAACCCACTTCCTTAATTCATTAGTGGGTCCTAACAGTTATACATTTATATTAAATTTGCAGCTAGTTTCAGTTTTAATAAGTGAGCTACAGTTATTAACAAACAATGGGCATCTAATATCTAACATCTACTGTTTATACCTAATTCCTATAACTAATTTAATTTATATATATTCTGCAGCGTCACATGTGTGCCAGTGAAAGATATAAACCTACTTTAATCTGCCTTGCTCTTCGAGCTAATCCCGAAGAGCATGCCCCTCGCACTGGGCAGGCCTCAATGTTAAATTCGCTGCAGTTCCTATCTTAATTTCCTATAACTAAGTCCTACAAACTAACTTATCCTACGTCGTATTGGGGGTGTGTCACAATCAGTGGTTGATCCCTACTCCCCCTAACCCTGCACGTGGCGGATTCCAACTTAGATGAAGTCAGCCAGTCCACGCACAGGCGGCATGGGAATAGGGCTCTTGGACGCAATCGGTAGTTATTGTCATTATTATTTAGTGAATCTCTCTTAAGTATTCAGTTAGAACTTTTCGAGATACCTCATTAGCCAATGTGTTTAATGTCTGAAAAGTTTCCTCTCGTCTGATTAGTTGGTATGTGTCATAGTTGGGTAGTCTGTCTCGTAGTGTGTTTGCGATATCATTGAAGAGGGGACATTCGTAAACTACATGCTCGGGTGTACCCTCTGGATCGCCACAGTCACACGCTGGTGTTGCCCTCTTCCCAAATCGACATAAATATGTCGGGGAGGGTCCATGGACAGTGAGAAAGTGGATCAGACCTCGTGTAGGCTCAAAGTATTTCAATTCCAGGCGTTCCCTCACATCAGGTATAAACTGGAAAGTTCTACGTCCATCCTCTTCTACCTCCCAAGACTCCTGCCAGAGCTCCTCCCCTCTTTTCCTTATTTCTCTTTTATCCCCCACTGTAGTACCCATGATATCTACAATCTTCTCATAATTTCCCTTTTTGGCCCAATACCAAGTCGCCTGTTCTCTTATCTTTATGTCCAGAGGGCAGAGCACCATTATGACTAATAGGGCCCCCCCCCCCTTGAGATATTCTGTAGGCACCCACAGCTCTTAGTATCATGCTTCTCTGGACCCTTCTCACTGCCATGGCGGGCACAACCCTCGTGAGCCTGTGCGCCCAGACTCCCGAGCCGTACCCTCAACTGAGGTTAGGATACTATTATGATAGAGTCTAATTAGGTGTGGAGGGAGATGGAATCTTTTATAGCCTATTGAAATGAGGTTATTTAATATCTGAAAAACTCTCTGGGTAACGGTATCAATGGGTTTTCCGAAACTTGTAACCTCCCCGCAAAATATGTTAAAAATAATGCAAAATGGAGCCAAGTGTAAACTCCCCGCGAAAAATTGATAAATGAAAATTGACCATAAACCAACAACAATATTAATTAAATAATGAACCATGAACGAAATGTAACCTCCTAACAGAAATAAAAATATCTGGTAAATTTTATGACAGCAGCGCTGACCTTCGGCCCTGTATTCTGAATAACAAAAGCAAAATTTCTTACCTCAATAAAACTGCAATTATATATCTGCTCTTATGTATACATTCTTCGACACAGCTTCGTGCAATGCTGGCATACATTTTTTTTTCTTGGAAGCAATGATAATGCACGGGAAAAATTCTTTAAATTGAAATGAATACTTTTCTTTAAAAAAAAGGTTACTTTATATTGTAAAAATTATTATTCGGGCATTTTTTTGAACAAATTAAATTACAATTAACATACATTATTAATTATGCGCAAGGCTGCTTCTTTACCTTCTACAACAATACTCATCCTCCAGAGTCCTGACCAGAGTCGCGACCAGAGCACACAGCCGACGCATGCCGACTCCCGCCGACTACTACCGTCCACTCGCTAGTAAAGCCGACTGACTACTACTGTATCCGACTGACTACTACTGCAGACTGACTTCTACTGTCGACTCGCGCAGACTAGCGCAGACTCGCGACAAGCAACAACTAACAATAAACTACTCTCTGGTCAGAGATTCTGTCATGCCTCGCCCAACGCCGGCGAAGCATACACCTTACATAACCCTCCACTGGGGGGGCCGAAATTTGGCAGCGATGGTGAGTCAATTGGACTTGCCATGAGCAACAAATTTTTCTTAATTAAGGGGCTCCGGAAAGGCTCAAAATCATGAAAAGTTCAATTTTTACTTTTTTGCGTTTTCTGAATCTGCAGACTATTACCTTTTAATAGATATATAATTTATTCAATTCCGAAGACTACAACTTTTTTAAAAAAAAATTTTTAAATGTGTTCTACATGGGCGTGACCCACTGTGGCGATGTTAAACTGCTGTCAAATGGTGTTATTATTAACGTCCGTGTTCATCAGGTACATTTTAGTGATGTGAGATAAAATATGGTTCAATATATATCGCTGGTGTGATTGACGATTGTTTCATGTTTATTTACTCTGTCGTTATCTCGAAAATATTCGCAATTAATTCTGTTCCTTGAGTCTCTGTTTTGTTGAAATGTAATAATGAGTAAAAGTAAAGTTATTAGAAATCCTCTGAAGGCTTTTAAGAAAAGGAGAAATGTTGGAAAGCCAAAGGTATGTGTTATTACTGTAAACAATAAAGACGATGAAAATCCCCAACATAACTTGTGTCCCAAAGAAGAAGACAGTTGGTGTATATATAACAAAGGATTGCTAACTGGTGAAGTGTACACTCATAAGCATAGTCTGCCTCATGCAATAATGGAGGTGATAAAACCTATTTTCAGAGACTTAGCAGCACCTGAACTGTTGAAAAAGTGTATTCACGGAAAAACTCAAAACCCCAATGAAAGTGTAAATAGTGTTATATGGTCGAGAATCCCCAAGACTGTATTTGTTGGAATAGAAACACTTCACTTTGGTGTGTATGATGCTGTTGCGACTTTCAATGATGGCAACATTGTAAGGTGCAAGGTATTTAGAAATATGGGAATGAAGATAGGTTCTAACATGGTACGAGCGATGCTTGCTTTAGACAAGGAACGCCTTCGGGCTGCAGACAGGGCTGTAAAGAGTCTAGAAATACAAGCAAGAGTAAACAGGAGGAGGAACAAGAGGAAGCTGGAGGAGGAGTTTGCAGAGGATGAAGATAATCCATCCTATGGACCTGAAATGCACTAAAAAGTTATTCCAATCTTTGTCGCTCGATTCCCAAAACTTTTATTTTCTCATACTAATTACATGTTTTCTAAGGATCTTCCAAACATATTTGTTTCAAACTTTCAGTAAATGTTACACAGTACCTTCTGCATAATTTAAGACAGCCTTTTTCCAAAAAACTGTATATTTTTGAATATATAAATAAAAAATTGCAAAAAAAATGTTGTGAATTTTCATTACAATTGAAAAAAAATCATCTTTAATAAGTGAACTAAAATTTTATAAAATCCCTGTGTTAAGTTGTAGCCCATATTCCAATAAATAATCTGTAAAAAGTTCAACTTCCTACCTCAAATACTTTGTGAGGAAAGATGTAATTTATAAGCGTTATTTTAACATTGCAAGTATAGGGCGTTCCGGAGCCCCTTAACTAAGTTTACAATCACAAAATATTTACATATATATATAAGTGCAGAACATGAAATAAAATATAGTGCACATGCACTGAGTACAGAACATATCAGGCAATGACAAAATGTATACACAATGAGTACAAATGAAATGACATAAAGTGCACACGCACTGTAGTTCAGAATATATCAGCAAATCACAAAATGTATAAGCAATGAATACAAATCATGTTAACAAAATGACGAAAGTGTACACGCACTGTAATACAGAACATATCTGGGAATCACAAAATGTATACGTAATGAGTACAAATCATATTAACAAATGGCATAGAGTGCACACGCACTGTAAAACTCTAGCATTTTTTTTTACAACAAATAAGCATATCAAGGAGTGAAATAAAGTGCTCATGCACTATAGAAGTCTTTAGTATTTTCAGGACAACTGATCTTATTAACAAATGAGAGGAAGTGCACACGCACAGTATATGTCTTTATCATTTTACAAGAATTAGGAAAGGAATGGGAAGGATTGCGTCATGGCTGTAGCACTTTAGGTTGCACGTAACTGCACTGAAAGTCCATATCTTTCTACAGAAGCACAGCACCAAGTGAGACAATCTGAAGCTCTTTTCCTTGAAGTATTAATCAGTGTAGCCAAGACACTGAAATGTCGTAATAATATTCCATGCTATCATTTTGGTAGTACACTAGGTACACCAAACAGTGGGACCATAATAACATCTCCATCGCTCAAGGTGGTGGACAGCATGTCGTGTCAACACCATGTTCTTGTAAAGTAGACCAACGTAGAATTAGTGCAAAAACCAAATATAGTGCTCCATGATCATGAGGATAGACAAGACAAATGGATATTGCAGTAATTTCTGGTAATTAGGTCAGAAGGTGAAGGACATTAAGTCACATAGTAGTCTTCATTGAGAATTACACTAGTCTAACAACTGATTTGAGTAATTGGTGGCACTCATCGCCCAGTTACTGAACATTTCCGTACCATGTATGTAGTATTACAGAATAATGTTCATACAATTATGTGAATATAGTAATTATTGACACTCATTGCCCAGTTACAAACCATCAGAAGTCATCATTCAAAACAGAAGCTAATGAATGGCATAGTATTAACATAATTCACTTAATTATAGTAATCATTGGCATCATAGGTAATCTTATTACAATAAACAGTGGCATTCATTGGCCAGTTACAAAGCATTTTCTTTTATTATTCAGAACTCAATCCTCAAAATGAGTTAATTATTGGCATAGCATTTATACATAATTAATCTAATTATAGTAATCATTGGCATCATAGGTAGTCTTTTTACAATAAACAGTGTCATTCATTGGCCAGTTACAAAGCAATTTTTTTTGTATTATTCTGAAGTCATTATTGAAGTGACATACTATTCAGAGCTGATCAGTATTATTTAGAACTCTCTTAAACTAGTAGCATTATTTGGGACTGGTAATTACTTTGTTTGCTTTTGAGTTATTGCTGCAAATGAAGATGTGTAACGTCATTCGTCATGAGTCAGCTGTAGCAAGGTTATGAAACAAGTAGAGTATATGTGATCACATTCATAAACGACATAGGTTTAATAAACAACTATTTATACCACATTAATTTCATGAATAATTTCTCCTGCAAAATATACAAAATGGATTATGAAACTGAAAGAAGAAACGCATATTACGCTGAAAAGTAGTGAACTTCGAATTAACAGGTAGTGAAATGTGTATAAAAATATATATGTTCTCAAGCTGTCCTTTCCAAAACCTTCAGTCATCATACCATGCGACATAAAACATACTGTCAAAACGAACTGCAAGAAATACTTAAATAACTACATAGCATCTCTTAACTAACAGCAAATATATAAACTTCATCATTATTTTCATCTGCAAAGAAAAACTTCATTATCCATATCACCATAACTCCATTATTATCATCACCTGTAAAGAAAAACTTCATTATCCATAGTAGCATATTCTTCATCATTATTCATCACCATTCATTATCATCTGCAAAAAAGTCACTTCATTATTCATTATACAACTATTCCTTATTTCTATTATATTTCATCACTAAAACTAAGATGTGTAGTTCTGTCTGACATCCTGTATCAATCGCCTCGTTTTCTGAAAGAAAAAATTAGTTAAGGCTGCTATCATACGATGTGTATAGTATATTCTTGTTAATGCTTGTTAATTCTGATCCATTTACTCTTCATCACGAGGTATTGCATCCTCTTTCGTTCATTCCGAAGGTGAAATTCCCATTTCTGTTTAATTTATTTCGTTTACACGTTATTTCTTTCTGAAAATGATGAACAAAGATTAATGTCTTGCATTTAATTCAAATACCCATTAGATAAAAACTGGTTTATGGTAACATAATTGAGCATACAGCATAGCATGACAGAAAACGTAATATGTCAAAACCATCGACAGTGTTCAGAAGCAAAAATGTACACAGTGTATCACATTGTAGCAGCAAAAAAAAAAGTAAAGTAGTCACGATGTTTAGTTATCATAAGGCAAAATGTTAAAGTCAACTGGTGTTTGTTATATCTTAAATATTTCGTAGTACATACAAACAAAACAGGAAAACAATCAAACATACATAAAATGGAAAATATGCACGGTCTAGGGTGTATAACGACAAGAAATGTGATCTTATTTGTGTACAGCTTGTATGTTGTGTAGTTAATAGAGGCGAGAATTGAAGACTTTAATAGAGAGAAAATTTGATAAAATTAATATATCACTAGATAGAATTGCATAATTATTCGTAAGATACGTAATTTTATCTGGAAAACGTGCACTGTCTAATGTGTAACGACAAGAAAAGCGACCTGCTAACCTTACCTTGCCGGGCACTTGCCAAGAAAAAGTGCGATAATCATCATTAAGTGTTCATGTGAATATAATTGCATAAGCGGTCATAAAAAATTAGGAAATGGCATTACAGTGTGATAAATCATAAAGTATTTTCATTCAATAAAAGGTTTGACGTTCGACACGTGGTGGTTCCCTTTGGTTTTTCTGGTTCTCAAAGTTTCGACGTGTACTTCATTGGGGTGAGGAATGCTGCAAATCCGATATGGACCTGCGTATAGAAGTTCAAATTTATTGCACCTACCTTTTATTTTGTTGGATAAATAGTGTGTACGTACTAATATCTTCTGTCCAATGTGAAAGTCACGGCGTATACAAACCTGTTTTTGTTGTCTTCTCCGGCGCTCTGCGGCACGTTTGATGTTGTTCAGCGCAATGTCAATTATTTCATGGTGTCGTAGTCGACGAGATGTAGGAAATGTTACTAATTCTTTAATTTTGTTAGGTGGTTCACTATTTTTCAGTATAACAGACGGGGATAGCGTAGTAGATTCATTCGGTATGGAATTAATTACATCTTGGAATGAGAGTATGTGTGTGTCCCAATCAATATGTTTTTTATGGCAGTAAATTCTACACAGTTTACCAATTTCTTTCATTAATCGTTCACAAGGGTTCGAAGAAGCATGGTACCTGGATATATATATCGGAGAAATGTTTCTAGCTCGTAACATACGTGTCCATATAGTAGATCGAAACTGTGATCCATTGTCGGAAATTACTTTCAACACATGCCCTACATTAAATAAAAATGTTTTACAAATGCTTTCGATACAGTTTTAGCAGTAGCTTTGCGTAACGGAGTGAAGGTAACAAATTTTGAAGTGAGTTCAACAGCGACAAAGATGTAGCAAAAACCTCTATTAGTTTTGGGAATCGGACCAAAAATGTCTACAGCGGCCATATGTCTTAATTTAACAGGAACAATGGGATGTAATGGAGGAAGATGTGAAGTCGTGTCTGATTTAGCTTTCTGGCAGATCTTACATGACGCTAAAACTCGTCGAATACGCTTCTCCATGTTGGTAAAATAACAGTTCTGTCTCAGTATAAGAAAACATTTTCTGGCTCCGTAATGTGCGTAACTTAAATGAGTATACCAGATTAATTTGTTAACAAGTTCATCAGGAATGCATAAGAACCAATTGTTGCTGTCAGGATGAGAGCGGCGAAACAGAATGTCATTGCGTACAGTGTATTGGTTTCTAATCGTAACATTATTCCTATCTTGCCAAAGGTGTTTAATCTCTTTCCATACGTTGTCTTTATTCTGCTCTAGTGCTATGTCTTGTAATGACGACGAAATGAAATTTTCAAATGCAACTTGTTGAATGTACATGACGCTGAAACTTGCTTTGCAGAAGTTGGTTGCGATGTCTTGCTGATTGTTGCTGAGAGAACGGGATAGTGCATCTGCTACAATATTTTGTGTACCAGGAATGTGAACAATTGTAAAATTAAATTCCTGCAAATAAAATTTCCATCTGCTTAATCTGTCGTGTGTAAATTTAGCCGAAAGTAAAAATTGTATCGCTCTATGATCTGTGTAAACTGTAGTGTGTCTTCCATAATGAAAATGCCTAAATCTGGTAAAAGCCCATACAACATATAATGTTTCAAGTTCTGTAACAGAATAATTTCGTTCAGCAGGTGACAGAATGCGACTTGCAAAAGCGATGTTTTTAATTACTGTACAACCATCTTCTTCAATTTCCTGAAAAATATGTACGCCTAAAGCGGTGTTAGAACTGTCGGTGGCAATGGAAAAATTTCTGGTAAGATCTGGGTGCGATAAAAGTGGTGCATTCAACGAAGCATGTTTCAAATAACATTCTCATGAACAAGATTCTGCGTGTCAAAAGTATTGCTTGCGTTACTGGAATATGCAACCTGTACTGTATCTAGTCAAATTCCATCTGACGTGTCATTATTTTCGGGAGGATGCTGTGGCAGTTCCACTATTTGTACTGTTCTGTTATTACTTCCTGACGTCTTACGTTCTGGATGATACCTACTGTCTGGTTCATTCATGATTATATGTTGTTGCTGATCTTCTTGCTGCTGATAAGATCGACTGTTATTAAATGTGCGCTGAAAATTGTGCTCATTATTTTTACGTCTGTCGTGATAATCATTTCTATACGGTGCATTGCGATACGAATTGTAATAGTGTGTTTTCTGTACATACTGATTTCCTTGTTGCTGTGTGTTACTATTTGTTGGGGGCGACGCTATACGCGTACGCGGCGAAACATTAAAGCTTGGTTGACCTTGTGCACTACATTGTTGGTTAGGTGTGCTAACCGGTTGGTTTTGTTGCTGTTGCGGTGAAAAACCTCTATTATTACTAAAATGCGTTAGCGACTGCTGAAAATTTTAAACATACTGATGATTAAATTTTTGTCTGGTATTAAAGTTCTCATGGTTGTCATTTCTGGAGTGTCTAATGAAAAATTGTCACTTTCGGTAAAAACTTGTCATATCGGGTTTTCTTTACACTTTTCTTAATACTAGATAGAGCGATAGTTGAAGAGCCGTTTTGATAGATATAAAGGATAGTAGCAGTGCAGAAAACTAAAGATGAAACAGCAGTACTACGGCTCGGGGCCCTGTGCACGCTACGGCACATACTCATTAAAGCGTAATGAATCCCCTGAGGTCTATTACGCGCTACAAATAAATTTTAGCTTTTGTGTTACAGGCAATGCTGGTGAAAATTCAAAAACAAATTGCTGTATCTATGCTAATTGTAGTTTCTGCATTACAGGCAATGCTATTGAAAGTACAAAAATAAATTGTCGTATACGGTTCAAAGCGTGTACCTGTGCTCTGTCATTATTAAATTCCTTAGATTTTCTCACGGATAAAAATTGCTTATAATCAACGTTATCGTCACTGAATGCGTGAACAGGTTCACGATTGCATAAGAATCTGTTTGTCTGTATCTTTTCGGATTTTAAGTCACGTAGTCTCTGTAAATTACTTAAGTTATACTGGCTGTAAGAGTGTGAGAAATGTTCGCAACGTGGCGTATGCTGTGACGTGTTAGTGAGTGAAACATTTTTCATTTCTGTCACTTTAAAACATTCGCCAATTTGGCTGATCTGTTGTTCAAATTTCTTATCGACTTCCGTATCCAGAGTGTGTAAAAGTTCTGGTGACTTTAAATTAAACTCGTCGCATATCTGTGTTGCGTTTTCTGAACATTGTTCAGTGACTGCATTAATTTCATCTCTAAATGATTCTGTTGTGCCTGCATGTCTATTACCTAATTCTTGTGCAACAGATCTACTTTCTTCACTCTTGTTCGTAGCACAAGTCTTAGTATCCTCACGCAATTGTTCTTTAGTATCATGACACTGCGCGGCAACGGCTGTAATCTGTTCACTAAGTTGTTTATTCTGTTCGTTAAGGTTGTCGTGTTTTTCATTCGTCTGTTTGAAACATTCACTAATTAGTTTGATCGACCTGTCATATTTTTCATTAAGTTGTTTGAAATATTCACTAAGGTTGTCTTGTTTTTCACTCTGTTGTTTGAAATTTGCACTATGTTGTAGCAATAGGGCCATAATTTGTTCCAAAGTAACATTACCTACTCTATTCTCTGTGCTGTTTGATGGTGTATATGCATTTGTCACGTTTTCTGTAACCAGTTGGTCATTCTGTAATTTTTGAAAAGGTTTGCCAATCGGATGTGCACTGTTAGTCACTACACCGGGATCAAATAAATCTGTCGTATTTTGAGTACACTGTTCGTTTTCGTTAGAAAAATTTGTCTGTTCATTACGTAAATTTTGCAAACCGGGTGTGTCAAGCTGGGCAGCGTTCATTGTAACAGAACGTCCCGCGTCATCAATTGTCGTCAAATTAACAGAGGACACAATTGAATTCATTTGTTCATCATTAGGATCAAAATCATTACAAGTGGTCGGTACGCACTGATTGTCTGTAATTGAAGGATTGTCATCATTACACTGCGTGTCGCAAGTACTATCGGTCAAGTTATTTGAGTCGGCTATTTCACTCATTGTACATCGCGATGTACTGTTAACAGTTTTTCGCGGCATTTTTCACTAATCAAAATTATTCACAAATGAAACAAAGACAATGCAAAATGCAACAAACACAATTATAACAAAGAGCAACAAATTGCCGATGATCTGTGGAAGAAAGAGTGACAATTTAGTAAATGCGTTGCGCCAAATGCTAATTACATTTAAGTAAATAAGAGCAGATATATGACTACTTATCAGAAGATTCACAAAGAAATACGATCCTGGCCGGATGTCGCCAAGTGTAACCTCCCCGCAAAATATGTTAAATAATAATGCAAAATGGAGCCAAGTGTAAACTCCCCGCGAAAAATTGATAAATGAAAATTTTAATTAATAAATATTAATTAAATAATGAACCATGAACGAAATGTAACCTCCTAACAGAAATAATAATATCTGGTAAATTTTATAAGGACAGCAGCGCTGACCTTCGGCCCTGTATTCTGAATAACAAAAGCAAAATTTCTTACCTCAATAAAACTGCAATTATATATCTGCTCTTATGTATACATTCTTCGACACAGCTTCGTGCAATGCTGGCATATATATATATATATATATATATATATATATATATATATATATATATATATATATATATTTGGATTCTTGGAAGCAATGATAATGCATTGGAAAAATTCTTTAAATTGAAATGAATACTTTTCTTTAAAAAAAAAAAAAAGGTTACTTTATATTGTAAAAATTATTATTGGGGCATTTTTTGAACAAATTAAATTACAATTAACATATATTATTAATTATGCGCAAGGCTGCTTCTTTACCTTCTACAACAATACTCATCCTCCAGAGTCCTGACCAGAGTCGCGAGCAGAGCACACAGCCGATGCATGCCGACTCCCGCCGACTACTACCGTCCACTCGCTAGTAAAGCCGACTGACTACTACTGTATCCGACTGACTACTACTGCAGACTGACTTCTACTGTCGACTCGCGCAGACTAGCGCAGACTCGCGACAAGCAACAACTAACAATAAACTACTCTCTGGTCAGAGATTCTGTCATGCCTCGCCCATCGCCGGCGAAGCATACACCTTACAAACTCCACCTCTCATCAAAGATAACTCCTAGATAGCGTGTCTCACGTCGTCGGAGAACTGGTGAACCGTCTATTCTGACAGTCGGATTTCTGATAAGATGTCCTTTTAGCAACAGGTAAGTGGATTTGCTAGGCGATATCGTCATTTTAGTCGTATGGCACCACTGTTGGAGTTTGTCTAAAGCTGTCTCTATTTTCGGTTCAATGTCTTCGCGGCTACGGCCGCCCACCAACAGGAGGAGGTCATCCGCGTAGGCTATCACCTCTAGCACCTCATCACTTTGTTGTAGTCTATCTAATAAAGGCTCCATATGGATGTCCCAGAAGAGGGGTCCTAAGACGGAACCTTGGGGACATCCTTTGGTGATTGTCTTTCCAACTCTTTCGCTAGGGGATGATAGCCAGACCTCCCGATCCTTGCAATAGCTCCTCAGGCAACCGTATAGCGGCCCTGGACGCTCTTTCTCCCGTAAGCAGGAGAAGAGCGAAGGCCACCACAGGTTGTCGAAGGCGCCACTGATGTCAACCATAATGCCAACCACGTATTTGTGCGGGGTCGAGCCACAGACCTCGGCCGCCAGGGCGATTGCATCAGATGCCGACCGCCCCGGATTGAACCCGTACTGCCTGTTGCTCATCCCGCACAACACTCGGTGTGCTGCCAATCTGTCAGCTAGCAATTTCTCCAGTATTTTACCAAATACATCCAGCAAGCAAATCGGCCTGTAAGATTTCACTTCTGTGGGGTCCTTGTCTGGTCCTTTCTTTATAATGACTACATTTGCCGTTTTCCATTTCTTTGGGAATTTTCTCTGTCTAAGGCATTCATTGTATAGATGTGTAAGTGGCGCAGTCAGCTGAGGTGCCAGAAACTGCACCACCTCCGCCACAATGCCGTCTGGCCCAGGTGCTATTCCTCTTTGCAGTGATCTTATATGGGTTGCTACCTCCTCCTCTGAGAAGGGGTAGACAGCCGTCTCATTAATGTATTCTTCTTGGTCTTCATCTCTGAGTTGCTTCTGCCCCTCTGTCTCCCCATCCGCATTGTCGTCAGGCAACAGGGACCGGAGGAGGACCTCTGCAGTCTCCTGCCAGGACTCCGTCATCCTGTCCCCGTACCTGACTGTTGATAGCTCCAGAGGAGAGCGGATTTTTTCTCTTACCAACTTATATGGAAGCCCCCATGGGTCCATAACTAGCTGGTTGAGCACAAAGTTTTCCCAGCTTCTCATCCTGACTTCACGCAGTTCCTTTTGGAACTTCCGCTTTTCCTCCCTATATAGCAACTGCCACCTTTGTCGTTCCTGCCAGACGACACTGCGCTGGTAGTGCCTCCTCAGCCTTCTGACAGATTGACGCAGTTCTCCTAGTTCAGCAGACCATGGTGACGGAGAGGCCGCCATGGCCCTCCTCCTAGTTGGTACAGCTGCCCTCACCGCTCTTGTAACTGCATTCACCAGTTCCTCCGCTCTCTGGTCTACGTCCATGTCCAGATGCATGTCACCTTCCGGTGTTGGAGGAATGTCACACTCCCTTGCTAGGCGTTCCCAGTCGGCTCTTCTGTAATTTAGTTGTACTTCCCACCCCGTGGCCCAGCGGCACTCTCTTTCTCCTAAGGTGAAAGTTATCAAATTATGGTCGCTTGTGGTGGCGTTTTCTGTAACTCTCCAGTTTTGAATATTATTAACTGTGTTTGGTGTTCCAAGAGTGACATCAATATTTGTGCCCTGTCCTCCTCCTGCAGCGTAGGTAGGAGGATTGCCAGGCCTGTTGGCCACCACGAGTTGTGATGCCATAATGAGTTCCTCGACTTTTTCACCATTAGCATCTCTTGTGCCACTGTACCACAGGGGGATTTAGCATTAATGTCAGCTGTTATTACAACTTTTCTTCCCCGCAACGCCTTGGTAACTCTCGCTAGGTGGTCTATGTACTGTTCTATATTATCACCTTACTGGAAATACATGTTTATGAGAGTAATGATTTCCATAGGGGATTGTAGCTCCACGACGTTACGGTGGCTAGTTGTAAACTGTGAGAGTGTGGTGACTCTCAAGAGTTTGTTTGTGATTATAATCGCCGCCTTCGGGTCATCCCCTCTGCTGACTATTTGCCAGCTCGCGGCAGCAAAAGCTATTTTTCCGGCCAGGGAGTATGGCTCCTGTAGACAGAGTACATCTAGTCTCCTCTCCTCCACCTCCCTTCGGAGCTCCTGCATTACGAGTCTGTTGTTATGAGTGTTAAGTTGTCCAACAGTACAGCGTCAAAATAGCGTCTACAGACGACTCATGTTACCAGCAGCGTGTTGTTATGGAATTCTTGTGTGCAGAAAAAGAAACCGTGGTCAGCATCCATAGACGCTTGTGTGCAGTGCATATCGATGCTGCAGTTGATAGGAGTACAGTTGGGCGACGGGCAAAGAAAGTTACAGCCTCAGGAAACGCAGAAACAGAGGTCTATGATCAGCCACGCTCGGGACGTACGGCCACAGTCACTGCTCCAGACATGCTGAATAGTGCGGATGCCACAATTCGTGCTGAAAGATTCTCTACGGGGAACACATTTTGAAGATGACGAGAGTGTCAGTCATGCAGTGCAAACATGACTGCGCCTACAGAACCAGAGCTTTCACCAACAGGGAATAGATGCTCTTCGACACCGTTCCAGAACGTGATGGCAATTGCATAGAGAAATAGGACGTGGACAAGACACGTTGATGTATATTGTCACCAAATTCTGTCTCTTAAGAAAATATGTTCTGAGAAAAAAAAATGGGGCATTACTTATTGAATGACCCACAGAAAGTTGCTACTCATCACATAGCGATAGCGGAGATGCTGAGTCGCAGATAGGTGGATGCCATTATTCGTGCTGACCGGCACATCACAACTCGACATTAGCTCTACAGTTGAAACTTCCTGGCGGATTAAAACTGCCAGGAAGTTTCATATCAGCGCACACTCCGCTGCAGAGTGAAAATCTCATTCTGGAAACATCCCCCAGGCTGTGGCTAAGCCATGTCTCCGCAATATCCTTTCTTTCAGGAGTGCTAGTTCTGCAAGGTTCGCAGGAGAGCTTCTGTAGAGTTTGGAAGGTAGGAGACGAGGTACTGGCAGAAGTAAAGCTGTGAGTACCGGGCGTGAGTCGTGCTTCGGTAGCTCAGTTGGTAGAGCACTTGCCCGCGAAAGGCAAAGGTCCCGAGTTCGAGTCTCGGTCGGGCACACAGTTTTAATCTGCCAGGAAGTTTCATATCAGCGCACACTCCGCTGCAGAGTGAAAATCTTATTCAGCTCTACAGTTGTCTCTCAGCATTGGAAGTGCGTCTGCAATGTTGTAGACTCTATGATATTGAAAGAGGTGCTCACGATTGGTTCCACGAATGCTCACAACGGACCACAAGATTCAAAGAAAGGCCTTTCATCTGAATGGTTGGAGCGCTTTGAGACCGATGGAGAGGCCTTTCTGTCACGGTTCGTTACGGCGGACAAAAGATGGGTGCAAAACTTTGTGGCGGAAACCAAAAGGCAGTCCATGGAATGGCATCATCCTCATTCACCACAACAGAAGAAATTCAAGACAACCCCCTCTGCTGGAAAAGTCATGGTAACAGTCTTCTGGGATTGTTATGGTGTTATTACCGTGGATGTGATCCCAAGAGGGTCAACCATCAATTCAGAGGCGTACGTGAAGACTCTGAATAAACTCAATAATCGTTTCTGACGTGTTCGGTCGGAAAAAAAATCCAGCAGAAATCTTGCTCCAACACGATAATGCACGCCCACACACTGGTCTGAGAACCCGGACACACAGCGCCAAATTTTGTTGGATGTCATTGCCTCATCCGCCGTACAGTCCAGACCTAGCACCCTCGGACTTCTATCTCTTTGGTCGGATTAAAGATTCTCTACAGGGAACACAGTTTGAAGTTGAGAAGAGTGTCAGTCGTGCAGTGAAAACATGGCTGCGCCTACAGGACATGAGCTTTTACCATCAGGGAATACATGCTCTTCCACAACGTTGGCGTACGGCCATAGAACGTCAAGGACACTATGTAGAAAAATAGGACATGGACAAGACATGTTGATGTATATTGTCACCAAATTATGACTCTTAACAATGAATATGTTCTGAGAAGAAAATGTCGGTCATTACTTGTTGATCGACCCTCGTATAAGTGGGTTCCTTCTGCGGAGTCTGCTTATGCGATTGGCTCCCACTACTTGCAGTAAGATATTTTGCATCTTCTTGTTTCAAGTTTTATATTTCACTTGTCGTGAAGATTCTCCGTCTGAACAGAAAGTGACGAAGTAAGAGTGACATGAGGGTTTTACTAAAAAGTAAAAATGATGAAATAATTTTTATCTTATGTGGAGAACTATTGTAAATGTGTATTGTACTTTTTATAATGGAACTTTTGTAACCCGATGTCCTGAGTGACTGGACGTGCCACTTTGCTTTTGGTCTCATAACGTGTTCATGGACATTAAAGTTTTTACTCATAAGTACTACAGAGACAACAACATGAGCAGCATATGGACAAGGGAGAAAAAGTTGGTTTTAACAGAGATGGCTTCGGAACTTTGCGCCCGTCCATCTCGCAGTGTGATTTTCGAGTCAAATATAGCCGACAACTGGCACTGGAGCGCACTCCGATCGCCTATACCATGTCGCGGCACGTGTACCGTACTCTCAATCGACATCGTTTCTGAGCGTTCAGCAGCACATTGAACTCGGCATGCTCAACATTGACGTTCGACAACAGCGTCTACCTGCCGATGGCTTAAGGGAGCTGCTCCACACGCTATCGTGCTGGGCATGTGGATACCAATCTTGCTGAAAAAAAGCCAGATTCTTGATCCATGGTAAGTGCAGTGTCTGTGCAATACTGCATGCCGTGTGAACAATACGAGCGTTGCACAAAATATTGAAAAACCAAAAAACACAATACCGTGCGTAATACGGTGTAAGTAACACGTGCCGAACGGAGTGGCCGAGCGGTTGTAGGCGCTACAGTCTGGAACCGCGCGACCGCTACGGTCGCAGGTTCGAACCCTGCCTCGGGCATGGATGTGTGTGATGTCCTTAGGTTAGTTAGGTTTAAGTAATTCTAAGTTCTAGGGGACTGATGACCACAGCAGTCAAGTCCCATAGTGCTCAGAGCCATCTGAACCATTTTTTAAGTAACACGTAGGCATCTGGAACAGCTTCTAGTCGTCTAGGAATTGATAAATACAATCCCGTGCGGGTTTCAAGGGAATCTTATACCCCTCGTTCTGAAAAATAGTGGTATATACAAGTAACAGTGGCGGAGGCAGTGTCGTGCTCAGAGAGCCTGTCCTGGACAATGTGAGCTGTGTGAACAGGTGTCCTGTCATCTTGGAACACAGTGGCACCACTGGGCAACAAACACTGTTCCATCGGATAGACCTCATCACCCAGACTGGTCACATTATCCTTGGCTGTAGGTTGTTTGGTTGATTTGAAAGAGGGGACGAAACAGCTAGGTCATTGGTCCCATCGGATTAGGGAAGGATGGGGAAGGAAGTCGGCCGTGCCCTTCCAAAGGAACCATCCTTGCATTTGCCTGAAGCGATTTAGAGAAATCACGGGAAACCTAAATCAGGATGACCTGATGTGGGTTTGAACCGTCGTCCTCTCGAATGTGAGTCCAGAGTGCTAACCACTACACTACCTCGGATCGGTCCTTGGCAGTAATGCAACCTTGCAGAGTAGCCGTGGAGCACGTGAACACCACGACGTGGCTTCCCGAATCTTCACCGAACCCGCACCATATTTCATTCTAGTGACGTGAACTCGACCAGAATTTCGGAACACTGCGAAACAACACACATCCGATCAAATGACTTTCTTTATTTGCTAAAAAGCCCAAATTAGGCATAAAATGGCTTTTGCTGTGACAGACATTTGCAAGACTGATTGGTTTTGTAATTCCTGCTCGCCCTGTATTCTCCTGCTTATGGAACTGCCTTCATGCACTTTTGGTGCTGACAGGGTTTGCGAGTGTGACATTCAGTTCTCCACTGACTTTTCCATCTGCTTTCTCCTTATTTTCGTCACAGTACTATTCAATGACCAACTGTCAAAGTTGTGGCTTAGTGGATGACGTTTTTCGGCTTTCCCTGCATGGGGTATAAATCTTCGATACGTGCCTCTTTATTTATTTATTTATTGTTCCATGGGACCAAATTAAGGAGAAGTCTCCATGGTCATGGAACGAGTCAATACATGAAATTATAACACGATATTAGAAACAGATAAAATGAAATATAAAAAAACATATTCAGGTGACAATTCGTAAGTTTAAATAAAGAAAATCAACAATGTAACACTGGAATTTGCTTAATTTTTTAGCTCTTCCTGGAGCTCCTCGACAGAATAGAAGGAGTGAGCCGTGAGAAAACTCTTCAGTTTAGACTTAAAAGAGTTTGGGCTACTGCTATGTTTTTTGAGTTCTTGTGGTAGCTTATTGAAAATGGATGCAGCAGAATATTGCACTCCTTTCTGCACAAGAGTCAAGGAAGTGCATTCCACATGCAGATTTGATTTCTGCCTAGTATTAACTGAGTGAAAGCTGCTAACTCTTGGGAATAGGCTAATATTGCTAACAACAAACGACATTAAAGAAAATATATACTGTGAGGGCAATGTCAGAATTCCCAGACTATTGAATGAGGGTCGACAAGAGGTTCTCGAACTTACACCACATATAGTTCGAACAGCCCGTTTTTGAGCCAAAAATACCCTCTTTGAATCAGAAGAATTACCCCAAAAAATAATACCATACGACATAAGCGTATGAAAATATGCGAAGTAGACTACTTTTCGTGTTGAAGTGTCACTTATTTCAGATACTGTTCTAATGGTAAATAAAGCAGCATTTAGTTCCTGAACAAGATCCTGGACATGGGCTTTTCAGAACAGCTTGCTATCTATCCGAACGCCTAGGAACTTGAACTGTTCTGTCTCGCTTGTAATATGCCCATTCTGTCTGATCAAAATATCGGTTCTTGTTGAATTGTGAGTTAGAAACTGTAAAAACTGAGTCTTACTGTGATTTAGCATCAAATTATTTTCCACAAGCCACGAACTTATTTCATGAACTACATTATTTGTTACTGTTTCAATATTACACACAAGATCCTTCACTATCAAGCTGGTGTCATCAGCAAACAGAAATATTTTTGAATCACCTGTAATACTAGAAGGCATATCATTTACATAAATAAGAAACAGCAGTGGCCCCAGCACCGACCCTTGGGGAACGCCTTACTTAACAGTGCCCCATTGGGACTGAACATCACTACCACTCTCAATATTGCGGAGAATTACCTTCTGCTTTCTGTTCTTAAAGTAAGAGGCGAACCAATTGTAAGCTACTCCCCTTACTCCATAATGGTCCAACTTCTGCAGTAATATTTTGTGGTCAACACAGTCAAAAGCCTTCGTTAAATCAAAGAAAACACCTAGCGTTCGCAACCTTTTATTTAATCCGTCCAAAACCTCACAGAGAAAAGAGAATATAGCATTTTCAGTTGTTAAACCATTTCTAAAACCAAACTGAACATTTGACAGCAAATTACGTGAATTTAAATGCTCCAGTAACCTTGTATATACAACCTTCTCGATAACTTTAGCAAACACCGATGGCATAGAAACAGGTCTAAAATTGTCAACATTATCAATGTCTCCCTTTTTATAAAGTGGCTTCACCACCGAGTACTTTAATCGGTCAGGAAACCGACCACTCCTAAAGGAAAAGTTACAGATATGGCTAAGTACTGGGCTAACAGACATAGAACAATACTTCAGTATTCTGCTAGATACCCCGTCATATCCATGAGAGTTCTTGGTCTTTAGTGATTTAATTATTAACTCAATCTCCCTCTTGTCAGTATCATGGAGGAGCATTTCAGGTAACAGTCTCGGAACACTTTTTTCTAAGAGCGCTATATAATTCCCTGTTGGGACTAGGTTTCTATTTAGTTCACCTGCTATATTCAGAAAGTGATTATTAAATAGTGTACATATATGCGACTTATTAGTAACACGGGCATTCCCACTATGCACTGATTCTATATCCTCGACCTGTCTCTGCAGACCAGCCACTTCCTTTACGACTGACCATATGGTTTTAATTTTATCCTGAGACTTAGCTATTCTATCTGCATACCACATACTTTTTGCCTTCCTAATAACATTTTTAAGCACCTTACAATACTGTTTGTAATGGGCTGCTGCATTTAGATTTTGAATGTTTCTAACGTTTTGATATAATTACCACTTTGTTCTACAAGATAGTCTTATCCCTCTAGTCAGTCACCCAGGCTGGCTGTTTGTGCTAGTACCTTGTTTTGAACGTTCTAACGGAAAGCAACTTTCAAAGAGCATGAGAAAAGTCTTGAGAAAAACATTATATTTATCGTCTACTGTATCAGCGCTATAAACATCTTTCCACTCTTGTTCCTTGATAAGGTTTACAAAGGTCTCTGCAGCAACTGGATCAGCTTTCCTAAACAGCTGATGACTATATTTAACACGTGTTGCCGCACAAAAACCTTTTAGAGTTAAAATTTGTGCGTCATGATCTGAAAGGCCAATCACCTTTTTGATAACAGAATGCCCTTCAGATACCAAACACTTCAGTTACTTTGGTTGTGGAAGCACCCATAGCACGACAACTGACAATTTGCCCACCGTCGAATTCGCTTAGCTAGCAACATATTGAGGACATCACACAGGTGCCGTTCGTAGTCAAATAAAGAGCACAACTTTCAGGCTCGGCTAGCGTCTACGTTTATGTTCAAGTGGAGTTTCCATATTTTTGCCCAACCCTGATATGTCTGTCCTCTCAGGAGCTGGTAGCGTGGGGCCGTTGAGATCCTTTATTGCGTTGAGTATAGCCTTCATAAACTTATCGATTACAAATTCGCAAAGGATATGTCGGGCCCTGACTAACACGAGCAGTATTATGGCAGAACTATAGGATTCGCAGTCTCAGTAGGACTCCATTCTGCACCTACTGTATTCTGACATGAGCTGCTACACACTTCACTGCACGAGGCGTAACACGATCTTGTCACATACAAACAATAGTGAAATGTCATTTCGGAATCAGAATGTTTCCTTATGGAGAATACACTGCGGTGACAGAAGCCATGGGACAGCGATATGCACATATACAGATGGCGGTAGTATCGCTTATACAGGGTATAAAAGGGCACTGCTCTGGCGGAGCTGTCATTTGTCTTTAGGTGAGTCATATGAAACGGTCTGCGACGTGATTATGGCCGCACGACAGGTTTAACAGAATTTCAACGCGGAATGGTAGCTCGAGCTAGACACTTGGGACGTTCCATTTCGGAAAGCGTAAGGCAATTCAGTATTGCGAGATCCACAGTGTAAAGGATGTGCAGACAACACCAAATTTCAGTCATTACCTTTCACCACAGAAAATGCAGTTGCCGAAGGCCTTCACTTAACTACCGAGAGCAACGGCGTTTGCATAGAGTTGTCAGTGCATCTGCCCTGAAACGCTATCGTTTGCATATCTACGTATATACCACTATATACTATCTTCATCCCATTTGGTATTCGTTGCGTATCGACTTCATTGCGTTGCAATTTTAATGGTCAGTAAAACATTATGTTGCTGTGGGATATATAAATATCAGCCACTTGAGTATGTGTATGTGTCTGCACAGTTAGTCGACACATTCAACTTTTTTATCTTGTGAAATAAAATAAAGTGTCAGAGCAATAACAGTATCATAGTTGCCAGAGACAGTAATTAAGGTGGCACACCATTAGAGACATCTAGAAGTCGTACTGTCAGTTTTTTTTCATGCATGAAAATAGCTACGTTCAATTTTTTCTACCGGATAGCTGCTCCTTTTCTCTACCCGATGTCGAACTGTGAACACGTAAGAGGCATCTTTCTGTGCTGTATCGAAATAGATTATATTATAATCATGATACAAACTGAATGAATTTAAAAACGACAAATCTTTAACATATTGCAGCGTGTCAGCAACTGTGAAATGTACAACAATTAAACAATTTTTTCAGCCTTCAGTTGCAAGGTAATTTTATTCGTTTACCTAGGTTTCGATTCCAGTAATGGAATCTTCTTCAGAACCTATAAATTAAACCACATACAGACATATGTTACTACTACAATGCATTATCAGTCTAATGTTGAATATTAAAGAAATTGGGATACTTACAAAAATTAAATTATTTTGTGAGCCAAACTCTGGCCATGTCACAGATTAAAAATTAACATTAACGACGCATAATCATAAGATTATGTCAGTCATTGAGGCGAACGTGGACGCTACGCCGGCCAGAAATAAGGACCACACGTAAGCGGCTCGAAAACTAGGCGTTGTGAGCCGTTACGCGGCGAGGCTGGCCGCGGCCAAGCGCATGCGCAAGCGCAGGGGCGAGAGACAACTGTCTCAAAATTACTTAGAGCAACTATACATATAAACAAAATGTGACTGAAAGCCGTCCTAAATTGGACAAACCTATCTATTAGTATAGCAACATTAAACAAATTATTATTATTATTATTATTATTATTATTTTTTTTTATATAACGTAGTACAAAGATACACATGTACAATTGCATTATAATAAAGGGACGAAGCAGATGGGGAAAACAGCATCGGTCATTCGAGGCGGACTGTTGGTCAACTCCACTGGAGTAAAGGTTGGAATCCTTCGAAATAACTTCTATTTTTTAATTGCAGCTGATCATTAAGTAAGTTGTCTCTATCAATACTAAGATGTTTAAAAATTTGCAATTCTTCGAGGGTGTCTAGCCTACATCCCTTTACTTCATTATGCAAAAGCTCTGCGTCTTTTAGAGGCTTGGGAGCATGCGCCTTTTGGACCAGATGTTCAGCAAATGTAGATCCTCGAGTTCCATCACCGCTTTTTGTCGGCAGATGCTCTTTAAACCTAACAGACAGGGCCCTTCCTGTCTGGCCAATGTAATAAGAAGGGCATTCAGCACACGTGATTTTATACACACCTGACAGCGATGATTTATCATTACCTTTAACCAGGGAATGAATTAAGTTCTTTTTGAGGTTTTTGGTGGTAGAGTATGAAACTTTGCACCCTAGGTTTTTTAATAACCTACCTACCTTATAGGAGATGTTACCTATAAAGGGAACTGATATGTATTTCGTTGCCTGGTGTTGATTGTGAGTATCTGAACTGGAAAGAGTGGTAGTCTTCTTTCGTGTTTTTTTATTGAACAACTGTCTCACTATACTGGGATTATATCCATTATTCTGAGCGATGTTTTCGAGGACTTTTAATTCGTTCTGTAAGTTGACTGGCGAAAGTGGAATGGAAAGAGCTCGATGGATACTCGAGTGAAAAAAGGCCATTTTTTGGGCCTGAGGATGGGTGGAATCAGCTGGGATGATGATGTCGGAATAGGTTGCTTTCCGAAAAATTTTAAAATCTATTTTGTTGCCAATAATGGATAGAGTCAGATCGAGATAGTCTAAGGTCCTATCAGCTGTCTGATTTTCTTGCGTGAATCTGATTTTTTCATGTAGGTTATTGAAAGTGGTAAATAACAGTTCTAGCTCTTCATGGGAACCTTCAAACACAAATAGCAGGTCATCTACATATCTCGCATAGAATATTATATTATTTGCCATATCTGGATAATTCCGAAAAAACATCTGCTCCATTGAGTTTATAAAAATATCTGACATGATACCAGCTAACGGGCTGCCCATAGCTAGACCACAGGGTTGCGAATATATTTTATTATTGAAAGAGAAATAATTGTACTTGAGGGTGGTGCGTAACAGAACCATTAGTTCATCGATCTCAGGGGCCGATAATTTTTTATGGTATCGCAAATTGGATTCTATAATGTCCATCGTCTGTTCAACGGGTACATTAGTGTATAAATTTTTAATATCAAATGATACGAGTTTTGTGATGTCAGAACAGGCTAAAGTTTTAAGTTTGTTGGCCACGTCTACCGAATTTTTGACGGAGAAATTTTTTTCAAACACAAAATACTCTTTCAATTTACGGTGTAGGAACCAAGCTAGTTTGTGGTATGCACTTTTGGTGCTGTCAACGATCGGACGGATAGGTTGGGAAATTTTATGAACCTTAAACTGGCTTCTCAAAATAGGCGGTTTCGGATTCATGTTTATAAGGCATTTTTTATAAAACTCGCCGATTAACTTTTTTGTACTGCTAAGAGCCGACCTTATCTCTTTTTGGATCACGGGTGTGGGGTCCACCTCGATTGGCACGATGCCATTTTCCTCAAAAAACATTTCAGTTTTACGGATGTATTCGCTTTTGTGGGCGATAATTAGGGAATTGCCTTTGTCGGCCTTAGTTATTAGTGCTTCATTATTTCTAAGCTTAAGATTAATTTATAGGTTCTGAAGAAGATTCCATTACTGGAATCGAAACCTAGGTAAACGAATAAAATTACCTTGCAACTGAAGGCTGAAAAAATTGTTTAATTTAAAAACGCCTTTCTTTCCTCGATTCCTGTGTAATGAATATAATTTGTATAAATTTTTCTACTGTTTTACCGACTCCATCGAACAGAATGGGGGCGAACTTTTCGGTATATAACGACCGGACATTTTACGTGTACTCTCGTTATTTATTTGTTATTGCAAAGCATAACCGCTCTGAGATTTATTTTCCGCGTACATTGCTACTTAATAGTTTTGTTAAACTGATCGGTCATGTATCGCCGAGCAATGACATCAGTCACCTCAGTGGTCTGATGTCTGCCACCTTAGTGTTTCTTTTGATGACGAATTATTTCATGAATTAATGCTGATTTATGATTACTCAGTATTTGGCAGTGTATAGTCTAAAAAGAGACTAATTTTATTGGTCGTCATTGGGGTTTTCTCTTTCTCAGCGCGATATCCAAATTACTTAGAATTTATTTGTGTTCATTGTCTCTTCATATCTTGACTTACTGAAAAAAGTTTTTATTGGAATGTCTTAGTCTTTGTAGAGAGGAGGAGGATCGCTTCACCGAAAGTGTCTAACACGACATGAGTACCTTACTGTGTGACTGTTTTGTGTTAACAACACAAATTAGTTCTATTCTGTCAGCGAACCTTAGCACTGATAAATGCTGCCTTTGAGCTTTTATTCTTGCTCCAAATTGACTTTCTCTACCTTTCTATAATTATGTTTCCTTCGACGATCACGTTCAGTTGTAGGTCTGCCTTACAACTTATCTTTCTTGTCTTTCTTGATCATACACTTAAATTACTCCCAGCTGAATCTGTATAGATGCTGTAGATTATTCGTCTGTCTGTGTACCTAAACCGCTATCTTCTAAGGCTTGTGAACGTATTATTCCACCTGAAATTGTCAACGGTTTCCTCTATACCCACGAAGGATAGGAAAAAAAAAAAAAAAAAGAAATTGAAACACACAGAAAAGAAGGAGACAGCTAAATGAAATGTCAGGGGGCGAGAGGATATGTGATGTCACTGCAGCGATTAAAAAAATCAGTCAGATTTACGAAGAACATGGCAGCATGAGTCACATCACTATGATGTTACACACCGTCTGACCTGATCTAGGGCTGTTGATAAAATCGATATTTTTGTACAGTAAGTGTAGATACATATAGGCGACATTTTTCCCACCGATATATCGATGATGAAATGCCAGTATCGAGCCCCGTCATTTTTATTTTATACTACATTTTTTCGCAATTATCGGTAAATATTTGAAATTGTTCTTTTGAAATTGTAGTGAAACCTGATATTACTTTACTGTGTGAAGGAGTCTTACTACTTTTTGAACTTTCATCACGTCCAGTCTTTCTCTTTGACTCTGTGAAGCAAGTGTAGGTGGCACAAAGAACTAGTCCGACTGCATTGTGGGGGGTGGCAGTGTGAATGGAATAATAAGATTTCCGACGTGAAGAAATACCACACCAGTTGCGTTCAAAAACCATTTTTAATGTAACTGACGTGCTATTGCTTCACATTAGCGTCCTTCATAAACAGCCGCTGAAAGTGATGAACAAAAATCTAAATGATAAGATTGGTCTTTGTGGTGGACGGAGACTTGTAAGAGGAAATGCTAACGTAATCAGCGCTCAGCGCTACCAACAGAAACAGCGACGCTTAACTTCGCCACGCAGTTTTGACAGTACGACTGCTAGGTCGCTGGTGCTGCGGAAATAAAAGAAAACGGGAAAGTCGACATGAAGTTTTCTAGCCAAACGCGATATGTGACGAAACCGAAAACCTTTTATTGTGCCACTTACAGTTACCATTGTTAGCAAAGTGGTTATCGCCAAGCATAAACATCCGTCGTTTTCCTTTGTTCTTGTTTTGAGTGTGTAAGCGAGCAGCTAGCTTGTTGATGTGTGGAATATCTAATAGTAAATCAATACTGAAATACACAGCCCTAAAACCGGCAGTATATTTACAATTTGCAGCCGATATTTTTATAGGCCAGTGCGTCGATTGTTTTCCGTTATATATCGATATTTTGTTACTACTCTTCGATATGCCGAGGGCCGATAACGATATTTTTTTAAATATCGATATATCGGAATCCTAAGATTTTTTAAAACATTAGCAGTAGGCTGGATCCATGCACTGATTCGGTTGGGCAGTGTGTCATAAAGCTATTGTACTCGGTCCTGAGTCAAGCTGGATCACCACTATTGTAAACTGGCACAGGGTGGACGTCCATAGTGGTCCCATGCGTGTTCTGTAGGGGAGGGATCTGGGGAGCTTGGCAGCAACGGGAGTTCCTCAGTATCACTTAGACGATTCATAGAGACACGTGCCGTGTACAGATGAGAATTATCCTGCGAAAAACTTGCACCACAATATACCCCAGATAAGAGGTAACATATGACGACGTAAGATGCCCGTGACGTACCGTTGTGCCGTTAGAGTGCCCTGAATCATTATCAGTCGTGACCTGGAGTCATACTCGACGGATTCTCACACCACGACGCCGGGATTAACATCGCTCTGCCTCTCCAAAACGATGCAAGAATGAGACATCTTCCTAGGCCACCACCGAACGTGGAAACAATGGCTGTTTGGGGTAGTGCAGAACCGTGATCCATCGCTAAACACAAATGAAAGTCGAAGTAGCTCCTGAAGTAGACAACAGCAGCTTTCTTCCCTCTCCAGGTAAGTAAGTATTCTGCCTGGAATGAAACAGGCGAAAGGGAATACAGGCGTCTAAAAAACTATGTTTACCGAAAGTGCAATATGGTTAAGTACGAATGGCTAGAGGAAACGTGCAAGGCTGTAGAAACATATATAACTATGGGAATGATAAATGCCACTTGTAACAGAGAATTAAAAAGATCTCTACAGAAAATAGGAGCAGTTGGGGTTGGGGTTGTTTGGGGGGAAGAGACCAAACAGCGAGGTCATCGGTCTCATCGGATTAGGGAAGGATGGAGAAAGAAGTCGGCCATGCCCTTTCGAAGGAACCACCCCAGCACTTTCCTGAAGCGATGTAGGGAAATCACGGAAAACCTAAACCAGGATGGCCGGACTCGGGATTGAACCGTCGTCCTCCCGAATGCGAGTCCAGTGTGCTACCACTGCGCCACCTCGCTCTATAAATAGGAGCAGCAACTGTATGAATATCAAGAGATGGGAAGCCAGTACTAAGTAAAGAAGGGAAAGCTGAAAAGTGGAAGTAAGATGTAGAAGAGAAGTACAACGGACATAAACTTGAAGGCAATATTATACTAAAGAATGAGGAAGCAGATGAAGGTGAGATGAGGTGTGTGATAATGCAAGAAGTGTTTGACAGAGCACTGAAAGGCCTAAGTCGAAACAAGGCACGATAAGTAGACGACATTCCATCAAAACTACTAAGATACATGGGAAAGCCAGCTATGAGCAAACTATTCCAGTTGGTGTGCGAGATACATAAGACAGGCGAATTACTATCAGACCTCAAGAAGAATGAACTAATTCATATTGCTAGGAGAGGAAATGCCCTTAAACCTCAAGAATGTAATACTTCTTATTCCAAAGAAAGGAGGAGTTGACAGGTGTGAATATTACCGAACTACCAATTTAATCAGTTATGACTGCGAAATGCTGGCATCAGATATACACAGAAGAATGGAAAAACTGGTAAAACCGACCTCTGGGAAGGTCAGTTTGGGTTCCGGAGAAAAGTTGGACTATGCGAGGAAGAACTGGACCAAGGACTCATCTTAGCAGATAGACTAAATAAAAACAGACCTACGTTTATAGAATTTGTAGATTTAGAGGAAGCTTTTACCCACATTGGCTGGTATACAGTCTTTGAAATTCTGAAGGCGTTAGGGACAAAAAACATGGAGCGAAAGGTTAATTGCAACTTGTGCATAAACCATACTGCAGTTAGAAAGGTCGAGGGGCACGAAAGGGAAGCAGTGCTTGAGAAGGTAGTGAGAAATGGTTGTAACCTATCCCCGATGCAATTCCGTATACTGAGCAGGTAGTACAGGAAACTAAAAAAAATGTGGAAAGGGAAATGAGGTTCACATAGAAAAAATAAAAACTATGAATTCTGTCAATGACATTGTAACTCTGTCAGAGACAGCAAAGGACTTGGAAGAGCAGTTGAACGGGATGATGATGTCTTTAAAACAGGTTATACATGGGGGAGATAAAAGTCATGGGATACCTCGTAATATCGTGTTGGACTTCCATTTCCTCAGCGTCGTGCAGGAGCTCGACGTGGCATAGACTCAACAAGTCGTTGGAAGTCCCCTGTAGAAATATTGACCCAAGATGTCTCTAAGGCGCGTCCATAATTGCGAAGGTGGTGCCGGTGCAGGGTTTTTGTGCACTAACTGTCCTGTCGATTATGTTGCATAAATGTTCGATGGGATTCATGTCGAGCGATCTGGGTGGCCTAGTGATTCACCCGTAGTGTCCATAATGTTGTTCTAAGCAGTCGCCAAGTATTACGGCACGAAGACATGGCGCATCATAAAAATTCCATTGTCGTTTGAGAGAAAAAAATCCACAAATAGCAGCGAATGGATTCAAGGTCGCTGGACATACCCATTTCCCATCAATGATGGGCTCAGTCTGACCAGACGACCTAGTCTCTTCCACGTAAACACGGTCAACGCCGTTATGGAGCCACCACCAATTTGCACGGTACCTTACTGATAAATTGGGTCCATGGCTCCGTAGTCTGTGCCACGCTCATCAGCTTTTACCAACTGAAATCGAACTCATCTGGCGAGACCACTGTTTTCCAGTCATCTAGTGTCCAACCGATATGGTCGCGAGCCGAGGAGAGGTGCTGCAAGTGATGTGGTGCTGCTAGCAAAGGCAGTAGCGCCGGTCGTCTGCTGCCATAGTCCATTAACACTAGATTTTGTCGCACTATACTCACGGATACGTTCGACATATGTCCCACATTGATTTCTGTGGCTATTTCACGAAGTGTTGCTTCTTTGTTAGTATTGGCAACTAGGCAAACCCCACTGCTCTCGGTCGTTAAGTGAAGGCCATCGGCCACTGCATTATCCATGACGAGAGGTAATGCCTCAGATTTGGTATTCTCAGCACACTCTTGACACAATGGATCTTTGAATACAGGGTGTCCCAAAAAGAATGACCCAATTTTAAACACAATTATTTATTAGGAAGAACGCCTTAACACCAACAAATTGCATCTTAAATTACTCATAAAAGACAGAAGTTTATAAAAATCCATCGTAAATGTTCAATATGTCCACCATTGGCTGCACGGACGACATCTAGACGATAGCCGAATTCATCCCAAACTGAGTGTAAGGTGTCTTCTGTCACTGAAGCTACAGCAGCTGATATTCTGGTTTTTAGTTCATCAGTGTCACGAGGTAAGGGAGGAACGTTTAGCACGAAATCGAATATGAAACGCCCGCTGAACTGCGATCACTGATTGCCTAAGACTAAATTCAATAACACAATATGCCTTCTGTTGCACGGACGCCATATTGCGCGAGACTGGCTGCACGCTCCAGGTCGGCACTCGTAGCGACATCTAGCGGATTTTTTATGAAACTATAGACCATGCCGATTACATCTAGCGCAGTTTCAGTTAGCTAGTGACATTTGTCTCAATATTATTACAAGTTAAAATCGGGTCAGTCTTTTTGGGACACGCTATATTTTATTCCCTAACGATTTCCGAAATGGGGTGTCCCATGCATCTAGCTCCAACTACCATTCCGAGTTCCAAGTGAAGTGTGTGACGTAAAAACCGGTTTGGCAGGCCAAGGGATGAATACAATCAGCAGGTTCAAATGGATGTTAGTTACTGCAGTTACTGGGATAGAACAGCGTGGCTAGCTGTATCAAATCAATCTGTGGACTGGAGACAACAACGAGAATGACAGGTGAGGACAGAATTTAATCTTCCTGTTTACCGCTATGGCCCCTGCTGCAAAATGGAACTGAAGACGATGTACTTCAGGATGAGTGCTTAATTCTAAATATGGATGTCATGCTTCGGACGTTCAACACTCGACTCCTAGCACTGCATGGAGTGACAGATTTTTCACCAAAACGAACACACGGTACTCATTTTTTATTCAGTGAGTACCAGTAACTTTATCTCTTCCTATTGGAAACTTGCAGGGATTCTTTCCTTACCTTCTGTATGACACACTGCCGAAGACGGCATATGGCACCTGGGGGATAGTAGATGTACTGATAACCGTTTCAGCGTCGTTCGCCAACAGGTAGCGAAGTAGCATAACTAGCAGAGCGTCGTCTGTGTCTACCCTTGAATAGGAAATGCATACAACCAGGAGCCACAGTGTGGTGCAAAACTGCAAAGCAGGCATTCCACCGTGCCCCACAGACGCACTCATGTTTCCTATGCCTTGGGCATGGTTGTGTGTGTGATGTCCTTAGGTTAGTTAGGTTTAAGTAGTTCTAAGTTCTAGGGGACTGATGACCTCAGAAGTTAAGTCCCATAGTGCTCAGAGCCATTTGAACCATTTGAACCATGCTTCCTACAGTCACTGACCTAAGATGTCTCTAAGGCGCGTCCATAATTGCGAAGGTGGTGCCGCAGCAGGGTTTTTGTGCACTAACTGTCCTGTCGATTATGTTGCATATATGTTCGATGGGATTCATGTCGAGCGATCTGGGTGGACTAGTGATTCACCCGTAGTGTCCATAATGTTGTTCTAAGCAGTCGCCAAGTATTACGGCCCGATGACATGGCGCATCATAAAAATTCCATTGTCGTTTGAGAGAAAAAAATCCACAAATAGCTGCGGATGGATTCAAGGTCGCTGGACATACCCATTTCCCATCAATGATGGGCTCAGTCTGACCAGACGACCTAGTCTCTTCCACGTAAACACGGTCCACGCCGTTATGGAGCCACCACCAACTTGCACGGTACCTTACTGATAAATTGGGTCCATGGCTCCGTGGTCTGTGCCACACTCATCAGCTTCTACCAACTGAAATCGAACTCATCTGGCGAGACCACTGTTTTCCAGTCATCTAGTGTCCAACCGATATGCTTGCGAGCCCAGGAGAGGTGCTGCAAGTGATGTTGTTCTGCTAACAAAGGCAGTAGCGCCGGTCGTCTGCTGCCATAGTCCATTAACACTAGATTTTGTCGCACTATACTCACGGATACGTTCGACATATGTCCCACATTGATTTCTGTGGCTATTTCACGAAGTGTTGCTTCTTTGTTAGTATTGGCAACTAGGCAAACCCCACTGCTCTCGGTCGTTAAGTGAAGGCCATCGGCCACTGCATTATCCATGACGAGAGGTAATGCCTCAGATTTGGTATTCTCAGCACACTCTTGACACAATGGATCTTTGAATACAGGGTGTCCCAAAAAGAATGACCCAATTTTAAACACAATTATTTATTAGGAAGAACGCCTTAACACCAACAAATTGCATCTTAAATTACTCATAAAAGACAGAAGTTTATAAAAATCCATCATAAATGTTCAATATGTCCACCACTGGCTGCACGGACGACATCTAGACGATAGCCGAATTCATCCCAAACTGAGTGTAAGGTGTCTTCTGTCACTGAAGCTACAGCAGCTGATATTCTGGTTTTTAGTTCATCAGTGTCACGAGGTAAGGGAGGAACGTTTAGCACGAAATCGAATATGAAACGCCCGCTGAACTGCGATCACTGATTGCCTAAGACTAAATTCAATAACACAATATGCCTTCTGTTGCACGGACGCCATATTGCGCGAGACGGGCTGCACGCTCCAGGTCGGCACTCGTAGCGACATCTAGCGGATTTTTTATGAAACTATAGACCATGCCGATTACATCTAGCGCAGTTTCAGTTAGCTAGTGACATTTGTCTCAATATTATTACAAGTTAAAATCGGGTCAGTCTTTTTGGGACACGCTATATTTTATTCCCTAACGATTTCCGAAATGGGGTGTCCCATGCATCTAGCTCCAACTACCATTCCGAGTTCCAAGTGAAGTGTGTGACGTAAAAACCGGTTTGGCAGGCCAAGGGATGAATACAATCAGCAGGTTCAAATGGATGTTAGTTACTGCAGTTACTGGGATAGAACAGCGTGGCTAGCTGTATCAAATCAATCTGTGGACTGGAGACAACAACGAGAATGACAGGTGAGGACAGAATTTAATCTTCCTGTTTACTGCTATGGCCCCTGCTGCAAAATGGAACTGAAGACGATGTACTTCAGGATGAGTGCTTAATTCTAAATATGGATGTCATGCTTCGGACGTTCAACACTCGACTCCTAGCACTGCATGGAGTGACAGATTTTTCACCAAAACGAACACACGGTACTCATTTTTTATTCAGTGAGTACCAGTAACTTTATCTCTTCCTATTGGAAACTTGCAGCGATTCTTTCCTTACCTTTCGTATGACACACTGCCGAAGACGGCATATGGCCCCTCGGGGATAGTAGATGTACTGATAACCGTTTCAGCGTCGTTCGCCAACAGGTAGCGAAGTAGCATAACTAGCAGAGCGTCATCTGTGTCTACCCTTGAATAGGAAATGCATACAACCAGGAGCCACAGTGTGGTGCAAAACTGCAAAGCAGGCATCCCACCGTGCCCCTCAGACGCACTCATGCTTCCTATGCCTCGGGCATGGATGTGTGTGATGTCCTTAGGTTAGTTAGGTTTAAGTAGTTCTAAGTTCTAGGGGACTGATGACCTCAGAAGTTAAGTCCCATAGTGCTCAGAGCCATTTGAACCATTTGAACCATGCTTCCTACAGTCACTGAGTGAGTCTGAAAGGGATACATTTGTGGCCTCCCGAGTGGTGGGGTGGTTCTTTAGGAGAATTTCCACCACAAGCTGGAAGTGCTGCGTCAATTATGCAACGATGTTTGTGGCAGTGTTCACGTGAACATTCTCACGCCCGTAGACGAGTTTCTGCAGTCCACGCAGCACAGACGCCCGCCAGTATCGTCATACTGCAAGGGCAAGGGCAGTAGTGGTAGATTGCACAGCTATTAGAGCACAGATAAGATTTGCGAGCCCAGACATAGCAATATGAATCGTTGCGAACCGTTTATTGGCAGTGGGACTAAGGGCACGCACATCTCTGTACGTCTTCCACTCACGCCATACCATGAACGGCACGGCTCGACTGTGTCGTCAGAGGATCACTTGGAAGCTGGAATGGTACGCCGTGGTTCTCATCGAAGAAAGCAGATTCTGCCAGCACGGAAGTGAAGGTCGTTTGCGAGTATGACGTACACCTGGTGAGCTCAGTCTCGGAGAGTGCATTCGTCGGAGACACACTCGGCCCACCCCAGGCCGTAGGATCTGTGGTGCGGTAAGCTACAACTCTCGTTCACCGTTGGTGTTCAGGGGGGGACGCTAACCAACTCTCGGTACGTGCAGAATGTTGTTATACCCGTCCTTTTGCCGTTCGTGCAACAGGATGGTGATGTGTTGTTCCAACAGGATAATGCTCGCCGGTGAAACACAACTTGCTCTGTAAGACGTGCAGAAGCTTCCCTGGCCAGTACGATCTTCGGAATTCTCTCTAATAGACCACGTGTGATATATGATGGGACGAGAAATGTCTGGTACGACTCGTCAACCAACAACTCTTACTGAACTACGTGAACAGGTCGAGCAGGCACGGAATAACGTAACCCACGACAGTATTAGCCATCTGTACGATCGACTGGACGCCGGAGTAAACGCCTGCATTGCCGCTCGTGGAGTTTACATCACATACTAATACATGCTAAACAAATCGGCCTGAGCCGATACTTTGTTCCTTTGAACCGCTTGTGCTACTGATCTGTAAATGTAATCATATACCCCATATGCACTGTTGCAACACTAAATTTTGAGACAATTGTAAACCTCTAAAAAGGTGTACTATTTTTCTCCAGCAGCGTATTTTTATCAGCCGAATCATCCCAGAAATCCTCCCAGCCTTGTTCAAAACTTCCCTGTTTTAGTTCCATTGAACTATGAAGCAAATTCTTTCGTTGCATCTAAATACATACTTGTAGTTACGATAAAATGCTCATCCACAGAAGACTGTATGCCTTTTAATATATGAGGTAACAGGGTTGCTCCGTTTTCAGGTTTATAATGTGGTTAAAAGTGGAGGAATTTGTTTTTACCAAATATAATGAAATCAAATTGGCAGCCCGTTTCAGAGGAAGCAGAGAATATTGAAACGGAAGCCGTTACAGTTTCATTTTGTAGCGGCTTTAATTACATCAGCATTTGAATGAGCCTCAGAAAACGTGCTGAGATTGCTCCTTTAGCCGTGTGTGCTAAGTAACATTCCTCGACGTCTGGTTTTAACTCTCGGCAGTTTGAAGTATATTAAAAGCGGGATATTTCTTCTGCTCTTGGAAGTACTTCTCGGAACCAGAATTATAAAAGAAGGGAACTACTGGAACAAAAATATTCCCAGTAAAGAGCGGTTAAGATTCTAAGAAGAGGCTTTAAAAATTACATGCAGATTCAGAGCCGCAATATTCCGATGATTTTTAGGAGAGTGCCCACAACTATATTACTTACAATTCTATGGTCTGCTTACGTTGGATCCTTCTTTATTAAACTGTGTTAGTCTCTTTCAGAGAGTTTCAGTAATTTTTGTCGTAAAAATTTCTTTCCTGCCGCTCCCACGTTGTCATTCAGCAGCATTTTGCTACTCTTAACACATGAGCATTTACAGTTCTTGGAAGATAATTACGAGAGTCATTTTATGACTATTTTCCTCAAGCAGTGACAATAAGATGGACCATTTTCTCGGGTATTATTCTACTTCTTGTACACAATATCGCTTAATTTAGTAACCGTTTTTGAATTTACATGTACTCGATAGCACAATGGTGGAAAATGAAGTCACAGTTTACATATTTCCTGGACATTCCATTGATGTAAATTATGAGATACTCTAGTGCTATCAGGAAATTGAATACAGTGAGAAATCCCCAAGACTGTTTCTGAGACTGAATTTTTTTTTTATTGTAGATAATTTGCTGTGCTGACGGTTTGGATAGAATGAAAGGGTCCTGTAAGAAGGCGGAGCTTCAAGTTGATTAATCGGTTTTACTTGGATAGGTTAAGTACAGACATAGGGCAACATGTGTTATTCTTACACATATATACCTCCAAAAATATTAGCTAAATAGTCAAACTGCAATTTATTATGCACAGCATAAAGCTAAATTAGTAAAACTTTAGACTATTATGAACAACATAAAGCCTGATATTCTGTGCAAATTTTGTTTGAAAATGTCACCGAAGTACATTTTATAATGATTTGAATTTTTAATTACCATTGTTTCTATAATGTACCTTTTGTCGCAAATAAAACAGGAACCTCACAGTTTGCATCCATCTGCATAAAAGGCTAATAAAATGTGTGGAATAGATTTTTGTTTAAGATCATAGTTGCTTTGAAATTAATTTTTCAGTTTGTGTTACCCAGGACTGCTCTGTTTTTCTCAAATTTTAAACGAGAACTTTTCTCAGAGAAAAGTTAAAGGAAAAGTGCTGCACAGAATTATTCAGTAAGTAATTCTTAAGAACTTTGCCAAATCTCAGCATGTTAGCTTTTATAGTTCCTGAGAAGAGGTACATTATATTTCAAAAAAGGCAGTTAATGGCAATTCACATTTAAAGTTTTATTTCAGTTTTTGACAATATTGCTGTACCACTAGTGATTAATGCTGTCCATATCCATAATCTTTATTCTCTTCGTCGTCTTCCTCGAGTAAATCTTCCTCTGTCTCTGTTGCCTAGCCAGCTTTTGCATTTTTCTCTTCCGCTGCCTGAGCTTTGTCCAGTCACACTTCATCGATGCTTCTCAGTATCTTCAGGGTGCATGCAGCTAGATGGAAGCCTCATCTCTGCAGGTACTTAATACTAACTATTTACACTAGATAGGCATCACATTTAGCTATCTTCATGACAATTAAGGACATTGTCATCATACAGTCTATGACCCAAAATTACCACATGCACATGAAACATTAAACATAAGGGCAAATATTTCTGTCATTTAACCTAAATACACTGGAAAACTTGTCTTTGGCACTGTACACAGCATCATCAATTCCTTGACTAATTTTCTTCTTTGATGAACTTAGTGACTATGTCGAAAATTGTTCTTCACGCTTAGGAGTAGCATCTGCAACACCTATTTAAATTTCCCCTACCCTTTACATGTGAAATTCGACACTTCCTCTCTTTTTTGAATATGCGTCCCTTGTTGTAGCCTATATCGAGCAAAACAGGTTGACATTTGCAAAACTAATAAGTTTATAGCACGTACCATTCAAGAGAACCACATTGTAAACAAAGAAAAGAGCAAAGATAATCTTTCTCACAGCCTTCTAGACTCATCCGCAGCTCGTTTCGATTGTGTGAACGGAAAATAACGCACAAAAAATTTCTAGCGTAGGGAAGGTGTGGATCATATATAGCACAGAAAGAGGGGGCATGACAGGCGTCCAAAGAAACGTTCTTAAAACATATTTCTAGCCAGAATTATTCTTATAGAATCAGTATAATAAATTATGCAAAAAATTGGATTTTTTGCAATTTTGCCCTACATCTGTCATTAAAAGGCAGGCATACGTAGTCTTGTCACATACAACCCCTACAGAGTAGACTTGATAAAAAGTAACAGAATTCCAGAAGTGTTTGACAGAGCTGATGTTCGCCTGATGTCTGCCTAGGGTATTGTCAGGAATTCGTCACCATGCCTTTCAAATCACTGTACCACAATACTGCCAGCATTCTATATCAGATAAGGAAGGGCTGATCATGTATCCATCGAGACAGCAGCAGTAATAAGAATGTAGTTAATAGCTTTCATAGTCATTTATGCAAAACCTACATATTTCATTGACATCCAGGTGAATATACAGGGTGAGTCACTAATAACTGTCACCTAGAATAACTCCGAAAGTATAATAGTAGCTGAAACGTTTGTGGGACCATTGTTGCATGGGACAACGGAGGGCATAATATGACATTGATTTTTTTGTTGCTAGGTGGGATCGCGTCAGAGATATGAAACCAACGTCACATTAGTGGCCCCATTGTCCCATGCAACATGTGTCCCACAAACGTTTCAGCTACTATCATACTTTCGGAGTTATTCTAGGTGGCAATAGTTAGTGACTCACCCAGTATAAGGGAAAGTTTATGTCGTAAGATATTTCAGTTACTGTTATTTCCTGTTTTGTGTTTTCTCTTACTAAAAAAAAAAAAGAATGTATCTCGTACTTGGAGGAAGGTCGCTAAAAGTATCATCAGCAGCCAATGCTTCCATATCATGAACGACTCCAAACACAGCCGATTGTTTTGTGGTGTTAAAAGCAGCGTGTATACATAGGATGGAAATTTTCAAGTCCGGCTGCCGCTGTTCTCTGATCAATGGTGCGGTCCATAAATAGTGTTGCAAGGAATCCGTTACTTGTCCTCGTTGAGAAGGCACAGACGTCAAGGTGTTATCACGTGCTTGGTGCACATTATGGCGCTGCCCGATTGTGGTGGTTACAAGTGATCGACCAGAAACTTAACGACGGCTATACCTGCCCTCTCAATCCCGTTTAGTCCAACGTCGGGCATCCGAATGTGGCACGAATCTGGATATTGCATGATTCTACCAGCTGGTTGAATAGAGATCCACAGTAAGATCCCCTCCAAACTCTGTCAAGTGCTGACAACGCTGCCTCACACTAATACGTGACGTTTCTGTGTCCTTCATTGTGATCACTGAACACCCGACTCTGTTCACTTCCCTTATATACCCTACCAGGTGTGGTAACAACACGAAACACTAATAACAGCAATGGAGTCTTGCGGTCGTCTGTGAGTCATGGAAAATTGCAGCTCTGTTCATTTAATTATCCGCCGATAATTCATGAGTGTTCGAAGTTACATTGACATCCGACAATGTCTTCTGGGTGCTTCAGTTTTTTAGTCAGGCCGTGTAATTTCAAATATGGATCACTTTGAGCAACACACAAGCTTCGAACAGTTTTCGCATTAAAATTCCGTACCTCGTTACGTCAGAAATGCTAGTATACACTGACTGTATGCTTGCCTCTACCGAAGCATAGGAAGCAGTCTCTGAAGAACTCTGTCGAGTCTACCTAAACCACTCCATTCCACTTTCACTCTTCTTCTTTGTTCTTTTGCAGTCTAATCATCGTCGTCAACTTCCCGAGATACAAAGTTGCCCCAACTGATTTTATACCTTCATTATGAATTTATACTACATTCACTTCGATATGTTGGTTAGGCATTATTTTAGACTAACGAGGGTTAATCATAAATTCCAGTTACTACCGCGAAGAAATTATTTACGTAATTAAAATTCTTCGAGATTATAATGAAAACTTTAAGCCTATCCCTTAATTTGTAATTGACATTCAGATTTCATTTCATACTTATTGTACCAAGTCCTTCAAGTTCTTCCACTGCTTGTTTTCGGTTCTATCTGCACTAGAGATGAACAATGCAGTATTATAACCGAATCGACGGTGTTTTAGACATATTACATTAACAAGCAAATCTTTTAGGTTTTTCGAATCTAATGATCTGGGAACCTCCACTAGGACTGTCAAGAGTAATTTTTATCATACAGGGAGATTCAGCTGCTCCCATCAGTGTTGTTTTATACAACCCGCAATGTTGTCTCTGGCCATCACAAACAAAGGGCAAGATTCTCTCGCTTGCTACGCGATGACTATTAGTGCTATAAAAAAACGAGCTCTACCTTTTTGTAGGATATTTAATGTAGTTAAATTTTGCACTGAGATACGTTTTCGCTGGAAGCCATGGTTTTCGAGCTGTTCAACAAAAATGTACAACAGCGATCTTAAGACATACCTCCAGCCGGCCAAATTGGCCGAGCGGTTCTAGGCGCTACAGTCTGGAACCGCGCGACCGCTACGATCGCAGGTTCGAATCCTGCCTCGGACATAGATGTGTGTGATGTCCTTAGGTTAGTTAGGTTTAATTAGTTCTGAGTTCTAGGGGACTGATGACCACAGCAGTGAAGTCCCATAGTGCTCAGAGCCATTTGAACCATTTTTGAACATACCTCCACCCCACACTCATCCCTCACCAGTTAGGATTTATAGTACGTTGTTCGTGGCACTCCTTCCTACTACTGTACATAAATTTCCGACTACAAGAACTGTCCCTGTATTCGACCTTTTTTTGGTCTCTAATGATTGGGCTATTACGCTGCCAACATAGTCGGCCCTTTCGTTAATATTATTAATTTAAATGTGCAAGTGAGGGTAATGAAAGAAAAACTACTAAATATTAAGCTAAAACTAACTAAGTTGACAATTCGATTTAAACTTGACCCTTGTATTGTATTGTATGTCAACTGGGGCCTAGAAACGACGGAGAGGCTCCGTCCACGCAGCAGATGCAGTGGTCCACAACCCCATGACGACTACCGCAGTCCACTTCACCCCTTCGCCGCCCCACACCGAACCCAGTATTATTGTGCGGTGGACCCCCCAGAGAACGTCTCACACCAGACGAAGGTAACCCCTATGTTTGCGTGGTAGAGTAATGGTATTGTACGCGTACATGGACAACTTGTTTGCGCAGCAATCGCCGACATAGTGAAGCTGAGGCGGAATAAGGGGAACCAGCCCGCATTCGCCGAGGCAGATGGAAAACCACCTAAAAACCATCCACAGAAGGCCTGGTTCACCGGACCTCGACACAAATCCTGCGGGCGGATTCGTGCCGGGGACCAGGCGCTCCTTCCAGGCCGGAAAGCCGTGGGTTAGACCGCACGGCTAACTGGACGGGCTAACTTAGACCCTTACTAGCACAGTAGTTTCGTTGTCAGGTAATGACTTTTTTGCGCGTTGTGTGGTTCTTTATTGGATACAGGAGGGAGGAGCAGATTCCGTTCATGAGCAGAGAATTCGGATATAAATTTACTCTACGTCTAATATCAAATAGTACAAATAATACATAGTTTTGTTGCTGTGGGCAACGGCCTTGCTGCAGTGGATATACCGGTTCCCGTGAGATCACCGAAGTTAAGCGCTGTCGGGTGTGGCCGTCCAGGCCGCCATGCGCTGTTGCTATTTTCGGGGTGCACTTAGCCTCGTGATGCCAATTGAGGAGCTACTCGACCGAATAGTAGCGGCTCTGGTCAAAGAAAACCATCGTAACGACCAGGAGATCGGTGTGCTGACCACACGCCCCTCCTATCCGCATCCTCAACTGAGGATGACACGGCGGTCGGATGGTCCCGATGGGCCACTTGTGGCGTGAAGACGGAGTGCTTTTTTGTTGCTGTAGTTGTAGCGTCACTTGTTAACAGTAGATTTGAATGTAGATATACACGCAAATACAAAAGATTTAATCTTCCACTGTTCACTACAATGTCGAGCCCTGGCCACTGTGAAACAGTGTAAATGTTATTCAACTGGCAAACACACAAAGTGGGGTCATTGCATGGATGTTCGAACTTAAAAGAACCCGCCACTGGAGCTCCGGAGAGGGGATGCTTGCCTCTCATTGGCCCCGGTGTAATCGTTCGTGCCAGCGACCTCGTGCCGCGGTGGCGGCTGCCGGAAACACGGTGGCGTAATTGGCAGCGCGTGTATTGAAAGTGCGCAGACAGAAAAGCGGCCGAAACGGCAAATGTGTGTGAAATCTTATGGGACTTAACGGCTAAGGTCATCAGTCCCTAAGCTTACACCCTACTTAACCTAAATTATCCTAAGGACAAACACACACACCCATGCCCGAGGGAGGACTCGAACCTCCGCCGGGACCAGCCGCACAGTCCATGACGGCAGCGCCTTAGACCGCTCGTCTAATCCCGCGCGGCCCGAAACTGCACTAAAAGGCCTGACGAATAGAACGGTGTAATTGTTTAGTTTATGCTGTTAAAAGTCACAAAACTGAACATTTAGGTTTACACAAACGTCAGTTTTACAATTTGTACAATGCTCAACTAAACCGGTGGCGTAATAAGTCCAAAGAAGAAAAAAAAATCGAAATTGAGAAATAATTCGCACAGTCGTAAGTATTTGTCCAGTCGTAGAAGGGTGTGCCATGGACAACATACTAGAAATCCTATCCGGTGGGGTGCGTTAGAAGGTAACTGTTGCACGTTTTTCTGGAATAATACTAAAATTACAACCTCTAGCCAAAACGTATCCCAGCAAAAAATTTAGTGCCTACAAAAAGATCCTGCTCATTTTTTCTGTATCCAGAACAGTTTGCGTGTAGCGAGCGAGAGAATATGAAAGTCTCGCGCGTGGTTTATGAAGGACAGATATAACGTTGAAGCTTGCATAAAATGACAATGATAGAGGCAGCTAAATCACGCTGTGTAGATCCTCTTTGTGTTACTTTATTTTTCAGTTTTGAATTTCTGACTCTGCTGATGATATCTAACGTAAGTGGTAACAATTATCGTATGTGTTACTCAGTATTCATTAAATTAGTGCTTATTCACAACGACGCAAATATTACCGACTGCTCCTTATTTCACTTACATTGAGTACAAAACAGCTCCCTCTTTCTGTCACCACAGAACAATACGGTACTTTGTTATCATCATCACCAGGCACACACCTCACTTGACCGAGTTCTAACACAATCGCTGAAATGGCAGAATATTTAGGGGCACCGGTGGTATTGTACGTCTTTATTATGGTCCTCAACGTCTTTATTAGCCTCAGGATGAACTGAAATAACCTTTTCTCGTAATTATCTTAAAATGGTGGCTGTTTGTTTCTCTGTTGCCCAGCTCACATAACTGTTAGAGAACCGCCTTCCGCACATATCACCCCAGCAAACTGACGGCTTTCGAAAGAAAGAGGTCCAAATTGTGGTAACTACAGAATTCTGTTTCTCTTTGGCTTTGACAAAATTTCTTTGCCCATTTGTAGTTATAGTTCGTACATTAGTAGCAATTTTACAACTTTTGTTGTGAATCGGTCCAATGAAGCGATGAGTCGGTACTTATCACTTGGTAGCATGACTTGTGCTAAATGGGGATTGTAATAACTGATTGTAATAACTGAGAACACATGAGTTTAGTATAAATGGAAGGAAAATAGTTTCAAAAACAGTAACTTAAGCATGTAACACCGAAAATTCAGATAAAATACCTTCTGCATCATCCAACAATTTTTGCCGTTTAATGTCCGTTGATAACTTGTACTGCACTTATGATTCTGAAGCTATAACCGTATTAAAGAAATTATATTTAATAAGTAGTGGATGTAATTGTATATTTATTTCTCACTGTATACAATTGATTGTAATTAGAATGAAAATATTGTAAATTGCTGGGTAATAGCCAAGGGAACTTTATTTAACGCATCGATAGCAACGACGAAATGGCAGTAGCTGTGCCGTTGCTTATCTTTGCGTATGGAGACACTCTGTCGCGTTGCGAGCAGAGAGGAAGCACAGCAGCTAGAAGCTTTACCCAGTTGACTTTCTTTGCCAAAGTATGACGAACTTGAATAATAACTTGCAGTAGTTAAAACTTGTAGGGCACCTGTGTTGTCATTGTCCTCAGACATTATTACTAGGCAGGGTCCCTTTTCCTTTCCATGCAATCGCCGAGTGTCGCAAGAATATGAAAACTGATTAATTATTTACTGCCAGTTTTGTGTGCTTGCTAAGTTTCAGTCTAAATTCTCTGCCTCAGTAACTGTTCATTCTTGTATTCCATAACAGAAGCCTAACTAATCTGCTAATTTGTGTATTACTTTCATTCATTTTAAGTAACGTAAAATTTCACTGACAAAACTAATAACTAAAGATACAGCACAAACTAAAAGTGCGCAATTTCATTTATTCTGTATTTAGGTTAGGGAGTGATTTCTGCTGGTTTGGTACGTATTTTATTGTTGTTATCTTAATAGTAAAATCAGCTGCTCATTTGCTTAATTCACTCTTTCAATAACCAAAAGTAAATTGCTTGCCCTTTTCTAAATTTTGCATTACATTACACTGAGGTTACTAAAACTCATTTATTTAACCTGTAGCGTCATTTAATTTTACTCTCAAAATTTAGTATTTCAGAATAAGTAAAAGCAATCTCAGTGCTTTCTGAGGCGTTTATTTTCTCGTGAACCGTTGTGGTGTGGAGAAGCGTGACACCCTTCCGTTGCCACGCCAGTGATTGTTTGCTTGTATTTCTTTTCCATTACCTTCCTTAAGATTCTGGACAGTCAATGTCCAAACGGGCTGGTGACCATTTAATTATTCCTTTTTTAAGCTGTTTTATTTGTATTTTCAGAGATTTTTGTAGTAAATATTACGTGGTATTCTTTTTTCCTCCTGAGCGGTTCGTGACCGATTGCACTATACTTCGCCCATTTCAAAATTGTCGTCAGTATTTAGCTTAAGTTTAGAATAGATTCTTCCTTCAGAAGATTCTGTTTTACACTTTCCTTCAACTAACCGGTGTTATTTTCCTTGGGTAACGATAGCCACTCACTGTAAAATTTCATTAGGTATATGTGATCACGGTCATTTATACCGCAATCCAGTAGGCCGATTAGAAAGGGGGAGGCTACAACCATATATATTAAATTTCTCGCGTATCAGTGTCTTTTCAATTGTTTTTAATTAAATAATTAATTCCGTTTTTTGTATGATAGGATAAGCTAAAGATGATTAATCGTGTAAATCCTGTTTGTCGGCTATTTTCAATGAAATTCTGTGCTCAGGTGCTCTTTTTCTCTCCACTGATAATATTGAACAGAAAGGAGGACTGTGCTGTGTTGTATCTGTATGTGAAACACGTAAACGTCATCGCATTCGTTTGAGAGTCACTCCAAAAGAAGAGCATCATGTTTTTTTTTTCTAAACGTCCAACTTGTTTTCCATACCAATGACATTTTAACAGCTCTCACAACACTTTATGACACGACGCCCACGAACCTCTGAAGCGTTTAACAGAATGTTGACTTTCTAGAAACACAAAGTGTCATATTATCACATAATATCCATCACTTTCAACTGCCTTATGGCAGCATAGAACTGTGACTGCTATACCTTCACAGTAAAAGTCAGAACCAGCACGTTTGAGCCGTTGCTTAACAGCCTTCACAGCGGAGTCAGCAGTCAGTTTATCACTTAGTGGCAGGTCAGGGCAGCAGGACAGGTTTACATCAAAGCTTTGTGATTTCAGTGATGGTTTCCTCCCTGACATGTGCAGGCATTATCAAGGAACGGCAAAACTCATTTCTCTTACGCCCATTTGGATTAACAGTTCGTTCAGCGTGTGATGTGTCAGTTGAGCATATAGCACGTGTAGTGGACTGTTAAGGCAGCCAGTCCACAGTGAAGTAGCCGAAAGGGCACGCGTCAACTCACGCCGTCTGGCGTTAAGTCTGGAACAGGATTCGTAATGAATGTGATAAAGAAAAGAACGTAGCTACTAGAACACTTAACTTTTATATTGTCCTTTGGTATACAGCATTCTGGATGATACAAGTGAGACTCTATCTTGAGGTACATGCAACGTTACAAATGGTTAATGGCGCCTTGCTAGGTCGTAGCCATTAACTTAGCTGAAGGCTATTCTAACTGTCTCTCGGCAAATGAGAGAAAGGCTTCGTCAGTGTAGTCGCTAGCAACGTCGTCGTACAACTGGGGCGAGTCCTAGTCAGTCTCTCGAGACCTGCCTTGTGGTGCCGCTCGGTCTGCGATCCTGACAGTGGCGACACGCGGGTCCGACATGTACTAATGGACCGCGGCCGATTTAAGCTACCACCTAGCAAGTGTGGTGTCTGGCGGTGACACCACAGCACGCTCTTGAGATGCTACACAATCTATCCCTGGTGACCTACAGTGACAGACAACTCACCATACGATCATGGAAAATAAAAGAAAACAAAATCACACAAGTGTAAGTGGTTTGTCTAATTAAATGCTTATTACAACCTGGATGTACGACAGCAGAGGATGGCTGTAATAATTGCTGCGAATTCTATGCTCATCCCCATCACCTGCATTCTGCTCTAAGTTGGGACGTTCCACTCTACAGCTCTAAAATGCAATGTAATCTATTACGCTCTGTGGAAAAGTGCTTTCTATGACACCCTGAGGAGAACTGTTTCTTACCCTCCTCCACAAGTTGTTCTGTCAGCACCAGAATCTTACAACCAATTCCATCAAACCTTGCCAGTTCCGACCACTGATAATTTAATACCCAAGCTAACAAATCCCCTTCATTTATATATTCTTCCATTGGAAACTAATGAGGTACACTTCTCCCTTGGAACAGAGTAGAAGGCAGAAAATCACCCCTACTATGTAACAGATTTCTCTTTACGGCCAGGAGACAGCATGCACACACACACACACACATACACAAACGGTAACTCTCTCATGCTACCAAAAATAGTTGTTATGAGCCTATAAATGATCACCTGCTTAGTTTGGACATAACAGTTGGGTTCCACACTAACAGCGTCACGTTTTCTCTTGTCCTTTAGACCTCATCTTTCCTTAAAGCGATTCTTTATGCTATGACCAGAATGAAACTTTATAGAGGGCAGGGACACCGTTCCTTGTTGACCTTACTGAATTTGGCTGGTAGAGCACTCTTCTGAGTGTGTACTACGCCAACACTCTGGCTTTCAAAAGAAACATTACTATGACCCGTGCAGTTCCTGTAGTGATTCTCACCTTTTTCCAGCCAGCTAAAAGCCCCAGGTTGCAGTACATCATAAAGCTCTTTCACCATACCAAACGGAAAAGAGAGCTAATTAGATATGCAGTTAATGAAATTTGTTATAATAGCTTGCAGCTTGGAAAAAAATTAATGGAAGAAACTGCCAAGTAACAACTGTAACGCGTTTGTGAGCCAAAGCCAGGATATGAATAAGCTCCATATTGTCAGGAGTCTTTGGAGTGTTTGGTCTAAGATTACATGCAGCAACCTTCTTGCCAGTGTGCTACATCACAACTTGCAGAAATATGTAAGAGTACAGGTGTCGGTCTTGTCCTGAACTGATCAACTCTGACCTTATGCATCTTCGTTCCAACGAGTTAGCATCACTGACAGGGAAGCCCCATTGCACTAACAGAGTGTGGCTTGGCACCTGCCGTTCGGTTTAGTGCATAAGTGAGTTAGTCGAGACTGAGGAAGCCTCCGGGGCAGGTCCCAGGTGATCACGCTTCACGGGACCATGCGAAAAAGTGAAATAGTTGGCGAGAAGAGAAACATTGGTGTAATACTATCTACACGTTAATTATGACATTTCATAATAATTAAAGTCCAGCCTGTGCCTTCAGAACGACATGGTCTTGAGTACGAGCGTTGTGAGCATCAGGTATAGAGGTTATTTACTGGTAGAACTGAGGTTATTTAGAAAGTCAGAGAATGACTCTCAAATTAAAGCCGACCGTAAAATTCTGCCAGCGAAGGTAGATTCATTTCATACAGTGTTACGTGGATGAATGTGGTTGCAGAGAGAATGTGACTAGCCTCAAGAGAGCTATTTTGATTGTGTTTAATGTATAATTAGTCGAGTGCTGTCAAACCAGTGTGAATTTCACCTAACCTCATTGCGTTGAAGATAGTATTTTCGTGAAAATTATGATCAGAGTTATTGGAGTTGTAGATAGTATTTTGGCGGGAATAATGATCAGAATTATCGGAGTTGTAGATAGGAAATGTGTCAGCAGTAACATGGCGGAGAGCACTGTCGAAATGCCACGTGAACTTTGGGCTTGAGTTTGCCGTCCATGTTGTCATAACTATCAAGTCTGATTACCTACTAAAATTCAGATGGGCAAAAATATACCACCTGGTCAATAAAAAGGGGGAGATACTTACAAATTTGAATACAAGCGGAAAGAATGTTTCTAGAACTTCCGTGAATAGCAAAGATATAGAAGAAACACTGGATTTTGAAAAAAAAAATTCTACATATCTTTTTGAATAACCCTCATATTTTAACTCTGTGTATTGTGTTTCTGAGACAGAGTTGGGGAAACAGACAAGCAATTGCTTACCTATGTTTATAGGTGTCTAGTCTATTATATACTCCTATCAACATCTTATGCATCTTGGCAATATATATCTATTGATGTTTAATGGGATGTACTCCTTGCTAAGCTATGTGGCAAAGACATCATTTATCACATAGACGTAGTATCTTTTTTAAGAAATGGAGTGGAATTGCTCTGCAAAAATTGTGCTCAAAGCGGATATACTACTTTCATTTTTTTTTCTTAACTCACTAATGTCTATTCAATCACAGTTATTCTTTAAAATTCGTTAAATCGAACATATATGTTAATTTAGAAATGATCAGAGCCAGATAATGCAAGAGAGGGAAAATCCATAAGCGTTGATGCTTCCGTAACGTCAAGTCTCGATCTTATCAATTTGTGTAATTTATATGTAATTTATATAAAAGCAATATAGGCGCTTCGGGCCGCTTGTGTAAAGTTATTCCGTTTATGTCAAGTGTCCTGATTCTGGGTTTGGGCTGAGCTTATAGCAGATGATATATTTTTTTAAGTGATAATACTTCAAAATGGTTCTGAGCACTATGGGACTTAACATGTGAGGTCATCAGTCCCCTAGAACTTAAAACTTCTTAAATGTAACTAACCTAAGGACATCACACACATCCATGCTCGATTCAGGATTCGAACCTGCGACCGTAGCGGTCGCGCTCATGCGGTTCCAGACTGAAGCGCCTAGACTGACAACATGACTTGTGCATATGATGTTATTTATAAATATTTGACGATGCTTGTGCTGATTCTGCATTTAACATTTGACGATGCCTCTATGGCTGCAGTACATTAGGACTTTGTTTTTATGAAACAGATCTGATGATGGTCACTATAGACCGAAACCGGTAATGTGTTAACAAAAAGCTTGTGACCATAGACGTAAAGTAAAGGAAACTTATTTCAAAAGTAAGCTAGTAAGTTTACCTATTGAGTTGGGTTTATTTGGGGAGGATACCAAACTGCGAGGTCATCGGTATCATCGGATTAGGGAAGGATGGGGAAGGAAGTCGGCCGTGCCCTTTCAAAGGAGCAATCACGGAAAACCTAAATCAGGATGGCGGACGCGGGTGTGAACCGTCGTCTTCCGGAATGCGAATCCAGTGTGCCGACTACTGCGCCACCCTGCTCGGTGTAAGTTTTCCTGTAAATACATACAAAATGGTATGTGCAGTCAAAGCTATGAGTAATGTTACACAAGTCAAATATTACCAGATGTGGTGATAGAGGGAGAAATGTATACAAATCACGCTTTGACACTACTAAATTTATGTGTGGCTTATAAAGAGTGTCCGAAAAGTCTTTTCCTGATTACATAAATTGATAACTCAGGCTAGAAGTAAGATACAAATATGAAACTTGTGTCGAATTGTATACAAATATCAAAGTTTTTTTTATGTTTTAGGTTCGCAGTACGTAAGTAGTGGATGAGGTGCAGTGCCCAAGAAGCCATGTTAACTAGTCAGGAGAAGGGACAGTGTGTTCTGTCGTACCATGAGACACGATCACCAACCGCAGTGCAGAGACACTTCCAGACAACATTTGGAAGGAATCCATCTGATGTCAAGAGCATTAAAGCCTGGTATGAGAAGTAGAAGAAGACAGGATCGGTTGCTGACCTTCCGAGGTCTGGTCGACCAAGAACTTCAGCAGACAGGGTGGAAGCTGTAAGGCAGTCTTTTCTGCGAAGTCCGAAGAAATCGGTGCGCAGGGCCTCACGTGAATTACAGATGCCAAAAAGCTCTCTCCATGACATTTTACACAAACGTTTATTGTTTCGTGCATACAAAGTGCAAATCGTTCAGGCCTTGTTGCGCAATGACAGTACACGTCGATATGACTTTGCGGTCGATATGCTATCACGTATTGAGGACGATGATGGTTATCTCAGACGAATTGCCTTTTCCGACGAAGCGACCCTTTTTGTCAGTGGAGTAGTGAATCGCCATAATGTGCCCATTTGGGGTTCGCAACCCCCTGGCGACGGCATGGAGTGATGTTGGCTAATGTGTGGACGGAAATTGAATATCGCCTAGATGTGCTACGTGCTACCAAGGGTGCTCATGTCGAAGTTTACTGATGGGTAAAAAAAACCTTTGATAGTTTGTAAACAATTACACACCAGTTTCATATTTGTATCTTACTTCTAGCCTGAGTTATCAATTTATGTGATCAGGGAAAGAATTTTCGGACACCCTGTATATCGGGAGAAGACTGGATGACGATCGTCAAATGGATATTAATTTAGGCGAAAATGCTGTGAAGATTTGTTAGGGCAGAATGTTAAGCTTAAAGAGAAGAAGAATGTAGAGGACACAGAGGCATTGGCAAAGATTTCCTGCGCTATAATATAAGAAGAACGGGGGAAGCGGGAACAAGTAGATCATGAGAAATGCAACAGCTTGAAGCAACAGCTAAAAACTAAAGAGCACACAACTGAAAAAAAGATAATCACCTAACAGCAGGAACAGCAAATATATATAGTACAATGAAGAACAAATGTACTGCCTTACTAACGGAGTATAAGGAGGTAATTTCTGTGAAGTTCAGGGTAATAATATCATCACCGTATAAGATAAAAGTTAATCTACATCAACTGTACTTCACGAAGAGGTACCCATAAGCACAAGTCAAGAAAGTGGCAGTATAGAAAGAAATACAAAGGGTTCTTAAACTGGGTATAATAAAAAGCTATACTAATCAGTACATTAGTCCATTGTTTCTAGTTGACAAACGGAACAAGGAAGTTAGAATGTTGTTAGATGCAAGGAATGCAAATCGCATTTTCGAACCAGAATTGAGGTATCAGAAAGTCTAGAGGAACTCTTGCCACGATTTAATGAAACAACTATATTTAGCAGTCTGAAGCTCTCGGCAGGTTATCATCAAATCAGTTGCATGAAGAATCTCGGCAGTTCAGTGCATTCGTCTGTTCAGGTAAGTCTATTAATACAGGATGCTACCATTCGACCTGAACGTGTCTGTGACCACTTTAACACGGACGTTAGATAATGCTTTAGGGGATAAAATGGTTAGAAAAATCGCTGTAGATGTCGACGACATATTAATTATAATGGACATGACATATTAATCGCTTCAATGCAGGAGGGTATTGCACCTGACCTTAACAAACTCAAATTGATTCGCCGTTTTCCTACGCCTAAATGTAATAAACAACTGCGCTCGTTTTTCGCGCTGTGAAATTTTTTTAGGTGTTTCATCAGAGATTAATGATTAAAAAACGAAACTTCGCAAACGGTTTTTAAGGAAACGTACCATTTGGCACTGGACAAAAGACAGAGATTAGTACATGAGAGCTTAGACTTGTTCTCGGTGTCATTTTTATAAAGTTACTTAAAGGAAACTGGAAAATTTGATCAAAACAATAGCTTTGGCCAGGCAAATGTTATCAAAATGGGACAGAAAATATTTGGTTAGCGATAAAGGAGTATTAGCAGTGTTATTCGGCTCTCAGGTACCACCTAGTAGATTAAAAAATTAAATCAGTGATCACAAAGCGTGAATTACGCCGCAGCCATTTGACAAGGTCGATGCTTACACCTCAAGAACTTCAGTTCGACATTGTTTACATACCGAGCTCAGAGGACACAATAACTGATGCCCTACCTGGAATGCCAGTAGGTCTAGAATAGGAGGATGGAGTTGGGCCATAAGTAACTGAAATACAGATTAACATGATGCAAGGTGTGTAACATGAAAAATTACTGCTTAAACTGTTGAATATTATTTTTTCTGAGCAGAATGCAGATTAGTACCTGTTACCAATTAAAGGAAATACGACTGTGCAGAGCAACAAAAGCTGTGACTGTATTATTTAAAATATAAGGGAAGAATGTTGGAGGCTGTGCAAGTGAAAGTATGCAGTAGAGAAGCTTATATTATGTGCTCATTTGAGTACCATTTATTACAGTGTGAAGAAATGTCTGAAAAATTGTGCAGGGAATGTATTTTCAACCATATGGTCCAGAGCCCCCCCTTGAAACACGGACCTTGCCGTTGGTGGGGAGGCTTGCGTACCTCAGCGATACAGATGGCCGTACCGTAGGTGCAACCACAACGGAGGGTTATCTGTTGAGAGGCCAGACAAACGCGTGGTTCCTGAAGAGGGGCAGCAGCCTTTTCAGTAGTTGCAGGGGCAACAGTCTGGATGATTGACTGATCTGGACTTGTAACACTAACCAAAACAGCCTCGCTGTGCTGGTACTGCGAACGGTTGAAAGCAAGGGCAAACTACAGCCGTTATTTTTCCCGAGGGCATGCAGCTTTAATGTATGGTTAATGATGATGGCGTCCTCTTGGGTAAAATATTTCGGAGGTAAAATAGTCCCCCATTCGGATCTCCGGGCGGGGACTACTCAAGAGGACGTCGTTATCAGGAGAAAGAAAACTGGCGTTCTACGGATCGGAGCGTGGAATGTCAGATCCCTTAATCGGGCAGGGAGGTTAGAAAATTTAAAAAGGGAAATGGATAGGTTAAAGTTAGATATAGTGGGAATTAGTGAAGTTTGGTGGCAGGAGGAACAAGACTTTTGGTCAGGCGAATACAGGGTTATAAATACAAAGTCAAATAGTGGTAATGCAGGAGTAGGTTTAATAATGAATAAAAAAATAGGAATGCGGGTAAGCTACTACCAACAGCATAGTGAACCCATTATTGTGGCCAAGATAGACACGAAGCCCACGCCTACTACAGTAGTACAAGTTTATATGCCAACTTGCTCTGCAGATGACGAAGAAATTGATGAAATGTATAACAAAATAAAAGAAATTATTCAGATAGTGAAGGGAGCCGAAAATTTAATAGTCATGGGTGACTGGAATTCAGTAGTAGGAAAAGGGAGAGAAGGAAACGTAGTAGGTGAATATGGATTGGGGCTAAGAAATGAAAGAGGAAGCCGCCTGGTAGAATTTTGCGCCGAGCACAACTTAATCATAGCTAACACTTGGTTCAAGAATCATAAAAGAAGGTTGTATACATGGAAGAAGCCTGGAGATACTGACAGATTTCAGATAGATTATACAATGGTAAGACAGAGATTTAGGAACCAGGTAAGACATTTCCAGGGGCAGATGTGGACTCTGACCACAATCTATTGGTTATGAACTGTAGATTAAAACTGAAGAAACTGCAAAAAGTTGGGAATTTAAGGAGATGGGACCTGGATAAACTGGCTAAACCAGAGGTTGTACAGAGTTTCAGGGAGAGCGTAAGGGAACAAATGGCAGGAATGGGGGAGATAAATACAGTAGAAGAAGAATGGGTAGCTTTGAGGGATGAAGTAGTGAAGGCAGCAGAGGATCAAGTAGGTAAAAAGACGAGGGCTAGTAGAAATCCTTGGGTAACAGAAGAAATATTGAATTTAATTGATGAAAGGATAAAATATAAAAATGCGGTAAATGAAACAGGCAAAAAGGAAAACAAACGTCTCAAAAATGAGATCGACAGGAAGTGCAAAATGACTAAGCAGGGATGGCTAGAGTTCAAATGGCTCTGAGCACTATGGGGCTTAACATCTGTGGTCATCAGTGGGGATGGGTAGAGGATAAATGTAAGGATGTAGAGGCTTATCTCACTAGGGGTAAGATAGATACTGCCTACAGGAAAATTAAAGAGACCTTTGGAGAAAAGAGAACCACTTATATAATAATTCCAATCCTACAGAAAGCAGGTGTTGACAGGTGTGAAAATTACCGAACTATCAGTTTAATAAGTCACGGATGCAAAATACTAACGCGAATTCTTTACAGACAAATGGAAAAACTAGTAGAAGCCGACCTAGGGGAAGATCAGTTTGGATTCCGTAGAAATATTGGAACTGGTGAGGCAACACTTACCCTACCACTTATCTTAGAAGCTAGACGAAGGAAAGGCAAACCTACGTTTCTAGCATTTGTTGACTTAGAGAAAGCTTTTGACAATGTTGACTGGAATACTCTCTTTCAAATTCTGAAGGTGGCAGGGGTAAAATACAGGGAGCGGAAGGCTATTTACAATTTGTATAGAAACCAAATGGCAGTTATAAGAGTAGAGGGGCATGAAAGGGAAGCAGTGGTTGGGAAGGGAGTGAGACAGTGTTGTAGCCTCTCCCCAATGTTATTCAACCTGTGTATTGAGCAAGCAGCGAAGGACACAAAAGGAAAATTCGGAGTAGGTATTAAAATCCATGGAGAAGAAATAAAAACTTTGAGGTTCGCCGATGACATTGTAATTCTGTCAGAGACAGCAAAGGAATTGGAAGAGCAGTTGAACGGAATGGATAGTGTCTTGAAAGGAGGATATAAGATGAACATCAACAAAAGCAAAACGAGGATAATGGAATCTAGTCGAATTAAGTCGGGTGATGCTGAGGGAATTAGACTAGGAAATGAGACACTTAAAGTAGTAAAGGAGTTTTGCTATTTGGGGAGCAAAATAACTGATGACTGTCGAAGTAGAGAGGATATAAAATGTAGACTGGCAATGGCAAGCAAAGCGTTTCTGAAGAAGAGAAATTTGTTAACATCTAGTATAGATTTAAGTGTCAGGAAGTCGTTTCTGAAAGTATTTGTACGGAGTGTAGCCATGTATGGAAGTGAAACATGGACGATAAATAGTTTAGACAAGAAGAGAATAGAAGCTTTCGAAATGTGGTGCTACAGAAGAATGCTGAAGATTAGATGGGTAGATCACATAACTAATGAGAAGGTGTTGAATAGGATTGGGGAGAAGAGAAGTTTGTGGCACAACTTGACTAGAAGAAGGGATCGGTTGGTAGGACATGTTCTGAGGCATCAAGGGATCACCAATTTAGTATTGGAGGGCAGCGTGGAGGGTAAAAATCGTAGAGGGAGACCAAGAGATGAATACACCAAGCAGATTCAGAAGGATGTAGGTTGCAGTAGGTACTGGGAGATGAGGAAGCTTGCACAGGATAGAGAAGCATGGAGAACTGCATCAAACCAGTCTCAGGACTGAAGACCACAACAACAACAACAACAACAACATGGTCCAGAGAATGCAGAAAGTACATAAAGCGTGCGACATGTGACAAAAACTACCACTCTCAAGCACAAACGTTATGTGCAACCCCTCTAACGCCACCACGTTGAAAGAAATGATAGTTATGAACGTCTTAGGCCCCTTACCAACATCAATGGCAAAACCACACAAATTTTAGTAGCTATCGATCTATTCTTTAGGTATGTTAGATTTTACCTGTTAATTCAAGCAGACAGTGTGGCAATGGTGGAGAAGGTGGAGAAGGACTATTTTAAGAAAGTTTGTGTACCTAAGCGAAATGTGAATAGCAACGGAACACAATATGGAAGTCGTTCTGGAGAGGAACCACATATAGCCAATCTACATTGCAAGATACAGAATGGCATTGAACGAAACAGAGACAGATGAATGTCCCGTGCATATTGTAAAAAAAACAAAAATGTTGGCGAGATTATATTGATCCGTTCGAGGACGTAATAAATAACACGCCCCATGAGTCGACATCTTTCATGCTGGTAGAAATATTGTATTTTAGTGGAACTGTTATGACATTGCCTAGTGAAAATGTACTACAGGAAGAGAAAATAAAGATGATTGCAGACAATCTGATGAAGGAAGGAGAGAGAAGAAAAGCAGTTTATTATCAATCAGTGCATCCTGTGGTATATACAATAAATGACCTTGTGCTGGTATGATCATATGCTAGGTCCAAGAGGATAGATGGAGGGATGAAAAAGTTTGATGATGGGACACAAGGAATCATCCGTATGCAACACCTGAATACAATGGAGCTGGAGTTGGAGAACATAAAAACCGTGAATGGGAAGGAGCAGGTAAGAAACATTAACATATACTATGCTTAGGAAGCAAATGATGTAATAACGGATGGAAATGATAGTGGTGCACCCTGAATGACAGAGAAATTCCACATCTCTTTCTTGAACCGAATCAAGCAGCAATGCTAAGGCAAAAGGATCTTGCATGTGAAAGAAAATAAGATGAATAGAGATCACCTCACGGCAAACTCAGCGTTCGTGTCCAAGTGTAAGAGACTGAAATGACAGTAGACGGTTAGACATAATGTGGTTCTACATCGATACTTTCGACGAGAGCAGAGCTACTGGAAAAAGTGAGAACAAGTCATGAACAACGCGCAGGTGCAGAACGCGTCTGCTCGCCCAACACAGCTGACACGCGTGGGGCGAGCGCGTGTGGCGTTGCACCACTAGCGGGCGCCATATGGGAGCGTTGACCTATAACCGCCCACAGCAAGCCAGCAGCTGATGTTTAGCATCAAGGACACGTGCGCCAACGCGCGTATACGCGATATGCAACCTAATACCCGACCACGACATTACTGCACGTGTCCTCCCACGGCTGTTATCGGAAGCACGCGGTGATATTACAGTACACAAGCACAGTGGTGACTTAGGAAAATTGTCAACACTTTCAGGCCAGCTGTTCTTGCACTATCAAGTCATTCAGCGTGTCCTTGTGAAGTATCGTCAGCAGTGCAGTAAGGTGTTAATCACATCATGAATTCCCCTGGGAGTGGAATACGGATGAAGATGTCTCAAAAGTGGACATATTCAGGTGAAAAATGTGTTCAAATGTGTGTGACTTCCAAAGGGACCAAACAGCTGAGTTCATCAAAATGGTTCAAATGGCTCTGAGCACTATGGGACTTAACATCTATGGTCATCAGCCCCCTAGAACTTAGAACTACTTAAACCGAACTAACCTAAGGACATAACACAACACCCAGTCATCTCGAGGCAGAGAAAATCCCTGACCCCGCCGGGAATCGAACCCGGGAACCCGGGCGTGGTACGCGAGAACGCTACCGCACGACCACGAAGTCGACGCTGAGCTCATCGGTCCCTATATTTACACACTACTTAAACTAACTTATGCTAAGAACAACACACACACACATGTCCGAGGGAGGACTCTAATCTCCGGCGGGAGGGGCCGCGCAATCCGTGACATGGCGCCCCAACCTCGGGGCCACTACCCGTGGCTATTCAGGTGAACGAGAGCTTGTATTGAAAAGACATAATATTTTGGCAGGATGGAAAAAGGCCGAATCAGGTAATGATACCTTTTCAGAAAGCCATCTTGCAGGCTACAAAAATGGTAGGCAAATCGGGAAAACAGTAAAATGCACTGAAAGACTTTAAGAAAGCGGAAGAGACCGGAAAAAAGTTATGAACTCCTAGAAAACAAAGGAGTTCTAGTCTCTCTAGATGACTTCGATAAAGCACTTATTGGAAGAAAAGTTTTTGGAGTAGTATCATGAGCAGAAAACGGAACTCCCAACGTTTAAAAAGCTGCTTATTTTTTCAAAAATTGAGATAATTTCCCGGTGGGAGGGGAGGGGGGGGGGAGGAGACAGTGAGAGAGAGAGAAACGTGTCGGAAAATTTTAAATGAGGCGAGATTTCGTTTCGAAAAATGGAAAAATAAGGCAAATATCTTAACAGAACGTTCCCACATTGATGCAACGCGCGGGGAATACTTGAGAGCCGTCTGAAATAATGATAGGGACCAAGGCCACCAATTGTTTTAACGAGCGAAACATGGGCGAATGTACGTTACTCCATGCTGACAGCATGGACTAGATCCAGGTGTAATGACCAACACCACTGCAGGCCAAAAAGCCATTGTTACCCACGCTGGAGATGCAATGGGTTTCGCAAGCAGAGCTAGCTTATGGTTCGAAATCTAAATCTCAAAATTATCATATACCGATGACACTGTAATTCTGTCAGGAACAGCAAAGGATCTGGAACAGCATTTGAACGGAATGGACAGTGTCATGAAAGGAGGATATAAGATGAACATCAACAAAAGCAAAACGAGGATAATGGAATGTAGCCGAATGAAGTCGAGTGATGCTGAGGTAATTAGATTAGGTAATGATACACTTAAAGTAGTAAATGATTTTGCTATTTGGGGAGCAAAATAACTGATGATGGTCGAAGTAGAGAAGATATAATGTACACTGGCAATGCCAAGGAAAACGTTTCTGAAGAAGAGAAATTTGTTAACATCTAGTATAGATTTAAGTGTCAGGAAGTCGTTTCTGAAAGTATTTGTATGGAGTGTAGCCTTGTATGGAAGTGAAACATGGACGATAAATAGTTTGGACAAGAAGAGAATAGAACCTTTCGAAATGTGGTGCTACAGAAGAATGCTGAAGATTAGATGGGTAGATCAAATAACTAATGAGGAGGTATTGAATAGTACTGGGGGGGGGGGGGAGAGATATTTGTGGCACAACTTGACTAGAAGAAGGGATCGGTTGGTAGGACATGTTCTGAGACATCAAGAGATCACCAGTTTAGTAATGGGGGGCAACGTGGAGGGTAAAAATCGTAGAGGGAGACCAAGAGATGAATATACTAAGCAGGTTCAGAAGGATGTAGGTTGCAGTAGGTACTGGGAGAAGAAGCAGCTTGCACTGGATAGAGTAGTATTGAGAGTTGCATCAAATCAGTCTCTGGACTGAAGACCACAACTGCAACAACAATGAATGGGGATGATTATCACATACTGTTACAAGAGAAAATGATTCATAACTTCCCAGCTAGCAGTACTGTTGTTCTTGAAAATGCAACCTGTCATACTGTTCAGACAAATAAAGCCCCATTACTACATCTCGCAAAAAGGTCATAAGTGAACGACTCGGTTTTCAACCGAACGTAATAAGGAATGAGCTTCTACAAATTGTGCGTTATAATAAGTCGAAGCCTGCTTTTAAAGCAGATGAAGTTTGCAAACTTAAAGGGTATACTGCTCTGGGGATGCCACCATAGCACTGTGTTTTAAACCATATAGAGCTAATCTGGGCTATGATGAAAGAGAAAGTTGCAGAACAAATGTTTCTCCATTAATTTAACTATGATAAAACAAATAACGAAGAAGTCTTTCTTTCAGGTTACTCAACATTATTGGATAAAAGCTTGCTAAACGGTAAAAGGAATTCAGAATGAATATTGGCACAGAAACGGGTTAATGGAAGAAGCAATAGAGAATATAATAATCACTGTTAGTTTGGAGAGTCAAGAAGAATATGGAGCTCATGACGATGACAGCGATATGGAAACTGACACGACGGATGAAACTGGTACAAGGTCCAGAGAAACAGATACAGCATATGAAGAACTTGGCTTCTGCCTCTTGTGTGATGGACCATCCACTTCACAACTCTAATTACGAAGGCTAGTGCAGTTTTGATTGAATAACTGTAGTAGTACTCTCCTTCCTTCCATCTGGAACCCCAATTACACGCTGACTCCAATACTCCGACCAAAGCGCCCTCAGTGCCACGTTGCAGTAGTGTTGTGGTACGTTCTTTCGACACAGGTATAGCTTCGCGGCCACGGACAAAAGTATTTGTGTCCACAAGTGCAAGTGCGATGAAATATGTAATTCATGTTATATTTTTTACCCATTTAGGTACTGTTCCTATTCAGCTGACAACTGAAAATAAAACAGCAGACGTAGAGCACGCGAAAATAAAGACAGTATGATGACTCAGACTAAGATGGATTGTAGTAAAGATGTAAGATGAACATTGAGGAGTTGAATTGGGAATGATGCTTTATGTCTATTCATTTTGCTTAGTAGTTAATCTACTTCATCTTCTGTTTAACTGTTTTGTTAATATCAAAGGGCCCTGAATCACGCGAGTAAGAAGAGCATACATACATATAAGGGTCTGTGTTCGTATTACACCATAAATACACAGAGGTGACAAGAGTTATGGGATACCTCCTAAGCCCCCTAATGTCGTGTCTGACCTCCTTCTGCCCGACACAATAGTGCAGCATCTCGACGTGGTATGGACTCAACAAGTCGTTGGAAGTTTCCTCCAGAAAGGTTGAGCTATGCTGCCTCTGTAGCAGTCCATAACTGCGAAAGTGTTGCTGGTGCAGGATGATCTGCGCGAACGGATTTCTCGATTATGTCCCATAATTGTTCCATAGTATCCGTGTCGAACGATCTTGGTGGCCAAATCGTTCGCTCGAATTGTCCAGAATGGTCTTCAAACAAATCGTGAACAACTGTGGCTCAGAGACACGGCGCATTGTCAGCCATAAAAATTCCATCGTTGTTTGGGGACATGACGTACATGAGTTGTTACAAATGGTCTCCAGTTACCCGAACCTAACCATTTCCAGTCAATGATAATTTGAGTTGGACCAGAGGACCAAGTCTATTCCATGTAAATAGAGACCACACTCTTAGGGAGCCACCACCAGCTTGCACAGATCCTTGTTGAAAACGTGGGTATAGGGCTTCGTCAGGTGCAAGACACACTCGAAACCTACCATCACCTCTTAGCAACTGAAATCGGGACTCATTTGACCAGGCTGCGGTTTTCCAGTCATTTTGGGTCCAACCGATATGGTCACGAGCCCAGGAGAGGAGCTGTAGGCGATGTCGTGCTGTTAGCAAAGGCACTAGCGTCGGTCAGCTGCTGCTGCCATAGCCCATTAACGCCCAGGTTCGATGCACTGTCCTCACGGATACGTTCGCCGTACGTCTTGCATTGATTTCTGGTGGTTATTTCACACATTGTTGCTTATCTGTTAGCACTGCAAACGCCGCTACTATCGGTTCTTAAGTGAAGGCCGTCGGCCACTGCGTTGCCCATGGTGAGCAGTAATCCCTGAAATTTGGTATTCTCGGCACACTCTTGACGCTGTGCATCTCAGAATATTGAATTCCCTAACGATTTCCGAAATAGAATGCTTCAGACGTCTAGCTCTACTTATGACCCCGACTCGCTCTTTACCTATTTGGATAGTGGTTCAAATGGCTCTGAGCACTATGGGACTCAACTGCTGTGGTTATCAGTCCCCTAGAACTTAGAACTACTTAAACCTAACTAACCTAAGGACATCACACACATCCATGCCCGAGGCAGGATTCGAACCTGCGACCGTAGCAGTCCCACGGTTCCGGACTGCGCGCCTAGAACCGCGAGACCACCGCGGCCGGCATTTGGATAGTGCCTGGCCATCTCTAGGTTGTACAAATTAAGTGCTTTGCATTATTGCTGCCCATCCTAATGTTCATTTTAGGAGGGCCTATTGTTTGTGTTTGTCCTTTTGTGTGATGAGCATTTTATGGTAGTTAACATACACTCATGCTCAAAAATTAAGGATAATTGCAGAATGTGGAGCCACACAACATGCACTACACAAAACTGGGGCTAATAACAGAGGCACATAGGGAACACACACGACATAGATCTGTAAGTCTACGGTATTGGTGATAAGTTGAGAAAACCGTCCCGAAACACGTGTGCTACAAAACGCCACTGTTTCCTGTGCATGTACCCCGACATCAGTGTAGGATATGATCACCATGCACACGTACACAGGCCGCACAACGGGTCGGCATACTCTGGATCAGCAACTGCTGGGGTATAGCCTCCTATTCTTGCACTAGTGCCTGTCGGAGCTCCTGAGGTGTCGTAGGGGTTTGAAGACGTGCAGTGATACGTCGACCGAGAGTATCCCAGACGTGCTCGATGGGGTTTGGGTCTGGAGAATATGCAGGACACTCCATTCGCCTGATATCTTCTGTTTCAAGGTACTCCTCCACGATGGCAGCTCTGTGGGGCCGTGCATTATCATCCATCAGGAGGAAGGTGGGACCCACTGCACCCCTGAAAAGGCGTACATACTGGTGCAAAGTGACATCCTGATACACCTGACCTGTTACAGTTCCTCCGTCAAAGAGATGCAGCGGTGTACGTGCACTAATCATAATCCCACCCCACACCATCAAACCACGACCTCCATACAGGTCGCTTTCAAGGACATTAAGGGGTTGGTATGTGGTTCCTGGTTCACGCCAGATGAAAACCTGGCGAGAATCACTGTTCAGACTATAGCTGGACTCGTCCATGAACATAACCTGGGACCACTATTCCAATGACCATGTACTGTGTTCTTGACACCAGGCTTTACGGGCTCTCCTGTGACCAGGGGTCAGTGGAATGCACCTTGCAGGTCTCTGGGCGAATAAACCATGTCTGTTCAGTCGTCTGTAGACTGCGTGTGTGGAGACAACAGTTCCAGTGGTTGCGGTAAGGTCTCGAGCAAGGCTACCTGCAGTACTCCGTGGCCGTCTGCAGGCACTCATGGTGAGATATCGGTCTTCTTGTGGTGTTGTACACTGTGGACGTCCCGTACTGTAGTGCCTGGACACGTTTCCTGTCTGCTCGAATCGTGGCCATAATCTTAAGATCACACTTTGTGGCACACGTAGGGCCGGTACTACAACCTGCCGTGTTTGACCAGCCTCCAGTCGCCCTAGTATTCTACCCCTCATAATGTCATCATTATGTGTTCTTTGAGCCATTTTAAACACACAATCACCATTAGCACTTATGGAAACGTCTGTACACTTAGTCGCTGCACAGTACTCTGACATGCACCAACACACGGCTGTGTATGTGGACTGCTGCCAGCGTCACAGTGCGACGGCCGCAGGTCAAATGCACCGCATGGTCATACCCCGAGGTGATTTACACCCGCAAACCGACCACTAGAGCGTTGTTTCACCATGTATCAGCATTATCCTTAATTTATGATCGTGAGTGTACATTGCTGTGGCGGTTTTTACTGCCGAAGCAGGTCGAACCATCTTGTGGTGCCCCTTCTATCTGGTTTATTCCCGAGGTTCGACACCAGTCTGTTTTCTGACTGCCGTGACTTCTCGTAGAAAAGCCGGGCAGTCTGTTTTATTCTATCCTTTATTGGATGCACTCCTGTGATAATATATAACTCCCTAGTGGCGAGGTCACGTGGGAGTTTCATGACCATCCTGAGTATTCTATCCTGGATTCCCTGCAATCTTTGCATGTGGCAGTGTGCCGCGTTGCCCCATACTACTGCCCCATATCCCATTTCCGGCCTTATAAGGGCGAGAAACAGTGTAATACCGCAGCGTGTAGATTGGGTACAGTGCTTTCAGTCTTCCATAGGCTTTACCCCTAATGTCCCTTATGTGTGGTCCCCACGTGAGGTGCCTGTTCAGGGTCACCCCGAGGTACTTAACGGTGCGAGTCCATGAGATGGGGCCTCCCATGATCCGCACCGGCTGTAGGTAAATGGGGAATCTTCTCATCTTGAAGATGATTGCCTGACTTTTGCTGGTATTGTAATTGAGGCGCCACTTTGTGGCCCATGTGCCTAGAGCATCATATGCCGTCTGCAGGCGGCGGCGTATGAGGTTCGCATTCGTGCTTCTCGTATACAGCGCGGTGTCGTCCGCGTATAATGCGAGCGAGACTCTGTTAGCCTTTGGCGTGTCCGAGGTATATAGGAATATAGCAGGGATCCGAGAACAGTACCCTGCGGTACTCCCGCTTGTATGGGCCTTGCTGTTGATATGCCCGCTCTTGCACGTACATTGAACGTTCGTCCACTGAGGTAAGACTCGATGAGACGGACGTGTGGCGTCGCTACCCCCAGTATAAACAATTTGTTGAGGAGGCCCTTGTGCCACACACAGTCGAAAGCCCTAGAGGCATCAAGCAGTACTCCTCCACCAGAAATAGCAGCTGTTGCTCGGTGCTGTGTCCGCGTCGGAAGCCGAATTGTTCCGGCAGGATCAGCTCCTCCGCGTTTACATGTAGTATTAGCCTTTTAGAGTATAGGCGCTCAAATACCTTCGAGATTGCCATCAGAAGGCCTGTAATTCTGCAGGAGCCTGATGTCTTTGCCCTGTTTTGGAATCATAACCACCTCTGCATGTTTCCATGCAGAGTGGAAGTTGCTGGTCTGAATAATTAGACTGAAAACCGTGGTGACGGGGCGAATGGGTGTTTGAGAAAGCTGAAGTAGTATCACGTTTTCTAGCTGGTCGCACCCACCGGCTTTCCTCGGGTTTAACTGCTTCAATTGTGCCTCTACTTCCTCCTCTGCGAAGTCTTCAATATCTGCTCCTGCTTCCTCCTCGAAGAAGATTGGGAGCCGTTGCTGCGCTAAACGTATGTGCTCCTCATCGATGGGGTCCTCTACAGGTGTGAAGTTTTCCGGAAAGACATCGGCCAAGGCACTGGAATTGGTGTCAGGCTCGCATATCACCTCACCCTCGAATTCTAGGGGAGGGATGCTTTGACCTTTCCTTAGGAAGTACTTCGTCATTTGACAGGCTGACCCATCGTCACCTGATCTGTTTCGATGTCCTTCCACCGCCACTTTCAGCTCTCTCCTGAGCCTGTTGAGGAGGCGCTTAGTGACTGGACTTCTAGTTACCTGCCATTCACGGAAGACTCTATTTTTATGGGCTGTCTATTAGCTCTGGGGGGAGCTCGCGGGGGAAGTCTTTCATTCTTTGTGGGCCTCTGGGGGATGCATTTTCTACAGCCTGTATCTTCTAATAGTCTCATCAGTACCTATGTCTTCAGGGCGTGGGATGTCGACGGCTGTGCCTTGCAGGCTCTCTCTAAACTGCTCCCAGTTGACTTTCCCTAGTGGCCTTCGGTGGCTCTGCAGTAGCTCACCTTTAACCTCCAGATCGAATATTACCGGGAGGTGATCCGACGAGAGCGTTTCGAGTCGTCGCAGTTGTGCAGTTGTCCACTCCCTTCAACAGTGTCGAGCACCCCGGGACGGCCGCCTTTAGCAAGGTAGGAGGTGGGGTCATACGGCCCCAGGGCGACTGCACATTTAGCGGGAGTTTCATTCGGTGTGTTTGGCATCGAGGTCATCCCCGTTGAAAGATTGTTAGTTTCCATCGTTGAGCCATAATCACGTCGGCATCTTTACACACGGGAGTTTCATTCGGCGTGTTTGGCATGGAGGTCATCCCCGTTGAAAGACCATTAGTTTCCATCGTTCAGCCATAATCACGTCGGCATCTTTTCACATGAATCACCTGAGTACAAATGACAGGTCCGCCACTGCACTGCCCTTTTCTACCTTGTGCACACGATACAACCGCCATATTTATATGCGTGTGTCTCTGTCCCATGTGCTTTCTCACCTCAGTGTAGGTTGTCTGTAACTTTGTCATAATATAGTGTGACTATGGGTTACGTGGTTTTAGATTTATTACCTGAAACCTTCCGCCTGTTTTTGTTTACGTTGTTTCCCAAATTTTCTTGCGGAATTTGAAAAATACGTTAGTCGTGGAATTAACAAATATTTGCCTTACAGTGGTCTTTGGTCTTTGAGGTCCAAGCGCAAGCTGCTGGCGCATGGTTGTTGTGGCTAATGGTTCGTATCAGCTGCTACTGTTGTCAAAAGTTGGAACGGGATTAAGTACGTTTAGTGCAGTAGATGAAGTGTATGTGCTCGTATTTGATGAGTGATAAAGAACCAATTTAAGTACAACAAATATTTTTCTGATAAGCGTGGCGTCTGAAGAGATTTTTATCTTTCTGAACGATCAACGTACTGAGCGACTCGCTACTTGATTCTTCTATCACCGATACCTTACAACGTTCAGACAGGTCAGTGACCTTACAACGACTTGTGAATTTGGGGTGGTTCGGTTACTAAGCGAGATGGCGCACGGACTCATGTTCAGGAAGAGTTGGGTTCAAATCAATGTTCTGCCATCCATATTCAAGCTGTCTTTGCTTTCCAAAAATCGGATAAGGCGATTGCCGGAAAGGTTCATTTAAAAACGACTCGGGTAGTTGATTTCCCCATTCTTGTCCAATCTGAGTTTTTGTTCCGCCTCTAACGACTTCGCTGCCGAAGTGACGTTTAATGTGAATCCTCTTTCACTCCAGTTCTGCATGACCATCGTATTTTCCAAGCCAGCGCGCTTCGCGTATACCTGTTTGATTAACCGCTGTCGATGCAGTGCTTGTTGACGTCCAGTTCTGCGCCATCACTCACTAAACAAAATAAGTGCGTAAGTTTTCAGTCGCCACCCCAAAAGGAGAAAATGAATAACTCGCTCGACATTCGCTTACAAGTGGGGTTGGCGAAGACGATAATGGGGATCACGCTGATGATGTTTTGACCACCAAATCCACCTGATCTGAATATCGGGCGGCAGCCTCGCACCTTGAAACACTGCCTCCGCAAACCACATTGGTCATAATTTACGGGTACTACCATATCTGTTCGTGGACATCCTTTGTTACACAAAATCTCCGGAAATCCATCAAGGACTTGCTGACTCCATGACGCTCACAACCCAAACCGTCAGATGTCAGACACTCAGATCGGTACCAAACGTTGTACGTCGATAGAGTATCAACCTAAACACCGATTTAGTTCGTGCTATGTGTTGTCGACCAGTGTAACTTACGTAAAGGATAATTAAAAGTAACACCACAACTACAGAATACAGCAAAAGCTATCTATGAATTGCTGATATAAAAAGCGCGCGTAGGAAGGAGCAGATGGATAGATGAGGTAGGAGCCGGTGGACAGAGACAGGGAAGAGGAGCAGATGAACTAAGAGAGGGCCAGGGGGCACGAGGAGATCAATATATAGTGAGGGGTGGAGGAGACCCACAGAGAGAGGAGGTAGGGGTTCGATGGGGAGTGAACGAGCAGGTGGGCAGAGGGGGAAGGAGCAGATGGATAGATGGGGTAGGAGTCGGTGGACAGAGACAGGGAAGAGGAGCTGGTGAGCTAAGAGAGGGATGAATATATAGTGAGGGGTGGAGGAGACGCACAGAGAGAGGAGGGAGGGGTTCGACGGGGTTGAACGAGCAGGTGGGCAGAGGGGGAAGGAGCAGATGGATAGATGGGGTAGGAGCTGGTGGAAAGAGACAGGGAAGAGGAGCAGATGAACTAAGAGAGGGCCAGGGGGCACGAGGAGATGAATATATAGTGAGGGGTGGAGGAGACGCACAGAGAGAGGAGGGAGGGGTTCGACGGGGAGTGAACGAGCAGGTGGGCAGAGGGGGAAGGAGCAGATGGATAGATGGGGTAGGAGTCGGTGGACAGAGACAGGGAAGAGGAGCAGATGAACTAAGAGAGGGCCAGGGGGCACGAGGAGATCAATATATAGTGAGGGGTGGAGGAGACGCACAGAGAGAGGAGGGAGGGGTTCGACGGGGTTGAACGAGCAGGTGGGCAGAGGGGGAAGGAGCAGATGGATAGATGGGGTAGGAGCTGGTGGACAGAGACAGGGAAGAGGAGCAGATGAACTAAGAGAGGGCCAGGGGTCACGAGGAGATGAATATATACTGAGGGGTGGAGGAGACGCACAGAGAGAGGAGGGAGGGGTTCGACGGGGAGTGAACGAGCAGGTGGGCAGAGGGGGAAGGAGCAGATGGATAGATGGGGTAGGAGTCGGTGGACAGAGACAGGGAAGAGGAGCAGATGAACTAAGAGAGGGCCAGGGGGCACGAGGAGATGAATATATAGTGAGGGGTGGAGGAGACGCACAGAGAGAGGAGGGAGGGGTTCGACGGGGTTGAACGAGCAGGTGGGCAGAGGGGGAAGGAGCAGATGGATAGATGGGGTAGGAGCTGGTGGACAGAGACAGGGAAGAGGAGCAGATGAACTAAGAGAGGGCCAGGGGGCACGAGGAGATGAATATATAGTGAGGGGTGGAGGAGACGCACAGAGAGAGGAGGGAGGGGTTCGTCGGGGAGTGAACGAGCAGGTGGGTAGAGCGGGAAGGAGGGGTTTGAATAATAGAGAATTGGAACATATACATATCTCGGCAATGCCTGGTATTCAGCAAGTTATACACATAATTTACGTGTTTTGTTTGCTAAATAGTGGTTCTGAGCGCGGCACATTTCGTCGACAGGTGAGATTGCGATGCTATGAATCTTCTCTACAGATTAAAACCATGTGCCAGATTGCAATGGAACCCGGAGCCTTGTCTTTCTCGAGTATATGCTCTTGTCGAATCAGCTGACTAGGTAAGACTCTCGACTCATAAGATATATAGCAGAGTTTGTGTGGCGTTTGGAACGTAGGACAGAGGTGGTGGCATAACTGAAGCTGTGAGAGCGGGTGGTGAATCGTCTCTGGATAGCTGAGCCGGATCGAATGCCGGTGCTGCAGGCAGTTTTAATCTGCCAGGACGTTTCAACATAAATTATGAGTCTGCTGTTCTCCTGTTACACATTCTGAGGTACTGTAACCTTCCTGCTTTCTTCAGTACGCTAGCAGTCGACCGTGGTTAAGTGTACCCAATACTGGACAAGTCATCAGATCCAATGAATATAACTGGCAGAACGAATAAAAGTGTACAACCAATCTTAAATATATATGTTGCCCTATTGAGTGTCAGATACAAACATCTACCATTATACAGGGTGACAATAATTACACTACATGAAATAAAAACGTCACAACGTCTGAAAGGTTTGCATTAACACGTTCAAACTGCGCGGTTGGCCGCGGTGCATGACGGTCATTAGTACGCGCTGTATGGCTTGCTATAGCGACGAAGCCCACTTTCATTTGGATGGGTTCGTCAATAAGAGAAACTGGCGCATCTTGGGGACGGAGAATCCACATTTCACGATCGAGAAGTCTCTTCACCCTAAACGGGTGACTGTGTGGTGTGCAGTGTCCAGTCACGGAATAATCGGTGCCATATTCCTTGATGGCACGATGACTACTGAATGGTACTTGAAGGTGTTGGAAGATGATTTCATCCCCATTACCCAAACTGATGGTCGCTGAGTTCTCCCGATCTGAACACATGCGACTCCTTTTTGTGGGGCTATATTAAAGACCAGGTGTACAGCAATAACCCCAAAACCAATGTTATGCTGAAAACAGTCGTTCAGCAGTTCATCGACAGCATCGATGTTCTGACACTTCAGAGGGTGTAGAATTTCACTATTTGTCTGCGCACATCATCGCCAATGATCGCAGGCATATCGAAAATGTCATAACCTAAATCCGAACATCTGTAGTGACGTTTACATGTTGTAAAGTGTATGCAGGCCGTAGTTTATAACTAATTTACGTTTCTTTTCATATAGTTCAATAATTGTAGCCCTGTAAATATCAGTTTTGATTAGTTGGCCGAATTTGTTGCTAATTATGGACCAGGAGTTTACTGAAACTATAGTTTTAAATAAAATGTCACGGCCGCCGTTTGTAAAGTGGGCAGTTATTTTGAATTTGAACTTAGGTAACAGTTGATCACACGTACGTAGGCGACAGTGCTCAGACAAGATTTTCTGTCATTCCTTCATGCTCGATACCGCAGTCGCAGTGTTTGTGAAAATACAGTAGTAACACCATGATACAATGCAAGTACGTGCCACAGACGTCTACGCACATTTGCATCGGGTAGTTATTAGGGCAACCTATCGAAGTATCACACTGACGATTAGTTGTACACTTTCCAACATTATTTCGGTTTATTTTACTTAGGAATTTGCGCTCTTTCCGATAATTAGATTTAATCACGGTCGATGAAAAGCTTGCCGTAGGGTGTAGACAGGCTACAATACTAGATTCATGACAAAAAGTGTGTTGGAAGATCATTTGAAGCAGAACTTTGTTTCTGTTGCAAGGTATGTTTGCTTATTAAAATATGGAGCGGTGATAGGAAAAAGAAGCTGACGTAAATCAAGAGGGAAGAAAGGATGATATAAATTATAATATTCTGAAACGTCCGCAGATGGTATCAGTGTATATTAATCTCCTTGATGTACTCCTGTACGTCAGCAAGGTATTATACTGCCTTGTGCTGTTATAGATAAATGAAATGAGTTTCCTTTTTTTCTCTACCGTTTAAACATAGAAGAAACGCTACGGGGTAAGACAAATAAATTAACGGAGAATCTTGATTCAGATTTTCTGCTTACTCCTTAAACCGCTTCAGACGGACACCGGCATGCTTCACCATTCAAGCTACCGTCGACTTTCCATGCTCTGCGTGTCGAAATGATTTTCTTCGCTATCTAACAGCCGCGACGCTGCCGGAACGTTAAATTATAACTTTCCTTAGCTTCTGCTAAAACGAGAAGTCTAGCAGAATACGCAGTGCTCGAAAGTCTTCCTACGCACACTGACAGTGATCAGTAAGACTATCCGAGGATGTATCCGTCCTTATGTCATCTTCATATATGCGTCCTATGTCAGACAGACTAAAGAGAGGGAACCGAGTGAAACTTGAACATTCTATCAGTGAGACATTACAGGGGCACTGGCCATTTACCTAACTTGCATTTATCGTGAATCTCTCGCCCAGCACAACGTCCCAAGCGACTGGAAAATAGCACAGGTGACTCCAGTATATAAGAAGGGTAAAAGAACGGACCCGCAAAATTACAGCCCAATATCGGTAACTTCGGTTTGCTGCAAAATCTTTGAACATATTCTCAGTTCGATTGTAATAAACTTTCTTGAGACTGTGAAGCTTACGTACACGAATCAGAGTGGTTTCCGAAAGCATTGATCGTGCGAATCTCAGTTTGCGCTTTTCTCACATGATATACTGCGAACTGTGGATGAATGGCAACAGGCAGACGGCATATTTCTAGATTCCGGAAAGCATTTGACACGGTTCCCCATGCAGGCTGTTAACGAAGGTATGAGCATATGGAATAAGTTAAGAGACATGCGTGTGGCTCGAAGACTCCTTACTTTATAAAAGCCAGTTACGTTGTCCTGGACGACGAGTGTTCTTCAGATCTACGTGATTACTCTGCTATTCACAATAAAGTGTCTAGCAGAGGGTTCAATGAACCACCTTCAAGCTGTCACTGTACTGTTCCACTCTCCAACGGCACGCAGGAAAAACGAGCACTTAAATTTTTCTGTGAGAGCCCTGGTGTGTCTTATTTTATCGTGATGATCATTTCTCTCTATGTAGGTGGGTGCCAAGAGAATGTTTTCGCAATAGGAGGAGAAAACTGGTAACTGAAATTTCATAAGAAGATCCCGTCGCAAGGAAAAACGCCTTTGTTTTAATGATTGCCACCCCAATTCACGTATCATGTCTGTGTTTCTATCTCCCCTATTTCGCGACAATACAAAACGAGCTGCCCTTCTTTGTACTTTTTCGATGTCATCCGTCAGTCCCACCTGATGCGGATCCCACACCGCACAGCAATACTCCATAATAGGGTGGACAAGCGTGGTGTGAGCAGTCTCTTTAGTAGATCTGTTGCACCTTCTAAGTGTTCTGCCAATGAATCGCAGTCTTTGGTTTGCTCTACCCACAATATTATCTATGTGATCTTTCCAGTTTAGGTTATTTCTAATTGTAATCCCTAACTACTTAGTTGAATTTACAGCTTTCAGATTTGTGTGACTTATCGCGCAATCGAAATTTAGCTGATTTCTTTTAGTACTCATGTGATTAACTTCACACTTTTCTTTATTCAGGGTCAATTTCCACTTTTCGCACCATACAGATATCTTATCTAAATCATTTTGCAAGTCGTTTTGATCATCTGATGACTTTACAAGACGATAAATGACAGCATCATCTGCAAACAATTTAAGACGGCTAGTCAGATTATCTCCTATGTCGTTAATATAGATCAGGTACAATAGAGGGCCTATAACACTTCCTTGGGTAACGCCGGATATTACTTCTGTTTTACTCGATGGCTTTCCGCCTATTACTACGAACTGTTACCTTTCTGACAGGAAATCACGAATCCCTTCGCTCAACTCAGGCGATACTCCGTAGGCACACAGTTTGATTAGAAGACGCTTGTGAGGAACGATGTCGAAAGCCTTCTGGAAATCTAAAAATATGGAATCAATTTGACATCCCCTGCCGACAGCACTTATTACTTCATGAGTATAAAGAGCTAGTTGTGTTTCACAAGAACGATACTTTCTGAATCCGTGCTTACTATGTGTCAATAAATCGTTTTCTTCAAGTTACTTCATAATGTTCGAATACAGTATATGTTCCAAAACCCTACTGCAAATCGACATTAGTGATGTAGGCCTGTAATTCAGCGGATTACTCCTACTTCCCTTTTTGGGTATTGGTGTGACTTGAGCAATTTTCCAAACTTTAGGTGCGGATCTTTCTGTGAGCGTGCGGTTGTATATAATTGCTAAATATGGAGCTATTTTATCAGCATACTCTGAGTGGAACCTGACTGCCCCAGAAAATTGTAACAGGACCGCTGATGTTCTCTATACACACAAATGATTTGGCAGGCAGGGTGGGTAGCAGTCTGCAACTTTTTTGCTGATGCTGCCGTGGTGTACGGTAAGGTGTCGAGCTTGAGTGACTGTAGGAAGATACAAGAAGATTTAGATAAAATTTCCAGTTGATGTGATGAATGGCAGCTAGCCCTAAATGTGGAGAAACATACGTTAATGCGGATGAGTAGGAAGAAGAAATCTGTACAGTTCGGATACAGTGTTACTAGTGTCTTCCACAATGAGATTTTCTCCGGATGTTGTGGCAGAGCGGTTGTAGGCGCTTCAAGTCTGGAACCGCGCGACCGCTACAGTCACAGGTTCGAATCCTGCCTCGGGCATGGATGTGTGTGATGTCCTTAGGTTAGTTAGGTTTAAGTAGTTCTAAGTTCTAGGGGACTGATGACCTCAGATGTTAACTCCCATAGTGCTCAGCGCCATTTGAACCATTTTAAATGAGATTTCCACTCTGGAGTGGAGTGTGCGCTGATAGGAAATTATGAAGTTTCATGCTATGAAGTATCATATATGAAGTATCATACTAGTGTCTTGCTTGACACAATCAAGTCCTTTAAATATCTGGGCGTCACGCCTCAAAGCGATATGAAATGGGACGACCACGAGAGAACTGTGATAGTGAAACCGCATAGTCGACTTCGGTTTATTGGGAGAATTTTCGGAAAGAGTTGTTCACCTGTAAAGAAGACTGCATAATGGACGCTGGTGCGATCTATTCTTGAGTACTGCTCGGGTTTTTGGGATCCATACTAAGTCTGATTGAACGAAGACATAGTAGCAATTAAGAGGCGGGCTGCTCGATATGTTGCCGTTGGGTTTGAACAATACGCATGTGTTACGGAGATGCTTCGGGAACTGAAATGGGAATCTGCGGAGGGAAGGCGACGTTCTTTTCGAGTGAGTAACACTACTGAGAAAATTTAGAGAATCGGAATTTGAAGTTGACTGCCGAACGATTCTACTGCCGTCAACATACAGTGCCCGGAAGGAATACGAAGGTGAGATTCGAGAAATTAGGGCTCATGCGGAGGCATACAGACAGCCGTTTCTCCCTGACTCTACTTGCGAGTGGAACAGTCAGGCACCGTACAGTGGCTTGTGGAGTGTCAATGTAGATGTACATGACCAGGGCTATGGCATTAGGTCGTGAGAGAAGAAATCGAGGACTTCGACCGCCCGATGCAGGAATAGCAGAGCCGAGAATAAAGCTACGCACCCCTCTCGCAGTGTTGGCAGCTAGTGATAGGAACAACCGAATGAAAACAACTGATTCAGTCGGTTGTAGTTCTACGCATCCGTAGCATTTATTATTCATTCCTCTCTTTCGATGATGATGATGATGATGTTTGGTTGTGGGGCGCTCAACTGCGCGGTCATCAGAGTCCGTACAAAGTCCCAATTTTTACACAGTGCAATCTAGCCACTGTCTCCAATGATGATGATGATGAAATGATTAGGACAACACAAACACCCAGTCTCAGGGCAGAGAAAATCCTCAACGCGGCCGGGAATCGAACCCGTGACCCCGTGATCCAGAGGCAGCAACGCTAGCCACTAGACCACGAGCTGCTGTCATCTCTTTCGCGAGAAACCAGTCTGTGGGAGCAATCAGATTAAAACAGTTGACGCAGACCGGCGCATTCAGTTCCGAGAAGGAAAATGGCTCTGAGTACTACGGGACTTAACTTCTGAGGTCATCAGTCCCCTAGAACTTAGAACTACTTAAGGGGTTCCGGAACGCCCTATACTTGCAATGTTAAAATAACGCTTATAAATTACATCTTTCCTCACAAAGTATTTGAGGTAGGAAGTTGAACTTTTTACAGATTATTTATTGGAATATGGGCTACAACTTAACACAGGGATTTTAGAAAATTTTAGTTCAGTTATTAAAGATGACTTTTTTTTCATTTGTAATGAAAATTCACAACATTTTTTTGCAATTTTTTATTTATATATTCAAAAATATACAGTTTTTTGGAAAAAGGCTGTGTTAAATTATGCAGAAGGTACTGTGTAACATTTACTGAAAGTTTGAAACAAATATGTTTGGAAGATCCTTAGAAAACATGTAATTAGTATGAGAAAATAAAAGTTTTGGGAATCGAGCGACAAAGATTGGATTAACTTTTTAGCGCATTCCAGGTCCATAGGATGGATTATCTTCATCCTCTGCAAACTGCTCCTCCAGCTTCCTCTTGTTCCTCCTCCTGTTTACTCTTGCTTGTATTTCTAGACTCTTTACAGCCCTGTCTGCAGCCCGAAGGCGTTCCTTGTCTAAACCAAGCATCGCTCGTACCATGTTAGAACCTATCTTCATTCCCATATTTCTAAATACCTTTGGCTTTCCAACATTTCTCCTTTTCTTAAGAGCCTTCAGAGGATTTCTAATAACTTTACTTTTACTCATTATTATACTTCAACAAAACAGAGACTCAAGAAACAGAATTAATTACGAATATTTTCGAGATAACGACAGAGTAAATAAACATGAAACAATCGACAATCACACCAGCGATATATATTGAACCATCACAGGTTAGCCACAACACATACTTTATCTCACATCACTAAAATGTACCTGATGAACACAGACGTTAATAATAACACCATTTGACAGCAGTTTAACAGCGCCACAGTGGGTCACGCCCATGTAGAACACATTTCAAAAAAAAAAAAAAATTAAAAATAGTTGTAGTCTTCGGAATTGAATAAATTATATATCTATTAAAAGGTAATAGTCTGCAGATTCAGAAAACGCAAAAAAGTAAAAATTGAACTTTTCATGATTTTGAGCCTTTCCGGAGCCCCTTAAACCTAACTAAGGACATCACACACATCCATGCCCGAGGCACGATTCGAACCTGCGACTGTAGCGCCTAGAACCGCACGGCCACTCCGGCCGGCCTGAGAAGAAACATTCTCCCGTTTTGGTATTGTTAAGTTATTATTGTTGACTGCTCTCTGTTGTCGCCTATCATTAGTCCCTCTCAGATATCGCCTATCATTGGTGCTTTTGTCGCTTCTACACTTGCTTTTTATTCAGTGACAATAAGTAGGTCTTAATTCAGGCTTTCGTCCATATATATGAATAGGCGCTGCCTTAACAATAAACGTGGTTTCTGAATCACAATGCCCGAACACTCAACCTCGTGGGAAGGGACGAAATCATACCACTGGATAAAAAGCGATCCTCGTGACAAATTCAGTGGGATATACCACATCTGGAACGATGTATCATATTCTTAAACTACTTGATGTAGAGACATTCAAAGAAAATGGTCAAATGATGTGAAACATTTCTCGCCAAAAAATACTTCCGACACATGACACTGTATACTTTAAGAGGAAGTAAATAAGTCACCAGCAATCGAAAAAATTGTTGCTTGTATAATTTCCATTCTCGACAAAAATGGTTCAAATGGCTCTGAGCACTATGGGACCTTACATCTGAGGTCATCAGTCCCCTAGAACTTAGAACTACTTAAACCTAACTAACCTAAGGACATCACACACATCCATGCCCGAGGCAGGATTCGAACCTGCGACCGTTCCCCAAGTAGTATAGGCATCACTGGATGCGGATATGGAGGGGCATGTGGTCACTATGCCGCTCTCCCGGTCGCATTTCAGTTTCCGAGACCGGAGCCGCTACTTCTCAATCAAGTAGCTCCTCAGTTTGCCTCACAGGGTCTGAGTACACCCCGCCTGCCTACAGCGCTCGGCAGACCGGATGGTCACCCACCCAAGTGCTAGCCGAGCCCGACAGCGCTTAACTTCGGTGATCTGACAGGAAGACTGTTGGCTATTTACATGTCTTTGGAGATGGACATGAGTTTTGTCTCTCCATAGGATGGTCCATGTCCATTCATCGTCCACTTCCGTACGAGCAAGAAATTCAAGACGGAACTTCATCTTACTGATAGGTCAGCAGGAATCAACTCCTGAACCAGTGTGACTTTATATGGGTAGCAATGCAGGATGTTTCGTAGGATTTTATGCACCGTGCTCGCAGGCTGTCCAACCTTCGGACAGCTGCCCTTGGACTACATTTCTGCACACCACCAAACGGCCCCTCCTGCAATGCTAAGGCGATATCGTCGACAGACGTTTGATCAATTGCTCTCCTCCCTCTGCCACATTCCACTTCAAAAGAACCTGTTTTTTTCAGTTTTGTAATCATTTTCTTCAGGCCCTCATCAGGCAGACAAATGCCTTTTTCCACACCTTTGAATGTCCGGAACTCTTACAGGGCTACTGGTGCACAGTCACAGTTCACAGTTCCTGTGAAAGAGATTTACCAGCAGGGCGTGAACCTTCATGGAGACAGTCATGCTGGACCCATCGGACACAAAATGAGTAATAAGCGTGTGCTCCGCGTCTGGCGTGCACATACTGACAATATTGGTCTAATTTTCGTTTTTTTTCCCGTGCGGTTTCCCCCTGTGTAAATAATATATTGTGCAAATTTGACGTCACTCTGAGTAATGGTTCACCTACATAATTTTGAAACTGGATCTAATGGACATCCTGTACATGAATTTTAAAGTGCAAGAAACATGCTTTTTATTCAACTCTCCTTGAAATAAGATATGTTATTTGTCTCTAAAACAGTTGACAGTCGTAGTCATGGTCCATGTATAACAGAAAAGCCTGAAAAATTGTGGATAATTGAAATTATTCAAATCCGAAATCATTCATATAATTGACATAACTGCCAATCTTTAACAACTTGTTATCAAGGCTTCGAAGGAAGCACTTGAAGTACGTGCCTTCCAGAACCTGATGGCTCTAGTATGCCAATATCAATAAGTTTGAGTGGGGCATGAACATGACTTATTGAATTGCCGAAACTGGTTGTGAAAATAAAATAAAATAACATCCCAAATTGCACGGCTTTTTGGTGATGCTCCTTGTTAAATATTTAACCAGCCGCTGTCCCTCATGCACAATGGATCAACAGAGATTAATTGCCAGTCAATTGCCTCATATTGTGTGAAACTACTCAAACCCGGAAAGTGAGTGGAAATATTCATTTTCATAGACTGATTTCATTCGTTTGTTTCATTCGACTGAAAAGAATACAGACTGAACGGAAACAATCAACTGACCAATCGGTTGTTCAAACCAGATAGTTGTTCCATGACTACTGGCAACCCTCGTGCGTGTTCTGTGCTGCTGCGAAAGCAGAACTGGTATATCATCACACAGACCTCTGATCGCTTCCAGTGTTCTAAGGATGCTACACTAGCCCCATGATTGGTCAGCAGTAGTCTCTTCACCTATTTCAATATGAGAAAAGGAAACAACCAGCAACACGCAAGAAAAAGCAAAGCTGAGTATTCAGTTGTGGCTGGCAGTGTCCTAACCGTCCTATTTCAGGCCCGATTTCTACCGGTATCTTACAAAACCATACGTCAAAACGTCTCACCAACTGAAACTGCCACGTCAAAATTTCCATATAACACTAGTGACCAGATCCACAGTGAATAACATCGCTGTGCACTGGTCATGTACAGTAAGAACTGAACACTACCTTCACAAATGAACGCCGAAAGCCCGCTTTGTGAAATATTCCTTTCGATTTTTAAGTCGGATTTCTACACTCTACTCTCGAGTGATATCACTTTTTGCCGTACCACTAAAAATCGAAAATCTGTTAGCTCTCTGACTCCACGATCCCTTCTCCAGCCATTGGCTAACATATTTGGCTTGCCTCCTGACGCTTGCATTTCAAAACACCATCAAACTGTTTGTTTTCGGAGAGTAGATTATACATTCACAAACGTCTTTCATTTCTTTCTTTGACCTCTGCTGAGAAACTGTTGAAATACGGGATGACTAAACACTTAATTTTATATTAATTTACGGATAACCAATACATAGACATCTCAGCAATAGCCACAAAATAATAGTGCATATGTGAACTGATAAATGATATATACTTTGCACACTGAAGATCCAAAGAAACTGGTACACCTGCCTAATATCATGTACGGCCCCCGCGAGCACGCAGAAGTGACGCAGCACGACGTGTCATGGCCTCAACTAATGTTTGAAGTAGTGCTGGAGCGAATTCACACCATGAATCCTGCAGGGGTGTCCATAAGCCCGTAAGAGTACGAGGGGGTGGAGATCTCTTCTGAAGACCACGTTGCAAGGCATTCCAGATATGCTCAATAATGTTCATGTCTGGGGAGTTTCATGGCCAGCGGAAGTGTTGAAACTCGGAAGGGTTGATTCTGGAGCCACTCTGTAGCAATTCTGGACGTGTGGGATGTCGCATTGCCCTGCTGGAATTGCGCAAGTCCGTCGGAATGCACAGTGGACATGAAAGGATGCAGGTGATCAGACAGGATGCTTACGTACGTGTCACCTATCAGAGTCGTATCTAGACATATCAGGGGTCCCTATCACTCGAACTGCACATGCCCCGCACCATTACAGAGCTTCCACCAGCTGGAACAGACCCCTGCTGACATGCAGGGTCCATGGATTTACGATGTTGCCACCATAGCTTACACGTCCTTCCGCTTGATAGAATTTGAATCGACACTATTCCGACCAGGCAACGTGTTTCCAGTCCATTGCGGGTATTGACGAGCCCCGGCGAGCCGTAAACCTTTGTGTCGTGCAGAAATCAAAGGTATATGTGTGGGCCTTCGGCTCCGAAAGCCCATATCGACGGTGTTGCGCTGAATAGCTCGCACGCTGACACTTGTTGATGACCCAGCGTTGATTTCTGCAACTGTTTGCGGAAGGGTTGCACTTCTGTCATGTTGAATGATTCTCTTAAGACGTCGTTGGTCCCGTTCTTGCAGGACCTTTTTGAGGCCGCTGAGATGTCGGAGACTTGATATTTTACCGGATTCCTGATATATTCACGGTAAACCCCTGGAATGGTCGCCCGGGGAAATCCCCACTTCATCGGTACCTCGGTAATGCTGTGTCCCATCGCTAGTGCACTGACTATAACACCACGGTCAAACTTCCTTAAATCTTGATAACCTGCCATTGTAGCAGTTGTAACTGATCTATTAATTGCGACAGACATTTGCTGTCATATATAGGCGCTGCCTACCGCAGCGCCGTATTCTGTCTGTTTGTATATCTCTGTATTTGAATACGCATGCCTATACCTATTTCTTTGGCGCTTCAGTATATATTTCATTATCAAACTGACATGAGTTTTGTGGCAGACTTAAGAATAAACAGTAATCAATTTCTGTGCTGAAAGTATAGAATCTGATCAGCGGGTACTTATTTCTGTGTTCGTCATGTCGTATGTAAGGCAATATAATTTATTAATTAATAACAGAGGGTTTTCTTGGGTCTTCCAGCAGCTCAGTTCATTGCTGAAGTAGAGAAAATCGAAGATCTACAGTTTATGAGGACCTAGCAGTTGCTACTGAATGCTTATTCAGAATCTGGTAATGGGAGCATAATACTGTCATACATTCACTTAAAGGTATTGAAGCTGAAATCATAAAAGAACTTTATGTTGGCAAGTTGCAGGATGGCTGTTTTTTTTCTTTTTTTTTTCGCTTTGCTCACAGCACAGCTGACACTGCCTGCCGTTAGAACTGCATAGCGTAACATTCAGTCGATACGAAGATTCATACGCTTTACGAGGAGTATTTATCAATTTGAAGAATATTTCGCACTTCGTTTATCTTGATGAAACAAAATTACTGTCAAATTAGTGATTGGATAAGGCAAGATTTGCCGCGAGAATGATCTGAAAGGAATGTTCTGATTGGTCGTTTAGATCAACAGCCAATCAGAATTAAGCTGTTCCCGCGCGAAAAGAGGAGTGGGCTTATGGGAGAGTACCTCGAAAAAGAGTCGCTTGCGAGCCTGTCTACAGATAAAACGATGTCAGCTCGCTCCTTAAAAGTACTGTGTAAGATGAGGAAATAGTGAGCTAATTTCGGTTCGAACATATCGTGACTGAAGCGACTGGAGTTACAAAAATTTTAATGAAAATTTGGTGTTTCTGACTTTAGCAACGTGGCCAACTTCACGTAAGAAATTTTTAATAAAGGCGTTGGATACAGACCGTCCAGTGGCTTTATGTAACGGAGTGAAAGAAACAAATTTTGAAGCAAGTTCAACAGCGACTAGAACGTACGAAAATCCATTCGATGTTCTGACAAGGGGTCCCAAGAGATCAACAGCAGCAAATTCTTTTAATTTAGAAGGAATAATAGGAAACAACGGAGCACGATGTGAGATAGTAGATGGTTTCGCCTTTTGACAAAGTTTACAAATAGACAAGACTCTTCGAATTCTCTTTTCCATATTGTTAAAATAACAAGTCGTCCGAAGAATATGATAACATTTTCGTGGACCAAAATGTGCGTAGCTGAAATGAATGTACCAAATGAGCTTATTAACAAAATCATCTGGAATGCAAAGTACCCATAGCTTGTCATCAACAGTGCAGCGTTTGAACAGTATGTTGTTTCTAACCAGATAATAATGCCGAATATGTGTGTGTGTCTTTTCATGCCATTTGCTTTTGATGTCTTTCAAATCGGATCTTTATCTTGTTCATGAGCAATGTCCTTTAAAGATGTGGTGATGAAGTTTTCAAAGGCGACTTTCTGAGTGTAAAGAATACTGAAATTTTTTTCGAGGTTGCCTTCTGTGTTACTTTTCTCAAGCCCAGCCGGTGCGCGTGACAGTGCGTCCGCAACAATGTTCTCCTTGCCGGGAATGTAGACTATTGTGAAGTGGAATTCTTGCAGAAACAATGCCCAACGTTTTAACCTGTCATGATTTAATTTTGAAGACATAAGAAATTGTAATGCACGATGATCACTGTATACTTTTACGTGCTTACCAGAAAGAAAGAAACGGAATTTGTTAAATGCCCAAACGATAGCTAAAGCTTCTAATTCAGTAACGGAATAATTTTTTTTCAGATTTTGTTAGCACTCGGCTAGCAAAAGCAATGATTTTCTGAACGGTAGTGTCATTTTCTATGGCTTCTTGAAATAAATGGGCACCAAGACCGACTTTAGAAGAATCTGTGCTAAGGCAGAAATCTTGTGACAGATCTGGATGAGCTAGTATTGGCGCGTTAAGTAACGCTTCTTTCAAAGAATTGAATTCCAACTGTGCTTGTTCGTCCCAGTTCCAAATAGTATTTTTTCCAGTGAGAGAACAAAGTTTTGGTGTAACAAGAATTTGCATATTCAGAAAACGACGGTAAAAAGTACGAGACCTACAAAACTGTGGGCTTGTTTTTTTGTGGATGGGACTGGAATGGCTCTGATTGCTTCTAGCTTTTCAGGATCCGGCTGAGTGCCTTCAGAAGAAAAAATATGTAACATGCTGTTGAGGATGCTATTGTGTTGTTCCCATGAAGCTTCTGCTATCAGAATATCGTCCACATATAAGGTGATGTGACGTTTTAAGAACTCAGGTAATATGGAATTTAGCCCGCGAATGAATGCTGCCGAAGAAATGTTCAAACCAAAAGGAAGTTTCCGAAACTGATAACAAACGCCGAAACAAAGGAAAGCTGTGTATTTTCTACATTCTGGATGAAGTTCGATCTGATAAAAGCTGGATCTGAGATCAATAGAAGACAACACTTTTACACCATTAAAATTTTGAAGAAGTTCTTCCAACGTTTGCGGCCTGTCTGTTTCAGGAATGATGATAGTATTGATTTGTCTCGAATCTAAGACAAGCCTGATCGATCCATTTTTCTTCTCAACAACATGTAATGGATTGTTGTATGAGCTTACTGCAGGCTCAATAATACCCTCGTCAAGCATAGATTGTATTTCTGTTCTAACACGGTCCCTATAATGTGCCGGAATTACGTATGGTCTAACACAAAATTTAGTATGCAGACGAACACGAAATTGGTATTGAAATCCCTTGATTGTTCCTGTTTTGTGAGTAAAAACTGTGGAATGTGCTTGTAAAATCTCAAAAAGGTCCTGCCTATCACTGTCACTACAATTGTCAATTGTTTGAATTTTATTCTGAATTAACTCATTAGTTTCAAATATGCCGTCGATATCATCGCTGTCAGTACTTGCACAGTGATTGTTAGTGTCTAGTTCCGTAGAAAATTCCGAACTGTTGTCTAACAGAAGGTAAAGCCGATTAATTTCCTCGTCATGGTTTGAGAGCCAATCTTCAAATTTCAAAGCTATTGACTTACCTCCTTTCTCTAAACTTATTTCAGCATCGTGAAAGTTTAAGATTGCTTTGTATTCATTCAAAAAGTCTACTCCCAATATAATTTCCGTCGACAATAATGGGACAATAAGAAAGTTCATAGAGAAGCTGTGGCTTTGACAACAGAATTCTAAGTTGGTTTGTTGGCGTACATCTACACTTTTTCCAAAGATTGCACCTTGTAATTTAATCTTACGTAACGGAAGTGTGGGGCAATCGTTCGATTTGTTGCATTTGCTAAAGGCTGTTTCACTAATTACTGAAATGGGACTGCCAGAGTCAAGTACTGCCGTAAATTTTACGTCATTTACTGTAATGTGAATCACAGGATATGCAATGTTGTTATGTTTTATGTCGTGTTCCTGGAGTAAGATGTCCCTAATGTCTTCCATTTTTACGTAATTACTAGCTACGGCAGCTGCGTCGTCAGTTTCATAAGTACGTTTTGTGGCTGCCAGCGGTATGAGTCATTGCCTATTGTCTCTTTGTTGGCGCGCGTCGTTATTGGGGTTTGGAGACCTAACTTCTACAAATTCACCTTGTCGAGATTTTTTTTTTAATAAGAGGTGGAGCCCCTCCACGCCCACACCGGCATGATGGCCAACACAAAAGGTCTACTGCCATCTCTGCATAAGGGTTAGTATTCACTAAAGTGAGGTGTCGCAGGATGTGGGTACTGCGATGTTTGCGTACGTCTGGTTAGGATTAACCATTAATACGCGCTCATCTGGAGATAGATTGGTCGAAATCTGACGAAGGGTAGCGGTTTGAAGGGCAGAGGAAAAAAAGTGCCAAAGCAAGAGCCAAGGGAATAAAACCTCTGCGAAAGTTAGGTCGGGCGGCAAGAGCAGTAGCGGTTGTCTTGCTGCCTGCGATAGGTTGTGCAAGGATAGGCTTTGTTAGTAGTGGGTATCATGCATGTCGATACCTTGGCGTTGTGCGTTTGTGCTGCTCGGCGGCTGGCGCTGGGTGCTGGTACAGAGTCCTCGTTCAGCGTCCTGCAACCTGCAACAGTTAGGTTTGTTATCGATCTTGTGTCAGATAGGTCATATACCGGAGGCACAGTGTGAGGGAGTGTTGGCAGATTGTTCGTGCGTCTGTGGGCGAGCTCGTCGGTGTCCCTGCTGTGGCCTGTTGGTCGGCTCTAATAGCAGCTGGTAGTTGCCAGTCAGTGTTGCTGATATGCAGGGGCTTACCGACGTTTGTCGCTGTTTCCGTATGTTAGTTTACCATAGGTGGTTATGCCCTAGCTAGCAGTGTCTTTGGCCGCTTGTGTTTCCACCTGTCGTTGTGATCGTAGTTTCCCAGAGTGAGGATGAAAGGATTGTTCGAGTGTCTCGAGTTCCTGTATAGTCGTGTAGCGTGTTTCTTGAATACTTCCTTGAGGGTATCAAGGCGGTATTCGTGGTGAAGATCCACGGTGCGTGTGTAGCGTGGAGCATTGCTAATTATTCGTAGCACCTTGTTCTGTATGATCTGCAGGCGGCGCAGTCGTGTGGGAGCTGCATATCCCCAGACGGGAGCTGCGTACGTCATCAGAGGTCTAATCAGTGTCATGTATAAGGACCTCGACACCCTCCTATTCAGTGTGCTTTCCCTGTTGAGCATTGGGTAGAGCTGTTTGAGCCTCGCGTGCGCTCGGTTGGCAACGTATTCGATGTGGTCCCCCCATGTAAGTTTCCGGTCCAGCCAGACACCAAGGTATCTGACTTTCTCTCGGAAACGTATTGGGCGTGTATGTAGTGTTATCGGTCTACAGTGTTGGTGTTTGCGCAGTAGTTTCGGTCTGCGTGTGAACAGAACTGCTTCGCACTTGTCGACGTCTACTTTAATACGCCATCGCTCCAGCCAAGGCTCAGCTGTTCTGAGTGCTGTCTGTATTCGTGAGTTGATGTTCGACGGTTTCCAGTCTTGCGCGAGGATGGCTGTGTCATCCGCGTAGACGGCTAACGTCGTGATTCGTGTCGCTGGGAAGTCATTAATGTACAGGTTAAACAAGATGGGCCCTAGGATGCTTCCTTGGGGTACTCCAATTTGGATACCGTGTTGTGTTGATTGTTTATCCTGCACGTTAGTGTTGAAACATCTGTTCGTGAGATATGAGTGTATGAGACGTACGAGTCCGTCCGGGAAACCAGCTTCGCTTAGTTTGCGTATGAGTCAGTTGTGCCAGAGACGATCGAAAGCCTTTTCGATGTCTAGGAACACGGCCCCTGTGGCTTTGTTCATGTTGTAGCCTTGTGTTATATGTTCGACTACGCGGAGGAGTTGTTGTGTTGTCGAGTGGTGATTCCTAAAGCCGAATTGCTCCGGTCTTAGGGTGTCGTTGGCGATGCAATGCCTAGTGATACGTTTTAGTATTACCTTCTCAACAATCTTGCTGAGCGAGCACAGCAGACTAATGGTTCGGTAATTTTGTGGGAGGGACTGGTCTTTCCCTGGCTTCCTGAACATCAGGACCTTGGCCGCCTTCCAAAAGTCAGGGAAGTGTTGGTGTGTCAGGATAGCATTCGTTAAGTGTGTGAGGTATTCTACGGCTTTATCCGTGAACTCCTGGAGGACACAGTTTTGAATGCCATCAAGCCCAGGGGCTTTTCTAGCGTTGGTGTGCTTGATAGCCCATGTGACTTCATTTGTGCTAGTACGTCTTATTTCGTTGCGCGAGGGCTGGGCTACAAGTCGTGTAACCTCCTGGTCCGTTTCAAGTGTGAATGCTGGGTCTGAAGGAACCAGATTCGGCATGAAAGACGCTGCAAGTGTTGTGGCCATAAGCTCTGCCTTCTCCGTCGCGGAGTAGGCTGGGCCGTCTGGTCCTTGTAACGTGGGAATGTAATGTTTCTCCCTGGTGAAGTGTCTGGCCAGCTGCCACACGCCAGGACGTGTGGTATCCAGCCCAGCGAGTTTCTGTCCCCATTGTTCGTTTCTGAATGTTTGAATTTTATTCCGTATTATGCCCTGGAGTCTGTTGACGTGCAGTTTATAGAACGGGCGCCTGGTACGCTGCCAGTATCTCCTGAGGCGGTTCCTCATTGAGATAAGGCCCAGGATTTCCTGGGGCAGGGCCGTCGAGTGTTGTCTTGGTGTTGTAAATGGAATGGCGTCAGTCATTGCGTCTTGGACGGCAGTTGTGAGAGCCTCAACAGCCTCATCGATTTGCTGTGTGTTGTTAATTTCGTGGGTGTCAGGAATGCGACTATCAAGAGTTTCCTTGAACAGTGTCCAATTCGCACGCTTTTAGTTAAGCATCCTGCGTGGTTCGATGTCCTGCAGTGTCTCTTCCATGTGCAGTATTACAGGCATGTGGTCTGAGTCCAGATCGTTTTCAACCGTTAGGTTGAGTGTGCATGTGATGCCCTTTATGAGGGCTATGTCTAACACGTCTGGCCTATGTCGGGCCTGTGTAGGCACGAACGTGGGAACGTCCGGTCCAAGTATAATGTAGTTTCGGCCTAGTGCGTGTTCGTACAGTTTCTTGCCGTTGGAGGTTCGTATTCGTGAGTTCCAATCAGGGTGTTTTGCGTTGAGGTCTCCAGCGGCTATTACCCGCGGTGCTATGTTGAGTACTGTGCTGATATCGCGTGTTACTATGTTTTTAGGAGGATTGTATAGCGATACCAGTGTGGTGTTGGCTCCGTTGAACTTGACCCTGACGGCCGTAGCCTCTAGTCTTTCAAGTGCTGGGAGCTCGATGTTCGTGTGGTCGATGTCTCTGTGTATGATGATTGCCGTGCCGCCTCCCCTCCTGCCATCCGCTCGGTCGGTACGATAGACGCAATAACCTGGGAAGTTTAGTTGTTTGCGAGGCGTAAGCAGTGTTTCGTTCACAAGAGCGATTCGGATACCCTTTCGCTCCATGAACGCGGCCATCTCGGCTTTTTTGCTTGCGATCCCGTTGGCATTCCAAAACAAGATCTGTGTGATTGTGTTTGAGTCTGCGTTTCGGGGCTGGTGTGGTGTATTATCCATGTAGTAGTGTAAAAAGCGGTGTGATAGTGGCTTGGAAGCTAGTCCAGTTGAGCGTACCCGACATGAACTGCATGAAGAGTTGTGAGACACACCCCATAATCTTCGTGACTATTTCGGTGGTCGTGCGTCCGGGGAATAATGTTTCCATTATTCTCTGGAATGTTGTCGTAATGTTGGTCATGTCGGCCTGCGAGTTATTGGTCGTGTTAACGGCCGCTTGTTCCAGTGTTGGCGTTTGGTGAGGGCTGGCCTGCGAGTCGGTTGTTCGTGTGGCAGTTGTGGGCGCCTGTGTACTCTCTGTGGTGAGTGGGTGTGTTATGTGGGTTGTTGAGGTGGTGTCCGGGATGTATTCGTGGGTGTTGGTGTTCTGTTGCCTGTGTACTTGTTGTGGTGTGGTCGTGTTCCTCGTGCTGCGGCTGTTTCTCCTTCTCCTCCTCCTCTGGCGCTGTGGTTGTCCCTGTGTAGGTGCGTTTTCTGTAGCCTGTGGTGGGCTGCAGTTCGCGATCTCAGGGGTGTGGTGTCAGGTGTTGTGCTTGTCTGTTGTGTGTCTGTTGCTGGGGGTGTTTGCTGAGCGTGTTCTGAGCTCTGGGGCTCCTCTGACCGTTCCGCGCTGCTGGGGCTGCCAGCGACCACTCCAGCGAAGGATATTCCACTTCTTACTGGGCGCGGGGGCGGTTATGGAACTGTGATGGCGGTAGGTTTCGCATGTTTCGCGATTTTGCGCCTCAGAGCTGCTTTGTAAGCAATGCACCCTCTGTAGTTTGCCGGATGGGCAGCACCACAGTTGGCGCACTTGCGAGGTGCTGTATGGGGGAGTTTGCAGCGTTGGGTTATGTGACCGCCAGCGCAAATGCGGCAGCGGGGTGCGAGACCGCATCTGATACCCGCGTGCGCCAAGCGCTGGCAGTTGTGGCATTGTTGGGGGGTGCGCGGCGTGTTCTACACCTCCACATTGACGACCATGTGAAGAAATAGCTTTATCTTCAGCAGGTCGCGGGATTTGGCCGTGTCGGCCAATTCCGCCATGTAGTTGTGAGACGGTCTCGCTGTGCCGAACTCTGACATTCGGTTTACCCGAATGCACTCCCACCCGAGAGCAGAGAGTTCATTGTGTACCGTGTCCGTCGGGGTTCGTGAGTCTATCCCCTTTATCACGTACTGCTGTGTTTTTTCCAGGACTGTCCTGTACGTGAAGTGTTCTACCTTCCTTTCTTTGAGAAAGTCCAGTAGATTTGTGTAGTCTGCATTGTTCGCCACGTACAGTGCGGCGTGTTCCCCAGTGAGCTTAGAGTAGTATGTTGTGGGCTGTGCTGATTGTTAAATTCCTTGTTTAGGAGACTTAGGTCTCCGTAGTTGTGAATGATGACCGGTGGGAAGCCAGTCGCGGTGTTGTTTGTGTTCTGCGTAGCTGCTTGTATATTTGTGGTTGCTGCAGTCACAGGTTTGTTTGTGTTGGTCCCTGTGTTGTTATTGTTGTTTGTTCGCGATGTAGATGGTGTTGGCAGCAGCGCTCGGCCGTTGCCTCGTGAGTTTGTGGGCTCACTTGTTTGCGTATTTGTCTGCTGTTTGCGCCTTGGGCCGACCTGCTGCCACGGCCCGTCTTCATCTGTGTTTGTTGTGTCCCCTGTCGGCTCTGGATCCGGTTCCGTCGGTGCCTGGGCCGCCAGAGGTGAAATAGGGGGCATGTCCTTCTGTTGTTCAGCAGGTGCCTGTGTGTGTGGTGTGGGTGTTTCTGTTTGTGTGTTTTCACTGCCCATCAGCTCTGCCATCAGCTCCAGCTGTTCCGCGATCTGTTTGTCCTTCAAGGCAACCTGCTCTTGGAAGGTGGACAGTGGGACGGAAATGATGGCGGGAGTAGCCGGCATTACCGCCTCTTGTGCTGCAGCTTTGCTGCGGGTGAGTGGCGGGGAAGCACAGGAAAGATCGGACATCTTTGCTGTTTTTTTGGATAGGGAAGGATGGATGCACGACAATTTTGCCCTCTTCACGAAGCGACAATATTTGCTTTTTAGCGAAAGCGCTGTGTATCGTGTTCCTACAGAAGAGGGGTGTCCCTACGACCTATCTGCGCGGAGTGCAATGCGCGGCGCAAGAGAGCGCGGGTTGAAGAGAGCGGCCTACAGTGCGCGGGGTTATCCGACGTGAACGGGCCCCTGACACTGAGATTACCCTACCAAAGAACGGGAGAGTCCCGCTGGGGAGATTGCAACCGAAGTTGCAGGAAGTTGAGCCGAAGCTCTTGCCACTTAGCGCCCGAAAGCGTTAAGCGGCTTGCGCGGGTTCGTGCCGCTCAGTAGAGCGTCACTGGCAGCTACGCCAGTTGCAGCTTATTAGAGACAACTCCGAGGAGCTATCAGCGGGCAGCTACGCCAGGTGGAGAGAGCAGCGTTCCGCTCGGGTCGGCTGCTCGACTGCGAGTCCACCTTGTCGAGAGGGCCCTGCCCTCGAGAGGGCCCTGCCCTGTTTAAATACCGCCAGTTCTGATGCTATTCAGGTCTGTCGTTACGATCATATCGTCTGTCGTCATGTCGGTAGATTCCATAGTTTCTTTCTTGTCGGTCACGTGGTGGTGAATTTCTCCCTGAATCGTAACTGCGCGCTGGACCGTTGCATCTAAAGTTATTCTTTCTCCCTTGATAATAATTATTTTGGTTCCCATATTGTCTGTTTCTCTGTCTCTGTGATAGTCATTACTGCGGAGAGGTGATCTTTCCCTGTAATTATTACTACTCTGCCAATGGTTGTCATATGGGTGGTGTCTGTTTTGGTCGCGATTTACGTTATAAGAATAGCCTTGTCGTGTATTATTTCTGTCATCGCGGAATTGTGACAGATGTGACCTGTAATTGTTGTGCTCCTATTTTCGCGTTCCGCGATTGTCAGTGTCAATTTCCAGTTCTTGTAACAGTCCCTGAAAAACTTCAATGTCCTCTTTGCAACGTCCTGCTAAAATAATATGTCGTAAATGTTCAGGCAATTTGATTAAGCAAATGCGGATGAGTTCTGAGGGGCTGTATGGGTTTGACAGGTACTGATTTTTGTGCAACATGTCTTCAAAATATTTCACAAGACTGGAGAATTCAGATTGTTCGAAATGTTTCATCATTATGATGCTATATTTTACTCAGTCTTGTGTGGCTTGAGACCAATATGCTGAGAGGAAGGCATGGTAAAATTCTCCTTCACTGTGACAATCGTGAATGACTGATCGCATTCTTTCAGATGGTTCATTCTCTAAGTAGCCACACATAAATTCTAATCTGTGCTGCAATGACCAGTTGGGAGGAAAACAATGAGAGAATTGATGAAGCCATGCTCGTGGATGAATGTCGTTGTCAGAATTCTTAAATGTTTTGAATTTACGTGTAGTAATGAACAGCTTATAGTCAAAATCATCGTGTCGGCGAGTCGCACATCGCTCATTGTTACTTCGTTTCGGCGGTTCCATCTCAAAATCCAATGCGCCTTGCCAATTTCTTTCATAATTTCCGAAGTGTCCTGTGTTATTATTTTGTGGTTGTTCCGTATTTCTATGTCCCTCTTCCCGTACTGGAGCGCGAGTGTCCTCTGAAATATGTAATTCTTGTATTACTTGTGCCAACTGATCTTGTACTTCCCAGATTTCTGTTTTGTACTGTGTATTGATTTGATTTTGATTTTGTTGGAATTTTCTAATTTGTTCATACTCTTCTATGTCCGTGAAGGCTACAGGTCTTGTGTCATTCAGATCATCATCTACCTTTGTAGATAAGTTATTGAACTGATCTGAAAGTTCGGCTACTTTATCTGTTAGTGAAATTATTTCCTCTGTGTGTTTTTCTGAACCAAGTTTCAGCGTGTCCATTTGTGTTGAAATTTATCTACTGTATCTTGTAAGCTTTCCTGAGTTTTTGCAAGTTGCGTAACCGAATCGGTACATGCAACTGAGTCAATTTTAGCTTGCAAGGTGTCGTGATTTTCACGAACAATAGTTTGCAGTTCTTTTATGGCTGCTTCGTGATTCTGTAATGCATTTTCATGACGCGAAAAAATAGGTTGAAAATGCTCACAAATTTGTGTTTTTACGTCGTTACAGACTTTTTGACATTTCGATTCGATTTTATGTAACTCAGTAGTTAAATCTTCACGTGTTTGTTCAAGCGTGATGTGAAGATTTTGTTCCATTGCGTCTAACTTTTGAAGATTTTGTTCCATTTGTTTCTGATTTTGTTCAAGCGTTGTGTCTAACTTTTGAAGATTTTGTTCCATTGTGTCTAACTTTTGTAGCCTTTGTCCCATTTGTTGCATTAACTGTAATAACAATGAACTGGTGTGTGAAACATGTGCTTTTCGGCAGTGCATTTGAACCGGCAATATTCGCATTTTGAAAAGCAGAAAATGTGTCTTGATTTATTTGAGAAAACGGAGAGGACGCAAAACCTGAATCTACAGTATTTGCAAGATTGTGTCCTGTCATTTCGGAATCCTGAGGCGAGCTGTTGCCGACCGATCGATCGATAATGCTTCCCTGTTCACTAATTGTTTCACTGTCTACACCATTATTTGCAGCCCGCTCCATTTCCCTATGCACAGTTACCAAATTACTACTTTGAATGTCTGTTAATTCATTACACAGTGGTGCTGATAAGCTACGCTCATCTCACTATTATTTCTCAGTTTACTTTGGAGCCTAGTGTTACGTTTTTCACACGCCATTATTGTCACAATATTTCAAAATGGTCCAAATGGCTCTGAGCACTATGGGACTCAACTGCTGAGGTCATTAGTCCCCTAGAACTTAGAACTAGTTAAACCTAACTGATCTAAGGACATCACAAACATCCATGCCCGAGGCAGGATTCGAACCTGCGACCGTAGCGGTCTTGCGGTTCCAGACTGCAGCGCCTTTAACCGCACGGCCACTTCGGCCGGCCACAATATTTCACACGATAACACAGAAAAGCACAATTTGAAGAGCAAAAATAAGAGAACACATTAACATAGCACTGAAAAAAAAATCTAGTTAATTGCAAGCGCAGCTGCGAAATACTTGGTTCAAATTTACATGCATGCCACAATTGTTTTACTGTACAACAATGAAAGACTGCAACTAAAAAGGAGATTCTCTCTACAGTTACGCGCTAGCAATAAACTAAAGCTACACTAATTACACAAACTACAAGAAAAAATCAGAAGATTCCAGTGAGGTATCCTCGGCTAAGGGTCGTCATATGAAACGTCCCCTTTGAACAATTATACTTGACTGTGCTTAAACTGACATAATATTTGTTAGCGCAACGCAATCCGACTTTCAATAATCCCTACAAAAGAATGGCCCTGACTAACATTAACCTATACCTTTCACAAATCACTTACGACACAAAAATCTTCATTACTCGAACTACTGCAATACAGCGAGCGCCACTACTGCCAGCTAAATAAAAGATTCAAACTACTGAAGGCACTAACTACTGATAGGCATAGTTAGCAAATGAAAGATTTTGATAGAGAACAAACAATGTATTTACCTTAATAGTCATAATATATATAGCAGTTCATGACATCCAGTCTTACAAATTTCAAAACTCCGCCATCTCTCTCCCCACATCCACCACTGCTGGCGGCTCACCTCCAACTGCGCAACGCTACGCGCTGTTCACATCCAGCTGCCCAACACTACAATGGCAGACAACAATGCAAACTAGCCACAGACTGCACACAGCACAGCCAGTGATTTTCATACAGAGCACTACGTAACGTTGAAAATAAGAAAACATAAACAGCCTACATACAATATGAGCGTTTGAACTTTCTGGTCGTAGTAACAACTCCGCGTGGCGTGTTTCCTGCCCTGTACGGAATATTTTGGCGAGCACCTCTTACGAAAAAGACCACTGTAACAACCGAATGCTTAACTCGCGAATAGTTGTGGGTCTGTGACTGGTAGAACGTGAAAAATAGTCGGGTTGGACTTACCAAAATTCTGGTTGCTTTTTGCAATGCATACTTGTTATACAGACAGTGAATTTTGAATGATAACGTTTTATCATGTTAAATACGGACTTGATAGCGATTTCATGTCTATCAGTACGAATAAAAATCAGTGAGAATAAACGCTTTTCTGCAAGTAGGCTGAAGATACCGTACGCCCGATTTTTTAATCGTGAACTTTCAGGAACTGACTTTCATCTAGAGTTACGCGGCCTCTTTGTGGTAGGTATTACGTGGTGGTTTCGTCAGCGCTGCTTTACACTGCCTAGCACGTATCTGCTACCACATAGTTAAGGGACACGGGCAAGAATCCTATCGAGGTAGATGGACTGAACCATAACAATAACAAACGCCCCGCGCCGCTGCAAAGTGGCTCGACAGCTCCAGTTTGATTTGAACTTCTGTTATTACGATATTGTATGATTCATATATACGATTCTTCCTGTATATAAATGAACGAACGTTACTAATCGCAAGTTTAATTAGAGGTAACCGGAGAGGGAGTTATGAGGCGGAGAAAATTCACATACAGATTTGATTTAGATAGAACTTCAGTTTTATTCATTCTTTTAACATATAACCGAATGTGCATGGTTTGTATGCAAACAGTAACCCTACCTCTGATTCTTTAAAGAATGTAACTCCCATATATAAAATAGTTTCAATTGTCTGATTACTTTACAAATTAGTTAATATGTTAAATATTTGACGTTACGCTTTTAAAGCCTTTATAGTTGAAGAAACAAAACCGTAATTATGTACATTTTTATTAGTTCTGGATTGTTCGCCTATAGTATTCTCAGCCTAAAATAATGGAAAAACATATTTTTCGTAATTTGCGCATTATGAATTACACTGCCTCGAAACATATACACAGTTTCCAGCTTTGACTTGTTAAACTTTTAACGTAAGATTATATCTCATAATGAGTAGAGTACGAGAGCTTTTTAAATTTTTAAAGTAGTTCTATAATTATATGAAATACAGAATGTCAAATTTTTGTTGCCTCTGAAAGTCATTATATAGGCATCCTGCGCCTGGAAACTGGTGACTGTTTTAACCATTTAGTAACACGCATAACAGCCGGGAGTCTGCGGCAGTTGGCATCAGTGGACGGAGTGTGGACCCAGAAACTACATCTGAGGGGACAGAGCTTGGCGAACCGACCCGCTGTAACATCTCGACATGCTGACGACGATGGAGGAAAGCTAAGTTGTATTCTACTTCGTTTGGTCTGTGTGTGTGTGTGTGTGTGTGTGTGTGTGTGTGTGTGTGTGTGTATGGAAAGAAACTTGTGAACATGACGGTAAATAATAATCCCGCTATAGTAGACGAGAATGTGGGGGAAGATTTGGATGATGCAGTGGCTGGTGAATATAGTTTTGATACATCTCAAGAAAATGATAGTGGCTTGCCAGATTCAATGCATGCTAATTATGGGACAGACAAGGGACAGAACATGGTGGAAACCGATGTCAAGTTTATACTTGTTACTGTTACAGAGATAAAACATGAACCATTGTCAATTGCCTGTGAGCGGAAACATAGAGATTCAGAAATGTTAGCAAATATTTTGAAACATATGGGGGGATATGAATATCAAAATGAATGGATTGGGTTCTGATATGTATATCAAAATGAAGGAAATGGGTTCTGATATAAAGAATTCTTTAAGTTCTGAGATAGATGAATTGGTTTCTGAAGTTAATCAATGGTTTACTACATGTCAGTAGAAACAAATCCAGAATGGAAAACAAAATTTCTAAATTAAGAAATTCATGGTAAACCGATATTACTTTGTTTAGTGACAGTGTAAAAACGGAAATTGGTAAAGTGAAACAATAATGTAACAATTCTGTTGTAACAGTAAAAAATGAATTGACGTCTCAGATTAAACAAGCTTCTGATGACAGCAAACAGTTAGGGCAACAAATAAATGCAGATTTAAATGAAATACAGGAACAAATAAATAATGTGGGAAAACAATGTGAGGATAGTCACATTATAATGGGAAATTAAATCAAGGAAGGAAAGGATATATGTGAGAAATTTGGTGTGCAAGTGGCTGCTAAATTTAATAACCAGGAAAAACTCAGTTTAGTACAGATGTAGGTGAACAACTGCGTAACCATGATGGTAGACTAAAAAGAATAGAACAAACTGTTACTAACAGTAGTGGCTATGTAATATCCAGTGGTGTGGTAGAACCCTCATAAATTGCATATGTGACAAATCGGCAGTTTTTGCGATTCGATCCAAATAAAAATGTACATCCTAAACAATTTTGGGGTGATTTTGAGGCCGCTTTGCCCAAATCATAGAATGATAAGCAAAAGATTGGCTTTTTAGCGTCAAATTTGATGGGTGAAGCTAGAGTGTGGGGCAATTGGGCAGTAATAAATATGAAAAGATAGAGGAATATTGGGGAAAACGAAAGCAGATGGAAGTCTTAAATAATTTCTGGTTGGGTGAAAAATATGATTCAAAGAAAGATACTGTTAACGGGTTTGTGAAAAAATGGGTCATAACTTTGTCATATTTGAGCTATTAAGTAGAGACGGAACAGATCATTATGGGGGTAGAGAATAAGTTGCCTTTGTACTTGCATAATAAAATAACCTCGGCACTTAGGGATGATATTGATAAATGTATTCATTATCTTGAGAGGGTAGAAAATCTTCTAAAAGGGGAGGAGAATGCTAAAAGGGTTATAGGCCTACCGTTAACCAAAATGAAAACAGAGCCGAGGCACTTGTACAGATCCAGTGGACTTGCAAAGATCCAGGTATTACAGGGGCAGTTACCGAGGGCGCGGGGGTCCTGTTGGAAGTAGACATAATGAGAGAGCCTGAAACTTTGAATATAGACAGTAGCAGTCCGCTGACTGGGCGAAGTGGCGTAGACAGCCAGCCGAAAGAAATGTCAGTGGCAATGATCGCGTAGGAGAGGGGGAAAAGTAATGGCAGTCTGTAATGGTGCTAGCGTTTGCAGGCTGTGGCAGCATAGGCTAAATCCGCTAGCAAAGCCTTTTGTAAGACAGTCACCAGCTGAACCTCTTGGGGATGGTGTAGTACAAACATATGTTGCAGAGGAGAGGGACACTGTTAAAATATGTATTTTTCAGGAAAGTGTAGTAGATTTATGCCCAAGAAAAGATCATAACAGTGATTCCAGGAACAATGTTAATGAGGAACAGCTATTAGAAAATAACGATTCATAACAACATGGTAGTGTAAGTGAGCACTGCAATGCAGATGAGGAGTTCACAGTGTACTGTGGAATTAGCACTATAATAGGGGAAACGGTATTAGAGTTACCTGAGGAAGAGTATAGGAGGACAGAGGAAGTTTTACATAGATTAGGAGTAGTGTCTGATAGTGACGCAGAAGGAATAGAAGTGGAGGAAGCAGGGGATTATTTTGAGAATTCTGACAACACAATAGGATGGTTGCAGAATCCGATGTAATTATCAAAGAAGGAGAGTGTTTGGAGAAGTATTTTGATTTGTCAGTAGTGGACAGACTAATTAAAGCTGTCACAGTGAAAGAGGAAGGAGACTCCGTGAATATGTGCGTAATTTCCACAGAAGGTATAGGATTCAATAGTCCTGATGTAGTGCAAGATTTGTTAGATGAACCTGATTCTGAAGTCAGAGAGAAAACTGCAGGACAGCCTATAATAGAAGTTACTATTTTTAATGAGAAGGTTCCTTGTTTACTGCATAGTGGTTCTGGTTTATGTGAGTGTCACGCGGTTTTGTGAATGCTCTCCCTGCTACTGAGGATGTGGTTATAAAACCAGTGAGTGGCACAAATATTATTGTAGCCACAGGGAAAAGTAAAAAAAGTTGTTAAACATGAAGTTATGCTACCTGTCAGGATCGGTGATGTACAGATGGACCAGAATTTTTTGATAGTAAATGGCTTAAGGGTAGAAATGCTGGTAGTAGGAGATTTCTTACTAAAGTACAAAGGAAAAGTGGATTTTGGACGTAATGAAGCGGCCATTGTGGCAGGAAACAGATGAAAGTCACTTGGTGCGAGATCCGGACTGTAAGGCGGATGGTGTAGGTGCTCCCAACCAGAAGTTGCAATATGGTTTTGCGTTGCCGTCGCCGTGTGTGGTCTCGCATTGTCATCCAACAGCAGAACTCAAGAGCTGCGACTGACATGACATTCTGATGCGGCACCTCGGGCCGCATGTGGACCCACAGAACCTACATAAATTAGTATTTTATTATCCTCCTTGCATGTCCACTCCACCCCCCCCCCCCCTCCTCCGTCTAAGTACAGGGATTATCGGATTTGACAGAAACACAGAAGGATGATGGGCACAGTAGTCGTTAATAGGCCTCAGGGGATGCGCACCCTTAGTGTCGTCAAGTATATGACGAACACCAAGTATCCCAAGTTTTTGGCAATATTATTTCCTTTTCGTTTTGTGTTTTCAACCAAACTGTTCATCATTCGGAACTTTTTTGGTATTTTCTTTCCTTCTTCCCTATCGTAGTAAATAATTATAAAAATATGCATAGGGAATAAGTGCCATCAGAAAATAAGAGAACTGATAAAATAAAGATACGTGGGGGAGTTGGAAAATAAGTTTCCCCTGTCGACCGTGGTCAGAGTTGTGTGAAAAAGGAAAAAAAACAGAGAATGAGACATTAAAGATAACACGTATCTTTATTTTTCCATATAATTTCCTAGTACATTGAGACATCTGTCATAACACTTTATAAGCTTCAAAAAACCTTCCAGGTAAAATTCAGGGCGTTGCATATGGAAGAGGCGTTGAACGGCTTGTTAGATATCAGCATTGCTGCCAAAGCACCTTCCACCAAGAGTGTTCTTCAAAGCAGGAAACAGATGAAAGTCACTTGGTGCGAGATCCGGACTGTAAGGCGGATGGTATAGGTGCTCCCAACCAGAAGTTGCAATATGGTTTTGCGTTGCCGTCGCCGTGTGTGGTCTCGCATTGTCATCCAACAGCAGAACGCCAGATCTGAGAATGCCAGACCGCTTTTTCCGAATCACCTCTTTCAATTTCGACAGAGTGGCACAGTACTGCGCAGAATTGATGGTTGCATCCTCCAGAAAGTCCAGCAGCAAAACTCCTTTGGCGTCCCAGAAAACGGTGAGTAGCACTTTACCTGCAGATGGAGTGCTTTTGAACTTATTTTGGACAGGTGACGACGGATGTTTCCACTCCATGGATGCGGCCTGCCCACAGTCGACAGGGGAAACTTATTTTCCAACTCCCCCTCTTATTTTTGGAGGTAAATGATTACTAAAGACTAACACGAATGAATGTGGAGTGAAAGTGATGTAAAAAGATATACTGAAAAAATATGTAAGGTGATTCATTAATATGTGATTTCTAAGACATTTCCAAACATGTAGAAATGATGTTGGAAGACGTTTGTGGTTGGAGGCATGAGGAATGTGCCTAGTAGGAGTAAGTAAACAGATTATATGTCTGATGTTTATTTGAGAGCCACATAAGTTGGTGTAAATATTTTCAACATTTCCAGTAATTTTGCATTCTCTCTGTATAGTTTTATGTAAAGTCATGAGATTTTTAATAGTAACTGTAAGGTAAATATTTTTTCTGAAAAGAAAAGTTAATAAAGGGAATGTTTGTAAATTTTTGATTTTTTTTTTTTTGTTAGACTTACTTGCATCGTAATAAGTACTGCTTTCAGCAGGAACTTGCTTAGGAATTATCCCATTATAAAATGCATATAATGATTTTTTGAAAAATATTTGACGTTGAGCTTTTAAAGCCTTTATAGTTGAAGACACAAAACCGTGATTATATAGATTTTTATTAGTTTTGGATTACTAGCCTATAGTATTCTCAGTCTCAAATAATGGAAGAACATATTTTTCGTAACTTGCGCGTCATGAATTACACTGCCTCGAAACGTATACACAGTTTCCAGCTTTGACTTACTGTGTTAAACTTTTAACGCAAGATTATATCTCATAATGAGTACATTACGACAAATTTTTAAATTTTTAAATTAGTTCAATAATTATATGAAATACAGAATGTCAAATTTTTGTTGCCCCTGAAAGTCGTTAGACAGGCATCTCGCGCGTGGAAATTGGTGACTGTTTTAACCATTTAGTAATGTGTATAACTCAGCCGATAGAATGTAGCTATAGAGACAATTTATCCGAAAATCGTTTCAACTTTAACAGCTTCAGTACGTACTCGAAGTTCTCTCTTGTTTTACAGTACTATATTCACCCTGATTAGCGCCATTCTGGACTATTCCCCATGAAAATCACGAAATTGTTTAGCAGCAACATCGTATGAAATAATTATTCTTTCTTATCACTCATAATTGATTGTTAACCTTAACGGTTTGAGCCACTATAAACTCGAACGCTGGTTTCTTAGTAACGTCTTATCATCTTATATTTTACCAATTAATATACTTCTTTTCGTCACGTTTATATTGATTATGTTTCGACTACTTTAATTTCACATTTTACATTCAATAACATTCAACGTTGCTCTGTTCATCAACATTCTGTCTGCCATTACTAGACTACAGAGACCCACTCGCTACAAGCCCACTCGAATAGAAAAACTTCACATTATCTGCACGACAATGTCCAAGGCATGAAAGGCTGCCAAAGAACATGGGCTTTGTCAGGTATTCCAATTTACTTGATGTGTTCTCGTGTGTGCTTTCAATCATTGATACCCAGTCGAAGATCTTTTATCTCCATTATCAGGTGGGTGTGCCTCTCCTAGGACGCATTTCTGGCCCTATGTCTATGCGACCTGTTTTGCTCCTTATTCACTCAGGAATAGTTTCCCGCTATTTGCCCCATTATACCAGAATCACCCTGTAGAGTCCCACTTGGTGTGCGTTTGATGAGTAATAATTGTATCGAAGCAGTTAGTTGTGAAACATAGCTTGGACCGGTGAACAACATTGCACGCTTCCTCATTGTGGATATAAAGTCGGTATAATTGTAAAGTCTCTGTTACAAATGTTCGTACACCTTAAGTAGTGGTTGTCAAACCGTTTTACTCAAGACCTGCGACTGACATGACATTCTGATGCGGCACCTCGGGCCGCATGTGGACCCACAGAACCTACATAAATTAGTATTTTATTATCCTCCTTGCATGTCCACTCCACCCCCCCCCCCTCCTCCGTCTAGACTAGCCATAGCGTGATACGTTGGCCGCCAGCCCCGAAGAGAAGTCTGCACCATTCAGAACACTTCGTCTCGGCTGTTCTCTGTTTCAAACTGCTGTCACCTTCAGTGACCCTAAAGTTGTGACACTGTAATTGCCTTACGAAGTAGTGTTCTTTCTGTTGTTTGTGTGAACGGATGATTAATTGATTAATAACAGTAAGTGTACTTGTATTTATCTGCGTTATGCAGTATGACACACAATCAGAAAGGTTCACTCAATGTTTTGGATGTCGTTCTTCTTCCACTCACTGCGCTGTATTACAACACCCTTAATTTAATCTTACATTCCTCGCTACAGATATGTACCCCGTTTGAAGACGACAGTCTCTCTAGTGCATATTCACGAATCCATGTCACTTCCGCTTGAAATTCAGACCATAGCAGGTGTTCGGGGCCAGTCACGCATGTCCGTAAGTTGTCGGCACAGGAACACAAACAGGAAAACATTTACCACATCCTCTACCACTTTCTCTGCCCCTAAGCTGAGCGGCCAACTTTACTAAGCTCATGCCCAAATCAGCCAACGTCAATTAAAATCAGTCACTTCTTAAAAGCTTCTTTCTTTAGTTACTGATCAGGAAAACTACAGTCTTAAGAAGCTCTTAACGTTAGTTTACGTTTCTGGATTCGGCTGTTGGTTGCTAGATGCATACTATTATGAAATACCGCTAAGGACTGCGGGCCGCAGAAATTAATGATTCGGGCAGCATGCTACCCGCGGGCCGCAGTTTGACGACCACTGATCTAAAAGTGTTATTAAAAGATTATGTTTCCATACACTGGCAGAAGTTGAGACTAACAATTGTTTCCTCGTGCGGCATGTACACGTAAACATAACAGCAACATCAAGATAGCATTTGACGTGACTCAGACAACCGATATCGAAGCGCATTTGCTAATGGGTTAAGCAGGGATAGGGTATCACTTGACTGTCGTGTCACATTCGTTGTCTTTTTTATAATTCTGACTGTAAATCACGTAAAATGTTCCATTTTATAACTCTGTTTGCTCGTTTTGATAATCATGTACAGTCTGCACGAATTAACGGTGCCGTACCTCAACCGATAAAAACGAAACTCTTAGATAATCACATTGTTTCTCGCCTGTCTCTCCTCCGACCGTTACGACCTCTTTTTCTCAAGAACTATCAGACGTAACAAGTTGAAACTGCAATCAAAACATATGACCATATATGTCACATACAGGGTGGTCAGAAACAGTCTGAAGAGATTGTACGGTTTCTGCAGGGTACGTTGTGCTAAGAAATAATCCTTAAGAAAAAAGTCGATACGTTGCGCCGCTTACAAGTTAATTAGGTTTGAAGTTAGCCGATCAGGTCGTTACACGCCCAAATTCAAGTGGACTGCCTGAGACGGTGTCGCCAAACGTATTGTTCATTTGATTTCCTAGAACCAAAGCCAGACGTACTGTTCGTTTGGTTTCCTAAAACCGAACGAGAGAGTGGTGCAACATTGGACATGGGACGATAGTAAGGATGGAACCCGAACCAGAGGCTGAGCAGTCTCGTGCGTAATCATCTACGCTCTGAGAACAACTGGGACCAATTGTATACAGCGAGACGCTTGAATTTGACTAACAAATATATTTCTCAGCACAACCTATCCTGAAACATCCTTACAGGCTTTTCAGACTGTCCCTGACCACCCTGTGTTGTGGATATTTTGCCAGTATCGATATCGATAACTGGCAAAAATCATAGAAATTCTCGATTCTCTTGTGGCGGATGAACTGTCTATATACGTAATTAAGTATGCACGAAACCCTCGGTGTGCGAGTCCTACTCGCAGTTATCCATATTTTATTTATTATGCGCATTGTTCTCGCTTAATGTAGACACAGAATTTTACTTAATTACTCGGACTATAGACGTGATGACCGTCCTCACCCACACAGACCGTACCTTTTCCATCTATATTATTGCCGCTGACCTTAACATACAAAGCGAATTACCGGCAGAGCTCCAGAGAGGGTAACAGTTTACTCCTTCCCTCCTGGCTGATGTCGTCGCCGTCCCACAACACATCCGTCCAGAAAGCAATACAGCCACAGCCTTCAGTCTAGGACCTATTAATCTCCTTGATCTGAAGTCCTAGGTCCAACTGAGAGTGAGCACTTATCTACCTCACTCAACACCCCCTTCTGATACCAATCTAAATATTCTCACAAAACATATCCGAGATTACTCTCTCGCCAACTGGAATGCCTGTCAGGTATCTAGAGATACATATATCAGGAGCTAGCCACAAACCTTTCAACATCCTGACGATAGCCCCCGTGCCACTTCTTTCCTTCAACAGGCCTTGTTGGACACCAGATCCACCAGCATCCCTCTCTTGCCGCCCTGCCCTCCTTCTATGGGTTCTACACTCCTAAGTGAGACTCCTCTCCCACACCACTCGTTCCCGCTGACTCGGGACCGGGATATGCTCACACCCCATCTGCAGTTGCACATACCAGTCAGAAACTTACTCAACGCTAAAAAATGTTCAGATTGGCGCAAAACATGCACCATACTTAAGGCTACTTTTCACACGTTAACCAGTAGCAACTCCATTCCTCACTACTCACTCCATCACTGTAACAAACCCCTACCTGAAGAGCTGAGCAAAACTGATTGCTTTGCATCCTATCTCTCCGTCATCTTCACAATTTCTGATCACCCGCATTTCGACTACTGGTTATTGCTCACAGTCCACACATATACAGGTTCCACTGTCCCACTGCATGCTCCCCGTTTCCGCAACTTGGACAATACATACCACAGCTGAATTTACCCGCCTCAGCACATGACACACACACACACACACACACACACACACACACACACACACACACACACACACAAAAGAAAAAAAAATCCGTAACGCCAATCCCAGTCACGACTTCATTACCTACGCTTACTGACACCTCTTCCTTCGTAGTAATCCTTGCAACCCTTCAAAACAGGATCCCCTCAACAGGCTACTAACCTACCCTGTGGAAAACCTCCAAAATCCTAGATTTACTCAAACAGACATCGTAATGATACTCCCTCCTATCGACCCTTCAGCTTCACCTTGTAACACCGGAAATGCCACATTGTCTGAGGATGTTCGTGTAACGTAATCAGACTCAGAACCTCAGTGTTTGGCAAGGTCTTTGAATCCATCCTCTTCCTACACCTGTACCAGTACTTACCCCTTCCTGTTAACCAGTGTGGCTTCTGTCATAACTTCTCCTCTGAAGAGCAACTACTGCTCCTCACATCATCACAAATCTTCTGTCCCATCCACGTACTAACAAAAAATACGCAATTTTCGTATCCCTTGACCTCAAAAATGCCTTTGCCATGGCATTCGTGTCTCCTCTTCTAACTTGTTCACTTCCGAATAACTTGAAACGATACTATCGGTCCGTTTCATACAGATTGGCGATATATGTCACCTGTACTTCATGCCGACAGCGCCATATAGACTCCATCACGCTTGCCTTGCCGAAACTGCACTAAGGCCTCTTGGAAGGAATGCGGGACATGTTAGGTGTTTTATTTCGTTTCTGTTCCTTATTCCATGTGCTACTGTATTTGGGTGATAGTGCATGGTCAGTTGAGAATTCACACATCATGGTGGCGGAGGAAGGAAAAGGTCCAGAAAGGGCGGGAACTTCGGTTTGGTTTCACAAATGTTAAAGAAAACTTTTGCCGATATTTCGATAGAGGAGGCCAGTTTCGGACATGAGAGGGAAGTACAGAGCAGACAAGGGAGAGCAAAACGCGAAGCCTCAAACGAGTCGTGCTTAGAGTGTTTGAAATCTACCGGACGTCAGCCCTCTCTACGTGCGACCGAGGTTCGTTTTGGAGATGACGAAGACGCCCAAGGGGTGAGAGAGACAGACGTGGATTCTGAAGCCATGGAACGACTGGACGTTTTTAAAATATAACGAGCTTTTGCTCCCACCCTTTGGATGCAAGAGTAGCATTCGCGAGAGAGTGAGGGCGCAGACGAGATTTTATAGAATGGTTTCGGACGGGGATGGAAGCATTATAACAAGGGGAAATTTTACACATTTTGCATTCGCCCCACTCCTAAGCACTGCAGTGGACCTAACGTGTGCGAGCACTTCCAGGGCAGTGACGAGCGAGTGCGGAGCTCTGGGTGGCGCCTGAGTGATGGTGGTTACTGCACCGACACGAGATGACGAAATGTGCTGCTGTTACTGAGAGGACTGTATTTAGACGACGTCTGCTTGCGTTTCTGTCGCTTTCGTTTTGCTTTCTTGATTCAGTCAAATCAGGAAGATAAGAGACCTGAGTTTGTACTGGCGTATACAATTTTCAAACAACTTACGGGTATTCAGCCAGGTAATATTTTCAGCGACTGCCGATATTTCGGAGGGAGTACACACCGCCATTTTCAAGGCAAACAGCAACGCACAGGCGATGTACTAGTAAATTTAAAACCTCGGTTCTTAGACTGATGCAGGAAAGATGACATACACTGAACACTAGTGCCACCAAAGATGACCAAAGTCACAGATATTGATAGTGAGACTACGAACTAGCAGGTGATGTAACATTGACTCTATCCCTCTGTTTTTTGCAAATTATCAGGACCGTGGAGGTCCGATGTAATGAGCATAAACAGCACACACGATTACAGCAGATGTGGTATTGCCGAACATTGCTTGGATACTGGTCATCCCATGCTATATAACAACACTGAGATATTGGCATGCACGTCCAGCTATTGGGACAGTGACATTAAGGAGGCATTTGAGATTAAATTAGCGAACAACCTTGTAAACAGGGATGGAGGTTTTTGTTTAAACTCTGTTTGGATTCCGGCTCTCTGCCTTGTCAAAAAACAGAGGGATAGAGTCAATGTTACCTCACCTGCTACTTCGTAGTGTCACTATCAATATCTCTGACTTTGGGCATCTTTGGTGGCACTAGTGTTCAGTATGTATCATCTTTCCTTCAACAGTCTAAGAGCCGAGGTTTTAAATTTGCCTGTACATCGCCTGTCCGTTGCAGTTTGCCTTGAAAATGGCGGGGTGTACTCCCGCCGAAATATCGGAAATATCTTTCACTTGATGGGCGCTGTAGCCATTATACCTGAAAACCTTGCGTAGGTGGCTCAGAACGAAGTGATTTCTGGGAAATATCAGAATAAGACCACCGACGAAGAGCAGGAAAAGAAACTTGCTTTGCTGCCATCCTGTGGCTCTGTGTCGGGCACGATAAGCAGCCTGTTAAAAAGACACAAGATCAAATCAATCTTCAGCCCCGTCGGGCAGACCGTTCGCCGGGTGCCGGTCTTTCAATTTGACGCCACTTCGGCGACCTGCAGTCGATGAGGATGACACGATGATGATGATGAGGACAGCACAACACCCAGTCCCTGGGCGGAGAAAATTCTCCAACCCAAACGGGAATCGAACCCGGGCCCAGAGGACTGACAATCCGTCACGCTGTCCATTCAGCTACCGGGGGCTGAGACCAGTTAAAGACGCAGTAGGTCTCAGGACACAAGGAGTCTACCGAAATACCTTGTGAGCGTGGCCAGAAGCACATCGGACAAACAGTGCGCACTGTGGAACAACGCAGGAAAGAACATGAGAGGTATTATCACCTATGCTATCCAGAGAAATCTGCGTTAGCTGAGCATGCGTTAGAAAACGGTCACCACATAAAATTTGACGATACCTCTGTCGTGGCTCGCACTAACTGCTTCTGGGACAGTTTAATAAAGGAAGCTATTGAAATAAAAATTACCGGAAACACCCTGAATAGAGACGGTGGCTGGCAGCTCAGCGCTGCGTGGTATCCAGCGATCGCGCGGTTGAAGAGGGCACATATAACGCCGATTCAAAACATGCCCATATATGGCAATGCCATGGGCACCAGTGACGTCACAACCGGCAGCTAGCGTATATAAGGGCGCACCAACACCCCACTGGCAGTCACATCACTTGACAATGGCCAATGAGTACTTGGGCGAAAGCTCGTGTAGTCTTAAGCAATTGACGCGGTTGGAAACCCGAGAGCATTTTATTCAATGTTATCGCCGCTAGATTCTGCATTCATACACAAAGGGTTCCTGATCCGATTCCCGGCAGGATAGGAGACTTTCTCCGCTCAAGAACTATGTGTTGAGTTGCCCTTACGTTCGTGTCGTCATGATTGACATGACGCTATTTAGATGTATGATTACGCCCCGAAAGCCAATAAATTAAATCAAGGAAAGAAAATAAAACCAACAGTTTAACATTCTGTAAATACCAACGAAAATTCCGTAGGTAAAGGTCTTGGCTTAAGAGAGGGATGTTGTACTTCTGGCAGCCCACTCTCCGTCCATATGGGACGAGTTGGATGAAATAGAAAGGAAAATGAAGTTTAGACATGTGCTGAAGTACAATGTCAGTAATGTTTTATTTTATTAAGTGTCATATCCATGGTATTATGTAAATTCCATTCTTTATGTACGGTCTGTTTTACAGTTCTCCACTTGATTATAGTTACATGATCGAAAGTGAAATAGTGGATATTAAGGATAAATAACTTTTTCGGAGACGGCCATGATGCCTGTTAAAATTGTTTACATGACTGTGAATCATAGGTACGAAAATTTGATGAAGATGTGCGTATAATGTTTTTGTGCAGAAGTGAAATCTACTTGCTTGAGGAGACGTTCTTTTTTCTCATCTGTGACGTCATCAGGAAAATAACGTTTGTCTGAGAAGTGTTTCCTCGGTATCGTCTGACGTAATCTATTTTTAGAGGAGCGACACAGTCCTGACAGAGTAGATGCAGTTTTAGTCTGGCAGGTCCCTGCGCCAGTGTCGTCTCGAAAAGACAAACGGCTGACCGCTGTAGCGTCCACCACTCTGCAACACCGCGCCTGCCCCTGGGGGCGGACGTGGCTACAGGAAGATGACAAAAGACAAGCCATAAACAAAGCAGCTCTAACAAGGCGACTCGGCCACTGTGCCACCGGCCCTGTTAAAGCGAGTGTTGATCCTCTCACACCGCGCGTGGCCCTTTTGTCTTTGTAACTAGCGGTACGGCTCCGTACACTTAGTTTGTTCGGCCTTGGATCATGTACTGAGCCATCAGTAGATGAACTGTCGAAACTGAGTGAAGGAGATTTGAGTATAGTGTCCCGTCGACACCAATGTTAAAAAAAAAAACACGGAGCGCAAGACTGATTAGGCAAATACCGAGAAAAAATTCGACTGCGTCATTTATGAAGGAACTATACACTGATGGTCTCTGGATGTCGATCTTTTCAGAGATGGATGCGGGATTCGGCTGTTCAATACATGATGTCAAATGAAACACCTTGCAGCTGTGCCATTTCCGGACTGTTATTTTATTTGGCTACCAGCTTCGGCGATAACCGATCGCGGAATTGAAAGGCAGCTACAATCGCTTGGTAGTGGAAAGGCCTCAGGACCAGATGAGATACCTATAAGATTCTATAAAGATTATTTGAAAAAACTTGCTCCCCTTATAGCAGTACTTTATCGTAGATCGCTTGAGTAATGAAAGGTACCTAACGACTAGAGAAAAGCACAGGCCATTCCCGTTCTTAAGAAAGGTCGTAAGGCAGAACCGCACAATTATAGACCTATATCGTTGACGTCAGTCTGTTTTAGAATTATGGAATGTGTCTTATGTTCAAGAATTATGACGTTGTTGGAAAATGAATATCTCCTCTACAAAAATCAACATGGATTCCGCAAACAGAGATCCTGCGAAACTCAGGTCGCTCTGTTCCTCCATGAGACCCACAGCACAGTGGACAACGGCGCTCAGGTTGATGCAGTGCTCCTTGATTTCAGTAAGGCATTTGACACCGTCCCGCATTGCTGTTTAATGAAAAAATACGAGCTTACGGAGTATCTGAGCAGACCTGCGATTAGATTGAAGACTTTCTTGCAGATAGAACTCAACACGTCGCTCTTAATGCATCTAAATGCCGGCCCGGTTGGCCGAGCGGTTCTAGGCGCTACGGTCTGGAACAGCGCGACCGCTACGGTCGCAGGTTCGAATCCTGCCTCGGGCATGGATGTGTGTGCTGTCCTTAGGTTAGTTAGGTTTCAGTAGTTCTAAGTTCTAGGGGACTGATGACCCTAGAAGTTAAGTACCATCGTGCTTAGAGCCATTTTTGGAACTAAATCGATAGATGTAAAGGTAATATCCGGAGTACGACAGGGAAGTGTGATAGGATCGTTGCTGTTTACAACATAGGTACATGATCTAGTAGAAATCGTCGGATGCTCTTTAAGGTTATTCGCAGATGATGCAGTTGTCTATACCAAAGTAGCAACGACAGAAGATAGTAACGATTTGCAGAACGACCTGCAGAGAATTGATGAATGGTGCATGCTCTGGTTCAAAAATGGCTCTAATAACAATGGGACTTAACATCTGAGGTCATCAGTCCCCTAGACTTAGAACTCCTTGAACCTAACTAACCTAAGGTCATCACACACCCATGCCCGAGGCAGGATTCTAACCTGCGACCGTAGCAGCCGCGTGGTTCCGGACTGAAGCGCCTAGAACCGCTCGGCCACAGAAGCCGGCTGCATGCTCTGGCAGTTGACCCTGAACGTAAATAGACGTAACATACTGCGAATACTTAGGAAACGAAATACGCTACCGTAGAGCTCAGTGTTGATGAAAAACGCCTGGAAACAGTAACTACCGTAAAATATCTGGGAGTAACGATCCAGAGCGACCTTCAGTGCAATGACCATATAAAACAAATAGAGAGAAAACAGATGCCAGACTCAAATTAATAGGAAGAATCTGAAGGAAATGAAACTTATCCACGAATAAAGTGGCTTATAAGGCGTTTGTTCGACCGATTCTTGAGTATTATCCATCTATCTGGGACCCCTACCAGGTAGGACTGATAGAAGAGGAAGAGAGAGAGAGAGAGAGTAGATCCAACGAAGAGCGGCGCATTTCGTCAGGGGATCGTTTAGCCGGGGCGAGAGCGTTACGAAAATACTAAACGAACTCCACTGCTAGACGTTACAAGAGAGGCGTTGTGCATCACAGGGAGATTTACTATCGAAATTTCGAGAGAGCACTTCCCGAAAACAGTCGGACAACATATTAGTTCCCCCCACATACGTCTCGCGTAATGACTACGAGGAGAAAATTCGAAAATTTAGAGCCAACGCAGAGGCTTACCGATAATCATTCTTCCCGCGCGCTAATCGCGAGTGGAACAGGGTTGGAGGGTTCAGTTAGTGGTACAAAAGTACATTCCACCACACACCATTAGGTGGCTTGTGGAGTACAATGTAGATGTAGATTTACTACGTCATCTTCAGGCCCGCTGACCGAGCTGTAGGAAGATTTCAATCTCGCTTCCGGTCAAAATGGGGACCAGCAGTCAAATACTGGTATCCGTAGACCTCTGCTTGATATAGCGATCACTTCAATCATCACCTGCCGACTCGGTGACAGTGATGGTTGAAGTGACGGCTGTATTAAGCAGAGGTCTACAGCTACCAGTATTTGAGTGTTGGCCCCTATTTTGATGAGAACCGAAGTAGGAATCTTCCTACAAGTCGGTCAGGGGGCCTGAAGATGGTGTAGTAAATTGCCGAAACTGATAGCCAAATAAAATAACAGTTCGGAAATTAGACGGTTGGATGGTGTTCGATTTGACATCCTGGACAATGATGAGTCAAAACATTATGACCACCTGTTAACAGCTTGTTTGTCCGTCTTTGGAACAAAATACATACTGATTTTCCGCAACAAGGATCGGACTATTTGCTGACAGGTTTGTGGAGATATGTGGCACTAGATGTCTATGAACAGGTCATATAAATTCGCGTAAACAACGGGTCGCTAATTTGCGTACGCGGTGATGGCGTCCGTTAACGACCCAGATAAGTTCCATAGGATTTTCATCAGGCGAATTTGGTCGCCGAGACTTCACCGTGACTTCACTATGACTTCACTACAATGCTCCTCAAACAAAACAACAACAGCACAGTTCTGGCTCCGAGGTACTGACAATTATACTGCTGAAAGATGTCATCGACGTCGGGGAAGACTTCAAGCATGAAGGGACACAGGTATTTCGCAGTCATCAGTGTCTTCGATTACTACCACAGGTCCAATGCAAGCTCAGGAGAATGTCTCCCATTGCATAATATTTCTCCCACCATCCTGCGTCCGTGGCGCACTCCACTTTTCAAGCCGCCGTTCACCTCGATGATGGCCGGCCGAGGTGGACGAGCGGTTCTAGGCGCTACAGTCTCGAACCGCGTAACCGCTACGGTCGCAGGTTCGAATCCTGCCTCGGACATGGGTGTGTGTGATGTCCTTAGGTAGGTACGTTTAAGTAGTTCTAAGTTCTAGGGCACTGATGACCTCAGAAGTCCCATAGTGCTCAGAGCCGTTTGAACCATTTTCACCTCGATGATGGCTTGCGTTTGTGGAGACGACAATCGACATAGTGTAGTAAAAATGTGACTCACTTGAAGAGCCGACACGTTTCCATTGATCGATGGTAGAATTCCGATGGTCCTGTGCCCACTGAAATTGTAATTGACGATGTCGTAGGGTCAACATGTCGACACACAGGTGTGGTCTGCTGCGGAGCTCCATGTCCAACAATGTACAAGATGAACAATGTGCTCCGAAACACTTGTGCGTGCACCAGCATAGTGCTCTTTCAGCAGAGATGTCACAGATCACCATCTATCATATTTTACAGAGCAGACAAGCCTCGGAACCCTATATTCTGTGAAGAGTCGTGGACGTCCATTCATTTATCACATTGTAGTAGTTTCACTGTCCTTCTATATCTTTCCGTAGATGCTCACGACAGAAGCACGTTAACATTTGGCCAGCTTCGCCGTTCCGAGATACTTGTTCACAGGTTCTGGGTAGTAATAATCTTCGCCAAAGTTGCTTATCTCAATGGATTTCCCCATTTGCAGTCCATATCTCCACTGGGGTGAACTCTGCCGGCGTCTGCTCCTCTCCACAACGTTGCGGTGGGCAGTAGTCATTATGTTTTGGCTGATCAGTGTCATGCTGTTCCCTTTAATGTAATGGAACCTCGAAAACCGTAAATTATTATTAGTTAACTACAGTAGTGTGCACACCAAGGTCCAAGTATTAGCCTTTCATGTTAAGCTAGTAATGCATGTAAGATACTAGAAACAGAAAGGTGGCCGAAAGCAGAAGTGAGTAAAGGTGGAATCTTCAATACCTGCAGGAATTTAGATTTTCACCACAGCCCACAGTGTCAACTGAACACGTCTTGTGGCTTTGTGTGCTTGTAACGCGATAAGGAATCTGTGTAAGCGGAGCGGAGACGAATGGGGAACGATTATAGTGACGATTCGGGCCGCTAATTGGGTAATGCAATGACATAAGCTAATTTGAGAAAGTGTAGTTTATGATGGTCCCGCACCTGAGAACTAGTATCTCGGAAACGGCGAAGCTGGTTATCTGCTCATATGTTACTGTCGTGAGCATCATTGAAAAGTGGTTGAACGATGATGAAACCACAAGTAGATGACAACGTGTTGGACGTCCGCCCTTCATCACAGAACGTAGAAGTCCGAGGTTTTCACGCGCTCCAAAGCAGGATAGGCGGCGATCTGTAGCAGATCTGACGAACGGCGATCTGTAGCAGATCTGACGACACAGTGTTGTGGCATGCACAAGTGCATCGAAGCGCACTGTTCAGAGGTACGTTGTCGTACATGGTGCTCTGCAGCAGATAGCCCCTAGGTCTTTCCATGCAAATCCGAAGATATAGTGAAATAGTATTACAGTGGTTACGGGACAACGAAGACAGAACTGTGAACTAACGAATACGTGTTGCCTGTACGGATGAATAACGTTTCTTGTCACACCAGATCTACTGTCGTGTCAGGATACGCCGTCATCCAATCGAACGGGTGATAAAAACAGACGCTGGCCAGTAGGGGCAGTATTATGGTATGGGGAAAATTCACCTGGCCTTCCATGGGATCTGTGGTGGTAATCGAAGGCGCCATGACCACTGTGAACGACGCGAACACTATGACGATCTACCTGCGTCCCATCGTGCTTCATATATTACCCGACGGCAATGGCATCTTCCATTAGGATAACTGTTCTTGACACAAGGCCAGAGTCGTGCTGCAGTGGGTTTGCAGGCATGATAATGTACTCGTACTGATGTCTTGCCCTCTAAATTCGGCGGCTCTGAGGCCAGTGAACATATCCGGAACGCTATGGTGACACAGGTCCAAGCTCACACACCACTGACCAGTAATTTCATGCAAGTGAATGACCTGTGAGTAAACAACCGGTTCCACACAGCGCCAGTTGACATCTCGTCCTACACACCTTCGGAAAACATCTAAGGACCTGTCTAAAGCCCGCATCTCGTGGTCGTGCGGTAGCGTTCTCGCTTCCCACACCCGGGTTCCCGGATTCGATTCCCGGCGGGGTCAGGGATTTTCTCTGCCTCGTGATGGCTGGGTGTTGTGTGCTGTCCTTAGGTTAGTTAGGTTTAAGTAGTTCTAAGTTCTAGGGAACTGATGACCATAGATGTTAAGTCCCATAGTGCTCAGAGCCATTTTGAACCTGTCTAAATGATCCCATGCAGAATGGCTATGCTATTGCGTTGAAAAGGCCAGCCAAACCCGATACGAAGCCTCACAAAGTTTTACGTCATCATTGTGTGTCCCAAGAATAGACTGGACTGAATTGGCAATGGCATACTTACTACCTTAAGCAATATTTAATCATTTCTAATGAGGTTATCACAGGAAATGTATGCGTAATTATATGGCTGAAGCTCAGCATCAAAGATCGATGAAACAGGTTAACGGGATGTGATTCTTCTGTTTCTGCCGGTGTATTGTTGATTGAACAGTACACTGGTAAACTGCTGGTTCAATGTCCAAAGACAACAATATTTCGGCTATCAGACATTTCGCTACTGTCAGTATTTGGAAGTGTGCCAAGATGCTGGTACGTTCGTATGCAATTGCGTGATTCTCATACAAACAGTGCTCTGCAACCGCTGACTTGTCGGGATACATCAGTCGAATATGCCTCTGGTGTTCTCAGCAACGATCTTCGACGGTGGGTACTGTCTGTCCAATATACGTCCTCCCACATTGAAATCATCTTTGATACCTGCCAATAATGCTGCTATTTTATTGGGCGGGCAAAAGACAGTTTTTACCCGGAGCTGACCAGATTCCATGTCAATGTGGGATGACATTTATTGAACAGACGGTGCGCTCCGTTAAAGATCGTTGCCGAGAACTCCAGAGGCACACTCGATTGATATCGAGAATCTCACGATGGAGTATAAATGTACATGAGACAGTATACTTTACTCAACAGAGCTTTGATCAGAACCCCCAGGAACTATTTAGACTACATTTACAACTCGCCAATCATTATAATTCCTGGACCTGGAATTGGATTGGTGTATTTATCTGGATAACAGCCGATTCCGCTATCATAGGCGTTGATGCTGGCATCTCCAGGACCGCCACATGTTATCACGGGCGTGGACCGCAGTGGGAGTGGCTGGTGAGGGCAGGGAATATTAGCCGGAGCTCAGTTCGTCAGTGCGTTGACAATGGCGGCATGTCTGATCGCCGAAATATTGTGCCCGTTGGACACTATGAACCAGCAGTACACCCATAGACTGTTCGCTGCCAACCGGATATCTTCATAGACCACCTATTTGTGGAGATGTAGTTATAGAAGCACTGGAGAAAACTTTGAGTACATCGAGCAGAAATTTCCCAATCATTCAATAGCAATAATAAGAGATTTCAACTGTAAACAGGAACTTTTACATGAGTGAAGCAGATGCCACCGAATTTTATGTGTAATTCTTCTAAAAATTACTTAGAATAGTTAAAGAACTGACTTGGGAGGATAACATCTTTGATTCCAAGTAATTAACGGATTCCAAATTATTTAACTAGTCAACGTTGAGGAGAGAATCGGTGGCCACGATGCTGTGTACCATCAGTGACTGCAGATATTAAAAGGAATTTTACGAAATGAATGAAAATACACAGAGCACTGGTGTAATATTCTACAATATTTATCATACTTGAGAGATTGCAGGGGACTCTCACTTCTGGTATGGTGTCATGCTGCTTAATGTGCTTAATCTGCTTTATTACTTGGTTGCTATACTGGATACGATCTGACTTCATTCATATGATGAAATGGTTGGCCGTAGTTAATGCTCATGCTTGTGCGCTCTATTGAAGGAATAGCGGTAAGCTTTACCTGCATCCAAAGGAAGAGGGTGCCGAGCTAACTGACTGCAGTAAAACTTTACAGCGACTGAGGGCCGAGGAAAGCGGTTTTTTCTGCGGAACCTGGGTGAAAACGTTTGCCGACGGCCAAGTCCGCCGGCCTCATTGTGCAGACGCATTGGGTGGCGCTGGTCGGTCGTCGGCAGCGTCCAGGTGGGCTGACTAGCGCCGAGGAGTCGGTGGAGGTATGAGCAGAACAATGGTGACCGGCAGTAAAGCAGAGGATGGGCCCTTGTTAGGTAGGTAGCCGATGAGACGGCTGTGAGTTTCTGCCAATTTCCTTGTGACAGGTCAGTAGTGCCTAGGCGTCCAGACTCTGCTACAAAACATATTTGTGAAGGTTCAAATGGTTCAAATGGCTCTGAGCACTATGGGACTCAACTGCTGAGGTCATTAGTCCCCTAGAACTTAGAACTAGTTAAACCTAACTAACCTAAGGACATCACAAACATCCATGCCCGAGGCAGGATTCGAACCTGCGACCGTAGCGGTCTTGCGGTTCCAGACTGCAGCGCCTTTAACCGCACGGCCACTTTGGCCGGCTTATTTGTGAAGGCACGAGGCTTTTAGCGAGTTTATGGCTGTTATTTGGGAAGTTCGAAATGGACGCAACAGGGGAGATAATGATCTTTTTTATGGAGGGCTGTGGTTCCATCCAGGTCACGCTTTTAGCAAAGATATGGCGTAACCATGTGGGAAACACGCCACAAAACTGAATCTTTTTTTCTTTTCTCTCAATTAATTTTTGAAGTAGCTCTTTGGTCAAATCTGTGTAAGCAGAGCAGGGGGCAGTCTCCCAGCTTCGAATGCTGAGCTCCAGCTCGTGACTGGCTTGTGCTAAATTCGGTGTAGTCTAAGCATGTAAATGTGCTATGCTACTGAGCTGGCGAGAAAAGCTGAGAGAAAGAGAGGAACACACTCTTGTGCTGGCACTTTGCTAGTAAAGAACGGCAGGTCTCTACCAAGATGGTGAGATGTGTGATCTGAGGTTTCCCCGGCGTACAGAAATCTTGAAAGTTTCTCGGGTATTCAGCCGGGTAGCGTCGTCCAAAAGGCGCGATATTTCGGCAAGCCGACTTCTTCAGGCGTGCTTGGTGTCTGATTGATCTCTGGTGGATGCCGACTTTATATAATCTCCACCCTTCTCCCGCACCCTCCGTCTGGGCGCTTCCGAGCGGTCCGCGGTCGGTGGTGGGCGAAGGGCGGCGCCCCGCGACTGATCATGAGCTGCAGTCATTCCGCGGCTACGGCCGCTTGCGGAACTCTGCCGTCGTGGTGACAATGCTTCTTCTTCTGCTCCTGTCAGGACACCTGAAGCAGAAGAAGAAGCATTGTCACCACGACGTCAGAGTTCCGCAAGCGGCCGTAGCCGCGGAATGACTGCAGCTCATGATCAATCGCGGGGTGCCGCCCTTCCCCCACCAACCAGCGCCGCCCTTTCACGGAGGCTGCGGGAGAAGGGTGGAGATTATATAAAGTCGGCATCCACCAGAGATCAATCAGACACCAAGCACGCCTGAAGATGGCAAGAAGTCGGCTTGCCGAAAATCGCGCCTTTTGGACGACGCTACCCGGCTGAATACCCGAGAAACTTTCAAGATGGTGAGACCTGTGTGCTTTGTTAGTGTGCCACTTAGAGCCTGTGCCAGTCACCATCTGAACCGTCAGAGGTACTGCTTCTGGCATCACGTACACGAGTGATAAATGGTTGTACTTACTTGTTTTGAGTCGGCCTTCTAAGTGTTTGACATATTTCGTCATGCGTAGTCGTGGCACGGAGTCAGATTGGATTGGCAGACCAGCAAACGGGTCCACCTGCACACTGGAATCCACCCGGGGTTTCAGAGGCTCATAGGGAAGTACCTGCGTTCCGAATAAGCCGAACGCAAGACCACGTATCTGCATATTTTCCGCGTACACGCCGTTGGTAACAGATTGTCGCTGTCCGTGACTCCAGTCGGCGACTGCATCGTGGTGTGCGGCCCTGATCTGCGAAGGGTAAAGAGTTATCTGCAACAGCGTAGGGCTCCAATATATGCTCGTCAGCAGCCTGTTCTTTGGAACGATATTTTTCTTTATGGAATAGTAGTCTATAGATCTTCTATAGCAGCGTAGTTGTTCGGCCAGACCACGGATTCACATTTATGAAGTCAGTTAAAGTGATTAGTTATAATTAAATTGATGTTTTGATCCTCAGCTGATCACTTTGTTCACCATAGACCGCCTATTATTGAATGCGTTTGTCAAATAAAAATGTTTGTGTGTCGTTTGGCCTGCCGGTGTGCCCGTGCGGTTCTAGGCGAATCAGTCTGGAACCGCGCGACCGCTACGGTCGCAGGTTCGAATCCTGCCTCGGGCATGGATGTGTGTGATGTCCTTAGGTTAGTTAGGTTTGAGTAGTTCTAAGTTCTAGGGGACTGATGACCATAGATGTTAAGTCCCATAGTGCTCAGAGCCATTTGAACCCTTTTTTTGTGTGTGTCGGTTCTTTAACTTTTTTTGTTTGTCATGTGATGTTAAGAATGAATAAATCTATTGTTATTTAGACCAGTGTTCTGATTAACATTACCTTTGCCATTTTATTAAAGTATTGATTGCAATTGAAAGGCCGGAATCTTGCACACTATGTGATCAAAAGTATTCGGACACCCCCAAAACATACGTTTTTCATATTAGTTGCATTGTGCTGCCACTTACTGGCAGGTACTCTATATCAGCGACCTCAGACGTCATTAGACGTCGTGAGAGAGCAGAATGGGCGCTCCGCGGAACTGATGGACTGAGAACGTGGTCAGGTGATTGGGTGCCACTTCTGTCACACGTCTGTACGCTAGATTTACACACTACTAAACATCCCTAGGTCCACTGTTTCCGATGTGATAGTAAACGTGAAGGGGTACGCAGAGCACAAAAGCGTAAAGGCCGACCTCGTCTGTTGACTGCCAGAGATCGCTGACAGTTGAATAGGGTCGTAATGAGTAACAGTGGAAAAATGTTGTGTGGAGTGACGAATCATGGTACACATTGTGGCGATCCGATGGCAGGATGTGGGTATGGCGAATTAGCGGTGAACGTCATCTGCCAGCGTGTGTGGTGCTAACAGTAAAATTCGGTGGCGCTGGTGTTATGGAGTGGTCGTGGTTTTCAAGGAGGTGGCTTGCACCCATTGTTGTCTTGCGTGGCACTATCACAGCACAGGCCTACATTGATGTTTTAAGCACCTTCTTACTTCCCTCTGTTGAAGAACAATTCGGGAATGGAGATTGCATCTATCAACAGGATCGAGCACCTGTTCATAATGCACGGCCTGTGGCGGAGTGGTTACACGACAGTAACATCCCTGTAATGGACTGGCTTGCACAGAGTCCTGACCTGAATCATATAGAACACCTTTGGGATGTTTTGGAACGCCGACTTCGTGCCAGGCCTCACCGATCGACATCGATACCTCTCCTCAGTGCAGCACTAACTGAAAAATGGGCCGCCATTCCCCAAGAAACCTTCCAGCACCTGACTGAATGTATGCCTGCGAGAGTGGAAGCTGTCATCAAGCCTAAGGACGGGCCGACGCCACATTGAATTCCAGGATTACCGATCGAGGAGGTCACGACCACAAGTTATTTTCAGCCAGGTGTCCGGATACTTTTGATCACGTAGTGTTGCACATTGGTTGTAGAATATGAGTCATGTGTTAACAATACGTTACCGTTGCAAGTAAACGTGATGAATACCGAGAGCGGGAGAGATACCACATAGACGTCTCACAGAAATGAAAACAACAAACAAAAAGTTATGAACTATGTTACAACTAAGGAATTCTAGAGTCAAGTCTTCGAAAACGGAACGCAACTTCAAAAACTGTAAAAACATATTGTGCGCGCGGGCTCTTCTTCCCGTGGTGGCACATTTAAGTGTGAATGTATAGTACGAGAGGACTTACTGTCCTCCCCTTGTTTCCACTCACAATAACTAGACAGAACAAGTTGTCTGGTATAATTGTTTATTACATTAAACGTTACAAATTGCACAGGCAGCGCGCCAACTGCGGCTCCTGGCTTAGCTGGAAGACATACACGCCCGTCCGCTACGGGGTCTCGCAGCTACCTGCTCGGCCGTTACAACGGCTAATCCTACCTGTGCGCACAAAGGACCTGGGAGGTCCACTTCCGCACATAGGTTGCAAATTCTTCCGACAGGGAGCAGACTATACTGGACAGTCTGACCTGCCCAGTTTGAAGCTGCCACTAGATGGCAGTTGGAGTGAGTAGCAGAGTCCAAACATACTCCCACTCTAAAATGAGTTTTCTCATTTTACAAATACCAAAATTTTAACAAACAACAAAACCAAAACAAGTAAACAATAAAAATATAACTATACACAATATCAATGCACATGAAACATGAATACACTAACATCTGGGATGCCCACATCACCAAACACCACTGTCATGCTGTATGTGAAACACGATGGGTACTAACATGCAGGACACAAAACAGTAGAATATTAATATTGTAAGTAGGCTGTTTAGGTTTTTTTATTGATAACGCCACCTCAGTATGAAAATCACCGGCTGTGCCGTGTGCAGTCTGTGGCTGCTTTGCATTGTTGTAATACTCAACCATTGTAGTGTTAGGCAGCTGGCTGTGAACAGCGCGTAGCGTTGGGCAGTTGGAGGTGAGCCGCCAGCAGTGGTGGATGTGGGGAGAGAGATGGCGGAGTTTTGTAATTTGTCATGATATCAAGGTAAATACATTGTTTGTTCTCTATTAATATCTTTCATTTGCTAACTATCCCTATCAGTAGTTAGTGCCTTCCATAGTTTGAATCTTTTATTTAGCTGGCAGTAGTGGCGCTCGCTGTATTGCAGTAGCTTGAGAGCGAAGATTTTTGTGAGGTAAGTGATTTGTGAGACGTATAGTTTAATGTTAGTCAGGGCCATTCTCTTGTAGAGAATTTTGAAAGTCTGATTGCGTTGCGCTAACAAAACATTGTGTGTTGAAAGTCAGATTGCGTTGCGCTAAAAAAAAAAAAAAATATTGTGTGTCAGGTTAAGCACAGTCGTGTAAAACTATAAAAAGGGGACGTTTCATATGTCGACCCTTAGCCTAGGATACCTCACTGGAATCTTCTGATTTTTTCTTGTAGTTTGTGTAATTAGTGTAGATTTTGTTTATTGCTAGCGCGTAATTGTAGAGAGAATCTCCTTTGTAGTTGTAGTTTTTCATTGTTGTACAGTAAAACAGTTGTGGCATGCATGTAGATTTGCACCAAGTATTTCGCAGCTGCAATTAACTAGATATTATTTTCTGTGTTATGTTAATGTGTTCTCTTATTTTTGCTCTTCAAATTGTGTTTTTCTGTGTTGTCGTGTGAAATACTGTGACAATAATGGCGTGTGAAAAACGTAATACTATGATCCAAAGTAAACTGCGAAATGACAGCGAAGACGAAAGCAGTATGTTAGCGCCGCAGAGTAATGAATTAACTAATGTTAAAAGTAGTAATTTGGTAATTGCGCATAGGGAAATGGAGCGGGTTGCAAACAATGGTGTAGACAGCGAAACAATCAGAGAACAGGGAAGCATTATCGATCGATCGGTCGGCAATAGCGCGGCTCAGGAATCCGAAATGACACGAGACGATCTCACAAATACTGTAGATTCAGGTTTTGGATCCTCACCGTTTTCTCAAATAAGTCAAGACACATTTTCTGCTTGTCAAAATGTGAATGTTTCCGGTGCAAATTCACTGCCGAAAAGCACTGAGGAACATGTTTCAGACACCAATGCATTGTTATTACAATTAATACAACAAATCGGACAAACACAGCAAAAGCTTCAAAAGTTAGACACAGTGGAACAAAATCAGAGACAAACACAGCAACAGCTAGACACAATGGAACAACACCAGAGACAAACACAGCAACAGTTAGACGCAATGGAACAAAACCTTCAAAAGTTAGACTCATTGGAGCAAACTCTTGAACAAACACGTGAGGATTTAACTACTGAGTTACATCACATTGAATCGAAATGTCAAAAAGTCTGTAATGACGTAAAAACACAAATTTGTGAGCATTTCCAACCTATTTTTTCGCGTCATGAAAATGCACTACAGAATCACGAAGCAGCCATAAAAGAACTGCAAACTACTGTTCATGAAAATCATGAGACCTTGCAAGCTAAATTTGACTCAGTTGCATCTAGCGATTCGGTTACGCAACTTGCAAAAACTCAGGAAAACCTGAAGGACACAGTAGATTCGATTTCAACACAAATGGACACTCTGAAACTTGGTTCAGAAAAACACACTGAGGAAATGTGTTCACTATCGGAGAAAGTAGCCGAACTTTCGGATCAGGTCACTAACTTATCTACAAAGGTAGATGATGATCTGAATGACACAAGACCTGTAGCCTTCACTGACACAGAAGAGTATGAACAAATTAGAAAATTCAAACAAAATCAAAATCAAATCAATACACAGTACAAAAGAGAAATCCGCGAAGTACAAGATCAGCTGACACAGGTAATACAAGAATTACGTATTTCAGAGGACACTCGCGCCCCAACACGGGAAGAGGGACTTAAAAATACGGAACAGCCACAAAATAATAACACAGGGCATTTCGGAAGTTATGAAAGAAACTGGCAATGCGCACCGAATTTTGAGATGGAACGGCCGACACGACCTAACAATGAGCGATATGCGACTCGCCGACATGATGACTTTGACTATAAGCTGTTCATTACTACACGTAAATTCAAAACGTTTAAGAATTTTGCCAACGACATTCATCCACAAGCGTGGCTCGATCAATTCTCTCATTGTTTTCCCCCCAACTGGTCATTAGAACACAGATTAGAATTTATGTGTGGCTATTTAGAGAATGAACCAGCTGTAAGAATGCGTTCGGTCATTCACGATTGTCATAGTGAAGGAGAATTTTACCATGCCTTCCTCTCAGCATATTGGTCTCAAACCACACAAGACCGAGTAAAACATGGCATCATAATGATGAAACATTTCGAACAATCTGAATTCTCCAGTATTGTGAAATATTTTGAAGACATGTTGCACAAGAATCAGTACCTGTCAAACCCATACAGCCCCTCAGAACTCATCCGCATTTGCTTAATCAAACTGCCTGAACATTTGCGACACATTATTTTGGCAGGACGTTGCAAAGACGACATTGAAGCATTTCAAGGACTCTTACAAGAACTGGAAATTGACACTGACAATCGCGGAACGCACGAGCACAACAATTACAGATCACATCCGTCGCAATTCCGCGATGAAAGAAATAATAACTGGACGCGACAAGGCTATTCTCACAACACAAATCGTGACCGAAACAGACACCACCTGTATAACAACCGTTGGCAGAGTAGTAATAATTACAGGGAAAGATCACCTCTCCGCGGTAATGACTATCACAGAGACAATCAGAGAAACAGACAATATGGGAACCAAAACAATTATTATTACGAGGGACAGAATAACTTTAGACGCAACGGTCCAGCGCGCAGTTACGATTCAGGGAGAAATTCTCCACCACTTAACCGACAAGAAAGAAACCACAGAAACTACCGACATGACGACAGACGATGTGATCGTAACGACAGACCTGAATTGCATCAGAACTGGCGGGATTTAAGCAGGGCAGGGCCGTCTCGTCACGGTGAATTTGTAGAAGTTAGGTCTCCAAACCCCAATAACGACGCGCGCCAACAAAGAGACAATAGGCAGTGACTCATACAGCTGGCAGCCACGAAACGCACGTGTGACACTAACGACGCAGCTGCCGTAGCAAGTAATTGCGTAAAAATGGAAGACATTAGGGACATCTTACTCCAAGAACACGACGTAAAACATAACAACATTGCATATCCTGTGATTCACATTACAGTAAATGACGTAAAATTTACGGCAGTACTTGACTCTGGCAGTCCCATTTCAGTAATTAGTGAAACAGCTTTTAGAAAATGCAACATATCGAACGATTGCCCCACACTTCCGTTACGTAAGATTAAATTACAAGGTGCAATCTTTGGAAAAAGTGTAGATGTACGCCAACAAACCTACTTAGAATTCTTTTGTCAAAACCACAGCTTCTCTATGAACTTTCTTATTGTTCCATTATTGTCGACGGAAATTATACTGGGAGTAGACTTTTTGAATAAATACAAAGCAATCTTAAGCTTTCACGATGCTGAAATAAGTTTAGAAAAAGAAGGTAAGTCAGTAGCTTTGAATTTTGAAGATTGGCTCTCAAACCATGACGAAGAAATTAATCGGCTTTACCTCCTGTTAGACAACAGTTCGGAATTTTCGACGGAACTTGACACTAACAATCACTCTGCAAGTACTGACAGGGGTGATATCGACGGCGCATTTGATACTTATGAGTTAATTCAGAATAAAATTCAAACAATTGAGAATTGTAATGACAATGATAGGCAAGACCTTTTTGAGATTTTACAAGCACATTCCACAGTTTTTACTCATAAAACAGGAACAATCAAGGGATTTCAATACCAATTTCGTGTTCGTGAGCATACTAAATTTTGTGTTAGACCATACGTAATTCCGGCGCATTATAGGGACCGTGTTAGAACAGAAATACAATCTATGCTTGACGAGGGCATTATTGAGCCTGCAGTAAGCTCATACAACAATCCATTACATGTTGTTGAGAAGAAAAATGGATCAATCAGGCTTGTCTTAGATTCGAGACAAATTAATACTATCATTATTCCTGAAACAGACAGGCCGCAAACGTTGGAAGAACTTCTTCAAAATTTCAATGGTGTAAACGTGTTGTCTTCCATTGATCTCAGATCCAGCTTTTATCAGATCGAACTTCATCCAGAATGTAGAAAATACACAGCTTTCCTTTGTTTCGGCGTTTGTTATCAGTTTCGGAAACTTCCTTTTGGTTTGAACATTTCTTCAGCAGCATTCATTCGCGGGCTAAATTCCATATTACCTGAGTTCTTAAAACGTCACATCACCTTATATGTGGACGATATTCTAATAGCAGAAGCTTCATGGGAACAACATAATCGCATCCTCAACAGTTTGTTACGTATTTTTGCAGAATCTGGAATTACAGTTAACTTGGAAAAGTCTGAATTCGGTAGGTCAAAGGTGAGGTTTTTGGGACATATTATTTCTTCTGAAGGCATTCAGCCGGATCCTGAAAAATTAGAAGCAATCAGAGCCATTCCAGTTCCATCCACAAAAAGACAAGTCCGCAGTTTTCTAGGTCTCGTAAATTTTTACCGTCGTTTTCTGAATATGCAAATCCTTGTTACACCAAAACTTTGTTCTCTCACTGGAAAAAATACTATTTGGAACTGGGACGAAGAAGCACAGTTGGAATTCAATTCTTTGAAAGAATCGCTACTTAATGCGCCAATTCTAGCTCATCCAGATCTGTCACAAGATTTCTGCCTTAGCACGGATTCTTCTAAAGTCGGTCTTGGTGCCCATTTATTTCAAGAAGCCACAGAAAATGACACTACTGTTCAGAAAACCATTGCTTTTGCTAGCCGAGTGCTAACAAAATCTGAAAAAAATTATTCCGTTACTGAATTAGAAGCTTTAGCTATCGTTTGGGCATTTAACAAATTCCGTTTCTTTCTTTCTGGTAAGCACGTAAAAGTATACAGTGATCATCGTGCATTAGAATTTCTTATGTCTTCAAAATTAAATCATGACAGGTTAAAACGTTGGGCATTGTTTCTGCAAGAATTCCGCTTCACAATAGTCTACATTCCCGGCAAGGAGAACATTGTTGCGGACGCACTGTCACGCGCACCGGCTGGGCTTGAGAAAAGTAACACAGAAGGCAACCTCGAGAAAAATTTCAGTATTCTTTACATTCAGAAAGTCGCCTTTGAAAACTTCATCACCACATCTTTAAAGGACATTGCTCATGAACAAGATAAAGATCCGATTTGGAAAGACATCAAAAGCAAATGGCATGAAAAGACACACACACAGATTCGGCATTATTATCTGGTTAGAAACAACATACTGTTCAAACGCTGCACTGTTGATGACAAGCTATGGGTACTTTGCATTCCTGACGATTTTGTTAATAAGCTCATTTGGTACATTCATTTCAGCTACGCACATTTTGGTCCACGAAAATGTTATCATATTCTTCGAACGACTTGTTATTTTAACAATATGGAAAAGAGAATTCGAAGAGTCTTGTCTATTTGTAAACTTTGTCAAAAGGCGAAACCATCTACTGTCTCACATCGTGCTCCGTTGTTTCCTATTATTCCTTCTAAATTAAAAGAATTTGCTGCAGTTGATCTATTGGGACCCCTTGTCAGAACATCGAATGGATTTTCGTACGTTCTAGTCGCTGTTGAACTTACTTCCAAATTTGTTTCTTTCACTCCGTTACGTAAAGCCACTGGACGATCTGTATCCAACGCCTTTGTTAAAAATTTCTTACGTGAAGTTGGCCACGTTGCTAAAGTCATTTCAGATAACGGACCGCAATTCAGATCTGCTGTTTGGTCTCGCATGCTTCGCAACCATAAAATCAAACCTGTTTTTATTTCATTGTATTCACCACATTGTAACCCATCCGAACGGATTATGAAAGAAATCAATAAGCTTTGCAGACTTTATTGTCACAGAAAGCATCAGCATTGGGACAGATATTTACACTTATTTCAAAACGTGCTGAATGAAATGCCTCACGACTCCACTGCTTTACCACCTACTCTTGTACTGAAGAAGGAAAAACCACCGAACAGAATCAGAGAGCTTGTACCTTTCCCGAATACACGTAAACTTCGACACAAAGACATAATTGATTTGGCTCTTAAAAATATAAAATCTGCAGCAGACAAAAGGAGAAAACTACACGGAAAAGCAAATGCAAAGAAATTGTATATGGGTCAGAAAGTTCTCATTAAAGCTCATTCATTGTCACATAAGAAGAAACACTTGAGTCACAAATTCTTTCTAGTTTACAATGGACCTTACAGAATCCGACGTATACCACATGATAATTGCGTTGAAGTTGAAACTCTGCGTACTAGGAAGAGTAAAGGTTTACACCACATTTCATACGTAAAACCGTTTATTGAAAGATAATCTGCTTTTTTTTTAATGCAACATTTTGGTTTACTTGAAAATACATTCTGGGTTTAAAGTACTTTCTGTGAGATACCAGATGACACAGTGGTTAGTTTATGTGACAGCTACACGATTTTATCACGACGCTACTAATGTGTGACACAATTCATCTTGTTGCTTTTGCGGTGTATCTGTTTTATATCTGCACAGTTTTCTGAATTCTTCAGGAAAGAAAAACATGTTTTAGTAGTAACTTTTGTGGTATGGCAACAATGAGACAGCCTTTTTCGTGGCACAACAATACGTTACAGTACAGTACTTTCTTCATCACAACAATAAGCGTAATAACTAAGATATCTATACGCAAAGCATTTAACTTTTGTTTAGCATGAGGTAAGTACATTGACTTCTGCAGAACTTAGCTTTCGGAGGACGATAACTACGACACTTCCACAGAGATTATGTTGTGACAAGACGCACAGTTTAGCGCTACAGTACACGCATTTGAGTGATTAATCTTATACTTAAAACACTTACTTTTAAAGATTTTTTAATTACAAAGAAGGTTTTCCGTGATACATTTCATTCCATTGCTGTAATCTGTAACACCTGAGGGTATAATTACATTAATCCTCAGGGGGGTACACGCTTACTTTGTGTACCATGTGTGTGGCAACCACAAGGAACCCTAGCTAATATGGTATTTGCTTATACAACTTTACACATCGGTACCATATTTCTCCAACACAGTATTACACAGCTATCAGATCATTTAACTGAGAGAGACAAACATTTTTTTTACTACGTCAGTGACAGATGTTTACGTAATTACACAGTTGAATAACTTCATACGTATGAAATTGTATTTTGTCTGTACTTTGTAAACTGTTCATATTTTTTCGGAACCATTGTGATACAATGTGAGCTTTGAATGATGTGTTTGGTATGGAATCATGATTTTAAAGTACGTTTGAGGCAGATGACACTTTTGAAATGAGCAGAGAATTTTTTTTAGGTTTTGAAACTATTGGAGGAAGCTACGACGATTTTGAGATTTGACTGAGGTGTTATGATGTTATTTTTTACGACGACGATGTGTATTATGTTGTTGAGGTATGTTTATGATTAGTAAGCTAATGTTATATGAAGAATTTGATTATGCTATGTATCTAATGATGAAGTATTGAAGAAGCGTCGACGAATTTGTATATGTGTAATAAGGTAAGGAGTAATGAGTAGCGGTTAGGAACTCTGCCTTGTGAAGACGTATGTTGGAAACCGAGAATCGTACTTTTAGAATTATGAAATGTGTGTAAATGCGTGAATGTATCACAATGCCGACGAAAATTTTTTGGACACTGTTATATTCATGGGATTTTGTTTTTACAGGTTTGCAACGCTAATTCTTGACCTGTGAAATATTTTTATTTAAGACTGCCATTGTAGCGGAAACTGCTGTCGTAAATATTTCCGTACGAAAGTTAAGTGACCACCTGCACGTAATACGTCGTGGGCACACAGCTGTGTCAGACACCTGGGCGACAGCCGCCCCAACAAAAAAAAAACCATTAGCCTTCCAGCGGCACAGGTAGAAAAACAAAAAGGGAGGCCATTAACCTCGCTTCTGACATTCTTTTGTAGAAAGCATCGCAAAAACGACACCGTCGAACTTGAAAACATATGATTACACTGGATGCCTAATGAAATGACGAGAAATATTTTTATGTCTATACACCTGATTATGACTACTGTCTCTCTAGTTGAGAGATTTTTCCACTAACTTATGAAATGTCACATGACTATTGAATGATATTTTTATGCTTTGCCTTTCATAGTTGCTTATTTCATTTGATATCTAGTTTCCAGCTGTATTGCAGCATAGGTTTTATAAAAAAAAAAAAAAAAAAATTCATTTGCTAATGTGGACACTTTCTGTCAACAGATCTATTAAATAATTATTTTATGACCCACATTCTTCGAAAAAGGAGCTCTTGGAATGGAAAGACCAATAAGAAGGGACTAATAACAGGAACTGCATACATAATTTTCTTTTCAACTACTTGTTAATTTTTTTCGTAGAGTAAGTTTTTGTGATGCATCACTCTAGTGTTAAGATGTGACGTAAGTTTTAAACATGGCCATTTTTACTGTGATATTTTTTCTGCTTGAGCTATGTCATGTTTAGGTATAAGTTGCTGCTGTTTGCCAGGCATAGTGTTATTGAATTTGACTTTGTATTATTCTGTTAAGCCAGTTTTACTAATGATTTCTTGTTATTATTTGTTGCACATTGCCTTAGATTAGTTGTAATATTACAATTGCTTTGCTAATTTCTTAATGCTTCTTGCTTCGCAAATCTGCGTTTTTCTTGTCATTGCTGTTTGTGTTAATTTGTTATGTGCTGCTGCATTGCCTCGTCCCTTAGTTTAGCATCTGAGCTCAGTAGATTTAAGTTAGCTTAAGAGGGGGTAGACTATATAAGAAACTAACTATGATGAATTGGAAGAAATGCATTGAGAAGCCACAAGAAACAGATAGGGCCAAAATGAGTATTGTACAATGAGAAATAATTATTTTGAAAGAAATATGGTTAGAATACAGAAAAGAGGTACAGATAGGACCATTTGGGAATAATGATGAACGAAGAGAGATCTCCAAGAACAAAAAAGGTTTTGTTCACAAAATACTGCAGTACCAAAAGTTACACTGAAAACGAACCCTGTCCTTTCCATTGTGTTATCCCACTATGTGTTTGTGTACCCTTGTGTATTTGTTTTCTTCCTGTCTTTGTGTAGTTTCATAGAATTTTTTCTTCTTCTAATACTAAGCTACATTAACTATGATGAGGAATACTGTGATCCTCAAATATAATTTGCATTGATAATATGTTATTTACTTTGTAAAGATGTTTAGACATTTATCTGTTCTGTGTTAATGCTTAGGTGTGAAGTTGATGTTTCAAAAGTTATTCTGATCTTTTATGTATGAAATTATGTCATAATTCCTGTAACACTGATGTATATGTTTATTTCTATTCTTTTGTAAAGCCCCTATTACCGCAACTGTTATTTGTATTGTTATGTGCTTGAATGATGTGTTTTGTACCTTTGTTATTGTGTTCTTATGTTATAAAATTGTAATTGACACCAGGTCATCAAATTAAGTAACTTGTAAGTTACATTTCACTGCACACGTTTCTATTGGTCATAGTATATGGACAATATGTGAGAAGTAGGGACTGTTAGTGTTTGCACGTGTGTTAATAATTCAGCAAGGGACTGGATAACAGCATTGCTGGTTCTGAGGACAATTCCAAAAACTTCGTGAGTGCACAAGTGGTGGTTATGGACTTGCTATATTATCCGCAAGACTCTTCAATGGTGATTGTGCACCTGCATAGTCACAACAGATGGCTGCTGGCCATCTCTACAAGGACTACAGTGGGTCTGCATCTTTGATGACCCACCAGTACCATTATCTCTACAAGGACTACAGTGGGTCTGCATCTTTGATGATCCATCAATACCATTATTTCTACAAGGACTGCAGTGGGTCTGCACCTCTGGTGGCCCACCAATACCGTAATCTCTACCAGGACTACAGTGGGTCTGCTCTGTGATGACCTACACACCAATACTCTTCAAAACTTCGACTGACTCTGTTGTGGGTTTGCTCTGTTGTGGCCCATTACCTGTCAGCATGTCAAGAGTCAGCACTGTCTTTCCGTTGGAAGGACAACACTACTTCTTCAAGACTGCATGGAAATCCACTACGTCTGTGTGCATTGTCTTTTACTGCTCAGACTTTGAGAAAAACACTGCAATGTGATGAATGATCAGGACTGTCTTTATGGACTGTGAGAAAATTTTAGCTTTTGACCAACATTGTATCAATAAGTGTGTGCATTTGATTTCTTTGTTATTGTAATTACGATTATGAAAAATTTTAACAAATATGTATTGGCCAGTGCCCAAAAAAATTTGTAAAATTTTTTGTGGGGAGCATGGGGGCTATGTAAGTAGGCTGTTTAGGTTTTTTTATTGATAACGCCACCTCAGTATGAAAATCACCGGCTGTGCCGTGTGCAGTCTGTGGCTGCTTTGCATTGTTGTAATACTCAACCATTGTAGTGTTAGGCAGCTGGCTGTGAACAGCGCGTAGCGTTGGGCAGTTGGAGGTGAGCCGCCAGCAGTGGTGGATGTGGGGAGAGAGATGGCGGAGTTTTGTAATTTGTCATGATATCAAGGTAAATACATTGTTTGTTCTCTATTAATATCTTTCATTTGCTAACTATCCCTATCAGTAGTTAGTGCCTTCCATAGTTTGAATCTTTTATTTAGCTGGCAGTAGTGGCGCTCGCTGTATTGCAGTAGCTTGAGAGCGAAGATTTTTGTGAGGTAAGTGATTTGTGAGACGTATAGTTTAATGTTAGTCAGGGCCATTCTCTTGTAGAGAATTTTGAAAGTCTGATTGCGTTGCGCTAACAAAACATTGTGTGTTGAAAGTCAGATTGCGTTGCGCTAAAAAAAAAAAAATATTGTGTGTCAGGTTAAGCACAGTCGTGTAAAACTATAAAAAGGGGACGTTTCAATATTATACTGCATAAAAACATGAAATCAATACTAACAGCAGTTAGTCCACAAGAAACATCCACAGCCACCCAAGCTGATTTTATGAATTATGAGGTTGTTCCAGTAAATGACAATTTGGCAGTGGCTCTGTATCATATATCACTACACAGATCTGAGGGGACACTTAACTTATTCACTGTTTAGGTAGGGGACACAATTTTGCTATAGGCCTCTTAATATGCCCATTAGCAGTTTTTACCATTACCACACGCACACACTTATCAGGACCGGCAAACATCTGGTCAATGACACCCAGCCTCCACACCAAGGAAGGCAAATTATCCTCCTTGACCAGCACATGATCGCCGATCTGGGGCTACCATGCTCCTTCCGATGTCCATTTTTTGCGCTGCTGCAGATCATGTATGTATTCTGTGGACCACCTCTTCCAAAAGGACTGATGCAACTGCTGCACAAGTTGCCATCTGTGCAACCTGTTGGCGGGAACCTCAAGGACAGAGGATTCAGGATGAGCACAAAGGGGCTGTCCGATTAGGAAATGACCAGGAGTGAGAGCAGCAGGAGAATCTAGGTCATCAGAGAGAAGACACAATGGCCTTGAATTCAAGCATGCTTCTATCTGAATTAACACAGTAGTCAGTTCTTCAAATGTCAACACTGCATTGCCGACGACGCGTTTGAGATGCGACTTCATGCATTTGATTCCTGCCTCCCAGAGTCCACCAAAGTGAGGGGCACGAGGTGGAGTGAACCTCCAACTGATTCCCTCTGAGGTCGAATAATTCACCACACCTTCAACAGTAACATCGTTGGAGAGAAAACGTTTAAGCTCATTGTCTGCACCTACAAATGTGGTACCATTGTCACTGTACATGTGAGAAGGTTTCCCTCTTCTTGCAATGAATCTCCTGAGGGCGGCCAAAAATGAACTTGTTACCAAGTCACTAACTAATTCTAAGTGGATGGCCTTGGTTGCCATGCAAGTGAATAAAGCAATATAAGCCTTGGTGGTAACTTTACTCCGCCTTCCACCATGCTTTACAGCAATAGGGCCTGCATAATCTACTCCACAGTGCTGGATTGGATGAGACTGGTTTACTCTAGCTGCAGGTAGCTGACCCATGAGTTGAACTGCTGTCTTGGACTTAAGCCTAAAGCATTTTATACATTTTCTGATAACTCCCTTGACTGTGTTACGCCCATTGGGGATCCAGAACCTCCTACGCAACATATCCAACAAAATTTGTGACCCAGCATGCAACAGATTTTCATGTTCACGTATTATGAGAGTTTTGTCAAATGATGCATAGGCGGTAAGATAATAGGATGGCGCTCATCATATGGTACACTAGCATTCATTAATCTCCCTCCCATTCGTAAAATACCTTCGGCATCAACAAACGGGTGCAAATCCCTTAATTTGCTATTATGTGGAATAGGGGAACTGTCCATCAGCAAAGCGATCTCATTACCATATTGATGTATGAATGCAGCGTATTCCTTCTGCAGATTCGGTTGCCTTTTAAACCTCCTCTCAGGATGCGCCAATCTCCGAGATGCTTGTTGTCGTGATTCGCCTAATGATTTACAGTCAGGTTTCACTGGTAGTCGAACCACAAATCTCCCTTCTTCATCTCGTGCGGTGTGGCGCTGAAAGTGAGCCTCACATATTTTATCCTGCTTACTAATCGTTTTCGTAGACAGTTCCTCTAACTCCCAAAATCTTTGCAGTTTGGCATCTAAATTGTCACCTCTAACAAAGCACGAGGTCACGGTAGAACGAGGCATGTTGCATGAAACTGAAGGCATCCTACCAGACAAAATCCAGCCAAATTTTGTTTCGGCCAGTGAGGGATGACCTGGTTTCACTAGCCTTTCCTTACACACAACGTCAAAGAAAACCTCAGCACCAAGAATTAAATCTACTGTGGCAGGTTTGTTGAATTCTGGATCAGCGAGCGGAAGATTACAGGGGACACTCCAGGACCTTGTGTCTATCTTGCTCGCTGGTAGGTCACTGGTGACATGATCTACGACAGCACAAGTGGTTCTGACACGAAAGTCGTTGACCCTAGACGACAGTTCAACATCACAAGTGTAAGACACTGAGGCAGCAAAGGCATTGTTTATACCCTTCACAGGAAACGAATGTTTACTTCGTTTCAGTTTTAATTTCTCTGCCATGCCCTTAGATATAAAGGATAGCTGACTCGCACTATCTAGCAGAACTCTGCAAACCTGCTGTCTACCCATGCTGTCTTTAATGTTGACAACAGCTGTTGCCAACAAAACATTACAATGGGTGTTTGCCTTCCCGTTCGTAGTTTGATGGGCTAGGGAATGGCCTCCTGGTTCACTATTCTGCCCATTCCTTGGTTCAGCAGGCTTGTGGAGCAGTATGTTGTGCCTTCCTTTACAGGTCTTACAAGGAGAAATCCTGCATTTAGTCGAGAAATGACCAGAGCGGATGCACAAAAAACAAAGCTTATTTTTTGTGACATATGCCCGCCGCTCATCGACATTTAGTGCTTGAAACCCTTTGCATTTAGTGATAGTATGAGGTTCACTACAAAAATTACATGATTCCTCAGCATCAGCATTAGCGAGATGAGCCCTCCTCACATGTCTCGTTTGATTTAAATTATTAACATTTCCTTGCAAATCCATTGAGGTGTTATCCCTGAACCTGATCAACTCAAGGGCCTGACATTTTGTTTCCAAAAAATCTATTAGTTGATTTAATGTGGTGAATGTCGACCCAGACATCTTTACCTCCCACTCATGACGATCTGTGGGTCGCATACTGGACAGAATCTCTTCCGAAAGAATAACTTCATGAAGTGGAACATCAGGTTTGAGAGCTTCTAAGGCCTTCAAATGGCTGCATACGTGATTAATTATTTGCTTATAATCGCTCGCTGCGCCATGGCCGACTGTAGGCAAGGCCAACAAAGCCTTAGCATGTCTGGCTGCAATTATTTTTGGGTTATTATACCTCTGCGTAATAAGTCCCCAGGCTATCGCTAGATTTCCTGCTGTGACAGGTATATGTTTCAAAAGGTCTTTAGCTTCACCTCGCAAGGACGAATTAAGGTAGTGAAGTTTTTGAACGTCATCAATTGAATTGTTATTCATAATGAGGCTCAAAAACGTATCCCTGTATGATGACCACTTAAGGTAGTCACCTTCAAAATTTGGCAAGTTAATAGCGGGTAGTTTTAAAGAACTGACACTGCCTGATGCATTCGAGCCCAAAGGCTGCGGAAGCTGGGTGTACCTCTTCATTGAACACTTGAGAGTGGATTCAACAAAGTCCCACGAATCCTCGAATTCTGCCCTGTCCTTACTGTGATCTGCTGATTCGTCTTCAATTTCCAGCCGGGTTTGAGACGACTCAAAATCAGTCCGAATCCGAGTCAAACGATTTAATTTTGATTCCAACATTTCGATGCTGGCACTGTCTGCAGATTGCACAAAGCTCGCTAAGCGCGCGAGAGCGGCCTTTGCTATACCTCTCTGCTTGACTATTTTTGTTTTCTCTGAGGGCTCCATTTTAGGACCAGGAAGATGATAGCAGGAAGCCAACAGTTGCACTTACCAGGCTGCAGCGGCAGTACGGACTGGAACAGCAGCGGCGTCACGGACACTGGCAGCTGGCGTGGCAGGCGTTGCAGTCTCCGACGGCGCGAAGTTTCGGCGGAAGCAGGAGGTGACGTCACCGACGATGCTGCACCGACGCGTTTCTGTGCCTCCCGCGTTTGAATTAGAGACACATTAAATGTTCACAAATATGTCCCCGATCGTCGTTGTTAAGGCTGTTATTGTCTAAGTCGCGAACAGGCCTTGGGACACTCGATAGCAGGCAACAACGAAACCGATCACGTGCGCAGCTCTCACGTGGTTTTTTAGAAGCTCACAAATACCGGAAAATAAATCCGCGCGAACGTAAATTCCGCGTGGTCACTGTATCCGGCCCGGAGGACCAAAAAATGTGCGCGCGGGCTCTTCTTCCCGTGGTGGCACATTTAAGTGTGAATGTATAGTACGAGAGGACTTACTGTCCTCCCCTTGTTTCCACTCACAATAACTAGACAGAACAAGTTGTCTGGTATAAATGTTTATTACATTAAACGTTACAAATTGCACAGGCAGCGCGCCAACTGCGGCTCCTGGCTTAGCTGGAAGACATACACGCCCGTCCGCTACGGGGTCTCGCAGCTACCTGCTCGGCCGTTACAACGGCTAATCCTACCTGTGCGCACAAAGGACCTGGGAGGTCCACTTCCGCACATAGGTTGCAAATTCTTCCGACAGGGAGCAGACTATACTGGACAGTCTGACCTGCCCAGTTTGAAGCTGCCACTAGATGGCAGTTGGAGTGAGTAGCAGAGTCCAAACATACTCCCACTCTAAAATGAGTTTTCTCATTTTACAAATACCAAAATTTTAACAAACAACAAAACCAAAACAAGTAAACAATAAAAATATAACTATACACAATATCAATGCACATGAAACATGAATACACTAACATCTGGGATGCCCACATCACCAAACACCACTGTCATGCTGTATGTGAAACACGATGGGTACTAACATGCAGGACACAAAACAGTAGAATATTAATATTATACTGCATAGAAACATGAAATCAATACTAACAGCAGTTAGTCCACAAGAAACATCCACAGCCACCCAAGCTGATTTTATGAATTATGAGGTTGTTCCAGTAAATGACAATTTGGCAGTGGCTCTGTATCATATATCACTACACAGATCTGAGGGGACACTTAACTTATTCACTGTTTAGGTAGGGGACACAATTTTGCTATAGGCCTCTTAATATGCCCATTAGCAGTTTTTACCATTACCACACGCACACACTTATCAGGACCGGCAAACATCTGGTCAATGACACCCAGCCTCCACACCAAGGAAGGCAAATTATCCTCCTTGACCAGCACATGATCGCCGATCTGGGGCTACCATGCTCCTTCCGATGTCCATTTTTTGCGCTGCTGCAGATCATGTATGTATTCTGTGGACCACCTCTTCCAAAAGGACTGATGCAACTGCTGCACAAGTTGCCATCTGTGCAACCTGTTGGCGGGAACCTCAAGGACAGAGGATTCAGGATGAGCACAAAGGGGCTGTCCGATTAGGAAATGACCAGGAGTGAGAGCAGCAGGAGAATCTAGGTCATCAGAGAGAAGACACAATGGCCTTGAATTCAAGCATGCTTCTATCTGAATTAACACAGTAGTCAGTTCTTCAAATGTCAACACTGCATTGCCGACGACGCGTTTGAGATGCGACTTCATGCATTTGATTCCTGCCTCCCAGAGTCCACCAAAGTGAGGGGCACGAGGTGGAGTGAACCTCCAACTGATTCCCTCTGAGGTCGAATAATTCACCACACCTTCAACAGTAACATCATTGGAGAGAAAACGTTTAAGCTCATTGTCTGCACCTACAAATGTGGTACCATTGTCACTGTACATGTGAGAAGGTTTCCCTCTTCTTGCAATGAATCTCCTGAGGGCGGCCAAAAATGAACTTGTTACCAAGTCACTAACTAATTCTAAGTGGATGGCCTTGGTTGCCATGCAAGTGAATAAAGCAATATAAGCCTTGGTGGTAACTTTACTCCGCCTTCCACCATGCTTTACAGCAATAGGGCCTGCATAATCTACTCCACAGTGCTGGATTGGATGAGACTGGTTTACTCTAGCTGCAGGTAGCTGACCCATGAGTTGAACTGCTGTCTTGGACTTAAGCCTAAAGCATTTTATACATTTTCTGATAACTCCCTTGACTGTGTTACGCCCATTGGGGATCCAGAACCTCCTACGCAACATATCCAACAAAATTTGTGACCCAGAATGCAACAGATTTTCATGTTCACGTATTATGAGAGTTTTGTCAAATGATGCATAGGCGGTAAGATAATAGGATGGCGCTCATCATATGGTACACTAGCATTCATTAATCTCCCTCCCATTCGTAAAATACCTTCGGCATCAACAAACGGGTGCAAATCCCTTAATTTGCTATTATGTGGAATAGGGGAACTGTCCATCAGCAAAGCGATCTCATTACCATATTGATGTATGAATGCAGCGTATTCCTTCTGCAGATTCGGTTGCCTTTTAAACCTCCTCTCAGGATGCGCCAATCTCCGAGATGCTTGTTGTCGTGATTCGCCTAATGATTTACAGTCAGGTTTCACTGGTAGTCGAACCACAAATCTCCCTTCTTCATCTCGTGCGGTGTGGCGCTGAAAGTGAGCCTCACATATTTTATCCTGCTTACTAATCGTTTTCGTAGACAGTTCCTCTAACTCCCAAAATCTTTGCAGTTTGGCATCTAAATTGTCACCTCTAACAAAGCACGAGGTCACGGTAGAACGAGGCATGTTGCATGAAACTGAAGGCATCCTACCAGACAAAATCCAGCCAAATTTTGTTTCGGCCAGTGAGGGATGACCTGGTTTCACTAGCCTTTCCTTACACACAACGTCAAAGAAAACCTCAGCACCAAGAATTAAATCTACTGTGGCAGGTTTGTTGAATTCTGGATCAGCGAGCGGAAGATTACAGGGGACACTCCAGGACCTTGTGTCTATCTTGCTCGCTGGTAGGTCACTGGTGACATGATCTACGACAGCACAAGTGGTTCTGACACGAAAGTCGTTGACCCTAGACGACAGTTCAACATCACAAGTGTAAGACACTGAGGCAGCAAAGGCATTGTTTATACCCTTCACAGGAAACGAATGTTTACTTCGTTTCAGTTTTAATTTCTCTGCCATGCCCTTAGATATAAAGGATAGCTGACTCGCACTATCTAGCAGAACTCTGCAAACCTGCTGTCTACCCATGCTGTCTTTAATGTTGACAACAGCTGTTGCCAACAAAACATTACAATGGGTGTTTGCCTTCCCGTTCGTAGTTTGATGGGCTAGGGAATGGCCTCCTGGTTCACTATTCTGCCCATTCCTTGGTTCAGCAGGCTTGTGGAGCAGTATGTTGTGCCTTCCTTTACAGGTCTTACAAGGAGAAATCCTGCATTTAGTCGAGAAATGACCAGAGCGGATGCACAAAAAACAAAGCTTATTTTTTGTGACATATGCCCGCCGCTCATCGACATTTAGTGCTTGAAACCCTTTGCATTTAGTGATAGTATGAGGTTCACTACAAAAATTACATGATTCCTCAGCATCAGCATTAGCGAGATGAGCCCTCCTCACATGTCTCGTTTGATTTAAATTATTAACATTTCCTTGCAAATCCATTGAGGTGTTATCCCTGAACCTGATCAACTCAAGGGCCTGACATTTTGTTTCCAAAAAATCTATTAGTTGATTTAATGTGGTGAATGTCGACCCAGACATCTTTACCTCCCACTCATGACGATCTGTGGGTCGCATACTGGACAGAATCTCTTCCGAAAGAATAACTTCATGAAGTGGAACATCAGGTTTGAGAGCTTCTAAGGCCTTCAAATGGCTGCATACGTGATTAATGATTTGCTTATAATCGCTCGCTGCGCCATGGCCGACTGTAGGCAAGGCCAACAAAGCCTTAGCATGTCTGGCTGCAATTATTTTTGGGTTATTATACCTCTGCGTAATAAGTCCCCAGGCTATCGCTAGATTTCCTGCTGTGACAGGTATATGTTTCAAAAGGTCTTTAGCTTCACCTCGCAAGGACGAATTAAGGTAGTGAAGTTTTTGAACGTCATCAATTGAATTGTTATTCATAATGAGGCTCAAAAACGTATCCCTGTATGATGACCACTTAAGGTAGTCACCTTCAAAATTTGGCAAGTTAATAGCGGGTAGTTTTAAAGAACTGACACTGCCTGATGCATTCGAGCCCAAAGGCTGCGGAAGCTGGGTGTACCTCTTCATTGAACACTTGAGAGTGGATTCAACAAAGTCCCACGAATCCTCGAATTCTGCCCTGTCCTTACTGTGATCTGCTGATTCGTCTTCAATTTCCAGCCGGGTTTGAGACGACTCAAAATCAGTCCGAATCCGAGTCAAACGATTTAATTTTGATTCCAACATTTCGATGCTGGCACTGTCTGCAGATTGCACAAAGCTCGCTAAGCGCGCGAGAGCGGCCTTTGCTATACCTCTCTGCTTGACTATTTTTGTTTTCTCTGAGGGCTCCATTTTAGGACCAGGAAGATGATAGCAGGAAGCCAACAGTTGCACTTACCAGGCTGCAGCGGCAGTACGGACTGGAACAGCAGCGGCGTCACGGACACTGGCAGCTGGCGTGGCAGGCGTTGCAGTCTCCGACGGCGCGAAGTTTCGGCGGAAGCAGGAGGTGACGTCACCGACGATGCTGCACCGACGCGTTTCTGTGCCTCCCGCGTTTGAATTAGAGACACATTAAATGTTCACAAATATGTCCCCGATCGTCGTTGTTAAGGCTGTTATTGTCTAAGTCGCGAACAGGCCTTGGGACACTCGATAGCAGGCAACAACGAAACCGATCACGTGCGCAGCTCTCACGTGGTTTTTTAGAAGCTCACAAATACCGGAAAATAAATCCGCGCGAACGTAAATTCCGCGTGGTCACTGTATCCGGCCCGGAGGACCAAAAAATGTGCGCGCGGGCTCTTCTTCCCGTGGTGGCACATTTAAGTGTGAATGTATAGTACGAGAGGACTTACTGTCCTCCCCTTGTTTCCACTCACAATAACTAGACAGAACAAGTTGTCTGGTATAAATGTTTATTACATTAAACGTTACAAATTGCACAGGCAGCGCGCCAACTGCGGCTCCTGGCTTAGCTGGAAGACATACACGCCCGTCCGCTACGGGGTCTCGCAGCTACCTGCTCGGCCGTTACAACGGCTAATCCTACCTGTGCGCACAAAGGACCTGGGAGGTCCACTTCCGCACATAGGTTGCAAATTCTTCCGACAGGGAGCAGACTATACTGGACAGTCTGACCTGCCCAGTTTGAAGCTGCCACTAGATGGCAGTTGGAGTGAGTAGCAGAGTCCAAACACATATCCTTTGACAAAGCACAGAGAAACTTTGCTTGTGAAATTGTTGCATTCACTTGTCGCAGCTTATGTGAGAAATTATTATGTTTTCATCATTTCCTAGGAAGAGCTCACATTCACACGAACATATAAATCGGGCGAGGAGGCATATCTTACTCGTTTTACCATGCGTACAGTTTAGGTGCGACGGTAAGAGGTTCCTATCGTACGACGCACGTACTGTCACTAATGCCGTGTACGACTCAGTAGACGTGTTTTCCGGCTGGGGATTCGGTTAATTTGTCTGCTTGTTATCAAAGGTTTGCGTTTCCCATTCGAGAGCCACTTCCTTTTGGCTGTTAATAGGGTAGCTGTTAAAAATCAACTGTCATTTTAGGTCCCTATCTTACACCTCGCTGTTGCAAAAGGCGACACAGACACAAATTTGAATAAGACCAATAGCGAAAATAAAAAAATAAAAAAAATGCGCAAGGGAGGTTTGAACACAGATCGTCCACTTAGCAATCCAACACCGTTACCACTTAACCATGACGTTGTTCTAATTTGCTGCAGATTTCTGGAGGGCATTTGAGTAATTTCACTTATACAGGTCAGAAAAAGTCTAGAAGCCCTAAAGGGCGTTGTAGGGTAGGATGTGATAAAAAAAATAAATTTTAAGAAAAAAATTCGATGCGTTGCACCTTTACCGAGGTCATTAGCATTGAAGTCAGTAATCAGGCCGTTGCGCTCTGAAATTCAAGCGGCCCGCCATATAATATTATTGCCAGTTATTCTCAAAGCGTAGATGATAGAACACATGACTACTCAGCATTTGGCTCGGATTTAATCCTTACTAATGTCCCATGTCCAATTTTTGTTTAGGTCTCTCGATCAGTTTTAAAAAATCAAGCGAGTAATATGTTCGGCGACACAGTCTCTGGCGGGCCCCTTAAATATGCGCACACAACGGCCTGATTGATTAACTTCACAGCTAATTAACTCGTATAGGATGCAAAGTATCGAATTTTTTCTTAACAGTTGTTTCTCAGCACACCCTGCAACACCCTTACAAGCTTTTCAGACTGTTTCTGTCAGTCCTGCACAATTACTGCTAGCTTACAGTGCAATAGTGAGTAAATTACTTAACTTCATCAAGAAATTTGAACGTTATTATGCACTCAAAAGTTATGGCATCCAGTAATACATCAATAAGCCAGTGTAGCAGGCTGGTATATTTCAGGCAACTGGTCTCAGCTAAATATTGGTACGTAGTGGGAGCCAACGAGAAAAGAAGAAATATTGGATTTTAAAGTACCATAATTAAAAGGTCATTAGCGACAGACTCTTAGATTGGCTAGGTAATAGACGGGGAAGGAAGTGGGCTGTACGTATTCTAAACGAATTGTCCAGGCTGTTATTTTATCGACTTTGTAAAACTTTATTCGAATGGCTTGTCGATGACTTGAAACCAGTTCCTCCAGAATGCGGTTTTAGTTCTTGAACCGCTGCGCCATCTCGCTAGGTTAATGGATGTCAGTTTGATGACTCATTTCTCTCTTAGTAATGCATCGGCTAAAAGACTGCCCTTTACTGAAACTATCGATATTGTGCCACATTCCTTGTCTTCTTCACTGCTGATAAGCTCCGTCTCTGCTGAAAGACCTTCAATCTGCTGCCGCTTCATCGAACTTTCGATGACGAGAGTGGTTCGGAATGCGTAACGGGAGAGGAAAATGATTCGTCTAAATCTGCGTCATATGCTACAAGCCACCTAATGCTGTGTAGCGGAGGGTACTTTTGTACCACTAACTGACCCCTCCAATCCGTTCCACTAGCGAATAGCACTTGGGAAGAGTGATCGTCGGTAACCCTCTGAACTGGCTCAGATTTCTCGAATTTTCTCCTCGTGGTCATTACGCGAGCCTTGTGTGTGGGGAGGGAGTAATATGTTGGTCGACTGTTCCCGGGAAGTTCTCTCTCAGAACTTCAATAGTAAATCTCTCCGTGAGTCATGACGTCTCTCTTGTAACACTTGCCAATGGACTTTGCTGAGCATTTCCGTAACGCTATCGCGCCGGCTGAAAGATCCATTGATGAAGCGAGCCGCTCTTCGTTGAATCTTCTCTATTATCTCTTCTATCAGTCCTGCCTGGTAGGGATCCCAGACAGATGAACAATACTCAAGAATCGGCCGAGCAAGGGCCTTATAAGCCGCTTCCTTCGTGGATGAGTTACATTTCCTTAAGATTCTTCCTATGAATCTGAGCCTGGTATCTGTTTTCTCACTATTTGTTTTATGTGCTCATTCCACTTAAGGTCGTTCTGGATAGTTACTCCTAGATATTTTACGGTAGATACTGTTTCCAGGAGTTTGTCATCAATACTGAGCTGTACAATAGTGGATTTCTTTTCCTAAGTATGCGCAGTATGTTACGTTTCTTTACGTTCAGGTTCAACTGTCAGAGCCTACACCATTCATCAATTCTCTGGATGTCATTCTGCAAATAGTTACTATCTTCTGGCGTTACTAGTTTTTTGTAAACAACCCACCTCATCTGTGAACAGCCTTAAAGAGCACCCGACGCTTTCTACTAGGTCATTTGTATACAAGGTGTAAATTTTAAGTAGACAAACAAGAATAACTCGAAAAATAACCTTCACAGGAAAAAAATGTGTAGAACCCAAAGCTAATTATTGTCGTGGGGGACATCTGCTGGTGCTAAAATTAGCTAAAATTAGCAGATGTCCCCCTCGAAAATAATCAACTTTGGATCGTACACATTTTTTCGTGTGAAGCTTATTTTTCGAGTTATTCTGGTTTGTCATCTTAAAATTTACACGCTGTATACTGTAAACAGTAACGGTCCTATTACATTTCCTTGAGGTACTCCGAAAATTACCTTTACATCTGTCAATTTGTTCCATTAAGAGCGACGTGTTAAGTTCTATATGCAAGGAAGTCTTCAATCCAGTCGCAAATATGCTCCGATAGTCGATAAGTTCGTTTTTCTTTTTTTCCCTAAACGGCAATGCGGGACGGAGTCAAATGCGTTCCTGAAGTCAAGGAACATGGCATCGATCAAAGCGCCGTTGTCTACTGCGCTGTGGATTGAAGTCTGTTCCTACATTTCTTTTGTCCTGTGTAAATTCCAGTCCAGTTAAGATTTAAGTCTGTCCTTCCATTTCTTGTACCGTACGGGAAATACCCGACTGGCCTTTATTCTTTATTCAGCGGATGGAACTTTGCGGTCTGTTTGCCTTTGTACGAGATCAGAAAAAAGTTGGAGAGCATTCCATTCACGAGTTCTCGTTCTGTGACGCACCGAACTAATTCATAAAACGGTTTAACATTTCCATTGCTAGACGCCGCTCTAGGCTTGGTGAGATACGCCTTGTTTTTCTTCGAACGACTTGCCGCCTTCAAACATTGTGCATTGGTTTAAATTTTACTCTTCCACAGAGAATCAGTGAATAACGTAGCGTTGTACAACAGTTTGGTACAACACGAACACCGTCTTCGGAGTTTCCTTAAGGAAGAAGATTTAAATATTCCGAATAGCGGATGCACGAATTTCTTCCGCCATGCGAAGAGAAAATTTAAATTTATTTGTTGATTTTAGTAGAGATACAAACGGACACAAAATGAGAAATATGAAGAGCACGTTATGAAGACAAGTGAGACTGTGCATTTGCGTGAGAATAAAGTAACTGGAGACGTGACGCTTATTCGGTTAAGGCAGTGAAGCTTGCAGGAACAATTTCGTTCAATTGCCATTTCAGAAGCTTCGGAAAATCTATACCAGTATATTGAATCAGGAATTAGTACAATGTTGAAAACAACGACTTGGCCGTTGTTTTATACTCTTGTAACAGCATTATTCCTACGACTAATTTCACAGCGACGTACCATGGACTGTCTTACAGGCGTTGGTATCGCAGGAAATTTACAGTCATCTACAGCGACATTGACAGTATCACCAGCCTATTCCAGGATTCATGAACTTGCTTCCTCGTGTTGTGGTTGTTGTTGTGTTCCGACGACTAGTTTCGTACAGCTCCCCATGCTAATCTGTTCTGAGCCAGGCTCTTCATCTCTGCGTGATTACTGTCACGTACGTCCATTTTACCCTCCCCTCTCCTCTCCGCACTTACCTGCTAAAACGAGTCGACGATTCCTTGATGTCTCAGGACGTGGACAATTAGCCGAGCCCTTATATTTGTCAGGTTATGCCACAAATTTCCTCCCAGCCCCCTCCGCCTTCCCCACCCATTCAGTACCTCCTCATTACTTACGTAATCTACCCATCTAATCTTCAGCGTTTTTCTGTAGCACCACATTACGATAGCTTCTGTTCTCTTCTTGTCTTAATTACTAATCCACCATGTTTCATTTCCGCGAAATGTCACACAACAGACAATATATCTTGATAAAACACGTCCTAACTCGTAAATTTACTTTACAGCTTAACAAATTCCTCTTTTATAGAAGTACCCGTACTTTGAGTGCCATTGCCAGTCTGCATTTTATGTTCTCTCTACTTCGGCCATCATCAGTTATTTTGTGGCCAAATGGTGAAAGGTGGCTACACTGAGCCACAGCGACAGAGATCGCTAGAGAGCATTGTTCCGCCGCCTCCACGGGAAGTGATTATTGGGATGTCGTAGTGGGCAGTGCTTGGGGAGAGCTCGTAGTAGTCAGTTCGTGTTGAGATGTGCTTGCTGAGATGTGATACTGAAAAATTCTTGTTGAGATGTTGTAATAGCGAATCGGTGTGGAGATATATTGTAATTATGAGAGTGATTTTGGTCAATATATGAAGGTAACGAAACTTGATTTATTTTTCATTATTTCCATGTTTTAAATAATGCGTCATTACAGGTTCAGTCAACAAAGCATCTGGCTTGTGTTCTTGTATTAGAGTGTAATTCTGGTTTTCTTGAGTAATTATGGTATTCTTATTTTCTTTAATTAATTCAGTATAAATGATATTTATAAATTCTTGTGTTATTGAAGAAGAACCGTGCCAGATGCGTACGTTGAGTCATACTTCCACACACAGAACAGTTACACTTGTGCTTTGGTTTCGTAGGTTTTATAGTTGCTGGGGACTTAATTAATTAATTGTGTTAATGAAAATTTCCATTTCATTCTTTGTTATTGTTCTAAGCAGTCAGATTGCGTAATAATACTAGTCAGGGCCAACCGGTACGAGACTTCGTAACCGGACAGACAGCTGCTAAAGCAAGAAATCAAAATTATTTCCATTACATTTAATTAAGCCCCCATGCACGTGGCGACCGCTGCTTCGGATCGTCCCTTGGAATTCTTCTGATTGTAAAAATAGTAGACAGTAGCATTGTTGTAGTAATTTGTAGTTTAGTAATTGTAGTCTATTTTGCATGTGTAGATGTGGTAATTGGCATTCTTGTAATGGTATTTTTTCAAAATTTATTTTTTTTGTTGTCTTGTCTACGGGTTTGACAATTTAGTGCAATTTTTTCAATTGTTCGATTAATCGTGTTTGAGGGAAACATTTCGTGTGAATGGTATTGTTGGAGATATAGTGTCATTGTGTGTAATTTTCATATAGTGACGAGTTTTGTATGTTTTGTAAATGATTACACGATCGATGAAAAAGGCAAAAATGATGGATAGTCAGAATGACGAAATTGTTGACATGGCGAACTCGCCAACACAGGGGAACAGTATGATGAATAATGAAGTGGAAAACAATTTAATAAGCAGGGAAAATAGTCCAGAACCATTTCAAAATTTTTCTCAATCAGAAAATTTTCAGAATTCGAGATTAACGACAGAAGATTCTGAAATAGTATCGAACACAAATAGCTTTACAGCCATGACGAAGGAAACTGGTTTTGCGGGAAATGTTAGGGGCGAAAAGAATTTTGAACCATTTAATATGGAGCAGTTGATGGGTGCAATATTAAATTTGGGATCACAAATAGGAACAATTACAACTGATATGGGAACAATTAAAACAGAGATAGGAACTTTGGCAACACGGTTAGACTCACAGGGATCACAAATAGGAACAATTACAACTGGTATGGGAACAATGGAGCAGTTTCGATCTGAATTTAAAACAGAGATAGGAACAATTAAAACAGAGATAGGAACAATTACAACTGAGATGGGAACAATGGAAACACGGTTAGATTCACGACTAGGGACATGTTTCAAAAACATGAAAGATGAATTAAAGAAAGAAATTAGAGAAGAAGTACAACCGATTTTGAATGCTCACAATAATAGATTAATTGCAGTAGAGATTAGACAAAGGGAACAGGATAGAGAACAGGAAGAAAGAGATCGCGTGATAGTACAAAAATTTTCAGAATTAAATTTACAACGTGCACACGATAAGGAAGAAATATTTGAGAGAATCGAGGAATCCGTACCAAATGACAGAATAAATAATCTAACACAACAATATGAACAGTTAACTACCAAATGTGTCAACACTGAAACCCGAGTCGCGACACTTACGGAAGACGTAAATAAACAGAAAGAAAAAATAGGTGACTTATCGGAAAGAGTTGAGGAGATTTCAGATAAATTGACAAGTCTTAGTTTAAATGGGGATAGAGATTCAGATGATACAGCTCCATTACCATTTGCAGAAACCGAAGAGTACCAGAACATAAATAAGCATGTTGAAAATCAGGGAAAATTTAATGAACGCGTTAAAAGGGACGTTGAGGCATTACGAAAGCAAGTCAAACAAATTGAAGGCGAAATCGTAGGAAAAGACAGCAGAAGAAATTTAGAATCACAGATAGCAGAGGGGTTTGAAGAAAGTAATTTATTTCATTTACGGGACACAACAAGAGAGCGCCAGGCGCGCGAACTTGACAATAATCGACATTCAAACTGGGACAGACGCGGCAGGTCTTTGTCACCGCGAGGCGGAAGCTTTGACTATAAACACTTCTTGACTGTTCGGAAATGTAAGATCTTTCGCAAATCTAAGAATGACATACATCCATGTTCATGGTTAGATCAATTTATGTACGCACTCCCGCCAGATTTGCCACTGAGTCACAAACTGAAATTTATGTGCAGCTATTAAAGTCCTCAGGGGATTCACTATACTAAGTGAATATGTGCCGTAGCGATCATAGGGCCCCGAGCTGTAGTGGTGCTATTTCCCTTTTAGTTTTCTGCACCGCTGCCTACTCTTTCACTATTCTTTGCATCTATAAAAACAACTCTTTTACTATCCATCTATCTAGACAGTAGGTAAAGAATAAGCGGATTTGACTGTTTTACCCAAAAGTGACTTTGGAAATTACCGTTTGGACTTACTGTATCTTCAGCAGCATTCATTCGTAGTTTAAATGAAATTTTACCTGTTTATCTTCGTGACAATATTACTTCTTATGTTGACGACATTCTTATTGCTAAACGTTCTTGGAGTGAGCACAACAAAATTTTGGATTCATTATTACGTATTTTTGCACGAGTTGGCATGACAGTGAACTTGGAAAAATCTGAATTTGGTCGTTCTCAGGTGAAATTTCTCGGTCCCATTATTTCTACAGAAGGTATTCTTCCTGATCCAGAGAAACTAGACGCTATTCGTAATTATGCTGTTCCTACCACAAAACGTGATGTTCGTAGTTTCCTTGGTGTCTGTAATTTTCTTAGACGCTTTGTTAGATTGGACAATTTGGCCACACCTCGTTTATGTGAATTATCTGGAAAAAATTCTAATTGGTGTTGGGATGAGGAAGCTCAATCAGAATTTGAACAACTTCGTGATGCTTTAGTTGCTGCTCTACTTCTTTCACATCCGGATTTATCTAAAGATTTTTGTTTGGCGACGGACTCATCATACAAAGGCCTAGGTGCACATTTATTCCAAGAGATAGAAGAAGACGGCGTTGTAGTACAGAAAACTGTTGCCTTTGGAAGCCGTGTTCTCTCTAAATCAGAGAAGAATTATTCGATTACGGAACTTGAAGCTTTGGCTGTTGTATGGGCCTTCACAAAATTTCGCACATTTTTGTTTGGCAGACATACTAAGGTTTACACCGATCATCGAGCTCTGGAATTTCTTATGTCAACAAAATTAACTCACGGCAGATTGTCACGATGGGCGTTGTACCTACAGGAATTTGATTTTAGTATTGTTTACATACAGGGATCTTCAAATGTTGTTGCTGATGCTTTATCACGTGCACCTATGGGTTTGAAACAAAGTGCTGAAGAGGACTGCAAGGAAAACCATTATTGTTTGATGTACATTAAAGGTGTTGCGTTTGAGAACTTTATTTCGTCTTCGCTCCAGGACATCGCTAAGGAGCAAAATAAGGATCCAATCTGGAAGGACATTAAGGAGAAGTGGAGGAGAAAGGAAAGCGTAGCGATTAGACAGCATTATTTAGTTCGCAATGACATTCTTTTTAAACGGAAATCGGTCGACAACTCTGTTTGGTTAGTTTGTATTCCTGATGAGTGGGTCAATAAATTGATTTGGTACACACATTTCAGTTATGCGCATTTTGGTCCCAGAAAATGCTTTCATAAATTACGAGAAAATTGCTACTTCAGTAATATGGAAAAACGTATTCGATCTGTTCTTGCCAAATGCAAATTATGTCAAAAGGCTAAGCCGCCAACAGTTTCTCACAGAGCACCGTTGTTTCCTATCATTCCAGCGAAATTAAAGGAGATGGCTGCAGTCGATTTGTTCGGTCCAGTGGTTCGTTCTACTAAAGGTTTTGCGTATATTTTCGTAGCAGTGGAATTAACATCAAAATATGTGTGTTTTACACCTTTACGAAAAGCAACAGCTCGTTCAGTATCTAATGCTTTCATCAAACATTTTCTTAAAGAAGTTGGTCATGTTGATAAGGTTATATCAGATAATGGATCACAGTTTCGCTCCAAAATTTGGCTTCGTACTCTACGGCGTCGGAAGATTAAAGCAATTTTCATTTCACTTTTTCACCCTCAATCTAATGCTTCAGAGAGATGGATGAAGGAAATCAATAAATTGTGTCGTCTTTATTGTCATCAGAATCACAGAACGTGGGATCAGTATCTTCATATTTTTCAAAATATTCTGAATGAACTCCCTAATGATTCAACTTCTTTACCGCCTACACTGATATTAAAAAATAAAGCACCGACAAATCGCATTTCTGAAATCGTTCCTTTTCCGCCTTCACGAAAACTGCGGCATTCTGAAGTTGTGAACCTGGCCCTACGAAATATTGCGTCTGCGGCTGCAAGAAGAGAGAAATCAGCTAAACGTCCTGGTCGTTTAAAAACTTTGTCAGTTGGTCAGAAGGTATTAATTAAGTCTCATCGTTTGTCTCACAAAGGAAAGGGATTGTGTCGCAAATTTTTTCTGCTTTTTAACGGTCCATTTAGAGTTCGCAAAATTATTCATGATAACACTGTTGAAGTAGAAACTCTTAAATCACGACGCTCTAAAGGAATACATCATATATCAAACGTAAAAATTTTTGTGGAATGACCTACTTGTGAGAAACCAACAGTTTACGTAAACATGGAGAGAGTACAAGGATACCGCGCTGTGTTTTGGCGGCGGCACATACTCAAAGCAACAGTCAGTCTGCGCGCCGCACAAGGCAGTCGTTAACCGCAAACAATCACTTTCTACGTCACGCGCCTACAGCTGATCGAGCGCTCAGTGCGAATGCACTGACAGACGTAAATAAATACACAGTTTAATTTCTCCGAATAAATTCTGTATAAAGCTATAAGGACTTCATAAATTATGTTATTAACGTTCAGTATTTTTCAGGATACGGTTCTATAAAGTATTTAAGACCTTCAGGTAAATTCTGTGTGTGTCCGACGTTAAGACGACTTGCTTTGGAGAAAATTTTCAGGAAGAAGGTCATTTCGAAGAAGAAAGTAATAAGCAAAAAAAGGTAACGGTTAATTGAGTTTATTTTTCAGGTAACATAATTCCACTTAGGTACGTACTTTAGACGTAATTTGCTGCTTGCGATTACGTGATTCATACTTTGTGCTAATTTCATGTTCTATGAATTTACTTGTGAAGCGACGTGCTTGCGCACATTAACTGATTTTGACAATGATTGACTAATGAACAGGGTTGTTATTTGTATATATTATGCATCGCTTGGCTGCTATGCTTTTTCACTGATGTCATATTTTTCCATTATGTGCCTGCTGTGCTTATTTATTTAAATTATAATTGTCACCTGATTAATTGTGCTGATGTGGTTAGATATGTAAGTTATACTTTGTGATTTATCTGCTTGCGCCTTCATGTGTACTTATTAAGATTACATATGAACATTTATTTGCTTATGTCGATGTGATGCTAATGACCTGTTTATTGTGTAAGGCATGTTTGCTGCTGTGCGTATGGATTGCATATTTACACATTTCTGTTTTGTTGTCATAACTACTCTTCAATTTAGTATATAGAAATGCTGATATACTGTGTACGAACATAGAGTTTAGGTTACACTGTGGTATTAATTATAGATTGTTCGCTTGGCAGAGCCTCGTTGTAAGAATTGTGCTGCATCCACTTGTTGACATTCTGTTCTCTACTGGTATATTTACTCGCTATTGCATGTTTTGCTTACGCTCAGTGCCTTATATTTTTAAGATAAGAAAATGAACTGCAGTAATTCGACATAAACGACATTAGTACAAGAAACTTCATAGAAGTCACATGAGCTGGAGGTTTTATGAAAGCTGTATAAATGTATGCTAATAGGAAGGAAGCTAACGACATGACATACCAAAACTAGGTTTAGACCATTGACAGTTATTACACTGCGTTTTCCGTGAGCAATTGAAATAGGAAGTGCCACTTGACACAAAAAATACTCCACATGTTTGCTTCTGCTATGATTCTTGAAGTGGTGTACACACTGTGAAATATTATGATCATTCACACTCTGTAATCGTACTTAATTACTGAGAGTTATTCGAACTAAGTCTGTTAGAGGTCATGTATGCATTTCTTTTATTTAATGATGGACAAGGAACCAAAATGTATCTTATAATTTATAATGAGTAGAAAATTTGGGTCAGATGGATTACACAGAGGTTGTGTGTGGACACTGTGTCTTCGGATTGCATGGGATGCTGAATTGAAGTTGCACTAGGATTTTGTCTGTACTTGTTCGAGGAGACTGACTAGAGGAAAGAGTTGTTATGGAAGTGAAATGATATTGGTGCTGAGGTTTATATGTATAGACGTATTATTGAGGTATTGAGATTATGTGAAGTTGATGATTATTCGAGTTTTGTGGACAAGAGGTAAGGTAAATGAGGTATTATTGAAGTTAAGTGATGATTATTGGAGTTTTGGTGGATAAGAGGTAAAGTAAGTGAGGAGCATATTTTTTTTTTTTGTTGGTCCATATGGAACAAGGAGGATGAAGATGGCAGACTAGAACACTCAAGTAGAAAGAAGATTGCCTACACACACACTTTGTCAAATCGCCAAGCAGTATATACTTTTTTTTTGAGAGAGGAAGCATTTGCATATCTTGGTACACTGACAGTTGTTCAGCAACCGTACATTTTGATCTGGCTTGGCAAACATTGGTCTTGACATGATGACTATGACGTTGACTTAACTATTATTGACTGTTATACATTGCTGCCACTACTACTTGATACACGGGATGAACATAAAATTTTGACAGAATTGCATTTACACAGTTAACACTATTCAATTACACAGTAGCACTAATGTGGATGAAAGATGAGTGAGTGTGTTTTGTGTGTTTTCCTTTTATAATCCCAGAGAAGCGATCCCAACCTATCTCCTAAATATTATTTCACTTGTTTGTTGTGGCTTGCACTGACACCCACAAATATTATAGGTTAACTGTTATTATGTACTGTAATAGTTAATGTGACAATTAACTGATATCATTTATGTGTTTATTATGATTTGTATGTTTAGTGTAAGAGCATTGATTATATTTTGTTAAAGAAATTGTATGTGCACTCAAACTATTGTTCATGACTGAACTGTCTCAGTAGTTATGGTGAATAGTATGGACTGTTACTTGCACCTTTTCTACATGATTGGTGCTACAAGGATATGTTTAATTTCTGCTGATGAACTGTGTGATCAGTGATTGTAAAAAAATTATGGACTGTTACTTGTACCTTTTCTACAATATTGGTGCCACTAGGACATGTTTAATTTCTGCTTATAAACTCTGATGAACAGTGTGATCAGTGACAGTGTATTTTATGGAACTGCTTCTGCTGAGAAATGTGACTTGTTGCTGTGTGTACCTACTCAACATTGCTGGGTACCACTGATGGACTGTTTCTACTGAAAAGATGTCACCTGTTGCTGTGTGTACCTACTCAACATTGCTGGGTACCACTGTTGGACTGTTTCTACTGAAAAGATGTCACCTGTTGCTGTGTGTACCTGCTCAACATTGCTGGGTGCCACTGATGGACTGCTTCTACTGAAAAGATGTCACCTGTTGATGTCTGCACCTACTCAACATTGCTGGGTGCCACTGATGGATTGCTTCTACTGAAATGAAGTCACCTGTTGCTGTGTGCACCTGATCAACATTGCTGGTGCCACTGATGGATTGCTTCTACTGAAATGAAGTCACCTGTTGCTGTGTGCACCTGATCAACATTGCTGGTGCCACTAATGGACTGCTTCTACTGAAATGGTGTTACTTGTTGGTGTCTGCACCTGCTCAACATAGCGGGTGCCACTGATGGACTGCTTCTATTGAAAAAATGTTACTTATTGGTATTTGCACCTGTTGACCATTGCTGGGTGCTACTGCTGGAACTGTCAACTGCTTATTCTTGGGCTATGGAAAGTGTTTATGTGAATATTTGTATAAACTGATTTATTGTGTATTACTGTTTGTGGAAAGTTATGAGACTCTTACCTGCACATATTCGTCATTGCTGACGCTATTGATTGAACTGTTTAACCACATAATACTTGTATAAACTATTATGTAAAGTCACATGTATGAAAGAATTTGTATTGCTTACTGTATTCTATATAATAGGTTATTGAAAGGTCAGTGCAAAGCCAAAATTTTATCTAGTTATATGATATTTACGTATTAATATTATCTTTTATTTTTGTCTATATTTTTTTGACGAATTTGGTGGTATTTTCACCACCAATGCTGGCAAAAATACCATCAAATTCTAGCCGTGGAGGAAGGGCATATGAAAGGTGGCTACACTGAGCCACAGCGACAGAGGTCGCTAGAGAGCATTGTTCCGCCGCCTCCACGGGAAGTGATTATTGGGATGTCGTAGTGGGCAGTGCTTGTGGAGAGCTCGTAGTAGTCAGTTCGTGTTGAGATGTGCTTGCTGAGATGTGATACTGAAAAATTCTTGTTGAGATGTTGTAATAGCGAATCGGTGTGGAGATATATTGTAATTATGAGAGTGATTTTGGTCAATATATGAAGGTAGCGAAACTTGATTTATTTTTCATTATTTCCATGTTTTAAATAATGCGTCATTACAGGTTCAGTCAACAAAGCATCTGGCTTGTGTTCTTGTATTAGAGTGTAATTCTGGTTTTCTTGAGTAATTATGGTATTCTTATTTTCTTTAATTAATTCAGTATAAATGATATTTATAAATTCTTGTGTTATTGAAGAAGAACCGTGCCAGATGCGTACGTTGAGTCATACTTCCACACACAGAACAGTTACACTTGTGCTTTGGTTTCGTAGGTTTTATAGTTGCTGGGGACTTAATTAATTAATTGTGTTAATGAAAATTTCCATTTCATTCTTTGTTATTGTTCTAAGCAGTCAGATTGCGTAATAATACTAGTCAGGGCCAACCGGTACGAGACTTCGTAACCGGACAGACAGCTGCTAAAGCAAGAAATCAAAATTATTTCCATTACATTTAATTAAGCCCCCATGCAATGGCAAACCTCATCTGCTACTTTTAGTGTCTCATTTCATAATTTAATTCCCAAACTATCCAATTAATTACTTTGGGAAGGTGACGTTCATTTTACACCATCCTTTCAAGACATCGCCCATACCGTTTAACTACTCTTGCAAGGCGTTTGCTGTCTCTGATAGACTTATAATATCATCGGCAAATCTTAATTTGTTTTTTACTTCCTCTCCTTGAACTTCACTCTCTTCTCAAATTTTTCTTTGGTTTCCTTTAATGGTTGCTCAGTGTACAGATTGAATAACATCAAGAGTAAGCTTAAACCTCGTCTCACTGCCTTCTCAACTACAGCTTCCCCATTCACGCCCTTCAGCGGTTATCTGGCCCCTAAAATAAGGAAGCTAAGGACACACATTTAGTGAAAAACTCGACTACTCAACGGGACCATAATCCATCCCCGCTGAAGCGGTATGTTGCCGCGGTCTTCGGCATGGCCTGTTGTACGAACCAGCATTGCATCAAATCAAATGCACCGAAGTCTTCGAATTATCAGCAGTATCGAAGTCGGACACTAAGATTACGTACATGATTATTGTTGTCTACATGTAAATACTACTACGACAAAATTTTAGGGGAACTGATAACGGTTTCTAGTACACTATTTTTTCCGCCCTGAACCAACAATTCGCCATAACGACAACAAACATACGGTATTAACTGCAAGTTGTCACATGTTCCAAGTGAATCACTAGTTACCAACATGCATCTCTACGCCAAGTAAGAAGAGTGAAATGGTTAGATCGGATAATAACAGGGTGAATCTGGGAGGAGGTCACTGATCTATGATAGAAATCGCTCAACCACTCATTGTATTACTTTTGGAATACTGATCATATGCACTGTGCAGAATGATGAAACACAGGAACTTAGACGAGCAGTTGCTCCGTGCATAACTGAAGTAAAAAAAAGTGAAGTCGTATGGCACGGATATCTGTGAGGCCGCGAGGTTTTCATTCTTTCGCACACCATGGAATATTTCCTCAGCAAAGTTTTAAAGTTGTGTGTTAATTGTATCTGTTGAGTATCGCTGACGGTAATGGGTGTGTGTTATAGCGCAGCGCTGTTTCTGTGTTGTCGGATAGTGAATGAAGGGTGTGGGCGAAATTCGGTGCCGGCACATAGCTTATGCATCTTTAATAGCACCAAGGGGGCAGCCAAGTTTAATGTCATCGTACCATGGACGGATCACTACCAGCAGTGTCACACGCACTCACTCCACGAAACATTGCGGAGATGGTTGGAAAATAATCCAGAATTTTGGCCTCAAATATTGTGATGGCGAACTATGCGCCACAATCTCTCCTTCCCTTGCCGGTCAAATACTAGCTTTGAAAATTTCTTTTACCATCATCACGATTCGGACAGATGAGTCGAGAGGCAGCAGACGAACAACTCTTAGAATCTCGGTATGGATGTTGGTTACACGTGTTTGCTTTTTCCTTTAAACATATAAGATGACAGAAAAACTTCATGAGAAATAAAAGAACTGTTCTCACAACTACCAAGTATTCTCCCTCTTGAGAGGTCTGGTAGGTACACTTGAAAGCACAGAAAATGGCCGCGGAAAATGTATCGCTGCTGAAGACCGGTACAGCACTGGCGCGAATGAAATACAAAATTCCATTTTCCCGGATTACGCTGAACACACCCCCAGGAGAAATTAATATTTGAAATACAGCTTGATCCAGATGCCCCTACCGACCTCGTTTTGTGCAACCTGCAATGTTACACCTGGAAGAAAGGCAGTCTGGGATTAACGAACGTCCCGTCGACATTGAGGTCTTTAGAGACGCAGCACAAGCAGGGGTTTTGTCAAGGATAGTGAGGGAAACCGGTCGTGCCCTTTCAAAGGAACCATCCCGGCATTTACCTGGAGCGATTTAAGTAAATCACGGAAAACCCTATCTGGATGGCCGGACGCGGGTTTGAACCGTCGTCCACACGAATGCGACTCCAGTGTGTTAACCATTACGCCACCTCGCTGTGTCGTTATGTCTGGCTTTCAAAAATTATGTCCGGGCTTTTCATGTTCTCTCGCTCGCTGCGGGCAAGCTATTTGTCCTACAGAAAAAATGAACAGGATCTTTTTGTAGGTAATTTAATGTAGTTAAATCATGTACGCTGGAGACCACACTTTTCGAATTATTCCAGAAAAACGTAAAAAGTAACCTTCAAACTCACCTCCACATCTACTCCCACACTCATTCCTCACCGGCCAGGATTTCTAGTACGTTCTTGGTGGCACTCCCTCGTACTAGGGCACAAAAATTTCCGACCACACGAACTATTCCCCATATTCGACATTTTCGGTCTCTGTTGATTGCACTTTTACGCCACCCGTATAGTCGGCTGTTTCGTTAACATTATTAACTTAATAACTAACGTGAGGGTAACGAAAGAAAAACGACTTTTGTAAAAGTTACGGTAAAACTGATTACGTTTACAATTCGATTTAAAGTTAACACTTTCAAAACACAGTACTTTCGTAGTCAGAAGGCCTGACAAGTACAGTGTTGTAATTGTTTATTTTATCTTGTTAAGCTTCACAAAATTTAGTATTTTATCCATTCTTAGCAACTGTAGTACTATATAACGAAATAAGTTAGCATTTGCATAAAAGAAATTTAATTTCCATATCGGTTTCAGACACTTAGTGTCCTTCTGAGGAAGAGCGTTAAGTGTCTGAAACCGGTAAGGAAATTAAATTTCTTTTATGCAACTAGATGCTTATTATTTCGTTATCCAGAAAACTGTTAGGTTAAATTTACAGAAATGCCAGTTTTACAATTTGTAAGTGTTTGACTGAGCTGGTGGCATAATACGGCCAGTCAATGACGCAAAAAAAAAAAAAAAAAAAAAAAAAAAAGTCGAATGTGGGGAAATAATTCTTCCAGTCGCAAATTTTTATACAGTGGTAGGAGTTGCCATGAACAACATATTAGAAATCCTAACCCGAGGGGGCTGAGTGTGGGTATAGGGATGCGTTTGAAGATCACTTTTGTACTTTTTTCTTCAATGCTTCGAAAACTACACCCTCTAGCGAAATTGTATCCCAGTACAAAATTTAACTACATTAATATTTCCTACAAAACCATCCTGTTCATTTTTTTCTGTAATCGTAATAGTTCGCACGTAGTGAGCGAGAGAGTATGCAAGTATCGCACGTGTTACTTGAAGGCCAGGTAAGACACTGTGGGTTGCATAAAACGACATCGGTAGGGGCCGCTGAACCACCCTGTGTAAGGGCAAACCGGTACTGTCTGTTTTCTTTAAACAATCGAACTTCTTTTGACAGAAGAGCTTCAGATGTCTGATTACTTTTTATGTGAGTTAATGTGTTAAATATTTGACGCTAATCATGTGAAACCTTTATGGCTTAAGTCGCAAAACCCTCATTATGTTGGTTTTATTAGTTTCGACTCATTCATCCACAGATTAGTGAAAAATTCAATTTTTAGAAAAGGTTAGAAATTACGTTTAAAGATTGTTGGAAGCTGCTAACGGCTGTCATTCTCACACACTAGATGAATATTGTATGGGTAATTTACAGGCAATAAGTTAGATGGCTTGTAGACACATACACAGCTTCTAACTCTAATACTTCAGTTATTGTGTAAAACTGTTAATGGTAGATGCGCACACATCTTGCAGCAACGGGTGAGCAGAAATGTCTAAGGGTACGAATCGACCGTAGCTTTGCGCTATCGATATCGGAGATTCTACATTCACAATGCCATCTTTGTAGATGACAAATCCTGAGTATTTATTCATGAGCACCATCACAAGTACCATAATCATCTAAAAATTTGCGTTGTAATCTTGATCGTGAATAAGTAGTTAAAGCTGTAAAGTGTTTACGGTTTTGTGCAGAATGCTATTTCTTTTGGTGTAAAAAAATACACTCCTGGAAATGGAAAAAAGAACACATTGACACCGGTGTGTCAGACCCACCATACTTGCTCCGGACACTGCGAGAGGGCTGTACAAGCAATGATCACACGCACGGCACAGCGGACACACCAGGAACCGCGGTGTTGGCCGTCGAACGGCGCTAGCTGCGCAGCATTTGTGCACCGCCGCCGTCAGTGTCAGCCAGTTTGCCGTGGCATACGGAGCTCCATCGCAGTCTTTAACACTGGTAGCATGCCGCGACAGCGTGGACGTGAACCGTATGTGCAGTTGACGGACTTTGGGCGAGGGCGTATAGTGGGCATGCGGGAGGCCGGGTGGACGTACCGCCGAATTGCTCAACACGTGGGGCGTGAGGTCTCCACAGTACATCGATGTTGTCGCCAGTGGTCGGCGGAAGGTGCACGTGCCCGTCGACCTGGGACCGGACCGCAGCGACGCACGGATGCACGCCAAGACCGTAGGATCCTACGCAGTGCCGTAGGGGACCGCACCGCCACTTCCCAGCAAATTAGGGACACTGTTGCTCCTGGGGTATCGGCGAGGACCATTCGCAACCGTCTCCATGAAGCTGGGCTACGGTCCCGCACACCGTTAGGCCGTCTTCCGCTCACTTCCCAACATCGTGCAGCCCGCCTCCAGTGGTGTCGCGACAGGCGTGAATGGAGGGACGAATGGAGACGTGTCGTCTTCAGCGATGAGAGTCGCTTCTGCCTTGGTGCCAATGATGGTCGTATGCGTGTTTGGCGCCGTGCAGGTGAGCGCCACAATCAGGACTGCATACGACCGAGTCACACAGGGCCAACACCCGGCATCATGGTGTGGGGATCGATCTCCTACACTGGCCGTACACCACTGGTGATCGTCGAGGAGACACTGAATAGTGCACGGTACATCCAAACCGTCATCGAACCCATCGTTCTACCATTCCTAGACCGGCAAGGGAACTTGCTGTTCCAACAGGACAATGCACGTCCGCATGTATCCCGTGCCACCCAACGTGCTCTAGAAGGTGTAAGTCAACTACCCTGGCCAGCAAGATCTCCGGATCTGTCCCCCATTGAGCATGTTTTGGACTGGATGAAGCGTCGTCTCACGCGGTCTGCACGTCCAGCACGAACGCTGGTCCAACTGAGGCGCCAGGTGGAAATGGCATGGCAAGCCGTTCCACAGGACTACATCCAGCATCTCTACGATCGTCTCCATGGGAGAATAGCAGCCTGCATTGCTGCGAAAGGTGGATATACACTGTACTAGTGGCGACATTGTGCATGCTCTGTTGCCTGTGTCTATGTGCCTGTGGTTCTGTCAGTGTGACCATGTGATGTATCTGACCCCAGGAATGTGTCAATAAAGTTTCCCCTTCCTGGGACAATGAATTCACGGTGTTCTTATTTCAATTTCCAGGAGTGTAGATGGATCTTTTGAGGAAAACTAAATTCCTCTGTTGTTCATCTGGTACAATGAGGCGTCACGGCGAAACAGCAGAGAGAAAAAGGGATTTGCTGCATGTTATCAGCGTAGGAAATACTTTCGTGATCATCGTGGTGGAAAGAACGTGTGTCGTATAGTGTGCTGTGACTCGATATAGATAACTAATTAACCTTACAATAGCAATCTATTACTACGCTGAATGTGATGGCACTCTTAAAATAACGGAGTAATTGGATGTTGTTGCCCAGAGGGCGTTGTACCTATGACAATAATTATTTGTCGCTAATAATGTTCGCAAACGTAGTCTGTGTACTGTCTATGTAAGCCACGGTTGACACGTTAGTTTATACTGCAGTACCAGAGTAAATTGTCTGACACATGACTCAGGTCCTTTCTACTTGGATCTCTACTTCATTTGCTTTTCTTAAAAGTGGTAAACATTCTTTCAAATGGGTCAAATGGCTCTGAGAACTCTGGGACCAAACATCCGTGGTCATCAATCCCCCAGAACCTAGAACTACTGAAACCTAACTAACCTAAGGACATCACACACATCCATGCCCGAGGCAGGATTCGACCCTGCAACCGTAGCAGTTGCGCGGTTCCGGACTGAGCGCCTACAACCGCTAGACCAACGCGGCCGGCAAAAACATTCTTTCGGAACATTTTTGTTTACAAATGTTTGGGACAAATCAGTAGAAATTGATAATGAGTCACAAATAATGTTATTTACAATGCAAGTGTAAATGATAGAATTGGAAGCAAAATTAATGGAAAATATGAACGTCACGAAAATAAATTTTAGAGACCACCAGAGTTTTGTGATAATTCCATTTCGTCTGGTTACAGTCAACTCTCTCCTCCAAAACCAATAAAGAATAGCTATGCTTGAAGGAGACTGGGAGAAAAGGCGCAACATTTACTGGACTCACTACTGAAATATAATGAAACTTTATAGTAAGCTATAAAGGTTACCGGTACAAAGCAGTAGATTAAAAAATGTGTAGGTGCTAATAGCGAGATACGAAGCCAACAAAATAGCATTCTTAGGACTAAAATTAAAGGGATTTGCGAATGGAAAAGTGTGATACGAACAGAAATTGAAAAAGAAATGATGAAGTATGCATTGATGTAGTGTACAAGAAGATACAATATAAGTGGAGAGAAGTATGAAATAAACGTGTTAACTTATGAAGTGCAACTGCGGAACCCCTTTTCAAGCGCACACACAGTGCAGACACAAAATATGAGTTCTTTCAAAGCCTCCACGATGGTTAAGAGCTGAAGTAAGTTTGAAAGAAGAGGTAGCAGAGAATGAGACAAATTCAAACAAGTCTGGCATTGATTATTTACGTTCGGTGCAACTTAAATCTCTTACAGTTACGGGAACTGCAATGTAGGTGACTGGTGAAGAACTCTGTGAAACGAGTGATTTATCATCAGGTTTCCAGGATTTTACCGAATGATGGAGCGCATTGATTACCGCACTGGACTTGCAGCTTGGCCACCCTCATTTAGATTTTCTACGATCTCCCTACGTACCTTGTGGTAAATGCTGGGATGGTTCGTCTGAATGGACACGGCCAATTATTTTCCCATCATTTTTTAATCCGAGCTGGTGTTCCGTCACTAATCACATCGATGTAGACCGGACGTTAAACATTAATCTTCCTTTCCCTTTCCACGATATTCTAATAGCGACGGGAAAAACTGATCAATGTGACAACTTATGAATGGTTAGACTGCCACGGCAAGCATATAAACTGCTGAAAAAAATAATTTACGCAAGAACAGAAACGTAATAAAACTTTTATCCATTACAGATGTGGAACACGATGTCTGTAAAGCATTAAGTTCCTGAAAAATGACTGCAACCAGTCGCCTCTCGTGATGATATAATTTTGATTTTTCCATTACCATTTTCAAGTCGCCAGCGACTCTTCATCGCATGGTATAATTCTTAATCATTGTTCTTCTCACTCTGGTCCTTGCGTGACTGTGGCAAGACAGAAAAAGATCGAAACAAGTCTCGAGGTATGTGGACATACTGGTATTTACGTCATGAAATTATAACATCAAGTTGATGTCATTACTTACAGCTATTTGGTTCTGTAGGATTAATCATGATGCATAAATCACTTTGGAAGACATTGTTCATGATCTACATTTATCATTACGCAAGACAGCCCTCACTTTAGCACAAGTAATAATCCCAAAACGCTTTCCAGGATCTACACAAGAGGACAGAAACGGAATGGGGCTCGGAGTTAGTGAAGAGCAGAGAATCGACTAGAAGTGTCTGACTTTCACAAGTGGTAACTCTACTCTGAGAAAAAAAGAGAGGAAGCCAAATCTGCCCTGGACAAGCTTCACGAAATCTCACAGAAAACTGGCCTAAAAGTCTCTCATGAGAAAATGCAATGCATGGAAAGGAAGCCTGCAGATAATCTCCCCATTATGCAGGAAAGTGCCACAATTAAATATGTTGGAGATATGATCAATCCATCGTGACTGAACACAACAGCTCATCGAGGAAGAATGTGTGTGTGCGTGTGTGTGTGTGTGTGTGTGTGTGTGTGTGTGTGTGTGTGTGTGTGTGCATTGTTTTTTTTTTTTAAGCCAAGCGATGGGACCGTTGGGGGAGGGTACACAAAATGGCTCTGAGCACTATGGGACTCAACTGCTGTGGTCATAAGTCCCCTAGAACTTAGAACTACTTAAACCTAACTAACCTAAGGACATCACACACATCCATGCCCGAGGCAGGATTCGAACCTGCGACCGTAGCGGTCGCGCGGTTCCACACTGTGGCGCCCAGAACCACTCGGCCACTCCGGCCGGCTGAGGGTACACACAAAACAGGTTTGGTGTCTAGTAAATGGAATGGTGCGAAGTAACTCGCGCTCACGACGAGGAAAATGCTTCTCCAAAAGCTGCCCAATGAAAACATATGTACTTCCATTTCTGTGTTCGTAGTACGTAAGTCCAAATGTTTTGTGGAAGACCCACTGTAATCGCTGTATGGTGATTATGACACCAGACAACGTATCACGCAGACTACATTTTGGAAATGAAAACAAATTCGCCTCAATCCAGAATCGAACACTAGATCTCCTGCATGCTCACCCAAAACGCTATCCACTGCACCAATTACACAGCACTTCTCTTATAAGCTGGCAGAGGTAGTTACCGTACTTGCGGATTACAGTGTTGCTCGAGTGTTAAACTTTGACGTCCATTTACTTCCGGAAATATGCGCAGGACAAAATTTTGTGAGAGGCATTTTTGTATTGCCAGCTTTTTTTCTTTCTCTTTTTTTTTAATTTACACGTCCAGTTCTGTAGGACCAAATTGAGGAGCAAGCCTCCAAGGTCATGGAACGTGTCCGTACATGAAATTACAATATAAAAGTACTAATAGATAAAATAAAATTTTTATGAACCCAAAAAAAAAAACAACTCATGAGTTTATATAAATGCAATCAACAATGTAACATAAGAATCAGCTTAATTTTTCAAGGAAATCCTCGACAGAATACAGTGAGTGATCCATGAGAAAACTCTTCAATTTCGATTTGAAAGCGAGTGGATTACTGTTGCTGTTGTTGTGGTCTTCAGTCCTGAGACTGGTTTGATGCTACATCCTTCTGAATCTGATTAGTGTATTCATCTCTTGGTCTCCCTCTACGATTTTTACCCTCCACGCTGTCCTACAATACTAAACTGGTGATCCCTTGATGTCTCAGAACATGTCCTACCAACCGACCCCTTCTTCTAGTCTAGTTGTGCCACAAACTCCTCCTCTCCCCAATTCTATTCAATACCTCCTCATTAGTTATGTGATTTACCCATCTAATCTTCAGCGTTCTTCTGTAGCACCACATTTCGAAACCTTCCATTCTCTTCTTGTCCAAATTATTTATCGTCCATGTTTCACTTCCATACGTGGCTACACTCCACACAAATACTTTCAGAAATGACTTCCTGACACTTAAATCTATGCTCGATGTTAACAAATTTCTCTTCTTCAAAAACGCTTTCCTTGCCATTGCCAGTCTACATTTTATATCCTCTCTACTTCGAACATTATCAGTTATTTTGCTCCCTAAATAGCAAAACTCCTTTACTACTTTAAATGTCTCATTTCCTAGTCTAATTCCCTCAGCATCACCCGACTTAATTCGACTACACTCCATTATCCTCGTTTTGCTTTTGTTGATGTTCATCTTATATCCCCCTTTCAAGATACTGTCCATTCCGTTCAACTGCTCTTCCAAGTCCTTTGCTGTCTCTGACAGAATTACAATGTCATCGGCGAACCTCAAAGTTTTTATTTCTTCTCCATGGATTTTAATACCTACTCCGAATTTTTCTTTTATTTGCTTTACTGCTTGCTCAATATACAGATTGAATAGCATCGGGGAGAGGCTACAACCCTTTCTCACTCCCTTCCCAACCACTGCTTCCCTTTCATGTCCCTCGACTCTTATAACTGCCATCTGCTTTCTGTACAAATTGTAAATAGCCTTTCGCTCCCTGTATTTTACACGTGCCACCTTCAGAATTTGAAACAGAGTATTCCAGTCAACATTATCAAAAGCATTCTCTAAGTCTACATATGCTATAAGCCAAGGTTTGCCTGTCCTTAATCTATTTTCTAAGATAAGTCGTTGGGTCAGTATTGCCTCACGTGTTCCAACATTTCCACGGAATCCAAACTGATCTTCTCCGAGGTCGGCTTCTACCAGTTTTTCCATTCGTCTGTAAAGAACTCGCGTTAGTATTTTGCAGCCGTGACTTATTAAACTGATAGTTTGGTAATTTTCACATCTGTCAACACCTGCTTGCTTTGGGATTGTAATTATTATATTCTTCTTGAAGTCTGAGGGTATTTCGCCTGTCTCATACATCTTGCTCACCAGATGGTAGGGTTTTGTCAGGACTGGCTCTCCCATTGCTGTCAGTATTTCTAAAGGAATGTTGACTATTGTTAAGATTTTTGAATTCTTGCGGTAGATGGTTGAAAATGGTTGCAACAATATACAGTACACCTTTTTGCACAAGAGTCAAGGAAGTGCGATCCAAATGCAGACTGGAGAAAGCTGCTAATTCTTGGGAATAAGCTGATATTGTTGACAAGAAACGACAGTAAAGAATGAATAAATTCAAAGGCCTCAATGTCAGAATACCCAGAATAGTGAACAGGTGTCGACAAGAGGTTCGGGAACTTACACCACTTATTGCCCGAACTGCCCGTTTCAGAGCCGAAAATACCCTTTGAGAATGGGAAGAGTTACCCCTTAATATAATACCATACGACATAAGCGAGTGAAAATACACAAAGTAGATTACTTTTCGTGTCGAACGATTACTTACTTCAAATACCGTTCGAATAGTAAAAATGGCAGCAGTAAGTCTTTGAACAAGATCCCGAATGTGGGCTTTCCACAACAGCTTACTATCTATGTGAACACCTAGAAATTTGAACTGTTCAGTTTCAGTAACGATATGCCCACTCTGTGAAATTAAAACGTCCGATTTTGTTGAATTGTGTGTTATAAACTGTAAAAACTGAGTCTTACTGTGATTTAGCGTTAGTTTATTTTCCGCAAGCCAAGCTTATGTCATGAACTGCTCTATTTGAAACAGAGCCAGTGTTGCACACTCCATCCTTTACTACCAAGCTAGTGTCATCAGTAAACATAAATGTTTTAGAATTGCCTGTAATACTAGAGGGCATATCATTTCTGTAAATAAGGAATAGGAGAGGTCCCAGCAATGATCCCTGGCCCCCCACCCAGATTTGACCGTGACCTACTCGGGCTCCACATCACAGCCATTCTCAACACTGCGAATAATTATCTTTTGCTGTCTGTTGTTAAAGTAACAGGTGAACAAATTGTGAGCTACTCTGCACATTCCATAATGGTCCAACTTCTGGAGCAATATTTTGTGATGAAATGCCTCAGTTAAATCAAAAAATATGTCTAGTGTTCGAAGCCTTTGTTCAATACATCCAGTATCTCACAGAGAAAAAAAATAGCATTTTCCTCTGATAAACCACTTCGAAAGCCGAACTGCATAAATGATGGCAAATTATGTGAAACAAAATGATCAATTATCCTTACATACAATGCCTTTCCAGTAACTTTAGCAAACACTGGTGGCGTAAAAATATCTCTAATATTGTCTGCATGAACCCATTGTCCCTTTTTATAAAGCAGCTTTACTATTGAGTACCTTAATCGTTCGGGAAACTGACCATTCTTAAAGGTAAATCAAGAATTTGGCTAAGTACAGGGCTAACATGTGCGGCACAGTGCTTTAATATTCTGCCAGGCACATCATCATATCTATGAGAGTCCTTAGTCTTCAGTGATCCAATTATTAACTCACTCTCCCCCAAGGTTATAATCACGACATAAATCTCGGAATGGCATTTTCCAAGAGAGATCTATGATTCCCTGTAGAAACTAAGCTTTTATTTAATTCACCAGCAATGGTCAGAAAATGATTGTTAAGTGCTGTACATATATCCGACTTATCAGTAACAGAAATATTTTTACTACGAACTGACTTTATATTGTCGACATTTTGTTGCTGACCAGACACTTCCTTTACTACTGACCAGACAGTTTAATTTTATCCTTTGAATTAGCTATTCTGTTTGCGTACCACATACTCTTGGCCTTCCTAATAATAACATTTTTAGACATGTTACAATACTGTTTGTAATGGGCTACTGCAGCTTGATTTTGACTACTTCTAACATTTTGATATAATTCCCGCTTTGTTCTACATGTTATCTTTATCCCATTAGTCAGCCGCCCAGGCTGCCTTTTATCGCTAGTACCCTGTTTAGATCGTTCTAATAGAAAGCACCTATCAAAGAGCATGAGAAATGTGTTAAGGAAAGCATTAAATTTGAGAACTATGTTATTATCACGATAAACATCCTGCCACTCTTGTTCCTTAACGAGGTTTAAAAAACTCTCCAATGCCGTTGGATTACCTTTTCTACATAGTTTGTAATTATGTATAACATTTTTTGAGTACAGGAGCATTTTAGTGTTAAAATTCGAGCAACATAGTCTGAAAGGCCGTTCACTCTTTAACTAATAGAATACTCATCCAGTAATGCAGAATGAATAAAAATATTGTCTATGGCTGAGCTACTGTTCCCCTGCACCCTATATAAAAGCTCGCATGGAGTCACTGACAAAATCGATCTCTGTTAACGAAGAATTAAGGCAAGGCAATACAGCACACTAGTTCTACCATAAGCACTCTTTGTTGCAGAAACTACAGTTATTCGTTCCCTTAGTCAAACAAAAACAAGATTTTTGAAACATGGAAAAGAAAATTTTCAGGAAAAAGTGCGAAACAGTTTCCCGTGAAGAAATTTGGATAAAGAGGCCGTCGAGGGAGATCTACAAACAGATAGAAACAATGATAGACACCTTTAGAAAAATTTTATGGCCTTATCCACAGAATAAAGTGAGCAGACTCACACAAGAGAGTTTTAAAACTCTTCTAAGGAGAAAACACTAGCAAAAACAAGACGAAATAGATAACTGAAACAGAAAAACGTATTAAAGAACTGGGATTACACTAGAAGCCGTAAGTAATGGAGAACGGTTCAGAAACATCATAAAAAACAAGCACAAAAACACATGTAAAAAAGAAGAGGAAATAAATGGTCAGAACGACGCAAGAGAAAAGGCAGGAGAGAACACAGAGAGCCTATAAAAAGAGTGTCGGAATAATCCAGCAATAAGGAAAAAAATCACAACTGCTTATTCAAACGCTCATATTAAATCTTCAAAAGATTTACAAAAATTCTATGAGAGCAGAAAATAAATCACACGACCGCTGAAAATTGGGCAGGTAGCCAAATACCAGTCCAGTAAAAATAAAAATAAGAATACAGCCTTTTTATACAATTTCGTTCATAAAAGTGTAACTGCCCTGTATATGCTTCTGCAGAGAGTATGAAGTAAGTAACAAACAATGTGGTATGTGCCACAGCAAAGTCGGCAACGCATATCGATAACACAGACGTTAGAGGGGGCTCACTGCAATCCGCAAAGACGTACGGGATGCCCTCCTGAAGACCACTCCACTTCCTTAACACAGCAGCGCCCTAACACTGAGGTCAATAAAGTGTTGACCACGCAACAGCTCAGCGCAGTTTGTGACCTTAGCTTCAGCTGTTAGCATCACCTAGTAGACAGCATTTGTCGAAATCTCAGTGGGACATTAACTTGTGTTAATACTGAATGCTGTACTTCAAGAGAACACTTCCTGATTGCGTGCATCAAGTGATACTTTCATAGACAATGAGAGTTGTAAATGTTTTACGCTCTTATGTGGCAAAGAACTGTCTCAAGTTAAGAATAGACGTAGGGGAAATGCTTTCTTGTACTGAAACAGATATATCTCCAAAAATATTACAGTTAAAGCAATAAAATGAGCCGATTATGTACAGCATAATGCTTGATATTCTGTGTAGTGTTTGTATGAAAATGCACATTGATATACATTTCATAAGGATTTGAATTTTTAATTGCCATTGTTTCTGTAAAGTATCTTTTCTCGTAAACTAATCAAGCAATAAAACTTTATTTTCGCAGTCTACATCTGTATAAAAGGCTAATAAAACGCGTGGAACAGATTTTTGTTGAAGGTCATAGTTGCTTTGAAACTAATTTTTCAGTTTTGTGCTTCCTGGGACTGCTCTGTTTCCCAACTTTTAAAGGAGAATTTTTTTCAAAGAAAAGGTAACGGAGAAGTGTTGACCACGATTATTCAGTAAGTAATTCTTCAACTTTCCCGTTTCAGGATGTTAGCTTTTGCAGTTCCTGAGAAACGGTACATTATAGCTCAAAAAAGTCAGTTTAGAGCAATCCGCATTTAAAGTTTTGACAATATTGCCATACCACTAGTAGCTAATGCTGTCTATAGCCATAATCTTTATTCTCTTCTTCGTCTTCCTGGAGTAATCTCTTCCCCTGCGTAATTTGCCTGCCCAACTTTTGTATTTTTTCTTCTGCTGCCTGAGCTCTGTCCAGTCGCACTTCATCTACGCTTCTTAGTAACTTCAGGGTGAATGCCTCTGGATGGAAGCTTAGTCTGTGCAGGCACTTAATCCAGTCGACATTTGCACTAGCGAAAGTTAGACAGGTATCACATGCAGCTATCTTTATAATAATTGAGGACACAAATACTGTTTTTGGACAACACACCCATAAAAGGGGATTGTAGCTCTCATTTGTATTCTGTGTTTTCCCGTTTACATATTTTTTAGGAATTCAGGATTGGCTAGGTACCTAAAAGTTGTTTTTATAAGATCTAAAACAGCAAGTGGCAAACCATGTTTGTGGGTCCATGGCTTTCCACTGGTCTCTGGTCTCTGCATAAAGACATTTTCACCACGATGTGTCACAAAGGGAATATTGAGGATTATCATCTGTGGAAATTTTGTGAAAGAATATTGCCCAGACTGCTTGCTGCATTATTTTCTCTCTACGTAAGTTATCCCTGATAGCCTTTCCATAATATATTTATAAAGTGTGAATTCCCTTGTCTGTCAGTTAACACCTCCCAGTGTCTTTCCATCTTCTAAAAATCTCGTTGTAAACAAAGGAACAAGCAAAGATAATCTTTCTCATAATGCTTGATATTCTGTGTCGTTTTTGTATGAAAATGCGCATTTGATTGTGTGAACGAAAAATTAACGCACAAAAAACTTCCAGCATAGAGGAGGTGTGGATCACACCACAGAAAAATGGGGCGTGGCAGGCGCAGATGCCCAAACAAACTCTTTTTAACGTACATTTCCAGGCAAAATTCGATTATGGAATTTTGCGATATTATTCTTAAGGAATCAGTCTAATAAATGAAGCAATAAAAAATCCAATTTTTCGCAATTTTTTCTACATCGGCTCTTAAGCAAATCTTTTTATTCATTCATCTAATAAAATGAATTAATATTTCATTTGCTATAGTTACAATGATCTACCTCCCAGAGCAACTACAGAACCTACAGTTATGGCCAGAAGATTTCAGTTTCGTTCGGTCACAACACTGAGTGTCCTCAGAAGGCCTTTTTCTCTCGAATTGCACAATGGGGGAGCCATCAAGCTTAGCGTCCCCACCTGACAGACGGATCACCAGCAACGGTGTTACACATCATAACCGTATGAAGCATTGCAGAGAGCTTTGCAATTTAACTTGTTGTACAGAACGGCGATGAGGAACTGTACATCACCACTTCTCGTCCCCTTTATCGAACAAGGTAAAACACTGGACAAGCTTTCGGCCGACAGTTCACGATCACCCGGATTTAAACTGCCTTTGGCTTGCCGGAATCGCTTGAGGCAAATGTCGGGATGGCTCCCTTGAAAAAACCTCAAACGATTTCCTTTCCCATCCATGACCTATCGGAGCTTGTACTCCCTAATGACCTCGTCATTGCCGGAACTTTAAACCCGAATGTTTTTTTCTTACTTCTTCTCTTTTCCTTCCCTTTTTCAGCCAAACAACGATAAATTTTTTCACCTTCAGCTACCGAACCAGTTATTTTCGAATCGAGCAGTGAGCCGTTCTTGCACTGGCTCGGATTATCGGTTCCAGAGATGTCTCGCTGCAACAACTGTCGTCGCTGACAAAGCTCTTTGACGCAGGAGGGCATGAGTGAGCCTGCAGTGGTGTTACGAGACAGTAGGCAGTCAGCCGGTGGGCAACGAGGAATCCATTGCAACTTGGGGCGCCGCGAAAGAATAGCAGTAATCAGCTAGCAAACGACTGCCGTAGCGCGGGCCTCTCTCTCGCTTGCTTATTCTGCTGTCTAAGGATGACAGTATGGTGGTTCTAACTACACAAAATGTCAAATCAAACACCTTTCAGCCGTCTATTTTCCAAACAGCTGTTTTATTGGCTACAAATTTTGGCTGTATATTTCGCTATCTTCAGGTCCCCTGAGCGACGTCTAGGAATCTTCCTACACTTCGGTCGGGGACCTGAAGCGTAATATATCGCCGAAACTGGTAGCCCAATGAAATAACGGTTTGGAAATTATACGGCTGAAGGGTGTTTGATTTGACATTCTGTACTGAACAGCCGAGATCCCGCTATCATCTCTGAGAAGATGGACATACCAAGACAAGCTAAACAAGCTTCATTATAATGCTGTGTGCGGGAAGTGAAGGTTAAATGCTAACGTCATTCTTATTTGCGTCTGCAAGCAGCAGCGAAGAGTAAGTTGTTGCCAGGTGGTGGTGCTCAGCAGTATTCTCTTGTCTGATGAAGGCCTTCAGTGTCGTTTAATGCGTATTGCTTACTAGTATAAGTGTTATCAGTCTCTGTAAACTAGTGCACTTCTCTGTAATATACATTGGGGTGTCCTTACCGTACTGATCCTAGATTTTTTCTAGTTTCTGTTACTTTAGAATTAGTATAAAATTTAGGGTTCTGCACACTTACCACTTGGGTTGTTGGCTTGGGCCTCCAAAGCAATGCTAAAGGAGTGTAGTATTCTGCCCAAGGCAATGCATGCTTTATTGAAAGTGTTTTAGTCAGAAAGAAATAGTTAATGTGTGTTTGTGGGCCAGTATTTGTAAGTCTGCGATGGCAGTACTGTGGAGTCGTAGAATCTTTGACAATCATTAGTGTATAGCTGCGGCGTCAGCAAGCGGAGACTCATTGAGTGTACAGTGCAATGCATAGACGTACGTACATAAACTGTAAGTCTCATTTTAAAAATATTTGGTGCGCCCTTGGTCTGGTACCGCGCGCCGCGGAATTTGAATCCGCGCCAGACGTCATGGACGTCGAAGACCCCTAGAGGTCTCTGCACCATCGCGCCGTAAGCTGTGGCCGCGCGCGCCCTCTGGCTTGATTTTAGTGTGAGGGCGCCGCAGTGGAACAAGTGGTCCCAGCGGCCAATAGCGACGCCCCCGATAGCATACTTAAGCTCCTGCCTCGTGCTCAGCCAGTCACCATCCATAACACGGATTCCTACACCTTCTTCCCCTCCACCGGTGTGCCCCAAGGTTCCGTCCTCTCCCCTCTTCTGTACCTTTTGTCTACGGCGGACATGCCGCCGCCTTCACCCCCCATCCACCTTCTCCAGTAAGCCGATGACACCGCCTTCCTTCCTCTCGCCCCCACCCTGCAGCGCTCCCAACACCTTCTCAAGTCCCATCTTGACCAATTCACCATTTCGTTCAACCAGTGATTGCTTAAGGTCAATTCTTCCAAAACCCAGGCGATCACTGTAGGCAAAACCACCCCTTCCTTCCGCCTCCTCGATTTCTATGTCACCGTCTATGGTCATCCTATCGACCTCACCCCCACACTTAAGTATCTTGGCGTCACCCTTGACCATCGCCTCTGCTGGACCCCCCACCTCCAGACAATCCAAGCCAAGGCACGCTCCCGACTCCGTCTCCTCAAGCTCCTTTCTGGCCGTACATGGGGTCTAGACCCCTCCACCATCCTCCACCCCTATAAATCCCTCATCTGCCCTATCCTCTGCTACACCCACCTTGCCTGGATCTCCGCTCCTCTTACCTTTTACAAATCCCTTCAGATCCTTGAACGCCATGCTCTTCGCCTCGCCTATGGCATCTGTCTCCCCTCCCCCACGTGGATCCTGTACGACCTTATTCTGTTCTCCCACCTCCTCCTTTTCCTCGAATGGATACGGATCCTCTTCACCTCCCATAAACTCGATCCTCCTCACCCGCTTGTCTCTCCCATCCTCTCCCGCCCCTGCCCGCTGCCGCGCCTGTCTTTCCACGTCCCACCTGCTCCCATCTCTCCACACTCCTTACCCTCTCCCAAGGTGGCTTCCACTAGCTCCCCCTCCCTGATGATGCCCTCCTCCCCTCCATCCACCCCTCCTACCAATTTTGACACTCCCTCTTCCTGTGTTTGTTCCTATAGGCACCCTGTCTCCCTTCTCTCCCGCTTCCCTCCCTCCTCCCTTTTCCCCTTCCTCCCATGGGCTTCCCCTACCCCCATACCTTCATTCTCCCCCCATCTCCTCTGCCTTTGGCATCTTTACTCTCCCCTCTCCCTCCCCCACTACCTTCTTCCCCTCTTGGCAGGTCCCCGGACTCGCACACGTTCAGTGGACATTCGCGCGCTGGAGATCATCGCCATCAGTTTCTCGTGTGTGTGCGCCACCGTGTTTGTGATTTAGTGTCTTGCGCCCCCACGCTCCTTCGTTCACTTGTGCCGTCTGAGTCATCAGTGCTTGTGCGCAGAGCCGACAGTTTTTCGTGTTTTTTCGTCGAGTGTGAACGGCTTCGTGTTTTTAATTTTTGTATCTACTGTTTTTCAACCACCAATCTGTTACTTTTCTGTCTTCATTTTCTCTTTTATTGTAATGCTTGTGGCTGAAGAGCGGAGTAGATTTATCCGCTGCCAGCCCACCTTTGTATGAGGTGAAAAATAACAATGAAGGAAAAAAAAAAGCTCAGCCAGCAGTCTGACATCGCGTTGCGTCTCAGGACATATCGTCTCAGACAGCGTATTGACTTCGTGTTCCTATTCTAGTGGACGTGATTGTCTTGTTTGGTTCGTTATTCTGTTGTCAGTTCTGGTTGAGTCGTAAGGTCCTCCGTTGGTCTTGTCCGTCCTCTCCCGTTGTGTTGTTGTTCGCGGGCCGTTCCGCGGGTCCCGCCGCGTTTCCGTCACTATTACCCCGCGACCGTTCCGGTCGCCGTTACAGCTCTTGCGGTCAAAATTACACAAGGGCTATTAAATACATGTGTGCATCTGTATATAAGCCATTTTTTGTGCCTGTGACCTACGTGCTTGCTGAATTAGTCCGAGAACAAAAACATAAATGTAAATCTATTACTGTTCTTGATATACGTCCTTAATGACTTTTAAGATGAAGCTTGAATTATCTTCCCATCACCGTTAATTAAAGACTGTGGTAAACTACATTTGGCAATTGTAAATTAGCTTTTTCCAGCGAAGTGTAATTTTTGATTGTTTGGTATAATAAATTTTGTTTATCATTTGTCCAGTTTTAACACCATACGCATGCTCCCTACTGTTTCTAGCAGCACTCCACTAACGTGCTTTAGCGGCCTCTGCTACAGTAGTGGGCGCTAGAAATTACGTCCCATACGGTTTATATACTGCGTACAGATCATAACAGAATTCTTAAACTCCTTACGTTATATGATAATACGCTGTATCACCTTCCTTTCTTAGAAATGAGGATTGAATGTAATTCAACATTATTCCATCCCGACCCCTATGTTCACTAATAATTTAGTTCTTACTGTCCGTCTCGGGTGAACCATGGCAATAAGTGACCCAAAGGAAGTAGCCCTCTCAAATTGTAAGTTACCAATATAAGAATAAGATTTCCCATACGACTGCATTAAACAATATTCTGTCGCTTCAGGAACCTGTCATTAAACAGGAAATGTAAAACAAAGAATAAACACTTTGTAAGATGGCTATTTTTTATGATGTAATTGGCTGTGTTAATATTTGTAAAGGAAAATGATATATTTGAAGAATTGTGATCAGAGGAACAGTTGTTAGGCAACAGTGTCTGTGCCTGATATGGCAGCACTGTGGAGTCGTAGAACCTTTGACAATCAGTAGAGTAAAGCTGCTGCGTGCAACAGACGGAGGTTCGTTGAGAGTGTAGTGTAATGCATGGACGCACTTTTGGAACTATGTGAATTGCAGATTTATTGCGAGCGGGAATGATGACCCAGAAAAATGGTTGGATAAGATACTGACATAAAAAATGTTTTGAAATGTAGTCCAAAGTATTATTTGATGAGGTAAAAAGTTTATTTTTATTTTTGTAGACTAGTATTGTTTGTCCACCTCACCCTCGTCACAGTCGAGCATTTGATACTTATTCTATTGACTGATCTTCTGAGTTAATTTACTGTATACCATGGTTGTTATTAGATTTAATGAGTTTTCACATTAAGTCTATTATCGTTTTCTTTGATAAGTTTCTACCTAACTGAAATTTCAGTACTTAAAGGTTGACTCATGTGTTTCACTGGCATTCTGTGTCAACAATATGAATCCAATTTCCATAGAACAACAGCAGTTAGTTTTTGACACTGTTTTTGTAGCCGTTGCGGAGTCTCGCTGTATTGCTGTTTCTGCAAGTACTTCAATTCGCAGGTGAGATTCATGATATGTGATCGTTTCGTTTCCTTTGCGCAATATAGGTTCTGTCAGTTTCTTTATTTTATCGGGGCCATATGTCAGTGCAGAAATTTCCCTGTGTTTCAGGTTACACTGTTATACAAGTCGACATTACACTCACGGTTTTTTTTTTTTCAGACAGTTCGCGCTGACCAAGTATACTGAGCGTGAAATTATTGATTTGCTTATTTATTTGGTTGTGAATGAGATAGGTTTTCAGACACACACACACACACACACAGTATTCTTTTCAGTTTCATGTACGTGATGTGGCTTTGAGCTCAGTAGCACATTTAGGTTGTCAGTTGGCTTTCCCAGGTTTGTATTTACGATAACACAACGGGCTATTCACTTACAATTTATTTCAGCTTCAAGCAGCAATTTAAAGAATGCAATCTATGCGAAACTAGCAAAAGTAAACGGGCACACCTTCGTGTAAGTTATCTTTGTAAATTAAAACATTATTCACTCAAGACACAAAGGAATTACAGACATTGGCTGCGAGTGGAAACAGTGGTCACCGCAGCTGCTCCGACTACCCCAGCACGCCTCCCGTTAGACTCAAATTCTCAACTTATCCACGCTCTACTGATCTAGTGCCCCTTGTCCGTTATCCTCATTACTCACGGCGTTCCGCCGATTCCCCTAAGAGTTCGAGCCTGCTGGGCATCTGCAATGAAGAGATCGTGCCGTCCTCGCCGACGACCGATATCGGACGAAAACGGCCGATCCGTTTAAATCAGTAAGCCACTACGTGCGCGCTTACACTGTAGCCGCTCTCGTTGTCCGAACGTACAGTCTTCGAACGACAATCGGTGAAATTCAAATCAGTTTGTTTTCTTCAGTCAAACCGACTGACGTTCTCACAAACACAATATATATCGTGATAAGCTAATAGGTTTAGGCCAAAAAAGAGTGACTTAGTGGCATACAGTTCGGAATCTGTGGACTGAGATCGCAGTTTTATTGGAAACCACAATTACAGAGAATCTTTACCAGGAATTTTAGGCGTAAATTAATATCTGAAGTAATAGTTTGTTCTGGTCAGAAACGTGGCGTATTTTGTGCACATACTGTAGCTGATATACTGTGGGTTATTGTAGGTGCATATAAACTGTCTAGAAATTATTATTACAGCTTATTGGCGTTTTTATGCTGTTAGGGTGGTGATTCTGCTATATGAAGTTGTTTGCAAATGAGATGTATGTGTTTCCACATTCTTATTCTAAATTTCACGCTTATCCCCCCCCCCCCTCTCCCCCTGCCCATGAGCCATGGACCTCGCCGTTGGTGAGGTGCCTTTCGTGCCTCAGTGACACTGGGAACCGTACAACGGAGGGGCTTCTGTTGAGAGGTCAGATGAAAGTGTGCTTCCTAAAGAGGGGAAGCACCCTCTTCAATAGTTGCAGGGGCAACAGGCTGGGTGACTGACTTATCTGGCCTTGTAACCTCAACCAAAACGGCCTTGCTGGCTGCTACTGCGAACGGCTGAAAACAAGGGAAAACTACAGCCCCATTTTTTCCCGAGGGCATGTAGTTCTACTGGATTGTTAAATGATGATGGCGTCCTCTTGGATAAAATATTCCTGATGTAAAAGAGTCCCCCATTCGAATCTCTGGAAGGGGAATACACAAGAGGACGTTCTCATCAGGATAAACAAAACTGGCATTCTACGGAAAGGAGCGTGGAATGTTAGATCCATTAATCGGGAAGGTAAGTTAGAAACAGTGGGAATTAGTGATATTCGGTACGAGGAGAACAGGACTCCTTGTCAGTTGAATGCGCAGTTATGTAAAAAAGGTCAAATAGAGGTAAAGCAGAAGTGGGTTCAATAATGAATAAGAAAATAGGAGTGAATGCATTATCCTAGCAAAGAAGCACACGAAGCCCACGCCTGCCACAACTAGCTCTGCTCATGAAGAAATTCAATAAATGAATAATGAGATGAAGGAAATTATTGAGATAGTTAAAAGAGACGAAAATTTAATTGCGAAGGAGTAGTAGGAAGAAGAGAAGAAGGGGAAATAGTGGGGGAATATGGACCGGTAGAAAGGAATGAAAGTTGAAGCCGCCTGGTGAATTTTGCGCAGAGCATAATTTAATCATGGCTCAAGCATAAAAGAAGGCTGTATACGTGAAGAGACCTGGAGATACCGGAAGTTTTCAGACGGATTATATAATAGAGATTTTAGAACTGGATTTGATTATGGACTAAAGATTAACATTGAACAAATTGGAAAAAGGTAGGAAATCAAGGAGATGGGACCTGGATGAGTTGAAAGAACTGGAGAATAAAAGGAACACAGCAGACAAATGGACAGCTTTAAGAGGTGAAATAGTGAATTCAGCAGAGGGTATAAAAGGTAAAAAGACAAAGCCTCGTAGAAATCCTTGGATAACACAAGAGATACAGAATGAGATATCTGAAAGGAGAAAATTTAAAACTACAGCAATTGAAGAAACCTGAGATAGCTGAAAGGAGAAAATTTAAAACTACAGCAAATCAAGAAACCGAAAATGACTTCAAACTTTCAAAACAATGAGGCTGACAGTAAATGCAAAATGACTATGGAGGAATGACCAGAGCAAAAATGTAAGGGTTTAGAAGCATATATCATTAGGTGAAAATTAGGTACCGTCTACAGGAGAATTAGAGACGTTCTGGGGAAAAGAGAAACAGCTGTGTGAATATCAAGAGCTCAGATGGAAAATCAGTTCTACGCAAAGAAGAGAAATCTGAAAGGTGGGCCGGCCGCTGTGGCCAAGCGGTTCTAGGTGCTTCAGTCCGGGAACAACGCTGCTGCTATGGTCGCAGGTTCGAAACCTGCCTCGGGCATGAATGTGTGTGATCTCCTTAGGTTACTTAGGTTTAATTAGTTCTAAGTTCTAGGGGACTGGTGACCTCAGAAGTTAAGTCCCATAGTTCTTAGAGCCATTTGAACCATTTGAAAGGTGGAAGAAGTATATACAGGGTCTATACAAGAGAGATGAACCTGAAGGCAATGTTATAGAATGAGCTGTGGACAGAGATAAGATGGAAGGTATGATACTGCGAGAAGAATTTGACAGAGCTGTGAAAGATCTATGTCGAAATAAGGTCTAGGGAGTATACAACATTCCGTCACAACTACTAATAGCCTTCGAAGAGCCAACCACGACAAAACTTTTCCATCTGGTGCGCCAGGTGTGTGAAACAGGCGAAATACCCACAGACTTCAAGAAGAACGTAGTACAGTTGGCTCTGAGCACTATGCGACTTAACTTCTGAGGTCATCAGTCGCTTAGAACTTAGAACTAATTAAACCTAACTAACCTAAGGACATCACACACATCCATGCCCCAGGCAGGATTCGAACCTGCGACCGTAACGGTCGCTCGGCTCCAGACTGTAGCGCCTAGAACCGCACGGCCACTCCGGCCGGCAACGTAGTACAGTAGAGCGTCGATTATCCGAAGTAATTGGGGGACATGGGTGCTCGGAAAACTGGTTTGTTCGGATAATCGAACTGTCCATGTTTATTTGCCAAAAAGAAGTACTGTACAGTAAATTTATTCGTAAAAACACGCATCTCTTTTAGTGTTACAAAGTAACATACAAAGGCAACTCCAGTAGGAATATATAGTGTGTGGCACAGTTTATTAAACAAAAATATATACATATTACATACGCATTTTGCATGAACAATACACAAAGTATACAAAATTAAAATTGAATAATGTGGTTGCAGATTCACCTTCTTCTAACCTTTTAATAATCTCGTACTTGTCCGTCATAGAAAGGACAACACGTTTACATTTAAGCATTTTGTGTCGTCAAGTTCACTTCTTCACGCAGCAGCACCCAAGTGGTCTAACAGAGAACAGAAAGTGACTGCACCGTGAGAAGCTCTTCTTGGGAGCGCGCAATTCTTCAAACTGCGCGGAGCGGCACGCCTCAACTATAAGCTGGCGCAGCTGTTGCTGTGAACAGCTTTGATACTGCCGCTACTTCTACTGCCAGTGCCAAGGCGACAGAAGTGTGCTGATTGTTGAAACACAGCGACTGGCGGCTTGGCCGGTCAGCAGCGTCTTGTGAACGCCCCATTAGAAGCAATGTTCCGCCAGCGGTGGCCCAGTGCGGCGACTACTGTGGGGAAACTTGGTTTGGGAGTGAGGGGGATGATGGACGGTAGGGCGGGAGAGTAACAGGTGCGAGCGAGTACACAGTTCGGTTAAGGGATCGTTCAGTTGACCGACGTTCGGATAATCGACGCTCTACCGTAATTCCAATTCCAAAGAAAGCAGTTGCAGACCGGTGTGAAAATTACCGATGTATCAGTTTAATAAGTCACGGCTGCAAAATACTAGCACGAATTCCTTACAGAAGAATGGGAAAACTGTTAGCAGCCGACCTCGGAGAAGATCTGTTTGGATTCCGGAAAATGTAGGAAAACGCGAGGGAATACTGACTCTACGACTTCTCGTAAGGATAGGTTAAGGAAAGGCAAATCTTAGTGGACTTGGAGAGAGCTTTTGACAATTTTCACTGGAATACTGTGTTTGAAATTCTGAAGGCAGCAGGGATAAAATAAAGGGGGCGAAAGGCTGTCTGCAACTTGTACAGAAACAACACAGCAGTTAGAAGTGTCGAGGGGCATGAAAGGGAGGCAGTGGTTCAACATGGAGTGAGACAGGGTGGTAGCCTGACTCCGATGGCATACAATATGTACCGGGTGATCAAAAAGTCAGTATAAAGTTGACAACTGAATAAATCACGGAATAATGTAGATAGAGAGGTACAAATTGACACACGTGCTTGGAATGACATGGGGTTTTATTAGAACCAAAAAAATACAAAAGTTCAACAAATGTCCGACAGATGGCGCTTCATCTGATCATAATAGCAATAATTAGCATAACAAAGTAAGACAAAACAAAGATGATGTTCTTTGCAGGAAATGCTCAATATGTCCACCATCGTTCCTCAACAATAGCTGTAGTCGAGGAATAATGTTGTTAACACCACTGTAAAGCATATCCGGAGTTATGGTGAGGCATTGGCGTTGGATGTTGTCTTTGAGCGTCCCTAGAGATGTCTGTTGATCACGATACACTTGCGACTTCAGGTAACCCCAAAGCCAATAATCGCACGGACTGAGGTCTGGGGATCTGGGAGGCCAAGCATGACGAAAGTGGCGGCTGGCCACACGATCATCACCAAACGACGCGCGCAAGAGATCTGTCGGACATTTTGTGAACTTTGTTTTTTTTTTTGTTCTAATAAAACCCCATGTCATTCCAAGCATGTATGTCAATTTTTACCCCTATATCTACATTATTCCGTGGTTTATTAAGTTTTCAAATTTATACTGACCTTTTTATCACCCGCTACATTGAACAACCAGTAAAGGAAAACAAAGAAAAATTTGGAGTAGAAATTAAAGTTCATGGAGACGAAATAAACACTTTGAGGTTTGCCGATGACATGGTAATTCTGTCAGAGACAGCAAAGGACTTGGAAGAGCAGTTGAACGGAATGGGCGGTGTCTTGAAAGGAGGACGTGAGATGAACACCAACAAAAGCAAAACAAGGATAATGGAATGAATTCGAATTAAATCAGGTGATGCTAAGGGAATCGCATTAGGAAACGGGACACTTAAAGCAGTGGACGAGTTTTGGTTTTTTGGTAGCAAAGTAACTGATGATGGAAGAAGTAGAAAGGATATAAAATTTAGGCTGGTAATGGCTAGAAAAGCGTAGCTGAAAAAGTAAAATACCCACGAAAGGTAAGTTTGTACCGGTACGTAACGGACGGCTAAGTGCGCCGTACCTCGTTCTACTGGCCAGAGCATTCCTGTCGGCCTCGTCCTGTGCTCACCGTACCAGAGGCACGCCACTGGCAGACGCAGGGGCTCCAGGGTATTCCGCGCGGCCACGCACGGCCTCTCCGCTCAAGGAGGCTCTCCAGAGTTCCTCTCCCCCGAGCGGCCGATGCGGCAGCGGAGAGTACGAGTGGAGCCGAGGGCCGTCGCCACGACATCGATTCTCCACTGCAGCGCTATGGCTGGTGCTGCCCGCGTATCGCCCTCTGTCTGGTACACGGGGCCGTCCAACCACTGACTGTGACTCACCATCAGCATAGTCTATAACTACACTACGTGATCACAAGTATCTGGACACCTGGATGAAAATGACAAGTTGGTGGCGCCCTCCATCGGTAATGCTGGAATTCAACATGGTGTTGGCCCATAGCCGACTCCTGTGACCGAGCGGTTCTAGGCGCTTCAATCTGAAACCGTGCGACCACTACGGTCCCCCGTTCGAAACCTGCCCCGGGCATGGATGTGTGTGATGTTCTTAGGTTAGTTAGGTTTAAGTAGTTCTAAGTTCTAGGGTACTGATGACCTCAGATGTTAAGTCTCAAAGTGCTCAGAGCCATTTGAACCATTTTTTGTTGGCCCACCCTTAGCCTTGATGACAGCTTCCACTCTCGCAGGCATACGTTCAATTAGGTGCTCGAACGTTTTTTGGGGAATGGCAGCCCATTCTTCACGGACCGCTGCATCGAGGAGAGGTTTCGATGTCGGTCGGTGAGGCCTGGCAAGCAGTCCGCGTTCCAAAAAACATCCCAAACGTGTTCTATAGGATTTAGGTCAGGACTCTGTGCAGGTCAGTCCGTTACAGGGGTGTTATTGTCATGTAACCACTCCGTCACAGGTTGTGCATTAAGAACAGGTGCTCGATCATGTTGAAAGATGCAATCGCCATCTGAGAATTGTTCTTCAACAGTGGAAAGCAAGAAGGTGCTCAAAACATCAATGTAGGCCTGTGCTGTGAAAGCAAAACAATGGGTGCAAGCCCCCTCCATGAAAAACACGACCACACCATAACACCAACGCCTCCGAATTTTACTGTTAGCACTACACACGCTGGCAGATGACGTTCACCGCGCATTCGCCATACCCACACCATGCCATCGGATCGCCACACTGTGTACCGTGATTCGTCAATCCTCTGAACGTTTTTCCAATGTTTATGCTCCTTACACCAAGCGAGATGTTGTTTGACATTTACCGGCGTGATGTGTGGCTTATGAGCAGCCAGTCGACCATGAAATCCAAGTTTTCTCACCTCCCACCTAACTGTCATAGTACTTGCAGTGGATCCTGATGGAGTTTGGAATTTCTGTGTGATGGTCTGGAAAGAAGCCTGCCTGTGACACATTACGACCCTCTTCTACTGTCGGCCGTCTCTGTCAGTCAACAGACGATGTCGGCCTGTACGCTTTTGCACTGTACGTGATCCTTCACGTTTCCACTTCACTATCACATCGGAAACAGTGGACCTAGGGATGTTTAGAAATGTGCAAATCTCGCGTACAGACGTTTGGCACAAGTGACACACAATCACATGACCATGTGTAAGTAGGCTGTTTAGGTTTTCTTATTGGTAACGCCACGTAGCGCTCTGTATGAAAATCACTGGCTGTGCCGTGTGCAGTCTGTGGCTAGTTTGCATTGTTGTCTGCCATTGTAGTGTTGGGCAGCTGGATGTTAACAGCGCGTAGCGTTGCGCAGTTGGAGGTGAGCCGCCAGCAGTGGTGGATGTGGGGAGAGAAATGGCGGAGTTTTGAAATTTGTAAGACTGGATGTCATGAACTGCTATATACATTATGACTTTTGAACACTATTGAGGTAAATACATTGTTTGTTCTCTATCAAAATCTTTCATTTGCTAACTGTGCCTATTAGTAGTTAGTGCCTTCAGTAGTTTGAATCTTTTATTTAGCTGGCAGTAGTGGCGCTAGCTGTATTGCAGTAGTTCGAGTAACGAAGATTTTTGGTGAGGTGAGTGATTTGTGAAACGTATAGGTTAATGTTAGTCAGGGCCATTCTTTTGTAGGGATTTTTGAAAGTCAGATTGCGTTGCGCTAAAAAATATTGTGTGTCAGTTTAAGCACAGTCATGTACAATTGTTCTAAGGGGACGTTTCACATGTCCTAAGTCCGTGCATTCCACGGAGCGCCCCATTCTGCTTTCTCACGATGTCTAATAACTACTGAGGTCGCTGATATGGAGTACCTGGCACTAGGTGGCAGCACAATGCACCTAATACGAAAAACATATGTTTTTGGGCGTGTCCGGATACTCTTGATCACGTAGTGTAAATGTTTGGGTCTCGACGGTATGGTTTGAGTAGTGAGGCATTGCGTATAACTAGATGCCTGGGTCTCGGCGTTACGTTATGAGTTGTGTGTTGCCATCATTCAGGTTGGTTTTGGTAAATGGGGACAAACCGTAGGAACCCATCCCTGAGAGGAAAAGGAGTTAGAAGGTCATACAGTCATGTGGCTGGAAAGGCGTTAAAAACTTTGTTACCTGGTTGAAGGCCAAGATAAAATACACAAAAATAAAGCAACAATCCGCTGATTCCCTGTCTTGCGTCTAATTCACGGTATAATCATACAAACTGTCAACAGAAGTGAATACAATGGTGTTCCGCACGGAAGGTGGCATTCCGGCCAAAGGACAGCCGCGCCAACGATGACGTCAGACCACCTATCAAACGGAGTTGTGTGTAGCGGGTAGACACACATCCACAGTCGGTGTATATACAGTCACAGGTGGATGGTATGACGCAAAGAAGGCGCCTATCAGACTCTCCGCGGCGGAGGGCCATAAGAAGAAGGTAAGCAGGACAATCGCAGACTGATGTGGACCGATAGTTTAATGTGACTCGTTCTGTTCTCTGATGTGGCAATTTATAGAGGCCGAAAAAGTACCCCGAAGACCAGGGTAGGGCCGATAATGTATGATATCAGACAGAGAGCAGTATTATTTTGCTGCAAGGTCACGACGGTACCGCCTTAGTACTGCATGGCAACTGGCATTTGACCTCGCAGCATCCATTGGACGTGATGTATCGAGAAAAACAGTGACAGAAGGCTTGACGGAGCGGCCTTCATTGTCGGAGACTTGCTGTATTTGTACTTCTGATGCGTCTTCACAGAAGGGGACGTGTAGAGTGGAGTCGTCAACATACCACCTAGACGTCGAACGGTGGGCCTAAGTTCTTTTTACAGATGGGTCTCGATTTGATCTGGAGAGTGATTTCCCATCTGCATCTGGAAGGAACGTCGAACACAGTTTCGGGACCCAACCATTGTGGAAAGAGATCGATATCGAGGAGCACCCCTAAGGGTGTGGGAAGGTATTATGTGGACCACTAACACCTCTTCACAAAATTGTACAGTTGAATCGGCAAGGTATAATTGCTGTCATGTATCGCGACGAGACCTTGGGACCTCATATGCGGTTGTTGTGAGGTGGTGTGTGCTCAGACTTCGTATTGATGGACGATAGTACACGACCTCATAAAGAACGGGTGGTTGATGTTTTTACGGAAACGGAAAATGTTCCACGTATGGCGAGGCCTGCTCGCTCTCCCGATTTTAATCCCATAGAGCATGTCTGGGAAGCACTAAGGAGAAAGGTTGCGTTACGTCAGCATCCACCAGCCACTCTCCACGACTTGTGAGAACCTCTGCAGGAAGATAGGTGTTACTGCCTCAACATAAGATTGATTACATCATTCACATCATGGCCCGTCGTTGTCTGGCCTGTATTACTGCCAGAAATGTCGGAATGTGTGTGTAAACGTGTTAAGTTGGAAAAAACTAAGAACATTTCTGTCTAGCAGTTATTTATATTCTGTTATATTTACATTGTTTCTACTTTGATATCACCTGTTATACTTTCCTGTGGCAAAATGAGCGCAATCTTGCAAAACTTCGTTGCTTTAAGTTTGGACACCAGTGTATTATTCACAGTACAGGTTTCAATAACAGAAAACACACATGAGGATACACCAGGCAAGTGGGAATGTTGTGTTCATACTAGTGTTTGAGATCCACAATCAAGAGGTCAGCAATATTATTCATGATGGCGGCGCACTCACACATCGGTACCAAAGGGCAACTACTTCAGTGTTGTTCCCATTCACTCTGGTATGGGCGTGTGTCGTTAGGTGCAGCGATGAGGGACAATGGGCTGTTTATCAGCCAGGAACAGGTCGATGTATTGTTTGTATACAGACAGGCTAATTTCAATGGAAGGGCGGCGGCACGACTTTATCGGGAAATATGTCTCCACTTACAGCAACTGCAGCATAAACTGTTTGCAAAACTGCTTCGTCGTTTGAGTGAGGCATGCTAGTTTAAGGGAATGGGTGGCTATGGAGAGGAGGTATGCCCCGTACGTTCAAAGGCCTTGAATGATGATAATGACGATGATGATGATGGGGATTGGTTTTGGGGGAGGGGGGGGGGGGACGCTGAACGGCGCAGTTATCAGCGCCTGTACGAATTCCCAATCTTTTCACAGTCCAGTTCCGCCATTTTCCCGAATGGTTGGGAAATGATAAGGACAACACAAACAGCCCAGATGGAGAAAATCCTCGATCCAGCCTGGAATCGAACCCGGGGCCGGGTGATCCAGAGATAGCAAAGCTAAGAAGGTCTTGAAGGATCAGGTATTGAACACTGTAGAATATGACCCCTGTATCAGCACCAGTTGGGTGGCGCGCCAGCATGGGCAAGCCAGACGACCAGGTGGAACATTTTCTGCAGCTGCCTCTATCCCTGTCATTTACAACACGTGCAGGTATTGTTACCTACGGACTTGCTTCTATTGGCTATTTCGCCACTGATTCGTCGTACAGGGCAGTACAGTTCAGGGATTTCGTCATCCATTCTGTTCAGAGATGAGACAGATCCTCAACCTTCTCAACACCAGCGTGTGTGGTATGGAGAATCCTCACAATATGGTGGCAGTGAACCCTTAGCACTGGTTCAGCATCAATGTATGAGCAGGGGTCATTAGCGATTGGCTTGTAGGACTAGTCATCTTTCCACACTGCCTCACAGGTGAGGCAATCTACACTTCCTGCTGGTGACCTTGCCTCCTCTGCTGGAAGACGTGACTTTGATGGTTCGATGGGTAATGGTGCTAGAGCTGACTTCCACATTTTCGTGTGGAGGTATCTCGACAGCGTCTGCCCTGGCATGTGTATGGGACGAGGTGCGCTAGTAGCATTGCCTGCCTGGTCGCCTGACCTTAGCCCTATGGGGGCACCTGAAAGAAGAAGTGTGTGAGGAACCCACCCTGCACATCAGATACTGGAATTACGCATTCATGCTGCCTGTGACTCCAGTGGCCTGGAGGAAGGCACTGCTGCATCGTGTTCACTCGTGCTTAGAGGATCATGTAACAACTTTTCCTTTAAACCTCTAGTTTCATCACAGAATTATACTGTACAAGCATCATGAATTGATAAATACCCTATAGCAAAGAAAAACAATGCACTTCCAGCCAAATGCCCATATGACCTTCTTAGCTCCTTATGCTCTTGTGGATTGTCTCCTGCAGTCAGTTTCCATTTAGGAAGTATACAGGGTGACAATTATTGAACTATGAAAAAAAAAAAAAACGAAAACTAATCACGAAGTACGGCGTGCACACGCTTTATTCAACATGCAAACGTCACTACAGATATTTAGGTTATGACTTCTTCAGCATGACCCGCTGAAGGGTCAGAAAATTGACACTGCCGATGACCTCCTGAATGGCTGTTTTCAGCTCAGCAATGGTTCAGTGATTATTGTTGTACACCTTGTCTTTAATATCGCCTCACAAAAAGGAGTCGCATGTGTTACGATCAGGCCTATCAAGGCCCTTTCCAGTGGCCTCTGGGTACCGCAGAGCCACAATGCGGTCGCGAAAGTGCTCCTTCAGGATATGAAACACACTCTTACTTCAATGAGGTCGAGCTCTGTCTTACTTGAACCACATCTTTTTGAAATCAGGGTCACTTTGGATAATGGGGGTGAAATTATCTTCCAGAACATTCACCGTTCGGTAGTCACCGTGTCATCAAAGAATATTCCACCGATTCTTTAGTGACTGGACATTGCACACCATACAGTCACCCACTGAGGATGAAGAGACTTCTCGATGGCGAAATGCGGATTCTGAGTCCTACAAGTGGGGCAATTTTGCTTAATGACGAACCCATCCAGATGAAAGTGGGCTTCGTCGCTAAACTAAACCATGCAGTGCATACCAGTTCCCATCATGCCCCGTGCCCAACCGTGGAGTTTGAATGTCCTAATGCAAACCCTTCAGAAGTTATGACGATTTCATTTCATATCGTTCAATAACTGTCACCGTGTACTACGGCATGCACAGTATCCTACTTCGAGTGTAGTAGCAAATTATGTATTAGCCAACACAAACGATACTGCCTCTTTGGTACTGAAGGCTAGGCTAAGGACCCACAGAAGAAGCAAGGTAAAGAAAAGGAAAATGACACACTGAAGAAAAGGAGAATGGGAAGCAAGAGGGGAGAAGTGAATCAGAAGGGGAAGTGACGGAGGAGGTGGCGTGGTGGAAGAGGGGAAGAAAGGCAGAGGAAAAGTAGGAGGAGGAAAACAGAAGAAAGAGATTGAGGAGACAAATGAAATGGTGTAGAAGAGGCACAGATGAGAAGGAGACGAAGCAGAAGAAGAGAAGGAGATAGAAGAGGAGAAATGGAAGATGGGAAGTGAGAAGAAGCGGAAAAGGTGGTGTGAAGATGGGGAAGAGATGGAGAATAAAGGTGGAATAGCAGAAGAAGAGCGAGAAAAGGGGGAGAGGAAGGAGATGATTGATTAAATGGGAGGGAGATAGAACAGACGGTGAAAGAAAGGGAAAGAAGGAAAGGAGCTACAGGAGAAGAGGGAAGAGTGGCTGGAAATGAAGGAGAGTGTGGGAAGGAGAAGGCTCAGAAGACTGGAGGACAGGAAGGAGATGAGAAGAAACGGGAAACAAATTGGGTGAGGGGAACGAGGCGGAGAATAAGAGAAGAGCCGATGGAGATAGGGGAGAGGAAGTGGAGGGGAAGGAAATGGAGTAGAAGGTGGGAAGAAGTCAGAGAAGACAGCATGGAAGAAGGGAAGAGGGGAAGCAGTTGTGGTATAAGAGGGAAAGGAGATGGAGGAGAAGAGGGGAAGGGGGAACTCGACGGAGAAGAAGGAGAGAGGCGAAGGAAACGAACAAGAGGGGAAGAGGGGAAGGAGATTTTATGCGACGATTGTCTCTTGCCGGCCAGGGTGGCCAAGCGGTTAAAGGCGCTACAGTCTGGAACCGAGCGACCGCTACGGTCGCATGTTCGAATCCTGCCTCGGGCATGGATGTGTGTGATGTCCTTAGGTTAGTTAGGTTTAAGTAGTTCTAAGTTCTAGGGGACTGATGACCTTAGAAGGTAAGTCCCATAGTGCTCAGAGCCATTTGAACCATTTTGATTGTGTCTTGACAAGTTAAAACTGCATGTCGGACCTAGATTCGACCTCGGACCCTTTCCTTTCACAGATATGCGCTATCAGTCACGCCTCACGAACATATCCTGTTCCTCAACTCGTGACTGCGTATTCCTATTTCCTTCTGAACCGTCCCAAGGTAATATGAGCGTTTCCAGGGGAAAAGTTATGGTGCAAGTTTGACTTTTCCACAGTGCTGTTGTTGCTGAGAATTAATTATTTTATTTTAAGAGTCAAATTTGGTGTGACAGTATTATGTGTGACAAGACTGGGTTTTAAACGTGACTCTCTGGTTTTGTGGTCCCCTGACTAGTTGATGCTTGGAGTCGTTTCCCTACGTATGCCTGGACGAGGAAATTACATTACACTGTCACTGAAAGGGAGGTATCCATGTTAGAATATGTATAAATTTTTTACTTGACTCAGTCCATACTACACCAAAACTGGATGTCGTCTCAGTCCATACTATGCCAAAACTGGACGTCGAGCTGCACTTCTCATAGTTTGCTGGCCAACGATACTCTTATTTAGTTTCTTATCTAACTACAGCAGGACATCCGCGAAATGTCATTTGAATTTAAAAAAAAAACTGATACTTGCCGCGTCTTTTTCCGCTTGGATCTATTATATGGTGTTCCAGGTTTTCTGAGAAAAACAAAACGAACTGTTTCAAAACTACTGCAAAAATTGGTGACAGTCCTGCTGCATCATCTGAAATATTTGCAGGGTGGGCGAGAAGCAACTTAACCCCTAGTATCGAAAGCTAATTGATTTGATTTGGTTTAGCTCAAGTGCTTATTTACGTATTAAGTGTCAAATATATCGGCAAGTTCCCCATCACAATGCAAACACATTTCTATATGCCTCCATCTTCTTCTTTACATCTTTTGAGCGTGTCCGCTGTTAGAAAGCATATGTATCCTCAACCTGCAGTTACATGCGACTTAATGACTCCCTTTAACGTGTCGTCAAGTGTGATGAGATCAGGCCTTCTTGGTAGCCATTTCAAGGGAGTTGGTGTTGCTGATGAACCACGACCTACCCACCGTCCTAGAAAGTGTTCTTTAAGTAACTCGCGCACTGCAAGAGCGTAACGAGGAGACGCTCCGTTTTGCTGCTGTCATATGGGTTCTGTGAGACCCTTCCCCTCACTCTGAGGTATTAACCATTTTTGTAACATGTGTAAATAATCTGCGCCATTCACAGTCCCCTCAAAACTGTACGGTTCAAGAAGATGTGTGATGCATTCACTGCCTATATCGTCAAGTGAGGCGGGTTCCTTTCTAATTGGACCTTGTCATGAGGATTCTTTCTGCCCTCACGACAATATTTTTAGCACGTGAGCTGCTATAAACGGCACATTCATCTGAAAACATAACCTTGCTATGGTTCGCTGCATTTGAAAATTGAGTTAACAAAGCACGGCACGCTAAAACGCTCTCATTCCTGTCTGTATTCGATAACTCGTTTACGAACGTCGGTCGAAGAGCTCTTAATTAAAGTCTTTTTTCGTGTCATCTCGCACTGATGTCTTCGGTATTCTGAGTTCAGAAGCACGTTTACGTGCCAACTTCATTGGCACATGATTCCTCTCGTGTCTTCTTCCTCCCAGTCCGCGGCCAGGCCTTAACACTGACAAAAGCCAAAACACGTCTTTCCCAGCCCATAAGTGTTGCCTTTCGCGGTGTCCTGGAATGCTCCCATTGTCTCTCACCGTCTGCCTTGTGTGTTGTTGTTCCAGCATTCACACAATTGTCACTAAATGCTCCTCAAGAGTGTAACTGTGACCGCTCACATAATCATGGCTACAAACTAAAACTCGACTGCGATTGGAAAGCCATGCAGATATGCATCCAGCAACTGATTCCAACAACTGATAAGAAGTAACACAGCTAGCAAACCACATAATAACATTTGATAGGGATACAGGGACTTACGGCCCACCGCATAGTGTAATGTGGACATAGAGAGGCTGATTCTGCTATACGTTCACTTATACTTTACTCACTCGTTCTACTGTCGTGCTAAAAAAACCAACATGGGATGCTGTAGACTTCAATAAATTAACATCGTTAGTTCAGGCAACCCATTATTGATACGAAAAATTTGTAAGGGCATCTTCTTCTCGAATCAGATTGTCACTCTGCAGCGGAGAGTGGGCTGATATGAAACTTCCTGGCAGATTAATACTATGGGTCGGACCGACACTCGAACTCGGGAGCTTTGCCTTTCGCGGGTAAATGTTCTACCATCTGAACTACCCAGGCACAACACACAACCGCTTCTCACAGCTTCAGTTCTGCAAGCACCCCGTCTCCTGCCTTCCAAAGAGCTTCTGTGAAGTTTGGAAGTTAGGAGACGGGGTACTTGCAGAACTGAAGCTGTGAGGATGGGTCGTGAGTTGTGCTTGGGTAGCTCAGATGATAGAGCACTTGCCCGCGAAAGGCAAAGGTCGCGAGCTCGAGGTTCGGTCCGGCACACAGTTTAAATCTGCCAGAAAGTTTCGCATTTCTTCGCAATTAAAGTGATGTATATCTCTACATACTTCGTATATATTGTGATGGATTGGCTACCACCAACATTTATGTAGCCACTTAATGTCACAGACACATATCCTACAAAACTACAAAAGCAACAGTTTGTTTCTATTAAGGGACAGCGTATCAAAAGATGACGAATTTCATTGACAGTGTGCAGATACCTGTCGACTTCTAGCAGATATTCGTAATAAGGATTTGAAGTATACTAAACGCTCGTATTTCTGGAGCACTTCATTATCTGATACCAATTGCTTTGACAAAGCCACGAGAGAGAATGTAAAATTCGCTTCTTATATGGAGGCTGGAAATGTGCTGGGGTCCTCTAAAGGAGTGTTGCAGTCTTGTAGTGATCTAATATTTCCTTGCTTGGGAGACAGGTACAGCCAATGACGCAAAATTGATAAACGGACAGAAGTAAACAATCCTTACTCATGCATAGAGCGACGCAAACTTTTACTGTACCTGCAACCTGGCGGACGATGTACATAGCATGAGTCTAAAAGTACGCGTAATGTCCATGCACCAGGACCAACCTTGTCCACACAGGTAGTACAAAGATGCATGACATATGACTCCCATAATACGGTACGATTTGAAGGCAGTCAAAAACAGCAGCCAAGGCCCATTACGTCGTGCGTAGAATCAAGGAACTTTAGATGTGTTCACGGGGCATACACTTCCACGTATTTTGTAAACCCACAGAGATCAACAACATGGGCTGAAGAACGCTACGAACTAGTTGCCGACCAAACGCGTCCCAGGGAAGTATTGCTACTAGTCTTTCTGATAAAAATAATTTATCTTTCGTCCCGTGTAACAGGACTTTGTCCTACTGAAATAAGGCATATATACTGTATATTGACAGGTCTTTGTCCTACTGAAATAAGGCATATATATCAGAAGGAGGGACTGCGTAAATGATTAGTTTTGCGTCCCATTAACGCGCACATTCTTTCTGCTTAAGATGTCGTGTTTGTTTTAAGGGGAATGGAATGAGCAAACTAAATCCAACCACAGCTCAGCGCCTATGGATGCTCGTAAGACACTGGTAACAAAAAGTAGCAAAGAGAAGTGACGATCAACGAACTGCAGAACAGGAGGACATAAAAGCTATTTTACAGTACTAAATATTCGTGGGAAAACCGTCGATTTTCCGTAAGTAGTGATCAAATGGTGAATTGGTGGCCCAGAGAGTAACTTTGAAGAGTGAACGCCTAGCCACCAGTTGCAGTAGCTTGAGAATGACCTTACAGTCTAACGTTTATCAAGGGTATGACACGTTTTAGGCAGTTTACCAAACTGAAGGGAGAATCTCCCATGCATGGACTAGTCTGCGTCTGCATTCTGTAGGTATAGTTGTCTTGTTTGTTATGCACTGATGTATTCAACTATGTCCTTTTCACTGAATAAACGAGAAATTTTATATTCAGCTTGCCCTCTTCAATATATAACAGAAAACCAACTCTCTGGACCCGTGCATAAATGCATGCTGACTGGGCGTCTATTTGCAGTTCCCACTGTTTTCATTAATGAATTTCCTTTCCCTGTCCCCACGACTTGTCGTAGCAGGTTGTTGAATAAAACATGAATTAAATTCAATATTCGTGTTATAAAGGCATTTCGATAGAAAGAGAACGTTCTTACAGCAACATCCTTTCTAACAAAAAGACGTTAGATCCACTTGATAAAGTGAGTACTTTTTTGAGCGTAAGACGCAAAAACTTTGTAGAATTTTTCATTCGTTAAGCTAGAGACCCTCGGGAATAGATATCAGTATTTACTATCTGGTAATGGTTGGTTGGTTTGGGGAAGGAGACCAGACAGCGTGGTCATCGGTCTCATCGGATTAGGGAAGGAAGTCGGCCGTGCCCTTTCAGAGGAACCATCCCGGCAATTGCCTGGAGTGATTTAGGGAAATCACGGAAAACCTAAATCAGTATGGCCGGACGTGGGATTGAACCGTCGTCCTCCCGAATGCGAGTCCAGTGTCTGACCACTGCGCCACCTCGCTCGGTATCTGGTAATGGAGATGAAGTTCACATTTCACAACAAAACAATATCCACACAAACATCTGTACTCGTTAAACCACTGACAAGCACAAGGCAGAGAGCGCTTCTCTAGACCGCTTAACTTTAACTACCTTGGCCATACGAGCACGCCTCCCGTCCATCACAAATTGCCACATTCTGCGTACTACGTATGTAGTGGCCTCCGTTCATTATCTCCTACCTGCTTGCAGCTATCCAGCTGAGTCCCGGGACGCCTGAATGCATCTGAACAGAAGACATCATATCGCCATCAAGGCATGTATGTACATATTTCTATAGGGTGTAAAGTGCGTAAGTGCAGATACTTCTGTTGGTGACTGAGGACTGTGTAATGAACAACATTATATCGGTATTTATTTCATTTGAGGACTAATAACTATAGCTGTTAGGTGTAGTACGTTTTTAGGATGGTTAGTACGTTGAGGTACATATGGCAAGAGTAAAGGTATTTAAAGGTATTACTGTAAAATAACTGTTTGTAGCTATTACACTAAATGGACAGAGAAGTACAAGAACAAAACTTCAGACCTTATTTGCTTTTGATAAATATCGCCGTTTTCCATTTAACTTAATTTTATCCATGTATAAAGAACAGACAGCATTTTACATAGTGGCACATTGTGAATATAAATTCACAAACGTGAGACGAATAGAAAGATAACGTACCGTTTCCAGTAGTTGATACACGGTTATGAAGTACAATATGAGTAGACATGATTGTGTACATGTACACACTTTCGATTGTGCAGCACAGTCGTAAAAGTTAAAACAAGTCAAAAAATTTCAGATCGAGAGATGTTGCATTTCTACAAATACATAGGTACTATCATTTCAAAGCCACATTTGATATATTCACGAATATCTGTTTCGTAAATAATTTCTCTATACAATTAAATATGTAGTAGCTTCGTATCTCCTTCGAAATAATAATAGCTGTGTAATTGTAGAAATGCAGCATCTTTACATTTGAAATTCTTTGACTCGTTTTAACTTGCGTTTATAAATGTACTGTATAATGGAAAGTGTATATGAACATAAAAATGTTTACTCATACTGTGCGTCACAACCATATATCCACTAATGGAAACAGTAATATATTTTCTGATTTATCTTAGTTTTGTAAATTTATATTCGCAATGTGCCACTCTATAATATACCATTTTAATCTTACCAGGACCATAATTAACATAAATCTGAATAAAACTAATGTAGACTGTCAATGTAGACGGTCAAAGCACCTGAAAATGAGGTTCCAGGGCTGGAAATTCATCGTGCACCGGAATAAAAAATCGTTTGAATGAAGACCGTTGTCCTTTATTTTAAATTTAAACTCCAGTGGTCATGCAGGCTGAGGTAGCTTATTGTCAATGTCTGGCATTATTTTATGAAAACCTTTGTCAGTCCTCACCCTGGTAGACTGATGAGGATGTGAGGCCATACTCTGCGTAGAACTTCGACTCGATTCCGTAATTCCGAGTGGAAAACAGCTGACGGGGTTATACGTCTCGACGGAAAAAGCATGCGAAGTTCAGAAGAACGCGAAATCCCGAAGATTGGCTAAAATTTACAGACGCGCGAAATTTGGCACGGACTTCAAGGCGAGATGCCTTTAATAGGTTCCACAACGAAACATTGTCTCGAAATTTGGTAGAAAATCCGAAGAAATTCTGGTCGTATGTAAAGTACACAAGAGGCAAGACGCAGTCAATACCTTCGCTGCGCAGTGCCGATTGTACTGTTACCGACGACTGTGCCGCTAAAGCGGAGTTATTGACCGCAGTTTTCCGAAATGCCTTCACCAGGGAAGACGAATGCAATATCCCAGAATTTGAAACACGAACAGCTGCTACCAAGAGTTTCTTAGAAGTAGATACCTTAGGGGTTGCGAAGCAACTCAAATCGCTTGATACGGGCAAGTCTTCAGGTCCAGATTGTATACGGATTAGGTTCCTTTCAGATTACGCTGATACTATAGCTTCCTACTTAGCAATCATACACAACCGCTCGCTCACCGACAGATCTGTACCTACAGATTGGAAAATTGCGCAGGTCGCACCAGTGTTTAAGAAGGGTAGTAGGAGTAATCCATCGAACTACAGACCTATATCATTGACGTCGGTTTGCAGTAAGGTTTTGGAGGATATACTGTATTCAAACATTATGAATCACCTCGAAGGGAACGATCTATTGATACGTAATCAGCATGGTTTCAGAAAACATCGTTCTTGTGCAACGCAGCTAGCTCTTTATTCGCACGAAGTAATGGCCGCTATCTACAGGGGATCTCAAGTTGATTCCGTATTTCCAGATTTCCGGAAGGCTTTTGACACCGTTCCTCACAAGCGACTTCTAATAAAGCTGCGGGCCTATGTGGTATCGTCTCAGTTGTGCGACTGGATTCGTGATTTCCTGTCAGGAAGGTCGCAGTTCGTAGAAATAGACGGCAAATCATCGAGTAAAACTGAAGTGATATCAGGTGTTCCCCAGGGAAGCGTCCTGGGGCCTCCGCTGCTCCTGATCTATATAAATGATCTGGGTGATAATCGGAGCAGTTCTCTTAGGTTGTTCGCAGATGATGCTGTAATTTACCGTCTAGTAAGGTCATCCGAAGACCAGTATCAGTTGCAAAGCGATTTAGAAAAGATTGCTGTATGGTGTGGCAGGTGGCAGTTGACGCTAAATAACGAAAAGTGTGAGGTGATCCACATGAGTTCCAAAAGAAATCCGTTGGAATTCGATTACTCGATGAATAGTACAATTCTCAAGGCTGTCAATTCAACTAAGTACCTGGGTGTTAAAATTACGAACAGCTTCAGCTGGAAAGTCCACATAGATAATATTGTGGGGAAGCGAGCCAAAGGTTGCGTTTCATTAGAAGGAAGAAGAAGATGCAACAAGTCCACTAAAGAGACAGCTTACACTACACTCGTTTGTCCTCTGTTAGAATATTGCTGCGCGGTGTGGAATCCTTACCAGGTGGGATTGACGGAGGACATCGAAAGGGTGCAAAAAAGGGCAGATCGTTTTGTATTATCACGTAATAGGGGAGAGAGTGTGGCAGATATGGTACGCGAGTTGGGATGGAAGTCATTAAAGCAAAGAAGTTTTTCGTTGCGGCGAGATCTATTTACGAAATTTCAGTCACCAACTTTCTATTCCGAATGCGAAAATATTTTGTTGAGCCCAACCTACGTAGGTAGGAATGATCATCAAAATAAAATAAGAGAAATCAGAGCTCAAACAGAAAGGTTTAGGCGTTCGTTTTTCCCGCGCGCTGTTCGGGAGTGGAATGGTAGAGAGATAGTATGATTGTGGTTCGATGAACCCTCTGCCAAGCACTTAAATGTGAATTGCAGAGTAGTCATGTAGATGTAGATGGAGAAAAAGCCATGAACTGCTTACAGAAATACGCTCCTACTAACCACGATAAACAAAAAAATACAACAACTTTTAACGGCTTGGATAACCTCAAAGTAACTCAGCGAACACCACCCTAAACGCATGAGCTACTCACGGCACAACTGTCGGGTTGTGTTGCCTCACGTCTCGACTTCCACAAGCTCGCGAAATACGACAGGAAATGGCACTCAGCCCCCGAGTCTTATGAAGGACAGGAGGAGGGAGTGGAAGGGAGGCAGGGGGGGGGAGGAGTATTAAAGGGGACGGAGTAAAGGAAAGGGAGAGAAGGTGCAGAGCGTTGAAGGCTACATTAAGCACTGAGCATCAAAACATATCAACCGACTTGGAACGAAGGATTCACTTGTCTTCCTAATTTTTTTTAATTTTCTTATTTTATGTAGCACTAAGAGAGATTCTCAGCACATCATGATTCAAGAAGCTGATGACGGCACTCATGTAATACTGGTAGAATCATGGTCTGCATTGATACTGCTGTAAAAGGACCACCGTGCGATGTGCCGAACTGGACTCGCATTCGGAAGGACGCTGATTCAAATCCCCGTCCAGCCATTCGGATTTATATTTCACATGATGTTCCTAAGGCGCTTATAGTACATGCCGGAATGGTTCCTCCGAAAGGGCACTGCCGATTCCTTCCCCATCCATCGCTAATATGAACTGTGCTCCCTTCCTAATGACCTTGTGGCTGCTGTTGCGATACACTGAATGATTCAGCTACCCCTACTGCTGTAGTTTCATGCAATCGGCAGTGTTATAGCTGGCCTTCATAAGCCAGCCACCATCAAAGACCGATGCTTCCTTAAAATTATTAATTTAAGCGTGCCCGTGAAGCCACATTAAATTTTCTACAAAAGGCCCTGCCCATTTTCTCTGTAGCACTAATTGTTAATGCGTAGCGAGCGAGAGAATTTAAAAATCTCGCGCATGTGTTATAAAGGCCACATATAACAATGCGGGTTGCATAAAACGACAGCAAAGGGGCAACTGAATCATCTGTATACACAGGGTTCAAATGGCTCTGAGCACTATGGGACTTAACTTCTGAGGTCGTCAATCCCCTAGAACTTAGATCTACTTAAACATAACTAAACTAAGGACATCACACACATCCATGCTCGAGGCAGGATTCGAACCTGCGACTGTAACGGTCGCGCGGTTCCAGACTGCAGCGCCTAGAACCGTTCGGCCACTCTGGACGGCTATACACAAGGGTTGGATAAAAATGCAGCAACAGTGAGAAATGTGTGTTTAGACATAAATACAGGTGCTAGCCAAGCCTGCAGGTGCCACTGTTGTATTTGACAATGAACGGCACGTGTGCAATATCGTCAATTCACTGAAAGTGTTAGACATGGTCGGAACAGTGTTCTGTGTAGATGTGGGGGTATTACGTTGAAACTAAGTGAACTCGAACAATAGCAAATTGTTGGTGCTCTTATGGTGCGTGCTTACGTAACCAAGCTAGCCGAGGTGTTCGGCATTTGAAAAGGCACCGTATCGAAGATTTATACCACATAAAGGGAAAGAGGGAAAAAATCATCCGCTAAGTCACAACGCGGACGAAAGCGTGTGTTGACTGATGGTGACAGGTTGTCATCGAAGAGAATTATGACGGAAAATATTGGACGACAGCTGCAAATATCACTGCAGTACTGAATATCACACTCGGCGAAACCGGTCAGCACCGTAACAACTGGAAGGAGTCCTATGAGCAGGAAACTGCAGGGCGAGCTGAAATCCCAAAACCACTCAACACTGATGAGAATGCCAGCAACGTATAAAAAAGTAAAGCCGTAAAACCTGGAAGGTGGAGCAATGGAAGATTGTCATTTTCTCGAATGAGTCTCGTTCAAAAATGGTTCAAATGGCTCTGAGCACTATGGGACTCAACTGCTGTGGTCATAAGTCCCCTAGAACTTAGAACTACTTAAACCTAACTAACCTAAGGACAGCACACAACACCCAGCCATCACGAGGCAGAGAAAATCCCTGACCCCGCCGGGAATCGAACCCGGGAACCCGGGCGTGGGAAGCGAGAACGCTACCGCACGACCACGAGATGCGGGCCCAATGAGTCTCGTCTCTTACTGTTTTCAGCTTCTGGCTTTTACCTCCCAAGAGTGAAAAATGGTTCAAATGGCTCTAAGCATTATGAGACTTGACATCTGAGGTTATCAGTCCCCGAGACTTAGAACTACGTAAACCTAACTAAACTAAACTAAGGACATCACACACATCCATGCCCGAGGCAGGATTCGAAACTGCGACCGTAGCAGCACCGTGATTCCGGACTGAAGCGCCTAGAACCGATCGGCCACAGCGGCCGGCCAAGAGTGAAACATGGCGGGGGTTCAGTGGTCGTTTGGGCAGACATCGCGGTGTTCCATGGGCCTTAATGGTGACTCCGCAAGGCTGCAGTATCTCCGAGTATTATGTGACCATTTTGGTCTATCGGATCCATCCCGTGCTACAACGTTTGTTCTCAATCGTGACTTCGTGTTCCAAGACGACAGGGTCCCTGGTCGGAAAGCTCTCATCATTGATGAATTATTTCGTGAGGAAAGGGATGAATTGTCTCATCTCTGCTGCTCATCATAGTCGCTAGATCTCAACATTATTGAACATTTGTGGTCTACTTTGGAGAGAATCGTGACAGCTATCCACCTCCATCATAATTTCCTGAACTTGTCACTATATTCCAGGAAGAATGGTACAAGATTCTCTTGAAAACCACACAGGACCTGCATTTATCCATTCCGAAACGACTGGAAGCTGTTTCCAATGCCAACTGTTTTTCTACACTATAGGGCCTAGTGTAACATCCTCCCTTTACCTACAAATAAATAATACCTTACCTGCGACACCTTTGTCTCCATGACCATGGAAACATCGGAGAGTAGAAGCTACAGCAGGTACTTGCGCCATGAAGAGCTGCAAAATAAGGTAGGAAGAAGACGCTACAAAGAAATAAAAGAAGCTCGGAGAGACAGAAAAATAAATAACTTTTTGTGTATATTTAACGATAAACGAATTTTGTATTGCTAAGTCATATAGGTCTTCAGCGCCATATTTATAATCGGCACTATGAGACTGGTTGTTTATCTATAAATTTTATTTGAACAAACATAAATTTTTCTCAAAACTTTGTTACTGTGATTTTGTGGGCCCCTAAGGTTCTGAGTGCCATATATAAATGTATGAATAAATAATCAGTGTCGCAGGATTCTATTTTTTTTTTACCAAGCCTCAACATCCAATATTTCCTATGAAAATACAAGGTACTTGCTTTATGTTATGAAACATTAATTCATATTAAAAACTATATTCATTATCAATGTTAATTCACAAAATTTCCATACATAGTTTCCGGACAATAGCTTGTTCTGAAATTTGTTAAGTTTGTGATTACTGTGAAACTGGAATCAGAACGTAAAGAACAGATACTAAATCCACCACAAACAAATAATGACTTATTCCCACACTTCATGGTCGTCCTTATCATTATTTTCATTAAACACATTCTGTGGCTTGAGGTTCAGATACACTTCGTATTATGAAATATTACTACTTTGTACATGATGCAGATACTAAATTATGTCGTAAACAAATGGTTCAAATGGCTCTGAGCACTATGGGACTCAACATCTTAGGTCATAAGTCCCCTAGAACTTAGAACTACTTAAACCTAACTAACCTAAGGACATCACACACACCCATGCCCGAGGCAGGATTCGAACCTGCGACCGTAGCAGTCCCGCGGTTCCGCACTGCAGCGCCAGAACCGCTAGACCACCGCGGCCGGCTATGTCGTAAACCATAGATAACAATTGAGCAGCGTAGAGCAACAAAATTAAGCTTTGTGCTTTTCTCATATGGATATGAATATCGAAGAATTCGGTGAGACAGCTTTCCGATTTTTTTTATACGAGTATAGTGTGAGGCTACAAATACAGGTAAATCAGTGTGTGTGGACGCAATTGTTTCGCACCACTGCATCTATTAGACACCAAAGTTGTTTTGTGTGTACCCTCCTCCAATGGTCCCATCGACTAAATCGACTAATATCAATTACCATTCTTGACACGTTCAGGACCATTACATTTCGTTAGGGGTTTCCGTCACCAGTAGGGCTAGCAACGTGCTTTGCAAATAGTTTCGATGGGGCCATAACGGGAGGATTTACAGAAAACAGATTTGGAATTTAGTAGATGGCAGTGGAGCGAAACAACTCGCTTCCTTGACGTGCAAAAGGCTTCTTTAAAGGCTGATCAATGAAAACGATTGTACTTGCATTTCTGTGTTCGTAGTACATAACTGCAAATGTTTTGTAGAAGACCTACTGTAAAAGCTGATGGCAACTGAGACGCCAGATATCGTACCACGCAAACTAAATTTAGCAAATAAATAGAAATAAGCCTCGACACAGAATCGAGCCCTAGACCTCCTCCATGCTAACCAACGACAGAGAACTGCTGCCTTATGTTGACAGAGGTGGTTACGATACATGTCATTACAGTGTTGCCAGACTGCCAATCTTTAACGTCCGTTTACTGCCCGAACTATGCGCAGGACGAAATTTTGTGTGAAACATTTTTGTATTAGTGGTACGTGAGGAATCACACTTTGAAGACCGAGTGTGCGAATTTTTCTTCACCGTATGTACTAGGGTCGTTCATTATGTAATGCCCTACATTTTTTAAAAAAAGCCGTCGGTACACACAGCCAAACCTCCTGATGTTTGTTCTGTGCACCGGTGCAATTTCGCACCGTTCTGGCATATGGCAGAGCCGCAGTATGGCTTCAAAATGGCTTCTACGTACGACTTAACGTTGCAAGCAGTGTACTTTTATTGAATTCTTATATGCAGAAAAAGAAACCGTGGTGAACATCCATAAACGTTTGTGTGCAGTGTATGGTGATTTTTCAGTTAATAGGGGTACAGTTGGGAGATGGGTAAAGAAAGTTACAGCCTCAGGAAATGAGCTCCATGATCAGCCATGCTAGGGACGTCCTGTCACAGCCACTGCTGCAGACATGCTGAATAGTGCGGATGCCGTTTTTCATGCTGAAAGATTCTCTACGGGGAACACATTTTGAAGATGACGAGAGTGTCAGTCATGCAGTCTACAGAACAAGAGCTTTTACCAGCAGAGAATACATGCTCTTCCACAACGTTCGAGAACGTGATGACAACTACGTAGAAAAATAGGACATGGACAAGACATGTTGATGAGTATTGTCACCAAATTCTGACTCTTAACAATAAATGTGTTCTGAGAAAAGGAATCTGGTGCATCACTTATTGAATGACCCTCATATATAAATATATGGCAACATTATGAGAAGGAAAGTTGCTACCCACCATATAGCGGAGAGGCTGGTCGCAGATAGGCACAACAAAAAGACTCTCACAATTAAAGCTTTTACCCATTAAGGCTTCATCAACAATAGACACACATACACGTACACACATGCAAACATATCTCACACACACTACACACTACTGCAGTCTCAGGTGTATATATATATATATATATATATATATATATATATATATATATATATAGCACACTAATGTTTGTAACCTCCCCACAGAAATTAAGGAATGAAAATTGACCATAAACCAACAACAATATTAATTAAATAAAGAACCATGAACGAAATGTAACCTCTCAACAGAAATAATAATATCTGGCAAATTTTATAAAGACAGCAGCGCTGACCTTCGGCCCTGTAGTCTGAATAACAAAAGCAAAGATATTTACCTCAATACAACTGCAACTATTTCTGCTCTTATTTGTAGACACAGCTTCGTGCAATGCTGGCATATATTTTTTTTTTTTTATTCTTGGAAGCAATGATAATGCATTGGAAAAATTCTTTAAATTGAAATACTTTTCAAAAAAAAAAAAGGTTACTTTATATTGTAAAAATTATTATTGGGGAATTTTTTTTAACACAATTAACATACATTATTAAATATGCGCAATGCTGCTTGTTTACCTTCTACAACAATACTCATCGTCCAGAATCCTGACCTGAGTCGCGAGCAGAGCATACAGCCGACGCATGCCGACACCCACAGACTACTACCGTCCACTCGCTACTAAAGCCGACCGACTACTACTGTATCCGACTGACTACTACTGCAGACTCGCGCAGACTCGCGACAAGCAACAACTAACAATGAGCTACTCTCTGGTCAGAGATTCTGTCATGCCTCGCCCATCGCCGGCGAAGCATACACCTTACATAACCCTCCACTAGGGGTGCAAAAATTTGGCAGCGATGGTGAGTCAATTGGACTTGCCATGAGCAACAAATTTTTCTTAATTAATAAACTTTACAATCACAGAATATTTACAGATATATAAGTTCAGAACATGAAATAAAATATAGTGCACACGCACTGAGTACAGACATATCGAGCAATGGCAAAATGTATACACAATGAGTACAAAACATATTAACAAATGGCAAAAGTGCACACGCACTGTAGTAGTGAACATATCAGGATATCACAAATGTATAGGCAACGAGTACAAATCATATTGAGAAATGACAAAAGTGCACACGCACTGTAGTTCAGAATATATCAGCAAATCACAAAATGTATATGCAATGAATACAAATCATGTTAATAAAATGACGAAAGTGCAGAACATATCTGGGAATCACAAAATGAGTACAGATCATATTAACAAATGGCAAAGAGTGCATTTTTTACAGCAAATAAACATATCAAGGAGTGAAATAAAGTGCACATGCACTATAGAAGTCTTTAGTATTTTCAGGACAACTGATCTTATTAACAAATGAAAGGAAGTGCACACGCACAGTATATGTCTTTATCATTTTACAAGAATTAGGAAAGGAATGGGAAGGATTGCGTCATGGTTGTAGCACTTTAGGTTGCACGCAGCTGCACTGAAAGTCTATATCTTTCTACAGAAGCACAACACCAACTGAGACAATCTGAAACTCTTTTCCTTGAAGTATTAATCAGTGTAGCCAAGACACTGAAATGTCTTAACAATATTCCATGCTATCATTTTGGTAGTACACTAGGTACACCAAACAGTGGGACCATAATAACATCTCCATCGCTCAAGGTGGTGGACAGCATGTCGTGTCAACACCATGTTCTTGTAAAGTAGACCAACGTAGAATTAGTGCAAAAACCAAATATAGTGCTCCATGATCGTGAGGATAGACAGGACAAATGGATATCTCAGTAATTTCTGGTAATTAGGTCAGAAGGTGAAGGACATTAAGCCACATAGTAGTCTTCATTGAGAATTACACTAGTCTAACAACTGATTTGAGTAATTGGTGGCACTCATCGCCCAGTTACTGAACATTTCTGTACCATGTATGTAGTATTACAGAATAATGTTCATAAAATTATGTGAATATAGTAATTATTGGCACTCATTGCCCAGTTACAAACCATCAGAAGTCATCATTCAAAACAGAAGCTAATGAATGGCATAGTATTAACATAATTCACTTAATTATAGTAACCATTGGCATCATAGGTAATCTTATTACAATAAACAGTGGCATTCATTGGATAGTTACAAAGCATTTTTTTTGTATTATTCAGAAGTCATTACTCAAAATGAGTTAATTATTGGCATAGCATTTATACATAATTAATCTAATTATAGTAATCATTGGCATCACAGGTAATCTTATTACAATAAACAGTGGCATTCATTGGCCAGTTACAAAGCATTTTTTTGTATTATTCAGAAATCATTACTCAAAATGAGTTAATTATTGACATAGCATTTATACATAATTAATCTAATTATAGTAATCATTGGCATCACAGGTAATCTTATTACAATAAACAGTGGCATTCATTGGCCAGTTACAAAGCATTTTTTTGTATTATTCAGAAGTCATTACTCAAAATGAGTTAATTATTGACATAGCATTTATACATAATTAATCTAATTATAGTAATCATTGGCATCATAGGTAATCTTATTACAATAAACAGTGGCATTCATTGGCCAGTTACAAAGCATTTTTTTGTATTATTCAGAAGTCATTATTGAAGTGACATACTATTCAGAGCTGATCAGTATTACTCAGAATTCTCTTAAACTAGTAGCATTATTTGGGACTGGTAATTCCTTTGTTTGCTTTTGAGTTATTGCTGCAAATGAAGATGTGTAACGTTATTCGTCATGAGTCAGCTGTAGCAAGGTTATGAAACAAGTAGAGTATATGTGATCACATTCATAAACGACATAGGTTTTAATAAACAACTATTTATACCACATTAATTTCATGAATATTTTCTCCTGCAAAATATACAAAATGGATTATGAAACTGAAAGAAGAAATGCATATTACGCTGAAAAGTAGTGAACTTCGAATTAACAGGTAGTGAAATGTGTATAAAAATATATATATGTTCTCTAGCTGTCCTTTCCAAAACCTTCAGTCATCATACCATGCGATATAAGACATACTGTCAAAACGAACTGCAACAAATACTTAAATAACTACATAGCATCCCTTAACTAACAGCAAATATATAAATTTCATCATTATTTTCATCTGCAAAGAAAAACTTCATTATCCATATCACCATAACTCCATTATTATCATCACCTGTATAGAAAAACTTCATTATCCATAGTAGCATATTCTTCATCATTATTCATCACCATTCATTATCATCTGCAAAAGAGTCACTTCATTATTCATTATAAAACTATTCCTTATTTCTATCATATTTCATCACTAAAACTGAGATGTGTAGTTCTGTCTGACAGCATGCATCAATCGCCTCGTATTCTGAAAGAAAAAATTAGTTAAGATTGCTATTCTACGATGTGTATAGTATATTCTTGTTAATGCTTGTTAATTCTGATCCATTTACTCTTCATCACGAGGTATTGCATCCTCTTTCGTTCATTCCGAAGGTGAAATTCCCATTTCTGTTTAATTTATTTCGTTTACACGTTATTTCTTTCTGAAAATGATGAACAAAGATTAATGTCTTGCATTTAATTCATATACCCATTAGATAAAAAACTGGTTTATAGTAACATAATTGAACATACAGCATAGCATGACAGAAAACGTAATATGTCAAAAACATTGACAGTGTTCAGAAGCAAAAATGTACACAGTGTATCACAATGTAGCAGCTAAAAAAAAGTAGTCACGATGTTTAGCTATCATAAGGCAAAATGTTAAAGTCAACTGGTGTTTGTTATATCTTAAATATTTCATACTACCTACAAACAAAACAGGAAAACAATCATACATACATAAAAATGGAAAATATGCACCGTCTAGGGTGTATAACGACAAGAAATGTGATCTTGTTTGTGTACAGCTTGTATGTTGTGTAGTTAATAGAGGCGAGAATTGAAGACTAATAGAAAGAAAATTTGATAAAATTAATATATCACTAGATAGAATTGCATAATTATTCGTAAGATACGCAATTTTATCTGGAAAATGTGCACTGTCTAATGTGTAACGACAAGAAAAGCGACCTGCTAACCTTACCTTGCCGGGCACTTGCCAAGAAAAAATGCGATAATCATCAGTAAGTAGTCACATAAATATAATTGCATAAGTGGTCATAAAATGTGTAAGTTCATCTGGAAAAATATGCACGGTCTGATGTGTAACGACAAGAAGAGCGACCTGCTAACCTTACCTTGCCGGGCACTTCCCAAGAAAAAAATACAATATCATCCGTAGGTGTTCATGTGAATATAATTGCATAAGTGGTCATAAAAAAATTAGGAAATGGCATTACAGTGTGATAAATCATAAACTGTGTTCATTCAATAAAAGGTTTGATGTTCGATATATGGTGGTTCCCTTTGGTTTTTCTGGTTCTCAAAGTTTCGACATGTACTACATTGGGGTGAGGAATGCTGCGAATCCGATATGGACCTGCGCATAGAAGTTCAAATTTACTGCACCTACCTTTTCCACTATTGGATAAATAGTGTGTACATACTAATATCTTCTGTCCAATGTGAAATTCACGGCGTGTACAAACCTGTTTTTGCTGTCTTCTCCGACGCTCTGTGGCACGTTTGATGTTGTTCAGCGCAATGTCTATTATTTCATGGTGTCGTAGTCGACGAGATGTAGGAAATGTTACTAATTCTTTAATTTTGTTAGGTGGTTCAACATTTTTCAGTATAACAGACGGAGATAGCATAGTAGATTCATTCGGTATGGAATTAATTACATCTTGGAATGAGAATATGTGTGTGTCCCAATCAATACGTTTTTTATGGCAGTAAATTCTACACAGTTTACCAATTTCTTTCATTAATCGTTCACAAGGGTTCGAAGAAGAATGGTACCTGGATATATACAGTACAATATTTAAGAAAGGGGATCGGAAAATTTGTTCAAACTATCGAGGAATTTGTGTTGCAAACACATTAATGAGAATTTTTGCGAAAGTAATTAAAACAAACTGGAAAAAAAATTTTAGAACCCAAGAAGAACAATGTGGATTCACGGCTGGGAGATCATGTGTAGACCATATTTTCACATTACGACAGATTTTGGAGAAACATAGGGTAAAATCAAAAAATTTAGGATTAATTTTCATAGGCCTAGAAAAAGCGAATGATACTGTTCCAAGAAAATTACTTTGGAGAGCACTACATATGGCAAACATAAACCCTTCCTTGATTAAAATAATACAACAGATGTATAAAGATAACATTTGCCAAGTGAAAGTTGGTAATAAACTCTCACAGAAATTTAGAACAAGCAAAGGCCTTTTACAGGGCTGTCCCATGTCACCATCATTATTTAAAATCTATGTAGATATTAGCCTTAGAACATGGTCTCGTAAATGTAATAGTATGGGATTAGAAATAAGAGATGGAGTTTACCTACATCATTTATTGTTTACTGATGATCAAGTAGTTGTAGCACAAGATGGGGAAGATGCTAACTATATGTGCAATCAACTAGCAGTAGCATACAAAGCTTGGGGTTTGAAGATTAATTACCAAAAAACAGAATACTTGACTAATGATTCAGATGAGCTATACATTGAAGGAAAGAAAATCAAAAAGATAAACACTTTCTGTTATTTGAGATCCATTTGAGAAATCGAGGGAAAATCAGAGTCAGAAATCAATAAAAGAATTAGTAGCGGACGGAGGGTCACTGGGATGCTTAACTCAGTCTTATGGAGCAGGAATGTAATGAGCAGAACTAAAAAATTAATATACAGATCCATATTAGAGAATGTGGTTCTGTATGGAACGGAGACCTGGACAATTAACATGAAGCACATTAAAAAATTACACGCGCTAGAGACGACTTCTGGAGAAGATCGGCAAGAATCTCCAGGAAAGAAAAGATAAGGAACACCGAAATAATAAGGAGAATGGAAATAAAAGAAAGAATATATGACGTAATGGATAGGAAGAAATTACAGTGGTACGGGCATGTACGACGAATGGAGAAAACCAGAATACCAAAATTGATACTGGAGTGGGAACCGGAGGGAAGAAGAAGAAGAGGACGACCTATGACCATCTGGCTCCAAAATGTACAGCACACAATGAGGAGAATGGGTGCAGAGGAAGAGGACACACAAGATCGAAACACCTGGAGGAATATTTTGAAAATATAGTTTAAGAACGTTTATTGTTTGTATTGGAATTTCCAAGTAAATTATAATGTACTGGTTTCTAATGGTAACATTATTCCTATCTTGCCAAAGGTGTTTAATTTCTTTCCATACGTTGTCTTTACTCTGCTCTTGCGCTATGTCTCTTAATGACGACGAAATGAAATTCTCAAATGCAACTTGTTGAATGTACATGACGCTGAAATTTGCTTTGCAGAAGTTGGTTGCGATGTCTTGCTGATTGTTGTTAAAAGAACGGGACAGTGCGTCTGCTACAATATTTTGTGTGCCGGGAATGTGAACAATTGTAAAATTAAATTCCTGCAAATAAAGTTTCCATCTACTTAATCTGTCGTGTGTAAATTTAGCCGAAAGTAAAAATTGTATCGCTCTATGATCTGTGTAAACTGTAGTGTGTCTTCCATAAAGAAAATGCCTAAATCTGGTAAAAGCCCATACAACACATAATGTTTCAAGCTCTGTAACAGAATAATTACGTTCAGCAGGCGACAGAAGGCGACTTGCAAAAGCGATGTTTTTAATTACTGTACAACCATCTTCTTCAATTTCCTGAAAAAAATGTATGCCTAAAGCGGTGTTAGAACTGTCGGTGGCAATAGAAAAATTTCTGGTAAGATTTGGGTGCGATAAAAGTGGTGCATTCAACAAAGCATGTTTCAAATAACATTCTCGTGAACAAGATTCTACGTATCAGAAGTATTGCTTGCGTTACTGGAATATGCAACCTGTACTGTATTTAATCAAATTCTATCTGGCGTGTTATTTTCAGGAGGATGCTGTGGCATTTCAACTATTTGTACTGTTCTATTATTTCTTCCTGACGTATTACGTTATGGATGATACCTACTGTCTGGTTCATTCATGATACTATGTTGTTGCTGATGTTCTTGCTGCTGATAAGACCTACTGTTATTAAATGTACGCTTAAAATTGCGCTCATTATTTTTACGTCTGTCGTGATAATCATTTCTATACGGTGCATTGCGATACGAATTGAAATAGTGTGTTTTCTGTACGTACTGATTTCCTTGTTGCTGTGCGTTACTATTTTTTGGAGCTGGGACTATACGTGCACGCGGCGAAACATTAAGGCTTGGTTGACCTTGTACATTACATTGTTGGTTAGGTATGCTAACCGGCTGGTTTTCATGTTGTTGCGGTGAAAAACGTCTATTGTTACCAAAATGTGTTTGCGACTGCTGAAAATTTTGTACATACTGATGATTACAATTTCATCTGTTATTAATATTATGGTGATAGTTGTCATTTCGGGAGTGTCTAAAAAGAACTGTCACTTTCGGTAAAATTTGTCATATCGGGTTTTCTTTACACTTTTCTTAATACTGGGTAGAGCAATAGTTAAAGAGCTGTTTTGATAGATATAAAGGATAGTAGAAGAGAAGACTAAAGATGAAACAGCACTACTACAGCTCGGGGCCCTGTGCACGCTACGGCACATACTCATTAAAGCGTAATGAATCCCCTGAGGTTTATTACGCGCTGCAAATACATTTTAGCTTTTGCGTTACAGGCAATGCCGGTGAAAATTCAAAAATAAGTTGCTGTATCCATGCTAATTCTAATTTCTGCATTACAGGCAATGCTGATGAAACTACAAAAATAAATCGACGTATCCAGTTCAAAGCGTGTACCTTTGCTCTGTCATTTTCAAATACCTTAGATTTTTTTACACATACAAATTGCTTATAATCAACGTTCTCGTCACTGAATGTTTGAACAGGTTCACGATTACATAAGAATCTGTTTGTCTGTATCTTTTCGGATTTTAAGTCACGTACTCTCTGTAAATCATCCAAATTATACTGGCTGTGACAGTATGACAAATGTTCGGAATGTGCCGTATGCTGTGACATGTTATTAACTGAAATATTTTTTTTATCTCTGTCACTTCTTGCTGTAAAGTTGACAATTTTCTACGTAATGTATTATTGGACGAATCTATCTCACTGATCATCTGCTGTAAATTTTGGTGTTTGATTAAACGAAATCGGAGAAGTATCGTCTGATTTGCTGTCATTATTACTTTCAATAACGTCAATACGACTGGCCAATTCATCATATTTTTCAGTCAGTATTTTTACTTGATCATCGTTTTTAGTGTCGGAAGCATTAATATGTTTTTGTATTTTACGTGTGGTTTCGTTCAATTTTTTAACGTCAGCTTTGATCACATCGGAATCCAGTGTTAGTTCTAATTGTTCGAGTCTGTCGGTCACTGTCTGAAAGTCTACTGTGTGTGTATCTGTTTTTGATTTAAGATCGGTAATTTCATCACGCAATTCGGTGTTCAATTGTTTGATGGTATTAATTTCGTCCGATACTGTAGCAATATTGTTGTCTATGTATGTTTTTGCTTTCGAAAACAATTTACGTTTATCTTCCTGTCTCTGTGCAGCAATTGTTTCCATGTCTTGTCGTTTTACTTTATTTTGTTCCTGTATAAATTTACGGAAACGCGTTTCGCTGTTTTGTAGGTGGTGATTAAAACGTTCGTCAATTTGACTGTACTGTTGGTCGAATTTCGCGTCTACTTTTGCATCCAGTGTGCGCGAAAGTTCTGCTATCATTAATTTAAACTCGTCGCGTAACTGTGTTGCTTTTTCAGAGCATTGTTTACCGACTGCACTAATTTCGTCTCTAAGTGATTCTGTTGCAGCTGTTTGCATATCCCTTAATTCTTGCGCAACAGATCTAATTTCTTCGCTACTTTTCCTAGCACAAGCCTCAATTTCCTCACGTAATTGTTCTTTAGTATCATGACACTGCGCGGCAACAGCTGCAATCTGTTCACTAAGCTGTCTGGAATTGTTGTCTAATTTTTCATTAAGTTTTTTGTTCTGTTCACTAAGTTGTTTGAAGTTGTCTTGTTCTTTCTTCGACTGTTTGAAATTTTCATTAAGGTTGTCTTGTTTTTCACTGTGTTGTAGCAATATTGCCATAATTTGATCCAAGCCAATATTACCTACTCTATTCTCTGTGCTGTTTGATGGCATACCTGCAATTGTCACGTTTTCTGTAACCATTTGGTCATTCTGTAATTTTTGAAAAGGTTTGCAAATCTAATGTGCACTGTTGGTCACTAAATCGGAATCAAATCAATCTGTCGTATTCTGACTACACTGTTCATTTTCATTAGAAAAATTTGTTCGTTACGTAAATTTTGCAAACTGGGTGTGTCAAGCTGGGCAGCGATCATTGTAACAGAACGTCCCGCGTCATCAATTGTCATTAAATTAACAGAGGACACAATTGAATTCGTCTGTTCATCACTAGGATCAAAATCAACATTAATAATCCGCACACTCTGATTGTCTGTTATTTGAGTCGGCTATTTCACTCATTGTACATCGCAATGTAGTGTTAACAGTTTTTCGTGGCATTTTTCACAAATCAAAATATCAAAATTATTCACAAATGAAACAAACACAATGCAAAAATGCAACAAACACAAATACAACAAAGAGCAAAAAATTGCCGATGATCTGTGAAAGAAAGAGCGACAAATTAGTAAATGCGTTGCGCCAGATGCAAACTACATTTAAGTAAATAAGAGCAGATAGATGACTACCTATCAGAAGATTCCCAAAGAAATACGATCCTGGCAGGGTCGCCAAGTGTAACCTCCCAGCAAAAATATTTTAAATAATAATGCAAAATGGAGCCAAGTGTAACCTCCCCACAGAAATTAAGGAATGAAAATTGACCATAAACCAACAACAATATTAATTAAATAATGAACCATGAACAAAATGTAACCTCTCAACAGAAATAATATCTGGTAAATTTTATAAGGACAGCAGCGCTGACCTTCGGCCCTGTAGTCTGAATAACAAAAGAAAAGATTCTTACCTCAATAAAAACTGCAACTATTTCTGCTCTTATTTATAGACACAGCTTCGTGCAATGCTGGCATATATATATATATATATATATATATATATATATATATATATATATATATATATATATATATGGATTCTTGAAAGCAATGATAATGCATTGGAAAGATTCTTTAAATTGAAGTGAATACTTTTCTTTAAAAAAAAGGGTTACTTTATATTGTAGAAATTATTATTGGGGCATTTTTTTTGTTGAACAAATTAAATCACAATTAACATACATTATTAAATATGCGCAATGCTGCTTGTTTACCTTCTACAACAATACTCATCGTCCAGAATCCTGACCAGAGTCGCGAGCAGAGCACACAGCCGACGCATGCCGACACCCGCAGACTACTACCGTCCACTCGCTACTAAAGCCGACCGACTACTACTGTATCCGACTGACTACTACTGCAGACTCGCGCAGACAAGCGCAGACTCGCGACAAGCAACAACTAACAATAAACTACTCTCTGGTCAGAGATTTTGTCATGCCTCGACCATCGCCGGCGAAGCATACAACTTACATGTTCAGTAAAAACAGAACACCCTGAAGGACTAGAGATAGAACGCTCATACTCACAGGACATGATTAGCATTTGAGTCACCCCAGTTCAGCATATATCCTGTTGCCAGGAGGCATAAGGTCCACCATGGGCCCTGATAATATGTTTCATGCGGGATAGCATCGACACATGCAAGGTGCGAATGGCATGCTGTGTTATAGCCATCCACATTGCATTCACCTGATTCCAAAATTCACCTGTGGTGGTTGGCATTGGGTCACAGTGCTGCACCTGTCGTTTCACCATCTCCCACACATTTCCGATCGCCGGCTGGTCTGGTGGTACGGCGGGCTAGGGCAAAAGGCTGACATCCTGTGACACCAAGAAGGCCCCTGTTCGTGCAGCAGCATGTAAATGTGCATTGTCTTACTGAAAAATGTCATCTGGTGTGGTGTGAAGAAAAGATATTGCTACTGGTCACAGTATGTCATTCACGAACGTCACATTGGTCACAGTGCCCTGGACACGCAACCAGTTGTGGTTTTTGGCTGTACCCAATGGCACCCCATACCATAAGACATGTATGTATCGACACCCCATCCAAATGGCTGTCTATCTTGTGCCAATGCAGTCATTGGGATGCCGCTCCATCTGTCTGCGGCGAAGCAAAATGCAGTCATCATTTTACGATATAGTCCGAAAACACTATCTGATTCAATTCCTGTCCCCAGTGACGTAGTTCCGTACACCACTGCCGTCTAGCATGTTTCTCAAAAATGGTTCAAATGGCTCTGAGCACTATGGGACTCAACTGCTGAGGTCATTAGTCCCCTAGAACTTAGAACTAGTTAAACCTAACTAACCTAAGGACATAACAAACATTCATGCCCGAGGCAGGATTCGAACCTGCGACCGTAGCGGTCTTGCGGTTCCAGACTGCAGCGCCTTTAACCGCACGGCCACTTCGGCCGGCGCATGTTTCTCCACATTCGTCGAAGGTAGACGGAGAAGTGGACGACACGCACGTAAACCGTGCCGTAATAAACGGCGACGGACTGTCACGCCTGATAGTGTATCATGTGTTCCACTGTTGCGCCAGAGCCGAGGGGGACGCAAATCTGTCCTGCACTGCCATTCGGATGGGGTGTCGATCTTCTCGTGGGTGGTCTGGGTGGTGCGACCTGGCCCACCTTGTGTTCTACAGCCTTCCGTGAACCACTCTGCACGCACCCGTTGCACTGCCGAAACATTTCGTCCCACGCGAGCAGCAGTTCAAATGGTTCAAATGGCTCTGAGCACTATGGGACTCAACTGCTGAGGTCATTAGTCCCCTAGAACTTAGAACTAGTTAAACCTAACTAACCTAAGGACATCACAAACATCCATGCCTGAGGCAGGATTCGAACCTGCGACCGTAGTGGTCACCCGGTTCCAGACTGAAGTGCCTAGAACCGCTCGGCCACTCCGGCGGCGCGCCCTCTTTCAGATTCACTGATTTTACGAGATGGTTCGGCGTACGTCTGCGAGGCATCCTGCGCGTCTTCTCAAGTCACATACTGATCCATTACCTTCGGTTTATAGCGACGACGAGAGCAGCAGGCACATTTTGCCGGTAGGTGGTGTAACGCCGCGTTATCGGTGTTGACCTTGAATCTGCGGGGCCAACAAGGTTCAAATGCTAATCATTTCTGATGAATATACTAATATACATGTCCTGTGAACATGGAAGTTCTATCTCTAGTCCTTCAAAGTGTTCTGCTTCTTTAAGAACATGTGTTCGCGTATGTGCACGTGTGCACACACGTGAGCAGATGTGGGACCTACAGCAGATTTTAATTTGTATAATATGCTGTTTCCAATTCTCATGTGTTAGAATCTCGCTGAATGGTACATGTCCAGAGGCCAAAAGTAAATAATAAAAATGTATAGTTTGTGGACTGTATATGATACCTGTGAAGAACACAGACTGTAAGTCAATACGCCGCGCGAGATTAGCCGAGCGGTCTTTGGCGCTGCAGTCATGGACTGTGTGGCTGGTCCCGACGGAGGTTCGAGGCCTCCCTAGGGCATGGGTGTGTGTGTGTTTGTCCTTAGGATAATTTAGATTAAGTAGTGTGTAAGCTTTGGGACTGATGACCTTAGCAGTTAACTCCCATAATATTTCACACACATTTTTTGTTGTAAGTCAGTACTGTTCAATTTTCAAGAAAGAGGATGAAAATGCAGTGACGTCTGTAAAATTTGCTACAAAAAGGAGAAAGGTGACCGCCACGACACCCTTCCTGTAGCAGTTTTACAAAACCCGACGGTTACACACGGAACTGCAAATGCTCTCTTCACTGTATTAATTCAGTGCTGTGTGCAGCCTCAACGTGGTGCAATCCGAGACATAAAATGTCATGAAAGGAAATCTCAGAAGGTCACACAGTTGTCTGGGCAATTTGTCTTCACACGTCTGGTTTACGAGTACCCAAAGAACCAGATAAATGCTGTACTATATCCGTGTCAACAAGACACCGACCAAACCATCCCTGTCACTAAACGACTAAAACGGTAACATGATCTCAGGCTGCCTATCTAAAGGCTTCCAGGACATAAAAAAATTTGACTTTCAGAGTTTCATACAACTATTGACCGAACTTAGAAATTTGAAAAGCTACCATAATCTGCTCATTGAAAGGTACAATCTTACATTGAAAGTTCAACACAAACAGTCAAATATTAAAGTTGTAAATTGTAATACGTAGTTCACGCGATATGGTGTCGTAAACATTGAGATATTTTAAAGACTACCGTGTCTTCTGCCACTAAAGTTTCACATGCTTAATATCAATTATTTGTAAAATAATTAGACATTTGAAGCTGTCTTATACGAGGGAGTTCAGTTCTTTAAAGAATCACTGGTCGGGAGTTATTAGTGTCCTAGAAAGGAAAGGTATCTAAAAATACGTAGAAACGAATGTAATCCCATCTATGGCTGTCGTTAGGTTAGGTGACTGAAGTACATTTGTAAGGGAGATACGAAGTTGTAAAATGTGGTGAAAAGCTATTCGTCGAACGACAGAATGACGTAACAATGAAGCATTTCACGCTGCATATAAAATTCTGAACTACGGTGCCATAGCCATTGGTCAATAAACCTATAATTAGAACTCTCCTGACGTTTAACCAATAGTGCGAACTGTCTGAGCGAAAAGGGATTAAATTAATCCGTACAAAGCAACCGCCTCATTTAATTGCATTTCACCCACACCTTTCGTTTTTCAGTAGAGTATTTCATGCATTGACGTTCGCAATATTTATCTGTTATCGTTTAGAGAATTGAGAGTGTACTGTTGACATAGAGCTCGGCAACATTACGGCGAATGTGCTCGTATTCGTGAGTAAAAACAACTGAAGGCCTACTTCATCATTTTCATAGAATAATATCAAGGTTTGGAGACATCTTCTGCAGTCCAAACAGTATACCAGGACAGAAAAATGAACCAGTAAAATTACAGTATTGACGTGCCTATCTACTGCGATGTATTTTAATAATTTATTTTGTTTTGTAATGGTAAACAGACTCTCTTAGAGAGGGAGGGAGTGAGTTAGGGTGGGACAGAAGTTACATTGATCGTAAATATAACGTACACCAGGAATCTGTTAGCAGTATCATTCCTCCTGCTACCACAAGAAATCCTCATTATTCAACAACACAACATGTGTGCCGGTACCAGAAGGGGTGTCTCTCGTTAGAAAGACCTGGGTTCAGAAATTCTGCTGCTCCGTCATCGTCACGCCACCAAAAAGAGGTCATCAGTCCCCTAGACTTAGAACTACTTAAACCTAACTAATGACATCACACACATCCATGCCCGAGGCAGGATTCGAACCTGCAACCGTAGTAGCAGCGCGGTTCCGGACTGAAGCGCCTAGAGCCGCTCGGCCACAGCGGGCTGCAATAAGGTTCCGTCTCATTTAATTTTTAGTCCCTTTTCTGCATAGCGGTCAGTGTACAGGGTGAATCACCAAAAAGTTGCGTCGCAAATATTTGGAAATGGAAAGTGCTCTTGATGTTCGGTTTTCACAGAATAGATTGGTAGTCAGGGGCTCATATTGATAGACAGTAAACAGATTGTAGTAACACTTAGAAAGTGTACTTTTTTGCAAACATACACTTTTTAAACGGAACAATGTCTACTGAGATTAACAAACTAGTAGCAAAAATATCAGTAGTGTTTGCTGCAGGATTTTTAGCGTGAGGTACCGCATTTTGAAAATTTTCACACTGACACTTGTTTGTGCCATTCAACCTGCGCAGTTGAGTTGTTAGTTTCAATGTTGTTATGTTTGTTTACAGTGTACTTGTGAGTTTCTTGAGTGAACTGCGACCTGCTAGTCGGTTAGTGTGTGACATTCCAAGTAGTAGGTCTTGAGTGAACTATGTTATTTACCAACGCAGGAAACGCCGACGTGCTTATGATGTATGAAGAGACTAGGAAGCATGTAGTTCGTTCTTGTACGGCTTGTGCGGCAAGATATCCCAATAGACGTCAACCACCTTGGCAATTATTTATCAGTCCCTTCAACCAGTTACTTGAGAGTGGTAATGTAACACGTATATAACGTGACAGAAGGAAACAAGTGATGACGGAAGAGGGGGAAATTTATGTTCTTGCTCGGCAGCAGTTGACCACACATCAGCTCCCGCGCAATCACACGAGGAAGTGGCATGATGCAGGCACGTGTCCTATGCATTCACCAGATTACGTCCCCGCCACATCTTTTCCCATCAAGAGCTGCAGGAAAACGATTATGAGAATTGTGTTCACTTCTCAACATGGGCATTAAGATGGAATACTCCAGATGTTCCATATACTTCAACATGTTCAATGATGAAGCAATACTTACAAATCGAGGCCAGGTAAACCGACGAAACCTGCACTTCTGGTCTATTGACAATCGCCCTTGGCTTCGTCAGGTGGAACGTCAGCGTCCATGGAGTGCAAACGTGTAGTGTAGGATGGTGAACCATCAATTCTTAGGCCCGTTTTTCATAGACGGAATACAGAACGTGCGCAACTATTGCAGCCTCCTAACAGATCGTCTTCCACGGATGTTAGAAGACGCTCCCCTGAAGACTAGGAATAACCAATGGTACCAACATGATGGCTGTCCAGCCCATAGTGCACGAAGTACGACAACATATCCTCACGAATTGTTCTCAGATCGTTGGATTGCACGTAGAGTACTTGTACCTTGGCCGGCCCATTCCCCACATTTGACCCCTGTGGACATTTTTCTATGGGATAAGCTCAAAGCCGCTACCTACAAGCACATACCAACTATGCCCGATGGTACACAACGACGTATTACTGCAGCCTGCTTGCACATCTCCGCTGAAATGCTAGCACGTGTGCAGCAGTCGTTCCATACCAGACTGGAAGCGTGAATTGCCGCTGCCTGTGGTCATTTTGAACAAGAACTGTGACGATCAGTTTTCTTGTTACTGGTCAGAATCCACATAACTCGTGTATGCACTTGTGTTATTCTTTAGTGCGTGCTACTACAGAAGATAGGTTAAGTGTCATTCAGTGTGGGAACTTTTCAGAATATGATGTCTCATAAACGACTCGCACTAGAATCATGCAACAAACACCACCTAAAATTCTAATTTACCCTATTTTTAGTCTGTTGATATCAATAGGCACTATTCCATTTAAAAAGTGTATGTTTGCACAAAAATAAACTTTCTGGGTAATATTTCTATCTGTTGATTGGCTAACAATATGAGCCCATGACTTTCAATCCATTGTGTGAAAATCGCACATCAGTAACACTTGACAATTCTGAAATATGTAGTCCAGTTACTTCGAAATCCAGTATGTATATTTTAAAAAAAGAGGTTCATGCAGAAGGGTGCTAGCATAGTTGTCACAGTGAAATGCTCTTGTTAATACAACGAACTCTCTGCTATCATATAGGACCGCAAGTGGTCCTCACACAAAAGAGCAACTTTTGTGTTTTGTTGAATCCTTTCCTGAAGTCATGTTGAAAGTCTGATAGCAAAAATGTGTACTGAGATGTGTTACGAATCCCTCGCATTATTACCTCCTCAAAAAGTCTCATCAATAGTCTGTAATTATTTGAGGCATTTGGGTACATTACATGGTTTTTCACAAGGCATTCCGAACCGCACGCAATGTTCAGCGTTCCTCAAATACAAGCCCAGAGCTCGTGGCTTGAGAAGTCCGCTCATTCCGTGGCGAACAGTGACGGCGGGCCAGGTAACTGGGGGAGCAAGGCCAGTGAGGTCTGACAGGAATGCAGGTAAAGCTGCGGCTGACCGCAGGACTTTGGGTATTTCCCAGAGAGCAGTAGCGGGCTTCTCCTCCTGCAAGGGAAGCGGATGCTATGGAGGTTACGGATATTTGAAATGAGTAGCTGCATAGTTATAATCTTTCTACAGAAAATACATAATGTTCTGCAGAGAAACTAAATGCACCAGAAAAACCGCGGCGATGAGGCAAGCTCATGGCAAATTTAAGCATAATTGTAGACACCAAGTTTTAAAAGTTATTACAGTAGTTTATAAAATTAATGGCAAGTGAACCAACGAAGTAATACGTGCATATTGTGAGTCACATGAAAGCTGATAACGCCAGTAATCACAACTTCTAAAATTAGACGTTTCTATGAATGAGACACTGCAACATGACATGATGGTCTAAATCACAATGAACACGTTTTGTAACAAAAAAATTTTGAAGACCAGTAGATGACAGTTATACCTGTCAAAACCAGTTGTCAAAATAATGAAGAATTTATTTGATCTTTGCTATAGAAAGCTTCTTTTTATAAAAATTAGTGATATATGAATAAACAGTATTTATGTGAACTTTTCTAGCTTTATTTTGTAACTCGTTGGATATACTGCGTTTAATCACACAAGAATATTACTATTGGGGCCTGGTTAGATGCAGCTCGCAACAGTAGAATATCCCATTGCTGACTCCGGGTTTAAGAAGACTATACAGGTCATCAGCCACCTGTTAACCCCCCAGGATGGGATCAGTGTATCCCATCTCTCTGTATCTAGAGTAAATTCTGCATGCCAGAATGAGAAATTTTTCTGAATGTTTGTGCAGCGTCTATCTGATGCAGGACATGGATACCAGCCTGGTATTCACATTGTGGGATTTGGCAAACAGTCTAAAAATTGCATCTGGGACACTGGTCCTCATCGTTAACCCACCAGGTGGATTCGATCCAGGGCCTGCGCCTCCCCATCTCATAGGATTCTGCAAAACCTGTATTGAAATAGTACAAGCTTCCTTTGAATTTCAAGTAAGCATTTTTGGCAGTAAATGCCATTATATTCTAACAAAAGCAATACGGACCCTTAGTTCTGTTCTCGTTGAATGTGAGCTGTTATCAGGTAATCATTAGATTATCTTCTAAACTTTTGTCGCTTTTATTGTTTTTCTAAAAACCTTCTTTGTTTATGTTATGACCCCTCACGTAATAATTTTCTCACTTTTCCACCGCAAATAAAACATATTTTTGCTGACTGTAATATAATACGACATTCCAACACCAATCACACAAAATTAATCGTTTAGTTCGATTAAAAACTGAAAAACAAGTTCACATTGTTTATTACAAAAATAAAAAATTCTAAATTATAATTTATGTAAATTAATACAATTCGAGGAACACAATTTACGAAAACATATAATCGTAAAGGAGCTTATATTGTGTAAGAATACATTTTGCCGAGAAAAGGGATTAAATATGAAATCTTCTTATAGCAAAAAAACAAAAAACAAAAATTCTTGTACACTACAATGCAGGAAATTTCGTAATATTTACAACAGCTGTAATCGACAAAATAATGTCTGTTGCTTCAGACCTCCATGCAAGTCTGAAGGACGTTGTAATGTATGATACAGACACTGTATAAATACAGACATTGTAATAATCACTTATATTATAAATTACATTCCATTCATCTTATATATAAAAAATTTAGTACCACTAATCTAATCTAATCTTCCATATCTAATCTTCAGCATACCGTAAAATCTTCAATATGTCTGTGCAGCATCACCTTAAAAATATTTTATTACTTTTTTGTCTGAACTGTTCTTCGGCCACATTTCACTTCAATTTATATTCGCTGTTAAGAAATTTTTATTTTTAAGGAAACAGTTTTCGTGTTATTGCTATACTGAATTTTATACCGTCTCTACTTCAGCCACCATCAGTTATTTTGCTACTCTGATAGCAAAATTCATATACTATGAGGGTTGCCAAGAAACTAATGCGCCGCATTTTTTTCTCAGCTGAAAACAAGGCTACGAATGCGAAACGTTACGTATGTATTATCTTAAGTCTCCTGCCCGCATCTCGTGGTCGTGCGGTAGCGTTCTCGCTTCCCACGCCCGGGTTCCCGGGTTCGATTCCCGGCGGGGTCAGGGATTTTCTCTGCCTCGTGATGGCTGGGTGTTGTGTGATGTCCTTAGGTTAGTTAGGTTTAAGTAGTTCTAAGTTCTAGGGGACTGATGACCATAGATGTTAAGTCCCATAGTGCTCAGAGCCATTTGAACCATTTTTTTAAGTCTCCTGAGTGAACGCGCCAAGCTTCCGTCACCTCCGACAGATAGCGTAGCTGCAGTACAGCTTCAAAATGGTGTCTGTAGGTAATGTACGTTAGAAGCAACGTGCCGTCATTGGATTTCTCACTGCAGAGAAAGAAACTGTGGGGAACGTTCACAAACGCTTGTTCAAAGTCTTTGGAGCATCTGTTGTCAACAGAAATACACTTAGTTGTTGGGCACGGAGGGTGAGATCATCATAAGGCGGTTTGGCAGAGCTCCACGATTTACGGTAGTCAGGGAGACCATCCACGGCTGTCACACCTGACAGCCCTGACCTAACCCCCTCGAACTTTCACTTGTTGGTGCCATTAAAGGATGCCATTTGTGGAAGACATTTTGAGGACGAGGAGGAGGTGATTCACACAGTGAAGCACTGGCTCTGCTACCACGACAAGGATTGGTACCGACAGGGCATACACTCCCTTGTTTCATGTTGGAGTAATGCCATGGAGCGGGTTGGCAATTACGTTGAAAAATAGGGTGTGTAGATAAAACACCATTCTTCCGTGTATGTAATTCTCATTATGTTCAATAATGAATTGTCGAACAAAAAGAAATGTGCTTTACTTTCTGGGCAACCCTCACACGTTTAGTGACCAATGTCCCAATCTAAATCCATCAGAATTTCTTATTTCCACTACATTCTATTAATCTTGTTTTACTTTTGTTGATAATCATCTCACAATCTCTTTTCAAGCCACTATTCATGCCGTTCAACTGCTGTTCCAAGTAATTTGTCGTCTCTGACAGAATGACCTAGAACGCCATTGGCAAATTTCAAAGTCTTTATTTCTCCTCTGTGAACTCAAATTCCCTTTCCAAACGACTCACTCATTTAGTATGTTCTGCTAACGCTGCAAAATTTCTGATTACTGCAGAAAAGCTCTGGTCATAACGAAATTGAAAATAGGTGGGAAAAGTATGACAACATATTACAGAGGGATAAGTTTCTTGAACATAATGTACAAAGTACATAGATTATAACACTATGCTACCTTTTAAAATTTTGGGTACGATGTTTTATGTGTGATATTTAAAGTATTTTTCATTTTGATTTTAACTAAGATTTAGATTTTTCTGTATCATGTCAGATTTTCGAACAAATCAAGGTTAAAGTTTCAGCTGAAATGACATTTTTTCTAACAGAGAATCTTTTAATTGAATTACAAATAATTTATTAATTAAGGAACCATGTATGGAAACGCAACACTTTGCATTACAGCAGACAACGGTACACATTCACTTAAAATGCTAACAATTATTAAAAAACACAACACATGTATGTCACATGGATCATACAGAGCTGATGTTCCTCAGACACATTTACTCACACCTTTGTCTATGATAATGATGTAGGCTGAAGCAATGAATTAAAATTGCACCAATCCCGGGATTCGAACCCATGTCTCCTGCTTACTAGTCACATACACTAACTGTTTCACCACACAGGCACTGTAGCTACAACAGCTGCATGGATTACGCTGGTACATCTCCCTCCCTGGTCCAAATTTCAGTTCACACTTACTATTGCTGTTCCCCTTCTAAACTCGTCTCAATATTGCAGAGGGTCTCTAATATTGGAATACCACCTTCACAATGATCGAAATGGGATTATCCTGTCGGCACCTCAGGCATAACTGATACATGAATCATATACAGTTGATGTTCCTGGGACATATCGAGGTGTGAATTGGAATTCGCATTGGGGATGGATATGTACTAGCATAATCCATACAGCTATGATAGCCGCAGTGTTGGTGTGGTGTAGCAGTTCAATCACCTGCCTAGTAAGTAGTAAACCTGGGCTCAAATACCGTTGATGTAATAATCTTAATTCATCACTTCAGCCTACATAATTATCTTAGATAAATGTGAGACTCAGTATGTCTCAGGAATATCAACTGTATGGAATTCATACATCACCTATTCCTGAGGTATAGGCAGGATTAACTCCATTTCGGTAAGGTGCCATTACATTTTTGGGAGCCTCTGCAATACTGATGTGCGTTTATAAGGCGAATGGCAATGGGTTGAGGAGTGAATTGGAATTAGTACCAGGGAGCACAATGTACTAGGATAATCCGAGCAGCTATGTTAACCACAGTGCCAGTGTGGCGTAATAGGTAGCTTATCTGCCTACTAAGCAGGAACCCCACGTTTGAGTTACATTGCTGGTTCCATTTTTAATTCATTGCTTCTGCCTGTATCATTACCACACATATATCACAATTTAATTTGCACCCACCGATTTCACTGCACCAAGTTCTTTTTGACATGGGTTGAAACATCTCTTCCTCGATTTGCTCCCTTCAACAGTACCATCTCTCTTTAGCATAAAATAGTAGACAGCCATCATATTTGCATTTAACCTCAGACTTGAACTATATCGCGACGTGAAACAAAAATACAAAAAAGAACTGATCAAAACGAAACAAAACCATTGGGACGCCTTCGTTGAAACAACTACAGAACAACATATGCCGAGTACTGGTTAAGTTACAGACAGAACGAATTAAATCCCTCGACAGTTCTTGTCAACAGAAAAACGGGTGGACAGTACGACGACATAGGGCTAGAGAGGCTCGGCAGAGTTTCTGCTGGTGAGATTCCTCCCTGATGTCGAAGAAACACATGACCAACAGTATCATTTTGACTTACGTAACTAAATGGACAATATTTAAGAAAAAGGCGGTGTTATGATCCCTTTCGCTCGTAAAGAGGTGGCGCCAGCGAAAGCTATACTTTAGAATGGCGCCTGGTCCAGATGGAATACTCTTCAAAATAATGTCACACAAATCACCCCCTTTCTAACCGACATGATAAACGACGCCTTACGACAAGTAAGAGTCCCTGCTCGTTGGAAAATAATCAATGTGAGCATTATTAAGAAATCAAAGGACAGTGACCCAGGAGAAACTCATCTGTGACTGACTACAATCACACTGGCAGCTCTAGGCCTTAATTCTCATCAATACAGCTTTAGGGCAAAAAGATCAGTAGATGATGCAATCAACCACATTTTAGAAATAATACACACTACAAACGATAAATATGCTGTTTCAGTTTTAACCTACATCGCAGGTGCTTTTGATAATCTTTGGTGGCTTGGGTTGTTCGCTAGGTTGAGGGAAATGCCACTATCGACTTCCCCGTGTAACAGCGTATTAGGTTGTTGCAGATATAAGACAGCAGAGTAGTAGCAGGACACCGGAAAGTAGCCAAGAAAGTAAAAAGAGGATGCCCGCAAGGCTCAATCTGTGGACCAATATCTTAGGACACTGCTATAGGGCCACTCCTAATCAAGTTGGATGCGGATTACAGGGTAAACGGGACAGTCGCTTATACAGATGACTTATCAGTTGTTGTATCAGTAAACTGACAAGCACACCTAGAAAACAAAACTACATATATTCTCGTAAGTATAAGTAATTTGTAAAGCCCTAATAGAAAACCTCAGAATGGCTGCAAACAAAACACTATATCTATGACTCAAAGAGGCACTGAAACAATTGTAAGTAGGCTGTTTATGTTCTTATTGGCAACGTTACGTAGCGCTCTGTATGAAAATCACTGGCTGTGCCGTGTGCAGTCTGTGGCTAGTTTGCATTGTTGTCTGCCATTGTAGTGTTGGGCAGCGGCAGCTGGATGTGAACAGCGCGTAGCGTTGCGCAGTTGGAGTTGAGCCGCCAGCAGTGGTGGATGTGGGGAGAGAAATGGCGGAGATTTGGAATTTGTAAGACTAGATGGCATGAACTGCTATATATATATATATATTATGATTATTAAGGTAAATACATTGTTCTCTATTAAAATCTTTCATTTGCTAACAATGCCTATCAGTAGTTAGTGCCTTCAGTAGTTTGAATCTTTTATTTAGCTGGCCGTAGCGGCGCTCGCTGTATTGCAGTAGTTCGAGTAACGAAGATTTTTGGTGAGGTAAGTGATTTGTGAAAGGTATAGGTTAATGTTAGTCAGGGCCATTCTTTTGTAGGGATTTTTGAAAGTCAGATTGCGTTACGCTAAAAATATTGTGTGTCAGTTTAAGTATAATCTATGTATAATTTTTCAAAAGGGGACGTTTCATACAATACACAATTATTTATTTAACAGTATAAAGTTAACATAGCCAAGTAATACGATATTTAGGAATACACATTGACTAACGATTTACTTTTTGTGTGCACACAAGATTGGTAATTGACAAAGCGACGAAATTTCTGAACAAACTTGCGAGACTAAATACCACACAATACAGCCTACCTTTGAAGATGCTAAGAATGATTTCCACAGTATGCTTTGCAGCAAGTGCGTGGGTACAGCGCCTGCATGTGGTGACCTATAGAAACACAGTGAGGCGAGGACAGAGGACCATATTACTCAGAATGTCGGGTGCTTTTGGCACCACATCTGTGAAAGCCTTGTGTGTGGTTCTGGGGACTTTCCCCATTGAAATCACTATCCGCCACAGAGCAGCGGCATATTGGCTAAAGAGGGGCACACATGACAAGGTTAGAGAAATAACAAGGGAAAAAATCGTAGACATGGGTCAGTTAAAGAGCTTGTGTGGCGGCGGGTATAATATGGCAATGGTTGTTTGTACGCCGGCCGCGGTGGCCGTGCGGTTCTGGCGCTGCAGTCCGGAACCGCGAGGCTGTTACGGTCGCAGGTTCGAATCCTGCCTCGGGCATGGGTGTGTGTGATGTCCTTAGGTTAGTTAGGTTTAAGTAGTTCTAAGTTCTAGGGGACTTATGACCTAAGATGTTGAGTCCCATAGTGCTCAGAGCCATTTGGTTGTTTGTACAGTACGCCGTCTTTCTCACGGGAGCCTGGCAACTATTTTTGTGGCCAGCCAGAAAGCGGTGGAGAACATACTGACCATTCTCCTTCTACTTAGCGGGATCAGGACTATGATTATAAATGAAAGTATAAAGTTCTAGTTCATTAATATATTGAGTAAAGTCTTTCACGTACCACACTTAAAAAGACACTAGGTTCAGTTGACAGTAAATCTTTTTATTCTAAACACAACTAGCAGTTCAGAGCCGACTTCTACGGTTCGTTCCTACCAGATTGTATTCCCAAATAAATGTTCAAATTAAATGCTCGCCACAAGAGTGGAAAAAATATTCACCACTTGCCACGCGGATTCGTAATTCATATGGACGGCACACTAACAGTTACTACAGCGAAATCTAATCGATTCAGGACGGTGCACAGCCCTCTCGAGTTCACTGTCCGTTATTACAGAAAATACGCGTTTTGTCACAGTTCGTCTTTGACGTCATCCGAGGCAGAGAGCGATCCAGCGCTTAATAGACGTGGATCTTACAGTGGCTGAGTGCGAAGTGAAGCTTCCTCCTGACTCTCCGGCTGTATTAATACAGGTGCCGCAGCGGACGGTCGAGGGAACATCTGTTGTTATCTGCCTTAACACACGGCAGTAGCCTCAGAAGGACCATTGTCTCGGACACAATCTTTAATAACATAGTTATGAATTAAATTAGAATCTTAATTTTTCACATGTATTTAGGTAAGTTGTTTGAAAGCACAGAAAATGTTTCAGCTCGCTTGAATAAAAACTTTGCCTTCTATAATTTTTATAGTGGAACTAACGGTAGATCGTTACCTCTGAACTATAACTTTACTAGAACTTGTATTGGATGTTATTACTATTGAAGTTCTAAAATTTGGTATAGCTCTATTATTTTGTAGGTTTTATCATGTGCTGTAACTCATAATTTTCTATCATTAAAATTACAGGTACTTAAGCTACTACAAATGGGTATATTTTAGTTACAGATTTGGTTTTCATTAAATTACTCAAAAACTATAAGAGGTAGCTTAACGTGGTCTCTTTTTAGGGTGAACTGAAGCATAAACCAAATTTTTACGTTTCTAAGTCCAATTATAACGCCTTCGATTTTTCTTAAAAACGTGGATTCTTGTTTAAGTTTCGTTCTATTGCTTTGAAACTTGCACCCCTTATTTCTTACCTCCATTAGCACATTCTGAGCAAATTCTGGCTTTCTAGCTTTATTATTTAGCGCCACTTATTTTTTTCTTAATGCTGCATTTTTACTGAAACTATTAGTTTAATTACATTAAGACTTGATATTTAAAACATTGTTGCAATAAAATATATGTTGACAGTTTTAAACGGACATTTGGACTTTTAATTTTATACTTAATTGTGGTTTAATACTTGTACGCTACGCGCAGACGCGTCAAGTTGACTTGGCGCTAGTAGCAGTGAACTGGAGTGAGTCCCGGCACACTTTCTCGCCTCTGTATCTCACATACGACCAACGATCTTTCCGCTTCAAGCTGGTGATTGCAACATGGCAGTGGAAGTGAGAGACGACTGGCAAAAGCCGTCGCTTTTTCTTCTTCTTCCCCAATATATGGGGACGGCAGAAGTCTAAACGGCCAAGAGTTGTGGCCGAGCGGTTCTAGGCGCTTCAGTACAGAAACGCGCTGCTGCTATGGTCGCAGGTTCGAATCCTGCCTCGGGCATGGATGTGTATGGTATCCTTAGGTTAGTTAGGCTTAAGTAGTTCTAAGTCCAGGGGACTGATGACCTCAGATGTTAAGTCCCATAGCGCTTAGAGTCATTTGAACCATTTCTGAAGTCGAAGCATGCGAATCCAAGCCGCAACATGGTTCACTTTTTGACCCGCCACGGCCCGTACCTAGTACGTTTGGACCGCGTGGGCCTTAGCCAAAGCGCTACGTGCACATGTGGGGCATACAGATCTCCTGAATATGTGGCATTACGCTGCAACACAATCACAGACGTAAGACCTGTAACAGAATACAATGACATCAAAGAAATGTTACGCGACCCTGGCAAAAATGTGCTCTAGACAACATCGTTGAAAAGGTTTCAAGAACATTGCATGACGTCTATAGACCAGAAAATTCGTATGACAGATCTCGAACAGACACACAACAAACTCGACGACAGTGTCGTTGGGAGGACACAAACTCAGAAACAGCCACAGACACTGATGTAGGTGCAGGCACAGAAAATGACGCAACCTCAACAACGACACCAGACACAGACTCACAACACAAGAAGTGTAACACCTAAAATAGATAAATAAGATATTTACAAAAAAAGCAGACCTGGCACATGATTGTTTTATGTATCTAAAGTGCAGTTTAAATATCGTAACTAAATAATTTAAAGGAAAATGTTTAATACGGGCAACGATCCAATCATTACGTCTAAGGAACACGCCAAATGGGGAGGCGTGGCTGGAAGTTCCGTGGTTTCTCTCCCAGCTATGGCACTGATCATTGACCAAACAAACATAGAACATAACAGCATATTTACAACATGTAGAACAATATTCTAGATATAGTAACACAAATAGTGGAAGGGTATTCCCTGCGTAAGCACTGAGAAGATGTAATAAGTTGCACCAATTCTTAGGCGGTAAAACAAATACACACAGAGTCACCCATGATTTCATTTTGTAATGTAAGAAGACATAGTTTTGTACGCTACTTCAGGTAGGACAGGCTCAATATTTGTGCCAAGACTCTCCTGCCTGGAATGGTAACAACACGAACTGTAATTCATATGTTATACAGTATTTTTTTTTAAGAGAAAAAAAGAATCCAGATCGTTCCTCTCCTAATATTCTATTTTTTCTCCTAAATTAGTAACGTTTATTACTTTAACACTACGTTTCCTACATCTAATATAATTTTGTTTGTAGCTCATTGTTATTACCCTTGTTTTGCTGGTCAAAACAAATTTTGCTTGTAATCTGAAAGAATGTGCTATTGCATCTAAAATTCGAAATGTACGACCTGCTATTTAAAATACCAGGCAGCTGGTTTTCAAATAGGCAATAACCGAAATGAAATGAAATAAGCCAGAACTGTCTTTTTGCCTACTCAAACCAGTGTTTCCCTTTCATGCCCTTCAACTCATGTAACTACTGTATGGTTTCTGTTCAAGTTGTTGATATTTACAACGCCATCTGTCGAGAGGATCGGTTCTGAGTAGAACCTATCGCTTTCATTTCATCTACGAAATTTTTGATCTTAGTTGTTCTTGACCACATTGCAGTCGATTTACTGCGAAGCCATTCCTTCCTTGCGGTGCAATTTCTTTTGGCGTGGCTGTAGGAAATTAAAAATACGTAATAGTTTCCACATTATGAAATAGATAACAACAAATCTCTGTAATCGCGGAACAGCCAGTGCAAATAAGAAGAAAACGATTTTCAGTTTTGTTTTAGTCCACACACGAGTGAATATTCTACCTCCAAAATGACGGATTCAGGAGGCGGTGGCGTAATGAGTAGCTAGCTATACATGACATTCCCGCATACTGGCCGGGAATTAATTAGGACAGTTAAGTCATTACCGCCGCTAGCGTGGACAGATGCAGTGTAAACAAAGTCGTTGCACCAACAATCCGGGCATTTTCTGCTGTATTTACACGCCTGTAAAACGTGCGTGGTCGCGCATTTAATGTATTATACATTTTAGAGGGCTGTAGCCAGTTAATAACTTCGACATATGTTGAAATGCAGAACAGGTTTAGGCTGGCGTTAATACGAGAAATGAAGCTGGTCAGGTGTTTAGCAAGAAAAAGTCCGGTTAGTTGGTAAAAGCATCCGGTTAGTCCAGAAAAGCAGTAATGTATTGCGACAGAAGTTTTTTAAGAGAAAAGTAGAGAAAACAAAAACAAAAAGGAATCGATGTCCAGTCCACAATACATGATGCAGATGAATTTTATACGAAGTCTTATTGCTACGCCTCACAAGAAATTTATTCGTTCTGGATAAAGGGAGACAGGAATGTCAGAGTTTAACTTTACGGTAACAGTGTGGTCGCTGTAGACAGCGCACATCGAAAGACGGACAAAAATGGAAATGAACAACGGGCTAAGTGCCAAAAAAATCCGAAACGGGTAAGTGTGTACTCTGTTGGCGTGCCTTCGTCGTTAAAGCATACCGTGCATGGCCAAATGGCCCTACCCAAACTGACGGCGAGATAACTGTTGTGAGGAATGGCCTTACATTATAGGGGTGAACGAAGACTGCGAGGATATGTGCAGGCTTTCAGAACAAATGTGAACTGGTGGTGGCCCTCAGCTACGTACCCTCAGACTCAAAGTAGAAAAATTAAAAGTTTTGGCTGGGTTCAAAAATGGTTCAAATAGCTCTGAGCACTATGGGACTTAACTTCTGAGGTCATCAGTCCCCTAGAACTCAGAACTACTTAACCTAACCAACCTAAGGACATCACACACATCCATGCCCTAGACAGGACTCTAACCTGCGACCGTAGCGGTCCCGCGGTTCCAGACTGTAGCGCCTAGAACCGCTCGGCCACTCCGGCCGGCTCTAGGGGTTGGGATACGTAGTTGCCGCATTACAAACCAAATACTGCTGGGTCTACAGTATACAATATGAATATACACATGAATCGAATGGTCGAAGGCTCCTATCAGTCGGCAATTGCGAATGTAACTTAGAAATTTATAAATGACAAACTTCAATTAAATAAAATCTTCATGTACTATCGTAATGACTTTAAATGATGAGTACGATAGTAGAAGTACTTTTGAGAACGTGTTATGTTCCTGCAAAACACTTACTGGTGTCTATGGTCGAGCAATTAAACAATACATAAGTTGAATAACAGGGAAACAATAGATTCCTACTGCACGTAATTAGTTACGAAAAACAGCATAGCTCGCGAGATATTCACTCCTAAACGCACACTACGTCTTCACTGCAGACTAAGAGGTATTTCTATCTGCCGCGACCACGCGCGAACCGCTCCACATCCTCCAAGACTCTGCCGCGACCGAGCGTCCGTCCCGCCGTCGCGTCCACCACTTCCCGTGTCCTGGGCGACTGTCCCTCGCGCCGCACCGTTCCGAACTCCCATCCAGTCTCCCCATTCACGAGCGCTGTGATTGGCTAGAGCGCTCCATCCATGTCTCCAGGCCAACGCATACTCACAAACGTAATTAAACACATACGAGATGCTGGATTTACATTTAAACAACTTGAAATTAAATAAATATTCCTATGGCTTGACCATAAACACGCTCTAACACACATTATTAAATACATAAACAAATTAAATAGACATATATCAAAGGACCCTCCCCCCCCCCCCCATGGACCATGGACCTTGCCGTTGGTGGGGAGGCTTGCTTGCCTCAACGATACAGATAGCCGTACCGTAGGTGCAACCACAACGAAGGGGTATCTGTTGAGAGGTTATACAAACGTGTGGTTCCTGAAGAGGGGCAGCAGCCTTTTCAGTAGTTGCAGGGGCAACAGTCTGGATGATTGACTGATCTGGCCTTGTAACACTAACCAAAATGGCCTTGCTATTCTGGTACTGCGAACGGCAGAAAGCAAGGGGAAACTACAGCCGAAATTTTTCCCGAGGGCATGCAGCTTTACTGTATGATTAAATGATGATGGCGTCCTCTTGGGTAAAATATTCCGGAGGTAAAATAGTCCCCCATTCGGATCTCCGGACGGGGACTACTCAAGAGGACATCGTTATCAGGAGAAAGAAAACTGGCGTTCTACAGATCGGAGCGTGGAATGTCAGATCCCTTAATCGGGCAGGTAGGTTAGAAAATTCAAAAAGGGAAATGGATAGGTTAAAGTTAGATATAGTGGGAATTAGTGAAGTTCGGTGGCAGAAGGAACAAGACTTTTGGTCAGGTGAATACAGGGTTATAAATACAAAATCAAATAGGGGTAATGCAGGAGTAGGTTTAATAATGAACAAAAAAATGGGAGTACGGGTAAGCTACTACAAACAGCATAGTGAAAGCATTATTGTGGCCAAGATAGACACGAAGCCCATGCCTACTACAGTAGTACAAGTTTATATGCCAACTAGCTCTGCAGATGACGAAGAAATTGATGAAATGTATAATGAGATAAAAGAAATTATTCAGGTAGTGGAGGGAGACGAAAATTTAATAGTCATGAGTGACTGGAATTCAAGAGTAGGAAAAGGGAGAGAAGGAAACATAATAGGTGAATATGGATTGGGGCTAAGAAATGAAAGAGGAAGCCGCCTGGTAGAATTTTGCACAGAGCATAACTTAATCATAGCTAACACTTGGTTTAAGAATCATGAAAGAAGGTTGTATACATGGAAGAATCCTGGAGATACTAAAAGGTATCAGACAGATTATATAATGGTAAGACAGAGATTTAGGAACCAGGTTTGAAATTGTAAGACATTTCCAGGTGCAGATGTGGACTCTGACCACAATCTATTGGTTACGAACTGTAGATTAAAACTGAAGAAGCTGCAAAAAGGTGGGAATTTAAGGAGATGACACCTGGATAAACTGAAAGAACCAGACGTTGTAGAGAGTTTCAGGGAGAGCATAAGGGAGCAATTGATAGGAGTGGGGGAAAGAAATACAGCAGAAGAAGAATGGGTAGCTTTGAGGGATGAAATAGTGAAGGCAGAAGACGATCAAATAGGTAAAAAGACGAGGGCTAGTAGAAACCCTTGGCTAACAGAAGAAATATTGAATTTAATTGATGAAAGGAGAAAATATAAAAATGCAGTAAATGAAGCAGCCAAAAAGGAATACAAACGTCTCAAAAATGATATCGACAGGAAGTGCAAAATGGCTAAGCAGGGATGGCTAGAGGACAAATGTAAGAATGTAGAGACTTATCGCACTAGGGGTAAAATAGATACTGCCGACAGCAAAATTAAAGAGACCTTTGGAGAAAGGAGAACCACTTCCATGAATATCAAGAGCTTTGATGGAAACCCAGTTCTAAGCAAAGAAGGGAAAGCAGAAAGGTGGAAGGAGTATATAGAGGGTCTATAAAAGGGCGATGTACTTGAGGACAATATTAAGGAAATGGAAGAGGATGTAGAGGAAGATGAAATGGGAGATATGATACTGCGTGAAGAGCTTGACAGAACACTGAAAGACCTGAGTCGAAACAAGGCCCCCGGAGCAGACAACATTCCATTAGAACTACGGACAGCCTTGGGAGAGCTAGTCCTGACAAAACTCTACCATCTGGTGAGCATGATGTATAAGACAGGCGAAATACCCTCAGCCTTCAAGAAGAATATAACAATTCCAATCCCAAAGAAAGCAGGTGTTGACAGATGTGAAAATTACCGAACTATCAGTGTAATAAGTCACAGCTGCAAAATACTAACATGAATTCTTTACAGACGAATGGAAAAACTGATAGAAGCGGACCTCGGGGAAGAGCAGTTTGGATTCCGTAGAAATGTTGGAACACGTGAGGCAATACTGACCCTACGACTTATCTTAGATGAAAGATTAAGGAAAGGCAAACCTACGTTTCTAGCATTTGTAGACTTAGAGAAAGCTTTTGACAATGTTGATTGGAATACTCTCTTCCAAATTCTGAAGGTGGCAGGTGTAAAATACAGGGAGCGAAAGGCTATTTACAATTTGTACAGAAACCAGATGGCAGTTATAAGAGTCGAGGGGTATGAAAGGGAAGCAGTGGTTGGGTAGGGTGTGAGACAGGGTTGTAGCCTATCCCCGATGTTATTCAATCTGTATATTGAGCAAGCAATAAAGGAAACAAAAGAAAAGTTCAGAGTAGGTATTAAAATCCATGGAGAAGAAATGAAAACTTTGAGGTTCGCCGATGACATTGTAATTCTGTCGGACAGCAAAGGACTTGGAAGAGGAGTTGAAGGGAATGGACAGTGTGTTGAAAGGAGGGTATAAGATGAACATCAACAAAAGCGAAACGAGGATAATGGAATGTAGTCGAATTAAGTCGGGTGATGCTGAGGGAATTAGATTTTGGAAATGAGACTGTAGCCTCCCCACAAGTAAATCATATGTCTAATAACCGCCCAACAGTAACAATTTCGTAACCTCCCAACAGAAAAATTTTATTACTTATATAATTCACATTCAGCGTATCCTCCCAATAAAAAAAAATTCCGTAACCTACCAATAATACAATGTGACTAATCTCTCAATAAAATTGTTGCTCACTTATAACCTTTCAATAATTGACTGTGAATTTAAACTGGTAAATTTTGGACGTCAGCAGCGCTGCGTCATGGCACTGAAAGATCATTCTGAATAAAAAAGAGAAAATTCTTAGCTCAATGAAGTCGCCGGATAACGCATATATATCTGCTCTTATAATAAATCTGGCACAGCCCAGTGCAATGCTCGCTGATAGATTTGTCACGTATAAAAGGAAACAACTGATTTTTCTTTACAATAATCGAGATGATTAAGGATTGGAGAAATTAGTGAATTCTTTAAATTGAAATGAATGATTGTCAAAAGTTACTTTTCATGAAAAAGATTATTATTAAGAGATTTAAAAAAAACATTTACATGGGACTTCATATAACAATACTACATATGCGCGGGGCTGCTTTTACCTTATACTACAACGCTCAGGCTCTGCCATCGCTCCCCACGACCGGCCCAGCCAACTCGATACACACGACTGCCCACTACTACTTACTCTACACAGTTCGTACTACTGACAACACTGCTCTCTGATCTGAGATTCTCTTATACCTTACATATCGCAGGCACCGCGTGAGCAATCCATCGAAATTACATCTGCTCGAGTGCGCTAGCAACAAATTCCTTAATCATGGACCTCTTATATAACCCTCCACTTGGGGGGGTGGGGTGGGGGGGGGCACAAATTTGGCAACGATGGTGAGTCAATTGGACTTGCCATGAGCAACAAATTTTTCTACACTCCGGGAAATGGAAAAAAGAACACATTGACACCGGTGTGTCAGACCCACCATACTTGCTCCGGACACTGCGAGAGGGCTGTACAAGCAATGATCACACGCACGGCACAGCGGACACACCAGGAACCGCGGTGTTGGCCGTCGAATGGCGCTAGCTGCGCAGCATTTGTGCACCGCCGCCGTCAGTGTCAGCCAGTTTGCCGTGGCATACGGAGCTCCATCGCAGTCTTTAACACTGGTAGCATGCCGCGACAGCGTGGACGTGAACCGTATGTGCAGTTGACGGACTTTGAGCCAGGGCGTATAGTGGGCATGCGGAAGGCCGGGTGGACGTACCGCCGAATTGCTGAACACGTGGGGCGTGAGGTCTCCACAGTACATCGATGTTGTCGCCAGTGGTCGGCGGAAGGTGCACGTGCCCGTCGACCTGGGACCGGACCGCAGCGACGCACGGATGCACGCCAAGACCGTAGGATCCTACGCAGTGCCGTAGGGAACCGCACCGCCACTTCCCAGCAAATTAGGGACACTGTTGCTCCTGGGGTATCGGCGAGGACCATTCGCAACCGTCTCCATGAAGCTGGGCTACGGTCCCGCACACCGTTAGGCCGTCTTCCGCTCACGCCCCAACATCGTGCAGCCCGCCTCCAGTGGTGTCGCGACAGGCGTGAATGGAGGGACGAATGGAGACGTGTCGTCTTCAGCGATGAGAGTCGCTTCTGCCTTGATGCCAATGATGGTCGTATGCGTGTTTGGCGCCGTGCAGGTGAGCGCCACAATCAGGACTGCATACGACCGAGGCACACAGGGCCAACACCCGGCATCATGGTGTGGGGAGCGATCTCCTACACTGGCCGTACACCACTGGTGATCGTCGAGGGGACACTGAATAGTGCACGGTACATCCAAACCGTCATCGAACCCATCGTTCTACCATTCCTAGACCGGCAAGGGAACGTGCTGTTCCAACAGGACAATGCACATCCGCATATATCCCGTGCCACCCAACGTGCTCTAGAAGGTGTAAGTCAACTACCCTGGCCAGCAAGATCTGCGGATCTGTCCCCCATTGAGCATGTTTGGGACTGGATGAAGCGTCGTCTCACGCGGTCTGCACGTCCAGCACGAACGCTGGTCCAACTGAGGCGCCAGGTGGAAATGGCATGGCAAGCCGTTCCACAGGACTACATCCAGCATCTCTACGATCGTCTCCATGGGAGATTAGCAGCCTGCATTGCTGCGAAAGGTGGATATACACTGTACTAGTGCCGACATTGTGCATGCTCTGTTGCCTGTGTCTATGTGCCTGTGGTTCTGTCAGTGTGATCATGTGATGTATCTGACCCCAGGAATGTGTCAATAAAGTTTCCCCTTCCTGGGACAATGAATTCACGGTGTTCTTATTTCAATTTCCAGGAGTGTATAATGTCTTTAATTACGAAGTCTACAGTCACAGAGTATATACATTATTGATAAGTGCAGAACATATTAAGAAGTGAAATAGAGTGCACACGCACTGAGTACAGAATATATTAAGAAATGAAATAGAGTGCACATGCACTGAGTACAGAACATATTAAGAAATGAAATAGAGTGCACACGCTCTGAGTACAGAACATATTAAGAAATGATAAACTGATTACGCAATGAGTACAAAATATATAAATAAATGACATAAAGTGCACATGCACTGTATAAGTCTTTAGCATTTTTACATGAACTGATTACACTAACAAATGACATGAAGTAGGACAACTGATCATATTAACAAATGGAATGAAGTGCACACGCACTGTAGAAGTCTATTATTTTTACGAGAACTAGGAAAAGAATGGGAAGGATACCATCATGGTTGTAGCACAGTAGGTTGCATGTAGCTGCACTGAAAGTCCATATCTTTCTACAGAAGCACAACACCAAGTGAGACAAACTGAAGTTCCCTGCCCTGAAGTATTTATCAGTGTAGCCAAGACATTGAAATATTGCATTAATATTAAAACTTCCTGGCAGATTAAAACTGTGTGCCCGACCGAGACTCGAACTCGGGACCTTTGCCTTTCGCGGGCAAGTGCTCTGCAGAGTGAAAATCTCATTCTGGAAACATCCCCCAGGCTGTGGCTAAGCCATGTCTCCGCAATATCCTTTCTTCCAGGAGTGCTAGTTCTGCAAGGTTCGCAGGAGAACTTCTGTAAAGTTTGGAAGGTAGGAGACGAGGTACTGGCTGAAGTATAGCTGTGAGTACCGGGCGTGAGTCGTGCTTCGGTAGCTCAGTTGGTAGAGCACTTGCCCGCGAAAGGCAAAGGTCCCGAGTTCGAGTCTCGGTCGGGGACACAGTTTTAATCTGCCAGGAAGTTTCATATCACCGCACACTCCGCTGCAGAGTGAAAATCTCATTCTGGATGCATTAATATTGTATGTTGTCACTTTGGTAGTACATTAGGTACACCAAACAGTAGGACCATAATAACATCTCCTTCGTTCAAGGTGGTGGACAGCTTGATATGTCAACACCACATTCTTTTAGAATCCATTCTCTTACATCAATGTAGAATTAGTGCAAAAACCAAATATAGTGCTCCATGATCATGAGGATGGACAGGACATACGGATATTGCAGTAATTGGTGGTAATTAGGTCAGAAGGTGAAGGCTACATTAAGTCTTATGCTAGTCATCATTCAGAATTACACTAGTGTATCAACCGATCTGAATAATTATTGGCATTCATTGGCTATTTGCACAGCATTTAAGTAGGATGTATTGAGTATTACAGAACATTATTCATAAGTCATCTCATTACAGTAATCATTGGCATCCATTTATGCATAAGTTATCTCGTTATAGTAATCATTGGCATAGCATTTATAGAGTATAACAAAATATTATTTACAGAAATAATTGGCATAGCATTTATGCATAATTCATCTCATTACAGTAATTAGTACAGAACATTATTCATAAGTCATCTAATTCCAGTAATTATTGGCATCATAAGTCTTCTTATTACAGTAATTATTGACACTAGTTGGCCAGTTACAAATCATTGATTGTGCATTATATAGAAGTCATCATTCAAAAGAAGAGTTATTGCGTGTAGAATCAAGCTGGTAGTGTTTATATATGATATCATGCAAGTGACATAAGACATATATAAAATGTAATACATTGTAACTATTACTCAAGGTCTGTAGTCCAATAATACATAGATATAATGGATTCAATACATCAGAGAAATTTGCATTATATTTAGGACTAGAAATATATCTTAAACTGGAAGCATTATTTAGTTGTATACTGGTAATAGTTGGAACTGGTACTAAAAAACATTTTGTGCTAGCAATGCATTGCATTGGGATCGATAGTCAATTGCTGGAGCATGAAAATATTAGCTTTTGACTTATTGCTGGAAATAAGGATTAATAACGTCATTCGTCATGAGTCAGCTGTAGCAATATTATGAAACAAGTAGAGTACATGTGATCACATTTATGAATGATACACACAAATGGGTAAAAAAGCAACTATTGGAACAGGTTTCACAACTAAGTGTTTATAGCATATTAACATCATGAAAAACTTCTACTGGAAAAAATACAAAATGGATTATTGACCTGAAAGAAAAAATGTATATTATGCTTAAAAGTAGTGAACTTCAAATTAACAGGTAATGAAACGTGTACTTAATATGTATGTATTCTAGCTGTCTTTCCCAAATCATTCAGTCATTATACTATGCGACATAAGACATACTGTCAAAATGAACTGCAACAAATACTTAAATAACTACATAACATTTCTTAAATAATAGAAAATATATAAACTCCATCATTATCATCATCTGCAAAGAAAAATTTCATTATTCATATTACCATATTTTTATATAACTATTCATCATCATTTATTATCATCTGAAAAAAATAGACACTTCATTATTCATATTCATATTACCATTTACTTCATACAACTATTCATAGTATAGAGTTTCTTATTTCTAGCATATTTCATCACTAAAATTAACATGTGTAGTTCTGTCTGACAGCTTGCATCAATCGCCTCGTATTCTGAAGGAAAAATAATTAGTTAAGACTGCTATTATACAGTGTGAATAGTATATTCTTGTTAATGCTTGTTAATTCTGAACCATTTACTCTTCATGACAGTATTGCATTTTCTTTTGTTTATTCCGATGGTGAAATTTCCATTTCATAGTAAACCACTGTGGTTTGTTTAAGTTATTTCTTTTACACGTTACTGCTTTCTGAAAATGATGAATATGAATTAATATCGTGCATTTAATTCATATACCCATTAAATAAAAACTTGTTTCTAGTGATATAACTAAGCATACAGCATAGCATGACAGAAAATGTACTATGTCAAAAACATAGTTTTCAAGTGCAAAAAATGTACACACAGTATCATAATGAAGTAGCAAAAAATGTAGGATAGTCAAGATATTGAGAGATCATAAGGAAAAAATGTCAGAGTCAACTTGTTTGTTACATCTTAAAGATTTCATAATGCATACAGAAAAAAATTCTACTTACGATAGGAAAACAATCATACATACACAAAAAATGGAAAATGTGCACGGTCTAATGTCTAACGACAAGAAAAGCGACCTGCTAACCTTACCTTGCTGAGCACTTGCAAAGAAAAAAAAATACGATCATTATCAGTAAGTAGTCATATAAATATCTGGAAATGGTATTAAAGTGTGACAAATCGTAAAGTATGTTCATTCAATAAAGGGTTTAATATTGGAAATATGGTGATTGCCTTTGCTTTTTCTGGTTCTCAAAGTTTCGAGATGTGCTAAATTGGGGTGAGGAATGCTGCGTATTCTATATGGACCTGCGTATAGAGGCTCAAATTTACAGCATCTACTCTTTCCTTTGTTGGATAAATAGTGTGTGCGTACTAATATCTTCTGTCCAATGTGAAAGTCACGGCGTGTACAAACCTGTTTTTGCTGTCTTCTCCGGCGCTCTGCGGCACGTTTGATGTTGTTGAGCGCAATGTCACTTATTTCATGGTGGCGTAGTCGACGAGATGTAGGAAAGGATACTAATTCTTTAATTTTGTTAGGTGGTTTTTTCAATATAACAGTCGGAGATAGCATAGTAGATTCATTTGGTATGGAGTTAATTACATCCTGGAATGAGAGTATGTGTGTATCCCAATCAATATGTTTTTTATGGCAGTATATTCTACATAGTTTACCAATTTCTTTCATTAGTCGTTCACAAGGGTTCGAAGAAGCGTGATACTTGGATATATAGAGCGGAGAAATGTTTCTAGCTCGTAACATACGTGTCCATATCGCAGATCGAAACTGTGGTCCATTGTCGGAAATTACTTTCAATACATGCCCTACATGAAATAAAAAATGTTTTACAAATGCATTCGAAACAGATTTAGCAGTAGCTTTTCGTAACGGAGTGAAGGTTACAAATTTTGAAGTGAGTTCAACAGCGACAAAGATGTAGCAAAAACCTCTATTAGTTCTAGGAGTCGGACCAAAAATGGCTACAGCGGCCATGTGTCTCAATTTAACAGGTACAATGGGATGTAACGGAGGAATATGTGAAGTCGTGTCTGATTTAGCTTTCTGGCAGATTTTAGATGACACTAAAACTCGTCGAATACGTTTCTCGATGTTCGCAAAATAACAGTTCTGTCTCAGTATAAGAAAACATTTTCTGGCTCCATGATGTGCGTAACTTAAATGAGTATACCAAATTAATTTGTTAACAAGCTCGTCAGGAATACATAATAAGCAGTTGTTGCTGTCTGGGTGAGAGCGGCGAAACAGAATATTATTGCGTACAGTATAATGGTTTCTAATGGTAACATTATTCTTATCTAGCCTAAGGCGTTTAATTTCTTTCCACACGTTGTCTTTGCTCTCCTCTTGTGCTATGTCTCGTAATGACGATGAAATGAAATTTTCAAATGCGACTTGTTGAATATACATGACGCTAGAATTTGCTTGACAGAAGTTGGTTGCAATGTCTTGTTGATTGTTGCTGAGAGAACGGGATAGTGCGTCTGCTACAACATTTTGTGTACCGGGAATGTGAACAATTGTAAAATTAAATTCCTGTAAATAAAGTTTCCATCTGCTTAACCTGTCGTGTGCAAATTTTGCGGAAAGTAAAAACTGGTGACAAAATGCGACTTGCAAAGGCGATGTTTTTAATTACTGTAGTACCGTCTTCTTCAATTTACTGAAAAATATATACGGCTAAAGCGGTGTTAGAACTGTCGGTGGCAATGGAAAAATTTCTAGTAAGATCTGGGTGTGATAAAAGAGGTGCATTCAACAAGGCATGTTTCAAATTAACAAATTCAGAATGTTCTTGGCTATCTCAGGACCAAATAGCGTTTTTACCCGTCAATTGGCATAATCTAGGGGTGTCTAAAGCAGAGTAATGAATAAATTTACGGAAAAAATTAATCCCAGAAAGCAGCCTAATTGTTTCTTTGTCGTTGGAACAGTAAAGTCTTGCCAAAGCGTGATTTGCTAAGATTAACTGTGAATCCTTGTGCACGAAAAGTTTGCAACAGTTGTTCAAGAATCAAATTGTGTTCAGACCAGTTAGTTTCTGCAATAAGGATGTCGTCTACATACGTTGTGATTCTGTCTTTAAGTTCCGTCGGAAGTATAGTATTTAAACCGCGAATAAATGCTGCTGAAGAAATTGTTAATCCGAACGGTAATTTCCAAAATTGATAACAATCACCAAAACAGAGAAAAGCTGTGTACTTTCTGCAGTTCGGATGGAGCTGAATTTGCCAAAATCCCGATTTCAAACCTAATGTGGAATAAACAGCAGTACCATGAAATTTCTGTAGAAGTTCTTCTAGTGTCTGTGGGCGATCTGTTTCATTAATAATAATGTCGTTCACATGACGCGAATCAAGTACGAGCCGAAGTGAGCCATCCTTTTTCTTAACAATATGGAGCGGGTTTATGTACGGACTAACTGCCGGTTCAATAATTCCTTGGTCAAGCATAGCTTGCAATTCTTTCTTAACATGTTCTCTGCGAATATATGGAATGGGACAATGTTTGGCTTTAAACGTGTCGTGCTGTTTAACTTGAAATTCATACATAAAACCGGACATAGTACCAGGGATGTTGTCAAAACTGGAGCTTGCTGTAAAAGAATATTGCGTAGTTGAGTACGTTCGTCGTCTGTATTTGCGCTGCTTTGTTTTACTTTATCAGAAATCATTTGCATAACGTCATAGTCGGCTTCGTCTGGTGTATTATAGTTGTGTACGTACGTATCTGTGAACAGTGTGGAATGACAGTCCGTGTTACGCGATGTAGAAAAGACCTGTGTTCGGTTAATTGCCTGTTCATCTGCAGATAAAGCGTGCTGAAATTCTAATGCCAGTTGTACATCCTTTAACATTAAACAGGAATTTCGAAAGTCAATAATAGCGTCATGTTGTACCAGAAAATTCGTACCTAAAATAACGTCTGTTGTCAATAAGGGAACAATCCAAATATTTGATTTTACTTTAGTTCTGCCTAATGGTAACGTAGGATAAGTATTCTCCTTGTTACATTCGTTGAAGGTTTCTTCATTTATAACTGAGATAGGTGATCCAGAATCGATTACTGCTGAGAATGTGGATGATTCAATCTTTACTTCAGTTACAGAGTGGGAAATAATTTTTTGAATAACTGGTTTTTCATGCAAAAGAGTGTCTCGGATGTCGTCAAAAGTAATAACATTTTCGTGAACAAGAGTCTGTGTGTCAAAAGTATTGCTTACGTTGCTGGAAGATGCAGTCTGTACTGTACATGGGGGCTTAATTAAAAATAAAATGCAAATAATTTTAATTTCTTGATTTAGTAGCTGTTTGTCCGATTACGAAGTCTCGTAAACGGTTGGCCCTGACTAGTATTATTACGCTATCTGACTGCATAGAACAACAACAAAGAATGAAATGGAAATTTTCGTTAACACAATTAATTAATTAAGTCCCCAGCAACTATAAAACCTACGAAACCAAAGCACAAGTGTAACTGTTCTGTGTGTGGAAGTATGACTCAACGTACGCATCTGGCACGGTTCTTCTTCAATAACACAAGAAATTTTAAATATCATTTATACTGAATTAATTAAAGAAAATAAAAATACCATAATTACTCAAGAAAACCACAATTACACTCCAATACAAGAACACAAGCCAGATGCTTTGTTGACTGAACCTGTAATGACGCGTTATTTAAAACATGGAAATAATGAAAAATAAATCAAGTTTCGTTACCTTCATATATTAACCAAAATCACTCTAATCATTACAATATATCTCCACACCGACTCGCTATTACCACATCTCAACAAGAACTTTTCAGTATCACATCTCAGCAAGCACTCCCTACTAGCACATCTCAACAAACACTCTCTGCTACGAGTTCTTAACAACCACTGACTACTACGAGTTCTCCCCAAGCACTGCCCACTACGACATCTCAATAATCACTGCCAGTGGAGGCGGCGGAACAATACTCTCTAGCGCGATCTCTGGCGCTGTGGCTCAGTGTAGCCACCTATCATATGCCCTTCCTCCACAGGCTAGAATTTGATGGTATTTTTGCCAGCATTGGTGGTGAAAATACCACCAAATTCGTCAAAAAAAAATACAGACAAAAATAAAAAATAATATTAATGCGTAAATATCATATAACTAGATAAAATTTTGGCTTTGCACTGAACTTTCAATAACCTAATATATAAAATACAGTAAGCAATACAAATTCATTCATACATGTGACTTTACATAACAGTTTACACAAGTATTATGTGGTTAAACAGTTCAATCAATAGCGTCAGCAATGACGAATATGTGCAGGTAAGAGTCTCATAACTTTTCACAAACAGTAATACACAAAAAAATCAGTTTATACAAATATTCACATAAACGCTTTCCATAGCTCAAGAATAAGCAGTTGACAGTTCCAGCAGTAGCACCCAGCAATGGTCAACAGGTGCAAAAACCAACAAGTGACATTTTTTCAGTAGAAACAGTCCATCAGTGGCACCCAGTAATGTTGAATAGGTGCAGACACCAACAAGTAACACCATTTCAGTATAAGCAGTTCCATTAGTTGCACCAGCAATGTTGAGCAGGTGCACACAGCAAGAGGTGACATCTTTCCAGTAGAAGCAGTCCACCAGTGGCACCCAGCAATGTTGAGCAGGTGCCGACACCAACAAGTGACATCATTTCGGTAGAAGCAGTCCATCAGTGGCACCCAGCAATGTTGAGCAGGTGCAGACATCAACAAGTAACACCGTTTCAGTATAAGCAGTTCCATCAGTGGCACCAGCAATGTTGAACAGGTGCAGATATCAACAGGTGACATCATTTCAGTAGAAGCAGTCCATCAGTGGCACCCAGCAATGTTGAGCAGGTGCAGACAGCAGTCCATAATATTCACTTTCACTAATCACACTGTTCATCAGCAGAAATTAAACATGACTAAATGTCACACATCATGTTGAAAAGTGCAGCACCATCACTAATCAGACAGTTCAGGCATGAACAATAGTTTGAATACACATACAATGCTTTTACACAAAACATACAAATCATAATAAACACACAAATGATATCAGATAATTGTCATATTAAATATTACAAATACACAAATATCAGTAAACCTATAATTTTTATGGGTGTCAGTGCAAGCCACAACAACAAGTAAAATAATATTTAGGAGATAGGTTGGTACCAATTTGGGATAGGGAAAGGAAAACACACAAAAAACACTCACTCATCTTTCATCCACATTAGTGCTACTGTGTAATTGAATAGTGTTAACTGTGTAAATGCAATTATGTCAAAATTTTATGTTCATCATGTGTATCAAGTAGTAGTGGCAGCAATGTATAACAGTCAATAATAGTTAGTCAGCGTCATAGTCATCATGTCAAGACCAATGTTTGCCAAGCCAGATCAAATTGTACGGTTGCTGAACAACTGTCAGTGAGCCAAGATATGCAATTACTTCCTCTCTCCAAAAAAAAAGTATATACTGCTTAGTGATTTAACAAAGTGTGTGTGTAGACAATCTTCCTGCTACTTTAGTGTTCTAGTCTGCCATCTTTATCCTCCTTGTTCCATATTGACCAACGAAAAAAAAATATGCTCCTCACTTACTTCACCTCTTATCCACCAAAACTCCAATAATCATCAGCATCACATAATCTCAATACTTCAATAATACCTCTTCAATACGTCGATCATCAATATCATTTACCTTACCTCTTGTCCACGAAAACTCCAATAATCATCAACTTCACATAATCTCAATACCTCAATCATACCTCTTCAATACGTCGATATATATAAACCTCAGCACCAATATCATTTCACTTCCATAACAACTCTTTCCTCTAGTCAGTCTCCTCGAACAAGTACAGACAAAATCCTAGTGCAAACTTCAATTCAGCATCCCATACAATCCGAAGACACAGTGTCCACACACAACCTCTGTGTAATCCATCTGACCCAAATTTTCTACTCATTATAAGTTATAAGATACATTTTGGTTCCTTGTCCATCATTAAATAAAAGAAATGCATACATGACCTCTAACAGACTTAGTTCGAATAACTCTCAGTAATTAAGTACGATTACGGAGTGTGAATGATCATAATATTTCACAGTGTGTACACCACTTCAAGAATCATAGCAGAAGCAAACATGTGGAGTATTTTTTGTGTCAAGTGTCACTTCCTATTTCAATTGCTCACGAAAAATGCAGTGTAATACTGTCAATGGTCTAAACCTAGTTTTGGTATGTCATGTCGTTAGCTTCCTTCCTATTAGCAAAAATTTATACAGCTTCCATAAAACCTCAGCTCATGTGACTTCTATGACTTTCTTTTACTAATGTCGTTCGTCGAATTATAGCAGTTCATTTTCTTATCTTAAAAATATAAGGCACTGAGCGTAAGCAAAACATGCAATAGCGAGTAAATATACCAGTAGACAACAGAATGTCAACAAGTGGATGCAGCACAATTCCTACAACGAGGCTCTGCCAAGCGAACAATCTATAATTAATACCACAGTGTAACCTAAACTCTATGTTCGTACACAGTATATCAGCATTTCTATATACTAAATTGAAGAGTAGTTATGACAACAAACAGAAATGTGTAAATATGCAATCCATACGTAAAGCAGCAAATATGTATCTTACATAATAAACAGGCCATTATCATCATATCAGCATAAGCAAATAAATGTTCATACGTAATCTTAATAAGTAAATATGAAGGCGCAAGCAGATAAATCACAAAGTATAACTTACATACATAACCACAGTCAGCACAATTAATCAGTTGACAATTACAATTTAAATAAATAAGCACAGCAGGCACATAATAAAAAAATATGACATCAGTGAAAAAGCATAGCAGCCAAGCGATGCATAATATACATAAGTAACAACACTGTTCATTAATCAATAATTGTCAAAATCAGCAAATGTACGCAAAAACGTCGCTTCACAAGTAAATTCATAGAACATGAAATTTAGCACAAAGTATGAATCACGTAATCGCGAGCAGCAAATTACGTCTAAAGTACGTACCTAAGTGGAAATATGTTACCTGAAAAATAAACTCAATTAATAGTTACCCTTTTTAGTTTATTACCTTTTTCTTCGAATTTACATTCTTCCTGAAATTTTCTCCATAGAAAGTCGTCTTAACGTCGGACATGCACAGAATTTACCTGAAGGTCTTAAATATTTTACACAACCGTATCCTGAAAAATACTGAACGTTAATAACATAATTTATAAGGTCACCATAGCTTTATACAGAATTTAGTCGGAAAAATTAGACTGTGTATTTGTTTACGGCTGTCAGTGCATTCGCACTGAGCGCTCGATCAGCTGTAGGCGCATGACGTATGAAGTAATTGTTTGCGGTCAACGACTGCCTTGTGCGGCGCGCAGACTTCACTGTTGCTTTGAGTATCTGCCGCCGCCGGAACACGGCGCGGTATCCTTGCATTCTCCGCATGTTTAGGTATAACTGTTGGTTTCTCAAAAGTATGCCATTCCACAAAAATTTTAACGTTAGATATGTGATGTATTCCCTTAGAGCGCCGAGATTTAAGAGTTTCTACTTCAACAGTGTTATCATGAATAATTTTGCGAATTCTATATGGACCGTTATAAAGCAGAAAAAATTTGCGACACAAGCCTTTTCCTTTGTGAGATAAACGATGGGACTTAATTAACACCTTTTGACCAACTGACAAAATTTTTAAACGACCAGGACGTTTAGCTGTTTTCTCTCTTCTTGCAGCCGCAGACGCAATATTTCGTAGAGCCAGGTTGACAACTTCAGAATGCCGCAGTTTCCGTGAAGGCGGAAAAGGAACGATTTCAGAAATGCGATTTGTTGGTACTTTATTTTTTAATATCAATAGAGGCGGTAAAGAAGTTGAGTCATTAGGAAGTTCATTCAGAATGTTTTGAAAAATATGAAGATACTGATCCCACGTTCTGTGATTCTGATGACAATAAAGAAGACACAATTTATTGATTTCCTTCATCCATCTCTCTGAAGCGTTAGATTGAGGGTGAAAAAGTGAAATGAAAATTGGTTTAATCTTACAACGCCGTAGAGTACGAAGCCAAATTTTAGAGCGAAACTGTGATCCATTATCTGATATAACCTTATCAACATGACCAACTTCTTTAAGAAAATGTTTGATGAAAGCGTTAGATACTGAACGAGCTGTTGCTTTGCGTAACGGTGTAAAACACATATTTTGATGTCAGTTCCACTGCTACGAAAATGTACGCAAAACCATTAGTAGAACGAACCACTGGACCGAACAAATCGGCTGCAGCCATGTCCTTTAATTTCGCTGGAATGATAGGAAACAACGGTGCTCTGTGAGAAACAGTTGGCGGCTTAGCCTTTTGACATAATTTGCATTTGGCAAGAACAGATCGAATGCGTTTTTCCATATTACTGAAGTAGCAATTTTCTCGCAATTTATGAAAGCATTTTCTGGGACCAAAATGTGCATAACTGAAATGTGTAAACGAGGTGTGGCCAAATCATCCAATCTAACAAGCGTCTAAGAAAATTACAGACACCAAGGAAACTACGAACATCACGTTTTGTAGTAGGAACAGCATAATTACGAATTGCGTCTAGCTTCTCTGGATCAGGAAAAATACCTTCTGTAGAAATAATGTGACCGAGAAATTTCACCTGAGAACGACCAAATTCAGATTTTCCCAAGTTCACTGTAATGCCAACTCTTGCAAAAATACGTAATAATGAATCCAAAATTTTGTTGTGCTCACTCCAAGAACGTTTAGCAATAAGAATATCGTCAGCATAAGAAGTAATATTGTCACGAAGATAATCAGATAAAATTTCGTCTAAATTACGAATGAATGCTGCAGAAAATATAGTAAGTCCAAACGGTAATTTCCAAAGTCACTTTTGGGTAAAACAGTCAAATCCGGTTAATCTTTACCTATTGTCTAGATAGATGGATAGTAGAAGAATTGTTTTTATAGATGCAAAGAATAGTATAAGAGTAGGCAGCGGTGCAGAAAACTAAAAGGGAAATAGCACCACTATAGCTCGGGGCCCTGTGAGCGCTACGGCACATATTCACTTAGTGTAGTGAATCCCCTGAGGACTTTAATAACTGCACATAAATTTCAGTTTGTGACTTTGTGGCATATCTGGCGGAAGTGCGTACGTAAATTGATCTAACCATAAACATGGATGTATGTCATTTTTAGAATTGCGGAAGATCTTAAATTTCCGAACAGTTAAGAAGTGTTTATAGTCAAAGTTTTCGCCTCGCGGCGATAAAGACCTACCGCGTCTGTTCCAGTCCCAATGTTGATTATTGTCAAGTTCGCGCGCCTGGCGTTCTCTTGTTGCATCCCGTAAATGAAACAAATTATTTTCTTCAAACCCCTCTGCTATCTGTGATTCCAAATTTCTTTTGCTGTCTTTTCCTACAATTTCCCCTTCAATTTGTTTGACTTGCTTTCGTAATGCCTCAACTTCCCTTTTAACACGTTCATTAAATTTTCCCTGATTTTCAACATGCTTATTTATGTTATGGTACTCTTCGGTTTCTGCTAATGGTAATGGAGCTGTATCATCCGACTCTCTGTCCCCATGTAAACTAAGATTTGTCAATTTATCTGAAATCTCCTCAACTCTTTCCGATAAGTCACCTATTTTTTCTTTCTGTTTATTTACGTCTTCCGTAAGTGTCGCGACTCGGGTTTCAGTATTAACACATTTGGTAGTTAACTGTTCATATTGTTGTGTTAGGTTATTTATTCTGTCATTTGGTACGGATTCCTCGATTCTCTCAAATATTTCTTCCTTATCGTGTGCACGTTGTAAATTTAACTCTGAAAATTTCTGTACTATCACGCGATCTCTTTCTTCCTGTTCTCTATCCTGTTCCCTTTGTCTAATCTCTACTGCAATTAATCTATTATTGTGAGAATTCAAAATCGGTTGTACTTCTTCTCTAATTTCTTTCTTTAATTCATCCTTCATATTTTTGAAACATGTCCCTATTCGCGAATCTAACCGTGTTTCCATTGTTTTTAATTCAGATCCTAACTGTGATCCCAGTGAGTCTAACCGTGTTTCCATTGTTCCCATATCAGTTTCTAATCGTGTCGCCAAAGTTCCCATCTGTGATCCCAGTGAGTCTAACCGTGTTTCCATTTGTGAGTCTAACCGTGTTGCCAAAGTTCCCATCTCTGTTTTAAATTCAGATCGTAACTGTGATCCCATTGTTCCCATCTCAGTTTTAAATTCAGGTCGAAAATTTAATATTGCACTCATCAACTGCTCCATATTAACTTGTTCGAAATTCTTTTCGCCCCTAACATTTCCCGCAAAACCAGCTTCCTTCGTCATAGCTGGAAGGCTATCTGTGTTCGATACTATTACAGAATCTTCTGTCGTTAATCTCGTATTATGAAAATTTTCTGATTGTGAAAAATTTTGAAATGGTTCTGGACTATTTTCCCTGCTTATTAAATTGTTTTCAACTTCATTATTCATCATACTGTTGTCCTGTGTTGGCGAGTTCGCCATGTCAACAATTTCGTCATTCTGACTATCCATCATTTTTGCCCTTTTCATTGATCGCGTAAACATTTACAAAATATACAAAACTCGTCACTATATGAAAATTACACACAATGACACTTTATTTCCAACAATACGATTCACACGAAATGTTTCCCTCAAACACGATTAACGAACAATTGAAATAATTGCACTAAATTGTCAAACGCGTATACAAGGCAACAAAATTAAATTCTGAAAAAAAAATACCATTAGAAGAATGACAATTACCAAATCTACACATGCAAAATAGACTACAACTACTACACTACAAATTACTACAACAATACTACTTTCTACTATTTTTACAATCAGAAGAATTCCAAGGGACGATCCGAAGCAGCGGTCGCCACGTGCATGGGGGCTTAATTAAAAATAAAATGCAAATAATTTTAATTTCTTGATTTAGTAGCTGTTTGTCCGATTACGAAGTCTCGTAAACGGTTGGCCCTGACTAGTATTATTACGCTATCTGACTGCATAGAACAACAACAAAGAATGAAATGGAAATTTTCATTAACACAATTAATTAATTAAGTCCCCAGCAACTATAAAACCTACGAAACCAAAGCACAAGTGTAACTGTTCTGTGTGTGGAAGTATGACTCAACGTACGCATCTGGCACGGTTCTTCTTCAATAACACAAGAAATTTTAAATATCATTTATACTGAATTAATTAAAGAAAATAAAAATACCATAATTACTCAAGAAAACCAGAATTACACTCTAATACAAGAACACAAGCCAGATGCTTTGTTGACTGAACCTGTAATGACGCATTATTTAAAACATGGAAATAATGAAAAATAAATCAAGTTTCGTTACCTTCATATATTGACCAAAATCACTCTAATCATTACAATATATCTCCACACCGACTCGCTATTACCACATCTCAACAAGAACTTTTCAGTATCACATCTCAGCAAACACTCCCTACTAGCACATCTCAACAAACACTCTCTGCTACGAGTTCTTAACAACCACTGACTACTACGAGTTCTCCCCAAGCACTGCCCACTACGACATCTCAATAATCACTGCCAGTGGAGGCGGCGGAACAATACTCTCTAGCGCGATCTCTGGCGCTGTGGCTCAGTGTAGCCACCTTTGAACTGTATCTAGTCAAATTCTTTCTGACATGCTGTTATTTGCGGGAGGATGCTGCGGCATCTCGACTATTTGTACTGTTCTGTTATTTCTTCCTGACGTATTAGGTTCGGGATGATACCGACTGTCTGGTTCATTCATAATAATCTGTTGTTGTGGATGATTCTGCTGCTGGTAAGACCGACTGTTACGCTGAAAACTGTGCTCATTACTTTTACGTCTGACATAATAATGGTTGCTATACGGCGCGTTGCGATACGAGCTGAAATGATGTGTCTTCTGTACGTAGTGATTTCCTTGTTGCCGTGCGTTGCTATTTGGTGTGGCCGACGCTATACGTGTAGGCGGCGAAACATTAAAGTTTGGTTGACCTTGTAAACCACATTTTTGGTTAGGTATACTAACCGGCTGGTTTTGTTGCTGTTGTGGGGAAAGGCCTCCACTGTTACCAAAATGCGTTTGCTGTTGCTGATAATTTTGACGGTATTGATAATTAAAATTTTGTCTGTTATTAAAATTATGGTGGTTGTCATCCCTAGACCGTCTATCACCTTTGCTATTAAAATAGCGTGGCTGGTCGTAATTACTGTATGCTTGTTGGCCTTGATTATGACGTGAAAAATTTTTGTTTATGAAAGAATAATCTGATTGCTGAACTTCCAAAAGCTGTAGCAGATCTCTAAATGCCGAAATATTTTCTTTCTGGTGTCGTGTTAAAAGTGCTACTCTTAACGATCGTGGTAATTTGGAAATACATAATTGAATAAGTGCTGATTCGCTGTATGGCTCACTTAAGTATTGGTTTTGTTGGACCATGTGTTCAAAAAATTGCGTGACAGTGGGAAAATTTGAGTTCTCATAATTCGGAAAGCTAATTAATTGATCCATGATTCCGCGCTGTGTCGTCTTCGACCAATACGCTGACAGAAAAGCATTCTGAAATTCTTCTACCGAGTAGCATTGTCTCGCGATCGGTCTCATACGAGTTGCCGGTTCGCCTTCCAAAAAACTGCAAATAAATTCAAGTTTGTGTGTTACGGGCCAAGTTGGTGGAAGAGCAAAGCTAAATTGTTGTATCCAATCCAAAGGGTGAATTTGTGTTCTGTCATTCTTAAATACCTTAAATTTTCTCACTGATAGAAAATGCTTATAATCAAAATTATCGTCTCTGTATGTCTGAACAGGTTCAGGATAGTATGATAATCTGTTTGTCTGTGACTGTTCGGAATCTAAGTCATGTACTCTCTGTAAATTACCTAAATTATACTGGCTGTGTGAGTATGAGAAATGTTCGGAATGTGGCGTATGCTGTGCCGTGTTAGAGGCTGAAACATTTTTCATCTCTGTCATTCCTTGCTGTAAAGATGACACATTTCTACGCAATGTATTATTGGACGAACTTATCTCACTGATTGTCTGATGTAAATTTTGGAATTCGGGTGTTTGATTGAAAGAAATTGGTGGCGTATCGATTGATTTGGTGTCATTGTTATTTTCGATAACGTCATACTACTGGCCAATTCACCAAATTTTTCAGTCAGTGCTTTTACCTGATCGTCATTTTTAGTGTCACAAACATTAATTTGTTTTTGGATTTTACGGGTGGTTTTGTTCAATTTCTTAACGTCTGCTTTAATGGCATCCGGATCCTGTATTAATTCCAATTGTTAAAGTCTGCTGGTCACTGTCTGAAAGTCTACTGTATGTGTTTCTGTTTTTATTTTAAGATCAGAGATTTCATCATGCAATTCGGTGTTCAACTGTTTGATTTCGTCTGATACTGTAGCAATGTTGTTGTCTACGTATGTTTTTGCTTTCGTAAATAACTTACGCTTATCTTCCTGTCTCTGTGCCGTAATTGTTTCCATGACTTGTTTCTTTACTTTATTCTGTTCCTGTATAAATTTACGGTAACGCGTTTCGCTGTTTTGTAGGTGGTGATTAAAACGTTCGTCAATTTGGCTGTTTTCTTGTTCAAATTTCTTATCGACTTTCGCATCCAGTGTGCGTGAAAGTTCTTCTGACATTAATTTAAACTCGTCGCGTAACTGTGTTGCGTTTTCAGAACATTGCTTAGCGACTGCACTAATTTCATCTCTAAGTAATTTCGTTGTGGCTGCATGTGTATTACTTAATTCTTGTGCAACAGATCTAAGTTCTTCACTATTGTTCCTAGCACAAGCCTTAATTTCCTCACGTAATTGTTCTTTAGTATCATGACATTGCACGGCAACGGCTGTAACCTGTCATTAAGTTGTTTGAAATTGTTGTCTTGCTTATCATTCGACTGTTTGAGATTTTCATTAAGTTGTTTGTTCGATTCATTAAGGTTGTCCTGTTTTACATTCAACTGTTGAAATTTTCATTAAGTTGTAGCAATACTGCCATAATTTGATCCATGCCAAAATTAGCTGCTGTATTCTCTGTGCTGTGTGATGCTGTATCTGCATGTGTCACGTTTTGTGTAACCATTTGGTCATTGGCTGATTCACTAAAAGGTCTGCCAATCGGATGTGCACTGTTGGTCACTACATCGGAATCAATCAAATCTGTCGTATTTTGAGTACATTGTTCACCTTCGTTAGAAACAATTATCTGTTCGCTACGTAAATTTTGCAAATCAGGTGTGTCAAGCAGGGCAGCGTTCATTGTAACGGAACGTGCCGCGTCATCAATTTTTAAATTTACTGTGGACATAATTGAATTTGTTTGCTCATCATTAGGATAACAATCATTACTAGTGGTCGGTACGCACTGATTATCTGTAATTAGAGGATTATCATTATGACACTTAGTGTCGCTAGTATTATCAGTCAAATTATTCAAGTCGGCTTTTTCACTCATTGCGCATCGCGATGTACTGTTAGCAGTTTTTCGCGGCATTTTCACAAGTCAAAGTTAAGCACAAAATCAAGCAAAGACAAAGCAAAAATGGAACAAATACAATTACAACAAACAGCAATAAATTGCCGATGATCTGTGAAAGAAAGAGTGACAAGTTAGTAAATGCGTTGCGCCAGATGCAAACTACCTATAACAATAGTGTAAATAAGAGCAGATATATAACTGACTACTTCTCATAAATTCACAAAAATACGATCCTGGCCGGTTGTCGACAAGTGTAACCTCCCCACAGGTAAATCATATGTCTAATAACCTCCCAACAGTAAAAATTTCGTAACCTCCCAACAGAAAAATTTAATTACTTATATAATTCACATTCAGCGTAACCTCCCAATAAAAAAAAATTCCGTAACCTACCAATAATACAATGTGACTAATCTCTCAATAAAATTGTGGCTCACTTATAGCCTTTCAATAATTGACTGTGAATTTAAACTGGTAAATTTTGGACGTCAGCAGCGCTGCGTCATGGCCCTGAAAGATCATTCTGAATAAAAAAGAGAAAATTCTTAGCTCATTGAAGTCGCCGGATAGCGCATATATATCTGCTCTTATAATAAATCTGGCACAGCCCAGTGCAATGCTCGCTGATAGATTTGTCACGTATAAAAGGAAACAACTGATTTTTCTTTACAATAATCGAGATGATTAAGGATTGGAGAAGTTAGTGAATTCTTTAAATTGAAATGAATGATTGTCAAAAGTTACTTTTCATGAAAAAGATTATTATTAAGAGATTAAAAAAAAACATTTACATGGGACTTCATATAACAATACTACATATGCGCGAGGCTGCTTTTACCTTATACTAGAACGCTCAGGCTCCGCCATCGCTCCCCACGATCGGCCCAGCAAACTCTATACACACGACTGCCCACTACTACTTACTCTACACAGTTCGTACTACTGACAACACTGCTCTCTGGTCTGAGATTCTCTTATACCTTACATATCGCAGGCAGCGCGTGAGCAATCCATCGAAATTACATCTGCTCGAGTGCGCTAGCAACAAATTCCTTAATCATGGACCTCTTACAAGACACTTAAAGTAGTAAAGGAGTTTTGCTATTTGGGGAGCAAAATAACTGAGGATGGTCGAAGTAGAGAGGATATAAAATGTAGACTGGCAATGGCAAGGAAAGCGTTTCTGAAGAAGAAAAATAAGTTAACATCGAGTATAGATTTAAATGTCAAGAAGTCGTTTCTGAAAGTATTTGTATGGAATGTAGCCATGTATGGAAGTGAAACGTGGACGATAAATAGTTTAGCCAAGAAGAGTATAGAAGCTTTCGAAATGTGGTGCTGCAGAATAATGCTGAAGATTAGATGGGTAGACCACACAACTAATGAGGAGGTATTGAACAGAATTGGGGAGAAGAGGAGCTTGTGTCACAACTTGACTAGGAGAAGGGATCGGTTGGTAGGACATGTTCTGAGACATCGAGGGACCACCAATTTAGTATTGGAGGGCAGCGTGGAGGGTAAAAATCGTAGAGGGAGACCAAGAGATGAATACACTGAGCAGATTCAGAAGGATGTAGGCTGCAGTAGGTACTGGGAGATGAAGAAGCTTGCACAGGATAGAATAGCATTGAGAGCTGCATCAAACCAGTCTCAGGACTGAAGACCACAACAACAACAACATATCAATGGAATAGCAAGCAAAAGTAGGCCAGTAGCCTAACGTCTCTGTGCTTTTTAAAACACTGTAAATAATTGACCACTTTCTTCATGAATAGCGTATATCGGGTATAAACAAAGACATAGATGAATAAATATATTTATGAGTATGCTGCTACAGTTTTTTCGTGTAACTGTAGTGTACTTACGGCCTGACTCGTTCGATAGTAATCGGCCACTGTGACCTCCAATAACTCATGTACTATAGAAGTTACATTCCTGTAATTCATACCAATTTAGGTTTACACTAATAGCTTTCTAAAGACACGTCGATCGACGAAATCGGATGATTTTGGAAATTCATTGCTGGGTGTTACTTGTACAATTTATCATCAGATACTAAATTTTAAACTAATAAAGATTTTGAAAATCTGATTACACCATCACAACCGTCATGCAAATAATGGTAACGTACATGTTTCTGTTTGAAGTATCATGCTTCATCTGGCTGCTATTAACTTGTATATGAACTGCAAAATGTGTGCCATTATGGTCTCACAAAGTCCGCCATCTTTGGCACTACCGGCATACAAATCTCCTTCATCGACACAAAGCACAGTCCTCGTCACAGTGTCAACATGATGGAATTCCCAGCCACGCGCTTCCTGGACCCCTCTTACTTCGGCCAGCGTCCTCGACAGCACGTGGTCAGCGCGCCGAGCTGCCCGTGCGGCCACACCAACTGCGAACTTAGAATGTTTTCAGGGCGCCACAACTCACCCGTTACCTCACATGTGTACAGGCGAATAGACGTGCAACTGAACCAATGGGGTACCAACAGCGTCTCCTTAACGAACGCTCCGGAAACGTTGCTGCATATAAGCCTCCGCATCAGGCGCCTGGTCCACGCAGCCACGCTGACTGCTTCTCACCAGCGACGAAGCCTGCAATCTGCACGCCAATACCGCATAGCGACGTCCACTGGGCGGTGACAGATCACCTTTTCAGATGAGTTATGTCCGAAACGTCTTAAAATAAACGCCTTGCAATAATCGTCCACCGAGCGAGGTGGCGCTGTGGCTAGCACACTGGACTCGTATTCGGGAGGACGACGGTTCAGTCTCGCGTCCGGCCATCCTGATTTAGGTTTTCCGTGATTTCCCGAAATCGCTCCGCCGGCCGAAGTGGCCGTGCGGTTCTAGGCGCTGCAGTCTGGAACCGCGAGACCGCTACGGTCGCAGGTTCGAATCCTGCCTCGGGCATGGATGTGTGTAATATCTTTAGGTTAGTTAGGTTTAACTAGTTCTAACTTCTAGGGGACTAATGACCTCAGAAGTTGAGTCCCATAGTGCTCAGAGCCATTTGAACTATTTGAACCTAAATCGCTCCAGGCAAATGCCGAGATGGCTCCTTTGAAAGGGCACGGCCGACTTCCTTTCCCGTCCTTCCCTAATCCGATGAGACCGATGAGCTCGCTGTCTGGTCTCCTACCCCAAACAACCCAACCCAAGCCAACAATCGTCCAAGCCGGATGAGGGAACATTATGATGTCGGGTATGTTTTCGTAGCTTTCCGTGGCTGATCTCGTCGCTGTGGAAGGCACAATGAATGAACAAAAGTATGCATCTATCCTCGGCGACCCTGTAAACCCCTACATGCTCCTTGCTTTTCCTTGACACGATGGTATCTACCAATAGGACAATGACAAGTGTCACACTGTTCGCAGTGTATGTGTGTCGTTCGAAGAGTACAAGGATGAGGTTACCATACTCCTCTGGACGCCGGACTACCCGAATGTAAACCCAATCGAGAATATGTGGAACCAGCTCAGCCGTGCTGTTCGCGACATGGCCGACTTCCTTTCCCGTCCTTCCCTAATCCGACGAGACCGATGACCTCGCTATCTGGTCTCCTTCCCCAAACAACCCAACCTCAGCAAACAATCGTCCAAGCCGGACGAGGGAGCATTATGATGTTGGGTATGTTTTCGTAGCATTCCGTGGCTGATCTCGTCGCTCTGAGAAACCTAGCGCAGCTGGCCACTGCCCTGGCGTCACCATGGCTCCACATCTCTGTCGATGCCTTACAGAACCTCACTAACTCTCTTCCTGCACATCTTGTAGCTGTCCACGCAGCAAGAGGTCGTTATTCCGGCTATTGACAGGTTGTCGGATTATTATCACCATATCAAAATTACACTACTGGCCATTAAAATTGCTACACCAAAACCAATGCAGATGATAAACGGGTATTCATTGGACAAATTTATTATACTAGAACTGACATGTGATTACATTTTCACGTAATTTGGGTGCATAGATCCTGAGAAATCAGTACCCAGAACAACCACCTCTGGCCGTAATAACGGCCTTGATACGCCTGGACATTGAGTCAAACACAGCTTGGATAGCGTGTACAGGTACAGCTGCGCATGCAGCTTCAACACGATACCACAGTTCATCAAGACTCTGGAGAATGTGCTGGCCAGGGCAGCAGTCGAACATTTTCTGTATCCAGAAAAGCCTGCAACATGCAACATACGGTCGTGCATTATCCTGCTGAAATGTAGGGTTTCGCTGGGATCGAATGAAGGGTAGAGCCACGGGCCGTAACACATCCGAAATGCAACGTCCATTGTTCAAGGTGCCGTCAATGCGAACAAGAGGTGACCGAGACGTGTAACCAATGGCACCCCATACCATCACGCCGGGTGATACGCCAGTATGGCGATGACGAATACACGCTTCCAATGTGCGTTCACCACGATGTCGCCAAACACGGATGCGACCATCATGGTGCTGTAAACAGAACTTGGATTCATCCGAAAAAATGACGTTTTGCCAATCGTGCACCCAGGTTCGTCGTCGAGCACACTATCGCAGGCGCTCCTGTCTGTGATGCTGTGTCAAGGGTAACCGCAGCCATGGTCTCCGAGCTGATAGTCCATGCTGCTGCAAACGTCGTCGAACTGTTCGTGCAAATGGTTATTGTCTTGCAAACGTCCCCATCTGTTGACTCAGGGATCGAGACGTGGCTGCACGATCCGTTACAGCCAAGCGGATAAGATGTCTGTCATCTCGACTGCTAGTGATACGAGGCCCTTGGGCTCCAGCACGGCGTTCCGTATTACCCTCCTGAACCCACCGATTCCATATTCTGCTATCAGTCATTGGATCTCGACCAACGCGAGCATCAGTGTCGCGATACGATAAACAACAATCGCGATAGCCTACAATCAGACCTTCATCAAAGTCGTAAACGTGACGGTACGCATTTCTCCTCCTTACACGAGGCATCACAACAAAGTTTCACCAGTCAACGCCGATCAACAGCTGTTTCTGTATGAGAAATCGGTTGGAAACTTTCCTCGTGTCAGCACGTTGTAGGTGTCGCCACCGGTGCCAACCTTGTGTGAAAGCTTTGAAAAGCTAATTATTTGCATATCACAGCATCTTCTTCCCGTCCGTTAAATTTCGCGTCTGTAGCATGTCATCTTCGTGGTGTAGCAATCTTAATGGCCAGTAGTGTACAGTCATTAGAGATTAACGAGCCTTTGAGGCTGTTAAGGATATAAATTAATTCTACCTTGAATTTGATTACTGATTTTATGTGTACTGCGAGGGCGAACGAGAGGTAGAGAACCACCATATAGGCAGTAATGAAGCTCTCATGTGGTGCTGTTGTTTACAATTGTTACTAGTCGTGATTGCAACTATTTCAGATGTTTTCCGTTGTAAGGAAGTTCTCTGTAAAGTTTGAATTGCCCTTGGCCATGGAAAGCTCCACACAGGCCCCAGGAAAGGTTTCTGGTCTCTAGTCAGTGTCTGGAAATCTAATACAAGTAATTAAACTGCCCAAAACTTTGCATATGAGCACGTTTAGTTTGGCTACGTAAAGCAGTGCCCCCTTCGCATTCTGCCGTTTTCTCCAAAACCCGAAGTGTTAACTAATCCTCACGGTTCTTCCACCATCGATATGTGTATCCTTGTCTGGCACAGTCAGTCTCCAGATCACTCGGTCCTACCATTTAGTTACCATCTCGAAACAGTATAACTGAGTGCTACAAGCACCAGAAGGATCGATAGGGGGTTCCCGATTAGTCGGAAAACCGCTAAGGATCTTGAAACTTCCTGGCAGGTTAAAACTGTGTGCCGGACCGAGACAATTTTAATCAGCCAGGAAGTTTCATATCAGCGCACACTCCGCTACAGAGTGAAAATCTCATTCTGGAAACATCCCCCAGGCTGTGGCTAAGCCATGTCTCCGCAAAATCCTTTCTTCCAGGAGTGCTAGTTCTGCAAGGTTCACAGAAGAGCTTCTGTGAAGTCTGCAAGGCAGGAGACGAGGTACTGGCTGAATTGAAGCTGTGAGGACGGATCGTGAGCCGTGCTTGGGTAGCTCATTTTGTAGAGCACTAGTCCGCCAAAGGCAAAGGTCCCGAGTTCTGGTCTCGGTCCGGCACACAGTTTTAATCTGCCAGGAAGTTTCATATCAGCACACACTCCGCTGCAAAGTGAAAATCTCATTCTAGTTAAGGCTCTTGTTGGTCACTAGTTACGACCATCAGACCATATGAAAATACGGTGGGAACTTGTAATTCCGATGGCATCCCGAGCTATGGTAACTCCATGCTACCGCTGAGGTAATCTGGTACGTTCACTGCCATGTGCCATCATTTATATCTCTCTCGTCGGCCTTCCTTCAGTCACGTGTTTCACTTCCTCATTTAGTGTCCTCTGAATACTTATGTGTGGGATTCTTTGGACTGACGAAATGTTATTTACGGGTCCAGTAATAACCTTGTGCTACCCAGGCATATCTTGAGCATTCCTATCTAGCATCACATTTCAATTTTTTTATTTTCTTGTCTGACATGTTGCCACTTCCATTACAAAGTTACACCAGGGATAGGGCTCATAACACTTAATCTAAATTCCATGTTAACAAATTTCTCTTCTTTGGCAACGCTTTTTTATGTCCTCTCTCCTCCTGCATTCATCACTTATTTTGCTCCCCCAATAGCAAAACTCGTCTACCACTTTTAGTGTCTCTTCTTCTTATCTAATTCCTCCAGCATTATCTGATTTAAGTCTACTACTTTTCATTATCTTTGTTTTACCTTTGCTGCTATTAATCTTATAAAATCTTTTCCATGTATTAATGATACCAGTTAATTGTTCTTATATATGTCCTTTCCTGCCTCTGACAGAATTTCAGTCTTATCGGCAAACTTCCTTCCACTTTAATTCCCTCTCCAAATTTCTCCTTGGTTTCCTTTTCAGCCTGCTCTGTGTACAGTGTTGCGAATCCCAACCCTGTGAGACGTACTCACTAGAAAACTTGAAAATTTTTACATTTAAGCGGCACAGAAACCAGCCGAGAGAAGTCAGGAACCGTTGCCCCAGCGCTTGAACAAGATAATAGTGAGGGATGACCTCGCAGCGCCATGTGACAGAGTTACACATAGGGCTACATGACCCTCAGTATGCCAAGACTCGGGCAGCACCAGGAAGAATTTTTCAGACCCAGCCTAATATGGTAAAGAAATCGTACTGCTTACGTGACTATCCACGCCAAGCACGTCAGAGAGTGTTCTGGAAGCCACGTTATGACAGCGAGGCTACGGGTCATGTAGTGTAAATAGGAGTACATCAGCACACCAAAGCAAGTGGCGTACAGCAGTTTCCTGTCAGCACCGTCTCTGTGTCGCATACGCAGGGCCTTCGACTTACGTTGTTTTGATCGCCTCAGCACCCAACGTCGTTACAGAGATCGAGTCAGAGCAGCAGATAGACTACGGATGTGAACTCGGGTTGAGTGATAGTGCCAGCTGTTGGAGTTCTACAAGCGGCCGACGTATACGTCCACTCATCGAGTGAGTCAACTGAGAAAAGGTCCCCGTCTATGAGGAGCGTGTCCATCGAACTTCCTCTCAGGACACAACAGACTGAATAACACCGGAGAGAGAATACACTACTATCTCACTTCATTCTCAACCACTGCTTGCCCTTCATCTTCTTCAACTCCTATCACCCCAGCCTGGTCTACGTACAAGTTCTAAATAACCTTCCGCTATCTGCATTATAGCCCATTTGCCTTCAGTATTTCGTAGCGTGTATTCCAGTGAGCTTTGCCAAAAGATTTCTCTAAATCTACAAAAGCCATAACTAGAACCAACTTTCTTTAATCTATCGTCTACATTTCTCCGCAAGACAATCTGATCTTCTCTAGGGTCGACATCAAGAAGTTTTCCATTCGTCTGTAATTCGTGTCAGTGTTTTGCAAGCTAAACTTATTAATCTGACTGTTCAGTTATATTCACATCTGTCAGCATCTGACTTCTTTGGAACTGGAATTATTACATTCTTCGGGTATTTGGTCTCATACATCTTGCACATCGGGTGGAATAGCATGGCTGGCTCTTCCAGGAATCTTAAGAGGTCTGAGGGAATGTCGTCTGCTCCAGGAAACCATGTTTCACCTTAAGTCTTTCAGATTCGTGCTGCAATATCATATCTCCCAACCGATCGTCATCATAACGGAGACCTCTGAACAACGGACGTTGCAGACTACCAGTAAAATACCAACCAGCTGGTGCCGAATGTCGATGATATTTTCGTGGTATGGACACACGGAGCAGTGGTGTTGGATGCCTCCTTGATACATCCCAACAGTATCAAGCCGAAAATTCAATTCACTTTGGAGACGGAGAATAATGGCCAACTGAATTTTTTGGATATGTCTGTTATCAAGAGGGGGAAGCGACGTTGGGCCATAGCGTATAATTTTTGGAAATTTGTGGTAAGGTCTTATGCGACCAAACTGCTGAGGTCATCGGTCCCTAAGCTTACGCACTACTTAATCTAACTTAAACTAACTTACACTAAGGACAGCACACACACCCACGCCCGAGGGAGGGCTCGAACCTCCGACGGAGGGAGCTGCGCGGACCGTGACACGACGCCCTAGAACACGCGGCTACCCCGCGCGGTCCATAGCGTATATAGGAAAGCCATGCAAACTGACTTATCTTCATAAAGATTCTAACCACTACCCCAGACAAAAAAGAGGTGTAGAGCTGTGACTAAAACCTTGGTAGATAGGGCATACAAAATTTGTGAACCGACTTATTTAAAAGATGAGGTTCAATATCTGTAGTCGAGATTCAAGAAGGCAGGTTATTCTAACAAGGGATAGGTCGTGCACTTTGCCCTACGGAGAGAATCACTATCAACGTGGAAAAACGTCCGCCCATGGGGAAAGTTTTCCTGCCGATCATTAGTAAGATTACACATCGTATTGGGAATCTGTTGAGCAAGTATGGAGTCGACACTATATTCAGACCCACCAGGAAGATAAAAGAAAGTTTAAGATCGAATAAAGATATGACATCCTTGTAGTTGTGGACTGATTTATATTGGTACTACGAAAAGAAGTGTTAACATCCGTTAGGTTGAAAACAAGAGGTACTGTCGCATGGGGGCCGGCCGAAGTGGCCGTGCGGTTCTAGGCGCTGCAGTCTGGAACCACGAGACCGCTACGGTCGCAGGTTCGAATCCTGCCTCGGGCATGGATGTGTGTGATGTCCTTAGGTTAGTTGGGTTTAACTAGTTTTAAGTTCTAGGGGACTAATGACCTCAGAAGTTGAGTCCCATAGTGCTCAGAGCCATTTGAACCATTTTTTTGAACCACTGTCGCATGGGACATATTATTGATATTGGTACTGTGGGGCGGCTGATGGAATTTATGTTGTTTTTTTAAATGTGGAATGTAATGTAGAAAAGATGCATTTCCCGGCCGATGCACCAATTGTGGGGCGGCTGGTGGAATTTACGTTGTTGTTTAATGTTTGGTAATGTAGATGCATTTCCCTGCCGATGCACCATAAGTGGGGCTGCGGGTGGAATTATTTTTGGTATATAAGATGTAGAATGTTTTGTAATGTAGATGCATTTCCAGGCCGATGCACCATATTGTGGGGCGGCTGGTGGAATGTATGTTGTTATTTGTTTAATTGTTTGGTTTGTAATGTAGAAAAGATGCATTTCCCGGCCGATTAACCATATGTGGGGCGGCAGGTGAAATTAATTGTTATATAAAATGTTCCTATTATTTATTTAATGCTGTGGTTTGCCGTTCTCAACACTGGCTCTCTAACTACAATATTGGCAACCAGAAAGTGATTAGCAAAACGTGAAGCCTGTAATTAGAATTCCTAGTGCCCACTTCATCTGAGAAATACATTTATAGCTACAGCTTATAGCTCTGAGGAATTAGGAGATTGTCTGGGATTCATAATCAAAAACGATTCTCTCTAAAATGTTCACTATATTCTGAAAGTCACAGACCATAAAGAATTCCACACAATCCAACTACCAGAGCAGTTCAGAGTCTAATGCGCTGATGCAACTATAACTGTTCAAATTAAAGGTTTAAGTGAATGCTCGTCATAATTTGATGATAATGTTCATCAAACGCCACGCTAAATGATGGTAGAATGTCTGTCCTGCGGCGGCACGTGAAAATACGACATACCCAAACTGAAGATAGATCACTAAAGTCATCCTAGAATTAACACTTCACTCGAAAACGATTTCATGGTTACGCGTATCCCGAGTAACTTTTTACGGCATCGAGGCTGTTTATAGCAATGATAAGGACGCGACGCGACTCCCGACACAGGTGGTGCGCTAATCAGCGTCTGGAGAGAACTGGGGCCTTGCTTCCTCGCGCAGCGTTCTTATGTATAAAGCCGCGGATCGGACGGTTAAGGGAACGCCTGATCAATTCCGTTCTCCCGACTAGCCGCTAGGCTAGTAATGCACCACTTCAAGTTATTGAATAAATCATCGCTTCCTTTGCTGATGGCCGATGAAGCTCTCAATTTAAATGTGCATTCAGCACACAGTTAAGTAATCATAATAAAAGTCTGACGTGGCTAAGTCAAATATTTTGGGCGAGAGAATTAATTTAATTACACTACACGCAGTAGACGAGCTCTGAACTTGCCATTTGGAGATACGCTATCGCTATAGTTTTATAGTTATTCAATGGAAACTTCTCAGATCTTTATGATTATAGCGGATCTCCCTTCTACTTAAATTTAAACATCCTAGCCTTATTTATTCGCCTACTTAATCTATCTGGCTTCCTTAATGTCTAAGACAAAAACCAGAAAATCATGGATTTCAACAAAACTTTTAATTTGTGAGATCCAGAATACTGTTTCTACTAAATTATTATGAAAAAGGAATCTAAATATAAATTTTTAAGTTTTTTTCTGTTGCGCCAATGATTTTTACAGAAAAACGTCCAAATTTCGAAAATGGTTAAAGTTATTGAACTGACATTCAACACATATGATTTAGTATTACTCCTGACATGCTAGAAACGTTTCAAGTTATTTACTTGATTTTTAAAGTATTGCGCAACATTTATGACACCAGAGCTAGTTGCAGCGGACTGGCTGGCACACAATGGAAAGACTGATGAGAATTTTATAAGGCGTGAGTAGGCTGCTTCCCTACAGTACTACGAAAAGAAGTGTTTACATCCGTCTGGTTGAACACAAGAGTAATTGTCACCTGGGACATACAGTTAAATCAGCAGTAGCGAAACATGTTTAACGAGAGGCTGATCATGAAATAAAATTCAATGAGACAAGCGTTGTATCGAAAATAACGCGTTATCATGCACGCATGCTTCGAGAGGCTATTGAGAATTATAAACACCGAAATAATTTTATCAGAAAAGAGAAAGATGTTAAATTAGATGAAATTTTGATATCAACGTAGCACTGATTACTTTCAATCCATAATGTTGGCATTACCAGAGATCATCTCGTAGCTGACGTCATGGGATGGACTGTGATGCCCTCTACACTGCCCAGATATTCTACTCTCACTCTGAAAGGTGTTTGTGTAAATTATAGTAGGAATTTTTGTCGGTTTGGATGTCTGGAATCACGCTCGTGAGGTCTGAATTGCTTAGACACAGCCTCGGTTCACAGCTTCGGCAGAGAAGCTGCGCTGCACGGAAATGATTTAGATGTCATCTTTGCTCTGCGAACATCCGTACCATATTTATCTGACGATCGCGAGGAGACAAGAGGAGACATACAGTTGAGCTTCGATATGAGATGCGAACAGTCGAGTTTTGTTTTAGTAGCAGTATGCAGCAAACAAAGGAGATGGGGAGTGTCGGGGATTACAAGTAAGGGTTAATGGAAGATTTGTCGTGGCGAGAAAAATAATTGATTTTTACGTTGTTGCGATTATACACTTTGAGAAGAATGGATTACACGTAATGATTATGTTTGTTTTAACTGCGTTAGTGGTTTGATAATGCAGAATTTGTAGTTCGTCCTACATCCAAATCAGGAATCTTTAAGCTTTTCATTTTTTTTTTTTTTTTTTTTTTTGTTAAGTTTTACAGATCACTGTGAGAGAAACGGATTTAAGAATTAGACTCTGAAATTTTGTTTCAGGAGAGATCATACATGTGAAGTTTAATTGTTTTACTCCTGGATTATAGTAATTTCAGAGACATCTTAACTATGCTTGAAGTTTCATTAATGTTATTCAGCAAATGATTTGAGATTGCTACTGAATTCATCTAATCCAGAGTCATTGTCCACATCCTAAGAGTCAATTAATTTTCAATTCATTTAAAACCATTATCAAAAATTATGAACCAAGAACGACAGCAATGTTTTTAGAATTTGCACAGCACCTTTGAGTATGGCAGTAGCTACATTTTGCCGCTCTGTTATCCTTACCCGCTGTAGCTATGAAAGCAGTTCGTACAGCGTTATCCAGTGCGATCCAGGTAAGCGAAATAATTTAGAAAACAGAATCTTTCTTTAATTAAACTTCACAGGGACCAACTTTAGTTTCAAAGTAATCTGCTTTTTATCAAAGTTCATAATCAGATTTTGTAGTAACAGTTACGTTTCAGACAGGGCAGGATATTCTTAGAATTCTCGCACCGAGATATCTTTGTGCATTCTCACAGTTGAATTCTGTCACCAAAAGCTTAGCATCACGCAAGCTATCAGCTTAAAGATTGGTTATGTGCACCATACAAAACGACGATAAAGTTTAAGTATCCAGCAGACAATTCAACTTTAAATACACTTTCAATATTACAGATCTACTTACACTAAAATAAATTTAAACAGATAACTTTGATCTCGAGTTCTGTTTACAGTTTGCCGCTTCTGTCTCTAATCATGTCTCCCACAGTCAAAGATGAAACGTTAGGGAAAGTCTTACGCATCGACCAGCCCGTAAGTTTTATCATCATCATCATCATTTAAGACTGATTACGCCTTTCAGCGTTCAATCTGGAGCATAGTCCCCCAAATAAAATTCCTCCATGATGCCCTATTCAGTGCTAACATTGGTGCCTCTTCTGATGTTAAACCTATTACTTCAAAATCATTCTTAACCGAATCCAGGTACCTTCTCCTTGGTCTACCCCGACTCCTCCTACCCTCTACTGCTGAACCCACGAGTCTCTTGGGTAACCTTGCTTCTCCCATGCGTGTAACATGACCCCACCATCCAAGCCTGTTCGCCCTGATTGCTACATCTATAGAGTTCATTCCCAGTTTCTCTTTGATTTCCTCATTGTGGACACCCTCCTCCCATTGTTCCCATATACTAGTACCTGCAATCATCCTAGCTACTTTCATATCCGTAACCTCAACCTTATTGATAAGGTAACCTGAATCTACCCAGCTTTCGCTCCCATACAACAAAGTTCGTCGAAAGATTGAATGGTGCACAGATAACTTAGTCTTGGTACTGACTTCCTTCTTGCAGAAGAGAGTAGATCGTAGCTGAGCCCCCACTGCATTAGCTTTTCTACACCTCGCTTCCAGTTCTTTCACTATGTTGCCATCCTGTGAGAATATGCATCCTAAGTACTTGAAACCGTCCACCTGTTCTAACTTTGTTCCTGCTATTTGGCACTCAATCCGTTTATATCTCTTTCCCACTGACGTTACTTTCGTTTTGGAGATGCTAATCTTCATACCATAGTCCTTACATTTCTGATCTAGCTCTGAAATATTACTTTGCAAACTTTCAATCGAGTCTGCCATCACAACTAAGTCATCCGCATATGTGAAGTAATTTTCATCTATTTACTCTACCCATTCTGTAATATTTTCTTCAACTTTGGCGTCTTAACAACGCTGAAAAGAAAATTCGTTGTTCCACCCGTAATTAGGTAATGGCATCCTTGAGTTATGACGTGCTGGCATAATATGATGGTCTCGAAATTTCGCCAGAACTACTAAATTTTTGCCCCGCAAGGAAAGGAGTGCTGCGCGGTGAGCCGACTGCTGAGAGAAGACGAAGAATGTGGTGGAGACGGCGCCATGGACAGCTTCCTCTCGGCGGCAGCAGGTGGCCCAGAGATTCAATTCCGGCCGCCTCAAGCAGCGCAGCCGCATCGCTAAGTGAATAGCGGAGCGGCCCTCACCGCCGCCGCCGCCGCCAACACTGGTCCCGGAGCGGCGGTTATCCTCTGCTATCCCGCAGCCCTCCCCCTCACTCCGTCCCGCGACCATTTGCTAATTAGCCCGGCGTGTCCCAGCAAGGCAAGCCACCGACCCCAACTGTAAATTGGCCTTCCAACTCGCTGCCACCACCAGACGAGGAATATTCCTAGCCGGCAGCTGCGCCAATTCGCGAAGCAGATATTCCAAATACATTTCCACTGCGCGAACTCCCAGCGGCTGCGGAAACTAAACGTTCACCTCAGTGGTAGAGGAGCGAACTGAGTAATTTCTGGGAAAGTAAAGATATTTCTTTACAGCTGTTTCGTCGTAACCCCCTATTATATCGCGAGAGTCTGTCGTAAAGTTTTAACTGTCATTTCAGGCTTTTGTAGATCGTTAGTAAGTGTTCGATAACCCTCTTCGAATGTGTTGCTTTGAGTTGCTATCGCAAAAGCGTCATCTTATTGACCAGTATAACATAAAATACTAAACACCTTTTTCCAAAGCTGTTTCACAGAGGAAGACCGCACTGCAGTTCCTTCTCTAAATCCTCGCACAAACGAAAAAAATGTCTGACATCGAAATAAGTGTTCAAGGAATAGAAAAGCAACTGGAGTCACTCAACAGTGGAAAGTCCACGGGACCTGACGGGATACCAATTCGATTCTACACAGAGTACGCGAAAGAATTTGCCCCCCTTCTAACAGCCGTGTACCGCAAGTCTCTAGAGGAACGGAAGGTTCCAAATGATTGGAAAAGAGCACAGGTAGTCCCAGTCTTCAAGAAGGGTCGTCGAGCAGATGCGCAAAACTATAGGCCTATATCTCTGACATCGATCTGTAGTAGAATTTTAGAACGTGTTTTTTGCTTGCATATCATGTCATTTCTGGAAACCCAGAATCTACTCTGTAGGAATCAACATGGATTCCGGAAACAGCGATCGTGTGAGACCCAACTCGCTTTATTTGTTCATGAGAGCCACAAAATTTTAGATACAGGCTCCCAGGTAGATGCTACTTTCCTTGACTTCCGGAAGGCGTTCGATACAGTTCCGCACTGTCGCCTGATAAACAAAGTAGGAGCCTACGGAATATCAGACCAGTTGTGTGGCTGGATTGAAGAGTTTTTAGCAAACAGAACACATCATGTTGTTATCAATGGAGAGACGTCTACAGACGTTAAAGTAACCACTGGCGTGCCACAGGAGAGTGTTGTGGGACCATGGCTTTTCACAATATATATAAATGACCTAGTAGATAGTGTCGGAACTTCCATGCGTCTTTTCGCGGAAGATGCTTTAGTATACAGAGAAGTTGCAGCATTAGAAAATTGTGGCGAAATGCAGGAAGATCTGCAGCGGATAGGCACTTGGTGCAGGGAGTGGCAACTGACCCTTAACATAGACAAATGTAATGTATTGCGAATACATAGAAAGAAGGATCCTTTATTATATGATAGCGGAACAAACACTGGCAGCAGTTACTTCTGTAAAATATCTGGTAGTATCCGTGCAGAACGATTTGAAGTGGAATGATCATATAAAATTAATTGTTGGTAAGGCGGGTACCACGTTGAGATTCATTGGGAGAGTCCTTAGAAAATGTAGTCCATCAACAAAGGATGTGGCTTACAAAACACTCGTTCGACCTGTACTTGAGTATTGCTCATCAGTGTGGGATCCGTACCAGATCGAGTTGACGGAGGAGATAGAGAAGATCCAAAGAAGAGCGGCGCATTTCGTCACAGGGTTATTTGGTAAGCGTGATAGCGTTATGGAGATGTTTAGCAAACTCAAGTGGCAGACTCTGCAAGAGAGGCGCTCTGCATCGTGGTGTAGCTTGCTATCCTGGTTTCGAGAGGGTGCGTTTCTGGATGAGGTATCGAATATATTGCTTCCCACTACTTATAGCTCCCGAGGAGATCACGAATGTAAAATCAGAGAGATTCGAACGCGCACGGAGGCTTTCCGGTAGTCGTTCTTCCAGCGAACCATAAACGACTGGAACAGAAAAGGGAGGTAATGACAGTGGAACGTAAAGTGCCCTCCTCCACACACCGTTGGGTGGCTTGCGGAGTATAAATGTGGATGTAGATGTAGAAATGACCTGATGAAGAAGTCAGCTCATTCCATCTAACGAGAAGAATGGCAAACAAACAATTGAACGTTATCTTCTGCAACAACAAAAAATACGACACACTCGACACTCCAAATATTTGTGCCTGACTCTCGACAGATCACTAACACTTGGAAAACAGCTAGAACTAACAGGACAAAAACTAAACTCAAGAAATAATACATAAAAAAATGATTGGTGCTGGCTGATGCACAGGTCATCCCCGTTTTCAAGAAGGGACGTCAAACAGATGTGCAGAACTATAGACCTATATCTCTAACGTCGATCAGTTGTAGAATTTTGGAACACGTAGTATGTTCGAGTATAATGACTTTTCTGAAGCCTAGAAATCTACTCTGTAGGAATCAGCATGGGTTTCGAAAACGACGATCGTGTGAAACCCAGCTCGCGCTATTCGTCCACGAGACTCAGAGGGCCATATACACGGGTTCCCGGGTAGATGCCGTGTTTCTTGATTTCCGCAAGGCGTTCGATTCAGTTCCCCACACTCGTTTAATGAACAAAGTAAGAGCATATGGACTATCAGACCAATTTGTGATTGGATTGAAGAGTTCCTAGATAACAGAACGCAGCATGTCATTCTCAATGGAGAGAAATCTTCCGAAGTAAGAGTGATTTCAGGTGTGCCGCAGGGGAGTGTCGTAGGACCGTTGCTGTTCCCAATATACATAAATGACCTTGTGGGTAACATCGGAAGTTCACAGAGGCTTTTTGCGGATGATGCTGTAGTATATAGAGAGGTTGTAACAATGGGAAATTGTACTGAAATGCAGAAGGATCTGCAGCGAATTGACGCATGGTGCAGGGAAAGGCAATTGAATCTCAATGTAGACAAGTGTAATGTGCTGAGAAAACATAGAAAGAAAGATCCTTTATCATGTAGCTACAATATAGCAGGTCAGCAACTGGAAGCAGTTAATTCCATAAATTATCTGGGAGTAGGCATTAGGAGTGATTTAAAATGGAATTACCATATAAAATTAATCGTCGGTAAATCAGATGCCAGACTGAGATTCATTGGAAGAATCCTAAGGAAATGCAATCCGAAGACAAAGGAAGTAGGTTACAGTTCACTTGTTCGCCCCCTGCTTGAATATTGCTCAGCAGTGTGGGATCCGTACCAGATAGGGTTCATAGATGAGATAGAGAAGATCCAACGGAGAGCAGCGCGCTTCGTTACAGGATCATTTAGTAATCGCGAACGCGTTACGGAGATGATAGATAAACTCCAGTGGAAGACTCTGCAGGAGAGACGCTCAGTAGCTCGGTACGGGCTTTTGTTGAAGTTTCGAGAACATACCTTCACCTAGGAGTCAAGCAGTACATTGCTCCCTCCTACATGCCCACACAGAGGCATACCGACAATCTTTCTTTCCACGAACAATACGAGACTGGAATAGAAGAGAGAACCGATAGAGGTACTCAAAGTACCCTCCGCCACACACCGTCAGCTAGCTTGCGGAGTATGGATGTAGCTGTAGATGTACATGCCTGATGCAAACAAACTCGAAACCGCACCATATACACTTGTGTATCCTATCGCCGAATATTGTTGTGCTGTTTGGAGCGGAAGTAGACGAGGATCGTGAAGGCAACTCTTAAAACCACATCAGTACTCGCCACTAGTGGCCATAAATCTCCGACGACAACAAGTAGTAATACATGAATAGACGAACCTCGAAAGATTCAGAAACTTACCAGTCGATGAAACTGTGGTATCACATATTGATACCAACCCACTGGCGCAAAGAATTTGGCAACGGAACTGCAAGTTTCTGTCTGACGCCAACAGCGTTTGTGTGGGGTCTGATGGACCCAATGGTGTGTGCCTGCTGAACGACACCTCCAGCGCCTCTGAGCTACGGGCATCCTCTGCCACCAGAATGTAGGACGGCTGGCGGCAGCCACGAAGCCGACTTGCCCTTGTAGATTCATCACTACAAAACCATCGCCTGTGCTTAATACAGAGAGTCTCATCCTAGTTGCTGCTGTATGAACTGCACTCTAATTCTTGCTGCATCATTTGTAGTGAGTCTTGTAACATAGCAACTGCGTTATGTAGTACTGTATTTTTTTTTTCTTTATTGAATTTCAATTCCCCCCGAAGGGGGCGGGCTGGCAGCAGCTTAGTATGCCGCTCTTCAGCCGACAGATTTTGTGACAAAGATCAAGAGAACAAATAATAAAAAAACAGGCGATAAAATCGGAGACTTAGATAGTAACAAGGTGAAAAGAAATCGTGGAACTTAAAACAACAACAGAGGGATGATGATGCTAAGAAAAATACATACGAAGCAGACAGGGAAAACAATAGACAATTAAAAAACACGGCGACAGTCTGGATTCTGTTCGCAAAAGACATAAAATTCACACCTAGCGACAGCATGGTTTCTGTTTGCAACACGAAAAAGACAAACAACACTGAATAGTCACTGGAACACTGCACTAAAAAGTTGGCAAATGTGACACCACAGTCGAGAGCAGGTGGGGGGAAACTGGACAGAAGATGGGAAAACAAAAGAAAGGGGGGAAAGGAGAGTAAAAGCGAAGGGGGGAACCGGGAAAGGAGCTGATGGAGGATGAGGACCCAGAAGAGGGGTGGGGGGCAGATGCGACAGGGAGTGGGGTAGGCAGAGGAGGGGAATACAAAAGGACTGGGGGGGGGGGAGAAGGGAGGTAGGGAGAGGTTTAGTGGGGAGAAAACAGGACGAAAGAGGGGGGAAGAGGGAGCCCAGGGAAAGGACAGAGGAAAGGAGGGGGAGTGAGGATCAGAGTTGATAGGAAGGATAAATGGAGGGAGAGAGGGCCTCATCCGGGAGGGGGAGTTGACGGAAGCCACCTTGGGAAAGGAGATGGAGGGTGTAGAGATGGAGGGTAGGGGGGTGTAGTACTGTATGAATATAACAACACTATATTGCAATTTTATTTAAAGGTTTCAACAGTAATATTAATAATAATAAGAACGTAAGGGTCTCACCCAAAATTTAAACCAAAGTAATTCACGCCATCCATAAGGTGACGTGAATTAATATATTTTTGTTATTAATCAAAGTAAATGTAAATGAGATTATGCAGAAGGCAGTGGGTAGTAATACGTATAGAAAGCTCTGTGTCATCTCGAGCAAGGCGCTCTGGTTGACGTGGCCGGATGTAGATGGCAGTACCAGTTGCGCAGGAAAATGGTAGGTCTAGAGCCTTCTAGAACAATTTCATCGTAGTGATACCGTTCCGGTATCAGAAAGAGCGTGCGATTGTGAATGCTGAGGGGAACCCTCTGCAGGACTTCGTTGGTGATATTGCGAGGTATCGGCGTCGAGAGAAAATAGTCCCACTTGTTTTTAACCCTTTGGGTTAAGAAAATAAATTTTAAATGTAATCTAAAGCGCGTAATTGAGGACAGGGCTTAAGAGAACGATTTTCTGTCTTACATGCTATTTCCTTTCATTAGTTTATAAAATGAATAAAGACGTGATTACTCGCCGGCGCGGAGGTAGAAATAAAGTGGAGGGGTGGGCTCGTTTCGGCAATGGCGCTTTCGTTCTAGAAAGTCGCTCTGGATCCCTCAAAATGGACAGACACGTATCTGACGGTTCCGATGAAACGCTAGCTTTATTTGGTCAGTAAGTACTTTTACAGTACAAATGGCTTTCCAGGCACTTCTCCCAGTGTCTCGAACAGTAGTCGAGTAGCGACAGGTTATGCCGCAAATCAGTACGGCAGCGCCGGCCAGAGTGGCCGAGCGGCTGTAGGCGCTTCAGTTCCGGAACCGCGCGACCGCTACGGTCGCACGTTCGAATCCTACCTCGGGCATGGATGTGTGTGATGTGCTTAGGTTAGTTAGGTTTAAGGAGTTCTAAGTTCTAGGGGACTGATGACCTCAGAAGTGCTCAGAGCCATTTGAACCAATACGGCAGTAAAAGCGTACATGAAGCAGTGATTTTAATTCTGTGATGCGAAGTCTCATTGTAACAGTTATTAACCTTAGAACAACGTTAGAACTGACTACTGCAATCAAGACGTAGTCTCACGGTCGTGGGTAAGTGATTTCTTGCATGGCTCGGCGCTGGTGTGAATTTCCAATAACTCTTCAGGGTTTTACTGTACGCAAGATGGTGTAACACCGAAAATGTATGATGCATGGCACTTACTCCCTATATATAAACTTTTTTGCCATACTATATGTAAATATTTGTAATTTAAATAGTTTCTTTTAATAACTAAGGACATTGCTTCACTGTATGTGTAAATGTAGGTAGAAACCTGCTGACATTTCATTGTATTTATTTGTGTCTTACTGTGAAACGTATAAGCTCTGGGAATAAGCCAAAGGAATTGTTATTTGCATCGACTAACAACGATAATAGCAGTGCTTATGCATTGTAAAATCTTTGGGTAGGGAGTTGTTGCGCAGAGCGCACGGAGAGAGAGAGATAGAGAGAGAGAGACGGGTTTCAGCGCTTGTAGTGTGCGGAAGTGTGGTGGTAACGCTCTCGCAGTAGAGAGTACCATTTTCGGCGGCATCATGTACGCGCGCCGGCCGGATGTCTAGTAGCAGGAGTACGAACAGTGGACGGGCGGAAGAGGCCGTATTAATTAGGATTTTCCGTTCCTGTAATAGCCGTGGCTCCACACAATGCTACCGTCTTCAACAAAAAATGGTTCAAATGGCTCTGAGCACTATGGGACTTAGCATCTATGGTCATCAGTCCCCTAGAACTTAGAACTACTTGAACCTAACTAACCTAAGGACATCACACAACAACCAGTCATCACGAGGCAGAGAACGTCTTCAACAACAGCAGCAGTTCCAGTAAGACTGTTCATTGGTAGAAAGTATTAATGGCTAACCCAGCAGCACAACTGAATGTGATTTCATTGATAAAATTAATTTAAATAATAATCAGTTAAACTCAGGGCGTTTGTGTCCTCATTCCCCCAGACCTTGTTAGCAACTAGGGTCCTTGTTCCTTTTTTTCCCTATATGCTGAGTGTCATAAGAAATAAATTGAATAGTTTCAGTCAGTTTATTAATGAATAATTTCACTTTTAAGAATTTTTGCCTGAGTCTACTTTCAATTAACTGTTGTACAACAGAGGCTTCAGTATAAGACTAAAGTAAAGCAGTTTCATTTTTCAAGTCTGACAATCAATCACTGGAAAAAATCCAAATCTAAAGAAATGCACTAATTAAGAGTACAGAAGTTTTATCTATTTTACATATAGCTTCGAGCACATGGCTGCTTGGTTTGGTATGTATTCTAGTATTTAATTCTGTTCAAGTCAGTAAAAAAGGCTCAGTTGTTCAGACAATAATATGAAATCCAGTTTGCAAAACAACTGCCAAATAAAAAGTGCTTGCTTTTTTTCTAAATTTCTTTGATGACGTTATGTTGAGGTCACTGAAAGTCAGGGTTCATGTAACGAAGTTAAAAGTAACATACAGTTTAAGTGCATATTTTCAAAACATTATTCGATTCCCTTTTTCAAAATTTAATGCCAAACGTAACGAAGAGTGACTTCTCAGTTTTCTTTATCATTAATACTCACTTAAAATTAGTGTCAAAATAAAAAGTAAATAAATAAAAGTAACAACCTTAAGTTGCCAGGTCAGTGTTTAATAATACATGTCTTTTCTTTGCCAACGTATTGTACAGGAATTTGGATGACCGTTAATTATTTCCTTTTCGTTCATTAGTGTAACTTCTGGATTTATGACCATGGTACCCCTTGTCCGTCCAGTGTTGTTCATGAGTGAATGCACAAAATAACATTCATTTTTTTCAAATTATAGCCCTGTTCGGTTTAATTCCTTTTTAATTTTTTAGTTGACTTTTCCATCAGAAAGGTGGGTTGTACATTATCCTCCTACTTATCGGTATTACTTCTTCAGTACTTCTTAATTAGTAAAAATCCATTAGGCATACACGCCATCCAAGGTAATATTTTATATCGCAAGCAGGATAAGCCGATTAGTAAGGGGGAGGTTACAATGGCCGTAGAGTCGAGTGCAGTTAAAAGAATGTAAATTCATTGTGTAATGTGGTAACGCTCAGGCGAGCAAGTGTTCGTAGTTGCATCAGTAGAAGTCCCGCGTGCCAAATTGATTGTTTAACTCTGAGTGAAACTGGTATCTAAATGTATGTACGTAAAGAGAAGACAGATTGTTCACGAAGGGGTTAACGTATATTGCATTGTTCTGGAGGATAGAGCCTGATTCACTGTGAAGATGTCCGACCCCGGTAGCTGAGTGGTCAGTCGGCTCTCAGCCGTGGCAGCGTGCGGACGGCCCCGCACACCGGCCAGTGCTCCGCTGCAGGCGTTGTTTACTTCCGCGTCGTAGCTTTAAGGCTTGTGTCCGTCCACCGTGAACAACATGTCGAGCGCTTACCGCCGTGCGACCCTTAAAGTTTCCTTCCCACCTGAACATGCGCGACCTCGTGCACATGAAGTTGAAACGTTCATACGTGAAGAGGTTCGTTTAGATCCTAACCACGTTATCGGAATCCATTTTTCGATCATGAGTAGTGTCGTTTATATTAAAATGACAAACACCGAGCCCGCATCTCGTGGTCGTGCGGTAGCGTTCTCGCTTCCCACGCCCGGGTTCCCGGGTTCGATTCCCGGTGGGGTCAGGGATTTTCTCTGCCTCGTGATGGCTGGGTGTTGTATGCTGTCCTTCGGTTAGTTAGGTTTAAATAGTTCTAAGTTCTAGGGGACTGATGACCATAGATGTTAAGTCCCATAGTGCTCAGAGCCCGCATCTCGTGGTCGTGCGGTAGCGTTCTCGCTTCCCACGCCCGGGTTCCCGGGTTCGATTCCCGGCGGGGTCAGGGATTTTCTCTGCCTCGTGATGGCTGGGTGTTGTGTGCTGTCCTTAGGTTAGTTAGGTTTAAGTAGTTCTAAGTTCTAGGGGACTTATGACCACAGCAGTTGAGTCCCATAGTGCTCAGAGCCATTTGAACCATTTGAACCATAGTGCTCAGAGCCATTTGAACCATTTTTGACAAACACCGAGGTGTGTGAAGATGTTATTCGCCGCCATGCCAATGGACTTAAGTTCAAATACTCTGATGGTCACGTCGGAGCTGTAACACTTGAACTCGCAGAGTACGGTCAACGCACGATTTAGGGTGTTTGAACTACCTTTTGAAGTGCCGAAGGACGAAGTTGTCTCTGCGTTACAACCATACGGTAACGTCACCGGTTACGTAGAGGAAAAATGGCAAACCTTCACGACCTACCACGCCCTTAATGGTGTGCGTCAGGTCAAAATTGAACTGAAAAAACATATACCATCATTACGTAGAGGAAAAATGGCAAACCTTCACGACCTACCACGTCCTTAATGGTGTGCGTCAGGTCAAAATTGAACTGAAAAAACATATACCATCATACCTGACAATTGGCAGAGTGCGAGCCATTGTCACGTACGACGGCCAACCCCGAACATGTGCGGGTTGTGGACAAGAAGGCCACATCAGATCCGCCTGCATGCGACGCCGCCTGATCCAGACGCCGGTCGGAGAGGAAGCGTCCCCAGCGGTGATCACTCAGATCCCTGTCACATATGCCAAGGTTGCCCAGGACGGTAGCACCTCTACACAGGGTCTTCCTGCTTCGTTGACGTCGTCTGATCAGGTAGATGCAATCGCTACTGAGAATCCTTCTGACGTGCCACAGACGCCAGATCCTGACCTGCCAAATCTTCGCAGCAATGTGACTGAAAATGCTACTGAGATGGACGTTGATCCCGGAGTGGTACCTACTTCTGCTTTCCTTCAGACTGCTCCGGAGTCAGACGAAAGCCACTAGCAAACAGACTCTGAACGACATGTTCGAAAACGAGGGTCGACACGAAAGAGAAAGAATCGTAGCCGTTGTAACCTCCCCGCAAAATAAGTTAAATAATAATGCAAAATGGAGCCAAGCGTAAACTCCCCACAAAATTGATAAATGAAAATTGACCATAAACCCACACAATAATATTAATCAAATAATGAACCATGAACGAAATGTAACCTCCTAACAGAAATAATAATATCTGGTAAATTTTATAAGGACAGCAGCGCTGACCTTCGGTCCTGTATTCTGAATAAAAAAGCAAAACTTCTTACCTCAATAAAAATTGCAATTATATCTGCTCTTAGTTATACATTCTTCGACACAGCTTCGTGCAATGCTGGCCTATATATTTTTTTGGATTCTTGGAAGCAATGATAATGCATTGGAAAAATTCTTTAAATTGAAATGAATACTTTTCTTTAAAAGAGTTACTTTATAAAAAATTATTATTGGCGCATTTTTTTGAACAAATTAAATTACAATTAACATACATTATTAAATATGCGCAAGGCTGCTTCTTTACCTTCTACAACAATACTCATCCTCCAGAGTCCTGACCAGAGTCGCGACCAGAGCACACAGCCGACGCATGCCGACTCCCGCAAACTACTACCGTCCACTCGCTACTAAAGCCGACCGACAACCACTGTATCCAACTGACTACTACTGTCGACTCGCGCAGACTCGCGACAAGCAACAACTAACAATAAACTACTCTCTGGTCAGAGATTCTGTCATGCCTCGCCCATCGCCGGCGAAGCATACACCTTACACCGTACACCCCCTGATGAATCCATTCTACGGATGGATACCAGGGATGCAGACCCGAAGATGGACGGCAAACCGCTCTTTGATGACCAAAAGTCTGATGCGAACGACCCGCCACAGGCGACCACTGGCAACGACCATCCCTCCCTACTGGCGCCGTCGTCCCCACAGGTCGACGTTGAAGAGAGCCTATCCGATGAGACGAAAACTACGTCTCCTCTCCACGTGGATGATGTGCACAGCCGATGCCGAGATTCTGTCATGCCTCGCCCATCGCCGGCGAAGCATACACCTTACACCGTACACCCCCTGATGAATCCATTCTACGGATGGATACCAGGGATGCAGACCCGAAGATGGACGGCAAACCGCTCTTTGATGACCAAAAGTCTGATGCGAACGACCCGCCACAGGCGACCACTGGCAACGACCATCCCTCCCTACTGGCGCCGTCGTCCCCACAGGTCGACGTTGAAGAGAGCCTATCCGATGAGACGAAAACTACGTCTCCTCTCCACGTGGATGATGTGCACAGCCGATGCCCTACCGCAGTATCAGTCTCCTGGGCAGACGACGTGGAGATCGAAGGGACTGGGGTGGACGGTACTGATGATGGGGCGCCCACATCGGTTGCGCTCGCGCCCGCAAACTCTCCACAATAGCAGACTCTTCAGCGGACCGGCAAGATCGACGACCTTTCGCTCCTGAAGAAGAAGCCCCACCTGTGCCTGTGGGACTCCAACACCAGCATTATCGTGTCGCAACGATTAACCTCGCGACCATTCGTGCGCCCCACAAACTAGCGCTGCTCCGCGATATGATTTATGATGCGGACATAGATATTTCGCTTTTTCAGGAAGTGCATGTCGCCGATTTTTCACCACCACATGGCTTCACGGCGCATATTTCTCCCGCTTCGGACACCGGTAGTGGTGTTGCCATCATCTTACGCGAAGGTCTTCCTGCCGAAGGTGTCCTATACCTCCCCAACGGCAGAGGTATGGCCCTTACTCTCTTTGGTGTACGCATCGTCATCATTTATGCGCCGTCGGGCTCCAGCTACCGCCGTGAACGCAATGCCTTCTTCGCGAATGAAGTTACACCCCTTTTTATGGGACCACACGATGACTGGGTCGTGGGTGGAGACTTCAACTGCACCCAGCGACCTCAGGGTCAATTGCCGCGTCACTCACCATGCGCAGCACTGGAAACAGTCGTCACGCGGCTACAATTTGTCGACACGTGGAGACATGTTCACGGTGATCTTTTGGGCTTTACGTACTACTCTGCGCACTCCTCTAAGCGACTGAATCGCATCTACATCTCGCGATCCCTAATTCAACACACTCGACAGGCTGAAATCTGGCAGATCATGAGGCTTACTTCTGTGATGATGTTCTCACAAGACAGGCAGTATGGCACGGACGTGGTTTATGGAAACTGAACACGGCACTTCTTAATTCACCTGACTGTCGACTTCTAATAGAAGACACTTGGATCACATGTAATAGACGCCGACCCACGTATCCGTCTACCATATCCTCGTGGATCCAGTGTGCAAAACCTGCTCTTCGAAAAACTTTAATCCGGTATGGCAAAGATGTTGTCGCCTGGAGGAAGAGCACTATGGACTGTTACTATAGGATCCTACGAGAATGCTCCACGATGCCAGCCTCCCCTGAGCGCCATACAAGGATGAACCATGCTAAGGCCCAAATCTCTAATCTCATGCGAAGGCATTTGGAAGGAGCGATAGTACGATCTCGTACTGCTGATCGCATGCCTCATGAACATCCGTCGATGTACCATATCATCCAAGAACGCCAAAATCGACGCCGAAAATTGACTCACGTCCTAACAGATCAAGAAGGGCGTCGCTACGTAACCCAATCTGCAATAGGGAATGTGCCTCACGGCCACTACCAGCAGCTATACGCCGCAATTCCACATTCCCCAGAGTTGATCGAGGAAGTCACACAGCTCAACTTCGATGGTATCCCAGGAGATGCGGCGATTGACTTGATGTCAGAGGTGACTGATGAGGAAGTCCGCGATGCGATCCGGGCAGGAACCATCAATCGCTCCCCAGGACCCGACGGTCTTCCCCTCGAATTTCGCACCTTCCGTGATTTGTTAGAGTCCACCTTCACCTCCATCTGTCGGGAACTGATGTCTCCGGAAGTACCTGTGCCGGACGCTTTCATGGAAGGAATTATTCTTCCTGTACATAAACCGCATGGTGGCAACAATATCAGTGATTATCGGCCCCTCACCCTCCTTAACAGTGATATGAAAATCTTCACTCGCCTTTTGGCGGCACGACTTAAAAACGTTGCCCGATATGTTGTGTCGCCAGACCAAGCACCTTTGGGAGGGGATAATAATATCCGCACGGCTTTATGCTGCTACTGGGATATGATCGCCGTTACCCAGGCACAACGCCTCTCTGGGGCACTTGCGTCTTTGGACTTTAGTCAAGCTTTTGATAGGGTTGACCATTCGTTCCTTACGGCCGTTCTCCACCATATGGGTTTCCCAGTCTCCGTTATCACGGTAGTGATGCGCCTTCTGCAGGGTGCCTCATCCAGGATTACGTACAATGGCAGACTCACTCCACAGATAAAAAAAGGTCGATCCGTACGTCAAGGTTGCCCTCTAGCAGCAATTTTGTACGCCTTTTCCTTGGAATCCTTGCTATGTGGACTAAGACAACGTTTGGTAGGGTTGTCCATAGACCGCTACCGATTCTGTTGCACGGCCTGTGCTGACGATGTAGTCATCCGTTTACGTAATGCCGACGAGGTTCGAGCTGTTTTGACGTGGGTAGCGACTTATGGTGAGCCGTCGGGTGGCTCTTTAAACGTACGTAAGTCACAAGTTATGTTCATTGGCACGGGATTTCCCGTGGAGTGCGTTACACCTCTCACCACCGTTGATACCATTCGCTGATAGATTTTTCATCTGATCTCTGGCGTTCAGCCACCATCAACTGCCGACGCCTCCTTTTAATGATCAGAGCAGGTCTTATGGACCATCGCCTTCGATCCCTAGATACTCTCCAACGAGCTCGATATGTCAATATATATATCAAATCCCGAGTCCCCCATGTAGCACAAGTTCTACCTTTCCCGCTTACTGTGGCACGTCGCATGTTGGCAGCGATGGCATCTTTCGTCAGCTCTGGGCTGTTGTTCAAAGTTAACTATGCAACCCTTACTCTTCCCCGTGAACCAGGTGGGATAGGTCTGCTTCACGTGCCGGATAGAGCTCGCGCCCTATTTGTCAGCTCCCAGATGATGGTATGGACACGTTGCCCAACGAGCCCCACTGGTCTCCTCCTGTCGGCATATTCGCCGGTCTCACTGTTAGCCCCAGTGATGATCTCGGATGTTCCGGCCCAATTCCATTATATACGGTACTTCTTTCTTGAACTCAGTTATCTACGCCTCACCTTACCAAGACAGCTTTTACTCAAGACAAAGGCAGTATACAATGTCCTCCAATTAGGTCGTCCACCTAACCCGATTGAACAAAACTTCCCCCCGGTTGACTGGCGTCATGTGTGGCGCGCGGTGTTCGCCTGTTACCCTGACACGAATGCTCAATCTGTCTGGTACCTAACTGTCAATGGTAAGCAAATCAACCAATTTCGCCTTCATCGTATCCACCTCGCCCAATCACCTCTATGTTCCACGTGTGGAGTGCCAGACTATGATGAACAACGGTTTGTTTGCGGACCGGCGGCGGAGGTTTGGCACTTGGTTCGACGTATTGTGGCTTTTCTAATGCGGGAAATTCCGGATCGGATTACTCCCCTTTCATTATTATTTCCGGAACGTGACTATTTTCCTCGGACGAAGACCAATGCTGTGAATTGGATTCGCGGACATGCCATTCACTACCTATTTGGACAAACTGTAAACTTTGTACTCGATTTTTGGACATACCTCAATGACCGTCATTATGTCGTTGTCCGTCACCCAAAATACAGACAATTTTTCTCGAACTTCCTTGGGAGTGCTTTCCACGAGCCGCCTCGCAGCTGGAATGTGTTAAGCCAAGAGAGAAGAAGGTTTCATGTTTGAACCAATGAACATTTCTGAATAATTCAACGGAACACATCAATTTCGAGAAGACGTGACTCAACATATTACCAGCGGGTCGCAGCAGGCCTCTGATCAAATACACAACAAATCTACACAAAACAAAATAAAAAAATAAAAATTAAATTAAAAAAAAGGAAGATTTTGTTGTTGGTAAGGATAACCCTAACCTTGATTTCCCATATTTACCCTGGTATATAGGCAGCTCTCTGCAGTAGGTTTAGCCAGGAGCCAACGCCTGAAGTGGACCAGATTTTTTTATAATAGGATGAAAAGTGGCGGTGGCACTTAGGTTTTTTTTTCTTTTTTTAGTTCCATTTTATTAAGGGGCTTTCTAAAAAAGTTGGTAGAGCAAAAAAACTAAAAATAAATAAAAAATAATAATAAAAATAAAAAACAAAAGAGAAAAAAGTTGTTAGCGCGACAGAATTTTAATCCTAAGGAGCCGGGTTCGATTCCCGGCTCGGTTGAAGATTTTCTCCGCTCAGGAACTGGGTGTTGTGTTGTCCTAATCATCATCAGTTCATCCCCATCGACGCGCAAGTCGCCAAAGTGGCGTCAAATCGAAAGACTTGCACCCAGTGAACGCCCTACGCGACGGGAGGCCCTAGTCACACGACATTTTTTTACTGTGAAGATAAATTATGAACATAAATGGGAGATGTGTCATCTTAGGGCGCGTAAGGTAAGATGTTAGCCTGATACTCTGTCATTTGTGAGCTTTCAGATTAACTACAGGTGTCAATAAATACTGTAATAGCAATCTCTTGCAGTTGTAAGATTGCTTGCAGTGAGTCGCATTGAGAGAGGGAGAGCAGGACTATCTCTAAGTGCCAAACATCTTCGAGAAATGTAAAGGTCGTGATTTGTGGTGTTTACGACACGTAACAAACGTTAGGCGGACGTTGGCCCGCTGCGCGCTCGGTTTGATACAATCTATGTGCCACCAAGGCTCTCAAGTGACTAACCACTGGCACCGATACCCTAAAAATAGTATGCAAGTCATATTGTAACACATTCCACCATTCGGTTTAGTCATAATAGTAGTGAAGTGGAATAAATCTCAAGGTCATAAACTACTCCACTGACCCTGGTAACTTCCAACGTGATGCGATCGGTCGTGAAATGGAAAATTTTCCAATAGGGGGCCGAAGCGCGGGAAAAATTTTCGGTGGTGACATTTGAGATGTAACGCTGAATGTACCTGGCAGCGAAAGAAATTAAATAAAATCGGACAGAGGAATGGCTGTGGCTGTTCTAAAATTGTACGTTGGCCACAAGGTAATTAGTAAATATTAAGAATTTGAAGACATTATCGGAGTTCCGCAGTGCGAGCCGTTACATGAAATCATATCCTATTGAAAGTAAAGCACGGAGCAGAAAACGAGCTGAGTAAAAGACATCACGCACCCTATAAGGCGACTCGAGCAGAAGCCTTATTGGGAGAGCTGCCGAAGGCAATAGCAGGTGGCGGAACTCGACGCAGCGAAAGTCGCATTGACGCATGGTACAAGGGAATGGCAATTGAATCTCAATGAAGACAAGTGTAATGTGCTGCGAATACACAGAAAGATAGATCCTTTATCATTTAGCTACAAAATAGCAGGTCAGCAACTGGAAGCAGTTAATACCATAAATTATCTGGGAGTACGCATTAGGAGTGATTTAAAATGGAATGATCATATAATGTTGATCGTCGGTAAATCAAATGCCAGACTGAGATTCATTGGAAGAATCCTAAGGAAATGTAATCCGAAAACAAAGGAAGTAGGTTACTGTACGCTTGTTCGCCCACTGCTTGAATACTGCTCAGCAGTGTGGGATCCGTACCAGATAGGGTTGATAGAAGATATAGAGAAGATCCAACGGAGAGCAGCGCGCTTCGTTACAGGATCATTTAGTAATCGCGAAAGCGTTACGGAGATGATAGATAAACTCCAGTGGAAGACTCTGCAGGAGAGACGCTCAGTAGCTCGGTACGGGCTTTTGTCAAAGTTTCGAGAACATAACTTCACCGAAGAGTCAAGCAGTATATTGCTCCCTCCTACGTATATCTCGCGAAGAGACCATGAGGATAAAATCAGAGAGATTAGAGCCCACAAAGAGGCATACCGACAATCCTTCTTTCCACAACAATACGACACTGGAATAGAAGGGAGAACCGATAGAGGTACTCAAGGTACCCTCCGCCACACACCGTCAGGTGGCTTGCGGAGTATGGATGTAGATGTAGATGTAGAAGGGGGGGGGGGGGGGCTCCGCAAGTCCACTGCTCATCGCCACTGGCCTAGATGAGGCTTGGGCACCAGAACAGACGTCTCACCCAGCACGGCGGGCAACGCGCGTCAACAACGCCCCGAAATCAGCCATTCCGTCGCAGCGCAGTGGACCGCCTCAAGACCGAGTTAAGTGATAGAAAACCATTCTGTTTATACAAAACAATTTTCATCATGAACGAGCAAATGACGGAGCAAGCAGACAAGCATGGGTACTCATCTGTTGATAAGCTAGGTGAACCCTCCAATAGTTTTAAAGTTTTTAAAAATAAATAAGAGCCACTAGATGATAGTACTGATGACATGACAAATGATACGATGTCAAGTGTAGAGGAAATGGAGTCTAGCATTAAAATTAAGAAGGGAGTAGAGGAATTGACTCACGATCATTAAGGTAATTTTACGGCTGAGACGACTCGAATTCTGGAAAATTCAGACCCTCAAAAGGCTTCAGAGCAGATACTAGCTGGAGAGGGAAATAACCAACTTCTGTCAATACTAAGTGCCTTAAGCGCTCAGATAAATATATTAAATGCAAATGTAGAATCAGTAAATGCAAATGTGGAAACTGTAAAGTCTGAGGTAAAAAGCGAGCTGAGAAAGGTAGAAATTAAACTTACTGGGGAAATGGTTCGAATTGAGAAAGGAATTTGATGTTCGTTTTATTGAGCAAAAAAATGGTTCAAATGGCTCTGAGCACTATGGGACTCAACTGCTGTGGTCATAAGTCCCCTAGAACTTAGAACCACTTAAACCTAACTAACCTAAGGACAGCACACAACACCCAGCCATCACGAGGCAGAGAAAATCCCTGACCCCGCCGGTTCAAATGGTTCAAATGGCTCTGAGCACTATGGGACTCAACTGCTGAGGTCATTAGTCCCCTAGAACTTAGAACTAGTTAAACCTAACTAACCTAAGGACATCACAAACATCCATGCCCGAGGCAGGATTCGAACCTGCGACCGTAGCAGTCTTGCAGTTCCAGACTGCAGCGCCTTTAACCGCACGGCCACTTCGGCCGGCACCCCGTCGGGAATCGAACCCGGGAACCCGGGCGTGGGAAGCGAGAACGCTACCGCACGACCACGGGATGCGGGCTTTTATTGAGCATTCTAAGCAAATGAGAAAGGAATTGGAAACAAAACTTTCGGAAAGTTAACGTTTGTTGAGAACGATTGCAAACAGTTAATTACGGAATCCACATCAGCAGTACTGACTCAGTTTAAAGAGCACAAGAAAGAATGCGATGACTTTCAGAAAGTGATCCTTGCTGAACAGGTAGAACATGAGCAAACTGTGGACGAAAAATTAGCAACTGTGCGAACTGAAGTGAGCAAAGAAAATGTAGAGATGGTTAAAGGTACTGTCTCTGAGATGAATCGCGTAATTAGTATGGACCGTGATAATAGGCAATACGTTCAGTCCACCCAAATTGTTCATAATGAAGTAGTTGATAAACAAATATTTAATCTGGCAGAGGAAACGAGTAAATTATCACGTAAAATTAAGCATTGTCCTACCTCTGGATCTGCAGATGCAGCTTTAATTAAGTGAAGGAAGTTTGATTATTTTGTTCGAAACGGTAAAATGCATCCAAGAGTTTTTATTCAAAGTTTTGACAAGGTTTTGCCTACCGTATGGGAAGCGGAGGAACAAATTGCTTTTATATTAGGATATTTAAAAGAATATGCTGTAATATGGGCAAATGACATCGCAGAACGGTAAAGGAATTTCAGGATAGATTTTTGAATAAATACTCGTCTAAACAAATACAAGAAGATTTGATCAGGGATTTTCTATGTGGAGAGCCATATCAGTCACAGTACGGTTTGTTAACAGATTTCTGTGAACATTGGTGGGCAAAATGAAAATGAATTGAAACAGGCCTGGATGTAAGTCATTCAGTAGTAATCTAGAACGCGTGTTACATACGTTGTACAGAATACGATGCTACCAGCACCGCTAGATGCGTACGTGAATTATTATCGCTATCGTAGTAGAGTAGGGCGATTACAGGCGCAGAACAACAGGCAGCGAGACAGGCAGCTGCCGAGGGAAAAACACCGGCAAGTATACACGATGCGCGCGCAACCAAGGCGCACGCACAGTGGCAGGGGGCGGCGCGGAAAACAGCACGCGCGGAATCGAAATTTCGACAATAACACACGTTGGTCAGTTAAACTAAGAGGTGTCTCAGTGCGGGATCGACTAGACAATACAGGTATCTGAGCTCATATGAAGTGACACACAGCCCGAGAGGGAACCTGAAATGCTGCGTGTTTCTGAGTCGGGGGCTGGTGGAGGCGCTGCAGTCGAACCCAGGATACCCGACCCAAGCCATTACGTGCTGGAGGCGGGAGCGGCGCTTCTGTCCCTCAACCTAATCCACTTGCCGCGCATTCAGATGAACTCACCTCCGCTCAGCATTTAAAAGATAATGAAAGTTTGCACGTAAGTAAAATGATTAATTTAATGGGGAAACAGAATTCGGACAGCATTTTTGACGTTTCCGAGTTGTTGAAAGAACCATTGACTGAAGACATGTTTGACATAGAATCAAGGGATGACACATTGGGTACACGTAATTTCAGCCATGAGGTATGGAGTTTGTGGTCTCCTGATAGTGAAGAGTAATTACAAGAAGACTTAAAAGAGGTAAGCGGTGTTAATAATAGTGTGATCGATGAACAGGATATTGAAGCTAACTGAATGCTTTTTAATAATGATGAAGAGGTTAGAGGATTTATTTTTGAAAGAAACGCCAGCGAGGAGTCTGAGTTTGTCTCCGAGACGATTATTAGTGACGAGGAACTTCGTAATTTAGACACACAGAAGGGATGGCGTCAAGCACAAAACCTGTACAACTCATCGCTTCACGATAGGTTGACCGATTTTCGGCGTTGTTTAGCTTATTGTTACCAATAATAAGGAGTCAACGAATTGTTCCAATTTAAGTAGAAGGGATATAATTAATGATCTTGTGGAGGAAGATGATGAAAATGAGAATGTGATGAATTATGTGAATCCCTTATTACTGACCAATTAGTAGGTGTCACGGCAGATATTATCGTAGATAGTGATTCAGAAGTGTGAACTATGTCCAGAGAATTCTATGAAGCAATCCCAAAGAAAAAAAGTCTTTCAGTTTCGCCAGTTATGTGTGTAAAAATTATATGTGTAACAGGGAAACTTTCCAGAGCCGTTAAAAATGATGCTGAATGGAAAAATATTAGAACGTAATTTCTTAATTATTGAAAATTTTACCGTAAAACTTTTGGTAGGGGTAGATTTTTTAAATGAATTTAAATGTTCAGTGGACTTTGAAGGCAAGGGATGGAAGCTGTGTGTGCAAGGACTAGATTTTGTAGTGCCATTTAAAACCAAATCGAATGTGAAAGGGACAACTCGGGTCTTTTCGTTATTGATCGGTCCCAGGATGATAATCGACCAAAAGAAATATTCATTTATAATGTACACAAGGAACTTGAACAAAAGGGTACTTTGGAAATAATGGAGGATCAGGTAGTTAAATTGAAGTTTTGTCTAGTAGCCAGAAAGAAGACATAAAACAAGTGTCAGCGGAATTCCAGGAGGTATTTTTGGAGGCTCCTGGACAGGTGTAAACTAACTATAAATTAGGTGTAAACTAAATATAAAATCTCATGAGAAGTATACTGCCAAGGTATATGCTGTACCATATTCAAAAAGGGAATCTGTGAAAAAGGACATAGACAAGATGTTGTCCTGGGGTGTTATTGAGCAAGCAAGGAGTGAATACATTAACCCAGAAGGAATTGTTACAAAACGTGACGGGAGCATACGTTTGGTGTTGGACGTGAGAAGGCTCAATGATATAGTAGCAAGGTTAATTGGTCAAGTAGATCAGTTGCTTCAAAAAATTTCATGCTGCTAAATTTCTTTCAGCTCCAGATGTTACATGTAGGTATTGGAGTATAAAGTTGGTCCCGGAATCGAGAAAATACTAAGCGTTTTTGTATGATGGTATTTGTTACCGATTTTGTGTCGTGCTATTTTGTCTGAACATTGCAGTGAGTGCATTCGTTAGAGCCATGAAACTTGTGTTTGGTCCTGAGCTAATGGAAAGGTTGGCTGTGTATGTAGATAACATTGTTTTGGCCCTCGGGAAGAGCATTGTCAATTAGTAATGAAAGTATTGATTCCAATGTTCAGAGAGAAAATAAAAAAAAGGAGGCTCAACAGCGGAAGACGAGACATGATGCAAAAGTGAAGACTACTATACTTAAGGAAGGCAATTTGGTTTCGGTGAAAACCAAGAAAGATGAAAGAGGATCACAAGTGAAATTAAGAAGTTTCTCCTGGTGTATCATGGTCCACTTGTGGTGGTATCAATTCCTCATGAGAATGCTTATAGGTTAATGTATCGAAAATCCAGGAAAACATTTGGTATCAGAAACATTGTGGAATTGAAGAAGAATATCCTGTGCAGTGAGAACTAAATACGTAGGAGATAGATCTTTCTCTGACGATCTGGCACACGTGCGTCTCCAGCTGTCGAATGGTTTTCTTCGTCCTACACGACCATTTGTCCCCCGCTCTTCTCCACATCCCCATGATCCATAGAAATTCTTGCAGTTTGACAAACTGTATGTAGAACCAAGTAGAATTAAGATGTACTTTCAGGATAAGTTTTATTAACTATACAGGGTGAGTCACCTAACATTACCGCTGGATATATTTCGTAAACCACATCAAACACTGACGAATCGATTCCACAGACCGAACGTGAGGAGAAGGGCTAGTTAATACAAACCTTAAAAAAATGCACGGAAGTATGTTTTTTAACACAAACCTATGTTTTTTAAATGGAAATCCGTTAGTTTTGTTAGCACATCTGAACATATAAACAAATACGTAACCAGTGCCATTTGTTGCATTGAAAAATGTTAATTACACCCGGAGATATGCAACCTAAAGTTGACGCTTGAGTACCACTCCTCCGCTGTTCGAGCGTGTGTATCGGAGAGCACCGAATTACGTAGGGATCCAAAGGGAACGGTGATGGACCTTAGGTACAGAAGAGAGTGGAACAGCACATTACGTCCACATGCTAACACCTTTTTATTGGTCTTTTTTACTGACGCACATGTACATTACCGTGAGGGGTGAGGTACACGTACATACGTGGTTTCCGTTTTCAATTACTGAGTGGAATAGAGTGTGTCCCGACATGTCAGGCCAATAGATTTTCAATGTGGTTGCCATCATTTGCTGCACATAATTGCAGTCTCTGGCGTAATGAATGTCGTACAAGCCGCAGTACATCTGGTGTAATGTCGCCGCACGCTGCTACAATACGTTGTTTCATATCCTCTGCGGTTGTAGGCACATCACGGTACACATTCTCCTTTAACGTACCCCACAGAAAGAAGTCCAGAGGTGTAAGATCGGGAGAACGGGCTGGCCAATTTATAAGTCCTCCACGTCCTATGAAACGCCCGTCGAACGTGTAACTCACCCCCTATGGTAATGTACATGTGAGTCAGTGAAAAACACCAATAAAAAGGCGTTAGCATGTGGACGTAATGTGCTGTTCCAGTCTCTTCTGTACCTAAGGTCCATCACCGTTCCCTTTGGATCCCTACGTAATTCGGTGCTCTCCGATACACACGATCGAACAGCGGAGGAGTGGTACTCAAGCGTCAACTTTAGGTTACAATATCTCCGGATGTAATTAACATTTTACAATGCAACGAACGGCACTGATTACGTATTTGTTTATATGTTCAGATGTGCTAACAAAACTAACGGGGTTCCATTTAAAAAAACATAGGTTTGTGTTAAAAAACATACTTCCGTGCATTTTTTTAAGGTTTGTATTAACCAATTACACTAGCCCCTCTCCTCACGTTCGGTCTGTGGATTCGATTCGTCAGTATTTGTTATGGTTCACGAAATATATCCAGCGGTAATGTTAGGTGACTCACCCTGTATATGATCAAGGGGAATGAGAGTAATGAGTGTGGGCAAAAGTAAGTGGTAGTAACATCTGATAAAAGAGTAAAGAGCTGCACTGACGTGTGTGAACATTGCATGATTATTCTTTGAGAACGAGAATAAAGTGTATGTAAAAGACATGAAGTTATGATAAGAGCTAAGGTAAGTGACCAGACGTGATGAGGTGGTAAGACTGAAAGATAAATAGCTATTAACAACAGGTGAAAGTAAATGGAAGTGCTTAATAAAGGTGCAATACAAATGAAGTGATTGTGCAAGGAACAGGATGCTGGTAGACCTCTTTAATTCATATAATCTTATGCAAACCGTATTCTTTCCAACGAGAGTGCAAGGGAACAGTAGAACAACCATAGACAACATTTTTGTTCATTCCTCATTACTAGAAGGGCATTCTGTCAGAAAACAGGTGAATGGCCTTTCGGATCATGATGCGCAAATTTTAACTTTAAAAGATTTTTATGCTGCAACTCGTGTTAAATATAGTCATCAGCTGTTCAGGAAAGCTGATCCGGTTGCTGTAGAGACCTTTGTAAACCTTATAAAGGAACAAGAGTGGCAAGATGTTTATAGCGCTGAGACAGTAAACGATAAATATAATGCTTTTCTAAAGACCTTTCTCATGCTCTTTGAAAGTTGCTTTCCGTTACAACGTTTAAAACAGGGTACTAGCACAAACAGGCAGCCTGGGTGGCTGACTAGAGGGATAAGAATATCTTGTAGAACAAAGTGGCAATTATATCAAAACGTTAGAAACAGTCAAAATCTAAATGCAGCAGCCCATTACAAACAGTATTGTAAGGTGCTTAAAAATGTTATTAGGAAGGCAAAAAGTATGTGGTATGCAGATAGAATAGCTAAGTCTCAGGATAAAATTAAAACCATATGGTCAGTCGTAAAGGAAGTTGCTGGTCTGCAGAGACAGGTCGAGGATATAGAATCAGTGCGTAGTGGGAATGTCCGTGTTACTGATAAGTCGCATATATGTACAGTATTTAATAATCACTTTCTGAATATAGCAGGTGAACTAAATAGAAGCCTAATTCCAACAGGGAATCATATAGCGCTCTTAGAAAAAAGTGTTCCGAGACTGTTACCTGAAATGCTCCTCCATGATACTGACAAGAGGGAGATTGAGTTAATAATTAAATCACTAAAGACCAAGAACTCTCATGGATATGACGGGGTATCTAGCAGAATACTGAAGTATTGTTCTATGTATGTTAGCCCAGTACTTAGCCATATCTGTAACTTTTCCTTTAGGAGTGGTCGGTTTCCTGATCGATTAAAATACTCGGTAGTGAAGCCACTTTATAAAAAGGGAGACATTGATAATGTTGACAATTTTAGACCTATTTCTATGCCATCGGTGTTTGCTAAAGTTATCGAGAAGGTTGTATATACAAGGTTACTGGAGCATTTAAATTCACATAATTTGCTGTCAAATGTTCAGTTTGGTTTTAGAAATGGTTTAACAACTGAAAATGCTATATTCTCTTTTCTCTGTGAGGTTTTCGACGGATTAAATAAAAGGTTGCGAACGCTAGGTGTTTTCTTTGATTTAACGAAGGCTTTTGACTGTGTTGACCACAAAATATTACTGCAGAAGTTGGACCATTATGGAGTAAGGGGAGTAGCTTACAATTGGTTCGCCTCTTACTTTAAGAACAGAAAGCAGAGGGTAATTCTCCGCAATATTGAGAGTGGTAGTGATGTTCAGTCCCAATGGGGCACTGTTAAGTGGGGCGTTCCCCAAGGGTCGGTGCTGGGGCCACTGCTGTTTCTTATTTATATAAATGATATGCCTTCTAGTATTACAGGTGATTCAAAAATATTTCTGTTTGCTGATGACACCAGCTTGATAGTGAAGGATCTTGTGTGTAATATTGAAACAGTAACAAATAATTTAGTTCATGAAATAAGTTCGTGGCTTGTGGAAAATAATTTGATGGTAAATCACAGTAAGACTCAGTTTTTACAGTTTCTAACTCACAATTCAACAAGAACTGACATTTTAATCAGACAGAATGGGCATGTTATAAGCGAGACGGAACAGTTCAAGTTCCTAGGCGTACGGATAGATAGTAAGCTGTTGTGGAAAGCCCATGTTCAGGATCTTGTTCAGAAACTAAATGCTGCTTTATTTACCATTAGAACAGTATCTGAAATAAGTGACACTTCAACACGAAAAGTAGTCTACTTCGCATATTTTCATACGCTTATGTCGTATGGTATTATTTTTTGGGGTAATTCTTCTGATTCAAAAAGGGTATTTTTGGCTCAAAAACGGGCTGTTCGAGCTATATGTGGTGTAAGTTCGAGAACCTCTTGTCGACCCCTATTCAAAAATCTGGGAATTCTGACATTGCCCTCACAGTATATATTTTCTTTAATGTCGTTTGTTGTTAGCAATATTAGCCTATTCCCAAGAGTTAGCAGCTTTCACTCAGTTAATACTAGGCAGAAATCAAATCTGCATGTAGAATGCAGTTCCTTGACTCTTGTGCAGAAAGGAGTGCAGTATTCTGCTGCATCCATTTTCAATAAGCTACCACAAGAACTCAAAAATCTTAGCAGTAGCCCAAACTCTTTTAAGTCTAAACTGAAGAGTTTCCTCATGGCTCACTCCTTCTATTCTGTCGAGGAGCTCCTGGAAGAGCTAAAAAATTAAGCAAATTCCAGTGTTACATTGTTGATTGTCTTCATTTAAACTTATGACTTGTCACCTGAATATGTTTTTTTTTCTATATTTCATTTTATCTGTTTCTAATATCGTGTTATAATTTCATGTATTGACTCGTTCCATGACCATGGAGATTTCTCCTTAATTTGGTCCCACGGAACAATAAATAAATAAATAAATAAAAATAAAATGCAGATATGCAAAGGTAATAATGGCTTATATAGGGAGCTTTATAATAATAAAGCTGCAGAGGAATTAAATCATCGATTAAATATGAAGTGATAAGAGGCTGGGACAGGCAGTGACTGCCTGATATAATTAAGAATTTTAGTTAGGAATTTTGCAGCAAGAAACGTGATGGAACTGCCTTGTTATTAATTGTTATGGAACATTAGGGACTTCTGCCAAAGCACAAGTAGGAGTGAGTCAGCAAGCAAGCACAGTTTTTCATTAGGTATCTACTGAACAAATTACTGAAAACCAATGTTATTTAAATGACACTTTGTGAGTACACAAAAGACAAATTTAGTAAAGCCATTGTGAGAGAAATAATGTAAGGTCTTAACAACAAGTTTAGTTGAATGTTAAATGGAAATCTTGGTCATAGTAAAATAAAGGATTCTAACTTTAGAAGATCACACATTTGTGGCAGAACTGTGTGATTCAAAGCTTGGAACACACGCAATTGAGATTGAAACAATAGCATTCATGACAAAGGTATTCCTGACAAAGATCAGAGGAGAATTAAAAATACGGTTATGTGAAACAGAATGGAGAGTCATTTGTGAAAGTTATTAAGTAGGTGAAAAGTAAATTGGAAATTTGTGGTAAATTCCTATGGGACCAAACTGCTGAGGTCATCGGTCCATAGTCTTACACACTACTTAATCTAATTCACACTGACTTATGCTAAGGACAACACACACACCCAAGCCCGAGGGTGGACTTGAACTTCCGACATGGGGAGCCATGTAAACTGTGGCAAGGCACCCTAGACCAGGCAGATACCTTGAATGGAAGGTCAGAAGTGTCCGATGTAATTTGGTAAAGTTGAAATAGGATTTAATAGATATTTGTGAAAGTTATTGAGATCAGGAAAATATTTGTGTAAGGTATGAAGTTTGTAAGGTTGATGGAGCATTTATGTAAAGTCTGATTTAAAGTTGATTAGTGTTAAGGCCCTAGGTCAAAGGATTGCAGAGATGGACAAATTCCTCCCTCAGTAGTAATGAAGGACAAAATGGACTGCAGAGATGTAAAAATTCCATTCTTGGTAGGAAATAGTTAGCTATTAAGTGTAAGGAACCAAGAGAGTGCTCAGACTCATGCATTAGTTATGAGGTCCTGAGGTATAAATTTTGAAAATTGTCTGCTTGCCGCCAAATAAATCGAAAACTCAGTAAATTTAGGAACCTTTTGACAACTAAAGAAGTTTAGAAGAAATAACCAAATGAGATGAAATTAAGAGCGCATACATGATTGTGAACTAACATTGAAAAATATACATAATTCAAACAAAAAAGGCTCTGAAATGAAAAAAGCATTATCATTTAAAGCTCATCAGAAACATTGGTTTGAAATAAATGTAAGATTTGAAATGTGTGACTACGTAGAATTAAGGTTTTTATTACTGCACATGAAGCAAGATTTACGATTTTCTTGATAATTATAATTTCTGGTCAAATATGTTTAAATGATTTCCTTATTCAAAGGTAATGGTATTTATTGATGATTTATTTAAAAATTCGTGTGTTTTTCGGAAAGCCAAACTGGTTCACGATATGTAAAATTTTTTCCAAGTGATTTATATGTAGACTATATTTCTTAAAAGTGGCGAAAGAGGTTCCCGAGTTAAATTTTCAGTAATATCTACGAATTTTGAAATAACAAATAATATTTTATATTTTGTGTTTAACAATTCTATGTAAGATGGAGAAGAAGTGATTGCTGCGATACATTTAATATTTTATAAAATCAGTTTTTAAATAATATCAGTCAGTGAGATATGATATGATTATCGAAAAGTGATAAATTCAGTTAATTGATTTAACTAAAATAGTAGGGAATAATTTCGAATTTGTGATGTTTCTTTATATAGTTGTAGAACTTCAAATTTATTGGTTATTGCATTAAATGATTAGAATCATTTAATACAATGGAGGTGAGGCGTAACATAGCAGCTACATTACGAAGTAGTGTATAAATATACCCACTCTATTTCGTAATTTTATTTAAAGACTTCTACAGTAATTTTAATAATAATAAGAACGTAAGGGATTCACCCAAATGTAAACCAAAGTAATTCACGCCACCCAAAAGGTGATGTGAATCAATATATTTTCGTTATTAATCAAAGTAAATGTAAATGAGAGTATGCAGAAGGCTGTGGGCAGGCATACGTCGAACGATCGGTATAGAAGGCTCTGAGCAATCTGGTGCAAGGCGCACTGTTTGACGTGACCAGATGTAGATGGGGGTGCCAGTTGTGCAGCAAAATGATAGGTTTCTAATACCTTCGAGAACAACTTAAGCATGGTAATATCATTCCGGTATCAGAAGGAGCGTGGGATTGTGGATGCTGAGGAGAACCCTCTACACAACTTCGATGGTGATATTGTGAGATATCGGCGTCGATAGAAAATAGTCCCACTTGTTTTTAACCCTTCGGGTTAAGAAAATATATTTTAAATGTAATCTAAAGCACGTAATTGAGGACAGGGAGGAGAATGATTTCCTGTCTTACATGCTACTTCCTTTCATTAGTTTATAAAACGAATAAAGACGTGATTACTCGTCGGTGCAGAGGTATAAATAAAGTGGAGGGGTGGGTTCGTTTCGGCGTTGGCGCTTTCGCTCTAGAGAGTCACTCTGGGTCCTTCGAAATGGACAGACACATATCTGACCGTTCCGATGAAACGCTAACTTTATTTGGTCAGTAAGTACTTTTACAGTACAACTGGCTTTCCAGGCACTGCTCCGAGTGTCTCGAACAGTAGTTGAGTAGCGACAGGTTACGCCGCAATTTAATACGGCAGCAAAAGCGAATGTGAGGCAGTGATTTTAATTCTGTAATACGAAGCCTCATTGGAACAGTGATAAACTTTAGAACAACGTTAGAACTGCTTACTGCAATCAAGACGCAGTCTCGCCGTCTTGGGTAAGTGATTTCTAGCATGTCTCGGCGCTGGTGTGAATTTCCAATAACTCTTAAAGGTTTTACTGTACGCAAGATGGCCGTAGAGTAGAGTGCATTTAAAATAATCCCTGGTTAACATACAATACAATACAATAAAACATCGTTGTATTTAGTGCAACATTATTTGCAGGTGTTATATTTGTTTTGGGGAATTTTTCCTATAACGTCTCTACAATACTTGAAAAATGCTCGTTTATATCGTTTGCTAAGTGTAGTGGATCATTTATTACATTATCCCCCTTCCTTATCAGTATGAAATTCTGCTTTTGTTTACCTCTCCCTGTTTCCTTTTTTATAACATCCCAGACTGCCTTGCTTTTATTCTCTGCATTATATATTATTTTGTCATTAAATGACTTTTTTGCAGCAATCAGCACCTTCCTATAGATCTTTTTGTAGCTATGATAGAAGTTTAAGAATTCTGGTTCATTGTTCCTCTTTTACATGGAACTGAGGTATTTAAGTGTTTGGGAGGACTTCTTAATACCTGCTGTTATCCATCTGTTTTTGTGAGACATTCTTACAGACATGCATACCTTTGGAAATGCCTTTTCAAAGTTCATTTTAAATAATGTGGAGAAATTAGAGAATTTCATATTCTCATAAGTTTCCTTGTACACTTCATCCCAGCTTTGTTTTTATAGTTCTTTTGAAAAATCTTTTATTTTGATTTCTGATGGATATCGTTTGTAGGCTTATAGTTAGGGAATGATTACATGCCTGATTTTACTGTTGTTATTTGACAGAGATCTTTTACAGCTACATCACATTTTTCCCTGCCGATATTTGTGGCCACATGGTCAATTACTGATGCAGTCATTGTAGTAACCCTTGTTGCACTATTGACCAGTACGGACATGCCAAAACTTTGAAGGATGTTTATAAAGGTGTTGCTGGATTCATTTATGATATTAGTGTTGATGTTAATGTCCCCACACAGAATTATGTTGACCTCTGTACTTGAGACTTTATTCAGAACTTCTGTTAATTTATTGAAAAAAGTGACCACATTGCCACTGGGAGATCTATACAATCACAAAATCATTAATTTCTTGGTGATATCAAGCCCCGTTAATTCAATAGCTGATATTTCAAATTGGTTGTCTTCACTTACTGTACTGAGGTCATTTCTTGATTTGAACTGTGTTCCTTTTCTTCTATAAGTGCTTGATCCTCCACTCCTTGGAGCAGTTGTGCAGTTAGAATTTGCCCATTCATAGAATGTTAATACTACATGTTTGATTTCTGTGTCTCTACACTAGTGCTCAGTGGCACAAACTACTGTGCAGTTCAAAGATTGGATCTCAACTTCTAATAGTTGTATTTAATTTCTTATTGATTGCATGTTTTGAGGGAGGATTGTTAAGTCTGTAAAATTCCCCATGTTACTCTTTTTCTTTGTGACATCTGGTATGTGTGACATTTGAAGTGTTAAAATTTGTCTTGTGAATGATTGTTTCAGTATTTTTTAAGCTCCTGGAGATACTCTTTAGGCGGTGGAACCCGTTGTCTGGATTCATCCTAAAAACGACCTACTTTTCCTACCCATGACAACAGGTATTTGACCATGTGTGGCCCGAGATCCACCCCCTTTACTTTCATGAATCAGCTGTACCAATCTTCCTTTCCCAGTCCTGTTTCGGTGCAGGCCATGCCTAGTGGAACCCCATCTGTTGATAGTCCCGATGGGCACCAGAGAAACATGAGCAAGGTTGGCTGTCCTCAGAGCCATCACGAACCCCACATTCATTCGCCTCACAGCTCCATCAAGGTGTGGTTGATAATGACGTCAGAACAGCTCAACAAAATGTACGTTGGTGCCATGAGTCACGGAAGCTATTTTGTCCGCGTCACCACCCATGTCAAATGCCCCATCCCTGTCCAAACTGTTTCCTGCCCCACCCACTATAACTACATGATCCTCTTTTGTAAATTCCTTACACAAAGACCCTAAGTCCGCTATCACATGACTTAGCCCTGCATTTGGCTTGAAGATACTGGTGGGCTGGTACGCTGCCCCTAAACTTTCCTGTAACTGAGGGCCTACACCGCGCCCATGGCTACTACCTAGAAGCAGCACTTTCTTCTTTCTAACACTGTGTGCATTCCTAGACTTCGTGGGGTCGGTTGAAGTGTGCTGCACATTTACTACTCCTCGTTCTTGTACCTGAGGCTCTTCTCCACTTAACTCGGACAGTGGTAGATACCTGTTTTTGGTGTTAATGATAAAACTGTCAGATCGCGTTCTATTTCTTCCTATCCGACTACCAGCTGCCTGGTCCCAACCACCCTCCTTCCCCCTACCTCCCCTGATCCTTATCAGTTCCTTCCTTGCTTCTTACAATTGTGTCTGAAGGGTACATATTTTTCTTTCCTGTTCCCCAATCAGAATGTTCCTACTACATTCTCTATAGTCCCAGGAGAGAGCATCTTCTGTTCTTCCAACTTTCTCCCCACTGCATCCCCCCCCCCCCATTGAAAATATTCCCTACGAGATTGGCTACAAATCCCTCTACTCACTACCCTATAGCAAGGTCCCACATTTCTCACACATGGTCAGTTTCGAAAGAATAATTAAGTTTAAAGAATGTTTTAACTTCGTCAAGGACGCGAGAAACGACACATGTGCGGTTGTTGTTATTGTTTTTGTACTGATTTAGATATACAATGACAGAATGAATTAGTAATTACTTTGCTCTTAGAGAATTTACGTTATCAAGCGTGTTTGGTCAGGTTTTTAAACGTTTATAATCCTATTAACAACCATATCCTGCGTTCTGTAATGTCCAGGGGGCCTTCACAAGTTGCGGGGACTTCAGAGTAATTATTGTCTTTAAATACAAGTGACATTTCTCCTGGTGTCATTACGAGTTTCTTTCAGCTACCTTCTGTACTATACTGCAGCAATTGTTTTTAGGTATGGTCCATGTTTCAACGAGTTACGTTAATTGGTAGTGACATCCTGCGAAAGTTACTTTTGTTGTCCTTAAGTTTTGCACATCTCGATGGAAACAAAAAGGGAGTATTTATTTGTATCTGTGTGATATCTCTGTATCATTGATAGTAATTTTTTTCCTGACAAAGACAATGGTGGATATTATCACAGACGTATATTACTAGACCGGCAAAGATGCATCTTTTACTGAAGTCTGACATTTGGTGTGGTAAGATGGCGGCGTCAGCGAGTTTGTGTATGGTTCAATACGATTTTCTGAAACCAGATGACGTTGTAGCATTTACGAGGTGGTCTAATCAAATTCTGCAGTTGAGCAAATATTTGCGTACTAGCTGACGTTAACACATACGTTGTGGAATCGTGTTATGAGAAGAACATCAGGTTACACATACACACGTTTAAGGCAGACCGCGGTTCCATATGAACACTCAAATGAATAATGACACTTGTTATCAATGACAAATTGCACGTTCTACTTATATGAGCACTTTCATAACGAGTGTATTACTCGAAGAAACGCCAAAGTTGATCCAAACTGGTTAAAAGCTCAACATTTACCTACATGTGTTAATACTAGATTTATGAAACACCCTAAAATGTACATAAAGCATTTAATCAGCGCCGGTATTTCAGCTAAGACAAACTTTAATGTAATTGATGCGAATCTTCACGTTTTGGTGGCGCAAAGACTGTTCCATTAAGATTCGGGTGTGCAGCCGCACACCCGAAATTTAATGTAATTATTTATAATCACATACAACACAAAAGCAAAAATACGTAACACATTTCTAGTTATTCTTGCATTGTGACATGTTCCTTTCCTTGTATCTTCCGTCTACTGCACGAGAAATTACAACCAAACACGACCATTTTCTCAAAACTCTAAAGGTAACGTAGTTATATCAGTCCATCCCCGTTTCTTACTACTGTTTTATCAGTAAATAAACAGCTGATTACATGTAGTTTGCGTTCACCGCCATATTTCTATACTAAAGTGATGGCATCAGCAACATCAATGTACTGTGTACGGTATTTCCAGTCTAGTAATGTATGTCTGTGGCTATTATAAAGACAAAATCACCGATAACATCCAGCAGTTCTTCTTGTGTTCTACTTTTGTCCTATCTGTTGTAGCATTAATTAATTTTCATTTAACTATACAATATTCGTAGAACAGTATAGATTATGGTGTAATAAACATCACGTCTTCGAAACGTTGAGGACGTCACGAAGTTGTGGCAATTAAACGGATAGCTACTCACTTCATTAACGACTGCTGTACGTAGTATGTACATTAAAATGTGAGGAACTTTTTTACGAGAATTAGTGTTCGGCTACCGTATACTAAGTCAGCGCTACTTCGGCAGTACACAGAGCCTTTCCAGCTTCAGAGGCTAGCGGCCATCTACGCAGCCTTAAGACAGACTTCTCATTAAAGGACCTCCTTTGGGGAAGTGGCTCCTTTGAAGGCTCTTTGTGGCCTTAGTGTCTGGAATTCTCCTCTGGAACCTCATTAAGGCGACGTTCCGGAAAATCCGGAGCGCCAAACGCGCCACCAACCAAAGCAAAATCTGTGCCCAGTAATTACAGTTATGAAGGCGTTATTTTGGAAATCAGCGATACAGTGAGACGGTTATCGAAACAAACTTTCGGTTCTTCTCTGTTTCGTTGATAGGGTCGTAAGTCCATGAAATATTCCAATTGCAGATCCAACCTAACACGCTGATTAAAAAAAAGAGTAAAGTCTGTGAAGGTATCACAACTTAACACCGGCTACCGTAAAAGGGAAAAGTTGGAAAACGTAGAGAATGTATCAGAGTAACACATTTAGGATTTATTCATATTGAAAGAGGTCTGGATAATTTTTGTAAGGAACAAGTGTCGATTATCACGAAAGAAATTTAGTTTTAATATGCGATACAGGAAATTTGTCAATTGACATGACAACTACACTATGTGATCAAAAGTATCCGGACACTCCCAGAAATATACGTTTTTTATATTAGGTGCGTTGTGCTGCCACCTACTGCCAGGTACTACATATCAGTGACATAAGTAGTCATTAGACATCGTGAGAGAGCAGAATGGGGTGCTCCGCGAAACTCACGGACTTCGAACGTGGTCAGGTGATTGGTGTCACTTGTGTCATACGTCTGTACGCGAGATGTCCACACTCCTAAACATCCCTAGGTCCACTGTTTCCGATGTGATAGTGAAGTGGAAAAGTGAAGGGACACGTACAGCACAAAAGCGTACAGATCGACCTCGTCTGTTGACTGACAGACTTCGCCGACAGTTGAAGAGCGTCGTAATATGTAATAGGCAGACATCTATCCAGACCATCACACAGGAATTCCAAACTGCATCAGGATCCATTGCAAGAACTATGACAGTTAGGCGGGAGGTGAGAAAACTTCGAATTCATGGTCGAACGGGTGCTCATAAGCCACACATCACGCCAGTAAATGCCAAACGATGCCTCGCTTGGTGTAAGGAGTGTAAACATTGGACGATTTAACAGTGGAAAAACGTTCTGTGGAGTGACGAATCACGGTACACAATGTGGCGATCCGATGGTAGGGTGTGGGTACGGCGAATGCCCGGTGGACGTCATCTGCTAGCGTGTGTAGTGCCAAGAGTAAAATTTGGAGGCGGTGGTGTTATGGTGCGGTCGTGCTGCACCCCTTGTTGTTTTGCGTGGCACTATCACAGCGCAGGCCTACATTGAAGTTTTAAACACCTTATTACTTCCCGCTGTTGAAGAGGAATTCGGGGACGGCGATTGCGTATTTCAACACGATCGAGCACCTGTCCATGGTTCAAATGGCTCTGAGCACTATGGGACTCAACTGCTGTGGTTATCAGTCCCCTAGAACTGAGAACTACTTAAACCTAACTAACCTAAGGACAGCACACAACACCCAGCCATCACGAGGCAGAGAAAATCCCTGACCCCGCCGGGAATCGAACCCGGGAACCCGGGCGTGGGAAGCGAGAACGCTACCGCACGACCACGAGATGCGGGCACACCTGTCCATAATGCACGGCCTGTGGCCGAGTGGTTACATGACAATAACATCCCTCTAATGGACTGACCTGCACAGAGCCCTGACCTGAATCATACAGAACACCTTTCGGATGTTTAGGAACGCCGACTTCGAGCCAGGCCTCACCGACCGTCGTCGATACCTCTCCTCAGTGCAGCACTCCGTGAAGAACGAACTGCCTTTCCCCAAGAAACTTTCCAGCACCTGACTGAATGTATACCTGCGAGAGTGGAAGCTGTCATCAAGGCTAAGATTGGGCCAACATCATATTGAATTCCAGTATTACCGATGGAGGACGCCACGAACTTGTAAGTCATTTTCAGCCAGGTGTCCGGATACTTTTGATCACATAGTGTATCAGGACGTAAACGTTAGTCGGAAATAGTCATAGCACAAAAGGACACCTCTGTCACCTACGTAATTTAGAAATGGACACCTCTTTTTGATTTGGGTACCCATTTTGTTACTTACTTTGTCGTAAGTAGTTTTTTTGCGTTATTAGTATCACAGTCCAATCAGGAAATTATCTTCATCTACGAAAGGGTATCTATCTTTTGAAAGAAATTTGTAAAAAGTGCGATTTGAAACCAAATTAAGAGAAAACTAAAATGTGTTAATCTGTTTTTGAAACGTTTCTGGAAGACCAAGCAGTCAATAACAATCTGCGGAGAATTTTTGTTTTTCTGTTAAAAAAAGTTCTGTGTTTTGGATCTTCCCTTTTGAAACCCACCCTAATACACATTTTTCTATTTAATAGTGAAACCGGAGGAGCTTCGCAACTGCTAAATATGTGTGGAAATTGGACGTAAGTCCGAAACTCCTATCCTCCCTCTCTGTCAGTCTCCTCCTTCCCTCTCTCTATTTCCATCCCCCACCATCACCACCATCACCACCTCTCTGTCCATCTGCTCTTCCTTCCTCTCTCTGACATGGAGTCTTGTTTATTGGTATTGGGACGAAACCTTACTGGGAACTGAAGTCGCTTAAAATGGATAGGTTAATCTGTGGCGCTCATTGGTTTACGCGGCATGAGAAGGACCTGTCCAGTTGTTGAATCTGTGAGCGTAGTAGCTTCAGTAACAGTATTTAATATAGTTTTAGTCTGTGAATGGGTAGGAATACATAGTTTCGGACTATTCGAATTCCGTAACAGTATCCTAAATACAAGCCAATAACCCATAAATACTAACATTCCTGTTTTCTGTTAAAACCGACTGCAAGAAATAAGTCAAAGCAGCACATCGCCATATACACAATATTTGTTTAGAATTTTATATATCGAGAAAAAACGGGAGAAACAGTGTGTCTAATGGTTTAATTACCCTATTATCGTAGCTAAAACTGACTACGAGAAAGAAAAAGAAACTGCACATTTTCTTTTCGCGGTCTCCTTTAACAGGAAACCTGTACTTATGTATCTGTACATATATCAAAATGTTTATTAGAGTATCGTATAACAATTCGAAGTAAACCGAGCCATACCTTTTTCGAGATTTACTGCGAACAACATTTCAGCCAATCAAGGTAATTAGAGTACCGTGTAAAAATTATAGCATAAACCAGCCAAGAAGTTCACGAGATTTTTACGTATTACGCTGAAGCGCCAAAGAAACTGGTATAGGAATGCGTATTCAAATGTAGAGATATGTTAACAAGAAAAATACGGCTCTGCGGTCGCAACGCCTATATAAGACAACTAGAGTCTGGCGCTCTAGTGAGACCCGTTACAGCTGCTACAATAGCAGGTTATACAGATTTAAGTAAGTCTGGATGTGGTGTTATAGTCGGCGCACGAGCGATGGGGCACAGCATCTCCCAGGTAGCGATGAAGCAGAGATTTTCCCGAACGACCATAAGCGAGTGTACGGTGATTATCAGGAATCCGGTAAAACACCAAATCTCCGACGTCGCTGCGGCCGAAAGAAGATCCTGCAAGAACGGGACCAATGACCACTGAAGAGAATCATTCAACGTGACAGAACTGCAATCCTTCCGCAATTGGCTGCAGAATTCAATGTTGGGCCATCAACAAGTGTCAGCGTGTGAACCATTCAACAAAACATCATCGATATAGGCTTTCGGAGCCGAAGGCCCACACGTATACCATTGATTCCTGCACGACACAAAGGTTTACGGCTCGCCGGGGCTCGTCAACACCCGCAATGGACTGTTGATGACTGGAAACACGTTGCTTGGTCGGAATAGTCTCCATTCATATTCTATCGACCGGAAGGACGTGTAAGGTACGGAGACAACATCGTAAATCCATGGACCCTACATGTCAGCAGGGGTCTGTTCCAGGTGGTGGAATCTGTGTAATGGTGCGGGTTCAAACGGTTCAAATGGCTCTGAGCACTATGGGACTTAACTTCTGAGGTCATCAGTTCAAATGGCTCTGAGCACTATGGGACTCAACTGCTGTGGTCATAAGTCCCCTAGAATTTAGAATTACTTAAACCTAACTAACCTAAGGACAGCACACAACACCCAGCCATCACGAGGCAGAGAAAATCCCTGACCCCGCCGGGTATCGAACCCGGGAACCCGGGCGTGGGAAGCGAGAACGCTACCGCACGACCACGAGATGCGGGCAAGGTCATCAGTCCCCTAGAACTTAGAACTCTTTAAACCTAACTAACTAACCTAAGGACATCACACACATCCATGCCCGAGGCAGGATTCGAACCTGCGACCGTAGCGGTCGCGCGGTCCAGACTGTAGCGCCTAGAACCGCTCAGCCTCTCCGGCCGGCAATGGTGCGGGGAATGTGCTGTTCGAGTGATAGGGGTCCCTGATATGTCTAGATACGACTCTGATAGGTGACGTACGTAAGCGTCCTGTCTGATCACCTGCATCATGTCCATTGTACATTCCGTCGGACTTGGTGCAATTCCAGCAATACAATGCTACACCCCACAAGTCCATAATTGCTACAGAGTGGCTCCAGAAACACTCTTCTGAGTTTAAACACTTCCGTTGCCCACCAAACTCCCCAGACATGAACATTACTGAGCATATCTGGGATGTCGTGCAACGTGCTGTTCAGAAGAGATCTCAATCCCCTCGTTCGCTTACGGATGTATGGACAGCTGTTCGGGATTCATGGTGTCAGTTCTCTCCAGCACAACTTCAGACATAAACAGAGTGCATGCCACGTCGTGTTGCGGCACTTCTGGGTGCTCGTGGGGCCCTGCACGATATTAGGCAGGTGTACGAGTTTCTTTGGCTTTTCAGTGTATATATATTAATATACCAAACACATTGAAAATCATGTAGTCTATACCCGCCCGAATTTAGTTTAGAGATTCTGTAAAAATATGAAGTGAATCGCTCAAGAACTTTTCGAGATTTTTGTAAACAACATTAAAGAGCGTCTTGTCTTTGTACAGCAGTATAGAGGTATTTTTTTTCTTATTTTGTATTCTGCCAAGGATTATACTTTCCTTAGTGATAGTTACTACTGAATGGTTCACAACCCTTAAAGTTTTTCTACAGCTGCATTTTCCAATATACATGTTTCTTCCGAGAACAGTCAGAAATAAGTAGTCAGGAAATAAAAACATATAACATAAACAGAACGAAATTTTATGAACCAACGTCTGCCTCAACTTTAGCATGTAGTCTGTTCCAACTCTAGCATGTTGTTTGTTCTTATTGTTATGGTCTTCAGTCCAAAGACTGGTTTGCTGCAGCTTCCCATGGTGCACCATCCCGCACAAGTATCTTCATCTCCGAGTAACTACTGAAACCTACAGCCCTCTGAATCTGCTTACTGTATTCATCTATTGGTGTGCCTGTATGATTGCTACCCCACACTCTTCCCTCCAGTACTATATTGGTGATTGCTTGATGCCTGAGAATGTGTCCTACCAACCGATCTCTTCTTTTCGTCAGGTTGTACCACGAACTTTTCTTTTCCCTAATTCTCCTCGTTAGTTACGTTATCTACCCGTCTAATCTTCAGCATTCTTCTGTAGCACAACATTTCAAAAGTGTCTATTCTGTTCTTGTTGAAACTGTTCAAATACTATCAGAAAGGATTCCCTGACACTTATATCGATACTCGATGTTAACAAACTTATCTTCTTCAGAAATACTTTTCTTGCCCTTGCCAGTCCACATTTTATATCCTCCGTACTTCGACTGTCATCGATTATTTTCCTTACCAAATAAAAAAAACTCATTTACTACTTTAAGCGTCTTTTCAAATCTATTTCCCTCAGAATCATCTGATTTAATTCGATTACATTCCATTATCCTCGTTTTGCTTTTGTTGGTTTTCGTCTCATATTTTCCTTTCAAGACACTGTCCATTCCGTTCAACTGCTCTTCCAGGTTCTTTGCTGTCTCAGACACAATTACAATGTCGTCGGCAAACCTCAAAGTTTTTAGAATGAAATTTTCACTCTGTGGTGGAGTGAGCGCTAATGTGAGATTTCCTGGTAGATTAAAGCTGTGTGCCGGTCAGGCACACAGTTCTAATCTGCCGTGGAGTCTCAAAGTTTTTATCTCTTCTCCATGGGTTTTAATTCCTACCCAAATTTTTCTTTTGTTTCACTTACTGCTTGCTCAATATACAGATTGAATATCAGGGATAGGCTGCAACCCTGTCTCACTCCCTTCTTAATCACTGCTTCCCTTTCATGCCCTCAGCTCTTATAACTATTTGATTTCTGTACAAATTATAAATAGCCTCTCGCTCCCTGTATTTTACCCCTGCCAGCTTCAGAATTTGAAAGAGAATATTCGAGTCAATGTTGTCGAAAGCTTTCTCTAACAAGGGGAGGCCGCCAATTGTGAAATTCAGATTCGATTCATACCGCGCATAATAAAAGCTCATGCGCCATGCAACTTTTTTTATTATTTGTTTCTTTATAATTCAATTGTATATGCACACACACACACACACACACACATATATATATATATATATATATATATATATGTGTGTGTGTGTGTGTGTTAACTATAAGACGGCAGAATTGTGAGGGGAGTGCAGGGAGAGGAGGAAGCAACCATTGGCTGGCTAGGGGGAGGAGCCGTTGGGGGTGGGGGGCAGGGGGACAAGGCACGCCTACCAGTTGCAGTGCTGGCACTACAAATTGCGCGTCATGCTTACACGAAAGCAGACGAAAGGCTTGGAAGTAAAACTCGCTTTAAATGTTGTTCGTAAATGAAACCGAAATCGTCATGTACACTCCTGGAAATTGAAATAAGAACACCGTGAATTCATTGTCCCACGAAGGGGAAACTTTATTGACACATTCCTGGGGTCAGATACATCACATGATCACACTAACAGAACCACAGGCACATAGACACAGGCAACAGAGCATGCACAATGTCGGCACTAGTACAGTGTATATCCACCTTTCGCAGCAATGCAGGCTGCTATTCTCCCATGGAGACGATCGTAGAGATGCTGGATGTAGTCCTGTGGAACGGCTTGCCATGCCATTTCCACCTGGCGCCTCAGTTGGACCAGCGTTCGTGCTGGACGTGCAGACCGCGTGAGACGACGCTTCATCCAGTCCCAAACATGCTCAATGGGGGACAGATCCGGAGATCTTGCTGGCCAGGGTAGTTGACTTACGCCTTCTAGAGCACGTTGGGTGGCACGGGATACATGCGGACGTGCGTTGTCCTGTTGGAACAGCAAGTTCCCTTGCCGGTCTAGGAATGGTAGAACGATGGGTTCGATGACGGTTTGGATGTACCGTGCACTATTCAGTGTCCCCTCGACGATCACCAGTGGTGTACGGCCAGTGTAGGAGATCGCTCCCCACACCATGATGCCGGGTGTTGGCCCTGTGTGCCTCGGTCGTATGCAGTCCTGATTGTGGCGCTCACCTGCACGGCGCCAAACACGCATACGACCATCATTGGCACCAAGGCAGAAGCGACTCTCATCGCTGAAGACGACACGTCTCCATTCGTCCCTCCATTCACGCCTGTCGCGACACCACTGGAGGCGGGCTGCACGATGTTGGGGCGTGAGCGGAAGACGGCCTAACGGTGTGCGGGACCGTAGCCCAGCTTCATGGAGACGGTTGCGAATGGTCCTCGCCGATACCCCAGGAGCAACAGTGTCCCTAATTTGCTGGGAAGTGGCGGTGCGGTCCCCTACGGCACTGCGTAGGATCCTACGGTCTTGGCGTGCATCCGTGCGTCGCTGCGGTCCGGTCCCAGGTCGACGGGCACGTGCACCTTCCGCCGACCACTGGCGACAACATCGATGTACTGTGGAGACCTCACGCCCCACGTGTTGAGCAATTCGGCGGTACGTCCACCCGGCCTCCCGCATGCCCACTATACGCCCTCGCTCAAAGTCCGTTAACTGCACATACGGTTCACGTCCACGCTGTCGCGGCATGCTACCAGTGTTAAAGACTGCGATGGAGCTCCGTATGCCACGGCAAACTGGCTGACACTGACGGCGGCGGTGCACAAATGCTGCGCAGCTAGCGCCATTCGACGGCCAACACCGCGGTTCCTGGTGTGTCCGCTGTGCCGTGCGTGTGATCATTGCTTGTACAGCCCCCTCGCAGTGTCCGGAGCAAGTATGGTGGGTCTGACACACCGGTGTCAATGTGTTCTTTTTTCCATTTCCAGGAGTGTACATTAATTATATATATATATATATATATATATATATATATATATATATATATATATATATATATATATATATATATGGTTGTCTACTATGCGCTCACAAACCATTCATCCGATAATTTTGCGAGCATCGCTACGTAATACTGGTTTCCTTTTTACCGTAGGCCTACCGGTAGGGGTTGTTGGCGACTCCCGAGATGGGCCAGCAACTATCTCTTCACTCATTTTGATAATGTTTAGCACAACTGCACAATAAAAACTCGCAGAACAGTACAGCGCAAAACAATACCGAAGCAGACGGACATGGCTATCTTGTACAACAGTCAGCTACCTAATGTTGGCAGCAGTCGAAACTGCGTGCCTACCGAAGCCTCCCTACGTTTACCGACTTCTACCGATTCAGGACTAGGGAGAGGTCTGCCATCTAAAACTTTACACACTGTATATATATATATAATTCTCGGTAATCAGTTGCAACAATTATGCATATAATAAGTTGTTGAAAGTCGTTTGCCGTGGAAAAATAAAACTTGAAATAAAACACAATATCAAAAATAATATTCAAGTGGATACAATTTAATGATAAGTTCGGTATACACTCGCACATAATTAACAGTTAGTGACCAGAAGTAGCTGGAGTATCGCACGAACCAGAGTGATAGTTATTATAGAAACATGGAAAGCAGAAAACAGCACGACATCGAGCACATCTGATAAACGATGCGTTTTTACAAGAACAATTGTTTTTTAAATTATCTGTTGGGAAACACACCTGATTGACATTCTGAAAAATTGTTCTACCGTTCGTCAGGTTTGATGTATACCACGCGTATCGTATCATATCGGCAAAAATCGGAGAAGACAATTGGTGGTGGACGATAGATTGGATTTATTTCAAGTATATATATATATATATATATATATATATATATATATATATATATATATATATATGTGTGTGTGTGTACATTTGAATTACAAAAAAACAAATAATAAAATAAGTTGCATTAGGCGAGATTCGATCCGGCGACCTTTGGATAACGAACCCGAGCGCTTACCGCTGCGCCACGACGCTGTAGAAAATTAATAAGCGTAGAGAGTATTTCACCGCAACAGTTTCTTTTAACTGTCGATTTTCTCGACAACGGCTGAGAAGTGCATCTTGGTGCTTTGCCACATTACACCTCTGACCATGAGCTTTTATGATGCACAATATGAATCGAATCTGAATTACACAATTGGCGGCCTCCCTTTGTAAGTCTACAAATGCTAGAAACATAGGTTTGCCTTTCCTTAACCTGTCTTCTAAAATAAGCCGTAGGGTCAGTATTGCCTGGCGTGTTCCTACCTTTTTGCAGAATCCAAACTGATATTCCCCAAAGTCGGCTTCTACTAGTTTTTCCATTCGTCTGTAAGAAATTCGTGATAGTCTTTTGCAACAGTGACTTATTAAACTGATAGTTCGGTAGTTTTCACATCTGTCAACACCTGCTTTCTTTGGGGTTGGACTTCGTCTTGAAGTCTGAAGGTGTTTCGCCTGTCTCATACATCTCGCTCACCAGATGGAAGGTTTTGTCATGGTTGGTTCCCCCAAGGCTTTCTGTAGTTCTAACGAAACGTTTTCCACTCCTGTGGCCTTGTTTCGACTTAGATCTTTCAGTGCTCTGTCGAATTCCTTACTCAATATCATATCACCAATTTCATCTTCATGTACGGCTTCTTCCAGTTCCATTATATTGCCCTCAAGTACATTGCCCTTGTATAGATCCTCTATATACTCATTCTATCCTTCTGCTTTCCCTTATTTGCATAGGACTGGTTTTCCATCTGAGCTCTTGGTATTCATACGCTGGTTTTCTTTCCCCCAAAGCACTCATTTATTTACTGGTAGGCAGTATCTATCTTGCTCCTCGTGATATATGCCTCTACATCCTCACATTTGTCCTCTACCAATCCCTGTTTAGCCATTTTGCACTTCCTGTCGATCTTATTTTTGAGACGGTTGTATTCCTTTTTGCCTGCTCCATTTACTTCATTTCTACAGTGTTATTACAAATGATTGAAGCGATTTCACAGCTCTACAGTAACTTTATTATTTGAGATATTTTCACAATGCTTTGCACACACATACAAAAACTGAAAAAGTCTTTTTAGGCATTCACAAATGTTCGATATGTGCCCCTTTAGTGATTCGGCAGACATCAAGCAGATAATCAAGTTCCTCCCACACTCGGCGCAGCATGTCCCCATCAATGAGTTCGAAAGCATCGTTGATGCGAGCTCGCAGTTCTGGCACGTTTCTTGGTAGAGGAGGTTTAAACACTGAATCTTTCACATAACCCCACAGAAAGAAATCGCATGGGGTTAAGTCGGGAGAGCGTGGAGGCCATGACATGAATTGCTGATCATGATCTCCACCACGACCGATCCATCGGTTTTCCAATCTCCTGTTTAAGAAATGCCGAACATCATGATGGAAGTGCGGTGGAGCACCATCCTGTTGAAAGATGAAGTCGGCGCTGTCGGTCTCCAGTTGTGGCATGAGCCAATTTTCCAGCATGTCCAGATACACGTGTCCTGTAAAGTTTTTTTCGCAGAAGAAAAAGGGGCTGTAAACTTTAAACCGTGAGATTGCACAAAACACGTTAACTTTTGGTGAAATGCGAATTTGCTGCACGAATGCGTGAGGATTCTCTACCGCCCAGATTCGCACATTGTGTCTGTTCACTTCACCATTAAGAAAAAATGTTGCTTCATCACTGAAAACAAGTTTTGCACTGAACGCATCCTCTTCCATGATCTGTTGCAACCGCGCCGAAAATTCAAAGCGTTTGACTTTGTCATCGTGTGTCAGGGCTTGTAGCAATTGTAAACGGTAAGGCTTCTGCTTTAGCCTTTTCCGTAAGATTTTCCAAACCGTCGGCTGTGGTACGTTTAGCTCCCTACTTGCTTTATACGTCGACTTCCGCAGGCTACGCGTGAAACTTGTCCGCACGCGTTCAACCGTTTCTTCGCTCACTGCAGGCCGACCCGTTGATTTCCCCTTACAGAGGCATCCAGAAGCTTTAAACTGCGCATACCATCGCCGAATGGAGTTAGCAGTTGGTGGATCTTTGTTGAACCTTGTCCTGAAGTGTCGTTGCACTGTTATGACTGACTGATGTGAGTGCATTTCAAGCACGACATACGCTTTCTCGGCTCCTGTCGCCATTTTGTCTCACTGCGCTCTCGAGCACTCTGGCGGCAGAAACCTGAAGTGCGGCTTCAGCCGAACAAAACTTTATGAGTTTTTCTACGTATCTGTAGTGTGTCGTGACCATATGTCAATGAATGGAGCTACAGTGAATTTATGAAATCGCTTCAATCATTTGTAATAGCCCTGTACATTTTCTGCTTTCATCAACCCAAGGATTTCTACTAGCCCTCGTCTTTTTACCTACCTGATCCTCTGCTGCCTTCACTATTTGATCTCTCAAAGCTATCCATTGTTCTTCTACTGTATTTCTTTCCCCTGTTCATGCCAATCGTTCCCTAATGCTCTCTCTGAAACTCTCTACAACCTCTGGTTCTTTCAGTTTATCCAGGTCTCAACTCCTTCAATTCTATCTTTTTGTAATTTCTTCAGTTTTAATCTACAGTTTATAACCAATAATTTCTGGTCAGAGTCCACATCTGCCCCTGGAAATGTCTTACACTTTTAAAACCTGGTTCCTACATCTCTGTTTTACCATTATATAATCTACCTGAAATGTTCCAGTGTCTTCAGGGCTCTTCCACGTATACAACCATCTTTCTTGATTCTTGAACCAAGTGTTAGCTATGATTATGTTGTGCTCTGTGCAAAATTCTACCAGACGGCTTCCTCTTTCATTCCTTATTCACCTACTACTTTTCCTTCTCTTCCTTCTCCTACTATCTAATTCCAGTCCCCCATGACTATTAAACTTTCGTCTCCCTTCACTATCTGAATAGTTTCTTTTATCTCATCACACATTTCTTCAATCTCTTCGTCATCTGCGGAGCTAGTTGACATATAAACTTGTACTACCTTTGTAGGCGTGGGCTTCGTGTCTATCTTGGCTACAATAACGCGTTCATTATGCTGTTCGTAGTAGCATACCCACGTTCCTGTTTTTTATTCATTATTAAATCTACTCCGGGGTTACCCATATTTGATTTTGTATTTATAATCTTGCATTCACCTGAGCAGAAGTTTTGTTCCTCCTGCCACCGAACGTCACTAATTCCGACTATATCTAACTTTAAACTATCTATCTCCCTTTTTAAATTTTCTAACCTACTTGGCCGATTAAGAGATCTGACATCCCACCCTCTGATCCGTAGAACGCCAGTTTTGTTTCTCCTGATAACGACGTCCTCTAGAGTAGCCCCGAACGGGGGGCTTTTAACGTCAAGAATATTTCACCCAAGAGGACGCCATCATTATTTAACCATACAGTAAAGCTGCATCCCCTCTGGAAAAATTATGGCTGTAGTTTCCCACTGCTTTCAGCCGTTCGCAGTACCTTCACAGCAAGGTTCAAAAATGGCTCTGAGCACTATGGGACTTAACATCTGAGGTCATCAGTCTCCTAGAACTTAGAACTACTTAAACCTAACTAACGTAAGGACATGACACACATCCATGCCCAAGGTAGGATTCGAGCCTGCGACCGTAGCAATCGCGCGGTTCCGGACTGAAGCGCCTAGAAGCGCATGGCCAACGCGGCCGGCTCACAGCAAGGCCATTTGGGTTAACGCATCAAGGTGAAATCATTCAATCATCCAGACTGTTGACCCTACAACTACTGAAAAGGCTGCTGCCTCTCTTCAGGAACCATACGTTTGTCAGGCCTTTCAACAGATACCTCTCCATTGTGGTTGCACCTACAGTACGGCTATCTGCATTGCTCAGGCACGAAGGCCTCCCCTCCCCACCAACGGCGAAGTCCATGGTTAATGGGGGGGATCCAGCAAGGTAGGCAATACATTAATGAGAATCCAGATAATGTGCCCTACTTAGGCTTGGCCCTATTAATCTGTCGCCAAGCACACCTGCACATACGTTAATTGAGAATCGGTGCTGATGCCTTTTTTCCTGCATTGTTTTGGGATTTACATCTGTCCATACAAGGTGGTTATGGAAATTCGCACACCCTGCCTCATCGCTAAATGAAATTAGGATGTGTACAGTGGATCCGGGGCACACTTCAACAACAGCCACTGACAGAATCGCCGTCTGCTGAGAAGATCCTGTGGCCTTAGGGACTGAACGCGCTGTAGGTGACATGGGTACAGCAATTGTTCATGAAGTATCGCCCAGATAAGAGAGTGAGACACGCATTCTGCTGCTGCTAATCGTCGCACGCTGGTCCCATGTGTTTCTTCCGCCGAACGTAGCACACGCTCTTCCATGTCAGGCGTGGGGGCAGTGCGGGCCTTCCATTATACGTCTTCCGAAGTACAAGGGTACCTGTGTCCCTCAGACGGTGGATGAGTCTGCCAAACAGCTTATCTGAGGGCACTCTGTGCTGTTGATATTTTTCAGAGTAGAGGGAACGGGCTCGTAGGCTATGTTCATTTGCTAAATCATAGCAGAATATCGTGTCCGCCATTTCACTTGTCGGGTAGTATGCTTCCATTGCTGACAAGTGGTGGAAGAGAGAAAATGTAAATGTATTACACCATTTGCACGAATAAACAGCGCAATAACAGCAAACATATAATTTAATCCGCGTTTGGAAGAAGGTAAAACACTATGATACGTACGCAGGGTTGACTGTAGTGTGCAATAAGGCACACAAACACAACGTAGATTAACGTAGCCTACAACACTACTCGAACCACACGACTGACTGTAGACCACCTAATGGTAGGTAGAGTACTGTGAATAAGACATCATAATAAACTGCCGACACATTTAACGGAGCGCCAATGCAACGACTGTACTACCAAGCGCCGCGTATCGCTTCCTATAAACACGTGTTTATCTCGGAAAGTACGCGTTTCCGGACCCATGTTTATTGGACTTATTTTTCTTGTTTCAGTGAGTACTACCGGCTCTCAAAGTATTCGACGCTTTTTTAACACGCTGTATATAATAGTATGGATGTGCATTGAAAATGGGCGGCAGGCCGGAGTGGCCGAGCGGTTCTAGGCGCTACAGTCAGGAACCGCGCGACCGCTACGGTCGCAGGTTCGAATCTTGCCTCGGGCATGGATGTGTGTGATTTCCTTAGGTTAGTTAGGTTTAAGTAGTTCTAAGTCTAGGGGCCGATGACCTCAGCAGTTTGGTTCCTTAGGAATTCATACACATTTGAACATTTTCTGTGAAAAGTCCTGTTTTCCTACTTTGTTTTCGTCCTCACAGTCGGTTCTAGTGCGACAAAGGGCGTTTAAAACCTTACACACATTCTAGAATGAAATTTTCACTCTACAGCGGAGTGTGTGCTGATATGAAACTGGGCGTGAGTTGTGTTTGGGTAGCTCAGTTGGTAGAGCACTTGACCGCGGAAGGCAGAGGTCCCGAATTCGAGTCTCAGTCCGGCACACAATTTTAATCTGCCAGGAAGTTTCATATCAGCACACACTCCACTGTAGAGTGAAAATTTCATTCTAGAAACATACCCCAGGCTGTGGCTAAGCCATGTCTCCGCAATATCCTTTCTTTCATTATAATTTCGAGTGTTAGGTTCGCAAGAGAGCTTATGTAAAGTTTGGAAGGTAGGAGACGAGGTACTGGCAGAAGTACAGCTGTGAGGACGGGGCGTCAGTCGTGCTTGGGTAGCTCAGTTGTTAGAGCACTTGCCCGCGAAAAGCAAAGGTCCCGAGTTCGAGTCTGGGTCCGGCACACAGTTTTAATCTGCCAGAAAGTTTCTTATACACATTGTTCGCATTGCCAATTGTACGCAGCTCTTTCACGAAGCCGTGTTTCAGATAACCAATTCACATTATTACCACGTAGTATCGGAGAAACGAAAAATACTGTACATTATGAAGTTTTGTAATTGTAGTGCATACAAAAAAAATTAAATAACTTAAAAGCAACACTAACTAAAACAAAATAAAAGAGTCTTTTTGCAACAAAACAAAGAAGTATTTTGATTCATGTTCTGTACGATTCATTGTAATTTCGAGTGCCTAATGTTCAAAGTGGGCGGTAACGTAACGAGGAAGCGAAATTTGCGTCCTTACAAAATTCTTATATTAAGGAGAATGATGGAATTTCAGAATTATGTGATGCTCTATCACGGAATATTGCAAGAGCAAAGAGCTGCTGCTGGAGTCTCCATTTGAGTGCGAAAAGCCTGAAAGAACAGCATACATTCGTGCACATTTGTAAATAAGCCAGTGCTAGTGCTACACCTTAAATTCTACAGCGAATCAGTCTCCGTATTGTCTTTGGATGGGCCAGAAGGTGGAAGAACTCAAAATTCTATTGAATTTCATGACCTGTTACGGAACACTATAGGGAAAATAAATAAAAAATGATTATACACCCATGGGAGACTTAAACGCCTGAGTGGGTAAGAGTCCCATTAAAGATGTAGTAGGTACAAAGGGTGAAGATACACTGAGTAATAATGATAAAAGCTAATAGAGTTAGTCAAACGCAGTGAATTACGAATAACAAACATCGAGACATCGATAAATTTACATGGGCAGCACGATTACAGCTTTAATAGTAGACTGTGTTCTTGCGAATAAAAAGGCATGGGTAAGAATAAAAGACGCATTTGTCTACAGAAACTTAGATATATCATCAGATCTCTTTTTAGTAAAAAGTGACATAACTTTTTAAAAAGATGGAAGAAACTAAGCACAAACACGCAGTCGGATGAAAGAATGGATGACGTGCACTTACTTCAAGAGTATAATACCAAACTATTATACCAAATGAGACTAAAAGCACAACGTCAAGTGAAACCAGTTAGCAACAACATAAATCGCAAAGCAAGAACGTAAATGGTGAATGGAATACTATTAAAGAAATTAAAATGCACGCAGCCGGTGAAGCATTACGGATGGGGGAAAAGAAACATACTAAAATGCGATTAAAGATTTGGAATGACCCTATTAGCAAGTTAATAAAAGACAGAAAGGAGCCACATTTAAAACCTCGTCATTCGCTAATAATGTGAATTACAGAGGGGATTGTAAAAGTAGATCTGCTTTAGTAAAGAAAGAAATACGAAAAATCGAATTTGCAAAAAAAAGTTGGTCTGGTAAGTGAGTGGAATCGAACATGATGTTCATAGAAGACAAAATAAAGGATACAAAATTATAAAGCACTTGTATAACCAAGAATGAGATACCTTAGAGTAAAATGTAGCATCCGAAAAGGAATGGTTAAAGTACTTGAAATGTCTGTAGACTGATAATGAAGAAGAACCCGAAATAAACACCAGTACCAGCGGTTCTGTAGATTTGATAAGAACTTAAAAGTTACAAAAAGTAATCAAAGAAACAAAACCCAAAAAGTCGCCTGGCACTCGTAATATAAACATGGAGCTTTTTGAAAAAAAGTCAGCAATATTTGTTGGCACACACGTTGCGTAACCTGTGTTCTTATAAAAGCAACAATAAGAGTTTGTAATTTCGCATTATTGTGTATGATAAACTTTAATTTGTTAGGTTGTATTCTTTAACTATGGCAATAATCCATCACTATTCGCTTACCTATGGAGTTTGCTCTTCTGTCCTATCAGTAATGTAACAGTAAACACTCATACTGCAACCACGTGAGACCACATGCATCTGTTCAACTAAAGCACAGGTTCTAAAATTTTATTAACGTTTGCTGTCTGAGCGAACATGCTCCTGACGAATCGAATGAGGCTTTGGTGTACTTTATTTACGAGAAAGACGATAAATCAAAATGTACAAATTAACAAGGAATGAGTCAACTAAAACCCTGCTACGAACTGTATGCTAAAATTATAATTAAGAGATTAATATCAATCGATGAATCAAGTATGTTAGGGGTACAACATGGTTTTAGAAAAGGTCGATCATGTTCTGATTTTATTTTCGCTTTGGCACAAGTAACCGAGAAAAAAAGGCAATTTAGATTTCTAACTTACCAACTTACTGTGTTTTTATCGATAATTAAAAGACATTTGACAACTTAAAGCGAAAAATGTTATGGGAATAACTTAAGGAGCTGGATGTTCCAGTACACCTGATTATGGCAATTCAGTCACTGTACACAAATAATAAAATAAGGATCCGCACTGTGCGAAATGGGACAGAATCTGCTGACATCAATCAAGGAGTCAGTCATGGTTGCCCACTGTTCCAGACCCTTTTTAATGTTTATATTGACAGTATTCCTAAATGTTTGATATTATTAAATGACACCTTAAGAAATAATAATTTTAATTTTATGATCATACTGCTTGCTGATGATCAGATTATAATAGTAGAATCTGAAGAAAAGGTTCTAATTTTAGTACACAAATTGAGTCGAATTGCCGCTAAATACGGAATCAGAACGTTGGAAGATAAAACAAAAGTGATAGCGTTCCACGGATTGAAACTCATAAGAGGCAAAATTGTTATAGACGGATAAATAACCGAAGAAGTAAGAGAGTTCAAATACTGAGCGTGCAATTTTAAATTTCCCAAGTCAGATGATGTAGAGCTAAAATTGCCAGATTCTGACATTTCTGTGGAACTATTCAGCGTACCTTAACACGGAAAAAACACTAATTAAAGTCTACAAGGTAACGGCGTTACTTTTGCTGCTGTATGGTGGTGGCGAATGGTGGACCATAACATGTGATCAATTACGACGAATCGAATCATGAGAGACGAAGTTCCTTGTCCTTGTGGTGCGGTATTCATTGTTGGATCAGGAAAGAAATACCGATATTAAACAAGAACTGAACGTTCAATCTATTACAAATATAATTGAAAAATACCGACTTATGGGAAGGCCACACCAACGTTGGCTACAGCGGTGCCATTCCACTCGTTTCAACTGCAGACCCTATATAATATGACACGTGTCCTTTTAAGAAATAGTCAATGTAATAAAATTGTGATATTTTAATTGTCAATACATACCAGTATATAAAAGATCGAAATTCCTTTACAGGTACAAACATCGGAAGAACGCAGAAATCACTAAATATAAAAATAGTGAGACCATTCCACCCAGTCAAGAGTCTAGTCCGCCCATTGTATTTCAGTGTCAAAATCAAAATCATTTTCCACAAGTAAATCTTTTTCGTCCCTTTCCACCCACATCCTGAGGGGCTGTCTGTAACATTTGTTGCTGCTTGCTTCACATCTTCCTCAGACCATGAAGCACTTGCCCTTTCCTTTTGTATGTACGGATTATCTGAAAAGAAAATAAGAAAACGTGTTCTCTAGAATTTCGCAATAAAACTAATAATTTGAGGGAACAAGCAGCCGCACGTGTACGGGCGAAATAGCCCAATGTGCAGACATTTCGAAATTCGCGGCAAATCAGGGCTTTGTGAAAAAAGCCAGCAATATCTGTTGGTACACACACTGCATAGCCAGTGTTCTTATACAAGCAACAATAAGAGTTTAAAATTGAACATTATCGTGCATGGTACACCTTAATTTGTTAGGATGTATTCGTTAACCGTGGCAACAATTCATTACAATTCGCTTACCTCTTCTGTCCTGTCAGTAACGTAACAGCAAACACTCTCACTGCAACAACATGCGACGACATAGAGAAACTGGCACACAATGAAGGCAAACCGTCCTCTTTCTGTGAGGAGTTAATTCACTGTTGCAACATTTCGTATTTCAGGCGGATTAGCCTCGCGAGCGGAATAGCCCCGCTGTACCCTATGTCTAATCGTGGAATAAGTAAAGCGCCAGTACAATATAATGCAGCCTATAAGAGAAACGTTGGACGCCCCTTAAAGAACTGACACGGAGAATTCTGAGGCGGAACAGGCCAAAAGGCCTAATCCTTGAAGACGATGAAGATGATCCTCGTCTAGGGCGTATATCTGATTCCTCACTGAAGAGCCAAAGACACTGGTACACCTGCCTAATATCGTGTAGGGCTCCCGGGAGCACGCAGAAGTGCTGCAACACGACGTGGCATGGACTCGACTGATATCTGAAGTAGTGCTGGAGGGAACTGACACTACGAATCCTACAGGTCTATCCATAAATACGTAAGAGTACGAGTCGGTGGAGATCTCTTCTGAACAGCACCTTGCAAGGCATCCCAGATATGCTCAATATTGTTCATGTCTGGGGAGTGTGATGACCAGCGAAAGTATTTAAAATCGGAAGAGTGTTCCTGGAGCCATTCCGCAGCAATTCTGGACGTGCGGAGTTTCGAATTGTCGTGCTGGATTTGCCCAAGTCCGTCGGAATGCAGAATGGACATGCAGGTAATGAGACAGGATGGTTACGTGCGTGTCACTTGTCAGAGTTTTATCTAAATGTATCAGGCGTCCCATATCACTCCAAAGGCACACGCCCAACATTACAACGCTTCCACCAGCTTGAACAGTCCCCTGCTGACATGCTGGGTCCATGGGGTTTACGAGGGTGTCTCCATACTCGTACACATCCATCCACTCGATACAATCTGCCGGCCGGATTGGCCGTGCGGTTCTAGGCGCTACAATCTGGAACCGAGCGACCGCTACGATCGCAGGTTCGAATCCTGCCTCGGGCATGGATGTGTGTGCTGTCCTTAGGTCAGTTAGGTTTAATTAGTTATAAGTTCGAGGCGACTGATGACAAGGAAGTTAAGTCGCATAGTGCTCAGACCCATTTCAACCATTTGATACAATGTGAAACGTGACTCGTCCTGTGGGGCGGCGGATAGGAAAATATGCTGTTGTATTCTTGTTTGAATGTTGAAACACTTCCCGGCCGATTAACCATATGTGCGGCGGCGGGTGGAATTATTGTTGTTAAAAATGTTCCTATTATTTATGCTGTTGTTTATGCTGTCTTTCGCCGTTCTCAACACTGGCTCTCTAACTACAATATTGGCTACCAGAAAGTGATTAGCAAAACGTGAAGCCTGTAATTAGAATTCCTAGTGCCCACTTCATCTGAGAATACACTTATAGTTACAGCTTATAGCTCTGAGGAATTAGAAGATTGTCCGGGATTTATAATCAAAAACGATTTTCTAAAAAAAACGTTCTGTATTCTGAAAGTCACAGATGAAAACAGAAGAATCCACACAATCTAACTAACAGAGCAGTTCAGAGTCTAATGCGCTGATGCCACTATAACTGTCCAAATTGAATATTTAAAAGAATGCTCGCCATAATTTGATGATTAGGTTCATCAAACGCCACGCTAAATAATGGTAGAATGTTTGTCCCGCGGCGGCACGTGAAAATACGACAATACGCAAACTGAAGATCGATAATTAAAGTCAACCCAGAATTAACACTTCACTCGAAAATGATTTCATGGTTATGCGTATTCCGAGTAACTTAATACGGCATCCGAGGCTGTTTGTAGCAGTGATACCGACGCGACGCGACTCCCGACACAGATGACGTGCTATTCAGCGTCTGGAGAGAACTGGGGCCTTGCTTCCTCGCGCAGCGTTCTTATATATAAAGCCGCGGTGCGGACAGCTAAGGGAACGCCTGATCAAATCGGCTCTCCCGACTAGCCGCTGGGCTAGTAATGCACCATTTTAAGTTACCTAATAAATCATAGCTTCTCTTGCTGATGGCCGATGAAGCTCTTAATTTAAATGTGCATTCAGCACGCAGGTAAGTTAAATATTTTGGGCGAGAGAATTAATTTAATTACACTGCACGCAGTAGACGAGCTCTGAACTGGCCCTTTGGAGATACGCTATCGCTATAGTTTTATAGGTATTCAAATGAAACTTTTCACATCTTCATAGTTATAGCGGATCTCCAACCTACGTAAATATAAACATCCTAGCCTTATTTATTAGCCTACTTAATCTATCTTGCTTCCTTAAGTTTTAAGACAAAACCCAGAAAATAATGAATTTCCACTAAAATTTTAATTTGTGAGACCCAAAGTACTGTTTTTATTAAATAATTATGAAAAATGAATCTAAATATGAATTTTTAATTCTCTAGCTCTTTTCTGTTGCGCCAATGATTTTTACAGAAAAACGTCCAAATTTCGAAAATGGCTAAAGTTATCGAACTGATATTCAACACATATTAATTTCGTATTACTCCTGACATGCTAGAAATGTTTTAGGTTATTTACTTGATTTTTAAAGTATTGCGCAACATTTATGACGTCAGAGCTAGTTGCAGCGGACTGGCTGGCACACAATGGAAGGACTGATGTGAATTTACTACAGCGTGAGTAGGCTGCTTCCTTACAGTCCGACCAGGCAACATGTTTCCAGTCATCAACAGGTGTTGGTGGTGACAGACCAAGGCGAGGCGTAAAGCTTTGTGTCGCGCATGGATACACGAGTGAGTCTTCAGCTTCGGAAGCCCATGTCGGTGATGATTCATTGAATGGTTCGCATGCTGACACTTTTTGATGGCCCAGAATTGAAATCTGCAGCAATTTTTGAAAGGGTTGCACTTCTGTCACTTTCAACGATTCTCTTCAGTCGTCGTCGTTCCCATTCTTGCAGGATCTTTTTCCGCCAGCAGCGATGTCGGAGATTTGATGTTTTACCGGATTCATGATATTCGCGGTACACTAATGAAATAGTCGTACGGGAAAATCCCCACTTTATCGCTACCTCGGAGATGTTTTGTCCCGCCGCTCGTGCGCCGACTATGACCAACACCGACTCAAAGGAAGGCATCGGCGCTTGTTGGTGACGTAACGTCAGCTAGGCAGGGCGAACGCCAGGTCTGTTGCAGGCAGAAACACCTGGGCGTGCTTATCACTATAAATCTCTTATTTTTGGACAAAATGTTAGGTATTGTTTTGGATTCTGCAGTTTTATTTAGATGAAAGATTTTCTTACTATCGTAAAGCTACAAATGAAGATCATAGTTCTGTATTACTGAATCCTGTAAAAACAAACGTAGATCAATATGAGAAGATGCTTTGCCCCATTGCAAGCTTCGGAAATTTTACATTCAAGTAATTATATTTACTTGATCCATTTTGTTATCGAAACTTATACCCAATCCCCTTACAATGAACTCGTTTCTTTTATTTATTTATTTATTTTCGTTTGACATCGTCACTGGATATGTGAACCAATTTACATGTGTAAATGTCCAACTGTTGCCAGTAATTATATTACAGTCGTTTTCAACGAAAGGAATTCTAAACAGGAAACAAAATAGCTTCATACATCGAAAATGCTGCTGAGCTTAAACTTTTTTAAAGATGCATACTACAAAAGATAAATATTCCCCTCTTGCAACTGAAAGGAGAAACTTTATAAGATAAAAAATTTTATTTGATAAAACAAGTATCTCTCTTTTGCCTCTTCTTCTGTCCCCCACCCCCTCACCCAAAGTGTACAATCGCAAGCTATTTCATTAACATTCAGTGCTCCTCACCTCATAGACAACCAAGATACTTAAAGAAGAGCACCAATATGTTCACAGTTTCTTCTAAAAGCAACCCAGTACAATCTTAACTTCCTCTGATTTACAAATAAGGTTAAGAAGCACGAATTTGTATATCAATCCTTAAAACAGGTGGAAATTTAAGTTCAGGAGTACACTATTTGTAAAGAAGTGTAATGAATTGCACAATTAAATGATTGCAGAAATATCTCAGAACAATGTGTGTTGGTCAACTACTGCCAATAGTTTCACATTTTCCTGTGTCAGAGAGGGAGACACCACCAATATGAGTATGCCTGCAACAGACCTGGAGTTCGCCATGCCTCGCTGACGTGACGTCACGAACAAGCGCCGAGACCTTCCTTAGAGTCCGTGTTGCTATAACACCGCCTTCAAATTCATTTAAACCTTGATAACCTGCCGTTGTAGCAGCAGTAACCGATTTAACAACTGCGCCAGACACTTGTCTTATATAGGCATTGCCGACCGCAGTGCAGTATTCTGCCTGTATACTTATCTCTCTATTTGAATACGCATGTCTATACCAGTTTCTTTTGCACTTCAGTGTAGAAACATATGGAAATTGCGAAGAGTTGCCATTTTGGCTAGCGTGTCTACAAAAAATAGTGGATGAATGTCTGAGCGTTAAACGGTTCCGTTGTTATGTTCCCTCGTCCAGATACCACGCACTCTGCAAATGCAGACAGAAGTATGCCCTCAGCGTGGCGAGAATTGGAGTTGGGCCGATGCCCTCCGTACGGCCCAAGACGGCCCAGCTTTACGGTTTGTATTCCCGCGGCTCAGACCGCAGTGTGGCGGCAGCTGTCTGCTTCTGCTGGGTGCTGGGTGCTGGGTGCGGACAATGCGACGTTAATGCGGTGTGGGCCGGCGCCGCGACGCCCCCTCTCTTATGGTAATGAGGCGCCGAGACGCCAGGCGTCCTGACGGAGAACGCAGCGCACGGCACTCCACTCTGCCCCTGACCGCAGCAGACAGCGATGACATCACAGCTCAGCTTCCTCGGTAACGCTTCTGGTGCCGTAGTGGAGCAGGCGTGCCACGGCTGTGTTTCTGTTTTATCTACGACCTGTCTTGAAAACCTAACGGTCAATTCCGTAAATAATTTTATTTATTCAACTGAATCAATTTTACGCTTCCAAACTACTTTCCATTACGTATTACATATTTATGGCAGCGTTCATAAGGGATTAACATTGCAAAATCACGAGTTAATGTACACACGAAATAAATCCTTGTTGTTTTTGTGGTCTTCAGTCCTGAGACTGGTTTGATGCACCTCTCCATGCTACTCTATCCTGTGCAAGCTTCTTCATCTCCCAGTACCTACTGCAACCTAAATCCTTCTGAATCTGCTTAGTGTATTCATCTCTTGGTCTCCCTCTACGATTTTTACCCTCCACGCTGCCCTCCAATACTAAATTGGTGATCCCTTGATGCCTCAAAACATGTCCTACCAACCGATCCCTTCTTCTGGTCAAGTTGTGCCACAAACTCCTCTTCTCCCCAATCCTGTTCAGTACCTCCTCATTAGTTATGTGATCTACCCATCTAATCTTCAGCATTCTTCTGTAGCACCACATTTCGAAAGCTTCTATTCTCTTCTTGTCCAAACTATTTACCGTCCATGTTTCACTTCCATACATGGCTACACTCCATACAAATACACTCCTGGAAATGGAAAAAAGAACACATTGACACCGGTGTGTCAGACCCACCATACTTGCTCCGGACACTGCGAGGGGGCTGTACAAGCAATGATCACACGCACGGCACAGCGGACACACCAGGAACCGCGGTGTTGGCCGTCGAATGGCGCTAGCTGCGCAGCATTTGTGCACCGCCGCCGTCAGTGTCAGCCAGTTTGCCGTGGCATACGGAGCTCCATCGCAGTCTTTAACACTGGTAGCATGCCGCGACAGCGTGGACGTGAACCGTATGTGCAGTTAACGGACTTTGAGCGAGGGCGTATAGTGGGCATGCGGGAGGCCGGGTGGACGTACCGCCGAATTGCTCAACACGTGGGGCGTGAGGTCTCCACAGTACATCGATGCTGTCGCCAGTGGTCGGCGGAAGGTGCACGTGCCCGTCGACCTGGGACCGGACCGCAGCGACGCACGGATGCACGCCAAGACCGTAGGATCCAACGCAGTGCCGTAGGGGACCGCACCGCCACTTCCCAGCAAATTAGGGACACTGTTGCTCCTGGGGTATCGGCGAGGACCATTCGCAACCGTCTCCATGAAGCTGGGCTACGGTCCCGCACACCGCTAGGCCGTCTTCCGCTCACGCCCCAACATCATGCAGCCCGCCTCCAGTGGTGTCGCGACAGGCGTGAATGGAGAGACGAATGGAGTCGCTTCTGCCTTGGTGCCAATGATGGTCGTATGCGTGTTTGGCGCCGTGCAGGTGAGCGCCACAATCAGGACTGCATACGACCGAGGCACACAGGGCCAACACCCGGCATCATGGTGTGGGGAGCGATCTCCTACACTGGCCGTACACCACTGGTGATCGTCGAGGGGACACTGAATAGTGCACGGTACATCCAAACCGTCATCGAACCCATCGTTCTACCATTCCTAGACCGGCAAGGGAACTTGCTGTTCCAACAGGACAATGCACGTCCGCATGTATCCCTTGCCACCCAACGTGCTCTAGAAGGTGTAAGTCAACTACCCTGGCCAGCAAGATCTCCGGATCTATCCCCCATTGAGCATGTTTGGGACTGGATGAAGCGTCGTCTCACGCGGTCTGCACGTGCAGCACGAACGCTGGTCCAACTGAGGCGCCAGGTGGAAATGGCATGGCAAGCCGTTCCACAGGACTACATCCAGCATCTCTACGATCGTCTCCATGGGAGAATAGCAGCCTGCATTGCTGCGAAAGGTGGATATACACTGTACTAGTGCCGACATTGTGCATGCTCTGTTGCCTGTGTCTATGTGCCTGTGGTTCTGTCAGTGTGATCATGTGACGTATCTGACCCCAGGAATGTGTCAATAAAGTTTCCCCTTCCTGGGACAATGAATTCACGGTGTTCTTATTTCAATTTCCAGGAGTGTACTTTCAGAAATGACTTCCTGACACTTAAATCTATACTCGATGTTAACAAATTTCTCTTCTTCAGAAACGCTTTCCTTGCCATTGCCAGTCTACATTTTATATCCTCTCTACTTCGACCATCATCAGTTATTTTGCTCCCCAAATAGCAAAACTCCTTTACTACTTTAAGTGTCTCATTTCCTAGTCTAATACCCTCAGCATCACCCGACTTAATTCGACTACATTCCATTATCCTCGTTTTGCTTTTGTTGATGTTCATCTTATATCCTCCCTTCAAGACACCATCCATTCCGTTCAACTCCTCTTCCAAGTCCTTTGCTGTCTCTGACAAAATTACAATGTCATCGGCGAACCTCAAAGTTTTTATTTCTTCTCCATGGATTTTAATACCTACTCCGAATTTTTCTTTTGTTTCCTTTACTGCTTGCTCAATATACAGATTCAATAACATCGGGGAGAGGCTACAACCCTGTCTTACTCCCTTCCCAACCACTGCTTCCCTTTCATGTCCCTCGACTCTTATAACTGCCATCTGGTTTCTGTACAAATTGTAAATAGCCTTTCGCTCCCTGTATTTTACCCCTGCCACCTTTAGAATTTGAAAGAGAGTATTCCAGTCAACATTGTCAAAAGCTTTCTCTAAGTCTACAAATGCTAGAAACGTAGGCTTGCCTTTCCTTAATCTTTCTTCTAAGATAAGTCGTAAGGTCAGTATTGCCTCACGTGTTCCAGTATTTCTACGGAATCCAAACTGATCTTCCCCGAGGTCGGCTTCTACTACTTTTTCCATTCGTCTGTAAAGAATTGGTGTTAGTATTTTGCAGCTGTGGCTTATTAAACTGATTGTTCGGTAATTCTCACATCTGTCAACACCTGCTTTCTTTGGGATTGGAATTATTATATTCTTCTTGAAGTCTGAGGGTATTTCGCCTGTTTCATACATCTTGCTCACCAGATGGTAGAGTTTTGTCAGGACTGGCTCCCCCAAGGCCGTCAGTAGTTCCAATGGAATGTTGTCTACTCCGGGGGCCTTGTTTCGACTCAGGTCTTTCAGTGCTCTGTCAAACTCTTCACGCAGTATCGTATCTCCATCTTCATCTACATCCTCTTCCATTTCCATAATGTTGTCCTCAAGTACATCGCCCTTGTATAGACCCTCTATATACTCCTTCCACCATTCTGCTTTCCCTTCTTTGCTTAGAATTGGGTTTCCATCTGAGCTCTTGATGTTCATACAAGTGGTTCTCTTTTCTCCAAAGGTCTCTTTAATTTTCCTGTAGGCAGTATCTATCTTACCCCTAGTGAGATAAGCCTCTACATCCTTACATTTGTCCTCTAGCCATCCCAGCTTAGCCATTTTGCACTTCCTGTCGATCTCATTTTTGAGACGTTTGTATTCCTTTTTGCCTGCTTCATTTACTGCATTTTTATATTTTCTTCTTTCATCAGTTAAATTCAATATTTCTTTCGTTACCCAAGGATTTCTACTAGCCCTCGTCTTTTTACCTACTTGATCCTCTGCTGCCTTCACTACTTCATCCCTCAAAGCTACCCATTCTTCTTCTACTGTATTTCTTTCCCCCATTCCTGTCAATTGTTCCCTTATGCTCTCCCTGAAACTCTCTACAACCTCTGGTTCTTTCAGTTTATCCAGGTCCCATATCCTTAAATTCCCACCTTTTTGCAGCTTCTTCAGTTTCAATCTGCAGATCATAACCAATAGATTGTGGTCAGAATCCACATCTGCCCCTGGAAATGTCTTACAATTTAAAACCTGGTTCCTAAATCTCTGTCTTACCATTATATAATCTATCTGATACCTTTTAGTATCTCCAGGGTTCTTCCATGTATACAACCTTCTATCATGATTCTTAAACCAAGTGTTAGCTATGATTAAGTTGTGCTCTGTGCAAAATTCTACCAGGCGGCTTCCTCTTTCATTTCTTAGCCCCAATCCATATTCTCCTACTACGCTTCCTTCTCTCCCTTTGCCTACACTCGAATTCCAGTCACCCATGACTATTAAATTTTCGTCTCCCTTCACTATCTGAATAATTTCTTTTATTTCATCATACATTTCTTCAATTTCTTCGTCATCTGCAGAGCTAGTTGGCATATAAACTTGTACTACTGTAGTAGGTGTGGGCTTCGTATCTATCTTGGCCACAATAATGCGTTCACTAAGCTGTTTGTAATAGCTTACCCACGTTCCTATTTTCCTATTCATTATTAAACCTACTCCTGCATTACCCCTATTTGACTTTGTGTTTGCCGGCCGGAGTGGCCGAGCGTTTCTAGGCGCTACAGTCTGGAACCGCGCGACCGCTACGGTCGCAGGTTCGAATCCTGCCTCGGGCATGGATGTGTTTGATGTCCTTAGGTTAGTTAGGTTTAACTAGTTCTAAGTTCTAGGGGACTGATGACCGCAGAAGTTGAGTCCCATAGTGCTCAGAGCCATTTGAACCATTTTTTGACTTTGTGTTTATAACCCTGTAGTCACCTGACCAGAAGTCTTGTTCCTCCTGCCACCGAACTTCACTAATTCCCACTATATCTAACTTTAACCTATCCATTTCCCTTTTCAAATTTTCTAACCTACCTGCCCGATTAAGGGACCTGACATTCCACGCTCCGATCCGTAGAACGCCAGTTTTCTTTCTCCTGATAACGACATCCTCTTGAGTAGTCCCCGCCCGGAGATCCGAATGGGGGACTATTTTACCTCCGGAATATTTTACCCAAGAGGACGCCATCATCATTTAATCATAAAGTAAAGCTGCATGCCCTCGGGAAAAATTACGGCCGTAGTTTCCCCTTGCTTTCAGCCGTTCGCAGTACCAGCACAGCGAGGCCGTTTTGGTTATTGTTACAAGGCCAGATCAGTCAATCATCCAGACTGTTGCCCTTGCAACTACTGAAAAGGCTGCTGCCCCTCTTCAGGAACCACACGTTTGTCTGGCCTCTCAACAGATACCCCTCCGTTGTGGTTGTACCTACGGTACGGCTATCTGTATCGCTGAGGCACGCAAGCCTCCCCACCAACCGCAAGGTCCATGGTTCTTGGGGGGGAATAAATCCTTACGAATGTGAAATGCTGGTGCATTAATAACCGTTGCAGCCGACAGGATGCTGAATTCAAGTTTGCAAACGTGCAAGCATTGTGTTGTACAGGTTACGGATGTCAGTTTGGGGGATCTAGTTCAATGCCTGTTGCACTCGCTCAGTCAATACAAGGTCGGTTAACGCTGGTTCTGGATGACGCTGGAGTCGTTGCCCAATGATATCGTATATGTGCTGGACTGGAGACCGATCTTGTGATCGAGCAGGCCAAGGCAACATGTCGGGATTCTGTAGAACATGTTGGCTTACAACATCGGACAGGTGGAAAACACTGAATCGTCCCCTTAGAAAAATTATTGAATTACTCTGCTGGTAAACCCCTTACGTTATTTGATTTTCAAACAGCTGAGCAGAACTGAACAAACTCAGACATTTCGCTCTTTACTTATTCTGATCAACACTAAACTGACACACAATATTTTTAGCGCAACGCAATCTGACTTTCAAAAACCCTTACAAAAGAATGGCCCTTTCATGACTAACATTAACCTATACGTTTCACAAATCACTTACCTCACAAAAATCTTCGTTACTCGAGCTACTGCAATACAGCGAGCGCCACTACTACCAGCTAAATAAAAGATTCTTACTACTGAAGGGACTAACTGCTGATAGGCACAGTTAGCAAATGAAAGATTTTGATAAAGAACAAACAATGTATTTACCTTAATAGTGTTCAAAAGTCAATATATATATATATATATATATATATATATATATATATATATATATATATATATATATATATATAGTTCATGACATCCAGTCTTACAAATTTACTGTCTCTGATGAACACACGTCCAGATCATCCGCTCTCAAAACTCTGCCATCTCTCTCCCCACATCCACCACTGCTGGCGGCTCCCCTCCAACTGCGCAACGCTACGCGCTGTTAACAGCCAACTGCTCAACACTACAATAGCGAATATTACAACAATGCCAACCAGCCACAGACTGCACACGGCACAGCCAGTGATTTTCATACGGAGCGCTACGTGAAGTTACCAATATAAAAACCTAAACAGCCTACTTACATAGCCCCCATGCTCCCCACAAAAAATTTTACAAATTGTTTTGGGCAGTGGCCAATACAGATTTGAAAAAAAATTTTCATAATTACAATAACAAAGATATCAAATGCACACACTTATTGATACACATTTCGTCAAAAGCTAAAATTTTCTCACAGTCCATGAAGACAGTCCTGATCATTCATCACAGTATTAATTACAATTTTATGCACAAAGTCTGAGCAGTAAAAGAAAATGCACACGGAAGTAGTGGATTTCCATGCAGTCTTGAAGAAGTAGTCTTGAAGACAGTGCTGACTCTTGACATGCAGACAGGTAATGGGCCACAACAGAGCAAACCCACAGCAGTCAGTCAAAATTGAAGAATATTGGTAGGTAGGTCATCACAGAGCAGACCACTTTAGTCCTGTTAGATATTATGGTATTGGTGGGCCACCAGAGGTGCAGACCCACTGCAGTACTTGTAGAAATAATGGTATTGGTGAGTCATCAAAGGTGTAGAGCCACTCATTCTTTTGTAGGGATTTTTGAAAGTCGGATTGCGTTGCGCTAAAAATATTTTGTGTCAGTTTAGTGTTGATCAGAATAAGTAAAGAGCGAAATGTCTGAGTACGTTCAGTTCTGCTCAGCTGTTTGAAAATCGAATAACGTAAGGGGTTTCCCAGCACAGTAATTCAATAATTTTTCTAAGGGGGCGTTTCAACACCTCCTGGAATGCTGTTCATGACTGGCAGCACGACAGGCCCAGACAGCAGACTACTGTACAATTTTGCAGTCAGGGTGCGTGGGATAACCATAAGAGTGCTCCTGCTGTCATACGAAATCACACCACAGACCATAACTGCAGGTATAGATCTAGTGTGTCTAACACGCAGAGAGGTTGGATGCGGGCCCTCAGTTGGTCTCCTTCTAACCAACACACGGCCAGCACTGGCACTGAGGTAGAACCGGCTTTTAATCAGAAAACACGTCAGATCTCTACCCTGCCCTCCAATGAGCTCTGTCTCGACACCACTGAAGTCGCAAATGGCGGTGGCTTATGCTCAATGGAATGCACGCTCGGAGCTGTCCTTCAAGTAACCGATTTGTAACGGTTGGTTGAGTCACTGTGGTGCCATGTGCTATTCGAATTTCTGCTGCAGGTGCAGTACGATGCGCCAGCGCCATACTCCGAACACGACAGTCTTCCCGCTCATGACAAAATAAAACACCTACAGCCGTCCTTATGATTTATTTTATTTTGTTGCAACCAGTTTCAACGCTTCAGTGCTTCATCTTCAGGCCTGTATGCATAAAACAGTAACGATACCATTGTCTACTTATCAATCAAGTTACATAGAAAGAGATTAAAACAGAATGAGAAACAATGGTAAGATTCTACAAGTGAATTTACACCGAACATTTAACAGAACGAACAGATACGTCCATTGTCATATATCTAAAGTATACCATCACGGATTTCCACTCAATACATTTTACAATTATACTATCTATTAAAAACTTCTTTAAATACTATTAATGATTTTTATTGGACAGTCGGACATACATTATCTGCACAACTCTGAAATAACCTACTTCAAGACAAAATAACTGTAGAAGGTGATGAATGGAACGAAACAATACTTCACAAACAAGTGAAAAGGACGAACATGACCTATGTGTCCTGTCAAAGTATAAAATAGTTAGTTGTACACAGATGAGGGGCATAAACTATGTCATATCTGCAAAATCAGCGTCCAAGTCGTGTTATGAACCGAATGTAGGACCCACATATGTAGCATGTATGAAATACGCCCACGAGGAAACAGTTCATGATGCAAACATTCGCCGACCGTTGTGACCGAGCGGTTCTAGGCGCTTCAGTCTGGAACCGCGCGACCGCTGCGGTCGCAGGTTCGAATTCTGCCTCGGGCATGGATGTGTGTGATGTCCATAGGTTAGTTAGGTTTAAGTAGTTCTAAGTTCTAGGGGACTTATGACCACAGATGTTGAGTCCCATAGTGCTCAGAGCCATTTGATTTTTTGCAAACATTCATGTGCGAATGCATCATATATCGTGTACTGCCATGAAATACTCACAACAGGGCTACTAACTAGCCCGCAAGGATGCAGTGTATCATAAAGGATGACTCAACAATATATATATATATGAAAAAATCAGAAAAGCTTACAAAGTAGCACACCGCTCAAGAAGTACTCATGTGTGTTAAACATAAGTGATCACGAAGAAATAATTGAAATCTAAAATTATAGTTATGAGTAAATGCATTGTAATCAGTACACACTTAGATCTTCCGATGACATTGAAGCCAAAAGCCATTACATGCCAGCAATTAATTTTTTTTATCGAAAATTTCCAGTCATTCAAATAACGTCAAAGTCAAGTCACATTATTAATTGACCAGTGAGAAGGCCACACACCATGCTCATAATGAAAATGTAAGTAATTATAATTTTTCTATCAGACGTAAACTGTAACAGCAATCTATATGTTGACAATACATACACTATTACAACAAAAACACTGGCAATGTCACGAGTAGTATGTAGTGGAACTTAAGGTAATGTAATGCAGATCTACACGAAATAGAATATAGGTACAGATTCAATGTGTCATATATGACTAAAGTAATTGCATGTTACAGAAAGCGACATTTAACATACACAGTTCTACCATCAAACACTTAACTAGAGGATAGTGGCAACAACGTTCACGTGAGCTTCCTGACCAGCAACCCACTCGAAAAGTACTCATTTGTATGAACCCCAAGTAAATACGCAAAAATACAACAAAATTTAAATCGCATACACTTATGAGTAAATGTATTGTAACGAATACACACCTTGGACTTTGAACTACATCAAAACTAAAAATCGTAGCGATGTAATCAAATTTCAAAAGAGCCATACTGGCCATACATATCGTCACACAAACCAATCTATCAATTGACTAGTGAGGAGCCCACATAACATGCCAATAATTGAATTGTAAGGGAACCCTATATTTAAGGTTGATGTGAAACTGTAACCTCTCTGTCGTGCCACCTGGGCGTTTGGAGCCAGGTCTTCTTGCGGCCGTACATACTCTTGAATACCGCTACCACAAATCGTGTACAGTGGCTGCACTCCTGCCATGTCTTTCTGGAATATCGCAGAAGGAACATCCAGCTTCTCGTAAACCTATTACACGACCTCGTTCAAACTCAGTGACGTGTTGATGACGACGTCTTTGTCGCCTTGAAAGCATTCTTGAGGAACATCAACTCAGCGCGTCCAATGTCAAAGGCAATTAACCGTTATTTAAAGCAAACTCGATTTGCATCCTCATAGCGGTGCTAGTAGTGCCACTCTTATCCAGCTGGCTTGAAATATGAGTATGCATCATCTTTCAGATGCAGAAACACGCCTATCAGCTTTCGTTTATGTCGCACATCTCCTTCTTGGTGTTCTGATCTTTTTTTATTGCAGTGTACTTTCTTTATTTCTGGAACAGATAAATTCATTTTTATGGTGAATATGGAGGGTGGGGGCATAATTAAAGTACTGGTTTTGGGCAAAAATTAACGAAAATGCAACAAAGCGTGACCAGGTGCAAGGAACACATACGCTTTACATTCATATTTAACCTCACTTCACGAGCAAACCCGTCTTGTCGATCAGAATGCTTCCACTGGGGCGATTGAGATATACCATAATATACGTAAACTGATGTTTTATCACCGGTTATGCCACATTTCAGTAGTTCTGCATCGTTGTTGACTTCACCCAGCAACTCCTGCGCAAATTACATTCGTAGTTGCCTTGTTTGAAATTCAAAAATTTTGGAACAGACAGTGCTGTCACTCACCGCATCGGTAAAACAGCCAAAAGAAGTTCATGGCATGAGTCAACAGATATGACAACATCATCGTCGGCTTCTCTGATTGTGAAACAGCGATCATTCATTATCATTGCTCTTACTTTTTCCACGATTGGTAGTGTACTGGGGCGTCCATTGCGTTCGTCATCTATAGTATTCTCCGAAACGCTTATACCACTCGCATATCCATGATTTACTCATACTAAATTCACCAAAAGCAATATTTAATATTTGTAAGACTTCCTGCACTCTGTGTTGTTTTTATAGCTAAACTAAAACTAAAGTCCTCCCGAACGGGCCATGAAGGCCCAACGGTATCGATCGGCCGCCGTGTCATCCTCAGCTCACAGCCGCCGCTTGATGTGGATACGGAGGGGCATGTGTTCAGTACACCGCTCTCGCAGCCGTATGTCAGTTTACGAGACCGGAGCCGCTACTTCTCAATCAAGTATGCTGTTCTTATATCCATATTTAATACAACTTTTCTGATCACTTTTTACACGGAATAAAGACCATCGAAAACATATAACGCTTTTAACACCTGACAACGCTAAATGTGCGATATGGTTAACTCTGTAAAGATACTTTCTGACATTGTTACCGTCACAGCAAGGAAAAATGGCGTGACTCGAGTGCAACACACTGAAATAGTGAGAATTTTCAAACCTCAGCTGCATATGAGTATTGCATAAAAGGCGACGGCGACATGCGAAAATTTCTGTCGGACTATGACTCGAACCTTGATGTTCTTTTTCGTCGTAGGCTGGGTGGGTAAAAGGACTTGCAAAATTCATGTAAATTTATTGAAAGAAGATACAGAGTTGGGTTTAGTGTTATTCTGTAGGGAAACACATCAAGTTTCTTTTACCATAAACTAAAGATGTTGTGTGTGGCTTACCTTGTTTATTCTGCACACATCCCATCGGAAGTCAACTTCTTCCCAAACTCGGTGTAACATTGCAGGTGTAACTTGCTCAGTGGCGGCCTAAATTCTTGCTCTCAGTTCAGGTAGAGAAGTCAGCACAGGAGGTACAAATGCGATATCCATGATTAATCCCCATAAAAAAAATCGAGTTTTGTCAGGTCTGGTGAACGTGGGGGCCATGCAGTTGGCGCATCACGGCCAATCCATTGATCTGGAAAGCGGTCTCTGAGAAAATCCCGGACGTCAGCCAGGTAGTGGGGTGGTGCACCAGCTTGCATCAAGTAAACATTTCGTTCTTGGTCATCCTCATCGATCTGTGGTATCAAAAATTGTTGAAACATATTGAGGTACACATCCCATTGACGGTTTTCTCACGGTAAAAAAGGGGGCCGTGCTTTTTGTTCTTGCTCACTGCACAAAAAACGTGCAGTTTAGTACTGTAACGAACATTTTGCAACGTTTGATGTGGATTTTCACTGCCCCAAATCCACAGTGTGTGTGGGCCAACATCGCCACTTAAGTGAAAAATCGACTCATCAGAAAAGATAATTTTGTCCAACAAATGTTCATGGTCATGTAATCGATTTAACGTATCTGCACAGAAGGTCTTGCGAGCAATTTTATCGGTGTTTTTTATTGCTTGTACGATCGGCAATATGTACGGTCTCAAATGCAAACGCTTTCTCAACACACGCCAGACAGCCGTATATGGCATTTGCAGTGCTCTAGAAGCATGCCGGGTCGATTTCGTAGGGCTGTTGACAAAACGTTGCCTCACTCGCTCAACGACGTCGTCAGGTGTGCTAGGACGACCTGATGGTTTCCCATGTCTTACTGATCACCCTGTTTCTACAAAACACTCATGAATTGCAGGCCTACTAGGAGAATCTTTAGCGTACTTGGTAGGCTTAAATGGTTCAAATGGCTCTGAGCACTATGGAACTTAACATCTGAGGTCATCAGTCCCCTAGAACTTAGAACTACTTATACCTAACTAACCTAAGAACATCACACACATTCATGCCTGAGGCAGGATTCGAACCTGCGACTGTAGCAGTCACGCGGTTCCGGACTGAGCGTCTAGAACGGCTCGGCCACTGCGGCCGGCGTACTTGGTAGAGAAATTACGCTCAACTGTTGTCACCGACTTTGATTCTTCAAACCAAAACACACTGCTAGTACGCTGGGGTCCGGTGAAGGCAGCCATCTTTAACGCAACTGCCGCTAGCGCTCCTTACGGTGCGATTAGGCACTAGCGGACTACGTGAGACAAAACTTGTTGTCTTTCCCTACAAATTGACACTAAAATCACCTCTGCAGGTACTATAAATTAAATTATATGAAGTATCAAAGTTGTCAAGTCCTTTTTGAAACACCCTGTGTATGGGGAAATGAAAGATGTGCTATGTCCCCGACTCAGGTGATACAGTTGCTGAACAGTTAAAAGAAAGGAATGAGATGTTCACTCTGCAGCGGAGTGTGCGCTGATATGAAACTTCCTGGCAGATTAAAACTGTGTGCTCGACCGAGACTCGAACTCGAGACCTTTGCCTTTCGCGGGCAAATGCTCTACCGACTGAGCTACCGAAGCACGACTCACGCCCAGTACTCACAGCTGTACTTCTGCCAGTACCTAGTCTCCTACCTTCCAAACTTTACAGAAGCTCTCCTGCGAACCTTGCAGAACTAGCACTCCTGAAAGAAAGGATATTGCGGAGACATGGCTTAGCGACAGCCTGGGGGATGTTTCCAGAATGAGATGTTCACTCTGCAGCGGTGTGTGCGCTGATATGAAACTTCCTGGCAGATTAAAACTGTGTGCTCGACCGAGACTCGAACTCGGGACCTTTGCCTTTCGCGGGCAAGTGCTCTACCAACTGAGCTACCGAAGCACGACTCACGCCCGGTACTCACAGCACTTGCCCGCGAAAGACAAAGGTCCCGAGTTCGAGTCTCGGTCGAGCACACAGTTTTAATCTGCCAGGAAGTTTCAGTTAAAAGAAAACTTGAGCATTATTTCATTTAGATACTCCACTCATACAATTATACTTGGTGTTGACTTCAGTTTACCCTCATTATGTTGGCGAAAGTACATGTTTAAAGTTGATAGTAGGCATAAAACGTCGTCCGAAATCGTAGTGAAGGCCTTCTCGTAAAATCATTTTGAAGAACTAGTTCAAAAGCCCATTCGAAGTGTAAATGGTTGCGAAAAAAATCTTGTTCGAGAATAGAAGTTTGAGAGGTAGCTTTCAGGTGGTGTGTGTGTGTGAATTCCTAAGGGACCAAACTACTAAGATCTTCGGTCCCTAGACATACTCACTACTGAAACTAACTTATGCTAAGAACAAAACACACACACACATATATCCGAGGGAGGTCTCGAACCTCCGTCGGGAGGGGCCGCTCAATCCGTGAAATGGCGCCTCAGAAAGCACGGTCTCTCCGCGCGAGTTTAAGATGGTTCGATGAACCCTCTGCCTGGCATTTAATTGTGGATTGGAGAGGAATCATGCAGACGTAAATGTAGATGAGTATGTAGATGTAACACGATGCACACGGCTGCGCCGTTGTTCTCCTTACGCTTGATCATTTAGGTATGTCTTCACGCATGACGTAGGTCATTCCACCGATAATAACCGGTCGTATTCACGTCGTCGCAGTCGATGGGTATCTTCTACCTGCTGATAATCCCGCTGCGTGGAGGGTCGTGTAGTGCACTCCATAAGTAATTAGAAAAATACTGGCTGTTCCGTACAACCATACAATGACGTTCTAGTAGATCATTCCAAGTGTCGTATACATCTTTAGGTCCATAGTGAGAGAAATAGTTCGCCGCTAGTGAATAGTGCTCGGAAAGTACCGTTCATCCGGAAAAAATAAAAAAAAAATGGTTCAAATGGCTCTGAGCACTATGGGACTCAACTGCTGTGGTCATCAGTCCCCTAGAACTTAGAACTACTTAAACCTAACTAACCTAAGGACATCACACACATCCATGCCCGAGGCAGGATTCGAACCTGCGACCGTACCAGTCGCACGGTTCCGGACTGCGCGCCTAGAACCGCGAGACCACCGCGGCCGGCGAAAAAATAAAAGCCTAGATGCGGTATGTTCCAGTGACACCCGTAGAAAGTGCGCCAAAATTCGTCGCACCAGTCGCCATACGTCTCCTGCTGAGCCACATGTGAGACGGTGCTCGTCCGTGTTTGGTACTCCGAATAGAGGCGGGTCCGCCATGTGTATCTTGTGGACGCGCGGTCGAGTGACCTGTTTATCGTTGACTGTCAAGTACCATGTTGATCAGACATCTGCATCCACTGTAATCTCATGTCTAGGCGCTTCAGTCCAGAACCGCGCAACTGCTACGGTCGCTGGTTCGAATCCTGCCTCGGGCATGGATGTGTGTGATGTCCTTAGGTTAGTTAGGTTTAAGTAGTTCTAAGTTCTAGGGGACTGATGACCACAGCAGTTAAGTCCCATAGTGCTCAGAGCCATTTGAACCTTTTTTTTTTTTTTTGCTCAGAGCCATTAGAACCATTTTTTGTAATTGCATGTATCGTCCGCCACACCACCTTCCACCTTGCATGAGGGTTCTTTGCCTCCACGACGTTTGGCGGTCACCTCCCTTGTAGGGCGCGATATGTCCCCCGTGCCGTCGTTGGTAGTTCGATGCGGACGTAACTGGGTTCAAGGTAAAAATGACTGAAGTAGCAGAATGGCGGGTTATGTCTCGCGTTAAGGGACGGCGGAGCCATGGAGTCCAGCAGCAGACCAGTCAAACTGTCTGGACAGTGGCGCCACAGCTTAATATACGAGCTGACAAACTGGGTCACTGCTTTGTCGTGGACGTGGACTGGACCAAGACCTGCTCTGTCTGGGGGGAGGGCCAGCGATTCACAAATGATTTTGAAGACCTTGCCGACACTGACGTATGGTCCATATACTGCTAATATACGTCGACGCATCAGTAACAGTATTTGAAGTACATGTAGAATGCTCAGTAACTATTTAAGCTTATCCATTACGAACGTTTAAGAAAGCGTGACTGTTTATTCATTATAAATACAGAAAACTGCAACCAGTCACACTTTTTGAAACAGATATTTGTTCGATGAACCGGTTTCTAACCTTTTCCGGGTCATCTTCAGTTGGTGCACATGAGATTACATTGCTGTTTCAAAGCGTAATGCTTGCTGCTGCCTCTGTGACAAGATTACGGAACATGATTTAATGCATTGCCTTGAGTATTCTTTATATGCCGATTTGGATCGAAAATTTAATTTTATACCTACTGTGATAGTATGGGCGGCTTTGTTGCTAATATCCATCTTAGGAACTAAGCCACCCATGCTGTCGCAGTAAGTACAAAATTTAATTTTGGATCCAAATCAGTCTATAAAGAACACTCACGGCAATGCATTAAAGAATGTTCGATCTTCGTGTCACAGAGCCAGCACCCATCATTATGCTTTGAAATAGCTATGTAACCTCGCGGGCACCATTTGAAGATGAACCTGAAAACGCTCGAAAAATGTTCATGGAATAAATAACTGTTTCAAAAAAGTGACTAGTTGCAGTTTCCTCTTTGGTAACTATTGACGAAGTGCGTCCTTTGGAGAATGTCGAGCGTCCGTAGACGAAAGTACGCGATCCTGACCCGAATTTGTTGCAGTAAGTGGCGGCAGTTAAGTGACGCTATACGCTATATATCGTGGAACTCTACTGTGAGGCGTTCAATACTACAGCTAAGTTGTAGAGGACCCCTATTTTCAAGGCGACCGATTTGGTGATACTGAGAGAGCTGCCGGCAGCCACACACCTTGCTTCGGTCGATTCTAGTGCGTTGGTTAGATCGTCAGCGACGGGCCTCACGAGTACCAGGTTCTACACTCAAACTCATAAATTAAGGATAATGCTGATACATGGTGAAACAACGCTCTGGTGGCCAGTTTGCGGGTTTAAATCACCTCGGGGTGTGACCATGCAGTGCATTTGACCTGCGGTCGTCTCACAATGGCGCTGGCAGCTGTCCACATACGCAGAGGTGTGATGGTGCCTGTCAGAGTACGGTGCAGCGAATAAGTGTGCGGACGTTTTCAGACGTGCTAATGGTGACTGTGTGTTGAAAATGGCTCAAAGAACACATATTGATGACGTTATGAGGGGTAGAATGCTAACGCGACTGGAGGTTGGTCAAACACAGTAGGTCGTAGCACAGGCCTTCTGTGTGCCACAAAGTGTAATCAAGATTATGGCAACGATTCCAGCAGACAGGAAACGTGTCCAGGCGCTACAGTACGTGACATCCGCAGTTTACAATACTGCAAGGAGACCGATATCTCACCATCAGTGCCCACAGACGGCCACGGAGTAGTGCAGGTAGCCTTGCTCAGGACCTTACTGCAGCCAGTGGAACAGTTGTCTCCAGACACAGTCTACAGACGACTGAACAGACATGGTTTATCCACCTGGAGACCTGCAAGGTGCATTCCACTGACCCCTGGTCACAGGAGAGTCTTAAAGCTTGGTGTCAAGAACACAGTACATGGTCATTGGAACAGTGGTCCCAGGTTATGTTTACGAACGAGTCCAGGTGTAGTCTGAACAGTGATTCTCGCCGGGTTTTCATCTGGCGTGAACCAGGAACCAGATACCAACCCATTAATGTTCTTGAAAGGGACCTGTATGGAGGTCGTGTTTTGATGGTGTGGGGTGGTATTATGATTGGTGCACGTACACCCCTGTATGTCTTTGACAGAGGAACTGAAACAGGTCAGGTGTATCGGGACGTCATTTTGCACCAGTATGTCCACCTTATCAGGGGTCCAGTGGGTCCCACCTTCCTCCTGATGGATGATAACGCAGGGCCCCACCTAGCTGCCATCGTGGAGCAGTACCGTGAAACAGAATATACCAGGCGAATTGTTCTCCAGACCCAAACCCCATTGAGGACGTCTGGGATGCTCTCGGTCGACGTATCGCTGCACGTCTTCAAACCCCTAGGACACTTCAGGAGCTCCGACAGGCAGTTGTGCAAGATTGGGAGGCCATACCCCAGCAGCTGCTCGACCACCTGATCCGTTGTGCGGCTTGTGTTCGTGTGCATGGTGATCATATCCCATATTGATGTCGGGGTACATGCGCAGGAAACAGTGGCGTTTTGTAGCACTTTTCTCAGCTTATCACCAATACCGTGGACTTACAGATCTGTGTCGTGTGTGTTCCTTGTGTGCCTATGCTATTAGCGCCAGTTATGTGGTACCACATTCTGCAATTATCCTTAATTTATGAGCATGAGTGCAGATACACGCTGTACAGCGAAATGTAACGCCACGTAACGTTAATCCTATGAGGCGTTGACCTAGGCTGCAGAGGAGCGGTTCCAGTGCCAGACCGTAAGTAAGGCCGACAGGGGACAGCCCTTACGCACCGTTCTGGAAAGCGGAAGGGACGGCGTGACACACCCACTGACGAGCACTTTGAAGGTCGTCCTCTTAAGAAGGCGTATCACGATGTCTATGAATTGCTGGGGGTACTCGGTGTGATGGAGAAGGGACATCAGGTTTACATGATCCATCCAATCAGAAGCTTGGCTAAAATCCAGTGACTTCAGCGCTCCCGGGATATTGGGTGCCCTCGCAGGGGCTATTATCTTCAAATGGTTCAAATGGCTCTGAGAACTATGGGACTCAACATCTGAGGTCATCAGTCCCCTAGAACTTAGAACTACTTATACCTAACTAACCTAAGGACATCACACACATCCATGCCCGAGGCAGGATTCGAACCTGCGACCGTAGCGGTCGCGTGATTCCAGACTGTAGCGCCTAGAACCGCTCGGCCACATCGGCCTTTGGCTATTATGTCACGGAGTCGAAGCAGTGTTGTGTGTTTGTTATTGATGCCCACTGGGGAAGCCTGATTTGGTGAGATGACGTGAGGCAGTGTCCGCCACATACGTGTCACCAACTGTTCAATATCTTCATGATGTAGCTGAGGAGTGTACGCAGGCGGTAATTATGTACTCGTGCGTCACCTGTCGGTTTGTGGAGAGGTATAATCACTCCTTCGACGAAGGTTGCGATGGGCGGTACCGTGGGGGACATAAGCTCCCGACAGATGTGCGACAACTTGGAGCCAGTAATTACTGAAAAGTTCTATGAAACTCCACAGTGAGTCCGTCGGAGGCAGGAGACTTGTTTAACGCTTCTTTGCCTATAGCGTCTATAAGGTCTCTAGTTTCGTCTAATAATTCATTTTAGTAGCCCTGTGGAACTGTGCCACAAACAAATCGTGAGAGGTCTCTCACCACCGTCTGGTCGGAGCTTTGAGCCCAATACCGTCGTGACTAATGGTCAAAGAAGGGTGCTCCAATACCACATTTTATGGTGAGACGGCAGCCGTCCGCTGTAGTGATGTTATGTATCAGCACCCGTCGTTGTTGTTTACGTTCTCGAGTGACGAGGTATTGGTGGATCGTTCCATTGCTTTTCTGTCGTGCGTTCACGCTCAGGCGATCGTCCCTTCTAGGTGGCGCATATGGGCCACGACCTGTGCCTTAGCACCGTGGATTGTCGTCTGTCGTTCCGGCGTGGGCGGCAAGGAAGTAGATTCGCGAAACACGGTGCACGGTGTAATAAAAGTCTAGGAAGCGACTCCAAGCCGCGATTTCGCAACTATACGTAATCAAGGTTCTTCGTAGGACGTGCATGATGCAATGTAACCACCAACTGGTATAGCTAGGATGCGATGGGAAGTGGCGGACGCACCAACTCCATCTGTCCTCGATGGCGCGTCGATAGCCGGAGAAGCGAGATGAGCTTGGTTTAACTTCCAGAGATGTCGGCTGCGCCACGTCCGTTGGTGACGTAGGCCTCGTGATCAGAAATGGTTACAGGCCACACCTCCGCGTCGCTCGCCTTAGCCGGTAGAGGATGGGAGACGTAAATCCTATCAATGCGACTAGACGAGTGACTCATAAAACAAATGAATCCCTGCCGATTTCCACGGACTTGCTCCCAAGTATCTACCAGCTGGAGGTCGCCGATGAGCGCTCCAAGTCCGAAATACAGTGAATAGCGCGGCAGCCGACCAGCTGATTCTTGAGCGCCTGCATGCTATTGAAATCTCCCCCTAGAATCAAGCTATCGTGACTGCACTGAAAGAGCGATGCTACTTCTTCCGCGAACCAGAGCGATTGTTCACGATGTCGATTCGTTCCTGAAGGGGCGTACACATTGATAAACTGGACGCCTAACACCGTTACGTCCATGCCTCTAGCGTCTGAGAGATACGATTCTCGTCTGCCTCGAGGCCCTCCGTGAGCAGAACATCGACAACGTTGTTAGTTGGCGAGGCGCGGGACACTTGAGTCGTATAACCGTACATAGCCGGGAAAGCGTCCACGTAGTCTTCCTGGAGAAAGACAATCTTGATGTCTGCTGCATTGAGCAAGTCTTGGAGCAGCGACTATTTCGTACATGTCACAAAGGTGTTAACGTTGAAGGTCGCTAAGCGACAGGTCTATAGACCACCTTCTGCAGTGGGGATCGCCGTCAGCACCGCCGTAAATGCCGTGGCCTATCGTCTGCAGGCTATGTCCTCGCCGTCGTCTGCCTCTACTTGTGAGCGACCGAGGTGTGTGAGAAGACACCTCTCCCTTCATTCATCTTCTTCAATGTCGTCTCACCAAGGTCTGTAAATTAGCCATGGTTATGGCAGGATACCTGAGAGCTGGGTAACCAAAGTTGAAACGCAGTCATTTCCTGCTGTGTATCGGTGAGAGGTGCAGTCCCCATAATCTGTTCGTCCGAGGAACTGGAAAGGACTGCATTGAAGGCAGAGAGAGCAACGAGTGAGGACAGGTTTCCTGTGTCGTGGGCCATCCGGTCGTCAATCAGGGTAGACGTCCGTAGGAAGCAGTCATTTCAGGGTGTACTCTACCGTCGCTTTTCGTGTTTCCTCAGTGACCTCCTATTGTGGACGTGGGTTTCTGTGTCTGAATGACTATGTGATTCCTTCACTGCATCCTCCTCAGGGTGAAAAGCATAGATCAATAAACCCTCGTGTCGAGTTCCATTCTCTCATCCGTATCTCCCTGCAAAGTTGATGGGCGACCTCCCTCAATCTGTCACGAATGTGGCATGGTGCCAGTCAATTCTAAACTTGCTACGGTTGTGCAGGTACATGTTCCCTGTCTTCCAAATGATCCTCCGTCTGTCATGATGGTTGACAATGTCACTCATGCATAATTGAGGGGAAGAGCTGTAACTGTACGGGGTGGTGCCATGTTACCTAATAGGATCTGTACAACAACAAAAAAGTGACCCGTGGTCGAGGAATAGCGTCGTTGATTCATAATCAAAAAGGCTTTGGTCCCGGGCTCGAATACCGCCAATGCTTAAATTTTGATTAATAATCAGCATTGGCGGCCGAAAAATTCCGGCATAAGAAGTCACCCTCATTCTGCCAACGACCTTGTCAAAGAGGGCGGAGGATGGGACAGAGACTCAGGGCACTCTTTTGTCCTATGGGTGGGAAACTGTCCCTATGTCAAAGAGGGCGGAGGATGGGACAGAGGTTCAAAATGGTTCAAATGGCTCTGAGCACTATGGGACTTAACATCTATGGTCATCAGTCCCCTAGAACTTAGAACTACTTAAACCTAACTAACCTAAGGACAGCACACAACACCCAGCCATCACGAGGCATAGAAAATCCCTGACCCCGCCGGGAATCGAACCTGGGAACCCAGGCGTGGGAAGCGAGAACGCTACCGCACGACCACGAGATGCGGGCTGGGACAGAGGCTCAGGGCACTCTTTTGTCCTAGGGGTGGGAAACTGCCCCTATGTCAAAGAGGGCGGAGGATGGGACAGAGGCTCAGGGCACTCTTTTGTCCTAGGAGTGGGAAACTGCCCCTATGTCAAAGAGGGCGGAGGATGGGACAGAGGCTCAGGGCACTCTTTTGTCCTAGTGGTGGGAAACTGCCCCTATGTCAAAGAGGGCGGAGGATGGGACAGAGGCTCAGGGCACTCTTTTGTCCTAGTGGTGGGAAACTGCCCCTATGTCAAAGAGGGCGGAGGATGGGACAGAGGCTCAGGGCACTCTTTTGTCCTAGGAGTGGGAAACTGCCCCTATGTCAAAGAGGGCGGAGGATGGGACAGAGGCTCAGGGCACTCTTTTGTCCTAGGGGTGGGAAACTGCCCCTATGTCAAAGAGGGCGGAGGATGGGACAGACGCTCAGGGCACTCTTTTGTCCTAGTGGTGGGAAACTGCCCCTATGTCAAAGAGGGCGGAGGATGGGACAGAGGCTCAGGGCACTCTTTTGTCCTAGGAGTGGGAAACTGCCCCTATGTCAAAGAGGGCGGAGGATGGGACAGAGGCTCAGGGCACTCTTTTGTCCTAGGGGTGGGAAACTGCCCCTATGTCAAAGAGGGCGGAGGATGGGACAGACGCTCAGGGCACTCTTTTGTCCTAGTGGTGGGAAACTGCCCCTATGTCAAAGAGGGCGGAGGATGGGACAGAGGCTCAGGGCACTCTTTTGTCCTAGGGGTGGGAAACTGCCCCTATGTCAAAGAGGGCGGAGGATGGGACAGAGGCTCAGGGCACTCTTTTGTCCTAGGGGTGGGAAACTGCCCCTATGTCAAAGAGGGCGGAGGATGGGACAGAGGCTCAGGGCACTCTTTTGTCCTAGGGGTGGGAAACTGCCCCTATGTCAAAGAGGGCGGAGGATGGGACAGAGGCTCAGGGAACTCTTTTGTCCTAGGGGTGGGAAACTGCCCCTATGTCTAAGAGGGCGGAGGATGGGACAGAGGATCGGGGTACTCTTTTGTCCTAGGGGTGGGAAACTGCCCCTATAGGCGGAAGTATCAGCAATGATCAACGGCGTGAGGATGCAGAATGTGATGGAAACCACTGCATTAAAGACATGTAACTTGTATCCACAGGACATGTGGCCTGGAATGGAAGAAGTGTCTTGATGATCTCTCCATTGGCAAAATATTCTGGGAAAGTTCCCCATTCGGATCTCCAGGAGGTGACTACCAAGGGGGAGGTTACCATGAGAAAGAGATTGAATAATCAACAGAAGGATAACGTTTTACGAGTTCGGGCGTGGAATGTCAGAAGCTTGAACGTGGCAGGGAAACTAGAAAATCTGAAAAGGGAAATAATGAAAAGGCTCAATCTAGATATATTATGGATCAGTGAAGTGAAGTGGAAAGAACACAAGGATTTCTGGTCAGATGAGTATAGGGTAATATCAACAGCAGCAGAAAATGGTTTAGGATTCGTTACAAATAGCATGGTAGGGCAGAGAGTGTGTTTCTGTGAACAGTTCAGTGACAGGGTCGTTCTTATCAGAATCGACAGCTAAACAACACCGACAAAGATACTTCAGGCATAGATGACGACGTCGCAAGCTGAAGATGAAGAGATAGCGAAAGTGTATGAAGATATTGAAAGAGTAATATAGTATGCAAGGGGAATGAAAATCTAATTGTCATGGAGGACAGGAATCCAGTTGTAGGGGAAGGAGTAGAAGAAAAGGTTACAGAAGAATATGGGCTTCGGACAAGGAATGAGAGAGGAGAAAGACTAATTGAGTTCTGTAACAAGAAACACAAGAGGAGGAGGCATACTTGGAAAAGGCCAGGTGATACGGGAAGATTTCAGTTAGACTACATCATGGTCAGACAGAGATTCCGAAATCAGATACTGGATTGTAAGGTTTATCCAGGAGCACATATATACTTAGATCACAATGTAGTAGTGATGAAGAGTAGGCTGACGTTTAAGAGATTAGTCAGGAAGAATCAATACGCAAAGAAGTGGGTGGGATATGGAAGTACTGAGGAATGACGAGATACGCTTGAAAGTCTCTAAGGCTATAGATAAAGCAATAAGGAATAGCTAAGTAGGCAGTACAATTGAAGAGGAATGTACATCTCTAAAATGGGCCATCACAGAAGTTGCGAAGGAAAACACAGGTACAAAGAAGGTAACTGCGAAGAAACCATGAGTAGCAGAAGGAATACTTCAGTTGATTGATGAAAGAAGGAAGTACAAAAATGTTGCAGGAAACTCAGGAATACGGAAACACAAGTCGCTGAAGAATTACATAAATAGGAAGTACGTGGAAGCTAAGACGAAATGGCTGCAGGAAAAATATGAAGATATCGAAAAAGAAATGATTGTCGGAAGGACAGACTCAGCATACAGGAAAGTCAAAACAACCTTCGCTGACATTAAAAGCAAGGGTAGTAACATTAAGAGTGTAACAGGAATTCCACTGTTAAATGCCGTGGAGAGAGCGGATAGGTGGAAAGAATACACTGAAAGCCTCAATGAGGGTGAAGATTTGTCTGATGCGATAGAAGAAGAAACAGGAGTAGATTTAGAAGAGATAGGGGAACCAGTATTAGAATCAGAATTTAAAAGAGCTTTGGAGACTTAAGATCAAATAAGGCAGAAGGGATAAATAACATTCCAACCGAATTTCTAAAATCATTGGAAGAAGTGGCAACGAAACAACTATTCGCATTGGTGTGTAGAAGGTATGAGTCACGCGACATACCATCTGACTTTCGGAAAATTAGCATCCACACAGCTCATGCATCCAAGTTGCTTACAAGAATATTATACAGAAGAATGAGAAAGAAAATTGAGGATGCTCCAGATGACGACCAGTTTGACTTTAATAAAGGCAAAGGCACGAGAGAGGCAATTCAGACGTTGCGGTTAATAATGAAAGCAAGACTAAAGAAAAATCAAGACACTTTCATAGGATTTGTAGAGCAGGAAAAAGCGTTCGACAATGTAAAATGGAGCTACATGTTCGAAATTGTGAAAAAAGTAGGGGTAAGCTATAGGGACAGATGAGTCATATACAAGATATACAACAGCCATGAGGGAATAACAAGAGTGGACGACCAAGAACGAAGTGCTCACATTAAAAAGGGTGTAAGACAAGGAAGTAGCCTTTCGCCCCTACAGTTCCGTCTGTATGATGGAAATAAAAGAAAGGTTCAGGAGTGAAATTAAAATTCAAGGTGAAAGGATATCAATGATACGATTCGCTGATGATATTGCTATCTTGAGTGAAAGTGAAGAAGAATTACATGACCTGCTGAACAGAATGAACAGTCTAACGAGTATAGAGTAAGGATTGGGAGTAAATCGAAGAAAGACAAAGGTAATGAGAAGTAGTAGAAATGGGAACAGCAAGAAACTTATCGTCAGGACTGATGGTCACGAAGTAGATGAAATTAAGGAATTCTGCTACCTAGGCAGCAAAATAACCAATGACGGACAGAGTAAGGACATCAAAAGCAGACTAGCAGTGGTAAAAAAGACATTCCTGGCCAAGAGAAGTCTACTAATATCAAATATCGGATTTAATTTGAGGAAGAAATTTCTGAGAATGTACGTCTGGAGTTCAACGTTGTATTGTAGTGAAACATGGCCGCCACCAACTGTGATCGAGCAGGTCTAGGCGCTGGGTCTGAAAGTGCGCTGCTGCTACGATCGCAGACTTGAATCCTGCCATGGGCATGGATGTGTGTGATGTTGTAACCCCGGAAATGCATAGCCTCCTATTTCCATTTATTGTACTATAAATTTTTTCCTTATTTTGTTACCTGAAGATATGATATTTCTGTGTCTTTATATATTGTAATTAACATACATATGTCGATGTATAATTGGTTTGTTTTGTAAATACTATTTGTATTTTTACGCTGGGTCTTACCTAGGGAAAACTATGCTATCGAACGACTACATCGATAGGTCGTGTGGAGAACCAAAGTGTTTAGGATCTTTGGTAGTGTTAACTCTGCCGCATGGAGCGCGGGCAGAAAGTCTGGCTGGAGTAGGGCGGTGGAGCAGATGTGTTGTGACGCTCCCGCGAGTTGCCGCCCTTTCAGGGTTTGGCAGCATGTAATTGTGCTCGACTTGCTATGATAGTTTCTGACACGGTGTCGCAGACGGGAAGCATTAGCTGGCGCACATCAAGAGCCCGTTTCGCCTGGTGACCGTGTCGAGAAGAAGGCGCGCCAACATCCAGCTTCTGCAACAGCAACGGCCGACAATGAGGGACTGTCGCCACCTCCCCAATCGACGACTGCAAACCTTCAATCAACCAACAAGGAAGACTAAAACCACGTAAAGTTTTGGAACTGTATGGCAGACCTCAGCTTTTCAAACTGCTCAATTTGCCTCTTTAAATTACAGCAAAGTAGCATGAACCTTTGTTGTTCATTGCCCCAATTGCATTACCAAGCAGGGTCCATTCCTTGTCCAGAATGAACCCGCGTGTCGTTGAAATTCAAACGCCAGCATTATAGTAATATAATTCCATTTCACTGCTTTAATTTCAAAGTTCAGTGAAAGTATTCATAGCTGGCTACAATATTTAGATTACACAAGCACAATTTAAGAGTGCAAGTTTTGTTACCATATTTTAGCTTACCTGTGACTACAGCTCAGCTTGGTACGTACTAAATTTTACTATTGTTAATTGTTCAGAATCATTTAATTCAAGTTCAAAATAAATCTCTTATTTCTAAATTGTGTAGATTCAAGTAGCTTTTGAAGTGTTTGTTGAGGCAGCCCAAGACTAACCTTATTTTATTGAATTTCGTAGTGCTTCAGAAACAAAGTTCACTATTAATTTCAGTCACTAAATTAACTTTCAATTTCCCGGTTTTATTAATTCTTTTGCTAAATTAAGTCAGAGTGTAGCGAAATTTATTGCTTCTGACAAACATTCAGTTTTCACACAACACGTGTCAACCTTCAGTTGCCATGCTTTTAGTGCTATTTATATGTGCATTAATCTTTCATTTTCAGTTATTATAGTAGTTGTCCATAGGACTGGCGACCGTAATTTTCCCCAAATCGCAAATATCTAATTAACGCCAATTAATTGGTAACGTAACGACCGCACATTTACTTTCTTTATTAATTTGACCCTTTTCTCAAAATTAATTTCCACCAATTTCATTTGCATTTTTCCTTTCATTTAGATGTAACCCTTTCCTTCCTCTTTACCAACAAATTAACTTCGGTGACGATTGCTTTTCCCAAATTTCCATTAGGTGCATGCGTTTTAATTTTTCACTGTCATTAAGGTCGATAAGTGAGGGGGAGGTTACACGTGGTGACCTGGTGACAGGACAATCTTCTGGTTTGAAGGTGTTCTGGACACGAATTTTGCATTGTGCAAATCTCGTAACAAAGTACTGGTTACGAACAGGTCGTTACGTCAGCGAGAATAAGTAGTGGGAGGAATCCTAATTAGATTTGAGATTTGTCATTTATATTGAAAATTTGTAAAATGAGTGGAGGCAACAATTACCAAAATTTGGTAGACTTGGGTACGGAACAATCGGTCGAACTGTGCGAAACGCGCACCGCGGAACCCTTTGTTCAGGGGCAGGCGGCTAGCATGAAAGACGCGCCCGCCGAAACGCAACAAAGAGCAGAAATGGAATTCCAAACTTGAGAAAATGTTTCGGAATCGGAAGTGAAAATCAAATCTGAACCCCTTGATGACGAATACGGGGGGACAATTAAAAAGGGAGCCGCTACGGAAGTAAAACCGGTAGTTTCCGGGAATTTAACTGATTTATTGAATGTTTTGATTAACGAAGTCAAGAGTCAATCGACAGAAATTAAAGTCTGCCAAGCAAGAAGCTCAGTCTGAAAAAATTTACAGGATGCTAGACAATCAGAACAAAGCTATTAATGTTGTTAACGACAATGTTGGTGTGGTGTCACCGCCAGACACCACACTTGCTAGGTGGTAGCCTTTAAATCGGCCGCGGTCCGCTAGTATACGTCGGACCCGCGTGTCGCCACTATCAGTGATTGCAGACCGAGCGCCGCCACACGGCAGGTCTAGAGAGACTTCCTCGCACTCGCCCCAGTTGTACAGCCGACTTTGATAGCGATGGTTCACTGACAAATTACGCTCTCATTAGCCGAGACGATAGTTAGCATAGCCTTCAGCTACGTCATTTGCTACGACCTATCAAGGCGCCATTATCATTTGCTATTAATCTTGTGATGCATGTAACGTCAGACAGATGTTCACCAATTATAGATTAAAGTTAAGTATTCCAGAAGCTACGTACTTATTTTACTAGTCTCAACTCCTTTAACTGTTCCAGACCTCACGCCAGCCTGCGTGAGCTTAAACGCGTGCCTTTCGGCTTCACCTCATAGTGGCTTGGCTGTCTTGCCAAGTCACAACAGTTGGAGTTGTCAACACAAAAGTTGATAAAATCAAAGAAGATATTGTTGTAAATAATACCGAAATCGGTAATCTTAAACAGAAAATTATAGGCGTTCAGGCGGAAATTGCGAGCATAAATATTCGTTTTGACTCCGAAATTAGCAGAATCGAGAAAAGAGTAACAGAAGCAGTTACTCCGATCATCGAGAATAAGGTGACGGAACACATTCAATTAGTGGAAAAAGGGGATCAACACAAGGAGCAAACTTTAAAGTGTCAGAAGTAGACACTAAAGTGAGGAAGCAGGCTAATACCTGCGAAGAGAAAAAGAGGGAAATGGAAACGCTTGCGACAACCACTTGCCAAGTAATTACCAGAGTGTCGGAATTAGAAAAGAAACTTGATGAAAAACGGAGCTATCTGCCAATCTGTGCACATAGTTCGGAATTGTTGATGAAAGAGGAGCCGTTCGGCCTCTTGATAAAAGACGGTATACACGCGACGGATTTCATTAAAATTTGTGAAAGAGTTTTACCCAGATCATGGACTAATGAGAGAAAAATTAATGGGGTTATTGACGTGTTGCCTGGTGATGCCAAGCGTTGGGGCTTAAACCCCAACATCACGAACCTGACTTTCGACGAGTTTAAAAATTTGTTTATGGATGAATACTGGTCAGAGCAAAAACAACAAAGTGTCTGGCGCGAATTTGTCGTATCGAGGCCTTTCGATGCGAATTCGCGTGGCTCGATGAAGGAGTTTTGTGAGGGCTGGATCCGCAAGTTGGAATATTTGCGTGATCGCCGCATGGAATCCGAAATAGTCTGGGAACTCTACAAGAAGCTTCCAGATGATACAAAACGCTACGTAGGAAGCAATTACAGGACAATCAATGATTTCCTGGAAAGAGTTGAGGACGAGGGCAGTTGGCGCAATAATCTCGATAGTGGTAGAGGCCGCGGTAACAACAACGGGTACCACAAGAACCACAACAACGATAACCATGGGAATAATGCATACCGCAACCATGGCAGCAATAACAATAATGGTTCGGACCGTAATAACAATCGGTACAACGCAAATAATAACAGGAATGACGGAAACCAGTATCATACTAACGTGATAAGGGCTTCACAGAATACTAATAACGCCAGAGGGTGTGATAAGCCGCCTCAGCAGCATCCGGAGAGCAGATCTGCTGGGACGAGACAGGGAAACTGTGTATCTACATCTACATCTACATCCAAACTCCGCAAGCCACCTGACGAGGTGTGGCGGAGAGTACCTTGAGTACCTTGAGTACCTCTATCGGTTCTCCCTTCTATTCCAGTTTCGTATTGTTCGTGGAAAGAAGGATTGTCGGTATGCCTTTGTGTGGGCTCTAATCTCTCTGATTTTTTCCTCTTGGTCTCTTCGCGAGATATACGTAGGAGGGAGCAATATACTGCTTGACTCTTCGGTGAAGTTATGTTCTCGAAATTTCAACAAAAGCCCGTACCGAGCTATTGAGCGTCTCTCCTGCAGAGTCTTCCACTGGAGTTTTTCTATCATCTCTGTAACGCTTTCGTGATTACTAAATGATCCTGTAACGAAGGGCGCTGCTCTCCGTTGGATCTTCTGTATCTTTCTATCAACCCTATCTGGTACAGATCCAACACTGCTGAGCAGTATTCAAGCAGTGGGCGAACAAGCGTACTGTAACCTACTTCCTTTGTTTTCGGATTGCATTTCCTTAGGATTCTTCCAATGAATCTCAGTCTGGCATCTGCTTTACCGACGATTAATTTTATATGGTCATTCCATTTTAAATCACTCCTTATGCGTACTCCCAGATAATTTATGGAATTAACTGCTTACAGTTGCTGACCTGCTATTTTGTAGCTAAATTATAATGGATCTATCTTTCTATGTATTCGCAGCACATTAACCTTGTCAACATTGAGATTCAATTGCCATTCCCTGCGCCACGCGTCAATTCGCTGCAGATCCTCCTGCATTTCAGTACAATTTTCCATTGTTTCAACCTCTCGATATACCACAGCATCATCCGCAAAAAGCCTCAGTGACCTTCCGATGTCATCCACAAGGTCATTTATGTATACTGTGAATAGCAACGGTCCTACGACACTCCCCTGCGGCACACCTGAACTCACTCTTACTTCGGAAGACTTCTCTCCATTGCAAACGACATGCTGCGTTCTGTTATCTAGGAACTCGTCAATCCAATCACAGAATTGGTCTGATAGTCCATATGCTCTTACTTTGTTCATTAAACGACTGTGGGGAACTGTATCGAACACCTTGCGGAAGTCAAGAAACACGGCATCTACCTGTGAACCCGTGTCTATGGCCCTCTGAGTCTCGTGGACGAATAGCGCGAGCTGGGTTTCACATGACCGTCTTTTTCGAAACCCATGCTGATTCCTACGGAGTAGATTTCTAGTCTCCAGAAAAGTCATTATACTCGAGCATAATACGTGTTCCAAAATTCTACAACTGATCGACGTTAGAGATATAGGTCTATAGTTCTGCAAATCTGTTTGACGTTCCTTTTTGAAAACGGGGATGACCTGTGCCCTTTTCCAATCCTTTGGAACGCTACGCTCTTCTAGAGACCTACGGTACACCGCTGCAAGAAGGGGGGCAAGTTGCTTCGCGTACTCTGTGTAAAATAGAACTGGTATCCCGTCAGGTTCAGCGGTCTTTCCTCTTTTGAGCGATTTTAATTGTTTCTCTATCCCTCTGTCGTCTATTTTGATATCTACCATTTTGTCATCTGTGCGACAATCTAGAGAAGGAACTACAGTGCTGTCTTCCTCTGTGAATCAGCTTTGGAAAAAGACATTTAGTATTTCGGCATTTGTCATCTTCTGTTTCAGTACCATTTTGGTCACAGAGTGTCTGGACATTTTGCTGTGATCCACCTACCGCTTTGACATAAGACCAAAATTTCTTAGGATTTTCTGCCAAGTCAATACATAGAGCTTTACTTTCGAATTCATTGAACGCCTCACGCATAGCCCTCCTCACACTACATTTCGCTTCGCGCTATTTTTGTTTGTCTGCAAGGCTTTGGCTATGTTTATGTTTCCTGTGAAGTTCCCTTTGCTTCCGCAGCTGTTTTCGAACTCGGTTTTGTACCTCGGTGGCTCTTTTCCATCTCTTACGATCTTGCTTGGCACATACTCATCTAACGCATATTGTACGATGGTTTTGAACTTTGTCCACTGATCGTCAACACCATCTGTACTTGAGACAAAACTTTTGTGTTGAGCCGTCAGGTACTCTGTAATCTGCTTTTTGTCACTTTTGCTAAACAGAAAAATCTTCCTACCTTTTTTAATATTTCTATTTACGGCTGAAATCATCGATGCAGTAACCGCTGTATGATCACTGATTCCCTGTTCTGCGTTAACTGTTTCAAATAGTTCGGGTCTGTTTGTCACCAGAGGGTCTAATATGTTATCTCCACGAGTCGGTTCTCTGTTTAACTGCTCAAGGTAGTTTTCAGATACAGCACTTAAAAAAATTTCACTGGATTCTTTGTCCCTGCCACCCGTTATGAACGTTTGAGTCTCCCAGTCTATATCTGGCAAATTAAAATCCCCACCTAGAACTATAACATGGTGGGGAAATCTACTCGAAATATTTTCCAAATTATCCTTCAGGTGCTCAGCCACAACAGCTGCTGAGCGAGGGGGCCTATAGAGACATCCAATTACCATGTCTGAGCCTGCTTTAACCGTGACCTTCACCCAAATTATTTCACATTTAGGGTCTCCGTCAATTTCCTTCGATACTATTGCACTTCTTATCGCTATAAACACGCCTCCCCCTTCACTGTCCAGCCTGTCTCTGCGGTATACATTCCAATCTGAGTTTAGGATTTCATTACTGTTTACGTCTGGTTTCAGCCTCCTTTCTGTCCCTAGTAGTATATGGGCATTTTGACCGTTTATTAATGAGGTTAGAGCTGACGTTATATGGTCGGATGGTAGCAGTGTGGGTTGCGCAGATCCAGAGAAAGTAACTGCAGATACTACTGGGCACATTCCTCCAGGTAGATTGGCAGATGAGATCAATCTGACCAAAGAGGAATCAACGAAGGTGACAATTAGTGAATTGATAGCAAAGCAACACTCAGTAGTTGACGAGTTACAGGAAAAGGTTTCGGTATTGGAGGCTAAGCTACAGACTAAGCCTCAGGACAAACGTGTTGAAATTAAATGAACAGAGGCTGAAAAAGCCGCCAGATAAGCCGAATTTAGGATCAAACCCGGATAGTATTTTCTGGAATGACCTGGATATAGACGAGGATTTACTGTGGAAAAATAAAGAAACAGTCGAGGACAAGTGTAGACAGTGTAGACAGATAGTAGTGTCTGTTACTATGCACGACCTACAACTAAACGTGTTGATTGACACCGGTGCAGAATTGAGTGCTGTATCTGGGAAAACATTTGAGTTACTGAAAGACAGACATGGTATCGTAGTTATGCCAGTAACAGGAGTGAAAATTATCGGTGCTACTGGGAAGGCCAGTAAACCGGTCACAAAACAGATTTTTGTCAACTTCGAGATATGTGGGGCACGATTTGAACAATAGTTTTCGTCGTGCCAGACTTAACTACGGGAGTAATTATCGGGTTAGATTGGCTGTTAAGGTACCGTGCAGTGATTAATTGCGAAAGCAAAACTTTGACATGTACGTCACAAGATAAAATAGTAGTTAGTTTTGACGAGGCAGGAGACGGTGTGCAAAGGCAATACCAGCCTATACACATTGTTAACTGGCCGGATGCCATTGACGTAGGCATGAATTTGAACTACTGTAACGTGAGGAATCTCGGCATTGACAATAGTGTAGAAAATGAATTGGAAAGTATTGTAGACGGTGTGTCAAACTTAACTCACGAACAATGACGAGGCCTGTGTGAAGTAATAATGGGGAATAAGAGTGTGTTTTCAGAAAAACCGGTACTTGTGGAAGAGATAATCAAATTCCCACCACGGATTGACATTAGTATTGGTGTGAAAAAGATCGTTTGCGAGAAATAATGAAGCTAAAAGCCGATGCTCGCATACGTCGTCATGACGCTAAAGCGCGTTTTTTAAAAGCTCATGAGAAATCGAGCGAGATAGACAATGAAATCTCTAAATTTAAGTTTGTTTATAATGGACCATATAAAGTCATTGGTATACCTCACACAAATGCTTATTGCTTAGAGTATCCAAACTATTAGGTATACGGAACATTGTAGACTTGAAATTACACCAACCAAGGATTGATTAATACCAGAGAATGGGTAATTTGTACAGTATGTAAATATAGAGTGCAAGATTTAAGGATTTGCTAGGTTATCATGCTTTTGCCTGACCAAGAGGTCATTAAAGAAGTAATTAATTTTGATTAAATGTTTTAAGAGTAACTGATTATTTATCAATTGAAAAATCCAAGCTGCTAGTTTAAGTTTTCAACTGATTCACAGTAGATTAAGGAATGTAAATATTATTTTGTAACTAGCTGTAAGATTTCATGAATATGTGTTTACTAGTCATTGACGATGTACTTAGACGCTGTTTTAAGTTTCAGGTTAGTACATGCATGTGATGATGGACAGTGTTGAGTTATCCACTGTGATAGTGTTAATGGAGTCCTTGAGATTACTCGGGAGTGAGTTTTTCCGAAAGAATTCAGTGAAATAGACGTTCTGGAAATGCCGTTACACAGGCGAGTGAGATCAAGCATGCCGCACAGGCGGGCGCAACAATACGGGCGAGGCGGAGCCGCTGTAGGCTCTTGTGCCGCTCTCGGCATTCTTTGTATTGCGGGTACGGAAGGCGGAGTTGTTTTTCTTCCCGGACAGCTGATGTGAAAGAATTCTGCTGTCAACATTTTTTTCGATCTGCTGTATATTATTTTCTTGTTTAGCGTTAAGTGGACTCTCATGACGTGAATGTTAATTATGAAAAGATTATATAAAAATGTGTATTCTATGTAATTAATTATTAATTTGTGTATTTTGAAATACCTGTTTTTTATAACAATGTATTATGGTTAATTTTGTAAATAGTATTCCTTTTCTTAATACTGTTAGGAAATTTGCTGATTTGGAATAGCTGAACCATTTTCTATGTTTTCTATGAATTTTAATATGTTGTCAACCTGTTTTCTTTTGTGTAAAATGACAGACTGGAATAAGGTTAGGAGTGTCTCCACTCAATAATTATGGTCTAAAAATTGGTTTAGGGTTAATTAGCCTAATGCAAAATTTTCTTGATGTTTTGAGCATATGCATTTCTGCTGTTTTTGTTTTCCTTTTTGGGACATTTTCTGAGTCTGTTTAAATTACGCGAAAATCCTCAGACAATGTGGGGCACGTGTAACGCCGGAAATGCATATCCTCCTATTTCCATCTATTGTACTATAAATTTTTTCCTTATTTTGTTACCTGAAGATATGACATTTCTGTAATATATTGTAATTGTTTTACTATATATATAGATATATATATATATATATATATATATATATATATATATATATATATATATATATATATATATATATATATACTGGAAATTGAAATAAGAACACCGTGAATTCATTGTCCCAGGAAGGGGAAACTTTATTGACACATTCCTGGGGTCAGATACATCACATGATCACACTGACAGAACCACAGGCACATAGACACAGGCAACAGAGCATGCACAATGTCGGCACTAGTACAGTGTATATCCACCTTTCGCAGCAATGCAGGCTGCTATTCTCCCATGGAGACGATCGTAGAGATGCTGGATGTAGTCCTGTGGAACGGCTTGCCATGCCATTTCCACCTGGCGCCTCAGTTGGACCAGCGTTCATGCTGGACGTGCAGACCGCGTGAGACGACGCTTCATCCAGTCCCAAACATGCTCAATGGGGGATAGATCCGGAGATCTTGCTGGCCAGGGTAGTTGACTTACACCTTCTAGAGCACGTTGGGTGGCAAGGGATACATGCGGACGTGCATTGTCCTGTTGGAACAGCAAGTTCCCTTGCCGGTCTAGGAATGGTAGAACGATGGGTTCGATGACGGTTTGGATGTACCGTGCACTATTCAGTGTCCCCTCGACGATCACCAGTGGTGTACGGCCAGTGTAGGAGATCGCTCCCCACACCATGATGCCGGGTGTTGGCCCTGTGTGCCTCGGTCGTATGCAGTCCTGATTGTGGCGCTCACCTGCACGGCGCCAAACACGCATACGACCATCATTGGCACCAAGGCAGAAGCGACTCTCATCGCTGAAGACGACACGTCTCCATTCGTCCCTCCATTCACGCCTGTCGCGACACCACTGGAGGCGGGCTGCACGATGTTGGGGCGTGAGCGGAAGACGGCCTAACGGTGTGCGGGACCGTAGCCCAGCTTCATGGAGACGGTTGCGAATGGTCCTCGCCGATACCCCAGGAGCAACAGTGTCCCTAATTTGCTGGGAAGTGGCGGTGCGGTCCCCTACGGCACTGCGTAGGGTCCTACGGTCTTGGCGTGCATCCGTGCGTCGCTGCGGTCCGGTCCCAGGTCGACGGGCACGTGCACCTTCCGCCGACCACTGGCGACAACATCGATGTACTGTGGAGACCTCACGCCCCACGTGTTGAGCAATTCGGCGGTACGTCCACCTGGCCTCCCGCATGCCCACTATACGCCCTCGCTCAAAGTCCGTCAACTGCACATACGGTTCACGTCCACGCTGTCGCGGCATGCTACCAGTGTTAAAGACTGCGATGGAGCTCCGTATGCCACGGCAAACTGGCTGACACTGACGGCGGCGGTGCACAAATGCTGCGCAGCTAGCGCCATTCGACGGCCAATACCGCGGTTCCTGGTGTGTCCGCTGTGCCGTGTGTGTGATCATTGCTTGTACAGCCCTCTCGCAGTGTCCGGAGCAAGTATGGTGGGTCTGACACACCGGTGTCAATGTGTTCTTTTTTCCATTTCCAGGAGTGTATATATATATATATATATATATATATAATGCATATGTCGATGTATAATTGGTTTGTTTTGTAAATACTATTTGTATTTTTACGCTGGGTCTTACCTAGGGAAAACTATGCTATCGAACGACTACGTCGATAGGTCGTGTGGAGAACCAAAGTGTTTAGGATCTTTGGTAGTGTTAACTCTGCCGCATGGAGCGCGGGCAGAAAGTCTGGCTGGAGTAGGGCGGTGGAGCAGATGTGTTGTGACGCTCCCGTGAGTTGCCGCCCTTTCGGGGTTTGGCAGCATGTAATTGTGCTCGACTTGCTATGATAGTTTCTGACACGGTGTCGCAGACTGGAAGCATTAGCTGGCGCACATCAAGAGCCCGTTTCGCCTGGTGACCGTGTCGAGAAGAAGGCGCGCCAACATCCAGCTTCTGCAACAGCGACGGCCGACAATGAGGGACTGTCGCCACCTCCCCAATCGACGATTGCAAACCTTCAATCAACCAACAAGGAAGACTAAAACCACGTAAAGTTTTGGAACTGTATGGCAGACCTCAGCTTTTCAAACTGCTCAATTTGCCTCTTTAAATTACAGCAACGTAGCATGAACCTTTGTTGCTCATTGCCCCAATTGCATTACCAAGCAGGGTCCCTTCCTTTTCCAGAATGAACCCGAGTGTCGTTGAAATTCAAACGCCAGCATTATAGTAATATAATTCCATTTCACTGCTTTAATTTCAAAGTTCAGTGAAAGTATTCATAGCTGGCTACAATATTTAGATTACACAAGCACAAATTAAGAGTGCGAGTTTTGTTACCATATCTTAGCTTACCTGTGACTACAGCTCAGCTTGGCACGTACTAAATTTTACTATTGTTAATTGTTCAGAATCATTTAATTCAAGTTCAAAGTTAAATTTCTTAGTTCTAAATTGTGTAGATTCAAGTAGCTTTAGAAGTGAGTGTTGAGGCAGCCCAAGACTAACCTTATTTTATTGAATTTCGTAGTGCTTCAGAAACAAAGTTCACTATTAATTTCAGTCACTAAATTAACTTTCAATTTCCCGGTTTTATTAATTCTTTTGCTAAATTAAGTCAGAGTGTAGCGAAATTTATTGCTTCTGACAAACATTCAGTTTTCACACAACACGTGTCAAGCTTCAGTTGCCACGCTTTTAGTGCTAATTATACGTGCATTAATCTTTCATTTTCAGTTATTATAGTAGTTGTCCATAGGACTGGCGACCGTAATTTTCCCCAAATCGCAAATATCTAATTAACGCCAATTAATTGGTAATGTAACGACCGCACATTTACTTTCTTTATTAATTTGACCCTTTTCTCAAAATTAATTTCCACCAATTTCATTTGCATTTTTCCTTTCATTTAGATGTAACCCTTTCCTCCCTCTTTACCGACAAATTAACTTCGGTGACGATTGCTTTTCCCAAATTTCCATTAGGTGCACGTGGTTAAATTTTTCACTGTCATTAAGGTCGATAAGTGAGGGGGAGGTTACAATGTCCTTAGGTTAGTTACGTTTAAGTAGTTATAAGTCTAGGGGACTGATGATGTCAGATGTTAAGTCCCATAGTGGTGAGAGCCATTTGAATTTTTGAAACGTGGCCTGTGGGTAGACCGGAACAGAAGAGACTCGAAGAATTTGAGACGTGGTGCTACAGACGAATGTTGAAAATTAGGTGGACTTATAAGGTAAGGAATGAGGAGGTTCTGTGCAGAATCAGAGAGGAAAGGAATATGTGGAAAACACTGATAAGAACAAGTGACAGGATGACAAGGCAAGGCATCTGTTAAGACATGAGGGAATTACTTCCATGGTACTAGAGGGAGCTGTAGAGGGCAAAAACTGTAGAGGAAGACCAAGTGCTACTCTGAGATGAAGAGGTTAGCACAGGGGAGGAATTCTTGGCGGGCCGCATCAACCCGGTCAGAAGACTAATTAAAAAGAATACTGATGTGCAGTACACTCCGAACGTACATGACCTTCCTGGCAGTAATTACAACAAGTACATGGCTGTCTGTTGTATTTACGACTGCCTGACATTCACCTACGACTAGGTAGGGTTTTTCAGTTCTTACTTGTCGTACGCCATTAAGGACTTGGTACATCTCAAAGGTGTTCCATTTTTCTACCACATGGCTACTGCCATCCCGTATGCTCGGAAAGCCGCGGTGACTGCATCAGGCGACACTCTGAGTGGGAGTTCAAAGAATCGTAGAGTGCGTAAACCTAGTCCCATGTGGTCAACACTAAACACATCGATGTGGATACTGGAGTTTGAAAGTTAAAATGTTCGTACATCTGCACACAACAGCGTTACCTGTCGTCTCAGTGACCATCTTGAGCTAGACGACGCTACTTGTGACGGAAAGGGCGATGCAAACGATGTGCTGTGGTTCCAGTTTAATTTCGTCACGGATAAAGCGATAGATTTCGAATTCTCACGGTTGGGCATGGCTGGACTGAAAGCTGATATTGATGGTAGCTTTTCTGTAGGAGTGAGCCATAGCGACTTACTGTCAATGGACTTGAGTACTAGCTGTGGCGAGGAAGTAAAGAAATTACACGCGCTCGCGAGTCTGTGGATGGGATGCAAAATAAGACGTTCTCCCTGCTCCACTGCTAAAGGCAGACTGTTTATCCACCTCAGCCATCCTAGCACGGCAAAATTTCCACATACGACAAACAACATCTATATTGTCTTCCATCCATTATCTCCTATTTGTTCGCAGCTATTCATCTGGATCCTTCAAGGGCTCAGTGAATGAATGCATTGCACAGCAAATATCATTTTGCCTGCATATATTCAATATTCACATATTTACATGAGTGGTGTCTGTTCTTTTGTACATGTCCGAAAGTAGAACTACTACTCATATATATATATATATATATATATATATATATATATATATATATATATATATATATATATATATAGTTAAAAAATTATACTTGTAGTTACTTCTGAATATGCCTCATATATCGGCATCTCTTTCACCTCTTGCATGTACCTATGATACATACAACAGAACGAGCACGCTGAATTCGATTAAGATCTGTGGCTGCTATTGCGCCCGAAATTGTACCGAATGTTGGCAATGAGTCGAAAGAAAACTGGTGGGGTTGGATCGTCAGGTATGCAACTACCAACAGTGGCGGCTCTCTGAGTGGGCACAAAAAATGAAATGATGGAAAGGGATTTTTGGTTGGCAGACCCTGTATGGTGGTGTTCAGCCACCATTTTATTTGACACCACTTCGAAGACTTGTGCGTCGAAGAGAATGAGATGAAACGATGAGGGCACAACAAATACCCTGTACCCTACCGAAAGAAATCTCCGCCCTGGCCAGAAATAGAACCCAGGACCTCGGGATTAAAGGAAGCAATGCTAACTAGTACACTGGAAGCTTTGTGTGGGGTCTTGCCCACTCGTCACTAATAGGGTGCCTACGGGATACAACGTTGTCGGAATGCTATACAAGAGTTTCAGACAAATGACATTAGTAGTTTTATTTCTAGAAAACAATTGGCAGTACTTAAGTTTTGAAATACATCAAATGTCGCTATCGAGAACAACATGAAAACATTAAATTTTTAGCTATACTCAAAGTTCCTGGAAGTTGACACATCACTGATAATTACCGTCGGCAATCCGGTTCCGATCTGTGACATCGAGGCTAGCAGAGTGTCGCTTTCATTCACGTCATGCAGGGCGGGGGTGGGGGGGGGGGGAGGGGGAGGCGCCTGTTGTGGCCCAGTCTAATTCCGCGTACCATTGGCTGCCGTTTCCTCACCGCCTTCTCTGGTCTTTCGTTCCGCATCTTCGTTCCGTCATGTGCTAGTTACGCCTGAACACTACGGACGAGCCTGAGATGTAGCGAAAGCAGAGACCAAGAACACAGTACATTTCCAGAACGTGACGACAGCGAAGGTTATTCACCCTTTGAGTCCAATATCGCTGCTCAGCAGAAATAATAGTGTGGCTGTCAGCTCCCACTGGCTAGCAGAATGGTGTGTGGCGCCTAGGAAGGCGATTACGGTTTTAGCAGCTCCACCTTGCGGTCGAGACCTCTTTCCGCATTCTCTGGCGGACTTCCAAAGTCGTCCGCTGGGACACCAGAGTTAGGCGACGCCTTGATCATGCCACTCGATTTACTTAAACGTCAATGACAGACTCACTATAATGTAATTTTAGAACTAGAGTACCAGCATCATTATCGCCGTGACAGTACACAGGAACAGATATTGGCGGTAACCGGAATTTCTCCCTCTCTCTCTCTCTCTCTCTGTGTATTTGTGTGTGTGTGTTTGTGTGTGTGTGTGTGTGTGTGTGTGTGTGTGTGTGCATGTGTGTGCATACGTGCGTATATTTATGCTCCTTTTGGATTAATGTTACTTATGTTTCCTTGAGGTGAAACAAGCGCTGTATGACTGCAAGAGTTACAGATGCGAGCGAACGTGCCACGGCTTGGCCCCGTTCACTGCTGCCATCGCCACATCATCATAACGCTCCTGTGCTTAACATGCAAAGGAATGCGCCATAATCTAAGAGTGAAACTGAAAATTAAAATAACTTTTCAAAACATCTTCAGTGTATGCTTCAGTACATTTATGTTAACACTGTAAGGTCTCAGAATGATGAAATGAATATGTTACGCAAAACATATGAACTTAAGAAAAAGATAAGTGGCGCTAAATAACAAGACTACAAGGGTAAAAACTGTTCGCAATGTGTAAATGTATGTCACAATCAAAATTTTCAAGTCTCAAACTGGTCACAGTAATATTTTGATCGAAATTGGCGTTTCCACGAAAAATTGAAGGTTCTAAGTATTAGAAATATAAAAATTCGTATGTAGCCTCAGTTTGATGTAAAAACATTAAATATGTGACACCAATAAGCTACCTCTATTAGTTTTAAGTTATTTACTAAAAACAAAATTTGTAACGAAAACGTCCTTAGTCATGACAGATTAAGTATCATTTATATTTGTAATAGAAAGTTCTAATTACAGGACTCGATTACATTCATACAGCAATACAGCTGTACCATGTTTCAGTACTGTATTGTAAATAACTACTGTTACAAGGAATCTTAAAGAGGGAGTTGAGAGGTCATGTCCTACCGTCGGTTCTGTTCTAAAAATTCTGGCAGACAAGATTTAAATGCAGTGGAGCCAAAACTTTTACAATGAAAAATTGAAACTTAACTCCATTCATATAAAAATTAAGAAAATTCTTAATTGTTAAACGACAAAGCTGTTAAATAATACGTGTACAAGAAAGGTACCGCTTAGATGGTGCTAACTGTGCTGAGGGTAGTTGATAGCAGATGTACCATTCGGCGGTCCGCTGCTCCCATGTATAAATACCGACAGACAGGCAGTAAGATCAGAACTAGGCATTGGCTTACAATCAGATATCCTACCACTCAATCTCCTCAAAAAGACTGTGAGTAGATTTTTATTCAGAAAATTCAAGCATAAGGGTACCCTGATATTGAGATTATAAGAAGAAGCCTTATATAAGCAGAAATGGAAAACGTTATGCTGCCAGTGAACTTTAATGGGTATGTGTCATGTTGCAACATTAATTTTTTGATAAAAGTGTTAAAGTACATTTTACCGTGTGTTTTTCTAAGCTCAGTGCTAATATATTATAATTATCCAGCCTGAATGGAATTTTTGCAGGAAGTAGTCTGTAAGTGTGATTCTTCAATTTCTCCAGGCGCATTTCATGACAAAATAATCAACAAAGAAGCTATAGAGATCAGAGTAAGAAAACCTGAAGTGAATCGTGACAGCGGCTATTCCCTTAACCAAGCTTGGCAACCAGCCATTACGCGGTTTAAGGGTTTAAGGACAAGATATATCTCAGAATGTACTGACCTCGAGGGCAGGGGGAGGAACCTCCGAAACGCCGCCGGTAAACCTCCCTGGGCGTGGACCTAGAAGAGAGCCTTTCAACGAGTATCTCGCAACGGCGAAGCTAGTCGAATGTTCACGTGCTACTGTCGTGAGCATCTACAGAAAGAGGTTGGACAGTGAAAATACTACTACGCGCTAAATGGTTGAACGTCCACGACACTTCACAGAACGTGGAGTTCGGAGGCTTGTCTGCTCTGAGAAATAGGATAGATGGTGATCTGTGGCATCTCTGCCGAAAGAAATACTGTTATAAAAGTTCTGAGGAATTATACAGACATAACATGTGAATACTGAAATTTGCCCCTGGCAAACAAATCACACAAATATACAGCCTTTTTATAGGAAGGAGTGTGCTGACAATATAAAGTGGTCCCACTCGGATTAAATATTTCCGTGTGTAGCATTTTAAGAGTGACGGCTCATGTACTGGGGCAGGTATTGTTAGATCAGGTGACTGTTTATGTAGTCAATATACCGCTGGCAACTGCCACATAGAAAGAACATATCGGTCTACGAGACAGGCTGCTAGCACCTACAGAAAAAGGAGGTATGATATTAAACTTAGAGAACACTGAGTGCGTTTGAGATAAAATAAAATTCTTGGGCCATGAGATTAGAAGGGAGGATATATTACCTGATCTTTCCAAATTATCAGTGACTGAAAACTTTGAAGCGCCCAGGGATAAAAAGCAGCTCAGGTCAGTATTCGGTTTATTCGGATTCTACTGCCGTTTTGTAAAAGATGACTTGTTTAATGCACGTTGTCTACTCCAACTGTTGAAGAATACCCCATGGGTTTCGACTGAAGTATGCCAGTCCGCTTTTGAAGAATTAAAACATCTACATCTACATTTATACTCCGCAAGCCACCCAACGGTGTGTGGCGGAGGGCACTTTAAGTGCCACTGTCATTACCTCCCTCTCCTGTTCCAGTCGCGTATGGTTCGCGGGAAGAACGACTGTCTGAAAGCCTCCGTGCGTGCTCTAATCTCTCTAATTTTACATTCGTGATCTCCTCGGGAGGTATAAGTAGGGGGAAGCAATATATTCGATACCTCATCCAGAAACGCACCCTCTCGAAACCTGGACAGCAAGCTACACCGCGATGCAGAGCGCCTCTCTTGCAGAGTCTGCCACTTGAGTTTGTTAAACATCTCCGTAACGCTCTCACGGTTACCAAATAACCCTGTGACGAAACGCGCCGCTCTTCTTTGGATCTTCTCTATCTCCTCCGTCAACCCGATCTGGTACGGATCCCACACTGATGAGCAATACTCAAGTATAGGTCGAACGAGTGTTTTGTAAGCCACCTCCTTTGTTGATGGACTACATTTTCTAAGGACTTCAAAAATGGTTCAAATGGCTCTGAGCACTATGGGACTCAACTGCTGTGGTCATTCAGTCCCCTAGAACTTAGAACTACTTAAACCTAACTAACCTAAGGACATTACACACATCCATGCCCGAGGCAGGATTCGAACCTGCGACCGTAGCAGTCGCACGGTTCCGGACTGCGCGCCTAGAACCGCGTTTCTAAGGACTCTCCCAATGAATCTCAACTCGGCACCCGCCTTACCAACAATTAATTTTATATGATCATTCCACTTCAAATCGTTCCGCACGCATACACCCAGATATTTTACAGAAGTAACTGCTACCAGTGTTTGTTCCGCTATCATATAATCATACAATAAAGAATCCTTCTTTCTATGTATTCGCAATACATTACATTTGTCTATGTTAAGGGTCAGTTGCCACTCCCTGCACCAAGTGCCTATCCGCTGCAGATCTTCCTGCATTTCGCTACAATTTTCTAATGCTGCAACTTCTCTGTATACTACAGCATCATCCGCGAAAAGCCGCATGGAACTTCCGACACTATCTACTAGGTCATTTATATATATTGTGAAAAGCGATGGTCCCATAACACTCCCCTGTGGCACGCCAGAGGTTACTTTAACGTCTGTAGACGTCTCTCCATTGATAACAACATGCTGTGTTCTGTTTGCTAAAAACTCTTCAATCTAGCCACACAGCTGGTCTGATATTCCGTAGGCTCTTACTTTGTTTATCAGGCGACAGTGCGGAACTGTATCGAACGCCTTCCGGAAGTCAAGAAAAATAGCATCTACCTAGGAGCCTGTATCTAATATTTTCTGGGTCTCATGAACAAATAAAGCGAGTTGGGTCTCACACTATCGCTGTTTCCGGAATCCATGTTGATTCCTACATAGTAGATTCTGGGTTTCCAAAAACGACATGATACTCGAGCAAAAAACATGTTCTAACATTCTACAACAGATCGACGGCAGAGATATAGGTCTATAGTTCTGCGCATCTGCTCGACGACCCTTCTTGAAGACTGGGACTACCTGTGCTCTTTTCCAATCATTTGGAACCTTCCGTTCCTCTAGAGACTTGCGGTACACGGCTGTTAGAAGGGGGGCAAGTTCTTTCGCGTACTCTGTGTAGAATCGAATTGGTATCCCGTCAGGTCCAGTGGACTTTCCTCTGTTGAGTGATTCCAGTTGCTTTTCTATTCCTTGGACACTTATTTCGATGTCAGCCATTTTTTCGTTTGTGCGAGGATTTAGAGAAGGAACTGCAGTGCGGTCTTCCTCTGTGAAAGAGCTTTGGAAAAAGGTGTTTAGTATTTCAGCTTTACACGTGTCATCCTCTGTTTCAATGCCATCATCATCCAGGAGTGTCTGGATATGTTGTTTCGAGCCACTTACTGATTTAACGTAAGACCAGAACTACCGAGGATTTTCTGTCAAGTCGGTACATAGAATTTTACTTTCGAATTCACTGAACGCTTCACGCATAGCCCTCCTTACGCTAACTTTGACATCGTTTAGCTTCTGTTTGTCTGAGAGGTTTTGGGTGCGTTTAAACTTGGAGTGAAGCTCTCTTTGCTTTCGCAGTAGTTTCCTAACTTTGTTGTTGTACCACGGTGGGTTTTTCCCGTCCCTCACAGTTTTACTCGGCACGTACCTGTCTAAAACGCATTTTACGATTGCCTTGAACTTTTTCCATAAACACTCAACATTGTCAGTGTCGGAACAGAAATTTTCGTTTTGATCTGTTAGGTAGTCTGAAATCTGCCTTCTATTACAGATAAACCTTCCTCCCTTTCTTTATATTCCTATTAACTTCCATATTCAGGGATGCTTCAACGGCCTTATGATCACTGATTCCCTGTTCTGCACATACAGAGTCGAAAAGTTCGGGTCTGTTTGTTATCAGTAGGTCCAAGATGTTATCTCCACGAGTCGGTTCTCTGTTTAATTGCTCGAGGTAATTTTCGGATAGTGCACTCAGTATAATGTCACTCGATGCTCTGTTCCTATCACCCATCCTAAACATCTGAGTGTCCCAGTCTATATCTGGTAAATTGAAATCTCCACCTAAGACTATAACATGCTGAGAAAATTTATGTGAAATGCATTCCAAATTTTCTCTCAGTTGTTCTGCCATTAATGCTGCTGAGTCGGGAGGTCGGTAAAAGGAGCCAATTATTAACCTAGCTCGGTTGTTGAGTGTAACCTCCACCCATAATAATTCACAGGAACTATCCACTTCTACTTCACTAAAGGATAAACTACTACTAACAGCGACGAACACTCCACCACCGGTTGCATGCAATCTATGCTTTCTAAACACTGTCTGTACCTTTGTAAAAATTTCGGCAGAATTTATCTCTGGCTTCAGCCAGCTTTCTGTACCTATAACGATTTCAGCTTAATTGCTTTCTATCAGCGCTTGAAGTTCCGGTACTTTACCAACGCAGCTTCGACAGTTTACAATTACAATACCGATTGCTGCTTGGTCCCCGCATGTCCTGGTTTTGCCCCGCACCCGTTGAGGCTGTTGCCCTTTCTGTACTTGCCCAAGGCCATCTAACCTAAAAAACCGCCCAGTCCACGCCACACAACCCCTGCTACCCGTGTAGCCGCTTGTTGCGTGTAGTGGACTCCTGACCTATCCAGCGGAACCCGAAACCTCACCACCCTATGGCGCGAGTCGAGGAATCTGCAGCCCACACGGTCGCAGAACCGTCTCAGCCTCTGATTCAGACCCTCCACTCGGCTCTGTACCAAAGGTCCGCAGTCAGTCCTGTTGACGATGCTGCAGATGGTGAGCTCTGCTTTCATCCCGCTAGCGAGACTGGCAGTCTTCACCAAATCAGATAGCCGCCGGAAGCCAGAGAGGATTTCCTCCAGTCCATAGCGACACACATCATTGGTGCCGACATGAGCGACCACCTGCAGATGGGTGCACCCTGTACCCTTCATGGCATCCGGAAGGACCCTTTCCACATCTGGAATGACTCGCCCCGGTATGCACACGGAGTGCACATTGGTTTTCTTCCCCTCTCTTACTGCCATATCCCTAAGGGGCCCCATTACGCGCCTGACGTTGGAGCTCCCAAGTACCAGTAAGCCCACCCTCTGCGACCGCCCGGATCTTGCAGACTGAGGGGCAACCTCTGGAACAGGACAAGCAGCCATGTCAGGCCGAAGATCAGTATCAGCCTGAGACAGAGCCTGAAACCGGTTCGTCAGACAAACTGGAGAGGCCTTCTGTTCAGCCCTCCGGAATGTCTTTCGCCCCCTGCCACACCTTGAGACGATCTCCCACTCTACAACAGGTGAGGGATCAGCCTCAATGCGGGCAGTATCCCGGGCAACCACAGTCGTAGTCCGATCGGGGGATGCGTGGGACGAGCTGGCCGTCCCCGACAAACCCCCATCCGGACTCCCACAGTGATGCCCATTGGCAACAGCCTCAAGCTGTGTGACCGAAGCCAACACTGTCTGAAGCTGGGCGCGAAGGGATGCCAACTCAGCCTGCATCCGAACACAGCAGTTGCAGTCCCTATCCATACTAAAAACTGTTGTGCAAAGAACGTCTGAACTAATCTACAGAGAGCGCAAACAAATCGACACAAAATTTAAACGGTTATTAAAATACAAGATTGCCTAGTAAATGCAGTAATGCTGCTACTTGCGCACTGCTGACACACTGCTCGGCGGCGGAAGGAGACTACGCGATTTTACACTATTCAGGTACTAAAACGCGATGCTACAACTCTCAAATACTATAATACGCCCGAAATTTATGAATTAAACAATGCAAGTACCAAAAACACGCAAAGAAATTAAGAATTAAACTATGTAACAAATGAGTGAGCTAGGAGTATACGACTTGCTGCTGCAGCTGCTTATCCAACGGCGGCAGGGAGCACACTGACTGTGACCAACCGACACTGGCCGTTCAAAACAAACACAGACGACAGACGACTACGCGATTTTACACTATTCAGGTACTAAAAGGCGATGCTACAACTCTCAAATACTATAATACGCACGAAGTTTGTGAATTAAGCAATGCAAGTACCAAAAACACGCAAGGAAATTAAGAATTAAACTATGTAACAAATGAGTGAGCTAGGAGTATACGACTTGCTGCTGCAGCTGCTTATCCAACGCCGGCAGGGAGCAACAGCAAAACACTGTTTGATTAGCAGTCCGCTATTACACCATCCAGATTTTTCAAAACTGTTTTGACGCAAGTGGTTACGATTTTGCAGTAGAGGTGTTTCAGATGGAAACAGAAGGCGACCAAGAGATTCATAAAACAATCGCGTTCGCGAGTCGTTCACTGCAACCTGCTGAGCGAAATTATGGAATTTCGGAATTATAGGCACCGGCTTCTGTGTTTACTATGCAAAAGTATGAACATTATTTGTTAGGTCACAAGGTGATAGTATATAGTGATCACAACGCACTTATGTTTTTAAAAGCTTACAAACTGAGACATGCAAAACTAACAAGGTGGGCTATGTACCTTCAGCAGTTCGACCTCGATATTAAATACATAGAAGGGAAGAACGATCTCGTATCAGATGGCAGTCAAGAAGTGCTCAGTTATGCACGGAATCAGAAATTACGTCAGCAGATAAGAGTGAAGTGTGTATGTTGACCATACATGAGGTCAAGGAGGAAAGTGCCTTGAAGAAAGTGTTTAAAAACTTAAGAAGGGCACAAAACGATGATGATCAATTGAGGTTAGTCAAAAGCCATTTAGGAGTCCCTAATTATCCAGTATTAGTGCAGTACTATAAGCTTAGGTAAATACATTTTATTCCGAAGAAGGAAATTAGATTCAGCTGAATGGATGATATTTTTTCCGTCCCAACATGTGGATCGGCTGATAGATTACGTGCATCTACGGTACGGCCATTATGGAGCTAAGAAATGCATTGCTAAATAAAATTAGAAGGTGATTTTCGGAAACGTGATCGTAGAGCAGCAAGGAGACTAGCATCCTGTGTTGTTTGTCAGAAGGTAGGTGCAGTAAATAGCATAGTGCAGTGAAACATGCAGGATGTAGAAGCAAGTGAACCTGAGTAATTATGTGCTGCCGATATTTTTGGCCCCCTCCAGACATCTAAAGGAGGCTGTACCCACGTTTGCCCAGAGAGACAATGTTGTTGTTGTTGTGGTCTTCAGTCTAGAGACTGGTTTGATGCAGCTCTCCGTGCTATTCTATCCTATGCAAGCTTCTTCATCTCCCAGTACCTACGAGAAACAATATTAACAACGTAAATTAAACGAAGAGAAGGCGTAAAACAGTTGAGAGAGAGTAGAAGTGGGGTGTGAAGTCTTCAGAAAGACAATTTGAAAGTGTATACGATCATTTGTTTGTGTGGAAGAGTACAAGGGATAATATGATACTTCATTAAGTAGTGCGATTTAAGGGAAAATTCTGCAGATGGGCCAGAGAACAGTGCGTTTGTACATGAGGTTGTAATGATACTTGTCGATCTCCTTCGTGTGGAAGGAGTGCGAAAAGAGACTGGACCACCGAGGATTTTGTAAGAACATTTACAAGGGAAGATCCATAATTCATTACTTACATGGGATACGAGAATTATACAGAATTTTACGTGTATGTTTTCTTCTACAAACAGCGCTGCATGAGTGAGAATAACAATCAGTAGCATTTCTAAGAGCAGAGTTCACTCATTAGCTATTAAGTAAATGATGGCGCCTCAGTGAAAATAAAATAAATTGGTTATGCGCTCATTGCATTCCGAGATCCTTACAATTTTTTTACCCCAAATTGTCAACTTCTAAGCATCTCAGCACAGAAAAGTAACAACCGATATTTTGAAAACGAAGCATCTTCATACTGCTTACAGAGGTGCAGTAGAAAAGCAGTGGGGTCAAAGACCGCAGCATCCCTCGTCACCTACACTCTTCATGAGGTAGAAGCGGACATCAGATTCACATCTTCGGTTACCATGAAGGAATATCAACAAAGAGCAGAATGACTCAAGTAAACTATAGCTAGTACCAGTTAAGTGGGAATCCATAGGTTCAACCAGAGTTTTGATTAGTATCTCACAAATATAATAAATTGAATGAATGTAATAAGTGTGTCTTTTATTCACTCGATGACTACTTTCGGATCGGGACCCATTTTCAAATCGTCCTACAGGGCAGAAAACCAGATTTACACTATGTACAGTACATGTATTATCAAATTTTTTAATCATATGACAAAAATACAAGACTTACGTAACATAGTCAGAAATGGTATTTCCGGAAACGCAAAAAACAATGTGAAAATCGTGCCAACGAACAGTTACAGCGCATACAAGTAACGGCCACTCTATTCCTTCCGCTGCCTCGGGAAGGGGACACCCTATCAGGAGATAGGAAACCTTTTATATTTATTAAAACATTCTCCAACCATCAACAACACAACAATTATTGCAATAACTGTACAAGTCAACAATAGTATTGTAAGTAGGCTGTTTAGGTTTTTTTATTGGTAACGCCACCTCTGTATGAAAATCACTGGCTGTGCTGTGTGCAGTCTGTGGCTGCTTTGCATTGTTGTAATACTCGCCATTGTAGTGTTAGGCAGCTGGCTGTGAACAGCGCGTAGCGTTGCGCAGTTGGAGGTGAGCCGCCAGCAGTGGTGGATGTGGGGAGAGAGATGGCGGAGTTTTGAAATTTGTCATGAACTGCTATATATATTATGACTATTGAGGTAAATACATTGGTTGTTCTCTATCAAAATCTTTCATTTGCTAACTATGCCTATCAGTAGTTTGAATCTTTTATTTAGCTGGCAGTAGTGGCGCTCGCTGTATTGCAGTAGCTCGAGTAACCAAGATTTTTGTGAGGTAAGTTTTGTGAAAGGTATAGTTTAATGTTAGTCAGGGCCATTCTTCTGTAGGGATTTTTGAAAGTCAGATTGCGTTGCGCTAAAAATACTGTGTGTCAGTATAAGCACAGTCGTATATAATTTTTCAAAAGGGGACGTTTCATATGTCGACCCTTAGCCTAGGATACCTCACTGGAATCTTCTGATTTTTTCTTGTAGTTTTTTTCGTGGCATGAAAATGCATTACAGAATCACGAAGCAGCCATAAAAGAACTGCAAACCATTGTTCATGAAAATCATGAGACCTTTTCGGCTAAAATTGACTCAGTTGCATCTACCGATACGGTTATGCAACTTGCAAAACCTCAGGAAAACTTAAAGGACACAGTAGATACGATTTCAACACACATGGACACTCTGAAACTTGGTTCATAAAAACATACAGAGGAAATAATTTCACTATCGGATAAAGTAGCCGAACTTTCAGATCAGTTCACTAACTTATCTACAAAGGTAGATGATGATCTGAATGACACAACACCTGTAGCCTTCACTGACACTGAAGAGTATGAACAAATTAGAAAATTCAAACAAAATCAAAATCAAATCAATACACAGTACAAAAGAGAAATCCGGGAAGTGCAAGATCAGTTGGCACAAGTAGTACAAGAATTACGTATTTCAGAGGACACTCGCGCCCCATTACGGGAAGACGGACATAGAAATACGGAACAGCCACAAAATAATAACACAGCGCATTTCGGAAATTATGAAAGAAATTGGCAAGGTGCACCGAATTTTGAAATGGAACCGCCGAGACGACATAACAATGACCGATATGCGACTCGCCGACATGATGACTTTGACTATAAGCTGTTCATTACTACACGTAAATTCAAAACATTTAAGAATTCTGGCAACGACATTCATCCACAAGCATGGCTTCATCAGTTCTCTCATTGTTTTCCTCCCAACTGGTCATTAGAGCACAGATTAGAATTTATGTGTGGCTACTTGGAGAATGAACCAGCTGTAAGAATGCGATCGGTAATTCACGATTGCCACAGTGAAGGAGAGTTTTACCATGTCTTCCTCTCAGCATATTGGTCTCAAGCCACACAAGACCGAGTAAAACATAGCATCATAATGATGAAACGTTTCGAACAATCTGAATTTTCCAGTCTTGTGAAATATTTTGAAGACATGCTACACAAGAATCAGTATCTTTCAAACCCATACAGCCCCTCAGAACTCATCCGTATTTGCTTAATCAAACTGCCTGAACATTTACGACATATTATTTTGGTAGGACGTTGCAAAGACGACATTGAAGCTTTTCAAGGACTCTTACAAGAACTGGAAATTGACACTGACAATCGCGGAATGCACGAGCACAACAATTACAGATCACATCCGTCGCAATTCCGCGATGAAAGAAATAATAACTGGACACGACAAGGCTATTCTCACAACACAAATTGTGACCGAAACAGACACCACCCGTATGACAACCGTTGGCAGAGTAGTAATAATTACAGGGAAAGATCACCTCTCCGCAGTAATGACTATCACAGAGACAATCAGAGAAACAGACAATATGGGAACCAAAACAATTATTATTACGGCAGACAGAATAACTTTAGACGCAACGGTCCACCGTGCAGTGATAATTCAGGGAGAAATTCTCCACCACTTAACCGACAAGAAAGAAACTACAGGAACTACCGACATGACGACAGACGATATGATCGTAACGACAGACCTGAATTGCATCAGAACTGGCGGGATTCAAACAGAGCAGGGCCCTCTCGACAAAGTGAATTTGTAGAAGTTAGGTCTCCAAACCCCAATAACGACGCGCGCCAACAAAGAGACAATAGGCAATGACTCATACCGCTGGCAGCCACAAAACGTACGTATGAAACTAACGATGCAGCTGCCGTAGCTAGTAATTACGTAAAAATGGAAGACGTTAGGGATATCTTACTCCAGGAACACGACATAAAACATAACAACATTGCATATCCTGTGATTCACATTACTGTAAATGACGTAAAATTTACGGCAGTACTTGACTCTGGCAGTCCCATTTCAGTAATTAGTGAAACAGCTTTTAGCAAATGCAACAAATCGAATGATTGCCCCACACTTCCGTTATGTAAGATTAAATTACAAGGTGCAATCTTTGGAAAAAGTGTAGATGTACGCCAACAAACCAATTTAGAATTCTTTTGCCAAAGCCACAGCTTCTCTATGAACTTTCTTATTGTTCCATTATTGTCGACGGAAATTATATTGGGAGTAGACTTTTTGAATGAATACAAAGCAATCTTAAACTTTCACGATGCGGAAATAAGTTTAGAGAAGGAAGGTAAGTCAATAGCTTTGAAATTTGAAGATTGGCTCTCAAACCATGACGAGGAAATTAATCGGCTTTACCTCCTGTTAGACAACAGTTCGGAAGTTTCGACGGAACTTGACACTAATAATCACTCTGCAAGTACTGACAAGGATGATATCGATGGCGCATTTGACACTAATAAGTTAATTCAGAATAAAATTCAAACAATTGAGAATTGTAATGACACTGATAGGCAGGACCTTTTTGAGATTTTACAAGCACATTCCACAGTTTTTACTCACAAAACAGGAACAATCAAGGGATTTCAATACCAATTTCGTGTTCGTGTGCATACTAAATTTTGTGTTAGACCATACGTAATTCCGGCACATTATAGGGACCGTGTTAGAACAGAAATACAATCTATGCTTGACGAGGGCATTATTGAGCCTGCAGTAAGCTCATACAACAATCCATTACATGTTGTTGAGAAGAAAAATGGATCGATCAGGCTTGTCTTAGATTCGAGACAAATCAATACTATCGTTATTCCTGAAACAGACAGGCCGCAAACGTTGGAGGAACTTCTTAAAAATTTTAATGGTGTAAAAGTGTTGTCTTCCATTGATCTCAGATCCAGCTTTTATCAGATCGAACTTCATCCAGAATGTAGTAAATACACAGCTTTCCTTTGTTTCGGCGTTTGTTATCAGTTTCGGAAACTTCCCTTTGGTTTGAACATTTCTTCAGCCGCATTCATTCGCGGGCTAAATTCCATATTACCTGAGTTCTTAAAACGTCACATCACCTTATATGTGGACGATATTCTAATAGCAGAAGCTTCATGGGAACAACATAATCGCATCCTCAACAGTTTGTTACGTATTTTTGCAGAATCTGGAATTACAGTTAACTTGGAAAAGTCTGAATTCGGTAGGCCAAAGGTGAGGTTTTTGGGACATATTATTTCTTCTGAAGGCATTCAGCCGGATCCTGAAAAGTTAGAAGCAATCAGAGCCATTCCAGTTCCATTCACAAAAAGACAAGTCCGCAGTTTTCTGGGTCTCGTAAATTTTTACCGTCGTTTTCTGAATATGCAACTTCTTGTTACACCAAAACTTTGTTCTCTCACTGGAAAAAACACTATTTGGAACTGGGACGAACAAGCACAGTTGGAATTCAATTCTTTGAAAGAATCGCTACTTAACGCGCCAATACTAGCTCATCCAGATCTGTCACAAGATTTCTGCCTTAGCACGGATTCTTCTAAAGTCGGTCTTGGTGCCCATTTATTTCAAGAAGCCATAGAAAATGACACTACCGTTCAGAAAACCATTGCTTTTGCTAGCCGAGTGCTAACAAAATCTGAAAAAAATTATTCCGTTACTGAATTAGAAGCTTTAGCTATCGTTTGGGCATTTAACAAATTCCGTTTCTTTCTTTCTGGTAAGCACGTAAAAGTATACAGTGATCATCGTGCATTACAATTTCTTATGTCTTCAAAATTAAATCATGACAGGTTAAAACGTTGGGCATTGTTTCTGCAACAATTCCGCTTCACAATAGTCTACATTCCCGGAAAGGAGAACATTGTTGCGGACGCACTGTCACGCGCACCAGCTGGGCTTGAGAAAAGTAACACAGAACGTAACCTCGAGAAAAATTTCAGTATTCCTTACATTCAGAAAGTCGCCTTTGAAAACTTCATCACCACATCTTTAAAAGACATTGCTCATGAACAAGATAAAGATCCGTTTTGGAAAGAAATCAAAAGCAAATGGCATGAAAAGACACACACACAGATTCGGCATTATTATCTGGTTAGAAACAACATACTGTTCAAACGCTGCACTGTTGATGACAATCTATGGCTACTTTGCATTCCTGACGATTTTGTTAATAAGCTCATTTGGTACATTCATTTCAGCTACGCACATTTTGGTCCACGAAAATGTTATCATATTCTTCGAACGACTTGTTATTTTAACAATATGGAAAAGAGAATTCGAAGAGTCTTGTCTATTTGTAAACTCTGTCGAAAGGCGAAACCATCTACTATCTCACATCGTGCTCCGTTGTTTCCTATCATTCCTTCTAAATTAAAAGAATTTGCTGCAGTTGATCTATTGGGACCCCTTGTCAGAACATCAAATGGATTTTCGTACGTTCTAGTCGCTGTTGAACTTACTTCCAAATTTGTTTCTTTCACTCCGTTACGTAAAGCCACTGGACGATCTGTATCCAACGCCTTTGTTAAAAATTTCTTACGTGAAGTTGGCCACGTTGCTAAAGTCATTTCAGGTAACGGACCGCAATTCAGATCTGCTGTTTGGTCACGCATGCTTCGCAACCATAAAATCAAACCTGTTTTTATTTCATTGTACTCACCACATTGTAACCCATCTGAACGGATTATGAAAAAAAATCAATAAGCTTTGCAGACTTTATTGTCACAGAAAGCATCAGCATTGGGACAGATATTTACACTTATTTCAAAATGTGCTGAATGAAATGCCTCATGACTCCACTACTTTACCACCTACTCTTGTACTGAAGAATGAAAAACCACCGAACAGAATCAGAGATCTTGTACCTTTCCCGAATACACGTAAACTTCGACACAAAGACATAATTGATTTGGCTATTAAAAATATAAAATCTGCAGCAGACAAAAGGAGAAAACTGCACGGTAAAGCAAATGCTAAGAAATTATGTATTGGTCAGAAAGTTCTCATTAAAGCTCATTCATTGTCACATAAGAAGAAACACTTGAGTTACAAATTCTTTCTAGTTTACAATGGACCTTACAGAATCCGACGTATACCACATGATAATGGCGTTGAAGTTGAAACTCTGCGTACTAGGAAGAGTAAAGGTTTACACCACATTTCACATGTAAAACCGTTTATTGAAAGATAATCTGCTTTTTAACTTTGTCTTTGCCATAAAACGTTTCACTTCACATTTCTAGTATGCATTGTCAGACTTAGAAACTGTTAACGTGCAACACTGTTTGAAGTTAAATATTCAGTCAAGAACCAAGAGAACTTATTTCAACAGAAATTGCGAATGCATTGTTATAGTGAACAGACGACACAGTGTTGTTATTTGCACATTGTTGGTTGTTAGTTGCACGATTACGTAACGACTATAAGGCTTACATACTTAGGACACATACTGGTACTGGTAATGAGATTTTAATGCAACATTTTGGTTTACTTGAAAATACATTCTGGATTTAAAGTACTTTCAGTGAGATACCAGATGACATAGTGGTTAGTTTATGTGACAACTACACGGTTGTATCACGACGCTACTAATGAGCGACAATTTACAATGTTGTTTTTGCGGTGTATCTGTTTTATATCTGTACAGTTTTTCTGAATTGTTCTGGAAAGTAAAACAGGTTTTAGTAGTAACTTAGGTTTTAGTGGTAACTTTTGTGGTATAGCTACAATGAGACTGCCTTTTCCGTAGCACAACAATACTTTACAGCACAGTACTTTCCACATCACAGCAATAAGCGTAATAACTAAGATATCTATACGCAAAGCATTTCACTTTTGTGTATCATGAGGTAAGTTCATTGACTTCTGCAGAACTTAGCTTTCGGAGGACGATAACTACGACACTTCCACAGAGATTATGTTGCAACAAGACGCACAGTTTAGCGCTACAGGACACGTATTTGAGTGATTAATTTTGCACTTAAATAATTTATTTTTAAAGATATTTGAAGTACATTGATACAAAGGTTTTCCGTGATACATTTCATTCCACTGCTGTAATCTGTAACACCTGAGGGTATAATTACATTAACCCTCAGGGGGGTACATGCCTACTTTGTGTACCATGTGTTTGGCAAGCACAAGGAGCCCTAGCTAATATGGTATTTGCTTATACAACTTTACAGATCGGTACCATATTTCTCTAACACAGAATTACACAGCTATCTGATTATTTAACAGAGAAACAAACATTCCTTTTACTATGGCAGTGACAGATATTTACGTAATTACACCGTTGGATAACTTCACACTTACGAAATTGTATGTTGTTTGTACTTTGTGAACTGTTCATATTTTTTCAGAAACATTGTGATACTATGAGAGCTTTGAATGATGTATTTGGTATGGGATCATGATTTTTAAGGTACGTTTGAGGTAGATGACACTATTGAAGTGAGCAGAGAGTTTTTTTTAGGTTTTGAAATTAGAAAGCTACGACGATTTTGAGATTTGACTGAGGTGTTATGATGTTATTTTTACGACGACGATGTGTATTATGCTGCTGAGGTATGTTTATGATCAATAAGCTGATGCTATGTAAGGAATCTGATTATGCTATGTAGTTATTATGATGAAATATTGAAGATGTGTCGACGAATATGTATATGTGTAATAAGGTAAGGAATAATGAGGGACTCTGACTTGTGAAAAAGGATGTTGGAAACCAAGAATCATACTTTAAGAGTTATGAAATGTGTGTAAATGCGTGAATGTATCACAATGCCGGCGAAAATTTTTTGGACACTGTTATATTCATAAGATTTTGTATTTACACATTTGCAACGCAAATTCTCGACCTCTGCAATTTTTTGTATGAGACTGCCACTGTAGCGGAAACTGCTGTGGTAAATATTTCCGTACGAAAGTTAAGTGACCACCTGCACGTAATGCGTCGCGGGCACCCAGCTGTGTCAGACGCCTGGAGAAAAAGCCATTAGTGTGTGCCAGAAGCACAGGTAAAAAAAAGGGAGGCCATTATCCTCGCTATTGACGTTCCTTTGTAGAAAGCATCGCAAAAACGACATGGTCGAACTTGAAAACATGATTACGCTGTGGAGTTCTTAATTTATGATATTTACTGAAATGCCTAATGAAATGACGAGAAATATTTTTATGTCTATACATCTGATTATGACGACTGTCTCTCTAGTTGAGAGATTTTTCTACTAACTTATGAAATGCCTCATGACTACTGTATGATGTTCTTATGCTTTACTTTGTACATTGTTGCTTATTTCATTTGATATCTGGTTTCCAGCTGTGTTGCAGCATTAGTTTTATAAAATAAACTTAGATGCATTTGCTAATATGAACACTTTCTGTCAACAGATCTATAAAATAATAATTTTATGATCCACGTTCTTCGAAAAAGGAGCACTTGGAAAGGAAAGAACAATAAGAAGGGATAAGTAACAGTAACTGCATACATAATTTTATTTTCAACTACTTGGTAATTTTTTTTTGGTAGAGTAAGTTATCGTGATGCATCACTGTAGTGTTAAGATGTGACATAGGTATTAGACATGGCCATTTTTAGTGTAATATTTTTTCTGCTTGAGCTATGTCATGTTTAGATATGTTTTTGCATTGCTGCTGCTGTTTGCCAGGCATAGTGTTACTGAATTTGACTTTGTATTACGCTGTTAAGCCAGTTTTACTATGGATTTATTTTTCTTGTTTGCTGCATAGTGCCTTATATTAGTTGTAATTTATGCTGCTTGCTTCGCCTTTTGTATTTTTGATCATTGGTGTTTGTGTTAATTGTTTTGTGCTGTTGCATTGCCTCGTCCCTTAGTTTAGCATCTGAGCTCAGTAGATTTAAGTTAGCTTAAGAGGGGGTAGACTATATAAGAAACTGACTATGAACAATAGCAAAAAAATTGCATTGAGAAGTTATACGAAAAACGTAAAGAAAGCAGGTATAGGTAGGATTTTCTTGAAAATAAATAATGAGGTAAGAAATATGTGAACATATAAATACAGAAAGCATGCTTGGATAGGATTTTTTTGGTGGAAACAAATGTTGAAATAAGACGAAAGATCTATGGAATGAAGTTTTGGGTTGGACTGCAGTACCAAATGTTACACTGAAAACAAACCCTGTCCTTTCCTCCTGTGTTATTCTGGTATGTGTTTATGTACCCTTGTGTATTTGTCTTTTTCCTGTCTTTATGTGTTTATCTAATAAGATTTATGTTGTAGAATTTTTCAAATACTATGTTATTTTCTTTGTAAAGATGTTTAGACATTATTTGTTCTGTTCTGTTTTAATGCTCATGTGTGAAATTAATGTTTCGAAAACTATTCTCATTATTTTATATATTCACTTATGTCATAATTCCTGTAACACTGATGTATATGTTATTTCGATTCTTTTGTAAAGTTTGTTACTACAAATGTTATCTGTATTGTTATGTTCTTTAATGATGTATTTTGTACCTTTGTAATTGTATTCTTATGTTATAAAATTGTAATTGACACCAGTTCATCATATTATTAACTTGTAAGTTCCATTTCACTGCACACATTTCTGTTGGTCATAGTATATGGACAATATATGAGAAGTAGGGACTGTTAGTGTTTGCACGTGTGTTAATAATTCAGCAAGGGACTGGATAACAGCATTGATGGTTCTAAAGACAATTAAAAAAACTTTGTGAGTGCACAAGTGCTGGTTTATGGACTTGCTATATTATCCGCAAGACTCTTCAATGGTGATTGTGCACCTGCATAGTCACAACAGATGGCTGCTGGCCATCTCTACAAGGACTACAGTGGGTCTGCATCTTTGATGACCCATCAATACCATTATTTCTACAAGGACTACAGTGGGTCTGCATCTTTGATGACCCAACAATACCATTATTTCTACAAGGACTGCAGTGGGTCTGCGCCTCTGGTGGCCCACCAATACCATACTCTCTACCAGGACTACAGTGGGTCTACTCTGTGATGACCTAACTACCAATATTCTTCAAAACTTCGACTGACTCCGCTGTGGGTTTGCTCTGTTGTGGCCCATGACCTGTCTGCATGTCGAGAGTCAGCACTGACTTTCCGTTGGAAGGACAACACTACTTCTTCAAGACTGCATGGAAATCCACTACGTCTATGTGCATTGTCTTTTACTGCTCAGACTTTGTGAAAAACACGGCAATTTTACTGTGATCAACGATCAGGACTGTCTTTATGGACTGTGAGAAAATTTTAGCTTTTGACCAACATTGTATCAATAAGTGTGTGCATTTGATTTCTTTGTTATTGTAATTGTGAAAAAATTTTTAAAAAATATGTATTGGCCAGTGCCCAAAAAAATTTGTAAGATTTTTTGTGGGTAGCATGGGGGCTATGTAAGTAGGCTGTTTAGGTTTTTTTATTGGTAACGCCACCTCTGTATGAAAATCACTGGCTGTGCTGTGTGCAGTCTGTGGCTGCTTTGCATTGTTGTAATACTCGTCATTGTAGTGTTAGGCAGCTGGCTGTGAACAGCGCGTAGCGTTGCGCAGTTGGAGGTGAGCCGCCAGCAGTGGTGGATGTGGGGAGAGAGATGGCGGAGTTTTGAAATTTGTCATGAACTGCTATATATATTATGACTGTTGAGGTAAATACATTGGTTGTTCTCTATCAAAATCTTTCATTTGCTAACTATGCCTATCAGTAGTTTGAATCTTTTATTTAGCTGGCAGTAGTGGCGCTCGCTGTATTGCAGTAGCTCGAGTAACCAAGATTTTTGTGAGGTAAGTTTTGTGAAAGGTATAGTTTAATGTTAGTCAGGGCCATTCTTCTGTAGGGATTTTTGAAAGTCAGATTGCGTTGCGCTAAAAATACTGTGTGTCAGTATAAGCACAGTCGTATATAATTTTTCAAAAGGGGACGATTCAATATTAATGATTTTAAAATCTTTACCAAAAACAGTGGAATACTTAAAACCACTGAGCAGTAAAACCCAGCTGCGTCACATAGACGCGCATTACAAAGTTGTATGCCATGTAAGGTACGGCTGCAAAACACTAACACGAATTCTTTACAGACGAATGGAAAAATTGGTAGAAGCCGACCTCGGGGAAGATCAGTTTGGATTCCGTAGAAATGTTGGAACACGTGAGGCAGTACGGACCCTACGACTTATCTTAGAAAATAGACTAAAGCAAGGCAAACCTACGTTTTTAGCATTTGTAGACTTAGAGAAAGCTTTTGGCAATGTCGACTGGAATACTCTCTTTCAAATTCTGAAGGTGGCGGGGGTAAAATACAGGGAGCGAAAGGCTATTTACAATTTGTACACAAACCAGATGGCAGTTATAAGAGTCGAGGGGCATGAAAGGGAAGCAGTGGTGGGGAAGGGAGTGAGATAGGGTTGTAGCCTATCCCCAATGTTATTCAATCTATATATTCAACAAGCAGTAAAGGAAACAAAAGAAAAATTCGGAGTAGGAATTAAAATCCATGAAGAAGAAATAAAAACTTTGAGGTTCACCGATGACATTGTAATTCTGTCACAGACAGCAAAGAACCTGAAAGAGCAGTTGAACGGACTGGACAGTGTCTTGAAAGGAGGATATAAGATGAACATCAACAAAAGCCAAACTAGGATAATGGAATGTAATCGAATTTAATCGGGTGATGCTGAGGGAATTAGATTAGGAAATGAGACACTTGCAGTAGTAAAGGAGTTTTGCTATTAGGGGAGCAAAATAACTGTGGTGGTCGAAGTAGAGAGGATATAAAATGTAGACTGGCAATGGCAAGGAAAGCGTTTGTGAAGAAGAGAACTTTGTTAACATCGAGTATAGATTTAAATGTCAGGAAGTCTTTTCTGAAAGTATTTGTATGGAGTGTAGCCATGTATGGAAGTGAAACGCGGACGATAAATAGTTTAGACAACAAGAGAATAGAAGCTTTCGAAATGTGGTGCTACAGAAGAATGCTGAAGGTTAGATGGGTAGATCACATAACTAATGAGGAGGTGTTGAACAGTAATGGGGAGAAGAGAAATTTGTGGCACAACTTAACTAGAAGAAGGGATCGGATGGTAGGACATATTCTGAGGCATCAAGGGATCACCAATTTAGTATAGGAGGGCAGCGCGGAGGGTAAAAATCGTAGAGGGAGACCAAGAGATGAATACACTAAACAGATTCAGAAGGATGTAGGATGCAGTAGGTACTGGGAGATGAAGAAGCTTGCACAGGATAGAGTAGCATGGAGTGCTGCATCAAACCGGTGTCTGGTTGAAGACCACAACAACAACATGCCATGTTCGCATGTACAAATCATTAAATGTGAATAACAACATTAGTATTAAAAAAAAAAATAATAGTAGATTAAAAAATCTTCATCACATCCAACCCTTTACAAGCATAAAAACTTTACCATAATAAACTCTCCAAAATATGTGAAGATAAAACGAACAGACATGTCTGTTTTGCTTGACACATCTGGAAAAAAATTGTTTTAATTTTAAATACTTTGTAAAGTTTGCTGTCGTAAATTTTTTATGCTTGTAAAGTGTTGAAAGTGATGAAGATTTTTTAAATTTCCTATTTCTATCATTTCCTTTAATACTAATGTTGTTGTTCACATTTAATGATTTTTATGTGCTAACATGGCATACAAATTTTGTCATACGCGCCATATGTAGCGGTGTAGTGTTTTTCTGTTCAGTGGTTCTTAGTAATTAACTGTTTTTGGTAAAGATTTTAAAATTATCTATTCTATTTTTCACATGTGAGGTTATTGTATTAATTGTTGTCTTGTTGATGGTTGGAGAGCGTTTTAATAAAGACAAAAGGTCTCCTATATCCTGATGGGGCGTCCCTTTCCTAACATTTCCTTATGGCAGCGGAAGCAGTACAGTGCTCTTTACCTGTATGCGCTGAAACTATTAGTTTGCACATTTCTGACATAGTTTTTGCGTTTTCGGAAATACCGTTTTTGTCTATGTTACGAATGTTTTGAAACGATATGTTCTGTAATTTTGGCATGCGCTTAAAAAAAACTTTGGTAATACCGCCCGAGGCCGGCCGATGTGGCCGTGCGGTTCTAGGCGCTTCAGTCTGGAACGCGCGACCGCTACGGTCGCGGGTTCGAATCCTGCCTCTGGCATGGATGAGTGTGTTGTCCTTAGGTTAGTTAGGTTTAAGTAGTTCTAAGTTCTAGAGGACTGATGACCTCAGATGTTAAGTCCCATAGCGCTCAGAGCCATTTGAACCATCTGAATACCGCCCGAAACTAGTCATCGAGTGAATAAAAAAAGTGAAATTTGCTAATTTGACTAGTTTTTCGTTGTACTAATTAACATAAGTTGGTGGCTTACAATTATTCAATATGCTGGAATTTGTAACGTATGTTTTAGTGTTGTCAGTAACGTAGAGACATTGCACATGTCATACAAGGCATCGGCTTTATTCTGTATACAAATAAACGTGTATACACTGGTTTGCAAAACCTAAAGACTACCGTGCAGAAGTGCCACTGCCAAGTACCACAGCTCGATAAGACCTGGGCCATATATAGCAAGAGCTGCTATGCTATAGTAGGGAAGATAAATGAAATGTATGGGACCGCGCGACCTCTACGATCGCAGGTTCGAATCCTGCCTTGGGCATGGATGTGTGTGATGTTCTTAGGTTAGTTGGGTTTAAGTAGTCCTAAGTTCTAGGGGACTGGTGACCTCAGAAGTTTAGTACTATAATGCTCAGAGCCATTTGAACCATTTTTTGATAAATGAAATAAATAGGCAATGAGACGAACAGAAATGATACCTTTATTCAAACACAATGATTACAGTGAAGTCACTACCATTCATGATGGTCCCCTGGCTATGAGGAAAGAGGGACATGATTCTTAACAGGGTGCGCAGTCACCAGGGATGACAGTACCTGCTCTGCAACGTGCTCCAATGCTGGCCACAACATTGGTATGGAGGTCCATTCCATGGTCGTCGGTGTACGTGGGCGTGGTGTAATATCTCTCCCCAATACATCCCACATCTGCTCGATATGATGTAAGCCTGTTGGATGGGCCTGTCGAATTCTCAGAATGTCCTCTAGTTTCAAGAGCTCCTCCACTTCAGCTATCCGATGCGGTCTCGCATTGTCGTCCATAAAAATGAAGTAAGAGGCGAATGCCTCCCTGCAAAGACGCACATGGGAAAGGAGTACAATATCACAATAACATTCAAACATTCACCAGCGAGTGTACCATGTTGAAACATCTGAAGGATAGTACGACTATGCAGAAATATGTGTGGGATCCTGTCCACTCGCCTCTTATCGGGTGCCTAAAGGATGCTGCTTTCTGGGGTAGCTATACAACAGTTCATGCAAATCATATTAATAGTTTTTATTACAATAGAGAAGACTGGCAAATACTTAACTTCGTATTTACAAGAACGTAATGCAAGCGATTGACGACATGCAAACACTCAAAGTCCTTTACTGTATACAGTGTCCATGTAAGGAATTGATATGAATCACTAGTAATTGTTCTGCTAGGGCCGGTCTACTCCTGCGCGGCCGAGGCTGGCAGGAGTAGCGCTTATACTCTCTGCTTGTAGAGGCCGCTCCTGTCGAGGTGACGTCCTAGTCAGCGAGCTATTGGCTGACATCGTCTCACAGCCGTCTCTGCTCTTGCGTTCGTCACCTTCGTGCCGTCGCTTGTCGATACGCCGGAACAATATGTCTCTCCACACTGTGTAACAACTGGACCACCAAAACGATAATGTTCGAGAACATCTCTGGGTCCATTACGTGTTTCCACCTAACGCCATATGAGGGTTTGTCCAGCACTGTCGAAAAAACGATCTCATGGCCAGCGTGGTAGCTCGTTGCAAAGCATGCGCTCCTATATGTGGTGATCACACATCCTATTAAGAATCATTTCCCGCCTTTCGTAATGTCCAGAGGACCTTAAAAAATCTCGGTGGCTTCAGCGTAATAACTGCGTGTGAATAAACGTGTCACTTATGTTCATCTCACTGCGTATTTCTTTCAGCTACCATCTTTACTGTACTGTAGCAGTTCTTTCTATGTATGGTCCACGGTTGATCGACCTGTGTTACTTGTCAGTGGCACACCATGCGAAAATTAGTTTCGTCCTTACAGTTTCGGGGTGGCCGAGCGGTTCTAGGCGCTACAGTCTGGAACCGCGCGACCGCTGCAGTCGCAGGTTCGAATCCTGCCTCGGGCATGGATGTGTGTGATGTCCTCAGGTTAGTTAGGTTTAAGTAGTCCTAAGTTCTAGGGGACTGATGACCTCAGAAGTTAAGTCCCATAGTGCTCAGAGCCTTACAGTTTCACAAATATTAGTATTCCAAAACAGTTCTCTAGGAGAATTAAAATAAAAGCGATTCGCATCCCGCTTTTCTGATTATGGTTTCCAGGAGGATTCTCTCCGCTGAAAGGCAGATGCCGGAACTGCAAATCCCCTCTGTAATTCCGACAAATGGGATTACCTGTGCCTTAATAAGAGCTCGCCCTGTATTTGGCTAAAAAGTCTCTGGTTCTACAATGGGTCTTTATTACTCGAACAGCCTACTGTACACTGGGAATACGTAGTATTAAAAAATACAGCCTCGATAATTTCAAGATCTTTTCAATAAGACCTAACTGATGTGCGCTGCGAAGTTAAAAATATAGTATCCGTTGCGATACAGATGTCGTTTAGACAACGTTACATTATACACTGATGAGTCACACCATTATGACCACTTGCCTAATAGCGTGACGGTCCACCTTTGGAACGCAGTACAACAACGATTCTGCTCGGCATGGATTCAACAAGTCCAAGTTATATTTCCGGAGGTACGTGGCACAAGATATCTGCCACTTAGTTTCCGGAAATTACGATGGGATGACTTGTGCGTGCGGAGCGGGCGTCCGATTTGGTCCCAGGTGTGTTCCATCGGATTCAGACCGGGCGAATTTGTGGCCAAGGCATCAGTGTCAGTTCATTATCAGGCACCTGAAACTACTGCAGTGCGATTCTGACCTTGTGAAACGGACAGGTATCGTACTGGAAGGTGTCATTGCCGTCGCGGAAGTCATCAAGCATGATGGAATGCAGGTGGTACACAATAATGTTGAGCTTCGATTACTACCGCAGGTCCCACGGCAGCACAGATGAATGTCTCTCACAGCATAACACTGCCCTCATTGCCTTGCAACCATGGCGCGGTGCATGTTTCGAGCAACAGTTCGCCTGCATGATGGCGTGTCCGAACAAAACAATCGACGTGTTGGAACAACTTGATTCATCCTATCAGGCGTCACGTTTACAGTGTTCTAAGTTGCAATGTTGATGACACTGTGGCCACTGAAGTCGCAGCTGCTGATGTCGTTGGCTCAACAAGGGAACACGTAGGTATTTGCAGCTGCGGAGCCCCATGTTCAACAACTGCGCTGTACGGTGTGCCCCGAAATACGTACTTGTACCTGCACAAACATTGCACTCTCTCGTCACATTTGCCTCAGGTCGTCATCTACCTGCATTACAGAGCAGGCAATCCTCCGATGTTCACTTTCTGTGATGAGGTATCAAAGTGAGGTATTTTGTTCCTACTCGTGGTTTCACGGTATTTCAAACAATTTCAATAGATGCTCACGGTAGTAGCATGGAAGTAGCCGACCAGATTCGCCATATCCGAGATGCTCGTTCTGACTTTTCCGCGCCATAACTGTCGGCCTTCGCTGGTCATTAGGGCTCGGTTCGAAGCGGTGGGATACCAACCAGACTGTCGCCCGCCAAACGGCCCAACAACCATGGCTGATGAAATTGGGTGTCATTTCATTTCGTAGCAGGACCTCTTGGCACCCTTACCGCACAACGGTGCGTTCACGATATTCTACGTCTCGTTTTGTTGTCCTTCGTGGTAAGCCATCCTGGACTTACATTCCAGCAACATAATGACCGCCCATTACGGCGAGAGATTGTACTGCTTGCCTTCGTGCTTGCCAAGTCCTACCTTGTCCAGCAAGGTCGCCAGATCGTCCCCAACAGAGAACGGTTGGAGCATTATGGGCAGTAGCCTACTACCATCTCTGGCTTTTGACTGTCTAATGAGTCGGTTGGACAGAATTGGTCCCTCAGGAGGACATCCAACAACTCTATCAATCAATGTCAAGCCGAATATCTGCTTGCAGATGGGCCAGCTGGGACCCAAATCCTTACTGGCTTGCTCGGTTGTGAAGTTCTTTCTCTTGAATAAATCATTCAATTTTTATGAAATTGTAATCATTTGTCTGTCTGTACATTTTAAGCACATCTGCCGATTTCCATCCAAGTCGGATTATTCCTCGTGGTGCGTTGTTTCCTTTTTTTCTTTCTTCGAGTGTATATACCACTAGTGGATCACCACTGGGTTTGGTTCTCTGACAAAATTATTATCTCAATGGCAAACTGTTAAAGTTTGTTTTCTGCCGTCCTCCTTGCATTTTAATCCCTTTTCAAAATATCTGCTTGATTCTGTCACGTCAGGACCCCCATGGTACTCAGCATGTAAGGCTAAACGGATTGGAATTGATTCGCCACATCACCTGAAAATACGCCTTCATACTAATTCCTGCAATGAACTAGAGTCTGGAACAGCATCTGTTCATCAGCCTTCTGACTGGTTTGATGCTGCCCGCCACGAATTCCTCTCCTGTACCAACCTTTTCATCTCAGAGTAGCACTTGCAACTTATGTCCTCAATTATTTGCTGAATGTATCCTAGTCTCTGTCTTCCTTTACAGTTTGTACCCTCTACAGCTCCCTCTAGTATCATGGAAGTTATTCCCTAATGTGTTAACAGATGCCTTGTCATCCTGTCTCTCGTTCTTGTCAGTGTTTTCCATATACTCCTTTCCTCGCCGATTCTGTAGAGAACCTTTTCATTCCTTACCTTAACATTCCACCAAATTTTCAACGCTCGTTTTTAGCTCCACATTTCAAATGCTTCTATTCATTTCTATTCACGTTTTCCCACAGTCCATTCTCGGTACCATACAGTGCTGTGCTCCAAGCATACATTCTCGGAACTTTCTTCCTCACATTCCGACCTATGTTAGATACTAGTAGACTTCTCTTGCCCACGAAAGCCCTTTTTGTCAATGCTAGTTTGCTTTTTATTTCCTCCTTGCTCCATCAGTCATGGATTACTTTGCTGCCTAGGCAGCACAATTCCTTGACTTAATATACTTCGTGATCACCATTATGATGTTATGTTTTTCGCTGCCCTCATTTCAGCTACTTCTCATTACTTTCGTCTTCCTTCGATTTACTGTCAGTCTATATTCTGTACGCACTAAACTGATCATTCCATTGAACAAATCATATAATTCTACTTAACTTTCGCGGAGAGTAGCAATGTCATCAGCGAATCTTACGTTTATATCCTTTCACCGTGAATTGTAATCCCAGTCTTGAACATTTCATTGATTTCCGTCATTGCTTCTTTGACGTATAGACTGAACAGCGGGGCGAAAGGCTGCATTCCTGTCTTTGTAAGATAACGTGTATTTTGGGGATCTAATAGGCCCCCAGTGTTGGTACGAGGTAAGATGAATTTATTGTACGGCTTAATACTAGCGGGCCCAAGTCTCAGGGCGCGCCATTGCAGTTTTGGCTTCCTGATAGGCGACCGATACGAGCGAGTCCAGGTACAAAGACTAGTAGCACAGGACCGTATACGGGTAAACCCCACTACAGGGAATTTTGGCGATGGACAGTCGTTTAAGAGGACGGACAATGCTCCAAGAAGTGGCGGAGTGTCATACAATCTTAAGGTTAGCTAAGTTACAGCTCTCTGACCTTCCACAATAAATCACAGTTACATATTAAAGCGACTCTGAATACATCAGCAATCCCATCAAAATGAGGTGCATCAAATGACACAACAATATTTCAGTATCTTTACAACTACAGCAGCTAATGTTTCACAGCGAATAGTCATTTTCACAGCGAATAGTCATTTTCAGAGCGCACCTCTGAATTAACAGCTCTTAAACGCTACATGCGATTTCAACAAACGGTATCTCAGATGATAGCATTGCACTATAGTTATCATCTCTGAAAGCTACGTACATGTACCTGTTTTAATATTGACTTGTGACGTCTTTTATAACAATTTTTCTACGCAAATGTTTGTCAGAACATCGTATTCTCCACATTTACACACCAAACGCACAAAGCATCTGTACCTAATATTTTGTCATAATACTGTTTTTATTTTAAGAATAGTATACTACATTGTCAGTAAGTTTATTTAAATGTTGATTGCAAGTGCTTTTAAAAAACAGTGCTACTTTAAAAACGATCAACCCCAAATGTTAGCGGACGCCACAGTTGAAAAGAGAACAAAAGATGCTTCTATTAAGAAGGCATAATTGACTGCTTAAATAATATTTAGCGACACTCTGTTGTCATTTATTGTGAGTACACTTGCATCAGAATGCTGACTTACTTATTTATGAATTAACTATACACATCAAAAAAAGTTTTGCTTCCCCTCGGTTCCGAGGCTTCCGGAACCTGTACATAAAACTGGAATAGAGATCAACATAAACATCATTTCCGCCCTTTTTATTGCCCATGAAAACTACACATTGCATGTTGTACCACCATACAGCGAGACCTTTAGAGGTGCTGGTCCAGACTGCTGTACACACCGGTACCTCTAATACCCAGTAACACGTCCTCTTGCATTGATGCTGAAACGCGTACGTTTCATAGGCAGCGATGGTGAGGCATGGTAAATCTCTGACCAGAGAGCGTGTGGCAGTCCAGTTGCGAGCTAGCGGTTGCGAGTAGCGCGTCGGAGATGACGCAGTCGCGGTCTAGATGCGAGAGAGTTTAGTTGTGTGTGAGCGGTCGGCGGGCGTCGACATGGCACTCTGGTCAAGATTCAGGATGAGGTATATTATTTTTAAATAAGCAGCATTGCGCTCAGCTAGTGATGTAAATGAACTGTAACTAATTTGTGTAAGAATCGCCCCCAATAATAATTTTGATTTCAAAGCAATTTTTTACAAAAAGAATCATTTGATTCCCTTGCATTTCCTTAAACAAAAATTTCAGTTAGATTTAAAAAAAAAATACTTGCAATGCATTTCCTCCAAGCCGCGGCCAACAATAAGAGCAGAACTTTGACATGCAGTTATATTGAGGTAAGAAATTAATTCTGATTTTTGCACAGGGCCAAAGACCGACATTTCGGTTTAATTGAGTTTTGATTATCACTTTACTTTCATTGTCATGGGATCATGTTTCATTATTTTATGGGAGCTTATACTTGGGTCAGATTGCTAACTTTTATTTAATTGTCTTTGTCATTAAATTTCTCTGGGGAGCTTACACTTAGCTCTGGCTTCATTACTAATAAATATTGTCATTGAAATTTCTGTGGGGAGGTTACACTTGGCGACACCCAGTCCAGGATCGTATTTCGTGAGAATCTTTTGTAAAACAGTCAGATATCTGCTCTTATTTAGTTAGATATAATTAGAATTTGGCGCAACGCTTTTACTAATTTTGTGACTTTCTTTCCACAGATCAACGGCAATTCGTTTGCTCTCTATTGTACTTGTATTTGTTGAATTTTTGCATTGTTTTTGTTTCATTCGTGAATAATTGATTTGTGTTAAAATGGCGCGAAAGACTGTGAATAGTGTATCGCGTGGTATAATGAATGAATTTACCGACTTAAACAACGTGACCGATAGTACTAGTGACACGCAGTATAATGATGACAATCTTGCGTTCACTGACAACCAGTGCGTTCCAACCATTAATAATGATGTAGACCTTAATGATGAACAAACGAACTCGATTGTGTCTTCTGTTGATTTGATAACAATTAATGTCGCGGGGCGCCCTATTGTAATGAGCGCTATTTACTTTGAACAAATGATGATAAGGTTGCTACAACAACAAATTAGTGAACAGAACAAAAAATTTGATAAACTTAGTGAAAAATTAGACAACAATGATGTAAATCTCAAACAACTTAGTGAACAGTATAAACAACGTAATGAAAGTTTCGATAACCATTTCAAACAACTTAGCGAAACAATTGATGAAAGTTTCGAACTGACGAACAAAAAACAAGACAACATTAACGAACAGAACAAACAAGTTAGTGAACAGATGACAAATGTTACCGTGCAATGTCAGGACACTAAAGAACAATTACGTGTGGATACTAAGGCTTGTGCTAATAACAGTAATAAAGAAGTTGGCACTGTTGCACAAGAATTAAGTAGTACACGTGTAGGCACAACAGAATCAAATAAAGACGAAATTAATGCAGTCACTGAACAATGTTCAGCAAACGCAACACAGATACACGAAATTAATGCAGTTACTGAACAATGCAATAAAAACATAGTACAGATACGCGACGAGTTTAATTTAGAGTCACTGGAAGTTAAACACACTCTGAATACGGAAGTCAATAATAAAAGTGAACGACAGAACAACCAAATTGACGAAAGTATTAAAGTAACAGAATTAAAAACTATTGCCGTCACCAATACGTCACAGAATTCGCCACGTTGCGAGCATTTGTCAGAGTCACGCAGCGCGTATAATTTGAGCAATCTACAGAGACTACGCGACTTAAAATCTGAAAAGTTACGCAACTTGAAATCCGAAATGACACAGACAAACAGATTCTCACACAAACCTGAACGTTTTCTTAAATTCAGTGACGAGAACGTACATTACGAGCAATTTTTATTTGTAAGAAAATCGAAGGAACTTAATAATGACAGAGCACAGATACACGATTTGCACCGTATAAGACAATTTATTTTTGTACTTTCACCGGTATTACCTATAATGCAGAAACTAGCTTTGAACTGGATACGACAATTTGCCATTGCATTTTCAACAGCATTGCGTGTAATACAGAAAATAGAATTAGTATGGATACAGCAATTTATTTCTGAATTTTTATCGCCATTGCCTATAACACAAAAGCTGAAATGTATTTGCAGCGCGTAATTGACCTCAGGGGATTCATTACGCTTTAATGAATATGTGCCGTAGCGAGCATAGGGCCCCGAGCTGTAGTAGTGCTGTTTCATCTTTAGTTTTCTGCACTGCTGCCTTCTCTTCTACTATCCTTTATATCTATCAAAACAGCTCTTTAACTATTGCTCTACCTAGAATTAAGAAATAGGTAAAGAAAACCGGATATGACAAATTTTTTTTACCGAAAGTGACAATTTTCAGTAGGCACTCCCGTAATGACAACTACCGCCGTGATTTTAATAACAGATAAAATAGTAATCATCAGTATGTGTAAAATTATTAGCAACAGGAACCACAATTTTGGTAACAATAGACGTTTTTCACCATAACAGCATGAAAGTCAGCCGCTTAGCATATCTAACCAACAATGCAGTCTACAAGGGCAACATAACTTTAATGTTTCGCCGCGTGCACGTATAGTCCCAGCTACAATAAATAGTAACACACAGCAGCAAAGAAATAACTACGTATAGAAACACACTATTTCGACTCGTATCGTAATGCGCCGTATAGAAAGTGACTATTATGACAGACGTAAAATTAACGAGCACAATTTTTCAGCGTACATTTCATTACAGTCGATCTTTTCAGCAGCAAGAATGTCAGCAACAACATATAATCATGAATGAAACAGACAATAGGTGTCATCTATAGCGTAACACGTCAGTAAGAAATAACAGAGCAGTTTAAATAGTCAAAATACCACAGCATCGTCCCGTAAATAACAGCACGTACGACAGAATTTAACCGGATACAGCACAGATTGCATATTCCAGTAACGTAAGCAATACTTATTGACACGCAGAATTTTGTTCACGAGAATGTTATTTGAAATATGCTTTGTTGAATGCACCACTTTTATCGCACCCAGATCTTACCAGAAATTTTTCCATTGCCACCGACAGTTCTAACACAGCTTTAGGCGTACACATTTTTCAGGAAATTGAAGAAGATGGTTCTAAAGTAATTAAAAACATCGCATTTGCAAGTCGCATATTGTCACCTGCTGAACGAAATTATTCCGTCACAGAATTGGAAACGTTATGTGTTGTATGGGCTTTTACGAGATTTCGACACTTTCTTTATGGCAGACACACGACCGTTTACACAGATCACAGAGCTATACAATTTTTACTTTCGGCTAAATTCACTCATGACAGATTAAGCAGATGGAAACTTTATTTACAGGAATTTAATTTTACGATTGTTCACATTCCCGGCACACAAAATGTTATAGCAGACGCACTATCGCGTTCTCTCAGCAACAATCAGCAAGACGTAGCAAATAACTTCTGCAAAGCAAATTTCAGCATTATGTACATTCAGCAAGTTGCATTTGAAAATTTTATTTCATCGTCATTACAGGACATAGCACGAGAGCAAAGCGAAGACAATGTGTGGAAAGAAATTAAACACCTTTGGAAAGATAAGAATAATGTTACGATTAGGAACCACTACACTGTACGCAATGACATTCTGTTTCGCCGCTCTCATCCTGACAGCAACAATTGGTTATTATGCATTCCTGACGAACTGGTTAACAAATTAATATGGTACACTCATTTAAGTTATGCACATTACGGAGCTAGAAAATGTTTTCTTATATTGAGACAGAACTGTTATTTTACCAACATGGAAAAACGTATACGACGAGTTTTAGCGTCATGTAAAATTTGCCAGAAAGCTAAGTCTGACACCACTTCACATATTCCTCCATTATACCCCATTGTACCTGTTAAATTAAGACATATAGCCGCAGTAGACATTTTTGGTCCAATTCCGAGAACTAATAGAGGTTTTTGCTACATCTTTGTCGCTGTTGAACTCACTTCAAAATTTGTTACTTTCACTCCGTTACGCAAAGCTACTGCTAAAACTGTTTCGAAAGCATTTGTAAAACATTTTCTATTTCATGTTGGGCATGTGATGAAAGTAATTTCTGACAATGGACCACAATTTCGTTCTGCTATATGGACACGCATGTTACGAGCTAGAAACATTTCTCCGATTTATATATCCAAGTACCACGCTTCTTCGAACCCTTGTGAACGATTAATGAAAGAAATTGGTAAACTGTGTAGAATATACTGCCACAAAAGACATGTTAATTGGGACACACACATACACTCATTCCAAGATGTAATTAATTCCATTCCAAATGAATCCACTATGCTATCTCCGTCTGTAATACTGAAAAACGTTGAACCACCAAACAAAATTAAAGAATTAGTAACATTTCCTACATCTCGTCGATTACGACACCACGAAATAATTGGCATTGCGCTGAACAACATCAAACGTGCCGCAGAGCGCCGGAGAAGACAGCAAAAACAGGTTTGTAGACGCCGAGACTTTCACGTTGGACAGAAGATATTAGTACGTACACACTATTTATCCAGCAAATTAAAAGGTAAGTGCAGTAAATTTGAACTTCTATACGCAGGTCCATATCGGATTCGCAGTATTCCTCACCCCAATGTTGTACACGTCGAAACTCTGAGAACCAGAAAATCGAAAGGAAACCACCACTTATCCAACATAAAACCCTTTATTGAGTGAACATACTTTATGATTTATCACGCCGTAATGCTATTTGCTAATTTTTATGAACATTTCTGCAATTATATTTATGTGACTACTTATTGATGATTATCGTATTTTTTCTTGGCAAGTGCCCGGCAAGGTAAGGTTAGCAGGTCGCTCTTCTTGTCGTTACACACTAGACCGTGCATATTTTCCAGATGAACTTACGCATTTTATGAATAATTATGCAATTCTCTGTAGTGACGCATTAATTTTATCAAATTCTCTCTCCATTAAAGTCTTTAATTATCGCCTCTATTAACTACACTACATACAAGCTGAACACAACGAATGTCACATTTTGTCTTTCTTATGTATGTACGATTGTTTTCATGTTTTTTTGTATGCACTGTGAACTAGTTAAGGTATAACACACACCAGTTGACTTTGACATTTTTTGCCCTATGATATCTCAACATCGTGACTGTTTTACATTTTCCTCTTTTTTTTGCTGCTGCATTATAATATTTTCTGTACATTTTTGCCTTTGAACACTGTCTATGCTTTTGACATACACTCCTGGAAATGGAAAAAAGAACACATTGACACCGGTGTGTCAGACCCACCATACTTGCTCCGGACACTGCGAGAGGGCTGTACAAGCAATGATCACACGCACGGCACAGCGGACACACCAGGAAACGCGGTGTTGGCCGTCGAATGGCGCTAGCTGCGCAGCATTTGTGCACCGCCGCCGTCAGTGTCAGCCAGTTTGCCGTGCCATACGGAGCTCCATCGCAGTCTTTAACACTGGTAGCATGCCGCGACAGCGTGGACGTGAACCGTATGTGCAGTTGACGGACTTTGAGCGAGGGCGTATAGTGGGCATGCGGGAGGCCGGGTGGACGTACCGCCGAATTGCTCAACACGTGGGGCGTGAGGTCTCCACAGTACATCGATGTTGTCGCCAGTGGTCGGCGGAAGGTGCACGTGCCCGTCGACCTGGGACCGGACCGCAGCGACGCACGGATGCACGCCAAGACCGTAGGATCCTACGCAGTGCCGTAGGGGACCGCACCGCCACTTCCCAGCAAATTAGGGACACTGTTGCTCCTGGGGTATCGGCGAGGACCATTCGCAACCGTCTCCATGAAGCTGGGCTACGGTCCCGCACACCGTTAGGCCGTCTTCCGCTCACGCCCCAACATCGTGCAGCCCGCCTCCAGTGGTGTCGCGACAGGCGTGAATGGAGGGACGAATGGAGACGTGTCGTCTTCAGCGATGAGAGTCGCTTCTGCCTTGGTGCCAATGATGGTCGTATGCGTGTTTGGCGCCGTGCAGGTGAGCGCCACAATCAGGACTGCATACGACCGAGGCACACAGGGCCAACACCCGGCATCATGGTGTGGGGAGCGATCTCCTACACTGGCCGTACACCACTGGTGATCGTCGAGGGGACACTGAATAGTGCACGGTACATCCAAACCGTCATCGAACCCATCGCTCTACCATTCCTAGACCGGCAAGGGAACGTGCTGTTCCAACAGGACAATGCACGTCCGCATGTATCCCGTGCCACCCAACGTGCTCTAGAAGGTGTAAGTCAACTACCCTGGCCAGCAAGATCTCCGGATCTGTCCCCCATTGAGCATGTTTGGGACTGGATGAAGCGTCGTCTCACGCGGTCTGCACGTCCAGCACGAACGCTGGTCCAACTGAGGCGCCAGGTGGAGATGGCATGGCAAGCCGTTCCACAGGACTACACCCAGCATCTCTACGATCGTCTCCACGGGAGAATAGCAGCCTGCATTGCTGCGAAAGGTGGATACACACTGTACTAGTGCCGACATTGTGCATGCTCTGTTGCCTGTGTCTATGTGCCTGTGGTTCTGTCAGTGTGATCATGTGATGTATCTGACCCCAGGAATGTGTCAATAAAGTTTCCCCTTCCTGGGACAATGAATTCACGGTGTTCTTATTTCAATTTTCAGGAGTGTATTACGTTTGCTGTCATGTTATGCTGTATGCTTAATTGTGTCACCATTAACCAGTCATTATTTAATGGGTATATGATTTAAATACAAGACATTAATCTTTGTTCATCAGTTTCAGAAAGGAATGATGCGTAAAGGAAATAAATTAAACAGAAATGGGAATTTCAACTACGGAATAGATGAAAGAAGATGCAATAACTTTATGAGGAAGAGTAAATGGATTAGGATTAACAAGCATTAACAAGAATATACTATACACATCGCAGAATAGCAGTCTTAACTAATTTTTTCTTTCAGAATACAAGGCGATTGATGCAAGCTGTCAGACAGAACTACACATTTTAGTTTTAAGTGATGAAATATGCTAGAGATAAGGAATAGTTGTGTGATGAATAATGAAGTGATTTTTGCAGATGATAATGAATGCTGATGAAGAATAATGATGAAGAATATGCTACTATGAATAATGAAGTTTTTTCTTTACAGGTGATGATAATAATGAAGTTATGATAATATGGATAGTGAAGTTTTTTTTCTTTACAGATGAGGATGATGTTGAAGTTTATGTATTTATGCTATGTAGTTATTTAAGTATTTGTTGCAGTTTGCTTTGACAGCAGGTGTTATATTGCGTAGTAGGATGACTGAAGGTTTTGGAAAGGACAGCTATGGAACACATTTTTTATACACATTTCACTACCTGTTAATTCGAAGTTCACTACTTTTCAGCATAGTCTGCGTTTCTTCTTTCAGCTCAATAATCCATTTTGTATTTTGTCCAGGAGAAGCTTTTCATGATACTTACTAAACTTGTTACTTATTATACCTGTTCTAATACTTGCAATTTTTTTACCCATTTGTGTATATCATTTACACATGTGATCACATATACTACCTTGTGTCACAACCTTGGTACAGCTGAGGAATGACGTTACACATTTTTCATTTATAGGAACAACCTAGAAGCAATTTTTTCTCTTATTTCTTCTTGCTTTCCCTTATAATTACCCAAAGCAATGCATTGCTAGCACAAAAAAAAAAAACAAAATGTATTACCAGTCTCATATAATGTCACTACTTTATGATAATTCTGAATAATACTGATCAGCTCTGAATAGTATGTCACTTGAATAATGACTTCTTAATGATACAAAAAAATATATATATAAAAAAATATAATGCTTTGTAACTGGCTAATAATTGCCACTGTTTATTGTAATGAGACTACTTATAATGCCTATGATTATTAATGCTATGATTGTAATTTTGTAACTGGCTAATAACTGCCACTGTTTATTGTAATGAGACTACTTGTAATGCCCATGATTATTAATGCTATGATTGTAATTTTGTAACTGGCTAATAACTGCCACTGTTTATTGTAATGAGACTACTTATAATGCCCATGATTATTAATGCTATGATTGTAATTAACTGATTTTTTTATAATGACTTCTTAATGATCTGAATAATACTGAATGATGAACAATGTTTTATACTATTCAATACTTGCTGGCCACTGAGTGCCAATAATTAATGTAACTATATAAATTATGTTATTAATTATGCCATTAATTAGCTCTTGTTTTCAATAATGATTTTAGTAAATGGCCACTGAGTGCCAATAATTGATGTAATTTAATTTTATGAACATTATTCTGTAATATGGTTTGTAACTGGACAAAGATTGCCGCTGTTTATTGTAATACGACTACCCATGATGGCAATAATTTAATTTTATGAACATTATTCTGTAATACTAAAATACATGGTACAGAAATGTTCAATAACTAGACTATGGATGCCGCAAACTACTTATGTAATCACTAATCAAGACTTGTGTGTTAGTTAATGTCCTTCACCTTCTGACCTAACTACCTGAAATTATTGTAACATCCATTGTCTTGTCCATCCTCATTATCATGGAGCACTATATTTGGTTTTTGCACTAATTCTACGTTGGTGTGCCTCTTAAGAGCGTGGTGTTGACACGACATGCTGTCCACCACCGTAAGCGATGAAGACGTTATTATGGTCCCACTGTTTGGTGTACCTGGTGTACTGCCAAATGATAGCATGGAATATTACTACGACGTTTCAGTGTCTTGATACGTTGATAAATGCTTCTGAACTGCAGATTGTATCACTTGGTGTTGTGATTCTGTGGAAAGATATGGACTTTCAGTGCAGGTGTGTGCAAATTAAAGTGCTACAACCATGATGCAATCCTTTCCTTTCCTATCCTAATAGTGAAAATCATTTTAGCTAACATCATTTATGTTCATGGCCTATACATTTCTTTTCGATTTGTTGAACTCCAGTGCAAGTACACTTATGTCACCTGTCGACATGATTTTTTGCCATTATGTTTATTTGTTGTGAAAATGCTAAAGACATTTTTTCGATTTGTTCTGAAGTGCAGTATATGTGCACTGTTGTCATCTATATTGTATATACTTTTTGTGATTTGATGATTTTTTACCCTTGCGTTTATTTGTTATGAAAATGTTCAAAAGTTTTTTCAGTGCATGTGCACTTATGTGTTAATATGTTTTCTACTGAACTTCAGTGCCTGTGCACTTTTCTCATTTTTCAATATGATTTGTGCTTATTCTGTATACCTTTTATGATTTCGTGATATGTTTAATACTTCAGTGCGTATGCACTTATGTCATTTGTTACTCATTGTATATACATTTCGCCATATGCTGATATGTTCTGAACTGCAGTGCATGTGCACTCATGTCACTTGTCAACATGCTATTTTGCCATTCTATTTATTGGTTCTGAAAATGCTACAGAATCTTACAGTGCGTGTGCACTTTGTTATCTGTCAAATAATTTGTATATACATTTTTCTGATTTGCTGATACGCTCTCTACTCATTGTATACATTTTTGGTCTTTGTCTGAAATGTTTTGTACTTGGTGCATGTGCACCACATTTCACTCTTGTATTACTTCTGAATATTTTGTAAATTGTAAAAGTTAATTAATTAAAAAAAAATTAGCTGCGATTGGCAAGTCCAAATGACTCACCATCGCTGCCAAATTTTTGCCCCCCCCCCCCCCCCAGTGGAGGGTTATGAAACGCGTACGTTTCATAGGCAGCGATGGTGAGGCATGGTAAATCTCTGACCAGAGAGCGTGTGGCAGTCCAGTTGCGAGCTAGCGGTTGCGAGTAGCGCGTCGGAGATGACGCAGTCGCGGTCTAGATGCGAGAGAGTTTAGTTGTGTGTGAGCGGTCGGCGGGCGTCGACATGGCACTCTGGTCAAGATTCAGGATGAGGTATATTATTTTTAAATAAGCAGCATTGCGCTCAGCTAGTGATGTAAATTAACTGTAACTAATTTGTGTAAGAATCGCCCCCAATAATAATTTTGATTTCAAAGCAATTTTTTACAAAAAGAATCATTTGATTCCCTTGCATTTCCTTAAACAAAAATTTCAGTTAGATTTAAAAAAAAAATACTTGCAATGCATTTCCTCCAAGCCGCGGCCAACAATAAGAGCAGAACTTTGACATGCAGTTATATTGAGGTAAGAAATTAATTCTGATTTTTGCACAGGGCCAAAGACCGACATTTCGGTTTAATTGAGTTTTGATTATCACTGTACTTTCATTGTCATGGGATCATGTTTCATTATTTTATGGGAGCTTATACTTGGGTCAGATTGCTAACTTTTATTTAATTGTCTTTGTCATTAAATTTCTCTGGGGAGCTTACACTTAGCTCTGGCTTCATTACTAATAAATATTGTCATTGAAATTTCTGTGGGGAGGTTACAATGCATACCTGTATTCGTCGTGGCATGCTATCCACAAGTTCATCAAGGCACTGTTGATCCAGATTGTCCCACTCCTCAACGGCGATTCGGCCTAGATCCCTCAGAGTGGTTGGTGGGTCACGTCGTCCATAAACAGCTCTTTTCAATCCATCCCAGGCATGTTCGATAGGGTTCATGTCTGGAGAACATGCTGACCACTCTATTTGAGCGATGTCGTTATCCTGAAGGAAGTCACTCACAAGATGTGCACGATGGAGGCGCGAATTACCCACCATGAAGCCGAATGCCTCACCAATATGCTGTCGATATGGTTGCACTATCGGTCGGAGAATGGCATTCACGTGTAGTACAGCCATTACGGCGCATTCCATGACCACCAGCGGCGTAATTCGGCCCCACGTAATGCAACCCTAAAACAGCAGGGAACATCCACCTTGCTGCACTCGGTGAACAGCGTGTCTAAGGCGTTCACGCTGGTGTGGTTGCCTCCAAACACGTATCCACCGATTGTCTAGTTGAAGGCATATGCGACACTCATCGGTGAAGAGAAGGTAATGCCAATCCTGAGCTATCCATTCGGCATGTTGTACCACGCTGCATGGTGTTGTGGTTGCAAAGATGGACCTCGCTATGGACGTCGGGAGTGAAGATGCACATCATGCAGCCTAATGCGCACAGTTTGAGTCGTAACACGACGCCCTGTGACTGCACGAGAAGCATTGTTCAACATGGTGGCGTTGCTGTCAGGCTTCCTTCGAGCCATAATCCATAGGTAGCAGTCATCCACTGCAGTAGTAGCCCTTGGGCGGCCTGAGCGAGGCATGTCATGGACAGTTCTTGTCTCTGTATCTCCTCCACGGCCGACCAACATCGCTTTGGTTCACTCCAAGATGCCTGGACACTTCCCTTGTGCCGGCCGCTGTGACCGAGCGGTTCTAGGCGCTTCAGTCCGGAAACGCGCTGCTGCTACGATCGCAGGTTCGAATCCTGCCTCGGGCATGGATGTGTGTGATGGCCTTTGGTTAGTCGATTTTAAGTAGTTCTAATTCAAGTGAGTGGTGACCTCAGATGTTAAGTCCCATAGTGCTTAGAGCCATTTGAACCATTTCAACTCCCCTTGTTGAGTGCCCTTCCTGGCACAAAGTAACAATGCGGACGCGATCGAACAGCGGTATTGACCGTCTAGGCATGGTTGAACTACAGACAACACGAGCCGTGTACCTCCTTCCTGGTGGAATGACTGGAATTGATCGGCTGCCGGACCCCCTCCGTCTAATAAGCGCTGCACATGCATGGTTGTTTACATCTTTGGGCGGGTTTAGTGGCATCTTTGAGCAGTCAAAGGGACTGTGCCTGTGATACAATATCCACAGCCAATGTCTGTCTTCAGGAGTTCTGGTAACTGGGGTGATGCAAAACTTTCTTTGATGTGTGTATTACTTTTATTTATTGTAACTGATCTGATGGTTCAAATGGCTCTGAGCAGTATGGGACTTAACATCTGAGGTCATCAATCCCCTAGAACTTAGAACTACTTAAACCTAACTAACCTAAGGACATCACACACATCCATGCCCGAGGCAAGATTCGAACCTGCGACCGTAGCGGTTTCGCGGTTCCAGACTGTAGCGCCTAGAACCGCTCGGCCACCCCGGCCGGCAACTGATCTGTGTGTAACCAAATATTTATGATTTTTCTATATTTAAACATTGTTGTAATATATTAGTTCAGTCCAGAAAGTGGTCTACTTGAATCAAATCATGTCTGTAGTGCTAAAGGACGATACGTTTTTGCTGGGAATGACCTTCAGCCAACTGAAAAGCGGACAGTAGCAGAACTCTATAGGAGTGAAGTGGAGGCTGGGACGTCTCAAGTGAAGAGTTCATGGGAACGATTCGGGATTTTATACGAGTTCTGAATGTAGCCAGATCTGTCCGTGGTAATATGTGGTATTCGATTGGAGAGGTGATCGAGTCTGGGTAGTGGACGGCCACGCTACTATTCTTTAACTTCTGAAGGGCCTTAAATTTCGAGAGGTTTGAATGTGCTCCAGAGTAGAACTGTAACTTTTGCCGCTTGATTTACAGAACAGACAACAGAGAGAACATGAGTAACTATTCTTCGTATCATGAGTGTTAATTTGTGAATCATTATGTTGAACTCTCAACTATCTTGAGCAGGTGAATCTTTCGTGTATTGTGATCACGAAATGGACTTAGTTTTCGCGCGTCTTTGATGACTATTTAGTTTGGGGATTTTTCTGCCATTCACGTAACACTCTCAACATAACTTTATTGCATTTGATAAGGTTATATTCTGTCTGCATTGGAACTGAATATCGTAGGACCACCTTCCGTTTATTTCAGATGTCCTTTCTTGAATAAGTTCGCAGCTCGTGGTCTCGCGGTAGCGTTCTCGCTTCCCGAGCACGGGTTCCCGGTTTCGATTCCCGGTGGGGTCAGGGATTTTCACCTGCCTCGAGATGAGTGGGTGTTGTGTCGTTTTCGTCATCATCTTTCATCCCCATTACGGTCGGAGGAAGGCATTGACATGTCGTGTGACGAGGGCCTCCCGTCGGGTAGACCGCTCCCTGGTGCAAGTCTTTCGATTTGACGCCACTTCGGCGACTTGCCCGTCGATGGGGATGAAATGATGATGATTAGGACAACACAACACCCAGTCCGTGAGTAGAGAAAATCTCCGACCCAGCCGGGAATCGAGCCCGGGCCCTTAGGATTGACAGTCTGTTGCGCTGACCACTCAGCTACCGGGGGCGGACGGAGGAAGACAATGGAAACCACCTCCACTAGGCCATTGCCTAGTACGGCGGTGCGGGCCTCCCGCATCGTTCCCCTACGCTCTGTCAGGGAGTATGGGACTTTATCATCGTCATTTCTTGAATAACCACTCTTCAACATAATTCTCTGTCGTCTCCATCATTTACAGACGTTAGAATAGAATCCTTTTTATTACATTATTTGTTTATCTTTTATTTTATATTTATGTGTATTTTAGTAACTCGCAATTCTAGCCAATGCATAGACTATTTGACTGTAGGATCACAGCTACAGATTATTACATGCAACGAATTAGCTGCGGGGCATGCAAGCAGACGTGCGCGGCTAGATCCTATGACTACATCGAACTACTCTTTTCAAACAGAGCCATGTTGTTTGCTGTTGTGATCTTCAGTCCTGAGACTGGTTTGATGCAGCTCTCCATGCTACTCTATCCTGTGCAAGCTTCTTCATCTCCCAGTACCTACTGCAACCTACATCCTTCTGAATCTGCTTAGTGTATTGATCTCTTGGTCTCCCTCTACGATTTTTACCCTCCACGCTGCCCTGCAATGATAAATTTGTGATCCCTTGATGCCTCAAAACATGCCCTACCAACCGATCCCTTCTTCTAGTCAAGTTGTGCCACAAACTTCTCTTCTCCCCAATCCTATTCAATACCTCCTCATTAGTTACGTGATCTACCCACCTTATCTTCAGCATTCTTCTGTAGCACCACATTTCGAAAGCTTCTATTCTCTTCTTGTCCAAACTGGTTATCGTCCATGTTTCACTTCCATACATGGCTACACTCCATACAAATACTTTCACAAACGCCTTCCTGACACTTAAATCTATACTCGATGTTAACAAATTTCTCTTCTTCAGAAACGATTTCCTTGTCATTGTCAGTCTACATTTTATATCCTCTCTACTTCGACCATCATCAGTTATTTTACTCCCTAAATAGCAAAACTCCTTTACTACTTTAAGTGTCTCATTTCCTAATCTAATCCCCTCAGCATCACCCGATTTAATTTGACTACATTCCATTATCCTCGTTTTGCTTTTGTTGATGTTCATCTTATATCCTCCTTTCAAGACACTGTCCATTCCGTTCAACTGCTCTTCCAACGAAGTGGCCGTGCGGTTAAAGGCGCTGCAGTCTGGAACCGCAAGACCGCTACGGTCGCAGGTTCGAATCCTGCCTCGGGCATGGATGTTTGTGATGTCCTTAGGTTAGTTAGGTTTAACTAGTTCTAAGTTCTAGGGGACTAATGACCTCAGCAGTTGAGTCCCATAGTTCTCAGAGCCATTTGAACCATTGAAAGGTGGCTACACTGAGCCACAGCGCCAGAGATCGCTAGAGAGCATTGTTCCGCCGCCTCCACGGACAGTGATTATTGAGATGTGCTAGAAGTCAGTGCTTGTCGAGGACTCGTAGTAGTCAGTTCGTGTTCAGATGTGCTAGTAAGGAGTGCTTGCTGAGATGTGATACTGAAAAGTTCTTGTTGAGATGTGGTAATAGCGAGTCGGTGTGGAGATATATTGTAATGATTAGAGTGATTTTGGTCAATATATGAAGGTAACGAAACTTGATTTATTTTTCATTATATCCATGTTTTAAATAATGCGTCATTACAGGTTCAGTCAACAAAGCATCTGGCTTGTGTTCTTGGATTAGAGTGCAATTCTGGTTTTCTTGAGTAATTATGGTATTTCTATTTCCTTTAATTAATTCACTATAAATGATATTTAAAATTTCTTGTGTTGTTGAAGAAGAACCGTGCCAGATGCGTACGTTGAGTCATACTTCCACACACAGAACAGTTACACTTGTGCTTTGGTTTCGTAGGTTTTTATAGTTGCTGGGGACTTAATTAATTAATTGTGTTAATGAAAATTTCCATTTCATTCTTTGTTATTGTTGTATGCAGTCAGATAGCGTAATAATAACAGTCAGGGCCAACCGTTTACGAGACTTCGTAATCGGACAGACAGCTACTAAAGCAAGAAATTAAAATTATTTTCATTACATTTAATTAAGCCCCCATGCACGTGGCGACCCTGCCAGGATCCGAACCTGGAATCTTCTGATTGTGAAAATAGTAGACAGTAGCATTGTTGTAGTAATTTGTAGTTTAGTAATTATAGTCTGTTTTGCATGTGTAGATTTGGTAATTGTCATTCTTATAATGGTATTTTTTTCTCTGAATTTGATTGTTGTCTTGTATACGCGTTTGACAATTTAGTGCAATTATTTCAATTGTTCGTTAAGCGTGTTTGAAGGAAACATTTCGTGTAAATGGTATTGTTGGAGATAAAGAGTCATTGTGTGTAATTTTCGTACAGTGACGAGTTTTGTATTTTTTTGTAAATGATTACGCGATCAATGAAAAAGGCGAAAATGATGGACAGTGAGAATGACGAAATTGTTAACATGGCGAACTCGCCAACAGAGGAAAACACTATCATGAATAATGAAGTGGAAAACAGTTTAATAAGTCGGGAAGATAGTCCGGAACCATTTCAAAATTTTTCTCAATCAGAAAATTCACAGAATACGAGATTAATGACAGAAGATTCTGGAATAGTATTGAACACAGATAGCTTTACAGCTATGACGAAAGAAGTTGGTTTCACGGGATATTTTAGGGGCGAAAAGAATTCTGAACCATTTAATACGGAGCAGTTGATGAGTGCAATATTATATTTGGGAACACGGTTAGACTCACAAATAGGAGCAATTAAAACAGAGATAGGAACAAGTAAAACTGATATGGGAACAATGGAAACACGGTTAGGATCTGAATTTAAAACAGAGATGGGAACTTTGGCAACACGTTTAGAAACTGATATGGGAACAATGGAAACACGGTTAGATTCACGAATTGGGACGTGTTTCAAAAATATGAAAGATGAATTAAAGAAAGAAATCAGAGAAGAAGTACAACCGATTTTGAATGCTCACAATAATAAATTAATTGCAGTAGAGATTAGACAAAGGGAACAGGATAGAGAACAGGAAGAAAGAGATCGCGTGATAGTACAAAAATTTTCAGAGTTAAATTTACAACGTGCACACGATAAGGAAGAATTATTTGAGAGAATCGAGGAATCGGTACCAAATGACAGATTAAATAACCTAACACAGCAATATGAACAGTTGACTGCCAAATGTGTCAACACTGAAACCCGAGTCGCGACACTTACTGGGGACGTGGGTAAACAGAGAGAAAAAATAGGTGACTTGTCGGAAAGAGTTGAGGAAATTTCAGATAAATTGACAAATCTTAGTTTACATGGGGACAGAGATTCGGATGATACAGCTCCATTACCATTTGTAGAAACCGAAGAGTACCAGAACATAAATAAACATGTTGAAAATCAGGGAAAATTTAATGAACGCGTTAAAAGGGAATTTGAGGCATTACGAATGCAAGTCAAACAAATTGAAGGCGAAATCGTAGGAAAAGACAGCAAAAGAAATTTAGAATCACAGATACCAGGGGGGTTTGAAGAGGGTAATTTGTTTCATTTACGGGATGCAACAAGAGAGCGCCAGACGCGCGAATTTGACAATAATCAACACTGGGACTGGGACAGACGCGGTAGGTCTGTGTCGCCACGAGGCGAAAACTTTGACTACAAACACTTTTTGACCGTTCGGAAATTCAAGATCTTCCGCAATTCTAAGAATGACATACATCCATGTGCATGGCTAGATCAATTTATGTATGCACTCCCACCAAATTGGCCACTAAGTCACAAACTGGAATTTATGTGTGGATATTTAGAAAACGAACCGGCGACGCGGATGCGCGCACTCATTAGAGATTGTAATAACCTAAATGATTTTTATCATGCATTTCTATCGGCATATTGGTCCGAAAACACGCAAGACAGAGTCAAACACAGTCTTATTATGCAGCGTAATTTCAAACAGTCTGAGTTCCGCACCCCAGCAGAATATTTTGAAGACATGATTCGAAAGAATCAGTTCCTTTCCAACCCTTACAGCCCGACTGAATTAATTCGCATTTGTTTAACTAAGCTGCCACAATCCATAAGACAAATTGCTTTAGCCGGAAGATGTAAAGACGACATTGAGACTTTTAAGACTTTGTTACAAGAACTTGAGTATGACAACGACGACGGGACTTCTTGTAACTTTTTCAGTAACAGTAATTACGATAGATTTTCAGAGAAAAGGGATAGTGATCGGAACGGGCGTTATATGGGTAATTTTGAAAATGACAGACGTAACAGACAGGACAATAGATACCAGCCTTATGACAATAACAGACGTTCTAACAGAAATTACACAGACAATTATAATAACGGTAATTCGTACCGGAATGATCATTCATACGGAAACAGTAATCGGTATCATCAAGACAGAAATTATCCATACAGTAATAGAAATTCTTACTACAGAAATAACCAGGGTAGTAGGTCTAACAATAATTTCAGAAGTGACAGTCGAAATTATACAAGAAGTAGTTATGCAGACAGACAGGAAAACAGAAATTTTAATAACAGACACAACCAAGAATTTGCATCTAACAGACAGGAAGGACCTAATTGGCATCCTCCGCGTGACAGGAATTCAGAGAGACAAGTGGAAATAGTAGAAATTGATCCGCGAAATGTCGGGAATAATCAAAGACGTGACGCAAACAATCGACCATGACTTGCAGCTTCGGCTTCTGGCAGCAATATAGACGGTTCAGAAAGTAATGACACTACGACTTTACACTACGTACGCCTGGAAGACATGAGAGAGATTTTGCTAGATGAAAAGGAAAATAATGTAGACGCATTTTTACATCCTGTCATTGAAGTATGTGTGGGTAAGAATAAGTTCACTGCAGTTTTAGATTCTGGGAGCCCATTGAACGTCATTAGTGAATCAGTTTTTCGTATATGTGAAAGAACTATTGCCTGTCCTGTGTTACCTATTTCTAAAACTACAATTCGAGGAGCGATTTCTGGAAAAGGTGTGGAAGTTAAACAACAGACCAACCTAAATTTCATTTGTCAAGGATACGAATTGTCTGCTAATTTTATTATTGTTCCATTACTCAGTACACAGATTATATTAGGTATGGAGTTTCTTAACACACATAAGCCAATTTTGAACTTTAAAGAAGGAAGTGTGAATTTGACTGTTGCCGGAATGCCGAAATGTTTGAAATTTTTCGAGTGTTTAGCAAGATCTGAATCAGATACAAAATGTTTAAGGTTTCTTACTTCTGATGTTTTCGTTGAGCATTATGACGACAGTGTGTTTATTCATGACAATGACAATAGATACAGGGACGCGATGGAGGATATAATTAATAGCGAAGAATTAATTAATGAAAAGGTTAAGAAAGCTGAAGTGCCAGATGACGTTGCAAAAGAAGAGCTGCACTATATTTTGACTTCACATGCTACAGTATTTAGTCATCACACAGGAACTATACAAGGCTTACAATATTTATTTAAAGTAAAAGAACACACACCATTTCGCGGGAAAACGTACGCTATTCCTTTGGCTTACAGAGACAAGGTTAAGAATGAACTTCAATACATGTTAGATCAGGGCATTATTGAGCCAGCAGTCAGCCCTTATACCAGCCCATTACACGTTGTTCTTAAAAAGGATGGGTCAATTCGTTTGGTTCTGGATTCCAGACAGATAAATAATATCATCATTCCTGAAACTGACCGTCCACAAAATTTAGATGAACTTCTTCAACATTTCCATGGAATTAAAGTTTTATCCACGATTGATATGCGCGCAAGTTTTTGGCAAATAGAACTCCACCCTGATTGTAGAAAATATACTGCTTTTTTAGCCTTTGGTAACTGTTACCAGTTTCGGAAATTACCGTTTGGACTTACTGTATCTTCTGCAGCATTTATTCGCAGTTTAAATGAAATTTTACCTGTTTATCTTCGTGACAATATTACTTCATATGTTGACGATATTCTTATTGCTAAACGTTCTTGGAGTGAGCATAACAAAATTTTGGATTCATTATTACGTATTTTTGCACGAGTTGGCATGACAGTGAACTTGGAAAAATCAGAATTTGGTCGTTCTCAGGTGAAATTTCTCGGTCACATTATTTCTACAGAAGGTATTCTTCCCGATCCAGAGAAACTAGATGCTATCCGTAATTATGCTGTTCCTACCACAAAACGTGATGTTCGTAGTTTCCTTGGTGTTTGTAATTTTCTTAGACGTTTTGTTAGATTGGACAATTTGGCCACACCTCGTTTATGTGAACTATCTGGAAAAAATTCTAATTGGTGTTGGGATGAGGAAGCTCAATCAGAATTTGAACAACTTCGTGATGCTTTAGTTGCTGCCCCACTTCTTTCACATCCGGATTTATCTAAAGATTTTTGTTTGGCGACGGACTCATCATACAAAGGCCTAGGTGCACACTTATTTCAAGAGATAGAAGAAGACGGCGTTGTAGTACAGAAAACTATTGCCTTTGGAAGCCGTGGTCTCTCTAAATCAGAGAAGAATTATTCGATTACGGAACTTGAAGCTTTGGCTGTTGTTTGGGCTTTCACAAAATTTCGCACATTTTTGTTCGGTAGACATACTAAGGTTTACACTGATCATCGAGCTCTGGAATTTCTTATGTCGACAAAATTAACTCATGGCAGATTGTCACGATGGGCGTTGTACCTACAGGAATTTGATTTTCGTATTGTTTACATACAGGGATCTTCAAATATTGTTGCTGATGCTTTATCACGTGCACCTATGGGTTTGAAACAATGTGCTGAAGAGGACTGCAAAGAAAACCATTATTGTTTGATGTACATTCAAGGTGTTGCGTTTGAGAACTTTATTTCGTCTTCGCTCCAGGACATCGCTAAGGAGCAAAATAAGGATCCAATCTGGAAGGACATTAAGGAGAAGTGGAGGAGAAAGGAAAGCGTAGCGATCAGACAGTATTATTTAGTTCGCAATGACATTCTTTTCAAACGAAAATCGGTCGACAACTCTGTTTGGTTAGTTTGTATTCCTGATGAGTGGGTCAATAAATTGATTTGGTACACACATTTCAGTTATGCGCACTTTGGTCCCAGAAAATGCTTTCATAAACTGCGAGAAAATTGCTACTTCAGTAATATGGAAAAACGTATTCGATCTGTTCTTGCCAAATGCAAATTGTGTCAAAAGGCTAAGCCGCCAACTGTTTCTCACAGAGCACCGTTGTTTCCTATCATTCCAGCGAAATTAAAGGACATGGCTGCAGTCGATTTGTTCGGTCCAGTGGTTCGTTCTACTAATGGTTTTGCGTACATTTTCGTAGCAGTGGAATTGACATCAAAATATGTGTGTTTTACACCGTTACGCAAAGCAACAGCTCGTTCAGTATCTAATGCTTTCATCAAACATTTTCTTAAAGAAGTTAGTCATGTTGATAAGGTTATATCAGATAATGGATCACAGTTTCGCTCTAAAATTTGGCTTCGTACTCTACGGCGTCGTAAGATTAAACCAATTTTTATTTCACTTTTTCACCCTCAATCTAATGCTTCAGAGAGATGGATGAAGGAAATCAATAAATTGTGCCGTCTTTATTGTCATCAGAATCACAGAACGTGGGATCAGTATCTTCATATTTTTCAAAACATTCTGAATGAACTTCCTAATGATTCAACTTCTTTACCGCCTCTATTGATATTAAAAAATAAAGTACCAACAAATCGCATTTCTGAAATCGTTCCTTTTCCGCCTTCACGGAAACTGCGGCATTCTGAAGTTGTCAACCTGGCTCTACGAAATATTGCGTCTGCGGCTGCAAGAAGAGAGAAATCAGCTAAACGTCCTGGTCGTTTAAAAATCTTGTCAGTTGGTCAGAAGGTGTTAATTAAGCCTCATCGTTTGTCTCATAAAGGAAAAGGCTTGTGTCGCAAATTTTTTCTGCTTTATAACGGTCCATATAGAGTTCGCAAAATTATTCATGATAACACTGTTGAAGTAGAAACTGTTAAATCTCGACGCTCTAAAGGAATACATCATATATCAAACGTTAAAATTTTTGTGGAATGACATACTTGTGAGAAACTAATAGCTATACGTAAACATAGAGAGAGTACAAGGATACCGCGCTGTCTTTGTCGGCGGCACATACTCAAAGCAACAGTCAGTCTGCGCGCCGCACAAGGCAGTCGTTGACCGCAAACAATCACTTCCTACGTCACGCGCCTACAGCTGATCGAGCGCTCAGTGCGAATGCACTGACAGACGTAAATAAATACACAGTTTAATTTCTCCGAATAAATTCTGTATAAAGCTATAAGGACTTCATAAATTATGTTATTAACGTTCAGTATTTTTCAGGATACGGTTGTGTAAAATATTTAAGACCTTCAGGTAAATTCTGTGCGTGTCCGACGTTAAGACGACTTGCTTTGGAGAAAATTTCAGGAAGAATGTAATTTCGAAAAAAAAAAAAGTAATAAACTAAAAAGGGTAACTATTGATTGAGTTTATTTTTCAGGTAACATAATTCCACTTAGGTACGTACTTTAGACGTAATTTGCTGCTCGCGATTACGTGATTCATACTTTGTGCTAAATTTCATGTTCTATGAATTTACTTGTGAAGCGACGTGCTTGTGTACATTTGCTGATTTTGACAATTATTGATTAATGAACAGTGTTATTACTTGTGTATATTATGCATCGCTTGGCTGCTATGCTTTTTCACTGATGTCATATTTTTTAATTATGTATCTGCTGTGCTTATTTATTTAAATTATAATTGTCACCTGATTAATTGTGCTGATGTGGTTAGATATGTAAGTTATACTTTGTGATTTATCTGCTTGCGCCTTCATGTGTACTTATTAAGATTACATATGAACATTTATTTGCTTATGTCGATGTGATGCTAATGATCTGTTTATTGTGTAAGGCATGTTTGCTGCTGTGCGTATGGATTGCATATTTACACGTTTCTGTTTTGTTGTCATAACTACTCTTCAATTTAGAATATAGAAATGCTGATATACTGTGTACGTACATAGAATTTAGGTCACACTATTGTATTAATTATAGATTGTTCGCTTGGCAGAGCCTCGTTGTAAGAATTGTGCTGCATCCACTTGTTGACATTCTGTTCTCTACTGGTATATTTACTCGCTATTGCATGTTTTGCTTACGCTTAGTGCCTTATATTTTAAGATAGGAAAAAGAACTGCTATAATCCAACGAACGACATTAGTACAAGAAACTTCATAGAAGTCACATGAGCTGGAGGTTTTATGGAAGCTGTATAAATTTATGCTAATAGGAAGGAAGCTAATGACATGACATACCAAAACTAGGTTTAGACCATTGACAGTTATTACACTGCCTTCTTCGTGAGCAATTGAAATAGGAAGTGACACTTGACACAAAAAATACTCCACATGTTTGCTTCTGCTATGATTCTTGAAGTGGTGTACACACTGTGAAATATTATGATCATTCACACTCCGTAATCGTACTTAATTACTGAGAGTTATTCGAACTAAAGTCTGTTAGAGGTCATGTATGCATTTCTTTTATTTAATGATGGACAAGGAACCAAAATGTATCTTATAATTTATAATGAGTAGAAAATTTGGGTCAGATGGATTACACAGAGGTTGTGTGTGGACACTGTGTCTTCGGATTGTATGGGATGATGAATTGAAGTTGCACTAGGATTTTGTCTGTACTTGTTCGAGGAGACTGACTAGAGGAAAGAGTTGTTATGGAAGTGAAATGATATTGGTGCTGAGGTTTATATGTATCGACATATTATTGAGGTATTGAGATTATGTGAAGTTGATGATTATTCGAGTTTAGTGGACAAGAGGTAAGGTAAATGAGGTATTATTGAAGTATTAAGATTAAGTGATGATGATGATTATTGGAGTTTTGGTGAATAAGAGGTAAAGTAAATGAGGAGCATATTGTTTTTGTGGGTTTATATGGAACAAGGAGGATGAAGATGGCAGACTAGAACACTAAAGTGGAAGGAAGATTGTCTACACACACACTTTGTCAAATCACTAAGCAGTATATACTTTTTTGAGAGAGGAAGCATTTGCATATCTTGGTACACTGACAGTTGTTCAGCAACAGTACAATTTGATCTGGCTTGGCAAACATTGGTCTAGACATGATGACTATGACGTTGACTAACTATTATTGACTGTTATACATTGCTGCCACTACTACTTGATACACATAATGAACATAAAATTTTGACAGAATTGCATTTACACAGTTAACACTATTCAATTACACAGTAGCACTTAATGAGGATGAAAGATGAGTGGATGTGTTTTGTGTGTTTTCCTTTCCTAATCCTACCAACCTATCTCCTAAATATTATTTTATTTGTTGGTAGTGGCTTGCACTGACACCCATAAATATTATAGGTTAACTGTTATTGTGTACTGTAATAGTTAATGTGACAATTACCTGATATCATTTGTGTGTTTATTATGATTTGTATGTTTAGTGTAAGAGCATTGATAATAATTTGTTAAAGAAATTGTATGTGCATTCAAACTATTGTTCATGACTGAACTGTCTCAGTAGTTATGGTGAATAGTATGGACTGTTACTTGCACTTTTTCTACATGATTGGTGCCACAAGGACATGTTTAATTTCTGCTGATGAACTGTGTGATCAGTGATTGTAAAAAATTATGGACTGTTACTTGTACCTTTTCTACATGATTTGTGCCACTAGGACATGTTTAATTTCTGCTTATAAACTCTGATGAACAGTGTGATCAGTGACAGTGTATTTTATGGAACTGCTTCTGCTGAGAAATGTGACTTGTTGCTGTGTGTACCTGCTCAACATTGCTGGGTACCACTGATGGACTGCTTCTACTGAAATGGTGTTACTTGTTGATGTCTGCACCTGCTCAACATTGCTGGGTGCCACTGATGGACTGTTTCTACTGAAAAGATGTCACCTGTTGATGTCTGTACCTGCTCAACATTGCTGGGTACCACTGATGGACTGCTTCTACTGAAATGGTGTTACTTGTTGATGTCTGCACCTGCTCAACATTGCTGGGTGCCACTGATGGACTGTTTCTACTGAAAAGATGTCACCTGTTGCTGTGTGTACCTGCTCAACATTGCTGGGTGCCACTGATGGACTGCTTCTACTGAAAAGATGTCACCTGTTGATGTCTGCACCTACTCAACATTGCTGGGTGCCACTGATGGATTGCTTCTACTGAAATGAAGTCACCTGTTGCTGTGTGCACCTGATCAACATTGCTGGTGCCACTAATGGACTGATTCTACTGAAATGGTGTTACTTGTTGGTGTCTGCACCTGCTCAACATTACTGGGTGCCACTGATGGACTGCTTCTACTAAGATGATGTCACTTGTTGGTGTCAGCACCTGTTGACCATTGCTGGGTGCTACTGCTGAACTGTCAACTGCTTATTCTTGAGCTATGAAAAGCGTTTATGTGAATATTTGTATAAACTGATTTTTTGTGTATTACTGTTTGTGAAAAGTTATGAGACTCTTACCTGCACATATTCGTCATTGCTGACGCTATTGATTGAATTGTTTAACCACATAATACTTGTGTAAACTGTTATGTAAAGTCACATGTATGAAAGAATTTGTATTGCTTACTGTATTCTATATAATAGGTTATTGAAAGGTCAGTGCAAAGCCAAAATTTTATCTTGTTATATGATATTTACGTATTAATATTATCTTTTATTTTTGTCTGTATTTTTTTGACGAATTTGGTGGTATTTTCACCACCAATGCTGGCAAAAATACCATCAAATTCTAGCCGTGGAGGAAGGGCATATGAAAGGTGGCTACACTGAGCCACAGCGCCAGAGATCGCTAGAGAGCATTGTTCCGCCGCCTCCACGGACAGTGATTATTGAGATGTGCTAGAAGTCAGTGCTTGTCGAGGACTCGTAGTAGTCAGTTCGTGTTCAGATGTGCTAGTAAGGAGTGCTTGCTGAGATGTGATACTGAAAAGTTCTTGTTGAGATGTGGTAATAGCGAGTCGGTGTGGAGATATATTGTAATGATTAGAGTGATTTTGGTCAATATATGAAGGTAACGAAACTTGATTTATTTTTCATTATATCCATGTTTTAAATAATGCGTCATTACAGGTTCAGTCAACAAAGCATCTGGCTTGTGTTCTTGGATTAGAGTGCAATTCTGGTTTTCTTGAGTAATTATGGTATTTCTATTTCCTTTAATTAATTCACTATAAATGATATTTAAAATTTCTTGTGTTGTTGAAGAAGAACCGTGCCAGATGCGTACGTTGAGTCATACTTCCACACACAGAACAGTTACACTTGTGCTTTGGTTTCGTAGGTTTTTATAGTTGCTGGGGACTTAATTAATTAATTGTGTTAATGAAAATTTCCATTTCATTCTTTGTTATTGTTGTATGCAGTCAGATAGCGTAATAATAACAGTCAGGGCCAACCGTTTACGAGACTTCGTAATCGGACAGACAGCTACTAAAGCAAGAAATTAAAATTATTTTCATTACATTTAATTAAGCCCCCATGCACCATTTGCTCTGTCTCTGACAGAATTACAATGTCATCGGCGAACCTCAAAGATTTTACTTCTTCTCCATGAATTTTAATACCTACTCCGAATTTTTCTTTTGTTTCCTTTACTGCTTGCTCAATATACAGATTGAATAACATCGGGGAGAGACTACAACCCTGTCTCACTCCTTTCCCAACCACTGCTTCCCTTCCATGCCCCTCGACTCTTATAACTGTCATCTTGTTTCTGTACAAATTGTAAATAGCCTTTCGCTCCCTGTATTTTACCCCTGTCAACTTCAGAATTTGAAAGAGAGTATTCCAGTTAACATCGTCAAAAGCTTTCTCTAAGTCTACAAATGCTAGAAACGTAGGTTTGCCTTTTCTTAATCTTTCTTCTAAGATAAGTCGTAAGGTTAGTATTGCCTCACGTGTTCCAACATTTCTACGGAATCCAAACTGATCTTCCCCGAGGTCCGCTTCTACCAGTTTTTCCATTCGTCTGTAAAGAATTCGCGTTAGTATTTTGCAGCTGTGACTTATTAAACTGATAGTTCGGTAATTTTCACATCTGTCAACACCTGCTTTCTTTGGGATTGGAATTATTATATTCTTCTTGAAGTCTGTGGGTATTTCGCCTGTCTCATACATCTTGCTCACCAGATGGTATAGTTTTGTTATGACTGGCTCTCCCAAGGCCAACAGAGCCATGTACAGCCTCAATACCTAAAGTACGAGTAATCACAAGTAAAGACGCAAGTGGTTTGTTCACATGGACTGCTGTTTGGAAGAGCAACTCAGCAGCACTAACCGCTAGGTACTGTCGCGTCTTAAACCCTCTTTAATCCGTGCACTTTGTTCTTGGTCTTCCACTCTTATTGTTACCTCTTGGTTCTTGTACATATGGTGTATAACCTGTCTTTCCCTACTGTCTACCCCTTCTTTCTCCAGGGTTTCTAAAATCTTTCACCATTTTATGTTGTCGAACGCTTCTCCAGGTCGACAAATCCTGTGAACGTGTCTTGATTTTTCTTCTCACTTGCTTCCGTTATCAACCGCGTCAGAACTCCCTCTCTGGTGCCCTTATCTTTCTTAAAGCCAAACTGGTTGTCATCTAACAGATCCTCAGTTTCCTTTACCATTCTTCCGTATATCATTTTTGTCAGAATCTTTTATGCCTGACTGTGCGATAATTCCCGCACGTTTCGAGTCTTGCAGTCTTGGGAACTGTGTGGATAATGTTTTACCGAGAGTCTGATGGTATATAGCCAGTCTCATACCTTCTAAACACCGACGTGAATAATAGTTTATTTGCCAGTTCCCCCAGCGATTCTAGAAACTCTTATGGATTGTTAGCTATCCTTTTTGCTTTATTTGATTTTAATCCGTCTTCTTCTAAATGCTGATCCTAATCTGGATCCCCTATCTCTTCCCTGTCGACTCCTGTTTCTTCTTCTATCATGCCATCACATAAATCCTCGCCCTCAAAGAGACCCTCACAGCACTATTGCCAACTATCTGCTCTGTCCTCTGCATTTGACAGTGGAATTCCTGTTGTACTCTTAATGTTAGCACTTTGCTTTTTGTGGGGTCTTGCCCACTCGTCTCGTATGGGGTGCCTAAATGATGCTGTGTTCTCGCAATGCTGTGCAACAATTCAAGCAAATCACATTAATGGTTTTCATTACAGTACTTAACTTCGAATTTACAACAGTGTCGCAAGCGATGGGCGACATGCAAACAATCAAAGTCCTTTGCTGCATGTAAGCAGTTGATATGGATCACTCGTCACTGCGGTCGTAGTGCTCTCCTAGTACTGTGCTGGTCTGCGCTAATACTGTGCGAATACCGTGCGGCCGAGGGTGGCAGGAACGGCGCTTATATTGTCTTCGGCTAGAGGGCCCTTCTGTCGTGGTGCGGTCCTTGTCAGCGGGCTGTTGACTGACGTCGTCTCACAGCCTTCTCTGTTCTTGCGTTCTTCACCTTCGTGCTGTCGCCTACCGTTGCGACGGAACCTTCGCCAGAAGTTGTTTTGACCCTACTATATGCTGAGTCAGTTTTTCTGACAATCACTTCTTTTTCGATTTCTTCTCATTTTTCATATAGTCATTTCGCCTTAGATTTACCTGCGCTTCCTATTTATTTCATTCCCTAGTGACTTGTATTTCTATATTCCTCAAATTTCCTTGACATTTTTGTACTTCGTACTTAGTCGATCAACTGAAATATGTCTTCCGTTACCCACTGTTTCTTCACAGTTACCTTCCTCGTACCTACGTTGTTCCCTCCAACTTCTGTGGTTGTTTTTTCAGATATGTCCATTCCTCTTCAACTGATCCGCCTATGAGCTGTTCATTATCGCTGTATCTATAGGCTCAGAGAACTTCTTCATTTTTAGTACTTCGGTATCCCACTTGTTTGAGGACTGAGTCTTCCTGACTAGTATAGTAAAATTTAGTCTACTATCATCTTTACCGTATTGTGATCTGAGTCTATATCTGCCTCTGGGTACGCCTTATATCTGATTTCGGAATCTCTGCTTGACTCTTATGTAATCTAACTTAAATGTTCCTGCATCCCTCGACCTTTTACAAGTATACATCCTCCTCTTGTGATCCTTGAACAGAGTATTCGCTATTACTAGCTGATATTTATTGCAGAACTCGATTAATCTTTCTCCTCTCTCATTCCTACTACCAAGACCATAGTCTCCAGTAATCCTCTTCTCTACTCCTTCCCCTACAATCGCATTCCAATCCCCCTGACTAATAGATTTTCATCTCCCGTTACGTACTCAGCTACCTATTCAATATCCTTATACACTTTCTGTATCTCTCCATTTTCTATTTGCAATGTCGCCATGAATACCTCAACTATTGTTGTCGTTGTTCGTTTGCCGTCGATTCTGATGAGAACAACCCTATCACTGAACTGTTCACAGAAACTCTCTCTCCTACCTTCCTATTCATAACAAATCCTACTCCCACAATACCATTTTGTGCTGCTGTTGATATTGCCCTATACTCGACCGCAAATCCTGATCTTGTTCCATTTCACTTTCCTGACGCCTACTATATCTAGATTGAGCCTTAGAATTTCTCTTTTCAGATGTTCTAGCTTCCCTACTACGTCTAAATTGCTGACATTCCACGTCCCGACTAATCTTTCGTTGGTTATTCAATCTTTTTCTGATGGTCATCTTCCCCTTGGCAGTTGCCTCCCGGAGATCCGAATGGGAGGGACTAGTCCGCGATCTTTTGCCAATGGAAAGGTTCAAATGGCTCTGAGCACTATGGGACTCAACTTCTGAGGTCATCAGTCCCCTAGAACTTAGAACTACTTAAACCTAACTAACCTAAGGACGTCACACACATCCAAGCCCGAGGCAGGATTCGAACTTGCGACCGTAGCGGTCGCGCGGCTCCAGACTGTAGCACCTAGAATCGCTCGGCCACTCCGGCCGGCCCGATGGAAAGATCATGACACTTTTTCAGTTAGAGGCCACATGTACTGTGGATTTGTCTTTAATGTAGTGTTTCCCATTGCCTTCTGCATCCTCATACCGTTGACCATTACTGATTCTTTCTCCTTTAAGGGCAGTTTCCCATCCCAAGGACCAGAGAGTGCCCTGAGTCTCTGTCCGGTCATACGCGCTCTTTGACAAGGCCGTCGGCAGAACGAGGGCGACTTCTTGTGCAGGAATTCTTCAGCCGTCATTGCTGATGATCTTTATCCGAAATTTAAACAGTGTCGGGGTTCTAAACCGGGACCGATGACGATTTGTTGATTAATAATCAAACAAGATAGCCGTAGTCTAGTGGACGTACCTGCGATATGCTAGATATGCGTATCTAGACGCGACAGTTTCAAGTCTGTGATACCTGGGAATGGTCGCACCATTACACCAACATCGTGATTTGACCTTGAAAACACCGTACTCCTGTCGTAGCCTTTGCGTCGTCGCTGGATGGGGTATGGAGGGGCATGTGATAAGCACACCTATCTCTGAGCCTCTGTCAGTTTCCGAACTTACAGAACTACCATTAATTTAAATAGCTTCCTAAATCGGAGATTAGTGTATCTCATATTATTTCTCCCAAATGATACAACAAGGAATCGACGCAAGTTTCTCCACATGGCCGTAAAAGTGGTATATTTACCGAGTGATTCAGGAAGGAAGAACAGCTTTCAGTTGCTCATTACAGACCAACTATGGATGATGGAAACAAATTGTGCATGTCACTGAATAGAGGAAGGTTCAAAGTTCTATGTTCACACAGACACTATAGCATATACTCAGCATGAGCACCACGCGTTGCTCGAGATACATTGAAACGTAGTCCATCTCAATCCACACACGAATCAACAGATCCCTGTTTATTGAATCTACAGCTTCAACAATTCGATTTCTCAGCTCTTTAAGAGCAGCTGCCATAGGTGGGACAAAGACTCTGTCTTTTATGTACCCCCACAGAAAAAAATCGCAAAGTGCGAGGTCTGATGATTTTGGAGGTTAAAAGCGATGAACAAGATCTTGTTGTAAACCTTTACCAATCCAACGTTGTGTGATAAGGTAACGGCACACCTCAAGGTGAATGTGAAGTGGAGCGCCGTCATGCATAAAAATGAAACAATCGGAATCTTCGTGAAGTTGAGAAAACAACCAGTTTTGCAACATGTCCAGGTGCGACACTCCTGTCACAGTTGCCTCCGCAAAAAGAAAGATCCATGAACTTTGCGAAAGGCACAAAACAGATTCAGCTTCGGTAAGTCTCCTTCATATTCGACGACACGCCAGGATTTTCTTCTCTCCAAATTGTTACAATATGGTGATTAACTGTAACTGGTAGACAAAACGTCGATTCGTCAAAAAAGATGAGTCATTCGAAAAAAGTATCGTCTGCCATATACTGAAGAGCTGAAATGCAAAATTCGTACCTTCTGTTAAGGTCGCCAGGTTACATCTGCTACAGTAACTGCAACTTGCAGAGCTTCATACGCAGGTGTCTTCCCAGAGCACGACACACCATTGTTTGCCCAAGATGGATTTCCTGGCCTGCGCATCTTCTGCACTCCCAAGGGTTCCGCGTGAACGCATCTGGGATACGCCCAGCCGTGCGTGGCCGACTAATGCTCTTCCCTTTGCATATGCAACCAGCAGCTTCCAAGAATCTCGTACGCCAGTCATAAATCTGCTTGTGCGGAGGCGGCTTCTTGCCGATTCGACGGCTGAATGCACATTGCCTTTGAATAACAGAGTGACTTCGTGCAAATTCCAACACACAGAATTATTCCTTTTGTGGTGTAGCTGCCATGTTGCAACAAACAAACACAGCAGAGCCGTGTCAAAACTTAGAATATTCGACTATCCAGTGACATGCTTAATGTTTTTCTATCTCTTTGGTCGGTCTGAAATAAACAAATGAAATCTTTTCTTTATTTTTGAGTCACCCGGCGCGTTTCGTAAGTGAAAAGGAACGCTAAATAATCCACAGCTGATCTCCGACATCCAACCAACGTCCATGACTCCTGTTACCACTGTTCGTGAAGTGTCGCTAGGGTGGTGAAATTTTTTCATATGTGCGATCCTTTATTTTATGGACTTCATTGTCTTCTACCACCGAGGATGCGAGCCTGCTAAATACTTACAGTAAACATTGAAAGTATCAGAAACAGCTTTACCAGACACAGTAGTATGAACTCACGATATTTTCGTCGGTTTTATGCTTATTTCGTCAGCGTGAAGTAAATATCTCCAGCAGTAAAAAAAAATATCCTGAGTGTGTCGTACGCATTTCCAGAGTCAGAGAGTTTTCGTGTTCTGCAGCGTAAACGGTACGATTGCAAGTGGTGGAAGAAAGGCTTTTGAAAGCGGCTCCACAGTCAAGAGCTGCTGTTGAGAGACTGGAGGGCAATTAGGGGCACGTTCCCGACGGTGCTGCAGTTTACACGGCCCACGAAACCGCCGCTTGCTCCCTACCCAGCCAGGCTTCTGCTGGCCCTAATGGTACGGCTGCAATTCGTGCCGCCCAGTTGTGCTTTCAGCTAGCGCTGGAATGCGGGCCAACGTGCTAAGTTCATTGTCTTCCAATTATTTACTTTATTTATAGGTTAGGACCTGGAAGAGAAAAAAATTTCCATTTTTTATTGGCAAATTATTCCCTATGTTTCTCGTTCTCTAACATAGTGCAAGCAATACAGAAGAGACAAAGAGATTTTTGGAAGGTGAGTAAAAATTCAGGAAGAAGGAAAAGTTTAAGGGCTCCGGATGACATTGTAACATCACTTAAAAGGAATGCACAATGCTCTGTAAAGAGAGGTCATGAAATGACCATTAACAAAGTAAAAGAAAGGTAATGGAGTGTAGTCGAATTAAATGCTGAAGGAATAAAGCTAATAAATATGGCATTAAAAGGAATAAGGAGTTTTTCTATACGAGCAGCATACGAACTGACGATGGCTGAAGTAAAAAGGTAATAGCAAGTAAAAAATTTATAGAAAAGCGAAATTTCTTAAAACTGCTTGTAAATTTAAATTGTATGCCGTGAAGCTCTGGTAGATTAGATAATTGATGAAGGGCTGCTAGATCGCATCTGAGAGGAAAGACAATTATGGTATAATTGATAAAAGAAGAGGCTGATTGATGAGACATACTATAACACAGCAAGAAATATTTAATTTGGTAATGGAAGGAATTTTGGGGAAGGAGACGGTAAAAACTGGCGATTTAACACCAAGGCTAAACTATAGGAACAATATTTGAGTGGACGCATCAAATCATTCTTCGGACTAAAAATCACAATAACAAAATATATTAACGATATTGCTGTTACTTTAGAAACTAGAAAAAAATGGAAGCCTTTTTCCTAAAAAATATAAAACAATATCTCTTTTACAACTCCACCAACGTCACATTTTTGCATCGTTGAAAATTTCAAGCATTACCAAGTTGGTTGTGCGAAGCAGTTACTTTGCCAACTACTTGTTGTACATAACAAAAAGTGGAGGCATTCTTTCCAGCAGTCTTAAAATATCGTCGGAGAATAGAGCTGCAGACTTTGAGTGAACTGAAAGAACGGCATCGATAAACAACCGCAATACACTGAGGCGCCAAAGAAACTGAACAGGCATGCGTATTCAAATACAGAGATATTTAAACAAGCAGAGTACGGCGCTGCGGTCGGCAATGCCTGTATAAGATAACAAGTGTATGGCGAAATTGTTAGATCGGTTACTGCTGCCAGAATGGCAGGTTATCAAGATTTAAGTGAGATTGAACGTGGTGTTATACTTGACGAACGAGCCATGGGACACAACATCTCCGAGGTACCGATGAAGTGGGGCTTTCCCGCACGACCATTTCACGAGTGTACCGTGAATATCAGGAATCTGATAAAACATCAAATCTCCGACGTCGCTGCGGCCGGGAAAATATACTGCAAGAACGGAGCCAAGGACAACTGAAGAGAATCGTTCAATGTGACAGAAGTGCAACCCTTCCCCGAATTGCTCCATACTTCAATGCTGGGCCATCAAGAAGTGTCAGCGAGCTAACCACTGAGCGAAACATCATCGATATGGGCTTTCGGAGCCAAAGGCCCACTCGTGTGCACGACATAAAGCTTTACGCCTCACTTGGGCGCGTCAGCACCGTCATTGGACTGTTGATTTCGGGAAACATGTTGCCTGGTCGGAAGAGTCGTGTTTCAAATTGTATCGAACGAATGGACATGTAGGGGTATGGAGAAAACCTCATGAATCCATGGACCCTGCATGTCATCATAAGACTGTTCAAGCTGGTGGATGCTCTGTAATCGTGTGGGGGTGTGCAGTAGGAGTGATATGGTACCCATGATATGTCTAGATACAAATCTGACAGGTGACACGTACGTGAGCATCCTGCCTGATCACCTGCACCCATCCATGTCCACTGTGCTTTCTGTCCCACTTAGGCAATTCCAGCAGGACAGTGCTACGCCACACACGTCCAGAATTGCTACAGAGCGGCTCCAGAAACACTCTTCTGAGTTTAAACACTTCCGCTGGCCACCAAACTCTCCAGACATGAACATTAGGGAGTATATCTGGAATGCCTTACAACGTGCTGTTCACAAGAGATCTCCACCCGCTGGTACTCTTTCGTATTTATGGACAACCCTGCAGGATTCATGGTGTCAGTTCCTTCCAGTAACTACTTCATACATTAGTCGAGTCAATGCCACATCGCGTTGCAGCACTTCTGCGTGCTCGCGGGGGTCCTACGTGATATTTGGCAGGTGTACCAGTTCTTTGGCTCCTCAGTGAGTATAAATATGTATGCACACTTTACACATACTCAAATCTAGCACGCGAGTACCTATCACATACACGTTACGTGTACGCGTACGTACGTAAGCATCTTATACCTTACATATTTTTCCATCACTCACGAAGTACAAAAACCGAGAGTCGATTCCACTGTTCAGAGTAACGTCTGACGAAAGTCATATCACAAACTGACGACTGAATCAGTCGAGGTTCTTTTTCTCCATTCTTTCTCATTATACGAACAGAAATGTAGCTTTCAACTTAGCGTATCCAATGATACATAATTAGTCGAGTCCATTCTCCTACGAGATGCAATGCATACTGTATCTACGTCCTTCATTGTGGTCAATGAACATACCTGGTAAAACAGAAGGAGCCACATGAACCGTCAAAGTTTAAAATGTACATACTGAAGCGTAATTCGGTTCGTATAAGCGTCAGATGCGATACACTCCCTACGAAGCGTATATGTGTTATACTTCTGGATAAAATGCCACTGCTTCGTAATGTGTGCTGTCTATAAAACAGTCTAGCTTAGGTGGAATCACAGTACACAACTTAGTTAATTTTTTTACATAATAAAAAAGAACTTACAAGACTATATCACTTTACAGAAATGACGTTCCACAAGCGAAAACTTAGGTAGAAACCATGCCACCACAACTATTTTGGAATCTAATGTTTCTTTACATTTTTACGCGTGCTTTGAGAGCTATGAGCATTTGAATGGCTTATTTCAATAGTGGTACAAGTCCATTGCCTCCACTTTTCTGTCTTTAATGCTTCTGAAATTAATGATCCAAAAAAACAGAAAGAAAGGTGCATCTCTAGTAAGAAGCCATACGCTTGAATATTTCTGGTATCTGAACTACAGATTTTTCAGCGCTCATTTTTTAGGACTCTGTATCACAGAAAGAACAAAAATGGACTTGTACCACTATTGTAATAAGCCCTTCATTTCATCTTAGATACTGTGAAACAAATCTCTTCTACTGCAAACTCTTTGCTTTTTATTTTTGGAGGAGAAAAAGATGTCCGGTAAACACGGGCTCTCATGTTCACACTTCAAGAGCTATGAGCACTTGCTCATCTTTGATAATTCGTAACACATCTCTTCCACTGAACAGGAGTCATTGCTCTTACACCCATTGTGTACCAGATATGCTTGCTCGACTGATCGTTCCTGTCGTATTCCCAAATATTGACCATTTCTCCTGGGGCACCGTACATGTAAGAGGAGAAATGGCTCTGAGCACTATGGGACTCAACTGCTGTGGTCATAAGTCCCCTAGAACTTAGAACTACTTAAACCTAACTAACCTAAGGACAGCACACAACACCCAGCCATCACGAGGCAGAGAAAATCCCTGACCCCGCCGGGAATCGAACCCGGGAACCCGGGTGTGGGAAGCGAGAACGCTACCGCACGACCACGAGATGCGGGCAGTAAGAGGAGATTTGACGATGGTCGTGTGTGACCGAAACTGGTTGTCTGTTAAAAAAAAAAAAAAAAAAAAAACATACTATCACATCAAATTTATTCGGACGCACCCATGACCGAGCGAGGAGGCGCAGTGGATTCGCATTCGGGAGGTCGACGGTTCCAATCCGCGTCCGGCCATCCTGGTTTAGGTTTTCCGTGATTCCCCTAAATCGCTTCAGGCGAACTCAGGGATGCTTCCTTAGAAAGGGCACGGCCGATTTCCCTCCTCATCCTTCCATAATCCGATGGAACCGATGACCTCGCTGTTTGGTCCCCTCCCTCAAACCAACCAACCAAGCAATGCACCCGAGCATTGTGGAAATGACTAGTACCGGGTGATCAAAAAGTCAGTATAAATTTGAAAACTGAATAAATGACGGAATAATGTAGATAGAGAGGTACAAATTGACACACATTCTTGGAATGACACGGGGTTTTATTAGAACCAAAAAAATAAAAAAAGTTCAAAAAATGTCCGACAGATAGCGCTTCATCTCATCAGAATAGCAATAATTAGCACAACAAAGTAAGACAAAGCAAAGATGATGTTCTTTACAGGAAATTCTCAATATGTCCACCATCATTCCTCAACAATAGCTGTAGTCGAGGAATAATGTTGTGAACAGCACTGTAAAGCATGTCCGGAGTTGTGGTGAGGCATTGGAGTCGGATGTTGTCTTTCAGCATCCCTAGAGATGTCGGTCGATCACGATACACTTGCGACTTCAGGTAACCCCAAAGCCAATAATCGCACGGACTGAGGTCTGGGGACCTGGGAGGCCAAGCATGACGAAAGTGGCGGCTGAGCACACGATCATCACCAAACGACGCGCGCAAGAGATCTTTTACGCATCTAGCAATATGGGGTGGAGCGCCATCCTGCATAAACATCGTACGTTCCAGCAGGTGTTTATCAACCAGGCTGGGGATGATGCGATTCTGTAACATATCGGCGTACCTCTCACCCGTCACGGTAGCAGTTACAAAACTAGAATCACGCATTTCCTAGAAGAAAAAAGGCCCGACTACGGTAGATGTGGTAAATCCATCCCATACCGTGACTTTCTCGTGGTGCAAAGGAGTTTCCACGACAGTTCTAGGATTTTCGGTAGCCCAAATTCTGCAGTTGTGAGCGTTGACAGACCCTCGGAGCGTGTAATGAGCTTCGTCGGTCCACAACACGTTACTCAACCAATCGTCATCTTCCGCCATCTTTTGAAACGCCCACACCGCAAATGCCCTCCGCTTCACTAAATCGCCATGTAACAGTTCATGATGCCGACGGATTTTGTACGGATAGCATCGGAGGGTACGCCTAAGTGCCAACCAAACAGTGGTGTATGGAATGCCGGTGCGACGTGCGACTGCACGAGCGCTGACTTCCCCATGCATAGACGAACCCGCTACAGTCTCCATTTCTTCCTGAACTATCTCAGCAGCATTACGCCTTGTGCTCGGTCAGCCACTACGGGGTCTATCGTCTAAACAACCCGTGGTTTCGAACTTCGAAATCACTCTCGCCACAGCTGCATTTGTCAACGGACCTTTACCCGTTCGAATCCCCTTCCTATGGCAATAGGATCGTAGCGCTGAACTAGCACATTCCCCATTCTGATAATACAGCTTCACTAAAAGCGCCTTTTCAGGTAACGTCGACATGCTGCGACTGCTGGCGCATCTGATTCTCTCTTTCATTACAGCTCCTTTTATACACGATTGTCATGCGCAGTCACTGACGTTTTGCTGTCCAGCGCCATCTGTCGGACGTTTTGTGAACTTTGTTCTATTTTCTTTTTGTTCTAATAAAACCCCATGTCATTCCAAGCATGTGTGTCAATTTTTACCTCTCTATGTACATTATTCCGTGGTTTATTAAGTTTTCAAATTTATACTGACTTTTTGATCACCCGGTACATGTCACGAGAGGCAGGCCCACCAGTGTAAAAGCGGGCGGAGAGTATTGTATTGCCAGTAAAGAATCAGTGACAGCAGAACTAGTCACTCAGGAGAACTTGGTAGTTTCGAATGTGGACTAGCCATTGGATGTCACCTGAGTAACAGCTCACAGATCCATTAGGGACTTTTCAACCCGTCTAAAGCTGCCCAAGTCGACTGTTGTTGATGTGCTTGTGAACTGGAAACGCGGAGGGAAAACTAAAATTAAACCAAGACCATGCAGACCTCACGTGCTGACGGACAGGGACCGCTCTGACCGTTCTCATGTAATCAGGTGAAGGAATCACTCGTTAGGTGCAAAGTGCTACCAGCGGTCCAACTAGCACAAAGATTGTGCGTAAGGAGTTAAAAGAATGGGGGCAGCGGTCTAGCAGTACCTCATAAGCTGCACATCTTTGTACTCGATGCTAAAGCGACGTGCGAGGTGACGTAAAGTGCGATGCAGCTGAACAGTGAATGACTGTAAACGAGTGTTTTGGAGTGAGGATCACGCTCTACCCAGTGGCAAACCAATGGAGGAGTTAGGGTTGGGCGAATGTCTGGAGAACGTTACCTGCCATTAAGTGTTTAGTGCCAACAGTCGAGTATGGACAAGGTGGTGTTCCAGTAGTGTTGGGTTGTTTTTCGTTGTTAGGATGTTGTGTCCTTGCAGTGATTAAGAAAACGCTAAATGCTGAAAGACATGACCAGATTTTACAGTTTTGTGAACTGTGTACATTAGAGGAACAGTTGTGAGACGATGGTTGTTTATATGCTCTTTGTCGCAAAGCAATAGTGACGCGGTTTTTCGGCAACTGCATTCCTGAAATCGACTACCCTGCTGTCCAGAGTCAGTGCAACACCTTTGAGATGAGTTGTAACGTCGATTTCGCTCCAGACCCAGCGTCCAACTTCACTTGCTTCTCTGGTTTGTGCTCTTGAGGAACAATGGGGCTGCTGTTCCTCCATAGTCATTCAGACACCATACTGGAATTCCCCGCAGCAGACTTCAAGCCGCCATAAAGGCAAAATGTGGACAAACCACATATTACTGTCCACTAAAAGTTGTTGCGATAATTTTGATCACGTAGTATATATTCTAGGGAGATATACTTGAGGACAGTATTATAGAAATGGCAGAGGACGTAGAAGAACATGAGATGGGAGATACCATACTGCGAGAAGAATTTGAAAGATCACTGAAAGACTAAGGGCCCGAGCAGAACTACTGATAGCCTAGGGAGAACGTCCATCACAAAACTCTTCCATCTGATGTAAAGGATGTAAGAGACAGGCGAAATACCCTCAGACTTCAAAAAGAGTATAATAATTCCAGTTCCAAAAAAGCATGTGCTGACAGGCTTGAATATTACCGAACTGTCACTTTGATAAGTCATAGCCACAAAATACTAACACGGATTCTTTACAGTAGAATGGAAAAACTGGTAGAAACCGGCCTTGGGGAAGTTCAGTTTGGATTCCGCAGAAATGTAGGAACAGGCTAGGCAAACTGACCGCACGAATTCTTTTAGAAGTTATACTATGTGATCAAAAGTATCCGGACACCTCCAAAAACATACGCTTTTTATATTAGGTGCACCGTGTTGCCACCTACTGCCAGGTACTCCATATCAGCGACCTCAGTAGTCATTAGACATCATGAGAAAGCAGAATGGGGCGCTCCGCGGAACTCACGGACTTCGAACGTTGTGAGGTGATTGGGTGTCACTTGTGTCATACGTATGTACGCGAGATTTTCACACTCCTAAACATCTCTAGGTCCACTGTTTCCGATGTGATAGTGAAGTGGAAACGTGAAGGAACACGTACGTACAGCACAAAAGCGTACAGGACGACTTCGTCTCTTGACTGACAGAGACCGCTGACAGTGGAAGAGGGTCTTAATGTGTAATAGGCAGACATCTATCCAGAACATCACACAGGAATTCCAAACTGCATCAGGATCCACTGCAAGTACTCTGACAGTTAGGCAGGAGGTGAGAAAACTTCGAATTCATGGTTGAACGGCTGCTCACGAGCCACACATCGCGTCGGTAAATGCCGAACGACGCCTCGCTTTGTGTAAGGAGCATAAACATTGGACGATTGAACAGTGGAGAAACGTTGTGTGGAGTGATGAATCGCGGTAGACAATGTGGTGATCCGATGGCAGAGTGTGGATATAGCGAATGCCTGGTGAACGTCATCTGCCAGCATGTGTAGTGCCAATAGCAAAATCCGGAGGCGGTGGTGTTATGGTGTGGTCGTGTTCTCATGGAGGGGGCTTGCACCACTTATTGTTTTGCGTTGCACTATCACAGCACAGGCCTACATCGATGTTTTAAGCACCTTCTTGTTTTCTACTGTTGAAGAACAATTCGGGGACGGCAATTGCATCTTTCAACACGATCAAGCAACTGTTCATAGTGCATGGCCTATGGCGGAGTGGTTACACAATAACATCCTTGTAATGGACTGTCCTGCACAGAGTCCTGACCTGAATCATTCAGAACACCTTTGGGATGTTTTGCAACGCCGACTTCGTGCCAGGCCTCACCGACCGCCACCGGTACCTCTCCTCAGTGCAGTACTCCGTGAAGAATGGGCTGCCATTCCCCAAGAAACCGTCCAGCAACTGACTGAACACATGCCAGCGAGAGTGGAAGCTGTCATCAAGACTGAGGGTGGGCCAACACTATGTAGAATTCCAGCATTACGAATGGAGGACGTCACGAACTTGTAAGCCATTTTCGGCCAGGTGTCCGGATACATCTGATCACTTAGTGTTGGTTAAGGAAAGAAGAAACTACGTTTATAGCATTTGTAGAGCTACAGAATGCTTTTGACAGTGTTGATTGGAAAGCTCTCTTTGAAATTCTGAAGGTAGCAAGGGCAAAGGCTGTTCACAATTTGTACAAAAACCAAACGGTAGTTATAAGAGTCAAGGGGCATGAAAGAGTAGCGGTATTTGAGAAGGGAGTGAGGCAGGGTTGTACCCTATCCTCGGTGTTATTCAACCTGTACACTGAGTAAGCAGTGAAGAAGAATCTGCAGTAGGAATTAAAGTCCAGGGAGAAGAAATAAAAAATTCGAGGTTTGCCGACGACATTTTAATTCTGTCACGGAGAGCAAAGGAGTTGTAAGAGCAGTTGAGCGGAATGGACAGAGTTTTGAAATCAGAGAAGAAGATGAACATCAGAAAAAGCAAAACAAGAACAGTGGAATATAGTCGAATTAAATCAGGTGATGCTGATAGAATCAGATTAGAAAACGAGACTTTTAAAGTAGTAGATGAGTTTTGCTATTCGAGTAGCAAAATAACTGATGATGCCTGGCGTAGAGAAGATGTAAAATGTACACTAGCAATGGCCAGCAAAGCGTATCTGAATAAGAGAAGATTGTTAACATCGAATTTAGATTTAAGTGTCCGGAGGTCTTTTCTGAAAGTATTTGTATGGAGTGTAGCCATGTATAGAAGTATGGTCAATATAGAAATACGTCCATAAACAGTTTAGACAAGAAGGGAACAAAAGCTTTTGAAATGTGGTACTACAGAATAATACTGAAGATTAGATTGCTATATCACATTACTAATGAGGACGTTCTGCATAGAATTGGGAGATAAGAATTTTGTGCCACAACTTGACTACAAGAAGGGATCGGTTGATAGGACATATACTAAAACATCAAGGTATCACTAATTTAGTTGTGAAGGGAAGTGTGGGGGGATAAAATCGTTGAAATATTCCGAAAGATGAATATAGTAAGCAGATTCAGGAGGATACAGTTTGCAGAAGTTATTCGGAGATGAAGAGGCTTACACAGGATAGAGTAGCATGGAGAGCTGCATCAAACCAGTCTTCGGACTAAAGGCCACAACAACAATAGAGTATACTACAAAAAGATTTGGTGGTTCCAACATTTCGTTGCTTAAAATATGTATTTTATAAATTAGGAAAACCTATTTCCAAGACTGCTTCGATCTATCGATTAGGAAGCTTCATTGCGGTGTCGACACGATGGGAAGCTGTGGAGAGTTAAATGAATACACGACAGGGCGTTCAGTATGTAACGCCATACTTCTTTTCTGGCGATTTTGATGAAAAGAAATTTATTTTGGTTTGCATCATCTGTAAGCGTTCCAGCATCAACTCATACACACTGGAGACCCAAAGAAACTTGTACGCCTGCCTAATATCGTGGAGGCCTCCGCAAGCACGCACAAGTGCCGCAACACGACGTGGCAACGACTCCACTAATATCTGAAGTAACGTTGGAGGGAATTAACACCAAGAACCCTGCATGGCTGTTCGTAAATCCGAAAGAATACGAGGTGGTGCAAATCTATTCTGAACAGTACGTTGCGTGGCCAGTGGAGTTTGCTGGCCAGTGGAAATGTTTAAACTCATAAGAGTGTTTCTGGAGGCACTCTGTAGCAGTTCTGGACGTGTGGGGTGTTGCACTGTCGTGTTGGAATTTCCCAAGTCTGTCGGAATCCACAATGGACATGAATGAATGCAGGTGATCAGACAAGGTGCTTATGTACGTGACACCTGTCACAATCATATCTAGGCGTATCAGGGCTCCCATATCACTACAAATGCACACGCCCCACACCATTAAAGAGCCTACACCAGCTTGCACAGTCCCCTGTTAAGATGCAGCGTCCATGGATTCATGAGGTTGTCTGCATACCCGTACCCGTCCATCCGTTCGATACAATTTGAAACGAGACTCGTCCGACCAGGCAACATGTTTCCAACCATCAACAGTCTAATGTCGGTATTGACGGGCCCAGGTGAGTCGTAAACATTTGTGTCGTGCAGTCATCAAGGGTACATGGGTGGGCCTTTGTCTACAAAAGCCTATACTGATGATGATTCGTTGAATGGTTCGCACGCTGACACTTGTTGATGACCCAGCATTGAAATCTGCAGCAATTTGCGTTAGCGTTGCACTCCTGTGACGTTAGACGATTCTCTCAGGCGTCGTTGGTCCCGTTCTTGCAAGAACTTTATCCGGCCGCAGCGATGTCGGTTATTTGATTTTTTACCAGATTCCTGATGTTCGCGGTACACTAATTAAATGGTCGAACTGGAAAATTCCCACTTCATCGCTACCTCGGAGAATCTGTGAGCCATCACTCGTACGCTGACTATGACACCACATTCAAAATAACTTAAATCTTGACAACCTGCCATTGTAAGAGCAGTAACCGCTCCAGACACTTTTCTTATATAGGCGTTGCCGTCCGCAGCGCAGTAATTTGCATGTTTACATTTCTCTGTATTCGGATACGCATGCTTACTTTGGCGCTTCAGTGTATGTCTTGTTACTCCCGACGTACGGTAGCCCTAGAGACAGTCTTCAAAATTTGCATCTGCAACTAGGGTGTCTTCCGAGCAAATTCCAGTTACTGAATTCCTTCTGGCGGTAGGCAAGACTAAAACAAATATTCATAGGCTTCTACAGAATGTCTGCAGACACCTAAGTAGCTGGGCGAAGTGCGTGTCGTTGACAGAACAAAATGAAAGAGATCTATTGTGATGTCCCACGACACGCAAACCGCACACAGCTGTGGCACCTGCAGTATTGCAACATGCGGACTCTGTCATTCGACATGATCGACGAAAAACAATCAAGCAGTTCAGTGGTGGACTTGACAACTGTGTTTGTAGTGCTGACACACTTGATCACTGATTCGTAATTTAAATATTTGTGCCCACTGGGTTCCGTAAACAAGAATCATCGGAAACCTAGCTCGCTATGTTCGTCCACGCCACACAGAAAGCTGTGAGGTTCAGCCACCCAGGTAGATACTACGTTCTTTGACTTCCGGAAGGCATACAATACAGTTCCGTACGGCCTCCTGATTAACAAAATACGCTACTGGCCATTAAAATTGCTACACCAAAAAGAAATGAAGATGATAAACGGGTATTCATTGGACAAATATATTATACTAGAACTGACATGTGATTACATTTTCACGCAGTTTGGGTGCATAGATCTTGAGAAATCACTACCCAGAACAACCACCTAATTCCGTAATAACGGCCTTGATACGCCTGGGCATTGAGTGAAACAGAGCTTAGATGGCGCGTACAGGTACAGCTGCCCATGCAGCTTCAACACGATACCACAGTTCATCAAGGGTAGTGACTGGCGTGTTGTGACGAGCCAGTTGCTCTGCCACCATTGACCAGATGTTTTCAATCGGTGAGAGATCTGGAGGATGTGCTGGCCAGTGCAGCAGTCGAACATTTTTTGTATCCAGAAACGCCCGTACGGGACCTGCAACATGCGGTTGTGCATTATCCTGCTGAAATGTAGGGTTTCGCAGGCATCGAATGTAGGATAGAGCCACGGACCGTAACACATTTGAAATGTAACGTCCACCGTTCAGAGTGTCGTCAATGCGAACAAGAGGTGACCGAGACGTGTAACCAATGGCACCCCATACCATCACGCCGGGTGATACGCCAGTATGGCGATGACGAATACGCGCTTCCAATATACGTTCACCAAAATGTCACCAAACACGGATGCGACCTTCATGATGCTGTAAACAGAACCTGGATTCATCCGAAAAATGACGTTTTGCCATTCATGCACCCAGGTTCGTCGTCGAGTACACCATCGCAGGCGCTCCTGTCTGTGATGCAGTGTCAAGGGTAATCGCAGCCATGGTCTCCGAGCTGATAGTCCATGCTGCTGCAAACGTCGTCGAACTGTTGGTGCAGATGGTTGTTGTCTTGCAAACGTGCCCGTTTGTTGACTCAGGCATCGAGACGTGGCTGCACGATCCGTTAGAGCCATGCGGATAAGATGCCTGTCATCTCGACTGCTACTGATACGAGGCCGTTGGGTTTCAGCATGACGTTCCGTAATACCCTCCTGAACCCACCGATTCCATATTCTGCTAACAGTCATCGGATTTCTACCAACGCGAGTAGCAATGTCGCGATACGATAAACCGCAATCGCGATAGGCTACAATCCGACCTCTATCAAAGTCGGAAACGTGATGGTACGCATTTCTCCTCCTTACACGAGGCATCACAACAACGTTTCACCAGGCAACGCCGGTCAACTGTTGCTTGTGTACGAGAAATCGATTGGAAACTTTCCTCATGTCAGCACGTTTTAGGTGTCGCCACCGGCGCCAACCTTGTGTGAATGCTCTGGAAAGCTACTCATTTGCATATCACAGCATCTTCTTCCTGTCGGTTAAACTTCGCGTCTGTAGCACGTCATCTTCGTGGTGCAGCAATTTTAATGGCCAGTAGTGTACGAGCGAACGGAGTTCTACATGAAATGCGCGACTGTACTGAAGAGCATCTAGCAAACAGAAAACAGCATGTCGTCAGACAAAAATAACCTAGGGCGAGCTGCAGAGGAGTGTTGTGGGACCATTACTTTCCCCAATATATATGTAAATGTTCTGGTAGATAATGTCGGAAATTCGATGATGCTTTCCGCGGATGTTGCTGTTGTACGCAGAACAGTTGCGACGCTAGGGAATTGTAGCGAATTGCGAGGAGACCTGAAGAGGAGGCAAAAATCCCTGGCCATTAAAATAAATGTAACTTTACAAAAACGAGACAGCAAAAGGAAAAGCAACAGGCCAACATATGTATAATTAACTATACAGGCTGGAAGGAATAATGATGGAATAGGATTGCTGGGCTCAAGCTCAGGATACAATCCACAAATAAAATCAGCATTGAGAACTGACACAAAAACACCTGACACTAATATTAATTCCGCCAGTCAGCTAAAGGTAGCACAAAAAGACAAGACAGAAGATGCCATACAGTGTAGTGTAATATAGACAACAAAGACAAATGCAGCAAAACCAAACACTGGGTAAACCGATTAATATATCATCCACTAAACACAGAGCAGCTTTAATAGTGGGTAGGTAGATAAGTTCGTAACATTTTTCCGTAAGTGTAATAAATACGACAGATACACTTAGCAGATACTTCAGTCATTAATAATATATTCTCTTTCTTTGTTTACGACAGTCTGTCGATGCTGGGGTAACATCGATTCCGCGGCTGTAGCAATCACAAGGTTTTGAGATGAAGAACTCGTCGAACAATGTTCGGGACGTGTTTTCATGAGGAAAGGAAGCTCCTTGAAGGTTGTTCGATAAAGAGCGTGAAAAGGTGAGAATCTGAAAGCGCAAGATTAGTTAAATCAGATGGATGCGGAACGGCTTCCCATCAACTCCCAATAGTGTTTTTGTTAGTGTAGCAGACTGCGGGCAGGCGTTACTGTGGAGTAGCATCACTTCATGAAGTCTTCTTGGTCGTCGTTCTCGGATTGCGTCTGCAAGACGTCTCAGCTGTCAACAGTAACTGTCACTAATGATGGTTACACCTGAGGAAAGCAATTCGCAGTACTCGGCACCGTCGCTGTTCCATCAGAAGACTAACATTATCTTTTGTGGATGCGCGCAGGTCTTTCACGGGGAGTTGTTGCTTTGTTTGGGAGCAACCTTTCCTTTCTTTCCCTGATATTAGCACAAAGACACCATTTCTTGCCACCAGTAACGATACAGCATAGGAATGGCCGGTGTTGTTCACGAGGCAATACATGAGGAGCAAGCAGAGACGCACAAATGGCCACCCGTTGATTTTTGTGATATTTGGCCCAGAGCATGCAATACTCATACTCCCCAGTTTTGGACCTTCCTTATTGCATGCGAGTATTCGCACGATGGTGGAATGACCATAGTTCATCGCATTTTCCTGTTCTCGAGTACAATGACTTTGATTACACTACTGGCCATTAAAATTGCTACACCACGAAGATGACGTGTTGCAGACGCGAAATTTAACCGACAGGAAGAAGATGCTATGATATGCAAATGATTAGCTTTTCAGAGCATTCACACAAGGCTGGCGCCGGTGGCGACACCTAAAACGTGCTGACATGAGCAAAGTTTCCAACCGATTTCTCATACAAAAACAGCAGTTGACCGGCGTTGCCTGCTGAAACGTTGTTGTGATGCCTCATGTACGAAGGAGAAATGCGTACCATCACGTTTCCGACTTTGATAAAAGTCGGATTGTAGCCTATCGCGATTGCGGTTTATCGCATCGCGACATTACTACTCGCGTTGGTCGAGATCCAATGACTGTTAGCAGAATACGGAATCGGTGGGTTCAGGAGGGTAGTACGGAACGCCGTGCTGGATCCCAACGGCCTCGTATCATTAGCAGTCGAGATGACAGGCATCTTAGCCGCATGGTTCCAACGGATCGTGCAGCCACTTCTCGATCCCTGAGTCAACAGCTTGGGACGTTTGAAGGACAACAACCATCTGCACCAACAGTTCGACGACGTTTGCAGCATCATGGACTATCAGCTCGGAGACAATGGCTGCGGTTACCCTTGACGCTGCATCACAGATAGGAGCGCCTGCGATGGTGTACTCAACGACGAACCTGGGTGCACGAATGGAAAAACGTCATTTTTTGGATGAATCTAGGTTCTGTTTACAGCATCGTGATGGTCGCATTCGTGTTTGGCTTCATCGCGGTGACCGCACCTTGGAAGCGTGTATTCGTCATCGCCATATTGGCGTATCAACCGGCGTGATGGTATGGGGTGCCATTGGTTACACGTCTCGCTCACCTCTTGTTCGCATTGACGGCACTTTGAACAGTGGACGTTACATTTCAAATGTGTTACGGCCCGTGGCTCTTCCATTCATTCGATCCCTGCGAAACCCTACATTTCAACAGGATAATGCACAACCGCATGTTGCAGGTCCCGTACGGGCGTTTCTGGATACAAAAAATGTTCGACTGCTGCCCTGGCCAGCACATTCTCCAGATCTCTCACCAATTGAAAACGTCTGGTCAATGGTGGCCGAGCAATTGGCTCGTCACAATATGCCAGTCACTACTCTTGATGAACTGGAGCATCGTGCTGAAGCTGCATGGGCAGCTGTACCTGTACGCGCCATCCAAGCTCTGTTTGACTCAATACCCAGGCGTATCAAGGCCGTTATTACGGCCAGAGGTGGTTGGTTCAAAAATGGCTCTGAGCACTATGGGACTTAACATCTGTGGTCATCAGTCCCCTAGAACTTAGAACTACTTAAACCTAACTAACCTAAGGACATCACACACATCCATGCCCGAGGCAGGATTCGAACCTGCGACCGTAGCGGTCACGCGATTCCAGACTGAAGCGCCTAGAACCGCACGGCCACACCGGCCGGCCAGAGGTAGTTGATCTGGGTACTGATTTCTCAGGATATATGCACCCAAATTGCGTGAAAATGTAATCACATGTCAGCTCTAGTATAATATATTTGTCCATCTGCATTTCTGCTTGGCGTAGCAATTTTAATGGCCAGTAGTGTATTTTGGATTAATGTGTTTAAATGATCTTCATCTAACCCTGAAGGTCTTTCCGAACGTGGGAAGTCACTAATGTTAAAACGATCGTCCTTCAAACGAGAAAACCATCTTGTTGCCATGGTTTGTTCAGTGACAGTATCCTCATACATGGCGCAAATATTTCTGGCTACCTCCGCTGTTATCACGCGTCTAATGAACTCAAACAGAAATGTCCCGATTTCTCCATTTGGCACTCCATTTTATAGCATCCACAGCTCCCCTCACTATTTCCAAATGGCACAACGACAATATGTAAATTCAAATAGCAACAGGTAGCTGACAAGGAGAGGCCGCCAATTGTGAAATTCAGATTCGATTCATACTGTGCATAATAAAAGCTCATGGCCTGAGGTGTAATGTGGCAAAGCACCAAGATGCACTTCTCAGCCGTTGTCGAGAAAATCGACAGTTAAAAGAAACCGTTGCGGTGAAATACTCTCTACGATTATTAGTTTTCTACAGCGTCCTGGCGCACCGGTAAGCGCTGGAGTTCGTAATCCGAAGGTCACCGGATCGAATTTCGCTCCATGCAATTTTTTTTATTATTATTTTTTTTGTAATTCAAATACATACACACACACACACACACACACACACACACACACATATATATATATATATATATATATATATATATATATATATATATATATATATATACTATTAATGAATTGCTTATGCATGTTGGTGAAGGCGGATCGCTCTCCAATTGTACCGCCTCCATTTATCCGTTTGTTTAACAGGGTGTACCAAAGCTCTCCCGTCCGCACTGATTTTCGACGATGTTATAAGTTGCGCTAGGGACCGCATCTACCTTCTTTCGAAGTTAGCACGCAACTACGCTGTTATGCGGCGGCTCGTTTCGGCCCATTCAACATCTGTCCTTCAAGTGTAACGAGCGAGTAACGGAGTTTATATTTCATACCTGCCACAGCAAGGTTGTGTTCGTGGGGTCTCTATTGTAATTCGAACGTTTGGCTTACGCTATACGTATTCGTTTCGGAATATCGTTTCTACGTCTTCCGTTAACTATACGTGGTTAACATTATGAAGACAATTAATAACATTTGTGAAATACAACTTTGTTTGCGGAAAACATAATGATGTTCGAAGTCGCCAGTTTTTCCACGACAAACGACTTTCAACAACTTATTATATGCATAATTGTTGCAACTGATTGCCGGGAATTTTATATATATATATATATATATATATATATATATATATATTTGAACTACAAAAAACAAATACTAAAAAAAAAAGGTTGTATGGCGCAAGATTCGATCCGGCGACCTTCGGATTACGAACCCGAGCGCTTACCGCTGCACCACGACGCTGTAGAAAATTACTAATCGTAGAGAGTATTTCACCGCAACGGTTTCTTTTAACTGTCGATTTTCTCGACAACGGCTGAGAAGTGCATCTTGGTGCTTTGCCACAGTACACCTCTGGCCATGAGCTTTCATTATGCGCAGTATGAACCGAATCTGAATTTCACAATTGGCGGCCTCCCCTTGTGAGAATAAACGGCAAATAAATCCGTAGCAACCAGAATACCAATATTAAAAACAAAAACGCTACTATCTTATGCACTAACCTAATATAACAGCACATGATTCATAGTCTAATTCATACAAATCTTCAGCATATGAAATATATTTCAGACAATTACCCTTAAGCCTTGCAGTGATCTTTCACACAATTACCCTTAGGCCTTGCAGTGATCCGCTGTTAGTACATCAGTAAACAGGAAAACATTGAAACCCCCATTTGGTAGCACAGCTCGAAGGTGAATCACTGTCAGTCTGCAAGCGACCGTACAGCTGATCTTTTCGTCAAGTACCACCGGCCTGGCACTCTTGTCGTACAACACAGCTCAGAAGCATATACACGAGCCTTGTGCACTTTCGTATCGTCAGCATTGCCTCCGTTGGAACCAAGTCACTATCGGCCTACGTGTGCGACGTTGCGAAGATATCGCTAATTACAAGAAACATTGTTTTCTTCTTACTTTTCTTCCTGCTTTATTTGCTCCATATGTATAGCTTCGATATTATTTTTTGTTTTTTTTTCTGTAACTGTAATGCTTAGAATGTTTTGCTTAATTGATACTGCTAAAAGACTTTTTTTGACTGAGCATGTAAAAGTTTCAATACATGTTTCATTTTCTTTGCAACGCTTATGTGTAATGCGCTGCGTAAGACCTAATGCAATATGGAGCACTGTTGCATTAACTCTGACTCGAGAGCGATGCGGAAAGGTGGAAGGAGTATATAGAAGGTTTATACAAGGGCGATGTACTTGAGGACAATATTATGGAAATGGAAGAGGATGTAGATGAAGACGAAATGGGAGATAAGATACTGCGTGAAGAGTCTGACAGAGCACTGAAAGACCTGAGTCGAAACAAAGCCCCGGGAGTAGACAACATTCCATTAGAAATACTGACGGCCTTGGGAGAGCCAGTCATGACAAAACTCTACCAAAAATGGCTCTGAGCACTATGGGACTTAACATCTATGGTCATCAGTCCCCTAGAACTTAGAACTACTTAAACCTAACTAACCTAAGGACATCACACACACCCATGCCCGAGGCAGGATTCGAACCTGCGACCGTAGCAGTCGCGAAAACTCTACCATCTGGTGAGCAATGAGCAAGATGTATGAGACAGGCGAAATACCCTCAGACTTCAAGAAGAGTATAATAATTCCAATCCCAAAGAAAGCAGGTGTTGACAGATGTGAAAATTACCGAACTATCAGTTCAATAAGTCACAGCTGCAAAATACTAACGCGAATTATTTACAAACGAATGGAAAAACTGGTAGAAGCGGACCTCGGGGAAGATCAGTTTGGATTCCGTAGAAATGTTGGAACACGTGAGGCAATACTAACCTTACGACTTATTTTAGAAGAAAGATTAAGGAAAGGCAAACCTACGTTTCTAGCATTTGTAGACTTAGAGAAAGCTTTTGACAATGTTAACTGGAATACTCTGTTTCAAATTCTCAAGGTGGCAGGGGTAAAATACAGGGAGCGTAAGGCTATTTACAATTTGTACAGAAAGCAGATGGCAGTCGTAAGAGTCGAGGGGCATGAAAAGGGAAACAGTGGTTGGGAAGGGAGTGAGACAGGGTTGTAGCCTCTCCCCGATGTTATTCAATCTGTATATTGAGCAAGCACTAAAGGAAACAAAAGAAAAATTCGGAGTAGGTATTAAAATTCATGGAGAAGAAATAAAAACTTTGAGGTTCGCCGATGACATTGTAATTCTGTCAGAGACAGCAAAGGACTTGGAAGAGCAGTTGAACGGAATGGACAGTGTCTTGAAAGGAGGATATAAGATGAACATCAACAAAAGCAAAACGTGTATAATGGAATGTAGTCAAATTAAATCAGGTGATGCTGAGGGAATTAGATTAGGAAATGAGACACTTAAAGTAGTAAAGGAGTTTTGCTATTTAGGGAGTAAAATAACTGATGAGGGTCGAAGTAGAGAGGATATAAAATATAGACTGGCAATGGCAAGGAAATCGTTTCTGACGAAGAGAAATTTGTTAACATCGAGTATAGATTAAGTGTCAGAAAGTCGTTTCTGAAAGTATTTGTATGGAGTGTAGCCATGTATGGAAGTGAAACATGGACGATAAATACTGTAGTTTCGACAAGAAGAGAATAGAAGCTTTCGAAATGTGGTGCTACAGAAGAATGCTGAAGATGGGTAGATCACATAACTAATGAGGAGGTATTGAATAGAATTGGGGAGAAGAGGAGTTTGTGGCACAACTTGACAAAAAGAAGGGACCGGTTGGTAGGACATGTTTTCAGGCATCAAGGGATCACAAATTTAGCATTGGAGGGCAGCGTGGAGGGTAAAAATCGTAGAGGGAGACCAAGAGATGAATACACTAAGCAGATTCAGAAGGATGTAGGTTGCAGTAAGTACTCCAGATGAAGAAGCTTGCACAGGATAGAGCAGCATGGAGAGCTGCATCAAACCAGTCTCAGGACTGAAGACCACAACAACAACATCGATAGCTGCAGTCGGACAGCTAAGACAGGCAGAAGTGCAGTGTCCTGGCGTATGCCCGGTTTATGGTGTGTAATCTTGCTAAACAGAATCACGCGACAATTCATGGCCGTGTTCTTATATTTTCGATCACTACTTGAACTGAACTTCAACACATGCGTTATGGACAAAATGTTACACTGTATGAGTGAGCCGTGGCTGGCTCATGCTATGCGCTGGATTAAACCTTCGTTGCCATTCTGTGTTTAGTCTCCCGCGGTTATCGCGATTATGCTGTTATTCTCTCCTTCCGCGGGTGGCAGCAGAGATGTGTATCGATATTCGCACCTTGGACTATCTTTGACCTGGTGCTTATAGTTTCCAGCCGGCCGGTGTGCGACCAGTCGGTCGGTTGGCGTGGAGAAGCGAGGAATTCTCCGCGGGATGTGGTTTGACCGGGGCCGCTGCTGGTCTCTACGCAGTGTCGGAGTGTGTGGGGCTGTTCCCATTGCTACGAAGTCTGTCGCTCACCGATCCCGGACGGGAAAGTTGAGTTTTGATTTAATGTACCAGTAAGTCAAGACTGTTCACATTGTGTCGTTTGGAGTTCGTTGTCGGTTGTTGGGATATTCCCACGCCCAATAATGTGGTTTTCAAGTTGGAAAATTCTAGCCACCCTCCGGTGGAGTTTCACTGTATTTGGTTATTTGAATTGAAGTGCACCAGCGGAATCTTCTGCGTTGGGGCAATTAACTTTCCGGTTACCTGCTTTGGCCGTTGACGTAAATTTCAGGCAGTGTAGTTTCCTCATCGTGTTGTTGCTCTCCAGCACGGTGAGTAGTTTGACAGCTCCATGTATGATTAGTTGTGGGCGCCAATATCTACTACGTTGTTCCGTTGAACTCCCTGTTGTGCCCTGGTCGGGTGAACTGGAAGTTATCTTCTCTGTGCGTCCGTTGACTGTCGGTAGGCTGGGTTGTCGTTGGATCGTGAAGGGTTGACCTGACTGCCTATCTCACCCAAGCGAGCGTTAGTGTTTGAATTTCAGGCCGACCCTCGAACATGTGAGCGCCCTTGGGCGTACTACCTTTTTAATTTGTTCTTGTTGTTTGTACTTGTATGGCTGCTAGCAGATTTTTTAAATTAAGGTTGTTTTGCCCTTGGCGTAATTTTCTTTAGGTCTTCAGCCTAATTTAAAGAACTGTTTCCCGTAAGACCTTCAGAATTTTAAAGTTTTTAATGTTATTGAATTTTAAGTGTTGGGCCTTCAGCCGATTTGAATTTAACTTGTTTGCTCTTGAAGTGTTTGATCCTTTGGGCCTTCAGCCTAACTAAAGAACTGTTTTAAGATAAGGCGATACCTTTAAAATTTCTGTTTTGGTTGAGTTTTGCCTAATTAAGAACTGTTTTAGTAAGGCCTTTGTTTTTTTTTTGTTTTTTTTAAGTTGTTTAGCCTTAGGTGTTGGGCTTTCAGGCGATTTGGAATTCAAATTGTTTGGTCTGAAAATCTCAGATTCTTTGGACCTTCAGCCTAAATAAAGAACTGTTGTAAGATAAGGCTTGCCTTTTAAATTTCTGATTATGCTTGCGTTTTAAATTATTGGCCTTAAGCCGTCTTTAAATTAAAGTGGCTTTCAGCTGGTAATTAAGTCCCAAACATTAAAGCTGTGTGTTAAAGAAATTTTTTTTGGGCTCTTGTAAATAAAGTTGTATGTTCGAGTTAACTACTAACCCCTCTTTTGGGCCCCTTTCCACAATTTAAGCTACCCGTCCTGTCCTGCGGGGCCGGCCGAAGTGGCCGTGCGGTTAAAGGCGCTGCAGTCTGGAACCGCAAGACCGCTACGGTCGCAGGTTCGAATCCTGCCTCGGGCATGGATGTTTGTGATGTCCTTAGGTTAGTTAGGTTTAACTAGTTCTAAGTTCTAGGGGACTAATGACCTCAGAAGTTGAGTCCCATAGTGCTCAGAGCCATTTGAACCATTTGTCCTGCAGGTTTAACAGGGCGTCTCAGTGAGTGCTGTCTGTATCGCTGAGTACTAAAAACAGCAGTGACAATGCTTGCGCGAATGGACTGTGATTGTCGTCGTGAGAACTACAGTGTTTGCAGCTGACCGAAATGCACGAATTAATGTACTGTGAATTTATTATCTCGTGTGCAACTTAATGAACTGCCGCGCACGCCAAAACATTAACTGTCGCCGTGGAAACTCACTAATCGATTGAGACATGTGGCACTGTTTTCGCCATAACCGTAAATTCGCGATCATGGTTGCTAAAAGTGTAAGAACTGTAATATCGTGATCAGCGGGTGGAATTGAAAACTATACTGTTTTAAAACTGTGTACGGGTCGTTAGAAACAGAAATGTTTGTGTATGGAACGTCGTAATCGCACACATTTACACAAGCATTACTGCGTCCTACTGGCCTATGACGTTAAGAGTCCGCCTCGATAGCTGAGTGGTCAGCGCAACGTGCGGCGCAGCGGGATCGGTCGGTCGTTCTTTCGTCTCCTTTGCTCTCTCTCTCTCTCTTTCTCTCTCTCTCTCTCTCTCTCTCTCTCTCTGTCACTTTCATCGAACAGTTCACCTACCTCTATATTTCTTGCGAAGTTTTCCCGGCGTGTTTCCAATTTGAACAGACAGATGGCGTCGCTACGGGATGCCCGCTTTCACCGGTTGCTGCCAACTTTCTTATGGAGAATGTCGAGGAGAAGGCACTAGAACAAGTCAAACAAATACCAACTTGTATCTTCCGCTACGCGGATGACATGTTCGTTGTTTGGCCACATGGACGGTACAGCTTAAATGAATTTCTCGAATACCTCAACTCGCTGCACCCCAACATACAGTTCACGATGGAGGTGGAGTAGGATGGTGCCCTTACCGTTTCTTGACGTCCTGGTGAAACGGAAACCTGACGGCAAGCTGGGACATGGTGTATACAGAAAACCTACACACACCGATTTGTACCTAAATGCCTTCAGTTGCCACCACAACTCCCAGCGTGAAGGCGTTTTGCGCACACTTGTTCACAGGGCACGATCGATCTGCGATCAGGAGAGCCTTCCAGCAGAACTGCAGCACCTCGAGACAACATTTCGGAAAAATGGGTTCAACGGGAAGCAAATAAGACACGCACTCAAGACTGCGCCAAGAGAACAAGAAGAACAAACAGAAGAACACAAGTCACTGGCTTGCATTCCGCTTGTCGGAAACACCTCAAGAAAAATCGCTAGAATCCTGGGGAAACACAATGTGAAATGTGTATTCCGACCCCCTGCAAAAACCTTGACTCTACTGGGTTCCGTGAAAGATGACCTAGGCCTTCGAAAACCAGTCGTTTATCAAATTCCCTGCCAGTGCGGAAAATCGTACATTGGGGAGACAGTCCGCACTGTAGAAGAGAGGTGCCGCGAACACAAGCGCCTCACCGAATTACGCCAGGCCACTAAATCAACCGTGGCTGACCATTGTATAAAGATTGGCCGTACTATGGACTATGAAAAAACAAAAATACTCTGTCAATCCTCCTACTTCTGGGACTGCGTTACTAAAGAGGCCATCGAAATCCGACTACAGGACGATCTAATTAATAAAGACAGCGGCTTTCAACTTAGTCAGGCTTGGAACCCTGCACTCAGCCTGGAGAGAAAGATGCGGTCCCAGAGATCGAGGACCACCGCTGACGGCGACAGCAGGGAAACTGCAGACCCCAGTTCAGACCCAGGGGCCGCTTCCCCCACCACCTCCAGTAGCCGCCGCACCGGCCGCACCGAAGACACCAGGAGAGGAACGGTGGAGGGGGTAACGGCTAGTATATATAGGGCGCCGAGAGGAACAGCACAGCATTCGTCAGGAACCACCTGAAGATGGCAGCGTGTACGTCTGCTGAAACATTGTGGAGAAATTACGACGCTACCGGGTCGGATACCCGAGAACTGTTCAAATTCTATATTTCTTCCTTCCGACGTCCCTTCACTCTGCAGTAGTAGATGCACGCTAGGCAGTGTAAAGCAGCGTTGATGAAACCACTACCTAAGACCTACCACATAGAGCACACGTAACTCAAGTTGCAAATCAGTTACTGTAAGCCGGCCGATGTGGCCGAGCGGTTCTAGGCGCTTCAGTCTGGAACCGCGCGACCGCTACGGTCGCAGGTTCGAATCTTGCCTCGGGCATGGATGTGTGTGATGTCCTTAGCTTAGTTAGGTTTAAGTAGTTCTAAGTTCTAGGGGACTGATGACCTCAGATGTTAAGTCCCATAGTGCTCAGAGCCATTTTTTTAGTTACTGTAAGTTCATTTTCACAAATTTCGGCGGTAGGAGAATGCAGGTTAATTGCAGTAAGCGTTTGAAAATTCTATTAACGCCAAATGGCTATCAAGTCCGCATTTAATAATGCAAATGCTCTATCATTCCAAGTTCACTGTTTATCCAACATATTTCACACGTAAAATCAGCCAGAATTCCTGAAACTCCTACCCGGTTAATTTTACGATCTAACAGTCACTGACCCACCACTATTAGCGAGTTGAATATTCGGTCGTATCAGTGGTCTACGTTAGAAGTGCTCGCCAAAGTATTCCATAAAGAATACGGAATAGGCCACACGGAATTGTCTCTACGAACAAAAGATCACACGCTTATAAAACTTCTACTAATTGATTCCGAAACATCATACTTTCCTCAAAAAGTCCGTAACTTAAGCCGCCTTAGTCACGTCACGTTTTAAACGCAATGAATTCACTAGCTCTTCATTTTACTTATTATTTTCACGAAGACATCTAAAATGGTGTTACTGAGAAGCATGTTAACGAGAGACTATATCCATGCTCCTCCCCTCTCTGCCTATCTAATTATCTGCGCGCGGGAACCGCTTAATTCTGATTGGCTAGTGATCTGCATGACCAATCAGAATGATCCTTCCAGATCATTCTCGCGGCAAAACTTGCTTTAGCCAACCACTAATGAGACAGTTATTTACGGCATTACAATTTCAGTTTCTAATATATTGTTTAGTAAAATAGAACGAAATGCAAAATATTCTTTAAATTAATATAGAATCTTATTCCCCTTCCGACTTTTATTCTGGCTGCTCTCTTACAAAAGCAAGCACACATCTACATATGTCATCGGCATCGTGGTTGCAACACAATTTTCCCTCGGTACAATTTTATGAGGTTTCATATAAAAAGACATTAAGTTTTAACGTATGTTCTGCATACACTCTCTCATTCATTCCCATGTATTCACACAACAAAATAATAAACAAATAATAATTTTGAATGATTTTTTATACTACGTAACGTAGAGTAATTAAAGTTCTGAAAACAAAATTCCAATTAAGTAATTTTTTTATACTGTGAACTTTGTTATGACTTCAGATGACAACAAAAGACGTTTGGTTATTGTTCCTAACTGAGTTTTCAAACATAAATGTCGGTTCTAGGACATTTAAGTAATTTTCTCAATCTCCGCAACTATAACAGATAAAAATCTGAAATTTTGACAAGATCACTTCCCTAATAACAAAAGATTGCGTACCAAGTTTGAACAGAATCGGACGATAATTACTATGGTTTATTTAGATTCGTAGGAGCTATGAATCTTCGTAACAACTGAATGTTACTTGAGACCGTGCTCACGGCTGGTAACGTCAGCTGCGCTGTGAGTCAGAGCGAAGAAAAAACATAGCTGTCCTGAAACCACCGTGCTACACGACTGCGTGCCTTACTGCATCGAATGTTATTTCGTAATAACTTGCTACGTTACAGACGCAATGCCGTGCAAAGGGGCCTGGGTTCGATTCCTGACTCTCCGCTCAGGGACTGATTGTTGTGTTGTCCTCATCATCATCATCACATCATCATCGACTCGCAAGTCCCCGAAGTGGCGTCAAATCAAAAGACTTGCACCAGGCGACCGGTCTACCCGACGGGAGGCCCTAGCCACATGACATTTCATTTCATGACGTAAGAAATGCAACGAAGAACGGAATAATCGCCTGGACGAAGAATGCATTCTAAGCAAGAGGATGTTTCCATGACTGCCGACGCTACATAAATTACGGCGTCAGCACCAACGGGCTGACGCTGACGTCACAATGCATCGGCTACCAACAGATAAGTTGCAACGCCAAGCGTTCTCCCCCTATAAAGACTCAGCGCATTTCAAACTGCTTCAGCTGTAATTACTTTGTCTTTTGTAACTAGCACCTCCCTATATTTCCTTTCCTCAAAAATAAAGCTAGTTTCTAGAAAGCGTGTTCGTGAATCAGTGTTGATATTTGTTTATATTGTTTAGCCAATCCTTTAACAGTAATTGTTACTATTATTTTCTCTGTCATATTCATTTGTTTTGTTGTAGTTGTTACTACATGTGTGTTACGGATTATTTTGAAGTGTGTATTTCACGTAAGTGGGCAGTGTTATCTTAGGCGCATTTAAGTGTTTTGGATATGATATTTGCAGGTCTGCACAAGTTGCGGTGTCCGCCATTAAATTCCTGGCGGCGACCAATGACAGCAAAGCATGCTACCGGCGGAAAGTTTAATTTTTACAGCTGTCAACTGCGTAAACTGTTTTTACATTTAATAGGACATCGCATTACGGCATTCTCATTACCAAATGTGAGATTATTTAACTCTTTCAGTTACAACTGAACAAAATTATAGCCATTTCCTTAATTATTTACGAATTTATTTGCTGGACTTTTCGTGTTATATGTTCTTTTGATGTTTGTTGCTATACTGTAACTTGGTTACTTTCGCTAAGTTCACATATGGCTAGGTAACACAGTACGTTGTGGCTTCATTTCGTTACACTACTGAGTCACTTTCCTCACAACGTCCTCGCAATGGTAACAGGTTCGGTCAGCTGCTAGCTCATGCCCGGCTTCCACCAGGTTGCCCCACTTCTGGCCACACGAACTCGCAGCTCATACCCGTATGTGACGCTCCTTGTTTTCCATTTCTCGGTACAGACTCCCTCACGTCTCCGACCAAGGGCGCCCGCAGTGGCCGTGCTGTCGATGGACCACCACACTTCAGGCGACCTCTGGGCAGCGAGTGACCAGCAGTCTCTGGACACGCCTTTTGTAGTGGCCAGATATTCAACGTGCTGTAATTTTCGGCACAGTCTTTATGCTTCCACGACCAGCGTCAATTATTTTGTGCTAACAACTTTCAATGTTTGCAAGAACTACTGGAAAGATAACTTGGAAAATGTCAGTAATTTATTTTTTCCTGATTTAGATGGTTTTGTATCGATCCCTTGTTGTCATATCATGGGTTATAATAGTGTTTTATTACAGACTAGTTTTCTAATCTCTCCCTGTCCATTTTCTCCACCTCCCTCGCTCTTTCCATCTATTTATTCCCCCCCACCCCCACCCCACCCCTCCACCGTCTCCCCATCCATCTCCTCCTTCCCCTTCTGTCCATCCCTTCTCCTACTTTTCCTCTTCATCTTCTTTTGCCTCTCTCCCAGTCTCGTCTTTTCCCCATCTTTCTGTCTATCTCCATCTTCCACCTCTCTCTTGTCCATCTCCTCCTCATCGCTATGTGTTTATCTCCCCCTCCTCCTCTCTATCCATATCCTTCTGCCCACTCACTATCTCCTCGTCCCCCTCCCCCATTCTCTGACCATCTCCTCGTCTGTCATCAATGGAAATAAAATGATTGTTCTATGAACATAATTCTATTCGTAACTAATTAGTTCAAAACACATTGTCTGCTTTAGAAACGGCGACCGTATCCTTTCATTATTTCATCAGTAAATATTATTCAACTATAATCCTAGTTAACAGATCAAACCTGAACTGTACAATTATAATTCCTTCAAGTCTTTACTTAGTACATAAACTGCCCTGCAGTTGATTAGTTGTACACTTTCCCATATCGCTGTGGTCGAAATATTTCGGAAATTATGCCTTTCCGATTCATAAGTACATCTATTCACAAACAAAGTTAAATACGCCAAAATGAAACGATAGAGATCCACATTCTGTATGCACTTGGTGGTTCTGTATGTTAAAAAAAGTTCTGTACTGACATTTGGTGACTAAGACAGATGTCTGTTGTTGTACGGTATATGTGAGTTGAGAGAGGCTGCATACAAAGATATTGTCCAAAGGAAACAACTAACTGAGCCCACTTGTGAATATCAGCTAAACTGGAGGGACAAACCTGCAGGTGTAGATAGGCGGGTGGGGAATATGAGAAACTGACAATGTGACGTATTGGTGGGAGAGAGGGAGAGAGGTGATGGAGATTAATTGCTGGAACATATAAAACGAAACAAGCGTTTCTTTCGGGGAACAACTGGTCCTGAATCAAAGGCAATACAATCCGATTAGTTAAAAGGAATTCCCCGCTTTTCACAGAACAAAACGAGCCATGAGGGTTGTCACTGGGGGCTTATAACTCGATGAATGCTTGACAACCAGAGTGGATTCTCTCTCACCCTCCCCATCCACATGCAGGACACTGAATGTCAAGTGCTCTTCTGTACTCTGTGTTACTGCTGCCAGAAAAATTTCCCACTCTGTGTTCAGTGCTTCCGAACTTTTAATTTGGAAAACGAATGAAGGGCGCTCAAGGGAAATCGCATTTTACTGACAGTTAAGCGTATGAGCTTTTCAAACGAGCTTTTCCGTGAAGCCGTTTCATGTTTATAGGTTGTCTCTTTTGGGTAACAAATAAACACCCTAACGTGCTTCGCTATAATCTAAAGGGAAAAAAACTTGTATATTAACGTCAAATTAATGAAGTTTTTGGGTACGTAATGGTAGTTCAATTGAACGGAGATAAGGAAGGAAATAGGCCGCTATATCAAATATGCTACATTTCAATCATCCCTGACGCGATTTGGGAAAGCTACAGTAAACTACAAATCGGAATACCCGCACCAAGGTATGGTTCCCTGTAGTAACATTCCAGAATTAAACCACTGAACCACTTCACTTGGTTTTATTGTGAAAACAGCGTCTATGAGCAGACCGAAACGATCTACTTAGTCATTCAAGGACCATACTGGTGCTTAAACAGAATATGACGGAGAGAAGACTGAAATACTGCAATAGGTCTTTGGAGAATGTTTCACAGCAGAAGATCATAATGCGGTTCCTTCTTTCAAGCACGAAAGCCGAAATAGCTGATATTGAGATAAGTGATCGCACAACAGAAAATCACCTGAAATCGTCTAATTGTGGAAATTCACAAGCACCGGATGAGACACGTGAGACATTCTAGTCGATGGAACGCTGGAGAAACAAAGGGTACCAAGGTTTTTGGAAAAAAAATACGAGTACGTCATTCGTGTTTTCAGTAAGGGTTGAAGCACTGCTGTTGCATCCTCTCATATTTGACGTTAATTTGATCTAACCTTTTTGGTGTTAAATGAAATAAAATACGTCGGTTTGCACTGAGAGGAAATACCTGTTGTTCAGATCATAACAAACTATGTACCACGAACCAGCTGTCTGCATCGGGAAGCAGAAATCTAACAGGGGTTCGTGACTCAACAGAATCGCAGACCTACCTTTTGGTCCTGCATTTTCGATGTCCATCTGCACATCCTCGACCTGTTAACTTACCTGAGCTTATCTACAGTGCAGCTGCTAGTATATTGCGCTCCAACATATGAACTCTGATGATGAACTATTCTAAGACAACACACTCATAAAAGGATCAAACCTGGTAAAATTTTCAAACATTGTTAAGGATCAACATCTTTCAATGTTGCAAGTGTATCCCCGTTACATTAACTACACAGTGTTATAAGTTCTTTTTTCAGAATTCAAAGAGCTCACGCGACCGCAACTCCTTCCCCTCAGCAGGATACAACCAGTACCAAGTAAAAAGTTATTCACGTATGAATTAACAGTTCTGAGCAGCCATAGCTTGGTGGTAAGGTCTTATGGCACCAAACTGCTGAGGTCATCGGTCCCTAAGCCTACACACTACTTAATCTAACTCAAACTAACTTACGCTAAGGACAAAACATACACCCATGCCCGAGGGAGGACTCGAACCTCCGTCGGAAGAGGGGGTTGGGGGGGGGGGAGCCGCACGGACCATGACAAGGTTCCCTAGATCCTAGAACCTAGACTGCGCGGCTACCCCGCTCGGCTATGCCATACCTCTGCTATGCTGTGCGGCGTATGATTTATGGTGCCTACCTCGTGGGACAGCTTAGGAATTGCTGACAATTACTAATCTGATATTCTCCAGGTCACACGAATAATCTTAACTCACCAACGGGACGAGGTAGCCAATACTGGAATAGTCATTACATCTTACTTACCGACATGTGTTGGAATGTTGGAATATTGCCTGGCTTTGATCATTATCTACCTTCGTGTAATTATGTGTAGATTGTCACAAATCCAAATATACTTCGTCAACACCAATAAAATTCGCTGGCTACGCTACTCCACTTGATTAGACGTTGTTAATTCAACATGAGCGAAAATAAAGCTTAGTATGCCACAGAGATGGAGCTGACGTTGGCCAGACGTCCGAACTCTTCCAACATCAGCAGTGTTTTCCCTACCAATGGCGCGTCACCCCCACAGCTACCCGTCTTGGGCTGCAGTGACGTCAGACCATCCACTTTATGAGCATTAACGGTTCTCATATAATGATACCTTACATCAGTGGCTCCACTGAAGAATGGCACACGACATAGTTTCTCCTGCCTTCTAACTATGACAATGCGTACTTTTGTGGTGGACTGTATTTTCTTTCTCCTTCTGCAATCCTTTGGACTGTAACACCAGGTCGTAGCTGAGAAGTGTCTCTCCCAGCATACTACACCGTATTCTTATTTTGGTCGCTGTTAGTAGTATTAGGCTGGTCTTAGAACATCCAGACGCTTATGCATGAATTCCCACAATGCAGACTTGCGTTTTTGTGTGCATCTTCGCGCTGCACATAGCCAGCTCCCGAGAATTAGGACCATTCATCTCAATTAAAATTAAATGACTCGTGATTCTCCATTCGGATCTCAACGCGATTTTCGCCAATATCACCGTAATAAAATTTTACATACGTCTACATATGCTCCTCTTGATTCATTGTGTCTTTCATCATTTTTAATAAACCAGCATGTGCAGCAGAGGAGTGTGCGCAGTAAGATGATATACCACTGCCACTTCTCAGCGTCGTAGGCCAGTTGTAGGCAATTGTAGCCTATGTTGCTAAAGTCAGTCTTTTGCAAAATTATAGAACATTTTACGCTCACGCAGGATAACTGAAGGGCCACGGAAATTGGTAACCTGCCAAATATCGTGTAGGGCCCCACCGAGCATGCAGAAGTTCCGCAACACAACGTGGCATGGACTCGACTAATGTCTGAAGTAGTGCTGGATGGAACTGACGCCATGAATCCTGCAGAGCTGTGCATAAATCCGTACGAACACGAGGGTTGGAGATCTCTTCCGAACAGCACGTTGCAAGGCATCACAGATAAGCTCAATAATATTCATGTATGTGGAGTTTGGCGGCCAGCGGAACTGTTTAAACTCAGAAGAGTGTTCCTGGAGCCACTCTGTACCAATTTGGGACGTGTGGGTTGTCACATTGTTCTGCCGGCATTGCCCATGTCCGTCGGAATGCACAATGGACACGAAAGGGTTCAGGTATCAGACAGAATGCTTACGTACGTATCATCTGTCAGAGTCGTATGTAGACGTATCAGGGGTCCCATATTACTCCAACTGCAGAAACCCCACACTATTACAGACCCTACACCAGCTTGAACAGACCGCTGCTGACACGCAGGGTCCATCGATTCATGAGCTTGTCTCCAAACCCGTACACGTCCATCTGCTCGATACAATTTGGAACGAGACTCGTCCGACCAGGCAACATGTTTCCAGTCACCAATAGCACAATGTTGGTGTTGATGGGCCCAGGCGAAGCTCCAAAAGCCAATGTCGGTTGTAAGAGGTGTATTGCTCATGCGCTGCCTGCGATATGCAAGGTATAAGAAAATCTCTGACCAGAGAGTAGTGATGACTGCAGTAGGAACTGTGTAGCTGTAGCAGTAAGTTGTGGCTAGTCTGGAGTCTGCTCTGGTCTGGTCTGGTGTATCGTGTTGGCTGGCCCGGTCGCGGTGCAGCGATGTCGGAGCCTGAGTATTATTGTATAAGGTAAAAAGCAGCCTTGCCCATATGTAGTAATGTTATCTCAAGTCGCATGTAATTTTTTTTAAAAAATCTCGTAATAATAATCTTCCTCATAAAAAGTAACTTTTAACAACCATTCATTTCAATTTAAAGAATTTACTAATTTCTCGCATCCATGATCATCCCGATTATTGCAATAGAAAAATCAGTTGCTTCCTTTCATAAATGACAGATAGGTCGGCCAGCATTGCACAGAGCTGTGCCGGAAAAATTCATTATAAAAGCAGATATATCCGGCGACTTCATTGAGGTAAGAATTTTTCCTTTTTTTATTCAGAATGATCTTTAAGGCCCATGACGCAGCACTGCTGTCGTCCAAAATTTACCAGGTTAAATTCACAATGAATTACTGAAAAGTCATAACTGAGCGACAATTTAATTGAGAGGTTAGTTACATTGTTTTATTACCAGGTTACTGAATTTTTTTTTTTTTATTGGGACGTTACACTGAATGTGAACGACATAATTATAATTTTTACTGTTGAGAAGTTTAGGAATTTTGCTGTTTTGAGGTTACACTAAACGTGGATAATATTTATGTTAATATTTTCTGTTTTGAGGTTACGCTAAATGTGAATGAATTTTGACCTTAGATTAAATCAGAAAGAATTTTTGTGGCGAGATTAAATGTGAATGAATTTTGTGGGGAGGTTAAATTATAATCATACTCTTATTATCTAAATATTTATTGTGGGGAGGTTACACTTGGCGACAACCGGCCAGGATCGTATTTTCTTTGTGAATTTCTGAGAAGTAGTCATATATCTGCTCTTATTTACTTAAATGTAGTTTGCATCTGGCGCAACGCATTTACTAATTTGTCACTCTTTCTTTCACAGATCATCGGCAATTTATTGCTCCTTGTTGTAATTGTATTTGTTCCATTTTTGCTTTGTCTTTCTTTCATGTGTTGCTTAATTTTGATTTGTGAAAAATGCCGCGAAAAACTGTTAACAGTACATCGCGATGTGCAATGAGTGAAATAGCCGACTCAAATAATTTGACCGATAATACTTGCGACACTCAGTGTAATAGCGATAATCCTGTAATTACTGATAATCAGTGCGTACCGATCACTAGTATTGAGTTAAATTGTAATGATGGGCAAACAAATTTAATTATGTACACAGTAAATTTAACAATTGATGACGCGGCACGTTCCGATACAATGAACGCTGCCCAGTTTGACACACCCGTTTTGCAAAATTTGAATTGTGAACAGATAAATTTTTCTCACGAAGATGAACAATTTAGTCAGAATACGTCAGATTTATTTGATTCCGGTGTAGTGACCAACAGTGCACATCCAATTGGCGAACCTTTTCAAGAATCAGAAAATGACCGAATGGTTACACAAAACGCGACAAATGCAGATACACCAACACACAGCATAGAAAATGCAGCAGCTAATTTTGGCATGGATCAAGTTACGGCGATATTGCTACAACTTAATGAAAAACTAGACAACAATTCCAAACAATTGAATGAAAAATACGACAACCTTAATGAAAAACTAGACAGCAATTCCAAACAGTCGAAAGATAAACAAGACAACAATTTCAAACAACTTATTGAACAGAACAAACAACTTAGTGAACAGATTACAGCCGTTGTCGTGCAATGTCATGATACTAAAGAACAATTACGTGAGGAAATTAAGGCTTGTGCTAGGAACAGTCGTAAAGAAATTAGATCTTTTGCAGAAGAATTAAGTAATACACATGCAGCCACAACGAAATTACTTAGAGATGAAATTAGTGCAGTCGCTAAACAATGTTCCGAAAACGCAACACAGTTACGCGACGAGTTCAAATTAATGTCAGCACAACTTTCACGCACACTGGATGCGAAAGTAGACACGAAATTTGACCAACAGAACAGTCAAATTGACGAACGTTTTAATCACCACCTACAAAGCAGTGAAACGCGTTACCGTAAATGTATACAGGAACAGATTAAAGTAAAGCAACAAGTCATGGAAACAATTACTGCACAGAGACAGGAAGATAAGCGTAATTTGTTTACGAAAGCAACAACATACGTAGACAACAATATTGCTACAGTATCAGACGAAATCAAACAGTTGAACACCGAATTGCATGATGAAATTTCCGATCTTAAAACAAAAACAGATACACACACATTAGACTTTAAGACAATGACCAACAGACTTGAAAAAATGGAACTAATACAGGATCCCGATGCCATCAAAGCAGACGTTAAAACATTGAACAAAACCACACGTAAAATACAAAAACAAATTAATGCTTGTGATACTAAAAACGATGATCAGGTAAAAGTACTGACTGAAAAATATGATGAATTGGTCAGTCGTATTGACGTTATCGAAAGTAATAATGACACCAAATCAGACGATACGTCACCTGTTTCGTTTAATCGAACATCCGAATTCCAAAATTTACAGCAGACAATCAGTGAGATAGGTTCGTCCAATAATACACTCCTGGAAATGGAAAAAAGAAAACATTGACACCGGTGTGTCAGACCCACCATACTAGCCCCGGACACTGCGAGAGGGCTGTACAAGCAATGATCACACGCACGGCACAGCGGACACACCAGGAACCGCGGTGTTGGCCGTCGATTGGCGCTAGCTGCGCAGCATTTGTGCACCGCCGCCGTCAGTGTCAGCCAGTTTGCCGTGGCATACGGAGCTCCATCGCAGTCTTCAACACTGGTAGCATGCCGCGACAGCGTGGACGTGAACCGTATGTGCAGTTGACGGACTTTGAGCGAGGGCGTATAGTGGGCATGCGGGAGGCCGGGTGGACGTACCGCCGAATTGCTCAACACGTGGGGCGTGAGGTCTCCACAGTACATCGATGTTGTCGCCAGTGGTCGGCGGAAGGTGCACGTGCCCATCGACCTGGGACCGGACCGCAGCGACGCACGGATGCACGCCAAGACCGTAGGATCCTACGCAGTGCCGTAGGGGACCGCACCGCCACTTCCCAGCAAATTAGGGACACTGTTGCTCCTGGGGTATCGGCGAGGACCATTCGCAACCGTCTCCATGAAGCTGGGCTACGGTCCCGCACACCGTTACGCCGTCTTCCGCTCACGCCCCAACATCGTGCAGCCCGCCTCCAGTGGTGTCGCGACAGGCGTGAATGGAGGGACGAATGGAGACGTGTCGTCTTCAGCGATGAGAGTCGCTTCTGCCTTGGTGCCAATGATGGTCGTATGCGTGTTTGGCGCCGTGCAGGTGAGCGCCACAATCAGGATTGCATACGACCGAGGCACACAGGGCCAACACCCGGCATCATGGTGTGGGGAGCGATCTCCTACACTGGCCGTACACCACTGGTGAGCGTGGAGAGAACACTGAATAGTGCACGGTACATCCAAACCGTCATCGAACCCATCGTTCTACCATTCCTAGACCGGCAAGGGAACTTGCTGTTCCAACAGGACAATGCACGTCCGCATGTATCCCGTGCCACCCAACGTGCTCTAGAAGGTGTAAGTCAACTACCCTGGCCAGCAAGATCTCCGGATCTGTCCCCCATTGAGCATGTTTGGGACTGGATGAAGCGTCGTCTCACGCGGTCTGCACGTCCAGCACGAACGCTGGTCCAACTGAGGCGCCAGGTGGAAATGGCATGGCAAGCCGTTCCACAGGACCACATCCAGCATCTCTACGATCGTCTCCATGGGAGAATAGCAGCCTGCATTGCCGCGAAAGGTGGATATACACTGTACTAGTGCCGACATTGTGCATGCTCTGTTGCCTGTGTCTATGTGCCTGTGGTTCTGTCAGTGTGATCATGTGATGTATCTGACCCCAGGAATGTGTCAATAAAGTTTCCCCTTCCTGGGACAATGAATTCACGGTGTTCTTATTTCAATTTCCAGGAGTGTAGTAACGCACAGCAACAAGGAAATCAGTACGTACAGATAACACACCATTTCAACTCATATCGCAATGCGCCGTGTACCAATGATTATCATGACCGACGTAAAAGTAATAAGCACAATTTTCAGCGTACGTTTAATAACAGTCGGTCTTACCAGCAGCAAAATCATCCGCAACAACAGATTATCATGAATGAACCAGACAGTCGGTATCATCCCGAACGTAATACGTCAGCACGAAATAACAGTACAGTACAAATAGTCGAAATGCCACAGCATCCTCCCGCAAATAATAGCACGTCAGAAAGAATTTGACTAGATATAGTCCAGGTTGCATCTTCCAGCAACGCAAGCAATACTTTTGACACACAGAACCTTGTGCACGAAAATGTTATTACTTTTGACGACATTCGAGACACTCTTTTGCAGGAAAAACCAGTTATTCAAAAAACCATTTCCCACCCTGTCATTTAAGTAAAGATTGGATCATCAAAATTTTCAGCAGTATCGATTCTGGATCACCTATGTCAGTTATAAATGAGGAAACTTTCAACGAATGTAACAAAGAGAAAACCTATCCTACATTACCATTAGGCAAAACTAAAGTAAAAGGAGCAGTATTTAGTAAAGGGGTAGATGTAAAATTACAGACACACTTGTTGTTGTTGTGGTCTTCAGTCCTGAGACTGGTTTGATGCAGCTCTCCATGCTACTCTATCCTGTGCAAGCTTCTTCATCTCCCAGTACCTACTGCAACCTACATCCTTCTGAATCTGCTTAGTGTATTCATCTCTTGGTCTCCCTCTACGATTTTTACCCTCCACGCTGCCCTCCAATGCTAAATTTGTGATTCCTTGATGCCTCAAAACATGTCCTACCAACCGATCCCTTCTTCTAGTCAAGTTGTGCCACAAACTTCTCTTCTTCCCAATCCTATTCAATACCTCCTCATTAGTTACGTGATCTACCCACCTTATCTTCAGCATTCTTCTGTAGCACCACATTTCGAAAGCTTCTATTCTCTTCTTGTCCATACTAGTTATCGTCCATGTTTCACTTCCATACATGGCTACACTCCATACAAATACTTTCAGAAACGACTTCCTGACACTTAAATTTATACTCGATGTTAACAGACACACTTATCATTTTGTATTGCAGGTCATACGTTTCACTCAAATTTTTGGATTGTTCCCTTATTGACAACAGACGTTATTTTAGGTACGAATTTTCTAGTACAACACGACGCAATTATTGACTTTCAAAATTCCTATTTAATGTTAAAGGATGAAAATGTACAACTGGCACTAGAATTTCAGCACTCTTTATCTACAGAAGAACAAACAATTAATCGGACAGAGGTCATTTCTGCATCACGTAACATAGACTGTCATTCCACATTGTTCACAGATATGTACGTACACAACTATAATACTCCAGACGAAGCCGACTATGACGTTATACAGATGATTTCTGATAAAGTTAAACAGAGCAATGCAAATACAGACGACGAACGTTCAGAGCTACGCAAAATTCTTTTACAGCAAGCTCCCGTTTTTGGCAACGTCCCTGGTATTATGTCCGGTTTTATGTATGAATTTCAAGTTAAACAGCCCGACACATTTAAAGCCAAACATTATCCCATTCCGTACATTCACAGAGAACAAGTTAAGAAAGAATTGCAAGCTATGCTTGACCAAGGAATTATTGAACCGGCAGTTAGTCCGTACATAAACCCGCTCCATATTGTTAAGAAAAAGGATTGTTCACTTCGCCTCGTACTTGATTCGCGCCACATCAATGACATTATTATTAATGAAACACATCGCCCACAGACACTAGAAGAACTTCTACAGAAATTTCATGGTACTGCTATTTATTCCACATTAGATTTAAAATCGGGATTTTGGCAAATTCAGCTCCATCCGAACTGCAGAAAGTACACGGCTTTTCTCTGTTTTGGTGACTGTTATCAATTTTGTAAATTACCGTTCGGTTTAACTATTTCTTCAGCAGCATTTATTCGCGGTTTGAATACTACACTTCCGACAGAATTAAAAGACAGAATCACAACGTATGTAGACGACATTCTTATTGCAGAAGCTAACTGGTCTGAACACAATCTGATTCTTGAACAACTGTTACGAACTTTTCGTGCACAAGGACTCACAGTTAATCTTAGCAAATCACACTTTGGCAAAACTTCTATAAAATTTCTTGGACATGTAATTTCAGCAGAAGGCATTGCGCCTGACCTGGAAAAACTTCAAGCTTTACGTGACATTACTGTACCTGCGACGAAGAAACAACTACGCAGGTTTTTGGGTTTAATTAACTTTTTTCGCAAATTTATTCATTACTCTGCTTTAGACACCCCTGGATTATGTCAATTGACGGGTAAAAACACTATTTGGTCCTGGGATAGCCAAGCACAGTCTGAATTTGTCAATCTAAAAAATGCCTTGTTGAATGCACCACTTTTATCACACCCAGATCTTACTAGAAATTTTTCCATTGCCACCGACAGTTCTAACACCGCTTTAGGCGTACACGTTTTTCAGGAAATTGAAGAAGATGGTTCTACAGCAATTAAAAACATCGCCTTTGCGAGTCGCATTCTGTCACCTGCTGAGCGCAATTATTCTGTTACAGAACTTGAAACATTATGTGTCGTATGGGCATTTGGGAGATTTAGGCATTTTCTTTATGGAAGACACACTACCGTTTACACGGATCATAGAGCTATACAGTTTTTACTTTCAGCAAAATTTACACATTACTGTACCTACGACGAAGAAACAACTACGCAGGTACACTGCTTTTCTCTGTTTTGCTGACTGTTATCAATTTTGTAAATTACCGTTCGGTTTAACTATTTCTTCAGCAGCATTTATTCGCGGTTTGAATACTATACTTCCGACAGAATTAAAAGACAGAATCACAACGTATGTAGACGACATTCTTATTGCAGAAGCTAACTGGTCTGAACACAATCTGATTCTTGAACAACTGTTACGAACTTTTCGTGCACAAGGACTCACAGTTAATCTTAGCAAACTCTATTTCAGGAATTTAATTTTACAATTGTTCATATTCCCGGTAGGCAAAATATTGTAGCAGACGCACTATCCCGTTCTCTCAGCAACAATCAGCAAGACATCGTAACCAACTTCTGCCAAGCAAATTTCAGCGTCATGTATATTCAACAAGTTGCATTTGAAAATTTCATTTCGGCGTCATTTCGAGATATAGCACAAGAGCAGAGTAAAGACAAGGTATGGAAAGAAATTAAACACCTTTGGCAAGACAGGAATAATGTTACCATCAGAAACCATTACACTGTACGCAATAATATTCTGTTTCGCCGCTCTCACCCTGACAGCAACAATTGGTTATTATGTATTCCTGACGAGGTTGTTAATAAATTAATTTGGTATACTCATTTAAGTTACACACATTACGGAGCAAGAAAATGTTTTCTTATACTGAGACAGAACTGTTATTTTGCGAACATGGAGAAACGTATTCGACGAGTCATGTACAATCTGCCAGAAAGCTAAGTCAGACACGGCTTCACATATTCTTCCGTTACATCCCATTGTACCTGTTAAATTGAGACACATGGCCGCTGTAGCCATTTTTGGTCCGACTCCTAGAACTAATAGAGGTTTTTGCTACATCTTTATCACTGTTGAACTCACTTCAAAATTTGTAACCTTCACTCCATTACGCAACGCTACTGCTAAAACTGTTTCGAAAGCATTTGTAAAACATTTTCTATTTCATGTAGGGCATGTATTGAAAGTAATTTCCGACAATGGACCACAGTTTCGATCTGCTATATGGACACGTATGTTACGAACAAGAAACATTTCTCCGATCTATATATCCAGGTACCACGCTTCTTCGAATCCTTGTGAACGACTGATGAAAGAAATTGGTAAACTGTGTAGAATATACTGCTATAAAAAACATATTGATTGGGATAAACACATACTGTCTTTCCAGGATGTAATTAACTCCATACCAAATGAATCCACTATGCTATCTCCGACTGTTATACTGAAAAAGAATCACCTAACAAAATTAAAGAATTAGTATCCTTTCCTACCTCTCGTCGACTACGACACCATGAAATAATTGACATTACGCTGAAAAACATCAAACGTGCCGCAGAGCGCCGGAGAAGACAGCAAAAACAGGTTTGTACACGCCGTGACTTTCACATTGGACAGAAGATACTAGTACGCACACATTATTTATCCAACAGACGAAAGAGTAGATATAGTAAATTTGAGCTTCTATGCGCAAGTCCATATCGAATTCGCAGCATTCCTCACCCCAATGTAGTACACGTCGAAACTTTGAGAACCAGAAGAAGCAAGGGCAATCACCATGTCTCCAATATTAAACCCTTTATTGAATGAACATACTTTATGATTTATCACACTGTAATGCCATTTCCTGATTTTTATATGACCACTTATGCAATTATATTTATATGAACACTTACTGATGATTATCGTATTTTTTCTTGGCAAGTGCCCGGCAAGGTAAGGTTAGCAGGTCGCTTTTCTTGTCGTTACACATCAGACCGTGCACATTTTTCCAGATAAAGTTACATATTTTATGACCAATTATGCAATTCTATCTAGTGACATATTAATTTTATCAAATTCTTTCTCCATTAAAGTTTTCAACTCTCGCCTCTATCAACTACACAACATACAAGCTGAACACAAAGAAAGGCATTTCTTGTCGTTATATATCAGACCGTGCACATTTTCCATTTTTCGTGTATCTGTGATTGTTTTCCTGTTTTGTTTGTATGCACTACGAAATCTTTAAGGTATAACAAACACCAGTTGACTTTGACATTTTGCCTTATGATATCTCAACATCGTGACTATTTTACATTTTTTTAATACTACATTATGATACTCTGTGTATATTTTTTGCACCTGAACACTCTCTATGTTTTTGACATAATACGTTTTCTGTCATGCTATGCTGTATGCTTAATTATATCACTAGAAACAAGTTTTTATTTAATGGGTATATGATTTAAATGCAAGATATTAATGCTTATTCATCATTTTCAGAAAGCAATAACGTGTAAAAGAAATGAATTAAACAAACCACAGTGGATTACTATGAAATGGGAATTTGACCTTCGGAATGAACGAAAGAAAATGGAATACCTTGTGATGAAGAGTAAATGGATCAGAATTAACAAGCATTAACAAGAATATACTATACACATCGTATGATAGCAGTCTTAACTAATTTTTTTTCTTTCAGAATACGAGGCGATTGATGCAGGCTGTCAGACAGAACTACACATCTTAGTTTTAGTGATGAAATATGCTAGAAATAAGAAACTGTATACTATGAATAGTTGTATGAAGTAAATGGTAATATGAATAATGAATAATGAAGTGTCTTTTTTGCAGATGATAATGAATGATGATGAATAGTTATATGAAGAATATGCTAATATGAATAATGAAGTTTTTCTTTGCAGGTGATGATAGTGATGAATTTTATATGGCCACTTAACGCACCACTTTTAAGTTTTTCTTTGCAGATGAGAATAATGATGAAGTTTATATATTAGTTAAGAGATGCTATGTAGTTATTTAAATATTTGTTGCAGTTTGTTTTGACAGTATGTCTTATGTCGCATGGTATAATGACTGAATGTTTTGGAAAGGACAGCTAGAGTACATACATATTGAGTACACGTTTCATTACCTGTTAATTCGAAGTTCACTACTTTTCAGCATAATATGCGATTCTTCTTTCAGCTGAATAATCCATTTTGTATTTTTTCCAGGAGAAGCTATTCATGAAATTAATGTGCTATAAGCAGTTAGTTATTAAACCTGTTCTAGTACTTGCATTTTTTTACCCATTTGTGTGTCATTCATGAATGTGATCACATATACTCTACTTGTTTCATAACCTTGCTACAGCTGACTCATGACGAATGACATTACTAATCCTTATTTGCAGCAATAAGTCAAAAGCAAATATTTTCATGCCCCAGTAATTAATTATCGATCCCAACGCAATGCATTGCTAGCACAAAAAAATAGACCTTGAGTAATAGTTATAGTGTGTTACATTTTAAATATGTCCTATGTCACTTGAATGATGAGTCCTGAGTAATACTGAATGATGTTTTGTAATAATGCATAAATGCTATGCCAATAATTTCTGTAAATAATATTTTTTGTTATACTCTATAAATGCTATGCCTATAATTAACTCTCATTTTGAATGATGACTTCTGAGTAGTACTGAATAATGTTTTATTCAACTATATGAATAGTTTGTAACTGGCCAATGAATGCCACTGTTTCTTATATTTTAAATTTGTCTTATGTCACTTATATTGCTATTATATATGAATACCAGTAGCTTGATGCTACACTCATTAACTTTTGTTTTGAATGATGACCTTCTGAACTATGCATAAAAATGGTTTGTAACTGGCCAATGAGTGCCAATGATTACTATAATTAGATGAATTATGTAAATACTATGCCACTAATTAACTCTTACTTTGAATGATCACTTCTGAATAATGCATAAAATGGTTTGTAACTGGCCAATGAGTGCCAATGATTACTATAACTAGATGAATTATGTAAATTGTATGCCATTAATTAACTCTTGCTTTGAATGATCACTTCTGAATAATGCATAAAATGGTTTGTAACTGGCCAGTGAGTGCCAATGATTACAATAACTAGATGAATTATGTTAATGCTATGCCATTAATTAACTCTTGCTTTGAATGATGACTTCTGAACAATGCATAAATATGATTTGTAAATGACCAATGAGTGCCAATATTTAGTGTAATCAGATGACTTATGAATACTGTTCTGTAATACTCCATACATAGTACAGAAATGTTTAGTAACTAGGCAATGAGTGCCAACAATTACTCAAATCGGTTGATAGACTAGTGTAATTCTCTATGATGACTAGTATAAGACTTAATGTCCTTCACCTTCTGACCTAAATGCAATATCCGTTTGTCCTGTCCATCCTCATGATCATGGAGCTTGCACTAATTCTACGTTCTGCAGGAGTGTGGTGTTGACACATCATGTGTCCACCACATTGAACGATGGAGATGTTATTATGGTCCCACTGTTTGGTGTACCTAATGTACTACCAAAATGATAACATTGAATATTAATACAACATTTCAGTGTCTTGGCTACAGTGATTAATACTTCAGGGAAGAGAACTTCAGATTGTCTCACTTGGTGTTGTGCTTCTGTAGAAAGATATGGACTTTCAGTGCAGCTACGTGCAACCTACTGTGCTACAACCGTGATGCAATCCTTCCCTTTCCTTTCCTAGTTCTTGTAAAATGGTAGAGATATTAACAGTGCGTGTGGACTTTATATCATTTGTTAATATGTTTTGTACTCATTGCGTATCCTATTTCTTGTAAAATGTTAGGGATATATACAGTGCATGTGCACTTTATGTCATTTGTTAATATGTTTTGTACTCATTGCGTATCCTAGTCCTTGTAAAATGGTAGAGATATATACAGTGCGTGTGCACTTTGTCATTTGTTAATATGTTTTGTACTGATTGCGTATACATTTTGTCATTGCTTGATATGTTCTGTACTCAGTGCATGTGCACTCTATTTCATTTCATATTCTGCACTTATATATATATATATATATATATATATATATATATATATATATATATATATATATATATATGTATATACTCTGTGACTGTCAACTTAGTTAATTAAGTAGATTTTAGAAAAATTTGTTGCTCATGGCAAGTCCAATTGACTCACCATCGCTGCCAAATTTTTGCCCCCCCCCCCCACCCCCCAGTGGAGGGTTATGTAAGAGGTGTATTGCTGATGCGCTGACTGCGATATGCAAGGTATAAGAAAATCTCTGACCAGAGAGCAGTGGTGACTGCAGTAGGAACTGTGTAGCTGTAGCAGTAAGTTGTGGCTAGTCTGGAGTCTGCTCTGGTCTGGTCTGGTGTACCGTGTTGGCTGGCCCGGTCGCGGTGCAGCGATGTCGGAGCCTGAGTATTATTGTATAGGGTAAAAAGCAGCCTCGCCCATATGTACACTCCTAGAAATTGAAATAAGAACACCGTGAATTCATTGTCCCAGGAAGGGGAAACTTTATTGACACATTCCTGGGGTCAGATACATCACATGATCACACTGACAGAACCACAGGCACATAGACACAGGCAACAGAGCATGCACAATGTCGGCACTAGTACAGTGTATATCCACCTTTCGCGGCAATGCAGGCTGCTATTCTCCCATGGAGACGATCGTAGAGATGCTGGATGTAGTCCTGTGGAACGGCTTGCCATGCCATTTCCACCTGGCGCCTCAGTTGGACCAGCGTTCGTGCTGGACGTGCAGACCGCGTGAGACGACGCTTCATCCAGTCCCAAACATGCTCAATGGGGGACAGATCCGGAGATCTTGCTGGCCAGGGTAGTTGACTTACACCTTCTAGAGCACGTTGGGTGGCACGGGATACATGCGGACGTGCATTGTCCTGTTGGAACAGCAAGTTCCCTTGCCGGTCTAGGAATGGTAGAACGATGGGTTCGATGACGGTTTGGATGTACCGTGCACTATTCAGTGTTCTCTCGACGCTCACCAGTGGTGTACGGCCAGTGTAGGAGATCGCTCCCCACACCATGATGCCGGGTGTTGGCCCTGTGTGCCTCGGTCGTATGCAGTCCTGATTGTGGCGCTCACCTGCACGGCGCCAAACACGCATACGACCATCATTGGCACCAAGGCAGAAGCGACTCTCATCGCTGAAGACGACACGTCTCCATTCGTCCCTCCATTCACGCCTGTCGCGACACCACTGGAGGCGGGCTGCACGATGTTGGGGCGTGAGCGGAAGACGGCCTAACGGTGTGCGGGACCGTAGCCCAGCTTCATGGAGACGGTTGCGAATGTTCCTCGCCGATACCCCAGGAGCAACAGTGTCCCTAATTTGCTGGGAAGTGGCGGTGCGGTCCCCTACGGCACTGCGTAGGATCCTACGGTCTTGGCGTGCATCCGTGCGTCGCTGTGGTCTGGTCCCAGGTCGACGGGCACGTGCACCTTCCGCCGACCACTGGCGACAACATCGATGTACTGTGGAGACCTCACGCCCCACGTGTTGAGCAATTCGGCGGTACGTCCACCCGGCCTCCCGCATACCCACTATACGCCCTCGCTCAAAGTCCGTCAACTGCACATACGGTTCACGTCCACGCTGTCGCGGCATGCTACCAGTGTTAAAGACTGCGATGGAGCTCCGTATGCCACAGCAAACTGGCTGACACTGACGGCGGCGGTGCACAAATGCTGCGCAGCTAGCGCCATTCGACGGCCAACACCGCGGTTCCTGGTGTGTCCGCTGTGCCGTGCGTGTGATCATTGCTTGTACAGCCCTCTCGCCGTGTCCGGAGCAAGTATGGTGGGTCTGACACACCGGTGTCAATGTGTTCTTTTTTCCATTTCCAGGAGTGTAGTAATGTTATCTCAAGTCGCATGTAAATGTTTTTAAAAATCTCGTAATAATAATTTTCCTCATAAAAAGTAACTTTTAACAACCATTCATTTCAATTTAAAGAATTTACTAATTTCTCGCATCCATGATCATCCCGATTATTGCAATAGAAAAATCAGTTGCTTCCTTTCATAAATGACAGATAGGTCGGCCAGCATTGCACAGAGCTGTGCCGGAAAAATTCATTATAAGAGCAGATATATCCGGCGACTTCATTGAGGTAAGAATTTTTCCTTTTTTTATTCAGAATCATCTTTCAGGGCCTTGACGCAGCACTGCTGTCGTCCAAAATTTACCAGGTTAAATTCACAGTGAATTATTGAAAAGTCATAACTGAGCGACAATTTAATTGAGAGGTTAGTTACATTGTTTTATTACCAGGTTACTGAATTTATTTTTTTTATTGGGACGTTACACTGAATGTGAACGACATAATTATAATTTTTACTGTTGAGAAGTTTAGGAATTTTGCTGTTTTGAGGTTACACTAAACGTGGATAAGATTTATGTTAATATTTTCTGTTTTGAGGTTACGCTAAATGTGAATGAATTTTGAGCTTAGATTAAATCAGAAAGAATTTTTGTGGCGAGATTAAATGTGAATGAATTTCGTGGGAATGTTAAATGAGAATATTATTCATATTATTTATTTTATTTTGTGGGGAGGTTACACGGTGATGTTTCGCTGAATGATTCGCACTCTGACACTTGCTGATGGCCCAGTTTTGAAATCTCCGCAATATGCGGAACGTCGGAGACTTGATGTTTTACCGGATTCCTGTTATTCACGGTACACTCGTGAAACGGTTATACGAGAAACTCCCCACTGGGTCGCTATCTCGGAGATGTTGTGTCCCATCGCTCATGCACCGACTATGACACCACGTTCAAACCCACTTAAATCTTGGTAACCTGCCATTGTAGCAGCAGTAACCGATCTAACTACTGCGTCAGACGCATGTTGTCCTTTGTAGGCGTTGCCGACCTCAGTTCCGTATTCTGCCTGTTTTCATAACCCTGTATTTGAATTCTCATGCCTATAGCAGTTTCTTTGGCGCTTCATTGTATCTGGTAAAGGAAAACCCTCCTCTACAGAAATCAAAATGTGTTCCACAAACAGAGGTTTTGGGAAGTAGAGTTCACTCTGTTCAAATGGTTCAAATGGCTCTGAGCACTATGGGACTTAACATCTATGGTCATCAGTCCCCTAGAACTTAGAACTACTTAAACCTAACTAACCTAAGGACAGCACACAACACCCAGCCATCACGAGGCAGAGAAAATCCCCGACCCCGCCGGGAATCGAACCCGGGAACCCGGGCGTGGGAAGCGAGAACGCTACCGCACGACCACGAGATGCGGGCCCACTCTGTTCGTCCATGAAATACAGAGCGTCACAGACACCGACACGATAGTTGATTCCTTGTCCCTTATCTTCCAGAAAGAAGACACGAACGAAGATTCATGTTTAACGTCCCATCGACGACAAGGTCATTAGAGAGCTCCGACTGGAGAGGCTCAGTAAAGGAAATCTGTTGTGTCATTCAGAGGAACCACGCCAGCATTCATCTGAAGGATTTGGGGTAGTCACGAATAATGTAAATCGGGGCAGACTGGTGGGGATTTGAAGCCTCGCTCTTCGGAATGGAGTCCAGTGTCTTACCACAACGTCACTCCGTTCAGTTTGACTTCCAGAAGGTATTCGATACTGTTTCGCACTGTCCTCTAAGGAACACAATACGAGCTTGCCCAGCAGCGCAAGAGTTTCAGGACTACCTGGCAGATGTAAATCAAAGTCTTGTTCTCAAAGAGAAGAAATCTACGTATGTAAAGGTAATTTCGGAGCACACCAGGAGAGTGTTGCAGAGCCGCTACAAATTACAGTGTCTGTATAAACGATCCACTGGATAACTTCGGAGTTTCCGTTAGGATGTTCACAGACGATGTTGATGGCGGCAGGGATGTTGCATTTCGAAAAGACTGCAGCGAAATGCAAGATGACCTGCAGCGGACTGATGGGTCTTGCAGGTACTGGAAGTGGACGCTGAAGGTAAACAGATGTGAGATAGTGTGCATATAAAAGCGAAGAGACACAATACTCTGCGATTACGCTATTGGCGAAAAATCGTTGGAAACAGTAAAAACCGTTAACGTACTTAAATGCAACCGTACGGAGCTACCTACAGTGAAATGCAGGAAAAGCAGATCCCGAGCTGAGATGTAAATGCAGTTCGTTCGCGAATGAGCTGGCCTGCAAAACACTAGTTCTGCACACGATCGTTTAGTAAGCGCGAGAATTTTACAAATGGTTCAAATCGCTGTAAGCATCATGGGACTTAACATCTGAGGTCATCATTTCCCTAGACTTAGAACCACTTAAACCTAACTAAGGACATCACACACATCCATGTCCGAGGCAGGATTCGAACCTGCGACCGTAGCAAGCAGTAGCGCGGTTCCAGACTGAAGCGCCTAGAACCGCTCGGCCACAGTGGCCGGCGAGGATGTTACAGAGATGCAATACAAACTCCAGTGGCAGATGCTACAAAATAGGTGTTGCGAATCACGGAGAGGTTTACAGTTGAAATTCCAAGAGCGTACGAGAAAAGAAGAGTCGGGAACGTAGTACGACGAGAAAATCGGAGAAATTAAGAGCTCACAAGGAGGTTTATCTACGGTCATTTCTCTCAGACAAAGTTCGGTCATGGAACAAGGGACGAGGGAAATGATAGTGTCCTTGGAAGCACCCTCCACCACACAACGTAAGGTGCCTCGTCGAACTCGGATGTTGTAGATGTAAATGTTATTTGTGCTGCCGCGATGCAGTTGTTCATTTGCATCGAACACTTATACTGGTATATAAGGCAGTTTTGAGGACCGTGATGTAAGTATACACTACATACTATCGAAATGTTTGGTGTAATAGTGTCATTGATGTTACAAAAAGCAAACTTATTGGAATCACATAGAAACAGGTTTATATCACTGAGTTTATTTTGTTATTTTCTTTATACTGTACAGTCCGTAACGTATGTTTCCATTTGATCCACGATGCGGTTTTGCTGTTTAGAGTGGAGTGTCCTCAGACTCCAAAAAGACAAAGAATGCCAAATGCGAACAATGGGGGTGCTGACAGGTGCAAATCTGGCAGAATCATCTGGTTATTCATAGACTACAGGCTTTCACAGGCGGTGTTTGCGGTATTACTATTATTTGTCTTATAGGCATTAGCCCGTAGTCCAAGGCGTAACTCTCTGAGTATCATTTCACCTTTCTTTCAGTGCTGTACACATCATCAGAGGCTTTAATGACACAGAATGCCGTCACAGACTTAAAGAAGCTCAGTAAGCAGAACCGATTGCTAAAAGTTGTGCTGAATAATTCAGAAAATCTCGGAAAGGCAGAAAATTTTTGTTACTGTGGAGGGAAAATAAAAAGTCAAAGGGAGTCCCACAGGGTTCTATTTTGGGTGTACTTCTATTCCTTATATTTGTAAATGACTTTCCACTTAACATTCAAGAAGCAAAATAGGCACTTTTGGAGGTGATACTAATAAGAAAAACACACTACATTCAATTCTGTACAATAATTGAGGTATCATATGAGAAAGTGTCAGTAAACAGGGTATAATGCTCCCATGTAACAGCCTCCTGACATAGTCTGCATATTTCCGCTCCATAATGTCTTACGAAGTAATTTTCAGGGGTAACTAATAACTTAGAAAGAAAGTATCTATTGGACAAATGCGAGCAGTGAGAGTAATATGTGGTGTTCACGCTCGGGCATCATGTAGGTACCTCTTTAAGGAGGTAGACATTTTAACTGCGCCGTCAGGATACACATATTCGTTAATGAAATTCTTCGAAAATAATCCATCGCAGCCGGCCGCGGTGGTCTCGCGGTTCTAGGCGCTCAGTCCGGAACCGCGCGACTGCTACGGTCGCAGGTTCGAATCCTGCCTTGGGCATGGATGTGTGTGATGTCCTTAGGTTAGTTAGGTTTAATTAGTTCTAAGTTCTAGGGGACTGATGACCACAGACGTTAAGTCCCATAGTGCTCAGAGCCATTTGAACCATTTTGAATCCATCGCAATTTGAGAAACAAATATGTCCACACCCACAATTCTAGAGGAAAAAGTGACCTTCATTACCCACTGTCAAAGCTGTCAGCGGCTGAGAAAGGAGTTCAGTATGAAGCCACAAAAATTTTCGATCATTGGCTCAATAACACAAATTGTCTGATAGGTGGCGAAGCAAGTTTCAAATCTAATTTAAAATCATCTTTCCTGGATACCTCCTTCTATTCCAGTGACGAATTTCTACTTAAAAACTGATAGACAGTATAAAAGTGTAGTTGAATGAGTAGAACTAAAAATAATAATATTTTCGTGAATGTTCACTCTAAACGTGTGTACATATGCTGTAAACTTCCTCGTTCTACATCATTTCCATAAAAGAATCGTCTAAATGATCACTGGAAAACGGAAATAAGTAACTAACTGTTTATAAAGGGTGATTCACCTGTCATGTCCCATATGACAAAGGCAGTTGTAGGGAAGCAGCCTACTCACGATGCAGCAAATTCACATCAGTGTCCATTGTGTGTTAGTCAGTCTGCTAGCTCTGACGTCATAGATGTTGCGCAATACCTTAAAAATCAAGCAAATGACATAAAACTTTCCTAGTATGTCTGGAATAATGATAAACTAATGTGTGTTAAATATCAGCTTGATAACTTCAGCCGTTTCCTTTATTTGGACGTTTTTCTATAAAAATAATTGGCGGCACAGAAAAGAGCTAGAGACTGCAAAATTTGTATTTAGATTCAGCTTTCATAATGATTTAATAAAAATAGTACTTTGGATTTCACAAATTAAGATGTTAGTGTAAATTCATGATTTTGTGGTTTTCATCTCAAAACTAGAGGAAGCAAGATAGATTAAGTGAGCTTATAAATCATACTAGGATGTTTAGATTTTAATAGGTTGGAGGTCCGCTATGATGATGAAGCTGTAAAAAGTTTCTTTCAAATATCTATTAAATTATAGCAATAGCGGATCTCAGAAGGGACAGTTCAGAGCCCATCTGCTGCGTGCAGTGCAATTAAATTAATTCTCTCGCCTAAGTTATTAAAGTTAGCCACGTCAAAAATTTATTATCAATACTTCCCTGCGTGCTGAATGCACAGTTAAATTAGGAGCTTCATCGGCCTTCAGCAAGAGAAGCTAAAATTTATTATGCAACTTGAAGTGGTGCGTTACTAGCACAGCGGCTAGTCGAGACAGCCGATTTGATCGAGCGTTTTCTCAGCGGTCCGCACCCCGGCTTTATATATAAGAGCACTGTGCGAGGAAGCCAAGGCCCCAGTTCTCTCCAGACGCTGAATGACACGCCATCTGTGTCGGGAATCGCGCCGCGCCAGTATCAGTGCTACTAACAGTCTCGGGTGCCGTTTTCTGTTACTCGAGATGCGCGTAACCAGTAAAGCGTTTCAAGTAAAGTGTTAATTCCGGAATGATTTTCATTATCTAGCCTCAGTGTGCGTATTGTCGTATTTTCACGTGCCGTCGCGGGACAGACATTCTACTACTAATATAGCGTGGCGTTTGATGAGATATTTCATCAAATTATGGCGAGCATTCATTTCAACAATTATTTCGGACATTTATAGTTGCATTGGCGCAATAGACTCTGAACTGTTCTGTTAGTTAGGTTGGAGGGATATTTGTGTGTATATTTGTGATTTTGAGAATATACTCAACTATTTTGGAAAGTCGTCTTTGATTAGAAATCCCGAACAACTTCCTGACTCTACAGAGCTACAAGCTGCAGCTATAATTGTAATCTCAAGGAAGTGGGCACTAGGAACTCTATTTACAGGCTTCAGGTTTTGTCAAATCGCTTTCTGGGGGTCTACAAAGTAAATAGAGAGCCAGTGTTGAGAACGGCGAAAGACAGCATAACAACATTCTAAAGCTAGAAACTGACAGCAAGCAAACATTAATGCAGCAGTAATATATTTAACAACCAACATCAAAAAATATTTCTACTCCTCCGCCGCCCCACACAGTGAACGAGAACTCCACCGACAAACTTTCAGAGGTGGTAGTATGGGGCAAAACAGGAAAAAAGTGTCCGTTAAACATGGAGGAGAAGGGAGAAAAATGGTTCAAATGGCTCTGAGCACTATGGGACTTAACTTCTGAGGTAATCAGTCCCCCAGAACTTAGACCTACTTAAACCTAACTAACCTAAGGACATCACACACATCCATGCCCGAGGCAGGCTTCGAACCTGCGACCGTAGCGGTCACGCGGTTGCAGACTGTAGTGCCTAGAACCGCTTCAGCCACTCCGGCCGGCGGAGGAGGGAGAGATTAGTGTTTAACGTTCCGTTGACAACGAGGTCATTAGAGACGAGCACAAGCTCGGATTAAGGAAGGATGGGGAAGGAAATCGGCTGTGCCCTTTCAAAGGAACCGTCCCGTCATTTGCCTGAAGCGACTAAGGGAAATCACGGAAAACCTAAATCAGGATGGCCGGTCGCTGGTTTGAACCGTCGTCCTCCCGAGCGTGAGTCAAGTGAACTGACCACTCGCTCCGTGTACCCTTAAGTGATGCGTTACGAGCTGTGAGCATTCGTTCATCTTTGCTACAGTGAAACACATCTTGTCTACTGAACAAGTGCTCATAGCTGAAGAGTGACACCACTCTGTAGCGTGCTAGGCACGCTGTGGGATTAGTAGTGGTGGTGACAGACTCAGGACATCGCTGTTAACAATTACAAAGAGCTTTATTGAGTTTGGTACATCGCGTAGTGAGGCACGCACACCTGTCCTCGTTGAACCCGGATGGGGCCCATGAACGGGAGGCAGCTTCCGCCTGGTGCTGCTGGGCTGCCACCTCACGCTGCTGAAACCTGCGATCTCTATAGCTCACGGGCGTTGACGTCAGTGGCGCGTGCTATGGTGCCTCGCCTGGGAGACAGCCCCGCAGTGGCGGCGTGTGGAGCATGCTGTGTTCTGCTTGCCTCATTGCCGTGTAGGCCTGGCACTTCGACGAAAACGCAAAGATGGCTATGTGTGGGGTACGGCTCGCCGCCCTCGCACAGTAGTCGGCAGGCAGCTGGCGATGTGGTTCCGAGTCCCGGTAGGAACTCAGTGTCGGAGTCGGAAGGTGCTGACGGTAGACCGGCGGGTCTGAGACACCAAGTCCCATGAAGGACTTAGTACAGACAGCAAGTGCAGCTCTGTTTAGAACCCAAGGCTGCAGCTGTCGCAGATCAGTCGACTTACTGTCTGGCGTTCTGGTGGTATTGCTGGCTTAAGGTGATGACAAGTGATCCCTGCCTAAAAATCCAGACTTATTTATATGCTTCCAGAACCCACCAGGGTAGCAGAGAGCGCTAACGCGCTGCTTCCTGGACTCGGGTAGGCGCGCCAACCCCGGATCGAATCCGCCTGGCAGATTAACGACGAGAGTGGGTGTGCTGGCCAGCCTGGATATGGTTTTTAGGCGGATTTCCACATCCCACTAGGTGAATGCCGGGCTGGTCCCCACGTTCCGCCTTAGTTCCACAGCTCACAGACATCTGAACACATTCGCACTACTCCACGGATTACACTGGACGCAGGTAGTTGGGGTACACTAATTCCTTCCCCAGGGGGTACGGTTTGGCAACAGGAAGGGCATCCAGCCACCCCTGAAAATTAACATGCTGCATCCGATTAACCAGCAGACCCCGCAAGTCGGGATAAATGCTTGGAAAGAGAGAGAGATTTATATGCTTCCAGAGCCCATTTGTTTCACTAAAACCCAGCGCCTAGTCACATTGCCAAAACAAGAGACCGCCCCACTTGCTAGAGGTTACAGTTGTGCAGCTTCGTTTACGATTCAATTCATCTTTCCTCGCTGCGCCATCAAAAATGTTCAAATGTGTGTGAAATCTTATGGGACTTAACTGCTACGGTCATCAGTCCCTAAGCTTACACACTACTTAACCTAAATTATCCTAAGGACAAACACATACACCCATGACCGAGGGATGACTCGAACCTCCGCCGGGACCAGCCGAACAGTCCACGACTGCAGCGGCACCATCCACTGGTGTATCTGTTATTGTAACCGACATGTCACCACGCTTGTTGCTACCAAACCGGGGCTGTTGACACAACACTCTGCGGTGCTTCCATGGAAATTTTCATTACTTTCGTTACAGTCTTATCATTTACTGACCAAATACTGGGTCGTGGACCGAGCGAGGTGGCGTAGCGGTTAGCACACTGGACTCGCTTTCGAGAGGACGACGGGTCAAACGCGCGTCCGGCCATCCTGATTTTCCGTGATTTCGCTAAATCGCTTCAGGCAAATGCCGGGATGGTTCCTTTGAAAGGGCACGGCCTACTTCCTTCCCCATCTTCCCTAATCCGATGGGACCAGTGACTCGCTGTATGGTCCCCTCCCCCAAATCAACAAACCAACTGGGTCGCAGCAGTAGACAGTTCTTAAGGTATTGCATTTTATAGCCCATGTTTACTGGACATTTTTTGCTTGTTTTGGTCCACACTACCACCTCAGAAAGTACGTCGGTGGAATTCTGATTACCCCATATTTCCTATGACCAAGAATTTTGAATTATACTGTAGAGTCCACGCAACGGTCAAGGCGTGACGTAATCAGGCTGCTGTGTAAATTTCGGTGTCGCATCGACGCATGCTGGAGCTTCTTTCGGGTAAGAGTTGGCTCTGTTTGTTTTATTCAGTACTAAGGCCGACAAGTTGTCTAATTTCAATCCTTCTTCTTCCTCACCGGAATTGTTTTTGTGATTTTGTATTTATATGGTCTTTCTGCACACCATACCATATTAATTATTATAACTGGCAGTAGTAGATACTAGTACTGGGGAACCACCGCATTAGTTTTTCTGGCTCTATAGTTTTAGCAAGACTGTTTCAACAGAAAAGAACAAGCATTGAAATTAGACAGGTTGTGGGCATTTGTGCTAAGTAAAAAGACAGTGACAACTCTTCCCCGCAACACGGTCCATAACATATGTCGGTGCGGCTCCGCGATTTACGCATCAATCTGACAGCACGATCCGACCGATACACGGATACATATAAACAGTTGGGCTTGTTGAGCTTCTCTGAGTCTGTTACTGCTTTCTGTGTCGTTAAAGCCTCTGATGATGTCTCCACCACTGGAAGACGAATCGTTAGAGGATTATCCCTTACACCTCGGTCTGCTGCCCATAATACAAATATCAGCCACATGCACAACTGGCCATTAAAATTGCTACACCACGAAGATGACGTGCTACAGACGCGAAATTTAACCGACAGGAAGAAGATGCTGTGATATGCAAATGATTAGCTTTTCAGAGCACTCACACAAGGTTGGCGCCGGTGGCGACACCTACAACGTGCTGACCTGAGCAAAGTTTCCAACCGATTTCTCATACACAAACAGCAGTTGACCCGCGTTGCCTGGTCAAACGTTGCTGTGATGCCTCGTGTGACGAGGAGAAATGTGTAATATCACGTTTCCGACTTTGATAAAGGGACGTTTGCAAGACGACAACCATCTGCACGAACAGTTCGACGACGTTTGCAGCAGCATGGACTATCAGCTCGGAGACCGTGGCTGCGGTTCCCCTTGACGCTGCATCAAAGACAGGAGCGCCTGCGATGGTGTACTCAACGACGAGGCTGGGTGCACGAATGGCAAAACGTCATTTTTTCGGATGAATCCAAGTTCTGTTTACAGCATCATGATGGTCGCATCCGTGTTTGGCGACATCGCGGTGAACGCACATTGGAAGCGTGTATTCGTCATCGCCATACTGGCGTATCACCCGGCGTGATGGTATGGGGTATCATTGGTTACACGTCTCGGTCACCTCTTGTTAGCACTGACGGCACTTTGAACAGTGGACGTTACATTTCAGATGTGTTACGACCCGTGGCTCTTCCCTTCATTCGATCCCTGCGAAACCCTACATTTCAGCAGGATAATGCACAACCGTATGTTGCAGGTCCCGTACGGGCGTTTCTGGATATAAAAAATGTTCGACTGCTGCCCTGGCCAGCACATTCTCCAGATCTCTCACCAACTGAAGACGTCTGGTCAATTGTGGCCGAGCAACTGGCCCGTCACAATACGCCAGTCACTACTCTTGATGAACTGTGGTATCGTGTCTGCATGAGCAGCTGTACCTGTACACGCCATCCAAGCTCTGTTTGCCTCATTGCCCAGGCGTATCAAGGCCGTTACTACGGCCAGAAGTGGTTGTCCTGGGTACTGATGTCTCAGGATCTATGAACGCAAATTGCGTGAAAATGTAATCACATGTCAGTTCTAGTATAATATATTTGTCCAATGAATATCCATTTATCATCTGCATTTCTTCTTGGTGAAGCAATTTTAATGGCCAGTATTGTAGATTTATCGTCACGGTTGCAAAATACTGACATAAATTATTTTCAAAAAGAGTGGAACAACTGGTAGAACCCCATCAAGCGGAAGATCTGTGGTGTCTACAAATCCTCCGTATTCGGTTCGCTAGACAAACGTTCAAACAAATCGTATTAATGAGTTTTATCACAAAAAGAAAATTACGATACTCAACTTTTGCAAGTACACGGATGTGTTGCATGCAAAGGGCGACATATAAAGCAATGAATCTTCTTCAGTATAGACAATCCCAAGTCTGTGCTACATGGAGAGTACAAGCGAAGCTATCTAGCGTTGATGCTGTTATACAAGACACTAGTCTTGAAGCTGCTATTGAACTGGTCTGTAACCAGCCGGTCGCAGCGTTTATCCTCTCCACATAGGGGCCGCTGCTGTCGCATTGTCCTCCTGGAAGTAGGTCCGGTCAGCATGCAGTTGGCTGACGTCTTCTCACAGCCTCCCCTTCCCTGTCGTTCCCGATTGGCGTACTGGCACTTGACTTTACACCGTAACAACATCAGTTTTGGTTCAGGAGAAATCCAGGAATACGAGAGGCAATACTGACCCTACAACTGAAGAAAGTGAAACTTACGTTCATGGCACTGTACGTTTGAGGAAAACTTCGGCTGTGTAGACTGGAATATTGCTTGAAGTATTGCTTGTGACAAGGACAAAACACCGAGAACTAAAGATTAACAGCACTTGTACGTACGCCATATTGCAGTTACAAGAGTCTAATGGCATGAACAGGAAGCTGTATTTGGGACGGGAATGAGACAGGGGAATAGCCTATGCCTGATCTTATTCGATCTGTGAAGAAGTTTAGGAAGGAGAATAAACCAAGACTCAGGGTTCCTGATTGACTTTGTAATTCTATCAGGGACAGCAAAGACCTTGGAAGATCAGTTAAATGGAACAGATATTACGTTAACAAAAATAATACAGGGTTAATGGAATGCAGTCGAAAGACATCAAGCTATTCTGGAGGAGATAGGTAGGAAATGAGGCACTGAAAGTATGAGGGGCACTCAAATGAAAGCCGAACACCTACCACATTGGGACCATGGAATGGTTCCTTTTAAAAGTGACCACCACAAGCGTGAAGACATTTATCCCACTGGGAGACGACATGATGGTTCAAATGGCTCTGAGCACTATGGGACTTAACAGCTATGGTCATCAGTCCCCTAGAACTTAGAACTACTTAAACCTAACTAACCTAAGGACATCACACAATACCCAGCCATCACGAGGCAGAGAAAATCCCTGACGCCGCCGGGAATCGAACCCGGGAACCCGCGCGTGGGAAGCGAGAACGCTACCGCACGACCACGAGATGCGGGCACGACATGATGAATTCCTACTTCGTAGAATGCGGTCAGCCGCCGACGGATCCACAACCGCACCAGTTCTTGTACTTCCTCATCCAACTGAAGCTAATGTCCATGCATGTGTTTCTCCACGTAACCAAAGATATGAAAATCACCCGGTGTGCAGAGGACGTTGCAGTGATTCTCAACCATTTTGCTGAAGTGTACCCTCCCTCCTTGGCGGTGTGGGGGGCAAGACGAAGGCAAGGGTTCTCATTCGACGGTTCCCAAAAATGGCTTTGTTTTGCGAAAGTACCATGCCAGCCAGTACCCTGGGAAGACGGTCGAAACCCTTGAGATTTGCCTACATTCGTGGTTAATTTAAAATACTGAGCTAATTCTATTTTAATAACTATAGGTTGCTGTACTAATAACCAGAATTTATTTTTCTTGAAGAGTTCAATGTTTGTTCAAAAATTTAATTTCATGCTGTCGTTCATAGAACTAAGCAGAGTTCTTTGTTATTCAAGTACTATTTTTTAACGACGTAATAATTTTTCGAGGAATTTATTCTTTGAAGAAGGGGTTACCCCAAGTTTTGATAAATTAAATGTGTTTCATAGTCTTCTTAAGTATCCCCTGTCCCTTTGAAGTTATGCCAACCGCAGGGTTATGCCAACTAGCCACATATCTGGGACTAATTAAACAGTTGCAAGCTTTTATGGCGAGTAGTATCGGAGTTACATAAACATGTATTTAATTAAGGAGTCGTACGTGATTTTCTAGTCAAAAAGTTAAGCTATCCGCTACATTCATTAGAATCTCTCCAAGTATTGCACAAAAAAGCAGAAAAAAAACCGACAATCTATGCCAAATAGCCCTGGTCTCCCCTACCGCGCGGTAAATCCTTTGTTTTGGAAGTTTTATGATCGATGGAAAGTCATCGAAACTTGGTGAAAATTAGCACCGAGTATCCTCCATTTTTACAAAGTAAGAAATTGAGCGGGTAAATTGAAGCGAGGTCACTTTTGCATGTAGACGACTGATGCTAGGCAAGATGACGCGATGTCTTAAAAGACACATGCAGTAATATGCTGACACAGATTGCGCCGTGGCACCTATTGGGCTCCTGCCGGTACATGCCGGGCTAGTTACCGATATCAGAGACACTTCAACCAGGAGAATACGTGACACTTGCGGCAGCAACAGACCAACAACCAATTCTCTTTGGCGCGCATAAAAACTGACCGTCCCGCCAGGCAGGACATCGAATCGATGAGTCATCGAGTGAGCTTCTGGCTACCCGAGGTCACACCACGTCTTGGACGCAATGAGTGCGACAACTGCCGTTGACCTGCTACGACACTTCGCAGCCGGTCCTTGGACTGGGGCCCAGCTTCCAGCTCCGCCAGATGTGAGCTTGAACTTGTGGTACGAGGTACTGGAGTAATGGAGTAATGGAGGCATTGTACTGCCTTCGAATGACTTCTGACTCAACTTATGAATTCATCCTCTACACACACACACGCACACACACACACACACACACACTCCAACGCGAAGGACGCCCGAAAATTGCAACCAGCACTGGAAACGTCCGTCATGTGCACAATATAATAGTGGATGATTGGCAGTTAAAGGTGTTGAAAACAGCTAACGCCAAAGGCCTATGCAAAAAAAGAAAAACGTTTCGTGTGTTTTACCTAAAGAATTAACTGTGAGAAGATATTTGTGCAAAAGTGGATACCGCACATATCGATTGCCTACCAAAAGCAAATAAGAAGACGAAATGCAGAAGAATTTTTGGACTGTTTTAACAACCATCCAATTCGTCGAAGGCGCATCCATCGAGGAATATCGATGAGCACGTCTCTGCCACTTACGAGGAAAAAGTTATGACTATCTACAGACAGAACTAGTGTCTCACCACAGCGCACAGAGAGACATATCATTTCAGTGTAAGTTTGCAGAAAGGCGGAACATGCAATGGATACTGCGTAGTTTAAAAGTGTATCTAGAGTCATCTGTCGTGAAATCTCAAAATGATTTCGCGCCATTCGCTGCTCTTCTGTAAACAGATAATGCCTGGTTCTCAATGCTCCCTGTACTTTCATTCCGTCATGGTTTTCTTTCTTTCCACGTTACTAGCTAACATTTAAAAGCTATTAATAATACAAATACAGAACGAATCTGCGTGTATCTGAACACTGTAACATACCAGCCTAAATATATTGCAGCAGTTACCACCGTACGTGGTGTTATTCAATACTTAAAATTCTTATTGATATTTAATTTCGTTTATTCGTATTTGCATACATCGGTTTGTTGTAAAATATTACGGAAACCTGATACTCTGAGCAGGAATTAATTAGTCTACGGTTTTATTTGACATTCTCTGGATTTCGATCTTTGAAATTAATTCATGGCCAAAAATTGTACATTATACGTGCTGTTCGCAACATTATATTACTCCTAATGCTCAAAAGGTCAGAGTATTGGTTCACATAACAAAAAGTCTACAGCTGAACACGAATTTTACTGACGCTTGCAGCCAGCCTATTGTACGTATAATCAGACAAAATCGCTTGTGTGGCATGAGTAATACGACATCTTGCTTCGCTACAAGCCTGACACAGAATAACATGTTAAAATCTTGTACTAACCATACTCTCTTGGTTAAGTGTACTGCGTGTAGCATGTACCTATTATAAAATAGTAAGTTTGGTGATTAATAACCACAGTTTTTCAGTATATTTTAGTCGTATTTTGTAAGAAATTATGCACTGTGTCCTCACTTTTCACCCTTTCGCGAAACTAAAATACGTTTCTTACTGCCATACATTCTTACATGTAACTTCATTTGTAGGTTGAATAGTTTTGATATCAGTAAGGAGTTTATTGTGGCAGCATGTCGACATATCGCTGACCTTGAAGAGTCGCAACTGAAGGATGGAATCTATTCATCGGAAAAACATTGTCCAAATTTTCGATTACTCATGGAAAACGTGCCTTTTGATCTCCATAAACGTTCAATCACAGCCAGGTGAAGAACTTTTTTCCGTTTCTTCATGATCATATAGCTCAAATAATTCGAAATACAAACTGGAAACAGGCTACATCTCTGCGAAGAGGAAGCTGAAGAACTCGCCACCGGTGATGCTTTCACAATAAAATCATAACGCGTTTGGCGAAACAGAAGGTGTTTATTCGCCACACAAAATAAAAAAAAAAAAACATAGCTGCTGGGAAGGTATCATTATCAGTCGTGAAAAAATCGATAAGTCTGACAGCAGAAAGTATTCTCCGCTTATAAAATATGATTTAGGTTATGCTACATAACTTTCATGAAGCTCATTTTTATGGATACCACCAGAAAGCTACTAAATTTGTTACTGTGCTGCAACTAATTTCGACAATATATCATTATATGTCAGAATTTGGAATTTTATAGTTGTGTATCCCACATGATCATAATTTGAAAAAATTATATATGTCTGTTAACTGACGTGGAACTTATTGGTATTGGCGTTCACCACGACGTCAGCTAGCGCAGAACACAGTTCCAGTTCCCCGTCTTGTTCGAGTCCAAGACAGCGGTTCTTAGAAACGTAGCTCAGAGCGGAGGTGAAACATTAATGGCTTCGGCGTAAATCTCAGCGGAATATTAACTGCTTCGTCGGAAGTCTCAGATCTCAAAGGGAGAATGATGAAAAAGGGAGAGAGTAATGAAGACCTTCTCCGCTATTTCTCGGTATTTTGCCCGCTGCTGTTAACAGCATAAAGTTTGTTACTGAAGTGGCGCCGGAGAGGAAGCAGAATTCAGTACTGTGACAATCTAACGAGAAGCGTTATTGCGCCTCGGAGAACTTGTAAGCTTGCCGTGCGTTTGAAAAGCGTGTACTACTGTCACAGGTAGTGAAATAAGTACTGATATCTTAATGATATGCAGAACAGAAATATACAATCCCCAAGAGAACAAAGTCGTCGATATCTGATTCTTGATATACATAAAAGATAGTCATCCACAACATACTTACATAAATTTGATAAAACTTAAATTCTATCCACCTACCTTTCTGAAATTAGAAAAATAGTAAACTCACTCAAAAGTAAAAGATAGCAAGGAACTGATGGTGTCTCCAACAGAATACTAAAAGCTTATTCCCAACAGTGGGTTTCTCAGCCGCACACACTGATCAGCCAGATCATTATGAACACCGATATAGTATCGATATAAAGTCGTCTGGGCAATAGCAGCGTCACCTGGCGAGGAATGACTGCTAGTCACACACATGCACGGTGCATGTGGTACCAGTGAGCGTGCTGTCCGTGTGTACAACGGGAAAGGCACGCAATCTGTCTGAGTTTGACCGAGGGCAGATTGTTGATAGCCCGGAGGCTCAGCACGAACATTTCAAAAACTGCACGTCTTATCGAGTGTTCGAGGAGTACCGTGGTGAGTGCCATAAACATGTGGAGAAACCAGGGTGAAAGCACGTCCAGAGTTTGCTGGGTTGGACGGCCACCCCTCATTACAGATGTTGGACGTCGTAGGCTGAGCAGACTGGTAAAACAGGACCGGCAGCGAACTTCGGTGGAACTAACATCAGTCTTCAATACTGGTCAGAGTGTGAGTCCGCAAACAGAGATCATGTGAAACTCAGCTCGCCCTATTTGCCCAAGAAATTCACAGTGCCGTAGACACTGGCGAGCAGATTGATGCCGTATTCCTGGACTTCAGGAAGGCATTTGATACGGTTCCGCACTTACGTTTAGTGAAAAAAATACGAGCTTACGGAATATCGGACCAGGTTTGTGATTGGATTCAGGATTTCCTAGAAGAAAGAACACAACATGTCATTCTTAACGGTTCAAAATCTGCAGATGTAGAGGTAATTTCGGGAGTACCGCAAGGAAGCGTGATAGGACCTTTATTGTTTACAATATACATAAATGACTTAGTTGACAACATCGGTAGCTCCGTGAGGCTATTTGCAGATGACACGGTTGTCTACAAGAAAGTAGCAACATCAGAAGACTCGTACGTACTCCAGGAAGATCTGCAGAGGATTAATGAATGGTGCGACAGCTGGCAGCTTTCCCTAAACGTAGGTAAATGTAATATAATGCGCATACATAGGGGCAGAAATCCATTCCAGTACGATTATGCCATAGGTGGTAAATCACTGGAAGCGGTAACGACCGTAAAATACTTAGGAGTTACTATCCGGAGCGATCTGAAGTGGAATGATCACATAAAACAAATAGTGGGAAAAGCAGGCGCCAGGTTGAGATTCATAGGAAGAATTCTACGAAAATGTGACTCATCGACGAAAGAAGTAGCTTACAAAACGCTTGTTCGTCCGATTCTTGAGTATTGCTCATCAGTATGGGACCCTTACCAGGTTGGATTAATAGAAGAGATAGACATGATCCAGCGAAAAGCAGCGCGATTCGTCATGGGGACATTTAGTCAGCGCGAGAGCGTTACGGAGATGCTGAACAAGCTCCAGTGGCGGACACTTCAAGAAAGGCGTTACGCAATACGGAGAGGTTTATTATCGAAATTACGGGAGAGCACATTCCGGGAAGAGATGGGCAACATATTACTACCGCCCACATATATCTCGCGTAATGATCACAACGAAAAGATCCGAGAAATTAGAGCAAATACGGAGACTTACAAGCAGTCGTTCTTCCCACGCACAATTCGTGAATGGAACAGGGAAGGGGGGATCAGATAGTGGTACAATAAGTACCCTCCGCCACACACCGTAAGGTGGCTCGCGGAGTATAGATGTAGATGTAGATGTAGATGTGTGTCTAAGCAGACAGAGCACCGAACACTCCTAACGATAAGCATCCGCCGCCATCGACCCATGTGTGTGCCAATGTTAATACCACGACATCGGCAACTACGACTGAAATGAGCAAGTGACCATAGGTAATGGACATTGGCGCAGTGGCAGAGCGTTGTATGGTATGACGAATCCCGATTCCTTCTCCTTCATGCCGACGGGAGGGCGCGAATCTGTCGTCTTCCAGGGGAACGGCTCCTTGATACCTGTACTGCAGAACGGAGACAAGCAGGCGGCGGCTCCAATATGCTCTGGGTAACATTGGAGTGGGATTCCATGGGTCCAGTGTAGCTCGTGGAAGGCACCGTGATGCCCAAGGAGTATCGTACACTAGTTGCATACCACGTACACCTCTTCATGACGATAATGTTTCCCGACGGTAGTGGCATTTTTCAGCAAGATAATGCGCCATGTCACAAGGTCATAAGTGTCATGGGGTCATTCGAGGAACACAGTGGCGAGTTACAATTGATGTGCTGGCACTACCAACTCGCCAGATCTGAACCCTATCGAACACATCTGGGATGTTACTGAACGTGGCGTCAGAGTTCATCACCCCCACTCCCCAGAAGGAATTAGGTGACCTGTGTATACAGATGTGGTGCTAACTCCCTCCAGCTACAGATGTGGTGCTAACTCCCTCCAGCGATCTACCAAGGCCTCATTGCTTCCATGCCACGACACGTCGCCGCTGTTATCCGTGCCAAAGGTGAGCATACTGGCTTATAGGGAGGTAGTCATAATGCTCTAACTGGTCAGTATATATCATACCTCACTGAAACGGGGCATTTTTTCTGGTAGACCGGAATTTGCTATTGTTAAACCATTGTATAAAAAAGGGGAGAGATCTGATGCCAACAACTACTGACCAGTCTCACTTTGACAGCTTTATTCAAAATTCTTCAGTAAGCCAGGTATTTGGGGGAAACTTCACATATTTGTAAAAATAAAGTACTAAAAGAATATCAGTTTTGTTTTTGGACAGGCTTTTCAACAGAAAATGCCACATATACTGTCACTGATCAAATATTAAATGCTCCAAATACCTGAATATAACCAACTGGGATTTTTTGAGATCTCTCAAAGCTTTTGAGTGTATAAATCATGGAACTGAAGTTCTTCAAGATGCTAGTAAGCTGAAGTATTATAGTATCAGTGGGACACTGCACAAGAGGTTTAATTTCTATTTAACTGGAAGAGTACAGAAGATTGTAAAACAGTTCATGTAAAGTACAAAAATCAGCCGATTTCTGAAACTGGAGAAGTATCAAGGATGTGGTCCCACAGGGTTCTGTCTAGGATCCCTTATTGTTCTTAATAAATATTAATGACATGCCACCCTGTACTCACGAAGGTACAAAGCTAGTTCTTTTTGTTGATGATACAAATATAGTAATCACACCCAACAAACAAGAATCAGGTGAGGAAATTGTAAATATGGCGTTTCATACAACAATTAAGTGCTTGTCTGTAAACGGACTTTCATTAAATTTTGGTAAACCACAGTATACACGCTACTGTACAGTATATGACGCAGCACCATTAATACATGTAGATTTTCAATGGAAGCTTATAGCTGAGGCAAAATATTCAAAATTTGTGGTTGTGTGCATTGATGAGAGACTGAATTGGAAAAACACATTAATGATCTGCTGGGACGGTTGGGTTCAGTTACTTATGCCATTAGCGTTATTGCAAATTTTGGCGATAAACATATCAGTAAATTAGCTTACTACGCCAGTTTTCATTCACTGATGTGTTATGGCATCGTATTTGGGAGTAATTCATCATGAAGGTAATTCACAGTAGAGTCACAATATATAGGCTGAATCATCTAAAACTTGTACCTCATATTTACGGAAGTGGAAAGTGCTATTGATGTGCCGTTTTCGTAAAATGATATGGTAGTCAGGAAGAAAGATTGTGTTTAACGTCTGGTCGACATCGGGGTCATCACACACGAAGCACAAGCTCGGATCGGGTCAAGGACAGGGAAGGAAATCGGCTGCGTCCTTTCGAAGGAATCATCCAGCCATTTTCCTGGAGCGAATTAGGGAAATTACGGGAAATCTAAATCTGAATGGCCGTATACGAGTTTGAACTGTCGTCCTCCCGAATCCGAGTCCAGTGTGCTAACTACCGCATCATCTCGCTCGTTTCAGGGGTTCGTATTGTTAGCGGATCATCAGACTGTAATAATACTTAGAGAGTGTATTTTTTGTGCAAGCGCACACTTATTTTAATCAAACATTGCCTATTGACATAAACAAACTAAAATTATAGTACACAGTGTTCTAACAAGTTTGCTGTATAAATTTTATAGTCAATCACATGTACGTTTCTGATAGTTGAAATGAGTGTCAAGAAAGAGAGTTATTAAGAAATACCTTGCTAACTTATCTAGGTGTGAGAACTTTATGAAAAGATGTATTGTTGTCATAGTTTAATGAAGTGTAGTTTAACTTGGAATCTTGTTGTCTTAATTTTTAGGTCTTTAAGATTAGTCCCCCATTTTCATTTACTTTCATGACTATGTTTGCATGTTTACTAAGACGCATTTTTGTGAAACTTGCTAAGATACTGTCTAGCACCGCACATCGCAGTTACGTTAAATGAAATTCGATTGACAGTCTCATCATTACTCTAATAGTGACAGGCTGTAGAGCAGACGAGCATCCCGTGCTGACAGGCATGTCAATAAATGTAATTACCTTCAAAATCCGTGTCCATTGTAAGCCACAGTGATTGTCTGAGCGTTTTTGTGATAATATCAGTATCAGTTCTGAGACTTAATATGAGTAAAAGATTTCAGTGAAGTGATATCTTGTGAATCTTCATGCAGTTTCTACCAGAAAGTCAGACACGTTAATTTTTGTGTTCGTTTGCTGTATAATTACAATATATTCAGGGTCAACATTTCTATCTGAATCGTTTTGTTTTGCTATCAGATAGGAGATGTTAATTTCACTGAAACCAGATTCCTTTCTTGCAGACAAATCGTTTGATGTACTGGCTTGTTTGGGATACACGTAGTGTAGCTGAGCTCCATATATTTCCGTCCAAAAATTAAATTTTACGCAGCTCTGTTGCCCTGTACCGAATTTTACACATTTCGATATCAACATACGCTTTACATTTTTCTCAGATACCAACCACACACAATCTTGCCCGCGAAAGGCAAAGGTCCCGAGTTCGAGTCTCGGTCCGGCACACAGATTTAATCTGCCAGGAAGTTTCAACTACAGCTATGTTAATATGCAAAATTACAATTTATGTGATAAATGTTCATTGGAAGGAGAGAGTATTTAGTGCAAAAATTAATAATTTTATGAAAAATAAAATATAGAAATGAATGTAAGTTATAAAGAGAAGATAAAGAGCAAAAGAATACAATGGGTGGGCCATGTAGCCTGTATACCAGATGGAAAACAGGCGAAGATGGCTCTAAGGGGGAAACCCAAACACCAAACGCCCCACTGGACGGCCAAGACAGCGCTGGATGCTGGATGGACGGCCTGGCGAAGGATCTAGCAGCCCTGGGAATTGAAGACTCCTGGAGGAACCGGGCACAAAACAGGAAGGAATGGAGGCGGTTTGTGGAATCAGCGTGTGGTGTGCAGGGCCTGTAATCTCTAAATATCTATCTATTTATGTAAGTTATAAATGTACTGACTGCAACATTTTAAGGTTATTAGAACATGTAATTCACTTTTAAAAAATGAAATCATTAAGATAGGGAATGCACTATGGGTTTTCCACCACCAGTCTTTTGGATGATCTTGGTGCGAGCACTGCAAGGGAGGAAAAAAACGAAAACCAGAAGCAGCTCCAGTCGAGCCTAGGCAGTGTGTGTATCGTGACATGTCATGTCTGGTGATGAATAGTAGAAAATTCGGTGTGAAAGTGATTAATATTTGGTGTGGCAGTGGCTTATAGTTCCTGAATTCGTCCCCAGTTTATACTGTGTTAGAAAAAAAGGATATGGAGCTGCTGATACAGCAAGTTAACATGGCTATGGTACCACATGTGTGCGCTAATTATAAATTAATGTCATCACTGGAGACGTGAAGAGCCTACCAAGAATGTCATATAGCAGGCGACAACTTCAACACTGATACGTCTGCAAGCAACAAGGCATGACATTTTCGTAGTAACCACATTTAGCAGTGTATCAAGATGATAGAGGCAACTTTACAGTTTGCCGAAGTTCTTATACAGTTTTGTTAAAAGAATTTGTTAGAATCTTTGTCCCTAACTCATATATCGATACAAGGTTCCATGTCCATTATGTTAAATGTATATTTTGTATCATTCTGTATGGTCAAGAGATCGTAAGATCATAATTAATTAATTTTGTTGTTATGACAGTCTTGCAGTGTCAAGAATAATTGTTTACTATCAATCTGAAATACGAAAAGTGTGGTCCCTTTGATATGTCATTCTAAAGTTAAATTTTATGAGATTTCTTATCTTTCAATTAGCTTTCTGGTTTGAGTCCCGTCACAGTCGCCATATGTAACCAAACCCACTGATTCCATAAGTGAACGATTCGTCTTTGTATTTTAAATGTCTGAATCACATGTAATAGAACCATTTTTAACGTCTCATAGCAGAGAAAGAAAAGCTTCTTAACTACCAACTTAACAATATGTAGCCATACTACTCGCTAATATTGCTTACAATGGAGGTAAAAATGTGCAGAATACTCTCCAGAAGTGAAAATAGGGTGTGGTCGCGCTATGGAAAGTGAATCCGGTTGGCGGTCGGGTTTACGATACCCCGCACCCGCACATGTATCGCTACCTGCCGGGAATGCCTCACAAACAAATAAAAAAAACCTTCATCCCTCTTCCTCCACTGACTGTAAGCCGCTTCTCAGAAAAATACAGCTTTTAGTAAGCCTAGTAGAGAATCTTCATTAAAACTGCACAGCATTACTCTGTTTTTACTGATATTGACAATCTCTAAAACAAATTTTAACACATGTTCCTAACAGAATATTATAATTATCATGGCACCTATTTATGATTTAAACTTCTCTCCGAAGCAACGTGTCGATAATTGGGTTCGATTTTCAGGGTTGGTACGTCACACAAGTTATTACACACGCAACACTTTATAGAGCCTACCTGGTACCGATTTTATCTGCACCGCTGTAGAAAAGAGCTACCAGCTGTGCAGGCTTACCTTAACGACATTACTGAAAGAAAACTGTATCTATGAAGATGTTTTGGTCACCAGCTCTGAAGGAGTAATTTCAGTACTTTATTCCAATTTATATTCCTTTAAATGTGCCAGAAATATATTTATGACAGTGATTTTTGTGGCAACAATTTTACTTGTAAACAAGATGGAGGCAGACTGAGATGTTCTTACGTCACCTAATAGCTGTTACTTTGAATAATTATGTGAAATTGAACCTTACAATGACTTATCAAAGCGACCACACTTTTCGTCTCTTCAAATTGATAGTAAACAATTACTCTTGGAATTTACTTTTATATGACACTGCAAGACTGTCCTAACAACAAAATTAATTAACTACGATCTTTTGACCACACACATAACACAAAATTTACATTTAACAAAAAGGACAGGGAGGATCAGTATATGCGTCTGGTACAATATTCTAACAAATACGTTTAACAAAACTATACTGAAACTATGGGGTTGACTGTAACATCCTGATACGCAGGAAAATGTGGTTAATACGAAAATGTCATGCCTTGTTGATTGCAGACGTGTCAGTGTTGAAGTTGTCGCTTGCTATATGACAATCTTAGCAGGCTCTTCGCGTCTCCAGTGATGACATTAATTTATAACTAGCGCACACATGTGGTAGCTGTATCAATGGCTCCATATTCCATCATATAAAACGAGTCGGATCTTCTTGCTTTCCAACACAAAACAAACTGGAGACAAATTGAGGAACTACAATCCACTGCTACACCAAATATTAAGCACTTTCACACAGAATTTTTTACTGTTTAAGCCTCACATCGCCAGATGTGGCACTGTCAGGGCTCGACCGCAACTATCTCTGATTTTCCGTTCTTCTTCTCCCTTGCGGTGCTCGATCCAAGATCATTCAAAATACTGGCGGTCGAAAAAGTATAGTGCATTCCCTACCTTTATGACTTCATACTGTTTAAATTAATTACAAGTTCTAATACCCTTACACCCTTACAATGTTACAATCAGTACATTTATAACTCACATTCAATTCAATATTTTGTTTTTCATAAAATTATTAATGTTTTCACAAAACACTCCCTCCTTCATTCATCACAGAAATTACACTGCTGGATACTGACAGTTATAGAAGTTTCCTTAACCCTAACCTTTAGTACCTCCCCCCATGAACGATGGACCTTGCCGTTGGTGGGGAGGCTTGCGTGCCTCAGCGTTACAGATAGCCGTACCGTAGGTGCAACCTCAGCGGAGGGGTATTTGTTGATAGGCCAGACAAACGTGTGGTTCCTGAAGAGGGGCAGCAGCGGTTTCAGTAGTTGCAGGGGCAACAGTCTGGATGATTGACTGACCTGGCCTTGTAACACTAACCAAAACGGCCTTGCTGTGCTGGTACTGCGAACGGTTGAAAGCAAGGGGAAACTACAGCCGTAATTTTTCCCGAGGGCATGCAGCTTTACTGTATGGTTAATGATGATGGCGTCCTCTTGGGTAAACTATTCCGGAGGTAAAATAGTCCCCCATTCGGATCTCCGGGAGGGGACTACTCAGGAGGACGTCGTTATCAGGAGAAAGAAAACTGACGTCCTACGGATCGGAGCGTGGAATATCAGATCCCTTAATCGGGCAGGTAGGTTAGAAAATTTCAAAAGGGAAATGGATAGGTCAAAGTTAGATATAAAGGGAATTAGCGAAGTTCGGTGGCAGGAGGAACAAGACTTTTGGTCAGGCGAATACAGGGTTATAAATACAAAGTCAAATAGGGGTAATGCAGGAGTAGGTTTAATAATGAATAAAAAAATAGGAATGCGGGTAAGCTACTACAAACAGCATAGTGAACGCATTATTGTGGCCAAGATAGACACGAAGCTTACGCCTACTACAGTAGTACAAGTTGATATACCAACTAGCTCTGCAGATGACGAAGAAATTGAAGAAATGTATGATGAAATAAAAGAAATTATTCAGATAGTGAAGGGAGACGAAAATTTAATAGTCATGGGTGACTGGAATTCAGTAGTAGGAAAAGGGAGAGAAGGAAACGTAGTAGGTGAATATGTATTGGGGTAAGAAATGAAAGAGGAAGCCGCCTGGTAGAATTTTGCACAGAGCACAACTTAATCATAGCTAACACTTGGTTCAAGAATCATAAAAGAAGGTTGTATACATGGAAGAACCCTGGAGATAATAAAAGGTTTCAGATAGATGATATAATGGTAAGATAGAAATTTAGGAGCCAGGTTTTAAATTGTAAAACATTTCCAGGGGCAGATGTTGCTCTGGCCACAATCTATTGGTTATGAACTGTATAGTAAAACTGAAGAAACTGCAAAAAGGTGGGAATTTAAGGAGATTGGATAAACTGACTAAACCAGAAGTTGTACAGAGTTTCAGGGAGAGCATAAGGGAACAATTGACAGGAATGGGGGAAAGAAATACAGTAGAAGAAGAATGGGTAGCTTTGAGTGATGAAATAGTGAAGGCAGCAGAGGATCAAGTAGGTAAAAAGACGAGGGCTAGTAGAAATCCTTGGGTAACAGAAGAAATATTGAATTTAATTGATGAAAGGAGAAAATATAAAAATGCAGTAAATGAAGCAGGTAAAAAGGAATACAAATGTCTCAAAAATGAGATCGTCAGGAAGTGCAAAATGGCTAAGCAGGGATGGCTAGAGGACAAATGTAAGGATGTAGAGGCTTATCTCACTAGAGGTAAGATAGATACTGCCTACAGGAAAATTAAAGAGACCTTTGGAGAAAAGAGAACCACTTGTACGAATATCAAGAGCTCAGATGGAAACTCAGTTCTAAGCAAAGAAGGGAAAGCAGAAAGGTGGAAGGAGTATATAGAGGGTCTATACAAGGGCGAAGTACTTGAGGACAATATTATGGAAATAGAAGAGGATGTAGATGAAGATGAAATGGGAGATATGATACTGCGTGAAGAGTTTGACAGAACACTGAAAGACCTGAGTCGAAACAAGGTCCCGGGAGTAGATAACATTTCATTAGAACTACTGACGGCCTTGGGAGAGCCAGTCCTGACAAAACTCTACCATCTGGTGAGCAAGATGTATGAGACAGGCGAAATTCCCTCAGACTTCAAGAAGAATATAATAATTCCAATCCCAAAGAAAGCAGGTGTTGACAGATGTGAAAATTATCGAACTATCAGTTTAATAAGTCACGGCTGCAAAATATTAACGCGAATTCTTTACAGACGAATGGAAAAAATAGTAGAAGCCGACATCGGGGAAGATCAGTTTGGATTCCGTAGAAATATTGGAACACGTGAGGCAATAATGACCCTACGACTTATCTTAGAAGCTAGATTAAGGAAAGCCAAACCTACGTTTCTAGCGTTTGTAGACTTAGAGAAAGCTTTTGACAATGTTGACTGGAATACTCTCTTTCAAATTCTGAAGGTGGCAGGGGTAAAATACAGGGAGCGAAAGGCTATTTACAATTTGTATAGAAACCAAATAGCAATTATAAGAGTTGAGGGGCATGAAAGGGAAGCAGTGGTTGGGAAGGGAGTGAGACAGGGTTGTAGCCTGTCCCTGATGTCATTCAATCTGTATATTGAGCAAGCAATGAAGGAAACAAAAGAAAAATTCGGAGTAGGTATTAAAATCCATGGAGAAGAAATAAAAACTTTGAGGTTCGCCGATGACATTGTAATTCTGTCAGAGACAGCAAAGGACTTGGAAGAGCAGTTGAACGGAATGGACAGTGTCTTGAAAGGAGGATATAAGATGAACATCAACAAAAGCAAAACGAGGACAATGGAATGTAGTCGAATTAAGTCGGGTGATGCTGAGGGTATTAGATTAGGAAATGAGACACTTAACGTAGTAAAGGAGTTTTGCTATTTGGGGAGCAAAATAACTGATGATGGTCGAAGTAGAGAAGATATAAAATGTGGACTGGCAATGGCAAGGAAAGCGTTTCTGAAGAAGAGAAATGGACGATAAATAATTTGGACAAGAAGAGTATAGAAGCTTTTGAAATGTGGTGCTACAGATGAATGCTGAAGATTAAATGGGTAGATCACATAACTAATGAGGAGGTATTGAATAGGATTGGGGAGAAGAGGAGTTTGTGGCACAACTTGACTAGAAGATGGGATCGGTTGGTAGGACATGTTCTGAGGCATCAAGGGATCACCAATTTAGTATTGGAGGGCAGTGCGGAGGGTAAAAATCGTAGAGGGAGACCAAGAGATGAATGCACCAAGTTGATTCAGAAGGATATAGGTTGCAGTAGGTACTGGGAGATGAAGAAGCTTGCACAGGATAGAGTAGCATGGAGAGCTGCATCAAACCAGTCTCAGGACTGAAGACCACAACAACAACAACAACCCTTAGTATAAGTTCAATTAATTTACACATTCGATTTTCACTCAATACTGTTTAACTGAAAAGAATTTGTAGACACTGCAATTGCAGTTTAACTATATCAAAACATATGCGCCCACATTTCGTTGAATCATCCCAAAAGAATGGGCTTGGAGAAATGTTTCTTTGGGCAAAAAACGTTCCTTATAGACTTATAAGATACCTCCAAAAAATTAAAGGGTTTTCCATCAGGATAACACACACTGAAAAAGCAGCTTTCCCGTGCACAAATATATAATGAAAATTCCTATTTGACAACATCTTTTCAGTTTCAACTTAAACTTCTTTACCTGCATAGTATACATTTATCACAATATAAATTGTTTATCATTTTCTTTCAGAAACCAATGACTCAACACTTATTATAACATTAATCTTTTGTATTTACTACTGAAAACTAAGACTTCTATGAACTACCACAATAAAGTTACCAATGCGCATTGTAGTTTCTCTTGATCACTTCCTTTTCATTTGTTTCCTTATATTTGTGGAGAACTAAGTGATTCAGTCCCATGGTTTCCACTATATGACTCAATTGTGAGTCCTTTCTCGCACCTCATCGCTTACTATTTTACTCATTTCCAAGGTCCCAATATAGCAGTTATGCTCTTTCTACAATATCTTAATATAACGTTTGGTTTCCTTGAAACTTGGAAAATTACTTTACATATTGTACACTATTATTAACATATATAGACCTGTACATAACTTTGCAATACTTTAATTAATTACAGTACTGTTTTTGTACTCCTTCCTCTTTTTTTCCAAACTATATATCATATTTGACCACTGTCATTTTGAACCTGTGGTTCGTACCTTTTCAGATCGAACACATACCGAAACTCTTTCTTTTTACATTTTTTTTATTCTAAGTTACAAGCATTGATGTGTGGTATATTTACTATCCTTATGGACCGTTATGCACAGATTTAAATTTGCTTATCTCATAGTTAATCTGATTCGATTTCTCCTAAGATTTCATGAGAACCGAAACACCGTCCTTTATATTTGCTTTGTCGGAATATTAACTTCACGTTATTATTCAAAGTAGAGATGGCAGCCATTAAGCCACTTAAGAATATCACAGTGTGCCTTCAAATTGTTTCCAAGTAAAACTGTTGCCACAAATGACATTAACGAAAATTTGCTTCTGGCACATTTAAAGAAAAATAACATGAAATATAGTACTGAAATTGCTCTTTTAGAGCTGGCAACCAAAACATCTTCTTAAAGATAGTTTTATTCCAGTACTGTCGTTAAGGTAAGGCTGCATAGGTACAAGCTATTTGCTACAGGGGTGCAGATAAAACCAATCCTGAAAATCGAGCCCCATTGCTTTGCACAGAAATGTAAATCATAAATAGGTGCCATGCTAACTGTAGTATTCTGTTAAGTAACACGTGTCAAAATTTGTGTTAGAGATAGTTGTTAATGTCAGTAAAAACAGTGTAACGTGCAGATTTAATAGAAATTCTCTACTGGTCGTACTAAAAGTTGTATTTTTATCAGAAGCGACGTGTAATCAGTGCAGGAGGAATGAACACGTTCGTAGTTAAAAATCATTCCTTTCCCTGCTACGAAACGTTAAAAAAGGTTCGGTTACACGTGATTCGGACATTTAAAATACAAAGACGAATGGGTCATACGTGGAATCAGCGGGTTTGGTTAAAACGGACTTTAAGGTCCCAAACAAAGACGGATTTTTTATGGATAACAATGCGCCTTGTCACGGGGCCATAATTGTTTGTGACTGGTAGAGGAATATTCTATACAATTCGAGCAGCATTCAACCGACATGAAACATAATTGAGAGGTCAGTTCGTGAAGAAAATCCTGCACCGCCAACACTTCTGCAATTACGGACGGCTACAGAGGCACCAAGGCTCAATATTTCTGGAGGAGACTTCGCCGACTTGTGGAGTCTATTCCACGTCGAGCTCCAGGCAAAAGGAGGCAGACACGATATTAGGAGGTATCCCATGACGTTTGTCACCTCACTGTAGACACATTGTTTCATAGCACTACACGACTATCAACTGACGTCAGGATCATTTTATATGCCACAAATTCTCAGTTGCTAGCCCGAAAAAACACTGAGTCGACATCCCTCTATAACAAGTGGGATGTTAAGCTCAGACAGTGGATAAGGTGTTACTATTATGCATCGCATAGGTTAGGGAGTAAGTTACTCCATAAAAGAAAAAGGAGGAAAAAATGTAGTGTGAAAGAGTTATGTGGAAAGACAGATACTTTTATCGTTATTATTATATATTTGTGCTACATTTTTGACCAAACCCCTACTCCGTGTTATCTAAGTAACCCAATCTACGGAATGTATTGCTTAACAGGTGCTTTTTAACCGTCTTTTTAAATAAATTTGTTTTATTATTTCCTTTTACCTCCTCCAGCAGTATATTTTACGGTTTTATTCCTCGATAGAAAATGCTGTTTTGAATTTTTTCTTTATTCTTTCTTGGTAAATGTAAGTTCGGTAGAAAATTGCAAACTGCTAAGGTTACGTTACTTACTATTTACATTGAAAGAGAACTGATTAAAATTAAAATAAACAAATGAAGCAGTTAGTTATAAAGTGCTACTGCAGTGATATTTCGTAAATATTATGGTATACATTGGAACAAAAGAAAATCATAAGGGTCAGACATACATAAATGAATGTTACAACTATGGACATATTATGGTATATGTTGAAAGCACAGTAAATGGGTTGGGATGGATGTGCGTACATAAATATTACAAATATTATAAAAGTGAACTTTTTCATTTTTACTTTAAATTCGGAAGCAGGTGAATGAAATTTTTTTAGAATTTGGCATTGGCTAACTTGGTTTGTTCATTGAGGAGATTCTGTGGTGATCTGCTTTTACATATATATATATTTCAATATCCTCAAGCACATCATAAGGCTACCTCTCTCAGTATGATGCAATACTTGTACGTGGTCTTCTATGCTCTTTATTCCATGACTGTTGGTTGTTGCGTGCATAGCAAATGTGGATTTTGAAATGTTGTCCAAACGTGTGGCATCTATATGCTCTCTGAACTGCGTCTCAATACTTCTTCCAGTTTGTCCTATATAGGACAAACTGGAAGAAGCATTGAGACACGACTGTTCAGCAATATGGCTTCTCTGTCGACTTCATCAAAACAACATACGATTTCGAAAGTATTTTTCCAATTTACGACACGAACCAGACTAGATGTAGCACTCTAAAGTACCGTAATGTAACAGCAAATTTTCTTCACACTATGAAGCCATATGGCTTGCAAATAGCCAATGAACGATTTTGGCTGAAAGCCAACCTATTCTCCAATACTGATGCAGCAGCTCAGCAAAGACTTTGCAAACGAAAGTGTCTTTATCGATATATATTGGAACTGGTTAGTGCAAGATCTAAAAAATTGTAATAACATGAATATTACACTTCACAAAAGATACAACATACTGTGACTAACGGCCACCTTTGAAACTGATCGCTTTAAATGTCTTTTTTCTACGGATGTAGCGCAATTATCATCGTTATTTGATTTTCAAACAGCTGAGCAAAACTGAACGTACTCAGACATTTCTCTCTTTACTTATTGTGATCATCACTGAACTGACACACAATATTTTTAGCGCAACGAAATCTGACTTTAAATAATCCCTACAAAAAGAATGGCCCTGACTAACAATAAACTATACCTTTCATGAATCACTTACCTCACAACAATCTTCGTTACTCGAACTACTGCAATGCAGAGAGCGCCAATACTGCCAGCTAAATGAAAGATTCTAACTATTGAAGTCACTAACTACTGATAGGCATATAGTCATCAAATGAAAGATTTTTATAGAGAACACACAATGTATTTATCTTAATAGTGTTCAAAAGTCATAATATATATTTATAATTTGTGACATCCAGTTTGGCAATGTTCCTTTTTATGACGGACCCACATCCAGATCGTCTGCTCATATTAACATCTCAAAACTCTGGCTTCTCTCTCTCCACACCCACCACTGTTGGCGGCTCACTTCCAACTGCACAACGCTACGCGCTGTTCACATCCAACTGCCCGACACTACAATAGCGAATATTCCCACAATCCCAACCAGCCACAGACTGCACACAGCACAGTCAGTGATTTTTATACAGAGCGCAACGTGGCGTTACCAACATAAAAACCTAAACAACATACTTACAAATTAGAACATTTACATAAAATTAATGAAACACTGCAACATAGGTCCTCCCGCTGCTAAAGCTGAATTACAACTTCTCCAGATTAGCGCACACAAATCTATCACGCTTACAGAATGCGCGATCGTCCTCTTTTCTGATTAGCTGGAGCATACAGGATCGTAATTTCCCTTCTGGACCAATTTCCATCTCCGAATTTACTTTTATCATTTTCCTAAGTTGTGTTTTCCGGAAATCACATAAACTCAAAGTACCACTACCGTTAAAAAATTTGAATCCGATCTTTACTTATTTTAAGGACAGAAGTAAAGAATTCGTTTCCAGAAACCTTAAACTGGCTATTTTACATCAAGTATATCGAATAATGTACGTGAGAAACTGTAAGAGTACACAATATCATTCAAATACTCATTCATCACTAACTATTAACAAAATCCATGCTGCATACACACACTCACGTACTCTGGTAGCATAATAAATGAAAATAATAATGTCCAACAAATGAAGTGTTAGGTTTAAAATGAAACTATTGTTTTTTTCCGCTGTGCTAATATTGGGTTATAGTACTGCCATTATCTTGCATTACGTGGTCAACACCGATTTGTTATCTATTCTTTAACTATTGTTTGTTTTCAAAACGTGAGGATTTATTATTTATGATGAGCTTTATAAATTGCTAGTGAGGGAGACATTTTGTTACTTCCCCTTCTTTATGTCTTTACGTAAACTGTACTTTCTAACGCGCACTGTGACAGTGTTCATTCGGTATTTCACCTGTTCTGTAAGCAAATACAAGTTCTTCTTCTGTAACATCCAAACATGTTTCGATGGGGATCATCATCCTCATTGGGTTTTCTTGTGAATATCTACTAAACAGTGACGAGAAACTTGTCCTGACTCGGGATGGAAACATATTTACATAACTATGTATGAGGCTGTTGGACCGTAAGCATAAGCTAGCGTAAGAAAAGTGCCCCAGACTGTGACTAAGGACTTACACATGTTTTTCAAATTCTTTTGCTTCATTTCATTTATTTTGACTGAAAACTCAGTCTCTGTGTTATATTAAAGCAAGTATGTTTCATTAATCCACTAATATTGGTTTGATACACATTAATTAAAATTAAGAATTATATTATTGATATAATAGTATAATTATAATAACATTCATGGTATCTTGCTGGAGTTGTAGCGGAAATAACTATTCCCTTTAGGATTAGGTTTTTTGGAGACCGTACCAATCATAATGCTTTTTTTATTTGCTTAAATTATTTAATGTTGTGACATGTATCGCCATATATAGGAAAATACGAAGATAGGAAAACACTTAGAGTAAAAAGACATGGATTTTAATGTACTTGTATTCTGTCTTGAGTTGCGCTATGGCTTGCCTACGGAGAAAAGGAACTGACTCATGTATGAGCACGATTACGTCGTTCGGTGGTCCGCTGCTAACACAAAACGTAATTAGTTCCTCACTCTGTTCATAACAAATGACCATATTCTTGCGACACATTCACTTTCACTGAAGAAGCTATTGGGAGAGAATGAATATTATTTATTCAAAACAATTTTAAATTTTAGAGTAATATAGCTACATAACTGCGACGAAGGCAGTATGAATTGCAATGGGAGTTTCTCCAAGTCACTTTATACAATAAAAGGTGTTTTGACGCACAACGATCAGCGCACTTTCACTGAAGAAGCTATTGGGAGAGAATGAATATTATTTATTCAAAACAATTTTAAATTTTAGAGTAATATAGCTACATAACTGCCACGAAGGCAGTATGAATTGCAATGTGAGTTTCTCCAAGTTACTTTATACAATAAAAGGTGTTTTGACGCACAACGATCAGCGCATCAAACTACAGTGGTCCACAATTACTGTCAGTCGTGTACAGATGACAAGCAAGCCGAAGTAACCAATGAGTTCCACTTAGTTTTCTTTCAGCGATAAACGCATGAGCATTTATTGATTGATTTCTGCACACTTGCTCGTTATTCGTTCTGGAGAAATTGACCCAGTGGGATGGCACAGTGGTAGCCTAAGACACTGAACGCATATTCGGAAGGACGCCGGTTGAAATCCCTGCCGGGCCCATCGCTGACGGGACAATAACCTCTATTCTACCTTCCATCCTTTTCAACGATATATCATATGCCATTACACCACCAGAGTCGAATCTATTGCGGGTTATACCCTGCAGCGCCAAAGAAATTGGTACAGGCATGCGTGTTCAAACACAGAGATATGTAAGCAGGTAGAATAGGGCGTTGCGGTCGGCAACGCCTGTATAAGACAACAAGTATCTGAAGCAGTCGTTAGATTGGTTACTGATTCCTACAACGGCAGGTTATCAAGATTTAAGTGAGTTTGAACGTGGTGTTGTAGTCGGCATACGAGCGATGGGACACAGCATCTTCGAGGTAGCGATAAAGTGGGGATTTTCTCGTACGACAATTTCACGAATGTGCCGTAAATATCAGGAATTCGCTAAAACACTGAATGATCCATATCGTCTTTTACTACTGCAAGATCAGCTATACAAAATATCTCTTCACTGATTCTGTAATTCCCAAATGGTTCAAATGGCTGTGAGCACTATGGGACTAATATCTGAAGTCATTAGTCCCCTAGAACTTATAACTACTTAAATCTAACTAACCTAAGGACATCACACACATCCATGCCCGAAGCAGGATTCGTACCTGCGACCGTAGTAGTCGCGCGGTTCCGAACTGAAGCGCCTAGAACCGCTCAGCCACCGCGGCCGGCTCTAATTCCCAAGAAAGACTCTGCAAGTAGAGGTTACGTTTGCTTGCCTGCAGCAAGTACTTAACACAAAGTTTCTGATTAGTGGGCCAAATTCATTTAAATATTAATTAATGAAACTGATGAAAAGGCGCTACCTCACAGATCTTTTTGATGATTTAATAAAATACCAATCCAATAATCACGATACATTTTATTGAAATATTGCTAGGATCCTGACTATGGAGCGGAATGGCGCTGTGAGACGTAATACCAAAGAATTTAACAATAATTCACATTTATTTTCTCATTAACAGTAACACACACACACACACAGAGAAATTAAAATACAGTTACTTGGGATGCTAGGGCGTGCACCGACACATGGCACATTATACAGCGCAGCATATGGACCGACATATGTGGGGCAACACGAGAGGTGTTTACGTCGAACTGGAGTCTCATGGTGTACAAAGAAACACACGTGGTGCACCAGAATACAGGCTTTTAAGTCCGTGGGAATGTAATACAAACTGGACGGTAAATTAAATAAAATTTAGCATAATCATTCCACAAAGCACACAATACATTCATACACAATACGCTAAACTAAGTAAAGCTGTACAACATGTGGTGGCACCGTTAGCCCACGCCAAGTTACATTTGCACAAAATATTACATCGAATAAACTGAATATTACCGAAATTAACACCGTTCACTGATTGAATTAGTTGGTGCTGCATGATTATCAATGCCACGCACCAGAGTGACTACCGGGAACTCAAACAAAGCTCTCACACATTTCAACTCAGCAGACAGAGATGCTACTCAGAGCATCCGTACTCACCGGCGTCCTAGGAAAGACTAACCTAATCGTCTCTCCCGTCCAGGATCCACACACGATGGCCGGAAGGGTCCAGAAAGCGTAAGGGGTTTCTACCCGTACCAACCTCACAATGGGTGCTGACCAGTGGCCACTAATGCCTCTCTGATCCAACGTAGCCGTATTCGAAGCTCTACACAATGGTTGGCTACACTGATCTTAACGTTTATAGAAACACGGACACGTTACAACATCAGATCGGAAAGATTCTGCAAGAAAGGGACCAACTACGTCTGAAGAGTATAGTTCATCGAGACAGATGTGCAACCCTTCCGCAAATTGCTGCAGATTTCAATGCTGGGCCATCAACAAGTGTCAGCGGCCGAACCATTCAACTAAACATCATCGATTTGGGCTTTCGGTGCCGAAGGCCCACTCGTGTACCCTTGATGACAGCACGACACAAAGCTTTACGCTTCGTCTGGGCCCGTCAACACCGACATTGGACTTTTGATAAGTGGAAACATGTTGCCTGGTCGGACGAGTCTCGTTTCAAATTATATCTAGCCGATGGACGTTTACGGCTATGGAGACAACCGCATGATTTCATGGACCCTGCTTGTCAGCATGGGTCAAGCTGGTGGAAGTTCTGTAATGGTGTGGGGCGTGTGCAGTTGTAGTGATATGGGACCCCTGATACGTATAGATGCGACTCTGACAGGAGACATGTACGTAAGCATACTGTCCGATCAGTTACATCAATTCATGTGCATTGTGCACTCCGACGGACTTGGGCAATTCCAGCACGACAATGCGACACCCCACACGTCCAGAATTGCTACAGAGTCGCTCCAGGATAACTCTTCTAAGTTTAAACACTTCCGCTGGCCACAAAACTCCCCAGGCATGAACGTTATTGAGGATATCTGGAATTCCTTGCAACGTGCTCTTCACAAGAGATCTCCACCTCCGGATTTATGGACAGTCGTGCAGGATTCAGGATGTCAGTTCCCTCCTGTACTACTTCAGACATTAGTCGAGTCCATGCCACGTCCTGTTACGGCACTTCTGCGGGGGCCCTACACGATATTAGGCATGTGTACCAGTTTCTTTGGCTTTTCAGTGTTGATGAACACAACATTCCTATCTCTGGAATACCTACATTACGAAAACATACATTTCACTTAGTCTGTGATGAACCTACATTTCAGCTTGAGAACTGTTGTTTGTCGCTCGAAATTTGGAAGCCTTTCCACAGTAAAGAAATTAGGATACTTCCCTTTGTTTGCTGTAGACTAATAATTCATCTTCCAGAAACTTATGGGACACCCTCGCAACAGATCTACGAGTGAAATAAGATCGCACAACCAATTATGTGTAAACTGCTAGCAAAAGACAGTTGCACATAGCATCGAAACAAATTTCAGTTTATGCTTTGACGTAAACAGTGACTTGCAAAAGCTCGTGGTAGCGGAATAAAACATCCGTGTCAGCCGTAATGCAGGTGTATTCGAGTGAAATTTGTATCAACATTACGTGTGGAATAAGTCTTATATTTTCCTGCTTATCTGCTTATGTTGCCGAAAGCTTTTGCACACCACTACATTACAGTATCCATACATATTATAAAAATGGACGTATGTATTTGTCTATACATAAGAGGGTTGCCCAGAAAGTAATGCACCGCATTTTTTTCTGAGCCGAAAACAATGCTACGAATACGAAACGTTACTTTTGTTATTTGAAGTCTCCTAAGTGAGAACGTCAAGTTTCCGTCACTTCCGATAGGTAGCGTAGGTGCTGGACAGTTTCATGTTGTCGTCTGTACAAGCAACGTGCCCTCACAGAATTTCTCACTGCAGAGAAAGAAAGAAATTGTGGGGAATATTCACAAATGCTTGTGCAAATGCTATGGAGTATCAGCTGTAGACAGTAGTACAGCGGTCGGGGAGACCATCCATGGCTGTCACACCTGAAAGCCCTAACCTAGTCCCCCTCGGACTTCCACTTGTTTGGGCCATTAAAGGACGCCATTCGTGGAAGACATTTTGAGGACGATGAGGCGGTGACTCACACAGTGAAGCACTGGCTCCGCCTCTAGGACAAGGACTGGTACCAACAGGGCACACAAGCCCTTGTTTCGCGCTTGAGGAAGGCCGTAGAACGGGTTGGAGATTACGTGGAAAAATAGGGTGTGCGGATGAAACACCACTATTTCGTGTGTGTAATTATCATTATGTTCAATAAAGAATTGTTGAAGAAAAAGAATCTGTGCATTACTTTCTGGGTGACGCTCGTATGTTCCCCATCTCCTCCTAAACCACCGGGCCAATTTCAAGAAAACATGGTACACATATCACTTACTGTCAAGCAACAATCACTGCGGAGGTAAGAACCACCTAGCCATTATAGTCGTCATAAAGAATGAAAGGCGTGGAAAACTGCAGCATGATGCATGACGTTTAAATCTATTACTTTTATGCTACTAACTCTATTCGCAATAAATTTCAAAGCTAATATCTGCACATGACGCTGAATGCACCTACAAAATTACATCGTGGTATCACACATAGTTCAAGAGTTATGACGCCATAGGCACTGAAACACGTGAAAAACACTCACAGGGTGAGTGACGTTTTAATTTATTGCTTCTTTTCCACTAGTGCAAGACATTTTGCAGAGTGCATACACATCTGCTGTTGAATGTACTTACAAAATTATTTCATTGTATGACACATAAATCAGGAGATATGACGCCATAAACACTGATATACGTTAAAAACTGCTGCATCATGCGTGACGTTTAAATTTATTACTTCTTCGTTACTAAATTTATTCGCAACATATTTCGCTGACAGTATCCACACATGCCATTGAATCTACCTACACAAATATATCATTCTAAGGAACGTAGTTCGAGAGATATGTCGTCAGAAACACTGAGATACATGAAAAATGCATCAACACACATGACGTTTTAATACATTTACTGTTTACTACTAAGGCACTCCTACAGTCGAGTCAAGAAAATCCCTGACACCAGGCAGTGCTTTTGACAGCTTTCAACTGCAAGCGGCAAAAGGCGAAAACGATAGCCGTCAACAGACTTATGAAGAGGCATTGCCATAGAAACGTTCCCTATATCGCCTTGTAGACAAGCGAAGCATCTGAGCCCGGTGTACAGAAACTGTTTCGTAATTTGTATACTGTTTGCCTACATTTGTACAAATGTAATCTAGGTTGAAAATAATGTTCCCTACCCATATTTCATCTGTCTGCTAGTGGGGGTCAGTCAAATTACAACAAGGCAGGCAATAACTGCTATGCGTGAAATTACAACAATGTAGGCGTCACTTCATGAAAATACTGCATATGATCGTGTTGTTTTGCTGTTGGTTCTGGCAAATGCTACGACATGTGACCGTGTACTGTTTTGCTACCATGGTGATACTGTTGTAAACATCTGTGTTACAAGTCGCATGCAAGCAGATACACTATTGAAGAACGTCCTCTTAGCGTAAGGGTGCATGAAAAGAAACGAACGGGCGAGTATATGCTGAAATTAGGTAGAAATTTTTAAATCGTTTCGGGAAAAGAGCCCCAACGGAGGAAACTGGAAATGAAGTCTTTTGCAACTGGGTGTGGGCCAGAAGCAACAGGCGCTGGAAGACCCAGAAAATACGACAACGATAATGGATTCACTAAGCGCTTAAATGCATTACGGCTTCGCTCACAAGCAAAATCGACAAGGAAGCTGTCGGCAGAGATGAACTTTCTCAGAACCTTCATGCGTCGTTGGATGAAGAAAGAGGGTTACCTTTCATTTCGACCTGGCTGCGTCAATGAATTAACTGATCATGATACGAATACGCGACGTGATTTGTGTGAAAACTTACCTGCAACTATTCCAACATTAGCGGCTCGCCGTAACGTTACGATGACAGATGAATGTGCTGTGTATCTTAGCTCCCGATATCGTAATATTTATATCTGGGCGAAAGACAACCCCAACAACGTCCAACTGGGCGGCAGAGGTAGCCGAGCGGTTCTAGGCGCTTCAGTCTGGAACCGCGCGACTACTACGGTCGCAGGTTCGAATCCTGCCTCGGGCATGAATGTGTGTGATGTCCTTCGGTTAGTCAGGTTTACGTAGTTCTAAGTTCTAGGGGACTGATGACCTCAGATGTTAAGTCCCATAGTGCTCAGAGCCATTTGAACCATTTTTTTTTAAACATCCAACTCTGCACAGAGAATGATAGCGTACAGATAGAATTTGAAATATGTAAGTGGTGCATAAGAGTATTCGTTCGTGTGTTATTATATTCTTGCAGGTGTCTTCTTCTGTTAAACAAAGTTTCTGCTAGATCCAGGGAGTCGTTTCATGTTGCTATTTGTCTTTCATATTGCTTATTGTTTCAGTACAATAACATTAAACATTCCCGATCATGACTTCTGGCCCAATCCACACGAATGAAATCGAAAGCATTTTTGATGTTTTCAACTCAAAGTCTGTATTGCGTGACTCATTTCAGTGAATATAACATCGGCAACTACGTTATACGAATATGTTGCGCAGTTAGGTACGGCACTATGCCAACTGTTATTCCCGGACGCCACCGCTGCATCCTGTGGCCGTTGGGGAGTTCACTATCGACTCGCGACATTGCGACACGTTCTTCGCGGAATCTTCTGCCGCCGGAAACGTCAGCAGCTTCTTGCGTCGATGGAATGCAGCAGAGTATCCTCATCCGCCTACGGCCGAGAATAACGATTATTGTCTCGTGTTCTAGAAGACACACAGTAGTTACGGGCAGCAAATAGAGAAAAAAATCAGCAATAGTTAATTCAATGGTTGCGTGTCTTGTTAAAGGCCACCTCTTTATGTCGTATTCTTATTGCTGTTATTATCAATATAATTATTACACTAAAATATACTACTGAACATTAAATCAAGAAGCCTATCATGATTTGTAGAGATAATTTCATTGGAACTGGCAATGATAAATATTACAGAGAATTTAATCTGAAAACACATTTTGCCTTCGTAGACTTCAAAAAAGCTTTTGATAAAGTCAACGGAAACAAGTTCTCACACATTCTGGCAGATTATCGTGTTCCCCAGCAAAGTATAGAAAATACACTCCTGGAAATTGAAATAAGAACACCGTGAATTCATTGTCCCAGGAAGGGGAAACCTTATTGACACATTCCTGGGGTCAGATACATCACATGATCACACTGACAGAACCACAGGCACATAGACACAGGCAACAGAGCATGCACAATGTCGGCACTAGTACAGTGTATATCCACCTTTCGCAGCAATGCAGGCTGCTATTCTCCCATGGAGACGATCGTAGAGATGCTGGATGTAGTCCTATGGAACGGCTTGCCATGCCATTTCCACCTGGCGCCTCAGTTGGACCAGCGTTCGTGCTGGACTTGCAGACCGCGTGAGACGACGCTTCATCCAGTCCCAAACATGCTCAATGGGGGACAGATCCGGAGATCTTGCTGGCCAGGGTAGTTGACTTACACCTTCTAGAGCACGTTGGGTGGCACGGGATACATGCGGACGTGCATTGTCCTGTTGGAACAGCAAGTTCCCTTGCCGGTCTAGGAATGGTAGAACGATGGGTTCGATGACGGTTTGGATGTACCGTGCAGTATTCAGTGTCCCCTCGACGATCACCAGTGGTGTACGGCCAGTGTAGGAGATCGCTCCCCACACCATGATGCCGGGTGTTGGCCCTGTGTGCCTCGGTCGTATGCAGTCCTGATTGTAGCGCTCACCTGCACGGCGCCAAACACGCATACGACCATCATTGGCACCAAGGCAGAAGCGACTCTCATCGCTGAAGACGACACGTCTCCATTCGTCCCTCCATTCACGCCTGTCGCGACACCACTGGAGGAGGGCTGCACGATGTTGGGGCGTGAGCGGAAGACGGCCTAACGGTGTGCGGGACCGTAGCCCAGCTTCATGGAGACGGTTGCGAATGGTCCTCGCCGATACCCCAGGAGCAACAGTGTCCCTAATTTGCTGCGAAGTGGCGGTGCGGTCCCCTACGGCACTGCGTAGGATCCTACGGTCTTGGCGTGCATCCGTGCGTCGCTGCGGTCCGGTCCCAGGTCGACGGGCACGTGCACCTTCCGCCGACCACTGGCGACAACATCGATGTACTGTGGAGACCTCACGCCCCACGTGTTGAGCAATTCGGCGGTACGTCCACCCGGCCTCCCGCATGCCCACTATACGCCCTCGCTCAAAGTCCGTCAACTGCACATACGGTTCACGTCTACGCTGTCGCGGCATGCTACCAGTGTTAAAGACTGCGATGGAGCTCCGTATGCCACGGCAAACTGGCTGACACTGACGGCGGCGGTGCACAAATGCTGCGCAGCTAGCGCCATTCGACGGCCAACACCGCGGTTCCTGGTGTGTCCGCTGTGCCGTGCGTGTGATCATTGCTTGTACAGCCCTCTCGCAGTGTCCGGAGCAAGTATGGTGGGTCTGACACACCGGTGTCAATGTGTTCTTTTTTCCATTTCCAGGAGTGTATATACATAATTCACAGAACAAATTTAATCTGTACGAAGTAAGAGAACGAATAATCAGAATGGTGCAGAATCCTTGCTGGAGAACGACAGGATTTGATACTTACACCACACTTGTTTATTATTTATATAACTAAAATCATCAAGGAGTGGAGATAAATGTCACACGTCTTCATTCAACTCAAAAGAAACACAAAGCTGCATGCTTTACTTTTTGCAGATGATTTAGCGTATGTGGAGAATGACCTGTGCACAATTTATAGATTACATCCGAGAAATGCAGCCATGGACATCGACGCTGAAAAAAAGAATAGAGAAGGAAAGCCACGTATTTCTGTGGAAAATAACCAGTACGAAGAAAGATCTGTTTGTAAAATAAAATTTTGAAAGAGTGAACACCTTCACATTCAAAAACCCAGCAGATATAAAAAAACAATGCGTGTCATTAATACTATACTGAAACCTTCCGTAGTCCGGAAACACACCAGAATACGCCTTTGTAGGACCTTAGCAAGATCAGTGTAGCGTTATAGCAGCGAAGCCTGGACAATAAAGGCAAAAGATGCAAAGAGACTAGAAATGAAATTCTTGAGGCGAACAGCTGGTAACACCACAAGTGGTCACAAAAGAAATGAAGATATGTTGAAGAAACTTAAAGCTGAAGCAATAACATATTATATATACAACTACCAAAACAACAGGAGAAATCTTCTACAATAAGTAACTCAAAGATGATCCCAATACCCATGGTACAGTGCCACCCCAACGGTGTAATATCGATATGTCGACCATTGCAAGAACCACGAGAACTAGACGAGACCTTAACTTCGTAAGAGGCCAAACACATGGAAGGAGAAAGAAGATATTGTAATGCTGGCTGAGAGTTTATTTCTACTGTATTTGAAAGCGACATAATATAGCGTCCCTGCGTACTTCGCGTGAGTGTTGTGAACCATTGTAATTCACTAACATTACGTGTGAATGTCTTTGATCATACAGTAGGTGCCAACTAGGGATGGCGGTCTTCAATGAAACAACAGGTTTTCCATTATACCGACGTTTTTTTTCATCTCCGTTTTAACCTGATGGTTAAAACTTCTTAAAGTAAGCGCTTATTTAAATAATCAATTTTCGGTTTTCTATTTACGTTATTTTCGGTAATGAACGTATACATCGAACAAATACTGAAAAATTCTAAGACTCGCACAGACTTAAGCATTAGAAGTTTGAATATGCATAAAATCAAATTATCTAGTAGAGTAAGTGAATGAATGAGATCTTAATCCTCCCACTGTTCGCTGCTTTTCTCAAAAAGTAGATGCGTTGGAAAACTCAAAAAATTCACCAAAACCCTCCTACTTGTTCTAATTATTTAAATCTCTGCCCAAAGGTCATGTTGTAATCGAGGATCGACGACAGTCAATGCGAAACGGTGAAGACTGAGGTTGGAGAACTCTATTTCTCGCGTTAAATTGTACATTTCCAATGCTACAAGAAGATAAAGGCATCTTATGTAGACACAGGTAGCGGGTCAGCTACTTTCTATTTTTACTGTAAACTATGAATCAATTGTTAAGTTCTTAATTCAATATTGTTGCCATAACTTACTCTTTTCTTCTTTCATAGGAATGGCAGACGAATAATTAGCTTCTGCGTAAAATTTATTGCGTTCTTTTTCCTTAATTATTTCGAATGAAAAACCTGTTTTTGGTCAAATACTCCCTTTGTCATGAAAGTTTCAGGACAAGTTTTTCTTGTTTCTCAGTTTGCAACACTAAATAGGGACAATTGCTTTTCTTTGTGTTACCTGCTACGTATGCGTCCTTGAAATGATCTTGTCCATACTTCCGCGCCAACTCGCAAGGTGGCAGTAGTGTGCTTAGCAACAAACTGTTCGGGTTTTCGGCGCATTAGTTACGGTGAGACAATGGATGTTAAACGAATGCATGGTGTCTGTTCTTTGTGCGGATGCACAAATACGTCCGACACTCTGTGGAGAATCTCAGAGTAGCGAACTGGAGTAAAATGGACAAAGAATGCGGGTAGGTGGCGCTCGGTGGGAGTGTGGACCGGGATAGTGCAGTTGCTATGGCATGGTGTCCGAGATGGCGCAGTGACTACCGCACCTACCTAGTAAGCAAGAGATCCCTGGTTCGAATCCTGGTGCGGTACACATTTTCTCTCGTCGCCGCCGATTCGGCGTAATGTCGCGCTGCAGCTGCAGTGATCCCCCTTCAATTTACATACAATGGATGTTGAGCGAAGAATGTACATTAAGTTCTGTGCTAAGCTCGGGAAAACACCTTGTGAAACGTGGACCGTGTTTAACGAAACATTGGCAGGAGAGGCACTTTCAAAAAGTCACGTTTTCGGGGGGGACAAAAGGTTTCGTGAAAGCAGAGATTCAGTGCAAGCCGATGCTTGGTTGGTCGCCCATCTACAGCACATACCGACGCAGATGTGGAGCGTGTAAGGAAGTTATTGCACGAAGACTGTCACGTAACTGTGCGTGCGACATCAGAAGAACATAATTTGAATCGTGATGTGAGTCATAAGATATTAGGTGAGGATTTAGGGAGACTATGCAGAACTCGTCCCTCACACAATAACCGATGAACAGAGAGAGGAAAGGCGAAGAGATCCCTCCAGACGAGATCCCACATATCTGTGAAAAATTATTGCTGGTTCGAAAGTTGTTGCTACCAGTATGACCCACACGAAGCGTCAAAGTGCTGAATGGCGGAGTCCTGTATCACCAGCCTCGAAAAAAGTCAAACGGCAACCTTGGAGGACAAAGACAATGTTGAGCGCATTCTTTGGTAGTAAAGAATTAGTCCACCACGATTGTGTTCCTCCAGGTCAGATAGTGAACCAAACTTTTTACAACGCAGTCTTGTAACGTTTGCGACAACCATTTCCACGTCGGCACCTGTATTTGAGGCAATGTCGGGACTGATTCTTAATGCATGACAAAACAAATTCTGCTGTATCTGTTACTGAGTAACTGGCCAGACATTCTGTTGTTACTATACCACATCCGACATATTCGTCCGACCATTCGCCCTGCGATTTTTTTCCTTATTTCCGCGAGTGAAAGGGCGACAGAAAGGAAAGCTTCATCAAGATATCGCAGACATCCAATGGGCTATGACAAATAAGCTTACAAGCAGGGCATTTAACAATTTCCTCGCTGGCTTCCAAGGCCTCAAGAAACGTTGGCAACTGTGTAAAGATAGCCACGATGTCTAATTCGATAGGAGCTACGATCATTACTCGGTAAGTGCAATTAAAAAAAAAACTTGTCCTGGAACATTTCTGGCAGAAAGTATATATATATGTTTACTTTTTTATGGTAATGGGAATACAGTTCATTTTTTGCTGACGAAACCAAAAATTCAAATGAACAATTTAGACAGTATGCAAAATATTAGTTGGCGCGTAAGGTTGTAGAGTTTTTCCATAAGTTTATTGAACACAAAAGTTACCTATAACAGAGGCAATAGTCATCAGTAACACATTCTCCTTCATTACTTACAACCGAGTGCCAACGCTGGGTAACTTTACTCTTCTGCGACTGTAAGAATCAAGTGGTTTTCAGGCGAAGAACTCGTCGAGCCATGTTTGGAGCGCACTTTCATCCGGAAAAGAAGTTCCTAGAAGACTGTTCGATAGAGACCGGAAAAGATGAAAATCTGAGGGCGCAACATCAGGTGAATAAGGTTGGTGTGGAATCACTTCCGCCAACCTAACTCCACCATAGGGTTTTTTGTCAGTCTAGCAGACTGCGGGCGGGCGATGCCGTGAAGTATCACTTCACGCAATCTTCATGGCCGTCATTCTTCGATTGCGTCTGCAAGACGTCTCAGTTCTTGACAATAAATGTAAGCTGTGATGGATACACCTCTGGGGAGCAATTCGTAACTCACCAAACCGCTGCTGTGCCACCAAAGCAAAATACACTACTGTCCATTAAAATTGAAACGTCCCCTTTGAACAATTGTACATGGCTGTCCTTAAACTGACACACAATATTTTTTAGCGCAACGCAATCTGACTTTCAATAATCCCTACAAAAGAATGGCCCTGACTAACATTAACCTATACCTTTCACAAATCACTTACCTCACAAAAATCTTCGTTACTCGAACTACTGCAACACAGCGAGCGCCACTACTGCCAGCTAAATAAAAGATTCAAACTACTGAAGGCACTAACTACTGATAGGCATAGTTAGCAAATGAATGATTTTAATAAAGAACAAACAATGTATTTACCTTAATAGTGTTGAAAAATCATAATATACATAGCAGTTCATGACATCCAGTCTTACAAATTTCAAAACTCGGCCATCTCTCTCCCCACATCCACCACTGCTGGCAGCGCACCTCCAACTGCGCAACGCTACGCGCTGTTCACATCCAGCTGCCCAACACTACAATGGCAGACAACAATGCAAACTAGCCACAGACTGCACACAGCACAGCCAGGGATTTTCATACAGAGCGCTACGTAACGTTGCCAATAAGAAAACATAAACAGCCTACTTACATAGCCCCCATGCTCCCCACAAAATGTTTTACAAATACAGATTTGAAAGAAAATTTCATAATTACAATAACAAAGAAATCAAATGCACACACTTATTGATACAATGTTGGTCAAAAGCTAAAATTTTCTCACAGACCATAAAGACAGTCCTGATCGTTCATCACAGTAAAATTGCAGCGTTTTTCTCAAAGTCTGAGCAGCAAAAGAGAATGCACACGGAAGTAGTGGATTTCCATGAAGTCTTGAATAAGTAGTGTTGTCCTTCCAACGGAAAGACAGTGCTGACTCTTGACATGCAGACAGGTAATGGGCCACAACAGAGGAAACCCACAGCAGAGTCATTCGACGTTTTGAAGAATATTGGTAGGTAGGTCATCACAGAGTAGGCCCACTGTAGTCCTGGTAGAAATGCAGACCCACTATAGTCCTTGTAGAGATAATGGTATTGATGGATCATTAAAGGTGTAGACCCACTGTAATCCTTGTAGAGATGGCCAGCAGCCATCTGCTGCGACTGTGCAGGTGCACAATCACCATCGAAGAGTCTTGCAGACAATATAGCAAGTCCATAACCACCACCTGTGCACTCACAAAGTTTTTGGAATTGTCCTTAGAACCAGCAATGCTGTTATCCAGTCCCTTGCTGAATTTTTAACACACGTGCAAACACTTACAGTCCCTACTTCTCACATATTGTCCATATACTATGACCAACAGAAACGTGTGCAGTGAAATGGAACTTACAAGTTACTTAATTTGATGAACTGGTGTCAATTACAATTTTATGACATAAGAATACAATTACAAAGGTACAAAATACATCATTAAAGAACATAACAATACAGATAACATTTGTAGTACAGGCTTTACAAAAGAATCGAAATAACATAAACATCAGTGTTACAGGAATTATAACATGAGTACATACATAAAAGATCAGAATAACTTTCGAAACACCAACTTCACACATGAGCATTAAAACAAAACAGAATAAACAATGTCTAAGCATATTTACAAGGTAAATAACATATTATTAATGCCAATTATAGTTGAGGATAACAGTATTCCTCATCATAGTGAATGTAGCTTAGTATTAGAAGAAGAAAAAATTCTATGAAACTACACAGAGACAGGAAGAAAACAAATACACAAGGGTACACAAACACATAGTGGAATAACACAAAAGGAAAGGACAGGGTTTGTTTTCTGTGTAACATTTGGTACTGCTGTCCAACCCAAAACTTCATTCCATAGATCGTTCCTCTTATTTCGACATTTGCTCCAGCCAAAAAAAAAAAAAAATCCTATCCAAGCATGCTTTCTGTATTCTGTTCACATCCTTTTTAAAAAATAGTTTTTCTCCACTGTACACTACTTTTTTTGGCCAAACCATTTTCTTATAGCTTCTCAATGCATTTCTTCAATCCATCATAGTTAGTTTCTTATATAGTCTACCCCCTCTTAAGCTAACTTAAATCTACTGAGCTCAGATATATATACCAATGGACGAGGAAATGCAGCAGCACATAACAAATTAACACAAACCACAAGGACAAAAAAATGCAAATTTGCAAAGCAAGCTACACTAAATCTAAATTACCAAGCAAATACAACATTACAACTAATATGAGCCAATGTGCAGCAACAAGAAAAATAAATCAGTAGTGAAACTAGCTTAACAGAGTAATACAAAGTGAAATTTAGTAGCACTATGCCTGGCAAACAGCAGCAGCAAATGCAATAACTTATATCTAAACATGACAAAGCTCAAGCAGAAAGAATATTACAGTAAAGATGGCCATGTCTAATACCTATGTCACATCTTAACACTAGGGTGATGATTCACCTTAACTTACACTACTAAATAAGTTACCCAGTCATTGACAAAAATTATGTATGCAATTCCTGTGAAGGGAAATGTCTTTTTGTGATCCCTCGTTTTTTTGAAGTAGACTATGAAGTTATTATTTACTGGATCTGTAGGCATAAAATATTTATATTAGTACATCTATAAAATTTTATTTTAAGCAATGCTGCAGTGCAGCTAGAAACTAGATATTAAACAAAATGAGCAATCTCTCAACTGCAAAGACAATAGATGTAAAATGTTTCTCATCATTTCATTAGGAATTTTAGTAAATATCATAAATTAAGAGGTCCACAGTGTAATCATATGTTTTCAAGTTTGAGCGTGTCATATTTGCGATGCTTTCTACAAAGGAATGTCAGTAGCGAGGATAATGGCCCCTTTTTTTTACCTGTGCCTCTGAAAGGCAAACACTAATGGATTGTTCTCAAGGTGGCTGGCACACCTGGCCCCTCACAACGCATTACGTCATGGTCACTTAACTTTCTTACCGAAATATTTACGACAGCAGTTTCCGCTACAGGGGCAGTCTCATACAAAAAAATTTCACAGATTGAGAATTTGCGTTGCAAGGGGGTAGAAACAAAATCCTATGAATATAACAGTGCCCAAAAAATTTTTGCCTGCATTGTGATACATTAACGCATTTACACACATTTCATAACTCTTAATGTACGATTCTTGGTTTCCAACATCCTTTTCATAAGTCTGAGTCCCTAACCACTACTCATTATTCTTTACCTTATTACACATATACATATTCGTCGACACTTCTTCAATATTTCATCATAATAAATACGTAGCATAATCAAATTCCTCATATATGGTAGCATCATCTTATTGACCATAAACATACCTCAGCAGCATAATACACATCGTCGTCGTAATAATAACATCATAACACCTCAGTCAAATCTTGAAAACGTCGTAGCTTTCTGCAATAATTTCAAAACCTAAAGAAAATTCTCTGCTCATTTAAATAGTGTCGTCTACCTCAAACGTACTATAAAAATCATGATCCCATACCAAATACACCATTCAAAGCTCTCATCGTATCACAACAGTTCCGAAAAAATACGAACAGTTCACAAAGTACAGACAAAATACAATTTCATAAGTGTGAAGTTAACCAATCTGTGTAATTGCGTAAACATGTGTCATTGATGTAGTAAAAAAATGTTTGTTTCTCTGTTAAATAATCAGATAGCTGTGTAATTTATGTGTTAGAGAAATAAGGTACCGAAGTGTAAAGTTGTATAAGCAAATACCATATTAGCTATGGCTCCTTGTGCTTGCCAAACGCATGGTACATGAAGTAAGCGTGTACCCCCCAGGGATTAATGTAATTATACCCTCAGGTGTTACAGATTACAGCAATGGAACGAAATGTATCACAGAAAACCTTTGTATCATTGTACTTCAAACATCCTTAAAAATAAATGTTTTAAGTACAAAATTAATCACTCAAATGCGTGTCCTGTAGCGCTAAATGTGTGTCTTGTTGTAAGATAATCTCTGTGGAAGTGTCGTAGTTATCGTCCTCCGAAAGCTAAGTTCTGCAGAAGTCAATGTACTTACCTCATGATAAACAAAAGTGAAATGCTTTGCGTATAAATATCTTAGTTATTACGCTTATTGTCGTGATGAAGAAAGTACTGTCCTGTAACGTATTGTTGTGCTACAGAAAAGGTGTCTCCTTGTAACTACACCACAAAAGTTACTACTAAAACATGTTTTACTTTCCAGAAGAATTCAGAAAACTGTGCAGATATAAAACAGATACACCGCAAAAGCAACATTGGAAATTGTCACTCATTAGTAGCGTCGTGATAAAATCGTGTAGCTGTCACATAAACTAACCACTGTGTCATCTGGTATCTCACAGAAAGTACTTTAAATCCAGAATGTATTTTCCAGTAAACCAAAATGTTGCATTAAAATCTCATTAGCAGTACTGGTAAATGTTTTAAGTATGTGAATCTTATAGTCGTTACGTAATCGTGCAACTAACAAGCAAGAATGTACACACACAATAACACTGTGTCGTCTGTTCACAATAACAATGCATTCGTAATTTCTGTTTAAATAAGTTCTCTTGGTTCTTGACTGGATATTTAACTTCAAACATTGTTGCATATTAACAGATTCTAAGTCTGACAAAGCATACTAGTAATGTAAAGAGAAAAGTTATATGGCAAAGACAAAGTTAAAAAGCAGATTATCTTTCAACAAACAGTTTTACATGTGAAATGTGGTGTAAACCTTTACTCTTCCTGGTACGCAGAGTTTGTACTTCAACGCAATTATCATGTGGTATACGTCGGTAAGGAACACTGGAATTTTCCTCAAGGTTAGCTTATGTTATTTTTCTCAAGCCCAGCCGGCGCACGTGGCTGCCTGCCGGTGCGAGTCATGGTCTGTTTCTTTGTTGGTGCGCATCGTTATTGCGATTAGGGGACCTAACTTCTACAAATTCACCTTGTCGAAAGTGCCCTGCTCTGTTTGAATCCCGCCAGTTCTGATGGAATTCAGGTCTGTCGTTTTGTCGGAAGTTTACATATTTTCTTGTTTGTCGGTCATGTGGTGGAGAATTTCACCCAGAATCATAACTGCGCGCTGAACTGTTGCGTCTGAAGTTATTCTGTCTCCCTTGATAATAATTGTTTTTGTTCCCATATTGTCTGTTTCTATGGTAATCTCTGTCATATTCATTACTACGGAAATGCGCTCTTTCTCTGTAACTATTATTATTCTGCCAACGGTTGTTATATGGGTGTTGTCTGTTATGGTCACGATTTGCGTTGTAAAATAGACTTGTCGTGTCCAGTTATTGTTTCTGTCGTCACGGAATTGTGACGGATGTGACCTGTAGTGATTGTTTTCCTAATTTCGCATCCTGCGACTGTCAGTGTCAATTTCTAATTCTTGTAAGAGTCCCTGAAAAGCTTCAATGTCGTCTTTGCAACGTCCTGCCAAAATAATATTTATTAAATGTTCAGGCAATTTCATTAAGCAAATCTGGATGAGTTCTGAAGGGCTGTATGGGTTTGAAAGATATTGATTCTTATGCAACATGTCTTCAAAATATTTGACAAGACTGGAAAATTCAGATTGTTCAAAGTGTTTCATCATTATGATGCTATGTTTTACTCGGTCTTGTGTAGCTTGAGACCAATATGCTGAGAGGAAGGCATGATAAAATTTTCCTTCACTGTGACAATCGTGAATGACCGATCGCATTCTTACAGCTGGTTCATTCTCTAAGTAGCCACACATAAATTCTAATCTGTGCTGCAATGACCAGTTGGGAGGAAAACAAAGAGAGAATTGATGAAGCCATGTTCGTGGATGAATGTCGTTGCCAGAATTCTTAAATGTTTTGAATTTACGTGTAGTAATGAACAACTAATAGTCAAAATCATCATGTCGGCGAGTCGCATGTCGGTTGTTGTTACGTTGTTTCGGCGGTTCCATCTCAAAATTCGGTGTACCTTGCCATTTCTTTCATAATTTCCGAAGTGTCCAGTGTTATTATTTTTTGGTTGTTCCATATTTCTATGTCCCTCTTCCCGTATTGGAGCGCGAGTGTCCTCTGAAATATGTAATTCTTGTATTACTTGTGCCAACTGATCTTGTACTTCCCGGATTTCTCTTTTGTACTGTGTATTGATTTGATTTTGATTTTGTTTGAATTTTCTAATTTGTTCATACTCTTCAGTGTCAGTGAAGGCTACAGGTCTTGTGTCATTCAGATCATCATCTACCTTTGTAGATAAGTTAGTGAACTGATCTGAAAGTTCGGCTACTTTATCCGATAGTGAAATTATATCCTGTGTGTGTTTTTCTGAACCAAGTTTCAGAGTGTCCATTTGTGTTGAAATCGTATCTACTATGTCCTTTAAGTTTTCCTGAGTTTTTCAAGTTGCGTAACCGAATCGGTAGATGCAACTGAGTCAATTTTAGCTTGCAAGGTCTCATGATTTTCATGAAAAATAATTTGCAGTTCTTTTATGGCTGCTTCGTGATTTTGTAATGCATTTTCATGCCGCGAAAAAATAGGTTGAAAATGTTCACAAATTTGTGTTTTTACGTCATTACAGGCTTTTTGACATTTCGATTCAATGTTATGTAACTCAGTAGTTAAATCTTCACGTGTTTGTTCCATTGTGTCTAACTGTTGCTGTGTTTGTCTCTGGTGTTGTTCCATTGTGTCTAACTTTTGAAGCTTTTGCTGTGTTTGTCTCTGATTGTGTTCCATTTGTTGCATTAATTCCAATAATAATGTATTAGTGTCTGGAATGTGTTTCTCTATGCATTTTGGCAGTGCATTTGCACCGGCAACATTCACGTTTTGACAAGCAGAAAATGTGTCTTGACTCATTTGAGAAAACGGTGAGGACCCAAAACCTGAGTCTACAGTATTTGCAATATTGTGTTCTGTCATTTCGGATTCCTGAGGCGAGCTGTTGCCGACCGATCGATCGATAATGCTTGCCTGTTCACTAATTGTTTCACTGTCTACACCATTATTTGCAACCCGCTCCATTTCCCTACGCGCAATTACCAAATTACTACTTTGAACATTAGTTAATTCATTACTCGGCGGCGCTAACACACTGCTTTCGCCTTCACTGTCATTTCTCAGTTAACTTTGGAGCCTAGTATTACGATTTTCACACGCCATTATTGTCACAATATTTCACACAACAACACAGAAAAGCACAATTTCAAGAGCAAAATAACAAAACACATTAACATAGCATTAAAAATAATATCTCTTTAATTTCAAGCGCTGCTGCGAAATACTTGGCGCAAATCTGCATGCATGCCACAACTGTTTTACTGTAAAAGAATGAAAGACTGCAACAACAAAGGAGATTCTCTCTGCAATTATGCGCTAGCAATAAACAATAGCTACACTAATTACACAAACTACAAGAAAAAATCAGAAGATTCCAGTGAGGTATCCTGGCAGGTTCGCCATATGAAACGTCCCCTTTGAACAATTGTACATGACTGTCCTTAAACTGACACACAATATTTTTTAGCGCAACGCAATCTGACTTTCAATAATCCCTACAAAAGAATGGCCCTGACTAACATTAACCTATACCTTTCACAAATCACTTACCTCACAAAAATCTTCGTTACTCGAACTACTGCAATACAGCAAGCGCCACTACTGCCAGCTAAATAAAAGATTCAAACTACAGAAGGCACTAACTACTGATAGGCATAGTTAGCAAATGAAAGATTTTAATAGAGAACAAACAATGTATTTACCTTAATAGCGTTCAAAAATCATAATATACATAGCAGTTCATGACATCCAGTCTTACAAATTTCAGAACTCCGTCATCTCTCTCCCCACATCCACCACTGCTGGCAGCTCACCTCCAACTGCGAAACGCTACGCGCTGTTCACATCCAGCTGCCCAACACTACAATGGCAGACAACAATGCAAACTAGCCACAGACTGCACACAGCACAGCTAGTGATTTTCATACAGAGCGCTACGTAACGTTGCCAATAAGAAAACATAAACAGCCTACTTACAAAATTGCTACACCAAGAAGAAATGCAGATGTCATTGGACAAATATATTATACTAGAACTGACATGTGATTACATTTTCACCCAATTTGGGTGCATAGATCCTGAGAAATCAGTACCAAGAAGAACCACCTCCTACCGTAATAACGGCCTTGATACGTCTGGGCATAGTGTCAAACAGAGCTTGGATGGCGTGTACAGGTACAGCTGCCCATGCAGCTTCAACACGATACCACAGTTCATCAAGAGTAGTGATTGACGTACCGTGACGAGCCAGTTGCTCGGCCACCACTGACCAGACGTTTTCAATTGGTGAGAGATCTGGAGAATGTGCTGGCCAGGGCAGCAATCGAACATTTTTTGTATCGAGAAAGGCCCGTACAGGACCTGGAACATGAGGTCGTGCATTGTCCTGCTGAAATGTAGGGTTTCACAGGGATCGAATGAAAAGTAGAGCCACAGGTCGTAACACATCTGAAATTTAACGTCCACTGTTCAAAGTGCCATCAATGCGAACAAGAGGTGACCGAGACTTGTAACCAATGACACCCTATACCATCATGCCGGGTGATACGCCAGTATGGCGATGGCGAATACACGCTTCCAATGTGCATTCACCGCGATGTCGCCAAACACGGATGCGACCATCATCATGCTGTAAACAGAACCTGTCTGTGATGCAGCGTCAAGAGTAACCGCAGCCATGGTGTCCGAGCTGATAGTCCATGCTGCTGCAAACGTCGTCGAACTGTTCGTGCAGATGATTGTGTCTTGCAAACGTCCCCATCTGTTGACTCAGGGATCGAGACGTGGCTGCACGATCCATTACAGCCATGCGGATAAGATGCCTGTCATCTAGACTGCTAGTGATACGAGGCTGTTGGGATCCAGCACGGCGTTCCGTATTATCCTCCTGAACCCACCGATTCCATATTCTGCTAACAGTCATTGGATCTCGATAAACGCGAGCAGCAATGTCGCAATACGATAAACAGCAATCGCGATAGGCTACCATCCGACCTTTATCAAAGTCGGAAACGTGATGGTACGCATTTCTCCTCTTTACACGAGGCATCACAACAACGTTTCACCAGGCAACGCCAGTCAACTGCTGTTTGTGTGTGAGAAATCGGTTGGAAACTTTCATGTCAGCACGTTGTAGGTGTCGCCACCGGCGCCAACCTTGTGTGAATGCTCTGAAAAGCTAATCATTTGCATATCACAGCATCTTCTTCCTGTCGTTTACATTTCGCGTCTGTAGGACGTCATCTTCGTGGTGTAGCAATTTTAATGCCAGTAGTGTATTATTTTTTGTGGATGCGCGTAGGTCTTTGTAGTGGGAGTTGCTGCTCTGTGTGGGCTGAGCTGCTCTTTCCTTTTCCTTATGTTAGCAGAAAGACAGCACCAGCATCGATACAGCACAGGAATGGTCAGGGTTGTTCGCGAATCAACTGATGACAAGCACGCAGACAAGCACATGTGGCCACGCACTGACTTGTCTGATTTTGGCTTAGAGCGTGCAGCATCCACAGAGACGTTTTTTTAATCTTCTCTATAGCATACATATGTCGCAGGTTGGTGGAATTAGCACAGTTCATCACATTTGCCAATTCTCCAGTACACTGACGTATATCATTGTAGATTAATGCTTTCAAACGATCTTCTTCAAACACCGAAGGTCTTCCTGAACGTGCAGAGTCACCAATGTCAAGACGAGCCTCCATTAAAGGAAAAGACCATTTTGTTTCCGTACTCTATCCAATGGCACAATCCCCATACACGACTCAAATGTTTCTGACTGTCTGCCCTGCTTTCACCCCACTATTAAACTCAAATAGCAGAATATGCTGGAAATGTTCCGATTTCTCAACTTGGCACTCCATTTTCCAGCGTCCACAGCTCCACTCACTATCTCCAGATAACAAAATGACTCTATGCAAATTAAAATAGTAACGGTGAACTTTTTTTTTGTCATCACTCTTCTGAGTGGTTTGATGCGCCCCACCACGAACTCCCCTCCTGTGCCAACCTCTTCATCTCAGAGTAGCACCTGCAAGCTACGACCTCAATTATTTGCTGGATGTATTCCAAGCTCTGTCTTCCTCTACAGTTTATGCTCCCTACAGTTCCCTCTAGTAACATGGAAGACATTCCCTCATGTCTTAACAGATGTCCTACCAGTCTGTGCCTTCTCCTTATCAGTGTTTTCCACAATTTTCCTTTCCTCTCCGATTCTGCGTAGAGCCGCCTCATTCCTTACCAGTCCGCATCTCGTGGTCGCGCGGTAGCGTTCTCGCTTCCCACGCTCGGGTTCCCGGGTTCGATTCCCGGCGGGGTCAGAGATTTTCTCTGCCTCGTGATGGCTGGGTGTTGTGTGCTGTCCTTAGGTTAGTTAGGTTTAAGTAGTTCTAAGTTCTAGGGGACTGATGACCATAGATGTTTAGTCCCATAGTGCTCAGAGCCAGCCATTCCTTACCTTATCAGTCCACCTACTTTTCAACATACGTCTGTAGCACCTCATCTCAAATGTTTCGATTCTCTTCCCGTTTTCCCACAGTCCATGTTTCACTACCATACAATGCTGAACTACAGACGTACATTCTCAGAAATTTCTTCCTCAAATTAAGGTCGATATTTGATTTTAGAAGACTTTTCTTGGCCAGGAATACCTTTTTTGTCACAGCTAGTCCGCTTTTGATGTCCTCCTTGCTCCGTTCGTCATTGGTTTTTCTACTACCTAGGTAGCAGAATTCCTTAACTTAATCTACTTCGTGACAATCTATCCTGATGTTAGGTTTCACGCTGTTCTCATTTCTACTACTTCTGATTATCTTCGTCTGTCTTCGATTTAATCTCAGTCTATACTGTGTAATCATTAGACGGTTCATTCCGATCAGCATATAATTTATTCTTCTTCACTTTCTCTCAGGATAGCAATGTCATCAGCGAATCGTATCATTGATATCTTTTCACCTTGAATTTTAATTCCTCTAATTCCTCTCCTGAACCTTTCTTTTATTTCCATCCTGGCTTCCTCGATGTACAGATTGAACAGTAGAGGCGAAAAGCTACATCCTTGTTTTACACCCCTTTTTATTAGAGCACTTCGTTCTTGGTCGTCCTCTCTTATTATTCCCGTTTAGCTGTTGTACATCTTTATTTGACCCGTCTCTCCCTATAGCTTACCCCTACTTTTTTCAGGATTTCGAACATCTTGCATCATTTTACGTTATCGACCACTTTTTCCAGGTCCACAAATTCTATGAACGTGTCTTGAATTTTCCATTGTTAACCGCAAAATCAAAATTGCCTCTCATGTGCCTTTAACTTTCCTAAAGTCAAACTGATTGTCATCTAGTGCATCCTCAATTTTCTTTTCAATTCTTCTGTATATTATTCTTGTAAGCAACTTGGATGCATGACCTGTTAAGCTGATTGTGCGATAATTCTCGCACTTGTCAGCTCTTACCGTCTTCGGAAATGTGTGGATGATGCTTTTCCGAAAGTCACATGGTATGTCGCCAGACTCATACATTCTACACACCAATGTGAATAGTCGTTTTGTTGCCACTTCCCCCCAATGATTTTAGAAATTCTGATGGAATGTCATCCATCCCTTCTGCCTTATTTGACCTTAAGTCCTCCAAAGCTCTTTTAAATTCTGATTCAAATACTGGATCCCTTATCTCTTCTAAATCGATTCCTGTTTCTTCTTCTATCACATCAGACAAATCTTCCCCCTCATAGAGGCTTTTAATGTATTCTTTCGACCTATCCGCTCTCTCCTCTGCATTTAACGGTGGAATCCCCATTGCACTCTTAATGTTATCACCTCTGCTTTTAATGTCACCGAAGGTTGTTTTGAATTTCCTGTATGCTGAGTCTGTCCTTCCAACAATCATTTATTTTTCGATGTCTTCACTTTTTTCCTGTAGCCATTTCGTTTTAGCTTCCCTGCACTTCCTATTTATTTCATTCCTCAGCTACTTGTATTTCTGTATTCCTGAGTTTCCCGGAACATTTTTATACTTCATTCGTACATCAATCAACTGAAGTATTCCTTCTGTTACCCATGGTTTCATCCCAGTTTTCTTCTTTGTACCTATATTTTCCTTCCAAACTTCTGTGACAGCCCTTTTTAGAAATTTCCATTCCCCTTCAAACGCTCTGCCTACGGAGATATTCCTTATTGCTGTATCTATAGCCTTAGAGAACTTCAAGCATATCTCGTCATTCCTTATTACTTCCGTATCCCACTTCTTGGCGTATTGATTCTTCTTTAGCTTACTCTTCACCACTACTATATTGTGATCTGAGTCTATATATGCTCCTGGATACGCCTTACAATCCAGTAACTGATTTCGGAATCTCTGTTTGACAATGGTGTAGTCTAACTCAAATCTTGCTGTATCACCCGGCCTTTTCCAAGTACACCTCCTCTTCTTGTGATTCTTGAACAATCTATTCGCTATTACTAGCTGAAATTTGTTGCAAAACTCAATTAGTCTTTCTCCTTCTAATTCCCTGTCCCAAGTCCGTATTCTTCTGTAACCTTTTCTTCTACTCCTTCCCCTACAACTGCACTCCAGTCCCCAATGACTATTAGATTTTCATATCCCTTTACACACTGTATTACCCTTTCAATATGCTCATAGACTTTCTTTATCTCTTAATCTTCAGCTTGCGACGTCGGCATGTGTATCGGAAGTATCGTTGTCGGTGTTGGTTTGCTGTCGATTCTGATAAGAACAACCCCATCACTGAACTGTTCACAGAACCACATTCTCTGGCCTACCTTCCTATTTATAACGAATCCTACTACTGTTACACCCTTTTCTGCTGCTGTTGATATTACCTATACTCATCTGACCAGAAATCCTTGTCTTCTTTCCACTTCACTTCACTGACCCCTACTACATCTATAATGAGCCTTTGCATTTCCCTTTTCAGATTTTCTAGTTTCGCTACCATGTTCAAGCTTCTGACAATCCACGCTTGGACTCGTAGAACGTTACCCTTTCGTTGATTATTCAATATTTTTCTCATGGTAGCCTCCCCTTTGGCAGTCCCCTCCCGCAGATCCGAATGGGGGACTATTCCGGACTGTTTTGCCAATGGAGAGATCATCATGACACTTTTTCAACTACAGGACTCATGTCCTGTGGATGCACGTTACGTGTCTTTAATGCAGTGGTTTCCATTGCCTTCTGCATCCTCATGCCGTTGATCATTACTGATTCTTCCACCTTTAGGGGCAGTTTCCCATCCCTAGGACAAGAGAGTGCCCTGAACCTCTGTCCGCTCCTCCGCCCTCTTTGACAAGGCCGTTGGCCGTTGGCTTCTTATGCTGGAAGTCTTCGGCCGCCAATGGTGATTATTAATCAAAATTTAAGCAGAGGCGGTCTTGGAACCAGGGGCCTAAGTCGTTTTGGTTATGGATCGATAACGCTACCCTGTTTTTATTTATTTCTTCACATGATTACATTTAGGAACCGTGTACAACTGATAATTCTAGTAGCTGAGTGTTACAACAACAAAGGTGGCATTCAAACAGTAAACAAAAAAATAAAAATAAAAATGTAAATCACTAATGCAATTCCAACTAAAAAAGTTCTTCAATAAACGGAACTGGTTCCATTTGGTACTTCATCTACATCTACATCTACATACGTACTGCGCAATCCAACATACGGTGCGTGGCGGAGGGTACCTCGTACCAAAACTAGCATCTTCTCTCCCTGTTCCACTCCCAAACAGAACGAGGGAAAAATGACTGCCTATATGCCCCTGTACGAGCCCTAATCTCTCTTATCTTATCTTTGTGGTCTTTCCGCGAAATGTAAGTTGGCTGCAGTAAAATTGTACTGCAGTCAGCCTCAAATGCTGGTTCTCTAAATTTCCTCAATATCGATTTACGAAAAGAACGCCTCCTTTCCTCTAGAGACTCCCACCCGAGTTCCTGAAACATTTCCGTAACATTCGCGTGATGATCAAACCCACCATTAACAAATCTAGCAGCCCGCCTCTGAATTGCTTCTATGTCCTTCCTCAATCCGACCTGATAGGGATCCCAAACGCTCGAGCAGTACTCAAGAACAGGTCGTATTAGTGTTTTAAAAGCGGTCTCCTTTACAGATGAACCACATCTTCCCAAAATTGTACCAATGAACCGAAGACGACTATCCGCCTTCCCCACAACTGCCATTACATGCTTGTTCCACTTCATATCGCTCTGAAATGTTACGCCCAAATATTTAATCGACGTGACTGTGTCAAGCGCTACACTACTAATGGAATATTCAAACATTACGGGATTCTTTTTCCTATTCATCTGCATTAATTTACATTTATCTATATTTAGAGTTAGCTGCCAATCTTTACACCAATCACAAATCCTGTCCAAGTCATCTTGTATCCTCCTGCAGTCACTCAACGACGACACCTTCCCGTACACTACAGCATAATCAGCAAACAGCCGCACATTGCTATCCACCCTATCCAAAAGATCATTTATGTAGACAGAAAACAACAGCGGACCTACCACACTTCCCTGGGGCGCTCCAGATGATAACCTCACCTCCGATGAACACCCAACATCGAGGGCAACGTACTGGGTTCTATTACTTTGAAGTCTTCGAGCCACTCACATATTTGGGAACCAATCACATATGCTCGTATCTTAGTTAGGAGTCTGCAGTGAGGCACCGAAGCAAACGGTTTCCGGAAGTCAAGGAATATGGCATCCGTCTGATACCCTTCATCTATGGTTCACAAGATATCATGTGAAAAAAGGGCAAGTTGCGTTTCGCAGGAGCGATGCTTTCTAAAGCCGTGCTGATATATGGACAGCAACTTCTCCGTCTCAAGGAAATTCATTATATTCGAACTGAGAATATGTTCGAGAATCCTGCAACAAACCGATGTTAAGGATATTGGTCTGTAATTTTGAGGATCCGTCCTTCTACCATTCTTATATACAAGCGTCACCTGCGCTTTTTTCCAGTCGATCGGGACTTTACGTTGGGCAAGAGATTCGCGATAAATGCAAGCTAAGAGGAGCCAATGCAGTAGAGTACTCTCTGTAAAACCGAACTGGAATCCCATCAGGACCTGGCGATTTATTTATTTTCAACCCATTCAGCTACTTCACAACCCCAGGGATGTCTAAACATTACCAGATGCCAAGTTTGTTTTGTTTGCCGATGATACAAACATTTCAATAAATAGCAAATCAAGTGTAGTCTTAGAAAGATCAGGCAATAAAATATTTGTGGACATTAATCACTGGTTCCTAGCCAATTCTTTCTCACTAAACTTTGAAAAAACACACTACATGCAGTTCAGAACTTGTAGGGGGTGTCCCAAGAGTATATGTCTAACATACGATGACAAGAAGATAGAAGAAGTGGACAGTGTTAAATTCTTGGGATTACAGCTTGATAATAAACTCAACTGGGAGGAGCACACCACAGAACTGCTGAAGCGTCTTAACAAATCTCTGTTTGCAATGCGAATTTTGTCAGACATAGGGGATATAAAAATGAAAAAACTGGCATACTATGCTTACTTTCATTCCATAATGTCATATGGGATTATTTTTTGGGGTAATTCATCAAGCCAAGCTAAAGTTTTCGGGGCACAAAAACGTGCAGTAGGAGTTATATGTGGTGTGAACTCAAGAACATCCTGCAGAAGCCTGTTTAGGGAACTAGGGATACTAACTACTGCTTCCCAATATATTTATTCCTTAATGAAATTTGTCATTAAAAATATATCACTTTTTCAAACCAACAGCTCAATTCATGGAATCAATACTAGAAGTAAGAATAATCTTCACAAGGATTTAAAGTCACTTAGTCTTGTACAAAAAGGTGTGCATTATTCAGGAACACACATTTTCAATAACTTGCCAGCAGCCATAAAAAGCTTAACAACCAATGAAATTCAGTTTATGAGAAACCTAAAGGATTTTTTGGTGGCCAACTCCTTCTACTCCATTGATGAATTTCTTAGTAAAACCAACTGATTTGTATATAAGTACAACATAACTTCTGCACAATTTCAGTGCAGTAATGTGTTCATTGAAAATTTGTGTGTGTGTGTGTGTGTGTGTGTGTGTGTGTGTGTGTGTGTGTGTGTAAGTATAATCTAACTTCTGCACCATTTCAGTGCAGTAATATGTTCATTGTAAATAAGTATTACAGTAGTTGTATTACATGTTTATTACCTTATAAATAAATAAAAAACTTTTTTATTTTAAATTCAGTGCATTAGTTTTTGTAAAATGACTCTTAGTGTTCATTAAAAAATGACGATCATTCCACTTGGGACCTGTGGAATGATACATTAGCTTATTTGTTTTAGTTGTAAATATTTGTCATGTATTGTTGTTTTTCTGACAGGTTCCACATCCTGGAGGACCTCCTCACTACGGATCAATTGGAATGAAAGTAAATCTAATGTAATCTATCACTATGTCCTCCATACGGGAGTCTGTACGAGACTCAAACGGCGGTATGTTTGTACGATCCTCTTGCGTGAAAGATTTCTCAAATGCTAAATTTAAAATTTCAGCTTTCGTTTTGCTGTCTTCCGTTGCCAGGCCAGACAGATCAGTGAGTGACTGGATGGAAACCTTCGACCCGCTTACCGATTTTACGTAAGACCAGAATTTCCTTGGGTTTTCAGCAAGATCTTTTGCTAAGGTATGACTGTGATAGTGGTTGAATGCTTCGCATCGCTCTTTTTACAGCAGCACGAATCTCTGCTAACTTTTGCCTTTCGTCATTCTCCCGATCTTTCTTGTACCGCGAGTGCAACTGTCTTTGCCTCCTGACCATTCTCCGAATTGCGCTGTTAAACCACGGTGGGTCTTTTCCGTCCGTAACCAACTTTTTCGGCACATACTTTTCCAATGCGTGATTGACAATGTGCTTAAAATTTGTCCATAATTCTTCCACGTCCATCGTACCGGAAGTAAATGAAGTCGATTCATTTACTAAGTGTGATGCTAACAACTGCTTATCTGCTCTTTCTAGTAAGAATACTCTCCTAGTCTTCTTGACCGACTTTTTAGCTTTCGTAACCATAGTCGTAATGACATCATCATAATCACTAATCCCTGTCTCAACACTGACACCGTCGATGAGGTCTGGTCTGTTCGTGGCTACCAGATCTAAAATATTTCCACTACGCGTTGGCTGTCGATTTAGCTGCTCAAGACCGTTTTCGGATAACGTGTTCAAAAGTAATTCACACGAGGGCTTGTCTGTACCACATGTAATAAATCCATAGACATCCCAGTCTATACTAGGTAGGTCGAAGTCGCCTCCGACTAATATAGCGTGATCCGGTTACTTCTGCGATACAGAATGTAGACTACCTTTGAATGATTCTAGAACTGTCACGGTGGAACCTGGTGGCCGGTAATAACACCCAACAATTAACTTTATTTCCCCTGGCCCTGTTAAACGTGTCCAGATAACGTCACAATCACAATCTACTTTGACCTCAGTAGACACAATATTTTTGTCAACTGCAATGAAGACACCACCTCCTATGGTGTCTAATCTGTCTTTCCGATACACGTTCCAAACCTCACTAAATATTTCAGAACTTCCTATCTCAGGGTTCAGCCAGGTATCAGTCCCGAGAATAATTTGCGCGCCACACGCTTCCTGGAGGGCAGTAAATTCAGAAACTTTATTCCGAACACTCTGAAGATTTACTGCTAATATCTTGATAGCTGAAGTGTCTTTACACTGAGCGCGTCCTGACTTCCCTGCCTGCACGTCGACTGGTGAGTGTTCATCAGGACACCTCGCAACCTAGCCTAAAAAAACCCCATGTGCACGCCACGACAAGTACTCTGCTACCAGAGTAGTCGCCTCCTTTGTGTAGTGCACTCCTGACGTATCTAGGGGCGTCCTACAATTCCCCACCCAATAGCGCAAGTCTAGAAATCTGCAGCCAAGACCGTCACAGAGTCGACGAAGCCTCTGGTTGAGACCCTCCACTCGGCTCCAAACCAAAGGACCCCGATCCACTCTGTAAACGATGCTGCAAATACAGTGCTCTGCTTGCACCCCGCGTGCGAGGCCAGCGGTCTTCACCAAATCCGCCAGCCGCCTGTACGAACTGAGGATCGCCTCAGAACCCAAGCGACAGGCATAAATGGTGCCGACGTGAGCAACTACTTGCAGACGACTGCACCCCGTACGCTCGATAGCCGCAGGCAAGGCCTCCTCCACATTTTGGATGAGGCCCCCCGGTAGACAAACCGAGTGCACGTTGGAATTCTTTCCAACGCCATCGGTACTTGATATCTCCAAGAGCGCCTTTGAAGAGTATCTGCAACGGAGACATTCTGCTTCGCTAGTGCCTCAAGGAAAACAGCAATTCTTGAAGTAGCCTGCCTCTTCCTTCTCTCATCGCTGACAAGGCAGGACGTCCAGCCGTAAGTGTGATGCGGTACAAAACATTAACCTCAGCTTGGCACTCCCCAAATGACTGGGAGTTGGGTGGTCGGGGGGGGGGGGGGGGGGAGGAAGGGTTAACGAAAACACTGCGCAAATACTTTGCGAAGAGCGTGTAGGGCATTGTAAGCATTTTGTAGGAACCACCAGCAATCAAACTGGTCTTTCTCTCCGTCGCTAAAGATACAGGCGACGGTAATTCCTTTGAACCATGTAAGCGCATGATATTTTGCGGCGGGAAAGTAAGATTCATCTGGACAGAGGGGTGTCTGAGGGTCAATCATATCAGGCGTGATCCGGAGGTAACAATCCAGTATCTTCTGTGTTAGTCGCCAGACTCCGGACGACAATACGCATGTAAAACGATGTTTATCGGTATCCAAGAGGTGACAATCTGGGCCATACGGTGAGTCTGGCAGTCCAATAGCGTGAAGTCGCTGTCGTGTCGCATATTTTTTGTTATCGATCTGATACCAGTTCGAATGCACCGTGGACAACAGAAAGCTGTGGTGTATCGTTTCCACACTCTTGGCCAATGAACCGTAGGGTACTTGTTTTCCACGACATTATGGGGAACAGCCAGCAGAAGGTTGGTATAAAAATCTTTCGCCTTTGGTGGACGTGTGGCGGGGAGGTTCGAGCTGACATAGCCGTAATCAAGAATGAAGGTCGACAGATGGGAGAGCGGTGGTGCGACGTGCGCAACCGACACCGGCGGGACGTTAGAGACTGGCATCAGAACCTGTCGTAAACGACCCGTCAGAGAGGTATGTTGACTTTTCCATCGTTTCTTCATGTTGCTCAAGTAAAGGCAGCTGCTCTCGCCCTGACGTTGACCAATCCCAGCCACCCTTTGTGCAGTGGGAGGGTAAGAGTGTCGTATCGTACTTTAAATACATGACCTGCGCAAACGTAGTAACTGAAGGCCGCCTGAAGCCGGTGACCTGTCTGCAGCGGTAGTGGGAGGCCTTTTGCCACATGGTTGAGTTTTGTTGCCACGTAGAGGTTCAAGCATTCAACACGTTGTAGCTGATTTAAGTCCCGGATCAGGTTCTAGCGCACAATTGCGCGTATGATCTGTAGTAACCATTGGTAGTTTGCTGCAGCTGTTTTACGTACATCCGTCATGAACGTGATTCCAAAATATCGCAGGTCAGAAACTGGTGGGAGGCGAGCGAAGGCTTCCGGTCCGAGACCACGTCCAATATCCAACGCCGCTGACTTATTGATGTTCAGAAGACTGCCTGCGGCCTGTCCGTATCGCTCGATCCAGGTTGGTACGCTTTGAACTTCGTCATTGGAACAAACCAGCAGTAGCAGGTCGTCAGCGTATGCCCTATAGCGAAAGGTAACGTCCCGCACCGTGATGCCTGATAGCCAGTGGTTAAGGCCCTCGAGGAGTGGCTCGAGTATGCAAGTAGGCTGTTTAGGTTTTTATGTTGGTAACCCCACGTAGTGCTCTGTATGGAAATCACTGGCTGTGCTGTGCGCAGTCTGTGGTTGGGTGGCATTGTTGTAATATTCGCTATTGTAGTGTTGGGCTGTTGGCTGTTAACAGCACATAGCGTTGCGCAGTTGGAGGTGAGCCGCCAGCAGTGGTGGATGTGGGGAGAGAAAAGGCGGAGTTTTGAAATTTGTAAGACTGGATGTCATGAACTGCTATATGTATTATGACTTTTGAACCCTATTAAGGTAAATACATTGTTTGTTCTCTATCAGAATCTTTCATTTGCTAACTATGGCTATCAGTAGTTAGTGCCTTCAGTAGTTTGAATCTTTTATTTATGGGCACTCGCTGTATTGCAGTAGTTCGAGTAACGAAGATTTTTGGTGAGGTAAGTGATTTGTGAAAGGTATAGGTTAAGGTTAGTCTGGGCCATTCTTTTGTAGGGATTATTGAAAGTCAGATTGAGTTGCGCTAAAAATATTGTGTGTCAGTTCAAGCACAGTCTTGTTTAATTCTTCTAAGGGGATGTGTCATATGGCGACCCTGCCAGGATACTTCACTGGAATCTTCTGATTTTTCCTTGTAGTTTGTGTAATTAGTGTAGCTTTTGTTTATTGCTAGTGTGTAATTGTAGAGAGAATCTCCTTTGTAGTTGCAGTCTTTCATTGTTGTACAGTAAAACAGTTGTGGCATGCATGAAGATTTGCACCACGTATTTTGCAGATGCGCTTGCAATTAATTAGATATTATTTTCAGTGATATGTTAATGTATTCTCTTATTTTTGCTCTTCAAATTGTGCTTTTCTGTGTTATCGTGTGAAATATTGTGACAATAATGGCGTGTGAAAAACGTAACACTAGGCTCCAAAGTAAACTGAGAAATAATAGTGACGACGAGGGTAGCTTACCAGCACCATTGTGTAATGAATTAACAGACATGCAAACTAGTAATTTGGTAACTGTGCACAGGGAAATGCAGCTGGCGGCAAATAATGGTGTAGACAGTGAAATAGGTAGTGAACATGGAAGCATTATCGATCGATCGGTTGGCAACAGCTCGCCTCAGGAATAGGGAATGACAGAACACAATATTGCAAATACTGTAGACCCAGGTTTTGGGTTCTCATCGTTTTCTCAAATGAGTCAAGACACATTTTCTGCTTGTCAAAATGTGAATGTTGCCAGTGAAAATGCACTGTCAAAAAGCATAGAGAAACAGATTCCAGACACTAATACATTATTATTGCGATTAATACAACAAAAGGAACAAAATCAGAGACAAACACAGTTAAAGCTTCAAAAGTTAGACACAATGGAACAAAGTCAGAGACAAACACAGCAAAAGCTTCAAAAGTTAGACACAATGGAACAAAATCTTTGGAAGTTAGACACCACGCTTGAACAAACACGTGAAGATTTAACTACTGAGTTACATAACATTGAATCGAAATGTCAAAAAAACTGTAATGACGTAAAAACACAAATTTGTGAGCATTTCCAACCTATTATTTCGCGGCATGAAAATGCATTACAGAATCACGAAGCAGCCACAAAAGAACTGCAAACCATTGTTCATGAAAATCATGAGACCTTGCAAGCTAAAATTGACTCAATTGCATCTACCGATCCGGTTATGCAACTTGCAAAAACTCAGGAAAACTTAAAGGACACAGTAGATCCTCTGAAAATTGGTTCAGAAAAACACATGGAGGAAATTAGTTCATTATCAGAGTAGTTGAACTTTCGGATCAGCTAAATAATTTATCTGCGAAGGTAAATGATAATCTGAATGACACAAAACTGGTAGTCTTTAATGACACAGAAGAGTGCGAACAAATTAGGAAATTCAAACAAAATCAGAATCAAATTAATACGCAACACCAAAGAGAAATCCGGGAAGTACAAGATCTGCTGACACAGGTAATACAAGAATTACGTATTTCAGAGGACACTCGCTCTCCAATACGGGAAGAGGGACATAGAAATACGGAACAGCCACTAAATAATTACACAGGGCACTTCAGAAATTATGAAAGAAATTGGCAAGGAACACCGAATTTTGAGATGGAACCGCCGAAACGACGTAACAATGACCGATATGCGACTCACCGACATGATTATTTTGACTATAAGCTGTTTATTACTACACGTAAATTCAAAACATTTAAGAATTCCGGCAACGACATCAATCCACAAGCGTGGCTTCATCAATTCTGTCATTGTTTTCCTCCCAACTAGTCATTAGAGCACAGATTAGAATTTATGTGTGGCTACTTAGAGAATGAACCAGCTGTAAGAATGCGATCGGTCATTCACGATTGCCACAGTGAAGGAAAATTTTATCATGCCTTCCTCTCAGCATATTGGTCTCAAGCTACACAAGACCGAGTAAAACATAGCATCATAATGATGAAACATTTCGAACAATCTGAATTTTCCAGTCTTGTGAAATATTTTGAAGACATGTTGCACAAGAATCAGTACCTGTCAAACCCATACAGCCCGTCAGAACTCATCCGCATTTGCTTAATCAAATTGCCTGAACATTTATGACATATTATTTTGACAGGACGTTGCAAAGACGACACTGAAGCTTTCCAGGGACTCTTACAAGAATTGGAAATTGACACTGACAATCGCGGAACGCGCAAACAGGAATGCAACAATTACAAGTCACATCCGTCACAATTCCACGACGACAGAAGTAATAACTAGACATGACTAGGCTATTCTTACAACGCAAATCGTGACCAAAACAGACAACACCCATATAACAACCGTTGGCAGAATAATAATATTTACAGAGAAAGATCGCATTTCCGTAGTAATTAATATGACAGAGATATCCATAGAAACAGACAATATGGGAACCAAAACAATTATTTTCAAGGGAGACAGAATAACTTCCGACGCAACAGTTCAGCGCGCAGTTACGATTCAGGGAGAAATTCTCCACCACGTGACTGACAAGAAAGAAATTATGGAAACTACCGACATAACGACAGACCTGAATTTCATCAGAACTGGCGAGATTCAAACAGGGCAGGATCTTCTCGTCAAGGTGAATTTGTAGAAGTTAGGTCTCCAAATCCCAATAACGACGCCCGCCAGCATAGAAACAGATAATGACTCGCACCTAGGTAGCCACGTGCGCCCACTGGCTCAGAGAAAAATAACATAGACGCTAACCTTGAGAAAAATTTTAGCATTCCTTAGCGAAGTATACAACATGATAATTGCTTTGAAGTTGAAACTCTGGGCACTAGAAAGGGTAAAAGAATGCACGACGTTTCACATGTAAAACCGTTTATTGAAAGCTAACCGGCTCTTTAACTTAGTCTTTGCTATAAAATTTTTCGCTTCACGTTACTAGTATGCTTTGTCAGACTTGGAAACTGTTAACATGCAACAATGTTTGAAGTTAAATATCCAGTCAAGAAGCAAGAGAACTTATTTCAACAGAAATTACGAATGCATTGTTACACTGAACAGAAGACACAGTGTTGTTATTTGTACATTCTTGCTTGTTAGTTGCACGATTACGTAACGACTATCAGGCTTACATACTTAGAACATATAAAAGTACTGCTAATGAGATTTTACTGCAACATTTTGGCTTACTTGAAAATACATTATGGATTTAAATAGCTTTCTGAGAGATACCAGAAGACACAGTGGTTAGTTTATTTGACAGCTACACGACTATATCACGACGCTACTAATGTGTGACACAATTTACATTGTTGCTTTTGCGCTGTATCTGTTTTATATCTGCACAGTCTTTCTATATTACTCTGGAAAGTAAAACATGTTTTAGTAGTAACTTTTGTGGTATAGCTACAATGAGACAGCCTTTTCCGTAGCACAACAATACGTTACATTATAGTACTTTCTCGATCATGGTAAGGTACATAATAACTACGATATCTATATGCAAAGCATTTCACTTTCGTATATGATGAGGTAAGTACATTGACTTCAGCAGAACTTTGCTTACAGAGGATGATAACTACGACACTTCCACAGAATTATCTTACAGCAAGACGCACAGTTTAGCGCTACAGGACAGGCATTTGAGAGATTAATTTTATACTTAAACTATTTATTTTTCAAGATTTTTGAATTACAAAGAAAGTTTTCCGTGATAAATTTCATTCCATTGCTGTAATCTGTAACACCTGAGGGTATAATTACATTAATCCTCAGGGGGGGTACACGATTACTTTGTGTACCATGTGTGTGGCAAGCACAAGGAGCCCTAGCTAATATCGTATTTGCTTATACAACTTTACACATCGATACCATATTTCTCTAATACAGAATTACACAGCTATCTGATCATTTAACTGAAAGAGACAAACATTTATTTTACTACATCAGTGACAGATGTTTACGTAATTACACCGTTGGATAACTTCATACTTACGAAATTGTATTTTGTCTGTACTTTCTGAACTGTTCATATTTTTCGAAACCATTGTGATGCTATGAGAGAGCTTTGAATGATGTATTTGGTATGGGATCATGATTCTTAAAGTACGTTTGAGGTAGATGACACTATTGAAATAAGCAGAGAATATTTTTTTAGGTTTTGAAATTATTGGAGGAAGCTATGACGATTTTGAGAATTGACTGAGATGTTATGATATTATTACGACGACGATGTGTATTATGTTATTGAGGTATGTTTATGATCAATAAGCTGAGAATCGTACTTTAAGTTATGAAATGTGTGTAAATGTGTGAATGTATCCCAATGCAGGCGAACATTTTTTGCGCACTGTTATATTCATAGGATTTTGTTTCTACACATTTGCAACGTAAATTCTCGACCTGTGAAATTTTTATATGAGACTGTCACTATAGTGCAAACTGGTGTCGTAAATATTTCGGTAAGAACGTTAAGTGACCACCTTCATGTAATGCGTCGTGTGCACCCAGCTGCGCGACGGTTGCCTGGAAAAAAAACCATTAGTGTGTGCCTTTCAGAGGCACAGGTGGAGAAAAAAAAGAGGCCATTATCCTTGCAATTACATTTCTTTGTAGAAAGCATCGCAAATACGACACGCTCAAACTTGAAAACATATGATTACACTGTGGAGCTCTTAATTTATGATATTTACTAAAATGCCTAATGAAATGAAGAGAAACATTTTTACATCTATTGTCTTTATAGTTGAGAGATTGCTCAATTTGTTTAATATCTAGTTTCTAGCTGCACTGCATTACTGGTTAAAATAAAATTTTATAGATGTACTAATATAGATATTTTATGCCTACAGATCCAGTAAATAATACTTTTATGATTACTTCCAAAAAAACGAGGGAGCACAAAAAGACATTTCCACTTCACAGGAATTGCATACATAATTTTTGTCAGTGACTTGGTAACTTGTCTGCTAGTGTAAGTTCTCGTAACGCATCACTCTAGTGGTAAGATGTGACATAGGTATTAAACATGGCCATTTTTACAGTAATATTTTTTCTGCTGCTGTTTGCCAGGCATAGTGCTACTGAATTTCACTTTGTATTACTATGTTAAGCCAGTTTTACTACTGATTTATTTTTCTTGTTGCTGCACATTGCCTTATATTAGTTGTAATTGCATTCCTAATTTATATATACTGCAGCTTGCTTTGCCAATTTGCATTTTTTTGTCATTGCTGTTTGTGTTAATTTGTTATGTGCTGCTGCATTGCCTCGTCCCTTGGTATATATATCTGAGCTCAGTAGTTTTAAGTTAGCTTAAGAGCGGGTAGACTTTATAAGAGAATGAATTGCGATGAATTGGAAGAAATGCATTGAGAAATTATACGAAAAAAGTACAGAAAGCAAGTAAAGATAGGAATTTTTAGAAATAATGAAGAACGAAGGGAGATCTCCGAGAAGTAAAGAAAGTTTTTTTTGCAAAATACTGCAGTAAAACAAACCCTCTCCTTTCCTTGTGTTATCCCACTATGTGTTTATGTACCCTTGGGTATTTGTGTTCTTCCTGTTTTTATGTGTTTATCCGATGAGAGTTACGTTGTAGAATTTTTCTGATAATATGGTATTTACCTTGTAAAGATGTTTAGACATTATTTATTCTGTTTTGTTTTGTTGCTCATGTGTGAAGTTAATGTTTTGAAAACTATTCTGATCTTTTATGTATTTACTTATATCATAATTCCTGTAACACTGATGTATATTTTATTTCTATACTTTTGTAAAGCCTGTTTTACCACAAATGTTATCTGTATTGTTATGTTCTTTAATGATGTATTTTGTACCTTTGTTATTGCATTCTCATGTTAAAAATTGTAATTGACACAAGTTCATCAAATTAAGTAACTTGTAAGCTACATTTCACTGCACACGTTTCTGTTGGTCATAATATATGGACAATATGTGAGAAGTAGGGACTGTTAGTGTTTGCAAATGTGTTGATAATTCAGCAAGGGACTGGTTAACAGCATTGCTGGTTCTAAGGACAATTCCAAAAACTTTGTGATTGCACAAGTGGTGGTTTATGGACTTGCTATATTCTCCGCAAGACTCTTCAATGGTGATTGTGCACCTGCACAGTCGCAACGGTTGGCTGCTAGTCATCTCTACAAGGACTACAATGGATCTACACCTTCGATGACTCACCAATACCATTATTTCTACAAGGACTGCAGTGGGTCTGCACCTCTGGTGGCCCACCAATACCATAATCTCTACCACGAATACAGTGGGTCTGCTCTGTGATGACCTAGCTACCAATATTCTTCAAAACTTCAACTGACTCTGCTGTGGGTTTGCTCTGTTGTGGCCCATTACCTGTCTGCATGTCAAGAGTCAGCACTATCATTCCATTGGAAGGACAACACTACTTCTTCAAGACTGCATGGAAATCCACTACTTCCATGTGCATTTTCTTTTACTGCTCAGACTTTGAAAAAAAAAGAAAAAACACTGCAATTTTACTGTGATGAATGATGAGGGCTGTCTTTATGGACTGTGAGAAAATTTTAGCTTTTTACCAACATTTTATCAATAAGTGTGTGCATTTCATTTCTTTGTTATTGTAATTATGAAATTTTTTTTCAAATCTGTATTGGCCACTGCCCAAAACAATTTGTAAAATTTTTTGTGGGGTACATGGGGGCTATGTAAGTAGGCTATTTAGGTTTTTATATTGGTAATGCCACGTAGTGCTCTGTATGAAAATCACTGGCTGTGCTGTGCGCAGTCTGTGGTTGGGTGGCATTGTTGTAATATTCGCTATTGTAGTGTTGGGCTGTTGGCTGTTAACAGCGCGTAGCATTGCGCAGTAGGAGGTGAGCCGCCAGCAGTGGTGGATGTGGGGAGAGAAATGGCGGAGTTTTGAAATTTGTAAGACTGGATGTCATGAACTGCTATTAAGGTAAATACATTGTTTGTTCTCTATCAAAATCTTTCATATGCTAACTATGCCTATCAGTAGTTAGTGCCTTCAGTAGTTTGAATCTTTTATTTAGCTGGCAGTAGTGAGTGGCACTCGCTGTATTGCAGTAGTTCGAGTAACGAAGATATTTGGTGAGGTAAGTGATTTGTGAAAGATATAGGTTAAGGTTAGTCAGGGCCATTCTTTTGTAGGGATTATTGATAGTCAGATTGCGTTGCGCTAAAAATATTGTGTGTCAGTTTAAGCACAGTCTTGTATAATTCTTCTAAGGGGACGTTTGATGTGGCGACCCTGCCAGGATACCTCACTGGAATCTTCTGATTTTTCCTTGTAGTTTGTGTAATTAGTGTATCTTTTGTTTATTGCTAGTGTGTAATTGTAGAGAGAATCTCCTTTGTAGTTGCAGTCTTTCATTGTTGTACAGTAAAACAGTTGTGGCATGCATGAAGGTTTGCACCAAGTATTTCGCAGCCGTCCTTCCATTGGCCTGGACGTGTGAGCTGGCTGCGGTCGAAAGACACCGTAGGGTGTCAATGAGGCCCGGAGGAAATCCCATACGGTCCATCACTCGTAGGAGGAAATTGTGGTGCACTCTATCAAAGGCGCGATTGAAATCGATGGAGACGATCGCCGCTCCCAGACGGCTAGCAGAGGCGATCGCTGTTATGTCCTCGTAGTCACCGGGGCCATGTGTATGTAGGCTTCTATCCCCATGCGACATCTGTTTTGGGGCGAGAATCAACGGCAAAGTCATCTTAATATGGCCCGCCATAAGCCTGACGAAAATCTTGTAGTCGGCGTTCAGCATTGTGAGCGGCCGATAGTCGTTGTTAATTGATCGCCCTCCACCTGACTTGTGTACCGGTATGAGAAGTCCTTCTACAAACTGGCTGGCTGGCTGGTTTGGGGGAGGAGACAAGACAGTGAGGTCATCGGTCTCATCGGATTAGGGAAGGACGGGGAAGGAAGTCAGCCATGCCCTTTGGAAGGAACCATCTCGGAATTTGCCTGGAGCTATTTAAGGAAATCACGGAAAACCTAAATCAGGATGGCCGGACGCGGGATTGAACCGTCGTCCTCCCGAATGCGAGGCCAGTGTGCTAACTTCTGCGCCCTTCTACAAATGCTGGCGGCACAACACAGTCTGGAGACATAAGTGCGCGGAACATTATAACCCATCGAGTCATCATGATGTCACGGAAGGTCCGGTAGAATTCGATGGGCAATCCATCAGGCCCAGAAGACTTATTGGCCACACCTTTGTCCAGGACGTCTTCCACTTCTTCGACTGAGACTTCCTCCGTTAGTGCATTCACGGAAGCCTCATCGATAGTACGTGTTACCTGCTGTAACACTTCAGTAGTGGCCTCATCATCTACGGTTCTTTCCTGGCAAAGATAACTAAAATGATCCTCCACCACCTTTATTATGGTTGCTTGGGTCGTACAGAAGCCACCGTCTTGTGTCCTGAGTTGTGTGATTAAGTGTCGGCGCTTATCCGCCACAATGTGGTGCATAGTGGGTTCCTCTGCGGTTGTTCGGTCGTGCCGTCGCGAGCGGACTATGGCACCTTCGAGTCGGCGCTTCGTCAATGATAGTATGTGACCCTTGATTCTGCTTTGGTGGTGTTGTCTCTCCAGGGGAGGGGATAAGGCGCCGAGGTCCCTGAGTGCGCGTAGTAAAAATTGAGGGTCTGTCGATGTCATGCAGCCACGTCCTTGCCAAACTGCATAAGTGTCCTGCGGATTGCTGGTTTGGCACAGAATAGCCACGTCTCTGGGTTGGAGGTGTAACGGTGGTGACGGCGTTCACAGTCAGTCCACGTTGCTTCAACTTGCTGTGCAGGTCCTGGAGGTGAGTTATATTAAAGATTCCAAAAGCCACTGCTGCGCCAGACTTGTTGGTGGCGGAGATGTGTAGTGCAGATATAGGCACTATGATCTGAATAGGCCTGAGGCCATAGTTCGGCGACCACCACTCCTTGTGTGAGGCCTTGCGACATATATATGCGATCAAGTCAGCTGGCCGAATGATTGGTAAGATGAGTGTGGCCAGAGCAACTACTGTGGACTTTTCCCCTCGTGTCGCACAAGTGAAGTTCTTGGATCATCGCACCCAGTTCCGGATAGGGCATGTAGTGTGGGATTTGGTGCTTGGGATGAAGTACGTAATTAAAATCGTCGGAGACGACGCTGTATTCGTACCGTCCGAGGAAAAGGGGGCGACATCTGTGGAGTAGAATCTGGTGCGGTCGTGACGTCTGGTGGTACCCGACGGCGCGTACACGTTAATCATCCTGGAGTTGAGCGCCGTAAGTGCTATTCCTCGAACAGAGGGAAGATACGTGACGTCAGTAACTTCAGTACCATCACGTACTAATATTGCCACTCCGGTGTCTGCAGGGCCACCGAGCGTCACATATGTGGCGTGACCATAAAAGTTCGGGAGTGCGGTAGTATTCACTTCTTGCAGGAAAGCAAACTCAACTCCCACGGCTCGTACTGTGTTTTTTTTTTTTTTTTTTTCAAAAGTTGGATCTTGACAGGGGAAGTTATCATGTTGATATTCATTGTCGCCAGGCAGTAAGACTGGCAACGCGTTGGTTGGGCGAAGTTATCCATGTCGATGTTGGAGAGAAGCGAACATCGGAAATTATGTCGCTCCCCCCCTCCCCCTCCGAACGCGGTCCTCCTTGTGCTGCTTATGCTGCATGATCCGACGGCGCCTCAGCTGGCCCCGGATCGGAATCTTGTGGCTCGACGCCCTCGGCCCACGAAGCGGACGAGGGTGTCTGTTCATATTCCATAGGCTCGGAATGTTTGATAGTAAAGGACTGGGCGACTTCGCTGCCTGCACTGGTACCTTCCTGCTGCTCACTGTTTATGTCAAGGGGCTGATAGTCGAACGCTGAAAGTTTTTCTGTCTGTTCTGCAAGGCTGGAGTCAGTGGAAACGGACTCAGCCTCGCAGTTGGCTTCATGAGTTGTCAGTTGTTCTTCCCCGGCCGAATGTGAGCCGCCGTGTTCCGACATGTGTGCCGACACGGCGCTTCCGGCGTTTCGGTGACTGCTGTTTCCGTACGTGGCCTTCATTGTCAGAAGACGGCACTGACTCACGCCCCGCTGGAACAAATGCTTCGGTCGGTACAATAAGGGAATCAATTGCCATCTTGCTGTCGTCAATGTCTGTCGCGTTCGGTAGCTCCAGCGTCATCGTACAATTTTCAAACTGTTTCAAATACATAGCTCTGAGCACTATGGGACTTAACATCTTAGGTCATCAGTCCCCTAGAACTTAGAACTACTGAAACCAAACTAACCTAAGTACATCACACACATCCATGCCCGAGGCAGGATTCGAACCTGCGACCGTAGCGGACGCGCAGTTCCAGACTGAAGCGCCTAGAACCGTTCGGCCACTTCGGCCGGCGCATACTATTTTCCACCACTGGCCAAGCAGGTGGGTCATCCAGGTTTCTGTCCGTGGAAGGTGATTCCTGTACCGCGAAATCGGTCGGCTGTTTCTGTTTTCTGGAGAACGTCGTGAGCGCCGCCGCGTGTAACGGGGAGAATAGTCTTCGTCGGTGGAGGTGCAACGTCCGTCTGTGACAGTTGCGTGATCCGAGCTGGAGGCACTCGCAGCGAAGGTGACCTTCCTTGCCGCATCCGGAACACGTCTTCGGCTGGCCGTAAAAAGTAACTATGGCCCGGCACCTTCCTATATGTAGGTAGGATGGCACGTGTCATTGGAGGTCTTCCCTCTGTTCAAGGAATAGCACTTACGGCGTACTCCATTGTGCACTGGATACATCTTAAACTGGGTCCGTTTTTCAGCCACGTGTTCGTGCACCAAGCCATAAGGGCGGGGCGCCGCCACAACGTCTGCCGCAGGGAGTTCAAATGGAAGTTCGAATATGAGTATAGTCCGCAGTCCCATTGCGGCATGGCCGACCTCGACGTTGCCAACATTTCCGTCTGCGTGGCAGAAGCGGAGTTCTTGTTTCATCTCACGAAGCACCTTGGCGCATGTAACTTCGTTTATGAGTTGTACATAAACCGTGCTACTGACGATCGAAAAGTGAATGCCGACAATGTCGGCAGCCGGAATCTTGGCTTCCTCTTTTAAAAAGCGTTCGACTTCGAGCGCCTTTGGTCGGGTAAAGTCGTTCTGAAATGAGAATTTCAAGGTTGATCTTCTGTATTGGTCTGCCATGGTCTTGTAGCGCTACGGCGTCACGTTAATGTCGGCCGAAGGAAGTAAACAAGGCGCGCGGGCCGGCCCTGTTGGCGGAGAGCACACACTGCACGTCTGCTTCGCTTGGCTGCGAGAGCCGGACTGGGACCCCTACTCCACGGTGAACTACAAACATAAAATGCCACAAATCCGGATCGAATCCGCCCGACGGATTAACCACGAGGGCCGATGTGCCGGCCAAACAGGGTGTGGTTTTTAGGCGTTTTTCCACATCCCGTTAGGTGAATACCGGGCTGGTCCCCTTGTTCCGCCTCAGTTACACGGCTCGAAGACATCTGAACACATTCGCACTATTCCATGGACTACACTCGATGCAGACAGTTGAGGTACACTAATTCCATCCCGGGAGATACGGGGTGGCGGCAGGAAGGGTATCCGGCCACCCCTTAATCATTAACATCCCAAATCCGATTAAAAATGGCTGACGCTGCGGGACAAGGCTCAAGTGATAGAATAAATGAACCCATAGCAACCGGAATAACAATATGCAAAACAAAAACTCTGTGAACCTAATGTAATATTTACCATAAAGAATTACATAACTATAGTTAAAATTTCAAAAATGAATTAATGCATTGACCAATATTTGTTCTCTGATCTATTCATTAACACTCCTTCTGTAACGTGTTGATGTGTGTAACTTGATTCCGCTCATAAAAAACAGTATTATTCGAAGACGATACCAATCTTCCAGAAGCCGCAGAATGGACTACCAAAGTCGTATATTAAAAACGTAAGTTTATTGACAAACAAAAACATTTCGCACCAGTGCACTGGCAGGTTATCGGATTTATACCCTGTTATCACTAAAGAGTATAAATACCTAATACACATATCAAAAAAGTTTTGCATCACCTCGGTTCCGAGAGTTCCGGAACCTGTACAGAAAATTGGAATAGAGATCAACATAGACATCATTTCCGCCCTTTTTATTGTTCCAGAAAACCACACATTGCATGTTGTACCACTATACAGAGGCGGGGGTCCAGATTTCTGTACACACCGGTACCTCTAATACCCAGTAGCATGTCCTCTTGCATTGATGCATGCCTCTATTCGTCGTGGCGTACTATTCTCAAGTTCATCAAGGCACTTTTGGTCCAGATTGTCCCACTCCTCAGTGGCGATTCGGCGTAGATCCCTCAGAGTGGTTGGTGGGTTACGTCGTCCATAAACAGCCCTTTTTCAATCAATGCCAGACATGTTTGGTAAGGTTCATGTCTGGAGAACATGCAGGCCTCTCTAGTCGAGATATGTCGTTTTCCTGAAGGAAGGTATTCACAAGATGTGCACGATGGGGGTGCGAATTATCGTCCATGAAGACGAATGCCTCGTCAATATGCTGCCGATGTGGTTGCACTATCGGTCAGAGGATGGCATTCACGTATCGTACAGCCGTTACGGCGCACTCCCTGACCACCAGCGGCCGACGTCAGCCCCACGTTATGCCATACCAAAATAGCAGGGAACCTCCACCTTGCTGCACTCGTTGGACAGTGTGTCTAAGGCGTTCAGCCTGACTGGGTTGCCTCCAAACACCTCTCCGACGTTTGTCTGGTTGAAGGCATATGTGACACTCATCGGTGAAGCGAACGTGATGCCATTCCTGAGCGGTCCATTCGGCATGTTCTTGGGCCCATCTGTACCACGCTGCATAGTGTCATAGTTGCAAAGATGGACCCTCGGCATGGACGTCGGGTGAGAAGTTGCGCATCATACAGCATATTGTGCACAGTTTGAGTCGTAAGACGACGTCCTGTGGCTGCACGAAAAGCGTTAGTCAACGTGGTGGCGTTGCTGTCAGGGCTCATCTGAGCCATAATCCGTAGGTAGCGGTCATCCACTGCAGTAGTAGCCCTTGGACGGCCTGAGTGAGGCATATCATCGACAGCCGGCCGGAGTGGCCGAGCGGTTCTAGGCGCTACAGTCTGGAACCGCGCAGGTTCGAATCCTGCCTCGGGCATGGATGTGTGTGATGTCCTTAGGTTAGTTAGGTTTAAGTAGTTCTAAGTTGTAGGGGACTGATGACCTCAGAAGTTAAGTTCCATAGTGCTCAGAGCCATTTGAACCTTTTTTTTTTTATCATCGACAGTTCCTGTCTCTCTGTATGTCCTCCACGTCCGAACAACATCGCTGTGGTTCACTCCGAGACGCCTGGACACTTCCCTTGTTGAGAGCCCTTCCTGGCACAAAGTAACAATGCGGACGCGATCGAACCGCGGTATAGACCGTCTAGGCATGGTTGAACTACATACAATACGAGCCGCCACCTGAATAGCTACGGCCTTATCTCGGTTGCACAGAGTGGAATGCAGAATATAAACCTAATTCTCACAGTTGGAGTTATTCATCGCGTTGTTATCTTGTTACGTCTCACCTTATAATCGAGTGACTTTATCAGTTACTATTGTTCTGTAAGGGCGAATTGTCTTATCTCCAATAAATACCAATTTTCGTATATTTAACTCAAATAAAAAAGAAGTATATATGTCTACATATATACTCAAAGAGTATGTCCCCGTGTACGTCGGAAGGTACTATATTTAACAGTATATATTTGTAGTTATAAGTTTAATCCGAGAAACGAAGTTTCTTAACTAACTTAATGAGATTCTTTGTTCGCAACGTTCTGTGCAAAATAGGAAGACAAGCAAAAGATATTAAGAAACAGTGTCGAAAACAGTGATGTCTATTGCACGAAAATTAAGAAGACTAGAGGTATCAGAAACAGCGTAAATGTTAAACTGCAAAGCTTGAAACGTCCCCTTTGAACAATTATACACGGCTGTGCTTAAACTGATACACAATATTTTTAGCGCAACGCAATCTGACTTTCAAAAATCCCTACAAAAGAATGGCCCTGACTAACATTAACCTATACGTTTCACAAATAACGTACCTCACAAAAATCTTGGTAACTCGAGCTACTGCAATAAAGCCAGCGCCACTACTGCCAGCTAAATAAAAGATTCAAACTACTGAAGGCACTAACTACTGATAGGCATAGTTAGCAAATGAAAGATTTTGATAGAGAACAAACAATGTATTTACCTCAATAGTCATAATATATATAGCAGTTCATGACAAATTTCAAAACTCCGCCATCTCTCTCCCCACATCCACCACTGCTGGCAGATCACCTCCAACTGCGCAACGCTACGCGCTGTTAACATCCAGCTGCCCAACACTACAATGGCGAGTATTACAACAATGCAAAGCAGCCACAGACTGCACACAGCACAGCCAGTGATTTTCATACAGAGGTGGCGTTACCAATAAAAAAACCTAAACAGCCTACTTACATAGCCCCCATGCTCCCCACAAAAAATTTTACAAGTTGTTTTGGGCAGTGGCCAATAATGATTTGGTAAAATTTTTCATAATTACAATAACAAAGAAATCAAAGGCACACACTTATTGATACAATGTTGGTCATAAGCCAAAATTTTCTCACAGTCCATAAAGACAGTCCTGATCATTCATCACAGTAACATTGGAGTGTTTTTTCTCAAAGTCTGAGCAGTAAAAGAAAATGCACATGGAAGGAGTGGATTTCCATGCAATCTTGAAGACGTAGTGTTGTCCTTTCAACGGAAAGACAGTGCTGACTCTTGACATGCAGACAGGTATTGGTCCACAACAGAGCAAACCCACAGCAGAGTCAGTCGAAATTTTGAAGAGTATTGGTAGGTAGGTCATCACAGAGCAGACCCACTGTAGTCCTGGTAGAGAGTATGGTATTGGTGGGCCACCAAAGGTGCAGACCCACTGCAGTCCTTGTAGAAATAATGGTACTGGTGAGTCAGCAAAGGTGTAGACCCACTGTAGTCCTTGTAGAAATAATGGTATTAGTGCGTCATCAAAGATGCAGACCCACTGTAGTCCTTGTAGAGATGGCCAGCAGCCATCTGTTGTGGCTGTGCAGGTGCACAATCACCATTGAAGAATCTTGCGGATAATATAGCAAGTCCATAACCACCACTTGTGCACTCACAAAAATTTTTTTTTGAAATGTCCTTAGAACCAGCTATGCTGTTATCCAGTCCCTTGCTGAATTATTAACACACGTGCAAACACTAACAGTCCCTAATTCTCACATATTGTCCATATAATATGACCAACAGAAACGTGTGCAGTGAAATGGAATTTACAAGTTACTTAATTTGATGAACTGGTGTCAATTACAATTTGATAACATAAGAATACAATTACAAAGGTACAAAATACATCATTAAAGAACATAACAATACAGATAACATTTGTAGTAATACAGTCTTTACAAAACAATAGAAATAAACATATACATCAGTGTTACAGGAATTATGACATAGGTAAATACATAAAAGATCAGAATAACTTTCGAAACATCAACTGCACACATGAGCATTAAAACGAAACAGAACAAATAATGTCTAAGCATATTTACAAGGTAAATAACATATTATTAATGCCAATTATATTTGAGGATAACAGTATTCCTCATCATAGTGAATGTAGCTTAGTATTAGAAGAAGAAAAAATTCTATGAAACTACACAGAGACAGGAAGAACACAAATACACAATGGTACACAAACACATAGTGGGATAACACAAAAGGAAAGGACAGGGTTCGTTTTCAGTGTAACATTTGGTACTGCAGTCCAACCCAAAACTTCATTCCAAAGATCTTTGTCTTATTTCGATATTTGCTCCAGCCAAAAAAATCCTATCCAAGCATGCTTTCTGTATTTTTCTCGTATAACCTCTCAGTGCATTTCTTCAAATTCATCGTAACTCATTCTCTTATAGGCTACCCCCTCTTCATCTAACTTAACTCTACTGAGCTCAGATGCTAAACTAAGGGACGAGGCAATGCAGCAGCACAAAACAATTAACACGAACAGCAGTGACAAAAAAATTCAAATTGGCCAAGTAAGCAACAATATTACAACTAATACAAGGGAATGAGCAGCAAACAAGAAAAATAAATCAGTAGTAAACTGACTTAGCAGAGTAACACAAAGTCAAATTCAGTAACACTATGCCTGGCAAACAGCAGCAGCAAATGCTATAACTAATACCTAAGCATGGCAAAGTTCAAGCAGAAAAAATATTACACTAAAGACAACAATGCAGAAAAAGAGAAATGTCTATTCACATCTTAATATCTATGTCATTAAAGTGGTGCACCACAAAAACTAATTCTACAAAAAATTACCAAGTACTTGAAAAGAAAATTATATATGCAGTTATTGTTATCAGTCCCTTCTTATTGTTCTTTCCATTCCAAGAGCTCCTTTTTCGAAGAATGTGTATCATAAAATAGTTATTTAATAGATCTGTTGACAGAAAGTGTTCACATTAGCAAATGCATCTAAGTTTATTTTATAAAACTAATGCTGCAACACAGCTGGAAACCAGATATCAAATGAAATAAGCAACTATGTACAAAGTAAAGCATAAGAACATCATTCAGTAGTCATGAGGCATTTCATAAGTTAGTAGAAAAATCTCTCAACTAGAGAGACAGTAGTCATAATCAGGTGTATAGACATAAAAATATTTCTCGTTGTTTCATTAGGCATTTCAGTAAATATCATAAATTAAGAGCTCCACAGTGTAATCATATGTTTTCAGGTTCAAGCGTGTCGTATTTGCGATGCTTTCTACAAAGGAATGTCAACAGCGAGGATAATGGCCTCCCATTTTTTTTTTGCACCTAATGGCTTTCTTTTGTCAGACGTCTACCTCTCAGCTGGGCGCCCAAAACGCATTACGCCAAGGTCACTTACCTTTCTTACTGAAATATTTACGACAGCAGTTTCTGCTACAATGGCAGTCTCATATAAAAATTTCACAGGTCGAAAATTTGCGTTACAAATGTCTAGAAACAAAATCTTATGAATATAACAGTGTCCAAAAAAATTTCGCTGGCATTGTGATACATTAACGCATTTACACACATTTCATAACTCTTAAAGTATTATTCTTTGTTTCCAACATCCTTTTTCACAAGTCAGAGTCCCTAACTATTATTCATTACTCCTTACCTTATTACACATAAACATATTCGTCGACACGTCAATCTTGCGACGACACTTCAATATTTCATCATAATAAATGCATAGCATAATCAAATTCCTCATATAGCATCAGCTTATTGATCATAAACATACCTCAATAGCATGATACACATTGTCATCGTAATAATAACATCATAACACCTCAGTCAAATCTCAAAAACGTCGTAGCTTCCTCCAATAATTTCAAAACCTAAAAAAATTCTCTACTCATGTCAAAAGTGTCATCTGCCTCAAACGCACTTCAAAAATCATGATCCCATACCAAATATATCATTTAAAGCTCTCATAGTATCACAATGGTTCCAAAAAAATATGAACAGTTCACAAAGTACAGACAAAATACAGTTTCATAAGTGTGATGTTATCCAACTGTGTAATTGCGTAAACATCTGTCACTGACGTAGTAAAAAGAATGTTTGTTTCTCTGTCAAATAATCAGATAGCTGTGTAATTCTGTGTTAGAGAAATATGGTACCGAAGTGTAAAGTTGTATAAGCAAATACCATATTAGCTAGGGCTCCTTGTGCTTGCCAAACACATGGTACACAAAGTAAGCATGTACCCCCCTGAGGATTAATGTAATTATACCCTCAGGTGTTACAGATTACAGCAATGGAATGAAATGTATCATGGAAAACTTTCTTTGTAATTCAAAAATCTTGAAAAATAAATGGCTTAAGTACAAAATTAATCACTCAAATACGTGTCCTGTAGCGCTAAATGTGCGTCTTGCTGTAAGATAATCCCTGTGGAAGTGTCGTAGTTATCGTCCTGCGAAAGCTAAGTTCTGCAGAAGCCAATGTACTTACCCCATGATAAACAAAAGTGAAATGCTTTGCGTATAGATATCGTAGTTATTATGCTTATTGGCGTGATGACGAAAGTACTGTACAGTAACGTATTGTTGTGCCACGAAAAAGGCTTCTCATTGTTGCTATACCACAAAAGATACTATTAAAACATGTTTTACTTTCCAAAATAATGCAGAATAACTGTGCAGATATAAAACAGAAACACTGCAAAAGCAACATTGCAAATTGTCACTCATTAGTAGCATCGTGATAAAACAGTGTAGTTGTCACATAAACTAACCACTGTGTCGACTGGTATCTCACAGAAAGTACTTTAAATCCAGAATGTATTTTCAAGTAAACCAAAATGTTGCATGTTAGCAGTTTGTAAGTCTGACAAAGCATACTAGAAATGTGAAGTGAAAAGTTTTATGGCAAAGACTAAGTTAAACAGCAGATTATCATTCAATAAACGGTTTTACATGTGAAATGTGGCGTAAACCTTTACTCTTCCTAGTACGCAGACTTTCAACTGAAAAGCAATTGTCATGTTTTATACGTCGGTAAGGAATGCTAAATCTTTTCTCAAGGTTAGCGTCTGTGTTATTTTTCTCTGAGCCAGCCAGCGCAGGTGGCTGCCTGCGGTGCGAGTCATTGTCTGTTCCTTTATTGGCGCGCGTCGTTATTGGGATTAGGAGACCTAGCTTCTACAAATTCACGTTGTCGAAAGTGCTCTGCTCTGTTTGAATCCCGCCAGTTCTGATGAAATTCAGGTCTGTCGTTATGATTATCTCGTCTGTCGTCATGTCGGTAGATTTCATAATTTCTTTCTTGTCGGGCATGTGGTGGAGAATTTCTCCCGGAATCGTAACTGCGCGCTGAACTGTTGCATCTGAAGTTATTCTGTCTCCGTCGATAATAATTGTTTTGGTTTCCATATCGTCTGTTTCTCTGGCTGTCTCTGTGATAGTCATTACTACGGAAATGCGATCTTTCTCTGTAACTATTATTCTGCCAGCGGTTGTCATAAGGGTGGTGTCTGTTTTGGTCACGATTTGTGTTGTGAGAATAGCCTTGTCGTGTCCATTTATTATTTCTGTCATCACGGAAAAGTGGCGGATGTGACCTGTAATTGTTGTGCTCCTGTTTTCGCGTTCCGCGATTGTCAGTGTCAATTTCCAGTTCTTGTAACAGTCCCTGAAAAGCTTCAATGTCGTCTTTGCAACGTCCTGCTAAAATAATATGTCGTAAATGTTCAGGCAATTTGATTAAGCAAATGCGGATGAGTTCTGACGGGCTGTATGGGTTTGAAAGATATTGATTCTTATGCAAAATATCTTCAAAATATTTCATAAGACTGGAAAATTCAGATTGTTCGAAACGTTTCATCGTTATGATGCTATGTTTTACTCGGTCTTGTGTAGCTTGAGACCAATACGCTGAGAGGAAGGCATGATAAAATTCTTCTTCACTGTGACAATCGTGAATGACCGATCGCATTCTTACAGCTGGTTCATTCTCTAAGTAGCCACACATAAATTCTAATCTGTGTTCTAACAACCAGTTGGTAGGAAAACTATGAGAGAATTGATGGAGCCACGCTTGTGGATGAATGTCGTTGCCAGAATTCTTAAATGTTTTGAATTTACGTGTAGTAATGAACAGCTTATAGTCAAAATCATCGTGTCGGCGAGTAGCATATCGGTCATTGTTACGTCGTGTCGGCGGTTCCATTTCAAAATTCGGTGCACCTTGCCAATTTCTTTCATAAGTTCCGAAATGCGCTGTGTTATTATTTTGTAGCTGTTCCGTATTTCTATGTCCCTCTTCCCGTATTGGAGCGCGAGTGTCCTCTGAAATACGTAATTCTTGTATTACCTGTGTCAGCTGATCTTGTACTTCCCGGATTTCTCTTTGGTGTTGCGTATTAATTTGATTCAGATTTTGTTTCAGTTTCCTAATTTGTTCGCACTCTTCTGTGTCATTAAAGACTACCGGTTTTGTGTCATTCAGATTATCATCTACCTTCGTAAATAAATTAGTGAACTGATCCGAAAGTTCGGCTACTTTCTCCGATAGTGTACTTATTTCCTCAGTGTGTTTTTCTGAACCAATTTTCAGAGGATCTACTGTGTCCTTTAAGTTTTCCTGAGTTTTTGCAAGTTGCGTAACCGAATCGGTAGATGGAACTGAGTCAAATTTATCTTGCAAGGTCTCATGATTTTCATGAACAATTATTTGCAGTTCTTTTATGGCTGCTTCGTGATTCTGTAATGCATTTTCATGCCGCGAAAAAATAGGTTGAAAATGCTCACAAATTTGTGTTCTTACGTCATTACAGACTTTTTGACATTTCGATTCAATGTTATGTAACTCAGTAGTTAAATCTTCACGTGTTTGTTCAAGTGTATGTTCCACTGACTCTAACTTTTGAAGCTTTTCTTCCATTGCGTCTAACTGTTGCTGTGTTTGTCTCTGGTGTTGTTCCATTGCGTCTAACCTTTGAATATTTTGTTCCATTGTGTCTAACTGTTGCTGTGTTTGTCTCTGGTGTTGTTCCATTGTGTCTAACTTTTGAAGCTTTTGTCCCATTTGTCTCTGATTTTGTTCCATTTGTTGCAGTAATTGCAATAATAATGTATTAGTGTCTGGAATCTGTTTCTCTATGCTTTTTGGCAGTGCATTTTCACCGGCAACATTCACATTTTGACAAGCAGAAAATGTGTCTTGACTCATTTGAGAAAACGGTGAGGACCCAAAACCTAAGTCTACAGTATTTGCAATATTGTGTTCTGTCATTTCGGATTCCTGAGGCGAGCTATTGCCGACCGATCGATCGATAATGCTTCCCTGTTCACTAATTGTTTCACTGTCTACACCATTGTTTGCAGCCCGCTCCATTTCCCTATGCACAATTACCAAATTACTACTTTGAACATCAGTTAATTCATTACTCGGTGGCGCTAACACACTGCTTTCGTTTTCACTGTCATTTCTCAGTTTACTTTGGAGCCTAGTATTACGTTTTTCACACGCCATTATTGTCACAATATTTCACACGATAACACAGAAAAGTACAATTTGAAGAGCAAAATAAGAGAACACATTAACATAAGACTGAAAATAATATCTAGTTAATTGCAGCTGCGAAATACTTGGTGCAAATCTACATGCATGCCACAACTGTTTTACTGTACAACAATGAAAGACTGCAACTACAAAGGAGATTTTCTCTACAATTACGCGCTAGCAATAAACAAAAGCTATACTAATTACACAAACTACAAGAAAAAATCAGAAGATTCCAGTGAGGTATCCTAGGCTAAGGGTCGACATATGAAACGTCCCCTTAGAAAAATTTTTACACGACTGTTAGTTAGCAATTGAAAGATTTTGATAGAGAACAAACAATGTATTTACCTCAATAGTCATAATATATATAGCAGTTCATGACAAATTTCAAAACTCCGCCATCTCTCTCCCCACATCCACCACTGCTGGCGGCTCACCTCCCACTGCGCAACGCTACGCGCTGTTAACATCCAGCTGCCCAACACTACAATGGCGAGTATTACAACAATGCAAAGCAGCCACAGACTGCACACAGCACCGCCAGTGATTTTCATACAGAGGTGGCGTTACCAATAAAAAAAAACCTAAACAGCCTACTTACAAGCTAAATGTTCAGGATTAGCATACCGCTTCGTACTAGGACTTTTTTTTCCGGAATTTTAGCGCCAATTTCACATCCGCAACCGCCTGTCTGAAGCCACTCGTCATAGCTCACTCACAGGTCGAATTCATATGGACAGCCATTCACTGCTATCGTTCGGAGATAGAAGCAAACTCATGACTAGTATCAACTACCGACCAGCAGTATAAAATAGTATACTGATTGAGAGTCAGTCCTAATTTCAGTGACAGGTCGTCTACGATCAAAGCAAAGACTCATCAGTCATTACTGCTGTTATTTGTGGCAACTGCGGAATGGAATGAACGACTCATACGTTCAGCCAGTTAATCACCGAAAATGTCTGCGGACAGAGCACGTATTTCTCGTGCAGAATATTACGCATCTATTCCCGTAAATGGGTTCTATTGAAAGACGTATACGCAAGATGGCATTCCAAACATAGCAAACGCACGCAGACTTTCCCGAATTTCGAAGGTAAACACATATTGTATCTATAACCCGCTCGCACTTATTGATATTAAGTTAACTGACGATAAAAGTGAGAGAGAAAATGTTTTCGTCAACAGTTTATCCAGTTCAATAAAGAATTCTCTGTCTTGATGGCAAACCAAAGGTCGAGTGTAACTGTGAGCGCATAACGTACTGATTGATCGTCTGCAGTTAACTCACATTTGGTGTGTAGCGTAAAGAAGGGATAGCGTCTACGAAAATTAAACTCGTTTTACATTTACCTTTTTAGATGTGAGGGAACTGGCATTAGTTTAAGAGATTATTGTAAAGCAGCACTGGCGACGCGTGAGACTGCCACCGAAAAACGCGACACAGCTAAACGTTGTACGTATAAAACCAGGACTTGTATTCCTCAGTCCATGAAGAACACAGTCCAGCAAAACTTAATTTCTCAGGGGGGTCTCCGTGCGAAGATAAACGGAGGAGCAAACCAAAAATATTCGTAAATTTTGATGGTAGATTTGTTATTAAGAGAAAACAACGAATCTCTCTTCCTTGTCTTTTGTATTCGCACATTGCTTTTCAGCGAGTAATTTACAAGGAGTGCTGCGGATTTCTATATAAATATGTAGATGTTACGCATTTTCAAAGGATGAATATCAAAGGAGGAGCTATCGTTTACATAGGACACTCTGCAAAGTATTTATACACTACTGGCCATTAAAATTGCTACATCACGAAGATGACGTGCTACACACGCGAAATTTAACCGACAGGAAGAAGATGCTGTGATATGCAAATGATTAGCTTTCAGAGCATTCACACAAGGTTGGCGCCGGTGGCGATACCTACAACGTGCTGACAGGAGGAAAGTTTACAACCGAATTCTCATACACAAACAGCAGTTGGCCGGCGTTGCCTGGTGAAATGTTGTTGTGTTGCCTCGTGTAAGGAGGAGAAATGCGTACCATCACGTTTCCGACTTTGATAAAGGTCGGATTGTAGCCTATCGCGATTGCGGTTTATCGTATTGCGACATTGCCGCTCGCGTTGGTGGAGATCAAATGACTGTTAGCAGAAAATAGAATCAGTCAGTTCAGGAGGGTAATACGGAACGACGTGCTGGATCCCAACGGCCTCGTATCATTAGCAGTCGAGATGACAGGCATCTTATCCGCATGGCTGAAACGGATCGTGCAGCCACGTCTCGATCCCTGAGTCAACAGATGGGGACGTTTGCAAGACAACAACCATCTGCACGAACAGTTCGACGACGTTTGCTGCAGCATGAACTATCAGCTCGGAGACCGTGGCTGCGGTTACCCTTGACGCTGCATCACAGACAGGAGCGCCTGCGATGGTGTACTCAACGGCGAACCTGGGTGCACGAATGGCAAAACGTCATTTTTTCGGATGAATCCAGGTTCTGTTTACAGCATTATATTGATTGCATCCGTGTTTACTGACGCACATTGGAAGCGTGTATTCGTCATCGCCATACTGGCGTATCACCCGGCGTGATGGTATGGGCTGCCATTGGTTACACGTCTCTGTCACCTCTTGTTCGCATTGACGGCACTTTGAACAGTGGACGTTACATTTAAGATGTGTTACGTCCCGTGGCTCTACCCTTCCTTCGATCCCTGCGAAACCCTACATTTCAGCAGGATAACGCACGGCCGCATGTTGCAGGTCCTGTAGCGGCCTTTCTGGATACAGAAAATGTTCGACTGCTGCCCTGGCCAGCACATTCCCCAGATCTCTCACCAAGTGAAAACGTCTTGTCAATGGTGGCCGAGCAACTGGCTCGTCGCAATACGCCAGTCACTACTCTTGATGAACTGTGGTATCGTGTTGAAGCTGCATCGGCAGCTGTACCTGTACACGCCATCCAAGCTCTGTTTGACTCAATTCCCAGGCGTATCAAGGTCGTTATTACGGCCAGAGGTGGTTGTTCTGGGTACTGATTTCTCACGATCTATGGACCCAAATTGCGTGAAAATGTAATCACATGTCAGTTTTAGTATAATATATTCGTCCAATGAATACCCATTTATCATCCGCATTTCTTTTTGGTGTAGCAATTTTAACGGCCAGTAGTGTACAAAACAGGAATTCATGTATGAATAGTAAAAGAAAACGTATATATTTTACAACATTTTCCTCAGACAGTACGAATTAACAGAAGGCGAGTCCGCCACCGTAGCTGAGTGGATAGCGTGCCGGCTTGTCATACCGGGGGCCCGAGTTCGCTTCCCAGCTGGGTAGGAGATTCTCTCCGCTCAGGGACTGGGTGTTTGTGTCGTCGTCTTTTTCATCACCGTTTCATCCTCATCGACGCGCAAGTCGCCGAAGTGGCGTCACCTGAAAAGACTTGCGCCAGCGATCAGGTCTACCCGCTGGGAGGCCCTCGCCACACGACATTATATTTCAACAGAAGCGGAGGAATCTATTCACAAAGCTAGGATAGTTTACTGGCGTATTCTTTGCAATAAATGAAAACAATTCAACATTTCCCAGGAAAAGATCAACCCCACACTAACAGAGATCAGAGAATTCGATGAAAAATGCCGCAAACTGTTCATACTTCACAAATACTCATTTCATGAAGGAAATAGTGACCTGCGTGGGTAGTACTATGTATCTTTTGCCGTACGGCTCGTCTATAATATTTAATGGTATAACACAAACCTTCCTCGTGAAATAGCCTGTCTCTCAGCGAAAACCGTACCAAAATCCCTACAGTAGTCCATGAGATTGGCCTTCACATACAGACAGAAAAAGGCATTACGGGACTTCATAACATGTACAGATTCTGAACAAGCTTCGCTCCTGTCAGAAATTGCGGGGGCTGTTTGCTTTCCTGCTTTTCCCGAGAGTTACCGCCTCCTCTATGTAGTTGATCATTTCGTAGCTCCCATTTTTCCCACGAGATGTCACAGCAAACGCCAATTAAATGTGGAACTGATAACGCTACATACATTGCACACTCTTCATTACTTTAAACAATAAATTCTATTCACAAACCTCCCTCGTGAATCAGTCCAACTATTAGTGAAATCCGTATCAAAATCTCTGTGGCAGTTAGTGAGATTAGCTGTAACACACAGACAGAAAATGCCACAGGTGACATTAATTTATAATATGCTAGCTGACAAACCCGGCATTACCCAGTTTTCATTTTGCCAATTTTCTATTAGAATTGCGCAGTTTCTGACCGCTGAGCAAAGCTGCTTCGCGTATCTACAACGTCATCTTATAAACGTCTATCGCAACGCCTCTTCATGTCGCTATAGACAGCCGTTGTTTTCGCCCACAGCCGTTTGCGCTTCGCAGTTGAAAGCTGTCAAATGCGCTGCCAGGTTTCGGGGATTTCCTTAGGGTGACTCGACTGTGGAAATGCTTTGGAGAATAAATATATTAGAACTTCATGCACAGTGCGGTGGTTTTTCGCTCATCTGTTTTTCACATATCTCATTGTTCATGACGTCATAAACTACTTACCCCCACAGCGGTAGGACCGCTACTCTCGCAGGTTCGAATCCTGCCTCGGGAATGGATGTGTGTGATGTCCTTAGGTTAGTTAGGTTTAAGTAGTTCTACGTTCTATGGAACTGATGACCTCAGCTGTTAAGTCCCGTAGTGCTCAGAGCCATTTTGAACTGACTTACGCTAAGGACAACACAAACATCCATGCCCGAGGGAGAACTCGAACCTCCGACGGGATGAGCCGTGCGAACCATGGCAAGGCGCCTAGACCGCACGGCTACACCGCGCGGCTCATGTAAGGATATATACAGATGTGAACATTACATGCAGAGCACTTCGACGAAATTCGTATCCAGAAAACATCCAAGTAAACAACGTCAAACAATATCCTGAGCGTCTCCTATCGCTACGTATGCTTGTTCATACGCCGTGATCGACATTGAGCTGTTTAGTCGAAATGAATTTCCAGTTTCGATAGATCACGAGAAGTGTGAACATGGAGCTAGAAGTAACATTTTGGAACAAAGTGAGCTACTGGATGCTCTGAACGTTTCTTCAGTATTCTCTTGTTTCACTTCCCCACAGAGGAGAATAATATTGGAGAATAGGCATCCTCTGAAGCTTCCATCGGCCAAGAAATTTTCATGGACTGAAATTTTCGTAGCTGCAGGTACCGACGGTGCCTTTCATAGGGGCCGGCAGGGGTGGCCGAGCGGTTCTAGGCGCTACAGTCTGGAACCGCGCGACCGCTACGGTCGCAGGTTCGAATCCTGCCTCGGTCATGGATGTGTGTGATGTTCTTAGGTTAGTTAGGATCAAGTAGTTCTAAGTTCTAGGGGACTGATGACCGCATAAGTTAAGTCCCATAGTGCTCAGAGCCATTTGAACCATCTGAACCTTTCATGGGCCTGCTACTCTGCTGACCATTAAAACTGCTAAATGATGAAGGACAGTAAATACTGAACCTTTACTAATTTTTCGTATATGGCATAGCAGGACGGATACATGATTAAACTCTTTAGGTGATTTGGGGGTATAGAGGGCACGACATGTAGTCCATAGGTCTGTCAGCTCTGGCAACAGAAGTGGCTCCAACTTGGCTGGGCATCAAGTCGAAGTGGACTTCGGTGGCAGATAGGATTATGTCATTTCATGTCCTGTGAAAGAACGATTCATCAATCATAGTAGGCTGCCAGTGGTGGGATGCCCATCTCTCAGTAACCTATGACCAGATGTTTTCAATAAGTGAAAGAGCCAGAGAATGCGCTGGCCAGGGGACAATAGTCGAACACTCACTGCATTTAGATAGGCTAGTATAGAAAATAAGCGGTCTTGCATTACCTTGTTGAAAGACAATGTCACGGAGACCTCGAAGATGAGGCACAACCACTGGCTTTCAGACATCATAAACACTGTCCAAATTACCTGTTATGTGAACCAGCTACAAGCAAAATTGGTACTTTTTGCAAGATGATACTAGTGTTATAATAACTCCTATTAGAGAGAAAGCAGCAGAAGACTTGATAAAAGATAGTTTCCAAAGAGTTATGAAGTGCTTCTCTGACAATGGACTCTCCCAAAATTTAGAAAAAAACTACATTCAGTTGTATACAATAAAGTCATCCCAACAATTGATGTAACACATAAGCAGCAGTCAGTAAATAAAGGTGAATGCTCAAAGTTTTTGGCTGTAGATACTGATGAAAACTTCATCTGGATGAACCATATTACTGAGCTTCTCAAACAATTAAGTTCAGCTACTTATGCTCTTGATATAACTGCTAATCTTGTAAAAAAACATATTAGCCTCCTGATATATTTTGAATGTTTCTACTCGATAATGTCTTACGGAGTAATGTTCTGCGGTGACTCATCACCCATAAAAGAAAGTACTGACTGCACAAAAGCGAGCAGTAAGAATAATATGTGGTGCTCATCCACGGACGTCATGTAGGTACTTCTTCAAGGAGTTACACATTTTAACTGCGACGTCACATTACACATACTCGCCAGTGAAATTCGTCATAAATAATTCATCACAACTTGAGAAGAACGGAGATGTCCATACCTATAAACTAGGGGAAAAATAACCTTCATTACCCTCTGTTTAAATGGTCAGTAGCTCAGAAAGAAGTAGAATATGCAAAAAAAAATTTTTGATCATTTTTTCCAATACCATAAAATGTCTGAGAGGTAGCGAAGAAAGTTTTTAATCTGATCTAAATTCGCTCCTCCTAGACACATCCTTATGTTCCACCGCGAATTTCTACTTAAAAATGGTAGCCAGAAACAAATAATTAACTGTAGTTGTAGTTCGTGAGTAGGACGAAAATTAATAATGTGTAGATTAATGTTAACAAATGGCTCTGAGCACTATGGGACTTAACTTCTGCGGTCATCAGTCCCCTAGAACTTCCAACTACTTAAACCTAACTAACCTAAGGACATCACACACATCCATGCCCGAGGCAAGATTCGAACCTGCGACCGTAGCGGTCACGCGGTTCTAAACTGAAGCGCCTGGAACCGCACGGCCACTTCGACCTTTTCTAAGGACATCACACACATCCATGCCCGAGGCAGGATTCGAACCTGCGACCGTAGCGGTCACACGGTTCTAAACTGAAGCGCCTGGAACCGCACGGCCACTTCGGCCGGCCCTAAAGACATCAAACACATCCATGCCCGAGAGAGGATTCGAACCTGCGACCGTAGCAGTAGGGTGGTTCCTGACTGTAGCGCCTAGAACCGCTCGGCCACCTCGGCCGGCTTAATGTTAACACTAATCATGTATATGTATGCTGTAAACTGACTCGTTCCACATCATTTCGATAAAAGAATCGTTCAAATGATCAATGGAATATGTAACTATCTAGCCAGAGGTGATTAGGTTGTGTATACAGTGAAAGGTGGCTACACTGAGCCACAGCGCCAGAGATCGCGCTAGAGAGTATTGTTCCGCCGCCTCCACTGGCAGTGATTATTGAGATGTCGTAGTGGGCAGTGCTTGGGGAGAGCTCGTGGTAGTCAGTGCTTGTTAAGAACTCGTAGCAGAGAGTGTTTGTTGAGATGTGCTAGTAGGGAGTGCTTGCTGAGATGTGATACTGAAAAGTTCTTGTTGAGATGTGGTAATAGCGAGTCGGTGTGGAGATATATTGTAATGATTAGAGTGATTTTGGTCAATATATGAAGGTAACGAAACTTGATTTATTTTTCATTGTTTAATGTCGTAAGTAATGCTTGATTACAGGTTCAGTCAACAAAGCATCTGGCTTGTGTTCTTGTATTAGAGTGTAATTCTGCTTTCCTTACGCAATTATAGTATTTCTATTTTTTAGTTACTTCAGTATAAATGCTATTTAAAAATTCTTGTCTTGTTGAAGAAGAACCGTGCCAGATGTGCGTTGAGTCATACTTCGACACACAGAACAGTTATACTTGTGCTTTGGTTTCGTAGGTTTTATAGTTGCTGGGGACTTAATTAACTAATTGTGTTAATGAAAATTTCCATTTCATTCTTTGTTGTTGTTCTATGCAGTCAGATTGCGTAACAAAAACTAGTCAGGGCCAACCGTTTACGAGACTTCGTAATCGGACAGACAGCTACTAAAACAAAAAATTAAAATTATTTGCATTTTATTTTAATTAAGCCCCCATGCACGTGGCGACCGCTGCTTCGGATCGTCCCTTGGAATTCTTCTAATTGTGTAGACAGTAGTATTGTTGTAGTAATTTGTAGTTTAGTAATTGTAGTCTATTTGCATGTGTAGATTTGGTAATTGTCATTCTTCTAATGGTATTTTTATTTTCCAAAATTTAATTTCTGTTGTCTTGTCTATGGATTTGACATTTAGTGCAATTATTTCAATTGTTCGATTAATCGTGTTTGAGGGAAACATTTCGTGTGAATGGTATTGTTGGAGATATAGTGTCATTGTGTGTAATTTTCGTACAGTGACGAGTTTTGTATATTTTGTAAATGATTACGCGATCAATGAAAAAGGCAAAAATGATGAATAGTGAGAATGACGAAGTTGTTGACATGGCGAACTCGCCAACACAGGAGAACAGTATGTTGAATAATGAAGTGGAAAACAATTTAATAATAGTCCGGAACCATTTCAAAATTTTTCTCAATCAGAAAATTTTCAGAATACGAGATTAACGACAGAAGAGATGCAGCAGTTAATGAGTGCAATATTAAATTTGGGATTACAGTTACGATCTGAATTAAAAACAGATAGGGAAACAATGGCAACACGGTTAGACATACAAATGGGAACAATGGAGCAGTTTCGATCTGAATTTAAAACAGAGATAGGAACAATTACAACTGAGATGGGAACTTTGGGATCTGAATTAAAAACTGATATGGGAACACTGGAAACACGGTTAGATTCACGAATAGGGACATGTTTCAAAACCATGAAAGATGAATTAAAGAAAGAAATTAGAGAAGAAGTACAACCGATTTTGAATTCTCACAATAATAGATTAATTGCAGTAGAGATTAGACAAAGGGAACAAGATAGAGAACAGAAAGAAAGAGATCGCGTGATAGTACAAACATTTTCAGAGTTAAATTTACAACGTGCACACGATAAGGAAGAAATATTTGAGAGAATCGAGGAATCCGTACCAAATGACAGATTAAATAACCTAACACAACAATATGAACAGTTAACTACCAAATGTGTCAACACTGAAACCCGAGTCGCGACACTTACGGAAGACGTAGGTAAACAGAAAGAAAAAATAGGTGACTTATCGGTAAGAGTTGAGGAGATTTCAGATAAATTGACAAGTCTTAGTTTACATGGGGGCAGAGATTCGGATGATACAGCTCCATTACCATTTGCAGAAACCGAAGAGTACCAGAACATAAATAAGCATGTTGAAAATCAGGGAAAATTTAATGAACGCGTTAAAAAGGAATTTGAGGCATTACGAATGCAAGTCAAACAAACTGAAGGCGAAATCGTAGGAAAAGACAGCAGAAGAAATTTAGAATCACAGATAGCAGAGGGCTTTGAAGAAAGTAATTTGTTTCATTTACGGGATGCAACAAGAGAGCGCCAGGCGCGCGAACTTGACAATAATCAACATTGGGACTGGGACAGACGCGGTAGGTCTTTGTCGCCACGAGGCGAAAACTTTGATTATAAACACTTCTTGACTGTTCGGAAATTTAAGACCTTTCGTAATTCTAAGAATGAGATACATCCATGTTCATGGTTAGATCAATTTACGTACGCACTTCCACCAAATTTGCCACTAAGTCACAAACTGAAATTTATGTGCAGCTATTAATGTCCTCAGGGGATTCACTACACTAAGTGAATATGTGCCGTAGCGTTCACAGGGCCCCGAGCTGTAGTGGTGCTATTTCCCTTTTAGTTTTCTGCACCGCTGCCTACTCTTTCACTATTCTTTGCATCTATAAAAACAATTCTTCTACTATCCATCTATCTAGACAGTAGGTAAAGAATAACCGGATTTGACTGTTTTACCCAAAAGTGACTTCGGAAATTACTATTTGGACTTACTGTATCTTCTGCAGCATTTATTCGTAGTTTAAACGAAATCTTACCTGTTTATCTTCGTGACAATATTACTTCATATGTTGACGACATTCTTATTGCTAAACGTTCTTGGAGTGAGCACAACAAAATTTTGGATTCATTATTACGTATTTTTGCAAGAGTTGGCATTACAGTGAACTTGGAAAAATCTGAATTTGGTCGTTCTCAGGTGAAATTTCTCGGTCACATTATTTCTACAGAAGGTATTCTCCCTGATCCAGAGAAACTAGACGCTATTCGTAATTATGCTGTTCCTTCCACAAAACGTGCTGTTCGTAGTTTCCTTGGTGTCTGTAATTTTCTTAGTCGCTTTGTTAGGTTGGACAATTTGGCCACACCTCGTTTATGTGAACTATCTGGAAAAAATTCTAATTGGTGTTGGGATGAGGAAGCTCAGTCAGAATTTGAACAACTTCGTGATGCTTTGGCTGCTGCTCCACTTCTTTCACATCCGGATCTATCTAAAGATTTTTGTTTGGCGACGGACTCATCATACAAAGGCCTAGGTGCACACTTATTTCAAGAGATAGAAGAAGACGGCGTTGTAGTACAGAAAACTATTGCCTTTGGAAGTCGTGTTCTCTCTAAATCAGAAAAGAATTATTCGATTACGGAACTTGAAGCTTTGGCTGTTGTTTGGGCTTTCACAAAATTTCGCACATTTTTGTATGGCAGACATACTAAGGTTTACACCGATCATCGAGCTTTGGAATTTCTTATGTCGACAAAATTAACTCATGGCAGATTGTCAGGATGGGCGTTGTACCTACAGGAATTTGATTTTAGTATTGTTTACATACAGGGATCTTCAAATATTGTTGCTGATGCTTTATCACGTGCACCTATGGGTTTGAAACAAAGTGCTGAAGAGGACTGCAAAGAAAACCATTATTGTTTGATGTACATTCAAGGTGTTGCGTTTGAGAACTTTATTTCGTCTTCGCTCCAGGACATCGCTAAGGAGCAAAATAAGGATCCAATCTGGAAGGACATTAAGGAGAAGTGGAGGAGAAAGGAAAGCGTAGCGATTAGACAGCATTATTTAGTTCGCAATGACATTCTTTTCAAACGAAAATCGGTCGACAACTCTGTTTGGTTAGTTTGTATTCCTGATGAGTGGGTCAATAGATTGATTTGGTACACACATTTCAGTTATGCGCACTTTGGTCCCAGAAAATGCTTTCATAAATTGCGAGAAAATTGCTACTTCAATAATATGGAAAAACGTATTCGATCTGTTCTTGCCAAATGCAAATTATGTCAAAAGGCTAAGCCGCCAACTGTTTCTCACAGAGCACCGTTGTTTACTATCATTCCAGCGAAATTAAAGGACATGGCTGCAGTCGATTTGTTCGGTCCAGTGGTTCGTTCTACTAATGGTTTTGCGTACATTTTCGTAGCAGTGGAATTGACATCAAAATACGTGTGTTTTACACCTTTACGCAAAGCAACAGCTCGTTCAGTATCTAATGCTTTCATCAAACATTTTCTTAAAGAAGTTGATCATGTTGATAAGGTTATATCAGATAATGGATCACAGTTTCGCTCTAAAATTTGGCTTCGTACTCCACAGCGTCGTAAGATTAAACCAATTTTTATTTCACTTTTTCACCCTCAATCTAATGCTTCAGAAAGATGGATGAAGGAAATCAATAAATTGTGCCGTCTTTATTGTCATCAGAATCACAGAACTTGGGATCAGTATCTTCATATTTTTCAAAACATTCTGAATGAACATCCTAATGACTCAACTTCTTTACCGCCTCTATTGATATTAAAAAATAAAGTACCAACAAATCGCATTTCTGAAATCGTTCCTTTTCCGCCTTCACGGAAACTGCGGCATTCTGAAGTTGTGAACCTGGCTCTGCAAAATATTGCATCTGCTGCTGCTAGAAGAGAGAAATCAGCTAAACGTCCTGGTCGTTTAAAAATTTTGTCAGTTGGTCAAAAGGTGTTAATTAAGTCTCGTCGTTTGTCTCATAAAGGAAAAGGCTTATGTCGCAAATTTTTTCTGCTTTATAACGGTCCATATAGAATTCGCAAAATTATTCATAATAACACTGTCGAAGTAGAAACTCTTAAATCTCGACGCTCTAAGGGAATACATCACATATCTAACGTAAAAATTTTTGTGGAATGACATACTTGTGAGAAACTAACAGCTACGTAAACACACGGAAAGTACAAGGATACCGCGCTGTGTTTTGGCGGCGGCACATACTCAAAGCAACAGTCAGTCTGCGCGCCGCACAAGGCAGTCGTTGACCGCAAACAATCACTTCCTACGTCACGCGCCTACAGCTGATCGAGCGCTCAGTGCGAATGCACTGACAGACGTAAACAAATACACAGTCTAATTTCTCGGATTAAATTCAGTATAAAGCTATGGTGACTTTATAAATTATGTTATTAACGTTCAGTATTTTTCAGGATACGGTTGTGTAAAATATTTAAGACCTTTAGGTAAATTCTGTGCGTGTCCGACGTTAAGACGACTTGCTATGGAGAAAATTTCAGGAAGAATGTAATTTCGAAGAAAAAAGTAATAAACTAAAAAGGGTAACTATTAATTGAGTTTATTTTTCAGGTAACATATTTCCACTTAGGTACGTACTTTAGACGTGATTTGCTGCTTGCGATTACGTGACATACTTTGTGCTAAATTTCGTGTTCTATGAATTTACTTGTGAAGCGATGTGCTTGTGTACATTTGCTGATTTTGACAATTATTGATTAATGAACAGTGTTATTACTTGTGTATATTATGCATCGCTTGGCTGCTATGCTTTTTCACTGATGTCATATTTTTTTTTATTATGTGCCTGCTGTGCTAATTTATTTGTAATTGTCACCTGATTAGTTGTGCTGATATGGTTATGTATGTAGGTTATACTTTGTGATTTATCTGCTAGCGCCTTCATGTTTACTTATTAAGATTACATACGAACATTTATTTGCTTATGCTGATATGATGCTAATGACCTGTTGTTTGTGTAAGATATATATTTGCTGCTTTGCGTATGGATTGCATATTTACACATTTCTGTTTGTTGTCATAACTATTCTTTAATTTGCTATATATAGAAATGCTGATATGAGGTGTACGTACATGGAGTTTAGGCCACAGTATGGTGTTAATTATAGATTGTTCGCTTGGCAGAGCCTCGTTATAGGGATTGTGCTGCATCCACTTGTTGACATTCTGTTCTCTACTGGTATATTTACTCGCTATTGCATGTTTTGCTTACGCTCAGTGCCTTATATTTTTAAGATAAGAAAATGAACTGCAGTAATTCGACGAACGACATTGGCACAAGAAACTGCATAGAAGTCACATGAGCTGGAGGTTTTATGGAAGCTGTATAAATTTATGCTAATAGGAAGGAACCTAACGACATGACATACCAACACTAGGTTAGACCATTGACAGTTATTACACTGCATTCTTCGTGAGCAATTGAAATAGGAAATGACACTTGACACAAAAAATACTCCACATGTTTGCTTCTGCTATGATTCTTGAAGTGGTGTACACACAGTGAAATAGGGGCATATGAAAGGTGGCTACACTGAGCCACAGCGCCAGAGATCGCGCTAGAGAGTATTGTTCCGCCGCCTCCACTGGCAGTGATTATTGAGATGTCGTAGTAGGCAGTGCTTGTCGAGGACTCGTAGTAGTCAGTGTGTGTTGAGATGTGCTAGTGGGCAGTGTTTGTCGAGATGTTGGCTGAATTGAAGTTGCACTAGGATTTTGTCTGTACTTGTTCGAGGAGACTGACTAGAGGAAAGAGTTGTTATGGAAGTGAAATGATATTGGTGCTGAGGTTTATATGGATCGACGTATTGGAGAGGTATGATTGAGGTATTGAGATTATGTGAAGTTGATGATTATTGGAGTTTTCGTGGACAAGAGGTATTATTGATGATAAGGTTTATATGTATCGACGTATGAGGTATTATTATAGTATTGAGATTATGTGATGCTGATGATTATTAGAGTTTGGTGGATAAGAGGTAAAGTAAGTGAGGAGCATATTTTTTTTGTTGGTCTATATGGAACAAGGAGGATGAAGATGGCAGACTAGAACACTCAAGTAGAAGGAAGATTGTCTACACACACACTTTGTTAAATCACTAAGCAGTATAAACTTTTTTTTGGAGAGAGGAAGTAATTGCATATCTTGGCACACTGACAGTTGTTCAGCAACCGTACATTTGATTTGGCTTGGTAAACATTGGTCTTGACATGATGACTATGACGTTGACTAACTATTATTGACTGTTATACATAACTGCCACTACTACTTGATACACATGATGAACATAAAATTTTGACAGAATTGCATTTACACAGTTAACACTATTCAATTACACAGTAGCACTAATGTGGATGAAAGATGAGTGAGTGTGTTTTCCTTTTATAATCCCAGAGAAGTGATCCCAACCTATCTCCTAAATATTATTTTACTTGTTTGTTGTGGCTTGCACTGACACCCATAAATATTATAGGTTTACTGGTATTTGTGTATTGTAATAGTTAATAGGACAATTGTCTGATATCATTTGTGTGTTTGTTATGATTTGTATGTTTAGCGTAAAAGCATTGTATGTGTATTCAAACTATTGTTCATGCCTGAACTGTCTGATTAGTGATGGTGCTGCACTTTTCAACATGATGTGTGACATTTAGTCATGTTTAATTTCTGCTGATGAATTGTGTGATTAGTGACAGGGAATATTATGGACTGTTATTTGCACTTTTTCTACATGATTGGTGCCACTAGAACATGTTTAATTTCTGCTGATGAACAGTGTGATTAGTGAAAGTGAATATTATGGACTGCGGTCTGCACCTGTTCAACATTGCTGGTGCCACCGATGGACTGCTTCTACTGAAAAGATGTTACTTCTTGATGTCTGCACCTGCTCAACATTGCTGGGTGCCACTGATGGACTGCTTCTACCGAAATGATGTCACTTGTTGGTGTCGGCACCTGCTCAACATTGCTGGGTGCCACTGATGGACTGCTTCTACTGAAACGATGTCACCTGTTGCTGTGTGCACCTGCTCAACATTGCTGGTGCCACTAATGGAACTGCCGGCCGCGGTGGTCTCGCAGTTCTAGGCGCGCAGTCCGGAACCGTGCGACTGCTACGGTCGCAGGTTCGAATCCTGCCTCGGGCATGGATGTGTGTGATGTCCTTAGGTTAGTTAGGTTTAAGTAGTTCTAAGTTCTAGGGGACTTATGACCACAGCAGTTGAGTCCCATAGTGCTCAGAGCCATTTGAACCATTTGAACTAATGGAACTGCTTATACTGAAATGGTGTTACTTGTTGGTGTCTGCACCTATTCAACATTACTGGGTGCCACTGATGGACTGCTTCTACCGAAATGATGTCACTTGTTGGTGTCGGCACCTGCTCAACATTGCTGGGTGCCACTGATGGACTGCTGCTACTGAAAAGATGTTACTTGTGGGTGTCTGCACCTGTTCAACATTGCTGGTGCCACTAATGGAACTGCTTATACTGAAATGGTGTTACTTGTTGGTGTCTGCACCTATTCAACATTACTGGGTGCCACTGATGGACTGCTTCTACCGAAATGATGTCACTTGTTGGTGTCGGCACCTGCTCAACATTGCTGGGTGCCACTGATGGACTGCTTCTACTGAAAAGATGTCACCTGTTGCTGTGTGCACCTGCTCAACATTGCTGGTGCCACTAATGGAACTGATTATACTGAAATGGTGTTACTTGTTGGTGTCTGCACCTATTCAACATTACTGGGTGCCACTGATGGACTGTTTCTACTGAAAAAATGTCACTTGTTGGTTTTTGCACCTGTTGACCATTGCTGGGTGCTACTGCTGGAACTGTCAACTACCTGTTTCTTGGGCTATGGAAAGCGTTTATGTGAATATTTGTATAAACTGATTTTTTGTGTATTACTGTTTGTGAAAAGTTATGAGACTCTTACCTGCACATATTCGTCATTGCTGACGCTATTGATTGAACTGTTTAACCACATAATACTTGTGTAAACTATTATGTAAAGTCACATGTATGAAAGAATTTGTATTGCTTACTGTATTCTATATATTAGCTTATTGAAAAGTCAGTGCAAAGCCAAAATTTTATCTAGTTATATGATATTTACGCATTAATATTATCTTTTATTTTTGTCTGTATTTTTTTGACGAATTTGGTGGTATTTTCACCACCAATGCTGGCAAAAAATACCATCAAATTCTATCCCGTGGAGGAAGGGCATATGAAAGGTGGCTACACTGAGCGACAGCGCCAGAGATCGCGCTAGAGAGTATTGTTCCGCCGCCTCCACTGGCAGTGATTATTGAGATGTCGTAGTGGGCAGTGCTTGGGGAGAGCTCGTGGTAGTCAGTGCTTGTTAAGAACTCGTAGCAGAGAGTGTTTGTTGAGATGTGCTAGTAGGGAGTGCTTGCTGAGATGTGATACTGAAAAGTTCTTGTTGAGATGTGGTAATAGCGAGTCGGTGTGGAGATATATTGTAATGATTAGAGTGATTTTGGTCAATATATGAAGGTAACGAAACTTGATTTATTTTTCATTGTTTAATGTCGTAAGTAATGCTTGATTACAGGTTCAGTCAACAAAGCATCTGGCTTGTGTTCTTGTATTAGAGTGTAATTCTGCTTTCCTTACGCAATTATAGTATTTCTATTTTTTAGTTACTTCAGTATAAATGCTATTTAAAAATTCTTGTCTTGTTGAAGAAGAACCGTGCCAGATGTGCGTTGAGTCATACTTCGACACACAGAACAGTTATACTTGTGCTTTGGTTTCGTAGGTTTTATAGTTGCTGGGGACTTAATTAACTAATTGTGTTAATGAAAATTTCCATTTCATTCTTTGTTGTTGTTCTATGCAGTCAGATTGCGTAACAAAAACTAGTCAGGGCCAACCGTTTACGAGACTTCGTAATCGGACAGACAGCTACTAAAACAAAAAATTAAAATTATTTGCATTTTATTTTAATTAAGCCCCCATGCAACAGTGAGCAACCATACTGTCAAGCCAAGAAGAGTTCCCCTCTGGTGACGTTCCTTTTCCACACATGGACGCATCCTTTGTGATGTTGTATGCTGAACAGCGTCTCGTCAAACAATGTTACCAAATGTGTTTGGGCGGGGCATGTGGTCAGCACACTGCTCTCTGAACTGTTGTCAGCATTACTGACCGGTGCCGCTAGTTGTCAATCAAGAAGCTCCTCAAATGTTCTCACTAGGACTGAGTGCACCCTGCTTGCCAACAGCACTCGGCAGACCCTGCTGGTGACCCATCCAAGTGCTAGCCAATCTCGACAGCGCTTAACTTCAGTGCACTGACGGCAACTGGTGTTTCCACTGCGCAAGGCCATTGGCGAACAGCGACTTGTCAGAGAAGACAATATGGCGCCCAACTTTGCACAGTGTTGTCATTTGTGCACCACTGTGGCCACGCCTCGCTCTGCTAGCGCGTCAAGGGAAGCATCAGCAATGGTCTCCATGCTGACCGTCCTTAGTGCTCCAGCTGTCACCATGTTGTCTGTATACTTACCTTGCTGAAAATAAGCCCATTTTCCTACTCAAGGAACATGACGTCCCTGCAAAATCCCGCACGGTAGAGTGAACAACATAACTGTCCTCTCGAGCGCTAGTCGCCTGTGGCGTTGAGATATTAAGTAGGCTCAAATGCCTCTGAGCACTATGGGACTTAACATCTATGGTCATAAGTCCCCTGAGATATTAAGTAGCATTGATTACAGCCCTCCTAAAACGATCGATTCCATGTCTACATGTCAGTCATGGTACACAAATAAAATCGAGTTGCTTTTAATAGGAATCCTACCGTGAAATCTCTCCTTATACATAGAATAGGGAAGGTATCGCTCATACATACCTCTTGCTGTTACGCTGAACAGCTAATCATTTGCGTGTCGAAGCTTGTAGCACATTTCATGCTGGTTTGGTATTGACGTATATCACCCTCATGGTGCTGCAGTTTTAATGGCTCACAGTGTTATATGTGTGAAGACGTAGAGAACATTGATCGCATGTGCTCTGTTAGTTCCTTTATTTCTATAATTTGCGGAGCAATAACTAAACAGATGAGCTGCCGACACTATAATGCCTCAGCCAGAATAAAACAGCCAGCCATGCGAGAGCAACTGTGCAGCATATAACAACCTAATTACTATAACTGTGTAAGGTTACCCACTTATAACGAATACATGAACGTTGTATATGCGCGATAGAATTTACCTTGCAAGAAAATTTTGTGCCTAAAAATTTACTTCCTCACGCATTAAGTTCCTTTTTTTTTTTTCATGCAGCCCACACCACGAATTCAAATGGCTCTGAGCACTATGGGACTTAACATCTGAGGTCATCAGTCCGCTAGAACTTAGAACTACTTAAACCTAACTAACCTAAGGACATCACACACATCCATGCCCGCGGCAGGATTCGTACCTGCGACCGTAGCAGTCGCGCGGTTCCGGACTGAAGCGCCTAGAACCGTTCGGCCACTCCGGCCGGCACCACGAATTCCCCTCTTGTGTCAACCTGTTTATTTTAGAGTAGCATTTGCAAAGTACAACCTTAATTATATGTTGGTTGTATTCAAACCTGTGTTTTTCCATATTGTTTTTACTCTCTACAGCTCCCTCTAGTACCATAGAGGTTAATCTCCGATGGGCCGGCCGCGGTGGTCTAGCGGTTCTAGGCGCTCAGTCCAGAGCCGCACGACTGCTACAGTCGCAGGTTCGAATCCTGTCTCGGGCATGGATGTGTGTGATGTCCTTAGGTTAGTTAGGTTTAAGTAGTTCTAAGTTCTAGGGGACTGATGACCACAGATGTTAAGTCCCATAGTGCTCAGAGCCATTTGAATTCGTGGTGTGGGCTGCATGAAAAAAAAAAAAAAAAAAGGAACTTAATGCGTGAGGAAGTAAATTTTTAGGCACAATATTTTCTTGCAAGGTAAATTCTATCGCGCATATACAACGTTCATGTATTCGTTATAAGTGGGTAACCTTACACAGTTATAGTAACCATTTTTGTTAATCTCCGATGTTCTAATAACTCCTAATATCCTGAACTTTCTTGATTCGACTTGTTTCCCCAGATGTTCTTTCCTTCACCTATTCTGTGGAGAATCTTCTCGTTCTTTAGCTTATTAATCCCAGTGGTTTACAACGTCTTTTTGTAATGGGATTTCTCAGACACTTTGATCTCTTCTTTTCAGTTTGCCTGCAGTCCGAGATACAAAGCTGTGCTGCCAGTGTGCATTGTCAGAAATTTCTTCCCCAGGCTGAGACTGATGTTTGGTACTAACAGAATTCTTTCTGCGAATAATGCTCTGTTCCCCAGTGCTACTCTGCTTTTTTTAAATGCTCCTCTCTTCGACCCTCGTGCGACATTCTTCTCCCAAGGCAGCAGGATTTCTTAATTTCGTGTACTTCGTGGCTCCAATGTTGATACTAACACTGTCGCTAATGTCGTTTCTGCTACTCCTCATTCGTCTTCGTTCGTTATATTCTCAGTCAACATTCTGTACTAATTAGATTGTTCATTCCATTCAACACATGCTATAACTCTTCTTCTCTTTCAGTGACGATAGAAGCTGTCATCAGCGAATCTTGCCCTTGATATTCTTTCACCCTCGGTTTTGATTCCACTCTTGAAACTCTCTTTTATTACCGTCATTGTTTCTTCAAAGTAGGGGTAAGACTACACCCCTGCGTTAACCTTTTTAATCTGAGAACTTCGTTCTTTATCTTATATTCTCGTTGTTCTCTCTTGGTTCTTGTGCACACTGCTCATTATCCTTCTTTCCCTATAGCTTACTCCTATTTTTCTCAAAACTGCACCATTTTATATTATCGAACGCTTTTTCCATCTCCACAAATACTATGAATTTCTCTTAAGGATTACTTCCACTACACTGACCAACAAAAAAAAAAAAAAAATTTATGTTTCGTTTCTTGCGCTTCATGAGTCAATTCCTACCAATTTTGGGTCGATAAGAACGAATATGGCAATGAAAAATTTTCCTAGGCTTTAGTTTTTGTGATACACACTACCTGGAAGTATTTTATATTAACGCATTAGGAGAAAAAGATACATTTTAATTACCTATGCTAACAACATTGAAAGTGTATTAGAATTTTTTTAAATGGTAGTTACATTTTAAGAGTTTAAATTACTGGAAGAATACCTCGCAGATGGTTGGCCCTGAGGAAAATCATGTGGTGGCTGCACGAGATCGTCGTCTTTTAACTTGCCTCTTGTACCGAAGTTCCGGACCATGCCTGCGCAAAGAGCAACAGTAATCCGCAAGCGTTGCTTCATTCCCATGGCCTTGGTAACTTTGTTCCACAACAGAAATTTCCTGATACAATCTTTCTCCATGTTCATCACTGACAGCTCCACAACTAGGAGGGAAAAAGTCTAGGTGGGAATGGAGCAAATGGATTTTAAGGGACACGTTGCATCCAAGGTTATGGTATTTTTGCATGAGCACTGTCACCAAGTGAATATAGTTATCATCTCTTTTTTTGCCTAAAGGTCCTCAAATAACTCCCTTGGAGGGTTCCCAAGCCTCCTTTTCTCCCCCCCCCCCCTCGAAACGTCGTCAAATGCAGGATCCTTTTCTTTCACCTCAAAAAGCTGGTCAAATGCAGGATCCTTTACAAGTTCTCGAACTTGTGGTCTGATAAAAATACCTTCCTTAACTTGTGCATCACTTAATTGCGAAAATTTCTTTCTTATGTACTTACAGGCCCGTCCTTCTTGGTTCATACCTTTGACAAAATTTTTCATCAAACCCAGCTTGATATGCAAAGGTTGGGTGCACAAGAGCCTTAGCAACGATACTTTTCTCGCTAGGGTTAAGATTTCTTGCAGGGAAGTCTGCTTTAACGTAAGGCGATTTCCTATCCCTACTGTTCCACACACATAAGAAGCAGCAATGTTTTGTGTAGCCCCGTAGCATTGCTAAGGGTATGGCAATGACTTTTAGATCATCACAGATATTCCATTCGTGTTCACGGTATTTGACTGAGTCCAAGAGGGCTGCCATATCTGCCTATGTCTCTTTCGTGTGAAGCGCATAACCAACAGGAATAGAAGGAAGACGGTTGCCATTGTGAAGTAAAGCAGCTTTCAAACTAAGCTTGGAGGAGTCTATGGATAGCCTCCATTCAGTTGGATCATGGTTCAAATTCAAAGATTTCATCGAGCCATTAATATCGCAGCAAACAATAAGACTGTTCATCATCTCCGAAAAGGGAAGCAGTTCCATGTAACGTTTTCTGTACTGTGGTACTGTGTCATCACTTTCGAGTATATTCCATTGCTGTAGTCGAGACCCAAGAATTTCTGCTTTCTCCTTCCACAGGTCAAGGTCTCTAATGAGATCACTCAATTACACTTGACACAGTCTGTGCGGTTTATCATCTTTTCCCTAAAAGCAGGGTCACAGGATGTGGAAGACTTGTTTGGTTCTTCATCTTCTCCCTGTTCCACACTGACTTTATTTTCTACTTCAAACATACAATTTTCGGGTGGAATAGAAACTGGTAAACTATCTGAATGCGGAATGGGTCGATTGGCAGATCGAAGATTGGGGTACTGATCTGTTCTACTTTTCTTCGCAGACGATCCTGCTTTTATAGGAGGAGTCAAGCGGAAATAGCAATCATCTGTATGGTTTGTAGACTCCCGCCACACCATAGGCACAGTAAAAGCCATAGATCGGTTCTTATTTTCTAGCCATCCTCGCAGTGTAACTAAAGATGGGTTGCAACATACATGTTATACTGGTCCCCTACTTTCATAACGAAATAATGCTGATAGTCTTCACAAGAGGCGTCAAACTGCGTTTGTGTGAGGAAGATGTTATTCCACCACAAATGTAACAAAAATTAATCACGTTATTTTCACATTTTCGTAGCATTTTTACGAATTTTACGCTACAAAAACACCTTCAAATCATAAATTCTGCTTTCATTACAGTAGAAACTATATGAAACTCACAGTCACAGCAACCCTATCTATGTTTATGACTTACAAAAGCCTAAGAGCATTTGTTTTACTATTGGACAGGTGTGCCAACTCCAAAAACAAAATTTCACTTAAACTGAAAATGTTGACTATAAAAATGAAATGTCACTTTGATTTCCAAAGCAACAGTTAATGTGCCATTTCTATGGTAATTTTTTAATTCAGCAGATGGAAATATATAGCAATTAATTATTTTTGAGCCCGAAACATTTTCATTGTTGGCCAGTGTTATCGAACGCAGCGTCAGAACTGCTTCTCTGGCGCCGTTACCTTTCTGCCCACCGTCACCTAACAGATCCTCAATTTTGTTTTCCTTACAATACCTTTACTAATCGCAACAGATGCTCGGCAAAGGAAGAAGATACCGTCTCGGGAAACAGTGGAAAAACACCTGGCCGCAGTGCGGCGGCGCTGCACGGCGGCGCCGGCAGAACAAGTGTTTGCCGGAGCAATACAAGGACACCTGCCCGGTGTCCGGAGAGCGAGCGGCCGGGTCGGGTGTTTGGATTGCTGCGCGCAGCGCTCTGGAAACAACGCCCGCCCGACCCGGCTGGGGCGTCTTGCAAACAGGCGCCCCTCCCGGCGGAAGCGAGTCGCCGCTGTTTGCTGGAGAAACAGCCCCTCGGCGCTGCAATGGCCGAGTGCAGCGCCTGCTGTGAAAACACAACAACCGGAAGGAGTGCGGTCCGAGGGCTGTCTCGAGATTTGTAGTAACCCAGAGGGCTGCTGGAGTTTGCCTTTCCTCGATGGTGTTTGCCTAATTGGATTGATTGTGTACTCGGCAAACTGGTGCTGCTGCTGATGCAGATAGAAGTTGGGATTTGCTTTGTGCTGCCCAGTAATGGTCTCGGCGGCGTGTTATCAACTCTATGTCTTGAAGCATCTCTTGTCCTCCTGTGCCTTCCACCAGTCGTGTTCCCACCTATTCGTCTCATTTCTTATCGGTCCACTTAATATTCAGCACCCCTCTGTAACACCACATCGTCTCAGTTCTCTTCTTTTCGTGTTTTTCCATACTCAATAATTCACTTACAGAAGAGGAAACACATTCGGGATTCCTGTGCACACTGCTCCACTGCGATACAGTAACAGGTGAAATGGCATGGTAACTGGAAAATACTCCAGAGTTGAAGTACTCGGGGCAGTACGATTCTTGTGGCTAAGACATTGCACGCATATTCAGCGTGGATTCTGGTCGCACACTGAAGAGCCTGCCTAATATAGTATAGGTCCCCACGAGTACGCAGAAGTGCCGCAACACGACGTGGCATGGACTCGACTAATGTCTGAAGTGATTCTGGAGGGAATTGAAACCACGAATCCTGCAGCGCTGTTAATAAATGCGGGGGTGGAGATCTCTTCTCAGAAGCACGTTGCAAGGCATTCCAGATATGCTCCATAATGTTCATGCCTGGGGAGTTTGGTGGCCAGCGGAAGTGTTTAAACTCAGATCGGTGTTCCTGGAGCCACTCTGTAGCAATTCTGGACGCGTAGGATGTCGGATTGTTCTGATGGAATTGCCCAAGTCCGACGGAATGCACAATGGACATGAATGGATGCAGGTGATGAGGCAGGATGCTTACGGAAGTGACACCTGTCAGAGTCGTATCTAGACATATCAGGTGTTCCATGTCACTCCAACTGCAAACGTCCCACACCATTACAGAGCCTCCACCATCTCGAACAGTCCCCTGCTGAGATGCAGTATCCATGGATTTACACTCGCACATGTCCATTCGCTCAATACAACGTGAACCGAGACTCGTCCGACCAGGCAACGTGTTTCCAGCCATCAACAGTACAATGTTGGTGTTGACGGGTCCACGCGAGGCGTAAAGATTTGTGTCGTGCAGTCATCAAGGGTACACGAGTGGATCTTCGGTTTCGATAGGCCATATCGATAATGTTTCGTTGAATGGCCCAGAATTGAAATCGGAGCCAATCTGCGGAGGGGCTGCACTTCTGCCACACTGAACGATTCTCTTCAGTCGTCGTTAGTCCTGTTCTTGCAGGATCTTTTTCCGGCCGCAACGTTTCGGAGATTTGATGTTTTACCGGATTCCTGATATTCACGGAACACTCGTGAAATGGTCGTACGGGAAAATCCCCCCCCCCCCCCCCTTCATCACTGCCTCGGAGACGCTGTGTCCCATCGCTCGTGCGCCGACTGTAACACCACGTTCAAACTCTTTTAAATCTTGATAACCTGCTATTGTAGCAGCTGTAACAGATCTAACAACTGCACCAGACACTTGTTGTCGTATATAGGCGTTGCCGACCGCCGCGCTGTATTCTGCCTGTTTATATATTTCTGTATTTGAGTACGCATGCCTATACAGTTTCTTTGACGCTTCAGTGTAGTACCGACAGCAGCTGAGAGATTTAGACCAAATAAATTAACAAACGGCGGAGCTGATCCCCGTTGGTACACAAGACATGTCAGTACACTGTTGCCGAAACAACGAAAAAAGCAAGCCAAATTTAAACGAACGCAGTATGTCCATGATTGGCGATCTTTCGCAGTGTAAGTAGGTTGTTTAGGTTCTTATATTGGTAACGCCACGTAGCGCTTTGTATGAAAATCACTGGCTGTGCTGTGTGCAGTCTGTGGCTGGTTTGCATTGTTGTCTGCCATTGTAGTGTTGGGCAGCTGGATGTGAACAGCGCGTTGTGTTGCGCAGTTGGAGGTGAGCCGCCAGCAGTGGTGGATGTGGGGAGAGAAATTGCGGAGTTTTGAAATTTGTAAGACTGGATGTCATGAACTGCTATATATCTTATGACTTTTGAACACTATTAAGGTAAATACATTGTTTGTTCTCTATCAAAATCTTTCATTTGCTAACTATGCGTATCAGTAGTTAGTGCCTTCAGTAGATTGAATCTTTTATTTAACTGGCAATAGTGGCGCTCGCTGAATTGCAGTAGTTCGAGTAACGAAGATTTTTGGTGAGGTAAGTGATTTGTGAAAGGTATAGGTTAATGTTAGTCAGGGCCATTCTTTTGTAGGGATTTTTGAAAGTCATATTGCGTCGCGCTAAAAATATTGTGTTTCAGTTAAAGCACAGTCATGTATAATTTTTCTAAGGGAACGTTTCATATGTCGACCCTTAGCCGAGGATACCTCACTGGAATCTTCTGATTTTTTTCTGAAAGTTTATGCAATTAGTGCAGCCATTGTTTATTGCTAGCGCGTAATTGTAGAGAGAATTTCCTTTGTAGTTGTAGTTTTTCATTCTTGTACAGTAAAACAGTTGTGGCATGCATGTAGATTTGCACCAAGTATTTCGCAGCTGCGCTTGCAATTAACGAGATATTTTCAATGCTATGTTAATGTGTTTTCTTATTTTGCTCTTCAAATTGTGCTTTTCTGTGTTGTCGTGTGAAATATTGTGACAATAATGGCGTGTGAAAAACGTAATACTAGGCTCCAAAGTAAACTGAGAAATGACAGTGAAGACGAAAGCAGTGTGTTAGCGCCACCGTGTAATGAATGAACTAATATTCAAAGCAGTAATTTGGTAATTGTGCATAGGGAAATGGAGCGGGCTGCAAATAATGGTGTAGGCAGTGAAACAATTAGTGAACAGGGAAGCATTATCGATCGATCGATCGGCAACATCTTGCCTCAGGAATCCGAAATGACAGGACACAATCTTGCAAATACTGTAGATTCAGGTTTTGCGTCCTCGCCGTTTTCTCAAATAAGTCAAGACACAGTTTCTGCTTTTCAAAATGCGAATATTGCCGGTTCAAATGCATTGCCGAATAGCACTGAGGAACATGTTTCAGGCACCAGTGCATTGTTATTACAGTTAATGCAACAAATGGGACAAAAGTTTCAAAAGTTAGACACAATGGAACAAAATCTTCAAAAGTTAGACACAATGGAACAACACCACAGACAAACACAGCAACAGTTAGACACAATGGAACAAAATCAGAGACAATCACAGCAACAGTTAGACACAATGGAACAAAATCAGAGACAAACACAGCAAAAGCTTCAAAAGTTAGACACAATGGAACAAAATCCGAGACAAACACAGCAAAAGCTTCAAAAGTTAGACACCACACTTGAACAAACACGTGAAGCTTTAACTACTGAGTTACATAACATTGAATCGAAATATCAAAAAGTCTGTAATGACTGAGAAATGACAGTGAAGACGAAAGCAGTGTGTTAGCGCCACCGTGTAATGAATGAACTAATATTCAAAGCAGTAATTTGGTAATTGTGCATAGGGAAATGGAGCGGGCTGCAAATAATGGTGTAGGCAGTGAAACAATTAGTGAACAGGGAAGCATTATCGATCGATCGATCGGCAACATCTTGCCTCAGGAATCCGAAATGACAGGACACAATCTTGCAAATACTGTAGATTCAGGTTTTGCGTCCTCGCCGTTTTCTCAAATAAGTCAAGACACAGTTTCTGCTTTTCAAAATGCGAATATTGCCGGTTCAAATGCATTGCCGAATAGCACTGAGGAACATGTTTCAGGCACCAGTGCATTGTTATTACAGTTAATGCAACAAATGGGACAAAAGTTTCAAAAGTTAGACACAATGGAACAAAATCTTCAAAAGTTAGACACAATGGAACAACACCACAGACAAACACAGCAACAGTTAGACACAATGGAACAAAATCAGAGACAATCACAGCAACAGTTAGACACAATGGAACAAAATCAGAGACAAACACAGCAAAAGCTTCAAAAGTTAGACACAATGGAACAAAATCCGAGACAAACACAGCAAAAGCTTCAAAAGTTAGACACCACACTTGAACAAACACGTGAAGCTTTAACTACTGAGTTACATAACATTGAATCGAAATATCAAAAAGTCTGTAATGACGTAAAAACACAAATTTGTGAGCATTTTCAACCTAGTTTTTCGCGGCATGAAAATGCATTACAGAATCATGAAGCAGCTATAAAAGAACTGCAAACCATGGCTCATGAAAATCATGAGACCTTGTGGGCTAAAATTGACTCAGTTGCATCTACCGATTCGGTTACGCTACTTGCAAAAATTCAGGAAAACTTAAAGGACACAGTAGATACGATTTCAACACAAATGGACACTCTGAAACTTGGTTCAGAAAAACACACTGAGGAAATAAGTACACTATCGGAGAAAGTAGCCGAACTTTCGGATCAGTTCACTAACTTATCTGCAAAGGTAGATGATGATCTGAATGACACAAGACCTGTAGCCATCACTGACACAGAAGAGTATGAACAAATTAAGAAATTCAAACAAAATCAGAATCAAATTAATACACAACACAAAAGAGAAATCCGGGAAGTACAAGATCAGTTGGCACAAGAAATACAAAAAATACAAATTTCAGAGGACACTCGCGCTCCAACACGGGAAGAGGGACTTAGAAATACGGAAAGCCACTAAATAATAACACAGAGCATTTCGGAAATTATGAAAGAAATTGGCAAGGTGCACCGAATTTTGAGATGGAACCGCCGACACGACGTAACAATGACCGATATGCTACTCGCCGACACGATGATTTTGACTATAAGCTGTTCATTACTACACGTAAATTCAAAATATTTAAGAATTCGGGCAACGGCATTCATCCACAAGCGTGGCTCCATCAATTCTCTCATTGTTTCCTCCCAACTGGTCATTAGAGCACAGATTAGAATTGATGTGTGGCTACTTAGAGACGGAACCAGCTGAAAGAATGCGATCGGTCATTCACGATTGTCACAGTGAACGAGAATTTTATCATGCCTTCCTCTCAGCATATTGGTCTCAAGCTACACAAGACCAAGTAAAACGTAGCATCATAATGATGAAACATTTCGAACAATCTGAATTTTCCAGTCTTGTGAAATATTTTGAAGACATGTTGCACAAGAATCAGTACCTGTCAAACCCATACAGCCCCTCAGAACTCATCCGCATTTGCTTAATCAAACTACATGAACATTTACGACATATTATTGTGGCAGGACGTTGCAAAGATGACATTGAAGCTTCTCAGGGACTCTTACAAGAATTGGAAATTGACACTGACAATCACGGAACGCGAAAACAGGAGCACAACAATTACAGGCCACATCTGTCACAATTCCGCGATGAAAGAAATAATAACTGGACACGACAAGGCTATTCTCACAACACAAATCGTGACCAAAACATACACCACCCGTATGATAACCGTTGGCAGAGTAGTAATAATTATAGGGAAAGATCACCTCTCCGCGGTAGTGACTATCACAGAGACAATCAGAGAAACAGACAATATGGGAACCAAAATAATTATTATCAAGGGAGACAGAATAACTTTATACGCAACGGTCCAGTGCGCAGTTTCGATTCAGGGAGAAATTCTCCACCACGTGACCGACAAGAAAGAAACTATGGAATCTACCGACATGACGACAGACGATATGATCGTAATGACAGACCTGAATTGCATCAGAACTGGCGGGATTCAAACAGGGCGGGGCCATCTCGACAAGGTGAATTTGTAGAAATTAGGTCTCTAAATCCCAATAACGACGCGCGCCAACAAAGAGACGATAATCAATGACTCATACCGCTGGCAGCCACAAGACGTTCTTCTGAAACTGACGACGCAGCTGCCATAGCTAGTAATTACGTAAAAATCTTACTCCAGGAGCACGACGTAAAACATAACAACATTGCTTATCCTGTGATTCACATTACAGTAAATGGCGTAAAATTTACGGCAGTACTTGACTCTGGCAGTCCCATTTCAGTAATTACTGAAACAGCCTTTAGCAAATGCAAAAAATCGAACGATTGCCCCACACTTCCTTTACGTAAGATTAAATTACAAGGTGCAATCTTTGGAAAAAGTATAGATGTATGCCAACAAACCAACTTAGAATTCATTTGTCAAAGCCACAGCTTCTCTATGAACTTTCTTATTGTTCCATTATTGTCGACAGAAATTATATTGGGAGTAGACTTTTTGAATGAATACAAAGCAATCTTAAACTTTCACGATGCTGAAATAAGTTTAGAAAAAGAAGGTAAGTCAATAGCTTTGAAATATGAAGATTGGCTCTCAAACCATAACGAGGAAATTAATCGGCTTTACCTTCTGTTAGACAACAGTTCGGAATTTTCTACGGAACTAGACACTAACAATCACTCTGCAAGTACTGACAGGGATGATATCGACGACATATTTGAAACTAATGAGTTAATTCAGAATAAAATCCAAACAATTGAGAATTGTAATGACACTGATCAGCATCAGCATTGGGACAGATATTTACACTTATTTCAAAACGTGCTGAATTAAATGCCTCATGACTCCACTGCTTTACCACCTACTCTTGTACTGAAGAATGAAGAACCACCGAACAGAGTCAGAGAGCTTGTAGCTTTCCCGAATACACGTAAACTTCGACACAAACACATAATTGATTTGGCTATTAAAAATAGAAAATCTGCAGCAGACAAAAGAAAAAAACAACACGGTAAAGCAAATGCAAAGAGATTATATATTGGTCTGAAAGTTCTCATTAAAGCTCATTCATTGTCACATAAGAAGAAACACTTGAGTCACAAATTCTTTCTAGTTTACAATGGACCTTACAGAGTCCGACGTATAACACCTGATAATTGCGTTGAAGTTGAAACTCTGCGTACTAGGAAGAGTAAAGGTTTACACCACATTTCACATGTAAAACCGTTTATTGAAAGATAATCTCCTTTTTAACTTTGTCTTTGCCATATAACTTTTCACTTTACATTACTAGTATGCTTTGTCAGACTTAGAATCTGTTAACATGCAACAATGTTTGAAGTTAAATATCCAGTCTAGAACCTAGGGAACATTTTTAAAGAGAAATTACGAATGCATTGTTATAGTGAACAGACGACACAGTGTTGTATTTGTACATTCTTGCTTGTTAGTTGCACGATTACGTAACGACTATCAGGCTTACATACTTAGGACATATACTGGTACTGCTAATGAGATTTTAATGCAACATTTTGGTTTACTTGAAAATACATTCTGGATTTAAAGTACATTCTGTGAGATACCAGATGACACAGTGGTTAGTTTATGTGACAGCTACACGATTTTATCATGACGCTACTAATGAGTGACAATTTACAATGTTGCTTTTGCGTTGTTTCTGTTTTATATCTGCACAGTTTTTCTGAATTATTCTGGATAGTAAAACATGTTTTAGTAATAACTTTTGTGATATAGCTACAATGAGACAGCGTTTTCCGTAGCACAACAATACGTTACAGTACAGTACTTTCTTCATCACGGCAGTAAACGTAATAACTAAGATATCTAAACGCAAAGCATTTCACATTTGTTTATCATGAGGTAAGTACATTGACTTCTGCAGAACTTAGCATTTGGAGGACGATAACTACGACACTTCCACAGAGATTATCTTACAACAAGACGCACAGTTTAGCTCTATAGTACACGTATTTGAGTGATTAATTTTTGTACTTAAAACATTTATTTTTAAAGATATTTGAAGTACAATGATACAAAGGTTTTCCGTGATACATTTCATTACACTGCTGTAATCTGTAACACCTGAGGGTATAATTACATTAATCCTCAGGGGGTACACGCCTACTTTGTGCACCATGTGTTTGGCAAGCACAAGGAGCCATAGCTAATATGGTATTTGCTTATACAACTTTACACTTTGGTACCATATCTCTCTAACAAATTACACAGCTATCTGATCATTTAACTGAGAGAAACAAACATTTTTTTTACTACATCAGTGACAGATGTTTACGCAATTACACAGTTGGATAACTTCACACTTACGAAATTGTATTTTGTCTGTACTTTGTGAACTGTTCACATTTTTTCGGAACCATTGTGATACTATGAGAGCTTTGGATGATGTATTTGGTAAGGGATCATGATTTTTGAAGTACGTTTGAGGTAGATGACTTTATTGAAGGTCTTTAAATTATTGAAAGAAGCTCTGACGATTCTCAGATGTGATTGATCTGTTATGATGTTATTATTACGATGACGATGTGTATTATGCTGTTGAGGTATGTTTATGATCAATAAGCTGAGGATCGTACTTTAAGAGTTATGAAATTTGTGTAAATGTGTGAATGTATCACAATGCAGGCGAAAATTTTTTGCACACTGTTATATTTATAGGATTTTGTTTCTACACATTTGCAACGCAAATTCTCGACCTGTGAAAATTTTTATGTGAGACTGTCACTGTAGTGCAAACTGGTGGTAGGTAGGTCACTGTAAGCACCCAGCTGCGCGACAGTCACCTGGAAAAAAGCGATTAGTCTGTGCCTTTCAGAGGCACAAGTGGAAAAAAAGAGGCCATTATCCTCGCTATTGACATTTCTTTGTAGAAAGCATCGCAATTACAACACGCCCGAACTTGAAAACATATGATTACACTGTGGAGCTCTTAATTTAAGATATTTACTGAAATGAAATGATGAGAAACATTTCACGTCTATTGTCTTGCTAGTTGAAAGATTGTTTACTGCATTATGAAATGCCTTATGGCTAGCGAATGACGTTTCACGCCTTGCTTTGCCTATTTTGTTTAATATCTAGTTTCTGGCTGCACTGCAGAATTGGTTAAAATAAAATGTAATAGATGTACTAACATAGTTATTTTATGCCTACAGATCCAGTAAAAAATATTTTTATTATCTACTTCCAAGAAAACGATGGAACATAAATAGACATTTCCCTTCAGAGGAATTGCATAAATAATTTTTTTACAGTTTGATAGCTTGTCTGCTAGAGTAAGTTCTTGTGATGCATCACTCTAGTGTTAAGATGTGACATAGGTATTAAACATGGCCATTTTTACTGTAATATTTTTCTGCTTGAGCTTTGTCATATTTAGATATTAGTAATTGCATTTGCTGCTGCTGTTTGTCGGGTATAGTGCTACAAAATTTCACTTTGTATTACTCTGTTAAGCCAGTTTTACTACTGATTTATTTTTCTTTTTGATGCACATTGGCTCATATTAGTGATAATGTTGCATTTGCTTTGCTAACCTATATATATATATATATATATATATATATATATATATATATATATATATATATATATATATATATATATATATATTGCTGCTTGCTTCGCCAATTTGAATTTTTGTCATTGTATTAATTGTTTTTTGCTGCTGCATTGCCTCGTCCCTTAGTTTAGCATCTGAGCTCAGTAGATTTAAGTTAGCTTAAGATGGAGTAGGCTATATGAGAGAACGAGTTGTGATGAATTGGAAGAAATGCATTGAGAAGCTATAAGAAAATGGTTTGGCCAAAAAAGTATTTTGAAAGAGGATATGAACAAAATGTAGGGTTTAAGGACAACAGGTTTAGGTAGGATTTTCTTGGAAATAAATGATGAGGTAAGATAATGGAAAATAAATAATGAGGTAAGAAATATGTGAACATATAAATACAGAAAGCAAGCTTGGATTGGATTTTTTTTTTTGTGGAAACAAATGATGAAATAAGACGAAAGATCTATGGAATGAAGTTTTGGGTTGGACTGCAGTACCAAATGTCACACTGAAAACAAACACTGTCCTGTATTTTTGTGTTATTACATTATGTGAATTTGTGTTTTTCTTGTCTTTTTGTGTTTAGGTAATAAGATTTACGTTGTAGAATTTTTCTGATACTATGTTATTTACTTTGTAAAGATGTTTAGACATTATTTATTCTGTTTCGTTTTAATGCTCATGTGTGAAGTTGATGTTTCTAAAGTTATTCTGATCCTTTATGTATTTACTTATGTCATAATTCCTGTAACACTGATGTATATGTCTACTTCTATTCTTTTGTAAAGCCCGTATTACTACAAATGTTATCCGTACTATTATGTTCTTTAATGATGCATTTTGTACCTTTGTTATTGTATTCTTATGTTATAAAATTGTAATTGACACCAGTTCATCAAATTAAGTAACTTGTAAGTTACATTTCACTGCACACATTTCTGTTGGTCATAGTATATGGACAATATGTGAGAAGTAGGGGTTCATAGTGTTTGCACGTGTGTCAATAATTCAGCAAGGGACTGGATAACAGCATTGATGGTTCTAAGGACAATTAAAAAAAAAAGCTTTGTGAGTACACAAGTGGTGGTTTATGGACTTGCTATATTGTCCGCAAGACTCTTTGATGGTGATTGTGCACCTGCACAGTCGCAACAGATGGTTGCTGGCCGTCTCTACCAGGACTACAGTGGGTCTGCTCTGCGATGACCTACCTACTAATATTCTTGAACTTGGACTGACTCTGCTGTGGGTTCGCTCTTTTGTGGCCCATTACCTGTCTGCATGTCAAGAGTCAGCACTGTCTTTCCGTTGGAAGGACAACACTACTTGTTCAAGACTGCATGAAAATCCACTACTTCCGTGTGCGTTTTCTTTTACTTCTCAGACTTTGAAAAAAAAAAACACTGCAATTTTACTGTGATGGATGACCAGGACTGTCTTTATGGACTGTGAGAAAATTTTAGCTTTTGACCAACATTGTATCAATAAGTGTGTGAATTTGATTTCTTTGTCATTGTAATCATGAAAAATTTTTTTCAAATCTGTATTGGCCACTACCCAAAACAATTTGTAAAGTTTTTTGTGGGGAGCATGGGGGCTATGTAAGTAGGCTGTTGAGGTTCTTATATTGATAACGCCACGTAGCGCTTTGTATGAAAATCACTGGCTGTGCTGTGTGCAGTCTGTGGCTAGTTTGCATTGTTGTCTGCCATTGTAGTGTTGGGCAGCTGGATGTGAACAGCGCTTAGCGTTGTGCAGTTGGAGGTGAGCCGCCAGCAGTGGTGGATGTGGGGAAAGAAATGGCGGAGTTTTGAAATTTGTAAGACTGGATGTCATGAACTGCTATATATCTTATGACTTTTGAACACTATTAAGGTAAATACATTGTTTGTTCTCTATCAAAATCTTTCATTTGCGAACTATGCCTCTCAGTAGTTAGTGCCTTCAGTAGTTTGAATCTTTTATTTAGCTGGCAGTAGTGGCGCTCGCTGTATTGCAGTAGTTCGAGTAACGAAGATTTTTGGTGAGGTAAGTGATTTGTGAATGGTATAGGTTAATGTTAGTCAGGGCCATTCTTTTGTAGGGATTTTTGAACATCATATTGTGTTGCGCTAAAAATATTGTGTTTCAGTTGAAGCACAGTCATGTATAATTTTTCTAAGGGGACGTTTCATAACAGAAGTTCGAAATTTAGCCTGGATTTCAAAGCGAGATGCTTATAACAGTTTTCACAACGAAACTTTGTCTCGAAACCTGGTAGAAAATCCAAAGAGATTCCGGTTGTATGTAAAGTATGCTAGCGGCAAGACACAATCAATGCCTTATCTGCGCGATGACAATGAAAATACTATCGACGACAGTGCTGCCAAAGCAGAGTTACTAAACACAGCCTCCCGAAATGCCTTCACCAATGCACATGAAGTAAGTATTCCAGAACTCGATACAAGAATAACTGCCAACATGAGTAACTTAGAAGTAAATATCCTCAGAGTAGTGAAATCACTTATTGAAAACAAGTCCAGACTGTATACTAGTTGGGTTCATTTCAGACTATGTTGATGCAGTAGCTCCATACCTAAGAATTATATACAACCGCTTTCTCGACGAAGGATCCGTACCCAAATACTGGAAAGTTGCATATTCAAGAAAGGTGGTAGGAGTAATCCACTAAATTACAGGCCCATATCATTAACGTCGATAGGGCAGTAAGATTTTGGAACATATATTGTGTTCGAACATTTTGAATTACCTCAAAGAGAATGGTCTATTGACATGCAGTGACCATGAATGTAGAAAACATCATTCTTGTGAAACACAACTAGCTCTTTACTGATACGAAGTGATGAGTTCTATTTCAAAATGATTCTGCATTTCTAGATTTCCAGAAGGCTTTTGGCACTGTACCACACAAGCGCCTTGTAGTGAAATTGCGTGCTTATGGAGAGTCGTCTCAGTTATGTGGCCCGATTGGTTATTTTCAGTGAGAGAGATCATAGTCAGTAATTGACGGACGGTCGTCGAGTAAAACACAAGTGATTTTTGGCGTTCCCCAAGGTAGTGTTATAGGCCCTCTGCTGCTCTCTATCTATATAAACGATTTAGGAGACAATCTGAGCACCCGTCTTAGGTTGTTTGCAGATGTTGCTGTGGTTTATCGTCTAGTAAAGTCAATAGAAGACCAAAACAAACTGCAAAACGATTTAGAAGAGATGTCTGTATGGTGTGAAAATTGGTAATTGACCCTAAATAATGAAAAGTGTGAAGTCATCCACATGAGTGCTAAAAGGAATCCGTTAAACTTCAGTTAAACAATAAATTAGTCAAATCGAAAGGCCGTAAATTCAATTAAATACCAAGGAGTTACAATTACGAACATCTTAAACTGGAAAGAACAAATAGAAAATGTTGTGAGGAAGCCAAACCAAAGACTGTGTTTTATCGGCAGAACACTTAGAAAATGTGACTCATCCGTACTAAATAGACTACCTACACTACGGTTGTCCATCCTGTACTGCTGTGCGGTCTGGGATTCATGCCAGATAGAATTAACGGAGTACATCGTGAAAGTTCAAAGAAGAGCAGCTCCTTTTGCGTTATTGCGAAATAGGGGAGAGAGTGTCACAGACATTATACACGATTTGGGATGGACGCAAAAAAAAAAGAGGGGGCTTTTCATTGCGGCGACAACTTCTCATGAAAACTCCACCACCAACTTTCTCCTCCGTATGCGAAAATATTTCATTGACGCTGACCTACATAGGGAGAAACGCTCACTATAATAAAATAATGGAAATAAGAATTCGCACGGAAAGATATATGCTTTCGTTTTTTCCGGCGCGCTATTCTAGATTGGAATAACAGAGAATTATTGTGAAGGTGGTTCGATGAACCCTCTGACAGGCACTTAAGTGTTATTTGCAAGGTATCCATGTAGATGTAAATATAAATGTAGAGGGACGCACTCTGCTATTAGACATGGTAATTACGGTATGTGGGCTGCATGGCATCAAGCGGAACTCCTCAAGAGGAAGAAATCGAATGACGGTACTCATTTCTCAGTTGGCGAGAGAATTTTTTGTTCTATACATCATTATGTGCTCACTGTGCCCTCAGAACTGAAAAGTGTGACGTGACGCTATCGACGGGCGCACTAGAGACACTGCACAACACATCTGCACGAAGTTTCATTGGATTTCAAATGTGATTTTAATTTTGTGATCAATCGGGCCATTAAAATAGACCTAAAATAATTAAATTAATAATAATAACAATAAAGACAGTAAGATGGCGGCCACTGAGTGACGCGCGTTTCTTTGGCTCGCGAGTTTTTCCGCTCATTGAAGGTGTTACAGAGAAGTGCGGCAGTCCACAACGTGTGCATCCGACTAAACAAGAGTTACTTGCCGTGGTGTGTTGTTCTCCGTTGATTACCGCAAGTGATAAGTGATAAGTGAGTGAAAAATGGGAAGAGCACGAGTAAGCGGCAGCAGGCGAGGCTACAGGGGCGCAGGTGGCGCGGGCGCCCGGTCTCCGGCGGCAGGTGAGGCCTCGCTTCCCGACATCGGGGAGCTCGTCCGGTCCCAGGTGAGTGCGGCGCTGCACAGCAAAGACACGCTAGACGTAATCGTGCAATCCATCACGGATTCTGTGACGGCCGCGGTCATGGACAAACTGCAAGAGTCTGTCGGGCGCAACAGCACCGAAATCCAGTCTCTTAAAAAGTCCCTGGCCGCACAAGAGAAAAAAGCCGCCGATCTAGAAGCTAAACTGTCTGCGGCCACCGATGAAATCGAGCAGTATCAGCGAAGGAACAGCTTGCGCTTGTTCGGGGTAGCTGAAAACGATCGCGAAAACACCGACGACCTGGTCATTAGCCTCGTGCGTGAAAAACTTGGCGTGCGGATCGACGTGACCGATATTGACAGAAGCCACCGTGTTGGGCGCACGATACCAGGTGCCATGAAACCCAGGCCCATAATAATTAAATTTGTGTCATATCGGAAAAGAGCTGAAGTGTTTGCTCAGAAAAGAAAACTCGCCAAGAGTGGGGTTACCCTGAGGGAAGATCTGACGCGCGAAAGACTAAAAATCTTGAACACTGCGATCACACAATTCGGCCTTCAAAATGTATGGACCCAGGATGGCAGGATCGTAGTCAAGACGGAAGGAGGGAGGAAAACGGTGACGAACATGTCCGAACTGAAAGACTGAGCGAAATCTCGCGAGACACAAAGTCTCATATTGTACTCTGTCTAATATAAGTTAATTAGTATTCTTTCTTTTCATTTTTTTTACGTAAATATTGCTTCGTTATTTCTATAAGTACCATAAGTACTCTATTTAGAATCAGTCAATTGTTTCACATAGATATTCCTTCTTTATTTGTGTATCATAAGTGCTCATGTATATTCATATTGTCAGTCAAACGGGAATTAACATTCACCATTAACAGGAATCTCCTTAAAACCGCCTTTCTATATCTGTTATTTTCTTCCTCGTCACTACCACTACTACTACTATTATCTTTTTCGTAAGCACCATTGCCACTTTCCATCTTTCTTTTCGCTCCCTTCTCCGATACCTCCAGCTTGTCTTTCACCTTCAGCCCACAGACGCTTGAGTCAGTCACGACCTTGGACACACCTGTAAACATGTCTTCCCCCGCGAAATCCAGCTTTTGTCCCTCTTCCGGCCAGCAGGTAGACGGAGCGCGCTCGGTCCTACAGGCGGCCACAATGGGACGGACCGGTTCCGGCGGCGGGCTCTTTGTGGCCCACGCGAACGCTCAGTCGCTAACGGCTCACTTCGACGAGTTCTGTAACCTGTTCTGCCAATCGCTGTTCCATATTATCCTCGTCTCCGAAACTTGGTTGAAACCAAACATTTCTTCAGACGCTATCCGAATCACTGGTTACACTCTCCTAAGGGCAGATCGTGAAACACGACGCGGGGGTGGTGTGGGTGCCTATGTTCGCTCTGATCTGAGACCTACTATACTATGCACATCGGATGCAAAGTGCGAAGGAGAAGCAGAGTTCTTGTTTTTCGAAATAAATACATCAAATCAGAAACTGCTAATTGGAGTAATCTATAAACCTCCAAACGTCGGTGCTATGTCCTCCTTTCAGTCTGCCCTGTCCTCGCTCGTGACACTGTATGAACACATAATCATTATGGGCGACACAAACATCGACTTACAGTTAAAATCTCCCTCTGCAGAAAAACTAAGGAGACTGTTCCACTCCAATGATATGAGTTTAACACCGCTGGACCCAACTCATCACACGCCACACAGCCATACACTCATAGATATAATGGCAACAAAGCGACCAGATAAAATAATTCGCGCCAATCAGACATCCGCTCCAGGACTCTCTGCTCATGACGTGATATTCTTAAATTACTCAGTGCATACTACCAAAGAAAAATCTCACCTGGTAACCTACAGAAACCTAAAAAATGTTAACCATGACGCTCTTCAAAAGGATTGCTCAGACATCCCTTGGTATGATATAAGCAATGAACCGACTTTAGACGGAAAAATTCGGGAATTATGTCGCAAAATCATTGCACTGTATGATAAACATGCTCCTCAACGCACTGTCAAGGTAAAGAGAGCTCCCGCTCCGTGGCTCACCACTGCATTACGCCAGTTAATGAATAAACGTGATGCTGCACATAGGGCCTTCAAGCGTAACCCAACTCCCGAGGCGTACGAAGCTTATAGGAAACTCCGAAATAGAACCAAGCAGAGCGTGAGGAATGCCAAAATCAGACATGCCCGCTCTGTCGTATGCGGCATATCAAAACCTGCTGCACTGTGGAAAAAGCTGCGCAGTTTCGGTATAGGGAAGCGAAGATCTGACACTGTTTATCAAGCGTCTGCAGAAGAATTAAACGATTTCTTCTCAACAGCTGTAAACTGCCACGCAGCGACAAATTACCAGCCCCAAGATATCAATCTCTCGAGAGACAAGTTTTTCCTAAAACATGTCACTACCGGCACAGTACACAAGGCAATTACGAGAATCTCTTCCGAGGCAGTAGGAAATGATGGAGTGAGCATTGGCATGATTAAGAACGTCGTAGACACTATTACTCCAGTTATCACAGACATCTTCAACCTGTCTCTTGTCAGTAGTACATATCCTACTGAGTGGAAGCAAAGTTTAATTCAACCTATACCCAAGACTGACAACCCTAAGTCGCCAGGTGACTACAGGCCGATCAGCATACTACCTGCAATATCTAAAGCCCTAGAATACATCGTCAATGAACAGCTGACGGATTACCTCAAAACTCATAACATCCATGACAAATATCAGTCAGGCTTTCGAAAGCACCATAGTACAGCAACTGCATTAATCAAAGTAACTGATGACATTAAACATGCTATGGACAGACGTGAAGCTACCATCCTAACACTGCTTGACTTTAGCAAGGCTTTTGATACAGTTGACTTTGATATATTACTAATTAAAATGAAGCAGCTGAATTTCTCAAACAGCGCAATACACTGGTTCGACAGCTACCTCAAAAACAGAAGTCAACAAGTCATTTGTGGGTCGGAAAAGTCATCATGGAAAAACGTGCGCTCTGGAGTTCCCCAAGGCTCCGTCCTTGGTCCATTACTCTTCTCACTGTACATTAATGATATTTCTTCAGTGATTCACTCCTGCAACTACCATCTATATGCCGACGACATCCAACTGTACATAAGTGCAAGCCCCAAGAACATTGCTGACGCAGTAGCGAGTATGAACGCAGATCTTTGCTCTGTTTCTCGATGGGCACAGAACCTAGGTCTGAAACTAAACCCCAAGAAATCCCAGGTCATACTTATATCTCATCCAAAGTTAATCAGTCGGTACTTTCACGAAACAGTCCCTGAAATACACCTCAATGGTACCCAACTACCATACCAAAAAACAGTAAAAGACCTTGGAATAATCTTGGATGAACACCTAAACTGGGAAGAACAAACAGTTTCAGCTTGCCGGAAATCGCTCTCCTCCCTACATGCAATTCAGAAATTTAGAAAAATATTTCCAACCCATGTTAAACAAAAATTAGTCCAAACACTAGTCTTGCCTAATCTTTACTACTGTGATGTAGTTCAACACGGCACAAATAGTGAAAATTCGAGACGCCTCGAGCTAGTGATGAACGCTTGCGTTAGATACGTATGCAATATACGGTTGTATGATCATATCAGTCCTTCATACTCCCAGCTAGGTTGGATACGCCCACATAAGGCACGCGATCTCCACACGATGTGCTTACTTCATCGATTTCTTAGCCACTGGTGCCCCCAATACTTATCTTCTCACATTAAACACCTATCATCATTCCACAACCGCAATACCAGATCAGATACGTCTAGCATCTTGGCTGTACCTTTACATAACACAAAATCTTTCTCCATGTCATTCTCCATCTCAGCCATACGACTATGGAACGCGCTCCCCTGTGATCTGCGTCTTATCCGAAACCACTCAACATTCAAGAGGGAACTCAAGACTTACATATTAGGGACGGTATAGCCACCATTGTTGTGCCCCTCTCATCTCTTTCTTTCTCCTCTCCATCTTCGAATTTTACCATTCTATTTCTCTTCCTCTAACCTGTCTACCTCTTCTATATCTCTTTCACCCCATTCTATCGTCTTAGGTCTCTGCTTGATGAGAATAACTCACAAGCTGCAAGAATATAACGAGAAAATTCCCAACTAGCAATAGGACTGACATTCATAAAAGAAAAATATGTTTACTTTCATATACATAGTCATTATTATTATTATTATTATTGCTATTATTATTATTCTTGATTGTTATAATTAATTTTTGATTGTTATAATTATCATTGTACTACGTTTATAATCTATATTTTTTTCTTAACATTAATACTGTATAACATGTAATATGTCCTTAATGTTCTGTAGAAACTGAAATTTGTTGAATCTGAGTATGCCTGGTTAGGTGTAAGAGAGGGCCTGAAGGCCCTAATCTTGCCAGGTAAAATAAATGCATAAATAAATAAATAAAATAAATAAAAATAAATTATAGTAATTAATATGCATAACTTGAAAATGTCAATCTTATTAATATAATGGAGTTCCTAATTACGTTCTTTTCCAACGTGAATAGTGACATCTAACACAAAGTTATGATAACAGTACAGAAGGAATCAGGGTGGAGAGGAAGTTAACTGATAGAGGAAGTGCGAGAGCTAATAGGGTAAGATTAGCAGATGAAATGGAAAGAAGAAAACAGAAATAGAAGCGGGTGAGAAAAGAATAGGTAGTTTGTAAGATGTGGCGGTACAAACCTCCGTTACTAGATGAATAGGTCTAGTATGCAAGGATTGCTTTGTGGAGAGCGAGCGCGCTACGTGGTGCGCGATTCGCGGAAGCGCGTGGCGCGCCCGCGCGATATTTGCAACGGTCGGTGTGATTTCTCTGCCGTCGGGCGGCCACGTGGCCCGCAGCTTGGGGCATTGTTTGGTTTCTCGCGCGTTACGCGAATAATATGTAACTTACGGTGAAGAGCAATGCGGCAGTGGATTGGGGTCAGCAATATGCACCTTCTGAAAAACCGATCTTTATTTCAAGTCACGAGACGCAAAAGTTATAGTAACCTCAAAATCGGTTAATATCACGAATAATGAAAGATTAATAAAAATAGTAAATAACAACTTACAGGGATGAGTGAGCACTCATTAAAAACGTTTCGTCATAGCGGATCTAGTGCCATAGTCATATGTTAAGATTCATAATTAATTAAGCCCATAAAGAGCAATAAACGAAGTTTGAGGGGAAATTGTTTATAAAATTCAATAGAAAATTCATGACGTAAGGAACGGCAATATATAATATTTTGGGTGGCGTCACACGTATTATAAACTAGTTAAGTTATACTATACACTTAACTTGCAATAGTTTTCATTGTTTGCAAATTATTATTAACATTTATAGCCCTAATTAATTAATTATTATAGATACGAAGATTTTGAGCAGCGCAATGTGTAGATCGCTATTGATTACGTCTGAAAACGGTGCTATATGCAGTTCTGTGTTAAGACTTTGCAGCACAGATGTAAACAAACAAATTTGGGCTAAGTGGCGAAATTTTGCAAAAACTAAAATTTGATTGACGGGCGATAGAATAATGCTAGAAATTAATGTAACACAGTAAATAAGATGTTCTTTTAGCGCATTTCCGATGGTGTACTTATTTCTGTCGAGGGATGTATGTATCAAAATTTGTAACCTTAAACTGGTGAGAGTGGTACTTGCGTAACCAGAGGGATAGACGTCCGAGCCTATATAAGCGAGCGGCCATCTTGACCAGGGGTCAGTCGTTGGTCAGTCGTTTTGGAGGGTGGGTGGCGAGAAAGCCCCACTTGAGGGTGGCCCATGTGGTCGTTTGAGAATTTTTTCTCGCGCCGATTTATTTCGACAAAGAGTATTGTTTAATAGTGCAAGTGTCCAAGCATGTATTTGGTGAACTGGAAGCGCTACGATTATTTGTGTGAGTGCGAATAACGAGGTATACATCGACGTAAGTGAACATATGGCGATCTGTGATTTCGCGCCAAAACTGCTAGAACAAAGAGGACAGTGGGAGTTGTGGTTCTGTTCGAATTGATTGAGTAATTATAGCAGCATACATTACTGCTTTTGGGGGTTCGGAGTCAAATTATTATTAAATTAAAACTGTAAACCGTCTCACCAGTGCTAATTTCATTATGTGAAAGAAAAGGACAACGCCAATAAACAGTGATTGAACTGTGTCGTGAAAAACTGATTTTGCTATAATAATCGCCTAATTTTTTTTCCCTAGCATAAACTGTACTCATGAATATTAATTCAAAACTGTAACTAATGCGCGGGTGTGGAACAGTGTACTAATGCAACAAGTGTGGAAATCATCCCCTGAGACTTGCGTGAGAGCCAAAATTTGCAATAACATTTTTTAACCAACATTTGTATAAGCACATTCGTGAGAAAGCTTCAACCGCACTTCTTTATTTACCGCCCCGCTGCAAAGATGACAAGAGTTGGGCAGAAAGACAACAGCTGGGATTTGCGTAGACGGACGCTACACCGTTGATGAGGGATACAGTTCTAATCTTTTATTCAATGCACAGTGTTTTAGGATAAGACACAGGTTACAGGGTAATTCCCTCCACAGTCGTATGGATGAAATGTAGAATTCTTCTGTATTCTTTTCGATCCCTCTCAGTTCTTGTACATATTGTCTATTACTCGTGTTTTCTTTCACTTTATACAATTTTTTGAGGATATCAAACATCTCGCAGTATTTTACGTTGTCTAACGAAAACTCCTATGAAACTGCCTTGATTTTTATTACATCTTGCCTCCATTACAAAGAGTCGAGCCAGAACTGCGTCTCTAGTCTCGTGACCTTTCCTAAAACTAGTTTTAGGACTGAAGACCACAACAAGCAATGTTTAAACTAAGGAATTCGTGAAATGTTCAAATGTGTGTGAATTCCTAAGGGACCAAACTGCTGAGGTCATCGGTCCCTAGACTTACACACTACTTAAACTATCTTAAACAACTTATGCTAAGAACAACACACACACACACCCATGCCCGTGGGAGGACTCGAACCTCCGGCGGGAGGGGCCACGCAATCCGTGACATGGCGCCTCAAATTTCGCGGCCACTCCGCGCGGCTGGAATTCGTTAATTTTATAGCTGAAGTGCTAGCGTTTCGAGCATCTGCTGTTTTACGCTGAATCGACGGCTTCAAAAAGATACTTATCTTAACAGAACCGAAAGTGCTTCGTAGGTAGGAGAAACACCATTACGAAAAACAATCATCCTTATTGTACGAGGTGCTTCGCGTTGGATAAAGTGAGCTGTTTCCGGCTGTGTGTGACAACCAAAATCCCAGTAAGCAGACTGCTATCTCCGCTTGACGCTTAGGACCGTTCGTCTGGGAGTTTGGCAGATGGCGTACGACTTTAGCCGAAAGTAAACTAGATATTTCAGTAGCCACGTTGCGAAGTCCGATATAGTCGTTGCGTCAATTGGCACTTCAGACGTGTGTGTCAGTTACATCTGTTCTAAGAGATATTCACAGACTCAAACGTAACCAAGTTAGGATGGTTCCCATCATCATAAAAACCTCGTGTAACATTTACATGAGCACACTGACGGAATGTGTTCTTACGTTGTCTTGTATGAAATAACGTTGATCCTTTCGTTAGTTGTTACTTCTATGAAAAAAAAGTGAAACTAATAGCATTAGCAATGGTTTGAAAGTCGGAAATCTGCGGGCGCTACCCACTCATGACCCCCAATAAACGGCCGGCCGATGTGGCCAAGCGGTTCTAGGCGCTTCAGTTTGGAACCGCGCGACCGCTACGGTCGCAGGTTCGAATCCTGCCTCGGGCATGGATGTGTGTGGTGTCCTTAGGTTTGTTAGGTTTAAGTAGTTCTAAGTTCTAGGGGACTGATGACGTCAGATGTTAAGTCCCATAGTGCTCAGAGCCATTTTTGAACCCAATAAACGCGTTTGCGTGTTATACGACATTGCGTTAATAATTTGGCCGCTGTGCTCAAAGGAAACACTATCACATTGAAACAACACCTTTGTGTATTCCTGATTTAATTTGCTAAATAAGGTTGCCTAATCACGGGAGAAGTTGAGGGAAGTGGGAGTTCATAAATGAAAGTCGGTAAATAGTTAGTTTCTTGTTCCATCATCATTTTTCGCGACAAATTGTAGTCATGAGGAACGTGTCATTTTATAGTCGCATAGCACATTAATTTGTAAGTTTGGCTGCATGCTCAAAATTTAAAATTTTCAGACGTGAGTTAGTAATTCCTATCCACCATCTTTTACAGATTACAGTAATAGAAACACTTCTATGGTATAGAAGTTGTCAAGGAGAAACATTTTAAGTTTGTTCTCAAATTCTATTTACTTTCCAGAATGAAATTTTCGCTCTGCATCGGAGGGTGCGATGATTTTGAAACTTCCTGGCAGATTAAAACTGTGTGCCGGACCGAGACTCGAACTCGGGACCTCTGCCTTTCGAGGGCAAGTGCTCTATCAACGGAGCTACCCAAGCACGACTCACGACCCGTCCTCACAATTGTACTTCCGCAAGTACCTCGTCTCCTACCTTCCAAACTTCACACAAGTTCTCCTGCGAACCTTGCAGGACTAGCACTCCTGAAAGAAAGGATATTGCGGAGACATGGTTTAGTCACAGCCTGGAGGATGTTTCCAGAATGAAATTTTCACTCTGCAGCGAAGTGTGTGGCTGATTTTGAAACTTGCTGCCTGATTAAAACTGTGTGCCGGACCGAGACTCGAACTCGGGACCTCTGCCTTTCGAGGGCAAGTGCTCTACCAACTGAGCTACTCAAGCACGACTCACGACCCGTCCTCACAATTTTGCTCCCGCCAGTACCTCGTCTCCTACCTTCCAAACTTCACAGAAGTTCTCCTGCGAAACTAGCAAAGGTCCCGATTTCGAGTCGCGGTCCGCCACACAGTTTTGATTCTGCTAGGAAGTTTCTATTTACTTTGTTGTCTGTCAGACATTTTATATCACTGGGTAAGTGATCAAAAAGTTTAGTGGCAAATCAGTTCAAATGTAAAACCAACACGGAATATTACTACATTGTGACTTCTGTAAAACAAAAATATAGCAAATTACTATGAAGACTTTAACTGACATCGTTAGAAGGACCGAAAGAAGAACACAATTAGATTTACTTCTCTGTGCAACTCGAATTTTCAAATTAACAAGAGAAATAACCCAATGAACTCCATTTACAAGATGCAAAAACAACCAGATAAAAGTCCGCAGCTCGTGGTCGTGCGGTAGTGTTCTCGGTTCCCCCGCCCGGGTTCCCGGGTTCGATTCCCGGCGGGGTCAGGGATTTTCTCTGCCTCGTGACGACTGGGTGTAGTGTGCTGTCCTTAGGTTAGTTAGGTCTAAGTAGTTCTAAGTTCTAGGGGACTGATGACCATAGATGTTAAGTCCCATAGTGCTCAGAGCCATTTGAACCAACCAGATAAAGGCGAGCTGCTCAAGGTAGAGACTCATATACCATACTAACACATCATGCCGTAGCAAAAAGCGATAGTTACATCTTCAGATTGCACAGTCAGCACGCGACGACAGCCAGAAAGCAAACGATAGCACGGGACGACTCCGAGGAAACGAATCATAAGAATTCAGAGTTCTCTGTTCCCAGCCCAAACTCTTCTTCACCAAGTGGCAGCAAGCTTGTAGCCAATATGACGAACGCAAATGTCCCTCGAAGCATGAAGATAGAGGCGAACGCGGAAAAAGTTTCCCTGCAAATGGCGTATTAATACGCATACACAATTTCTAAGGTTAGTACCGAATTTGAACAGGCTTTTATTATTGGTCGACGACGTAGTGTCTAGAATGGGGCGCAATACACAGGACTGGCTGAACAGAAAATGCTGTTGAGAAGGTGCTAAATTTCTCATGTTTTATGGGAATGCAAAGACAGGCTTCTTGATGACATTAATTTTTAGTACGTACTTGCTACATCTCAAGTGGGCGCTGAGGGGCTAAGGCACCATTGCTGCTGCGTCTCAGGGATTAACTCCTGGACGCCCCAACTTCAGCACGTGTCGAGAGGCCTATGGGAAGTACCCGAGAAGTGCCACTCAACTTGAACAAAGGCATTTTGCTGCAACTCCACAGACAGCAGACACGGGGTGTCTCAGAATCTGCAACTTCGCATGAGAAACTTTCAGTCCACACACAACAGTCAGTATTGCCCGCTTTGTATACGAAATAGAATGTATCTGAACTGATACAGAATCGAGAAGCGATCTGTACCACTCATGTTACAAAAGGATGCGGTATAATGGTCACATAACTTTCATAAATTATGGCGTCGTGGAAAATGATCGGCCCAATAATTCATGTTGCTCTAATTGTACACCATTCTAGTGATTTCGCAGCATCGTGAGGCTCTTCATGTAACTGATGAAGATTTTCAGAACTCCAACTTCGGCTATTCTACGAGTTTACGTACACCGGTAAATGCAGGCCATGCTTCATGGAAAAAAAGTGCGTATCAGGATAAATCTCTCCATCATGAACAAACTGAAGTAGCTAGTTGCAATAATGACGTAGACCAACCTCATATGTGCTGGTTAGTCGTTTCACTGCCTAGGATTCCAGTTTGCGTTTCTGCGCAGGTCTGTAGAAAGAAGCTACCGCAGAAGACGTGCGTGTGCTCAAGGTGGAGGATGCTGGGCCGGGGTGAATCAAAACATGATCGATGAGAGTAGAATCCTTTTATTAATTACCAGTTGTTCGTATTAGTAGCTCAGGCCCACGTCTGATGGTGATCTGGAAGCGACATCGGTCCATGAACCTCTGCAGTGCCGCATAGTCATTGTAGCGCAGCCACTAATTATCGGCGTTACAGGGTAAAATAACAGTACTGCGACGTCTGTCGCAAAAGGGTCACGGAAGCCAGCGAGGACAGATCTGACCAGAACAGCGTTACGTCACTTGCAGCAATATAACCAGCCGGTTCCCGCCTTGCAAGCCACAAGCCAGCGCCCGCAGTAGCGACGACGCAGTAGAATAGCGGGACGACCGCGGCAGTGTGTCAAGGCATTGCTAATCACGCATATAAAATTTTTTTCGTGATTTCCTTTAGATTTCTATTATTTTTCTTTTGTTCATATGGGCATTTCTAACTGTGATTATGTAACATTCTACTGTGGTTTTATATGTAAAGATGTAACTGTGATTATTTCGTTTGCCAATGGATAAGTATGTTTCTTGCTTTGTACCTGTCTTAAAGTTTGTGAAGTTCTCTTTTGGAATATTATTAATAGTGAAAAATGAAGTCAATAACATTTATAAATATTATTAATTGTGAAAAACGAAGTCAATAACATTTATAAAGATTTATGTAATTTACGATAACAATATAACATCTACAGACAGGGGACAGCGATAGTGATATCGATAGTCGAAACGTTGTTGTGTAGTAGAGGGGATGGTGGATGGTGTGTCTGTGAAGCGTGCGCGGGAAAAATAGTACTGTGTTTTATGAAAAGCATGCGTAATTGTATGGACAATGATACCGAACTATCAGATTGCTAATTCTCTTTACCACTGCGGTATGTAATGCCATCGCCAGCGAACTTTAAGAGCAAATAAATCGGACTGTGAAAGTACCGCTAACAATACTTTGTTGTGGCCGACACGAACAGTGCTTTTATGCGAATGAACTTTGCTGGTATTGGTTTTGGGTGGTGGAACTGTTGTCTATCACATTTTATCAAGCCGTGAAAGTGAAGACTTTAATTAACTGCGCAATATAAATGACTTTCAGTGACGTTGTCGAAGTTTGAAATGCGAGAACAGAGTGGACATTGTTTACGGTGTGCTTCACACACACGAACAATCCTATGAACTGTGTATTTGTGGCTATGACTATATGAATGTGAGGAACTGTGTAATTGTGGACGATAGCGTCATGGACAGTGCATAACGTGTAAAAACGAGCGATGTCTACGTAATGTACTTTGAAAGAGAGGACATGTCAAGAACGGTCGTATACTGGCGTCTTATGGTTTGTTAATCACCACGGGGTTAATGATACAGCTGTGCCGGAACTTTATTTGCGTTTCGCCGGAGAAGATTAACCAGCGGAACTGCCTGTATCCTGCTCTCATCATCGTAACCCGCCGACATCGTGCTGCCCAACGCAACGCTTCGTATGCAACAAAAAGTTTCGCCGAACGCTATCCCCTGACCTAGAAACTTTCTTTCTCTGTTAAAACTATAAGAATTACAGACTCTATTTAAATGAATTCTTCGTTTAGTTTATGTTTGCTTTCTGCTAACGAAAATAAAATTACAATTAGTGAATTAAAAGTTGCCTGTTAGTCATTGTTGAAGCACTAGTAAATACAGGGTTATTACAAATGATTGAAGCGATGTCACAGCTCTACAATAACTTTATTATTTGAGATATTTTCACAATGCTTTGCACACACATACAAAAACTCAAAAAGTTTTTTTTGGCATTCACAAATGTTCGATATGTGCCCCTTTAGTGAATCGGCAGACATCAAGCCGATAATCAAATTCTTCCAACACTTGGCGCAACATGTCCCCATCAATGAGTTCGAAAGCATCGTTGATGCGAGCTCGCAGTTCTGGCACGTTTCTTGGTAGAGGAGGTTTAAACACTGAATCTTTCACATAACCCCACAGAAAGAAATTGCATGGGGTTAAGTCGGGAGAGCGTGGAGGCCATGACATGAATTGCTGATCATGATCTCCACCACGACCGATCCATCGGTTTTCCAATCTCCTGTTTAAGAAATGCCGAACATCATGAGGGAAGTGCGGTGGAGCACCATCCTGTTGAAAGATGAAGTCGGCGCTGTCGGTCTCCAGTTGTGGCATGAGCCAATTTTCCAGCATGTCCAGATACACGTGTCCTGTAACGTTTTTTTCGCAGAAGAAAAAGGGACCATAAACTTTAAACCGTGAGATTGCACAAAACACGTTAACTTTTGGTGAATTGCGAATTTGCTGCACGAATGCGTGAGGATTCTCTACCGCCCAGATTCGCACATTGTGTCTATTCACTTCACCATTAAGAAATGGTTCAAAGGGTTCAAATGGCTCTGAGCACTATGGGACTCAACTTCTGAGGTCATTAGTCTCCTAGAACTTAGAACTAGTTAAACCTAACTAACCTAAGGACATCACAAACATCCATGCCCGAGGCAGGATTCGAACCTGCGACCGTAGCGGTCTTGCGGTTCCAGACTGCAGCGCCTTTAACCGCACGGCCACTTCGGCCGGCCTCACCATTAAGAAAAAATGTTGCTTCATCACTGAAAACAAGTTTCGCACTGAACGCATCCTCTTCCATGAGCTGTTGCAACCGCGCCGAAAATTCAAAGCGTTTGACTTTGTCATTGGGTGTCAGGGCTTGTAGCAATTGCAAACGGTAAGGCTTCTGCTTTAGCCTTTTCCGTAAGATTTTCCAAACCGTCGGCTGTGGTACGTTTAGCTCCCTGCTTGCTTTATTCGTCGACTTCCGCGGGCTACGTGTGAAACTTGCCCGCACGCGTTCAACGGCTTCTTCGCTCACTGCAGGCCGACCCGTTGATTTCCCCTTACAGAGGCATCCAGAAGCTTTAAACTGCGCATACCATCGCCAAATGGAGTTAGCAGTTGGTGGATCTTTGTTGAACTTCGTCCTGAAGTGTCGTTGCACTGTTATGACTGACTGATGTGAGTGCATTTCAAGCACAACATACGCTTTCTCGGTTCCTGTCGCCATTTTGTCTCACTGCGCTCTCGAGCGCTCTGGCGGCAGAAACCTGAAGTGCGGCTTCAGCCGAACAAAACTTTATGAGTTTTTCTACGTATCTGCAGTGTGTCGTGACCATATGTCAATGAATGGAGCTACAGTGAATTTATGAAATCGCTTCAATCATTTGTAATAGCCCTGTATAAACTTCTTCCTCTCATTAGAACTAATTCTCCTTGCATGTCAAAATTATTGTAGTTATTTTATGTAGTTTTATGTATTGTTATGAGACTAGATATATGACAGTGACTAATAAGAGTATTATGTCGCGAAATATGGCTTCGCGCGAAAATTACGTCGACCGCCATAATTGCTTGCGTTCTGACCAATAACGTAAAAGCTGCTATTCCCGTATTGGTGCATTTCCTGACGTGAGCGGGAATTATAAATGTCAGCTGTCAAATCACGTAGGGACTGCTTACCCAGTAATAAAAGTTTTTGATATTGTATTGCTACGAGTCGTAGTATTAAGAGACACTGGTTATACTCAAAAGTGGGTAGATGCATGGTGAAACCCCCCAGTGTTCATGCGATTATTAACAGTATTGTGTGTGATTCACGAAATTTTGTCACTTTTTCTAATTCCTTTCAGATATTGTCTTAGATGTCTTTGAAGTTTCAGAGAATATATACACAATTTTGTCGGTTCAGGTTACTTTCAGAGCAGTTTCTCGTGAATGTTAGAGTTTCAGTTCATAAACAAAGTGGGATCGTGACCAACTGAGAAGTATAACAAAGAGTGTGGTTTTCCAACAAGAATTTTGGATGACTTCAGATTTTGATAATTATTTTTCCTGTGGGTCGAGGTCATCACAAGTGGCTGGCCATTTGGCACACCTTCTGGCAGCTACCTTGTTTTGGCGTGTGTGGTTTGAAGCGGTGCCTCGGCGCAACAAACAGGCATCTAACCTGTGTAAATACCTATCATTTTTAGCAAAAATATTCTCAGTCTGGCAGCATCTGCTGTGAGGGAGGTCCAGGCCAGGCGATGGGGCGACGGTTTTGCAAGCAACCACCATGACACTTGGACTCCACCACCAACTTCTGATTCTCAGTCCACTCCCGTGGACTTGGTGCCTCCCAGATGGTGGAGCACCTTTGCGCCCTCTTTAGCAGCATCCAGCTTGACTTCTGCTAGGCTCCTGCAGCCAGCGATTCGCCAATCACTCTAGGTGTACCACAGGGTTCCATACTGGGTCCACTAATGTTCCTTTTATAAATAAACCATCTCTCATCATATATCCTAAAAGCAGGAATAGTCCTCTTTGTTGACGATGTAAGTACTATATTATAATAAAGTCAAGTGAAGAACCTTCAACACTTGTAATAGAAATATTGTTTTTTTGAAATTTAGTAACTGTTTCTCTTCAAATGGACTGTCACTGATATATATTACTATGTCAAGACAAATCGTTCTTTAACGCTGTTACCAAAAATCTCGAAATGTTCTTCACCGATTTAATTCAAATTTTGCACGATACTTTAATGAGACACAGGCTATATGTACTTTAATATATATACAATAAATAAAGGTAAAAAAGGAAAACGTTGTTAGCAAAGTCTCAAAACTTACTGACCGATTTGATTCTAATTTTTCATGATGCTCTAATAAACATTCAGATAGATGTCGGCTACATAATATTCACATACATATAATATAAAAATGTATGTGTTAAATATAAAGGGGAAACATGGCTAGAAAAAAAATCTTGAATTGGAACATCCATTAATTACTTGAACTCAATATGGGAAGGGGCCAAAAGTCTCACCAAATCTCATTTAAAAGGGGGGAGGCATTGTATTCTGTGAATTAAAAAGTTGACATGAGATTTTTATTGCTAATGAAACAGAATACTTTAAATTACTTGGAATGTGCACTGATGAGAACCTGAAATGAAAGTCACGCGTTACGGACCTTCTTAAACATATAAGCTCAGGAACTTTTGAGGTACGGATAATATCAGATTTTGGAGACGACAGTGTGAAACGTTGACTACGTTCTTCTATTTGCATTCACTGATTTCTCATGGCACCATACACTGGGGAGCCCAGGCATTACGTAAAAAAGTATTTGTTGTACAGGAGCGTGCAGTAAGGGTATTATGAATGCCCATTATAGGACCTCATGTACATAGCTCTTTAAATGGTTTGACATATTGACAACAGCCTCACTTGAATTTATTCCCTATGTAGTTTGTTGTCAACAATTATGACAGTTCGAATACAACAGGACAATTCATAAATATAATACTTGAAGTAGATATGACCCAATGCACCAGGCACCAGCCTTATTGTGTCACAGAAAATATTCGAAATCAAACTCTTTGTAAGTTTGGAAATTAGTATTAAGAGAATAATTACCACACTTGTGGCAGAAATAATGATAATTGTTTAAATGTAGAGTAATTACTCGATTATATCTCTTTAAAAAGATGAGAAAAGAACTTTCTCTTACTTGCTACTTTATTTTCATTGGGAAGGTACCAAGTTTCCTGCACATACCATACACCTTTCGCTCTCCTTCTCTCTCTCTCTCTCTCTCTTTTTCACACACACAAACACACGTAGACACACACACGCGCGCGCACACACACACACACACACACACACACACAACCTATCGTCCTTACATTTCGCTTCGGACGACCCTTTGCCACAGTACCTCGCGTAGTTTTCTGCTACGGCAACGAAACCAACCGCTACCACCGCAGACCACAGAACGAGAATATTCTGGCGGCAAGGCGCCACGACAGATCCAATTTCTCGACGTGAAATACTCTTTCCACGAACAGGCGAGCTGCCGCCTTTGTTGGAAAGTGCTTTCGTCCTCATTCCCCTTTCGTTCGACATTTCAATGCAGTGCCTGTAAAAAACGGCGACGTCTATGACTTGTGATTGGCCCCGAATAGGAGCACCGGTAGTACTACCGAACAGTCAGAGATACTGCGTAGTTTGGCCCTTGCACTGAGGCGGAATGTTTCTAACATTGAAGCGAATTTCAATGAAGGAACAAAACACTCTGCATATCTCGCAAAACGATTTCTGTTTACTGTTCTGAAGCTCAGTTTTTTCACCATCTGGACGACGCTCTCTTAGATAGCCAAACAAACCTGTGACCATTCGTGCTGTCTTCTTTTGCATACGTTGATTATTCCATGTTACTCCTACTTCTACAACTATATCTACATGTATACTCTGGGAACCATTGTGAAGTGCATGGCAGAAGGTTCGTCCCACCGTACCAGTTATTATGGCTTTTTCCCGTTCCATTCACGTACGGACCGCAGGAACGGTTGAGCCTATGTTATCGTTCCATTTCATGTCTCTACTGACTCTGACCCCCAGGCATTTGCATACCGATTCCAGCTGACATTATATTCATAGGCTCGTTTTTTTTCGTTTTGTGAAGTGCTCAGTTTTACATTTCTGAAAATTTCAAGCAAGTTTCCAATCTTTGGCCCACTTTGACATCTTATCAAGATCTGACTAAACATTTATGCTTCTGTCAGACAGTACTTCATTGTAAATAAATGCATCATCTGTGGAAAGTCTGGGGTGACTATTAGTATTGTCTGCAAGGTCATTGATATACAAGGAGGAACGGTCCAAACACTTCCCTGAGGCATACCGAAATTTTTTCTACAGCTCTCGAAAACTGTCCATCCAAGGTAATTTGCTGCGCCCTCCCTATCAAGAATCGAGAATACTGCATCTACCTCACTGCCTTGATCCATGGCTTTCAGAATGTTATGTGAGAAAAGTGCGAGTTGGGTTTCACATGATCTATGTTTTTAAAATCCATGCTGGTCGGCATTGAGGTGGTCATTCTGTTTGAGATGCCTTGTAATGTTTGACCTCAGAATATGTTCTAAAATTCTACAACTAATGAAAGTCAAGGATATTCGACGGTAGTTTTGTGGATCACTTCTGTCACCCTTCTTGTGTAAGTGTGTGGCTTGTGCCTATTCTCAGTCACTGAGCGCAATTTTTTATTTGCGGGACCTGTGGTAGGATGTAGTTAACAGAGGGCCTAACTCAGCCACGAATTGGATATAAAATCTGATAGGGATTCCTTCGACCCCAGGTCTTTATTGAGTGTCAACCATTTCTACTGTCTCTCGACACCACTGACACTAACATCTGTTTCACTCATCTTGTTAATGGTACGAGGATTATATTGGATTTTCGTTTGGTAACGAACGTTTGAAAACAGAGTAAGGATTTCTTTTTTTGCTTTGCTACACTCGATTTCAGTTCCTGTCTTGTTCATGGGTAACTGTACACTAACTTTTGTGTCAGAAACAGCCTTTACATACGACCATAATTTCTTTGTCTCTGTATGTCCGTCTTTTCACAGATGGTTGCAGGACCTCGGCTGTCCAGTACAGAATGTCGAATCAAATACGTTTCAGCCGTCTAAATTTCCCAATTGTTATTTTATTGGGCTACCAGTTTCGGAAATATATTACGCTATCTTCGGTCCCTCTGACAGACGTGAAGGAAGATTCTCACCTTCCGTCCAGTCAAAGTCGGGGCCAGCATTCAAAGACTGGTATTCATAGATCTATCTCAGCAATTAACTTTCCAACACGGGTGGATAAAGGCAGTAGGACCTTAATTGAATGTTTCCTTTGATGAAGCCCAAAGTAAGAAAATAACTGTTTACACAGTAACAAATGTTCTCTCTAATCATGATCCACAGTTTGTTACAATAAATAACGTATCACGTTACAGTATGGATACTCCTCAGTGGAAATCAGTTAGAATAATTAGTGACTCCAGGACGAATGTTTATAAGAGAGGAGATGACATGGGATGTAATTTATAATGAACCAAATTCTAACTTAATATTTAATTTACTCTATGATAAATTCAAATCATTATTTGAAAATAACTTTCCATATAAGGACACTAAGCAGCAATGTTAAAAACCAAGGATCACTATAGGGATTAAAGTATCTTCTGAAAAACAAAGGAAAATATTATCTTTTGGTAAGGACAAGTAGGAAAAACTGCAGTAATTGCACACTACAAAAACTACTCAAAATTACTAAGAAAGATTACTAAAAAATCAGAGAACATGCACATAACATCAGAAATCAGTACAAAACACTTTATGGAATATAGTGAAATGAAAGACAGGACAACCAGCCACAGAACAACATGACTACTGAACTGAATGGGTGAGCTGTAAATGATGAGTAATGAGTAGCAAATGCATTTAATAATGCTTTCTAAAATATAGTAGAAAGCATATGGACAAACAGTTCAAGAGCAAAATATCAGCAGTATGTTACAAATGAATGTAACTTTTATAAAATTGAATCATATGAATGTATCACCAACTTCTCCTTCTGAAATTAAAAACATTGTACATTCTTTCAAAAATAAAAGCTCATATGGTTTTGATGATGTTTCCAATAGATTACTACAAATTTGCTCCCTTGTAATAAGCCCAGTCTTATCTGAAATATGTAATGCACTACTAACTCAAGACATTTTACATAGAGACTGAAATATGCCGTGTGTGTATTGTGTATTGAACCAGGGACCTAGAAAAGACGGAGGGGCTTTGTCCCCGCCGTAGCCCTCAGTGGTTCACAACACCACACCAGGCTACAGCAGTCCACTCACCACGCCGCCGTCGCACACCGAACCCAGGGTTATTGTGCGGTTCGGCCCCCAGTGGACCCCACAGGAACGTCTCACACCAGACGAGTCTAACCCCAAATGTTTGCGTGGTAGAGTAATGATGGTGTGCGCATACGTGGAGACTGTTTGCGCAGCAATGGCCAACATGGTGTAACTGAGGCGGAATAAGAGGAAGCCTCATTCGCCGAGGCAGATGGAAAACCGCCTTAAAAACCATCTTCAGGCTGGCCGGCACACCGGACCTCGACACTAATCCGCCGGGAGGATTCGTGCCGGAGGCGTTAGACTGCTCGGCTAGCCCGGCGGGCAATATGACGTTGTTAAACCCCTCTTTAAAAGAGGTGATAAGAGAAATGTCAGTAACTACCGACCTGATTCACTGCTGAGATAATTTTCCAAAATTTTTGAGATGATGTGTTCTAAAATAGTATCTCACCTTAGCAACAATAGTATCCTAAGCGAATCACAGTTTGGGTTTCAGAAGGGTTGCTCTACTGAGAATGCTATTTACACGTTCTCTCGCCAGATTTTGCGAGCATAAATAATAAAATAGCGCCGGTTGGTATTGTCTGCTATCTATTTGACTGTGTGAATCACAGTATGCTCTTAGGTAAATTGACGTTCTATGTGATTGATGATATAGCCAACCGATAGTTGTCATATCTAACCAAAAAAAATTGCAGAAAGATGTATTTATTAATGCAAGCAATATAGACCAGGGACATAATGCTGACTGAGGAGAAATCACGTATGGGGTTCCCCAGGTTTCAATGACAATAGTATTGTAGTCAATCCAAGCACATGTACAGAAACAGAAGAAATGGTAATCAAATTTTTAAAAGTATCATTGAATGGGTTTCTCTCACCCTCAATTTTAAAAAGGCACAACATATTGAGCTCTGCACATCTAGAGGTACTACACCACTGATAATTGTAACACATGCTAAGGAAATAATAAATAGAGTGGAAAAGTCAAAAAATCTAGGGATCCCTACTGATGAGGATTTAAATAGGAATAAAACAGATTTTGGAACTTCTAAAACAACTTGGTTCAGCCACATTTGCGCTTAGAATCGTTGCGAATCTTGGGGAGAGACAGATCAGTAAATTGGAATATTTTTCATTAAATAATGATATATGGAATAATTTTCTGGGGTAACTCATCTTTAAGAAAGAAAGTTTTCGTTGCTGAAAAACATGATGTAAGAATAATATGTGGTGCTCACCCACGATCACCTTGTAGACATATGTTTAAGGATTCGAGCTTCCTGACTACTGCTAAGTTTGTTGTAAATAATCCTCTACAGTTCCAAAGGAACAATGACGTATGTAATTACAGTACCAGAACCAAAAACGACATTCATTACTCCACATTAAGGTTGTCTTTAGCACAAAAAGGGGGGGGGGGACAATACTGCAACAAAAATTGTTGATCGATTACCCAGACAGATAGCAAAGTAAAATTTGATAAAAAATTGAGAAAGTTTCTCCTTGGCAACTTCTTCTATTCCGTAGAAGAATTTCTATTACTGTAATGTGTGAAAGGTGGTGGCTGGGAATTATTAACTCACATCTCTACAAATTAATTTGCAATGTGAATGTAAAATGACTCATTCCATATCATTACGATCTATCGTGCAAAAAGATCCATGCAACATGAACTAAGTAACTAACTTTTGTCTTTCCTTGGTTTACTCTCAATCGACACTATACTGACAGATTTCTTAACACCATAGCGGACGTAAATTCTGTAGACATTAATTAAATTTGGTTGCTTTTATCGTACATAATATAACTGCATTTCAGTGTGGTGTTTGCAACCAAATTAATAAATAAAGAGACTATGTGCGTAAGGTGCAGGAACAAAAAAACAGTTCGCTATAATGATAAACACCCTAAGACCAAAAAACAAAAAACGAAGCACAACGAAAGAATTATTCGAATGGAACGGAAATCGGTAGATGTGGTGCACATGTACAGACAATCGACAAATTATCACTATGTCATAAAAAACTGGATGACTCTTCACAAACTGAGCATGTCAGTAACGCGTTGGTCCACCTCCGTCGGTTATGCAAGCAGTTATTCTTCTCGGCAGTGATTGATAGAGTTGTTGGATGCTCTGAGGGATTTCCTCCCAAATACTGCCTCATTGCTCCATTGGCGCGTTAGATCGTCAAAATCCGAGATAGTAGGGGGATGCTCTCCATAATGCTTCAAACTTCTTACTTTGGGGGGGATCCAGGGAGACCTCTCTGGATAAGGTCGTGTTTGGCAAGTACGAAAACAAGCAGTAGAAACTCTCGCCGTATGCTGGCGGACATGTAAGTGGGAGCACAGGACGGATTCGCATAACGGGCAACAAAACGGTGCGTGGAATATCGTCGACTTACTGCTATGCCGTAAGGGTGCTGCGGAGGATACACGAAATTTGCACCCAGTGAAATTTGCACCCAACCAGAAATCTGTGAAATTTGCACCCAGTTTACCTGCTTACTGGAAACTACCAGCTCACTATTTCACAGCCTACTTGTACCTAGAGTCCTCGCTCGCTCACCCGCTCCCTCAGGCTGCAGTGGTGTGTTGCGTGGCCGTGTCAGAGTCGCGTCGATGCTGCCACACAAATGACCAATGTGAGCAAAATATCCTACTTCTGTGAGAAGAGTAAGGCTGTCACCAATTTTCTACATAAGTCTCTATGATATTCGCTCTTACATATGCATATGACGCCAATTCTACTTGTTTTACCTTTTATATCCCACTTTTCCTTCTGTTATGATGCATATCTACACCTGAATCTGCGTAACTACGCTGCAATTCACACTTAAGTGCCTGGCACTGGGTTCATCGAACAACTTTCACACTATTTCTCTACCGTTTCATCCCGTAATGGCGTGCGGGAAAAACAAACAGCTAAGACTTTCCGTACAAGTTCTGATATCTCTTACTTTATTACTACGACCCATTTCTTCCTTGTAGGCTGGTGTCAACAAAATATTTTCACCATCGCAGGAGGATGCTGTAGACTGAAATTTCGTGAAAAGATCTTCTCGCCGCAACGAGAATGATTGCCACCCCAACTAGCATATAATATCCGTGACACTATCTCCCCTATTTCGCGATACCACACAACGAGTTGCCCTTCTTTGGGCTTCTTTAATCTCTTCCTTCAATCCTATCTGGACTTCTTAAATTTGGATCCCATGCCACGCAGCAATACTCTAGCAGAGAAAGTACCAGGGTAGTGTAGGTAGTCTCTTTAGTAGATCCTCTTGTATCTTTTGTTCTGCCAATCAAATACAGTCTTTACTTTACCTATCCCTCAATATTATCTATGTGATCGTCCTGATTAAAGTTGATCGTAATTTTTGTCCCAAGACATTTAGCTGAACTCACGAGGTTTGGATTTGTGTGATTTATCATGCAAACGAAACTCATTTTAGTATTCATGTGGATGACATCTCACTTATCAGTATTTATGATCACAATTGCCACTATTACACCTTACTAATGTTTCGTGTAAATCATTTTGCAATTAGTTTTGAGTTCTGATATTCTGATGACTGCATTATTCGATGGCTCTCTGTCAGTTACTATGAATTGTGACCTTTCTGACAGCAAATCACGAAACCAGTCGCACAACTGAGACATTACTCCACAGGCACACAATTTGATTAGAAGTCGTTTGCGAGGAACGATATCAAAAGACTTTCGGATATCTAGAAATATGGAATAAACTTGAAATCGACTATCGATAGCACTCATTACTTCATCAGAATTAAGAGCTAGTTGTGTTTCAAGAGAAAGATTATACTGAATATGTGCTGTGTGTCAATGAATCGGTTTCTTGGGTGTAGTTCATAGTGTTCCAACGTAGTATAGTTATGTTCCAAAATCACACTGAAAATCACCATCCGTGACGTGGGTCTGTAATTTAGCGGATTACTCCTATTTCCTTTCATGTGTATTCGTATGACCTGTGCAACTTTACCGTTTTTTAGTACGGATGTTTCGTCGAGCGAGCAGTTGTAGATGATCGCTAAATATTGAGCTATTACGTTAGGATACTCTGAAAGGAACCTAATTGGTATATAATCTGGACCGAAAAATTTGTTTTTAGTAATTGATATGTCTTCTTAAGCTACCCTCGGGATATCTACTTCTGTTACTCATGTTGGCAGCAGTTCTTGATTCGAATTCTGGACTATTCTCCCCGTCTCCTTTGATGAAGAAATTACGGGGAACCAGATTCAGTAACTCCCCTTCAGTGGCACTATTTTCGGTATCGATAACTTTCATTCTCTGTCCTAATTTGAAAAACTATTATGCTTGTAACCTTAAAAAATGTTTCTTCTTCTGTTACGTAAGTTGTGATGTCACATAAGTCGGGATGAATGCTCTGTTCTTATGAAGCGTATCTTACAAATTATACACTTTTATGACAATCGTATATCTTCCATTTAGCGGTAGCGACAATGATATTCAGAATTATCCAAGAATATTGATCCTACGTAATTCTCGTCCACTACAAGGATAAGTGATACAGATAGTTTAATGGTGTTGCAAACAGCTGAAACTGCTAAAATTTAAGAAATTTCAGCATCCTATCGAACTGTTATCAGACTGCAAACCAGATTACCGTCTTTCTATTGAGCGAGGTGGCGCAGTGATTAGCATACTGGACTCGTATTCAGGAGGACGACGGTTCAAATCTGTTTCCGGTCATCCTGATTTAAGTTTACCGTGATTTCCCTCCATAATTTCAGGCAAATGCCGGGATGGTCCCTTTGAAAGGGCACGGCCGACTTCCATCCCCATCCTTTGTAATCCAATGGCACCGACGACCTCGCTGTTTGGTCCCCTCCGCCCTCCCCCTCCCCCCCAAATTAACCAACCAACCGTATGAGTTAGCCCCCTTTTGACTATAATCTATCGTAGATACCTCGAACAAAAAACGGTGCCCCGTGACTGGACGTAAGCACAGGTCACACCTATATACCAGAAGCATATCAGTAGTGAACCAGAAACTAACGTCCAATAGCCTTGAGATGCATTTTTTAAGAATCTTAGACTATTTCAATATCAGTAGAACAATGCAATATCTCCTGTACAATAAACTGCACGTATTCTGAAAACTTCGAGCATGTGAAACCCAACTCGCAGCTTTTCACATGATACCCTGAAAGTCACTGATAAAGGTCGTATTTCTCGATTGCCGAAACTCATTTGACCCAGTACCATTTGTTCGATTACTATCAAAAGTATAATCGTATGGGGTATCAAGGGATATCTGAGAGTGAACTGAGGATTTTTAGGTAGAGAGGACGCAGTAAGTTACCTTGGATGGCGAGCCATCAACAGATGTAGAAGTTATAAAATTATAAAGAATGTAGCAACCAGTCGCGGAAACATAATTTATTTATCTTGTTGCAAATCGATTTCGACTGATATCAGTCATCATCGGTGCATTTTTCTAACCGATACATGCCATGAGTAGAAGATGATAGAAAGCTGTCAAGGACAGTGCATCTACTTTTGGCATGTATTGGTTAGAAAAATGCACCGATGATGACTGATATCAGTCGAGATCGATTTGCAACAGGATAAATAAATTATGTTCCCGCGACTGGTTGATACATTTTTATAATTTTATATTCCACGGTCGCCGCACAGAAAGGGAACCTTATCGAGCCCAACATTCAGATGCAGAAGTAACTTCGAATGTGCCCTAGGGAAGTGTTATTATTGTTAATGTTTTGTAGTAATGAGCTTGCGGACAATATTTAAGTTACCTCACACACTTCAATGATGTAGTTATTATAGCATGGGACTATTATAAAAAAAGCTGCACAAATATTTAATTGGATCTTGATGAGATTTCAAAGTGGGAAAAGATTGACAAGGTGCTTTAAAATGTTAGAAGTGAAAAACTGTGTACTTCACAAAACGAAAACAATTTGATATCCTATGATTACTACATCCATGAATCACAATTGAAATTTGTCAACTCAACCGAATATCTAGGTGTAACACTTCGGAAGGGTGTGAAATGGAACGATAACATCGGCTCAGTCAGAGTAAAACAGGGGGCAGACTTCAGTTCATTGTTGTGGTACTAGGGCAATGGAATCAGTATACAAAGGAAACTGCATACAAAACATTCGTCCGAATATTGCTCATATGTGTGGGTCCTGTACCAAATAGGACCAAGACGGAATACTGAACGGAAGAGAGAAAGGCAGCACTGATAGTCAATCGTTTTTTTTTTTTTTTTTTTTGACGAGTGGGAGAGCGTAGCGAAGATTCTGATGAAACTGAACTGGCAGACGCTTGAAGATAGAGGCGAAGTATCCAGGGAAAACCTACACTCCTGGAAATTGAAATAAGAACACCGTGAATTCATTGTCCCAGGAAGGGGAAACTTTATTGACACATTCCTGGGGTCAGATACATCACATGATCACACTGACAGAACCACAGGCACAATGTCGGCACTAGTACAGTGTATATCCACCTTTCGCAGCAATGCAGGCTGCTATTCTCCCATGGAGACGATCGTAGAGATGCTGGATGTAGTCCTGTGGAACGGCTTGCCATGCCATTTACACCTGGCGCCTCAGTTGGACCAGCGTTCGTGCTGCACGTGCAGACCGCGTGAGACGACGCTTCATCCAGTCCCAAACATGCTCAATGGGGGACAGATCCGGAGATCTTGCTGGCCAGGGTAGTTGACTTACACCTTCTAGAGCACGTTGGGTGGCACGGGATACATGCGGACGTGCATTGTCCTGTTGGAACAGCAAGTTCCCTTGCCGGTCTAGGAATGGTAGAACGATGGGTTCGATGACGGTTTGGATGTACCGTGCACTATTCAGTGTCCCCTCGACGATCACCAGTGGTGTACGGCCAGTGTAGGAGATCGCTCCCCACACCATGATGCCGGGTGTTGGCCCTGTGTGCCTCGGTCGTATGCAGTCCTGATTGTGGCGCTCACCTGCACGGCGCCAAACACGCATACGACCATCATTGGCACCAAGGCAGAAGCGACTCTCATCGCTGAAGACGACACGTCTCCATTCGTCCCTCCATTCACGCCTGTCGCGACACCACTGGAGGCGGGCTGCACGATGTTGGGGCGTGAGCGGAAGACGGCTTAACGGTGTGCGGGACCGTAGCCCAGCTTCATGGAGACGGTTGCGAATGGTCCTCGCCGATACCCCAGGAGCAACAGTGTCCCTAATTTGCTGGGAAGTAGCGGTGCGGTCCCCTACGGCACTGCGTAGGATCCTACGGTCTTGGCGTGCATCCGTGCGTCGCTGCGGTCCGGTCCCAGGTCGACGGGCACGTGCACCTTCCGCCGACCACTGGCGACAACATCGATGTACTGTGGAGACCTCACGCCCCACGTGTTGAGCAATTCGGCGGTACGTCCACCCGGCCTCCCGCATGCCCACTATACGCCCTCGCTCAAAGTCCGTCAACTGCACATACGGTTCACGTCCACGCTGTCGCGGCATGCTACCAGTGTTAAAGACTGCGATGGAGCTCCGTATGCCACGGCAAACTGGCTGACACTGACGGCGGCGGTGCACAAATGCTGCGCAGCTAGCGCCATTCGACGGCCAACACCGCGGTTGCTGGTGTGTCCGCTGTGCCGTGCGTGTGATCATTGCTTGTACAGCCCTCTCGCAGTGTCCGGAGCAAGTATGGTGGGTCTGACACACCGGTGTCAATGTGTTCTTTTTTCCATTTCCAGGAGTGTAGTTATAAAGTTTCAAGAAGCAGCTTTAACTGATGACTCTAGGAATATACTAAAAACCCCTACGTATCGGTCCAGTAAGAATACCGAGGACAGCTTAGACTAAGTACATCGTCCCCTTAGGCGTCTAGGCACTTCCAGCGCTCCATACGCTAATGCAACGTTGAGAAACCGAAGTAAGTGGTCCAATGGGAAGTACCCTCTGCTATGAACTTTACAGTGGTTTGCGCAGTGTGAATGGAGATGTAGAATTAATGTTATACGTATAGAAGTCGCTGTCCCACTCCTAGCGCTGCGCTAGGAGCGAGAGAAGAAGCTACGTACAACACATGTCATCTCTATAGGGTGAACCAGAACTCCACTAACACAATTTCACAGATTGTTCAGGGATATTTTATGAGTGTTTTAGTATAAGGACCCGTGATCTCTGGTTGCTCGTTACAAAGTAGTAATGTACTTACGACTTACTAAGCTTTGTCACGAGAGTTATCTTTGTTTCCGTAAAAAGACTTTCAGAACAGTGACAAAGGCCACAATACTCAATCAACAAAACATAATAACACGAAACGATCGAGATATTCGTGGGCGCCTATGTACAGAGACGAAACTGCTGTTACGGAGTTGCCGTCGCTGTGGAAACAGCTGAGAATCTCGTCGTCATGCCGTTTTTCCACTGCATTCAGTGGACCCATAGACGAGATGCATATCGCCTGATTTTTCATCAGTCAGCCTACCCATACTGTTGTGTGTCACTGTTAACGTACAAGTAACAATGCTGAAATAACCAACCCGAGAGCGTTGTCTCTGTTAAATTAGACTTACCGATAATAACTTTAACAGAGACAACAGCTATGCACTTAGCAACACCTGGAAGAGTGCACTGGATAAGGAAAAATCGCAGAGGAAAACTTCCCGCACTTTACCTCCTGATTCAAGGGATGGCTCTGCAAACAACGCGGGATAGAAACTACACTCCTGGAAATTGAAATAAGAACACCGTGAATTCATTGTCCCAGGAAGGGGAAACTTTATTGACACATTCCTGGGGTCAGATACATCACATGATCACACTGACAGAACCACAGGCACAATGTCGGCACTAGTACAGTGTATATCCACCTTTCGCAGCAATGCAGGCTGCTATTCTCCCATGGAGACGATCGTAGAGATGCTGGATGTAGTCCTGTGGAACGGCTTGCCATGCCATTTACACCTGGCGCCTCAGTTGGACCAGCGTTCGTGCTGCACGTGCAGACCGCGTGAGACGACGCTTCATCCAGTCCCAAACATGCTCAATGGGGGACAGATCCGGAGATCTTGCTGGCCAGGGTAGTTGACTTACACCTTCTAGAGCACGTTGGGTGGCACGGGATACATGCGGACGTGCATTGTCCTGTTGGAACAGCAAGTTCCCTTGCCGGTCTAGGAATGGTAGAACGATGGGTTCGATGACGGTTTGGATGTACTGTGCACTATTCAGTGTCCCCTCGACGATCACCAGTGGTGTACGGCCAGTGTAGGAGATCGCTCCCCACACCATGATGCCGGGTGTTGGCCCTGTGTGCCTCGGTCGTATGCAGTCCTGATTGTGGCGCTCACCTGCACGGCGCCAAACACGCATACGACCATCATTGGCACCAAGGCAGAAGCGACTCTCATCGCTGAAGACGACACGTCTCCATTCGTCCCTCCATTCACGCCTGTCGCGACACCACTGGAGGCGGGCTGCACGATGTTGGGGCGTGAGCGGAAGACGGCTTAACGGTGTGCGGGACCGTAGCCCAGCTTCATGGAGACGGTTGCGAATGGTCCTCGCCGATACCCCAGGAGCAACAGTGTCCCTAATTTGCTGGGAAGTAGCGGTGCGGTCCCCTACGGCACTGCGTAGGATCCTACGGTCTTGGCGTGCATCCGTGCGTCGCTGCGGTCCGGTCCCAGGTCGACGGGCACGTGCACCTTCCGCCGACCACTGGCGACAACATCGATGTACTGTGGAGACCTCACGCCCCACGTGTTGAGCAATTCGGCGGTACGTCCACCCGGCCTCCCGCATGCCCACTATACGCCCTCGCTCAAAGTCCGTCAACTGCACATACGGTTCACGTCCACGCTGTCGCGGCATGCTACCAGTGTTAAAGACTGCGATGGAGCTCCGTATGCCACGGCAAACTGGCTGACACTGACGGCGGCGGTGCACAAATGCTGCGCAGCTAGCGCCATTCGACGGCCAACACCGCGGTTGCTGGTGTGTCCGCTGTGCCGTGCGTGTGATCATTGCTTGTACAGCCCTCTCGCAGTGTCCGGAGCAAGTATGGTGGGTCTGACACACCGGTGTCAATGTGTTCTTTTTTCCATTTCCAGGAGTGTAGTTATAAAGTTTCAAGAAGCAGCTTTAACTGATGACTCTAGGAATATACTAAAAACCCCTACGTATCGGTCCAGTAAGAATACCGAGGACAGCTTAGACTAAGTACATCGTCCCCTTAGGCGTCTAGGCACTTCCAGCGCTCCATACGCTAATGCAACGTTGAGAAACCGAAGTAAGTGGTCCAATGGGAAGTACCCTCTGCTATGAACTTTACAGTGGTTTGCGCAGTGTGAATGGAGATGTAGAATTAATGTTATACGTATAGAAGTCGCTGTCCCACTCCTAGCGCTGCGCTAGGAGCGAGAGAAGAAGCTACGTACAACACATGTCATCTCTATAGGGTGAACCAGAACTCCACTAACACAATTTCACAGATTGTTCAGGGATATTTTATGAGTGTTTTAGTATAAGGACCCGTGATCTCTGGTTGCTCGTTACAAAGTAGTAATGTACTTACGACTTACTAAGCTTTGTCACGAGAGTTATCTTTGTTTCCGTAAAAAGACTTTCAGAACAGTGACAAAGGCCACAATACTCAATCAACAAAACATAATAACACGAAACGATCGAGATATTCGTGGGCGCCTATGTACAGAGACGAAACTGCTGTTACGGAGTTGCCGTCGCTGTGGAAACAGCTGAGAATCTCGTCGTCATGCCGTTTTTCCACTGCATTCAGTGGACCCATAGACGAGATGCATATCGCCTGATTTTTCATCAGTCAGCCTACCCATACTGTTGTGTGTCACTGTTAACGTACAAGTAACAATGCTGAAATAACCAACCCGAGAGCGTTGTCTCTGTTAAATTAGACTTACCGATAATAACTTTAACAGAGACAACAGCTATGCACTTAGCAACACCTGGAAGAGTGCACTGGATAAGGAAAAATCGCAGAGGAAAACTTCCCGCACTTTACCTCCTGATTCAAGGGATGGCTCTGCAAACAACGCGGGATAGAAACTACACTCCTGGAAATTGAAATAAGAACACCGTGAATTCATTGTCCCAGGAAGGGGAAACTTTATTGACACATTCCTGGGGTCAGATACATCACATGATCACACTGACAGAACCACAGGCACAATGTCGGCACTAGTACAGTGTATATCCACCTTTCGCAGCAATGCAGGCTGCTATTCTCCCATGGAGACGATCGTAGAGATGCTGGATGTAGTCCTGTGGAACGGCTTGCCATGCCATTTACACCTGGCGCCTCAGTTGGACCAGCGTTCGTGCTGCACGTGCAGACCGCGTGAGACGACGCTTCATCCAGTCCCAAACATGCTCAATGGGGGACAGATCCGGAGATCTTGCTGGCCAGGGTAGTTGACTTACACCTTCTAGAGCACGTTGGGTGGCACGGGATACATGCGGACGTGCATTGTCCTGTTGGAACAGCAAGTTCCCTTGCCGGTCTAGGAATGGTAGAACGATGGGTTCGATGACGGTTTGGATGTACTGTGCACTATTCAGTGTCCCCTCGACGATCACCAGTGGTGTACGGCCAGTGTAGGAGATCGCTCCCCACACCATGATGCCGGGTGTTGGCCCTGTGTGCCTCGGTCGTATGCAGTCCTGATTGTGGCGCTCACCTGCACGGCGCCAAACACGCATACGACCATCATTGGCACCAAGGCAGAAGCGACTCTCATCGCTGAAGACGACACGTCTCCATTCGTCCCTCCATTCACGCCTGTCGCGACACCACTGGAGGCGGGCTGCACGATGTTGGGGCGTGAGCGGAAGACGGCTTAACGGTGTGCGGGACCGTAGCCCAGCTTCATGGAGACGGTTGCGAATGGTCCTCGCCGATACCCCAGGAGCAACAGTGTCCCTAATTTGCTGGGAAGTAGCGGTGCGGTCCCCTACGGCACTGCGTAGGATCCTACGGTCTTGGCGTGCATCCGTGCGTCGCTGCGGTCCGGTCCCAGGTCGACGGGCACGTGCACCTTCCGCCGACCACTGGCGACAACATCGATGTACTGTGGAGACCTCACGCCCCACGTGTTGAGCAATTCGGCGGTACGTCCACCCGGCCTCCCGCATGCCCACTATACGCCCTCGCTCAAAGTCCGTCAACTGCACATACGGTTCACGTCCACGCTGTCGCGGCATGCTACCAGTGTTAAAGACTGCGATGGAGCTCCGTATGCCACGGCAAACTGGCTGACACTGACGGCGGCGGTGCACAAATGCTGCGCAGCTAGCGCCATTCGACGGCCAACACCGCGGTTGCTGGTGTGTCCGCTGTGCCGTGCGTGTGATCATTGCTTGTACAGCCCTCTCGCAGTGTCCGGAGCAAGTATGGTGGGTCTGACACACCGGTGTCAATGTGTTCTTTTTTCCATTTCCAGGAGTGTAGTTATAAAGTTTCAAGAAGCAGCTTTAACTGATGACTCTAGGAATATACTAAAAACCCCTACGTATCGGTCCAGTAAGAATACCGAGGACAGCTTAGACTAAGTACATCGTCCCCTTAGGCGTCTAGGCACTTCCAGCGCTCCATACGCTAATGCAACGTTGAGAAACCGAAGTAAGTGGTCCAATGGGAAGTACCCTCTGCTATGAACTTTACAGTGGTTTGCGCAGTGTGAATGGAGATGTAGAATTAATGTTATACGTATAGAAGTCGCTGTCCCACTCCTAGCGCTGCGCTAGGAGCGAGAGAAGAAGCTACGTACAACACATGTCATCTCTATAGGGTGAACCAGAACTCCACTAACACAATTTCACAGATTGTTCAGGGATATTTTATGAGTGTTTTAGTATAAGGACCCGTGATCTCTGGTTGCTCGTTACAAAGTAGTAATGTACTTACGACTTACTAAGCTTTGTCACGAGAGTTATCTTTGTTTCCGTAAAAAGACTTTCAGAACAGTGACAAAGGCCACAATACTCAATCAACAAAACATAATAACACGAAACGATCGAGATATTCGTGGGCGCCTATGTACAGAGACGAAACTGCTGTTACGGAGTTGCCGTCGCTGTGGAAACAGCTGAGAATCTCGTCGTCATGCCGTTTTTCCACTGCATTCAGTGGACCCATAGACGAGATGCATATCGCCTGATTTTTCATCAGTCAGCCTACCCATACTGTTGTGTGTCACTGTTAACGTACAAGTAACAATGCTGAAATAACCAACCCGAGAGCGTTGTCTCTGTTAAATTAGACTTACCGATAATAACTTTAACAGAGACAACAGCTATGCACTTAGCAACACCTGGAAGAGTGCACTGGATAAGGAAAAATCGCAGAGGAAAACTTCCCGCACTTTACCTCCTGATTCAAGGGATGGCTCTGCAAACAACGCGGGATAGAAACTACACTCCTGGAAATTGAAATAAGAACACCGTGAATTCATTGTCCCAGGAAGGGGAAACTTTATTGACACATTCCTGGGGTCAGATACATCACATGATCACACTGACAGAACCACAGGCACAATGTCGGCACTAGTACAGTGTATATCCACCTTTCGCAGCAATGCAGGCTGCTATTCTCCCATGGAGACGATCGTAGAGATGCTGGATGTAGTCCTGTGGAACGGCTTGCCATGCCATTTACACCTGGCGCCTCAGTTGGACCAGCGTTCGTGCTGCACGTGCAGACCGCGTGAGACGACGCTTCATCCAGTCCCAAACATGCTCAATGGGGGACAGATCCGGAGATCTTGCTGGCCAGGGTAGTTGACTTACACCTTCTAGAGCACGTTGGGTGGCACGGGATACATGCGGACGTGCATTGTCCTGTTGGAACAGCAAGTTCCCTTGCCGGTCTAGGAATGGTAGAACGATGGGTTCGATGACGGTTTGGATGTACCGTGCACTATTCAGTGTCCCCTCGACGATCACCAGTGGTGTACGGCCAGTGTAGGAGATCGCTCCCCACACCATGATGCCGGGTGTTGGCCCTGTGTGCCTCGGTCGTATGCAGTCCTGATTGTGGCGCTCACCTGCACGGCGCCAAACACGCATACGACCATCATTGGCACCAAGGCAGAAGCGACTCTCATCGCTGAAGACGACACGTCTCCATTTGTCCCTCCATTCACGCCTGTCGCGACACCACTGGAGGCGATCTGCACGATGTTGGGGCGTGAGCGGAAGACGGCCTAACGGTGTGCGGGACCGTAGCCCAGCTTGATGGAGACGGTTGCGAATGGTCCTCGCCGATACCCCAGGAGCAACAGTGTCCCTAATTTGCTGGGAAGTGGCGGTGCGGTCCCCTACGGCACTGCGTAGGATCCTACGGTCTTGGCGTGCATCCGTGCGTCGCTGCGGTCCGGTCCCAGGTCGACGGGCACGTGCACCTTCCGCCGACCACTGGCGACAACATCGATGTACTGTGGAGACCTCACGCCCCACGTGTTGAGCAATTCGGCGGTACGTCCACCCGGCCTCCCGCATGCCCACTATACGCCCTCGCTCAAAGTCCGTCAACTGCACATACGGTTCACGTCCACGCTGTCGCGGCATGCTACCAGTGTTAAAGACTGCGATGGAGCTCCGTATGCCACGGCAAACTGGCTGACACTGACGGCGGCGGTGCACAAATGCTGCGCAGCTAGCGCCATTCGACGGCCAACACCGCGGTTGCTGGTGTGTCCGCTGTGCCGTGCGTGTGATCATTGCTTGTACAGCCCTCTCGCAGTGTCCGGAGCAAGTATGGTGGGTCTGACACACCGGTGTCAATGTGTTCTTTTTTCCATTTCCAGGAGTGTACATCTATGGAAATAGAGGACACCACTACGCGCCATATCGCTGTTGCTATGACGTATTCCAGCCAATCAGAAGCCGTCCTTTGCATATAAAAGTGGGAGCCTTGCCAGTTTACGACAGTCAGTTTTAGCCCTGACGACGACCATGGAGGTAGTGGTCGAAAGCTTGGAGTTTTATCCTGAATTGACGCGGCATGCACACCGCGAGATTTTTATTCAACAACAGATGACGTTTACGAGGGTGTTGGACATGGTCTGGTATTACAATTTAAGGACAACAAACATAACATAACTTAATTCGTATATACAGGCATTTACCTAATTACAGGCCTAGTTTGACAAGGATTTGATAGTGGGACAGGTAGTCAGCCGTGGCCTTATATGAGGAAGCAATCCAGCATTTTCCTGCAATAATTTAGGGAAGCCTCAAAAAACCTAAATCAAGATAGAAGGAGGGATATCGGAGCCTCCACCTCCCCTCCCCCCCCCTCCCATGAATGCAAGGTCAGTCTATTTACAATTGTGCTACCTCACCCTGTTTGTCCATAGTGTACAACACAGTTTTTTAAAGAAGTTATTTAATGATGTAGAAGCTAGAGCTACACCGTGTAAGTAGGCTGTTTAGGTTTTTATGTTGGTAACGTCACGTAGCGCTCTGTATGAAAATTACTGGCTGTGCTGTGTGCAGCCTGTGGCTGGTTGGCATTGTTGGAATATTCGCTATTGTAGTGTTGGGCAGTTTGATGTGAACAGCGCGTGGCGTTGCGTAGTGAGGGGTGAGCCGCCAGCAGTGGTGGATGTGGGGAGAGAGATGGCGGAATTTTGAGAGCGGACGATTCGGACGTGTATCCATCAGAAAGAGTAAATTTGTAATATTGGATATCATGAACTGATATACATATGATGACTTTTGAACATTATTATGGTAAATACATTGTTTGTTCTCTATCAAAATCTTTCATTTGCTAATTATGCGTAAGACGTGTATATTTCTATTGTTTATTGTCAAATCACAATTTATGAAAGAGTTTATATTTTATTAATAGGATTAAGTAGGAATAATTAGTATTTGTCGTGTTGGAAATAATTGTGGTAGCAGGGAATGTCTGCACCAAAGTATTGTTGACAAGGGAGACCGCAAATTCATATAATATTAAAAAGGGCGTGAGAGACCGCATATGGATACAGTTTAAGAAAAGAACGGGAAAGAGCGCGCATTGATACATGTTGTAATGGTAGCAGGGATTGTCTGCACCAGAAAGCATTGTTGGCAGGAGAGACCGCACTTTAGCGTTCGTAGGAAGTCAGTAGTAAGCGAGATGTGAAGAGAGTCGGTAGCAGGTCTGAAGCGAGAGGTTGAGAGGAGTAGTGTCCCTGCCAGCCACCAGCTACGATTTACAAGAGATTATAAACGGATGTACAGAGACATCAACTAACTATTATCGTAAGAGGAACTAATATTATTGAATTATTTTCTTTGCGAAACTCAAGACTACTGAAGGTATGTTTGCGCAATGCTAGTTGTAAGATTATTGTAAAAAGTAAGTCCCATTTGAACGTTTGTTAAACCATTTCATTACCAACAGTAAATATTTGAAGCGTTTTCAGAATATAATTAATTTTTGTCAGCAATGTTGCATTACTGATTATAATCCATCCCAAAAACAATCAACATAAAACTTTGCAAAAATTTTATTGTTGTCAAGAAAAAGTGTAACCATGAATTACGTAACTTCAGTCAAATTAATTAAAGAATAACGTCAGTTTTGCTAATAGAGAATAATGGCAAAAAAATGTTCAAATGTGTGTGAAATCTTATGGGACTTAACTGCTAAGGTCATCAGTCCCTAAGCTTACACACTACTTAACCTAAATTATCCTATGGACAAACACACATACCCATGCCCGAGGGAGGAATCGAACCTCCGCCGGGACTAGCCGGGAGAATAATGTCAGCTTTGGTAATGAATACAGCCACTTATTATGACAGCCCACCAGCAGCTAATAGAGTATAGTAAAACAGAGTAAGTATATTCATGTCGCAGTTCAATGTAGCAGTCAGATGGCGATTCAGTAATAGTAAAAAAGGTAAGGAACAGTTTATGGTTATTGCAGATAACGACTGAGGGCCACGACGACGACACATTCTATATTTCGTAGAAATAATCAGAAAATCACTTTTAATAAGCAGCAATTAAATTCGTATGCGAAGATATAGAAAGAGAATAAATTTCAAAGGGAAGATTTCATTTGTTATTATTAAGCAAGAGATAGAAATCCTAAGGAAATGTTTCATAGTTTAGTGTAAAAGGGAAGGTTATCATTAACAAAAGAGGTATGGAGGATACGGAAAGGTTTTACTTGGCGACATCCAATCGGTAAGACTCTTTAGTGAATGTACTGTGAAAATAAATATACTTGACTCTGACAATTGTATGAATAAGCTAGTGTTAAGTGGCGCAACGCTTATACTAAACTGTATACCTTTAATCACAGCCCATCCGCAATTCTGTTTGCTCTATAGATTCTGCGTTGAAAAGTGTTTGTTCGGTGTTAAATCCGCTTTGAACAGTGATATATTTTGTTGCGTGTCTTAATTATAGACAATGTCCCACAGAATAATTACGCGTTCTCAAAGCGATAAAAGTGTAGAAAATAGTGACGAGAAATTCTTTTCAGGAATAGACAGAAATAATACGTGTGAAAAACGCGGTAGTGAAACATTAGGTGAACAGACATTCGAGAGCAGTAATAATATGGATTCTTTTGACGAACAATCTACTTCAGAAATGCCAACTGATAATGAGACATTAGTGCAAAATAATTTGTTTTTAAATACAACAGACGCTACACAGTCACAAATTACTCGTAGCACACATAATAGTTTCAGTAACGAAACCACTATAATGCAGTCAAACAGTGTGACTCCATTACGTGCCGAAACAGTTTCAAACGGTACACAGCTACACAATCTGCGTAACAGACACCACAGTTTTATTGACAAAAATTCCGAAACCACGGAAGAGTGACACGATTACAATCGTCTGAGGTTGTACAAATGAACACAGATGTACAACCTTCAACAACGAATACAAATACACACAGAAGTCAATCCAAAACGGATCCCATAATGGCATTTTTGCTACAAATGAGACAAGACATGAATCAAAACTTTAACAGAAGGGCACAAGAATCAGCAGACCTAAAAAACGAAATCAAGGCAGAACCCACACACACAGATCAGAAGTTAGACAAAATGTACCAAAATATAAAACTCGAAATCAAAGTAGAAAATCGAGCAGTCGCTGAAAAATCAAACGAAGAATTACACGCATTCGCGGTAAGCATACGAGAAACAATGACAGAGAACTTTTCTAAACTAAACGCTCACATTGATGAACGTTTTAACAATCACAGAAACAACTGTTTGATACGTCACCGCAAGCTGGTGCGATCGCAGAATAAAGAACGAAAAGAACTATCACAAACAATTAATAACCAGCGACCGGACGACAAAAAGAAAGTGTTTGCTCAGGCAAAAACTTACGTGGACAATCACATACACTCGATTTCGGAAGAAATCGAAACGGTTAAGGAGACAAATATTCAAATACAAGAGAGGCTCAAGGAAATCCAGTCACATACAACTGAGGCGAAAATATCTACACACACAAATCCAGAATATTAGGGATAAATTAACAGAAGAAGTTCTCGCACTAACTGACAAAACGGAACACATAGAAATCAATCAAGACTCAGAAAATCTGAAAGCAGATTTTAAGAAAGTAACCAAAAGTAATCGTAAATTACGAAACGAATTGACAGAAAAGATCAACGAATTCACTACAAGAATAGACCTGTTAGATACTAACAATGAGAGTAAATCAGATGACACTACACCAGTCTCAGTTCAACAGATTTCTAATAGTAAAGCTATGCAAATTACAAATGTGCAACAAACAATCGCAGACCTAGAATCACGTAATAATTTGTTACATCCGAAAATCAATTCTTTACAGCAAAGGATAGCTGACACACAAGAAACTACTGCAAACAATCAATTCCAACAGAACACACACCATTACAACATGCCTCAGATGCACACTACATATAATGTCGGTAGACTTCAGAGAGAAAGAGATCCTAAACAGGCAGAAAGGCACACAAATTCATATTCACAACATTACGAAAATAATCACACACAAAGACATGACAGTTTCGACCACAAGCATTTCCTTTCAGCGGTAAAGTTTAAAAAATTTAAAAACGACAGGACGCAAATACATCCACTGGATTGGATCCAACAATTCAATGTGGCACTCACACCATCATGGCCAGTTCAACATAAGCTAGAATTTATTATTAGTTTTCTTGAAGGGGCACCAGAGAGAAGTATGCGACCAATTGCTAGGCAGTGTTTTTCAGTAGAAGCATTCCAGGAAGCATTTCTAGCAGCATATTGGTCAGATACCACACAGAGTAGCATTAAAGATCTGCTAATTAGTTTACCAAATTTCGAGAACTCTACTTTCCCAACAATCACACAATTTTTCGAGTATATGGTTGAACAAAATCAATACCTCAATGAGCCATACAGTTAATCCGCATTAACACAGGTGTGTATTTCAAAACTTCCCAGATCATTGAAAGTATCATTATTAACAGGCCAGCAAAAGGACAGTGTGTACGCGTTTAGAGACATCCTGCAATTGCTAGAGTACACCAGGCAGATTATGCGTTTGTTAATAAGAACTTTTCACGACATAACGCAAACCAGACAAACAATAATAATTTTGAGCAAACACGATTTGGCAATAACAATCATAGTAAACGCTTTCGCAGCGAAAATGAAAACTTTAATCAAGAATACACACAGGGATTCAATGAACAGCAGTATAATAACAATGTACATTACAATTCAAGACAACAACAAAGCCACCCAAATAACACGACACATATAGGACAGGAAATGCCGAAGGGGTCAAACTTTCACATGACTCATCGCAAAGAAAAGGCGACAGGTGCAAACAATTACATGGGTCAGCCGCAAAATACACAAAACGAACAAAGACAGCCTTTCCAGAGAAACACGCGTGCCTCGCCTTATAACCACAGTTATGACGACAGAAGGAGAGAAAACGAACACCGACCGCAAAGGACATTCTACAATGATAATTTTCATAGAAATTCAAACAGTGCACAACAACCAAGTTATCGTATAAATGTGCCAGACACAAGATTTCATCCGCCACCTACCGCTAATAATCAAAACGGTAGAACAGTACAGCTCATAGAAAACACACAACACTCTCCAACAGAAAATGAAATGTCAGAACATTTATGACTAGAGATAGCCTGTGATGAATGTCTAAATGACGACACTATGGATAAGGACAGAGAAAAGATAACGATAGAGAATGCCATTACATTCGACGACGTGTAAGATACGTTGTTACAAGAAAAACCGATCATGCAGAAAACTATATGCCACCCAATAATCCAGATAAATTTAAAGTCACAAAATATTTTAGCAATAATTGATTCAGGCTCACAAATGTGCGTAATTAACGAAGACACATTTAACAGATGCAACAGTGACAATGATTATCCAGTATTCCCGTTACACAAAACTAAAGTTAAGGGAGCATTTGCAGGAAAAATCATTGAAGTCAAAAGACAGACACAATTAACGTTTGTTTTTGCAGGGCAAACTTTCCACAGCAATTGTTGGATAGTTCCACATTTAACAACTGATATAATATTAGGAATGAATTTTCTCGTACAGTACGACGCAAAGATTGACTTTAAATCTTCATACCTAACATTACAGAAGGAAGACAGTGAATAGGTAGTGAGATATCAAAACACAGTATCCTCAGAAGAACAAAATATGCTCAGGATCGAGATTATTGCAGATTCTAAAGATAACGATTGTTATCTCACACTGTACACGAATACACATAATAACGACATGGCAGAGGGACAGGAGTATAATGTATTAGAGACAGTTACACGCAAGGCTGGAGACAGTATAGCAGAAATCGACACAGAACGCACAGAATTAGAAAATATTCTTATGCGACATAAAACAGTTTTTAACAATGTTCCAGGAACGATGACCGGATTTATATACGAATTTCAGGTGAAACCACACGAGACTTTCAAAGCAAAACACTATCCAACCCCGCATATATACACAGAAGTATTTAAGAAACAGTTACAAGCAATGACTGATCAGGGTATAATAGAACCAGCAGCAAGCCAATATATAAATCCATTACACACCGTTGAAAAGAAGGATGGATCACTCCGTTTAGTTTTAGATTCAAGTGAGGTTAATAAAATAATCGTTACAGAAACTGACCGACCACAGACGTTAGAAGAGTTACTGCAAAAGTTTCATGACACCTCTATATATACCACCCTCGATCTCAAATCAGGATTTTGGCAAATCCAGTTGCATCCAAATTGCCGAAAGTATGCGGCATTCCTTTGCTTTGGTTAATGCTACCAATTTTGTAAACTTCCGTTTGGACTAACGATTTCATCTGCAGCCTTTATACGAGGCATGAATACAATTCTCCCACAGGATCTTAAAAACAAAATTACTACATATGTAGATGACATTTTAATCGCAGCAGAAAACTGGGAACAGCAAAACCACACCCTTCAACAATTACTGAATACATTCGAGCAAAACGGTGTAACTATAAACCTCCGTAAATCTGAATTTGGAAAAGCCTCAATAACATTTCTAGGTCATATCGTTTCAGAAACAGGTATTGCACCAGACTCCGACAAATTGCAAGCATCGAAAGATATCGACGTGCCAAAAAATAAGAAGGAACTTCGGAGCTTTTTAGGCCTTATTAATTATTTTAGAAAGTTCATTCATTATAAAGCATAGACACACCCTTGCTATACCAGCTCACAAGTAAAAACACAATTTGGTCATGGAATGAAGACGCTGAAGCTGAATTCGAGAATTTGAAAGAAGCTTTACTAAGGGCACCTTTGTTATCGCATCCTGACCCAACACAAAACTTTTCCATTGCAACAGATAGTTCAACTACAGCACTAGGAGTACATATTTTCCAGGAAGTAGAGGAGGACGGTAAAACAATCGTTAAACATATTGCGTTTGCAAGCAGGATACTTTCTCCAGCAGAGCGCAATTACTCTGTAACAGAAGTAGAGACGCTATGCGTAGTATGGGCATTTAAGAGATTCCGTCATTATCTATATGGAAGACACACCACAGTATATACCGATCACCGAGCAATCCAGTTTTTATTATCAGCAGAACTTACGCATGATAGACTAAGCCGTTGGAAATTATATCTACAAGAGTTCGACTTTACTATTGTACACATTCCAGGCACGCAGAATATTGTTGCCGACGCACTATCGAGATCTATTCAGCATAAACGACTAGAGAAAGAAAATACCTTCTGCTACAACAACCATAGTATTATGTATATCCAACAAGTACCTTTCGAAAACTTTATATCATCAGCATTACAGGACATAGAGAGAGAACAGCAGAAAGATGAAACACTAAAAGAGACTGTAACGCTTTGGCGAGACAAGGGCAACGCAAAAATCAGACATAATTACACTATACATCAAAATATTCTGTTTATTTGCTCGTACCCAGACAGCAACAATTGGCTTTTATGCATTCCAGAAGAGATCAGAAACAAATTGATATGGTATACGCACCTAAGCTATGCACATTACGGAGCTAGGAAATGCTTTCTAATTCTTCGACAAAATTGTCACTTCAGCAATATGGAAAAACACATTCGCAAAGTTATAGCATCCTGCAAGATATGTCAGAAAGCTAAATCATCTACAGTATCACATGTTCCACCACTGTATCCCATCATACCGGGTAAGTTAAGACACATGGCAGCAGTAGATCTTTTCGGTCAAATCCCCAGAACAAGTAAAGGTTATAGTTATATTGTAGTAGCCGTAGAACTGACATCCAAATTTGTAACATTATCTCCACTAAGGAAAGCAACAGCTAGATCAGTATAAAGAGCATTTATAAGAGATTTTCTATTAACAGTAGGACATGTACAGAAGGTTATTACAGATAACGGACCGCAGTTTAGGTCAGACATATGGAAACAAATGGTAGAGAGTAAGAACATAACACCAATTTACATATCAAGATATCACAGTTCGTCTAACCCGTCAGAAAGAATAATGAAAGAGATCGGGAAACTATGTAGAATTTATTGCCACAGAAAGCATACAACATGGGACGAATACATTTCACAGTTTCAGGAAGTAATAAATGCAATACCTAACGAGTCAACGATGCTCTCACCAACTGTAATACTGACGAATAAAGACCCACCGAATAAACTTACTCAAATGATTACTTTTCCAAAGAAGCGTAGATCTCGTCATTGTGAGATAATAGACACGGCACTAGCGAACATTAAACGAGCTGCAGATCGTCGGAAGAGACAGCAGAAAAGGTAAGTAGATTACGCAAGTACGAGATTGGCGATAAGGTACTAGTTCGTACCTATTATCTGTCACACAAAGGGAAGAAACGATGCAAAAAATTTGAACTTCTATACGCAGGACCGTACAGAATTCGAAATATTCCGCACGCTAATGTAGTACACATTGAGACACTCAGAACAAAAAAATCGAGAGGAAACCATCATATGTCAAACATAAAGAAATTCTTGAAATAGAAAAACCTTCTTACAGGGATACATATAGACAGAGTATAAGAATGAGCTTTTTGACACATTCCAGCAAGCCCGAATACAGAGAGCTACTAATGGGTTATTTACGTGCACAACAGGTCACCTCGATTCGATCGCAGATAAATACACTGAACATTAATAGCAGTCTTAGAAGCGTTCTCGCAGGACGTTTATTTCACATTATGTAAGGTAAGTGAAGCATTTAACATGGCTACTTTAAAAGTAATTGTATAACACATACAAATAATTTTCATACAGTAGTAGCAATTAGATGTATTCTTTAACCCGTACATGCAGCATTGTTGCCATAGTTCACCAAAATAAACGTAGTTTTAATTATAATATAAGTATTGAATGTGGAGAAATATGGATAAATGCTTTACAGGTCACGCCGAGAACTGACGCGATTTTCCAGATGCAGAGAGACGTTGAAGTGATGCCGTGCGCTGATGATTATTAACAATGAATATTTTATTATAGGCTATGCAGAGAGATGACACGAGGTAGAAAGGAGAGAGGAGAATGAAGATGTTAGTATGTAAGGAATATAATTTAGTAATGGTTTATTTGGATAACAGGTGACAGTGCAGCGCAGCACTACGGATGGAGAAACCACATTAAATTGCTTACTATATGTACATTGCTATTCAAAATTTTTTTCTGCATTGAACAGATATCTTTTACATCAGATACATACATAGGAAAAACAGATCACACCAAATGTCAGCATACTGATTCGCACTCTACGTAAAATACAAATGTTTTCTCCTAAATAACAATGACAATGTGTGTTACACAACTCAAACATAATATATAGTCAACTGACAATATGACTCGTAACTGACGAACAAATTACCGAACATACTGAAGTCACAGAAAGTGACATTTTTGTCAAAATGTACTTTTATATTTCAAAAATTGTGACTTCACAACCTGTGAAGTAATATAACAGTATCTTTATGTAATTATTTATATGAGCACCAGATTATGATTTATTTAGAGTCACAGAAAGTGGCATAGTTTGTATAAAGGTACTTGTCTATTTTATTTAAAATGTTGATGCCTAAATGTGCTACTAAATTCCACTTACTGAAATATTTGTTTATGTTATTGACTGTCACATAATGTAATATGTATTGTAGGCTGAATTCACTACAGATGGAAAATGTGTTTTTTATGTAATTTTTTAAAACTATACACTTTATCTACAGTCACACAAGGTGAAATACTTTGTCCTTTTAAACGTAAAATAAATAATTTTATGAGCACAGAGGAAAGAGATGATGTAAAATTTGGTAATAACGGTATCAACCATATCCGTGAACCTTGTGACAAAATGATTATACCTGTATCTTAATTCCTGTGCATCCTCATGGGTACGGAGTACAAACAAACTGAACTGTGAACCACGTTACTTCAATCTACGATGTTTTCTATGAGGTCTCGGCATACCAAAAGATGCACACCAGTCATGATGTACGTCATTAGGTTCTTGCATACCAAGATGCACACCATCACTACTAATGGATAATTGGAGTTGGAACTTGTACCTGATGTAGCTGCGGCTACTCAGGCAATTCAATGGGTAACTTAGTGTTTGGTTACACTAAAACTATGGATCAAAGAGACGACGGAATCACATGGCGAATCCTTGTGTTGTGCTATGTGAGGGAAAGAAACGGACTTTTGAGTGCATTCACAGACAGTTGCCAGTGCTTTGAACATGCTATCCAATTCCTTTTTTTCCCTCTCCTTGAATATGGTACTAACAGATGCCAATTTATAATGAAACATAAACTATGTTCTAATTTTTGCCATCCATTACTATTCGAAATATAAATAACTTTTACTACCTGATGTACACTTCCAACTTACTGACTCATATTATTTGTATATTTTGATGTATACTTTTTTGTATATTCTCTTTGTTAGGCTTAGGAAAACAAATTCTTATGACAGTATATGTATGTGCTTTGTTGAAAGAAATATTCTATCATTAACTTACTTATTACTACACATATTTCTATAATCTCACTTTTTCTTTACATCAAGTCCAAATGACTTAACAACGTAGGAAAATTTTAAGGAAACCCAGTGGAGGGTTATGTAAGATGTGTATATTTCTATTGTTTATTATCAAATCACAATTTATGAAAGAGTTTATATTTTATTAATAGGATTAAGTAGGAATAATTAATATTTGTTGTGTTGGAAATAATTGTGGTAGCAGGGAATGTCTGCACCAAAGTATTGTTGACAAGAGAGACCGCAAATTCATATAATATTAAAAAGGGCGGGAGAGACCGCGTATGGATACATTTTAAGAAAAGAGCGGGAAAGACCGCGCATTGATACACTTTGTAATGGTAGCAGGGATTGTCTGCACCAGAAAGCATTGTTGGCAGGAGAGACCGCACTTTAGCGTTCGTAGGAAGTCAGTAGTAAGCGAGATGTGAAGCGAGTCGGTAGCAGGTCTGAAGTGAGAGGTTGAGAGGATTAGTGTGCCTGCCAGCCACCAGCTATGATTTACAAGAGATTATAAACGGATGTACAGAGACATCAACTAACTATTATCATAAGAGGAACTAATATTATTGAATTATTTTCTTTGCGAAACTCAAGACTACTGAAGGTATGTTTGCGCAATGCTAGTTGTAAGATTATTGTAAAAAGTAAGTCCCATTTGAACGTTTGTAAAATCATTACATTACCAACGGTAAATATTTGAAGCGTTTTCAGAATATAATTAATTTTTGCCGGCAATGTTGCATTACTTATTATAATCCATCTCAAAAACCATCAACATAAAACTTTGCAAAAATTTTATTGTTGTCAAGAAAAAGTGTAACCATGAATTACGTAACTTCAGTCAAATTAATTAAAGAATAACGTCAGCTTTGTTAATAAAGAAAAACGTCAGCTTTGGTAATAAATAGAGCCACTTATTATGACAGCCCACCAGCAGCTAATAGAGTATAGTAAAACAGAGTAAGTATATTCATGTCGCAGTTCAATGTAGCCGTCAGATGGCGATCCAGTAATAGTAAAAAAGGTAAGGAACAGTTTTGGGTTATTGCAGATAACGACTGAGGGCCACGACGACGACGCATTCTATGTTTCGTAGAAATAATCAGAAAATCACTTTTAATAACCAGCAATTAAATTTGTATGCGAAGATAAAGAAAGAGAATAAATTTCAAAGGGAAGATTTCATTTGTTATTATTAAGCAAGAGATAGAAATCCTAAGGGAAGGTTTCATAGTTTAGTGTAAAAGGGAAGGTTATCATTAACAAAAGAGGTATAGAGGAGACGAGAAGGTTTCAGTTATGCCTATCAGTAGTTAGTGCCTTCAGTAGTTAGAATCTTTTATTTAGCTGGCAGTATTGGCGCTCGCTGTATTGTAGTAGTTCGAGTAACGAAGATCTTTGTGAGGTGAGTGATTCATGAAAGGTATAGGTTATTGTTAGTCAGGGCCATTCTTTTGTAGGGATTATAGAAAGTCAGACTGCGCTGCGCTAAAAATATTGTGTGTCAGTTTAGTGTGGATCAGAATAAGTAAAGAGAGAAATGTCTGAGTATGTTCATTTTCTAGGGGGATGTTTCAACTGTTCCTCCATTTCTTACTCCCAGTCACTGCACACAGTACACACACTGTACACACATTGTTTCATAACACTACATACACCATCAGCTGATGTCAGTACCATAGCGACTGAGTTTGGTTTCTATTTTGTGCATGAGAACTTCCCATTTGCTAGACTGAAAAACTGAGCCTGCGTCCCTGTATGGCAAGTGTGATACTGAACTCAGATATTGAGCTGCTTGTGCAGTAATAATAAATGCTTTTTTATGTGAACAACTGACTGATAAATGTACTCATATGGTGTAGTTAAACTACCCTGTCCTTTGAACATATCTTTAAAATGAACTCGACTACTTCCTCTGATTGTTATCCTTACTGCTCTTTTCTGTAGTTAGAAAACATCATTTTTATTTTGCGCATTTGTTCCCCAGAACAGAATTCCATAGCTGAGAAATGAGTGCACGTATGAACAGCATGCAACTAAAAGACTCTGAATTTTAGAAACCTGTGACAGGACGCTAAGGGTATTACTTGCCGATGGTGTTCTGTTTGTAATTATCTTTTTGTGTTTGCGCTCTGCAACTGAGAATCAATACTCAGTCCTAGAAATTTTGCGTTCGTTATGCAGCCACAGCTACACTTATTTTAACGATTGCGACGGTACTTAACGGTTACTGCTGAGTATTTGCTCTTCCTATATAGCGCCCCATACTAGCAAACCGGATGACCATTACGTGCGTTTACCTGTGCTTTAGGTACTTGGGCTGTGCACAGCTCTGTTTAAAAAGAGTAGCTCGATGTAGTCATAGGGTTTAGCCGCGCACGTCTGCTTTCATACGACGCAGCTAATTCGCTACAAATAGTAAACTGTTGCTGTGATCCTGCAGTCAAATAGTCTATGCTTTAGCTAGAACTACGAGTTAATAAAATATACAGAAATACTAAATAAAAGTTAAATGAGTAATTTAGTAACAAGGGTTGTATTCCGATGTGACTGACAATTCGCAGCTTTTCACAAACACAACTTTTATTGATGTAAGTTCACAAGGTTGATGACTGATCATACACGAAAGGTAACAATAACAAAAAGTCTCCTAATTGAGGCAAACAAAAGCTCACTTCTAATTTTCCACAAAGGTTCGTTGTAACACACTAAGTAGTAACTGTCCAGCTCCGAGACGAAGCTGTAATCTTCACGGTCGCTGTATACGAGGTCGGTATCTGGTGTGAACTGAAATTCGGGCCTGGTTCTAGCCCCTCCAGCCAATCAGGTTTTGGCGTAGTGATACTTACTGCAGGCTATGGCTCGAGCTCCCCCTGCAGGAAGGAGTGCTCGGCATGTCTGTTTCCATTATCTTGTATGTAAATAGCTGGTGTTTACCACGGTGCTTTTGGGTACGCCTTGGACATGGACAACCTCCTCCTCTGTGGTGTTATATGGGTTTCCGGCCCTCAGGGGCTACCTTGGCTCCGGTATAACATATTCTAACGTTGAATAATATTTATTCAAAAAAGGAGATCTCTAACAAACTGAAAGTGGTCCTACGATAGTCAAGTATAATACAGACAGAAATACTTTTCTAAAATGCAACACAGTTACTTTGAGAACATTACGAGAGTTGTGGCAATATCCCGAAACAAAATTTTTATCAAAGATCTGAGAAAACTAAGTCAATTTGACGGTCACCATACACGAAATATTCGTCGGCTCAAAACAGTTCAGAGTTGAACATGATGATTTACAAATCAATACATGTGATACAAAGAACAGTAATTCACAGTCTGTCCATCCTCAGTTCTGGAATACGAGCGGAAGACGAGCCCTGTTTTGGAGCACATACAGACCTTTCAAAACATAAATTCGCTTCAAATGCTAGAGTGCTGTAGCGGCCGTTCACCGACCAGAATCAATCATCTATGCAACTGAATCACTCATGTTACCAGAGGCAGGTCTGCTTTCTTCCAGCACTCCCGTAAAAGTGTGCAGTATCGCTCCCTTGACCTGTACTGCACATTCGAAAATTCCCAGTCTCCACTTGACTGCCGTAGTGTTCCACTACTATCTGATTTCCCATTAGCTGAAGGCCGTCCCCACCAAAAATAGACCGTTCTTAGGCTCAACAGACAAGATTTTAATCGACATGACCACTTTCCGGACTAAACTGATATATTACAACAATATTTCAATAAAGAAATATTATAAACATTCAGTTGCACTCATATCATTTGCAATTAATATAAGTAAAATTTGTACATAAATAAATAAGTCAGCGCTCTTGGACAAGTGAGCTCTCGTTAAATGACAGTGAATTGTTGTTGAATCTTATTTAAACAATTATTTATACTCCTTGACAGAAGAGTCTTTTGATTCTCTTTTCAACTGTGACGTCCACTTACACAAGCGATTGATCACTTTTAAATTTGCACAGTTTTTTAATAGCACTTGCAATCAACATTTAAATAAAGTTACCAGCAAAATAGCAAATTGTTCATTAATTAACTATACAAGTACGACAATACTTGAGGTATTCATGCAGTAGTCACTTGCTGTTGTAATCTCCCCCCTCCTTCATAGTTGCAGGTATCATTCGCAATGAGCAAAGTCTTTTCTGAAGATTTGACAGGAGTAAGATCACACAAAACTTTTTGGTTTGCTTATCTTTTCTTGTACATTTGGCTCCAGTTCTTCTTGCCTGTGGGGTCTGATTCTCAAGCTGAAATCCTCACATTTTAGGTCCTCACGGTTGAACTGACCTAAATAATTTTGAAGATTGTTGTTGCAGAATTTCTGTTTTCACGTTATTTTATTTTTTCATATTTTAGTATATCACACAGTGTTTTGAATTTTCATATTAACAAAGCCGAAATTCTATTTTTCGCCCAAAATTCAAAAATACGTCCTGTCACATCACAGGCATGCTTACTACTACTTCGCTCTGCGAACAATATTCCAAAGGGTTTACAGTTTTTCTTGACAAAAGAATTTCTATTAGTTTCTATTACTATTTCACAAATGAATCCAGAAATAAACATAATAAACGATACTAGACTGCATAATTAATATAGAAATTTTAACTGTGCGAAATAATTAGTAATTTCAAATGTTTCAAAAAAATTAATTTTAACTGTATATTCAGAACTAGTATTTATCGATTATAACATCCAAAATAATAATTATTATTCATAAGTTTTAGCTTGAAATATAACATATTGCGTATAAAATTATATGAATCTTTTCAGAAATACAGCTGAGATAATACAGACCAGTTCAAAATTCGAAAAATGTTACTGGTATCGACTACTACCGTTGAGGAAGTGTAAGGATAGAGAAGGATATCCCATTATACAGTGCAACTGTTGAGTTTACAATGTTCTCAAAAACATTTTTATAGTAAGAAAGATATAAAATACGTCATAAGTCAATAAATGAAATAGATACAGATGATGACTTTCTGGGATGATAGCTATCATGCAGTGCTGTAACCTGAGGTATTGTTTGTTGTAATCACTGAAGCGTTTTAAAGTTGTTAGTTCAGATGTTCAAATATTTCTGAGCACTATGGGACTTAACAGCTGAGGTCATCAGTCCCCTAGAACTTAGAACTACTTAAACCTAACTAACCTAAGGCTTCCATTCAGTCCCTTATTGACCAATCTGGTGTGACAGTTGAAAATAGCAAAACGAAAGTCGAAGTTTTAAATTTCACGTTTAAGAAATCGTTCATGCGGGAGAACCGTACAAACCTGTCGTCATTTGAACATCCAACAGACTCCCGTATGGACGACATAGTGATCGCATTCCTGGCGTACGGAAACAACTGAAAGATTTGAAAGCAAATAAATCACAAGGTCCGGATGGAGTCCCAGTTACCAGCCGTGGTGGCACAGGTTTTAGCGCACTGGAATCGCAGTCGGGAGGACAACGATTCAAACCCGAGTCTGGCCATCCTGAATTAGGTTTTCTGTGATTTTCCTAAATCACTTCCGGCAAATAATGGGGTGGTTCCTTTGAAAGGGCACGGCCGACTTTCTTCCCCATCCTTTCCTAATGCGATGGGACCACTGACCTCGCTGTTTGGTCCCCTCCCCCAAGCCAATCAACCGCATTTCGGTTTTACAAACAGTCTCTATGGCAATGGCCCCTTCCATAGCTTGCATTTATCGTGAATCTCTCTCTCCCAGCACAAAATTCCAAGTGACTGCACAAAAGCGCAGGTGACTCCAGAATAGAAGAAGGGTAAAACAACAGATCAGCAAAATTATGGACCCGTCTTCCCAACTTCGCTTTGCTACAGAATCCTTGAACATATTTTCATTTCGAATATAATAGCCAGCAAATTGTCGCTTGTTTTAATCATAAGTACACTCCTGGAAATTGAAATAAGAACACCGTGAATTCATTGTCCCAGGAAGGGGAAACTTTATTGACACATTCCTGGGGTCAGATACATCACATGATCACACTGACAGAACCACAGGCACATAGACACAGGCAACAGAGCATGCACAATGTCGGCACTAGTACAGTGTATATCCACCTTTCGCAGCAATGCAGGCTGCTATTTTCTCATGGAGACGATCGTAGAGATGCTGGATGTAGTCCTGTGGAACGGCTTGCCATGCCATTTACACCTGGCGCCTCAGTTGGACCAGCGTTCGTGCTGCACGTGCAGACCGCGTGAGACGACGCTTCATCCAGTCCCAAACATGCTCAATGGGGGACAGATCCGGAGATCTTGCTGGCCAGGGCAGTTCACTTACACCTTCTAGAGCACGTTGGGTGGCACGGGATACATGCGGACGTGCATTGTCCTGCTGGAACACCAAGTTCCCTTGCCGGTCTAGGAATGGTAGAACGATGGGTTCGATGACGGTTTGGATGTACCGTGCACTATTCAGTGTCCCCTAGACGATCACCAGTGGTGTACGGCCAGTGTAGGAGATCGCTCCCCACACCATGATGCCGGGTGTTGGCCCTGTGTGCCTCGGTCGTATGCAGTCCTGATTGTGGCGCTCACCTGCACGGCGCCAAACACGCATACGACCATCATTGGCGCCAAGGCAGAAGCGACTCTCATCGCTGAAGACGACACGTCTCCATTCGTCCCTCCATTCACGCCTGTCGCGACACCACTGGAGGCGGGCTGCACGATGTTGGGGCGTGAGCGGAAGACGGCCTAACGGTGTGCGGGACCGTAGCCCAGCTTCATGGAGACGGTTGCGAATGGTCCTCGCCGATACCCCAGGAGCAACAGTGTCCCTAATTTGCTGGGAAGTGGCGGTGCGGTCCCCTACGGCACTGCGTAGGATCCTACGGTCTTGGCGTGCATCCGTGCGTCGCTGCGGTCCGGTCCCAGGTCGACGGGCACGTGCACCTTCCGCCGACCACTGGCGACAACATCGATGTACTGTGGAGACCTCACGCCCCACGTGTTGAGCAATTCGGCGGTACGTCCACCCGGCCTCCCGGATGCCCACTATACGCCCTCGCTCAAAGTCCGTCAACTGCACATACGGTTCACGTCCACGCTGTCGCGGCATGCTACCAGTGTTAAAGACTGCGATGGAGCTCCGTATGCCACGGCAAACTGGCTGACACTGACGGCGGCGGTGCACAAATGCTGCGCAGCTAGCGCCATTCGACGGCCAACACCGCGGTTGCTGGTGTGTCCGCTGTGCCGTGCGTGTGATCATTGCTTGTACAGCCCTCTCGCAGTGTCCGCAGCAAGTATGGTGGGTCTGACACACCGGTGTCAATGTGTTCTTTTTTCCATTTCCAGGAGTGTATATTGTAGAGGCCGAGGGGTTATTTTTATGAAATACGGTGCAAAATCGTGATTTAGTGTGTTTCAGTGCGCGATGCGCCAGCCTTACGGCAGATGGCGGACGAAGGCTGGCCGGAGCGTTATGCAGGTGACACAGTTTTGCAACCACCATTGGTATGTGTGTACATGCACGGCAGCCATCAGAACGCAGCATTAGCAGAATTACGAAGGCGCGAGGAGCGTGTGGCGCGGTTGCGTTAGCCAACTCATCGAGAACCTTCTAATAAATACGCCGCCAAGTTACCGGCGGATTCAGCAGCGGTCTGCACTATTTAAGGGCATCAGAGGCGGGCGTCGGCATTCGGTTCGACCGACTGGGCGTTCGGTCGCGGTCACGTCGTCGTCATCAGTGACCCTGTCTCCGAGGACCGGTCGGCGGTGGGCGTTGCCCGCTGCTGCATCGGCGACTCCCGGCGTCGTCACGAGCCGCCGCGTCTGAGAGCTGGGCCGCGCCTCGTGCCGCTAACCTCCTTGCCGCCTGTGCAGCCACTGACAGAGCGCGGCGTCGCGTTCCCCGGACTGCGCGCATCAGCACGTCTCCACCACGACACGAGTGGTGGGGCTGAGCTACTGGAAAATGTATTGGGAGAACCAACTATAAAGAGGAAGATTGCTAAAAGCAGCCACCTTCTTCTACCCAGCCACGCCTTACAACCTCGACCACGTCACCCGCTTCGGTCATCCTATTACAATATTTCAATGTGCTGCTAAATGTTATTACCTTTGCATAAAGGGAAGTATTATCTTCTCAACAATATTCAAATCGTGAGCTACACCCTTAATTTTTATATATGAAATTAGGGCAGTTACTCTTGGCACTTTTGTTGCCTATGTGTGTGGTCACTTTCAGAACTCAAATTAATAATCAAATTAACTAATTTAATACGGCTGAACTTTGAATTGCTGACCTATCTAAGTATCACCCCAAAAAATAAAAACAGTGTATGATTGGAGGAGTATGAATGAGAAAAGCACCGTATTTAAGTATACAAAAATAATCGTTCTTTACTTTCAAATTCATTAAACACCTCTCGCATAGCCCTCCTCACACTACATTTCACTTCGTGTAATTTTTGTTTGTCTGCAAGGCTTTGGCTATGTTTATGTTAGCTGTGAAGTTCCCTTTGATTCCGTAGCAGTTTTCTAACTCGGTTGTTGTACCACGGTGGCTCTTTTCCATCTCTTACGATCTTGCTTGGCACATACTCATTTAATGCATATTGTACGATGGTTTTGAACTTTGTCCACTGATCCTCAACACTAGCTGTACTTGAGATAAAAATTTTGTGCTGAGCTGTCAAGTACTCTGAAATCAGCTTTTTGTCACTTTGCTAAACAGAAAAATCTTCCTACCAGTTTTAATATTTCTATTTACGGCTGAAATCATCGATACAGTAACCGCTTTATGTTCGCCGATTCCCTGTTCTGCATTAACTGTTTCAAATAGTTCGGCTCTGTTTGTCACCAGAAGGTCTAATATGTTATCGCCACGAGTCGGTTCTCTGTTTAACGGCTCAAGGTAGTTTTCGGATAATACACTTAAAAAAATTTCACTGGATTCTTTGTCCTTGCCACCCATTACAAACTTTTGAGTCTCCCAGTCTATATCTGGTAAATTAAAATCTCCACCCAGAACTATAACATGGTCGGGAAATCTACTCTACATATTTTCCAAACTTTCTTCAGGTGCTCTGCAACAACAGCTGTTGAGCCAGGGAGCCTATAGAGACATCCAATTACCATGTTTGAGCCTGCTTTAACCGTGACCTTCACCCAAATTATTTCGCATTTCGGATCTCCGTCAATTTCCTTCAATACTATTGCACTTTTTATCGCTATAAACACGCCTCCCCCTCCACTGTCCAGCCTGTCTCTGCGGTATACATTCCAATCTGAGTTTAGAATTTCATTACTGTTTACATCTGGATTCAGCCAACTTTGCGTCCCTAGTACTATGTAGGCATTGTGACCGTTTATTAATGAGAGCAGTTCTGGAACCTTTCTATTGACGCTCCTGCCACATTAGTATTGTCATTCCCTGTTGCGTTTTGCCTACTGCTACCTTGTCGCGTCTCAGGAGGCGTCTTGTCGGGCCTAGGGAGGGAATTCTCTAACCTATAAAACCCACATGTGCACTCCACACGTACTCCGCTACCCTTGTAGCCTCTTCCTCCGTATAGTGCACGCCTGCCCTATTCAGGAGGACCCTACATTTCTCCACCCGGTAGCGGAGGTCGAGAAATTTGCACCCCCCGATCTCCGCAGAATCGTCTGAGCCTCTGGTTTAAGCCTTCCACTCGGCTCCAAACCAGAGGACCGCGATCGGTTCTGGGAACGATACTACAAAAAGTTAGCTCAGATTCGACCCCGCGAGCGAGGCTTTCCGCCTTCATCAACTCCGCCAACCGCCTGTATGAACTGAGGATGACCTCTAAACCCAGACGGCAGGAGTCATTGATGCCGACATGAGCAACAATTTGCAGTCGGGTGCACCCAGTGGTCTCTATCGTCGCCAGCAGGGCCTCCTCCACATCTCGGATGAGACCCCCCCCCGGCAAGCAGACCGAGTGACCACGGCCTTCTTCCCCGCTATTTCCCTAAGGGGCTCCATCACCCGCCTAACATTGGAGCTCCCACTCCCTAATAAACCCCTCCCCTCGTGTGCCTGCTCGGACCTTGCTGAAGGAGCGGCCACATGTCCACTCACAGGCAGAGGGGGCGATGCCACACAGCCAGCCTCCACATTGACCCTCCGCCACGTGGGACGCGAACGCCGCTGAACCCGCCACAACCCTTGGGGAGACGGTGGCACAACCGCGAGCAAACAGGTCTCGACAGCAGGGACCGTGGGTGAAGCATGCAACAAACACCTGGGGTGCACCAGACTCCCCACTGCCACCACACTCCGAGGCAGCAGCCTGAAGACGGCTGACCGCGGCCATCAGCACGTTCAGCTGTTTGCGAACAGTGGCCAGCTCCTCCTGCATCCGTGCACAGCAGTCACACATCCTACACATAAGAAATCAACAATTTACTGTAGAGAGTTAGTGAACTCTTAACTACACTGCTAATTCACTAAAGGCCACTGATAGCTGACTAAACTGTGGTTACTAGACACTTCTTGTTGGAAACAATGAAAATAAGTAGTAACTGTCTCTGGACTGTATTCAAAACAAACACGAAATCTATGGAACACTATTACTAGTACTCGAAAATTAAAGCTTCCTAAAAGCAGAAACACACGGAAAAAGAAGTGACAAGCAAGAAAAACACAGTTAATACTTAAATTTACGTAGCTTGCTGCACAGCTGATGTGAAGCAGACGGCAGTTACGACGACAGAAATAAAGTTCTATGTACTGACTTGGCAGAAAATCCTAAGAAATTTTGGTCTTACGTCAAAGCGGTAGGTGGATCAAAACAAAATGTTCAGACACTCTGTGACCAAAATGGTACTGAAACACAGGATGACAGACTAAAGGCCGAAATACTAAATGTCTTTTTCCAAAGCTGTTTCACAGAGGAAGACTGCACTGTAGTTCCTTCTCTAGATTGTCTCACAGATGACAAAATGGTAGATATCGAAATAGATGACAGAGGGATAGAAAAACAATTAAAATCGCTCAAAAGAGGAAAGTCCGTTGGACCTGATGGAATACCAGTTCGATTTTACACAGAGTACGCAAAGGAATTAGCCCCCCTTCTTGCAGCGGTGTACCGTAGGTCTCTAGAAGAGTGTAGCGTTCCAAAAGATTGGAAAAGGGCACAGGTCATCCCCGTTTTCAAGAATGGACGTCGAACAGATGTGCACAACTATAGACCTATATCTCTAACGTCGATCAGTTGTAGAATTTTGGAACACGTATTGTGTTCGAGTATAATGACTTTTATGGAGACTAGAAATCTACTCTGTAGGAATCAGCATGGGTTTCGAAAAAGACGATCGTGTGAAACCCAGCTCGCGCTATTCGCCCACGACACTCAGAGGGACATAGACACGTGTTCCCAGGTAGACGCCGTGTTTCTTGACTTCCGAAAGGCGTTTGATACAGTTCCCCACAGTCGTTTAATGAACAAAGTAAGAGCATATGGACTATCAGATCAATTGTGTGATTGGATTGAAGAGTTCCTAGATAACAGAACGCAGCATGTCATTCTCAAAGGGGAGAAGTCTTTCGAAATAAGAGTGATTTCAGGGGTGCCGCAGGGGAGTGTCGTAGGACCGTTGCTGTTTACAATATATATAAATGACGTTGTGGATAACATCGGAAGTTCACTGAGGCTTTTTGCGGATGATGCTGTAGTGTATCGAGAGGTTGTAACAATGGAAAATTGTACTGAAATGCAGGAGGATCTGCAGCGAATTGACGCATGGTGCAGGGAATGGCAAGTGAATCTCAATGTAGACAAGTGTAATGTGCTGCGCACCATAGAAAGAAAGATCCTTTATCATTTAGCTACAATATAGCAGGTCAGCAACTGGAAGCAGTTAATTCCATAAATTATCTGGGAGTAGGCATTAGGACTGATTTAAAATGGAATGACCATATAAAATTAATCATCGGTAAAGCAGATGCCAGACTGAGATTCATTGGAGGAATCCTAAGGAAATGCAGTCCGAAAACAAAGGAAGTAGCTTACAGTACACTTGTTCGCCCATTGCTTGAATACTGCTCACCGGTGTGGGATCCGTACCAGATACAGTTGATAGAAGTGATACAGATGATCCAACGAATAGCAGCGCGCTTCGTTACAGGATCATTTAGTAATCGCGAAAGCGTTACGGAGATGGTAGATAAACTCCAGTGGAAGACTCTGCAAGAGAGACGCTCAGTAGCTCGGTACGGGCTTTTGTTGAAGTTTCGAGAACATACCTTCACCGAGGAGTCAAGCAGTATATTGCTCCATCCTACGTATATCTCGCGAAGAGACCATGAGGATAAAATCAGAGAGATTAGAGCCCACACAGAGGCATACCGACAATCTTTCTTTGCACGAACAATACGAGAGTGGAATAGAAGGGAGAACCGATAGAGGTACTCAAGGTACCCTCCGCCACACGCCGTCAGGTGGCTTGCGGAGTATGGATGTTGCTGTACATGTAGATGTAGATGTAGAATAAGACATGTTTTTATTCATTCTTTTATAACTACAGTCGAGCTGCTAAATCTTACAAAAAGAATGACGAACATAAATAAAAAAAATGGATGGTGTTTGACTGGCAAAGCATTTATTGTGGTGGAAAATATACAAATTCTACTCTGAATTAATTCCTTTTACAATACAATCAATCTTTGCTTACATGAATCCACTGTGAACCGCAATTCTGTTCAAATGGTGTCAACTATGACCCGCTGATGACCTAGCTGTTTAGCGCCCTCCACCAATACATCATCAATAACTGTGACCAAGTAGACTACAAACTATGTTCACCTGAGAACAAGCCGGCCGGAGTGGCCGAGCGGTTCTAGGCGCTACAGTCTGGAGCCGAGCGACCGCTACGGTCGCAGGTTCGAATCCTGCCTCGGGCATGGATGTGTGTGATGTCCTTAGGTTAGTTAGGTTTAAGTAGTTCTAAGTTCTAGGGGGCTGATGACCTCAGCAGTTAAATCCCATAGTGCTCAGAGCCATTTGAATCAACCTGAGAACAAGGAACTGTGAATGTCATTTAACAATCCTACACCGGTGCAGCATTATTTTACCTTTACAGCCTGATTCGGGCAGCAGCAGAAAACGCCGCGAAGTGGGCGAGGAGCGGCGCGCTGCGGCGGCTCTAATGTTCTGAAGCATCCTCGAAAACTTGCAAACTACGCGGTCTGGCGTTCTAGTTATTAGAACGCGGCAAACTTCCCTTTTATCTTGGGAGGGGGAGCGGGGGTCTTCAGTCTTCCGACTGGTTTGAAGCGGCCCGGCTGCAAATTCCTCTCTTGTGCCAACCTCTTCATCTCAGAGTAGCACTTGCAACCTACGTCCTCAATTATTTGCTGGATTTATTCCAGTCTCTGTCTTCCTCCACAGTTTTTGCCCTCTACAGCTCCCTCTAGTACCATTCCTTAATATCTTAACAGATGTCTTATCATCCTGTCCCCTCTCCATGTCAGTGTTATCCACATACTCCATTCCTCTCTGACTCTGCGCAGAACCTTCTCATTCCTTATCAATCCACCTAGTTTTCAGCATTCTTCTATAGCACCACATATCAAATGCTTCGATTCTCTTTTGTTCCGGCTTTCTCACAGTCCGTGTCCCACTAGCATACAATGCTGCACTCCAGATGTACATTCTCAGAAATTTCTTCCTCAAATGAAGGCCTATGTTTGATACTAGTTGACATACCTTGGCCAGGAATGGCCTTTTCGAAAGTGTTAGTCTATTTTTGATATATTCCTTGCTTCGTCAATCAATGGTTATTTTGCTGCCTGAGTAGCAGTTTCTCGCTGTTCTAATTTCTGCTATTCCTCATTACTTTCGACTTTCTTCGATTCACTCTCAATCCATACTCACTACTCTTTATACTGTTCATTCCATTCAGCAGATCATGCAGTTCTACTTCACTTTCACTGAGGACAGCAATGTCATCAGCGAATGGTCTCACTGATATCCTTTCACCTTGAATTTTAATTCCACTGCTGAACCTTTCTTCATTTCCAAAATTCCTTCTTAGATGTACAGATCCAACATGTGGGGCGGCGAGTAAGTTTCTTCACTGGTTTAAAGTTTTGATGCTGTCTTCAATTACGTGAGCCTGGCAACTAATTTGATACTCAGCCAGAAAGCGAAGGGAAACATACCGACCGTAGTTTCCAGTCTGCACGGCCACATTCCGGTCCAGCCCACTGAAAGAAAAGTGTCTATTTCCCATTTCTTTGCGGGATCAGGACTATGACTTCAGTAAAAGTTTAAAGTTCCAATCAAGATTTAATTTAATTAAAGTTACTCACAAACAGCACTTAAAATTGCGTTATGTTCAATTGAAAACCAAATCTTTCTAATCTAACAGCACCTTTAGCAGTTCAGAGGCGACCTCTACGGTAACTTCCTACCAGATTGTTTTTCGCCCTAACATCACTCAATGGAAAGCTCGCAACAAATGTTCAAAAATTAATGCTCGCCATAGAAATGGAAATAAATTCACCACTTGCCACGAGGAATTGAATTTCACACGGACGGCACACTAATAGTTATTTTACCGAATTCTAAACGATCCAGGATGGTGTACAGTCCTCGCCAGTTCACTATCCGTTTTCACTGCCAAATATGCGCTTGTCACAGCTCGGCTCTGACGTCATCCGAGGCAGACCGCTCACAGACGTTTAACTGGCGTGGACCTCACAGTGTCTGAGAGCGAAGTGAACCAGGCGCTGCAGTCTGGAACCGCAAGGCCGCTACGGTCGCAGGTTCGAATCCTGCCTCGGGCATGGATGTTTGTGATGTCCTTAGGTTAGTTAGGTTTCACTAGTTCTAAGTTCTAGGGGACTAATGACCTCAGCAGTCGAGTCCCATAGTGCTCAGAGCCATTTTTGAACTGCTACCTCGGGCACATAATCTTTAATAATATAGTTATCAATTACTTCAGAAACTTCTTAATTTTTGCTGGTATGCAGATAAGCAGTTTGAAAGCACGTAGAAAGTTTCAGCTCGCTAGAATGAAAACTTTGCTTCATAGAATTTATTTAGTGAAACTATCGGTAGATTGTTACCTCTGAACCATACCTTTGCTAAGACTTATATCAGTTGCTATTTATGTTACAAGTCTTAAACGTGGTGTAGCTCTATTATTTGATATATTTTATCATCTGGTTTAACCAAACTCCTCTATCATTAAAATTTAAAGTACTTAATCTACAACACTTAGGTACATTTTAGTTACAAAATTAGTTTTTATTTAATTACTCAAAAACTATAAGAGGTACATTAACGTGGACTCTCTGTTATAATTTTTGGGGTGTACTGAAGCATAAAACAAATTTTCAAGTTTCTAAGTCCATTATTTAGCGCCTCTGATTGTTCCGAAAAACGTGGATTCTGTTTTATGGTTTTGGAAACCAACATCACTTATTTATAACTTCTAACTGCACCTTCTGACCAAACTCTGGCTTCCTAGTGTCATTATTTAGCGCCTCTGATTTTTCTCTTAAAACGGTATTTTTCCGTAAACTATTAAGTATAGAGCCGGCCGAAGTGGCCGTGCGGTTAAAGGCGCTGCAGTCTGGAACCGCAAGACCGCTACGGTCGCAGGTTCGAATCCTGCCTCGGGCATGGATGTTTGTGATGTCCTTAGGTTAGTTAGGTTTAACCAGTTCTAAGTTCTAGGGGACTAATGACCTCAGCAGTTGAGTCCCATAGTGCTCAGAGCCATTTGAACCATTTTCTATTAAGTTTAGAACATCAAGACTTGGTATTTGGAACATTATCACACTAAAGTATAATTTAATAAAGTTTTAAACATAAATTTTGATTTTTAATTTCATACTAAATTGTGGTGCAATACTGGTGCGCTACATGCAGACGCGTTAAGGTGATGTGGCGCTACTAGCAGTGGACTGGAGTAAGTCCCGGCGCACTCGCTCGCTTCTGTATCTCACACATGATACTGCGCTTGGTTTGCTCCAAACAGTAGGGGCGAAAGAATATATATCTGTCTTGCACTTTTTTTTAATCTGAGCACTTCGTTATTGGTCGTCCACTATTATTATTCCCTCTTTGCTCTTGTATACATTGTATATTACCCGTCTCTCCCTATAAAAGGCTCAAATGGCTCTGAGCACTATGGGACTCAACTGCCGAGGTCATTAGTCCCCTAGAACTTAGAACTAGTTAAACCTAACTAACCTAAGGACATCACAAACATCCATGCCCGAGGCAGGATTCGAACCTGCGACCGTAGCGGTCAAGCGGTTCCAGACTAAAGCGCCTAGAACCGCACGGCCACACCGGCCGGCCGCTGCTGCCAGCCTCGGTCGGACATTAGTAGACAGGATTCGCAGAGTATTAGCATGGCCTAGCAGAGAGCTTTATGACATCGTATTGTAGTGATCCATATCCATTGCTTATTTGAACATTGTGTATAGCAAGGACTCCGATTGATGTTGCATGTCGCCCATCGCTTGCGACACCATTGTACGAGTACGTTCAAGTTAAGTATTGTCAACTTACTTTAATGAAAGAAAACTATTAATGTTATTGGCACCCTATACAAGACGAGTGAGCAAGACCCCACATTTACCTTTTCTAAAGCCAAACAGATCGTCATCTTGCACATCCTCAATTTTCTTTTCCATCTTCTGTATATTATTTTTGTCAGCAGCTTGGATGCATGAGCTGTTAAGCTGATTATGCGATAATTCTCGCAGTTGTCCACTCTTGCAGCCTCCGGAACTGAGCTGATGATATTTTGCGAAAGTAAGATGGTATCCCACCAGGCTCATACATCCTACACACCAAAGTTAATGGTCGTTTTGTTGCCAATTCTCGAAATGATTTTAGAAACTTTGAGGGAAGCTCTTTGAAATTCTGATTCTAATACTGGATTCCCTACTTCATCTAAATCGACTCCTGTTCCTTTTTCTATAACTTCAGACAAATATTCTCCCTCATAGAGGCTTTCAATGTATTCTTTACACATATCCGCTCTCTCCTCTCCATTTAACAGTGGAACTCCAGTTGCAATCTTAATGTTACCATCCTTTCTTTTAATGTCACCGAAGGTTCGATGTCTTCAAATTTTTCATGCAGCCATTTAGTCTTAGCTTTCTTGCATTTCCTATTTATTTCATTCTTCAGTGATTTGTTTTCTGTATTCCTGGGTTTCCTGGAACATTTTTGTACTTCCTCCTTTCATCGATCAACTGAAGTATTTCTTTGTTACCCAAGGTTTCTTCGCAGTTATCTTCTTTGTAATTGTGCTTTTTTTTCAACTTCTTTTATGGCCCTTTTTAGAGATGTCCATTCCTCTTCAACTGCACAACCTATCGAGCTATTCCTTATTGCTGTATCTACAGCCTTAGAGAACTTCAAGCTTATCTCATCATTCCTTAGTAATTTCGTATTCCACTTTTTTGCATATTGATTCTTCCCGACTAATCTCTTAAACTTCAGTCTACTCTTCATTAAACTTCAATCTACTCTTCATCACTACTGCATTGTGATATGAGTCTATCTCTGGTTCTGAGTAGGCTTTACAATCCTGTATCTGATTTCGGAATCTCTGTCTGACCATGAGTAATCTAACTGAAATATTTCTGTATCACCCCGTCTTTTCCAAGTATACCGCCCACTCTTCAGATTCTTGAACACAGTATTCGCTATTACTAGCTGAAATTTATTACAGAACTCAATTAGTCTTCCTCCTCTCATTCCTTGTCTCAAGCCCATATTCTCCTTTAACCTTTTCTTCTTCTCCTTCCCCTAAACTGCCTTCCAACTACTGGATTTTCATCTCCCTTTACTTACTGTGTTATCCTTTCCATATCCTCATATACTTCCTCTATCTCTTCCTCTTTAGCTGGCGACGTCGGCATGTATAACTGAACTATCGTTGTCGCTGTTGGTTTGCTATCAATTTTGAAGAGAACAATCCTATCAGTGAACTGTTAACGGTAACACACTCTTCGTCCTACCTTCCTATTCATAACGAATCCTACTCCCGTTATACCACTGTCTTCTTTCCATTTTACTTCACTGACCCCTACTATAACTATATTGAACCTTTGCATTTCCATTTTCAGATTTTCTAATTTCCCTACAATGTACAAGCTTCTGACATTTCACTCCAATACTCGTAGAACGTTATTCTTCCGTTGATTATCCAAACTTTTTCTTTTAGTCACCTCCCCCTTGACAGTCCCCTCCCAGAGATCCGAATGGGGGGACTGTTCCGGAATGTTTTGCCAATGGAGAGATCATCATGACACTTTTTCAATTAAAGGCCACATGCCCTGTGTATACACGTTACGTATGTTTAATGCAGTGGTTTCCATTGCCTTCTGCTTCCTCATGTTGTTGATCATTGCTGATGCTTCCGCCTTTAGGGGCAGTTTCCCACCTCTAGGACAAGAGAGTGCCCTGAACTTCTGTCCGCTCCTCCACGCTCTTTGACAGGGCTGTTGGCAGAATGAGGGAAGTCTTCGGCCGCCAATGCTGATTATCAATCAAAATATAAGCAGTGAGGGGTTTCGAACCCTGGACTGAGGGCTTTTTGATTAATAATCGTAGATGCTACCCACAGACCAGCCCTTAGACCTAGCCCTGAAATTCCGGCAGATTTCAGTGCAAGGTGAACCCATTCACCGGTCTGATCGATCAATTTTACTCATAGGCACAACGACATATGCTAGGATTGTGACATGTCAGACAGTCGACTCAAGATGAATAAGTTCACCCTTGTGACTCACGATATGTCTGAGATGATATGCAGTTCCACTGTCAGTACAGTTCGAAACTACCACTGGCTCATTATAAAAGACCTGAGGTTCTCCACCAAAGGAGGACCAGAAGACGCAGAAAGCAAAGTATCACAACCACTTTCTTCCAAGCATCAGTGTGGGAGCCGAATTGTACAAACCATTTGAACTATCCTCAACTCATTGAGTTTCCTCTCTTGATTGTGCTGGTGGCCTGGTAGCCAATCCAGACATTGCATCTGGGTTCCTACATGGGGCAGCAAGCCTCTGCTTCGCATATCCTGAGAGGAGCCAGTCAGCGACTCAAAATCTCTCTTGTCTGAAAAAGGAAGATTTTAGGCTAGGGCGGCGTCGTTCCCACAGTAAGCATGACCATGTTTGGGCAAAAAACGTCTTCCTAGATGGAACCACAGTCCCTCATTTACGGAGAGATCTAATCTTTGCAGACCAACCATTTCCAGTTTCTGAAAGAAGGCTGTTAAGCTTCCCAGAGAGTCGTACCCATGAAATATATGTTTTTGCCACTCGCTAAAAGTAGCTGTCGACTTCCTGGCGTCAGAATAGTTACAGCGTTGCCTCCACTAAACATGTGCACCAGCCACTTTGCATCATCCCAGCTCCTAACAAGAGACTGCTTATAGTCTTATGACAAAAGTTCGGATTACAGCAGCCTCTCTGAAAAAGTTTCTCCCATTTCCTTTCCGCTGACTGGCCACCGTCGCAACAGTCCAGCTAAAATGTTTTGCGAACTGGCCCCCTCCTGCTCCGACGCTAAGTGGGAAGAGTGGAATGCTATAGGCCGAGGTCCTTACGCATTTACAACTCACAGAGCACTGCTTCTCTGAATCACCCACTCAGCCAGGTCGATGGAACAACGTTTATGGCCCGCAAGCCATCTTTCTCGCTGTTCTCCGTCGCCTCCACTACGGCCCCACGAGTACACGTTTTCTACAGGCTACACGAGCAGTTATATGAACATTCTGCCCAAAATTTTCTCGTGTAGAAATTCATAAACTACACATACCAAATGTTGCACTGGGAACCACGGAGATCACGACCTAAAATATGAATACTAATCTGACTGACAGTGTAATGAAAGTGAGAGAGTGTCGTGCCACCGCTCGCTACCTCTCCGTTATCGAATAATTTCTGTATGGGGAGTGTCACACTTCAATAAAGAGGTTAGTGTGACATGGGGCAGAAGAAATTACGACACTCTAACTGGGTGTTTGAGAATAACAGGCTATGACAGCCTTGTCAGCCAAACACAAAACAAAGAAAGACCCCACCCTGTCTTGATCTTATTCAACAAGGGGTCTCACACACACACTCAGTGCTGCATGCCTGCCAACGTTTTGTGATTTACTGGGCGGCGGAATTGTTCCTGTGGACCCTCAGGCCTTTGACATACACCCCTGACTATAAACACAATGACTGAACGGTTTAAAGGTTATGCACTCATTTAACTAGTCCATTCACACCGAACCTGGGGTCAGAGATGACTGGTTTCTCTAACCACAGTACAGTATCGTCGAGAATTGAGCATTCTCTGCCCAAGCATTCACAGTGACTCAATCTTCCGTAGAGACAATAACATTACAAATTCTATCCAAGCGTTCAGCAAAGTCGTTTTAATATCTGGGTATAATGTTGCACAGCAGTATGAAATAAAAAAAGCATGTGAGAACTGTGGTAGAGAAGGCATATGGTCGACTTTGCTTTATTGGGAGAATTTTAAGAAAGAGTAGTTCACCTGTAAAGGAGATCGCATATAGGGCACTGGTGTGACCTATTCTTGAGTTCTGCTCGAGTGTTTGGGATCCGTTCAAGGTTGGGTTGAAGGAAGACATCAAAGCAACTCAGAGGTGGGCTGCTAGGTTTGTTACCGGTAGGTTCGAACAATTCGCAAGTGTCATGAAGATGCTTCAGAAACTCAAATGGGAATCCCTGGAGGGAAGGTGACGTTCTTTTTGAGAAATGCTGTTGAGAGAATTTAGAGAACTGGCATTTGAAGCTGACTGCTGCACGATTCTACTACCACCAACATACATTGTGCGTAAGAACCACGAAGATACGATTCGAGAAATTAGTGCTCATACATAGGCACGCAGTGCATGCAGAATACTGTGGCCGGTAGATGCGCAGACGGCAGGGCACGTGTGGGGAGAGCGGTAGTGGTGGGGGGTAGCTCAGAGCGCTGTCGGGGAAATGCCGAGTGCTTCAGGGGAATTGTTATTTTAAACTGAAAACTGTACTCAGATTTTTTCTAAATATTAAGCGAAGCCATTCCACGCCCGCACCTGCATGGTGATCATTCAAAAATATCTGTTACCTCTGCTTTGTTTAGTATCTAAAAGAAATGCCACTGAAAATGCAACGATTTACTTTTCAAAAAAAAAAAAATTGGTTCAAATGGCTCTGAGCACCGTAGCGGTGGCGCGGTTCCAGACCGTAGCGCCTAGAGCCGCTCGGCCACTCCGCCCGGCTCGAGGCGGGTGAAAATCCCTAACCCTGCTGGGAATCGAACCTGGGACCCCGTTCTTGGGAAGCGAGAATGCGACCGCGAGACCACGAGCTGCGGACCATAAGAGTACGAGGGGGTGGAGTTTCTTCTGAACAGCACGTTGCAAAGCACCCCAGATATGCTCAGTAATGTTCATGTCTGGGGAGTTTGGTGGCCAGCGGAAGTGTTCAAACTGAAAAGAGTGTTTCTGGAGCCACTCTGTAGCAATTCTGGACGTGTGGAGTGTCGCATTTTTCTGCTGGAATTGCCCAAGTCCGTCGGAATGCACAATGGACATGAATGGATGCAGGTGATCAGACAGGATGCTTACGTAGGTTTCGCCTGTCAGAATATCATCTAGACATATCAGCGGTCCCATATCATTCCAACTGTACACGTCCCACAAAATTACAGAGCCTCCACAAGCTTCAACAGTCCTCTGCTGATATGCAGGGTCCATGGATCTATGAGGTTGTCACTATAGCCGTACATGTCCATCAGCTCGATAGAATTTAAAACGAAACTCGTCCGATCGGGAAAAATGTTTCCAGTCATCAACAGTCCAATGCCAGTGTTGATGGGCCCAGGGGAGTCGTAAAGCTTTGCGTCGTGCAGTGATCAAGGGTACACGGGTGGGCCTTTAGCTCCGAAAGCCCATATCGATGTTATTTCGTTGAATGCACGCTGACTCCTGTTGATAGCTCAGCAATGAAATCTGTAGCAAGGGTTGCACTTCTGTCACGTTGAACTATTGTCTTCGTTCGTCGTTGGTCCCGTTCTTGCTGGATATTTCTCCAGCCGGTGCGATGTCGGATATTTGATGTTTTACCGGATTTCTGATATTCACCGTACACTCGTGAAATGGCTGAACGGCGTATGGGAAAATCCCCACGACAATATCATTACATTCAATCTCACTTAAATCTTGATAACCTGCCATTTTACAGTACTGGCAAATAAAATTGCTACACCAAGAAGAAATGCAAATGATAAACGGGTATTCATTGGACAAATATATTATACTAGAACTGACACGTGATTACATTTCCACGCAATTTGGGTGCATAGATCCTGAGCCATCAGTACCCAGAACAACCACCTCTAGCTGTAATAACGGCCTTGATACGACTGGGCATTGAGTCAAACAGAGCTTGGATGGCGTGTAGAGGTACAGCTGCCCATGCACCTTCAACACGATATCACAGTTCATCAAGAGTAGTGACTGGCGTATTGTGACGAGCCAGTTGCTCGCCCACCATTAACCAGACGTTTTCAATTGGTCATAGATCTGGAGAATGTATTAGCTAGGGCAGCATTCGAACATTGTCTGTATCCAGAAAGGCCCATACAGGACCTGCAACATGCGGTCGTACATTATCCTGCTGAAATGTAGGGTTTCGCAGGGATCGAATAAAGGGTAGATCCACGGGTCGTAACACATCTGAAATGTAACGTCCATTGTTCAAAGTGCCGTCAACGTGAACAAGAGGTGACCGAGACTTGTAACCAATGGCACCCCGTACCATCACGCCGCGTGATACGCTAGTATGACGATGACGAATTCACGCTTCCAATGTGCGTTCACCGCGATGTCGCCAAACACGGATGCTACCATCATGATGCTGTAAACAGAACCTGGATTCATCCGAAAAAAAGATGTTTTGCCATTCGTGCACCGAGGTTCGTCGTTGAGTACACCATCGCAGGCGTTCCTGTCTGTGATGCAACGTCAAGGGTAACCGCAGCCACGGTCCCCGAGCTGATAGTCCATGCTGCTGCAAACGTCGTCGAACTGTTCGTGCAGATGGTTGTTGTCTTGCAAACGTCCCCATCCGTTGACTCAGGGATCGAGACGTGGCTGCACAATCCGTTACAGCCATGCTGATAAGATGCCTGTCATCTCGACTGCTAGTGGTACGAGGCCGTTGGGATCCAGTACGGCGTTCCGTATTACCCTGCTGAACCCACCGATTCCACATTCTACTAACAGTCATTGGAGCTCGACCAACGCGAGCAGCAATGTCGCGATACGATAAACCGCAGTCGCGATAGGCTACAATCCGACCTTTATCAAAGTCAGAAACGTGATGGTACGTATTTCTCCTCCTTACACGACATATCACAACAACGTTTCACCAGGCAACACCGATCAGCTGCTGTTTGTGTATGAGAAATCGGTTGGAAACTTTCCTCATGTCAGCACGTTGTAGGCGTCGCCACCGGCGCCAACCTTGTGTGAATGCTCTGAAAAGCTAATGATTTGCATATCACAGCATGTTCTTCCTGTCGGTTAAATTTCGCGTCTGTAGCACGTCATCATCGTGGTGTAGCAATTGTAATGGCCGGTAGTGTAGCAGCAGTAACCGATCTAACAACTGCGCCAGACGCTTGTTGTCTGATATAGGCGTTGCCGACAGCAGCGTGTATTCAGCCTGTTTTGATATCTCTGTATTTGAATGCGCAACGCTATACCAGTTTCTTTGGCGCTTCAGTGTATTTTACGTGGTCGATTGCAACAAGTGCTCCTCGTGTACGGAGTACGTAGGGGCAGTCACCGCATCTGTAGCCCAGTGCGGCTGGTGCGAGTTGCGACGCGCACAGTGGCGAGACGGCAGGCGGCTGACGGACGCGACGTCCGCGAATCGATATGGCTGGCGGCTGGCGGGTGGGCGGACGGGTGCCGTGTGGTGCCGGCGTCACAGCCGACAGCCGACAGCCGACAGCCGCGCAGCGCCCCAGCCGCCGCGCCGGCTCCATTAGGAGATGGAGCGACGCCCTGCCCTGGCATGGCATGGCCTGGCCTCCTCTGGCCTACATACCACACACGCACAGCACCGACGCCTACCTGGAGCGGTGCACACAAGCGGTCGCCACGGTACCGCTGTTCTGCGGAACGCAAAAGCGCCCAGTAGTCCCACCCTCTAACTGCGTCTTTTTTTTTTTTTTTTAGTGGCGGAGCCCCTCCACGCCCACACCGGCATGATGGCTAACTCAATAGGCCTACTGCCATCTCTGCATAAGGGTTAGTATTCACTAATGAGGTGTCAGGTCAGAGGGGTGTGAGGGGTGTTCTGAACACAATTTCGACACAAATCAGCTCAATAGGCTGTGGAGTGGAAGGGGTAGGCTAGCATTAGAACAGTGCATCACCATTGACTAGAACTCATTTATTGAACACATAACTAAGGTATTACCCTAAAGGAACAATCAGTACAAATTACAAAATAATATTATTTTCCTTTAAGTCACTCAAACATTTAAACAGCCAAATAGCAAAACAGCAATCATTTAACCGAAAGCCTTTTAAGAAAGCAAGACTAGAAAATTTGAATGATGAGATAAAATCATATTTAAATAGGCTCTGACCGATCACATATTTTAAAACGAAATACTTCCTTTAAAGAACCAGCGATCAAAATTAATTACATAATCTTCAATAACCATATTACATCCAAGACATTTAAGATTAAACAGTAATATATAACATCAAAGAGCTGCAGTCCCAAGTTTTAAGCAGCACGTTTCAGATGGACTGCACTGCAACAGGATCTCCCCACACAGGAAGTTATTGCCGCAATCGACAAAATATCAACATCATTCCATGTACAGACCTAAAACAAACTAAAAGCTCTCTTAAGTTTGGTACTGTGAATTCCCTTTCAACATAACATATATCACAAGTCTAGCCCTAGGACAGCACCGACACCCCGCAATTTAGCCTGCGAAAAACTACAGTGATGCACTCATCACGTATCTTTATAAAATCCAAGAACAGAGAGCCAGCTCCCCAATAGCGGAACATTTAACCACGCGCAGCGTGCGGGTTTGCGGGATGCTGATCTCGCCCTTAACCTCAACACCAGTTCAAATACTAGTCAGCTTACAATCTTGAAGCACCATACACATTCCTTCAATTACTGCACAGAAAGCCAATGTGATAGGCAAACAGACCAGCATATGATAAAAGCTTAAGCAATTTCCTTACTAGACAACCCTTATGAATAGTAGCCATAACTTTTTTATTTTTTTTTAACGTGAGCACACCCACAATCAAAAGACAAACAACGCCAGTCATAAGGACAATAGCACATAAGCAAGTAGCAATGGTAACTTCTGCTTAGATTGGCTACAAATCAGCACGTGATTTAACACACCAGAGAACAGTCTTTACAACATAACCATAAATACAATAGCAAATTACTCACACGTGTACTCCCCCCACGATTTAGATTCGCAAAGCCATATACAAAACGTGGAGAACGTACCACTTAGACCAACATAATGGTGCTCCCTCAGTTACCCCAAATAACTGACTGTGCACAGCAAAGAACCAGACTTAATGAAACCACTACAGTTTTCGCCTCTAAATTGTCGCAATACAAGTGAGACTCAATCACAAATGTAATTTTATATCACCAGTTCCCGTATAGTCAATACAAGCGCCTGATTTTCACCTGTTTATAACGGCAGGCAGCAACATCGTACGGAAAAGAGCGTAGACACAAGCTCTTACCAATTCTCTTCTCCGAAAACAGCCACCACAACTCTCGGGAACCACTGGGACATCCAGTGCAAAAATCGTTACTCCTTCACACAAATTACAGTACGCCCGCTTCCCGCTGCTTGCTACGGCGCATTCCGTGCAGAGCCAACTTGTGTATCTCCATTCGACAGGTCTGGTCCCACACTCGCTGCGTCAACCCGACAACCGTCTTCCACATGTCCCGGAGCACACCCCCCACAGGACCTCGCCTCGTTACTCCTCGCTTAGGCCCCAGAGGGCGCTGCTTACCGCCCTGACCGTGGCAAGAAAGATAAACCACCAGAGTGGCACTATCGATATGAGCTGCCACGGCTCAACTAAAGTGAGGTGTCACAGGATGTGGGTACTGCGATGTTTGTGTACATCTGGTTAAGGTTAACCATTAATACGCGCTCATCTGGAGATAGATTGGTTCGAAGTCGAACGAAGGGTAGCGGTTTGGAGGGCAGAGGAAAAAAAGTGCCAAGGCAAGAGCCAAGGGAAGAAAACCTCTCCGATAGTTAGGTCGGGTGGTAAGACCAGTAGCAGATGTCTTGCTGCATGCGATAGGTCGTGAAACGGTAGGCTTTGTTACTAGTGGGTATCATGCATGTCGATACCTGTGACGTTGTGCGGTTGGGTTGCTCAGAGGCTGGCGCTGGGTGCCTGTGTAGAGGTCTCGTTCAGCGTCAGCAACCTGCAACAGTTAGGTTTATTATCGTTTTTGGTATCCGATGCACAGTGTAAGGTAATGTTGGCGGTTTGTTTGTGCGTCAGTGGGCGAGCTCGTCGGTGTCCCTGTTGTGGCCTGTTGCTCGGCTCTAATAGCAGCTGGTAATTACCACTCAGTGTTGCTGATATGCAGGGGCTTGCCGACGTTTGTCGCTTGTTTGTGTATGTTAATTTACCATAGGTGGCTATGCCCTAGCTAGCAGTGTCTGCGTCAGTTTTCCCCGAGAAGAAAAGCACCGAGGCGATTCCACTTCACAAAGCTCAAATTTTTTTTCCAATTTTTCGTTTGATGTTCACGGCAATTTACTGTAGGTGAGCATTCAGATCGCGTCAGCGAACTCAAGACAATATTGCGGTTGAAACAGGTCTATTGGGAGTTTGTTATTTGTATTTCTTGAATCTGTACATATTTTGGATATCTAAGACGCTTAGCGACAATTTTGAATTGCTTATTACTCGCACACACTCTTTAGTCAGAGTAGTTGTCTCGCTGGAAGAAGTGCACGAGTTCTAATGTGAGAGTAGTTGTGAGAAAGACGCCAAGCAGAGGACTCGTGGCAGTGTAGAAGTGAATTAAGTGTATCTGTGCTTAAGTAAAATTACTTGTATTTGAATACTGTGTAACTGAGAAAAAGATTTGATTTGTGATTTAGAGTGTAAAGAGTATATAGAGGAATGAAAGCAATATATTTTTATTGGCACTGCAGTCGCAAGTAGTTAGAATCAAAGTTGAATGAGAAATCCATAACAGGGTAGATTAGATTTTTTATTAAAGACTGAGTAATTTTCACTGTAAGATATTTTTCATGTTTATTAATTATTTGTCTAACATTTCTGTGACTAAGAGTTTGGTATCAATGTTGCTTTTGTCAATGTTGATAAAAACTAAACTCCTCCGAAACAGGCCATGAAGGCTCAAAGGTACCGACAGGCCGCCATGTCATCCGCAGCCCATAGGCGTTACTGGATGCATATATGGAGGGGCATATGGTCAGCACACCGCTCTCCCAGCAGTATGTAAGTTTCCGAGACTGGAGCCACTACTTCTCAATCAAGTAGCTCCTCAGTTTGCCTGACAAGGGTTGAGTGCACCCCACTTGCCAACAGCGCTCGGCAGACTGGATGTCAATGTTAATAATGAGTGTTTTAACATCTATTCCATACAATAATATGACAGAAAATTTAAAAATAGTTTTTTAAAGTAATACTTCAGCTAAAAGCAGTGTCCATGTCATCTATCGAAGTCATTTCTATTTCAAGAGTATCTCACACAGTGATGTGTATAAAATAGTTTGCTTGTTGTCTGGAGCATTGCACTAAGCTCTCAGCTGCTGAAGTTAGAAATTTGCAGGTTGCGCACAGAGAGCTGCAAACACTGCGTTTCCAAGCAATTACATTACAAGGTAAGATATTTTCACTTCAGAATCAGTTTGCTACGAAAATTATCAACGCACAGGGACCATTTCACGAACAGCGTTACTAGTCAGTTTGTTAACGCACAGGGATCACTTTGTTTAACTAGAGAAATTAATCGTTAAGTTTAGAATTTAATCAGTTTGCACATTTTTAGAAATATTATAAAACAGGGCCAAATTCTGTTGTGTCTTCCTAGGCAGATATATTTGGTTTCTCTCGCAGATGGAAATGCACAGTGTCACCCAGAACTAAACAACAGCAAAGTTACAACCGACCAATAAAGTCAGTACAAGTTCAAAATCAGATCAAATGAAAATAAATTCGTAAAGGAAAGTTTCAGGATGAAAATAATTACAAGCTCTGATGGTTCAACTCTAAATGTAACTTGTAGTAATACAATACGTAAAATAACTCGGTATTATTGACATGGACATCACCGTCATTCAGTCATCCGAATCAATGAATGATCATATACCAGACATAGTCATAAGGTCTTCATTGCCATATGCTGTCACAAAGAGAATATATCTCATGAATTGAATTGTTTCAATGTCTTGACAAGTTATTGGTTCGAGTTAACTGAAAATTAACTATTCTGCCCCTGATTAATTAAAGCTTAACAAATCCTTTGCACAAGTGTATGCAAACTGATAACTTGACCGAGCGAGGTGGCGCAGTGATAAGCACACTGGACTTGGGTGGATGAAAGTTCAAACCCGCATCCGGCCATTCTGATTTAGATTTTGCGTGGTTTCCCTAAAACGCTTCAGGCATATGCTGGGATGGTTCGTTTGAAAGGACACAGTCGATTTCCTTCCCCATCCCTCTCTAATACGAGCTAGTGCCCATCTCTAATGGCCTTGTTCTCGACGGGACGTTAAACACAAATCTCCTCCTCCGTCTCCTCCTCCACTGATAACTTGAAACTATTAGTTCGCAGAATTAAGAACTACTTGTCAAGATTTATTTCGACGGAAGTGACAGTACTAATAACGGCGTGACTATAGTTCCAGTAAGCAGAAATGTTCGTATAATCAACATTCTGTGCGCTGGAAAAACTCGTGGAAGTCTCTCCGCTGAAGTGGCAGATCTCCATGTCATTCAAACTTTAAATAGTCTTTATTCTTCTCGCATTAGATCCAACGGATTCTGTGCTTGTGCAATGACAGTATCTTAATGAGAAATATTGGTAGCCCCATCAGTTTCCTTATTTCAAGACAAGAGGATAATTGCATTCTTGTAATAGTCCTCGTGTGAAAACAAGTAACTGTTGAAAAAACCTAGTCAATATTATGAGTTGAACTTTCGAAAGACTATAATTTATTTAATGGCGGACTGGTTCGATTACAAATGAACGCTGATTCCGTGCTCAAGGTTAAAATAGGTAAAAAACGAAGAGTAGCTTAAGATTCACATAGGTACAAAAAATAACAATGAATAATTCTGAATGTCTCAGGGCGCTGAAGGTGCTCGCAGTCAGACATCACTGCATGTCGGTTGTAAGAAATTCAAGATGTCAGAATGTCGTCAGATCATGCAAAACTCTACCACTGCGCCAACGTTCAGCGTCGATGGTCACGTGCCCATTTCAGTCGTAGTTGGTGATTTAGTGGTGTTAATAGTGCCACATGCATGGCTCGTCGGGTGCATAGGCCCAACGTTGGGAGATTTTGGTGCACTGTGTGTTCAGACAGACTTGTTCTCAGCCCTGTATTGAAATCTTATCATAGTCCAGCCTCAGTTCACCTCGTGTCCTGTTTTACTAGTCTTCCCAGCCTACGACGTCCGACATCCATAATGAGGGGTGGCTGCCCAGCCCCCAAGACATCTGGACATGGTTCCTCCTTGGTTTTTCCACATGTTGAAGACACTCAGCAAAATACTCCTCGAACACCCGACAATTCCTGCAGTTTCCGAAGTCCTCATGACGCACCTCCGGGGTGTGACAATCGGCCCTCGATCAAACTCAGATAGCTCGTGCGCCTTCCCCATTATAAACACAGCCAGCATGCTCACTGATACTACACGCACTGTGCGTGTGTCTGAGTAGTAGTCATCCCCTGCCAAGTGGCGCTGCTATCGCCTGGATGGGTTTATATCGATATTATGTAGGTGGTCATAATCTTATGGCTGATAAGTGTATTTGAGCCATGCCTGTGACAATCGATGTCTGGCGCTAACACCCAAACCACCAGATGTCAGACAGGCAGATCGGTACCAAACGTTGTGAGTAGATAGAGCATCAACCAAAACACCGATTTAGTCACTGCTTTGTGCTGTCGTCCAGTATAATATGTGAGTAGGATGATTTTGTAGGTTCCGACTCACTAGCTCAATTTTATTAAAAATAAAAAATTGCTCGTTAACACTCACAATTTTGTTATTTTCCACAAAACTGACCTAATTATACAGAACATACAAAATCATCCTATAATTCCTTTGCCTAATAATATATAACTATAATATAATATAATATATAATAATAAAATAATAACTATAATAAAAATCACTTATTTTACATAAATTTCCCATAGGTGAATGTAATAAATATATAATAAATTAAATATACAATATTATTTACTTTCTGATTTAGCAGCAATAAGATTATTATGATTTGTTGTTTGTAAATGTTTTTTTAAGATTATTCTTGTTTATAGTTCTACAACATTCACAAGTAACTTTAATTTTATTATGTTCCTTACATTATTCTTTACAAACATATTTTAGTCCACCTCTTCGATATTTATGATTATAAAATTCCTCAAAACTAAATTGTCTTTGTTGTAGCCTAGTGCCGTCCATTTAAATAAAATAAAATTAATGAGAAAAATAATTTTTTTTTAAATTTTGATTTGTGAATGTAAGAAAATAATTAAAATGAATTAACTAACAAAAGAACATTATTTTAAACATTTTACATTGTGAACTCCATATCATGAAATTAATTATTTCATTTTTTGAGGTTTTTCATCCCTTTATAGTTAATTTCATTAGTCCTCTTTTAATTATACCAAAGTCAAAATCATCAATTAGCTTAGAAAATTTATTTGGTACAATAACTTTAAAATAATCATTAAGTTCTAGACAAAGTTGTTCTCCAAATCTAGTGTTTAAACATTCACAGTTTGTAATATTGTATATAAATTATTTATCTCTAGCTCATTTACTTTTCTAATTTCTTTAGAAATACTTAAATTATTTAGCTTCATGATTAATGTAGTTTCCATTTATACAGAAAATATTTTTATTATTTTTACAATAATAAATTTATAGTTCGTATGAAACATATTTTTTTAAATTCTTTTTTTGAACTTACAGCAAATGTTTCATTGAAAATTATTACTTTTTTATTTTTTATAAATCTAATAAAAATTATTTCTTATAAGTGGTGAACAAAATAGAAAGAAATGCAAGCTAAAGAAACTCATACTTAAGAAAGAATTGAGGCATGTGAAAAAGATATTGATTGTACAATTTCATTAAGTAATGAAAATAATAATCAATTTGTTAAAACAAATTGCAAATCATATTTTTTATAAAGAATGTATTGGCAAATGTTAAAGGAAAAAGAAAATTGTCCACATTGTAGGAGTAATATTAAAAATAAAATATCAACATTAGAAGATATATTAGCTGGAGTTGATTCTTTACCTAATATAGTTGGATCTTTTGAACATATAAATTTTAGAAATCGGCATTATGAATCTGATTATGATTCTGATGGTTATTGATGATGATTATTTTTAAAATAATTCCTGTGAATAATTTGAAATTAAAATTTAAAAAATTATAAAAAGTATAAAAAATAAAAAAATTCAATTTTTCACATATCTAATAAATTTGTTCTCTATAAATAGAGCAAGCGCCAGCGGAAGCATGCTTATAACTGTGTCAAGAGCCAGCTGAAACAGGCCAGAATGACCTGACTTTTTACCTCTTTATTTATATAATTTATCTAGTTAGGGGTCACGTCTTTTTGTAAAAGAACTTGGTTATGATAGTAATGAAATATAATTAATACAAAAAATGAAAACAAATCAATTAGTTTTGGTAAACATACAAAAAGTTTAAAAATAAGATTCGTTGATACATTTAAATTATGGCTTCTTCACTTGATAAACTTTCATCAAATTTAAAGAAAAATCAATTAAAATAATTGAAAAGTATTTTTCTTCAGAATTATTTAATTTAGTAATTAGAGAACATATTTATCCATATGATTATATGGATTCTTGGAATAAATGTGAAGATACACAATTATCAACAAAAGAAAAATTCTGTTGTATATTAGACGATTGTGATATAGCTGATGAAGGATATAAACATGCAAAATTGGTTTTGGGAAGCATTCAATGTAAAAAATCTCGGTGAATATCATTATTTATATCTTAAAACTGATGTATTATTGTTAAGTGGTAAATTTGAAAATTTTCCACAAACGTGTCTACAAACATATAAGCTACATCCATCTTGGTATTATACAGCTCCTAGTTTATTTTGGGATGCAATATTAAAAATTACTGAACAAGAAGTAGAATTATGACATGTTTCTACTGGTTGAAAAAGGAATAAGAGGTGGAATTTCAGAATCTTTAAAAGATATGTAAAAGCAAATAACAAATAATTAAAAGATTTTAATAATAAACAAATATCAAATTACATAATGTATCTAGATGCAAATAATTTATGTGGTTATGATACGAATCAATATTTACCATATATAGAATAGAAATTGGAAGAACGAAATAGTTTTAAATGTACAAAAATAAAGGAAATTTTAAACAATTCTTAAATGATTACATATCTGAAGTAGATTTAGAATACCCAAAAGCATTACATGGTTTACATAAAGTTTTACCATTAGCTCCTGAATCAAAACTTGTTCCAAGTAGAAATGAAAGTAAATTAATAACTACTTTAGATAAAAAGCATAATTATGTAGTACATTTCTTTTTGGTCATCAGTCTACTGACTGGTTTGATGCGGCCCACCACGAATTCCTTTCCTGTGCTAACCTCTTCATCTCAGAGTAGCACTTGCAACCTACGTCCTCAATTATTTGCTTGACGTATTCCAATCTCTGTCTTCCTGTACAGTTTTTCCCCTCTACAGCTCCCTCTAGTACCATGGAAGTCATTCCCTCATGTCTTAGCAGATGTCCTATCATCCTGTCCCTTCTCCTTATCAGTGTTTTCCACATATTCCTTTCCTCTCCGATTCTGCGTAGAACCTCCTCACTCCTTACCTTATCAGTCCACCTAATTTTCAACATTCGTCTATAGCACCACATCTCAAATGCTTCGATTCTGTTCTGTTCTGGTTTTAACACAGTCCATGTTTCACTACCATACAATGCTGTACTCCAGACGTACATCCTCAGAAATTTCTTCCTCAAATTAAGGCCGGTATTTTATATTAGTAGACTTCTCTTGGCCAGAAATGCCTTTTTTGCCATAGCGAGTCTGCTTTTGATGTCCTTCTTGCTCCGTCCGTCATTGTTTATTTTACTGCCTAGGTAGCAGAATTCCTGAACTTCATTGACTTCGTGACCATCAATCCTGATGTTAAGTTTCTCGCTGTTCTCATTTCTACTACTTCTCATTACCTTCGTCTTTCTCCGATTTACTCTCAAACCATACTGTGTACTCATTAGACTGTTCATTACGTTCAGCAGATCATTTAATTCTTCTTCACTTTCACTCAGAATAGCAATGTCATCAGCGAATCGTATCATTGATATCATTTCACCTTGTATTTTAATTCCACTCCTGAACCTTTCTTTTATTTCCATCATTGCTTCCTCGATGTACAGATTGAAGAGTAGGGTGGAAAGGCTACAGCCTTGTCTTACACCCTTCTTAATACGAGCACTTCTTTCTTGATCGCCCACTCTTATTATTCCCTCTTGGTTGTTGTACATATTGTATATGACCCGTCTCTCCCTATAGCTTACCCCTACTTTTTTCAGAATCTCGAACAGCTTGCACCATTTTATATTGTCGATCGCTTTTTCCAGGTCGACAAATCCTATGAAAGTGTTTTGATTTTTCTTTAGCCTTGCTTCCATTATTAGCCGTAACGTCAGAATTGCCTCCCTCGTCCCTTTACTTTTCCTAAAGCCAAACTGATCGTCACCTAGGGCATTCTCAATTTTCTTTTCCATTCTTCTGTATATTATTCTTGTAAGCAGCTTCGATGCATGAGCTGTTAAGCTGATTGTGCGATAATTCTCGCACTTGTCAGCTCTTGCCGTCTTCGGAATTGTGTGGATGATGCTTTTCCGAAAGTCAGATGGTATGCCGCCAGACTCATGTATTCTACACACCAACGTGAATAGTCGTTTTGTTGCCACTTCCCCCAATGATTTTAGAAATTCTGATTGAATGTTATCTATCCCTTCTGCCTCATTCGACCGTAAGCCTTCCAAAGCTCTTTTAAATTCCGATTCTAATACTGGATCCCCTATCTCTTCTAAATCGACTCCTGTTTCTTCGTCTATCACATCAGACAAATCGTCACCCTCATAGAGGCTTTCAATGTATTCTTTCCACCTATCTGCTCTCTCCTCTGTATTTAACAGTGGAATTCCCGTTGCACTCTTAATGTTACCACCGTTGCTTTTAATGTCACCAAAGGTTGTTTTGACTTTCCTGTATGCTGAGTCTGTCCTTCCGACAATCATATCTTTTTCGATGTCTGCACATTTTTCCTGCAGCCATTTCGTCTTAGCTTCCCTGCACTTCCTATTTATTTCATTCCTTAGTGACTTGTATTTCTGTATTCCTGATTTTCCCGGAACATGTTTGTACTTCCTCCTTTCATCAATTAACTGAAGTATTTCTTCTGTTACCCATGGTTTCTTCGCAGCTACCTTCTTTGTACCTATGTTTTCCTTCCCAACTTCTGTGATGGCCCTTTTTAGAGATGTCCATTCCTCTTCAACTGTACTACCTACTGCGCTATTCCTTATTGCTGTATCTATAGCGTTAGAGAACTTCAAACATATCTCATCATTCCTTAGTACTTCCGTATTCCACTTCTTTGCGTATTGATTCTTCCTGACTAATGTCTTGAACTTCAGCTTACTCTTCATCACTACTATATTGTGATCTGAGTCTATATCTGCTGCTGGGTACGCCTTACAATCCAGTATCTGATTTCGGAATCTCTGTCTGACCATGATGTAATCTAATTGAAATCTTCCCATATCTCCCGGCCTTTTCCAAGTACACCTCCTCCTCTTGTGACTCTTGAACAGGGTATTCGCTATTACTAGCTGAACCTTGTTACAGAACTCAATTAGGATTCCTTCTCTTTCATTCCTTGTCCCAAGCCCATATTCTCCTGTAACCTTTTCTTCTACTCCTTCCCCTACAACTGCATTCCAGTCGCCCATGACTATTAGATTTTCGTCCCCCTTTACATACTGCATTACCCTTTCAATATCCTTATACACTTTCTCTATCTGTTCATCTTCAGCTTGCGACGTCGGCATGTATACCTGAACTATCGTTGTCGGTGTTGGTCTGCTGTCGATTCTGATTAGAACAACCCGGTCACTGAACTGTTCACAGTAACACACTCTCTGACCTACCTTCCTATTCATAACGAATCCTACACCAGTTATACCATTTTCTGCTGCTGTTGATATTACCCGATACTCATCTGACCAGAAATCCTTGTCTTCCTTCCACTTCACTTCACTGACCCCTACTATATCTAGATTGAGCCTTTGCATTTCCCTTTTCAGATTTTCTAGTTTCCCTACCACGTTCCCTACCACATTATAGAAATATTAAATAGTTTTTATCTTTAGGAATGCAGCTTACATAAAATTTTAAAATTTAGCACAATCTGATTGGTTAAAGAAGTATATAGATCTAAACACACAGTTAAGAAATAAAGCTACAAATAATTTTGAAAAAGATTTCTATAAATTAATGAATAATTCTGTACTTTGTAAAACAATATAAGAAATAGATAAGGTATAAAATTAGTTTCAAATAATAAAGTATGTGATAAACTTGTAGCTAAGCCAAACTTAAAATGTAGTACTATCTTTAATGAAAATCTTGCTGCTATTCATATGAATGAAACCAAAATAATATTTATTAAACCTGTTTATGTTGGATTAAGTATACCTGATTTATCTAAAGAATTAATGTTTGATTTTCAGTATAGAGGTATGAAACCTAAATATGTAGAAAATTTTGAATTACGTTATCGAGGTACAGATAGTTATACTTAAAATATTAAAACTGAAAATTTCTATAAAAATATGAAATAAATGATTGATTACTTTGATACAAGTGACTATCCAACAGATAATATATATTTGGTATTCCACAAGTAAACAAGAAAGATGCTGGTAAAATGAAAGATTTATTTATTTATTTAATCGTGTCCAAGCCATAGACAACCCACATATTACATATACACACAAATACAAATACAATACATATGTATAAGTAAAACAAACCCAAAATGGGGAGTCACATTACAATATAAAGACAAACATAGTGTATATATCATATCATGTCCCGCCAAAGTTCAGCGCACTTAACTGCCACTGGCGTAGCGTTTGCCAGATCTTCTTTCCTGCTCACTTCCCCCATGTTGCTGCATTCCAGGAGATGGTCCATTGTTTGGGTCTGTCCGCACTGGCACGTGTCTGTCCCATCTCGGTATCCCCATTTACACATGTTCACGTTGCATCTGCCCACCCCAGCTTGTAGGCGGTTGAGGGTTCTCCATAATGGCCATTTTAGTTCATTTCCAGAGGCCAATTGTTCGTTGGATGAGATTAGAGGTGCCTGGTCTCCCGTAGGCAGTGTTGCTTGCCATTTTGACAATCTGGCCTTTTGTTTTGTGGTTTCGAGCTATTAAACTGTGGTGACGACACTCCGTCTTGATTTTAGACGTGTGTGTGGAGGGTTTTGTCCGAAGAGAGGATGGCACTGATCGCACAGCTACTTGAGGCGCTCTGCTTCGCTTGCTGTAGCTCCTCTGATGTTGGGTGGAGCTATGCCACTAAGCAAATAAAGTTGGCTAACCGAGGTGGGTCTTAGGCATCCTGTGATTACGTGACAGGCATCGTTCAGCAGAGGATCCACTCGTTTCACATGCGCTGATCTTTCGCAAACTGGGGCAGCGTATTCAGCAACCAAGTAGCAGAGTGCAAGTGCCAACGTACGTAAAGTATGTGGGTCGGCGCCCCATTTTGTGGAGGTGAGCTTACTCAGGAGGTTGTTTCTTGTTGATAGTTTGCCCCTGACCTTATCTACATGATGTCTGGAAGTAAGTGTGCGATCAAGAGTGACGCCTAAATAACAAGGAATGCTGCTGAACGGGATCCGTTGGTTGTTCCACGTGATGTTTAGGGTATGTTTGGCGTCTCGGTTTCGAAGATGGAATAGGCAGGATAATGTTTTTGCTGCGTTCGGGCGAAGACAGTTGGTTTTGTAGTATGGCGTTAGACCATTGAGGGCATTCGTAAGGCTAATTTCTATGTTGTTAAAGTTCCGACCCCGCACGGCTATTGCAAGATCATCTGCGTAAGCAAAGCTCCTAGTCCCTGGTGCAACTGGTTGATCATTCACATATATGTTGAAAAGAGTGGGTGCGAGGACACTGCCTTGGGTTAGTCTATTTTTCTGGATATGCCATCTGCTTCGCTTCCCTCCTAGGTTTACGATGAACCGTCTGTTGCTGAGAAGAGTTGATATAATTTGTATCAGCCCGAAATCATTAGTCATAGCGTATATTTTAGTGAGCAGCAGTTTTGATTTACAGTGTCGAATGCGGATGAAAGGTCAACAAGTATGGCTCCAGTAATTTGCTGGTTCTCATACCCATGCTCTATAAACTGGGTAAGATTCAAGACCTGTCCAGTGCAAGTTTTCCCAGGGCAAAACCCCGCCTGTTCCGGAATTATCTGATGATCAATATTAGGCACAAGTCGATTCAGCAGCATGCGCTCGAAAACCTTGTACAAGCAGCAAAGTAATGTTACCGGTCTGAAATTTTTTGACTCGTCCAATGGTTTGCCGGGTTTTGGAATGGCTATGACCTTGCCCTATCTCCAGATTTTCAGGATGTTGTTTAGCCGGATACAGGTCTTGAAAAGTAGGAGCAGCCAGTTTTTCGTGTACTCGCCAAATTTACGGATCTGTTCATCCCTAAGGTCGTCTAGCCCTGCTGCTTTGCCAGGTTTCAGAGATTTAAGCGCGGACTCTAGCTCTTCGATGGTAAATGGATGGCTGTAGTAGTTCGTGTCACTTTCGCCACTTCTTATTGGGATGGTTTTTGCTGGAGTCTTCGTTTTCCCATTAAGATCGAGTTGGTGCGCTATTTGGTTGGCTGTTACTCTTGGTGATTCCGTTTGCTGCTTAGGGTCATTATTTAGCTTCTTAATTGTCTTCCAGGCAATCCAGCTAGAATGTTTCATGTCTACACTTTCAATTAGATGTTGCCATTCTTCTCGGCGCTTCTTGATTAGCTGGTCGGTAAGTGCATTTGCAAGTTCATATCTCCTCATACTTTTCCTTATGTGCATCGTATAGTTGCCAGCTGTCTTTCGTTAGGCCTGGTACAAACTCCATTCTGCAGCCCCTAGGGATAGACTTTCTTGATACATTCTGGAAGATTTCTATGAACTTATCGTAGTTGCTGGGTGTTGGTTCTAGAGTTTGCAGCTTTTCGTCGATTCCAATTGTGAAAGCTTCCCAGTTTGCCCTTTGGAAATTAAATCTTCATCGAAATGGAATCCGCATTGGCACAACTGCTGAAGTAACTGTGAGTTTGATGGGTCCTTGTTGGGAGTGTGGAATAGGACCCAGGACATCTTTCACGCACTAAGTTACCAAGTTCTGGCTGACAAAGACAAGGTCAGGGTTGTATCCCCTTTGCCAAAGGCAAAGGGAAGAGTTTTGTGGCTTAAGAGCAAAAATGTATGTTTATAAAGTTGGCCTTAAAACAGAGAAAACTTCTAAAGGAATGTAGAAATGTGTTGTTAAAAACAGAATAAGTTTAGAAGATTATAAAGATAACTGTAGAAAATATAATTTTATTAAGTCCTCATAATAAAAGATATGTATTGGAAAATAAAATAGATCCATTACCATATGGTCATTATTAGTTATTAAATTAATAAAATTATTTCTATAGAAAATTAATAAAAAATTAAAAAAAAAATTTTTTTAAATAAGTGGAATCTCTTTATGATGGTAAAATAAAATATTATAAAAGTCAGATAAAACAAAAAGATTATTCTATACAAATAGTACAATGATTAAATAAATTAAACAATGAAATCATTTAAATAAAAATTGATAGAATTAAAATGAAGGATCAAAGTATTAAAATCAAAAATTAAAGAATTAAAATAAATAATTAAATAATTAAATCAAAGGATGATCAAATTCAAAATTTAAAAATTAATTGATTGTTAAACTAGATAGTAAATTAATTCATTAAAAAAATAAATGTTTAAAAACTAATTGATTGTAAACTAACTGTTTGTTAAACTAAGTAGTAAACTAATTCTTGTCGATAGTGAAGATATAGTAAAATATGAAGATTTAATTATAGATGGTAAATTGCCAGGTCTAACTTATAACGAAAAAGGAAAGAACTATATTTATTAGTTAATTGGTATTATATTCTTTTGAAAAAGCTAAACAATTTAAAACTGAATTACAATTTACATGTCAAGAATGGAAACAAAAAGTAATATAATACTTATGGTTATTAACATTTCCACTTTAATTTAATCATTGTTATCAAGAAATGCAAACTACAAATTTTAACTACTGTTAATTTCATGCAAAACTAATAAAAATATTTCTTAAATGTAACTGATTGTAGATCTAATCAAGCAAAAGCTTACTTATAACAATAAACAAGTATTCATGATTATTGATGAAGAAAATAATCCATAGTTTAAAGCAAAAGATGTTGCATGGATATTAGAGCACAAAGATACTGACAATACAATTAGAAAACATGTTGATTTTGATGATAAACTAAAATATCAAGATTTATCTAAACCTCTTAAGTTACTGGGGTTTAAAGGGAATGAAAAATCTTCAATATTGATGAACCTGGACTATATTCTTTAATTTTTACCGTATAAAAAAGATGAAGCTAAAAATTTCAAAAAGGGATTACACATGAAGTCTTACCAACAATTAGTAAATAAGGAGAATATAAAATTAAAATTTTTTACAAAGATCGAATAAAACATAAAGACATACAACAACAACAAACTTTAATAAAATAAACACAGAAATAATTCAATTAAGAAATGGTCAGATTCAAAATTAAAATAGAATCGGTTCATACTGCTTCAGAAATAATAGGTAGAAGAAATTAAGAAAAAAATAGTTTATTACCACATGTAGTTCCTAAAACAATAGGTCTCACTTTAAGACCATCAATCATTGTTTTAAAATTATTTGATTATGAATGTGAATTTTACTATTATGTCACTAGAACACAATGAAAAAATTTACAGAAACAACTATATAAAATCGAAGACAGACATCCAAATTGTGAAGAAATGTTAAGATTGAACTATAATCCTAATTCAGTAAATCTGTATCAAAGAGTGAAAGAAAATTTCAGGATTGTCTGTCATCTGAACTATTTCAATATTTGGATAACTATACACAAGAACAATTGATTAATGATATTAAATGCTTCATCAAACTGAACTACTATAAAATTACTTTATCTTTATGTATCTAACTGTTATTTTAATTATCAAAACCTAACCATTCAACATGTTGCAACTAAGTATACATCTGGATATTTCGTTTTCTGTAGTTCTTGTTCATAAAAATTTCCTTTTATATCTTTTAATTTATTTGTAATTGGTTTAGAATGAGTAACATCTACAATTTCAAATATTTCTGTTGACCAATTAGCTGTATATCCTTTTGCAAAAAGACCTTTACGTTTACTAATTTTAACTTTATCACCGTTATTAAATTTAGCGTCACCTAAAGCACCTCAATTTGTGACTAGGTTGCTTATTAGATACAATATTAATTATTTTTAAATTTTTTTCGTTGACTTGTATTGGTTTCATTTTTATTGTAGAATGTTTAGTATTATTATATTCATCAATTAGATCTTTGACTAAATAGAACCATTTATAATTTCCTTCTAAAGCAAATTTCTTCCATATTTTTCTTTAAGTGTTCTGTTAAATCGTTCAACTACTGACGCTTTTAATTCTAAAAAGTTGAAAAATGATTAAGGTTATATTTCTTCACTAATTCTTTAAATTCTTTGTTATAGAATTCTTTACCATAATCTATTTGTAAATTATGTGGCTTTGTAGCTATAAAATTTTTTGAAAAGCATCAACTATATTTTCAGCTATTTTATCTTTAATAGGAACTGCAAATCCATATTTTGAAAAAACATCAATTATTGTTAGTAAATAATTATAACAATTGTTCAATTTCGAAATTCCTTTTAAATTACCAGAATCCATTTGAACTAAATCAGCTTGGCTTAAATCATCTATACTCAAACAAACAACAATTCTTGTTTTAAATTGTTTTCTAATTGGTTTATGCAGTTAATTAATTAAATTTTCACGAAAATTACTTAATGCTTCATGAATGTTATTTACACTCTCAACATTTACAAATTTTTTTAACAAATTTCCTTTTTTTATATCTACAATGTGTACAAATATCTTCAATTCTTTGTCTTCTATTTTTAGTTTTTACTCTGTGTATCTTATGTGTATCAGTAAACATTTTACACTTTAAACAATAACCATGATATTCATGTGAAGTATGATATTCCATTTAAACATATAAAAAATTTACTAAAGTTAAAGTTAATAAAGTTAAAATTAATCTAATTTTTTCAGTATACCTACTTTTTTGTCTTTTTTTAACTTCTGATTCTAATGATTTAACATAACTTTCTACTGATTCAACTTGATTTAAGATTTCTTTTCATATCGTTTATTTCTTTATTATACTTTTTATAACTATAATACCATTTCTTAACTCTAAAAGAAACTTGTTATAATCTTTGTTATTAACATAGTTATTAAATTGTGGTAGAATGCTTGTGTATTCAGGTTTTGTTACATCTTCTTTTTCTAAGTATTGTTTCATAACTACATCTTTTGTATCAAATGGATCATTTACATTAACAAGTCTTCTACCTTTAAAACTAATATATCCTTTAGTTCCTTTAAAGATAATATTAAATTCTTTTTGAAATTGTATAATTGCATTAGCTATCTTTAGATCTATTGAGGATTGAAGTTGTTTAACAATATTTCCTAAATTGAATGTAGGTGTATTAACTACTTGTTCATTTTGTTTAAATAAATGTATTTTAATTCCAAAAATGTCCATTTATTAAATCTAAAATATCATTAAAATTATAATTTTCACAAAGCAATTTTAATACAAATAAACATAAATGACCAAATATTACTTCATCAAAATTTTATATTCTTCTTGTATTGTAGTATAGTTCTTTTTTTCCTCAACAGTTAAGTAAGTGTTTTGTAAATTACCACCAAATGAGTACCACGATTTTCAGATGTATGTAAATTAACTATAAGACATTCAATTTTTAATGATTTATTTGGCAATTCATCAATCATATATACACCACAAAAGTTTTTAATTTTTAACTGTTTAGTTAATTTTTCTATATCAAAATTACTTAATGCATTAGGGCATTTATTAATTATTTTTTGAATTTTTTTTTTCTTTATTCCAGCGCTGAAGATAGCTGAAGCAGGCTTAAGACTCTGTCCAGCTGCTTTCTTTTCCATTTCTAAGTTACGTCTTTTCTGTTCCTATAATTCTTTATCATTTTTCTTTTTATTTAATACTGTATTTGCAATTGCTGCAGAACCACCAGCTAAAGAACCAATTGTGGCTAAATATGGTAATGCAGCTAATAATAATGGTAAAAATTCACCTTCATGTTATGATAGTCCTTTACCTTCTTTCTTTTTTGTTGAATATTCAAAAAAAATTTTTAACAACAGGAATATCTAATGTAATAAGTAAATGTCCACCAGTTTTTTGCCTTTTTATGTTTTTTACGTATTTTGGTTCAGTTAAAATTGGTTCAATTATATTCAAATGTTCATTATTTCACCTAAATTTAATTGATTTTGTTTTCGTTTTGCCACTAGGTAGCAATGTATAATCAATTGTAAAGTCATTCAATTATAAATAAATGAAGCATCATTTCCATACATTCTTTCTTTTGCAGCTAATTTAATTTCTTTATCAGCTATACGTCTTTTTTCTAAGTCTTTATTATCTCTATAAACAATATCATATTTTTTACAAGCTTCATCTAATGCAGGCTGTTCCAGCTCGTCGGCTCCGTTGTGAGCTGCGGAGCGCTCTCTGCTCCAGGGAGCCGTGTCGCTCGCTGTGACCATTCAAGTGGGCCGGCACATGACACGGTTGGCTGAGGCAGGCGGCAAGGCAAGCGTTTTGATGTGCCAGCTGCATCTTACAAGATCGACAACCTCATACTCTTAGCTGCTAAGACGTGGTGACATGCTACACCAGGGAATACGATGTTCAGGAAATAAATAAGAAACAACAGTTTTACAAGAAATTGCGTACTAAATTTATTCGGCCTCTGTAGCTTGACATTTTCTTTTCATTACAAGATCGGAAATATCAGGCGTCAAAGTGTTCGCAGTGTTAATGCGAAGGATGGCCTACATTGTGGCATGCTGAAGAAACGAACGTTCCTTACTTTTTACTCTTTTCATTGTTGAGAAAAGCTGTTCACAAAAATACGTAGATCCAAACTGCACATGATCTGAGTGGCATTGTTGTGAAGCTTGGGAAATGTTTTTTGCTGTAATGAACGATACCATCGTGACAAATCCAATGTGTTGTAATACCTCTCTTTCAACAAAGTTGAATTTTGCAAATCAATAATCTTCAATTGAAGTGACAACGACAAGTCATTGGGGGAAACTGAAAAAGGAGTGCTGAACACGTTAAGTTCTATTTCCAAACTAGTGAGGTCTCAGAATCGTGTTTCAAACGATGTGATGAGTTGCTTTAACTTTGCTTGGTAATCTCCGAAAGTAGCACCTTCAGCTAGTTTTGCAGAAGCAAGACGATTGAAGAACTTAAATGTCCATTACTCATCTGGCTCTCAAATAAACGCAACTTTTCCATGAACACTTTGATCTGGTCGTGCATGTCAACGATTAGCTGCCCTTTGCCCTGCAATGACAGATTTAAATTATTCAGATGCATAGTCATATCAGCTAGGAACGCCATGTCTTGTATCCATTTCATATCTGCCACACAACGCATTTCTTCCCCTTTCATTTCGAGAAAAAGGGATATTTCCTCACGAGTGACAAAGAAAACATCAAGAACTTTTCCCCTACTCAGCCAACGAACTGTACTGTGGTAAGGTATATCGCCATAATCCGCTTCCATATCTTTCAGGAAACCTTTGAAATGGTGATGATTCATACCGTTACGCCGCACAAAATTCACACACTTCACAACATCTTTCATTACGCCACCTAGCTCTACTGTTTCAGCACACATTGAGTCCTGGTGATTAAAACAATGAAGAGTCAAAATGTCTTTCCCGAATTCGTCCCTGAGTTTATTTTTCAAATGAGAAGCAAAACCTGGACGTACAGAATGGAGCTTATCCCACGGCAAATTCATATTGTCCAGTGATTCACAAACAGCTTCAAAAATGACATGTCCTGTTGTGGTGTAATCGAGTTCTTCAGTTACTTGCAGCTCCATGTCGACACCACGCACAAAGACTGCAAGCTGAGCACAGTCCGATATGTCGGTGGTTTGGTCAAGCGCTAGCGAAAATGCAACAAAGCTCTCCGCCTTTTTCCTGAGCTGAGTCACAAAATCTGCTGCCATATTGAGGATTCGACGAGACATTGTTTGCTTCGACAGGCAAACCCCTTCAATTGCCTTCACCTCTGTTGGAAACAAACATTCTGCAACTGCTACCATGCACGATTTTACGAGTGGTCCCAGCGAAAACTCGTCGCAATGATGTGAACAACCCTTTAGCTTGCTAGAATTGCAGATTCAGTAGTGTTTTCTCCGCTCTCATACACTTGAAAATTATAAACGCATTACAGAACACGAACTATGTTGCATGTTTTGATACCCTGCGTATTACGAAACCGTTTTTAAACTTGTATCTCCTGGTATGTCGGTCTTAAGCCTGGCTACCAGTTCTCTGCGTGCAACGCCTTCTACCTGATCGTAGTGCGCTGCGTGAAGAGGTGTATAATGTCATTGTGTATTGTATCTCTTCGCAGAAGTAAATACTTTATGACATACAAGACACTGCGCACCACCATCCCTCTCAATGAATAAAAAGGTATCCTCCAACAGAGGTACAGGGCTCCCACGGCTAGTTATAGCTGTCATTGAACATGGATTATTGTGTCAGTTGCGGCTGCATGAGGCCAGGGGACAGTGAGTTCGCTTTCCCCCTCCACGCGGGCTCCGAGATGCTGCAGTGAGCGTTCCGGAGCGCTCCGGCTCCCTGGAGCTCAGTTGGAACAGCCTGATCCAATGGATCACCTTTAGCTAATCTTTCTTCTAAATTTGCATCTGGACCACAATAATTAATACCAGGTAAATGCATTTCAAATGGTAATTTTTAATTAAAGTATTTATTATTCGTTTTCCATAATTATCACATTTCCAAAATGTATACGGAAGAGTATTAAAAAATCTAATTAAAAATGGAATTCCTTTTGGATTATCAATTATAAAATGGCTAAATTTATTTGTTAACTTTTTAATTATGATAACTCTTATTTCCAGCTAATTCTTCACCGTGAATTACTGCTAATCTATCAATTAATTGTCTAACATCATTTAACCAAATATATTTAATTGATTTATCTGTATAATATTTAACTAAAACTTTACCTTTTCATTCTGGATAACTATTATGTCAAGAATCTGTAGCTTGTTTTCTTAAATTTGGAAAATAAACATGAATAATTTCTTTTATTAAGTAATTATATTTATTATCCGTACTTGATCGTATTTTATTTGGATTATTGTCAGAATATAATGCTCTGGAATTAAAAAATATATTTGTAAAATTTGATAAATCTACAGCATCAAACTTTGTACGTAAATCTTCCATAGTAACTTGTTTTGCAGTTAAAAGTTTCATTGATCTACCTGCACCTTCATATGTTTTATCACCAATTTTTAAATTATCACCATTAAATTCTACAGGTAAATTACCAACATATTTAAAGATATCAACAGGTTTTAAACCAAATACTTTATCTTCACTGTGACTAATATATTTTAACATTCTTTCACTAACATTTATCTTTTTAGTTTCATCTATTTTTTTACTTTTATTTTCATTCATATTTTTATTTTATTTTCATTTATATTTTTATTTTTATTTTCTTCTTTATATTTATTTAATATATTATTAATTTCTGTTTCACTTAATGTATAACTATACTTTCCAGGAATATCATCAGACCAATCTGATAATGGTTTAATTGGTGATAAAAATCTCCAAAAGCTTCAATATTATAACGAAATGGAAACATTTGTTTTTCAATTTCTATATTATTTTCAATTGCCTTTAAAACTTTATCACTTTAACCACCAATACTTTGTTTTACTCTTTCAATAGCACTAATAACAGGTTGATCTTCCTTTTTATATTTTTCATATTCTGCTTTGGTTTCTGTTTCCAAAGTTAAAATTTTTGTTTTAGTTCTTCAGCTTTCTATTTTGTTTAGCTTTTTTAACAACTTCTTCATCATACTTTTCAAACATTTATTAAAGAAGAAAAAAATATTAATTGTGTTTAAGGTTTATAATTCATTTTTATGTCTGTTTTTTATGTTTACATTTACATTTATTTATGTGTATGTTTATGTTTATCTTATGTTTAACATTTACATTTATGTTTCTATTTATGTTTGTAGAAATGTTGTATTTAATTTCTAAACCTACTTTTGTTTGATTTTCTATACATATCTATTATTTAAATACCGAATTCATCATTCCAAAATTTGTGACATCTTTCTTTAAAATTATCAAACTTTAAATCTCCACCAACAAACTCATGGTAAATACGATTCAAATTTGTATCATTTTGTCTAAATATATTTAAAAAATTTAAATTATCTCTAATTGTTTTGGTATTTTTGAATAATTTTGTGTTAAGTAAAAACAATGTATACCTTTGTATACATTGTTTGCCTCTAGTAAAATAATATCTAACAATATCTTGATTTTCTAGAATAAAAATCTAATGGATTAATTTCTCCATTATTTTCAATAAAACTAACAATTTGTTTATTAACTTCAAGTTCCATTTTTTACATTGTTTTATAAATTCTTGATACTTTGGTTTTTCTAATCTTTTTGAATAAATATATAAATGTTTAATTTTATTGCAATTTAACCATCCCAGAGCTAAAATATAATTATCAACCATTAATGTAGTTTTTCCACAAGCACTTGGTCCAATTATTCTACATCTTATACAATTTGGTAAAAGTTTTCCATGTTGATTTTTAAATTATTTTCTAGAATCCTTACTTTAGGTTACCAGTATTTTTTGTTCATTTGTTTCATATTTTCTTATATATTTAGATTATTTATTTGTTTATATTTTTACATTTATTTATATTTTTACATTTATTTATATTTTTCCATTTATTTATATTTTTACATTTATTTATATTTTTACATTTATTTATATTTCACATTTATTTATATTTTTTCAGTAGTAAATGAGCTGCCTGATGCAGTCGACAGACAGCTTTGACTGTCGCCTATTTGTACTTAGTAATAAATAATCTGTACTTAGAAAAAGATTAATTGTTCCAGTACGTGAAAATTCAACACCAAATATTACAACAAAAAATAATAAACTTCATTGTAATGGAGAACCGATGGGAAATTCTTGTAGGTCAATAAGGTTTTAAAAATTTAAAAAAACTTACTCATTCGAAAAAACATATAATACATATTAACACAGATGAAATTTTAAATAGAATTATTATTGAAAGTAATGTAAAATTATATATGGATATACAAGATAATATTGGAAATTTACTTGGTTTTAATAACCAAGTTGTACCTAATGAAAAAGCTGCAGGTAAAGATGGTCCTAAAATAATACCTTTCGAATTAATAAATATAAATTTTAATGTTGCTGATGGAATGTATGTAAAACATAACGATCATTTCCATAATGTAACTGTTATTGCTTCATTTAAACACAAGTCTGATTTTGGTGCACCAATAATTTATGACCCAAATTATCCTGTAAATGTTACTATTGTTGACACAATTCAAGATTTAGAAGTTACTATAAATGATGAAAATGTTAATTTAATTGGCTTTAATGGTGCTATTGTAACAGTTATTTTAAAAATATCTTAATCATTTTTTTCCTTAATAAATAAATATTTGCTAAATCAGTAATTTTTAAAACAATAAGCGATAGCTAAAGGAATCTTTGACTGTTTCATGAATAAAATTGAAAGTTATCAGTTTTGTTCATTTCCTGTTAATGAAAAAACTAAAAATAATTAACAAAGATACCGAAATTGAAATTTATATTGGTGATGGTTGGCTACATACAAATCATACACAATTATACATGAATTTTAGTATTATTGGAAATGATGGTACAGATTATCCAACTTCTGATGGAAAATTAAATAAAAAATTAACTGATAATTATGTAGCTTAATTGTTTGATTGTATAACAATTAGAAAAGGAAATAATATTTTATCTGGAATTGAACATCCATTTATTTCACATATGTTTTACTACATCTAACTTCATCTGTTATGGACAAAATAAATTTAGAAGGGCATATTCTTAATACAGGAAAAATAAATAGTAAAACAAATGAAGTACTTTATACATGGAAGAATCCTGGAGATACTAGAAGTATCAGATAGAACGTGCAAAAAGGTGGGAATTTAAGGAGATGGGACCTGGATAAACTGACTAAACCAAAGGTTGTACAAAGATTCAGGGAGAGCATAAGGGAACAATTGAGAGGAATGGGGGAAAGAAATACAGTAGAAGAAGAATGGGTAGCTTTAAGCGATGAAGTAGTGAAGGCAGCAGAGGATCAAGTAGGTAAAAAGACGAAGTCTAGTAGAAATCCTTGGGTAACAGAAGAAATATTAAATTTAATTGATGAAAGAAGAAAATATAAAAATGCAGTAAATGAAGCAGGCGAAAGGGAATATAGACGTCCCAAGAATGAGATCGACAGGAAGTGCAAAATGGCTAAGCAGGGATAGCTAGAGGATAAATGTAGGGATGTAGAGGCTTATCTCACTAGGGGTAAGATAGATACTGCTTACAGGAAAATTAAACAGAACTTTCAAGGAAAGAGAACCACTTGTATGAATATCAAGAGCTCAGATGGAAACCCAATTCTAAGCAAAGAAAGGAAAGCAGAAAGGTGGAAGGAGTATATAGAGGGTCTATACAAGGGCGATGTACTTGAGGACAATATTATGGAAATGGAAGAGGATGTAGATGAAGATGAAATAGAAGATACGATAATGCGTGAAAAGTTTGACACAGCACTGAAAGACCTGAGTCGAAACAAGGCCCCGGGAGTAGACAACATTCCATTGGAACTACTGACGGCCATGGGAGAGCCAGTCCTGACAAAACTCTACCATCTGGTGAGCAAGATATATGAGACAGGCGAAATACTCTCAGACTTCAAGAAGAGTATAATAATTCCAAACCCAGAGACAGCAGGTGTTGACAGATGTGAAAATTACCGAACTATCAGTTTAATAAGCCACAGCTGCAAAATACTAAAGCGAATTCTTTACAGACGAATGGAAAAACTGGTAGAAGCCGACCTCGGGGATGATCGGTTTGGATTCCGCAGAAATGTTGGAACACGTGAGGCAATACTGACCATACGACTTATCTTAGAAAATAGATTAAGGAAAGGCAAACCTACATTTCTAGCATTTGTGGACTGAGAGAAAGCGTTTGACAATGTTGGCTGGAATACTCTCTTTCAAATTCTAAAGGTGGCAGGGGTAAAATACAGGGAGCGAAAGGCTATTTACAATTTGTACAGAAACCAGGTGGCAGTTATAAGAGTTGAGGGGCATGAAAGGGAAGCAGCGGTTGGGAAGGGAGTGAGACAGGGTTGTAGGCAGTCCCCAATGTTATTCAATATGTATATTGAGCATGCACTAAAGGAAACAAAAGAAAAATTTGGAGTAGGTATTAAAGTCCATGGAGAAGAAATAAAAACGTTGAGGTTGGCCGATGACATTGTAATTCTGTCAGAGACAGCAAAGGACTTGGAAGAGCAGTTGAACGGAATGGACAGAGTCTTGAAAGGAGGATATAAGATGAACATCAACAAAAGCAAAAGGAGGATAATGGAATGTAGTCGAATTTAGTCAAGTGATGCTGAGGGCATTAGATTACGAAATGAGACACTTAAAGTAGTAAAGGAGTTTTGCTATTTGGGGAGCAAAATAACTGATGATGGTCGAAGTAAAGAGGATATAAAATGTAGACTGGCAATGGCGAGGAAAGCGTTTCTGAAGAGGAGAAATTTGTTAACGTCGATTATAGATTTAAGTGTCAGGAAGTCGTTTCTGTAAGTATTTGTATGGAGTGTAGCCATGTATGGAAGTGAAATGTGGACGATAAATAGTTTAGACAAGAAGAGAATAGAAACTTTCGAAATGTGGTGCTACAGAAGAATGCTGAAGATTAGATGGGTAGATCACATAACTAATGAGGAGGTATTGAATAGAATTGGGGAGAAGAGGAGTTTGTGGCACAACTTGACAAGAAGAAGGGACTGGTTGGTAGGACATGTTCTGAGGCATCAAGGGATCACAAATTTAGCATTGGAGGGCAGTGTGGAGGGTAAAAATCGTAGAGGGAGACCAAGAGATGAATACACTAAGCAGATTCAGAAGGATGTAGGTTGCAGTAAGTACTGGGAGATGAAGAGGCTTGCACAGGATAGAGTAGCATGGAGAGCTGCATCAAACCAGTCTCGGGACTGAAGACAACAACAACAACAACAACATCCATTGTCATTACGTTTTGGATTTTTTTAAAATTATAAATAAATTATGTTTGAAGGAGTTTTAACTGCAGTTTTTACATGTAGTTCATCTTCTGGAGATGCAATTTTATGTTGATCAGATTATAATGATGCTGGTGTTCAAATAAAAGATACACTTCCTAAAGAAGGTAAAATAATTATAGAATCTATGGAAATTCGTGTACCTGTTCTTAAATATGAACCAAATTACGAACTTGAACAACGTGAAAATCTTTTAAAAACCATAAAATTCCCATCTCTTTTTATGAACTTCAAGCTGAAGAAGTTGCTGGTTTATCTAATAAAAGCAGTTCTGAACTACATATAACATATTACTATAACTACAGAATTTGATATGCCATGTTTTGTTTTTAGTGTATTTCAGACAAATCGTAAAAATAATCAGTTAGTTGATTCATCAGTATTTGATCGTATTAAACTACAGAATATTTCTTTAAAAATTGTAGAAATGAAGTTTTTCCTCAATAAATGTGGAATATTAATCCACCAAATAATTTTCTAAAAGAATATGATACATTTTTGTTTTTATAAAAAAATTATTTTACTAAAATCAGTTATTGATATTAGTCCATTTAGTTTTATCAATAATTACCCAATTTATGTAATTAATATGACATGTAGAAAGAATGTTGTAACAACACAAAAAACAACTATGAACCTTTGTGCAACTTTTAATGATAAAATTCCGAATGATACACTTGCTTATGTAATAATGTATGGTAAAAAGAATCTTACATATGATGCACAACATAGATTACTTACTGAAAATTTTTAATTATTAACATTTGCTTCTATATAATTGAATGAAAACTTTAAAAATTAAGAGAAATTTTATTTTCATGTTTATATACATTTCTAAAACAATTTAAGAAAGATAGAAGAAATAGAAACTGAAGATTTTAAAATAATGCACTTTGTTAACTAATGCATTTTAATTAATTATCTTCATATACATACGAAAAGTAGTATACTGTAATTTCGACAACCGAATTTCAACTGCTTTTTCAAAACAATTAAATTTTATGAATGTGGTAGAACTATAAACAGGAATAATCTTAAAAATCATTTACAAACAACAAATCATAATAATCTTATCATTGATAATGCAGAAAGTGAACAATTTTATATATTTAATTTATTAAATAAAATATATTTATTACATTCACCTACGGGAAATGTATGTAAAATAAGTGATTTTTTATTATAGTTATTATTATATTATTATATATTACATTATTATATTATGTTATAATTATTGATTAGTAGGTAAATTGATAGTAGGATGGTTTTGTAGGTTCTGGATAATTAGATCAATTTTGTGAAAAATAACAAAATTGCTAGTGTTAATAGCCGGTTTTTTATTTTTTAGAAAATTGAGGTAGTCAGCCAGAACTTACAAAATCATCCTACTCATGTGAAAATGGTAATTACAAGTAATGCCAGAACTATAGAGTATAGGAAAAGCCTATTTGTGAGGTATAAATGCGAAGATCTCTGGTAGGTGACTTCAAAACTGAGTCATTCCACATTATATTACTTCATGTTCAGAGAAGGAACTTACACATAGTTGAGGAGCGCAAGTGCTACAAAGCCTTTTGTACACATGCCAGTCAAGAAAACCATAAACAGTCAGAGTAGAAATGTTATGTAATTTGTTGGAGAAATCTTTTCTTTGCTTTTATTTTCTTTATTTTTAACTATCAGTTTCACATTTCTGTGAAGCAAAAATTCATTTGTAAATGGTGAGAAGCTACCACCACAGAAGAAGCACCTTTTCTTTACATTTATGTGTTGTGAATAGCATTCATGTGCAACATTCATTTGGATATTAAAAGAAGAAACTCACTATATGACTGTGATACCCTCCTCGTACTTTGATGCACCCAAGCTGGGAGAAAGGATCTTGCAGAGGGTGACACTGAGAGTTCAGAGAAGATAGACAAGGGTACCCAGACTCGGGAAACCAGAGTGTGGATACATATTTGACACCAAGTGCAAAACCAAGAAACTACCCATCAAGGAGACCAACTTGGAGCAGTCACTGAGATGGGATTTCTCACGCAGCGAAGGCAAGCGTAGACGGCTGCGGCTACACCTCATGTGGATGGAATACCCACCTGATCAATGGCTGTCCTCTGTAAGAAGAAGCCTGAAGCTGTACATCTTCTGCAGCGATTATGACTTTACAATGAAGTAATCGTATGAATAATGAATGCCATGTACGTCCTTAAAAGTGTAGTTCAGTCTGCTTTTTGGCCACACTCGAACGACTTTCCCTTTCATGGTATGAGTTGTAACATTTTTAACGTGGTCAAGCTCCATAATATCGTTGGTGTGAATTAACCAAGTTAGAAAAAAGTGAAGGAGTGCAGTGGATTACACTGGCTGCTGACTGTGCAAGAGGCTGTGCATTCAAGTCTTATCAGGTGCTGTAACATTTTCTTTATTTTCAAATCTGAATAAAAACAATATTGACCACTGTATTATTAAATCTTGTAGCAAAAAAAAAAGTGGCTGGGATGCCTGGCTCTCAACCAGGAGGCTTGGGTACGATTCCCAGTACCGGAATAACATTTTTCGTAGTGCGCCTTGCGTTTTATATGTGAATATAAATGTAATGTGTCAATAGACAGAGCTCGAATATCAGTTCAGCTGCTTGCACTGGAATTAACGCTTCTCTCATATGTCAATCATTTACAGTGTTACTTTTCTCCTTTCCTAAATATAATAAATGTTGTTCTTGGCGAAAAACACATGACCTTTCAAACCTACTAGTAATGTGTACCATGCAACAAAGAAATAAAGAAGTTAGGCTGTTTCTAAAAAAAAAAGTAAAATAAAATAAGAAATGTTGGTAGAACGTCAGATCGTCATGCTAAAGGTCCAGAGTTCCAAACACCCTGATGGCGAATCGTTTTAACAGTTTACACGTGAGATTGTGGAATCGGAAAACATTTTCTGACATGTAAAAGAACATTTCAGCGTTTGTAGCAATGTTCTTTTGGTAGTCCGATTTCGCTTCGTTAGTTGAAAGTAGCAAAAATATAGTGTGTGATTGTATATATAACACCACAGCTATGTATACAAATGTATTCTATAAGTTTGTTACCATCAACTAACGAAGCGAAAGCAGACTTCCAAAAGAATATTGCTACAATTTCGAAGCGTCCTTCTATATGTCGGAAAAATGTTCTCCCATATAACAATTTCACGTGTAAACTGTTAAAAATAAATTGCAGTTGGTGGATTTTTAACTCGGGAGCTTTAGTACAGTGATCTTACATTCTACCAACTCGCCTACCGAAGATCTTCGTAGTTATCGCTCACAGATACAAGTGAAACTTCATCGACACACAACGTTTGGTACCGATCTGAGTGTCTGACATCTGCAGGGTTGGGTGTAAGTAAACCTCTCTGATCAGCGATTTCTAGCGACGTGTTGTCCGGCGTCTCGCCAGAGATGATTTAACCGCATGCGCACTTGCTCCTGTTCTCTATTAATGCTGTCTGTTTTCGATAGTAACTGCGGTTGTTCGTCGGAGGACAGTAGTCCGATTTGTAGTGTTATGGATGTCTGTGGCGGGTGTGCCTACCATATTTGAAGAAGGACTCTTTCCTCTGCCTTTGTGGTCGCTGGATTGCTTCTTCGGAATGGCATGTTTCTCTCTTTTGCCTCCTTGGTGCCAGCCAACGATTGGCCTGCAGAGAAAACGGTGTGAACACGACGCTTGAAGAATTATTGTTCGTCTGGAAACATCCCCCAGGCTGAGGCTAAGCCATGTCTCCGCAATATCCTTTCTTCCAGAAGTGCTAGTTCGCAGAAGAGCTTCTGAGAAGTTTGGAAGGTAGGAGACGAGGTACTGGCAGAATTAAAGCTGTGAGGGCGGGTCGTGAGTCGTGCTTCGGTAGCTCAATTGGTAGTGCACTTGCCCGTGAAAGGCAAAGGTCCCGAGTTCGGGTGTCGGTCCAGAGTACAGTTTTAATCTGCCAGGAAGTTTTATAGCTCGTCCTGCCTTTACGGTTGGGGGTTGCGTTTTTGGAGTTGGCATGTTTGTTGCCTTGGTTTATGATGGTGCACTTTCAGTATTTACTTACAGCCAAAGACAGGCATACGATTGAAATGGTGAGAATGTTTGTTACTTGTAGCTAAATAGCTAGTTGTCATTCAGCAAAATTAAATTTGAATTCTCCCGTATAATGCTGCTTATTCCTGATCTACGACAGTTACATCTGTCTTAGAGTCCTAGATGATCAGCATTTCGTGTTAACAGTACAAGTCTCAGTAGTTAAAAGCTACTTGTAAAAAGCAGATACAATTAAGATTTTAGTGCTGGTTGTATTACAAAAATTTTATTTTCTGTTTTTCAATCATTAAATTTTGCTCTTCCTTTTAGAGGCCCATGTGTTAAAGAAATTAACTTCTGAAGGAATTTATCTTTTATAGATGTGTCAAAATACCATCATTGTCCTTTACTTGATCCAGGAATCCTTCCATAGCAGAGATAGGCGACCATTCCGAATTGACTCAAATTGCAATTATGGAAGAATCTTGATCACAGAATTCTTTATTAAATGTTACGTGTTTGGAAACTCGTCACATATAAACTGTAGGACGATGTAGAGTAATTATTAAAAGTAAATAACAGATACCACTATAGTGCATGATCAAGGCAAACACTATATGCACATTTATTTTAGTTTTAGGCTCAACGAACTGTGCACTTTGATTGTATACAGAAAAACAATTTCCATTTCATGGAGACTGCCTACGGTATTACAGTTGCCACTTCAGTGCACACAAGTGTCAAACTGGCCGTAGCGTTTTAAACTGTCAGATAAGTAACAACACCGACAGACGGCGTAGGCATTAACCAAAGACAATTCACATCATCAAGTAAATATACTAAGAAGCTTTCTCTGCAAAAAGACGTAACGACATTTAAGAAAGAAGAAATTTATGCCGTCATTAGGTAAAAGTTAAATGAGAATAAAATGCCCACCGAGCTATTACAAAGACAGATATAAAACACAATAAAATGTACGTCAAAATACGACAGTAACCCAGCAGATAAAATCTAATTAACTGCATGAGATTAACATGGATAGCATGTCATAACATATGTTAGTGCACCGTTAAGTAAAATAATACATAAAGTAAAGTAATGCAGTAGTAAAAGAGAAGTAAAATAATACATGAAGTTACAAAACGTATGCGATAATGTGAGAGACAATAGCATAGTCTCTATTTGTCAACAGCGTTATTTATTTATTTTTATGCCTGCACTAAGCTCTAGCTATTCGTCTTGTGTTAACGTCTGTTTTATTTTTCACTGATCCTCTTATTTAAAAAAAAATTGTGTATCTCTAAAGCTAAAAATTTCTTTAATTGTTGGGCACTTGAATTGTCATTGTCATTGTGATGTCTGTTGAATGCATCATGATCACCTTTTAAAGTTCATTTTGTTAATGTTAAAAAGCAGCTGAGGTAAATAACTCTTTCTAAAGTTTTTGCCTTTCGTGTGCTCTGCGCCTTACCACTATCAGCTCCAAGCTCCCCATCATTTCAATATTTATCCCTCGATGTAACACATGATTCGCAACGATCGATGACTCTTCAGAGACGTTGGTCGTGAAAGTCTGTATTTTGACTGTTCAGCAAGCATTCAGCCACGAAAATTACCCCGTTGTCACTCTGGAGATGCAATCAACCCATTGCTCTGTTCGTATGGGGAAAGACAAAGAAGTTACTGTATGCCATGTCAGGAGAACACGTGAGGCTGAGGCTAAATTTTGCGGCCCAAATGAACAGCATGTGTGACTGTGTCGTGGAGGGAAAGTACTGGAGCATTGTTGTGTAACCCAAAAATAGCTCCACAGACAAATTTCCTAAACGCATGGTCTGAACATCCTCCCATAACGTGGTCAGGGTATTTCAGAAATATGCTCTTGTGACAGTTCGTCCCTTAAGAATTTAGTATGCTAATATCATAACACGGTAGTCCCATAACCACTCAGCATCGTCTTGCCAGATGGTGGTTGGTCGTGGTCTTTTCCGGCTGCAGTGAATCCACATATTTCCACTGCTTGCTTTGTTCCTCTGTCTGAAGATCATGATGGCACACTCAGCACTCCTCCATGATAATTAGGTGGCTACAGAAGTCTTCTGGATTGGCCTGACACAGTTGTAGGATTTCCACTGCTGCTACTTCGGTCCGGCTGACGATATGAATAACTGTGAGCAATTGTGGAATACAGCAGCCTGCGACCTTTTTCATGTTCACAATGTGTAATGAAATATTTTGAAAACTGATTCATGACTGATTTTCACTTTTCAACAATCACCTAGATTGTTATACAACGGTCTTCTAAGAACCTGTTCTCATTATCTGCAATTCTCAGTTCTTCACACAGAGATGGTCTCTTATTTTGTTCTCCGTCATTCAGACTCGTTTGATCACGGTGGAATAATCTGCACTATCTAATGCTAGTGGACGCTGTGCACAAGCTTCTGAGATATGTAAACTGACCCTGTTAATTTAGATCAGACAGTCACAGGTCCTCAGAAATAATGATTAGGGAATTTGTTAGCTTCGAAATTGATTAAGAATCACAATGAACTAATTTATTACAATAAAGTGTGCATTACATCATGTGAAAAATATTGACAGTGCCAGACCATTACCTTGGAAAACATGGAAGAGGGATCTGGGCCTGGTTCTAATACTTGTGTCTCAGTATAAAACAATAATATTCGCCAAGTTTGTGTCGTCATTGCTGGAACTTTAAAACTGAGAGGCAGATAGCGCTAAGAAGGGGATGCGTTTGCATCTGTGGCCGGAGTTAAAAGCACATTGATCGCAAAAAACTGCAAGTAAGTTTTGAAAGTGAAGCTTGACAGTTATTGAAACTCTATGGAAATGATTTGATTGGCGCTAAGGATTGTCTCGCTGTCGTGGCTAGATCTCACCACGTTAGCCTGCTGCAAAATGTTGTTGGATTCACACCATTAACTTGTGACAGTGGCAAAGTTCAGCTCAGCCAGAAATATTCTTACGTCCCTCAGTTCATCTGCTCGAAGAGGCACTCGACTCGGGAGGGGAGATCGGCTCCTGGCGGTGAAGGCTGGGGGCGAAGAAGTCTGCCATGAAGTGATTTTGTTCCGTCTGCTTCTGAAAAGGAAGACGCTGGTATTCACACTCTCATTCTTTACATAATTTTGTTGGCTGAGCTCTGGATATTCCAGGCGCCGACCAGTGAAAAAATGCTTTAAAAGGAGCTACTCTCCTCCATGACTCTTATTTCAAGCCGTTAACCAATTCCACATCTACATCTACAGTTATATCTACATCTACATCGATACTCTGAAAACCACATTTGAGCGCCTGGCAGAGGGTTCATCGAACCACCTTCACAATTCTCTATTATTCCAATCTCGTATAGCTCGCGGAAAAAACGAACACCTATATCTTTCCTTGCGAGCTCTGATTTCCCTTATTTTACTATGGTGATCGTTTCTCCCTAGGTAGGTCGGCATCAACAAAATATTTTCGCATTCGGAGGAGAAAGTTGCTTATTGAAATTTCGTGAGAAGATTCCACTCTAAATCCTGTATCATTTCAGTGACATTCTCTCCCCTAATTCGCGATAATACATAACGTGCTGCCTTTATTTGAACTTTTTCGATGTACTCAGTCAATCCTGTCTGGTAGGGATCCTACACAACGCGGCAGTATTCTAAAAGAGGACGGACAAGCGGTACATGTGTTACATTTTCTAAGTGTCCTGCCAATAAAACGCCGTCTTTGGCTAGCCTTCCCCACAACATATTCTACGTGTTCTTTCCATTTTAAGTTGTTCGTAATTGTAATTCCTAGAGCCGGCCGCGGTGGTCTCGCGGTTCTAGGCGCTCAGTCCGGAACCGCGCGACTGCTACGGTCGCAGGTTCGAATTCTGCCTCGGGCATGGGTGTGTGTGATGTCCTTAGGTTAGTTAGGTTTAAGTAGTTCTAAGTTCTAGGGGACTAATGACCACATCAGTTGAGTCCCATAGTGCTCAGAGCCATTTGAACAATTTTTTTGTAATTCCTAGATATTTAGGTGAATTTATGGCCTTCAGATTTCACTGATTTATCATATAACCGAAGTTTAACGGATACATTTTACCACACATGTGGATGACATCACATTTTTCGTTTTTTATGGTCAATTGCCAATTTCCGCACCACACAATTATCTTTTCTAAATCGTTTGCAATTTGTATTGATATTCTAATGACTTTACTAGTCGATAAACGACAGCGTCATCTGCAAACAACCTAAGACTGCTGCTCGGATTGTCTCCCAAATAATTTATATAGATAAGGAGCAGCAGAGGGCCTATAACGAATCACTCCTGTTTTACTCGATGACTTTCCGACTAATACTACAAAGTGTGACCTCTCTGACAGGAAATCACGAATCCAGTGACATAACTGAGACGATATTCCATAAGCACGTAATTTCACTACAATCCTCTTGTGTGGTACAGTGTCAAAAGCCTTCTGGAAATCGAGAAATACGGAATCATCTTGAAATCCCTTGTGAATAGCACCCATCACTCCGGGCGAGTAAAGAGCTACTTGTGTTTCACATGAACGATGTTTTCTAAATCCGTTTGGACTGTGTGTCAATAGACAGTTTTCTTCGAGGTAATTCATAATGCTCGAACGCGATATATGTTCCAAAATCCTGCTGCATATCGACGTCAATGATATGGGCCTGTAATTTATTGTATTACTCCTGCTACCTTTCATGAATATTGGTGTGACCTGTGCAATTTCTACGTGCCCTAATATTTGGTGCTGAAAAACGGAGACCTCCTTTCTCTCCCTGACTCTTTCTGCGGCCAGTGAGGTGGGTGCTCGACAGTAGACCCACGTTTCTCTTTCTAACTTCTAATTTATTTACATTGTGTCAAACATCTCGTTTTTGCAGGTCCTGTACCTGGTTGTGTCCCGCACCCTTAAAGGTCGTCTGACTACACGTTCTCACTCCGTGTTTCGATCTTTACTCCTGCTGGCAGAGTGTTTCGAAGAAAGCCGTATTTCCTTCATTTTGTTCACAAAAACGGCCATCCTGACCTTGCCGAAAACAGCTGTTCATCTCTTTCTACCTTCAAGTTTTAAAACAGACTCGACTGTTGCACCTACACTTTAGGACATCGTGTCTGTATTGCGACTTTAGTGACCAGCGCCCAGAAGCGTCTCCTCAAAGGAAGGCCAGATGATGTTGACCTGAGTGGCTGCCAGCTAGCGATTTCCAGGAACTCTCCTGGGTGTTGCGTCCCTGCCTCTCCGCCTATATTACGCCTGCAAACAAACAAAAATTCGGCGGGGTCAGGGATTTTCTCTGCCTCGTGATGGCTGGGTGTTGTGTGCTGTCCTTAGGTTAGTTAGGTTTAAGTAGTTCTAAGTTCTAGGGGACTTATGACCACAGCAGTTGAGTCCCATAGTGCTCAGAGCCATTTGAACCATTTTTTTTAAACAAAAATTGATAACGTACACTATATTTTATCTAGGTCGTGATACAATTTGTATGACCCGTGGTATATGGGTAGCGTCTTTGACTCATAATCAAAACGTCTTCGGTCCCGGGTTCGATCCCCGCCACTGCCTAAAGTTTGATAAATAATCAGCATTGGCGGCCGATGACTTCCGGCTTAAGAAGTCAGCCTCATTCTGCCAACGGCCTTGTCAAAGAGGGCGGAGGAGAGGATAGAGGTTCAGGGCACTTTCTTGTCCTAGGGGTGGGAAATTGCCCCTAAAGGCGGAAGAATCAGCAACGATCAACGGCATGAGGATGCAGAAGGCAATGGAAACAACTGCATTAAAGACACGTAACGTGTATCCACAGGACATGTGGCCTGTAATTGAAGAAGTGTCATGATGATCTCTCTATTGGCAAAAGATTGCGGACTAGTCCCCCATTCGGATGTCCGGGAGGGGACTGCAAGGGGGAGGTTACCATGAGAAAAACATTGAATAATCAACGAAAGGATAACGTTCTGCGAGTCGGGGCGTGGAATGTCAGAAGCTTGAACGTGGTAGGGAAACTAGAAAATCTGAAAAGGGAAATGCAAAGGCAAGATATAGTAGGGGTCAGTGAAGTGAAGTGGAAGGAAGACAAGGATTTCTGGTCAGAAGAGTATCGGGTAATATCAACAGCAGCAGAAAATGGTATAACAGGTGTAGGATTCGTTATGACTAGGAAGGTAGGGCAGAGGGTGTGTTACTGTGAACAGTTCAGTGACCGGGTTGTTCTAATCAGAATCGACGGCAGACCAACACCGACAACGATAGTTCAGGTATACATGCCGAAGTCGCAAGCTGAAGATGAATAGATAGAGAAAGTGTATGAGGATATTGAAAGGGTAATGCAGTATGTAAAGTGGGGCGAAAATCTAATAGTCATGGGCGACTGGAATGCAGTTGTAGGGGAAGGAGTAGAAGAAAAGGTTACAGGAGAATATGGGCTTGGGACAAGGAATGAAAGAGGAGAAAGACTAATTGAGTTCTGTAACAAGTTTCAGCTAGTAATAGCGAATACCCTGTTCAAGAATCACAAGAGGAGGAGGTGTACTTGGAAAAGGCCGGGAGATACGGGAAGATTTCAATTAGATTACATCATGGTCAGACAGAGATTCCGAAATCAGATACTGGATTGTAAGGCGTACCCAGCAGCAGATATAGACTCAGATCACAATATAGTAGTGATGAAGAGTAGGCTGAAGTTCAAGACATTAGTCAGGAAGAATCAATACGCAAAGAAGTGGAATACGGAAGTACTAAGGAATGACAAGATACGTTTGAAGTTCTCTAACGCTATAGATACAGCAATAAGGAATAGCGCAGTAGGCAGTACAGTTAAAGAGGAATGGACATCTCTAAAAAGGGCCATCACAGAAGTTGGGAAGGAAAACATAGGTACAAAGAAGGTATCTGCGAAGAAACCATGGGTAACAGAAGAAATACTTCAGTTGATTGATGAAAGGAAGAAGTACAAACATGTTCCGGGAAAATCAGGAATACAGAAATACAAGTCGCTGAGCAATGAAATAAATAGGAAGTGCAGGGAAGCTAAGACGAAATGGCTGCAGGAAAAATGTGCAGACATCGAAAAAGATATGATTGTCGGAAGGACAGACTCAGCATACAGGAAAGTCAAAACAACCTTTGGTGACATTAAAAGCAACGGTGGTAACATTAAGAGTACAACGGGAATTCCACTGTTAAATGCAGAGGAGAGAGCAGATAGGTGGAAAGAATACATTGAAAGCCTCTATGAGGGTGAAGATTTGTCTGATGTGATAGAAGAAGAAACAGGAGTCGATTTAGAAGAGATAGGGGATCCAGTATTAGAATCGAAATTTAAAAGAGCTTTGGAGGACTTACGGTCAAATGAGGCAGAAGGGATAGATAACATTCCATCAGAATTTCTAAAATCATTGGGGGAAGTGGCAACAAAACGACTATTCACGTTGGTGTGTAGAATATATGAGTCTGGCGACATACCATCTGACTTTCGGAAAAGCATCATCCACACAATTACGAAGACGGCAAGAGCTGACAAGTGCGAGAATTATCGCACAATCAGCTTAACAGCTCATGCATCGAAGCTGCTTACAAGAATAATATACAGAAGAATGGAAAAGAAAATTGAGAATGCGCTAGGTGACGATCAGTTTGGCTTCAGGAAAAGTAAAGGGACGAGGGAGGCAAAAAAATGGTTCAAATGGCTCTGAGCACTATGCGACTTAACTTCTGAGGTCATCAGTCGCCTAGAACTTAGAACTAATCAAACCTAACCAACTCAAGGACATCACACACAGCCATGCCCGAGGCAGGACTCGAACCTGCGACCGTAGCGGTCGCTCGGCTCCAGACTGTAGCGCCCAGAACAGCACGGCCACTCCGGCCGGCGAGGGAGGCAATTCTGACGTTACGGCTAATAATGGAAGCAAGGCTAAAGAAAAATCAAGACACTTTCATAGAATTTGTCGACCTGGAAAAAGCGTTCGACAATATAAAATGGTGCAAGCTGTTCGAGATTCTGAAAAAAGTAGGGGTAAGCTATAGGGAGAGACGGGTCATATACAATATGTACAACAACCAAGAGGGAATAATAAGAGTGGACGATCAAGAACGAAGTGCTCGTATTAAGAAGGGTGTAAGACAAGGCTGTAGCCTTTCCACCCTACTCTTCAATCTGTACATCGAGGAAGCAATGATGGAAATAAAAGAAAGGTTCAGGAGTGGAATTAAAATACAAGGTGAAAGGATATCAATGATACGATTCGCTGATGACATTGCTATCCTGAGTGAAAGTGAAGAAGAATTAAATGATCTGCTGAACGGAATGAACAGTCTAATGAGTACACAGTATGGTTTGAGAGTAAATCGGAGAAAGACGAAGCTAATGAGAAGTAGTAAAAATGAGAACAGCGAGAAACTTAACATCAGGATTGATGGTCACGAAGTCAATGAAGTTCAGGAATTCTGCTACCTAGGCAGTAAAATAACCAATGACGGACGGAGCAAGGAGGACATCAAAAGCAGACTCGCTATGGCAAAAAAGGCATTTCTGGCCAAGAGAAGTCTACTAATATAAAATACCGGCCTTAATTTGAGGAAGAAATTTCTGAGGATGTACGTCTGGAGTATAGCACTGTATGGTAGTGAAACATGGACTGTGGGAAAACCGGAACAGAAGAGAATCGAAGCATTTGAGATGTGGTGCTATAGACGAATGTTGAAAATTAGGTGGACTGATAAGGTAAGGAATGAGGAGGTTCTACGCAGAATCGGAGAGGAAAGGAATATGTGGAAAACACTGATAAGGAGAAGGGACAGGATGATAGGACATCTGCTAAGACATGAGGTAATGACTTCCATGGTACTAGAGGAAGCTGTAGAGGGCAAAAACTGTAGAGGAAGACAAAGATTGGAATACGTCAAGCAAATAATTGAGGACGTAGGTTGCAAGTGCTACTCTGAGATGAAGAGGTTAGCACAGGAAAGGAATTCGTGGCGGGCCGCATGAAACCAGTCAGTAGACTGACGACAAAAAAAAAAAAAAAAACTACTCCTTGATAGTGTGCACTTTTGATACGGAATCAAAAGCGCGATACAACATCTTTCCCTGTAGCTAAGCAACCTTCGCCTCCCACAAGGGTGCTTGCGCACTCTCTGCCGCACCGAACTAAGGGCTGTCCTTATGAGCTCGCTCTCAGTGTAAGTAGGCTGTTTAGGTTTTTATGTCGGTAACGCCACATAGCGCTGTGTATAAAAATCACTGACTGTGCTGTGTGCAGTTTGTGGCTGGTTAGCATTGTCGGAATATTCGATATTGTAGTGTTGGGCAGTTGGATGTTAACAGCGGGTAGCGTTGCATAGTTGGAGGTGAGCCGCCAGCAGTGGTTGATGTGGGGAGAGAGATGGCGGAGTTTTGAGAGCTAATGATCTGGACGTGTGTCCATCAGAGACAGTAAATTTGTAAGACTGGATGTCATGAACTGATATATATACATTATGACTTTTGAACACTATAAGGTATTGTTTGTTCTCTTCCAAAATCTTTCATTTGCTAACTATGCCTATCAGTAGTTAGTGCCTTTAGTAGTTAGAATCTTTTATTCAGCTGGCAGTATTGGCGCACGCTGTATTGCAGTAGTTTGAGTAACGAAGATTTTTGTGAGGTAAGTGATTCGTGAAAGATATAGGTTAATGTTAGTCAGGGCCATTCTTTTGTAGGGATTATTGAAACTCAGATTGCGTTGCGCTAAAAATATTGTGTGTCAGTTTAGTGCTGAACAGAATAAGTAAAGACTGAAATGTCTGAGTACGTTCAGTTCTGCTCAGCTGTTTGAAAATCAAATAACGTAAGGGGTTTATCAGCACAATCACTCATAAAATTTTCTAAGGGGGGGGGGGGGGGGGGGGGGGAGGGGGTTCCATCAGTCGTTGACCACCGATAACTGAAGGATGGCCATCCAAGTGCTGTTAGTATATGGTTCATAATCACTATGAGCATTTGCCAAGGTTCAAGATCGCTTTGAGTGGGTGTGTGATTTTCTCGTTCCGCGGATTTACGTGCACAAGAAGCACGATGCATAGATTTGGTGGAAAACGTCTGCTACTTTCTCTGTTATTTGGTATCTCGAGGAACCATGGGCAAAGTGGGATTGCTGAGCGTCTGATGCACTTTTTTGGTGAGTGGCTTAATGTGCAAGCTGTACGAGCTGCAATTTGGAGCTACCTGCTGTACTGTCAGTTTCTTTACATTACGTGTTTTAGGCTTGCGATAACCCTGGTTTTACGTATGTTCGCAGGTGGAGATATTCAGTATGTTTGCAGGTGGAGATATTCAGCCACCAAATAATTGTTAAAATTAATATTGAAACCTTCAGCTGTCCTTTATTTTACACAATGCGCTACTAGTTTCGGTCTGTGACCATTATCAAGCTTAGCTGGCATAAACGGCAGGAAGTTTGTTCAAATTATGATATAACTTCCCTGCCACTTATGCCAGCTAAGCTTGATAATGGTCGTTGACCGAAACTAGTAGCGAATTGTACAAAACAAAGGACAGAGAGGTTTCACCATGAACTTTAACAATAACCCTGGTTTTATGTAAAGAGTTTACCGGATGAACTTACTTCGGTAAAATTCTTTATGTCACAGTTTCTCTCTCTCTCTCAGTCTGCTTTGAGCCCATCTCATAATTTATGAATACTGTAGTTTCCATAATTTACTGTGTTCAAATGGCTCCAAGAAAAATGGGACTTAACATCTGAGGTCATCAGTCCCATAGACTTAGAACTACTTAAACCTAACTAACCTAAGGACATCACACACATCCATACCCGAGGCAGGATTCGAACCTGCAACCGTAGCATCTACATCTACATACATACTCCGCAATCCACCATACGGTGCGTGGCGGAGGGTACCTCGTACCACAACTAGTAAAATTGTACTGCAGTCAGCCTCAAATGCTGGTTCTATAAATTTCCTCACTAGCGATTCACGAAAAGAATGCCTCCTTTCCTCTAGAGACTCCCACCCGAGTTCCTGAAGCATTTCCGTAACATCGCGTGATGATCAAACCTACCAGTAATAAATCTAGCAGCCCGCCTCTGAATTGCTTCTATGTCCTCCCTCAATCCGACCTGATAGGGATCCCAAACGCTCGAGCAGTACTCAAGAATAGGTCGTATAGTGTTTTATAAGCGGTCTCCTTTACAGATGAATCACATCTTCCCAAAATTCTTCCAATGAACCGAAGACGACTATCCTCCTTCCCCACAACTGCCATTACATGCTTGTCCCACTTCATATCGCTCTGCAATGTTACGCCCAAATATTTAAACGGCGTGACTGTGTCAAGAGTTACACTACTAATGGAGTATTCAAACATTATGGGATTCTTTTTCCTATTCATCTGCATTAATTTACATTTATCTATATTTAGGGTTAGCTGTCATTCTTTACGCCAATCACAAATCCTGTTCAAGTCATCTTGTATCCTCCTACAGTCACTCAACGACGACACCTTCCCCTACACCACAGGATCATTAGCAAACGGCCGCACATTGCTATCCACCTTATCCAAAAGATCATTTATGTAGATAGAAAACAACAGCGGACCTACTACACTTCCTTGGGGCACTCCAGATGATAACCTCACCTCCGATGAACACTCACCATCGAGGACAACGTACTATGTTCTATTACTTAAGAAGTCTTCGAGCCAGTCACATATTTGGAAACCAATCCCATATGCTTGTACCTTAGTTAGGAGTCTGCAGTGGGGCAGCAAGTCAAACGCTTTCCGGAAGTCAAGGAATATGGCATCCGTCTGATACCCTGCATCCATGGTTCGCAAGATATCATGCGAAAAAAGGGCGAGTTGCGTTTCGCAGGAGCGATGCTTTCTAAAGCCGTGCTGATGCATAGACAGCAACTTCTCTGCCTCAAGGAAATTCATTACATTCGAACTGAGAATATGTTCGAGAATCCGGCAACAAACCGATGTTAAGGATATTGGTCTGTAATTTTGAGGATCCGTCCTTCTACCCTTCTTATATACATGCGTCACCTGCGCTTATTTCCAGTCGCTCGGGACTTTACGTTGGGCAAGAGATTCGCGATAAATGCAAGCTAAGTAAGGAGCCAATGTAGTAGAGTACTCTCTGTAAAACCGAATTGGAATCCCAACAGGACCTGGCGGTTTATTTATATTCAAACCATTCAGCTGCTTCACAACCCCAGGGATGTCTATCACTATGTCCTCCATACGGGAATCTGTATGAGACTCAAACGGCGGTATGTTTGTACGATCCTCCTGCGTGAAAGATGTCTCAAATGCTAAATTTAAAATTTCAGCTTTCGTTTTGCTGTCATCCGTTGCCAGGCCAGACTGATCAGTGAGTGATTGGATGGAAGCCTTCGACCCGCTTACCGATTTTACGTAAGACCAGAATTTCCTTGGGTTTTCAGCAAGATCTTTTGCTAAGGTATGACTGTGGTAGTGGTTGTATGCTTCGCGCATCGCTCTTTTCACAGCAGCACGAATCTCTACTAACTTTTGCCTGTCCTCATTCTCCCGATCTTTCTTGTATCGCGAGTGCAACTGTCTTTGCTTCCTGAGCATTCTCCGAATTGCGCTGTTGGACCACGGTGGGTCTTTTCCATCCGTAACCCACTTTTTCGGCACATACTTACCCAATGCGTGATTTACAATGTGTTTAAAATTTTCCCATAATTCTTCCACGTCCATCGTACCGGAAGTAAATGAAGTCGATTCATTTACTAAGTGGGATGCTAACAACTGCTTATCTGCTCTTTCTAGTAAGAACACTCTCCTAGCCTTCTTGACCGACTTTTTGACTTTCGTAACCATAGCCGTAATGACAACATCATGATCACTAATCCCTGTCTCAACACTGACACCGTCGATGAGATCTGGTCTGTTTGTGGCCACCAGATATACAATATTTCCAATACGCGTTGGCTGTCGATTTAGCTTACTTCCGAGCTGAAGCGCCTAGAGCCGCTCGACCACAGCGGCCGGCAATTTACTGTATCCTCATGATGAATCCTAGTTCAGTTTTACTGTCCTCTATTTTGGTTGAAGGCATGTGGGCAGTCTGGTCGAAATTTTGTTTATACGCTGCGCAACAGAATTAAAGGATCACTTATTCTAAACCCCATAATTACTACCCATTACGATGCGTAAGTTTGACATTTGACTCTCCTCTGTAACGGTGTAAAACCGTGGCGCACTGCGACGTCACCCACGGGCTCTGCGACGCTTCAGACAGCAAGGTGTAGACACATGCGAAAAGGAGACCGCAGCTCAGAAGTCCATTTTACTTCTAAGGTGGGTTAATCATCTCACACTGACTGTGGGGCCCTGCCCACTAGTCGCTTATAGGGTGCCCAAAGGACGCTGCATTCTCGGTATGCTAAAAACAGTTGAAGGAAATAACATTACCAGCTTTTATTACAAGTGAGAAGAATGACAATACTTAAGTTGTATTTACAGCAAGTGGTAGAAAGCGATGGGCGGCATGCAAATAAGTGGCCTTTGCTGTATACAAAGTTCATGCAAGTATGCCACACAGCATTCTCCTCTTGTAGAGGCCGCTCCTGCCGTGGTGCGGTCCTAATCAGCGCACCATTGGCCGACGTCGTTTCACCGCCTTCTCTTCTCTTCCGTTCCTCATCTTCACTCCGGCGCTTGTGGTTACGCCAGAATACTGGCACCAAATTTCGCTACAATTCTTCCCAATGCTACTGTGGGCGTGTCACGCAATGAGAAGGTCGTCACAGCCCCTCTTATCCAAATTTCTCCTCTTCTTTTGACGCCTCTGAGTTGGAGGTCAGATCAGCGACACATGGCGTTGAACTGAACTGCATTCCATATGAGTGGTCGAGGAAGACATTCCTGACTCATCGCCGCTAAAAATCGGCATGAAAAGGCTTCAGGGGGTGGCATAAAGGAGCTTAATAAAACCATTCCTTTTTTCCGTAGGGCGTTTATTCCTCCACATTTTGCGGTCGAAAACGAAAGTTCGCGGTGTGGTAGGAAACAGGAAGACTTTTTTCACGTTCCTTGAGACAGCTGGCACCCTCGGACGTTCCAACTCCTCTTTAAGGACTCTGAGGGGCTGGATCCCCATTGAATGTGATCTGACACATTTGGAGCGCAGCGCGGCCGCAACTTTTTCTCTCGTGTACAGGTTGGAACCACTAGGCACCATTCAACACCTTTCGATAAAATCTGACGGTGCCGAACTGGGGGCTGTTAGAGGGACACTGCGCCGTTTTGTTCACACGTGTGTCACTGTAGCATCCCCCTGTGATCACGTCACTGGAGGACACGAAATAAGAGCTATGAAAAAGTATAAGCATCCTTAGCTTCTCCGTATCCACTTTAGATTCCGTCGGCTGGTGTTGAACGGCCCCTAGCGGTTTCAACCTGAACACGAGAGCAAAAATTGCAGTGCCACTGTACTCCAAATGGGCGCGATCACCTTAAATGGGGATACAGCCCCACAGTGTCCTTAGAGAACCGCTGAAATGTCCGAGGATGTCAGCAGCATCAAAGATGGTCAAGAACGTCTTGCTCTTACTCATCGAACTGTCGCTTTCAACTGCGAAATACAGGGTGTTTCAAAAATGACCGGTATATTTGAAACGGCAATAAAAACTAAACGAGCAGTGATAGAAATACACCGTTTGTTGCAATATGCTTGGGACAACAGTATATTTTCAGGCAGACAAACTTTCGAAATTACAGTAGTTACAATTTTCAACAACAGATGGCGCTGCGGTCTGGGAAACTCTATAGTACGATATTTTCCACATATCCACCATGCGTAGCAATAATATGGCGTAGTCTCTGAATGAAATTACCCGAAACCTTTGACAACGTGTCTGGCGGAATGGCTTCACATGCAGATGAGATGTACTGCTTCTGCTGTTCAATTGTTTCTGGATTCTGGCGGTACACCTGGTCTTTCAAGTGTCCCCACAGAAAGAAGTCACAGGGGTTCATGTCTGGCGAATAGGGAGGCCAATCCACGCCGCCTCCTGTATGTTTTGGATAGCCCAAAGCAATCACACAATCATCGAAATATTCATTCAGGAAATTAAAGACGTCGGCCGTGCGATGTGGCCGGGCACCGTCTTGCATAAACCACGAGGTGTTCGCAGTGTCGTCTAAGGCAGTTTGTACCGCCACAAATTCACGAAGAATGTCCAGATAGCGTGATGCAGTAATCGTTTCGGATCAGAAAAATGGGCCAATGATTCCTTTGGAAGAAATGGCGGCCCAGACCAGTACTTTTTGAGGATGCAGGGACGATGCGACTGCAACATGGGGCTTTTCGGTTCCCCATATGCGCCAGTTCTGTTTATTGACGAACCCGTCCAGGTAAAAATAAGCTTCGTCAGTAAACCAAATGCTGCCCACATGCATATCGCCGTCATCAATCCTGTGCACTATATCGTTAGCGAATGTCTCTCGTGCAGCAATGGTAGCGGCGCTGAGGGGTTGCCGCGTTTGAATTTTGTATGGATAGAGGTGTAAACTCTGGCGCATGAGACGATACGTGGACGTTGGCGTCATTTGGACCGCAGCTACAACACGGCGAACGGAAACCCGAGGCCGCTGTTGGATCATCTGCTGCACTAGCTGCGCGTTGCCCTCTGTGGTTGCCGTACACGGTCGCCCTACCTTTCCAGCACATTCATCCGTCACGTTCCCAGTCCGTTGAAATTTTTCAAAACAGATGCTTTATTGTATCGCTTTTCGGTCCTTTGGTTACATTAAACCTCCGCTGAAAACTTCGTCTTGTTGCAACAACACTGTGTTCTAGGCGGTGGAATTCCAACACCAGAAAAATCCTCTGTTCTAAGGAATAAACCATGTTGTCTACAGCACACTTGCACGTTGTGAACAGCACACGCTTACAGCAGAAAGACGACGTACAGAATGGCGCACCCACAGACGGCGTTGTCTTCTATATCTTTCACATCACTTGCAGCGCCATCTGTTGTTGAAAATTGTAACTACTGTAATTTCGAAAGTTTGTCCGCCTGAAAATGTACTGTTGTTCCAAGCATATTGCAACAAACGGTGTATTTCTATCGCTGATCGTTTAGTTTTTATTGCCGTTTCAAATATACCGGTCATTTTTGAAACACCCTGTATGTGGGACTCAGGAAAACGGTCTGTTGTCGCCTATCTACACTGAAGCGCCGATGAAACTTTTATGGACATGCGTATTCAAATTCAGAGAAACGTAAATACGCAGAATACGGCGCTGCCTATATAAGGCAACGCCTGTATAAGGCAACAAGTGTCTGCCGCAGTTGTTAGATCGGTTACTGTTGGCAGGTTATCAAGATTTAAGTGAGTTAGAATGTTGTGTTATAGTCGGAGCACGGGCGATGGGACACAGCATCTGCGAGGTAGCGATGGAGTGGGGATTTTCCCGTACGGCTATTTCAAGAATGTACCGTGAATATCAGGCATCCGGTAAAACATCAAATCTCCTACATCGCAGCGGCCGGAGAAAGATCTTGCAAGAACGGGATCAACGACGACTGAAGAGAATCGTTCAGAGTGCCAGAAGTGCAATCCTTCCGCAAATTGCTGCAGATTTCAGTGACGGGCCATCAACAAGTGTCAGCGTGCGAACCATTCAACATCATCGATATGGGCTTCCGGAACCAAAGGTCCACTCGTGTACTCTCGATGACTGCATCACACAAAGCTTTACGCCTCGCCTACGCCCGTCAACACCGACACTTGACTGTTGATGACTGGAAGCATGTTGCTTGGTCGGACGAGTCTCGTTACATATTCTACATCTACATCTACATCCATATTCCGCAAGCCACCTGACGGTGTGTGGCGGAGCGGATGGACGTGTACGGGTATGGAGACAACCTCATGAATCCATGGACCCTGCATGTCAGTGGGGGACTGTTCAAACTGGTGGAAGCTCTGTAATGGTGTGGGGCGTGTGCAACTGGAGTGATATGGGATACGTCTAGATACGAGTCTGACAGGTGATACGTATGTAAACATCCTGTCTGATCACCTGCACCCATTCATGTCCATTGTGTATAACGACGGACTTGGGCAATTCCAGCAGGACAATGCAACACCCCTCACGTCCAGAATTGCTACATAGTGGCTACAGGAACACTCTTCTGAGTTTAAACACTTCCGCTGGCCACCAAACTTCCCAGGCATGAACTATATTGAGCATATCTGGGATACGTTGCAACGAGCTGTTCAGAAGAGATCTCAACTCCCTCGTTCTCTGACGGGTTTGTGGATATTCCTGCAGTCCACGGTGGCAGTTGGAAGAATTGTGTGAAATTTGGTGCCAGTGCTACATTTTTAATTTACCTTACACCTCACATGAAATTCTCAGGCATGGTCTTCTTTTTGCATGTGGCGACGCCCTGCTGTTTAAAACGTCGCGGAACCTGAGGGTAATGTGCTTTTTCACCGCTACACAGGATAGCTGTAAGCACTTTTGAGCCTAATTTCAAATTTAAGCGTCGCAAAACGTGGGAATTACGGGATTTACATAGTTTCAACTACAACAACAGACAGTGAAACTGAACCTTGATTTAACAAGGCTCAAAGCTGAGAGAGATATAACTGTGACATAAAGAATAGCTATTATGAACAGTAGCGGACTGATGACCATAGATGTTAAGTCCCATAGTGCTCAGAACCATTTGAACAGTAGCGCTGTTGACGGTATGACTCCGCCGGCACTGTGGTCTAGTTTGCATCTGCAACGATGCTAAGTTGATTTTGTGTTTATTTTGTGAAGACGCCATTATGGCTTTATTATATTAGGACGTGTTATAAAACAGATCTGAAGATGGTCACTGATGCCTGAAACCGTTAGTCTAAGGACAATTTTTTAGCGATTATTGACGGAAATAAAAAGAAATTTATTCTACAGTTCTTGCATCACTGTTTTAATCCGCAGCCATGTCGCAGCTCGCCAGTACCGTAAGATGGTGAGATGACCTTCGAATTTCAGATTCACAGCACACGAATATTGAACTCCACTAATGATCACGTCTAAGGGGTGTTGCTGTGACCACCTCCTACCACTCACATGATCCCAGCATGGAACGCAGGTGTACGCATCTGGCTACAGGAATACCACGTCATTGTCAGCAGTCAGAGTTGGATAAGGATGTCATGACAGTGCGTCTGAAGACCTGACAAAAATAACGTATGGGACAGGATTTCGAAGGTGCAAGAAATACGCAAATATTACACGTAAAATAGTTAAAAAAGTGCAGCAATTATTGCAGTGTTTGACGAAGCATCTGTCACAATTGATCACATTGATGCAATCTGTACTAGTTTTGTACGTTAACGCTGTTGAGAAGCCGAATGAATAACAGTAATTTACAATTAGAAATACAAGATTAATTGAGGCGTTCTTTCTTCAATTCAACCACCTTCCCGCAATACTCACAACGAAAATAAATGGTGACGTGACCATGAAAGGGGCGACAGAGTTAACTGTCATGATACAGGTAAAACACAGCTAATTATTTGCCTGCTCTGGAAACCATCACTCAAAGCGTAAAAGACAGATCAAGACACACAAAACGACTATGGGATTCAGCGCTCAAGAACAGATATACATGCCACAGAGTCTCTGACCACTATTTCCTTTTAGACTCAGATTAGATCATACAAAAATAAAACCGTTGCACAAATAAAAAGTATACTTGCAGGTTCATTAGCTTTAATAAGCAGTTCTTATACTACGAAACAAACATTCAAAAATTATGAAATTCATTAATTATACACGAACTGAAAAAATAACTTTACGTCTCTGAAGCGTAGTCGTAGTATAGGGGAAATTAGCGGGTGCTCAGTCGGAACACACAGCGCATTCAACAGAATTTTGCACGTATTCCACTACTTGTTGCGCTGGTCGAGACTTGTCCATTTATCATGTGTCTGTGTGATGTATATCATGGCGACTTCCGTGTTCCCACCTGTACAGGATTCAGTTTCTACAAGCCCTTCATGATGAGGATAAGTAACAACGTACACAGTTGTAATTTCACTCTGTGAGTGGACATGGTAGGTAACAATTACCTTTGTGTTCTGTAATCAGTTTACATTCCAATTTGTGTGTAACAGGGAACGGCCACGATATAAGACTACATGAACAGAACAGCTGCACATCATTATGTAGCATTAGAAAGAATATAAACTTCTTTTCTTTTGAGTCGTATCCGTAGAACGGATTTTCGGGTCATTTCTCTTGCAGGAAAAGCGGTTTTAACAATGAGCTTGCTGGATATATACCAGCTCTGGCCTTTTCACAACTGCGAGAACATATGGAAAGATTTTCCTTTTCGTCAGGGTGGGATACCACCGCCTACCATGCAAGGGGGCCCGGTTTCGATTCCCAGCAGAGGACTGGGTGTTGTGTGTTCTTCATTATCATTTTCTTCATCACTGACACGCAAGTCGCCGAAGTGACGTCAATACGGCGGCCGAACACTGAAGGGGATATCCCGGCCAATAAATGCCATACGATCGTTTCATTTTTTACTACCTCATTGGTAGCTACGCGTAAGAACGTACCATAAAATTGAGCTGCCTCGACAATGGATCGTCCCTAATGGCGTACGTATCTCGCACCAACCTCTAGCTTGCAAGGTCGCCTGATCTCACCGTATGCGATTTTTAGTTCGTGGGCGTTGTCAAAGTCTTCATCTGTGCCTCCCATTCTACGTATTTGGATAAACTGCGACACCGTAAGCAACGGCGGAGAATGCAATAGGTACAGACTTGCCCATAACATTATGCGGCAAGTGTGACTATCATGTAAATGTTTGTAGTGCATCTGGTGGAGGGCACAATCAACATTTAAGAAACGTAAAAGTGGACACTTTGATTCTAAACGTAAACGTAGGAAGTACCTCAAGATGGTATGTGCGCGAATGTGAAAGACATATCTATATAAGATAAGATGGTTCTTCTGAAAATCAAAGCCTGATAGCTATATGCCTAAGGGCTGGGGGTAAACGTGAGAGCTTTTTGCTCTCAGTCAGTTTGGCACTCTCACACAATACTTGCAGAATTGTTCACACATGGGGCGAATTTTCGCTGATAGTTGCTGGCTGATAGTTCCTTGGGAGTACTTTCTGTAAGGTCTGAGAGTCTTGAGAGGAAAGACAGCGGAAGCCTTTTGTGCACAGCAGTGTGCGTGTGTCCGTGAGAGCTCAGAGATCAGTCTCCGCGAGATTCTTCGATCGTAGTCCTGTGTGTGAAGGAAGAGGTTCCGGTGCTAGAGCATCGGGCTGCAGCTGCACTTTAATACTTTTAGTGGCAAAGTACATACGTAAACAACCATGTTCGTGTCGCGTAAGAGAGCTAATTAGACGGTGGGATGATTTTGGAGCATGCAAGAATCTCTTTGCAGAGCTTGTGATGAAAAATTAATAACAATGTCGAAATTTTACGAGAATGACAACGATGGAGATGTAAGAAATACTCTTTACAATTGGAACTAAATTTCCTATCTCGGCACCACAATGCGTAAATCCGTTAGTGTTAAAGGCAAACTGCTTGTGACACTAATATTTCTAGCGTGAGCTACGTTCATTCTTTTTTATATTTGGTAAAGTAACACTTACGACGAAATACTATTAAACCATTTCCATCTTTATAGCCGTAGACGGGTATCTGATAAATGAAGCATTTCTGGACCTCAGTTTGTTTGAACGTTGACTGAAGGTCTATTCTTCAACACCCATTATTACAACACAGTCAGTAAATACCATGTCATATAAATTTATAGATAGAATTGTATTATCTGAATTTGAATGCAATTTTCCAAGTTCCAAAACGATTACTTTCAAAGTTACCTTCACTTGTTTCTCTGTGTTAATAAATGCAGGTTATAAAATTACTTTGTCTGATTCCTTGAATTGTGAATACGCTGGTAAATTTCTATTGTGGATGTGTTACAATCTGTAGCCGTTACAGCCAACAAACTTGTAACACAATTATCGATATTACCTATAATGATATTCCTAACTTCTTTGCCTGATTTTACTTAATGTGACTTCTACATAACTATGTTCTTTGATATAACAGGCATGTAAATGTTTTATTCAGTATTTATGATAATTTATATAATTGTGATTAATCTGTGGATGTAATTTCAAAAGTAATGTGCTATAGAAGGTGTAAAAGTTAAAAATTTAATTCTAGTACTGGTTCGTGAAAAGGGAAAATACGTTTGTAATCATGTAAAATATGGAGGGAAGTTTCTCCGCAACTGAACTGGATAGGCGGGAATACAAAAAGGTGGATCTGCCGGTCGAATTGCAAAGCTGCTGTGTGGCATGGTCAGTCGGTGACTAGCAGGCAAAGGGTGCGCATTTTGTGAACTGAAAGAGGTGATAGGAACTGCAATATCATATAATGTAACCTCGTATGCGGAAGTAATTCGCCTTATTATTCATGGCATACTTCGGTTTGGTCTGTACCATCAAAATCCGACGCGAAGAAGAGAATTTTCAGAGCTTGTTACACAAGAAGAGCCATGGATACTTTTGCCGCCTTTTTTTAATAGCACTGGAGATCGACGCTGCCATCACCTTCATCTCAAATCATCAGCTGAGTAGTATATATTTACATGGACCAGTTATGTGGTTTCGTTTTGAACAATAATTTTGTGTTCTGTGGACTTTGTGTTGAGCCACCGTATTTTATCCTTAGTTGTTTAGCTACACAGGACCCTATCCCAATTGCTACGATAAATCCGAGTATCCTATCTCATTGAACAGAAAAGCAGTTATTTTCCTTAACAAGTGGAGTTGCAAAGTATATAATTGTTTAGTGAGCATAAGTAAGTTTTGGAATACCTTACATAGTTTTCATAAATGACAGCTTAAGTTTCATCTAAGTACAATTACTAAGAGAAGATTTAAAGTACTCGGCTCAAATATTATTCTTATTGAAATAGTAGTGTTTAGTGTCATGTGTTATGTAGTTAAGAGTGTTTTTCTTACTGCATTGCGACTAAAGTGATCAGCCTCAATCTGAGTCTACCGATAGATTATTGTCTGGGCCCCAATGCTAATAGCTGAGCCAGATTTAAATGTCATTTTACAATAACAGCAACCAGGAACAAGCGATTGGCTACAACTATTCAGACTATGCTGGATCCAGGCTTCACATATACCATTTGAGCCAAAAAGTATGAGGAAGTGAAGGTTCCTTGAGAATGCAAAATAGTAATCAGTACAAAAGTTACAGTTACTTCATATTTATTTCAATAGTAGGAGTTCCCTACAATTAAAATGACAAAAGAACCCATTGTGCAAGTCAGTAGTGCTCCACTATTATTAACCATTTGCCAATAATTGTCATTATCTTCATCGAGCGATGTGGCGCAATGGTTAGCACACTGGACTCGCATTCGTGAGGACGACGGTTCAAACTCGTGTTCGGCCTTCCTGATTTAGGTTTTCTGTGATTTCCTGAGATCGCTTCAGGAAAATGCCAGGATGTTTCTGTAAGAGGACATGGCCGACTTCTTTCTCTAATCCGACGGGACTGATGACCTTACTGTTTGGTCCCCTACCGCGAATCAACCAACCAACCTACCATTATCTTCCTACTGAAATGAACAGATAGTGTTACTGAGAGCCAGTTGCCTAAACGTATTAATGCTCCTCCTGTGGAGATCAAGTCAAATGACTGGTACATCTCTTGCTAAATTACACTGCCTTCTATCTTATTAGCAAAATTGAAGTTCAGCATCAAGTAAGGTCTAATAGCAAACTTTCTTTACGAATTATGCTAGTACTGGCTGCAACTTTCCCTAATTAGCCTGGCGACCGTTTCCTTTCACGTAATTACAGTTCACTTGCTTACTAACAGAACCTTGGTCCGAGTCCCACTTATCTTGCTACTGCTTCCTTTCAATAGAAGTCTTTAAGGAAACAAAATTGGTCCAATACCTTACCATTACACACCGTCACCGTCACCTTTCACAACTATAACATTACCGTACTAATTTAATAGTAGCCGATAGTGCTATAAATTTTGTTTCCTATCTCAGTTCCTGTAGACCAGTAACTGTACATCCCATAATGTTGGTCTTTCCTGGTAAAAACTAATTAAATGTACGACTTCATCCTAAATCCACTTCCTGCCAGTATCTTCATTACTTTTTCTGCCGACACATTGCTGACATTCACTGTTAGTCCGTATCCATCGTAACAGCAGTCTAAAATGTCCTGCCGATGCTGCTGCATGGCTATAGAACTACTTGTTGCAGCGTTGAGGTAACGCAGTGCATAATGCACTAGCCTTTTATTCATTTTTTCACATTAATGTAGAATCGAGTCTCTCAAATGACATTTTTTTCCTTTTCATAAATTCTATGTAATATGTTTATGATGTTTTCATATGTTATTTGCTGTGTAGCATTGTTTACGTCTAGAACTTTCCAAAAAGACTAACTCCTCTTGCTGTTCGCTTAGGAGGTAAAACGGACGAATTCTTTGCTCAGAAACACACCAGGGCCTTCCTGTTCCTTGGGTAATTTTATTTAACGTATACATGAGTGCGGTGAAATATATTACCAAAATATGGTAGTGTACAAAATGTGAAATACGCCATAAATCTGGGATGCAATACGGCCGCTCAGCACTCTACGAGTACTCTGAGCACTCCTGACAGTGCCGGTATAGTTTTCCTTGTCTGAGAGTTACTGCGAGCAGCTATCGAGAGGTGAAGGTTGCCATCTACGCAGAACGTCGTAAGACGCTGAGCGAGACTATCTGATATTTTTCTCAACTTTCGGACACTCGACGCAGTTTGCACGACGCATATTACTCGCAAAAGCTCTCTCAGAGTGAAAAACTGTAATGTGCATACCAAACTGAAGTTAAAATGCACCCAAAACTTACATCTTAACTAATACAGAAGATATAGGCTTGTGAAATCGGCTGAGTCATATTGAAACATCCATTTGGATCTTCTAAAACCAATGGGGGGAGTGAAGATGGTGTGGAAACTACACTGAAGAGCCAAAGAAACTAGTACACCTACGTAATATCATGTAGGCCCCCCGCGAGCGCGCATAAATGCCGCAAAACGAGGTGGCGTGGACTCGACTAATGTCTGAAGTAGTGCTGGATGGAACTGACGTCATGAATCCTGCAGGGCTGTCCATAAACCCGTAAAAGAACGAAGGGGTTGAGGTCTCTTCTGAACAGCTCGTTGCAAGGCATCCCAGATATGCTCAATAATGTTCACGTCTGCGGAGTTTGGTGGCCAGCGGAAATGTTTAAACTCGGAAAAGGGTTCCAGGACCACTCTGTGTCAATTGTGGATGTGTGGTATGTCGCATTGTCCTGATGGAATTGCCCAAGTCCGTCGGAATGCACAATGGACATGAATGGATGCAGGTGATCAGGCAGGAGCTTACATACGTTTGGGTTGTTTCGGGGAGAAGACCAGACAGCGAGGTCATCGGTCTCATCGGATTAGGGAAGGGCGGGGAAGGAAGTCGGCCGTGCCCTTTCAAGTAACCATCCCGGCATTTGCCTAGAGCGATTTAGGGAAATCCTTACATACGTATCACTTGTCAGCGTCGTATCAGGGGTCCCATATCACTCCAGCTGCACACGCCCCACACCATTACAGAGCTTCCACCACTTTTAACAGTCCCCTGCTGATATGCAGGGTCCATGGATTCGTGAGGTTGTCTCCATAACTGTACACGTCCACCCTCTCGATACAATTTGAAATGGGACTCGTCCGACCAGGCGACATGTTTCCAGTCATCAACAGTCGAGTGTCGGTGTTGACAGGCCCAGGTGAGGCGTGAAAAAAAAAAGGTTCAAATGGCTCTGATCACTATGGGACTTAACATCTGAGATCATCAGTCCCCTAGAACTTAGAACTACTTAAGCCTAACTAACCTAAGGACATCACACACATCCACGCCCGAGGCAGGATTCGAACCTGCGACCGTAGCGGTCCCACACTGAAGCGCCTAGAACCGCTCGGCCACAACGGCCGGCTGAGGCGTAAAGCTTTGTGTCGTGCAGTCATCAAGGGTACAGATGTAGCAGGAGTAGGGCTTCTGCTTCAAAAGCCCATACCGAATTTCGTTGAATGGTTCGGCCGCTGACACTCATTTATGGCCCATCAATGAAATCTGCAGCAATTTATGGAGGGGTTGCACTTCTGTCACGTTGAATGATTCTCTTCTTTAGTCGTTTGGTCCCGTTATTGCAGGACCTTTTTGCGGCCGAAGCGATGTCGAAGATTTGATATTTTACCGGATTCTTGATATTCACGGTATACTCGTCAAAAAGTCGTACTGGAAAATCCCCACTTCATCGCTACCTCGGAGGTGCTGTGTCCCATGGCTCGTTTGCCGTCTCTAACACCATGTTCAAACTCATTTAAATCTTGATAACCTGCCATTGTAGCAGCCGTAACCGATCTAACAACTGCGCCAGACACTTGTTGTCTTATGTGGGTTTTGCCGGCCGCAGCGCCGTATTCTGCCTGATTACATATCTCTGCATTTGAATACGCATGCCTATAGCACTTTCTTTGGCGCTTCAGTGTACATTTTTCTCCATTTTCGGACCCTGCCGGCGAGCTGACTCTCGTCACAGTTTAGACGACACATATTACCCGCAAAAGCTCTCGGAGTGCATACTAGCTGAATTTAAAATGCATCCAAAATTTACATCTTAGCTAAAGTAGAAGATATAGGCTTGTGAAATCGGCTGATACATGTTGAAATATCCATTTGGATTTTCTAAAACCAGTAGGGGGAGTGGAGATGGTGTGGTTACTATAAGGGGCAGTAAAATGAACACGGGACAGATGGAGAGAAAGTAAAGAAACTGTTCATTATTACAAAAGTAGTCGGCGTAACTGTTAATACGTTTATCCCCTGTGAGACAATATGGTCAGTGAGTTCATGGAAAAATGTTTACGGTTGCCGACAGAACCATGATTGTACACAGGCGTGCACCTCTTCATCCGAAGCAAATCGACAGCCAGGGCTCCAAAAATGTGAAAATAGCAACACTAAAAAATGATGGAGGATGTATAAGAGCTCCCCAGCGAAACTTCCGCAGCGTAGTCGAAATACTGTAGGCGATGTGTGGAAGGGCATTATCACAGAAAGATGGCGTCCGTCACCATTCCTGGACGTTTGGACTCGATGGCGCGCTTCAGTTATTGCAAAGCGTCCACTTGCCGCTGTGCGTTAACTATTTCGTCGCGTTCCAGGAAGTCAATAAGAAGCCGGCCCTTGCGGTCAACACCAAGTGAGGTGGTGCAGTGGTTAGCACACGGGACTCGCATTCTACGACAGTTCAATCCCGCGTCCTGCCATCCTCATATAGGTTTTCCACGATTTCCCTAAATAGCTTCAGGCAAATGCCAGGATGGTTCCTTTGAGAGGGCACAGCCGACTTCCCTCCCCATCCTTCCCTAGTCCAATGGGACCGATGACCTCGATGTTGGGTCTTGCAGTCAAAGAAAAAGGTAATCGTGACTTTTCCGGAGCTGGCGTACCTGTTTCGCCGGGGACCCCTTATACATCTTCCATGAGATTCTTGGAGCCCTGAAGAAAGACATACGTGGCCATCCTGTTTCACAGTGGCATAAACATAATAACAATTATGGTGATTACTTTTTTCCATCTGTCACATTTTCATATGATTGCTCCTTATATATGGGCGTCTGGTCCATAATCGACAAAACAGATCACTCACATTGCGTTTACAGTCCACCCCCCCCCCCCCCCAAAAAAAAAAACTTCTCTTCACTTAAAGAGACGGGAGTCGATAACTGTGAAAACTATAGTACAGGGTGTATCAAAAAGAATCATCGGATATTTAAAAAATCATAACTGTATTTTTTTTTAATGTGCGTGAACAACGTTCTGTTGGAAAGAGCAAACTCTCAGTTTTACGTGGTCCTCCCTGGGCAGCAGCAGTGTGCGCCCACTTCAGTTCTAGTAAAAATGGTGTCGGAACAACAGAAAGCGTTTTGTGTTCTAAGTTTTGCGGAGTGCGGGCTAGTAATAACTGTCCAGCGTGACTTTCGTACTAGGTATGGTGTGTATCCTCCTGCAGCACAGAGAATTAGACAATGGCATGAACAATTGAGAGAAACAGGTTGTTTGTGTAAAGGCAAATCGCCGGGCCGAACCCGAGTGTCTGGCATAGATATCGAACGCATCTGCCATAGTTTCACAAGGAGTACGCAGAAATCCGTTCGCCGTGCAGCTCGACAGCTCAACATGCCCCCGATTTCCGTCTGGCATGTGTTGCGTCGACGTTTGCACGTGGATGCATACAAAATTCAGCTACTGCAAGCTTTTCGTGAAGGTGAAAAACAACAACGTGTGGAGTTCTGTAATTTCGTTCTTGGCAAGTGTGGGAACAATTTGAATACCGCATTGACATATGCCGTGCTTCTCAAGGGGGGTATATTGAACACCTATGAAAAGGTATGAAAAACAACTTTTTGACTTTTTCGTTCATGGAAAAACAAAATTCATTGCACATGTTTATTAATTTCAGAAATATAGACGTGCCAAATCAGGTGATTCTCTTTGATACACCCTGCATTATTAGTCACTTAGTAGCTTAAGACGACGTTTTAGGCACTAAACATATACTGAATTTCCAGGTACGAAAAATAAATCTAATGTTGTATAAAATGTTCAATCTAGTTAGCAAATCCTTACAAAATGTAATAAGATGACATGCAGTATATACCGACATACCGACGATACCTCCAACTTCCGTAATATTAACTGCAAATTCATACTGAATTGGAGAAGCACTAACTGCATATATAGCTCTACTAAGTCTGCTACATACAAAATTTCACGGTCATCGCAAATTAGTACACTGTCAAAGCACAATCTTCAGTTTAGAAAGAAGAAAGATGCTACTGGTGTCCGTCACATTTCTTCTTAACGTCGGCGATACTGTGTAACGTCAATGTAGAAGAAGAAAACGCGTATCATCCTATCGCAGTTGATACGTTTTTTATTTCTTCACTTCAGTTCATTAACACGTTATCCACTCGAAAATGAAGAGCTCTTAAGTTTCCTAAAAGTGGAAATGTGATTTAAAATCACGGAGATTTCCAGAAAGGCAGTTATAGTGGGAATTCTACACCGCTTCAGCTGGCCCCCATTTGCGTGTAATCGGCTTCCCATAAATCACATACGAGCATTAGTCATCCCATCCCCACCCCCCAAGAGATTTGTTCTCATTACGCAACAGGTGCTCTCTCCATGCAGAACTTCCGTGGGCGTTCACCTCTGGTCGATGTTTGACAACCATTGTTCTTGTCATTCGTCATGACACAGTTGGCCCCTCTATTCAAGAAGCCTGGAACAACCAACATGAGTAGTAAATTAGGCAGGATACGAACGTCATAGCGTTAGTTGTTGATTTAATTTTTATAAATCAGAGTCCTGAAATAAACAAAATTTTTTTGTATCTTTCGTGTACGGCAACAATTTACCACTTGTGTTTCATCGCTTCACTTCATTTTTCAAAATACCTGCCACATTTTTCAGTCGTTTCTATGTATTAGTTTACTGCTAAGTTTATAAGTGGGAATACTTTTTAGTTGATGTTCTAACCTTAAGGCGCGTCGTTTGCATCCTGTACTTACTAGCAACAAATCTTTGTAAAACTATGTCGACAAATTGCACCAGGAAAGCAGCAATGAAACTGTTTTATTTTTTATTTTTGTTAGAAAACAACATACATTTTGTTATTTATAAGTGTGTTGAGTGAAATTCTTTTTCGTGCACATTGTTTACACTTTGATCATTTCGCTGCTATATTACATCGCCAAATATCAATGAAAAAATGGCAAAGAAACAGTAAACGATGTACTTCAAGGGAGCTGCTTCGCTACTGATGCTCCTCTCTTGCTACGCCGCGTTATCTTTGTCCAGTCTGCCATATAAGAGTACTCGTGTGTGTGTGTGTGTGTGTGTGTGTGTGTGTGTGTGTTTTGCAGTACATCTCTGGAACGCCAGCAGCAACTGCAAAGAAACCTGGTTCATATGATATAGTAGCTGCAAAAACATCTACATCTACATGATTACTCTGATATTCACAATAAAGTGCCTGGCAGAGGGTTCAATGAACCACCTTCAAGCTGTCTCTCTACCGTTTCACTCTCGAACGGAACGCGGGTAAAACAAGCACTTGAATGTTTCTGTGCGAGCCCTGATTTCTCATACACTCCTGGAAATTGAAATAAGAACACCGTGAATTCATTGTCCCAGGAAGGGGAAACTTTACTGACACATTCCTGGGGTCAGATACATCACATGATCACACTGACAGAACCACAGGCACATAGACACAGGCAACAGAACATGCACAATGTCGGCACTAGTACAGTGTATATCCACCTTTCGCAGCAATGCAGGCTGCTATTCTCCCATGGAGACGATCGTAGAGATGCTGGATGTAGTCCTGTGGAACGGCTTGCCATGCCATTTCCACCTGGCGCCTCAGTTGGACCAGCGTTCGTGCTGGACGTGCAGACCGCGTGAGACGACGCTTCATCCAGTCCCAAACATGCTCAATGGGGGACAGATCCGGAGATCTTGCTGGCCAGGGTAGTTGACTTACACCTTCTACAGCACGTTGGGTGGCACGGGATACATGCGGACGTGCATTGTCCTGTTGGAACAGCAAGTTCCCTTGCCGGTCTAGGAATGGTAGAACGATGGGTTCGATGACGGTTTGGATGTACCGTGCACTATTCAGTGTCCCTTCGACGATCACCAGTGGTGTACGGCCAGTGTAGGAGATCGCTCCCCACACCATGATGCCGGGTGTTGGCCCTGTGTGCCTCGGTCGTATGCAGTCCTGATTGTGGCGCTCACCTGCACGGCGCCAAACACGCATACGACCATCATTGGCACCAAGGCAGAAGCGACTCTCATCGCTGAAGACGACACGTCTCCATTCGTCCCTCCATTCACGCCTGTCGCGACACCACTGGAGGCGGGCTGCACGATGTTGGGGCGTGAGCGGAAGACGGCCTAACGGTGTGCGGGACCGTAGCCCAGCTTCATGGAGACGGTTGCGAATGGTCCTCGCCGATACCCCAGGAGCAACAGTGTCCCTAATTTGCTGGGAAGTGGCGGTGCGGTCCCCTACGGCACTGCGTAGGATCCTACGGTCTTGGCGTGCATCCGTGCGTCGCTGCGGTCCGGTCCCAGGTCGACGGGCACGTGCACCTTCCGCCGAACACTGGCTACAACATCGATGTACTGTGGAGACCTCACGCCCCACGTGTTGAGCAATTCGGCGGTACGTCCACCCGGCCTCCCGCATGCCCACTATACGCCCTCGCTCAAAGTCCGTCAACTGCACATACGGTTCACGTCCACGCTGTCGCGGCATGCTACCAGTGTTAAAGACTGCGATGGAGCTCCGTATGCCACGGCAAACTGGCTGACACTGACGGCGGCGGTGCACAAATGCTGCGCAGCTAGCGCCATTCGACGGCCAACACCGCGGTTCCTGGTGTGTCCGCTGTGCCGTGCGTGTGATCATTGCTTGTACAGCCCTCTCGCAGTGTCCGGAGCAAGTATGGTGGGTCTGACACACCGGTGTCAATGTGTTCTTTTTTTCCATTTCCAGGAGTGTATTTTATCAAAAAAATGGTTCAAATGGCTCTGAGCACTATGGGACTCAACTGCTGAGGTCATTAGTCCCCTAGAACTTAGAACTAGTTAAACCTAACTAACCTAAGGACATCATAAACATCCATGCCTGAGGCAGGATTCGAACCTGCGACCGTAGCGGTCTTGCGGTTCCAGACTGCAGCGCCTTTAACCGCACGGCCACTTCGGCCGGCTGTATTTTATCGTGATGATCATTTCTCCCTATGTAGGTGGGTGCCAACAGAATGTTTTCGCAATCGGAGGAGAAAACTGGTGATTGAAATTTCATGAGAAGATCCCGTCGCAAGGAAAAACGCCTTTGTTTTAATGATTGACACTCCAATTCACATATCATGTCTGTGACACTGTCTCGCCTGTTTCGCGATAATACAATACGAGTTGCCCTTCTTTGTACTTTTTCGATGTTATCCGTCAGTATCACCTGATGGGGATGCCACACCGCACAGCAATACTTCAGAATAGGGCGGACAAGCGTGGTGTAAGCAGTATCTTGGTTTGCTCTACCCACAATATTATCTATGTGATCGTTCCAATTTAGGTTATTTGTAATTGTAATCTCTAAGTATTTAGTTGCATTTACAGCCTTCATATTTGTGTGACTTATCGCGTAATCGAAAATTAGCTGATTTCTTTTAGTACTCATGTGAATAACTTCACACTTTTCTTCTTTCAGGGTAAATTGCCACTGTTCGCACCATACACATATCTTATCTTAATCATTTTGCAAGTCGCTTTGATCACCTGCTGACTTGACAAGAAGGTGAATGTCAGCATCATCTGCAAACAATCTACGACGGCTACTCATATTGTCTCCTATGTCGTTAATATAGATCAGGAACAATAGAGGGCCTATAACACTTCCTTGTGGAACGCCGGATATTACTTCTGTTTTACTCGATGACTTTTCGTGTATTACTACGAACTGTGACCTTTCTGACAGGAAATCACGAATCCAGTCGCACAACTGAGGCGATACTCTGTAGGCACACAGTTTGGATAGAAGACGCTTGTGAGGAACGATGTCGAAAGCCTTCTGGAAATCTAAAAATATGGAATCAATTTAACATCCTCTGTCGATAGCACTTATTACTACATGAGTATAAAGAGCTAGTTGTGTTTCACAAGAATGGTATTTTCTGAAACCGTGCTATGTGTCAATAACTCATTTTCTTCGAGGTACTTCATAATGTTCGAACACAGTATATGTTTCCAAACCCTACTGCAAATCGACGTTAGTGATATAGGCCTGTAATTCAGCGGATTACTCCTACTTTCCTTTTTGGGTATTGGCGTGGCTTGAGCAATTTTCCAGTCTGTAGGTGCACATCTTTCTGTGAGATAGTGGTTGTATATGATTGCTAAATATGGAGCTATTTTATCAGCACACTCTGAGAGGAAGCTGACTGGTATACAATCTGGACCGGAGACATTGCCTTTATTAAGTGATTTCAGCTGATTTGTTACACCGAGGATATCTACTTCTATGTTTCTCATCTTGGCAGTTATTCTTGATTGGAATTCAGGAATATTTACTTCGTCCTCTTTGGTGAAGGGGTTTCGGAATACCGTGTTTAATAACTCTGCTTTAGTGGCACTGTCATCAGTGACTTCATCGTTGTTATCTCGCAGAGAAGGTATTGATTGCGTCTTGCCACACAGCTAGAGCAAGTAAAAATAATAAAATAACGAACGATAGTATAGTCGAATCTATAGTTATCGGCATTGCTTCGCTAATCGGTGATGGTATAAAATATGATAGGTTGTAGGCGTTCGGGTTTCCCAGTACCTGCATAAAGAAAGCACGACCAAAATGGCTCATAAGAAATAATTCTCAAATAATTATTACCAACGTTTACTTGTTATGGTGACATCACCGGGTGTCCTGCCAAGTCCTAAAATTTACATGACTCGATATTTCGGTGATCCACGTGTTCGCCATCTTCGGAAGCCACGCTACTACTGCTGAGTTCCGCTGAAAACTGATGCCAAAGCTGCAACTCGTCGTCATAAACAGGTCCACAACCCGTAAACGGCACATGCGCCGCCCATCACAGGTGCTGCTTCTAAGACAGGGTTTGTAGCGCCGCCCGTTGTCCAACACCGCAGCCAGTGATGTAGCGCACTCAGACACGTCGGTCGTATCAAGGAACGTAGTGTTTCGGTGTGAGATACTATACGACGTCTCACACTTTTTTGGGTCAAAGTGAAACAGGCGATAGTGGTTCCACAACCAATTATTTTGAGATCTACATCTACATAGATACTTTGCAAATCACGCCGGCCATTGTGGCCGAGCGGTTCTAGGCGCTTCAGTCCGGAACCGCGCTGCTGCGACGGTCGCAGGTTCGAATCCTGCCTTGGGCATGGATGTATGTGATGTCCTTAGGTTTAAGTAGTTCTAAGTCTAGGGGACTGATGACCTCAGATGTTAAGTCCCATAGTGCTTAGAGCCATTTGAACCATTTTGAATCTGCAAATCACATTTAACTGCGTGGCAGAAGGTTCATCGAACCACCTTCACAGTTCTCTATTACTCCAGTCTCGTATAGCGCCCGCAAAGAACGAACACCTTTCCGTGCGTGCTCTGATTTCCCTTATTTTATCATAGTGATCGTTTCGCTCCATGTAGGTCGGCTTCAACAAAATATTTTCGCTTTCGGAGGAGGAAGTTGGTGATAGAAATTTCATGATAAGATTCCGCCGCAACAAAAAACGCCTTTGTTTTAATGATGTCCATCCCAAGTCCTGTATTATTTCAATGACACTTTCTCCCCTAATTCGCGATAATAGATGACATTCTGCCTTTCTTTGAACATTTTCGATGTACTCCGTCAATCCTATCTGGTAATTATCCCACACGGCGCAGCAGTATTCTAAAAGAGGACGGACAAGCCGTAGATCTGTTACATTTTCTAAGTGTCCTGCCAATACAACGCAGTCTCTGGTTCGCCTTCCCCACAACATTTTCTGTGTGTGCCTTCCAATTTAAGTCATTCATAACTGTAATTCCTAGGTATTTAATTGAATTTACGGCCTTTCGATTTGACTGATTATCATGTACCCGAGGTTTAACGGAATCCTTTTAGCATTCATGTGGATGACCTCACACTTTTCGTTATTTAGGGTCAATTGTCAATTTTCGCACCATACAGATATATTTTGTAAATCGTTTTACAAATTACACTAGTCGATAAACGACAGCGTCATTTGCAAACAAGCTAAGACGGCTGCTCAGATTGTCTCCCAAAACGTTTATATAGATAAGGAACAGCAAAGGGCCTATAACATTACCTTGGGGAACGCTAGAAATCACTTCTGTTTCACTCGATGACCTTACGTCAATTACAACGAACTGTGACCTCTCTGACAGTAAATCACGAATCCAGTCACATAACTAAGACGATATTCCATAAGCACACGATTACGCAGTTTTTGGTCCCCTTAAAGAGGCTCTGAGGGGCAAACGATTCACCTCGGACGACGACGTCCAGCTGTACGTGCCGAACTGGTTCACATCGCAGACTCGAGAATTTTATGAGACAACCATTCACCGCCTTGTAGTACAGTGGGACAAGTGTCTCAACAGCCAGGGTCAATACTCTACCATACAGTACTGGTTTCTGTGATAATTTTTTTAACGCCCCTTATAATACTAACGTGCCGTGGAACAAGCTAATGTTACCCTCTCACTGGATTTAAAAGTTTGACCGCACGTGTGTATAATGGACAAGGGTATCGGACTATAATTTTGAACTTGATGAAATATCAGAAAAACCTAAAGGGCTTTAATCTTGGGAGTTTACGAAAGTGTTAAAATCATAAATGAAAGAGAAAAATGAATGGTCGCCAGCCCAATTAGGCACATTAATTTGGAAATATACATTTGAGAAAATTGAATATTGGCTATTGAAGTTACTTTTGTTGAGATTTCCCTTTGAATAGCAAACAGGACTCTAATTGACACAGTGCATTCTGTACTGTGTGTAGCAGCAGTTACCAATAACACACGCACCAGTAAATTATGGGGAATAAATTTGCACCAAGCTCATACTAATGACAGCCAAACTCAAGAGCATTACTTAATCAAATACTGAAATGTCACTTCATGAAGTGCAGAACTAAATTTGGGCACGAGGTGCTTCTATCTTGACTGATATGAAAAACATAAATAAAGATGAATAACATCATAGATACACTGTTTAAGCTCCTCTACATATATCAGTATATCAGTTTTCCTTAGCAACAGTAACAGTTCATCTTTTTCCTAATAGGTGGAGAATATGACGGGGACCCATAAACTAGTATAGTTCCATTAGTCAACGCTCTTTGATTATTACAATAGTAAAGGCTAACTGTAAAAGCTAATCATTCACTTCACTTGGAGTAGTTCATAAATTATTTTGGAAGACAGTAAAGTATAACACTGGGCTTAATTAACGTCAAAAAAGCAACCCTTCATGATAGGTACCAAAATTACACCTTCTTTAAAATTGTGCATAATGTTTCTTCTGACAATACAATCGTAAATCTGTTCATTAAAAATATATGTACTTGAACTTGAATTACCTGTGAAGGAAGTATTCTTTGCAATAATATTTACACAATCTTGCACTGTAATCCTACAAAACTACATTCTATAATAAACTAAGGATACTTTAGCAAAAGCCTATCCAACTTCACTTTTGTGGTTTTAGCTTCAACTTTTACTACTCCTTTTAATCGAGACAAAAAATCACTTTTAAACATATGAATTGCAAGAATTGTTCATTTAAATCAGGATATTCGGTTTTAGTAGCACTTGGGTGAGGACCCTGCGTAGGTTCGTGATCAGGATTGAAAATATGGTTCTGGACACGAATCTATGTTTCATAGGGATATTATTGAAACAACACACAAATTAACTGGTCCATACCAATATACATCACTTAACCGAATGCAAGAAATTTGTGAAGCAGTGGCGAAGATTGGTGGCAGCCGACATGACAGCTAACAGTACTCACGGCTCTCGATGTACGAGTGCTCTATAAAATCTCTTCTTGGCGTCGGATTTTCAACATATTAGAGCCATTCCATTATGCCTCGAATACCAAATAATAGCCAGATCCACATCCGCGGCATATCCCTTATGATTCAGCTTCCAAATGCCTCTCTTAGCACCGTCGAAGTGTACCGTGCTAAGGCTAGTCACATACTTCGTGTCGTTCACACAAAGGAGCCGCCCAGTTCTACCGCCAAACCCATCTTTTACATCGCGCCATGCCACTTCCGTTGCGGAGGGACTTACCTACAGCGTTTACATGTTACAAATACAAGTGCACTAAGCATGAACCAGTTTCTAACAAACATTTTCCTTACATAAACATATTCATATTATAATAATTTACCATTTCAACATATTCTTTTGCTTTCTTTCATATACAAATTACAAAACTCTAATTTTCTTGCCACAGAGCAAGGCGTTTAAACAGCACAGAATACACATGTCATAAATTTCAAATAGACAGTTACATAAAATAAATCCACTCCTAATCGATGTAAGTGTTACAAATGGGGAAACAGAGACAAGGGACGGGTGGGAATTCTTGATTTCCAGCCGCACAGGACACTGTGGTAATGCAATAGCGAAAGCTGAAAAGCCGTAAAGGAATTCGAGCCCTATTTACCGCTTAAGCCATCCGGATACGCTCCTTGACCGACTCAAATTCCCAACTTATCGCAAGCTGCATTGCAGCCTCTCTCGACAATTAACCTTCACTCGCTAATTATTGATTCCCGTAAGAGTTCTGACGCTATTAGTACATCCGCACTCACATCAGCACCATACGACTAAATCCTTACATTAAATGTCAGAGTGAAGGGAACACTCTAAAAGTGAAACAGAAGTTTCATTCCTGTGCCTCTCTTCGTTTTTGTTACAAAATGCGCAATTGGTGACCGGAAGAGCTCCTTTGTTTGCGAAACATTATCATTCGCAGCTAGGTGGGTACGTGTGTGCCTTCATCCTGACGGCCCGTTCCAATTTAGAGCTCCGGTGACATTTCTCTTTGTTTGTGCGAGCAACAGGCGGCGGCGGTTCTGACATCAGAAGCGCTATTCAAGAATTTATTTTTTCCCATTGTTGACCACAGTCAACAAAAGCACTCCAGAGCACCAATTATTCCGCTCTGGTGGATAACGTCCAACAGCATAAAGAGACCGAATGAGACCATTAGCGGAGCCTGTACGACTGCGCACCGAATAAAATGCGCCAGAGAAGCGAATCTAGATAAATGGGAAACAGAACTCCGGGTGAAGCAGTCGATTCTGCTATAGAAATTTCTCTACCGCTATCTCCAGCAGGCTTTAGTTGATATATAGTCGGCGGAACGTGTACTTCATGACGAAACCACTTTGCAGCGGAATATACGCAATGAGCAAACGTCCCTGTAACCTAAAGCTGTATGGCTCGTCGTGAATAAAATCTGAACTTTCTTCTTTTGTGGACAATGTTCGCCCCAAATGAGCTATTCAGACTTGCATAACAACCTGACTCGTTTTTTCAGTCTGTCGTCGCCTCTTTCTTTCTTCACAAACTCCACAGAGGATTTGCGGCAAAGTTTGATGGACATGTGGTACTGTATAAAGCAAATAACTCTCGTATTTCGGCTGTGGAGAAAGCGCGAACAACAGTACTTACAGGATTATTACTTCTATTTCTTTCTTTATTTACTCATCCAGGGATCACCTCGTAATGATATAGCATCTGACATCACAGTAAAACGAAAATAAATAGTTCAAATATTCTACATACATCTGCATCTACATGGATACTCTGCAAATCACATTCAAGTGCCTGGCAGAGGATTCATCGAACCACCTTCACAATTCTCTATTATTCCAATCTCGTATAGCGCGCGGGAAGAATGAACACCTATATCTTTCCGTACGAGCTCTGATTTTCCTTATTTTATCTTTGTGATCGTTCCTCCATATGTAAGTCGGTGTCAACAAAATATTTTCGCATTCGGAGGACAAAGTTGGTAATTGGAATTTCGTGAGAAGATTCCGTCCCAGCGACAAACGCCTTTCTTTTAATGATGTCCATCCCAAATCCTGTATCATTTCTGTGAAACTCTCTCCCATATTTCGGTATAATACAAAACGTGCTGCCTTTATTTGAACTTTTTCGATGTACTCCGTCAGTCCTATCTGGTAAGGATCCCACACCGTGCAGCAGTATTCTAAACGAGGACGGACAAGCGTAGTGTAGGCAGTCTCCTTAGTAGGTCTGTTACATTTTCTAAGTGTCCCGCCAAGAACCACAGTCTTCGGTTAGCCTTCCCCACAATATTTTCTATGTGTTCCTTCCAATTTAAATTGTTCGTAATTCTAATTCCTAGGTATTTAGTTGAATTTACGGCTTTTAGATTAGACTGATCTATCGTGTAACCGAAGTTTAACGAATTCCTTTTAGCACTCATGTGGATGACCCGACACTTTTCGTTACTTAGGGTTAACTGCCACTTTTTGCACCATTTCGATATTTCTTCTAAATCGTTTTGCAGTTTGTTTTGATCTTCTGATGACTTTATTTGTCGATAAACGACAGCGTCATCTGCAAACAACCGAAGACGGCTGCTCAGATTGTCTCCCAAATCGTTTATATAGATAAGGAACAGCAAAGGGCCTATAACACTACCTTGTGGAACGCCAGAAATCACTTCCGTTTTACTCTATGGCTTTCCGTCAATTACTACGAACTGTGACCTCTCTGACAGGAAATCACAGATCCAGTCACATAACTGAGCTCGCAATTTCACTAAGAGCCGCTTGTGTGGTACAGTGACAAAAGCCTTCCAGAAATCCAAAAATACGGAATCGATCTGAAATCCCTTATGAATAGCACTCAGCACTTCATGTGAATAAAGAGCCAGATGTGTTTCACAAGAACGACGTTTTCGAAACCCATGTTGACTGTGTGTCAATAGACAGTTTTCTTCGAGGTAATTCATTACATTCGAACACAATATGTGTTCTAAAATCCTGCTGCATATCGACGTTAACGATATGGGCCTGTAATTTAGTGGATTACTCCTACTACCTTTCTTGAATATTGGTGTGACCTGTGCAACTTTGCAGTCTTTGGGTACGGATCTTTCGTCGAGCGAACGGTTGTATATGATTGTTTTATGATACGCATAGAAGATAGAACAATGTTTTTACGAGGAAAGGGCATCTGGTTGGCCATGGCCTTGCTGAAAAACCATCCTGGCATTTGCTTACAACTATTTAGGTAAAACACAAAAACCCTAAATCAGGATGGCCGGATATTGTAAATTCCATTCTCCCGAACATGAGGTCTATCGGCTGCACTCTCTTATTCGATGGTCCCTACTGTAAAATGTTCTTTTGATTATACATAATTTGCACAAGATAGCTTATAATTTATTAAATATTTCAGAATTGCTTCTTTGAAAGACCGTACACTGTCACTGCGCACTCCATCGACTCACAGCTGGTGGTGTGCCCCTTGCACGCCATGAGGTCACTCGCTAAAACTCTGCGACCAGATCTGATTGCTGGTCCTGCAGATACAAGGGGTTCCGAAACCATTAGTGTCATACGAGGAGTACAGGTCCCTAAACTGAGTATTTTGCGATCCGAACCAATGGCTAGTAATAAATATTTTAAACGGTCAAATGTTTTGATTTACATGTTTGGAATGGTTGATTGGTTTGGGGGAGGAGGCCAAACAGCGAGGTTATCGGTCCCACCGGATTAGAGAAGGATGCGGGAAGAAATCGACAGTGCACTTTTAAACGAACCATCTCGGCATTTGCCTTAAGCGATGTAGGGAAAACATGGAAAACCTAAATCAGTATGGTCGAACGCGGGTTTGAACCGTCGTCCCCCCGAATGCGAGTTCATGTGGCGACCTCAGTGCCACGTGGCTCGGTCTTTGTAATGAATGTATGCACCCTTGTGTCTGGCACATATTTTTTGAGAAATTAACTGTGAAGGGAAGAAATAACTGAGATGGGTGTAAGATATGGCTGAACCCTGTCTCCCACTCCTGAATCCACATACACAGCGCAAAAGTTTGAAATTTGGCTCAAAACTCCCTAGAAGCTTTTTCTGTAAAAGCGTAGTACCCTTCGACGTCGCGCTCGGGTGCGGTGGCTCTTCCAACTGCAAGGTATCGACATATTCGAAGAAAAAAAGGCCAGAGCTCGAAGTTTATGTGAGCTGTAAGGTGGGTTAATGATGTCGCATTCGTTCCAAAACTCGCCTAATGCTGCCCAATGCCACAGTGCACCTGCCACGTGATGGCGAGGTCGTCAGACCCTCTGTTACCCACACTTCACTCCTTGTTTGACCCTCTGCAATGGAGGACAGAACCCCGATGGCTATATTTGCAGTCATGCTGCTATCTTACGAGTGGCCGAAGAAAATATTTCAGACTCACCGCCGCTCATATCGGCACGGAAAGGCCTCAGTTGGTGGCATAAATGGCGTCAATGAAAATGCACCTTCCTTCTGGGCGTTGATTCCCACTCATTTAGCAGTCAAAACCAACAGTTCGCGGTGCGATGACGAACAGGACTTTTTCACAACCTTTGACGCTGGCGATATCCCCAAGAGCGATTCAACCCTTCTCTTAGGACAGCGTGGACCTGCAACGCTACTAAACGTGATCCCAACCCTTTGGAGTGTAGCGCGAACTTAGTTCTTGCTCTGGTATACGGCAAAGGGTCCCTCCAAACACCCATCTGTTCGGCAATACCCTCAGTGCCAGTCGCGCATCTTTGTTCATCATTTTAATACAAATTTGTCCAGACACAGCCAGTCACTCACAGGCTCCGGTGTGACAAGTAGGGCTGTTGATAAATAATCGCGCCGGCCGGAGTGGCCGAGCGGTTCTAGTTACTTCAGTCTGGAGCCGCGCGACCGCTACGGTCGCAGGTTCGAATCCTGCCTCGGGCATGGATGTTTGTGATGTCCGTAGGTTAGTTAGGTTTAATTAGTTCTAAGTTCTAGGCGACTGATGACCTCAGCAGTTAAGTCGCATAGTGCTCAGAGCCATTTGAACCATTTGAACCAACCATTTTTGATAAATAATCGATACATCGATAATTTTCAAACAAGGTATCGGTATCTACCGATGATATTTTACCCCGATATATATAGATTTCGAAAAGACTGTATGTTTATCTTACGTTTTTTTCGCAACTTTCGGTAAATATTTGAAATTGTTATTTCCAAATTGCAGCAGAACACATTTTAAGTTTAACTGTGTGGACGAGTGCTATTATTTTTTGTGCTTTCATCACGTCCAGTCTTTCTCTTTTACTTTATGAAGCAAGTAGAGATGACACAAAGAAGTAGTTAATTTGCACTGGGGAGTGGCGGCTTGAATGGAATGACGAGATTTCCGAGGTGAAGAAGCAGCACACCAGTTACGTTAAAAAAATTATTAACGCAACTATTGTGCTATTTCTTCACATCAGCATTCTTCAAAAACAGAAATGAACAAAAATCTAAATGACAAGACTGGTCTTTGCGGTGGGCGGAGACGTGACAGGGGAAATGCTGACGTAATCGTCACTCAGCACTACGAACAGAAACTGCAACGTTTATCTTCAGACGCAATTTTCTCACTATAACTGCTAGGTCGCTGGCGTTTGCAGAAATGAAACAGCAGAGAAGTCTACATGAAGTGTTTCGAACAAATCCGATATGTGACGAAATTGAAAGACGGACCTATGGGACACTTTTTATTGTGCCTCTTACGTCCAAATACCATTGTTATCAAAGCGGTTATCGCCAAGCGTGAACGTGCCTCGTTTTCCTTTCAATTATTGCTCTATGGGGGAAAAGCAGGCTGCTAACTTGTTGATGAACAGAATATCTAATAATAAATCAATAATTAAATATACAACTCAAAGACCGGCAGTATACAGAATGAGATTTTCACTCTGCAGCGAAGTGTGTGCTGATATGAAACTTCCTGGCAGATTAAAACTGTGTGCCGGACCGAGACTCGAACTCAGGACCTTTGCCTTTCGCGGGCAAGTGCTCTACATCTTTTTTTATGTTCCTTACTGATCGTTGTGTTTGGTCGTTGCGGACGTCGCAAGACATCCTGTTCAAGTTCGGTGGTTGATCCTTCCACTCAGCTTTTTATTACAGAGGCCAACCGACCCTCTGACCGAACACGCTGAGCTACCGTGCCAGCGATCTGAGCTACCCATTCACGCCTCACGCCCCGTCCTCACAGCTTTACTAACGCCAGTACCTCGTCTCCTACTTTCCAAACTTCCCAGAAGCTCTCCTGCGAACCTTGCAGAACACAGTTTTAACCTGGCAGGAAGTTTCATATCAGCGCACACTCCGCTGCAGAGTTAAAATCTCATTCTGGAAACAACCCCCAGGCTGTGGCTAAGCCATGTCTCCGCAATATCCTTTCTTCCAGGAGTGCTAGTTCTGCAAGGTTCGCAAAAATGGTTCAAATGGCTCTGAGCACGATGGGAGTTAACTTCTGAGGTCATCAGTCCACTAAAACTTAGAATTACTTAAATCTAACTAACCTAAGGACATCATAAACATCCATGCCCGAGGCAGGATTCGAACCTGCGACCGTAGCGGTCGCGCGGTTCCAGACTGTAGCGCCTAGAACCGCTCGGCCACCCGCAAGGTTCACAGGAGGGCTTCTGTGAAGTTTGGAAGTAGGAGACGAGGACTGGCGGAAGTAAAGCTGTGAGGACGGGGCGTGAGTCGTGCTTGGGTAGCTAAGATGGTAGAGCACTTGCCCATGAAAGGCAAAGGTCCAGAGTTGGAGTCTCGGTCCGGCACACAGTTTTAATCTGCCAGGAAGTTTCATAACAGGCAGTATATTTGCATTGTGTCCGCAGCGGTAGCGTTACCGCCAACCACGCAAGGGGGTCCGGGTGTTGTGTGTTCGTCATCATCACTGACACGCAAGTCGCCGAAAGTGGCGTCAACTAAAAAGAGTTGCAATACGGTGGCCGAAACCCGAATGGGATATCCCGGCCAATAAATGCCGTTTTCATTTACATTGTATACATTTTAGCCCGCATCTCGTGGTCGTGCGGTAGCGTTCTCGCTTCCCACGCCCGGGTTCCCGGGTTCGATTCCCGGCGGGGTCAGGGATTTACTCTGCCTCGTGATGGTTGGGTGTTGTGTGCTGTCCTTAGGTTAGTTAGGTTTAAGTAGTTCTAAGTTCTAGGGGACTGATGACCATAGATGTTAAGTCCCATAGTGCTCAGAGCCATATACATTTTATTACATTTTATAAGCTGGTACGCCGACATTCTTTCAGTCGATATATTGACATATCGAGAGTGGGTAATGATATTTTTTAAATATCTATGTATCGGATTCCCGATATTTTTAAAAATATCAACAGCCCTAGTGACAAGCAACCATTTCAGCACCCCTGGTATGGTGTATGTCGCTTAACTAGCGCCCGCTGGCTGCATGCGATATCTACAGGACATATCCCGAGGCATCAAGAAATCTTTTGACGGAAGGGAGTGTGTTCGGAAAAAAATTGTTGAAGGAGATTGTGGATCGACTACAGTCAGCAGGTTCCATCATATGTATATGGCGCAGTCAAATGAAAACGTGAGACATGTATAAAACGTAAGTAAAGCGTTTATTATTGCAAAAGTCATCACCATAAATGTTTATACATTTATCCCACTGTGAGATAAGACTGTCATTGCCTTCATGAAACACTGATTTCGGTTGCCTAAGGAACCATTGTTGTACCCTGGGATGCACATCTCCGTCAGAAGCAAACCGACACCTGTGAATGTCTATCTTCGGGGTTCCAAAAATGTGGAAATTGCATGGGGAGAGATCAGAATTGTATGGATGACGTATAAGGGCTTCTGAACGAAACTTCTGCAGCGTCGTCGAAACAGTCTTGGCAGCATGTGGGCCCGCTTGAGGAGGCACTCGGTAAAAGTGTGGTCAAATTCCGCTCAGAATCCAGATTCAGGTTTCCCTGGTTCCCTTTAGTCTATTACGGCGTATGCCATGATATATCCATGATAATTATTATAATGTATCATAGTAAAAATCGCTGTATGCGATTCAGAATAGTTAATGTGTCGGTGGTATCGGTCGGCGAGAGAAGATCTCTAATCACATTTCCCAGCTTTCAGTAGCGTTTTTCTCTCTCTCTCTCTCTCTCTCTCTCTCTACGTCGCGCAATCTTTCCGCAAGCGCGTCACATAATTTATTACCTGGTGTTTTCTGCACGGACGTAACTGCAGCTCTAAGTGGACTCCTCCAGTCAGTGTAGACTAGCCATTTTGTGTTAAGGCTTCCGCACTTCAACACCTGGACTGCCGCCCAGGGGAAAACAAGCAGTAACGGTTTGCTCTTGCCACATGTACTTCGACAATACTAATAACAAAAAACAAAAAAATTCTTGAAGATACTACCGAACCTAAAAAAATACGATCTGTAATTGAACCGTGGATTTACTTTCAAAATCTTTTCTTAAAGAATTTTCTTTATTTACTAGTGATTCATCAAGAACATTAACACATTTAATCACACTATGTGAGCGTGGAAGTAGTTGCTAGTGGGTAACTGATGAAAGCAAATTTCTTTCAACAAATGGAAATTTTATCCCTAAAAACCCTTTCTTTTTTTTTTAAAAAAAAAAAAGAAAAACAGATTTAAAAATTATAATCAGAAAGCATCCTCTAAACATCAAGTCACAATTTATTCAGAGACAGTAATAACAATTTTTTTTCTTGACAGTATGAGCTTTCGGGCTGAGAAGGTTGCCACTCCCTTTTAACACGGCCGTAGTAACGACCGCTCTCAACAACCTCTGAAATACTACACTGGTGCAAATCTGAAACACACCAGATTACTTTAAACTAAAATTTTTAACAACTCACACAAACACATAAACTATGCACCCCGTAGGAGGGATGGAAATGGTACAAAACACTCACATTAAAAAAAATTACTGTCCACCGGAAGTGCAACTTGTTTTTAAAAGAAAACTCTTACAGTGGAAGGGTGGCAACTTTGTATACTAAAATGACCATTTAAATAAAAACCCATGAAACGCAGTCTTACATAAAATGTACAAAGATGCTCTACATTATACATATACAGCCTCTCAAGATGATAGGCAAGATAAAAACAATTTCAGGAATTCGGCCTTTACACCTTAGGCAATACATTCGTTAACACCGAATGCGACAAACATGACAGAGGCAGCTATTAACGTACGGCAGACAGACAGACAGACACAAACTGCCTAACAAGTGCGGACGACAGACAAACGAGCAAGCTGGCGACGAGAGACTGACCAAGAAAACAAGTAGAATTTAACAAGTAAATGGAACAACATATCACGAATCACTTAACTTCTAATAAATGCGATTACTGGCGAAGACCTGGCGCAGCACCCCCAAAGGGCTCTCCCGAACCGTCCGCTGTCAGCGGCTTCAACGGACGCAGGAAGGCGCGCCGATATCCCGTCTCACGGCGTCGCAACTCGCACCGGCCAGACCGATGTCGTATGTTGGGTCCTGTTGCTCTCGTGACGGCCGCGAAGCCACTGCCGCTCGCTATACGGCGCAGCCCACTGGACTCACGTGGTGACCTCACATGCGCCGACGCTCAAGACGGACAAGTCATCTTGTGTCTCAGTGCCCGACCGACCAACCGATCGATCCAGTCTCCAAATCACCATTGCCTGAACAAACTCGAGCAGACTGGTGGCCTAACACGTACTAGCACTCCGGACGACAGACAGACACTGACTGCCCCACACTGACCCGGCTAACCAACTGACTAGACTGCCCCCCTAGCGAGCTCATAGCGCCCCTTAATTGCACGTGAGCAGGCTATCTTTCCCATTTTCCACCAGAGGGAGACACCAAAGCTGCGATTTCCACAGCGGCGCCCTCACCAGAAACGACTGCTTTACACTACACACTGCGTCGTGCTCTTCAAAGCAGCAAACTTTACCACGGCTCAGTAATGGATAAAATTATTAGTCTCCAAATGACATAAACACTGATGCCATGTTGTTCATTACAGCGTCCTCAATGCCCAATAGAAACACCTGCGCTTCTACCAGTCACAGCCTGTATATATACACAAACTTCTTCATGTATACATCCCACAGTAAGCGTATATACATATGTATGTATGTATACAGGGTGTAATGGATATAAGTGCAGGTGTTTCTACTGGTGTCGGAGGACGGGGCACTGAACAACATTAGATCAGTATTTATGTCATTTGCAGACTATTTACTAATTGTAACTATTAGTAGTAGTATGTATTTAAGTTGGTTAGTACCTCCGAGTAGATGTGGCAAGAGCAAGCCATTTAACTAATTTTCCTCTGGGCAGGATATCGGGTATTGAAGGGTGGACATGTGGATGCAAAACGGTTAGTCTATACTAACTGGCAGAGTCCATTTAGTGGTGGAGTTACGACTGCGCAGGGAGCATCACGTAGTAGATCATCATGTTTGCCGGAAGACTATCAGACACAGAAAAGAAACAACAAACACACTAATGTGTGTACAATTACGATACTATATATAAAAACATCTGCTCTTATACCCATTAAACCCTATATACACTACTGGCCATTAAAGTTGCTACACCAAGAAGAAATGCAGATGATAAACGGGTATTCATTGGACAAATATAATATACAAGAACTGACGTGTGCTTACATTTTCACGCAGTCTGGGTGCACAGATGCTGAGAAATCAGTATCTAGAACAACCACCTCTGGCCGTAATAATGGCCTTGATACGCCTGGGCATTGAGTCAAACAGAGCTTGGATGGCGTGTACAGGTACAGCTGCCCATGCAGCTTCAACACGATACCACAGTTCATCAAGAGTACTGACTGGCGTATTGTGACGAGCCAGTTGCTCGGCCACCACTGACCAGACGTTTTCAATTGGCGAGAGATCTGGAGAATGTGCTGGCCAGGGCAGCAGTAGAACATTTTCTGTATCCAGAAAGGCCGGTACACGACCTGAAACATGCGGTCATGCATTATCCTGCTGAAATGTAGGGTTTCGCAGGGATCGAATGAAGGGTAGAGCCACGGGTAGTAACACATCTGAAATGTTACGTCCACTGTTCAAAGTGCCGTCAGTGCGAACGACAGGTGACCGAGACGTGTAACCAATGACACCCCATGCTATCACACCGGGTGATACGCCAGTATGGCGATGACGAATACACGCTTCCAATGTGCGTTCACCGCGATGTCGCCAAACACGGATGCGACCATCATGATGCTGTAAACAGAACCTGGATTCATCCGAAAAATGACGTTCTGCCATTCGTGCACCCAGGTTCGACGTTGAGTACACCATCGCAGGCGCTCCTGTCTGTGATGCAGCGTGAAGGGTAACCGCAGCCATGGTCTCCGAGCTGATAGTCCATGCTTTTGCAAACGTCGTAGAACGGTTCATCCAGATGGTTCTTGTCTTGCAAACGTCCCCATGTGTTGACTCAGGGATCGAGACGTGGCTGCACGATCCGTTACAGCCATGCTGATAAGATGCCTGTCATCTCGACTGCTAGTGATACGAGGCCGTTGGGATTCAGTACGGCGTTCCGTATTACCCTCCTGAACCCACCGATTCCATACTCTGCTAACAGTCATCGGATCTCGACCAAAGCGAGCAGCAATGTCGCGATACGATAAACCGCAATCGCGATAGGCTACAATCCGACTTTTATCAAAGTCGGAAACGTGATGGTACGCATTTCTCCTCCTTACACGAGGCATCACAACAACGTTTCACCAGACAACGCCGGTCAACTGCTGTTTGTGTATGAGAAATCGGCTGGAAACTTTCCTCATGTCAGCACGTTGCAGGTGTCGCCACCGGCTCCAACCTTGTGTGAATGCTCTGAAAAGCTAATCATTTGCATATCACAGTATCTTCTTCCTGTCGGCTAAATTTCGCGTGTGTAGCACGTCATCTTCGTGGTGTAGCAATTTTAATGGCGAGTAATGTATATAGGGATATTCGATGATGATGTTGCGAACTTTCAGGGATGATGGAGAAGATTAAATATTATCAATCTGATGCAAGGGACCACAGCCTAGAAACGATTCGACAGTTATAATCGAAAATCGCTCTGATGCCTCTAACAGTGGAATACATTTAGCGGTACTGTTGTGGCTAAGATTGTACACTAAGCAATCCCAACAACCACTTAGATGTAGAAGTTGGGATACTAACTAATGCAATACAGACAGCGTACTGCGTGCTGACATGAGCAGTCCTGGTGTACAGCGTCTGAACTGTAGCAGACTACACTCTGTGTTTACAGCCTGAAGTACTAACGTCGATCAGCCCTAAACAAATGGAGTTGAACCCTGTGACTGAACTTGCAGGCATGGCTTTTGTGTATGGGCAAGCAAGTGGAAGCAACATATACGCGGAAAGGTTGTACAGGACTAGACATGCGGCTCACAACGTGTTCCCAAGACAATTCAACAGTTACACATGAAGTGAATGTTGCGCAGAGTACTGGTGCGGAGTATTACAGGAAGTGCAGCTACACCCTTTCGCGCTCTTTGTTATTGCTCACGTAACAACTAATATATTGATAAATGGATGAGATAAAATATGTTGCTACGGAAAGAGTCCTGAAATACTTTTTAGGGATGCTGTGCTGTGACTTTCTTTGGATAATTAATTTTCAACAAAACAAAATATTCTATGTTCTTATTATTCTGGATCTGGCTTTCATTAAAGGAACATTGTTTCGTTACTGTAACTCGCTATAAAGTTCAACATATCTTTCTTACTTTACAGTTATTGAAAAGGTTACTGAAAATTACACTCCTGGAAATTGAAATAAGAACACCGTGAATTCATTGTCCCAGGAAGGGGAAACTTTATTGACACATTCCTGGGGTCAGATACATCACATGATCACACTGACAGAACCACAGGCACATAGACACAGGCAACAGAGCATGCACAATGTCGGCACTAGTACAGTGTATATCCACCTTTCGCAGCAATGCAGGCTGCTATTCTCCCATGGAGACGATCGTAGAGATGCTGGATGTAGTCCTGTGGAACGGCTTGCCATGCCATTTCCACCTGGCGCCTCAGTTGGACCAGCGTTCGTGCTGGACGTGCAGATCGCGTGAGACGACGCTTCATCCAGTCCCAAACATGCTCAATGGGGGACAGATCCGGAGATCTTGCTGGCCAGGGTAGTTGACTTAGACCTTCTAGAGCACGTTGGGTGGCACGGGATACATGCGGACGTGCATTGTCCTGTTGGAACAGCAAGTTCCCTTGCCGGTCTAGGAATGGTAGAACGATGGGTTCGATGACGGTTTGGATGTACCGTGCACTATTCAGTGTCCCCTCGACGATCACCAGTGGTGTACGGCCAGTGTAGGAGATCGCTCCCCACACCATGATGCCGGGTGTTGGCCCTGTGTGCCTCGGTCGTATGCAGTCCTGATTGTGGCGCTCACCTGCACGGCGCCAAACACGCATACGACCATCATTGGCACCAAGGCAGAAGCGACTCTCATCGCTGAAGACGACACGTCTCCATTCGTCCCTCCATTCACGCCTGTCGCGACACCACTGGAGGCGGGCTGCACGATGTTGGGGCGTGAGCGGAAGACGGCCTAACGGTGTGCGGGACCGTAGCCCAGCTTCATGGAGACGGTTGCGAATGGTCCTCGCCGATACCCCAGGAGCAACAGTGTCCCTAATTTGCTGGGAAGTGGCGGTGCGGTCCCCTACGGCACTGCGTAGGATCCTACGGTCTTGGCGTGCATCCGTGCGTCGCTGCGGTCCGGTCCCAGGTCGACGGGCACGTGCACCTTCCGCCGACCACTGGCGACAACATCGATGTACTGTGGAGACCTCACGCCCCACGTGTTGAGCAATTCGGCGGTACGTCCACCCGGCCTCCCGCATGCCCACTATACGCCCTCGCTCAAAGTCCGTCAACTGCACATACGGTTCACGTCCACGCTGTCGCGGCATGCTACCAGTGTTAAAGACTGCGATGGAGCTCCGTATGCCACGGCAAACTGGCTGACACTGACGGCGGCGGTGCACAAATGCTGCGCAGCTAGCGCCATTCGACGGCCAACACCGCGGTTCCTGGTGTGTCCGCTGTGCCGTGCGTGTGATCATTGCTTGTACAGCCCTCTCGCAGTGTCCGGAGCAAGTATGGTGGGTCTGACACACCGGTGTCAATGTGTTCTTTTTTCCATTTCCAGGAGTGTATTTCGTTATCAGTACTGATGTTACAATACGCAATGTTTGCTCAACATCAAAATTTTGCAGTGGATTTTTGTTAACATTAAAACACCAATAAGTACCACGACTAACACGAGAACATGAGACTATTATCAGAGAAAAAATGTTTTTACTATAATGTTTGCCAGACCAGAACTACGCACACCAAGATTTCTTTTGTCATTATGGTAAATTATCTTTTTGCACTGTTAATAATATAACATCATCCGCAGCCCGCGTCCACCTGTAAAACACTGGTCTGCCCTGCAATCCCGAAAGCTGAAAGAAATAATTTTAGTTCACTATTACCTGTCGGCTTCTTTGCGGTATGACTGGTGTCATTTAATGCTGTCTGAATGCGCCGCGGCTGCGGCTCGCTCGTTCGTAGCGCAGCTCTGCATCACGAATAATATTTAAATAGCTAAAAATGTCTTAAAAGGGTGGGATAAAATACCAGGCAGGTTTATTACAAATGATAATGCAAGTTTTCACTAAGTAACTCTATTCAAAACATTTAGACATTAAATTCTTACACCTTTGCATATCCCAATACCTAATGGCGTCGTTCTCTCAGTCTTGACAAAAGAATGCTACACAGGCATGCAATATAGCGTCACAGGCTCTTCCTACTCACGTAATTCCAAAAAGACGACAGAGAAAATAATGCTCGGTCACTACTATTTATACTCGGTTTGATTTATTTACATCTTTGTTTGATATTTAATAAGTATCATCTTGAAATGGCAGTGGGCTGGCCACGTCGCAAGAAGAAAAGACAACAGATGGACGGAGCTAGTACTGGAGTGGAGTTCGAGAGACCACCGGAGGCCTAGAGGAAGACCACCAGACAGATGGGACAAAGACATCAAGAAGATCGCTGGTAACACCTGGCAGAGAACTGCCCAAGACCGTCCCACTTGGAGAAGACTGCTGAAAGCCTACCTGAAACCACGACTCGAAGAGGCCACATCATTTAATGATTGAATTGGCTGATGATGATGACGATGATGAAGTATCCTCTGTGGCGGTTCCAGTACTCGCCGACACAGATATTATCTTTAAAAAATCGATACATAATTCTATGCAAGTATAAAATATGACACACAATGATTTCTCTTTATTACATAAAGTTAACCAACCATTGTCGATACAGAAATAAAATTATAATCATCCAGTTCAATTATTTTTTCTTTTTTTTTTACCACATATAACACGTGTTTTGTCAGGAGGCGTTAGAACCCCTAACATCCACATCAAGTGCATGACGTTTCTCGTGCTGTCTTCAGACGCTGTGTCGTGTTCAGCCAATGGTTCTTGCAGCATCTTACAATCGATCCTCACTTTCCTGCTGATGTACTATTCACGTATAAAGCCTCTTTCACCAGAGACGTAATACTAAACAGCACCTACAGTCGTGTTTGGACCGATGAGAAACCCACTCTACAATTGTGAAGAATGTCAACATAGATTATTATAAGTCGACATGTGGGCAGGCATAGTAAATGATTATGTACTACTAGTCACTGAATATGTAGTACGCCCGTTTCTTCCTACCCGCCGCTTGAATTCGCCAGTGTACACTGTGTCTATCACAGACCTCCTAGCCGGCCGCGGTGGTCTCGCGGTTCTAGGCGCGCAGTCAGGAACCGTGGGACTGCTACGGTCGCAGGTTCGAATCCTGCCTCGGGCATGGATGTGTGTGATGTCCTTCGGTTAGTTAGGTTTAAGTAGTTCTAAGTTCTAGGGGACTGATAACCACAGCAGTTGAGTCCCATAGTGCTCAGAGCCATTTGAACCACAGTCCCGCCTCACTTTGGGCTGAGGGTTCGTGAGCGCCTAGATCAGACATTCCCTGAAGGGTGGACAGGCAGAGGAGGTCCCGTTCTGTGGCAGTTCAGATTACACCAGGAATATTAAAACTGGTGTGACAGAACACTGTGCGATTACTCCATTTCTGCACTGACGCTTGGGGATGCCGTTTTAAAGTAATTGAACTGTCATAAACGTAGCAGCTTGCGAAACATGTTCAAGTAAATCGAATTCATTATTAGTGTACCGTAGACTTTCGGTCTCTCTGACATCAAGTTACGAGTGCCGTTACAAGTCCATAAACATGAGAAATTTTCTGAGGGTATTAGGGAGTATTCATCGGAAATTCTGCATACCATCACCAGAGTTCGGAAGTGGGACTATTTTGAGCATTACACAAGGCTAAAGCGGAATTTCAGTAAATTATCGCTTATATCTTTGGACTCGTACTAGAGTCTCTTGCTTCAAACTGATACACTTACCTTCTGCATCATCTGTGAAAGTTTGTAACATCATCACGGAATCACCCTATTAGGGATATAAGTGGAAATACATTATTTGGTAAATGAGGAAGTGTATTGAACAACATTACATTAGTATTTATTTCATCTGCAGACTAATAATTATAGTTATTAGGAGTAATATTCTTGTAGGTTGGTTGGTATATACAAGTCCATGTGACAACAGCAAGCCATTAATGCATATTTTCTCCTAGGCAGATGGTCATATTATATACAGGGTGTTACAAAAAGTTTAGGTTTTCTTATTGGTAACGCCACGTAGTGCTCTGTATGAAAATCACTGGCTGTGCTGTGTGCAGTCTGTGGCTAGTTTGCATTGTTGTCTGCCATTGTAGTGTTGGACAGTTGGATGTTAACAGCGCGTAGCGCTGCGCAGTTGGAGGTGAGCCGCCAGCAGTGGTGGATGTGGGGAAGTGAGATGCTGGATTTTTGAGAGCGGATAAGCTGGAGGTGTGTCCACCGGAAACAGTACATTTGTAAGAATGGATGTCATGGACTGCTATATATATTATGACTATTAAGGTAAATACATTGTTCGTTCTCTATTAAAATCTTTCATTTGCTAACAATGCCTATCAGTATTTAGTGCCTTCCGTAGTTTGAATCTTTTATTTAGCTGGCAGTAGTGGCGCTCACTGTATTGCAGTAGTTCGAGTAACGAAGATTTTTGTGAGGTAAGTGATTTGTGAAAGGTATAGGCTAATGTTAGTCAGGGCCATTCTTTTGTAGGGACTATTGAAAGTCAGATTGCGTTACGCTAAAAATATTTTGTGTCAGTTTAAGCACAGTCATGTATAATTTTTCTAAGGGGACGTTTCAAAAGGTACGGCCAAACTTTCAGAAAACATTCCCCACACACAAATAAAGAAAAGATGTTATGTGGACATGTGTTCGAAACACTTAATTTCCATGTTAGAGCTCATCTTAGTTTCGTCAGTATGTACTGTACTTCCTCGATTCACCGCCAGTTGGCCCAATTGAAGGAAGGTAATGTTGACTTTACAAGTACGACACAACATGTGGTTCATGCACGATGGAGCTCCTGCACATTTCAGTCGAAGTGTTCGTACGCTTCTCAACAACAGAGTCGGTGACCGATGGATTGGTAGAGGCGGACCAATTCCATGGCCTCCACGCTCTCCTGACCTCAACCCTCTTGACTTTCATTTATGGGGGCATTTGAAAGCTCTTGTCTACGCAACCCCGGTACCAAATGTAGAGACTCTTCGTGCTCGTATTGTGGACGGCTATGATACAATACACCATTCTCCAGGGCTGCATCAGCGCATCAGGGATTCCATGCGACGGAGGGTGGATGCATGTATCCTCGCTAACGGAGGACATTTTGAACATTTCCTGTAACAATGTGTTTGAAGTCACGCTGGTACATTCTGTTGCTGTGTGTTTCCATTCGATGATTAATGTGATTCGAACAGAAGTAATAAAATGAGCTCTAACATGGAAAGTAAGCGTTTCCGGACACATGTCCACATAACATATTTTCTTTCTTTGTGTGTGAGGAATATTTCCTGAAAGTTGGGCCGTACCTTTTTGTAACACCCTGTATATACTGAAGAGGAAAAGAAACTGGTACACCTACTTAATATCGTGCAGGGCCCCAGCGAACACGCCGAAATGCTGCAGCACGACGTGGCATGGACTCGACTAATTGCTGAAGTAGTGCTGGGGGGAACTGATACCATGAATCCTGCAGGGATGTCAATAATCGGTAAGAGTACGAGGGAGTGGAGATCTCTTCTGTACAGCACGTTGGAAGGCATCCCTGATATGCTCAATAATGTTCATGTCTGGGGAGTTTGGTGGCCAGTGGAAGTGTTTACACTCGGATGAGTGTTCCTGCAGCCATTCCGTAGCAATTCTGGTCGTGTGGGGTGTCGCATTGTCCTGCTGGAATTGCCCAAGTCCGGCGTCATGCACAACGGACAGGTATGGATGCAGGTGATCTGACAGGATGCTCACGTACGTGCCACCTGTCAGAGTCCTCTATAGACGTATGAGGAGTACCAATCACTCCAACCGCACACGCCCCACACCATTACAGAGACTCCACCAGCTTGAACAATCTCCTGCTGACATGCTGGGTCCATCGATTCATGAAGTTGTCTCCGTACCCGTACACGTCCATTCGCGAGACAAAATTTGAAACGATACACGTCTGACCAGGCAACATGTTTCCACTCATCAACAGTCCATGCCATTGTTGACAGGCCCAGACGAGCCGTAAGTCATTATGTCGTGGAGTCATCAAAGGTACACGAGTGAGCCTTCGGCTGCGAAAGACCATATCGACGATGTTTCGTGGAATGGTTCACACGCTGGCACATATTGATGGCCCAGCATTGAAATCTGCAGCAATTTGCGGAAGGGTTGCAATTCTGTCACGTTGAACAATTCTCTTCAGCCTTCATTGGCTCCGTTCTTGCAGGATCTATTTCTGGCCGCAGTGATGTCGGTGATTTGATCAGATGTTTTACCAGATTCCTGATAATTACGGTACGCTCGTGAAATGGGAGTATGGTAAAATCCCCACTTCATAGCTACCTCAGCGATGCTGTGCCTCATCGCTCGTGCGCCGGCTATAACATCACGTTCAAACTCACTTAAATCTTGATAACCTGCTATTGCAGCAGCAGTAACCGATCTAACAACTGGACCAGAAACTTGTCTTATACAGGATGAGGCAGCTAAGTCATAACACCCCTTGTATCTCCCCAACAGTAATAGATACAAAGATGCCGTTTGCACAGTGAATTGCAGGGACGAGGACTACTTGAATATATCACATTTCATATTTATGCTATTTTTTTATTACAGAGATATGAGGCCATCTTTGTTTTTTTTTTTAAATGGAACCCTGTGTTAAATTTTAGCGTAACATGATGGGCTTAAAAAGACGGTTTCAAGTATGTGTATATCATAATACTTAGGCGAATAGTTTTTGAGACACAGATATGTTCCCGTATCGTGTTCGTCCTTCGAAGCAACGTTGTCCAATGCGAGCTTTCCTGTTGACCACTGAGGAACTTAACATGGAAGGCATTGTTTTCCTGCTTCACGATAACGCCGTAAGGTGACACACGAGGTAGCTGGAGAGAAGGGTATAAATGTGCTTCTGGGGTAATGAAATATCGCACTTCCTTCACAGTTTCTTGGAGCAGACATGTACACCACGAACAAAAGTTAGATATGCTTCTAGTGTATGGTAAAAACATAAGTAATGCTGTTAGAGCAATAAAGCGATATGGAGAGCTGTATTCTGATCGTGAGCGTCCTACGCGCCAGCTTCTTGCACGTATTTGCAAGAAACTACTTGAATCGGGATCATGGAACGCCATACAGAAGACAAGGCAGAAAACTGCAACTGACGAGGTACATGAAGAGGGCGTTCTGGTGCTGGCGCATAACGACCCTACTGTTTCGTCGCAACATATCGCCTCCAAATGTGGTGTAAGTCAGAGAAGTGTTCTACGCACATTGCACCGGCATAGATTTCACCCATTTCACCTCTCATTACATCAAGCACTCTCCGGTGTGGATTTCGAACGGCGCCAGGAATTTTGCCGGTTTGCTCTGCAGTGCGTACAATATGATCCAACGTTTTTTCAACGGGTGCTATTTACTGGTGAAGCGACTTTCGCCACCCACGGTAATGTTAATTTGCATAATATGCGTTAGTGGTCAATAGAGAACCCTCATTGGCTTGGACAGGTACAGCATCAGCAACCGTGGAGTGTTAACGTGTGGTGTGGCATCGTCGGAAATGTCGTTGTGGGGCCGTACGTCATTCCGGGTATACCAAATGCCAATGACTTTGCACAGTTCCTGCGAAACGTTCTGTCCATTTTGCTGGAAGAGGTACCACTAACTACGCGTCAGTGCATGTGGTTCCAACATGGCGGCTGTCCTTCTCACTCTTCCCGTGTCGCTACAGAGCTGTTAAATGAAAAGTGCCTGGATTGTTGGATAGGACGACGTGCTGCAGTGAAGTGGCCATCCCGGTCTCTTGATTTGACCCCTCTTGATTTTTTTCTGTGGGGAGCAATCAAACGTAAAGTGTATGCGCAAATACCAACTACGCCAGACGATATGAAGCAACGTATCATCGAAGCGTGCGCTGATATCTCCCGTGACACCCTCGCAGCCATTCACAAATCATTTGAACGGCGACTACAAATGTGCATTGCAGCAGAGGGGAAGCATTTTGAACACATGCTTCAGTAAAGTTTTGTATCATGCACAGTATGTATTTTGCATCTTTGTGTATTTGTGTATTTGCTTCGTATTGTGATCAATAGTAAATATCTTCAAAAAATAAAAATAAAACCAAATACGTACGAAATAATTGTGATCAATAAGGGCCTCCTCATTTACATTTGTATTTCTGTTACTTAAAATCTATTAACATCATGTAGTATTTTAATACTGTATGTTGTCTACTGCTTTGGTATCACAATTGTCAAATAACTGAATAATTTTTGCGCGACATCATCAGTTAATTTTCGCGCAAAACATCGCAGTGGCTGAGCGAAAGGCAGGCGCTTAAGTACGCTATCGGGGGCGCCGCTATTGGCCGCTGGGACCACGTGTTCCACTGTGGCGCCCTCACACTTAAAGCGGGACAGGAGGTGCGCGCCGCCACAGCTTACGGTGCGATGGTGCAGAGACCTCTATGGGGCTTCGACGTCCATGACGTCTAGCGCGGATTCAAATTCCGCGGTTCGCGGTACCAGATTCCTCCCCCCTGAAACTTGAGTGTAGGGGCGGAAACGCCCCAGACGGTGCTGAGGTGGGTGGCAGTGGGAAGAGCAACTGGACGTATCGACCGCAATTGGCGGGGCGGAAGGGACGCCCGAGGTATCCATGACAGCTGATCCAGAGTCCAGGGCGGGGAAGGGAGACGCCGATCCACCCGGAGGCGGAGAGGGCCGGCGGCAGGCCCTCAGGGAGACGAACCGGGGGCTGGGACAGTGACTCGAGGACCACGTCCGTACCCGAATGAGGTAGGGAAAGAGGCAGCAGCGCGAGTCCCGTGGCAGCACGAGGGCGGAGCTGATTATGATGGCGGCGCTCGAACCCTTTCGACGTCTGCACCGACGTCACACGCCGCCCATGGGCCGCGACGACCGTGGCGGGTGTCCAACCCGCCTTGCGCCCGTACTCGCGGGCCCACACGGCCGTGCCAGGGCCATACCGCTGCGAGGGCCGGGAGGGGGCGGGGGGGGGGGGTGGCGGGAGGAGGACGGCATCAGCAAATGGAGCAGGGTCCGCGGATGTCGCCCAAGGAGCTCTGCTGGACTGCGTCCGTTAATTGGCGTAGTGCGAAAGGTGCTCAAAACCAGGGTGAGGGCCGATGCGGTTGGAGATGTGTCGACCGCCTTAGTCAACTGGTGTTTTGAAAGTGCGGACAAGCCTCTCCACCGCGCCATTGGACGAAGGGTGGAAAGGGGGCTATGGATATGTTTGATTCCGTTGGCCTGACAGAAATCGTGGAAGGAGGATGCTGTGAATTGGGGACCATTATCGGAGACCAATGTGTAGGGCAGGCCCTCAATGGCGAGAACCTGGGCCAGGGCCGTGAGTGTAGCCTCCATGGTGGTGGATGCCATTCGGACAACATATTGGTATTTGGAGTAGGCATCAACGATGAGTAACCACATGGACCCCAAAAAAGGGCCCGCAAAATCGATATGGATGCGATCCCAGGGCCAGTGAGGCACAGGCCACGGTGCAAACGACTGAGGGGGGCTTGCCTGGTGACGCGCACTGTCAGTACAACTACGGACCAGGCGCTCAATATCGCCATCGATGCCGGGCCAATACACATGCCTGCAAGCCAAAACTTTCATATGGGACGTACCCAAGTGCCCGCAGTGTAACAAACTGAGCACCTGAAGCTGCAATTCCGGAGGGATGACCACCCGGTGGGCATCCGACTCCGTAGGCAACAGAAGGACATAATCGAACACGGAGAGCCTGTGGGACAGGTGGCGCTAGGGGCTGAAGTCGGACTGCATCCGACGAGTAACATATGACGGCCACCCGTGGACCATGTAGTTGAGAACCTGCCGCAAGACAGGGTCGCGGCGGGAAGCCTGTCCAGCGCATCCCGGCGGGCGGAATCAATGTGAAAGCAGAGGACCTCCTGTTGGTCAAAGGCAGGATCGGGGCCTGCTGGGAGACGTGACAAAGCGTCCGCATTAGCATGGTGGACGGTGGGCTTATACCGGATGGTGTAAGCGTAATTACGTAAAAACAATGCCCAGCACTGGAGACGTTGAGCCATCCACTCGGGAAGGTGAGAGTGGGGTCTGAAAAGTGTAACCAAGGGTTTATGGTCCGTCAGGAGAGTGAACATTGCCCCAAAGAGATAGGTGTGAAATGTTTGGACGGCGAATACGATCGCCAAGGCCTCCTTTTCAATCTGGGAGTAGTTCCGTTGCACTGGGGTCAACGTCTTAGAGGCATAAGCGATGGGCTGTTCAGAGCCATCGACATCCCGTTGCGCGAGGACGGCCCCAATGCCGTATGCCGACGCATCAGCTGCCACAACGAAGGGGCGGTCCGGAGAGAAGGGAGTAAGGCAAGGGGCGGATTTCAGCATCGCCTTTAAACGGAGAAAAGCCTGGTCACAGGCAGGAGTCCAAACAAAAGGTACCACTTTGTGACGCAAGTGATTGAGGGGTTGCGCAACGGAGCCAGCCTGGGGCAAGAACTTTAAGTAATAAGTAACCTTGCCCAGAAACACCTGCAGTTCAGATAAGTCTTTGCGACGAGGAAGGGCCTCAATGGCCGCGACATTACGACCCAAAGGGCGAATGCCATCTTTGCTAACCCAGTGGCCTAAGTATTCCACTTCCGGTTGAAAAAGAAACGACACTTGTCCATCCGACAGCGTAGACCAGCAGACTGCAGAGTGTGAAATAAGTGGCTGAGGTTTTGCAAATGTTCCTGGCAGGAACGCCCGGTGACCAAGATGTCATCCAGATAATTCACACATGCAGGGTTAGGCTGTGTAAGGTGCTCCAGGAATCGCTGGAAAATGGCCGGCGCCGAAGAGACACCAAAGGGAAGGCGCTTGTACTGATACAATTCGAAAGGCATGTTGATAACCATGATGTTCTGGGATTTGGCATCCAAGGGCAACTGGTGGTATGCCTCAGCCAGGTCGATCTTGGAAAAATACTCTCCCCCAGCAAGCTTGGCAAGAAGGTCTTCCTGTCGGGGAATGGGGTAAGTGTCAACGAGGGACTGAGCATTGACTGTAGCGCCGAAGTCCCCACAGAGCTGAAGGGACCCATTGGGTTTCCGTATGACCACCAGTGGTGTCGCCCATGCACTGTAAGTTACAGGTTCCAGCACGCCAGCGGCCTGGAGCCGATCAAGTTCCTGCTTGACCCCTGGCCGTAAGGCCACCGGAAGTGGCCAGGGCCAGAAAAAGCGAGGCTGTGCATCCAGCCGGAGGGTGATATGCGCCTGAAAGCCGGAAGCACGTCTGAGATCCAGTGCAAACAACGACGCAAAAGCGGAGCACAGATCGTCCAAGTCCTGAAAGGGAACAGCCGTGGAAACGACCTTAACTTCGTCGGAAATTGAAAAGCCAAACAGTTGAAACGCATCCAGGCCAAAAATATTCGAAGTCGACGGATGGTCGACGACAAAGAGAGTAAGGAGCCGTGGAACACGCTTGTATGTCGCCTGGACGACGAACTGCCCACAAAGGGGAATGGAACCGTCTCTGTAGGCGACCAAACGGCGAGAGGGAGGCGACAACGCAGGAGAGCCCAACCGCTTATATGTCGCCATATTAATCAGGGAGACGGTGGCCCCAGTGTCGACCTGAAAACTAATATCCTCAGTGAAAATGCGGAGCATGAGGAAAAGCTTCGGCGCTGATGGGTCATCCTGTGGGACGACCGATTGCAGAGCATGGACGGTATCTTGAGGCCCAGGAGTGGCAGGACTGGATCGAACGACTACGACAAACCGATCGGATGTGGCCCTCCTTGTTACACAGTGTGCACATTTTCCAGCGGTGGGGACAATCAGCCCCGAAATGGACAAAAGGTTCAAATGGCTCTGAGCACTATGGGACTTAACACCTGAGGTCATCAATCCCCTAGAACTCAGAACTACTTAAACCTAACAAATCTAAGGACGTCACACACATCCATGCCCGAGGCAGGTTTCGAACCTGCGACCATAGCAGTCGCGCGATTCCGGACTGAAGCGCCTAGAACCGCTCGACCACCGCGGTCGGCCGGAACGGGCAGTAAAGCACTGTGGGCAAGATGGAAGTGGGCCGCGCGACCGGCGACGAGGGGCGACCGAAGGCGTCTACGCCATAGAGACGTCCTAACATGAGGAGTCCCGACGGCGCTGGCCCCTGTCGGCCAGGCGACGCCGACGTCGCGAGGGCGGAACCCGCCAGGACGCCGTGATCGCTGCCACCTGCGGTCGCGCCATTATACGCTCGTTAGCCGCTTGAGCAATTTCAAAGGAGTGGGCAATGCGGAGAATCTCTTCCAAGGAGGGATTGTAGGGTTTTAATGCCGCAGTACGGACCTCAGGGTCGGAAGCCAGCTGAACCACCACATCCCGGATCAGGGAGTCCACATACGAAGCCTAACACTGCTGATTGGTGCATGTAAAATCGCATCGACGGCTGAGACCCAGCAAGTCCGTGACCCAGGAACGATAAAATTGACCAGGCTGTTTATGGTACTGGTGAAACTCCAGCCAAGAGGCGACTACATGGTAGCGTCGGGAATAATAGTTTGTCAGCAAGAGGCAGATCTCCTGGAAAGAGAGAGCCACAGGATCGGACAACGGTGCCAACTTGTGAAGAAGAAAGAACGTGTCCGGAGAGCCCCAAGACAAAAACAACGACCGCTGCAAGGAGTCGTCCGTGACTTGAAAAGCCGTGAAATGTTGTTTCAGCCCGCTGAGAGGCCCGTGAACAACACAATGGGAGAGGATGGACATGACCAACGAAGGACAGAATGAATACAACAAGACCGAACAAAGGAGTCACAAGGAAACAAACACGTCCACTCGTATACAGAACAAGGAAGTAAGCTGTCTAGCGTGAAGCGAGGTCGAAACCGGCGTACGCGAGATTAGACTGGCTGGCTGAGCTTTTATTTATTTATTTTCCTTTATTTATTTTCAATTGCCCCCGAAGGGGGCGGGATGGCAGCAGCTTAGGACGCTGCTCTACAGCCTACAGACTTTTTTAAAAACGGAAGAAGGAAAGAAACAAGAAAAACAGGCGATAAAACGGTGACTTAAAGTGTAAAATGGCGGAAAAATGCGGAAAGTTAAAACAGAAAGCAAAGGGATTGGCAATGTTAAGAAAATACACAGGAATCATACAATTAAAAAAACATGGCGACGGTCTGGTTTCCATTCGCAAGAGATAAAAAATCACACCCAGTGACAGTATGATGGCCGTTCGCAACACTTCCCAAAAGACACACAACACGGAACACTCACTGTAAAACATTCACTGTAAAACACTGCACGAAGATGGCAGCACAAAGATGACACTCCCAAGTCAAGGGCAGACGGGGGGAAAAACAAGGAGGGAGGAGAGGAAGAAAAAGGAAAAATGGGGGGGGAACCAAGGAGGGAGAGGCTCATAAGGGGGGGAGAGGGGCAGGGCAGACGCAAGAGGGAATGAGAAATGGCAGAGGAGGGAAATGCAAAAGGACTCAGCGGAGAGAAGGGGGCAGAGAGAGGGGAGGTGGGGAAAAAAAGAGGATGGAAGGGGGGAGAGGGAGCCTGGGAAAAGGACAGAGGAAAGAAGGGGGAGTGAGGATCAGAGTTGATAGGAGGGATAAATGGAGGGCATCATCCAGGAGGGGGAGTTGATGGAAGCCACCTTAGGAAAGGATATGAAGGGTGTAGAGATGGAGGGTAGGGGGGACACAACAGTGAAGACGTGGCAGGTGGCGGGGATAGGAGAGGAGAAGAGCAACCAGGGGGTGAGGGGGATCAAGGCGGTGGGAGGTGTAGAGGATGCAGATATGTTCGAGGAATAGGAGAGATGGGGGAAAGGAATGAGGTCATAGAGGATCCGCGTGGGGGACAGGAGGCGTATACAGAAGGTGAGGCAGAGTGCATGACGCCCAAGGATCTGGAGGGACTTATAGAATTTGGGGGGGGGGGGCAGATATCCAGGCGGGACTGGCATAACAGTGGATGGAACGGATTAAGGATTTGTAGGTCTGGAGTATGGTAGAGGGGTGCAACCTCCATGTCCGGCCAGAGAGTAGTTTGAGGAGTCGGAGGCGGTTGTGGGCTTTGGATTGGATGGAGCGGAGATGAGGGATCCAGGTGAGGTGACGGTCAATGGCGAGGCCAAGGTAGGTGAGGGTGGGGGTGAGGCGGACAGGACGGGTGCTGACAGTAAGGGAGAAATCCAGGAGCCGGAAGGAGGGAGTGGTACGACCTATGATGATTGCCTGGGTCTTGGAAGGATTGATTTTTAGGAGCCACTGGTTACACCATGCAGCAAAATGGTCAAGGTGATTCTGGAGAAGGCGTTGGGACCGTTGGAGGATAGGAGCAAGGGCGAGGAATGCGGTGTCATCGGCATATTGCAAGAGGTGTACTGGAGGGGGAGGGGGGGTTGGGGCATATCTGCCATGTACAGGAGGTAGAGGAGAGTGGAGAGGACAGAGCCCTGGGGCACACCTGCAGAGGGGTAGAAGGTGTGGGAATTGGCATTATGGATGGTAACATAGGAGGGGCGGTGGGAGAGGAAGGAGGCCATCAGACGGATGTAGTTGATAGGAAGGGTGTAGGTTTGGAGTTTAAACAGGAGACCGGGATGCCAGACACGGTCGTAGGCCTTTTCGAGGGCGAGGGAGACAAAAATGGCGGAGTGACGGGAGTTAAGCTGGAGGGAGAGGAGATGAGTGAGGTGGAGGAGTGTGTTGGGGAGGAGGTGGTTTTGGCAGAGGTGGTGATGGATGCGCCGGGAAAGGATGGATTCCAAGAGCTTGATGAACACCACTGTGAGACAGGCTGGCTGAGCTTTTTTTTTTTTCTCCTTTATTGAGTTTCGATTCCCCCTAAAGGGGGCGGGCTGGCAGCAGCTTATTATACCGCTCTTCAGCCTACAGAATTTGTTTTAAAAAGATGAAGATAATAAAAAATAATAACAGTTGGCGATAAAATCGGTGACTTAAAGGTAAAATGGCAGAAAATTCTGGAGCTTAAACCATAAAACACAGGGTTGATGATGCTAATAAAATACACAGGAAGCAGAAAAATAATAGACAGACAACTAAAAAACATGGCGACACTCTGGGTGCTGTTTGCAAGAGATAGAAAATGCACACCCAGCGACAGCATGATTTCTGTTCGCAACACTGTGGAAAGATGCACAACACTGAACACTCACTTAAACACTGCACTAAAAAGTTGGCACAAATATGACATACCACACCCGAGAGCAGGTGGGAGGAAACTGGCCAGATGATGGGAAAAAAAGGGGGGAAGGAGAGGAAAAGTGAAGGGAGAGGGAGGAAAGGAGCCAATGGAAGGTGAGGATCCATAAGAGGGGTGGGGGGTGCTGAGCAGACGTGCCAGGGAGTGGGGAAGGCAGAGGAGGCGAGCTGGCTGAGCTTCTTCTTTTTTTTTCTTTATTGTGATTTTAAACACCTTATACAAAGGCGGGCTGTCAGCAGCACAATACGCCGCTCTTCAGCCTTGAGGTTGACAACAAGTAATACATAAAGGTGGCACAGAGTAGACAGTAAAAACGGTGGGCAAAAAATGTAGACACTAAAAATCGAAAAAACATGGAGCCGTTCACGCTGGACGAGAAACATCACTAACACTAGGCGACACGGTGCACAAAACATGGATGATGGCGACGGCATGTGAACAGTTGTGGCGTGACGGCGAACAACACTACACACAAACGAAGGCACACACACGAAACACTGATGGCGATGATCTCCGGCACGCGAATGTTCACTGAGCGTGTACGAGTCCGGGGACCTGCCAAGAGAGGAGGAGGAGGAAGGGGAGTGGGAGAGCGAGAGGGGAGAGCAGAGATGCCATTGGCAGGGGAGAGGGGGGAGGGAGGAAGGGGGAGGGGAAGCCCGTGGGAAGAGGGGTCGAGGGAGGGGACGGGGGAAAAGGAAAGAGAAGGGAAGGGAAGAGAAGGGAGGGAGGGTGCCTAAAGGAAAGGACACTGGAAGTGGGGGGTGGGGCAGGGTCAAAGTTGATAGGAGGAGTTGATGGAGGGGAGGAGGACATCTACAGGGAGGGGGAGCTGGTGGAAGCCACCTTGGGAGAGGGTAAGGAGGGTGGAGAGATGGAGACCGGGCGGGACGTGGGAATACAGGCGCAGCACTGGGCGGGGGTGGGAGAGGATCGGGGAGACTAGTGGGTGGGGAGGATCGAGTTTACGGGAGGTGTACAGGATCCGTATCCTTTCAAGGAAAAGGAGGAGATGGGGGAAGGAGATGAGATCGTACAGGATCCGCGTGGGGGAGGGGAGACGGATGCGATAGGCGAGGCAGAGAGCATGGCGTTCAAGGATTTGGATGGATTTATAGAAGGTAGGGGAGGTGGAGATCCAAGCCGGATGGGCATAACAAAGGATAGGGCGGATGAGGGATTTATAGGTGTGGAGGATGGTGGAGGGGTCCAGACCCCACGTACGGCCGGAGAGGAGTTTGAGGAAACTGAGGCGGGAGAGAGACTTGGCTTTGATTGTCCGGAGGTGGGGAGTCCAGGAGAGGCGACGGTCGAGGGTGACGCCAAGGTACTTAAGGGTGGGAGTGAGGGCGATAGCACGGCCATAGATGGTGAGATAGAAATCAAGGAGGCGGAAGAAAGGGGTGGTTTTGCCTACAATGATCGCCTGGGTTTTGGAGGGATTGACCTTGAGCAACCACTGGTTGCACCAAGCGGTGAACCGGTCAAGATGGGATTGGAGAAGGTGTTGGGAGCGCTACAGGGTGGGGGCAAGAGCAAGGAAGGCGGTGTCATCGGCAAACTGGAGAAGGTGGACGGGGGGTGACGGCGGCGGCATGTCCGCCGTGTACAAAAGGTACAGAAGGGGGGAGAGGACGGAGCCTTGGGGCACACCGGCGGAGGGGAAAAAGGTGTAGGAATCTGTGTTATGGATGGCTGAGCGAGAGGCAGGCGCTTAAGTACGCTATCGGGGGCGCCGCTATTGGCCGCTGGGACCACGTGTTCCACTGTGGCGCCCTCACACTAAAAGCTGGCCAGGAGGCGCGCGCCGTCACAGCTTACGGCGCGATGGCGCAGAGACCTCTATGGGGCTTCGATGTCAATGACGTCTGGCGCAGATTGATTCCGCGGCGCGCAGTACCAGAAATACGATACGAAATCATATTCACCTAAATATTATGATATACACACATTTGAAACTGTCTTTTTAAGCCCATCATGTTACGCTAAAATTTAACATAGGGGTCCATTTAAGAAACCAAATATGGCCTCATATCTCTGTAATAAAACATAGCACAAACATGAGATGTGATGTATTCAAGTAGCCCCTGGCCCTGCAATTCACTCTCCAAATGGCATCTTTGTATCTGTTACGGTTGGGGAATTACAAGGGGTGTTATGACTTAGCTGCCTCACCCTGTATAGGCGCTGTGTTCTGGCTATTTACATATCTCTGTATTTGAATATGCATGCCTATACCAGTGTCTTTGGCGCTTCAGTGTATTCCTGAATATCAAGCCATAGAGGCTCCCAAGTAGGGCGATTAGGCTAAAAAAACTCTCATGTGACTTAATGCCTATGTGACACTATATCGTACATTGACAGTAACTACTAATAACATACGATAACAGTGTAGCTTTCTCGGACTGAAATATCTTGTAACTAGGTCGTCGTGTAATGTCTGCCGGATCAATTTCACGTATTGATACCGGCAATGGAATGTAAAGGAACCTGTTTATTTTCCGGTCAAATGAGACGGCATGTATTCAGTAATGCGCTTATTGGCTTAAAGTTGATTTCCAACGCTCCTCACATTGGAACTGCGCCATCAGAAAATTAAATTTCTCGTCTGTGCGCTCAGTGTTTTTATGACGTTTGCGCTTTAATTTTGCGAGAGGATATAACATGTAACCCATTTAACATTCAATTACTCAAATTCCACTTTACTGTTCTAATGAGTTTTCACGGAATTCGTTCTTCTCTGTGAGCATCAGCACAATACTGTAGAAATTCACATGACACAGTGAAAGAATTACCTAGCTCAGCCGTTCTTCTATGGCATGAAACATTGGCGGTAGTAATAAAAATAGAGACTAGACTGAGTTCCTCCTATCTGCCGATCTCTCGCCCATGGTGTCCTCAATCGTCTGTGCTACCAATCATCGTCTTCCGTTGTGGTTCCTCTTTGCTCTTTCCTTTGGCTACATTTTTAACGCAGCAAGCCCCGGCATGTAACTAGTCGTAAAAATGAAGGAAGATTAGTATTTAAAGTACTGTCGGCAACGAGATCGTCAGATGCGCACGGGATCGGATTTGGAAAGGTGGGGATAGAAAGCAGCGGTGTCCCTTTCAGAGGAGACATCCCGACATTTTTCGTGAATGATTTAGGGAAACCACGGAAAATCTTGAGTCTTGATGACCTGCCGGGGACTTAAACCACCATCTTACTGAATGGGGATCCATTGTCTTGCAACTACGTCATCTCAGACGTTTGGGTCTTTTAGTATTTTACCGTTCAATTAATTTTTTATGTCCTTCCACAGCAAATCAACTATGTGAAATTCTATTCTATTTGAAATTTCTCCGTTCTGATTTTCACGTCTCTTCTACATTATCGAGATCGCTTCGATTCTTCCAGTCCACTTCTCTCCATCGTTTTCTATTTCTTCATTTCTTCTCATCTCTAGGACATTCACAGTCTTTTGTAGAGAAAGGAAATCAACCAAGCACCTACCCCCCCTCCCCTCCATCCATAATCTCCAAACCACTGTGAAGTGTATGCCAGAGAGTACTTCACACTGTACCAGTTAATATGGTTTCTGTCCATTCCATTAATTTATGGAGTGCCGAAAGATGGCTATTTAAATGTCTCGGTGCACGCTGAAATTAATTTAATCTTATCCTCACGATTCCTACGAAAGTGACACATAAGGAGTTGTAGTATGATCCTCGAATGATCATTTAAAGCCGGTTGTTCAAACTCTGTAATTAGATTATCTCGGAACATTTTATTTATTTATTGCTTATTTAGCCTGACCAGATTCGACATTAAGGTCCTCTCTCACATCTGACCAGGAACAACACATAACGAAAAATATTACAAATACGAAAGATATTACATGGATATTCAGAGGAATAATTCTAATATTAATAACAATATTAATGATAGAAATAACAATAAAATAATAGTAATTGCCATGAGTAATGATAATAATAGTTTTTGACAATAATTATAATAGTAATAATAACAATGAAATAATAGTAGATGCGAACAGTAACAATGAAAATAATACTAAAGTTGTTAGATACCCTATCGGGCCCCACATGAGGTGGGGTATAGGGGAAGCCTTCCAGATGTTGGTGGTACTGGAGAAATGAAATATCCAGGGTGGACCAAACAATAACTTAGCCTAAATCCATTACTGTCTGTTCTGGCATTCAATGGCTAATGGTCAGAATCTCTTCACCAGTTTGTACAAATATGTCTTGATCGCAACAATCAAATCTTTAACATTTGTCATCTCCAACAAAGTTCACCACAATCACCTTTAACTTGAAAAACTCGTTATGGAACAACAGGAAAAATATCCATTACCCCATATCCCAGTACATCTACTGGACTACCTGGTCATCGGATTCTAGGGGACCAACAACACCATGAAAAGAAGCTTCTCGAAACCTCTTTGCAAACACCACACGAATATTGGCTCACTCAACACAAATACACTAGCCAAGATAGGCAATGTCTAACAGCTTATGGGTGTTCTGGAAAATTTTCACATCAAAATCCGCGGAATACAAGAGACACCTTTCAAAGACGAAAACCTCTTCAACACAAAAAACTACAGAACATACAAAGGAAAACCTACTGTCGGAAGAGAAACACCGATATTGATTGGTACAGGATTTTCGGTTCGCAAATCATTCATAGACTAAATACTGGATTTCAGTTTAGTATTAGAAAGGAACTCTAGAGTAACATTCAAAACAGGAAACAAAAGGTACATTATCATCAATGCACATGCACCGTCAAACGGTTACAACAAGAAGAAACCACAAGAAGTCGAAGACTTTCGGGGAGACGTAGAAGAAACACCAAATCAAGTTCCAGAAAGACATGTTTAAATTGTATTACAAAACTTCAGTGCACTGCTAGGCAAAGAGAAGAAGTACAAGCAAATCATAGGCCCATACACAGCATACAAACGCACCTGACCACCTCAAAGATGGCTACATCAGTACCTCCATCCATATCAAACCTACTAACCACCAGTAATACCTCCACGTCGACAGCTGCCACCTGTTCCATACCAAGAAGTCCCTTCTGTACAGCATAGGTACCCATGGTCGTCGCATCTACAGTGACGAGCGGTCCCTCTGGAAATATACCGAAGGTCTCACTTACAGACTGTAATTATCCTCCCAATCTTCTATAAAAACAAATCTCTCGTACCTTATCTTTCCAATCTCCCATCACCTCCCAGAGTCCCACCGTCCAGCCACGGAGGAGCATTCCCCTCGTAACTCAGTATCGCCCAGGACTGGAGCAACTGAATTACATCCTCCGCCAGGGGTTTAGACTGTCTTTCGTCATCCCCTTGTAACCTCCGCCTCACTTATCGACCTAAATGACAGTGAAAAATTAAACCGCGTGTACCTAATCGAAATTTGGGAAAAGCAATCGTCACCGAAGTTAATCTGTCGGTCAAGAGGGAGGAAAGGGTTACATCTAAATGAAAGGAAAAATGCAAATAAAACTGGTGGAAATTAATTTTGAAAAGGGGTAAAGTTAATAAAGAAAGTAAATGTGCGGCCGTCACGTTAACAATTAACTAGCGGTAATTAGATATTTGAGATTTGGGGGAAATTACGGTCGTCAGTCCTAAGGACAATTACTATAGTAACGGAAAAAGAAAGGTTATTACACATATAATTAGCACTAGAAGCGTAGCAACTGAAGGTTGACACGTGTAGTGTGAAAACTGAAAGTTTATCTGAAGTAATAAATTTCGCTACACTCTGACTTAATTTAGCAAGAGAATTAATAAAACCGGAAAATCGAAAATTAATTTAGTGACTGAAGTTAATAGTGAGCTTTCTTTCTGAAGCACATCGAAATTCAGTAAAATACGGTTAGTCTAGGACTACCTCAACAATCATTTCAAAAGCTACTTGAATCTACGCAATTTAGAAATAAGAGATTTAACTTTGATCTTGAATTAAATGATTCTGAACCATTAACAATAGTAAAATTTAGTACGTACCAAGCTGAGCTGCAGTCACAGGTAACTAAAATATGCAAACAAAACTCGCACTCTTAATTTGTGCTTGTGTAATCTAAATATTGTAGCCAGCTATGAATAGCTTAACTGAACTTTGAAATTAAAGCAGTGAAATCGAATGCTTTTACTTTAATGCTGGTGTTTGAATTTCAACGACACTCGGGTTCATTCCGGAAAAGGAAGGGACCCTGCCTGGTAATGCAATTGGGACAATGAGCAACAAAGGTTCATGCTACGTTGCTGTAATTTTGTGATTTGAACAGTTTTAAAAGCTGAGGTCTGCCATACAGTTCTAAAACTTTACGTGCTTCCAGTCTTCCTTGTTGGTTGATTGAAGGTTTGTAGCCGTCGATCGAGGAGGTGGCGACAGTCACTCATTGTCGGCCGTCGCTGTTGCAGAAGCTGGATGTTGGCGCGCCTCCTTCTCGACACGGTCACCAGGCGAAACGGGCTCTTGATGTGCGCCAGCTAATGCTTCCCGTCCGCGACACCGTGTCAGAAACTACCATAGCAAGTCGAGCGCAATTACATGCTGCCAAACCCCGAAAGCGCGGCAACTCCCGGGAGCGTCACACAACACACCTGCTCCACTGCACTACCCCAGCCAGACTCCCTCTGCCCGCGCTCCACGCGACAGAGTTAACACTATACCAAAGATCCTGAACACTTTCGTTCTTCACACGACCTATCGATGCATTCGTTCGATAGCAAAGTTTTCCCTAGGCAAGACCCAGCGTAAAATACAAATAATATTTACAAAACAAACCAATTATACATCGACATAAATGCATAGTAAATAAAATAGTAAAACAATTACAATACATAAAGGCACAGAAATGTTATATCTTCAGGTAACAAAATAAGGACAAAAATTTGCAGTGCAATAGATGGAAATAGGAGGATATGCATTTCCGGCGTTACACCCTGAAATGAGAAATGTCCTACCCACTATCTTTCCCATCCCTCCCACACTTGTATTCTTCTGCCCACCAAACCTACACAATATACTCGTCCATCCTTACACAAGCCCTTCTCCCAACGGCCTTAACTCGTGGTTCATACCCCTGTAACAGAGCTATATGCAAAACCTGTTCCATACATCCTCTCACCACCACCTACTCCAGTACAGTCATGAACATCACCTGTCCCATCGAAGGCAGGGCTACCTGTGAAGCCAGTCATCTGATCTACAAGCTAAGCTGCAACCACTGTGCTGTATTCTGTGTGAGCATTACAACCATCAAGCTGTCTGTCCGCATCAACAGCCACCAACAAACTGTGGCTAAGAAACAAATGGACCATCCTGTTGCTGAACACGCTGCCAAACATGACACCTTCATTTCTATGACTGCTTCACAGCCTCTGCAGTATGGATCTATCCCACTAACACCAGCTTTTCTGAATTGCGCAGGTGGGAACGTTCTCTGCAATACATCCTACGTTCCCATAATCCTCCTAGCCTCAACCTTCCTTAGTCACTGTCCTCACCCACCCATCCCCTTTCCCATTCCCATCCCAGCACTACACAGCTATCGTTCCACCATCACACTCAGTCTTTTTACTTCTCTCCTTTTCCACTACTTCCCCCCTCTCCCTACCTCTCCCCTGTCCTCCGTCTAATCTGCAGCACCTCACTGTCCGCCACCCCCACCTAACTACCCCTCCCTCTCCCTGCCGCAGCCTCTTCCTTACCCACACCCATTCGCAGTGGTGCTGGCGCTCGCAATGTGGTTTCAGTTGCCTGAGACTGTGAGACTGCAGGCGTTTGTGTGACTTGCGTTTCCTTGTGTGTGTGTGTGTGTGTCTACGTCTATTGTTGACGAAGGTCTCAATGGCCAAAACCTTTATTTGTGACAGTCTTTTTGTTGTGCCTATCTGCGACTCAGTATCTCCGCTATATGTTTCATAATATTGTTACATTCCATCCTGGATTTTCCATTGTTTGATAGGGAACATCCCATACTTTACTGTCAAAATTTTAAGTTAAAAATTATGTCAACTCACTTTCAAAATGCAAGAGAAATTCTGAATTTGAGAACACGCAAAGGATTCTAAGAGTTCGATTGTCACTTGCTACAAGTAAAAATGAGGCCAATCCCAAGAAACAGAAAGGCAACACAAGAAAAAATAAGACCAGATCCAGAATACACGTAGATAAAACAAGAGAAATTTTTTTAAAAAAATACTGAAAGTTCAACAGAAAATTGAAAATACCTCGCGAACACGATTCAAAATACAACGCTTTGATGTCAGTCTGCCAGGAAACGAAAACATAGATGGTGGAACGCAACTTGTGATCAGGCTACTGAACGTAGAATACAGGCCTGGAAGTAGTTTAGCAGTAACAGAACAGAAGAGACATAACAAGATTTCCACGAAGTTCAGAAACAATCCTCGAAAGATATGAGAAAAGTGAAAAGGACATACGACAAAAACAGACTAAATAAACTCGAGGAAGACTTTAAGAGAAATAACACGAAAAATTTCTATAGAATATTCACGGGAAATATAAAGACTTACCCGCCTCCAAATATTTGCTTCAAACAACAGACGGATCTCTGGAACTTAATACTAAAGAAAACTGCAAAATTCTTAAAAACTATTTTGATAAACTCCTCAATTGCGAGAAGCATAAAGAGAAATTACACTTAATGAAAACAGCACCAAACTCAGATTCAAAACCGCCTTCAGTAATTGAGGTAGAGGAGATTATAAAACAACTAAAAACAACAGAGCTTCGGGATAAGGTGGTATTATCTCCTAGATCTGGAAACTCAAAGACCAAACCATCACAAAGAAATTCCATAAAAGTCTCGCAGAAATATGCAAAACAGAGAAAATTCCACAGGAATGGAAATGTTCGTTGGTTCACGCTCTCCACAAAAAGGGCGACAAGAACGACTCTAATAACTACATAAGCATCTCATTATGCCGGTCACCTCCAACATCTCTCCAAGGCATTACTCAACAGACAAGAAGCACAAGATGATACGCATATATGTCAATAGCAAGCAGGCTTCAGAAAAAGGAAGGTCCTGAATTGAACAGATTTGGAGCCTGTGAACGCTCCTGAAGGTCTGACAAACGAACAACACCGTAGTCACATTCGTGGACTTTAAGAAGACCTACGACTCCATAGACAAGCAGATTCTCTTTGACACACTAGAAGAATGTGGAATGGACAGGAAAACAAGGACATTCATAGAACAGACACTTACAGATACCACAACCAAAATAAAATTTATGGAAGAAATCTCTGACCCATTCGAGATCCATACAGGGGCCAGACAAAGAGATAGTCTCTCACCGCTTTTAATCAATATGGTATTGGACAAAATTATCAAACAATGGGAAGAAAACGTAAAAGGAATTCAGTCAGGAAGAACATGTGCAAACAAGATGATCTTAAAATGCCTGGAATTTGCAGATGATCTGGCAATACTCAGCAACAATAGACAAGAACCACTAGAATACTTACATGAAGTCTCTGTGAAGACAGATCTACAGATGTTGTTGTTGTTGTTGTGGTCTTCAGTCCTGAGACTGGTTTGATGCAGCTCTCCATACTACTCTATCCTGTGCAATCTTCATCTCCCAGTACCTACTGCAGCCTACATCCTTCTGAATCTGCTTAGTGTATTCATCTCTTGGTCTCCCTCTACGATTTTTACCCTCCACGCTGCCCTCCAATGCTAAATTTGTGATCCCTTGATGCCTCAAAACATGTCCTACCAACCGATCCCTTCTTCTAGTCAAGTTGTGCCACAAACTTCTCTTCTCCCCAATCCTATTCAATACCTCCGCATTAGTTACGTGATCTACCCACCTTATCTTCAGCATTCTTCTGTAGCACCACATTTCGAAAGCTTCTATTCTCTTCTTGTCCAAACTATTTATCGTCCATGTTTCACTTCCATACATAGCTACACTCCATACAAATACTTTCAGAAACGACTTCCTGACACTTAAATCTGTACTCGATGTTAACAAATTTCTCTTCTTCAGAAACGATTTCCTTGCCATTGCCAGTCTACATTTTATATCCTCTCTACTTCGACCATCATGAGTTATTTTACTCCCTAAATAGCAAAACTCCTTTACTACTTTAAGTGTCTCATTTCCTAATCTAATTCCCTTAGCATCACCCGATTTAATTTTACTACTTTCCATTAGCCTCGTTTTGCTTTTGTTGATGTTCATCTTATATCCTCCTTTCAAGACACTGTCCATTCCGTTCAAATGCTCTTCCACGTCCTTTGCTGTCTCTGACAGAATTACAATGTCATCGGCAAACCTCAAAGTTTTTACTTCTTCTCCATGAATTTTAATACCTACTCCGAATTTTTCTTTTGTTTCCTTTACTGCTTGCTCAATATACAGATTGAATAACATCGGGTAGAGGCGACAACCCTGTCTCACTCCTTTCCCAACCACTGCTTCCCTTTCATGCCCCTCAACTCTTATAACCGCCCTCTGGTTTCTGTACAAATTGTAAATAGCCTTTCGCTCCCTGTATTTTACCCCTGCCACCATCAGAATTTGAAAGAGAGTATTCCAGCTAACATTGTCAAAAGCTTTCTCTAAGTCTACAAATGCTAGAAACGTAGGTTTGCCTTTTCTTAATCTTTCTTCTAAGATAAATCGTAAGGTTAGTATTGCCTCACGTGTTCCAACATTTCTACGGAATCCAAACTGAACTTCCCTGAGGTCCGCTTCTACCAGTTTTTCCATCCGTCTGTAAAGAATTCGCGTTAGTATTTTGCAGCTGTGACTTATTAAACTGATAGTTCGATAATTTTCACATCTGTCAACACCTGCTTTCTTTGGGATTGGAATTATTATATTCTTCTTGAAGTCTGAGGGTATTTCGCCTGTCTCATACATCTTGCTCACCAGATGGTAGAGTTTTGTCATGACTGGCTCTCCCAAGGCCATCAGTAGTTCTAATGGAATGTTGTCTTCTCCTGGGGCCTTGTTTCGACTCAGGTCTTTTCAATCTGCAGTTCATAACCAATAGATTGTGGTGAGAATCCACATCTGCCCCTGGAAATGTCTTACAATTTAAAACCTGGTTCCTAAATCTCTGTCTTACCATTATATAATCTATCTGATACCTTTTAGTATCTCCAGGATTCTTCCAGGTATACAACCTTCTTTTATGATTCTTGAACCAAGTGTTAGCTATGATTAAGTTATACTCTGTGCAAAATTCTACAAGGCGGCTTCCTCTTTCATTTCTTCCCCCCAATCCATATTCACCTACTATGTTTCCTTCTCTCCCTTTTCCTACTGACGAATTCCAGTCACCCATGACTACTAAATTTTCGTCTCCCTTCATTACCTGAATAATTTCCATTTATCTCGTCATACATTTCTTCAATTTCTTCATCATCTGCAGAGCTAGTTGGCATATAAACTTGTACTACTGTAGTAGGCATGGGCTTCGTGTCTATCTTGGCCACAATATGCTGTTTGTAGTAGCTAACCCTCACTCCTATTTTTTATTCATTATTAAACCTACTCCTGCATTACCCCTATTTGATTTTGTATTTAAAACCCTGTAATCACCTGACCAAAAGTCTTGTTCCTCCTGCCACCGAACTTCACTAATCCCCACTATATCTAACTTTAACCTATCCATTTCCCTTTTTAAATTTTCTATCCTAACTGCCCGATTAAGGGATCTGACATTCCACGCTCCGATCCGTAGAACGACAGTTTTCTTTCTCCTGATAATGACGTCCCCTTGAGTAGTCCCCGCCCGTAGATCCGTATGGGGGACTATTTTACCTCCGGAATATTTTACCCAAGAGGACACCATCATCATTTAATCATACAGTAAAGCTGCATGTCCTCAGGAAAAATTACGGCTGTAGTTTCCCCTTGCTTTCAGCCGTTCGCAGTACCAGCACAGCAAGGCCGTTTTGGTTAATGTTACAAGGCCAGATCAGTCAATCATCCAGACTGTTGCCCCTGCAACTACTGAAAAGGCTGCTGCCCCTCTTCAGGAACCACATGTTTGTCTGGCCTCTCAACAGATACGCCTCCGTTGTGGTTGCACCTACGGTACGGCCATCTGTAGCGCTGAGGCACGTAAGCCTCCCCACCGACGGCAAGGTCCATGGTTCATAGATAGCGTATGAGAAAACGCAATAACGAACAACAAATAAGACATGTACACAATATACGAGAATGGTTAACAGAGCGGAAAAATTCAAACAACATGTGAAATATATACAAATAGGAGGATCAAATGTGGCATGCAACATAGAAAGAATAGAAAAACTTAAAAAAGCGTACAAATTGACATGGACGCACTACAATAAAATAAATATTTCAAGAAAGGCCAGACTCAGGCGCTACAGTACAGTTGCATTACTAGAAGCACTCTACACATCGGAAACGACCACAGTCGGAACATCTGGCATCACAGAGACGGAAAAAATAGAACGTAAAATCGTCAGAAACGTTTTTGAAGCAGTACACGGAGATCGGACATGCATGAAGAGATCAACCAAGGAATTATATAAACGCACAGACAGGCTAACAGACATGATCGGAAAACGGCGACTAACATTCTATGGACACATACATAGAATGAACAACAATAGACTCACTGGGAGGATTTTTCATGTAGCAAATAGTTCAATAAAAAAACCGATTAGTTTCAAGAACAGAAGAATATCTAAAACAAGCAGGGGTCAGTACTGAAATGATAAATGGAAGAGACAAATTCAGAAACAAAATTCTTAACACGAAATTTGCAGCAAAAGAAGGGAAGGAAACAGGCAAAATATGGACGGAGCAACGAAAACAGAAACATAGCCGAAGAATGAAGTCTTTTGGGAAGAGAAAAATGAATGATCATGTAATATTCAAGCTGACCACTGTACCGGAGACAAAATTGTGTAATAATAATAATAATAATAATAACAAAGTCCATTAGTTAAGAGTTGAAGGTAAATAAGAAGGAGTGCTATGACTGAGAAGATGATCGTTTCTACGATGCGCCTCGATAACTGTGTGGTCAACGCTGCCGAATGCTGTGCAAAGGGGCTCGGGTTCGATTACCGGCTGGGACGGAGATTTTTCTCTGCTCAGGAACTGGGCGGTGTGTTGTCTTCATCATCATATCATCCCCATCGATACGCAAGTCGCCGAAGTGGCGTCAACTCAAAAGACTTACACCAGGCGACCGGTCTACCTGCCGGGGGGCCCAAGCCACACGACATTTCATTTCACTTAATTGTTTCTACGCTTGTCAGCAGGCACCCATGATAATTGTTCGTAGGCAGGAGTGATGTGGTCGAAATATGCATCAACATAAGCATTCATCGCCAATTCTAGCCCTTCGTGACCATTCGAACGAAAGTCCTTGGAGAATAGCATCACCATAGTCAAGTATTAGTGACTTCAGGAGCTACTTTTTAAACTCGAAAGGAGGTACTTTTTTACATTTCTGTAGTGAATGAAGCGACGCTGACACATTCTTACGGTCGCAGTTGTGTTTTCAGTCCAATCTAAGTGATGCTCCTGAATTGACCCAAGGTCTTTGTAGAAGCCGAAAAGGTTATTTCTGTGCTGTTTAGGATTAAGAGTGGAGGAGATTCTCTGAACAACGTGGTAATAAGTCTTTTGTGAGCGACTACGATTGCTTGTGTTTTAGATGGGTTAAGTTTCAAACATTGTGGGCCCACTCAGATAAGGCAAGTAAACCGGCATTTACATCATGGATGGCTGTACACAAGACTGTTGGACTTGCACTTAGTTATAACTGGAGGTTGTCAGCCTATAGCTGATATTCTCAGTGAGAGAGAATAGTTGACACAGCACTAACATACAATGAGAAAAGTAGTTGGCCCAATATTGATCCTTGGGAGACTCTTAATACTGCATCTTTCAATTACGACCTTTTAGTTCCAATCGTTATACACTGTTGGCTGGATGTAAGGTACGAGCGTAATCACGGTACAACACTTGAAGAATAATCCTGGCTTGTGAGTTTAACAAGTAGACTGTCAAAGTTGACAGTGTCGTAAGCTTTGCTGAAATCCAAAAAGCACATAATAGTCGCCTGTTGTTTGTCCATAGCTTGTTTCGGTTCATCAGTCACTTTTTGTGAGAGAGGCCATCGTGCTGCGATTTTGTCGGAAACCCGAGTGGTATTCATCTAAAAGATTATTTGATAAAGAGTTCTTCTCATAGGGCAACCGCAACTGTAGAAGCCCATTTTGTATAATGAAGAAACCCTACAACAGTTGCTAAATCCACAGTCTTTTGTTGTGTACACGACCGGTTTGGGAACACTTGAAGTTCCATCATCTGGTGTAAACTGTAATAGTGGAAATATTATTATAGTTTACACCAGATGACTGAACTGTAAGTGTTCCGAAACCCGTAATTTACACAATAAAAGATTGTCGATTTAGCAGTTGTGCGGTTTCTTCATTTTACAAAACAGATTATTTGATGTCAAATTACTGTTAATCTGTTCGTGGAGTACGTATTTATCCTTGGATAATGCTGGTAGAATGCAAATGGGCCTGTAGTCGGAAGGTTGTTTGGCAGCTCCTTCTTGGGTAATGGTTTTATGAGTCACTGCTTCGAATATGTTGGTAATATGCTGGGAGTCATAGAATGGTTTAAAATGTTCGTTTTTCTGGGCAGCAGAGGATCGATGAGAAAACTGATGATCTGCACTGTTATATTATCGTGTCCTGCAGCTGCAGGGCAACTACGCGCAACGAACTTCTCTATAGTGTTAGGGCTTACCGACTTCAGTAGCTATTTACAATTTGTACCAGCCACTGATACTTTAAGGGAATCGATGCTTTGCGCTCTCATGTGTTCGTCAAGTCGGTGTAGTGAAATAGTTATTTAGATCCTAAATAGGAACTATTGAATCAGCTGGACTATTAGGTTTGCCTGTTCCTAGACCTCGTAGATTTTTGCATAGGACGCCGGGCCTGTGAAAGTCCTCAGTTAGCGAATGGGCTTGCCTGGGTTATGCGTTTCTCAGAAACTGGGTAACTCAGTTGTGTAGTTGCCTGTGGGTGACATGGTAATCAGAGGTTGGGTGCCATTTATAGGTCATGCGTGATACATCTCTGACACTGATAAGGTGTTTGGGGTGGTCTGCAAGCCAAGCTGCAGGGTTTCTCCTTATTCTTACTGTTTTTAGAGGACTACGTATAACACTAACGGCTGCTATTACATTAGTACTATCCTGATAATGTTTCACCTGCGAAATCATTTTTGTGACCGTGACAGTTTGTAATGGAAACGTATCGGACTATGTTTCGATTCTGGGAAGACCGTTATCGAGAGGAAACAATAGCAAAACAAACGCGAATCGAACCGAGGTTCTATTAGTAATGAAGCAAATTGCAATTACGTGTCAAGAAACAGTCACCAGCCTAATTAGACGATGTTATAATCTGTACTAGCATGATTCATAAAGAAAGTTATGTATGTGCGTTGACTTTACTTAACACTTAACTTCTGTTTTGCTTATAAGATAAAGGACAGTAGCATTATTTATCAAGTAGTGCTACAGTGAACTGACCTGAACTACATTGGAGCAGTATTAATGTGTTTAGGCAACAGTTGCCTCTCAATAACACTTTCTGTCTGTTCAAAACAGTAGGGAATTGATGATAATTATAGGTAAATGATTGCTAATAGTAGAGCACTATTGGCATCGATAAAAGGTTCTTTTGTCAGTTTAATTATAGGAAATTATTACTACAGAAATAATTGTGAATTAATAGTATCTTTTGTACTGAATGTTATTTGTATTCTCAAGGAATATTCACTACCTTATTTAGTTCAAATGGAATATGTGGCACCTGGATCTAGTATAGTTTAAATTATTGTAGCCAGTTGCTTATTTTTGATAGGTGTTATTGTAATCTGACATTTAAATATGGCTCAACAATCAGCCTGGGGACCCAAAAGCTAATTTATCGGTAGTTTCAGATTGTGGCTGAACTCTTTAGTTACAATACAGAATGGGAAACAGTGTTAATCGTAGCACACTCGAAATTGTAAACACTATTATTCCAATTAAAAGAATCTTTGAAATGAATGCCTCAACTGTCCATCCATGAAAACTACGTGGAGTATTTTAAAACTTATGCTCACTGAATAATTATGTACTTTACGACTCCATAAAGTTTTATAACTTTTGTTGTGGAAAAATTGCTTTTCAGTTCAGTAAAACAGGATAGTCGCATTCATCGTAGCACTTGGGATAGGACCCTGTGTAGGTAAATGACTAAGGATCAAATGCGACTGCTCAACACTAAGTTTATATAACACAAAATTGTTATTGGAAACGAAATCATAGAACCGGTCCATGCAATTATACAGTACACAACTGATGATCCAAGCAGTGGCAGCGTCGATCTACAATTCTATTCGAAAAAGGGCAGCAAAAGTATCCACGACGCTTCCTGTGTGACGAGCTCCGAAAATTCTCTTTTTTGTGTCGGATTGTCATAGCACAGAGCTAACCAAAGTATGCCATGAATAATAAGCCGAATTACTTCCGCATCCGAGGCTACATTGTATAATCTAGCAGTTATTCTGGCCTCTTTCATTTCACAAGATGTGCACCCTTTGCCTGCTAGTCACCGACTGAGTCATGTCACACAGGAGCTTTGCAGTTCGGCCGCCAGGTACACCTTTTCTATTCCCTCCTAGCTAGTTCCGTTGCGGAGAGGCTTCCTTTCAAATCTGACATGATTACAAGTCTAATTTCCCAATGCATGAATCAGTATTACAACTAAATTTCTACATTCAATTGGCAGAATAAGGACTGAAAATCCGAGTATCTCGTTCACGCGGTTCTGAAGAGCACCCTTATTTTTTTAATATCATGCGTTATTTGTCCTTAGATCCAATGGGTAGTTAGGCAACCACATCTCGACATTGCATTTTAATAATAATCTGGCAAATGTAAGAAGGCGTGTGCATCTTGAAGGTGTTGACCTGAATCAAAAAACTTCCCAAGTATCTAGGGATAACACCTGACAGCACCCCTTATGTACCAAAAACACCTTAAGAATATCGGAGCAAAACTATAATTCGAAATAACATAATTCAGAAAATCTGTGAAAATAATGGGAAACAAATGCTGAAACTCTTCGTGTCCCATCGCTTGGTCCAGTATTTCTAGTGACTGAATACTGTGCATCAGTATGGACCGACAGGTCTCCTTCCAAATTTGTTGATAGAAAATTGAACACCACCATGAGACTGATCTCTGGGACCATCTCGGGAATGGGTGTTTGTGTTGTCCATAGTGTAACGTTCTCTGGCGGCATGCATCCAAAGTGAAAGTTAAAAGAACATTTCAATGTATAATGCTCACTGTAACAAATAATTTATATGTATTTCGGTTAATTGAATTTCAAAAGGACACTTAATTTGGTGAGGGAAAAGATAATTATGAATTTTGCTATTATAAATGATTATTCAAAGAGTGTAAAATACTATCTGTGGCGGAGGATGTGAAAACCGCCACAGAAGAAACTATATGTAATCAAAAACGACAAAGACTGTACAAAAATTAGTTAAGATATAAATAGGCAATATATTGTAATAGAATCGCTTGTCTTCTGCACGGACTGAATGGGAGAGGAACCCGGGACGTTGCATTAGGCTCTTACGTAGTCTTCATTTGTCATAAGTCGATGATCGACGCCATTTGTCACAATTACTGCAAAGTTCGCACCGGACATTACCCATTTTATTTAAGAAATTTCAGCATTTTATTAGATATCGCTGGTGGTGCGGAGCTGCGCCGCGAGCGAGCAGTCTTGCGCAACAGCGGCAGATTTAAATATACGATCGCAATAAGGACCACATGCTGGAAAGGGTACAGGTAGAGGTGAACGAAAATAATAAAGTGTTTCTTTTCACAGCATTCCAGACGCAGAATAAAAGGAGATAGTAGATTTCATCTTGTGCATTCACAGGTGGATACAAGCTGCAGCTTTTGTAAATTTTCATTCGAAAAGCGATAAATTCTGAACATATCGTAAAGTGTATTTAAAAGTGGATAATTTTCAAGAGAGCTTAGCAATATAAAATAGAAAACATTTTCATATTAAAGATGGGTCTTATGCTTCAAAGCTAGTCAGGGTATATCCAGTTAAACAAAAATCCACTGCAACGTGAAAATGTTTGCTAAGTTCGAGGGACAATAATATTTTCATTCTTGCGCAAACAGCTTTAGTACTTGAAAAAAAGTAAAACTTGAATCATTATTTTGTAATATTCAAAGAAATTCATTTTTATTAGTCTGCAACAGAATATTTCATACGTAAAGTAATAATCACAGATGAAAAATTTATTGCAACCTTTCATTTCTCATGTCCATCCATGTATATGTTAAGTTCAATCTCAACGGTTTCCCAATCAAATTAAACACAAAGAACAAAGAAAGTTTAAAACCAGACGGCAACTCCCGAATAATTAAAACAGGCAGAATCACATTAAACTGGCGCCCAGCGTGGGGCTCGTATATACAGTGGCCACAATAACTGAGTAGTAGTTTGGGAATCGTTGCGATTGAACTTTGTTGTAAAAATATTAATTACTTTCAAATGTGTTCTATGTGTTATACAATCCATACTGTACGATAACCTGTGTAAACGATCTTTTACATGAGAAAACTCAATATCGAGAGAGAGGCTGAAGACAAGATCATATACCATTAAGAAATAGTACCTACCACAGTACCAGGGGGAGCTGCTCCCTAAGATAAATCAACGAAAGATAAGACTACGGTGCAGTTGTCCTGTTGGTAGTAGAGTAGCTCCAGTGCAGTGTTCTCAAATCATTAATGGTGGTCTTGTTGTTTGAGAATAGTGAAGACAACAGGACCAAGTGAAAGTACTTAGTTATCTTAGTGTGTAGTGTGTTTACAAGGAATGACCATTTTTTGTGTGTGATTAGGCACTTCATATCTGAGTGACAGAATATTTAAGTTAATTTTAGCCTGACTATGGTTACGTTGCGTAAGCAGGTACACCAGTATGGATTCGGAACAGCAATCAGTAAGCAGTGATGTTGAAGTAGAAGGAGGAGCTCTGAGTAGCACTAGCAATTTATTCAAGGATATACTACGTGAGAATCTGGGGGCAGAGGCGCTAGGAACGGTGCCACTGCCTACCAGTGCTCCAGCAGGAAGTAAAGAAACTGTACCACCCACGCAAACAGAACACGAACCAGAGAGTGGTGAGGTGTCAGGGGAGCAGTCGGTACAAGCAATGTTAGAACGCATGCTCAATTTTCAGGTTAGGTTTGTCCAGAGCGTGACGCTAAGCAGGCTGAACGTGAACAAGAAATAGCCGAGTTTATCCAAAAGCAGGCAGAACGTGATCGGAAACAAGAGTGAGACCTGCAACTAATGCAGTCGCTAGAAGTTATGCAAAGCGAGATTGCTGGCTTAAAGCAGAATTTTGACGCAATCCCGAAAGCCGTACAAGAACTGATCGAAAAGGTTAATAACCTACAGGTGGCCAACACCAGCATAGTTGATGATGTAGGTGTACTGGCAAACCGAATGGAGCAACTACACAAGTCATAGAACGAAAACTGTGTGAATAAGACAGTAAAACTGAAAAGGAATTTAATACGTGCTTAGAGGCGAAAGATACTGACATAGATCAAAAAAAATTATGAAAAGGTATAATCAGCACTAGAAGAAAAAGACTTAGGGTCGATAAAGAAGTGCAGAATCTTAATCGAATACTGCACAATGATATTCCACAATGGCAGTGCAATATCAGCAGACGTATGAACGAATTCGAGAAAGAACTAGCGCCGCGCGCAGGTCGGTGACTCCGACAAGTACGGAAATGTACGGAACTGCACGACCGTTTGCCAAGCCCAACAGTGACGTGCATTTAAATAATGAGGCGAAAAGATATGACTGCGAGATGGAGCAGGCGACGGACGCGGGTGAAGTAAATAAGCATCATTCGAAAATGGTGATCGAAGAAAGTCTCATAAAGAATAGACAGTTTCAGATCATTACCACAGACAAAAAATCTGTCCACCCCGTCGTGTTTATAAAGGGATTTAGGAACATCCTAACCAGTGTATTGTGATGACCTCAACCCACAGGAAAAATAATTATCAAAATCTGAGTTGTGAAGTCATCCAAAATTCAAGTTGGAAAACCACACTCATTGTTATACTTCTTAATTGGTCACGATACCACTTTGTTTATGAACTGAAAACTCTAATATTCACGAGAAACTGCTCTGAAATTAACCTGAACCGACAAAATTGTGTAAATATTCTCTGAAACTTCAAACAAAGAATTTATTTGAATGGGGTCTGTAATTCTTATACTTTTAATAGAGAAAGAAAGTTTCTAGGTCAGGGGATAGCGTTCGGCGAAATCTCTTAACTTTTTGTTGTATATGAAGCGTTGCGTTGGGCAGCACGATGTCGGCGGGTTACGATGATGAGAGCAGGATACAGGCAGTTCCGCTGGTTAATCTCCGGCGAAACGCAAATAAAGTTCCGGCACAGCTATGTCAACATGTCCTCTCTTTCAAAGTTTTTATGCACTGTCCGTGACGCTATCGTCCATAATTACGCAGTTCGTCACATTCATATAGTCTTAGCCACAAATACACCGTTCATAGAATTGTTCCTGTGTGTGAAGCACACCGTAAACAATGTCCACTCTGTTCTCGCATTTCAAACTTCGACAACGTCACTGAAAGCCATTTATATTGCACAGTTAATTAAAGTCTTCACTTTCACGGCTTGATAGAATGTGATAGACAACAGTTCCACCACCCAAAACCAATACCAGCAAAGTTCATTCGCATAAAAGCACTGTTCGTGTCGGCCACAACAAAGTATTGATAGCGGCACTTTCACAGTCCGGTTTATTTGCTCTTAAAGTTCGCTGGCGATGGCATTACATACCACAGTGGTAAAGAGAATTAACAATCTGATAGTTCGGTATCATTGTCTATACAATTACGCATGCTTTTCATAAAACACAGTACTATTTTTCCACGCACGCTTCACATACACATCATCCACCTCTACTACACAACAACCTTTCGACTATCGATATCACTATCGTTGTCCCCTGTCTATAGATGTTATATCGTTATCGTAAATTACATAAATCTTTATAAATGTTATTGACTGTATTTTTCACAATTAATAATATTCCAAAAGAGAACTTTACAAACTTTACCGCAGGTACAAAGCAAGAAACATACAGGGTGTTTCAAAAATGACCGGTATATTTGAAACGGCAATAAAAACTAAACGAGCAGCGATAGAAATACACCGTTTGTTGCAATATGCTTGGGACAACAGTACATTTTCAGGCAGACAAACTTTCGAAATCACAGTAGTTACAATTTTCAACAACAGATGGCGCTGCGGTCTGGGAAACTCTATAGTACGATATTTTCCACATATCCACCATGCGTAGCAATAACATGGCGTAGTCTCTGAATGAAATTACCCGAAACCTTTGACAACGTGTCTGCCGGAATGGCTTCACATGCAGATGAGATGTACTGCTTCAGCTGTTCAATTGTTTCTGGATTCTGGCGGTACACCTGGTCTTTCAAGTGTCCCCACAGAAAGAAGTCACAGGGGTTCATGTCTGGCGAATAGGGAGGCCAATCCACGCCGCCTCCTGTATGTTTCGGATAGCCCAAAGCAATCACACGATCATCGAAATATTCATTCAGGAAATTAAAGACGTCGGCCGTGCGATGTGGCCGGGCACCATCTTGCATAAACCACGAGGTGTTCGCAGTGTCGTCTAAGGCAGAATGTCCAGATAGCGTGATGCAGTAATCGTTTCGGATCTGAAAAATGGGCCAATGATTCCTCTGCAAGAAATGGCGGCCCAGAGCAGTACTTTTTGAGGATGCAGGGACGATGGGACTGCAACATGGGGCTTTTCGGTTCCCCATATGCGCCAGTTCTGTTTATTGACGAACCCGTCCAGGTAAAAATAAGCTTCGTCAGTAAACCAAATGCTGCCCACATGCATATCGCCGTCATCAATCCTGTGCACTATATCGTTAGCGAATGTCTCTCGTGCAGCAATGGTAGCGGCGCTGAGGGGTTGCCGCGTTTGAATTTTGTATAGATAGAGGTGTAAACTCTGGCGCATGAGACGATACGTGGACGTTGGCGTCATTTGGACCGCAGCTGCAACACGGCAAACGGAAACCCGAGGCCGCTGTTGGATCACCTGCTGCACTAGCTGCGCGTTGCCCTCTGTGGTTGCCGTACGCGGTCGCCCTACCTTTCCAGCACGTTCATCCGTCACGTTCCCAGTCCGTTGAAATTTTTCAAACAGATCCTTTATTGTATCGCTTTTCGGTCCTTTGGTTACATTAAACCTCCGTTGAAAACTTCGTCTTGTTGCAACAACACTGTGTTCTAGGCGGTGGAATTCCAACACCAGAAAAATCCTCTGTTCTAAGGAATAAACCATGTTGTCTACAGCACACTTGCACGTTGTGAACAGCACACGCTTACAGCAGAAAGACGACGTACAGAATGGCGCACCCACAGACTGCGTTGTCTTCTATATCTTTCACATCACTTGCAGCGCCATCTGTTGTTGAAAATTGTAACTACTGTAATTTCGAAAGTTTGTCCGCCTGAAAATGTACTGTTGTCCCAAACATATTGCAAAAAACGGTGTATTTCTATCGCTGCTCGTTTAGTTTTTATTGCCGTTTCAAATATACCGGTCATTTTTGAAACACCCTGTATTTATCCATTGGCAATCGAAATAATCACAATTACATCTTTACATTTAAAAAACACAGTACAATGTTACATAATCACAATTAGGAATGCCCATATGAACAAAGGAAAAAGAATAGAAATCTAAAGAAAATCACGAAAAAAAAATTTTATATGCGTAATTAGCAATGCCTTCACAGAGTGGAGCCATGCTGTGTTGTGGGCGACAGAAGCAGCTGACAACTGCACAACCTACGATCAATGTGAGATAGCATTTTTGAGTAAATACTGGTCAGCATGCATGCAAGGGCGATTGCGTAAAGAAGTTTACAATCCGGAGCCATATTCCCCACGCCTAGGGAATTTAAGGCAATATTTCGAAAAATATCTAAATAAAACCCGCTACTGGGATGAACAAATTTCAGCAAGAGATCTAATAAGACTCTTAAAGTCGCACTTACCAATCCATGTAAAAGAAAAACTCATACATGTGCCAGAAAATGACTTGGAGCATTTCATGTATGTTCTTGACTCCGTTGATCTTATTCAAGAAGACGTAAAGGCAGCATCTGATCAGGCGAGAAATAACGGATCCGGATATAGAAATGACCGAAATAATAATACGCCAAACACTAATTGTGGAAACGGCGGAGGAAACAATAAACGGCAAGAATTTGTGCAAAACGGGAATAATGGGAGGAACCGAAACGGCAATGGTCCACCGTTCAATAACGACAGGAAACTGAGGTTCGATGACCGGTAATAAGCTGGACACCCAGGAAATAGCCGATGGAAAAATTCCAGAGATCCATGGAATAACAATAATTACAGTGACGGAAACCGAACCTGGCAACAGAATCGCAGGCCTAGCCCGGAGCGGCAAAACGGCGAGGGATACGATAATAGCTGGCCAATAACACAAAATGCGCCAAACTGCGCAACCGTGGCGGCCGGCGCACCAAACTGTACATCTAGTGGAGGTCAGTGACACGGGACGACCTTGCACGTCGACAACCAACAGTCCAACAAACTAAGTGCGGCCGAGATACACTCTCCATCGTCGGCCGAGGGATGGAGCGAGAGAAATTCGACACAATACGACATACCTGAAATCTATATGCTAAGGTACAATGACGGAATACAGATGGGGCAGGAGCTATTGACTGAAGCACACACATGTTTAAGAGAACATAATGAAAAGGTACAGGCGATACTAGAGGTCAAAATCAATGACATTGATGTGAATGCTATAGTGGATACAGGTGCCACTGTCAGCGTTATGAGCATGGAGTTATTCAAGGTGCTGGGAAGAGAAAGGAATATGCCGACTTTCCCCGTGAGTAATCGTAGAATCACTGGAGCCATTAGTAAATAACAAATAAACAGCCTTCAGTTGCAAGGTAATTTTACTCGTTTACCTAGGTTTCGATTCCAGTAACGGAATCTTCTTCAGAACAAAAAATTAAATTATTTTGTGAGCCAAACACTGGCCATGTCACAGATTAAAAATTGAAATAATAAAGACGCATAATCATAAGAGTAAAATTACCTTGCAACTGACGGCTGAAAAAATTGTTTATTTGCTGTACATTTCACAGTTGCTGACACGCTGCAATATGTTAAAGATATATAAAGGAGCCATTAGTGTTCAGGGACAGATAACCAAACACCAAGTGCGGGTGGAAATGTATATAGGAAGCGAAGCCATAGCGTGCTCCTTCTTAGTAGTAAAGGGTTTGAAGGTAGCGTGCATACTGGGAGTAGATTTCTTGAGAGAAAGGGACGCAATTATTGACCTTTCTCCGGGAAAAGTAAGTTTGATGAATTCAGGTAGAAGAGTGGAATTGCCCATGCTGAAATCTGAGGAGGTACTTGTGCCAAGCCGTAATCAGATTAATGTCAAATGTGGGAATCGATGGATACTACATTTACATAATCACTCATTAGGAAGGGATCTCTATTATCCGGATGTACAAAGTGGTCAATTCAGTGCAAATGGAGATGTACTTATGGATAAAGTGGCACGATCAGAGAATTTAAACTTAGCACAGGAACGAGATTTAGTACAGTTGTTATCGGACTACACGGAAGCGTTTTCTGACCGACCTGGAATCGTAAAAGGGTATCACTACAATATAGAAGTGAAACCACATGAAACATACTGTCGTGCGTCGTATTCCATTCCTTGGTCCAAGAGAGAGGTAGTCGAAAAAAAAAACAGCAAGTGGCAGTTAGTAAATGCTGGACATTTAAAATAATCAGAGTGCCACATGAGTGTAGTTACTTATTATCAGATCCCCAGTCGGGGAAAGTGCGGGGGCTGTACCCTCGAAAGGATGTAAAATTATTCGTACTGAAACGTCCCCTTTTTAAACAATTATACTTAACTGTGCTTATACTGACACACAATATTTTGTTAGCGCAACGCAATCTGACTTTCAAAATTCCCTACAAAAGAGTGGCCCTGACTAACATTAAACTATACCTTTCACAAATCACTTACCTCACAAAAATCTTCGCTGCTCAAGCTACTGCAATACAGCGAGCGCCACTACTGCCAGCTAAATAAAAGATTCAAACTATGGAAGGCACTAACTACTGATAGGGATAGTTAGCTAATGAAAGATATTAATAGAGAACAAAGAATGTATTTACCTTGATATCATCAAATATATAGCAGTTCATGACAAATTACAAAACTCCGCCATCTCTCTCCCCACATCCACCACTGCTGGCGGCTCACCTCCAACTGCCCAACGCTATGCGCTGTTCACAGCCAGCTGCCTAACACTACAACGGCGAGTATTACAACAATGCAAAGCAGCCACAGACTGAACACAGCACAGCCAGTGATTTTCATACAGAGGTAGCGTTACCAATAAAAAAAACCTAAACAGCCTACTTACAGTACAATGAATGACCAGTAGTAATATATAATGTGTATAGAGAATATACTAGAGTGTAGATATATTTAGCTATAAGGATATGTTTGTGTTTCCCTTTTTCTATGATTATTTGTTTTTCCTCTTTGAATGATGATAAAATTGGCATGCTCTAAATGATTGCACAAAGCTAAGCTGATGTCAAGGTGCAATAATCTGTTGTATAAAGATTTTGAGGAGGACAGTCTAAATAAACAATTCAGTAGTAAATAATTTATGTGATTGACAACATTTAATATGTGTGAAAAGCTGAAGTATTTGTTGGAACAGTTTTTCTATTATGTGTGTGTAGATGTAAGATATAAGATTTTCATTGAACCCAGAATGATATTAGTGTTAAGAAACCCTGAGACAATTATGTTTTGAAGTTATATTATGAAAGGCAATAATGCAACCAGTAGTGATCTGAGTACACCACTGGAGACAAATTCAATGGCAATAAACCCAACTGAGGTAACATAAAGTTACGAATAATTAAAGCTCCAATTGACGCACGTGTGAATTGCACACGTAAGAATAGCTAGCCAAAACTTATGAAACCAACCTTCCCCTACAGAAACTACACTGTAGTCATGTAGGAACCTGTAAATGAAATGTGATGTTGTTTTATATATACCGTGTGATCAAAAAGCCAGTATAAAATTGAAAACTGAATAAATCACGGAATAATGTAGATAGACAGGTACAAATTGACACACATGCTTGGAATGACATGGGGTTTTATTAGAACCAAAAATATACAAAAGTTCAAAAAATGTCCGCCAGATGGCGCTTCATCTGATCAGAATAGCAATAATTAGCATAAGAAAGTAAGACAAAGCAAAGATGATGTTCATTACAGGAAATGGATACTACAGGAAATGCTCAATATGTCCACCATCATTCCTCAACAATAGCTATAGTCGAGGAATAATGTTGTGAACAGCACTGTAAAGCATGTGCGGAGTTATGGTGAGGCATTGGCGTCGGATGTTGTCTTTAAGCATCCCTAGAGATGTCGGTCGATCACGATACACTTGCGACTTCAGGTAACCCCAAAGCCAATAATCGCACGGACTAAGGTCTGGGGACCTGGGAGGCCAAGCATGATGAAAGTGGCGGCTGAGCACACGATCATCACCAAACGACGCGCGCAAGAGATCTTTCACGCATATAGCAATACTTTGTTTTTTTTTTGTTGTTGTAATAAAACCCCATGTCATTCCAAGCATGTGTGTCGATTTTTACCTCTCTATCTACATTATTCCGTGGTTTATTAAGTTTTCAAATTTATACTGACTTTTTTATCACCCGGTATATAAAAGTTATTGAACAATACGCCTGAATCCGGCTGGGATGCACAAATAAAGTCTGCTTAAGAATAAAATTGGTGATAACCGGGCAAACTGAGAAAGGAAAAATACTGGAAATGTAACCATGTACGCAAATGTCACACACCTTTAATACAAACGAATAACTAAGTTACAATTGTACTGTTACAAAGATGGCATAATGGACATCGTAACCAAAGACATATGAGAACGAATGAAGTATTGTGTAGCAGAGATAGATAGTGACTGTTAAGACTACAGCAATAGATCGCGAGATTATTAATGCAAACAAAGGAAAACTGTGTCGTTGCAGTGTTCATAGGAAAATAAGTAATCCACAAGACACAAACAGTGATCCGTAAAGAGACGGTGAAACAAATTAGTGTCTAACAGCAACATTTACAGTGTCTGTGATCCGAAAAAAAAGGTCTTTGTATGTCAAGGGACGATGTGGAAGCGCATTGACTGCGGAGATATTTTTAGAGTGTGATATAGACTTGCGTATGACGGACGACAGAGTCGCGACATGGTGTAGGGATATTGTGTGCCCAGTGAAACATGTTATCATACCCAAACGACGTTGTGCAAACCAGATCAGTGAAGGCCTAATGAGTGATAACTACCGCTAACTGTGTGCATTCTCTCCACAGCTAAAACTTATCTCAGTACGAATAGTACACTGTGTGTGAATTTGTTCCATGTTTGATGGAGTACTACAAGAAGCGGGAACGCTGGAAGTCTGGAATGCAACACGTGTCTACGGTAACTTCAACCACGCAGTGGCCGTGGCGGCACGAAGCAGCTGCGACAGCGCCACGCTTCTTCCAGCCGTGGCTGTCAACACCACGGGCATCGACCTCAGTGGGGGCCGACACGACGCGGCGCGTCGAGCGCCGTGAAACAATTACTTCACGCCGCTCGACGAATATGTCATTGTCAACGTGTAAATAAACATTTTCCAAAAGTATCCAAATAAAATACCACGAGAAACATTTGTATGAACACGATTTATGCAAAAGACACTTAACATTTGCTGTGTTTAAATTCTAAAAACATTGACTGTGTACAGGGTGTTACAAAAAGGTGCGGCCAAACTTTCAGGAAACATTCCTCATACACAAATAAAGAAAAGATGTTATGTGGGCATGTGTCCGGAAACGCTTACTTTCCATGTTAGAGCTCATTTTAGTTTCGTCAGTATGTACTGTACTTCCTCGATTCACCGCCAGTTGGCCCAATTGAAGGAAGGTAATGTTGACTTCGGTGCTTGTGTTGACATGCGACTCATTGCTCTACAGTACTAGCATCAAGTACATTACTATGTAGCATCAACAGGTTAGTGTTCATCACGAACGTGGTTTTGCAGTCAGTGCAATGTTTACAAATGCGGAGTTGGCAGATGCCCATTTGATGTATGGATTAGCATGGGGCAATAGTCGTGGCACGGTACGTTTGTATTGAGACAGATTTCCAGAACGAAGGTGTCCCGACAGGAAGACGTTCGAAGCAATTGATCGGCGTCTTAGGGAGCACAGAACATTCCAGCCTATGACTCGCGACTGGGGAAGACCTAGAACGACGAGGACACCTGCAATGGATGAGGCAATTCTTCGTGCAGTTGACGATAACCCTAATGCCAGCGTCAGAGAAGTTGCTGCTGTACAAGGTAACTTTGACCACGTCACTGTATGGAGAGTGCTACGGGAGAACCAGTTGTTTCCGTGCCATGTACAGCGTGTGCAGGCACTATCAGCAGCTGATTGGTCTCCACGGGTACACTTCTGAGAATGGTTCATCCAACAATGTGTCAATCCTCATTTCAGTAAAAATGTTCTCTTTACGATTGAGGCTTCATTCCAACGTCTACAAAATGTAAATTTTCACAATCATCACGTGTGGGCTGACGAGAATCCGCACTCTCTTGTCTACGCAACCCCGGTACCAAATGTAGAGACTCTTTGTGCTCGTATTGTGGACGGCTGTGATACAATACGCCATTCTCCAGGGCTGCATCAGCGCATCAGGGATTCCATGCGACGGAGGGTGGATGCATGTATCCTCGCTAACGGAGGACATTTTGAACATTTCCTGCAACAAAGTGTTTGAAGTCAAGCTGGTACGTTCTGTTGCTGTGTGTTTCCATTCCATGATTAATTTGATTTAAAGAGAAGTAATAAAATGAGCTCTAACATGGAAAGTAAGCGTTTCCGGACACATGTCCACATAACATATTTTGTTTCTTTGTGTGTGAGGAATGTTTCCTGAAAGTTTGGCCGTACCTTTTTGTAACACCCTGTATAATATACGTAAATGATTTGGCAGAATGAACCCAGTAAAACCACGTGGTTGTGATGAAACTTTGACGATAAAGTGTCGTATGAATAACATTAACAAACTGACGTGATAGGTCAAAAGATACGCAAAACGGAAGTAATATCGTGACATAGTAAGTACGAGGGAGACGTTTACACAACAAACTACAATATCAATGTATGTGACAGTGTTATTACGTGACATTTCATTATAAACTGTTAATGTACATAAATGTGCTTAATGGAAAAATGGACAAATCCAATTACGAACCATATGGGATGGCTGGGCTTCGGCACAGTTTTACCCAGGTTTCCTGTTAGTAGCTTACCCGAATGGGGGAGCCGTAAAAGCTAATATAACCCTGGGCTAAGAAATTGTCATCCCATAAGTGAAGGATAAGTGTTCATAAACCTAAGGACAACGGTAGTACGAACTTTAATGGCAGCATTGTGTGGAACGTGTCAAAAAACTGTTCGCCAAATGCTGCCAGGGGGCAATGTAACGTTCTCTGGCAGCACGCGTCCAGATTGAAAGTTAAAAGAACATTTCGATGTATAATGCTCACTGTAACAAATAATTTATATATATTTCTGTTACTTGAATTTCAAAAGTACACTTATTTGTGTGAGGAAAAGATAATTATGAATTTTGCTATTATAAATGATTATTTAAAGAGTGTAAAATGCCATCTGTGGCGGAGGATGTGAAAACCGTCACAGAAGAAACTATATGTAATAAAAAAGACAGACTCTACAAGAATTAGTTAAGGTATAAATAGTCAATATATTGTAATAGAATCGCTTGTCTTCTGCACGGACTGAATGGGAGAGGAACCCGGGACGTTGCATTAGGCTCTTACGTAGTCTTCATTTGTCATAAGTCGATGATCGACGCCATTTGTAGCTGGGATAGCAAAAGGTGTGTAAAGATTTTAATTGTTTCTGTTAAAATATATTTATCTAGTAAAATCTGTTTGTCACAATTACTGCAAAGTTTGCACCCGACATTACCCATTTCATTTAAGAAATTTCAGCATTTTATTAGATATCGCTGGTGGTGCGGAGCTGCGCCGCGAGCGAGCAGTCTTGCGCAGCAGCGGTAGATTTAAACATACGATCGCAATAACGACCACATCCCAGAAAGGGTACAGGTAGAGTTGAACGACAATAATGAAGTGTTACTTTTCACAGCTCTCTAGACGCAGAATAAAAGGAGATAGTAGATTTCATCTTGTGCATTCACAGGTGGATACAAGCTGCAGCTTTTGTAAATTTTCATCCAAGAAAGTGATAAATTCTGAACATATCGTAAAGTGTATTTAAAAGTGGATAATTTTCAGGAGAGCTTAGCAATATAAAACAGAAAACATTTTCGTGTAGTAAAGATAGTCTTATGCTTCAAAGCTAGTCGGGATATATCCAGATAAACAAAAATCCACTGCAACGTGAAAATGTTTGCTAAGTTCGAGGGACAATAATATTTTCATTCTTGCACAAACAGCTTTAGTATTTGAATAAAAGTAAAACTTGAATCATTATTTTGGAATATTCACAGAAATTCATTTTTATTAGTCTGCAACAGATTATTTCATACGTAAAGTAATAATCACGGATGAAAAATTTATTGCAACCTTTCATTTCTCATGTCCAATCATGTATACGTTAAGCTCTATCTCAACGGTTTCCCAATCAAATTAAACGCAAAAAGCAAAGAAAGTTTAAAACCAGACGGTCAGCTCCCGAATAATTAAAACAGTCAGAATCGCATTAAAATAGCGTACGTTAGTTTAAGTTAGATTAAGCAGTGTGTAGGTTTAGGGACCGATGACCTCAGCAGTTTGGATCCATAAGACCTTACCACAAATTTCCAAATTTTTCTGGGACCATTAAATCCACACCTACGTATTCGCTTCCGGTTTTGTGTAGCTTGCTACCTCCAAAGTCACATTAAAAAGAGGCTGTTCTTCTACATGAATTTAGTAAGACTGTCGAAGATCTCGGCCTGCCTGTCTGTGAAGTTCTTCCATAATTGAAACGCAAACGTCTAAAGTATTGAGCAGCCGACGCTACGTTTGACTGAACAACTTCAAATCGATGAGCATAAATCAAGATATTAATGGAGACGTGACCGGAATATAAAAAAAAAGGAACCGCTGCAAAAATGGATCCAGCACTACAACTTCAACATTCCGGGAACTGAATTCAAAAATGGTTCAAATGGCTCTGAGCACTATGGGACTCAACTGCTGAGGTCATTAGTCCCCTAGAACTTAGAACTAGTTAAAACTAAGTAACCTAAGGACATCACAAACATCCATGCCCGAGGCAGGATTCGAACCTGCGACCGTAGCGGTCTTGCGGTTCCAGACTGCAGCGCCTTTAACCGCACGGCCACTTCGGCCGGCGGAACTGAATTAAACCGGTGATAATGAACGGCACTAAACCGTCTGCGCGGTGGGCTTGTCCTGGAAGCATGCCTCTGTATCGGTGTTAGAAAATGAAACGTCCCCTTAGAAATATTATACATGACTGTGCTTAAACTGACACACAAAATTTTTAGCGCAACGCAGTCTGACTTTCAAAAATCCCTACAAAAGAATGGACCTGACTAACATTAACCTATGCCTTTCACAAATCACTTACCTCACCAAAAATCTTCGTTACTCAAGCTACAGCAATACAGCGAGCGCCACTACTGCCAGCTAAATAAAAGATTCAAACTACTGAAGGCACTAACTACTGATAGGCATAGTTAGCAAATGAAAGATTTTGATAGAGAAAAAACAATGTATTTACCTTAATATTGTTCAAAAGTCATATTATATATATCAGTTCATGACATCCAGTCTTACAAAGTTACTGTCTCTGTCCAGATCATCCGCTCTCACAACTCCGCCATCTCTCTCCCCACATCCACCACTGCTGGCGGCTCACCTCCAACTGCACAACGCTACGTGCTGTTAACAGCCAACTGCCCAACACTACAATGGCAGACAACAATGCAAACTAGCCACAGACTGCCCACAGCACAGCCAGTGATTTTCATACAGAGCGCTACGTGGCGTTACCAATAAGAAAACCTAAACAGCCTACTTACATAGCCCCATGCTCCCCACAAAATATTTTACAAATTGTTTTGGGCAGTGGCCGATACAGATTTGAAAAAATTTTTCCTAATTACAATAACAAAGAAATCAAATGCACACACTTATTGATACAATGTTGGTCAAAAGCTAAAATCTCCACACAGACCATAAAGACAGTCCTGATCGTTCATCACAGTAAAATTGTAGTGTTTGTTCAAAAAGCAGTAAAAGAGAATGCACACGGAAGTAGTGGATTTCCATGCAGTCTTGAAGAAGTAGTGTTGTCCTTCCAACGGAAAGACAGTGCTGACTCATGACATGCAGACAGGTAATGGGCCACAACAGAGCAAACCCACCGCAGAGTCAGTCGAAGTTTTGAAGAATATTGGTAGGTAGGTCATCACAGAGTAGACCCACTGTAGTCCTGGTAGAGATTACGGTATTGGTGAGTCATCAGAGGTGCAGACCCACTGCAGTCCTTGTAGAAATAATGGTATTGATGGGCCATCAAAGATGCAGACCCACTGTAGTCCATGTAGAGACGGCCAGCAGCCATCTGTTGCGACTGTGCAGGTGCACATCACCATCGAAGAGTCTTGCACTCACAAAGTTTTTTTCTAATTGTCCTTAGAACCAGCAATGCTGTTAACCAGTCCCTTGCTGAATTATTAACACACGTGCAAACACTGTCAGTCCCTACTTCTCACATATTGTCCATATACTGTGACCAACAGAAACGTGTGCAGTGAAATGTAACTTACAAGTTACTTAATTTGATGAACTGGTGTCAATTACAATTTTATAACATAAGAATACAATAACAAAGGTACAAAAGACATCATTAAAGAAAATAACAATACAAATAACATTTGTAGTAAAATAGGCTTTACAAAAGAATAGAAATAAACATGTACATCAGTGTTACAAGAATTATGACATAAGTACATAAATGAAAGATCAGAATAACTTTTGAAACATCAACTTCACACATGAGCATTAAAACAAAACAGAATAAATAATGTCTCAACATCAGAAAAATTCTACAACGTAAATCTTATTAGCTAAACCCATAAAGACAGGAAAAACACAAATTCACATAGCATAATACCACAAAGGTACAGGACAGGGTTTGTTTTCATTGTGACATTTGGTACTGCAGTCCAACCCAAAACTTCATTCTGTAGATCTTTCCTCTTATTTCAACATTTGTTTCCACCAAAAAAATCCTACCCAACCATGCTTTCTGTATTCTGTTCACATCCCCTTTCAAAAAATAGTTTTTCTCCACTGTACACTACTTTTTTGGCCAAACCATTTTCTTATAGCTTCTGAATGCATTTATTCCAATTCATCATAGTTAGTTTCTTATATAGTCTATCCCCTCTTAAGCTAACTTAAATCTACTGAGCTCAGATATATATACCAAGGGACGAGGCAATGCAGCAGCACATAACAAATTAACACAAACAGCAAAGACAAAAAAAAGGCAAATTGGCAAAGCAAGCAGCACTAAACCTAAATTAGCAGAGAAATTGCAACATTACAACTAATATGAGCCAATGTGCAGCAACAAGAAAAATAAATCAGTAGTAAATCTGGCTTAACAGAGTAATACAAACTGAAATTTAGTAGCACTATGCCTGGCAAACAGCAGCAGCAAATGCAATAACTTATACCTAAACATGACAAAGCTCAAGCAGAAAAAATATTACACTAAAGATGGACATGTCAAATACCTATGTCACATCTTAATACTAGAGTGATGCTTCACAATTTATTCTACAAAAGAAATTACTAAGTACTTGAAAAGAAAATTCTGTATGCAATTCCTGTGAAGGGAAATGTATTTTTGTGCTCCCTCGTTTTTTTGGAAGTAATCATAAAATTATTATTTACTGGATCTGTAGGCATAAAATATCTATATTAGTACAGCTATAAAATTTTATTTTAGCCAATGCTGCAGGGCAGCTAGAAACTAGATTTTAAACAAATTGAGCAATCTCTCAACTAGAAAGGCAATAGATGTAAAAATGTTTCTCATCATTTCATTAGGCATTTTAGTAAATATCATAAATTAAGAGCTCTAAGTGTAATCATATGTTTTCAAGTTTGAACGTGTCGTATTTGCGACTCTTTCTACAAAGAAATGTCAATAACGAGGATAATAGCCTCTTTTTTTTCTACCTGTGCCTCTGAAAGGCACACACTAATGGCTTTTTTCCAGGCGACTGTCGCGCAGCTGGGTGCCCACGACGCATTACGTGCAGGTGGTCACTTAACTTTCTTACCGAAATATTTACGACACCAGTTTGCACTACAGTGACAGTCTCATATAAAAAATTTCACAGGTCAATAATTTGCGTTACAAATGTGTAGAAACAAAATCCTGTAAATATAACAGTTTATTACACATATACATATTCGTAGACACTTCTTCAATATTTCATCATAATAAATATGTAGCATAATCAAATTCCTCATATAGCATCAGCTTATTGATCATAAACATACCGCAACAGCGTAATACACATCGTCATTATAACATCATAAACCCTCAGCCAAATCTCAAAATCGTCGTAACTTCCTCCAATATTTTCAAAACCGAAAAAAAATTCTCTGCTCATGTCAAAAGGTTCATCTACCTCAAACGTACTTTAAAAATCATGATCCCATACCAAATACATCATTCAAAGCTCTCATAGTATCACAATGGTTCCGAAAAATATGAAGGGTTCACACAGCACAGACAAAATACAATTTCATAAGTGTGAAGTTATTCAGCTGTGTAATTGCATAACCATCTGTCATTGACATAGAAAACAAATGTTTGTGTCTCTCAGTTAAATGATCAGATAGCTGTGTAATTCTGTCTTAGAGAAATATGGTACCGATGTGTAAAGTTGTATAAGCAAATATCATATTAGCTAGTGCTCCTTGTGCTTGCCAAACACATGATACACAAAATAAGCGTGTACCCCCCTGAGGATTAATGTAATTATACCCTCACGTGTTACAGATTACAGCAATGGAATGAAATGTATCACGGAAAACTTTCTTTGTAATTGAAAAATCTTGAAAAATAAATGGTTTAAGTACAAAATGAATCACTCAAATGCGTGTCCTGTAGCGCTAAATGTGCACCTTGCTGCAAGATAAATCTGTGGAAGTGTCGTAGTTATCGTCCTCTGTAAGCAAAGTTCTGCTGAAGTCAATGTACTTACCTCATCATAAACGAAAGTGAAATGCCTTGCGTATAGATATCGTAGCTATTACATACCTCACCGTGATCAAGAAAGTACTATAATGTAACGTATTGTTGTGCTACGGAAAGGCTGTCTCATTGTAGCTATACCACAAAAGTTACTACAAAAACATGTTTTACTTTCCAGAATAATACATAAAACTGTGCAGACATAATACAGAAACACCGCAAAAGCAACATTGTAAATTGTCACTCATTAGTAGCGTCGTGATAAAATCGTGTAGCTGTCACATAAACTAACCACTGTGTCATCTGGTATCTCACAGAAAGTACTTTAAATCCAGAATGTATTTTCAAGTAAACCAAAATGTTGCATTAAAATCTCATCAGCAGTACCAGTATATGTTCTTAGTATGTAAGTCTTATAGTCATTACGTAATTGTGCAACTAACAAGCAAGAATGTACACACACAATAACATTGTGCCGTCTGTTCACCATAACAATGCATTCGTAATTTCTGTTTAAATATGTTCTCTTGGTTCTTGACTGGATATTTAACTTCAAACATTGTTGCATGTTAACAGTTTCTTAAGTCTGAGGAAGAATACTAGAAATGTGAAATGAAAAATTTTATGGCAAAGACTAAGTTAAAAAGCAGATTATCTTTCAATAAACGGTTTTACATGTGAAATGTGGTGCAATCCTTTACTCTTCCTAGCACACAGAGTTTCAACTTCAACGCAATTATCATGTGGTATACGTCGGATTCTGTAAGGTCCATTGTAAACTAGAAAGAATTTGTGACTCAAGTGTTTCTTCTTATGTGATAATGAATGAGCTTTAATGAGAACTTTCTGACCAATGTATAATTTCTTTGCATTTACTTTATCGTGTAGTTTTCTCCTTTTGTCTGCTGCAGATTTTATATTTTTTAATAGCCAAATCAATTATGTCCTTGTGTCGAAGTTTACGTGTATTCGGGAAAGGTACAAGCTCTCTGATTCTGTTCGGTGGTTCTTCACTCTTCAGTACAAGAGTAGGTGGTAAAGCAGTGGAGTCATGAGCCATTTCATTCAGCACATTTTGAAATAAGTGTAAATATCTGTCCCAATGCTGATGCTTTCTGTGACAATAAAGTCTGCGAAGCTTATTGATTTCTTTCACAATCCGTTCAGACAGGTTGCAATGTGGTGAGTACAATGAAATAAAAACAGGTTTGATTTTATGATTCCGAAGCATGCGTGACCAAACAGCAGATCTGAATTGCGGTCCGTTATCTGAAATGACGATAGCAACGTGGTCAACTTCACGTAAGAAATTTTTAACAAAGGCGTTGGATACAGAGCGTCCAGTGGCTTTACGTAACGGAGGGAAAGAAACAAATTTTGAAGTAAGTTCAACAGCGACTAGAACGTACGAAAATCCATTGATGTTCTGACAAGGGGTCCCAAGAGATCAACAGCAGCAAATTCTTTTAATTTAGAAGGAATGATAGGAAACAATGGAGCACGATGTGACATAGTAGATGGTTTCGCCTTTTGACAAAGTTTACAAATAGACAAGACTCTTCAAATTCTCTTTTCCATATTATTAAAATAACAAGTCGTTCGAAGAATATGATAACATTTTCGTGGATTAAAATGTGCGTAGCTGAAATGAATGTACCAAATGAGCTTATTAACAAAATCGTCTGGAATGCAAAGTACCCATAGCTTGTCATCAACAGTGCAGCGTTTGAAGAGTATGTTGTTTCTAACAAGATAATAATGCCGAATCTGAGTGTGTGTCTTTTCATGACATTTACTTTTGATGTCTTTCCAAATCGGATCTTTATCTTGTTCATGAACAATGTCCTTTAAAGATGTGGTGATGAAGTTTTCAAAGGCGACTTTCTGAATGTAAAGAATACTGAAATTTTTCTCGAGGTTGCCTTCTGTGTTACTTTTCTCAAGCCCAGCCTGTGCGTTTGACAGTGCGTCCGCAACAATGTTCTCCTTGCCGGGAATGTAGACTATTGCGAAGTGGAATTCTTGCAGAAACAATGCCCAACGTTTTAACCTGTCATGATTTAGTTTTGAAGACATAAGAAATTGTAATGCACGATGATCACTTTATACTTTTACGTGCTTACCAGAAAGAAAGAAACGGAATTTGTTAAATGCCCAAACGATACCTAAAGCTTCTAATTCAGTAACGGAATAATTTTTTTCAGATTTTGTTAGCACTCGGCTAGCAAAAGCAATGGTTTTCTGAACAGTAGTGTCATTTTCTGTGGTTTCTTGAAATAAATGTGCACCAAGACCGACTTTAGAAGAATCCGTGCTAAGGCAGAAATCTTGTGACAGATCTGGATGAGCTAGTATTGGCGCGTTAAGTAGCGATTCTTTCAAAGAATTGAATTCTAACTGTGCTTGTTCGTCCCAGTTCCAAATAGTATTTTTTTCAGTGAGAGAACAAAGTTTTGATGTAACTAGAATTTGCATATTCAGAAAACGACGGTAAAAATTTACGAGACCTAGAAAACTTCGGACTTGTTTTTTTGTGGATGGAACTGGAATGGCTCTGATTGCTTCTAACTTTTCAGAATCCGGCTGAATCCCTTCAGAAGAAATAATATGTCCCAAAAACTTCACCTTTGTCCTACCGAACTCAGACTTTTCCAAGTTAACTGTAATTCCAGATTCTGCAAAAATATGTAACTCGCTGTTGAGGATGCGATTATGTTGTTCCCATGAGGCTTCTGCTGTCAGAATATCGTCCACATACAAGGTGATGTGACGTTTTAAGAACTCAGGTAATATGGAATTTAGCCCGCGAATGAACGCTGCCGAAGAAATGTTCAAACCAAAAGGAAGCTTCCGAAATTGATAACAAACGCCGAAACAAAGGAAAGCTGTGTATTTTCTACATTCTGGATGAAGTTCGATCTGATAAAAGCTGGATCTGAGATCAATAGAAGACAACACTTTTACACCAATAAAATTTTGAAGAAGTCCTTCCAACGTTTGCGGCCTGTCTGTTTCAGGAATGATGATAGTATTGATTTGTCTCGAATCTAAGACAAGCCTGATCGTTCCATTTTTCTTCTCAACAACATGTAATGGATTGTTGTATGAGCTTACTGCAGGCTCAATAATGCCCTCGTCAAGCATTGATTGTATTTCTGTTCTAACACGGTCCCTATAATGTGCCGGAATTACGTATGGTCTAACACAAAATTTAGTATGCTCACGAACACGAAATTGGTATTGAAATCCCTTGATTGTTCCTGTTTTGAGAGTAAAAACTGTGGAATGTGCTTGTAAAATCTCAAAAAGGTCCTGCCTATCAGCGTCATTACAATTCTCAATTGATGGAATTTTATTCTGAATTAACTCATTAGTTTCAAATGCGCTGTCGATATCATCCCTGTCAGTACTTGCAGAGTGATTGTTAGTGTCAAGTTCCGCCGAAAATTCCGAACTGTTGTCTAACAGGAGGTAAAGCCGATTAATTTCTTCGTCATGGTTTGAGAGCCAATCTTCAAATTTCAAAGCTACTGACTTACCTTCTTTCTCTAAACTTATTTCAGCATCGTGAAAGTTTAAGATTGCTTTGTATTCATTCAAAAAGACTACTCCCAATATAATTTCCGTCGACAATAATGGAACAATAAGAAAGTTCATAGAGAAGCTGTGGCTTTGACAAAAGAATTCTAAGTTGGTTTGCTGGCGTACATCTACACTTTTTCTAAAGATAGCACCTTGTAATTTAATCCTACGTAACGGAAGTGTGGGGAAATCGTTCGATTTGTTGCATTTGCTAAAGGCTGTTTCACTAATTACTGAAATGGGACCGCCAGAGTCAAGTACTGCCGTAAATTTTACGTCATTTACTGTAATGTGAAGCACAGGATATGCAATGTTGTTATGTTTTACGTCGTGTTCCTGGAGTAAGATGTCCCTAATGTCTTCCATTTTTACGTAATTACTAGCTACGGCAGCTGCGTCGTCAGTTTCAGAAGTACGTTTTGTGGCTGCCTTGCGGTATGAGTCATTGCCTATTGTCTCTTTGTTGGCGCGCGTCATTATTGGGATTTGGAGACCTAACTTCTACAAATTCATCTTGTCGAGAGAGCCCTGCCCTGTTTGAATTTCGCTAGTTCTGATGCAATTCAGGTCTGTCGTTACGATCATATCGTCTGTCGTCATGTCGGTAGATTCCATAGTTTCCTTCTTGTCGGTCACGTGGTGGAGAATTTCTCCCGGAATCGTAACTGCGCGCTGGACCGTTACGTCTAAAGTTATTCTGTCTCCCTTGATAATAATTATTTTGGTTCCCATATTGTCTGTTTCTCTGATTGTCTCTGTGATAGTCACTACTGCGGAGAGGTGACCTTTCCCTGTAATTATTACTACTCTGCCAACGGTTATCATACGGGTGGTGTCTGTTTTGGTCACGATTTGTGTTGTGAGAATAGCCTTGTCGTGTCCAGTTATTATTTCTTTCATCGCGGAATTGCGACGGAGGTGACCTGTAATTGTTGTGTTCCTGTTTTCTAATTCTTGTAAGAGTCCCTGAAAAGCTTCAATGTCGTCTTTGCAACGTCCTGCCAAAATAATATGTCGTAAATGTTCAGGTAATTTGATTAAGCAAATGCGGATGAGTTCTGACGGGCTGTATGGATTTGACAGGTACTGATTCTTGTGCAACATGTCTTCAAAATATTTCACAAGACTGGAGAATTCAGATTGTTCGAAATGTTTCATCATTATGATGCTATGTTTTACTCGGTCTTGTGTAGCTTGAGACCAATATACTGAGAGGAAGGCATGATAAAATTCTCCTTCACTGTGGCAATCGTGAATGACCGATCACATTCTTACAGCTGGTTCATTCTCTAAATAGCCACACATAAATTCTAATCTGTGCTCTAATGACCAGTTGGAAGGAAAACAATGAGAGAATTGATGAAGCCACGCTTGTGGATGAATGTCGTTGCCGGAATTCTTAAATGTTTTGAATTTACGTGTAGTAATAAACAGCTTATAGTCAAAATCATCATGTCGGCGAGTCGCATATCGGTCATTGTTACGTCGTTTCGGCGGTTCCATCTCAAAATTCGGTGTACCTTGCCAATTTCTTTCATAATTTCCTAAGTGCCTTGTGTTATTATTTTGTGGCTGTTCCGTATTTCTATGTCCCTCTTCCCGTATTGGATCGCGAGTGTCCTCTGAAATATGTAATTCTTGTATTACTTGTGCCAACTGATCTTGTACTTCCCAAATTCCTCTTTTGTACTGTGTATTGATTTGATTTTGATTTTGTTTGAATTTTCTAATTTGTTCATACTCTTCAGTGTCAGTGAAAACTACAGGTCTTGTGTCATTCAGATCGTCATCTACCTTTGTAGATAAATTATTTAGCTGATCCGAAAGTTCGACTACTTTCTCTGATAATGAACTAATTTCCTCAATGTGTCTTTCTGAACCAGTTTTCAGAGTATCTACTGTGTCCTTTAAGTTTTCCTGAGTTTTTGCAAGTTGCGTAACCGAATCGGTAGATGCAACTGAGTCAATTTTAGCTTGCAAGGTCTCATGATTTTCATGAACAATAGTTTGCTGTTCTTTTATGGCTGCTTCGTGATTCTGTAATGCATTTTCATGCCGCGAAAAAATAGGTTGAAAATGCTCACAAATTTGTGTTTTTACGTCATTACAGACTTTTTGACATTTCGATTCAATGTTATGTAACTCAGTAGTTAAATCTTCACGTGTTTGTTCAAGCGTGGTGTCTAGCTTCCGAAGATTTTGTTCCATTGTGTCTAACTTTTGAAGCTTTTGCTGTGTTTGTCTCTGATTTTGTTCCAAGGTGTCTAACTTTTGAAGATTTTGTTCCATTGTGTCTAACTTTTGAAGATTTTGTTCCATTGTGTCTAACTTTTGAAGCTTTTGCTGTGTTTGTCTCTGATTTTGTTCCATTGTGTCTAACTTTTGAAGCTTTTGTCCCATTTGTTGCATTAATTCTAATAACAATGCACTGGTGTCTGAAACATGTTCCTCAGTGCTTTTCGGCAGTGAATTTGCACCGGCAACATTCACATTTTGACAAGCGGAAAATGTGTCTTGACTCATTTGAGAAAACGATGAGAACCCAAAACCTGAGTCTACAGTATTTGCAATATTGTGTTCTGTCATTTCCGAATCCTGAGGCGAGATGTAGCCGACCGTTCGATCCATAATGCTTCCCTGTTCTCTACGTGTTTCACTGTCTACACCATTATTTGACGCCCGCTCCATTTCCCTACGCACAGTTACCAAATTACTACTTTGAATGTCTGTTAATTCATTACACAGTGGTGCTGGTAAGCTACGCTCGTCGTCACTATTATTTCTCAGTTTACTTTGGAGCCTAGTGTTACGTTTTTCATACGCCATTATTGTCACAATATTTCACACGATAACACAGAAAATCACAATTTGAAGAGCAAAAATAAGAGAACACATTAATATATCACTGAAAATAATATGTAGTTAATTGCAAGCGCAGCTGCGAAATACTTGGTGCAAATCTACAGGCATGCCACAACTGTTTTACTGTACAACAGTGAAAGACTGCAACTACAAAGGAGATTTTCTCTACAATTACGCGCTAGCAATAAACAAAAGCTACACTAATTACACAAACTACAAGAAAAAATTAGAAGATTCCAGTGAGGCATCCTCGGCTAAGGGTCGACATATGAAACGTCCCCTTAGAAATTTTATACATGACTGTACTTAAACTGACACACAATATTTTTAGCGCAACGCAATCTGACTTTCAAAAATCCCTACAAAAGAATGGCCCTGACTAACATTAACCTATACCTTTCACAAATCACTTACCTCACAAAAATCTTCGTTACTCAAGCTACAGCAATACAGCGAGCGCCACTACTGCCAGCTAAATAAAAGATTCAAACTACTGAAGGCACTAACTACTGATAGGCATAGTTAGCAAATGAAAGATTTTGATAGAGAAAAAACAATGTATTTACCTTAATATTGTTCAAAAGTCATATTATATATATCAGTTCATGACATCCAGTCTTACAAAGTTACTGTGTCTGTCCAGATCATCCGCTCTCACAACTTCGCCATCTCTCTCCCCACATCCACCACTGCTGGCGGCTCACCTCCAACTGCACAACGCTACGCGCTGTTAACAGCCAACTGCCCAACACTACAATGGCAGACAACAATGCAAACTAGCCACAGACTGCCCACAGCACAGCCAGTGATTTTCATACGTGGCGTAACCAATAAGAAAACCTAAACAGCCTACTTACAAATAGATCTAACCTCTTGACGTTGACATATATTTTTTTTTATCATTGTATCGTTTGTAAAGATTGTTAATTCTTTCATACTTTTGTGTGGTTTCTGTTTATTATGTCTGTACCTCAATCTGCATGTAATGTCACACGATAATATTGAATCCATGCAAATCATAAAAACGGATGAAAGTGTATATGTACACTGCTGGCCACCGTAAACGCAACACCAAGAAAGACAAGAGGTAGCACAACAAGATTTATTCTGTAGATAACATGTTGACCAAGTATCAAATGATTACGTTTACAGACGTCTGTGACATGTGGTTCCTGCCAGAATCAGTAGCCAGAGTAGCCGCCATTGTTGGAGATCACCGCTGCCACACGTCTCGGCATTGAGTCAAAGAGTCGTTGGATGTGTTCCTGGGGTACAGCAGCCCAAGCAGTTTCCACACGTTGCCAAAGATCATCTGGTGTGGCAGCTGGGGATGTAATCTGGGTCACTCGTTGAGCAACCATGGACCACATGTTTTCTATCGACGAAAGATCCGGAGAGCGAGCCGGCCAGGGAAGCAATTCAATCTGGTTATTGACGAAGAACCTTTGGACAATGCGTGCCACGTGTGGTCGCGCATTATCCTGTTAAAATATGGCTGTGGCCGAGCTCTGAAGGTAAGGAAGGACAACTGGCTCCAGCACCTCGGATATGTAGCGCCGGCTATTTAAAGTACCGGCAATGCGTACGAGAGGCGTGCGAGAGTAATATCCAATGCCGCCCCATACTATAATACCCGGTGCAAGACCAGTGTGGCGGTGCATAATGCAGCTGTCCAGCATCCTTTCTCCACGGTGTCTCCACACTCGAATCCGACCATCGTGGTGCTGCAGACAGAAGCGTGCCTCGTCAGTAAAGACAACGTCATTCCATTCTGCCGTCCACATCCGTCTGTCATCACACCATTGGCGACGGAGACGTCTGTGGTTCTGCGTCAATGGTAGACGAAGCAATGGACGTCTTGCGGACAGACCACTCTGCTGTAAACGGCGTCGAATGGTACGAGCAGACACTGGATGATGCATTACAGACGCAATGTGCTGTGCTATGGTTCGGGATGTCACTGAGCGATCCGTCACTGCCATGCGCACAATTTGCCTATCAGCACGTGCAGTGGTGCACCGAGGTGAATGCGATCGACCACGTCGGTCCGTCGTACCCTCCTGCATCCAACGGTCACATATCCGCATTACAGTTGTTTGGTTTCGTCCAACACGACTAGCGATTTCTCTGTATGATAATCCACAATCTCGGTATGCCACTATCCTTCCTCTGTCGAACTCGGATACTTGATCAAAAGATGTTCGCTGTTGTCTACGAGGCATAACTGATCGTCTTGTGAAACAACCACAAGGTAAACACACGTGCCGAACGTACACTCGTCGAAGTCGCCAAGCCTTAAATGGCGCTATGAGGTGGCGCCACAGGCGCGCGTGATGTGCATCTGCGCTGAAATTCTAATCAGTTGCATATCTCATCGCTGCAAACCCATGGTGTAAATTTCACTTGATTCGGATGCTTCCTTCAGGGTGTTGCATTTACGGTGGCCAGCAGTGTATGTTCCGTATTTCCTCCTAAGCTAATGGACTGATTTCAACCAGACTTTGTACACGTATCACTTACTCTCTGGAAACAGTCACTGTGGGGGCAAGAACGATCCTCCTATCAAAGGAGTCGGGCTGAGGGTGAAAAAGCAGTGTAGATCACGATGCACGGATACCCATAGTTTAGTCATCGAGTATTTGAGAATGAGAGCACTTAGAGATTTGCAACAAACTTTACACATAATTTCAAACCTTTACAACAGCTTTTCTCGCTGACAACCCCCACAAAATGACGAAAGAAAAAAAAATTAGCTTATTAGATTTTCGCTGTTCATGCGCTAAAACTGTCGCATGAAGCATGGCGTTTTAATTTATTACTTCCTTACTATTAAACCATATGCAACACATCTCGCAGATAGTAGGAATATTGAGTGTCCTTGCAAAATAAAATCATTGTATAACACATAGTTCAGGAGATACAATGTCATTAACATTGAGCTGCGTGGAAATGAAACTGCAGGAAGAAATTTGCTACACATACAGACGAAATACGTGTACAAATACTTGTGAACAGGAGGAAAGAGTTCACCATAAACCACTGGAGCGATTTCAGTCAAATTTTGTTCCCATACAAGTTACAATCAGGAAAGAAATGCTGTAGGGGTAGGAACCTCTATCCACTAATTGGGGTTAGAGTGATAACCTCGAGAGAGGAGGGGAGGAAGAGATCGACAGACAGCGAGGATGAATAAGCATATAAGCACAGGTAGGAGGAAGAGAAGATGGACAGAAATAGAGGAGTGGGAAGTGGACGGAGTGAGGGAAGAGGAGTGAGCCGTGACGGCTCGGTTTGCTGGCGGAACTACCTCTGGCAGTGGTATCGATAGTCACCTCCCTTGTGACTTGTCTTTGGTTTTCCTGGCTCAGGTGCGGAGGCTCGATACGGAGGCGGTGCATTGCAAACTGCACGTGACGGAAGGAGGAGGGCCAGAGCAGCAGTGGCTGGCGGCGGGATTTGATTGGGCAGATTTGGGTCTGACAACTCATGTACCCAGCCGGATCTCTGAGCGACTTGTCGAATATTGGGCAGCCACCAAAGAAGGTGACGAAGGTCGTGCTCCGGAGCTTTGGTGACAGGGGCCTGCTTCTGTTATTTGAAAAGGAGCTAAAATGATAATTGACGATGGTGAGACGGCACCGTAACATACTGTGTAAGTAGGCTGTTTAGGTTTTTTTTATTGGTAACGCCACCTCTGTATAGAAAATCACTAGCTGTGCGGTGTGCAGTCTGTGGCTGCTTTGCATTGTTGTAATACTCGCCATTGTAGTGTTAGGCAGCTGGCTGTGAACAGCGCGTAGCGTTGGGCAGTTGGAGGTGAGCCGCCAGCAGTGGTGGATGTGGGGAGAGAGATGGCGGAGTTTTGTAATTTGTCATGAACTGCTATATATATGATGATATCAAGGTAAATACATTCTTTGATCTCTATTAATATCTTTCATTTGCTAACTATCCCTATCAGTAGTTAGTGCCTTCCATAGTTTGAATCTTTTATTTAGCTGGCAGTAGTGGCGCTTGCTGTATTGCAGTAGCTTGAGCAGCGAAGATTTTTGTGAGGTAAGTGATTTGTGAAAGGTATAGTTTAATGTTAGTCAGGGCCATTCTTTTGTAGGGAATTTTGAAAGTCAGATTGCGTTGCGCTAAAAATACTGTGTGTCAGGTTAAGCACAGTCGTATGTATAAATTTTTCAAAGGGGACGTTTCATATGTCGACCCTTAGCCGAGGATACCTCACTGTAATCTTCTGATTTTTTCTTGTAGTTTGTGTAATTAGTGTAGATTTTGTTTATTGCTAGTGCGTAATTGTAGAGAAAATCTCCTGTGTAGTTGCAGTCTTTCATTGTTTTACAGTAAAACAGTTGTGGCATGCCTGTAGATTTGCACCAAGTATTTCGCAGCTGCAATTAACTAGATATTATTTTCAGTGTCATGTTAATGTGTTTTCTTATTTTTGCTCTTCAAATTGTGTTTTTCTGTGTTGTTGTGTGAAATATTGTGACAATAATGGCGTGTGAAAAACGTAATACTAGGCTCCAAAGTAAACTGAGAAATGACAGTAAAGACGAAAACAGTGTGTTAGCACCACTGTGTAATGAATTAACAGACATTCAAAGTAGTAATTTGGTAACTGTGGGTACGGAAATGGAGCGGGCGGCAAACACTGGTGTAGACAGCGAAACAATTAGAGAACAGGGAAGCATTATCGATCGATCGGTCGGCGACAGCTCGCCTCAGGAATCCGAAATGACAGGAAACAATCTCGCAAATGCTGTGGATTCAGGATTTGGGTCCTCACCGTTTTCTCAAATAAGTCAAGACACATTTTCTGCTTGTCAAAATGTAAATGTTGCCGGTGCAACTTCACTGCCGAAAAGCACTGAGGAACGTGTTTCAGACACCTGTGCATTGTTATTACAGTTAATGCAACAAATGGAACAAAAGCTTGAAAAGTTAGACACACTGGAACAAAATGAGAGACAAATACAGCAACAGCTACAAAAGTTAGACAGAATGGAACAAAATCTTCAAAAGTTAGACACCACACTTGAACAAACACGTGAGGATTTAACTACTGAGTTACATCACATTGAATCGAAATGTCAAAAAGTCTGTAATGACGTAAAAACACAAATTTGTGAGCATTTCCAACCTATTTTTTCGCGGCATGAAAATGCATTACAGAATCACGAAGCAGCCATAAAAGAACTGCAACCCATTGTTCATGAAAATCATGAGACCTTGTTGGCTAAAATTGACTCAGTTGCATCTACCGATTCGGTTACGCAACTTGCAAAAACTCAAGAAAACTTAAAGGATATAGTAGATACTCTGAAACTTGGTTCAGAAAAATACACTGAGGAAATAAGTACATTATCGGATAAAGTAGCCGAACTTTCAGATCAGTTCACTAACTTATCTACAAAGGTAGATGATGATCTGAATGACACAACACCTGTAGCCTTCACTGACACTGAAGAGTATGAAGAAATTAGAAAATTCAAACAAAATCAAAATCAATTCAATACACAGTACAAAAGAGAAATCCGCGAAGTACAAGATCAGCTGACATAGGTAATACAAGAATTACGTATTTCAGAGGACACTCGCGCCCCAATACGGGAAGAGGGACATAGAAATACGGAAAAGCCGCAACATAATAACACAGGGCATTTCGGAAGTTATGAAAGAAATTTGCAATGTGCACCGAATTTTGAGATGGAACCGCCGACACGACCTAACAATGACCGATATGCTACTCGCCGACACGATGATTTTTACTATAAGCTGTTCATAAAAAAAAAAGGGGGGAGGCAGAATAACTTCAGATGCAACGGTTCGGCGCACAGTGACGATTCAGGGAGAAATTCTCCACCACGTGACGGACAAGGAAGCAATTATGAAATCTACTGACATACCGACAGACCTGAATTTCATCAGAACTGGCGGGATTTAAACAGGGCTGGGCCCTCTGGGCAACGTGAATTTGTAGAAGTTAGGTCTCCTAATTCCAATAACGACGCGCGCCAACAAAGAAACAGACAATGACCCGCATCGCAGGCAGACACCTGCGCCGGCTGGCTCCGAGAAAAATAACATAGACGCTAACCTTGAGAAAAATTCCAGTATTCTTTAACGACGTATACCGCATGATAATTGCATTGTTCAAACTCTGAGTACTATGAAGAGCAAATGTTTACACCACATTTCACATGTAAAACCGTTTATTGAGAGATAATGTGCTTTTTTAACTTGAGATTTTAATGCAACATTTTGGTTTATTTGAAAATACATTCTGAAATTAAAGTGCTTTCTGTGAGATACCAGATGACACAGAGGTTAGTTTATGTGACAGCTACACGATTTTATCACGACGCTACTAATGAGTGACAATATACAATGTTACTTTTGCAGTGTTTCTGTTTTATATCTGCACGGTTTTCCTGAATTCTTCTGTAAAGTAAAACATGTTTTAGTATTTAACTTTTGTGGTATAGCTACAATGAGATAACCTTTTCCGTGGCACAACAATACGTCACAGCACGGTACTTTCTTCATCACAACAATAAGCGTAATAACTAAGATATCTATACGCAAAGCATTTCACTTTTGTGTATCATGAGGTAAGTACATTGACTTCTGCAGAACTTAGCTTTCGGAGGACGATAACTACGAGACTTCCACAGAATTATCTTACAGCAAGACGCACATTTAGCGCTACAGGACACGCATTTGAGTGATTAATTTGGTACTTAAAACATTTATTTTTAAAGATATTTGAAGTACAATGATACGAAGTTTTCCGTGATACATTTCATTCCATTGCTGTAATTTGTAACACCTGAGGGTATAATTACATTAATCCTCATGGGGGTAGACGCTTACTTTGTGTACCATGTGTGTGGCAACCACAAGGAACCCTAGCTAATATGGTATTTGCTTATACAACTTTACACATCGGTACCATATTTCTCTAACACATAAATTACACAGCTATCCGATTATTTAAAAAAGAAACAAACATTTATTTTACTGCATCAGTGACACATGTTTACGCAATTACACAGTTGGGTAACTTCACACTTATGAAATTGTATTTTGTCTGTACTTTGTGAACTGTTCATATTTTTTTGGAACCATTGTGTTACTATGAGAGCTTTGAATGATATATTTGGTGAGGGAGCATGATTTTAAAGTACATTTGAGGCAGATGACACTTTTGACATGAGCAGAGAATTTTTTTGGTTTTGAAATTATTGGAGGAAGCTACGACGATTTTGAGATTTGACTGAGGTGTTATGATGTTATTTTTACGACGACGATGTGTATTATGCTGCTGAGGTATGTTTATGGTCAAGAAGCTGATGTTATATGAAGAATTTGATTATGCTATGCGTTTGTTAAGATGAAATATTGAAGAAGTGTCGACGAATATGTATATGAGCAATAAGGTAAGGAGTAATGAGTAGCTGTTAGGGACTCTGCTTTGTGAAAAAGGATGTTGGAAACCAAGAATCGTATTTTAGAATTATGGAATGTGTGTAAATGCGTGAATGTATCACAATGCCGTCGAAAATTTTTTGGACACTGTTATATTCATAAGATATTGTTTCTACACATTTGCAACCAAATTCTCAACCTGTGAATTTTTTTTTTTATATGAGACTGTCGCTGTAGCGAAAACTGCTGTCGTAAATATTTCGTTAAGAAAGGTAAGTGACCGTGAAGTAATTCGTTGTGAGCGGCCAGGTGTGCCAGCCGCCTTGAGAAAAAGCCATTAGTGTGTGGCGCAGGTGGAGAAGAAGAAAAAAAAAAGGGGAGGCCATTATCCTCGCTATTGACGTTCCTTTGTAGAAAGCATCGCAAATGCGACACGCTAATTACTTGGAAACATATCATACTTTCTGATATATACTGAAATGCCTAATGAAATGACAAGAAATAGTTTGTCTACACACCTGATTATGACTACTGTCTTTCTAGATGAGATATTTTTTTACTACTTATGAAATGCCACATGGCTATTGAACGATGTTCTTATGCTTTGCTTTGTACATAGTTGCTTATTTCATTTGATATCTAGTTTCCAGCTGTGTTGCAGCATTGGTTTTATAAAAAAAAATTCATTTGCTAATGTGAACACTTTCTGTCAACAGATCTATTAAATAATTATTTTATGACCCACATTCTTCGAAAAAGGAGCTCTTGGAATGGAAAGAACAATAAGAAGGGACTAATAACAGGAACTGCATACATAATTTTCTTTTCAACTACTTGGTAATTTTTTTTCGTAGAGTAAGTTTTTGTGATGCATCACTCTAGTGTTAAGATGTGACGTAAGTTTTAAACATGGCCATTTTTACTGTAATATTTTTTCTGCTTGAGCTATGTCATGTTTAGGTATAAGTTGCTGCTGTTTGCCAGGCATAGTGTTATTGAATTTGACTTTGTATTATTCTGTTAAGCCAGTTTTACTAATGATTTATTTTTATTGTTTGCTGCACATTGCCTTAGATTAGTTGTAATATTACAATTGCTTTGCTAATTTCTTAATGCTGCTTGCTTCGCAAATCTGCGTTTTTTTTTCATTGCTGTTTATATTAATTGTTTTATGTGATGCTGCATTGCCTCGTCCCTTAGTTTAATATCTGAGCTCAGTAGATTTAAGTTAGCTTAAGAGGGGGTAGACTATATAAGAACCTAACTATGGAGAATAGGGAAAGAATGCTTTGAAGGTTATATGAAAACGATTTGGGCCTAAATGAGTATTGTATAATGAGCCATATTTATTTTGAAAGATATATGGTTAGAATACAGAAAAGAGGTACAGATAGGACTTTTTGGGAATAATGATGAACGAAGGGAGATCTCCAAGAACAAAAAAGGTTTTGTTCGCAAAATACTGCAGTACCAAAAGTTACACTGAAAACGAACCCTGTCCTTTCCATTGTGTTATCCCCCTATGTGTTTGTGTACCCTTGTGTATTTGTTTTCTTCCTGTCTCTGTGTAGTTTCATAGAATTTTTCTTCTTCTAATACTAAGCTACATTCACTATGATGAGGAATACTGTTATCCTCAAATATAATTGGCATTAATAATATGTTATTTAACTTGTAAATATGCTTAGACTTTATTTATTCTATTTTGTTTTAATGCTCATGTGTGAAGTTGATGTTTCAAAATTTATTCTGATCTTTTATGTATGTACTCATGTCATAATTCCTGTAGCACTGATGTATATGTCTATTTCTATTCTTTTGTAAAGCCTGTTTTATTACAAATGTTATCTGTATTGTTATGTTCTTTAATGATGTTTTCTGTATTTTTGTTATTGTATTCTCATGTTATAAAATTGTAATTGACACCAGTTCATCAAATTAAGTAACTTGTAAGTTACATCTCACTGCACACGTTTCTGTTGGTCATAGTATATGGACAATATGTGAGAAGTAGGGACTGTTAGTGTTTGTATGTGTGTTAATAATTCAGCAGGGGACTGGATAACAGCATTGCTGGTTCTAAGGACAATTCCAAAAACTTTGTGAGTGCACAAGTGGTGGTTATGGACTTGCTATATTATCTGCAGGACTCTTCAATTGTGATTGTGCACCTGCACAGTCACAACAGATGGCTGCTGGCCATCTCTACAAGGACTACAGTGGGTCTGCATCTTTGATGAACCACCAGTACCGTAATCTCTACAAGGACTACAGTGGGTCTGCATCTTTGATGACCCACCAGTACCATTATTTCTACAAGGACTGCAGTGGGTCTGCACCTCTGGTGGCCCACCAATACCGTAATCTCTACCAGGACTACAGTGGGTCTGCTCTGTGACGACCTACCCACCAATACTCTTCAAAATTTCGACTGACTCCGCTGTGGGTTTACTCTGTTGTGGCCCATTACCTGTTTGCATGTAGAGTCAGCACTGTCTTTTCGTTGGAAGGACAACAATACTTCTTCAATACTGCATGGAAATCCACTACCTCCGTGTGCATTTTCTTTTACTGCTCAGACTTTGAGAAAAAGACTGATATTTTACTGTGATGAACGATTAGGACTGTCTTTATGGACTGTGAGAAAATTTTAGCTTTTGACCAACATTGTATCAATAAGTGTGTGCATTTGATTTCTTTGTTATTGTAATTATGAAAAATTTTTTCAAATCTGTATTGGGCACTGCCCAAAAAAATTTGTAAAATTTTTTGTGGGGAGCATGGGGGCTATGTAAGTACGCTGTTTAGGTTTTTTTATTGGTAACGCCACCTCTGTATAGAAAATCACTGGCTGTGCGGTGTGCAGTCTGTGGCTGCTTTGCATTGTTGTAATACTCGCCATTGTAGTGTTAGGCAGCTGGCTGTGAACAGCGCGTAGCGTTGGGCAGTTGGAGGTGAGCCGCCAGCAGTGGTGGATGTGGGGAGAGAGATGGCGGAGTTTTGTAATTTGTCATGAACTGCTATATATATGATGATATCAAGGTAAATACATTCTTTGATCTCTATTAATATCTTTCATTTGCTAACTATCCCTATCAGTAGTTAGTGCCTTCCATAGTTTGAATCTTTTATTTAGCTGGCAGTAGTGGCGCTTGCTGTATTGCAGTAGCTTGAGCAGCGAAGATTTTTGTGAGGTAAGTGATTTGTGAAAGGTATAGTTTAATGTTAGTCAGGGCCATTCTTTTGTAGGGAATTTTGAAAGTCAGATTGCGTTGCGCTAAAAATACTGTGTGTCAGGTTAAGCACAGTCGTATGTATAAATTTTTCAAAGGGGACGTTTCAACTGCCTATTGATATTCTGGCCCTGTGGTTTTATTGTTTACGGGAAAATTGGCCCAACATTATTGCGTCTTGACCAGTGAATAATATGTATTTGCTCGTTGAGCATTATGCCTTGCCTTGAGAGTGGACAATAGTTGTTAGTGCGTTTTCTTTGAAGCCACGTGATTCTGTTACTTGGTAAACCACTTGTGTGTACCCACTTGGGGTGCGATGTTACGAATTGAAGTGGTAACACCGGTGAGTGACACTGTACCCGGGGGCAATGTCATGGCGCTGTATCAGGTACTGGGTATGAATTTGAAATCTAATTGTGATTTAGTCAAGTGTATTTATTCTAACCTACGTTGATGTGTTTTAGTCATAACTGAATTACGTAGGGCTACTACTGAGTGAGATTTTCTGCTTTTCTTAAGCTCACCTCAACTAGTGTTTCTTAAGGCGTTTTAGCAATACTCATTCATGTCTCAGGGGTTTAACTGCAAGTGTATATGCTGTTATTGTTTGGGAGTGCTGACTCGCTTCTGATTTACGTTCACAGTTGATTGTGAAACACACGAGTCTACCTTGGTGTTTGCAGCCATGACTTCTGGGCCGCTACCTTGGCTGCATCCTGTCCAACGCCCGAGGTCTAAGTTATCGCCGCGGTAGCGCTTTGCCGCGTCGTCTGTCATACCTAGCAGAAGTTGAGTAGTTGTCTTGTCCCTTAGAGCTATACCTGAATTGAGCGACTGCCGCCAGGGTTGTAGGCTGTGGAGTTTAGCGGGATTAGCTCATAAACTTTTGTAAATTACTCTTCATAAAAGAAGTGTTCAAATTCTCTAGTAGTAACTGTTCCTCATAAAACTGGATGTGCTCTGTATTTGGTAAATGTAGATTCCGTTTACTGAACGATTCATTCTTATCGTTCATCAACTCAGATGCTTTGTGTTTATTGAATACTGCTTCCTTTTGCTTATATTGGTAAATTTCAGTAATATGTCACTTTATATGTCACTATTATTCTGATGGTTTTCATTTTGTTATTAATCTGTAATTTAATTTACTAGTATGTTTTTCTTAAATAAATGTTAATGTGGTGAAAACGACGAACTATCTGATGGGTCTCCGTTCCCTTCCACGTGTCGATGTTTGATCCTTTCCTAACCTGAATCTGTAACCTGGATTTCGAGGAGGAGATGGACATAGAAAGGAAAGAGGAGGAGATGGCACGGAAGGGAAAAGGGAGGAGATGAACAGGAAAATGGGGGAGGAGGAGATGGCAGAGAGAGGAGGGAAGAGGAGGGGGAAAGAAAGGGAGGGGGAGGAGTAGATGGAGTTAGAGGGGGCGAGGAGATGGACAGAGGAGAAGGAGCTACTGGACAGAGCAGGGAGAAGAAGATTGACAGAGATTAGGTGAAGGATGAAATGGAGAGAGAGAAAGAGATGTAGAAGGAGATTGACAGTGGAGGGTTGAGTAGGTGGACAGAAAGAGGGGATGGAGAAGCTGGTGGGACAGATCGAAGATGGAGGAGGTAGAGGGGGAGGTGGAGGTGGTCTAATAGAATAAATACATAACTGGGCAACGCCGGGTTCTCAGCTAGTAAAATAACTGATTTACATGAGTTGATCGATTCCAACTGTCACTCGTTGATACTGTACCCACAGGACACTACAATTTTTTTCGTTTAGTAAAGTTCACAGTTTTATATGACAGAACATTTGTAGCTAATTGCCAGTATTGGCATCACTTTGAAATCTTATTAAGACAAAGGCTTCTATGAAATACATTACTGTTACTTCATCAATAGAATATTTGTTTTCCCTTTAAGTGCAATAGAGAAGCCGCCATAGCCTACTATTTCATAAATCGGTGGAAGCTTCAGCCTTTATGGGACCATTCTTTTTGACTCGATGTTGCAGTGCCTGTGTTGTTCCGACTGCGATGCACTATTCCTTCCGACATGCACCCGTGTTCGAAGGAGTACTGCGACATACTTCTGAACATCACAGGCACTGCAATATCGTATTTATCCGCCGCCACCGGGGAAGCGACTTTCAATTAACATACCTCCTCTGTACTGAAATATACGCAATGGATGTACGAGTACAGGTAGTAGACATGTGGTTGACGACATACGGAAGTTTGAGTGTAGGCATGAGTCTTTCACGGATAGCCTAATGGTAAGCGACCGGAAATCCGTGTACGAGTTCCGGCCCGGCACAAATTTTCATTGTCGTAATTCCATTATGCAGCTGATGGTTGTCCGTATTCAGAGACGCAATTACATTTCATGCGTTCTTGATAATCTATTCAAGTGGCCTACTCTATTTTTCTGTGTGAAACATTGAACTGATACAGATTCATTAGGCTCGCTCTTGTTTGTCCGTAAAATAGAACGATAACTTTTCGACCATTAGTCATAAATTTACTGTTTATTTATATGTTTTTTATTTGTGTGGCTAACAATTCGTTAGAAGTCTTTCTAGTTGACTCGACAACAGCAGTGTGCATGTCAGGTGCCTTCAGTGCAAGTGTTTTACTTGTGTGATAGTGACCAATGAAGCGTTTCGTTGTCTGTCAGTGAAATACAAGAATCTACGACTCGTTCTGCGTACGATGCAACAAATCGGTGTGTTAGTTTGTATGTAGTTTATAATATTGCATGGTAGGAGGAAAGTATTATAGGAACAGCAGGTACACCCCTAGTATTGACAGAAAGAGAAAGTTTTAACTGTTGCAGGCTTAGGATGTCGCATCGTGTTTATTCAGTGGGTGCTACAGCATTGCTTGGTCTATCCTCACGTGCTAGCGTATCGACTTTTGGCCTTTACGCCTCACTTTGGACTTTTTATCTTATAGGATGTTAAGGCTTACTCTGCTGTAGCTTTGAGGCCAGGCGGTAACGAGAGACTACCCATTCCACTAGTTAAACATATGACCAGGGAGTTTAAGAACGGTGCGAGTATATTCGGCGTCGTGCTGTAGCGTCCACAGAGAGAGCAGTAACGCCGTGTTAGACTTGGCGCCCAGACGAACAACTTTCAACATCTATATTTCATGTTTAAATCTCTGTACATTTTTCAATCAATACTGAAGACCTTATCCAGATTGGCAAATTTCAAAAGTAAATTTCAATCATTCAGAATTCATGTGCAAAAATTAATTAAAGAGTTAGCTGAATGTCAGAAGGTGGACTAGACTGACCAATCATGAGCGCGCCCTCATCTGGTAGGCGCGGCAGAGTTTGGACATCCCAGCATCAGTCTATGACTAGCTCTCCGATAGGCAAAATGCGTGCGCTGTGTGAGATTATTACGTCTGCGTAGAACTGAGTTAATGTTCTGCTTTGCGTCAGGAAACGTTTATATGCAAGTTCGTGCTGCCATCAAGGTAGTGTGGATACTGTTATTTTGTGCTCGACTGTGAACATCATGGTGCTCAATAAGTTATAATTAGACCTATAATAAATTATTTCGATATCCTTAGCCCAAGGCTATTTACAATTTGTACAGCAAGCAGATGGCAGTTATCAGAGTCGAGGGGTATGAAAGGGAAGCAGTGGTTGGGAAGGGAGTGAGACAGGGTTGTAGCCTCTCCCCGATGTTATTCAATCTGTATATTGAGCAAGCAATAAGGGAAACAAAAGAAAAGTTAGGAGTAGGTATTAAAATCTATGGAGAAGAAATAAAAACTTTGAGGTTAGCCGATGACATTGTAATTCTGTCAGAGACAGCAAAGGACTTGGAAGAGCAGCTGAACGGAATGGACAGTGTCTTGAAAGGAGAGTATAAGATGAACATCAACAAAAGCAAAACGAGGATAATGGAATGTAGTCGAATTAAATCGGGTGACGCTCAGGGAATTAGATCAGGAAATGACACACTTAAAGTAGTAAAAGAGTTTTGCTATTTGGGGAGTAAAATAACTGATGATGGTCGAAGTAGAGAGGATATAAAATGTAGAATGGCAATGGCAAGGAAAGCGTTTCTGAAGAAGAGAAATTTGTTAACATCGCGTATAGATTTAAATTTCAGGAAGTCGTTTCTGAAAGTATTTGAATGGAGTGTAGCCATGTATGGAAGTGAAACGTGGACGACAAATAGTTTAGACAAGAAGGGAATAGAAGCTTTCGAAATGTTTTGCTACAGAAGAATGCTGAAGATTAGATGGGTAGATCACATAACTAATGAGGAGGTATTGAACAGAATTGGGGAGAAAAGGAGCTTGTGGCACAACTTGACTAGAAGAAGGGATCGGTTGGTAGGACATGTTCTGAGACATCGAGGGATCACCAATTTAGTATTGGAGGGCAGAGTGGAGGGTAATAATCGTAGAGGGAGACCAAGAGATGAATACACTAAGCAGATTCAGAAGGATGTAGGCTGCAGTAGGTACTGGGAGATGAAGAAGCTTGCACAGGATAGAGTAGTATGGAGAGCTGCATCAAACCAGTCTCAGGACTGAAGACCACAACAACAACAACCCAAGGATCTAAATGTATAAAGTATCTCTGGCACCATTTTACATCTATGATGCATTTTCGACCGTCAGCTTTTAAAATGACTCAGGCACGTATCAACTCCTGATTTTCATCTGTCTTCTTTCGTCTTGCATAATGTAACCAGGCCATTTTCTTGCTCGCTGTAAATTTGCAAAAATAATAATAGTATCTGACTTCATACATGTTTTAATTTTCGTAAATGACACAACTATCTTTTACTAATGATATATTCCTGTAAAGTGTCTTTTAATGTTTAAGGTTTTAGTGACGATGGAAAGCGATTGCTTTGCTGACATGTTGTTTTGCCTGCCATCCGCGCGTTTGTGCAGATTTGCATTCTATAAAAAATCGAACTTTGCAGCGTAAAGTTCTTGTCATGAAGTACAGTCAATGTATTTGTTGTGCAATTCAAAACTTTTGTCGCATTGTACTTTATATTAGCTAGGTCCGCCGTCACCAGGCTTATTGGTTCTCCAACGAGTCTGAATCTGACAGCTACGAAATTCGTAACGGAAAAATTTCACTTGACCAGCAGTACAGAGATAAATTAAGAACTGAAGTTATTATGCTATATCTTTCCATCTTCTGCACACTGCTGCGGTCACTGTGATGTATCCCACTTCCGAACAATTAGCTTTCGGAAGACTGCAACATTATTTCAAGTCAATTACTTCTCCTTTTTTACTGCGTGGGATATATTACAGACGCTGCAACTGTTACTATAAAGAATACTTCTAGAGCGGCTGTCAGACAGGATTCGTTAAATATCACGTTTTCCTCATTTTGCTTTCAATTAATAAATGAGAGGGCATCCCAGATTTTTGAAACTTTATTCTAGCATCGTCGTAGTATCCCCATAAGACATTCCACTGATGTTAGAAGTTGCGGCTGACGAACAGGAATTCCAGTGGGGATATCAAGAAAATTTTGGAAGGGACGAGGTAAAAAAACATCCTTCTGACGACGAATGGAAGAAAAAAATTGCTCTAACCACTATGGGACTTAACATCTGAGGTCATCGGTCCCCTAGACTTAGAACTACTTAAATCTAACCAACCTAAGGACATCACACACATCCATGCCCGAGGCAGGATTCGAACCTGCGACCGTAGCAGCAAGTGGTTCCGGACTGAAGCGCCTAGAACAGCTCGGTCACAGCGGCCGGCTCGAAAGGAAGAATCAGGTGAGAATTGTTAGATCTCTCCGTCACGTATAGCACAACGCAGCCTTCCGCATGTAACCATACACGAACTACATCTTGAGCCGTTACCATGTCTGACCTATAATGTGCCACGGCAGGAACAATCATCTCTTTTAAAATTTTAAGTATGGATGGGACTGCTATAGACTTTCCTTTGTTAAACCTGTTTCATAAGAGACTGAAAGCTCAGTAGACGCCATAGTTACTTGTGGACGCTGAGAATTCCTTAGGCAATAATATGTGAAGAGCAGTGAACGTGTGGCCTGCTATAGTCAGTGATTTTCTAATTTGCCCATATCTGCTTCCTTAGGGCCTTAAATGTACTATTGAGGGCTGTGTTTCTGAGAGAAGGGCTCCCCACACTGTAGGAAGATATTCAATTTGCCCTTCGAGCGCGTTTGTGGTTCCAGTACAGTGGAGCCCTGGCTCACTTTGCACGTCTTGCTGGGAATCATCCAGCAGGTTTCTTCACAGCAAAGTACGACCGACCTATGCAACACAAGATGTAGGGCTCCACATTGAACTATTTCTGAGAATATATCATCCTCTGTAAAGGAACATAAATTAGAAATTTTCTTATTTTCCTATTAGCTTTCCACTCGTTTTTGGTCCTCGGTTTCCTGTCTCAAGCCGGTAACTTGCCTCTCTCCATCATTCCTGAATGTTTGAAACATTATCAGCGAAACACTCTGTATAACTTACTGCCACAGCACTCGCCTCTTTCAACAATACATAAAACACTTGCGATCGTCATTATATTTTGCACCCACCATGCAGACCGAATTCACATCATAAGTCATCTGTGTAGTGAAATAAAAAAGACTCTTAAAATAATTAGTTGTTTCTCTTTCCTGTGGTTTGGTATTATCAGCAACTCCTATCTTGAAAAAACTTCTCACATCTACTCATTTAATATATCCAGTGTCCTGTGAAATCTATTTTACGCAGAGTTATTAAAGAAAGTGTGACGTATTCCTACAGCAGGCAGTATTTGTCTAAACCAAAAGGAAAGTCCCCATAATGATATGTCTGGAAACCGACACCTATTGAGATATAGGTCAACCTGTTCTCTCACTTCCATCTTTCCTTTATGTAAATGTAGCCACTGTAGGAAGTGCTGCATATAGTTATCACACACTCCTGACATATTCGTGAGCACTTCCCCGCAGTGAATCACGCACTTTTTCAAATACATCCGGTTCCATTGGGCTTGCATCACATGCATTGGTCACACACTCCCTTTTTAAAGGGTCGGACATACGCCAATGCCTTTAAATGTTTGGATAGCAAAAAGTCCAATGTATTCAGGTCTGGTCTGATGTCCATAAAAGACTGCAATGAAGTGCTGCCGCGAGAGTCGCGGAAAATGGGATAGTGCCCCTTCATGCATAAACCACGTTCATTGTCATTTGCAAGGGTAACTATCTGCAATAGCGCTGGTAGTTTATCACGTGGTAACTGGTGGTAGAGAGTACCTGTCAACTTTACACTGCAGGAAATACTGCGATCATTCACAAGTTTTTTAGAAATGATTTTATTGTTCTGTTACTACACAGTAAGGTGTCAAACAAATAATGCACCTTACATTGAATTCCTGAAGCAATTCCGGTTAACCCGATATGTCACACGGTATAGTTATGTGAAACTGAACGAATTTTATTATGCTGATACTAGTAATTGTATGCAAGTAATTTCCCCGACCCGAGCTACGAGACGCACTTCTGATGGAAAGGAGAATTTTACGACAGCACGCCGTTCCACGCGGCTAAAAAAACTCTCGCCACAGGGTACATAGCGGACGCAATGAGACGCCGCCGCCACTGCGCAGGTCGCCAGCAAAAGCAGCCCTTGTCCTTGATTTTAACGACGACCCTTCGGAAAGCTTTCCAACAGGAGCACGGCGGGAGATCCCAAATAAAACGTCTGGAGAAATTCAACTCAGTACGTTGGTGACTCATTGTAGCAACCTGCATTAAAATGAAAAAGCTGTTTGTCTCAGTATTACTTAGCAGAAGTTTAACTCTGCTCCACAAAAGAAACGACGCCTGTGATAGGGTACAAAAACTACACTGGGTGGAGTTATAACAAGTACAAACTCTCTTATGTGCCAGAAAGAAAATGCGTGGCCACCAGCTTTGATATAGGCAAATTGTGGCTCTTCTCTTGTAGAAAACTGTCGGGTGTTTGAGCAAGGCAACTCGCGCTGCGCTGAGACGATTGCGAGAGTCGTTATGTGAACACTTGCTCACAGGCTCGTCTTAACTCATTGTTTGTTGTTGTTGTGGTCTTCAGTCCTGAGACCGGTTTGATGCAGCTCTCCATGCTACTCTATCCTGTGCAAGCTTCTTCATCTCCCAGTACCTACTGCAACCTACATCCTTCTGAATCTGCTTAGTGTATTCATCTCTTGGTCTCCCTCTACGATTTTTACCCTCCACGCTGCCCTCCAATGCTAAATTTGTGATCCCTTGATGCCTCAAAACATGTCCTACCAAACGATCCCTTCTTCTAGTCAAGTTGTGCCACAAACTTCTCTTCTCCCCAATCCTATTCAATACCTCCTCATTAGTTACGTGATCTACCCACCTTATCTTCAGCATTCTTCTGTAGCACCACATTTCGAAAGCTTCTATTCTCTTCTTGTCCAAACTGGTTATCGTCCATGTTTCACTTCCATACATGGCTACACTCCATACAAATACTTTCAGAAACGACTTCGACACTTAAATCTATACTCGATGTTAACAAATTTCTCTTCTTCAGAAACGATTTCCTTGCCATTGCCAGTCTACATTTTATATCCTCTCTACTTCGACCATCATGAGTTATTTTACTCCCTAAATAGCAAAACTCCTTTACTACTTTAAGTGTCTCATTTCCTAATCTAATCCCCTCAGCATCACCCGATTTAGTTTGACTACATTCCATTATCCTCGTTTTGCTTTTGTTGATGTTCATCTTATATCCTCCTTTCAAGACACTGTCCATTCCGTTCAACTGCTCTTCCAAGTCCTTTGCTGTCTCTGACAGAATTAACTCCTTAACTCATAAGGAGTTAAACTGCAAAGTCTCCTAGTATAGAGAATAGCACCGAGCACTGACAATAAACGCTTGTGAGCTATTTGAGGGCAACGACGTACGCGCTATTCCAGCCAAATAGCGTGTATCATGCCAATTAATTTAGTAAGGGAATAAGTAGGAGTCTCGGCTTCACCAAAGTCGTAGGAACTGTCTCCGACTGCTGTTTAACAGTCGAGAGAGATTTAGAATAGATTCTCAGGTTCAGAACTCGCGCCGACAGCAGCCAATGCCGCTGCCAATGCAAGGTAAACAGACACGCGCTCGCGCAACGCCAGTAACTAAAAATCAATTGACACTCAGAACTCCAATCATCTGCATCTTTCCTATTTTTTTCTACTTTCAACAATGATCCGTAGTTAAACATATTCACGATTGTCGGACCTAACTGAAGCCGAAACGCTAGATGTCCAATCTAACGAAACTAACTGCTCAGCCACTGTAGAGTTATGAATTGTTTTAATTGTGTACTTCTTTTTGATTGTTCCTTACCGACCCCCATTCAATTTTGGGTATTTTCATTGTAGATCGTAGCGAAATTGATATCTCAGGCCCCAAGTGTATTTAATTTGTTTGTATTTTTATCGACCCCCAGACATGGTCATAAACCACCTTACCATTAAAGAACCTTATAATAGGAATTACGCTTCACAGTTGAGAAAACACAGTCTCAATATTTTAGCATCATGTACGTAATTTTGGTACCATCGCTGTGTCATGAAGTCACACATAGAGTAAAAATAAACCTTAATAACGAAAATCTATGATTTTTTTAAATTTTTATTTTATTTTATTTATTTATTTATTTATTTATTTTTTTTTTTTTGTGACATAAAGTTACGCCTGAACCGGCACACTAATTTCTGCTAGCGATAATGTCTCCTTTACAGGAAGTGTAGTGGAACCGACATTGGTGGTGGTGGTGGTTAGTGTTTAACGTCCCGTCGACAACGAGGTCATTAGAGACGGAGCGCAAGCTCGGGTTAGGAAAGGATTGGGAAGGAAATCGGCCGTGCCCTTTCAAAGGAACCATCCCGGCATTGGCCTGAAACGATTTAGGGAAATCACGGAAAACCTAAATCAGGATGGCTGGAGACGGGATTGAACCGTCGTCCTCCCGAATGCGAGTCCAGTGTGGTTCAAATGGCTCTGAGCACTATGGGACTCAACCGCTGAGGTTATTAGTCCCCTAGAACTTAGAACTAGTTAAACCTAACTAACCTAAGGACATCACAAACATCCATGCCAGAGGCAGGATTCGAACCTGCGACCGTAGCGGTCTTGCGGTTCCAGACTGTAGCGCCTTTAACCGCACGGCCACTTCGGCCGGCTCCAGTGTGCTAACCACTGCGCCACCTCGCTCGGTAAAAAACCGACATTGAGATCATTGTCTGATTACATCACTGTCCATACAGCTGCACTCTTTTGAACTCTGCACGTGTGAGACAGTATCTTTCTACCTTGCAGGCCGTAGGTTCAATACCAAAACACTCACAGGGAGTCCTTGCGCAACTGTGGTAGGAAGACAGAACAGAACCAGCAGTCTCATACGTGTTAGAACACTGCGCAATTGAATTAAAGGATCACTTTTTTAACCCCTTAATTCCTACCCGTTGCAACACTTAACTTTGAGATTTTGCTCAAAGATACCGACAATCCTGCCCTGTAAGAGTGCAAACACGTGGCGTCCAGCGACATCACCCTCAGGCTCGGCAGAAAGGTGTTGACATATACGTAAGAAAAGGCCAGACCATAGAAGTTCATGTCCCGTGTATGGTGGGTTAATGATGTCACACTGGCACCAAACTTCACCATAATTCTGCACAACGACACCGTGGACGTGTTACGCGATGGGAAGGTTGTCACAGTTTCTCTCATCCAAATTTCACACTTTCTTTTGACATCTCTGTGATGAAAGTTAGAACCGCGACGCACAATCTTGAAATCACGCAGTTTTCTTGTGCCATAAAGGATCTCAATGAAACCACCCTTTTCCCTAAGGCTTTGACACGTGTTCGAAAACGACAGTTCCAGGAGTGAGGTGCAACAGAAGACGTTCTTCACAACCCTTGGGCGTTTCAATCTTTCTCTAAGGACACTGTGGGGCTGCATACCCATTGTAGGTGTTCTAACTCTATTCGAGCACAGCGCGATCGCCACATTTGTTCTCGTGTACAGACTGGAACCACTATGGACCACTACCCATCATTCGACGAAATTCGAACGTGATCCAAGGCATGAAGAGGTGCTAATTTTTTTCAAAAAATGGTTCAAAGGGCTCTGAGCACTATGTGACTTAACTTCTAAGGTCATCAGTCCCCTAGAACTTAGAACTACTTAAATCTAGCTAACCTAAGGACATCACACACATCCATGCCCGAGGCAGGATTCGAACCTGCGACCGTAGCGGTCACGCGGTTCCAGACTGTAGCGCCTAAAACCGCTCGGCCACCCCGGCCAGCTATACAATTAAATGAAATTTTTCAGAAAAACAGCTGAAATAATATTGACCTTTCCAAAATTCGAAAAATATTACTTGTACTGACTACTACTGTTGAGGAAAAATAATGCTAGAGGAGGATGTCCTTTTAAAAGCCGAAGAGCATCCATTTGTTCTTTCTCGGCATCATACATTAAAAATCCTACCAGTTGAGCCAATGAAAAATTTGAGGCACGCATAAGAATTGAGTTTATAAATACCAGGTGTACTTGTGAAGCACTTCGTTCTTTACATTTAAGTAATGAACAGTTTCGTACAACACAAATCTGGGACTTATAAACTAAATTGTTCTGTGTGCCTCAAATTTTACACTGGCCAAACTGATGTTACATTCAAAGTACGATACCGGGAACACATGGATTCTCTCAGGCTCAGCTAGCTAAATAAAGCACCTTTCTTTCGCTCACTTGGCCCAACATGGAAACATGTATAGCATTAAAATGATCTATACTACGAAGAAGTATCTTTTCAGTAGCTCAAGAAGTGTGCCACATCTGTATACATTCATGTTCTTTGTCACATCAAATCAGCAGCTGATGTAAACAAATGTATCCTCCATGTTCTATTTAGTTTAGCTCATTGATCAGTTTGGATCGAAAAAGAGTCAAACCTCTCTCTTATAATATGAAAAGGAGAGATTTTCGTGAAGTACAGGGTGTCCATAATTAAAGTCGCTATTTAAAAACGGTGTAGAAAGAGAACCTCTCTCAAAATAACGTCAGATTTGAACAGCATATTACTGACGCAGGGGAGACGTCATAGAACAAAAAAAATTAACGAAAATTCTACCAGCATATAAGCAAAATATGCACACCAACAAATGCGCGGTACATGGTTGTTCATCGGTTTGAGTCGGAGATGCCCAATATATCTGCATGAAGGATCGCGCTGCTATTAAATCTCTTTTATAAGATCACTGACTGTGCACCAGTAGCTCTGCAGAAGTTCTGGACACTCGAGTGTGTGAAAAAAGCCATTTGTCTGATGTCTACTATAGGGTCTGGAGAAATTGATTACAGAATTCAAAAAGACAGGTTCTTTTGAAGTGCAGTGTGACAGAGGGAGAAAGGCAGTTGATCCGACATGTCTAAGAAGACGGTGCGTGAGATCCTACGAAACATCCTGCACTGCTACCCATGCAGGATCATCCATGTTCAATTGATTCCTGCTGACTTTCTAGCAAGACAAATTTGCTTTGGAATTTCTTGCTCATATGGAAACGGGCAATGAATGGCCATGGAACATTCTGTGCACAGCCAAAGCCCATTTTCATCTCCAAGGACATCTCAATACGCAGAACTGCAGAATGTGGACAACGGAAAATCTGCACGCAAATCTACCTGTACCACATCATTCTGAGAAGGTGCCTGTGAGGTGCGGATTGACATCATATTTTTTAGAGGTGATGAGCCCTGCGCGTCCTGTTATCTGTATCGCCACTGGTAAACGGTATGAGAGTCTTCTGTGCACCAACCTCATTCCAACCTGTCAACAACGTCGATGTATCGGTAGGATAATTCCAATGCAAGGTGGAACTCTTCCGCACATTGCGCAGCCAATAAAGCGGCTGCTGCAGAGGCATTTCGCAAATGCTAGAATTATCAGTCATCATTTCCCTTCAGCCTGGCCTTCCAGATCACCTGATATGAAACGGTGCAGCTTGTAGCTTGTAATGGTACTTGAGTTACGTAACCATTACGGCACCTCACCTCAAACTCTCGATACCAGCAATATTCTACTGTGTTTCTGTAAAATAGTTAACATATTTCTGTGACAACATTCAGATTTGATTTCATTAATGTAGAGGTACTTCGATACATCGATATGTATATATTGCAATCATATTATTCTTATGTGTATTCTTTCTGTTGTCACTATGATCTTTGACATACTTGTAACTCTGATTTTTGGGCGCGTAAGCGGTTATTAGAGAGTCAAGTTTTGGTCGACATGCTAAAAAGACGCAAATTGTAGTCAGTTTATGAAATGTGAACTTTAACAGTGAGGAGGATATTTTCAAGTATGTTTTATATTGTGAAGTGGAGTTACTTGATATTGCAACAAAAGTAATAAAAAAGAAGTATAACTTAAATTCGGAGTGCTGATTACTTTCTTACATCACCATTGTCCTAAATTGCAAAAGTTTCAACTTCAAGAATGATTTATGAAACACATCTATAAAACTTTTGAATATCGCAGAATAACACCTAGGCCTCTTTGCATCCGAGCTTGGAATCATCACTACCTAGATTTTCGACTATTGAGCCATGAGTTCACAACGAGACCAGCGTGGGAAACACGAAAAGATGAGTGCCTAGTTTATCCATTATTTCAAGAAATGACTTTATTAACTGTGCTCTAGTGACACCTGTCACATAATATAACTTTGTTGTTGCCCGAAAATGCAATATTTAGCAGCGTGAGCAACACTTCAATCATAATTAATTTTTGACCTTTGTTGGAGTAGGGTTGTTAGAAGCTGTGGGATTAACTAAAAGGTGAAGTGTTCAGTTCTCCAGCTGCGAACGTAGCTGGACGGAGGGCACGCATTGCGCAAGACACTCCGAAAATGCTGTTTCTCAGTTTCAAGTTGTGGCAGAAAACGTTGGACATGTGTATGTAACTTTACTGATACTGTTCTGAGGGGGGCGTACTGACATTTCAGCTCCAATTGCGGTAAGGCACAGTGTCACACATGTTACGTAGATCGTGCCACACATGTCACGTAAATCATCAATCTACCTTATTCTGTTACGAGCTCTTGCAAAGACACCCGCCAGTCCTTCATTTCTTCTCCCAGCTTTATCCTTCGGGAATATTAGAAAAATACCTACAATACTGAAGTTTCGACGATGGTTTTCAGGGGATATTCCTTGATTGTGTGGCAAATGGCTGAACTAGTACTCGCCTCATAAATATGCAAAATTCAAAACCCACTGTCACACCGCCAGTTTTCTGGGATGAGGCTATAAGGAACAAAGCCCTGTAACAGATTGCACCTCATGAATCCCAACCAGCCCTCCAGAGTAGGTAATGAAATGTTACAAAGAGTAAAAAACTTACAGCTAATCTTAGTGCTGAACACAGTTCTACATGTATACTCCGTAAGGATACCTTACAGTTTGTAGTGGAGGGTACTTAATGAACCACTGTAACTTCCCCTTTTCCTGGTCCAGTCGCGTGTGGTTCGCAGGAAGAACCATTGCTGATAAGCCGCTGTATGTGAGCTCGAATCTCTCTCATTTTACTTTCATGGTCTTTTCGCGAGGTATGCGTAGGAGGAAGAAATATACTGGTTGACTGTTCTAGGAATTTTACACTCTAGGAGTTTTAACAGTAGATCACACAGTGATGCAAACCGCCCCTCTTCCAGCGTCTGTCATTGGACTTGAATGGCCATAATCGTGACGCTTTCGCACTTACGACATGAACCTGTAACAAAACGTGCTGCTCTCCTTTGAATCTACACTAATTCCTTGTCAGTCCTGTCTCGTGCAGATCGCAGACTGATGGCTAATATTCAAGTACAGGTTGAACGAGTGTTTTGTAAGCTACTTCCTTTGTTGATGGATTACATTTCCTGAGGATTCTTCCAATGAACCTCAGTTTGGCGTCTGCCTTCCCTCGACTAATTTTACAATTTGTGGACGTCCTATTTCAAATCGCTCTGTACGCTTACTCGTACATTTTTATGGCAGTAACTCCTCCCACTGGTTGTTCTGCAATCCTACAATTATACAATAATGGGTCGTTCCGCCTGTTTAGGCGCAATACACTACGTTTGTTTGTGTGAGGATTAATTGCCACTCCCTGCACCAAGCATCAGCATTCCTGTTTCGTTACAGGTTTCTAGCATTGCGACTTCGCTATATAAAACAGCATCAACCGCGAGCAACCTCATGGAACTTCTGACGTTATCTACAAGGTCATTTATACACTGAAGAGCCAAAGAAACTGGCATACCTGCCTAATATCGTGTAGTGCCGCAACAGGACGTGGTGTGAACTCCACTAATGTCTGAAGTAGTGCTGGAGGCAACCGACACCATGAATCCTGCAGGGCTGTCCACAAATCCATAAGAGTACGAGGGGGTGGAGATCTCTTCTGAACCGCACGTTACAAGGCATCCCGCATACGCTGAATAATGTTCATTGCTGGAGAGTTTTGTGGCCAGCATAAGTGTTTAAACTTAGAAGACTGTTCCTGGAGCCACTGAGCCACTCTGCAGCAATTCTGGACGTGTGGAGTGTCGCATTGTCTTGCTGGAATTGCCCAAATTCGTCGGAATCCACAATGGACATGAATGGATGCAGATGATCAGACAGGATGCTTACGTAGCGGTCACCTGTCAGAGTGGTATCTAGACGTATCAGGGGTCCCATATCACTCCAACTGCACACGCCCCACACCATTACAGAGCCTCCACCAGCTTCAACAGCACCTGCTTGTAACCTCCCCCTCACTTATCGACCTTAATGACAGTGAAAAAATTAAACCGCGTGTACCTAATGGAAATTTGGGAAAAGCAATAGTCACCGAAGTTAATCCGTCGGTAAAGAGGGAGGAAAGGGTTACATCTAAATGAGAGGAAAAATGCAAATGAAACTGGTGGAAATTAATTTTGAAAAGGGGTAAAGTTAATAAAGAAAGTAAATGTGCGGCCGTTACGTTAACAATTAACTAGCGGTAATTAGATATTTGAGATTTGGGGGAAATTATGGTCGCCAGTCCTAAGGACAATTACTATAGTAACAGAAAAAGAAAGGTTATTACACATATAATTAGCACTAAAAGCGTGGCAACTGAAGGTTGACACGTGTTGTGTGAAAACTGAATGTTTGTCTGAAGTAATAAATTTCGCTACACCCTGACTTAATTTAGCAAAAGAATTAATAAAACTGGAAAATTGAAAGTTAGTTTAGTGACTGAAATTAATAGTGAACTTTGTTTCTGAAGCATATCGAAATTCAGTAAAATACAGTTAGTCTTGGGCTACCTCAACAATCATTTCAAAAGCTACTTGAATCTACGCAATTTAGAAATAAGAGATTTAACTTCGAACTTGCATTAAATGATTCTGAACAATTAACAATAGAAAAATTTAGTACGTACCAAGCTAAGCTGCAGTCACAGGTAAGCTAAAATACGGTCACAAAACTCGCACTCTTAATTTGTGCCTGTGTAATCTAAATATTGTATCCAGCTATGAATACCTTAACTGAACTTTGAAATTAAAGCAGTGAAATCTAATGATGCTGGCGTTTGAATTTCAACGACACTCGGGCTCATTTCGGAAAAGGAAGGGACCCTGCTTGGCAATGCAATTGGGACAATGAGCAACAAAGGTTCATGCTAAGTTGCTGTAATTTTGTGATGCAACAATTTTAAAAGCTGAGGTCTGCCATACAGTTCTAAAACTTTACGTGCTTTTAGTCTTCCTTGTTGGTTGATTGAAGGTTTGAAGCCGTCGATCGAGGAGGTGGCGACAGTCACTCATTGTCGGCCGTCGCTGTTGCAGAAGCTGGATGTTGGCGCGCCTTCTTCTCGACACGGTCACCAGACGAAACGGGCTCTTGATGTGCGCCAGCTAATGCTTCCCGTCCGCGACACCATGTCAGAAACTATCATCGCAAGTCGAGCGCAATTGCATGCTGCCAAACCCCGAAAGCGCGGCAACTCGCGGGAGCGTCACACAACACACCTGCTCCACTCGCTACTCCAGCCAGACTCTCCCTCTGCCCGCGCTCCACGCGACAGAGTGAACACTACCAAAGATCCTAAACACTTTCGTTCTCCACACGACCTATCGATGTATTCGTTCGATAGTATAGTTTTCCCTAGGCCAGACCCAGCGTATAAATACAAATAATATTCACAAAACAAACCAACATAAATGCATATATATATATATATATATATATATATATATATATATATATATATATATATATATATATATATATACAAACAGTAAAACAATTACAATATATAAAGAGACAGAAATGTCATATCTTGAGGTAACAAACCAAGGAAAAAAAATTATAGTACAATAGATGGAAATAGGAGGATATGCATTTCCGGCGTTACATGCTGACATGCAGGGTCCATGGATTCATAAGGTTGTCTCCATACCCGTACACGTCCATCCGCTCGATACAATTTTGAACGACCCTCGTCCGACCAGGCAACACGTTTCCTGTCATCAACAGCCCAATGTCAGTGTTGACGGGCCCAGGTGAGGCGTAAAGCTTTGTGTCATGCAGTCGTCAAAGGTATACGAACTGGCCTTCGTCTCCGAAAGCCCAAATCGATAATGTGTCGATGAATGATTAGCAAGCTGACACCTGTTGACAGCTCAGCACTGAAATCTGCAGCAATTTGCGGAAAGGTTGCACTTCTGTCGCGTTGGATGGTTCTCTTTAGTCGTCATTGGTCCCGTTCTTGCCGGATCTTTTTCCGGCCGGAGCGGTGTCAGAGATTTGACGTTTTACCGGATTCCTGATATTCACGGTACACTCGTGAAATTGTCGTACGGGAAAATCCCCACTTCATCGCTACCTCGCTGGCCGAAGTGGCCATGCGGTTAAAGGCGCTGCAGTCTGGAACCGCAAGACCGCTACGGTCGCAGGTTCGAATCCTGCCTCGGGCATGGATGTTTGTGATGTCCTTAGGTTAGTTAGGTTTAACTAGTTCTAAGTTCTAGGGGACTAATGACCTCAGCAGTTGAGTCCCATAGTGCTCAGAGCCATTTGAACCATTTGAACTATCGCTACCTCGGAGATGCTGTGTCCCATCGCTCGTGTGCCGACTAGAACACCACATTCAAACTCACTTAAACCATGATGACCTGCCATTGTAGCAGCACCAACCGATCTAACAACTGCTCCGGACACTTGGTGTCTTGTATAGGCTTTGCCGACCGCAGTGCTGTATTCTTCCTATTTACATATATACCTGTATTTGAATACTCGTGCCTGTACCAATTTCTTTGGCGCTTCAGTGTATAAATTGTGAAAAGTAATAGTGTTACAACACTCCCTTGAGGCACGCCTGAATTTACTTTTACGTCTGAATACGTTTTCCCAGTGAGAATGGTTTGAGGTGATCTGTTTGCTACAAACTGTTTTATCCAATCATACAACTGGTCTGATATTCCGTACGTTCGTATCGAGCCGGGTTGCAAACGATCTTTGTTTCTGAAACCGATGTTGATGCCTACAAAGAAGATTTTCGGTCTCTGGAAATGTCACAGTACGCGTGCATAAAACAAGTTCCAAAATTTTATAGGTCTTTAGTTTTGTGCGTCTTTTCGACTATCCCTGTGCTTTTTTCAAATCATTAGGAACGCTTCGCTCCTCTAGAGACCTACGGTACACTCCTACTAGAAGAGAGGCAAGCTCTTTCGCATACTATGTGCAGATTCGAAATGGTATACCGTTAGAGCCAATGGCCCTTCCTCTGTTGAGCGAATTCAGTTGCTTTTCACGTCTTGATCACTTTTTTCGATATCTGCCAGTTTGTCGTTCCTGTGACGATTTAAAGGAAGAACTACAGTGCGATCTGTGAAACAATTTTGGAGAAGAAGTTTGGTATTTCCATTTTTTATGTCATTCTCTGTTTTAAAGCGATTATGTTTCACTATGTTCTCATTACTGAGTGACTGCGACTTCTTGTACTAATTTCCTTGAGTGTTCACACACTATAATGATATAATTTAATTTCTTATCACAAAAGGACTGCCGCTAAGAGAGGAATTGGTAATTCTCTCAAATATATGGAGTATTTCCACATAAGATGACTCACATATCCAAAAATTAAGCTCACATCTGCTACAAAAATACTTCAATTTGCGAACACGTTGACGGGCAGCCTACCGTTAATTATCGATTTTTTTCTGACGCTGTAAGATGTGAAGTGATATCACACTTGTTGTTAGCAGTGATGCTTCGTTACGACTTATATTTTCAAACCTTTGTTTCGACTGTGTGTTGCCACGTAAAACATCACTTTTTTTTTAGCTTCGTTTTATTCGATGTAGAATAGCGGCGTGAAAGAATGATAACTTCTTGTTAAAAATGTTGGATAAAAGTGGTCGTAGTATAGTTGTTGATTGCTGTGTTGCTTAGACAACTAGCGATTATGTTTAATATGGCGCACAATGCCTTCATAGACGCTCACCTAAATACTCTGGATCTCTGGATTCTTCTCCGTCGTTCCAAGGTAAACTTAAAATTTTTTGAATTTAACGTATTACCTACTTATCTTTAGTTAAGTGAAATTAAATAGTTTTCATTCACTTTCTAATAGAAGGTTACCCTATTTTTAAAACTCACATTTCTCAGTTTAATTATACTGATTTAAAACCAAAGGTATTGTTTCTTGCTTTTCGTATTGTTTTCCATTTAAATATTTATTTCAATGATTATTCAGCTGATTATCTTTCATAAAGACTCATTATGAAAAGGAACTTATCTATGTATGAATAGTGAAAGATGCACAACTGAGTTACCGCATTTGATCTTCAAATCATTTAAATACCAAAAATTACATTACAATGCCACATGTTCAAAAACGTTAAGTATTGTAAAGAAATAACTAACTATACACGTGCTGTACAGTGGCCAGAATATAACTGGTAACATGATTAACATGAAAATTACACCTTTTTAAAATTCATTTCCGTTTAATTATTCACAGTAACAGCCGCAGGAAATCTGGGACAGATTCGGGCTTTGTTATGCTGTAAGCGGGCGTCGACCTTGTAAAGATTCAATCTGGGGGACTGATGACCTCGCCGTTTAGTTCCATAGCCCCCCTCAATCAATCAGTCAATCAAGATTCAATCGGGTGACGTGAAATTTCCTTGTCGCGATAAGCAACAGCCGCCCGAACTCTGCTTTATTCATGCAAGAAAGAAAACACTAAACAAAAGCACTTAGTAATTTTATATTAAATAGTTATTACAAAAATGAGTGAGATTCCGATATAACATATTATACACCACTCTTTAGCAATCGCGGTACAGCCCAAATTCTGTATCGTTACAGAAGGTGAGTGCTTTTCAGATCATAGTGAACGCTGCTTTATGCATACCCCATGATTGCACATTTAATAATATTTGGGCACTTTATACACTTTTGCTGGCATATTGTTTAGACTTGATCTGTCCAACCGCAGTATTCTACCTGCAGTAAGAGCATGCTCCGAATGGGTACTTCTCCTTGGGAAGTCACATAAAAGGCAAACCAAGCTGTCGTTGCGTTCAGTTTTTAGCCCCGCCAGCCCTGGGAAAAGAAACGCTACTAACAGACGGCTCTATGATCACCGCAGAGGTTACGACACTAAATTTGCATTTCTCACGTTGTGCCTCGCTATCGAGATTTCGATGACTCTTTCATTCCTTGCGTAAACTCCGGTGTTTCCTTTCGAAACTGACGATATGATATTTGAGTACGCGGTAAAGTAGCTGACTGCATCAAGACTGTTCTGGGGGGAACTTTTTGGAAACTTGGCTACGCTTCCCCTTTGCACAGCCAACAAACGAACAGCTGTAAAAGAGAAACTGAGTAAGGAAAATTGCAAACGACCGAACGATTGTGAAGTGCAGTTACGAAAGTCACGCTAACTAACAGCAGTACAAACTTCACTAATGATGGCACACTTAATAGACGAGTAACTATGCTGCACTCGCCCAGTATCTAAAAGGCGTAACTACGATAAATCACTACTTATCTATGCCATTTTATAAAAGTTTCATAAATTCAGTCTATAGATCGGTACCGTCAGTCGAAAAATTCTTCCCAACCCTGAGAAGAAACTGCATTATATAAAGTACGTTAAACAGTCTTTTTCATATGGGTTCCAGAATTGTTTTTCTACCTATGTGAAAACAATTCCGCACAGCATAAGGCAGCCATTCCCTCCCTTGCAGTGAAATGAAGTTTACATAGAATACAATTACCTGTATATTAGAAGTATTGACCCTGGCTGTTGAGACACTTGTCCCATTGTGACACAAGGCGATTAAAAGCTGTCTCATAAAATTCCCGGGGCTGCGAAGTGATCCTCAGCTTGTCCTTTTCTCAAGCGATGTCTGCGAACCATGGCGGAATGGCAGCAGACACATTGTTGTTGTTGTGGTCTTCAGTCCTGAGACTGGTTTGACGCAGCTCTCCATGCCACTCTATCCTGTGCAAGCTTCTTCATCTCCCAGTACCTACTGCAACCTGCATCCTTCTGAATCTGCTTAGTATATTCATCTCTTGGTCTCCCTCTACGATTTTTACCCTCCACGCTGCCTTCCAATACTAAACTGGTGCCTCAGAACATGTCCTACCAACCGATCCCTTCTTCTAGTCAAGTTGTGCCACAAACTTCTGTTCTCCCCCAATCCTATTGAATACCTCCTCATTAGTTATGTGATCTATCCATCTAATCTTCAGCATTCTTCTGTAGCACCACATTTCGAAAGCTTCCATTCTCTTCTTGTCCAAACTATTTATCGTCCGTGTTTCACTTCCATACATAGCTACACTCCATACAAATACTTTCAGAAATGACTTCCTGACAGTTAAACCTATACTCGATGTTAACAAATTTCTCTTCTCCAGAAATGCTTTCCTTGCCATTGCCAGTCTACATTTTATATCCTCTCTACTTCGACCATCATCAGTTATTTTGCTTCCCAAATAGCAAAACTCCTTTACTACTTTAAGTCTCTCATTTCCTAATCTAATTCCCTCAGCATCACCCGATTTAATTCGACTACATTCCATTATCCTTGTTTTGCTTTTGTTGATGTTCATCTTATATCCTCCTATCAAGACACTATCCATTCCGTTAAACTGTTCTTCCAAGTCGTTTGCTGTCTCTGACATAATTACAATGTCATCGGCGAACCTCAAAGTTTTTATTTCTTCTCCATGGATTTTAATACCTACTCCAAATTTTTCTTTTGTTTCCTTCACTGCTTGCTCAATATACAGATTGAATAACATCGGGGATAGGCTACAACCCTGTCTCACTCCCTACCCAACCACCGCTCCCCTTTCATGTTCCTCGACTCTTATAACTGCCATCTGGTTTCTGTACAAATTGTAAATAGCCTTTCGCTCCCTGTATTTTACCCCTGCCACCTTCAGAATTTGAAAGAGAGTATTCCAGTCAACATTGTCAAAAGCTTTCTCTAAGTCTACAAATGCTAGGAACGTAGATTTGCCTTTCCTTAATCTAGCTTCTAAGATAAGTCGCAGGGTCAGTATTGCCTCACGTGTTCCGATATTTCTACGGAATCCAAACTGATCTTCCACGAGGCAGGCTTCTACTAGTTTTTCCATTCGTCTGTGAAGAATTCGCGTTAGTATTTTGCAGCCGTGACTTATTAAACTGATAGTTCGGTAATTTTCACATCTGTCAACACCTGCTTTCTTTGGGATTGGAATTATTATATTCTTCTTGAAGTCTGAGGGTATTTCGCCTGTCTCATACATCTTGCTCACCAGATGGTAGAGTTTCGTCAGGACTGGCTCTCCCAAGACTGTCAGTAGTTCTAATGGAATGTTGTCTACTCCTGGAGCTTTGTTTCGACTCAGGTCTTTCAGTGCTCTGTCAAACTCTTCACGCAGTATCATATCCCCCATTTCATCTTCATCTACATCCTCTTCCATTTCAATAATATTGTCCTCAAGTACATCGCCCTTGTATAGACCCTCTATATACTCCTTCCACCTTTCTGCTTTCCCTTCTTTGCTTAGAACTGGATTTCCATCTGAGCTCTTGATATTCATACAAGTGGTTCTCTTTCCTCCAAAGGTCTCTTTAATTTTCCTGTAGGCAATATCTATCTTACCCCTAGTGAGATAAGCCTCTACATCCTTACATTTGTCCTCTAGCCATGTCTGCTTAGCCATTTTGCACTTCCTGTCGATCTCATTTTTGAGACGTTTGTATTCATTTTTGCAGACACATTATATATTCTAAATTTCCGAAAGACTTTTGACACGGCGCTGCGCTGCAGACTTAACGGAAGGTCCGAGAGTACAGAACGAGTTCCCCTATGTGAGAGGCAGGAGACTTCTTAAGTAGTAGCACCCAAAACGTTGTCCTGGCCGGCGAGTTTCATCAGACACAGGGGTATCAGCAGGGTTGTACCAGGGAAGCGCGATGCGACGGCTCTTCTCCCCTATATACACACATCAAAAAAAGTTTTGCATCACATCGGTTCCGAGAGTTCCGGAACCTGTACAGAAAATTGGAATAGAGATCAACATAAACATCATTTCCGCCCTTTTCATTGCTCATGAAAACCACACATTGCATATTTGCCACCATTCAGCGAGACCTTCAGAGGTGGTGGTCCAGATTGCTGTACACACCGGTACCTTTAATACCCAGTAGCACGTCCTCTTGCTTTGATGCATGCCTGTATTCGTCTTGGCATACTATCCACAAGTTCATCAAGGCACTGTTGGTCTAGATTGTCCCACTCCTCAATGGCGATTCGGCGTAGATCCCTCAGAGAGGTTGGTGGCTCACATCGCCCATAAACAACCCTGTTCAATCCATCCCAGGCATGTTCGATAGGGTTCATGTCTGGAGAACATGCTGGTCACTCTAGTCGAGCGATGTCGTTATCCTGAAAGAAGTCAGGGGGCGTGAACTGTCGTCCATGAAGACGAATGCCTCGCCAATATGCTGCCGATATGGTTCCACTATCGGTCGGAGGATGGCATTCACGTATCGCACAGCCGTTACGGCGCCTTCCATGACCACATGCAGCGTACGTCGGCCCCACACAGTGACACCCCAAAACAGCAGATAACCTCCACCTTGATGCACTTGCTGGACAGTGTGTCTAAGGCGTTCAGCCTGACCGGGTTGCCTCCAAACACGTCTCCGACGATAGTCTGGTTGAAGGCATATGCGACACTCATTGGTGAAGAAAACGTGATGTTAATCCTGAGCGGCCCATTCGGCATGTTTCTGGGCCCATCTGTGCCGCGCTGCATGGTGTCGTGGTTGCAAAGATGGACCTCGCCATGGACGTCGGGAGTGAAGTTAATCATCATGCAGCCTACTGCGCACAGTTTGAGTCGTAACAAGACGTCCTGTGCCTGCACGAAAAGCATTATGCAACATGGTGGCGTTGCTGTCAGGGTTCCTCCGAGCCATAATCCCTAAGCAGCGGTCATCCACTGCAGTAGTAGCCGTTGGGCGGCCTGAGCGAGGTATGTCATCGACAGTTCCTGTCTCTCTATATTTCCTCCATGTCCGAATAACATCGCTCCGAGACGCCTGGACACTTCCCTTGTTGAGAGCCCTTCGTAGCACAAAGTAACAATGCGGACGCGATCGAACTGCGGTATTGACCGTCTACTCATGGTTGAACTATAGACAACACGAGCCGTGCACTTCCTTCCTGGTGGAATGACTGGAACTGATCGGCTGTCGGACCCCCTCCATATAATAGGTGCTGCTCATGCATGGTTGCTTACATCTTTGGGCGGGTTTAGTGACGTCTCTGAACAGTCAAAGGAACTGTGTCTGTAATTCAGTACCAGTCAACGTCTATCTTAAGGAGTTCTGGGAACCAGGGTGACGAAAATATTTTTGTTTTTGATGCATGTAAAAGAGAGGATCAGAAAGTAACGCAGAAATTTGTTTCTCCCTTGGTATTGCAGCTGGAATGTTGAAACCTCACGACGGTATAGTTTGAAATTTGTGCTACAGAGGGTATTTTGTTTTCATGTGCAGCTCTAACGACAGAAGCCGGAATTACGGAACTAACATGGCAGGCATGTTATTGTCATCAACTTGTGAAGAGCAGCTAAGTGTAGCTCCACATGTGTGGGCCAAAGGACAAAAAACGAGTGAATTTCACAGAGACATGCGTAGTGTGTATGGATCCTAACAATGTCTCCTGGTGGTGTGCAGTCTTCCAAGAGGGTCGTGTGAACCTTAGTGATTCGTAATGCTCTGGGCAGCCGGTAACAGCTGCAACCTTGCAGAACTGAGGCGGCAATTCTGAATGTTTGGTGTGTGCAACTGCGAACCTTGTCGCGGCATTTCAACGTTTCCTGTGGTGTGGCGTACGACATCGTTCATGACACAATGAAATTTCGTAAACGTATTGCTCACTGGACGCCCAAGAAAACTGGAAATTTGTGGTAAGGTCTTATGGGACCAAACTGCTGAGGTCATCAGTCCCTAAGCCTACGCACTACGTAATCTAACTTAAACTAACTTACGCTATGGACAAAACACACACCCATGCCAGAGGGAGGACTCGAACCTCCAACGGGGGAGCCGCACGCACCGTTTCAAGGCGTCTCAGACCGCGCAACTAGCCCGCGCGGCCGACGCCCAAGATCCTGACAGACAACCACAATGGCTAGCGAATGATGACAAGCTTGGATCACTTAATGCGTTATGGCACAGATGGGCATCACTTTCTCAAAGGAATCTTCACTGGTGGTGAGTCCTTGGTGTACCACTACACGCCCGAAACCTAGAAGGCCTCTATGTAGTGGAAACTGTTTGGTTCTCCAGTACGAAAAAAAATCAGAGTGACTCAGTCTGCTAGGAAAGTGCTTGTGACAGTGTTTTTGGATATCCATGATGTGTTATTGGTGGCCTTTGCTGAACGCGGTATCACTGTGAATGCTACTGCCTACATTAAAACTTTGTTTAAGTTGTGTCATGCCCTTTGTGACAAACATCACAATATTAATGCTGACAGTGTCAGCCTTCTTGATGATAGTGCTCGCCAGTATTGGAGTAAAGCCCATCCTGTCGCAATTTTGATATCAGACTGACATGCTAATTAATTAAATTAATCAGTTAAAACATCTCTCCTGCTACCCTTAAGTTTTTTTTTTTTTTTGCTAAGTGGTTTACAACCTCCTGGGACAGATTTATGACCCCCTGGGGGGTCAAGTCTGCACATCTGCACCTCCCACCCTTATGACGTAAAAGCTATAGGGACTGAGACATTAAATCAAGTGTGATATATTAGCTCCTGGTTTGGGTCACCCATGCATGTGTCTAATGTCTGGGCGCCACCAGGCACCAGGCACCAGGCGTGCGCATTTGCACACAATGGAGGTTGGGCTGCTACTAAGGCTCTAATTGCACATATCATTGCCAGGTGGCAACAGCTTTCCAATTGGCTCCCACCCCTAAATCGCTCAGTGTTCACTTGTCAGACAGGAAAGATCTCATTAAAGAGTGCTCATGTGAGGATGATAAAAAAAATGAGACATGTTGTGGTATAGGATGCATTTTGCTGAATATTTTAGCTCAGTTCTAAATTATATTACTGTAGTGTCACAGTATGTAGTCTCCTCCTGAGAAGATAATGTCATAATGTGTTCAATTGAGGAGGTGTCGGTGTTGAAGAGAGAGAAGTTTAATAAGTGTATTACTTGTAAGTATGCAGCTGAGGATTGCGTCTGTAGTCTCCCACATGAGGAATGGAAGAAGGAGGTGTTAATGGATGAGTGTGGGCTGAATACTTTTCAGCAAATAATAGGCTGAAGATGCATTTCACAACTCATAGACTACTGGCTCTGCTGGAGCTGTTCGTTTTTTGAAATGGCCGGTCAGTCCGATTGCAGGAGACAAGAGCAGTGGCCAATAGGAATGCAGGAATGCTACATGCAGTCACATGATCATGATTCGTGAGATATAAGGTGGATATGGTCTCAGTTATAGTCAGTCAGTGGAAGAACCATAAAGTGCTAATAGCAATCGAGATCCTCATCCACCTCCACCTTGCTGAAGAAGCGTAAAAGTAAGTACATGTTGCCTAGTTCCATGTCTTTGTTCAGCTCTATGTCTTTGTTCTACTCCATGTCTTCATCTGGGGATTCTTATCGTTTCTCCTTCTTCTTCTTTGTTCAGCAGCCTCCACCATGCACAGACTGGCAGCAACCTCCAGCCTGTTGGGACCAGCAGCAGCCCTAGGCTTGACAGTACCTGCAGCAACCTCCAGCCTGTCAGGGCCAGCAACAGTAGCAAGGTCATGGGATTCTGTAGTGCAGCTCACCAGCATATTAGAGCAGGACAATGAGTTGCTATTATCCATCCTGGTCACTGATTTGTGTAATGAAGACACCCAGCCAGTCCCCAAAAGAATTATGCTGTAGCCTTACACCACACAATATCGGTCAATAGTGGTTTCTGACATATGCACCATCCCATAAAATTCCAGTGTTACTGCAGAGACAGAGTGTCGATGTGGTGTATGAGAAGCTGCCAGTTCCTCCCAGTGCGCTACTGCTTTTCACATCGACTTATAATTTAATAGCTAGTGGGTCAAAGTGCTTAAATATTAGTACTGAAATACCAGTGGTCAGTGAGTGGTGTGAAAATGCATGAAGGAGTGTAAAAGAGAAACTTATGGAGTTGGAATGGCATGAACTGTGTCGTGCAGAACCCTACAACAATGAACAGATGACCTACTAGTAATGATCGTCTCATCCACCCTGGACATTTGCTGCAGTGGTCTGATGATATCCGTAATACCATTGCATGATGGTGTGGCACTTATGGTGAGACGTGGAGGCCAATCCCTTTATCTGCAACATTCCACCATACAAATTTGTTTGGCCTACACATGGCACAATCCTTTATGTTGGAAATACTGAACTAAGGGCTACCATATGTTCAAACTGTGTATAAGTACATTGTGATGATGATGATGTTTTTTTTTTTTTGTCTATGGGGCGCTCAACTGCGCGGTCATCAACGCCTGTACAAAGTCCCAATTTTTACACAGTCCATTTTTTTCACAATGCGATGGAGTCACTGTCACAAATGATGATGATGAAATGATGATGGCAACACAAACACCCAGTTCCTGGGCTGAGACAATCCCCAATCAGGCCGCGAATCGAACCCAGGACCCCATGATTACGAGGTAGCAACGCTAGCCACTAGACCACAAGCTGCGGACGTAAATACATTGTGAACTATCTCCATAAGTATAGTGTGCATGCAGACGATTTTGAACACTGCTCCAATACGGTGTCAAAAGAAGGAACTAAAGGTACACCCATCAGTTTGACAGAAGAATACGCTGAATTGTGTGCACACAAGAAAACTTAATTTGCTAAATCCTGTACAGGGCCGTCCGCAGCTCGTGGTCTTGGAGTAGCGTTCTTGCTTCCCGGCACGGGGTCCTGGGTTCGATACATGGCAGGGTCAGGGATTTTTCCTGCCTCGAGGTGACTGTGTGTTGTTGTGTCGTCTTCATCATCATCATTCATCCCCATTACGGTCGGGGGAAGGCAATGGAAAACCACCTCCACTAGGACCCTGCCTAGTCCATCAGTGCGGGTCTCCCGCATCGCCCCTATACTCCTCGGAGTGTGGGACCTATCATCATAATCATACAGGGCTGAAGATAAAAGTAGAATTAGTTCTTTTTTTTATGTAGTGCATCTTGTGTGTGACTGTTCAAGAAAAATATGTATATTATCGTAAACTGAGTTTTTATTTTGTACATACCTGTCATTAAAATGTTATTCAATGGTTCAAATGGCTCTGAGCACTATGGGACTTAACATCTATGGTCATCAGTCCCCTAGAACTTAGAACTACTTAAACCTAACTAACCTAAGGACATCACACAACACCCAGCCATCACGAGGCAGAGAAAATCCCTGACCCCGCCGGGAATCGAACCCGGGAACCCGGGCGTGGGTAGCGAGAACGCTACCGCACGACCACGAGATGCGGGCTAAAATGTTATTGCTACCAGTATTTTTACTGCAGTGTCTACAACATCACAGCAGTACCAAGCTGTCTGAATCACCTTGTCACCACAGTCAACATCTTCAGTCATTGTTAAACTGAATGAGAGGTGAGACTTTTGAGTTATAGATATGCCCTGTAGCTTAGCTGATGACATATATTTTCTGTTAAAACCATTGTACACCAAAACCTGCTGTAGTCAGTATCGTGGATCATGGCACGGTAGGTAAGCATCAGAACGTTGTTGTAAGTGACTGGTCCTCCTAACACACCCAGACGGAGTCTGTTTTGAGCATGTATGTGTATTTTCCAAATAGCTTTTGCAGCCCAAGTACCACGCAGTGCAAAAGATACTGCAGGGTGTTGATGATGTAACACACAGGACTTTCAGTCAAAGCAGTCAAATCCCTCCACCAGAATAAGTGTAGCCAGACACCATGTTGAGATTTGACGATGTTACTATGGAAACTCAGTATCAAAATTTACAATATCTCTCTTTTGGTCATCATACGAGTGTTGATGTATTTCATTTCAGACAAACACATTCCAGAATGCTAAAACAATTGGTGCAGGTAATCTCATTACAGCTTTTAAACAATACAATATGAATTTAAAATACATTTACCAACCACTTGCAGGAAGCGGTGTATCATTCAATGATTTTGTAGATACGTACAGATTGCTGGGTACACACACAGTTAGAGTTTATCGTTGTAGATAAATCAAGAAAACTGAATGACAGTAGGTATAGCTGGAACTTCGAGGAATTTTTCTATGTATAAATACGAAAAAAGTGATGAATATGATTGTTTACATCACCCCACAGACAAGTTCGCATATATGTCAGGCACTCAGCCTGAGAGGATAGATGTGCATAGACAGGTAATGTGGTTATACATAGATGGAAAATTTCAGCCTCTCAAACATAAAGTTAAGGACCTAGAGACGTATGCCCAAACCCTTCTGAGACTGATTAACGACTTAGATATTAGAGTTAAGGAACTAGAGCTGTACATCCAGATCATTCTGAGAAAAAAAATGGATGACTTAGCTGTAAAGGATGATGGAACTGAAACGAGTTACACGATTGAACTGTAAAGTCTGTAGAATTGGACAGAATGAAGTAGTCTCCTTAGTACATAACAAGATGTCAACTAAGCACAAGGGCATCACTGCGTGGACGGCTGTTCGGAAGAAGTTACGATTGCTAAGGTTAAGACATTTGGATCGAGAGCAGACACTGAGAGAAACTTTTAAACCAAATACTGAATCTCTGAATGAACTCTCAACGAAATTAGATAGTGATGAAGGCATTGCTGATTTTGTTAACTGTCACAGCAATGATGGCATACACAAAAAAACTCCGTGTCAGTGGTGAAATCATACATGTAGGGCGCACAGTCTGTAAGTTTAAAAAAAGAAACAGTACAGATAAGTGACAGAGAATTTCAAAGAACAACTGGTCTAACGAACTCATTTTCCTAAAGTTCACAAAAAGCGTATATTATTCAGGCAAAGGTCTGGATATGTATGGTCAAATACTGTAACTGACTGGTGTACATAGGAATTTGGAAAACTGGTTCAGTGCAAAATACAGAACCATTATAAAAACTGTATTAGATGCTCGACAAAGCATTGGTGACGGTATTGCCAATTAGCATAAAAGAGTCAGCAATCAACCCCTGCAGTATGCATACTACGACTTACCCTATGAGTTAACAGATCGACTGCGACTGCTCATGGCATCAGCTGCTGCTGGTAAATGGAAATGAGCGTTTGGCGTCATTGGCCGGGAGTCCCCTTGCGGGGCAGGTCCGGCCGCCTTGGTGCAGGTCTTATTACATTCGACGCCACATTGGGCGACCTGCACGCCGGATGGTGATGAAATGATGATGAGGGCAGCACAACACCCAGTCCCCGAGCGGAGAAAATCCCCGACCCAGCCGGGAATCGAACCCGGGCCCGTAGGACGGCAATCCGCCACGCTGACCACTCAGCTATCGGGGCGGACAGCCGCTGTTGGTAATACTGCTCATTCGAACATAGCACAATATTCATGATAATGGACTCATGGATACAGTATACTATCATATTAAAATTCTGGATCCACACAGTCAGAAATTTTATTTGAGTGGTTTGGTACATACCTCAAAACACAAGACAGCATCCGAGAAGTCATACCTCCAAAATTTGTCGAGTGAGATATTTACAGTTTCCACAGTGCAGAGCACAAATCACAGAACTTAAATGTTGAAGGATAGCAGTCGCACAGAAAGTTTAGGATGCTTATACAGAGAGGAAATGCAGAAGAACTTATAAACACACGCGTTTCTCATAGAGTGTGTCATAAGAGGTCGAGGGAATAGAGCATTAGGTAAATGGCTTGGTTTTTCCTGCAACACAAAACAGCTGGATTGATACTGATGATTTTCTATATAATGGGGTGCATGGATCACAACCAGCACAGTAGCAAACATGTAAGATTGAAGACACATTATAGGAGACGGTGGTATTCTCGGCAAACTTAGATCTGAATTGCACATTCTGGGGTATAATTACTGCAGACCTGGTACAAAGCTTCAAAAACGTGTGGCTATTGGTGATAACGGGACTGACCAACAAGGCATTTTTGAACATGATTCTGCATATGTAAAACATAGAGATTTCCCAGGACACCACGCTGCAGATCGAATTTTAGTTGATAAAGCCAAGGCAATACGTGCGAGATAGTATACTAGAATGGGCAGTGTATTGCAGCATCTTTAATTGATAAAACCATGCATGGTAAAATTAAGCTGGGATTGGGCGTGACTTTCAAGCGAGTTATGAACGCTGCACTTCATGTGCAGAAGAAGATAATACTGATGAGGAAGCAGAAGAAGAAGAAGAAGTAGAAGAAGAAGAAGAAGAAGCCTGGGCAGTGGTGTTTATAAAACTGTAAGCTGATAGCGGTGTATGCAGCTAAAAGCGCCCTGAAGCGTAAAGAACCAGTTAGAGCACCCCAGATTCTGCCGATGCACAAGACATCAGGCGGAATTATCCCCTTCCTGATTCCAACGCTCGCAGGTCCCTCGGCGATGGGTTCGCTGACTGGTGGTGCTGCAGTATTGCCCAGAACAGTCGAGAACTCCCAGGAGCAACAGAGAAGGCAAGAAGAAATAATCGCGTGATGGAAGCTGCAGCAATCGAAAAAGGACTGTACCTGAAACAATACAAGAAAGGACTAGGCCTCTTCATAGATAAAAAAAGAGCCCATTAATTATCCTCTCTGATAGACCACTTACACACGCAGATCTGCTCAATTTTGTTAGGAAAATATTCGGGATTCCACGATTTTGTGGTGTGTTCATGTGGAATACATTACTGAAGACAATGTGGAAATCCGGAAAATGTGTAACTATGAATTTAGATGTTTCTGGGGGACCAGGAAGCCACTGGGTGACGTACGATAAGAAAAACATAAATAAAGTATACTGTTTCGACTCATTTGGAGATCTGCACACACCAGAGGAGTTACAACGATACTTCATAGACATGTGTTCTACAATTTTCATCGCTACCAAGACTTTAATACTTACTTCTGTGGGCATCTGTGGATCATGTTCAACCTAACGTTTATGAAGAAGGATATATAAGGAGATGCATTAAACATCCGCTCATCAGTTGATGTTCAGATGCAATGTCGTGTACTCTGACTTTAAAGGAACGATCGTCAGTATTACGCGCGAATTACTTCCCAGCGGTTGATTTAGGCAATGGGGAGAGAAGTTGCGCTTATCGGGCTGGAGACACACAACGGCATTCCGAAAGTCACAGATGGTGACAATATACTTCATTTGGAAGTCAATGGAGAAACTGAAATTGTGGAAATATTATGTGGCGCATACGATACTGACGATTTAAAGGACGTTTTAAAACTGTCTGGGAAAATGGATTGTGCTATGTGAAAACATCAATACTCTTAAATCTGAAGTAAAGACACCAGATGGAACGACTGACTTTAATCAGAAAGCTTCAGTAGGACGGCTACTGGGATTTTCAAAAGAACAGGTCTTGAAGAAGGACCCTAATAAATTCTACAGATCCGACCAGTCGGTGGATGTACTTCCTGTCAGTACAATCCTTCTCGAGCACAACATTACAATAAACTCCTTTCTCAACAATAGATTGATTGATACACTTTACGGATTCTTCCCTTCAGTTGGAACAGGGTATAAGGGCGTTGAGACCTCTACTAACACTATTTACCTCCCACTAACAGTTCAGGGATTGGACTATCTGGAGCTGCGTATTGTGGACAAGATAACCAACTCGTCGACTTTCGTGGTGAGAAAACCATTGCATGGACACATCTAAAGCGGAACCAGCGATGGCATTGGGCATTGAATGTACAGAGACCCAGAGGCGTCAGTGACCTTCAACTGTCCGCAGCTCGTGGTCGTGCGGTAGCGTTCTCGCTTCCCACGCCCGGGTTCCCGGGTTCGATTCCCGGCGGGGTCAGGGATTTTCTCTGCCTCGTGATGACTGGCTGTTGTGTGATGTCCTTAGGTTAGTTAGGTTTAAGTAGTTCTAAGTTCTAGGGGACTGATGACCACAGATGTTAAGTCCCATAGTGCTCAGAGCCATTTTTGACCTTCAACTGGCGAGGGCCTACAGTGGACCCAACGTAATCTCTCAGAGAGAACGAAGACACGGCCTTTCTGGGGAACTGGAAGTGCGGCGACCTCCAATCAGCTGTGACTCAGCAGCTTCCCAGCGTCCTCGTATTGTCAGTGAAGACAGAATGGGCAGAAAGTATAAAACCAATATGGACAACGCACACAATGGCACTTCACAACAGAACAGCAAGGTGACAACACGGATGAACTACTTAAATCAGTAGGTCAGAAACCTTACAGTGACATCGTTCGATATAACTAGCTCATAGGAGAATGACGAGTGTCTTATAAGCCAGGAATACTCCTCGCATAAACTTATGCATCAACCACACTTAACAAGAACGATTAAATTAGGATTGTCATCAAACATCAAGACGTTTTAACCTTCCATTCAAGAGTTTGATATACCTTTACAGATCATTCGTGAGAAGTGGTGGTACTGCTACAGTGGCACTGAACATGACACATAATGCTCTAGGGTTCCTGTTTTATGATAAACGATGTGAACGTAACTGGGTCACTATTGACTGTGTGCACAATGTAGGCATAACACCAACTCTTGAAATGCATGTCTCTGCTTCTTCCTTAAATTTGAACTATTTGGAAAGTGCTGAATGGTTCATACACGATCCAGCTGGTAAATAAGTGGAAGAGTACAATAGATTTTCTGCATGTATACCTCTAAAACTGCTTATAAGATACTTTGAAGATATGTAGCGAAATGTTCTGAATGCTAAACAGGAACTAATTCTGGTACAGAGCGGAACTTATAACTACTCATACATTCAAGGAGCTCTAGAGGAGAATAAGATCATCTTCAATAAAATGATATGGAAAATATCACACATCACTGTATCGGATGAGCAGCGTTTGAAGCTTTTAAAAGTTCTGAAAGCTGGTGTATTTCTACCATTATCTTTTAGTTCAAGGGAGCTTTTCGAGTACCCTGTTTTACCCTGCAAACAGACAAACGTCGTCTATTAAAACCTCTGCTTTGTTGGAGACCCACAGGTTCATAATACTTGCGTTTCAGACCAATAGAAGAGGGAATATAGAAAATGATCCCACCAAATTTTACAGCTGCAGAGTCTACCTGAATTCTGTGATAATTTACACCTGCAATCGAATGAAAATGTATACAGTCTAGCGTATGAAATGTATGTGAGGCTCTGTGCTTCATACTATGAACAGCATGGATGTCTACACAGCCCACGGAAATTCAAGTAGCTGGCGCCAGTCATCGTAAATAGTTCAAAATATAACCACATAATTGAATCTGGACCTGTAAATTTACGAACTGAATTTGAATCTTCGGCAAATTTCGCAGAAGCACACTGCAGTATATGCTCAAGTTCTGCACGACTGTGTGATTAACTAATGATCACTAACCAATTTTGTGCAATGAGCAGTATAAATAAACAAGTCCTGAGCCATACCCAGAGCATTTCACGATGACATCTTAAGGTGTGAACATCACTGCAAACGCTCAGGGTTTCTATGATGATGAGTATGGATGGTTCATATTTAAAGATGTTGATTTCATAGCATACACAGAAGATGCTGGTATAATAAAGGCATTCTCAGCGAAAATTGGATCGCTGAGATCTTTCAAGGATGTGAAGTGTGCTAAAGCAAAGAGCAATGAGCTGTATAAATGAACAGGTGCTGAGCTGTACCTGGACCATAGCACAATGGCATCTTATTGTGCGAACATCACTGCAACGTTCACGGTTTCGATGATGATGATAATAGACGGTTCATATTTAAGGACCTTGCATTCGTAGCATACACAGAAGATGCTGGTATAATAGAGACATTCTCAGAGAAGACTGCATCACCAAGATCTTTCAAGGAAGTGAAGTGAGGTAAAACACAGAGGAGTGCAAAGACTGTGCCAACGAATTCATTGGGATGATCCTGTTATATCCTATAAAGACACAATGATGTAACTTCAATTATTCGATCACATGGATACCATCATCTACGTCAAAGGCGAGGAGAAGATCACATGGATGTGTCAAATCTGCAATTTGCTGCTCCTGAAAACCTGGAATTCTACGGGTGTCCTCCCCTCCATCAACTGAAGAAGAAAATGTGCGAAAATCGTGTTGTGTCTGCTTATGAAAACGTAAACTTACTTTTATGTTGAATGAAAAATAAGTGAATTTTTACCTCATAATCTGTGTATGATTTCTTTTTTGCATAGATGCTTTTTCACACAACAACAACAAAAATCATTCATTGAAATGTTTACAATTTTCAGATACATAAATCTATGCTAAAAAGTAATGCGGAAATACTTTTATTCTTACACTACTATTAAATTCCGCAGTCACAAAAACAGCAGTTACATGGTTGTTATACAACAACTGTTTTTATGGGCTGTGCACTATGTATAAAACATCTACACTTAGAAAATAAACAGACTTGGAGGGCTAGTGACAGGTGAAACTTAAAAACTGTTGTATTTGGATGATGTACAAGGTGAGTGTACACACTTTGAATGCATAATTTTTTTTTTTTTTTTTTGCTGATATACATGGTGCGCAGATGCTTTACAAGTACAATTCTTGTTGACGAACATGGTGTGCAAATATTTTTTTTACAATGTATGTATTTATAAGTGTACAAAGTACACCTCTCTTACACACATGGTGTGCATAAATAAAAAAATAAATATTTACACCATGCGCGCGCGCACACACACACACACACACACACACACACACACAGAGAGAGAGAGAGAGAGAGAGAGAGAGAGAGAGAGAGGCAGAGAGACAGAGAGAGAAACAATTACACTATGATAAAAGGGTTATACTATTCTGCAACATTTACAACCAGTCTCATTCTGTCTCTTTCTACCACTCAATCAAAGTTCCACCCCCCCCCCCCCCCCCCCACCGCTCTCTCTGAACAAGTGAGTATGGTAGAGTTTCAATCTCATCATCACTCAAGACCCTTTTACCGCCACGAGAAGACAGGCTGACTTTAGATCGCAGCACCATGTACACCTCATCTCCTCTTGATGAATACTAATTTGAATGACTGTATTCATCATCTGCTCATATCCTACGTCCGCAGTGGAGCACCACGACCACCACTGTACAGGCTCTGCAAATAATCTTCGTTAGAGAGGGCTCTCAATGCTGCACGATGCACACCCTTAGCCAGCCCCTGAGTGGCATCTTCCAACGTGCAATACTCATACATTTTTTCTCCCAGACCTAAAACTCCAAAATTGGTGACCCGTTTGCCTCGTCTTTCATTTGGCTGATAACCTTCTTCTTTGGTGGAACAATACTGTACGGATTATCGGTTCTCTGCCGAATTCTTCACGACAGCACTTCATTATTTCATATGGATCCAAACTTCTTCACCCAACAGATGAAGCTATCTGTTCCACATAAAGTAATTTAAGATCAGTGAAATGAGTTTTCGAAACCTCACAATGGAGTCGGTATACGAGGGTTGGAACTTTAATAGTGGCAACTATTTATTTATAGCTCGTACAAAATAGATACGTGTTTCAACGTTTTACTGACCTTCAAAGTAGTCACCAACATTGTGTATAACCCGTTGCCAGCGATATGGAAGTCGTAGGATTCTCTTAGCAGTGCCATTTGTGATGACATTTCAAGTGGCGATGTCTATTGCCCGACGCATTTGTAGCAGTTATGAAGCGAATGCCGTGAAGTGTTTCCCTCAGTTTAGAAATCGATTTGAACTTACGAGGGCTTAAGTCAGGGGAGTGCAGTAGGTGGTATAGCACTTAGCAGCCCCATCAGTCAAACAAATCAGTAACAGCTTGCGCTGTACGTGCTTGAGAATTGTCCTGCAAAATGATGGTCAGGTCCTGCAGAAGGTGTCATCACTTCTAAGCTGGTCGTAGGTTGTGTTCCAAAAATGAACAGCATAGAGACAGAAGTGATGACTCTTTCTGCAGGACCTGACCATCATTTTGCAGGACAATGCTCAAGTACGTACAGTGTAAGCTGTTACTGATTTCCAGAATGAGATTTTCACTCTGCAGCGGAGTGTGCGCTGATATGAAACTTCCTGGCAGATTAAAACTGTGTGCCCAACCGAGACTCGAACTTGGGACCTTTGCCTTTCGCGGGCAAGTGCTCTACCAACTGAGCTACCGAAGCACGACTCACGCCCGGTACTCACAGCTTTACTTCTGCCAGTACCTCGTCTCCTACCTTCCAAACTTTACAGAAGCTCTCCTGCGAACCTAGCAGAACTAGCACTCCTGAAAGAAAGGATATTGCGGAGACATGGCTTAGCCACAGCCTGGGGGATGTTTCCAGAATGAGATTTTCACTCTGCAGCGGAGTGTGCGCTGATATGAAACTTCCTGGCAGATTAAAACTGTGTGCCCGACCGAGACTCGAACTCGGGACCTTTGCCCTTCGCGGGCAAGTGCTCTACCAACTGAGCTACCGAAGCACGACTCACGCCCGGTACTCACAGCTTTACTTCTGCCAGTACCTCGTCTCCTACCTTCCAAACTTTACAGAAGCTCTCCTGCGAACCTAGCAGAACTAGCACTCCTGAAAGAAAGGATATTGCGGAGACATGGCTTAGCCACAGCCTGGGGGATGTTTCTGTTACTGATTTGTTTGACTGATGAGGCTGCTAAGTGCTATACCACCTACTGCACTCCCCTGACTTAACCCATCGTAAGTTCAACTCGATTTCTAAACTGAAGGAAACACTTCACGGCATTCACTTCAGAACTGCTACAAATTCGTCGGGCAATAGAACGCGCCGCTCGAACTGTCGTCACAAATGGAACTGCTAAGAGTACCCTACGACTTCCACATCGCTGGCAGTGGGTTATACACAATGCTGGTGACTGCTTTGAAGGACAGTAAAACTTCGAAACACGTATCTATTTTGTATGAGCTGTAATTAAATAGTTGCCGCTATTAAAGTTCCAACCCTCGTACTTGGAGTTTGGATAGGTCTAGTATGCACATCCCCTCATAGATAGGTTTTGTGAACTCTACTGTTACCTTTACCATCTCCACCGCAATAAAGTTCTCATTCAATATATTTGATCTGGCGATGCATTTTCTTATGCCTCAACGCCTACCTCATTTTCATGAAAATTTCATGATCTTCCCTCATATTCTATGTTGTTTTGCAGAAAACTGAATTATTCATTAAGTTAAAAAATCTTTGACGTAGTCACAAATGATGGAAGCTCTCAGTGTCGTATGAAGATTAATATACTCCTTCAGCCAGAGAGACTGCTGGAAAAAGATAGCCCAGGTAATTCTAACCAGCCTCATCTTCAATGTGAGACACTTCTGGATATTATGATTGTGAATAATGTATCTCCACTTGTAACGCCGGAAATGCATATCCTCCAATTTCCATCTATTGTATTATAATTTTTTTCCTTATTTTGTTACCTGAAGATATGACATTTCTGTGTCTTATATATTGTAATTATTTTACTATATATATATATATATATATATATATATATATATATATGCATTTATGTCGATGTATAATTGGTTTGTTTCGTAAATATTATTTGTATTTTTACGCTGGGTCTGGCTTAGGCAAAACTATGCTATCGAACTATTACATCGATAGGTCGTGTGAAGAACCAAAGTGTTTAGGATCTTTGGTAGTGTTAACTCGGCCGCATGGACCGCGGGCAGAGGGAGTCTGGCTGGGGTAGGGCGGTGGAGCAGGTGTGTGGTGTGACGCTCCCGCGAGTTGCCGCGCTTTCGGGGTTTGGCAGCATGTAATTGCGCTCGACTTGCTATGATAGCTTCTGACACGGTGTCGCGGACGGGAAGCATTAGCTGGCGCACATCAAGATCCCGTTTCGCCTGGTGACCGTGTCGAGAAGAAGGCGCGCCAACATCCAGCCTCTGCAACAGCAACGGCCGACAATGAGTGACTATCACCACCTCCTCGATCGACGGCTTCAAACCTTCAATCAACCAACAAGGAAGACTGGAAGCACGTAAAGTTTTAGAACTGTATGGCAGACCTCAGCTTTTAAAATTGTTGCATCACAAAATTACAGCAACTTAGCATGAACCTTTGTTGCTCATTGTCCCAATTGCATTACCAAGCAGGGTCCCTTCCTTTTCCGAAATGAACCCGAGTGTCGTTGAAATTCAGACGCCAGCATTAAAGTAATATCATTTCATTTCACTGCTTTAATTTCCAAGTTCAGTTAAGGTATTCATAGTTGGCTACAATATTTAGATTATAAATTAAGAGTGCGAGTTTTGTTAGCATATTTTAGCTTACCTGTGACTACAGCTCGGCTTGGTACGTACTAAATGTTACTATTGTTAATTGTCCTGAATCATTTAATTCAAGTTCAAAGTTAAATCTCTTATTTCTAACTTGCGTAGATTCAAGTAGCTTTTGAAATGATTGTTGAGGTAGCCCAAGACTAACCTTATTTTACTGAATTTCGTAGTGCTTCAGAAACAAATCTCACTATTAATTTCAGTCACTAAATTAACTTTCAATTTTCCGGTTTTATTAATTCTTTTGCTAAATTAAGTCAGAGCGTAGCGAAATTTATTACTTCTGACAAACTTTCAGTTTTCACACAACACGTGTCAACATTCAGTTGCCGCGCTTTTAGTGCTAATTATATGTGCAATAACCTTTCTTTTTCAGTTATTAAAGTAGTTGTCCATAGGACTGGCGATCGTAATTTTCCCCAAATCTCAAATATCTAATTAACGCCAATTAATTGTTAACGTGACGACCGCACATTTACTTCCTTATTTAATTTTACCCTTTTCTCAAAATTAATTTCCACCAATTTCATTTGCATTTTTCCTTTCATTTAGATGTAACCCTTTCCTCCCTCTTTACCGACAGATTAACTTCGGTGACGATTGCTTTTCCCAAATTTCCATTAGGTACACGCGGTTTAATTTTTCACTGTCATTAAGGTCGATAAGTGAGAGGGAGGTTACACACTTATTCCCCAGCTTTGTCATCAACTGGGGTACGGAGCCTGCTCACGAAACTAGTTGCTCCACACACAACAGTGACAAATCACTGTATGCACCATGCAAACTAATAAGTTATGACAGTTCTGTCTCCACCACATACCCGACGTCAGAATCAGCTGCTATATCTTCGATTTTCTCACCGAATCCTTTGCATTCCTCTTCAGGCACCTATCAAAACTCTCCCATTGGCTGTGATTATTGCATGGCGTGCAGTACAGGTCACTGACGTCCAAGTACATGCAGTAACTCGAATCAAGGGCTCCATTGAACCCCTCACCATACGTGTATTATTTGCCTTGTGTCCATGGACACACTGACACAAAATCCCCAATGCATCCCTCGCTCAAACAAAAGAAGCACGTCAGCACCGGTCAATTCTTCGATGCTGCGCTTCGTTTTCTTGACCGTATCGTCCCAAGACAACCCAGATTCTGAGTAGTAAAATCTGGGATCACGCGTAGACTACAGAGTTTCTCGAAAACATTTACGAGCATGCATACACCTGTATCCATATAAGACAGTGCATACTCTCCTAAAGCAGGGATGTTGAATTCCTGCAGAAATTCACAGCACGCTCATACTCTGCATCTGATATGGCATCACCTGTAAGGTTAATGGAGAACGCAATTATGACGTGTAGCCTGGTTTCCTTGAATTTTGCCATACTATCCGGATATTTATATCGAAAAAACGCCTTCCTAAAGTCGAAACTTTTGCTTGTCAGGGAATGCAGCTCCAATGAAGTGAGTTGAGGAAGTGAAGTGTAATTCTTGGCACCATTCTTTTGGAGAATGAAATATGACCTGATCCTTCACCATACCAAAATTAGCCAAGTGCTCAACAAGAAAGTGAGCGACATACCCGCTTAAATTTTACGCTCCAGAAAACGAGGGATCCATTGGGGACTTTTTGTCAGTGTGTCCATGTCACAGTAACTGATGTTGCACGTTTTATGGGCAGCGCCACGAAGCTTCCCTATAAGATGTCAGTGGACCCAAAGAGAAGTTTCCGATTTTCCATCTAACGACAGCACACAAATATGGCAGTCAACCGCTTTATTGTACAAATCTTCGTTCTCCTTCGATTTGGTCATAGGAATGTTGTCGCTGTGATGCTTATCAACATCTTATCAAAGCTTTTTAAAGCAAAGTGAGAAACCAAACAGCAGGACTAACCCTCACGTAACACTGGTAACGGCTAAGACTAGAATCCTAGGATGATGCAACTTGGTATGCTGCCACATGTGGCACCTGTTTTTGGTTCAAATGGCTCTGAGCACTATGGGACTCAACTGCTGTGGTCATCAGTCCCCTAGAACTTAGAACTACCTAAACCTAACTAACCTAAGGACATCACACACATCCATGCCCGAGGCAGGATTCGAACCTGCGACCGTAGCAGTCGCACGGTTCCGGACTGCGCGCCTAGAACCGCGAGACCACCGCGGCCGGCCACCTGTTTTTCTGTGAAGGCAATATGTGAGGCTGTAGAGTCACCTTCATAGCCGGTCACAGGAGCGAGGAGGCATTCACAGTCGGCATACACCACAAATGTGCATCACTTCTAATGGTGGGTATTTTTAAACTTTGCGGATTTCTTTTCGTTAGTAAGCATAATAACACATACCAGGTCTTTGTAAGCGCATTCTAGTAGATTCTTTGCTGATAGCTTATCTGAGGAAAAGGCGCTTAGGTACCATAAGCGAAATGTCCCTGATTCAAACAATGATGTCTGGTTCCATTGGAGAATACCAGCGTGTTCACATGGATGTTACGCTTATTGACAAATTTTGAGAAATGGTGGGATCTGCCGACTGTATGTTTATCCTGCTTATTCTGTTTATCTAACTTGGGTTTCTCCAGACCATAAACACAAACTGATATTCTGGTATTCTGGGCCTCTAGTTTAGATTTGCCCTGGATCTTGACAGGGAACTCGAAACCATCAAATTTATAACATTTATGAACGTCAATACCTGTGCCACACCGAGGAGAGCAGTGCACATCTTTTCTGTAACTTTTCTCGAAAGCCATGCTTGACCATACAAAACATGCCTGGTCGGTTTTATTTTTGACATTAATGCACGCCGACGGATCACAGACATGCATATGGATCTCAAGGTGTTCAAATGGCTCTGAGCACTATGGGACTTAACTTCTAAGGTCATCAGTCCCCTAGAACTTAGAACTACTTAAACCTAACTAACCTAAGGACATCACACACATCCATGCCCAAGGCAGGATTCGAACCTGCGACCGTAGCAGCCGCGCGGTTCCAGACTGTAGCGCCTTTAACCGCTTGGCCACCACGGCCGGCTCTCAAGGTGTAATATCAGGCTAAATGCTTTAGTTAACCCTGTGACTTCCATCTTGGAAAACCCGGTCCAATAAGGCACTCAAAGTGGACTCACAAAACCACTCGGATATTGATGTGCTCCGCAAAATCGCGCCATTTTCCTCGCAAAGAGAGTGAAGCCTTACCTCCTCAATACCAGGAGCCTGTTTGAGTGTGCGCGACAATTCAATGCAGAGCTCTGTGGTGCATTTAATGGCAGGATGCCACAGATCATTAACAACCTAGAGGAGCTCCATCTCCAGAATATGAAGGCATGTTTGTAGACATCCTACAGGGTCACGTTACCGTCCCGCTGGGTTCTCGGTCCTAGAGAACAAGTCTCGTTCCTCAAAGGCGTCTGCAATAATCGAGTATCCTAACTGCGCTGTGGTTTTACTAATCTGATGTCCTTTAGTAAAAGAATGGAGAAGGGAACTGCCACTAGCACAGGATTACTACTATTACGATAATTATAATAATGACAACGATGAGGAGCAGGGAGGTGCACGTACCTTGCGGTTTGGGCGAGAACGTGAGGGAGGAGGAGATGGTGAATTGCCCCAATTGTTGCCACAATCCTGAACCATTTTCCCATGGACACCAGGGTGGAGCTGGTGCAGCAGTGACCCACAGCAAGGACGGCCGCGGCTGCTGTGGCTTCCCGTGCAGCGATCAGTGTGCTCCTACGCAGCTGTGCGTGTCACGCAGTATGTCGTCTAGATGGCTATTTCTTCACAGTCCCCAGTACCTATGCTTTAGAGTATTGTGGTAAGGCGACTGCTGGAAGAAGAAGAAAAATGGAAAAAAAAAATAATAGAACATTCCAGACATTGCTTGCTGCTGCTGCTGCTGCTGCAAGAACTTCATTATAAACATTGATTATATGCTAGTAATGTGAGTGTGTATATAAATTACCTGTATTGCTCTGGCTCCATGGTATATCCCTCAGGTCATTGGGAATGACCTCTCGCATCTCCTCATGGCGACTCACCTCCCTCTGCATGTCCTCCACTCATTGTGCTATCTCATCACTCTCACCCATGGATCCATCGATCCAGCTCGCCAAAATTACCTACAACATACTGATTTAAAAAAAATGAAAACGTATACACCCAAAAAACTAAGAAACATTTTTTGTAATGCATGCTTACATGATAGCTGGATTTCAAATGGTTCAAATGGCTCTGAGCACTATGGGACTCAACTTCTGAGGTCATTAGTCCCCTAGAACTTAGAACTAGTTAAACCTAACTAACCTAAGGACATCACAAACATCCATGCCCGAGGCAGGATTCGAACCTGCGACCGTAGCGGTCTTGCGGTTCCAGACTGCAGCACCTTTAACCGCACGGCCACTTCGGCCGGCAGCTGGATTTCAGAAAGGTATTACAACCACTACCCTTCATTCCTCCTTCCTCAAAACCATCTATGACAAAGAATATGCCTCAGACAACAGCCGGCCGAAGTGGCCGAGCGGTTCTAGGCGCTTCAGTCTGGAACCGCGCGACCGCTACGGTCGCAGGTTCGAATCCTGCCTCGGGCATGGATGTGTGTGTGATGTCCTTATGTTACTTAGGTTTAAGTAGTTCTAAGTTCTAGGGGACTGATGACCTAAGATGTCAAGTCCCATAGTGCTCAGAGCCATTTGAACCATTTTTTTCAGACAACAACATATTACATATACGCACAGCACGATGACGAAAATTTTAGAAAGAAAGAATTGTTTCTAAAGAATGTCTCAGCAACATATTGCATATATGCACAGAACTACAAAGACGAAAAATAAATATACTTATGCTGCTGCTACTGCTGGCATCACTGTTGCCTCTCAGCTTCCTGTTGATCCATGATTTGGTGAATATATGCTGAAACAATAAGAGGAAGACATGTATTCAATACAAGGAAATTCTTAGCGACTGAACTCTAAGAAAAGAATAAGTTACACTTATCGATTCGAATATGTACTTACCTGGCAATTCACCTAGCCTAGAGCATTTGCAACTAGCGTTGCTGCTGTTTGCTGCTGCTGGCCTCTTAATGGTAGATGCACTATCTAAAACTCGACACACCAACGAGGACAACTGAATGTAGTCAGAGACTAGAGCAGTATGAGAACGACTGGGAGTGAGAAGTAACTTTATATTGCATCACTGATTCAGAATTAGCCAGTAGGAACACATTATTCTGAGAAGGGATGAAAACCTCCATCCGCATGTTTGGCGGGGGACAACAGACAGAAATGCTTTCATGCATGTGTTCATGCGAACGGGTAGTAGCCACATGAGAGACAGAGAGGGAGACAGAGAGGCAGGAACGACGTCTGGAATTTCCCAATTTGTTCGGTGCCGCGAGAACAAAGGGAGGTGCCTCGGATGGACAGACACGTGCATCCACTCTGACCGGTATCGGCGCACGCAGCGGCGGTCGCTGCGGCTTCCAACAATGGTTTCTCTGTGGTCCCCAGTAGTAGTTTCTCGATGTAGTACAAAAAAAGGTCGCCTCGCGCATGTGTGATAGTTCTGCCGTCCGTCGCACAGCGACACTAGCGGTGAGCGCCGGCATGCGATAGGCCATTGGCCTGCAGACTTCTAAAGTGAAGGAAGATGTCAGTTCCTGACCCTCCACCTGGTGCTGGCAGCAGAGCATGGAACTAGAGCCTCAGTAGCGGCCCGATCCTCACGACAGACACATGCACAAGCAACCCAAAACAGCGGATAATATACCACACTGCATTCCTTTCCTCGGTGCTTACAGTTATTACGTCACGGGGGTGGGGGATCCGTCGTGAGAGGTAGCGCTTAAAATCTGGTATTCTCGGCACAATCTTGACACTGTGGATCTCGGAATGTTGAATTCCCTAACTATTTCCGAAATGGAATTTCCCACACGTCTAGCTCTAAGGACCATCCCGCGTTCAATGTCTGTTAATACCGATCCTGCGACCATAATCACGTCGGCAACTTTTTCACAGGAATCACCTGAGTGCAAACGACAGTACCACAAATGCACTGCCGTTTTATACCTCGTGTACACGATAGTACCCCCATCTATCTATGTGCATATCGCTATCCCATGACTTCTGTCAGCCGCCCGTAGTGGCTGTGCGGTTCTAGGCGCTACAGTCTGGAACCGAGCGACCGCTACGGACGCAGGTTCGAATCCTGCCTCGGGCATGGATGTGTGTGTGATGTCCTTATGTTAGTTAGGTTTAAGTAGTTCTAAGTTCTTTGCCACTGATGACCTCAGAAGTTAAGTCGCATAGTGCTCACAGCCATTTGAACCATTTGACTTCTGTCATCTAAGTGTTTGTCTTCCTTGCTTCATCAGTCTTGGGTTGTTTTGCTTTCCAGATAGCAACATTCCTTAACTTCGTGGCCCCAGTTTTGAGTGAATCTAACTGATCAAATCATTTGTTTTATCCTTCATTACTTTCGTCTTTCTTCGGTTTAGTATCGATGCTGATTCTGCACTCATTAGATTGTTGACTCCATTCGTCATGTGCTATAGTTCTTCATTTTCATTTAGGCTGTGAATCTCATCAGTGAATCTTATCATTGGTATCCTTTCACAGTGAATCCCATAGTGAAACTTTGCTTTGTTTACTTCTCTGCTTCTTCGATGTATAGATTGAACAGTGTGAGACAAAGATTATACCTTTGTCTTACACCCATTTTATCCAATACTTCGTTCAAATGGCTCTAAGTACTAAGGGACTTAACATCTGATGTCATCAGTCCGCTAGACTTAGAACTACTTAAACTTAACTAACCTAAGAACATCACACACATCAATGCCCGAGGTAGGATTCAAACCTGCGACCGTAGCAGCAGCGCCGTTCCGGACTGAAGCGCCTAGGCCGAGCGGTTCTAGGCGCTGCAGTCCGGAACCGCGCGACCGCTACGGTCGCATGTTCGAATCCTGCTTCGGGCTTGGATGTGTGTGATGTCCTTAGGTTAGTTAGGTTTCAGTAGTTCTAAGTTCTAGGGGACCGATGACCTCAGAAGTTAAGTCTCATAGTGCTCAGAGCCATCTGAACCATTTGAAGCGCCTAGGACCGCTCGGTCACAGCGGACGGCGAATACTTCGTTCTTAGTCTTCCATTCTTATTGTTCCCTATTAGTTCTTGTACATATTGTACATTGAAGCGCCAAATAAACTGGTATATGTATGCGTATTCAAATACAGAGACATGTGAACAGGCAGAATACGGCGCTGCGGTCGGCAACACCTATATAAGACAACACGTGTCTGGCACAGTTCTTAGATCGGTTACTACTCTATAATGGCAGGTTATCACGATTTAAGAGAATTTGAATGTGGTGTTACAGTCGGCGCACGAGCGATGGGGAGCAGCATCTTCGAGGTAGCGATGAAGTGCGGATTTTACCGTACGACCATTTCACGAGTTTACCGAGAATACCAGGAATCCGGTAAAAATCAAACTCCGACATTGCTGCGGCCGGAAATAGTTCCTGTAAGAACGGGACCAATGATGATTGAAGAGAATCGTTCAGCGTGACAGAAGTGCAGCCCTTCCGTAAACTGCTGCAGATTTCAGTGCCGGGCGATCAACAAGTGTCAGAGTGCGAACCATTCAACGAAACATCGTCGATATGGGCATTCGGAACCGAAGTGTAGTACCATTGATGACTGCACGATACAAAGCTTTACGCCTCGCCTGTACCCGTCAACACCGACATGACTGGAAACATGTTGCCTGGTCGGACGAGTCTCGGTTCAAATTGTATCGAGCAGATGTACGTGTAAGGGTATGGAGACATCCTCTTGAATCCATGGACCCCGCATGTCAGCAGGGGACTGTTCAGGCTGGTGGACGCTCTGTAATGGTGTGGGGCGTATGCAACTGGAGTGATATGGGGACCCTGATAATTCTAGATACTATTCTGACAGGTGACATTGTAAGTAGGCTGTTTATGTTTTCTTGTTGGCAACGTTACGTAGCGCTCTGTATGAAAATCACTGGCTGTGCTGTGTGCAGTCTGTGGCTAGTTTGCATTGTTGTCTGCCATTGTAGTGTTGGGCAGCGGCAGCTGGATGTGAACAGCGCGTAGCGTTGCGCAGTTGGAGGTGAGCCGCCAGCAGTGGTGGATGTGGGGAGAGAGATGGCGGAGTTTTGAAATTTTTAAAACTGGATGTCATGAACGGATATGTATATTGTGAGTTTTAAACATTATTAAGATCCAGTAAATAATAGTTTTGTGATATATTTCCAAAAAATGAGGGAGCACAAAAGGACATTTCCCTTCACAGGAACTGCATACATAATTTTCTTTACAGTACTTGGTAATTTATTTCATAGAATAAGTTTTTATGGTGCACCACTTTAATTACATAGACATTAAGATGTGAATAGACGTTTCCCTTATATGCATTGTTGTCTTTAGTGTACTATTTTTTCTGCTTGAGCTTTGTCATGTTTAGGTATAAGCTACAGCATTTGCTGCTGCTGTTTGCCAGGCATAGTGCTACTAAATTTCACTTTGTATTACTCTGTTAAGCCAGTTTACTACTGATTTATTTTTCTTGTTTGCTGCTCATTGCCTTATATTAGTTGTAATTTATGCTGCTTGCTTCGCCATTTGTATTTTTGATCATTGGTGTTTGTGTTAATTGTTTTGTGCTGCTTCATTGCCTCGTCCCTTAGTTTAGCATCTGAGCTCAGTAGATTTAAGTTAGCTTAAGAGGGGGTAGACTATATAAGAAACTGACTATGGACAATAGGGAAAAAATGCATTGAGAAGTTATATGAAAAAGATTTGGGCCAAAATGAGTATTGTACACTGAGACATAATTATTTTGAAAGAAATATGAATAGAATACAGAAAGCAGGTATAGATAGGACTTTTTGGGAATAATGACGAATGAAGGGAGATCTCCGAGAAGTAAAGAAAGTTTTGTTTGCAAAATACTGCAGTAAAAGAAACCCTGTCCTTTCCTTGTGTTATCCCACTATGTGTTTGTGTTCCCTTGTGTATTTGTGTTTTTTGTGTCTTTATGTGTTTAGCTAATAAGATTTATGTTGTAGAATTTTTCAAATACTATGTTATTTTCTTTGTAAAGATGTTTAGACATTACTTTTTCTGTTTTGTTTTAATGCTCATGTGTGAAGTTGATGTTTCGAAATTATTCTGATCTTTTATGTATGTACTTATGTCATAATTCCTGTAACACTGATGTATATGTTTATTTCTATTCTTTTGTAAAGCCCCTATTACTACAAATGTTATCTGTATTATTATGTTTTTAATGATGTATTTTGTACCTTTGTAATTGTATTCTTATGTTATACAATTGTAACTGACACCACTTCATCAAATTAAGTAACTTGTAAGTTCCATTTCACTGCACACGTTTCTGTTGGTCATAGTATATGGACAGTATGTGAGAAGTAGGGGCTGTTAGTGTCTGCAGGTGTGTTAAAAATTCAGCAAGGGAGTGGATAACAGCATTGCTGGTTCTAAGGACAATTCCAAAAACTTTGTGAGTGCAAAAGTGGTGGTTACGGACTTGCTATATTGTCTGCAAGACTCTTCGAGGGTGATTGTGCACCTGCACAGTCACAGCAGATGGCTGCTGGCCATCTCTACAAGGACTACAGTGGGTCTGCATCTTTGATGACCCACCAATACCGTTATTTCTACAAGGACTACAGTGGGTCTACACCTTTGATGACTCACCAATACCATACTCTCTACCAGGACTACAGTGGGTCTACTCTGTGATGACCTACCTACCAATATTCTTCAAAACGTCGAATGACTCTGCTGTGGGTTTGCTCTGTTGTGGCCCATAATCTGTCAGCATGTCAAGAGTCAGCACCGTCTTTCTGTTGGAAGGACAACACTACTTCTTCAAGACTGCATGGAAATCCGCTACTTCCGTGTGCATTTTCTTTTACTGCTCAGACTTTGAGAAAAACACTGCAATGTTACTGTGATGAATGATCAGGACTGTCTTTATGGACTGTGAGAAAATTTTAGCTTTTGACCAACATTGTATTAATAAGTGTGTGCATATGATATCTTTCTTACTGTAATTATGAAAAATTTTATCAAATCATTATTGGCCACTGCCCAAAACAGTTTGTAAAATTTTTTGTGGGGAGCATGCGGGCTATGTAAGTAGGCTGTTTATGTTTTCTTGTTGGCAACGTTACGTAGCGCTCTGTATGAAAATCACTGGCTGTGCTGTGGGCAGTCTGTGGCTAGTTTGCATTGTTGTCTGCCATTGTAGTGTTGGGCAGCGGCAGCTGGATGTGAACAGCGCGTAGCGTTGCGCAGTTGGAGGTGAGCCGCCAGCAGTGGTGGATGTGGGGAGAGAGATGGCGGAGTTTTGAAATTTTTAAAACTGGATGTCATGAACGGATATGTATATTGTGAGTTTTCAACATTATTAAGGTAAATACATTGTTTGTTCTCTATTAAAATCTTTCATTTGCTAACTATGCCTATCAGTAGTTAGTGCCTTTAGTAGTTTGAATCTTTTATTTAGCTGGCAGTAGTGGCGCTCGCTGTATTGCAGTAGTTCGAGTAACCAAGATTTTTTGAGGTAAGTGATTTGTGAAACGTATAGGTTAATGTTAGTGAGGGCCATTGTTTTGTAGGGATTTTTGAAAGTCAGATTGCGTTGCGCTAAAAATATTGTGTGTCAGTTTAAGCACACTCTTATATATAAATTGTTAAAAAAGGGGACGTTCCAACATGTAAGCATCCAGTCTGATCACCTGCATCCATTCATGTCCATTGTGTGTTCCGACGGACTTGCGTAATTCCAGCAGGAAAATACGACACCCCACACGTCAAAAATTGCTACAGAGTGGCTCCAGGAACACTCTTCGGAGCTTAAGCACTTCCGCTGCCCACCAGACTTCCCAGATATGAACATTATTGAGCATATCTGGGATGCCCTGCAACGTGCTGTTCAGAAGAAGTCTCCACCCCCTCGTACTCTTGCGGATTTATGGACAGCCCTGCAGGATTCATGGTGTCAATTTCCTCCAGCACTACTTCAGATATTAGTCAAGTCCATGTCACGTAGCAGCGTGGTCTGGGGCGGCATACCACATGTTCGCGCGGCTCGCCCCGTCGGAGGTTCGAGTCCTCGCTCGGGCGTGGGTGGGTGTGTTGTCCTTAGTGTAAGCTAGTTTAGGTTAGATTAAGTAGTATGTAAGCATAGGGATCGATGACCTCAACAGTTTGGTCCCACAGGAACTTACCACAAATTTTCAATTTCCATGGCACATAGTGTTGCGGCGCTCCTGCGAGCTCGCGGGGGCCCTACAAGATATCAGGCAGGTGTACCAGTTTCTTGGCTCTTCAGCGTTTATTATTGCTGTGGCTTACTCTTATTTTTCTGAGTTTCGAACATTATGCTGTATTTTACAGTGTCGAAAGCTTTTCCTAGCTCGACAGTCCAGTGAGCGTGTCTCGATTTTTCTTAAATCTTGCTTCCATTACCAATTGCAACACGAGAACTGCCTCTCAGGTGGACATTCGTTTCCGTAAGCCGGACTAATCGTCATCTAAGAGATTTTCGTTTTCTTTCCCATTCTTCTGTGTATTATTCTTGTCAGCAATGTTGGATACACGAAACGTTACGCTGGTTTCACGTTAATTCTCGCCCATACCTGCTCTTGCTATCTTATTGAAGATGCGAATGGTATTTGTATTTCTCCGAAATGGTTCAAATGGTTCAAATGGCTCTGAGAACTAGGTAACTTAACATCTGTGGTAATCAGTCCCCTAGAACTTAGAACTACTTAAACCTAACTAACCTAAGGACATCACACACATCCATGCCCGAGGCAGGATTCGAACCTGCGACCGTAGCGGTCACGCGGTTCCAGACTGAAGCGCCTAGAACCGCACGGCCACACGGGCCAGCTTATTTCTCCGGAAGTCTGATGATTGCGAAGACTCCGTATTCGGGTGTGGAATACGGAAAGAATGGATACTAAAATGCTTATTCATTCTGTTATTATTCTAACCTTTTCTTTGTGTGTGTGTGTGTGTGTGTGTGTGTGTGTGTGTGTGTGTGTGTGTGTGTGTGTGTGTCTGTGTGTCTCTGTGTGTGTGTGTTTTGAGCTTATGGGCGCTCAATGGCGAGGTTACCAGCGCCGTAATCTTTTCACCCCGGCTGTTCAAGATATGGGTGTATTTTCTATGCTGGATGTAATGCTCAACCATACAGTTTCTGAGGGCGACAGGGCACTAGTAAATATGTTTAGCAAAGTGAATTGAAGCGTGTTATCTGTAACTGTAGCTCTAGTTGTCATTTCGCTAGAATAAACGTACACTGAAAAACGTAACTTTGCTTCGGACGTGTTACTTATTGCCGGCCGGAGTGGCTGAGCGGTTCTAGGCGCTACAGTCTGGAACCGCACGACCGCTACGGTCGCAGGTTCGAATCCTGCCTCAGGCATGGATGTGTGTGATGTCCTTAGCTTAGTTAGGTTTAGGTAGTTCTAAGTTCTAGGGGACTGATGACCTCAGACGATAAGTCCCATAGTGCTCAGAGCCATTTGAACCATTGTTTTCTTCCCGACCCCTAAGCGTGCTGTCGAATATTCCTAGATCTCTCAGTCCACGGAGTAGTGAACTGCGCAACGAGTCGCATTAGTCCATAACGACGTGTCGACGTTGTTCTTAAAACCAGCTAAGGGGCGCTGTGAGTGTACTACTTTATTGTAATCAGCAGAGCGAGACGGAAGCCCTGTTAAGGAGCACTTACGAGGTGTAGCGAAGCGGGTGACCTGTCTTTAGCAGGCGCTGCTAATTAACGGCGGATTATGCGGGGCTGGCGAGTGTCACGTGCATGCTAATTGGGAGCAGAAGTTGAGGGCACGAAGCCAGCGCGGGCGCAGTGTTAAGGGATTCGCGGCCAGGAGACAGGGAGCCACGTGCCATCCCGGAACTGTCGCGCAAGTTTTGCTGGCACAACTCGGGAGGAGCGGCGCCACCAAGTTTGCGCTGTGGGACGTCCACCCGCAGAGACGCGGTATTCTTGTGTTTTATAATTCAGCAGCTCTGGGACCGGCCGACCGCGCTCGATTTGGAATTGCGGTTTTGCCGGTCCCAGCCACGGGCTGGGAACATCCTGCCTGGCACAACACAGGGTTTCTCAAAAGGATACATCCGATTTCACAAGACCTTGTGTTCTACATAGAAATTTTTGGGTAAATTTTAGCTTACAAATCGGAACTAAAAGTTCCACTGTGGCGCCAGTTCTCAATTAGTGATTCATGTGGTTGCCGGTACGGATCTCTCTCCATCACTCGTTCGCTCATCAGGCTTTTTTTTTTTTTTTAACAAATGCGAGAACTTAATTAACTAGCGATCTGATACCTTCCAGATCATGCGCCTTTCCTGATCCTATCCCGTGCAACTTCCATCCAGCTTCCCGTAGCCCATCCTCCGATCGTGTTCTTGGTCAACCCCAGAAGCACTTTCCCTCTGTCCATCCTGTCACCACAACTTTTGGAACAACGTCATCTGTCATCCTCGCAACACGTCAAGCGCATTGTAGCCGCTTAACCTTTGTTTATTGTACACTACTGGCCATTAAAATTGCTGCACCAAGAAGAAATGCAGATGATAAACGGGTGTTCATTGGAAAAATATATTATACTAGAACTGACATGTGATTACATTTTCACGCAAGTTGGGTGCATAGATCTTGAGAAATCAGTACCCAGAACAACCACCTCTGGCCGTAATAACGACCTTGATACGCCTGGGCATTGAGTCAAACAGAGCTTGGATGGTGTGTACAGGTACAGCTGCCCATGCTGCTTCAACACGATACCACAGTTCATCAAGAGTAGTGACTGGCGTATTGTGACGAGCCAGTTGCTCGGCCACCATTGACCAGACGTTTTCAGTTGGTGAGAGATCTGGAGAAAGTGCTGGCCAGGGCAGCAGTCGAACATTTTCTGTATCCAGAAAGGCCCGTACTGAACCTGCAACATGCGGTCGTGCATTATCCTGCTGAAATGTAGGGTTTCGCAGGGATCGAATGAAGGGTAGAGCCACGGGTCGTAACACATCTGAAATGTAACGTCCACTGTTCAAAGTGCCGTCAATGCGAACAAGAGGTGACCGAGACGTGTAACCAATGGCACCCCATACCATCACGCCGGGTGGTATGCCAGTATGGCGCTGACGAATACACGCTTCCAATGTGCGTTCACCGCGATGTCGCCAAACACGGATGCGACCATTATGATGCTGTAAACAGAACCTGGATTCAACCGAAAAAATGATGTTTGGCCATTCGTGCACCCAGATTCGTCGTTGAGTACATAATCGCATGCGCTCCTGTCTGTGAGGCAGCGTCAAGGGTAACCGCAGCCATGGTCGCCGAGCTGATAGTGCATGCTGCTGCAAACGTCGTCGAACTGTTCGTGCAGATGGTTGTTGTCTTGCAAACGTCCCAATCTGTTGACTCAGGGATCGAGACGCGGCTGCACGATCCGTTACAGCCAACAGCCATTCGGATAAGATGCCTGTCATCTCGACTGCTAGTGATACGAGGCCGTTGGGATCCAGCACGGCGTTCCGTAATACCCTCCTGAACCCACCGATTCCATATTCTGCTAACAGTCATTGGGTCTCGACCAACGTGAGCAGCAATGTCGCGATAGGCTACAATCCGACCTTTATCAAAGTCGGAAACGTGATAGTACGCATTTCTCCTCCTTACACGAGGCATCACAACAAGGTTTCACCAGGCAACGCCGGTCAACTGCTGTTTGTGTATGAGAAATCGGTTGGAAACTTTCCTCATGTCAGCACGTTGTAGGTGTCGCCACCGGCGCCAACCTTGTGTGAATGCTCTGGAAAGCTAATCATTTGCGTATCACAGCATCTTCTTCCTGTCGATTAAATTTCGAGTCTGTAGCACGTCATTTTCGTGGTGTAGCAATTTTAATGGCCAGTAGTGTACAATATTCGCCTGATTTATCATAGCATACTTTTCTTCATTTTTCAGTCTCCTCCACCCTTGTTCTCCCCTCACTGGCACAGATGTCTTTCGCATGATGTTTCTCATAAACACAGTCAATTTTTCTCCATCGCTCTTGCTGGTACTTATTGCTTCTGTGCCTTATAACAGTAGAGAAATTGTTCAATTGTATGCGCTCAACTTTCGTTGAGATTATTCTTGATTTAAGCTCTTATACAACCTGGAAGTATTTCCTTCTAGCTGAACATCATTCCTCCGGTTGAAGTATGATCCGAAGTATTTAAAATTCTCAACTATCTTCGGTTTCAACCCCCCACACTTTTAAATCGCTAGAAACGTAGTGGTTCATCTTCTACTCAATTCCAACGCTTCCATCTTTATGGGCTGATTCTTAAACTCACCTTCTCTGCATTACTGTCCAGATCCTTCACTGCATTTATCATTTCATCTCTTGACCCTGAAATAGCTCTCACATCATCTGGATATTCTGTCATTTGCAGTTCTCGTTCAGATCGACGCCCTTTCCCGCTCTTTTCATCTCGCGTGCAACCTTTTCAAGGATAAGTTAAATAATATGGCTGAAATGTATTATCTTCACGCACCCGAGTTGTACCTCCACTTCCTTCGGCATTCCTCCTTGATATATGACTTTAACTTTCGCCTTTGTTGTACATGCGTTTACCAGGTTGATTAACGTTTCAGGTACTCCACAGTCTATAAGGATGTTGGATAGGCTCACTTTATAATACTACCGTATGCCTTTGAAAAATATATGTGTGGCAAATACTGATTCGTTAAATTCACTATAAAATCTTGTAGTTCGTATCGAGCAGTGAGATCTCTCTATTACAGTCTCTTTTGCTTTTCTTCTTATGGTTTGGTACAATGACAGTTGTTCTATTGGTATCTTTCTTCTTCCATATCATTATGATAAGTCTCATCAACTCTCTAACGAAGTCTTCATCTCCCTCCGTGATCACTCTGACGTTACTTGACTCTTTCCTGGCGCCTTCCTCTTCCTCAAACAATTTATTGCCTTCCTCACAGCCGGCCGGAGTGGCCGTGCGGTTCTAGGCGCTACAGTCTGGAGCCGAGCGACCGTTACGGTCGCAGGTTCGAATCCTGCCTCGGGCATGGATGTGTGTGATGTCCTTAGGTTAGTTAGGTTTAAGTCGTTCTAAGTTCTATGGGACTGATGACCTCAGAAGTTAAGTCCCATAGTGCTCAGAGCCATTTGAACCATTTGAACCTTCCTCACATTCTCTTGAATGACATCAGCTGTTTTATAGTTCATCTAATTTGTCAGGAGCACGTCTTCTACATGAACGACAACACATATTTTGGGTCAGTTTTAACTCATCCACCAGAACGAAAAACTTGCCTTAAAGACAGTTGTTAGCAGTTCATGTGATCGCCATTAAGGGATCCTCGCTCACTCGCTTGGTTATCTGGTATTTCCAAAAACGAGAAAACTTGCTTACTTATCAGGTGATCAGGAACATTGCAGATCATGCGACGACCTTAAAAACAGCCTCCGTACGTTACTGGCATGATTCATCGCGTTTCTTCATTTTCATCGCTCCGTACCGCAATCAGTAAAACGAAACGCTTGTAGGATCATCTTGTTGTGCCTCTGTCAGACTGTTAAGAACTCCTTTTCCTCAGAAACGGGTGCAGGAATCAAGTAGAATTTATATCAGGTACTAATCCCTCTTAGTTCAAAAAATGGCTCTGAGCACTATGGGACTCAACTGCTGTGGTCATAAGTCCCCTAGAACTTAGAACTACTTAAACCTAACTAACCTAAGGACATCACACACATCCATGCCCGAGGCAGGATTCGAACCTGCGACCGTAGTGGTCGTGCGGTTCCAGACTGTAGCGCCTTTAACCGCTCGGCCACTCCGGCCGGCCCCTCTTAGTTGTAGAAAATTCAAGCTTCTAAGTCACTCGAATCATACGGCAATTTATTTCACATATTTTGATATATGAAAACTCGCTCTGACTGTTTCGGACACGTCCGAAAGGACACCGATTTTTATTCAGCAGTCATCATGAACAAAGACAAAAAGGAACTACAGACCTTGGCTGAAAGTGGGTATAGGGAAAGTTGAAAATTTGTGCCAGACAAGGATTGGAAGACGGGTCTTGCGCTTACTAGGCAGAATCTCTGACCACATAATGGGCAAGGGACACTACATTTGTAGTGTGTGGATCAGTTGAGAATTTGCGTCTGACAGGAGTTATGCTAAGGTAGTCCATGTATTTGCTATGACCACTGTGTCCAGATGGCTCAGTGGTCAGAGCACCTGCCTATTAAGCATGAGACCCTGGTTCGAATCCCAGTCCAGCACAGTTTTTCAACTTTCTCCATTGATTTCAATCAATGCTCACTCACGGCCAATGTCTGTAATTCTCTCTCTCTCTCTCTCTCTCTCTCTCTCTCTCTCTCTCTCTCTGTGTGTGTGTGTGTGTGTGTGTGTGTGTGTGTGTGTTTAGCCAAGCATACTATATGAGTCGCTGACAGTGCTGTGAGTGGTTTAAGCGATTCCGACAGTGCAGAACGTCGGTCGGCGACGATCCCAAGCTGATGACGATGTAGCGAGTTCGTGCTGTGACTCAAGGAAATCGTCATTTAACTGTCCAAGAAGTTGCTGACGAATTCTAGTGTGTAGGAGGGATGTCGTGTGCAAGAGGAGGAGACCAGACTTGGATTTTGCACCATGACAACGCTCCGGTTCAGGAGTCAGCACTTCCCTGCAACTTTCTAGCAAAACATAAGAGTCCCTTTGTGCAGGATCCACTGAATTCCGTGAACCTAGCCCCAATAGATCTTTTTTTCTGTTTCACAAACTTAATACCAAGTTGGAAGGATGTCGTTTCCAAACTAAGGAGGAGATTCAGGAGAATGCGACTAAAGACCTCCATGCCATCACAGAAAATGCGCTCCAGGATGCTTTCCAAAAGTGGAAGGAGCAATGTGAACGGTGTATTGTCAGTATAGGGGACTATTTCGGAGGGGACAATGCTTACAGTGCTGTGCAATAAACAATAAAGATATTACAGCAAAAGTTAGGTTTCTTTTTTAACACATTTCGTATATGTCGATTCTGATGGGCAAGTGGATAGTCTGGCTTTAGTAGCAAAGTGGAGCAGATGTGCTCTGTGTTTCCGCCTGCAGTTCGAGCATGCTCGCCTTGTTTATTTCCTGTGGTCGACACTAATGTGACTCCATAGCGCGAGAAGATCATGGCGAATCAATGTAGATAATAAACATCGCAATTCCCGTTTCAGAGTGGCTATGTCAGGCTAAAAGTACTCGATGTCGACAATGGAGGAGGCCAAGATCTCAGTTGCCGATACCTTCAGCATCCACTTTTGGATCGCAAGTAGTAAGATTTAACTGAGGCTTATTAACGACGCTACATGTGAAGGTTCTTCGAGAGATGAAGCACGGCTCCCTTACTGCCTGGGGATGGAAATGTGGGTGACGTCGAGGTTGATCTTGCCGCACTGGGACTGCAGGCTATATGCATATTCGAACTACCCTCGAATTTTCCAACGGCAGATGTCGTGGCAGCGTTCTGCCCGTACGGCATGGTACAAGAATACGCGGCAGAAAAGCGGCCAGTGGCAGAACTCCATACAACGCCATCAGTACCACCAAACACTGGAGGCATCACAGAGAGCGGGATGGCAGTTGATTCACTTGTTGTACCAACAGAAATCTTTGTGCCGGCGAGGCGTGAGCCAATGCCATCATCCAACACAGAAGGCCATGCACAAAAACAGCGGTAACTGAAAAGCCAAAAGAGACACCGCAGGACTGTGTCAGAACATGGTATCTCCTACTCGCCAGCGGAAGAAGAACTGATACCACAGGACACCAACAACGAGGCTGACACCAATGATAACGACTACACCCCTGCAGAATGGATAGCGGGATCGACTGCGTCGATCTACCAGTCTTTCGTGGCGAATGGTGATCAGCAGGAAGGTTCCAGTGCAGTCTATGAAGCTGCTCGATCCCTTCCTGTTATTCACTATGACCTTATGGAACCTGAGCATACTTTTGATCCCACAGGAGGGTATGTGACGCCAGGTGGTCCCACAGACACCGACGTGGCGGTTTTAACGCATGAAGGCATCGTAACCACTGACATCACATATATCCACTCCGCTTGAGGATTATCGATCACAGCTCTCAACACCCGATTCATTAATGTTTCTGTACCATTTAGCACCACCAAAAGTCATGACCAGGCCAGGTTCTACTCCCCGAACGTTGTCCTCCCTTTTCCTAGCATGGTATGAAGACAGGGTCTTCGCGGGCGATTTTAGCTGCGTCCTTTATCCCAAGGGCCAAATCCCGCACTACACGCCTTTTGCGGAACCGGGTATGGTGATTCACGATCGTCATTTGTGTGACACGTGGGAAAAGTTGCACGATAACAGGTCTCGACACAGGCAGCTTACCAGTCATTCGGCGACCCGGCACGATCGCTTATATGTGTCACAAGGTCTTGAGTGGTAGCCACTGAACGATGGCCTTTGACCTTCTCTGGTCACAGTGTCTATATCTGCAGGATGCATCTCTGCCCGCAGCAAGCCTGGCGTAATAACGGCTTTTGGATGATCAATGCAACTCATCTCCAGGACCCAGACTGCCATTGGCAAGTCGCCGCAACGTGGGCCAACCATGAACAACGTCACTCCCGGTACCACTCAACTTTGGCGCTGTGGCTCCTTTGTGCCAAATCGACAATCCGCAAGACGCTTATGCTGTTTGACAAGGACACAGCTGAATGGCACCAGCAGATCCTGGGCTTTTATTACGTGGTACTCAGGGACCTCAACGATGTACCCTGCCACCAGACAGACAACGAAACAGCACCGAATCAAAGTCCACATAATATCCTTGATGAAGTGCCAATTAGGAGAAGCAATAGCCCGTCCATAACGACAAGACTGAACGGCGACAGAGGTACTACAACGCATCACACTGTGGGTGATATGCACCGGAATCGCAAAAATTAATAACATGCCTCACGACATAAGTCGGTTGATCCTGTACATATACAAGCAACCATAGTGGAAGCTAACGAGGAACCTTTTCGTCATGTTTAACACGAAAGAACTGCAGATGCCAAAGCCACTGTGGTAGCATTACAGCAGGTGACGCGAACTATCGACACTGGAACAGTAACAACATTAACTGAGTATGTCTCGCCTGAAGATAACACGCAATGCCTTGGACAAGTGGACCGATGACCATCGCAGTCTGGTCCCTTTTATCCCACAAACCTTGGACAAGTGTGCAGTCTATAAGTCCCTGGTATCCGTACTTTAATCAAATAAAACTATATGGATCCAGAGACCTTTTCAAGTCTCAGATATCTATGGCGTAAATATACAGACTGAAGTGACAAATGGCAGGGTGGTGTAGCGGTTAACGCATCTGCCTAGTGAGCAAGAGACTCGGGTTCTAATCCCAGCTTTGAAACAAATTTCCATTCGTAGCTTCAATCTGCTTATACACATTATAGATGTTTGAGACTTGAAAAGACGTCTGAAACCACTGAGTTTCATTTGGTTAAAGTACCAGTTCCGGGGTTTCAGGCAGGATCCCCCGTTACATTCGATGCTGAGGTGCTATTCCAATACAGCTGGTCAGTTTCTGCAATGCTATTTCAATTTAGGGAAAATATCAAGTAGACTGAGGCGTCAGTGGGAGTTTGGGTTGAGGAAGGAGGTATGTTAGGCTAGTTTGTGCAGTTGTGCAAAACCACTATGCCAGGGTGGCGTTGTGGTTAGCGCATCTGCCGAGTGAGCACCAGACCTGGGTTCGTATCCTGGTAAAGGTACAAATTTTCATTCGTCGCTTCAGTCTGCGTACATTATAGATGTATGAGCCCTGATAAGATCTTTGAACCCATGTGGTTTCATTTGTTCACAATGTCACAGTTGCTTTTGTATCTCCCCCACATTCATGCGTTCATGGTAAAACATAATTAGGTAATATGTTTACAAATGTGTGCATCCATTTTTAAGCAGTATTGCCCATATTTTACAAAATAAATAGGGGTACTGTCATTAGACATCTTTTCTATCAGAGCTCTAGCTTGACTTCATGTACTCCCACTTTACGTAAGACTCATATTTTGTAGGCTAGGATAACAGTGTCCATTGATAGGACAAAATTAAACTTTTGTATAGAATGTTAAACTAAATCCACATTTTAAACTTTGAAAGGCAAAGTGAAAGCAAAAAAATCTTATGCTCTAAGCTGAGCGGAACCCACACTTACAATCGCGAGCATCGAGGAAAACTATACTCATTCAAGGCTGGCTTGCAATTCTAAGATTAATTTTTATATGGCTTTGAACAACACTAGGTCAATTTCTTACAGTTACCTTATAGTGTAATGACATATTAGTATTTACAAGACACTTGTGCCCAACTGTTCCCTTATTTGTTCCAGAAATACTGAAAAAGTATGTATAGTTACAAACTATTTGGCTAATTACTTAGTTCTGAAAATATCACAATAGACTGTTCACACTGCGAAGAGTCAGCTTATACAAACGTATCTGTGTCTTCATTTTCTTCCCTGACCACAAATGAGTTGTCTCCCGCCCCTCCGCCCTCATGGGATAATTTCATCTCATTCCAACCCAGCAATGAGAATCTTCTCATTCTGTTCACAAGTCAATGTATTTCTTCATTGAACACCACAGCACGTAAGCCCTGTGTTTCAGAGTGCTGTCGAAGCAGAATCCAAACTAATGCTACAGTGTCCTGTGGCTTTACTCTTACAACTACTACACTCCTGGAAATTGAAATAAGAACACCGTGAATTCATTGTCCCAGGAAGGGGAAACTTTATTGACACATTCCTGGGGTCAGATACATCACATAATCACACTGACAGAACCACAGGCACATAGACACAGGCAACAGAGCATGCACAATGTCGGCACTAGTACAGTGTATATCCACCTTTCGCAGCAATGCAGGCTGCTATTCTCCCATGGAGACGATCGTAGAGATGCTGGATGTAGTCCTGTGGAACGGCTTGCCATGCCATTTCCACCTGGCGCCTCAGTTGGACCAGCGTTCGTGCTGGACGTGCAGACCGCGTGAGACGACGCTTCATCCAGTCCCAAACATGCTCAATGGGGGACAGATCCGGAGATCTTGCTGGTCAGGGTAGTTGACTTACACCTTCTAGAGCACGTTGGGTGGCACGGGATACATGCGGACGTGCATTGTCCTGTTGGAACAGCAAGTTCCCTTCCCGGTCTAGGAATGGTAGAACGATGGGTTCGATGACGGTTTGGATGTACCGTACACTATTCAGTGTCCCCTCGACGATCACCAGTGGTGTAAGGCCAGTGTAGGAGATTGCTCCCCACACCATGATGCCGGGTGTTGGCCCTGTGTGCCTCGGTCGTATGCAGTCCTGATTGTGGCGCTCACCTGCACGGCGCCAAACACGCATACGACCATCATTGGCACCAAGGCAGAAGCGACTCTCATCGCTGAAGACGACACGTCTCCATTCGTCCCTCCATTCACGCCTGTCGCGACACCACTGGAGGCGGGTTGCACGATGTTGGGGCGTGAGCGGAAGACGGCCTAACGGTGTGCGGGACCGTAGTCCAGCTTCATGGAGACGGTTGCGAATGGTCCTCGCCGATACCCCAGGAGCAACAGTGTCCCTAATTTGCTGGGAAGTGACGGTGCGGTCCCCTACGGCACTGCGTAGGATCCTACGGTCTTGGCGTGCATCCGTGCGTCGCTGCGGTCCGGTCCCAGGTCGACGGGCACGTGCACCTTCCGCCGACCACTGGCGACAACATCGATGTACTGTGGAGACCTCACGCCCCACGTGTTGAGCAATTCGGCGGTACGTCCACCCGGCCTCCCGCATGCCCACTATACGCCCTTGCTCAAAGTCCGTCAACTGCACATACGGTTCACGTCCACGCTGTCGCGGCATGCTACCAGTGTTGCTACTGCGATGGAGCTCCGTATGCCACGGCAAACTGGCTGACACTGACGGCGGCGGTGCACAAATGCTGCGCAGCTAGCGCCATTCGACGGCCAACACCGCGGTTCCTGGTGTGTCCGCTGTGTCGTGCGTGTGATCATTGCTTGTACAGCCCTCTCGCAGTGTCCGGAGCAAGTATGGTGGGTCTGACACACCGGTGTCAATGTGTTCTTTTTTCCATTTCCAGGAGTGTATTTACATACTTACATACAGCAGTAAATATTTGAGTAACCTTCATTCACAGATGTAATCAGTAGGTAAGAAATAATTTCACCTAAAATTTACTGATTTAAATTTTCTTCTTCTGCTAATGAATGTTCAAGTACTGAGAGTATTAATCTTACAGTATTTCTTCAGTCAATCCAGATATATTTCTTACATATCCATGACATGACCGCTATCGATTCATTTCCTCTTTCGCCCTATTTATACGTTAAGCTGGCGTGAGATGTTTGTTATACAGTGGCAGAGTGTTCACCACTTCCTCAAAAACTCTGAATGTTCTCTCCGTTTTGTTTGACTATTCTGAGCATATGTTTTGATGAAACGATTAAATTCTCGAAAGATACATGTAGTGGGAGTTCCCTCTGGATGGAAACATGATATTAGTATCCTTTTTAATGCCATATTCATGCAAAAACGTTTTCCATGCCTGACAAGAGACATGTGATGCGTTATCTGACAGCAGGGCAACAGGCTTGCCAACTGTTGGAATTCTTTTAATGATCGGAGCTTCTGCAGCAGACGTTGTAGCGTACAGTTTAACATACTTTTTTATGTCACGTGATTGGTGACCACTACTTTCTTGGTTCATGGGATGGTGTACATTTTATGACTATAGATTACTTGGGGCTCTCAGAGGATCAGCTTTTGCTTGCTGGGTACAGGCTCGGCGACGGGGACTGGTAAGCGCCGCCTTGTCATTGTAAGCTGTGGGAATGCATCAGCAACAACTGTAAGGTGTGGAGATGGAACGTTGTGTTCTGAAGAGAACGTGGATCTTGGTTTGAACGCCCGGACTGCGGGGACGGTAAAAGCCTCAACAAAAAAAGCATCAATCTCACGGTGTGCTGTGCGCCGGTGAGATGAGATGCATAGCTGTTGTAGTGGAACAGTTGTTAACGGGCAAGCTCTGGGGAAATTGCCGCAGATCAGTTTTATAAGGCTTACCTAGACACGCAGGGCTCTGCCTTGGTGGACTCCTTTTTATCCCTAGCTGCTCTGGGGCCGAGATGAAACCCTCGAAATTTTCTCCTCCACTCTCAAGCGGAACGGGTGGACCGCCGGTAGGTACCAGCACCCAGTCTCGTAAGAGGTCTTCTGTAGCCGGTCGTCCAGACTCTGGAATTTTTCATAGTTCTAGGGCATACAGTGAGAGAACGAATGCTGCTAGTCACAATATGTTTTTAATAGTGAAATGGAAAAAGAACAACACTGAGAAAATTTCACCTTTCTACATCCAAAAAGCTTTAGACGGCATTGCTGGAACTTTAAAATTTGTCAAGCAATTGCGAAATGGGACATTGTTGGTTGAAACTTGTAGTTCCCAACAAGCAAAGAACCTTTGGAAAGCTAATACCTTGGGGGAAACGCCATCGAAACGGAGCTATACACTGAACTACAGCAACGGTGTTGCGTCGTTTAGAGATCTTATACGTATTCTCAAACAAGAACTGAAAGGTGAGTGGGCTCCCGTACGTATCGTGGACGTGCAAAACACAGTGAAAAAGGTGGATGAGAAGTTAGTAAAATCTGACTCCTTTATCCTTGCTTTCAATAGCACACAGTTTACCAAGGCAGTTTTCCTCTGTTTAAGCATGCAACCCTATATCCCCGTCCCAATACGCTGTCTTAATGGCAATGCTCTGGACACACCACGCTGGAATGTAAGGGAGAAGCCACTTGTGGCAAATGTTGTAAGGCCACCCACTAAGGTGTCATTTGTTCATCTCCCCCAAGGTGTTTAAATTGTTCTGAGGAAATCCCTGCCTGGAGTAGACTGCAGGGTCTATCGTCAAGAAAGTGCATCCAATATGGTGACACCTACATGGCCATGCAACCTTCCATATTCACCACATATTTTGTTTAAGTCCTTAAAAAGCCTATTCTGACAGCCAATGCTTCTACACCGACGGAGACTGCTAGTGTCAGCATTAAAAGCTGCTTTTGCCTATGCACTTACAAAGCATGCCGTTATTTCAGTGCCCATAGCCCCCTTCCCTACCAACAACGTCAGATACAGTTACAGTTAATAGCACTGAAGAGCTCTCAGCATCTCCACTGGTAGTGTATAGTAAACAGCTGCCTCTGTCGTTCCTGCAGTACTTTCTACCAAACCACCCAGCCAAAAAAAATCGAATGGGAAGCTATAACGGCAGGCAAAATCAGGTAACAAACCGTCATACCATGTCGACATCATTCGACCTGACGGTTGCAATCAGTCTGCTTCGGAAGCAATGGAATGTGAAGTCTGTCCAGGGCAATCATCTAGTCCCAAGACTGAACCTCCTTCCCTTGCGGCCTCCTCACCCTGGTAGAGAGACAGGGTGAAAGTGCAACCTTCTGTGATAAATAGCTCCCATACTACGTGGAATATGAATGGTGTCAGCACTCATTTGCAGGATCTGAAACTCCTAGAACAGGCACACCCCTATGCCTATATTTTCAAGAAACACATTTTAAAGCCACAGATGTCCCTGTGCTGAGGTGCTATATCTTCCATCACAAGAAGGACCTCACTGAGGAAAGAGCTGAGGGAGGGGTTGCTACTTTTGTTAGTAATGTACATCACTCCTCTCTCTCTCTTTGGTTACTAACCTACAAGAAGTAGCTGTTGAAGTTCTTATGGGCCATAAGATTACAATTGCTCCCTGTATTTACCTTCATACGATACATTAGACTCTAAGGCTTTCACTGGCCCTATAGAAAAACTCCCCCCACCCCCTCCCCATTTCTCCTACTGAGTGACTTCACTGCACATAATGTATTATGGGGCTCAACCTCAACTTGCCCAAGGAGTCTAATTCTGGAGAACGTCATAATCCCTTGCGGGATATATACATCCTCAAAACAGGCAATCTCCCTCATTTCGCGGCTTTTGCCCGACCGTTCTCTCTTTTTGCTCTCCAGCGCTTACAGACTCTGCTCAGTGGAAAGCAGCAGATGATCTTCATTATACTGACCACTTGTCACTGTGAAACCACCTACCGGATAGAGAACTACTTGAAAGGGAGACAACAAAATGGATGGTCAGCCGAGTTAATTGGACACTGTTCAGTCACCTGGCGAGTGACCCACCACGCTGCTGTCTTATCTATCCCAAAGTCCTCAGGTCATCTTAGGAGGCAATCTGTAGCTTGGTGGGCCGATGAGTGCCGCTCAGCAATGTCGGTCATGTGTGCGCCTCTACGGCGACTTAAATGCCGCCCAGCTGCAGACAACCTCGCAGCCTTTCACATTATGAGAGCCAAGCATCGCCGCAAGATTAAGGAGAGCAAGAAAAGGTCGTGCTAAGCGTTTTTGGACTCTATCAACCGTTCCAACTGTTCTAAAAAAGTATGGGAAGCCATCTGGAGGATTCCCGGTAAATACAGTCGTTTACAAACAGCAGCAGTGCTGAAACAGTGATGACTCCAGACGATGACGGAGCATTTTCCAATGACTCCTGCCAATGCCAGGCAGGATCCGGCGTTCCGCCGCTACAGTCCACTGTGGAGACGGGCCTGTTGGACTACAGATCTAAAATTCTGAGTCTTAAAAGTGGCCTTTCTCCGAGTGGGAGCTGGATACAGCAATGTGCATTTTCAACGTTTCACGGCGTAATGAATAGTCCATTAAATTTCGGGCACGCAGCAGCGCAAATAAAATTTCTTCTACTGATATTTCGGCCGCGTATCGTCCGGCCATCTTCTGAGTGAATCGCAAGACTCAAGGCTCTTGCGACTCACTCTGAGGATGGCCAGACGATACGCGGCCGAAATATCAGTGGAAGAAACATTATTTGCGCGGCTGTCTGCCCTAAATTTGATGGATTCAGCGATGTCTGGAGTTCGCGATACTGCACCACGTCACGACCAAATCCTGTAATGCCTGCTTCGACATCTGCAACCAGCGTCAATGGAAGTCCCCCTCGAATGTTTTAATTGGTATGGCAGGCTGGCCACTTTTCCAACTCGTGGAGAAAGGCTATTTTGGTACGTCTCCTCAAACCAGGAAAGGAGCGAACGTGTCCCAGTATTTCAAGGAGTATCGCCTTAACGAGCTGTGCAAGAAAGACCCTGGGTCGAATAGTTAAACCGTCGTTAAGTCTAGATGTTAGAGATGTCAAAATCGGCCTGGAATCTTACTGACTGGAGTAGAGTTGTCCTCAGTGATGAGCCCCACTTTGAAATCACGTACGACCAGCGAAGACGTATCTGGAGAAGCCCCGGACAGCGGTGGTTTACCAGGCGACACCAGGCTGTCACCCACCATATGGCCTGACGTCCAGAAGTGATGGTATGGGGTGCTATTTCGTTCCATAGTGTGACCAATTTGGTTTTCATTGGCAACACCCTTACAGAACAGCGACATGTCGGACATATTCTAGGCGCCATTTTCATGCCCCTCATGGCACGCCATCCTTCGCCTATATTTCAGCAAGATAATGCCCGCACGCAGATGATGAGAATTTCTATTGCTTGCCTTCGTGTTTGGCAAACCCTATCTTAGCCGGCAAGGTCGCCGGATCTCTTCCAATTGAGAACGTTTGGAGCATTATGGGCAGGGCCCTCCCGCAAGCACGAGGTTTTGACAATTTAACTTGCCACTTTGACAGAATTTGGCACGATAACCCTTAGCAGGACATCCAGCAACTTTATCAGTCAGTACAAAAACGAATAAGTGCTCGCGTAAGGACCAGACGTGGATCAACACGTTGTTGCTCTGCTCAATTTGTGCAGCAGTTTCTCTTGAATAAGTCATCCAATTTTTCTGAAATTGAAATTATTTGTTGTTTGTCCTTACATATATATCACATCTACCGTTTTTCGCCCCATTCGGATAATTCCTTCGTGGCGCGTCTCTCACTCTTTGGTTTTTATCTTGAGTGTATATCGTCTCAGCCCATGAAGCCTCATATCATTCTCTCCTCCCATTTTAGTTACTTCACTTATTTTTGTCAGGCTATGTGAAAAAAAACATCATGCAGGAAAAATACCTTCTGTCAAGAAACTCTCGAAAAGTAAGGATTTCATTGCAGGGAGAGAAGATGACTGGCGAAGAGCGGAGGGGATAAAGACGCCGACTGACGAAACGAAGGAGCAGAATAAGGAAAGAACAGAGGCTTGTGAACGGAATAGTGCGTGGTCCACGGAACACCAAATGGAAATGAATGTGCGTCCTGTTTACTGACGAGTAAACCCACCAAAGGGACATACTTTAATTTTAATTGGCTTCGAGTACGTTTTAGTGTAGAGAAAAATAAGAGACACTTTTTTTATACTTGCTCCTACGGCCGTTAAAAGGCTGAAACACTCACTTGAGAAAATTGAGTTTGATATTTGTGAATGAAAACTGTTCAAACGGTAATAGGCATTTAAAAAACCATGAAATAAAAGTACTGTAGTATTTAATGCATATGGGAACGCTAAACCCAGATTTGTCAACTAATTCATTTTTTCCCGAAATCCCGTTCCCCCAATATTTTGTTTCTCATTTCTACATTTGACTAACAGCAAAACGTATAGCATCGTTAATATCAAATTCAGTGATATGTGACGAAGTGATATTCCAAAAGCACATGTCTCAGAAATAAGCTAGAAATATCTGTATGTGTGCCCGATATGTGTCCACTTCAGTTACAATTGTCATTTTGGATTGTTTAATAAATCTTTCCCATATAAATATATTCTCAATGTATATTTTTCATACATTGTTCTATATAGATATTTTCTTTTAATTTTATGATCTATAAAATATCTTGTGTTATATTTGTGGTTTTTTTGATTTGGTGTATATATTTTTTTTCTAAGTCGTAGTCTGTTCAGACTGAATTATGTTATATTTGAAACAGTTTGGACAGAGTTTTTGTAACATAACTATAAATCTGTACAATAATGAAGGAATGCAGAATTGTTCAGGTCAAAAATACAGAACACGCTTCGATTTTGTGCACAAAGCACATCGAACAACTTACGTTTCATGACAGGAGTCACAAACAGGATCACAGTTCCTAAAGCAAAAGCGAACAGGTGTCTCAAATTTAGGTTGTTTTTGTTCAACGAAACCACTCTTGTGCCATGCATATTTAAAAAGGTTGAAGAATCAGAAAAAAGAAAACTGATTATGAGTGAAGGATTGAATTTTTAGAAGATTATATCTTAAATGCGAGTTAATATCGTAATTATATAATCTTTTTACGTCTGAAAAGAGTGTCAAGAAATTTTTCCACGGCCGAAATGTAGATACGTCTATTGGCTGAATCATACTGGTCGTTCCAGCGGGAACCTTTATGTTTTCACGTCTTTTCCACGCTCATCAATGGCGTCAAATAGTTTTTGTTTCGTCCGGTCCTTAAATCTAAACACAAGGCATATTTTTCATTCGTATTAGGTATATAAACCTGATCAAACCAATTCCTTACGAGCACTGATGTCACTTTACCGGACGTAGAGGCGAAGAGTGTTATACAGGGTGTTTCAGAAGTGATGGTCAATTAGAGGAATGGTCATTCGAAACAAAAAATCAAGTAAACATGGGCTCTGAAATGTATACCTTAAGAGCTATGAGGAATTCTTGATCTTTGATATTGTGAAACAAATCTCTTCTACTGCAAGTTCTTTGCATTCCACATTTTGGAAAGTGGTAGTATGTACCAAAACAAGAAAAAAGAATGTCCAGTAAACATCTGCTCTAAAATGCACACTTTAGAAGTTATGAGAACTTGTTCATTAGCATAGTCGTATTTCAAAGTAGTGAAGATGAACGAGCGCTCATAGCTCTTAAGGTATGTGTTTTAGAGCACATGTTTTCTGGACATTTTTTCCTTGTTTTGGTCCATACTACCAGTTCCCAAAAAATGGAAAGCAAAGAGCTTACAGTAGAAGAGATTTGTTTCACAGTATCGAAGATCAAGAATTGCTGATAGCTCTTAAGGTATGCGGTTTAGATCCCATATTTACTTGACTTTTTTTGTTTCGAATGATCTTTCCTCTCATACCCCTAAATATTGAGCATCACTTCTCAAACACCCTGTAAACTTTGTATATATCTTTTTTTAACTGTTGGCCTGTACTTGCCATCTTTCAGCGTTTCTTCAGAATCTTCTAAATAATTAGAACAGAATTTGAAATTGTACTTTCGTCTTCAAACCTTAAAGTACTGTGACTTTCCATAAATATATCATTATTATATTTCAACAAATCTTCTAATTGTGACGCAAAAGTAAATTTTTTTTCGTTAGTGATCGTAGTTTCAACATTATATTGTGGTTCATCAAATTTTGCACATTGCCACCCGTGCGCTTGGGTTAGGTTGGTCAGGCGAGGGAAAGAGTGGGGAATCGACTATTCCTTTCTGCTCCTGTCATGAAACTGTGATTGTCCGACGTGCTTGGTGCGCAAAATCAAAGCGTATTCAGTCTTTTTTTTTTTTTTTTTTTTTTTTCTTACCCGAACATTTATGCACTTCCTCATTATTGTACAGATATAATAACGTACAAACAGCTTCAAATCCAACGTAATTAACTCTAAAAAGGTTACAACCTGAAAACGAAAAATCATTCATCAAATGTAAAAAGAAAACACAAATACAACACAGGATATTTTATAGTTTATAAAATTAAAAGAATATACAGTGTATTTGAAAAACGAGTCGAAGATTTTGAGAGGTGGTAGTACCCACCGAAAAAAGAAAAAGTGTCGAATAAACACGGGCTCTAAAACACATACCTGATGAGCTAAGAGAACTTATTCATCTTCGACACGTTGAAACACATTTCTTCTACTGCAAACTCTTAGTTTTCCATGTTTTGGGAGAATATAATACGGACCAAAACAAGAAAAAAAGTCTAGTAAACACGAGCTCTAAAATACACAGGTTAAGAGCTATGAGCGCTTGTTCAGTAGATGAGACGTGTTTCACTGTAGCGAAAATGAGCGAGTGCTCAAAGATCTTAAGATATGCATTTTAGACCCAATGTTTACTTTTAGAGCCAATGTTTACTAGACTTTTTTTATTGTTGTGGTCCGTACCATCTTCTCCCAAAATATGGAAAGCTAAGACATTGCAGTAGTGCCGGCCGGAGTGGCCGAGCGGTTCTAGGCGCTACAGTCTGGAACCGCGCGACCGCAGGTTCGAATCCTGCCTCGGGCATGGATGTATGTGATGTCCTTAGGTTAGTTAGGTTTAAGTAGTTCTAAGTTCTAGGGGACTGATGACCTCAGAAGTTAAGTCCCATAGTGCTCAGAGCCATTTGAACCATTCGAACCACTGCAGTAGAAAAGATGTTTTTCGTAGTATCGAAGAAAAATGGTTCAAATGGCTCTGAGCACTATGGGACTCAACATCTGTGGTCATAAGTCCCCTAGAACTTAGAACTACTTAAACCTAACTAACCTAAGGACATCACACACACCCATGCCCGAGGCAGGATTCGAACCTGCGACCGTAGCAGTCCTGCGGTTCCCGACTGCAGCGCCAGAACCGCTAGACCACCGCGGCCGGCAGTATCGAAGATTAACAAGTTCTCGTAGCTCTTCAGATGTGAATTTTAGAGCCCATGTTTGTTCGACTTCTTTTCTTGTTTCGGTGGGTACTACCACCTCTCAAAGTGTTCGACACTTTTTTTTAACAATGTGTAGGGTGAACATTAACACAACTGACAAACTGCAGGGACGAAGGAAAAAAGGCCCTAAGAATGTCTGTCAGCAAATACATGACTGATATTGTAAGTAGGCTGTTTACGTTTTTATATTGGTAACGCCACGTAGCGCTCTGTATGTGCTGTGTGCAGTCTGTGGCTGCTTTGCATTGTTGTCTGCCATTGTAGTGTTGGGCAATTGGCTGTTAACAGCACGTAGCGTTGCACAGTTGGAGGTGAGCCGCCAGCAGTGGTGGATGTGGAGAGAGATATGGCGGAGTTTTGAAATTTGTAAGACTGGATGGCATGAGCTGCTATATATATTATGACTATTAAGGTAAACACATTGTTTGTTCTCTATTAAAATCTTTCATTTGATAACTATGCCTATCAGTAGTTAGTGCCTTCTGTAGTTTGAATCTTTTATTTAGCTGGCAGTAGTGGCGCTCGCTCTATTGCAGTAGTTCGAGTAACGAAGATTTTTGTGAGGTAAGTGATTTGTGAAACGTATAGGTTAATTTAGTCAGGGCCATTCTGTTGTAGGGATTACTGAAAGTCAGATTGCGTTGCGCTAAAAAAAAATATTGTGTGTCAGTTTAAGCACAGTCATGTATAATTTTTCTAAGGGGACGTTTCAATATCGTAGATGGCGCTAAGGAATGACAGTACTTCTGAGGACGTGCCGTGTGTTCCCTGTGTGTTGCAGGCTGTGTGACTGACACAGCGTACTGTAAACAGCTTAATGGTCCGGTATTCATGTCAGGAACAAGCCAAGATGGTGTTTATGTACAGTCAAGCAGATAGAAACAGTCGAGAGGCAGCATGGCTATACCAAAAGAAGTATCCTCACAGACACCAACCACATCACACAACATTTCAAGCCCTTTTTGGGCGTTTGTGTGGACGTGGGTCGTTTCAGACAGACGAACGTGCAGGGGCGAGGAGGGGGGTGGACTGTGCGTACACGAGGTTTGGAGCTTGCGCTATGGTTCGTCTCGATATCCTGTAGAACCTGGTCCTCCAAATCTGGTATACACACATTCCCTCACTTGTCTGCACTTTACCCATACCCAGTCAAGAATCCACCCCTGCAGTCTGTCGGTTTTATTGGTGTTCACCCTGTATATTCATCTGGGAAAGCCTTATTAAATAACCCAACATGATAATTGGTGCTGAAGTGAATAGATACTAGGCGGACGTAAAGCAGTATAGAGATATTTCTAGCCTATTTCTGACAAATGCGTCTTTGTTACATCACTTGATCATATATGCCTGAATTTCGTATTTAAAATGCTATACGTAATAATACTAGTCAAATGTCGAGAGAGAGGGGATTTCGAAAAAAAAAATGACTTTTCCGGCACATCTTGGTTCACCGTTCTGACATGCATTAAAAACTCTCGATTTTCTCTGAAGTTTTTTTTTATCCGTATTGTAACTTCCTTTGCACGCTTAGTGGTTCTTCAGTGGACACAGGAGCGAGGAACACATGCGCTCGTGGACAGAAAATTCAAATACTGATTTATTCTACGTCTATTAACAAACAATAAAACTAATGCATAGCTTTGTTTGCTGTAGTTGTGTTATGGCGTAAAGTCAAGCGCCAGCACGGTAGTCGGAACGACAAACCAGAGAAGGCTGTGAGAAGACATCAGCCAATCGCACGCTGACCAGACCTGCCTCCAGGACGACAACGCGACAGCAGCGGCCCCTATGTGAAGACGACATAAGCTTCAAGATTGGCGACTTCGATAGCAATTCAGGAATGACTTCTATCAGAAATCAGCAGTCCCTGCAAAGACTGATTATTTCGTATGTCGCCCTTTGCTTGCGACACATCTGTGCAATTGCCAAAGTTAAGTATTGTAATTCTCTTATTGTAATAAAATTCATTAATACGACTTGTTTGATTGTTTGTGTAGCGGACCGAGTACGCTGGATTCCTAGGCACTACAAGTTGCGGCGTCAGTTCTTACAGTAAATTTGAATGTTGAAATAGATACAGTTACAAAAGTGTACAATTCAGTCTTCAATAAAATAACTACTCCCTAGATGACGAGCCCTGAGCGCTATGAAAGTCTGTAAACGTTATAAAATGGTAGAGACACAAAACGGGGCTCAGTGCTTCGATGACTGAACTTATGTAGACACGCCGCTGGAGCTCCGGACAGACGTATCTTTATTTGCATATACGTTACGAGAGGTAGATCCTTTCAAAGATATACTGTTGTTGAACCACGTATGTGAGGCCATACTGTATTTCGTCAAGCTCGTATTTGGTGTGTTTTATATTATAACCAGATTGTGACTTACGTCCTATAAATAACTACTGTTCCAAAAGACTTGTACATTGATCATCTCTCGAAAAGGTACAGTTTATTGATATTATATGTCAGACAAGAATTATTGGCATTTAAATACTTCAGGAACCGCATGAGACAGGACATAATTCTCTGACGCTTTTGATCGCTTGCGGTAGTGGGGAACATCCACAGTAGTGGACGAGGAGATTAAATTGCTATCTCGGAAATTTTGGTTCGAGTCCTGCCCTAAGCAAAAATTTTATTATTCGCCTTCACAGTTCTGAGAACTTGTGGGACTTGTAATTGTCAGTAATGTAAAAATTAAGCCTGAAACTTGGAAATGCGAGAGAACATTCAAAACATGTCGATTGTCTGTTGGAAACAAGCCACCACTCATCGTCAGAATAAAAAACAAAAAGCCTGACACTTGAGAAAGAATTAAAATGTGGCTTTATTCCCACTTTCAGCCGTCTTAAAGTGTAATAGAAAATTTACAAGCAGGTTATTTTAGGAGACTTCTTCTCCAAACAAGAACGTCTTCAAATTAAGCACATATACCGACAAAACATACCCTGGTAATGGTGAATGCACATTTTTGCTGCTGTTTCAGTTACTTTCAAGAGCAAAGGAAGAAGTTTACTTTCCTGGCACTGAGCTGTAAAAAAAAGTGGTTCAAATGGCTCTGAGCACTATGGGACTCAACATCTGAGGTCGTCAGTCCCCTAGAACTTAGAACTACTTAAACCTAACTAACCTAAGGACATCACACACATCCATGCCCGAGGCAGGATTCGAACGTGCGACTGTAGCGGTCGCGCGGTTCCAGACTGAAGCGCCTAGAACCGCTCGGCCACACCGGCCGGCTACTGAGCTGTAATTTTTAGCGCAAATTACGAAATACTACACACGACAAGCACAATTATATTGCGCTGGGGGAGCTTCTTGAGTACTTTTCGTTCTATATACCGTTGTGTAAATAATGTGGGCAGATTGTCATTTTGAAAGAACAAAAAGAGATTAATACTTTCCAAATTTGCAGTGAATGAACCAGCCTTGCAAATAAACCGCTTCTGCTTTAATTCATCTGCTAGAATGGCTGCCGCAGTCACGATGATACCTTGACAACAGAGACATCTATCGATGCCTTTGAGAAAGTAAAAAAATTTCTTTGAAACTAGTGCAGCCACAGTACCTCTCGAGAGGTACATGCAAATAAAGAAACGTTTCGGAGAGTGAGATGATCGCATATCATTGTCAGCGGCGTAAACGTTCGAGACTCACTCATGCCGCGGTGGCGGCTGTAGGAAACGATGTATATATACGAGGGTCGTTCAATAAGTAGTGTCCCACATTTTTTAAAAATAGCCGTTTATATACATAGACAAACGCCCTTGTTGGTGCTTCACATTTGATGTTTGTTCTGTGCGCCGGTGAAGTTTGTAACCGTTCTACCAGATGGCAGAGAAGTAGCACAGCGTCAAAATGGTGTCTACATACGACTCACGTTACAAGCAGCGTGCTGTTATTGAATTCTTGTGTGCAGAAAAAGAAACCGTGCTGAACATCCATAAACGTTAGTGTGCAGTGTATGGCGATGCTGCAGTCAATAGGAGTACAGCTGGGCGATGGGTAAAGAAAGTTACAGCCTCAGGAAATGCAGAAACAGAGCTCCATGATCAGCCACGCTCGGGACATCCTGTCACAGCCACTGCTCCAGACATGCTGAATCGTGCGGGTGCCATTATTCGTGCCGACCGACGCATCACAACTCGACAATTAGCTCTACAGTTGTCGGTCAGCGTTGGAAGTGCATCTACATTGATCGACACTCTCGGCTATTCGAAGAGGTGCTTACGATGGGTTCCACGAATGCTCACAGCGGACCACAAGATTCAAAGAAAGGCTGTTTCATCTGAATTGAGACTTCCAACTCTTTGGGTCGCATAAAGATTCTCTACTGGGAACACACTTTCAAGGTGACGAGAGTGTCAGTCATGCAGTGAAAACATGGCTACGCCTACAGGACGAGAGCTTTTAGCAGCAGTGAATACATGCTCTTCCACAACGAACGTTGGCGTACGACCATAGAACATGATGGAGACTACAAAGAAAAATAGGACATGGACAAGACATGTTGATATGTATTGTCACCAAATTCTCACTCTTAACAATAAATAATGGGTGATCAAAAAGTCAGTATAAATTTGAAAACTTAATAAACCACGGAATAATGTAGATAGACAGGTAAAAATTGACACACATGCTTGGAATGACATGGGGTTTTATCAGAACAAAAGAAAAACAAAGTTCACAAAATGTCCGACAGATGGCGCTGGACAGCAAAACGTCAGTGACTGCGCATGACAATCGTGTATAAAAGGAGCTGTAATGAGAGAGAGAATCAGATGCGCCAGCAGTTGCAGCATGTTGACGTTACCTGAAAAGCGCTTTTAGTGAAGCTGTATTATTAGAATGAGGAATGTGCTAGTTCAGCGTTACGATCCTATTGCCATAGGAAGGGGATTCGAACGGGTAAAGGTCCGTTGGTAAATGCAGCTGTGGCGAGAATGATTTCGAAGTTCGAAGCCACGGGTTGTTTAGACGATAGACCCCGTAGTGGCTGACCGAACACAAGGCGAAATGCTGCTGAGATAGTTCGGGAAGAAATGGAGACTGTAGCGGGTTCGTCTATGCACGGGGAAGTCAGCGTTCGTGCAGTCGCACGTCGCACCGGCATTCCATACACTACTATTTGGTTGGTACTTAGGCGTACCCTCCGATGCTATCCGTACAAAATTCATCGGCATCATGAACTATTACCTGGCGATTTAGTGAAGCGGAGGGCATTTGCAGTGTGGGCGTTTCAGAAGATGGCGGAAGATGACGATTGGTTGAGTAACGTGTTGTGGACCGACGAAGCTCATTTCACGCTGCGAGGGTCTGTCAACGCCCACAACTGCAAAATTTGGGCTAACGAAAATTCTAGAACTGTTGTGGAAACTCCATTGCACGACGAGAAAGTCACAGTATGGGTTTGATTTACCACATCTACCGTTATCGGGCCTTTTTTCTTCGAGGAAATGCGTGATTCTGGTTTTGTAACTGCCACCGTGACGGGTGAGAGGTACGCCGATACGTTACAGAATCGCATCTTCCCCAGCCTGGCTGATAAACACTTGCTGGACCATACGATGTTTATGCAGGATGGGGCTCCACCCCATATTGCTAGACGCGTGAAAGATCTCTTGCGCGCGTCGTTTGGTGATGATCGTGTGCTCAGCAGCCACTTTCGTCATGCTTGGCCTCCCAGATCCCCAGACCTCAGTCCGTGCGATTATTGGCTTTGGGGTTACCTGAAGTCGCAAGTGTATCGTGATCGACCGACATCTCTATGGATGCTGAAAGACAATATCCGACGCCAATGCCTCACCATAACTACGGACATGCCTTACCGTGCTGTTCACAACATTATTCCTCTACTACAGCTATTGTTGAGGAATGATGGTGGACATATTGAGCATTTCCTGTAAAGAACATCATCTTTGCTTTGTGTTACTTTGTTGTGCTAATTATTGCTACTCTGATCAGATGAAGCGCCATCTGTCGGACATTTTTTGAATTTTTGTATTTTTTTGGTTCTAATAAAACCCCATGTCATTCCAAGCATGTGTGTCAATTTGTACCTGTTTATCTACATTATTCCGTGATTTATTCAGTTTTCAAATTTATACTGACTTTTTGGTCACCCGGTATGTACTGAGAAAATAAGGTGGGGTATGTGGGGCATTACGTATTGAACGACCCTCATATATATACGGACCAATACGGCTGTTAAATATACAAACATGTCTCTTATTTTGCTCTATATTACAATGTAATCGAAGCCGGTCAGAATCGAAATGTATCCCATATCCTTTGGGTAGGTTTACTCGTGAGTAGTGTTGCACGGAGTCAGGGACTGGGAGGCGCCTCCGTCCTTCCCGTGCCTCGCCGGTTCGGCGGCTAAGCTACGAAGCCGATCGACCCCGACCTGACCCGGCGACCGCGGCCGGCGCCCAGCTCGCCAGGGGGCGCCTGTGACGTGCCTCGGCGCGCAGTCGAGCGGCAGGACGCGGCGCGACGTGTTTACACTCGTGGCGGGCGGACGCGTCTCTTCACGTCGGCCACCCAGCGCCGCTCGAGCGAGGAACCGTGGCGGCCCGCCGACAGTTCAACGATAGCGGCCCGTAAACTACCCGAGACGACGAAATACAATGCAAAATGGCTTTAGGATTGGCTGCTACGAAGAATGTAGTGAGGTGAGCCTAGTCCGGAAAGCACGGTACGAATTCCGCCGATCCCACGAGACCTGTAGCCGCAGCAATCACCTGTGGTTCCCTTACTGTCAATCCTACCACTACAACACCTGCTATCTGCACTGTACCACAGGCTCAGGCAGCTTCCTGTCCTGTCAAATTCTTCATCGTGCCCGGTGATATTTTTTTGTTTCTTATGGTTCCAATGAGCTAATATTTTATACGCAGTGAAATATCTGAAGCAGTTCTGCAAATGTTATGAATGGAAACGTCTAACGTTGTTCGCTCCGTCCACGGATTGGCGTATGAGTCAATCGACAGGAAAGATTTGTATGTTACGTGTCTATTTCGAGAGGAAAGAAAAGAGACAGGCAGAGAGAAAAAGAAATGGAAATCCGTGTACATCTCGTAACAAGGAGATCAGAAGACCTGCTCTGGCCGGCCATTGTGGCCGAGCGGTTCTAGGCTCTTCAGTCTGGAACCGCGCTGCTGCTACCGTCGCAGGTTGGAATCCTGCCTCGGGCATGGATGTATGTGCTGTCCTTAGGTTAGTTAGCTTTAAGTAGTTCTACAGTCTGATTTAAAGTAGTTGTCAAATGGCAGCCGGCGCTGTCGGCTGCGACTGCGTTGCCACTTCGCTCTGCTGAGCTGACTTGAGGCATTGTGCCAGCCAGTCCGCAGCGAGCCGTTGTAGACGTGCGGGTGCGATATTTGAGTGACTTGCGTTTACGATGTCTCATGAAAGCAGTCTTAAGAGAGGGAGGCCGAGGCTGCACACTCCTCGACTCCTCGGAAACCTCCAAAAAGTGGCGGACATGGCGTCGTTATACGCAGTCAGGCGCGTGAATACGTCTGTTCCTTAAGGGAGTATTTTGAGCGAGAGAGGGATGCAGGAGGGCCTCCCGTTTCTTTGGATAAGGTGGTGGAGCGAACTGGAGCTGCTCTGCAAGTTAGCGAACGATCAGTAATAAGAATCTGCACGGAGAAATTCACGAAAGAAGGCTCAAGTGAGTCATCTAAATTGGAGACACCTGGAAAAAACAGGCGACTAGAGAAGAGGGTCACAAAACTTGAGTCTTTTCATGGAGATGCCATTCGTCGTCAAATACACACTTCTTGTTCGAGGAAGGAGTATCCAACACTCAAAAAACTACATGCTACCCTCACAGCGGCTGACCTGTTTCAGGGTAGTAAATCGTCTTTGTTACGAGTTGTGAAAATGTTAGGATTCCGCTATAAATCCATCTCTGGCAGAAAGTTACTAATGGCCAAAATATTGCAGCCTGGCGTTGCCGCTTTCTTAGAGAATTAGTGGGGACAAATTTTGATCGCTTGACGAAACGTGGGTGAATGCAGGACACAGTTTTAAAAAAGACTGGACAGACGGTATCATCAGCGGTAGTATGGCAGATCCGATCGGCAGAGGAAAAAGGATAATTGTAGCACATGTCGGAAATTCAAAAGGTTTCATTCCAAATTGTCTGCTGCTATTCAGTTCAAATAAGACCTCCAACTACCACGAAGAGATGAACCACAATACTTTTGTGAAATGGTTTGAAGTCTGTGTGCTCCAGAACTTAACAAAAAACTCTATCATTGTTGTGGATAACGCTCCTTATCGCTCAGTAATACAAAATAAAGCACCCACAAAGGCAACGAGGAAAAACGACATTGTTAGCTGGTTACAGAAACATAAGGTGCAGTTCGACAGTAATTTTACAAGGGCAGAATTATTAGAACTGTATCGCAACACAAGCCAAAGAACCCGATTTACATTGTGGATGAAGCAGCAAAAAAATACGGGCATAAAGTGCTCAGATTGCCTCCTTACCATTGCCATTTCAACGCAATAGAACTGATTTGGACTCAGGTTAAACGGCATATTGCTGCAGAAAATAAGAAATTCACATTAACCGAAGTGGAACGCCTTTTGAAACAGACAGTTGAAATTGTGACATCGGAAGACTGGCAGAAGGTAGTGCATCACGTGATACAGGACGCATGGAACAATGAAGGTATCTTACAACAGAGCGTCGAAGACTTGATTATATCTGTCAATACGAGCAGCGAGACGGATAGTTCCACTGACTCTGACTCTGAAGTAAGCGGTGTTTCCGTATTGTTTGATTAGAGTGTAGTGTACTTACTGGCATTAAATATTGTGTTTGTGAATTTATTTCGATTAATTCTTATTTTTGTTGTGAGCCTAAGAAATACTGTTTGGCCAACTCTCGTCATCTCCTTACGGTTAAGTTAGAGTGAATTTTAACTCTATTTAATTTGGTATACACACCAAGATGTTATTCAATGTGTGTAATAGTTTTCGAGATTTGAAATCTAAAGAAGAAAACTTTTCCGGACGTGAAAATTTCTCACACTTCAATAGTTAATGTAACAACGGCCCTAATTAAAATTAAGAAAAGATATTTGATATGCTTATAGATACCACTGAGACCGATACTATACGTAAATTTCTAAATATTTACATAATATTTATGGGAGGTAGAGATTTTAAACGTCATACTTGTTTCGAGTTCAGTACTGATTGGGTTGCTTAAAAACGTTGTTTTCAGAAATTTATATACAGGAAACGTAATGCACTACGAAAACTTTTAAGGATTCTTTGCCGAGTGCATTATTTTGGTAATGAATGGAAAAAAATATTTTGCTGTGACACCAATAGTTTTTCAGTAATGACGTGATAAGTTAGAAGCTGTTTGCGAAATCGAGAATTTAAATGGTTTCAAACAAATTAACGTAACTCTTGCCCTAATTAACATTAAGAACAGATAATTGACAGATTGAGAGACATTGTAGAGATATACATCATATGTGAGTTTGAAATTTTTTACTTACTTTTTGTAGAAGATACAGGCTTTAAAACGATTTTCTATCGCCGGGGTTAGCGATGCGCTGAGGAGGCTGCCTCCAGCCAGTGCATGACGTGACAACGCCGCGACTTCGCAGCGCAAACGTCAGGTGACAACTACTTTAAATCAGACTATAAGTCTAGGGAACTGATGACCTCAGATGTTAAGTCCCATAGTGCTCAGAGCAATTTGAACCATTTGAACTGCTCTGACTTCATAAACTCCAACACAGTTGTCTATGGACCAGGAGAACTATATTAATTCACCCTATTCCATCATCGCTGGAAATATTTACATCATAACATAAACACCTTGAATACATCTTTGTAGAGTGAATAAACAAGCACTCACAACTCCCAAACGCAAATTATATTTACATTAATCTCAAAGAATAGAATTCTAAAGTAAGACATGGCATTAGACTACACAAGAACAAGTATATCGACAATGTGCTTCGCCAGCCGGTGTGGCCGAGTGGTTCTAGGAGCTTCAGTCTGGAACCGCGCGACCGCTACTGTGGCAGGTTCGAATCCTGCCTCGGGAATGGATGTGTGTGATGTCCTTAAGTTAGTTAGGTTTAAGTAGATGTAAGTTCTAGGGGACTGATGACCTCAGATGTCACGTCCCATGTGCTCAGAGCCATTTGAACCAATTGCCAATTGCTTTATGTTGAGCATCATCGAGTTATTCAACAACGCTTTAGTAAGAGCGCCTACTGTGTAACGAATGCAACACAACTTAACGAACCAAAAAAACTAGAGGCAAACCGAGTAACTATTAATACGAGTCACTCAGATCCTAGCAGCAGACTGCTGTTGCCGATACCGTGACATACTCCACGTGCAAAATCCTCTCGCTGTACTAAACCGACATAAAAGTTTCTCAGTACAGCCACGATTCCGTAGGAAGTGGAACAGGTGTCGTAGAGTACACTGAGGTGACAAAAATTATAGGACAGCGATATCCGCATATACAGATGGCGGTAGCATCGCGTACATGAGGTATAAATGGGCAATGCATTGGTATAGCTGCCATTTGTCCTCAGGTGATTCTTGTGAAAAGGTGAATTAACAGAACTTGAATCCGAAATGTTGGTTGCAGCTAGACGCACGGGGCATCCCATTTCGCAAACAGTTAGGGAATTCAATATTCCGAGATAAACAGCGTCAAGAGTGTGCCGAGAATACCAAATTTCAGTCATTATCTCTCACCACGGGCAGCGTAGGGGCCGACGGTCTTCACTTGACGACCGAGAGCAGCGGAGACTGCGTAGAGTTGTCAGTGTTGACAGACAAGCAACACTGCGTGAAATAACGTTAGAAACCAATGTCGGTCATTCGACGACCGTATCCGTTAGGCCAGTGCGACAAAACTTGGCGTTAATGGGCTGTGACAGCTAAGGACCGACGCGGGTGCCTTTGCTAACTGCAGGACATAGAATGCAGCGCCTCTGCTGGGCTCGTGACCACACCGGTTAGTTCCGTAGTCTGGTCAGATGAATCTCGATTTCAGTTGCTAAGATCTAGGGTTCGAGTGTGGTGCAGATCCCACAGAGCCATGGACCCAAGTTGTCAAAAAGGTAGTGTGTGAGCTGATGGGGGCCCCATGATGGTGTGGGCAGTGTGTACATGGGATAGACTGGGTCCTCTGAGCCAACTGAACCGATCATTGACTGGAAATGGTTGTGCTCGGATACATGGAGACCATTTGCAGCTATACATGGATTTCATGTTCCAGAACAACGATGGAATTTTTATGGATGACTATGCGCCAGGTCACCAGGCCAAAATTTTTCGTGGTTGGTATGAAGAACGAGCGAATGTTTGGCCATCCAGATCGCCCGACATGAATCCTATCTAACACTTACGGTACATAATGGAGAGGTGAGTTCGTGCACAAAATCCTGCACCGGCCACACTTCCGCAATTATGGACGGCTATAGAGACAGCACGGCTCAGTATTTCTGCATCTTACCTCAAAAGACTTGTTGTTGAGTCCATGCTACATCTAGTCGCTGCACTACGTCGGGCAAAAGGACGCCCGTCACTATATTAGGAGGTATCCCATGACCTTTGTCACCTCAGTGTGTGACTGGTCATGCCTTCCCACTCGAGACTGCGCTAGTTAAGCTAAGCCTTTCGTGGATTATCTCAAAGAACTAGCACGTAACATTTCGTCCCACCAGTTCTCTACGAATCTGTCGTAGATGTTGTTTCTTGAAGCAGTTCGTGTAGCGCATACTATTCTTCAGAGCATGCAAGCAGGCTACCTGTGATAATAAGTGGACATACCTGAAACAAGTCCCGGGATGCCATTACGATGCGTTTATTAGCAAACATCGTAAAACAGTAACAATTTCGAGAGCATGGTAAGATCAACTGTCAGACAACAATAGGCTCCTAATAAATTGTATCGCGACCGGCAGCTGTGGCCGAACTGTTCTCGGCGCTATAGTCCGGAACCGCGCTGCTGCTACGGTCGCAGGTTCGAATCCTGCCTCGGGCATGGATGTGTGTGATGTCCTTAGGTTAGTTAGGTTTAAGTAGTCCTAAGTCTAGGCGCCTGATGACCTCAGATGTTAAGTCCCATAGTGCTCAGAGCCATTTGAACCATTTTTTGAAATTGTATCGCCGACTGGTGAGATTAGCGCGCGGACGAAATCTTGTTGCTTACATCGAAAAACTCTTTGTACATCTTCGGTAATTTAACATTATTCATTTGTATACTGAATTAGCTTGTTTACCGCACAGAGATATTATGGTATTAAAGCTCTGATGACACCTAGGCTTCTCCTAGTGTCTGCTGTGTCAAAGGTGGACTTTAGTAACTAATATTTAATAAAGAAAACACCTGTGGTTTTCCTACGCACTGACTGGTCGACAAGATACGCTCTCAGACCTCACGTACTTCTCCTCACTCCCATGATTCGCTACTTCGCCATATGGTCCAATCGTCACCACTACCATCATGTGAACCACCTTCCTACTCGCCGCCACCATATTCTGAAGTGCTACATAAGACAGTGGATTACTCACACTATCTGTCGAGTTCTAGTAAAATTTAGAAAATGAAATACTTTCCCAAACAGGAGGGGCCACACACGTCCCAGCCATCAGTTGCTTATGGCCAACCAGATTCAGCTACGTCTGCCGGCATCATCAACTAGCTTCTAGTCTACGAGACACTGCCCTATTTAATGGATCTGGGCCCCGAGCCAGTGTCACCAAAGGAGAACTTGTTCCATGGTCTACTCAACTGCCTACTGGACGTCTCTAAGCGGTCCTGGCCTCGACTCCAGGGCGCCAATACGCTTGACAGATTGCCTGTAGCGGCTGGCCGTTCAGCTTATGCCGCCGCCTTCCGAACACTGAGACAACTGTATGCTATGCTGAGGTAGCAACTGCTGCCTGGGAGACCACACAAGCCAACGAGCCCTCGTCGCCAACACTTGCAACGGCTTCTTGCAAAATAAACATGTGACTATAACGCCATGAAACTAATCTTGATTAAGACATCATTTTGACGCAGCTGTTGCGGTTTTCATCACTTGAAATGTATCCTCACAGTTGCAGTTGTCCCTCATACCAAGTGATTTGTAGAATAAAGAATGTAACTCCTAACTGAACTCATCTGATTCCACTGCCGCCGTGGAGCTGCTACCACGCAAACATCGCACATGCCATCTGGGACAGAAACGACTATCCTAACAGTTAATGGTGTCGGTGCCCTCGATACCATTAATTGTTATTCTTCTTCTTTCGATTTCGGCCATCTTTGGACCACGTTCAACAATTCACTTGCCCGGCTTTTTGATCTTTTTTCTCTCTTCCCAATATTTCCTCATCATTTTCGAATGGTTCCTCCTCCGCTCTTCCGACCATTTCCTGTTATTATTCTTTAGTTTCGTTTCTTCTGGAAAACACTTAATTTCGTTCACTATTTGTCTAAACTTTTTCCTGTCCCTGATTGACTCACGGGTGACATTAAAATAGGCCAAATCCTTTTTCACCATCTGTATCCATTTATTGTTGGTTTTTTCGTTCCTATTACTATGTTCAAACATTTTTCTTGTTAGTCTGTTTCCATCCATCCTCGACAGGTGACCATAAAACGTTAGTCTGCGTTTACGCATTGCATCACTCACTTTCTCAATAGTTTTGTATATTTCCTTATTACTCTTTAGCTTGTACTCTTCTCCAATCTTTCTCGGTCCTAATATTTTTCTCAAAATTTTCCTTTCTTTCCTTTCCATGTTTTCTATTTCCCCCTTTTTGTTAAGAGTTAGGCACTCCGATGCATACAGGCATTCTGGTCTAATGACAGTTTTATAATGTCTTAATTTAGCTTGAATCGAAATGTTTTTTTTGTTATATATGTCTTTGGTTTTTTGAAAAGCAAATTCCATTTTCCTTGCTCTCGCCTGGTTTGCACTCTTGTCTAAACCATTCACTTGAATTATTTCACCTAAATACTTAAATTTTTCTACTCTCTTAATATTGCCGTATTTAGTAATAAGATTTTTCTTGTTATTTCTATGATTAGACATATACACGGTTTTTTCAAATGAAATCTGCAGTCCAGCTCTGGCCGAAACTTCTTGTAGTTTCTCCAAGTAATTCTGAGCTATTTCTAATTGTTATTATTATTATGATTATTATTATTATTTACTTGCATGTCTGGATGAACAGACATTAGTGGCGATTGACAGCCGTCCGAAATTAATTTGAAATAAATTCGGTGAATGTGAATATCTTGGCATTTGTTGTGTCAGGTGTGGATGTACTACCTATGAATATGGAGGTGTGCACGGATAGCCGAAGTAGTTAAGCCGACTGCTCGTGATAAGCGGGAAATCCGGGTTCTAGTAGCAGTCTGGTATAAACTTTCATGCGTCACAAATAGGTAGTACAGCTATACCTAATACAGCTCGTGCCAAGATATCCGCATAAGCAAATTTATTTCTAATTTATAATTATTACGAGAGGCATTCAATAAGTAATGAAAGATATTTTTTCTGAAGTTAAGTTGGTTTTACTCGGGATTCCAATACACCATATTTTTCCTCACTCTTTTGGCTACAAAACCCTATTTTTCAGCTGCTCTCCGTTCAATACGACGACCCTCATACCACCGTACTGGGAGAGTCTGTACAGCCGCATGGTACCACTCTTCTGGTCGACGTCGGAGCCACCGTCTTGCTGCATCAATAACCGGCCAACGTCTTCCTGCATCACTAAGCTGCCATTCATACATGTACTGATTCCGTCATTGGACCAAACAGATTGAAATCCGAAGGCTTGTAGGCGGCGAGGAACCCAACTGGCGGAGAATGGGCAGTCCTGCCAACAGAGACGTCCAGTTGTGGAGCAAAGTGTTTGACTGTGACCTGTCGATCACTTCAAGTGAGAGTTTCCACACGTCCCAACAATGCAGGAGTCACAGCTGTGTGCGGCTGGTCGGCACGCGGAAGAATGGACAGGTCTGCACGATCTTGTTGCTGTGATACAGACGCCTAGCCCAAAGACTCACCAAGCCTTTCTTCGCTACCAGGTCTCCGCAGACATTATCCAAGCGCCCATGAATATCTGCGATGGTCTGATTTTCCGCCAAAAAGAATCAATGACAGTTCTCTGCTTGGAACGCACCTCTGTTACAGACGCCATTTTGAAGGCTACGTATAGTGCCGCCACCTATCAGAACTTCATGAAACTGTTGGGGGTGAAGAGGGAATATTCCACGATATCCTACAACAAATACCGCAAGATCCAAAAGAGAGCAACGCGCTTCGTTACAGGATCATTTAGTAATCGCGAAAGCGTTACGGAGATGATATATAAACTCCAGTGGAAGACTCTGCCTGAGAGACGCTCGGTAGCTGGGTACAGGCTTTTGTTGAAGTTTCGAGAACATACCTTCACCAAGAAGTCAAACAGTATATTGCTCCCTCCTACGTATATCTCGCGAAGAGACCATGAGGATAAAATCAGAAAGGTTAGAGCCCACACAGAAGCATACCGACAATCTTTCTTTCCACGAACAATACGAGACTGGAATAGAAGGGAGTACCGGTAGAGGTAGTAAGGGTCCCCTCCGCCACGCACCGTCGGGGGCTTGCGGAGTATGGATGTAGATGTAGATTTTTCAGCTGAAACTGGCCGAGAAAGAAATGTGTTCCATTACTTATTGAACGCCCCTTTTATTATTATACAAAGTGTTTATAGCAGTAAACACAGCAAATGAGTTCATTGCGCTGGATTTCGTATTTTGTTGCTAGACGGACACTACCTAAGCGTCTAGGATTGCGTGATGTATCAATGGATAATTCACACAATCCCAATAAAGTGGCATTTTGTAGTTGGCAAATAGATATTTTATTAGTTCTTATAATAATAATGATAATAATAATAACAATTAAAATGGTGTTTCAACTTCATACATAACTAATGGTTGCAGCTGAACATCGCGTTGGCGTCGATGGGACAAGGCTGGGGCAGGAAACAGAAAACTACAGCCATTTTGAAGGAACTTTTCTGATCTTGGCTTCGTGTTCTTTACGGATACAGCGGGCACCTAAGTCAGTATAGCCTGACCGCGGTTCGAGCTAGGCCCATCACGAATATGACTGCAGCAGCTCCTTGATGGCTTTCGAGTGATTTCGTAGTGTCATATCTTGTGTTTTAACAGACCTGTTTTAATGTAGATAGGTCGATGTATGTGTTAGGCCATCTGGAGTTTTATTATTCGGTCTCGGAAATCTACACCCACTTCGTTTTTCGTGAAGATATCGATAGCTTACTTGAATTTAGTTTCTCTGTTGATATCTCCGTACGATAGTCGAGGGTTTTGTGGAAGCGTCTTTCATTTTGGTGGTTACTTCAGTTTTCGTAAAGGCTGCTTGTCCGGCGATTTATTTCCTTAATTCTATTTGAGTCGTAATATAGTCTACGAAATTTCACAATAAGAGGATATTATCATCAACAACTAAATTTGTTGTTATCGCTTTACATTTGGCTCTTTTTCTCCGTGGCCTTTGGTTGAGTTTCCGTTGACTTCAGTCGTGTGACACAGACGATTTTTCAAAGGCTCTCCTTGTAGTGGACTGTTAAGGCAGCCAGTCCACAGTGAAGTAGCCGAAAGGGCACGCGTCAACTCACGCCGTCTGGCGTTAAGTCTGGAACAGGATTCGTAATGAATTTGATAAAGAAAAGAACGTAGCTACTAGAACACTTAACTTTTATATTGTCCTTTGGTATACAGCATTCTGGATGATACAAGTGAGACTCTATCTTGAGGTACATGCAACGTTACAAATGGTTAATGGCGCCTTGCTAGGTCGTAGCCATTAACTTAGCTGAAGGCTATTCTAACTGTCTCTCGGCAAATGAGAGAAAGGCTTCGTCAGTGTAGTCGCTAGCAACGTCGTCGTACAACTGGGGCGAGTGCTAGTCCGTCTCTCGAGACCTGCCTTGTGGTGGTGCTCGGTCTGCGATCCTGACAGTGGCGACACGCGGGTCCGACATGTACTAATGGACCGCGCCGATTTAAGCTACCACCTAGCAAGTGTGGTGTCTGGCGGTGACACCACACTCCTAGTCACCAACGAAAAAAGCCTGTAGCGTTTTACTATTCTGATCTCTTATCAGTTTATTTTATATTTTGCATTTAGCTCCTCAATGGATTTTGGTGAGTTCCGACTAACTTAAGTCGCTTGGTACAGATAATTTTTCAGTTAGTAACGGTGAAAGCGAGTGACGACGCAGTTTCTAATCTCTTATTGAGCTAATTGGCTGAGTGGTAATATAGTGGATTCGCTTTTTGCAAAACGGAGCTCTAAACTTCGTCCAGCGACTCACATTTAGGTTTTCGGTGGCGTCCCTAAATTGCTTAAGGCTAACACTAAGATGGTTTCTTTGAAAAGGACGCAGCAGATGTACCGCTGTGTTCTTCCCTGTTCCGAACCCGTCGGTGACGGGAGGTTAAATCCTAATCTTCCTTTTTTTCTGAACCCACAATAATCTGAAAGAAATACTACACTACTGGTCATTAAAATTGCTACACCAAGAAGAAATGCATATGATAAACGGGTATTCATTGGACAAATATATTATACTGGAACTGACATGTGATTACATTTTCACGCAATTTCGGTGCATAGATCCTGAGAAATCAGTACCCAGAACAACCACCTCTGGCCGTAATAACGGCCTTGATACGCCTGGGCATTGAGTCAAACAGAGCTTGGATGGCGTGCACAGGTACAGATGCCCATGCAGCTTCAACACGATACCACAGTTCATCAAGAGTAGTGACTGGTGTATTGTGACGAGCCAGTTGCTCGGCCACCATTGACCAGACGTTTTCAATTGGTGAGAGATCTGGAGAAAGTGCTGGCCAGGGCAGCAGTCGAACATTTTCTGTAATCAGAAAGGCCCGTGCAGGACCTGCAATATGCGGCCGTGCATTATCCTGCTGAAATGTAGGGTTTCGCAGGGATCGAATGAAGGGAAGAGCCACGGGTCGTAGCACAACTGGAATGTAACGTCCACTGTTCAAAGTGCCGTCAATGCGAACAAGAGGTGACGGAGATGTGTAACCAGTGGCATCCCATACCATCACGCCGGTTGATATGCCAGTAAGGCGATGACGAATACACGCTTCCAATGTGCGTTCACCGCGATGTCACCAAACACGAATGCGGCCCTCATGATCCTGTAAATAGAACCTGGATTCATCCGAAAAAATGACGTTTTGCCATTCGTGCACCCAGGTTCGTCGTTGTGTACACCATCGCAGGCGCTCCTGTCTGTGACGCAGCGTCGAGGGTAACCGCAGCCATGGTCTCCGAGCTGATCGTGCATGCTGCTGCAAACGTCGTCGAACTGTTCGTGCAGATGGTTGTTGTCTTGCAACCGCCCCCATCAGTTGACTCAGGGATCGAGACGTGGCTGCACGATCCGTTAAAGCCATGCGGATAACATGCCTGTCGCCTCGACTGCTAGTATTACGAGGCCGTTGGGATCCAGCACGGCGTTCCGTATTACCCTCCTGAACCCACCGATTCCATATTCTGCTAACAGTCATTGGATCTTGACCAACGCGAGCAGCAATTTCGCGATACGATAAACCGCAATCGCGATAGGCTACAATCCGACCTTTATCAAAGTCGGAAACGTGATGGTACGCATTTCTCCTCCTTACACGAGGCATCACAACAACGTTTCACCAGGCAACGCCGGTCAACTGCTGTTTGTGTATGAGAAATCGGTTGGAAACATTCCTCATGTCAGCACTTTGTAGGTATCGCCAACGGCGCCAACATTGTGTGATTGCTCTGAAAAACTAATCATTTGCATATCGCAGCATCTTCTTCCTGTCGGTTAAATTTCGCGTCTGTAGCATGTCATCTTCGTGGTGTAGCAATTTTAATGGCCAGTAGTGTATTACTGCATGCTCGATATCGGGCCTGTCGGGGTGCTAGTAGATAAGTTTCACTATTGGTTTTTGTTGTTGTTGTCGTTACGATCTTCATTCCGAAGACTGGCTAGATGTACCTCTCCACGCTATTCTATCCTGTACAAGTCTCTCCATCTCTAAATAACTACTGGAATCTACACCCATTTGAACTTGCTTATTGTTGTCGTCTCTTAGGCTTCCCTTTCTTCCCCTCCTCACACACACACACACACACACACACACACACACACACACAGACAGGCGTGCACCTAGACGCACCAACACTTTCCTCTATTACCAAACTGATGATTACTTGATGTCTCAGAATGTGTCCTACTAACTGGTCCCTTCTTTTAGTGAAGTTATGCCATAAATTTCTTTTCCCTCCAATTTGATTCAGTAGTTTCTCATTAATTACGACCTCTACCCATCTAATCTTCAGCATCTTCTTCTGTAGCACTACAGGTTAAAAGCTTCTATTCTCTTCTTGCCGGAACTGCTTGTAGTCTACATTTCACTCCTGTAGCCTTCAGAAAAGACATTCTATCACGTTAACTGAATCTTCTATAGTTTCTTGATACAACAACATTATAATAAATAAAAAGCGCTAGCTTGCTTTTGTTCTACAGTATACTGTAGAACAAAGGCAAACTAGCGCTTTCCATTTATTACATTCTATCACATTTATATTCGATGTCAGCAAGTCTTTCTTCTTCAGAAACACTTCGTTACCATTTCTAGTGTACATTTCATATCCTCTCCACTTTTGCGATCATCACTTATTTTACTGCACAAATAAGAACTTATCTACTATTTTTGTGCCTCATTTCCTATTTCGATTCCCTCAGCGTGGCCTGATTTAATTCGACTGCATTCCATTACCATTGTTTTTTCTGTTCTGGACGATCGTCTTATATTCTACTTTCAAGACACTGTCCATTCCTTTCAATTTGTAAGAATGCATTCCAGTCAACACTGCGAAAAGCCTTCTCGAAGTCTACAAATTCTGTAAACGTAGCTTTGCTTTCTTCAGCCAATCTTCTAAGAGACTATGTAGGGTCGGCATTGCTTCGCATGTTCCTACATTTCTCTGGCATCCAAACTGATCTTCCGAGTTCGGCTTGTACCATTTTTTCCATTCTTCTGTAAATAAATTGTTTCATTATTTTACAGCCATGATTTATTACTCTGATAGTTAGGTAATATTCACATATTTCAGTCCCTGCTTTCTTTGGAATTGGGATTACTACAGTGCGTCCACAAAGTCTCTCAGCAGCGACTGCTCCGCTTGTCTCGCCTTGCGGATCACTTAAGGTTGGCAGCACATTCATGTCGCTGCATAAGCTAAGGACCGGGCTTCACTGCTAGTGGCTACAGTTATGTTCGGAAATGGGATTCAACAGTATTACAATTAACACAATGAAATTAATTAACTATATTAATTAAAATTAAATGCACTGTACTTAACCAATGTCACAATAGGTGCTGGATGTGTTTTCCTCTTTCTTGAAGGCATGGTTCAATACATTTACATTTATTTGCGAAAACCTTTGCCATTTTTTCACCTGTAATCGAATTCACATAATCAATTATCACGGTTTTCAGTTCATCTATTTTCTTTGGGTTATTTTGATTCATAAACCTTTTGGCGTCACCGCAAAATAAATATTCGGACGCCGAAAGATCCGGTGAACGCAGGAGTCAGCGATCTGGAAAAATGAATGACTGATCTCATTTTCATTCAGCACGGGAATGAATGGACAACATCGAAAGTGAGGGTGGTATAGAAAACAATTGGTCCTATAATTCGCGCTCGCATAAAGGCAACTCACACTCAGATTTTCTCTGCATACAATGGCGTTTCTCTTAAGGCTTATGGATGTTCTGATGACAAAATTCGTAAATTTTGGGAATTAATGTAGCCAGATGGTGAAACTAAGCCTCATCAGCGAAGAAGCTTTGACCTAAAACCTCAACTCCATGTCGGTTAACAGATCTCTGAAACCACTCTCAGTATGCTATTTGTTTCGCATGGTCCATACAATGTAATTGTTGCGCAGCAGTAATTTTATACGGATACGTGCCCAGTTCTTTGGTTATGGCCTTACGTGCTATCGTACGAGAGACCTTAGCCTCTGACGATAATCTCTTCACTGATTTTGTTGGACTACGCAACATGATATACGAAACGTCGTCAAGCTTCCGTTCTGTTAAAATAGTGGGCCTATCAGTTCGTGGTGCATCATGAACCGAACCTGTTGTCTGGTACTTGCGAATTAAATCCCGTACACTGTCACGATGCGGACACCTAGAAGCATGAAAACGCAATCTAAATTGCCGCCTCATATGCTCCGTGAGGTTTCCTCCTGCACGGAAAACCTCTTTCACTAAAAATGCTCTTTCTGCAACAGTAAGCATTCTCACTACACTCAGCTTACACTCAGGACTAATAAAAGCAAGTCTTCTGGCCCAGACTGTACACCAATTAGGTTCCTTTCAGAGTATGCTGATACAATAGCTCCACACTTAACAATCACATACAACCGTTCGCTCGACTAAAGATTCGTACCCAAAGACTGGTAAGTTGCACAGGTCACACCAATATTCAAGAAAGAAAGTAAGAGTAATCCACTAAATGACAGGCCCACATCATTAACGTCGACATTCAGTAGAATTTTGGAACATATTCTAACATTCTGCGTGGCGTCTGTTTGTTCTAAGTCGTGTCTCCCTACCACTTTCGCGCAACGACGCTCTGAGCGTGTTTTTTAGAGAATTGACTAGTTTGAACCTGGGACCTGTTGCTGGTAAGGAGACGCCAGACCACACATGACCTGTAGAGTTCAGTAGAGTTCAGTGAGACTAGCGATGATATAATCAAATCCTTAATGATTTCAGCATCAGCTCCACTGCACTCCCTGTAAAAGAATCTTAATACTAACTAAATTTAGTGGAAGGGGTTCAAGGCTTTCCTATTTTTAGTTAGCTGGTAAAATAACGTCGAAAAAGCAGTTAAGTTTACCATTGGAAATTTTATTCTACTCACAAAACATTGTTTATAAATTGCACTATTGATAAAAGGAAATATTTTAATACAGGATGATAAAAACCAACTGCGTTCAACAAAAATGTGAACGAATATTCCCTGAGTGGGTTTCCAAGTTCTACAATGGATCGAAGGATGACCTTTGCCATATCACATCTATAATCTAGGTTTAAATTAAGTTTCATAATAGAGAAAACTATAAGAATGGTCTACAGTGACCCTCAATTATCTTTAATTACTTATTTAACTTGTCGTAAATTACAGTGGCTGATGTGGCTTCTCAATAATTATATAACAGAAAAATCGTCGCGTTTGCGATTTTAACTTCTAATAGCAAATGTGAATACCATGAGCTTTAATTGACAATCGACACTAGTATTACGCAAAAAGGGGATGTAACAGATGAGACTTCTGCAGTTCTGAGTGAAGCCTTATGCGGCATCGTGTGCGTTCATTACCTTGTCGGTGGTTAGGCAGCATCAGGGGACGGCGGATGGTGCAGCTCCACACACCTCGCCGTCTCAGAAGCAACTCTCTCTAACTTCTCTTTACTACCATTTACCGAAGTTGGTTTAAGAAAAGGTATCTGGCTGTGTTTTCAACTGACCAATCAGCGTCTCAATGTTAACTTTAAGCTCCGCCTACAAAAATTCTGTCTATCCAATGAGAAACGTTAAAGACTGTGTCTGTTTCACGGTGGGAAGGTATAACATGCATTTAGGCGTTCTTGTGTTAGTCTGTGGTATTCCATTTGCTCACTCGTTGATCGTATTACTTTCGTTAATTTAATGTCATGATTTATTCGGAGCTATGTGACATACTACTGGATTTGCTTATCATGTCAGGGTTTTCATGGAAGGTGTTGGATTTGCCTGACACCTTACATATCACCATCGTTCGAACTTAATTTTTGCACTGAAGGTAGGCAATAATTGAATCGTTGTCTAAGTCAGTCAAAAATTATTCCTTTATCTAAATTTTGTTGCCTACTGTTCAGCCACGTTGTTCTGGTTCTATGCTAGTTTGTATTACTAATTTATATTTTTATATTCTTCCGCATTACTCTCAAAAATATGTTTATGTTGACAAGAGAAGAATATTTTTATTTTATTATATTATTATTAATTTTTAATTATTTTCTTTCTTTATTTAAGTGTGAAGTTTGTTTTTTAAGAAGTTTGTTATCGAAAGTGAGGAGTCTTTCACATCGATTTTCTTAGAAATATTTTTTTTATAAATGTAGTAATTAATTAAAATCTATTCCTAACACATTTTCTAAATACCATGTACAAGCAAAAATGTTTTTGTTTCTAGACACTCATTTCAACATTGTTACACTAACAAATAAGAATTATTTCCAAGAATTGCTTTGACAAAGAAATATACATACATAAGTATAGAGATATTATCCTAACAAATGGTACAAATGTTAAAAAAAAGGGAAAACATCCAACAAGATAATTTTTTATTCTTTTTTTTTATAAGGAGAAAATAAGTAAAATATAGTTATTCTTTTATTTTTATGAGGAGAAAATAAGTAGCATACAGTTTCAGTGTTTATTATGCCTTACTTTTGTTCTTTATACACTGTCCATTTCAGAACTAATGACTTATTTTTATCGATAGTCTATTTTTACTAAAGTCCATAGTCAATGACTGTTATTTTGTAGTTTATTAGCTGTATGGTGTGCTTTACTTATTTAGTTTTTCACACGTGTCTTTTGCACAATTCCTACATCAGATTATTTCACACATTTTCATTATCCTATGAATGTTTATGCATGAGGTTGACGAATGTTTTTGCACGAAGTTGATGGACTTGAGCGAGATGGATGTGGGCAGGCATTTGATGTAGAGCTTCGTTCCTCGTTCCTTGTGGGCTTTGCAATGGTGTACTGCTGTTGTGGAGGTCCCATAATGGAATGGAGCTGTGAGTGCAGAATCTCATGGTTTACTGGCTTTGTATGCGTGATAGTCATCGTTATATGTCGCTGAAAGCGGTTGTTTTTCGTTGTAATACTTTGCAGACGACTAGTTTACAATAGGATAGGGATTTGGGAAGGTATGTCGTCTATTCTTCACCCATTTTCTTTCTTGGTCTCAATCTTGTGAATCTTCAACTTCTGTTCTTCCTGCTTTTTCTCTGCTTCTTACTTGATTCTTGGTTCTTCTCTGGGCAGGATATGGAAATAAATATTGATAACTAGTCGCTTGGAAGTTCTCCTCTTAGTAACAGTTTGATAAATTGTTTGGACGTGTCATTTCTACTTTGTGGAAGTTTTCTTCAGTTTCTTGCATCAGCATGCTGTTTAACAGCAGTAGTGTGACTTTTACACATATTTTTTGCCAGTGGTGGCTTGCCCAAGTGATCTTCTCGTCAGGCCGTTTTTTGCTCGCTTGCTGAGTCGGGGCGTCCTGGGACCCTCTTGGCCTTCCGTGTGTCTCTGCAGGGTTCTGCCACTCTGTGGTTCCGCTTAGCAGTAGATTTACTGCTGACTCTGGATACAAGTGCCCTTTGTTGATCTCGTTGTCCTTTCCCTTCTCTTGACGCTTCTGCCTTGTAGGAATCGTGTCTTGCTAATTATGACTTTTTCTTTCTTTATACTTCTCTCTTTAAAACTTGTGGATCGTTGCTTCTGGTTCTTGCTGGAATTTTTTTACAATGATTCTTAGAAAAAGTTTTACTTATAATCATCTAACATATGTCTAGTACCTACATTGATTTATGCCTTTTTAAAAAGCTTTACAAATTTTGGTGCCCTTTCCATGTTACAATTCTAAGATACACTCCTGGAAATTGAAATAAGAACACCGTGAATTCATTGTCCCAGGAAGGGGAAACTTTATTGACACATTCCTGGGGTCAGATACATCACATGATCACACTGACAGAACAACAGGCACATAGACACAGGCAACAGAGCATGCACAATGTCGGCACTAGTACAGTGTATATCCACCTTTCGCAGCAATGCAGGCTGCTATTCTCCCATGGAGACGATCGTAGAGATGCTGGATGTAGTCCTGTGGAACGGCTTGCCATGCCATTTCCACCTGGCGCCTCAGTTGGACCAGCGTTCGTGCTGGACGTGCAGTCCCAAACATGCTCAATGGGGGACAGATCCGGAGATCTTGCTGGCCAGGGTAGTTGACTTACACCTTCTAGAGCACGTTGGGTGGCACGGGATACATGCGGACGTGCATTGTCCTGTTGGAACAGCAAGTTGCCTTGCCGGTCTAGGAATGGTAGAACGATGGGTTCGATGACGGTTTGGATGTACCGTGCACTATTCAGTGTCCCCTCGACGATCACCAGTGGTGTACGGCCAGTGTAGGAGATCGCTCCCCACACCATGATGCCGGGTGTTGGCCCTGTGTGCCTCGGTCGTATGCAGTCCTGATTGTGGCGCTCACCTGCACGGCGCCAAACACGCATACGACCATCATTGGCACCAAGGCCGAAGCGACTCTCATCGCTGAAGACGACACGTCTCCATTCGTCCCTCCATTCACGCCTGTCGCGACACCACTGGAGGCGGGCTGCACGATGTTGGGGCGTGAGCGGAAGACGGCCTAACGGTGTGCGGGACTGTAGCCCAGCTTCATGGAGACGGTTGCGAATGGTCCTCGCCGATACCCCAGGAGCAACAGTGTCCCTAATTTGCTGGGAAGTGGCGGTGCGGTCCCCTACGGCACTGCGTAGGATCCTACGGTCTTGGCGTGCATCCGTGCGTCGCTGCGGTCCGGTCCCAGGTCGACGGGCACGTGCACCTTCCGCCGACCACTGGCGACAACATCGATGTACTGTGGAGACCTCACGCCCCACGTGTTGAGCAATTCGGCGGTACGTCCACCCGGCCTCCCGCATGCCCACTATACGCCCTCGCTCAAAGTCCGTCAAGTGTACATACGGTTCACGTCCACGCTGTCGCGGCATGCTACCAGTGTTAAAGGCTGCGATGGAGCTCCGTATGCCACGGCAAACTGGCTGACACTGACGGCGGTGGTGCACAAATGCTGCGCAGCTAGCGCCATTCGACGGCCAACACCGCGGTTCCTGGTGTGTCCGCTGTGCCGTGCGTGTGATCGTTGCTTGTACAGCCCTCTCGCAGTGTCCGGAGCAAGTATGGTGGGTCTGACACACCGGTGGCAATGTGTTCTTTTTTCCATTTCCAAGAGTGTATTTTCAGTCTTAACTTCTACAAGAATCCTCAAATTCGTTTTTTATTTTTGTGTAGTGTCGTGGTATATAGCAATTTAGTATTTCGTGCTGTTAGACTATCTACGCTTTATCCCTTCACCTTAATCTATGCTATTGGTGTTATTTTTGTTTTTTGTTTTTATTGAAACTACTTTCTTTTTCCCACTTTCCTCTCTCTTCATTCTTCTTTCTCCTGACGATCTTATCTGCAAAATAAACTTGAAATATTTTGCTAATTATTTACTTGAACTTCTTGAAATTTTAAATTTTTCGTCAATTTCTTTATGGACTTCTAACATGAGTTGAGACGATTCCCCCTTTTGTGCATACCATTCTAATTCTTCATCCTCTTTGTCTCTCATCAATCTTAATTGTTTGTTTATAACTGGTATGTCTTCTAATTTTAGCTTTTGCTCAAAGAGAAGTGTGACATTCCCGATTGTTACGCTACGTTTCCCTATATCTATTATCGCTCATCTCTCATTTAAAAAACCTGCACCTATAATTAAATCTACAGTTAGTTTAGGCATAATCACAAAGTTGGCTTCGATCTTTTGACCTTGGCACGAAAGAGTTAACCTTGTTTGTCTCATAACTTCTGCAGCGTTGTTTCTAATAGGACCTCTTACCTTAATCTTACGTGTTCTCAGAACTGGCAATTCCTCATTGGCATTACACTGCATTAATAAATTTTCTGAGATCACGGTCAGTTCACTTCCACTATCAGTTATAATATTGACTGGGATCTGTTTTTCCATGGCCTTCACAACTGGTTGTATTTGAAAGGGTTGGTTCTGTTCTTCTTCTTCTTCTTGCATCAACTAATCCTCCACTGAATCATACATGAGTCTTTTCAGGACTTTCCCCTGTGAATTCGAACTTTCTGTCGGATAAGCTTTGACTGCTACTTCTCTCTCTTTTATTTCCTCTTCTCTATTTCTTCCTTCATTTACGCTTTCTACAACATCCTCTAATTTTTCCTCATCTTCGTCTATCTTCTCCTTCTTCGTCGCTACTTCCACATAATCGCATCTAAATGCTCTAATTATCGCTTCCATAATTATATACGTTGGGTTGTTTGCCCACTAGTAACATATTTTCAACTTCTGTCGACTGCGCATTATCCTCATTGAATTCGCTTTCCTTGGTTTCCATCTCAAATAACTCTGCAATATTCATTACTTCGTCCTGTCCTCCTACATTCGTTGTGCATGCCTCTGGTAATTCATCTTCCTCATCAGTATTCTCCCAATTAATTTCGTCCCAGCACGATATTGTTATTTTCCTGTCTTCCTTTTCATCTGGTCCCTGCGGTTTTGTTTCTTCCTTCTTCTCTTCTCGTGATAAGGTATTTACATTTCTGTTCAAGGTGCTGCAATTATCCTGGGTCAGTGCGTCATTCTCTTTGGCTTGGGCGCTTAGCTGTCAATTCGAACGTTTTTCGGGGTTTGGTGATCTTACCTCCACCTCTTCTATCTGTATTCTCTTTTCTTGTTCAGCTTGTTGATATTGGTTTCTTTGTTGATAATTTGTCGGTCTGTTGGTTCTCCAATATTCGTTCCGGTTGTCATTATTCCCTCTGTAATAGTTGTTGCCGTTCCTGGGAGAATTATAGTTATTGCCATATTCTCTTCTAAATCCATAACCGTTTTTTTGTTGAAACCTGTTGTCGTTTCTTGGTGCGAAGTTATCACGTGGTTCGTAAGTAGCGTTTCTTCCTACTGTGTCTTGTGGATTCGACTGCTTTTTGCTTTCGTTTTCACGTGCGCTTCGTCTTTTTCTTGCGTCATCTTCCGAAAATATAAACTCTAGTTCCCTTAGAAATCCTTTAAATGCTTAGACGTCATTGCCTCCGCGACCTACTAATGACTGCTGGTATTTCAGTGGTAACTTCAACGCGCATAATTTAATCAACTCTCCGTCACTGTATGGTACATTTAAGCATTGATTTTTCTTTGCCATTACTTCGAAAAATTTCACGGGACTCTTCTCTCCTGAATTTTCAAATATGGGTTCTGTAATAATTCGTACTTCACTCTGTTCTGTGCTTCGCTGGATCAACATCGTGAGAGAAACTTATCTCTGAAATCTTCGTACGATAGGCATGTCGCTGCAACATTCTGCATTGTTTCTGCGACTGTTCCTGACATGTGTGCACATATAAAGTCCAATTTGAGTGCTAGCGTCCAGTGTTCTGGTAATCCTACTCGGACTTGATGAATAAAAGTTCGTGGATGTAATGAGTTTCCTTCTCGAAAGTGCTGAAATTTTCTGACTGTGAGGAAATTATCGTTGTCGTACTACGTCATGGTTCCATATGAAATTCGCGATTCCTCGCCACTTTTGTTTCTGATCATTTCTCCTGTCGTTCTTTCCGGTTGTGGTAGATCAATTGGATATTGTCCACTGTAACTTTCGCCTACCCTTGAGTAATATCGTTGAAGTGGTACGCAATAATTTTCTTCCGTCGGTTGTGAACGTGTAGCTGAATGCATTGCACTGTACTCATCGCGACCTGGCTTTCCATTGTCATGTATTGGTTCGGTATCTTGTCTGGCTAACCTTGCCGCTTCATTGCACGATCCAAAATGTCTTGAAACATACATTTGTGGTTACGCATGTGTTTGTGGTGCCGTTTGTTCATCAAGCGTTTCTAAACGTGTTTGTTGCGGTGCAGGCTGTCTGATTTCACGTATGTTACTTTCCGCCTGGGATTGGAATCGCAAATGCATGATATCTTCGTTAATTGCTTGTTTTTCCGGTGCTGTTACAGATACGGATGTGGTTACAGACTCGGTGCTCGTTCGATCCTGTTCACTACGCTCTTCAATGGTTTGCAACAACTCTGTTCGCAATTTCTGAAATTGTTGCTTCGTTTGCGCTTCTATTTTGACGATGCGATTATCATATCTTTTCAGCGCTGGTTTTGTGATACGTTTGTGTAACACACTGTTTTCAACAATTTCACGCTCTTTACCTGCTGCTTGTGTAGTAATTACGTTTATCTGTTTCTCTAGTTTCTTGACTTCTCCCTGCGTGTTGTTACGTAATGTTTTGATCTCGTCCTGAATGTCATTACGCAATGTTCGTACGTCCGCTTGTACCTTGTCAATGTCTGTTCTCAATTGATTGTGACCTGTTATTAAGTTTCCTATCACTTCTCGAGATTCTTTTGCCTCGTCTTCAATATGAATTAGGTGTAACTGAATTTTTTTGCTTTGTTCTTTAATCTTACGCATTTGTTTCGTGGTTTATGCAATTTGTTTCGTCGTTTCTGCATTCTGAATTTTAATATGGTTCGCAACTTCTTTATTTTGTCTTGTCATGGGTTCCGTCATTTGTTGTAATAATTCTGCCAGATTGGTGGGTCCTATTGCGTTTTCTTTCGACGTCCTACGCTCTGTATTTTCGCCCAAGTGTTGGTTTGCAACCGATTGCATTGAATTGTGCAATGACACGTTTCTGTTCGAATTCCTTGTACTCTGTTGCACGGAGCTCTGATTACTTGTACTATGGGTCTTACGTATTCAAGACGCAAGTTAGAATCCTCATCGACTGTCTCTCTACTTTCCTCCTCTGTCGATGCTGACCTACGTTTTCTATGCCTTGGCGTACATTATCCTCGTTATGGTGAGTTATCTGTCCTATTTCTCGCGATACTGCATCGTCTGTTGTACTGTCCTCTATTCTCTGTCCGTCTTCATGCTGGGTCTCTACCTCAATTCGGTCAATGTCTCGATCTGCCATTGCTAATTTTTCTGATTCCTTTATTTTCTGTTTTAAAAGCAATTCACGCGCCCTACTTCGAGTCAACATGCGCTCATACGATCTCACGCGTTTCATAAACTTTTTGCACACACGACTTGACACTTATTATACCCAAGACTGACAATCCATTCACTTACTCGTTGCGTCAGAACCAACTTGTCAACGATGTATCCGCCACCTGTGCGCTTGCATTGGAAAGAAAACTTAATTCTAACAATATTATAATTGTGTCTGCTAGAATGTCTCACTTTCTATTAGAAATTTTTTTTGTTACGAGAATTTTTCAACAGGATATTTTTCTGACCTAGTTAAGTATGTGGTCGACCTTCAATCATGGTATTTTACCATTCTGGCAGGGTCGCCATTCTCTAACATTCTGCGTGGTGTCTGTTTGTTCTAAGTCATGTCTCCCTACCACTTTCGCACAACGACGCTCTGAGCGTGTCTTTTAGGGAATTGACTAGTTTGAACCTGGGACCTGTTGCTGGTAAGGAGGCGCCAGACCACACATGACATGTAGAGTTCAGTGAGACTAGCGATGATATAATCAAATCCTTAATGATTTCAGCATCAGCTCCACTGCACTCCCTGTAAAAGAATCTTAATACTAACTAAATTTAGTGGAAGGGGTTCAAGGCTTTCCTATTTTTAGTTAGCTGGTAAAATAACGTCGAAAAAGCAGTTAAGTTTGCCATTGGAAATTTTATTCTACTCACAAAACATTGTTTATAAATTGCACTATTGATAAAAGGAAATATTTTAATACAGGATGATAAAAACCAACTGCGTTCAACAAAAATGTGAACGAATATTCCCTGAATGGGTTTCCAAGTTCTACAATGGATCAAAGGATGACCTATGCCATATCACATCTATAATCTAGGTTTGTATTAAGTTTCATAATAGAGAAAACTATAAGAATGGTCTACAGTGACCCTCAATTATCTTTAATTACTTATTTAACTTGTCGTAAATTACATGGCTGATGTGGCTTCTCAATAATTACATAACAGAAAAATCATCACGTTTGAGATTTTTACTTCTAATAGCAAATGTGAATACCATGAGCTGTAACTGACGATCGACACTAGTATTACGCAAAAAGGGGATGTAACAGATGAGACTTCTGCAGTTCTGAGTGAAGCCTTATGCGCTCTTATGTGGCATCGCATGTGTTCATTACCTTGTCGGTGGTTAGGCAGTGTCAGGGGGCGGCGGGCGGCGCAGCTCCACACACCTCGCCGTCTCGGAAGCAACTCTCTCTAACTTCTCTTTACTACCATTTACCGTAGTTGGTTTTAGAAAAGGTATCTGGCTGTGTTTTCAACTGACCAATCAGCGTCTCAATGTTATCTTTAAGCTCCGCCTATAAAAATTCTGTCTATCCAATGAGAAACGTTATACTTTTCGTGGTGGGGCAATGTTTTTAACGTTTGCAACGCAACAGAGACGTGTATAGACTCTCGCTAAAACTTTCAGCTGGTGTGACCCTTTTAGTGTTATCGTAAAATCTATACTGTTCTTCTGGAGGGCTCTATCTTTTAACATGGGCTGGGGGGTGGTCTTGGCGGTCGGCTGGCTACGTGGGTGTCCCTCCCTTATTGTAGGGCCTCCTAGCCTACTGGACTCTGCTCTCGGCTTCTGTTCTCGTTTCTCCCCTCGGAACTGCGTCTGTTTCACTGTGGGAAGGTATGACGTGCATTTAGGCGTTCTTGTGTTAGTCTGTGGTATTCCATTTGCTCACTCGTTGATCGTATTACTTTGGTTAATTTACTGTCAGGATTTATTCAGAGATATGTGACATACTGCCAGATTTGCTATCATGTCAGGGTTTTCATGGAAGCTGTTGGATTTGCCTGACACCTTACAATATACTGTGTTTAAACATTATGAATTATCTCGAAGAAAACTGTCAACATGGGTTTAGAAAACATGGTTCCTGTGAAACACAACTAGCTCTTTATTCACATGAATGGTTCAAATGGCTCTGAGCACTATGGGACGTAACATCTGAGGTCATCAGTCCCCTAGAACTTAGAACTATTTAAACCTAACTACCCTAAGGACATCTCATACATCCATGCCCGAGGCAGGATTCGAACCTGCGACCGTATCGGTCGCGCGGTTCCAGACTGAAGCGCCTAGAACCGCTCGTCCGCAACGGCCGGCTATTCACATGAAGTGTTGAGTGCTATTGACAAGGGATTTCAGATCGATTCCGCGTTTCTGAATTTCCGGAACGCTTCTGACACTGTACCACACAAGCGGCTTGTAGTGAATTTGCGTGCTTATGGAATATTGTCTCAGTTATGTGACTGGATCTGTGATTTCCTGTCAGAGAGGTCACAGTTCGTAGTAATTGACGGAAAGTCATCGAGTAAAACAGAAGTGATTTCAGGCGTTCCCCAAGGTAGTGTTATAGGCCCTCTGCTGTTCCTTATGTATACAAACGATTTGGGACATAATCTGAGTAGCCGTCGTTTCTCGACTAGTAAAGTCGTCAAAAAATCAAATCAGATTGAAAACGATTTAGAAAGGACATATGTATTGTGTGAAAATTGGCAATTGACCCTAAATAACGAAAAGTGAGAGGTCATTTACATGAGTGCTGCGTCTGGCCATCCTGATTTAGGTTTTCTGTGATTTGCGAGAATCGCTCCAGGCCAATGCCGGGATGGTTCGTTTCAAAGGGCACAGCCGACTTCCTTCCCCGTGCTTCCATAATCCGATGAGACCGATGACTTCGCTGTTTGGTCTCTCCCCCCCTCCCTCCCCCCAAACAACCCCCAACATGAGTGCTAAAAGGAATCTGTCAAACTTCGGTTACACGATAAATCAGTCAAATCAAAAAGGCCGTAAATTCAACTACGTACCTAGGAATTACATTTATGAACAACTTAAATTGGAGGGAACACATAAAATGTTGTGGGGAAGTCTAACCAAAGACTGTGTTTTATTGGCAGCACACTTAGAAAATGTGCCAGGTCTACTAAGGAACTGCCTACACTATGATTGTCCGTCCTCTTTTAGAATACTGTTGCGCAGTGTGGGATCCTTACAAGATAGGATTGACGGACTACATCGAAAAAGGTCAAAAAAGGACAGCACCTTTTGTATTATCGCGAAATAGGGGAGAAAGTGTCACTGGATTGATACAGGATTTGGGGTGAAGATGACTGAAACAAAGGCGTTTTTTGTTGCGGCGGAATCTTCTCACGAAATTCCAGTCACCAACTTTCTCCTCCGAATGCGAAAATATTTTGTTGACGCCCACCTGCATAGGGAGAAACGATCACTATGATAAAAGAAGGAAACTCAGAGCTCGCATGGAAAGATGTATGTGTTTGTTCTTTACACGAGCTATACGAGATTGGAAAAATAGAGAATTGTGAACATAGTTCGGTGGTCCCTCAGCCAGCACTTAAATGTGATTTGCTGAGTATCCACGTAGATGTAGAACTAAAGAATGACACAGCTAACAGCTGAAACACATATGCAACACTACTACACCCATCCTGCCACTGCAGGTCCACTGGAAAGGTGCAGGACCGAGCGAGGTGGCGCAGTGGTCAACACACTGGACTCGCATTCGGGAGGACGGCGGTTCAAACCCGCGTCTGGCCATCCTGATTAGGTTTTCGGTGATTTCCCTAAATCGCTTCAGAAAAAGGCCGGTAAGGTTCCTTTGAAAGAGCACGCCCGACTTCCTTCCCCATATTTCGCTAATCCTACCGGACCGATGACCTTGCTGTTTGGTCCCCTCCCCCAAATCAACCAACCAACCAAAAGGTGCAGGCGAGGTGCTGCCAACCACACGCACGCCGCAAGGCGAGATACGTGAGGCTCGCCGCTGCGAAGAGACTTGGCAGATGCACCATAGTTTCATCTTGAAATCTGAGGGCGTTTCGCCTGTCTCATCCATCTTGTTCGCCACATACTATAGTTCTGTGCTCGCTGGCCCTCCCAAGGATGTCTGTTGCTCAGAGGGACATGTGCTCATATCTCAACGAATTGAGACTTACAATTTTATCGATTAAAGAATGTGTAGTGTTACTATAAAATGTATAAATTACTTGATAATTGACATGTGTCACTTGTTCCTATGGTGTTGCCACATCGGCCGCCGGCTGTCGCTCGGTTACTGGTAACACACAAACACAGCAAGTGATTTCACAGATGCTGTTAATGTGTAACACGGAGCAATGTTGGAAGTGGCTGCCCAAGATATCTCGGAAATGCTAGACGCTCTGTCGACAGCTGAGTTTAAGACACCAATGACTGAACTGCGACGGAGAGCGCCTTTTGTGACCCTGAATTTAAACTCATGACCTAAGCTAATCACGACCTCGCGATGCGCAATATATCCAAGAAAGCGGTGGTCAGCCATCTGCGATAGAACAAAAATCACGATCGCTTTGTTCACAGCTATTGAAGCTAATTTCTTCGAGCAAACCATGATATCAAAAGTTCTGTTTCAGCGCTAACCTAACTTCTAGCAATCAACGGTTACCTGGAACTAGCCTCTCACTGACTACACGAGCAGCTGCCTTACTAACCGATGAGCACTTCTCGTTGGCTCCTGGTTTCAGATTATAGACAACATAGACACATTCCAGACGAAAAAAGATTGATAAATAGAAAAACAAGAGCAAATAAAAGAAGTCAACGCGATGATGAAAATTACAAACAATTAATTGAATAAAAATGATAATGAACATCTTTTGATTAGATATGGAAACAAATATCATGACATCCGAACTACGACCTTCAACATTGCAAGTTATTATGCCAACCATTGCGCTAAAGTACGATGCCAGCTGTAGCTCTTAAATTTTTGACTGTGTAACCAGTCGTAATGACGAACTGCAGCCTTCAAAAATTCGTTTTCACGTATTGTCGTGCGAAACTCATCTAATGTAAACCAGTTTTGTGATTATGATAACCGCACATGTGACGCTGAATCGCATTTCGTGAGAGAGTACCCAGTAGTGTTTAGTTACTGCTGTGTATAAAACGTGCGTATCTCGTTTGCATCGTTATGTGTGTGTGTGTGTGTTTTATTTGTGGTGTGGTTGTGATGTATGATGAAATACGAAATAGAAGCCCCGACACATGCTTCGGGATCCAAACACGTCAAGAAAGAATACCGGACAAGGAACTGAAAGCGAACTGACCAACTGTTGTGGCACCGCGCGGGATTAACCGAGCGGTCTATGGTGCTGAAAAAAAATGTTCAAATGTGTGTGATATCTTATGGGACTTAGCTGCTAAGGTCATCAGTCCCTAAGCCTACACACTACTTAACCTAAATTATCCTAAGGACAAACACACACACCCATGCCCGAGGGAGGACTCGAACATCCGCCGGGACCAGCCGCACAGTCCATGACTGCAGCGCCCTAGACCGCTCGGCTAATCCCGCGCGGCTAGGGTGCTGCAGTCATGGACTGTGCGGCTGGTCTCGGCGGAGGTTCGAGTCCTCCCTCGGGCGTGGGTGTGTGTGTTTGTCCTTAGGATAATTTAGGTTAAGTAGTGTGTAAGCTTAGGGACTGATGACCTTAGCAGTTAAGTTCCATAAGATTTCACACACATTTGAACATATTTTTGAGCTGTTGTGGCAGTTTGACAACGGCGAACTGTTCGGACGTGACGTTCAGTGCGCCGACTGGAGGAAACCAGCTCCAACGCGCGAAGTGGCAACTATCAAGTAATTTTAATCAGACTATAGTTTATTAGTACAGCTTTTATCTGTCGAGTGAAATACAGTAGCGATAAATGCTACAGGCACTCGTTTACGCTTCTACGAATGGACGCTCCGTGCTAGCGAGTGTTCTCCGAAGCATAGTGGTTTGGAACATAGCCGATCCGCAGCCCCTGCGCTCCAGCGCGGCGGCAGGTGGCGGGGCCGGCAGGCAGGGTGTGTGCGCGCAGGCGCCGTGGCGCCGACGCCGACGCCCGCTCGGCCAGTAGCGATGTGATACGCAGACAGGCAGCCCACCACGTCGACTACAGAGGACGCCCTCCGGAGCAGGTGAGCGCGCGGCCGCCGCCGCCGCCGCCGCCGCCGCCGCTGCTGGCGGCCGGCGCGATGCGTTGCGGGCTGCATACTCGGTGGGGGGGCCAGCCAGCATTTCGCGCCGTCTCCTACGTTTGCTCGTGATTATTCTATATACGGCAAGCTTCCGCTTATCCAAGCGATTGCGGACCCGAGACTGCACAGATAACCGCAAAACTCGGATAATTCAAAACACACATGTTTTTACCGGAAACTGCTATTTTTTGTGTTTACAAAACAAGCTGTATTTCGCACTCAAAAGCCCACTGCATTATTTACTCGCAACTCGCTGGAAAATATTTTTCGTAAGACGTAACACCGCTTACATTTCGCGAACGGTTCAAGATAACTACTCGAGGTTTCCGGCAAATTATAAAAATTAAAGGGATATATAATTTTATTGCGTGCTCAATCCTCTTATCGAGATTTTGAAGCAAGTATTTTTAATGGAACGATACCAAACTTATTAACGGAATTCTAAAGCTCTTGGAAAAGCGAATGCAGTGATATAACGCCAGTTAAAGTTGGCGTTGAAAATTTTCGCAAGAATTTCCCTGAAATGTGCCAAAGTAGAAAATCTGGAAGACCCTAGTCGACTGTTGTGATGGAAAAGCAGCCAACAAGGGTTGCCACTGTCTTTGTTTCAAATATTTCGACTGTTCCCTTGATTTCACAACCGCTCTTCAGTACAACAAACATATCAGAAATAGCCTTCCAAACGCTTCCTGATACATATTTCTATTTATAAAAATATTGGCTACATCTGTAACTATGTCGTTTGAAGAAGGTCCAAAAAATTATCTTTAATCTTAGTGGGGCTATCTGCTTGCCTCAAAAACATTCACTGCCGCTCCATTTGGTGGTATTTCCACCGCAACAGCCGATTACGGCACCTTTGCCTTCCGTTTTGGCATATTTCGCGGGTACCCCTTTGCGGAGTGTTTCAACGCCCTCGTTAACAAACATTATAGCATCGTAATTTTTTTTTCGAATGTCTTTAAAAGTTCTGTCGTTGCATTGAAAAAAACATTTCTATAAGTATCTAGACTGAAATAAGAGGTAACAATATTAAACGTACAACAAAACCGCTCGCTCTCTTTTTAATATAACTATTTGATGAAAATCTCATTCCGATATTTTGCCCCGTTCACGAAACAAAAGCGGTGAAAGAGAGTTTTACGTCATTCAGCCTTTGTGCGGATGTCGGCTAGCGTACCTATTACAACTGAAATGCTACCCTCCAAAGTGTCATTTTCTTTCCGCTGAAAGCTGATAGCAGCAGCAAAACGTTGTATTTTTATTTTTTTATTTTTTTTGTACGAAAAAACTCGCATTTTCCGCGTCGTAGTGAAACGTACCGTCTTTTTGAAATTCGGTGTTACGTAAACATTGCCACCCACCTATTTACAGTCAATAAATATCCGCCCAGCCGATAATTAAAGCTATTCAAGCACACTTCGTGACTAATTTAAAATTAATAAATATGCGGCTTGCAGTTCTCAGTCAGTTCAGAGATTCCTTATATTCTCAGTGACAAAACTATATTTCTTCTTTGTCTCTGTCTATGTGTGTGTGTGTGTGTGTGTGTGTGTGTGTGTGTGGTTTTTCTCTCACCCGATAATTGCTTGCCTGCATTTGTATGCATCATTATGAGAGATTTGCCCAAAGAAACGTTTCATTAGGTGATGCCCCGTAACAAGCGAATGGTTATATGTACGGTCCGATCCGATTCGGTTGTTATAGACATGTAGCGACAGGCAATCACGAGACTGCCTTTCATAACTGAGTATTCACCAAGGAGGAAGCTCAATTCTCAATCTACCGATACCCTCTTGTACCGTTTAAGTAGTACAATATACAACTTTCTGAATCAATTCGTTGTCAGACAACGAACGATCAAAAAATAAGCACACGTCCTCATGCTTGTATAAGTTGTGTTTCAATCAGAAACATACAAGACCATTTTTAAAATAAGTTATACTGCTCAGAATTTACATATAATCTGTTACTGCTGGTTACTATATTCTTACAAAAGTAAGTTGCTAACGAAGTGCTATATTCTGAAATATTTTTAATTATTGGCACACTTGTACAATGAACGTGTCGTCGCCATACAGCAGTTTCTGATTGCAGTAAAATCAACAGTCTGATATTATTCCTTTTTGTAAGTAAATGACTACTTACCCATAACAGAAAGAACCGTTAAGCACTCCCTAGCGTGCTGAATGGAGATTGCCACAAAAGATGTAATGTGAAGCAAAATTCAAATCTTTTAAATTAACAGTACAAAAATGTCTCATTGATCGACGATTAAAATTTGTTAGCAGACATGCTTCAGATGTTTTCTTCAAAAAGAGATACAAGTTTGATTTTTATTAAAAATCTTGTTTTATTTGCACCTAAATCCTTAGCATTTAGTGATGTAGTCATTAGCAACACGCATTTTATCAGTGACGGAGATACACTACATGCATAGTAATATTCAGTCAAGTAAAATTATGTTTTTCAGGATACCCATTATGGATGACGAACTGCAACTGTGAGTTCTATTGGCGATTTATTTGGGCATAAATATGAAAGCAGTCGCTTTTTTTTATTTTTGATGTGATGTACTTTCGAAGCAGTGCAGACCATCATCAGACCGAGGTATTACAGGAACATCACATCATGGACCCAGTTTGGTGGGACATTGTGGTGACGATACTGGCGAAAACGACGTATGTTCAGTTACGAAACGTTTATGAAACGGAAAGATTGTTATGTTTTGGGTACTTAGAGTGCACTGCATCATGATATCCATAAAAAATCCGTTCCATGATTTGTATTGTCAGGTACTACATATAAATATACATGTATTACCTGGGAAACAGATTCGCTATGGATAACTCGATCCAGTACACTGTAAGTACCCAAAAAGTAACAACCTCTCCATTTCATAAACGTTTCACTATCGATAAGTAAACTGCACCATGACGACAGCGTATAGCTACACCTGGTGTACGATATCTTCCTGTGACACTTCCATCTCATGATGAGACTACACTGGTTCGAAACCTACCCAGATTTAAAGGATAACTTTTTCGAAACCTTGTAACTGTCTACGATTCTGAAGCATAAGTTTGAAATTTGCCTCGTAGATGCCTACAACATTTCTCTGCAATGGTGCAAAACCGTGGCGCCCTGCGTTGTCACCCTCGGGCTCGACGACACTTCAAACGGCGGGGTCTAGACCCATGCAAAACAAAGACCAGAGCTCAGAAGTTCATGTGACGTACAAACTGAGTTAATGAGGTCACACTAGCATCAAATTTCACCACAGTTATGGTCAATTACACCGTGTCACACCCCCTCCTACCACTTTTTACCCCTTCTTTTGACGCCTCCACGATGGAAGTCAGAACCGCGACTTCCAGCGTTGAAATCACTCAGCTTTCTCACGGGTGGCCGAAGGAAGCAATTCAGACACACCACCACTCAGCATCGAAACGAAAAAGCCTCAAGATGTGGCATAAATGGCCTCAATGGAACCACATCTTTCCTTGTGACGTTGATTCCCAACATTACGTGTTCGAAAACGACAGTGTACAGAGCGATGTGCGATGAGAAGACGTTGTTGACAACTTCCTGGGTGATGCAACACATCTCTATGGACGTCATGGGGCTGCAACCCGATTGAAGTTGCTCTCCCTCCTTGGGAGAGCAGTATGACTGCAATTATTGCTCTGGTGTACAGGATGAAACCAGTAGGGAACGTTCAAAACCAGTCGAGCAAATTTGGAATTGATCTGAAGCAGCAAAGGGTCATTATGCTTTTTCATTGTTTCTCTTTCTTGCCCTCCCATGACGTGATCATGGAGAGGTGTGTCATTGACACATGTGTAAATAAAATGGCAAAGCGTCTCCCTGAGAACCCTCAGTTTGGCAAAATCTTTGATGGCACCCATCCAAATTTATTGAATATTTTCAGAATGTGCCTTTGCAGAGAAAACCTGCGAAATATTGCTATACGCTTGCAGGCAGACCACTGGCGTCAGAGGTGTGTCATGTGGTTGCCTACCAGCAGGTGACTCGGGCTACTTTGCAAGTTTTGTCTATAAAGGAACATTTTTAAAATTCTCAATAAATGTGCGTGGATGCTGCCTAGAATGTTACAGAACTGGGATTTCTTAGAGCGACCCTTTTCCATTTTATTCATAAATGTGTCAGTTTTGCACCGCTCTGTGATCACACGACAGGAGGGCATGAAAGAGATACACTGAGAAAGCCTAAGGACCCTCTGCTGCTTCAGTTCACGTTCAGATTTAGTCGAAGGGTTTTTAACGGTTCCTAGTGGTTCCACACCACACACCAGAGCAAAAAGTGCCGTTGCAGTGCACTCCAAATGGGTGATATCACGTCCAATGGAACTGCTAGCCTGTGGTGTCTGGCGCATTGGTCGAACCGACCAGAAGGTGTTAACAGTGCCAAATTTTGTCAAAATCGTCTTTCTGTTGCTCACTGCAATGAAAGCTGTCGTTCTCGACGACAGAATGTGTGGGAATCAACGTCCCAAGGAACGAAGTGGTTTCATTGACCTCTTTATGACACCCCCTTCTTCGTTTCGATTATGAGCAGCGGTATGTCTGAAATGTTTTCCTCTGTAACCCATAGGAAAACCACGTGACTTCAACACTGGGCGCCGCATTCTGATCTTCATCGCCGAGGCGATCGTTTGACACGCCCACGGTGGCATTGGGCAGAATTGTGGTGAAATTTGATGTCAGTGTGACATCACTAAACCAGATTACACGTCACAAGAACTTCTGAGCTCTGCTTTTTTTCTCTTTGTGTTGACACCATGCTGTTTGAAGCGTCATCAAGACCGATACTGACGGGTCACTATTTTTCCACATTGCAGAGGAACGTCGTAAGCACCGTTGAGATAAATTTCAAACAGTGTGTCCAAAAGTCTCGAAAAGTTCTTGACTGGTTTACTTCCGACTTTTACACGATGCTCTAATAAAAATTCGGATGGACAAAGGCTATATATTGTTCAAACATATATATAAATAAGATACAGGAAGAAACGTTGCTAGCAAAAATCTCGAAAAGTTCTTGACCGATTTACTCACAATTTTTACACGACGTTCTAATAAATACAGAGAGGCAATAGTATATATATTTCTCGAATGTATATTATATATAAAGCGTAAACGTTGGTAACAAAAATATCGAATAGTTCTGACCGATTTACTTCAATAAACATTCGGATGGCCATGGACAATATTTTTTTAAACATCAATGCACAGATTACTTGCTAAAACCGACTGCCAGAAATAAAATGCTGTGTTGTTCCGTGCTGTGAAAATGTGTGGTTCCGTTTTCTTCCTCGCAGTCGGTTATAGCTACACTAGCATTGCATTTGCACTATTAGATAAATTGTTTTCCAGTGTATATTATTTTCGTAATACATAATTTTAAACAAATGTTGTACATACACATAAGAAAGTGCTGTTTTTTCCCTTCCTCGCAATCTGTTTTAACAGAAGTGAGAAAGGCTGATTTATGATTTACCGACTTATGATTAGAATACTGCAGCGGAATCTGAATCCTCCGAAACTTTGTAATCCTACCTATTCGCAGATAAAAACTATGCGGAATGCTCTCATTGAAGGTATCATACTCGCAGATGCAGCAGCCAGAGAGAACTCTCTCATACCCTCTTCTGTACCACCGATACCAACCATATTACCCATTCATGTTAAGTGGCTTCATTTCCCGATCAAGGTTTCATTGCCAGTAAAAATAAACAACGTTCCCCGCCAGAGGGAGGTGTAATGAGGAGAAGATGAGATTGACAGGGTTTGGGGGATGGGTGGAGAAGGTGGACAAACCAGGGTGGAAGGGGGAGATGCAGAGAGACAGGGTGGACGAGATGACTGACAGGGAGGGGTGGCAGGAGAGAGAGAAGGACAATGCTACGGGCAGAAGGAGATTAAGATGTATATCCAGTTACTATACATATTTAGCAATTGCAAAGCACTGCCAGGTTCGCTAGTTGCTAATAAAGTAAACAAATAACTCGGTAAGTATTAAAAGCAAGGTTGTAATAAAACAACAATACCAAATTGATTAAGAAAAAGTTATTATGAACACTGTGGTTGTTGAATACAAATTCGTGGAACAATCGAATTGACGTTCCGAAAATCATCGCCAGTTACATTAAGTACCTCAGTGTGGTGTAAAAGCATTTGTATGGTGCACAATTTGTCCATCAAAAATTGATGGCAGTGTGAGGTTAAACGGTTCATCGGGAATGATCATCACCGCTCCCATTTGTGCGCTGTTGGTGCTGCATCCTGCAGGAATACAAGTTCGGTTGATATCCGCCAAGAAAAACAAAACGATTGGGGGAATCTCTCAGACCGCCCTGTATCTCTTATCGACAATCGTACCTCAAGATTCGTTGGCTAAACGGACCAGAATCACCTGTGTGTTGTACGGCATTTCGCAATCACCCCATCACACACAACTCGTAAAACAATGCGTATGACAGAAGTACATGGGACAGCAATTTTTTTTAACCTGTACTGTGGTGAGAACGCTATACCTTTGAAATAAGGGGTATGTAAATGGTGGGACGTACAACAGCATGAATTGTCAAATGCCACATACACGTCATGTTGAATTACGGTTGTGTTCAGTGAAAATACATTGTTGCGAAGTACGTTATACGTCGCCCACACCTGAAAATGATATTACTGATGTTACAAATGCGCTTCTCATCTCAATAACATTACAACTCCTGCCCACAACATTGCTAAATGGATATAGAGTACTCTATCATATGTACTTGCCCACACACAGTGAATCTTTTGAGCACTGTGATACGCTGAACTGATTTGCGATTTCAAAATAAAGATCCTACCGTGTACTCTGTTACAAATCGCATAAAAGTTTATAGCACCTCAAAAAGTTAAGTGGCCGTAATGTCATCGAAAGTTGTTGGACTTCCATTTGATGAATTGAATGTTACACTGCATTTTACTGCTTGGGGATAAAGCTATATAAAGATCATAAAAAACGACTGATATCTCCGATTATATCAGTAATATATTTCCACATTCTTTAAATACACTGAAGAAATATTACAAAGCGACATTAAACTGTACGATTATGTGAGGAAAGTAATACGGAACGTGCATGAAATATAGAGTAATAGAAGAAATCCTGAGAAAGTCAAGTGCATCTATTACGGAAATGTCTTCCTAGGTCGACCTATTGTAGAATGTTGCTCTATGTATAGTAGAGAGTCAATCTGACCATAGCCCGCTAGCATACTAGTTGACTATGGTCTAACGAATGGAGGTAGCTATTCGAGAATGACCTCCGTAGCAATTCAACGTCAACAACCAAACATCTCAAATACAGAACAGAGAAATAACATCAGACCTGTCAGGCTGCCTAAGGAAAGGTACAGGCAGGCATCTGTCGCTAAAGCCATATGCGAGTGTTATTGTGCGAATAATATTTGCAGCATAAAATAGTTTGCGGAGTGTATGTGTAAATATGGTTTAAGTTCAGCGGCGTGGAATACGAACGTGCTAAACCAAAGCAGCTGATGTTAACAGCGGTCCTAGGACGACGTAGGCACAATAGTCTCTGCTAAACGTTATGGTGGTCATTGGCGTGATTGCGTACTGATCCATATCGGGGCAATAAACAGCCCCCTGTACCTCCAGTAAGTGATGTCTTTATAATATAATTTGTTTTAGAGTCATTAGAACTAAGAACCACCAATCCAACCTCAGAAAGATGTCATGATTGAGCATTACACTTGACACACTTTTTGAGAATGAAACGACACTCTGTCTACAGACAGGAATGCTTGACATATCACACACTTGTTTTTATTTTATGTTATCTCACATAACGCGTTATCAGTCGCAACCGTTTTCTACCATGTATTGACCGTTTCAGATTCTACGAAAACAAAAGAAGAAAAAGTCTACATTAGAATCTTAAATCAGTAATTTTCTTTTTGTCAGTTCTACTTGTAAGTACATAAAGAAAAATCAAAACACATACGATTCACGCCTATACGCCATAGTCGTTATCTGGCGAATAAATCCGTCGCGAATTGCGTTCTCATACTAAACCTAAGAACAAAAGGGTGGAATTTTATAAGCATAATCAAATGGTATCTCCCTTTCCATACTCTTTGCCCCAGACGTGCCCGTTCTCTATGCGACAAAGCAGAACCTGATTATACAAAGAGGCATAAAACAGTTACACGGAAACGGATTTGAAAAACTCATTAGCTTTCAGTCTACTAGCCTAGCTTTTGTGCCTCATATTCAAATAATTTACTATGTTTATTTGCTGCAAGTGTGAACAATTAAATGTTCGTTGCATATCAGTGAAGAGTGCAAGTAATAGAAGTAATAAAACGATATGTAAAAAGTGCTTCATTTTTAATAAAAGGAAAGTAGGAATGACAGACTTTTTGACAATAGATGAAATCCCCCGACAGAATTTCGGAGTTTGTTCGGGGATATTTTCATTATGCTACAAGGGACTGGTAGTCTCCAGTGGCTCATTATACAGTATTTTCATTTCGTTTGATTCTTTATCACCATTTATATTTGTACCTGTACTGAACTTAAAATTTCTACGCAACAGTGCAAATGTCGACAGTAGGCGCTGTGTGTCTTGCTTGTAAGCAGACCTGTTCGTTCTATTTTCTCGCGGTATATGCTGTTGACGACACTAATGCCCGTTTTATTCTACACCCTCAGACGTGCATTCAGTACCTCTCGACGCTGTCTAGGATTTCTTTTTCCAGCAGCGTTTGTTGTACGTTAACAGTGATTCACAGCTTTGTGGATAGGCTTATTGATGTAGTGGTGGCCGGAGGCACATCATGTACAGGTTCACTAAATGCAACGTAAGAGCTTCGAAACAACGACAGCAACAACACCATAGTGATAAAAGCGTACCGTACGTGTTTTGTCTGAGGACTGTTGGTTTACTCGATATTTTGTGTTGTACCTTTTGGTGATGGCACGTTATTAACTGTCTCACTGTTGCGAAAGTATTTTCACGAAAACGAAGGTAACTTAGGTAACTAACTGAATAACTGATAGTTAAAATATTTCTCTGCAACGAGTCGCCGGAGATCACAGGTCACTTACAACAAAAAGAAAATATCTTTGAACAAAACATTCTCCAAAACTTCATGGGTGTATTCTCATTTCCTCCTGCATATTATCCACGACTGGTCGCTTTTCCACATCTGGTTGCAAGGTATTCGCATCAATGGTTCAAATGGTTCAAATGGCTCTGAGCACTATGGGACTTAACATCTTAGGTCATCAGTCCCCTAGAACTTAGAACTACTTAAACCTAACTAACCTAAGGACATCACACAACACCCAGCCATCACGAGGCAGAGAAAATCCCTGACCCCACCAGGAATCGAACCCGGGAACCCGGGCGTGGGAAGCGAGAACGCTACCGCACGACCACGAGATGCGGGCTCGCATCAATGGTCCGGGCGCCGTCGTCTATTCTGAGCATATGGCCTATTAGCTAAATTTCTCCCTACCTCACAACTGCAAGTGCAGAGACCTCAGTTTTCGGGTTGGGTGTGCGTAAGGGGGAGGGGAGGGGGCGGGTGAGCGAATTCCTTGTCTCTCCTCACTATAGAATCTGGCGGAAGGACTTTTTATTAGTTGCGGGATTCTCATACACCATCAATTCTCTTGGACAAAGTTAGTTCTTTCTGTCAGCTTGTGACGAAGCAGCACCCCCTCAAATATTAATCTAACTAGAAATGACAGTGTTCATCTAATAACTTCGAGGAGCAGTCGCTGGAAACTGAGAAAAAAAAATAGGAAAATTTGTTTCTGCTACGTATATGATAAGTTTCTTTTGTGGAGGCATGGCAGAGAGGAAGAAGATTCAGTTTACCATGGAGCAGGAGGCAGGCAGAAAATTAAATTTTCTTGAAGTGCGCGTTTTCAAGAAAGAAGATGGTAGATTTGGTGACACAGGTTACCGAAAACCCGCGAGCACAGACCATTACCTACACCGGATTCGAACCACCACCCACAACAGCGAAGCATCGTAAAAACATTGGTGGATACAGCGGAGAACATTTGAGAATCCGAGATGCTTGACGGGAAATTGAAAGACCTCACCAATGCTTTGCTCAAGACTGGTTATTCGTCCGCTGATGTGAAAAGAGCGTCAAGGCCGGCGAGCAAAAATCATAGCAGTGCACAAACGCCTGTGGAAGTCTTCCTCACTTCAGTTAAGGACTGCATAGCAAAAATCTAGACAAAGCGGAACATCCTGGTAATCTACAAACCCGTCCATAACATACAGAATTATCTAAAATTGGCAAAGGATGGTGGCAAACCGCTGAAAAAAGCAGGAATTCATAGAATTCCGTGTAGTTGTGGGGAGGTTTACGTGATTTACTACAGGGTGTTTCAAAAATGACCGGTATATTTGAAACGGCAATAAAAACTAAACGAGCAGCGATAGAAATACACCGTTTGTTGCAATATGCTTGGGACAACAGTACATTTTCAGGCGGACAAACTTTCGAAATTACAGTAGTTACAATTTCCAACAACAGATGGCACTGCAAGTGATGTGAAAGATATAGAAGACAACTCAGTCTGTGGGTGCGCCATTCTGTACGTCGTCTTTCTGCTGTAAGCGTGTGCTGTTCACAACGTGCAAGTGTGCTGTGGACAACATGGTTTATTCCTTAGAACAGAGGATTTTTCTGGTGTTGGAATTCCACCGCCTAGAACACAGTGTTGTTGCAACAAGACGAAGTTTTCAACGGAGGTTTAATGTAACCAAAGGACCGAAAAGCGATACAATAAAGGATCTGTTTGAAAAATTTCAACGGACTGGGAACGTGACGGATGACCGTGCTGGAAAGGTAGGGCGACCGCGTACGGCAACCACAGAGGGCAACGCGCAGCTAGTGCAGCAGGTGATCCAACAGCGGCCTCGGGTTTCCGTTCGCCGTGTTGCAGCTGCGGTCCAAATGACGCCAACGTCCACGTATCGTCTCATGCGCCAGAGTTTACACCTCTATCCATACAAAATTCAAACGCGGCAACCCCTCAGCGCCGCTACCATTGCTGCACGAGAGACATTCGCGAACGATATAGTGCACAGGATTGATGACGGCGATATGCATGTGGGCAGCATTTGGTTTACTGTTGAAGCTTATTTTTACCTGGACGGCTTCGTCAATAAACAGAACTGGCGCATATGGGGAACCGAAAAGCCCCATGTTGCAGTCCCATCGTCCCTGCATCCTCAAAAGTACTGGTCCGGGCCGCCATTTCTTCCAAAGGAATCATTGGCCCATGTTTCAGATCCGAAACGATTACTGCATCACGCTATCTGGACATTCTTCGTGAATTTGTGGCGGTACAAACTGCCTTAGACGACACTGCGAACACCTCGTGGTTTATGCAAGATGGTGCCCGGCCACATCGCACGGCCGACGTCTTTAATTTCCTGAATGAATATTTCGATGGTCGTGTGATTGCTTTGGGCTATCCGAAACATACAGGAGGCGGCGTGATTGGCCTCCCTATTCGCCAGACATGAACCCCTGCGACACTTGAAAGACCAGGTGTACCGCCAGAATCCAGAAACAATTGAACAGCTGAAGCAGTACATCTCATCTGCATGTGAAGTCATTCCGCCAGACACGTTGTCAAAGGTTTCGGGTAATTTCATTCAGAGACTACGCCATATTATTGCTACGCATGGTGGATATGTGGAAAATATCGTACTATAGAGTTTCCCAGACCGCAGCGCCATCTGTTGTTGAAAATTGTAACTACTGTAATTACGAAAGTTTGTCTGCCTGAAAATGTACTGTTGTCCCAAGCATATTGCAACAAACGGTGTATTTCTATCGCTACTCGTTTAGGTTTTATTGCCGTTTCAAATATACCGGTCATTTTTAAACACCCTGTATATGAAGAACGTTCAAAAAACGACTAGAACGGCACAAGGCAAACTGTGGAAGGTGAGAGGCTGACAGATCAGATGTTGCGGAATGTGCTTTGCTGCCAGCAGACCACCACATTAATTTTGATAGGATTCAAATGCTGGTAGCCACATGCGGATATCATGAAAGGCTATACAGAGAGGCCATACACATTATAAAAAACCACAGAAATTTCAATAGGAAGGAGGAGGGATCGAAACTAAATAAGATTTGGAACTCAGTGCTGACCAAGATGTGTACGAGTCTTCCACATGAGGTGGTAGCAACAGTAATGGCATTTATTGGCCGGGATTTCCCCTTCGGGGTTCGGCCGCCGTATTGCAAGTCTTTTTCGTTGACGCCACTTCGGCGACTTGCGTGTCAATGATGATGAGGGGCACACAACACCCACACCCTGAAGGGAATCAAACCCGGGCCCACTTGCGTGGTAGGCGGTAACGCTACAGCTGCGTTACGGAGGCGGGCATAGCAACAGTGGACGACGGCAACCAGCAACGACCATTTGCGCTGAGCATTCGAAGCATGTGACGTCACTCCACTGCGCGGAAACTCGCAAAAACGAAATTTTGCTGCTTTCTGTAGCGAGCCAGGATGTGAATCGGACCCTCAAAGAAGCTACGATCCCCCTTGAAAATGTCCTCCGCAGATGTGGAAGACTCGTAGGGTTCTAATGTGAAATCCATCCGACCACGACATATCAGTCTGGAACATTTTGTTAATAGTGACCTCTAATAAAAGTGGAGGGGTACCTGATACGTATCACCTAATATCTCGCATACTGAAGTTTGGAAGTAGCAAAACCAAGATTTTCCTGTATTAACTGAACATAACGCCCACACACGGAAGCAAGGCTCAGAAAACTATAACATTCCGGGTATTCACACATCTACCAAAATAAAAAATTTCCCCTCCTACCAAAGTACTTCACTAAACACGGTGGCTATTCTTGGTTGGCTGCTGTGTGCTAACGTACTGGCGGAAATTGCACAACGCACCTATTTGCTCAGCATACGACGATAATTAATATGAAAATTTGCTTTAAAACAAGGCAACAATGAAATGCCGACAATAATACTCGCGAACAACACAGATAAATATGCACTAGCGAATAAAAGCAAATGAAAAATGAAGACTAAATAATGTTAGTGTTACTGATGAAATAGCAGCTATATGCGTCTGTTTCCGCGGCCGTTGTCACTGTCAACTCTGAAGGAGGCAATATTTGCAACAGTAACTGAAACGTTGGAGAATTTTAAATATTGACTATGCCGCCCGTATCCAGAAGAATTTTATTGAGAATAATAGCAATTATTTGAAATGTGAGGGCAGTGTCGCAAATTAAAGGGTTTGCAACATCATAACGTCTATAATAAAAAGTGGTTTAATGAACGAAACAAATTTTAATTATAATTCTGAAAGTTACTGAAGACTGCTTATCAAAGCGATATTTCCAGTTACACGAAAATCCGTGACAGTGTGAAACTAACATGGCCTTTACAAAAATTCTTTGCAACATTATTTATAATAATAGTCCGCAAGAGTTCAGCTTTTTACCATTTTTCAAAGACAGTCTCCACTTAGCTGCTGCTGTCATCGAGTCGTCGATGTCTGCGTTGTATGTCCATAATTCTTGAGCGAGCAATCCAGTAATGATCGTCGTCTTGCTGACCCTCTTGATCGTAGGCGTCCGTGGTGGATGCAACAGGAAAGCGCCGTATTTGTAGAATCCTTTCAGTTTATATGTCTACATGCAGCAACGTAGGTAAGACACATTTATTCAATTTACACGTGGCTTATCCGGGAGTCATCATATTCGTTAGCCTTTTATTTTCCGTTCGTTCGGGGAACATTTCACAGTACATCAGTCCGCAATACGAAAATACATTAATAAGTTTCTAAGTTGATTTAACAGTCGTACTACTCGCCAAATACTGCGTACTGTGCACAATAGTCACCTCACACTAGCATCAAATGCGCAGCGATCGGCACCCCCACCCCCCTCCCTACACGCACACACACACAACAAGATTAATGAGTTGAATGTCAGTTCACGACGGGGAAATTCACTACTGAACTTCCAGTTTAATATGACAGTCCGCGGTCTGCACTAGCCAAGTGGTACCCAACCTTTCTTAGATCACTACCCCTGAATGCAGTCAGACACTACCTAGGACCCTCGCCCTCCCCCCTTCCCCCATATTATCACCAACTTTAGCACATAACTAAACTGTAGAGTGGAAAACTTTCCTTGGAACTATTTTTTTTAATGACGAAAAATGAATGATATTTAGTTTGCATGTGTGTGTGTGTGTGTGTGTGTGTGTGTTGCAATGAATGACGAAGAAATTCGTGGTGCATCGCACGTGCTACCCATAACTTCTTCTCAGAAAAGAAATCTAACTGTCCACAGTAAGTGTACACACTTGTTACAAAACACGCTTTCCATGCAGTACTCCTCGCCACTGCGGCACTTGCTTGACCTGCACACAGCAACCCCACTCAAAATCAAACAAGTTCAGATGTGTCCATCTTACTCACTGTTCGTAAATCACTTCAGTGCTGCACTCCTTACTTCTGAACTGCCAGAAACTAGACGACTTCAGGTTGTTCATGCTTTGTGTCTAACCACGCTAATAATAATAATAATAATACGAGGGTGGTTTGAAAAGTACTCGGAACGGAATAGAAAAAAAGTACTTACATCACTGAAACTTTTTTTATTTTTCAATGTAGTCTCCTTGTAGATTAATGCATTTGGTCCAACGATGTTCCAGTGCCAGGATCCCATCTCGAAAATGAGTTTCCTCCAGGCCTGCAAAATAGTTGTCAACACCGGCTATCAATTCTTCGTTTGAAGTGAGTCTTCGTCCATCACGATAAATTTTCAGTTTTGGGGAAAAATGGAAGTCTGCCGGAGCCATATTAGGTGAATAAGGCGGGTGTGGCAACAATTCATACCTTAGATCGTGTAATTTTGCCATGGCGACGGCACATGCGAGCGGGTGGGCATTGTGTTGATGGACGATGACTTTCTTCCTTGCTAAACCTGGCCTTTTATAGCGAATCTTCTGTTGAAATTGGTCCAGGACGTTAGCATAATATTCTCTAGTAATTGTTAGCCCAGTTGGGAGATAATCTACTAACAGAATCCCCTTCGCATCCCAGAACACTGATGCCATGACCTTTCCCGGCGAAGGAATTGTCTTTGCTTTCTTTGGTGGCGGAGGGTCAGCTTGTTTCCGCTGCTTTGACTGTTGTTTTATCTATGGGGTGCACCCAAGTTTCATCTGTGGTCACAAACTGGCACAAAAAATCTTGTTCGTTTCTCCTAAAACAGACCAAACATTGTCCCGATATGTCCATTCTCATGCGTTTTTGATCCAGCGTCAAGAGTCGCGGCACCTATCTTGCAGATAATTTTTTCATTTCTAATTCTTCAGTTAAATTGTGATATACCCTTTCAGATGACATATGGCAAACGTAAGTAATTTCACGCAATTTCAATCGGCGATCCTCCATGACCATTTTGTGCACTTTTGCAGTGATTTCTGGAGTGATGACACATCTTGGCACACCACTGCCCGGATCATCATGTGGCCTCTCCCAATCAAATTTAAATTCATTTGTCCACTTGGCAATAGATGAATATGAAGGAGCAGAGCGCCCCAGTGTATTCTGGAAATCGGCATGAATGTCCTTTGCTTCCGAAGTACTTAATCACTGCTCGAATCTTGATTTTTCCCGTTTTCGCAAATCACTACGCGGGAACAACAACAGAGCACGTCACAGCCACAGCTCACTTCCAAGGGCAGTGACGTGGCACGTGTTTACAGGCAACAGTCCAGGGAATATCACGTCTCGTGGTGATTCCGAGAACTTTTCAAACTACCCTCGTAATAAAACTGTGTACAGCACTATAGTAGCCGTTATGTAGTTACTGCTGTTGGTACTATCAATTAATTTATTTATCTTCTTCGAAGCGAGTAATCAAGCAATTTCTGGACTGCTGTAGATAATCTATACAACTTCTATTTAGGATGTCCCACTTTTGTCTTCACAGATGCACGTCACAAAGCACAGCATACGTGTGTAGGGCGGACTATGTGAGGAACCTGTAGCCTCCATTGCATTAATGCTACTCATTGAGAAAAAGTAATTATATAATCAATATTAGAGTCTTACAAAATGATAATAGTAATGATATTTTGAAAATAATTTAGTTTCATTACAGAAACTGAATAGAATCGTTTGGTTTTTACCCAGCAGAAAATTTCATTTTACCCTTCAGGGGGTAATAACTCACAGGTTGGGAACCGCACTAGACAGTCCGCGCTACCTACAATCAAAACCGTACACGTACAACATACACTCGGTTCGGCGATCTGTATCTCATACGTTTAACATTATGTCTAGAGCAGAAGTTCATTATCCATGGTACACACCTATATCACAAAGCATATCATCCATCAAACAGTTATTTAACATCAGCCAATGACACAGTTCACGACTTACACGCCACGACAATCACTTTGTTTTTGCTTCAGACTCTTTGTTGGTGTATTTCTCTGTCGATCCCTCGATATGTTTCTATAGCTCTAAGTATTTCGCTTAACATGGCACTTTCAAATATTCCTAGTACATCGATTTACAGTTTAATAAAAAGCCATAGCTTCACATTATTAGGTTCATGGAAAATAAATTGATAACTAGTAAACGTGCAAACACACATCGTCAGAATAAATGAAGAGAGCAGTTCCATCAATAGAAGCTCCATGATGTAAACAGAAACAATTGTGCACAAAGAAATGTGGTTAGAAAACTCATCCTAAAATAAATATTGCAATGTGCCAAGCGAACAGAGCGTAAACCAAGGAAAAATAAACCACAACGTAAAGGGAAAGAAAGAATCTATATTACACTGTAGGGTTATCTTCAAAACCTGTAAAATTTACTTGTTGAGACATGATACAGCTCTACATTGACCAACTCATTTGTATTTTAAAAAATGGCAATTTTAGATTCTTTCCCCTCCCACCCCTCCCTCCCCGCCCCACCTCCAGACAATTTTCTTCACATTTCCACGGTCGTTGGCAGTGTGTATTAAGAAGTACATCGTTCCTGCTTACTTTTTATTGAAAACAAAACGCTTACGCATTTGTTTTTATTTATTTTACGGCTGGTGCTCTTCACTGATGTGCTATGAATGACTAATTTTCAGAACTTTGCTGTAGCAGTAAATAAATGTTTAAGTTATTTTAAACCATTAAAAAAATCAGATAAAAGTGTTAGCCTACCGGAACAGAAGCCACAAGATGTACGATGACAACAAGTGTCGAAAAATATGAGGTATAGGTATGAATTTCACATTTTTGCATTTTTACTTTCTGCTATTTTTAAGTAGGGCTAGGAACATATTTTACAGATTTAATGTACACCCTGACTTCTTTTCCTACTGTATAACCTGAAGATGTTCAATGTATAGCTGAATTGATTATTACTGTTATCGCACACGATATTGTGTCTAAAACAAAAATAAGTGTATGCCTTACACGTGTCAGACTGGCAACAGCAAATTTGTTGTCCGCGTGAGTTATGGGCTGCAACTAAGCGACGATAGCACGAGGACAGCTCCCTCGGCCACGGTCCAATGTTTCCTTGATGTCTCCGGGGAATTTCTGCCCCTCGATCAACTCTGTCAGCAACTCTGTCTCTCGCCCTCAGAGACATTTCCCAATTTTTCACACAGCACACTGGCCACCGCATTTCCAGGCTTCCCGTTGTTCCTACAGATTGACTACGCTACATGCGCTTTCCGACTTTGGCAATATCGCCCTCTATACATCGTTAACAGATGGAGCTCTGAAATTTATAAGGTCTTATTGTTAATTTATAGTTCTTGACTTATTCGTGTATCGGATGTTTGAGCGTGTATTGGCAATAAGCTGAATGTCATCTAACAATTCACACTTCGTAAATGGTGCGACCAACTAGCCTAAGGTTAGTGTGTATCTCTTGTGCTGGCGGTATAAGTTAATACTAATTTGCAAGGTTTTTTTAATTTCAATTCTCTTAATTTGTTATCACATTCCTTTGTAACAACTACATTATTCTCCATTGACTTTATCTTACTTCTAGGTTCTTTTTACGCTGATTCGTATCGTAAATTGTTCTTCAGTAACTTCTGATAGTTCTCACGAAATTTGTTTCTTACCTTGTTTTGCCTGAAGTTATTTTCATCCCCACCAAACAAACTCAACATCAGCTACTGTTAAATGAAATTTTTCTCAATGGTTTGTGCTATTTCCTAATCAACTGATTCTGTACCTTGACATATATTAAAATGTGGTTTGCGTTATCTGGAATAAATGAAGGATATTAATTATCCCGAAATCATGCTAAAGACAGTGTTTTTGGTGTGGACGAGTTGTTTTTTGCGAAAATCTATTACAGTAAATCTCAAGTTAAAATTGCTTTCATACATTTTTCAAGTAGTTAAGAGCAGCTTTTCTTGAAGAATTAAGGCAATTTCTGCATAAAGTAAAATATGTAAAACACTGTCTTTTGATTATATGAAAACCGCTATATTTACTAGTACGTAGATACATAGTTTACAAGTAATAATGATATCAGAGACTTACGTTGTTCTCCATTATTTATTAAAATTTTATCAATTCTTGTTTTATGTGCGCTTCCTATAATACTAGATTCTCTGTTTAGGTATTTTGTGGCTTTTATTTTAAGTATTTTTTAATTATTGTCTGACTCACCAGAGGAATTAACGTCAGACCTCCACGAACCAAATACTTAGCATAATCATACATTTCGCTCGTATCGAAGGAAGTTATGGAGCTCAGTCACAATGATATCTTGATACTGAAGTTAGCTAATTTTCAGAATGTACAAGATACGACATATTTTAGAAGCACTACAGTTTAAGCTTCAATACACAAAATTTACAGCTACACCAACACATCTTTGGTGACAGAGTGTTATCTCCAGATGGCTTTCCTCGAAAGTGATTCTCCACTTGCTCCGATGCTGAAGTTTGTAATAGCGTTCATATGTATCCTCAACGCTTCTTTTAAATGTTAAGTAGTAGTCTGTCAATCTTACTTACTGATATTCGCTGTAATTCCACTACTATATTGGCTAAAAAGATACGATCACTGGGCAGACATCACATCTGCTGTTAAAATCTGCTGTTAAAATCACATCTGCTGTTAAAATCGGTTCTACTGCAATGTCCGTATGCTTCATAACGAAATTCAGTTAGTGGCTCTGTTTTGGTGAACGAGTAATGAACGTATGTATGCTGGAATGCAACTTCTTTACAAGCAGTTCAGATTTTCTGGTATAATTAACGAAAGATATATGTAAATTAGCAAATCGATGGCGTAATTTATCGTCGGCGACAGTATTTGATGCCAGACGAATGTAAACCTTCCACCTATAAACATCAGCTTGAGTCGACTACTTTCTTTACGTTGAAGATATTAACGTAATTTAGAAGTTTATTACTTAACTGGCACATTTGGAATAAATTGTTTATGTGTAAAGTAACGATTTTGTAGAATATCTCTACTATTGTTAACAGTAAACATTGTTTGCTTTATACTGATATTGACACGCTGGGCCAATATAGTCCTTCCCAAACAAAACTGCTCTTAGCTTTTCAAATAGTGAATTTTGCTTAGTTGATCTTAAAGTATACAAAACTTAGTGAGGTGACATTTGTCTGTTGGATCGCAGTGTCGTTATTTCCCTCCTACCTATCCACCGACACTTCGCCCTCTCCCCCCCCCCCCCCCTTACCACTCCCTACCTTGCCATTTACCACCACCGCAGAATTACAGACTTGACGAGGGAAGTGGTGGTGGAGTCGTCACTATGAAGTCTTGTTGTTTCCAAAGATATTCATAAATTGGTACTGTGACGGGGATCTTCTGTTCTCATGAACAATATGGGGCAATAATGACGTCGAAAAACGTATGAAATACGTCTAAAAACATATGAAATCTCGTGGGGATAAATGAATACAAACACTCAATGACATCGAATGGAATGATTTATCTGATTTTTCGTAAAAAGAGGGTCCCAGTTCATGGAAAGTTGCTGGAAAAACGTGATGGGCACTGGACAGTTTTTTTTTGTGCAGAATACATGGACTGTGGTGAAGTATTAAAATTGAGAGCTTGTCGTGGCCAGGGAAGACATATTAATTTACTCTCTTGTTCAACCAACTGAAGTGGAACCGTGTGATTTGTATAGTTGTATTTTTGGAAGTCGAGTCTCATGTTGGGATAGTACCAGTGAATGCACACGAGCCGAGAAAATTCTGGTCGTACGTATGACCACAAAGCACGTCGCAGATTTCGATCCAGCCACTCGTTGACCAGTTTGGTTTGGTAATAGAAGATAGTTAAAGCAAAGCTAGAGTATTAAATTTCGCTTTAAAAAAGTAATTCGCGCAGGAGGATCTTAATGACGTTCCACCGTTTGACAGTCGCACTGACTCCTATGTGGAGGACGTAGGAAGAGGGTTACATGGCGTCGGAAGGCAACTGAAAGAGTTAAAAACAAATAACTCGGCAAGTCCGGATGGAATCTCATTTCAGTTTTACAGCGTGAACTCTCCAGCGTTACCCCCTTACTAAACTTGCATCTTTGGTTAATCTTTCAGCCGGTGCAAGGTCCCAACGATTGGAAAAAAGCGGAGGTGACTCCTGTATACAAGGACAGAAGAGCGGTCCCGTAAAATTACAAACCAGTATCAAAATGGGATACGAGATACTGATGCAAGGAAAGCTGTGATTACGGGTTGTGGCTGCTGCTCAGGAAGCTCAGTTAGTGGAGCATTTGCCCGCGAAACGGGAAGGTCCCGAGTTCGAGTCCTGGTTCCGCTCACAGTTTTAATCTGCGAGGAAGTTTCAATATCTTTAACATTGAGTTTTTGTATGTCGATCCTTGTTATTGGGGGTCTGAAGGACTTCGGCCGTTGATATTCGATAGTTGGAGAGACCTCATCGTTGTTACAGGTAGCCTGCGAAAACCAGTTATTAGATGTTGACCAGTGATGAATCGTGTATACGGATGGTGTTAACCGCCTCAGCGTCAGATAATGCCTGAAGATGGCGCAGTGAAGCTCCGAAACTGGTAGCCGTATAATACGAGGGTTGGAACTTTAATAGTGGCAACTATTTATTTAAAGCTCGTACAAAGCTGGTTCAAAATTTTACTGACCTTCAAAGTAGTTACCAGCATTGTGTAAAACCCGTTGCCAGCGACGTGGAAGTCGTAGGATACTCTCAGCTGTGCCAGTTGTGTTGACAGTTCGAGCGGCGCGGTCTATTGCCCTAAGAATATGTAGCACTTCTGAAGCGAATGCCGTGAAGTGTTCCCTTCAGTTTAGGAATCGAGTTGAACTTACAAGGGCTTAAGACAGTGGAGTGCAGTAGGTGGTACAGCACTTAGCAGCCCCATCAGCCAAACAAATCAGTAACAGCTTGCATTGTACGTGCCTGAGAATTGTGGTCGTGCGGTAGCGTTCTCGCTTCCCACGCCAGGGTTCCCGGGTTCGATTCCCGGCGGGGTCAGGGATTTTCTCTGCCTCGTGATGACTGGGTGTTGTGTGATGTCCTTAGGTTAGTTAGGTTTAAGTAGTTCTAAGTTCTAGGGGACTGATGACCATAGATGTTAAGTCCCATAGTGTTCAGAGCCATTTGAACCATTTTTGAACCTGAGAATTGTCCTGCAAAATGATGTTCAGGTCCTGCAGGAAGTGTCATCACTTCTGTCTCTATGCTGTTCATTTTTGGAACACAACCTACGACCAGCTTAGAGACAGAAGTAATGACAATTTCTGCAGGAACTGAACATCATTTTTCAGGACACTGCTCAAGCACGTACAGTGCAAGCTGTTACTGATTTGTTTGACTGATGGGGCTGCTAAGTGTTATACCACCTACTGCACTCCCCTGACTTAAGCCCTCGTGAGTTCAACTCGATTTCTATACTGAAGGAAACATTTCACGGCATTCGCTTCACAAGTGCTGCAAATTCATCGGGCAATAGACAGCGCCGCTCGAACTGTCAACACAACTGGCACTGCTAAGAGTATCCTACGACTTCCACATCGCTGGCAACGAGTTATACACAATGCTGGTAACTACTTTGAATTAAGTATTTATTTTGTACGAATTGTAAATAAAGAGCGGCCACTACTAAAGTTCCAGCTGTAGCTGTTCAATTTTAACACATCTTTAACATCGGTTTGCTGCAGAAATTTTGTGCATAATCTAAGTTAGAATACATAACAGTTTCTTGAGACGGAAAAGCTGTCCACAAAGAAGTAAAGATTTAGAAAGCATCGTTCGTGCGGAACTCAGCTTGCCCTTTTCTCATACAATGTGCTGCGATCCACGAATGAAGGGCAACATGCAGATTCCATATTCATACATTTCAGAAAGCAGTTGGGGGAGCGCCACACAGCAGACTATTAACGATGGTCCCAGCATACGGAAGAGGTTTCCAAGAATGTGAGTGGCTCGAAGACTTGTTAACTAATAGAACTCGAAGTACGATCCCTGGACGGCTATCGTTAGTCACAGACGAGGGTATAGTCAGCAGTGCCCCACGGAAGCGAGATAGGACCGTTTTTGTTTTCTGCATACGTAAACGATCTGACCCATTCGGTGAACAGCAGTCTGTTGTGATTAAATCGCCACTCACATGTCAATTTAATCCAACCACTCAGCAGACTGTTTCTATCATAACTAATATGTCTCTGATATAATCTGGTAGACATTGTCTATATCTAACAACGACTGATTGAGATCGCAGATACGGAATACAAGCACACTTCAATCAAATACAAAAGAAATACATATGAGTAAGACACATTAACAGATAAAATATACACAAATATTATTTGGCGAGTGCTGCTATAACAATAAATAACTTGGGTTACTGTTTGCTAATGAAGGTGGATGTGTGGGCAGCCAGTGCACAACATTCTTTCACCAAGCTTGCAAATTTGACGCATATTTGCTTATTACTGTTAGCAACTTGGATCTGTTAGCATTCAGAACGTCCTTGTGGGAAACTTAAATTATTAAGCATGCAATCAATGAACAAGTACATGATACTTGACTCGAATACAATTAATGTCAACACTAAAGAATGAGTGATGACCTGGCTTGAAATGAAGCAGCTGCAAGCAGTTTCGACTTCACGTCGTTATTAACTGATTATAAATGCCTCTATTGCTTCACGAGCACCTGGTTTAATTATTCCGGCGTAACGAAAATGACGGCACGAAAGAGCAGGGCTATTTGACCATCTTATTCTGTGCGGATGCACAAACAGTGCCGGAACTCTTACGGGAATCGGCAAAAAGCCGCGAGTAATATATAGTGCGGGACAATAAGTTGGGAACGTGGGTCTTACGGGAGGCGTGCCAGAGGTAAGTCCCTGCAGTCGCAATATCCACTGCGTCCTCGGTGGCTCAAATGGATAGAGCGTCTCCCATGTAAGCAGGAGATCCCGGGTTCGAGACCCGGTCGGGGCACACATATTCGACTGTCCCCGTTGACGTATATCAACGTCTGTATGCAGCTAAGCGTAGTGATTTCATTGAAATGACGACACGAAGATGAAGAACGCAAGAGCAGAGAAGGCTGTGAGATGACGTCACCCAATAGTGCGCTGACTAGGACCGCACCACGATAGGAGTGGCCTCTATCAGGAGAGAATACAAGCGCCACCCATGCCAACTTCGGCCGGGCAGTAGAAGACGGACACTAATAGACTCGCACTAGAACAGCTGTTACACGTGATGCCTATCCATTACTTGCATGGACATTCTATACAGAGAAAGATATTGATTATTTGCATGTCGCCAATAGCTTGCGACACGGCATTGTAAACCAAAGTTAAGTATTGTCAGTCTACTTTATTCTAATAAAAATCATTAATGTGATATGCTTGAATTGTTGTGTAGCTATCCGAGAAAGCAGCATCCTTTAGGCACCTTACAAGAGACGAGTGGGTAGGACTCCACATTAATAACATGAGTTCACAGCATCAGTAAGCCAAAATCGTTCACTCTTAATCCCCAGCGTCTACAAAATATCTTTACTTGAACTATGGCTTTGGAGTTTCCACTAATTAACAAAGTAATAGGAGACTAGTGTTCTCAGCACAAACCGTTGACACACTTTGTTATGAGGCAAGTACGTACATCTCTGAGATTCGACATAGCCTTTTACAACGTAGAATATAATTTTAATTTGCAGCGTTACTGGAGGAGAACTGTTGGAAGGTAAATGGAAAACTTCAATAATATTTGTCGATGGGAGTTCGTATTGACATCCCGCAGCTATGAAATGTCAGTTGACAGTCGATAGTGTGATTGCAGAGATGTGCACGACGTAGCTTCCTACCTGAGACATTTGCTGTAGAATCTCCGGTGCCGACGTTCTTTTGACTCATTGATAGATGATCTGTCAAAATACACCACAATAAACATCTCCTGTTTCTGTAAACGGAATGGGTCAGGATTATTAGGGTTATTTTAATACTTAGAATATCAATTCTCAAAACCGACAGAGGACGGCTGATCGAATATCAATCCTGGTGTGCAGTCCTCCTGTTTATTTGCACATCACCAAAATTAAACTGTTCAGAAGCATAGTCCTTGCATAAATTCCGATACAGTCCTGAGCATACCCGAGCACACAATATACAGTTTATTGGCACTCGTACAATACATTTACATGCGTCATATTTTCCGGAAGACAAAGACCGAATTTCGGAAACCTTTTTTTTTGTTGCCGTGTTTACATGTTAAGGCCTGAAGCGAATTTGCTAGCCCAGTCAAATATGGCGTCTGGAAACCAGCTGTTCTAGTCTCTGATTCAGTCGGAACAATCGCTATTTCTCATCAATTAAGTATTAAAAGTAGACACCTTCACGCTCAGTGTAATATTTCTGTTTCTGCTGCACAATGCATCGGCACAATCGCTATTTCTCGTCAATAAAATATTAAAAGTAGATACTTTCACGCTCAGTGTAATATTTCCCTTTCTCCTTTACAATGCAAAAAGTCACTGCGTCTATATTAGCCGAAACTTTTTAAAACAAGTCTAACCTGAAGCCCCAAGCACGTTTCAAAAGCTGTGGCGCGTCTACTTGGTAGCGAAAATCGATTGTGGAAGTGGAAAACTGGCAGCAAGAAGCGGATTTCTAGAATCGATTTTGGAGTGTTTACATGACCAACCAAAAGCAGTACTGGGAAATCGGTTTACGAAATCCGGGTTTGGCAGCCCCTTGTAAACGGAATGATAGTTGCCACTCCACATAGCTGACCATCGCTCCTCACCTGGTTTTTCGTAACACTATTCACAGCTATTAATATTCCTAACGATCTGAAGCTTCTAAAATTACAACGAAGTAACATACTTAGAGCCGCGCGATTAGCCGAGAGGTCTGAGGCGCTGCAGTCATGGACTGTGCGGCTGATCTGGGCGGAGGTTCGCGTCCTCCCTCGGGTATGGGTGTGTGTGTTTGTCCTTAGGATAATTTAGGTTAAGTAGTGTGCAAGCTTAGGGACTGATGACCTTACCAGTTAAGTCCCGTAAGATTTCACACACATTTGAGCATTTTTTGACATACCTATATTGTAATAACATTACCTAATAAATAACTTTATTGATTTTACTTTATACATTATATCGCATCTGTACACACAAAGTCGTTATAATCCAAGATACGCAACGTTAAAAAATACATCACACTTTTTAATATCTTACAGAACTGTAAACGATTAGTAGTAGTAGATGTACTATACAATAATATATGTCAAATAAGTTCGTTAAAAAGTGAAACGTCGACCAATGGCTATCCAAAAAAAAAATAACTTAAATCATTTGATATTCGTTGTTCTTGAAGAATGTTAAAAAAATCAGGTGAACATATGTGGTGAGCAAAATAAAACTGGCCCCGAAAATATGTTATGCACCTTAAGATAAGCAACCCAAATCACAGCTGGTGTGGATGATGTAGATTGGATTACCGATCTTAAGATCTATGAAAAAAATTATCACGAGATAGGAAAAGATGGAGGTCAGCATTAAACAAGGCGAAAGACCGTTAAAAATATGTTGTTTTTTTTCTGATGGCAGTGTGTGGCACCTAGGATAAACGACTTACCTCCCGGCAGCCAGCAGAACAACAACACGAGCCGCAGGGGTTGTTTGTGCGCCGGTGGTGTGGTGTGGGGTGTGTCCCGGCGGGCCGGTGGCCCAGTTTGTTTTGCAGCAGCTGGCGCCGCCCCCAGCCGCCCCCAGCACAAGCATAACAACGGGGTCCGCCTTCCCGCCTCTTCCGGGTTCTCTGCCCTGCTGTCGCTGCGCATGCGTCCGCTCGCCTGAACGCCGACGAGCCAGCGAGTTTATACGCCGACTCGCACAACATCGCTGGCGTATCTCTAGGGGAGACCGGGTCTCGTTTGCTCATGGGGCACGTTTACGCAGAGCAGTCCTCTCGGGAACCATTCTTGCTAGAGTGCTACCGACAATGGAAGACCAGTACTGCCATCTACTGAGGGCTTAACAAACTTCACGGCTTCAGCTGAGTGAACGTCTCAGCTACAGCGTACAAACAACCATCAGCTGTATACGTTAACGGCGACAAAGAAAATTTGTGCTGGACCGGGATTCGAACTCTGGTTTCCCGTTTTACGCGAGCGGCCGCCTTAATCACTTTCGCTATCCGAGCACGACTTCATATGTCGTCGTTCCTGAGTAACAAACTGTACTCGTACACACATTACGTAAATCCCGTACTGCATGCATGTTCAAAGGAACATTGTCTAGTTGTACGTAACAATACAGGCTGCTATACAGGGTGATCCATTGATCGTGACCGGGCCACATATCTCACGAAATAAGCGTCAAACGAAAAAACTACAAAGAACGAAACTTGTCTACCTTGAAGGGGGAAACCAGATGGCGCTATGTTTGGCCCGCTAGAAGGCGGTGCCATAGGTCAAACGGATATCAACTGCGTTTTTTAAAATAGAAACCCCCATTTTTGATTACATATTCGTGTAGTACATAAACAAATATGAATGTTTTAGTTGGACCACTTTTTTCGCTTTGTGAAAGATGGCACTGTAATATTCACAGACATATGGATCACAATTTTAGACGAACAATTGGTAACAGGTAGACTTTTTAAATTAAAATACAGAACATAGGGTCGTTTGAACATATTTCGGCTGTTCCAATGTGATACATGTACCTTTGTGAACTTATCATTTCTGAGAACGCACGCTGTTACAGCGTGATTACCTGTAAATACCACATTAATGCAATAAATGCTCAAAATGATGTCCGTCAACCTCAATGCAATTGGTATACGTGTAACGACATTCCTGTCAACAGCGAGTAGTTCGCCTTCCGTACTTTTCGCACATACATTGACAATACGTTGACGCATGTTGTCAGGCGTTGTAGGTGGATCACGACAGCAAATATGCTTCAACTTTCCCCACAGAAAGAAATCCGTGGACGTCAGATCCGGTGAACGTGCGGGACATGGTATGGTGCTTCGACGACCAATCCACCTGTCATGAAATACGCTATTCAATACCGCTTCAACCGCACTCGAGTTATGTGCCTGACATCCATCATGTTGGAAGTACGTCGCCATTCTGTCATGCAGTGAAAGATCTTGTAGTAACATCGGTAGAACATTACATAGGAAATCACCATACATTGCACCATTTAGATTGCCATCGATAAAATGGGGGCCAATTATCATTCCTCCCATAATGCCGCACCATACATTAACCCGCCAAGGTCGCTGATGTTCCACTTGTCGCAGCCATCGTGGATTTGTTCCGTTGCCCAATAGTGCATATTATGCCGGTTTACGTTACCGCTGTTGGTGAATGACGCTTCGTCGCTAAATATAACGCGTGCAAAAAATCTGTCATCGTCCCGTGATTTCACTTGTGCCCAGTGGCAGAACTGTACACGACGTTCAAAGTCGTCCCCATGCAATTTCTGGTGCATAGAAATGTGGTACGGGTGCAATCGATGTTGATGTAGCATTGTCAACACCGACGTTTTTGAGATTCCCGATTCTCGCGCTGTTTTTGTGCTACTGATGTGGGGATTAGCCGCGACAGCAGCTAAAACACCTACTTGGGCATCATCATTTGTTGCAGGTCGTGGTTGACGTTTCACATGTGGCTGAAGACTTCCTGTTCCCTTAAATAACGTAACTATCCGGCGAACGGTCTGTACACTTGGATGATGTCGTCCAGGATACCGAGCAGCATACACAGCACACGCCCGTTGGGCATTTTGATCACAATAGCCATACATCAACACGATATCGACCTTTTCCGCAATTTGTAAAAGGTCCATTTTAACAGGGGTAATGTATCACTAAGCAAATATCGTCCGCACTGGCGGAATGTTACGTGATACCAGGTACTTATACGTCTGTGACTATTACAGCGCCATCTATCACAAAGCGAAAAAAGTGGTCCAACTAAAACATTCATATTTATTTACGTACTACAGGAATATGTAATAAAAAAATGGGGGTTCGTATTTAAAAACACGCAGTTGATATCCATTTGACCCATGTCAGCGCCATCTAGCGGGCCAACCATAGCGCCATCTGGTTTCCCCCTTCAAGCTAAACGAGTTTCGTTCTGTGTAGTTTTCTCGTTTGATGCTTATTTCGTGAGATATTTGACCCAGTCACTATCAATGGACCACCCTGTATAGCATTTATCAGCAGATACCAGACAGCGACTTTCAGTCAAAATGCCCTCCCTTTACGGGACTTACAAAATGTGTGTACGAGTACAGGTTGTTACGCAGGAACGAAGACGAACGAAAGTTTGAATCTGGTGAGTCGTGCACGGATAGCCAAAGCGGTTAAGGCGACCGCTCGCGTAAAGCGGGAAATCCGGCTTCGAGTTCCGGTCCGGCATAAATTTTTACTGTCGTCCCTCCCTTATACAGCTGATGATTGTTCGTTTTCGCAACTGCGAATACATTTCATGTATTTCATAATGGCTATAGTCACCGCAGTTCCTGCTCTTTCGAACTGCATGCATGTTCGACGGATCATGACATCGTTCTTCTTCTGCACAGGCACTGCAACATCGCAAACATATTTGTGTTTTCGTGCAAGGTGAGTGAATATTGTTACTCAAATATCGATGATCCCGGGAGAATACTTATTATAACTGAGAAGAGCTAAATATATGTTAGTTTACAGCAGATTATTCTGCTTTACAAGGTACATTTGCATAATCTGAAAGTTACTATTGTAGATTCGAAACTAATTCAAAACATTGCAATGGGGGACGTTTACATTGTTATATAGGGGCACGTCTACGCGTTATTTTGCACTGTCATTCTGACTGATACGCCTGTCGACTTTAAGACAATAGCAGATGGAAACGCAATGTAGTAAACTGAAGACACAGGAGAATAAAAGGCAGAACTTGCAAAATGAGCTATTTGAACCCAACGAATCTCAAGTAGAAAAAAAATAATTCTATGAGAGCAAGGACTGCTGACGGCGAGAAATTGCTAAAAGCAAGAACAAAGAAAAATGTTAGTAGGCATGCTTCTGGTATCAAATGTTCTGCCCAAAGGCAATATTTCACACGGTACTCTCGGTGCTCTCCTGTCTTCTACCATACTTAGTAATGGTTCACATACAGAAGGTCACTGTAGCCGTACCCGATACGTTGGTATCATTAGTAATAGTTTTCTTGACTATTGTTGTAGTGGTCTTCAGTCCTGAGACTGGTTAGATGCAGCTCTCCATGCTACTCTATCCTGTGCAAGCTTCTTCATCTCCCAGTACCTACTGCAACCTACATCCTTCTGAATCTGCTTAGTGTATTCATCTCTTGGTCTCCCTCTACGATTTTTACCCTCCACGATGCCCTTCGTTACTAAATTTGTGATCCCTTGATGCCTCAAAACATGTCCTACCAACCGGTCCCTTCTTCTAGTCAAGCTGTGCCACAAACTTCTCTTCTCCCCAATCCTATTCAATACCTCCTCATTAGTTACGTGATCTACCCACCTTATCCTCAGCATTCTTCTGTAGCACCACATTTCGAAAGCTTCCATTCTCTTCTTGTCCAAACTGGTCATCGCCAATGTTTCACTTCCATACATGGCTACACTCCATACAAATACTTTCAGAAACGACTTCCTGACACTTAAATCTATGCTCGATGTTAACAAATTTCTCTTCTTCAGAAACGATTTCCTTGCCATTGCCAGTCTACATTTTATATCCTCTCTACTTCGACCATCATCAGTTATTTTACTCCCTAAATAGCAAAACTCCTTTACTACTTTAAGTGTCTCATTTCCTAATCTAATCCCCTCAGCATCACCCGATTTAATTTGACTACATTCCATTATCCTTGTTTTGCTTTTGTTGATGTTCATCTTATATCCTCCTTTCAAGACACTGTCCATTCCGTTCAACTGCTCTTCCAAGTCCTTTGCTGTCTCTGACAGAATTACAATGTCATCGGCGAACCTCAAAGTTTTTACTTCTTCTCCATGAATTTTAATACCTACTCCGAATTTTTCTTTTGTTTCCTTTACTGCTTGCTCAATATACAGATTGAATAACATCGGGGAGGGGCTACAACCCTGTCTCACTCCTTTCCCAACCACTGCTTCCCTTTCATGCCCCTCGACTCTTATAACTGCCATCTGGTTTCTGTACAAATTGTAAATAGCCTTTCTCTCCCTGTATTTTACCCCTGCCACCTTCAGAATTTGAAAGAGAGTATTCCAGTTAACGTTGTCAAAAGCTTTCTCTAAGTCTACAAATGCTAGAAACGTAGGTTTGCCTTTTCTTAATCTTTTTTCTAAGATAAGTCGTAAGGTTAGTATTGCCTCACGTGTTCCGACATTTCTACGGAATCCAAACTGATCTTCCCCGAGGTCCGCTTCAACCAGTTTTTCCATTCGTCTGTAAAGAATTCGCGTTAGTATTTTGCAGCTGTGACTTATTAAACTGATAGTTCGGTAATTTTCACATCTGTCAACACCTGCTTTCTTTGGTATTGGAATTATTATATTCTTCTTGAAGTCTGTGGGTATTTCGCCTGTCTCATACATCTTGCTCACCAGATGGTAGAGTTTTGTCATGACTGGCTCTCCCAAGGCCATCAGTAGTTCTAATGGAATGTTGTCTACTCCCGGGGCCTTGTTTCGACTCAGGTCTTTCAGTGCTCTGTCAAACTCTTCACGCAGTATCTTATCTCCCATTTCATCTTCATCTACTTCCTCTTCCATTTCCATAATATTGTCCTCAAGTACATCGCCCTTGTATAAACCCTCTATATACTCCTTCCACCTTTCTGCCTTCCCTTCTTTGCTTAGAACTGGGTTGCCATCTGAGCTCTTGATATTCATACAAGTGGTTCTCTTCTTTCCAAAGGTCTCTTTAATTTTCCTGTAGGCAGTATCTATCTTACCCCTAGTGAGACAAGCCTCTACATCCTTACATTTGTCCTCTAGCCATCCCTGCTTAGCCATTTTGCACTTTCTGTGGATCTCATTTTTGAGACGTTTGTATTCCCTTTTGCCTGCTTCATTTACTGCATTATTATATTTTCTCCTTTCATCAATTAAATTCAATATTTCTTCTGTTACCCAAGGATTTCTATTATCCCTCGTCTTTTTACCTACTTGATCCTCTGCTGCCTTTACTACTTCATCCCTCAGAGCTACCCATTCTTCTTCTACTGTATTTCTTTCCCCCATTCCTGTCAATTGTTCCCTTATGCTCTCCCTGAAACTCTCTACAACCTCTGGTTCTTTCAGTTTATCCAGGTCCCATCTCCTTAAATTCCCACCTTTTTGCAGTTTCTTCAGTTTCAATCTACAGTTCATAACCAATAGATTGTGGTCAGAATCCACATCTGCCCCTGGAAATGTCTTACAATTTAAAAGCTGGTTCCTAAATCTCTGTCTTACCATTATATAATCTATCTGATACCTATTAGTATCTCCAGGATTCTTCCAGGTATACAACCTTCTTTTATGATTCTTGAACCAAGTGTTAGCTATGATTAAGTTATGCTCTGTGCAAAATTCTACAAGGCGGCTTCCTCTTTCATTTCTTCCCCCCAATCCATATTCACCTACTATGTTTCCTTCTCTCCCTTTTCCTACTGACGAATTCCAGTCACCCATGACTATTAAATTTTCGTCTCACTACCTGAATAATTTCTTTTATCTCGTCATACATTTCATCAATTTCTTCATCATCTGCAGAGCTAGTTGGCATATAAACTTGTACTACTGTAGCAGGCATGGGCTTTGTGTCTATCTTGGCCACAATAATGCGTTCACTATGCTGTTTGTAGTAGCTAACCCGCACTCCTATTTTTTTTATTCATTATTAAACCTACTCCTGCATTACCCCTATTTGATTTTGTATTTATAAATCTGTAATCACCTGACCAAAAGTCTTGTTCCTCCTGCCACCGAACTTCACTAATTCCCACTATATCTAACTTTAACCTATCCATTTCCCTTTTTAAATTTTCTAACCTACCTGCCCGATTAAGGGATCTGACATTCCACGCTCCGATCCGTAGAATGCCAGTTTTCTTTCTCCTGATAACGACGTCCTCTTGAGTAGTCCCCGCCCGGAGATCCGAATGGGGGACTATTTTACCTCCGGAATATTTTACCCAAGAGGACGCCATCATCATTTAATCATACAGTAGAGCTGCATGTCCTCGGGAAAAATTACGGCTGTAGTTTCCCCTTGCTTTCAGCCGTTCGCAGTACCAGCACAGCAAGGCCGTTTTGGTTAATGTTACAAGGCCAGATCAGTCAATCATCCAGACTGTTGCCCCTGCAACTACTGAAAAGGCTGCTGCCCCTCTTCAGGAACCACATGTTTGTCTGGCCTCTCAACAGATACCCCTCCGTTGTGGTTGCACCTACGGTACGGCCATCTGTATCGCTGAGGCACGCAAGCCTCCCCACCAACGGCAAGGTCCATGGTTCATGGGGGAAGTTCTTGACTATATGAGGCGGTAATATACCCAGAAAACTTTCACGTCACTTTCATCTTTATTTATCATTTGGCTTTGGAGAAAGGTCGACTTGAATTTATTATGCAAATGTGAAATAGAGCAAATGTTGAGTTAGCTACGCCACATATATTCTGCAATCGAGCCATAATCTCGAGTGTTGTTAATGTGGAAGAGGGTATTGATCGAGAATGCTTGCTGAACGTAATGCCTCAACAGTTTCTGAAGAAGAATTCTCCTACATACTGCGCAGTTTGAATATGACGTGTTTTCTTCTGCGATACCATCACAGTCACCGAACGGCGAATCCATGAGGCGAAGCCTACGAACATGAACTCGAAAGGTGCCATGTCTCTCTCTCTCTCTCTCTTATATCCCTCTCTCTCCCTTTCTTATATCCCTCTCTCACTCTCTCTCTCTCTCTCTCTCTCTCTCTCTCTCTCTCTCTCATACTTTCCGCCAATGAGTACGTTCACACACCGCTTCTCGAACCGTGATCAACGACCGCATTTTTATTGTCGAGGAACTGAGCTTTTGGTAGAGTGCTCAGACCGCTGTTTGCAGAGACTTGGTGACTATATTGAAAAATAGTGTCTTGTATCTGTATCACTTTGAACTGCATTTCAATATTCAATAAAAGTTTCTTGGGGTGCCATAATGTGCAATTTCCGTTTTGAAGCATCCTCGTAAAAGCGAAGCGAAAGCTCTACAGAAGTATGGCAGTGCATGAGAGCCACATAAAGCTGAGAGTATTACCTAATCCTATTTCTTTTGTGTCAGCTCTGATTTTCCACTTGATGAATCGTCATTTTTTCTTGCTTATCGCTGTCAGTTAAGACTGATCTCACATCCAAACTACGTCTTCTGACGTTCATGTACGACGTACGCTTCATTCCAGACAGGATCGTTTTAGAATGCAATTTCATTAAAGGTCTAATGTCTCTGCTTACTAATATAACTGTTCACTACATTAGTGCTTAGTAAACTACCTGTAACGGACCTAATATTTTTGTTTCAATATTTCATTTATGCAGCAATTAGTAACGTGTCTGTAATATCCAGTTCCTTTAATTCGCCAACCTAGAAGGAAAAAAACTCACTTCTACTTAAATGGTCAAAAATAGCCTACTGATCTCCCATATAATGTTACTATAAGACAATTTTCAAAACAAAGCCACTACGACGAGAAGTGAGCGTTTTAAAAATAACTCTATCTAGTCTCAAATTACGCCGCGGGGTAGCCGCGCGGTCTGTGGCGCCTTGTCACGGTCCGCGCGGCTCCCTTCGTCGGAGGTTCGAGTCCTCCCTCAGGTATAGGTGCGTGTGTTGTCCTTAGAATAAGTTATTTTAAGTTAGATTAAGTAGTGCGTAAGCTTAGGGACCGATGACCTCAGCAGTTTGGTCCCAAAAGACCTTACCACAAATTTCCAAATTTCCTGCTCTTCAATTACGGACACAATAAGAAACTTGTTATCTGGATGTCCTATCAATACGTCATTTCACTGATTCGCTTCAAATTTGCACCAAGTTCAAAGTTTCTTCTTACCGAGTTCAGTTTATGACACACACACACACACACACACACACACACACACAATAAAAGACACATAGTGATTTACGTTCTCTGTAGCGTCAAAAATAAACAAATTTATTTTCAGAAACATCAAACTGAGCTATCCGGGCCATCGTAATGTTACCGATTCACACTGTCAACCTTCTAATGTTGCTTTTCTACTTTAAAAACCCCTCAGAAGCTCGCTGGAATAACTCTCTAGAGAGAAAAGATATTGTGGAGAAATGACTCAACTTCGACCTTGGGGTCGTTCCCAGAACTAAACAGCCTATCATAGATATTTTATATCTCAGCAAATTAAACAGTAGGAATGAAAGAAATATTGTGGGGGACTTAGTTTTAGCTTTAACATGTCAGAAAAATAACATTACGACTTACGTATGGTAGCGCCTGATATGGACAAGAGTTATTAAACACAATCTGCGGTCAGATTTTTAAATTATTTGTATCATCAATTACATATTTCGAATCGCCCAAACAGACGAGGATATTTATGGCTACGTACTTCACTCCTTTTCGTGCCAAGTTACGGCTGACGGGCGACCAGTGTAGGCAAGATTTCTTCAAGAGCGATACCTATGAAATTTATTGTCGTTTTTTACTGACGGTCAGCAATTAAGTGAACAAATGCACTGTGAGACAGTTTTCAGTGTACGTATTTAATTCTTTTTTATCTTTATCTGTATGTACGATTTCATGAACCTGTTAACAAAATCAAATGTACGACTATATGATCTGAACTCCCTGGTGCATACTTATAACTGCACTGCATTCCTCTACGTCTAGTCCAGGAGTAAGAAAAACATCTGCTAAACTAACCACATTAATACCAGCGCCGTGATGTTCTTGGCCTGCAGCTCCGGGACGCAAATGTTATTACTTCGAAACTTCTTGCCCGTTTTCTTTATTACGAGCTTGGAATCATGAATTTATCATGAAACGCATTACTCTAATAGCAACGCTTTTAACATAAAGCTTTTCCTTGGCAACTGTAGCCAGACTTTTCTTTGTTTCGCAAGCAATTCTGTGAAGATTACAGAGTTAGCGAACGCTTTTTTTCGTAAGTGCATAGTGCATTGAAACACGCAAATTATTTAAAAGACATTCTAATCATGTCATAAATTATTTCCCAGATTACTTCCGAGAGTACTTCACGGAAACTATATCTGAAGCTACTACTTTGCTCATTTTTGGAAGGTTTTGATGTTATTAGCCACGCAATGTAGTAGCCTAAAGCATTATCCATGAGCACTGCTAAAGAATAATTAACAAGTGATCATAAAGGGTCGCAGTAAAATTATTGAGGAAGCCCCTAAAATAACTAGAATAGTAGGTACGCCATTGTGGTCATAGCATTTACGATTACCACCATGATTCATACGATTAATTGTAAATTGTGTGTCCGTGCATGTGAACTGCAACTCCACATTCACTTGGTTTGCTGTCCACAGATATGGACTCTTCCTGACTTGGTACATATGTACCGTACATTTATAAAAAAAAATTGTGGGGTCTTGATGCTGTAGGTGTTCATTTTAGCCTTTGACTATGTCTATTTAGGTAAGCTGTTTTATATTTGTTCTGAAGAAGGCGTGGTTACCCACGCTGAAACCTGGGTAAACACCAGGTAGTTTGTGCAATCGAGGCGGATTTTTCATAGTTATTTCGATACTTACGATTGCTGACGCGTTGCAATGCTGAAAGTTCTTAAACCACAGCTAAACCAAGGCCACGCAGATATCTCGTACTGATCGACAAGGATCAAGGAACATTGAGGAGGGTGATGTAAAAATGCAGTGGGAAGAATCACTCGTGAGTTCCAAAGTGCTACCAGCAGTCCAGTGCGTAGGCAGTTAAAAACTATGGAGCACAATGGTCGAGGGTGTTAAAAACAATGAGGCACAATGGTCGAGGGAGTTAAAAACAATGGGGTACAATGGCCCAGGGAGTTAAAAACAATGGGGTACAATGGACGAGGGAGTCAAAGACAATGGGGTACAATGGTCGATGGAGTAAAAAATAATGGGGTACAATGGTCGAGCAGCTCCTCATAAGCAACACATTTGTGCAATCAATGTTAACTGTTGCTTGGGGTGGGGTAAAGAGCGACGCAATTGGAAAGTAATGGACTGGAAACGAGTGATTTGGATTGATGAATCACACTATACTCTGTGGCAAACGGATGGAATGGTTTGGGCTTGGCGAATGCCTGGAAAATATTACCTGTCATCATTGTGTTGTGCCAACAATGATTTACAGAGGAGATGGTGTTACGATTTGAGGATGTCTTCCGTGATTCACGTGTGATCTTCGTATTGCACTTAAGAAAACGCAGAAGGATATGAACATATTTTATAACAGTGTGTGCTGCATACAGTAGAGGAACAGTTTGAAGACGATAACTGTTTGTACTAGCATGTCAATGCACCCTTTCATAAACTAGCATCTGCGAGGCAGCACTTTACGGGCAGTAACACTCCTGAAATGGACTGTCCTGCCCGGATTCCCGGCCTCAACCCAAAGGAACACCTTTGGGATGATAATTTTAAACTTGTCTGACAACAGCAACCATAAATAAACTTTCAATAAGTGATGTATACAGCCCAACCGTTGCATAAAGTTTATTGTAATAAACCTTGACCAGTGTTAAATATCGCTAACATATCTTCTTCAGAAGGAATAAAGTCACATAACTTAGATTACGTTAAAATTATAAGCACTCATTATGAGCTAAGACGCTCCAATCAAACAGCAGAAATTATGGATAAAGTCCTCCATGAAAAACAATAAAAATTATTACAGCTTGTTATAAGAGCACCCTGTGACCGAGTTCAGTCTTCCTTCTCAAGAAGATACCCTTAGTGATATTGAAACCGAGTTAGAACTTTGACGTCTTTTCAGACTCCGGCGTCCAACGTAACCACCTCTGGTTTCGGCTCTTGAAGAAGAATGGGCCACCATTCCTCCACAGACACTTGAAAAACTCACTGAAAGTGTCCCCAGCAGAGCTGAAGCCGTCATAAAGGAAAAGGGCAGACGCACCCTATGTTAAAGACCACTAATAGGTGTTCGGACGTATTTGGTCAGATATTGTATGTTCCAGCGGATAAAACGGATCAGCATATTTAGTGATAGATACTAAGTGTGTGCGTGTAAGCCAAATTCGTGTGCGGCCACGAGCGACAACTGGGAACTCTAGAGCTTTTCATGTGAATTTCCAGTTTCGCCACATAGTGATCTTCCCAGGCACCCATGTGCTACCACATTACCACATTTCACATAATATGAAAACGAGCTGTGACAGAGCAGAGGAACTAGACTTTCCAGACTCCGAGGCTACGTGCAAAATCGCTCTTTTAAAAATGTTTCCATGAACAACTCTGTCATGTGTCATGAACATGTCTCTTCTCCTCTCAGACGAAATTTCATTTCCGAGCTTACGAGACAGCGCCACTGTTGGAATATTCCAAGCTTTTGACACTTTATTAACACGTCAGAATATATGTGAAACTCAGCTCGCCCTATTTGTCCAAGAAATTCACAGTGCCGTAGACACTGGCGAGCAGATTGATGCCGTATTCCTGGACTTCAGGAAGGCATTTGATACGGTTCCGCACTTACGTTTAGTGAAAAAAATACGAGCTTACGGAGTATCGGACCAGGTTTGTGATTGGATTCAGGATTTCCTGGAAGAAAGAACACAACATGTCATTCTTAACGGTTCAAAATCTGCAGATGTAGAGGTAATTTCGGGAGTACCGCAAGGAAGCGTGATAGGACCTTTATTGTTTACAATATACATAAATGACTTAGTTGACAACATCGGTAGCTCCGTGAGGCTATTTGCAGATGACACGGTTGTCTACAAGAAAGTAGCAACATCAGAAGACTCGTACGTACTCCAGGAGGACCTGCAGAGGATTAATGAATGGTGCGACAGCTGGCAGCTTTCCCTAAACGTAGATAAATGTAATATAATGCGCATACATAGGGGCAGAAATCCATTCCAGTACGATTATGCCATAGGTGGTAAATCATTGGAAGCGGTAACGACCGTAAAATACTTAGGAGTTACTATCCGGAGCGATCTGAAGTGGAATGATCACATAAAACAAATAGTGGGAAAAGCAGGCGCCAGGTTGAGATTCATAGGAAGAATTCTAAGAAAATGTGACTCATCGACGAAAGAAGTAGCTTACAAAACGCTTGTTCGTCCGATTCTTGAGTATTGCTCATCAGTATGGGACCCTTACCAGGTTGGATTAATAGAAGAGATAGACATGATCCAGCGAAAAGCAGCGCGATTCGTCATGGGGACATTTAGTCAGCGCGAGAGCGTTACGGAGATGCTGAACAAGCTCCAGTGGCGGACACTTCAAGAAAGGCGTTACGCAATACGGAGAGGTTTATTATCGAAATTACGAGAGAGCACATTCCGGGAAGAGATGGGCAACATATTACTACCGCCCACATATATCTCGCGTAATGATCACAACGAAAAGATCCGAGAAATTAGAGCAAATACGGAGACTTACAAGCAGTCGTTCTTCCCACGCACAATTCGTGAATGGAACAGGGAAGGGGGGATCAGATAGTGGTACAATAAGTACCCTCCGCCACACACCGTAAGGTGGCTCGCGGAGTATAGATGTAGATGTAGATGTAGATATGAATAAACAACTTACATAGAATGAAGACACTATTGGCATGTGGCATTCATTTCCACTGACAGGATGATGCACTTTATTATCTCCTGTGTTAACCGACAGTTTATTTTGCAGCAACATGTATTCGTCTTATTCGTAATTTCAATCACCCACAGTGCACTGAACTGCCAAGTAACATAATTCCACCTACCAAGACTCTTTCTACAGCTTTGGCTGCGACTGTGTGTTTACCGAATAGTAGGACGAACACGTGAAATATAACGGTATTATGAAAAGGAAATTTGCTACTCATCATATAGCGGAGATGCTGAGTCGCCGGTAGGCACAACAAAGGACTCTCACAATTACAGCTTTCGTGCGGTACAGCTTTCGTGAACAGTAGACACACATACACACACGCACACATACTCACCCAAAGGCAACTCACACACACGACTGCAGTCGCAGGCAACCGAAACCACAGTTGCCTGAGACTACGGTCGTGTGCGAGTGTTCATGTGTGTCTATTGTTGACGAAAGCCGTAGTGGCCGAAAGCTGTAATTGTGCGAGTCCTTTTGTTGTGCCTAAGCTTCCACGGCTTCCACAGCCAGTCTCATTTTGATGAAAATCTTTTTGGGTATTAGGCTGTTTCATAATGAAGAACTAAAATTACTTTGTATCGACCGTCTTTACAGTGGTCCTATTCAGGGCAACTAATTGTTGGGCATTGGTGTGAAGAGTACAGGAGTAATTGCTCTGAAGAGAACCGCTGCAAAGATGGTCAAAACGTCGGCATTTTAGTTCTTTTAGTGTTTCCTAACGACGCGGCCTAATATGCAGAATGATTTTATTGAAACACATGATTAAATCTGTAGATGACTTGAGTGTATACATGGTGTGCACCTTAGTATACAGGTCTGCCATCTCTGTCAGACACTATGGCTCTAGCTCTATGGGACGTAGAGTCGAATAAAACACTAACATACTGATTGAATGATACAAAAAATTACGTTAATGAAAATCAGATTTCGAATCGGAGACCTAATTGCATTGGTATATCAGTGTATTTAAAATTGCATTTGGCATCAATATAAATCTGAAAGAAAGAATTACGACAAGTTATAGGATAAACGTTAACGCATCCAGCTGTAAACTGGACGTAAATACAGTGGAACGCCAAAAAAAAAAAAAAAAAAAAATGGTACAGGCATGCGTATTCGAATACACAGATATGTAAACAGGCAGAATACGGCGCTGCGGTCGGCAACACCTATATAACATAAGTGTCTGGCGCAGTTGTTAGATTGGTCACTGCTGCTACAATGGCAGGTCATCAAGATTTAAATGAGAAGGAACGTGGCGTTATAGTCGGCGCACGAGCGATGGGACCCAGCATCTCCGAGGTAGCGATGAAGTGGGGATTTTCCCGTACGACCGTTTCAGGTGTGCAACGTGAATATCAGTAATCAGATAAAACATCAAACCTCGAACATCGCTGCGACTGGAAAAAGATCCTGCAAGAACGGGACCAACGTCGACTGAAGAGAATTGTTTAACGTAACAGAAGCGCAACCCTTCCCCAAATTGCTGCAGATTTCAGTGCTGGGCCATGAACAAGTGTCAGCGTGGGAACCATTCAACAAAACATCATACCGATATGGACTTTCGAAGCCGAGGGCTCACTCATATAGCATGGATGACTGCGCGATATCTCGCCTTGGGCCATCAACACCGACGCTGGACTGCTGATGACTGGAAACATGTTGCCAGGTCGGAATCTCGTTTCAGATTGTATCGAGCGGATGGACGTGTACGGCTATGGAGACAATCTCATGAATGTATGGATCCTGCATGTCAGCAGGGGACTGTTCAAGCTAGTGGAAGCTCTGTAATGGTGCGAGACGTGTGCAGTTGGAGTGATATGGGAACCTGGTATGTATGATACGACTGTGACAGTTGACACGTACGTAAGCATCCTGTCTGATCACCTGCATCCATCCATATCCATTGCGCATTACGAAGGACTTGGGCAATTCCAGCAGGACAGTGCGAACCCCGTATGTCCAGAATTGCTACAGAGTGGCTCCGGGAACACTCTTCTGAGTTTAAACACTTCCGCTGGCCACCAAACTCCCCAGATATGAACATTATTGAGTATATCTGGGATGTCTTGCAACGAGCTGTTCCAAAGAACCCTGCAGGATTCATGGCGTCAATTCCCTCCAGCGCTACTTCAGACATTATTCTAATCCATGTTACGTCCTGTTGCGATACTTGTACTCGCTCGAGGGGATACTAGTCTTACTGTTCCTCTTAGTGTCGTATTGCGAACCCGATTAAGGAATGAACGGCAGAAGCTACTTTTTCAGCTGATTGTGTAACTCAGGAATACTATACTAGGTGCTAAAATAATATATCTTACTTTTCTTGGTCTTTCGAAGCAAACCGCGTGTGAACTAACGAACTAACAAGTAGGTTCATATATGTTTGTCTCCAATATTTCATGTGTAAGCAAAAACACGTCTAAATTTAGAGCTTCAAAATTCTTTTAAAAAAAATACAGCAATTACTTTTCAGAGTTGCCAGTGTCAATATTAAAGGGACAAAAGATTTAATTCTGTTGCAGTAACGTTAAGAGTAGCAGTTGTTTTTTGCTAATTCTGAATTACTGAAAAGTGTTGCGAAAAGCTTCCCTCACGTTTAAATGTGTTGTTTCGAAATAGCAAATGTCAGTAACAGAATTATTTTCTTCTCGACGTTTCAGTAGGCTACGAAAGTGAATTAAAGTTTCTATTTCAAAATCTACAACAAAACTGACAATTTGTTGCCGAGTGAAAGAACTGCTCATAACATTGAAAAAATCTGTAAGCCGGCCGGAGTGGCCGTGCGGTTCTGGGCGCTACAGTCTGGAACCGAGCAACCGCTACGGTCGCAGGTTCGAATCCTGCCTCGGGCATGGATGTGTGTGATGTCCTTAGGTTAGTTAGGTCTAATTAGGTCTAAGTTCTAGGCGACTGATGACCTAAGAAGTTAAGTCGCATAGTGCTCAGAGCCATTAGCCAAAAAATCTGTTTCCTTTTCCCTGTAGTTTACGATTAAGCTGACGTAGATTAGGCATAAAGTTTACCATGAAATAAAATTATTAGATCTGCTGGTCGTTCATTACTTCTCAGTAATGAATCCCTTCTCGACGATGTATACCAAGAGAGCGGAATGTTACAAAACTCTTACTCTTGACAGCCAACGTATCTTGTTATGCAGCGGAAAATCTGCGTACTCGCACTCCATTCCAACTAAACACTCTTCGTATTGGCGATGATCGAGGGTTTCAAACCGCATGTGGTGTTCAGTGGAAGAGCCACACTCAAGGGACCGACGAGCCGCATGTGGTTCGCAAGCCGCGGTTTCTCGACCACTGGCCTAGTCGTAGATGAATGTGTAGGTTTTGCAGATACTTCTGCAGCATAGATAACTGCCTCGTCTACAAAAAATATGAGATTATTATGTACAATGCGTGATAAAAATTGTGTAGCACACAGCAAGAGAGGAGGAAACGAAATGAAACGTCGTGCCATGAGAATGTGTGTATCAGTATGACGTTGTACCCCCTCTGGCCGGGAAGCACGCACTGATTCGATTGGGCGTCGTATCACAAAACCATAGTATTCTCTCCTGAGATAAGCTGGTTCAGAATGGTTCAAATGACTCTGAGCACTATGGGGCTTAATTTCTGAGGCCATGAGTCACCTAGAACTTAGAACTACTTAAATCTAACTAACATAAGGACATCACAGACATCCATGCCCGAGGCAGCATTCGAACCTGCGACCGTAGCGGTCACGCGGTTCCAGACTGTAGCTCCTAGAACCGCTTGGCCACTCCGGCCGACAGATAAGCTGGCCCACAGTTTGTAACTGGTCCTTGATATCCCGGATACTGCAATTAGAACAGAGCTGACGTTCCAGCTGCTCCCAAACGTATTGTATTTGGGACAAATCTTTGGATCCTGATGGCCACGAGAGTACCTCAACACAGGGCAGACAGTCCATAGAGACACGTAACAAGTGTGGAAGAGCTTTTTCCTGCTGAAAATGACACCACGTCACTGTTACATGACAGTTAACACATGGGGATGTCCTTGACGTACCAGTTACGCCGTCAGAGTAACCTCAATCACTACCAGTCCTGGCCTGAACTCATACTCGATGGCTCCCCACACCACGACGGTAGGAGTAACACCACTCTGGCACTCTAACACACTGGAAGTATAGGACCTCTCCCTAGATCGTCATCATATTTGCCGACGATTATCATCCAGGATAGCGCAGAACTTCATTTCAACGCTGAGCACATTGCGACGCCATTCGTCAACATTCCATGCTTCCTAGTTACGTCACCCCTCCAAACGCAGCCGTTTGTCTTGTGGTGTCAACGGCAACCTATCCGTGGGACGGTAATTGTATAGACTGGCTCTGCTAGTCTGCAATCAGTGATGCGGGATGACACAGAATATTGCAGGGAGTCCATCACTTCTTCACTTATGTCAAGCACGTATGTGAACGGTTTACAGTATGCTTGGTACACAATACCACTACTCTCCCTTGCGGTGCTAGGAAGTAGCTGACCAGAACTTTAACGAGTATGGGATGTCAAATGAAACACCTTTCAGCCGTCTAGTTTCCAAACTTATTTCATTTGGCTACTAGTTTCGGCGATTTACAACGCCGTCTTCAGGCCTCCGCCCGACTTGTAGGAAGATTCCACCTCGGTTCCGGTCGAGACAGGGTCTAGCAGTACTTCTATTAATAGATTTCTATTTGATATTAGATCACTTCAACCATCATCTGCCGACCATCTGCAGATGGCGTAGTAAATCGCCGAAACTATTACCCAAATAAAATAAATTTGGAAACCAGCCTGCTGAAAGGTGTTCTATTTGACATCCATTGTCGAACAACCGAGTCCCGCAACTATCTCTGAGAAGATGGACACACAGAGACTTGACGGGTATGCTTCCCCTACCTTTCCCACGCAGCCCAACATCAGGCCAATGGAACATCCACTGGAACAGTTTATGGGAACCTTTCCCAAATGCAGCCATTCAAGCTTTCATTCGGATTTCGTGTTTTGCAACGTGAAATTTTTTTAAGGAGTTTAGAATCTGGAACATCCTTGTATATTGGCTTTAGTTCTACAACAACAGTTTCTGGCAGGGGATGTGCATGTGTATGTTTTTGTCCATTTGTTTCACACCTTTATACTTGCACCAGGAAGTGTTTCCTTTTGGGTAGGGGCCATGGTGTGGATGCTCATCAGTGGATACTCCATGAAACAGAGTTGGTCTAATAACTTTTCTGATTTCACCGACGTTTTCGCTGTTTCTCTTGACCTTTAGACCATAATAATTTGTGAGGTATTGGGTAGTTCTGCCTTGTCTACCAATTGCTTTGTTATCAGAGTGTTTTTTTTCGTGTCACGTCCTTGCAGAGTTTCCTAAGCCTTGCGCTCACGCTCTTCTGCACATGTCCTATACATTCAATTTTTAAATTTCAGTTTCACCATATAGATTGGCAGCCACAACACTATTGAAGTCTTTAGAGTCACCATCATCAAGATAGTGAGTGTATCGCACACTACGCCTAGCAGCTGACCTACTACAAATAGAGACGACCCCTTGCCCTCCATACCACAACGGAAACCTTCGAAGTTACTATCGAATTTCGTGTTCATTTATCTTATTAGCGCAACCTTTTCTGTGTTTTGTCAAACATTCATAGTCCAGCACCTTGCCTGTATCAACAGAGGTAACTGTGACAACTCCATTCAGCGGTGTATGGCTTGTCTTTTGCCAGGAATTGTCGAAGCAGCAATAGTATCAATACACTGACAATACTTTGAGCTACAGTTTCGTTTGCTGCTCTTTGCATCGATGCTACACTGAATTGTGTTAGGGTTTTATACAATCGTTTGTAATACTTCTCAAATTTGACATGTGGCAGTGGGAGATCCATCATAACACAGAATGTCAGGGTCTCTTTTCCTCTCTTCACAATGCAACCTCACGAAACAAGCAAAGTGAATATTCACTGTATTTTGTGCATGTTACAGGCGATGCCATTGTACATTTCGTTACTTTACGCACTACACTGCACTACAATTTTGCTCTTAATTATGTCCTCATGTAAGCGATTTTTCACTCTTACAATATTTACATTTAGCACCAGGCAAAAGCAATTCTGAAAGCTTCCACTAACTAATTAAAACATAATCGTTCTGTTCACCATTTACAACACCAACATCTTGTTCATTTTCGGTACGTTGTTTCAACTTGTACTGCCTGCGGAAGTTTTATGCCGAACCTCATTTCGCTACGGCGTAACATTTTCTTCATTTTTTTACGACTTCCAACAACACACGAGTGTTTATTAACGTAAAGTTGACGACTCCAATTAAACTTCTTCGTCTTTGGCATTTTACGATGTAAAGTGACTGAAATACGCAGTCACAACAACAAGTTTGCAACGCGAATGCAGGCGAGCAGTTTAAGTAATCTCAAGTAATCTACTCGTATCGACAGAAAGACCGTCTGCAATAATGCCCTGCTCACCGTACAGTCGATTTATTCTTCAATGAGATGGCACAAACGTGTGGCTATTGAAACAGCGGCTACACAATTAAATAACGAGACATTGTAGACAAGGTCTTGCGTTTGGCAGTAGTCTGTCATCATGGCTTTCACGTGCCGCACTTGCTTTAGAAAGGTATTGAAAGATGATAATTACGAGGTACTATACATAAAGCTTATTTTATAGTGAGAAAGAATCACAGGATTTTATGAAATAAAAACCTTTCCATTTTAGCCCTCATGATATCCAGGTCCCCTTATCATTCTACATCTACTCTACATCTACATCCATACTCCGTAAGCCGCCTGACGGTGTGTGGCGGAGGGTACTTTGAGTACCTCCATCGGTTCTCCCTTCTATTCCAGTCTTGTATTGTTCGTGGTAAGAAAGATTGTCGGTATGTCTCTGTGTGGGCTCTAATTTCTCTGATTTTATCCTCATGGTCTCTTCGCGAGATATACGTAGGAGGGAGCAACATAGTGCTTGACTCCTCGGTGAAGGTATGTTCTCGAAACTTCAACAAAAGCCCGTACCGAGCTACTGAGCGTCTCTCTTGCAGTCTTCCACTGGAGTTTATCTATCATCTCCGAAACGCTTTCGCGATTACTAAATGATCCTGTAACGAAGCGCGCTGTTCTCCGTTGGATCTTCTCTATCTCTTCTATCAACCCTATCTGGTACGGATCCTACACCGGTGAGCAGTATTCAAGCAGTGGGCGAACAAGTGTATTGTAACCTACTTCCTTTGTTTTCGGATTGCATTTCCTTAGGATTCTTACAATGAATCTCAGTCTGGCATCTGCTTTACCGACGATTAATTTTATATGGTCATTCCATTTTAAATCACTCCTAATGCCTACTCCCAGATAATTTATGGAATCAACTGCTTCCAGTTGCTGACCTGCTATATTGTAGCTAAATGATAAAGGATCTTTCTTTCTATGGTGCGCAGCACATTACACTTGTCTACATTGAGAGTCAATTGTCATTCCCTGCACAATGCGTCAATTCGTTGCAGATCCTCCTACATTTCAGTACAAATTTCTATTGTTACAACCTCTCGATATACTACAGCATCATTCGCAAAAAGCCTCAGTGAACTACCGAATTGTGAATAACAACGGTCCTACGACACTCCCCTGCGGCACACCTGAAATCACTCTTAATTCGGAAGACTTCTCTCCATTGAGAAGGACATGCTGCGTTCTGTTATCTAGGAACTCTTCAATCCAATCACACAATTGGTCTGATAGTCCATATGCTCCTACTTTGTTCATTAAACGACTGTGGGGAACTGTATCAAACGCCTTGCGGAAGTCAAGAAACGCGGCATCTACCTGGGAACCCGTGTCTATGGCCCTCTGAGTCTCGTGGACGAATTGCGCGAGCTGGGTTTCACACGATCGTCTTTTCCGAAACCAATACTGGTTCCTACAGAGTAGATTTCTAGTCTCCAGAAAAGTCATTATACTCGAACATAATATGTGTTCCAAAATTCTACAACTGATCGACGTTAGAGATATAGGTCTATAGCTCTGCACATCTGTTCGACGTCCCTTCTTGAAAATGGGAATGACCTGCGCCCTTTTCCAATCCTTCGGAACGCTACGCTCTTCTAGAGACCTACGGAACACCGCTACAAAAAGGGGGGGCAAGTTCCTTCGCGTACTCTGTGAAAAATCGATCTGGTATCCCATCAGGTCCAGCGGCCTTTCCTCATTTGAGCGATTTTAATTGTTTTTCTATCCCTCTGTCATCTATTTCGATATCTACCATTCTGTCATCTGTGCGACAATCTAGAGAAGCATTTACAGTGCAGTCTTCCTCTGCGAAACAGCTTTGGAAAAAGACATTTAGTATTTCGGCCTTTAGTCTGTCATCCTCTGTTTCAGTACCATTTTGGTCACAGAGTGTCTGGACATTTTGCTTACTTGCCGGTGGTCTGGGCATGTACGAAGTTATACTGACATCTGACCGTGCCTTCTGCGTGCGTCACTTGTTTTGCCAGCCAGTGTATATTGTAAGCAGCCAATAGCCTCGTACACGGGGGCGCAGCAACCAGTGCCGATTACAGGCCTTCGGAGAGGCAATTGGCTGATTAGCTGGAAATGCAGCCCGCCGGATAACGGAGCGGCGAGGCGCCTCCGCGAGGCAAAACAGGTTCCCGGCGCGACTAATCCGGCGCTCGACGCGCGGGGCGGCGCCGGTCCGAGCGCCCCGCTGTGTGCACAGTGATAAACGAGTCCACTCCCGCATCGACCCGGCGCCACCCATTTCCGGGCTTAAAACGTATTACACACACTCCCGGCACTCCGCTGGCAGATCGGTAGGCGGGCGCGTGTGCCACTCGCAGCGAAATTGGTCCACAGCTGGGCAATGGGGAGGGAGGGGGGGGGGGGGGGGGGGGGGCGGAGTGGGCAGCGACTCCGAGCCCTGCTGCGCCTTTCACCCTTACTTCCGAAGCTTAATATCGCTTCAATATCGCCATGTGATAAGCTCCAATTTGTGAGGCATTTCGTAATGGACAAAGATAACAATATGAAAAGTCCGCCCCTGGTAGCTGAGTGGTCAGCGTGACAGAATGTCAATCCTTAGGGCCCGGGTTCGATTCCCGGCTGTGTCGGAGATTTTCTCCGCTATGGGACTGGGTGTTGTGTTGTCCTAATCATCATCATTTCATCCCATTGACGCGCAAGTCGCCCAAGTGGCGTCAAATCGAAAGACTTGCACCCGGCGAAAGGTCTACCCGATGGGACGCCCTAGTCACACGACATTCATTCACAATATGAAAAGACCGATACCATATTCGAATGGTAATATTTGATACATTTTCAGAATTGTTGCTCTCGGCCGGCCGGTGTGGCCGAGCGGTTCTAGTCGCTTCAATCTGGAACCGCGCGACCGCTACGGTCGCAGGTTCGAATCCTGCTTCGGGCATGGATGTGTGTGATGTCTTTAGGTTAGTTAGGCTTAAGTAGTTCTAAGTTCTAGGGGATTGATGACCTCAGATGTTAAGTCCCATAGTGCTCAGAGCCATTTGAACCATTTTTTTGTTGCTCGCGACATATGTTTACTGATGAATTAAGCGATAGATATGAACGTCTACAGAGAGAATATTAGTTCAGTGTGTCAGTAATTAATGTATTCGTGTCAGTCACTTGGTTGTATACAGTGAAGAGCCAAAGAAATTGGTACATCTGCATAACATCGTGTAGAACGCCAGCGAGCACGCAGAAGTGCCGCAGCACGACGTGGCATGGACCCGACTAATGTTTGAAGTAGTGCTGGAGGGAACTGACACCATGAATCCAGCAGGGCTGTCCATAAATCCGTAAGAGTACGAGGGGGCGGAGATCTCTTCTGAACAGCACGTTGCAAGGCATCCCAGATATGCTCAATAATGTTCATATCTGGGGAGTGTGGTGGCCAGCGGAAATGCTTAAACTCCTGGACCCACTCTGTAACAATTCGGGGCGTGCCATTGTAGCAGCAGTAACCGATCTAACAACTGGGCCAGACACTTGTTGCTTTATAAAGGCGTTGCCGACTTCAGTGCCGTATTCTGCCTGTTTACATATCTCTGTATTTGAATACGCATCCCGACACCAATTTCTTCGGTGCTTCAGTGTAATTCATACATACTATAAAAATGTATGAGCGCGCGGTGGGTGTGTTACACATCTCCTCGTAAACCACTGGACTGATTTTAATCAAGCTTGTTGCACATATCTGTACTGTCAGGAAACAATCGCTGTGGGAGGAAGAAATACCTACATATCGAGACAGTATCCGCGTATGCCGCTTAAATCACCTAAAAAATTATATCACGGTACAACACACAGTTCAGGAAATACGACGTTACAAACACTGAGATGCGTGAAAAACTGCAGTTTCATGCGTGACGATCACATTTATTGCTCCTATGCAACTAACTCTATTCGCAACATGTTCCTCAGACATTATCTATATATGCCGCTGAATGTACCTACACAAATACACTCCTGGAAATGGAAAAAAGAACACATTGACACCGGTGTGTCAGACCCACCATACTTTCTCCGGACACTGCGAGAGGGCTGTACAAGCAATGATCACACGCACGCACAGCGGACACACCAGGAACCGCGGTGTTGGCCGTCGAATGGCGCTAGCTGCGCAGCATTTGTGCACCGCCGCCGTCAGTGTCAGCCAGTTTGCCGTGGCATACGGAGCTCCATCGCAGTCTTTAACACTGGTAGCATGCCGCGACAGCGTGGACGTGAACCGTATGTGCAGTTGACGGACTTTGAGCGAGGGCGTATAGTGGGCATGCGGGAGGCCGGGTGGACGTACCGCCGAATTGCTCAACACGTGGGGCGTGAGGTCTCCACAGTACATCGATGTTGTCGCCAGTGGTCGGCGGAAGGTGCACGTGCCCGTCGACCTGGGACCGGACCGCAGCGACGCACGGATGCACGCCAAGACCGTAGGATCCTACGCAGTGCCGTAGGGGACCGCACCGCCACATCCCAGCAAATTAGGGACACTGTTGCTCCTGGGGTATCGGCAAGGACCATTCGCAACCGTCTCCATGAAGCTGGGCTACGGTCCCGCACACCGTTAGGCCATCTTCCGCTCACGCCCCAACATCGTGCAGCCCGCCTCCAGTGGTGTCGCGACAGGCGTGAATGGAGGGACGAATGGAGACGTGTCGTCTTCAGCGATGAGAGTCGCTTCTGCCTTGGTGCCAATGATGGTCGCATGCGTGTTTGGCGCCGTGCAGGTGAGCGCCACAATCAGGACTGCATACGACCGAGGCAAACAGGGCCAACACCCGGCATCATGGTGTGGGGAGCGATCTCCTACACTGGCCGTACACCACTGGTGATCGTCGAGGGGACACTGAATAGTGCACGGTACATCCAAACCGTCATCGAACCCATCGTTCTACCATTCCTAGACCGGCAAGGGAACTTGCTGTTCCAACAGGACAATGCACGTCCGCATGTATCCCGTGCCACCCAACGTGCTCTAGAAGGTGTAAGTCAACTACCCTGGCCAGCAAGATCTCCGGATCTGTCCCCCATTGAGCATGTTTGGGACTGGATGAAGCGTCGTCTCACGCGGTCTGCACGTCCAGCACGAACGCTGGTCCAGGTGGAAATGGCATGGCAAGCCGTTCCACAGGACTACATCCAGCATCTCTACGATCGTCTCCATGGGAGAATAGCAGCCTGCATTGCTGCGAAAGGTGGATATACACTGTACTAGTGCCGACATTGTGCATGCTCTGTTGCCTGTGTCTATGTGCCTGTGGTTCTGTCAGTGTGATCATGTGATGTATCTGACCCCAGGAATGTGTCAATAAAGTTTCCCCTTCCTGGGACAATGAATTCACGGTGTTCTTATTTCAATTTCCAGGAGTGTATATCCTTGTACGACTCACAGTTCAGGAGATATGCTGTCATGAACACTGAGATGCGTGAAAAATGCCGCATCATGCCTGAAGTTCTAATACGTTTATTCTTTACTGCTAAGACACTCCTACAGTCGAGGTAACTTTAAGGAAATCTCTGATACCTGGCGGCGCTTTTGACAGCTTTCGACTGAGAAACGTAAACGTTGTAGGCTAAAACAATAACCGGCTATAGAGCTACGAAGAGGCCTTACCATAGAAACGTTTACAAAATCGCGTCGTAGACACGTGAAGCAGCTGTGCCCAGCGGACGAAAACTATCCGGAATCTCTTTACGACTGTTTCATAATTCCAAAGGCTTTTTCATGAATATACGGAAATGATTTTTTTTTCATTTTGTCAAGAAGTTTATTTTTTTGTTTTCTTTTCTAGTTGATTAATTGGCAAAATGAATTCCCGGGTATGTAAACCAGTAATTAATATTTCTCAAGCATAGTTCGTCATTCTATTATTTCAGTTGGAATAAGTAAGCAGCAATAGGAAGAAATAGTTCATAATTTTATTAATTAGTATTGGTTTTCTTTTATAATTATTATTAAATGCAGATTGACCGCCTGTATAGTTGCGCGTTAGCACACCGCTTCCGGGATCTGAGGAGGCACACAGGCAACGAATCGAATCCGCCAGATGGATTAACGACGAGGACCAGTGTGCTGCCCAGTCTGGATGGGTTTTTTGCCGGTTTCCCACACCCGTCTAGGTGAATACTGGGCATAAATCGACGTCCCACATCAGTAAGGTTATTAGTCAAGTTATTAGAGAAGAAGCAAATGCTCGGACTGTAAAAGGGCGGGGAAGGAAATCGTCCGCACGCTTCTTACAGGAACCTTCCCGCCATTTGCCTGGATCGATTTAAGGAAATCACGGAAAATGTAAATGGCGCTAGTGCAGCCATTATGAGGATGCAAAGCAGGATTGTTTTAAATACGCGGGCCTTAATAACGGCCTTGATACGCCTGGGCATTGAGTCAAACAGAGCTTGGATGGCGTGTACAGGTACAGTTGCCCATGTAGCTTCAACACGATGCCATAGTTCGTTAAGAGCAGTGACTGGCATATTGTGACGAGCCAGTTGCTCGGCCACCATTGACCAAACGTTTTCAGTTGGTGAGAGATCTCGAGAATGCGCTGGCCAGGGCAGCAGTCGAACATTTTCTGTATCCAGAAAGGCCCGTACAGGACACGCAACACGTGGTCGTTCATTATCATGCTGAAATGTAGGGTTTCGCAGGGATCGAATGAAGGGTAGAGCCACGGGCAGAAACACATCTGAAATGTAACGTCTACTGTTCAAAGTGCCGTCAATGCGAACAAGAGGTGACGGAGACGTGTAACCAATGGCACCCCATACCATCACGCCAGGTGATACGCCAGTATGGCGATGACGAATACACGCTTCCAATGTGCGTTAACCGCGATGTCGCCAAACACGGTTTCAACCATCATGATGCTGGAAACACAACCGATATTCCAGAATGTGAATTTCCACTCTGCAGCGGAGTGTGCGCTGATATGAAACTTCCTGGCAGATTAAAACTGTGTGCCGGACCGAGACTCGCACTCGGGACCTTTGCTTTTCGCGGGCAAGTGTTTTACCAACTGAGCTACCCAAGCACGACTCACGCCCCGTCCTCACAGCTTTACTTCCGCCAGTACATCTTCTCCTACCTTCCAAACTTTACAGAAGCTCTTCTGCGAACCTTGCATAACTATCACTCGTGAAAGAAAGGATATTGCGGATACATGTCTTAGCCACTCGCATTATTTCCTTGAGATTTTTTTATAATTTTGACTATATTGCAGAGAACTATCTCTTTGCTTTCGTCGTATATAAAATAGGACAACTGCGAGTAGAACTCGCGCTGTGATGGTTCTGTATAAACTTGATTATGTATATAGATAGTTCATCTACAAGTTTTGATGAGTTTGTGAGCATCAAAACATGTGACATATGTGACTGTATCTTTAGACTGCATTGATTCAGAAGCCTACCTTTCTTTTATACCGCCAAAAGAAAGACCTTACTATTTAACATATGTTTCACCTTGATACCTCTACTCGTTCTTGAGAAAAAGGGGTCTTAAAAAACGGAAAGTTGGACGGATAACCAATGTCAAAAAATAATTTTTATGTGGTATAATAACAAATAAACTATTACCGGACTTTTTCCTTCATTTGTACCGTGAAATTTGCTTCCTGCCATATTTCATGATACTAGATTATCGGGAAGTATCATACTGTACAGGTTTTGATGAGTGAGTTTGCTAGTGTCAAAATATGTGATATAAATGACCGTATCTCTTCACTGAATTGACTTCGAAGCTTACATTGTTAACATCGCCGAGAAACCGTAGACCTTACTATTTGAGATAAATTTCAACTTTATTCCTCCAACCGTCCCTGAGAAAAAGGGGTATTAACAGACGGACCCTGCAAGAGCTCCGTTTCCACCGACGGAGCTACGGGACCCTAAAAACATACTAAATATAAGAAGGAGACATACGCATTACGAAATATAGGCTAAAACATACTCGTACACTGAAGAGCCAATCAAACTGGTAAACCTCTCTAATATCTTGCAGCGCCCCCACGAGCACGCAGAAGTGCCGCAACAGGACGTGCCATGGACTCGACTAATGCCTGAAGTAGTGCTGGAGGGAATCGAAACCATGGATCCTGCAGGGCTGTCCATAAATCCGTGAGAGTATGAGGGGCTGGAAATCTCTTCTCAATAGCACGTTGCAAGGCAGTGCCCAATAATGTTCATGTCTGCGGAGTTTGGTGGCCAACGGATGTGTTGAAACTCAGAAGAGTGTACCTGCTCCATTCTGTAGCAATTCTGGGCGTGTGGGGTGTCGCATTGTCTGTTGGAACTGCCCAAGTCCGCCGGAATGCACAATGGACATGAATGGATGCAGGTGATCAGACAGGATGCTTAAGTACGTGTCACTTGTCAGAGTCGAATCTAGACGTATCAGGGGCCCCATATCACTCCAACTGCACACGCCCCACACCATTACAGAGCCTCCACCAGCTTGAACAGTTCCCTGCTGACATGTAGGGTCCACAGATTCACGAGGTTGCTTCTGTACCCGCACTCGTCCATCCGATCGATACAATTTGATTCGAGACTCGTCCGACCACGCAACATGTTTCCAGTTATCAACAGTACAATGTCAGTGTTTACGGGCCCAAGCGAGGCGTAAAGCTTTGTGTCGTGCAGTCACCAAGACTACACGTATGGCCCTTCGGCTCCGAAAAGCCATATCTATGATGTTCCGTTAAATGGTTCGCACGGTGACACTTTCTGACGGTCCAGCATTGAAATCTGCAGGAATTTGAGGAAGGGTTGCAATTCTGTCAAGTTGAACGAGTCTCTTCAGTCGTCGTCGGTCCCATTCTTGCAGGATCTTTTTCCGGCCGCAGCAGTGTCGGAGATTTTATGTTTTACCGGATTCCCGATATTCACGGTACATTCGTGATATGGTCGTATGGGAAAATCCCCACTTCATCGCTACCTCGGAGATGCTGTGTCCCATCGCTTGTGCGCCCACTATAACACCACCATTCAAATTCACTTAAATCTTGATAACCTGCCATTGTAGCAGCAGTAACCACTCTAACAAATGCGCCAGACACTTGTTGTCCTATATTGGCGTTGCCGACCGCAGCACCGTATTCTGCCTGTTTACATATATGTCTGTATTTGAATACGCATGCCCGTACCACTTTCTTTGGCGCTTCAGTGTAAAATATTACAGATAATAGTCTTCTTTATATTTTCGGGAATCCTCAGTCGTTTAAAACATGAGAGAAAAATTTAGTCTCAAAGAACTGCTTTCCATATTTCAGTTTCATTATTCGGCCAAACCGCTGTAAAATATAAGTATACAAAGTTGAACGAAATCTGTAGTGTAAGACGCATTTCTCGGTTGTATCAATGTAGGGGAATGACGAAGCAAGTAATTCTCGATAATATACGCTCAACATAAAAAGGCTACTGCCGCAAAACGACATTCATCTCCATTAACCAACAACGATAAAAATCAGAAGCAACCGTTTTCGCAAATTACTGACGTCGTTCCCATATTCATCAAAAACCGTTGAATCATTTAATAACGGCTTTCGGTGGCGGTAGTTAAACTGTAATAGCAGGCTGACAAACACGGACAGATAATTATACACAGATAATTATACAAAATTAAAGTACAGAAATCGCAATTTGGTTACATAGCGATTACCGTTTATTAATGCCCGATCAAACGGATGTAGATGTTTGCTCAAAGTTGTAAACACAGCTTTCAATTAGGACCACATAAAAGCGGTTCAATATATATTATCATTAAAGATTTACTCCATGCTGAAAGCACACATAGTAATTAGATAAAGTAGTACTCGCTCCTGATACAATGATAAGCGAGAAATAGGGCGAATAAAGACATTATATTTATGACATTACCTACTCAACGTTATTTCGTGATAGCAAAGCGTTCTACATTTGTTAATGATCTATTATTCTCCTTGTGCGGTGTGGTACTTCTTGTCTAGTGCCATCTCTCTTTTCAGTCTGCAAAAATAACAAAATATATATGAAAGTCTTTATAATTTTCTGCTTGTCATGCTCATTTAATGTGTTCTTCAAATCGTTAAACATCTATGGAACTGTAGACTCTAGTAGTAATGTTAGTTTCAATTGTAATTATCTATATTAAGTCGCCACACACGTATGCTCTTTGTAGGAAGCTGCTACCTTATGGTGTCGGTAAATTGTGGTACTGGCCTACGATACTCGCGGTCGAATGGGTCCGAGATTCTTGATACGGTATCAAACACTGCTCGAAAATCGTGTGACAAATTGTCTCCACGCGGCGTTAGCAAATAAATGGTACAGCGTAAACATCGAACTAGCCACAACAATAAGCTATCACTTCGTTTAAACTTTGACAATATCGTTGAACACAGAAGGAACTAGATTTAAATCCCGACACAGACGTACACAGTACAAATTCCATTTGTATTTGAACAAACCTGTAGTGAGACATTTCGGACGGTACTGAAGCGTATATGGTTATCCATCGTGATTTTTAAGTACAGCTAATAGACAAAAAAATATTGAGCTACAAAAAGTATTACTTGACTCTGAACAAAGGATGAGTTTATGAAGTCATCTCCTGTCCAGAGTCACGTAATATTTTTTGTAGGTCAACTTGTTACTTGCGGATTAGAGAATACTGCGATTTGCCAAGTTAGTGGCAAATGAACATTTAGATCTCTGATCAAATTTATATTACTAAACGGTAAACTTGGTTCATGGTTCGTGGTGCACATTGCCAGTTGGAGGTTGTCTACCTAGCCACTTCCATATGTAACAAAAATTTGGTTTTCAATATTTCATGTAGTTACTGACCGAACAGAAACTTTTAAAATGCTGTCACAATTTGCACATAAGAGCTATAATCTTGTGTTAGGGTTTAATACATTAAACATGTACCACAGTTGAGGGGGTCAGAAGCAAAGTGATATAAGTGACATTTTTTAAGAAAATGAGATAAGTGCACATATATGTTCTAGAATATTAAGTATGTTGTGGGAAAAAGTAATATACGTGATGCTCCACTCAGAGCTGCACTCTGACGTTCAAATACATGTACTACTTGGGCTTTGAGGTTTTAGCTCCAAGGAAAAGTAATACAAGTGCATTGTTTACGTTCGTTGTGTTGCTTCTTGTTCCTGTTCGTGCATTTATTTGCCATTATGAACCAAGGTGAGTTATTGTTGATTTAGTTATACGAAGTTAGTGTATTACAGAGTGAACTTATTTGGTAAATAGATTGTGAATATGTAGCAAAATCGGTACAATGACGCAAGTTTGTTTTGTGTGGTAATGGTTGAGGTTATGATTCGATTTTGGACAATGTTTCGTGATTTAGTGTGTACATCCGCGTGCCCAGTGCAAGAAACACGTACTTCTTTTAAAATACTATGCTGTTATACGGAAAAAGCGTGCTTTTCCTAGGAAGTAGTGATAGTTGTATCATCTTGTGATGTAGGCTAAATTGTCATATTACATGAGTTATTGTGTAATTAAATGCCAGATGAAAATGATGCAATGGTGTTCATTTTATTGTAGATGAGTCTAGTTCCGATTCTTCGCATGTATCTGCTGATGATAGCGACCTGCGGCCATCGGATTGTGATCGTTGTGATAGTGATGATGAATCACTAATAAAATCAGCATCATTTCAATCTTCAGATATTGTGCACTCTAAAAGTATGATAAAAGGAGAAACATTTATCGCTTAATATAGTTTTCGTGTTCATGCAGTAAAACTACCACATTTGGCATGATGTTTTAATTTGTTACCTCTTTACAACTGATCCTACTCCCAACCAGTTTCGCAGACAGGATTCACATACACATAATGATCAGACAGAACTTTATGACCATCTACCTAATAGCCTAATCTACTACCTTTGGCATGACTAACAGTGGCGACGTGTCATGGCATGGATGCAATAAGGCGTCGATAGGTCGCTGGAGGCAGTTGACACCACATCTGCACATACCAGTCACCCAGTTCCCGTAAATTCTTGGGAGGGGGTGATGAGCTCTGATGTCAGGGTCAGTCGCACTCCAGATTTGTTTTATTGAGTTCAGATCTCACGAGATGGAGGGCCAGCACATCAACTGGAACTCACTAATGTGTTCCTCGAACCACTCTATCACACTTCTGGTTTTGTGACGTGGTGTTTATCTTGTTGAAAAATGACACTGCCGTCGGGAAATATCATCGTCATGACGTGTGTAACCTCCCCCTCACTTATCGACCTTAATGACAGTGAAAAATTAAACCGCGTGTACCTAATGGAAATTTGGAAAAAGCAATCGTCACCGAAGTTAATCTGTCGGTAAAGAGGGAGGAAGGGTTACATCTAAATGAAAGGCAAAATGTAAATGAAATTGGTCGAAATTAATTTTGAAAAAGGGTAGAGTTAATAAAGAAAGTAAATGTGCTGTCGTTGCGTTAACAATTAACTGGCGCTAATTAGATATTTGAGATTTGGGGAAACTTACGGTCGCCAGTCCTATGGACAACTACTATAATAACTGAAAAAGAAAGGTTATTGCACATATAATTAGCACTAAAAGCGTGGCAACTGAAGGTTGACATGTGTTGTGTGAAAACTGAATGTTTGTCAGAAGTAATAAATTTCGCTACACTCTGACTTAATTTAGCAAAAGAATTAATAAAACCGGAAAATTGAAAGTTAATTTAGTGACTGAAATTAACAGAGCTATGAATACTTTAATTGAACTTTGAAATTAAAGCAGTGAAATGGAATGATATTACTTTAATGCTGGCGTTTGAATTTCAACGACACTCGGGTTCATTCCGGAAAAGGAAGGGACCTTGCTTGGTAATGCAATTGGGACAATGAGCAACAAAGGTTCATGCTAAGTTGCTGTATTTTTGTGATGCAAATGGTACAGTTTCGAATGCTGAGTTCTGCCATACAGTTCTAATACTTTACGTGCTTTCAGTCTTCCTTGTTGGTTGATTGAAGGTTTGAAGTCGTCGATCGAGGAGGTGGCGACAATCACTTATTGTCGGCCGTCGCTGTTGCAGAAGCTGGATGTTGGCGCGCTTTCTTCTCAACACGGACACCAGGCGAAACGGGCTCTTGATGTGCGCCAGCTAATGCTTCCCGTCCGCGACACCGTGTTAGAAACTATTATAGCAAGTCGAGCGCAATTACATGCTGAAAACCCCGAAAGCGCGGCAACTCGCGGGAGCGTCACACAACACACCTGCTCCAGCGCCCTACTGCAGCCAGACTCAGCTCTGCCCGCGCTCCACGCGGCAGAGTTAACACTACCAAAGATCCTAAACACTCCACACGACCTATCGATGTAATCGTTCGATAGCATAGTTTTCCCTAGGTCAGACCCAGCGAAACAATACCAATAATATTTACAAAACAAACCAATTATACATCGACATAAATGCATAAATATATACACAGGGCGAGTCACCTAACGTTACCGCTGGATATATTTCGTACACCAGATCAAATACTGACGAATCGATTCCACAGACCGAACGGAGAGGGGCTAGTGTACTTGTTTAATATAAACCATACAAAAATGCACGGAAGTATATTTTTAACACAAACCTACGTTTTTTTTTAAATGTAACCACGTTAGTTTTGTTAGCACATCTGAACATATAAACAAATACGTAATCAGTGCCGTTTGTTGCATTGTAAAATATTAATTACATCCGGAGATATTGTAACCTAAAGTTGAAGCTTGAAGCCTCCGACGTTCAGTTGCGTGTTGTAACAAACACGGGCCACGGTCGGCGAGCAGCATCTGCAGGGACATGTTTACGATGACGACCGAGTGTGGCGGTAGTGCACTGTTGTGGTTTGGTCCAGCTGTCGCAGTGTCCGCATGTAGCGCTTGCTGCTATTGTTATTTTGCATTCGTCTCCGCACGCAGACCAACTGTAGTACACCGTGTTACCAGACGTCTGTGATAGTGTAGTGTTGTAGGAACTGTGATCATGGTGTATTCCAACTCTGAAAAGGCGGAGATGATACTCATCTATGGCGAGTGTCGACGAAATGCAGCTGAAGCCTGCAGGGTGTATGCAGAACGGTACCCGAACAGAGAGCATCCAACGTGCCACACATTGCAAAACATCTACCGCCAACTATATGCAACAGGTATGGTCGTAGCACGCAAACGGGTCCGTAAAAGGCCCGTCACAGGAGAAGCGGGCGCAGTTTGTGTGTTAGCTGCTGTTGCCATGAACCCACACATGAGTACACGGGACATTGCGAGAGCCGGTGGACTGAGTCAAAGTAGTGTCATGCGCATACTGCATCGTCACCGCTTTCACCCGTTTCATGTGTCGCTACATCAGCAATAACATGGTGACGACTTTAATCATCGAGTGCAATTCTGTCAATGGGAATTAACAGAGAATGCGTTGCAGTTCTACCTGTTTACCGATGAAGCGGGTTTCACAAACCACGGGGCAGTGAATCTACGGAACATGCATTACTGGTCCGTGGACAATCCTCGCTGGCTCAGACAGGTAGAGAGACAGCGACCGTGGACTGTAAATGTATGGTGCGGAATCATTGGCGACCACCTCATTGGTCCTCACTTCATTGCAGGGGCCCAAACAGCTGCAACATACACTCCTGGAAATGGAAAAAAGAACACATTGACACCGGTGTGTCAGACCCACCATACTTGCTCCGGACACTGCGAGAGGGCTGTACAAGCAATGATCACACGCACGGCACAGCGGACACACCAGGAACCGCGGTGTTGGCCGTCGAATGGCGCTAGCTGCGCAGCATTTGTGCACCGCCGCCGTCAGTGGCAGCCAGTTTGCCGTGGCATACGGAGCTCCATCGCAGTCTTTAACACTGGTAGCATGCCGCGACAGCGTGGACGTGAACCGTATGTGCAGTTGACGGACTTTGAGCGAGGGCGTATAGTGGGCATGCGGGAGGCCGGGTGGACGTACCGCCGAATTGCTCAACACGTGGGGCGTGAGGTCTCCACAGTACATCGATGTTGTCGCCAGTGGTCGGCGGAAGGTGCACGTTCCCGTCGACCTGGAACCGGACCGCAGCGACGCACGGATGCACGCCAAGACCGTAGGATCCTACGCAGTGCCGTAGGGGACCGCACCACCACTTCCCAGCAAATTAGGGACACTGTTGCTCCTGGGGTATCGCCGAGGACCATTCGCAACCGTCTCCATGAAGCTGGGCTACGGTCCCGCACACCGTTAGGCCGTCTTCCGCTCACGCCCCAACATCGTGCAGCCCGCCTCCAGTGGTGTCGCGACAGGCGTGAATGGAGGGACGAATGGAGACGTGTCGTCTTCAGCGATGAGAGTCGCTTCCGCCTTGGTGCCAATGATGGTCGTATGCGTGTTTGGCGCCGTGCAGGTGAGCGCCACAATTAGGACTGCATACGACCGAGGCACACAGGGCCAACACCCGGCATCATGGTGTGGGGAGCGATCTCCTACACTGGCCGTACACCACTGGTGATCGTCGAGGGGACACTGAATAGTGCACGGTACATCCAAACCGTCATCGAACCCATCGTTCTACCATTCCTAGACCGGCAAGGGAACTTGTTGTTCCAACAGGACAAAGCACGTCCGCATGTATCCCGTGCCACCCAACGTGCTCTAGAAGGTGTAAGTCAACTACCCTGGCCAGCAAGATCTCCGGATCTGTCCCCCATTGAGCATGTTTGGGACTGGATGAAGCGTCGTCTCACGCGGTCTGCACGTCCAGCACGAACGCTGGTCCAGCTGAGGCGCCAGGTGGAAATGGCATGGCAAGCCGTTCCACAGGACTACATCCAGCATCTCTACGATCGTCTCCATGGGAGAATAGCAGCCTGCATTACTGCGAAAGGTGGATATACACTGTACTAGTGCCGACATTGTGCATGCTCTGTTGCCTGTGTCTATGTGCCTGTGGTTCTGTCAGTGTGATCATGTGATGTATCTGACCCCAGGAATGTGTCAATAAAGTTTCCCCTTCCTGGGACAATGAATTCACGGTGTTCTTATTTCAATTTCCAGGAGTGTACATCGCGTTGCTACAGAATGATCTGCCAACGTTGCTCGAAAATGTCCCACTGGAAACGCGTCGACGTATGTGGTATCAGCATGATGGTGCACCTGGACATTCCGCAATTAACACTAGGCTGACCCTTGACAGGATGTTCGACGGGCGTTTCATAGGACGTGGAGGACGCATAAATTGGCCAGCCCGTTCTCCTGATCTTACACCTCTGGACTTCTTTCTGTGTGGTAAGTTAAAGGAGAATGTGTACCGTGATGTGCCTACAACTACAGAGGATATGAAACAAGGTATTGTGGCAGCATGCGGCGACGTTACACCAGATGTACTGCGGCGTGTACGACATTCATTACGCCAGAGATTGCAATTGTGTGCAGAAAATGATGGCCACCACATTGAACATCTATTGGCCTGACATGTCGGGACACACTCTATTCCACTCCGTAATTGAAAACGGAAACCACGTGTATACGTTTACCTCACCCCTCATGGTAATGTACATGTGCGCCAGTGAAAAAGACCAATAAAAAGGTGTTAGCATGTGGACGCAATGTGCTGTTCCAGTCTCTTCTCTACCTGGGGTCCATCACCGTTCCCTTTGGATCCCTACGTCATTCGGTGCTCTCCGATACACACGATCGAACAGTGGGGGAGTGGTACTCAAGCGTCAACTTTAGGTTACAATATCTCCGGATGTAATTAACATTTTACAATGCAACAAATGGCACTGATTACGTATTATTTTATATGTTCAGATGTGCTAACAAAACTAACGAGGTTCCATTTAAAAAAACATAGGTTTGTGTTAAAAAACATACTTCCGTGCATTTTTTTATGGTTTGTATTAACCAATTACACTAGCCCCTCTCCTCACGTTCGGTCTGTGGAATCGATTCGTCAGTATTTGATGTGGTTTACGAAATATATCCAGCGGTAATGTTAGGTGACTCACCCTGTATACAAATTTAAAACAGTTACAATATACAAAGACACCGAAATATCATATCTTCAGGTAACAAAATAAGGAAAAAATGTATAGTACAATGGATGGAAATAGGTGGATATGCGTTTCTGGCGTTGCAAGCGGTGTACGTGGTCTGCAACCAGCATTCGATGCTCCTTGGCCATCGTGGTGCCTTGCACAAGCTCCACTGGACCCTTGGATGCTCACGTATATGTTCCTCAGAGCACAATGGAGTCACCACCAGCTTGTCAAGGAGCTGTTCCCCTGAAAGAAGCTGGATCTGTTCCCTCCCATCAGCATGATGAAGCAGTTATCTAGATTCATCAGATCATGCAACGCTCTGCCCTGCACCGCAGTTCAGAGCTAGTGGCCATATGCACATTTCAGTCGCAAGTGCTGATGTCGTGTTTTTAACACTGGCACATGCATGGGTCGCCGGCCGGGGTGGCCGAGCGGTTCTAGGCGCTATAGTCTGGAACTGCGCGATCGCTACAGTCGCAGTTTCAAATTCTGCCTCGGGCATGGGTGTATGTGCTGTCCTTAGGTTAGTTAGGTTTAAGTAGTTCTAAGTTCTAGGGGACTGATGACCTTAGAAGTTATGTCCCATAGTGCTCAGAGCCATTTGAAACATGCATGGGTCGCTGGCTGTGGAGGCCAATTATTAGGATTGTTCGGTGCACTGTGTGTTTAGACACACCTGCACCCTGTTCAGCATTAAAGCCTAATGTTAGTATTGCCACAGATCACCCCCTGTCCTGTTTTCACAGTCTGCCCAGCCCACGACGTCCGACATCTGTAATGCTAGGTGGCCGCCCAACCCTATGACGTCTGGACGTGTTTTCTCGTTGGTTAGGCCACGTGTTGAAGACATTCACCACAGCACTCCTCGAACGCCTGACAAATTGTGCAGTTTCCGAAATCTCCTGCTGAGCCTCCGGGCCATCACAATCTGCCTCGTTGAAACTCAGATAGCTCGCGAGCCTTCCCCACACTACACACGGACATAATACTCACTGATAGTACGTGCAATGTGCGTGTGTCTGACTATCAGTCATTCATCGCCAGGCGACAGTGCTACCGCCTGGATGGGTTTATATTGACAGTAGCTCAGCGAAACTAAGAAAATGCTTCAGACAAAACGTATGTAGATTTTTCTCTAGCTTCGTAATCTGCAATAAAAAGACGAGGGTTCCCTTTGAAGATTTCGAAGTTGCTCCCCGCTGTGGGGCGGCGGATAGAATTAATGTTGTTAAATGTTCCTATTATTTAGAATGTTATTTATGCTATCTTTCGCCGTTCTCAACACTGGCTCTCGAACTACAATATTGGCAACCAGAAAGTGATTAGCAAAACGTGAAGCCTGTAATTAGAATTCCTAGTGCCCACTTCATCTGAGAATACACTTATAGTTACAGCTTATAGCTCTGAGGAATTAGGAGATTGTCCGGGATTTATAATCAAAACGATTTTCTAAAATAGTTGAGTATATTCTGAAAGTCACAGATGAAAAACAAAAGAATCCGCACAACCTAACTAACAGAGCAGTTCAGAGTCTAATGCGCTGATGCAACTATAAATGTCCAAATTAAATGTTAAAATGAATATTCAAATGAATGCTCGCCATAATTTGATGATTAGGTTCATCAAACGCCACGCTAAATAATGGTAGAATGTTTGTCCCGTGGCGACACGTGAAAATACGACAATACGCAAACTGAAGCTAGATAATGAAAATCATCCCAGAATTAACGCTTCACTTGGAAATGATTTCATGGTTACGCGTATCTCGAGTAACTTAATACGGCATCCGAGGCTGTTTGTAGCAATGATACCGACGCGACGCGACTCCCGACACAGATGGCGTGCTGTTCAGCGTCTGGAGAGAACTGGGACCTTGCTTCCTCGCGCAGCGTTCTTATATATAAAGCCGCGGTGCGGACGACTAAGGGAACGCCTGATCAAATCGGCTCTCCCGACTAGCCGCTGGGCTACTAATGCACCACTTTAAGTTACCTAATAAATCATAGCTTCTCTTGCTGATGGCCGATGCAGCTCTTAATTTAAATGTGCACTCAGCACGCAGGTAAGTATTGATAATAAAATTTTGACGTGGCTAAGTTAAATATTTTGGGCGAGAGAATTAATTTAATTACACTGCACGCAGTAGATGAGCTCTGAACTGGCCCTTTTGAGATCCGCTATCGCTATAATTTTATAGGTATTCAAATGAAACTTTTCACATCTTCATAGTTATAGCGGATCTCCATTCTACTTAAATATAAACATCCTAGCCTTATTTATTAGCCTACTTAATCTATCTTATTTCCTTAAGTTTTAAGACGAAAACCAGAAAATCATGAATTTCCACTAAAATTTTAATTTGTGAAACCCAAAGTACTGTTTTTATTAAATTATTATGAAAAATGAATCTAATTATAAATTTTTAACTTTCTAGCTCTTTTCTGTTGCGCCAATGATTTTTACAGAAAAACGTCCAAATTTCGAAAATGGTTAAAGTTATCGAACTGATATTCAACACATGTTGATTTAGTATTACTCCTGACATGCTAGAAATGTTTTAGGTTATTTGCTTGATTTTTAAAGTATTGCGCAACATTTATGACGTCAGAGCTAGTTACAGCGGACTGGCTGGCACACAATGGAAAGACTGATATGAATTTACTACGGCGTGAGTAGGCTGCTTCCCTACACCGCGACCCACACACTAGTGGGGTGGTGCGTGGATTGTGGTATCGTTAGATGTCCCCCTCCGAGACTAACAAATTGCAATTATAGCTTTTTTTTATTCGATACGTAGTTTTCTAGCTGTTTCAATGTCTTCGGTTAAAATGAACACCCTGTATGTCGGCGGACGTCCATGGTTAAGCAGTAAAATCTTCCCGGTCAGTCAGTGGTCGTCCCTACCCAAATGATATATTTCTTCACTCATAGATAGATAGTGTAAAACCTTACTATATATGCAGTAGGGACTGGCTCTGTCATTCTATCGGCTGCCTTCATCCTTCATCTTTGTGTTGAACTTTTCATCTCTGTCTATGATATGCAGATTTCCCAACAATGTGTTTCTCTGAAGCGCCAGAGAAACAGTTACAGTCATGCATATTCAAATACAGAGTTATGTAAACAGGCAGAATAAGGCACTGCGGTTGGCAACGTCTATGTAAGACAACAAGTGTCTGGCACAGTTTTAGACGGGTTACTGCTCCTGCAATGGCAGGTTAACAAGGTGTGAGTGAGTTTGAACGTGGTACTATGGTAGGCACATGAGCGATGGGACACAGCACCTCCGAGTCAGCGATGAAGTGGAGATTTTCCCGTACGACCATTTCCCGAGTGTACCATGAATTTCAGGAAGCCGGTAAAACATCAGATAGCCGACATCGCTGCGGCCAGAAAAAGATCCTGCAAGAATGTGACAAACGACGACTGAAGAGAATCGTTCAGCGTGACGGAAGTGCAACCCTTCTGAAAATTGGTGCAGATTTCAATGCTGGACTGTCAACAAGTGGCAGCGTGCGAACCATTCAACGAAATATCGTCGGTGTGGGCTTTCAGAGCCGAAAGCCTAGTCGTGTATCCTTAATGACTGCACATCACACCGACATTGGACTGTTGGTGACTGGAAACATGTTGCCTGGTCGGACGAGTCTCATTTTAAATTGTATCGAGCAGATGGACGTGTACGAGTAAGGAGACAACCCCACGTATCCATGGACCCTGCATGACAGCAAGCTGGTGGAGGCTCTCTAATGGTGTGGGGCATGTGCAGTTGGAGTGATGTGGGACCACTGATACGTCTAGATACGACTCTGACAGATAACACGTACATAAGCGTCCTGTCTGATCACCTGCATCTATTCATGCGCGTTGTGCATTCCGGCGGACTTAGGCAGTTCCACCAGGACAATGCGACACCCCATACGTCCAGAATTGCTGCAGAATGGCTCCAGGTACACTATTCTGAGTTTAAACACATCCGTTGGCCACCAAACGTCGCAGACATGAACATTATTGAGCATATCTGGGATGCCTTGCAACGTGCTATACAGAAGAGATCTCCAGCCCATCGTATTCTCAAGGATTTGTGGACAGACTTGCACGATTCATGGCGTCATTTCCCTCTAGCTCTACTTCAGACATTAATCGAGTCCATGGCACGTCATGTTGCGGCACTTCTGCGTCCTCCCGGGGGCCCTACACCACATTAGGCAAGTGTACCAGTTTCTTTGGCTCTTTAGTGTAATATACTCTTTTTAGTACGTTTACAGTTTTATCCTGTGCCGCTCCTTGAAGCATGTAACATTTACATCCAGAAACGATCTGTGGTGTCGTTTTAAAAGGTTCCATCGCAGCATTTGCGTTACATCGTTTAGGGAAACTACAGAAAACCCAAGTCTGTATGGCTGAAATCGGATTTAAACTTCGCTCCTCTACATTTACAAATACATCGATACTCTGTAATCCACTGTGAAATAAATGACCACGTATTAGCGTTTCTTCCTGTTCTACTCGGATACGGAGTGTGTGAAAAAAGGTTTGCTTATATGCCTTGTCATTAGTCTTTGTCTCGGCGGTACCTCTGGAAACGATACATAGTGGGCTGAAGCATATTCCTACACTACTCATTTAAGCCTATTTCTTGAAACTTGGCAAATAGGCTTTCGCGTAATAGTGGACTACCATCTTCAAGCATCTACAAGCTCAAGTTTTTCAGTATCTCCACGACGCTTTCCAATGCGTCCAACAAACCTGTGGCCTATCAAGCTGCCATTCTTTCTGTACATTCAATATCCCCTGTTAGCCCTATTTGTTTGAGTTCCACACACTTGAGCAATACAGTAGGATTGACCGCACGTATGTATTTTCAAGAAACTTCCTTTGCCGGCAGGAGTGGCCGAACGGTTGTAGGCGCTACAGTCTGGTACCGCGCGACCACTACGTTCGTAGATTCGAATCCTGCCTCGGGCATGGATGTATGTGATGTCCTTAGGTTAGTTAAGTTTAAGTAGTTCTAAGTTCTAGAGGACTAATGACCTCAGAAGTTAAGTCCCATAGTGCTCAGAGCCAAACTTCCTTTGCAGACTGATTGCATTTTCCCAGCGTCACACCAATGAACCGAAGCCTGTCACCTGTTCTACACATAACTGAACGAACGTGAAACCAGTCAGAAGTCTCATATTGCAATATGATATTATTTCATAATTGAAGTCATTGTGTTGCACTCCAGTAAAATGAATATACTTGGCGTCATTTCACACCTTTGGGAATCCTATCCGTGGAAATCACAGAAAACGACTAACGCAACGGAAGTAATGCCGTAATGCTCCAACACGAAAATTAAGTGCAAACTGTTTAGTGGTCATCCTGAGATGTACACAACAGCAGGAATCGGTAGGAGAATGCTATTTTACTATGTGCTTGAGGGGTGTACTGTTTGTACTTGCCGTGCACCTTGCAATACTCTCTGCGCTGTTACACTGCTTTTAGTGGTTATTTCGTGCTTTAGACGGGGGATGACGGGATGTGCGGGAGGGTGGAGGGGGAGGGGGGGATGGAGCTGGAAAAACACTCGTAAAGGAAACCCTGCAGAAGAAGAGGAGAGGAGTCCCAGAGGAAACTAGGTCATACATCCCATTATGGCGCTGGTTCAATAACGAACGCGACTATCACAGGTCCTGCTGTTTCCCGCGATCGTAAAAGAAACTTGCTAGCTGTTAAACAGCGCAGTATATTTTTTTGTCGACCTTCCGAAAAATAGCCGACAAATTGCGTCGTATTTTACGATCTGTATCTACTCACATACATTTCCTAAGTACATGACAAAGGCTAGGTTTATAGTTGCTGTACAGGCATAGTCGTTACCATTCCATAGCGATCATCACTGCAGTGCCTAGTTGTGGCGCAGTTCTGGATACATTTGAGGTACTACTATGTGAATAATTATATAATAATAATAATAATAGCAGACATTCAGATATAATTTAACGCTTTTAAAGCCTTATTCAATATCACGAGAAAGAAAAGGGCTAATGAGAGAGAAGTCTACAATGAGAGTGATAGTAAACTTAAAGGAAGAGAAAGCCTACTGTGATATTGCTGCACATCTTCAAAAAAAACTTCCGAAACACCGTCTTCTCGAGGACTCTGTAGACGTGAGCGAGAGGTGGTGAGTGGGACGGGAAGCTTTCGAGAAGATGACAGATTTAGTCAGAAAGTATTTTGCTTTGTTGAGAAGAAATAATTCTACTCCGATGTTCAGATGAAAGTGTTAGAGTTGAAGATATAGTTAGTACAATGACTGAGACGACAGAAAAGCGAACAGAGAGTGTTGTGCTATTTTTGCGCTTGGATACACCAGGCCATGATAGCTGTTCGTAGGCAGTAGTGAGATGAGCGAAAAAACGAACATTACATCGTGAATAGACGACCATCTCCATTTCCACCTCTTGTGAAAGTGCTTGAAGACTAGCGCTCCCATAGCCAACAATTAGAAGTACTAGAAATAAAACGAGTTTCATTTTTAGATCAAGACGATACTGTGATACTTCGGTACGTTTTCTTTAATAAAATACCCCCTTCACGACTCTCAAAGGTATAGAAATCTTTCTTATGAGATGAACAGAACATGGAAGTCTACAATAGCTTGTATGGCTTACATCTTTAATCTGCTACAAATGTGAACTGTTACTACCAAACCTTCAAAGGAAAATTCATAATGTAAAGACAATGTGGTGCTACTTAGATTATGAAAAAACGCGACCGGGACATAAGGTTCATATTAGGGAGACGGAGGGTTTCAATCTGAGTTCTGCTATTGGGACCAATATTTTCTGTTAAAACTATCCTTCGCCAAATAGCAGTAAATTTCGAGCTGATTTTTTTTTCCTTTGTTCCGCTCACTCTTAAACAACCTTGCTGTGGCCCATACATCAAGCCCCAGAATAATGCACACGGAAGGCATTCTTCCATTAGAGGGTATGATAAATAGTAGAAATTTACTAGAAATTGATACGGTTTATAGCATACAAAAATTGAAGCAAAATGTTTTGGAAAACATGGATAAGCGTACAAACCGTTTAAGAGACTATTGCACACGTGTGGCTTACGAGCCACCAGTGATTACACTACGAAGTATGTCTTAATTAATACAAATGTGTCTAAATGAAAGCTTTTCGGTCAAGTGCCCATGTAATCGGGCTAAAATATCACCCGTGGCATATCTTGAAAAGAAATATAATGCCACTTCAGCAATTACATGTTACAATTTACTGTACGCTCTGAAACTACCCTCCTAAACTGAAAAATATTTATAACTTTCCTTTAGATACATTCTTCTGGCAATTTTCATGCTATTCTAAGGCATCATGGGTGAGAGACGTGATTCAAATGAGCTATTACTTGAATCACAGTAAAGTCATGTTTTATGTAAATCTCCACTGCAATGTTGCTCGATGTCCAGGGAGTATGACGGGTTTTTATTTGCAAAAAGGAAACAACATGTTGAATTACAATTTAGATTTATCACTCCAACGTTTTGTTAGTGGTTAGTTGCACGTTTTTCACATAAATTGACGTCAAAAACGATAATACATCACAACAGTAGATTACCAAAGACTCCACATTTTCGCACTAAACAATACCTGAAATAGCCACCATGAGTTTCTAGGAACAAAGCCAGCGTGTTTGTATAAAGAAGCGGTAATTTTCTCGCATTTTTAGAGGGTAACAGACATATGAACTGCTTGCAAAGCTAAAAATGTAATCTGTGAAATGTGTTCTGAGAAGGACAACAAAGAATTTAGATCTGTGGGTATTTATAACTTACGTATGCCCTGCAGAATCTTCTAGAAACATCTATTTACATGCTAATTATTGTGTAAACGTCCTGTTTTCTTATCAGTGAAAATTTAGATAAAATTGTATTTTTTATAATTAGAAAGATCTAAGAGCCAAAACAGTAATGAAAGATATGTCAAATAACAACATAAACATCGAAGTTTCCAGAATGTGACAGGTGTATAAAAATAGTTTACATTTTGTCACAGAGTGATTTTGTGTCAAATTAAATTATTTGTCCTGAAGTTAACTACATTCTCGTAATATTAAGTTGGGCATTTACCTAATGAATAATAAATTACAACCTGGGACACCTTAGATAAAGTTTGAAGATTTCTTTTGGTGCAGTTGATATTTGTTATCACCTGAGTGGCTTAAATGAGGCAAATAACATTATTTATACACTATTTCTCTACAGAATTAAGTTTATATTTACTTTTCTTTATTTTAAGGTGATACTGTTAGGATTAATACATTTCTATAATTTCGTATTCGCAAGTTGTAGCATTCGTAAACACCCTCGTCATTTATAAACAAATAAGGACAACATAATGCTGGAAAATGCTCCAAGGTATCGCAAACTTCCATAAAAATTGTGTATAGCGTATTTTAAAACTGATTCAGCATCAAATACATCACAATCAAAAGTGGTATCGAACAATTACTTTTATCTAATTGACCTTTTTTACAATACGTACCTGTTAAAGATGATGTTCCACGTCTTGTCCTCACATTTGGATAAATTAATGCTCTCCTGTCTTTATTGAGTTGCGAATTATTTCAACACCCCCGAACTGAATCGTAAATCTTAACGGGGAAGTACCATTCGCTGCTCCACTTTCTCAGCCTTTCCCACGAAAGTGCAATACTTTTGACTTATAAGATAGCCCCAGACCGAAAAACTCCAGATGACTGAGGCCAGGTGACCTTGGAGGCCAAGGTACAGAACCTGCTCAACCTACCAACCTTGAACCATATGGACGTGTTATACATCGTCTTACCACAGCATCAATATGTATTGGTGCCCAATCATGCGTTTAGCACAGTGAGTTAACATTGCACTGACATTCAGTTCTGAACTATGTTTAAATTTCCTAGCCTGTAGTTAATTTAAAATTAACCGCAAAATGTATGCCGAACAGACAGACAGACAACAAAGTGATATCGATCTCCTCTTTCCACCCCTACCCCCATTCCCCCTCTCTCACCCCCCTCTCATTGCTGAGCCATGCTCATCCGCCCGCATACCGCCTGGAACGCATTCCGGCACTACCCACACAACAAACTTCTCCTTCAGGGCAGCTAAGATGTCAGATGTTACCAACTCTTTCCACACCCACCCTCACCCCTATGGATCACACAGACAAGAAAGCGAGTTAATATTCTAGTGACATCCAGCTCTGAGCTATGTTTAAATTTTCAGGTCTCTGGTTGATCGAGACAGACAGACAGACAAGAAAGCGATCTAATAAAAACGTTGTAATAACAACGAAAAACAGCAACCAAAACTAAATCTTTGTGAAAAAACTAAAAGACATACCATTAAAGCACAGTATCTATCAACCATACAGATACTACCCATAACAAAGCTGATATTACCTGCGAAAGTGCCTGCGGCAGGAGTATGAACAGTAGTGTGAACAATTTTGTGATACTGCGAAAGGAAGAAAATGTTCTGGTCGTGGTACATCGTATGGAAAAATTTGGAAATTTGTGGTAAGGTCTTATGGGACCTAACTGCAGAGGTCATCGGTCCCTAAGCTTACACACTACTTAATCTAACTTAAACTAACTTACGCTAAGGACGATACACACACCCATGCCCGAGGGAGGACTCGAACCTCCAACGGGGACAGCCGCACAACGCATGGTAACTTACGACCTAGCAGTCGGTGTAGGAAGTGATATAAGGCAGATTAAGATTGAAATGTAAATGCATGTGCCATTATCAATTTCATGCTTGTGAAAAAAAAAATACCGACGCAAACGGCATGAAATAAGGCCACAGATATCTTGCCTGGGTAACAAGTGGACTTACTCCGTTTGAGATTCTTCCTGAATGTAATTTCAGCAACTGCGCAAATTAGGGCACATATTTTGAAATATTACAAGGCCGGTTGCTAAATTCAGGTGTTTTTGGAAGAACGAGGTGATGCATCTGCTACTGACATTGCTTGTGTAATTTATACATTTCCCATTGCTTCATTGTTTACGAAGCTGTTGATTTACAAGAATGATCCGTGAAAGAAATGCCTTAATATTCATTCACGTATCAAGACTGCTCGCGAAGAAAGTGTAACAATTATCGCTTTACATAATTTTCTCTTCCAGCATACCCTGAGTTCGCTACATTGAAAGCTGAGTGAACGGTTCTAACGCATTTGTTTTTCCGCCCTGTTTCGGATTCTGAACTCTTTTTCGATCGTAGTACATTAATTTTAATATATCCATGGAACACAAAAATATTATACAACTGGCTAAATAACGCTGGCTCTGAGCACTATGGGACTTAACATCTATGGTCATCAGTCGGCTAAATAACTGTGCAAGTCGAATTAATAAATTTTTTTGAGCTGATAGTTACAAATCCAGCTGCATATTGTCCGGCCGGAGTGGCCGAGCGGTTCTAGGCGCTTCAGTCTGCAACCACGCGCCCGCTACGGCCGCAGGTTCGAATCCTGCCTCGGGCATGGATGTGTGTGATGTCCTTAGGTTAGTTAGGTTTAAGTAGTTCTAAGTTCCAGGGAACTGATGGGCTCAGATGTTAAGTCCCATAGTGCTCAGAGCCACTTTTATGGAGAAGGCCAGCACCCCTTGTTTTTTTACGTGGCACTATTACAGCACAGGCCTACATTGATGTTTTAAGCACCTTCTTGCTTCCCAATGTTGAACAGCAATTCGGGGATGGCGATTGCATCTTTCAATACCATCAAGCACTTGTTCATAATGCACGGGCTGTGGCGGAGTGGTTACACGACAATAACATTCCTGTAATGGACTGGCCTGCACAGAGTCCTGACCTGAATCCTACAGAACACCTTTGGGATGTTTTGGAACGCCGACTTAGTGCCAGGCCTCACCGACCGACATCGATACCTCTCCTCAGTGGAGCACACCGTGAAGAATGGGCTGCCACTCCCAAAGAAACCTTCCAGCAGTTGATTGCACGTATGCCTGCGAGAGTGGAATCTGTCATCAAGGCCAAGGGTGGGCCAACACCATGCTGAATTCCAGCATTACCAATGGAGGGCGCCATGAACTTGTAAGTCATTTTCAACCAGCTATCCGAATAATTTTGATCACATAGTGTATGTACACAGGCTGAATACGGCGCTGCGGTCGGCAACGCGTAAATAAGACAGCAAGTGTCTGGCGCAATTATTACATCAGTTACTGCTGCTACAATGGAAGGTTATCAAGATTTAATTGAGTTTGAATGTTGTGTTACAGTCGGCGCACGAGCGATGGGACACAGTATCTCCGAGGTAGCCATGAAATGGGGATTTTCCCATACGACCATTTCACGAATATGCCGTGAATATCAGGAATCCGGTAAAACATCAGATCTCCGACATCGCTGCTGCTGGAAAAAGACGCTGCAAGAATGGGACCAACGGCTACTGCAGAGCACCGTTCAACTTGTCACAAAGCTTTACCCCTGGCCTGGGCCCGTCGACACCGACATTGGACTGTTGATGGTCGGAAATACGTTGCCTGGTCGGACGACTCTCGTTTCAAATTGTATCGAGCGGATGGACGTGTACTGGTTCGGAGGCAACCTCATGAATCCACGGACCCTGCAAGAGTATCCTGTATCACTACTAGGCATTTCCTTCCTGTTCCACTCGCAAATAAACCGATGGAAAAACTACTCTCTACGTGCCTCCCTATGAGCCCAGATTTCTCTTATCTTCTTTGCCCTTACCTGCAATGTATGTTTCCGGCAGTAAAATCATTTGGCAGTCAGCTTCAAATGTCGGTTCTCCAAATTTTTTCAATAGTGTTTCTCGAAAAGAACGTCGCCTTCCGTCCAGGGATTCGCATTTGATTCCCGAAGCATCTCCGTAACACTTACGTGTTGTTCGAACCTACCGGCAACAAATTTAGCAACCTGCCTCTGAATTGCTTCGATGTCTTCCTACAATCCGACCTGATACGGATCCGAAATACTCGAGCACTACTCAAGAATAGGTCGCGCATGGTCCTGTATGCGATCTCCTTTGCCGGTGAACCACACTTTCCTAAAATTCTCCCAATGAACCGAAGTCGACCATTTGCCTTCCCTCCCACCGTCCTCACATGTTTGTTTAATTTCATGTGGCCTTGCAAAGTTACGCCCAAATATTTAAACAACTTCCCTGTGTCCGTACATTACAGGTTTGTTCTTCCTACTCTTCCGCACTAACTTACTTTTTTCTACATTTAAAAGCATCTGCCGTTAATCACATCAACCGGAAATTTTCTCTAAGTTGTCTTGTATCTTCCTGCAGTCACTCAACTTCCACACCTCACTGTACACTACAGCATCAGCAGCAAACAACTCCAGATTGCTGTCCACCCTGTCCGCCAAATCATTTATGTATACAGTGACTAAAAGAGATTCTACCACACTTCCCTGGGGCACTCCTGACGATACCCTTGTCTCTGATGAACACTCGCCATCGAGGACAACACACTGGGTTATACTATTTAGGTAACCTTCGAACCACTCACATATCTGCAGACTTATTCCATAAGCTCGTGCCTTCGTTAATAGCCAATAATTGGTCACCGTGTCAAATGCTTTCCGGAACTCTAGAAATATGTACTCTGCCAGTTGCCCTTCATCCGTTGGTCATAGTATATCATGTGAGAAAAGGGCAAGCTGAGTTTCGCAAGAGCGATGCTTTCTAAACCCATGCTGATTCGTGAACATTAGCTTCCCAGTCTTAAGAAAGTATTACGTTCGAACTGAGTATACGTTCAAGGATTCTGCAGCTAACCGATGCTAGGGATATTGGTCTGTAATTTTTGCGGGTCCTTTCTTCTACCCTTCTATGTACTGGAGTCAAATGTGCTTTTTTCCAGCCACTTTGGACTCTATGTTGAGCGAGAGATGCACAATAAATGCACCAATATTATAAAGAATATCCCCGCCCCCTCGGTAGCTGAGTGGATGCCGGCACGGTAGCTCAGCGTGTTCGGTCAGAGGGCTAGCTGCCCTCTGTAATAAAAAAAAAAAAAAAAAAACTGAGTTAATGGATCAACAACGAACTGAAACGGGTTTCTTTCGACGTCCGCCGAGAGCATATACAAAGAACGAAAACGAACAAAATGAGATTAAAAAAAAAAGTGGTCAGCGCGACAGAATGTTAATCATAAGGGCCCGGGTTCGATTTCCGGCTAGGTCGGAGATTTTCTCCACTCAGAGAGTGGGGTTTGTGTTGTCCTAATCATCATCATTTCAACCCCATCGACGGGCAAGTCGCCGAAGTGCCTTCAAATCGAAAGACTTGCAACCGGTGAACGGCCTACCAGACGGGATGCCATGGTGACACGACATTTACATTTGTTTATTTACAAAGAATATGACTAGGTTTTGTGTTAGTAATAGATTACTCTATTAATTTGATATACAGGGTGTCTCACCTACCTCCACCACCTCACCTCAAATATCTCTGGAACAACAATAGATACTCAAAAACGGTTTTTACCAGCATGAACCTACGGCAGGGGCTTACGAAACCAAATACTATGCGAAATTTTAAAACGTAAACAAATGCTATTTTCAACACAAACTTGTGTGTTTTTAAATTGACACCCGGTATTATTTCGTAGGCAATCAATAGCATGAAAAATCACAAAAATAATGGCGTTGGTTGCATCATAATACGTCAATTACATCCCGAGAAATTGCGAAGGGAAGTTGACGCTTGAAATAAATGAAGAGCACGTCCTGAGATTGAAGCGTGCACCTCACACTGCCGGTAATCGTGATGTGATTGACATACTGCGTCAGTGGAGTGTTAATGTATGGTGTGGTATGTATGACAACGCATCATTGGCCCATATTTCATTGATGGCACTCCTAAAGGGGGATAGTTTAGCCCCTTCTTGAGCAGTACTGGTCCACCTCTTATAACGTGTCAAATAATGCGGTATCAGAATGATGGATGTCCTGCGAATAATGTTTATTGTTGCGAAATGACAACTAGAGGTACAATTAGTGATAACACATTTGGTTTCAGATTTCTAAACCTCGAAAGTTCTGAAATATGTGACTTGTAAAGGACAGCAACGGCGTCACAGTTTCTCACATAAGGCATCGCATGTTGTACTTTGCTCAGAGCAGGGATTGCCTGCACTGGCGCCCGTATCCTACCGTAAACATACCGGTATCACCACGGCACGCTCTACCTTCAGTGTACAAGCGTCTCCTAATCTGGTCTGCTGAACTGCTCTCATACTGTAACGTAACTCACGTACGTTGCCACATTAAGACCTGTTTTCTTGTGGCTTGTTACATTGGCCGTCATGTAGTCGATATACCGGCCTTCAGTAATGAAGAAAAGTTAGATATTATTTTAATATACTGCTAATGTCACAGAAATGCAACCGCATCTGTGACGCTGTATGCTGAACGCTACCCAAATTGGCGGTGTCCGTCCCGTCGAACCATTGGCAACATCTGCAAGACACTCACGGAAACGGGAAGCTGTGCTCCCACAAAACGTCGAAGTACAACGCCAGCGACTGACAATGGAAACGAAATTGCTGTTCTGGCTGCTGTAGCGCACAATCCTCAGGTGAGTGTACGAGAAATTGCACGAGGTGTACGAATAAGCCACAGAAGCGTGTGCAGAATCTTGCATCGGCATCGGTTTCATCCATTCCATGTCTCACTGCACTAACAACTGTACGGGAATGACTTTGAATCCAACATTGAATTCTGTCGTTTTGCGCTTCAGCAGTTGCAAGGTAATCCAGCATTCCTAAGCTGTACGTTGTTTACGGACGAGGCTTCATTTACAAATAAAAAATGGTTAAAATGGCTCTGAGCACTATGGGACTTAACATCTGAGGTCATCAGTCCCCTAGAGCTTAGAACTACTTAAACCTATCTAACGTAAGGACATCATACACATCCATGCCCGAGGCAGGATTCGAACCTGCGACCATAGTGGACGCACGGTTCCAGACTGAAGCGCCAAGAACCACTCGGCTACACCGGCCGGTGCTTCATTTACAAATCACGGTAATGTGAACATGCGGAACATGCACTACTGGTCCGTGTAAAATCTCCACTGGATTCGCCAAGTTGCTCATCAACGAGAGTGGAGTGTCAATGTTTGGTGCGGTATCATTGCTAACTGTATTGTAGGTACCTATTTTTACCGTGGAACATTGAATGGACAGCGGTATGCATCATTTCTCCAACACACACTAGCGCTTCTCATGGAGGATCTAGGATTGGAAACTCGTCCATCAATGTGATTCCAACATGATGGATGTGCCGCACAAAATGCAAAAGTTGCCAAAGACGTTCTAGATGCGACATTTCCAAATAGGTTCATGGGGCGTGGATGTACTGTGCACGGTCCCCCGACTTGACGCCATTATACTTCTTTCTATGGGGCGCAGTGACAGACAGAGTGTATGAAGAACCCCCAACGACGTTAGATGATATGCAACAGTATTACTGCGGCTTGTGCGGCAATATCCGCAGAAAATCTAATATCTGTGCAACACTCTCTCGTTACCCATCTGAAAACGTGTATCGAGGCAAATGTTGACGGCACACAGTTTCATTGGTCTAGATGTGGGTGTATTTTCTATGCTGGATGTAATGCACGACCACACAGTTTCTGTGGGCGACAGGGCACTGGTAAATGTGTTTAGCAAAGTGAATTCAAGTGTGTTGTCTCTAATTGTAGCTCTATTTGTCATTACGCTAGATTAAACATACATTTACACTTTGAAAAACGTAGCTTTGCGTTGGACGTGTCACTTGTTTATTTTTGTGGATTGTGCATACCTTCCCACTGTGTGAGCCCCTGACAAAGGCAGAGTTAGGTGCACGTTTGAGTCTCAGGACGTGCGCTAGCTGTGCGCTTCATTTATTTCATGCATCAACTTCGCTTCGCAATTTCTCGGGTTGTAATTGACGTATTGTGATGCAACCAACGCTATTATTTTTGTGATTTTTTTATGCTATTGATTGCCTAAAAAATAACACGGGGTGTCTATTTAAAAATACACAATTTTGTGTTGAATATAACATTTGTTTACGTTTTGAAATTTCGCATAGTATTTGGTTTCGTAAGCCCCTGCCGTACGTTCATGCTGATGAAAACCGTTTTTGAATATCTGTTGTTGTTCCAGAGATATTTGAGGTGGCAGAGTTAGGTGAGTATATATATATATATATATATATATATATATATATATATATATATATATATATTTCCTGTTCAGAAAGTAATATTAATTATTCCGTATTGTATTACAGTCATAGCACAGATACTGCAGACAGCGGCTGCCTACACCTAAAGTAAAAAGCAAAAACGACCCTGGTTGATTCTTGTGAGGCAGTTCTAACATAAAGATCAATACGTTCGACGCTATGCGGGCCACGTATATATGTCAACCTCTCCATTGAGTTTATGCACTTGTTCCAGCCTGAAGCTTATAATTCTGGCATTCGCTTTAGACCGTCATAGTGTCCTAACGGCGTACTTTACGATTTGACGTATCCCTCAGTAACTCGGACGAAATATGGTTTCAGCACGTCCGTAGCAGATACCATCTTTCATGTCTGAACCGTTGCCGTGAGGCAATTCGTCTGAAATATACGAGGGCCGTTCAGAAAGTAACCTCCGGTTGATTTAAAAAAATACACCAAGTTAAATAAAAATATTTTAATATATACATCTTACAACTACATCTTTGCACTATTTTTCTACATAGTCTCCATAGCGATTGAGGCACTTATCGTATCTCTTCACAAGCTTTGAAATTCCTTCTGCTTAAAAATCACCTGCTTGTGCCTGGAGCCAGCCTGTGACCGCATCTTTGAGCTCTTCGTCGTCATCAAACCGCTGTGACCCGAGCCATTTCTTCAAATGCATGAAGAGGTGATAATCACTTGGCGCCAGGTCTGGGCTGTAAGGTGGATGGTTGATAACGTCCCACTTGAAGGACTCAAGAAGGGCCGTTGTTCTGCGAGCAGAGTGAGGACGAGCGTTATCGTGCAAAAAAACGATACCGGAAGTCAGCATACCACGGCGTTTGTTCTGTATAGCCCGTCGTAACTTTTTTATTGTTTCACAGTACACGTCTTGATTAATGGTCGTACCACATTCCATGAATTCAACCAACAACACCCTTTTGGCATCCCAAAACACCGTTGCCATCAGTTTTCTGGCAGAAAAATCTTGCGAGGCTTTTCTTGGTTTGGTAGGCGAATTTGAATGTGCCCACATCTTTGATTGTTCTTTTGTCTCAGGGTTCACGTACTTAATCCAGGTTTCGTCACCGGTCACGATTCTGTTTAACAATGGTTCTCCTTCGTCCTCATAACGTGACAGAAAGTCTGATGCAGAGGCCATTCTTTGAGTTTTGTGGTGGTCGGTAAGAATTTTGGGCACCCATCGTGCACAGAACTTACGGTAACCCAATCTTGCTGTCACTATCTCGTACAAGAGAGTCTTAGAAATCTGTGGAAAACTAGTAGACAACGACATTGAGAAACGTCGATTTTCACGAACTTTTGCATCAACTGTCTGAACGAGTTCGTCAGTCACCAATGATGGTCTACCACTCCTCTCTTCATCATGAACGTTTTCTCGTCCACTTTTAAATAAACGTACCCATTCACGGACAACTCCTTCACTCATAACTCTTGGTCCGTACACGGCACAAAGCTCACGATGAATAGCTGCTGCAGAATATCCTTTGGCTGTAAAAAACCTTATGACAGCACGCACTTCACATTTGGCGGGGTTTTCTATTGCAGCACACATTTCAAACTGCCACAAAAACTAAACTAGCGCAGGTACGACGTTCACTCGACCACGGCTTGATGCAGACTGACCTGTTGAGTGCGTGAACGCACAGATGGCGTCGCTACTCCCCCCCACAACCCGCACTGTGACCAATCGGAGGTTACTTTCTGAACCGCCCTCGTACATGGTGGCAGAAACTGCAGCTCGTGTTAAGTTTAAAAACTTCCCAGTGTTACGTTGGACTGGTCTGATATTTAACTTTAAATGAAACAACACGTTTACGTTTACGAGTCACTGTTTATTTATTCCCATGAAGCGTTTCAAAGGTTTAAACCTCCATCATCAGGTGGCTTTACATTTGTTAGTATGACATTTGTGTTTGTGTTGCTTTACGATTTTTTGGAGGAACTTGTGGCACTGTCTAAATGTTCGCATTTAAAGTGATATTTAACTGCTTTAATAATAATATTTTACCTCTTGCCTCGTTGTCGTCGCTTTCTTGCTGGTAGGAAACATCCAGTCATGCTCTGCTCTATGCTAGTGATAAAACTTTAGGGCTACAGAGTTTTGTTTACTTCATGATTCGTCGTATTTGTAATTAGTAAGTTAAATTTTTATACAACCACCTAGTTTATATAAACAACGATTAAATCTTCATGAGAGCAATAATATATCATCTAGCGTAGAGCACAAAGATATGTCTGTCTACCACAACAACCACTATCTCAGACGGCACTGTAGTCTTGGCACTGTAGACTTATGCAGTACGTTATTCTGAACCCAGAATGGGTGGGTCCTGCCGCCATCTTAAATAGCCCGAAACATGCCAGACTACTGTTTACGAATGATTCTCATTCATTATTTCTGTTGTGTGCAAGCAACAGCACTTTAAATATTAACGATTACAGTACCTACATGAATAACATAGTGTCAGGAAGGCAATTTCGAACATTGTTCTGTTCTTGAATGCATGTTTGCTCTAATAATAGGATACATTTAGCTTCGTTACTGTGACTTTTATTTGTTGTTATTTCGGATAACCCAGGAGAGAAGGTTGTGATACGAAAATGATGCTTTCGTAATCAATGCAATTCCATTTTTACTGCATTTGTATCGATAACAAATAAAGCTGGAACTCCGAAACCAGTACTTGTTTGCTTACAGGTACTGCTTGTTCGCTACAGTTTCATCTTTCAGCTGATAGGCACAAAATTTTTAATGTCCACGTTTGCAAAAACGTATCTACGAGTTCTTTGTTAGCCCATAAACGTGTGCAATGAGGAAAAAGAAGCAAGTCATGCTATCGTATCTACGCATGTCAACAAAGTGAACTATTATTGAAACGTCATTTTTTATGAAACAACTACGTATCCACACTATCAAAGCATCAGATGTTATTTGGGATACGACCACAAAAGTCGATAGTTATTCCCAATGGTCAAAACTAGGCATGGTCACGTCAGAGTGACGTCACGGGAAAGCATCACCGCGGCGAACCATGGAAGTACAAATGCGGTGAATCTAACGTTTTTGGGCTACGTACGATGACGGACGTCGATTTCAAGATTATGACGTAATGACAACTCCCTTCTTTTCTTACCTCCATGCGATATAGTCTGTAACAACGTTAATTCGTTTAAAATTAAAGCCAAGCAAGATAGCGTTGCAAAATATTGATACTGATGCTGAAGGCTGTTCCATACGTCCTAGCTTCGTTGTATTTGCGTAACGGAAAAGATTCGCCGCTGCTTTCCACATAGTGCACCGCATAAGAAAGTTTCTGTTGTATGTCTGCTAAGCGTTGTTCAAACCACCAGCGTCCAACAAGAATTCGATCGATTTAGCGTATTATTGATATGGACTGTAAATCGACAGGCGGTAAGAGTGAGATGGAGGTGTGGAAACGACCGTGACAATAAAAGCACGACTCCTTTTAGGGAAACTCGAATGCAGTGATTCTGTAAGTCCTACACCGAACGGCGTAACAAAATTCGGTTCGTGCCTCGCAGGCTGCGGGAGGAATTTGCCGGCACCGCCTTTTAAAGCTTTCGGCCATAATGTTACATATCGGTGACGCGTAAGTGAGCCCCCACAATCCTTCAATAAACATTGAATTCATTCATGGCGAACTTTGTGCTGAAAAATGCGCTTCTTTATAGGACACTTTATAAATCACATAGTACAGTAATGGAGAAGTGCTACGCGAAAACTATGTTACTAATATTCTTTTTGTAAAACTTGGTATTAGTCAACAAAGGAGCCAACACCACTGTCAGTACGAAACATTTTCATTCATCAGTTTTTGTCGCTCGTATAATAACTGATGAATTGTTCGGTAGTTAATGCCATTTTCAAGTCTATGGGGAATTTAATGTTATAGTAATGGTCTCGAATTCATAAATAAGCATGCAAGGATTATTATTTTGACGGTCAATACTATTTTATGAAAAGTGGTTTTATGCAGTTCATAGCAGCATTAAAAATGATTTGTTTATGGTAGTGAATCTTGCTAACTGATGATTCTACCAAACCTCTTCCTTAAATTCTAGATATTTGTAAAAATATTTTAATAAATACTGAGTATATAATGAACTTACTAAACTTCTTTGACAATTGACACAGCCAGTGAATATTTAAAGACGTAAGCTGAATGCGCCACAACAGCTTTATAACTTATCATTTCATTTAAATTAATTGAAACTAATACAAAGCTTATGCGTGAAAACATCATTCAGTTACTCCCACAGGTAATGACTGATGTTGAAATCTTATAACTTTTTTTCAAAAATTAGAATCATGTGTAACTAACTTCAGCTTGCAGGCCCCATGAATATTGAAGTACAGGAAAATTATCTATTACAAACGTTAAATTAGATTTTAATCTAGCAATACAGTAATTTTCAAGCAAGACTAAAGCATTTTAGAATTTATGTGCTTAGCGATGAAATTTGAAATACCGTTTCATTTTTTAAAATCTCAGAAATATTGTCAAAAGGGTCTTTACTCTGCAATCAGCGAATGGTAGAGAATGACATAAATATGACTGGTTTATGTTTGCTCGACAAACCGCAATGTGTGGGCAGTACGCTATCACTAAACAGCTGCCGCACGAGGAACATGTGAACAGCAAGCGAGTAGACGCGGATCGATCATCGAGGCTGCGGCTTGTGCGTTTTACGATCCCTCGAACAAAATACAGGCCACCGCAGTGGTCTGCCCACAAACAGACGAGCGAAACAAAGCCAATGCACACTCATTAAATGTGAATCAATAGGAAACCAGTTCTGATAAATTTCGTGCTTCTCTCATTTCGATTGTATGCTTCCCAACATTTACGCTAAGAGTAATCAGTGCGAATGCAATGTGATTCCTCTAAACTTTAGATTATGATCGGATTGATTAGTACAGCCGTAAACAAAGCAGTCTGACATTTTTGACGAAATAACTACGTCTCCACATAATCAAAGCACTGGCTGGACACGTGCACGTCTAAGAGACGTCACAAGGAATTGTCAACGTGGTGAACCATGGAGGTATGAATGCGGTGAACCTAATCTTTTGGGCTACTTAAGATGGCGGACATCGGATCCAAGTTTGCGACATAATGACAACTCCCTTTTTTTTTACCTCCATGTGAACGTCGCCCGTGACCACAACATCTCTGAGTCAAGACATAGTGTAGAAATATTTCAGGAGGGAGCATTACGTTTTTTGCATCCTGTTCATATTAAACTGGGACTGTCACCTGATCTGGAAATAACGCTGCTTCTTTATACATTCTGCTGAGTTCGAAACTTTAATATTACTCGTAACTGCTCCAGTTGTACCATTTATTTATTCGTAATATTGGTGAATTACTATTATTTGAACATTTGGAATGAACAGCATTTATTTTGAATTCACGCACGCAGTATGTTTGTGTTGGTCGTATCAGTAATTTGATGTATTCTGTTATTTTGGTTGCATTTTGAATATATGCTTTAAGTTTATTGTACCAATGCAGAGTATGTAGGATTGTCTTTCTCTACCTGCAGCAGTTATTTCTAATGGTGAATTCCGTCTTGCTGTTCACACATGGAATGGGCTGTTGAAGTCCACTATTTGAAAAACATCAGTTTCTTTTGTGGGTGCCGAACACCCAGTGAGAAAAACCATTGTGTTTAATTCTAAAGCAAAAACTTTCTGCAATGTTTACGTTTGTCTCAAAGGATGTTTGCACAATAGAAATGAAAAACTGTGCTTGCCTGTGTGTATTCAGCAACAAATCTTTAGATTACAGGAAGTTGCAAGGAAATAAGAAATTAAATATGTGCTGATAGCAGTGTGAAATGAATATTTGTGAAATAAAATGAAAGCTGCAAAATATGAAACAGTGTGTTGAGTAAAACTTCAGCACGTATCTTAAATACGTTTTCCGTAGGAATCTGACAAAGAACACCTGAAATGTTTATTTTCATTACAACATTGACATCCTCAGACGTAGGCTGTAGATTTCACTTCGCAAATACGCCAATAAGAAATCGACAGATTGTAAATGAATAAAATAATGGGAAACAGAAATGAGACAAACATAACAAGGTCACTACGCATAAAGTGTAATCATTTTACTCCAAATTCTGCTGCTTTAGTGGATTTTAGCTTCTGCTTGTTATCTTCACCTTTGGATTAAGAAGCATAAAATATCACTACGTAAGATGCCATGTATTCCCTTTATGTATGTCATAGTTTCCACTTTCCTTAATGCTGTTGCGTTGGCGTATGACTCAGCAGATGACAATACAGGGCTCTGCATGTGTGTTTCTTTGTGAAAAAGAAGAGAGAAAGTAATGAACAAGCAGGTGGTATACTCGCTAATGAGGTACAAATTCGGTGTTTTTCGGGACACTTTCAAAGACACTGACAAGTCGTTTGGCAATATCCACCAAAGAAAATTCTACCTGAAAGGACTCAGAAATACTAAAAAAGTGTTGTGTAAAACATAAAAACGGCGGTGGCTGTCCCAGAAGCCAAAGAAGATACATATGAACTGTAACATTTGTCGCAAAGGTTCGAAATGCAACTTCATTTTCCTCTTCAAAGATAAGAACCCAGTTTGTTCCACGACTCAAATACAAACCTTTATGACTGCGACGTTACCTAACAGATTTTCCACTGGGTAGTTGCTCTCTAACCAGCATTCCATTCTGGCAAACCAATCGCGACTTAACCTGGTGTTGCTAGTATAGCTCGAATAACTCACCTTCAAACTCTTTACGTTATATGATGTCTACGAATGTACACAGCAAATCCACACCACGTTCGAAGGGTGTCTGTACGTACTAGCTACGTAATGACATTCAGACTCTATACTCTGACAAAAGTGATGGGACACCTCGTCATTTCGTATCGGACTTCCTTTTGGTCGGCGTAGTGCAGCAACTCGACATGGATGGACTCGGCATGTCGTTGGAAGTCGCCTGCAGAAATATTGAGCCAAATTTCCTCTAAATTCGTCCATAATTGCGAAAATGTTGCCGGTGCAGAATTTTGTGCACTAAGTGACCTCCCGATTGTGTCCCATAAATGTTCCACAAGATTCATGTCGAGCAATCTGGGTTGTCAAACCATTCGCTCGAGTTGTCCAGAATGTTCTTCAAACCAATCATGAACCATTCTGACCCATTGACATGGCGCATTGTCATCCATAAAAATTCCGTGGTTGTTTGGGGACATGAATCCCATGAATGGCTGCAAAAGGTCTCCAAGTAGCCGAACATCAAGAGGACCCAGTCCATTCCACGTAAACAGAGCCCACACCATTATGGAGCCACCACCAGCTTGCACAGTGCTTTGTTGGCAACTTGGGTTCATAGCTGCGCCATCACCTCTTACCAACGGAAATCGGTACTCATCTGACCAGGCCACGGTCTTATTCGTCTAGGGTCTAACCAGTATGGTCATGAGCCCAGGAGACGCGCTGCAGGCGATGCCATGTTTTTAGGAAAAGCACTCGTGTCCGTCGTCTGCTGAAATAGCCCAATACTGACCCTACGGCTTATCTTAGGAAATAGATTACGGAAAGGCAAACCTACGTTTCTAGCATTTGTAGACTTAGAGAAAGCTTTTAATAATGTTGACTGGAATACTCTCTTTCAAATTCTGAAGCTGGCAGGGGGAAAATACAGGGAGCGAAAGGATATTTACAAATTGTACAGAAACTAGATGGCAGTTATCAGAGTCCAGGAGCATGTAAGGGAAGCAGTGGTTGGGAAGGGAGTGAGACAGGGTTGTAGCCTATCCCCGATGCTATTCAATCTGTATATTGAGCAAGCAGTAAAGGAAACAAAAGAGAAATTCGGAGTAGGAATTAAAATCCATGGAGAAGAAATAAAAACTTTGAGGTTCGCCGATGACATTGTAATTCTGTCAGAGACAGCGAAGGACCTGGAAGAGCAGCGGAACGGAATGGACAGTGTCTTGAAAGGAAGATATAAGATGAACATCAACAAAAGCAAAACGAGGATAATGGAATGTAGTCAAATTAAGTCGGGTGATGCTGAGGGAATTAGATTAGGAAATGAGAGACTTAAAGTAGTAAAGGAGTTTTGCTATTTGGGGAGCAAAATAACTGATGATGGACGAAGTAGAGAGGATATAAAATGTAGACTGGCAATGGCAAGGAAAGCGTTACTGAAGAAGAGAACTTTGTTAATATCGAGTATAGATTTAAGTGTCAGGAAGACGTTTCTGAAAGTATTTGTATGGAGTGTAGCCATGTATGGAAGTGAAACGTGGACGATAAACAGTTCAGACAAGAAGAGAATAGAAGCTTTCGAAATGTGGTGCTACAGAAGAATGCTGAAGATTAGATGGGTAGATCAGATAACAAATGAGGAGGTATTGAATAGAACTGGAGTGAAGAGAAATTTGTGGCACAACTTGACTAGAAGAAGGGATCGGTTGGTAGGGCATGTTCTGAGTCATCAAGGGATCACCAATTTAGTATTGGAGGGCAGCGTGGAGGGTAAAAATCGTAGAGGGAGACCAAGAGATGAATACACTAAACAGACTGAGAAGGATGTAGGTTGCAGTAGGTACTGGGAGATGAAGAAGCTTGTACAGGATAGAGTAGCATGGAAAGCTGCATCAAACATCTCTTTACTGAAGACCACAACAACAACAACGCCAACTGCCGCCACATTGTCCTAACGGATACGTTCGTCGTACGCCCCACACTGATTTCTGCAGCTATTTCACGCACTGTAGCTTGTATATTAGCACTAACAACTCTACACAAACGCCGCTGCTCTCGATCTCGAACTGTATTGTCCGTGGTGAGAGGTAATGCCTGACATTTGGTATTCTCGGCATTCCCTTGACACTGTGGATCCCGGAATACTGAATTCCCTAACTATTTATGAAATGGAAAGTCCTATGCATCTAGCTCCAGCTACTATCCCGCGTTCAGAATCTGTTAATTTCCGTCGTGCGACCTTGATCAAAAAATGGCTCTGAGCACTGTGGGACTTAACTGCTGAGGTCATCAGTCCCCTAGAACTTAGAACTACTTAAACCTAACAAACCTAAGGACATCACACACATCCATGCCCGAGGCAGGATTCGAACCTGCGACCGTAGCGGTCGCACGGCCAGACTGTAGCGCCTAGAACCGCTCGGCCGACTTTGATCATGTCGGAAACCTTTTCACATGAATTACCTGACTATAAATGACAGCTCTACTAATGCCCTTTTATACGTCCTGTACGTATATATGTGCATATGGCTGCCTATGACTTTTATCGCCTAAGCTTATGGACAAATCTACACCGTCATGAGGTCATATGACCAGGGTAGCAATAATGTTGACAACAGAATATTTGTTCTGTGCACTGAATGGTTATTCCACAGATATTTTTATTCTATGAGTCAAGAATAGACTTTTATACCAAACGCTGCTTCCCATCAGGGGACAGCGAATCCGTAATGTCGCGCGTATTGAAATTTACTCTGCCGGCAGCGCTGCCTGTGCTGCGACTAAAGCTACAACCAACCCTTTACGTCTCGACTGTTTGCCGCTGAATCTGTGCCGTGCCTTCCGCGGCGCTCGTAAAGACGGATTTATGCCTTTGGAGTGAGCCCCAGACGTCGGCCTAAATTCAAAGCAGTCGAAGTCTGTGTCTGCGACGAAGCGTCCACCGACGGCGATCATAGCCGTCGCCTTTAGGGCACGCAGTGATGCTCACTTGTTCTGCCCGGCGCTCGTCTTCCTGTTTACGACCTATTAAAACGTCATGTTATGAGTCCGCTACGACATTAACGACCTGCCACTGCCACACGAATTACCAATGTGATCTTCTCCGTAGTGGTAACTTAAGGCTCCCTATAAAACTAGACTCCGTTCGGTGTTTTGCCGTTTACGTGCCATTTGGCGCACCCACCTCGATAGCGGATATCGTTAGTGGTGGCGATCGACGTAAAGTTACGCCCTTCGAAGCGCAGTGATCGTTGAAATTTTCAGAACTGGAATTCTGCTGGAAATAGAAGGATAGGTTTTAGCGAACCCCAGTCACTGGTTTGATGTTCCGGCTAATGTGTCAAACGTCTCCACAGCGTATAATGAAATAAAGGCATAAGACACCCTTAATAGTAACCAATACGCCGTATGCTTACATTCAACTCCCCCCTCGCCCCCTCTCCCCGACCCAGTGCTGTTCAAGAACAGGGTTTTAAAGTGTCTCTTCACTCATCCAGTCTATGTTTACAATGACAGAAATGGAAAGTGTTATAGCATCAACACAATGACTGGACGCTATTAAACTAATACCACAGTATTGCCATGCCTGCGGATCATGATGATCAAAATTTCGTCCTTATGTGAGCTTATGCCCAGTACAGAAAAAACTAACCATTCCTACTGATCAATAACGGGGCGCTTGCATGATACCTTGTAATGACACAATTAGGTAAAGACAGCAACATTCCTTTAAATACACTCACTTTTAGGACATGAAGACACAGCATAAATTTTATTTGAATGTTCGTAAATTTCATTTTATAGCAGAGTTCGAGAAAGTGGACGCCATTTTGTGACTTTAACAAATAACGCCATCTGTCAGGAGCGGAAGGAACTAGTTGCTCGAATGTTGTTATTTTCCTGTATGAATAAGCTAGTAAATGCTGATGTTACTGTTTTCGTGATTAATTTTTTCAAAGTATTACAATGTACAAACCAGTAATATGTAGTAAAAAGTAGTACTACTCTGCAGCGCATAAATCACAACCATCGACGGTACTGCTGTCTACTGTACTTTTGCCGGCCGCGGTGGTCTAGCGGTTCTAGGCGCTCAGTCCGGAACCGCGCGGCTGCTACGGTCGCAGGTTCGAATCCTGCCTCGGGCATGGATGTGTGTGATGTCCTTAGGTTAGTTAGGTTTAAGTAGTTCTAAGTTCTAGGGGACTGATGACCACCGATGTTAAGTCCCATAGTGCTCAGAGCCATTTGAACCATTTTTACTGTACTTTTATTTTCAACCGACAACAATCACAAAAACATTTAAAACAACGAACTTACTCCATTTATCAGCAGCAATGTTTAAAGGGAACTTATGAAAAGGACATTAGGAAGAAATTCATAGGCAGACCAGTTAAAAACTTTTTACACTTTCAAAATGTGTTCCAACAACGCTTTGAACCCTGTTATCACATGGAACGCATCAAGGTAAATCTAAGCGGAAACAGAGTGCAGGGATAGAAAACACCTGGTGTTACAATAGTCAATTAGAAAGAGAGTGCTCCTTCTACAACGGTATTGTAATATCTTCCGGTAAGTTTTAGCAAAGTAGGTTAATTATTGTTATACGTGTTCTATGATGAAAACAGCAGACGCTATCATTTCTTTATAGGTATTATTGACGTACGAAACTCCCCTGTATGTTCTCTTCGCGGCTTATTGACACCTTTATGCTGCATATACGACAGTCGAAGAACCTGTAAATGATTTTGAAAGTCGCTGGTATTGTAAAGAGCGCGACATATACGAACTACGAAGAATTTGTAAAGGGTAAATTAATATGGAACGAAAATCGCTGTGAATTTCAGGCAAAGAATTTTCAGAGTATTTTACATGTTAAGTGAAGCGACAAGAGAGAACATATAAATTTAATGAAATTTTCTATCTAGTTTTATCCCACTCCGCCACAATCCATAAATATCAGTGAAAATTAAAACCCGCGTCAGCTCCGCAATACCTGCAGGTGTTTTTATTTACTTCCATAGAAAAAAGAAAAGCTAATTCGGGCCGTTTAAGAGGATCAGCACTGTATTTTATTCTACTCTTTCCGCTCCTCTGAGACCCGATAGAATTTATACTTAGCGAGAACTTAGTCCATAAATTCTGCGCGCCGCTTTCCACAGTATTAAGCACAAATAGAAAATAAATAAGAATAAAACTTATTCCATTTAACTTTTTCGGCTCCATTTTTCACTGGATAATCTGTGTAAACTGCAGCGTGTGGGACGGAAGCACAAAAAACAGCTCTTGTCCTGTCTGCCTTCGAATGCAGTTGCACTCTACTCTGTTAAGAACAAAGTAAGGGTTTAACTGAAACGAAATGAAAGCAGTATCAGTCTGTTCTTTTGTTCGCATCTTTGTTAATATAAGATTACGTAACTAATTGGCGGAACAGGCAGAGCACCTGTATTACTCCTCAACGCTCGTTGAATGCTTGAAGATTGTGTATTGCACCAGATACACGAAAATAGTACATTCACTTCTCCTTCTTCATTATGGAAATCATTATGGATTTTCAGTCCTTTCCGGATCAGATGGATTAGAAATTTACCATTACTTAACCAAATTTGCATAATCGTCGTTAAGAATTTTATTACTATGGGAAAACCTTAGGAATGACGCTATGATTTGATGGTAGATGATATTAAGACAGCCATTGCATGACGTTTGGTGAAACTTATTTCCGCTTTCACTCGTTTTTCGCTTACATTTTACCTGAAAGAAATAAGTTTCCTGCATAGGCTGTTTTTCAGTTCCATTTTATTTTCATTTTGTGTACTACAACGTTTAGGCTATGTAGTCATTCACAAGTAATCACATACATACAAGAAAGAAACATAATTACAGTACAAAGTATAAAAAAGTAACTATTGGTTATATTCGCCAGAATAAAATCAGGCTAAAAACAGATCCGAAAGAGCATTTACAACGTTTAACTCGTTAACTACAGATGTTTTGGATTGCAGTAGTATTATTTCGTGGGTAGTCGTTGGTTGGGATGCTATACAATAAAGTAAATTAAAAATACCTTGTAAGTACAGGAGAAAAGGTAAGTACGCAGTAGCTGAAACCGTCATGCAACAAGTATTTTGCCACATTACCGGTCTTGAGAGCTGTACGAATGTCACTCGGTTCAGTACAAAAGGTACCGAAAAAAATAAGTGAATAGGACCAATTTTTAACGTCAGAATTAATTTTCTTCTGTCCTATTAGTCCTAGAGCCGTGGAACAAAATACTCAATCTGGATCTTGAATCAATGATGCTAATGAGCACTTGAACAATCCTACTGTATTACTATTTTAATTGGTAATCCTATTGGTCCGAATGTTGGGGTGGAAGGAGTTAGCTCATGTTTTTAGCCGCCTGAACCCAGTGAACCGCCCATGGAACGTATAGGATCCCTTAAAGTTAAAAAAGAAAAGAATAAGGGATATCAGAAAGAAAGAGTATACCTCCAATTTAGAACTAACAAACTTTAATTATCCATTAGCACACAGCCACGCCGTTTACTAGTGTCTTGGAGCACTGAACTGTGCGCACCTATGCCTCGTGGTAAACAAGTCAAAAATAAACCCATGTGGACAGATACGCTCTATATGTGGTCTATGTTATCTAACGTAAGATATTAACATGAATGTTACGCAGGCAAGGAAACAAGGATTTTTTTTCTCACTTTGTTCTGTGTACAGGGATAGTAACATAAGCTGTTCCAGTAATACCATTTTTGTAACAGCTGTTATACGTAGTATGCCACAGTATAATGAAATAACATAATGTACACATTCCCAGTTTGCTTCTTACACGCACACAGCTACAAGAAACATTAAGATAAAATGATAAACAACATAACTACACGTGATACTATTTTCGTTACACTTTAGCCTGACATCGTATCTAACATAAATACAGGTCCAGTCCGAGTTCATCCTCCCGCACATTTCTTAAACACAGTAGTCAAGAGAGAACTTCTCGATGCAAGTGTCAAAACTATGAAAACAGTAATGCTATTATAGAATATTATAAAACATAAAGATGAGGACTTATGTCGTAAACCAGTTGGAGTACTTTTTCTGTATTCTGTTTTCAAGGATTGTAGATGATACTATCGAAATGTAAGCTGTTCCAATAACACCATTTTTGACAATTTTTATACATAGTTTACGGTAACAAAGTGATGTAAGATAATGCAAAGATTCCCATCTTCCTTCTTAAACACAGGCGCATTACGAACATTAAGATAACATGATAAACAATATAACAACATGTGAAATTATTTTGACACTATTTTGGTAGGATTTTTGTTTGACATCGTATGTAGGCGAAGTCGAGGTTCATGTTACCGCACACTTCTTTAACACATCACATTACACACGACCGTATATTGTTTTTCATATCTGAGCCACCAACGTCGGTGCTGCATACAGCTGTCTATTACGAAAGATAAACAGTTTACAAACGTGGTTGACATCTGTGGCTCATTCAAGATACTTACCTTCTAAAATAGCAATTTTCGACTATTGGTTCCTTATTTCAAAATAGCTAAACCACAACGTTTTCTCTCATTTTCATCCTCAGGTCTTTTGGCCATTCTGTTTAAGAGCACTTTTGTCGAAAAATAAAAAGAAACGATTGATTTTATCCACGGAGTCTCATTAATTGTGTATAACTAAAATAAAAATCTCATCTGAAAAGTAGCCGTGAATATTCACGGCGGTAAACTTCTCCGACTATAAGTTAATCTCGTAGTTCCTGAAATATCTCTTTGTGCTCTTTATCTCCGGTACTTTGGGCGGTTCGGAACAAAGAAAGTGTTTTTGGGAAAAAAAGACATACAATGACGTTCAAAGTTGTGCGCTTTCGGGAATGTTATTGCAAGGATGCTGTCTCGTGCGAGTTGCCGTTTCCGGTAAAAGCCCTTTTGTTGTTATTAGAAATTTTATATATACTCACGGCGAGATTGGGTACATACTGTATGCCTGAAAAAGTAACATTATCGAAAGGAAAGTTTTATATTCCCCTACGACACTCTGTCTGCAACACAGTAAAGATTCGCTCTAAATGCCCTCGTTTTAAACCAATCAAAAAATGAATGGTAACAAAAGCACCAACATTTTAACTCGATGTTTCCTTGTTCCGTGTCCACAAGATATATTCCGACTGTTATGAAAAGCCCACTACATACCGTGATACACAAACACAACGAGGCATTGTAGGAGGAAATTCAACATTCATTTAAGGAAGAATGAAGGATACAGTTTGTATGGAATGTAACCATTTATGGAAGTGAAACATGAACGATAAATAGTTTAGACAAGATGAAGCTTTCGAAATGTGGTGCTACAGAAGAATACTGAAGATTAGATGGGTAGATCACGTAACTAATGAGAAGGTACTGAATAGAATTGGGGAGAAGAGAAATTTGTGGCACAACTTGACTAGAAGAAGGAATCGGTTGGTAGGACACGTTCTGAGGCATCAAGGGGTCACCAATTTAGTACTGGAGGGCAGCGTGCAGGGTAAAAATCGAAGAGGCACACCAAGACAAGAATACACTAAACAGATTCAGAAGGATGTAGGTTGCAGTAGGTACTTGGAGATGAAGAAGCTTGCACAGGATTGAGTAGCATGGAGCGCTGCATCAAACCAATCTCTGGACTGAAGACGACAACAACAACGAAGGGTACATAAGATGTTAATTGTTTCTCTTATTATCAATATAGTGTTACGCTGTTTTATCGTATTGCCTCGCATGATGCCATTACCTGACTACAAAGAATCTTAGTTTCTATTCATGTCCTGACCTATTGCGAATGGCCGGCCACGTACGTAAATCCTTCCGTAATCAGCGAGAGAAGTATTTTAGTTTAACGCCTTTCACTGGTATTCGAAAGTAACGATTTGCATGAATAACACAGGGCGACTCCCCGTGTGGTTCCTCCTTAAAGTAAGCGACAGTTTTCTTGACTAATCTTTACTAGACTTTTATTGTCCTGCAGCTCAGATCCTACAAAATCTCGTTACTGACCGTACGTTAAGTTTCAGGCTTCCTACGTTCCTTAGGTAGCCACTGTCTTTTCCCTGTTTCCTTACGCAAAAATATACGTTAGGCGATATGTTCACCATGGTCCTGACTGTCTAGAAAAACATTGCCATCCAGAAAACGTACAATGTTTCATCATCAATCGCAAATTCCTTTAGAACAGTTTTATTAGCCATCGCTGGCTTTTTCAGTTTGTTCACTTCTTCATTTGTTTACTGTTTAGCTGAACGTCGGAAACGAGGCTATGAGAGACGAACTAGTGCACAGAGGAAAAGTTTTTCACCTCCCACAATGATACATTCTCTCCGTGACGCAGTAGACGCTGGACTGTGCCTCCTGGCATATATGCTCCAACAACAGTGTCTTTCAACCGCAATTGTTGATTAGATGGGAGCAGTAATCTTTTAGTTTCCTACTTATAGCTTTGATCTGAGTATCTCACTGAAAAATGTGTCGTTTTTTGTGAAAGTAGAGTGGATTTATTCTTCTGGAGAGCCACCACAGCGTCTGTGAATTCAAACCATGCACGGTAAAGCATGGCATAGATGTCAACAGACGCCACTTCAGAATACATCATTCGACCACATCTACATGTACATCCACGCCATTACTCTGCTATTCACAATGAAGTGCCGGGCAGAGGGTTCAATGAACCACCTTCATGCTGTCTCTCTACCAAAAATGGTTCAAATGGCTCTGAGCACTATGGGACTTAACATCTGAGGTCATCAGTCCCCTAGAACTTAGAACTACTTAAACCTAACTAACCTAAGAACAGTACACACATCCATGCCCGAGGCAGGATCCGAACCTGCGACCGTAGCGGTCCCGCGGTTCCAGACTGAAGCGCCTAGAACCGTTCGGCCACACAAGCCGGCTGTCTCTCTACCGTTCCACTCTCGAACGGCGTGCGGGAAAAACGAGCACTTAAATTTTTCTGTGCGAGGCGTGATTTCTCTTATTTTATCGTAATGATCTTTTCTCCCAATGTAGGTGCGAGCCAACAGAATTTTTTCGCAATTGGAGGAGAAAACTGGTGATCGAAATTTCGTGAGACGATCCCGTCGCAACGAAAAACGTCTTTGTTTTCATGATTGCCGCTCCACGTATCATGTATGTGACACTATTCCCACTATTTCCCGATAATACAAAACGAGCTGCCTTTCTTTGTACTTTTTCCATGTCATCCGTCACTCACAACTGATGCGGATCCCACACCGCACAGCAATACTCCAGGATAGGGCAGACAAGTGTGGTGTAAGCAGACCTGTTGCACCTTCTAAGTGTTCTGCCAGTGAACTGCAGTCTTTGGTTTTCTCTACCCACAACATTATCTATCTGATTGTTCCAGTTTAGGTTATTTCTAATTGTAATCCATAAGCGGATTTCTTTTAGTGTCCATGTGAATAACTTCACACTTTTCTTTATTCAGGGTCAAATGCCACTTTTCGCACCATACAGATATCTTACCTAAATCATTTTGCAATTGACAAGGCGGCAAATGACAGCATCATCTGAAAACACTCTACACTACTGGCCATTAAAATTGCTGCACCGAGAAGAAATGCACATGACAAACGGGTGTTCATTGGACAAATATATTATACTAGAACTGACATGTGATTACATTTTCACGCAATTTGGGTGCATAGAACCTGAGAAATTAGTACTCAGAACAACCACCTCTGGCCTTAATAACGACCTTGATACGCCTGGGCATTGAGTCAAACAGAGCTTGGATGGCTTGTACAGGTTCAGCTGCCCATGCAGCTTACACACGATACCACAGTTGATTAAGAGTAATGACTGGCGTATTGTGACGAGCCAGTTGCTAGGCCACCATTGACCAGACGTTTTCAAGTGGTGAGAGATCTGGAGAATGTATTGGTCAGGGCAGCAGTCGAACATCTTCTGTATTCAGAAAGGCTCGTACAGGACCTGCAATTATCCTACTGAGACGTAGGGTTTCGCAGGGATTGAATGAAGGGTAGAGTCACGGGTCTTAACACATCTGAAATGTAACGTCCACTGTTCAAAGTGCAGTCAATGCGAACAAGAGGTGACCCGAGACGTGTAACCAATGGCACCCCATACCATCACGCCAGGTGATACGCCAGTATGGCGATGACGAATACACTCTTCCAATGTGCGTTCGCTGCGATGTCGCCAAACACGGATGCGACCATCATGATGATGTAAACAGAACCTGGATTCATCCGAAAAAATTACGTTAGGCCATTCGTACACTCAGGTTCGTCATTGAGTACACCATCGCTGGCGCTCCTGTTTGTGATGCAGCGTCAAGGGCTGATACTCCATGCTGCTGCAAACGTCGTCGAACTGTGCGTACAGATGGTTGTTGTCCTGCAAACGTCCCCTGTCGCGATACGATAAACCGCAATTGCGATAGGCTACAATCCGACCTTTATCAAAGTCGGAAACGTGATGTCCACAGCTCGTGGGTTTTCGGTAGCGTTCTCGCTTCCCGCGCCCGGGTTCCCGGGTTTGATTCCCGGCGGGGTCACGGATTTTCTCTGCCTCGTGATGGCTGGGTGTTGTGTGCTGTCCTTCGGTTAGTTAGGTTTAAGTAGTTCTAAGTTCTAGGGAACTGATGACCATAGATGTTAAGTCCCATAGTGCTCAGAACCATTTGAACGATTTTTTTTTTGGAAACGTGATGGTACGCATTTCTCCTCCTTACGCGAGGCATCACAACAACGTTTCACCAGGCAACGCCGGTTAACTGCTGTTTGTGTATGAGAAACCGGTTAGAAACTTTCCTCATGTCAGCATGCTGTAAGTGTCGCCACCGGCACCAACCTTGTGTGAACGCTCTGAAAAGCTAATCATTTGCATATCACAGCATATTCTTCCTGTCGGTTAAATTTCACGTCTGTAGCACGTCATCTTCGTGGTGTAGCAATTTTAATGGCCAGTAGTGTATTTTAAGACTTTGATGTATTCCGAACTACCACTTATTCCTTTGGCCTTTGTAGATTCTTCGTGGCCAGTAGTGTAAGTGGGCTACTCAGATTGTCTCCTATGTCGTTAATATAGATCAAGAACAATAGCGGGCCTGTAACACTTCCTTGGGAAACGCCGTATATTACTTCTGTTTTACTCGATGACGTTCCATCTATTACTGCGAACTGTGGGCTTTCTGACAGAAAATCAAGAATCCAGTCGCACAACTGAGGCGATGTTCCATAGACATGCAGTTTGGTTAGAAGACGCTTGTAAGGAACGGTGTCGAAAGCATTCTGGAAATCTAAAAATATGGAATCAATCTGACGTCCCCTGTCGATAGCACTCATTACTTCATGAGTGCTAGTTGTGTTTCATAAGAACGATATTTTCTGAATCCGTGCGCACCATGTGTCAGCAAATCGTTTTCTTCTACGTAATTCGTAATGTTCCAAATCCTACTGCAAATCCAAGTTAGCGATGCGGGCCTGTAATTCGACGGATTACTCCTACTTTCCTTTTTGGGTATTTGTGTGACTTGAGCAATTTTCCAGTATTTAGGTACGGATCTTTCTATAAGCGAGCGGTTGTTCATAATTACTAAATATGGAACTATTGTATCAGCATACTCTGAAAGGAACCTGACCGGTATACAATCTGGACCGGAGGCCTTGCATTTATTAAGTGAAAAAAATTGCTCTGAGCACTAAGGGACTTAACATCTGAGGGCATCAGTCTCCTATAACTTAGAACTACTTAAACCTAACTAACCTAAGGACATCACACACATCCATGTCCGAGGTAGGATTCGAACCTGCGACCGTTATTAAGTGATTTAAGCTGCTTTGCTACACCAAGGATATCTACTTCTATGTTTCTCATCTTGGCAGTTGTTCTTGATTGGAATTCAGGAATATTTACTTCGTCTTCTTTGATGAAGGAGTTTCGAAAAACCGTTTTTGATAACTCTGCTTTAGTGGTACTGTCATCTGTAGTGACTTCACCGTTGTTATCGCGCGGTGAAGGTATTGTTTGCGTCTTGCCACTGGTGTGCTTTATGTTTGACAAGAATCTCTTTGGGTTTTCTGCCAGATTTCGAGACAGAGTTTCGTTGTGGAAACTATTGAAAGCATCTCGCATTGAAGTACACGCTATATTTCGAACTTCTGCAAAACTTTACCAATCTTGGGGATTTTGCGTTCTTTTAAATTTGGCATGCTTTTTTCGTTGCTTCTGCAACAGCGATCTGACCCGTTTTGTGTACCATGGGGGATCAGTACCATCACTTATTTATTTATGTGGTATAATCTCTCAATTGCGTTCGATACTATCTTTTGAAATCATTCCACATCTTTGCTACGCTTACATGATCAGATCGGAAGGAATGGAGACTTTCTCTTAAAAAGTCGTTACGAGCAGTTTTATCAGCTTTTTTAAATACATGTACTTTGCGTTTCTTTTTGATGGTTGTAGGTGGTATGGCATTCAGCCTAGCAGCAACTGCCTTGTGGTCGTTAATCCCTGTATCCGTCATGATACTCCCTATTTGTCCACAATGGTTGGTAAGACTGAAAACGAACTGTGACTGGACTTCAAACAGTCGACTTTGTGAACACCGATTCCGAGGTTGTGCGATGGCGACCGTGCCACGCGTACCTGTGGATGGGATTTTATCACGTCTCTGTCGAAAACGTGATAAATTTGTAACAGTTGCAGAGGTTACGAAGCGCGGTTGCCCATCACAGCAAGGGAAAACGGTGTTTGAGTAACTTGGCGACATTTCTCTGAACTCTGGCCTCTCGCAGTTAGACGTAAATACCAAATCAACACTGTCTCTGTTTACACAAGCGATACATGAAATCACACTAGACTCTGCTCAGACATTTTGATACGTGGGTGCAATTTCTCCTCCTTTTTCCTGGTCTTTATCCAGTATCTTCGTGGGGTCTGCACGTTATTCTGGATTTGGCAATGACAGAGGTAGACAGTAGCCGGATGTCTTCCTTGTAGCTTTCCTGTTTCTTTAGGTGGTGCCCACAAATTTTTATTTCTATGAAATGTCATATCGACACTAAAAGCTGCTATGTGAATTACTTTATTTGCTATTATGATAAGTCACACTGAGCCAGAAGATTATCTTATGTGATTGCAACCAAAGTGCTGACGTAACACATTTGGATGTCGCCAAAACGTTCAGTGCGTAACTTTTATAACTTACTTAATAAGTGTAACTTCCCAGCTTTGGAAAGACTTGCTAGTGTAACTTTCCAACTTGTATTATGCCTAATCTTTTCTTAACATCTATGCCAGTGAAACTTAGTGTAACTTTTATGCTTTAACTCTTTTACTTGTGTGACTGGCTAAATGTAACAGTTTGCTCATTAGTAGCTGTAAGTAACCATTAATTGTACGGAGCGGTCTAAGGCGCTGCAGTCATGGACTGTGCGGCTGGTCCCGGCGGAGGTTAGAGACCTTCCTCGGGCATGGGTGTGTGTCTTTGTCCTTAGGATGATTTAGGTTAAGTAGTGTGTTAGCTTAGGGACTGATGACCTCAGAAGTTAAGTCCCATAAAATTTCACACACATTTGAACATTTTGAACATTAATTGTACTGCATGTGAAGCTTTTACGTTTAAAGTATCTACGTGCATAATTACGTACCATATGAACAATGCGCATCTGATCTATTACATGTGACCACTATGTTGCTGTAAAAACTTAATACATAATCTCAATATTTGAATCTTCAATGCAAAACACTTACACAACCACAAAACTAAACAATATCAAAATTTATATAAAACTAGCTACTGTTTCACTGAATGTAATCTGAATAGACAATCAATGTTCCCTACTACGTGCACAAAACACTGTTTAATCCTGATCCTTATAAGCCTTTGGGCTTACTTTCCTGACAACGGATAATCAGGCAGTTGCAATGCAATAGTATTTATAAGGAATACGCCGAAAGAAACCACGCTGCTTTTGCCTCTACTTAAATACAATTTGTAGAGTGCAATGTAAGTGCGCCAAGCGCCAGCTGATCGCAAGTTCATTATCGGATCTCGCGAGCTGCAGTGTGAGGCCGAATTGGTGTTTTTTTTTTTAACTTTTAAGTAACAAATGCAATGCAGAGGCTTAATAACGGATAATTTACAAACCGTTTTGCTTTAGCTGTATATTAACTGGCCAAATTAGAAAAGTGTGAACGACACCGCATCAGTGATCATTGTAACTAATGTGAATACGTAGCACAAAGCTCTCAAATTTAATTCGTTAGACATAACTTCTTACAGTCATGAAATTAACTCTTTAGCCAGAACTTAAGACAGTTTCGAAAGGAAAATGGGTAAAGAGTGATGAGTTCCTTCCGTGCGCTCATACAATTTCTGGGTATTTGAAGCAACAGTATCGTAACAGTCAAGAGTGCAAGTTACGAAATGTATAAACCAAAACGGAAAATGTTCCCTAAACGCGACATCCCACTTCCTGCGATACTAGAGCAAGTAAATGCGCAGCCGGATTTTGCCTTCTTTAATCAGTTCCAAGTTACAGCATTAGCATTTCGAAATCTGGCCTTCACACCACCGCACATGCACTTCAGCCAACGCGGAATGTCTACTGGACAGCAGTGTAAACTTTGGAATCCAGAGGATCGCCTTTATACATGTACTGAGGGAAAGTGTTTACTGTGGCAAACAGCACCAACGTAACTGACACTTCTCACGGTGTTTACATCCTCTACAATCAACAAAACTTTTAGTTAAAACATACTACAAATTCAGCTGTACACATCTACGATATGTGGCACATATCACTGATTACCCATATATTGTATGATAGTTGCATATTCCTATGAATATCTGTCCTCAAGTAAAATGTACAACTTATATATTCCAGTAGGTTTTTCTATTAACAATAATTCCAATGCAGTAAATCCGTATGTATTTTCCTGTCTTTATTAATACGAGTCTCAGTTTAGCGCAATTACATTTTCATGGGGTATCAATTCTATTTCAAATGTGTCTTTTCTCGCACTATAATCTAAGTTCGTGTTAAAACTTCATCCAAAACTGAAAGGACTAAAATATTGCACTTCGCGACACAATTCAATGCGAATACTGTACGTTCAGCCATAATTAACAAATTTCTTGTACAGATGTGTTTGACTCTTAAGAAGCATTTTCTTTGAATTATAATTCTAGATAAATTAAACAACGATTATTCAGAACTGTCAAATGAGAAGCATATCCTTTGGATAAGTCAGCTTTGTTATCCGTTTGACTTCATCTAAATTCAGTCACAGTAAATGTGATCTTCTATGGATATCATCGTGTCTAACTTTATTTAATTAAAACATTTCAAGAGGCTCCATTATTAAGTACTGAAATTTTAAATACTGGTCATGAAGTGCAGATGCGAAGCAGCTACAAGCCACGTCTGCGGTCGCATTACGACGCAGTTTTGTAGCCTGTGCAGTTTGTATAACCGGCACTATGATTTACTACTCGTTATCTTATATTCCCGCCACGCGTTATCGTGTCTTTAGCAGATTCCTTATCTCTACAAGTCCTGACTCGCAATCGCGCCTACTTGTACGAGAAGGTGTTGATATCTTTCTGCTGGGTACACAAGCATAAAAAAGAGAAGTGAGCAGTGACGTGAAGAATAAACGTTCAGCGTCTTTGTAGCCTAAATGAAAAGTGGAATGAGGAGCTCCAGCTCAAGCAAGATATGTGTGTGTGTTCTGATCAACAACGGCGCATTTCGGAGGAAAATGTAGTCGCGCGGTGCGAATTAGCTATGTCGAAGAATTAAAACGTAGCTGAAGAAGGAACGGTCTATCAATACTGAAGGATTTCATTTTAGTATTACAGTATGAATTTGTTTGCTGTTCATATAGTAATTACGGTTTTCAGTACTGCAAAGTAATTTTTGTACTTTACATAAACCTATTTCTTGTCCGTGAAGTACAAGACATAGTATAAAATTTTGTGAATGATAACATCGAAATATCCCTGTATTCTGAATCCAAATAAGATACAAGATAAAGGAATATTTTATTTCAGCCAGTGATAGCCACTTCGGCAGAATGTTATCATTCAGGAAATATTTGGTGGCTGCGGACCCTACTGCATGCAAAATAGCCAATTATCAGAAATTATTGTTTGGAAAGGTACATAACAAGTCTTCAAACTGCTGTCATTATAATGTAGGCTATTTGGAGATATTTTGTATAACTAACTGAAAAGGACCCGCTTCCCTCGATCCTTTCTTCCATTTGGCTTCTGAATTGGAAAGAAATGCAATCAGTAGCGTCATTTGTATAGCATTTAATCCGTTCAAAGTATATTCTTATAAACTACATTTGGTGTTTGCTTTGTAGTGTAACACCTATGCAGGCTACATTTAGTTGTCCGTGCGGGTAACATGATGCTTTTAAATTCATTCTGAATGGTTCAAATGGCTCTGAGCACTATAGGACTCAACATCTGTGGTCAGAAGTCCCCTAGATCTTAGAACCACTTAAACCTAACTAAGCTAAGGACATCACACACATCCATGCCCGAGGCAGGATTCGAACCTGCGACCGTAGCAGTCGCGCGGTTCCTGACTGAGCGCCTAGAACCGCTAGACCAACGCGGCCGGCATTCATTCTTAAACAATGGAATGTTTTCCATTGCGCTTTAGAGATTGTAATACTCTACACTAATCTTACCTGAAATTGGTGCCTCTTGCAGTTAGAGGGTAACTAATATAGTTGAAAAGAGTAATTTATGGTATGAATACTGACTTGTCTTTTCCTTTTCTGGTTACTATTTCCCCCTCTATGATATTATTCAGAAGCTTGTTGCGAGGACATATCGGGAACATTATGCGAATTTAGGAATTCTGCTGGGATGTTTACGCTTTCGTCTCGGTTCACTGCTATACCAATGGAATTAATTATTTTTTCTTCCCCTGTTCTCATATTCTGTATTTGCTGAGCTTTTTGTTGTTAATCTGTTCGCTCACACAACCATTCTTTGCTATGTAATTTCTCTCTATAAGCGAATAAACATTTTTTGGTGAATTATTCCTTTGTATTTATTATTTTGTATAATTCATCGGTTAAGGCAATTTTGCCGGAGTGTGGACCAATGCGATACGAGCTGTTTCGAGAACATTCATTAGCATTTGAGAATATTTGTAAAAGTTCTAGAACATTACTGGGCGATCTGGAAGGTTTTCCCCTGAAAAATACATTGATGTGAAAGAGACAAAATGCCCCAGTGACCATCGTCACTGTCCGGCTAGTCGTATATTTCGATTCTGTTGGGGAAGTGTGAGGTCTTCTTGTGTCGGTGTTATACAGTGAGGTTTTCTTTTGTCATTTTCTTGATTTGAAAAAAGCGATCACTGTTCGATTCGCCGCTCTGAACACTCTTGAATGCTGTTATAATTGTTTCTGTTCTAAATTACATAGTCGATTCGTCTAATTCGCTATTAACTTGTAAGAATACTGAGTACGTCATTAATTCAGGTTAGAATGCAGCGTACTTAATGCAGAAACAACAAGCTGTGCTAAATTTTAAAAAAAATGGAAAATTAGTGTTCACAATCGACTTCAGAATAGCCGTATATCGCAATTGTTATGCTTTTAATTCCCTGCGGAATAGCTGCAGATGGTCATATCTGTCACTGAACATCTATTTTATTATTATTATTATTACTACTATCATCATTATCATTATGTCATAACAGTAGGCCATGGTTGGCAACTACGATTGGAGAGGCACAACAGATGAATTTTTTTCCTTTATTAGCATTTGTCTATCATCATACGGCCGTCCATCACATCTAATTATTATTATTCTTAATGATCATTCTTCTATTCTCTTCAGTAACTGCCGTTCACAAAAAAAGGAAGATAGCAAGAAATCATTCAAACAGGACACAAACAAAAAACAATGAATAAAGTAACTGTATGGTAAATAAAAAGGCATATAGTTGCCACAGAAAATATCTACTTGTCTTGTACATAGTACCTCCAGATAGGCAGATGGCACACAGTTAAGTGGCTGAACTTCACACTTAATACAACTCCAATGTTTCGGGTTGACACCTAGGCTACCATCGATGTTCGAAGGACAACATCTGTCTCAGACGCTACTCGGATGTATATGTTTGTTGTGTTCCTTCATTGTATAAAACGAGTATTGCGGATTCCTCAGTAGGATTCGTAAACCAAAACTGGCAATTAAAATTGCAACAAAATTAAAGTGGCGTACAACAAACGTCAAACTGGCATGAAGCGTACTAGTAGCACGGATGTGCAAATCATCAGCAGTTCCGAGCAGTGATGCCATCTATTTTCCGCTCTCCGCGTACTAGTATGAGGGAAGATTACGCAGCGCGTCTCCCTTCTAGAAATGGCATCTGAATGGTTTTTATTTGTGAGAAGATAATTTTATTCGTTGTGTGAAATAAATATTCCATGCCTCCTTCGTGGTGTACAACTTTAACCGTCAGCTTCGTAATACCGCCCTGAACCATGAAGTTCATTATATTGTATTGTATTGGATGGTTGGTTGGTTGGTTGTTTGGGGAAGGAGAGCAGACAGCGTGGTCATCGGTCTCATCGGATTAGGGAAGGATGGGGAAGGAAGTCAGCCGTGCCCTTTCAGAGGAACCATCCCGGCATTTGCCTGGCTTGATTTAGGGAAATCGCGGAAAACCTAAATCAGGATGGCTGGACGCGGGATTGAACCGTCGTCCTCCCGAATGCGAGTCCAGTGCCTAACCACTGCGCCACCTCGCTCGGTGTATTGGATGGAACTGGGGACTTAGAAACGACGGAGAGGCTTCGTCCCTGCCGTAGCCCTCAGTGGTTCACAACCCCACAACAGGCTACAGCAGTCCACTCACCCCACAGCTACCCCACGCCGGACCCAGAGTTATTGTACGGTTCGGGCCCCGGTGGACCCCCCAGGGAACGTCTCACACCAGATGAGTGTAACCCCAATGTTTGCGTGGTAGAGTAACTATGGTGGACCCGTACGTGGAGACAGTGTTTGCGCAACAATCACCGACAAAGCGTAACTGAGGCGGAATAAGGGAAACCAGCCCGCATTCGCCGAGGCAGATGGAAAACCGCCTCAAAACCATCCAGACACTGGTCGGCACACCACACTCTTAAGACCATCAAGTTCATACTATTCCTTGATCAATAATAAATTTCTTATATCTCACGTCTGTGGTCACAAACTTGCAGGTCCACTGAAAGGTGGCTACACTGAGCCACAGCGCCAGAGATCGCGCTAGAGATTATTGTTCCGCCGCCTCCACTGGCAGTGATTATTGAGAACTCGTAGTAGTCAGTGCTTTGGGAGAACTCGTGGGAGTCAGTGCTGAGATGTCGTAGTGAGGAGTGTTTGTTGAGATGAGCTAGTAGGCAGTGCTTGCTGAGATGTGATACTGAAAAGTTCTTGTTGAGATGTGATAGTAGCGAGTCGGTGTGGAGAGATTGTAATGTCTAGAGTGCTTTTCATCAATATAAATTAAGGTAACAAACTACTTTTCTTTTCTTTCTCATTTTTTCAATGTCCTGAATAATGCGTCATTACAGGTTCAGTCAACAAAGCATCTGGCTTGTGTTCTTGTATTAGAGTGTAATTCTGGTTTTCTTGAGTAATTATGGTATTTCTATTTTCTTTAATTAATTCAGTATAAATGATATTTAAAATTTCTTGTGTTATTGAAGAAGAACCGTGCCAGATGCGTACGTTGAGTCATACTTCCACACACAGAACAGTTACACTTGCGCTTTGGTTTCGTAGGTTTTATAGTTGCTGGGGACTTAATTAATTAACTGTGTTAATGAAAATTTCCATTTCATTCTTTGTTGTTGTTCTATGCAGTCAGATAGCGTAATAATACTAGTCAGGGCCAACCGTTTACGAGACTTTGTAAACGAACATTCAAATATTAAAAATTAAAATTATTTGCATTTTATTATAATTAAGCCCCCATGCACCACGTACTACCGGTTTCGGTCAGCAATGACCATCTTCAGATCTGTCTTATAAAACATGTCCTAATATGCTGGATCGTTGACGATATATTTGAATAAAATGTATATGTCGATTTTGAAGTCCGTGTGTATCTTCTGGCTCGTAATAGACCTGGGAGCCTCAACTAATTACATTGTTGTACCTGGAACACGTTTGTCACTTCTGGAAATGGCCGATTTCTCCACCGGTAACGAGTGCTGTCTTCTTTCCTCTTTGCTCGCACGCTTCTGCTTTTCCTTCGTTCTTTGGCAAGTGCACCGCTAATAAGTCTCGAGTAACTCTTGTCATTCGTGGAGTGCCCAAACTGTTGCAGTCCTTTAGCGTAGCGCTCTGTCAGCTCGCCTTCCCACAGTTTTCTTGGTAACTGCACAACAGCTGCGCCTGTCTGCTGTTGTGCAGAACCTATCTCCCCTCTGTCTACTGTTTACTTTGGTGTTCTCCTTTGAACGCGGCTCGCTATTGTGACCGTACGCCAGCACTGCGATAACGCTGGTTTGTGTCCTGGGAGCAGGTGCTTCTGAACGGTAGTTTCACCCAGAGAGAACGACCTCGATCTGTTACTATCGTACAACTCTCGCACGTCCAGCATGCTGTCTGGGCGACCAGGCACATACACACAAGAGGTTCGAATCCGCTGGATTGACGTGTACAGAGATGAGGTAGAGGGCATTTTTAGCACTGGCTCCCGATGAACGTCGCACGATTGTTATGGTGGCCACAAGGTCTATTTTACTTTTGTTACTGCCCCGTGATTAATATGCATTATTACGTTATAAAATGCTGCAGATTCAGTATATCACAAACACTAATCAGAATGATAATTAAATCAAGACCCTAAGCTGTCGACAAGCGTTGATATACATCAACGGGGACACTTGAAAATGTGTGCCCCGGGACTCGAACCCTGGATCTCCTTCTTACATAGCAGACGCTCTATCCATCTGAGCCACCGAGGGCACAAAGGATAGTGCGACTGCAGAGATTTATCCCTTGCACGCTCCCCGTGAGACCCACATTCCCAACTTAAATGTCCACACACTACATTCGTAGTGCCCCTGCCCATCACACTCATTACTCGCGGCAGACAATTTTACCGAGTTCCGTAAGAGTTCGGGCCATGTGTGTGCATCCAGCACAGAAGAAGAACGTCAATGGCCGGTTACCTTTAACTATATGAAGATGGTATCTGTCCTTTGCGACATGTCCGAAAGAACAGATTACATGTTCATATAACACTGAACTGTGTCAGCTTCCTATCCAGCCACCCAGATTTACGTATTTCCGTGATTTTGCTAAATCAGTTCGGCCGAATAATGGAATCGTCAGAAATCTGCAAGGTCCTGACGCATATTTAAAGGTTTTTAATGGATATGACTGTTTCCAGTGATCGTTCATCAGTCGTGTTACCTAACAGTAACGCGTATTTCCTCCAAATTACGCGCAATTAGAAATGTCGTACTGTTCACTCTACGTATCGAAGCGCTTACAGAAACAAAAGAAAGGTTCAAGAGCAGGATTAAAACTCAGGATCAAAGAACATCAAGGATAAAACTCGCTGATGACATTGCAGTTCCCGGTGAAAGTGAAGGAGAATTACCCATTTAATTTAATGAACAGTCTAATGAGTACAGAATATGGATTGAGAGCAATCAGAAGAAAGAGGAGAGTAATGTAGAGTAACAGAAATGGGATTAGCAATAAACTCAACATCAGAACCGGGGACCACGCAGTAGAGGGAGTTACGGAATTCATCGAAGAGGATATAAAAAGCAGACTAGCACGTGCTAGTATCAAACATCGGCCTTAATCTGAGGAAGAAATTTCTGAGAGTGTACATTTAGAACACAGCATTGTACGACAATGAACCGTGGACTGTGGGAACGCAGGAAAAGACGGAATCGAAGAATTATGACACGGTGCTATAGAAGTTTACTCACTAATTTCAGTGTTTCATATAATTATTGAACTGAATTTAAAAATTTTAAATGCTGTCGTAATCTACTCATTAAGAGGTATAACCTAATGTTAAAGGTTTAACACCGTAGGGCAAGTATTACAGTTATGCACTGTGTTTATTTCTTGAGACAGCATAAGTCACGACGCGCGAAAGAAATGACTACGTACATTCATCCTGCATTTGACAATGAAAGCACTCAGCGATTCCCGACAAACTTTATACATAATTACATAATTTCAAACTACCTCTTGCTGAACCCCCCCTCCAGCCCCCCTCCCACGTCCCCCATCACCCCCCTTCCCCCATCCCCCCCCCCACAAACACACTCAAAATGGTGAAAAGCAAAAAGTTTATCGATTATTACGTTTTCACTGTTCATGCCGTAAAACTTCAGGATTAGGCATGATGTTTCAATTTATTACTTCTGTACTACTAACCCTATGCGCAACACATTTTGTAGAAGTATCCAGACATACCACTAAAAGACTCTGCAAAATTTCATCATTGTACGACACGTAGTTCAGGAAATACAAAGTTATAAACAATGAAACACGTAAAGCTCTACCGTTTCTTAAGACGGAGAGCCAGTTCTCCGTACTACCCTTGTCCAGTGTCTGAAGATGTTTTAGACTTGGGAGTTCGAATCTTTAAATAGTAGGGATGGGGGTGATTACTGGTCTACACTCAAGAACAACCGTTGGCTCCAAATACAAGACGCTTCCTGTTCGCCGATGACCTACCCCTGCTGCACAGAGCAACAGCTTTTCTGGTAACTACTCTCAGAATTCTACCAGGATACTATAATCATGATTGACCAGACCATTCTAAGAAACAATTCTGTACATTCCATTAGGAAAAAGGGTAGCTCATCGTGAGCTGTACATTGTTTGGTCAGGAACCCGACTATAGCATCGTCACGCTGCAAAATACCTGTAAGTAACACTTGACAGATTTCTTGCATTCAAAAGCCATTGTAAGAACACCAGAATGGAAGTCTCCACATGAAACAGTTAGATCCGTAATCTAGCAAAGTCAAAACTGGGCTCACACCCCCAACAATCCGTGCAGTCACTATGTGTCTCTCTTCCACGGAATACACCTTTCCAATTTGGTACAAATAGTCGTATACCAGACAAATGTACACAGGGCTCTGTAGACATTTTGGCCGATTACAGGTTGCCTCGCACCTGTCCAGTAGACGAGCTGCAATAGCGCCACTGTCAGTACGCAGAAAAGCAGTTGATCATTAGGAGAGGCGTAAATCGTAACAGAACTCATCTTTGCAGATGGACCGTAGCAACCGAGTAGAAATCCTCTGGACAGAATGAAAGTTGCAAACTGAATTAACATCCAGAACGATAAAAGTCACGAAAAGTATGAGGGAGTGGAGGTTCAGCGTTGATAAGACAGACTATGACTGTGCATAAGAGAAAACCACAAGCCACATTCATCATTGCCTTCTGTGCCCAACATCATGCGTGGAAGATGCCACCGCGAGTGCCATGGAAGGTGGGAAGTTCTCGGTACATGTGTAATGAAGATATTGTTATTTTTCCAGTCCAATTACTCCTTTTCCTGGTGTGATTTTCAGTCTGTGTATTTGTATGTTTCTCACTCGAGAACAATTGATTTCATCCCACCGAGGATTGAAATACATGTTAAAAAGGTAAGTCTCACTGTTCGTTCCTAAGCATAATCCTATTGGAGGCGTCCATTTCTTTCCGCGATCTTTGAACTGACTTACCCAGCTAGTTGTGCGTAGACTTACAGTTTAATGTGAACCACGACGCAATTTGTAATTTTTTCACGTTGTCAAATCAGAGCCAGTCGTCAACGACACGCTAAGTGACAATAAAATCCGAGTACTGATCTCCGGACCATTCGAATCGTTGTCTTAACACGCACGAAGCCATCGATCTACACAAAATGAATTCTCGAACGTATATTGACATATAAAGATCAGTAAACAGCCCTCTGCTTCCTTTCGAATAAATATTCAAATTTTCAAAATATGCAAATGTGTGTGAATTGCTAAGGGATCAGACTGCTGAGGTCAACGGTCCCTACTTAAACTAACTTAAACTAACTTATGCTAGGAACAACACACACACCCATGCCCGAGGGAGCACTCGAACCTCCGGCGGGAGGTAATGGACACATGTTCTACAAATGTCTCAGCCTTGAATTGAAATTCTTCCCTTGAAGGAAGTCATTTTCATGTTTAGATCGTTCTTTCAAAAATGGCTCTGAGCACTATGGGACTTAACATCTGAGCTCATTAATCCCCTAGAACTTAGAAGTACTTAAACCTAACTAACCTAAGGACATCACACACATCCATGCCCGAGGCAGGATTCGAACCTGCGACCGTAGCAGTCGCGCGGTTCCGGACTGTAGCGCCTAGAACCGCTGGGTGACCGTGGCCGGCGATCGTTCTTTCACTTTCAAACTCAGTTAGCTAATTTCACATGCTTGTGCTACATCAGATCAGCAATTCTTATGCTTACAGCATGTCATGTATAGCTGGTACGGTGCCAAAACTCGCATAACAATTTCAGTTTTTCCATATTTATACTGACTGCATATCTGTAATTGTTGTGGTCGCACCAATAATCGGTGTGCGACATTCATGTTAGGGGTGCCATCATATGCTGCTTTCTCAAAATATGCTATAAGCATAACAATTTTTATTGTAAAGTAGTATGAAATCTTTTCGGTTTATCAGCTGCGCAGTGGTGTCGTATTATCACAACATTACGAGTGGTGTCGTATTATCACAACATTACGCGTTTCCTACTCGTCATCTTCGCCTGAAGATCAAGGGTAGGAAACTGTTCTAAACTTTGTGCCTACACAAGGACAAGACTCGGCTGATAACACGAGATGATTTCATTAACGAAACAAAGTGTTTCATTGAAAGTGAAAGAACAGTATAAGCAAGCAAACGACTTCTCTTTAAGAACGTTACACCTGCTGCGTATCGTACATGAACAAAGCTGTTAAAATTAGTGCTTATTGACGATCGCGTACGTTCGTCTGTTAATATGAATAAACAGCCGCTCTCATTTAGTGAATGATTCGCGGAAGCTCTTATTAAAACTCATTATAGCTTCATAAAATACACATTACGTGGCAGTAATTTGATTGTATTGTGTTATATTTTAAATACTGACTTGAACCTTCGTTACTGACGTTCAAAAATGGTTCAAATGGTTCTGAACACTATGGGACTTAACTGCTGAGGTCATCAATCCCCTAGAACTTAGAACTACTTAAACCTAACTAACCTAAGGACATCACACATATCCATGCCCGAGGCAGGATTCGAATCTGCGACCGTAGCGGTCGCTCGGTTCCAGACTGTAGCGCCTAGAACCGCACGGCCACTCCGGCCGGCTGACGTGTGGTGTCAGTTTCCGTAATAGTAATTAATACCTTCACGGTACTGCAGATTATATGTTCAGCACTGTGATGAACATAAACCAAACGTGTGAATTGTCAGTCATTACTGGAAGTGTGTAACTCAAATATTCGGCCACGGGGTACTACAGTCACCCAGTTCATGAGCTTTCGTAAAACTGAATACCATCTTTTATTTTTAACGCATCGCCATTTTCTAGAATCTTCGTCACGATTTAATGTTGTCAAGTTCTGTAGAAGAGTGTTTGGTCTACTAGAAAACTAATTATTCACAAAGTACGCGACCCTATGACAGTATCTCAGCAAATGCAGGGAATATAGTACCAAGCACTTCACCTTCTGATCTCTGCAGGACGTGCTCTCTTCATGTTTTTACATTTTACAGTGCGAGAATGTGTTTTCAGATATCCTTTCTCACTTTTTTTGTTATGCATCTTCAGATTAATAATGTTGACACTACATTTGTAAGTCACGGTGGCCCTTATTAAATTGACAAATTTATCACGTAGCATAATATGGCAGAAGGTTAATAAACTAGGTATATTTGTCTCCACTAAATCCCTTTCCTTTTCTCGTGGAGCGAAAGATATCAAGATTTGAGCGTGCCTATTTTGACTTTTGATATGTACGTCTCACAACCAAGTGACGATGGAGAACGACGCGACGGATGCTTTCAGAAACTCTGCCCGTCGTGTGACAGCCTGCAGCGATGTATTTCGGTCGCTTTTAGGCAGTGCGGTACCTGCAGCTTTCTGCAAACATTGTGACGGTTCGCCTTATCTTCCCCCGCCATCGCGGTTCCGAGAATACGTTATACGCTTGCCCCGACAAATCGCGCTCGTGTAAAAGGAACCAGCGATGCAACGGGCACAGCATTGTGAAGAGGTAACGACTCCGCCATTCCTTGGAAACCGCTTTTGACGTCGGGACCTAACGACCGCAGAGGCTCGTAAAGCAAACGAGGCATTTCATAAGAAACGTCGAGCGTAACGCTGCTGTTGAACCAGGCAGCAGTGACGTGCGGATTCAAGCCTGCGTCGAACGAGTTGCCTTTGCAGAAAGCATGACGACAGGCAGTCATAATTAGTCATTCTGATCATTCAGAATCATCATTCATTTATTAAACAGCTAGCTTAGCACCTGCTGCTTCGCTGGCGCTTGCGTCGTAATTAGAACAAAAATAATTTCACAAACAAAATTAATGTATTAAAAGAACAGTTTTTTATGCAATTCTGACAAAGACGATTTGTCGTGGTGATTGTTAAATAGCTTTCTTTGATTTAGTTCACAAACTACAACACCTTCTACAGATTTCACCCAAATTAAGGCCATAGTGGCATGGTCTTTTCCGAATGTAGTTCTGAGCAAAATTTAATTTAAATCAGAGGTTTTTGTTTCTCTTGCCTTTTGAGTTCTTGTTGTGATATTTCCACAGATACCTTTATCTCCAAACACGTATTTCTTTCTTTCTAAACGATAAATCAAATACCAAATCACAGATTTAGCGTTAAAAATGTCTTAAAACAACGAAATATTTTGAGAAAATTTTTTATCCCTCATTTCACACCCTTAGAGGTTCAAGTTCCAAAAATATTGAACCACATATTTTTTTAAATTTCTAACCGAGAAGCCAAATACAAATAGATTTTGATTTAAAGACGCTATCGTAATGAAATATTTTCATACAACTTTTCATTCCTTATACCACCTGCTTAGGTTCTGAATTTCCAAAAACAATGAAACACCTTTTTTTTTATTTTTAACCGAGTAACCAAACACAAATTTCCATGGGTTTACCTTCAAAAATTATTTTAAAATGAAATATTTCCATATAAACGTTCTGCTCTATTTCACCCCCTTAGGGGTTTATTTCCCAAGAACACCAAAACAAACAATTTTTGTTTACTTCCAACCAAGAGGTCAAAGACCACTTTTTACAGATGTAGCTTTAAAAGGGTAATACTAATTCTTTAATAATGATTTATTAAGAAAAACCTCCATCCACTATTTCATCCATAGGCGTTGAATTTCCAAAAAATACTGAAACATATATTTTTCATATTTCTGAATGATAAAATAAATCCTGATTTTCATAGTTCTAACTTCAAAATTGCCTTAATAGCGGTATATTTTCAAAAAACTTTTCATTCCCTATTTCACCCCCCATTGGACTTTCAAAACTCCGTTCTTAAACTATGCCTGCAGCATAAGATCAATACTCTCTTCAAATTTCAAGTTTCTCTCCTTATCGTTTTGGGGTAGACAGTGATGAATCAGTGTCAGTCCGGACATTTCCTTTTATATACACAGATTTAACTTATACAGGGTGATCAACAGACACCACACATTAATATAATTGATTCGCGTAGATGGGCTCTGGATCCACCTACACTTTGCGGTTGCATAAGTACGACCTACCTCTTGCGGGAGTCTCAGAGTAGCGAACATGAAGGAAATGGTCAGGGGCTGCGGACAGAAGGCGCTCGGTGGGAATGTGGGTCGGCCGTGAGGCATGCCGAGGTAGTCCGCGCGGTTGCGTAACGCTGTGTCCCGGATGGCTCAGTGGTTAACGCATCTGCCTAGTAAGCAGGATATCTCGGGTTTGAATCCTGGTCCGCCGGCCTGGGTGGCCGAGCGGTTCTAGGCGCTACAGTCTGGAACCGCGCGACCGCTACGGTCGCAGGTTCGAATCCTACCTCGGGCATGGGTGTGTGTGATGTCCTTAGGTTAGTTAGGTTTAAGTAGTTCTAAATTCTAGGGGACTGATGACCTCAGAAGTTAAGTCCCATAGAGCTCAGAGCTATTTGAACCATTTTTTGAATCCTGGTCCAGTACACATTTTCACTCGTAGCCGCTGATTCCACACAGTGTCCCGATGCACCTGCTATCAGTAATCCCTTCCCTTCCCTTCCCTTCTCTTTCCTTGCTTTTCCTTTCTCCCCATCTCCACCTTGAATTTACACGTAATATAAAGGGGGAGTCACTTAAGACTTAACACCCCTTTTATTTAGTGAAGGGTCACACATATCAAAACGCGGTTTTCGGCAGATGTTAAAGCGTCGAGGACTGCGTATGTTTTTGTGTGGTTAATGTTTTCAGCGCTTATATTTACTGAGATAATTAAGTAAGTACTTTTTAAAAATAGAACCGTATACTTTTTTAACCGTTTTCAGTAGCTCTTGAGAAGCAATTACAGTGATATGTAGTTTGTCAATGTTGACGTTGAAACATGTCGTAAGAAATTCGAGAAATGCTCTAGAATGTGAGAGTACGGTGGCCAGAAACGGCCTTTGAGGTGCAGACACTGCCAAGCAGGCGTCTCGGGCCGGACTGTGTGTAGTTGTATACCGTAAGGTAGGCCTGGGCTACGAGAATAAAGCCGTATTTCCCCTTGGACCAACTTACGACCTAGATGCAGGTTCACCTACGAATGCTGTATATGAAAATATGAAGTAGGACAGGATCTAACATATCACAAAGGGCTTAGAAAAATTATTTCACATTTCTGTATCCACCCAGATTTACGTGAGCTGAAGCAGAGAAATCAACTGTTCAACTTCAAAAATAAGGAGATCTTATACGCTGCAGAAAGCAGCTAAGGTATTAAATATGTAAATATTAGAAGAAATACTTGACCTATCTTTTCTTGTGTGCTGATTAGATGTCAAATACATGCTGTCGGACAACTGTCTCTACTACACAGATCTAAGTTATATCATATGGAATATATTCATTGAACTAAACATGTTATTAAAAGTACATTGGTGATCACCTGTACACCGCAAAATAAATATTCTTTTTAAGGAAACGTCGTTTCACACTGAACGTAAGTGCGTAACGACGGTGTTACCAGCTACGTGCAATACACGCTGTCCACTTATTTGACATTGCAATGCAATTTAGTACACACGTAAAGGAAATAAACAGTTTACTAACGACTTGGTAACCACCCAAATCACATAACATAAATTTTGTCTTCCAAAATATTAACATTATCCTTTATTTGATCATGTGTCCAAACTGTTGACCATGGCCTGAAAGGAACATTTGCAATCGTCGTTCGATAGAACGATGAACAGATGTAATTACAGTGGACTGGTGATTCGACGCAGATATCGTATGGCGTAGTTGGGACTTCGTGATAGACTGCATCTTTGAGTGCTCCCCAAAGAAAAAAATCAAAAGGAGTGCAATCGGGGGACCTCGCGGGCCTTTTTACAACAAAATTTCGTCCTATCCAATGTCCTGCAAAGTTCTCATTCAGTATTTGCGTTGCAACACGGGACGAGTGAGTTGGACAACTATCGTATTGCAGCTTCATACACTGTCGAATATCTACTGGTACCTCTTTTAGAAGAATCGGTAGAATGTTCGTCAGAGAGTGTGCGTACCTATGTCCATTTACAACGCCTAAGATGAAGTAAGATCCCACAATGTTATTTCCTATGCTACCGCACCATCCGTTTACACTCCACGATCGTTGATGTTGCACGTAACGAAGCCAGTGTGGATTTTCGGCTGCCCAGTAGCGCATGTTATGCAAATTTACATTAGCGCGGTTAGTAAACGTTGCTCCATCGGTAAGGGGCACACGTTGGATTGGTTGGTTTGGGGAAGGAGACCAGACAGCGTGGTCATCGGTCTCATCGGATTAGGGAAGGATGGGGAAGGAAGTCGGCCGTGCCCTTTCAGAGGAACCATCCCGGCATTTGCCTGGAGTGATTTAGGGAAAACACGGAAAACCTAAATCAGGATGGCCGGACGCGGGATTGAACCGTCGTCCTCCCGAATGCGAGTCCAGTGTCGTACCACTGCGCTACCTCGCTCGGTGCACACGTTGGAAAGACGTAGAATCGTCTCGCAGTTGCTGAAGGGCAAACCGACAAAATTTTGTGCGATGTTGAAATCACGGTCGTAGAGCTCCTGAATTTGTGACAGATGATAAGGATGGAAATTCTGTCGATGCAGTATGCGAATGACACTCGTCTGGCTGATTGCCCATTCCTTGACAAATTGTCTCGTACCAGTGTGCGGATTCATTAACGTCGTCGTCACAGCAGCTTCTTCGTGTTCTCTGTCACTTGCAATTTTCTTTCTTGTCCTCTTTTTGACGTTCAAGCAGCCAGACACCACTAACGACTTAATAATTCGTACAATTGCCTGGCGCGACGGACAATAGCGATCGGAACAGATAGCTCTACACCTCTGTATATATGGCGTTTCTTTTACATTTAGCATATAAAAGTAGTAAATCCAATTTCTCCTCATTGGTGTACATGTCTGCACGCAGCGAATGTTGAAGCAGAAATGATTCAAATGGTGGCTGGCTCTGAGCACTATGGGACTTAACTTATAAGGTAATCAGTCCCCTAGAATTTAGAACTACTTAAACCTAACTAACCTAAGGACATCAAACACATCCACGCCCGAGGCAGGATTCGAACCTGCGACCGCAGCGGTCGCGCGGTTCCAGACTTTAGCGCCTAGAACCGCTCGGCCACTCCGGCTGGCGATTCAAATGGTTCAAATGGCTCTAAGCACTATGGGACTTAACATCTGAGGTCATCAGTCCCCTAGACTTAGAACTACTTAAACCTAACTAACCTTAGGACATGACACACACCCATGCCCGAGGCAGGATTCGAACCTGAGACCGTAGCAGCAGAGCGGTTGCAGACTGAAGCGCCTAGAACCGCTCGGCCACAGCGGCCGGCGAAGCCGAAATGAAGAGCCTGCAGTGCAGACAAGCAATCAGGCAAATGTGTTGACATTCTGACACAGCGTAACACGAGAGTTCTGCTTGGCGATGTTTGCACCGCTAATGCAGATTCCGGCCACCGTGCTCTCAAATCTTAGGACATTTCTCGAATATTTTTTACGACAGGTTTCAGCGTCGGCATTAACAAACGCTATAACACAGTAATTGTTCTCAAGAGCTATCGAATGCAGTTACAAAAAGTATACGGTTCCATTTAGAAAAAGGATCTCAGTTGATACTAGCGCTAAAAACATTAACCAAACAAAAACACACGTGGCCTTCGACGCTCTAACCTTTGCCGGAAATCGTGTTTCGTTATGTATAACCGTTCACGTAATAAAAGAGGTGTTACTTCTTACGTGACTCATGCTGTATAACCACACATCCTGTAACATTGGGCACCGTAGGCTATATAACTGCTATACCTTGTACCACTTGCGTTGCAAGATCTGATTGGTATTAGGAAATGTCGATTTCAACGCATATGTTTATTGGATTACGCAGTCGTAGATTTAATTAATACAGGGTGACATTTACTTCATGATCACATTTATATTTAGCCTAATTTTAGTCTTGTTAACCTTTCAGATACACATCTGAAGTAGTAAGAAGTATCATAATTGAAAATAACATTCCCTACTTTTTGAAAATTACAGCCTTTAAGTATCCTCCGTTAAATCCTATGCATTCCTGACTACGAACTAACATTTCATCCATAATTTTTGCAAGTGTGATATCTGATATAAACCGAACTTCTTTCTTATAGCTGCTTGGTTGTTGTTTGGTTTGTTGATACAGACTTTAGACTTTAAATAGCACCATGAAAAAATCTGGAGAAGGCTGGAGAACGGGCAGACCATTCAGTGTCACCAAACCTAAAAAATCACGTGACTGGGAAATGTCTGTTCCAGTAATTTCCTTGTTCAAGGCGTGTAAGGCTTGTTGAGCCATCTTTCCGAAACAACGTATCCTCAAAATTGGGAATCCGACGCGGCAGAACAGGAATAAAAGTTCGATAAACATTTGTCCGTAACGATCGCCTTTGACAGTAACAGCAAGACTATTTTCGTTAAAAAAAATATAGCTATTAACCATGATCCTGATATTGCGCGTCATACCATAAGCTTTTCTCTAATTCTGTTTATTCATGTAGCCGCATAAATTGATGTGTGCTTCATCAGTCATTATGAGCCTCTCTCCAAAACTGTGATTGGCTAAGTTAAATCCAGTCACAGAGTTGCAGAACGCCAAACGACTTTGAAAATAAGCTCATTCTAATTTCTGAGATATCTGAAGTCTATAAGGAAATAAGTTTAAATCTTTTCTCAGGATGTTGACCGCTGTTTCTCTGTTGACGCCAATTCCTTGTGATAACGTTCTTGGGGGTTTCTTTGAGCTGTTTCTGACTGCAGGCTTCAACCTTTCGGTGGTTTCTTTATCGCGTATAGAGCTGTGCCCATTCGTACGTCTAGCATAAATTACACTGTCACTTGTTCTAAGGGGTTCAACATACCGCACAGCTGACTTTCGAGAAGGACTTTAACGCCCACCAAACGTAGGGCGAAACCTTCTTTGAACAGCTACAGCTGAGTAATTTCTAGCAAAATAAAATTCAACTATTATAGCGCATTGTATACCTCATCTCCCCATGTTACACCAAAAACGTTGGTCTTCATATTCACCTGAATAGAGACTGAAAAAATCGAAGTATAAATTAATACCACAAATCTTTCAATGTAAGTGAGGTCATTAATTGTCACCATATACATTCATTTTTCCCTAGTAAAATGAAATTCATGACCTGTTAGATGACGATGAGTTTGGCTTTAGAGAAGGTAAAGGCACCGAGGGACAATTATGCCGTCACGCTTACTAATGGAAGTAACGCTTAAGCAAAATTAAGACATGTTCCGTAGGATTTGTCGACCGAGAAAAAGTTTTCGATGATATAAAGTAGTGCAAGATCTTTGAAATCGTCAGAAAAATAGATACGTACTATTAAGGAAGATGGATAATATACAATATGTTGAAGAACCAAGAAGGAACAATATGCATGTAATATGAAGAAAAAAGTGCTCGGATTAAACAGGAAGTAAGGCAGACGTAAGGTCTTTCTACTCGAATGTTCAACCGGTACATCGGAGAACAATGAGGGAAAGGACTGAATTTTTCAGAAGCGCGATTAAAAATTAGGATGAAAATTATCAGTGTTAAGATTCACTGACGTTGTTCTGTCCCTGTGAAAGTGATAGAGACTTACACGACTCGCAAAATAGGATGAACTTTGTACTGAACACAGAATATGGGTTCATAGTATGCTAAGAAAGGCGAAAGTAATAAGGAGCAACAGGAATTAGATTATCGACAAACTTCGAATCAAAACTGGAGACCATATAGCAGATCAAGTGAATGAATTCTGCTACCTTGTAATCAGAATCAGAAATTAAGCAAGAAGGATATAAGAGGCAAAGAGGGCAAGCCTTGCTAAAAGTATTCTCCAAGTACCAAACATAAGGCTTACTTTTCGCGAGGAAGAAATTTCTTAAGATGTACGTCTAGAGCACAGCACTGCACGAAAATTAATGATGGATTGTGGGAAATCCGTGGAAGAAGAGTGTCAAAGTGTTTGAGACATGATTTCACAGAAGAACGCTGAAAATTAATTAGACTGATAAGATAAAATATGAGCTTTTCCGCAGAATCTGCGAGAAAAGTTATTATGGAAAACACAGACGAGAAGAAGGTTTAAATGGCTCTGAGCACTATGGGACTTAACTTCTGAGGTCATCAGTCCCCTAGAACTTAGAATTACTTAAACTTAAATAACCTAAGGACATCACACACATCCATGCCCGAGGCAGGATTCGAACCTGCGACCGTAGCGGTCGCGCGGTTCCAGACTGTAGCGCCTAGAACCGCTCAGCCACCCCGGCCGGCCGAGAAGAAGGAACAAGATGACAGAACAAGTATCAAGACACCAGGTAATAATTTCCACGGTCCTACGGAGAATTGTCGAGGGCAAAATCTGTAGAGGAAGCTAGAAACTGCAATATATTTCACAAATAACTGAGGCAATTAGCTGCAGGAATCAGTCTGACATGAAGTGACTGGCACAACAGAGGAATTCACAGCCGCTCACATCGAACAACTATTGTTCTAGGATGATTAAGTTGTAGCCAAGTTGGAGAACGTTCATAAAACAGTTTTTAATAATCCTCACACCCAAAGATATTTGTCGTTTTCATTCCTGTTGGCGATATATAAATTAAAATGTGTCCATCATAAACTGCACCCTTGTTTAATGGAAAATTGGAAATTTGTGGTAATGTCTTATGGGATCAAACTGCTGAGGTCATCGGTCCCTAAGCTTACGCACTACTTAATCTAACATAAACTAACTTACGCTAAGGACAACACACACACCGATCCCCAAAGGAGGACTCGAACCTCGGATGATGCTTGTTTAATGTTCTGTTTGTTTTAATGTAAGTCGTTTCGTTTTGTATATTTAATCTAGTCTCACAATATTAGCGTTTTATAATCGAGTTAAGATCATTAGTATCCCACTTTCATTTATTATTTATAGCGTGGCACTGAACATAAAATCAAGAACTTTTTCCACTGCTTCAAATACAATTTTAGTTTTTAGGAGGTATTCTCTCCACGTTTCTGTCGACTGCTAGAGAACAAGTACATTATTTATGCACCTATGGTTATACCTCTCGTGGTCATATCAGAGATCTTAAACCTTAACCTAGTAGAAAAGTATCTTCGCTTCTTCATAGGGTGTGATTTTATTTTCTCCGGAATCTTGTACGTAGTTCTCACCGGCTCTTCCACCTGTGCTTTATTCTTGTGAATTCTTCCCGTTACGGTAAGCGAGAGGATCAAGCAACAGGTCCGCAACAGATCTCTTGTTGATCCTCCAGAAAATGGGGTGTCGTGGCCGCATGGGACAACTTGTTACGGCAGCTTCCCGTACAGCTCTTCCCTAGAGCCGGAATTCATTCTCTGCTATTCTGCAGCGTAAGCTTCTGAGCTCTTCTTCCAGGTGTTGGCCGCGTTCACTTCATTGAGAACTGCTTATTTCCCTTGTAAGTGGCTGTATACACTATACATACACAAGTGTTCAGCTATTCTGTCATTTGACGGTAGACGCCCGTTTAATTCTTCTGAAGTAGTGATGTACGGTGTGGAATACTAAATAGATATGACTGACAGAGGATATCGAAAAAGTTCGTAAAAGGGCAGCTCGTGTTGTACATCGCTAAATAGTCGCTGGTTGACCAGTCTGGAGTGGCAGTGGAACATAGCAAAAGTAAAGCCGCAGATTTAAATTTCACATTCAAGAAATCGATCACGCAGGAGGGTCGTACCAAAATACCGTCGTTTGACCATCGCACAAACTCCCGTAGGATAACGTAGTAATAGGCATCGCTCACAGACAGAAACGACTGAAAGAATAGAAATCAAATAAGTCATCACGTCCTGATTGAATCCCAGATCGGTTTTGCAAACAGTACTTAGCTTGCATTTATCGCGAACCTTTCGCTCAGCTCAACGTCCCAAACAACTGAAAAAATTGCAGGTGACTCCTGTATGTAAGAAGGGTAAAAGAACGGAACCGCAAAATCACAGACCAATACCTTTAACACTGATTTGCTGCAGAATCCTTGAACATATTCTCAGTTCGAATATCTACATCTACATCAACATCATACTCCGCAACCCACCAAATCGTGTGGGACCTAGGGTACTTTCGGTACCACTATCTGATCCCTCTAACCCCGTTCCATTCGCGAATAGTGCGTGGAAAGAATGAATATCGGTGAGCCTCTGTATTGGCTCTAATTTTCTCCACGTGGTCAATACGCGAGATGTATGTCGGGGGGGGGAAGTAATATGTTGTCTGACTCCTCCTGAAAAGTGCTGTCCCGAAATTTCAATAGTACATCTCTCCGTGATGCACAACCCCTCTCTTGTAACGTCCGCCAGTGGAGTTTGTTTAGCATTTCCGTAACGCTCTCTCGCCAGCTAAACCATCCCGTGACGAAACGCGCCGCTCTTCGGTGGATCTTCTAACTGGTCAAAATACAAAAATATGGCGGACTTAACATACGCACGGCATCTTTGGAATTTCGTCTATGGCTAACTGAGAATCACTCAGTATTCTATTAATACTGTTCACAGATGCTATTTTTATTCTACGTCTACTTCTACGTAGATACTCCGAAACAGTCTTTTCCTTTTCTGTTCCACTCGCAAAGAGAGCGAGGGAAAAACGACTATCTATATCCCTCCGTATGAGGCATAAATTTTCGTATCATATCTTCGTGGTCCTTAAGTGCAGTATAGGCGATAGTGAAATCATTCGGCAGTCAGCTCTAAACTTTCTCAATAGCGTTTGTAACCTCTCCACAAAATATAAAATAGATAATATAAATAATATTCTAATTTAGTGTAACCTCAAAACAGAAAAATTCCTAAACTTCTCAACAGTAAAAATTATAATTATGTCGTTCACATTCAGTGTAACGTCCCAACAGAAAATAAATTCAGTAACCTGGTAATAATACAATGTAACTAACCTCTCAATTAAATTGTCGCTCACTTATAATTTTTCAATAATTGACTGTGAATTTAACCTGGTAAATTTTGGACGTCAGCAGTGCTGCGTCATGGCCCTGAAAGATCATTCTGAATAAAAAAGAGAAAAATTCTTACCTCAATGAAGTCGCCGGATAACGCATATATATCTGCTCTTACAATAAATTTTTCTGGCACAGCCTTGTGCAATGCTGGCCGATAGATTTGTCATTTATGAAAGGAAACAACTGATTTTTCTTTTGCAATAATCGGGATGATCATGGATTGGAGAAATTAGTAAATTCTTTAATTGAAATGAATGGTTGTTAAAAGTTATTTTTTATGAGAAAGATTATTATTAGGACATTTTTAAAACATTTACATGGGACTTGAGATAACAATACTACATATGCGCGAGGCTGCTTTTTACCTTATACAATAATGCTCAGGCTCCGGCATCGCTGCACCACGACCGGCCCAGCCAACACGATACACCAGACCAGACTGCTCGCTAGCAACAACTTACTGCTACAGCTACACAGTTCCTACTGCAGTCAACACTGCTCTCTGGTCTGAGATTCTCTTATACCTTGCATATCGCAGGCAGCGCGTGAGCAATACATCGAAATTACATCTGCTCGGACCTCTTACATAACCCTCCACTGGAGGGGGGGGGGGGGGGGGCAAAAATTTGGCAGCGATGGTGAGTCAATTGGACGTGCCATGAGAAACAAATTTTTCTATAATCTACTTAATTAACTAAGTCTACAGTCACAGAGTATATACATTATTGATAAGTGCAGAACATATTAAGTAATGACAAAATGTATACGCAATGAGTACAAAAGATATTAACAAATGACAAAGTGCACATGCACTGTATAAATCTTTAGTATTTTTAGGACAACTGATCTTATTAACAAATGAAATAAAGTGCATACACACTGTAGAAGTCTTTAGCATATTTACAACATATCATGGAGTGAAATAAAGTGCACACGCACTGTAGAACTCTTTAGGATTTTACAAGAACTAGGAAAGGAATGGGAAGGATTACATCATGGTTGTAGCACAGTAGGTTGCACGTAGTTGCACCGAAAGTCCATATCTTTCTACAGAAGCACAATACCAAGTGAGACAATCTGAAGTTCTCTTCCCTGAAGTATTTATCAGTGTAGCCAAGACACTGAAATGTTGTATTAATATTCAATGTTATCATTTTGGTAGTACATTAGGTACACCAAACAGTAGGACCATAATGACATCTCTATCGTTCAAGGTGGTGGACAGCATGATGTGTCAACACCACATGCTTGTAGAATCCATACTCTTTCACCAACGTAGAATTAGTGCAAAAACCAAACATAGTGCTCCATCAGCATGAGGATGGACAGGACAAACGGACATTGCAGTAATTTCTGGTAATTAGGTCAGAAGGTGAAGGACATTAAGTCTTATGCTAGTCATCATTGAGAATTACACTATCTATCAAACCAATTTGAGTAATTGTTGGCACTCATTGCCTAGTTACTAAACATTTCTGTACTATGTGTGGAGTATTACAGAACATTATTCATAAGTCATCTGATTAAAGTAAATATTGGCACTCATTGGCCAGTTACAAACCATTTTTATGCATTATTCAGAAGTCATCATTCAAAGCAAGATTTAATTAATGGCATAGCATTTATACATAACTCATCATATTACAGTAAACAGTGGCATTCATTGTCCAGTTACTAAACATGTAGCAAGTATTGAATATTACAAAACACTTTTCATAACTCATCTGATTGCGGTAATTATTGGCACTCATTGGCCAGTTACAAAGTATTCATATAGTTTTACAAAACATTATTCAGTATTATTCAGAAGTCATCATTCAAAATGAGTTAATTATTGGCATAGCATTTATAGAGTATAACAAAAATAGTATTTATAGAAATTATTGGCATAGCATTTATGCATTATTACAAAACATCATTCAGTATTACTCAGAACTCATCATTCAAGTGACATAGGACATATTTAAAATGTAACACACTGTAACTATTACTCAAGGACTGTAGTCCAATAATACATAGATATAATGGATTCAATACATCTAAGAAATTTGCATTATATTTCGAACTAGAAATATATCTTAAACTGGTAGCATTATTTGGTTGTATACCGGTAATAGCTGGGACTGGTAATAATTTTTTTTTTTTTTTTTGCTAGCAACACATTGCGTTAGGATCGATAATTAATTGCTGGGGCATGAAAATATTTGCTTTTGACTTTTTGCTGGAAATACGGATTAATAACGTCATTCGTCATGAGTCAGCTGTAGCAAGGTTATGAAACAAATAGAGTATATGTGATTACATTCATGAATGATACACACAAATGGGTAAAAAATGCAAGTAATAGAACAGGTTTAATGACTAACTGCTTATAGCACATTAATTTCATGAAAAGCATCTCCTGGAAAAAATACAAAATGGATTATTGAGCTGAAAGAAGAAATGCATATTATGCTGAAAAGTAGTGAACTTCGAATTAACAGGTAATGAAACGTGTACTCAATATGTATTTAGTCTAGTTGTCTTTTCCAAAACATTCAGTCATTATACCATGCGACATAAGACATACTGTCAAAAGGAACTGCAACAAATACTTAAATAACTACACAGCATTTCTTAACTAACAGTAAATATATAAACGTCATCATTATCATCATCTGCAAAGAAAAACTTCATTATTCATATTACCATAACTTCATCACTATCATCACCTGCAAAGAAAAACTTCATTGTTCGTATTAGCATATCCTTCATATAACTATTCATCATCATTTATTATCATCTGCAAAAAGACACTTCATTATTCACATTCACATTACCATTTACTTCATACAACTATTCATAGTATAGAGTTTCTTATTTCTAGCATATTTCATCACTAAAACTAAGATGTGTAGTTCTGTCTGACAACCTGCATCAATCGCCTCGTATTCTGAAAGAAAAATAATTAGTTAAGACTGCTATCATACGATGTGTATAGTATATTCTGGTTAATGCTTGTTAATTCTGATCCATTTACTCTTCATGACAAGGTATTGCATTTTCTTTCGTTCATTCCGAAGGTGAAATTCCCATTTCATAGTAATCCACTGTGGTTTGTTTAATTTATTTCTTTTACACGTTATTGCTTTCTGAAAATGATGAATAATGATTAATATCTTGCATTTAAATCATATACTCATTAAATAAAAACTTGTTTCTAGTGATATAATTAAGCATACAGCATAGCATGACAGAAAACGTATTATGTCAAAAACATAGACAGTTTTCAAGTGCAAAAAAAAAAAAAAATGTACACAGAGTATCATAATGTAGTAGCAAAAAATGTAAAATAGTTAAGATATTGAGATATCATAAGGAAAAATGTCAAAGTCAACTGGTGTTTGTTATATCTTAAAGATTTCGTAGTGCATACAAACAAAACAGGAAAACAATCATACATACACGAAAAATGGAAAATGTGCACGGTCTGATATATAACGACAAGAAAAGCGACCTGCTAACCTTACCTTGCCGGGCACTTGCCAGGAAAAAATATGATAATCATCAGTAAGTGTTCATATAAGTATCTGCAAATGGCATTACAGTGTGATAAATCATAAAGTATGTTCATTCAATAAAGGGTTTAATATTGGAGACATGGTGATTGCCCTTGCTTTTTCTGGTTCTCAAAGTTTCGACGTGTACTACATTGGGGTGAGGAATGCTGCGAATTCTGTATGGACCTGCGTATAGAAGCTCAAATTTACTGCATCTACTCTTTCCTCTGTTGGATAAATAGTGTGTATGTACTAATATCCTCTGTCCTATGCGAAAGTCACGGCGTGTACAAACTTGTTTTTGCTGTGTCCTCCGGCGCTCTGCGGCACGCTTGATGTTGTTGAGTGCAATGTCAATTATTTCATGGTGGTGTAGTCGACGAGATGTAGGAAAAGATACTAGTTCTTTAATTCTGTTGGGTGGTTCAACATTTTTCAATATAACAGTCAGAGATAGCATAGTAGATTCATTTGGTATGGAGTTAATTACATCATGGAATGAGAGTATGTGTGTGTCCCAATCAATATGTTTTTTATGGCAGTATATTCTACATAGTTTACCCATATCTTTCATTATTCGTTCACAAGGGTTCGAGGAAACGTGATACTTGGATATATAGATCGGAGAAATGTTTCTAGTTCGTAACATACGTGTCCATATAGCAGATCGAAACTGTGGTCTATTGTCGGAAATTACTTTCAATACATGCCCTACATGAAATAAAAAATGTTTTACAAATGCATTCGAAACAGATTTAGCAGTAGCTTTGCGTAACGGAGTGAAGGTAACAAATTTCGAAGTGAGTTCAACAGCGACAAAGATGTAGCAAAAACCTCTATTAGTTCTGGGAATCGGACCAAAAATGTCTACAGCGGCCATGTGTCTCAATTTAACGGGTACAATGGGATGTAATGGAGGAATATGTGAAGTCGTGTCTGACTTAGCTTCCTGGCAGATTTTACATGACGCTAAAACTCGTCGTATACGTTTCTCAAATGGTTCAAATGGCTCTGAGCACTATGGGACTCAACATCTTAGGTCATAAGTCCCCTAGAACTTAGAACTACTTAAACCTAACTAACCTAAGGACATCACACACACCCATGCCCGAGGCAGGATTCGAACCTGCGACCGTAGCAGTCCCGCGGTTCCGGACTGCAGCGCCAGAACCGCTAGACCACCGCGGCCGGCTACGTTTCTCCATGTTGGCAAAATAACAGTTCTGTCTCAATATAAGAAAACATTTTCTGGCTCCATAATGTGCGTAACTTAAATGAGTATACCAAATTCATTTGTTAACAAGCTCGTCAGGAATACATAATAACCAGTTGTTGTGTCAGGGTGAGAGCGGCGAAACAGAATTTATTGCGTACAGTATAATGGTTTCTAATGGTAACATTATTCTTATCTTACTAAAGGCGTTTAATTTCTTTCCACACGTTGTCTTTGCTCTGCTCTTGTGCTATGTCTCGTAATGACGATGAAATGAAATTTTCAATTGCGACTTGCTGAATATACATGACGCTAGAATTTGCTTGGCAAAAGTTGGTTGCGATGTCTTGCTGATTGTTGCCGTGAGAACGGGATAGTGCGTCTGCTACAATATTTTGTGTACCGGGAATGTGAACAATTGTAAAATTAAACTCCTGTAAATAAGGTTTCCATCTGCTTAACCTGTCATGTGTAAATTTAGCTGAAAGTAAAAACTGTATAGCTCTATGATCTGTGTAAACAGTAGTATGTTTTCCATAAGGAAAATGCCTGAATCTCGTAAATGCCCATACAACACATAATGTTTCAAGTTCTGTGACAGAATAATTGCGTTTAGCAGGTGACAGAAAGCGACTCGCAAAGGCGATGTTTTTAATCACTGTAGTACCGTCTTCTTCAATTTTCTGAAAAATGTGTACGCCTAAAGCGGTGTTAGAACTGTCGGTGGCAATGGAAAAATTTCTAGTAAGATCAGGGTGTGATAAAAGTGGTGCATTCAACAAGGCATGTTTCAAATTAACAAATTCAGAATGTGCTTGGCTATCCCAGGACCAAATAGTGTTTTTACCAGTCAATTGACATAGTCTAGGAGTGTCTAAAGCACAGTAATGAATAAATTTACGGAAAAAGTTAATTAAACCCAAAACGCTGCGTAGTTGTTTCTTCGTCGTTGGAACAGTAATGTCACATAAAGCTTGAAGTTTTTCAGGGTCAGGCGCAATGCCTTCTGGTGAAATTACATGTCCAAGAAATTTTATGGAAGTTTTGCCAAAGTGCGATTTGCTAAGATTAACTGTGAGTCCTTGTGCACGAAAAGTTTGCAACAGTTGTTCAAGAATCAGATTGTGTTCAGACCAGTTAGCTTCTGCAATAAGAATGTCGTCTACATACGTTGTGATTCTGTCTTTAAGTTCTACATCTACATCTACATCTACATTCATACTCCGCAAGCCACCCAACGGTGTGTGGCGGAGGGCACTTTACGTGCCACTGTCATTACCTCCCTTTCCTGTTCGAGTCGCGTATGGTTCGCGGGAAGAACGACTGTCTGAAAGCCTCCGTGCGCGCTCTAATCTCTCTAATTTTACATTCGTGATCTCCTCGGGAGGTATAAGTAGGGGGGAAGCAATATACTCGATACCTCATCCAGAAACGCATCCTCTCGAAACCTGGCGAGCAAGCTACACCGCGATGCAGAGCGCCTCTCTTGCAGAGTCTGCCACTTGAGTTTATTAAACATCTCCGTAACGCTATCACGGTTACCAAATAACCCTGTGACGAAACGCGCCGCTCTTCTCTGGATCTTCTCTATCTCCTCCGTCAACCCGATCTGGTACGGATCCCACACTGATGAGCAATACTCAAGTATAGGTCGAACGAGTGTTTTGTAAGCCACCTCCTTTGTTGCTGGACTACATTTTCTAAGCACTCTCCCAATGAATCTCAACCTGGTACCCGCCTTACCAACAATTAATTTTATATGATCATTCCACTTCAAATCGTTCCGCACGCATACTCCCAGATATTTTACAGAAGTAACTGCTACCAGTGTTTGTTCCGCTATCATATAATCATACAATAAAGGATCCTTCTTTCTATGTATTCGCAATACATTACATTTGTCTATGTTAAGGGACAGTTGCCACTCCCTGCACCAAGTGCCTATCCGCTGCAGATCTTCCTGCAGTTCTGTCGGAAGTATAGTATTCAAACCGCGAATAAACGCTGCTGAAGAAATTGTTATACCGAACGGTAATTTGCAAAACTGGTAACAGTCACCAAAACAGAGAAATGCTGTGTACGTTCTGCAGTTCGGATGGAGCTGAATTTGCCAAAATCCCGATTTCAAATCTAATGTGGAATAAGTAGCAGTACCATGAAATTTCTGTAGAAGTTCTTCTACTGTCTGTGGGCGATCTGTTTCATTAATAATAATGTCATTGATGTGACGCGAATCAAGTACGAGGCGAAGTGAGCCATCCTTTTCCTTAACAATATGGAGTGGGTTTATGTACGGACTAACTGCCGGTTCAATAATTCCTTGGTCAAGCATAGCTTGCAATTCTTCCTTAACTTGTTCTCTGTGAATATATGGAATGGGATAATGTTTGGCTTTAAACGTGTCGTGCTGTTTAACTTGAAATTCATACATAAAACCGGACATAGTACCAGGGACGTTGTCAAAAACTGGAGCTTCCTGTAAAAGAATATTGCGTAGTTGAGTACTTTCGTCGTCTGTATTTGCACTGCTCTGTTTAACTTTATCAGAAATCATCTGCATATTGTCATAGTCAGCTTCGTCTGGTGTATAATAGTTGTGAACATACGTATCTGTGAACAATGTGGAATGACAGTCTATGTAACGCGATGTAGAAACGACCTCTGTTCGATTAATTGTTTGTTCTTCTACAGATAAAGAGTGCTGAAATTCTAATGCCAGTTGTACATTTTCATCCTTTAACATTAAATAGGAATTTTGAAAGTCAATAATTGCGTCATGTTGTACCAGAAAATTCGTACCTAAAATAACGTCTGTTGTCAATAAGGGAACAATCCAAAAATTTGAGTGTAACGTATGACCTGCAATACAAAATGATAAGTGTCTGTAACTTTACATCTACTCCTTTACCAGATACTGCTCCTTTTACTTTAGTTTTGCCTAATGGTAACGTAGGATAGGTATTCTCTTTGTTACATTCGTTGAAAGTTTCTTCATTTATAACTGACATAGGTGATCCAGAATCGATTACTGCTGAAAATTTGGATGATCTAATCTTTACTTCAATGACAGTGTGGGAAATGGTTTTTTGAATAACAGGTTTTTCATGCAAAAGTGTGTCTCTAATGACGTCAAAAGTAATAACATTTTCGTGAACGAGAGTCTGTGTATCAAAAGTATTGCTTACGTTGCTGGAAGATTCAATCTGTACTGTATCTAATCAAATTCTATCTGACGTGCTGTTATTTGCAGGAGGATGCTGTGGCATTTCAACTATTTGTACTGTTCTGTTACTTCGTCCTGATGTATTAGGTTCGGGATGATACCTACTGTCTGGTTCATTCATGATAATCTGATGTTGTGGTTGATTATGCTGCTGGAAAGACCGACTGTTATTAAACGTACGCTGAAAATTGTGCTCATTACTTTTACGTCTGTCATGATAGTCATTTCTATACGGTGCGTTGCGATAGGGGTTGAAATTATGTGTTTTCTGTACGTACTGATTTCCTTGTTGCTGTGCGTTACTATTTGACGGAGCCGACGCTATACGTGTAGGCGGCGAAACATTAAAGCTTGGTAGACCTTGTACATTACATTGTTGGCTGGCTTTGATGCTGTTGCGGGGAAAACCCTCTATTGTTGCCAAAATGCGTCTGCGATAGCTGAAAATTTTGTACATACTGATGATTACACTTTGTCTGTTATTGAAGTTCTGGTGGTTGTCATTTCGCGAGTGTCTAATGAAAACTGTCACTTTCAGGTAAAACTTGTCATATCTGGTTTTCTTTACTCATTCTTAATTCTAGATAGATCGATAGTTGAAGAGCTGTTTTGATAGATATAAAGGATAGTAAAAGAGAAGGCAGCAGTGCAGAAAACTAAAGATGAAACAGCACTACTACGGCTCGGGGCCCTGTGCACGCTATGGCACATATTCATCGAAGTGTAATGAATCCCCTGAGGTCACTTACGCGCTGCAAATAAATTTTAGTTTTTGTGTTACAGGCAATGCCGGTGAAAATTCAAAAACAATTTGTTGTATCCAGTCCAATTCTAGTTTCTGCATTACAGGTCAAGCTGGTGAAAGTACAAAAATAAATTGTCGCATCCAGTCAAGAGGGTGAATCTGTGTCATTCTTAAATTTCCCAACGGATAGAAAGTGCTTGTAATCAAAATTATCGTCTCTGAATGTGTGAACAGGTTCAGGATTGTATGAGAATCTATTTGTCTGTGTCTATTCGGATCCTAAGTCACGTAGTCTCTGTAAATTACCTAAGTTACACCGGCTGTGTGAGTGCGACAAATGTTCGGAATGTGGCGTATGCTGTGACGTGTTAGGGACTGAAACATTTTTCATTTCTGCCACTTTAAAACGTTCGTCGATTTGGCTGTTCTGTTGTTCACATTGCTTATCGACTTTCGCATCCAGTGTGCGTGAAAATTCTGATGACATTAATTCAAACTCGTCGCGTAACTGTGTTGCGTTTTCAGAGCATTGTTTAGCGACTGCACTACTTTCATCTGTAAGTAATTTCGTTTTGGCTACATGTGTATTACTTAATTCTTGTGCAACAGATCTAATTTCTTCACTACTGTTCCTAGCACAAGCCTTAATTTCCTCACGTAATTGTTCTTTAGTATCATGACGTTGCACGGCAACGGCTGTAGTCTGTTCACTAAGTTGTTTGTTCTGTTCATTAAAGTTGTCGTGTTTTTCATTCGACTGTTTGAAACTTTCATTAAGTAGTTTGCACGATTCAGTAAGTTGTTTGAAATGGTTCTCGTATTTTTCATTAAGTTGTTTGAAATGGTTCTCGTATTTTTCATTAAGTTGTTTGAAATGGTTGTTTTGTTCCTTCTTCCACTGTTTGAGATTTTCACTAAGTTGTAGCAATACCGCCATAACTTGATCCATGCCAAAATTATCTGCCGTATTCTCTGTGCTGTGTGATGATGTATCTACATTTGTCGCGTTTTGTGTAACCATTTGGTCATTGTTTGATTCACAAAAAGGTTTGCCAATCGGATGTGCACTGTTGGTCATTACATCGGAATCAAATAAATTTGACGTATTTTGTGAATATTGTTCACCTTCGTTAGAAACATTTATCTGTTCACTGCGTATATTTTCCAAATCATGCGTGTCTAACTTGAAAGCGTTCATTGTAACGGAACATGCCGCGTCATCAATTGTTACATTTACGGTGGACATAATTGAATTTGTTTGCTCATCATTAGGATCAATATCATTACTAGTGATCGGCACACACTGATTATCTGTAATTAGGGGATTATCACTATTACACAGAGTGTCGCAAGTACTATCGGTCAAATTATTCGAGTCAGCTATTTCACTCATTGCACATCGCAATGTACTGTTAACAGTTTTTCGCGGCATTTTTCACAAATCAAAATTAAGCACAAAATTAAACAAAGACGAAGCAAAAATGGAACAAACAATTACAACAAAGAGCAATAAATTGCCGATGATCTGTGAATGAAAGAGTGACAAATTAATAAATGCGTTGCGCCGGATGCAAACTACATTTAAGTAAATAAGAGCAGATATATAACTGACTACCTCTCAGAAATTCGCAAAGAAAATACGACTCTGGCCGGTTGCCGCCAAGTGTGACCTCTCCACAAAATATAAAATAGATAATATAAATAATATCCCCATTTAGTGTAACCTCAAAACAGGAAAATTCCTAAACTTCTCAACAGTAAAAATTATAATTATGTCGTTCATATTCAGTGTAACGTCCCAACGAAAAATAAATTCAGTAACCTGGTAATAATACAATGTAACTAACATCTCAATTAAATTGTCGCTCACTTATAATTTTTCAATAATTGACTGTGAATTTAACTTGGTAAATTTTGGACGTCAGCAGTGCTGCGTCATGGCCCTGAAAGATCATTCTGAATAAAAAAGAGAAAAATTCTTACCTCAATGAAGTCGCCGGATAACGCATATATATCTGCTCTTACAATAAATTTTTCTGGCATAGCCTTGTGCAATGCTGGCCGATAGATTTGTCATTTATGAAAGGAAACAACTGATTTTTCTTTTGCAATAATCGGGATGATCATGGATTGGAGAAATTAGTAAATTCTTTAATTGAAATGAATGGTTGTTAAAAGCTATTTTATATGACAAAGATTATTATTAGGACATTTTTAAAAGATTTACATGGGGGTTCACATAACATTACTAGATATGCGCGAGGCTGCTTTTACCTTATAACGCTCAGGCTCCGGCATCGCTGCACCACGACCGGCCCAGCCAACACGATACACCAGACCAGACTGCTCGCTAGCAACAACTTACTGCTACAGCTACACAGTTCCTACTGCAGTCAACACTGCTCTCTGGTCTGAGATTCTCTTATACCTTGCATATCGCAGGCAGCGCGTGAGCAATACATCGAAATTACATCTGCTCGGACCTCTTACACGTTCTTAGAAAAGAACGTCGACTTCCCTCCAGGCATTTCCGTTTCAGTTGCCAAAGCATTTCTGTAACACTAAGGTGTTGTTCGAAACTATCAGTAACAAATCTGGCAGCCCGCCTCTGGATTGCTTCGATGTCTTCTTTCAATCTGACCTGGTACGGACCCCAAACGCTCGAGGAGTATCCAACTATAGGTAGCACCAGCGACACTTATGCGGCCGCATTTAAAGATGAACCACTCTTTCCTAAAATTCTCCCAATAAATGAAGTCGACCATTCGTCTTCCCCACCACAGTCCTCACACCCTTGATCCATTTCACATCGCTTTGCAACGTTACGCCCAGATATTTAAACGACGTGATTGTGTCCAGCAGTGCACTACTAATGCTCTATCTGAACATTACGGGTTTGTTTTTTGATTAATTCTACTTGGGTTATCAGCCGAGTCGTGTCGTCGTTTTGTCGCAACCTTTCAATGAGTTTCGTACCTATCATCTTCTGGCGAAGTGTCGGGATGCTGTGTTTGTTTTTTGCACTCATCCGCATTAACTTACATTTTCCCACATTTAGACTTAGCTGCCATTCATCACACCAACTAAAAATTTAGTCCAAGTCAAGTCCTACAGTCACTCGACTTCGTCACCTTGCCGTACACCACGACATTAGCACACAACGTTCGCGACGGTAACAGTAACACGTTTAACTCCCATAGGCGATCCGACGAAAATCCACGCGCCTTAGTGAACAAACGTTTTGAAAGAACGCTCATCTGTAAATGTGTGTTGTGATGTGGTACGATAGACAATCAGCGGCTATGTTCTTGCAGCATGAAGAGACCCCCGCACATTCTAGTCATCGGGTGACACATGACCTAAACATAACATTCCCCTGCAGAAATGATCACATCTCTTGGTTACCAACATCTCCAGACCTTAGATTTTTACTATGGGGATTGTTTAAGCGCGAGGTCTACAAAGAAAAAGTAAAGACAAGGGAAGAAATTACCTTTCATATTATCAGTAGTGCTACCCTCATAAAAGAAATGACCTCAGAAGAGTTACACGTCCTATTGTTAAGAGAATTCGAAAGAGCATTGAAGTCAGAAGTGGAATTTGTGAAAATCAACTTCCAATTTCAATCATTTGCCACGCTTGATTCATCTACATCTACATTTATACTCCGCAAGCCACCCATCGGTGTGTGGCGGAGGGCACTTTACGTGCCACTGTCATTACTCCCTTTCCTGTTCCAGTCGCGTATGATTCGCGGGAAGAATGACTCTCTGAAACCCTCCGTGCGCGCTCTAATCTCTCTAATTTTACATTCGTGATCTCCTCGGGAGGTATAAGTAGGGGGAAGCAATATATTCGATACCTCATCCAGAAACGCACCCTCTCGAAACCTGGCGAGCAAGCTACACCGCGATGCAGGGCGCCTCTCTTGCAGAGTCTGCCACTTGAGTTTGCTAAACATCTCCGTAACGCTATCACGGTTACCAAATAAACCTGTGACGAAACGCCGCACGCACACTCTCAGATATTTTACAGAAGTAACAGCTACCAGTGTTTGTTCCGCTATCATATAATTATAATTTAAAGGATCCTTCTTTCTATGTATTCGCAATACATTACATTTGTCTATGTTAAGGGTCAGTTGCCACTCCCTGCACCAAGTGCCTATCCGCTGCAGATCTTCCTGTATCTCGCTACAATTTTCTAATGCTGCAGCTTCTCTGTATACTACAGCATCATCCGCGAAAAGCCGCATGGAACTTCCGACACTATCTACTAGGTCATTTACATATATTGTGAAAAGCAATGGTCTCATAACACTCCCCTGTGGCACGCCAGAGGTTACTTTAACGTCTGTAGACGTCTCTCCACTGATAACAACATGCTGTGTTCTGTTTGCTAAAAACTCTTCAATCCAGCCACACAGCTGGTCTGATATTCCGTAGGCTCTTACTTTGTTTATCAGTCGACAGTGCGGAACTGTATCGAACGCCTTCCGGAAGTCAAGAAAAATAGCATCTACCTGGGAGCCTGTATCTAATATTTTCTGGGTCTCATGAACAAATAAAGCGAGTTGGGTCTCACACGATCGCTGTTTCCGGAATCCATGTTGATTCCTACATAGTAGATTCTGGGTTTCCAAAAACGACATGATACGCGAGCAAAAAACATGTTCTAAAATTCTACAACATATCGACGTCAGAAATATAGGTCTATAGTTTTGCGCATCTGCTCGACGACCCTTCTTGAAGACTGGGACTACCTGTGCTCTTTTCCAATCATTTCGAACCCTCCATTCCTCTAGAGACTTGCGGTACACGGCTGTTAGAAGGGGGGCAAGTTCTTTCGCGTACTCTGTGTAGAATCGAATTGGTATCCCGTCAGGTCCAGTGGACTTTCCTCTGTTGAGTGATTCCAGTTGCTTTTCTATTCCTTGGACACTTGTTTCGATGTCAGCCATTTTTTCGTTTGTGCGAGGATTTAGAGAAGGAACTGCAGTGCGGTCTTCCTCTGTGAAACAGCTTTGGAAAAAGGTGTTTAGTATTTCAGCTTTACGCGTGTCATCCTCTGTTTCAATGCCATCATCATCCCGGAGTGTCTGGATATGCTGTTTCGAGCCACTTACTGATTTAACGTAAGACCAGAACTTCCTAGGATTTTCTGTCAAGTCGGTACATAGAATTTTACTTTCGAATTCACTGAACGCTTCACGCATAGCCATCCTTACGCTAACTTTGACATCGTTTAGCTTCTGTTTGTCTGAGAGGTTTTGGCTGCGTTTAAACTTGGAGTGAAGCTCTCTTTGCTTTCGCAGTAGTTTCCTAACTTTGTTGTTGTACCACGGTGGGTTTTTCCCGTCCCTCACAGTTTTACTCGGCACGTACCTGTCTAAAACGCATTTTACGATTGCCTTGAACTTTTTCCATAAACACTCAACATTGTCAGTGTCGGAACAGAAATTTTCGTTTTGATCTGTTAGGTAGTCTGAAATCTGCCTTCTATTACTCTTGCTAAACAGATAAACCTTCATTCCTTTTTTTATATTCCTATTAACTTCCATATTCAGGGATGCTGCAACGGCCTTATGATCACTGATTCCCTGTTCTGCACATACAGAGTCGAAAAGTTCGGGTCTGTTTGTTATCAGTAGGTCCAAGATGTTATCTCCACGAGTCGGTTCTCTGTTTAATTGCTCGAGGTAATTTTCGGATAGTGCACTCAGTATAATGTCACTCGATGCTCTGTCCCTACCACCCGTCCTAAACATCTGAGTGTCCCAGTCTATATCTGGTAAATTGAAATCTCCACCTAAGACTATAACATGCTGAGAAAATTTATGTGAAATGTATTCCAAATTTTCTCTCAGTTGTTCTGCCACTAATGCTGCTGAGTCGGGAGGTCGGTAAAACGATCCAATTATTAACCTAGCTCGGTTGTTGAGTGTAACCTCCACCCATAATAATTCACAGGAACTATCCACTTCTACTTCACTACAGGATAAACTACTACTAAAAGCGACGAACACTCCACCACCGGTTACATGCAATCTATCCTTTCTAAACACCGTCTGTACCTTTGTAAAAATTTCGGCAGAATTTATCTCTGGCTTCAGCCAGCTTTCTGTACCTATAACGATTTCAGCTTCGGTACTTTCTATCAGCGCTTGAAGTTCCGGTACTTTACCAACGCAGCTTCGACAGTTGACAATTACAATACCGATTGCTGCTTGGTCCCCGCATGTCCTGACTTTGCCCCGCACCCGTTGAGGCTGTTGCCCTTTCTGTACTTGCCCAAGGCCATCTAACCTAAAAAACCGCCCAGCCCACACCACACAACCCCTGCTACCCGTGTAGCCGCTTGTTGCGTGTAGTGGACTCCTGACCTATCCAGCGGAACCCGAAACCCCACCACCCTATTGCGCAAGTCGAGGAATCTGCAGCCCACATGGTCGCAGAACCGTCTCAGCCTCTGATTCAGACCCTCCATTCGGCTCTGTACCAAAGGTCCGCAGTCAGTCCTGTCGACGATGCTGCAAATGGTGAGCTCTGCTTTCATCCCGCTAGCGAGACTGGCAGTCTTCACCAAATCAGATAGCCGCCGGAAGCCAGAGAGGATTTCCTCCAGTCCATAGCGACACACATCATTGGTGCCGGCATGAGCGACCACCTGCAGATGGGTGCACCCTGTACCCTTCATGGCATCCGGAAGGACCCTTTCCACATCTGGAATGTCTCCCCCCGGTATGCACACGGAGTGCACATTGGTTTTCTTCCCCTCTCTTGCTGCCATTTCCCTAAGGGGCCCCATTACGCGCCTGACGTTGGAGCTCCCAACTACCAGTAAGCCCACCCTCTGCGACCGCCCGGATCTTGCAGACTGAGGGGCAACCTCTGGAACAGGACAAGCAGCCGTGTCAGGCCGAAGGTGAGTATCAGCCTGAGACAGAGCCTGAAACCGGTTCGTCAGACAAACTGGAGAGGCCTTCCGTTCAGCCCTCCTGAATGTCTTTCGCCCCCTGCCACACCTTGAGACAACCTCCCACTCTACCACAGGTGAGGGATCAGCCTCAATGCGGGCAGTATCCCGGGCAACCACAGTCGTAGTCCGATCGGGGGATGCGTGGGACGAGCTGGCCGTCCCCGACAAACCCCCATCCGGACCCCCACAGTGATGCCCATTGGCAACAGCCTCAAGCTGTGTGACCGAAGCCAACACTGCCTGAAGCTGGGAGTGAAGGGATGCCAACTCAGCCTGCATCCGAACACAGCAGTTGCAGTCCCTATCCATGCTAACAACTGTTGTGCAAAGAACGTCTGAACTAATCTACAGAGAGCGCAAACAAATCGACAAAATTTAAACGGTTATTAAAATACAAGATTGCCTAGTAAATGCAGTAATGCTGCTACTTGCGCATTGCTGACACACTGCTCGGCGGCGGAAGGAGACTACACTATTCAGGTACTAAAACGCGATGCTACAACTCTCAAATACTATAATACGCCTGAAATTTATGAATTAAACAATGCAAGTACCAAAAACACGCAAAGAAATTAAGAATTAAACTATGTAACAAATGAGTGAGCTAGGAGTATACGACTTGCTGCTGCAGCTGCTTATCCAACGGCGGCAGGGAGCACACTGACTGACCGACATCGGCCGTTCAAAACAAAAACAGAAGACAAACGACTACGCGAATTTACACTATTCGGGTACTAAAACGCGATGCTACAACTCTCAAATACTATAATACGCCTGAAATTTATGAATTAAACAATGCAAGTACCAAAAACACGCAAAGAAATTAAGAATTAAACTATGTAACAAATGAGTGAGCTAGGAGTATACGACTTGCTGCTGCAGCTGCTTATCCAACGGCGGCAGGGAGCACACTGACTGACCGACACCGGCCGTTCAAAACAAAAACAGAAGACAAACGACTACGCGAATTTACACTATTCGGGTACTAAAACGCGATGCTACAACTCTCAAATACTATAATACGCCTGAAATTTATGAATTAAACAATGCAAGTACCGAAAACACACAAAGAAATTAAGAATTAAACTATGTAACAAATGAGTGAGTTAGGAGTATACGACTTGCTGCTACAGCTGCTCTAAGTAGCTGTTTGGGTAATATCCTAACAGCAGTATCTTGGTAAATAATAAAAATTAGACACGTGTTATACAGAATGTTTTATTCGAATTAGTCTGTACTGCCACCTTTTAAATAATTGCAATACATCCTGTAATTAATAAAATCTAGACACACGCTATGTGGCTTGTTTTATTAAAAAAAATGGCTCTGAGCACTATGAGACTTAACTGCTGAGGTCATCAGTCCCCTAGAACTTAGAACTACTTAAACCTAACTAACCTAAGGACATCACATACATCCATGCCCGAGGCAGGATTCGAACCTGCGACCGTAGCGGTCGCGCGGTTCCAGACTGTAGCGCCTAGAACCGCTCGGCCACTCCGGCCGGCTTGTTTTATTCGAATTAGTCTACCACCTATTAGAATATTTACAGTTAGTCCTGAAACACCTTGTGTAACCTGGGCACAATCGAGCTTCATCGACAGGATATCCGTTCACTGTTTTTCTAAATAACTATTTTCTGCTAATAATGTGTCTTTGATACGACGAATCCGTATCAACATTCTGTCTCACTAATGGCGGCTACTATTTCGAAATTTTGAAAATTGAGCAGATTTAAGTGTCTGGACCCATTTCGATTACAGATTTTAATGACGCTTCGATAATTAACGTCTTGCGGGTATCTCACTCAATCCAACAATATCAATGCCTTAAAACGCGGAACAGGTGTTCTGCCGAACGGTTGCGAAGCTCTTGCGACACCAACGGACGCAGCGCCGCTCTTGCTTCAGCAACGAGATTTTAATTACTTTTCCTATAGAGCCCTCTGTACTGCAACACTGAGGATATGGCTTTTATTAGCTTGTGTTGTTGATCGAAATACTGGTAGACGCCTGCAGCGCCACTGTCTTTTTGTGTACTGTCCCTCTTTCAGAGTTACTCAGGAGGGAAATTGGAAGTCCTTCAACTGGAAACGCTATTTTTCTACGGCGCTTTAGTCTGGTCGCCGTAGATTAGCAGTGGCAGTTCGTTATAGAGGGTTAATCCAGTCCTCCTCGCATATGCCTGTGTGCCCAGGAAGCCTTTGTGAACTGCATTGCTTGTCGTAATCCCAGCGCGGTTCGCTAAAGGAGAGAGGGAAAATTAACTTTACCTCCGTAAGCATGCGAATCTTTCTTATTTCGTTCGGATGGTGCTTTAAAAGAAATACATATACATGACGACACCAAATTTGTTTAAAGATCTATGTCGAGTACTGCTTTTCCAACTCGATGATTTCGAGCAGAATGCACTCTTTTCTCGGACAATTGCGATACAAGTTACCTCAACACCTCCATAACAAAGTCATAAACACTGCTTTGATTACAACCCTAAAAGAATGCCTCTGAATCGATCTGTTCCCTCCGTATGACAACAATAATCCAAATGAAACTGATGCTGCTCAAGAACACATCACAAGAGAATCTTCACCTATGAATACGCTGTAGATACCTGGAATCTAATCTTGAGATGGCTTCACGCAAACGATTGGTGGAGTCACTGTAACAACGGTGGCAAGGATGTACGACAGGCGCGTGGCAATTACATAAGGAAAAAGTTTCAACCAAAATAGTTACACAACACTGACAGCAGTATGAAAAAATATTAAGAGATAACGTATAAGACATTCACATTGGGACAAAAATCTACATAGGATCGACAGCTTGTGCAGGGCTTGGCAGCTTGTTGTTCTGCATATAAAAATGCAACGTATTACACATACATAACCAGGGAGCCAATGATTTTATAAAATTGCAGAAAAGTTACTGGAATCAGCTGCATTCATCAAATATCCGTCAGTACGCTTAGGAGCTATTTAAAATAGAACGACATCGCAAAACCAATTGGAGGGAAGGCAGATGTCATGCTGAGTTTCAATGAAAGAATCCTACGGAAATGGAGCCTACGTACGATATAGGTGGCTTACAAAACCTTCATATACCTTAATATTACGCGTCAGAGTACCACACAGGATTGATAGTCGAAAAGAGAAGATCCAAAAGTAACCGGGCGTCTATAAATGGACGTTAAAATGCGGTGTGTCCACCGTTCGCCCTTATGATGATTTGAACTCTGCTGGAACACTTTTCTTGAGATGTACGAATATCTGCGGGAGATGGCAGCGCATTCTTCCTCAAGAACCGAAGCCAGAGATAGTAGTCATGTTGGACGCAGCTGTTGTAAGTAGTCTGTTTAGGTTTTTATGTTGGTAACGCCAAGTAGCGCTCTGTATGAAAATCACTGACTGTGCTGTGTGCAGTCTGTGGCTGGTTGGACTCATTGTTGGAGTATTCACTTGTGTAGTGTTGGGCAGTTGGATGTGAACAGCACGCAGCGTTGTGCAGTTGGAGGTGAGCCGCCGGCAGTGGTGGATTTGGTGAGAGAGATGCCAGAGTTTTGAGAGGTTGCTATAGGCGGACGTTTTGGACGTGTGTCCGCTAGAAAAAGGAAATTTGTTAAGATGGTTGTCATGAATTGATAGATATATGATGACTTTTGAACATTATTAAGCTAAATAAATTGTTTGTTCTCTATCAAAATCTTTCATTTGCTAACTATGACTATCAGTAGTTAGTGCCACAGTAGTTAGAATCTTTTATTTAGCTGGCAGTATTGGCGCTCGCTGTATTGCAGTAGTTCGAGTAACGAAGATTTTTGTGACGTAAGTGATTCATGAAAGGTATAGGTTATTGTTAGTCAAGGCCATTCTTTTGTAGGGATTATTGAAAGTCAGATTGCGTTGCGCTAAAAACATTGTGTGTCAGTTTAGTGATGATCAGAATAAGTAAAGAGAAAATATTTTGAGTACGTTGAGTTTTGCTCAGCTGTTTGCCCCCCTGCGGGTTCGGGGGTAAGAATAGGCCCGCGGTATTCCTGCCTGTCGTAAGAGGCGACTAAAAGGAGTCTCAACTGTTTCGGCCTTTAATGTGATGGTCCCCTAAGGGGTTTGACCACTACCTTTCTAAATTTTCCGTTAGTGCGTACCATTTGGGGAAGGACGCTTTACATGGTGCATTCTATATCCATCTTGCCCTAAGATCTGGCATATTCGTTATTGTCATGGAGCTGGACTTACAATGAGCTTCCGGTTACATCGGCTGCAGTGTATTCCGGGTAGCATACATTCCCTCCATTGTGCACTTCCATCTTTGCTCCCTATACACATGGATATTCGACACCCGACAACCAGCCCGGTAGCCAGTCCATTGTGGTGGGGTCGTCATGTACCCTCTTGGTGGTTGCCCCCTGACTACACAGGGATCGCACTGCTGATGTCTGAGCTGCTACCTCCCCACGTATGCCGAGGAGTAGATGCCTATCCCTCTGGGGCATCAGGACTCCCGGCAAAGGCCATGCTGCCAGGTAGTCTTTGCCGTGGCTGGGTGGCACCCGTGGGGAGAGCCCCTGGTCGGAGTGGGTGGCATCAGGGCGGATGACCCGCAATGAAGTGTGGTACATCATCTCTCGCTGGTGGGCCTCCACCAGCAGTCTCTAAGCGATCGAGGTCTAACCTCAACGGGAAGAAATATGATTCAAGATCATTTCCCTCCCTCGTCACTCCATGGGAGGAACGTATGGCTAAAGAAGGCAGTGGAGATTATTCACCCCGGTACCTCGTCTGTACGCAAGTTGATGGTGACTCATTTATGTCGACCAAGCCCATGTTTTTTGTGGAGCATTTAGAGGACAAGTTCGGGGAGGTGGAGGGCTTGTCCAAAATGCGCTCTGGTTCAGTTCTCATCAAAACAGCATCCTCTGCCCAGTCACGGAGGTTGCTTGCTTGTGACAAGTTGGGGGATGTTTCAGTTTGCATCACGCCTCATAAGAGTCTAAACATGGTCCAGAGTATTATCTTCCACAGAGATCTTCTTCTGCAGTCCGACGATGAACTTCGCGCCAACCTAGAATGACGAGGTGTTCACTTCGTCCGGCGCGTCCATCAGGGTCCAAGGGATAATCAGGTAGCCACCGGTGCCTTCATCTTGGCCTTCGAGGGTGATGTCTTACCCAAAGAGGTTAAGGTGATGGTTTACCATTGTGATGTGAGCCATATATTCCTCCTCCGATGTGGTGTTTTAAATGCTGGAAGTTCGGGCACATGTCATCCCGCTGTACTTCCGGCATCACGTGTCGCGATTGCGGACGTCCTTCGCATCCCAATACTCCATGTGCCCCGCCTCCTATCTGTGTTAACTGTGAAGAACACCGTTCCCCCTGCTCGCCAGACTGTAGGATATTCCAGAAAGAAAGGAAGATCATGGAATATAAGACCCTGGACCGCCTGACCTACACCGAGGCAAGGCGGAAATATGAGCGGCTACATCCTGTGCCAATGCCATCAACCTATGCCGCTGCTGAAACATCGGTTCGATCCTCTACCGTGTCGTCCCATACAGTTGGCTCCCAGCTATGTCAGAATTCACCGGCCCCCTTGGTTGTGGGGGGGCACTTCACTTCCTGTTGCTCCTGCTCCATCTACTTCAGGAGCAACACCACCCCAACCATCGGGGACATTATTTCCCCCTTCCCAGCCGGAGAAGCGTGAATCTTCTTCAGCTACTCTCGCCAGGAAGGGGTCCCTTGGGGCCCTCGCATCCCAGGCTTTTCCCTGTGCCACCCGCAAGTTTCTAAACTAACCACCGGTCGCTGGTCGTAGGGCGTCTCGGTCGTCGTCAATCCCTGAGACTGATCCAGTGAGGCCCTCCCAACCAGAACCACCAAAGGCACAGCGCGCAAAGCAGTCAAAGAAAATGGCTCCCAAGAATCCTGACATTGCGGTGGCACCCGTCCCACCGCATCCTTCCAACTCTGCGTCTGAAGATGAGGAGATTCTGGCGTCCGCTGAGTACCTGGATCTCGCCAGTCCCTCAGAAACGATGGATAGCTGTTGCACAGATAGTCAGTCGGTGGCAGCAGGGGACCAGGAGGCGTAATCTGCCTCCCCAGTCCCTTCCCGCCTTTCTCAGCCATGGACAGTATCATCCTCCAGTGGAACTGCAGCGGTTTCTTCCACCATATAGCTGAGCTTCGACAAATTATCAGCCTTCACCCTTTCTTCTGCATTGCTCTCCAAGAAACTTGGTTTCCGGTAATGCGAACCCCCGCCCTCTATGGCTATTGGGGTTATTATAAGAACCGGGCAGCTTATGAAAGGGTGTCTGGTGGCGTCTGCATCTATGCCCTTCACTCTCTTCACAGCGAGTCTGTCCCTCTACAAACACCTTTAGAGGCTGTCGCTGTTCGGCTGTGGATGCCACAGGCTGTTACTGTCTGCAGTCTCTACCTTCCACCGGATGATGATGTCGCGCAGCATGTCCTGGCGGCGCTGATAGCCCAATTGCCGCCACCTTTCCCGTTACTGGGCGACTTCAACGCCCATAACCCTCTGTGGGGTGGGTCAGTGGCAACAGGTCGAGGCGCCACCGTAGAGAACGTATTGGCACAGCTCGACCTCTCCCTTTTAAACGATGGTGCCTTCAGACATTTCAGTGTGGCACATGGCACGTACTCCACCATCGATCTTTCGATCTGCAGCCCTAGCCTCTTACCGTATGTTCAATGGAGTGTGCATGACGACCTGTGTGGTAGTGACCACTTTCTGATCTTTCTGTCACTGCCACAGCGTCCGTCTTCTGGGCATCCTCGCAGGTGGGCTATGAATAAGGCTGACTGGGACTTGTTCTCCTCCACTGCTTCTCTTGAATCTGTCTCTCATGAAGCCATTGATGCGGTGGTTCACTCAGTCACCACCGCCATCGTTACTGCCGCAGAATCTGCCATTCCCCGTTCTTCTGGGTCCCCTCGGCGGAGGACTGTGCCTTGGTGGTCGCCCAAGATCGCTGAGGCGATTAAAGATCGCCGGCGAGCGCTCCAGCGTCACAAGCGACATCCTACCATAGAACACCTCATCGCCTTCAAACGGCTGCGTGCGCGGGCCCGCCGCCTTATCCGCCAACGCAAGCAGGAGTGCTGGGAACTTTGTTTCCACCATTGGCCTCCATGTCTCTCCATCAGAGGTCTGGGCCAAGGTTTGACGCCTCTACGGCTAACGGACCCCTGTCAGCGTCCCTGTGCTCTCACTGAATGGAGCAGTTTGTAGTGACTCCGACGTTATTGCCAACCGCTTGGCAGAGCATTTTGCTCTCAGTTCCGCATCTGTGAATTACCCACTGGCCTTCCGCTCCATTAAAGAGCGAATGGAACGTTGGAGCCTTTCATTTCGCACCCACCATCCTGAATCCTACAATGTTCCATTCAGTGAGGGGGAATTTCACAGTGCCCTAGCTGCTTGCCCTGATACCGCTCCTGGGCCAGATAGCATCCACTGTCAGATACTGAAACACCTTTCAGTGGACTGCCAGCGACGTCTCCTCGACCTTTACCACCGTCTCTGGGTCGAGGGTGAGTTTCTGATGCAATGGCGGGAAAGCATTGTCATCCCCGTTTTGAAACCTGGCAAGAACCCTTTGGAGGTGGACAGCTACCGCCCCATTAGCCTCACCAACGTTCTTTGCAAGTTGCTCGAACGGATGGTGAGCCGGCGATTGAGTTGGGTACTCGAGTCTCGGGGCCTCCTGGCTCCGTCTCAGGATGGGTTCCGTGAAAGCCGCTCTGCCGCCGACAATCTGGTGAGCCTGGAGTCCGCCATCCGTACGGCCTTTGCCCGCCGTCAGCACCTCATCGCTGTCTTTTTTGACATGCGGAAGGCGTACGATACGACGTGGCACCATCACATCCCCTCTACACTTCATGATTGGGGTCTTTGGGGTCCACTGCCGATTTTAATAAGCAAATTTCTGTCGCATCGTACCTTCCGCGTGCAAGTCGCGGCCTCCCATAGTTCCTCCCGAGTTCAGGAGAACGGGGTACCACAGAGGCCTTGTTTTTAATTGCAATTAACGGGCTCGCTGCGGCGGTGGGAACGTCTGTCTCAGCATCCTTGTATGCTGACGACTTCTGCCTCTACTACAGCTCCGTTGGCATTGCAGCTGCTGAACGTCAGCTGCAGGGCGCTATCTGCAAGACGCAGTCTTGGGCTGTAGCGCATGGCTTCCAGTTTTCGGCTGCCAAGACCTGCGTTATGCATTTCTGCCGGCGACGAACAGTTCACCCTGAACCGCAGCTTTATCTTGCCAGCGAACTTCTTGCTGTGGTGGACACACATCGCTTTTTGGGTGTTGTTTTTGATGCCCAGTTGACTTGGCTCCCACATATTCGGCAGCTTAAGCAGATGTGTTGCCGGCGTCTTAATGCTCTGCGATGCTTGAGCCACACCAGCTGGGGCGCCGACCGCTCTACCCTCTTACGGCTCTACCAAGCGTTAATCCAGTCCCGTCTGGATTATGGGAGCCTGGCTTATGGTTCAGCATCCCCTTCTGCATTGCGGGTGCTGGACCCAATCCTTCACAGCGGGATCCGACTTGCCACTTTTGCTTCCCGGGCCAGCCCTGTGGACAGCATACTTGTGGAGGCAGGTGTCCCTCCACTGCGGTTATGGCGCCAACGTTTACTGGCCGCTTATGCTACGCATGTTTGTAGCTTGCCTGGGCATCCTAATTATCATCTTCTGTTCCCGCTGTTGGTCGTCCGTCTCCCAGATCGTCGGCCCCGGTCGGGTTGTACGACTGCGGTCTACGTCAGAGAGCTCCTCTCCTGGCTTGGGGTTTCCCCTCATCCAACTCCTTTCCGGGCTACTCTGCGTACACCCCTGTGGTGTGTGCCCCGCCCTTGCCTTTGGCTCGAATTGGCACAGGGCCCGAAGGACCCAGTCCCTCCGGAGGCCTTCCGCCACCGCTTTTATTCCATCCTAGCCACGTATCAGGGCTCTGGCGTTGTTTACACTGACGGTTCGATGGTTGCTGGTCGTGCTGGTTATGCTCTAACGCTAGGGGACCACTACGAACAACGTTCCTTGCCGGCTGGCTGCAGCGTTTTCACTGCTGAGCTGGTCGCCATCTTTCGTGCCCTAGAGTATATCCGCTCCTGCTCAGGTGAGTCCTTAGTTATCTGTAGCGATTCCCTGAGCGGTTTATGAGCTCTCGACCAGTGTTTCTCTCGTTCTCGTCTGGTGATAGCTCTCCAGGAGTCCCTGCATACTCTTGCCCGTTGCGGCCGCTCTGTGGTCTTTGTGTGGACCCCAGGCCATGTTGGGATACTCGGCAATGAAAATGTTGACCGCCTGGCGAAAGAGGCCACCAGTAAACCATCTCTGGACGTTGGCCTCCCGGAGACTGATTTACGAGCCTTCTTATGCCGCAAAGTTTTTGCGCCATGGGACGCTGAATGGGGCAATCTGACCGCACCCAATAAACTCCATGCTATCAAGGAGACGACGACTGTGGCGGTCATCCATGCGAGCCAATCGCAGAGACTCAGTTGTCCTTTGTCGGCTCCGCATTGGCCACTCCCAGCTGACGCACAGTTATTTACTGCGTCGGGAGAACCCTCCTCAATGTAGCTGCGGGGCAGCTTTGACAGTGGCCCACATTTTGTTGGCCTGTCCCCTTTTAGCTGTGGTCAGGCAGACGTTTGCGCTGCCTGATACGCTCCCTGCCCTTTTAACTGAAGACACTGCCATGGTAGGCTTTGTTTTGCGTTTTATTCGGGCAGGGGGTTTTTATCAATTAATCTGAGTTTTGTTATGTTCTTTTGTGTCGATTCTGGCCTTTGGCCTACGGTTTTAGACTGAGTTTTTAATATGTTTCTCGGTGGTTGGCTTTTCCTTTTTTTCTCTACGGTCGGGCAACCATTGTCACACTCTGTCTGATTTTAATTTGTTTTGTCTGATCTCTGTCTGAGTCTCTCTTGTCCTGTGTCGTCTGCCGTCTTTTCTGTTGTTCGTTTTTTATTCTCTGTGGGCGATTTTAGTTTTTTGGAAAAAGGGACCGATGACCGTCGCAGTCTGGTCCGTTTAACACCTACAAACCAACCAACCAATCAGCTGTTTGAAAATCAAATAACATAGAAGTTTATCAGCACAGTCATTCATAATTTTTCTAAGGGGACGTTATACTGTCTGGAGCGAAGTCGGCTTCCTGACGTATTCCAAAGGCGTACAGTTGGATCCAGGCCAGGGATCTGGGCAGGCCAGTCCATTTCGAGAACGTTATTTTCCACAGACTATTGCCTCGTAGATGCTAATTTATGACAAGCCGCAATGCCAAACTGGTACAAACCATCATCGTATTCGAACCGTTCCTCTACTGTACACTGTATACAGTTCTGTAAAGTGTGTTCATATCCTTCCGAATTCGCCAATGTCTTAAGTGCAATACAGTACCCACACTGTAAACACGAAAAACACTCCCATGCCGTAACACGAACTCCTGCGCACTTCACTGTTGCCACTACACATGATGACCGGTGACTTCCTCAAGGCATTCGCCAAACCTGGCCCTTCTCTCTGACTGACACGTGATATAGCGTGTCTCCTCACTCCAGATGACTCGTTTCCAGTCATCCGCGAACCAAAGGCGTCACTCTTTACACCTCTTCAGGTGTTGCTTAACACTGACTACAGGAAAAGTGTGGCTCATGAGGAGCTACTGGACCATTTTACCCCCACTCTTATGCACAGTCACTGAGCTAGATAGACTGCTGTTAGCACTTCGGAACTCACGAGTGGTTCCTTCATCTGATTTCATGTGATTTCATGTGATTCTTTGCAACCATCCTCCGCAATGGTCGACGGCCCTGTTCATCAGTAAAACTGGCTTGTTTGGTCTTCGTTACTCCTTCGCGTTTCGACTTCCCAATCGCATCACCAACAGCCGATTTGGGCAGCTTTAGAAGGCTTGAAATCTCCCTAATGGACTTGCAATTTAAGTGACATCCAATGACTGGTCCGTGTTCGAAGCGATTGACCACTTCTGACCGACTCATTCTGCTATTTCTGTTTCTCTACTCACAACACAATACAACGTCTCTCGTGACGTATCGTGGTCAATACTGCTTTACGTACGGCTGTCCGTACACTTTTAATCAGGTAGAGTATCATCGCGTTTGGCCGGCCGGAGTGGCCAAGCAGTTCTAGGCGCTAGAGTTTGGAACCGCGCGACCGCTACGTCGCAGGTTCGAATCCTGCCTCGGGCATGGATGTGTGTGGTGTCTTTAGGTTAGTTAGGTTTAAGTAGCTCTAAGTTTTAGGGGACTGATGACCTGAGAAGTTAAGTCCCGTAGTGCTCACAGCCATTTGAACCATCATCGCGTTTCGCCACAGATTTATTTAGTAAGCGCGAAAGCGTCACGGAAATTGTCATGAAACTGCAGTGATGGACGCTACGACAGATGTGTGTGCATCACAGTGTAGTTTATTATTAATACGAGGGTAAGTCAATTATTATCCGCAATTTAGTTAGATTTTTGTTTATTTTGGTTGTACTGCTTTTTTATTTGTTGTTATAGCTTTGCAGTTTTCAAGCTGCTAGGTTAGTTTCGTTACCGCTGCCGTGCTGTTAATCATGGCTGCTCCGCTGTCTACTTGCACCAAAGAAGAGCAGCGTTCAGTGATCCGTTTCTGTGGTCGGAAGGCGTATAAGGGGCCGAAATTCATTGAAGACTTTCGGTACAGTTCGGGAATAGTGTTTTGCCTCAAAGGAGTGTCTAAGATGGATTGAAAAATTCCGAAATGGTCACACAAGTGTTACACGCGATGAAGGAGCCGGACGACCGTTTACCGCCACAAATGAAGAAACCATTGAGCGTTCACGTGAAATGATTCTCTTAGACAGACGATTAACTATTGACGAAGTGGCACATCGTCTGCAAATTAGTCACGGTTCTGCCTACGAAATCATCCACAACAGACTTGGGTTTCATAAAGTTTGTGCAAGATGGGTCCCAAAACAACTCACACAGTCGCATAAACAAACGCGCTTGGACATCTGCAAAAAACATTTGGATCGCTATGGTAAGGAAGGGAAACAACTTCTTAGACAGGATCAGTAATGGTGACGAAACATGGATACACCATCATGAGCCGGAGAGTAAACGGCCGAGTATGGAATGGAGACATCCAAATTCGCCGTGCAAGAAAAAGTTCAAGACCCATCCGTCCGCAGGAAAACTGATATTTACGGTTTTTTGCGACACACGAGGTCCAGTACTGGAACATTAAGGGGGAAGAGGCACAACAATAAACAGTGTACGTAACAGTGAGATGCTTACTGACAGGCTAAACCTGCAATTCGAAGCAAACGCCGAGGATTGCTGTCAAAAGGTGTTGTGTTATTGCACGACAATGCCCGTCCGCATACTGCTGCCCACGCTGCTGAAAAGCTCCAGAAACTCAAATTTGAAGTATTGATTCCCTCGGACTGAGCAGTGAAAGAAGCGATGGATTTCTGGCCCGCACTTCGATCGAGGACCTTCTTTTGTGAGGGCATCAGGAAGCTTGTACAACGCTGGACCAAGTTTATTGAAACTGAAGGAGACTATGTCGAAAAATGATGTTCTTGTAAGTTTCCTATTTGATTACAATAAAATATTATAACTACCTTGCGGATAATAATTGACTTACCCTCGTATTTCGAGAGCACATATTTCTAATAGAGTCAACCAGTGATCTGTTTCTTTCCACTTACGACTCGAAAATAAACCACCAAGGTAAGACTATAGAGATACGAAATCACACAAAAGATTACAAACAATTATTCTACCTGCGCAGCAATTGGGAGGGGAAGTGACAGAGGTACGCAAAATACCCTCTATAAGACAGCATAACGTACATTGCGGAGCATAGATGTTGAACAGATCCAGTCCTACAGTTTTCCGCGAGGGTTTATCTCTGTTTACTGTCTCATTGGTGATTACAGAGGAGAGAAAATGATTTTCGAATCTGTCTTAAACTTTCTTTCGTTACCATTAAGGTACATAAGCTAAATATATACTGCCAGCATTATACCCGTTTTATACTCTGTTCCAAACATTGGTTCGCGAAATTTACCCACCAGTTTTTAGCCAGAACTATTTAACCAATAACCTACTCATACTACAGTCACAGTTGCGATGTAATACCGTTGTTCATGGTTTTTGGTCACCAGGGGCAATCTTCTGATCTTTTTAGTTTGGTTGCAGTTAAATAGTGTCTTATTGTTGAGACAGCCGTACATTGCGAATGAAGTGGACGTGTTACACGAAAACCAAGCTGAAGATGTCCGTAAGGTCTAAACCACTAAACTGTTCTACTGCATTGAAACCGTGAATGTAATAAAAGATGTTATCAATTTCCAAATTCTGCTGCATCTCTAGAATGTCGTCATGTCTGCCCTTACAAAGCTCCAGACCTTTACCTTTCTTGCTACGAGTCATACATTTAACTGTGGCCAGAGTATGTACATGTAAAGACCGTCTCGGTAATGAAATGTTTATTTGCGTTTTACTGTTAGAAGACACTTAACATTATGCCGCTCTAAAATGCAGTACAGTGAGTTGCGTTTTGAGATGGAATGCTCATCTTCAGGCGAGTATACATACAGAATCTATACAAAAAGAAGAAGTTACTTTGTAAGTTAAACTAATTACGAGAATATAGTGTATGGAACAGTTGGGGGGGGGGGGGGGTAGTGATGAGGGAGTCTCCTAAAACCAAAATCCATTACGTTTAGCTGATACTGTCGCTTTGGTAATGCAGAGCTCATATTGCTGAATGTCAGTATTTGTAATTTAACCACAACACCGTCTAAGAAGGGCATAAAAACGTATTTTTCTTTGCACCCGTTACTGTATGGATCTTGTTCTACAGCCCTGGTAAAACCTCCTCGGCGTTACTCCTCCTGCACGCCTCCGAATGTCTTCAATCTCTACCCATATACCACTATGGTGCGGGCCCCTAACTGTCTAGCACTCGTCAAAAAAAGATCATGCTGGAGTAATGACTGGACTGTTTCGAAAGCTGCTCCTTGGCATTATATAAATTTTTTGAGTGAAATATATCGCTCAAAGTGTGAAATTTAAGGCTGCAGACATCTTCTCTTGAATCTTCCTGGCAGATTAAAACTGTGTGCCCGATCGAGGCTCGAACTCGGGACCTTTGCCTTTCGTGGGCAAGTGCTCTACCATCTGAGCTACCGAAGCACGACTCACGCCCGCTCCTCACAGCTTTACTTCTGCCAGTACCTCGTCGCCTACCTTCCAAACTTTACAGAAGCTCTCCTGCGAACCTTGCAGGCGACACGTATTACCAATTAATAGTCGAGCTCTCATATTTTTGATCTTGGGGTGGCCTACATCGGCCGGAACCGTGCATAAGAATAAAAATATGAAATTTGGATTGTGCTTGTACTCTGTAGGCAGTAACTAAGTATGCTTACATACACATTTCATGCAGATAAAGTACCTGTAGACCTTATCGTTTCAGACCAGTCAGCTTGTCAAGGGATGCGGAAAAAAATAAGACGAGAAAGTTGTCTAGCTCCAACAGTAAGTCTGTCTTAGGATTCCATCTCTTTTTGAAAAAAAAGTATTTTTTTTACCTGTAACCTGAGTTTGAATCTGCACTGGCTGTCAAAAAGGCTACCGGTCGATCAACGGACGGCGATCAGCGTTCGGAAAAGCTGCAACTGCGGTGCGCATCAATAAATGTGACAAGTAGCGAGGGAATGCCGCTCATCTCTACGCTCGGCTGGGCAGCTGGAATGAAGGGAGCACATCGTTTCTGCCCCATCGAGTTCATCCGCCTCTCGATTCTCGGCTCTCTGCTCCCCGAACTGTTTTCGCATATCTGCACGAGGAGTGGTGGCATGGACAGTAACGATCTTTTTTTCGTCTACCGGTCGTGCAAACTGCGAGGAGAACCGATTCGACGAACCACTGCCCGCGTTTGTTGATCAATTACGTGCTCTTGACAGCACGAACATTCTCCATAGAGAAAAAGTTCCCAGCGGGAGTTCTTTTGAGTGGAGCTCTCGTTTCGATAGCGAGATACTGCAGACTCTGTTCGGCCTAGACTGCAGGGAAGTAACCGAATTCGGGATTCGTATCTTGCGTGAGAAATTGTTATATTTCTATAGGAATTTATATTACTAAACCGCTACTCCGGAAGCCAACACCAGTTGCAGGTAGCCTACCCCTTGCCTTCCGGAGGAAAAATATATTTGATTTTCAATATTTCGCGTAATTATTGAACGAATTACAAAATTTAAACTGCTGTCATAAACTACTCATTAAGAGTATGCGACGGAAGATAGGAAAGTGACGACAATATTTTATTACCAAAAAGTTTAATAGGCAACAAAAAAAATAACGAACAAACTTAGATTTTTCACCTACTTTTCTACATAGTCACCAACATTCTCAACAGATTTTGTAACGTTCCCTTAGAAAAATTATGAATGACTGTGCTGGTAAATTTCTACGTTATTTGATACAAAGACAGATGAGTAAAACTGAACGTACTCAGACAGTTCTCTCTTTATTTATTCTGACCATCACTAAAACTGACACACAATATTTTTTAGCGCAACGCAGTCTGACTTTCAATAATCCCTACAAAAGAATGGCCCTAACAGTAACCTATACCTTTCATGAATCACTTTACCTCACAAAAATCTTCGTTACTCGAACTACTGCAATACAGCGAGCGAGCGCCATTACTGCGAGCTAAATAAAAGATTCTAACTATTGAAGGCACTAACTACTAACCGATTCCACAGACCGAACGTGAGGAGAGGGGCTTATAATTGTTTAATACAAACCATACAAAAATGCTCGGAAATATGTTTTTAACATAAACCTAAGTTTTTTTAAATGGAGCCGCGTTAGTTTTGTTAGCACATCTGAACATATAAACAAATACGTAATCAATGCCGTTTGTTGCATTGTAAAATGTTAATTACATCCGGAGATATTGTAACCTAAAGTTGACGCTTGAGTACCACCGACGTTTAGTTGCGTGTTGTAACAAACACGGGCTACGGTCGGCGAGCAGCATCTGCAGGGACATGTTTACGGCCGGTCGGAGTGGCCGTGTGGTTCTAGGCGCTACAGTCTGGAGCCGAGCGACCACTCCGGTCGCAGATTCGAATCCTGCCTCGGCATGGATGTGTGTGATGTCCTTAGGTTAGTTACGTTTAATTAGTTCTAAGTTCTAGGCGACTAATGATCTCCGAAGTTAAGTCGCATAGTGCTCAGAGCCAGTTGAACCATTTGAACCATCGCAGTGTCCGCATGTAGCGCTTGCTGCTATTGTTATTCTGCATTCGTCTCCGCACGCAGACCAACTGTAGTACACCGTGTTACCAGACGTCTGTGATAGTGTAGTGTTGTAGGAACTGTGACCATGGTGTATTCGAACTCTGAAAAGGCGGATATGATACTCATCTATGGCGAGTGTCGACGAAATGCAGCTGAAGCCTGCAGGGTGTATGCAGAACGGTACACGGACAGAGAGCATCCAACGTGCCGCACATTGCAAAACATCTACCGCCAACTGTATGCAACAGGTATGGTCGTAGCACGCAAACGGGTCCGGGACATTGCGAGAGCCGGTGGACTGAGTCAAAGTAGTGTCATGCGCATACTGCATCGTCACCGCTTTCGCCCGTTTCATGTGTCGCTACATCAGCAATTACATGGTGATGACTTTAATCATCGAGTGCAATTCTGTCAATGGGCATTAACAGCGAATGCGTTGCAGTTCTACCTGTTTACCGATGAAGCGGGTTTCACAAACCACGGGGCAGTGAATCTACGGAACATGCATTACTGGTCTGTGGACAATCCTCGCTTGCTCATACAGGTAGAACGACAGCGACCGTGGACTGTAAATGTATGGTGCGGAATCGTTGGCGACCACCTCATTGGTGGTGGTGGTGGTTGTTAGTGTTTAACGTCCCGTCGACAACGAGGTCATTAGAGACGGAGCGCAAGCTCGGGTTAGGGAAGGAAATCGGCCGTGCCCTTTGAAAGGAACCATCCCGGCATTTGCCTGAAACGATTTAGGGAAATCACGGAAAACCTAAATCAGGATGGTTGGAGACGGGATTGAACCGTCGTCCTCCCGAATGCGAGTCCAGTGTGCTAACCACTGCGCCACCTCGCTCGGTCCACCTCATTGGTCCTCACTTCATTGCAGGGGCCCAAACAGCTGCAACATACATCGCGTTTCTACAGAATGATCTGCCAACGTTGCTCGAAAATGTCCCACTGGAAACGCGTCGACGTATGTGGTATCAGCATGATGGTTCACCTGCACATTCCGCAATTAACACTAGGCTGACCCTTGACAGGATGTTCGACGGGCGTTTCATAGGACGTGGAGGACGCATAAATTGGCCAGCCCGTTCTCCTGATCTTACACCTCTGGACTTCTTTCTGTGGGGTACGTTAAAGGAGAATGTGTACCGTGATGTGCCTACAACCCCAGAGGATATGAAACAACGTATTGTGGCAGCCTGCGGCGACATTACACCAGATGTACTGCGGTGTGTTCGACATTCATTACGCCAGAGATTGCAATTGTGTGCAGCAAATGATGGCCACAACATTGAACATCTATTGGCCTGACATGTCGGGACACACTCTATTCCACTCCGTAATTGAAAACGGAAACCACGTGTGTACGTGTACCTCACCCCTCACGGTAATGTACATGTGCGTCACTGATGATGCTTTACTTGAATAAAGCGATCTGTGTCTGGTGAAAAGAGTCACGCATTTTTGTAGTTGGAACGACAGAACAAAAATACCCTCAAGAATTATAAAGCGAATACGGACACTATGGTCACATAAATGAAGAAGATATTAATTTTTTTTACATTTTTGAACACGTATGTAGCATTCTGAGATAGTTTCTCCAAATGATATCTCGATTTCATATCAGTAGGAAGATCAGAGTTTGACTTCCCGTGATGAAGGACGTTTTTTCAATATAAGTCAATTCGTAATTTCAGAAGTTTACAGGAAAATTCACTCATTGCTTCTATTTCTCTACGAAAAATTACGTGACTTGCAGCATAATAATAACCCGCCAATCGTCAACGGTAATATTTTCACGTTTCTTCGATTGTGTGTTGCTGATTTCTTCGACTGAATTGTTGATGAATACGAGAGCGCTATCGAAAGTACTAGAAATCTTTGCTGATCATTAGGAATTTAGATTTACGTATTTTGCTTTTTAATTTAAAAAAAATGGTTCAAATGGCTCTCAGCACTATGGGACTCAACTGCTGAGGTCTTTAGTCCCCTAGAACTTAGAACTAGTTAAACCTAACTAACCTAAGGACATCACAAACATCCATGCCCGAGGCAGGATTCGAACCTGCGACCGTAGCGGTCTTGCGGTTCCAGACTGCAGCGCCTTTAACCGCACGGCCACTTCGGCCGGCTTTAATTTTACTTCTAAATATTTTTGTAGATTGTATAGCTGTTTTCTTTTGTCTTTTTGAAGTATCAGACGTCACGAAATATATTCGTAACAGTGAACAAACCCTTTACACCTGGCTGCCATTTCCCTTATAAGAGGTTATTATGCCACTCATGAATCCTAACGACCGTTTAAATCTGAAGCGTTAAACTGAATGAGAATATTATTAGGCGCTACTGTAGCGTATAATGATACACATACCATTTTACAGCTTGTTTTCAGAATTTCTGTCATATTGCTCATGCTTTACTGCTATAGAGAAGGTAGTTAATCGATTGTTTCATGTTTTGTTACAGTAATAGACAGATGGTAATTTCTTAGCGAAAATCGTAATTTTTTGTTCGTGGCAAAATTTTGAACTCTTACAGTACTATAGGGGTTAAATGTTTACAATTTTGTAATGTGGGACTGAAATTGAAAATAGTGCAGAAAATACTGGGAATTTTTCCACTGACGCATCAGTAATAATCGAGATACAAATCACACTGGAAGCTTGTATGACTCCTGAAAATATCTTAAGTTCGATAGTACATCATAGTTTTGAACTATGACTGACGAAAATGTTTATGCTAACGTTTCCAGCATTCATATAGAAATTTTTGTAGTCATTCTTGTCTTGCTACTCGACTTTGCAGTGCAAATACACAAATCAGACAAACATCAGGATTTCAAATAACGGAGTACCCCAGAGGGTTATGCCAATGAACTGAAATCAAAGATCTGTCAGATTCAAGAGCATTACGACTAAGATCAAGAAGCCAGAATTCGAAACAATTTGTGAGCAATTACAGATTGGTTTCATAAATTTAAATGTAACAGTGATCAGTATTTCCCCAGATGGCTAAACAAAACTGTAATTTGAACTGAAAACTGCAAGTAATAAAAAGTAACGTCAGTTTAAAAAAACAGTGTTTTAGGTTTGGTTGCAAAACTATTCCAAAAACAATGCAGATAAGCACAATAGAGGCATAATGTGCTACAGCGTATTCGAAAGGCAGGATACTGGCGTTTATTACCCTGTTCCGTGCAAGATAATTGAACTGACGAAGTCTATGCAGGGATGCAATCACAATATCGCGTTACAGCGAAGTTTCGGATCTCGATAATCACTTTATAAACAACTAAGTTACTAGCTACGAGAACAGAGTTACGCGGATAATAGGCCCAATAACAACGCTTCTTGTTTTAGACTGATTAGTATTCTCTGTACGTCCTTTCAATTTCCCATGCTACTCCTGTGAGAGGATTTATTCACAGTCGGAGCAGCTTTTTTCTTCATCCGATTATCACCAGTAGTAGAATTCCCTCTGTTAGTCGCACTACTTTCTCATTGCTTTGTGATGTTGTATATGTGTGTACGTGGTTAACGAGCGTTATCTGTGTGAGGCACTCTACTGCATGTCGAGTAACTCCGCATATTAATTCGTGAAGGCACACACAGATTCTTACATACGGACTAACCTCACATATTTTGACTGTGATACTGTTTCCCCATCTCTAAATTTAAAAATTTAATTTTGTTACAAACATCCCTCCTCCTCCTCCCTCTCCCTCCCACTATTCTATATGGAAGATACACTCACATCTACTAGGTGTAAATACACTCTAGGGGAAAAAAACTATGCACCAAGAAAGTATCCAAATGAGTCGTAAGGCGGTAGTGGCGATGTTCATTTACAAACAAATGATTACAGCTAAAAAAAAAAAAGATGCTTTATTCAAGAGAAAGAGCTTCACAAACAGGGCAAGTCAATAACACGTTATCGTCTAAATATCGAGCTGGTGGAGGGTCCTGCTCATGATGTTTCAAACGTTCTCATTTGGGGGGGGGGGACCTGGCGACCTTCCTGACCAAACAGGATTTGGCAAGCATGAAGACAAGCAGTAGAAACTCTCATCGTATGGAGACATTAATTAAATTGCTGAAATGTTAGCCTAGGCTGTGAATAAATAGTTGCCACTGTTTAAGTTCCAACCCTCGTAATATTCGCGAGTGGAACAGTGGTACCGAAAGTACCCTCTGCCACACACCATTAGGTTGCTTTCAGAGTATGATGTAGATATAGATGAATAGAGAAAAAAAACACGGTAACCTGAATTGTGCGAAAAAAGAGAGGGGGGTCCCACATTTACTGCAGTACATGTTAAGCAAGTCATAGACTTCACATTTTATGTCAGATACAAAGTGTGGCTCAGTGAGAACCTTCAAAGGTGAGGGTTCTAATCCCTGATGGTAATGAAATATTTTCAGTTTCTTGTTACTTTTACCTCTGGCAATGACTTGTTAATCCAAAGAATTAGAAGTTAGGAGTCAACATTAAAGAGAAGATCTCTGTACAATTGGTTACGGGAAATCACTTCAAACGTCGAAGGAAGGCAAAGGCATTAATAACCAACGGGTGAGGTTGGTACAAAAAAACCTCTATTTTAATAGTGGGTTTTATTTATAAGACGGTGTATTTGTTACTGTTAATTAATTAAAAGGTCGATAAATATACGTCGATAATTGTCGTAATACTTTGGCTAGACAAAATGCAGTTTCAGTTCGTAATCCTCTGAACAAACGGAATTGTTTTATAAACGTCACAGTGACATTGTTTGATTTTTATTTTGGTATTTTGCTAGTGATTTTTGCTTTTGTATGTTTTCAGCCCTTGGATCAACATTTCAACCCGTTAATAAAATTAAACCGTGTGCCTAATGGTTCGTAACATGTCTGTAATCATCTGCCATACAAAATTGAGAATAAAATGCTGGGAAGAATGTTCTGTAATAAAATACGATGTCCATTTACTTAGTTCATTATATATTCCTAACATTGCCATAATGGAGGAGACCTGTAGAATAACGAACTCCGGAAAAACTGCAAACAGCAACATCGCTAGTAAAGCATTAATTCAGATGAGCTGTTGTTACCATCTTCGAATCTGCAAGGGCAGAACCAAACTGACAAGGTAATAATTTTCCAAAAGATGTAACGAAAAACAATTGGCAGATTCACACAGAGAGAAAAGTTACATACCATCAACTTTACAATTCATAAAATCTCCGCCATCTGAGCTTTGTATTGTGTCGTACATTTATGATAATGATACGCTACCAAGCGAAATATTCTGTCTTCTAGTCTGGTCATCACTTTGGCTTATTTGTCCAGTAGCTGAAAGTGTGAACCGCATTGCTTGACGTACCCTCATAACGATATACAAAGGGTGTATCTCGTGTTAAGTTATTATCAAGCGACTGCAGCGGAGCACTAATCACATGTATGCGTTCTAGGGTTTCGTTCTAAGCGATAGTCATTACTACTGTATTCGGAAATAAATGAACTACAACGATTACATTTCATTATCAGGTCAAACGTTGATATTTGATACTTACACTACCAGGAAAAAAATTAGGACCCCTTTTAGAGGTTTCCAGATCACTCAAGATTTCTTGGTGCAACAGAGCATTTGGAGTACAAGAAATGATTACGTTAACTGATCAGTAGCACAATCGGTTCTGAGGCACGAGGTATGGACCCATGCTGAAACACCCATATTAGGGATGTAGCGTCCAAAGGCGGCAATATAGACGCTGACTCTGACATCTAGTCGATCGTACAGATGGAGAATGCTGTCCTGGGATACGTTATTCCACGCCTGCTCGACCTGTTCACGTAGTTATGTAAGAGTTGTTGGTTGTCGTGTCGCACGAGTCACTTCTCGTCCCATAACATACCACACGTGCTCTATTGGATACACGTCTGGAGATCATATCATCCAGGGTTCAAAGTGTCTCTGAGCACTATGGGAGTTAACATCTGTGGTCATCAGTCCCCTAGAACTTAGAACTACTTAAACTTAACCAACCTAAGGACATCACACACATCCATGCTCGAGGCAGGATTCGAACCTGCGACCGTAGCGGTCACGCGGTTACAGACTGAAGCGCCTAGAACCGCATGGCCACACCAGCCGGCATATCTTCCAGGGAAATTGGTGCACATCTTGCAGAGCACGTTGAGTTTCAGGGACAGTGTGTGCGCGATCTTTATCCTGTTGGAACAACACATCACACTCCTGTTGCAAGAACGAAAAAGAAACTGATCTAACAACGTTCTGCTCGTGCGAGAGCTGGTTAGCGTCCCTTCCAGAAGCACTAAAGGTGAACGAGAGTTGTAAACACAAGGTCTACGTCGTACGCTCAAACAACCGTCACTTGCGTGCGGCCAAAATTTGCTTTCTTCGCTGAAGACCAAGGGGCGCCATTTCATCTCCAAGTGATCCTCTGACGGCACCAGAGCTCCAGTCGAGCCGAGCACTTCGGTGAAGTGACGTGAGTGAAAGACAGGCTGTAGGTGAGGGTGTCTGTAGTCTCAGTCCTAATAAACGGTTCGCAGCAGTTCATGTCGACACGTCTGGGCTCACGAGCTCTCTTATCTGTTCTGTGGTAGCTGTACTATCTGCCACTGCTGCCGTTACAATATGACGCTCTTGACAGGCTGTGTTGCCTAGACGTCCAGAACCTCGTCCATGGGTGTGAGAACGCTCTGGTGGTCCCTGAGACATGCGTCGTTGCTTAACTGACGCAGCCCTTCCGACTTGTGAGGCAATTCTCCGCCAGTACCATCCCGCCACTCGAAAGGCCACTATTTGACCCCATTCAAACTCCCTCTATTGGCTGTAGGAAGCACGAATGCGTCTCCGTGACATGGTTGCCTGCTTGCTTCATACGTTCGCACCACATTGAGTCTTCTGGCCGTGAACGTTCCCTATTAAAGGGTAGACACAGATTTAGCTCTGATATCTACACCACTACGCTGTCTGTTGGTGGACGATGCAAAAATCATTATCACTGCATCTACTATCCTCCAGATGGTACATGGCGTCATCGGATCAAAAAAGACGTCGACTTTCCAGGCGTACTAATGTTTTTCCGGCAGTTATTAGAAACTGCTCCTTTTTTAATTTAGTATCGTATATGAACAAAACAAGTAACCTTACATTATTCTTCAGTGTTTCTCGTTTTCCAGGCAGCAAATTCCGCAGTCATTAGATAAAATTATATTTCAGTCTCAATAGCTTCTACTGTTGGTAAACAATAGCTCTGTATGAAACTTCCTGGCAAATTAAAACTATGTGCCGGACCGAGAATCGAACTCGGGACCTTTGCCTTTCGCGGGCAAGTGCTCTACCACCTGGGCTACCCAAGCACGACTCACGGCCCGTCCTCACAGCTTCAATTCTGCCAGTACCTCGTCTCCTACCTTCCAAACTTCACAGAAGCCATGTCTCCGCAATATCCTTTCTTCCAGGAGTGCTAGTTCTGCGAGATATGCAGAAGAGCTTCTGAGAAGTTTGGAAGGTAGGAGACGAGGTACTGGTAGAATTGAAGCTGTGAGGACGGACCGTGAGTCGTGCTTGGGTAGCTTAGATGGTAGAGCACTACCTGCGAAAGGCAAAGGTGTTCGAGTCTCGGTCCGGCACACAGTTTTAATTTGCCAGTAAGTTTCATATCAGCGCACACTCCGCTGCAGATTGAAAATCTCAGTCTGCTAATAGCACTGTATCCCATTAGTCCACAGCTACCGGCAAAGAAACAACGACACTATAGTAAGTCATACAGCAGTAGCCCACAAACATGAAAGTAACTTTCAGTTTAGACGGCTCCTATCAAAAGTACAGTAAGAAAAGTAAATACACTTTAGAAGAAATAAATGACTGATAGCAGTCGTACAAAAATAAATACGGCATCAATTTGTTTCTTTCTTATTGGTCATCAATAGTGCCTCATTCCCAGTGACTGGGTTATTATGACTAGCTAGGACAACATTAAGAAACTCCCCTGTAAGTTTTCCGCTGTGTCGTCATACATACAATGTATTTTGTGGCCAACACATTTTGAAACGGAAAAAAAGCCCACGTCACCTAGGACGGCGTTCAGCGCGTAGAGGCAGAAGCGTGGGGAGGGGGGGATGAGAACTGCACATGCGCGGCAGCAGAGAGCGGGCAAGCAAAGTCCACGTTGCCGAACTGCGTTGCTGCGGGCAGCAGTCAGACTCGTTTGCCTACGGTACATTGTGCTATACGTTCAATTCTATGAGGGGAATAATAAATATTAAAACCAATTTCGATCACTCGTCATGAAGGAAATATTAATTCACGTCTTGACGACGTTGCGTCCACTGCTCCACAGATTTACTCTGAGTGACGTCGGAAGGCGAGAACAACTGACAGCTTTGTGAAGACGTGAAGTACTATTTCTCTCAAAATGACAATTGTCTAACGACAAGGTAATTGAAACTGTTGGCAATAATTATCATTTATTGCGATTTGAACTGCACTATACGTAAAAATTTAATACACATCAAAACTAACTTCAAGTACGAACTGAAATCATTATACGCTACTGGCCATTAAAATTGCTACACCACGAAGATGACGTGCTACAGACGCGAAATTTAACTGACTGGAAGAACATACTGTGATATGCTAATGATTAGCTTTTCAGAGCATTCACACAAGGTTGGCGCCGGTGGTGACACCTACAACATGCCGACATGAGGTAAGTTTCCAACCGATTTCTCATACACAAACAGCAGTTGACCGGCGTTGCCTGGTGAAACGTTGTTGTGATGCCTCGTGTAAGGAGGAGATATGCGTACCACCACGTATCCGACTTTGATAAAGATCGGATTGTAGCCTATCGCGATTGCGGTTTATCGTATCGCGACATTGCTGCTTGCGTTGGTCGAGATCCAATGACTGTTCGCAGAATATGGAATCTGTTGGTTCAGGACGGTAATACGGAACGCTGTGCTGGATCCCAACGGCCTCGTATTCACTAGCAGTTGAGATGACAGGCATCTTATCCGCATGCCTGTAACGCATCGTGCAGCCACGTCTCGATCCCTGAGTCAACAGATGGGGACGTTTGCAAGACGACAACCATCTGCACGAACAGTTTGACGACGTTTGCAGCAGCATGGACTATCAGCTCGGGGACCATGGCTGCGGTTACCCTTGACGCTGCATGACAGACAGGAGCGCCTGCGATGGTGTACTCAACGACGAACGTGGGTGTACGAATGGCAAAACGTAATTTTTTCGGATAAATCCAGGTTCTGTTTACAGCATCATGATGGTCGCATCCGTGTTTGGCGACTTCGCTGTGAACGCACATTAGAAGCGTGTATTCGTCATCGCCATACTGGCGTATCACCTGGCGTGATGGTATGGTGTGCCATTGGTTACACGTCTCGGTCACCTCTTGTTCGCATTGACGACACTTTGAACAGTTGACGTTACATTTCAGATGTGTTACGACCCGTGGCTCTACCCTTCATTCGATCCCTGCGAAACCCTACATTTCAGCAGGATGATGCACGACCGCATGTTGTAGGTTCTGTACGGGCCTTTCTGGATACAGAAAATGTTCGACTGCTGCTCTGGCCAGCATTTTCTCCAGATCTCTCACCAACTGAAAACGTCTGGTCAATGGTGGCCGAGCAACTGGCTCGTCACAATACGCGTCACTACTCTTGATGAACTGTGTTATCGTGTTGGTGCTGCATGGGCAGCTGTACCTGTACACGCCATCCAAGGTCTGTTTGACTCAATGCCCAGGCATATCAAGGCCGTTATTACGGCCAGAGGTGGTTGTTCTGGGTACTGATTTCTCAGGATCTATGCACCCAAATTGTGTGTAAATGTAATCACATGTCAGTTCTAGTGTAATATATTTGTCCAATGAATACCCGTTTATCATCTGCATTTCTTCTTGGTGTAGCAATTTTAATGGCCAGTAGTGTATATATAGGGTGGTCCATTGATAGTGACAGACCGCATTTATAATCCATTGAAAAAGCAAACAGTTAATCAGCATCTGCGAATAACTCTAGGGAATGCTGATCGATAACATCGAAACACCGATATCACGACAAGTAATAGTTACTATCATTTTAGGGCCTCATCCAGTTCGTGCCTTGAAAATGACAGAGGTTTATATGTGAAAATATCACACTTCTGACGAATTTATCCAGCCGCATTCTCGCGTGTTATTAGAGCATACAACATGGTGAGAGAAGCTTAATTTCTTGGGCAATACGTTGCACATTATAGTATGCATTATTAAAAAGATACGAAGTCCTAATCAAAAAGGCTAGGAAGTTCTTATTATTATTTATGCAACTGATATGTTGACAAACATTTTTTAAACCACGAGTCTTTAAAACTAAGAAATATTATTACTATGTTCCAAAGTTTACATTGTAATACCATCGCCAATTCTATTTGAGTCTGCTTCCGAACAATATAATTGTAAATTCACGATGATAGGTTCTTTGTCAAGTTTTTTTTCTGCAGATTTTCAGCATGCCGCACAGACTGTGCCCATTTTACAGGCGTGATGTTGTCTGTTGCCTCATGCACAAGCGATTTAGTGTATATTATCTTGAATGTTTTTTTTTTCTCCCACATAGCCTTAACCTTCTTGAACAAATTAATTCCATAGGGCTGACAGTGACACATGGTTTAACGCAAAACTGTGTGACCCCATTCACGTGCAAGGGAGTCACGTTTTTACGTTCTGTCACGTGACTTGTATAAAATAACGACCTGCAGATCGGCACGAGTCTGGATTATATTGTGCTTAATATTTCTATTTTTAAGCCATGGAAAAATATCCGCTTTTCTGGTGTTTGCACTTGGCGTTTTCTCTGTAACACTCGAATTATAACTGGCAATGACCAACTTCGAAGCGAGGTATGACAGGAACTGTGAATCACGTCATAAAACTGACAGCGTTCATTTCCGAATGGTAGTCACTGCTTTTTTTCTTATACGTAAATACAAGTTTATTCTCAGAAACTAAACCAGAAGAAGTCAGCATACAGAATAATTATCCGAGAACCTATTCCTATGGGAACTTTAAAACCGCCAGTACCATCACACATTTTCCAGCAGATCTTCCTGGAATGATTATAACTGACCCATGTTTCATCAAGGTAATACGCTGTTGATCTACCTCCTTCGTTTGTATCGTGAATCTCATGTGATACAGTTCGTGCTGCACCATGCCACTTCTTTGAACTAAAAACTCTCTTCTTAATATATGTGGAACCAACGTCTTAAAATTCTTTACATTGGCGAAGCGCTTACCATTGAAGCCTGCATAACTGTAACTCGTTTTTGTGATGTCGGGCATTCTATAATCATATGGAACACTTTAAAACATCGGTGGTCCGCAGCTCGTGGTCTCGCGGTAGCGTTCTCGCTTCCCGAGCACGGGGTCCCGGGTTCGATTCCCGGCGGGGTCAAGGATTTTCTCTGCCTCGTGATGACTGGGTGTGTGTGTTGTCCTTAGGTTAGTTAGGTTTAAGTAGTTCAAAGTTCTAGGGGACTGATGACCATAGCAGTTAAGTCCCGTAGTGCTCAGAGCCAGCCAAAACATCGGTGTTAGAACTATCCATTTATGCTACAGGCTCCTTGCGATTTCTATGCTTTCCAGACGACACAAAACAACTTCTTCTACAGTTCCTAAAGCTCTAACACTTTCGTTTACACCACATGGTTCTGGAGTCGGTTCTTGTCTTTCAGATGTCACAGAGGGAGACCTGCTTTCAAATTCACTTTCTTTTAAAGTAAATAATCCCTCTTGCCTGCTTGTGAAGCACTTCACATTTATTGACGTCGCATAGCTTTTTTTTAATCGCACTTAAACATTTGCAGATAGACATTCACAGCTATACTGCTGCAGGGAAAAAAAAGGAAATAAAAATAGTTGACAGTTGAATGAATAATTCGATTGTCGCGAAGTACGGCAACAGTGGAACGTGTACTCGTAGGAGTGAGAGTCTCTCTCTCTAGCTGTAACTATCTGCTGGCCGGAAAGAGAATGAATATTATTGGCTGCCCGTGGCTAATGGAGGGGGATGCGCAGAACGGCTGAAAATTGGGCCGCCTTCTTACATGACGCGAACTTAGAATATCTTTCGTAGCTAACTTAACAAATGTTTCACACCAAGACGCGGGGCGCCGTAATGTGCAGGGCACGTAGCATTTTCTAAGTGTTGCTACGTGGCTAATCGGGAACTGAACCTTGCTGTCAGTTCTGAGCGAAAGGGGGAGCCACGCAGCAGGGGGAGTGCGAATCCACCAGCTGCCGCTGTAGTGAGGGACCGCTTCAAAGCTCTGTCTAGTATGGTGGTGGTGGTGGTGGTGGTAGCAGCGGGGGCCTTTGCTGATAGCACACAGAGACCGGTCGATGGCGCACCAGTCCGATTCGCCCCATTCAGTGTTTGCCAGACAGACGGCTGCGATCAGCGCAGCAGACTACCGGTCGTCTTCCACAGGCGTGATACAACACTGACGCTCTCCCAAATGACGCCTAAAATTATTTACGGTAGCTGAATTTTAGCTACTGTATCCTTCAGTTATCACGACCGTCCAGTATTAAAAATTTCAAGCAAACAATTATCAGCGAAAGGACAGCGACCTCTTTTAACCCTTTAGAGTCCCAACAATACGAAAAAAATATATAACATTTTCACGCAGTTAAACGTTATTGTCAACGTAAGCAACAAGTACAACAATAAATTGTCAAAAATTAAACAACAGATTGCTTTACGAAGGTGGTTTTGCTTTGGAACCACTCAAACATGCAGTTATCAATCTCCCATCATTTTGTGTGGGAAAGCTCAAAAACGCTTCCATGAGAGGTTCACAGCTTACATCAACATTTAATACGACCTCTCCCGAGAAGTCGTGCACAGTTGCTAATTTTGATAGGACTCATGTATAATTTTGGTATCTGAATAGATTGTGAGCGAGCAGCGATGTTGTAAAGCTGTATCGCAGAAGTTAGGTTATTATCTTTGGTGTGCGCGAAGGCGCAGTGGCAGATAGTGGTTAGCTGTGTTAAAGTGAGGGAGCGGTTGCAATGTCATGCTTCAAATGTGAAGTCCCAATTTATCGATGTGTATAATTAAGATGATTATGTAATGGCAACTGATCTGAGAAGAAGGATGTATAATGGAATCTTTTATTTACCTGAAGAGAAATTGTACGGTAAAATTTTTTTGTAGCCACAAAAAATGTTCAAATGTGTGTGAAATCTTATGGGACTTAACTGCTAAGGTCATCAGTCCCTAAGCTTACACACTCCTTAACCTAAATTATCTTAAGGAGAAACACACACACCCATGCCCGAGGGAGGACTCGAACCTCCGCCGGGATCAGCCGCACAGTCCATGACTGCAGCGCCCAGACCGCTCGGCTAATCCCGCGCGGCTTTTGAAGTTGCTCTTTTATTATTGCAGCACCATTTTTCACTTACCTTTCTCTTACAATTTTTAATTGATCATGGTTTTTTCAAAAGTAGAAAAGGAAACAAGTGTGTTCCGAATATACTTCGATTTGCAGCTAGCAGATAACTCATCGCACCTCACGGGCGTGTCTGTGTAGACACAGTAATTTGCAGCTTTAGCATAGTGGCGCTCAAGGCAGAGAAGTACTGCAACGCGAAGAATAGAGGTAAGGACTAAATACTTTGATGTTTTGTTTTATTCAATCAGGGCCAACTTATGTCTTTCAGAGACAGTTAGATTTTTCTGTGTTGTGTATTAGTTTTAGTTCTGGGATCTGTAATTAGTTTTGCGAAACTGATCCCAGGTAAAGTTCTTACTCAACGTGGGCAAAAAGAGGCGTAACAAACCTGCACAGACACGCTTAGTAACTAGAGAAATTGTCACAGTCCGCTGCTAACCAGCCAGCAGCCGTATTGCAAACACGAATGGAATGCGATCCATCGTATTGCCTACGATTTCCATGCGACCAGCGATTAGCCACCGATCGCTGCGATGTGCTCACTCACGCGCGATCTGCGAAGAGGTCGCTGCGATCCGTCTAAGCGATCCCTGCAGTCGGTCGCTCTCCTCGACCACGCTACACACGAGGTATTTGTCAAGCAATTGCAACTACACTCCTGGAAATTGAAATAAGAACACCGTGAATTCATTGTCCCAGGAAGGGGAAACTTTATTGACACATTCCTGGGGTCAGATACATCACATGATCACACTGACAGAACCACAGGCACATAGACACAGGCAACAGGGCATGCACAATGTCGGCACTAGTACAGTGTACATCCACCTTTCGCAGCAATGCAGGCTGCTATTATCCCATGGAGACGATCGTAGAGATGCTGGATGTAGTCCTGTGGAACGGCTTGTCATGCCATTTCCACCTGGCGCCTCAGTTGGACCAGCGTTCGTGCTGGACGTGCAGACCGCGTGAGACGACGCTTCATCCAGTCCCAAACATGCTCAATGGGGGACAGATCCGGAGATCTTGCTGGCCAGGGTAGTTGACTTACACCTTCTAGAGCACGTTGGGTGGCACGGGATACATGCGGACGTGCATTGTCCTGTTGGAACAGCAAGTTCCCTTGCCGGTCTAGGAATGGTAGAACGATGGGTTCGATGACGGTTTGGATGTACCGTGCACTATTCAGTGTCCCCTCGACGATCACCAGTGGTGTACGGCCAGTGCAGGAGATCGCTCCCCACACCATGATGCCGGGTGTTGGCCCTGTGTGCCTCGGTCGTATGCAGTCCTGATTGTGGCGCTCACCTGCACGGCGCCAAACACGCATACGACCATCATTGGCACCAAGGCAGAAGCGACTCTCATCGCTGAAGACGACACGTCTCCATTCGTCCCTCCATTCACACCTGTCGCGACACCACTGGAGGCGGGCTGCACGATGTTGGGGCGTGAGCGGAAGACGGCCTAACGGTGTGCGGGACCGTAGCCCAGCTTCATGGAGACGGTTGCGAATGGTCCTCGCCGATACCCCAGGAGCAACAGTGTCCCTAATTTGCTGGGAAGTGGCGGTGCGGTCCCCTACGGCACTGCGTAGGATCCTACGGTCTTGGCGTGCATCCGTGCGTCGCTGCGGTCCGGTCCCAGGTCGACGGGCACGTGCACCTTCCGCCGACCACTGGCGACAACATCGATGTACTGTGGAGACCTCACGCCCCACGTGTTGAGCAATTCGGCGGTACGTCCACCCGGCCTCCCGCATGCCCACTATACGCCCTCGCTCAAAGTCCGTCAACTGCACATACGGTTCACGTCCACGCTGTCGCGGCATGCTACCAGTGTTAAAGACTCCGATGGAGCTCCGTATGCCACGGCAAACTGGCTGACACTGACGGCGGCGGTGCACAAATGCTGCACAGCTAGCGCCATTCGACGGCCAACACCGCGGTTCCTGGTGTGTCCGCTGTGCCGTGCGTGTGATCATTGCTTGTACAGCCCTCTCGCAGTGTCCGGAGCAAGTATGGTGGGTCTGACACACCGGTGTCAATGTGTTCTTTTTTCCATTTCCAGGAGTGTAGTATTATGAACGCTCCCGTCTCGAAATGTTGTGCTATGGGAAATGAACTGCCATGTTCAGCATGACTGACAGTTGATCCCCACATCCCCATGAATTCCTGCGAAAAATAAATTAAATTAAAATAACAAAACTTGTTTTGACACGCTTTTCTTGAGAACTCTGTTATTTTGCAGACTATATTACATTTTTCAATTACGCCAAGGGGATTGTGTACATCTTTCAAATGTTCTAACACAACTCGCTTTTCATTTATTACTCTTATAGTTTAACTGCAAGTATTCGTGCAATGTGTTTTGCAAACTCAAAGTGTTTTTAGATATGTGGTCAATAGCAGTACTGCTGATTACACAAACTTGTGTTATGAATTATATGAGGGAGGTTTATATCATATGAAATGGCAAGGGATTTGAATATAGCTCTACAATATGTTTTCCCTGAACATTTAGCCGGTCGGAGTGGCCGTGCGGTTGTAGGCGCTACAGTCTGGAACCGAGCGACCGCTACGGTCGCAGGTTCGAATCCTGCCTCGGGCATGGATGTGTGTGATGTCCTTAGGTCAGTTAGGTTTAATTAGTTCTAAGTTCTAGTCGACTGATGACCTCAGAAGTTAAGTCGCATAGTGCTCAGAGCCATTTTTCAACATTTAAATTTCTGTGTCCATTTATTATTGCGGTAGGACATTCTGTATGGAAGCTAGAAACTTTAATAACGCATGTACTGGTAATCGTTATATAAATAACTGAAAATCATCAGAGGGTGCACAGTGTATCGTGACATTACGAACTTTCCATCAATTCTGCTGCTACAGCACACGCTTCAAAATGCTAGTCAGTTCAAAATCGAGGGGTTTTGTTTTGTATTACTTCTAAATGGCAGCTGTGGCCTCGAGCTTCTCAGAGTGGCTCGTGTTCCCTGAATATCTAGAAATTCTAACATAAATATCCTTACTCAACATGGATAAAGTGAAACGAAACATAACTACGCAACCACGCTAAATAACTGTAGCGATGGAAAAAAAAATCACAACACCAAAAGACAGTTAATGTAGAATAATGAAATTTCTGGAATACATTTGTGTAGGAAACACATTTAAGTGATTAACATTGCAAGTTCACAGGTTAACGTAAGCGTAAGATAGGCCATCGCAAATGTAAAATTCTGGTGCATTAACAACCGGTTTAACCGCCAGAATGTTGAATACAAGCATGCAAACGTGCTTGTATTGTGTTTTACAGGTGCCAGATGTAAGTTTGTGGGATGGAGTTCGATGCCTTCTGCACTTGGTCGGCCAATACAGGTACGGTTAATGCAGGTCGTGGGTGAGACTGGAGTTGTCGTTCGATAATGTCCCATATGTGCGCGACTGGAGACAGATCTGGAGACCGAGCAGGTCAAGGCGACACGTCCATAGTTTGTAGAGCACGTTGAGTTACAACAGCGGCATGTGGGCGAGCGTTATCCTGTTGGAAAATATCCCCTTGAATGCTGTTCATGAATGGCAGCACAACAAGTTGAATCAGACTGACGTACAGATTTGCAGTCAGGAGGCGTGAAATAACCACCAGTGTGCTTCTGCTGTCATGCGAAATCGCACTCCAGACGATAACTCCAGGTGTAGGTCCAGTGTGTCTAGCACGCACAGAGGTTGGTTGCAGACCCTCAACTGGCCCCTTTCTGACCACCACACGGCCATCACTGGCACCGAGGCAGAAACAGCTTTCATCACAAAATAAAACAGACCTCCACCCTGCCGCACAATGAGCTCTCACTTGACACAGGTGAAGTAGCAAATGGCGTTGGTTTGCGATAAGTGGAATGCACGCTACAGGGCGTCTGGCTCGGAGCTGTTTTGGAAGTAACCGATTTGTAACCGCTCGTCGTGTCACTGTGGTGCCAACTCAAATTGGTGCTGCAGGTACCGTACGATGCGCCAAAGCCATACGCCGAACACGGTGGGCTTCCCTCTACATTGCCAGGTGAAGGCCGGAACGCGGTCTTCTTGCAACCGTACATCCCCGTGACCACCGCTGCGAGCACTCATGTACAATGCCTACATCCCCACAAAGCCGTTCTGCAGTATCCAGAAGAAACATCCAGCTTCTCGTAGCCCTATTACACGACATCGTTCAAACTCAGTGAGGTGTTGATAATGGCGTCTTTGTCGCCTTAAAGGCATTCTTGACTACCGTAATATCAACTCACTACATGGAATCCGTAACGCAACTAACACTCACGACCGCTACAGAGTGTACTTAAAGCAAGCTTTATTCGCATCCTCATAGCGGCGATACTAGCACCACTCTTACGCAACTGCCGCACAATCTGAATAGTTATCTTTCAGACGTATAAACACGCCTACCAACTTTCGTTTATGACGCACAACTACTTCTTGGCGTTGCGATTTTTATTGGTCAATGTGTAAACAGGACTCGCAGCCAGGCGGCCATATTACCACACATCGCATGCGATACATCAGTTTTCCAGAGATTTCCATGCGATCAGCGATTTGCCCACACACACATGCGATCTACGATGTCGCTCGCGTGTGCGACCCGTAATCCTAGAACACTTAAGGTGGGGGGGGGGGGGGGGGGGAGGTAACACGTACTGTTTACTACTCCACATTTTATTCTAAAGAAGTCATTATTCATAAGTTATGCATTAGTTCATTACCATTATGAGATCTGCAGCTACATCTACATGGTTACTCTTCAATTCACACATAAGTGCCTGGCAGAGGGTTCATCGAACCATTTTCATACTACTTCTCTCCCATTCCACTCCCGAATGGCGCGTGGGAAAAAGGAACACCTAAATGTTTCCGTTCGAGCTCTGATTCTCTTATTTTATTACGATGATCATTTCTCCCTACGTAGGTGGGTGTCAACAAAATATTTTCGTATTCGGAAGAGAAAGTTGGTGACTGAAATTTCGTAAATAGATCTCGCCGCAAAGAAATTGCGGGTTGGTATTTGTTCAAAATGGCTCTCAGCACTATGGGACTTAACATCTGAGGTCATCCGTCCCCTACACTCAGAGCTACTTAAACCTAACCAACCTAAGAACATCACACACATCCATGCCCAAGGCAGGATTCGAACCTGCGACCGTGGCAGCAGCGCGGTTCCGGACTGAAGCGCCTAGAACCGCATCGCCACATCGGCCGGCTGGTATTTGTAATTGTAGACTCTCTGGCAATGTTGATTATCCATGACTTGATAAGTTGTTTATTCCATGATGTACGTTCCTTTGAGTGAAATAAATCACTGTTGTATTGGAATCATGATGTTGCCTGTCCGTAACATTCTGGTGCCGAAACTTGGTAGCAATTACGATTTCATGCGTGACTTCATCAATTAACGGCTTACTTTACGCTGCAGGAAACAAGAGACGACGTCTGACCACATCACAAGATAAGTCCATTTTAACGTAATAAGATCGCTTGAATTGCTTGTTTCAAAAGAACATTTGCGGCATGATTCAGGAACTTTGCTTTGTATTGCAAATGTGAAGCTTTCACTTCGGCAGCTAATGTTGTAGCAAAAGTTTCTTTCATATTACGTCTGTGCATACGTTCTTTGTCAGACGTCTAAGCTATCCGGCGCTTCAGTCCGGAACAGCGCAACTGCTACGGTCGCAGGTTCGAATCCTGCCTCGGGCGTGGATGTGAGTGATGTCCTTAGGTTAGTTAGGTTTAAGTAGTTCTAAGTTCTAGGGGACTGATGACCTAAGATGTTAAGTTCCATAGTTCTCAGAGCCATTTGAACCGTCTAAGCTATTCATAAGTGCACTCGTAAACAATTTTGAAATGGCTGTCTTTAGTAAGCCAGTTCCGGACGAATTGGAAAAATAGCCAGGGAACTTCAAAAGAAAGCGAGTTAGGAAGAGGAGTAATGCTACGAGGTTTTGTCCAGTTGTTGACAGACTTACTACAGGAAGCCCGTCTGACGATTTTGAACGCTACAGGGAACGTCTTCACGAAAATTTAAGTACAGGATGTCCTATTTTATACCCTATTGCAGTCATAAATTTTACGAGAGTTTAGTTATCTAGTGATAAGAACGGGGAGTCGGAACAATATTTGCTATCGAGTTTGCAGTGGGAAAGAGTTGGCGCTGTTTGTTTTGTTTAGCACTAAGTCTTTCTTCTTTTCTGTTCCAATTGTTTTTAGTTTTGAATTTCTATGGCCTCTCTGCACATTCTAGCGTAGTAATCAGGCGCAGTTCGTAACTGAAGGTTCTGAGGCGGAGCCGCCCCAAAATATATGTTGAAATAAATTTCTAAGTAAAATATTTCAGAATATAAATTATCAGAACGCATTTGGCGTATTTCCCACACGAATTTAAATAACACCGTTCAAAGTTTACGGGACTGTTGATATGTAATGTCAAGCGATGTTTTTTGAACAGCTGTAGCTTGTCTTAAGGTTTCGCCTTGAAATGTCGTTTAACTAGAGTAGCAGATGTTTGGGTGCGTGTCTTCCTTGGAGTACAGCTCTTATTGGCGTCCCGAAGGCTCTGGTGTTATAGCCTAAGGGTGTCCTACCAATTTGCACACAATTTTCAAGTATCACTACTTACATCACAAGGGAACGAACAAGAGTTACTGAAACTTCGCTATCGAATCCCTTTCCCCTTATATCTCTATTATGCTTTGATATGTCTTTAATCTTAGAAGAAAGATTAAGGAAAGGCAAACCTACGTTTCTAGCATTTGTAGACTTAGACAAAGCTTTTGACAATGTTGACTGGAATACTCTCTTTCAAATTCTAAAGGTGGCAGGGGTAAAATACAGGGAGCGAAAGGCTATTTACAATTTGTACAGAAACCAGATGGCTGTTATAAGAGTCGAGGGACATGAAAGGGAAGCAGTGGTTGGGAAGGGAGTGAGACAGGGTTATAGCCTCTCCCCGATGTTATTCAATCTGTGTATTGAGCAAGCAGTAAAGGAAACAAAAGAAAAATTTGGAGTAGGTATTAAAATCCAGGGAGAAGAAATAAAAACTTTGAGGTTCGCCGATGACATTGTAATTCTGTCAGAGACAGCAAAGGACTTGGAAGAGCAGTTGAAACGAATGGGCAGTGTCTTGAAAGGAGGATATAAGATGAACATCAACAAAAGCAAAACGAGGATAATGGAATGTAGTCTAATTACGTCGGGTGATGCTGAAGGAATTAGATTAGGAAATGAGACACTTGAAGTAGTAAAGGAGTTTTGCTATTTGTGGAGCAAAGTAACTGATGATGGTCGAAGTAGAGAGGATATAAAATTTAGACTGGCAATGGCAAGGAAAGCGTTTCTGAAGAAGAGAAATTTGTTAACATCGAGTATAGATTTAAGTGTCAGGAAGTCGTTTATGAAAGTATTTGTATGGAGTGTAGCCATGTATGGAAGTAAAACATGGACAATAAATAGTTTGGACAAGAAGAGAATAGAAGCTTTCGAAATGTGGTGCTACAGAAGAATGTTGAAGATTGGGTGGGTAGATCACGTAACGAATGAGGAGGTATTGAATAGGATTGGGGAGAAGAGAAGTTTGTGGCACAACTTGACTAGAAGAAGGGATCGGTTGGTAGGACATGTCCTGAGGCATCAAGGGATCACAAATTTAGCATTAGAGGGCAGCGTGGAGGGTAAAAATCGTAGAGGGAGACCAAGAGATGAGTACACTAAGCAGATTCAGAAGGATGTAGGTTGCAGTAGGTACTGGGAGATAAAGGAGCTTGCACAGGATAGATTAGCATGGAGAGCTGCATCAAACCAGTCTCAGGACTGAAGACCACAACAACAACATGTCTTTAATCGACGTTTAGTATTATTGTTCTGATAGAGTTTTAGACAGTTTTTATGATTGGCTATTCTATCCACCGTTCGAATAAGTTTGCAAATATCTCGCCAGAGTGCAGTAGAGTAGGGTAACGTAAGTATCACCACCTAGCGAGAGTCTAATGAAGGATTGGAGGAAAAAGCGCGCGAAATTATCCTGTGCGCGAAATGTGTCTCGTTCTGTTTTAGTTTCCTTGGCTGTAGACTGCGGGTAACGTGCGTTATTAGCAGATTTATTTTTGCGAGTTTATTATGCATGCGTTTAGTGAGCTTTACTTTCTTGCGAATAATGGCAGCATACCATGAGTTCAAACACAACACCCTATGAAGTCAGTGAGAAATTTATCAGGCAGAGTTTTGAAACATGCAGTTAGGATGAAAGTGAAGGAACTTGGTGCTCCCATACCTGACGTAAACATGAGGCAAGAACAAAAAGAGTGATAATCCAGGCAAGGGTATACATGAAATTTAACAGCTGAGTTGTTGTGTGCACTACATCACTTAAAATGCATATTTTTGTAAATGCGGCGTGTAAATTACCATGGCGGTTGTTAGGTTTTCTCATGTCAGCCAATCGCAGCACAGGATCCGTGACGTCATGAGTGTATCACTGTTTCGTCACGTGAACTCAAACGCCGCGGTTTGAGCGCACAAAACATTGAACATCTGAAGTTTAGAAATGAAAAGACCATGATCACCAAACATGCAGCGAAGCTAATATACACCACATCAAATATCTCTCCAAGATACGTCTTGTAGAACGATCTGTTGTGGTAAACTGTCGGCAAATGTGACATTGGGGTACAAGCTACCTATGGATTTTATCTTGGAGTTAATTTTTGATGTCTTTTAGTAGCTTATTATGTAAACGTCTGGGCAGAAGGTGATATTGTCCTCCTCCCACTTGAAACCTTGTTCGTGGTGACAGACTAATCTGAACGTAGTCTGAGGTCTAGATTAGTTCCGATTAACAATTGTCTTAGCTTTTCCTACTATGGAAACCACGAGCCGCGCCTGTTGGTAATTATTAGATCTTTCTAAAACCGCAGTACCAGAGAAACGAATTTCCTGGTTTTCCAGCCCTACTGCATGATCTGCTACTGCTGATTAATCCGCCTTGCGCAGGCGACAATTGGTCAATTGGTCTTATGTTCCTCATGGCGGGTTTTAGTGGTTCTTTTTGTAGTTCCCATGTACAATTGGTCGCAAGTGCAGCATAAAAACCGTTACTGGATCCCTTGATTTAGCGTCTGACTACAATAAAAGTGTTCCATCTGTACCACCGATACTAACAAAACAGTTGAACCCAACACGCTAATCCGCGGAATAAATACTGGTAGCTCGGCGCACGATTAAAAAACTGCAGACTGAGCAAAATTATTTGGAAATAAATGAAATACACTCTCCTGTCACTCCATTTTGTAAAGTAAACTATTTTTCACTGACTTAATAACATAATGCATCCTCCCAATAGAATTAGAGGCTCTGCGCCTCGCAATATTAAGCTTTTGTAACAGCTTTTAAAAACATGAATAATAACTGCAACACCCCGGCCTGCATCTCCTCCGCCACATACACATTAGTTTCCCGGAAACTCAATTCCCCGGATCGCGATGCAGTTTGCCACTTCGAATGTTCTTTAAAGTACGCATTCAACTGATTTTCATAACATTATTAACAAAATGTACTTTCCCCACTTGTCGAAAGTTTCCCGCCGTTTATCTGCTTTTATGAATATTAATTTAATACTTTAGTAATACTTTAGTAGGGGGGGGGGGATTAAAAAACTGTATGTAACTAGACCGTTACATGCATGATTTCACGTCATACCAGCTAAAACGAAACACACAAATGCAGAATGAAGTTTAGAACACTGCACTTTTAACCCATGATATTATTGGCATTTAAATGTTGTGAGTTCGCCTACAATCTAAATATTGCCTGGTTATTCACCTATAGTGGGCATTGACACCATTGTCGATGATTCATAGCAGCCGGCCGGAGTGGCCGTGCTGTTCTAGGCGCTACAGTCTGGAGCCGAGCGACCGCTACTGTCGCAGGTTCGAATCCTGCCTCGGGCATGGATGTGTGTGATGTCCTTAGGTTAGTTAGGTTTAATTAGTTCTAAGTTCTAGGCGACTGATGACCTCAGAAGTTAAGTCGCATAGTGCTGAGAGCCATTTGAACCATTTGAGTCATAGCACATAAGGTAAACAGAAAACAAAACCTGTCGCCCGGTTGGCTGCATTTCTTCCAATCGCTCAACTATAGTTCTGCAGCCCAGGTCGGAAGATTATCTTCTGTATTTAGCTTCTGTGTTAACTGATCATTAGTCAAATCAGTTAGCGCAGCCACTTCTTCAGACTATCAGAAACCATCACCTACACGCTCTTCTTTATTCACAATCATATCCATTCTGTCCACGAACACTTAGCTCTCGTCCGTATGCTTGGTACAATATTTTAAAACTAGTTAATTTGCGACGGGATCCACAACAAATGTTCTGAATGACGATAATCTGATGTACTGGCTGGCTGGTGTTAATAAAATATTTTACTACCTTACTGGACTTTAAATTAACAACATGACACAAAGTATTGCGTCAATCGCTGTAACTTAACATATCATGAGTAAGTACAGGGGCATAGAGGGCTACTGTAAGTACTGCGACACATCGCTGCCAGCTGGGCAGAGACAAACTTCAGCGGCACGGTACGAATATAACCTGTACAAGACACTAAAATGAGTACGGTGCAACTAGCGTTCGTCTAAAATGAACCGATTGAATATGGCATCTTCTTTCGGTTTTTGACAAATTAGCTCCAAACTGTTTATTTCTTTTTGATTGCATAAGTTCACGACAAGCTTCTTTTGGAATATGTTCCATTATCAAATACTCCTGTTGGCTTATTATTTTATTCATAGCTGTTATTTTGCAGCAACTGCAGCATATGTTTCAAAATAAAATCCAATCTCAGTTGCACAGATAATTTTTACTTCTCTTTACGTTTTCGACAAATTAATATGTCATATTCAGAAGGCTACAAAATTAGACATATTAGAAATCCTTTCCGCTTGCTACACATTTGTGTAAAGTATAAGAAACGTATCACAGAAACTTACCTAGTAATGGTTTAGCAGATGCCAGTATCTTGTTCACAAAATCATAATCTCATGATATGTCCAAAAATGTGTATTAGTGTGTGGTTATTATAAACACAAACTGACACACTGATAATTTGCAGTAAATAAATCACATTTATGTACATACCAAGCCAGGATATCAGCAAAGAACGCATAAGCATGCATACTGACCACTAGACGTCGCGAGAGATGGACCCGCTAGTGTAAAAGGAAGCAGGGAGCATTGTGTCGTCAGTAGAGAAGTCGTAACAGCAAAATCGGTTGGTCGGGAGAACTTATACACTACGTTTACATGGGCCTCCGAGAATCGGACTTTGTAAACCGAATTACCAATACCGATTCTGATTGGTCGTGTAAATAGTCCAATATCGATTCGGAAAATGCGGTTCTGGCTACCAGATTTCTTTTCTCAGAATCGAATTTCGCTCACATGTAAACGCATAACTGTTTTTGAAACGCGCATCTGTCACAGCTTGTTCTTAAAAACATTCAGCTAACATGGACGGAGTGACACCTTGTGTCGTAAAGGAGAAGTAGAAATATTAGACTGAGCATTACGTTAACTACCTCCGATGTTTAACTGAAGACACGCAGCCAATGAGAGGACTAAATAAATAAGAAACCGAAACAACTGATCTCCAGACGCCGTTTGCGTAAAACAGGTGAAGATCGAAAAATCGATATTTGCCTGTTCTAGCAAATCTGCTCGGGCCTTAACATGTTAACACGACAGCGTAAAAGTGTTACCGCAATTCAGTTTTCGTTTTCATGCCGATGACACCGCATTCCTCCCCCTCGCTCCTACCCTCCAACGGTCCCAACGCCTTCTCCAGAATCACCTTGACCTTTTTGCCGCTTGGGGTAGCCAGTGGCTCCTGAAAATCAATCCTTCCAAGACCCAGGCAATCATCGTAGGTCGTACCATTCGCTCCTTCCGGCTCCAGGATTTCTCCCTTACTGTCTGCGCCCGTCCTGTCCGTCTCACCCCCACCCTCACCTACCTTGGCCTCACCATTGACTGTCACCTCACCTGGATCCCTCATCTCCGCTCCATCCAATCCAAAGCCCACAACCGCCTCCGACTCCTCAAACTCCTCTCTGGCCAGACATGGGGGTTGCACCCCACTACCATCCTCCACACCTACAAACCCTTAATCCGTCCCGTCCTCTGTTATGCCAGTCCCGCCTGGATATCTGCCCCCCCGCCCCCAAATTCTATAAGTCCCTCCAGATCCTTGAGCATCATGCACTCCGCCTCGCCTTCTGTATACGCCTCCCCTCCCCCATGTGAGTCCTCTATGACCTCATTCCTTTCCCCCATCTGCTCCTGTTCCTCGAACATATCCGCATACTCTACACCCCCCGCCGCCTTGATCCCCCTCACCCCCTGGTTGCTCCTCTCCTCTCCCATCCCCGCCCCTGCCACGTCTTCACTGTTGTGTCCCCATACCCTCCATCTCTACACCCTTCATCTCCTTTCCCAAGGTGGCTTCCATCAACTCCCCCTCCCAGATGATGCCCTAGCTCCCTACATTTATCCCTCCTATCAACTCTGATCCTCACTCCCCCTCCTTTCCTCTGTCCTTTTCCCGGGCTCCCTCTCCCCCCCTTCCATCCTCTTTTTTCCCCATCTACCCTCTCTCTGCCCCCCTTCTCTCCCCCGACTCCTTTTGCATTTCCCTCCTCTGCCTTTTCCCATTCCCTCTCGTGTCTGCCCTGCCCCTCCCCCCCCCCTTATGAGTCCTCTCCCTCCTTTGGTTCCCCCCCCCTTTGGTTTTTTCCTCTCCTCCCTCCTTGTTTTCCCCCTCATCCAAGTCCCCCCCCCCCCATCTGCCCTTGGCTACGTAGTGTCATCTTTGTGCCGTGTAGTGTTTTACAGCGAGTGCTCCGTGTTGTGTGTCTTTTGGGAAGTGTTGCGAACGGCCATCATACTGTCGCTGGGTGTGATTTTTTATCTATTGCGAACAGAAACCAGACTGTCGCCATGTTTTTTTAATTGTGTGTCTACTATATTACTTGCCTGATTCCTGTGTGTTTTATTAACATTGCCAACCCCTTTGCTTTATGTTTTAACTTTCCACAATTTTCCGCCGTTTTACAATTAAAGTCACCGTTTTATCGCCCTGTTTTTCTTGTTTCTTTTCTTCTTACGTTTTTAAAAAGTCTGTAGGCTGTAGAGCAGCGTACTAAGCTGCAGCCAGCCCGCCCCCTTCGGGGGGAATTGAAATTCAATAAAGGAAAAAGAAAACGGTTTTCGCCTTCCAGAAGTTGTAAACGTAGCAGGTGATGACGGACGTGGACTATTACTGGAAGTTACCCCATCCCTTCTAAAGACGGCCAAGTCAAAGTTAGTTTGGTGCTACAACTGTGAAGCGGAAACGCAAAGGAGCAAGTGTAACTAAATCAAAACCAGGCATATCTCATGTACTGAGGGACAGGGATCGTAAACATCGCATTAAGTCAGGGGAAGGAATCACTTGCGAGTTCCAAACTGCTATCAGCAATCCTGGTAGCATAATGACTGTGTTGCTAGCATAATGACTGTGCGTAGGCAGTTAAATAGAATGGGGTACAACAGTCGAGCAACTCTTCGTAAGCCTCACATTTCCGTAGTTCATGCTAACAAGGGAAACTCCCCATTGTAGCCTCCTCGGATTTAGTGGTAAGATGGCCCAGTGGATAGCCTGTCAGAAGCTGAACACAGATCAAGCATGAAAACAGGAAGAAGGTGTGCTGAATAGAGAAAAAAAAAGCAAAATAGAAACAGTGGACTGTTTAAGTGTAACTAGTGTAACATTCAGCGGAGGAGAAGGGCCACGCGTCGTGGGTAAGTGGTCATGGTGTTGGACTGCAAAGCAGAAGAACCGTGTTCAAAACTCGATCGTACCCTTTTTTTTCACAAAATTATGAACTGTCTGTGCGGTCATTGCAGTGTTTGTTCTCTTTCTGAACTCTTGGCAATTGTCATACCATACGTTGGTTATAGAACATGAGTCATGTGGTAAGAGTACGTTCCTGTCGCAAGTAAATGTAATGAATAGTGAGAGCAGGCGAGGTACCACGTAGACATCTCACAGAAATGAAAACAACAAATAAACGGGTGTGAACTGTGTTATAAAAAAGGAATTCAAGAATTGAAACTTCCAAAACGGAACGCAACTTCAAAAACGTTAAAAACGGATGTTTTGATAATGAACAGCGAGAACTGTTGCGTTCATTTGTTGCAGTGTATGTGACAGGCTATTATGTTTTCATCATTTTTTTGGGAGTGATCACATTCACATTCATACGAATACCTAAATCGGGTAAGGAGGTATACATCACTCACTCACCAAGTTAAGTGAGAGTGAGAGATTCCTATCATAAGACACACGTACTGTCACTAATGCCGTGTATGACATGCAAGACGGGTTTTCCCGTGGAGGATTCGGTTGACTTTGTCGCCTTGTCATCAAACGTTTGTGTTCCCACTCGAAAGCCACTTCCAATCTGCTGCTAAGAGAGCTGTTGCAGAAACAACTTTCATTACAGGTCCCTTCCGTACACCTCGTGGTTGCAAACCTACGGTACGCCACGACGTCCACATAAATTTGAATACAACGAACAGACTCGTCAATGACTAGACGGGCAGTTCATAGTTTCGTGAGGAAAAAAAAAATGGCACGAGGGAGCTTGGAATAAGGCTCGGCCGCTTTTGCAGTCCAACACCGTGGACAATTAACCACGATGCCGTGACTTTTCGACTTCTCTCGCTGTTGCTCTTCTTGAGCTTGGACTGGTCACTGTTTCTAATTTGTTTTTTCGATTTTTTCACAGTTCGGTACACCCACTTCCTACTTTCGTGCCTGATTTGATGCGCTGTTCGCTGGGCCCTCTTACCACTAAATTTGACGGCGCAGCTACAGGGAGTTTCTCCAGTAAGCAAAGTTCGATGTGATGTAAAGAGCAAAACAGCTGAATATTAGACGATTCGAAACGAGTACACTCGAGTGATGAATCACGCTATGGACTGTAGCAATCCGATGGGTTTAGATTTGCATGCATGAAAAACATTACCAGCCATCATGTGTGGCGCCAATAGTGAAGTAAGGAGGTGGTGGTATTACGGTATGGAGGTGTTTCTCGTGGTTAGAATGTGGTCGACATACTGCGCTTGAGGAAACGCTAAGTGCGGAAGGGTATGAACATATTTTGCAGCAGTATGTGCTGCGTACAGTGGAGGAATACTTAGGAGATGGTGGCTGTTTGTATCAGTAGGACAACTGCCCTGCCATAAAGCTTGATCGGTGAGGCAATTATATGAGGACAGTTACATTCCTGACATGGGTTGAACTGCCCAGAATCCCGAACTGAAGACAGTGAAACTGCTGTACCTGACGAAAATACAGTCGTCAGTGCAACAGTGGGTTCTTTACCTGCTGCGAGAGGAGAACGAGTGTAAACTAGAACATGTAAAGTATTAGTTCACATTTATACAAGATAGATATGAAGATTTACTTAATTTTTATTAATAGTTTCCACAGGAATGTTCTGATTATTTACAGCTGTCCCTGAATATTGAAGTAACACTGGACACTGATAATTTACAAAACTTTTCACTTGAAATACGTAGACATAATGTTACAGGTAAAGTTTAGCGTAAGACATGAAATACGTTGGCGCCCCACCTAAGGCGATGCTGTCTTCTTAATCGTTGAACAGAAACTCAACGTGAGCCTTGTTCTGCTTGCCGGTATATCGGCGTCCGTGCAGTGGCTCCTCCCAGTCGCCGTAGCGGAATACAACGAGACATCGTCGAATTCTACACTACCAATGCGAGGTTCCGACTTCAGCTACGGCAACAGGATCTCCAACTTCTCTGGTTTCCGCTCTTGGGGAAGAATGGGCTGCCATTCCTGAACAGACATTCAGCCACATTATTGAAAGAATCCACACCAGAGTTAAGGTCGACAAAAAGAGGAAGAGTACACACATCTCATTTTCCGATGCACCACGGGATTTACTTTATGCGATTTAGGAAGCCCAAATGATTCTCACACTAAATATGAATGGAATGGAGTTACAAGTCTGACCTCGCTCAGTACCACAGTATCATCTTTATGACCACCTTCTCTGGTTTCCGCTCTTGGGCAACAATGGGCCTCCATTCCTGCACTGATTTTCAACACATTATTGAAAGTATCCACACCAAGGTGCAGGTCGTCAAAAAGGCAAAGGTTGGACACATCTCATTTTCCTATGCACCTCGGGATTCACTTTATGCGATTTAAAAAGTCCAAATGATTCTTACACTAAATATGGATGAATGGAGTGGAGTTACAAGTTTGACAACACTCCAGAACACAGAATCATGTTTATGACCACGTTCTCCGGTTACGGCTGTGGAGGAAGAATGGGTTGCCATTCCTGCACAGTCATTCACACACATTGTTGAAAGTATCCACACCAGAGTTCAGTTCATCAAAAAGGCAAAGGGTGGACACATCTCATTTTCCGATGCACAATGGGTTTTACTTTATGCGATTTAGGAAGTCCAAATGATTCTCCCATTAAATGTGGGTGGATCGACTGCAGTTACAAGTTTGACCTCGCTCCAGACCACAGAATCATGTTTATGACCACCTTCACTGGTTCCTGCTCTTGGGAAAGAATGAGCTGCCATTCCTGCACAGGCATTCGGACACATTATTGAAAGTATCCACACCAGCGTTCAGGTCGTTAAAAAGGCAAAGGGTAGACACAGCTCATTTTCCAATGCACCTCGGGATTTACTTTATGCGATTTAGGAAGACCAAATGATTCTCAAACTAAATATGGATGGACTGGAGTTACAAGTTTGACCTCGCTCCAGACCACAGAATCATGTTTATGACCACATTTTCTGGTGTCCGTTCCTTGGGAAGAATGGGCTGCCATTCCTGCACAGTTATTCACACACATTATTGAAGGATCCACACAGGACTGCAGGTCGTCAAAAAGGCGAAAGGTGGACACATCTCATTTTCCGATGCACCTCAGAAATTACTTTATGCGATCTAAGAAGTCCACATGATTGTCACACTAAATATGGATGGATGGAATGGAGATACAAGTTTGACTTCGCTCGAGATCACAGCATCGTGTTAATGACCACCTATTCTAGTTTCGGTTCTTGGGGAAGAATGGGCAGCCATTCCTGCACAGACATTCAGACACTTTATTGAAAAAAAAATGGTTCAAATAGCTCTAAGCACTATGGGACTTAACTTCTGAGGTCATCAGTCCCCTAGAACTTAGAACTACTGAAACCTAACTAACCTAAGGACATCACACACATCCATGCCCGAAGCAGGATTCGAACCTGGGACCGTAGCGGTCGCGCGGTTCCAGACTGTAGCGCCTAGAACCGCTCGGCCACCCCGGCCGGCCATTATTGAAAGTATCAACACCAGAGTTCAGGTCGTCAATAAGGCGAAGGGTCGACTCATCTCATTTTCCGATGCACCTCGGAAATTACTTTACACGTTTCAGGAAGTACAAATCATTCTCACACTAAATATCGATGGTTGGAAAGGAGATACAAGTTTGAACTCGCCCAAGATCACAGCATCATGTTCATAACCATCTTTTCTGGTTTCGGTTCTTGAGGAAGAATGGGCTGCCATTCCTGCACATACATTCAGACACATTATTGAAAGGATTCACACCGCGGTCAGGTCGTCAAAATGGCAAAGAGTGGACACATCTCGCTTTCCGATGCACCTCGGGATATACTTTATGCGATTTAGGAAGTGCAAAAGATTCTGACACTAAATATGGTTGGATGGACTGGAGTTAAAAGCTTCACTTTGCTCCAGACCACGAATTCATGCTTGTGACCACCTTCTCTGGTTTTCGCCCTTAAGGAAGAATGCGCTGCCATTCCTGCATATTATTTCACACACATTACTGAAAGTATCCACACCAGAGTCAGGCCGTCAAAAAGGTGAAGGGTGGACACATCTCATTTTCCGATGCATTTCAGGATTTACTTTATGCGATTTAGGAAGTCCAAATGCTTCTTACACTAATTATGGATGGATGGACTGGAGTTACAAGTATCACTTCGCTCCAGAACACAGTATCATCTTTATGACCACCTTCTCTGGTTTCGGTTCTTGTGGGGAGGATGGGCTGCTATTTCTGCACAGACATTCAGACACATTATTGAAAGTATCTACACCAGAGTTCATATCGTCAAAAAGGCGAAAGGTGGACACATATCATCTTACGATGCACCTCAGCATTTACTTTATGCGATTTGGGAGGTCCAAATGATTCTTACACTAACTATGGATGGATGGATGGACTGGAGTTACAAGTATGACCTCGTTCCAGACCACAGAATCATGCTTATGACCACCTTCTCTGGTTTCCGCTCTTGGCGAAGAATGGGCTGCCATTTCTGCACAGACATCCAGACACATTATTGGAAGTATGCTCGTCGGAGTGCAGATCGTCAAAACGGCGAAAGGTGGACACATCTCATTTTCCGATGCACCTCAGAACTTACTTTATGCCATTTAGGAATTCAACGAATGTTACACTAAATAAGGATGGATGGACTGGCGTTACAAGTCTGATCTCGATCCACCCCCCCAGAATCATGTTTATGCCCACCTTCTCCGGTTTCGGTTCTTGGGGAAGAATGGGCTGCCATTCCTGCACAGACATTCAGACACATTATTGAAAGTAGCCACATCAGATTTCAGGTCGTCAAAAAGGTGAAAGGTGGACACATCTCGTCTTACTATGCAACTCAGGTTTTACTTTATGCGATTTAGGATGTCCAAATTATTCTTACAGTAACCATGGATGGATGGAGTGGAGTTAAGAGTTTGACCTCGTTCCAGAGCACAGAATCATGTTTGTGACCACGTTTTCTGGTTTCCATTCTTGGTGAAAAATGGGCTGCGATTCCTGCACAGTCATTCATAAACACTATTGAAAGTTTGCACACCAGAGTTCCAGATGATCAAAAAGGCGAAGGGTGGACACATCACACTTTCCGATGCATTTCGGAAGTTACTTTATGAAATTTTGGATGTCCACATGATTCTCACACTAAAAATGGATGGATGGATTGGAGATACATGTTTGACCTCGATCCAGACCACATCATCATGTATAAGATCACCTTTTCTAGTTTCGGTTCATGGGGAAGAATGGGCTGCCATTCCCGCACAGACAATCTGACACATTATTGAATGTATCCACAAAAGAGCTCAGGTCGTCAAAAAGGCAAAGGGTTGACACATCTCATTTTCTGATGGACCTCGTAATTCACTTGAAGCGATTTAGGAAGTCCATATGAGTTTCACACTAAATATGGATGAATGGACGTGAGATACAAGTTTGACCTCGTTCATGACCACAGCATCATGTTTATGACTACCTCTTCTGCTTTCGGTTGTTAAGGAAGAATGGGCTGCCATTCCTGCACAGACATTCAGGCACATTATTGAAAGTAGCCACATCATAGTTTAGTTCGTCAGAAAGATGAAGGGTGGACAAATCTAATTTTCCGATGCACCCTGGGATATACTTTTGCCATTTAGGAAGTCCAAATGATTCTTACACTAGAAATGGATGGATGGACTGGAGTTACAGGTTTGACCTCGCTACAGACCACAAAATCATGTTTGTGACCTCGTTTTCTGGTTTCCATTCTTGGGGAAAAATGGGCTGCCATTCATGCACAGTCATTCACACACATTATTGAAAGTTTCCACACCAGAGTTGCATATGTTCAAAAAAAGCGAAGGGTGGACACATCAGATTTTCCGATGCACTTTGGAAATTACTTTATGGAATTTTGGAAGTCCAAATGATTCTAACAATAAATATGGATAGATGGAATGGAGAACCAAGTCTGCCCTCGCTCCAGATCACAGCATCATATTTATGACCACCTTTACTGGTTTCGTTTCATGGGGAAGTATGGGCTGCCATTCCTGCACAGACATTCAGACACATTATTGAAGGTAGCCACATCAGAGTTCTGTTCGTCAGAAAGGCGAAGGGTGGACACATCTAATTCTCCGATGCACCCTGAGATATGCTTTTTGCCATAACGAAGTCCAAATGATTGTTACACTAAATATGGATGGATGGACTGGATTTACAAGTTTGACCTCGCTACAGACCACGGAATCATGTTTGTGACCACATTTTCTGGTTTCCATTCTTGGGGAAAAATGGGCTGCCATTACTGCATAGTCATTTTCACACATTATTTAAAGTTTCCACACGAGAGATCAGGTCGTCAAGAAGGAGAAGGGTGGATACATCACATTTTCCGATGCACTTCGGAAATTACTGTATGCAATTTTGGAAGTCCAAATTATTCTGGCGCTAAATATTGATGGATGGACTGGAGTTGCAAGTCTGACCTCGCTCCACACCACAGAATCCTGTTTATGTCCGCCTTCGCTGGTTTCCGTTCTTGGGGAAGAATGGGCTGCTATTCCTGCACAGACATTCAGATAGATTACCGAAAGTATCTACACCAGCATTCAGTTCGTCAGAAAGACGAAGTGTGGACACATCTCATTTTCCGATGCACCCTGGGATATACTTTATGCCATTTAGGAAGTCTGAGCGATTCTTACACTAAATGCTGATGGACTGGAGTTACAAGTTTGACCATGCTCCAGGCCACAGAATCATGTTTGTGACCACATTTGGTTGAAATGGTTCAAATACCTCTGAGAACAATGGGACTTAACATCTGAGGTCATCAGTCCCCTAGAACTTAGAACTACTTAAACCTAACTAACCTAAGGACATCAGCCACATCCATGAACGAGGCAGGATTCGAACCCGCGACCGCAGCAGTCGCGCGGATCCTGACTGAAGCGCCTAGAACCGCTCGGCCACCGCGGTTGGATTTTGTGACCACCTTCTCTGGTATCGGGTCTTGGGGAAGAATGGGCAGCCATTCCTGCACAGACATTCAGACACATTATTGAAAGTATCCACAACAGAGTCCAGGTCGTCAAAAAGGCAAAGGGTTGACACATCTCATTTTCCGATGCACCTCGTGATTTACTTGATGCGAATTAGTATGTCCAAATGACTCTCACACTAAATATGGATGAATGAATTGGAGTTACAAGTCTGACATCGCTCCTGACCACAGAAACCTGTGTATGACCACCTTTCCTGGTTTTCGTTGTTGGGGAAAAATGGGCTACAAATCGTGCACAGTCATTCACACACATTATTGAAAGCTTCCAAACCTGAGTTGCAGGTCGTCAAAAAGTCGAAGGGACGACACATCACATTTTCCGATGCACTTCGGAAATTACTTTATGCTATTTTGGAAGTCCAAACGATTCTCACACTAAGTGTGGATTCATGGAATGGAGATACAAGTTTGACTTCGCTCCAGACCGCAGCATCATGTTTATGACCACCTTTTCTGGATTCCTGCACACACTTTCAGTCACATTATTGAAAGAATTTACACCAGAGTTCAGGTCGTCAAAAAGGCGAAAGGTGGACACATCTAATCTTACGATGCACCTCAGGATTTACTTTATCCGATTTAGGAAGTCCAAATTATTCTTACAGTAACTATGGATGAATGGACTGGAGTTACAGGTTTGACCTCGCTACAGACCACAGAATCATGTTTGTACCTCGTTTTCTGGATTCCATTCTTGGGGAAAAATGGGCTGCCATTCATGCACAGTCATTCACACACATTATTGAAAGTTTCCACACCAGAGTTGCAGATGTTCAAAAAAGGCGAAGGGTGGACACATCGCATTTTCCGATGCACTTCGCAAATTACTTTATGGAATTTTGGAAGTCCAAATGATTCTCACACTAAATATGGATGGATGGAATGGAGATACAGGTTCGACCTCGCTCCAAACCACAGCATCATGTTTAAGACCTACTTTTCTAGTTTCGGTTCTTGGGGAAGAATGGGCTGCCATTCCTGCACAGACATTCAGACACATTATTGAATGTAGCCACATCAGAGTTCAGTTGGTGAGAAAGACGAAGGGTGGACACATCTCATTTTCCGATGCACCCTGGGATATACTTTTTGCCATTTTGGAAGTCCAAATGATTGTTACACTAAATATGGATGGATGGACTGGAGTTACAGGTTTAACCTCGCTCCAGATCACAGAATCCTGTGTATGAGCACCTTCGCTTGATTCCATTCTTGGGCAAAAATAGGCTTCAATTGCTGCACAGTCATTCACACAAATTGTTGAAAGTTTCCACACCATAGTTGCTGGCCGTCAAAAAGGCGAATGGTGGACACATCATATTTTCCGATGCACTTTGGAAATTACTTGATGGAATTTTGGAAGTCCAAATTATTCTCACAATAAATATGGATGGATCGAATGGAGAACCAAGTCTGCCATCGCTCCAGATCACAGCATCATGTTTATGACCACCTTTACTGGTTTCGTTTCATGGGGAAGTATGGACTGCCATTCCTGCACATACATTCAGACAGATTATTGAAAGTATCTACACCAGAGTTCAGGTCGTCAAAAAGGCGAAAATGTCCGCAGCGAGTCGTCGTGCGGTAGCGTTCTCGCTTCCCGCACCCGGTTCCCGGGTTCGATACGCGGCGGGGTCAGGGATTACTCTGCCTCGTGATGATTGGGTGTTGTGTGATGTTCTTAGGTTAGTTAGGTTTAAGTAGTTCTAAGTTCTAGGGGACTGATGACCGTAGATGTTAAGTCCCATAGTGCTCAGAGTCATTTGAACCATTTTTGAAAAAGCCGAAAGATGGACACATATCATCTTACGCTGAACCTCAGGATTTACTTTATGCGATTCAGGAAGTCCAAATGATTCTTACACTAACTATGGATGGGTGTCCTCGAGTTACAAGTTTGACCTCGTTTCATTTTTTTTTTTGTTTTGTTTTGGTTTTAGGGCGCAAAACTGCTATGGTCATTAGCGCCCAGCCCGTGACTTAGGAAACAGTAAAAAACCGAAATTGAAAACCAGCAGCAATGGGAACAAAGTCATAAAAGTGGAGAAACTAAAAGCAGAAGGAATGCTTAAAAATCCACTACAGAAAGGGGTTGGTTGTCCCCAAAAAAGGCTTCAAATGACTGACGTCATTTCACTGTCACTAATAAACTGGAGAACGCGGTCGGCTGAGCGCGTGTCATCTGCTAAAATCGACGATAGATCAGGCGATAGCTGTAGACGGGAGCGTAACGGATTAAAATAGGGGCATTCAATTAAAAGGTGTCTTACCGTCCACAGCTGAGAGCAGTGGGGACAGAGTGGGGGAGGATCGCCGCTTAAAAGATGTCGATGGCTAAAAAGACAGTGCCCTATCCGGAGTCTAGCTACAATTACCTCCTCCCGACGACGCGTTCGGGAGGAAGAGGTCCAAGCGCAAGGAAGGGCTTTCACTTCCCGCAATTTATTATGGGGAAGTGTTGACCAATGCGCATGCCATAAATGAGCAACTTTGCGACATAAACCGCTCCGTAGATCGGTGAAGGGAAGCGACTGAATAGCTGGCCGAGGAAGAGAGACTGCAGCCTTGGCCGCTATATCGGCCGCCTCATTCCCAGAGATACCAGCGTGTCCCGGGAGCCAGAGGAACGCCACCGAGACGCCCCCCAGGTGGAGCAAGCGCAGACAGTCCTGAATCCGGTGGACCAGAGGGTGCACAGAGTAAAGAGCTTGCAGACTGAGGAGAGAGCTGAGAGAATCTGAGCAGATAACGTACTGTGTCCGCCGATGGCGGCGGATGTAGTGGACAGCCTGGAGAACAGCGTAAAGCTCCGCAGTGTACACCGAACACTGGTCGGGAAGCCGAAATTGATTTGGGGTGTCGCCAACAATATAGGCACTCCCTACACCTAACGATGTTTTCGAGCCGTCGGTGTAAATAAAAGTGGCGTCCGTCATTTGTGCACATAGAGCAGCAAATGCCCGACGATAAACAAGTGTAGGGGTACCATCCTTGGGAAATCGACAAAGGTCACGGAGCAGGCAGATCCAGGGACGGAGCCAAGGCGGTGCTGTACCCCAAGTTGTCAAGAAAGTTTTAGGAAAGCGGAAGGAAAGAGAATGGAGCAGTTGACGGAAGCGGACTCCCGGGGGTAGTAGGGAGGAGGAGCGGCCTGCATACCCTACATCAAAGGAGGCGTCGAAAAAAAGGTCATGGGCTGGATTAGCAGGCATGGAAGACAGATGGCTAGCATAACGACTTAGAAGGACTGCTCGCCGATTGGACAGCGGAGGTTCAGCAGTCTCGGCATAAAGGCTTTCCACAGGGCTAGTGTAAAAAGCTCCAGACACTAAACGTAATCCACGGTGGTGGACAGAGTCGAGACGCCGAAGAATAGACGGCCGAGCAGAGGAGTAGACTGTGCTTCCATAATCCAATTTCGAGCGCACGAAGGCGCGATAGAGGCGGAGAAGGACCACTCGGTCCGCTCCCCAGGAGGTACCATTCAGGACACGGAGGGTGTTAAGCGATCGCAGACAGCGAGCCGAAAGATAGGAAACGTGGGAGGACCAGCACAGTTTTCTGTCAAACATAAGACCCAAGAATTTAGCGACGTCTGAAAACGGAAGGTTGACAGGTCCTAGATGTAAGGAGGGCGGAAGAAACTCCTTACGTCGCCAAAAATTAACACAAACGGTCTTACTGGGAGAGAAACGGAAGCCTGTTTCGATGCTCCAAGAGTGGAGGCGATCGAGACATCCTTGAAGACGTCGTTCAAGAAGGCTGGTCCGTTGAGAGCTGTAGTAGATCGCAAAATCATCCACAAAGAGGGAGCACGAGACATCAGGAAGGAGACAATCCATAATTGGATTTATAGCGATGGCAAACAGTACAACACTCAGCACGGAACCCTGGGGTACCCCGTTTTCTTGGGAGAAAGTGCGGGAGAGGGTAGTGTTCACCCGCACCCTAAATGTGCGCTCTGCCATAAATTCGCGAAGAAAAAGGGGCAGCCGGCCTCGAAAGCCCTAAGAGAACAGTGTGCGGAGGATGCCTGTCCTCCAACAGGTATCGTATGCTCTCTCCAGATCAAAAAATATTGCTACCGTTTGGCGTTTCCGGAGAAAATTGTTCATGATATAAGTGGAGAGAGCAACAAGATGGTCAACTGCAGAACGATGCTTTCGGAATCCGCATTGGGCAGGTGTTAAAAGACTGCGGGATTCCAGCCACCACGCTAAACGGTAATTCACCATACGCTCCAAAACCTTACAGACACTACTCGTGAGAGAAATGGGGCGATAGCTAGAGGGGAGATGTTTGTCCTTTCCAGGTTTCGGAACAGGAACGACGATAGCTTCCCGCCATCGTCTGGGAAAAGTACTGTCGGTCCAAATTCGATTATAAAGGCGAAGGAGGTAACGCAGACTATGGGTTGATAAATGCAGCAACATTTGGACGTGAATACCATCCGGTCCTGGGGCGGAGGAGCGAGAAGAAGAGAGTGCATGTTGGAGTTCCCGCAAGGAGAAAAAAGTATTGTAGCTTTCGCGATTTTGAGAGGAGAAAGCAAGATGTCGCACTTCCGCTGCACGTTTCTTCGGGAGAAACGCTGGCGGGTAATTTGAAGAGCTCGAAATCTCGGCAAAGTGCTGACCCAACGAGTTAGAAATTGCGACGGGGTCCACTAATGTGTCACGCGCGACAGTGAGCCCAGAGACCGGGGAGAAACTAGGCGCGCCTGAGAACCGTCGAAGCCGACTCCAAACTTCCGAGGAGGGAGTGAAGGTGTTAAATGAGCTAATAAATAATTTCCAGCTTGCCTTCTTGCTATCGCGAATGACACGACGGCATCGCGCTCGGAGCTGCTTATAGCGGATACAGTTGGCCAAAGTAGGATGGTGGCGGAAAACGCGGAGAGCACGTCGCCGCTCACGTAGTGCATCACGGCATGCCTCGTTCCACCAAGGAACTGGGGGGCGCCGGGGCAATTCGGAGGTGCGTGGTATTGAATGTTCCGCAGCTGCAAGAATAACGTCGGTAATATGTGTGACCTCATCGTCGACGCTGGGAAAGGGACGGTCATCGAATGTCGCTAGAGACGAAAAAAGTGTCCAATCGGCTTGGGCAAACTTCCAGCGTCGCGGGCGCATATATTGCTGTTGAGGCTGCAGTCTAAGGACACATGGAAAGTGGTCACTCGAGTGTGTATCATCAAGGGCGAACCATTCGAAGCGCCGAGCTAGCGGAACAGTACCGACCGCAAGGTCCAAATGAGATAAATTTGTCGTGGAGGCAGACAAAAATGTAGGGACCCCAGTGTTGAGGCAAACTAGATCTGCTTGGTGGAAGACGTCTAGCAATAGTGAGCCACGTGGACAAGGATGTGGAGATCCCCAAAGCGGGTGGTGGGCATTGAAGTCCCCAACCAGCAAATATGGGGGTGGAAGCTGACCAAGAAGATGAAGGAGATCAGCTCGTGCCATTGGTGTGGACGATGGAATGTATACAGTACAAAGAGAGAACGTGTATCCGGAAAGGGAAAGACGGACGGCGACAGCTTGGAAGGAAGTGTTTAAATGGATTGGGTGATAATGGAGAGTTTCATGGAGAAGAATCATGAGTCCTCCATGTGCTGTAGTGCCTTCAACAGAGGGGAGATCATATCGGACGGACTGAAAATGAGGGAGAACAAAGCGGTCATGGGGACGCAGCTTTGTTTCCTGAAGACAGAAGATGACCGGCAAGTAGGATTGTAAGAGGATCGACAATTCATCCCGATTGGCTCGAATACCGCGGATTCCAGTGGATAATGGACATAGGGTGAACAGAAAATGGAGGAATGTGACCAAGGTCGCTGTCAACTCAACGATTGCTCAGAGCTTGCGACCGACAGCATGGAATGGCATTCAGCCGAATGCAGAAGATCCTGATCCATAGGTTGGTCAGGAGCAGCTCCTGCCACCAGCGACCGGCCGGTTGATCGGCCGCCAGCAGTGCGCCTCAGCGACTCAGAAGACGGCCGAGAGCGACTTCCGCCAGGTGGTGCTGTAGATGGGTAGATGGGACATGCCTTGGCGGAGAAGGAGAGGAACTGGGTTTCTTTGTAGCCTTCTTGGAAGTATGATGTTTAGAGGAAGGAGGAACCGATGATTGGGAAGTTGCCGTACGTAAAAACTCTTCACGAGTATGCTCTTTTTTCGAAGACTTGGCGTCTGACTTTTGGGCTCGAGATTTAGCAGAATCCGACGAAGGGTGAGCCATAGAGTGGGCAGGCGAATGTGGTGAGGTTGAACGGGCGATCTTTGCGCTGGCCGATCTGACGACCGTGGTACTAAAGGTGAGGTCGCAAGTCTGCGTGGCCGCCTCCTTTGTTGGCCGATGAGAAGCAAGGACAGCGCTGTATTTTCCTTTCTGAGGCACGGTGGGCTGTCGACTGGCGAATAATTTTCGAGCAGCAAAGGTCGACACCTTTTCCTTCACTCTTATTTCCTGGATGAGTTTTTCGTCCTTAAAAACGGGGCAATCTCGAGAGGAAGCAGCGTGGTCACCCGTACAGTTGATGCAGCGAGGGGATGGAGGTGGACAAGCACCCTCATGGGCATCCTTGCCACACGTAACACATTTGGCCGGATTGGAACAGGACTGGCTGGTGTGATTGAACCGCTGGCATCGATAGCAACGCGTAGGGTTTGGGACGTAAGGGCGAACGGAAATTATCTCATAGCCTGCTTTGATTTTCGATGGGAGTTGAACTTTGTCAAATGTCAAGAAGACAGTGCGGGTTGGAATGATGTTCGTGTCAACCCTTTTCGTAACTCTATGAACAGCCGTTACGCCCTGGTCAGACAGGTAATGCTGAATTTCTTCGTCAGACAATCCATCGAGGGAGCGTGTATAAACGACTCCACGCGAGGAATTTAAGGTACGGTGCGGTTCCACCCGGACAGGGAAGGTGTGGAGCAGAGAAGTACGCAGCAATTCTTGTGCCTGGAGGGCACTGTGTGTTTCTAACAACAGGGTGCCATTCCATAATCTGGAACAAGACTTTACAGGACCTGCAATTGCGTCGACACCTTTCTGAATAATGAAAGGGTTGACCGTGGAGAAGTCGTGACCTTCGTCAGACCGAGAAACAACAAGGAACTGTGGCAACGATGGAAGAACCGTCTGTGGCTGAGACTCAGTGAACTTACGTTTGTGAGCAGACATAGTGGAAGGTGAGGAAACCATTGCGGAAGAATCCCCCATGATTACCAGCGTCTCCGATGGCGCGCTCCTCCCTTGTGGGGGCCCTCACTGAGGGCACACCCGCCTTAGGTGATTGTTCACACCTCAGGTCACACCTCCCGACAAACGGACAGAGGGACCAATCGGCACTTTCGGAAGGTATCAGCTCGGGTAATCACCCCTCCCTGGGCCTGGCCGTTACCAGGGGCTACGTACGTGTCCTACCTGTCTACCCGGGGCGGGGAATTACGCGTTACCCCGTCACCGGCTACGCATGGAAGTGCGTGGGTCGGCCTTCAGACACGCACAGGGAGGAAAAAAGAGAAAGCGAAAGGAAAGAAGAGAGGTCTCAAACGCCGCAGCGGAGAAAAGGGTAGAGAGAAGAGGTAAGGAAAAGAGAAGGACAAAGGAAGGGTGAAGACTTACAAGCAAGGAAGGCGAAGAATGTAGTATATTTACAAGCGTCCGTCTCCGGACGTAGGCACAAACCAGAACCCCAGAAGGGGAGAAAGGGAAAGAAAGAGCCAGAGGTGAGGGGGGGGGGGCGAAGATGGGGGATGGGGAACGATGCGGAAAGGGAAGGTATGCAGCCCGGAAAGGAAGGAAGGCCACATCAGCTCAGGGTCCCGTGCTCGCTACGCACGTATCCACAAAAGAGTTGTGGATCCCCTGGGGGGGACCTCGTTTCAGACCAGAGAATCATGTTAACGACTACCTTCTCTGGTCTCCGCTCTCTCGGAAGAATGGGCTGCCATTCCTGCACAGACATTCAGACACATTATTGAAAGTAGCCACATCAGAGTTCTGTTCGCCAGAAAGGCGAAGGGTGGACACATCTAATTTTCCGATGCACCCTGAGATATGTTTTTTGCCATTACGAAGCCCAAATGATTGTTACACTAAATATGGATGGATGGACTGGATTTACAAGTTTGACCTCGCTACAGACCACAGAATCATGTTTGTGACCACATTTTCTGGTCTCCATTCTCGGGGAAAAATGGGCTGCCATTACTGCACAGTCATTCACACACATTATTTAAAGTTTCCACACCAGAGTTGCAGCTGTACAAAAGGGCGAAGGGTCGACACATCACATATTCCGATGCGCTTTGGAAAGTACTTTATGGAATTTGGAAGTCCAAATGATTCTCACACTAAATATGGATGGATGGAATGGAGATACAGGTTTGACTTCGCTCCAGACCACAGCATCATGTTTAAGACCACCTTTTCTAGTTTTGGTTCATGGGAAGATTGGGCCTCCATTCCTGCACAGACAATCAGACACATTACTGAAAGTATCCACAACAGAGTTCAGGTCGTCCAAAAGGCAAAGGGTTGACACATCTCATTTTCCGATGGACCTCATGATTGACATTAAGTGATTTAGGGAGTCCAAATGAGTCTCACACTAAATATGGATGAATGGACTGGAGTTACAAGTTTGAACTCGCTCCAGACCACAGAATCCTTTGTGTGATCACCTTTCCTGGTTTTCATTGTTGGGGAAAAATGGGCAGCCATTCCTGCACAGTCATTCACACACATTATTGAAAGCTTCCAAACCAGAGTTGCAGGTCGTCAAAAAGGCGAAGGGTGGACACATCCCATTTTCCGATGCACTTCAGAAATTACTTTTTTGCAATTTTGGAAGTCCAAATGACTCTCACACTAAATATGGGTTGATGGAATAGAGATACAAGTTTGACCTCGCTCCAGACTACAGCATCATGTTTAAGACTATCTTTTCTGGTTTCGGTTGATGGGGAACAATGGGCTGCTATTCCTGCACAGACATTCAGACAGATTACCGAAATTACATACACCAGAGTTCAGGTCGTCAAAAAGGCAAAGGGTGGACATGTCTCATTTTCTGATGCAGCCCGTGATTTACTTGATGCGAATTAGTATGTCCAAATGACTCTCACACTAAATATGGATGGATGGACTGTAGTTACATCTTTGACCTCCCTCCAGACCACAGAATCCTGTTTACAACCACCTTCTCTGGTTTCCATTCTAGGGGAAAAATGGGCAACACATTCCTCCACAATCAATAGCACACATTATCCAAAGGTTCCACACCAGAGTTTCAGATCGTCAAAATGGCGAAGGGTGGACACATCACATTTTCCGATGTACTTCGGAAATTACTTTTAGCAGGTTTGGAAGTCCAAATGATTCCCACATTAAATTCGGATGGATGGACTGGAGTTACAAGTTTGACCTCACTCCAGTCCATAGAATAATGTTTGTGACTACCTTTTCGGGTTTCGGTTCTTGGTGTAGAATGGACTGCCATTCCAGCACTGACATTCAGACACCTTATTGAATGTATCCACACCAGAGTTCAGTTCATCAAAAAGCCAAAGGGTGGACATATCTTATATTCCGATGGTCCTCATGATTACCTTGAAGCGATGTAGGACGTCCAAATCAGTCTCACACTAAATATGGATGAATGAACTGGAGTTATAAGACTGACATCGCTCCAGACCACACAAACCTGTGTATGACCACCTTTCCATGTTTTCATTGTTGGGGAAAAATGGGCTGCCAGTCATGCACAGTCATTCACACACATTATTGAAAGCTTCCAAATCAGAGATGCAGGTCGTCAAAAAGTCGAAGGGTAGACACATCACACTTTCCGATGCACTTCGGAAGTTACTTTATGTAATTTTGGATGTCAAAATGATTCTCACACTAAAAACGGATGGATGGATTGGAGATACAGGTTTGACCTCGCTTCAGACCACAGAATCATGTTTAAGACCACCTTTTCTATGTTCGATTCATGGGGAAGAATGGGCTGCCATTCCTGCACAGACAATCGGACACATTATTGATGGTATTCACAAAAGAGTTCAGGTCGTCAAAAAGGCAAAGGGTTGACACATCTCATTTTTCCGATGGACCTCGTGATTCACTTGAAGCAATTTAGGAAATCCAAATGAGTTTCACACTAAATATGGATGAATGGACTGGAGATACAAGTTTGACCTCGCTCATGACCACAGCATCATGTTTATGACCACCTCTTCTCGTTTCGGTTGTTAAGGAAGAATGGGCTGCCATTCCTGCACAGACATTCAGGCACATTATTGAAAGTAGCCACATCAGAGTTTAGTTCGTCAGAAAGATGAAGGGTGGACACATCTCATTTTCCGATGCACTTCGGAAATTACTTTGTGCAATTTTGGAAGTCCAAATGACTCTCACACTAAATATGGGTTGATGGAATGGAGGTTCAAGTTTGACCTCGCTCCAGAGCACACAATCATGTTTATGACCACCTCCTCTCGTTTCGGCTCTTGGGGAGGAATGGGTTGCCATTCTGCACAGACAATCAGACACCTTATTGAAAGTATCCACACTAGAGTTCAGGTCGTCAAAGAGGCGAAGGGTGGACACATCTCATTTGCCGATGCACCCCAGGAATTACTTTTTTTGCAATTTTCGAAGTGCAAATTACTCTCACACTAAATATGGATGGATGGACTGGAGATACAAGTTTGACCTCGCTCCAGAGCACAGCATCATGTTTATGACCACCTTCTCTGGTAACGCTTGTTAAGGAAGAAAGGGCTGCCATTCGTGCACAGACATTCAGACACATTATTGAAAGTGTCCACACCATAGTTCAGGTTGTCAAAAACGTGAAGGATGTACACATCTCATTTTCTGATGCAACTCGGGATTATCTTTATGCGATTTACGAAGTCCAAATTATTCTTACAGTAACCATGGATGGATGGACTGGAGTTAAGAGTTTGACCTCGTTCCAGACCGCAGAATCATGTATGTAACCACATTTTCTGGTTTCCATTCTTGGGGAAAAAGGGGGTGCCATTCCTCCACAGTCATTCACACACATTATTGAAAGTTTCCGCACCAGACTTCCAGATGTTCAAAAAGGCGAAGGGTGGACACATCACACTTTCCGATGCACTTCGGTTGTTACTTTATGTAATTTTGGATATCCAAATGATTCTCACACTAAAAATGGATGGATGGATAGGAGATACAGGTTTGACCTCGCTTCAGACCACAGAATCATGTTTAAGACCACCTTTTCTATGTTCGATTCATGGGGAAGAATGGGCTGCCATTCCTGCACAGACAATCGGACACATTATTGATGGTATTCACAAAAGAGTTCAGGTCGTCAAAAAGGCAAAGGGTTGACACATCTCATTTTTCCGATGGACCTCGTGATTCACTTGAAGCAATTTAGGAAATCCAAATGAGTTTCACACTAAATATGGATGAATGGACTGGAGATACAAGTTTGACCTCGCTCATGACCACAGCATCATGTTTATGACCACCTCTTCTCGTTTCGGTTGTTAAGGAAGAATGGGCTGCCATTCCTGCACAGGCATTCAGGCACATTATTGAAAGTAGCCACATCAGAGTTTAGTTCGTCAGAAAGATGAAGGGTGGACACATCTCATTTTCCGATGCACTTCGGAAATTACTTTGTGCAATTTTGGAAGTCCAAATGACTCACACACTAAATATGGGTTGATGGAATGGAGGTTCAAGTTTGACCTCGCTCCAGACCACACAACCATGTTTATGATCACGTCCTCTCCTTTCGGCTCTTGGGGAGGAATGGGTTGCCATTCTGCACAGACATTCCGACACCTCATTGAAAGTATCCACACCAGAGTTTCACATCGTCAAAATGGCGAAGGGTGGACACATCACATTTTCCGATGTACTTCGGAAATTACTTGATGCAGTTTTGGAAGTCCAAATGATTCCCACATTAAATTCGGATGGATGGACTGGAGTTACAAGTTTGACCTCACTCCAGTCCATAGAATAATGTTTGTGACTACCTTTTCAGGTTTCGGTTCTTGGTGTAGAATGGACTGCCATTCCAGCACTGACATTCAGACACCTTATTGAAAGTATCCACACCAGAGTTCCAGGTCGTCAAAAAGGCGAAGGATGACCACATAACATGTTCACATGCACTTCGGAAATTACTTTATGCAATTTTGGAAGTCCAAACGATTCTCACACTAAGTGTGGATTGATGGAATGGAGATACAAGTTTGACTTCGCTCCAGACCGCAGCATCATGTTTATGACCACCTTTTGTGGTTTCCTACACTCACTTTCAGACACATTATTGAAAGAATTTACACCTGAGTTCAGGTCGTCAAAATGGCGAAAGGTGGACACATCTAATCTTACGATGCACCTCAGGATTAACTTTATGCGATTTAGGAAGTCGAAATTATTCTTACAGTAACTATGGATGGATGGACTGGCGTTAAGAGTTTGACCTCGTTCAGACCACAGAATCATGTTTGTGACTACGTTTTCTGGTTTCCATTCTTGGTGAAAAATGGGCTGCGATTTCTGCACAGTCATTCACACACATTATTGAAAGTTTCCACACCAGAGTTGCAGATGTTCAAAAAGGCGAAGGGTGGACACATCACACTTTCCGATGCATTTCGGAAGTTACTTTATGAAATTTTGGATGTCCAAATGATTCTCACACTAAAAATGGATGGATGGATTGGAGATACAGGTTTGACCTCGCCCCAGACCACAGCATCATGTATAAGATCACCTTTTCTAGTCTCGGTTCATGGGGAAGAATGGGCTGCCATTCCCGCACAGACAATCGGACACATTATTGAATGTATCCACAAAAGAGTTCAGGTCGTCAAAAAGGCAAAGGGTTGACACATCTCATTTTCTGATGGACCTCGTGATTCACTTGAAGCAATTTAGGAAGTCCATATGAGTTTCACACTAAATATGATTGAATGGACGTGAGATACAAGTTTGACCTCGTTCGTGACCACAGCATCATGTTTATGACCACCTCTTCTGCTTTCGGTTGTTAAGGAAGAATGGGCTGCCATTCCTGCACAGACATTCAGGCACATTATTGAAAGTAGCCACATCACAGTTTAGTTCGTCAGAAAGATGAAGGGTGGACATATCTAATTTTCCGATGCACCCTGGGATATACTTTTGCCATTTAGGAAGTCCAAATGATTCTTACACTAGAAATGGATGGATGGACTGGAGTTACAGGTTTGACCTCGCTACAGACCACAGAATCATGTTTGTGACCTCGTTTTCTGGTTTCCATTCTTGGGGAAAAATGGGCTGCCATTCATGCACAGTCATTCACACACATTATTGAAAGTTTCCACACCAGAGATGCGTATGTTCAAAAAAAGCGAAGGGTGGACACATCAGATTTTCCGATGCACTTTGGAAATTACTTTATGGAATTTTGGAAGTCCAAATGATTCTAACAATAAATATGGATAGATGGATTGGAGAACCAAGTCTGCCCTCGCTCCAGATCACAGCATCATATTTATGACCACCTTTACTGGTTTCGTTTCATGGGGAAGTATGGGCTGCCATTCCTGCCCAGACATTCAGACACATTATTGAATGTAGCCATATCAGAGTTCAGTTGGTGAGAAAGGCGAAGGTTGGACACATCTCTTTTTCCGATGCACCCTGGGATATACTTATTGCCATTTTGGAAGTCCAAATGATTGTTACACTAAATGTGGATGGATGGACTGGAGTTACAGGTTTAACCTCGCTCCACACCACAGAATCCTGTGTATGAGCACCTTCGCTTGTTTCCATTCTTGGGGAAAAATAGGCTGCCATTGCTGTACAGTCATTCACACAAATTGTTGAACGTTTCCACAACAGAGTTGCTGGCCGTCAAACAGGCGAATGGTGGACACATCATATTTTCCGGTTACACTTTGGAAATTACTTGATGGAATTTTGGAAGTCCAAATGATTCTCACAATAAATATGGATGGATGGAATGGATAACCAAGTCTGCCCTCACTCCAGATCACAGCATCATGTTTATGACCACCTTTACTGGTTTCGTTTCATGGGGAAGTATGGGCTGCCATTCCTGCACTGACATTCAGACAGATTATTGAATGTATCTACACCAGAGTTCAGGTCGTCAAAAAGGCGAAAATGTCCGCAGCGAGTCGTCGTGCGGTAGCGTTCTCGCTATCCGCGCCCGGGTTCCCGGGTTCGATAACCGGCGAGGTCAGGGATTTTCTTTGCCTCGTGATGATTGGGTGTTGTGTGATGTCCTTAGGTTAGTTAGGTTTAAGTAGTTCTAAGTTCTAGGGGACTGATGACCATAGATGTTAAGTCCCATAGTGCTCAGAGCCATGTGAACCATTTTTGAAAAAGGCGAAAGATGGACACACATCATCTTACACTGCAACTCAGGATTTACTTTATGCGATTCAGTAAGTCCGAATGATTCTTACACTAACTATGGATGGGTGTCCTCGAGTTACAAGTTTGACCTCGTTTCAGACCACAGAATCATATTAACGACTATCTTCTCTGGTCTCCGCTCTCTCGGAAGAATGGGCTGCCATTCCTGCACAGACATTCAGACACATTATTGAAAGTAGCCACATCAGAGTTCTGTTCGTCAGAAAGGCGAAGGGTGGACACATCTAATTTTCCGATGCACCCTGAGATATGCTTTTTGCCATTACGAAGTCCAAATGATTGTTACACTAAATATGGATGGATGGACTGGATTTACAAGTTTGAACTCGCTACAGACCACAGAATCATGTTTGTGACCACATTTTCTGGTCTCCATTCTTGGGGAAAAATGGGCTGCCATTACTGCACAGTCATTCACACAAATTATTGAAAGCTACCAAACCATAGTTGCGGGTCGTGAAAGAGGCAAAGGGTGGACACATCTCATTTTCCGATGCAAAATGGGTTTTACTTTATGCGATTTAGGAAGTCCAAATGATTCTCCCATTAAATATGGGTGGATCGACTGCTGTTACAAGTTTGACCTCGCTCCAGACCACAGAATCATGTTTATGACCACCTTCTCTGGTTCCCGCTCTTGGGGAAGAATGAGCTGCCATTCCTGCACAGGCATTCGGACACATTGTTGAAAGTATCCACTCCAGCGTTCAGGTCGTCAAAAAGGCAAAGGGTAGACACAGCTCATTTTCCAATGTACCTCGGGATTTACTTTATGCGATTTAGGAAGACCAAATGATTCTCAAAATAAATATGGATGGGCTGGAGTTACAAGTTTGACCTCGCTCCAGACCACAGAATCATGTTTATGACCACATTTTCTGATGTCCGTTCCTTGGGAAGAATGGGCTGCCATTCCTGCACAGTTATTCACACACATTATTGAAGGATCCACACAGGACTGCAGGTCGTCAAAAAGGCGAAAGGTGGACACATCTCATTTTCCGATGCACCTCAGAAATTACTTTATGCGATCTAAGAAGTCCACATGATTGTCACACTAAATATGGATGGATGGAATGGAGATACAAGTTTGACTTCGCCCGAGATCACAGCATCGTGTTAATGACCACCTATTCTGGTTTCGGTTCTTGGGGGAGAATGAGCTGCCATTCCTGCACAGTTATTCACACACATTATTGAAGGATCCACACAGGACTGCAGGTCGTCAAAAAGGCGAAAGGTGGACACATCTCATTTTCCGATGCACCTCAGAACTTACTTTATGCCATTTAGGAATTCAACGAATATTACAGTAAATAAGGATGGATGGACTGGCGTTACAAGTCTGATCTCGATCCACCCCCCAGAATCATGTTTATGGCCACCTTCTCCGGTTTCGGTTCTTGGGGAAGAATGGGCTGCCATTCCTGCACAGACATTCAGACACATTATTGAAAGTAGCCACATCAGATTTCAGGTCGTCAAAAAGGCGAAAGGTGGACACATCTCATCTTACTATGCAACTCAGGTTTTACTTTATGCGATTTAGGATGTCCAAATTATTCTTACAGTAACCATGGATGGATGGACTGGAGTTAAGAGTTTGACCTCGTTCCAGACCACAGAATCATGTTTGTGACCACGTTTTCTGGTTTCCATTCTTGGTGAAAAATGGGCTGCGATTCCTGCACAGTCATTCACACACATTATTGAAAGTTTCCACACCAGAGTTGCAGATGTTCAAAAAGGCGATGGGTGGACACATCACACTATCCGATGCATTTCGGAAGTTACTTTATGAAATTTTGGATGTCCAAATGATTCTCACACTAAAAATGGATGGATGGATTGCAGATACATGTTTGACCTCGCTCCAGACCACAGCATCATGTGTAAGATCACCTTTTCTAGTTTCGGTTCATGGGGAAGAATGGGCTGCCATTCCCGCACAGACAATCGGACACATTATTGAATGTATCGACAAAAGAGTTCAGGTCGTCAAAAAGGCAAAGTGTTGACACATCTCATTTTCTGATGGACCTCGTAATTTACTTGAAGGAATTTAGGAAGTCCATATGAGTTTCACACTAAATATGGATGAATGGACGTGAGATACAAGTTTGACCTCGTTCATGACCACAGCATCATGTTTATGACCACCTCTTCTGCTTTCGGTTGTTAAGGAAGAATGGGATGCCATTCCTGCACAGACATTCAGGCACATTATTGAAAGTAGCCACATCACAGTTTAGTTCGTCAGAAAGATGAAGGGAGGACAAATCTAATTTTCCGACGCACCCTGGGATATACTTTTACCATTTAGGAAGTCCAAATGATTCTTACACTAGAAATGGATGGATGGACTGGAGTTACAGGTTTGACCTCGCTACAGACCACAGAATCATGTTTGTGACCTCGTTTTCTGGTTTCCATTCTTGGGGAAAAATGGGCTGCCATTCATGCACATTCATTCACACACATTATTGAAAGTTTCCACACCAGAGATGCATATGTTCAAAAAAAGCGAAGGCTGGACACATCAGATTTTCCGATGCACTTTGGAAATTACTTTATGGGATTTTGGAAGTCCAAATGATTCTCACACTAAATATGGATGGATGGAATGGAGATACAGGTATGACTTCGCTCCAGACCACAGCATCTTGTTTAAGACCACCTTTTCTAGTTTTGGTTCATGGGAAGATTGGGCCTCCATTCCTGCACAGACAATCAGACACATTACTGAAAGTATCCACAACAGAGTTCCGGTCGTCAAAAAGGCAAAGGGTTGACACATCTCATTTTCCGATGGACCTCATGATTGACATTAAGTGATTTAGGAAGTCCAAATGGGTCTCACACTAAATATGGATGAATGGACTGGAGTTACACGTTTGAACTCGCTCCAGACCACAGAATCCTGTGTATGATCACCTTTCCTGGTTTTCATTGTTGGGGAAAAATGGGCAGCCATTGCTGCACAGTCTTTCACACACATTATTGAAAGCTTCCAAACCAGAGTTGCAGGTCGTCAAAAAGGCGAAGGGTGGACATATCACATTTTCCGATGCACTTCAGAAATTACTTTTTTGCAATTTTGGAAGTCCAAATGACTCTCACACTAAATATGGGTTGATGGAATAGAGATACAAGTTTGACCTCGCTCCAGACCACAGCATCATGTTTAAGACTACCTTTTCTGGTTTCGGTTGATGGGGAAGAATGGGCTGCACAGACATTCAGACAGATTACCGAAATTATATACACCAGAGTTCAGGTCGTCAAAAAGGCAAAGGGTGGACACGTCTCATTTTCCGATGCACCTCGTGATTTACTTGATGCGAATTAGTATGTCCAAATGACTCTCACACTAAATATGGATGGATGGACTGTAGTTACATCTTTGACCTCCCTCCAGACCACAGAATCCTGTTTACAACCACCTTCTCTGGTTTCCATTCTAGGGGAAAAATGGGCAAACATTCCTCCACAATCAATTGCACACATTATCCAAAGGTTCCACACCAGAGTTTCACATCGTCAAAATGGCGAAGGGTGGACACATCACATTTTCCGATGTACTTCAGAAATTACTTTATGCAGTTTTGGAAGTCCAAATGATTCCCACATTAAATTCGGATGGATGGACTGGAGTTACAAGTTTGACCTCACTCCAGTCCAAAGAATAATGTTTGTGACTACCTTTTCGGGTTTCGGTTCTTGGTGTAGAATGGACTGCCATTCCAGCACTGACATTCAGACACCTTATTGAAAGTACCCACACCAGAGTTCCAGGTCGTCAAAAAGGCGAAGGATGACCACATAACATGTTCACATGCACTTCGGAAATTACTTTATGCAATTTTGGAAGTCCAAACGATTCTCACACTAAGTGTGGATTGATGGAATGGAGATACAAGTTTGACTTCGCTCCAGACCGCAGCATCATGTTTATGACCACCTTTTGTGGTTTCCTACACTCACTTTCAGACACATTATTGAAAGAATTTACACCTGAGTTCAGGTCGTCAAAATGGCGAAAGGTGGACACATCTAATCTTACGATGCACATCAGGATTTACTTTATGCGATTTAGGAAGTCGAAATTATTCTTACAGTAACTATGGATGGATGGACTGGCGTTAAGAGTTTGACCTCGTTCAGACCACAGAATCATGTTTGTGACTACGTTTTCTGGTTTCCATTCTTGGTGAAAAATGGGCTGCGATTTCTGCACAGTCATTCACATACATTATTGAAAGTTTCCACACCAGAGTTGCAGATGTTCAAAAAGGCAAAGGGTTGACACATCTCATTTTCTGATGGACCTCGTAATTCACTTGAAGCAATTTAGGAAGTCCATATGAGTTTCACACTAAATACGGATGAATGGACGTGAGATACAAGTTTGACCTTGTTCATGACCACAGCATCATGTTTATGACCACCTCTTCTGCTTTCGGTTGTTAAGGAAGAATGGGCTGCCATTCCTACACAGACATTCAGGCACATTATTGAAAGTAGCCACATCACAGTTTAGTTCGTCAGAAAGATGAAGGGTGGACAAGTCTAATTTTCCGATGCACCCTGGGATATACTTTTGCCATTTAGGAAGTCCAAATGATTCTTACACTAGAAATGGATGGATGGACTGGAGTTACAGGTTTGACCTCGCTACAGACCACAGAATCATGTTTGTGACCTCGTTTTCTGGTTTCCATTCTTGGGGACAAATGGGCTGCCATTCATGCACAGTCATTCACACACATTATTGAAAGTTTCCACACCAGAGATGCATATGTTCAAAAAAAGCGAAGGGTGACACATCAGATTTTCCGATGCACTTTGGAAATTACTTTATGGAATTTTGGAAGTCCAAATGATTCTAACAATAAATATGGATAGATGGAATGGAGAACCAAGTCTGCCCTCGCTCCAGATCACAGCATCATATTTATGACCACCTTTACTGGTTTCGTTTCATGGGGAAGTATGGGCTGCCATTCCTGTACAGGCATTCAGACACATTATTGAAGGTAGCCACATCAGAGTTCTGTTTGTCAGAAAGGCGAAGGGTGGACACATCTAATTTTCCGATGCACCCTAAAATATGCTTTTTGCCATTACGAAGCCCAAATGATTGTTACACTAAATATGGATGGATGGACTTGGTTTACAAGTTTGACCTCGCTACAGACCACAGAATCATGTTTGTGACCACATTTTCTGGTTTCCATTCTTGGGGAAAAATGGGCTGCCATTACTGCACAGTCATTCACACACATTATTTAAGGTTTCCACACCAGAGTTGCAGCTGTACAAAAGGGCGAAGGGTCGACACATCACATATTCCGATGCACTTTGGAAAGTACTTTATGGAATTTGGAAGTCCAAATGATTCTCACACTAAATATGGATGGATGGAATGGAGTTACAGGTTTGACTTCGCTCCAGACCACAGCATCATATTTAAGACCACCTTTTCTAGTTTTGGTTCATGGGAAGATTGGGCCTCCATTCCTGCACAGACAATCAGACACATTACTGAAAGTATCCACAACAGAGTTCCGGTCGTCAAAAAGGCAAAGGGTTGACACATCTCATTTTCCGATGGACCTCATGATTGACATTAAGTGATTTAGGAAGTCCAAATGGGTCTCACACTAAATATGGTTGAATGGACTGGAGTTACACGTTTGAACTCGCTCCGGACCACATAATCCTGTGTATGATCACCTTTCCTGGTTTTCATTGTTGGGGAAAAATGGGCAGCCATTGCTGCACAGTCTTTCACACACATTATTGAAAGCTTCCAAACCAGAGTTGCAGGTCGTCAAAAAGGCGAAGGGTGGACATATCACATTTTCCGATGCACTTCAGAAATTACTTTTTTGCAATTTTGGAAGTCCAAATGACTCTCACACTAAATATGGGTTGATGGAATAGAGATACAAGTTTGACCTCGCTCCAGACCACAGCATCATGTTTAAGACTACCTTTTCTGGTTTCGGTTGATGGGGAAGAATGGGCTGCACAGACATTCAGACAGATTACCGAAATTATATACACCAGAGTTCAGGTCGTCAAAAAGGCAAAGGGTGGACACGTCTCATTTTCCGATGCACCTCGTGATTTACTTGATGCGAATTAGTATGTCCAAATGACTCTCACACTAAATATGGATGGATGGACTGTAGTTACATCTTTGACCTCCCTCCAGACCACAGAATCCTGTTTACAACCACCTTCTCTGGTTTCCATTCGAGGGGAAAAATGGGCAAACATTCCTCCACAATCAATTGCACACATTATCCAAAGGTTCCACACCAGAGTTTCACATCGTCAAAATGGCGAAGGGTGGACACATCACATTTTCCGATGTACTTCGGAAATTACTTTATGCAGTTTTGGAAGTCCAAATGATTCCCACATTAAATTCGGATGGATGGACTGGAGTTACAAGTTTGACCTCACTCCAGTCCATAGAATAATGTTTGTGACTACCTTTTCGGGTTTCGGTTCTTGGTGTAGAATGGACTGCCATTCCAGCACTGACATTCAGACACCTTATTGAAAGTATCCACACCAGAGTTTAGGTCGTCAAAGAGGAGAAGGGTGGACACATCTCATTTGCCAATGCACCCCAGGAATTACTTTTTTAGCAATTTTCCAAGTGCAAATTACTCTCACACTAAATATGGATGGATGGACTGGAGATATAAGTTTGACCTCGATCCAGAGCACAGCATCATGTTTATCACCACCTTCTCTGATAACGCTTGTTAAAGAAGAAACGGCTGCCATTCGTGCACAGACATTCAGACACATTATTGAAAGTGTCCACACCATAGTTCAGGTTGTCAAAAACGTGAAGGATGTACACATCTCATTTTCTGATGCAACTCAGGATTATCTTTATGCGATTTACGATGTCCAGATTATTCTTACAGTAACCATGGATGGATGGACTGGAGTTAAGAGTTTGACCTCGTTCAGACCACAGAATCATGTTTGTGACCACGTTTTCTGGTTTCCATTCTTGGTGAAAAATGGGCTGCGATTCCTGCACAGTCATTCACACACATTATTGAAAGTTTCCACACCAGAGTTGCAGATGTTCAAAAAGGCGAAGGGTGGACACATCACACTTTCCGATGCATTTCGCAAGTTACTTTATGAAATTTTGGATGTCCAAATGATTCTCACACTAAAAATGGATGGATGGATTGGAGATACAGGTTTGACCTTCGCTCCAGACCACAGCATCATGTATAAGATCACCTTTTCTAGTTTCGGTTCATGGGGAAGTATGGGCTGCCATTCCCCCACAGACAATCGGACATATTATTGAAAGTATCCACAAAAGAGTTCAGGTCGTCAAAAAGGCGAAGGGTTGACACATCTCATTTTCTGATGGACCTCGTGATTCACTTGAAGCAATTTAGGAAGTCCCAATGAGTTTCACACTAAATATGGATGAATGGACTGGAGATACAAGTTTGACCTCGCTCATGACCACAGCATCATGTTTATGACCACCTATTCTGGTTTCGGTTGTTAAGGAAGAATGGCTGCCATTCCTGCACAGACATTTAGGCACATTATTGAAAGTAGCCACATCAGAGTTGAGTTACTCAGAAAGATGAAGGGAGGACAAATCTAATTTTCCGATGCACCCTGGGATATACTTTTGCCATTTAGGATGTCCAAATGATTCTTACACTAGAAATGGATGGATGGACAGGAGTTACATGTTTGACCTCCCTCCAGACCACAGAATCCTGTTTACAACCACCTTCTCTGGTTTCCATTCTAGGGGAAAAATGGGCAAACATTCCTCCACAATCAAGTGCTCTCATTATCCAAAGGTTCCACACCAGAGTTTCAGATCGTCAAAATGGCGAAGGGTGGACACAACACATTATCCGATGCACTTCGGAAATTACTTTATGCAGTTTTGGAAGTCCAAATGATTCCCACACTAAATATGGATGGATGGACTGGAGTTACAAGTTTGACCTCACTCCAGTCCATAGAATAATGTTTGTGACAACCTTTTCGGGTTTCGGTTCTTGGTGGAGAATGGACTGCCATTCCAGCACTGACATTCAGACACGTTATTGAATGTATCCGCACCAGAGTTCAGGTCGTCAAAACGCCAAAGGGTGGACACATCTAATTTTCCGATGCACCCTGAGATATGCTTTTTGCCATTACGAAGTCCAAATGATTGTTACACTAAATATGGATGGATGGACTGGATTTTCAAGTTTGACCTCGCTCCAGACCACACAATCATGTTTATGACCACCTCCTCTCGTTTCGGCTCTTGGGGAGGAATGGGTTGCCATTCTGCACAGACATTCCGACACCTTATTGAAAGTATCCACACCAGAGTTCAGGTCGTCAAAGAGGCGATGGGTGGACACATCTCATTTGCCGATGCAATCCGGGAATTACATTTTTGCAATTTTCGAAGTGCAAATTACTCTCACACAAAATATGGATGGATGGACTGGAGATACAAGTTTGACCTCGTTTCAGATCACAGAATCCTGTGTATGACCACCTCCGCAGGTTTCCATTCTTGGGGAAAAATGGGCTGCGATTCCTGCACAGTCATTCACACACCTTATTGAAAGTATCCACACCAGAGTTCAGGTCGTCAAAGAGGCGATGGGTGGACACATCTCATTTGCCGATGCAATCCGGGAATTACATTTTTGCAATTTTCGAAGTGCAAATTACTCTCACACTAAATATGGATGGATGGACTGGAGATACAAGTTTGACCTCGTTCCAGATCACAGAATCCTGTGTATGACCACCTTCGCAGGTTTCCATTCTTGGGGAAAAATGGGCTGCTTTTTCTGCACAGTCATTCACACACTTAATTGAAAGTTTCCACAACAGTGTTCCAGGTCGTCAAAAAGGCGAAGGATGACCACATAACATGTTCACATGCACTTCGGTAATTACTTTATGCAATTTTGGAAGTCCAAACGATTCTCTCACTAAGTGTGGATTGATGGAATGGAGATACAAGTTCGACTTCGCTCCAGACCGCAGCATCATGTTTATGACCACCTTTTGTGGTTTCCGACACACACTTTCAGACACATTATTGAACGAATTTACACCAGAGTTCAGGTCGTCAAAAAGGCGAAAGGTGGACACATCTAATCTTACGATGCACCTCAGGATTTACTTTATGCGATTTAGGAAGTCGAAATTATTCTTACAGTAACTATGGATGGATGGACTGGCGTTAAGAGTTTGACCTCGTTGCAGCCCACAGAATCATGCTTGTGACCACGTTTTCTGGATTCCATCTTTTTGCGAAAAATGGAATGCCATTCATGCACAGTCATTCACACACATTATTGAAAGTTTCCACACCAGAGTTGCAGATGTTCAAAAAAGGCGAAGGGTGGACACATCACATTTTCCGATGCACTTTGGAAATTACTTTATGGAATTTTGGAAGTCAAATGATTCTCACACTAAATATGGATGGATGGAATGGAGATACAGGTTTGACCTCGCTCCAAACCACAGCATAATGTTTAAGACCTCCTTTTCTAGTTTCGCTTCATGGGGAAGTATAGGCTGCCATTTCTGCACAGACATTCAGACACATTATTGAATGTAGCCACATCAGAGTTCAGTTGGTGAGAAAGACGAAGGGTGGACACATCTCATTTTCCGATGCACCCTGGGATATACTTTATGCCATTTTGGAAGTCCAAATGATTGTTACACTAAATATGGATGGATGGACTGGAGTTACAGGTTTAACCTCGCTCCAGGCCACAGAATCCTGTGTATGAGCACCTTCGCTTGTTTCCATTCTTGGGGAAAAATGGGCTGCTTTTTCTGCACAGTCATTCACACACTTAATTGAAAGTTTCCACAACAGAGTTCCAGGTCGTCAAAAAGGCGAAGGATGACCACATAACAATTTCACATGCACTTCGGAAATTACTTTATGCAATTTTGGAAGTCCAAACGATTCTCACACTAAGTGTGGATTGATGGAATGGAGATACAAGTTTGACTTCGCTCCAGACCGCAGCATCATGTTTATGACCACCTTTTGTTGTTTCCTACACTCACTTTCAGACACATTACTGAAAGAATTTACACCTGAGTTCAGGTCGTCAAAATGGCGAAAGGGGGACACATCTAATCTTACGATGCACCTCAGGATTTACTTTATGCGATTTAGGACTGGCGATTTAGGACTGGCGTTAAGAGTTTTACCTCGTTCAGACCACAGAACCATGTTTGTGACCACGTTTTCTGGTTTCCATTCTTGGTGAAAAATGGGCTGCGATTCCTGCACAGTCATTCACACACATTATTGAAAGTTTCCACACCAGAGTTGCAGATGTTCAAAAAGGCGAAGGGTGGACACATCACACTTTCCGATGCATTTCGCAAGTTACTTTATGAAATTTTGGATGTCCAAATGATTCTCACACTAAAAATGGAAGGATGGATTGGAGATACAGGTTTGACCTCGCTCATGACCACAGCATCATGTTTATGACCACCTATTCTGGTTTCGGTTGGTAAGGAAGAATGGCTGCCATTCCTACACAGACATTTAGGCACATTATTGAAAGTAGCCACATCAGAGTTTAGTTACTCAGAAAGATGAAGGGAGGACAAATCTAATTTTCCGATGCACCCTGGGATATACTTTTGCCATTTAGGATGTCCAAATGATTCTTACACTAGAAATGGATGGATGGACTGGAGTTACATGTTTGACCTCCCTCCAGACCACAGAATCCTGTTTACAACCACCTTCTCTGGTTTCCATTCTAGGGGAAAAATGGGCAAACATTCCTCCACAATCAATTGCGCTCATTATCCAAAGGTTCCACACCAGAGTTTCAGATCGTCAAAATGGCGAAGGGTGGACACAACACATTATCCGATGCACTTAGGAAATTACTTTATGCAGTTTTGGAAGTCCAAATGATTCCCACATTAAATATGGATGGATGGACTGGAGTTACAAGTTTGACCTCACTCCAGTCCATAGAATAATGTTTGTGACAACCTTTTCGGGTTTCGGTTCTTGGTGGAGAATGGACTGCCATTCCAGCACTGACATTCAGACACGTTATTGAATGTATACGCACCAGAGTTCAGGTCGTCAAAACACCAAAGTGTGGACACATCTAATTTTCCGGTGCACCCTGAGATATGCTTTTTGCCATTACGAAGTCCAAATGATTGTTACACTAAATATGGATGGATGGACTGGATTTTCAAGTTTGACCTCGCTCCAGACCACACAATCATGTTTATGACCACCTCCTCTCGTTTCGGCTCTTGGGGAGGAATGGGTTGCCATTCTGCACAGACATTCCGACACCTTATTGAAAGTATCCACACCAGAGTTCAGGTCGTCAAAGAGGCTAAGGGTGGACACATCTCATTTGCCGATGCAATCCGGGAATTACATTTTTGCAATTTTCGAACTGCAAATTACTCTCACACTAAATATGGATGGATGGACTGGAGATACAAGTTTGACCTCGTTTCAGATCACAGAATCCTGTGTATGACCACCTTCGCAGGTTTCCATTCTTGGGGAAAAATGGGCTGCTTTTTCTGCACAGTCATTCACACACTTAATTGAAAGTTTCCACAACAGTGTTCCAGGTCGTCAAAAAGGCGAAGGATGACCACATAACATGTTCACATGCACTTCGGTAATTACTTTATGCAATTTTGGAAGTCCAAACGATTCTCTCACTAAGTGTGGATTGATGGAATGGAGATACAAGTTCGACTTCGCTCCAGACCGCAGCATCATGTTTATGACCACCTTTTGTGGTTTCCGACACACACTTTCAGACACATTATTGAACGAATTTACACCAGAGTTCAGGTCGTCAAAAAGGCGAAAGGTGGACACATCTAATCTTACGATGCACCTCAGGATTTACTTTATGCGATTTAGGAAGTCGAAATTATTCTTACAGTAACTATGGATGGATGGACTGGCGTTAAGAGTTTGACCTCGTTCAGACCACAGAATCATGTTTGTGACCACGTTTTCTGGTTTCCACTCTTGGTGAAAAATGGGCTGCGATTCCTGCACAGTCATTCACACACATTATTGAAAGTTTCCACACCAGAGTTGCAGATGTTCAAAAAGGCGAAAGGTGGACACATCACATTTTCCGATGCACTTCGGAAATTACTTAATGGAATTTTGGAAGTCAAATGATTCTCACACTAAATATGGATGGATGGAATGGAGATACAGGTTTGACCTCGCTCCAAACCACAGCATAATGTTTAAGACCTCCTTTTCTAGTTTCGCTTCATGGGGAAGTATAGGCTGCCATTCCTGCACAGACATTCAGACACATTATTGAATGTAGCCACATCAGAGTTCAGTTGGTGAGAAAGACGAAGGGTGGACACATCTCATTTTCCGATGCACCCTGGGATATAGTTTGTGCCATTTTGGAAGTCCAAATGATTGTTACACTAAATATGGATGGATGGACTGGAGTTACAGGTTTAACCACGCTCCAGGCCACAGAATCCTGTGAATGAGCACCTTCGCTTGTTTCCATTCTTGGGGAAAAATGGGCTGCTTTTTCTGCACAGTCATTCACACACTTAATTGAAAGTTTTCACAACAGAGTTCCAGGTCGTCAAAAAGGCGAAGGATGACCACATAACAATTTCACATGCACTTCGGAAATTACTTTATGCAATTTTGGAAGTCCAAACGATTCTCACACTAAGTGTGGATTGATGGAATGGAGATACAAGTTTGACTTCGCTCCAGACCGCAGCATCATGTTTATGACCACCTTTTGTGGTTTCCTACACTCACTTTCAGACACATTACTGAGAGAATTTACACCTGAGTTCAGGTCGTCAAAATGGCGAAAGGTGGACACATCTAATCTTACGATGCACCTCAGGATTTACTTTATGCGATTTAGGAAGTCGAAGTTATTCTTACAGTAACTATGGATGGATGGACTGGCGTTAAGAGTTTTACCTCGTTCAGACCACAGAATCATGTTTGTGACCACGTTTTCTGGTTTCCATTCTTGGTGAAAAATGGGCTGCGATTCCTGCACAGTCATTCACACACATTATTGAAAGTTTCCACACCAGAGTTGCAGATGTTCAAAAAGGCGAAGGGTGGACACATCACACTTTCCGATGCATTTCGCAAGTTACTTTATGAAATTTTGGATGTCCAAATGATTCTCACACTAAAAATGGAAGGATGGATTGGAGATACAGGTTTGACCTCGCTCATGACCACAGCATCATGTTTATGACCACCTATTCTGGTTTCGGTTGTTAAGGAAGAATGGCAGCCATTCCTGCACAGACATTTAGGCACATTATTGAAAGTAGCCACATCAGAGTTTAGTTACTCAGAAAGATGAAGGGAGGACAAATCTAATTTTCCGATGCACCCTGGGATATACTTTTGCCATTTAGGATGTCCAAATGATTCTTACACTAGAAATGGATGGATGGACTGGAGTTACATGTTTGACCTCCCTCCAGACCACAGAATCCTGTTTACAACCACCTTCTCTGGTTTCCATTCTAGGGGAAAAATGGGCAAACATTCCTCCACAATCAATTGCACTCATTATCCAAAGGTTCCACACCAGAGTTTCAGATCGTCAAAAAGGCGATAGGTGGACACAACACATTATCCGATGCACTTCGGAAATTACTTTTTGTAGTTTTGCAAGTCCAAATGATTCCCACATTAAATATGGATGGATGGACTGGAGTTACAAGTTTGACCTCACTCCAGTCCATAGAATAATGTTTGTGACAACCTTTTCGGGTTTCGGTTCTTGGTGGAGAATGGACTGCCATTCCAGCACTGACATTCAGACACGTTATTGAATGTATCCGCACCAGAGTTCAGGTCGTCAAAACACCAAAGTGTGGACACATCTAATTTTCCGATGCACCCTGAGATATGCTTTTTGCCATTACGAAGTCCAAATGATTGTTACACTAAATATGGATGGATGGACTGGATTTTCAAGTTTGACCTCGCTCCAGACCACACAATCATGTTTATGACCACCTCCTCTCGTTTCGGCTCTTGGGGAGGAATGGGTTGCCATTCTGCACAGACATTCCGACACCTTATTGAAAGTATCCACACCAGAGTTCAGGTCGTCAAAGAGGCTAAGGGTGGACACATCTCATTTGCCGATGCAATCCGGGAATTACATTTTTGCAATTTTCGAACTGCAAATTACTCTCACACTAAATATGGATGGATGGACTGGAGATACAAGTTTGACCTCGTTCAGACCACAGAATCATGTTTGTGACCACGTTTTCTGGTTTCCACTCTTGGTGAAAAATGGGCTGCGATTCCTGCACAGTCATTCACACACATTATTGAAAGTTTCCACACCAGAGTTGCAGATGTTCAAAAAGGCGAAGGGTGGACACATCACACTTTCCGATGCATTTCGGAAGTTACTTTATGAAATTTTGGATGTCCTAATGATTCTCACACTAAAAATGGATGGATGGATTGGAGATACAGGTTTGACCTCGCTCCAGACCACAGCATCATGTATAAGATCACCTTTTCTAGTTTCGGTTCATGGGGAAGTATGGGCTGCCATTCCCGCACAGACAATCGGACATATTATTGAAAGTATCCACAAAAGAGTTCAGGTCGTCAAAAAGGCGAAGGGTTGACACATCTCATTTTCTGATGGACCTCGTGATTCACTTGAAGCAATTTAGGAAGTCCCAATGAGTTTCACACTAAATATGGATGAATGGACTGGAGATACAAGTTTGACCTCGCTCATGACCACAGCATCATGTTTATGACCACCTATTCTGGTTTCGGTTGTTAAGGAAGAATGGCTGCCATTCCTGCACAGACATTTAGGCACATTATTGAAAGTAGCCACATCAGAGTTTAGTTACTCAGAAAGATGAAGGGAGGACAAATCTAATTTTCCGATGCACCCTGGGATATACTTTTGCCATTTAGGATGTCCAAATGATTCTTACACTAGAAATGGATGGATGGACTGGAGTTACATGTTTGACCTCCCTCCAGACCACAGAATCCTGTTTACAACCACCTTCTCTGGTTTCCATTCTAGGGGAAAAATGGGCAAACATTCCTCCACAATCAATTGCACTCATTATCCAAAGGTTCCACACCAGAGTTTCAGATCGTCAAAATGGCGAAAGGTGGACACAACACATTATCCGATGCACTTCGGAAATTACTTTATGCAGTTTTGGAAGTCCAAATGATTCCCACATTAAATATGGATGGATGGACTGGAGTTACAAGTTTGACCTCACTCCAGTCCATAGAATAATGTTTGTGACAACCTTTTCGGGTTTCGGTTCTTGGTGGAGAATGGACTGCCATTCCAGCACTGACATTCAGACACGTTATTGAATGTATCCGCACCAGAGTTCAGGTCGTCAAAACGCCAAAGGGTGGACACATCTAATTTTCCGATGCACCCTGAGATATGCTTTTTGCCATTACGAAGTCCAAATGATTGTTACACTAAATATGGATGGATGGACTGGATTTTCAAGTTTGACCTCGCTCCAGACCACACAATCATGTTTATGACCACCTCCTCTCGTTTCGGCTCTTGGGGAGGAATGGGTTGCCATTCTGCACAGACATTCCGACACCTTATTGAAAGTATCCACACCAGAGTTCAGGTCGTCAAAGAGGCGAAGGGTGGACACATCTCATTTGCCGATGCAATCCGGGAATTACATTTTTGCAATTTTCGAACTGCAAATTACTCTCACACTAAATATGGATGGATGGACTGGAGATACAAGTTTGACCTCGTTTCAGATCACAGAATCCTGTGTATGACCACCTCCGCAGGTTTCCATTCTTGGGGAAAAATGGGCTGCTTTTTCTGCACAGTCATTCACACACTTAATTGAAACTTTCCACAACAGAGTTCCAGGTCGTCAAAAAGGCGAAGGATGACCACATAACAATTTCACATGCACTTCGGAAATTACTTTATGCAATTTTGGAAGTCCAAACGATTCTCACACTAAGTGTGGATTGATGGAATGGAGATACAAGTTTGACTTCGCTCCAGACCGCAGCATCATGTTTATGACCACCTTTTGTGGTTTCCTACACTCACTTTCAGACACATTATTGAAAGAATTTACACCTGAGTTCAGGTCGTCAAAATGGCGAAAGGTGGACACATCTAATCTTACGATGCACCTCAGGATTTACTTTATGCGATTTAGGAAGTCGAAATTATTCTTACAGTAACTATGGATGGATGGACTGGCGTTAAGAGTTTGACCTCGTTCAGACCACAGAATCATGTTTGTGACCACGTTTTCTGGTTTCCACTCTTGGTGAAAAATGGGCTGCGATTCCTGCACAGTCATTCACACACATTATTGAAAGTTTCCACACCAGAGTTGCAGATGTTCAAAAAGGCGAAGGGTGGACACATCACACTTTCCGATGCATTTCGGAAGTTACTTTATGAAATTTTGATTGTCCTAATGATTCTCACACTAAAAATGGATGGATGGATTGGAGATACAGGTTTGACCTCGCTCCAGACCACAGCATCATGTATAAGATCACCTTTTCTAGTTTCGGTTCATGGGGAAGTATGGGCTGCCATTCCCCCACAGACAATCGGACATATTATTGAAAGTATCCACAAAAGAGTTCAGGTCGTCAAAAAGGCGAAGGGTTGACACATCTCATTTTCTGATGGACCTCGTGATTCACTTGAAGCAATTTAGGAAGTCCCAATGAGTTTCACACTAAATATGGATGAATGGACTGGAGATACAAGTTTGACCTCGCTCATGACCACAGCATCATGTTTATGACCACCTATTCTGGTTTCGGTTGTTAAGGAAGAATGGCTGCCATTCCTGCACAGACATTTAGGCACATTATTGAAAGTAGCCACATCAGAGTTTAGTTACTCAGAAAGATGAAGGGAGGACAAATCTAATTTTCCGATGCACCCTGGGATATACTTTTGCCATTTAGGATGTCCAAATGATTCTTACACTAGAAATGGATGGATGGACTGGAGTTACATGTTTGACCTCCCTCCAGACCACAGAATCCTGTTTACAACCACCTTCTCTGGTTTCCATTCTAGGGGAAAAATGGGCAAACATTCCTCCACAATCAATTGCACTCATTATCCAAAGGTTCCACACCAGAGTTTCAGATCGTCAAAATGGCGAAAGGTGGACACAACACATTATCCGATGCACTTCGGAAATTACTTTATGCAGTTTTGGAAGTCCAAATGATTCCCACATTAAATATGGATGGATGGACTGGAGTTACAAGTTTGACCTCACTCCAGTCCATAGAATAATGTTTGTGACAACCTTTTCGGGTTTCGGTTCTTGGTGGAGAATGGACTGCCATTCCAGCACTGACATTCAGACACGTTATTGAATGTATCCGCACCAGAGTTCAGGTCGTCAAAACGCCAAAGGGTGGACACATCTAATTTTCCGATGCACCCTGAGATATGCTTTTTGCCATTACGAAGTCCAAATGATTGTTACACTAAATATGGATGGATGGACTGGATTTTCAAGTTTGACCTCGCTCCAGACCACACAATCATGTTTATGACCACCTCCTCTCGTTTCGGCTCTTGGGGAGGAATGGGTTGCCATTCTGCACAGACATTCCGACACCTTATTGAAAGTATCCACACCAGAGTTCAGGTCGTCAAAGAGGCGAAGGGTGGACACATCTCATTTGCCGATGCAATCCGGGAATTACATTTTTGCAATTTTCGAACTGCAAATTACTCTCACACTAAATATGGATGGATGGACTGGAGATACAAGTTTGACCTCGTTTCAGATCACAGAATCCTGTGTATGACCACCTCCGCAGGTTTCCATTCTTGGGGAAAAATGGGCTGCTTTTTCTGCACAGTCATTCACACACTTAATTGAAACTTTCCACAACAGAGTTCCAGGTCGTCAAAAAGGCGAAGGATGACCACATAACAATTTCACATGCACTTCGGAAATTACTTTATGCAATTTTGGAAGTCCAAACGATTCTCACACTAAGTGTGGATTGATGGAATGGAGATACAAGTTTGACTTCGCTCCAGACCGCAGCATCATGTTTATGACCACCTTTTGTGGTTTCCTACACTCACTTTCAGACACATTATTGAAAGAATTTACACCTGAGTTCAGGTCGTCAAAATGGCGAAAGGTGGACACATCTAATCTTACGATGCACCTCAGGATTTACTTTATGCGATTTAGGAAGTCGAAATTATTCTTACAGTAACTATGGATGGATGGACTGGCGTTAAGAGTTTGACCTCGTTCAGACCACAGAATCATGTTTTGTGACCACGTTTTCTGGTTTCCACTCTTGGTGAAAAATGGGCTGCGATTCCTGCACAGTCATTCACACACATTATTGAAAGTTTCCACACCAGAGTTGCAGATGTTCAAAAAGGCGAAGGGTGGACACATCACACTTTCCGATGCATTTCGGAAGTTACTTTATGAAATTTTGATTGTCCTAATGATTCTCACACTAAAAATGGATGGATGGATTGGAGATACAGGTTTGACCTCGCTCCAGACCACAGCATCATGTATAAGATCACCTTTTCCAAGTTTCGGTTCATGGGGAAGTATGGGCTGCCATTCCCGCACAGACAATCGGACATATTATTGAAAGTATCCACAAAAGAGTTCAGGTCGTCAAAAAGGCGAAGGGTTGACACATCTCATTTTCTGATGGACCTCGTGATTCACTTGAAGCAATTTAGGAAGTCCCAATGAGTTTCACACTAAATATGGATGAATGGACTGGAGATACAAGTTTGACCTCGCTCATGACCACAGCATCATGTTTATGACCACCTATTCTGGTTTCGGTTGTTAAGGAAGAATGGCTGCCATTCCTGCACAGACATTTAGGCACATTATTGAAAGTAGCCACATCAGAGTTTAGTTACTCAGAAAGATGAAGGGAGGACAAATCTAATTTTCCGATGCACCCTGGGATATACTTTTGCCATTTAGGATGTCCAAATGATTCTTACACTAGAAATGGATGGATGGACTGGAGTTACATGTTTGACCTCCCTCCAGACCACAGAATCCTGTTTACAACCACCTTCTCTGGTTTCCATTCTAGGGGAAAAATGGGCAAACATTCCTCCACAATCAATTGCACTCATTATCCAAAGGTTCCACACCAGAGTTTCAGATCGTCAAAATGGCGAAAGGTGGACACAACACATTATCCGATGCACTTCGGAAATTACTTTATGCAGTTTTGGAAGTCCAAATGATTCCCACATTAAATATGGATGGATGGACTGGAGTTACAAGTTTGACCTCACTCCAGTCCATAGAATAATGTTTGTGACAACCTTTTCGGGTTTCGGTTCTTGGTGGAGAATGGACTGCCATTCCAGCACTGACATTCAGACACGTTATTGAATGTATCCGCACCAGAGTTCAGGTCGTCAAAACACCAAAGTGTGGACACATCTAATTTTCCGATGCGCCCTGAGATATGCTTTTTGCCATTACGAAGTCCAAATGATTGTTACACTAAATAGGGATGGATGGACTGGATTTTCAAGTTTGACCTCGCTCCAGACCACACAATCATGTTTATGACCACCTCCTCTCGTTTCGGCTCTTGGGGAGGAATGGGTTGCCATTCTGCACAGACATTCCGACACCTTATTGAAAGTATCCACACCAGAGTTCAGGTCGTCAAAGAGGCGAAGGGTGGACACATCTCATTTGCCGATGCAATCCGGGAATTACATTTTTGCAATTTTCGAACTGCAAATTACTCTCACACTAAATATGGATGGATGGACTGGAGATACAAGTTTGACCTCGTTTCAGATCACAGAATCCTGTGTATGACCACCTCCGCAGGTTTCCATTCTTGGGGAAAAATGGGCTGCTTTTTCTGCACAGTCATTCACACACTTAATTGAAACTTTCCACAACAGAGTTCCAGGTCGTCAAAAAGGCGAAGGATGACCACATAACAATTTCACATGCACTTCGGAAATTACTTTATGCAATTTTGGAAGTCCAAACGATTCTCACACTAAGTGTGGATTGATGGAATGGAGATACAAGTTTGACTTCGCTCCAGACCGCAGCATCATGTTTATGACCACCTTTTGTGGTTTCCTACACTCACTTTCAGACACATTATTGAAAGAATTTACACCTGAGTTCAGGTCGTCAAAATGGCGAAAGGTGGACACATCTAATCTTACGATGCACCTCAGGATTTACTTTATGCGATTTAGGAAGTCGAAATTATTCTTACAGTAACTATGGATGGATGGACTGGCGTTAAGAGTTTGACCTCGTTCAGACCACAGAATCATGTTTGTGACCACGTTTTCTGGTTTCCACTCTTGGTGAAAAATGGGCTGCGATTCCTGCACAGTCATTCACACACATTATTGAAAGTTTCCACACCAGAGTTGCAGATGTTCAAAAAGGCGAAGGGTGGACACATCACACTTTCCGATGCATTTCGGAAGTTACTTTATTAAATTTTGGATGTCCTAATGATTCTCACACTAAAAATGGATGGATGGATTGGAGATACAGGTTTGACCTCGCTCCAGACCACAGCATCATGTATAAGATCACCTTTTCTAGTTTCGGTTCATGGGGAAGTATGGGCTGCCATTCCCGCACAGACAATCGGACATATTATTGAAAGTATCCACAAAAGAGTTCAGGTCGTCAAAAAGGCGAAGGGTTGACACATCTCATTTTCTGATGGACCTCGTGATTCACTTGAAGCAATTTAGGAAGTCCCAATGAGTTTCACACTAAATATGGATGAATGGACTGGAGATACAAGTTTGACCTCGCTCATGACCACAGCATCATGTTTATGACCACCTATTCTGGTTTCGGTTGTTAAGGAAGAATGGCTGCCATTCCTGCACAGACATTTAGGCACATTATTGAAAGTAGCCACATCAGAGTTTAGTTACTCAGAAAGATGAAGGGAGGACAAATCTAATTTTCCGATGCACCCTGGGATATACTTTTGCCATTTAGGATGTCCAAATGATTCTTACACTAGAAATGGATGGATGGACTGGAGTTACATGTTTGACCTCCCTCCAGACCACAGAATCCTGTTTACAACCACCTTCTCTGGTTTCCATTCTAGGGGAAAAATGGGCAAACATTCCTCCACAATCAATTGCACTCATTATCCAAAGGTTCCACACCAGAGTTTCAGATCGTCAAAATGGCGAAAGGTGGACACAACACATTATCCGATGCACTTCGGAAATTACTTTATGCAGTTTTGGAAGTCCAAATGATTCCCACATTAAATATGGATGGATGGACTGGAGTTACAAGTTTGACCTCACTCCAGTCCATAGAATAATGTTTGTGACAACCTTTTCGGGTTTCGGTTCTTGGTGGAGAATGGACTGCCATTCCAGCACTGACATTCAGACACGTTATTGAATGTATCCGCACCAGAGTTCAGGTCGTCAAAACGCCAAAGGGTGGACACATCTAATTTTCCGATGCACCCTGAGATATGCTTTTTGCCATTACGAAGTCCAAATGATTGTTACACTAAATATGGTTGGATGGACTGGATTTTCAAGTTTGACCTCGCTCCAGACCACACAATCATGTTTATGACCACCTCCTCTCGTTTCGGCTCTTGGGGAGGAATGGGTTGCCATTCTGCACAGACATTCCGACACCTTATTGAAAGTATCCACACCAGAGTTCAGGTCGTCAAAGAGGCGAAGGGTGGACACATCTCATTTGCCGATGCAATCCGGGAATTACATTTTTGCAATTTTCGAACTGCAAATTACTCTCACACTAAATATGGATGGATGGACTGGAGATACAAGTTTGACCTCGTTTCAGATCACAGAATCCTGTGTATGACCACCTCCGCAGGTTTCCATTCTTGGGGAAAAATGGGCTGCTTTTTCTGCACAGTCATTCACACACTTAATTGAAACTTTCCACAACAGAGTTCCAGGTCGTCAAAAAGGCGAAGGATGACCACATAACAATTTCACATGCACTTCGGAAATTACTTTATGCAATTTTGGAAGTCCAAACGATTCTCACACTAAGTGTGGATTGATGGAATGGAGATACAAGTTTGACTTCGCTCCAGACCGCAGCATCATGTTTATGACCACCTTTTGTGGTTTCCTACACTCACTTTCAGACACATTATTGAAAGAATTTACACCTGAGTTCAGGTCGTCAAAATGGCGAAAGGTGGACACATCTAATCTTACGATGCACCTCAGGATTTACTTTATGCGATTTAGGAAGTCGAAATTATTCTTACAGTAACTATGGATGGATGGACTGGCGTTAAGAGTTTGACCTCGTTCAGACCACAGAATCATGTTTGTGACCACGTTTTCTGGTTTCCACTCTTGGTGAAAAATGGGCTGCGATTCCTGCACAGTCATTCACACACATTATTGAAAGTTTCCACACCAGAGTTGCAGATGTTCAAAAAGGCGAAGGGTGGACACATCACACTTTCCGATGCATTTCGGAAGTTACTTTATGAAATTTTGATTGTCCTAATGATTCTCACACTAAAAATGGATGGATGGATTGGAGATACAGGTTTGACCTCGCTCCAGACCACAGCATCATGTATAAGATCACCTTTTCTAGTTTCGGTTCATGGGGAAGTATGGGCTGCCATTCCCCCACAGACAATCGGACATATTATTGAAAGTATCCACAAAAGAGTTCAGGTCGTCAAAAAGGCGAAGGGTTGACACATCTCATTTTCCGATGCACCCTGGGATATACTTTATGCCATTTTGGAAGTCCAAATGATTGTTACACTAAATATGGATGGATGGACTGGAGTTACAGGTTTAACCTCGCTCCAGGCCACAGAATCCTGTGTATGAGCACCTTCGCTTGTTTCCATTCTTGGGGAAAAATGGGCTGCTTTTTCTGCACAGTCATTCACACACTTATTTGAAAGTTTCCACAACAGAGTTCCAGGTCGTCAAAAAGGCGAAGGATGACCACATAACAATTTCACATGCACTTCGGGAATTACTTTATGCAATTTTGGAAGTCCAAACGATTCTCACACTGTGGATTGATGGAATGGAGATACAAGTTTGACTTCGCTCCAGACCGCAGCATCATGTTTATGACCACCTTTTGTGGTTTCCTACACTCACTTTCAGACACATTATTGAAAAAATTTACACCTGAGTTCAAGTCGTCAAAATGGCGAATGGTGGACACATCTAATCTTACGATGCACCAAAGGATTTACTTTATGCGATTTAGGAAGTCGAAATTATTCTTACAGTAACTATGGATGGATGGACTGGCGTTAAGAGTTTGACCTCGTTCAGACCACAGAATCATGTTTGTGACCACGTTTTCTGGTTTCCATTCTTGGTGAAAAATGGGCTGCGATTCCTGCACAGTCATTCACACACATTATTGAAAGTTTCCACACCAGAGTTGCAGATGTTCAAAAAGGCGAAGGGTGGACACATCACACTTTCCGATGCATTTCGCAAGTTACTTTATGAAATTTTGGATGTCCAAATGATTCTCACACTAAAAATGGAAGGATGGATTGGAGATACAGGTTTGACCTCGCTCCAGACCACAGCATCATGTATAAGATCACCTTTTCTAGTTTCGGTTCATGGGGAAGTATGGGCTGCCATACCCGCATAGACAATCGGACATATTATTGAAAGTATCCACAAAAGAGTTCAGGTCGTCAAAAAGGCGAAGGGTTGACACATCTCATTTTCTGATGGACCTCGTGATTCACTTGAAGCAATTTAGGAAGTCCCAATGAGTTTCACACTAAATATGGATGAATGGACTGGAGATACAAGTTTGACCTCGCTCATGACCACAGCATCATGTTTATGACCACCTATTCTGGTTTCGGTTGTTAAGGAAGAATGGCTGCCATTCCTGCACAGACATTAAGGCACATTATTGAAAGTAGCCACATCAGAGTTTAGTTACTCAGAAAGATGAAGGGAGGACAAATCTAATTTTCCGATGCACCCTGGGATATACTTTTGCCATTTAGGATGTCCAAATGATTCTTACACTAGAAATGGATGGATGGACTGGAGTTACATGTTTGACCTCCCTCCAGACCACAGAATCCTGTTTACAACCACCTTCTCTGGTTTCCATTCTATGGGAAAAATGGGCAAACATTCCTCCACAATCAATTGCACTCATTATCCAAAGGTTCCACACCAGAGTTTCAGATCGTCAAAATGGCGGAAGGTGGACACAACACATTATCCGATGCACTTCGGAAATTACTTTATGCAGTTTTGGAAGTCCAAATGATTCCCACATTAAATATGGATGGATGGACTGGAGTTACAAGTTTGACCTCACTCCAGTCCATAGAATAATGTTTGTGACAACCTTTTCGGGTTTCGGTTCTTGGTGGAGAATGGACTGCCATTCCAGCACTGACATTCAGACACGTTATTGAATGTATCCGCACCAGAGTTCAGGTCGTCAAAACACCAAAGTGTGGACACATCTAATTTTCCGATGCACCCTGAGATATGCTTTTTGCCATTACGAAGTCCAAATGATTGTTACACTAAATATGGATGGATGGACTGGATTTTCAAGTTTGACCTCGCTCCAGACCACACAATCATGTTTATGACCACCTCCTCTCGTTTCGGCTCTTGGGGAGGAATGGGTTGCCATTCTGCACAGACATTCCGACACCTTATTGAAAGTATCCACACCAGAGTTCAGGTCGTCAAAGAGGCGAAGGGTGGACACATCTCATTTGCCGATGCAATCCGGGAATTACATTTTTGCAATTTTCGAACTGCAAATTACTCTCACACTAAATATGGATGGATGGACTGGAGATACAAGTTTGACCTCGTTTCAGATCACAGAATCCTGTGTATGACCACCTCCGCAGGTTTCCATTCTTGGGGAAAAATGGGCTGCTTTTTCTGCACAGTCATTCACACACTTAATTGAAACTTTCCACAACAGAGTTCCAGGTCGTCAAAAAGGCGAAGGATGACCACATAACAATTTCACATGCACTTCGGAAATTACTTTATGCAATTTTGGAAGTCCAAACGATTCTCACACTAAGTGTGGATTGATGGAATGGAGATACAAGTTTGACTTCGCTCCAGACCGCAGCATCATGTTTATGACCACCTTTTGTGGTTTCCTACACTCACTTTCAGACACATTATTGAAAAAATTTACACCTGAGTTCAGGTCGTCAAAATGGTGAAAGGTGGACACATCTAATCTTACGATGCACCTCAGGATTTACTTTATGCGATTTAGGAAGTCGAAATTATTCTTACAGTACCTATGGATGGATGGACTGGCGTTAAGAGTTTGACCTCGTTCAGACCACAGAATCATGTTTGTGACCACGTTTTCTGGTTTCCATTCTTGGTGAAAAATGGGCTGCGATTCCTGCACAGTCATTCACACACATTATTGAAAGTTTCCACACCAGAGTTGCAGATGTTCAAAAAGGCGAAGGGTGGACACATCACACTTTCCGATGCATTTCGCAAGTTACTTTATGAAATTTTGGATGTCCTAATGATTCTCACACTAAAAATGGATGGATGGATTGGAGATACAGGTTTGACCTCGCTCCAGACCACAGCATCATGTGTAAGATCACCTTTTCTAGTTTCGGTTCATGGGGAAGTATGGGCTGCCATTCCCGCATAGACAATCGGACGTATTATTGAAAGTATCCACAAAAGAGTTCAGGTCGTCAAAAAGGCGAATGGTTGACACATCTCATTTTCTGATGGACCTCGTGATTCACTTGAAGCAATTTAGGAAGTCCCAATGAGTTTCACACTAAATATGGATGAATGGACTGGAGATACAAGTTTGACCTCGCTCATGACCACAGCATCATGTTTATGACCACCTATTCTGGTTTCGGTTGTTAAGGAAGAATGGCTGCCATTCCTGCACAGACATTTAGGCACATTATTGAAAGTAGCCACATCAGAGTTTAGTTACTCAGAAAGATGAAGGGAGGACAAATCTAATTTTCCGATGCACCCTGGGATATACTTTTGCCATTTAGGATGTCCAAATGATTCTTACACTAGAAATGGATGGATGGACTGGAGTTACATGTTTGACCTCCCTCCAGACCACAGAATCCTGTTTACAACCACCTTCTCTGGTTTCCATTCTAGGGGAAAAATGGGCAAACATTCCTCCACAATCAATTGCACTCATTATCCAAAGGTTCCACACCGGAGTTTCAGATCGTCAAAATGGCGAAGGGTGGACACAACACATTATCCGATGCACTTCGGAAATTACTTTATGCAGTTTTGGAAGTCCAAATGATTCCCACATTAAATATGGATGGATGGACTGGAGTTACAAGTTTGACCTCACTCCAGTCCATAGAATAATGTTTGTGACAACCTTTTCGGGTTTCGGTTCTTGGTGGAGAATGGACTGCCATTCCAGCACTGACATTCAGACACGTTATTGAATGTATCCCCACCAGAGTTCAGGTCGTCAAAACGCCCAAGTGTGGACACATCTAATTTTCCGATGCACCCTGAGATATGCTTTTTGCCATTACGAAGTCCAAATGATTGTTACACTAAATATGGATGGATGGACTGGATTTTCAAGTTTGACCTCGCTCCAGACCACACAATCATGTTTATGACCACCTCCTCTCGTTTCGGCTCTTGGGGAGGAATGGGTTGCCATTCTGCACAGACATTCCGACACCTTATTGAAAGTATCCACACCAGAGTTCAGGACGTCAAAGAGGCGAAGGGTGGACACATCTCATTTGCCGATGCAATCCGGGAATTACATTTTTGCAATTTTCGAAGTGCAAATTACTCTCACACTAAATATGGATGGATGGACTGGAGATACAAGTTTGACCTCGTTCCAGATCACAGAATCCTGTGTATGACCACCTTCGCAGGTTTCCATTCTTGGGGAAAAATGGGCTGCTTTTTCTGCACAGTCATTCACACACTTAATTGAAAGTTTCCACAACAGTGTTCCAGGTCGTCAAAAAGGCGAAGGATGACCACATAAGATGTTCACATGCACTTCGGAAATTACTTTATGCAATTTTGGAAGTCCAAACGATTCTCTCACTAAGTGTGGATTGATGGAATGGAGATACAAGTTCGACTTCGCTCCAGACCGCAGCATCATGTTTATGACCACCTTTTGTGGTTTCCGACACACACTTTCAGACACATTATTGAACGAATTTACACCAGAGTTCAGGTCGTCAAAAAGGCGAAAGGTGGACACATCTAATCTTACGATGCACCTCAGGATTTACTTTATGCGATTTAGGAAGTCGAAATTATTCTTACAGTAACTATGGATGGATGGACTGGCGTTAAGAGTTTGACCTCGTTGCAGACCACAGAATCATGCTTGTGACCACGTTTTCTGGTTTCCATCTTTTTGCGAAAAATGGGCTGCCATTCATGCACAGTCATTCTCACACATTATTGAAAGTTTCCACACCAGAGTTGCAGATGTTCAAAAAAGGCGAAGGGTGGACACATCACATTTTCCGATGCACTTCGGAAATTTCTTTATGGAATTTTGGAAGTCAAATGATTCTCACACTAATTATGGATGGATGGAATGGAGATACAGGTTTGACCTCGCTCCAAACCACAGCATAATGTTTAAGAACTCCTTTTCTAGTTTCGTTTCATGGGGAAGTATAGGCTGCCATTCCTGCACAGACATTCAGACACATTATTGAATGTAGCCACATCAGAGTTCAGTTGGCGAGAAAGACGAAGGGTGGACACATCTCATTTTCCGATGCACCCTGGGATATACTTTATGCCATTTTGGAAGTGCAAATGATTGTTACACTAAATATGGATGGATGGACTGGAGTTACAGGTTTAACCTCGCTCCAGGCCACAGAATCCTGTCTATGAGCACCTTCGCTTGTTTCCATTCTTGGGGAAAAATGGGCTGCTTTTTCTGCACAGTCATTCACACACTTAATTGAAACTTTCCACAACAGAGTTCCAGGTCGTCAAAAAGGCGAAGGATGACCACATAACAATTTCACATGCACTTCGGAAATTACTTTATGCAATTTTGGAAGTCCAAACGTTTCTCACACTAAGTGTGGATTGATGGAATGGAGATACAAGTTTGACTTCGCTCCAGACCGCAGCATCATGTTTATGACCACCTTTTGTGGTTTCCTACACTCACTTTCAGACACATTATTGAAAGAATTTACACCTGAGTTCAGGTCGTCAAAATGGTGAAAGGTGGACACATCTAATCTTACGATGCACCTCAGGATTTACTTTATGCGATTTAGGAAGTCGAAATTATTCTTACAGTACCTATGGATGGATGGACTGGCGTTAAGGGTTTGACCTCGTTCAGACCACAGAATCATGTTTGTGACCACGTTTTCTGGTTTCCATTCTTGGTGAAAAATGGGCTGCGATTCCTGCACAGTCATTCACACACATTATTGAAAGTTTCCACACCAGAGTTGCAGATGTTCAAAAAGGCGAAGGGTGGACACATCACACTTTCCGATGCACTTCGGAAGTTACTTTATGAAATTTTGGATGTCCAAATGATTCTCACACTAAAAATGGATGGATGGATTGGAGATACAGGTTTGACCTCGCTCCAGACCACAGCATCATGTATAAGATCACCTTTTCTAGTTTCGGTTCATGGGGAAGTATGGGCTGCCATTCCCGCACAGACAATCGGACATATTATTGAAAGTATCCACAAAAGAGTTCAGGTCGTCAAGAAGGCGAAGGGTTGACACATCTCATTTTCTGATGGACCTCGTGATTCACTTGAAGCAATTTAGGAAGTCCCAATGAGTTTCACACTAAATATGGATGAATGGACTGGAGATACAAGTCTGACCTCGCTCATGACCACAGCATCATGTTTATGACCACCTATTCTGGTTTCGGTTGTTAAGGAAGAATGGCTGCCATTCCTGCACAGACATTAAGGCACATTATTGAAAGTAGCCACATCAGAGTTTAGTTACTCAGAAAGATGAAGGGAGGACAAATCTAATTTTCCGATGCACCCTGGGATATACTTTTGCCATTTAGGATGTCCAAATGATTCTTACACTAGAAATGGATGGATGGACTGGAGTTACATGTTTGACCTCCCTCCAGACCACAGAATCCTGTTTACAACCACCTTCTCTGGTTTCCATTCTAGGGGAAAAATGGGCAAACATTCCTCCACAATCAATTGCACTCATTATCCAAAGGTTCCACACCAGAGTTTCAGAACGTCAAAATGGCGGAAGGTGGACACAACACATTATCCGATGCACTTCGGAAATTACTTTATGCAGTTTTGGAAGTCCAAATGATTCCCACATTAAATATGGATGGATGGACTGGAGTTACAAGTTTGACCTCACTCCAGTCCATAGAATAATGTTTGTGACAACCTTTTCGGGTTTCGGTTCTTGGTGGAGAATGGACTGCCATTCCAGCACTGACATTCAGACACGTTATTGAATGTATCCGCACCAGAGTTCAGGTCGTCAAAACACCAAAGTGTGGACACATCTAATTTTCCGATGCACCCTGAGATATGCTTTTTGCCATTACGAAGTCCAAATGATTGTTACACTAAATATGGATGGATGGACTGGATTTTCAAGTTTGACCTCGCTCCAGACCACACAATCATGTTTATGACCACCTCCTCTCGTTTCGGCTCTTGGGGAGGAATGGGTTGCCATTCTGCACAGACATTCCGACACCTTATTGAAAGTATCCACACCAGAGTTCAGGTCGTCAAAGAGGCGAAGGGTGGACACATCTCATTTGCCGATGCAATCCGGGAATTACATTTTTGCAATTTTCGAAGTGCAAATTACTCTCACACTAAATATGGATGGATGGACTGGAGATACAAGTTTGACCTCGTTCCAGATCACAGAATCCTGTGTATGAGCACCTTCGCTTGTTTCCATTCTTGGGGAAAAATAGGCTGCCATTGCTGTACAGTCATTCACACAAAATGTTGAAAGTTTCCACAACAGAGTTGCTGGCCGTCAAAAAGGCGAAGGGTGGACACATCACATTTTCCGATGCACTTCAGAAATTACTTTTTTGCAATTTTGGAAGTCCAAATGACTCTCACACTAGGTCATAAGCGCGTGACTGCGTGTGAGATCGCTCTCTAAGTTTTCATCTATTTGTAGGTTTCAGATATAGATTTTGACTGTTTTTGTGATAATATTTACTATATAAGTTATTTATTAGTGGTTTCTTCATTCACCTCTGCATTTCTTGTGTTGTGGCCTGATATTTGTGAGTGTTTCGTATCGAGCAACTTAACCTCTTACCCGTGTTTACATTCCGCGCTGACCAGTTGCAGCTGTAGCGGCGCATCGAAAGCTAAGTACTAATTAATTGTTTGTGTATAGTAGTTTATTTAGGAACTTTAGTAGTCTTCAACCGGTGTTCTTGGTGTTTTCCGGTGAAATAACTTCAGAAGAAATTTTTGCGAACTACTTTCAGTTTCGTTACTGTCATTAGACGTTTGATTTTCTTTCTGTGTTAGTATTTTGTTATATTCTCAATTGTTGTTGATTACTACTGTCAATAATAGTAGTTACTTCCCTTGTAGAGCAAGTTTGTGATTATTGTAGTCAGTTTTTAACATCTTCTTACCGTAGTAGGGGAACTTAGATAAAGTTGTTTTCTTGTTTCAATAATTGTAAAATTTTACCATGAGTGAGAAGTGTGGGCTTTGCCATAGGTTCGTGAGCAGTGGATTGCGGTGTGAGACTTGTTCGAAGTATTTTCACTGGGGGGAATGCAGTGGGGAAGCCAGTGGGCATTCTGGTGAGATCCTCTCCTGGAACTGCAGGTTATGTTGCAAGAGTAAGTTGATAGAGGAGCAGGAGCGTAAGATCTGTGCCCTTCAGGTGCAGTTGAAAAACGCACAGGAGGAGCTAGATAGGATGAGGAGGGAGAAGGGGGTTGGGGAATGGGAGCTGGCTGTTGGCAAAAGATCTGCTAGGAGAAGGAGATTTTCAGATAGGTTTACTATTGGTGTTTGTAATACACTCCTGGAAATTGAAATAAGAACACCGTGAATTCATTGTCCCAGGAAGGGGAAACTTTATTGACACATTCCTGGGGTCAGATACATCACATGATCACACTGACAGAACCTCAGGCACATAGACACAGGCAACAGAGCATGCACAATGTCGGCACTAGTACAGTGTATATCCACCTTTCGCAGCAATGCAGGCTGCTATTCTCCCATGGAGACGATCGTAGAGATGCTGGATGTAGTTCCGGCTTGCCATGCCATTTCCACCTGGCGCCTCAGTTGGACCAGCGTTCGTGCTGGACGTGCAGACCGCGTGAGACGACGCTTCATCCAGTCCCAAACATGCTCAATGGGGGACAGATCCGGAGATCTTGCTGGCCAGGGTAGTTGACTTACACCTTCTAGAGCACGTTGGGTGGCACGGGATACATGCGAACGTGCATTGTCCTGTTGGAACAGCAAGTTCCCTTGCCGGTCTAGGAATGGTAGAACGATGGGTTCGATGACGGTTTGGATGTACCGTGCACTATTCAGTGTCCCCTCGACGATCACCAGTGGTGTACGGCCAGTGTAGGAGATCGCTCCCCACACCATGATGCCGGGTGTTGGCCCTGTGTGCCTCGGTCGTATGCAGTCCTGATTGTGGCGCTCACCTGCACGGCGCCAAACACGCATACGACCATCATTGGCACCAAGGCAGAAGCGACTCTCATCGCTGAAGACGACACGTCTCCATTCGTCCCTCCATTCACGCCTGTCGCGACACCACTGGAGGCGGGCTGCACGATGTTGGGGCGTGAGCGGAAGACGGCCTAACGGTGTGCGGGACCGTAGCCCAGCTTCATGGAGACGGTTGCGAATGGTCCTCGCCGATACCCCAGGAGCAACAGTGTCCCTAATTTGCTGGGAAGTGGCGGTGCGGTCCCCTACGGCACTGCGTAGGATCCTACGGTCTTGGCGTGCATCCGTGCGTCGCTGCGGTCCGGTCCCAGGTCGACGGGCACGTGCACCTTCCGCCGACCACTGGCGACTACATCGATGTACTGTGGAGACCTCACGCCCCACGTGTTGAGCAATTCGGCGGTACGTCCACCCGGCCTCCCGCATGCCCACTATACGCCCTCGCTCAAAGTCCGTCAACTGCACATACGGTTCACGTCCACGCTGTCGCGGCATGCTACCAGTGTTAAAGACTGCGATGGAGCTCCGTATGCCCCGGCAAACTGGCTGACACTGACGGCGGCGGTGCACAAATTCTGCGCAGCTAGCGCCATTCGACGGCCAACACCGCGGTTCCTGGTGTGTCCGCTGTGCCGTGCGTGTGATCATTGCTTGTACAGCCCTCTCGCAGTGTCCGGAGCAAGTATGGTGGGTCTGACACACCGGTGTCAATGTGTTCTTTTTTCCATTTCCAGGAGTGTAGATATGACCAACTGTCAGAGTCTAGTGGAGAGGAATCTCTAGTAGCTGTAGATGTAGGAAGTATGCAGCAGACCTCAGCAGTTACGGTGGCTAGGACAGTTGCAAAGTATAAGAGAAAGAAGAAGGTTCTGCTGTTAGGTAGTTCTCATGGTAGAGGTGTAGGGCAGCAGTTGCAGGAAATTTTGGGGAGTGAGTACCAGGTCACCAGCATTGTGAAGCCTAATGCAGGATTGGCTCAGGTGACTTTTAACATAGGGGGGTTATGTAGGGATTTTACTAAAGAGGATCAGGTAGTGATTGTGGGTGGGGCTGGTAATAGTATTGATAGGGATGGGGAGTATGACATAGATGGTGACATGGAAAAGATAGCCACTCAGACTGGCAACACGAATGTGCATTTCGTGGAACTGTTTCAGCGTCACGATCGGCCTCATCTTAATACAGCCGTCAGGCGTAATAACATGAGACTTGGGGGTGCGCTGATGACAGAAGGCATGAGTCACATTTCAGTGGTGTCGGTGGAGTCTATCAGCAGGACGGGTTTCACTAGACATGGCCTGCACCTCAACAGGTATGGGAAGGGGAGGTTGGCAAAACTTATAGGTGACAGCATAGGTGGGGGTGGTGGGATCACTCATGGGAAAATTCCGGTAGTTCTGGGTGTTAGAGCTGTACCTTTTTTAGATTGAAGTCAGCTGATAGGTATTCCTGCTTAAGGGAAGTCTCTCTAACAAAGAAACCACTTTCTACAAAGCTTGAGTATCCGATTAATGAGTGAATTAGTATATTTCATCAAAATATACAAGGTATTAGAGATAAAGTTAGTGAACTGCTTATAGATGTTGACTCTGAAATTATTGGTATATCTGAACACTTCTTAAATAAGGAGATAATTCAGAGGCTTCCTTTACCAGGATACAGGTTGGCTGGCAGCTTTTCTAGGAACTCTTTGCGGTGTGGGGGAGTAGCCATGTATGTGAAAAACGGTATCCCATTTGAGTCAATTGATGTTTCCAAGTACTGCACTGAAAAGGTGTTTGAATGTTGTGCAGGTGTGGTTAAATTTAGTGGAGCTAAACTTCTTACTGTTGTTATTTATAGATTCCCAGACTCCGATTTCACAACATTTTTGCTAAAGCTAGAGGAGGTTCTTGGTTCACTTTATAGGAAATACAAAAAGTTAGTTAAATGTGGTGACTTCAATATTAATTGTATAAGTGATCGTGCAAGGAAAAGGAATCTGGTAGACCTCCTTAATTCATATAATCTTATGCAAACCATATTCTTTCCAACGAGAGTGCAAGGGAACAGTAGAACAACCATAGATAATTTTTTTGTTCATTCGTCATTATTAGAAGGGCATTCTGTTAGCAAAAAGGTGAATGGCCTTTCAGACCATGATGTACAAATTTTAAGTCTAAAAGATTTTTGTGCTGCAACACATGTTAAATATAGTTACCAACTTTTTAGGAAAGCTGATCCAGTTGCTGTACAGACTTTTGTAAACCTTATCAAGGAACAAGAGTGGCAAGATGTTTATAGTGCTGATACAGTAGACGATAAATATAATGCTTTCCTCAAGACATTTCTTGTCCTCTTTGAAAGTTGCTTTCCGTTAGAACGTTCAAAACAGGGTACTAGCACAAACAGGCAGCCTGGGTGGCTGACTAAAGGGATAAGAATATCTTGTAGAACAAAGTGGCAATTATATCAAAACGTTAGAAACAGTCACAATCTAAATGCAGCAGCCCATTACAAACAGTATTGTAAGGTGCTTAAAAAAGTTATTAGGAAGGCAAAAAGTATGTGGTATGCAGATAGAATAGCTAAGTCTCAGGATAAAATTAAAACCATATGGTCAGTCTTAAAGGAAGTGGCTGGTCTGCAGAGACAGGTCGAGAATATAGAATCAGTGCGTAGTGGGGATGTCCGTGTTACTGATAAGTCGCATATATGTACAGTACTTAATAATCACTTTCTGAATATAGCAGGTGAACTAAATAGAAACCTAGTCCCAACAGGGAATCATATAGCGCTCTTAGAAAAAAGTGTTCCGAGACTGTTACCTGAAATGCTCCTCCATGATACTGCCAAGAGGGAGATTGAGTTAATAATTAAATCACTAAAGACCAAGATAATCATGGATATGACGGGGTATCTAGCAGAATACTGAAGTATTGTTCCACGTATGTTAGCTCAGTACTTAGCCATATCTGTAACTTTTCCTTTAGGAGTGGTCGGTTTCCTGACCGATTAAAGTACTCGGTAGTGAAGCCACTTTATAAAAAGGGAGACAGGGATAATGTTGACAATTATAGACCTACTTCTATGCAATCGGTGTTTGCTAAAGTTATCGAGAGGGTTGTATATACAAGGTTACTGCAGCATTTAAATTCACATAATTTGCTGTCAAATGTACAGTTTTGTTTTAGAAATGGCTTAACAACTGAAAATGCTATAGTCTCTTTTCTCTGTGAGGTTTTAGACGGATTAAATAAAAGGTTGCGAACGTTAGGTGTTTTCTTTGATTTAACGAAGGCTTTTGACTGTGTTGACCACAAAATATTACTGCAGAAGTTGGAACATTATGGAGTAAGGGGAGTAGCTTACAAATGGTTCGCCTCCTACTTTAAGAACAGAAAGCAGAAGGTAATCCTCCGCAATATTGAGAGTGGTAATGATGTTCAGTCCCATTGGGGCACTGTTAAATGGAGCGTTCCCGAAGGGTCGGTGCTGGGGCCACTGCTGTTTCTTATTTATATAAATGATATGCCTTCTAGTATTACAGGTGATTCAAAAATATTTCTGTTTGCTGATGACACCACCTTGGTAGTGAAGGATCTTGTGTGTAATATTGAAACATTATCAAATAATGTAGTTCATGATATAAGTTCGTGGCTTGTGGAAAATAATTTGATGCTAAATCACAGTAAGACTCAGTTTTTACAGTTTCTAACTCACAATTCAACAAGAACTGACATTTTAGTCAGACAGAATGGGCATGTTATAAGCGAGACGGAACAGTTCAAGTTCCTAGGCGTATGGATAGATAGTAAGCTGTTGTGCAAAGCCCATGTTCAGGATCTTGTTCAGAAACTAAATGCCGCTTTATTTACCATTAGAACAGTATCTGAAATAAGTGACATTTCAACACGAAAAGTAGTATACTTCGCATATTTTCATACGCTTATGTCGTATGGTTTTCTTTTTGGGGTAATTCTTCTGATTCAAAAAGGGTATTTTTGGCTCAAAAACGGGCTGTTCGAGCTATGTATGGTGTAAGTTCGAAAACCTCTTGTCGACCCCTATTCAATAGTCTGGGAATTTTGACATTGCCCTCACAGTATGTGTTTTCTTTAATGTCGTTTGTTGTTAGCAATATTAGCTTATTCCCAAGAGTAAGCAGCTTTCACTCAGTTAATACTAGGCAGATATCAAATCTGCATGTGGAATGCACCTCCTTTACTCTCGTTCAGAAAGGAGTGCAGTATTCTGCTGCATCCATTTTCAATAAGCTACCACAAGAACTCAAAAACCTTAGCAGTAGCCCAAACACTTTTAAGTCTAAACTGAAGAGTTTCCTCATGGCAAACTCCTTCTATTCTGTCGAGGAGCTCCTGGAAGAGCTAAAAAATTAAGCAAATTCCAGTGTTACATTCTTGATTTTCTTTATTTAAACTAACGACTTGTCGCCTGAATATGTTTCTTATATTTCATTTCATCTGTTTCTACAATCGTGTTATAATTTCATGTATTGACTCGTTCCATGACCATGGAGACTTCTCCTAAATGTGGTCCCACGGAACAATAAATAAATAAATAAATAAAATAAATAAATAAATAAAATAAATAAATAAATAAATATGGGTTGATGGAATAGAGATACAAGTTTGACCTCGCTCCAGACCACAGCATCATGTTTAAGACTACCTTTTCTGGTTTCCGTTGATGGGGAAGAATGGGCTGCCATTCCTGCACAGACATTCAGACAGATTATTGAAAGTATCTACATCAGAGAGTTCAGACCACAGAATCCTGTGTATGACAACTTTCACTGGTTTCCATTCTTGGGGAAAAATTGGCTGCCACTGCTGCAAGGTCATTTACACACATTATTGAAAGCTTCCACACCAGAGATCAGGTCGTCAAGAAGGCGAAGGGTGGACACATCACATTTTCCGATGCACTTGGAAATTACTTTATGCAGTTTTGGAAGTCCAAATAATTCCCACATTAAATATGGATGGATGGACTGGAGTTACAAGTTTGACCTCACTACAGTCCATAGAATAATGTTTGTGACAACCTTTTCGGGTTTCGGTTCTTGGTGGAGAATGGACTGCCATTCCAGCAATGACATTCAGACACGTTATTGAATGTATCCACACCAGAGTTCAGGTCATCAAAACGCCAACGGGTGGACACATCTCAGTTTCCGATGGTCCTCATGATTGACTTGAAACGATGTAGGACGTCCAAATCAGTCTCACACTACATATGGATGAATGAATTGGAGTTATAAGTCTGACATCGCTCCAGACCACAGAAACCTGTGTATGACCACTTTTCCAGGTTTTCATTGTTGGGGAAAAATGGGCTGCCAATCATGCACAGTCATTCACACACATTATTGAAAGCTTCCAAATCAGAGATGCAGGTCGCCAAAAAGTCGAAGGGTAGACACATCACACTTTCCGATGCACTTCGAAAATTACTTTATGTAATTTTGGATGTCAAATGATTCTCACACTAAAAACGGATGGATGGATTGGAGATACAGGTTAGACCTCGCTCCAGAGCACACAATCATGTTTATGACCACCTCCTCTCGTTTCGGCTCTTGGGGAGGAATGGGTTACCATTCTGCACAGACATTCCGACACCTTATTGAAAGTATCCACACCAGAGTTCAGGTCGTCAAAGAGGCGAAGGGTGGACACATCTCATTTGCCGATGCACCCCAGGAATTATTTATTTTTTTTTTTGCAATTTTCGAAGTGCAAATTACTCTCACACTAAATATGGATGGATGGACTGGAGATATTAGTTTGACCTCGCTCATGACCACAGCATTATGTATATAACCACCTCTTCTGGTTTCGGTTGTTAAGGAAGAATGGGCTGCCATTCCTACATAGACATTTAGGCACATTATTGAAAGTAGCCACATCAGAGTTTAGTTCTTCAGAAAGATGAAGGGTGGAAAAATCTAATTTTCCGATGCACCCTGGGATATACTTTTGCCATTTAGGAAGTCCAAAGGATTCTTACACTAGAAATGGATGGATGGACTGGAGTTACAGGTTTGACCTCGCTACAGACCAGAGAATCATATTTGTGACCTCGTTTTCTGGTTTCCATTCTTGGGGAAAAATGGGCTGCCATTCATGCACAGTCATTCACACACATTATTGAAAGTTTCCACACCAGAGTTGCAGATGTTCAAAAAAGGCGAAGGGTGGACACATCACATTTTCCGATGCACTTCGGAAATTACTTTATGGAATTTTGGAAGCTAATGATTCTCACACTAAATATGGATGGATGGAATGGAGATACAGGTTTGACCTCGCTCCAAACCACAGCATCATGTTTAAGACCTCCTTTTCTAGTTTCGCTTCATGGGGCAGTATGGGCTGCCATTCCTGCACAGGCATTCAGACACATTATTCAATGTAGCCACATCAGAGTTCAGTTGGTGAGAAAGGCGAATGGTGGACACATCTCATTTTCCGATGCACCCTGGAGTATACTTTTTGCCATTTTGGAGGTCAAAATGATTGTTACATTAAATGTGGATGGATGGACCGGAGTTACAGGTTTAACTTCGCTCCAGACCACAGAATCCTGTGTATGAGCACCTTCACTTGTTTCCATTCTTGGGGAAAAATAGGCTGCCATTGCTGTACAGTCATTCACACAAAATGTTGAAAGTTTCCACAACAGAGTTTCTGGCCGTCAAAAAGGCGAATGGTGGACACATCATATTTTCCGGTGCACTTTGGAAATTATTTGATGGAATTTTGGAAGTCCAAATGATTCTCACAATAAATAGGGATGGATGGAATGGAGAACCAAGTCTGCCCTCACTCCAGATCACAGCATCATGTTTATGACCACCTTTACTGGTTTCGTTTCATGGGGAAGTATGGGCTGCCATTCCTGCACAGACATTCAGACATATTATTGAAAGTATCTACACCAGAGTTCAGGTCGTCAAAAAGGCGAATAGGTCCGCAGCGAGTGGTCGTGCGGTAGCGTTCTCGCTTCCCGCGCCCGGGTTCGATAACCGGCGTGGTCAGGGATTTTCTTTGCCTCGTGATGATTGGGTGTTGTGTGATGTCATTAGGTTAGTTAGGTTTAAGTAGTTCTAAGTTCTAGGGGACTGATGACCGTAGATGCTAAGTCCCATAGTGCTCTGAGTCATTTGAACCATTTTTGAAAAAGCCGAAAGATGGACACATATCATCTTACTCTGAACCTCAGGATTTACTTTATGCGATTCAGGAAGTCCAAATGATTCTTACACTAACTGTGGATGGGTGTCCTCGAGTTACAAGTTTGGCCTCGTTTCAGACCACAGAATCATGTTAACGACTGCCTTCTCTGGTCTCCGCTCTCTCGGAAGAATGGGCTGCCATTCCAGCACAGACATTCAGACACATTACTGAAAGTATCCACAACAGAGTTCAGTTCAGCAAAAAGGCAAAGAGTTGACACATCCCATTTTCCGATGGACCTCATGATTGACATTAAGCGATTTAGGAAGCCCTAATGAGTCTCACACTAAATATGGATGAATGGACTGGAGTTACAAGTTTGACCATGCTCCAGGCCACAGAATCATGTTTGTAACCACATTTGGTTGAAATGGTTCAAATGGCTCTGGGAACTATGGGAATTAACATCTGAGGTCATCAGTCCCCTAGAACTTAGAACTACTGAAACCTAACTAACCTAAGGACATCAGACACATCCATGACCGAGGCAGGATTAGAACCAGCGACCGCAGCAGTCGCGCGGATCCTGTCTGAAGCGCCTAGAACACCTCGGCCACCGCGGCCGGCTTTTGTGACCACCTTCTCTGGTTTCGGCTCTTGGGGAAGAATGGGCAGCCATTCCTGCACAGACATTCAGACACATTGTTGAAAGTATCCACAACAGAGTTCAGGTCGTCAAAAAGGCAAAGGGTGGACACGTCTCATTTTCCGTTGCACCTCGTGATTTACTTGATGCGAATTAGTATGTCCAAATGACTCTCACACTAAATATGGATGAATGAATTGGAGTTACAAGTCTGACATCGCTCCAGACCACATAAACCTGTGTATGACCCCGTTTCCTGGTTTTCGTTGTTGGGGAAAAATGGGCTGCAAATCGCGCACAGTCATTCACACACATTATTGAACGCTTCCAAACCAGAGTGGCAGGTCTTCAAATAGTCGAAGGGTAGACACATCACATTTTCCGATGCACTTCGGAAATTACTTTAAGCAATTTTGGAAGTCCAAATGACTCTCACACTAAATATGGGTTGATGGAATGGAGGTTCAAGTTTGACCTCGCTCCAGACCACAGAATCATGTTTATGACTACGTTCTCTCGTTTCGGCTCTTGGGGAGGAATGGGTTGCCATTCTGCACAGACATTCCGACACCTTATTGAAAGTATCCACACCAGAATTCAGGTCGTCAAAGAGGCGAAGGGTGGACACATCTCATTTGCCGATGCAAGCCGGGAATTACATTTTTGCAATTTTCGAAGTGCAAATTACTCTCACACTGAATATGGATGGATGGACTGGAGATACAAGTTTGACCTCGTTCCAGATCACAGAATCCTGTGTATGACCACCTTCGCAGGTTTCCATTCATGGGGAAAAATGGGCTGCTTTTTCTGCACCGTCATTCACACACTTAATTGAAAGATTCCACAACAGAGTTAAGGTTGTCAAAAACGTGAAGGATGGACACATCTCATTTTCTGATGCAACTCAGGATTATCTTTATGCGATTTATGAAGTCGAAATTATTCTTTCAGTAACTATGGATGGAGGGACTGGAGTTAAGAGTTTGAGCTCGTTCCAGACCACAGAATCATGTTTGTGACCCCGTTTTCTGGTTCCATTCTTGGGGGAAAATGGGCTGATATTCATGCACAGTCATTCACACACATTATTGAAAGTTTCAACACCAGACTTCCAGATGTTCAAAAAGGCGAAGGGTGGACACATCACACTTTCCGAAGCACTTTGGAAGTTACTTTATGTCATTTTGGGGATCCAAATGATTCTCACACTAAAAATGGATGGATGGATAGGAGATACAGGTTTGACCTCGCTCCAGACCACAGCATCATTTTTAAGACCACCTTTTCTATGTTCGGTTCATGGGGATGAATGGGCTGCCATTCCTGCACAGACGATCGGACACATTATTGATAGTAATCACAAAAGAGGTCAGGTCGTCAAAAAGACGAAGTGTGGACACATCTCATTTTCCGATGGACCTCGTGATTCACTTGAAGCAATTTAGGATGTCCAAATGAGTTCCACACTAAATATGGATGAATGGACTGCAGATACAAGTTTGACCTCGCTCATGACCACAAAATCATGTTTATGACCACCTCTTCTGGTTTCGGTTGATAAGGAAGAATGGGCTGCCATTCCTGCACAGACATTCAGGCACATTATTGAAAGTAGCCACATCAGAGTTTAGTTCGTCAGAAAGATGAAGGGTGGACAAATCTAATTTTCGGATGCATCCTGGGATATACTTTTTGCCATTTAGGAAGTCCAAATGATTCTTACACTAGAAATGGATGGATGGACTGGAGTTACAGGTTCGACCTCGCTACAGACCACAGAATCATGTTTGTGACCACATTTTCTGGATTCTATTCTTGGGGAAAAATGGGCTGCCATTACTGCACAGTCATTCACACACATTATTTACATACAGTTTCCACACCAGAGTTGCAGCTGTTCAAAAAGGCGAAGGGTCGACACATCACATATTCCGATGCACTTCGGAAAGTACTTTATTGAATTTGGAAGTCCAAATGTTTCTCACACTAAATATGGATGGATGGAATGGAGATACAGGTTTGACTTCGCTCCAGACCACATCATCATGTTTAAGACACCTTTTCTAGATTCGGTTCATGGGAAGATTTGGCCGCCATTCCTGCACAGACAATCAGACACATTACTGAAAGTATCCACAACAGAGTTCAGGTCGTCAAAAAGGCAAAGGGTTGACACATCTCATTTTCAGATGGACCCCATGATTGACATTAAGCGATTTAGGAAGTCCTAATGAGTCTCACACTAAATATGGATGAATGGACTGGAGTTACAAGTTTGAACTCGCTCCAGACCACAGAATCCTGTGTATGATCACCTTTCCTGGTTTTCATTGTTGAGGAAAAATGGGCAGCCATTCCTGCACAGTCATTCACACACATTATTGATAGCTACTAAACCATAGTTGCAGGTCGTCAAAAAAGCGAAGGGGGGCACATCACATTTTCCGATGCACTTCAGAAATTACTTTTTGCAATTTTGGAAGTCCAAATGACTATCACACTAAATATGGGTTGATGGAATAGAGATACAAGTTTGACCTCGCTCCAGACCACAGCATCATGTTTAAGACTACCTTTTCTGGTTTCCGTTGATGGGGAAGAATGGGCTGCCATTCCTGCACAGACATTAAGACAGATTATTGAAAGTATCTACATCAGAGAGTTCAGACCACAGAATCCTGTGTATGACCACTTTCACTGGTTTCCATTCTTGGGGAAAAATTGGCTGCCATTGCTGCAAGGTCATTCACACACATTATTGAAAGCTCCCACACCAGAGATCAGGTCGTCAAGAAGGCGAAGGGTGGACACGTCACATTTTCCGATGGACTTCGGAAATTACTGTATGCAATTTTGGAAGTCCAAATTATTCTGGCACTAAATATTGATGGATGGACTGGAGTTGCAAGTCTGACCTCGCTCCACACCACAGAATCCTGTTTATGTCCGCCTTCGCTGGTTTCCGTTCTTGGGGAAGAATGGGCTGCTATTCCTGCACAGACATTCAGACAGATTACCGAAAGTATCTACACCAGAGTTCAGTTCGTCAGAAAGACGAAGTGTGGACACATCTCATTTTCCGATGCACCCCGAGATATACTTTATGCCATTTAGGAAGTCTGAGCGATTCTTACACTTATTGCTGATGGACTGGAGTTACAAGTTTGACCATGCTCCAGGCCACAGAATCATGTTTGTGACCACATTTGGTTGAAATGGTTCAAATGGCTCTGGGAACTATGGGACTTAACATCTGAGGTCATCAGTCCCCTAGAACTTAGAACTACTTAAACCTAACTAACCGAAGAACATCAGACACATCCATGACCGAGGCAGGATTCGAACCTGCGACCGCAGCAATCGCGCGGATCCTGACTGAAGTGCCTAGAACCGCTCGGCCACCGCGGCCGGCTTTTGTGACCATCTTCTCTGGTTTCGGCTCTTGGGGAAGAATGGGCAGCCATTCCTGCACAGACATTCAGACACATTGTTGAAAGTATCCACAACAGAGTTCAGGTCGTCAAAAAGGCAAAGGGTGGACACATCTCATTTTCCGATGCACCTCGTGATTTACTTGATGCGAATTAGTATGCCCAAATGACTCTCACACTAAATATGGATGAATGAATTGGAGTTACAAGTCTGACATCGCTCCAGACCACAGAAACCTGTGTATGACCACTTTTCCTGGTTTTCATTCTTGGGAAAAATGCGCTGCCAATCCTGCACAGTCATTCACACACATTATTGAAAGCTTCCAAACCAGAGTTGCAAGTCGTCAAAAAGTCGAAGGGTAGACACATCACATTTTCCGATTCACTTCGGAAATTACTTTATGCAATTTTGGAAGTCCAAATGACTCTCACACTAAATAGGGGTTGATGGAATGGAGATTCAAGTTTGACCTCGCTCCAGACCACAGATCATGCTTATGACCACCTCCTCTCGTTTCGGCAATTGGGGAGGAATGGGTTGCCATTCTGCACAGACATTCCGACACCTTATTGAAAGTATCCACACCAGAGTTCAGGTCGTCAAAGAGGCGAAGGGTGGACACATCTCATTTGCCGATGCAATCCGGGAATTACATTTTTGCAATTTTCGAAGTGCAAATTACTCTCACACTAAATATGGATGGATGGACTGGAGATACAAGTTTGACCTCGTTCCAGATCACAGAATCCTGTGTATGACCACCTTTGCAGGTTTCCATTCTTGGGGAAAAATGGGCTGCTTTTGCTGCACAGACATTCACACACATTATTGAAAGTTTCCACAACAGAGTTCCAGGTCGTCAAAAAGGCGAAGGATGACCACATAACATGTTCACATTTCACATGCACTTCGGAAATTACTTTATACAATTTTGGATGTCCAAACGATTCTCACACTAAGTGTGGATTGATGGAATGGAGATACAAGTTTGACTTCGCTCCAGACCGCAGCATCATTTTTATGACCACCTTTTCTGGTTTCCTGCACACACTTTCAGACACATTATTGAAAGAATTTACACCAGAGTTCAGGTCGTCAAAAAGGCGAGAGGTGGACACATCTCATTTTCTGATGCACCCCGGTATTTGCTTTATGCGATTTAAGAAGTCCAAATGATTCTTACATCATATATGGATGGATGGACTTTCGAACGCGAGTTTATCATCGTCTTTCCACATCGTGACGTAGCACAGTGCATGAAAATAGGAGGGGGGCGGGAGTAATAACGTAACTACTTAGTGTCATGATTGTATGTAATACGACTGCTCCTGTGACATTGAAAACAGAAAAACGGTACATCTACCGAGCTGTATTGAATGTAAATTGTTGCTTCAGATGGACACGCCTATGAGAGTTACGTTAATCACACTCAGTGCTTTTTTTTTTATAAATTAGCGCAGCAAAATTATCACGTCCGTTGTTAGTATCGCAGATTCTGTACCTCGCCTTGTAGTTCGCGTAATAACGTAGGCGGTGTAGGGTGAGCAGGCCCTCTGTAGTACACTTTCTCTTCTTGTTTGTTAATATGGCGCAACTGAAGTGACAATTTATGCTGCTTTATAGCTTAACTAATATTTTACCTACTTTTAAAGAATATGTTGTGTCTGTACTCTTGAGGATCTGTTAGACGACGATCAGTTTCGCTTTAGGAAAAGTAAAGCTCCAGTAAAGTTCTTCTGTCGCTGCACTTGACAACTGAAGAAAGATTTAAGAAATATCATGACACCTTCATAGGACTTTTTGATGTAGAAAAGATGTGTAAGATGTTCGAAATTCTCAGCAGAAAATGCAAGAACTACGGGAAAAGCGGATATACAGTATAGTATAGTATAGTTGTAACAGTTAAGATAACTGAATACATCAGTCACTGAATTTATGAACAGTTTCTGCTGCATCGATAATTATTTATTCCATTGTTTTTAATGAATTTGGTGAACAGTGATATAGTAAATGTAGCTAGATTTTCCGGTAAATTTCTTATTCTGAGATGTATCCCATTGGCGACATTGCGAAGAACGTAAAATGAACATTTTGAGTTGTTCCAGTAACAATTCCCAGGATCGCAACGATAAATCTAATATCGTTATAATTAAGAATCGACACATAACAGCATGGAGATGTTAGTTGTGTTTCGCGAACACTCATAACAACACTCGACAATATTTGATTTTGTACTAATAACTGAGCTAATGAAAATCCTTCGAAGGAAATGATATGAGCTTGTTTTTTACATTTCAAATTTCCATTTATTTTGTGTGCTTGTCTTTTCTTATTTTTTGTTCAACAACAGATAGTTTTAACTTTAGACAACTTTATTGTTACTACAGATTTATCTTATTTCTTTAAATAATACAATTTAATAATCACCTTTGCAGTCAACAGGCAGCTGATTATTACTTAGTAAATTATTTAATAAATGATGCGCCAGTGTAACATAGTGCTGAGAAAGTAGCTGGTGATCAGACACTTGCTTTCCGTACGTGTCCAAAGACTTCAAAGCCCTCTTCTCTGCACCCTCCACTTCATACCCTCTTCCTCCTCCCCCGGCCACTAAACTGGATAGAGTGTATTAGCTTTGTGTAAGACTGGAGAACTGTATAGATCAGTCATATCCAACCTGTGGTCTGCATGCAAAGCAAATATCAATACGGCCCAAGAACTGAACATCTATCACGTGATCGTAATAAAATAAAATAAAATACAATAATCCGTAAAATCCCGTTCACTTAAAGTTATGATAAATTGAATATTTTCAATTTGAAACTCCCGCCACACTGTATTACTCTTCTCTCATTGACATATGGCGCCTTTCATTTTTTCTATTTTTTTTCTCACCGGTTATTATTAGTGTTAAACATTGCATGTGCGGCCCAAAAATACTCATTTTCTTCCATTGTAGCCCAGGTAAGCTAAAAGGTTGGATACTCGTACTATAGAAGGAACTAGAAATACTGTAAACTCCCTGTGTTGTTGGATTTCTCTTATTTCCGTGACATATTTCATTGGCCGTATTTATTTACTTATTTATTTATTTAGCATTAAGAAGGTACCGCCTGGAGAAATCATAGGAGAGGACACCTCATCACGAGCTTTGACCTGCTTCCCGCACAAGCGATATTTTGTGTGAACCACGGCTGCAGCGCACATAAATTGTCGAGTAAATACTGTTCATCCCATATTACTCGTAAACATCAAGTTGACGTCGCTAGAGTAAGTGACTTATGATACTTAAATTAATATTTTTGCGTGTTCCTCACAAGTCAGACAAGTCGTAAAACCACAGTCTCCCATGAACATCACCGTCATCGTCTTAAACACTTAGTCCTGTTTTCCGAACATCATTCACTCTCGTCTAATCCTCCTCTCTTTTTTCAACACACTCCTCCACATCTTTCAGCCCTTGTCTTCCTCTTGGTCGTTTCTTTCGCATCTTTATGTATCTGCATGGGAATCCTCTTGCTGTCCATTCTTTTTAAGTACCCATCCATCTTAGAATCGATGTTTCTATCCTGCTCTGCAAGTGTTCCTCTTTATTTCCCTCACCCTTTCATTACCTATCCTATCAATCTTTGTTACTCCTATCCTACTTCTGGGGAACTTCATCTCTCATGCCTGTAATCAGTTTAGATCTCTTTTCTTCGTTACTCATATTTCAGAGGCATAGGTCAATACTGAGATGCAGTAACCTCTACATATTACTTCTTTGCTTTTTTTGTGGGTTGTCTTTGTTCCAAACCACGCTCTCAACACTCCGCAGGAATGCTTCTGCCTGTCTGACAAGTGCACTGATCTCATTCTCATTTCTTCCATTTTCCTCTATCACACTTCCCAAGTACTTGACTCTTTTCACTTTCTTCAATTATTGGCCGCCAATTATTACTCTCCTAGTTGGTCTGTCTTTCTTTCTAGATGTAGCCACGCTGTCGCATTTGCTTACAATAAATTTCGTTCGACACACTCTCACAGTTTCTTCCCAAGCATCCACCTGTTCTTGAGTCTCCTCCTTTCTGTTTCCCCAGACGAACAGACCGCTCTAAATACGTCGTGTACCACATACTGCTCCGCAGATTTAATCAAAAACCATCACTTCTGGTTGTCGGGGGGTCCAGCAACTTTATCAGTGAGGGCCAAGATGAATAACCGCTTGCCTAAAGGCTAGAGGTGGACCAACACGTTATTGACTTGCTCAATTTGTGGAGCTCTCTATCTTGAATAAATCATCCAATTTTTCTGAAATTGTAATCATTTGTTTGTCTGCACGTGCACATCACACCTACCAATTTCTGTCCCATTCGGATAATTCGTTTATAGCGGGTCTTTTTTTCTTTTTTGTCTTAGAGTGTATATCAAATAAAGAAAAGAATTTTATTGGTATTTCAGTTCTGCAGTACCCCTTTTCCATGCCAAAAGCTATGCAAGGTACGGAAAAGTATACCTTGTTCAACAGAAGCAAATCCTTGTTTAGAGAATGAACATCCAAAAACTGAACTAGGAGTTATCTACAGACGGCAAGAATTGCGAATCATGATTGGCAGAAAAGAACTTCTTCAATTCACAGTGGGGGAACGACCTACATACAATAATTTCAGAAAGAGGCAAACTTTTAGACAGTTGTCTGCACGATACCTGTGGGCTACTGCTGGACCTGAGCGACGCTTCTCATCTCTGAATGAGGTCAAGAATTATTAACAAAGACAAAAATCGAGTTTAGACTGACTGTTTAATCAATGCTCTCCATAGAAAAGGTTACTAGCTTATTTGCATCGAAGAAAGACAGAATAATGGACTTCAAGTACAATAATTGAATACAGGTGTGTTCCTCCGTCACGAGCAGAAGTAGCTGAAGATGTTTTAGTCCAATCTATCTTACTTGTAGTTTTTTAGTAAAATTGTATGTGTTTCTTATAAACTTTGTAATGATATTCATAGGCATGGACATTTTTGAATTCCCGCGTGAATCCCCAGTCATATTAGCGTCGTGCCGCCACTGGCTTTCAGTAAGGTTTTTGGACTACATTTGTGATGTCGGCGTCATTCAGCGTCTTAGCGTTTTCCTTTTTGTTCTACAGTGTTCTATGTTTCAGAGGTGGTTCAGGCGTATGCTATTACACGAAGAAAGCGCTGTCTCAGTAATGTAGGAATTACGTAAGAGCTGTGATGGAGCGAAAACCTTTATGCTGCTGTCGCACCGGGACGCACACAGGAAGGAAACTGACGTCACTTCTCCCGCGATACGGCAGAACAATGAACAAAGGCTAGCACTTGGTCTCAGCGCAGGATTCTGACATCGGTGCCGGTGCAATATCAGCGAATGTGCAGACGCGCGTTGCAAATTCCAGGACGGCGAGGACAACAGCTGCTGTTCATGATGAGAGTACCAAGAAAAGTGTGAGTTTCGGTAAGGACATCAAGAAATGAAACCTGCTTTGCGACTGAAGATGATGACGTCTCCACATTTTCAACAGTGGGTTACCCGAATGAAATTGCAGCTTATTCACTATATTGGAACAATTATCGAAGTTTCTGCGGTCAACGGAGATTACGAAGGAACTGTGTCTATGAAGACATTCCCGGCGTAATAATTTATGCCAATCGCCTTGGATTTGCGTCCGGATGTCAACAGTAACTGGACAAAATATTTCAACCGGCTGCCACCTTCGGATCTGATGCTGTTGCTCAGTCTCACCGAACTAATGTCAACTTTATATCTGAGACTTGGCATCTATTCAGTGAGACTGAGCAAGAGCTTCCACATCTGCATCAGTACTCTGCGAACTCCTGCGAAGTACCGGAGGATACTTCCCACTGCACGACATAACGAAGTTCCTGCCGGTTAAATTTGCGTATCGAGTGCTGGAAGAATGAATACTTAGCTGCAGCTGTTCGCGCTGTAATTAGTGTATCATTGTCTTCGCGTACCATGCGTGGGCGATGCGGTGGAGATGGTAATGTAATCTAGATTAATTCTAGTTCTCGAAACATTTGCCAGTTCAAGCTTTACAGAATTTCCGAGACACTTTCCCTTGACACTATCCTTGAAAGCAGTCATACTGTTCTTCTTTTTGTAAGTTCAATATCCGCTGCTAGTCCTGCTTGGTATGGTTCCCACAAATTTGAACAATGTACTAGGCTGGGGCGCACGAGTGTTTTTTAAGCAGACTCATTTTTATATTCCGTTAGCGAGGTACCCTACAAATGCGACGAAGTCTAGCAGCTGCTTTACCTTTGAGCTTATATGATAATTCCAGGTCATTTCCTCACGAACTGTATGAATAGACTGATTCCAAATGTGACTCGTTAATGTAGTCATAGGATGCAATTTTTTGTGTTTTACGAAATTATTTAGCTAATCTTAGCAACACTTTGAAATGTTGTCAAGATTTGTATGGATATTCGTGCAGCTGTTTCTAGACAGCGCTTCCTTATAAATAACTGTATCATCTGCAGAAATGTGAGTTTTCTATTAATATGGTCTGCTAGGTCATTAATATACAACATAAACGATAAGAAAGTCAACAGACTTCCCTGAGGCTCATCTAAAGGTCCTTCTACATTTATACATATATGTAGATCAAAGATATTACGCTGCAAAGTCCCTACCGAGAAATCCTCATTCCAATCACAAATTTCATTTGATACCCCATGTAATCGCAATTCAGATAATAAACGTTATTATGGAACTGAATCAAATGCGTTTTTGAAATAAAGATACAGTGCATCATATGAATGCCTTGGTGTGTGGTTTCCAGGATGTCATATAAGAAAATGCGTAAATTCAGTTTCACGGGACCAATGTTCGATGATTTCGGAATCCATAATGATTCTCATGGAGTCCATCAATATTGAACTCAATATATTCTAAATATCAGTGATACAGAACAGCGGTTTTGTATATCACTTCTGCCACTCTTCTTGTACAAGGATGTAACATGTGTTACGATTCAACCACTTGACGTAAAGGGATATAGACAGTACATATAGTTAAAGTGTAGGCTAACTAAACAGCAAGTACTGTATGGCATCCGATAAGGAATCAATCGAGCGGTGAAACTGGTACTGGGCAAAATGAAAAAGTGAATCTGTCCACTTACCTTGGAACTATGATGCCTACAGACAGTAACATCAAAGGAGAAATACACAGTAAGTAAACAAGCAAATAGGTGTTATTTTGAACTGCTTCACACTATAAAAAGCAAAGATATGTGTACATAACCCTCTTCCCATGCTTGTTCTAACTTACAGATGTAGGATATGGCCTACGACAAAACCAGGTGAAGAATTCAAGACAAAACCACAAGAAATCTATAATGTGGGTCGAGAACAAGGAACCATATCCGAAATTAAAAATAGAAGACTTCTTTGGAACGGACACACAGTTAGAGCTCGAGAAGAATGTGCAGAACACCTTCTAGGACGAAGAACTCTCTGAAAAAAAAGAAATGGCTCTGAGCACTATGGGACTCAACTGCTGTGGTCATCAGTCCCCTAGAACTTAGAACTACTTAAACCTAACTAACCTAAGGACATCACACACATCCATGCCCGAGGCAGGATTCGAACCTGCGACCGTAGCAGTCGCACGGTTCCGGACTGCGCGCCTAGAACCGCGAGACCACCGCGGCCGGCAAGAACTCTCTGAAGACCACGAATACGTTTCTTTGACAACATGAGAGAAAGTATGAAACTTCTGCTTGTGCGAAACTAGGAAATTAAAATCCAAGACAGAACTACCTTCCAAGGTGTTGTGAAATCAGCAGCTAAGAGCTTTCATTAGCTGTTAAGGTTCATAATAACAGTAATAATCGAAGTGCCTTAAGTTCTTTGCTAACTGGTACTGCATCCAATACAGGCAAAGACAACAACACCAGACACGTATTGTTCACGTATAATGGCCACTGTGTGATTTTCTGTTTACTGCATGCAGAGCTCGTAGTCTTACAGTTGATGCCTTTGAAGGGATATTGCTGTCTAACGTCCTGTAAAAAGAAAGAAAAAAGAAGAAAAAAACATCTATTAATAGCACCGTTGACCGGTTTTGCAAGGCACCAATACCACTTGTTTATGTGAAACATTTGCTATTAGATAATTCCCCACAAATGTGAAACTGTAACGTTCTTTAGGATTAAAAGTAGGTCACTCTGGTATTAGAAGCAAAATCGTGATTCAGAAAACAATGTAGGTACATACTCAATATTCATGTTACATATGTGTGAACGTTTGCACGTAACATGAAGAATGCGAAAAGGCAGTACTGTAACGAAACAAGCACGGTTTCGAAAGTTCTGGAATATAAAAGATAACGAGGATTCATTACTTGAACTGTCTGTGAGATTTGTTTCCACTGTGAGTTCTCAATTGAAAGTAAATAGCGTGATAGAATCTCCAACATAACTGCAGTTTTCTCGGGTTCGTACGTATTTACTTTCGTTATCCAGCTATCTCTTACACTAGTTTTAATTGACAGCTTTAATAAAACAGTTACCTCTGTCTACCACATATAGTAAAATATCTTCCCCAGAGACGTGATGACAGACTGATCTGTATCGTAACCAGAGGTCCAAGTCAGATTGGGAAGTGACAGCTTGACTGTGAGTTAGCAAAGCCAGTGAATGTGAATAAGAAATAACTATTCTGGTAAGGAACTGACCTATAGTGTATCCCAAGATCTACGTTCATTGTTAAGAATACTTGCTCACATCATTATAGCGACATACTCAGCTTGGCTTGTGATTAGTGAAGACATGTCAGGTTGGGAAGGGCATCAATCGTCGTTGCCAGCTTTCGCTCCATATGTAACTTCGGTTTCTTTATAAATAACTAAAACTGGAAAGTAAGTTCAAACAAGTTGTATCATATAGTAGAGAAATTTCCGATGCACCCCCTGATTTGTTTTATGCGATTTAGTAAGTCCAAATGATTCTTACACTAAATATGGATGGATGGACTGTCGAACCGCGAGTTCATCATCGTCTTTTCACATCGTCACGTAGCTCAGTGGAAGAAAAAAGGAGGGGAGGGGGAGGGCGGGAGAAATAACGTAAATTTTACAAATTCTGTAATGTATACGATTTCATAACTACTCAGTGTCATGATTGTATGTAATACGACTGCTCCTGTGATGTTGAAAACAGAAAAAACGATACATCTACCGAGCTGTATTGAATGTAAATAGTCGCTTCAGATGCACACGCCTGTGACAGTTACGTTAATCACACGCAGTGCTTTTTTTTCTAAATTAGCGCAGCAAAATTATCACGTCCGTTGTTAGTATCGCAGAAACTGTACTTCGCCTCCTACATCGCGTAATAATGTAGGCGGAGTAGGGTGAGCAGGCCCTTTGCAGTACAATTTCTCTTCTTGTTATGTTAATATGGTGCAACTGAAGTGACAATTTTTGCTCCCTTATTGCTTCATTAAAATTTTACCTACTTCAAGAAAGGTCGTTTAAAGAATATGTTGGGTCTGTGTTTTTGAGGATATGTTAGACGGCGACCACTTCGGCTTTAGGAAAAGTAAAGCACCAGCGAGGCAGTTCTGTCGCCGCACTTGACAACTGAATAAAGATTTAAGAAAAATCATGACACCTTCATAAGACTTTTTGATGCAGAAAAGACATTCGACAATGTAAAATGTGTAAGATGTTCGAAATTCTCAGGAGAAAATGCAAGGACTACGGGAAAGACGGATTCACAATATGTACAAGAACTGAGGGGGACAATAAGAATGAAAGACAAAGAACAAAGTAGTCGGATTTGGGTAGATGACGGCGAAGTAGTTTACTGCCCCTTATTGTTCAATCTATAAATCGAGGAAGTAATGATGGAAATTGAGGAAAAGTTCAGGAGTGGTATTAAAATTCGGAGTGAGAGGATGACAGTAATAAGATTCGCTGATAACATTGCTATCTTCAGTGAAAGTGAGGAAGAGTTGCAGGTCCTATTGAGTGGGATGAACAGTCTAATGAATACATTTTGCAGATTTAGAGTAAATCAAAGAAAGATGAAAGCAATGTGGAGTGTTGGAAATGAGATCAGCGATGAACTTCCCATCAAAACTGGAGACGATGAAACAGATGAAGTGAAGGTATTGTGCGATCTTGGAAGCAAAACCACGAATTAAACAAAGGGGACATAAATAGAAGATCAGAACAGGCAAAGAGGGGGTACCAAGGCAAAAGATGTCCACAATTATCAACAACGTCGATTTTAATTGAGGAAGAAGCTTCTGGGAATGTTTGCTTAAGTACGGGATTGTATGGAAGAGAACACAGACTTTGGGAAAATCGGCAGGGAAAAGAGTTGAAGCATTTGAGATGCGGTGCTATAGAAGCACGATAAAATTTAAGTAGACTGGTAACATAACAAATGAGGATGTTTTCCGCAGAATCGGTAAAGGGCGTGTAACACAGCAAGTTATTACGAGACAACATTCGTTGCAGTAAGGCACGCAGCCGTCTAGTACGGTGGCTGCAGGATGGCTATGTTTCTTTTTTCGCTCTGCTCACAGCGCAGCTGACGCTGCCTGCCGTGAGAGGGTAACATTCAGTCCATAGAAAGATTCATACCCTCTACAAATCTAAATAATCCATATTAGTTATTATTCGATTTTGTTCAAATTTGGTACACAGCCTTTTGTTATTAATGGAATGATTCTGTCAAAATTACAGATTTTTATTTATTATAGTTCCAGAGATAAAGAGAATTACCTAAAAGTCCTATAAACTACGCTTGTTTTTTAAAACCAAGTTAGAAACAATAACAGATTGACTTTCGCAATCATTTGAAGCCATTTCAAATTGTCAGTGCATAAAAATCAATTAATTAGAATTTTTTTAAACTTTCGTCACTCTGCATTATGTAATACAAAAATTGGTCAAAATTATTAGTTGATTGTATATTGTCGTGTGAGTGCGTGAGAATGGTTGGGAGAGTGTATGTGGGACATACGTTAAAATTTAATATTTCGTTTTACGTAAAACCTTGTACAAACTAACCGTGGGAAAGTTATGTTGCATCCATGATTGAGGTGATGTATGTCACTGTAAACATGCTTTTGTATAAAAGCAGCCAGAATGGCAGTTGGAGGCGGAATAAGTTAATTTATCAATTTGAAGAATAATTCGCACTTTGCTTATCTTGATTAAACATAATACAAGAAACTGAAGTTTTGCTGACATTAATAACTATCAAATTAGTGACTGGATAAGGCAAGATTAGCCGAGAGAATGATCAGGAAGGAACATTCAGATAGGTCGTTTAGATCAACAGCCAATCAGAATTAAGCTGTTCCCGCGGCGTGAATAGAGGAGTGGGCAGAAAGGAGAGTACATCGAGAGATTCGCTTGCTAGTCGGCATACGGATAACAAGATGTTACCTCACTCCTTAAAAATACTCTGAAAGATGAGAAAATTGTGAGCTAATTTCGGTTCGAACATACCGTAACTGAAGGGACTGGAGTTACGAACATTTTACTGAAAGTTTAGTGTTTTCTAAGTTAAATAGTTTGAGAGATATGAGCGTGTGAAATTTCTGGTCGTAGTAACAACTACGCATGGCGTGTTTCGTGCACTGTACAGAATATTTTGGCGAGCACTTCTTACGAAGAAGACCACTGAAACGCCCGAATGTTTAACTCGCGCATAGTTGTGGGTCTGTGACAGGTAGAACGTGAAAATTAGTCGAGTCGGACTTGCTAAAATTCTGGCTGCTTTTTCGAGTGAATATTTGTTATACAGGCAGTGAACTTTCAATGATACCGTTTCACCATATTAAATACGGACTTGATAGCCATGTCTTGTGTTTCAATATAAATAAAAAACAGAGTTAATCTAATTTTAAACCCTTTTCTGCAAGTAGACTGTACATCCCGAACGCCCGATTTTTGCATTATGAACTTACAGGAACTGACTTTCAAGGAGAGTTACGCGGCGTCTGTGTGGTAGGTATTAGGTAGTGGTTTCATCAACGCTGCTTTACGCTGCCTAGCACGTATCTGATACCACAGAGAGAAGGGACATCGACAAGAATCCTATCGAGGTAGGTGGACTGACCAAGAGCATTAACAAGAACACTGACGACCGACCCCGACCCGTCGCAGGCGAAACACATGGAAAATACCGACAAGAAGCACAGGATATGTACATCGGGGAATAACTTTCATAGTAGCAGAGGCAGTGTAGACAGTAAAAAATGTACGGAAAGGCAGAAACTGGAATACACCAATAAATAACTGAGGATGTTGGGTGCAACTGTTATTCTGAGATGAAGAGGTTGGCACAAGAGGAATTCATGGCTGGTCACATTAAGCCAGTCAGAGGATTTACGACAAAAAAATTAAGAAATGCATGGAAACAAAAATTTCATCTCAAATCAAACTGGCTATCCATTATCTATTGAAAGTAAGCACTTGTAACAACAGTTATCTTAGAACAGTCTTTTCGGCGATGAGCTACCAACAACCTCGCCTCTGATTCGTATCTTTCACGGCTGCCTCTGAAATCGATAGTACTTCTGCGTACACGCTTTTTATGAAAAATATTTACAACACAAAATTTTGTATTTATAATATTCTTCGATATAGGTTTAAATCCAATGTTGTGAAAAATACAGCTATATTTTAGCAATAAACCTTATTTTAAACGGTTTCTTTTACAGATTCGCCACTCGTGCAGAATCCTCTCAAATAATTTATGTTTTCCAGTCTCACTTCGTATTACTGCTTTTAAAAGTTCATTTCATTAATTTCACATCGTTTCATGGTATTACCCTTAAATATTTAAATTGTGTAATGGGCTCTAGCTCACCACTAATCTTATAATCGGATACTAACGGACCCTTTCTCTTTGGTATGGATGTTACCCACATTTAAAGAGAGCTGCCATTCATTGAAGCAAGTGGAAATGCTGTTAAATAGTTCTGTGTTTTTTACGATTTTCCAGCAATTATATTTTAATGCAGACAACACATTGTCGGTGATTAGTTTAATACTACTTTTAAATCTGTTTAATAAATTTATCAGTTATTTGCGAATAAGCTGTAACGCTCCCGCCCTACTCGGACGTACGTTAGCTCTATAAAGCCTGTACTGTAATAAGTTCACGGGCTTCACCTTATAAACAAGGATTTTAGTACATAAGTTGACCGCGTGTACCTAATAGAAGCAAGATCGGACTTGTACTCAGTCAATAACTACAGTGATGCATCAAGCAAATGTAAAGTATAATTGCTCGTTCGCATGGACAAGAAGTATACACAGTAGATGCTACCTATAATTAATAATTCGGTCGCCAGCCTACTTAGGCAATGAGTGAGTTTTTCCTTGTACAAGTGGGTGCATGTACCAGCATAGTAACACGTAGTAATGATGCGTTATATGACAAAGTTTGGAACCAGAAAAATCCACTGAACTAAAGTTTTCTCTTTTTTGTACTAATTTGGACGAGATAAATTCACACAACACCACACAGCAATGATTACTACGAACGGCATTTTGTATATTGATCAGACTGAAATCGGGCATAGATTGTCCTAGAATGAGCAGTTTTGAAAGCACACATACAATGTCACTATTAAAATTGGAAAACAACACTAATATCCTTAGGGTTAATATAGAACTTAGCTTTACTGGACTAATCTAATCAGTACTTTTCAAGGTTTGAAAGAATGGACAAGAGAAGGGGGGGGGGGCCTGAAACTGTTATGGTCGTTATACTGAAACTATTAAGTACTGAAGGCAAATTAACACTCAAAATTATCAATCTATGGATAACTACTCTTTTGTCTTACTTCTGAATAATTTAACTGTCATTAGTTCTGTCTCAAATTAATTAAATAACATCGCTAACTCAATTCAAAAAACTCTCTTCCAATTTTGTTCTTTACCAACACTTGCAATAACACACAGAACTTTTAAACTTCTTTATAGCATAGATTGATCTACTGATAATTCTTATTAACACTAATTTTTAAACTTTCAGTTCAGGATACTCGGGTTGCACAATACGAGGTAAGGATCCTGTCTAGGTCAGTGATCAGGATAAGTCATGGCTAAGGCAATTCTGGTAAAAGTCACGTTATTATTGAACAGTTAGAAACATTTTCGACACTGGTCCACACAGATACACTTCTAAAGATGAAATAAATGTTTGACCTGTGCAAGTCGGTGCGGCGGTTGGCGGGCAGCGAGATAGCGGGCAGCACGGCACACATACAAGCACGGCTAAGGCTCACACTACATCGGCACTTTCCATCTTCTTAGCGTCGTAATCTTTCCAATTTTGTGCCTCAGAATATCGCCATGCCAAGTAGTCGTCGGAATCGGTGCATCCGAGGCTCAATGGAATCCAATTTTCCTGGGTAGCCGCCTCGGTACAGTACGTGCTCCTCTGACCGATTCACAACTCCGACTGTTGCTCGCCTCCGACTGTGATACTGGGCCCGTTGTGCCGAACCGCGCCCAGTGTGCGTCTTCCCGCACTCGCCTGCCTCCACCTTTTCCCGCTCCCCTACAGGTAGGGTATTCACCACAGGTTTTCTACTACACATAACCTAATGCATTACCTACGTATGGACCAAGTGTATAAATTACAATTTTCACATCTTACAATATTTTTAACATTAAATACACTTCCCTTTGATTACCACATTATTTGAAATTCAACATAAATAATAATATTCATTTCAAAAGTTGCTCACAGTTTCTTTAACATAACGATACGAACCGAAAAAGAAGTTCAAAACATTGCTTACATTAATTTATCTAAATTCATAAATAAAAAATTATTATATGTACAGTTGTCGTTACACATGCCCCTGTTTCCAGAAAATTTTCTTAAGTCCAAATTTAATGGGAACACTAAATCTTACAATTATACAGTGGTTCTGAATCTTTACTTAAATGTCCAAAAAGATTTACACTACATATTTCCTTTTACTCACTGTATATAGGTTTACACTTTTTTAACACATCAAGAATAATTACTTGTCATTTACTCAAGTGCCTTTTGCACAGTCCAACTTCCCATCACAACATTAGTAAAATAGCAATTTAATCATTTTTTTCTAAATTTCTCAAAGAAACAATTTAAAATTCTGGAATACAAACATTTAACTACAAAAACAATTGCATATTTTGTATACACTATAAGATAATTTGTCGCTGCTTGCTTTGAATAGCAGTCCATTTCCTTACTTACTAAACAAAACACACACACATATATTCTGAAATTCAACTACACATATTTGCTGCCTATTATGTGGATTTGGGCAGTCCTTTTCACTTCATATTGTCACATCTCCTGGATCACATTTACAATTTTCCATCGACTATTTATCTGCCCTCATTGGTATTTGGCAGTCCTTCTTTTTATCTGGCTGATAGCATTTATCCTTTCTTTTCAGTCCTTTTCTCCATACATTTTTGCAGTTACAGTACAGTTGGTAATCTGAAACTCACATAACTACATTAGCACACTTTCAAGGGCATACAGACATTTACAAAAATAAGTTACATTTAGAATAACTTGGGATCAGCATAAGATACAGCACAATTACTCGTTCCTAGGAACATACAGTTTCAGGTCCACAATATTTCTTACACCTAAAGGTCTTTTGGATTTTGGGTAGATCAGGTAGTAAGCATTGTCGTGTGGAATATTCTGTATTATATATGGTCCATTATAAATATATTTAAATTTGGAAATTTCATGGTTTAGTTCACTAGACTTTTCGTGGGTTTTTAAAAGAACATAATCTCCAATTTTAAATTTTGAAACTTTTAAATTTTTATTGTGTCTTCTAGATCTAGATTCAGCTTTTTGCTTTGCCCTTTTTATCACCAATTCTTTCTTTTGATCCAATCCCAAACTTATACAAGGTAGAAACTCTAGTTTTTCTTCAATTAAACTTTTACTATTTCTGCCTAACAAAATTTCTTCCGGTGGAAATCCTGTAGTTTCATGATGTAATGTGTTCATGACATTCCCAAATTTCAATATAAATCTGCCCCAGACTCCAAATCAACAAAACAATAATTCACTTTCAGGTAACACTGAGATACAGTAATAATAAAGTCATGCATAATACTAATAATATATACAAATACAGTATCCTGTCCCCAGTCTCGTTATTAACAAGGCAGTCTTTTAGTGTTCATAAAACAGTCACTTAAGTCTGGTGGCTTTTTAAGCCTCCTATATTCTACATCTTTCACTAAACCATTTAGATCTTGCCAACGTTTCGTTTCATCAGGTGGCTTTTTAGGTTTTGAAATTTCAAAGTCTTTAGCAAGGTACAACATTTCCTGTTCTGCTATCATTTTATCAGGTGGTTCTTTTTGTTCCTGTAATTCACACTCCTTCAAAACATTTATTAAGGTGTGCCCCAGTATAGTATCATCTGGAGGTTCCTGCAAATTATGCCCCTGTTTTACATTACTGAATAATTCATTCGGTTTTTGCCCACTTCTATTTACTGTATCTTGCTCTGGAAAATTTTCACTAATTTTCTCATACCCTCTTTCAGTAAAAGTATATTTACTTTCGTCTACACCTAAAATTTCATCTTCACTAGAGTCATCATTACTCTCTTCCTCTCCATCAGATTCACTTAAGTACGCTACTTTTGAACAATAGGGAAAGTTAGTACATTCATTTTCGTCTATATTTGCGTATCTTTAATCATCCGAACTATCGTCGGAATCCGACCATTCCGGATCGCTTTCAGGTTCTAACATAAAAGCTTTTCTGAGACAGGCACTAAGTTCCTCCTCTGTATTGTCGTCAGGCTTGGATTTTAACTCAATCTCCTCTTTTGGCAATACGGCCTCATCCTCAGCTTTATTCACATCCACTGTGACTTCATATTCGGTGTAATCCTCGTGGACTTTGATTACTTTCAGGTAATCATCTGCCCCTTCTCCACGGTGTCTCTCGGTAGCAGCTTGTACTATTGGCGGACTGTTAGCAGAAGTTATTTCTTCGTCAATGCTGAGGATTTCATCCTCCAAATCCTTCCTACCCTTAATCTGCGTCCTATTGGCGGCACGCGTACTTTGCGCGGCGCTATTTATTCTCTCCTCTTCCAATTCGGGCCACGTCACCTTATCGACGTCCCTACTATCTCCTTTTCCACTAACTAATTTCTTTGCCTCATACTCCTTCTTAAAATCCTCCCACTCACATTGCTTTAGGCCCTTGTACAGATCATCGATCTGCACACGCCAATCAGTTACTTCTGCTAATTCATTCTCGCCTTTTATCTCATTGCAAACACTGCTAACCGCACCTCTCTGTGTATTCACAGTTTCCTTTATCGTTTCCTTTGCCACGGAATTATCACTCGTAAAATTTTCATTAGCTCTGACGGCTATGTTCGTATCTACTGCTGCCGTATTTCTAGCGGCTTCTTTCCTAACAGATGTTCTGCTAGGCTGGGCCGTTGCCCTCTGATGCTCCACTCGCCTGTTAACATGTAGCGCTCTGTGCGGCAGAGATGACTCATTCTGGCTCCCAGCTGAAGCTTGTTTCGCCACAACACGTCGCAGCGTTCCATGTCTGTCCCTAGCCTGTCTCATTACATTACGGTCGGTCCGGTATCTTTTTTCAAATCGGGGCCGGTATATATTGTCCGCTTCCGTTTGGCCCGCAACGTTCGCGGAAATTAGTTTCCCGCGTCGTTATTATTTTGCGCGGTATACCCTCTACCGCGACCTGAATAATTTCCTCTGCTTCTTCCTCTGCCTCTTCCTCTTTGTATTACGTTGACGCGAAATCCATCGCCGTCGTTTCGTTCGTCATTGTTTCGGTTACTACGGTTACCAAAATTTTGATAATTGGCACGACTTTCGCGCCAATGATCTTCGTCTTCGACTCTTTCGAGAAATGCTTGGAAGCTGCGATGATTGCTTCCTACATACCTCTTTGAATCTTCTGGGAGCTTTTTATATAACTCCCAGATAATTTCTGAATCTGATCTTCGGCCTCTTAAATGCGTCAATTTCCGGTACCAATACTTGCAGAAATCTTTCAAAGAATTCCTGCCCCTATTATCATGCTGTTTGGCCATGATGAACTCCCGCCATAAATGGTCCTGCTTTTGTTCAGACCAATATTCTTCCGTAAATCTTTGCCTAAATTCTTCGAACGTCATTCGTTCAGTATTTAAATTTATTCCCCAGCGCTTAGCATCACCTGCTAAGGCGCTAATTACTACATTTATCTTTTCCTGATCAGACAAGTGCTCAGGAAATACTCTCTCGCAATTTTTAATGAAATCTAACGGATGCCACCCGTTTTGTTTCTTGGCTGGATCGAAGCGTTCCTCGCCTTCTAACAGCTTCATAATTGGTGTACCATTACAGACAACACCAGGCCTATCTTTAATTTTGCTCTCCAGATCGAAAATTCTGCCTTGAATTTTCGTAGTATTTTGTTCACAATTTTGAACACATCCAGTTACTTTTTTATCTAAAACCCTTTCAGTGTCTAAAACTACCTTTTTCCAACCGTGATATTCCGTGTTAACATTCGCTTACGATCTCAGTTTTAAGACCGAAAACTTTTTCGTCTATCTTAGTTTCAACCAGAGGTTCTACTTTCTCTTGGATGTTGAGAATTTCAACATCGAATCTACTATTTATGTTTCCAATTTCCTCCTGCATAGTATCCATATTTTTGTTAATGGTATCAATTTCAAGTTTCAGTGTATTTACCACAGAACTTAAATTACCCACTTTCTGTTCTACTTGTTCTATTTGTTTACTAATTTTAATTCCCTGTCCTTCGACCTGTGCTTTAATTTGATCCAACTGTGTTTTGAGTTGCTCGTCAACGTGTGTTTTAAGCTGATTAACCTGATTGCCGACTTGTTTTTGAAGTTGCTCATTCTGTCCCGCAATTTGTTTGGTTAATTGTTCAAATAAGTCGTTCATACTTAAAATTTTTATACTGTTATGTTCTACAGGATCTATGTGATCCGATTCTACTTCAGAAGTTTCTTTCGGTTCTTTCTTTATCTGTGGTGAATCAAACATGTCAGTGGATTCGTTCACGTACCCACTATCATCTACCAAGTCACCCTCTACTTCCTGTCCCTTGCTGTGTTCGAGACGATCTCGACATTTCAATCTGTTCGTTGACGTGTTCATGGTATTGTATGTACGCCAATTGTCTTCCGCTAACGCCATCTGTTATCTGGCCGCGTAAACTCCGGCTACTGTCAGCCGCATTCTCCATTTCGCTTGGCGCATCTACCCTGCCTACGTTTCTGTCCATACTAAATGCCAATTACACCACACTATTATACTTGACACTCACTGCAATTTATTTTACTGAACTTTATTGCTATTCGTGCCACTGAACATCCACTGTTCGATCTTTACGTTAATTTGTAATTGACAACAACTGGATGTCCTGTCACCGGGAAGCCACTTGTAACGCTCCCGCCCTACTCGGACGTACGTTAGCTCTATAAAGCCTGTACTGTAATAAGTTCACGGGCTTCACCTTATAAACAAGGATTTTAGTACATAAGTTGACCGCGTGTACCTAATAGAAGCAAGATCGGACTTGTACTCAGTCAATAACTACAGTGATGCATCAAGCAAATGTAAAGTATAATTGCTCGTTCGCATGGACAAGAAGTATACACAGTAGATGCTACCTATAATTAATAATTCGGTCGCCAGCCTACTTAGGCAATGAGTGAGTTTTTCCTTGTACAAGTGGGTGCATGTACCAGCATAGTAACACGTAGTAATGATGCGTTATATGACAAAGTTTGGAACCAGAAAAATCCACTGAACTAAAGTTTTCTCTTTTTTGTACTAATTTGGACGAGATAAATTCACACAACACCACACAGCAATGATTACTACGAACGGCATTTTGTATATTGATCAGACTGAAATCGGGCATAGATTGTCCTAGAATGAGCAGTTTTGAAAGCACACATACAATGTCACTATTAAAATTGGAAAACAACACTAATATCCTTAGGGTTAATATAGAACTTAGCTTTACTGGACTAATCTAATCAGTACTTTTCAAGGTTTGAAAGAATGGACAAGAGAAGGGGGGGGGGGGGGCCTGAAACTGTTATGGTCGTTATACTGAAACTATTAAGTACTGAAGGCAAATTAACACTCAAAATTATCAATCTATGGATAACTACTCTTTTGTCTTACTTCTGAATAATTTAACTGTCATTAGTTCTGTCTCAAATTAATTAAATAACATCGCTAACTCAATTCAAAAAACTCTCTTCCAATTTTGTTCTTTACCAACACTTGCAATAACACACAGAACTTTTAAACTTCTTTATAGCATAGATTGATCTACTGATAATTCTTATTAACACTAATTTTTAAACTTTCAGTTCAGGATACTCGGGTTGCACAATACGAGGTAAGGATCCTGTCTAGGTCAGCGATCAGGATAAGTCATGGCTAAGGCAATTCTGGTAAAAGTCACGTTATTATTGAACAGTTAGAAACATTTTCGACACTGGTCCACACAGATACACTTCTAAAGATGAAATAAATGTTTGACCTGTGCAAGACGGTGCGGCGATTGGCGGGCAGCGAGATAGCGGGCAGCACGGCACACATACAAGCACGGCTAAGGCTCACACTACATCGGCACTTTCCATCTTCTTAGCGTCGTAATCTTTCCAATTTTGTGCCTCAGAATATCGCCATGCCAAGTAGTCGTCGGAATCGGTGCATCCGAGGCTCAATGGAATCCACTTTTCCTGGGTAGCCGCCTCGGTACAGTACGTGTTCCTCTGACCGATTCACAACTCCGACTGTTGCTCGCCTCCGACTGTGATACTGGGCCCGTTGTGCCGAACCGCGCCCAGTGTGCGTCTTCCCGCACTCGCCTGCCTCCACCTTTTCCCGCTCCCCTACAGGTAGGGTATTCACCACAGGTTTTCTACTACACATATCCTAATGCATTACCTACGTATGGACCAAGTGTATAAATTACAATTTTCACATCTTACAATATTTTTAACATTAAATACACTTCCCTTTGATTATCACATTATTTGAAATCCAACATAAATAATAATATTCATTTCAAAAGTTGCTCACAGTTTCTTTAACATAACGATACGAACCGAAAAAGAAGTTCAAAACATTGCTTACATTAATTTATCTAAATTCATAAAGAAAAAATTATTATATGTACAGTTGTCGTTACAAAGCCCGCTAGAGATACGAAAAGTACTTAGACGTCGGAATTTGCCTTCCTTAGGACCATAGTTATTTCATTCTCTTCCTGTGGGCCTCCTTTGTTTCTTTACACCATGTTGTTCCATTCTTTTCCTTTGGATTTTCGTTTTGGTCATCTCAGCAGCTTTGGATTTCGGGCGTGAAAATTCCTTGGTCTTGGATATCTACTGGTGTAATTACTACCAATTTCAGATCATTTTTCACCTCGCCAATCAATTTCAACGCGTCCATTTTGGCTTTACCCTTGTTTACAAAGAATTCCACTAATTGTTTATTCAAGTCTGTCTGGGTTCATTATTTTAATGTGTCCACAGAATCTCAATGTGCGTTTCTAATGTTAGTATGGATATTTAAATATTGTTTGACTTCCTATATGACTGAGTCGGTATTGTTTATCGACAAATTTTGGGCCTAAAATTTTTCTTAATATTTTGCGTTCCTTTTTCTCGATGTTTCCAAAGTCTGTTTTCCTGCTCAAAATGGTGTTCCTGATACATACAGGCATTCTGTATTTTAGAGTCTTAGTTTTGTGTGCTTGGAGGTACACTTATTTTTGCAAATACTTTGGATCAGTCAGTACGCAGGTCTGTAAATGGCTCTGAGCACTATGGGACTCAACTGCTGAGGTCATTAGTCCCCTAGAACTTAGAACTAGTTAAACCTAACTAACCTAAGGACATCACAAACATCCATGCCCGAGGCAGGATTCGAACCTGCGACCGTAGCGGTCTTGCGGTTCCAGACTGCAGCGCCTTTAACCGCACGGCCACTTCGGCCGGCTTCAGGTCTGTATTTTGTCATCTAATTTAATTTGATTTTCTTTCGATTTTATTTTCCTGAATGGTTTCAGCGAGATTTTTAAATTGTGATACTCTTTTAATTTTGTTATATTTCGCCTCCGTGAATTTTGATGCTTGTTTCTTGCAGGTCACATTCTATCTTTTCAGAAGATATTTGGAGACCATCTTTTTCTGCAGGTTTTGCCAAGAGTCAGTTAGCTTTTGAGCTGATGAAATGTCACGAGTTAAGATTGCTAAATCGTGAGCCAGTGCTAGACAGTCTATAGATAACTTGTCTCTGCCTAAAGTGATCGGTTGGTCAATTCTGAGATTTGATTTCTGTTTGCAGCTTGCGTGTATCACTTTCTTAAGGACACAGTTGAAAGCTAGTGGAGACAGACCATCTTTTTGTCTTACTCCCGTTTGGGTTTCGAAAGGATATGAGATTCACACCAAACCTCATCTAGGATTTTGTCTCTGTCAGTGTCTGTTTTCAGATCTGGACCTCGTTGAGAAATCTTTTATATATATTTAACAAATTAGCGGTCAATTACTGTTCCTTGGAGGACACCCAATGTTACTGTGTTCCCTAATGAGGATTTGCCGTCCAGTAATCATAGTGAATTTCATTAACCAGAATTCACTGCACGTGAGTGGAGATATTCATAGGATTATTTCTTGGTTATCAGTCAAGAATATGGAGGAATGTTCAATGTCTTACGTATATGCAGAAAGACAGTATTCACCAATTTAATAGTGTCTACTACTTGCAAAATATATATTGTAAACAGAACTAACTGTGCATCCAACGAGTTCTAGCGTCCTGCAACGGACGAACGGTCCCGATACTGATTTTAATTTAGTGTGTCATTGCTTTATATAACGGTTATATTTTAAATAGCAACCAGCCACAAGTGTGTTTAAAAGGCGCTGCAGTCTGGAACCGCGAGACCGCTACGGTCGCAGGTTCGAATCCTGCCTCGGGCATGGATGTTTGTGATGTCCTTAGGTTAGTTAGGTTTAACTAGTTCTAAGTTCTAGGGGACTAATGACCTTAGCAGTTGAGTCCCATAGTGCTCAGAGCCATTTGAACCATTTTTTTGTGTTTAAAAAATCCTTATTTGACCCAGACCACGACTGGTTTCGCATTTCGCATAAAAAACACATTGCTCGATATTCTCGACTGATAAAAAAGATGGTTGTTACAGGTTTATTTGCTGTCTTGCTGAGCCTCGTTTTGCATTTGAGATTGGTTTGATGTACGATGATAGACAGAAAGCTTTTTGTTCACAAATCAGTAAAATTTGCGAGAGATTGAGTTCTTTTGACCTCTATCAAAACATTCACGAAAAGTGGTATAGACGTGCGCTATGGGAGCGCTGTCCAAGTCACTGGAAAACTGTTTACACCACACCATTCACTGTTTAATGGCAGCACACAAGATAAACATTTACAAAGCATGGACCAGTTTCTCATAAGTAGCATAAACAATATTTTCGAAGATGTTAGGTTACCGTTGCTGCGAGAGTGTTTGAGCGTAGTAAAATAGGTCTTTGTTAGTCGAATGAAATTAATCTGAAAATCTTTTAAGAATGCAGAGTAAATAACTTAAATATTTATTATAAAATTCACGTTTAAATTATATTAATAGACTGATGTACTAAAACATTACAACTTATTTGTTATAATTGCAACGAACAATCAATAAAAGAATCTATATAATTATGTAAACGTAAACTGCAGCTGTAGCTTCAATGTTCAAACTTAGCTGGAACGCTATGGCAGAAAACAACCTCATTGAGGGTATGTACTGTACTCAGTGTTTGCTTTTGTTTATATATAATCTTTGTAGGTATAATCCTAACCATTCAATAGAACATATGTTGGATATTATTGTAAATAACTTTTCTTTTCTTTTCGATTTTTAAATTAATTTCTTTGCATTAGCAAAGAAATATTTTACTACGTCATACTCTTTCACAGCATCGGTAGCCTAACATCTTTACCACAATAACATCTTTTACAATTGTTTATGCTATTCATAGGAAGCTGGACCACGCTTTGTAAATGTTTATCGTGTGTGCTGCCGTTAAATAGAGAATGGTGTGGTGTAAATAATTTTCCAGTGAATTGAACAGAAACTCACATAGTGCACATCCACAAATGTGTTAATTTTAAAATTTAAAAAAAAGTTATTTCGTCCCACTGAATCAAACAGCACCTACATTTTCACCGTACTTCACGTTTCACTAACTTTAAAAGCTTTTCGTGATCTCTCGCAAAGTTTACCGAATTGTGAACAAAAAGCTTTCTGTCTATCCTTGTGCAGCAAACCAATAACGAATAAAAAAAGAGACTCCAGCAAGGAAGCAGGCAAACCTGTAAAAACCGTCTGAAGATGGATTTGTAAGAAATCCGCAGCCGACCATGATTTGATTCAAATAAAGGTTTTTTAACCATGGTTCAAATGGCTCAAAGCACTATGGGACTTAACATCTGAGGTCATCAGTCCCCTAGACTTAGAATTACTTAAACCTAACTAACCTAAGGACATCACACACATCCATGCCCGAGGCAGGATTCGAACCAGCGACCGTATCAGCAGCGCGGTTCCGGACCGAAGCGCCTAGAACCGCTCGGACACAGCTGCCAGCTTTTAAACCATGCTTGATTGAGGCTGGCTGCTGTTTAAATTATAAACCTTTTAACACCATAACTACGGTTCTCAAAATGTTAGTTTTCGACAAGATAGCCTAGTGCTTTCTATGTTTTAATAAACCGAAGTAATCTAAGTGTTATTCAGTGACGTTAACACATGAGAGATTCTGGATAAATGTGAGCTAAGAAAGGTGCTAATTCCATAGCGTATGCCATGTAAAATGTAATAGGAATTCTGTCACGGCCTAGTGCCTTGTTCTTTTACAGTAGTCTTAATTATTTCGCAGTACCAGCAGTTACTATTCCTTAATATCTCGTTTTGGATGTATGAGGCGGTCAAAAATTGTTAAGTGGCATTCTCGAACGTGGATACGCTTTCAAATTGGGGATTTAATGATTAGGTTCTCTGTTAGCTGTCTTCAGTTTAAGCGCCAGAATAAAAAACTGCGGCTGATGATTCAGTTGGTTTTACCGGACTCTACCGGAGCACACGTGGTCAAAGTGAAATAAGAGTCCGGATATATAGGCACACATCACTGTGTCGTGTTGTGCTCCGATGAGTGAGTGAATGGGAGCTACTCGGATACTCAGTACAAATTGAAACTAGGAGAATCTGTACTATTCTCTTTCTTGAAGAGGTCTCATTGTCGTTGTTTCTGACTAGGGGAAAAGAGTGTCGGGTTCAGCTAAACTGGTGGCTGTCCGACCTTTGCTTAACGTGATTCAGAAGAATAAAGACCTTCAGTTCAGCAACAATAACTTTATTGCGAGCGCGTATCTGACGACGCCCGGCACGCATGGACTGATCGGAGTTACAAAATTTGCTTCCGGCCTCTACAGAAGGATCCCTAATCTTCGGAAAACCTTCGTAGTTAGGAGAGAAAACAGTACTCGTCCACAGCAGCCTGGAGGCACGGAACTCCAATAACTCAAAAAACAAGGAATAATAATAATAATAATAATAATAATAAAGAGAACGTATATAAAAGCTAGAAAACACAGCGCGTCTAGAAGTTGGGCGCGGAACTACACAGACGTCGTGTACAGTAATTACGACCGCACAGCACTTCACTGACACGCGCGCACACCACACACACACACACACACACACACACACACACACAGGCGAGTTTGAATTACCGCGCGGCAGCGTCGCTACAAGAGATTTACACACCAAGCGCTAAGCATTGTACCGATCCGCGGGATCCGCGGTAAGAGCGAATAGGAAATGTACCCTTCTCTCCTGAGGGACAAATTTCTCTTAGCGGAACTGTGCTTCGAAGGGTGTGTGCAAGCGACAATCGTGGGAAAAAGCACTTTCACTGACGTCATTCAAATACTTACGATGTTACACAGCGTAACAGCGCATACTGTAAGAAATAGAGTGGAGTGGTATAGGTAACTCTTTGCTAAGTTAGGCTATTCAGTGAGAAACACTTAGATCTCTTCTGACACATAGTAATCAATGTAACAAATATTTGCCACTCTAGATACACAGACTGCATTTTTGACGTGACAGTAACATTCTACATACATCCTCCGCAAGCCAACGTAAGGCGCATGACATTGTATCATTGTAACATCGTCCGTTATCCCCTTTCCTGTTTCATTCGTTGATGGAACGAGGGATGAATGACTACATGCCTTGATGTCTATGATCTTGTTTCCTCGGTCCTTGTGAGTTCTGCAAACTGTCACAAATGTCTAAACTTTCAACAGTGTTCTGCGAAAAGAACTTATCTCCGGGCATTCCCATTTCAGTTCACGGATCATTTCCGTAACACTCGCGTGTTGGTGGAAGCTACTGGTAACAAATGTGGCACCACGACTCTGAAATGCTTCGATGTTTTCCTTCAATCAGACCTGGTGAGAATCCCAAATATTACAGCAGTACTTAAGAATGGGTTGTATAAGAGTTATATAAGCGGTCTCGTTTACACACTTCCCTAGAACTATCTCAGTAATTCATCTGCCTTTAATTTTTCCAAGTTTAGAGCTAGCCACCGGTTCATCACACCAAATATAAATTCTGCCTAATTCATCCCATACCCTCGCACAGTGACTGAACGATGACGCTTTCTCGTACAGTAGAGCGTCATTAGCAAACAACCACATATTGCTGCTCACTCTATAGGACAGATGTAGAGATCAAGAAAGGTCCTACCACACTTCCCTGAGGTACCTCTGACGAAAATATTGTCCCTGATGAATATTCACTGGCCAGGACAATGTTTAAAATTTCTTCGAGTCACTCATCTATCGGAGTCTCTACATCTACATAACCACTCTGCAATGCTCATTGAAGTGCCTGGCAGAGGCTTCATCGACCGCCTTCAGATTATTTCTCTATCGTTTCAGTCTCTAACAGCGTTTGAGAAAGACAACACTTAAAGCTGAAATTACAATGAAAATCAGTCCTTTAGCTACTTACAGGCGTAGATAAATATCAACGGGGACAGTTGAAAATGTGTACCCCGCGGGGAATTCGAACCCGGGATCTCCTGCTTACATGGCACACGCTCTATCCGTCAGAGCCACCAAGGACACAGAGAATAGTGCGACTGCAGAGACTTATCTCTGGCACGCTCCCCGTAAGACCCACTTTCCCAGCTTGCTGTCCACACACTACATTTGTAGTGCCCCTGCACACTATACTCATTACTCGAGGCAGTCAATCTACCGATTCCCGCAAGAGTTCGGGCAGTGTGAGTGCATCTGCACTGAAGAAGAGCATTGGTCGGTAAGCGTCATCTATATGAAGGTGGTATCTGTTCTTTCGGACACGTCCGTCTTCTCTTCCGTTGCCTCTAGTGTAAACGTTTCTTCACATATACATGCGAATGGTAGTGAACGCTGGCGAGTTGTCTTCGAATGCGCATCCGCTTGGGTTGGCTTCCATTCGTTCCGATGTAAATAAAGGCAGCTTAAGAAGAACACGGAATTCCAATGGGAGCTAGTGCTATGTCTCTAATGGTTTCTTAGTCGACGGTACATTAAACGCTAATCTTCGTTTCTTCTAAAGAACTATACCAGGTTTTGTTGTGTCATTTGAATGATGAAGTCAACCATTTAAAATGCATGCGTCTATTTAGAGTTGCCATGAAGTAATTCCTTGGAAACCTCTTAATTAGTAAATACTCTATTTATGTCGCGTTTCGAGTAGTCATCACATAACTATTGCCAAAATCGACACTAAACTGCAAAAGCTTATATATAAATACTACAGACCAGTGTAACATCAGGAACGAAAGTTACACATTGAGTGTAAGTATTTACAACACGCTTAGGAAAGTTCGTGTAAATGATCAATACAAGAAAAACGTACACTCTCATGTGCAGCTGCTGTAAGCGTATTTTTGGAAGAAGCTACTTTGAGATGTCGCATGCCAGATTGGCGGCAACAGACTCCAAAACCGTATTACTTCAAATTGGCGCCAGATGGCATTCATCTCCAAGATTGAAACATACCAGGACATAGTGTTTACAATATACAAAAAATGGTTCAAATGGCTCTGAGCACTATGGGACTTAACATCTGATGTCATCAGTCCCCTAGCACTTAGAACTACTTAAACCTAACTAACCTAAGGACATCACATACATCCATGCCCGAGGCTGGATTCGAACCTGCGACCGTAGCGGTCGCGCGGTTCCAGACTGAAAAGCCTAGAACCGCTCGGCCACATCGACCGACTGAGAAGCGTTACTTTCACAGTAAATTTCCTTTTATGCAAGGTGAATACGTGTGAGAATGTGAGATGAATTTTTTTTAAGTCACAGAGCATTAGATTCTCATTCAAAGTTTAACACTTTGAAGACCAGCAGTTTAGAAAAATATCAACCTCAGAGGACCGATTATTTATGGCATTATTTAAAATTTTACTGCCACGTTTGTGTTTGATATATCTTGAAGGTTAACCAGACGCTATAAAGACCCAGCTTCAGGGTTTGTTTTTCATATTTATTTTAGTTCTTTCATAGTGTACAACGTATGGAATAACGATGGCAAAAATTTCAATTATTCTTCGAAAAGTGCAAGGTGAGTTCTTGAGCAATTTCACATGTAAATGGCTTTTGTATGGAAAAGTATAAGTGCTCGAGTGAACAGGAATTCAGCCAGGTAACCCACGAAATGTTCTACATATTATCGCGCCATACTTTCCCGAATTCGAAATTCACTGCCGGTCCAACACGGAGCGCTACTACGGTCTCTGTTTCCGTATTGTAGCATGGGCATCGCACTGAAGTTATTTTGGTGTTCTGTCTTCTGAAACTACTGTGCTTTATTTGGTGGAATTCGTGTTTATACTTCTGTAATACCAAAATACCAGTGCACATATTGCATTAAAGATCTTTTCAAATAGTGATATTTTTTGCTGGAGGTTTGGGAAGTGCTACGCCGGTGTATAAAACTTTTACCATTCAAAGGATTAATAAGTTTTAGAGGCCAGAGGAAAAATATATCGTAGCTTAACACGGGAAAATGTATTTTCACCCGGAAAATCGTGTATTTTCATCTAAAAAAGAGGATTTTTAGCCAGGAAATCTGCTAAAAATCAGTAATTTTTTTTATCCGCGTATACACCCTGTAAAAGGTTGCGTAACCTTCACTTGGAGGTGCCGTAATAAGTACAACAGCGTTCAGTCTACATTATTAAAAATAAAAAAGTTATACCATATCTACAAATAAGCCAGATGTGGAGTATCTGGTACCACAAGAACGCAGTATTTTGGCATTTTGCAGTCTTCTCAAACCGTCCCTTCTCTCGAGCGGCCGCGCCACAGGATCGAAGAGTCCATCCCCGGCAAAGACCAGAGTAAACAGACGACGCGGCAGCTATTGGCAGACTCCGTGCAGTCGCATAACCAAACAAAATCTGTCAGCTAGGAGCTATTGATTACAGAGCAGACGCAACGCGGATCGCAACAGCTCTCGAATATCGTTCGCATCGGTGACAGCTGCTAAACATGCATTCGTGATTGCATGGAATGTTAATCTGCTTGTTAATAAAGATCATTGTCGGCTTGTTTGTTGATGACAGGTGATTCTTGACTGATTTATCCTTTTACGTTTATATTCTGCCATCGCCATTTCGAGGTTGCTTTGGTAGTTTCCATGCACACGGGTACCCCGATTTAAGGCTGAAAACCCAACTCCCGATTAAACCTTGTCGGGATACGTAAAAATCGCGATTATACCAAAATGATCAATACTTCACTCGATGTAGTGTGTTCACACTCCGACGGCGTAAATGAAGAAGCAATTTTGTAAGTGCAACTGAAATTAAAAATTCAACTCTTAGCTCGAAGAGAGGTAAGTTGGCAAACTTGCGGTCATCAACCGTTACACCACTGTCGTTACAATAAACTTTGCATCAATCGGTAGCGAGTCAGAAATCGATTAAAACAATTGCCTGTTGTGAACGTGAATTTGACAACTCGTGAATCATTTTTTCTTATAGATCTGTCGCTGTATTGCGAAGGTAACGAAGCGTCACTTCCGAAAAGTTCGCAGCTCGTGGTCGTGCGGTAGCGTTCTCGTTTCCCACGCCCGGGTTCCCGGGTTCGATTCCCGGCGGGGTCAGGGATTTTCTCTGCCTCGTGATGACTGGGTGTTGTGTGATGTCCGTAGGTTAGTTAGGTTTAAGTACAGGGTTATTACAAATGATTGAAGCGATTTCAGAAATTCACTGTAGCTCCATTCATTGACATATGGTCACGACACACTACAGATACGTAGAAAAACTCATAGAGTTTTGTACGACTGAAGCCGCACTTCAGGTTTCTGCCTCCAGAGCGCTCGAGAGCGCAGTGAGACAAAATGGCGACAGGAGCCGAGAAAGCGTATGTCGTGCTTGAATTTCACTCACATCAGTCAGTCATAACAGTGCAACGACACTTTAGGACGAAGTTCAACAAAGATCCACCAACTGCTAACTCCATTCGACGATGGTATGCGCAGTTTAAAGCTTCTGGATGCCTCTGTAAGGGGAAATCAACGGGTCGGCCTGCAGTGAGCGAAGAAACGGTTGAACGCGTGCTGGCAAGTTTCACGCGTAGCCCGCGGAAGTCGACGAATAAAGCAAGCAGGGAGCTAAACGTACCACAGCCGACGGTTTGGAAAATCTTACGGAAAAGGCTAAAGCAGAAGCCTTACCGTTTACAATTGGTACAAGCCCTGACACCCGATGACAAAGTCAAACGCTTTGAATTTTCGGCGCGGTTGCAACAGCTCATGGAAGAGGATGCGTTCAGTGCGAAACTTGTTTTCAGTGATGAAGCAACATTTTTTCTTAATGGTGAAGTGAACAGACACAATGTGCGAATCTGGGCGGTAGAGAATCCTCACGCATTCGTGCAGCAAATTCGCAATTCACCAAAAGTTAACGTGTTTTGTGCAATCTCACGGTTTAAAGTTTACGGCCCCTTTTTCTTCTGCGAAAAAAACGTTACAGGACACGTGTATCTGGACATGCTGGAAAATTGGCTCATGCCACAACTGGAGACCGACAGCGCCGACTTCATCTTTCAACAGGATGGTGCTCCACCGCACTTCCATCATGATGTTCGGCATTTCTTAAACAGGAGATTGGAAAACCGATGGATCGGTCGTGGTGGAGATCATGATCAGCAATTCATGTCATGGCCTCCACGCTCTCCCGACTTAACCCCATGCGATTTCTTTCTGTGGGGTTATGTGAAAGATTCAGTGTTTAAACCTCCTCTACCAAGAAACGTGCCAGAACTGCGAGCTCGTATCAACGATGCTTTCGAACTCATTGATGAGGACATGCTGCGCCGAGTGTGGGAGGAACTTGATTATCGGCTTGATGTCTGCCGAATCACTAAAGGGGCACATATCGAACATTTGTGAATGCCTAAAAAAACTTTTTGAGTTTCTGTATGTGTGTGCAAAGCATTGTGAAAATATCTCAAATAATAAAGTTATTGTAGAGCTGTGAAATCGCTTCAATCATTTGTAATAACCCCGTAGTTCTAAGTTCTAGGGGACTGATGACCATAGATGTTAAGTCCCATAGTGCTCAGAGCCATTTGAACCATTTTTGAACTTCCGAAACCGAAGCAAAATTTGAAACTGAAAACCAAGTTTAATGATAATGGTGTAAAGTTTACTCGTCTAGTTGTAAAGATTAACCTGTGTGGTGTTTATCATTATTTGCAGAATGAGAAACATGCAAATTTTCACGGCCGGAAAAGTTAAAATTACTGTAATTCCCCGGGCTATTATGAAAACCTTTGCATAACAGCCCGGAGCATTTTATTAATTTATACTGCGAGACAGCACACAGAACTCAACACAACAATAGACTTGTACAGTGTAATATTAGTTTGTCTAGGTAATTTGTGAAGATTGTACAGCCGGCCGAAGTGGCCGTGCGGTTAAAGGCGCTGCAGTCTGGAACCGCAAGACCGCTACGGTCGCAGGTTCGAATCCTGCCTCGGGCATGGATGTTTGTGATGTCCTTAGGTTAGTTAGGTTTAACTAGTTCTAAGTTCTAGGGGACTAATGACCTCAGCAGTTGAGTCCCATAGTGCTCAGAGCCATTTGAAGATTGTACTATGGGAGTATTCCATACTAAATGTCAGGATTAGTGAATTCAAAGAAGCAGAATTATTGTTCATCGGCACTAAAAACAAGAAAGATAAAAAATACTAAACGAACTCTAACATTAAAGAGCTTTTTATTACAATTACGAAAAACTTCAATTGGAAAAAACAGATGTAAAATGTTGTGAGGAAGGCGAACCAAAAACTGTGTTTAATTGACAGGACTTAGAAGATGTAACGCTCAGCTAAAGAGTTGTTGCATCTTTTGCACTGCCTACACTACGCTTGTCCGTCCTCTTTTGGAGTACTGTAGCGCGGTGTGGGATCCATACCATATAGCATTAACGCAGTGCATCAAGAAAGTTCAACGAAGGGCAGCACATTTTGTATTATCACGAAATAGGAGAGAGAGGATTTGGGGTGAACATCACTTAAACAAAGGCATTTTTCGTTGCAGCGGGATTTTATCACGAAATTTCAATCAACGACTTTCTCCACCGAATGCGAGGGCCTGTATAAGGAGAAACGATCATCATAATAAAATAAGGGAAATCAGAGCTCTCATGGAAAGATTGAAGTGTTCGTTTTTCCGCACGCTATTCGAGGGCAGAATAACAGAATTATTGCGAAGATGGTTCGATGTAGACTCTGCCAGGCTCTTAAGTCTGAGTTGCAGAGTTCCCGCGTAGATGTAGATGTAGCAGGCAGTAATACACGTTGTGAGGCGGGCATGCGAGGAGATTTTGAACATCAGGCCAAGAAAAAGTACTTCTAGAGGAAAGAGACATTTACAGTGCGCAGAATATCCATACGACATGTTTCCAATACACAAAAGCAGACTACTTCAGACAAGAAAATGAACTTTGGAAACTGATAGCTATTTTTCGAGATATATAAACGTGAAAGGTGCTGTGTCTTCCCTAAAAGTGTATCACATCAAGAGGTGCGGCTTGTGTTTGGAACGGCTGCCGGTTACTTACTGAATTCGGCAGTATTTAGCCGGCATCCAGCTCAAACGCACGCTGCATTTCCTAATGTGCTACACTTGTATGACTCTGCCTTGCGATGATGACACAGCTATATTTTTAATGTCCTGCTCTCTTTTTATTGGGAGTCCGTTACGATGGTAAGAAAACAAACGTGCGGATTGTCGGACAGCGTGATTTCATAACCTGTACTCTGCGGCTCTGAAGATGCTATCTTAGTCGAAAGTAGTGATCCAGTGTACATACACGCGATCAAGGAAACAAACACTTCAGAAGCTTTCTTTACGTAGATGTAACTACTGTTACAAAGCTACATTTTCTTATGTAAAGTAATTTGTTTTGTTCTATGCTGTCATCACTCGAAGAGTGTAAAAGTATTACCGTATTTTCGTACTTTGTATACACCTGTCTCTAAAATATTCATGGATCAAAAGTAAGAAAAATGCTACACATCATATACGTAGAGATCAGTTCTCATACAAGGTGGCACGTACAAAAGTTTGAGAAACAGTTTTTTGTTTAAAAATATTACACCAGATAGTGAATTTTCAGACGCCCTTATGCCTTTGTGTTTTACTGATATCAGTCACTTGTAATTATAATACCTAGGGACATATTTTGGACTGTTTCTTTCATCTTCAGAGGTAATTTACGTCTAAATTACTGATTATAAGATAATTCACATTACCTAATTAAATTAATATTATAAATGACAAGTCTGTTGTTGTTCTTGGTCACAGAATTATCGACGTAGTTTAAATTACATTGTTTCATATTAGTTTATAATTTAGCTAACTTACTTGTATTTTAGTATATAACTGATACGTATATAGTGCCTTGCTGTGGCTGTGGTCTTCGTAACGTATACTATGAGGTGTGGTCTCTGAGAGCCCAGTCTTCAAACCGAGATTTAAGTTGTAAATCATTTGAAAATTTAATTTATGTTATATAACACTTATGGTTACCACTATATAAGTGTTGTTTGAATACTCCTTGTTGATTTTACTGCAGAAAATAAAGCTAACATATTTTATTTTTGTATCAAGCAAAAATCACATACTTTTTGAAGCTTTTTCTGTGGTACACAAAACGAACTGTTAGATAACTGAATTTTACGTTCTGAAAAATTATGGTACCTCTGTAGAAAGCGAATTATCGCATAAAATTAATTACTGGGGTTTAAACTTGCGTATAAAAACTGAACTTGATAGCCAGAAAAAGAAATGCTGCAAAATTAATATTCAGTTCTGAAATCTTTATCACCACTCAGAACACATTTAGTCCGCAGCTCGTGGTCGTGCGGTAGCGGTCTCGCTTCCCGCGCCCGGATTCCCGGGTTCGATTCCCGGCGGGGTCAGGGATTTTCTCTGCCTCGTGATGACTGGGTGTTGTGTGATGTCCGTAGGTTAGTTAGGTTTAAGTAGTTCTAAGTTTTAGGAGACTGATGACCATAGCTGTTAAGTCCCATAGTGCTCAGAGCCATTTGAACCATTTTTGAACACATTTAATTTTAACAAACACTAAGTATTTTGTTGGAGAAACACAAAGGTCCTCATCACCATTGTCCAGAAGTTCCTCCTCTGAATGGTCCTCTTGTTCGGTACCAGAATTGTGTTCACTGGCTACTGAAAAATCGTTGTCTTCTTCGTCTGTTTCTTGTTCTATATCACTGACAGCATTCTCCATCTACTGGCAAAAAGTTTCATCGAACTTAGAGTGTGTAAAATTGTCACGTTCTTGCCAACACATTTTGTACTGAACTGACGAAAGCAGGTGCGTAGTTCAAGAGGCACGGTCTAGGAGATCCCATCACATGTCAACAACACATGTCAACAACAATCAAATAAGGCGATAACGCAACGCAACGGACTGAAAATTTGGATACAAACAAAATTAAAACTTCGCTGCCTCATGCAATCGTCCTAGTTGGCTGATGACCCAGTAGTTCATGACCATCATCAACTACATATCGTTCTGACATATCGTTCTGCTAACCAACGGAAATTTCAAACTTTGCCTAAGACGCCTCTGGTCAGCGTTACTGAAAGACGGAAGGTAGTACTTTAACGTTCCCTTCGACGCCCAACTCTGTAACCGGAGAACACAAATGCGAACTGTATAAAGATGAAGAACTAAATCGGCTGTGTCCTTCCCTAAGGAACCAACCCGGAATTTGCCTTTATAGCTTTAGAAAAACGACGAGCAACCTTCGATTTTCGGTCGAGGGTTTGAACCCCGCTCCTTCCGAAAGTGAGTCCAGTGTTTTACCTACTTCGCCATCTTTATCGGCTGGAATTTGGGGCAGTACTGAATGTCGCCAGGAAATCGCTGTACTCCACCGTAACCAAAGCTTGCAAAACCGCTGGCACTGCTACTTCGCCTTTAAGCAACTTTTGAACCGTGTCCATTAAGGGTTTCGCGTGGTGCCAATGGAATAAAACCTTCAAGGCTTCCTTGACGCATAAGATCGCATTGTGAGTACGACGTTGCGGAAAGGTTATTCTCTCTTTCCGTCCTCTGACGAACTGCCGTTGTGTTACAGTCCGCATCCTAATAAACACTTCCTAGCAAAAAAAGTGTAATACCCAGGAGGGAAACTGGAAACGAAACGTAATTTCACAGGTTGAGAGGGTATGTGATATTGTTTCAGTGATCACAATATCGACACAAATTAAAAAAGGACTTGGCAATGTGAAACCACTTGCACCCCCTCTAGCCCACTTACCAGAATGACGTTACACCCTCTCTGACATCTGGGTGCATCTGCTGGTTCGGTTGGGAAGGGTGTCATAAAGCTATTGTATCTTTTACTGTTGTAACTGGTCCTTGATATCTTGAATACTGGCAGTGGGATAGGGTTCCTGTACGAGCTGGTCTGGAACATGTTCAATTGGGGACAGATCTAGGGGCCTTGGCTACCTGCAGGAAAAGCTCATCACATACTGTTCATAGAGACATGTGCCACGTTTGGACGAGAGTTGTCCTGTTGAAAAGTAGTACCACGATATTGTGGAATGAGAGATAACACAGGACGTCCGTCACATAATGTTGTGTTGTCACTACTAGCCATAGCCAATGGCTCCTCACACCATGAGCAAAGAGTAAAACCTCTGTCCCTCTCCAAAATACTGGAAGAATGGAACTTTTCTCCGGGTAGCCACCATACTCTCCTCCGACAATTGTCATTCTGGTTAGTGCGGAACATCGATTCATTGCTGAACACAATGCTTGCCATTCATCACCAAGCCATACTTCCCAGTCGCAAGCCCACTCCAAATGCAGCGGTTTGTGTTATGGTGTTAATGGCAGTCTATTCATGGGACGGTAATTCCCTAGTCTGACTGCTGCTAATCTCCGACCAATGGTGAAGGATGACACAGAGTGTTGCACATAGTCCATTACCTTTACTCTGATGGCAATTGTAGGTGTGAAGGGGTTACATTGTGCTTGGTGCCCAATACGGCGATCGTCCCTTGTGGTGGTCGAACGTGGACGACTGGAATCTTGATGACGAGTATGCCTGCTCTCGTTCCCATGCGGTCCAAAATCCAGCTACAGTCACACCTGAATGGCCCACAGATCTTGATACTGCACATTTCCACCAGGTGCCCAAATGGAGACCCACAATGAGGCTTCTTTCAAACTTTGTTAGGTGGTGAGAACGTTATCTCATACGAGTATGCGGCATCTCCGTGACGTTTTCAGAGAACACTCATAATTTGACACTGTTCACGCTTCTTATATACCCTATGAAGCCTGGTAACAAGGGTGAATACGAACAATACTAATGCACCCTGAAGACCGTTCTACCTGTCACAGATAAGCGCAAATCTAATCACTGACATGATGCTGGTGCTAACTTAAAATCTAACTTATTTCATGAAGTCCTGAAGTATGTGTATTATGTCTGACGTTAGTATCTCTGATTATAAAATTAGAACAATTTGGAATTTTGTTGGAAGGGAAACAAGGCAACTAAGAGCACATCAAAACCGTATTACCATCAAATTGAATGGAAAGTTTATTAAAGAAAAGTCAGAAGTTGAAAATATTTTAATAATCATTTTTAAAATGTCGTGGAGAAAATAGTCTCCAGATGTTCATTAGGAAAGACAAATCTATACATGGAAGAGGCAACACCTACGAAATCTGATAAAACTGAAATTCTTCCACCACACCTGAAACAGATAAGCAGAATTCTCATCTAAATGTGTAATATCTCACTGAAACAGGGCATTTTTCCTGATGGACTGAAATACGCTATTAGTAAACCATTGTATGAAAAGGGAGATCTGATGCCAACAACCACTGCCCAATCTCACTTCTGACAGCTTTATCAAAAATTCTTGAAAATGTACTGTATTCAAGGGTAGCTTCACATGTTTGTAAAAATACTCAGAAAATGTCAATTTGGTTTCCATAATGGCTTTTCAACAGAAAATGCTATATATCCTTCCACTGATCAATATTAAATGCTCTGAGTAGCCAAAAAATACCCACTGGGAATTTTTGTGATCTCTCAAAGGCTTTTGATTATGTAAATCACAGAATTCTTCTAGGTAAGCTGGAGTATTGTGGTTTGACTAGGACAGTGCACAAGTGGCTTAATTCATGTTTAACTGAAAGAGTCCAGAAAGTTGAAATGACATAATGCAGAAAAGTCAGCAGATTCCTTGTACTGATGAGGTATCAAGAATGAGGTCGCATGAGGTTCAGTGCTGGATCCCTTATTGTTCTTCATCCATATCAACGACAACTATAGTAATCACACCCAACAAACAAGAATTAGCTGATAAAATTGTAAAATAATGTCTTTCAGAACATTAAGAGCTTTTCTGCATATGGACTCTGATTAAATTTTAGTAAAACACAGTATATAGTGTGCTGTACAGTAAATGACATAACGCCATTAATATATACAGAGTTTGAACAGAAGTCTGTAGCTAAAACAGAATATTCCAAATATTTGGGTGTGTGCATTGATGAGAGATGAAATTGGAAGAAGCACACTGATAATCTAGTGAAATGTCTGAGTTCAGCTACTTACGCTATTAGGGTTACTGCAAATTTTGGAGTTAAATGTATCACTAAAATAGCTTACTATACTTACTTTTATTCACTGCTTTCGTATGGCATCACATTTTGGGGTAATTCATCATTAAGGGAAAAGTATTCATTTCACTAAAGTGCCCACTCAGCGTCATCTTGCAGACATTTATTTAAGGAACTAGGAATATTCAAAGTAGCTTCTCAATAAATTCATTTACTTCAAAAAAATTGTTCAAATGGCTCTGAGCACTATGGGACTTAACATCTTAGGTCATCAGTCCCCTAGAACTTAAAACTACTTAAACCTAACTAACCTAAGGACATCACACAGATCCAGGCCCGAGGCAGGATTCTAGCCTGCGACTGTAGCGGTCGCGCGGTTCCAGACTGAAGCACTTATAACCGCTCGGACACTGCGGCCAGCTTTCATTTACTTACGTAATTTATTATTAATAATCTATCCCAATTCAAAATCAATAGTAATGTGCATAGCTACAATGCTAGAAGAATCGCTGACCTTCACTATTCTCCGTTAACTGTAACAATGGAACAGAAAGAGGCGAATTATGCTTCCACATTAGTCTTTGGTCAAACAGCATCAAACATTTTGACACATAGCCACCCAGCATTTAAAAATAAATCAAAGGAATTTCTGAATGACAACTCCTGCCACTCAACATATGAATTTTTGGATCGAAATTAGCAGTCACACAATTACATATAACAATCACAAAAAGTGTTGAATTATGACATGTAAAGAAACTTGTTAAACCGACACGTTCCACATCTTTACAAAGTGTCCTATTCATGAACTATGGCACAAGTACTAACCTAATCTAATATAACTGCTGGTGGTCAAGTCTAAACCAGCGACCCACAGTATGCCAGCGAGTAACGCTAACAACTTCAACACACTGCATACGCCAGAGCTCGCGTCGGCATTCTCTGTCTCTGTACCTCTCCTAAATTCTACAAATTCCTTGAAATTCTGGAAGCACATGCACTGCACTTCGTCTTCCGCATCCGCCTACCTCCCCCAACTCTCATCCTATACCAACTCGTCCGCTTCCCACGCCTTCTTCTCTTATTGGTGGTCCTTTAGATATAGTACAGGGTGATTCAAAGAGAATACCACAACTTTAGGAATTTAAAACTCTGCAACGACAAAAGGCAGAGCTAAGCACTATCTGTCGGCGAATTAAGGGAGCTATAAAGTTTCATTTAGTTGTACATTTGTTCGCTTGAGGCGCTGTTGACTAGGCGTCAGCGTCAGTTGATGCTAAGATGGCGACCGCTCAACAGAAAGCTTTTTGTGTTATTGAGAAGTGAATCGACGACAGTTGTTCAGCGTGCATTTCGAACGAAGTATGGTGTTAAACCTCCTGATAGGTGGTGTATTAAACGTTGGTATAAACAGTTTACAGAGAATGGGTGTTTGTGCAAAGGGAAAAGTTTTTGGTCCCTTTTTCTTCGAAGGTGCTACTGTAACTGGACTACAGTATCTGGAGATGTTAGAGAATTGGCTGTTCCCTCAGCTCGAACAAGAAGCACAACAATTCATATTTCAGCAGGATGGAGCGCCACCACATTGGCACTTATCTGTCCGTAACTACCTGAACGTCAACTACCCGAGGCGATGGATCGTCCGCCAGGCAGCCCGTGACAGAGCACTTCATCACTGGCCTCCAAGAAGCCCTGATCTTACCCCCTGCGATTTTTTCTTATGGGGGTAAGTTAAGGATATGGTGTTTCGGCCACCTCTCCCAGCCACCATTGATGATTTGAAACGAGAAATAACAGCAGCTATCCAAACTGTTACGCCTGATATGCTACAGAGAGTGTGGAACGAGTTGGAGTATCGGGTTGATATTGCTCGTGTGTCTGGAGGGGGCCATATTGAACATCTCTGAACTTGTTTTTGAGTGAAAAAAAACCTTTTTAAATACTCTTTGTAATGATGTATAACAGAAGGTTATATTATGTTTCTTTCATTAAATACACATTTTTAAAGTTGTAGTATTCTTTTTGAATCACCCTGTATATTAACCATAAAACCCAGTCTCGACACACGGTATCCTGAACACCAATCCACGAACTCCGCTATTCCGCTATATCTACATCCAACCTTCCAAGCTGCAGTCTGGAACCGCGAGACCGCTACGGTCGCAGGTTCGAATCCTGCCTCGGGCATGGATGTTTGTGATGTCCTTAGGTTAGTTAGGTTTAACTAGTTCTAAGTTCTAGGGGACTAATGACCTCAGCAGTTGAGTCCCATAGTGCTCAGAGCCATTTGAACCATTTTTGAGCCTTCCAAGCGCCTTTATGCCTTCTCCGTCCTCTCCCGCCCTAACTTTAGACAGGTCCCACAACTCAACAGTCCGCCACGAGATATACACTTCTTTCCGGCCTTAATCACAATGTCCCACATTACAACATCCAGTTTCCTCGCTCCCCCTTCTACCACCTTAGTGACTCCCTGTGGTTCCATAAGGATCCATAATCACACTCATCATTCAGCCTCTAAGATGAACATGATATTTTTCATGCACCAGCAGCATCATTGATATACCACAGCAGTAATATTATCATCAGTGATTTCACTGATCAGACAGAACATTATGACCACCTACCTAATTCGGGCGCTAATGACCATAGCAGTTTTGCGCCCTAAAACCAAAACAAAAAAAAAACACCTACCTAATATCCGGTATGTCCGCCTTTAGAACAGATAACCGCCGCGCAGGATTAGCCGAGCGGTCTGAGGCGCTGCAGTCATGGACTGTGCGGCTGGTTCCGGCGGAGGTTCGAGTCCTCCCTCGAGCATGGATGTGTGTGTTTGTCTTTAGGAGAATTTAGGTTAAGTAGTGTGTAAGCTTAGGGACTGGTGGCCTTAACAGTTAAGTCCCATACGATTTCACACACATTTGAACAGATAATCAGCGATGTATCATGGCAGTGAAGTAATGAGGCCTTGATAGGTCGCTGGAGCGAATTGACACCACATCTACACACACAAGTCACCTAATTCCCGCAAATTCCGGAGAGGGGAACCTAGATGTGTTCGATCGGGTGAGTTGGGGGGCCAGCACACCAATTGGAACTCGCCACTGTGTTCCTCGAAACACTCCATCACACTCCTGGCCTTGTGACATGGCGCATAATCTTGTCGAAAAATGCCACTCCCGTGAGGAAACATGATCGTCATGAAGGGGTGTATACAATCAGTCTGCAGCCAGTGTACGATACTCCTTGGCCGTCATGATGCCTTGCACGAGCTCCACTGGACCCATGGATTCCCACGTGAATGTTCCCCAGAGCATAAATGGAGCCGCTGGCAGATTGTCTCTGTCCCACAGAACAGGTGTCAAGGAGTTGTTCCCCTGGAAGACGACGGATTCGCGCTCTCCCATCGCCGTGATGAAGAGGCCATTGGGATTCATCAGACCATGCAGCGCTCTGCCACTGTGCCAAAGTCCAGTGCCCTTGGTAATGTGCCGATTTCAGTCGTGCTTTTAACATTGGCACATGCATGGATCCTTGGCTGCGGAGGCCCATCGTTAGGAGTGTTCGGTGCACTGTGTGTTCAGACACACTTGCCTGATGTTAGGCCACATTTGGCCGTCTGTCTTGTTTTGCCAGTCTGCCCACCCTAAGACGTCAGACATCTGTAATGAGGGGTGTCCGCCCGACGCCACCACGTCTGGACCTGATTTGATCTTGCTTTCGCCACGTGTTGAAGACACTCGCCACAGCAGTCATCGAACGCCCGACGAGTCGTGCAGTTTCCGAAATGTTCGTGCCGAGCTTCAGGCTACCACAACCTGCCTTCTGTCAAACTCAGACAGACCGCGTGGCTTCCTCATTCTACACGTGACGTTGCTCTCGCCTGGATGGCTTTATATCGATAGTAGGTCGGTGGTCATAATATCTGGCTGATAAGTGTTTATTGTAACTATAACATAAAACCGCCTAAACAGTTTTAAAAATAATAACAATTTTCCACCAAAGTGTATTTCAAAAATATTTATTTTCATCCGCTTTTTATGTGTTATAAAACTTCTAATATATCCAAAAGATCTGGCTGAGGAGCGGTTTTATCCGTTGCCTGCCCACCTCGTTGTGGAACTGAAATAACAATAAAGAAAACAAAGTAATACGCCGCCACTTCGACAGAAGCTGGAAACAAAGAGTAGCCTTTACGAAACGTTCCGCTCACAGTATGATCTTAGGCTTGCTTTACACCGCAGCGAAAACAAGCGAAAGGGCATCAACGAACAAGAACTCTCTCGGGTGTAAACGGTAGGCGAGCTCCAGCGAATTGCATTCGCTCGCTTTTGGCTCCCATTCGCCAGTATTCGCTCGTGTTCCGCGAGCTATCGGTCTTTTAGCGAACCATAAAAGGAAGTATGCGTCCTCTCCGCATCGCAACTAACAGTACAGAACACCCACGTCTGCTATCTTGACTACCTCTGTCGTTGACATGAGTTGCATGAGTGATGGAATGGTGTGAAGAGAATGTAATGCTGTTGATTAGAAGAATATAGATGTTATAGGCGCTTCTTGGATACAAGACATCCACTGCAACAATGCCTAAGGAAAATAAATACGAAACAGGTATTTGGCATGCTCATTAAAATTAAAAACATATGAAAGATCTGACGTACTCGTTGCTTACGTTCATGATAGTCGTAATGAAATTGTCGATGTATTACTGTTATATTTGAATTTTGGATGATAAGTAAAAATGGTATACCTGCACTATTTGCCGTCTAACCAACTACACAGTATGTAGTAGATTTTATCAACTGGGGTAGGTGAGAGGTCATATGTACTGTATTTAACATTTGACTCGTCACATTTTATTGTCATTATATTTGTTGTACACACTTTACTAATATCTTTGAAGTGCTTCGCCTAGGTCACGGAAGACATAAGAACCTATCTGACGCATGGCAGCTATCAAAATGCGAAATCACCACTAACGCAGATGTCTCTAGCTATTGTCCAGAGTGTAAGTGCTACACTTTCTTCAGCAGTTAATGTTTTGCGTTTAAATTTCCTCCTCAGTTGTGATGAGAAATCATCGAAAAGCGTCTATTGGCATACTGTACGTCCGAAGTTTAGCAACAATGCTAAGGAAAGCTGGGGCTCCAATTCAATGTTCAGTGCACTACCTGCACATATTTCACGCTTACGTACATACGTCGACGTACGATACGCAATATGCAACGCCATCTGTGAAACGACCTTGTCAACATAAACTTGTTGGCATAAATAAAACTGGGGCTGCTTTTAGATGTTGCGCTAACAGATGGCGTTAATCCAGTACTTGAGCCAAGCTCGTAGCAGTATTTAACAAAATAGGGACTAAATTGGGTCTTGTCGGGACAAGAAGCTCCATAATGGTGACGGTCCCGATACATCGAGACCGATGGTAACTCTACTCGAGTGTAAACCAGATTTTATATGGCTCGAAATTCGTGACGATTTTATATCTCCTAAACTATTCATATGCGCCTGAGTTGATATTCTATTCCTCGGACCATGGTGAAATTTTCAACTGTAACGTTCTACAGGATTCTTATAGTTAAACTTTCGCAACTTGAGAGGGGCCTCCATGCGAAACGAGTAATTGAAGGACAATGAAACTTTGTGGAATCATTTGTAAGGACATGAGGAAGAGAAATAACGAATAAACCATTGAAAGAAACATAGTTTAATTTCCACATTTGTTAATTGCGTACCATGTTTACGTTTCTCAGTATGACGACAATTTGCATCCAAGACAGCCTGGAGCCGTACTACAGATACCATTTCACAACTGTTCGCAGCGCTTTTCAAACGGTGGACCATGCAATGTCCAGCTGTCGTAACACAGCTCGTGCACTGCTTGAAGATAGTCCAGCATACTCAGCCATCGCAACAATAACTTGCCGGCCGCTGGGGCCGAGCGGTTCTGGGCGCTTCAGTCCGGAACCGCGCTGCTGCTACGGTCGCAGGTTCGAACCCTGCCTCGGGCATGGATGTGTGTCATGTCCTTAGGTTGGTTAGGTTTAAGTAGTTCTAAGTCTAGAGGACTGATCACCTCAGATGTTAAGTCCCATAGTGCTTAGAGCCATTTGAACAATAACATCTTCAACAACCTGTGGGGCAATTGGCCGTCGGCCTCTTCCAGGAGCAATTCCCAAATCGCCAGTTAATTCGAACTTCCAAATCATGTTCTTCCACCCTGATGCGGAAAGAGGATCTCTCCGTATTCCTTTAATACTTCGATACTCGTGAATAACAGGAGCACTATTGCTGTCGTTTTGATAAAATAGCTTTACGAGTAAAGCCCTGCATAACTTGTACAGACCCACATTGACTGCTGCTGTCATCCACACTGATGCCTGTGTTTCAACCCTACATCGATCGCCATACCACTACCGGCGCCTAACAGCTAGTCATGACGCTAATACTACTAACAACGCAAATCTTGCAGTGGACAATCTGACCACCATTCCTATAAAGTCGGGTGCATATACGGTAAATAGTTTTCCATTTCCAATTGTTTCAAGTAACGAAAGTTTTAGAGCAGAAACCACAAACACACTACTGGCCATTAAAATTGCTAGACCACTAAGATGACGTGCTACAGACGCGAAATTTAACAGACAGGAAGAAGATGCTGTGATATGCAAACGATTAGCTTTTCAGAGCATTCACACAAGGTTGATGCCGGTGACGACACCTACAACGTGCTGACATGGGGAAAGTTTCCAACCGATTTCTCATACACAAACAGCAGTTGACGGGCGTTGCCTGGTGAAACGTTGTTGTGATGCCTCGTGTAAGGAGGAGAAATGCGTACCATCACGTTTACGACTTTGATAAAGGTCGGATTGTAGCCTATCGCGATTGCTACTCGCGTTGGTCGATATCCAATGACTGTTAGTAGAATATGGAATCGGTGGGTTCAAGAGGGTAATACGGAACGCCCTGCTGGATCCCAACGGCCTCGTATCACTAGCAGTCGAGATGACAGGCATCTTATCCGCATGGCTGTAACGCATCGTGCAGCCACGTCTCGATCCCTGAGTCAACAGATGGGGACGTTTGCAAGAGAACAACCATCTGCACGAACAGTTCGACGACGTTTGCAGCAGCATGGACTATCAGCTCGGAGACCATGGCTGCGGTTACCCTTGACGCTACATCACAGACAGGAGCGCCTGCGATGGTGTACTCAACGACGAACCTGGGTGCACGAATGGCGAAACGTCATTTTTTCGGATGAATCCAGGTTCTGTTTACAGCATCATGATCGTCGCATCCGTGTTTGGCGACATCGCGGTGAACGCACATTGGAAGCGTGTGTTCATCATCGTCATACTGGCGTATCACCCGGCGTGATGCTATGGGATGCCATTGGTTACACGTCTCGGTCACCTCTTGTTCGCATTGACGTCACTTTTGAACAGTGGACGTTACATTTCACTTGTGTTACGACCCGTGACTCTACCCTTCATTCGATCCCTGAGAAACCCTACACTTCAGCAGGATAACGCACGACCGCATGTTGCAGGTCCTGTAAGGACCTTTCTGGATACAGAAAATGTTCGACTGCTGCCCTGGCCAGCACATTCTCCAGATCTCTCACCAATTGAAAACGTCTGGTCAATGGTGGCCGAGCAACTGGCTCGTCACAATACGCCAGTCACTACTCTTGATGAGCTGTGGTATCGTGTTGAAGCTGCATGCGCAGCTGTACCTGTACACGCCATCCAAGCTCTGTTTGACTCAATGCCCAGGCGTATCAAGGCCGTTATTACGGCCAGAGGTGGTTCTTCTGGGTACTGATTTCTCAGGATCCATGCAACCAAATTGCGTGAAAATGTAATCACACGTCAGTACTAGTGTAATATATTTTTCCAATGAATACGCGTTTATCATCTGCATTTCTTCATGGTGTATCAATTTTAATGGCGAGTAGTGTATTCATCCACCCGCTACGATTTTGGCCTGTAGATATCGTGCAGATAACACTAGGGAAACAATAGTTCACACAGACGTGTAAGCATCAAATGGTTCAAATGGCTCTAAGCACAATGGGACTTAACATCTGAGGTCATCAGTCTCCTAGACTTAGAACTACGTAAACCTAACTAACCTAGGACAACACACACACATCCATGCGCGAGGCAGAATTCGAACACGCGACCGTAGCAGCCGCGTAGTTCCGGACTGAAGCGCCTAGAACCGTTCGGCCACCGCAGCCGGCGTGTAAGCATTCTTCTTCGTATGCTTCATACTGGAATGGAACGGGAAGAAACTTAGTTACTCTCTCCCATGCACTTTAGAATGATTCGGAAGGTATGTATGTAGATACACATTATCTGATCAGAAGTATCCAGACATCCTTATGTAATGCGGAATTGGGCACTTGATTGTCACGTGATGCGGAACCGCCAGTATAAAAGGAAGCTGGGAGTATTGTGTTGTGAGTAGAGAAGCGGTAACAGCAGAGTAGGTCGATCAGGAGAGCTCAGTGCTTTCGAACGTGTGGACTACTCATTAGAAGTACCTAAGTAACAAATCCATCAGGGTCATTTCAGCCGTTCTGAAGGGGCCCGGGTCGACTGTTGATAATGTAACTGTGATGTGAAAATGGGAACAACCACAGCTAAAGCAAGAGCTGGTAGACATCATGTACTGACTGACAGGAAAAAGGCAAGTATTTCGGACCGCGTTAGTAAAAATCGGATGGAGGCACCGCAAGGAATCATTCGTGAGTTCCAAAGTGCTACCAGCAGACTTGCTAGCACAATAGCTGTGCGTAGGGAATTAAAAAGAATGGCTTACAATGGTCGAGAAGTTCCTCATAATCCACAGATTTCTGCAGCCAGTGCTGAGCGACGCTTGAGGTGGACGGTGAAGGACGAAACGAGTGATGTAGAGTGACGAATCACGTTGTAACGTGTGGCAGTCCGAGCTAAGTATTCGTGTTTGGAGAATGCCTGGAGAAAGTTAACCTGCCATTACGTGTAGTGCCAAAGCGCCAACAGAGAAGTATGGAGGAGGTGGTGTTGCGGTATTGGTTTTTTTTTTTTTTTTCGTGGTTAGGGTGCGGTACACTCATTGCGCGTAAGAAAAACCTAAATGCGAAAGGATTGTATACTGTGCGCTGTAAAGGAACACTTCGGGGACGATTATTGATTGTATCAGCACAGCCCGTCATACAGAAACAACTGTGAGGCGATGGTTTGTGGGGGGTACAACATTCCTGAAAAGCACCGGCCTTCCAAGAGTCCCCACCTAAACTCAACGAAACATCTTCAGGATGAGTTAGAGCGCCGACATCGCTCTAGACTCCTCAGATATCCCACTGAAAGTGACCCCAGCAGAGTTCAAGCTGTCATGAAGGCTAAGTGTGGACACATCCTATATTAATGCCCAGTAACAGGTGTCCTGATGCTTTTAACCAGATAGCGTAGGTATAAGAAGATCATCTTCGAAATTTTTTGGAAGCGACCATCCGATGGCTCTATTAAGATGTGATATCGCTCTTGTTCCCGAAACTATCTTTTCTCCATTTATTAAATATTTATATGCTCGATTCAGTTGGTAAATAATTTTACTTGGTGTCTTATGGTAATAAACTAAATTGTTGCAGTGACCGCCAGTTTCCTTTTGTAATTAGATGTGCCCCCGCATTAATATGTCCATGTGAGGTGTAATAGCCGTATATTGACATTTAACAGGGCCTCATCTAGTAATTTTCATTCAATAAGCCGTTATCCATTGCACAGCATTGTTTCTTTTAAATTTGTGTGATCATATTCGGCGCTTCCCTTTCCTCTAGGTCACCGGAGACTGGACTTGTAGCATCTTAGGGGTATGCTGAGGAGCTCAACCGACACCTCACAGTACTTAGAGTATTTTTGGTGGATAGTGCGCTTTAAAAAGGTTGCCTACATTAAATTTCTGTATGAGTCGCCGATAGCTACCAACGAAACGGTGATCGCCGTCGGTTTCTAACTAGTACACAGTCTCTCATATCTGTATTGGTTTCAGCAATTTTTGGACCAGTTGATTTAATGACATATTCGAAATCTTGTTCGCCAATCCGGTAAAATTCTGGAAAGGTATATGTGCAAAATCAGTGCACAAGCTATTTTTTTTCTCGAGCATCCGCTTACTTAAATTGAATGCATCCACAAAGCCCAATTTATTTTGTTCTTTCTAACTTTATTCCTTCCGTGATGCAAAAGCAGCAGAGGCGCACCCAGTACCACTAGGTTGCGTTCGTTCATTTTGCGGCAATAGCGTGGCCCAGTGTAAAAACTTCTGGCTTATAAAGTTATTGCCGCAAACATTGCTGGGCAACACTGACTGTCATTGTTGTAGTCCATGTGGCAGCAATTCATGTGGTCGTAACATTGTCAGGGTATATAGTCAGCAATATGCAACTTTTATCGCCCATGTTAAAGTAGCTTTACGCATACAGAAGACTGCAGTACATTCGATTTAGCATGAATATTTAGGTATGAAAAAGATCTGTTCCCCAAGCTCAAAAACAGCATTGTGTCAATTACTGTAATGAAATACTCAGAAAATTTGGCCGAGGAATATACTACATCATAACAGGAGACGAAACTTCGATATATTTGCGCAAGCTAGAAACTGAGCAGCGGTCCCCTGTGTGCATCGTCTACCATGAACTGAAACCGACTAAAGCGGTTCGTCCACTTAGCGCTTCCAGGATAATAATTGCTGGTGTATTCGGTTACAGCTGTGCAGCGGAAAAGTAAGGAAGAAGGTTCATAGTGAAATTCATTTAATTAATTGAAACCACTAATTGAAATCATAACGCGCATTTATTATCAAAAGCTGCCGTGGAATGTTAAGGTTCTCTAGAATTAACAAAGAAGAAAGTTCACAGTAACATACATTTAGTTCATTGAAACCACAAACTCTATAGTACCCAGCAGCCCATAAAGGGAAAGAGCATATCTGAGAACAGCTGATCCAGTACATTAAAAAAAAAAAAAAGATGTAAAATTCTCCAGACCGTAAATTCCGAAGCCCCCTCTCCATTCGAATTAAAATTAATAAACTGTCAGAGGTGACTCTGTCGTAAAATAACCAACATATAACCTTATTTTATGTAACTGAAACTTCTACTAACGAATACTTAAGACACAAATACAACAGAGTGTTTACTCAATGTATTTTTAATTGATGAGACGTTGCGTCCATTAGAATTCCATATCGTGTCTCTGAGTGTGAACATTTCCAAATATGCCATGCATCCAACTAATCAAGAACCAATAGTCCTTCACTCGTAATATTGAGACCTTCTTCCTTCCAGCTTCCTGTTCCACCAGGGCAGATCGAAGGGTCATACACAAGAACTGATACGACACGTGCTAATTGCAGCAACCCCGCCGGGCAGTGTTCTAAAAACCAAGAGGTAATAGGATGCTCAGCAACACAATTCATATCGACCGCAGGCCATAACCAATAGTCTCCATGTTGGTGCCAATTCACCTTCATACTACTTTTCTAAAATACGCAACCAAAAGTATCCACGTTAATGCCAGTTCACACTCATATTACTTTTCTATAGTCCGCAACCAGAAGTATCCACGTTAGTAGATTCAAATGGTTCAAATGGCTCTGAGCACTGTGGGACTTAAGGGGCTCCGGAACGCCCTATACTTGCAATGTTAAAATAACGCTTATAAATTACATCTTTCTTCACAAAGTATTTGAGGTAGGAAGTTGAACATTTTACAGATTATTTATTGGAATATGGGCTACAACTTAACACAGGGATTTTACAAAATTTTAGTTCAGTTGTAATGAAAATTCACAACATTTTTTGCAATTTTTTATTTATATATTAAAAAATATACAGTTTTTTGGAAAAAGGCTGTGTTAAATTATGCAGAAGGTACTGTGTAACATTTACTGAAAGTTTGAAACAAATATGTTTGGAAGATCCTTAGAAAACATGTAATTAGTATGAGAAAATAAAAGTTTTGGGAATCGAGCGACAAAGATTGGATTAACTTTTTAGTGCATTCCAGGTCCATAGGATGGATTATCTTCATCCTCTGCAAACTCCTCCTCCAGCTTCCTCTTGTTCCTCCTCCTGTTTACTCTTGCTTGTATTTCTAGACACTTTACAGCCCTGTCTGCAGCTCGAAGGCGTTCCTTGTCTAAAGCAAGCATCGCTCGTACCATGTTAGAACCTATCTTCATTCCCATATTTCTAAATACCTTGCACCTTACAATGTTGCCATCATTGAAAGTCGCAACAGCATCATACACACCAAAGTGAAGTGTTTCTATTCCAACAAATACAGTCTTGGGGATTCTCGACCATATAACACTATTTACACTTTCATTGGGGTTTTGAGTTTTTCCGTGAATACACTTTTTCAACAGTTCAGGTGCTGCTAAGTCTCTGAAAATAGGTTTTATCACCTCCATTATTGCATGAGGCAGACTATGCTTATGAGTGTACACTTCACCAGTTAGCAATCCTTTGTTATATTTACACCAACTGTCTTCTTCTTTGGGACACAAGGTATGTTGGGGATTTTCATCGTCTTTATTGTTTACAGTAATAACACATACCTTTGGCTTTCCAATATTTCTCCTTTTCTTAAAAGCCTTCAGAGGATTTCTAATAACTTTACTTTTACTCATTATTATACTTCAACAAAACAGAGACTCAAGAAACAGAATTAATTACGAATATTTTCGAGATAACGATAGAGTAAATAAACATGAAACAATCGACAATCACACCAGCGATATATATTGAACCATCACAGGTTAGCCACAACACATACTTTATCTCACATCACTAAAATCTACCTGATGAACACGGACGTTAATAATAACACCATTTGACAGCAGTTTAACAGCGCCACAGTGGGTCACGCCCATGTAGAACACATTTCAAAAAAAAAATTTTAAAATAGTTGTAGTCTTCGGAATTGAATAAATTATACATCTATTAAAAGGTAATAGTCTGCAGATTCAGAAAACGCAAAAAAGTAAAAATTGAACTTTTCATGATTTTGAGCCTTTCCGTAGCCCCTTAACTTCTGAGGTCATCAGTCCCCTAGAACTTAGAACTACTTAAACCTAACTAACCTAAGGACATCACAAACATCCATGCCCGAGGCAGGATTCGAACCTGCGACCGTAGCAGGTTGCGCGGGTCCAGACTGTAGCGCCTAGAACCGCTCGGCCACTGCGGCCGGCCACGTTAGTAGGGATTCACCTTAATATTACTTACCGAAAATCCACATATGGCTTCACACAATTTTGGTTCTGTACCATCAGAACGTACGGTGACGCCCATCGACTTGCGGCAGCACAACGTCACGATTTCACTTAGCGAAGTCAACACCTTTCCCCAGTCCACCGTTACTCTCCACAGCGCAGCTCGGCAAACACGCTTGCCGCTATTGTCACTCGGCGGCTCCCTCCCTTACCGCCGTGCCGCCTCGCGGCTCTGTTCATGAGGAAAAAGACGCTCGGTACTAACCGATGCCAAACCCTAGTCGATACGCAGAATCAAAAATGGTTCAAATGGCTCTGAGCACTATGGGACTCAACTGCTGAGGTCATTAGTCCCCTAGAACTTAGAACTAGTTAAACCTAACTAACCTAAGGACATCACAAACATCCATGCCCGAGGCAGGATTCGAACCTGCGACCGTAGTGGTCTTGCGGTTCCAGACTGCAGCGCCTTTAACCGCACGGCCACTTCGGCCGGCGATACGCATAATCCTGCCAACCGACACACCCTGGAGATGTCGTTTTAGAGGGTCGAACAACAATTAATGCTGAATGGTATTCAGCAAGTTGTTTAATACAATTCATCAACGAAAAACAACTGAAAGCTCACGCTTCATCCTCACAGCTCAACTGTCTGATGGGACGCCAAACAGTTCATTATCTGATGGAGAAAAACATCGAATTAATGTCTCACTACTCGTATTCACCTGATTTATCGTCGAACAACTTTTTTTTGTTCCCTTATGTCCAACAACAAATGCCTGGACAGCTATTTTCATCACTTCAAGAAGCTGATGAATCCTTCCAAAGCCAAATTTATGAGGTACCAGCGTCAGATTGGAAATAAAAATGTTTCCAGACTTGATTCTAACTTCAGAAGCAAATGAATTTTAAAGGCGAATATTATGAGAAGCAGTAAACGATTTGTATCAAAGAAACATTTTCTTCCGCCGGTTTTGTAAAATTTTCAAAAGGCAGTCATCATAGATGTAGAAACAGGTTCGTTTACGTGGCACACAGGGAGGCTTACTGCGTGGCCATGGAGGGAATTACTGATATTTTATTTACGCATGATGATAACATGACACGCATACTGATGTAATAATAACCCACCATAGCTGCATTTTTTAAAATATTTTATTTATCGCTATCGGTTTAGAAAGCTGGCTCATTCCCACGTGGTATCTAGATCCCATCAAGCTAATACAAGTATACGTTTAATCATCTTGTCAGGGTTGCAGTTCTTACATCCGTGCCTGTATGATAAAAACTGAAGAGGAATTCCGCCTTATACAAAACCCTATTTTTTAGTTTTATTTTCACCCAGACACGTTTCAGCACTTTTTATGCTATCTTCATTAGCTGTATTTATTTATTTTCTTTCTGTACATGTTAACCTCTAAAGAAACATTTGGTACAAAATATTTACATTTGTAAAATGAGCGATTACTACTAAATATTTTACATTAGTTCGCATGCAACGTAGAGGTGATACATGTATCAACGAGTTGAGATATTTTGTGTTGTTCTTCCACGATATGTCTAAATGTTCTATTTTTATAGTAAAATTCGAAATAAAGTGCATTTATGCATTTGTTTATGTACTTCACATAAAGCTATTGGTTGTATATGCTAAAAAAAAGCTTCATGTAGGAAGGAGGCCCAGTTTTCAGCCGTTCTGAGCATCCCTTCCACTAGCTACGAGTAGCCAATAATATTAATTATGTTTCGGAGCGGCTAGCAGAGAGTTACAGCTAGAGAGCGAGAATCGCGCTCCTACACACTACACTGTTGCCGTACTTCGTGACAATTGAATTATACATTCAACTGTAAATTTCTTTTGTGTTTCAAAGTGCTCCATGTGAAAGATGAATGCGTGACACCACAAAAACGTGTTACAGTTATGCAGGAGAAAATTGGCTTCAATGATAAGCGCTTCAACAATGCTAAGAATTTTAAAAGACGTTGGTTCCAGATATGTTAAGAAGAGTTGTTAGTTCAAAGAAGCGATATATGTGCAGAACGAACTACATCCCATACAAATATTCACGATACCAGACAAGGAGGTAGTTCAACAGCGTATTACCTTCATGAAACATGGTTCAATTTCCAGGAAGATCTGAGGAAAATGAGTGATGGTTCTGGTGGTTTTAAAGTTCTCATAGGCATAGATTCTCGTATTTATTCTGCATGCTGACTCTTCTTCTAGTTATGTTTCTGAGAATAATCTTGTATTTGCGTGTAAGAAAAACAGTAGTGGCTACCATTCGGAATTAAACACTGCCAGTTTCATGACGTGATTCACAATTCTTGTCATACCTTGCTTCGAAGTCGGTCATTGCCACTTATAATTCAACTGCTACAGAGAAAACACTAAGTAAAAACACCAGAAAAGCGGATATTTTTCCCTAGCTTAAATATAAAAATATTAGGCAGAGTACAAACCAGACTCGTGCCGATCTCCTGCATCTCGTTTATTTATACAAGTCACGTGAAAGAACGTACAAACTTGACTTCCTTGCACGTGAGTGGGGTCACACAGTTTTGCGTTTAACCATGTGTCACTGTCAGTGTAGCCCCATGGAATTAATTTGTTCAAAGGGTTAAGGTTATGTGGGAGGAAAACAAAACATTCAAGATAACATACACTGAATCGCTTGTGCATGAGGCAACAAACATCCCACCTGTAGCTCGGGTACAGTCTATGCGGCATGCTGAAGAGCTTCAGAGAGAAGAATTTGACAGGGAAGTGATGTTGGATATAAGCCTTGAGCCTATCATTGTAAATTTACAATCAGATTGTTTTGAAACAGACTCACATAGAGGTGACGTGGTTACGATGTAGACTTTGGAAAAAGTAATAATGTTTTGTAGTTTTAAAGACTCGTGGTTTACAAAATGAGTTCGTCAACATATCAGTTGTATATATAATAATGAGAACTTCCTGGCCTTTTTATTAGGACTTCGTATCCTTTGTATTATGCAGAGCATAATGTTCAACATATGGCCCAATGAGTTTCTCCCACTATGTTGTATGCTGTAATAACACGCGAGAATGCAGCTGGATAAATTTGTCAGAAGTCCGACATTTCCAAGTGTGAACCTGTGTCATTTTCAGGACATGAACTGGATAAGACCCTAAAATGACAATAGCTGTTACTTGTCGAGATATCTGTAGTTTTTGATGTTATCGGTCAGCATTTCCAGGGGTTATTTCCGGATGAGGGTTAATTGTTTGCTTGTTCAATGGGTTATAAATGCGATCTCTCACCGTAATGTCGAACACGTTAGTTTATACTCATAATGCCCGTTAACAGCGAAAAATATGACAACTTGCTGACCATTTTTACGATAGTCTCTTACATTAGTCTTTTCTATCACTAATTCTTTTTTTTTTCGCGCAGTGATTACACATAACTATAGTCAAACACATCCAGGCACATAACTTACATATTTTTAAAAATTCAGTTGAGTAGAAGCAGTTGTTAAGCAAATATGATTTCGGTTTGTGCTTTAAGTTAATTTTGTTGTCTCTTAAATTTTTACTTATAATGCTGTTCAGATCGCAATAAATGATAATTATTGCATGCAATTTCAGTGACCTTGACATCAGGCAATTGTCATTTTGAGAAAAATTGTACTGACACCGACTATTGGTGCATGGATAATGAGGCATTGCTATCTCATTTGCTAGATATTTTGTCTTTTGTAATGCAGATGCCACAGACGATCGGTATGCATCCGATACTAGTCCGGCGATAAATAAGAAACTAAAAATAATCTCTACTGGGTAACTTCTATATGTTGTTGTTGTTTTGGTCTTCAGTCCTGAGACTGGTTTGATGCAGCTCTCCATGCTACTCTATCCTGTGCAAGCTTCTTCATCTCCCAGTACCTACTGCAGCCTACATCCCTCTGAATCTGCTTAGTGTATTCATCTCTTGGTCTCCCTCTACGATTTTTACCCTCCACGCTGCCCTCCAATACTAAATTTGTGATCCCTCGATGTCTCCGAACATGCCCTACCAACCAATCCCTTCTTCTAGTCAAGTTGTGCCACAAGCTCCTTTCTCCCCAATTCTATTCGATACCTCCTCATTAGTTATGTGATCTACCCATCTAATCTTCAGCATTCTTCTGTAGCACCACATTTCGAAAGCTTCTATTCTCTTCTTGTCTAAACTATTTATCGTCCAAGATTCACTTCCATACATGGCTACACTCCAGACAAATACTTTAAGAAACGACTTCCTGACATTTAAATCTATACTCGATGTTAACGAATTTTTCTTCTTCAGAAACGCTTCCCTTGCCATTGCCAGTCTACATTTTATATCCTCTCTACTTCGACCGTCATCAGTTATTTTTGTCCCCAAATAGCAAAACTCCTTTACTACTTTAAGTGTCTCATTTCCTAATCTAATTCCCTCAGCATCACCCGACTTAATTCGACTAGATTCCATTATCCTCGTTTTGCTTCTGTATAGAGATTACTTTTATTTATTTATGTCTTGCCGGGAGGAATTCATAATCATCAGGCAAACAAGAAAAATTATCCAACAGACATTGACGGTTACAGCCTTCAAAGTTAAATTCATGGCAGTACTTGAGAAGCACATTTCAAACTCACTCCGTTGTTCGCCTAGGAGCTGGACTGCCACGTCCCCCCGCTGCACCAATTAACATAATTCTGCGCAAAAATTGTGAAGAGATGGGAAAGGGAAATAAAAGTACTCCAGCTCGGGATTAAAAATGAACAGATAATCAACATGAAATGTCTGGCTTTCGCAAGCTATCTCGCTATTCTTGCGAACAATAGAGTCGAAGCCGAACTTTCCCTGGAGAAGCTTCATAGAAAACTGGCCTGCAAATCTCTAAGGAAGCCTGCAGATAATCTCTCCATTATAACTCAGTAAGGAGATGATGATGATGTTTGGTTTGTGGGGCGCTCGACTGCGCGGTCATCACCGCCCATACACCTTCCCAATCCGTACACAGTCCAATCTAGCCACTATCACGAATGATGGTGATGAAATTATGAGAACAACACAAACACTCAGTCCCCGGGCAGAGAAAATCCCCAACCCGGCCGGGAATCGAACCCGGGACCCCGTGGCCCAGAGATAGCAACGCTAGCCACTAGGCCACGAGCTGCGGACTCAGTACGGGAAGTGTCAAAATCTCTGCAATTTAAATATCTAGGTCATCCAACCATGAGGAATGAACACAATAGCCAGTCAAGAAGGAATCTCAAAATTGCGAAAATCATATGAGCTGACGTGGAGTTATTACAATAAAGAATCTATCTCTGGCAATGGAAAGCAGAGAAATTACATGGCCAAACAAAAACAAGAAAGAAAAGCAAGAAATCATAATTGTCAGAAAAATCTTCAGGTCAGGTTTTCTTGAAGGAACTCTGATAAAGAAGCGGTCGATAGAGATCTACAAATACATAGAAATAGTTACGGACACGTTTAGAAATAGCAGGGTGAAATTTTATGGCCATATCCAAAGGATGAACAAAAACAGGCTCACACGAAATCCTTAAGACAGCAAACACTGGCAAAAAAAAGAGAAAACTGGTAATTGTAACAAGGTAAAATTAAAGATCCAATAATCACACAAGATAACATAATCGATCGACAACAGTTCAGGAATATCATTAAAAAGCATAAAGTTAACAAAAACACAAGGAAAAGAGAACAGGAAATAAATGGTCGGACGAAAACTAGAGAGAACACAGCGATCGTATGAGGAGAATTTGGGAAGAAGGAAGGAACAAGAAAAAATCATGACTACTCAGGCTCAGACTCTCTTTTAAAAAGGAATATTTGAAAGTAATATATTTAGCTTAGCAATGAACAAAAACAGGCTCACACGAAATCCTTAAGAGAGCAAACACTGGCAAAAAGAAGAGAAAACTGATAATTGTAACAAGATAAAATTAAAGATGCAATAATCACACAAGATAACATAATCAAACGAGAACAGTTCAGGAATATCATTAAAAAGCATACAGTTAACAAAAACACAAGGAAAAGAGAACATGAAATAAATGGTCGGACGAAAGCAAGAGAGAACACAACGATCGTATGAAGAGAATTCGGGAAGAAGGAAGGAACAAGAAATAATCATGACTACTCAGGCTCAGACACTCTTTTAAAAAGGAGTATTTGAAAGTAATATATTTAGTTCAGCTTTCTTTTTACGAAAGGTAGTACGTACTGAGCTGCACTAGTGGACGATTTCCGCACAGGAGACGATATGCACCAAATGGAGTAGCGAGTGTGGCCTCCAGCTCTCACTGATATTGTGCGTGTCTGAGATATAGAAGTTGGAAAACGAATTGCGGCCCGTCAGTCACCCCTTGTGGCTTCAACAGCTGCCCACAGCTCTATCTATAAAGTAGGACTGGCGACAGTGTTCTACGACCACCTGGTAGAGGATATGCTACGTCGTCATGCTTGACGAGTACTGAAACTATATACCCTGTTAACTATTTTTTGTTGTGCAGGTGGTTTCCACTTTTGTTACATGTTTTGCAATATGTATGGAACCGCAATCGAGGCACACGAACCACTGAAGATCTGCTCCCTAGTGGTCGGTCGCTGTCGACAACACGACCTGATGACCGTTATTTACACTGCCAGACAAAAAAGTTATGCACCCACAAGGGAAGGAGGAAACGAAACTTCCCCGGTGAGAGAGTATGTGATGTTGTTTCAGGGATTACAAAATCGAGTCAGATTTACAAATATGAGTCTACTTCTCAATATGATTTTGTAACTCCCCCCCAGACCTTGATGCATGCGCTAAGTAGGCAGTGAGGCAAGCTGATCCTCAACTATTGTAACTGGTTCTTGATATCCTGGATGGTGGTTCTAGAACGAAGTTGAAGTCCGAGTTGGTCCCACACCTGTTCGGTCGGGGACAAGTCTCGGGACCTTCTACCACTTCAGTACCTAAACATCATGCACACAGTTCGTAGACTCATGAGCCATATGTGGACTGGCATTGTCCTGTTGAAGAATGGCACCACAACACTGTCGCATGAGACGTAACACATGATCACGCAGGATGTCCGTGACGTATCATTTCGCCGTCACAGTTTCTTCAGTCACTACCAACCAAAACATGAAGTTACACCCGACGGCTCCCCTCTCCATAACTCTTGGAGTAACACAGAGGTGCGCCTCAAAAACACTGAAAGAATCCCCAGATAGCCGCTGTACTCGCCAATTATGGTCGTTATTCTTCGCTGAACACAATGAGACTCCATTCGTTAGCAGCCCATGCTTTCTGATCACGGCATCACTCCAAACGATACTGCTTGTGTTGTAGTGTTAACTGCAGCCTACGTATGAGACGATAATTCTCTATTCCAGCTGTCGCTAGTGTTCAACCAATTTTGTGAGACTACGCAGGATGTTGCAGGCAGTCCATTATTTGTTCCCTGATGGCAGGCGAAGACGTGAAGAGTTTAGAATGTGCTTGGTGAGCAATGCGGCGATTCTCCGCTGTGGTGGTCAGACTTGCTCCACAAGAATCTTGACGACGATTGTCTATTCTCGCGCTCCCTGCACTCCAATGTCGGGCCACTGTCACATCCGAATGCCCAAAAAATCTCGAAATTAGATGCTATGACCAGCCAACCAAATGGAGACCCAGATGAGCCCACTTTCAGACTCTGTCAGGTGCTAATCACGTTGTCTCACACGAACACATGGCATCTCCGTGTCATTCGCTGCGTGTCATGCGCTGTGGTGGCCGTTCTACCTATAGTAGAGAATTGCAACTCAGTCATTACATGCCCCCCCCCCCTCTCCACCTCCGAAGATGTGTACATGTAAGAAGTTACATTGACGTCCGACCATGTCTTCTGGGTGCTTCACTTTTTTGGCTCGCAGTGTATAAATTACAGTTCATAGAGACTCCCAGGAGAATGCGCCGGAACTGCCAGCTGCCTGTTTGGAGGCAATTAGGAGGGCAACGTATCGAGTGCTCAAAAGTATCCATTTCATCAATGTGACCTATAGGCGTCCATAATGAACATTACTACAAACCCTGCAGCACCAAGGTGCTCCAAGAAAGTTGGCAAGGGAAAATCTGCACTGGGACCCTGGTTGACGGTGTTAGGTGCTCTTCCACAACCAGAGCAGGGCTTGTCGGGCCCTGATAACCGTCGCAGAAATGTGTGGAGATGGTCAAGTACGAAGGCACGTCTCAAGGCAAACAGTCACACGGAATCAGCAGGGAGCTGGATCGGTCATGTTTCGAGCCGGTGTCATGTTGGATGTATAGTACCTCTCATCACTAGAGAAACTCTCACGACTCACCCGTGTATCAGAATGAGTGGGGCAGCTTTTTTTTATACATTTCTTAGAAACCTGTTTTAAAAATCACAATGCAGAACTAGTCTTGTTTCTCCGTGAGTGCTAACAAAATTAGTTATCTTTTGGCTTAGCAGCGGAACTGCACAAATCTAAATCATACCTGCTAACCTCCTGAATCTTACAGGAAATGCAGGCAACGTAAAATGGTCAGAACGTCAACGCACACTATTACTTGAAAGGAATCGCAACTTGGTAACTGTAACTTCGTTATGAATAGCTAAAGTGGGACAGAGAGTGAGCTGCTGTGAACAGTTCAGTGAAAAGGTTGTTCTCAACAGATTCGACAGCACACCATGGTCAACAACGATATTTCAGTTATACATGCCAATGTCGAAAGCAGAATACGAAGAGATGAGGCAAGTACCTGTGCAGAGATGAGGCAAGTACCTGTGCATATTGTCGCAGAAGACGCAGAGTAACGCCGCCGCCGCCGCAGTGTAGTGGTCATGATACTAGATTACGGCATGACGGGTCGTGAGTTCAAAACTCACCTGCACTGAAAGATTTCGATTTCTATTTTCGGTTCGAGTACATTCAAGAAGTATCCACAAATAGCAAGAATAATTGTACTGGAATGTTCTGTAACTGTATCTATACCGTAAGTGTTCTGGCCAGAGGCAGCTCGCTCCGCGCTCTTGTATGTGCAAGTGCTGAATAAACCTTCGTTAAGTGTAGTTAGTGTTCGTCATTCATCTACTTACACCTTCCTCTACGTGACATTATTGTGGTGGAGACGCTGGGTATTGGAACTTGTCATACCGCACATTATCGACGACACAGTGGCTCCCATCAGGCCACGACAGAGCCGCCGTTTACGTGTCGAGAAACTCGAGTCGAGCCATATTCAACAGATCGCAGTCTATCGGAGACAGAAGCAGAAGAGGACGTCACGATGACAGCAACTGTGTGCCACCACATGAGACATCGTACCTGGTTCTCTGGTGACGATGGCCAAGATCCAGACAAGTGGCTGAAGGTATATGAGCGTATAGCCAAATTTAACAAATGGGATGACACCGTGTGTTTGGCTAATGTATTTTTCTACTTAGAGGGCACTGCTAAGCAATGATTGAGAACAACGAAGAGAAGTTCACAAGCTGGGAAGTATTCCAGGCGGAACTGCGCAAGTATTTCGGTGACGCACAACGACAGAAGTGGAAGGCTGAAGAAAAATTAAAGTGCAGGGCACAGCGTCCAGGAGAAACTACAGCATCCTACATTCAAGACGTCTTGGGACTGTGTAAAATAGTGGAAGATAAGGTTGCACATCTCATGAAGAGTGTTGCTGAGGACATGTATCAAGCGCTACTCCTGAAGGAGGTTTCGGCAGCAGACGACTTCATAAAATTGTGCCAGTATATCGAGACAATGCATCAAAAAAGAGTGACACGCAAGAAGTTTGAACGGCTTCCAAACGTCGTATCGATGTCTGGGATGGAGGAAGAAACTGATTTCACAAGTATTCTTCGTCAGATAGTGAGAGAGGAAGTTCAGAAGGCACTTGGATTTCGAGGCGAGCAGAAAACCGAGACACTTCAAGAGGTCATAAGGGAAGAAGTGGACCAGACATTGAACCCAATCTCACGTCCTTCATTTACCTTTAAAACGGTAAAAAAGTCGAGACCAAGGAGAAGTTACGTTCCTGCAATGCCGCATGAGGAACCTGTTTGGGAACCAACGGAGACTGACGTCTGGAGGACCCAGGATAACCAACCAGTATGTTTCCACTGTGGACGACCGGGACATGTGGTGCGCTATTGTCGAGAAAGGCGGTGGATATTTGATGACGCCCGCTCCAGAAGACAGCAAACCGATCTTAGCTGACGCCAACTCCGGGACGACGAAGATGAGGAAAGATGTGGGTGCAGGACAATGTAGGTCACCATCGCCACAACCTAGCCGCGTGAGAGGACGCTCCCCAAAACGCCGATCAAGGTCTCCATCACTGTTTAGAAGCTCCAGCCGATCATCTAGCCGCCGAAACCTGGAAAACTAAAGGTACGACCTTCCTTGGAGGTGCGGCCGCTGAAGGAAACAATCCTCCGCCGTCGATCACTACAAAAATGATACGAAACTACGTCGATATCCTCATGGATGGCCGACCAGCCCAAGCTCTTGTGGACTCTGGAGCATCATATTCAGTCATGTCGGAGAAGAACCGTGGCCAGGTGCAGAAAACCGTATTTGTCGACAGCAAAACATCTCTGCTGAAGGTGGCTAATGGGAAATATGTAAAACCTACAGGAAGATGTGTCATTCGTGTGGGTATAAGTGGCTATACACAGCCCTTAGAATTCATCATCTTACAAGAGTGTAGTCATGACGTCGTTCTCGGATGGGACTTTTTGAAAGCTTCTCAGGCAATTACAGATTGCGGTCGTTCGAAGATTATGCTAGACGAGATGAGATACTGAGGACAGGAAGATACGCATCAGCATGTGTGGAGACTGTGTGTGCTGGATGAAGTGATCATTCCTGCAGTCAGCGCTAGAAAGGTGACTGTCATGTGTCATGCCATGCATGAACCCATGGATCTTGTAGTGGAATGTAAGAGAAGCATACCACTGAAGAATAACTTGGTCATCCCAGCCTCTGTTGTCTCGTTTAAGAACGGGTTCGGTTAATTGTGGATAGTTAACTGTCGCCGAGAACCGCAGTTCCTTTCAAGATGCATGTGCGTAGCAAATGCTGAGCCGTTCATTGCACAACAGCTAAGCGTCATAGAAACCTCCCATGCCGAGTCTGTGGGCGAAGTTAGCACTACCACGAGGAGGCGAGTTCTTCTAGCTCGGCTATCACCAGATCTCACTAAGGAACAACAGAAGAAGCTATTTACCATTCTTCAAGAGTTCTCTGAATGCTTCAATCTACAGGTGAAGAGCAAATCAGACAAATCGACGGTGAAGCACCGAATTAGCATTGGAGACCATCAACCAATAAGCCAGAGAGCATACCGTGTGTCAGCAATGGAACGTCGAATAATTCGCGACGAGGTAGAGAGAATGACGAAGAATGACATCATTCAGCCTTCGCAGAGCCCATGGTCGTCACCAGTGGTTCTCGTCAGGTTAGAAGGATGGCAGTTGGCGGTTTTTGTTGATTACAGGAAGCTTAATACGATAACTACAAAGGACGTTTACCCTCTTCCACGAATTGACGATACACTAGATTGTCCTAAGGGGGCTAAGTTTTTCTCAACCATGGACATGTGCTCGAGATACTGGCAGATCGAAGTAGATCGGGCTGATCGTGAGAAAACTGCATTCATCACTCCTGAGGGCCTGTATGAGTTTAAGGTCATGCCGTTTGGTTTGTGTAATGCATCAACAAATTTTGGACGAATGATGGATAATCTTCTAAGGCACCTGAAGCGGACGGTGGGTCTTTGTTATTTAGCTGACATTATAAAGTTCTCAGAGACATTTGATGAACACATAGAAAGACTGAGGGCCGTTCTTAAGTGTCTCCAACAAACTGGACAGAAATTTAATCCAAGAACATGTCTCTTTGGAGCAAAAGAAATCAAAATACTTGGGCACCTTGTACCAAACGAAGGTGTGCGGCCAGACCCACAAAAGGTGAGAGCTATAACGGAGTTTCGTATTCCTAAAATTAGAGATGTGAATAGCTTCCTTTGATTGTGTTCTTATTACCGTCATTTTATGAAAGACTTTTGTATAAAAGCCAGGCCACTCCAAGAGTTGTTAAAAGCCAATGCTAAGTTTATCTGGAGTGGTGCCCAACAAGATTCTTTCGATGTGCTACGAAAAGCTCTGACGACTGACCCTGTACTTGGTCTGTACGATGAGAGAGCACTTACAGGAATGCACATGGATGCCAGTGGGTATGGGATCGGTGCCGTTCTGGTGCCAATTTCGGATGGAAAAAGAGAAGGTTATAGCCTATGCTTCTAGTACACTTACAAAAACCGAGAGAAACTACTCAATTACCGAAAGACAGTGTCTTGCTGCGATCTGTGCCATGTGCAAATTTCAACAGTATCTCTATGGAAGGCCATTCACAGTTGTTACAGACCATCATTCACTTTGGTGGTTGGCAGGACGACTCGTCAGGTGGGCACTACGTCTTCAAGAGTATGACATTACCATAGTGTACAAAAGTGGGAGAAAAGACCAACATGCCGACTGTCTCTCAAGAAACCCTATGCTATACCATCAAGACTTTGATGAAGATAGTGACTGTCTTGCTGCACTCCAAGATCTCTCTGCTGAGCAGAAGAAGAACGCCAAGATATCTTAAATTATGCTTACCTAAAATCGGTCAGAGGATGTGAAAGGACAATTTAAGGTACTTAATGGATTACTTTGCAAGAAAAACTTTGATCCGTTTGGAAAGCGGTGGCTACTAGTGATTCCTAAACACATTCGTTTAGATGTTCTACAGATATTCCACGATACACCTGAGGCCGGACATTTAGGATTTATTAAGACATACGATAGCATCCACAAGAGATTTTTCTGGCCAGGTTTATTTAGGAGTGTCCGTCACTATGTGTCGCACTGTCGAGAGTGACGGAGAGAAAGGCAGTTCCTCAGAAAACCACCTGGCCGACTCATACCAATTCCACCAGCCAAAACGCCTTTTCAGCGTGTTGGGATTGATCCCCTCGGACGATTTCCAACGTCTGCTAGTGGCAATAGATGGATTATTGTTTGCACTGATTATCTGACATGCTATACCATTACGAAAGCCGTGAAAACAGCCGAAGCATTCGAGGTAGCCACATTCATCGTAGAAGACATTGTATTAAAACACGGTGCAACAAGGTAATTAATTACGGTTCGAGGGAAAGTTTTTCAATCGAATTTTGTGAGAGAGATAAAACGTCGGTGCAACATTACTCATCACATGACGACTGCCTACCATCCGCAAATTAATGGGCTTACTGAATGCCTTAATAAGATCTTGGCCGACATGCTATCAATGTTCGTCAATGTTGAGCAGAGCAACTAGGATGAGATGCTACCTTTCGTGACGTTTGCCTACAACACGGTCAAACAAGACACCAGAGGATTTACGCCATTTTTCCTGGTGCATGGAAGTGAGACGACGACGACGATGGACATTGTGTTTCCGTTACATCCTGATGACGTGGACGACGACTACATCGGCCAGGTGTTAACCAGAGCTGAGGAAGCTCGGCAGATAGCTCGACTCCACACGCTGCAAGCTCAAGAAAACGATCGCCAAAGGTATAACGCAGCCACTGCCCTGTTGTCTACCAGCCTGGTGACCTCGTCTGGATCTTCACTCCTGTTCGGAGGATTGGTCTCTCTGAGAAGCTCCTCAGGCGGTACTTTGGACCCTATAAGACTGTAAGACAGCTGTCTGATGTTACTTATGGCGTTGAAGATTTCGACCCCACACAAGACGACGGAAGATCAGAGATACCGTCCACGTCCTTCGAATGAATCCCTATAAGGATCCTGCAACTCAGGGTAAATTCGAAGTTCCAGTGACAGGCAACAAGCGGAAAGTCAACGAATAACGTAGCGGCAAGGGAAGTTCTAAGAAGATCACCGCCAGGGTGAACATCAGTCATCGGGAGTCGGAGTATGCAGGACCTATGACTCGTTCCCGGACTGGGAGAATGTAACAACGAGACGCTGTTCTCTTAAGGAGGGAGCAATGAAAGTGTAACTATCATGAGAGACGGGAGGACTGTTGTAGTGGACGGTTGTTAATAACAAATACTCCTTTCAAGAATCACAGAAGGAGGAGGTATACATGGAAACACTGGAAGATGGCACCTGGATTACATCATGGTTATACCGAGATTCTGAAATCGGATATTGGATTGTAAGACGCACCAGGGAGCAGATATAGACTCAGATCACAATTTAGAAATGCAAAAGAGTAAACTGCAGTATAAGACAATTGTCCAGAAGAACTAGTGTGGATGGAAGTCTGATGCTGAAGTACTGAAGAATGACGAAGGGTGTTTGAAGCTGAGTGAACATCTCTAAAAAGGACAGTCACAGATGTCGGGCAGACGGACATAGGTAAAAGGCAGGTAACTACAAAGAAACATTTGGTAACAGAAGAAATATTTCAATTGATCGACAAAAGGAGGAAGTATAAAAATATCCATGGAAAGACAGGAATACAGCAATGTAAATCACTTAGGAATGAAATAAATAGTACGTCAGGGCATTCAAGACGAAATGGCTGCGTAAAAAATGTGAACAAATCGAAAAAGAAATGATAGTGGTAAGGACTGACTCAGCTTATAGAAAAGTCAAAACAACTTTCAGTGAAATTAAAATCAAGGGTGGTAATGTTAAGAGTGCCGTAGGAATTCCAATGCCAAACACAGAGGAAAGAGAGTATAGTTGGGAAGAATGCACTGAAAGTGTCTATGAGGGAAAGGACTTATCTGATGACGATAGAAGAAGAGACTGGAGTCGATAAGGAAGACATAGGGGAGCTATTGTTAAAGTGAGAATTTGGAAGACCTGTGGAAGACTTGAGATCAAATAAAGCAGAAGGGATACACAACATTCCACTGGAATTTCGAAAACCATTGGGGGATATGGCAACCGAACGATTATTGAAGGCGGTGTATAGAATCTGTGAAACCGACGTCGTACTCTCAGACTTTTGGAAATATATCAACTCCTAAGACAGCAAGGGCAGACAGGTACGAAAATTATAGCACAATCAGCTTAACATTTCATATATCCAAGCTACTGGCAAGAATGATATGCTAAAGAATGGGTAAGAAAATTCAGGATCTGTTAGCTGACGATCAGTTTGGCGGATGGAAAGGTAAAGGCACCAGAGAGGCAGTTGTCACTTGGTGCCCTTTGGATGTATGTGGATGAGTATCCATTTCTGCTGAACACCAGCTGTAAATGTTCTATCTCTGTGGCCAAACTTTCCGTATCTGACAGAGCCCGAGCCCTGTGAACTAATGTTTTCAAGACTCCATTCTTCTGTGTCGGGTGGTGGTAGCTACTGGCTTGAAGGTATAAATCAGTGTTGGTGGGCTTACAATACACACTTTGCCCCAGAGTGCCATCTGCCTTCCTCTTGACTAGGACATCCAAGAATGGGAGCTGTCCATCCTTCTCTAGCTCCATAGTAAATTTTATACTTGGGTGGTGTGAATTTAGATGTTCCAAAGAGTCATCTAACTTCTCCCTGCCATGGGGCCAAATGACAAAAGTGTCATCGACATACCTAAGAAAGCACTTGAGTTGGTAAGTGGCTGATGCAAGTGCCTCCTCTTCGTACCTTTCCATGAAAAGGTTGGCTACCACTGGTGATAAAGGGCTGCCCATTGCCACTCCTTCCGTTTGCTCATAAAAATCAACAGCATGTCAACAGGCCATGTTTGAGCGCCTTAACAAGAAGGTACAACAGGATGGGGACATGGACAGTGGTGAACGTGAGCGACAAGCAGCTCGATGAAGCCACCTCAAAAGCACTCAGCAAGGGCCTCAACTTTGCAGTGACTCCCAGAAGCGTACCTGTTGCTTCCTTCATCAGTTTGGTTGAGGAAGTCGTCAACACGCTACCTTCCAACGTCTCTGAAGAGATCCTCAGGGAGACCTGCAGGGCACTCACCAGGACGAAGCCCCCCAAATCCAACATCTCGAGTGAGGAGAGGGTGGCACTCAGGCAGCTACAGGAGGATGACAGCGTTGTACATCTGCCAGCTGATAAGGGTAACTCCACGGTCATCTTAAACAAGTTGGAGTATGATAGGAAGGTGCAACAACTCCTAGAAGACACTGCTTACAAACCACTAGATGGCGACCCCACTAACAAGAAGTCCTGGAAGTTGCTGAAGGAGACAGGTCTACCTGAACAGGTCATCAAGAAGCTTCATCCCAAAGCGCCTGTACCACCCAGACTCTATGGACTCCCCAAGGTCCACAAGGAGGGGCTCCCGCTTCGACCAATTGTCAGTAACATCGGTGCAGCGACATACTTCACTGCACAATACCTGAAGAAGATATTGGCACCATATGTGGGCAAATGTGCACACCACATTCGGAACTCGGAGGACTTCCTACAGCGGCTAAGGCAGCTACACACTGTGGACTCTGACATCATGGTCAGTTTCGATGTGGTGTCACTCTTCACACAAGTGCCACTCACCGATTCACTCAATATCATTGGATGGAGAGAAGTTCGATGGTGCCCTGCTCGACCTGTTCAAGCATGTACTGACCTCGACATATTTTCTTTACAGGGGTCAATTTTATGACCAAACAGAAGGAGTGGCAATGGGCAGCCCTTTATCACCAGTGGTAGCCAACCTCTTCATGGAAAGGTACGAAGAGGAGGCACTTGCATCAGCCACTTACCAACCCAAGTGCTTTCTTAGGTATGTCGATGACACTTTTGTCATTTTGCCCCATGGCGGGGAGAGGCTAGATGCCTTTTTTGAAGCCCGCATCTCGTGGTCGTGCGGTAGCGTTCTCGCTTCCCACGCCCGGGTTCCCGGGTTCGATTCCCGGCGGGGTCAGGGATTTTCTCTGCCTCATGATGGCTGGGTGTTGTGTGCTGTCCTTAGGTTAGTTAGGTTTACGTAGTTCTAAGTTCTAGGGGACTGATGACCATAGCTGTTAGGTCCCATAGTGCTCAGAGCCATTTGAACCATTTGAACCTTTTTTGAACATCTAAATTCATGCCACCCAAGTATAAAATTTACTATGGAGCTAGAGAAGGATGGACAGCTCCCATTCTTGGATGTCCTAGTCAAGAGGAAGGCAGATGGCACTCTCGAGCATAGTATTGTAAGCCCACCAACACTGACTTATACCTTCAAGCCAGCAGCTGCCACCACCCGGCACAGAAGAATGGAGTCTTGAAAACATTAGTTCAAAGGGCTCGGGCTCTGTCAGATACGGAAAGTGTGGCCACAGAGATAGAACATCTACAGCGGTGTTCAGCAGAAATGGATACTCATCCACAGACATCCAAAGGGCACTTTGTGCTACCAGCCAACCACAGGGTACAGAAGAGGAGCCAGAGGAGGGGAAGAAGGTGGCATAGCTGCCATATGCTGGACCTATTTCTGCAAATATCGGCAGAATTCTTTCAAAATATGATATAAAGAGTATTTTCTGCCCACCCTCCAAAATTGGGACAGTGCTAGGGAGCGTGAAGGACGACCTGAGGCTATGTAAACCAGGCATTTACAACATCCCGTGCCAGTGTGGAAAGTCAAACATTGGCCAGACAACCAGGACAGTGGACGTCAGGTGCAAAGAACACCAGAGGCACACTAGACTCGGACAGGTAACCAAATCTGCCATAGCGGAGTACTGTCTGCAGCTCGGTCACTCAATGGACTACAACAACACCAAAATTGTGACACAGACGCCAAGATTTTGGGACAGTGTCATAAAGGAGGTCATCGAGATCCAGGTCACAGACAACCTAATAAACCGAGACAGCGGTTAACAGCTCAGCTCGGCGTGGAGTCCGGCTCTGGAGCTTATCAGGGCCCAACGAAAGGAACCAAGAAACTCCTCAAGAAGTAGTACCACCGCAGGAGCAGCGCCAGGCGGGCGCGGACCGCGAACGCAACTCCCGGCGCAGGACAGGTCAATGACAGCCGCCACAACCGCAGATGATAGACGAGCCGAGCGCGGACGACCGTTGGAGCACCAGGGAAGTGCCAACACCTCAGATGCAGCGCCAGGCGGGCGCGGACCGCGAATGGAACGCCAGCCAAAGGACGGGTCTCCGAGAGCTGCCACAGATGGAGACCAAGTCGGGCGCGGACGTCTGAGGGAGCACCGGGGAAGAGATAACACATTACACACAGCACCAGGCGGGCGAGGACCGCGAACGCAGCGCCCGACGCGAGACGGGCCTCAGACAGCTGCCACAACTGCAGATGGTAGACTAGGCGGGCGCGGACGTGCATCGGAGCACCAGGGAAGTGCCAACACCTCAGGGGCAGCGCCAAGCGGGCGCGGACCACGAACGGAACGCCAAACGCGGGTCCGGCCCCAGACAGCTGCCACGACCACAGATGGTGGACGAGCCGGGCGCGGACATCCGTGGGAGCACCAGGGAAGGGTCAAAACCTCAGGAGCAGCACCAGGCGGGCGCGGACCGCGAACGGAACGCCCGACACAGGGTGGGTCTCAGAGCAGCAAGCGCCGGTCCGCATCATCAGAGTGTCGTCAACTTAGGAAAGGTAGTTTTTACCAAGGAGGCATTTACTACTAACATCAGATTACAAGAAGGAGATAAGGTGCTTCACGTTTATTTATATGTCAGCATGCAGGCGGTAGAGTAAAGAGAATCACAAGAAGAGAGCGATACTTAGCACGTTAGCGAGCAAGTAGCGCGCTGGGCCGCTTATAGCGGTCTCTGTCATGAGACGGAGCACCAAGGCTCCGGATGAGAGGATTCGCAGAGTCCGCAGAGGAATGATACAGATGTCTGGCTTGGCGTTGGAAGCGGGCGATGACGTAGTCCTCTTGGGCCGCCTCATGGAGATAGCGAGACGGAAACGTGGCAGGAACATGAAAAATACGGCGTAGAGCCTTGTTCTGGAGCTGCTGAAGTCGATGAATGTGCGTAGTGGCTGCGTTTCCCCAGACGGTGCTTGCATAATCCATCACTGGGCGGATAAAGAGGCGGTAGACCAGAAGCCCGTTCCTCACGGAGAGTGCAGAGCGTTCGTTGAGGAGGGGGTATAAGGCCCCCAGACGTTGGTGCACTTTAAGGCGGACAGCCGCTGCTTGCTGTTGCCACGTCAGCTGACGATCCATGATGACACTCAGGTAGGTGGCGGCGTCGCTCCACGCAATGTCCACACCAAACAGACGAATCGGCGGGACTGGCGGCGAGTGTCGCCTAGTGAAGATGACGGCCTGGCTCTTGCGGGTATTAAAGGAGACACGCCATCTCGTCGCCCACGTCTCGAGGTCGGAGCAAGCATCCTGCAACCGACGGTGGAGAGCTGCTGGCCATCGGCTACGGGTGTAGAGAAGAGTGTCATCAGCGTAAAGGGCCCTCTCGATGCGTGGTGATCGAGGGAGGTCAGACGTGTAAATCGAATAAAGCGTGGGGCCCAGGACAGAGCCCTGCGGAACGCCCGCCGTGATCAGCCTAGTCGAGGACAGGGCGTCGCCTATCCGCACCTGAAAGCGGCGTCCCCGCAAGTACGAGGCGAGGAGATGAACGATCTTCTTCCCGAAGTCCATGTTCTTGAGCTTGTACAACAGCCCACAATGCCACACACTATCAAACGCCTTCGAGACATCTAAGAAGATGGCGCCGCAGAATTCCCTGTTGTTGAAGGCGAGGGTGATTTCCTCCACCACACGGATCAACTGGAGGCAGGTGGAATGCCCCTTCCGAAAGCCAAACTGCTCAGGCGGAAGTATACGTCGGTGGTCCAGGAAGTCCCGTAAGCGGTGCAGCAGGAGCCTCTCGAAGACTTTGCTGAGGTGCGGCAGCAGGCTGATAGGCCGGTAGTTGCGAGGATCCTGGTGGGGTTTACCCGGTTTAGGAACAGCCACAACAATCGCACGCCGCCAAGCTGCTGGATAGGTGCACGTCCTGACGATACTATTGAAAATGGTGGCCAGTATCACGAAAGCGACGGGCGGCAATTCCTTCAGGACCCGCACAGGGAGGTCATCAGCACCCGGCGCTTTGGCGGAGGATAAGGCTGCAACGGTGGACTTGTCTCCGCCGGAGTAATGGGAACCAGCAAATCGTCCTCTTCGCCAATGTCTTCCGCCAGGTACGTGGCCATGGTCTCTTCCACGAGGTGAACATGCTGCAGATCGACAGGGTCATCGACGGGGCGAAAGTTCGCTTCAAAGACGTCAGCCAACGCGTTGGCCTTGTCTAAAGGTGCATAAGCGACGCCGGCGGGAATGTCCAAAGGAGGAACAGAGGCCTTCCGTTTAGTGAAAAATCTCACAGCGTCCCAGGAGTGAGCATCCGGTGTAAAGGAGGCCAGCTGCGACGCCCATTGACGATTCTTGTGCTCAATGATGGCGGACTTGACGGTGCGGCGGAGAAAGTTCACATGCCGCTTCAGGTGAGGGTCCCTCGTAAGCCGCCAGTCCTTGGTTGTGGGTCTCAGAGAGCTGCCACAGATGGCGACCAAGTCGGGCGCGGACGTCCGAGGGAGCACCGGGGAAGAGACAACACATTACAAGCAGCGCCAGGCGGGTGCGGACGGCAAAGAGAGCAGCCAGCGCCTTCTGGGCATAAATACTGTACATGATCCTCCAATACGGCAGTCTCAGGTAGCACCTGAAGAAGGAAACGAGTTACGTGGCCGAAATATTGTGCCAGAGCGACACAAACATCCAGCAGTAGACCCTATTATTCAATATGTCAAGATTTCGCCGGGAAAACCTGAAGAGTTACACTATGGGACTTAACTTCTGAGGTGATCAGTCCCCTAGAACTTAGAACTACTTAAACCTAACTAACCTATGGACATCACACACATCCATGCCCGAGGTAGGATTCGAACCTGCGACAGTAGCGGTCGTGCGGTTCCAGATTGTAGCGCCTAGAACCGCTCGGCCACACCGGCCAGCCCCCCAAGAATTGCAGCAGTAGTCATTGTGCTCTCCACAGATACGCTTTAGCTACAAAACAAATGCCTATTTCGTTCTAGAAAGTTTTAGACAAATCCATTCAAATCATTAACTACATAAAATCAAGGCCGTTGAAGTCAAGACTTTTCACAATACTGTGTGAAGATATGGGAAGCCTTCATCGTTCCCTGCTTCTCCACACAGAAGTGAGGTGGCTCTCACGTGGGAATGCACTCTCTTGGTTGCACGAATTAAGATTGGAAGTCTTAGTTTTCCTTTTGGAGCATAACACCAAATTAGCAGACCTTATTAATGACGAAAATTGGCAGTGTCTACTTGCCTATTTTCCAGATATTTTATCCAAAATGAACGAAATGAATATTTCACTCCAAAACAAAGGTCACTGCTATCGACGAAGTTCGAGCATTCAAGAAGAAAATCAATTTTTGGGCAGAGAGTGTCGAGGAGAGGGAGGTCGAGTGTTTCCCTCTTCTGAAGGAGTTTTTGAAAAACAAAACACTGGCGCTTGGGAAGAATTTGTTTCATCAAATCCTGGAACATCTCCAAAGCTTGATGTCATTGTTGAAGCATTATTTCCCAACAGCTGAAGATGAGAATCTGCAGAAATACGAATGGGTGGTCAACCCATTCACTGTATCCAAAAAGCTGAACATTCTATCATCAAATGAATATGAGTTGTTGATAGAAATTGCCACAGACCCTACCTTGAAATCAAGTTTTGACATTGACAGTTACATTTTGGATCCGTTTGGATAACAAGAAATACTACCCCCTTGTTGAAAAGGCCAAACGTGTACTTCTTCCGTTTGCCACAACATACACGTGTGAATCTGAATTCTCGATCTATGCTGCCCACAAAACTAAGTACCGAAGCTGTCTAGATGCCGAACCAGACATCCATCTACAGATGTCAAGATTTGAACCCAACTTTTCAAAATTGTGTGAGCAGAAGCACCCTCAACCATCACATTAGGATTCCATTATTATTCCTACAGACTCATCTATAGTAAAGAAGAAAGCATTTTTCTTCGTAGATGCTCAGTGAACGTACCTGAACTATAACTCTGTAGGAATTTTGTTTCTGTCTTCTATCATTTACAAAATAATTATTAATTGACTTCTGTTGGCATTGATATTTTTGTTGGGAAAATTAAAATGATCTGTACAGCTGATTTCTTTTCTTTATAATATATTCCGTCCTCTCCGTTAAAAATATGGCCTGCCTATACTTCAATTACAATTACCTGCTATTACTCTGACACTATATTGTGGCAACTGGCTGCGAGCGGAAACAAATGAGGACTTTTCACGTGCCACCTTGTAATAGGTAAACCTCCTCTGACAGAATTGTTTTCTTTGGAAAAATGTCTTACTTTCTTTGAAATGCTTTGTCTTCTTATATAGAAATAAGAGAGTCTCTTTGTTTGTTTTCCTAATTTGTTTACAGTCGAGGCTGACTGCCACGATTTAGTGTCCAAGTAGTAGTTGAAGTTGTCAGCTGTGGCTTAACTGTTGCCACGCCTCCTGCCAGTTGCCAGCTACCAACTGACAGTACACTGTTGCAACGTCGCCTGCTAACTGCCTGCTATGAACTGACAGCTGCCGTTCAGTAGATACGCAAAGACGTAAAAATAACTAGACTTTCCGAGCTGTTTACATGGGCACGAAAATCGATTGTGGGACTAGAAAATGGCTTTATAAAAGCATATTTCCAGAATCGATTTTCAAGTGTTTACCTGACCAACCAAAAGCGGAACTGGGACATCAGATTACGAAATCCGGTTTTGGAAACACATGTAAACTGGGTGAATGTATTCCCACACATTGCACAACAGATATCACAATAGTCCTTTAAAGGCAATTCCTTGGCCTCTTTTCTTTCGTGATGTGTTTGTATCCCGAATCATGAGTCAGCCTCTTTTCTTCACAGCCGCGCGGAATGGCCGCACAGCCTCAGGCGCCACGTCGCCGTGGATAGCGCGGCCGCTCCCGCCGGAGGTTCGAGTCCTTCCTCGGGCGTGTGTGTGTGTGTGTTTTGTCCTTAGCGGAAGTTAAACTTAGGTTAATAGTGTGTAAGACTAAGGACTGATGGCCTCAGCAGTTAAGTCCCATAGACTTTACATACATTTCAACATTTTTCTTCGTATTTCACGAAAAACCACACACACACACACACACACACACACATACACACACACACGCGCGCGCGCGCGCGCGACTGTTACGAAATATGCATGCTCCTTGCACAACAGTAGCCAAACAGTGGAAGTGAACAGACCACAAGCGGCAGCTTGTCAACAGCGAACAGTTTGGACGTGACATTGATTGCTCTTGGAGGAAGGCAGCTCCAACGTGTAAAATGTCAATTACCAAGTAATTTTAATCAGGCTACAGTGTGTTGAACAAAGGGAGTAAGTCCACTAGTAAGTGTCTGGATACAGTGGGAATTCAACTTGGATCGTTAATTTCAAGTTGTCTTCATTCATCTCTAAACCAAAGACTATTGATACTTCGGAGGGGGTGGGGGGGCTATTGGGAACATGCCACTTGCATTAAGAAGCTTTCAGTTCCCATGGGTTTCGCTCTGAAATTTAAAGTTACTGTGCTCTTGACTGACTAGGGGTCCGCCATGGATTAGCAACTGAAGAAGGGGTCCGCCAACGCCAGCTGCAGAGGTTGGGAAGCCCTGGTCTAATGAATAGAGAATATGAATGGAGAGTAAGACTAAGAAAGACATAAGTACTTAGAAGTAGCAGAAATGAGAATAGCGAGAGATTAAAATCAAAACTGATCATCATTCAGTTACACTGGGCTTCAGGAAGTTGTTTCCATTGTACTAGAGAGAACTGTAGAGGATAAAAACTATTGGGCTTGCTTGGTAAATGAACATTCCTTAAAGGTGCCTAACTGCTCTGTTACAATTGTTTCAACAAAATTGTTGTCATGCTTACGGACTTATTAGAATGATTTCTACTTCCACCAGACAAAACAAATATTATCTACTCACAGTTACGTGACACAAAAACGCTAATCAGCATAATTAATTCATGAGAATTTCCTAAATGGGGTAGGAATAATGTTCACTACAGGAGAAAGCATGTAATTAAAGACTTTAAGTTCAGCTACATAGGTACAGCACATTTTACGAGATACACATTACCTTTAGTATCATTTACAAGATGCGAAAAAGGAATGGCTAGAAGAAAGAGATATTTTTCAAAACTATAATTCTCAGCATCATTACAAACGATGGATGCTGTCGCCTCTAAGACGAAAGTTAATAGGTGTGAAATTTCTATTATTTTTCTTATTTTTATATATTCTATTCCTAGTTTCGTTGACTTTATATAAGGTCCTTGCTGTGTAGCAACATCGTCTGAAGGTAAAAACTGTACAAGTAGTTCGACTTGTCTCTACCAGATGACACTAGAGCAACGCGTCTCTCTCCACAAATGCAATATCGCAAATGGAAAGAAGCACCCGCGCTCTGAAGGTTCCGTACAGATTTCATCACGTATAGAGACTGTTCATCCATCTCGTGAATGGAGAATATCGACGATTTTTTGTCAGTTACCGACATTGATACTGGCAAGATGTCAGTCCCGGAGATTCCAAGACTTTCGAGAAAGTTTGAAATCGATAACAAATTGCAAAAGAAATTTTTTCGTATGATATAACTGCAATTTAGCCAACGGCCTTGCCGCAGTGGTAACATCGGTTCCCGTTAACTCACCGAAGTTAACCGCTGTCGGGCTGGGCTGGCACTTGGGTGGGTGACCATCTTGTCTACCGAGCGCTGTTGGCAAGCGGGGTGCACTCAGCCCTTGTGAGGCAAACTGAGGAGCTACTTAATTGAGAAGCAGCGGCTCGGTCTCGGAAACTGACATACGACGGGAGAGCGGTGTGCTGACCACATGCCCCTCCATATCCGCTTCCAGTAATGCCTTTGGGCTGAGGATAACACGGCGGCCGGGCGGTCCGTTGGGCCTTCATGGCCTGTTCTGGAGGAGTTTAGTTTTTAGTTTATAGTTGCAATTTAACAATTTTTTGATTTTTCCTTTTACTTGTGCTGTGAAACGTTGCTTACTGCTAAGTCAAGATTCTATGTGAATGGGATGTACCTTGTAGATTTTGATGTGTGAATTTGCGAGTATCAAAATACATGACACAAATGGCCGTATCTTTTCACTGCATTGACTTAGAAGCTAACGCTTATTAAATCGCCAAGGGACCGTAGACCTTAGTATGTGAGAGAAATTTCAAAAAGGAGGCTTAACAGACGGATGGAATGACAAACAGTCGGATAACAAACGACAAAAATAATTTTTTTCGTGTTATGTTAGGTTAGTTAGGTTAGGTTAGGTTAGGTTATTAACAATGTTCCGATTATTCCTTTGGTTTTTCTGTGAAAACTTTGCTTCTTGCCAAATTTCATGATTCTGGGTCAACGGGAAGTATCCTGTAGGTTTTGATGAGTGAGTTTGAAAGTATCAAAATATGGGCTAGAAATGGCTTTATCTTCCGATTTCATTGGCTTAGACGCTTCAGTTTTTTACATCTCCAAGGCTCCGCCGGACTTTGTTATAAATATACATTGCAACATGATATGAGTATCCGTTCCTGAGAAAAAGGGTTTTTAACAGTCGGGCAGACAGCCAGACAGACGGACAACAAATTGATCATATAAGGGGCCTGTTTTTATCGATTGTCTTGTTGGCTTAAATGCGCAGTAAATTAATAGCAACATTACAAAATAAAGCGATAGAGACGTTGATGCTTACCTCCCAAATGTACTTGAACCGTGAGAGAAAAGGAAATGATAATAGTGGAATGGAGAACGTCTGCTCGAACTAATTCTCTCCCGCAGACCGGTTCATTACAAGGTTAAATTGAGGCTTGGACAGTATCGGGACAGGATCTTCCAGTTTACTTACCACACCTACAGTCAACATTTCGGCGGTGGGTACCACTTTGAAGATGATAATGCGCGAGCGCACCAATCCCCCTTCGTAAACTCCTTACTCCAGTTGAAATCAGAAGTGCTTCGTCACAGGAACATTCCTCATACACCAGAACCAGCGTCGAAGATTGGGGCAGACTTTAAAAGAAACGTGTCGACGACATTGTGAAGAGCATGCCAAGGGGATTCAAGGGTGTTACAAAGAAATAGATGGAGCAATGTGGTACTCAATGTTACCCAGCCACAGATGTTGATATCATAATTTTGCAAAGGGGTCCACTTTTGAACAGACTGTCCTTACTTTTGTTAGTAGAAATTCATGCGTCTATAAAAAGATCGAAGCATTCAACAACTTCCACCGTGATGTCTTAGCGAAAGATCTCGCCAAGAACCGGATAAAATTCTGGGCCTATGTAAAATCATGGACCGAAGGCTTCTATCCAGACACCCGTTGACCAGTCTGGTGCGGTAATAGAAGACACCAAAAGGAAAGTTGAATTTTTAAATTCGGCGTTTAAAAAATCATTCGTGCACGAGAATCCAGGAGACATTCAATCGTTTGACCGTCGCACAGACTCCCGTATGGAGGACATAGCAATGGGCATCCCTGGCGCTGAGAAGCAATTCAAAGAGTTGAAAACAAATACTTCGCCAGGTTCGCATGGAATCGGATGGAATTCGGTTTTATAGAGAGTACTCTTCGGCAGTAGCCCCATATTCAGCTTACATTCACTCTGAATCTCTCGAGCAGCGCAAATCCCAACCGACTGGAAAGAAGTGCAGGTAAATCCTGTTTATAATACCGATAAAAGAACGGAGCATATCCTAAGTTCGAATACAATATATTCCCTTGAGGCAGAAAAACTTCCTCTCAGAAATTATAACGGATTTAGAAAACATCGCTTGTGCGAAATTCAGCTTGCCCTTTTCTCACACGATATCCTGCGAATCGTGGTTGAAGGGCAACAGGCAGATTCCTTATTCCTAGATTTCCGGAAAGCATTCGAGACTCTTGAAGAGTCTTCGAGCCATTCCCGTATTTGAAAACAAAAGCCAGTACGTTGTCCCCGACTGTGGGTGTTCAGCCGGCCGATGTGGCCGAGCGGTTCTAGGCTCTTCAATCTGGAACCGCGCGACCGCTACGGTCGCAGGTTCGAATACTGCCTCGGGCATGGATGTGTGTGATGTCCTTAGATTAGTTAGGTTTAAGTAGTTCTAAGTCTTGGGGACTGATGACCTCAGATGTTAAGTCCCATAGTGCTTGGAGCCATTTGAATTTTTGAAGAGGACGTTGTTCTCACGGTTGACTGCACAACGATCCTACTGGTACATTTCGCGTTAAGGACCGTGAAGCGAAGGTGAGAGAAATTAGGTTTCGTATGGAGGTACATAGAAATTTGCGAGTCGAACAGCAAAGCGAATGACTGGCAGTGGTACAAGGTTCTCTGCGCCATGCATCGTATGGTGGCATAGGGAATATGTATGTGGATGGAGATGTATTGTTTTCCTTTCATTTCACGCTAAGGTTTTTTTTTTCAGAAGCGTTATTCTTTCATTCCCTGTTCGTGTTGAATATTTGCCCGCCCTACACATTTCCCAGGTGGTCCAAAATGTATTTCAGCAATGTACATGTTGTGGACAGTGTGGTATCGAAATGAATTGTGTGTTCTAAGGCCACTTGCACTTCCTGCAGCCATCCGTGACTGAGTTTTGCGAAGTTTCCCCGTAGCAACCAAAAAACAAAAAAATTCCTAAAGTGATACCATTTCGGAAACTTTTCTCCAAATATCGTAAAGCTACATACTCCTTTAAATATTATTTGTTATCAGTTGTAAGAGAGAGAATTGTGTGTTCAAGGCCATAAAACTATAGCACATATCAGAAACTATAGCACATATCAAAAAATTTTATTGCTCTAGGGTCACCACATCTGTTTCTTCGTGCGGTTTTCATTGTTCTGTTGATTTTAGCGCACCACGTACATCTCACTTCGAAACTCGACACCTCTATCCATTACGCTACTATGAAGACACAAAATCCGTGCATGTGTTTTTTAATTACACCTATACTTGAGTATTGCTCATCAGTGTGGGATCCGTACCAGATCGGGTTGACGGAGGAGATAGAGAAGATCCAAAGAAGAGCGGCGCGTTTCGTCACAGGGTTATTTGGTAACCGTGATAGCGATACGGAGATGTTTAGCAAAATCAAGTGGTAGACTCTGCAAGAGAGGCGCTCTGCATCGCGGTGTAGCTTGCTCGCCAGGTTTCGAGAGGGTGCGTTTCTGGATGAGGTATCGAATGAATATATTACTTCCCCCTACTTATACCTGCCGAGGAGATCACGGATGTAAAATTAGAGAGATTCGAGCGCGCACGGGGGCTTTCCGACAGTCGTTCTTCCCACGAACCATACGCGACTGGAACAGAAAAGGGAGGTAATGACAGTGGCACGTAAAGTGCCCTCCGCCACACACCGTTGGGTGGCTTGCGGAGTATAAATGTAGATGTAGATGTAGAACGCTCTTAACCGCCGATCCATTATTACCTTACGTTTAATTGTAAGAAATCATATCCATAGCAATGCGTTTTCGAGAGATGCTCAATATTTGAAAGAGCCTACATTTCAAGATTTTAAACGGCTGAAACAGCAACTGTTGAAATTCTTCACGGTAAATGATGACAGCCAAAACAGTTGCAGGATAAAGATTTATTAAAATTCTTGACCACGGTTTCGGTATATATAAACATACCTGCATCAGAAGTAAAATGCCCTGAACAGGAAGACACTTTCATTAGCAAAAACTGGGCATCGGAAATGAGAAACAATAAACACTATAGCTTAAGTAACCGTAAAATTACCAGAGTATTAAAAGCACCTAAACTTTTAGTCACTTACTAAAATTACATCCTGCAATGGAGATTAATAAAAGAATTGTCCAAAAGCGTCGTCAGTAGTTAAAATATCATCTCCATTTATACAACATGATTATGGACAGAGGGTCGATGCGAACACAGCTTAGCATAAGTACTTCGCCTATGAACTATCGTGACGAGGGTGTGAAAGCCCTAGGGCAGATAGTTTCGCCGAGAGAGGGCACTTGTATGTGCCAGACACTCGCGCACATTAAAACCCGTGGATACATACACATGCGCATCAAAATTGTTAAAACGTATTTTTGATGTTTGCTGTTTGTGGTTTTCGATGTGTATGTGTGGTTAATTGACTGTTATGTTTTTATTCACAACGACAGATGGTTTCGTTTTACTTTAACATTTTGGTTGTTTTCGCTAGTATTTTACCGTTTAAGTTACGCGAGATTCTCGCTCATAACACTAGTGCCCTCTCTCGTTAGATGTGTTCCGTAGCGCAAGCTTCATATGCTTAACACTAGACACAGGTAAATTGGCTTCATATTTCCTATTTTACGTAGATTTTTTAAAATGGTTCTGATATGTATTTATTTATTAAGACAGAAGGTTTGAATTAGCACAACTTTGATGCGCATGTGTATGTATCCATGGATTTTAATGTGCGCGAGTGTGTGGCACATACCACAAGTGCCCTCTCTCGGCGAAACTATCTGCCTTAGGGCTTTCACACCCTCGTCACGATAGTTCATAGGCAAAGTACTGATGCTAAGCTCTGTTCGCATCGACCCTCTGTCCATAATCATGTTGTATAAATGGAGATGATGTTTTAACTATAGACGACGCCTTTGGCACGATTGTTTTATTAATCTCCTTTTTTGCACGATGTAATTTTAGTAAGTGACTAAAAGTTTTTTGTCTGTAGTACTCTGGTAATCTCTCTCTCTCTCTCATTTCCGATGCTAAGTTTTTGCTAATGAAAGTGTCTTCCTGTTCAGGGTATTTTACTTCTGATGAAGGTATATTTATATATACCGAAACCGTGGTCAAGAATTTTAATAAATCTTTGTCCTGCAACTGTTTTGGCTGTCATCATTTACCGTGAAGAGCCTATATTCATTGGACATATAATTGCGGCCACGAAAGTCGAAACTGAGCATGGCACGCCATAGTGAATTCACGGAAAGGTATCACTGCGGTGAGCGTAACGTCTCCCACAAATGGAAAGGTGTATCTATTGATTTGGAAAGAGTGCTAGTCGATACCTATAAAACTAAGTATACGTTGTTCAACTGAAATATCAGAGATTTCATTAGTGGTAAGGCTAGGCAGATAAAATACTTCCCCAATTTCGCCAGTACCAAACTGTTCTTCCCCAAAAATTTCATCAAGATTACCTTTTCCCAAAGTTTTCTCTCAAAATGTTTTCCACAAAATGTGGCAATCACTGAATCCTGTTCAGAAAATACATTGTTATTTCTCGAGTCTGCTTCATTGTTGGACACCTGTAGTTAAGTTTTCTCTAGAGTTGCCTGCGCTGAACAGGCGGTGTGGGGGAATGGCCGCTAGGTGGACGACCAATGCTACGGAAGCTGACGCCGGCGCCACTGGCGTTGTCTGCGTCGACTGCCGAGAGACGTGTGCAGCCCCCAGTCGCTTTGTTTCTCTGAGGACGTATCGATCTCGAGCCACCGCTGGCCTTTCAAAAGAGAGTAGAGCGCCAGTAGATTCCTGCCGCCCTGGAGCAGGAAAGCTCACTGCTCGTTGAATAATACAAGCGTCCTCCGAGGACAACGAAATTCTGGAAACCGCCCGCTCTTAGAATTTCTAACGTAAGATGAAAACGTGCACACGTGCCTGTCTCAATTCTCCCGTGTGCACAGTCCGAAGCTAAAACAGTAGCACCAGTTTTTTCGGTAAAATAAATTTGTAACAAAAAAATATTTATACTAATGCAAATGACCAGGAGACGTGCGATCTGCAGAAAATTTTTATTTATGTTAGGTATTCAAAACCCATGAAGTCAAGATCGCACATGAACTCTTCTTTATTTGGATTTCGTACAAGTTTCGGCTAACAATCTAGCCACCTTCAAAGCCGGCCGTTGTAGCCGATCGGTTCTAGGCGCGTAAGCCCGGAACCGAGCAGCTTCTACGGTCGCAGGTTCGAGTCCTGTCTCGGGCATGGATGTCTGTGATGTCCTTAGGTTAGTTACGTTGATGTAGTGCTCAGTCCAGGGAACTGATGACCTCAGATGTTAAGTCCCATCGTGCTCAGAGCCATTTGAACCATTTTGAACCACCTTCAGATCATAAAACATTCTTGATTAGTGTTGCTGCCATTACAGCTCCACACATAGTTAAAATCTTTCTTAAAATTACAACATTCATACGTGACATAATTAGAAACAGCTTTTCATCGTTTGTGGTCAGTATAATTGAACGATGGTTATAAAACAAAGGCGTTATGCCGTTACAACTTGTTATTAACTGACAATCAGTTTTTACATCAATTCGTAACAGGTATCATCATATGTATTTTGCTATTACGTGGTTCAAAAATGGTTCAAATGGCTCTGAGCACTAAGGGACCTAACTTCTGAGGTCATCAGCCCCCTAGAACTTAGAACTACTTAAACCTAACTAACCTAAGGACATCACACACATCCATGCCCCGAGCCAGGATTCGAACCTGCGACCGTAGCTGTCGCGCGGTTCCAGACTGTAGCGCCTAGAACCACTCGGCCATATGGCGTGGTAAATGTAAATAGTGTGGCGGCTGATGTCCAGTACAACGTTCAATAAACACAACATTCGGTATATACATAGTATACACATGTGTTGCCTCTAATGTGGCGAAATGATGTAAATACTGATTGTCAGTTATTAAGCTGTAATGGCATAACGCCTTTGTTTTATGACCGTCGTTTAACTACTCTGGCCGCGAACGATGAAAAGCTCTTTTTATTTATGTTACGTATGAATGTTGTCATTTTAAGAAAGATTTTAACGGTATGTGAAGCCGTAATGGGATAAACACTAATCAAGAATGTTTTATATTCTGAAAATAGCTGGCTTGTTAGGCAGAACTAGTAATCAAGCCAGATAAAGAATATTTCATGTAATAAAAGCCTGTTTTTGTTGTTATGTGGCCTTATGAAATCCATTTTTTCGTGTTTGTAGTCTTACGGGAGTCTTTTGGTGTTTTGTATACAAGGTAAATTCCTTTTTGCAGTCTTTCTCTTTCCTTGTTAAATTTGTGATATCGTTGGATTAAAGCTACCCTGGTACGTACATCAAGCTAGTTTTCCACTCACGTTGCAAAATGTGGACGCAATAGTGCATACTTCTCTATCCCCTCTTTCCTCTTAGTGATGAAAGATGCTGCCAGTACTCCACTTTCGCTCACGCTTCTTATGATTTTTTTTTACGAAGTAGTACCTTTTTTCTTCATTTCGCCCCACAGTTTTTGATTGTTAACTTTATAAAAGGCTATTTTTTTTAATTGGAAAGTGTTAAGTTAGTCTCTTCATTAAAATGAGCATGTTTTCCAATGACTTCTTGCACAAATTAATAAAGTAATAAATATAAGGGGCGATCAAATTTTTCGTTTGAGCTGATGTCTTTTGGTGTTTTGTATACAAGGTAACGTACAAGCAACGTCGCCTGAATCCGATGCGAGTATGTAAGCACCAACATGTAGGCAGCGGATTAGTACCGTATTCCTGTCTTTCCGATGTGCGTGCCGTATATGCGGATGGCATGTTATTACCAAATGCATCCAAAAGGACCAACACGCTGTTATTGGCTGCCGAAGGAGAAACAGCGGTGGATATCCATCGGAGAGTGAAGAATGTGTGTGGGGCAGCACGTCTGTCGAAAACTGCCGTTATGGAATGGTGCGCCAAGTTCCGTGATGGTCGGGATTCGACACAAGATTCCCGTCGATCTGGCAGGCCAACCTAGACTGGGAGACTCTAGTGTGGGACACGAGCATCTTCAACCTGGTGCTTCAGTGGGATGGAATCTCAGTGCTCACGGCGATTTTGCCTGATTGGCATACCGATTCCTGACTGTACGGCCTTCGAACGGAAACTTTTCGATCGTCCCTTAGTAAACATGAATGTCAGATAAGTAATCGCTTTGCGCCGTTTTTTCATTTCGTTTTCGACGCTGCCGTAGCTCTCACTTTCACTCGTTACTGGACTTTTTAAGCCTTTTGGCTTCCTTTCGACTCGACTTTTCCTCTGACTAGCGTTTTCCATAATTCCAAGCAAATTTACGAGTCAGATGAGATGAAATATTTTATTATTTTGTGACTTTCAGCTTCATACCGATTTTCCGTTATAGTCATGCGAATATTTTCATTGTTTGACTATGGATCCTAGTATTGCTCCGCTCTTCACAATGACATCAGAATCAACTTATTCGTTAAACGCGTTTCCACGCTACACCAGTTTATAACTATACACTAAATTATTCGTAACAATCACCCGCATGCGCCTACACTGGCACGATGAAGTCACAGTCAAAACAAACAGGTAGGGACATGATCTATCCGTTGTGAGCTCAACCATTGTTTACGCAATATTAATCTCGTAGTTATTAACGATTCAAATCTGACGGTATTTCGTTCGACCGATTAGCGAACAGACGTTTTCACGTCGAATCTACAAAATGAAAAATCAGAAAACTCAAATAGTTCACGAGTTGCGTGACCGTGTTTGCAAAATATCATCCGCAAGAAATCAGACTTTAACCGTACGGCGCAAGAGATCAGACCTTAACCCTACGGTGACGCCACGATCACGCGCCGGGTCAGTGTGAATATACCCAGTCAAACTCTATCAAGATTTCTGATGTCGGAAGAAGCTCGGACGGGTCACGGCCTGGGGCGCCAGGTGTTCGGACTTTAGCCGAACTGTTCCACTGATCTAACCTATTTAAGTAGTTTATACGAAGAGATCCGTACACTAAATGAAACTTTGGAACTATTACAAAGCCACGCTTCTACGTCCATAAACTCATTTTCGTGGAATACCTTTTTAAACGGAGAAGAAACCGCAGCACAAAAAACATGTCAGAAGTATAAGGCGGTTCCATGAAGCAATGTATGGGTGGAAAGAGTCTTCAGTCACAATAATTATTTAAGGCCTGAGGCTAGAAACAAACTGTGTGTCGCTATGGTAAATGCAGAGCTGCGCATTCGTTGTCAGTTATAGTTTACAACATAAACGATTTTCACCAAAAATTAAAGGTAAGTGTTTTATTGTGTTCACACTCAGCTCAGCATATCTTTTCGCCGGGTATAATGTTCGGTAATTTTGTCAATTTAATCTGCAAACCATAATCACGGCACCGACTTGAGTGAATCGATAGTAACACGCCGCCCGATGTGGCCGAGCGGTTCTAGGCGCTTCAGTCCGGAATCGCGCGACTGCTACGGTCACAGGTTCGAATCCTGCCTCGGGCATGGATGTGTGTGATGCCCTTAGGTTAGTTAGGTTTAAGTAGTTCTAAGTTCTAGGGGACCGATGACCTCAGATGTTAAGTCCCATAGTGCTCAGTGCCATTTGAAACATTTGATACTAAAACGTGTACGTCGGCAGCATGCAATTCCGCTTAAGTCCAAACCGACCAACGAAATGTCGTGAAGTGACATTCACAAAATATAGAATTTTATACAGTTGCGAAACGTGTGACTCTTATCCAAAATAGGCTGTTTACGTCGATTCGCACAGTATCACACGTTAAACACTATACTTATTATTCGTCTTGCTTATCGCCTAAATAGAATCCTGGATATGGTCAGAAGTGTTCTCTAGGTGCAAAAAAGGGTAGCCAACAAAACTTTGTCATAACGTGACAAATGCTGGTCATATCATTACGCCGGCCGCTGTGACCGAGCGGCTCTAGGCACTTCAGTCTGGAACCGCGCGACCGCTACGGTCGCAGGTTCGAATCCTGCCTCTGGCATGGATATGTGCGATGTCCTTAGGTCAGTTAGGTTTAAGTAGTTCTGAGTTCTAGGGGACTGATGACCTCAGATGTTAAGTACCATAGTGCCCAGAGCCATTTGAACCGTTTTTGATATCATTACGTAGGTTTCTTTTGACAAAACCAAACAATATAACTACTCACCTTTTTTTAATGTTTTCATATTCTGATAAATCAAATGAAAGTCTTCTCAAGTGCTAAATATTTGCAAATGAATAAGCTAACATCGCTACACATGTCAACAAGGTAATTTGAGACTTGTATTACAAATAATCAGATATAAAAGCTATAAATAAAACTGTATGCAGCTCTGGCCGTGAGAAATGAGAATCATGGTATGTAAATACTCCATACTTAACATGTGACGAGGCGCAATATCTTTCTGCAATTACAAATTCTGCGTTTTCTTCAGTGAAGTTAGTGCTGGGCAAACGATACTTATGTTCGAACGGGTTCGAGATTTATCCCGAAACACCGTTATGTTCTATACAGTATCAAACCTGTACGAACAACCACGTGACATTTGACTAGAGCAGCGCGAGTACAAGAGCTACGCGAGAATCTATGAACTAGCCGCAACAATCAGCTGTGGCTCTGCTTAAAATTTCACAATTTCGTGAAACTCAGAAAGAAATTAACTTAAATCTTATCACTGCACAGACTCGTCTTGTATTTGAGTATACTCGTAATTGTAGTTACAGTTCTTATACAGTACGGGTATGTATGCATATATAAACAGTTATGCTGATTTTAAGTAAAGTTAACAGGGAAAGGCGAAAATATAGTCCATAAAAGTTACATGGCTGAACCCAGTACAATATTTTACATGTTTATGGGGTACTAATGATTTACGAAGTAGGTTGCAAAATATCATTCCAATTTCTGCATAAATGACAATACAACAGCATGTAAAAACGTTACAAAACAGTTTGAAAACAAGATGGCATCATTCGGATGAAATAAGAAAAACATTATTCAATAATTAGAAGCCTAAAAAACGAAATATAAAGTGGTAAACTGACTGCAATTGCTACCGGTATCGTCAGAATAATTTATAAGACCAGTCTTGGAGATAGTACCACGAGACGCCACCAAATCGCGGAACGAGCGAAAGCTCGAGAAATGGACGGAATCATGATTGCAATCTCTTATTTATTTATTAGTTGTCGTTGTTACATATGATCTGCAGTCTAGAAGACATTTTAGTTCCTATTTTACAGGTTTTTTACTATTAAAATATTAGTCACGCCGCGGTTGCTTTCGAGGGATAGAGCTGGTGTAGCACTGACGCCAGGCGGTGACGTAATGCTCCAACGTTGACGTAAGCGATGGCAGTGAAGTCTAGCGCCAGTCGGTTGTACAGAATCAATGCAGTAAGTGGCTCTACGTGGGGACATGACAGACTGGGAAAAAAGAGCTATCGTGTTTGGACCTGCCGATGAGCACGCCGTGAATTAAGTTACCTATGTTCGTGCATCAACGCGTCTATACTGTGTTCATCATAGGAATAAACCCGACGTAAACATTGCACCATGTATTGTTTGTATTGAACCGCGAACCTAGAAACGACGGAGAGACTTCGTCCCGCTGTAGCCCTCAGTGGTTCACAACCCCACAACAGGCCACAGCAGTCCACCCTCCCCACCGCCGCCCCACAGCGAACCCAGGGTTACTGTGGGGTTCGGCCCCGGTGGACCCCTCCCCCCCCCCCCCTCCCCGGAACGTCTCATATCAGACGAGTGTACCTCCAAATTTTTGCGTGGTAATTATGGTGTACGCGTGCGTGGGGACAGTGTTTGCACAGCAATCACCGACATAGTGTAACTGAGGCGGAAAGAGCGGAACCAGCCCGCATTCGCCAAGGCGCATGGAAAACCGCCTTAAAAACAGTCCTCAGGATGGCTGACACACCAGACCTCGACGCTAATCCGCCGGGCAGATTCGTGCCGGGGACCAGCACGCCTTCTCGCTCGGGAAGCAGTGCGTTAAGACCGAGCGGCTAACCGAGCGGGCACACCATGTATTCCTCCGCGTCTGCTGGAACCTCAATAGCTTTCGTCTCACGCGGAGTAGAAACCACGCTGCTTCGAGTACAGTCTGGCACGATAATAAGGATCCGGTTTACTGAACGATAACACGGGACAACAGCTTTCCTGGTGCATTTAACTCGGACAGCAGGCTGGTAAACTAACATGCAGTGGTGCGAGCAGTGAACACATAAAAAGAGACGAGCAGAGAAAAACTATACACCTTCGAATGACATTTACTTTATTAAGAGAATGTAATAATATTCTGCAGAACTCCAGTAATACCGCATGCTTCTTAGGCAACCAGACGATAAGCGTAACATGCTCTCGTTCATAGCTAACAAAGTATTGCACGGCAATTACAAACGAGAGCGACGAAAATTCCTAACTTAAACACGCTATTTTTCTGAACATGTTATGTGTGACGCAAAAACGTACTGCAGGGATTTCGCCTATTGCAGCCACTGAAGGCATTACTTAAGTCATTCGTCTGATAATCTGTTGTGGTCTTCAGTCCTGAGACTGGTTTGATGCAGCTCTCCATGCTACTCTATCCTGTGCAAGCTTCTTCATCTGCCAGTACCTACTGCAGCCTACATCCTTCTGAATCTGCTTGGTATATTCAGCTCTTGGTCTCCCTCTACGATTTTTACCCTCCACGCTGCCCTCCAATACTAAATTGGTGATCCCTTGATGCCTCAGAACATGTCCTACCAACCGATCCCTTCTTCTAGTCAAGTTGTGCCACAAACTTCTCATCTCTCCAATCCTATTCAACACCTCCTCATTAGTTATGTGATCTACCCATCTAATCTTCAGCATTCTTCTGTAGCACCACATTTCGAAAACTTCTATTCTCTTCTTGTCTAAACTATTTATCGTCCATGTTTCACTTCCATACATGGCTACACTCCATAGAAATACTTTCAGAAACGACTTCCTAACACTTAAATCAATACTCGATGTTAACAAATTTCTCTTCTTCAGAAACGCTTTCCTTCCCATTGCCAGTTTACATTTTATATCCTCTCTACTTCGACTATCATCAGTTATTTTGCTCCCCAAGTAGCAAAACTCCTTTACTACCTTAAGTGTCTCATTTCCTAATCTAATACCCTCAACATCACCCGACTTAATTCGACTACATTACATTATCCTCGTTTTGCTTTTGTTGATGTTCATCTTGTATCCTCCTTTCAAGACACCATCTATTCCGTTCAACTGCTCTTCCAAGTCCTTTGCTGTCTCTGACAGAATTACAATGTCATCGGCGAACCTCAAAGGTTTTATTTCTTCTCCATGGATTTTAATACCCACACCGAATTTTTCTTTTTTTTCCCTTCACTGCTTGCTCAATATACAGATTGAATAACATTGGGGAGAGGCTACAACCCTGCCTCACTCCCTCCCCAACCACTGCTTCCCTTTCATGCCCGTCAACTCTTATAACTGCCATTTGGTTTCTATACAAATTGTAAATAGCCTTTCGCTCCCTATATTTTACCCCTGCCACCTTCAGAATTTGAAAGACAGTATTCCAGTCAACATTGTCAAAAGCTTTCTCTAAGTCTACAAATGCTAGAAACGTAGTCTATGAACTCCATATCTGAATCCGAGAAATACATTTCAGTACTGGAAGTGTCATCTGCTACGTTGATAACGACTCGATCAAAAACAGAATCCACGAAGCCACCCGTGTACCACATTTTCTCTTATTCTTTTGACGTACCGCTCTGTATCCCGCCAGCATTTGAAAGCGACGTGTGACAAAGCTTCGTGCATTACCTCCAGTAAGTCTGGCAGCTTAAATGTCGTATTTCCCGCGACAAATCCCTTTACTTGGCTCCAGATCAGTTCTGTTCGGTGTATACTTCAACAGTACAGTGGCAGCTATAAAAATGCAACATTTGTAGGGTGTGCTCGATGTTGTGAAAGTCGTTTTCCATGTTTCTACGATGCTCACCACTGTGGCTCATGTGAGACCACATCTGTGGTATAAAACAAGACATAATCCAAAAAATGGTATTTGAATTTTCGTTTTTATCCTAAAAATTTAATTTGTTGTGTTTCCTTAATTTGCAAAACTTTTATTAACAATCTTTTATAAAATATCTATAACTGAGAATTTATATTTTCAATGAAAACTGGAATTCTGCGTGCAACTTGTAATGAGAAACAAGAAGGCATTCATTTTTCATAAAAATGATTATTAAATAAGCGTTAATTAGCATAAAGTAGATGAATTTTACATTTCAAAGATGTACGTTTTTCCAAATGGAACGAAAAAAGGAAAGACCAACGTAAGGTCTGAGCCATCGAGCGATAGACTACACGAGATTGCCATTCTACAACGCTACCTATTGAACTATCCACCCTACATAGAAAGCGCTTTAACTGTAGAAAATACTGTTCCTCGGAAGACTTCAAAGCTGATTTTGTTTTCTGTAAACTTGTGAAAAACCTTGAGAACAATCTGTTTCTCGCCACTTTTTGACTCGTGTTTCACGAGCGAGTTTTACTACAGAGCAGAAAGCAGCAACAGGCTTTTTCAACCTGTGTAACAACAGCACGACGATCAGAGCACAACAGTGCAGAGACTGCGACTGCACACGATTTTTTAAATAAAAACTACACAGCTAAAATACGATTAAGAGAAACGTTGATGGCTGTTAATACATTAGAATATCTTAAAGTTTCATTTACTCTAACTTAGTAATAAGATATCTAAAACAAAAGTAAAACCCACTTTCAAGAGCGTAACAATACCAGTGTACTCACATTACGGCGTCTGATCAGTTATCGCGTTTGTATTGGTTTACAACATGTTTATTCTCATGATGCACGAAGTATACAAGGAATGGCACTCCGATAACAGCCACGTAACTGTACCTAACAGTCAAGATAACAGTAGAAAAAGTGATCTGCTAGAACAATTAGAAATACTGTTACACAGTGAAAAATTGTCTGAAAATACGTTAAACAAACAGAGTTTCACAGACAAAGTTTTTTCATCATTTTCAAAATATTGTTTTTCCTATAGAAAACAAAATGTTATGGTTGGAGCCATTATACAATGTAAGATCACATCTTATATCTGCAAAAATAATTTGTTTTACAAATGACATCTAGGTATATAAATAATAATGTAACATCTTTGAATCATCTGAGAAATAACTACACTCCTGAATATGTGAAAAAGTACCGTCTTTACATTTGGATATTTTTTGACTTGCTTGAATTTTATTTAAAAATGTGATGTGAAACTAAAAGTATATATATATATATATATCCTATGAAACGCCCGTCGATTCCAGTGGGACATTTTCGAGCAACGTTGGCAGATCATTCTGTAGAAACGCGCTGTATGTTGCAGCTGTTTGGGCCCCTGCAATGATGTGAGGACCAATGAGGTGGTCGCCAATGATTCCGCACCATACATTTTCAGTCCACGGTCGCTGTCGCTCTACCTGTCTGAGCCAGCGAGGATTGTCCACGGACCAGTAATGCATGTTCCGAAGATTCACTGCCCCGTGGTTTGTGAAACCCGCTTCATCGGTAAACAGGTAGAACTGCAACGCATTCTCTGTTAATGCCCATTGACAGAATTGCACTCGATGATTAAAGTCATCACCATGTAATTGCTGATGTAGCGACACATGAAACAGGTGAAAGCGGTGACGATGCAGTATGCGCATGACACTACTTTGACTCAGTCCACCGGCTCTCGCAACGTCCCGTGTACTCATGTGTGGGTTCATGGCAACAGCAGCTAACACACCAACTGCACCCGCTTCTCCTGTGACGGGCCTGTTACGGACCCGTTTGCATGCTACGACCATACCTGTTGCATACAGTTGGCGGTAGATGTTTTGCAATGTGCGGCACGTTGGATGCACTCTGTCCGGGTACCGTTCTGCATACACCCTGCAGGTTTCAGCTGCATTTCGTCGACACTCGCCACAGATGAGTATCATCTCCGCCTTTTCAGAGTTCGAATACACCATGGTCACAGTTCCTACAACTCTACACTATCACAGACGTCTGGTAAGACGGTGTACTACAATTGGTCTGCGTGCGGAGACGAATGCAGAATAACAATAGCAGCAAGCGCTACATGCGGGCACTGCGACAGCTAGACCAAACCACAACAGTGCACTACAGCCACACTCGTAAACACGGTCGTCATCGTAAACATGTCCCTGCAGATGCTGCTCGCCGATCTTGGCCCGTGTTTGTTACAACACGCAACTGAACGTCGGAGGTTTCAAGCGTCAACTTTAGGTTACAATACCTCCGGATGTAATTAACATTTTACAGTGCAACAAACGGCACTGATTACGTATTTGTTTATATGTTCAGATGTGCTAACAAAACTAACGTGGTTTCACTAAAAAAAAACCTAGGTTTGTGTTAAAAAATATACTTCCGTGCATTTTTGTATGGTTTGTATTAAACAATTACACTAGCCCCTCTCCTCACGTTCCGTCTGTGGAATCGGTTCGTCAGTATTTGATGTGGTTTACGAAATATATCCAGCGGTAACGTTAGGTGACTCACCCTATATATATATATATATATATATATATATATATATATATATATATATATATATATATACGCAACAATCATATAATTATTCCGAGAAAAATTCAGCAGTATATTAGTACAAAATTGTTGAGGCTTTCGTGGCCACTTGTTGACAAACTGCCTATTGGCTTCTGTCTCGGGTTCTTCGGCCGACGTTCATCTAATGATTTTTCTGACGTTTCGCCAGCACGAGTGGCTGGCATTGTCAAAGCTTCACCCTCCATTGCCGGTGGTGAACTGGAGCCGAGCTCGCGGGCGCAGACTGTATGTACCTGGCGCGCCAACGTCCGAGGGCTTCTCCGCGGTCATTTCCGGTGCGGTTCTCCTCTTGCTACCTGCGACGGTCGTTCGCTGCAGTACGGGAAGCCAGGATCCGTTGACCTTAAGGCTTTCCTCTTTCTTGTTCAAACTGTTCGCGTGTTTTTGTATTTCTACAGCTTCTCTGAACAAGCGCGCGTGATGGTGGTTCTCTACAGCCAGAACTTCCGTGTCGGCGAATTTTATTACGTGGTCGGTCTCATTCAGTGCGTGTTCTGCCACGGCCGATTTCTCCACCTGCCCCAACCTGCAATGTCGCTTATGCTCCTTGATCCTGGTGTTAATGGATCGTCCAGTCATCCCGACATAAACTTTTCCGCATGTGCATGGTATGCGGTATATTCCCGACATTGCAAGTGGGTCTCTTTTCTCCTTCGCCGATCTAAGACACTCTTTGATCTTCCTTGTCGGTTTGAAGATCGTCTTTACGCCATGTTTGCGCAATATACGGCCGATTCTGTCCGTCACTCTGGGAATGTATGGCAGAAAGGCCGTACCCGACATTTCTTTTTCTGGTTCCTTACTTCGCCGAGTGTTTGGCTCAGTTACACTTCTAATGTAATTTGTGGAGTACCCATTGCTCCTCAGGACTGTTTCCAAGTGTTGCATTTCTCGTTTGGTCCATGTGTAATACCTAAACAACTAGCTCCCAATATCATACTTATTTATTTATTTTTTGTTATTAATTTATGTGAATCTTTTCTTTTCGTCATTAGTTCAAAAATGGTTCAAATGCCTGTAAGCGCTATGGGACTTAACATCTGAGGTTAATAAGTCCCCACCGAGCGAGGTGGCGTAGTGGTTAGCACACTGGACTCGCATTCGGGAGGACGACGGTTCAATGCCGTCTCCAGACATACTGATTTAGGTCTTCCGTGATTTCCCTAAATCGCTTCAGGCAAATGCCGGGATGGTTCCTTTGAAAGGGCACGGCCGATTTCCTTCCCCATCCTTCCCTCACCCGAGCTTGCGCTCCGTCTCTAATGACCTCGTTGTCGACGGGACGTTAAACAATAATCTCCTCCTCCTCCTCCCCCCATCTTGGGCAGATTATCGACAATAAACTAAGATGGACTCATCATATCCAACATATCGTTACTAGATATGAAAAAGCATGTGATCTCATCAGAGCTACGACTGGAGTATGGTGGGCTTCTGATTAGCACGCTCAAAAAGAGCGGTAGTCTGCAGTACAAAGCCTAGAACACAGTTACTGGACCGTTCATGTCAATCACAATCAACGCATTACTTTTTGAAGCAAATGAAGCACCGTTAAAGCGGCGACGAATACTCCTCTGTAAGAAATTCCTCTTGCAGCTTGACGGAAACATCCGGGAATTAACATGCTACTGTGCGGGCGGAAGACAGTAGATAAATAAGCAACTTCAATTAGTCGCGGCTGACTACATAGAGTTGCAGGCATTAAGGCACCAGGTATGGGAAAGTCCTCTTATACCGAATTACAACACTCGACTCTGCAATTTTACGCCAGAACCAGTTTAACGTTTCAAAACGAGGACCCAGTTAACACAACGGCAATGACTTCGTGACTCACTATTACGGTGCGTGCATTGTGTATACAGATAGGTCCAAGTGTAGTGAAGGCGCTGGTTGTGCTTATTGGGAATCCCGAAGCAAACGACAAGGCCTGTAGAAGCTGGAGCCACATTCCGCTATTATGACAGCTGAAATGATTGGCATTTTGGAAGCCATGATACTCGCACATATGACCACAGCAGAATCAATAACCATAATCTCTGATAGTGTGTCTGTTCTGCAACTGATTCGAAACCACCATAATAGTTGTGCCAAACCCATAGTTGCTGCAATTCTCGACGTTTAGTTTCGGGTGCAGGGGAACTGTCGCAACGCATTCATAGTATGGGTAAAAGGCCGCTCTGGAATATTTGGAAATGAGCAAGCAGGCATCTCTGCGTGGAGTATTTAATATGATAACTCCCTCTCACAGATATAATACCAATGTCCAGACAGCGTTTGTCCAGCGGACTGGTGGTCGAGGACATCTAAAATCAAAGGCGGGCACTACACACTAATAGATCCAATAAATCCAGAAGTACTAAGGTATGACAAGGCACATACACCTAGGAGCTTGACGATAGTTATAGGACGGCTGAAATTTAATGGTTGGAAGTTAAACAAACACCTCTATCGACTCGACCTAAGCACCACCTCTCTATGTGATTGCGCAGAGGAAGACGATCCAAACCATATATTCTTACAATGTCTTCGGAACACGGATCGCAGAAATTTACTGGCAAGTAATCTTCGGACTCTTGGTCATCAGTTCCCATGCAGCTTCCAATCCTTGTTAGCATCCAACAATAAAGCAACGTATAAGCTACTGTACGAGTTTGTCAACAGTGCCAACATCAAGATATGCTCACTGCGCTGCTAATCTAATGCTTGGTACTTGGTAATGTCAGGGCACGACCAGGAAGTCAATTAGTTACTATATTCCCACTCACTACTCAGTAATGTACGGAACGCCCAGCGTCTAAAACTATGTCACTATTTACCTCCTGTACGTGTGTCTGAATACTGGTGTATCTATAAGTGTGGCTATAACACACAAATCTGGTTCTTGTAGACTGTCCTATTCTGACTAGATGGTACTTATAGACCGGCACAAATCTTCAATTGTCTGTCCATAGCTTTTGAAACAATTCTTACAGGACATATAAAGAAAATTTTGTTGTTAATTTAGTTATATAGTCATTAATATGGACCCAACCTGGAATATTCCATATGTGTACCAACGCCGATTTACCATTTCTTATTAAGTTACCTGAAGGATTTTTATAGCTTTCTACCACTGTGTATCCTGTGTTACAGTTTTGTCTTGTTTACTCATTTTAGTAAACTCTGATTTTAAAACTTGCTTTATGTCGAATCAGTTCTTTGTGAAGCCTATGTAGCTTCGTACCAGGGTGCGGCTTAAAGTAATGTCTAACATGAAAGGCAATACACTGAAAACAAGCTCTGACTCCCTTTCCAAATTTCGTCTTGGTTTCTCATACTGCTTGCTCGGTGTGCAGACTGCATAATATCTGCGATAGCTTGCACTCGTGTCTCACTCCCTTCTCAACCAGAGCTTCCTTTTAAAGTCCTTCGAGTCTCCTAACTGCACTCTCGTTTCTCTACATCTTGAAGACAATCTTTTACTCTCTGTATTTCGTCCTCATCACCTTTAGAATTTTAAAGAAGTATATTCCAGTCAACTTTGCTGTGTTTATGTGAAACACTATAGTTTGTTACAACTGATGCTGCAATAATAATAATAACAATAATAACGTGTGGCTCAATGACTTGGTGCAAGTCTTTCAATTGTACGCCACTTTGCCGACTGGCGTGCTCCTAACCTACCCCCAGTTAGCCAAGGTCGGAAAGGAGACAGTTTAACGTGGAATCTGAACCATGTGTTGTTTCTCGCGACACCATCACATGGTACTAGCTTTTTCAGAAAATAATACTTGGTAAGACGTAAATTCCACAATTCCGGAACTCAAAAGAAAATTGGTATTTTTCTCTAGGAAGAACGCAATGAGGTAAGTCTCCAGAACAAGGAGGAAAAAACAAAAAGCGTCCGATACCGTGACAATTACAGACAAGGAGCAACATATTCGCAAATAAAGCACGCGCGTTTACCATATATTGGCGAAGAACACGGGGATCGCGACCGTTGTCACAACCGACTATGCAGTGGTCGTAGTGTCCGGGGAGCCATACGATCGTATTAGCCTTCATCCGAGGGAAATCAGCCTAGAAAGCAGCTTCAGCTGATCGGGTAAGTAAAGCTAGTTGTTGGCGAAAGCAGGGCCAATTGTGAGGCTACATACGTCTTTTTTTTTTTTAAAAAAAAAAAAAAAACATATACGAGCCTTTGGGTAGTACTTGTACCCTGAGCAGTTTTATATGATTGAGCAAGCATGTATATTTTGCTCTAGGTTCGGCCAACATACTCGTTGATCTATTAGCGTGATGCTGGAGAAGTTCTTTGGTAAGTGGCTTCTCAACAATCAAAGAACAGATGTAAGATTCAATGTAAACGTTTCAGTTAGTTCACAACTGATGTTGTTTCCGACTTGAGAACATCTCGCTTTTGTTAAAACGAGATAATTTGATGTTCAAAAGCTGGTATATACATAATAAAGAAAGTCGTTGTTCAATTTACAGACTTTCTGTCAGTACTTTGTAAACATCGCAAGAAGAGTTTTTTTGACATTTTGCAGAGTTCTCGTCGGACCTGCGCCGCGGTCTATCTGCAAGAAGTTTTACTTCGTCGGTATAAACCTTCGTAGATGGCGACCCAGCCAGACGGTCCTACCAAGAGTCAAATTACGATGTCGTAAAAGTAGCGGATTCTCAACTTAAATTACAACGAAAATAAGAAAATAACTCGTTTGGCGACAGCCCTGCGAGCGGCGACCGTTATTTATGTATGGGAAATTTGCTGCATTTAAACGATATCAGAAGTTCACATTGAATACGACGAAATTTTTTCTGGAGGCGCGTTCGTAGTACGGCGCTACCAGCCGTCAGGATGCGCAGCCGTATAAAGTTGCACACACAATTCAGTGTGATCGCAGTAGAAGACTGTCGACCGTGAAGAGTCTTAAAAAGAATTAAAAAGTGTTACTCGAAAATGTGAAGATTTTTTTAAATCAAATACGAGCGATTTGAGTTTTACAACACCGCTCAGTAAGGTGTTACTACGTGAATCAACTAGAATGAATAAGATGTCACTTTAATGTGTTGTAAATAACTAATCTATGTTGAGTGCCCCGACTGCGATACGTGGATGCTGTTCTACTTTATTGGCAACCGCTGAGTCGTCAATATCTTCACAACAAAAGTGACTGGCACTAAGAAGACCCCATGTCAACAATTACGTTCACCCACCACCGAAGTCAGCGAATATATCGGCGGCAGTTGGCATCTTCAGCATCGGCAGTATAAACACGTCGGGACCTCGAGAAGCTGTGCTCATCTCTATGCAAGCGTGCCACCTTCATCAGCAGTTACTGCAAATCACCAGTAATTAACAGCTATCCGGTGGCTCCGTCATATTGTTTATAATCATTTTGTAGCTTAGACTATCGTTTACTGTGTATTCAACATTCATTACAGGTTGGTTGGTTAAATGGTTTTTGGGGAGGGGCCTAAACAGCGAGATCGCTCCCATCGGAGCCATCCCGGCATTAGCTGGAAGTTATTTAGGGAAATCACGGAAAGACTAAACCAGGATTACCAGACGCGGTTTTGAACCGTCGTCCTCCCGAATGCGAGTCCGGTGTGCTAACCACTGCGCCACCTATCAGAATTACTTAGAAAGTTTACATTGAAATCACCACAGATTAATAACTTTTTTTTTGTCTGACAGACAGCATAACGGGGAGTCAAACTCTTTTTATGAATATCTCCCAGTCTCCTAATGGGGACCTGTACACTGTTGCTAATATCAATACTACATTACCTAGCTAAAGTTCACATGCACAAACCTCAAATTGCTGATCAACACAACAGTGTTGATTATTTCCAGAACACAGAAGTTAGAATGTAAAAGTGGACTTGCGACTAATAGTACGCTCACTAATCCTAACGACAGCATAAAAGCTTCAGCAGATCCACCTTTTAATGCGCTACCTACGGGAATCCATATGATCTCGACCATCTCGAAAGAGACAAACACTAACTCGCATACAAGTAACGCAAGTAACGGCATATTGAATTCAGATTTTTTACATCAAGAGGAAAGAAAAAGCCGCGATGTTGGTTTAAATAAGGTAAGTCATAGTTTAATACAGATAATGATTTTTCCGCTGTGTTGTGCAGGGGGTTGAACCATAAGTTTCAGAAGTTTTACCACACCTGGTGATATACACCTGGTGGTTTTTGTGGAAGCTTTCCAAGGAATACTAGCTGAAACGTGGAATGAACATAATAAGACAGAATTTGGGCATGATCAGATTAGATTAATTTAGAACATACCGGACTTTGAACATGAGTTTAAATCGAAATATTGGAGCAATGGAGCTCAGAAGAAATTACTTTTAGAAATATTAGGGTCAAAACTGTGTAATAATAGTAACTGGAAATGCTACTGACACTTTTTGGAGCACCAGTTACACAAAGCTCAGTATGTAGATGACCCTATTAAAGAAGAACATTTGCTCGGAGTAATTATAAGTTGGCTACCTTGGCGAGTAAGGGATAAACTCCTGGGCAGAGACTGGGGAAAAGTGAATAGTCTTTCAGAGTACCTCGAACATTTAGATAGTATAGAAGCTCAATCAGAGTGGGACTCCGACATCCTGTAAGATAGGTGACCTGGTTCCAGTGACAAATCATAAATGTAGTTCTCAGAGTGAGAAGTTAATTAGTAAGTTTTATCTATTGTATCAAGGACCATTTGCAATTACAAAAGTGCCACACGCCAAAGCATCAATACTGACCGACCCACCTACAAAGAAAGGTGGAAGGTGTGTATGAAACTCTAGACTTGTGACCTTTCATAACAAATTGTAACTAAATGCTTATAAATAATGTCTGTATTCAAAATGAACCACATTGTTCCACTGCCTTGAGGTTGGGGGGACTGGAAGACACGCCCACTGACAAATATACACATACACATTCACACAAACACACAGATGCACACACACACACACACACACACACACACACACATACATACATACGTACATATGCAAACACAAAAACCAATAGGTACAAAATGAATTGAAAATTCTGTTAACTTTAATATAAGCTTAGGTAAACGTTGGTGAATGGATGGTGGTGATAGTGTATAATGAGTTTTAGAGTCTGAGGACCCAGATGCCTTATCGGACAGGGAGGGGGAGGGTGAGGAGGGGGGGAGGGGGGCAGGAGGTGGGCAGTCGAAATAAGTAGCAGTAAGGAAGGAGGTGCTGAGGCTAAACTGTAGAGACGAGTGCTTGACGCAAGAGGCTGTCTCTGTAGTAATTTGTGCGCCAGGAAGGTATAGTATAAAGTGATTGAACGTGGTTGTAGAAGTAAATGCAGTGGTACATAATAAGTACTACTTGTATAATGATTACTGTATAAGATAATTACTTTTTTGCTTCATGTGAAGAGTACAAAGTCACTCAGCAAACTTAAAATTTTCTGTGCTGTAGTTAATGTAGTGCTGTGGAATGATTGAGCTTATTAATACTTACAGTTCCACGAGTTCTTAAGTTATGTTGCATTGTAAAAGTTATCCAGGGTAAATGAGACGTTTGCGTTCTAACTACTAATCATCTTTCAAAATTTCACCGCACTTTTAAACGAAACTGTAATAATGACACATAGGTTAATAACCTTGACAATTAATTATTTATTTAGTAACAAGGAATCCTTTTTAAGGGGGTGAGAAGTTACTACATTTTTTGGGGAAATAATTTTTGGGTGTATAATTGGTTCTATAATTTTCTATGGGAAAGAAGTTACAAGTGGACTAATTGTTCTTGATTGCCTATTCTGATCAGTGAGCAAGACTAATTTGCAGTCAAATAATGTTACTGACAGAGGCAGTGGAGGCTTCAGTAAACTCCTGATCAGTTTAATGTAAGTCAGTTCTTAGGATACAATTGATGGTGAAAACAAGGCCCTCCCTCCTGTAAAGACAAGAAATTATTCTCTGTTATTGACAATTGAAGTAAAGGGATAGTGAACAAGACTTTCCCATCTGGGAACACACTTACAAATATTTAGTTATGGTCAGATACCATAACGAAAGGGATTTATTAGACACTAGAAACAGAGCGTAAGTTGACCCACTGGATAATGTTGTACACTGTATTGAACTGATTAGTGACAAATACACTCCTGGAAATTGAAATACGAACACCGTGAATTCATTGTCCCAGGAAGGGGAAACTTTATTGACACATTCCTGGGGTCAGATACATCACATGATCACACTGACAGAACCACAGCCACATAGACACAGGCAACAGAGCATGCACAATGTCGGCACTAGTACAGTGTATATCCACCTTTCGCAGCAATGCAGGCTGCTATTCTCCCATGGAGACGATCGTAGAGATGCTGGATGTGGTCCTGTGGAACGGCTTGCCATGCCATTTCCACCTGGCGCCTCAGTTGGACCAGCGTTCGTGCTGGACGTGCAGACCGCGTGAGACGACGCTTCATCCAGTCCCAAACATGCTCAATGGGGGACAGATCCGGAGATCTTGCTGGCCAGGGTAGTTGACTTACACCTTCTAGAGCACGTTGGGTGGTACGGGATACATGCGAACGTGCATTGTCCTGTTGGAACAGCAAGTTCCCTTGCCGGTCTAGGAATGGTAGAACGATGGGTTCGATGACGGTTTGGATGTACCGTGCACTATTCAGTGTCCCCTCGACGATCACCAGTGGTGTACGGCCAGTGTAGGAGATCGCTCCCCACACCATGATGCCGGGTGTTGGCCCTGTGTGCCTCGGTCGTATGCAGTCCTGATTGTGGCGCTCACCTGCACGGCGCCAAACACGCATACGACCATCATTGGCACCAAGGCAGAAGCGACTCTCATCGCTGAAGACGACACGTCTCCATTCGTCCCTCCATTCACGCCTGTCGCGACACCACTGGAGGCGGGCTGCACGATGTTGGGGCGTGAGCGGAAGACGGCCTGACGGTGTGCGGGACCGTAGCCCAGCTTCATGGAGACGGTTGCGAATGGTCCTCGCCGATACCCCAGGAGCAACAGTGTCCCTAATTTGCTGGGAAGTGGCGGTGCGGTCCCCTACGGCACTGCGTAGGATCCTACGGTCTTGGCGTGCATCCGTGCGTCGCTGCGGTCCGGTCCCAGGTCGACGGGCACGTGCACCTTCCGCCGACCACTGGCGACAACATCGATGTACTGTGGAGACCTCACGCCCCACGTGTTGAGCAATTCGGCGGTACGTCCACCCGGCCTCCCGCATGCCCACTATACGCCCTCGCTCAAAGTCCGTCAACTGCACATATGGTTCACGTCCACGCTGTCGCGGCATGCTACCAGTGTTAAAGACTGCGATGGAGCTCCGTATGCCACGGCAAACTGGCTGACACTGACGGCGGCGGTGCACAAATGCTGCGCAGCTAGCGCCATTCGACGGCCAACACCGCGGTTCCTGGTGTGTCCGCTGTGCCGTGCGTGTGATCATTGCTTGTACAGCCCTCTCGCAGTGTCCGGAGCAAGTATGGTGGGTCTGACACACCGGTGTCAATGTGTTCTTTTTTCCATTTCCAGGAGTGTATCTTTAAAGGATATTAATCAATGTTTCAAGAAAGCTAATTAAGAGGCTAATTTACACACAATAATTTAGAATCAAAAGAAAATGAAAGTAACAGTATTTAAACAATGAACTCTGTTGAAACTCAAATGTAATACAAATTGGTGTTTGATGGATACTCGATAATTACTACATGTAAGTTTGAACATATTATTCGTAAAAAAACTGTTATGATGTAAACGCCATCAATAACGCAATGGTTGGTTGAAAACAACTATATGTACACAGAACGGACAAATTAGAAATGCTGTGTTACAAATCTTTGTTTCTGTGATGATTTAGTTTAGTGTTTCCCACGCTTACTCAATCATGGGGGTGATATACAAGCATGCGAGGCTACACGATTTTTTTTAACGTAAACGAGCCTTTGAATAGCATTTGTACCCTCAGTGGTCTTGTATGATTGAGCAAGTGCGGATATTTTGAACTAGGTTCGGCCAACATATAACTGGCGTTTGTTAGTTGATATATTAGCGTGATGCTGTTTTCGTTTGGTGGGAATTTCTACGCTTGAGGGACTCCCGGACCGTCGTGCTGCGAAGCGGAGGATCCGTACGAAGTGTTTGCGTCGTATACAGTGCTTCTTCGGAGTCTGCAAAGTCGTGCGTCGCGCCATGGAACCCTCCTGGGGAAGTTCTTTGCCTAATAGATGAAAGGTTCAATGTAAAACGTTTCAGTTACTTCACAATTGATGTTTTTTCCGACTTCAGAACATCTCACATTTGTTAATGGAGTAAGTTGATGTTCAATGATTGATACATGTATAATAAAGAAAGTCTTTGTTCAGTATACGAACTTTCTATCTGTAGCTTGGAAACATCACAAGAAGAGTTTTTTGAACTTTTGCAGGGTTGACGTCCGACCAGCGCCTGAGCCTAACTACAAGAAGTCGCGCTTCTTCGGCATGAACTCTCGCACAGTGTTTTCTTTCGCAAGAGGCGATCCTGAGTGGTAATGTATCAGGTTCATGACATATGTCGCAAAGGCCAGTCGAACGAAGACCAATGCGATGGAGGCATTGGATGGTCGGGATCAGATTATGAATGACTCTCTACCACGAAGAGGCGACTTCCATCGGGAGGATAAGAAGACCGGCGTGAAACCACAATATTTTCCAGGATATCAATGGCGCGGAAATATCAGCACGTATCTGGTGGTAAGGTGTGTCACTGATAAAACTCCCAGAAAACTTTTTATAATATAAAATTCTTGTATGTGCCGCAGTTTTAGAGTTGATCCGGCCAACGTCTGCAGGAGGAGTCAGAGTGGCCGGTCGATGATACGCAAATGAGCGAGATGTAATGGAATAAGTAGCTCGAGTGCATGTTAAGGCGTTACGCCATATAAGCAATATGGAAGCCTTTACTTTATCTGAAAATCTCAATCCTCCAAGGGGACGGGACCTCGTTTCCAGTTCGTACCGGAGTCGAAAAATATGACTTTTCCATAGGAAACGATCGCATAGTTAAATGCGGGAATATTTGTGTAACATAATGCACTTTACTAAAAACGTAGGAATCTTAGATCGGTGCTTTCTGAAGAAGACTAATGAAACGGGGTTCGTGTTCACGAATTGCCGCCGGCCGCAGTGGCCGAGCGGTTCTGGCGCTACAGTCTGGAACCGCGCGACCGCTACGGTCGCAGGTTCGAATCCTGCCTCGGGCATGGATGTGTGTGTTGTCCTTAGGTTAGTTAGGTTTAAGTAGTTCTAAGTTCTAGGGGACTTATGACCTCAGCAGTTGAGTCCCATAGTGCTCAGAGCCATTTGAACCATTTTGAACGAATTGCCCCCTGAATGCGATCCGTTACCTTTCGCCAGTTAAGTGCAGCCATGTTCATCAGGCAACGATCCACAGCAGTCCCCTACGATTTGCGGCTATCAACCGCCGTTGCCCATGGAATGACAGCTTGATGAAAAGCACGCAGTGGTAACGGTGCATTTTCATTCATTAATGCGGTCCCCAGAGAGAGAACAAAAGGACTCCAATCTGACCTTGAGTAACGACATATCGTTAATATGACGTAGCAATAACATAACATCATCCGCAAACCCTCGCATCGAGGTTTCTCCCAATATCTTCCACCCAGATAACTGAACAGCATTACGGCGAACCAGAGGTTCTAAAGACAAGAACAAAGAACGACATGGAGAGGGGGCTTCGCTAATTAAGTCCCGTCGGACTGTAATCTGGGGAGGCGCTTGAATACCAGTAAAAAGACTGAATAATATGATATGATTTACACTGGTCACCTCCAACATCTGCATCAAGAGACTGTGACTGTCCGGTCAAATACCTTACTTAAATCAATAAAAGGTAAGGCTCCGAGACGATGTTCCGGCAATTGATTACAGAAGATAGGATCGTGCGCCCAGGCACACAGCTTTATTTAACTGCAAGAATTTTCTCTATCATTGTCGACAAGCGGCTATTAACAGCCCATGCGACATTTTTATACTCAAAATTAAGAAATGTGATGGGGCGGAATTCATCAGGCCGGTTATCTTCGGAATTACAACAAATTTACCAATCTTGAAAGGGGCAGGAATCAAACCCTCCCGTATCACCTCATTTGTCAGTGACGTAATAGTATCTCCTATAAGAGGCCGAAATGTACATAAAATTCGTTAGGAATACCACCGAGACAATATATATGATCTTGAGTAAAGTCACTTAGAAACTCATCATTTAATGCTGAAGTACAATTCGAAACGTCCCCTCAGAAAAATTAATGAATCACTGTGCTGATAAACCTCTACATTATTTGATTTTCAAACAGCTGAGCAAAAATTAACGTACTCAGACATTTCTCTCTTTACGTATTCTGATCAACAGCAAACTGACACACAATATTTTTTAAAATGTATTTACCTTAATAATGTTCAAAAGTCATCATATATATATATATCAGTTCATGATACACAGTATTACAAATTTACTCTTTCTGGCGGACACACGTCGAGATCGCCCGCTCTTAAAATTCTGCCATCTCTCTCCCCACATCCACCACCGCTGGCGGCTCACCTCCAACTGCGCAACGCTATGCGCTGTTCACATCCAACTGCCCAACATTACAATAGCAAATATTCCAACAATGCAAACCAGCCACAGACTTCCCACAGCACAGTCAGTGATTTTCATATAGAGCGCTACGTGGCGTTACCAACATAAAAACCTGAACAGCCTACTTACACATGCAATCCAGGATAGGAGGGACGCATCAGGGGAAATCATATCAGTAACACGGATTGTTGTCCTTTAACTGAAGAAGCTTCGCTCTAACACGGCGGACATCTATAATCCGTGAGGGAGCTTATCAGGCACCTTCATAATGTTGTCGTAAGATAGAATAATAAAATTCCTGGGTCTGCCGCAGATCCGTCGCCCTCTCGGCGCCATAACGAATTCACGCTTTCCGGAGCAGTGATTTGTCACGCCCTAACCGCTATTCCATAAGAGAAGGGTAACGGTTCTGGAAACGCTAGCAACGGGTTCAAACCTCTCATACGATAATCTCGACGGGAGGGTCCATTAAGAGAGCTGTGTTCAACATTCATGGGAGACGATACAGTTTTACTAGTTGCGGCACATGATTTAAGTTTACAAATGCGGCACTGTGATCAGTTAAACAAGTGAGTATGACGTCTGCCGCCAACAGTTGCCCACATGAAGAATCAGAAAGATAAAAACGATAAAGTCTGCTGCGCGAAGTACCTGTAAAATGCGTATACGTGATGTGAGTGGGACAGTCACAGTCTCATCCACAGGACGGAAAACACAGACAAAATCACCGCCTGACAGAAGTTTCTGCCGAGTTTTACGCAGTAAACTAATCCTCTTTTTAGAAACGCGCTCGTCCGATCCACAGGATGTAAAACACAGTTAAAATCTCCACCTCACAGAAGTTTCTACCGAGCTTTACGCAGTAAACTATATCCTCTTTTTAAAAACGCGCTCGTTGTGGAATAGCCCGATCCTGATGGGGCATAAAGAAGATCAAAAATAAGGTCACAAAAAGTGCAGCCTATCTCTTGCCCGTAATCAATCGGTCAGTGATATTCCCTCTCTGTAAAATAACGCAGCACCAATAGATAGTTCAGGAGCCGCATTTAATAAGGGAGGAAAGCCTTGGATATAAAAATGATCAAATAACACTTCTTGCAAAAATGTCACGGGTGCTCTTGAATCGTAAATAAATTGTCGCAGCGTCACAAGTCTAATATCGGAACTAATTCTGTCCACATTCAAAGTAAGGAGAGTATAGGCCAGCATCCATTTAGTACCACAACAATTCACATGACTACTTGTAAGTGACTTTTAAGTTCGTGTATGACAGATGAATTTGAACGTGAAGTGCTGCATCCCTCACCTCCACAGTCTGTATATGTTTTTTTTTTTTTTTTTCGCGTCGCCGCGCGCTCAGATTGAAAATGCTGTTTATTGTGGCATTGAGGGGACGCGACTTCCGCATGCGGTTGCGTGGAAGGAAGGGCGGAGATTCAGTATCAGGCGCAGAGGAAGAAGTCAGCACACCACAATCCTCCATTTGTGGGCAGTGTGGCTGCTGAGAATCGGCGGAAATGAAAGCTAATGGTATGTCTTTTACCGTCACCACGTGTTCCACTAACATACTTGTGCCCATCTGGGTCTGATCAGCAGCGGCCTGTGGCATGCTTTCCCCATTCTGGGGCCCAGAAGAAGGGTGGACATACCTTACAGAATCAGGGATGCCCGGCAAGCTCGTCAATATAGTAAGGAGCTCTGGAATAGGTCCATCCTCCTGTAATCCTGAAAAGTCAGTCTCGATCACGGGAGACGTATCGGAGGAGTTGCTGGGGGCTTTCGGATCTTGAACAGGAGCTAACATGTTATCACCCAGTCTGAACTCGGCGAGGGGAGAGGGGAAGAGAAATCGTCTGACTCCTCACTGTTTTCCACTAAGCAATGATTCGGGTTGCCCTCAGGAACTTGGTTAGCACAATGGCCGTCACTTGGGGAACGAGATCCGCTAAAGTTAGCCTTTTACGGTATTCATAAGCGCATCCTGAGACCGTAACAGGACGCGAGCAACTTTTACGGAAGTGTCGACACTCATTACATATAAAATAGGTTCCTATTTGTCCTGTGTAAATTATATGTACTCGGTATCCACACGTTTGCAAATGAGAGTGGATACTGCGTTTTACCACCATGTCCACGGATCGAACACCACTGTACACGTGTAAACGATTTTGAGTGGACCAGCATTCCTGTCCGTATATTCCGTATGCTCCCAACCGGAAGCAGGATGGTCTTGAGGAAACTGTCATCAGTTTTGGGCGGATGGTAAAACACCCAGCATTCGTATATTCCACCTCTACGCTTGTCAGAATAGCCAAGCTATTAGAACCGTCGTAATAGTAAAAGGGACTTGCTGTCTGTGGCGCAAAAGAAGGCTATCCACCTGAAGTGGATCTAGAAACTTGACGTCAGACACATACGATTCAGAATAGAAGTAAGCCTTATGAACATGTTCCGAAGTTATCTTGAACGTGTCTACAAGCTAATCATGAATTTCTAATGAACCTGGCGGACTTGTCAAAACTAAAACTGATGGTACTTGTACGTGGAATTTTCCTGGATACCATGGACCACATCACGGCGCAAGGCAACGCCACCTCAAAATTGATTCACAAACATGAGACGCAGAGGGAGAAACAACGATGCAGCGCGCACAAGGACTCTTACGACATTAAAGGAAGCTCTCGCAGTTCTGCAATAGAGACGGAACCAGCGGAACCTACTGGCCCGACGCGCGAAGCGGGAATGTGCCCCTAGACCACCAGGCCTGACGTAATGCTGTGTGGCGAACCTTGTACCAAACATACATATCTCCCTGACTGGTTGGAATTAAGCAGCAAAATCATGGCAGTAACGTTATTTTGGTAATTTTATGTTTCAGACTCCGAGCGAAGGCAGCTATGTCTGAATGCGCTCCGACGCATTTGGCTGTTTGAAGAAGATGACGACCGCCGCTCAGTAGCTGCGATGGACGGCGATAAGGAGAGAACAGATGGTGCAGAAGAGGAAGACGACGACAAAAAGCAGAAGAGCGCTGAGGCAGGGGCGCCATCTGCCGGTAGAGCGGCTGTCCGCAAGGAAGACGCTGTAGCGGTCAAGAAAGAATCCTCCGCGAAGGAACAGAAACCGGGCGGTGGTCGCGCGCCACCTCCGGTTCCGCTGCGGGCGAGCGCCCAGAAGCCCAAGGACTTGCCACTAAAAGAGGCAGCGCCGACGCCGTCCGCCGGGCGTGGCGGAGAGCAGGTGGAGAAGACCAAAGCGAGCAGGCCGACACAGAGGGATCCAGCGAAGGCGGTGATGAAGCCGGGGAGAAGCGCGGAGCAGAGCGACACGCGTGCGGCGTCCAAGTCGCCGTGCAGGAAGAGAGAGACTTCACCCAGGTTGACCACGAGGAAGGAGCCGTCGCCGAAGAGGGTCACGGCCGAGCCAAAGTCTCCCCTCTCCCAGAGGCGGGGAGAAGCGAATGCGAGGCACGGGGCTTGTCAGGAAGCTGCCACCGGGAGGGATGAAGGACGCGGCGCTAGGTCGCCACGCGACGACAAAGCCAGCACGCCATCTCCTGGTGGCTCGCCCAAGAGACCCCAGCAGACATCTGGTTCGAGGAGAACGAGCGGAGCCGGCCCTGATGCCAGACGCTCAGAGGAACAGCTCAAAGTGTCGCCTCAGCGGAAAGCCAGGTCTCCAACAGAGATGAAAACTGCAAGCCCTTCTTCCCGGGGCTCTCCCGGCACGAAGAAAAAGATCACGTCGCCGAGACAGGGAGAAACCTCTCCAAAGCGAGTGCCAAAGTCGAAGACCAGTTCATATCGTCAGAAGGACAGAGAATCATCGGAGAGCCTCCAAGAGGAGCATGTTAAGGAAGCAGTGCCTAAAACCAAGTGTAGGCCACCCGAAGATGTCGGCGCTCCTAAGATCTCAGAAGATGCTTCTGATTACAGCAAACAGGAAGCAAAGACGACCGATTCTGGAGGGAGTTCCGAAGCGGGTAAATCAGAGGATCACAGTTCTAAACCAACAGTACGTCAGACAATGTTTACAGCAGAACATCGACATGATCAACCAACGCTACAAACGAACGGAAATGGCAACGTACCACTTGCTAGAGAAAGTACTGCAAGACCGCAATTCGAGAGAGAGCCACAACATATCAGCGAGACAAACCTGCAACAAAAGGATGATGGAAATACTGCAAAAACGACAGAAACTAAAGAGACTCCGAAGGTGAACAGCGTTCCGGAGCAGAGTCCAAGCTTTCATGAGCAGAGTCACCCAGAATATGGCAAGAAGACACAAAACATGGCCGAGACGTCTCTCTCCGAAATAAAACTATCTTCCGATAAACGCCCAGCATCTAGCTGTGTTAGTGGCGTGATAGGAGGCAACGCTTCTGCTGGAGAAACTGAATTGTCTACAAAAGAAGCACTCACTTTGCGAAATAACGCGATACAGACATATTTCAGTGATACACAGAATCAGTCAGATAAACTACAAAGTGTTACAGGAGCCTCTCATTCAGACGATGCCAAAGAAGATGTAACAGAAGAGGAGTGTAACACCAGCGAACTGTTGACCTTGGAGAGGAAAAAAAAGGATGAGAAGAACAGCACGATTAAAGGATTACCTGAGGCACGAAATGCTAATCAGCCAGAAAATATGCACAAACCGACAGTCACTAGCGGCCTGAGGAGATCCGAGAGCGAAAAATGCCCGTCTGAGAAGAAAAAGAGAGTACACTCCGACAGCAGTGTGCGAAACAAGAGAGACAAATCTGCAGGCAGAATATTTGAAGAAACAGAGGAAAAGAGAAAGACCAAGAACAAATCTGAAAAAACACAGGAGGACAAATTTCATGTCGACTCGCTCCACGAAAAACTCTTGCAAGGAGAAGGAACTATAAGGAAAATAGCAAAAGCGGACACGATGAAGGGTGACACAAATTTGTCCTCTCCCACTCGGAAGACGTTAAGAACAAAGATACCAGATGGTTACCAGGAACTGGTTAATAAAGAGAAAGTAAGAGATGAGAAACTTCAGAGACTGGAGAATCGCGATGTTTTTCCCGACAATGATGCGAAATGCTTCAGTAAGCTTACAAACAAACACCTAAAGCATGTGAACGGAGCGAATATTACGTTAACGTCTTCTCCTCAAAATAAATACTCCGCAACCGATGAACCTCGAATTAATCATTTAAATGGTCAAGAACAGCCACAGAAATTTGATACACATGGACAAGCTCAGATTTCAAGGGCTAAGGAAGCACAGGTGGAAGATGAATCTTCTGGATGTGGGGGACTTCAAGGGAGAAAATGTCCAGTTTATTTTGGTGTCAAAAGCTATCTGCATCAGTTCTATGACTCAGATCCGTCAGGACTACAATCATACGAAGCTTACTTAGAGGTACATAACTATTTTCCAGTTCATGTAATATCTTCTGGTCTAATCCCCTAATTAGCAACCCAGTACAGTTTTGTAGTATGTTTTCTGCTTCTAGAGGTTACTGCAAGCAGCATACAAATAACATAAACAATACTGTTTGTTTACTCTCGCCATTACGTATGTCATAGTGAAACAGTAGAAACCTCTCCTGTAAAAAATAAAAAAAAAATCACTTCTGGGAAACAGAATCACATAGGTACTTAAACTGCATGGTAGTTGCTGTCTGAAACGTATCAGATCCCAACTTTCACAGCATCACCGCACCGTGTGACCGCTTGTTGGCGTTAGTAAGTCAGGCAGTGAGTAGCCGACTGCGGCAGTCGCAGCAACAGATAAGTAAACCGCTTTTGTGACATTCACGAGTTCCTAACCAGGAGCGAATTTTATTATATCATCTGTGTGCTTTAATAGTTTAGTTTCTTGAGTTTCTGTGTGTAAATTTAAAATCTATTAGCCACAGTTCTCGCGTTTCTTTTGCATCAGAAAGTAAACCGATTTTGTGATATATTACAAGTTCCTTATCAGGGGCAAATTATTTAGTTTCACCTTAGTGCGTATTACTAGACACAGTTCGTGCGTTTTCGTCAGGGTCTACATTAGAGATTTGCAGCACGTGCCGATAGTCCGTTTATCTGCACAGTTTAGTTTTCCACAGTCTTTGGTATGGACAGGGACTGCGAGTGTTGTGTGCGGATGCGAGCCGAGTTGGTGACACTTCGCTCTCAGCTTCAGGCTGTGATGGATTCAGTTACACAGCTTGAGGCTGCAGTGGCTGGGCAGCACTGTTGTGGGCCGGCCGTGGGGATCCAACGGACGTCCAGCACGTCAGAGTCCTCCGATCGGTCCTCACCGGTGGCTAACCCAGATACTGCTCGCACTGAGGCTGACCCCTCACCTGTGGTCGAGTGGGAGGTCGCCCCGGGGCGAAGCAGGCGGCAAAAGACTTCCCAGGCGGCCGCACGTAAGCCCTCCCCGGTTTGTCTGACAAACAGGTTCCAGGTGCTGTCTGTGGCTGACACTGTCGCTGAGCCGTATGATGTTGCCTGTCCTCTTTCATAGGAAACCACTCAGCCTGCAAGATCCAGGCAATCGCAGAGGGTGGGACTATTGGTAGTTGGGAGCTCCAACGTTAGGCGCGTTATGGGGCCCCTTGGGGACTTGGCTGACAAGGAGGGTAAGAAAACCAATGTGCACTCCGTTTGCATACCGGGTGGAGTCATTCCAGAGGTGGAAAGGGTCCCCCCGGATGCCACGAAGAGCACAGGGTGCAGCCAACTACAGGTGGTTGCTCACGTCGGTACCTATGATGTGTGTCGCTTTGGATCAGAAGAGATTCTCTCTGGTTTCGAGCGGCTAACAGAAGTGGTAAAGGCTGCCAGTTTTGATTGCAAGATGAAAGCAGAGCTGACCATTTGCAGTATAGTCGACAGGACCGATTGCGGACCTCTGGTACAGAGCCGAGTGGAGGGTCTGAATCAGAGGCTCAGACGGTTCTGCGATCATGTAGGCTGCAGATTCCTCCACTTGCGCCAAAGGGTGGTTGGGTTTCGGGTTCCACTGAATAGGACAGGTGTCCACTATACGCAGGAGGTGGCTACACGGGTAGCAGGGGCTGTGTGGCGTGGGTGGACTGGGCGGTTTTTTAGGTTAGAGGGTCTCGGGAAAACACAAGCTGGGCTTCAGTCACAAAGGATGCAGGCTGAACACAGGAAGAACATAGATACAGGAACCATTGGTGTAACAGTTGTAAATTGTCGTAGCTGTGTTGGGAAAGTACCAGAGCTCCAAGCGCCAATAGAAAGCACTGATGCTCAAATCGTTATAGGCACTGAAAGCTGGCTAAAGCCGGATATAAGCTCAGCCGAAATTTTTGCGAAGAACCTAACGGTGTTCCGAAAAGATAGGCTAAACACGGTTGGCGGTGGCGTGTTTGTTGCTGTTAGAAGTTAACTTGTCGCGAAATTGAAGTAGGTACTTCCTGTGAGTTAGTATGGGCAGAGGTCATTGTTGGCAATCGGAATAAAATAATAATTGGATCCTTTTACCGACCTCCCAGTTCAGATGATGCAGTTGCTGAAAGGTTCAAAGAAAACTTGAGTTTTACTAACTCACACGTACCCGACTCATACGATAATAGTTGGTGGTGACTTTAATTTACCCTCGATATATTGGCGAAAATACATGTTTAATTCCGGAGGTACGCATAAAATATCATCCGAAATTGTGCTAAACGCATTCTCTGAATATTATTTTGAGCAGTTAGTTCATAAGCCCACGCGAATAGTAAACGGCTGCGAAAACACACTTGACCTCTTAGCAACAAATAATCCTGAGTTAATAACCAGCATCAAAACCGATATAGGGATTAATGAACATAGGGTTGTCGTAGCGAGACTGAATATTATAATCCCAAAATCCTTGAAAAATAAGCGAAAAATATACCTACTTAAAAAAGCACATAAAAATTCACTTGTCGCCTTCCTGAGAGACAATCTCCACTCATTCCAAATTAATAATATAAGTGCTGATCAAATGTGGCAATTGAGAGGTTTATACCAAATAAACTAACAAACGACGGAGCTGATCCTCCTTGGTACACAAAACAGGTTAGAACACTGTTGCAGAAACAACGAAACAAACATGCCAAATTTAAACAGACGCAAAATCCCCAAGATTGGCGATCCTTTACAGAATCTCGAAACTTAGCGCGGAGTTCAATGCGAGACGCCTATAACAGTTTCCACAACGAAACTTTGTCTCGAAACCTGGCAGAAAATCCAAAGAGATTCTAGTCGTACGTGAAGTATGTTAGCGGCAAGAAACAATCAATGCCTTCTCTGCGCGATAACAATGGAGATACTATAGAAGACAGTGCTGCCAAAGCAGATTTGCTAAACACAGCCTTCCGAAATGCCTTCACAAAAGAAGATGAAGTAAATATTCCAGAATTCGAATCGATAACAGATGCCAACATGAGTAACGTAGAAGTAAATATCCTCAGAGTAGTGAAGCAACTCAAATCACTTAATAAAAGCAAGTCTTCTGGTCCAGACTGTATACCAGTTAGGTTCCTTTCGGAGTATGCTGATGCATTAGCTCAATACTTAACAATCATATACAACCGTTCGCTCGAAGAAAGATCCGTACCCAAAGACTGGAAAGTTCCACAGGTCACACCAATATTCAAGAAAGGTAGTAGGAGTAATCCACTAAATTACAGGCCCATATCGTTAACGTCGATATGCAGCAGGATTTTAGAACATATATTGTGTTCGAACGTAATGAATTACCTCGAAGGAAACGGTCTATTGACACACAGTCAACATGGGTTTAGAAAACATCGTTCCTGTGAAACACAACTAACTCTTTAACACATGAAGTGCCAAGTGCTATTGACAAGGGATTTCAGATCGATTCCGTGTTCCTGAATTTCCGGAAGGCTTTTGTCACTGTACCACACAAGCGGCTCGTAGTAAAATTGCGTGCTTATGGAATATCGCCTCAGTTATGTGACTGGATTTGCGATTACCTGTCAGAGAGGTCACAGTTCGTAGTAATTGACGGAAAGTCATCGAGTAAAACAGAAGTGATTTCAGGCGTTCCCAAAGGTAGTGTTTAGGCCCTTTGCTGTTCCTTATCTATATAAACGACTTGGGAGCCAATCTGAGCAGCCGTCTTCAGTTGTTTGCAGATGACGCTGTCGTTTATCGACTAATAAAGTCATCAGAAGATCTAAACAAACTGCAAAACGATTTAGAAAAAATATCTGAATGGTGCGAAAAGGAACTCGTTAAACTTCGGTTACATGATAAATCAGTCTAATCTAAAAGCCGTAAATTCAACTAAATACCTAGATATTACATTTACGAACAACTTAAATTGGAAAGAACACACAGAAAATGTTGTGGGGAAGGCTAACAAAAGGCTGCGTTTTACTGGCAGGACACTTAGAAAATGTAACAGACCTACTAAGGAGACTGCCTACACTATGCTTGTCCGTCCTCTTTTAGAATACCGCTGCGCCGTGTGGGATCCTTACCAGGTAGGACTGACGGAGTACATCGAAAAAGTTCAAAGAAAGGCAGCACGTTTTGTATTATCGCGAAATATGGGTGAGAGTGTCACAGAAATGATACAGGATTTGGGCTGGAAATCATTAAAAGAAAGGCGTTTTTCGTTGCGACGGAATCTTCTCACGAAATTCCAATCATCACCTTTCACCTCCGAATGCAAAAATATTTTGTTGACACCGACCTACATAGGGTGGAACGATCACCACGGTAAAAGAAGGGAAATCAGAGCTCGTACAGAAAGATATAGGTGTTCATTCTTTCCGCGCGCTATACGAGATTGGAATAATAGAGAATTGTGAAGGTGGTTCGATGAACCCTCTGCCAGGCACTTAAATGTGATTTGCAGAGTATCGATGTAGATGTAGATGTAGATGTAGTTGTAGACCATGATGTGTATCGAACTTTAGACTGACATAATCACCACCAATTGTGCATTTCGCAACTCCAACACACTTTACATACTTCTGAGACCTAATATGCAAATAAAGTCACTGGCATAAAATTCGCGACACGTTACAAATGTGACTTATAACTGTCATATCTAGAATGAAAATGCAAAAAAAAAAAAATTGGAAGCAGAATGTCGATATTAAACCAATTGTAGCAGTACCACTAACATGTTCAAAGATTTTCATTAGTTTTGATTGGGACGGTAACAACAGTTCGATGATTTCTTAACAACTATTTGGCTTTTTAAAAAAATGCGATTTCTTCATTTCCTCAAAACTCCAATTGTCTTCCAGACAACAGAAAAGTGCTCGAAAATAGACAAATTATAGGGTGTCGCCCGAGCTTCACGACCGCTAATATATTGGCTGATCTTTCAGATCTCTCTCGCAGCTATCGTTATTATTATTATTATTATTATTATTAGTTTAGTTTACTCAGTCTTGTTTTTAAAGCTGTCTTGTAGGAGATCTTTCTTCTTTGTTGCATCTTCTATAGATTCATTTAGTGACGACAAGATTATCTGCGAAAGACAAACAATCATTTCTCCGATCTTTTCTCCCAGATATGACTTTCTTACTTCCTTATTCCGTTCTTTTCCTCCATTTCCTGATTACATTTTCTAGTACACAATTTAACACCATTTGGGACGATCCATCTCCTTGTATCACACCAATTTTGATCTCAAAATCCTTGGAACTTTCATCTAAAAATTTAATTTTATATTTTGTTTTTGTTCTCCTTTTTCTGGCTCTAACAGCCCTTGGCGGACCTTGATCTACTCTAGAACATCATTCTGTTCTTTCCTGTTCAGTGTCTCGCATCTCCATCCTCTGACACCAATAATTTTTAGATCTTCTTATATGTCATTCCAGTATCGAAGTCTTGTTCTTCCACTGCTCCTTCGTCCCAATGAGTTTTGGGGCAGCGCTGCTTTTGTTGGCTTCTCAAGTTCCATTCGAAAATAGCGGCCGATCCATTTCGGCCGGTTTATTTTAATGAACTTCACGATTTCAAGATGTTTACATAGTTTGTACAATTCAAAATTATATCGTCCTAGCCACGATTAACTTTCATTACTCGCTCCATAGATTTCGCGTAACACCCTGCGTTCAAAACATTCTATTAGATCTTCACACTGTTGTGTCAGTGTCCACGTTTTCGAGCCATATGTTAATACTGGAAGTATTAAAGTTTTATACAGTTGACACTTTGTTCTTCTGGACAAATTTCTGGACATAAGTTGTGGGGTCAGCCCATAATAGCATTTATTAGTTAGGTGGATGCGCCGCTTTAATTGCAATTTAATATCGTTTTGTAATGTTACAAGCGTTCTCAGCTAGACGAATTCGCCAACAGATTCTGTTTGAACCTGGTCAGTTGCTAACATTGTATTTAGTTCTGGTCGTATTATTCTCATGTATTTGGTTATATTGATGTTCACTTCCGGTCCCATTTCTGTCGCTGCTGCTAGCGGTACCCAATATGTTCCTTTAGCAGCTATTTCTGCTCTTGCACTAATATCCATATCATCTGCATCGGTCAGAACCTGCATCATTCTATTGTATATTGTCCTTGTAGTGTTGATTTCAGCTGTCCTCATTACCTTCTCTAGTGCTGTGTTAAAAAGCATATAAGAGAGTGCATCCTCTTGCCTCAGCCTACAGTTAGTTTCAGAAATTGGTATTAAATTTCCTTGTACCTGTTCTTTACATACCAGTTTTCCCATCGTAAAACTTACGAGGCGTATTAACTGTTGTATAAAGTTCAATCGTGGCTTCAGTTAGCTTGTTTCTTTTTATGGTCCCATATGCTGCTTTAAAATCAACAAATGTATGACATATTTCTATATTTATTACTTTTTTTTCAGTAACTGCCTCAGGGTGGATGTTTTGTCAGCAGCTGATTTTCCAGTTCTAAAGCCCGCTTGTTATCTCCTAATTGTTTTTTCTGCTAAAGTTTATACAGCGCTACAAAGCAGGGGTGAGAATATTTTATATTCGGTGTTCAGTAACATAATTCCTCTGTTTTTTTTTTTACATTCCAGGAGGCCTTCTTTTTTTAGTACTGCACATATTACTCCCATATTCAAATGGTTTGGCCGGCCAGAGTGGCCGAGCGGTTCTAAGCGCTACAGTCTGGAACCGCGCGACCGCTACGGTCGCAGGTTCGAATCCTGCTTCAGGCATGGATGTGTGTGATGTCCTTAGGTTAGTTAGGTTTAAGTAGTTCTAAGTTCTAGGGGACTGATGACCACAGCAGTTAAGTCCCATAGTGCTCAGAGCCATTTGAACCAATCGTTTGGGATGACTTTTTGCGGCCATGTATCTTAGATTAGGGTGTACATGCATCTAACTCGAGCACACTCAATAATCTCAGATGGCAGGCTATCATTGCCAGGTGACTAATTGTCGTCTAGTTCCTTTATCACTAGCCGAATCTCTTGCATCGATGGCATCCCATTTTCCTCTTCTTTCACAGGTTGGGTTTCAGTTAGTTCCCATATTTCCGCACTCTCTAACTATAATAATTCCAAAGTGCTTTGCCCAACGATGTAAGACTCATTCCTGTTATGCTGTTAGTTAACGACATTTTCCTTTACATTGTGTAGTTTTTGGTTGAAAGCCCTTTCTAATGTTACTGACCTTTCCATAGAATTTCCTGCTTTTACTAGCGTTATTCAGTGATTCAGTATCCTGCAGCTGCCTTCCGAAAAAGCTTCTCTTTTTGCTTTCAGAATCCGGTTTTCTGCACGCCTTTTTTTCTCTGTATTTATCTACCAGCATTCTTGTTCTTCTATCCTGCAACTTTTTGTATGCTTCATTCTTTGTTCTTGTTGCCTCCTAATACTCTTCATCATACCATTCATTCCATCTTGTCTGTTGTTCCGTACCTGTCAGTTCCCCTGCAGCAGCCTGTATTTCATTTCTGATTTTATTCCACTGCCCATTTGTGTTATGATTATGGTTCCGGAGGATTCCTGTCAATTTATTTTCCAAATTAATAGCTGGGTGTTCAGACTTCCTTGTGACCTGAAGTTCTAAGATATTGCACTTATTTTGTCTTTAACCTTTAACTTTATGTGCATCTGAAATCCTCCATGTAATTTTTGCTATGATGAGAGTTCATATTAGCACCTCTGAAACTACGGCAGCCTAGTACATCAGAGCCATAGCTGGTATCTATTAATATATGATCAATTTGGTTCCTAGTATTGTCTGGTGACACCCAGGCCATTTTACGTGTATTCTTATGCTGGAACCACGTGCTAGAAATTGTCATGTTAAGTGTTTCTGCAAAATTTTTCAGCAGGAGTCCATTGTTATTACTCTCTTTATGGAGGACGTATTTACCAATGGTAGGTAATAGGACGCTCTCCTCTCTACCTCAGTATTCATATGGTACAAGTTCATTTTTGTTCATTTTGAGATACAGAGTCCTAAAATTAAATGAGCGCTTAAAAATCTACTGTTGAGATACCGGAAATATTCAAGCATATGGCTTCTTGCTAGAGATGAACCTTTCTTTCTGTTTGTTTGGATCATTAATTTCAGAAGCATTATAGGCAGAAAAGCGGAGGTAATGGACTTGTACCACTATTGAAATAAGCCCTTCTATAGCCTGTCATCATTTTTATACAATTTTTTAGACACTGACGATTAGCTTGCCCCATTTCATCATAGCAGATATCCTTCTCTTCTGCTGTCTTCTCCTGAATAGGAGCATTCGCATTTAGAAGACTCTAGTTGAAGAATTGCGCCTTTATTCGCATATAACATATCCTTCTACTTACTGCTTCGAATCCTATCAATAGTTGTTCAATGCGCTGGTTGACTTTAAATCCCACATCAAATATGTGCTCACTGTTGTGTAGTACATAGTACACTGGTGTAGTACACAGTACACCGCTGATCCTGGAAGGTACCCTGTACATTCCCTCGAGTCTTTCAGGGTCATGATATGCACCTTTCTTGCCTTCACTGTTCCAATTCTATATAATGTCTGTACATTCCATGATCCAATTATCATATTCCTTGTTACTTTGCCATTTATTTGCCTTAGGGTCCGTCTGCCCTCATTTCCTTGAGCTTTCGTAATAAAACTTTTTTCAGGGTATGAGTTATCGGGCGATACCCCAACCCCCTATTCTTCGGAGGACCGTTTCACCTGCTCCTGTCAGCCCTGATCCTGTTTCCCACTGGGATTGGGTACCCCATCTTCCACAGTGCTCCTCAGGTTCCCAGAGGTCATCAAGTTGGAGATGAGAGACGGAATTGAGTAAGAGCGGCTAAGTGGTCTTCACTTACTAAAAGTCATATTTTACACATTACTACCACATCTGAAACTCGTTTTCTATTTGTCATTGCCACTGATTTGCGTTAGCTGTTTTAAGGTGTTGAAAAAAGTTGCCCTGTCAATCGACTCATATGCGTTTTTGAAGTGTACAAACGTTATATAAATGAACCTCGTTATAAAGTGCTGATTATTATTATTTTCATCAACTGCAATTTTCTTATATGTTTCTGTGAGTCTGAAAAGAAACTGTCATGTTCTTTGGGCACGGGACATATGCTCATCTCATCGCCCTATGTGGTCATCTTGTGGTGCTGTGAACTTTGGTGCTGCCCTTTTTTGTATACGTTCACTATTCCTTATTAGTCCCATTTGGTATGGGTCTCTCATACTAAAGTAATTTTCTAAGAAGGGTGCAAGGAAGCTTAATGCGTAGTGTCATTTGCAGACGCGTTGTATTTTACCAGAATCGCACCAACGAACAGAAGTCTGTCTGCCGGTTTACCTACCATTGTGCCTGTGCCATCATTTCGTTTCATATTCCCCCAGATGGCAAAATTTATGTACTTTTATGAGTTGACCAATACTAAGCGTAACTCTTTGATATTGTAATCACATAATACTACTCTTCTACCTCTTGTGGAGCATACAATTTTACATTTTTGTATATTTGTACATCTGCAATTCACAATTAAGTGCATGGTAGAAGCTTCATCGAACCACCTTTAAACTACACTGCTGGCCACCGTAAATGCAACACCCTGAAGGAAGCATCCGAATCAAGTGAAATTTACACCATGGGTTTGCAGCGATGAGATATGCAACTGATTAGAATTTCAGCGCAGACGCACATCATGCGCGCCTGTGGCGCCACCTCATAGCGCCATTTAAGAGTTGGCGATTTCGACGAGTGTACGTTCGGCACGTGATCAGTTATGCCTCGTAGACAACAGCGAACATCTTTTGATCAAGTATCCGAGTTCGACAGAGGAAGGATAGTGGCTTACCGAGATTGTGGATTATCATACAGAGAAATCGCTAGTCGTGTTGGACGAAACCAAACAACTGTAATGCGGATATGTGACCGTTGGATGCAGGAGGGTACGACGGACCGACGTGGTCGATCGCATTCACCTCGGTGCACCACTGCACGTGCTGATAGGCAAATTGCGCGCATGGCAGTGACGGATCGCTCCGTGACATCCCGAACCATAGCACAGCACATTGCGTCTGTAACGCATCATCCAGTGTCTGCGCGTACCATTCGACGCCGTTTACAGCAGAGTGGTCTGTCCGCAAGACGTCCATTGCTTCGTCTACCGTTGACGCGGAACCACAGACGTCTCCGTCGCCAGTGGCGTGATGACAGACGGATGTAGACGGCAGAATGGAATGACGTTGTCTTTACTGACGAGGCACGCTTCTGTCTGCAGCACCACGATGTTCGGATTCGAGTGTGGAGACACCGTGGAGAGAGGATGCTGGACAGCTGCATTATGCACCGCCACACTGGTCTTGCACCGGGTATTATGGTATGGGGCGGTATTGGATATTACTCTCGCACGCCTCTAGTACGCATTGCCGGTACTTTAAATAGACGGCGCTACATATCCGAGGTGCTGGAGCCAGTTGTCCTTCCTTACCTTCAGGGCTCGGCCACAGCCATATTTCAACAGGATAATGCGCGACCACACGTGGCACGCATTGTCCAAAGGTTCTTCGTCAATAACCAGATTGAATTGCTTCCCTGGCCGGCTCGCTATCCGGATCTTTCGCCGATAGAAAACATGTGGTCCATGGTTGCTCAACGAGTGACCCAGATTACATCCCCAGCTGCCACGCCAGATGATCTTTGGCAACGTGTGGAAGCTGTTTGGGCTGCTGTATCCCAGGAACACAGCCAACGTCTCTTTGACTCAATGCCGAGACGTGTGGCAGCGGTGATCTCCAACAATGGCGGCTACTCTGGCTACTGATTCTGGCAGGAACCACACGTCACAGACGTCTGTAAACGTAATCATTTGATACTTGGTCAACATGTTATGTACAAAATGAATTTTGTTGTGCTACCTCTTGTCTTTCTTGGTGTTGCATTTGCGGTGGCCAGCAGTGTACTTCTCTACCGTTCCACTCTCGAACAGCGGGCGTTGGAAAAACAAACATTTAAATCTTTCCGTGAGAGCTCTGATTTCTCTTCTTTTATTATGTTTTAATTATGATTTCTCCCTATGTTGGTAGGCGCCAATAAAATATTTTCACACTCTGAGGAGAAAGTTGGTGATTCATATTTCATGATAAGGTCCTGCTGCGGCGAAAAACACCTTTGTTTTAATTCGTGTATTATATCCATGGCACTCTCTCCCCCATTTCGCCATGATAAAATCGACCCGCCCTTCCTTGAACTCTTTCGATGTCCTCCGCCAATCCTGTTTGATGTGGATCCCACACCGCACAACAGTACTTCAGAAGAGGGCGGACAAGCGTAGTGTAAGCAGATTCTTTAGTAAACCTGTTATATTTTCCAAGTGTTCTGCCAATAAATTGCTGTCTTTGTTTTTCTTTCCTCACAACATTGTGTAATCGTTTCAGTTTAAGTTATTTGTAATTGTAATCCTTAAGTATTAACTGAGTTCACAGCTTCGAGGTTTTCGTTATTTATCGTGTAACTGAAATTTAGCGGACTCTTTTTACAAACTGTTCATGCGGATGACTTCAAGCTTTTCATGATTTTTGAGTCAATTGCCACTTTTTGCACCATACAGATATCTTGTCATTCTACAATTCATTTTGATCGTCTGATGACACTACATGACGGTAAACAACAGCATCGTCTGCAAATAATCTAATAGGACTGCTCAGATTGTCTCCTAAATCCTGTAAGTAGATCAGGAACAACAGAGGGCCTGTAACACTTCCTTGGGGACCGCCAGATATTGCTTCTGTTTTACTTGATGACTTTCTGTCAGTTATTGCGAACTGTGACCCTTCTGACAGGAAACCACGAATCCAGTCACACAACTGAGACGATACTCTTTAGGCACCCAATTTAATTAGAACTCGCTTATGAGGAATGGTGTCAAAATTCATCTGGAAATCTAAAAATATGGAATCAATCTGACGTCCCCTGTCGATAGCACTCATTGCTTCGTGAGAATAAAGAGCTAGTTGTGTTTCATAAGAACGATATTTTCTAAACCCGTGCTGGCTGTTTGTCAATAAATCGTTTTCTTCGAGGTGATTCGTAAAGTTCGAGCACAGCATACGTTCCAAAATCCTACTGCAATTCGACGTTAGTGTTATTTGGCTGTAATGCAGGACATTACTCCTATTTCCTTTCTTGGGTACTTGTGGGACTTGTGCAACTTTCCAGTCTCTGCGTACGGATCTGTCTATGAGCGAGCGGTTGCATTTGACTAGTAAGTATGGAACTGAATACTATACAATCTGTACCCGAAGCCTTGCCATTCTTAAGTGTTTTTAGCTGCTTTGCTATGCCAAGAATATCTGTTTATAAGTCACTCATGTTGGCAGTTGTTATTGATATTCTGGAATATTTAGTTCTTCTTCTTTCGTGAAGAAATTTCGGAAAGTTGTGTATAGTAACTCTGCTGTAGAGGTGTTGACTTTAATAACATCACCACTGTTATCACGCAGTGAAGGTATTGATTGCGGCTGACCACTGGTGTCGTGCGGTAGCGTTTTCGCTTCCCACGCCCGGGTTCCCGGGTTCGATTCCCGGCGGGGTCAGGGATTTTCTCTGCCTCGTGATGACTGGGTGTTGTGTGATGTCCTTAGGTTAGTTAGGTTTAAGTAGTTCTAAGTTCTAGGGGACTGATGACCATAGATGTTAAGTCCCATAGTGCTCAGAGCCATTACCACTGGTGTACTTTCTATACGAGCAGAATCTCTTTGGTTTTTCTGACAGATTTGGAGGCAGAGTTTCGTTGCGGGAATCATTAAAAGCATCTCGTGTTGGAGTCTGCGCTGAATTCAGACCTTCTGTAAAACTTCGCCATTATTGGGGATTATGCGTTCTTTTAAATATGACATGCTTTTTTCGTTGCTTCTACAATGGCATCATGATCTGTTTTGTTTACCATATGGGATCAGTATCATCTCTTATTAGTTTGTTTCGTATATATCCGTCACTTGCTGTCGATACAATTTCTTTGAATTTAAAGCACATCTGGTCTACGCTTACAACGTCAGATTGGAAGGAGTAGAGACTGTCTCTTAGGAAGGTGTCAAGAGAATTTTTATCTGCTTTTTTAAATAGATGTATTTTTCGTTTCTTTTGGGTGGGCTTGGATTTTACGGTATTCAATCTAGTTACGATAGCCTCATGGTCACTAAACCCCGTATCTGTCATGATGCTGTTTTTCTGACCAGCAAGTTGCAAATCTTTGGACCACTGTGAAATCTTATCGAAATTTGACTGAATATTTATCAGGCTGATAGTCTTGATCCATAGATTTCAGGACACCATGTTGGCCACTATCTCTTGATCGCTGCAGAACATATACTCTCTCCTTCCTTGGTTCTACTGAATATCTGGTTCAGTTGTAAGCAAATAGCATGAACTTCATATGAGTCAGGCTACATAGCAGCATTTCAATTAGTAAACCGTGTAGGACGCCTTCTTGGAAAAAACCTCAGTGAACTGTCCATCCTATTATCTCACAAAGCGGGTTCTGCCCACTCGTTAGAACATGATGAGCGAAGGTACTTCCGGAACACGGAGCTCATTCAGAATTTCGCCGTGCCTTATAGAGTGAAAAGAGCTTGACACGCCAAGTAGCATTATTATGAGGTACACTCAACGCTCAGTGGCCCTTACCAATTCCTCGACGAGTCGCAGAAGTTAACTACTCTGGTGTTTACATTCCTGAAACCAAACAGCTACACTGGTTCAAAATGGCTCTAAGCAGTATGGGACTTAACATCTGAGGTCATCAGTCCCCTAGACTTAGCAATTACTTAAGCCTAACTAACCTAAGGACATCACACACATCCAAGCCCGAGGCAGGATTCGAACTTGCGACCGCAGCAGCAGCGCGGTTCCGGACTGAAGCGCCTGGAACCGCTCGGCCACAGCGGCCGGCAGCTACACTGGGAGCAGGTTTTTTTTTTCCTTCTTACCTGTTATAAGAGAGATAGTGGTACATCCTCACCTGATAGATATGCTGTGAACTATGGATGAAGGGCAACAGGCAGATTCCATATTCTTAGATTTCCGAAAAGCATTTGACACGGTACTCCTCTGCCGGCTTTTAACGAAAGTACGAGCAAAAGCGATAGATTCCCAGTAATGGGTGGCTCGAAGACTTCTTACGTAATAGAACCCAGTATATTGTCCTCCATTGCGATTGTTCATCAGAGGCAAGGGTATCGTCAGGAGCGCCCCAGGGAAGTGTGACAAGACTACTGTTATTTTCTACATATATAAATGATCTGGAGGATAGTGTGGGCAGCAATATGGTGTTGTTTGTTGACGATGCTGTGGTGTGCAGGAAGGTGACGGAACTGAGTGACTGTAGGATGACACAAGATAACTCAGACAAAATTTCTAGTTGGCGTGTTGAATGGCAGCTAGCTCGAAATGTGGAAAAGTGTAAGTTAATGCGGATGAGCAGGAAGATCAAACCTGTAATGTTCGGATATAGTATTACTAGTGCCCTGCGTCACACAGTAAAGTCGTTTAAATATCTGGGCGTAACATCGTAAAGCGATATGAGGTGGAACGAGCATGTGATAACTTAGGTAGGGAAGACGAATGGTCTTCTTCGTTTTATTGGGAGAACTTAAGGAAAGTGTGGTTCGTCTGTAAAGGAGACCGCACCTATTCTCGAGTATTGCGCGAGTTTTTGGGATTAAAGGAAGACATCGTAGTAATACAGAAGGGAGCTTCAGATTATTTACCGAAGGTTTCGAACAACACGCAAGTTTGGGGACTGAAATGGAAATCCCTGGAGGGAAGGCGACGTTCTTTCCGAGGAATGCTATTGACAAATTTTAGAGAACCGGCATTTGAAGCTCACTGCCGAACGATCCTACTGCCGTCAACACACATTTCGCCTAAGGAGCGCGAAAATAAGTTACGAGAAATTAGAGCTCATACAGTTTCCGTCGAACTGTTTGCTGGGAAATGACTAATAGATGTACAGGGTACCTTCCGCCACACACCGGACGGTGGCTTGCGGAGTATGTATGTAGATGTAAATATAGAAACAATTGACACTGCTGGCACCGTTCTGATAATTCCATACACTGCCTAGCAAAAAAAAAAAAAAAAAAAAAAAAAATGAAGCACCCTGGATGCATGAACTGATTCGGTTGGGAGGGGTGTTTACGGCCGTTGTGTCCCCTTCCGAGCCAATCTGGCCCGGAACTGTTGCAACTAGACCTTCATATCCTTGATACTGACGCTATGACAGACGTCCGAGCTCGGCTCACACACGTTCTATCAGGGACAGGTCTGGGGATCTTGCTGGCCACGGGAGAACCTCAACATCGCTCACACAGCGTGCAGAGTCACGTGCCACTTGTGAATGAGCGTTGTCCCTGTTGAAAAATTGCACCACCATACTGTCGGATGAGAGGTTAGACCTCTACGCGAGGGAGTGCCGCAGGGGTCGTACTGGGCCCGCTGCTGTACTTCCTGTATATAGCCGATGTATCGCACTCAGACAGAGTATTCCTAGCGTTATATGCTGATGACACCGCACTCTACGCACGTTCCCAAAGAATCGACATCGTTTGCCGTTTACAGGCGGCATGCGACGTCCTTGGAGGCTGGGCTAGGAAGTGACGCATCAAGTTCAGCGCCGCGAAAAGCCAGGCCGTCCATCAATATTCAGCCGTTGCGAATCATGGGAAGCCCCAACCCCCGGTCTCGCAGGGCTAAGTGTCTAGGAGTAACTCTTGGTAGGCGTCTGACCCGGAAGCCACACATTCGAGTGGCCTGGAGTAAAGCGCATGCCCTTTTAAGGCTCTTTAACCCGTATTAAATACGGAATCGACGCTTTCTCAACACCGTGGATTTACGCTGTATCCAGCACTGATCCGACCAGTGTTAGAACACGCGTCCGCAATGTGGGGAAACATAGCCGGTGCCCACATACGTCGGCTCCAAGGGGTGCAAGGGGAGCTTTGCGACTCGGCTTGCACATACCGCGAGACTACCCGACCACAACCTTGCATGAAGAATGAGGAATCCCCATGGTAAGGGATCGCGTAAATCAGACTGCCCGGAGGTTCTATGAAACGTCGCGACAGACTGGCAATCGGCTAGTTTCAGATCTGGGAAAGCAGGAGCACAGATGACGGACCACCAGGTGGCCCAACCTGCTTCGGCAGTGAGCTAGACTCAAAACACACGTGTTACTACTCAAGACGCAGATATTACAAAACAAAGCATTTAGGTGCAAACTAAAAACACTTCGAGGAAATGCAGGAACAGTTTCACAAAATTAGCCTGTGCAAGACTGACAGTTAGGTCTGTCTTTTAGGAAAAGAGCAGGTAGACGTGAGACATGAGAACGCACAATGTTTGTGACATACAGTTCTGCCATCAGAGCTCTCTCAGTCATTACCAGCCTTGACCTGAAGAAGTCATACCCGACGGGTATCCGCGCCATGACGTCAGGAATAACGCAGCTGTGCCTCTGCTAAACACTGGAAAACAGCACCTTTCGGTCGCCGCCATACTCGCCAACGATCGTCGTGTGGGATAGTGCAGAACCGCGATTGGTCGCTGAACGCAATGCGACGCCATTCATCAGCAGTTCATGCTTCCTGGTCACACTCACAGCGCATCTCCAAACGCAGTCGTTCGTGTCGTGCTGTTAACAGCAGCTTACGCATGGGACGGTAATTTCCGGCTGCTGCTGATCGCCTACAAATGGCGTGGGATGACACGAAATGTTGCAAGGAGTCCTTTACTTGTTCTCAGATATTAGCCATACACATGAAAAGGTTACTTATATTCTTGGTGCACAACACTGCGAGGCGACCCCTCCCTGTGGTGGTCAGACGTGGTTCGCCGTAACCTTGATGACGGATATGTCTGCCCTCTCGTTCCCATACGGGGCACCTTCGGGCCAGTGCCTCTCTGTTCTGCATGTTGCACGGTCTGATTAAGTGTACACCCACAGTCAGACCCCTTTCAAACATGGTTAAGTCCTGATAACGCTGTCTCACATGACTACGCTATATGTCTGTGTTCCTCACTCAACATCTGACGCTGTCGTCGCCCCGTATTATCCTACCAGGCCAGCTAACAACCCTAAATGCGAAAGACACTAATACAGTCTGGTGACGGTTCAACTTGCCACAGAGAATTGAAACGCCAATCATTTACTAACCCGATGATGGTGTGTACGTGTACGAAGGTGCATTGACCTCCGACCTTATCTTCTGGGCACTTCACTTTTTTACAGGCATTGTATATGCAATTACTGACTGAAATTTAAATTCAAATGCTTTTCATCACTGACAGATCAGAGGCTGTTCAGAAAACTTACTATCAGTGATCAGGTTGACAAAAGTCCCATGATACCAGATATACGTAATGAAGGGTAAAGTATTCTCATTAATAATTTACGTTGAGTCATTTACAAATATATGGAGCTTAGGTTTGTTTGAATCACTGTCTCCGAGTAACTTGTAGTTTTGCCATCACAGACTCACTGTCCGTTAAAGGAGTAATCATCAGATTGCAAGTACGCAAACAAACTGTCTTAAACTACATATTTAGTTTCGGCCCTTGTTCGTTTGTCACCTTTAGATAAGCAATTAATTTTAGTTGAACTTACCTTGCCGCTTATACACAGATATTAATACACTACTGGCCATTAAAATTGCTACACAACGAAGATGACGTGCTACAGACGCGAAATTTAGCCGACAGGAAGAAGATGCTGTGATACGCAAATGATTAGCTTTTCACAGCGTTCACACAAGGTTGGCGCCGGTGGCGACACCTACAACGTACTGACATGAGGAAAGTTTCCGACCGATTTCTCATACACAAACAACAGTTGACCGGCGTTGCCTGGTGAAACGTTGTTGTGATGCCTCGTGTAAGGAGGAGAAATGCGTACCATCACCTTTCCGACTTTGATAAAGGTCAGATTGCAGCCTATCGCGATTGCGGTTTATCGTATCGCGACATTGCTGCTCGCGTTGGTCGAGATCCTATGACTGCTAGCAGAATATGGAATCGGTGGGTTCAGGAGGGTAATACGGAACGACGTGCTGGATCCCAACATGTCGGTAAGAATATAAGCATGCTTGCCCCAGTGGAGTGTTACAGTACCAATGCCGTTCACAATATACACAAATTAACTAGACGACAACTTCAGAGGTTCCATGAAACTGTTTACAGTTGATACTTTTGTATACAGAGAAATCATCGCTAGAAAACTGTACTGAAATGCAGGAAGAGCTGCTGCAGATCAACTCTTTGTGCAAGGCAGCTGACCATCAACACAAACAAATGTAACGTACTTGACATAAATAGGCAGAACGAGTAATTGTGATTTGTTTACACTATTGCTGAACGATCACTAGAAGCAAACGCGCGCATTAAATATCAAAGAGCACGCGTATGGAGCTATTTAAAGTGGAACGGTAACATAAACTAATCGTAGGAAAGGCAGAGGCCTGAGTGAGGCTCATTCGAACAACCCTCCCACCACTGACAGAGCTTACGAAAACCTCGTTTGACCAGTATCTGAGAATTGCGCCTGAGTCTGGGACCCTTAACAATTGCGACCGACAGAGGAAATAGAGAATTTACTGAAAACAGAAGCACGTTTTTTCATGGGTTCGTTTAGAAAGAGAGAGAGCGCCTCGGAGGCTATCATCCAGTTTCAGCGGAAGACTCTAAGAGACAGGCTGTGTAGTTAGGGATAAAATTCCAAGAACGTACGTTCCTAGAAGAATTAGGGAACCTTTTACATTCTCCTAGATATATCTCGCGAAAAGACCATGAAGACAAAATTAGAAGGATCCGAACACTTTCGTTGCTTACTAACAGTCGTTCTCCATCTACATCTACGTGATTACTCTGCTATTCACAGTAAAGTGCCTGGCAGAGGGTTCAATGAACCACCTTCAAGCTGTCTCTCAACCGTTCCACTCTTGAACGGCACGCGGGAAAAACGAGCACTTAATTTTTCTGTGCGAGCCCTGATTTCTCTTACTTTATCGTGATGATGAAATGAAATGAAATGTCGTGTGGCTAGGGTCTCCCGTCGGGTAGACCGTTCGCCTGGTGCAGGTCTTTCAAGTTGATGCCACTTCGGCGACCTGCGCGTCGATGGGGATGAAATGATGATAAGGACAACACAACACCCAGTCCCTGAGCGGAGAAAATCTCTGACCCAGCCGGGAATCGAACCCGGGCTCTTAGTATTGACATGCCGTCACGCTGACCACTGAGCTACCGGGGGCGGACCGATCATTTCTCCATATGTAGGTTGACGCCAACAGAATGTTTTCGCAATCGGAGGGGAAAACTGGTGATTGAAATTTCATAAGAAGATCCCGTCGCAACGAAAAACGCCTTTGTTTTAATGATTGCCACTCCAATTCACGTATCATGTCTCTGACACTATCTCCCCTACTTCGCGATAATACAAAACGAGCTGCCCTTTTTTGTACTTTTTCGATGTCATCCACCAGTCCCACCTGATGCGGATCCCACACTGCACAGCAATACTCCAGAATAGGGCGGACAAGCGTGGTGTAAGCAGTCTTTTCAGTAGACCTGTTGCACCTTCTAAGTGTTCTGTCAATGAGTCGCAGTCTTTGGTTTGCTCTACCCACAATATTATCTATGTGATCGTACCAATTTAGGTTATCTGTAATTGTAATCCCTAAGTATTTAGTTGAATTTACAGCCTTCAGATTTGTGTGACTTATCGCGTAATCGAAATTTAGCTGATTTCTTTTAGTACTCATGTGAATAACTTCACACTTTTCCTTATTCAGGGTCAATTGCCACTTTTCGCACCATACAGATATCTTATCTAAATCATTTTGCAAGTCGTGTTGATCATCTGATGACTTCACAAGACGGTAAATGACAGCACCATCTGCAACCAATCTAAGACGGCTTCTCAGTTTGTCTCCTATGTCGTTAATATAGATCAGGAACAATAGACGGCCTATAACACTTCCTTGGGGAACGCCGGATATTACTTCTGTTTACTCTATGACTTTCCGTCTATTATTACGACCTGTGGCCTTTCTGACAGGAAATCACGAATCCAGTCGCACAACTGAGGCGATACTCCGTAGGCACGCAGTTTCGTTAGAAGACGCTTGTGAGGAATGGTGTCGAAAGCCTTCTGGAAATCTAAAAATATGGAATCAATTCGCGGCTGGGAAGGAAAAAGAGGAAGAGACAGTGGAGCATGTGAGGCGGCTTGTTGAGTTTAGATGTAGATGCATGTAGATACACATGTATGACAGTACCACTTAACTCCCTCACTTCATTTTTCTGTAAATGTAAAGCCGTTCTTTAGACGTTGCCGCGTGACAACAGACTGATACACAGAGCTCTTTTATGTAGGACTTCTTCGCATTGAGAAACAGAGGGAATGGAATTGGATAGTAAAGAAATCTTAAAGCGTTTCAGGACAGCCACAAGTCGCACTCAGTATTTTTTACTGGCCGTTTTCGCTCAGTTTCAAAGGAGCGTGTCAGAAACTGTGGAATTTACAGTTCAGAGTAGCTGGCTGATTACATCGCCAATGTAAGAGACGAAGCTGTTTGTATAACAGTCTTTGTACACATGAACACAGACGCTACAAACACTGTTATAGAATCAACTTAATCTCTGACATCAGTAATGTAATCAACCGACTGTTTGGAACTGTGAGACACTCTTTTTAAATTGTGAGAAACCGGATGATAAAAAATATTTGGTGCCACTTGCTGCTGTCCTGAAAAAATTGATTTCAGCAATTTCTGTTCCCCCTGCTGGCAATGCTCGCTCTCGCTAAAGTCATCAGAGAAGTTATTCAAGCTCTTAGATGAAAACAGTGTCTAGATAGAATGACAGGGAAATAAATTACGCAATTATAGCAACAAACGAGATTCTGTTTTTCAGATAGTGGACTCTTAATTTCCTTAAGCTTGTATTTATATTTTTAAAAAGTTCATTCTAAATATTCGACAAATGTCAACCAGAAGTCTCTCTCTATCTATCTATTTATCTATCTATCTATCTATCTATCTATCTATCTATCTATCTATCATTTCCCTTATTACAACTTCCACATAAGATTTTCATAACACATATACCACAATGCCTACACAGATTGTGCTTTTGGTATTTAGTTTAACAAAAGCAGTTAACCAGATACTAAGTAAATAAAATTTATGGTAACTTTCAATAACTCCTGTGTGTATCCTAACATGTAACAAATTGTTAATACAGGCTACTGGTGTGTTTCTGAGGGATGGTGGAATTTATAAAAATGAAACGTAGAACATAAAAAATTAAATTGAAAAATTTGCCGTGGGGATATAAATGGAAGATATTTAGAATGTATTTTTGATAGTTTCATTAAGTGGTTAATTGATTTTGTCGTAGAAGGTGACTCAAAAGAATAGAAAATTTCGGAAAGTTTTGTGGCAATGCTGCGAGGTAGGTGGCTGCGAATGACATATACATTCTACTACTCGCACTGTCTTGCCATTTAGCAAACAGTAAACATGGAGCAAGGGAACGGTGTTCGGCATGCCTTTGTGGTAAAAGCCTATGGCAAAAATGGAAATGTGGAGGCCAAACGTCGAGAATTTCGGCGTCATTTCATCGTCGGATGCCATGGCTGTTTCCCTCAATGCATACAATCAATACCTGGGTCCGCAGTTTTGAAGCAGCTGGTTATGCATTGAAGAACCTTTTTGAACGGAGAGCCAGAACCACTCGTACTGGAGACAGTATCGAGGCTGTACGAAGTGCTTTCGTAAGAAACCCACAGCGCTCTGTTCGATGTCACGCAGAGTCTCTACAGTTGCGTCGTTCGAGTGTTCAACGAATACTGAAAATGGATATGAAGTTCCAACCGCAGAAGCTGCAGATCGTTCAGCAGCGCCAACCTAGCAATCTGCTAATGCCTATAAAATATGCTGAACGCTTGATAGGAAAAGTGCATGACGGCAACAATTTCCTTACCATCCTACGGACCTCAGACGAAGCTCAGGCTTTGTCAATAGACATAATTTTCGTTATTGTCCTGAGCAAAATCCACATCAGCTACACGAGCGTGCATTGCACTGCAGCGAGGTTACTGCATGGTGCACGATGTCATCGAGTGGCATTACAAACCACTACTTTTTTATGATGACGTGGGTGCATAATCACTGCAACGTCTATTCATTGAGTTGCGATGATGGAAAACTTTATTTCACATGAAATGCCAGATTTTCCTACCAACAGGTGGTTTCAACATGACGGAGCAATGGCACATACGGCACGGACATCGATGGGAGATGTGTGACTGTTGATTGGTAACCGTGTCACTTGAAGGTTCGGTATGACATTGCATGACCCCGAAGATCACCTGACCTGATAGCGTGCATTTGTTTTTTTTTTTTTTTTTTTTTTTTTTTTCTTGTGGGACACGCTAAAGAGCGCGGTTTACCCTAGTCGACGTGCTACCACCGAAGATCTTGAATCAAGAATACGAGAGGAATTCTCCAGGATTCCTACTGAAATGTTAGGTTGATTCATGTATAACGTTTCTATCAGACTGCAGGAATGTGTGCGCCGAGGGGGACCTCATCTATCAGATACGATATTCAAGAAATAAAAATGCTTGTGACATTCAATAATGGCTTACTCTGTACTATACTTTGATATAAATAAATATATGCGAAGTAATTGTGCTCGTCCGTTAATCTCCATTACAAAATTTCCCGTTCTTTTGAGTCGCCCTGTATTATATCACTAACAGTTGATCATGATAATGTCACCTACAACTTATTAAAAATGAATGTGCATTATTTTGCAGGATGAAGATGATTTCGAATATATGGTGGATCCCGCTAAGAGAAGGAAATCCTGTTGCTCCCAAGGTCTTTGGTTTCGCGCTGGTATTTGGGGAGGCGCCAACTTACTCTTAATTGGCATGATTGCCATGCTGGTGGGCCACCTGACTCCACCTCGTCAGGTAGTGCTGGAGACAGGCTACGACCTGGAAGTACTTGATCGCACCGCGATTGCGTTTAACCACCGTCTAGAGCTCTGCCGTTTGGTTGGTCTGGGTGTGTTTTGCTGCGGTGGGATGGTTCTTCTGATAACATTACTTGTGTCTACAATCAAACACGCCCAGAGAGAACCAACAATTCCCGCTGCTCCTCTAGTTGAGCCTTTTGAGGCCTCTCCTTCAGCTACAAAGATACCTATCACAGAGAGAATCAAGCCTGTACAACCCAGTATCTGGCCACAGTCAGCTACTGTGCGAGATGGAAGCCTTGTAGTGCAGATGCCTTAATCTTAGAGTTTATATTTTACATAGTTCATTATTTATTTCGTCAGACACAAGTGCACAAATTCTTTTGAAGTATGGCATGGTGTACACAGTATGGAAATACTAGAAATTCGGTAAGTAAATGAGTTATAACAATAGTAATAAATTATATGTTTACATTCAACGGCAGTGTAGTTAAATTAATAATCCACTCTTTTTTATACTTGAAACTGAAACATGGTCATGGCACTGCATTCAATTCCGAGACAAAAAGTGGGTTAACTGCTAAAGTGGCTAGTATTTAAGTACTTACAAAAAGGTAATACAATGCGTTGCAATTAACAACAAAAATGTCAGCTCGTGGAACGAAAATTCATTCCCCTTTGTGAATACTCGATTCGCTACAATAAAAAATATTAGCTGATGTTACATAAATTGTCTAACAGATGATTAATATGATCGATAATTTAGTTTGGTTTCAACAATATTCATCATGAAAAAAATTGCTTCATTTGAATAAAAATAGTAATTTTCTTCCAAAAAACGGGTAATTTTTCTAACAGGGGCCAAATGGAAAAGTTGTCATTATGCTGAATATATTAACTATTTGCAACTTTAGACACAAGTCTATGTTGCAGCTATCGTACATGAAGTTGAGACAAACTAAGATAAAAATGGTTCCTTAGTTTTTTTGCAGTACAGTAAGTAAAGAAAAGATTCAAAAGTTTCTATCCAGCAACAACTTGTATACATGTGGATAACTTTAAATGTATCCTATCTGACTGAACACAGGGTTTAAATATACATATTAAATTATGACACAATGCTGATCTCTGAGAAGCCTACTGGAAAGTAACCTGGAATATCCATACAGCCTTCTCCACATCATGACATCTGATAAAGGCTGAACCACTAACAACATGCTTTAATTTAAACTAGAATAGTGGATCTACAGCACAGCAGATAAGTCACAGAACAAGAAAAAATGTGAACATAAGCTACTCTTAGATTTGAAGTACTCTTTAGTATTTTATCACAATTTAATAAAAGTCTTGCTGAAGATCTGGACCATGATTATGAATTCAAAACAATTTCAAACTAACAAACTGTAAAAATCACAAATTGTACAATGTAGATAAATATAATGTTACTGTGAAATCAAAGTAATGTCTATATGTAATATGAAATGTGTAGAAACATCTGTCTATTATTTATATTCACAACAAAAATAAAATGCAACGAAATCACAAAAAAATAATAATCCTATGAAGTTTATTTTTAATCTGCATATACTAATAGAAACCAATGATCCTTATATTTTTGTATGAATTGGTATAGGTACAGCATATCTAATTTGATCATCATTTCAGCAAAGAACAGAGGAAGCAAAATCCCATTATTTGAAATCCCAAATATATTCACCCTCAACACACAAGTTCAATAGAATTGTTCCTTTTTTGTATGATAATACACTCTGTTGAATTTTTCAAATAATACTAATTGGGAATCAGCATATTTTTCTTTATTTTTAAAAAGTAACATATTTCATGACTTGGAATAATTGTAGTGCTGGTGCCCTATTTACAAGTGATGAAATCTTCATTAGTACTAACTGATAATTTTAGTTACTCTCATTATGTGAGTCAGTATCAGAGAAGTCTAACAGTACAACAGATGCAGAATATTTCTTTTACACATTTACTCTACACAATTTTTGTACTGCAGTGTAAGTAAAATTGTGGTAATTACAGAATAATTATCTATATGTGAACCATAACTCCAATATGGTGAAAATATTGTGGGCAAATATTTAGACTGAAGTTTACGTCAAACCTAAGTCATCAGGTGTATTCATTACACACTTTCTCTCTTCTGTAGCGCAGAAGAGCCTGACTATCTCGGTATTTTAATTAATTATTATCTTATACTCAAATTTCTCGTGATTGTAACACAAATAAAAATATGTATTATGATGAGTAATATTTGTAACAAATTTCAATGTCAACTTCACAGAAATTCAATACAAAACTTAATACACTGTTCTTCAAATAAATAAACTGAATATATTTTCTTCATCTTCTACTGAAGGCCAGAGAATAGAGAATCTTCAATAAATAGTTAATCTACTAATCTATTTTCTCTCAATGTTCAATATAATAATACTAATGATATCAACAATGTGGGAGTAATTGTTTCCTTAATCTGTCCAACTTGAAAACATAGGCCTACATGTCGATACTAATACTGTGTGTTTCACTAAGACAATACATGTTTGTTGTTGTTAATAAATCAACATATATATATGTATATACAAAAATCATAATGGAGCTATTTTGATGTGACTGAATATAACTGTATTCAGTAATAAAGATTAACCTAAAGTTAACAGTGCCTCTATATTATTATATTCTATCTTCTGCAGTTCCCATAAACACTTCTGTGTGACATTGGTTATTAAAATTTGCCAGCATTTCCTTTGATAAAAGTATACCATCTACGAAATGAATGTACTTTGAGAATTATGAGCTTAGGTTTACTGTTTGACTCAGTTTTGCTGCTGTCACTTTCGGTGCGCCTACTTAAGAGTACACAGGTGAGTGAGAAATGGCTACACACTAAAATTTCAGATCTACAAGTTTTGAAAACTCAAGTGACAGAAGCAGATGTGTGAACATATTTCATCATTCCAATTCACCAAAAGCTAAACGAACCAGAATGAACACAGAGATGGCACTTTTCATGAATGTTTGCAATAGGTACCTCAAGCTGTAAACTCTGAAGCATGTGCACTTGAAATTATTTCTTCTTTTTTTACAACTTCCAACAAACCAAGAACTCATTAAACTCTACCCATACAAGCCTGTTGTTTATTTTTATGTGTAGCGTTACCATTCCTCTGTTGCCCGCACCTGGTGCTAATATTTAGACTCTCTGGAGCAGGTTTTCGAATCACATACTGTGCTTCTCATTAATTTCATTATTGTACATCTAATGTTTATTTTCGTTTTCAGTGGTCTCAGCAATGATTTTAACTTTTGAACACTTGCATCTGCTTTACCATATTGCTCATAGAATTGATGTGACTGAATATAGCTGCATTTGTGGTCATCTTAATTTCCTCTTCTGAACCTTGCTCAATTTACTAAATTGTTGAAGCTTTCATAGCCAATTGTCGACGCATTCTCTGGTGGATTCCGTACTGGGATTGTCGACCAATGATTATTTAATGAATTTTCAGATGTTTCCCCAGCATTTTCAAGGTTCACTCGCCATTGCTTGTGGCTTTTCCCAGATCGGTACCGTTGCAACTCCTCGTTTGTTACCTGTAACAGTTCTTCACTACAGCATGGAAGTAGGTTGTCAGTGTTTCTTCCGGCAGAGCATGTGATGATGTCAGCATCAGTGCTTTCTCATCTCTGGTGTCACATTATGGGTGAGACAACTGTGCATGTTTTATTTCGCTGACAGCAGGATCGCTCATCCTTACCTTCAAGGTCATTCCAGGAATCATGACATCCTGCCACATGGCAAGATCAAGCTGGGGAGGGGATGGGAGGGACTTTCCAGCCCCACCTGCTCTTCTGCAAATTTTGCCTGATGCATCCCCATCGCATGGGCCCCCACTCTGTAGCCAAATACAACAAAGTATTTGAACTGGCAAACAATTCGTCAGCTATGTCTGCTTTACTGACTTCCAAAAAATTGTACAACGACAGTTACATTGGTAAATTTTTCTTTATTATTTTTCATCCCCCTAACCCCATATGGGTGGAGGGAGGGCTGTTAGTGGTCCAATTCTCCACTCTTCAACCAAGCGAATTAAAAAACTTACAGTGAGAAACACAAACAAAAATTGTGTTTTTTTATTTTAAATTAAAAATCAAAGGTGGAGAGTTTAAAAACGGACATATATAAACTTTAACAATATATCATAGGAAGGTGAATTCTTCTGATAAAAACACCGAATCTGGGGGACCTGCACTAGGTTGAAAGGTATTGTCCGAGGACAGTGTATGTTCCATAGGGTCGAAGGAGTGTGAGTAGGAAGATAGCGATCTGTTAGATAGGAAAATTATGGAGATGAAAGTGGGAGATGATGTAGATGGTGGAAAATACAGTCGAGGGAAAGACAGAGGGTGAGGAGTAGTGTGTCATGTGAGCAGGGCAGTGACTGCCAGAGGAAAGGGATGGAGAGGGAAAGGAGAGAGGAGCTCTGATGTGGAGAGGGATAGCGGAGGAAGAGCTAAATTTGGTAGGAGGAATAGATATTGAGGCAGATCTCACTGTCTAGGAGAGGGAGTCGGCTGAAATTGTGTTCTGATAAGATATGGAGGAATGTGCAGGTAAAGGCATAGCAGTATACCGAGTTTGATGATCAGAGGGGAGACAATGGAGTGATTAGAATGTAGCTTGCAGTCAGTACAGGAGATGTGGAGATGTTTGATGTTGCTGAGGAGCAGTGGGAATTTGATGAAATGATAGAGGACCCAGGTGAGGGAAGGTAAACGGCTGTGGAAAGCAAGATGAAGTGTAAGGCGTTCAAATATTTGGAGGGACAGAAAACTTTGGTGCAGTGGAGATGCATGCAACATTTGCGTAGTGGAGGATGGGTCATATCATGGTTTTGCAGGTGTAGAGAATAATAGAGGTGTCTAATCCCCAAGTCTGGCCCGTTAGTAGTTTTGGTCTCTTGTGGACTTTCTGTTGGATGGTCAGTAGGTGTGGTTTCCACTTTAGCTGGCAATCTGGGGTTAGTCCAAAATACTTTAGTGTGTTAGTCAACTGGATAACATGGTTGTAAATGGTAAGGTAGAAGTCATGGAGTCAGAAGGTGCGGGTGGTTCATCCTATAATTATTACCAGGGTTTTGAAGGGGTTCATCTTTAGTATCCATTGGAGGGATTGTTGGGATTTCTGGAGTATAGGGTAGTGGGCAAGGAAAGCAGTGTCTGGTATCGTTAACAGTGAGAAAGGATGGACGAACCAACATTTGCTTTTAGGATATAAATAACAAATCAGAAATTCAAATTTGTTGGAAACGAATTTTACCTTCAATACTGACCCACACACCTTGAAAACGCAAATAAAAGCAAGTCCACTTTCACATCCTGGCTGCTTTTGGCTCCATCACATGTTTGTACTGTAAAATCGAGGAAGTTCTATCTATATACTAAAATTTCGTAAAGTAAATAGTTTCCACATACAATAAGTTGAAAACATTCTAGAAGTCTGTAAAATTCATCAGCAGCTCGAAAACTGCGATGTTTAAATATCTCATTGAGACTAATACACAAAAACTGCTGTATGACACAAATCAGTTAATGTGATATCACAGTATTTCACTTCTGAAATCACAGTATTTCACTTCTGTAATGTAGAAAAAGTGCGAGTTCATTTCCCGATATAAACATTATGCCAAATTAGTGTCCAAAATACTAAAGTATGTACCCCAATGGTAGATTTCAAGGCCTAATAAAAGTTGACTTTTGAGAATGTAGAAAAAAATTCGATGTCGGAAAAATACCCACATCAGTCTTATAGCTGGAGTAAAATAAGTGTTAGCTAAGAAATCAAATAGACAGACTGAATGTAGCTAATGAGACCTGCTCAAAACAGACCCTCAGATAAAATATTTCCGCATTTTTAAATTGTTCTGGAGCACCTCTTTTAGGAGGGACAATGATATATCACGGTGTTATTCTCTAGAAACAATATAAACGATGCTATTCATTGCCAAGTATTGCTATAATTAAGGATGACACAACCATACTAAAGGCTAAGCACAAAGTGCTTTACTTGGGAATATGTAAAAAGTTATCTATATACACATGTCTGCATACTCCATAAAAAGCGATTGGCGTAGAGTGGAATCGAGAACAACGTAAATACTGTTGGATGTAGTCTTGCACAATGCCAAAGCCAATGGTTCGTTCTGTTCTCATAGTAAGATTGTGTTGTACCCTTTATTTAGATTCTGAATGCAATAAGGTTCTATCCCAACGCATATGAGCTGCAAGTAAAGTTCTCGCGATAACAGCATAACAACCGTCTGCAGAGTTTAAAACTGATGGAATACCACTTACAATGGTAATTCAGGAGCGCTACATAGCTACCTGCTATCATTTTCCAGTAGCGAACCTCTCTCCATACAGAGGAAAATGTCAGTCTATGTGTGGTGTTCCGCATTTTCTATACTGGAGTAATAAGCCCCTAAGCACGGTTAGTGTGTTACGAATACGAAAGAAAAGAAAACCAGAAAAGTAGGGGCTCGAAGTCATATAGATACCAAGTTACAGCTGCTTTTCAACCTCATAGAACTACCCACTTCCAACATACATAAATCATCGTAAATGGGAGATTTTTTAGGATTCTGCGAGGGCAGCGAATGAGAAAGGATAATACATTATCAAACTTTATTAATTCTTGCATGTACATTCACACACAAAAAGCAACTTGCTCTTTCTTTTTGTTTGGTGTCGGTTTGATAACATCCAGGTTAATTTTTAACTTATGAATTAAATCTACATTGGACTCTTCTAATTTCTTCTCCAGTCAGTAATTTGATTGGATACAAAGAAGGAATTCCAATACATATCTAAGGTTTTGCTGTTATCTACCTCTTTTCTGGCTTTGACAATTAGCTCTGTTCTTTCCAGCAGTTCTTCTAAGCGAGAGCATTCCAAGATTTTGATTTTACCTATTATTTCCTGCAAAGAACTATTTTTATAACACTTCACATCTTCCTGGGTGTGTACTACCAGCTCTTTGTTGCTCATTCTTGTGGAATTTTCATACAGAACTTCATGCTTACAATTTTTGCGAACGAGTGTTCATTAATTGGTATTCCGTTGGTTTCAAGCTCAGTGAACGATTGTTCTGTTATTAGGTGCATAATACCCGGTCAAGCATTTTTACAGACAAAATAATCATCCCTTGTAAGCAGATCCAGGTGGAATTAGAGCCTCATAAACAGATTTTTCGTGGGTCCTTTAAAGTGATAAACATTATCTATGCATAATTTTCTGCCAGGACTCCAACATACGATCACATACCAGTGCTGGTAACAATAAATGTAGATATTTTACATTCCCCAGTCATTGCAAGATTTCGGCATAAACTGTATTTAAAGCAGTTGCCTGCATATTTGCAGTAGCTTTCCTTTTCCCAATTGTAATTTATATTCTTTCTTCATGGGAGTTATCTTCGCTGTATACTCCAGTTTCCTTTTTTTGCGACGATCTCTCCCATTTCTAGTTTTCTTTTTCGTACACACGCCACAGTAACCACATGTAAAGGCATAATTTCTATAATAGGGAATGGTTTAAGTCTGTGTGATACATTTCCTGATTTTCTTAGGTCTTATGGGAGAACTTTGTTTGTGGGTACCAGTCCTAATTTGGTGATATCTATCGATTGGTGGATAACAATGTCCTGGATTGAAACAAATACGTTTCCCTTACTTTAATACAGCTGTTCCTTGTAATACTTATATTGTCTTTGTTGGAGTCAGTGTTAACAATCTCCACGTAGTTTACAGGTAGATAATCAAACCTATACGCAGACAAAACATAATCTGCAAACTTTTCTCTCTCTTGAGTGTCAGAAAGAGATATTTGCATATCAATTAATGTTCCTGGTTCCTTATTACTCCAGTACACGAACTGCAGAACGTTGTTAAACAACACACAGCAGCTACGCAACAAGTTATTCGGTAACTGACACCACATGGACGTGATTGTCATGGAGTGCATTGGAGCACATTGCAAATACTGTTAGTTAGAGTTTAAAGCACTTGAATAGTTTTGCACACGATCAAAGACACGATCCATTTAACTTAAAACACTTGAACAGTCTTGCACAGAAACAGACACGATCCATTCTGTAGTTGTATATTTTGATCTCCGGCCTGGTAAAACCATATTATTCAGCCAGAGTGGGCATAAAAGTCCCTTGTAGTCGCTTGTCTGAACGTGTTATAAAATCTATATGGTGGTTACTCATAAATTTGTTCACGCCTGGGCTTGTGATTCGACGTATATATTCATTATATATCCTTATTTTACAACTGACGGACATCCACATTAAACTGTCAATCCTAACTGTTTTATCATTGTCAACTGTCACATTGCTGTTTACCTGCCAGTCTCCTTTAAAGCAGAAATCATGGTTTGATATTAGGTAATCACATATCTCCATTTTATTAAGAATTTCGACTAAATCTTGAGTTATGTCCAAATCCAAAAGAGAATAGTCATCCACACAAAATTGCTGCAATATTCCAGGCAGCTCTTCCATTAGAACATTCGATTTAACGTCAGTTAATACTGCTTCGTCTGTTATCGGCACAGCGTATTTGTATTTCTTCAAAATGATTTCCAGTGCTTTCCTTCCGATTTTTTGTAACATTCATCTTGCTGTCGCACAGTCGTTCCTGTGTTGGGAAAAAAGGCAGCTTCGCCTTGATACGAAGTCTCTCAGTGACTAACTTGGATAATTTACTACGCAGATAATAGTTAAATGATCCACATATTTCCTTCTTTAACATCACAGACCGCCCGTTTTATAAGTGCTCCTGACAGTTCACTTGGTCACATGTATCTGCAATGTTACTACAAAACGCTTCTGTAATGTGTATAAGCACACTTAAATTCTTCCTGCTGAGAAGAGTGCCATTTTTTGTGTAATTTATTCTACAAATATCAGTAGCAAGATTATCCAAGTTCTCCAGTAATAAACACAAACCAAATCGTTCGTTATTTGGTCACAATCTGCTCTCTAATAGCTGAGGGATGTTTGGCACGTTGGGGGAAGGCATTTTGATACTTTCCACTACCACAGAAAGCTGCTGAGTTGCAACTGTTGAGCCGCCTTTTGCACTCTAAAGATCAAAGATGGTGGTACTTCTGATTAAGTTATCTTCCGCTCATTCTTGCTTAGTTTAATTGTACCTACAGTAAACTCCTAGGTCGACTGCACTGTTGTGTGTGCAGGTGTGTCAGTTTCTTGAGGGCTGTCAGGTGTTGCGCATTAGGCATCAGGCATCAGGAATGGGGGGGGGGGGGTCGGGCTTCAGGTATCAGACGGCTGACTTCGAGCGTCAGGGAGTAGGGCATCGACCATCAGATGTCGGGCACCAGGTGTCAGATGTTAGGTGTCTAGCAATCAGCATACCTCTTAGAATGTGTGGTCTGTTAATTATAGGTATTAACGCAACGTCCCGTCCTGGCATGCTGGTGCAACACGTTATAACCAATGGTGCAGCAACATGGGCGTAAAGTGGCCAGAGAAGCAAAGCATCCGATGTCACTCAGAGGTGGGCAGAAGCAAGTAGGGAATTTCAAGTTAATAATCACATGATCAACGTAGCAGCAGACACATTCCAGTTCGTAAGGCTCGAGACACAGATGTAGGCATCTATCTGTAACGTATGTTTATGCCACAATATCCACGTAATTTGTAGTGTTCTCAATGAATATGGCATAGAGAGCAGCTATACATTTAGATGTTAATCTATACGTGTCACTAGCTAATCAATGATTTGCAAGGTAACCTTAAGTTAAAGATCATGCGATCAACACAGTAGTAGATAAATTGCAGTTTGTGAGGCTGTAGATGCTTGCAACTGTCTTTAACTAATGTTTATACCACAGTCCCCATGCAATCCGTAGTTTTCTCGATGAGTACGGAGGTAGGAGTGATTTGACATTCTGTTCTCCGATTCCAGAGCTGTCATCAGAGGCAGTGGCGGCGGCGACGGTGGCGGAGGCTGTTACAGCCACAGACATAAAGCAGGTAGATCCACCTTTCACGTGCTACCCCAGATCATACATGCGTGGATCCATACTGAACATTATTGCAAACTGCATAGATGGATTCATCCCATGAATTACTATGCACGTTGCACAAGTGGATCCACACCAAACAGTATCCACGGATGTACCACGTGCTGGTTCTAGCCTGAACAATATTCTGTGATGTACCACTTGATGGATCTAGCCCGAACAATATTCCTGGACGTAGTACTGGTGGATCCACATTTTGGACGACACATCGGATGGTCATGTATGGGTGGATCCATACAGAACACTATCCAAGAATTTTCTTTGTGTAGACGGATCCATCCAATCATTATCCCAGCCTTTGCACTGATAGATCCGCCCCAAACAATATCCCTGGATGTCGCTCGTGCTGGTTCCAGCCTGAACGACATTCCCTGATGTACTGCATGCTCGATTAAGTACTGCCGCCGCTGCCATGTGGTGTCAATTAATAAGTTGCTGAACAGCTGCCGCGTGGCGTTTAACAACGTTCTGCTGTTCGTCAACTGGGGTAATAACAACACATAAAAATTAACTGGTGTACAAACAACCCTTCCTCACAATCAAGAGAGAAAAAAGCTTACAAATTATGTTCTGCCTGCATATAGTTTTAATTACCTATCCATAAACTACGTGGAGATTCTTAACGTTGACTTCAGCACAGACATCATATGTATTACAAGTAAATGCTATGTTAAAGGAGGAAAAATGTATTTGTTTCAATCCAGGATATTGTTCTCCACAATACCGATAGATATCGCTAAATTAGGACTGGAACCCACAAACGAAATTGTCCCATTAGAACTAAGAGAGTGAATAAATATATTGCACAGACTTAAACTGTTCCCTATTGTAGAAATTATGCCTTTGCCTGTAGTTACTGGGTTGTGTGTACCGAAAAGAACATTGTAAATGGAAGAGATCGTTGCAGAAAAAGGGAAAGTGGAGTATACAGCGAAGATAACTGCCATTAAGGAAGAATAAAAACTACAATAGGAAGAAGAGGAATCTATTGCAGATGTGCAGGAAAGGCTTACAAATCGCTTTAAACACAGTTTACTTCGAAATCTAGTAATAGGCGGGGAACAGAAAATATCTACATTTTCCATTAAAAGCACTGGTAAGAGATCATATATTGCAGTCCTGGCCGAAAATAATGGATTAGAGCATATTTACTACATCGAACGACACACGAAAAATCCGTTTATTAAGCTTCATTCCCATCTGGATCTGCTTACAAAGACTGGTTATACTGTATCTAAATGTGCTGCACTGGATGTTGTGCATGCAGTAACCGAACGACCGTTTTCAGAGCTTAAAGCCAACGGCATAGCAGCATTAATGACAACTCGTTTGCAAAAATTATAAAAATTACGTTCAACACGGAAATTCCACCAGGATGTGCAACAGAAGAACTCGTAGCGTACAACGAGAAAGATGAGGACGTAAATAGTAATAGGTAAAATTAAAATCCCCGAACATCCTCGCAGAGAAGACTGCTGGAAGGAACAGAGCTTATTGGTATATGCTTTCTTATTCTCTGTCCTCGCAAAATCTTAAAATTTCAAAAATTCTTCAATTTTAGATTATCAATGTGTGTGGAATGTGGGTATGTACACTACAAGCCATTAAAATTGCTACACCAAGAAGAAATGCAGATGATAAACGGGTATTCATTGGACAAATATATTATAGTAGAACTGACATGTGATTACATTTTCACCCAATTCGGGTGCATAGATCCTGAGAAATCAGTACCCAGAACAACCACCACTGGACGTAATAACGGCCTTGATGCGCTGGGCATTGAGTCAAACACAGCTTGGATGGCGTGTACAGGTACAGCTGTCCATGCAGCTTCAACACGATACCACAGTTCATCAAGAGTACTGACTGGAGTATTGTGACAAGCCAGTTGCTCGTCCACCATGGACCAGACGTTTTCAATTGTTGAGAGATCTGGCCAGGGCAGCAGTCGAACATTTTCGGTATCCAGAAAGGTCCGTACAGGACCTGCAACATGCGGTCGTGCATTATCCTGCTGAAATGTAGGGTTTCGCAGGGATCGAATGAAGGGTAGAGCCACGGGTCGTAACACATCTGAAATGTAACGTCCACTGTTGAAAGTGCCGTCAATGCGAACAAGAGGTAACCGAGACGTGTAACCAATGGCACCCCATACCATCACGCCGGGTGATACTCCAGTATGGCGATGATGAATACACACTTCCAATGTGCATTCACCGCGATGTTGCCAAGCACGGATGCGACCATCATGTAAACAGAACATGGATTCATCCGAAAAAATGACGTTTTCCCATTCGTGCACCCAGGTTCGTCGTCGAGTACACCATCGCTGGCGCTCCTGTCTGTGACGCAGCGTCAAGGGTAACCGCAGCCATGGTCTCCGAGCTGATAGTGCATGCTGCGGCAAACGTCGTCGAACTGTTCGTTCAGATGGTTGTTGTCTTGCAAACGTCCCCATCTGTTGACTCAGGGATCGAGACATCGCTGCACGATCCGTTACAGCCATGCGGATAAGATGCCTGTCATCTCGACTGCTAGTGATACGAGGCCGTTGGGATCCAGCACGGCATTCCATATTACCCTCCTGAACCCACCGATTCCATATTGTGCTAACAGTCATTGGATCTCGACCAACGCGAGCAGCAATGTCGCGATAACATCAATCGCAATCGCGATAGGCTGCAATCCAACCTTTATCAAAGTCGGAAAGGTGATGGAACGCATTTCTCCCCCTTACACGAGGCATCACAACAACGTTTCACCAGGCAACGCCGGTCAACTGTTGTTTGTGTATGGGAAATCAGTTGGAAACTTTCCTCATGTCAGCACATTGTAGGTGTCGCCACCGGCGCCAACCTTGTGTAGATGCTCTGAAAAGCTAATCATTTGCATATCACAGCATCTTCTTCCTGTCGGTTAAATTCCGCGTCTGCAGCACGTCATCTTCGTGGTGTAGCAATTTTAATGGCCAGTAGTGTACTTGTATGACCGTGAAAAGCAGCTGATACTAGGTATAAGGGGCGTTCAAAAAGAAACGAGCCAGAGAAACCAGTACCCGTATGTTAGAAGAACTGACTCTGGCTGTTGTGACACTTGTCCCACTGTGGCATAAGGCAGTGAATGACTGTCTCATAAAATTCCCGGGGCTGCGATGTTAACCAGTTCTGCACGTGCAGCTGGATGTCACCGTCCGAGGTGAATCATTTGCCGTCAGAGCCTTTTTGTTGTTGTGGTCTTCAGTCCTGAGACTGGTTTGATGCAGCTCTTCATGCTACTCTATCCTGTGCAAGCTTCTTCATCTCCCAGTAACTACTGCAACCTACGTCCTTCTGAATCTGCTTAGTGTATTCATCTCTTGGTCTCCCTCTACGATTTTTACCCTCCACGCTGCCCTCCAATACTAAATTGGTGATCCCTTGATGCCTCAGAACATGTCCTACCAACCGATCCCTTCTTCTAGTCAAGTTGTGCCACAAATTTCTCTTATCCCCAATCCTATTCAGTACCTCCTCATTAGTTATGTGATCTACCCCTTCTAATCTTCAGCATTCGTCTGTAGCACCACATCTCAAAAGCTTCTATTCTCTTCTTGTCCAAACTATTTATCGTCCATGTTTCACTTCCATACATGGCTACACTCCACACAAATACTTTCAGAAACGACTTCCTGACACTTGAATCTATACTCGATGTTAACAAATTTCTCTTCTTCAGAAATGCCTTCCTTGCCATTGCCAGTCTACTTTTTTTAACCTCTCTACTTCGACCATCATCAGTTAGTTTGCTCCCCAAATAGCAAAACTCCTTTACTACTTTAAGTGTCTCATTTCCTAATCTAATTCCCTGAGCATCACCCGACTTAGTTAGACTACATTCCATTATCCTCGTTTTGCTTTTGTTGATGTTCATCTTACATCCTCCTTTCAAGACACTGTCCATTCCGTTCAACTGCTCTTCCAAGGCCGTTGCTGTCTCTGACAGAATTACAATGTCATCGGCGAACCTCAAAGTTTTTATTTCTTCTCCATGGATTTTAATACCTACTCCAAATTTTTCCTTTGTTTCCTTCACTGCTTGCTCAATATACAGATTGAATAACATCGGGGAGAGGCTACAACCCTGTCTCACTCCCTTCCCAACAACTGCTTCCCTTTTTAAGGGGACCAAAAATGACAAAATCACAGTGAGAGAGGTCCGGACTCTATGGAGTGTGTCCGAGAACCTCCCGTTTGAATTCCGGCAGGAGTGCCGCGACTGTGTTGGCCGTATGAGGCTTTGCATTGTCGTGGAGCAGAATGACCGCACAGGTAAGATTGCCTGGTCGTTTTCATATGATCACTTTGCGAAGGGTGGTCAAGGTTTGGGAGTAACTCTGGGCATTCACTGTTGTCCCGTACTGCAGGAAGGGAATCAGAAGGGGGCCAGCTTGGTCAAAGAAGAACGTCAGTATAACCTTTCCTGCACTCATGTAGATGGCCTTGGTTTAATTTGGTGGTGGCGACCCTTGATGCTTCCAAAAAAAAAATGTCCAAATGTGTGTCAAATCTTATTGGACTTAACTGCTAAGGTCATCAGTCCCTAAGCTTACACACTACTTAACCTAAATTATCCTAAGGACAAACACACACACCCATGCCCGAGGGAGGACTCGAACCTCCGCCGGGATCAGCTGCACAGTCCATGACTTCAGCGCCTTAGACCACTCGGCTAATCCCACGCGGTTTGATGCTTCCACTGGAGACTTTGTCGTTTTGATTCTGGCTCCTAGTGACGACACCATGACTCATCTCCAGCCACCACTCGTACCAAAAAACATATTCCCTTCCCCAGCATAGTGCTGCAGATGAGCAAGACACTGGGCCATTCGACATGCTTCCTGATGTGGTTGAAGATTGTGGGGCACCCATTGGGCACACACTCTGCTCATGTGCAGTCGTTCCTTTATGACGGTGTGGACACTTCCGACGCTCAATCCGCCCATGGAGGCTATGGCTTTCACTGTCACTCGGCAGTCCTGGGTAATGATAGCATCCACTAGCTGGACTATGTCATAGGTAATGCAGTGTGGTGCTCCAGACCGTGCATCATCGGCTAACGACACCTGTCCTTCCCTGAAGCTCTTATGCCACGCCTTGACCCTTGCAAGGAACATAGAGCAGTCACCGTATACTTGTGACAATCGTCGATGAATGTCTGTTCCTCCTATTCCTTCCGCTGTCAGAAAACGAACAACACCACTTTGCTCTTATTTTGACCCCTCCATGTCACTGTTTGCAATGTGAGTGGCAATGTGGGACGGTTCGTGCATGCTGCTGCTAGCTCTATATAGTCACGTGATGTGTACACGTGCCCTCTAGCGACGGGCTGTGAACTTCCGCGCTCTGGCAGGAACCACACCTCGTTACACACGCCACGATTTTACCCTCCTGCCACCGGTTTGCGCATTCTACACTCCGGCTCGTTTCTTTTTGAACGCCCCTTATAGTTGAAAGTGTAGTAACCCCCTATATGACTCTGAGTCCCTACATTTCTGGTTTTCGTTTCTTTCATAAACGTGTTACTCTAACTGTGGTTAGGGGCTTATTACTCCAGTATAGAAAGTGCGGAACACCACACATGGACTGACATTTTCTACAGTATGGAGAGAGGTTCGCTATTGGGAAATGACAACAGGTAGCTATGGAACTCTGCTGAATTACCATTGTAAGCGGTATTCCATCAGTTTTAAACTCTGCAAACGGTTGTTATATTAAACTTCCTGGCAGATTAAAACTGTGTGCCGGACCGAGACACGAACTCGGAACCTTTGCCTTTACGGGCAAGTGCTCTACCAACTGAGCTACCCAAGCACGACTCACGCCCCGTCCTCACAGCTTTAATTCCGCCAGTACCTCGTCTCCTGCCTTCCAAACTTTACAGAAGCTCTCCTGCGAACATGAAAACTTAGAAACAATCCCCAGGTTGTGGCTAAGCCATGTCTCCGCAATATCCTTTCTTTCAGGAGTGCTAGTTCTGCAGGTTCGCAGGAGAGCTTCTGTAAAGTTTGGAAGGTAGGAGACGAGGTACTGGCGGAATTAAAGTTGTGAGGACAGGGCGTGAGTCGTGCTTGGGTAGCTCAGGTGGTAGAGCACTTGCCCGCGAGAGGCAAAGGTCCCGAGTTCGAGTCTCGGTCCGGCAGACAGTTTTAATCTGGCAGGAAGTTTCATATCATGGCACACTCCGCTGTAGAGAGTAAATTTCATTCTAGGTTGTTATATTGTTATCGCCAGAACTTTACTCACAGCTCGTATGTATTGTGATAGAACCTCACTGCATTCAGAATCTAAATAAAGGGTAAAATAGAATCTTATAGATGGAAACAGGATAGATCTTCTGCTTTGGCCCTGTGCAAGACACCTTAAGTGAATTAAATACCACGTAATAGTATTCACATTGTACTTCAATCCACTCTATGCTAACTGCTTTTTATAAAGTATCCAGACACGTGACTATAGAAAACTTCCTTGGCTAAAGAACACGGTGTTACCAGGCAGGAGACCGCTGCTGAATGTATTGTGTGTTCCATCTCTGTGCAAGACTGGTATGTACATAATGACTTGCATCTTTCTTTCCAACTATTCTGTTATGGTAGTCAATTATGTCACTTTGGCAATTATTGGTAATTCCACAGTGCTGTTGCCACTACAATCATATTATTTCGCATTTCCGTGCATTATGAGGTCGATATTTTCGTCTTTGCAAATTGGCACTGTCATGCCGTCACGTTGCAATGTTAAGGTACCATACCTCGTAATATTTAGAGCCATTTTGTTTGAGATTTGTTTATTGGAAGTCCTAAGATGGGTGATGTGGTTTAGAACTTGATATTAGGCGTATATTTTAACTGCGGCATTATCATGGGTTGGTACAACCTCGAACGTCATTTCCGTTTATGATTCACTAATTTTTTAGAACAAAACTACTCCACATCTGCGTCTAGATATCTATACGTTACAGAGAATAACATCACTTTAATTCATGTTCCCGCATTTGTTCCGAATTTATAGCAATGGAGTGTGGTCATACAACGTCTTCTGTTGGGTGTTAGACGCTTTATGGTGGGTCTTGGTGACTGCAAGGCGTATGAAATTGAACTATCATAGCGATTTAGCTTCAATTACAATAATCATATATCTTAATGAGTTAAACAGACAATTTAGATGTGGTGATAATTAATTCGTGGTTGCAAATGGGAGACATCTCGCAACACATGATAAGTAGTTTTTCTGAGATATCGACTCTGACATTGTCTTTGGAAACGTCACATATCTCGCTGTTACCGTCTTTGATTGTTTGTTTACAAGCAGTACTGTTCTTTTACAGTCTGTGTTTCGTGTGTGTTTGTGGTGGTGTAGTTGGTTATGGGTTTTTATTTGCACGATCCATAGTTCTTAAGAATGCAACTGCACAGATTGAATACACACTTAACATATTTAGATACCGCTGCCACCTGAACATGCCTCTCTTCGCGTATTTGTTGTAATATTGTGAGCTATAACATCAGATAAATACATTCTATAAAGTTTTTAGGGAGCCTTTTGACCGCAAACTGCTGTTACTATGGTTAGCCTTCACTGGGCTGTGTCATTTGTAATAATGGCAATAATGGCAATGAATAACATGGTTATTTTCTCTAGTGAATAACATGATGCATTAACTTTCTCCCTCCAAAAACGGTGCTTGGCGACTTTTTTAAATGCGGGAATATATATTTTGAGGTGATGTTGTAACTTAAATCAAGAATGGGCCGAATTAGTTACATTCAATCTGTCTGTTTGCCTGCTTAGCTAACAAGTATTTTTGTGAAATTGCAAGCCATGTCAGCACAGCTTTACGACAACAAATTATTAGGCCCATCTTCTAAAATATCAACGCTATTACGTGTTGAAATCTGCCATTAGGGCACGTATACTAGAATTTTGGGGGACTAATTTGACAAATATGTGTATCTGTGGAAATTAATTAACATTTTCTTTTACATTGCAGATGTATGCGACAGCACATTAATTGATTTCAATCTTACAGTGTTTTTACATGTATTAACCTCAACTAACATGTAAAACAGCAAGCTTTTTGTGCAGCCTATGCATTTTACAGACATTTTAGATTTTTTTCGACATCTTAGATGTGAGAAATAATTGATTTACTACTTTTTTGTGTTTTACCACCAATGATCTGACTGCAAAGTGCTGTTATTGTATTAAGCCTTCAGTAGGCATGTGTCATTTGTAATAAGAGCAATAACTGACCGCCGGCCGGTGTGGACGTGCGGTTCTAGGCGCTTCAGTCAAGAACCGCGTGACCGCTCCGGTCGCAGGTTCGAATCCTGCCTCGGGCATGGATGTGTGTGATGTCCTTAGGTTAGTTAGGTTTAAGTAGTTCTGAGTTCTAGGGGACTGATGGCCTCAGATGTTAAGTCCCATAGAGCTCAGAGCCATTTGAACCAATAAACCATGCTCAACAAGCATGTAAACATCGCATTTTTCGCGCTGCTGATGACTTTTGCAGGCTTGAACATTTTTTCAACATCTTAGATGTGAGAAAGTATTAAATTTATGGCTTTGTTGCATTTTTTAACTGTGCAATCTGTTGACTGCTGTGCGAAATTGTAGTACGCAGATCAAACTTCCTCTGTACCACTGTTTGTATTGTTAGAGAGTACAACATGATATTTTATCTTTGTCCTTGCTAAAAATGGTGCTTGAGAACAATTTAAAAATGCGCAAACATTTTATTTCAGGGTGTGTTCTAAGTAGGCCTTATTGGCTATATTCAGTCTGTCTGTTTGCCTGCTCAGCTAACCTTAATTTTTCTACACCTATAAGCCTGTCTGGGACAGTTTTATGACATCGAATTTTTAGCTATACATTTTCAGATGTCATCTGTTAGTAGGTGTTGAAGTATAGCATTGAGACTTTGGAACGTTGGTCACTAATTTGGCAGTTTCGTGTATATGTCGAAATTAATGTGCACTTTTTTACATTATAGACTTTTTGCAATACCACGGGATTATATTAATTGATTTGTGTCCAACAGCAGTTTTCGTGTATTAACCTCAACAAGCATGTAAACATCGCATTTTTCGCGCTGCTGATGACTTTTGCTGACTTGAACATTTTTTCAATATCTTATATGTGAGAAAGTATTAAATTTATGGCTTTGTTGCATTTTTTAACTGTGCAATCTGTTGACTGCTGTGCGAAATTGTGGTACGTAGATCAAACTTCCTCGATTTTACAGTGCTGCCATCTGCTGGTGGCGCTAATCACTCATTATTTACAGTGCAGCCATTTGCTGGTAACAGAAGCAAACAGGATATGGAAGTGGATTTGCTTTTATTTGCGGTTTTGGGGGTTTGTGGGATAGTGCTTAAGATAAAACTCATTTTCAACAAATTCGAATTACTAATTAGTTGTTAGTATCTTATAAGAAAATGTTGGTTTTTAATTATTTATAGAGAAATAGGCTGTCTATCGTTTTGATATTCCATGGCGAATGATATATTGCTTCAGATCAAAGATAACAATGTGGCTGGTGAGCCAGTACTTGAACGAATTTTTGGAAGTCAGTAATGCAAAAATAGTTGACCAAATTTTCGGCAGTTCAGGTGCTTTGTCGTATCTAGCTGCAGAATGGGGGCGCATGGGGATGGTGGTACTTGACACAAAATTTGCAGAACTGCAGGTGGTAGGAGGGTCCTCTCCGCCTCTCCCCTCTTTGACGTCAGCACAAGGCAGGATGTCGTGATTCCTGGAATGACCTTGCTGATGCTACTTTCCGCTAAAAGCAGTATGGCATGCACAATTGTCTCAACTGTAACCCCAGATAAGAATGGGCTGATGTTAGAAAAATCTCTGCCAGAACACACACTGCCATCCTACCCACAGGAATTCTAGATCTCTTTATCTTAAGGCTCTCTTGTTTCCTGTTAGAATTATCATCAAATTCACGAATTTCAATGGCTTCCCTTAAAAAGTGGGATGGAAGCTCTTCTTCACAGCGGGACTCACGTCCTCACTGTGGAGAAGAATCTGAGAGAACCTCCGTTTGTCCAGGGAAAGCATTGAAATTGATGAACAAAGTAACAGAAGAAAGGAGCAAGCCTCAAGATATACGGAACCTGAATTCCGGAGAGTAAATAATATTAGGCTACTCAAAAAGACAAAGAGGTTGTAAAATGAGAAAGTGCTGAAGGGCCCTTAATGCCATTGTCAACGGAAGAAGGTTAGGTCCATATAAGAGTGCTGAGGCCTCATACTCGCCAGTGGATCAGGTTTCTTTTTAAATGATGCTCTGCAGAACGCTTGTTTTCCACAGGAAATGAATGAGTGCTCCGCAAAAAGCTATTAATAACATGGCGGATTTTTCGACAGTTTGATGATACCCGTCATACACAGTTATATATTTCAAACTGAAGTACTCGCTGAATAAAACAACTTTTCCTCATTTCTTAAAAGTTTTATTAATTTTCAAAATAGAAAAAGTGTTCCAACAAAGTACCAGAATTCTCAAACTCTTCTCTCAGATGGAAAGTTTGGGAGCCACTGTGCTATTGGGATCTGGTTGCACACCCACATGATGACAGAGCGAGAACATGCTCAAATCGACTACTCACTGCACACAGTAGTGCTGAAAAGTAAGAAATCGACGCTTCAGAAAAGGAGCTAAAAGGTGTAGTGCCTTTCCTTTCAGTGGAAGGTTTCCGGGCTACAGAAAGTCATCGAAAAATGGCACACGTAAAGAGTGCACTGATTGTCCGTAGCTCTTCAGACGCTCAAACTGAATTCTGGAGCAATGGCTGCCACCGTAGCTCGTTGGTCTTCCAGAATGGGCACACCACCTGCTTGACAAAGGCTTCGGTAATGCGGTGTGACGTTCCAGATCGTGTATCATTAGTGAACAACATCCAGCTTTCCTTGAATCGGTTGTGTCACGCCCTGACACATTCTTCATCCACCTTCACCATTATTTGACGAATTTCTGTTCCCTGCGCCCCTTCCGCTGTAAGGAAACGCACTACACCTCTTTTCTCTTCTTTTGAAGCTTATGTTTTCGTTACTGCTGAGTGCAGTGGACGCTCGACGCATACACGTGTTCGTTCTGTCATCCTGTGGGTGTGCGCTCATGTTCCTGCTGTAGCGATTTTGGAGCCTTTTGGCATTACGACCCCTTCAGTGGTTTTCATTTCACAGCCATCGGCTCGCTTCTTCTTGGACGATCCTAGCGTCTGTTGCAGCCTCATGTCCGCCATCATCAGTGGAGTGTGGATCTTTGAGAATGCCAGCCACTCATACTGGCGAAACGTCGGGAAAATCACCGAAAAATTGTTGGCCGAAGTTCCATGTACGAAAGACAGTAGGCTGTAAGTAAGTCATTTTACTTATCGGAATTAATCAGGCTGTAATTAAGTCAGTTATCCTACTGTAATTAATCAAAAACAAGTAACTTGTTCATGTGTTATAGCAAGGAAGTGTTTTGCCTCCTCAACGTTTCTGTGAGTTTCCAGTCACATTCTCGCAATTTTCAAGCATATCCACCACTAAAGAATTCAAGACATTTTCTTCAGCAGTGCTGTTTTAAAGACGACTGTTTTTTCGATGTGACATTTAAAATGCATCTGTTTACAAATGTTCTACTTGATGAGGAAGTAGGACAGCTGCTGACATGCTGTTGAATATAGGGCTTGCACTCACTACTCGGAATTCTACTCTCGGAAAACTCAATCGGATGCCGAAAAACTTATCAAAAGTCCATTAATTACTGAAAATCAAAACGACTGACTATTCAGAATTTGATTTATACCTAGTCTGATGATAGGTAACCTTACATGTTACACTACTTTGGGCGTCATCATGTAAATATCAAACTATAATTAGCAGGTAAACAACAGATACTTTATGCAACCAAGGAAACAGCAGCGTTCCTTTCTACTAGTAGTATTGTATTAAATTTAGCCAGAGCAAGCACAAGTCATTTACAGAAATTTGATAATAATTAATTTTTAAGGTAGTTTGTAACTGCAATTCATTGCTAAAACTGTTATGTTCACTTGCGATGTAATAATTCAATTTAATAAGAAAAAAGTTCTTTCCTGGAGATCTGACTTTTTATGAGATGATTCATAATTCCATCACGTTCGCGAAGAGGGTGTAACTAAAGAAGAACTTTCTGAGACTTCTAATGTGTCACGTTAAATATTAACAAAGACCAGTAGCTGATAAAAATTGCTATGTTTGAAATCTTTGCTGTGTACCGAGTATGCAATGTGGTTTCACTCTAGGAACCAAGTGCTGTCCAGATTTTTCCATGGTTGACAACCATTCAGCCAACTTCAGCTGAATTTCACGCTTTAAACCTCCCCTGAAGATGGCTGCATGATTGTTAGCCGAAATAATGTGGAAAGATCTCATCCAGCTGCAAAACTAGAACAAGAGCTGCAGCTTTTTTACTCACTACTTGTTCTCTCTTCCGCTGCTTGGAGACGTGAGTGACCTGACACTTGTGAGCAAGATACATGCCTGCGCCCCAAAAATGTAAAATAATAATAATGTTGCATGGCTTAACAGCCTCATGCAAGTCTTTCATTTGGATGCCAGCTCGGTAACTTGCATGTCTCCCAACTAGTGACAACTGGTATTCCTCAAGCAGTCGTGCATCCATTTGATTATGTATATACATATATTAAAAGAATATGTAGTCTACGTATATTTAAATGTTTATTAGAGTATTGTGTAAAAGTGTAAAGTTATTCAGTCGAGGAAATTTCGAGATTTTTGTTAACAACGTTGCTCTCTTATATGACATATATTACATATGGTGAAAAGGGTATAGTCTGTGTGCGTCCAAATTTAAAAATCTGACGTAAATTGGTCAAGATCTTTTCCAGCTTTTTGCCAGCAACATATCCCCTTTAAAAACTTTATGGATATTCACATTACAATACATTAAACATGTATAGTCTATGCCTGTGTGAAAGTTTTTTAGAGTAATGTGCAAAACCTTGAAGCAAAGTGGTCAAGAACTTTTGGAGATTCTTTGGCAACAGCATTAAAGTACAACATATCTCTATTTAGAAGTATGATACATTAAAATACGTTAATCCTATGTCTATTGGAATGTTTGTTAGAGTATCACATAAAAATCTGAAGCAAATCAGTCAAGAACTTTTCGAAATTTTGCAAACAAAGTTTCTCTTTTTTATAGTGTATACATTATATATTGTCAACTCCCTCTTATATATATATATATATATATATATATATATATATATATAAGTGTTGCGTATGTCCATCAGAATATTTATTCGAATATCATGTAAAACTTACAAATAAATCTATCAAGAACTTTTCGAGATTTTTGGCGACATTAAACTACAACTTGCCTCCAATTAGGAGATTAGATTTTATTTATGTATTTAATACTGGATATATTAAAAGATTTGAATCTTACATCTACCTAAACATTTATTACACTATTGTATAATAACCTGAAGTAAATTCGTCAACAATATATATATATATATATATATATATATATATATATATATATGTGTGTGTGTGTGTGTGTGTGTGTGTGTGTGTAACAGAAAATTTGTAGCTTATGTCTGTCCAAACATTTATTAGAGTAATGTGCAAAAATCTGAAATAAATCAGTCAAGAACATTTTGAGATTTCTGGCAACAACATTAAACTATGACTCGTCTTTATATATTAGCATGAAATAGATATGTAACTATAAAATGAATTTAAAGTTCAAAATGGTTTCAGCCGCAAACTGATCAGATACTATTCACGAAACGTATGCTATGAGTCATGATGTTGGCGAGAAACCCATAATAGCATATACACATAAAGAAAGGAAAAGAATTCTCTAGAACTTAAAACAGTAATTCAGAAGCATATGTGGCTTTGGTTTGTTTGATTCACTGTTTCTATGAGTAGTAGAGCTACCTGTGTGCCACCCAACATTCCATTGTTGCCAAATTTATTCAAGATCTCGGTGATGACGTCATGAAAGATGGCGGCAAGTAGACTTGGCAACAGTGCATGACGTCATCCAAGGTGGCGGATTTTGGCGGGAAGTTTAAATTTTGGCGGGAAGATAGGGCAATTGGGCTACCTCCACTAACCTAACCCACCAGAACAAAATTTGCCGGAAATTCAAATTCCGGCACAACAACGCATCACACCAGGAATATGGCGGGAAAATATATCAATCAGGCTACATCCACTAACCTAATCCGCTAGAAACTGGCGGCATGTTCAAATTCCAGCACTATAAAGGCGGGAAAGCCGGACTTATCTTTATTATTATTTAAACAATATCATGCAGGTGTGTTGCCAAGAGGTCTGGACTCCAACTGGCTTAGTTCATATTCTCGTCAGCAGAGGGTGCCACCCTTACATCAGATCATCATGCTGATGGCTGTACGCAGTCTGTGTTCTCCACTGGGTCTATAACTCCAGCTGACTTAGTTCATATCGCTACCACATGACAGCGCCACCGCGACGTCAGATCATGATGCAAGTTCACTTATTCAAGATGGTTGCACCCACAGTGTCCACCATCATGAGGTCCAGAGTCTACTACATATTGCTGACACCAGAGAGTGCCACCTTTACGTCAGAACATGACGCATGTACTGTTATTCAAGATGGCTCCACCCAGTGTATCCACCACGTGATGTAAGATTGTACACTTGGCCTACCTCCACTAACCTAACCCCCTCCCCAATAAAATTCGCGCAATGTTCAAATTCCAACATGATAATGCGGCACGCCTACGATAATGGCAGCAAAAACGGACGTGTCTTTATTATTTAACCAATATCAAGCAGATGTGTTCTCCACTGGGTCTGGAATCCAACTGGCTTAGTTTATAGGGTGCTCTCCTGATGTCAGATCATGACACAAGTATCGTTATTCAAGATGGCTGCACCCGATGTATCCACCACGAGCTCCAGAGCTCAAGTGGCTTAGTTTGTATTGTGACCACCAGAGGACGCTACTGTGACGTCGCATGATGACGCAAGATCGTCTGCTCACTCTCACATGCGCACATTATAACCGGACATGCACCCTACCACCGGCCCGAGGGTGTCCGACCGCTTACGTCACACACCCTCAGCTGCCACCTCCATACATGTACCAGACATAGTCTTCTGTAAATATGCTAACACCCACATCCTGCATCTAACCTATCAATTACCTAAGTCCTTAATTGCATCTCAGTTTTAATCATATTTAATAATTCAATTTACAATTTCATATAGGTACGAAAAGGTGTTTACTATGCTTTCATCTACCTAGTTTCAACTATTTTTCAAGGACCAGACCGCCACCTCGTCCTAGGAACCGTCGCCAATTTTGAATTCTGGCAATAAAGAAAGGTCACTTGCACTTTCGTTACCAACCTAAGAAAATTGGGGGAGAAGAAAGGACACTTGTACTAACCTTCTGGTACCGCGCGCCGCAGAATTTGAATCTCCACCAAACGTCATGGACGTAGAGGTCTCTGTACCATCGCGCAGTAAGCTGTGGCGGCGCGCGCCTCCTGGCCAGCTTTTAGTGTGAGGGCGCCACAGTGGAACATGTGGTTGCAGCAGCCAATAGCGGCGTCCCCGATCGAGTACTTAAGCGCCTGCCTGTTGCTCAGCCTGCCAGTCAAACCTTGCGTGCGTCTCACGATATATCGCCTCGCAGCGTATTGACTTTCTCGTTGCTTTATGAGTGGATGTGGTTGTCTTGTTTGGTTCGTGACTCTGTTGTCTGTTCTTGTTGTGTCATCAGATCCTTCGTTGGTCGTGTCCATCCTCTCCCGTTGTGTTGTTGTTTGCAGGCCGCTCCGCGCGTCCCACCGCGTTTCCGTCACTACAACCCCGCGACCGTTCCGGTCGCCGTTGCAACAAACCTCATCCACCCGACCGCCACTTCCTCCTAGGATCCAGCGCCAAGTATGAAATCTGCCAGTAAACAAAGCTCACTTGCGTTTTCGCTACCAATGTAAGAAAATTGCTGTAAACGAAGCTCACCACCACCGCTAACTTAAGTCGGCAGACCGCCACCTCTTCCTAGGGTGGGTGGTAAAAGGACTCAGCCCGCACTAGGCTGATGGAGAGAAGAAGGAGTGTACTTTATTTATTTGGGAGAAATTTATTTAGGGATGGAGTATATGTATCACAGAACACACGGTCTGACATATCCCACAGCATACAGACCAGTAAACTACTCCTACATAACTCATGTATAAAGCTCTACACACACTCTTGCTAATTGTAAACCGTCAAAAATAACACATTGCACAACCTACAGACATGTGAGTCACCCATAAACAATGCACAGCATTTACGTCCAGATAGCCAAACAACTCGTAAATTGTCAAAATAATAATCCATGTAAAAGACTCTGCTTGCTAATCGTCAAGTGTCGAAATCATAGACCAGCCTTTATTTAAACAATTAGAGGCAGCACCACCACCAAGTGCATTCTCCACTGAGTCCATAGCCGAACTGACTTAGTTCATATCAATGCCTCTAGAGGACGCTGTAGTGACGCAAGTACCGTAATCTAAGATGGCGCCATGTAGTGGGTTCACCACAAGCTCCAGATCCGAACTGGCTTAGTACATCTCCTCGCCATCAGAGGACGCCGCAGTGACACCAACTGATGACCCAATTACAGTTATCCATGATGGCGGCAAACAATGTGTTCTCCACGAGGTCTAATAGTACCACCAGCAGAGGACGCTGTCGTCCTTTTCATGATGTAAACGAAGATGGTTAGAGAAAATGGTGGCAAAAGGACTCAGCCTGCTCTGGGCTGCTGGGGAGAGTAAGGATTGACAGCACTCTATTTATTTAGAAATACCTTATTTAACAATAGAGTATATCTATCACACTATCACAAAACACTCACCCAGATGTGCCTGGGGCCATGTCACACAGCCAACAGACACGCAACCAATTCATAATTTCAGTACACAATAGCAAACTGCTCCTAAATAAAGCAGTACACATATCTGCAAACACGCTCAGTACTCGTAAACTGTCCAAATAACGCATAGTGCAGACTACAGGTCCGCTCACAAAATAATGCAATGAAAGCATCCTCCGCCACGCCCTGTCCACAGGATTGGGAAGTCACAGGCCCGTCAGCTGTCAAACCGCTCACAGCTCACTGCCCGGCTTCTGCAAACATGAGGTGGCGACAGCCGCATTCATACTCCACACCCGTGAAACTCCTATCCAAATACTTGTTCACCTAGACGCCGACGATGACGCGAGCGAAGCTGGTCCGCGCACGCCACAACCCTCGCGAAGTGAGGCGGCTGCAGCTCGGGTCCAGCCTCCTCCATCGCGCCCGCCAGCCGCCGCCACCGAACACCAGTGAAAGTTGCATGTCTCTATACAGTCATCGTTATACTGTCATAGCATTCCAAAGTACGTTCACGCCGGTCTCATATTCAAGGCATCTCCAGGCACCACTTGTCTTTACCATTGAAGGCAGAATAGCACAGAGCGTGTTGACACTTGACACACGCGCTCAACCGCATGTACCCCCCCCCCCCCCCGCAACGCCGCCAAGTGCACGCGCATAATTACAAACTCATCTAACAACTTTCCCAAACTCATTCTTATGGCACATCGCTTTGTAAAAAAATAAGAGCCAAGTCAACCTCTCGGGAGTTGTATAGTGTCCCAGAAATAGTTAACGGTTGCTTTCTTGATGCCTCAGCTTGTATGCACGGAAATTCTTACCCTAACAGAACCTATTTACCAAAATATCGCCGAATCCAGTCTTCCTCCCGGACATAGCGTGATAGCCTTCCTGCTCAAAACATATGCAAATGTTCTCACTGCTCCTATATACCACCACAATCAATCGAGCATTCTTATTCGCTCTTATCGAATTTACCAGTCGAATTACTAACGAGGTCGGTATCGAAGCACCATCCACCTTTTCTTTCTGGCGCTTTCTGTCGTTATTTTGCAAAGATTACTAAATTGCACACACAGTTCCCTCAATCTATACACCCCCAACCTGTTCTTTCTTTCTAAAGACGCTACACTCAGTGGTAATAAACTATTTTACACTGATCACCATTTAAAACCGAAAACTAAACATCGCAAACTTGTCTATAAGTCATCAAATACATACCATACTTACAAGAATATTGGAGCGTCAAACCAATCTCCAACCTGGGAATATATCACTGAGTACTGTCTCGTAAACATGCAATTCATATCCCTCACCATACCAAATCATCCCGTTTACATCAGCGAACCGAAGTCACTCTCTCAGAACTGATGTGCAAAGAGAGGCTCGTTTCACCCTAGCACAAGCGCGTTACTCTTTCCGCTTTCTTGCTCGCATTTCTACAGACATCTCCATACTCCTCTCTTAAAAGAACCGAAACTTTAGCTAGGTGGAGCCTGCTCTAGACAGCCCAATAACTAGAAACAAACAGACGAAAAACGATATTTGCACTCTCGAATACCATTGTCGGTGATGTAACATATTCCAAATCATCCCTATAATTTACAAGCCAACTAAGGTCTTTCCCAGGTCTAGAGAACAGGCAAACATGAGTCCAACACACACCACAATCGATATTCCCTCAACTAAATAAAGGCGCCAAATGTGCATAAGCAGTCGACCGAACAATTTACATGGGAGGGAATAATGCTCCACCGCAAACGCATCATCTTCTCAAAGCTACACCTGGTCACTAAAGCCTCCCAGCACATACTAAGTGTTAGTTCGCTATTAGATCGTCTAGAAGATGGTTAAGTTAACTATGATACTTTCCTACACCCCAACAGGCCTCTGCATTTGGAAGACTGCTACAATTATCATGGGAACGTGAATCAATACTACCACAGACTTTGCATACAAGGACACATTCCAGAAAACCGGTCTCATATATCTTTATTATTATTCTTACAATTAAATGTCTCAATTGAGCGGCATTCAACAATGGGCGAAATAGAAATATCACTACCATTCTTATGACTTGACATACTCTTCCCTTTCCTATAACAGTACTCCAAGTTAAATCCATACCCTCCCTACAGCAGTACATAGTCATTTCCTTTACACAAACACATATGCTTTATAAACCTGATGCTCAAATGCGAACATATCACACACCCAGCACTAATACTAAGTATAATATTACATCATCAACAACTGAATGCATACGATACCAAATAATACTGACCGAAAATCAACGATGGGTGTGCATGTCTCTTAGTTCTTCCTGCGAGTAATAGACGTAATCGAGCAGATGTTAAAGAAAAAAATACCGATCCCAACAACTACTGCGTGTTACTCTCACAAGCGCTAATCGTTCTACAGGTGCACCCAAGTATCCATGTTAAAACCTATAATTGCTTTACGAATCGAGGTACGACATTACCTCTGAATGAGGTGCTGTTTTCCAGACAAATACTGTGACGGTGATTGTAGAAATGTGAGTATTAAAAGCCAACGATGCAAGCTTGCAATATACTCAATGAATTTTGGAAGTCATTCGGCTAAGGAACGTGGTATGTGACCGGTATTTGCAGCTCCTCACACTGCACCCAACTGCATAATTCATTACATTTTGCAACACATTCTGTCTCGAGACCATATCAGACGTTCCGCGATATATCCGCTGAGTTAAGGCGATGACAGACAGTAGTAGTAGATAATTTACTGATTGAGCTCCTAAGAAGAAAAATATGCACTAACTTCACAGAACTCTAGCCTTGACCCTATATATTAGAAATTATGTCCATTCAGACAGATACTTTTGTAGGCTCATACCCACAAGTCAATCATATTTCACGCCCTCTTGTATCTCTAAACGAGTCACCTTCCTCGAATCTGTCTGCTACAGTAAAGTTACAACCTCCGTTTGATCACACCCTATACATCCTCCAGTTGACCCATTTCTACAGCTTTCCACAACTGCTAGTTCCAATTTAAGTCAGAGGAAGACATGTGCAAAACATTCTGCAACCCTTTTAGAAACGGATCGAGCTGAGTTGCTGCAACAGAACGATGTTTTGAGCATTGAGTGCAAATGCGCGCAATGTGGTGCGTACCCAAACTAAATACAAGTACTACAGAACCCCAACATACTATCTTCATCATTCTATACCCACCCAAACACAGAAAAATTACAAACTACACTCCTGGAAATGGAAAAAAGAACACATTGACACCGGTGTGTCAGACCCACCATACTTGCTCCGGACACTGCGAGAGGGCTGTACAAGCAATGATCACACGCACGGCACAGCGGACACACCAGGAACCGCGGTGTTGGCCGTCGAATGGCGCTAGCTGCGCAGCATTTGTGCACCGCCGCCGTCAGTGTCAGCCAGTTTGCCGTGGCATACGGAGCTCCATCGCAGTCTTTAACACTGGTAGCATGCCGCGACAGCGTGGACGTGAACCGTATGTGCAGTTGACGGACTTTGAGCGAGGGCGTATAGTGGGCATGCGGGAAGCCGGGTGGACGTACCGCCGAATTGCTCAACACGTGGGGCGTGAGGTCTCCACAGTACATCGATGTTGTCGCCAGTGGTCGGCGGAAGGTGCACGTGCCCGTCGACCTGGGACCGGACCGCAGCGACGCACGGATGCACGCCAAGACCGTAGGATCCTACGCAGTGCCGTAGGGGACCGCACCGCCACTTCCCAGCAAATTAGGGACACTGTTGCTCCTGGGGTATCGGCGAGGACCATTCGCAACCGTCTCCATGAAGCTGGGCTACGGTCCCGCACACCGTTAGGCCGTCTTCCGCTCACGCCCCAACATCGTGCAGCCCGCCTCCAGTGGTGTCGCGACAGGCGTGAATGGAGGGACGAATGGAGACGTGTCGTTTCAGCGATGAGAGTCGCTTCTGCCTTGGTGCCAATGATGGTCGTATGCGTGTTTGGCGCCGTGCAGGTGAGCGCCACAATCAGGACTGCATACGACCGAGGCACACAGGGCCAACACCCGACATCATGGTGTGGGGAGCGATCTCCTACACTGGCCGTACACCACTGGTGATCGTCGAGGGGACACTGAATAGTGCACGGTACATCCAAACCGTCAACGAACCCATCGTTCTACCATTCCTAGACCGGCAAGGGAACTTGCTGTTCCAACAGGAAAATGCACGTCCGCATGTATCCCGTGCCACCCAACGTGCTCTAGAAGGTGTAAGTCAACTACCCTGGCCAGCAAGATCTCCGGATCTGTCCCCCATTGAGCATGTTTGGGACTGGATGAAGCGTCGTCTCATGCGGTCTGCACGTCCAGCACGAACGCTGGTCCAACTGAGGCGCCAGGTGGAAATGGCATGGCAAGCCGTTCCACAGGACTACATCCAGCATCTCTACGATCGTCTCCATGGGAGAATAGCAGCCTGCATTGCTGCGAAAGGTGGATATACACTGTACTAGTGCCGACATTGTGCATGCTCTGTTGCCTGTGTCTATGTGCCTGTGGTTCTGTCAGTGTGATCATGTGATGTATCTGACCCCAGGAATGTGTCAATAAAGTTTCCCCTTCCTGGGACAATGAATTCACGGTGTTCTTATTTCAATTTCCAGGAGTGTATAAAAGCTCAGCCTATTTACATGTCACCTAGGCATCAACATGGGCGCAATGACGTATAGCTACGGTGGGCCTCCAACGCAAAGAAAATCATTTCACAATACTTCCTCAGAATAGCGTAGCGTGCAACCACCCCAGCATTCCTAATGGTTCACCAAGTCCGACACATCAAACCGCAGCTGCCTATGTGGAGACGATCATATTAAATGTACAGACACCACGTAGATAACTTTAAACTTTCATCACCTATACTCTATGCGAATTATCGTATGAGACGCTCCCTCTGCTCTTGTTTCAAACACTGTTTTCTAACACGCTTTTGTACATTGCCAAACATTTCGTTTTCTGCCACGACTTCGATGTCATGACATAACATCTCGTTCTGTGTTCTAAAATTGATTGTAATTGTAGCACAGCTGCCACCACCTAGCCCAAATGCTCTGATCAGAAGGTGTAATACAGCACTGCACTCGACTGAATCCAGTCACATCCACATTTGGAGAGCATGTAGGTCAGTGGAGCGGCGCATGTTCAGTTATAATGCGTGAGAGAGAGAGAGAGAGAGAGAGCAGACGATCTTGTGTCACCACATCACATCACGGTAACGTCCTCTGGCGGTCACGATATGAATTAAGCCACTTGAGCTCTGGAGCTCGTGGTGGATACATCGGGTGCAGCCATCTTCAATAACGATACCTCCGTCATGACCTGATGTCAGGAGAGTGCCCTCTGGTGGCACCGATATGAACTAAGCCAGTTGGAGTCCAGACACAATGGAGAACATATCTGCTTGAAATTGGTTGAATAATAAAGACAAGTCCGTTTTTCCCGCCATTATCGTAGGTGTGCCGCATTATAGTGTTGGAATTTGAACTTTGCGCGTTTTTTATTGGGGGGGGGGGGGGTAGGTTAGTGGAGGTGCAGCCATCTTGAATAACAGTACATGCGTCATGTTCTGACGTAAAAGTGGCGCTCTCTGGTGTCAGCGATATGAAGAAGACTCTGGACCTCGTGGTGGTGGACACAGTGGGTGCAGCCATCATCAATAACTGTACTTGCGTCATGATCTGACGTCGCGGTGGCGCTGTCTGGTGGCAGTGATATGAACTAAGTCAGTTGGAGTCCAGACCCAATGGAGAACACAGACTGGGTTCAGCTGTCTTGAATAACGGTAGTTGCATGATGATCTGATGTAAGGGTGGCACCCTCTGCTGACAAGAATATGAACTAAGCCAGTTGGAGTCTGGACCTCGTGGCAAACACACATGCATCATATTGTTTAAATAATAATAAAGACAAGTCCGGTTTTCCCGCCGCTATCGTGCTGGAAATTGAACTTTCCGCCATTTTCTAGAGGATTAGGTTAGCGGACATAGCCCAGTTGGTCTATTTACCCACCATTTTCGTGGTGTGATGCATTATCGTATTGGAATTTGAATTTCCGGCGAATTTTTTTCTGGAGAGTTAGGTTAGTGGAGGTAGCCCAGTTGCCCTATCTTCCTGCCAAAATTCAAACTTCCCACCAAAATGCGCCATCTTGGATGACGTCATCGCTGCCATCTTCAATAAATTTGGCAACAATGGAATGTGGGGTGGCACACAGGTATCTCTACTACTTCCACGGATTTTATATCGTCTTGTTGTCTCTTGCAGGTTTGTACCAAGGAAAGCAAGAAGAGGCTGTTGATTGGTGGGTGGTATCCTCTTTCTATAACACAGATTGCACGGATATATTAACTGGGTTCATTATTCATAAAAATAGGAAGTTACCTCACCAAAGATAGTCGTTGTGGTACAAGCTCTCTGCAATAGTCCACATTAGCCTCACTGCTGGTGAATTACAAAGTCCATTATGTTCACTACTCTGGTCGCTATGTGCTGCCTGATTCTGAGCATGAGGCTGTGACTGCGACTCCGATTGGAATGTGACTGACGACAGACTGGAACTGACTCGGTGCGGTAGACTGTGACAGACTGGCCCTCTGGTTCATATCTGCAATCTAAATACTGGCAGCTGACAGGGCATTGGTGGCACATTTCCTGTGAGTGTGTCATTGGCCTCTGTCGATCTTCTCGCAACCTCTACGCTGCACGGTGTGCTGGTGCCAGCTTACACTATCACATTCCTCCACCCCGCCAACCCCCGAAATGCTGCACTGTTGTCACATAGTGAGGTTGTGAACGACAATGGGGAGGGAGGCAGGATGCTGGACGTAGAGATGTGCTGGGAGCTGTAGCTGTGAAGGACGGCACACTCCTGACTGCACCCCACCATCTGGCTTGCGGGTCAACAGGAACATCCTCCAGAAAACTGCTGCCAGGGCACGCGTTCAGGCTGGAGGGTGTGTCCTGGTGCGATGATAGCGACGGCGACGATGATGGCTGGTCCAGGTCCATGGTGTCAGCGAGCGGGGACGGTGGGGGCGAGGGAGCATCGTCCATCCACTCCTCCAGGGCTGCCCTTGTGGCAACAGCAGGCGGCTGCAAATGCAAATGACATGCGCGAATTTGGTTCTGGTGGTGGCGCTGCAAATCATCGGGACCTGCAATCAAATACATAGAAGAGTCGATGTGTTCCTGGATCGTGCCTCTTTCCCAGCTCCCACAGTTGCCATAAACCCTGAAAAGAACAAGATCGTGTAGTGAAAAGCAATACTTGCGGACCTCTGGCGGCGCTGGATGCTGCGGTGGGTCCAGCAAGTGTTGCAGCTTCCGATGGCGGCGGCCATGCTAAAGTTTCGCCGGTGAAGGTCGGTCTCGTGGATGGGAGCGATAGGAGGCGAGAAAGAGTTGCAGCGCCTGTTCTCGTGTGTGAGTGGAGCGAAGCTTGGACATCTATAGCTTGAAAGAGCGTACGAAGCATTCTGCTTCTCTGTTGGACTGCGGGTAAAATGGAGCACTTCTTAGATGGCGCATGCCACTGCATTCACAAAATTTTTCAAAGTAACGTGAAGTGAACTGTGGTCCATTGTCCGACACAAGTACTTCTGGTAAATCTTTGATGCAAAATATGCAGGACAAAATGGTGCTACGTGATGTGGTAGAATTCATAGACACTACGAACGGAAACTTGCTAAAATAGTCTACCACTGTGAACCAATGTGTGTTCCAAAATGGTCCTGCAAAGTCTATGTACACTCGTTGCCATGGTGATTGAGTCTTAGGCCAAGACGCGAATGTCTGTGGCGGAGCTGATTGGTTCTTCGCGCATGTGCGACACTGTGGCGTCATCTGTTCTATGTGGGCGTCCACGCCCTGCAGCTACGGTGCCGGCGCACTAACTGTTTAGTGCGAACAGTTTCCTAATGTCCTTGGTGGAGCAACCGCAACAAATCCTTTTGCAACACTTTGGGAATAAACACACAGGATTGTCCACTGTCATTTTGAACTACAATCTCACCCCGCTGAACTGAAAGGCTATGCCGACGTGCAAAATATCGGCACACAACCGAGTTCTGGATATTGTTCACTGAACGAGGCCAAGAAGTCCGAATGTAATGTAACAAAATCTTGAGATATGGGTACGCTTCCGTGGCCTGTGCAATTTTTCTGTAGTGGAAGGCAAAAGAGTCCAGTGATTCAGAGTCCTGTGCGTCGATTTGGCAACAAGATGCAGCAGATATATCAAAATCAGAAATTGGGCCTATCGGAAGGCGAGATAGGGCATCTGCATTGCCATGCTTTGCCGTAAGTCTGTACACAATTTAATACTGATACTGCGAAAGCAACGAAGCCCATCGTGGCAATTTTTAACAGTGTTTGTAGGAACCGGCTTTGACGGATGAAACAAGGATTACAACGGCTTGTGATCTGTCACTAAATAGAACTTGCGACCATACATATAGTGATGGGATTTTGTCACACCATACGCAATAGAGAGAGCCTCTTTTTCATTTGAAAATAATTGCACTGAGTTTGAGCAAACAACTTTGAGGCAAAAGATATATGTCTGTCTTGTGCACCAATTCTGTGTGACAGCACAGCGCCGATTCCGTAGGAAGAAGCGTCGACTTGCATAACAGCCAGCTCGGCAGGGTTAAGATACACTAAACATGTCTAAGCAAGGCATTTTTGAGTTTCTGAAAGGCGGCTTGGCAGTCTTTACTCCACACGAAATGCATATTTTTGCGACGCCAACGATGCAATGGAGCCGCGATCTGGGCGGCAATCGGTATGCACCGAATGTAGTACGTCATCTTGTCTAGTACTAACTGCAGTTCAGACACATTGCGAGGAACAGACAGGTCACGAATTGCAAGCAAATGAGATTGGGGCAGGGGGGGGGGGGTGCACACCCTGACTGTATACCACATGACCTAAGTACTGTAGTTCATTTTGAAGAAAAGTCACACTTTTCGAGACGACACTTGAGTCCTGCTTCTGACAACATTCGAAAAAGAGTACGCAAATTGGCAGTGTGCTCCTCTGGAGTACAACCAGAGACGATAGTATCGTCAAGGTAATTTGAACAAAATGGCACTTTTGCAGTCAGCTGTTCCAAGTAACGTTGAAAAATGGCGGGTGCGGAAGCACTACCGAAGGGCAAACGCAAATAACTGAACAGTCCTAAGTGTGTATTTACAACAAACACTTTCTGTGATTCTTCATCCAATGGAATTTGCAAGTAGGAATCACAAAAATGTATCTTAAAAAAGTAACGTCCTGCACCAAGCCTGTCCATGAGTTCCTCAGGGCGAGCTAATGGATATGAATCAACTACTGTTTGTGTGTTGACTGTAGACTTGAAGTCAACACAAATTGAATGCGACCAGAAGGCTTAGGCAACAAAACTAATGGACTTGCCCACTGACTCGCTTGAATGGGAGGAATTACACCATTATCTTGCAATTCGTTCAGTTCACTGGCTACTTTGTCTCGTAAAGCAATTGGAACGGAGTGGGCCCAGAAAAACTAAGACTGTGAATTGTCTTTCAATGTTACATGCGCTGCAAAGGTATTGGCTTTCCCATACCTTCTGAAAATAGATGAGGAAATTCGTTAAGCAAGCTAGCGACACTGTCTTTTGGATCAGAAGCCGATGTGGAAAGTACGTTATTTTGGATGCTAAGGCCATACAAATCAAAGGCATCTAAACTGAAGATGTTCTCACTGTCTCTTCATTTCAACACAGTAAAACTCACTGTCCTAGTATGAGATTTGCAAGTATCAGGCTAACTGCACTGTCCAAGCACTGGAATTTCCTGTCTGTTGTAAGCAGTAGGCGCTTGCTAGATTTAGAAAGGTGTGGTGAGCCTAACTATTCGTACGTCGCACGATTAAGCGGAGTTACTGAGGCACCTGTGTCTAACTGAAAGTTCACGCGACGGCCAGCAATTCATGATGAGACAAATAGTTTGTTAGAGCGTCGTTGCACAGCACTAGGGCGGGAAGGAGACACAACCTTAATCTTACTTTTGCCAGAACCTGTTGTGGGCTTAGAAAACACAACGTTCACTGCATGTGCATGAGCTTGTTTTTTCTAAGAGTGGGTAAAAGTGGCGTTTTTGTGCCGTTGCAAACAAACTGCTTGGACATGGCATTTTTCCACACGTGTAACACGTTGCGTTACATGATGGGCAATCCAGTCTTTTATGGCGAGCAAAACATCTAGGGCAAGACTGCACTAAGTTCACAGGTCCGTTTACGTGTCTACGTGACTGCCCGCGCGGCTGTGTTTGTGCTCCGTAGTGTGGGCTGAATGGGGTGGTCACGAGCAAGGGGCGACTCAACCCTACAAATCGAGGCCTGGTCAAACTTATCGGCCGCTATGGCACCCCAATCACATTGCTCTAGGATCTGCAGTACTTGAGGAAGTGATGGATCAGAGAACTTTAGGATCTGTTCCTATATTCTACTATCTGGAACACTGAAAGATATAGCATCTCTAATCATTAAGTCACGGTAAAAGTTGCCACAGCTACTCTTAAATTTACACTTCCTAGCCATGACCGTTTATTCTGTGTACCACTGACGGTACGTCTGTTCCGTCTTTTTCTGCAAACGAAAGAACTTATATCTGGCTGCAGCTACTTGGACTTGGTGGTCATAGTACTTGGCTAATGCAGCGATTACTTCTTCATAACTGTGTTCGTCAGGAGACGCAGTTGGGAATAGTTTTTGTGTAAATCTGAACAATGGGGACCCCGCAATTGAAAGAAAGTATTGTAGCTTCACAGTACCTTGAACTCAAAGAACTGCACAATGAGCTAGGAAATGTGTCAGGTATTCAAGCCATTCCTCTTCTATCTCTCGCTCGAGCCTTGTCCCGCAGTTACGCAGGGTCAGCCATCGTTAATCGGATTTGGCATTTTAATGGTTAAGGGGTGGCCGGATGCCCTTCCTGCCGCCACCCCGTACCCCCGGGATGGAATTAGTGTACCCCAACCGTCTGCGTCGAGTGTAATCCATGGAATAGTGCGAATGTGTTCAGATGTCTGCGAGCTGTGTAACTGAGGCGGAACATCGGGACCAGCCCGGTGTTCACCTAGCGGGATGTGGATAACCGCCTAAAAACCACATCAAGGCTGGCCGGCACATCGGCCCTCGTCGTTAATCCACCGGGCGGTTTCGATCCGGGTCCGGCGCGCCTACCCAAGTCCAGGAAGCAGCGCATTAGCGCTCTCGGCTACCCTGGCAGGTGAAGCCATTCCCCTTCTGTGTCGTTAAATAGCCGGAACGTTGGTATGCTGGTTGGCGGCACTTGTTGGGCTTGTCTGTCGATCCGTTGTGCGGAGGACGCGACTTGTGCAACCAGAAGTTGTTGTACCGTTGTCAGCAAGGCAGCAATTTGTTGGTTCTGAAACTGAAAAGCTCATGTTAGATCCATTACATTGGCCGTCTGTGGCTGAGGCGCGGGGCAAGGGGTTGAGGGGGCGAGGTAGCCATGGTTTAAACAAATATGTTACAGCAAAAAAGCAATCAAAGCCTCTGAAAAGAGAAAATTGTTTAGTTCTGTGGCTCCCCTCCTGGAATACACGTAAGAACACAACAACAAATTAGCAATGAGCATCTCTGCAAGCTAAAACACAAGAGAAGCAAGCAAAACCTTCTTCTGAATTACACTCGTCGTCATCTTTTATGGCGTCTCGTTGTCTCTTGTAGGCTTCTACCAAGGGAAGCAAGAAGAGGCTGTTGATTGGTGGCTGGTATCCTCTTTCTATAACACAAACTGCACGCATATATTAACTGGGTTCTTTATTCATAAAAATAGAAATTTACTTAACTCAAGATAGTCGTTGTGGTACAAGCTCTCTGTAATAGCCCATGTTAGCCTCACTGCTGGTGAAGTATAAAGTCCGCTATGTTCAGTATTCTGCTCCATTCCGCCCCTGGTAGCTGAATGGTCAGCGTGACGGGTTGTCAATCCTCTGGGCCCGGGTTCGTTTCCCGGCTGGGTCGGGGAATTTTCTCCGCCAAGGGATTGGGTGTTTTGCTGTCCTCATCATCATCCTATCATCCTCATAGACTGCAGGTCGCCGGCCACTGTGACTGAGCGGTTCTAGGCGCTTCAGTCCAGCACCGCGCTGCTGCTACAGTCGCAGGTTCGAATCCTGCCTCGGCATGGATGCATGCGATGTCCTTAGGTTAGTTAGGTTTCAGTAGTTCTAAGTTCTAGGGGGCCTGATGACCTCAGATGTTAAGTCCCATAGTGCTTAGAGCCATTTGAACCATTTTTGACTGCAGGTCGCCGAAGTGGCGTCAACTTGAAAGACCGGCACCAGGCGAACGGTCTACCTGACGGGAGGCCCCCAGCCATATGATTAAATAAATAAATAAAAACTATTCTGATCACTATATGCTGTCTGATTCTGAGTTAGAGGCTGTGACTGTGAGTCCGACTGGGCTGTGACTGATGACAGACTGGAACAAACTTGGTGAGACAGGCTGACCCTTCGGTTCATGGCGGCGTGCTAAATACTCTCGGACTATAGGGCATTGGTGCTGCTTTACTATGAGTCTGTCATTGGCCTCTATCGATCTTCTCACAACCTCTATGTCACAGGGTGTGCAGGCACCAGTTTACGCAAGCACAATGGAGTTTGTAGTTTTGTCCCCACAGGCTCTCTGTTCTTTGAAGGCACTATCACCAGGTTGCAAGTACGCAAATAAACAGTACTGAACAACGTATTTTGTTAGGATTCTTATTCTTGGGGCCTTTTAGATAAACAATTAATATATTTTGAGTTCCTTCCACCGCAGTAATTAACATTTAGGTAAAACTAAGGTCAATAAAAAAATCAAGCCTTTAGAACTCTGTACCACACATCGTTTTGACGCATTTTGGAAACTCCAAAATTCAGAAATATCTGTAGATTTGAGGTGTGGTGTCCCCACCCGTCTCTTATATGGTGCGTAAAGGATGCTACTTTCTCAGATAGCCATACAACAATTCAAGCAAATCACATTAATGGTTCTTATTACAATGAAGTAAATTGACAATACTTTGGGTCGCAAGCAAATTACTTCATGCAAACAATCAAAGTTCTTCACTAATTACAATGTCCATGCAGGTTATTCACACTTGCTCATAAGTCACTGCTATCGTTAATATCACTGCTCTTCTAGGACTCTCTGTTAGTGTCCTTCTGCCCGCATCTCGTGGTCGTGCGGTAGCGTTCTCGCTTCCCACGCCCGGGTTCCCGGGTTCGATTCCCGGCGGGGTCAGGGATTTTCTCTGCCTCGTGATGGCTGGGTGTTGTGTGCTGTCCTTAGGTTAGTTAGGTTTAAGTGGTTCTAAGTTCTAGGGGACTGATGACCATAGATGTTAAGTCCCATAGTGCTCAGAGCCATTTGAACCAAGTGTCCTTCTTCTACTGTCCTGGTCTGCTAATGCTGGTCCACTACTGCCCAGCCGAGGCCGGCAGGACCGGTGCATATATTCTCTTTGGCTAGGGGCCACTACTGTCGTGGTGCAGTCCTAGTCAGCATGCTATTGGCTGACGTCGTCTCACAGCCTACTCTGCTCTTTTGTTCTTCATCTTTGTGCCGTCACTTATCGTTACGCCGGAACATGAGGGAATTAGGATTCTTCTCTTTCAGAAAACCGATGATTAATATTTGGTCAACAACTCTGCTTCCTCCACTTTTTCTCGAAGTTCGAGCCTTTATTGTGAAAAACTTACAAAATATATACGATTCAAACTACGTGCCAATGATGGCCACTACTTTCTCCCATCTTTTGGGCAGCATGTGAGGAAGAGGAGGAGATTTGTATTCAACATCCCATTGACATTGCGATGGGGGGCAGTAAATAAAGAAGTGCGGTTGAAGAGCTCCCACGAATGTGCATATACAAATGTTGGTTAAAAAATGTTATTGCAAATTTTGGCTCTCGCGTAAGTCTCAGGAGATGATTTCAACAGTTCGTGCATTAGTACACTGTTCCGCACCCGCGCATTAGTACGGTTTATGATAAGGAATAAAAATTAGGCGATTATTATAGCAAAATCAGTTTTTCACGACACAGTTCAATTACCATTTTTTGGCGTTGTCCTTTTCCTTCACACAATGAAATTAGCACTGGTGAGATGCTTCACAGTTTTACTTAAATAATAATTTGACTCCGAGCCCCAAATAGCAGTAATGTAGGCTGCTATAAACGAAAATTACTCTTTCAATTCGAACAGAACCACAAGTCCCCCTGTCCTCTTTGTTGTAGCAGTTTTGACGCGAAATCACAGATCGCCACAAGTTCACTTACGACGATGTATACTTTGTAAATCGCACTCACACAAATAATCGTAGCACTTCCAGTTCACCAAATACATGCTTGCACACTTGCACTATTAAACAATACTCTTTGTCGAAATAAACCGGCGCGAAAAAGAATTCTCAAACGACCACATGGGCCACCCTGGCTTGCTCGCCACCCAACCTCCAAAACGACTGAACAACTACTGACCTGTAGCCAAGATGTCTGCTCGCTTATAGAGGCTCGGATGTCCACCCTCTGGTTATGCATGTACCAATCTCACCAGTTAAGGTTACAAATTTTGATACATACATCCCTCAACAGAAATAAGTACACCATCGGAACCGCGCTAAAAAGTACATCTCATTTACTATGTTACATTAATTTCTAGGATTATTCTATCGCCCATAAATCTAGATTTAGTTTTTGCAAAATTTCCCAACTTCGCTCAAATTTGCTTGCATGCATCTGTGCTGCAAAGTTTTAACATAGATCTGCATATAGCACCGTTTTTAGACGTAATCTGTAGCGATCTGCCGGCCGAAGTGGCCGTGCGGTTAAAGGCGCTGCAGTCTGGAACCGCAAGACCGCTACGGTCGCAGGTTCGAATCCTGCCTCGGGCATGGATGTTTGTGATGTCCTTAGGTTAGTTCGGTTTAACTAGTTCTAAGTTCTAGGGGACTAATGACCTCAGCAGTTGAGTCCCATAGTGCTCAGAGCCATTTGAACCATTTTTTGTAGCGATCTACACGTTGCACTGCTCAAAATCTTCATATCTATAATAATTAATTAATTAATTATGGGCGATAAATGCTAATAATAATTTGCAAACAATGCAAACCATTGCAAGTTAAGTGTATAGTTACTTAGTTTAAAATACGTGTGATGGCACCAAAAATATTATATAGTCCCGTTCTTTACGTCATGAATTTTCTATTGAATTTTATAAACAATTTTCCCTCAAACTTTGTTTATTGCTCTTTACGGGCTTAATTATTTATGAATCTCAACATATAACTATAGCACTCGATCCGCTAAGAAGAAACGTTTTTAATGAGTGCTCGCTCATCCATCTAAGTTGTTATTTACTATTTTTATTAATCTTTCAGTATTCGTGATATTAACCGATTTTTAGGTTTTGCGTCTCGTGACTTGAAGTAAAGATCGATCTTTCAGAAGGTGCATATTGCTGAGCACAATCCACTGTCGCATCGCTCTTCGCCGTAAGTTACATTGTTTCCGCGTAATGCGCGAAAAACCAAACAATGCCCCAAGCTGCGAGCCACGTGGCCGCCCGGCGGCGGAGACCATCCCACCGACCGTTGCAAATCTCGCGTGGGCGCGCCACGCGCTTCCGCGAATCGCCCGCCAGGTAGCGCGCTCGCTCTCCACAAAGCAATACTTGCATACTAGAAATATTCATCTAGTGACGGGGGTTTGTAGCGTCACAATACCCCCACTTGCTAGCCCATGCACGCACTATATGAGGTAGCAAATAGCACAAAAAAAAAAAAACAAAAAAAAAACAGGAAGAGTGACCGACCAGTCATGTTAAATTAGTCCTAGAATGTTAACAGTTTACTTGGCAATCTGGTTGGCGGTAGCAGCACCCTAAACTAAGTAAAATTCGCTATGTATTTTGTGCTCAACAAAAAGAAATTTGTAACATATCTGTAAGAAACCCCAATCCAAAAAATATAATTTTCCTTAACCATGATTCTAAATTCGTGTCTTCTATGTGTGTGTGTGTGTATAGTACAACAGGCCTGGCAAAGCAAAACAAATTTAACAAAATCACAATAACTTTTATCAATTTTTTTAACTTCCTTATTTTAGGCAGCATATTATGCACACCACATTGTTTCCAATCAATCTATTCACTTTGGAACACGTATCATTTATCAATTTGTTTCACAAGCACTGTCACTTAAAATGTCTTCCAGGGATGCCCCAGACTAGATGTAGTGTCACAGCTCCCTACTGTGGCGCCATTTCCTGTCCTCCCTCTATCCAGTTTATGGATAGAACACAAAAAATCCCCAATGAAAATCTCATATACACGAAAGTTTTCCCCGTTTACCATAGAGTGGTCCAGCCTAGACCCATCCTCATGCAATCCAGAGCTGACACAGCAAAGACAGAATTTCAGGGACAACCATCACTAACAAGGGAACCTCCCCATCGCAAGCCCCTCAGATTTAGTTATACGTTGGCACAGTGGATAGGCCTTGAAAAACTGAACACAGATCAATCGAGAAAGCAGGAAGAAGTTCTGTGGAACCGTGAAAAAAATTAGTAAAATATTCAAACTGAGTAGTCCATATGTAAGATAGGCAACATCAAGGAGAGTGCGAACTCAGCAGCGCCGTGGTCCCGTGGTTACCGTGAGTAGCTGCAGAACGAGAGGTCCTTGGTTCAAGTCTTCCCTCGACTGAAAATTTTACTTTATTTCCGCAAAGTTCTGTTCGTTCGTTCATTGACGTTTCTGTTCACTGCAATAAGTTTAGTGTCTGTGTTTTGCGACCGCACCGCAAAACCGTGCGATTAGTAGACGAAAGGACGTGCCTCTCCACTGGGAACCGAAAACATTTGATCGCAAGGTCATAGGTCAACCGATTCGTCCACAGAAAAACACGTCTGATATATTCTATACGACACTGGTGGGGGCATGTGCGTCACATGACAGGAATATGTTGTCGACCCACCTAACTTGTACACTTAGCGAATGGGGCGAATGGGTAAAAAGATTCTTCTACCTTGCCCGATTTAGATTTTCTTGTAGATGTGATAATCACTCCCAAAATAGTGATGAAAACATAAGAGTTTGTCACATAAACTGAAAATAAAAAATTAAAATTCTCACTCGAAGGAAGACTTGAACCAAGAACCTCTCGTTCCATAGCTGCTCTCGCTAACCACGGGACCACGGCGCACCTAGACTCCCTCTCTCCTTGATGTTGCCTATCTTCGCATGGACTACTCAGTTTCTATATTTTACTAATTTTTTCATAGTTCCACACAACTTCTTCCTGTTTTCTCGATTGATCTGTGTTCAGTTTTTCAAGGTCTATCCAATGTGCCAACTTATAACTAAATCTGAGGGGGGTGCGATGGGGAGGTTCCCTTGTAAGAAACAGGCTAGAACAACAGCTGGGTAGTTGTGACCAAAAATCTGTTCAATACTAGATTAGATATGCCCACGTAACTGGGGCAGTAGTGCTTGGCGACAAAACCTCCCTAATCAAAATTATACTGATAATGTGTCAGGAATCAAACAGACTTTAAATAATATCTGACTGTTGTCATGGCTTGACAGCAAAAAAAAAAAATGTACTTGATTATTACAGACCATGAATTAAATTCAAGGGTTTGGCAATGTTCCCTCAAAAAAAAAAAAAGACTTAATCTACTTTTAAAAATGTCTATTGAAACTCACCTATACAATTTGTTAAAATATCCTCTATTCATATCATCTAGCCCAGACTGAGATTGTTGTTGTTGTTGTTGTGGTCTTCAGTCCTGAGACTGGTTTGATGCAACTCTCCATGCTACTCTATCCTGTGCAAACGTCTTCATCTCGGAAGAATTACTCCAACTACAACTTTCTGAATCCGCTTAGTGTATTCATCCCTCGGTCCCTCTCTACGATTTTTACTCTCCACACTTCCCTCCAATACTAAACTGGTGATCCCTTGATGCCTCAGAAGGTGTCGTACCAACCGATCCCTTCTTATAGTCAAGTTGTGCCACAAATTCCTCTTCTCCCCAATACTGTTCAGTACCTCCTAAATAGTTACGTTATCTACCCATATAATTTCAAGCTTTCTTCTGTAGCACCACATTTCGAAAGCTTCTATTCTCCTCTTGTCTAAACTATTGATCGTCCATGTTTCACTTCCGTACATGGCTACACTCCAAACAAATACTTTCAGAAACGACTTCCTGACACTCAAATCTATACTCGATGTTAACAAATTTCTCTTCTTCAGAAACGCTTTCTTTGCCATTGCTGGTCTACATTTTATATCCTCTCTACTTCAACCATCATCAGTTATTTTGCTTCCCAAATAGCAAAACTCCTTTACTACTTTAAGTGTCTCATTTCCTAATCTAATTCCCTCAGCATCACCTGACTTAATTTGACTACATTCCATTATTCTCGTTTTGCTTTTGTTGATGTTCGTCTTATACCCTCCTTTCAAGACAATGTCCATTCCGTTCAACTGCTCTTCCAAGTCCTTTGTTGTCTCTGACAGAATTACAATGTCATTAGCGAACCTCGAAGTTTTCATTTCTTCTCCATGGATTTTAATACCTACTCCGAATTTTTCTTTTGTTTGCTTTATTGCTTGCTCAATATACAGATTGAATAACATCGGGGAGAGGCTACAACCCTGTCTCCCTCCCTTCCCAACCACTGCTTCCCTTTCATACCCCTCGACTCTTATAACTGCCATCTGCTTTCTGTATAAATTGTAAATAGCCTTTCGCTCCCTGTATTTTACCCCTGCCACCTTCAGAATTTGAAAGAGAGTATTCCAATCAACATTGTCAGAAGCTTTCTCTAAGTCTACAAATGCTAGAAACGTAGGTTTGCCTTTCCTTAATCTTTCTTCTAAGATAAGTCGTAGGGTAAGTATTGCCTCACGTGTTCCAACATTTCTACGGAATCCAAACTGATCTTCCCTGAGGTCGGCTTCTACTAGTTTTTCCATTCGTCTCTAAAGAATTCGCGTTAGTATTTTGCAGCTGTGGCTTATTAAACTGATAGTTCGGTAATTTTCACATCTGTCAACACCTGCTTTCTTTGGGATTGGAATTATTATATTCTTCTTGAGGGTATTTCGACTGTCTCATACATCTTGCTCACCAGATGGTAGAGTTTTGTCAGGACTGACTCTCCCAAGGCCATCAGTAGTTCTAATGGAATGTTGTCTACTCCCGGAGCCTTGTTTCGACTCAGGTCTTTCAGTGCTCTGTCAAACTCTTCACGCAGTATATCATCTCCCATTTCGTCTTCATCTACATCCTCTTCCATTACCATAATATTGTCTTCAAGTACATCGCCCTTGTATAGACCCTCTATATACTCCTTCGACTTTTCTGCTTTCCCTTCTTTGCTTAGAACTGGGTTTCCATCTGAGGTCTTGGTATTCATGCAAGTGGTTCTCCTTTCTCCAAACAACAGATACCCCTCCGTTGTGGTTGCACCTACGGTACGACTATCTGTATCATTGAGGCACGTAAGCCTCCCCACCAACGGCAAGGTCCATGGTTCATGGGGGGAGGAGACTGAGATTACAAGCAGCAAAATGAACTAACTTTAATTTTACAATCCCCATGCTGTGTTGCATACCCTAATATTCAGTCCACCAACTTGACCCCTATGCACCAAAGGAAGTTTGGTGTCTACATACAGAACCCAGTGCAAAATATGTTCAAGTTAACAATTACGCCCCCAAGTTTATCAAACAACATAAAACCTTGTGCTGGACCCCCCCATGCACAAAAAATTAAGCAGGCCCAACAGTTATTCAGACACCACAGCACATAATTTTTACTTCTCCGAAAATTCGTATTGCTAACGTACCTAAGATCTCTTCAAGTATATGTACACATAATTCTATCTCACGCTGCCAATGTGTTTCTCATACCGGTGGTTTATACAACCGCAACTCAATTACATTTCTAAGCCCTAGTGGCTTTCTTGGTTTTTGGTAATCCAAGCGATATGCATTTGGGTGTGGGCAACTTGCTACCAAAAATGGCCCAGGGTACAATTCAAATAGTTTCTTAATTTCCCCATCAGTGTCACTTGACCATTCCTTCATCTTCACCAACACAAGGTCATTTACCTTGTACTTAACTGGCTTGTACCGATTATCTTGCCTGTGTTTCCTTTGTGTAGCCGCTCTGGCCATTCTTTCTATAACCAGCCTTTGCTGTTGCTGATCGGTGATGGGAGATTCGGTAGGAAAGTCTACCGTTTCACCTATCAAGTTTGCTGCCCTGTTTTTCAACATCACCTCACACAGTGGAAACCCAGTAGCACTGCTTTGGACACTGTTCATGACATCTTCAAATGATGCAATATGTTCAGCCCATGATGTATGCTTATGGCTACAATAGGTCCAGCACAAGTGACCAAGCTCATGCACATAGCAATCAGCCGGGTTACCTGCTGGGTGGTAGACAGAGGCCTTCATATGTTTCACACCTACTTGTTTCATGTAGTCCTCCCATAACTTCGAAGTAAATTGTGAGCCATTATCAGTCAACACCGTCTTTGGCTTCCACAAGTTCTTAAAGTAATCTACTTCCAGTTTCCAAATCATTACTTTGCTGGTGGCCTTCTTCATACCATATAGTTTTACATATTTGGAGAACATATCCACAGCCAGCATCACATGCTTTTGCCCCCTCTACTGCCTGGTAACAGGCCAAAAATATCAATTGCCGGTAATTCTCCCACTCCCCCGGGAAGGATGTTTTGCATTTCCCCTTGGCTGATAACGATACTATGTTTGACACGTTGACACCTGTCACAAGCATTCAACTGTTTCCTGACTCTTCGTTCCATATTAGTAAAGATTACATAGTCCTGCAGTACCCCCAAACACTTTTGTGCCCCTTAATGGCCATAAATTAAATGTGCATAGTTTATTAAAGATTGAACATGTTCCTCTGGAGAACACAAACGCCACTCCTCCTCCACATCTCTCCTTCTAAACAATACCCCTTTGGAAATTTTGTAATACTTCTCCAGTTTTTAATGCCCCTATGTACCAAAGTTTGTTTTCACCAGTTTCAAAATTGGGTCAGTATTCTGCACCTGCCTCATGTCTTTACATATTCCCCGCATCTGCTTTTCTCCTTCCACTCCCTTCATATACATCCTCACAAATTTGGCCATGCTCTCTTCTTCCTCAACTTCTTCCTCACCTTGATTTGGCAAATGCGAGAGCATGTCAGCAACTACATTGGCAGTTCCTTTAATGTACTCAATCTCATATTGGAATTGCTGTAGAATGAGCGCCCACTGTGCCAGCCTATGGTTCAACAGCTTGCAATCCTGCAAATAACTTAGAGCCTTATGGTCAGTCATGACTATGGTCTCATGTCCTTCTAAGTACACCCTAAATTTCAGGAAACCCCATACCACTGCTAACAGTTCCTTCTCTGAGATCCCATATCCTCGCTCATGCTTGGATAGTGCTCTGCTAGCAAAAGCTATGCTATGATGCTCAGACCTCCCATCTACTAGTTGTCATTGGGACAGTTCAACATCTATGCCATAGTCTGAGGTATCTGTCACTAGATAGAATGGAAGTGACAGGTCAGGATGATACAATATCTTGCTGTTACACAAACTGATTTTTATCTTTTTGAAATCCCTATTACATTCCTCATTCCATACCCACACCACATTCTTTTTCAGTAACCGTGACAGATTTGGTGAATTCAAACTCAAGTCATTTACAAACTTCCGATAGAAACTGGCCATACTGAGGAGTGACTTTAATTGTTTCCAATTCCTGCGTCAGGCACTCTCAGCTATTGCTCTGATCTTATTTCCATTGGGTATTATTCCCTCTGAAGACAGTACATGGCCCAAAAAAATTTATTTTTGCTTTTACAAAGTCACACTTCTTTAGTTTCTGTTTCATCCCCGCTTTTTGCAAAGTTGTTAACACCTCTCTCAATAGTATTAGTATCCACAAGAATGTCATTCACATAGAAGCTTAGCCTCCTTATCAACTCATCCCCAAGTGCTCTAACAAAGACAGCAACTGATATGCAGAGGTCGAATAGGACTACCCTATGTTAGTAAGCTCTACCTTCAAACAGGAAAGCAGTGTATTTCCTGCTTTGTTCTGCCAAAGGAACTTGCCAGAACCCAGCCATCAGGTCCATACTGGTCATTATCCTTGCGTTTTTGTAGCCTTGGATTAGTTCGTCTATATTTTCAGGGTGGTAAGTTTCTAGTATTATAATTTTATTTAATTTCCTTGCATCTAGAACTAGTCGTACTGACCTGTCCCTCTTTTTGGGTTATAGTACTCACTCCTGCATTTTTCAATAACCCCCCAAGCCTCCATGCATTTTATTTCTGACCTAACAGCGTCTTCTTCTGTTATGGCAACAGGATATGGCCTAACCTTAATAGGCTCATGAGGCTTCACCCTGACTATATTCAAAATTTACCAGTCGCCCAGGTCTCTCTGAGAACACATCTTAATTTTCTACCAGTAAATTATACAGTTCTTCCCTTTCACTGTCAGCAATACCCTCTGTCTCATAGACCTTCCTTTTTATCTTCTCCTCAATCCCTACTTCATCCAACAAGCACTGGGCCATGTGCAAGCTTGCCAGCAAATCATCACCTGTTGCATTTACAAATTTTGTCTCCTTTATACATCCCCCAACATTCAATTCCAATACCTGTCCCCCACAGTTAATATTTGCCCCATATTTATTTAAAAAATCTGTAACCAGAATCATATTTATACTTAAATTTTGAATCACCAGGAATGGGTGACTAAGCAATTCTCCACCAATGTTTACATCTAACACAGCCTCCTTCCTCACTGGCTTGCTGTAATTACCAGAAGCATTTGTTATTCTAAACCCTGTGACCAGGAATTCTACCATTTTTTCATTCCTGATATAATTGTAGAAACCCTCTGCTATCCCACTGACTTTACTACCTGTGTCCACCAAGGCTTCTTCACTGACTTTACCTATGTTAACTTTAACTATTGGTTGAATTGTAGAAACCCTCTGCTATCCCACTGACTTTACTACCTGTGTCCACCAAGGCTTCTTCACTGACTTTACCTATCTTAACTTTAACTACTGGTTGCACCTTCCTAAAATGTTTCTGCTTGAGCTCTGCTTCTGCTAAAAGATCCTCCTCCATTTCACTAGCACAGTACTTTTCCATAGTGCATACCTGCCCCCCATTGAATGATTCTATTTCATTATCCCCTTCAAATATTACTTCAAAAGCATCTTTGTGTTATTTATTTTCTAAGACCAACCATCCTAATTTTCTGGCAAAATTAAACTTCTACTTCTCTCATACCTTTCGTCCTAACTTCCGTATATACTTAGAAAAATCCACCCAATCACTTGCATCAAAATCACATTCACTCTCCCCCATCCAACCAGTATTCCATTCAGCCTCTTCTATACCCCCATCCTGCTCATCCTCATACACTACATAATTATTCACCTTTTCAACTTTGTCTCCCTCATCATACACTAATTTTCCACAATCTGTAACCCTGCAGTTACCCTCCACAGCTCATCCTACCATTTCATTTATAAAATCCACCCTTAAACCATCAAACTCCTTATCCCCATCAAATATTTTCTGGAGTACATCATAATATGCCTCATCCTCAACATTTAACTGCTTTAAACTGTTCACAAAATTATATTTCCCTACTGTCCAATTTGCTGGAGTATATTTTTGCAACCATTTTGCCCTTGCTACACAATCATTTAAGTTCAGTTCAGATTCCCCCTCAGTTCTCCACTGTTCACCGCTCTTAGTTTGCTGTTTAACCCCATGCATGTAAACACTAGCACAATTTGTTTCATCATGTTTCATAGATTCAGATACAGCTTTCCCCACCAAAACATCACTTGCATTACCATCCTGCACATTACAAACACTTTCAACAGAACATCTCTGGCTGCTCACAGCTAACCTCATAAATTTCACCAGATACACTCTCTGGTATGTATTCATTTATCAATACATCAACAATAGGCACTATGGCCCCAAAATCATTACCATCATCTACAAAACCATTAGTTTCAGGCACCTTGGCCCTCTCAGAATTAACATTATCATCCACTGTATCCGCTTCTATTACACACAACTCAACAAATTTCTTACTATTACTTTCACACACACTTTGGTCATCACAACATTAATATATACCTTCAGACAGTGCCTTAGTTCCTGACCTGTTAATAATGCTCACCAAACCAACATTCTTCCTGTTAAAAACTCTCCTTTTGCTATGCTTCATGCACCAGCTCCCCAATACATTTCCATCATTTAAAATAACCTCCATACCACAAATTCTTTCCTCTCTCCTACTTCTATCATTATTTTCATACCCCCTTTGGAATAACCACCCCAAGTCTGATAATGATTATTATCATTCCATCTTTTGGCCCTATTGTTTGCAACTTGTCTTGTCCCAAAGTGGAACCCATGTGAGACAACTCCTAGTTTAAAGGATGCTGTCCCTGTTGTGTGCTGTTGTTCTGTTCCCCTCTTCCAGGTCCGTTTCCCAGCATTGGCCTTGGTCAATTTCTCACATCACTGCCCCTAAAATCCCTTTGACGGTGGCTCTCTTCATTATATCTTCCCCCATTTCCTCTCCAATGTTCATTTATATTTCTGTGCCCATGATGGCTCTGATGATTATTTTCCCAATTCCTATTTCTGTGACCATCTTGATGATTGTTACCCCAATTCATATTTCTTCTCTCCCCCAGATCCCTATGGTTATTCCCTGGATTGTTTCCCTTTGAGCCAGGCCTATAGCACATAGCCTGCTCCATCCTCTCAACAAAGTCTAAAACTTCTCCACAGAATCAGTGGGGCAATGTATGAGTTCCCATTGTAACTCCTCAGGTATTCTCCTCCTTAAAGTAGATATTTCTGTTAACACACCTAAAGGCTGACCCAGATGTACTAATTTATTCAACTCTTCCTGACAAAATTCCCTCATAGTTTGTATGCCTCCCCTGTACACAGGTCCATTCAAAAAGTCATTTTGCAACCTACACTGCTTATTTTTACTCCAGTATTTGTCTAGAAACATTCGTTCAAATATTTCAAATGAAATGAACTGACCCTTAAATTTGTTAGCTCATGTCTGAGCTGAACCTCCCAGCATTCTCTTTACAAATTTTACTTTTGTCTCATCTGACATCCCAGGCAGAAAATAGTCCTTGCAATTGGGCAAAAAATCCACTGCATGATATCTGTTTTCACCTGAAAATGGATTTCCACTGGTGCCTGCATTCCTGGACACCCAGCATGACCTGAAACATTATACAATTCTATCTAGGTAATATTGTCATTTCCTTTTGAGGTGACAGTTGCCATTTCCCTTCTGAGATCACCAGCTGTGCTGTCTAATTTATTTTTCAGCACAGCTTTTGTCTCATCATTGCTAGCCACTATTTTCGCATTCACTTCATCCAAAGATTGCCTTGTCGCCTCTTCCCTATCATCACACATCTGCCTTCCCGAAACAATTTCACGCTTCAACTCAGCCTCAACCGCTTCAACCTTGGAATGCCAGCTCTCTTCTATTTTTTCTAATCTATTATCTAATTCGGTCACAATTTCATGTTTCATTGACCCCAGTTGACTACCCACTAGTCTTCAGAGAAATTAATTGGGAATTTACTGAACTTAATTTAGTTCCAAAATTAGTGTCAAAAGCAGTCCATAGCAGTTTTAAATGAATCTATTTGGCTACTCATTTTTTGGAGAAGAGCAATTAATTCTTTAGACATTACAGATATACCGATTTCCTACTGTATCTGAGGACTTTGTGGTTCACTACCACTCCCTGACGACCCACAATCACTAAGCGATTTTTTAATTTCGTGCCCCATTGCCCTGGCTAGCACAGGAACGGAAAACAAGGAAACCAAAAACAAAAATTGCGCCTGCCACTTACCTTTCTGGAGGGGCTGCGTCGGTCTCGGCGCTCCTGAAGAGGCTGCGTTGCGCAGCATAGTTATGGCCACTTGTTGCAGATCCGCTGGTCGGTGTACACCCAGCCGCTGGCAGCCCGTCGCACGGTTGAGAATCGGCCGCGCCCGCACTCTGCTGGCGCTCGCTGCACGTCCGCTGGTCGCTCGATCCGTGCTGCATGGCGTCGTCGAACGGCGATAGTAGGTGCGCACTCGATTAACCGAAACACACGTTTCCGGGAATGTTCATGCTTTGCCTGGTTCCACTAGCCTTTGGGCCTAGTTGCCTAGCACGCTGGTATCCCAGACGAGCTCCCAATTGCGACAGGGCGGTAAATAAAGAAGTGTGGTTGATTGATTGATTCATTGATTTTTATTGCCTAAAAACAAAACATTTACAGGGATGTAAAGTTTATATAAGCAATGTCAATAAACGTACAAACAACAATGACAAGAAATACACAAATAATTAATCTATGTTAGAAATTATGCTCACAGAAATCTTCCATTGTATAAAAACAATTTTGAATTAATAAAGTTGTTACAAATATCTTAAATTTTTTCAGCTCCAGACTTAACTGACTCTGGTAGTTTATTAAATAACTTGACAGATGTGTGTTTGAAGCTGTTTAGATTTTTGGTATATGAGCAGTAATCTTTTCTTACATCATTACAGGGTCGTGTGTTATAACTATGTACGTCAGAATTCAGATCAAAACTAGACAAATTATTTTTAATGTGCAAGATACACTGAAATATGTATATACATGGCGAGGTCATAATACTAAGATTAATAAATAATTCTCTACAGTGAGTTCTAGATAGTACTTCACATATCAGTCAGACAGCTTTTTTCTGGGCTGTAAATAAGCATTTTGAGTAGCAATTATTTCGCCACAAGATTGTCCCATACGTCAAATGAGAGTGAATGTAACTATAATAGACAGAAAGCAAAATTTTCTCATCTACTGTTGCTTGTAATTTTCTGAGCATAAATATTCCTTTAGAAATTTTTGGTGTTAAATAATTCACATGTTCCTGCCAGCCTAAATTATTTTGCAAAACAATGCCAAGAAACTTTACAGGAACTGTCTCTAAGGTGATTCTATTGTTATAAGAAATGTTTGATTCCTATGTTTTACTTATGTTCATAGACAGGCTATTGGCATTGCACCAGTCAGAAAGTATATCTACCTTGAGTGAGGTAAAGTTACTTATGTTATTGTTTGTAGGCACTGTAACACTTAAACTGATATCATCTGCATAGAAGTAACAGTTTGTAGTACCATCTATTACATTGCTAGGTAGGTCATTCATATATAATATGAACAAGAAATTGCCCAAGATTGACCCTTGAGGAACACCATGGTTAACGGGAAAGAACTAGAATATTGGTTATTGAAGTAAACAGTTTGACATCTATTACATAAGTGTGACTGAATAATTTTAACAGAAGAGACTGAGAAACCTACAGTTTTTAATTTCAGCAGCAGAGTGTTGTGGCACACAGTGTCAAATGCTTTTGATAAATCAAAAAACTTTGCACTTACAATAAATTTTTCTTCTTTTGCTTCAAGACAGTTACATATGTGCATATACAAATGTTGGTTAAAAAATGTTATTGCAAATTTTGGCTCTCATGTAAGTCTCAGGGGATGATTTACGCACTTGGTGCATTAGTACATTGTTCCATACCCGCGCATTAGTTATAGTTTTCAATTAATATTCATGAGTACAGTTTATGCTAGGGAACAAAAGTTAGGGGATTATTCTAGCAAAATAAGTTTTTCACGACACAGTTCGATTACTATTTATTGGCGTTGTCCTTTTCCTTCACACAATGAAATTAGCACTGGTGAGATGGTTCACAGTTTTAATTTAATAATAATTTGACTCCGATAGCAGTAATGTAGGCTGCTATAAACGAAAATTACTCTTTCAATTCGAACAGAACCACAAGTCCCACTGTCCTCTTTGTTCCAGCAGTTTTGACGCGAAATCACAGATCGCCACAAGTTCACTTACGACGATGTATACCTTGTAAATCTCAATCACACAAACAATCGTTGCACTTCCAGTTCACCAAATATACGCTTGCACACTTGTACTATTAAACAATACTCTTTGTCGAAATAAACCGGCGCGAAAAAGAATTCTCAAACGACCACATGAGCCACCCTGGCTTGCTCGCCACCCACCCTCCAGAACGACTGAACAACTACTGACCCGTAGCCAAGATGGCCGCTCGCTTATATAGGCTCGGATGTCCACCCTCTGGTTATGCATGTACCAATCTCACCAGTTAAGATTACAAATTTTGATACATACATCCCTCGACAGAAATAAGTACACCATCGGAACCACGCTAAAAAGTACATCTCATTTACTATGTTACATTAATTTCTAGGATTATTCTGTCGCCCATAAATCAAGTTTTAGTTTTTGCAGAATTTCCCAACTTAGCTCAAATTTGTTTGTTTGCATCTGTGCTGCAAAGTTTTAACATAGAACTCCATATTTCAGAGGATCAATTCTTGATGCAAGGATTGGCTGTTGACCCTCAGCATTATCAAACGAAACGTATTGCACACAAATATGAGAAGTGAACTATTGTGTTTTGATTAAAGTATTGTTGAACAGTCACTAGAAGCACTCATGTCCACTAAATATCAAAAAACCACGCGTGAGAGCGATTTGCAGAAGAACGATGACTTACCCTGAGTAAGAAAAGTCATGGGATATCTCTTAATATCGTGTCGCACACTGTTTCACCCGGCGTAACGCAGTAACCCGACATGCCACGAACTCAACAAGTTCCCTGCAGAAATTTTGAGCCACGCTACCTCTACAACCGTCCGTAATTGTGAAAGTGTTTCCGGTGCAGCATTTTGTGCACAAAGTGACCTCTCGATTATGGTGCATAAGTGTTCGATGGAACTGACGGAGGGCGATCTGGGTGGCCCGATCATCCACTAGAATTGTCCAGAATGTTCTTCAAAACAGTCGTGAGCAACTGTGACCTGGTGACATGGTGCATCGTTCTTTGGCAACATGAAGTACCTGTATGGCTGCAAATGGTCTCCAAGTAACCAAATATAACCATTTCCTGTCAATGATTGTTCAGCTGGAGCAGAGGGCTCAGTGCATTCCATGTAAACACGGCCCACACCATTATGAAGCCACCACCAGCTTGCACAGTGCCTTTTGACAACGTAGGACCATGGCGTCATGGGGTCTGTGCCACACTCGAATCCTACCATTAGCTTTTACCAGCTGAAATCGAGACTCATCTGAGCAGGCCACTGTTTTGCAGTCGTCTAAGGTCCAACTGATATGGTCATGGACTGCAGCTATGTCGTGCTGTTAGCAAACGTACTCGCATCGTTCATCTCCTGCCACAGCCCATTATCGCCAATTTTCCCCGCACAGCCATAACGGATACGTTCGTCGTACGCCCTACATTAATTTCTGCGGTTATTTCACGCAGTGTTGCTTGTCTGTTAGCACTGACAACTCTACGCAAACGCTGCTGCTCTCGGTCATTAAGTGAAGGCCGTCGACTACTGCGTTGTCAGTGGTTAGGAGGTAGTCCCTGAAATATGGTATTCTCGGCACACTCTTGATACGGTGGACCTCGGAATAGTGAATTCCGAAATGAAATCTCCCATGCATCTAGCTCAAACTCACTCCGCCTTCAAAGTCTATTAATTTCTGTCGTGCAGTCATAACAACGTCAGAAAACTTTTCCAATGACTCACTTGAGTACAAATACCACTTCCTGCAATGCGCCACCCCTTTATACCTTGTGCACCGAACGAGGTGGCGCAGTGGTTAGACACTGGACTCGCATTCGGGAGGACGACGGTTCAATCCCGCGTCCGGCCATCCTGATTTAGGTTTTCCGTGATTTCCCTAAATCGCTCCAGGCAAATGCCGGGATGGTTCCTTTGAAAGGGCACGGTCGACTTACTTTCCCGTCCTTCCCTAATCCGATGAGACCGATGACCTCGATGTCTGGTCTTCTTCCCCAAATAACCCAACCCAACCCCTTTATACCTTGTGCACACGATGGTACCGCCATCTGTATATGTGAGTATCGCTATTCTAAGATTTTCGTCACCTCGGTATATAAGTAAACCTAGGAACGGCAGAGGCTATACAGAAACTGATTATAACAACCGTCAGAAAGTGTCCCTGTTGATCCATTGTGGATGTGGGACAGCGGCTGGTCAAATATTTAACAAAGAAATTCTCCAAACAGCCGTGCAAATTGGGAAGATGTTTTATTTTATTTTCCGTACCAGTTTCGGCGGTTCATCTTCAGGCCCCATGTGCACCTCTCAAAAATTATCGATATTCACATAATGGGGCCGTCTGTTTCTGGATGTCGTGAATTCTCAAGTGCTTCCTTCGATGAGTTGGCTGCAACTCTAAGTGCGAGACTCTACAAGATAGACATTGTAATCAGGATATGCTTTACTATTAAAATTCCGAGAACATACTTTCCTAGAAGAGTTAGGGTACCTATTTTATTCTTCTAGTTATACCTTGCGAGAAGACTATGAAGGCAAAATTAGAGAAATCCGCGCACATTCGCGACTGGAGCAGGAACAGGAAAAAGAGGAAGAGACAGTGGTGCATATCAGGTGGCTTGCGAACTTCAGATGAATCTGCATGCAGGTAGACATACATGACAATATTACCCAACTCCCTCATTCGATTTTTCTCTAAATACAAAGCTGTTCTTTAGATGTCTCCAGGTCACAGCAGACTGATACACATCTAAAAGATGTACAGATGATGAACTCCTTTTCATTGAGAAATGGAGGGAAAATAATTGATCGAAAAGGAAATCTTAATGATTACTGGGGAATTCAGTTTTTCAGGGCAGCCACAAGCTGCACTCAATATTTTTTATTGACCGCTTTCGCTCAATTTAACAAGACCGTTGTCAGATTTACAGTACAAAGTAATTAGCCGATTACATCCCCTATGTCAGAGAAGTAAGCTGGCTGAATAGCAGTGTTTGTAATAAATGACCATAGACATTATAAACACTGTTATACACTAACTTAGCCTCTGACATCGGCATTGTAATCAACCGTCTACTCTGAACCGTAAGTTTTATGGCTTCTGACGATACCCTTCTTAAATTGAGCGAAACCGGGCGAAAAATATTGTGTGCGACTTGTGGCTGCCCTGAAAAACGTAACTTCAGCAGTCGCTGTTTCCTCTGCGGGCAGTGCCTGCTCTCGCTAAAACTGTAAGCGAAGCTATACAGGCTTTCAGATGAAAATGTGTCTAGACAGAAAGAGATGCAAATGAACTATGGAATTCTAGCAACAAACGAGATTCTGTTTTTCAGGTGGTGGACTCTTAGATTCCACAAAATTTTTGTTTATTTTTTTAAAAAATGTTCCACCATTCTGTCTCTAAAAATGTTCGACCATTCTGTCACTCTCTCTGCCTCCCTCTCTATTTTCTCTTATTCCAACTTCCACTTAATACTGTCATAACACATGTAGCGGAACATTTTCTCAGATTGTGCGTCTGGTATTTATTGTAATAGACGCAGCTGGCCAAATACCAAAGAACTGTTTCAGATAAAATAGATGGTAACTTTCAATAACTCCTGCATGTACCCTAACACCCAACTAATTGATAGTATGAGACCTAGTAGAGTATCTATGAAGGATGGTGGCATTTATCAAAGATGAAAAGAAGAAACACATATAAAATAAAAATTTAAGATTAAAAATTTTTATTGGGAATAAAAGTGTATAGGTTTTAGAAAATATTTTTTTCATAATTCCATTAAGTTGTTGATTGATTTGTGTTATATCACTAACAGTTGATCATAGTAATTATTAATGGGTCCTACAACTTACTACAAAAGAATGTGCATTTTTTACAGGATGAAGATGATTGTGGTGCGTCACGCTACGAAAAATAAGTGGGATTTCAAAAAGCTTTGGTTCCGAGCTTTCTTGATGGATAGTATCAACTTGATGACAATAGGCACGATTACCATGATGGTGGGCCATCTGACTCCGCGCCGCCAGGCTGTGCTGGACACACAAAACGACGTGGAAGTACTTGATCCCTCAGCAAGTGCGTTCAACTATCGTTTAGAGCTCTGCCGTTGGGTTGGCCTGGGCTTTTTTTGCTGTGGTATGATGCTTCTTCTGGCAATATTAATTGTCCGTGCAATCCTACGTGCCAAGAAAAAGCCAAGTATCCCTGTTGCTCCTCTAGCTAAGCCTATTGATACCTCTCCTCCAGCTACAAAGATGCCTATCACAGAGAGCATTAAGCCTGTACAACTTAAAACCTTGCCACAGTCAGCTACTGAATAAGAAAGAAGCCTTTTAAAGCAAACACCTTAAACTAAGAGTTTTTGTTTCTATGTAGTTCATTATTTATTTGGTCAGTCACAAGTGCATAAATTCTTTTTAAGAATGGCACGCAGTACACAATATGGTCATACCAGAAAATGGATAAATGAATAAGTTTTACCAGTAGTAATAAATTACATTCTCTCCTTCAGTGGCAGTATGGTTGCATTAATAATATATTGGTTTTTGTAGTTTAAACTGAACCGTAATCACTGAATTGCATTCATTTCTGAAAGGAAAAACCTGTTGACTGCTGAAGTGTCTAGTATTTAAGCACTTACAAAAAAGGAAGATATTGTTCGGCAATTAACGACAAAAGTGTCAGCATGTGGGATGAAAATTCATTCTCCCTGTGAGTACACCATTCTATACAATTAAAAACATTAACTGGTATTATATAAATTGTCTAGTTGATGATTAATATGATCGATATTTTATTTTGGTTTGAACAATTCATCACGAAAAAAATAGTTTGATTTAGGTAAAGACACGAAGTTACTGCCAAAAACGAGTATTTTTTCCAGTTGATGAAAAATGGAAAAGTTGTATTTATGCTGAATGTATTAAGTATTTACAACTGTAGACACAAGTCTATGTTGCAGATATTGTACATTAAGTTGAAACAAGCTGAGATAACAATGGTTCCTTAGTTTTTCCTCCAGTAAGTAAAGAGAAGTTTCAAAAGTTTCTGTCTAGTAACAACTTTTTTTATTTGAATAACCTTAAGTGCATCTGACATAATTGAACACAAGGTTTAAATATGCACATTAAATTATGATCAAAATGCTGATCTCAGACAAGCCTACCAAAATAGTAACCTGTAATATCCATACACCCTCCCCCACATCATGACCCCTATCATTGGCTGAACCACTAAAAATATGCTTCAGTTTAAACTACAACAATGGATCTACAGAACATCAGATAAGCCACAGAAAAAGCCAAAATGTGAACATAAGTTACTGTCTTAGATTTAATATATTGTATAGTATCGTATCACAGTCTAATATAAGCTTGTCGGCGATACTGGTCCATGATTATGAATTCAAAACAGTTTCAACATAATAATCAGCAAAAATCACAAATAGCATAATGTAGACAAATATAATGTTATTTTGAAACCAAATTAATGTCTATATGTAATATGAAATGTGTAGAAATGTCTATTATTACAGAATAACTATCTATATATGAATCATAATTTCAATATGGTGAAAATATTGTGAACAAAAATTTAGATTGATGTTTATATCTAATCAAATCATCTGGTGTATTCATTAAATGGTCTCCCTCTGCTGTAGAACAGAAAAACCTGATTATCTCATTATATCAATTAATTAATAGCTGATACTCAAATTTCTCGCGATTGTAACGTAAACAAAAAGATCATTCAACTGTGTAATATGAATAACAAATTTCAGTGTTAGATTCACAGAAATTCAATATAAAACATAATATGCTGCTCTTCAAACGATTAAAATGAGTATATTTCCTTCATCATCTACTGAAGTCCAGATAATGGAAATCCTTCAATAAATAAGTAATCCACTAATCTATTTCTTCGCAGTGTTCAGTGTAATAATACTAATGATATCAACAATGTAGGATTAATTGTTTCCTTAATCTATCCGGCTTGAAAACATAGGCCTACATGTCTATATGTAATATGAAATGTGTAGAAATGTTTATTATTTAAATTCACAATAAAAATAAAATGCACCAAAATCGCAAAAAATAATATACCATATTAAGTTCCAGTTTTAGACTGATAGAAATCAATAATTCTTGCAGTTTTGTATGAACTGGTGTAGGTAAAGTATGCCTAACTTAATCGTCCTTTCAGCATGGAACAAACAAAGTAAAATACCATATTTTAAATCTTGAATGTAATCAGTTTCTGCACACAACTTCAATAGAAATGTTCCTTTTTTATATGATGATTTACAGTGTTGAATTTTTCAAATTATACTAGTCCAAAATCAGCATACTTACCTTATTGTTAAAAATGTAGCTAATTTCATGACTTAGGATGATTGTAGTGTCGGTAAGCTATTCACAACTGAAGAAATGTCATGTTCATTAGTACTAACTGCTGATCTTAGTTACTCTGACTGTCTGAGTCAGTATCAAAGCTGTCTGACTGTATAATGAATGCAAAACATTTCTTTTACACATTTACTCCACACAGTTATTGTACTTATATGTAAGTAAACTTATGGTAATTACAGAATAACTATCTATATATGAATCATAATTTCAATATGGTGAAAATATTGTGAACAAAAATTTAGATTGATGTTTATATCTAATCAAATCATCTGGTGTATTCATTAAATGGTCTCCCTCTGCTGTAGAACAGAAAAACCTGATTATCTCATTATATCAATTAATTAATAGCTGATACTCAAATTTCTCGTGATTGTAACATAAACAAAAATATCATTCAACTGTGTAATATGTATAACAAAATTCAGTGTTAGATTCACAGAAATTCAGTATAAAAGATAATATGCTATTCTTCAAACGATTAAACTGAGTATATTTCCTTCATCATCTACTGAAGTCCAGATAATGGAAATCCTTCAATAAATAGGTAATCCACTAATCTACTTCTTCTCAGTGTTCAGTGTAATAATACTAACGATATCAACAATGTATGGTTAATTGTTTTCTAAACCTATCCTGCTTGAAAACATAGGCCTATATGTCAGTATTAATACTCTGTGTTTCTCTAAGACAATTCATGTTTGTTGTTATTAACACATCAACTTATATGTATGTGTATACAAAGATCATAAACGAGTATTTCAATGTGACTTAATGTAACTGTATTCAATAATAAAGAGTAGCCTGAAGTTAACAATGACTCGACATTATTATTTCCTATCTTCCACAGTTCGTATAAACTCTTCTGTGCCACACTATTTATTAAAAATTGCCGGCAATTATTTTGATAAAAGTGTACCACCTAAGAAACAAACGTACTTTGAGAATTATGAGTGGAGGTTTACAGTCTGACTCAGCTGTGCTGCTGTCACATTCGGTGCATGCCCTTAGAATACTCAGATGACCGGCAAATGCTTACATGATAAAGATAACAGTTCCACAAGTTTTGAAAATTTAAGTGACAGAAATAGACTGTAGTGAACTGATAATTTCTACTCTCTGCTGTCGGACATGAACGACAAGTAGATGACTCATGAGATTATCCCACGCTAGTAGACAATAAGAGGTTGATATATGAATCGAACAGGTTGCTCGCTGATTAAAACATTAAAGAAATATTTTTATTTCATTGCTGTTTAGACAAACCAAAGAAAGATTATGGAAGAGACCTCATGTCCTCTCGCTTCTGCGCCGTCTCACTGACTACCCTCTTCTCTCCTTCATCCGTTATTGTGCCAGTTCTGCACTGTCATTGCGTTGCACAAACCCTAGTGGCACTCCATTTTCTGTCGTCACTGTGTTAACATGTGCGATCCTTCGCTTCTCCTGCTCTTCGATGCCGTCCAAGGACCTTAAGATATTGAGCAATTGTTCTCTTGACAGCTCCCAATGAGTGCACGTTGTAGGGTATGTTGGTTACGGTTGAAACGATGTGGCTTTTGTCGCTCATGTTATTGTTGTTTACAAACCAATCGACGATAATGATATGTCAAATTAAAGAGCTTGTTTCAATTGCGAAACGGCTATACCACTTTTGTTCCTGGGGTACAATTTATACAAAGATTCAAAATTTTTAAAAAAGTCCGTTTTGTTTCAATCGTCCCCGTATTAGGGGCAGTTGAAACAGTGATTGGGGTCAGTTGAAACACATGCAAATAATACAAAATACAGTACTGCAACATGTTTTATTTACCATTCATTCTAGTTACATGCATAATTATGGCACTCTATGGCAAAATCAATGTCGTAATGGTATTAATACTCGAAAAGATATTTCCAAATAATAAAATAAAACACTTCTTCAATCAAATAAATATTCCTACAGGACAAACTAAAAGTGAACATTTCTTCAATCAATTAAACATATAGCTTATAGATCAATCTGAGTCACAGTTGTTTCAAAGATAACTAAGACCACCTTCTGTGCATTCTTCGTGAGCCGACTGTTTACAAGTGGTGCACTGAATCCACATTTCTCTGGGTCTGCTCTCTGAATATTGTGATATGTCTTCTGTTGACATTTCCTGTTGATTGTTATTTTTTTCGTTTTGAAATATTTTCTTACTTTTTCTTCTATCCAATATATTCTTAACTTACTTAGCCCTGGTCCATTTCAATCTTGCTTCATGTTCTTTTCTCTTCTTTCTCTAGTGTAAATTGCAGACTTTCTAGTTTTTCGCCCTTTTCCTTGAGTGACGTTTCGTAATGGGTGTACTGCTTCCGTTGTAAATACAACAGTTTCATTAAAAATGGCTTGTGCACTTGTAGACTGTTTCAGTGAAGTTTCCTGGATGATAATGCTGCTGCGAAGTCTAGGTGGTGTAGCCCTATTCAAAGATTCTTGGCGTTCATCAACGCTTTGTTGCTGGATTGTTGGAACAGGTGAGTTATTGATAGCCAATTGTTGAACCGTTGTCCCTGCTACTGCCATCTCAGCTGCTACAATAGCAGAAGCAAAATCAAGATCAGTAAACAGCTGCCGGTTATATGGGTAAATTCCCGTTTTGCGAAAGTCGTCGACATTGTTTTTCCTGGACGGCTTCGCATCCATGGATCACAGGTCTAGTTGACAGCCTTCCTTAAACGGCCGTATGCCAGCTGATCAAGTGGCTGGATTTCGTGAAAGCAGTGGGGAGGGAAGGACAGTAAGACAATGCCATTGTTCTTGAAGAAGTCCAGTGCGTCAATATGAACATGTGAGGAGTGATTATGAGTAACACTTTATGAGACGGAGATGCGTTTGCGTGCTTCTTGAAGTGTTCCAGGAAATTCATGTACGATTCATCCTGAATGCAACCAGTGGGATTTGCAGTTCCAGCAGACCCTACTGGCCCATCCCTAACAAAATGGTTTTGGAAACGCACTCGTGGAAAATGAATTATGGAGGAATAACATTGCCAATGGCATTTGCTGCAAAAGTTACTGTAACTAAAGTACTCCTTTCAGCTGAAGATACTGAACCTACTTAACGAGTACCACGTCTAGCTACAGCTTTATCTGGTTTTTGAACGGTCTTTATGCCTGTTTCATCGGTGTAATATATGTATTGGGGTTCAAAGTTATGGCGGTCCACGACGATAGACAAATTGTCAGAGAAAGCATCGAGGTTAGTTTTATGAAACCTAGTCACCCTGGATAGTCTTGTAGCTTTTGCAGCGCGTACGGACACTTCAGGGTCTCATAAATATCCGAAACCATTCCTCACCAGCCGTTTCGTTGTCGTCCCAAGTTCGAGGTTGTGATAAATTATACTTAATGCCAAGTTCGTCCCCCCATTTTGTCACCTCTTTCTTAGATAGTCTATATATATATATATATATATATATATATATATATATATATATATATATCTGCACATCGGATCAAATATTTTGATAATTCTAGCTCTTGTTCTTCATAGAAAACTCTGGTGTGTGCTCTATATACCATACCTTCATTGTCCTCACCTGTCGCATCTCACTTTCGTATATATTTCAACAGAGAACAGTAGATTATTCCACGCATGTTTTTCGTAGTGAGTGTCCAGCTTTTACCTCTTCATACGCATCTTTATAACTCGACAAATCAATCTGCCTTTTGGATATCTTTCTCGCCCGAACTCTAGGCATCTACAAAACAAAACAAAAATAATATATTGACTGTTTCAACTGTACCCAAAAAAATTGTTTCAACTGTCCCCAACTCCACCTTTGGTAAAAGACAGTTTATTGTATTGGTAGTAATAATAACACACTAAAACTACTCATAATTCCGAACTCTGCATAAAAGTCACAGACGGACACGGATTATTTTGAGTCAAATAAAATACACGACATTAGCAAAAAAGTAAGAAGCAAATATTTACTTTTGCTCTTAAAACACAATAGTGCCTCCTGTACGTGACGACAATGTGCAGTCAGCGGGGCAACAATGAAATTCGTGTTCAAATCTGTCGCCCTCTTCGTTGTCCCATGACACCCCCCTCTCTCTCCGTAACCGTTCTAGAGCTATTTACTTTGTTTCAACCGTACCCATTCTACCCTACGTGAGAAGGAAAATGTGAGCGCATCGCGCTACACCATTCCTCATCTGTCATTTTGTTGAAGTATCCCGCCAGAACGACAAAGCGAGCAACGTATGTTGCCATGGATTGGCGTGAATGTGGTGCATACTGCCCAGATGTACGCTGATTTTTGGACCTTCCTGTGCAGCCAGGTTCCAGTACCTTGCCAGAAACGAAGTGCAAAAATCCTTGTAACTATTGTAACTAGTGTTCTCGCAAATTGTGACGTCAAACGCAGCCCCCTCCTTGGTCGAGCGTCTACTGTGGAACGAGTAAAGCATTACATTCTGCCACTCCTTTCACAAGCAGATACGCGCCTTATGTTCTTTAAGTATGCCCTCGAGTGGATACTGCGCATTCGACAGAACTTTGGCAGAGGTATATCCACCCTGTGCATCGGGAATGAGGCCTGCAAATTCGTCTGCGTGACCTGGTCTACAGACACTGTCTCGTCGCATGCAGACACTTCGTGAGCCAGGACTGACACTCGTGTTTGTTTCCTCGGATGATAACTTTTCTCATCTAGGCGCACAGAGTTACCAGTTATATTTACGTTTACTCGCGTTTCTAAGCTGCCAATCTTCGTTTCACACTCTTTCCTCACCTCGTTCACGCTGCTGGTGACCTCCGTCCGTATCTTGGAGCCGTTCCGTCTCCAGTTCATGGCTAACTAAAATTTTAGCTCAGTCTCCAGTCTGTCATACCGTGTTTTATTCGTCTCCCTCATTAGTGTTAACTGTGATACGTGGTGTTCTAATATCGCGAGAATTAGATCCAGTGGACGCTGACTTTGCGTATCCCTCACAGACGTGCCTTGTGGTTTACTCACTAGGCCCCGAACTTTCCTCAACTAGCCTGGCTGTTTCAATATTTATCAGACTCCCAGATCTCAGTTGCATAGAATAACGAAACTAAAAAGTAAAAGCACTCCACAGAACAAACAGACAGAGAATAGCAACGTTAGTATCCGCAAAAAGAACAATGTAATCATGGAACAGAATATTCACAATAACATACCAGACGTTCTAAAACTATATAACAAAATACAGGGGAAGCTGTGGGAACGGAAACTATATACACGAGCTGTCACTGTATCTACTGTATATATTCGTTTGCAACACATCCAAAATACACAAACACACAATCCGTGCACCTGACATCACACACACAGAGGTTAACATATGCGAATAAAAGAACTGGAATTCTTCCTGGTCGTGTCTGAAAATTTAGAAGCTCTCACACACGTGAGAATGAAGTCAGATAGAAGGCGCACATTGGGCGTCACAATATGCAGTGAACTGATAATTTCCACTCTCTGCTATCGGACATGGAATGATGAGCAGATGACTAATGAGTTTGCCCCACATTAGGAGCCAGCAATTAATTGATATCAATAATTGAATGAAATCAGACACGAAGGGCACGAATTAAAGGTTTCATGTATGAATTTGAAAGATTGCTTATACAATCAAAACGTGAAAGAAATGTATTTCAGTGCTGTTTACACGAAGCAAAACAAAGTTATAAATGTGAAGGTGCATGACTCAGTTATTAAGGGGCTGGAGGGGGAAGGGGGGTCGAATCGTCTCACCACTATTTGTGATTACGCGTCGTGGAGCTGGACAGTTCTGGGGTAATGCGCCGTACCGACGCAGCGCCTGCCGCCGACAGCACCACACGACAAAGAATCACGAATAATGGTGAGACGATTCGTCCCTTGTAAATGGTACAGAAATAAATGTTTTTCTTTCATGTTTTGATCATATAAGCAATCTTTTACGTTGATACACTAACTCCTTAATTTCGTGCCCTTCGTCTTTGGTTTCATTTAATCATTGATATCAATTAATTGTCGGCCCGTATCGTGGGGCTGTCTCATTAGTCATCTACTCGTCATTTCATGTCCGACCACAGACGAGAATTATCAGTTCACCACATTTTATGGTTCCCAACGTGGGGCAATCTAATTAGTCATTTATTCGTCATTTCATGTCCGACAGCAGGGAAGAATTCTCAGTTCACAACAACATCATTCTAGTTCATTCCATCATTCTAGTTCACCAAAAGCTAAACGAACCAGAATGAAGTCACAGATTACACATGTTTGCAATAAATACCTCAAGCTGTAATCTCTGAATCATACGCACTTGAAATTATTTCTTCTTTTTTTCACACTTTCGAGTACATCAGTGTCATATCAAACTGTACATATGCAAGACTAATGTTTATTTTTATGTGTACCATTACCATGCCCTGTTGCAAGCAATTGGAGATGATATTTAGGCTCTCTAGAGCAGGTTTTGGGATTATGTACTGTGCCTCTCATTAATTTCGTGATTGTTACTCTAGTGGTTAATTCTTTTTGGTGGGCTCAACGTTAGCTTACACTTTTAAACTTTTGCATCTGATATACCATAATGCTTACAAAACTGAATTTAACAGCACCAGTTGCATTTTTGTCGCCTTAATTTTCTCTTCGTAATCTTGCTCTGTTCACTAAATTCTTTAGGCTTTCGGGGCCAATTGTTGACGTATTGTATGTCGCCTTTCGTACTGGGATTGACAGGCGATGATTGTTTAATGATTTTATAACGTTTCGCCAGTACGAGAGTCTAGCATTCTCAAAGGTTCACTCTTCATTGTTGGTGGCGTTTCCCTGATCGTTAACACAGTAGCTTATCTGTTGTTACATTAAGATAAATACAGCCTGAATTCCCGAGCTGTAACAAATCGTTGTAAGTAACAGTGGAGGAGTGTCACCCTTAACAACCACGAAAACGCCCCCAGCGGTCGTTAGCGCGGAGAGTACATACTACGTATAAAGGTCATTCAAAAAGACAAACAGGCTGCAAAATGAAAACTGCTGAAGGGATCGTAATGCCATTGTGTGATCTCTATACGAGTGCTGAGTACACAAACTCACCATTACAGTATGGTGTCCCAAACCGATGTTCCATGGGAACTGAATAAATGCTCCGTGGAAAAACTATTAAAAACATGGTGTTTTTTCGACTCTTTCTTTAGACTAATTATTTTTCTTAAAATTATTATTTCTGTATTATTAGTAATGATTGAAGTAATCACTGAATAAAATAAAGTGCTCTCTGAAACTTCCTGGCAGATTAAAACTGTATGCCGGACCGAGACTCGAACTCGGGACCTTTGCCTTACGCGGGCAAGTGCTCTACCAACTTCCATTAACTCAGTTTTTTTATTACAGAGGGCAGCTAATCCTCTGACCGAACACGCTGAGTTACCGTGCCGGTTTCCAACTGAGCTACCCAAGCACGACTCACGCTCCGTCCTCACAGCCTTACTTCTGCCAGTACCTCGTCTCCTACCTTCCTACTGGCAGAAGTAAAGCTGTGAGGACGCGGCGTCAGTCGTGCTTGGGTAGCTCAGTTGGTAGAGCACTTGCCCCCGAAAGTCAAAGATCCCGAGTTCGAGCCTCTGTCCGGCACGCAGTTTTAATCTGCCAAGAAGTTTCATATCAGCGCACACTCCGCTGCAGAGTGAAAATCTCGTTTTGGAAAGTGCTCTCTATTTTCTAAAATTTTACTAACCTTCAAAATAAACATGGTCTTCCATGAGAGTACCAGGATTTTCAAAGTGCTATGTAGAGGAAAAGTTTGGGAACCCCTGCACTAAAGGGACATGGGAGCACATCCGCCTGATGACACAGATAGCACGTGCTCGCGTCCATCACACACTGCTCTCAGTAGTGGTGAAAACCGTGAAATGGAGGCTTCAAAAGAGGAGCCAAAAGATGTAGTGCCTTTCCTTTCAGCGGAAGGTGTCCGGGATACAGAAATTCATCGAAAAATAGCACAAGTGAAAAGAGAGCACTGATTGTCCATAGCCCTTCCGACCTTCAAGCCGACTTCTGGAGCAATGGCTGTCACTGTAGCTCGCCGGTCTTCAAGAATGGGCACATCCACCTGCTGGATAAAGGCGTCGGTAATGCGGTTTGGCGTTCCAGATCGCGCATTACCAGTGAACGACATCCAGCCACCCTTGAATCGGTTGTGCCGCGCCCTGACCCTTGCAACGGACATGCAGAAATCTTCATCCACTTGCACTATTATTTGATGCATTTCTCTTCCCCGCCATCCTTCTGCAATAAAGAAACGCACTACTATCTTTCGTTCTTCATTTGAAGACTCCATTTTTGTTTTTAGGACTTCTGAGTGCAGCAAATAGTTGACACATACATGTGCTCGCTCTGTTTCCAAGTGGGTGGGTGCCCATGTTATCCCTGCAACAGCGAGTTTGGGGCCTCTGCGCTCTTGTAGGAGTCACACATTCTTCCACATATTCTCTCAGTATTTTTCATTTACAGCCACCGGTTCGCTGCTTCTTCAAAGATCGTAAGATAAGCTCCAGCCACGGGCTCGACTCCAATCCTCCATCACGAATGGTGAGTCAGTTTTTGAGAAAGCCACTCGCTTTTCCTAGCGAAAGATCAGGGAACTCATCAAACAATCGTCGGTCGCAGATCCTAATAAGAAAGGCATCACGCAATACTTTAGTCAATTTTCTTATCTGGATTAATCAAAAACGATTTACCTGCTTCATGCATTATAGCAACGAAATGTTTTGCCCATCAACTTTTCTGTAAGTGTAATAGTCTCACTCTTGTGAGCTTCGACTGTATCAACCACAGAAGATCAGTTGAAACCTTTTTCAGCAATTCTGTTTTCAAGAGCTCTGTTTTTTTTTCGATGCGACATTTAAAGTGTATATGTTTACACATGTTCTACTTCGTTGAAGAATTGATTACTGATGAATATGATAGCGAGGTGAAAATTAATTCCTCCGTTTTTTTAAACCAAACAAACTTTATTAACATTCTACATTTTTTCCTCCATTCCTACATAGCTACCCTGGCGACTAACGCATGTCTGCCAACGAGAGACCAGTTTGTTTAAACTTTCACTGTAGAGCGTTTGACTTTGTTGACGGAGGCACAGCCTCGACTCTTCTCGCACCATTTCATCTATATCAAAGTGAAGTCTTCGAAGGTTTTCTGCAAGTTTTGGAAACAGATGAAAATAGGATGAGGCCAAGTCGGTACTTTATGGAAGATGATCGAAGGCGTCGGATTGTTGCTGATGCTGCACATTACTGATGTCGATACCATAGCCGTAAACAGCTTTCGTTCTTTTATGGATTTCAATTGGAAGCACGTTTTCTCGCGAACAACAAAGAAGCCTGTTCATTGAGAACTGGGATGAAACAGAAACAATTTCATGCGACCGACCACCTTCTGTTCCAGTAAACACAGGATGTCGAAAGTCCTTCATGCAGGTTATGTAGTGTTTCAGTGAAAGCAGGGGTGTCGAAAGTCCTTCGTGCACACTATGTAGTTGGCTGCCGGTGAAGCGTGGATCGCTCATGAGAAACCCTGTATTAGAATCCTGGGCTACAATGTGCTGAAATAGGGTGTAAAACAACCGACACATGGCATAACAGATTCAAAGATAAGCGATTTTACGCGCGACTGCCCCCGTCGGAGGTTCGAGTCCTCCCTTTGGCATGGGTATGTGTGCTGTCCTTAGCATAAGTTAGTTTAAGTTAGATTAAGTAGTATGTAAACCTAGGGACCGATGACCTCAGCAATTTGGTGCCATAGAACTTATCACAAATTTGCAAGCAATTTTAATAACGAGCTCCTTTCATACAATTTATGACAAAATGCTCTTCTCTTTCCTCTATAATACAGTTTAATTTTCACATTTGACTTTCAAGTGTTCCCACTCTTCTGCAGTCACTGTTCCTACTGCTTGTTCTGATAGCTCTTTAATTTCCGATATTTTGTATGTTCTGTTTTTTGCTGCAACATGAGCTTTAATTCTAGCCCAAACTAACCTAATGGCGTTTAATTCGCAGTGGTATTTGCCATTTCTTCCACTATAATTTCGTTGTGTCCTACTCCGTTTTTTTATTTTTTTAACGATTTCCAGTAGTTCTCTCTTCAACATACTACCTTCAAAACTGGTATCTTTAGATTTTAGCTATTCTGATGCATCTTTCTTATTCGAATTCGCATTACAAACTTTTGCTTTCCGACGAGAATGGTATGGTGCGTTTTCCTGAAGCCGAGAAAGAACATCTTGAACCTTTTGTCGAAAGTATCGGCGCACATTTCGTCATTGTAGTCTCCACTCTTTTCGGATTCAAAAGTCCACAAACAATCTTTGACGAAGCCTGCATTGGTTCAAATGGCTCTGAGCACTACGGGACTTAACTTCTAAGGTCATCAGTCTCCTAGAACTTAGAACAACTTAAACATAACTAACCTAAGGACATCACTCACATCCATGCCCGAGGCAGGATTCGAACCTGCGACCGTAGCGGTCGCGCGGTTCCAGACTGTAGCGCCTAGAACAGCTCGGTCAACCTGGCCGGCCCTGCATTGGTCCTAATGTGTGTGATAATAAGGCGTTTCCGCGTTACTTGGTGGGCTCATTGTTTCCAGTGGATGATTGGCTGATTCGGCGGAGAGGACCAAACAGCCAGTTCATCGGTCTGTCCAGCAGATGATACGGACATAACGCGTGTTTAGAGGATTTTATGGCATTTTCTAGCCATACGTTACTCCGGGTATGTCCTTCGTTCAACCATGTCTCGTCCAAATGGTAAATTGATCTTCCTTCACCTGTCAACAATTTAATGGTTCGAGATACGCCGCCTCCATAAAATGGTCATTCCTGTCTATTAGCACGCAATGGTTTCCATGCCAAATATATTTAAAATTCATTTCTATTAATAATTTATAAAATGTAGTTCTCCAGAAATTGCTCAAATCTGGATGTTCGTTCACAGCAGCAAGCACTTTGTGAATTGTTGGCAGTTTTTGCGAAAAATTATCATGATGCTACTTCCCTTCGTGTCGCATTTCTATCAAGGTCATCAACAGTTTCTGAAAGCTTCTATAGTGATTTCAAAGATTGCGTGGCCTCATATTCACTTGCCACACGACACATTTAATAACGACCAACACCTGTAGATGCAGCTATGTTCAAAGAAAATCGGTCATTGACTGCTCTGGGTACAATAACACCGTTTTGTACACATTAAGAACCATGTGTTTCTCTGCAGAACTTAATGATTTCTCCTTTGATCGCTTCTTGGGTGGACTCAAAATTGAGACCTCGCACATTGTATCTGTGGATGATGACATAATAAGTTAATTCGAAAGTTACAATAATGGAAAATAAGGAATAGCAGATGGATGGGCACAGAATCAAAGAATGCTGAAATGTAATTACACACACTGATACACTAACAATCAAAGTGTTGTCTTTCAAAATCGATTAACTTTACAATCAGATTCAAAGATCATCACTGTATAACCCTCTACCCCATGAACCATGGACCTTGCCGTTGGTGGGGAGGCTTGCGTGCCTCAACGATACAGATAGCCGTACCGTAGGTGCAACCACAACGGAGGGGTATCTGTTCAGAGGCCAGACAAACGTGTGGTTCCTGAAGAGGGGCAGCAGCCTTTTCAGTAGCTGCAGGGGCAACAGTCTGGATGATTGACTGATCTGGCCTTGTAACACTAAACAAAACGGCCTTGCTGTTGTGGTACTGCGAACGGCTGAAAGCAAGGGGAAACTACGGCCGTAATTTTTCCCGAGGGCATGCAGCTTTACTGTATGGTTAAATGATGATGGCGTCCTCTTAGGTAAAATATTCCGGAGGTAAAATAGTCCCCCATTCGGATCTCTGGGCAGGGACTACTCATGAGGACGTCGTTATCAGGAGAAAGAAAACTGGCATTCTACGGATCGGAGTGTGGAATGTCAGATCCCTTAATCGGGCAGGTAGGTTAGAAAATTTAAAAAGGGAAATGGATATGTTAAAGTTAGATATAGTGGGAATTAGTGAAGTTCGGTGGCAGGAGGAACAAGACTTCTGGTCAGGTGAATACAGGGTTATAAATACAAAATCAAATGGGGGTAATGCAGGAGTAGGTTTAATAATGAATAAAAAAAATAGGAGTGTGGGTAAGCTACTACAAACCGGATAGTGAACGCATTATAGTGGCCAAGATAGACACGAAGCCCACGCCTACTACAGTAGTACAAGTTTATATGCCAACTAGCTCTGCAGATGACGAAGAAATTGAAGAAATGTATGATGAGATAAAAGAAATAATTCAGGTAGTGAAGGGAGACGAAAATTTAATAGTCATGAGTGACTGGAATTCGACAGTAGGAAAAGGGAGAGAAGGAAACATAGTAGGTGAATATGGATTGGGGCTAAGAAATGAAAGAGGAAGCCATCTGGTAGAATTTTGCACAGAGCATAACTTAATCATAGCTAACACTTGGTTCAAGAATCATAAAAGAAGGTTGTATACATGAAAAAATCCTGGAGATACTAATAGGTATCAGTTAGATTATATAATGGTAAGACAGAGATTTAGGAACCAGGTTTTAAATTGTAGGACATTTCCAGGGGCAGATGTGGACTCTGACCACAATCTATTGGTTATGAACTGTAGATTAAAACTGAAGAAATTGCAAAGAGGTGGGAATTTAAGGAGATGGGACCTGGATAAACTGACTGAACTAGAGGTTGTACAGAGTTTCAGGACAGCATAAAGGAACAATTGACAGGAATGGGGGAAAAAATACAGTAGAAGAAGAATGGGTAGCTTTGAGGAATGAAATAGTGAAGGCACCAGAGGATCAAGTAGGTAAAAAGACGAGGGCTAGTAAAAATCCTTGGGAAACAGAAGAAATATTGAATTTAATTGATGAAAGGAGAAAATATAAAAATGCAGTAAATGACGCAGGCAAAGAGGAATACAAACGCCTCAAAAATGAGATCGACAGGAAGTGCAAAATGGCTAAGCAGGCATGGCTAGAGGACAAATGTAAGGATGTAGAGGCTTGTCTCACTAGGGGTAAGATAGATACAGCCTACAGGAAAATTTAAGAGACCTTTGGACAAAAGAGAGCCACTTGTATGAATATCAAGAGCTCAGATAGCAACCCAGTTCTAAGCAAAGAGGGGAAAGCAGAAAGGTGGAAGGAGTATATAGAGGGTCTATACAAGGGCGATGTACTTGAGGGCAATATTATGGAAACGGAAGAGGATGTAGATGTAGATGAAATGGGAGATATGATACTGCGTGAAGAGTTTGACAGAGCACTGAAAGACCTGAGTCGAAACAAGGCCCCGGGAGTAGACAACATTCCATTAGAACTACTGACGGCCTCGGGAGAGCCAGTCGTGACAGAACTCTACCATCTGGTGAGCAAGATGTATGAGGCAGGCGAAATACCATCAGACTTCAAGAAGAATATAATAATTCCAATCCCATAGAAAGCAGGTGTTGACAGATGTGAAAATTACCGAACTATCAGTTTAATAAGTCACAGCTGCAAAATACTAACGCAAATTATTTACAGACGAATGGAAAAACTGGTAGAAGCGGACCTCAGGGAAGATCAGTTTGGGTTTCGTAGAAATGTTGGAACATGTGAGGCAATGCTGACCTTACGACTTATCGTAGAAGGAAGATTAAGGAAAGGCAAACCTACGTTTCTAGCATTTGTAGACTTAGTGAAAGCTTTTGACAATGTTGACTGGAATACTCTCTTTCAAATTCTAAAGGTGGCAGGGTTAAAATACAGGGAGCGAAAGGCTATTTACAATTTGTACAGAAACCAGATGGCAGCTATAAGAGTCGAGGGGCATGAAAGGGAAGCAGTGGTTGGGAAGGGAGTTAGACAGGGTTGTAGCTTCTCCCCGATGTTATTCAATCTGTATATTGAGCAAGCAGTAAAGGAAACAAAAGAAAAATTTGGAGTAGGTATTAAAATCCAGGGAGAAGAAATAAAAACTTTGAGGTTCGCTAATGACATTGTAATTCTGTCAGAGACAGCAAAGGACTTGGAAGAGCAGTTGAACCAAACTGACAGTGTCTTTGAAGGAGGATATAAGATGAACAACAAAAGCAAAACGAGGATAATGGAATGTAGTCGAATTAAGTTGGGTGATACTGAGAGAATTAGATTAGGAAATGAGACACTTAAAGTAGTAAATGAGTTTTGCTATTTGGGGAGCAAAATAACTGATGATGGTCGAAGTAGAGAGGATATAAAATGTAGATTGGCAATGGTAAGGAAAGCGTTTCTGAAGAAAAGAAAGCCGGCCGAAGTGGCCGTGCGGTTAAAGGCGCTGCAGTCTGGAACCGCAAGACCGCTACGGTCGCAGGTTCGAATCCTGCCTCGGGCATGGATGTTTGTGATGTCCTTAGGTTAGTTAGGTTTAACTAGTTCTAAGTTCTAGGGGACTAATGACCTCAGCAGTTGAGTCCCATAGTGCTCAGAGCCATTTGAACCATTTGAAGAAAAGAAATTTGTTAACATCGAGTATAGATTTAAGTGTCAGGAAGTCGTTTCTGAAAGTATTTGTATGGAGCGTAGCCATGTATGGATGTGAAACATGGACGATAAATAGTTTGGACAAGAAGAGAATAGAAGCTTTCGAAATGTGGTGCTACAGAAGAATGTTGAAGATAAGGTGGGTAGATCACATAACTAATGAGGAGGTATTGAATAGGATTGGGGAAAAGAGAAGTTTGTGGCACAACTTGACTAGAAGAAGGGATCGGTTGGTAGGACATGTCCTGAGGCATCAAGGGATCACAAATTTAGCATTGGAGGGCAGCGTGGAGGGTAAAAATTGTAGAGGGAGATTAAGAGATGAATACACTAAGCAGATTCAGAAGGATGTAGGTTGCAGTAGGTACCGGGAGATGAAGGAGCTTGCTCGGGATAGGTTGGCATGGAGAGCTGCATGAAACCAGTCTCAGGACTGAAGACCACAACAACAACAACACTGTTTAACAGCACACACTAACGACTTACACTGGCAACAGATGCTGCCACACTGAGCGAGCACTCCCTGTATGGTTCACCCTTCGACATCAGCGCTGTGTTCACGCACCTTGGTGTGTTTACAGGCCTTCTCTACTTTCAGTGGAGTATAGCTACTTTACACGCCGCCACGTTACGCGCTTGAAATCGGAATCCTCTAGTGGCAGAGGCTTGCAACCTGCGTCATCAAAGCGATTTTTCGTGTTTTCCTTTATTGTACTTCAGTGTCCCACCCGGGGCGGGATGGCAGCAGCAAATGCGCTGCTCTTCAACCGAAAGACAGTGATTATACAAAAGAAGACATTTAAAATAACAGAAAGGAGAAAATATGGTATACAGAGATATAAAAAGTGGGACAGTACGGAAGAGAACAGACAAAAATGGGTCTACTGTAAAATGGAGATAAAAGCCATAAGAAAGTAGTGCTCACAGAGAAACCACACCCTGGGACAATTAAAGAACACAAGGCGAAGTATGACCAGATCCTAAAAGTATTGACAGACGACATAGCACATAGTCACTGACAGTAACACTATGCACAGGTCCAGCACAATGAAAATCGTAGCTCTTGACACACGGGAGAACAGCACCAAGCACAACACAGACGGAGCACACTGATTACGATGCGCAAACTGAGAGGATCTGCCAGGGACATGGAGACGAGGGAGAAGCCAAGAAGGGTGGGAAGAGAGGAGAGGTGGGAGACGGGCGGGAGGCGCACCGAAGTGGGCTGGCGAGGGAAGGACGTGGGGGGGAAACAGTAGAGGAGGGGTGCAGGGACTCGGGGAAGGGGGGGGGGGTAGGTGGAAAATCCACTCTGGCAGAAGGAGGGGAGACGAAAAGGGGTGCCCTGGGGAGAGGGGGGGGAAACAAGACCAGATTACAGTTGGAAGGAAGGGAAGATGTCACGGCGAAGAGCGAAGCAGGAAAGTCGACCGGGTAATATGCAAATCACATAATACCTCAACCGAGAGCAACATAAAAAATTCGGAGTCATCACTTTTCAGCACCACGTCCTAGGCTTGCACTCATGACATTGAATTTTACTCTCGCTAAACTCAGTCAAATGTCAAATGGTGTAGTTTTCTTTGGTTCAGGGAAAGAGAGAAATCAAAAGTCCATCAATTTCTGAGAACCAGGATGACCAACACTTAGGAACTTGATTTATACCTACTCTGATGATTTAAATCTCATATACTGCTTTGCTTTGGACGTGGCCTTGTGAATATTAAACTAATATCAATAGATAAACACCAGATGCTTTATACAACCAAGCAAACAGAGCATTTTTACCCGCTAATACTGCTGCATTCAACTGAAATTTAGTAAGCACAAGTAGTTTACTGATATTTAACAACAGTTGATTTTTAAGGTAGTTTTTAACCGTTATTCCATTAAGTTTCAAGCTCGCTGCCGGATGACGTCGACATCTTGCTGCATTATTTCGGCTGACAACAATGCAGCCATCTTTAGGTGAGTTTTACTCTTTGAAAACGGCTGAATGATTGTCAGCCGTGGCAAAATATCGACGTCTCTCGGCTGACAGTCTCAAACCTCATGGATTACTCTTCACGCCGGGATAACTTCTAGCATCTCAGTATTTAACTGTTGCTAGTGTTTATTAATATTTAAAGCGACTCATTAGACATCTCAGAAAGCTTTCTTTCTTTAGATGTTTTCCAGAACATGATAAAATTATGAATAATCTACCAAAAAGAAAAAAAGTCGCACAATATTTTCTGGAATGAGCTCTTTTAGTTCAGTCGAATTATTATGGACGAAGAAAACAGGGCTAACAGTTTTATTACTATTAGACATGTCTGTGGTAAATTAAGATCAGCGCCTATTTTGTAAAGTCCTAACCCGTTCTGACGACGATTTTAACTGAAACCAGTTACTAATCACAAAGTGGTGATCTGAATTGTTTTAAATACATGTTTTATTAACAGACGCACACATTTAGCCATAATCCCCACCATACTCTCAAAGCCGGCCGTTGTAGCCGAGCGATTCTAGGCGCTTCAGTCTGGAACCGTGCGACCGCTGCTGTCACAGGTTCGAATCCTGCCTCGGGCATGGATGTGTCTGGTGTTCTTAGGTTAGTTAGGTTAAGTAGTTCTAAGGGACTGATGACCTCAGATGTTAAGTCCCATATTGCTCAGAGCCATTTGAACCATACTCTCAAAGGGCTATATAAGTTTTGCAATTATTCTCTGAACAATTCCAACATATATTGTCACATAGAAGAAGGTGTAATTAGATGAATGACGAACACTAACTTTACTTAACGAAGGTTTATTCACCACTTGCATATACAAGAGCGCGGAGTGAACTGCCCCCGGCCAGAACACATACAGTATATATACAGCTACAGGACATTCCGGTACAATGATTGGTGAATGTAGTCGAACTGCATATAGAAATTAAAATTTCACAGTCCAGGTGAGTCTTGAACTCATGACCCTCCGTGCCACAGTTTAGTGTCATAACCACTACACCACGGTGCTACTCAGCTTCCGCTGCGACATTGCTCCCTCCTTAAAAGAAGAGCGTCTCGGTGTTACGCCCTCCTAGTCCGGGAACGAGTCATTTGTCAAGCATACTCCGACCCTTGATGACTGATTCTCGCCCTGAAGGTGATCTTCTTAGAACTTCTTTTGTCGCTGCGCACTTCATCACCTTTCTGCTTGTTGCCTGTCGCTGGAGCTTCGAATTTATCCTGGGTTGCAGGATCCTTATAGGGCTTCATTTGAAGGTCGTGGACCGTATTTCTGATATTTCGTCTTCTTGTGTCGGGGTCGAAATCTTCAACTTCATAAGTAACGACAGACAACTGTCTTACAGCCTTATAAGGTCCAAAGTAGCGCCTGAGGAGCTTCTCAAAGAGACCAACCTTTCGAACAGGAGTGAAGACCCAGACGAGGTCACCAGGCTGGTAGACAACAGGGCAGTGGCTTGCGTCATACCTTCGGCGATCGTTTTCTTCAGCCTGCAGCGTGCGGAGTCGAGCTAACTGCCGAGCTTCCTCAGCTCTGGTTAACACCTGGCCGATGTAGTCGTCGTCCACGTCATCAGGATGTAACGGAAACACAGTGTCCATCGTCGTAGTTGCCTCACGCCCATGCACCAGGAAAAATGGTGTAAATCCTGTGGTGTCTTGTTTGTCCGTCTTGTAGGCAAATGTCACGAAAGGTAGCACCTTATCCCCTGTTTCTCTCCTCAACACTGACGAACATTGATAGCTTGTCGGCCAAGGTTTTATTAAGGCATTCAGTAAGCCCGTTAGTTTGCGGATGGTAGGCAGTCGTCATGTGATGAGTAATGTTGCACCGACGGTTTATCTCTGTCACAAGATTCGGTTGAAAAACTTTCCCTCGATCCGTAATTAACGACCTTGTGGCTCCGTGTTTTAATACAATGTCTGCAACGATGAATTTGGCTACCTCGGACGCTTCGGCTGTTATCGCGGCTTTTGTAATGGCATAGAGTGTCAGATAATCAGTGCAAACACTAATCCATCTATTGCCACTAGCAGACGTTGGAAATCGTCCTAGGAGGTCAATCCCAACACGCTAGAAAGGAGTTTCGGCTGGTGGAGTTGGTATCAGTCGACCAGGCGGTCTCTGAGGAACTGCCTTTCTCCTCTGGCACTCTCGACAGTGCGACACGTAGTGACGGACACTCCTCAATAAGCCTGGGCAGAAAAATCTTTTGCGGATTCTATGTCTTAATAAATTCTAGATGTCCGGTCTCAGGTGTGTCATGGAATTTCTGTAGCACATCTAAGCGCATTTGTTTAGGAATCACTGATAGCCACCTCTTTCCAAACGGATCAAAATCTTTCTTGCATAGTAATCCATTTTCTACCTTAAATTGTCCTTTCACATCCTCTGGCCGATTTAAGGCAAGCATTATTTGAGATATCTTGGCGTCCTTCTTCTGCTCAGCAGAGAGATCCTGGAGTGAAGCGAAACAGTCCCTATCCTCATCAAAGTCTTGATGTTGTTGCACAGGGTTTCTTGAGAGACAGTCGGCATCTTGGTGTTTTCTTCCACTTTTGTGCACTATGGTAATGTCATACTCTCGAAGGCGTAGTGCCCACCTGGCGAGTCATCCTGTTGGATCCTTACGACCTGTCAACCAAAGAAGTGAATGATGGTCTGTAACAGCTGTGAATGGCCTTCCATAGAGATACTGTCGAGATTTGCACATGGCCCATATCACAGCGATACATTCTCTTTCTGTAGTTGAGTAGTTTCTCTCGGCTTTTGTAAGTGTTCTAGAAGCATATGCTATAACCTTCTCTTTTCGATCCGAAATTTGCTCCAGAACAGCACCGATCCCAAACCCGCTGGCATCTGTGTGTAGTTCTGTAGGTGCTCTCTTATCATAAAGACCAAGTACAGGGTCAGTCGTCAGAGCTTTTCGCAGTACATCGAAAGAATCTTGTTGAGAAACAATCCAGATAAACTTAGCATTGGCCTTTAACAACTCTTGGAGTGGCCTGGCTTTGATACAAAAGTCTTTGATAAAACGACGGTAATAAGAACACAATCCGAGGAAGCTACTCACATCTCTAATACTATGAGGAATACGAAACTCCGTTATAGCTCTTACCTTTTCTGGGTCTGGCCACACACCTTCGTTTGACACAAGGCGCCCAAGTATTTTGATTTCTTTTGCTCCAAAGAGACATGTTCTTGGATTAAGTTTCGGTCCAGTTTGTTGGAGACACTTAAGAACGGCCCTCAGTCTTTTTATGTGTTCATAAAATGTCTCTGAGAACACTATAATGTCATCTAAATAACAAAGACACATCGTCCACTTCAGGTGCCTTAGAAGATTATCCATCATCCATTCAAAAGTTGCTGGTGCATTACACAAACCAAACGGCATTACCTTAAACTCATACAGGCCCTCGGGGGTGATGAATGCAGTTTTCTCACGATCAGCCTCATCTACTTCGATTTGCCAGTATCCCGAGTGCATGTCCATGGTTGAGAAAAACTTAGCCCCCTTCAGAGAATTTAGTGTATCGTCAGTTCGTGGAAGAGGGTAAACGTCCTTTTCAGTTACTTTATTAAGCTTCCTGTAATCAACACAAAAGCATCAACTGCGATCCTTCTTCCTTACGAGGACCACTGATGATGACCATGGGCTCTGCAAAGGCTGAATGATGTCATTCTTCATCATTTTCTCCAGCTCGTCGCAAATTATTCGACGTTCCGTTGCTGAGACACGGTATGCTCTTTGGCTTATTGGTTGATGGTCTCCAGTGCTAATCCGGTGCTTCACCGTTGATTTGTCTAATTTGCTCTTCATCTGTGGGATGAAGCATTCAGAGAACTGTTGAACAATGGCAAGTAGCGTCTTCTGTTGTTCCTTAGTGAGATCTGGTGATAGTCGAGCTGGAAGATCTTGTCTCGTAGTGGTAGCGCTAATTTCGCCCACAGACTCGGCATGGGAGGTTTCTATGACGCTCAGCTGTTCTTCAATTAACGGCTCAGCGTTTGCTACGCTTATGCGCCTTGGAAGGATCTGCGGTTCTCGGCGACAGTTAATTATCCACAATTCACTGAATCTGTTCTTAAACGAGACGACAGGGGCTGGGATGACCAAGTTATTCTCTAGTGGTATGCTTCTCTTACATTCCACTACAAGATACATGGGCTGATGCATGACATTACACATGTCAGCTACCTTTCTAGTGCTGACTGCAGGAATGATCATTTCATCCAGCACACATAGTCTCCACAGACGCATCTTCCTGTCCTCAGTATCTCATCTTGTCTAGCATAATCTTCGAACGACCGCAATCGGTAATTGCCTGAGAAGCTTTCAAAAAGTCCCATCCGAGAACGACGTCATGACTACACTATTGTAAGACGATGAATTCTACTGTGTATGGCCACTTATACCCATATGAATGGTGCATCTTGCTGTAGGTATTACATATTTCCCATTAGCCACATTCAGCAGAGATGTTTTGCTGTCGTCGAATATGGTTTTCTGCAATTGACGATGGTACTTCTCCGAAATGAATGAATATGATGCTCCAGCGTCCATAAGAGCTTGGGCTGGTCGGCCATCCATGAGGATATCGACGTAGTTTCCTATCATTTTTTTAGTGATCGACGGCGGCTTCACCTCCAAGGAAGATCGCAGCATTTAGTTTTCCAGGTTGCGGCGGCTAGGTGATCGGCTGGAGCTTCTTAACGGCGATGGAGACCTTAATCGACGTGTTGGGGAGCGTCCTCTCCAGCAGCCAGTTTGCGGTGATGGTGACCTACATCACCCGGCACCCACATCTTCTTGTTCATTTTCGTCGTCCCAGAGTTGGCGTCGGCTAAGATCGGTCTGCTGTCTTCTGGTGCGGGCGTCATCAAATGTCCACCGCCTTTCTCGACAATAGCGCACCCCATGTCCCGGTCGTCCACAGTGGAAACATATCGGTTGGTTATCCTGGATCCTCCAGACGTCAGTCTCCCTTGGTGCCCAAACAGGTTCCTCATGCGGAATTGCAGGAACGTAACTCCGCCTGGGTCTCGCCTTTTTCACCGTTATAAAGGGAAATGAAGGACGCTTTATTGGGTTCAATGCCTGTACCGCTTCCTCCCTTATGACCTCTTGAAGTGTCTCGGTTTTCTGTTCGCCGTGCAATCCAAGTGCCTTCTGAACTTCCTGTCTCACTACCTGACGAAGAACACTTGTGAAATCAGTTGCCTCCTCCATCACAGACATCGATACGACGTTTGGAACCCGTTCAAACTTCTTGCGTGTAATTCTTTTTTGATGCATTGACTCGATATACTGGCACCATTTTAGGAAGTCGTCTGCTGTCGAAACCTCCTTCAGGAGTAGGGCTTGATACATGTCTTCAGCAACACCGTTCATGAGATGTGCAACCGTATCTTCCACTATTTTACACAGCCCCAAGACGTTTTGAATGTAGGATGCTGTAGTTTCTCCTGGACGCTGTGTCCTGCACTTTAATTTTTCTTCAGCCTTGCACTTCTGTCGTTGTGCGTCACCGAAATACTTCCTCAGTTCCACCTGGAATACTTCCCAGTTTGTGAACTTCTCCTCGTTGTTCTCATACCATTTCTTGGCAGTACCCTCCAAGTAGAAAAATACGTTAGCCAAACACACGGTGGCATCCCATTTGTCAAGTTTGGCTATACGCTCATATACCTTTAGCCACTTGTTTGGACCTTGGCCATCGTCACCAGAGAACCCGGTAGGATGTCTGATGTGGTGGCACACAGTTGCTGTTATCGTAACGTTCTCTTCTTTTTCTGTCTCCGATAGACTGCGATCTGTTGAATATGGCTCGAACTCGGGTTTCTCGCCACGTAAATGGCGGCTCTGTCGTGGCCTGATGGGAGCCACTGTGCCGTAGATAATGTGCGGTATCACAAGTTCCAATACCCAGCGTCTCCACCAGAATAATGTCACGTAGAAGAAGTTGTAATTAGATGAGTTACGAACACGAACTTCACTTAACGAAGATTTATTCAGCAGTTGCACATACAAGAGCGCGGAGCGAACTGCCTCCGGGCAGAACACATTCAATGTATTGCATGGGAGCTTAATTAAAATAATAAAATGCAAATAATTTTAATTTTTGGTATTTTTGCTTTAGTAGCCGTTTGTCCGATTACGAAGTCTCGTAAACGGTTGGCCCTGACTAGTATTATTACGCAATCTGACTGCATAGAACAACAACAAAGAATGAAATGAAAATTTTCGTTAATACAATTAATTAATTAAGTCCCCAGCAACTATAAAACCTACGAAACCAAAGCACAAGTATAACTGTTCTGTGTGTGGAAGTATGACATGATATTTAAAATTTCTTGTGTTGTTGAAGAAGAACCGTGCCAGATGCTTTGTTGACTGAACCTGTAATGAAGCATTATTTACGACATTAAATAATGAAAAATAAATCAAGTTTCGTTACCTTCATATATTGACCAAAATCACTCTAATCATTACAATATATCTCCACACCGACTCGCTATTACTACATCTCAACAAGAACTTTTCAGTATCACATCTCAGCAAGCACTCCCTACTAGCCCATCTCAACAAACACTCTCTGCCACGAGCTCTCCCCAAGCACTGACTACTACGAGTTCTCAACAACCACTGCCAGTGGAGGCGGCGGAACAATACTCTCTAGCGCGATCTCTGGCGCTGTGGCTCAGTGTAGCCACCTTTCAGTATATAGAGCTACAGAACATTCCAGTACAATGATTCGTGACATTTGTGGATACTTCTAGAATGTACTCGAACCTAATATAAAAATTAAAACTGTACAGTCCACATGAGTCTTGAAGTCACGACCCTCCATGCAACAGTTTAGTGTCATAACCACTACACCACGGTGCTACTCAGTTTCTGCTGCGACAAAATGGACCTTCATCCAAGTACATTGAGTTTTCTTCTAACTAAAAAGGAAATATGTCATGGTTCATTTCTTTTATTCTTCCTCGAAGACTAACGCATTGTTTGTTGTGAGTTGGATTCTGCCCAACTTGCCCACTATAGAATTCTGAACATCACATAAGATAGTGTCTACTAGAACAAGAGAAGTAATTTAACTCACATGTCTACATCTACATTTTAAACTACACATAGCAAACCAGTGTGAAGTGTTCAGCTGAGAGTAGGTCCTATTACACCTATTAATAGCGTTTCTTCCTGTACCATTCACGTATTGAGCACTACAAAAATTACAGTTTAAATGCCTCTGTGCATGCTGCAATTAATCTAATCTTGTCCTCACGATCCCTGTTTGAGTGATACATAGAAAGTTGTAGTACATTCCTAGAGTCATGAATTAAAGCCGGTTCTTGAAACTTTGTAAGTTGCCTTCTCGGGAAGGTTTACATCTATCTTCAATGGTTTGCCAGTTCAGTTTCTTCAGCATCTCTGTGACACATTCCCACAGGTCAAGCAAACCTCTTACCATTCGTGCTGACCTTCTCATTATACGTTCAATATCCCTGTTAGGTCTATTTGGTATGGTTTCCACGCAGACTGTTCTCTCTTCTGCTGCTTGGAGACATGAATGACCTAAATAACACTTGCGACCAGTAAACATGGAACTAAAACCAGCACAGCACGACAAGCCTTGTCCTATTGCATTTACGCAGAGTCTGTCTAGAAGCCCACACCACAAAAATTTAAAGTAATAATAATATCTTATGCTTCAATGGCTAAGTGCAAGTCTTTCTTTTGGATGCCTCTTCAGGGACTTGCTTGTCCCTGAGCTAATGGCACCCAGAGTTCCCCAGGCAGTTATCCACCCCATTCTTCCATATCTCATTCTTTTCAAGCTAGGACTCATAAAACATTTTGCTTCCTGTCGCAGACGCGTTTCTTTTGACTCTTGACACACTGGACAAGCATTCACGGATAAATTTCGCTAATGAGATATTGTGGGAAATTATTGTACTTGAAACAAATATATTTCAATTTTGCTTTGATGTTACATTCCCTTTGTTGCCTGGCAGTTGCTTAACAAACATGATTGCTTACAGTTACAAGTAGCTATTCTTAAAATTGAAACACCGATTTTTGTACGAACACGAATCTGAAGTTTTTCTTCTCTTCTTTAATAGAGCTTTTCATATTATGTTAATAAACCTCATTGAATATCTTAATGATTATCAATATTTTAATCTCATCAATTCATTAAACCATATATTTTATAGTAAAATTTTATACAATTACATGTTGTTGTTGTTGTTGTTGTTGTTGTTGTGGTTCAAAATGGCTCTGAGCACTATGGGACTCAACTGCTGTGGTTATCAGTCCGCTAGAACTTAGAACTACTTAAACCTAACTAACCTAAGGACATCACACACATCCATGCCCGAGGCAGGATTCGAACCTGCGACCGTAGCATGTTGTTGTGGTCTTCAGCCAAACACTAGTTTGATGCTGCTCTCCATGCTACCCTATCCTGTGCAAACCTCTTCATCTCTGAAAACTACTGCAATGTACATTTTTTTAAACCTTCTTTCTGTATCCATCTCTTGGTCTCCTACAATTTTTACCCATCACACTTCCCAAAAATACTAAACCAGCGATAGTTTGATTTCTCAGGATGAGTCCCATCTACCAATCTCTTCTCTTAGTCAAATTATGCCACATATTCTTTTATCCCCAGTTCTATTCAGTACTTCCTCATTGTTTACATGATATACCCACATAATATTCAGCATTCTTCTATAGCTCTACATTTCAAAAGCAAATCACATATGGGTTTCCCCAAGGCTCAGTCCTTGATTCACTGTTGTTCCTCATATGTGTAAACGATCGTCCATCTTCTATGCAAACAAGCAGAATTAGTTCCTTTTGTAGATGACACTGTTTTATTGTAGTTTGAATTTTCTTTTGGACTTCGCATCACCATTTGTGCTTGTAAGTCCAAAAATTCTGACACATTTTCTGTCAATGATTTGTTCTTCGTAATTTAAAGGATTCATGCAACTTGCAGTAGATTTTGGATTCAAATCATCGAATAATGGAAAGTGTGGTTCATTTTATACAAAGACATAATCCATCATTTCCTTGAAAAGTCATATCATTTATCTATACTCATAAAAATTTTATCCTAAATACATATATTTCTCCGCTTGATTGCTGTAATGTAAAAGTTATTAGTAGTGGGGAATGTGGATTCACTTCTTTCATTTACTCTCTGATTCATCCGGCATTCATACATGCATATATATATATATATATATATATATATATATATATATATATATATATATATATATATATATGGAAATGGATTTTCAAACAAAATTCCAAAGTGAACAAGACCCATTAAATAACTACTAATTCTATGAATCTTAGTTTCTTTTGACATTCAACAATAAATCAAGAACTCTTAACGTCTAATTATGACACTTTTTTTTTGAAGTTCAACATCAATCAGTTTCCCCTCGCGTTTGATGCGAGTCTCTTACAAAGCATATCTGTGTCGTCTATATCGATTCTAACTCTCGCGCCGACGTCAGTTGTTTTGCGCGGGAAATTATCTTTGCGGCGTTAACCGTCACTCATGATTCACTGCCTAGACGCATCACTTCACACGTTTACACATCTAAGCGTGCACTTGAAATTATATATGAACATTCACTGGGAACCTCTTTTGATTATGCAGCGTCATTTTCGGGAAATATTTCTTTCTTCTTGAAGGTCATTCAGATCCTTTATAATTCTTGATGACATTAGCAATGCTAAAGTTCCATGTTTACCCAAACACAGGTGAAGCCTATCTCCACTGTCTTCTTTGCAGCACTCGATAGTAATAGTTAGTCACTATTTCTACAATCTGTGTCACTGATTAATTATTTCAGTTTAAAGTTTTCTAACACTAAACACACACAGTTTATTGTTATGTTTATACGAGCGTTCATCTCTGTCACTTGCAATGGGGAGCAGTATGGGCTTGTAGAGGGTTCGATCAAACCCCATTTCAACATGCGATCTATTTCCTTTTGAATTTGAGCCTTTAACCTCCAGGGAACAGGATAGAAAGTTCTACAATACGTTTCGTGCGGCTTAACGTAGGGATGGCATATGTATCCTTTAATAACTCCTGGCCTTTCATCAAAAACGTTTTCATATGTGAATAATAATTCATTGAGCTGCTTCTTCTGATCTTCGATAATGCAGTCGGATTCATTTAACTTTTCAAACACTAATTGACCGAAATCTTCTTTGACTTGGAACTCATTAATTACGTGCTCTTTAGAATTTTGGGCCGTCCTGATTACTTGCACACTGATCCCACAATTATATTTTCTCGTAAGGCTTTTTTTTCTCAACAACTCCAACTCAATTTCTTGTTTATTAACATTGAACCAAATTTTTCTTGTTTTAAAATCTATTCTGCATCCGTATTGATGTAGGCTGTCGACTCCGATAATGCAATCTACCACCAAATTTCTCACAACAAGGAATGTGCTTAATATTGCTACATTTCCGAATTCCACACCAAGTAGTGACTGCACCTTTACATTAGCCGATCAGGCTCCAACGGCGCCTATTATTCTGCAATTTTGAACTGGAAAAATTGGTACTCGTCTTATATTTCTGATCCTGTTGAATAGTGCCTCCGAAATAACATTTGTGGTTGCAGCTGTGTCTAAAACCACCACTATAGGTACGGTCTCCATAATGACTTGCACTTCGGCTACTGCCACCTGTTCCTTATCCTCCTCTTGTGGTTCTAAGTCCTCGGTCAGTTCATCTGCCAGTAATTGTCCATCATTATACGTTAGCATGGGTACACGTATCCTGTTGCCCCTCAACCAATTGTTGACCGCTCCTCCGGGGCACGAGTGGGTCCTTACAAGTTTGTTGGATTTCGATTTGTCTGCTGGTTGACATCATCCGTCACTTCGGTGATTACCGGTTGATTCGAAGATGTCCGTCCCCACTGATGTTGGCTATTTGAATTCATTCCTCCCGGTTGATTCCACTTTCTATTATCGTTATTATTCCAGGCTTGGGGTCTGAAATTTCTTGCGTTCCCCCACACGGGATTGTATCTTTTCCCGTTCCTGGTGTTCCTTGAATAGCCCCTCGCAAGACCATTGACGGGATTACTATTGAGATTTTGAGGGGTTTCTCCGTTATTTAACGATCTCTGTTCATTCCTTCTAAGTGTCGATTGATCGCCATTGGTATAACACATACTTCCACCTTGCCTACCGTTTGGCGGAGATTCTATCTCCCTGTATTGTAATCTGTTATTACGGGCTTTCTGGTTGTTCTCTTCGATAATATCTATATGGTTTAACGTCGTGAGGAACGACTCCAAGTCTTTGTCGTTGCCGTAAATCAATTGATTCCGGATGCTAGTTGGTAGTCTTGCCTTAAGTATGTTTATTATGTCTGGCAAGGGCATAGGTCTGTCCCAGTATCTCGTTTTTTTTTTATATATTTTTCGAAATACTTTCTAAGGCTTCCTTTCGAAAAGGAGAAAGGCTCTGGGTAGAGCACCTCCTGCCTTAGGCGTTCCTGTACCCCTTCTGACCAGAACTTTGCTTAAAACGCCTTCTCAAAACCGTCATATGTCGAGCAAACAGAAGTCATGTCCGAGGCCCAGATCGCCCCCGAACCTTGTACATATCCTGTAACAAAACTGATCTTCTGCCACTCCGACCAATTTCTGGGTAGCACTCCTCTGAAACTTCGAATAAAAACAATTGGATGGACCCCCCTTTTGTCAGGGTTAAAAATCTGGAATTGCCGATGCTTTGTCATTTTTTCTTCGGCATGACAAAGGCTTTCGTAATCTCCGTTAGATAAGAATTCCGCGAACAGCCCGCTTGTGGCAATTTAATGATTGAATTACTTACACAAGTCGGCATTGTGTGCGAATGGGCAGTAACTGGCTCTATAGTCGCTGCCAACTTCTGCTGCTGCCCTGTATTCATTTGTTCTGAGCTTTGTTGTGAAGCGTGCATCGACTCTTCTATCGTTTGTTTCCAATGCTCCAAATCAGCACCTAACTGGTGTCGCACCTCCTCAAGTCCTTTCGCAAACAAATTCTCTTCCTGTTTGCCAGATAAACTATGGAATGCTGTCTTAACATTTTGCTCAACGTTTTCACACATTAGCCTTTTGTTTTCTAATGTGATTTCGGATAATTTACCCGTCAATACGTTAATTTGGTGGTCTATAACGTCTTGACGCTCTGTCAGATGTTCAACGCTTTCCTTTAGGTTAGTCTGTGTACGTGCCAATTCAGGAAGTTGCGCAATTGCACATGACATGGCGCCTTGCTTTTGTATTAATTGTGGAACCATTTCCACTTGTTCCCGTACAGTATCTATCTTAATAGCCACATACTCCTTCATTTCGACACGTACGCGGTGAGTAGATTCCTCACATTGTGCTTTCACCAATTCTATTTGTGCAGTTAATTTTCGTTCCGTCTCTTCGGCCTGATCTTTGAGTTCCTTGGTCTTTGCCTCTATCCGCTGCTCTAATTCGGAAAAACTGTCTTGTAACTGCTGCTTAATCTCAGTCTGGACTAATTTCATTTCTTCTTGAGTTTGAGTGACTGTCACTAATTGTGCTTTAATATCGGTTTTCAGATTTTCCTGCCCTTCAGTAACTGAGGCTAATTTCGCGTTAATGTCGGTTTTCAGATTTTCCTGCCCTTCAGTAACTGAGGCTAATTTCGTATTCAAATCATTTTGCCCTTCAGTAACTGAGGCCAATTTCGCGTTAATATCGGTTTTCAAAGTATTCATGCTCTCGGTTATCATCTGCATCTGTCTCATGATAATTACCAATGGATCTAATCCTTGCTGTGTACTTGCTGTTACACCTCCAGCCGTGTCTACAGGGCGTTCTATTGCGCTATCTGTAGCCATCGGTCCTACAACACTTCTTACTGCATCATTATTATCAGTGCTAACAGCTGAAGGCTGTTGTGTGCTTCTTTGCTCTGCTTGACTCATCCTAAACATTGCCCTAGTTAAAACCATATAAATGTTCTACTGTCACTATATATATAACTCCCTTCTACTGTCACTATATGTAACTCCGTTCACACAAGAGTACTTCTGTGTCTACCTTCTTAATGAACATATACAGATAAATGCAACTGGGACAGGTCAATAAATATACATCTAACATGAACACAGATAATCAATGTTCAAAATTCAAATAACACTAAACAAAAAAGCGTATACTTCAGCTATACTATCAAGCTTTAACAATAAAAATGCGTATACTTCAACTATACTATCAAGCTTTAATAAAAAAAAAATATAGATCTGGCCTTTTCTCTGCGCCCAGCGTGCTGTCTTTCGCCTTTATTTGTAGATCCAATTATATCACCTGCGAGTCTTTCCTCTCTTTTCCAAGCGTCGGTTAGGTTAGCTCGTCGTAGTTGACATGAAACAGAGAACAAAACTATTTTAGCAACGTCCAAAAACGTGTCCTGTCACGGATTGGCCATTTTAACAGGATATATAATAAGTTGTCGTCTCTTCCTCTAAGAATAGATGATGAATGCAGCTAGCCGCTAACTTTGTGTAATGTCTTGTCTGTATAGACGTGTATCTGTTGCCTTTAAGATCCCTTCACCTTCACACACAAATCTATACAGTAATGTAAGGGCCTCCCATGTCTTGGCTGATCCGTGATAAGACAGGCGAAAAGTTAGACTAATGGAGGATTATTAGTATTATCTCTATTTTTCATTCGCTCTCTCTCTCTCTCTCTCTCTCTCCTTTATCTATGTACGAAGCCCTTTTGGACGATTTAACACAGACTCAGTGATTGCAGGCTCTCTTCAACACCGCTGAAACTTCCCCACTAATTACAGGGCCAACATGATCATCAAATGATTCAGAAAAACTCATTCGTTCATTCACTCCAGAACAAAAAGTCACAAACCTTATTTATGAAGGAAATTGTGTATTAAATCCATCTCCATTACATGTCCAGATCTCCGGTGATTCCACGTCTTAATTATTTTCCTTTTACAGTCTCTTTCTCTTCAAACACACCGTTAGTGGCACAAATGTTAAGTGGTTCGATTTAGCGAGAAGAAAATCAGAATATGTATCTCTCAGAAACACGTCAATCCCTCAATCCATACTCCAGAAGCTGTCCTAGTTACCGCTCTAACAACCATGGAGAATGCATATATGCATCTCTGTTATTTCAAAGAATAAATGTACTAGAAAATACTTTGGCGTCGACGAGTTGTCGCCGCATATATTACGAGAACATCAGATCAGATACTTTTCCAAAGTGAATGAATGTGGATGGTTTGATTGACAATGATTAATTGGTGCGTGGTAGAGGGTATTTTCTGTGGGGACGTTACAATCAATTTTAAAGAGTTGGCTTTCTAACTACTGCTTCACAATATTGTTATTCCCAGATGAAGTTCGTTGCAAATAATCCACTGCAGTTTAAAAGGAACCATAACTTAGGCCTACTATGTGTAATTCCAATAGCAGAAGGAAAAATGACATTTATTCCTTCTCATTTAGTTTTCTTTAGCACAGAAAAGGTTTCATAGTCAAACAAAAATTTTTGATAACTTAGCGAGGAAAATAAAATTTCTCACAGATAGCGAAGTAATATTTGAAAACAAACTAAAAAAAGTTTCTCTTTGACAATTCCTTCTATTCTGCAGAAGAATTTGTATTACAGTAATGTGTAAAAGGTGGTGGGTTGGAATTAGTAACTCACACCTGTAGATACCTTTAAAAAAACCTTTTTGAATGTTCACCATGTATTTGAAAAGTAAATTGTGATGCTATGCAAAATGACCTTCCCCCATGAACCATGGACCTTGCCGTTGGTGGGGAGGCTTGCGTGCCTCAGCGATACAGATGGCCGTACCGTAGGTGCAACCACAACGGAGGGGTATCTGTTGAGAGGCCAGACAAACGTGTGGTTCCTGAAGAGGGGCAGCAGCCTTTTCAGTAGTTGCAGGGGCAACAGTCTGGATGATTGACTGATCTGGCCTTGTAACATTAACCAAAACGGCCTTGCTGTGCTGGTACTGCGAACGGCTGAAAGCAAGGGGAAACTACAGCCGTAATTTTTCCCGAGGACATGCAGCTTTACTGTATGATTAAATGATGATGGCGTCCTCTTGGGTAAAATATTCCGGAGGTAAAATAGTCCCCCATTCGGATCTCCGGGCGGGGACTACTCAAGAGGATGTCGTTATCAGGAGAAAGAAAACTGGCATTCTACGGATCGGAGCGTGGAATGTCAGATCCCTTAATCGGGCAGGTAGGTTAGAAAATTTAAAAAGGGAAATGGATAGGTTAAAGTTAGATATAGTGGGAATTAGTGAAATTCGGTGGCAGGAGGAACAAGACTTTTGGTCAGATGATTACAGGGTTATAAATACAAAATCAAATAGAGGTAATGCAGGAGTAGGTTTAATAATGAATAAAAAAATAGGAGTGCGGGTTAGCTACTACAAACAGCATAGTGAACGCATTATTGTGGCCAAGATAGACACAAAGCCCATGCCTACTACAGTAGTACAAGTTTATATGCCAACTAGCTCTGCAGATGATGAAGAAATTGATGAAATGTATGACGAGATAAAAGAAATTATTCAGATAGTGAAGGGAGACGAAAATTTAATAGTCATGGGTGACTGGAATTCGTCAGTAGGAAAAGGGAGAGAAGGAAGCATAGTAGGTGAATATGGATTGGGGGGAAGAAATGAAAGAGGAAGCCGCCTTGTAGAATTTTGCACAGAGCATAACTTAATCATTGCTAACACTTGGTTCAAGAATCATAAAAGAAGGTTGTATACCTGGAAAAATCCTGGAGATACTAATAGGTATCAGATAGATTATATAATGGTAAGACAGAGATTTAGGAACCAGGTTTTAAATTGTAAGACATTTCCAGGGGCAGATGTGGATTCTGACCACAATCTATTGGTTATGAACTGCAGATTGAAACTGAAGAAACTGCAAAAAGGTGGGAATTTAAGGAGATGGGACCTGGATAAACTGAAAGAACCAGAGGTTGTAGAGAGTTTCAGGGAGAGCATAAGGGAACAATTGACAGGAATGGGGGAAAGAAATACAGTAGAAGAAGAATGGGTAGCTCTGAGGGATGAAGTAGTGAAGGCAGCAGGGGATCAAGTAGGTAAAAAGACGAGGGCTAATAGAAATCTTTGGGTAACAGAAGAAATATTGAATTTCATTGATGAAAGGAGAAAATATAAAAATGCAGTAAATGAAGCAGGCAAAGAGGAATACAAACGTCTCAAAAATGAGATCGAGAGGAAGTGCAAAATGGCTAAGCAGGGATGGCTAGAGGACAAATGTAAGGATGTAGAGGCTTGTCTCACCAGGGGTAAGATAGATACTGCCTACAGGAACATTAAAGAGACCTTTGGAGAGAAGATAACCACTTGTATGAATATCAAGAGCTCAGATGGCAACCCAGTTCTAAGCAAAGAAGGGAAGGCAGAAAGGTGGAAGGAGTATATAGAGGGTTTATACAAGGGCGATGTACTTGAGGACAGTATAATGGAAATGGAAGAGGATGTAGATGAAGATGAAATGGGAGATAAGATACTGCGTGAAGAGTTTGACAGAGCACTGAAAGACCTGAGTCGAAACAAGGCCCCGGGAGTAGACAACATTCCATTAGAACTACTGATGGCCTTGGGAGAGCCAGTCATGACAAAACTCCACCATCTGGTGAGCAAGATGTATGAGACAGGCGAAATACCCACAGACTTCAAGAAGAATATAATAATTCCAATACCAAAGAAAGCAGGTGTTGACAGATGTGAAAATTACCGAACTATCAGTTTAATAAGTCACAGCTGCAAAATACTAACACGAATTCTTTACAGACGAATGGAAAAACTGGTAGAAGCGGACCTCGGGGAAGATCAGTTTGGATTCCGTAGAAATGTCGGAACACGTGAGGCAATACTAACCTTACGACTTATCTTAGAAGAAAGATTAAGAAAAGGCAAATCTACGTTTCTAGCGTTTGTAGACTTGGAGAAAGCTTTTGACAACGTTAACTGGAATACTCTCTTCCAAATTCTGAAGGTGGCAGGGGTAAAATACAGGGAGCGAAAGGCTATTTACAATTTGTACAGAAACCAGATGGCAGTTATAAGAGTCGAGGGGCATGAAAGGGAAGCAGTGGTGGGGAAAGGAGAGAGACATGGTTGTAGCCTCTCCCCGATGTTATTCAATCTGTATATTGAGCAAGCAGTAAAGGAAACAAAAGAAAAATTCGGAGTAGGTATTAAAATTCATGGAGAAGAAGTAAAAACTTTGAGGTTCGCCGATGACATTGTAATTCTGTCAGAGACAGCAAAGGACTTGGAAGAGCAGTTGAACGGAATGGACAGTATCTTGAAAGGAGGATATAAGATGAACATCAACAAAAGCAAAACGAGGATAATGGAATGTAGTCAAATTAAATCGGGTGATGCTGAGGGGATTAGATTAGGAAATGAGACACTTAAAGTAGTAAAGGAGTTTTGCTATTTAGGGAGTAAAATAACTGATGATGGTCGAAGTAGAGAGGATATAAAATGTAGACTGGCAATGGCAAGGAAATCGTTTCTGAAGAAGAGAAATTTGTTAACATCGAGTATAGATTTAAGTGTCAGGAAGTCGTTTCTGAAAGTATTTGTATGGAGTGTAGCCATGTATGGAAGTGAAACATGGACGATAACCAGTTTGGACAAGAAGAGAATAGAAGCATTCGAAATGTGGTGCTACAGAAGAATGCTGAAGATAAGGTGGGTAGATCACGTAACTAATGAGGAGGTAATGAATAGGATTGGGGAGAAGAGAAGTTTGTGGCACAACTTGACTAGAAGAAGGGATCGGTTGGTAGGACATGTTTTGAGGCATCAAGGGATCACAAATTTAGCATTGGAGGGCAGCGTGGAGGGTAAAAATCGTAGAGGGAGACCAAGAGATCAATACACTAAGCAGATTCAGGAGGATGTAGGTTGCAGTAGGTACTGGGAGATGAAGAAGCTTGCACAGGATAGAGTAGCATGGAGAGCTGCATCAAACCAGTCTCAGGACTGAAGACCACAACAACAACAACAACATGTAAAATGACTTGTCCCACGTCACTATTGTTTATCATGCAAATATACAAGGAACATGAAATCAACTCAGTAACTAAATAGCCTCCTTTCTCTTCTAATCTGAATTGATTATCATGCACTTTTCACTTATTCCTAACACTTAAACTATATTCACTGTTAACAAAGTTCTCTCCTTCAGAAACGCTTTTCTTGCTGTTGACAGACTGTACTTTATACCCTCTCTATTTCTGTTATCATTAGTTATTTTGCTGACCAAATCGCAAAACTCATCTACTTCATTTAGTCTCCCATTTCCTAACTCTCAGCACCGCCTGCATTAGTTTTACTAATTACCATTAACCAACTTTTGCTTTTGTTGATGTTCATCTTACATCCTCCTTCCAAGGCGCTTCCCATTCTGTAAAAATCCTTCCCCAAGTCCTTTGCTATCTCTAATAGAATTACAATGTCACTGGCAAAACTCAGAGTTTTTATTTCTTCCGTCTTAACTTTAAATCCTCCTTCTAATTTTTCTTTGCTCAATATACAGATTGAACAGAATATGAAGATGGTATCTGTTCTTGTCTGAAAGAACAGATACCATCAGTTGCCATAGAGCTCGTTAGAATTAAATTACAATGAAATGAATACCCTTAGCTGCACACAGGTGTTGATGTAAGTCAATGGGGACAGTTGGAAATGTGTGCCCCGACTGGGACTCGAACCCAGGATCTCCTGCTTACATGCCAAATGCTCTATCCATTTGAGCAACCAAGGACACAGAGGACAGGGCGACTGCAGGGACTTATCTCTGGCACGCCTCCCACAAGACCCACATTCCCAACTTGTTGTCCCACACTATATTCATAGTGCCCCTGCCCATTATACTTATTACTCGTGGCTTTTTGCCGATTCCCGTAAGAATTCGGACACTGTTTGTGCATCCGCACAGAAGAAGATGGTCAAATGGCTGTTGAGCATATATATATATATATATATATATATATATATATATATATATATATATATATATATATATATATGGCTGGTGAGCCAAAATTACGGGAATCGACAAAAAGCCGCGAATAATAAGTATAATGTGCAGGGGCACTATGAACATAGTGCAAGACAATAAGTTGGGAATGTGGGTCTCACGGGAGGCGTTCCAGAGGTAAACCCCTGCAGTCACAATATGCTCTGTGTCCTCGGTGGCTCAGATGGCGGCCGGCACAGTAGCTCAGTGTGTTCGGTCAGAGGATTAGCTACTTCTGTAATAAAAACTGAGTGAACGGATAAATGAAGAACCTAAACGGGTGTCATCGGACGTCCTCCTCGAACAAATTCAATGAACAATATAGAACAAAATGATATCAACAAAAAAAAAAGAAAAAAAAGAAAGATGGATAGAGCGTCTGCCATGTAAGCAGGCGATCCTGGGTTCAAGTCACGGTCGGGGCACACATTTTCAACAGTCCCCGTTGAATTATATCAACGCCTGTATGCACTAGGGGTATTCATTTCATTGTAAGATTGAATAGTATTGGGGTCAGGCGACAACCCTGTCTAAATCTCTTATCAACCATTTCTTCCCTTTCGTGCCCATTGACTCTTACAATTACTGTCTGTTTTCTGTACAAGTTGTACACAATCTTTCGCTTCCTGTATTTTACCCTTGTTACCTTCAGAATTTCGAAGGTTATGTTCCAGCCAGCATTGCCCACAGCGTTTTCCAAATCTACGGAAGACATCAACGAAGGTTTGCTTTTCCTTAACCTATCTTCCAAGCTAATTCATAGGGTCAGTGTAGCATTGTGTGTTCCTGCATTTCTCTAGGATCCAAATTGATTTTCCCGAGGTCGGCTACTACCAGTTTTTTCCATTCCTCTGTAAATAACTCGTGGTAGCAGCCATGACTTATTAACCTGACAGTTCAGTAATATCACACCTGTCAGTACCTGCTTCTTCTGGAATTGAAATTATTATATTCTTCTCAAAGACTGAGGGTATGTCGCCTGTCTCATAGATCTTGCACATCAGGTAGAAAAGTTTTGTTATGGCTGGCTCTCCCAAGGATGTCAGTAGTTCTGAGCGAATGTTGTCCATTCCAGCAACCTTCTTTTGACTTACGTCTTTCAGTGCTCTATCAAATCCTGCTCGTGGTGTCATATCCCCTATCTCATCTTCGTCTATGCACTCTTCCCTTTCTATAATATTACCTTCACGTTAATTTCCTTTGTATAGACTCTCTATACACTCCTTACACCTTTCAGCTTTCCCTTCTTTGCTTAATACTGCTTTTGATTCTGAGACATTTATATTCATACAGCTGTTTTTCTTTCCTCCAAACGTCTCTTTAATTTTCCTGTGGAGGATATCTATCTCTCTCCTCGTTGCATGTGCTTCTGTATCCCTACATTTGTCATCTAGCCATTCCAGTTTAGCCATTCTGCACTTGCTTTCAGTTTCATGCCTTAGACGCCTGTGTTTCCTTTCCCTGTTTCGTCTGCTGCATTTTGATATTTTCTCCTTCCATCAATTAAATTCATTATCTACTCTCACATCCAAGGATTTTTAATAGCTCTTGACTTTTTACCTTTTCGACCTTCTGCTGCCTTCACTATTTCGTCTCTCAAAGTCACCCATTCAACTTCTACTGTACTCCTTTCCCCCTTTTTAGTCAACAGTTGCCTAATGCTCCCTCCGAAACTCTCAGAGACTTGTGTTTCTTTTACCTTAGTTATGTCCCACCTCCTTAATTTCTTACCTTTTCCCAATTTCTTCAGTTTTGATGTTCATAACGAACAAATTGCAGGCAGAATCCACGTCTGCCCCTATGTATGTCATAGAGCTTAAAACCTGGTTCCAAAATCTCTGTTTTTACAATTTTTTTATCAAATCTCAACTGCTACCTTCAAGGCTTTTAATTCAACAATTGCTCTAAAATGCTGTTTTTATTCTACAGTTACCACAAAATTACCCCTGGTGGAACCACACAACAGGTTCAATCATAGAAGTTTGTAGATCCTAAATGCGGTCCTGTCTATAATTATTATCACCACAGACCGATACTCTGCCGGGATGTCTTTTTCAATGTGCTAAATCTATTTTTAATTTGAATGAGAATCTGTACAATATACATCTTTGTGACTGAAATACAGCGGTTTTATATTGCCTTCGTCTACGTTTTATGCATAGATATCTAACTGCCTTTCGTTGCCTTTTTGGTGGTTACTTACTCCTTTATTATTAAAAACAACAATGAGTGTCTCCGTACAAGGAGGTAACAGTAGGCAAAAATTTTACCTATCGCTTGTGATTAGTTGGCTTCTTATGGGATCATACCTCCTTCAAAAGAAAAGAATGTCCAAGCTAAAATGCGGCTTCATTGTCCTTTTCAATTTCCCTTTCAGTTAGTTGTCATTGTTACGATGTTGAATGCTGAAATTCAGACTTCCTTCACGCAGAAAATTACGAAGTTACATCAACGCTTTCGGATCCGTCGTAATTTCTACTGACGGCAAAATACTTTTCTGCAAAATATGTGAGTAGTCAGTGAACTGCGAAAAGAAATATTTCATTTCTCAACATATCAGTACAACCAAACACAAAAATGCACTTTCCAAGGCTATTCGGATGAATATTTCTTTGCTGCCAACGGCAGTTGCAATATCGAGTCGAATAAATAATAATTTGCATTCGATTTAATGTAATGCTCTTATTCATGCCGGAATCCCTTTGTGGAAACTACTGAATCCTACATTAAGACAGTTTTTGGAGAAGTATACTGACCAATCTGTGCCCAGCGAATCAAACTTCCGAAAATATTACTTAAGTGAATGCTACTGTGACGTAATTAATAAAAATCATTAAAGATGAAGTTTTTGAATCGTCGAGTCATCTCCGAAAATGAATCAATAAAAGCACCCCTCCGTTTATCCATGCCGCTGTAACTTCGCACTTGAAGTTTACATTTCAAGTTGGCAGCGTACCTTAACAGTTTGTAGTAGACAGAACTGAAGTTCCTGTTCAGTGCACGTTGCGTGGAGGTAAAAGAAGAAAGGCGATGGCGCTATGGACTTGCAGTGCACGTTGTTTTGAAGCCAGAGTGGGCGGGGCCTGCCGACATCTTAAATAGCCCAAAGCATTAGCAGACTGCTATTTATCATTGCTTATTGTTCATTATTTCGGTCGTGTGCACATAACAGCTGTATTAAATACCAAAAATTACAGTGCCTACATTGTAAGAAAGGCAATTTTTAGCGTTTTCTGTTCTTGAATGCATATTTGCTCTAGTAATACGACACATTTGGCTTCGTTAATGTAACTTGTTTTTTGCTAATATATGTCGAATACCCAAGAACATAAGGCTGTGGTGTGAAAATGATGCTTACGTAATCCAGTTAATTCCACTTTTACTGTATTTGTATCGATAGCAAATGAACCTGGAACTCCGAAATCAATGCTTGGTTGCTTATTGGTAGCCTACTACTTATTGTTCGTTACATTTTCATCTTTCAACTCGTATGCATAACATTTTTAACCTTCACGTGTGCTAGATACTTAACATACGTGTCCTTTGTTATCCCGTGTGCAATGAGGAAAGAAGTAAGGCATGCTGTCCTGTCTTTTACATGTCAATAAAGTGAACGATTATTGAAATGTCTAAAACAAGAGATGTGTAGAGGTTACCTCCATGATGAATCGAGTTTTTGTGTTATTAGACTATCAATGTTTTAGTCTCACTGGAGTTTCAAATCTTGCCTATGATGCAACATTCAATGTGTGGCCAATGATAGCAATTCACAAGGCAAAAAAAAAAAAACTACAATACACTACTGGCCATTAAAATTGCTACACTACGAAGATGACGTGCTACAGACGCGAAATTTAACCAACAGCAAGAAGATGCTGTGTTATGCAAATGATTAGCTTTTCAGAGCATTCACACAAGGTTGGCGCCGGTGGTGACACCTACAACGTGCTGACGCGAGGAAAGTTTCTAACCGATTTCTCATACATAAACAGCAGTTGACCGGTTTTGCCTGGTGAAAGGTTATTGTGATGCCTCGTGTAAGGAGGAGAAATGCGTACCATCACCTTTCCGACTTTGATAAACGTCGGATTGTAGCCTATCACGATTGCGGTTTATCGTATCGCGACATTGCTGCTCGCGTTAGTCGAGATCCAATACCTGTTAGCAGAATACGGAATAGGTGGGTTCAGGAGGGTAATACGGAACGCTATGCTGCATCCCAACGGCCTCGTATCACTAGCTGGCATCTTATCCACATGCTGTAACGGATCGTGCAGCCACGTCTCGATCCCTGAGTCAACAGATAGGGACGTTTGCAAGACAACAATCATCTGCATGAACAGTTCGTCGACATTTGCAGCAGCATGGACTATCAGCTCGGAGACCATGGCTGCGGTTACCCTTGACGCTGCATCACAGACAGGAGCGCCTGCGATGGTGTACTCAACGACGAACCTGGGTGCACGAGTGGCAAAACGTCATTTTTTCGGATGAAACCAGGTTCTGTTTAGATGGTCGCATCCGTGTTTGGCGACATCGCGGTGAACGCACATTGGAAGCGTGTATTCATCATCGCCATACTGGCGTATCACCCGGCGTGATGGTTTGGGGTGGCATTGGTTACACGTCTCGGTCACCTCTTGTTCACATTGACGGCACTTTGAACAGTGGGCGTTACATTTCACATGTGTTACGACCCGTGACTCTACCCTTCATTCGATCCCTGTGAAACCCTACATTTCAGCAGGATAATGCACGACCGCATGTTGCAGGTCCTGTACGGGCCTTTCTGGATACAGAATATGTTCGACTGCTGCCCTGGCCAGCACATTCTCCAGATCTCTCACCAACTGAAAAGTCTGGTCAGTGGTGGCCTAGCAACTGGCTCGTCACAATACGCCAGTCACTACTCTTGATGAACTGTGTATCGTGTTGAAGCTGCATGGGCAGCTGTACCTATACACGCCATCCAAGCTCTGTTTCACTCAATGCCCAGGCGTATCGAGGCCGTTATTACGTCCAGCGGTGGTTGTTCTGGGTACTGATTTCTCAGGAGCTATGCACCCAAATTGCGTGAAAATGCAATCACATGTCAGTTCTAGTATAATATATTTGCCCAATGAATACCTGTTTATCATCTGCATTTCTTCTTGGTGTAGCAATTTTAATGGCCAGTAGTGTAAAAGTAAACAGCGGAACCATAATTCATGTATACAAATGACAATATTGCCTGAACGGCTCCGCTTACGAATGAAACAGGATTCCTTTAAACTACAGAATACGGTCGGATCGATTAGTACAGTCGTAAATGATGCAAGTTGGCATTTTTTATGAAAGAGTTACGTCTTCACCAACCAAAGCACGAGATGATATTTGAGATACGATCATGAAAGCTGGTAGATATCCCAACGGGCGAAACTGAGCACAGGCATATAAGGGTGACGTTACAGTGAAGTATCACTGGAGTGAACCATGTAGACATAAATGTGGCGAACCTAATGTTTTGGGCTATCTAAGATGGCGGACGTCAGCTTCAAATTTCTGACATAATGGCAACTCCCTCCTTTTTTTACCTCCATGGCAAGTTGTGTGGTTTTCACGCGTAAATTTGTGACGCTGCGAAAGTGCTTCCGCGCCAGGACCAAAGGCGCTGTAATCTATGACGCTTGCCTGCTAACTCTTTCTAAGTTTTTTATTTCTTTGTTAATTAGTTATGGAGTTACACTAATTTTGAGTGCTGAATGTTCTAGTTGTCACGTTGGTTCTATTTCATCGTGAACTAGCTACCTGTGCAACAGAGTAAAATATTTATTCATTCTGATATGAATTGGCGGCTAATAGTGCGTACGCAGTAATTTGTATGGAAGGCGTCAGACACAAGGCCACTCCGACACAGGTGACCCAGATGTGATAGAATTAGCCTCATTACACAGCAGAAGGACCCACGTTCGACATGACGAAGGCATTGTCGGAGCCTGTGCCTCCAGCCTCGCGACTCGTCTTGCGTTTGCTGTCCTTCTGGCCGCATAACGAGGTGTTATGGTTTGCGCAGGCGGAAGCAAGCGTTCCCTATGGTGGAATTATGGCGAATGCTTCCAAATTCGTAATCGTCGTGAGCCAAGTGCATCATAAATATGCAGTGGAGGTTGAGGTTGTGATCTCCACTTCTCCTACGATGGACGCATACGAGATATTAAAAACAGAGGTGGTACGATTGATTTCCACTTCACAGGAAGAACGCATTATACAATTCGTAACCCAAGAAGACACAGGGGACAGAAGACCTTCACAGTATTTGTGACACCTGCGGAGTAAAGTGTGGATACGGGAATCGTGCCTGATAGTCTTTTGCGCACTCTGTGGAGTAATCGTTTGCAACCCCAAGTGAAAGCCTTTATTGCATCACAAACTGGCGTATCCTTACACGCTGTGGCGGAGGTAGCTGACAGATTATTTGATGCTATAAGGCCTGCGCCAGTGAATAGAGTGCACATGGACCATTGTGGCTGGTAGAGTCGTAGTCGGGAGGACATGTGTTGGGGAGAGCAATACTGCTTGGGGTTACAGCCATGCCCTGTAAGGAAAATGCCGAGAGCAGGTGGGGAAGTGCCATTGTAAGCTGTGTGTGTGTGTGTGTGTGTGTGTGTGTGTTTGGTGATTACAGGCGCTCAACAGCGAGGTTACCAGCGCCCTTATACACATTAAAAGAAACGAATGTGGATAAATTTACTAAAATGTGATCACACACGCTCAGACAACAGGAAAGGATAATAGATGCTATGTAGAGTAAAACACAGGTGAAACGACAAAGGAGCTAAAAGGAAGGCACAGGGGAATGCCACTGGCTGACCACTTACGTAAAATATGGGTGAGCTAATCACCCAGTTAACTCATTAAAACTATCTCCCTAATATCTTGTCGGCCGGAGTGGCCGTGCGGTTCTAGGCGCTGCAGTCTGGAGCCGAGCGACCGCTACGGTCGCAGGTTCGAATCCTGCCTCGGGCATGGATGTGTGTGATGTCCTTAGGTTAGTTAGGTTTAATTAGTTCTAAGTTCTAGGCGACTGATGACCTCAGAAGTTAAGTCGCATAGTGCTCAGAGCCATTTGAACCTAATATCTTGAAAAAACATTTGGACAATCCACAAAAGTTTAAAACTCTAACCAAATTTGTTTGAAGGTTACCTAAAATAGATTGCAGATCTGCCAGCAATTCAGCCACGGTCCGCTGGTTGGAAAATAAAACACAGTCCAATAAAATGTAGCGCACAGTGACCTGTACGCCGCAAGCGCCACGCACCGGATGGTCCTCTCGCTGGAGCAATAAGCCATCCATCAAAGGGCTATGGCCTATGCAAAGATGAGTGAGGAGAAACCTCATGCCACCTATGTGGCTGGAATGCAGTACACCACGGCTGCAGTTCGGCTTTACTAGATGGGGCATATTGTCTGTCACTTCCACCCGCTCATACTCCCACTGACGCAAGACTCTGGAGCTCAACAACGAGGTTTTAGCATGCAGGGGGTGGCACTCTTAACTACCTGAGGATCATGAGGCGCCTCCTTGGCTGCTGGATCGGCCCTTTCATTCCCCACGATTCCCATGTACCCTGACATCCAGCAGAAACACACCTCTTTTCTCTTTCGTTGTAGATGGAGGAGGGCATCCTGGACATTCTGGACTACTTTATCTGCTGTGTGCAAACGTTCCGGAGAGTGAAGAGCACTCAGAGAATAGGAATAGACAAGAAATGTAGCACTGGAGAAACGACTCATCAGCAAAACCGCATATAATCCTGCATCAAAGCCATTAAAGTCTTGCGGCAGTCGAACCTTGAGGACACGATCCAGGGAAACAGCAAAGCAATCAACATAGTCCCCTGGTTCAACCCATCCAGAACAGCAGCTACAGAGTTGTGCTGCTCAGATAAAATGTCAGAAATATCGCATTAAAAACGGAAGCCGTAGTACAATTTCTCCTCTACTGCTCCAGATCTAAAAGTAGTCTGGTCCTTTCCAGTAACCAGGGCAGTAAACGGTTAAAACCCAGGATTTGGAACTGTACTTGCTCCACACCGAGTGATTCCAGCACACGCTACATGCGGATCCCAAGCAGCATTTGGCTCATGGACGATTGGAGAAAAGGTGTTCCAGAGGCAGACGAGCAACAGTATGGTGTGCAGGTGAAGTCAGAGCTGCAAGAAACCTACACACCTGCTACACCATGACGAGCTGCCGCCTGGTGGTAGTGGTGGTTCCCTGGCCTCATCACAGAGGCTGGGTATGGGACTGGTCCCAAGCCAACTGAATCCCCTCATGGCGGACAGCGACAATTATCTTCAAATAAAAAGGCCTCGCTGATCCATACACTGTGCTGCGAATGCATGAAAGCCCTATAGAACCGGAGGAGATGCTCCCCAAGAGCTGTTGCTAAGGCACTTTATGATGTTTAGTGTCGTGAGAGATCTGGCTTTTAGGTCTCTTAGGCATGGCAACTACAACAATTTGGAGGAAAAATGAGGCCCAGGAACCTCACTGAGTCTCTGAAATGTAGGACGATGTCCCTCACATGCAAGACACGAAATTAAAAATACGGCGAGAACAGATACACACACAAACAAACACACACACACACACACACACACACACATATATATATATATATATATATATATATATATATATATATATATATATATATGCAGAAAACTGAAAACTCGACTTTGCAGCCTACTCCTCTAAACTCCACACTGTAAGCTGCGACTGATGGCTCGCAACTGCAATATTAGAGGAGGAACAAATAACAGCAAAAGCGTCCACAAATAAGGAGTGCTGTACAGAATGAATTACTGTACACGTGCAACTGTTTACGGCCATGGCAAAAACGATAACACTTAAAACACTGCCCTGAGGAGCACCATTCTCCTGCTCAAAACTATCTGACAGTGAGTCACCAAAAATGGGTCCTAAGAAACCACTGAAACAGGAAAGACTGTTTGAAGATGAGGAGGTGGCAATGAAAGTCCAATTGATGTAGCTATGTGGCAATACAGTATCTACAAGTACGAGGTGCATTCAAGTTCTAAGGCCTCCGATTTTTTTCTCCGGACTGGAAAGAGATAGAAACATGTGCATTGTTTTAAAATGAGGCCGCGTTCATTGTCAATACGTCCCAGAGATGGCAGCACCGTACGGCAGATGGAATTTTACCGCCAGCGGCGAGAATGAGAACTGTTTTAAATACTTAAAATGGCGACGTTTTCCTTACTTGAACAGCGTGCAATCATTCGTTTTCTGAATTTGCGTGGTGTGAAACCAATTGAAATTCATCGACAGTTGAAGGAGACATGTGGTGATGGAGTTATGGATGTGTCGAAAGCGCATTCGTGGGTGCGACAGTTTAATGAAGGCAGAACATCGTGTGACAACAAACCGAAACAACCTCGGGCTCGCACAAGCCGGTCTGACGACATGATCGAGAAAGTGGAGAGAATTGTTTTGGGGGATCGCCGAATGACTGTTGAACAGATCGGCTCCAGAGTTGGCATTTCTGTGGGTTCTGTGCACACTATCCTGCATGACGACCTGAAAATGCGAAAAGTGTCATCCGGGTGGGTGCTACGAATGCTGACAGACGACCACATGGCTGCCCGTGTGGCATGTTGCCAAGCAATGTTGACGCGCAACGACAGCATGAATGGGACTTTCTTTTCGTCGGTTGTGACAATGGATGAGACGTGGATGCCATTTTTCAACCCAGAAACAAAGCGCCAGTCAGCTCAATGGAAGCACACAGATTCACCGCCACCAAAAATATTTCGGGTAACCGCCAGTGCTGATAAAATGATGGTGTCCATGTTCTGGGACAGCGAGGGCGTAATCCTTACGCATTGCGTTCCAAAGGGCACTACGGTAACAGGTGCATCCTACGAAAATGTTTTGAAGAACAAATTCCTTCCTGCACTGCAACAAAAACGTCCGGGAAGGGCAGCGCGTGTGCTGTTTCACCAAGACAATGCACCCGCACATCGAGCTAACGTTACGCAACAGTTTCTTCATGATAACAACTTTGAAGTGATTCCTCATGCTTCCTACTCACCTGACCTGGCTCCTAGTGACTTTTGGCTTTTTCCAACAATGAAATACACTCTCCGTGGCCGCACATTCACCAGCCGTGCTGCTATTGCCTCAGCGATTTTCCAGTGGTCAAAACAGACTCCTAAAGAAGCCTTCGCCGCTGCCATGGAATCATGGCGTCGGCGTTGTGAAAAATGTGTACGTCTGCAGGGCGATTACGTCGAGAAGTAACGCCAGTTTCATCGATTTCGGGTGAGTAGTTAATTAGAAAAAAAATCGAAGGCCTTAGAACTTGAATGCACCTCGTAGTATCATACGCCTTACTGATATCAAAGAATATACTGATGCACTGATGTTTATGTAGGAAAGCGTGCTAAATGGCTGCCACTAGCAAGGTCAAGTTGTCGATAGTGGACCGAAATCTCTGGAATCCACACTGAGAGCAGCTAAGGAGTTGCCATTCGCTCCAGGGTCTTTCCTACACAGCTCGGTAAGGTGATACTCTGATAACTACTACGACATGTGCAGTCCTTTCCTGGTTTCAGGAGATGTAGCAAAAGTGCCCCTCTCCACAAGGTGGGCTAGGTACCTGTCTGCTATGTAAGATTAAAAAATTCGAGGAGTGTTTCCTTTGACACTGCTGGAAAATGTCGAAACATACAGTACCGGATCTGGTCATGACTGCGTACATGTCACAAGTCTCAGACAGTGCCAATTCCAGTTCTCACATGCAGAAAGGAGAGTTGTTGGCCTCAGAACTATTGGATCTAAAATCCAACTTGCCCCTCTCTACAGACGCACAGTAGCGACGAAACGCCGGATCCTGGATGGCACTGACAGTAGTCTGTGAAAAATTCCCTGCCAGCATCTGAGCGATGTCTCTGGCTGCTGTTTGGAGACATCCCTGTTTCAGCACTGCTGCTGTTGGTGAACAACTGCGATTACCAGGAATGCTCCTGATGGTTTCCCGTACTTTCGTAGAATAAGTGGAATGGTTGACAGAGTCCAGGAACACTTGCCATGATCTTTCCTTACACTTCTTAACTACGCGTTGAGCCTTCGCTCTCGCAACTCAATAGGCTGCTGTAGGGCAGCACTTAATCATCGGAGAGCTGCATGACTGTCCTGGATGGCTGAATGGCACTCATCTGTCCACCAAGGTATAGGTCACCTCCTAAGATGACCTGAGGACTTCGTGATGGGTAAGTCATTGACATGATGGATCTCTTGTGTGATATGGTCCACCTATTCCTTGACACTTATGTGATGTTCAAACACAGCCAGCTGGCTGAATGGCGTCCAGTTAGCCCTGCTGACCATTTTTAATATTTTTTTGTGGTATTCAAAAAATGTAAAAACCTCTCTCACACCGGCCTGATTTAGCTTCCTGATCAGGATAGTAAAAACATGCGTATGTTAAGGGAATTTTCATTCACAAAGCAGGCTTATCACATTCACACAGTTCAATACTGTTCTATCCTGATTAAATTGAGCTTAACTTAAATTCCATAAGGCAGTGAAGCAATTTCGAAGTCTCGGTGCGACGAAAATTGTCAGTCGATCTCCTGAAAACATTTGTAATATTTATTAACTTTCGGTGATCACATGGGGAAGACCGGAGATCTGCTGGTAAGACCGTGTTAGCCTATTTATTTGAAGTAACTGGATATCTTGAGCATACAAAACGGCAGGTTCGTCCAGTGTAAATCAGACGTTCCCCACTGACCCCGTGCAAAACAGCGTAGTAAGCAGACACTGTCAATAATAATCATTTAAATAATACGCGAACACACTTACTTTAGTTTAGTTCATGTATTAAATTCCTTCTCATACATAATCTCATCAAGATGGCGACTAGCTCAACAATACATACATATACATCCTTCTTCTTTCACGGCTAATCGGCAAGCATTGCCTCATTCTCTTTTATAAGAGAAAACATAGATAGCAGAGAAAAGCTATTCCATGTAGTAAATGGACGCTCCAAGGAATAATAGGGCTTGAAACTACTTTGCATTGATAATCATCGTATATTAAAGTTTAGGAATCGGTAAGATAAGAAAAGATATTTCGAGATATGTACTGAGTTATATAATTTATAAAATTTCTGAAAATATCGCGGAGAGACCGCTGCAAGAGATATTACACACTCATGTAGGAGGCTTCTCTGGAAGTAGTGCTCTATCCTGTAGGTGAATGCGGAGTGGGAAGTGGTCACTGAAATGAAGGTCGTCAATGACCTCTCATTGAACGGAGTCTGCGAGGGCTGAAGAACAGAAAGAGAGGTCGATGGCTGAGAATGATCCAGTAGCATTGCACAAATAATTGAGTACCTGTGCTGAAGATGCACAGCTCGTGAGATGTCATGAGGCTCTTCACAACCTGACCCTGATGGCAAGTACAGGTCGAGCCCCACAAGATGTGATGGGCATTGAAGTCTCCCAGCAGGAGAAATGGTCGCGGGAGTTGTTCCCCAAGATCTATGAGAGACTCAGAGTCTATTGCATGTGGCAGAGGTAGATACAGAGAACAAACAGTAATCCTCCGACACACAAGAACATCGACAGCAACTGCTTGCAAGTCAATAGCTGGAGGAGAGCAGAGGAGTGATACGCGTGAAAACCGTATGACAAAATACTCTCTTCTTTGTGTATTATCATTTGCCAAAATCTCATTTCGATATTAGAAATCGTCTATCAAATATGGGGAATGCTGTGTATATTTTACTCTGGCCTTATCGCTGGTGCGGGCGATCACAAATGAGTCTGCTACATAAGATCAATTTTCTCTAGATTGGTGACAGATAGAGACCTCCACCCAAGTCTAAAGAAAAATTCAATATGTTAACTAAATTTCATTTGCAGCAACATACTATGTAGTATGCACCAAATGCAAAATCAGAGCAACCCCTACTTTTCATTGCAAACTTTATCGAATTTCACTCAGTGTCTTACTTACCTGTAAATATCACACTAACTATGATCATTAACGAAATGATGGGCACCTCATCGTGAAGCTGGCATATAAAGCTATAAGTAATGCAAAAATAAATTTTTATACCAAATAGTTTTAGAAAGCTTGCAGAGTGTGCGCGTCTATTCTGTTATCGCCGACCGGCCGATAGGAGGTAAATACTGTCGGCCTCCCATTCCGAACAACCACTTGAACATGCCTAACGATTTGAGCGAAAGTTGGTCACTGCACATGGGCCATGGTGTCCTGTGTGAACTCTACAGTGGCAGTGGCATGCAACACTTGTCGTCGCGCACAGTAATATGGACCGATTATGACATGCTGTCCATCAATGTGGATTTACTGGCCAAGAAGATGGAAAAATTCGCGGCTCGGCATGACCACAGCAGAGATGGAAGTCATTATAGGAAGCAATCTAGAAGTCACTCTTCTGACTCCTCGATGTCAGGTACTGACAAACCTGCAATATGCTGGTATCACAGGAGATCTGAGGATCAGGCAAGCTAGTGTACAATGCCCTGCCCTCACCCAAACGCCGATAGTAATCGTATGCAGATGCACTGGCTGACTGCAGCGTGTCGTCTCAGTGCCTATTCATCAATGACCGTAAGTGCGGCCAGAAACATCTCGTAGATACTGGTTCTGTTTTATGCTGTTCCCGTGCACGAAGTTGCACAGCAAGCGGCTGCGCACCCCCTTATGTCGGACTGCTGCCAACAATTCAGATACATTGACATATGGAATGCTGTGAAACAGCCTGAACCTTAGACTACAGCGTGACTTTACGGGGTATTTCACGATTGCAGGTGTGTCATAATCCATAATAGGAGCGGATTTTTAGCGTATTATCAACTGCTTTCCGACATGGCGAATATGCGGCTTGTCGATGACGTCACTGGTTTAACAGCTTCAGGTTCTCGCCGTGATGTGGCAGTGCACATAGCTAAATTCATGCAAGATACCGGCAGCGAGTTCGCCGACTTATTGAAGAGATTCCCAGCACTGACATGACGTCTGGGAGCACTGAAGGAGAACCCCCATGACATGGTGCATCACATACAGGCTACAGAAGGCCCACCAGTGTCCTAATGACCTTGGTGCTTGGCACCAGATCGACTTACCATAGAAAAAGTGGAATGTCATAGCATGATTCATGAAGGTTAGTTGGTTGGTTGGTTTCAAGGCGGGAGAAGGGAACAAACTACGAGGTCATCGGTCCCTTGTTCCTAATAAAACAATGCCACAAGTGTGAGAATAAAATGGACGAAACATATAATACAAAACGGCAAGAAAGGAAAAGCCACAAGAACGAAGGGAAGGCAACGAACAAAAGAGGACAAGATAACAGAGAGACGCTGGAAACAGAAGAGGGTAAAACATGAACGCAGATTACAGTGGCTGGCCAACCACGTGAATAAAAAGGGAAAGCCAGCCACTGTGCAACACATTAAAACCTCCACCCTAAAAGCACTAGGGTGGAGGACACAGAGGGACAAAGAACATGCGCTAAAACCTACATAGAAGTATAAAACCCACTCTCACGGATAAAACATAAAACTAAAGCTGCATTGTCGCCCACCACCGAAGGCAGGGTGCTGGGAAAGTTAAAAGTCTGCCGCAGAGCGGCTAAAAGTGGGCAGTCCAAGAAGAGGTGGATGACTGCCATTTGGGAGCCACAGCGAAACTGAGGTGGGTCCTCGCGACGGTGTAGGTAACCATACGTTAGCCACATATGGCCAATGCGGAGCCGGCAGAGGACAACTGATTCCCTGCGAGAGGCCTGCATGGAAGACTTCCACACATTTATAGTCTCCTTAATGACACGCAGATTGTTGTGCGTACTGTTATGCCATTCCGTCTCCCAAAACCGGAAAACCCTGCGGTGTAAGACAGAACGCAGGTCAGCTTCCGAGATGCCTATCTCCAGAAGCGGTTTCAGCCTTGCCTGTTTGGCCAGCTTGTCGGCAAGTTCGTTGCCGGGATTCCAACGTGTCCTGGGGTCCACACAAACACCAAGGAACTGCGGGACTGTTCCAGGCCATAGATGGCCTCCTGAATTGACGCTACCAGAGGGTGGCGAGGGTAGCACTAGTCGATAGCTTGTAGGCTGCTCAATGAGTCAGTACACAAGAGAAATGACTCGCCAGGGCATGAGTGGATGTACTCAAGAGCACGAGATATGGCCGCCAGCTCTGCAGTGAAAACACTGCAGCCAGCTGGCAAGGAGTGCTGCTCAATGTGTCCTCCATGAACATATGTGACATATGTGACCATCAGCCACTGAGCCGTCGGTGTAAACCACTTCAGAGCCCCGGAACACTTCAAGAATCGAGAGGAAGTGACAGCGGAGAGCGGCGGGGTTAACAGAGTCCTTAGGGCCATGCAAAAGGTCCAGACGAAGCTGCGGCCGAGGCGCACACCATGGAACGGACCGCAAGTAGAGGCGGTAAAGGGAAGGACTTCGGTTCGGAGAGAAGGGATCGCACGTGAACCGCAATCGTTAGCCCCGAACTGGGCCGCCTATGCGGGAGATGGACTGCCGCGGGCGGGAAAAGGAGACGGTAATTCTGAGGCTCAGGGGAACTATGAACGTGTACTGCATAACTGGCGAGCAGTTGCGCACGTCTGAACTGCAATGAGGGACCCCAGCCTCTACCACTATGCTGGTCATCGGACTCGTCCTAAAAGCTCCTGTCGCTAATCAAACCCCACAGTGGTGCACAGGGTCGAGTAAATGCAATGCTGAAGGCGCTGCCGAACCATAAACCACACTCACGTAGTCAATTCGGGATTGGACAAGGGCTCTGTAGAGCTGCAGCAGCGTACAGCGATCTGCGCCTCAATTGGTGTTGCTCAGGCAACGGAGGACATTGATATGCTGCCAGCACTTCTGCTTAAGCTGACGAAGATGAGGGGGCCAAGTCAATTGAGCGTCGAAAACCAGTCCTAGGGATTGATATGTCTCTACTACAGTGATTGGATCGTCATTAATGTAAAGTACGGGTTCTGGATGAACGGTACGACGCCGACAGAAGTGCATGGCACACAACTTTGCGGATGAAAACTGGAAACCGTGGGCTAGAGCCCATGACTGCGCCTTGTGGATGGCTCCCTGGAGGCGCCGCTCAGCAACAACAGTACTGGAGCAGCAGTACGAAATGTAGAAGTCATCTGCATCCAGAGCAGGTGAGACGGAGGGCCTGACAGCTGCTGCTAGACCGTTAATGGCCACTAAAAATAGAGAGTCATTCAATACAGAGCCCTGCGGGACTGTGTTCTCCTGGATATGCATGAAACTATGGGAGGCACCAACTTGGACATGGAAAGTACGGAGCGACAGGAAGTTTTGGATAAAAATCGGGATTGGTCTCCAGAGATCCCACTCATACAATGTGGCAAGGATATGTCACCAATTCATGTCGTATGATTTACGTAAGTCAAAAAAGACGGCAATCAGGTGTTGCCGTCTGGAAAAGGCTCCGTGTGGATGGCAGACTCGATGGACACAAGACTATCAGTGGCAGAGTGACCCTGGCGGAAGCCGCCCTGACATGGAGCCAACAAGCCACGTACCTCCAGGACCCAACCCAACTGTCGATATACCATACGTTCCAGCAGCTTACAAAGAAAGTTGGTGAGGCTGATGGGCCGATAGCTATCCACATCAAGCGGGTTTTTACCGGGTTTGAGCTCTGGAATGATGGTGCTCTCCCGCCATTGCGATGGAAAGACGCCATCGCACCAGATCCGGTTGCAGATGACGAGAAGATGTCGCTTGCAATAAGATGAGAGATGTTTAATCATCTGGCTGTGGATGCGATCAGGCCCAGAAGATGTGTCGGGGCAATGTGCAAGGGCACTGAGGAGCTCCCACTTTGTAAATGGGGCGTTATAGGATTCACTGCAGCGTGTAGTGAATAAGAGGGCATTCCCTTCCAGTCGCTGTCTGAGTGTGCGAAAGGCTGATGGGTAATTCTCTGACACAGAGGCTTGAGCAAAGTGCTCAGCAAAGAGCTCGGCAATCGTGTTTGCGTCGGTACATAACTCGCCATTTATGGTTACACTGGGGACAGCTTTTGGGGCCTGGTACCCGAAAAGACGTTTGATCTTCGCCCAGACTTGGGAAGGTGACATGTGGCACCCAATGGTGGAGACGTATCTCTCCCAACACTTCTTCTACCATTGTTTGATAAGGTAGCAAACACGGGCACGGAGCCGTTTAAAGGTTATGAGGTGCTCCAGGAAAGGGTCCTGCTTATGCCACTGTAGAGCTCGCCGACGCTCCGTAATTGCTTCAGCGACTTCTGGCGACCACCAAGGGACTGCCTACGCCTCGGGCACCCTAAACAGCGAGGGATCGCGTTTTCTGCCGCAGAAACAATTGTGCTAGTCACCTGCTCAACCATCACATCGATGTTACCAGGTGGGGGAGATTCAGGGGTGACAGCAGAGGTGAAAGTTCCCCAGTCCGCCTTGTTCAAAGACCATCTGGGCACGTGTCCATGTGCCTGACGCTGGGGCAGTGACAGGAAGATGGGGAAGTGGACACTACCACACAGGTTGTCATGTGCTGTCCAGTGGATAGATGGGAGAAGTCCTGGGTTGCAAATTGATAAATCAATGGCCGAGTAACTACTATGAGCTACACTGAAATGTGTGGCGGCCCCAGTATTTAAGAGGCAGAGGTCTAATTGCGACAGTAAAATTTCGGCATCTCTACCTCGGCCAGTAAGCATGGTACCACCCCACAAGGGGTTATGGGCATTAAAATCTCCCAGAAGTAGGAAAGGTTTATGGAGCTGATCAATCAGTGCAGCTAACACATTCAGGGGTACTGCACCATCTGGAGGAAGACATACATTGCTGACTGTTATTTCCTGTGTCGTCCTTATTCGACAGCCACAGCTTCAAGAGGGGTTTGAAGGGGCACATGTTCACTACAGACCGAGTTTAGGACATAAACGCAAACTCCACCTGACACTCTGTTATAGTCGCTACGGTTCCTGTAATATCCCTTATAGCCGCGGAGGGCAGGCGTCCACATTGCTGAGAACCAGGTTTCCTGGAGGGCAATGCAGATAGTAGGTGTAAAACTTAACAGTTGCCGTAGCTCAGCCAGGTGGTGGAAAAAACAGCCACAATTCCACTGGAGGATGACATCGTGAGACTGGGAAGGCATGGAACATTCAATGAGGCAGTTTACACCTCAGAGTCACCTGCTGCCACCGATTTATTGCCTGAGCAGTTTATATCCATTGTGTCTGAGGGTCTGGCGAGATCTAGGTCCTCAGCGGACGCCAAAATCTCCACCCCATCCTCAGCTGCAAAGCTTGTAGGTAGCGGTCGTGTGGGTGCCACTGCAGTTTCCTTGGTCTTAGCGGATTTCGTTTTGGATTTCTCTCTCTACTCCTTGGGTTTCCCTGGCTGGGAGAACTTCACTGGCTCAGTCTCTGGGACTGAGGATGAGCGTGAAACCCTATGACCAGCTGCTTTTGGACTCATCAGTCACTGGCAGGTGTCTTCTTTCCCACTAGAAGAAACCTTGGGAAAGGAGTGACCCAAGGGACCCCTTCCTAGCGAGAGAAGCCGAAGGAGACTTAGCTTCTCCGGCTAAGAAGTGGGGACGGACGTTCCCGATGGTTGGCGGGGTGTTGCTCCCGAAGTAGGTGGTGCAGGAGCCACAGGGATGGAAATGCCCCCCCCCCCCACCATCGAGGGGGCGGGTGTAGTCTTCTGGGTCTGAAAGGTGAGCCAGGTTGGCGGAGCCGATGGTGCCAGAACTGTTGTAGCGGCGGCGTAAGACTATGTCATACGCACAGGATACAGGCGTTCAAATTTTCTCTTTACCTCAGTGTAGGTCAGTCTGTCAATGGTCTTGTACTCCATGATTTTCCTTTCTTTCTGGGGAATCCCGTTGTCAGGCGAACAAAGTGAATGGTGCTCTCCGCAGTTGACACAAATGGGAGGCGGGGCACATGGAGTATTGGGATGTGATGGGCGTCTGCGGTCTCGGCATGTGATGCTGGAAGTACAGCGGGAAGACATACGGCTAAACTTCCAGCACTTAAGACACCGCATCGGGAGAAGGGTATAGGGCTTTACATCACACCGGTAGACCATCACCTTGATCTTCTTGGGCAATGTATCACCCTCAAAGGCCAAGATGAAGGCACCAGTGGCAACCTAATTATTCTTCGGACCCCGATGGACACGCCAGACGAAATGTACACCTCGCCGCTCTAAATTGGCGCGCAGCTCATTGTCGAACTGCAAAAGAAGGTCTCTGTGAAATATGATACCCTGGACCATATTTAAGCTCTTATGGGGCTTGATGGTTACACAAACATCGCCCAGCTTGTCACAAGCAAGTAGCTCCCGTGACTGGGCAGAGGATACTGTTTTTATAAAGACTGACTCAGATCTCATTTTGGACAAGCCCTCCACCTCATCGAACTTGTCCTCTAAATGCTCAACAAAAAACTGAGACTTCATCCTCATGAAATATTCCCCATCAGCTCTCTAACATACAAGATACCAGGGCGAATAAGATCCGCTGGCATCCTTAGCCTGACGTTCCTCCCATGGTGTGGCCAGGAGGGGAACGGTTTGGGGTCATGCTTTTGTGCATTGTGTTGAGCTTGTAATTGCTTAGAGACTGCTGGTGTTTCACCACCAACAAGAGATGATGGACTACGCTTCATCACGTGTCATCTGCTCTCATGCCACCCACTCCGACCAGGGGCCCTCCCCAAGGGCGCCACCCACCTGCAGCAAGGGCCACCTGGCATGATGGCCATTGCCAGGAGTCCCGATGCCCTAGAGGGATGGGCATCTACCCCTTGGCATACATGGGGAGTTAACGGCGCAGACATCAGCAGAGCGATCCCTGTGAGGTCAGGGGGCAACAACGAACAGGGTACATGGCGGCCCCACCACAACGGATGGGCTACTGTGCTGGATATCAGGTGCACGACCATCGTCGACACAGAAATCGACACTGCATAATGCATGGTGGAAAACGCACACAGGAAGGTGTTCTCACCCAAGGGATGGAGAATGGGCAGGACTGCAATGCGACGACGAGAAAGTGGGCTAAAGATCTCAATGCACGATGAACATAATGCACCTTGTAAGGTGCCCTTCCCCAGTTGTCTCGCTCTTCGGGAAAACTTTGAAGAATGGAGGTCAAACCCTACAGGTGACCATCACATAAGGGCCGAAACGTGCGAAACTCCTTTCAGTCGCCTCGTACGACAGGAAGGAATAACTCAGGCCTATTCCAACCCCTGGACCCCCAGGGGAGGATTCATGATGGTATGATACAACCATCGAGTAACCCCCAATTATCTCTACTGCACTTGGTAGCAAAAAAGAATGACACATTGCGCCCTTGTCGTGATTACTATGCATAATGCTAGAACTGTCCCCGATCCTTACCTCGCACCATTACTTCGGGACTATAATTAGGCATTATATGACGTAACTGTATTCAGTGTTCCAGACTGTGGAAAGGCATAGATGCAGATTCTGGTGACAGAAGCAGAGATATGAAAGAGAGCCATTAGTACTCCTTTTGGCTCTTATTAGAGCTGTTTCATGACATTTGGCCTACGAAACGTGATGCAAATGTGGCAAAGGCTCATCAACTCCATGCTGCAAGGGCTAATCTTTTGCTTTGCTTATCTTGATGACATTCTGGTCTTTTCCACCTCTCCAGAGCAACATCATCAGCATCTTACCGAAGTGTTCAGAAGACTGGATGGTACAGTGTCATTCTAAATCCCGCCAAGTGTGTCTTCAACCAGGCTCAAGTTGATTTTTTGGGCTATGTGGTCATGTTATCGGGTTCGTAACCATTGTCAGACATAGTTAAAGTCATTCTGAAGATGAACTGGCCAAAGACATTCAAGGAATTGTATTGTTTTCTCAGTGTCGTTAATTCTTACCACCGACATGTACCACTCGTAGCCGATTTGCAAATGCCTTTAACAGTGGCACTCACTGGCCCAAAGAGCAAGAGAAACTCATTAGTTTCATGGACAGATGAAATTATTTCGACTTTTGAAGCACCCAAGCAGAATATAGCATACGCAGTATTGCTCTCACACCCAGAACCGAACACACCATTACCACTGGTAGTGGATGTGAGTCAAATGGCAATCACCGCCACATTGCAACAACTTTGTGACAGAGCATGGCAGCTGCTAGCATTCTTCTTGCACAAACTATCTCCATTTCAACAGAACCCATTAAATATTTTCGATCTCAACTGGAGATAAGAGAATTTACTGTTTTTATCAACTGAAACCCACTCGCATATGCCTTCTGACAAAATAACATGAATTGTTCACCTCAGCAGCACAACCAGTTCATCAACATTTCTCAGTTCAGCACAGACATACCACAGTTCCGGAATACACAATATAGTGGCCAACTGCCTCTCCTGCATTGGCTTCATCACTCATTGGATGGAGTCCACAGAATTCCCAGTAGCACAACAATCAGACCACGAGCTGCATGACCTGTTTGAAGTCTCTGAATCATTGTTCAAACTCCAGAGAGTAGAGTTTCCCAGCACTGACGCTACGTTGTACTGCAATGTGTCCAGCAGCAAAGCTCACCCTTTCCCACTGAGGGCATTAAGGATGTGTACTTTCTATAATATCTATAACCTGTGCCATCTGGGAATTTGTATCTCAACATGACTAATATCCATTCGTTTTGTTTTATCCAAGAGTCCAGAAAGACTGCTGAGACTGGGCACAGACACATATTAAATGCCAATTCAGCAAAGTCAACAGACTTGTGCATGCACAAATGGGCAGCTTTCGAAATACAACCTCTAGATTTGAACATGTTCAAATCGGTGTAGTGAGCCCTTTATCTTCTCAAATGACCATTGTTATTTATTAAAAAAGATACACAGTTTCACCTGCTGGCTGACAGCTGCACCAGTAGATCACATCTTGGCAGAGACTTTAGTTTCTAACACTTTTCCTACTTGGGTGTCATGTTTTGGCTGCCCTTCACATGGAACTTGGATGCCAGTCAGAGTCACGCCTGTTTGCCAGGTGACTAAACTTTTCGGCACTATGCATCATAGAACGACGAGCTATCAACCCACCAGCAATGACACCAGTCACTGAAAGCAACACTGATGTGCCATGATGCAAGTTGGAACACAGTCCTGCCAATGGTTTTGCTCGGTCTGAGAAACACTTACAAGCCACATTTGGATACTTCAGTCGCCAAAGTTGTGTATGGCAAACCGTTATGCCTACCAGGGGAGTTAGTGGATCTGTGATGTTTGCAGCTACCCAACTTCATGTATGGTGGTTTTATTTGTCAATTGAAAGAACACATCTCCTGCTTCCAGCTATTGAAAGTGTCCACACATGACACTGGTCTTACATATGTACACCAAGACATTCACAAGCGCACAAACATAATCCTATGCTCTGATGGCGTCAAACCTCCGTTACAACCATCTTACTCAGGACCACATGAAGTGGTATGATGAGGAGACCATACACTTGACATTATCGTTAATGGCAAAACCACTACTGTCACACTGAACCAGGTGAAACCTGCATACTTCTTTCAAGAAGAAATTCCGACAAGCAGAACATAGCACAATCCCGACCCAGTTCCAATTGCTTCATAACCACTGGCTCCGCCATCTGTCGATGCAAAGAAACCCTCAGGCTGCACAACACAATCCAGTCAACGAGTCCATTTCCCTAACATGTTTTTGGACGCAGCTCTGCTTTCCTGGTGGGTGCGGATGTAGCAGACAGAAGTGATATTAAAGTGCAGTGCAAGCTGTGTGGTTTTGGTACATAATTTTGTAACACCGCTTCTTTGCAGCCGCCAGAGGTGCTGTATTCTATGACGCTTGCGTGCTTACTCTTAGAATAGTTTTTCATTCCATTGTTTGTCAGTTACGGAGTTAATTTACTTTTGACTACTCAATAGTCTAATTGTCAGATTGGTTCTACTTTCATGTAAAACACCTTGATGTAGCATTCGTCGTGAACTAACTCCCTGGGCAACTGAATAAAGTGTTTATCGATTCTGTTGTGAAATGCCTCTTTCGCTACATTGGCAGCTAATAGTACATTTGTTCGGACGGCCACAGACCCGCAGCCTCTCTGAGTTTAGCAAATGGACATGTTTGACTGCATGGCCATCTTCCACAGCAGCTCTTAAAAATCAGTTATTTTCGGTTTTTGCAAATTGTAGGTAGCTTAAGACAGGAAAACCTTTTACCCATGGAGATAAAAAAAGAACGGAGATAGCTCTATAGGCTTACGCTGCACTACGTTTTTGTCAGAGTAGGCAGGGCATGTCGCCATCTTAAATAGCCCAAAACGACGAAGTTGGTTTGAAAAGTTCTCGGAATCACCACAAGAGGTCAGCGTTAGCGCAACGAGTTGTTCACATGATATTCATTGGACTGTTGCCTGTAAACACGTACCAAATCAGTGCTTTTGGAAGAGAACTGTGGCAGTGATGTGGCTCTGTTGTTGTTCCTTCGTAGTGATTTGTGAAGATGGAAAAAATCGACATTCGAGCAGTGATTAAGTACTTTCTAAAGAAAGATATGAAAGCAAAGGACAGTCATGCCGATTTCCAGAATACACTGGGGGACTCTGCTCCTTCATATTCAACTGTCATCAAGTGGACAAATGAATTTAAATTTGGTCAGGAGAGCTTAGATGATGATCCGCGTAGTGGTCGGCCAAGATGTGTCACTACTCCAGAAATAAATGCGAAAGTGGACATAACGGTCATAGAGGATCACCGATTGAAAGTGTGTGAAATTGCTCAAGCTTGCCAGATGTCATCTGAAAGGGTATATCGCATTTTATCTGAAGTATTAGAAATGAAAAAGTGATCTGCAAGATGGGTGCCACGACTCTTAACGTTGGGTCAAAAACATGTGCATCACCATGGCAAAGTTACACAAACTAAGGTATGAATTGTTGCCACACTCGCCTTATTCACCTGACATGGCTCCGTCAGACTTCCATTTATTCCCAAAACTGAAAGTTTTTTCTTGCTGGACGAAGATTCACTTCAAATGAAGAACTGATAGCCACAGTTGGCAACTATTTTGCAGGCCTGGAGGAAACTCATTTCCAAGATGGGATCAAGGCACTGGACATCGTTGGACAAAGTGCATTAATCTACAAGGAGACTAGTGGAATGTTTTGGTATGTTTTGGCTCATCTTGGAGTTCTTGATTTCGCCAGAAACCTCGCCAATTAGCCAAAACTTACTAAATCATTCTAATAGATTTCCAAATAGTTCAGGTCTAACTCACCCAATTTCTTTCAAAAGAATATATTTTTTACAAAGGTGCATGTAAGAACAACGCATTTTAAGGTTTTTTTAAATGTGCACATAAAAATGATTGGTGCACATAAGAAAGTAAAGTTAATAATTTTTTTATAAAAGGTGAATGTAAGAAAATAAATAAAATGATTTGGTTAAAGAAAATTATTGAGTAGCAGCCATAAGATTTTTATGAGGAGCAGTTTTTAAAAATATAGTTATTGTCAAAAAGTGTAAAACCTTTGGCGCCACTGAAAGGAAACCTGGGGGGTGGGGGTTAGTTTTTCTTGATGGAACTCTCTTTAATTCAATTTTTCACCCTCTGTATTTCTCGCTGAACGTCACTATTGTTCAGTAACTTTGACTGCTTCTCGTCGCCCATCCATTAACTTCTTCTGGCAGCATCTTTTCATCTACCACTGGACTGGATGGAAGAGTTGCTGATGGCCGATTTTGGCATCTTCTTCTTCATGGGCTGCAGCAGTGGACGACGATAGCAAATTACAATAGTACCGTCCAGCTGAACCAATTCTATAGCAATTCAGGTTTTGCCCCTGCCGGGCAAAGCAAGAGCGCTGGCAATCTAGTCAGTATTCAAGTTTCAAAGAACATTCTAAGAGCTCTACTTTTATGAACAAATTTTCACGGAAATAGGTAATATTTTTCACTTTACTGTATTTTGTAAATAGAGAAACCATGTGAAAAACACAAATGTGAGTATAATAGTAAAAATTAACCAAAATTTAAACCAAACATGTTCCCCTGTTAATTGTAATGGAACTTACATGAATGCCATCTATCATACACTCTCGAATCTTTTGGAACGCCAATATTAGTAGCTTAGAAGTAAGTTGTTGTACTAGGCTAATAGAATGTCTAAGGAGGTTGCACGTTTCTGCCACAGCAAAAGTTGGCTGAGAGCCACGATGAGTGAGTGTGACCTTCACACTGAAGAGTAAGAGCTAGTCACTATGCGAGAAGGTGCGGCCATCAGATAACAAGCCGCAAGGCGCACGCCGCCAGCCATTGCAGTTTCTTGTCGCGGCCAGTCTGACTCAGTCTTACCTTGGAGCAGGACCTTACATAACATTGAGTTTGCTACAGCGACAGTATAGATTTTTTGCTAATTGCTCAATCAAATATTAACCGATTTTAACATGACGCACTCAAAGACTGCCTTAGCTGAGCTATTCAAAATTTTCACTTTTCACTTTCTCTGTCCTTTTTAAAATGTTTCAAAAATGTATATAAGCATGAAGTTAACACTTCCATATTTTTTTAAAAAAATTCATTCATTTATGAAGATGTAAAAATTAATAATTAAAAATTTTCAGTAAGTAAGATTCTTCTTTCCATAATAACTACATATGCTAAAGTGTCTGCAGGAATTTTATCATTAAAAGTTGCACACACTTTCATAGTCGTTTTCTGTGATGTTACAACATTCTTTCTTCAAGTCTTAATGACATAAATTGGATAATTCGTTATGAAATTATATGGAGTAATATCCAGATCTCCTTTTAGTTGTGTAACTCGTTTAAAATCGAGAAATGCATCACATGTGTTGAGAAAATTATTTTCACGATTAATATTCCACATTTCTTGTGGGAAAATTTCGTTTTTTCCATATTTCATGTATATATGCTGTAGGTTAACATGATCGAATAATGAAGAGTCGACTAACTGATTATTTTTACGATTTGTCTGAAATGTAACAAATACGAAACATGGCATAAGAAATTCTACTGAGTTACAATAACTCATGACACCTAGTTCAAAATTATTCTTACCACTCAATCCAGCAGCTTCTACAGTTTGAAGCTCATAAAAAGATATAGGTGCTTTAGGTTGTTCTAATTCGAAATCTAGCTCGTATTTAAAATTGGTACACAAATTTCCATGGATTCAACAACAATTTTTCCTTCTTTTGGAAGAGTGTCTTTCATTTAAATTCCAGTGTCTTTATAATCAGACCATCAAAGAATAGAATCTCCAGCACTTGATGACCATGTAAAACATACTGTTAAATCTCCTTCCCACATAATTTCCTTATAATCTTTAAAAAATCAACCAAGCATTCCAAATGGATAAAGCACTTTATTTTTCCTGCTGTTTATTTTTCCGCCACACGGGATTAGCCGAGCAGTCTAGGATGCTGAAGTCATGGAGTGTGCGGCTGCTCCCAGCGGAGGTTCGAGTCCTCCCTTAGGCATTGGTGTATGTGTTTGTCCTTAGGATAATTTAGATCAAGTAGTGTGTAAGCTTAGGGCCTGATGACCTTAGCAGTTAAGTCCCATAAGATTTCATACACATTTGAACATTTTTTATTTTTCTATTCTTAAGAATATGTCCTTCCATACCTATTTGATCAGCAAGAGATGATACCAAATGCAGTAAAACTGATGAGGAAATAAAAGGATGTATTTCAGACATAACATTATTTCCCTTCTTTATGGTTATAAAATCAAAAAGCTTTGCCACACAATTATCGATTAATTTTTTATTGGATATTCCATCATAAGTTGGAAAATCTGAGCCATCACTTCCAATAATACTGAAATTCATTTATAATTGAGTATGATTAGGATGAATATATCCATCACTAATATTTATGTTGATTTCAGTATCCTTGTTGGGCATATTTAAATTATTTTTAGTCTTCTCACTCACAGGAAATGAGTAAAACTAATACCTCCCGATTTTGTTCATGATGCAGACAAAACATGCTTTAGCTATCGCTGATTTATTAAGGAAAAAGTTTATTAAGACATTTCTAAAATAACTGTTATGTAAGCATCACACTGAAGTCAATCAGATTATCATTTTCATCAGTTACAGCTATTTCTAAATTTTGAATAGGATCAAAAATTGGGATATTTACAGGATAATGTGGTTCATGAATTATTGGTCCATCAAATTCAGCATTAGATTTGAATGAAGCAATAATATTAGTTTCTCGATGAAAATGATCATTGTGCTTTGCAAACAACCATTAAGTCAAATTATAATTTATATTTATTAATTCAAATGGAATAATTTTTATGAACATAATTAGCAACAGTCTTTTCATTAGCCTCAACAATTTGGTTACTAAAACCAAACACACCTCCATTACTGTCTTTTATATCGATATACAATTTAACATCACTCTCAATAGCAACTTTGTTTAAAATTTCATGTGCTTTAATGTGAATACAACGCTATTTCGAATGAATGACCTTTTACAAGTTCTTCAAACTATACTGACCAGTTGGAATTTCTATTGTTTCTCTGTGACAATATAGTTTATTATTTTTTGATGTAATATTTGGAGTTAAAACAGTTGAATAGAAACCAACCAGTGCAACATACTACAGCTGTCTCAAATACACTCCTGGAAATGGAAAAAAGAACACATTGACACCGGTGTGTCAGACCCACCATACTTGCTCCGGACACTGCGAGAGGGCTGTACAAGCAATGATCACACGCACGGCACAGCGGACACACCAGGAACCGCGGTGTTGGCCGTCGAATGGCGCTAGCTGCGCAGCATTTGTGCACCGCCGCCGTCAGTGTCAGCCAGTTTGCCGTGGCATACGGAGCTCCATCGCAGTCTTTAACACTGGTAGCATGCCGCGACAGCGTGGACGTGAACCGTATGTGCAGTTGACGGACTTTGAGCGAGGGCGTATAGTGGGCATGCGGGAGGCCGGGTGGACGTACCGCCGAATTGCTCAACACGTGGGGCGTGAGGTCTCCACAGTACATCGATGTTGTCGCCAGTGGTCGGCGGAAGGTGCACGTGCCCGTCGACCTGGGACCGGACCGCAGCGACGCACGGATGCACGCCAAGACCGTAGGATCCTACACAGTGCCGTAGGGGACCGCACCGCCACTTCCCAGCAAATTAGGGACACTGTTGCTCCTGGGGTATCGGCGAGGACCTTTCGCAACCGTCTCCATGAAGCTGGGCTACGGTCCCCACACCGTTAGGCCGTCTTCCGCTCACGCCCCAACATCGTGCAGCCCGCCTCCAGTGGTGTCGCGACAGGCGTGAATGGAGGGACGAATGGAGACGTGTCGTCTTCAGCAATGAGAGTCGCTTCTGCCTTGGTGCCAATGATGGTCGTATGCGTGTTTGGCGCCGTGCAGGTGAGCGCCACAATCAGGACTGCATACGACCGAGGCACACAGGGCCAACACCCGGCATCATGGTGTGGGGAGCGATCTCCTACACTGGCCGTACACCACTGGTGATCGTCGAGGGGACATTGAATAGTGCACGGTACATCCAAACCGTCATCGAACCCATCGTTCTACCATTCCTAGACCGGCAAGGGAACTTGCTGTTCCAACAGGACAATGCACGTCCGCATGTATCCCGTGCCACCCAACGTGCTCTAGAAGGTGTAAGTCAACTACCCTGGCCAGCAAGATCTCCTGATCTGTCCCCCATTGAGCATGTTTGGGACTGGATGAAGCGTCGTCTCACGCGGTCTGCACGTCCAGCACGAACGCTGGTCCAACTGAGGCGCCAGGTGGAAATGGCATGGCAAGCCGTTCCACAGGACTACATCCAGCATCTCTACGATCGTCTCCATGGGAGAATAGCAGCCTGCATTGCTGCGAAAGGTGGATATACACTGTACTAGTGCCGACATTGTGCATGCTCTGTTGCCTGTGTGTATGTGTCTGTGGTTCTGTCAGTGTGATCATGTGATGTATCTGACCCCAGGAATGTGTCAATAAAGTTTCCCCTTCCTGGGACAATGAATTCACGGTGTTCTTATTTCAATTTCCAGGAGTGTAGGTACAGTCAATCTTTTTTTGAGAATGGATGACTTACCACACAATTGAAATAGAAGAGTCATTTATATTAATAAAAATTTACTTCAATGAATCACAGATTGGGAACCATAAAAAAAATGCCAGAGAAGAAATCAAAAAATAAACATGGCAAATACTTGCCTAACTCTATTTGATGTGCAGGAATAAGTGGTTGTGGAAAAGCTATATTAATGAATAACAAGTATATTCTAGCTCCAGGATGGTACTTGGAATAAAATTAATCATTTTTCTGTCTATTGCAAAAGTTTAGATCAACAAAAATTTCAAGACTTAATAAAGAGGTGTGAAAAAATTGAAGATAATCATAAAGAGAAGATTGCTACTTTTATTGAACATAATGATGAAATTATTCCATTAGATGAATGCCAAGAAAATTCTGTAGTGGTATTTGATGACTTCATTCATGAAAATCAAGATATAGTTACAGAATATTTTACTAGAGGAAGACATAAAGGCATAGCCTGTTTTTATTTAGCTCAAACTTACTCAAAAATACCGAAACAATTACGAAGAGATAATCTCAATTTTTTTAAATATGTTTCGACAAGATGATGCAAATTTAAAGTTTGATGATATTAAAGAAATGCTTAGTAAATATTGGAATGATGAGTTTGGATTTTTTATAATAGGTATGACTAGAAAACCAAATGAAGAGAAATAAAATACAACATTTCATAACAACTTGAATGTTAAATATAAATCTAACCATTACACATAAACGTAAATGTTAAACATAAATGTAAACATTAAACATAAATGTTCAACAAAAACATACAATGATCAACATAAAACGTTCACTTGTAAATTATAGATTGCAGTGATCAGTCATCCTTTTTAAATTTTATTGCAAATATAGATTTCAGCTAGAAGTTAACCATTCTCAATGACTTATTATTTTTGCTCAATGCATGTAACTCCCTGTTGGTCAGGCATCATCCACAGTTCATTGAATTGAGTATTCAGTGAACTATGGCTGAAGCCTGATCAACAGGGAATAACATGCATTGAGCGAAAATAATAGTGCATTATTAATTTAATGATATTTGGAGTTTAATAAGTAGACTTTTTGGAAATAAGACTAATAAGGAGAGCAATGGAAAAATAAAAATGGAGAATAAGGAAAAATCAAAGGTGTAACTGATCCAAAAATAGAAAGTTTAACCAAACAGTTTCATAAAGAACTTTGCACCTTATTTAAAGTAGCTAAAGGATATACTGATTTTATAGGTAGAAGAATGGTAGATATAAAAGATCTGGTAAACGGTTATAATGCAATCACCAAACAATACTTAGGAAAAAGAGTATGTTACAAAACCTGACTATACAAGTACTCTAACACAGTTCAATAATTACGTCACTGCTGCACAGCTTACTGAAAAAATTAATCAGATTCATCAAGATAACTGTAACACTATAAAAAATTTCTATACATAAAGGAAGTAGTAAAATCTCTTACAGATTATTTTTCAAAGGCAGATTTAACACCATATCTGAGTCAAACAGGTGATCTTCAGAAAAGAATGTGTGACAAACATAAACTGAAATTTGATTTCAGTACTGGTACAGAAATATTGAAATACACATTTGGGTATGATGTAAAAATCAAGAGAATTATTTTATTTGGAGTCAATGTAAGTCATGACCTGTCACCTACTGATTTGAAAATAAAGATAAAAAGATTCAATGTTGATAAATTGCAAATTTTATATCCAACACAATTCAATAACCAATCACTTTAAATGAAAAAGAAAGATAAAATATGTATATCTCTCAATGAAACTGTTAAAACTGTACCTCTTTCAGGTGAGTTAATCATGTTTGGTGAATTACTTTTGGAATATAATGATGATGACAGAATGGAACCATAATAAATTACATTATTAAATTTTTAATCTAGATAAAAGGAATATCATAATCACATCTATTGTTCGAAGTGTAAAATTTACGGAGACTCATAATCCTCACAGACTCACCACTAAAAATGGACAACTGAGGATTGAAGGTCTTTGCACAATATCTAAAACTAAAAAGAGTAAGTTTGTTAAAAAAATTGTAGGTGAAGCGAGTAGCAAATCGCTACTTCCTAATATTTATGAAGAAATCATTAATGAATTACATAAGCCAATATGAATTTTTTTTAAGAAGAAACGTAATTTCTCTCAGGATTGATTTGTGGCAAGCTGATCTAGTAGAGATGGATTCAGGTAATTTGAAAGCAATTTCAAAAATAAATAAAGGATATAAATACCTATTGACTGTTATTGATGTCTTTTCTAAATTTGCTTGGGCTACCCCAGCTGAAGATTAAACTAGTAAGAATGTTGTTGAAGCTTTTGAAAAAATATTCAAATCGAGACAACCAAAAAATTTACAGACAGATAATGGTAAAGAATTCGATAATAAAGATTTTCAAGAACTGGTGAAGAAATACAACTCTTACAGATTTAAAAGAATCTATTGTTGAAAGATTTAACAGATCACTTAAAGAAAAGATGTGGAAGGAATTTAGTCTTGAAGGAATTAATAAATGGGTTGACTTAGTTTCAAAATCAGTTGATGAATGCAATAACATAAAATTCAATTATAAAAATGAAGCCAATAGAGGTAACTATAAAAATGAAGTCAATAGAGGTTAATGAAAAGAATTATAAGATAGGCGTTATTGTGCCTAATGATAAACCCAAATGTAAGAAAGAAGATAAAGTGAGAATTATCAAACTTAAAGAAATTTTTGAAAAAGAATACACTGCTAACTGGGCTACAGAAATTTTTAAAATTGTATCTGTTATTCATTCTAATCTAATCACATGTAAATTGAAAGATATTGAAGGGAATTTTTATGAGCAAGAGCTACAGAAAACAAAATATTCAGATGTATACCTAGCTGAAAAAGTTGTGCGAAAGAAGGGAGATAAATTGTATGTTAAATGGTTGGGATTTGATAATTCACGCAACAGTTCGGTAAGTAAAGACAATGTCTTACATTAATTCTGTCTCAGACTGGCAACTATGCCAAGATTCTTCATATTGTTAATCAATTCTTGTTGTGTATAGTTGTTCAAAATATTGAGATACTTGAGATGACAGACAATCCTCAAATTTTCTTTCATTCGTTGATACAGATTTATGGAGTTCGGATTGTACTCAAGCCTTAACAATTCTTCACAGTTTGGATGCTTATCTATAATTCTATATAACTGCCTTTGTAAATTTCTTCTTTTCATTCTAATAACATAGTAATCATATTCACACTCAACATCAAACAACTTTAAAAGGACAGACATATGTCTCAAATTAATATCTTCAGTTGGTGGGACTACATGTGGACGTATTTCTCTAACTTGTTGTCTTAAGTTTTGAATGTCTTCTCTTCTTTTCCTCAGAAAACACACAGCCATTTCTTTATCTATTTGTAAATCTAGAATTTGCTCTTGTAAATCTTCAGTTTATGATTCTGGTTTATACTGACTGTATTTTCTGATGGAAGGAACAACTTCATCAGAACCCAATCTTGAAATTTTTCAGTTTCTTTCATTTTTGACTTCATAATTAGATAATAGAGACTTGGTTCATTGATAAAAACAGTATTTGGCTACATGTTTGAAGGGATGAATGAGTTTTTCACCCCTAGTTTTCCACAAATTTTACGATGTTTTTCTCTAATATGATCATGAACTGCTTTTTGAGAATTAATAAATTCCAGAATTCCAGCAACATCTTTGGCTTTGAACCATGGATGATTCTCTTTATTAATTATCACAAACACCTGTTTATTTTAATAAACAATAGTATTGTTATTCTGGATAAATTCAAAGAGGTTCATTGTAGATGATTCAATTTAGATGGGCTTGCGATAGCTGCCATTTATTACAATTATTTTTTATTAGAATTGCAAAAATAAAAATAGCTGAAAGTGAAGTAAAGTGATTTGTAATCAAGGAAATAATTATTGATAACTTTAATCAAATTTCCCTTACTTCTTTAAAATCAATTAAGTAGAGACTTGACACAGTCAAAAACTGCTTTACACATCTCTTGATAACGAACTTGATGATTCACACAATAGTTGGTGACATAAAGACAATGTTCTGTATATGGTATATCATTTTCGTTAGAAATTTTATATAATTTCTTATGCTGTGTGTTAATTTTTCAGGTGGTAAACATATAGTACCTGGAAATACATACAGAAAAGCAAAAATATCATTGGTAATTAACACATTTTTCTCTTCAAACAATGGAACCAAATATCTCTAAACCAAAAAGCTGAACTTCATTCATAATTCCTTTCTTGAATCAATTAAAAAATATTATGCATAGGCGCTTCCAAACTAGCGACAACTAAAGATCGCTACCCTGGTTCATTAATAAAAACAGCTGTTTTTTCGTTACCTGTTAAGGTGACCAGATTGGTCACCCTTAAATTTTCAGGGTTCTCAAATTGACCACCTTTTCAGAAGTGAATTCTTTCATCCCTGGAAAGTTATGGACGGTGCTATGAACTATGTAGTTTTCTAAAGCCAACAGATCATCATGTTTAATTTCTGTAAAAGGAATTTCACTTTCTCTGAAGAATTTAACATATTTTTTCGTTTAAAATTATCAGGGCTGAAATAATTGATGCTGGAGCATCATATAAAAATAATAAAATATATCAGTAATCAACAACAGTACCAGGTTTATTTTTTGATTTCATTTCTGGAGGTGGCGAATGACTGACACCTTATTTTCGTTGATAAATATAGTTCTTTTTTCATTATAAGTTAGACCCCCCCTGGGAGGTGGCCCCCAAAATATCTACATATTTTGTCTTATCTTCAACATCTACATTATGTCTAATTGCTTTATCAGTGACTTTATAATTTTAAAATTTTTCCATTGTCTTGTTTCAAACCATGGATTATTCTTTTCATCCCTAATCATTAATGCTTGCTTACTGTTGTATGCAAACTTGTTGTTGAGTAGATATACATATCTAAGATTTACGCTCTGGAATTTCTACAATATCCTTAGCTTTAAACCACAGATTATTTTTTTAAATCTTCATCAACATGCTTTTGAACTGCATCATCTATTTACATTTTTTACAAATCTAATAAAAAGTATTTCTAATAAATGGCGAGCCTCAACAATGTGGAAGTCTGTGAACTGAGAGTTAGAGCAAAAGAGAATAGTGAAATTGCTTGGAAATAGTTATCAAAACATTATGAATTATCTGAAGAATTTATTAGAAAATTTCAAGATACAGTAAATTGGAAAAGTATATCATGTAGGCAAAAACTGACTGAAGATCTTATGAAAGAATTGGTAATGAATTAGACTGGGAAGGTATATCATCTAATCAAGAATTAACTGTTGATTTTATTAGAGAATTTCAAAATAAAGTAGCCTGGAGAAGTACAGCATATAGACAAGAATGGACTGAAGATTTTATGAGAGAATTTCAGGATAAATTAGATTGGGATGATATATCATCTAACAAAGTATTGTCTGAAGAATTTATTAGAGAATTTCAAGATAAAGTAAATTGGGGAGGTATACCATATGCACAAGAATTGACTGAAGATTATATGAAATAACTTGAAGATAAACTTATTTGGGAATTAATTTTACAAAATCTAGTAATATCAGATTCACTCTTACAAAAGTTATTTAATCCTTATGAACTAATTAAACAACTTGATGATATTGAATGTTCTATATATTTAAGCATTGAAAATCATAAATTTGTAAAAACAAAGTGTAACCATATTTCTTTATAAAGAATATATTGATCCATGCTTTAAGGAAAGAGATAACTGTCCATTGTGTAGATGTGCTATTAAAATAAATATTGAGCAGAGCAATACAACTTAAATTGATTATGATTTAGTATCTGTCTACGATGCTTATGGTGATGATGATGATGTATTTTGAGTGTATATAAATGAAAATACTTCTACTACTGTTGATTGTAATATCATCATCTGCTGAAACGGATGAAGCTACAAAGTATTGTATGATATTGGTTACTTAAATATTCATGATGATACATAACTTACTCAAGTGAGTGATGATGTATTCTGCGAATCATTAATGTTATTTCAACTAACACACAATCTTGAAATAACTGGCGAGTTAAGTGAGATACTTTCAATTTTATGAATCGCCCTAGATCTGGTGTAAAAGATACTTTTGGTAGTTATAGAACTAGTATGTATAAATGGAATAAAACGAATATAAAATGATTCCATAAAGAAGCAACTAAGAAAGTATTAGAAATAACAGATAAAGCATTTAATTTATGGCAAAAATATACCAATATTAAATTTCACCTCATTAACAATAACCACAATATTGTAATTTCAAATAAAAGACCATTATATAAAAATGAAACATATGGTTATCGTTGCCCAAAAGATCTAGGTGTAAAACGAAATGTGTTAGGTCATGCATTTTATTTCAAATAAGAATAATTATCCAATAGAAATACATATGGATGAAGATGAGTTATGGTACATAGAAACTGACAAAATTCATCTGACAAATTTATTATAACTTTTAGTTCATGAAAATGGTCACTCATTAGGTATATATCATTCAGATGTTTATGAATCAATTGTGTATCCTTACTATAATGGTTCACATTTAGAATTTATATGTTGGAATAGTGTTAACAATATATTTCGTGTGAAACGGTGGTAAAGTGCATCATGTGGAATATAATAGCTCTCTCTGGTGCTATTGTATACTCTGAGTTTTAAGTATGTAATTGAATGTTCCTTGGTTGTTGTGATCAATGTATTTTCCCTGGAAGTGCAAATATAGTTACAAGCACTACATGTGTTTTACTCACTATTACTTATTCAACTGTATCGACTCTAACAGGTTATGGGCCCAGCGATGCATTTGGAATAAGTAAATATACAATATAATAGTGAGAAAGTATTGGAAAAGTTCCAAGTAGTGCACTTGCATGAAGTATGAGTTCTCCTTACAAGACAAACTCAACTCCTTTGTATTATTCTTTGGTATTATTCTTTTCATCAAGGAAGTTCAAAGTTACCATTAAATGAGCACGGCCCAAGTTCCGCAGATTGAGAGACTTATGGGTTGTGAAATCTACGTAACGTGGAATTTTGCAGTAGAAGCATATTTACGTTTAGACTTTAGATGACCTATGAGATGTGGTGCATGGGACAGTGAAATTCATAGATCAGAATTATTCAGGTAAGGATAGTATATCAAAATCAAAGTTGATATTACTAGTTGACCCAGTGAAATATGTTCACATTGAAAAAGCATCAACAGCAAAAGAAGTCTGGGACAAATTATGAAGTACATTTGAGGATGGAGGTCTTACAAGGGTTGTAGGATTGTTACGTAAGTGTAGACAAATACATCAACAAAATAATAGCCCTGTCGAACCGACTGAGAAACATTGGGTTTGAGATGACTGACGAATGGATAGGGACACTACTGTTGGCAGGACTGCCTGAAAGGTATGTGCCTATCATTATGGGGCTGGAAAGCTCAGGTATACCGATCATGGGTGACAGTGTTAGAGTGAAAATCCTACAGGATGTAAAGAGTAGTTCAGGCTGTCATTACTGGAGAAAGAAACTTCATCTGCTCTTTATTCAAAAAACAGAAAGAAGAAATCAGTGAGGTGCTATAGATGTCAGAAGAAGGGACATATTGCATCACAGCGCAGAGAAAAAGTAAACCCAAGATCAGACATGCAGCAAAAGAGGTATGTTGATGACAGCTCTGAGAGACGGACCAGTAATAAAGGTTTATTTTTATTCTTTTGGAGATGTGGGTAATCGTCGAGTGGAATCGATTTTAGACTCAGGTGTATTTGTGCATATTGTGAAAGACAAATCTCTTCTTTATGATGTTAAAGGTAAGACTCATATGGGAAAATCTACTGTTGATGGCAGCAAGCTTCAGCGTCATTTGGCTAGGAAACTAGACCTGCATGTAAATGTAAATGGTGAATCCGATATGGTTATGGCACATGATGTTCATTATGTTACGACTAACCTACTGTCTGTAGGGAAATTGTCAAGAAGTGAAATACAGTCATTTTTGACATGCACAGCGCAGGAGTAATCAACTAAAATTGTGAAGTTATAACTACAGTAAGTAACGAAAGGGGTATTTTAAAATTGGATACCATTAACAGTAAATATAGAAATCTCAGACATTCAGTATATTAAGTGGCAGGTTTTTATGGCACCACACACTTGGACACCTAAATAGAAAGACTATGTCTTTAATGAGGGATATAGTGAAGGGAATACATAGTTATAGTGTAACCAAGGACCCTTGTGAGATATGCATAAAAGGAAAACAAGCGAGACTACCTTCTAAGACCAGTAAAAGTAATCTACAGATGTCTTACAGTTAATCCATACAGTTGTATGTGGTCTGATGGAGTGTGAATCCGTAGATGGGAGCCATTATTTTCTTATGTTTATTGATGATTATTCAAGATATACTGATGTTTACTTTCTTAGTTCCAAAGACCAAGTGAGTGACATTTTTGAGGAATATTGTAATATGGTCGAAAGATGGGCGAGAAAGAAGATTAAGATTATCAGGTCTGATAACGGGAGAGAATATATTAACCAGAAATTGAAGACACTTTTCGCAAAAATGTGAATCAGGCATCAAACTACTATAAGGTACAGCCCATCTCAAAATGGGGTTGCTGAGAGGGCTAATAGGACCATTGTCGAAAAAGCAAGGAGCATGATAACTCATGCTGGATTATGAAAAGATTTTGGGGAAAGGCGGTATCAATGGCCTTACATTTGAACAATAGATCACCTACAGAGATATGAGATATGGGTAGGAAGGAAACCTGACTTCAGCAATATAAGGTCTTTTGATTGTGATGCAATGGCGCACATTCCAACGCAGCTAAGAGGAAAATGGGTCCTGAAAGTTGAAAAGTATGTTTTTGTAGGCTGTTGTGAGAATTCAAAGGGCTAAGGATTAATGGATCCATTGAATAAAACGATTGTTACAAAATGGGATGCAGTATTCATTGAAAATAGAAAGGACTCTGAAGAGTGCAAGACAACTAAGTTAACTGCACCTAGTTCAAGAGTGAAACCTTATGTGAAGAAAGAGAAAGTGAAGACAGGAAGAGGAGAGTCAAGGGTAAATGGAGACTATTTATGATGACAATGAGTTTTAGGACGAACAAAATGAAGAGAACAATGTAAGGCTTTCTTCTCGCTTACCAAAACCGAAAGAATATCCAGATTTTGAAATGTATGCAGCCCAGTATTTTAATGATGAGCCAGCAACAGCAGAAGAAGCAATGAGCGCCCCAAACTCTCAAGAATGCAAAGAAACAATGGAGAGACAACTGCAATCTGTATGTAAGAACGAAACCTTTGAATGGGAAAATATGCCAGTATTCACTTTGAAGAGTTCCAAAAATTCATCACCATAAAGCATGACTTGTAACAAAAGGATATTCACAAAATAAGTGGTAGATTACAAAGAAACTTTTTCACCTGTAGTCAAGTATGCCTCATTGAGATATATTTTACCCTTGGCAACAAAACGAAATTTAACAATTCATGACATGGATGTTTTGTTGTTGTGGTCTTCAGTCCTGAGACTGGTTTGATGCAGCTCTCCATGCTAATCTATCCTGTGCAAGCTTCTTCATCTCCCAGTACCTACTGCAACCTACATCCTTCTGAATCTGCTTAGTGTATTCAACTCTTGGTCTCCCTCTACGATTTTTACCCTCCACGCTGCCCTCCAATGCTAAATTTGTGATCACTTGATGCCTGAAAACATGTCCTACCAACCGATACCTTCTTCTAGTCAAGTTGTGCCACAAACTTCTCTTCTCCCAATTCTATTCAATACCTCCTCATTAGTTACGTGATCTATCCACCTTATCTTCAGCATTCTTCTGTAGCACCACATTTTGAAAGCTTCTATTCTCTTCTTGTCCATACTAGTTATCGTCCATGTTTCACTTCGATACATGGCTACACTCCATACAAATACTTTCAGAAACGACTTCCTGACACTTAAATCTATACTCTATGTTAACAAATTTCTCTTCTTCAGAAACGATTTCCTTGCCATTGCCAGTCTACATTTTATATCCTCTCTACTTCGACCATCATCAGTTATTTTACTCCCTAAATAGCAAAACTCCTTTACTACTTTAAGTGTCTCATTTCCTAATCTAATTCCCTCAGCATCACCCAATTTAATTTGACTACATTCCATTATCCTCGTTTTGCTTTTGTTGATGTTCATCTTATATCCTCCTTTCAAAACACTGTCCATTCCGTTCAACTGCTCTTCCAAGTCCTTTGCTGTCTCTGACAGAATTACAATGTCATCGGCGAACACCAAAGTTTTTACTTCTTCTCCATAAATTTTAATACCTACTCCGAATTTTTCTTTTGTTTCCTTTACTGCTTGCTCAATATACAGATTGAATAACATTGGGGAGAGGCTACAACCCTGTCTCACTCCCTTCCCAACCACTGCTTCCCTTTCATGCCCCTCGACTCTTATAACTGCCATCTGCTTTCTGTACAAATTGTAAATAGCCTTTCGCTCCCTGTATTTTACCCCTGCCACCTTTAGAATGTGAAAGAGAGTATTCCAGTCACATTGTCAACAGCTTTCTCTAAGTCTACAAATGCTAGAAACGTAGGTTTGCCTTTTCTTAATCTTTCTTCTAAGATAAGTCGTAAGGTTAGTATTGCCTCACGTGTTCCAACATTTCTACAGAATCCAAACTGATCTTCCCCGAGGTCCGCTTCTACCAGTTTTTCCATTCGTCTGTAAAGAATTCGCGTTAGTATTTTGCACTGTGACTTATTAAACTGATAGTTCGCTAATTTTCACATCTGTCAACAACTGCTTTCTTTGGTATTGGAATTATTATATTCTTCTTGGAGTCTGAGGGTATTTCACCTGTCTCATACATCTTGCTCACCAGATGGTAGAGTTTTGTCAGGACTGGCTCTCCCGAGGCCGTCAGTAGTTCTAATGGAATGTTGTCTACTCCCGGGGCCTTGTTTTGACTCAGGTCTTTCAGTGCTCTGTCAAACTCTTCACGCAATATCGTATCTCAAATTTCATCTTCATCTACATGCTCTTCCATTTCCATAATATTGTCCTCAAGTACATCGCCCTTGTATAAACCCTCTATATACTCCTTCCACCTTTCTGCCTTCCCTTCTTTGCTTAGAACTGGGTTGCCATCTGAGCTCTTGATATTCATACAAGTGGTTCTCTTCACTCCAAAGGTCTCTTTCATTTTCCTGTAGGCAGTATATATCTTACCCCTAGTGAGAAAAGCCTCTACATCCTTACATTTGTCCTCTAGCCATCCCTGCGTAGCCATTTTGCACTTCCTGTCGATCTCATTTTTGAGACGTTTGTATTCCTTTTTGCCTGCTTCATTTACTGCATTTTTATATTTTCTCCTTTCATCAATTAAATTCAATATTTCTTCTGTTACTCAAGGATTTCTATTAGCCTTCGTCTTTTTACCTACTTGATCGTCTGCTGCTTTCACTACTTCATCCCTCAGAGCTACCCATTCTTCTTCTACTGTATTTCTTTCCCCCATTCCTATCTTTTGTTCCCTTATGCTGTCCCTGAAACTCTCTACAACCTCTCGTTGTTTCAGTTTATCCAGGTCCCATCTCCATAAGTTCCCACCTTTTTGCAGTTTCTTCAGTTTCAATCTGCAGTTCATAACCAAGAGATTGTGGTCAGATTCCATATCTGCCCCTGGAAATGTCTTACAATTTAAAACCTGGTTCCTAAATCTCTGTCTTACCATTAATCTATCTGATATCTTTTAGTATCTCCAGGATTCTTCCAGGTATACAACCTTCTTTCATGATTCTTGAACCAAGTGTTAGCTATGATTAAGTTATGCTCTGTGCAAAATTCTACAAGGCGGCTTCCTCTTTCATTTCTTCCCCCCAATCCATATTCACCTACTATGTTTCCTTCTCTCCCTTTTCCTACTGACGAATTCCAGTCACCCATGACTATTAAATTTTCGTCTCCCTTCACTACCTGAATAATTTCTTTTATCTCGTCATATATTTCATCAATTTCTTCATCATCTGCAGAGCTAGTTGGCATATAAACTTGTACTACTGTAGTAGGCATGGGCTTTGTGTCTATCTTGGCCACAATAATGCGTTCACTATGCTGTTTGTAGTAGTTAACCCGCACTCCTATTTTTTTATTCATTATTAAACCTACTCCTGCATTACCTCTATTTGATTTTGTATTTATAATCCTGTAATCACGTGACCAAAAGTCTTGTTCCTCCTGCCACCGAACTTCACAAATTCCCACTATATCTAACTTTAACCTATCCATTTCCCTTTTTAAATTTTTTAATCTACCTGCCCGATTAAGGGATCTGACGTTCTACGCTCCGATCCGTAGAATGCTAGTTTTCTGTTGGATGTAAAAACAGCAAATTTAAATGGGAAACTGGAAGAAGAGATATATGTCATTCCACCAAGAGAAGCTACGAAAACCAGATCGAAAAGGGAAAAAGTTTAGTGTTTGCAAAAAAGTATTTATGGACTTAAACAGAGTGGACAGTGCTGGAATCGATGTCTACATAAAACTCTAATAAAGATTAATATGAAGTAATCTAAGGCTGATCCCAGTATATACTATAAAAGTGAAAGAGAAGGGATAGTAATTAGGGCAATATGGTTGGACAACTTCTTTATCCTGGCTGAAAACGAAAGTCAAATTAGAATTTTTAAGACAAAGCTGCAGACCAAGTTTAAGGTGCATGATTTGGGAGAAGTTAAACGTTATTTAGGTATGCAGATTACTAAGGATGAAGAGAGACAAGAATTGAGAATAAATCAATATCAGATTACTAAGGATGAAGAGAGACAAGAATTGAGAATAAATCAATCATCATATACAGAAAAAATCTTGAAGAAATTTGGCATGACTGATTGTAAACCCTTAACTACTCCAATGGAAGTAGGAGTGAAGTTAAATATAAATGAGACATATGTGGTAAGAATGTTCCATATTTATAAGCAGTAGGGAGTCTGTTATATTTGTCTGAAACGTAACGACCTGACATTGCTTTTGCCACTAATGCAGTGAGCAGATATTGCAGAGACCCAAAGGAAAAGCTGTGAAAAGGATATTCCGATACCTAAGAGGAACTTCAAACAACCATAGAGATGGTAATGCAAAACTAGAAGGCTACAGTGATGCAGACCGGGGGAGTGAACTGGGAGATAGGCACTTTACTAATGGCTGCTGGTTTAAGTTAATGGGAGGCCTCATTTCATGGTCCTGCCAAAAGCAAAAAACTGTTGCATTGAGTACCTTAGAGGCCAAGTATATGGCGCTGTCTTACACCAGACAGTAAACATTGTGCCTAAGAACATTAATATGTGAAATAGAACGCAATTTAATAGTGTAACATAAACGATCATCTGTGACAATATAGGAGCCATTAACCTAGATAAAAATGATGTCACTAGTGCTAGAACAAAACATATTGATCTAAGGCACCATTCTATTCTGGACCACATAGAGTGATAGAACATCGCCGTGGAAAACCCGTGAAGCAGAAGACATGTTGGCTGATTTTCTGACAAAATCCTTGTGCAAAGAGAAGCTTCAAAAGACTGTGGGACTATTTGGTTTATCTTGTGAAGGACAGCCACAAAATATATGTTCAAAGGGGGGGTGTTGGAATTGTGTGAAGAATATATTTCGTGTGAAACGATGGCAAAGTACATCATGTGAATTATAATAGATCTCTCTGGTTGCTGTTGTATGCTCTGAGTTTTATGTATGTAATTGAATGTTCCTTAGTTGTTGTGTTCAATGTATTTTACCTGGAAGTACAAATATAGTTACTGGCACTAAACGTGTTTTACTCGCTATTACTTATTCAGCTGTGTCAACTCTAACATAATACAAGATTATATTGATGCTATTCAAAGTTTATATGGTAAAAAATAATAATGCAACCAAGTATAGCACTTAAGCCATCATCAACACAACCTTCCATACCAAATGAACGAAATGAGTCGTTATGTCAAATGAAAAAGTTCGATCACTTACTTTTGCAAATGGGGTTTTATAGTATTTTCATAAGAATTGGATCTCAATAGGCGATAATAAGCCACAATTGATAACCAGTTGGTTAACATTCTTACCTCAAAGTTTCCATAAAATAGATGGCATATATCAAAGACAAAGTGGCACAGTTACTTTATTTGTTAACAATACGATATATGAGATGAATTTACACACATTACAGTTAATTTCAGGATATCCAAACTCAATATCTACTACAGGACTATGTGCAAACTTTTTGTTAAATTCAGTAGTTAACACTTATTCAGGTAGAACATTTTCATTCTTTAATGAACTTTTCTATGTAGAATTAGATGAGTATAATTTTACATTTAATTACAAGGAATTATGACTAGAGAATTTCCTGGCTTACCTACCGGAATAAATTCGTCATTTAGTTATGTTAATTGATTATTGTATGTTTTTAAGGATGATACATTCTATGAATACAGGGAATTTACAAAAAAACTACTTAGAGCTGGTACAACTGATTTATCTTTATTTGGTATTGATTGTAATAAACCATCTGCTTTAGATCCTGAACTAATAACTATTTTGAAAGACACATTGGAAAAATTAGAAAAATTTTCTTTCCCACAAATTTAATAAATTATTTTCTATTTAAATTGAGTCACTGACAGCTGAAAGCAGCCTTTTGAAACTGTGTCTGATTAAATCCAATTTTTTCAAATATTGTAACACTGAGAAGTCAATTGAAAATTTTACATTACAGAAATACACAAATGGTGGTTACAGAACATGTGTAGCCCACGTGTAAATAAATATCATGTAAAAAATTGCAATGAAAATCGAATTCCTTGCATATGTGGAAAAAATATTGCTAAATATTATTACATAGAACGTTTACAGTGGATTCGAAGTGGACAACATTCGAAAATATTACTGTCAATGGAAAATGTTGAAAAGCAGGACACTGACTCATCTACAAAGAAATGTAAAGGTTGTCGAGAGATTAAAAATTTGAATTGTTTTTACATAAATCCTTCACATAAAGATAAACATGATAATAAATGTAAGAAGTGTACTTTAGAATATATGAAGATAAGAAAGAAAAATAATGTTGTACTTAATTTTAAATATCTCTTAAATAACAAAGCAGATGTGTTTAATTTTGGAAATCTGCTTTTTTTTACAAAGCTAATATTTCTTAATTCCTATAAATAGAAGGGCCAAATGGAGTTGCTGATCTTCACAACTATTGGAGAGGCCAACTTCACAGTTGTATTACTTCATGATTACTGTAAGAGAAAGAATTTAGGAGGGTATAGTAAATTAAGGAAAGCTGACCTAATTGTACTTATTGCTAGACATCACACAGTGAAAGTGGGTTCCCCCTTAAGACCAAATTTGGAAAAAATTACCTTATCATAACACTGATAATGGTGAAGAAATTTTCAAAACTAAAGCAGATAAACCATTGAAAGAAATATTTCCATTTTCTACCAATGTGTTTGCAAAACAGATAATTGAAGCTAAACCACTGAAAAAAATATTTCCGGTTTCTACTGATGTGTTTACAAAACCAAAAACTAGAACTAATGAAGAAAAACTATTCCACTTTTACATTAATTTATTTGAGAAACCAAGAGACAAGAAAATGGTTATAGATTAAGTAGTTCAAAAAAATGGTTCAAATGGCTTTGATCGCTATAGGACTTAACATCTGAGGTCATATCAAGTGTATCAATTAAAAATTACGAAATGTAAGAAATAGAAACATGTAAATCTCCTTTATTTCAAGGAAGGAAGTAATTCACACTATTGTCATATAATAAATTTATCTAGGCTTGTTTCGAATCAAATTAATAAATGTGAAGGAGTAAAGTTTATTTATGATATGTGTTTCTTTCACTTCACTAGTACAGAAAAACTAGTTAATCAGCACCAAGTTGTTCGACTAAAAAACCATTAAAAGTATAAATGCCAAGAAAACGGTCATATGTTAATTTTGAAAATTATCAACATACACAAAAAGTTCCATTTCTTATTTATGCTGATTTTGAAAGTTTACTATTGAAGCCTTACAACTGTCAACCAAATCCAGAAAATTCCAATACAGTGTCATATCCACAATATGAACAAAGCGGATTCTGTTACTACATTTAATATATAAATGGGCGTTATGAAGATCCTGTTGTTTAGAGGGGTCCAAACTGCCATAAAAAAATTTATAGAATTTATCAAACAAGAAGCTGAAGAAATTGGAAGAATTTATTCTGAAATTAAAGAAATAAGCCCATTAACTCCTGAAGAACAATCAAGACATAACAAATCTAAACTTTGTACACTGTGTAAATGTCACTACTCACAGAAAAATAAAAAGGTTTAACATCACGATCATTTGACTGGAAAATATATAAATCCATGATGCAATAAATGTAATTTACAGTTGAAATATTCATGCTTTCTACCAATTTATTTACATAATTTATCTGGATATGATTCTCATTTGTTTGTGAAAGAACTTGGCTATGATAAAAAAAGAGATAGATTTAATACCCAAGAATGAAGACAGATATATTAGTTTTGGTAAAAGGACAGAAAGTTTGAAAATAAGATTCACTGATACATTTAAATTTATGGGTTCTTCACTTGACAAACTTTCCTCAAATTTGAAGAGATGGCAAATGAAGAACATTAGGAAATTTTTCTCTTCAGAAGAGTTATTCAATTTAGTGATCAGAAGAGGTGTCTCTCCGTATGATTACATGGATTCTTGGAAGAAATTTGAAGAGACACAGTTACCAGCAAATGAAGTATTTGATAATAAACTGAATGACTGTGAAATTAGTGATGGAGATTGCAAACAGGCAAAATTGGTTTGGAAAAAATTCAATATGAAAAATCTTGGTGAACATCATTATTTTTATCTGAAAACTGATGTTTTGTTATTTGGTGAATTGTTTGAAAATTTTAGAAAAACTTGTATACAAGATCCTTCTTGGTATTTTACAGCTCCTGGTTTGTCTTGGTTTGTGATGTTGAAAATGACTCAACAACTACTTGATTTATTACATGATTATGATATGATTATGATGGTTGAAAAGGGACTAAGAGGAGGAATATCACAATCTTGCAAGAGATATGTAAAGGCAAACAACAAATATCTGAGTAATTATGATGTTACTAAGGTATCAAATTATTTAGCTTATTTAGATGCTAACAGTTTATATGGTCACGGTATGAGTCAATACTTACCATATTGAGGATTTGAATGGCGTGAACCAGATTCTTTCTATTGTAAAAGAATAAGTGATATGACAGATACTGCTAAAATTGATATATTTTTGAAGTAGATTTAGAATATCAAAAAGAATTACATGATTTACATCAAGATTTACCACTTGCACCTGAAAATAAAATTGTGCTTAACACTAAAGAAAGCAAGTTGTTGACTACTCTGCTTGACAATCATAATTACATAATTCACTGTAGAAACCTCAAACAGTGTCTGTCTCTTGGAATGAAACTCACAAAAATACAGAGTCTTCAAATTAAAGCAATCTAATTGGTTGAAATATATAGACTTCAATAAACAAATGAGAACTAAAGCCAAAAATCATTTTGGAAAAATTTCTACAAATTAATGAACAATTCTGTTTGATAAGATGGTGGAAAACATAAGATACAGAGTGGACATAATCTTAGTTTCAGATGGAGAAAAATTTGATGATCTTATAGCAAACCCAAACTTTAAAGGAAGAATTATTTTTTGTGAACATCTTGTGGCCATTCATATGAAAAAGACAAAAATCACATTTAATAAGCCTGTCTATGTCAGAATGAGCATACTTGATTTATCTAAAGAACTGATGTATGATTCTCACTATAGAGTAATGAAACCGAAATATTGAGAAAATATTGAGTTGTGTTATCAAGATACATATAGTTGTATCTACAATATACAGACTGAAGAGTTTTATGAAGATAGAAAACCGCGATTGATTACTTTATTACAAGTGATTATCCAACAGGTAATATTTATGGAATTCCACAAGTAAACAAGAAAGTTTTAGGAAAAATGAAAGATGAATGTAATGCGAAAATAATCGAAGAATTCTGCAGTTTAAGAGCAAAAATGTATGCTTATAAAGTTGGTGATAAAATACAGAAAAATCTAAAAGCATTAAGAAATGTGTTGTTAAAAACAGAATAAACTTAGAAGTTTACAAAGATTGTTTGTTTAACAGTAGAGAACAGTATCGAAGTATTAAACTGATTCCAAGTGACAAATATGAAATTTACAGAGTTGAAGTAAGCAAGAAAGCATTGCGCCCTCATGACAAAAGATATGTTTTGAAAAATAACATAGATACACTACCCTATGGACATAACAAATTATAAAAAAAATCAAAATAAAATTTTTTTCTATATAAATGGAGACTCCAATCAAGAAGCTCAACAATATAAGTTCCCCAAAAGAGATTAAAAATCTTAAAAATCTAAGTGAGCTAGAGGTAAACATTTTATATGATGTTACTGGATGTGAATATGTAAATACTACATATGGAGAAAAAACTTGTATAGACCTTAATAATGATTTTAAAATTTTTTTACCAGATAGATATTATAAATTAATTACTGACTGGTATGTTCAGTTTTTTGAAGATAGACAGATGAAATTGAAATATAAGGGGATGAAGAAACTCAATAATAAAAATATTGAACTTCATGATATAGAATTCACATTGTTAAATTTTTTCCCCTTAGTGCTACCAAAATTTTCAAATGATTTACTATATTTTGGTATAACATGGTCTTGATTCTTAATTAATTTATTCTTTTTCTTACATGTGCCATTTATTTTCTTACATCCACTAATCGTTTTCTTATATGCACCTTTTATAAAAAATAAAAAAATAAAATTAATTTTTCTTACATGGATCTTTGTACAAAATATATTCTTTTAAGTGCAAATGGGGGATTTAGACCTAAACTTCTGGAAATATAGTAGAATGATTTGGTAGGTTTTGGCTGAATGGCGAAGTTTTTGGCAAACTCGAGGAGAACTCCGAGATGAGCCAAAACTGAGGTAATGAGCCAAAACCTACCAAATCATTAGACTGAGACTACATTGAAACATAAAAAAAGTTTCAGTGATTTAAGTAATTTTTTTCTATTCCGTTTCGAGAACTTTTCAAACCACCCTCGTGATTGGCTGACTACTGTTTACGACTGCTTCTTGTTCGTTATTTGTGTCGCGTGGCCCAAATGCCGCTTTAAATACTAACAATTACAGTGATTACATGAATAACATAGTGTCAAGATGGTAATTTCGAACGTTTATCTGTTCTTAAATGCTTGTTTGTTCTAGTAATACGACACATTTTGCCACATTAATGGAACTCTGTTTTTGTTGATGTATTTCCAATAACCAAGAAGAAAAGGAAGTGACTGGAAAAGCAAGCTTTCGTAATCCATGTAATGCCACTTTTACCGTGAATAGAAATGAAGCTGGAACTCCAGAATCAATGCTTGTTTGCTTACTGACACTATTTCTTGTTCGTTACATTTTCATATGCACAACATATACAGTGTTCACGTTTGGAAAAAACGTAACTATGTGTTCTTCGTTAGCCCATAAAAGTGTGCACTGAGAATAGAAGCAAGGCATGCTCTCGTATCTTGTACATGTCAACGAAGTGACAATTATTGAAATGTGAAAGAAACATTACTGTTTAGAGGTATACCTCCATGCAAAATAGCGTTCTTGTTTTATTTGATTGTCAGTGCATTGGTATCACTGTGGTTTACATATATTCTCACTTTCGAATGTTACCTATGATGCATGTATGGCATGTATAGCCAATAATAGCAAATCACAGGGTAAAAACGCGATATGATTTTTTAAATATATTCCAACATTGTGCAATGTCATAAAAGTAATTAAAGGAATAGTCTCGAACACGTAGAGCCCATAAATGGATGTTTTGCTTTAACAAGTAATAAAGTCATTTTTCTAGTAATGCAACATGTAGGCCTGTTTCCAAGAATATCCTGTTTGCTCTTTTCCCGCCAGTAACTCCGTCGATTTTTTCAGGAGTAACCAAACATACATGTATCACAATTGCAATGTATGTCTAGTTTGATCATCTGCTTGATTTTACTTTTGAATTTCATTTTGAGGTTTTTGAAGTATATAAGGCTATACCATACTTTGTGAGATACCAGCAGTTTGTTAGTTTCCTATCCCATGTATCTTTGCGTGATAAACTGTAATGATGTGGAATGAGTCATTTTGCATTAATATTATTTTTTGTAAAGCTTTCATTCATATCATTTATCTATTTTTGTTTTTAATTAAAGACAGATGTTAGTAATTCCTACCTGTCACCGTTAACACATTACAATAATAAATAGTCTTCTGTGGAATAGGAGGAGCTGTTAAAGAGAAATATTTTCCGTTTAGTTTCAGATTTTACTTTGCTGTCTGTCCGGCATTTTATATCAATGGGTAAGTGATCAAAACTTTTAGTTGAAGCATTGTAGGTTCCTGTTTGTGCTACAGACAACCTTAATGTTGCGTAATGAATGTCATTTTTTTCTTCTGGTATTGTAATCGTGTGCATTGTTGCTCCTGCTGAAGTGCAGTCGATTATTTATAACAAACTTCATAAGAGAATAACTATACTGTGAAACGGACAGATTGCTTCTCACAAACCGAGCAGCAGGCAAGAAAAGAGTTTTCACGTAAGTTTTCAGCCATAGCCTTCTTCAGAAAGGAAGCAAAGCATACACACATATTCATGCAATCATACAAACAAAACTCACTCAAAAACGACTGCTGTCTCCGGCTGTTCTAGCCAGAATCTTTTTTACAGGAAATGTGAACAACGAATAAATATCGTGGAGAGGAATTTAATGTTTGAGATGTTGCTCCAACAATCAGCATGGTTGTGCTGGGACGAGACTTGATACAGTGTGTCTTGGATGTCGGAACGTTTGCGATTTGGAAGGCAGTGGAAAACACAGGCATGAAGAGGAAGAACGGATGCTGAGTAAAGTAGGGCACACCTAAAGTCAAATGGCAAAAATAAAGCCACTACAATAAAAGTAAACAGTGTAACTGTTTCTTCTGTATATAGATGTATACAAAAGAAAATATTGCTTGAATGGCTTCACTTATGAATGAAATGTGATTCCTGTAAACTTTAGATTGTTGTGTTGTACTGTTCTGTGTTTCGCTATGCTTTATAAAGTTCTGATATTTTTAAAATACCACTGACAATACTTCATTGCCTAGTGACAATCATCTGCATCGAGGTGTGCCACTAAAAGAGCCAACCACAGGAGGTACTATGGAGAACTCATGAGTTTCACGAACAGGGGGAAGAGTATGTTTGTATTCATGGACAGCCATCAAATCCTGCCGAAAAAACTGTTGGAATCAATGCAAGAACAGTAGTGGGCAAAGGAGTGTTACTGCAAAATTTGACAGATGTTCTCATGTTGTTCTTGTGGTCTACAGTCCAGAGACTGGTTTGATGCAGCTCTACATGCTACTCTATCCTGTGCAAGCTTCTTCTTCTCTGAGTAACTGCTGCAGCCCACCTGGTTAGCCATGCAGTGTAATGCACTGCTTTCCGGGCAGGAACGTGTGCTGGTCCCCATCACGAATCCATCCAGCGGATTAGTGTCGAGGTCCGGTGTGCCGGCCAGTCTGTGGATGGTTTTTAAGGCAGTTTTCCATCTGCCTCAGTGAATGTGAGGTGGTTCCCTTATTCCACCTCTGTTACACTACGTCGGCAACTTCTACACAAACATATATGTGTATACCATAATTATTCTACCACACAAACATTGGGGTTACACTCGTCTGGTGTGAGATGGTCCCGGGCCAGGGGGGCACTGGGGGCCGAACCACACAATAATCCTGGGTTCGGTGTGGGGCAGAGGTGTGGTGAGTGGACTACTGTAGCCTATTGTGGGGTTGTGTACCACTGCAGACTACGGCGGGGATGAAGCCTCTGTCATTTCTAGCTCCCTGGTTCCATACAATACAATGCAACTACTGCAACCTACATTCTTCTGTATCTGCTTAGTGTATTCATCTGTTGGTCTATCTCTACTATTTTTACCCTCCATTATACCCTCCAGTACTAAACTGGTGATCCCTTGATGCCCCAGAACGTGTCCTACCTACCAGTCCCTTCTTTTAGTCAGGTTGTGCCACAATTTCCTCTTCTCCCCAATTCTGTTCAGTACCTCTTCATTACTTACATGACCTACTCACCTATCTTCAGAATTTCTGTAGCATCACATTTCGAAGGCTTCTATTCTCTCCTTGTCTAAACTATTTATCATCCATGTTTCACTTCCATACAAGACAACACTCCATACAAATACTTTCAGAAATGACTTCCTGACACTTAAATCTATATTCGATGTTAACAAATGTTTCTTCTTCAGAAACACTTTCCTTGCCATTGCTAGTCTCCATTTCACATCCTTTCTACTTCGACCATCATCAGTTATTTTGCTCCCTAAACAATAAAAATCATGTTAAGTGTCTCATTTCCTAATCTAATTCCCTCAGCATCACCTGACTTCATTCGACTACATTCCATTATCTTCATTTTGCTTTTTTTGATGTTCATCTTATATCCTCCTTTCAAGACACTGTCCGTTTGATTCAACTGCGTTCCAGATCCTTTGCTGTCTCTGACAGAATTGCAATATCATCGGCAAACCTCAAAGTTTTTATTTCTTCTCCATGGATTTTAATTCCCACTCCAAATTTTTCTTTTGTTGCCTTTGCTGCATGCTCAATAAACAGACTGAATAACATTAGAGATAGGAAGGGCACTGATGGTTGTGCAGTTGAGCGCTCCACAAACCAACCATCATCATCATCATCATCATCATCATCATCATCATCATCATCATCATCGGCTACAATCCTGTCTGACTCTCTTCTCAGGCATTGCTTCCCTTTCATGCCCTTCTACTCTTACAACTGTCATCTGGTTTCATATGAATTACATATAGCCTCTCGCTCCCTGATTTTACTCCTGCCACCTTTAGAAACAAGGCATCATTAGCTGTTCATGGCCACTGATGATAGCTTCCACTGTCTATGCAGCTTGAGTAAGTTTTTCGACGTGTTAAACCTTTCCCCTCCATGAGGCTACATCCACAGTACAAGACCTTCACAGAACAGCCTTTCTACCTCTTTTATTGCAAAGGTCTTGTCTTTATTCCTTATTCTCATCTTCACATCTCACCACACTAACTCATTTGGGCTGAAATGGCAGTGATATGTTGACAGCCTTGTTGCAGTATGATGTTGCTCCTAGCCGGTTGTGTTTAATATATATGTAAGCTTATTTTCTTTAAGAAGTGAATGTAGTTGTAAGCCATAACAATTCCGATCCGTCTGAATCAAACAACATATTTTTACCCAGATGATGCAGTCCACAAACGGTATGCTGAGTCACTTAGGAACCTTTTAAAACAGTTTCCTTCTTTTATATCCACTTGTGCTGAAAACAGTGTCTCACATAAGCGTGTAACATGTCCACATCCTTCACAATGATCAATCAACAGCTGACGCTGTTAATGCCCCTTTTATACCATACCTAAGATGACCATATTTTTGAAACAAGAAAAGGAGACGTTTTATATTTCCCAATGAAAGAAGGGTCAAAAGACAATGTGTAAAATTGTTTCGTCATAAATACGATGGTTTTGAAACCAATAATAAGTATATACGTGAATAATATGTAACTTAACATATACAGTAGCTCTGAAAGCACTCCAGCCAAACAGTCCTGTAGAATTATTAGTGCAGGAATCATTCCTAATTGATATTTTGCTAATGAACGGATCTTCTTCATTAAGATCTCTCTACCACACAGCATTATGTAAAAATTTACAAAATGAGTCTAAAGTTCACCTAATTAATCAACATGACTTTGAAACTCTGCACTGAAGGGATAATTTCACCACAAACCGTTCACATGAGAAAACACTCATTCAGTGGTGGTGTTAGGAAAACAAAGAATAAGTTCCAATATTTCAAGAAAATTTGTATAAGGCACATTGTCCATATTATTCGTACGATGTACAATAATTTCTACACAACAATCGCTAGGTGATGTTTTATCCCAGTTTCAATTTTTAAAATACTTTCGATGATATACATTTTTTAATATACAGTACACATACTAATTATACAGACCAGTATCGTCTGTTGTAGTTGAAGGAGCCATTTCACGAATGAAATCCTTAGTCTTTGTATACCCTTCCATTGGAGCACTCCTGCCTGAAGTGTTAACCAACTGCAGTCCCACAAACTGTCAATAGGGTCAAACCACTTATTTAAATATTCAGCAGTGATTTGATGAAATGTATGGACAATCTGTTCAAATTCTGTAATCTTGATGATAAACTCTCATTTCCCAATTTACTAAAAACTGACCTATCAGCTGATATTGTGGAACAATCGTCACCTTTGGAAGCTGAATTACCTTTTTAATCGTTTAACACAAAAATTACATCAAAAACTGTAATTGTTTCAGCCTCTACTCTTTGAATTGCCATGTGAAAAGTTGATATTTGGTTGTGTAGCGAGTACAGTTTCTCATAAAGGTTTTTCAAAGAGTTATTTGGTAACCAATGAACATTTGTATTGAGATTCGAAATATGACTTCAGAGGAACAAACATAGTCTGGAGGGAGTAAAGCGAACCATCTTGTTCCACATGATTTCACAAATGTAAAAAACAGTACTATCTTCTACCAAAGTCACAACTGTAATAAATTTCTTTTGATTCACATTCAGGTGCATGCGTTTACAGTTTTCGTTATTGTTGGCAGCATTCAAACCAAACGGAAGTGCAAAGTTTACCCGTCTGCCTTTTGCTAAAGGAGTGCAGCAAGTTCATCTGAGAATGAGCTTCTTCTGTTTGATTGGTTGTGGAGGAAGTAACGGGAGTGGGATCGTTTAAGGCACTAAGCAGTAAGGTTATATCAGCCCCTCGATCAAGATATAATCCATACAGAGTTAGTGACCTCACCTCGAAATTTTATCTAATTTTGATCAACGTAGAAGTGATAAAATCGAAACACTCAAAACAATATTGATACAAGAGATGAGAAATAATTTAAAAGGAGGTAAAATTACAAGATTATTCGTAAGTACTTCCATGGTTTTAGAACATGACCACATGAAAACTACCATCATCATTATCTTGGACAGTTTCCAGCCTCCGTCCGGGTCTGTATGGAACATAGGCCTCTCCATCGTCTTCTGTCTTGCCACCATCTCTCCGTTTTCACCTTGGTCCAGACTTCTCCTTTCTTCTGGGCGCACTCCTCTAATCCTTTCAGCCATCTGTCTCTCGGTCTTCCTCTTGGTCTCTTTCCTTCCAGTTTCATCTCATGTATCCTCCTGGTTACTGTCATCCCTTCCATTCTCTTAACATGTCCATACCATCTCAGTCTTGATTTCTCTATCTCCTCCTGTAAAGGTTCCACCTTCCTTAACTCTCTGATCCTCTCATTTCTTAACCTGTCTGTCTTTGTCACTCCAATACTGTTTCTCAAGAATTTCATCTCACTAGCTTTTGCTTTGCTTTTTTCTCTTCCTTTCATATCTCAGGTTTCCGATGCGTATGTCAGGATCGGGACATAGTATGACCGGTATATAACCTTTTTACTGATTTGGGCTACATCCTTTCTCCATATCAGGCTTCTGACACACTTCCGAAATGCTTCCGCTTTTCTCCCCCGCTCGTTTATTTCTCTGTTGTTTTTCCGTCTTCCTGTATCAGGCTTCCTAGGTACTTGAAACTCTCCACTCTCCTCAATCGTTCTCCACCAATTGTTATTCCAATTGTTCCTCTCGCCTTCTTTCTTGGTGTGATAATCATCTCACCCTTACTTATACTAAATTTCATCCCATATTCTTGTATTTTTCGTTCCCATACGTCCAACTGCTCTTGTACTTCCTCCTCCTTATTCCTCCAAATCATTAAATCATCTGCAAACACCATAGCTTTCATCTTCCTTTCACTAATTACTTGTGCTACTGTACATAGTATACCATCCATCACTACAGTGAAGAGTAATGGTGAAAGTGCACTTCCCTGCCTCAATCCATTCTTCTGTTCAATCCATGCTGATCTTTCTCCTCCCACTTTCACACGGCTCTCACTTCCATGGTACATTTCCCTTATCCTCCAAATAATCTGTTTTGCTGCTTCTCTGGTCTCCAGGGCTTTCCACACTTTGCTTCTACCTACACTATCCCACGCTTTTTCAATGTCCAGGAAGGTCAATAGTAGATCTATTCCATATTCATAGTGCTGTTCCTACAGTTGTCTTACAGCAAAAATTAGATCCACCATGGGCCTTCCTGTTCTGAAGCCATGTTGCTCTTCTCCCATTCGTCCTTCTAATGAAAACTACGATACATGCAGAAAATAGATACCTATCAATGGATAGGGCAGCTCTGCAAGTTTTTAATTCACATTACACATACTCAGTACTGGCGCAATACTGCTACTATGCCATGGCGTTTACTACGAATCCAAACTTGGAGACATGCTCTATCCACTGGTGAATCTCATTTTTCTGTATGTCTAGCAGTTTTGACACAGTCATCTTCTGAAACCCAGGAGGTATTTACGAGTAACCCTGCGTATAGGTTGGGCCAGAATGCAGGTCAGAGAGCAGACGAGATCTCCCACAGGACTCACCTGTGGCAAGAAAAACACATATGTCTCCCCTGCCAGCAATGGAATAACTAATGCCTTCTAGCTGGGAAAGTGGAAGTGAGAAGGCTAAGAACGTAACGAAATCAGCTGGAGTGATAATGGTAAAATAAGCTGAGAAAAATAATCAGGCCAGTAAATTGGCAGATACAGTCAGTATTCCCCCGACGCTCCCATGTACGACTGGGGCTGCTCCTGAGACCACCGTCCAACCGCCGATCTTTTGAACGAACGCATTAAATATAGGAGTAGACTCATCTCTCTCAGAGGAAGCTTAAAAGCCCGTTCAACTATTCTTTCGCCGTCAGCCAGTATAAAGGACGCTGAAAGCCGAAATGGCGGGTATTGAGACAACCGAGCGCTGAACAGAAAAGCAATTACAATCGCTTACTATTGGAGGCATCACGACCAGATGAGAAACCAATAGGATTCTATGAAGATTATGGGAAAGAACTTGCTTCCCTTCTAGCAGCAGTTTAAGGCAGATCACAGGAACAACGAAAGCTACCTAGCGACGGGAAAAAGCACAGGTCATTCCCATTTTCAAGAAGGGTTTAAGACAGGTGCACATAATTATAGGCCTATTCGTTCATATCATTCTGTTTTAGAATTATGGAACATATTTTATGTCCAAGAATTATGACGTTTTTGGAGAACAACAAAAATTTCCTCTATAAAAGTCAACATAAATTCCGCAGACAGTGATCTTGCGAAAGTCAGCTAACTCCATTCCTCTATAAGATACGTAGCGCGTTAGACAATAGTGCTCATTTTGATGCCATGTTCCTTGACTTAAAGTATGCGTTTCACACTACTCAGCACTGCCGTTTAGTAAAAATAAATACGAGCTTACCAAACACTTGTGGCTAGATTCAAGACTTCCTTGCAGACAGAACTCAACATGTCGCTCCTTAAGGAACAAAATCGACAGATGCAAATACAATTTCCCCAAGGGAGTGTGATAAGACTATTACTGTTTGCCATGTATACTGTTTACCATGTATATAAATGATCTAGTAGAAAGCATCAGAAGCTCATTAAAGCTGTTTGCAGAAGATGCGGTTGTCTACAAGAAAACAGACACGACAGAAGGGAGTATCGATTTTCAGAATGACCTGCATAGGACTGATGAATGGTGCAGGCTCTGGCAATTGACCCTGAATGTCAATAAATGTGACATAATGCGCATACATACGAAAAGAAATCCACTTCTGCAAAAATGCATTACTGATGACAAACTGATGGAAACAGCTTCTACCATAAAACATCTATGACTAATTATCCACAGCGATCTTGAGTGGAATCATCACACACAGCAAATGATATTTATAGGAAGAATGCTAAGGAAATATAACTTATCCACGAAGGTAGTGGCATAAAAGGCGCTTGTTCGACCAATTCTTGAGTATTGTTCATTCATTTGGGACCTTTACCAGGTAGGACTGGTAGGTAGGTAGAGTGAGTGAGTTAGAGAGAGAGAGAGAGAGAGAGAGAGAGAGAGCGGCGTGTTTAGTCATGGAATAGTTTAGTTGGAGCAAGAGAGTTACAAAGATGGTCAACAAACTCCAGTGGCAGATGTTACAAGAGAGGCGTTGTGCATCACAGAGACGTTTACTACTAAAACTTCGAGAAAGCACTCTCCAGGAAGAGTCAGATAACATATTGCTTCCTCCCACGTACAACTCACAAAAAGGAAATTCGAAACATTAGAGCTAATAGAGAGGCTTACTAGCAATGATTCTCCCCCGGCACCACAAGCGAGTGAAAAAGGGAAGAGGCGATCAGTTAGTGGTACCAGATGCACCCTCTGCCATTCACTGTCAGGTGGCTTGCAGAGTATGATGAAGGTATAGATGAAAGGATAAAGGATCCTTCAGATATTGCCTTCATCGGAAAGCTATTCCTAAAAAGCAAGAGAGGGTGTGACAGAAAAAACTACTAACCACACCTAAAAGCAATTAGATCTAAAACAGCAAGAAGGATGACTACAGTGACTGGCAGAGTTGATACAGTGCAGAGGACCACCCAAAGGTCCAGCAAGTGGTGTGAGACATACCAACCCCAATAACCCAGTGTGCGATTTGTGCTTTTACCAGTGGGAGGGATGTCTTAGGGGATTAGTATAATTATATATGTTACCAGCTTGGACCGTGGCGTTACCCATGGATAAACAGTTATTTATAAATAGATGTTAATTCACGCGTATGCACTATCAGAAAAGTCACTTTGTGAGATGTTTTAGTAAACCTTCAAATTTAGATCCCTCCTGAGTTGATCAGGAACCATCGTGTCTCAGTTTTTCAAAGAGATGGACAACAGAACTGTGACTTTCAAGAAAAGCTCGAAAAGCATTAAATGAGGAAGCAACCCAACGTACGCGAAAAATATGGCCTAGTTTTAATAGCTGCGAGGATAATTCTTGTTAAACACTTTGTAGTAGTCTGATTTTTGGGGCTTCGAGAAAACACAGAATATAAGGAATCTAAAAAAAACTTTATATGGTATACATCTGCTACATCATTCATAACATCGTGGGCAGCTAATTTCATTTTGTGGTTCATACAATGAACGACAGTTAAATTCTTATGTAAATGACAACGCAGTAGAGCGGCTACGCCTTTGTAAGGTGCAAACATTGTTGAGCCACCATCTGTTGCGACTCCTACAAGGTGGTTTTTTAGTTCATCATTTGTAATGGCATGCTTTTCAAGAGCTGCTAACAGTGTGCTGAAAATGCATTCTCCTGTCCCACTTTCTCATTCAACAATGTCAAAAAAATAGTCGCAAGCAACTCCCTCAAAGGACAAACGTATATATATATTATTAAACAAGTTTTATTGGAAACCGTTGTACTTTCGTCCATCATGATACAAGCTCGCAAGTAAACGGATGACGCACCTTAGACGAAAGCAACAATGACAACATGTTAATGATGATTTAGTTCTAAACGTTTTGAAATGCTTAACTACTACATGCATGGAGAGCTGCATCAAATCAGTCTCTGGGCTGAAGACAACAACAATAACTACTAGATAACACTTTTTCAAAATTAATAAGCAAACATATTAATAGTATTAATAGTAAGACTGTATTAAAAACTTTCAGTGTTCGGCTCCACAAATTTAAATTATATGTAAAGTTTTACTCTAGTGCGTGGGAAACAAACATCCCAGGTTGGGATGCATAAACTAAAATCAGAGGAGGGGATGGTCTGATACAGAGAGGGGGAAATCCCCCCCCCCCCCCTGCAAATCACACACTGCAATAACCCTGCCCCTATCCCAATAGCAATTTACATCTCTGTATCTTAGAATATAAACCATTTTCTTTGAGGAAACGAAGAAACAGTTCAGTTGTTTTTATTTCATCTGTCAATATTAAAGACAAATAACACTGCAGATCATGCTTAGCATGTAGAGCCAGACGGAGGTTGCATTCCACCAGGATGTGAGCTGCTCTCCATAATGTTTCACAGACAACTTGTGGAGTGGCTCGTTACGTAAGACAAAACTGTGGGTCAATCTGGTACGACTGACGTAGAAGCGATGTGGGACAGCGGAGTATTTCTGGGAGGAACAGGAGGGGGAGTGCCATGAGGTCATTGTCTCTTTGACAGTTCTCTGTTTAGTACAAGTACAGTAGCCCATCAAAGGTGGTTGTAACTCTTAGCAAGCAGAGGTCTTATTTACACCACAAATCCGCACCTGAGTTCATCAAAGTGAATGCTGGATGAGTACTCATTTCTCTAGCCAAACGATTGTCAGTTCATTTCCCAGGAAACACATGTGACTTCAGACCCACAGAAAGACAACTGAGCAGGTAGGACGACTAAACACAACAGTGCAGAGGCTGCTCACTGTGTCACTACAGATTAAAGTACCATCGAGGGAGATCCCTTTAATAAAATGTAGGACGCTGTTGGTGGCTTTAAACTCAGCCATGAAAACACTGCACATGATTATGAAGTAAACATGTAGTGCTGTGTAAGTGAGCAAGAGTTGGTTAGAACTGAAGAGGTAAGATCCCCATCTGAGCGAGGAGACTGTCTACAGGACCAGACTGAGAGGTGTCAACAACCAGCCTCTGTTCTTATTTTGCAGCTCCTGAAAATACTTCATACAAATAAACACACGGCAAACAGTACGGATTTTTTTTTAAATTTTCTTGCCACACTTTAAATCAAACGCTTTTTCCATGCTGTAAATTCAGCTAGTATGGAATTCGAGTCTATAGGAGCGCTAACAGTTTACCACACACACACACACACTCTCTCTCTCTCTCTCTCTCTCTCTCTCTCTCTCTCTCTCAAGCGCTGGTCTAATGATTCCGCCTCCTGAACATAATGCTTCGTCCCATACTACACAAAATCGTTGAACTTGTAGCAGCCAACGACTCAGTCTGCCTCAAGTAACATATAATGCAAGGCACAAACTACGTAACTTCACAACACTAGGAAGCTGCAGATAGATGCACTGTGTACAGCTTCCTGTTCTTGGTGCTATCTTCAGAGTACTAACACCTCACATACTAAGGAGAGATAATGTGTGATAAAAGATATTAACTATTGGAGGAAATTGAATTTATTCCATGGTCAAAGATGCAACGTACCCTAATTTGCTAAACAACTGGACTGAACAGCACTTTTACATTCCACAGACGATTCTTTGTTTCAGTTATGACCTCACATTCCTTATGAAGTGCCAGGCCTACAGTCACATCTTTGGAACCACTGGAGGTAAAATTTCTAAAGAACTGGTCCCACTCCACCTCAGTGAACGGTATCTTCATATTCCACCGACGATTTTCGTTTCAGTTACAATTTTTATCAGATGCCAAGGTGACAGTCACATGTTTTGAGCCACTGGAGGTCAACCTGTACGTTATAGCAGAAAGCAGACGTGAAACTGCTCTAAAACGAGTAGTTTAGATGGAATAGCTGGTTCCCTGCAGATGAGCCTTATATATATCCACACAATCCCACAGATAAATCTCATACACCGAAGTGCCAAAGAAACTGGTACAGGCATGCGTACTCCAACGCAGATGTATCTAAATAGGCAGAATACGGTGCTGCGGTCGACAACGCCTATGTAAGACAACAGGCATTTGGCGCAGTTGTTAGATCGGTTACTGCTGATACAGTGGCAGGTTATCAAGTAGATCTGAACATGGTTTTATAGTCGGCACACAAGCGATGGGACACAGAGTTTCCCAGGTAGCGATGAAATGGGCACTTTCCCGTACTACCATTTCATGAGTGTACCATGAATATCAGGAATCCAGTAAAACATCAAATCTCCAACATCTCCGTGGCCGGAGAAAATCCTGCAAAAACGGGACCAACGACAACTGAAAAGAATTGTTCAGCGTGACAGAAGTGCAACCCCTCTGCAAATTGCTGCAGGTTTCAATGCTGGGCCATCAACAAGTGTCAGCGTGTGAACCAGTCAATGAAACATCATCGATATGGGCTTTCAGAGCAGAAGGCTCACTTGCATACCCTTGATGGTTGCACAACACAAAGCTTTACACCTCGCCTGGGCCCAGCAACACCGGCATGGGGCTGTTGATGATTGGAAACATGTTGCCTGGTTGGAACAAGTCTAATCTCAAACTGTATCGAGCGGATGGACATGTACAGGTATGGATACAACCTCACAAGTCCATGGACCCCGCATGTCAGCAGGGGACTGTTCAAGCTGGTGGAGGCTCTTTAATGGTGTGGAGCATGTGCAGTTGGAATGATATGGGACCCCCTGAATCACCTATATACAGCTCTGAGAGGTGACACATACGTAAGCATCTTGTCTGATCACCTGTATCCATTCTTGTCTAGCGTTCATTCCAACGGACTTGGGCAATTCCAGCACGACAATGCGACACTCTACACATCCAGAATTGCTACAGAGCGGCTCCAGGAACACTCTTCTGAGTTTAAACACTTCCACTGGCCACGCAACTCCCCAAACAAGAACATTATTGAGCATATCTGGGATGCCTTGCAACACGCTGTTCAGCGATCTCCACCCCCTTCTACTCTTGCGGATTTATGGACAGTCTGCAAGATTCAAGGTGTCAGTTCCCTCCAGCACTACTTCAAGCATTAGTCAAGTCCGTGCCATGTCGTATTGCGGTACTTCTGTGTGCTCGTAGGGACCCTAACGATATTAGGCAGGTGTATCAGTTTCTTTGGCTCTTCAGTGTATATGCACACATACACAATCCCATTCCCCTGTTGTCATGGCTATGGGGGTTGGGATGAGTTGCACACACAGGAGAAGGATGGGTGGAGTGGAATGTCCGTCCCTCATGACAGTCACAGATCAGCCAAAATGGCCTCAGAAACAACACAGCTCCAGGCACACTTCAGAAGGTTGTTCACATGGTCTGTCTTAATGCTGCACCCTTGTATAATTTCGACAAGTTGGTTCACTTATGCAGTGCACATTCTGAAATGCTTGCACTGGTAACGTATCATTGCAGATACATAGGGTCTGACACTGTATTTGTAGACCATGACTTTAACCTTTCTGGGTAGAAGGGTCTCTTCAAATGCAAGCACCATTTTCCGATCGTCCTTTGGACCTCTATGCACTCCTCATTGTTCTAGTAGTACACATTATTCGTCATCAGTTTGAATGGTAAGATCTATGCAGAATATGATACCTTAATCACAATGAAGAATTTAAGCAGAGTGATATAGTTTCGTGTCCTGGCATAGGATACATGAAGTGTATGAGGACTTAAAGATGATTTCAGGTGTTTGCAACAGTGATGGGATGGCGAGGCGCGGCGACTCGAGCGCACCGAGAATTCCTCGATCCTCTAGTTCTCAAGCAATTCTTGAGAAACTCACGAGACACGGCTCGGCGGCGTGTGCCGCTGTGCGCCAGTTGGCTGCGACAACATACGCCGTGCCGCTGTTGTTTTATGAATTGATGGCCGCCGCTAGACAAACACGCTCGCTGTGCTCGTAACTAGTATGTCTCAGGTTTCATTCGAGTAAAGTTGTTATTCAAATCAATATGGACACTCGAAAACGAACGTCATGGTGCTGGCAATACTTTACAGAGGATGGAGATACGTTACTTGCAACATTTCCCGTAAAAATCTCCGTAATGTATCAAAAAATACAATGGGCATGATTAGACATCTTAAACTGCACAATTTATCGAGCAATAAAACAGCGACGTCCGTGGGTACAAAGGTTCATTCTTCCAATAGTGCGAGGCAGACAAAATATCCAGGTACGTATGGTACAAAAGGTGAATTCCGTGCAAAAAATTTCGGATAGTGTCCGAAGCGGTCCGCCACGCTTAAAAAACATTGATTATTTAATCGTATTCCAATAACATACAACATACCCCTAAATCAAACCTATACTATTCTAGCTTTTGCACGATACGATATGTAATTTTATTGGACTAGTTGTTGAGCATAACGTATCCCCTTGCTGGAGCACTGATCTAAATCTTACGTTTCTCTCCATAGAGGGAAGTAAACGGCGACAGCTAGACGAAGCACTAGACGCCATGATAACAGACGATTTTCAACCGCTTTCAATCGTCGAGGACACTGGTGTTCGACATTTTGTTTCACTGTTGGACCCACAATATTCATACCAAATCGAAAAAAGTTGCGCCTCATCAATAAGGACGATTACCATAAACAGAAAGAGGCTGTAAACTTGGCCGTGGAAGACTCTACTTGAGTTTCTTTAACGACCGATATTTGGACCTCACTCAATAGTGAGGCATATATTGCTGTAATTGGTCATTTCATTAACACTAATTGGTGCCTGAAAGCTTCAGCTCTCGAGACATCCCGTTTCCCGGAAAAGCATACAGCGCTAAATATGAGTAAGGCGTTAGATAACGTGATTTCAAAATGGAACATTGAAAACAAAGTTGTAAGCATCACAACTGACAACACCAGTAACATGACGGCAGCAGTACAACTTATTCACAGTGGCAACATAGATTAGCAACATGTGCCTTGTTTAGCACACACCATGAATTTAGTTGTGAAAAGTTCTTTGAACAGCGAGCTCTGCATAATGCGGGAAAAGGCCAGAAAAATTGTTAGCTATTTTAAAACAAGTTGCAATGCTAATGAAAAACTCCATGAGATCCAGGATCTAATGAAAAAACCTATTCCAAAAACGATTGAGGAAACCGAAACCCGATGGAACAGTACGTTTTATATGCCACAACGTCTAGTGGAGGAAAAGGAATGCATTGCAGCCTGTTTATCATCTTTGTATTCAGGTGTAGAGAACCTCACAGCTGACGAATGGCGAATTTTGAGCGAATGTGTATGTGTACTGGAGCCATTTGAAGTGCTAACAAGTGAAATCTCAACTAAAAACTATACCTCTCTTTCGAAAGCTGTTTCAATAATCAGACAGCTAATCCTAACCGTATGCAATGGGAAGTGGGCTACCACGACAGCGCAATAGCTACAGCTTCTGCACAACTCACTAATAGCCCGGCTATGATTAATAGAAACAGACAAAGTACATGCCGTTGCCACAGTTCTCGACCCGATATTGAAAACGTTACCATTTACGAATCCCATTCATTCAACACATGCCATTGCAAGCCTAATAGCAGAGTGCACAAACGTGGTAGAGACCGTACGATCTACTCATTCGGTTGCTGACGACACTCGCCATGAGTACCATTTCGTACAAAACGCCAGTAGTTCCTTATTGGCTTCTTTCGATGAAGAGGTTTCCAATAAAAATCTAATGAAAAGCGGTTGTGATATCATAGACCTGGAGGTACAACGATATTTGGAAGAACCGTACTTACAACGCATGGATAACCCTTTACACTACTGGAAAAAAAATGAAAACAGTTACGTAGGTCTAGCTGTCGTCGCAAAAAAAATATCTTGCAATACCTGCAACTTCTGTTCCCAGTGAAAGAATATTTTCGAAAACAGCACTTCTTATAAACAAACAAAGAATCAGACTATTAAGGCCAATTGGTTAACAAAATCATATTTCTAAACAAAAATCGACGGCAGTGCAGCAATGGGATGTAAAAATGCCTTCTGCTGCACAACTTTTGTTTCCTTTCTTTCTTCAGTAAGTAAACGCATGTACGCAGTTTCTGTATATAAAAGGCTACAGCACTTCTCTTTTACGTTTAAGCATGCATGCATACATGCAGAATGTACTAGGTAATTTATTTTGTAAGAATAAAGCTTCTGTTTCATGCGAATTCTGTGCTTTGTTTTAACAACAATTCTATGATTTTTGTCTTATGAGACATATACTAATACTTCAGTAAACATTAATAACGCTAGTAAAGTTGATATCAATCATAGAATTTCAAAGTTTTCCGTGCACGTTCGTACGACGAGTACAACCACTGCGGCTCACAAGGGGAAGCCGCCAATTGTAAAATTCAGATTCGATTCATACTGCACATAATAAAAGCTCATGGCCAGAGGTGTAATGTGGCAAAGCACCAAGATGCACTTCTCAGCCGTTGTCGAGAAAATCGACAGTTAAAAGAAACCGTTGTTGAAATACTCTCTACGAATAATAATTTTCTGCAGCGTCGTGGTACAGCGGTAAGCGCTTGGGTTCGTAATCCGAAGGTCGCCGGATGCAACTTTTTTTTTATTATTAGTTTTTTGAAATTCAAAAGTTGCATGGGGCAGATATATTAATGAATTGCTTATGCATGCTGGTGAAGGCGGATCGCTCTCCAGTTGTACCGCCTCCATTTTTCCGTTTGTTTAACAGGGTGTACCAAAGCTCTCCCGTCAGCACTGATTTTCTACGATGTTGTAAGTTGCGCTAGGGACCGCATCTACCTTCTTTCGAAGTTAACAGGCAACTACGCTGTTATGCGGCGGCTCGTTTCGGCCCATTCAACATCTGTCCTTCGAGTGTAACGAGCGAGTAACGGAGTTTATATTTCATACCTGCCACAGCAAATTTGTGTTCGTGGGGTCTCTATTCTAATTCGAACGTTTGACTTACGCTATACGTATTCGTTTCGGAATATCGTTTCTACGTCTTCCGTTAACTATACGTGGTTAACATTATGAAGACAATTAATAACATTTGTGAAATACAACTTTGTTTGCGGAAAACATAATGATGTTCGAAGTCGCCAGTTTTTCCACGACAAACGACTTTCAACAACATATTATATGCATAATTGTTGCAACTGATTGCCGGGAATTATATATATATATATATATATATATATATATATATATATATATATATATATATATTACAAAAAACAAATACTAAAAAAAAAGTTTGCATGGCCCGAGATTTTTTTTGTAACCATATATATTTATTTAAATATTTTAACAACGATACATTTAAAAAAAGACATTTTATTCTATTAATCTATTATCCTAGTGATGGTTAATATTATTGTCATTTTATATGTTTTCGTTTTTATATTTTCCTTTTTCGTTTTTCTCTTATTTTTTGTTCCTTAAACCCTTTTACATGGCCATTTGTCGTCTTTTTTTTTTTTTTTGAGGGGGGTAGACATTGCAGGACAGGCATAACAGTTTATATTTGGCATCGTTGCATTGATTTGAGTTTATGTTTCTGTATGTGATGCACTTGTGATGACACAGGCACATTGTGTATTCTGGTTTGATCTCTTCCTCTAGTTACACTGTTTAGTGGGACAGTATGAAGGAAACGTCACCATGATAGGTGGAGCAGAAGTGGAAGAAACTTTTTTTTTTTTACATATACTACAGAATATACCTAATTGAAGAAGAGAGAAAATTTTGTCATATTACATAAGAGAAGCAGAAAGGATAGTGTGAGTAATCAATAGAATTTTATAGGAACAAAGTAAAGGAAATCAAAATATCTAATAATAATGAGTAGTTGGCACTTTCCACTAAGGAGCACTTTGTGTCACTGATTCCACTAGGAAGAAACACTTTATACTACTATACTTCACTATTTGATGCGAGAAGAGAAAAGCACTTTATCTTTTTTGTTGCACTTGTTCACTATCACTGCACACGTTATTCTTGTGGTGAGTGTGGTGAGGTGGCTGGTGGCGGTGCTGAGGGTCACAGGCTGGGAAGGACTCTGGCGATTGCTGTCTGCAGTGGAATCTGCAGGAAGTTTTTGAAGTTCTCGTGGTATCGCCTGGGCTGCTGGGCCGTCTTGTTCTCCTCCCAGAGGTCCATCAGGAAGGCCAGCCGGTCGGTCTGCCTCCGCGCTACGATGGCGTGTGCCGTCATGGCGAGGATCCAGAGAGTCGCCAGTCGCTTGGGTCGTGGAAATGGGTTGCAGTCTGGGGCGGTGATTGCTTCCACTGTGATGCTTCCCGGCGCCGTTTTGTTGACGTGGGCCACCATCTGCTGGCACGCTTCCCAGATGTTGATGGCATTCCCGCAGGTGAATCGGTGCTCGAGGGTGTCGGTCATGCCACATACGTCACACTTGTCACTTTCGACGAGTTTTATTTCCGCCAGTCTTTGGTTGGTTGGTACCGTTCTGTTAATTATTTTGTACCATGTCTTCTTCGCATGTTTAGGCAACACGTTTTCTGAGACGTTCCCCCATATTTGTTTCCAATTGTATTGCGGGAGTTTTTGTTCAATTTTATTTTTTGCCGGCTTCCCCCTGAGGGCCCAGTATATTCTCTTGGCTGTTCTGTGGCTGGGGTTCGCCACGGTGTCCAGAACGTAACTTTTGTTGGCGTAGTGCAGCCTGACGTGTCGCATTCTGCAGGGAATGTGTCTCGTGTCGACCGGCGCTTCTTGTGATGCGGGCTTGTATCTTCCAATTATCTTGGCTGTGACGCTGTCAGGGTTTTTGTCCTGGATGGCGAGCGTTCGTTTCAGTAGAAGGGCTGCACATTTGGTCTTTATATCAACTAGACCTAGTCCCCCTTCTTTTGTTGGCAGCGAGCACGTTGCTTGCGCCACTTTGAATATATTTCGACGCCACAACAGGTAGTACACTGTGCTCGTTAGTGCTCGCGCAATTTCTGTCGGGATGCTTAAGATTTGCGCCAGGTACCAAGCTTTCGACAGGATCGTCGTGTTTATCAGTTCTGTTTTCTGGTGGATTGTTAGCTTCCGGTTCGCGTGCTGTCTGGAGAGACCTCTTATGGTGTGTAGCACGTCCCTCCACTTGTATGCGGCCATTCTAAGTGGACAAGACTGTATATATATTCCAAGAACTTTATGGCTTTCTGCTATTTTATACCATTGGCTGTCTGGTTTGAGTCGTTGATTCCCTATCGGCAGTAGCACTGTTTTTCTGGGGTTGGTTTGGGCGCCTGACGCTTTTTGGAATGTATTCATGATGGTTTCTACTCTCCCAATATCTTCCTGGTTTTCAATAAAGATGCCTAGGTCGTCAGCGTAGGCTATACATGCTACTGCTTTGCCTCCTACGGAGAAGCCTCTGATGTCGTTTGTGAGTTTCCGCAGCAGCGGGTCCAGTGCTATAGCGAATAGAGCCATTGACAATGGACAGCCTTGCCTCACGGATCTGTACAGTTTTATCAGTTTTGTTTCCCAACTATTGATTATTACTGTCGATCTCGCAGTACTTAGTATCTTCTGGATGATTGCGATGAATTTTTGCCCAAACCCGAGTCTGTTTAGTGTCTCTACGAGATATTTGTGGTCGATCCTGTCGAAGGCTTTGTTGAAGTCCACCGAAATTATGGCACCTGCGCTTCTGGTGGTGGCTGCCTGTGCTATTATGTCCCTGTAGGTGCATGTGGCGTCAAATATATTTTTCCCTGGTACCGCACATGTTTGCCACGGACTGATGACTTTCCTCATCGCCGATTTCAGGTTGTTTGCGATGCATTTCGCTATTATTTTATAGTCGGCGTTGAGGAGCGTAATCGGACGAAACTCCTCAATGCGGCGGGCACCTCTCTACTTAGGGATGAGTATTATGGTCCCTTCGGTCAGCCCAGGTGGAATTTCCGCCCCATCGAGTATCTCGTTCACCATTTCCGTGAATTGCCCTCCTAGCACGTCCCAATATGCGAGGTAGAACTCGAGCGGGATGCCGTCGGCTCCGGGTGCTCTTCCTCTTGCGCTGGTCCTCATCGTTTCTTTTATGTCATCCACGTCGACATTTTCTGTCAGCAACGCCCTGTCTGCGTCTGTGAGCACGCTCCTCGTCTGCTGGAGGATTTCAGCAGTTGCCGCGTCGTCTGTCGCTTCTCGACGGAACATGTCTCGGAAATAGTCCTCGATGTGTTTTGTTAACTCCGTTTTCGTCGTGAGCGTCTTTCCTTGCTTGTCCCGAAGCTCACTTACGCACTTTCCTGCGCCTCTCTCCCTTTCCCTATTTAGGTGGTGCATGGTGAGTGGCTCTTCATCCACATCGCCATATGTTTTACTTCTTGTGAGGACGCCTCTTATTTGCTGTTTCTTTATTTGAAGGAATTTTGCCTTGATTCTCCTCACTCGCGGCAGGTATTGCTGGTCGTCTGCTGGTGCGTCGAGTGCGTCTTTCAGGCACTGCTGGTAGAACTCGGCCGTGGTTCGCCTCCAGAATGACTTTTCCGCGCTGTATCTTATCAACAGGCTGCGCATTGTCGGCTTCGCTCGTGCCAGCCACCACTCGGTCGTGCTGCTGTAGCGTGCGCGCTGTGCCAGGCATTCTTGCCACATTTCCACTATTTGCTTGCGCAGTTCCGCGTCCTGCAGGTGTTCCGTATTTAGCTTCCACGTGCTTCTTTTGCTGACGTTCTTTCCTTTTTGGAGATGCAGGCTGCATTCGTAGCTGCAGTGGTCCGAAAAGATGACAGGATAGACTTCGACGTGCGCAACATGTTTAGTTGCTGCTCTGCTGATATATATAGGTCCAGTCTGCTTTTACCATTTTTGTGGTGGTATGTAAATTCAGTGTGTGTCGGATGGAGAAGGCGCCACGAATCTTCTATTTTCAGTCGTCGGATCAGTTCTTGCAGTTCTGGGCACATGTTTGCTACAGGTATTTGGTCTTCAGCTGGGGCGACACAGTTAAAATCTCCTCCAATGATGATGATGTTATTGTTCTGCATCAGCAGTTCGGCTACTTCTTCATTATAGAAGGTGCTTCTTGCTCGCTTGTTGTCTGTGCCAGAAGGTGCGTGTATGTTGATAAAGAGCGTCTTTTCTATGCTTAGCGCTATCCATCGGCCGCTTGACAACATTTTAGTCCCGCCAAAGTCGATCCCGTTCCGTACCATTATTGCCGTACCGCATTGGGATTCTGGGTCTATATTTGTGATTGCCGCATATCCTGGTATCTGGATTACGTACCCGAGCGCTTACCGCTACACCACGACGCTGTAGAAAATTGTTAATCTTAGAGAGTATTTCACGGCAACGGTTTCTTTTAGCTGTCGATTTTCTTGACAACGGTTGAGAAGTGCATCTTGGTGCTTTGCCACATTACACCTCTGGCCATGAGCTTTTATTATGCGCAGTATGAATCGAATCTGAATTTCACAATTGGCGGCCTCCCCTTGTCAGTGCTTCGTGTACTGAAGGTTTTCGCAATTTCTCAGAGAGCGCAGCACTGTCAACTTCTCGAGCGTACCCGAGACATTCTCGAGAAATTGCCTGCACGTCACGCATTTCTCGAGCGCGATCATCGCCCATCCCTAGTTTGCAATGTATGAGCCATTGGGAGCAAATGGAGAAAGACAAACTTCCAGTGATGGCAGGTGATTTCTTGGATCAGCACCAAACACTGCCACACAGCACCTATGAAATGTGCGGATTTTGGGACTTACTTTTAGGAGACCCAAGGCTCTCAATGGTCTGAATAACAGTTTTTTATTGCATTCAGACTAACCATTACACTGAATGCTATGTCTAAGTATTAAAAAATGCAAATAATTCGACTGCTGGCACAACAGGAGTCTGCACCTGCATATATGGAGTTGAGAAGTAACAGAAGCAGCAGTCTGTAGCAGCTTTTTAAAGTACAGACGTTCGAGAGCAGCATTCCACGTTAGAAAACAGATGTGAATTGGAGCCCACCTGAGGCAGGTTTCGACCAATATGGAGTAGGCATCATGACTGAGAACACTCTTAAATATGAAAGTTCTGGGTTTTTTCAAGGACTGTGGTGGTACACTGTTTCTTCCTGTCTGTAGTCACTCAACCAATCCACTGCCACTTTACAGGCATCAGCTACTCTGATATGTCGCTCTGCACCTCCAAGATATCTATGACCAACCACACTAAGGTCCTTCCCCTTCTCTTACTGTAACAGGTAGGGGCGTTCGTGGGTTTTACACTAACAAACTCCATATTTCATAGCGACAGCATTCAGATGAAAGTCATCACCCTTCTACTACAGCCAGCAGCAATAGTGTTTTGCGTCACTATGCCCAACCCTACGGGTAGAGACTTCTTTCTTGGGAGTGTGGACCACTGCTCTAGCCCTTTTACTCATTTCCTGTTTAGATCTAACCTGTGTGAATCCACTGAATCCACTCATATTGCTGTCCTATGGAGCAGCGATCGTGCATGCTGTATATGCTAAGACGATCATATCTGTGACCAACGTCTGCTGTGACACCTTACAACAGTGCCTAAGACACTGTACGAAGTTATCAGTTGGTTCTCTGAACTGACACTCCTACCCTGGAAATTTGTTTGCAAGCATCTTTTGTTACTGTTTACCTTGTGTAACTTATACGCAAAGACCTTGTAAAAAATAACTAGACTCACTGATGGCGCTGCAGTAGCGGGATAATTTGAACCTTCGGCTGGACGCCATTATAGTGGTTGTAGTCTGACGTGTTGTGTAGTATTGTTGTTTATGAAGACCCTGATTTAACGTTGTGTATTTGCTGGGGCGTACATACAGTATTTGTTACTCGTAATTCTACTGTCTGTACTTTCCAGTCAAAAGAAGTAGAATGGTGAAGAGTTGTGCAGCGATTAATTGTACAAATAAATTCGAGAAAGGAGCGAGTATTACATTTCACAGGTATGTGGATATTTTAAGTTGTTTTGTATGTCTGTGCACTTGCTTAATAAATGTTGTTGTAACACGGTATTAGCATAATGTCTGTGCATCTATTTGCAGGTTTCCTTTCTCAAAACCACAGCTGTTACAAAAATAGTTACACGCTGTCAGGAGACAAGATTTCCGACCGACAGAATATCATTTTATATGTTCTGATCATTTTGAAGAAAGTTGGCTGATCGGTAGTGTTTTCATGGTCTAGGTTAGGTTGAAACATGATAATTTGGTCGTGAGTTGCAAAGCACTATGCCATATATAACGCACTTCTCGTCATAAAATCTAAAGCAAGGTAGAGTCAGAAAGTATCTATTAATATAGTGGGCAAATCTTCGAGTATTTTGATGCATTTTGCTTACATCTATCGTAAATGAACTACGAAAAATGCTATGGGTCCAGTACATAACTTTTAGCTACGGCAGATTCCATGTAGTACGTAAGATAAATTCATAAACAGTGACTAGTTGCTGTTTGTTTGTAAATTAAAAAGTATATTGTAGTAACGTATTTAAATGAGGCATTATGTTTGTGACCTAACTCAAGGGAAGGCATTTTATAACCAAAAGCGATGTATAAACATTCGAACTCCGCGCGTCAGTTTACCACTCTAATGGCTGCCGCCCAGGTATTCAATTTGTCCAGTCTTCACAGTCGACCACTCGTTCGGTTGTGGCGGCCTGCTTATACGCCACCACCTATGGCCGCCACCTGCACTGTGTCTCTGGTTTCCTGTATTGCAGTCGTCTAGTTAGCTATCCACAGCCTCAGGCTTACAATGGATAACTCAGTAAGTTATCAATACATGACAATTGACTGGTATTTCTAGATCTACACACTGCGAAACAGTGTTATGTGCATGACAGTGTGTACATCCCATGGTACTGATTATTAGGACTTTTCCTGTTCCACTCACAAATGGAGCATAAGCATTTATTTTTTGAATCATCCTCCTCTGAAAATGGTGGACTGCAGAAGGGCGTAGCTCTTTGCCGCCAATTGCTGTTATGCTGTGGTGGCACTTTTTATTTTCAAATATGGGCACTCATTTGATTTGATTAATTTTAAATTAAGGTGGTCTTATTCTATTACTACTGAATCCTGGAATTCGCCTTAAGACAGTAAACCCCCACTGGAGTAAAAAACCTCAGATTATTTACCTGGTGTTCTGACAATTTGTAGAATGTTATCTTCTTGCTGCAGTCAACAGTATTGTTGAGAATCTCTGTAATGATGCAATTTACATCCTCTTCTGTTATATATAGTCCACAATTTTGCTATGTTTGCTAGATCATCCCACATCCAGGTGGATGTAATGTTACAAGAAGCACCTTATTGGCTTCTTCTTAGTTTGAGAACAAATGGTTGAATAGTTCTGACGTGGCTTCTACATTGATGTGTCAAGAACGTATGTATTTGAAATGTGCAAAGTCAAAAACTGTGGGTTCATGTTGAAAGGAAGATTCTGTGGATCTGGCATGCATCCGTCTATTGAGTTCATATTGGGTCCATTGTTCCTTAATTCTATTTTATGTTTTTCTTATGTTGGGAGCTTCATGAAGTGATTCAGCAGGGGAGTCATGTTCTAAGCTGCTGGCTGTTTTCTGAATGCCTCTATGTGGACTGTAATTAATCTAATCTTGTACCCATGATCCTATGAGAGGGGTAAGTGGGGATTGTAGTACTGTTCTCTATTATCCTGTGTGGTACTTGTCCCATAAACTTGAGATATATTCTAGGATATGTCGTACAAATACACTACTGGCTTTTAAAATTGCTTCACCAAGAAGAAATGCAGATGATAAACCGGTATTCATTGGACAAATATATTATACTAGAACTAGCATGTGATTACATTTTCACGCAATTTGGGTGCATAGATCCTGAGAAATCAGTACCCAGAACAGCCACCTCTGGCCGTAATAATGGCCTTGATACGCCTGGGCATTGAGTCAAACAGAGCTTGGATGGTGTGTACAGGTACAGCTGCCCATGCAGCTTCAACACGATATCACAGTTCATCAAGGATAGTGACTGGCGTATTGTGACGAGCCAGTTGCTCGGCCACCATTGACCAGATGTTTTCAGTTGGTGAGACATCTGGAGAATGTGCTGGCCAGGGCAGCAGTCGAACATTTTCTGTATCCAGAAAGGCCCGTACGGGACCTGCAACATGCGGTCGTGCATTATCCTGCTGAAATGTAGGGTTTCGCAGGGATCGAATGAAGGGTAGAGCCATGGGCCATAACACATCTAAAATGCAATGTCCACTGTTCAAAGTGCTGTCAATGCGAACAAGAGGTGACCGAGACGTGTAACCAATGGCACCCCATACCATCACGCCGGGTGATACGCCAGTATGGCGATGACGAATACACGCTTCCAATGTGCATTCACCATGATGTCGCCAAACACAGATGCAACCATCATGATGCTGTAAACACCACCTGTATTCATCCAAAAAATGACATTTTGCCATTCGTGCACCCAGGTTCGTCGTTGAGTACATCATCGCAGGCGCTCCTGTCTGTGATCCAGTGTCAAGGGTAACCGCAGCCATGGTCTCCGAGCTGATAGTCCATGCTGCTGCAAACGTCGTCGAACTGTTCGTGCAGATGGTTGTTGTCTTGCAAACACCCCCATCTGTTGATTCAGGGATCGAGACGTGGTTTCACGATCCGTTGCAGCCATGCGGATAAGATGCCTCTCATCTCGACTGCTAGTGATACGAGGCTGTTGGGATCCAGCACAGTGTTCCATATTATCCTGAACCCACCGATTCCATATTCTGCTAACAGTCATTGGATCTCGAACAACGCAAGCAGCAATGTCGCAATACAATAAACCGCAATCACGATAGGCTACAATCCGACCTTTATCAACGTCGGAAACGTGATGGTACGCATTTCTCCTCCTTACACGAGGCATCAAAACAACGTTTCACCAGGCAACGCTGGTCAACTGCTGTTTGTGTATGAAAAATCGGTTGGAAACTTTCCTCATGTTAGCACATTGTAGGTGTCGCCACCGGCGCCAACCTTGTGTGAATGCTCTGAAAAGCTAATCATTTGCAGATCGCAGCATCTTCTTCCTGTCGGTTAAATTTTGCGTCTGTAGCACGTCATCTTCGTGGAGTAATAATTTTAATGGCCTGTAGTGTAATTTGTAACCAATCTCCTTTGCAGACAGATTGCATTTCCCGAGAATTCTACCAATAAACTGAAGTCTGCCACCAGCTTTGCCTACAACTTAACCTACGTGGTTGTTCCATTTCATACACATTTAAAGTGTTATGCCCAGGAATTTGTTTGAATTGACCAATTCCAACTGTGAATCACTGATATTGTAGTCACAGGAGAGTACTTTTTTTTTTTGTTTACAGAAGTGCACAGATTTATATTTCTGAACATTTAAAGCAAGTTTCCAATAATGTTTGCAACACTTTGAAATCTTATCAACATCTGACTGACTACTTGTACTGCTACTTTCAGACAGTAGCCTACTTCATTATAGACGGTTGCATCGTTTGTAAAAAGTCTGGGGCTACTATTAATACTGTTCCAACACATTTCACAGGGGCACTCCCGAAGTTACTTCTACAAGTGCTGATGACTCTTTTTCCAAGACCATATGCTGTGTTCTCCCTCTCAAGAAATATTCATTCAAATCACAGATTTTGCTTGATATTCCATACTTCAGATAATAAGAGTAGAAGTGGTACTGGGTTAAATGTTTTTCGGAAATCGAGGAACACCTACCTGACTCACTGCCAGGACGTATGCCTTCCAGTACTTTATGTGAGAGTTGGATTACACACATCAATGTTTTCGGAGGTCATTCAGTTGGCTGGTTGATTGATTTGGGGGAGGGGACCAAATAGTGACGTCATCTGTCCCATCAGGTTAGGGGAAGATAGGGGAGGAAGTCGGCCATGCCCTTTCAAAGAAACCATTCGGTCATTTGCCTGAAGCGATTTAGGGAAATCACGGAAAACCATAATGAGGATGGTCCTACATGGGTTTGAACCGTCGTCCTCCCAAATGTGAGTCCAGCGTGCTAACCACTGCGCCACCTCACTCAGTAGGTCATGCTGTTCAAGATAGCATATCCCACTATGTTTGAACTGTGAATATGTTGTATGGATGTCAAGATTATTGGACAGTAGTTTCGTCGATTGCTTCTGCTACTCTTGTTGCAGGCAAGTATGATCTGTGCTTTCTTCCAGTTACTGGGCTCAGTTTTTGTACATAGGATCTATGAAAGACTGCAGCTAGAAGAAGGGCTAACTAGGCCACAAATTCAATGTAGAATCTCTTAGGAATTACATTAGGCCTCTGTTCTGTTTTAATGATTTCTGCTGTTTCTCCACACCACCACCACTAATACCTATTTCACTTATCTTTCCTGCGGTATGAGAATTAGGCTAGAGCAACACCTCTGGTTTTTACGTTGTAAAGGAACATTTGAAAACAGAGCTAAGCATTTCTGTTTTTGCTTTGCTGTCCTCAACTTTAGTTCCTGTTTCATCTGTGAATGACTGGACATTAATTTTGATGCCATACGGCTATCATTTCATTGGGTTTTGTGAGAGATCTTCCAGCAGCATTCTACTGATGTTGTCACTAATGGCAGCCAAACATGTTTCATTTAGCATCTCTCTGTCTATAGCCTTATGCTTAGTTTTATACCTATTATACAGTAGCCTCTGTTTATTCAGAAGTTTCTTTCTCGTACAGTCATTTGTTTGCGTAAGTTTGATACATCCTATTGCTCTCATGCCACTCCAGTTGGAGGCTCTCCCCACTTGTGTTATCCAGCCATGACAATGGTTACTTGACACAGATGTCACTGCCCTGGGTCTCAGTGCCCAAGGAAAGATGAGCACTTGCTTCATGGCTTGTATGGAAGGTTTACAGCTCAAGTATCAGCAATATGATGCCTGCATAATCAGGGGGGCTGTAACTGAGAGAGTACATGATGATCCTTCCCCGTCACATGGGCTACTGCATTGGATTTTCAATGTGTATGTAAGTCCACAAGACTAAGGTGTGCTTCAGATCTTCTTAACAAGAGATCTTACTGCTAGGTACTACTCACAGGACAGGAATGTCAAAATTGGCACACAATTATGTGGGGAGTGATTACCATATAACTAAAATTTTTAAGACAAGTGTAGGGCTCAGCAATGTCACATCTGATTAGGCTCTTTGGGGAAACATCTTGGAAAAAAAGGTCATTTTACAATACATTTGGATTGTAAATTTAATAACAAAACTGAGGATGACATCAGGCACATTAGTGAGAATGCCCAGTCTTTGGAAGCAGTAACATCTGTCAAGTATCTGGGTGTGACTATTCGAAATGATCTCAAATGGAATTATCAGATTACACAAATGATGGGCAGGGTGAGCTTTAGATTGCAGTTTATTGGTAGAATCTTGAAGCGATGCAGTCCTTCAACAGAGGAAATTGATTACAATACGTTAGTTCGTCCAGTCTTAGAGTATTGTTCTTCTGTATGGAACCCTTACCAGTTGGGTCTGATTCAAGAGATTGAGAAGGTCCAAAGAAGAGCAGCAAGATTAGTGACTGGTACATTTAGCCATTGCGCGAGCGTTACAAATCTCATAGACAGTTTGAAGTAGGGCACACTTGCAGATAGATGAAGCGCTAAACGGAAGGGACTGCTCACTAAATTCCGAAATCCTATCTTCGCCGAGGATGTGGTGCATATATTATTACCACAAACTTTCAAATTGCGCAATGATCACCATTCAAAGATAAGGGAAATATAGAGCTCGTACTGAGGTGTTCAGACAGTCGTTTTTTTCCCTCGCGAGTGGAACAGATGGGGGGGATATGACTTTGGCGCGAACTGTGCCCTCCACCACATACTGCTTGGTGGCTAGCGGAATATATATGAAGATGTAGACACTAGTGAGAAGATTGTGTCACTCTTTGAGCAGCATGATCTGTTTAAAATGCTCTGTGGAAGAAGAGCTTTGAAAATTGCTCAGTGAGAGAAGGATGTTCACATACTGTTGAGAGTGATGCACAACCCCTCCCTTGGTGCATCATACAAACTGTGGTTTGCACCTGAACGCTACTGGGAACAGGCTACTTGTACAGCTAATTGCCAGACACATTCAATCTGACCAAAGCAGTATCCAACCCATCCCACAGCTCCCAATGTGTTATCTAGCCCTTGTTTGGAAGTAAACTCATGCAAAAGACAGAGCTGCAGAATAAATGTAACCACAATTTATACAGATACCAGCACAACAAAATACTGCAGCTTGGACAGAGGCCAGGGTATTAGTGTCTTACATCAAAATATCAGAAGCCTCAAAAAAGACTAACTTCTCATATCAATACACTGAAAAGAAAAGATGGAATTTCAAAACACTTCTTGTGCATGTCAGAACATCGTGTTGTGTGAAGAGCTTTCAGAATGCAAAGCCTAATAGTGTATCAGGATAAACACCACACTTTAGTACTAACATGTACTTCAACCAGCACAAAGCATTTAAGCTTCAAAAAGCAGCTATAAACAGTTTTAACACGGTTATTCTGACTTAACTGGAGAATCATTATGTGTGGAGATTGTAATGCTGAGTTTCTCTCAGATATTACCGAGAGGCCCTAGAGTAGTCGATATCCAGCTTTGCACATTTTCCACACTAATATTCCATATGAGGATGGATGGACAAAGTGTAGCAGTTATTTAGAATTTGGTTTTAGACACAAGAATCTTCAGTAATTTAGCTGTAAAACCACCAGCCAATGGTTTATCTGCCAATGGTAGACAAATGACAACTATAAAATATACTGATCATTTAGGTACAGACCACAGAAAGAAAGTATTGTATCATAAAATCAAAAACGAAGACTTATCACCTGAAGAATGTTGGAGAGAAAATTATAAAGTAGAGAGTATTGACAGACTTCCTAGAACGTGGAACCACTACAGTTCAGTCCAGCAGGTCATCAATTTGTACTATGGGGTTGAGTGCAACTCGTACCTGTCCTCTCACCATGCAAAAATCCTTGGTAGTACCAGGGATTGAACCTGGGACTTCTGCAAGGCAACCATTTACACTGACCACTCAGCTATGGAGGCAGGCTCTAACCTTATCAGTTCGCTTAATTTTCAAGATGATTTTTACTTATTTATTTTTCATCCTTTGGTCACTTTTTATAATGATATTGGATGTGTTGAGATATACTTGACTTTGTTACAGTGCTTGGTATTTACATAAAAACATAAATCACACTCAATATTTCAATCATTCGTATAAAATAAAAGACACATACATACATAACACAAATTAGTTTACGACTGAGCTATAGATACATACAGCATTATTTTTTCCACCATTTGCAAACTCTAGGGATTGTTTGATGAGAGGATATGGAAGAAAAAAGGTCTAATGAACTTATGTTTGGAAAAGCATGGTTTCCATGCTAGAGACCATTTATTCAATCATATCTCGTTACTGAGGCTGTGGTCCAATACACACTGTACCATGCAGCCACGCATGTTTTCCTCCTCGATGGTGGTACTGTCACTTGTACATCATGCCCAGGTGCCCTCCCCTGCTATAGTCATTGGTAATGTTGTGTCTGATTCACTTCTCTTGCTGACTCACCTTGTAGTTGACGTGATATAGCACTGTACACAGCAACAGTCTGCAGACATGGTGTTTACTTACGGGCAGGCACATGGCAACCAGCGGAAGGAAGCAAGGTTGTATCAGGAGACCTATATCTGCCGACAACAACCACAGCATTCAATGTTTGAAACAGTGTTTTCCTGTTTTAAATATGGAGTTTCAGGAAGCAGAAAATCATGAAGGACCTACCTGAAATGTTCAAACACTAGACCTGAATGAAAATGTGATTAACATGATGAAAGGAGAGCACTATGTCAATACCAGGCAGTTGACCTGCCAGTAGAAGGCAAGACAGACAACTGTGTGGAACATTCTCAATAGCTACTGTTACTATCCTTATCATTTACAGCTGTGCAGGGCTTACTAGCAACAGGCTTTCCATATCGGTGGCAGTTTTGTCACTGGCTTCTTCACCAGGCAACCATGATTCTGGGATTTCTGTCACCCATCTTTACGTTGAGTGGTACCTTCAACATTCATTAAATTTATCTGTGGGATATTATGCAGAACCCCGATGATATGGTGACAGCGATTCATCAGCATCAGTGCAGATGGAATGTGTGGGCCAGTATAATTGGCAACCGTATTTTGGGACCAGTCTTACCTCCACATCGCCTAACAGGCTGGAACTATCAGTGTTTCTTGCGGGTGACTTTGCCTCCCCTGCTAGAAGAAGTGCCATATGATGGTGGTCCAGCCCACTTTGCCATTAATGTCTGGATGCATCTCAATCATGTCTGCCCTGGTCAACGAGTCAGACGAGGGGGTCCAGTTGCATGGCCTGCTCGTTCACTGGATCCCAACGCATGCAATTTCTGGTTATGGGGCCATCTCAAAAGTATCATGCATGCAGAGCCAATTCCAGATGTGGAGACACTGGAGCAGCGTATACATGCTGCCTTTGACACTGTTCAGATCAGCCTGGGTGATGTGAACGTCTGAGACAGAATATGCTATGGCACATACACGGATGCATTGAGGGACATGGAAACCATTTTCAAAACATATTGTAACTGTAGCTGCCTGGTACAGCGTGTGTTAGACCGCAATCTCTGTAACAACATATGACTGAATAAATGGTCTCTAGCATGGAAACAGTACGTTTCTGGACCTAAGTTCAATATACCTTTTTTGCTCTGTACCTTCTCATCCAACAGTCCCTAGAGTTTGTGAAAACAGTCACTGCGCCATGCACAGGGTGACTGTTTTCACAAACTCTAGGGACAGATGGATGAGAAGATGGCGTGGCATGGTGGTGGGCATACATACAGTGGCCACCACATCTTGTGACTAAGCAATCTGGGATATCTCTACTTCCTCTCGTTTTGCCATATGCCTCTTTAAATTCATTTTTGACTAATTACTATTAGCATACATGAGTATATTCTGCATATTCATAAAAGAGAAAGGTTGGCCCCCAGTTTTGAAGAATATAGCACCATATCTATTTATGTGCTTAGTTTTGTGTGTGTGTCATCAATTTCCTAGTTTATTTTGACTATTCCTGGTTAATATCTTTCATCATAGGGTGAAATCAGCAATTGTTCTATGACTTAGATTCTATTATTGACTTATAAACAAATATAAATTCTGTACTAATTATAAACATTTGAGAGACGAACCATTAGCATCCTGTAAATATTTATTTGGCTCTAATCAAAAACATGTTAGCAAAGCCGGCCCTTAATTCCTAAATAATTAACAGGTTTGTCCAAAGTATTTCTTGTATAACTATATGTGTTAATTTCATTATTTTAACAAATAATTCAGCCTAACTGCTGTAGTAGAAGAGTGTTGAAAAGAAGGAATTTTTCTATTTATTTGGTTAACTGAATGAGTTATGTTTTAATTGTAATTTCTGTAAATTAAACATTGAACAATGTATAGTTTCAGTTCCTATTATTGTGAGGATGTATAAAGGCCTGATTTTTGGCCCCAAGACAAGTCAGTCCACGGCCGATTTTCAGATGAGGAACCTGTATTGGTTAGGCCAACAACAATGCATCAACTTAACCGTGAAATAAGTATAACACAAATAGGCCGGATATTAAAAATAATGACAGTGTCCGTTCACTAGTGCCACATGTACTGTATTATTCTGCAAGAACTGTGTGGTTAGATTTTTACTGCTCATGGATGTTCAATGGTGAACTATTGTAGCAGTATGCTGACGTTTGCCTGCAAACTGTTAATGAGGGCTATCAAGTTAATCAGTAGTGAACTGTCCATATAGCTGTGTAGTATTGTGGGGTTGTGAACAATGAAAATAAAGAACTGTGAAAAGCAGCAACTGTGCAACTGTCGGCTACATCATTTACAGTAGTCAGTGTTGAACTTCCACTCTCCATTTTTCAGCCAGTATAAAAATGCAGTACATCAACACTGAGGACTATCAACGAAGATATAAAGCAGGTGAACTGTCACAATCTTTACATGATCTCACATGGAATTTGTGGATTTTCTCATTTAAGGATTTTGTGTACTTGCATCTAAGAACTCCCTTAAACTGAAGTGACAGGGTCAGATGAGGTGACATCTTAGTTTTTGTTTGAATGTAGACAGAGCTTTCAAGTGGGATTTTCAGTTTCTCTGTCACTTGAATTAAGTCTATTTGTGTACACCTAATGTTGTAATTATGTATATTTTTGTTGTGACAGGAGACGAGATGAATATTCACTCCCCAGTATTTCACCCACAAATACTTCTATAGTTATTGCTACTCACTGCTTCACATCAATGTAAGTTGTCAGAGTTACGCAGTTTAAAAATCACGCAGCTCTATTTGTGCTACCCTTCCATAAAGCCTATTGTTTTCATATGCTACATTACAGCCCTTCTGAAAGTTGGTGAAAGTCATGGTGGCATGCAGCTGTATTGTTCGATTTATTACACAACCAGTTTCAGTTGTGAACAGACCATATTCAGGCGTACTGTGACATCATAATCAGATGTGTATCAACCGGTAACCACTGGCAAGCATCATGTTACAAACAAAAGCCTCCATTCAACAGATGCACTGTAAAGAAACTTCTAATGTGACAGAGATTACTGCATAACAGATGTAAAACAAACCATAGGGCTACAGATACGGAGATGCTGAATGAAACGTGTTTGGCTGTAAAGACAGCAATGCAAGATGCTCTCAATGACTACCATAGCAGAATATTGTTAAATGATATTTTACACACCAAAGAAATTATTTTCGTGTGTAAAGGCACTACAGTTGGTGCCCATCCATAGTGAATGAGACAGGAACTGAAATTGAGGGTAGCAGAGCAAAAGATGAAATGCTTAACAATGTTTTCAAATGTTCCTTTAGAAAGGAAAATCCAGAAAAACTGCCCTAATTTAATCCTAATACCACTGAAAAGAAGAATGAAATAAGTATTAGTGGCAGTGGTGTTGAGAAAAAGCTGACATTGTTAAAATCGTACAAGCTCCAGGACCCAATGGAATTCCTGTCAGATTCTATATTGAATTTGTGGCTCAGTTATCCCCTTTTCTATCTATAATCTATCACAAATCCCTCAGACATAAAACTGTGCCCAGTTCTTGGAGAAAAGTACAGGTCACACCTGTCTACAAGAAGGGTAGTAGAAACGGGTCCACAAAACTAGTGTATAATATCCCCGATGTCAATTTGTTGTAAAATCTTTGAATATATTCTGAGCTCAAACAAAATGAGGTACCTTGAACAGAATGACCTTTTCAATGCCAACCAGCAAGGATTCCAAAAACATCAATTATGTGAAACCCATCTTATTCTTTTTTCATATGACGTACTGAAAGCTTTGGATCGAGGCAGTCAGGTAGGTGCAGTATTTCTTGATTTCTGAAAAGGATTTGAGTCAGTACCACATTTACGCTTGTGGTCAAAAGTACAATCATATAGGGTATCAAGTGAAATTTTTGACTTGACTGAGGACTTTTAAGTAGGGAGAACACATTATGGTATCTTGGATGGAGAGTCACTGTGAGATATGGAAGCCTTCAGGCGTACCCCACAGTAGTGTGTTGGGACACTTGCTGTTCATATTGTATCTTAATGACCTTGCAGACTGTATTAAAAGTAACTGGACTTTTTGCAAATGATGCAGTTATATACAATGCAATATTGTTGAAAAGAGCTGCACATATATTATGTTAGATCTATTGATTTGAAAGTGATGCAAAGAGTGTTCAGAAATGTGGAACTGTGTACTTCACAAAATGGGGGGGAAAAAAGTCCTATGACTACAATATCAATGAGTCACTGCTGGAATCACCCAACTCATAGAAACACCTGGCTGTAACACTTTATAGGGATATGGCTAAAGCAGGTGGTAGACTTTGGTTCATTAGTAGAACACTGGGGAAGTCAATCAGACTAGGGAGGAGATGTCTTGCAAATAACGCATGTGGCTGGTTCTAGAATATTGCTTAAGCATGTGGGAACCATACTGAATAGGACTAACAGGGGATACTGAACATATACAGAGAAGGGCACCACGAATGGTCACAGATTTGTTTGATCCACGGAAGTGTGTCACAGAGATACTGAAGAAACTGAACTGGAAGACTCTTCTATCAGATGTAGACTATCCCAACAAAGTCTATCAATAAGACCCACCTTTAATGATGACTCTAGCAATATACCACAACCCCCTATGTATCACTCATGTAGGAATTGTGAGGATACGATTAGAACAATTACTGCATGCACGGAGGCACTCAAACAATCAATCTTCCTGCACTCCATAAGTTAATGGAACGGGTAGAAAGCCTAATAATTGGTACAAGAGGATATATGCACTTCGCAGTGGTTTGCAGAGTACAGCGGTGGATATAGATATAGCATACTGTAGATCTGAGGTGAAACACTTGACAGTACCCAGTAAGTATGACAGGTGAAAGATTCTGCCTGTATAACAATAGAGTAAGTGTTCAAGTGTTATGGTAAAAGCAAAAGAAAAGGGGGACTTGCTGTTTAAACAAAAATCACAGTTAAAATGTAGGTCCTAGATGTCAACAAACACCGAACAGCCTTTTGAATGATGTGCTACATGAGTGGCTGTGGGAACACCCAAGTGAATAATATTAAATGTGTACAAGCCACTGACAATATTTAAAGCTTCATAAGACAGTTGGAATCATTCTAATAAGATTTACCAAACATAATATGAGAATACATAAAATAAAGGAAAGGTAAACACTAATAGTGGACCAACGTACAGAGCACACAGCCATGCATCCACACTAACTTTTGAGTTCTCTCTCTTTTCCTAGCAAAAGTACACACAACCACACAGCTACAAAATCCACACTCTCATTGGGTCAAAGGGCACAGCCATTTCGTTGTCTTTTTGATTGTGTGTGTGTGTGTGTGTGTGTGTGTGTGTGTGAACACGAGTACTTTTGCTAGTTTGCTAGTGAAAGACAGAGCTCCAAAGCTCTGTACCTCCAATGCTAGATTGAAAGTATCTCACTGACCACTCTTACTTCAAATTATCTTAACATTTTGAATCTCCGTTTTTATTTAGGCCTATACATTACTTTTCATAAATCCCATCATGAATGGAAGCCTTTAGGGATATGGAACATGTGAAGTTAATCAAATCCCTGTTGTTACTGTGGTCAGATGAGACATTGACACTTTTGATCAAATTCAGAAAAGCAGTGTTAAAGGAAATTAAATTGACAAGAGTCTTCCAGTTGAACTTACAATAATAGAGTGAAAAGCACAACCAACTTATTTCAACAGAGTATTAAGAGGATAAAAAATGAAGTAAATGAGGCGTTAATTTGTTTGCAAGATTTTTGTAGTTGGAAAGAAACTGATGTCATTTGTCTGTCTGAACATCATACAACCACAGAGATATAAAAAAATGTTAACAGAAGTTGTTATATATTTGCTGCATATTCATGTAGAACTATTATAGGTAAAGGAGAAGTTGTCAAATTCATAAAAGTGGAAAATACAAAAACATAAAAATAACCACATTATATTCTATATACATTACAATATTGAAGCATGGGCTTGCAGGTTAATACTGGGACATTGAAGACTTGTGCTTGTTACAATAGGCAGGTCTATAATAGAAATTTTCATGAAAAGAATTAAGGGGACATTGTGTTGTCACACAGAAAGGATTATTATTTTTTGGTTACTGTAAATTTCTTGAAGCAATTGGACAGGAAAATTTATCTACATGTGCTGTCAGCCACTTATAATTTAGTATCAATTACAAATTTCTCTACCAGTGTTGCTGAAGATACAGCCGGTAGAAGCTAAAGAGATGCATGCCTATCCTGTACGAAACTGATTAGCAGATCATAATGCACAGTCACTCACATTGCAGATTATCTCCATGTAAAGTCAGAAACACTAAGAATGCAGTGATGCTGATAAATGGCAAAACTACTGAGGAATTTAAAGAAAGTTTAAAACTGTTGACTACGGTGAATTTTACAATGAGCCTAAGGTAGCTCCACTTTCAACATATTTCTAAATGAGATTGTGTCTATTCTTGAAAACAATTTTTTTAAAAAGAATATTAAATGAGAAAGATTATTAAATGGGAACTCATTACAGAAAGCCATTGATCAGTACAGATGTCAGAGTCTCTTCACAATAGAAAATGACTTCTACAGAATAACCAGAACAAGTAAAGATTCAGAAGTACTTTCATATCATGTACATTACTGTAACACATTAGAAAAAAAAATTGAAAAATTGTGGTTTGCACACAGCTATTTTGTCACTGTATTAATCAACCAGCTTCAGTCAGAAAAGGACCATCTTCAGGTGTAATGTGAAATCATCAATCAGGTGCACGAAAATAATAACCATTAGCTATCATCACACCATAAACCAATATATCAAATAAAACTATAATACTGGAGTACATATAGCACAAAGTAGGTAATGTAGTGAAGCAAGTAGCAAGACTGAAATGGTATGTGATGATGTAAAGGTTTATGGTGTGCATATTGATGAAAACATAAGGTCGCCACATCATACGCTAGGTCTGCTAAAACACTTAGTGAGTTACATTTGCCCTTAGAATAACTGCCAACTTCAAGGGTACATAAGTCAGCAAGTTCGCACATTTCCATTCACTGCTCTCTAATTCTGGGATATTTCCTCAGTTAAGCAATGAGTATTCATTCCACCAAAGAGAGTAATTAGAATTAGGTTTCATATTCACTCGTGTAAATCTTGCAGGCATCTCTAATCAGCTAGTAATATTAACCACAGCCTTAGAGTACATTTAGTCATTAATGACAATTCTGAGTTTGAGATTAACAGAGGTGATAGCAAGTACGACACTAGAATGAAAAATTATTTGGGTTACCCTTTAACTCATAATTATGGGAATTACTTTTAAATTACTTGATACTAAAAGAAAAACGGGTGCTTTCCAAAAGGAAATCATTCCTGCTCCACATATATTACTGTTTTTATCTAGTAATACTTCTAACAAAGCATTTGGTAAAAGAACACTGGCACCTATCTATATAATATTGATGTCATGATCTAGTTGACGTAAGCATTATTGTTAAATTCACATCCCTGGGTTTAAATATTCTGATACAATATGTACATTATCATTACTGCCATAAGAACCACAACGTCACTGTAGATTAGCCTAACATAATTCTGCAACAATCAATACCGGTATATTACTATACTGTACTACAAAAGCAACAGCATTTTTAATTAAGTGGCATGTTCTGTAACGGACACTCGTTGGAAGCGCTTTTCCTCAAGGGTAAACATAAAAGTTAAGTTCTATATTACAGTGGGGCACCACTGTGGTAATATCCTTCCACTGATGTGCATGGCGTTGTATTTGGTATAGAATATGTAATTTTATTTTCTGTTTGTGTTACGCAACTATTATTATTGTAATCTTCCAATCAAACGTATTTGTGTCTACCCGTTCGTACTGGTTCGCCAGCAACACTCGCGCTCTGGCGCGTAACACAAACAGAAAATAAAATTACATATTCTATACCAAATAGAACGTCAATAACGGGCGTTCCTGTTATTAACAGCACTGACTTCAAGTAACGCAGTTGTCTACTGTTTTTCTTGCCGTTTTTGTTGTGCGGGATGCATAAACCAACAGCGCGATCTTTACGAAGTCATGAGCTCTCTATGGCAGCGATCAAAGATACGATTCGTAGGCAATTACTGTCGTTAACTCGTGTTTAAACATTCATTAACGACTAGTAAATGGAAAAAAACTAAGGTTAAGTGTGACATTCGAAATGCCACGTAAAAAAATGAACTAATGAATCAAATCGTACTTCGCATATTCACCAAGAAGTCCAACTTGTCTTGAAATATCATTAATTATAATCGGTATTATGTATACTTTATAACTAATTCTATAAATATCAATTATGTGGAGATATATTTTATAATATAATTTGAACTAGTTCCAAGGTAACAACATCGGAGAACTGTTCTAGCTTTCAGGTACTCTTTGACACTGTGACGTCTTCCAAACAACAATTCGGCGGGAACATCGTTAACTGGTTCCCAGCAAAATTCATAAAGTGGCGGGACTGAACGTTGCCAAATTATGATGGTCAGTGTGAGATTGTGCATTGGATTAAATGATGCGTTGTTTCTTTATGATTGTAGTTCCCTATGATAAAAAGTTATATTACATTTAATGGGCAAATGTTATTGCATAAGGTTTTTGTTGGTGCTATGAAGCGCAGTGTTTGGGAAAATTGGCTTCTCTGTACTAACACCAGCTGAGAGCTTAAGCTCCTATTGGTAGGCATGCTTGTTTCCCGCCTTTTTCGTGTTTATAACTAGGGAGCATGCACTAACTTGGTCAGTTTGGCTTGGGTTTCTGCTGTAGTGCAGTCGAAGTTTAAACGTTGTTAAGATGCCTTTTCAAGCGGTTGGTGATAAAGAAAATGTGCCGCTTACTCTGTCTCCATTAAAGATTAATCCTAATGTAAGTATTGTATTAATTTTATTATTCTGAGGGGAGTTTCTATATGTTGTGCTGACTTGTTTTCCAACGACTAATTACTTCATTTTTTAGGTGAATTCGAGCGGAAAGCATCGAAATGCAGTTTTGGATGTGACAACGCGGCACAACATAGCCCAACAAATCAGCTTCGTAAGGAAGACAATTTTATTTCAATGCTTAGAGTTAAGTTTTGAATATTTTTGTTTAGAGTATACGTTTTACAGGGCGACGAGAATTTCATTGAGAAAGACAAGAAATCTTTCAGAAAATTCGATATTGAGCTGGAACCGTTATTGAGGGAGAACCCAAGAAGATTTGTCATCTTCCCGATTCAGTATCATGATATCTGGGCTATGTACAAAAAAGCAGAAGCATCGTTCTGGACGGCTGAAGAAGTAGACTTATCGAAGGTACATCTCTTTTAAGTATCAGTTCGGTGTTTCTTGTTACAAGGCATGGTGTAAATGATTCCCGTTTTCCACATTAAAACTGAAGAGGAACTGCAACATAGTACTATTAGCTACGTTGAACTAACTTAAATTAACGTATCATACTCGAACATTCGCTATAATTTTTCTCGTTATGGTTAGCTTGTAGCTGTTTAACTAAGTTAAGTCATGGTCGCCCCGAAAATGTTTCAAACAGGAACATTCTATTTAATTTGCATATTTATTTCGTAGGACTTGGTTCACTGGCAGCAGCTTAAACCTGAAGAAAGGCATTTTATTTCCCACGTCCTTGCTTTCTTTGCTGCTAGTGATGGCATTGTTAATGAAAACCTGGTTGAAAGATTTAGCCAAGAAGTGCAAGTAACAGAAGCAAGATGTTTTTATGGTTTCCAAATTGCTATGGAAAATGTGCATTCTGAAATGTACAGTCTTCTTATTGATACATATATAAAGGATTCTGCTGAAAGGTTTGTGATAAAATTCCATTATCACTGGAGCATATATATGAATCAATGAATGAATAGTTTTGAGTGTCCTATGTTTCTTTTCCAGAGAGTTTCTTTTCAATGCAATTGAAACGCTCCCATGTGTAAAGAAGAAAGCTGATTGGGCACTCAGGTGGATTGCTGATGAATATGCAACATTTGCAGAACGTGTAATTGCATTTGCTGCTGTGGAAGGCATATTCTTTTCTGGCAGTTTTGCAGCTATTTTCTGGCTTAAGAAAAGAGGTTTAATGCCAGGCCTTACATTTAGCAATGAACTTATTTCAAGGGATGAGGTAAGTTTTACAAATAAATGAGTGTTTAAGTATATGTAAAATGCTAGTTTTTGTTACTTATAAGTATTTCCTATTGCAGGGCCTGCATTGTGACTTTGCATGCCTCATGTTTAAGCATGTTGTTCAGAAGCCCACAGAAGTGGAAATAACTAATATTATTAAGGACGCTGTGCAAATAGAACAAGAATTTTTAACAGAGGCATTGCCTGTAGCAATGATAGGCATGAACTGTGACCTTATGAAGAAGTACATTGAATTTGTTGCTGACAGACTTCTTGTGGAGTTAGGCTGTTCAAAGGTAAGTTTGCCCTTCTAGTTAAAGAACTTAAATGGTAGTCCTTCCACCTTGGTTAAGCTAATGTTTCATTAACAATGAGTGTAACCCTTTGCTCCGCTGTCACGTTTTATATAGTAATGCAGCTATGAAAACTAAGGTGGTTTTAAATTAATACAAAATTGTAATGTAATAATGTTTATTAGTCTTCCAGTAAAACCTACTGAGTGCTCGTTGTGAAAATGGGAGATACTTAGAAATAATGTTTTTATGTTGCCTCTTGGAATTAGTGTTAAATACTGTGACATAGTTATGATGCTGTGTGAGGGTAGGGGCAGAACTCTTTCACCACTTGAGTTTTGGCTCGGAAGACCGTGTCATCTCAGATTTATCTTTGTTTCTTCTAGGCCTACTCAGTCAAGTGTTTCCATTCTTGAATTTGTCGATTTTATAACCCGTCACTCTAAAAAAATTTTCCCCCCTTCCCCTTCTTAATTTCAGCCCATTCAAAAGTCTCATTGTGATGAACTGACTCCAGTTCTATTTCAATAGCTTCTCTCCATTGTTGAGAATTCAGGCCACTCACAGAATCTTCATCTGTTCTAGGTTAATTATTAAAAGAATGTGCTACACAAATTTCATAACAGTATTCCTTAGGTTTAGGTCTATAAGAAGAATGTTTTCTCAACGTTCCGGAATTTCTATGTTCATAGAATTGTTTGTTGCCGTCTTACACGCACGCCCAGTCTCTGGCAGCTGAAACCAGACTAAGCATATTTTGACTTTTTAGTTGCTTAGATTTGGGTTCTTCCCTCTCCACCCTCCATAGGGATTTCTATTTTCTACTGCTATAGCAAGCAATAGATTAGTCAAATACATAGCTGTCAAAATGGCATCCAGCCAAAATCATGTTAACAAAGTATCAGTTAACATACTTCTTGCTTTTCAGCAGAGTCCTATTTCTCTGCAACCCCATCCTAGTGTGGGCTGGATAGTGTTAATCTTCTTTCCCACTTCTCTTCCTAACATATTGCAGTTAAGTTCTCAAAAATGTCACAGACCTGATCTTTAGAACTTAGAAAAATTTAACTGCGTCTTCTAGTCATCTATTGAGGTAAAAAAAAAAGTAACAGCTTCCTCCTATAAACTCACATTCAGATTGTACGATGTGTATTAAATGAAAGATGTCTGTGGTTTTGCTTTTATTACATTTAAGTGCAATCTAGACTTTCCATTGTACACATGCTTCAGGGTTCTTTGCATTTACTTCAATCTTCCATTTATTACTGTAGCATTTAATAGTGACATGCTGTTCCTGTTCAGTTGTCAAAGTCTGTGGCATAAGAAATATTTTTCAGAGTACACAGATTGGTTTACATCTTCCTGTGTCTAGCAGCATTTGACTTTAAAGTTCACCTAATATCTGTCTCTGTAGCTGTAATGAATCAACGGAACTGTCAGATTCCACCCGTCTGCTTTGACCTTTGATGTAATGGTGTTGTGTACTATGTCACTACAGCTCAAGAGTTCTCGTGTTGGTTGTGTTGTAGATGTTGCGTTGTTTTTGTTTGATTGTGCCTTTTGGTGGTGTACATTTGTGCCGAATGTAATGTCATATTGGATTCATTTGAGTCTTTGTTGTGACAGTTGTAATGTTGCTGTGAGTGTACATAGTTGGTGGATAATGAAGTTTGAAAGTGTTTCCACTGAAATTAGAACAATAACAGTCTAGGTCTCATAAATTTAATTTCAGTGAAATTCACTGGCACAATGTGTGGACATTCTTGAAGTAATGTCTGTTAAGTTTGTGCAGTTATTTGGTTTCCCTATAGAATGTCAGCAACAATGAGTCTTAAGAGTTCCCGGCATCTTGGACCAGGGTCGCATTTATGTAGTGGTGTTATGGGGATAACATCTGGCAGTCTAAACACAGTACCTGGTTCGAGAAATCTAGTTTGGTCATGTTGTTTGTTTTGTTGACATACTATTTTTGTTATAGGTCTTCTATCAGTTTTTTGTCCACGAGTTGGATTGGTTTTAGTTTTTTCGAGAGGTTTGTTCTGAGCATGTTAAGTACAGGATGAAGTTGGGTGGGGAGGGGATGGTTGTTGATGATAAATTAACAGTTCCTAAGAAGTATGGGAGTGGCAGTTCTCAGGTTGGTTTGGAGGAGGGGGCGGCGGGCATTGTTTTGGGAACTGGGTATGCTGATTGTGTTTTTTTAGTGTTTTGGAGGACTGTACAGAGAGGGAATTTGTGGATTTGATTGAATATATTCAGAAGGCGAGCACATCAGTTTTGAATGCATTTTTGTCCTACCGGGGTTTGGGAAAGAGGGGTTATGATAGATTAATTCTTAATTCTATTGAGTTCAAGGATTGTGAAACTGGCTTGTACTAACAAGACAGATGTTTTGGGGGAGGGTGGAAGAGGTGATCTTCCAACCTGCAGTATCATTTTGATGATGGCAGAAGAGGGTCCCTGTGAAATAATTTTTTCTTTTCAATGGGGGGGGGGGGAGGAGGAGAGGTCTGTGGGGTTGTGAGTTAAGGGGGGTGTTGGGGAGAGGTTGTGGGTATTGGTTGTTGTTGAGTTAATGGGGTGGGTTGTTGGTGGGTAGGGGAATTCGTTGAATGGTGATGTGGGTGGGTTGTAGGTGGTGTGAAAGTGTCTGTTTTTGTTGCGTTCACGTGTGGTGGCAAACTTAGATCATGTTGCTGGATGCTGTTGTCGGTAAGTAATTTTTGTTTTGGGTTTATTTTATAGTACTTGTGGTGCTTGTGTGTATTTATGGTAGGTTGATTGTCTTTTGATTGCTGTGGTGTTGTCAGATTTTTCGGTTGGTGAGATGTTGGTGTTTTGGTTCCACTTTCTGTAGTTGTAGATGTTGGGGTCTGTAGGAATAGAAAGATGAGTTTGAGCTATATAGGTAGAGGGAAATGTCACATACCTGTGATTTTCATTGGTTTAGGGGAATGCTGTAGTTCTGGCTTTCTGTTTGTGATAATGTTTGCTTTGGGATCATGCAGTGTTTTTTTCCTTTTTTGTTTGTTTTTTGTATATTACTGTCAGTTTTAGTGTCAACTATTTATTGCTCCATTCATATCGAAGGTTAATCTGCTGTCCTCACTTACAAATAACACTTTCAGAGGGTATTTTTGCTTTGTAATGGCCAGTTTAAGAAAATGAAAGTTTTTCTCAGCAGGCGCTTTTTGCTTTATTGAAGTAGTGACATTGTTAGCCTGTGATTAAAGATATTTACAATTGGATTTGTTTTCAAGATATACAAAGTTAGTTAATAAATAGTTGGATTTTACTATTGGTCATTTCTGCTTAGTTTTTCACTTACATTGAGAAACAGTCTACTAGCACATTTTTGGTTCCATCCTTCATTAGGCACTGATATTGCTGTCTAATGTTATACTGCTTTGCAGAACTATACTCCTCTCATATGCTGACATCTGCATATGTTGTTCACACGCCTGCCTAAAACTGTAATTGCTGTCTGAGTAAATGGAATGAAATTCGTGAAGATTTTATGACCTGTCGTCAACATACCCCTGTTAACATTTATGCTGACTGCATGGTGAGATTATGGTAACAGTGCCATACATTCGTCTATTTGCTACCAAAGTTCACAGTTTTAGCATTTCCATATGAATATTAGTGACCAATTTGCATAACTGCTTCACATCCTTTGTGAAGCATTTCCCTTTAATGTATATTGATGATTGATATCAGTCATGATTGATATGTCTTCCCATTGGTGCCTTGTTATGTATATGGTCTTCAGCTCTGATTGCAGTAATAAGGTATTCTCAAAATTGCCATATTAAGCAGTAGTTTTTCTCCAGTCACTGCGTATTCTGTTACATTTAATGTCAGGATGTCCTTTCACCTACATAAATTTTAACTGAGATTTTCATTTTCCTTGTTAGCCCGTATGAATTATTTATTGTTATTTGCTCCTGTCATCTTCTGTACTTCATAGCACAAGTCAAAATACAATGCAGACATAAAGTGATGCACATTTTTCACATTGGAATGATACAGAAATTAATCATTATTACACATTCAATCTAGGTAATTTTGTAATTTGCGAAAAGGAAATTGGCTGCTCACCATGTGGCAAAGAGATGCTGAGCCACAGATACACAGCAAAATGATTGTCGCAGTGCAAGCTTCCGGCCATAGCCATAATGTTATATCCCATGAATAATTACTATAGACAATACATATTTATTATTACATTTATGCAGTTTATTTACTACATGCATGTTTGCTATTTTACGTTAGTCAGATAAAGGTAATATTTGCTATGATCTGTAATTTTACTTTAGAGTAGTATACAGTGTTCACTTGCTGAAAAATTCATTAACAGAGTAGAAATTGTGGTTCATCACAAATAGGACACTTTCCTGGTAGGCAGACATTCTGGTATGAGATAAGAATATTGCACTTTCTTGTTTCATGGTGATTTACAGAGCTGTTTAATTTAGAAGCATTGGGTGGTTTAAATCTTCTTATGAAGGAAAATTGCTACATGAAAATCAAAGAGCAGAAGGTTGAGGATGTTAAATCATTCAAAAAGAGAATGACAATATCTTTGTTGTAACTAATGCTAACAGCTCGGTTTTGCATTTCGAATATAGTTTGCCTACCTGGTGAATTTCTCCAGAATGAGTCTATATCTGATTGCAGCGTGGAAACTCACATGATACACCTGTGGTACTGTTTTTCTGTTTCCACTTGAGTTCAGTATCTGCAGTATATAGCAAATAGGTGACAGCTCACCTGTTAGGCTGGATGTGTGTGTTCTGTTTGAGATCATCCTGAAGAGGTGGTCCCAAAAATTTCACATCAGTCGCACTTAAGCTTTCCTTGTTTATTTTTCGAGTTGAGATCAATCTGTTGTTTTTTATGGGATATGTTAAAGTTCATGGCTAGTTTTTAAAGTGGTTTATAATGAGATTATTTGTTTCAAACCAATCTGAGAGTTGCACCAGTATGTTACCTGCTGGTAGCTGAAAGTCTGTTGGTGTGCATAGTTCCTAAGCATGTCCTGATGCAGCGGAACTACAGGTTTTTTCTAGATTACTAGACCCTACTATATTAACAGTGCAACAAAAATTGGCTATTTGCGCTATTGTTCAAAGTGTTACTGACACATCTGTGTTTGAGTTAATCGTAAGGGGTTACACACATTAAAGACAAAGCTTCGAGGGTTATTTTTCATCTTTTAGATTATAAGTTTTATGATAGTGATGCTAGGAGTAATTGCCCTTTACAAAAGTGAGATAAAATCTTGAGTGATTTTACATGTTATTGACTTCTGTATGGAAAAGTCTGAAGTATTCTGTTGTGCAGAGAGATACATTGCCATCAGAGTTGACACCAGACTCTTTCTTGCTTGTTTTGACATAAATTCTCAAATCAAATCTTGGAAACCTGTGTTGTATGCTGCTGCATCACGATATTGACCTGTGAAAAAAAAATCACATTAAGACAAATAAGATACAACTAAATTTCAATTACAGCAGCAGTATCTGTAGCCATTTTATTAAAATGGAAAGATTTTTACCAGGCTGCAGATTACCTGAATAGTTGTCTTCTTCAGGCTGTACCACTCGGATATTTCTCCCTGTGATCAAGAATAATTTAGTTCTTCCCCTTGAGCTTCCACAATGTCTTGTGTGCTGTACAAATGTGACCTATTAGTAACAGAATTAAAAGAAACTGCAGAATCTAAAGAATGCACTGCAGACTTCGTGAGGACACATTGGCTGTCAATTGTCACATTATCATTCAAGTTTGCTTAGAAATAATTCTAGAAGTTAACAGAAAGCAGTGCCTGTCAAGATACAGATAGTGAGATGCCCATACATTCTTCTCGTACAAAATAGGTACAGATTTTGAGTGATCAGCTGTGTGTGTGTGTGTGTGTGTGTGTGTGTGTGTGTGTGTGTGTGTGTGTGTGTGTGTGTAGAATATTGCGGATGAGCTATACTTTTGGTGCCGTCTTGTATATAAAGATGAGTGGTCAAAGGGGTTCAGAATACTGTAATACTTTTGCACCGAGTTTTTCACCTGCACATTTTAGGACAACTTCATTTCTTGTTACGTGAGAAAGATCTTCTAAGGCACCAGGTGTTCAGGCATCAGTCCTGGGAAGGTGTGCAGTCTTCATAGTTGAAGATTCTACTCCATAGGTCATGGTAGGGAAGATAGTTTGGATGAGGATGACCTTTGGCTCAGCAGTGAAGAGGTATCCTTGCAGATGTGAGCAAGTTTTGCTGTGCAGTTCCTCAAAATTGAAATACAGAAGTGTGGATTTCATTAAGGGTGCTCCCTAGAGAGTGCAATATTCACTCTCACAAAATAAATATGAAATGAACTGCAATGTTGAAGGTCTCTCTTCCCACAAGATACCTTCAACATTTCAGGTTTGTGTGCATGGTTGTTTCTTGTGTGAATGTTGCTTCTCTTTGGGGTGCCCATTAGCTTAAATAATTATTTAAGTTATCATTAGATGTTAAAGCTTGAGTAACTCAGTTATTATGTTTTGGCTTCGCACTGCTGTTGTTTCTTGGAGATGAAAAAAAAAAAAAAACTGGGCACCTGCAGTTCTGCACTAATAAAGTAGCTTGACTGGCAATCTGCTAACAGTCCTCAAGCTGGCACCACTTGCTTCTGCAGTAATATACTGAGATTTGGTAACATCTGTGATAGGCCGACCGTTTTATACTTAACATTTGAAGAAAGCATGTATCCTCTAAATGATCTCTCTCCCTTGTTTATGTAGAATCTGTCACTCGCCAATGTTAACAAGCCATAAGAACTCGTACCAAATGGTATAAGTCACTAAGTAACTCCCTAAGGTGACATTTAATAGTCACACTGGCTAAAACATTCACAGCAGGAATGCTCAGACAACTACTGAATGGTTGTTGGAGAATGTGTGGCAGCAGGTACACACAAGAAACCTCAACCAAAGCAGTCATTTGTGACTACTGTTAGTATAGCGTTTCATCTGGTCTTAGCAAGTCAGTTACTCATGTCAGCTATTGTAGGATATTACCATTATGTTCTGTGGATCAGTAATTATTATAAGCAATTGCTTATGTGCTGTACAAAAAGTATGAGGTCTTGGCAATTCTGACAATTAAATACTACAATTACATTGTAGTGGGAGGGGTTGGGTGGGTGTTGAGTGTGTGTTTCAAATAGTTTCCAGTTAAAAACGATGTCATTCAGAGTAATCGGGAGATGTCCTAACCACTGTGAACAGTGAAAATAATTAGGAATAAGTTTTTGTCTACTCAGTACATTCTTATGATTCAGCTTATGGAAAAGTCTTCATGAGTTAGCTGTAAAATCTTCCTCTGAAACAAAAATCATGGGCTGATGCTGTTATATCTCGTTATATCCCAGATTGATTTGAGAGATTGTAATGAGTGTGGGTACTTGCTGTATACTCACATGAAGTAAAAGCACAATGTAGAGTTTGAAGAACACCAAATAAGACATTTGTGTACCAGAGCATACACACACCATCTAATAAAAGTAATACAAAACAGACAATATATTACATGTGGTTAGACACTGGACTCGCACTCGGGAGGACGACGGTTCAATCCCGCGTCCGGCCATCCTGATTTAGGTTTTCCGTGATTTCCCTAAATCACTGCAGGCAAATGCCGGGATGATTCCTCTGAAAGGGCACGGCCAACTTCCTTCCCCATCCTTCCCTAATCCGATGAGACCGATGACCACGCTGTCTGGTCTCCTTCCCCAAAACAACCAACCAATATATTACATGTAACAAGTCTTCTCTCTCATTGGTCCATTGCATCACCATTGTCGCCACACCACCCACCGCTGTCCTGTTTCTATATTGATATGAGGGCGTAGCACTACAGTTCAAAAAGGTTGGTGCACTATAACCTGGAGCTCCTTAAGTGGCACTTATTCTGCTTACTGGTTTGTGGTGGTGGTGGTGGTGGTGGTGGTGGTGGTGGTGGTGGTGGTGGTGGTGAAGGGAAACACACAGGCTGTGGTACCTGTGACTGTTGAGGGCTTACATTATTCATACTGAAATCATCTATGTGTTGACTTAAAGTGGTCAGTGGAAACTGTATCCTTTTGCCCATTAATGTCACGGACTAAGGTTTGGTTTGAACCACGCAGTACTTTAAGTGGACGCTTGTATGCAGGGGAAACTGGTGGCTTAACTGCCTTTCACAAGCCCGGACTAAAAGCAGGAACACAAGTGTGCAACAACAGACAGGCTTTGAATTGTGATGCACAGGGGTGTGGAGGCGTGTTTTTATGAGGTTTGCAATTCGTGTAGGAAAAATTGTCACCAAATTGTATGTGGGGCATGGGGCAAGGAGAAAAGAAATCGCCCGAACTTCCAGAGCTTTGCCATAAACATGTTCGTGGGGAACAGCTGCTGTCTCCCTTTTAGGTTGTATGCGGCCAAAGAAAACCCTGTGGAGGAAATCAGGCTAAGATTCGGTGACAGTCCAGGGTGGACTTCAAGGTACAGTGTAGGTGCTGTACCATTTCATTACTCACGGGATGGTCATTAGTAGTGCGGGTGAGGAGACACCCACACAAATTAAATACCTTTGCAAATATTTGTCTTCAGTTGTTTACCCCAGTCTGTAGTAATAGCATGAGGATGCCAAAACATGAAAACCATGTAGCAATGAAAGCCCAAGTAATGAAAGAAGTAGAAATATTCACAATTGGACTAGCTTCAGGTCAATGTGTAACTCTGTCGATAACTGTTAAAAAGTAACGCAAACACTGTGAAGCAAGAAGAGGGCCTAAAATCTAAAAGTTGATATGGTTAAGAAACAGGAACAGGTACATGGTGTGATCTTCGAAAGCTTGGCAGGTTACACATCAGCTTGCCCATTGGCAACAGTTGTGCTGCAAACCATGTCGGACTACTTTACCAGCAAGCAATTTTGTGGTAGCTTTGATTCCTGGGTGAGCTAGGTCATGATATGTGTTAAAAAATTGGGTGGCACCATCAAATAGGGATGAGGAGGCATACCTTGTTGCAAGATCTAGCACACCAGACATTTTGTTTGGATCCTTGCAGAGGGAGGAGCTGCAGATGCAATCTTGTGGATGATGGACCTTGAAGACACTGCAGGAGGAGGGGGTTGGATTCTTTATCAGTGGCCACAGCATCCCAATTGATAGCTGTGAGCAGTGCACAATCCCGTGACAAGCAGTCAGCCATGACATAGGTATGGCAGGTGATGTGCCTGATGGTGGTGAACTGCACAATGTAATCAATGTGGTGGTATGGATGAGGCGAATTGAACTCTGTAATTTGGTGAAATAGGGATGTGAGTGGCTTATGTTCTGTGAACATTGTAAAAATGTACCCTTCAAGCCATGGTCTGAAATAATTGGTCAGAAAAATTGCAAGCTGTTTTGTTAAAGGCAATCCAATGCTATTCTTATTGCAACGAAAGAGTGAACCATTAAAGCCAGAGGTGCCCCTTGTATAAGGATGTACCAGTAAGGTAGCATTGTCAAGTGCCAGTTTTATAGTGTTAGTGGCAGAAGTCTCCACAGGAGTCCACGGAACACCTGTTTCCACAGGTGCATTTGCCAGCAAGCAAAAGGTTGAGAATGCCATCCACGTAACAGCATAAATAGTTGCTATGTTTGTGCTGCATTGGGGAGGCTGAAAGGCATTGTTTTGTGTTGAGGAGCCCAGTTGGCATAGTTATGGCAGTTATATGCTTACCTTCTCTGCCATTAGTATGTCAGAAATGCTTTTGCAGAGTCAGTAACACTGAAGATGCACGAGCCCACTACATTTGAGTTAGTCCCCATTACATTCAAAAGTGGGTAATTACCCGGAATTGTACAGAAACTAAGGCCTTTATACTGGACACCTAAGTGGCATTTCCCAATTTTTTTTCCTTAACCATGTGCAAAGAATCAGACCATGAGCTGAGAGATAAAGATCGTAAACATTCTGAAACATTTTAGTGAGATTCTTGTGCCACAAGCATGAGACAACTCTCCTGCAGCTGACTTATCTGAGCAGAGGAAACAGTCAGCATCTTTTCATGTGCAGTCAGCATGGATATGGATGCAGGAACAGTAACAAATTCTACTGTTGCGATAACATTGGTGTGGTCGTTGCAGGTATTCTAGTGATGGAGCCCCATGGCATCACTCATAATGCTATACAATGTGGCAGCAGTAGGAGGAGAATATGGCACTTGGCAAAGATGTATGCATTAGGGGACAGAAAAAAAATGAATGCACAAGATTGCAACTTTAACACCAAGCAGATAGACCGTGGCTCATCACAGAAATCCAAGGTCAACTGCACTGCTACAAATTCATCGATGTTGGAGCCATTAGCTGCTGTCAGAATAGGCACTTTCGAGTAGAATGGTGCACCGTATATGACTTATGTAAACGCTAATTTCCAGTGTGCCTGTCGATTACAAAATGTCTGATTCCATCACTGTGGATACAGTTGTCTACATCTTGTAAGTGCTTAAAGTGACCTCAATGAGTAAGCACACCTACTGGCACTCATTCGGGATGTTTGGGTAGACACATAATGTAGTAAAACATTACAAAACCAGCCCCATTTGCACGCACGGCTGTCGTTGGAAGATGTGGCCTTAACAGTTCCACCTGCCTTTATTTCTTCAGTTGTTGATTGTCCACATACTGCATTGTTACACGGGCTGAAAAATGAGGTTTGTAATTTGGGCACTGGCTATGGTAAATAAAGTAGCAGACACATGCACAGTTGCATTTCACTGCCGTCTATGTTGACAACACGCTAATAATACAGTGATACATGACCAGTGCACTATTGTTCTAACTTTTGATAAGTGTCTTTAATAGTTAGCAGGTGAACCATCCACATACCCCAATAGATTACTGTTGATCATCTACGTGCAGCGAAAGCCTAACCACAAAGTTCTCGAATAATAGAAAGGTACATATGGAGCAGACACTGTCACATGCATAGCCTAATTGTGTAACACTTATTACACAGTTAATGCATTGTTGTCATTCTACCAAACACAGGTCCCTCCTCTGAAACTCTGCTGTGGACTGACTGTCTCATGATCAAAAAATCGGGCCCTTGTACATCCTCACAATAATAGGTGTTGAAACTACATATTGTTTGAAGTTAAATTTACAGAAATCACAATTAAAACTTCATTAAATTAACTGAATACATCGAAAAATTGGTTCTTTTTAAGTTTCTTCTACTACAAGGGTTAAGCAGAATTATTTGTTTAAATGATGAAATTAACATATATGGTTCCACATACAATACTTTCGACGAAACTGGAAATTACTTTGGAATTAAGGGCTGGCTTTGCTAACGTGTTTTTGAATAGATCCAAATACATACTTCAAGAATACTATTAGTTAATCTTCCAAATGTTTATAATTATTACAGAATTGATACTTGTTTATACTTCATCAGTATAATTTAAGTTACGAAAAAAATTACTGATCTCGCCCTATAATGAAAGAGAATAACTAGGAATAGTCAAAATAAATTAGATCAGGTGTTATATTCTTTAAAACTGAGGGCCAGTCTTTTTCTTGTATGAAAATGCAGATTATATTCATGTATGTTACTGGCAAATAGTTAGAATTAACAAAACGAATTTAAGGAGGCAGATGGCAATACAAGAGGGGGATTGCAATTATCCCAGCTTGCTTCGTCGCAAACTGCATCCTGCTGTCACTGCACCTGGCATTAGGTGGGCAAATATGGTGATGAGATGGTCCATAGATAGTTGCAGATTTGGAGTGGGTGCTGGTGGAGAAACAGTGCTCCTTGAAACAACTGAGGCTGTAATGCTTGGTTTGGGGCTGCTCACCATATCGTAAGATTTCACTTCACACAAACTTGGATTTGCGTAAACAATAGGCACAGTGTCTGCTTTTCATGCTAGTTAAGTCAATTTGTAGGTCGGGAAATGATGACAATATTGTCCAAACTGGTAGTGGCAAACGTATGAACTGTAAAAGCTCTATTGATTGTCTATATAACAGGGCTTGTTCTGTCAACAAGTGCAGGGGGCAGCAGAGCACTTCGAAGAGGAAGTACCAGTTACTGCCTCAGTCTATGTGATTTTTTTGTAAGCTGCAATTCTGGGGCAGCACGAAATGTTCAGAGATGGTGTTCCGAAGAACAGCAGAAGATTGATGTCACACATCTGTCAGTTTGCTAACCATAAGGTCCAGTTGCGAAATCATCATAATAAATTTCTCCATGTTGCAAGTGAAAAATGGTGCAACTTGCATTACGCACAATTGTCCGTTGGTTGGCCAGAAAGGTGGAATTCTTGTGTTCTGATTCCCCTTACAAATACTGTTGTTAAGGGCTGTAGCTGGTGCCTTAGTTGATACCAGTTTTTGAAGTATGATGCTCCTCAGGAAGAGAGATGCACTGTAGTGGCGTGTAGTATATAACAGTATGCACATACAAGGTAAACAGTTCAGCTTTGGATCACCATTTGTGGGTACTTCCTGTATACTATTCATATGAAGTACACACACAGTTTAGAGACTGTAACACTTAATTACTCACTAATTACGCTAGTACAGAGAACACAGCACAAGACATCTGTGTAATAGTGTCAATACAAAGAACAGGAAAACAGAAAAGACTTCATGCAATAGTCACATTAGCTCAAGAATAGTTACAGAATTGCCTCACAACATGAAGTGCTAAGTGATTTTAAATAAGTCTTTAGGTAATGATTGAATGTGTCACATGACAAGTTTGGGGGGGGGGGGGGGGGGAAGAACAGTGTAATTGATAATCCGAAGATACTGTAAGGGCTGCAAATTTACTTTGTGTACCATAGTGAGGCCTTTTTTTCCCAACAGTGTACTTCAGTTGCTTCTTCCTAAAGCAGTTACTATTAAAAGAAGTCTGTGGCACTTCAGTATTCCACCAGGTTTTGTTGATTTAAGATTTACTATTATGAAACACAGTCACTTAACTAACTCTCAAGGTCAAAAGTACAGTAAATTGTTTTGAGCACGTAGAGGTGATTCACAGAAGAGTCCCACAAGTGGAAGTTATGGCCATCAGAAATTTAGCAGGAAAAGTGACATAGCCTATATATTACAACTTTGATTTGGTTGTATGCATTAAAGTTGTTAGGAATCGTGTGGTTTAACAATTGATGTTGAATAAAATCTGCTAGTTTGCTCACTCAAGAAGTGGTTGTAAAGTTGATCGAACTTCCATATTTACAGTATGCTTCTGGATAGACCATTAATCATTTTTTTCCTGGTAAGAAAGACTTTCATAAATATTAATAAAGGGGTTGGGCTGTTCCCTCTGAGTGTAGGACAAGTCACTTACTGGGAACTTTAGAGTATTAAGTCTCTGGTTGTTTTTCAACTGTTACTGGATTTGTTGGGCATATGTGAATTAATGTACACTGGCCTACAGGGACTGATTTTCTATCACTTCATATTTATTTACACACAATGTTGCCTGTCTAATGTTTTGTAACAGATGTCCAAATATTAGACCCATACATTACACCAATAAGCACCATATCATAAAATTCTCTCGTGGTGAACTTAACATGTTAATTTAAGCAGTTTAGGTATGGACCACACATTCATGTAGCTAGACAGATAGCATAATGTAATGATCACATAACACTAATTGCAGATTATGCAGTCTTCACCTTCACTGTTTGATGCCTAACCACAGACTGACACACTACAGGGGTAATACACCTAATTGTATGCATGCATAAAATCACAGATTACCTTTTGTTAAAATTTGTGCTTATTTCATGTTAATGCTAAAACACAAGAAAATTAAGAAACAGGTGTAATGAATGATGGCCTTTTAACTAAGATGCCCTGTGCTTGTAAGCTATGCAATGAGGAAGGGCAGTGTCGGCAGTGACATCAAAGCCTGTATGTGCGTCGTACCTCTGTTCATTGTAGCATCCACGTTGTGTAGTAAACGCAATGTGGCTTGTAAATGTGGAAACTCAAGAAAATACTTCTTTCTTGCATCTGTTTTAGTTAATTGTAATCTTGCTGCTGCTCTCACTGCCTAAGGAATTTTTGTGTATTGATTCAGTTATTGTTTATTGTACAATTAGGGTATTTTTGTCCAAAATTGTACAACGCCTTCGTTCATTTGGTTTACGCTGTTGACAAAGAACAGTGAACAGTTCAGTTACATTGGCTGCACCCGATAACAGAAGTTATCAGACACAGCTCTCTCAACAGTGTAAATCCATTACATAGTTCACTCATTTGCAAGATGGTGGACTATCATGTTGTACTTCAAGTGAATCTATAAATACTTCGTGCATAGTGTTACTAGAATTCTGTGTACTTATATTGTGTGTCGCGCATATAATACAATTTTGTGGTATTTCTGAACTCGTTAAATATGCTCCCTTTCTGTCAGTAGCATAAATCTTTCTATAGAGGCATACTTCTACATACCTGAGGTTACTTTTGAGACCCATTGCCAATAAAATAATGCTCACGTTTTGTCTTTTAGGTATACTTTTCAGAAAACCCATTTGACTTCATGGAGCACATTTCCTTGGAGGGAAAGACTAATTTCTTTGAGAAGAAAGTAGGAGAGTACCAGAAGTGTGGTGTAATGGCGAGCAAAGAAGAAAATGTCTTCACACTAGATGCTGATTTCTGAAAAGTGATACTCTTTCCTTGTCCACCTGTGGTCCTTTGTAAATTTGTATATTTTATTATGTGTTTGTCTCTGCCATTGTTCTTGTGTCATTTCTGTAGTATTCATCACCATTTCCACTCGTGTAACTTTACTTCCATACTATCACTTTATGCATGTGTTTATTTATTTGTGGCTATAATTGAACAGACTGTATCTAAAGAGTTTGCATATGGAAAATTACTTCTCAAATGTCTCCTTATGGCTGGGACTTTTTATATGCAATTACCCAATTAACTGTCTAGACAGGCTATAAGTGGCTTGTGTGAAGATGACTGTGCAATACTTTCTCACTTGTATATATTTCTATGAAATAAAATACAAAGATTTCAGTATTATGGACTTGTATTATTTAAATTTTACCTCATAGCTCTGTAACTAGATGGCAACAAAATTGAAATTGCAACATGAACGCTATGATTTTAATAGAAATGGTGTGCAGAGTAAATTTGCCACTTATGCTTCGGAGCCCAACTAGGCACTAAACTATTTCAGCAATTTATTGGTCTGCCAGCCTGTAACAGGTGGGTACACAGGGAGAATATCACAACAGTTCTAACAAGGGAACCTCCCCATCGCACCCCCCCCAGATTTAGTTATAAGATGGCACAGTGGATAGGCCTTGAAAAACTGAACACCGATCAATAGAGAAAACAGGTAGAAGTTGTGTGGAACCGTGAAAAAATTAGTAAAATATACAGACAGAGTAGTCCATGTGCAAGATAGGCAACATCAAGCAGAATGTGAACTCGGGAGCGCCGTGGTCCTGTGGTTAGCGTGAGTAGCTGCAGCACGAGAGGTCCTTGGTTCAAGTCTTCCCTCGACTGAAAATTTTACTTTCTTTATTTCGTAAAGTTATGATCTGTCCGTTCGTTCATTGACGTCTGTTCACTGCAATAAGTTTAGTGTCTGTGTTTTGCAACCGCACCGCAAAACGGTGCGATTAGTAGACAAAAGGACGTGCCTCTCCAATGGAAACTGAAAACATTTGATCGCAAGGTCATAGGTCAACCGATTCCTCCATGGGAAAACACGTCTGATAATTCTATACGATGCTGGTGACGGCATGTGCGTCACTACTTCTTTTCAGTACTAAGTTTGTTTTTTTCCTTGTCTTTAAACTGTGGCCAAATAAACATGCAATATGTGTATAAATTATACCCAAGACTATTGTATAATCTGAATTGTTCATGAAGTTTCCAGCTTGCTGAGTGTAGTGGCATATTTAATTTTTCTTAATACTAGTTGATAAAAAGTGATTTGCAACTGAAATTATCTTGGTGCCATGTGGCCAGAATTCATGATCTAATCAGTAAGTTCAAGGGGATTGGGACACCTAGTTTGATACCCTTAATTTCAACCTATGCAGTAACCAGTCCCCCCTCCCTTCTGAAGACACTCATTATCTTAGGAAATAGCTGGAATTAAAGTTTGGCTAGACCCATTAAGTGCTTCATGGATTTAAGCTTACAAGTATGCTTAGTTTATAGGTTTGACTTACTTAAGTTGCATTAATATATCTGAATCAAGTGGTGCCTTTATTTTTCCATATAATTCACTAATTAAGAATTCAATTAAGTTAGCAAAATTGTGAACCTGGATGTTGTACATCAAAATTTAAGTTTTTTGTAAAAAGGAAAGGAGAGAGAGAGATACATTGTAACCAGTGATGGATGTAATCTTTGCTATGATGATAATGTAACTTCCAAATTCACAAAGTATCTGTACTTGTACTATAGGCTGTGGGTAAGGCAGCAGTTAAAGTTCAAATTGGCACATGCAAACACCAGTCTGTTGAGGTCCATGTCACGTGTGACTATGTACACGAATCTTGAGCTGAAATGTCGACATTGTTACTGCTGTGGGTAAAATTGGTCCTAGTCAATGGTTTAACTGCCATCTTGCAACACTTTGGTGTTGTGAATACGTCAGGTTTGTAGCAAGCTTTTTAATGTCTTCCACAGAGAAAACATGTACAGCATAAAATTGTCTATTAGAGTCTTAATTGTAAAATTTACGTCTTGTAGTAATTCCATAATAATTGCCTCTAGGAAAAAATCTCGTGGGGGGGGGGGGGGTGTATTGTTGAAACATTCATGTGTACATTCGAGATCATTCGGATGGGAAGTGAAGATTTATTTGTAATTCGGAGATTCCTTAACTGTAGTTTACCTGATCAATTGCTGTTTGAGAAAGAGGTTCCCAAATAGCATCATGTTGGACAATAACTTGTTTGTGCATGAGTTTATTGCAGGAAAGGAATATGTGCTTGGAAATCACATGACAGAGCTTGCAGATCTGTAAATGAAGATATTGTGTAAAATAAGATGCTTCAATAATACTGTTTGATGTGTCAATAAAGAATTCGCGTAGCAATTGATGTCTGCCTGTAGACTTGTGTTGAAATCTTTGAAGGCTGTGGGAAGGCGTAGTGGAACAACATGTAGGCTGTCAGTCTGATGAGACTTGAATTGCTTGGCCTGATCAGTAGTGACACAGAGGGGAATGCTGTAGTGTGGGATCCACTCCATACAGGATAACACACCTACAGTTGCTGCCATTGTCTTGTATATGATACACTTCAGGCCAATGAGAGAAAGTCTGTTGCTGTCGGGCAATATTTGTAACCTTCTGGCCATGGCAAAGGTCCAATGATGTGGATGTGGACATGATCAGTGTTGACTTGGTGGGGCGAAGGTACCTAGTAGAGCCATTATGTGCCAAGTTACTTTGTTGCACTAACAAGCAGTGCATTGGTGAACAAATGCCTTACAGTCCTCTCCAATATTTGAGAAAATAATTGCCTGCACCAGTCTCGAAGCAGCCCATACTTATGGATGGGAGAGGCTACGAATAGACTAAATCACTTGGTTGTTAAAATCTGCTGTAGAAAATGGTTGCACTTGTGACATTGATACATCACAGTATAGTGCTACGTTCAAGCTCGGTATTCGGATGTGTTGGAGCTGTAAGCCTGATGATGCTTCGAGGCATGCCTTCAGCTTGTCTCTTTCCTGGATGTTTGCAAGTGCTACAACGTAAAGTTACTTTGCGATGGCATTGGTGCAAAATAGTGCATCTGCGGGTCCATTCTGCTCACACAGAACATGCCTTCACTGTGCGATACCAATGGAAATACTAATGACAGTGCTGCTAAAGCAGAGTTGATAAAACCCAGCCCTCTGAAATTCTGTGGGGAAAAGAAAACAAAGTATTGGAATCGAGAGCAGCTGCCAACATCAGTAACTTATCCGTGGTGTAGTGAAGCAACTTAAATCGCTGAATGAAAGCAAGTCTTCTGGTTCAGATCACACATCTATTAAGTTTCTTTCAAAGTATGCTGATGCAGTAGCCCAATACTTGACAATAATGCAAAATTGCTCACTTGATAAAAGATACATATCCAAAAACAGGAAAGTCTCACAGACCACACAAGTATTCAAGAAAGGTAGTAGGGGTAATGTAATAAATCACAGGTAACGTTGACATGGCACAGGATTTTGGAATGTGTAGTACATTCAAATAGAAAGGTCTATCAACATGTACTCAACGGCTTTAGAAAACATTTTTGTGAAACAACTAGCTCCTTACTCAAAGTGTTGAGTGCTATCAACAAAGGATTTCAGATTGATTCTGTATTTATAGATTTCCAGAAGGCTTTTGACACCAAACCTCACAAATGACTTGTAACCAAATTGCATGATTATGGAATATTATCTCAGTTACGCGACTTGATTTGTTATTTATTGTCAGAGAAGTATGTTCGTGGTAACACAGGAAGTCATTGAGTAAAACAGATGAGATTTCTGGCATTACCTGAGGTAGTGTATAGGCACTAGGTGTTCTGGTGTTTGTTATTAATGTAATTGATTTAGAAGAAAATCTGAGCAACCCTTTTAGGTTGTTGCAGATTCTGTTATCAACTAGTAAAGTCATCACAAGATCAAAACCTGTTGCAAAACTATTTAGAAAAGATGTCTGTGTAGTGCAAGAAATTACCAATTGACCTGGAATAATGAAAAGTGTGAAGTCATCACATGAGTGATAAAAGGAATCCATTTAACTTCAGTTACATTGTAAATCAGTCAAATCTGAAGGCTGGAAATTCAACTAAATACCTAGGAATTACAATTGTGAACAACTTAAATTGAAAAGAAAACAGAGAAAATGTGGGGAAAGCTGATCAAAGACTTTTATTGGCAGCAACTCCAGAGGATGCAACAGATCAAGCAAAGAGACTGCCAACACTACTCTTGTTTACCCTCTTTTGAACCACTGCTGCAGAGTGTGGAATCCTTTCCAGGTAGGGTTAACGGAATATATCAAGGAAGTTCAAAGACGAGCAGCATGTTTTGTATTATTGAGAAATAGGTGAGTGTGTATCGTGAACGTGATAACGGATTTGAGGTGGACATAATTAAAATGGGCATTTCTCGTTGTGGCAGGATCTTCTCATGAAATTTCAATCACAAACTTTCTCCTCTAAAAGTGAAAATTTTTTGTTGATGCAGACTTACCTAGGGGGAAACCATCATAACAAATTATGGAAATCAGAGCTTGCACAGCAAGGTACAGGTGCTCGTCTTTTTTCCATGTGCTGTTAGAGAGTGGGATAATACGAACCATCTGCCAGGCCTTAAGTGTGATTTGCTGAGTAGCCAAGTAAATGTAGATGAATGCCTGCAGTAAATTTTGCAATGAAGTCCAGATGTGGTAACTGGTGCAGCAACCCTTAGTCTGGCTTCTGACTGAAAGCGAACAATACATTTAGATTGTGGTCTGTGAGAAGTGTAAAAGTCTACCTTTAAGCGTATGCCCGAATCTTTGGATTGAGGCATACATGACAGTGCTTCCATTTCTACATTGACCGACTTGCATGAGGTGACAATGTGCATCGACTGAGTGCTACAAATCCGTGTTTGTTTTGGGGCATTTTTTGTGTGTTTTGGATAGGGAATAAAATACACATTTGTTTTATTTTATTGTATAGAATAGAAATAAAACTTCAAAGACGTTAGGCAGTCATCGTAACTAGGTACATACAAAAATATAACAACACTTTTTGTATTAAATGAATATTTTTTGGTGGTAGGTTCATTATCCTCAATATTTGATGCAATTTTGTGAACACACTTTCTTTTCATCAATTCAGGTTTGACTTCTTATTCAATCTATCTGGTGCAGCATAGTAGACCCCTTTTTTTGCTGAGAGTCACCGATGTAGGTTATACTTCAATTGTTTGAAATTTTTTTTTGCAATAAATGATATAGTACTTAGAATTTGTAGCTTCCACAAATCAGACCCAAACTTGGTGAGAATTTTTGTGTGTTCAGCATCTGAATTCCTTTGCAATATAACAGCAATACTTTGCCAGTAGGCTTTAGTATTTTGAACAGTACTGTATATGCTGCTGTCTTCTTGATTTATTGGAAGTTTAAGTGTGTGGTACTTCATCTTATATAATGGTTTGGCTTGCTTTCATTATTTGCACTTGATTTTCCTGTGATATTTTCAAGAATGGTGCTGAAAATTGGCCACCCATAGCGTATTTTGCAGTGGTGTCAATAAGAATCACTTAAATATAGCGATGCCCTCCCCTCCCCCTGCATAGATGTTTACAATGTTGGCCCAAGCTTCATATGGATGAAATCACCTGTTGCCAATCTGCAAGCGACGACATATTGATGAGGCTTCTCTTTTACAAAGTAAGTATTGTCATCCATACATTCAACATCTCTAATACTGCTCCTTCCTTGGTATTTGTTTTCCCCCCATACGCTAACATAAGACTTCTCGCATTCCCATTGGCAAATGAAATAAATCTTTCCTTGTGGTATGCTTCAAAGGTCTTTGCAGTGAAGTATACTAATGCGCACATTTTAAAACCTTCACAGTGCCATAGTTCTATGTCTAAAAATTCAGATTTATGATTCACAGAAATATTTGATCTCTATGTGACGGTGGTAAACACCATTCAAACTGTCCCCACAAATTTGTTAGGTGTTTCTCGTGCTTTTTACTGATCTGCACTTTCTCCTCATTTAATAAACCACACACACACTCAGACTTGTTGCATTGCATTGGCACACAGTACAGTTTGGAATTTGCTCATAGCTGGTTATTGGTAGTCTTCAATAATGTCATAGCTATGGAGGTAATTTCCTCCATGGTCCTAACACAGCCTAATAAATTAGACTGTGGTCATAATCACTTTGCAATAACTGATGCCAAAGATCTTGATTAATGTGAAATATGCAGATAAGTTCATGGTGTGGGTTCCTGTAGTCATGAACCACGGGCAACGTATGAGTGGCCAAGTAAGTGGTCCCGACAGTCGGGATACCAGTTGCTTTGGAAGAAGGCTGGGCATCTCGGACATATTCTGAGTAGTCGTGGTCACCTTTGTGCTCATACGGCAAAGACTACCAAATCCACTGGTTAGTCCCTCAACCGTTAGGGGTAAAACCCAATGGGACTCGGGGCAAGTAAGGCTAGCAACCTGCTTCCATGGTACTTTAAATATGATGCTGGCAACAATCAGAGCAAAATGCCTCGGACCTTTGGAGGTGATGGAGTCCCACCTCTAACTGACAAACCAGGGACTCCTAAGATACGACTTGGCAAACAAATGGTAATGAGATGGGGAGCTATTAATATCAATGGGGGCTACTCTGGGAAGAGGGTAGAGCTGGCAGAGGCTGCAAGTAAGATGGGGCTGGACGTTTTAGCTGTTAGTGACAGTCAGGTAAGGGGTGAGAAAGAAGAGGAAGTGGGAGAAAACAAGGTCTACCTGTCAGGAGTCAAAGCAGGAATAGCACAATGGGGTGTAGGGCTTTACATCAGGAAAGAAATGGAACCCAGCGTAGCTGCAATAAGGTATGTAAATGAATGACTGATGTGGATAGATTTGACAGTGTCTAGCAAGAAAATTAGGATTGTGTCAGTATATTCGCATTGTGAAGGGACAGGTCAAGATAAGATGGATAGTTTTTATGAGGCACTCAGTGATGTAGTTGTTAGAGTAAAGGACAAGGACAGTGTTCTGCTCATGGGTGATTTTAATGCCAGGGTTGGAAATCGAACAGAAGGGTATGAAAAGGTTATGGGTAAATTTGGAGAGGATATGGAGGCCAACAGGAATGGGAAACAACTCTCGGATTTCTGTGCCAGTATGGGCTTAGTAATCACAAACTCCTTTTTTAAACATAAGAACATTCACCGGTGTACTTGGGAAGGCAGGGGAACCAGATCTGTCATTGACTATATAATAACAGATCAGGAAGGCTGTGAGGGACACACATGTATTCAGGGGATTCTTTGATGACACTGATCATTATTTAATCTGCAGTGAAATTGGGATTGTGAGGCTGAAAGTGCAGGAGGTCAGGTCCATATGTAGGAGGATAAGAGTGGAGAAACTTCAGGATAATGAAATCAGGCACAAGTACATAACAGTGATCTCAGAAAGGTACCAGTTAGTTGAATGTAGTCAATTACAGTCATTGGAAAAGGAATGGACAAGGTACAGGGACACAGTACTAGAAGTGGCTAAAGAATGTCTTGGAACAGTAGTGTGTAAAAATAGGATGAAGCAAACAGCTTGGTGGAATGACACAGTCAAGGCAGCCTGTAAAAGGAAAAAGAAGGCGTATCAAAAATGGCTACATACTAGAACTCAGGTAGACAGAGAAAGTTATGTTGAAGATAGAAACAAAGCCAAACAGATAATTGCAGCAACCAAGAAGAAATCTTGGGAAGACTTTGGAAACAGGTTGGAGACTATGGGTCAAGCTGCTGGAAAACCATTCTGGAGTGTAATTAGCAATCTTCAAAAGGGAGGTAAGAAGAAAATGACAAGTATTTTGGACAGGTCAGGAAAACTGCTGGTGAATCCGGTGGGTGCCTTGGGCAGATGGAGGGAATACTTTGAAGAGTTGCTCAATGTAGGTGAAAATACGATCAGCTATGTTTCAGATTTTGAGGTAGAATGAGATAGGAATGATGATGGAAATAGGATCACATTTGAGGAAGTGGAGAAAATGGTCAATAGATTGCAGTGCAATAAAGCAGCTGGGGTGGATGAAATTAAGTCGGAACTCATCAAATACAGTGGAATGTCAGGTCTTAAATGGCTACACAGGATAATTGAAATGGCCTGGGAGTCGGGACAGGTTCCATCGGACTGGAAAAAAGCAGTAATCACACCAATCTTTAAACATGGAAACAGAAAAGATTGTAACAACTACAGAGGTATCTCTTTAATCAGCGTTGTGGGTAAAATCTTGTCAGGTATTGTTGAAAGGAAAGTGCGAGTATTAGTTGAGGACCAACTGGATGAAAATCAGTGTGGGTTTAGGCCTCTTAGAGGTTGTCAGGACCAGATCTTTAGCTTACGGCAAATAATGAAGAAGTGTTATGAGTGGAACAGGGAATTGTATCTATGCTTTATAGATCTAGAAAAGGCATATGACCGGGTTCCTAGGAGGAAGTTGTCTGTTCTACAAGATTATGGAATAGGAGGCAAACTTTTGCAAGCAATTAAAGGTCTTTACATGGATAGTCAGGCAGCAGTTAGAGTTGACAGTAAATTGAGTTCATGGTTCAGAGTAGTTTCAGGGGTAAGACAAGGCTGCAACCTGTCTCCACTGTTGTTCATATTATTTATGGATCATATGTTGAAAACAATAGACTGGCTGGGTGAGATTAAGATATGTGAACACAAAATAAGCAGTCTTGCATATGCGGATGACTTAGTTGTGATGGCAGATTCGATTGAAAGTTTGCAAAGTAATATTCCGGAGCTAGATCAGAAATGTAAGGACTATGGTATGAAGATTAGCATCTCCAAAACGAAAGTAATGTCAGTGGGAAAGAAATATAAACGGATTGAGTGCCAAATAGGAGGAACAAAGTTAGAACAGGTGGACGGTCTCAAGTACTTAGGATGCATATTCTCACAGAATGGCAACATAGTGAAAGAACTGGAAGCGAGGTGTAGCAAAGCTAATGCAGTGAGCGCTCAGCTACGATCTACTCTCTTCTGCAAGAAGGAAGTCAGTACCAAGACTAAGTTATCTGTGCACCGTTCAATCTTTCGACCAACTTTGTTGTATGGGAGCGAAAGCTGGGTGGATTCAGGTTACCTTATCAACAAGGTTGAGGTTACGGATATGAAAGTAGCTAGGATGATTGCAGGTACTAGTAGATGGGAACATTGGCAGGAGGGTGTCCACGATGAGGAAATCAAAGAAAAACTGGTAATGAACTCTATAGATGTAGCAGTCAGGGCGAACAGGCTTAGATGGTGGGGTCATGTTACACGCATGGGAGAAGCAAGGTTAACCAAGAGACTCATGGGTTCAGCAGTAGAGGGTAGGAGGAGTCGGGGCAGACCAAGGAGAAGGTACCTGGATTCGGTTAAGAATGATTTTGAAGTAATAGGTTTAACATCAGAAGAGGCACCAATGTTAACACTGAATAGGGGATCATGGAGGAATTTTATAAGGGGGCTATGCTCCAGACTGAACGCTGAAAGGCATAATCAGTCTTAAATGATGATGATGATGATGATGCACATAAGTTGTTCAGCATTTCTTTGTGTGCTGCTGTCATCTGACATAAATATTTATGGTTGAAAAAGCTTCTGGTAAGCCGCCTCTGAATACTCTCTTGCAGAATGAAAGGTGTGTGTGTAATATTCTTGAGACTGGCTTGTGCAAAATGACAAGAAGTAAAGCACCAATTTTTGTAGCAGCAAATGCAAATGTGACAGACATTTGTTTGAAAACAGGATCCACTTGTGTCAATAAACACTATATCAGCATCCAAACCAGCCACAAACACTTGACATAGTAGGAACACAGTTGGTTCTTTCTTTACAAATACAGGAGTGTCCAAAATTTTGAGAAGCACATCTGTTCCTCTTCAATACTATGAAACACTTCTATTCTACTGAAGAAGTGTTGACAGCTCTTAAGGTATGTATTTTAGAGACCATGTATACTGGGCTTACGAGTACTACCACCCCTCAAAATTTATGACACCTTTTTTTCAACACCCTGTATATATACAATTATGTCAGATAACTACACTTATGTCAGATAACTCAATCTTCTTTTGCTTTAAAACATCGATAATGTCATTAAACCATGTTATAGTCGAGTGAATATTTGGTGCAGATGTGCTACATGCTCTCTCGCTAGATGATCGTGGAGAAAACAATCTTACCATGGATGTGCGTACCAGGTTTCAGGAACTATATGCGGTGGAAAAGCCCAGAGCGTTTGATCCCTTGTGCTAACATGAAAGAGAACTCTTGCTTTATGATCTTTAGTTTTTCCAGACACAGCTGAAGAGGCCGTGTGTGAACTGGCAATCCTGAACAGTGTGATGTACCATTGAATTGTCTTAGTGGTGCTGGAGTAGGTGATGGACAGGGAACTGACAAAGCACGTCATTGTATGGTGAATAACCTGGAGTCCCTCTGATACCAGCTGGTTGGTATGGTGAGGGTGACCACAAGTAGACAATGGATGGATAGTGAAGGTCTGAGAGGAGACACTAAAAAGATAAGTCCATACCAATGATCAGGTACAGCACCCTGGCAACAAAGTGCCCAATTATAAGCAGTCAATCGCTGTCCAGTTTGAAATCTGTCGCATTCATTACCAGTTTCTGGTGGTGTTACCCTTGTAGTGTGGCCAACTCTCCCGAGCTTCAGCTCCAAATTTTTTTGTGATTTCAGCTGATGTTCTCCCTGGTGAACACTTGTTTCTGATGGTAGTCTGTCACTGTCCCTGTTCTGGCAGAGATAGTTGCAACATTCATTGATGGATACATCTTGACTGTTAGGTCAGCAGTTTGAGTTAAAGTATCAAGGTCACCAGTGCAAACTGTATTTTCTGTGTATCCACAGGTAAGTATGACAGCCAAATATTCCTCATAATACTGTTGTTAATTGCACTGCCTGCCACTGTGCAAAGACAGCAAAGTGGTTGAGATAGTGTGCAGTCGCCGAGTTCTTCAGTACAGAGCAATTTCTCAAGTGTCCTAGCTTCTGGCTGAGACAAGTGTGTAGTGGATAGAGGCACATCTTCCAGTGTTTGACGGCAAAGCTAGGATGTCTTGTAGTTCTATAGCCATTTGCTCATTAAGTGCAGGCACCACAGAACTGTGTTTATTTTTGTCTGACGAGATGTGGACCAAGATAAATCGGCTGTAAAGTTGGGCAAAATGTAGTACTGAATTTTCCCACTAGAAGGGTGAGGAATTCACTGCAATTGGACTAAGGTTTGCGTTTATCGCTGGTAAGTCATTGCTTGTCATGGTACGCATTGATTACATGACACGGTTTACTCTCGAGTGATTTTGCATGGGGCAGATGATGTGAAACTTACGTACAGTGCATTAAACCGTTCCCTGCGCGTAACATAGTTTTTCTGGTGTGCAATGCAATCATTTGGTGTGATTCGGAAATATGAGGTCACTAAATGTCATGTGTAATTGCAATTACATAATGTAACAGTGTCAGGAAGTCGTTTCTGAAAGTATTTGTATGGAGTGTAGCCATGTATGGAAGTGAAACATGGACGATAACTAGTATGGACAAGAAGAGAATAGAAGCTTTTGAAATGTGGTGCTACAGAAGAATGCTGAAGATAAGGTGGGTAGATCACGTAACTAATGAGGAGGTATTGAATAGGATTGGGGAGAAGTTTGTGGCACAACTTGACTAGAAGAAGGGATTGGTTGGTAGGACATGTTTTGAGGCATCAAGGGATCACAAATTTAGCATTGGAGGGCAGCGTGGAGGGTAAAAATCGTAGAGGGAGACCAAGAGATGAATACACTAAGCAGATTCAGAAGGATGTAGGTTTCAGTAGGTACTGGGAGATGAAGAAGCTTGCACAGGATAGAGTAGCATGGAGAGCTGCATCAAACCAGTCTCAGGACTGAAGACCACATAACAACAACAACAGTTAATTATGAATAATCGTACTTGCAATTGCTAAGAACGACTATGTCTATACTAAAGTCAGAAGTGTTGAAGGGTAAGGAAGAGGGATGAAAGAAAAGGACTAGAGAAATCTAGGAAAAAGGGGTGGATTTCGGAAGAGTCACCCAGAACTGCGGATCGTGGGAGACTTACCTAGCTGGGTGAGAAGAAAAGACTGATTGTTGGCGACTGCACTGGACGAGATTTGAAAACCTGAGAGCTTAAAGGAGGAAGACAGGGTAATTTGCAAGACAGAGGTTACTGCTAAAACATTGCGTATGAGTTAATAAGAGTGAGAAGTTAAGTGCAGTGTAGGTGGGAGGGCAATGGGGAAAAATAGACAGGTAAGAAAATGAAAGATGTAGAAAACTGAAATGGAGTGAAGAAGGTAGTAGTTACTGTGAAGAAACACTGAGATGGAAGAGATTAAAGTAAATGAAGGCCAGGTGGGTGCTGAGAACCAAGAAGAGGTTGTCATGCTAGTTGCTGTCTGGAAAGTTCTGCAAAACTGGTTTCTGGGGGAAGAATCCAGATGACGCATATGGTGAAATGCACTGAGGTTACAATTGTCATGTAGAGAGCATGCTCTGCAACATGATATTGTGTGGTGCCAGTATACATCCTCCGGGCAATTTCCTTGCCGCAGTGGATACACCGGTTCCCGTGAGATCACCGAAGTGAAGCACTGCCGGGTGTGGTCGGCACTTGGATGGGTGACCATCCAGGCCGTCATGTCTTCTTCTTCTTTCTTGGCTCTACAGCTCATGATGAGCCTTGGCCTCTTCTACAATTCCCTTCCATTTCTCTCAGTCCTTTGCCAATATTCTCCAGTTTCTATAGCCCATCTTCCTTAGATATTGGATTACTCCATCTTCCCATCTGGCTCTTGGTCGACCACGTCTCCTCTGCCCCTCTGGCTTTCCTTGTGATATTCTTTTTGGTACTTCTGTATCATTCATGTGAGCCACATGTCCTGCCCACCTCAGTCTGGATGATTTCACTATCCTTCTGATGGGTTGGTCTTTGTATATGATATACAACTCATGGTTGTATCTCCTCCTCCATCTTCCTCTTTCACAGATTGGGCTGATAATTCGTCTAAGTACCTTTCTTTCAAATGCATCTAGTGTTTCAATATCTTTAGTTGTTAATGTCCAGGCTTCAGAGGCATATGTAAGCACTGGTCGTATAAGTGATTTATACATAGTTAATTTCGTGGTACGAGTCAGAAGCCTTGAGGATAGAAGTCTTGTTAGGGCAAAATAGGCTCTGTTGGCCAGTATTAATCTCTGCTTAATTTCATAGGAGGTATCATTTAGATGTGTAACTGTCGAGCCCAGATACTTGAAATGTTCAACTCTCTCAAATGTATAATTGCCCATTGTTATTGAATTTGGCATATTTTCTCTATGTGTTTTTCCAGCTGCCATATATTTTGTTTTTTTGTTCATTAATAATTAACCCCATGCTCCTACTGGCCTGTTCAAGAGCTGTAAATGTCTCTTCCATTGCTTTTTGGGTTTTTGCTATTATATCTATGTCATCTGCCTATGCCAGTATCTGCACTGATTTATAGAAGATCGTTCCCCTATTCAGAAGGTTTGCGTTTCTCATCACCTTCTCCAGGGCAGCATTAAAGAGAAGGCATGGCAATGCATCCCCTTGTCGCACTCCATTTTTAATACTCAATGTGTTGGACATCATTCCTCCTATTCTTACACTACCTCGTGTTTCGCTCATTGTCATGCTCACCAGCCTTACCAACTTTCTAGAGATTCCTAGTTCATCTAGAGCTTGATATAACTGCCCTTTATTTATGCTATCATAAGCTGCTTTGGAATCTATAATCCCAAATTAAGTAGTGTGATCCCTCTGTAATTGCCACACTCCGTCTTATCTCCTTTCTTATATATGGGACATATGATACCCTCTTTCCATTGTTGGGGCATTTTTTCCTCTTCCCATATTCTGGTGACCATTTTCAGAAGGCTTTGTTCCAGCTCGGTGCCTCCTTGCTTAAACAGTTCTGCTGGAATACCATCTGTCACAGCTGCCTTGTTGTTTTTCAATTTCTTCATGGCAGTTTTCACTTCTTCTATATTTGGTGGGGTAGTGTTGTTGTCTGGGTCCTCTTCCCCATTCGTGTCTTGGGTTCTCTGGTATAGTTATCCTAGGGTTGAGGAGACTATCAAAATACCTGCGCCATCTTTCGCCATATTCCCTTCCCTTCACTTATTATATTCCCTGTCTCATCTTTTATTAAGCTTGTTTTGCTACCAAAAGGCTTCCGTGCCACATTCGCCTCTCTATAGAATTTTATTTCATTTTTGCTTCTCATGAGCTCTATTTCTTTGACACTTGCTTTCATCCATTCTCTCATTTTTCTTTGGTGAATCCTCTTTTCAATCTTCCATTTTTCTTTGTATTCTTCTACTATCCTCCTCGTACAGTGTGATCACAGTGTCCTTCTATATGCTTTGTTCTTTTCTTCAGTTACTATTTCGCATTCAGTATCAAACCATGATGGTCTTACTTGTATTGTCCCAATTCCAAGTATCTCTCTTGCTGATGTCTCCACCATCTTTTTTATCACTTCCCACTGATCTTCAATATTGTTATATTCTCCAGCGTTTTCCAGAATCCGAGTTATCTTCTTCTGATACTGTTCTCTTACTTCCATTGATTCTAAGGTTGTGCCCTGGGTCGGTCTCCTTTTGCTGCGTTAGATAACCTTGCCCTCACCCGTGCCCATACCAAAAAATGATCTGTATCTATGTTTGTGCCTCTGAGACTCCTCACATCCAATAGGTCCGATTTGTGTCTCAGGTCTATCAACACATGGTCAATCTGGTTTACTGTGTTTCCATTGGTTAGTTCCATGTTCCCTTATGAATTTCTTTATGTGGGAACAGTGTTGATCCTATTACCTTTTTTCTAGATGCTGCAAACAGTATAAGCCTTGTTCCGTTATCATTACTTGTTGCATGTTTGCTGTGGGGGTCCAATTATTGGTCTATAAATCTGTTCTTTCCCCACCTGAGTGTTTAGGTCTCCAGCTATTATTTTAATATCATGTCCTGGGCACTCATCATATACTCTTTCCAAAGATTCATAGAATACTTCTTTCTCTTCTTCTTCAGATTCTTCTGTTGGTGCATGGGCATTAATTATGGAGTAGTTAAAGATTTTCCCCTTTATCCCGAGTGTTGATAATCTTGGACCAATGGGTGTAAACCCTATTACCAAATGCTTTAATTGATGGTGTACAACAAATCCTGTCCCCAGCTGGTGATTTCTTTCACTGCAGCTATAGAATATATTCGCCTCTTTCTTTTCTAAAATTCCACTCCCTGTCCTAATTTCTTGTGGTGCTATTATACTTTGCTTCAGACTCATTATTTGATCCAGCATTGCTTTCAGTGCTCCTGGTCGATATAGGGATCTCACATTCCAAGTACCAATATATAGATCTGATCTACGCCTTATATTTCTCTTCTTCCTCCTCCTCCAAGATTTGTTTAGTGTTAAGCAGTACCAGATCTTCCCTCTGTTCAGCTCCAATGTCATTTTATGCAGTGTTGACTGAAATTTCATCTACATTCCTGTGATGTGCCAAAGGATTTCTTGAAAAGGGGGTGGCATCCTTGTTTTTGCATCTGCTTTTGTATGGTATTGTATGTCATTGTAATTCTGTCAGAGACAGCAAAGGACTTGGAAGAGCAGTTGAACGGAATGGACAGTGTCTTGAAAGGAGGGTATAAGATGAACATCAACAAAAGCAAAACGAGGATAATGGAATGTAGGCGAATTAAATTGGGTGATGCTGAGGGAATTAGATTAGGAAATGAGATACTTAAAGTAGTAAAGGAGTTTTGCTATTTGGGGAGCAAAATAACTGATGATGGTCGAAGTAAAAAAAAAAGTCGTGTGACGAGGGCCTCCCGTCGGGTAGACCATTTGCCTGGTGCAAGTCTTTCGATTTGACGCCACTTCGGCGACTTGCGTGTCGATGGGGATCAAATGATGATGATTAGGACAGCACAACACCCAGTCCCTGAGCGGAGAAAATCTCCGACCCAGCCGGGAATCGAACCCGGGCCCTTTGGATTGACATTCTGTCGCGCTGACCACTCAGCTACCGGGGCGGACATGGTTGAAGTAGAGAGGATATAAAATGTAGACTGGCAATGGCAAAGAAAGCGTTTCTGAAGAAGAGAAATTTGTTAACATCGAGTATTGATTTAAGTGTCAGGAAGTCGTTTCTGAAAGTATTTGTATGGAGTGTAGCCATGTATGGAAGTGAAACATGGACGATAAATAATTTAGACAAGAAGAGAATAGAAGCTTTTGAAATGTGGTGCTACAGAAGAATGCTGAAGATTAGATGGGTAGATCACATAACTAATGGGGAGGTATGGAATAGAATTGGGGAGAAGAGGAGTTTGTGGCACAGCTTGACTAGAAGAAGGGAGCAGTTGGTAGGACATGTTCTGAGGCATCAATGGATCACCAATTTGGTACTGGAGGGCAACGTGGAGGGTAAAAATCGTAGAGGGAGACCAAGAGATGAATACATTAAGCAGATTCAGAAGGATGTAGGCTGCAGTAGGTACTGGGAGATGAAGAAGCTTGCACAGGATAGAGTAGCATGGAGAGCTGCATCAAACCAGTCTCAGGACTGAAGACCACAACAACAACATTTGTATGATATTATGAAATCGTACTACTGAAACCTCAGTGTCCATCTCACCAGTGGACATGACATCTCCTTCGGGCTAGCCAGTCAGCATGAAGAATAGTGGTCTGTCACAAAGGTGAATGTCTTCCCAAAAAAATATGGTTAGATCTTGATGGCCCAAACAACTGCAAACCACTAGGAAAAAGGGTAGATTTACGGAAACTCACACACAACTGTGGGTCAGGGGAGACTTACTGTACGGGATGAAAGGAAAGACCTCTCTAGTCCTTTTCCTTCACCCATTTTTCCTTCCCCTTCAAACCTTCTGCCTGAGGAAGGAGTCACTGGCTCAGAAAACTTGCCAGTTACAACTATCTCATATGTGTGCGTTCTGCTGCCACTTGGTGAGTAGATTTTTTATCTATCCAATTAAATAATTTTGTCAATAATTGATTGTTTTCATTGTTTTATGAATCACTAGTAGCACAAACACATACCAAGGAAATTATCACAATATGAATGTTCTTAGGAGTTGGAGAATTTGTGACAAGTCTTATTTTCTCTGGATTGGGCTGGATTCCATCACCATTCACTAGGTGCTCCAAGATTATTTTTTCTTGTCTGGTGAAGAGGCACTTTTCAGATTCAGGCAGAGACCTGCAGTCTGAAAACACTTAACACAGTTGTCAGTCAGCTTAGATGTAGGTCTGAGTTGGTCAAGTCCATTATTAATGGCACATTCAATTAATGGTGGAGATAGGTGCCAAAGATTTATACACTTGTTCTTTGGCATTCTCTGTTACCTCCTGCCATATTTTGTTGACATTAATGGCTATTATCTCTTGTGTACCCTGTCCAGCATTTATGGCTATCATACACTTCTTAATCTCGTTTCCTTACTGTCTGGTGTATGAGAGAGGTGAGCTCATGGTGGTCTTCCACAGTTGCCATAGGGACCACTTCTAGCAGTCAGTCTTACCTGTTTTGTCTGACTTTTCTGTTGCATTTCTTCGATTCGGTGGCACTACTTAATGAAATACTTTGTTATTTTGACAGAAGAGATTGGTACATACCTTCTGTGACTCCCTTCATCAAGTGTGAAATTTTGTCCCTTTCTGTCATTTTCAGATTTACAATGTGGCATAGGGCCAAAACAATGTGTATGAATGGCTGTGTTGTTTCCCCATGATGTTGGGCCCTGTGCCTCAATTGTTCCTCCGCTAAGCGCTAAGCATACACACAGGTGACTGTTGGGAACATTTTCATCAATTTGGCCTGGGGTTTTCCCAGCTATCAAGCTATTCTTCATTATTCTCAAACCACTGCTGAAGTTGGCAATCCAAGTGAAAGTACACATTTGCCAAACACATCATGTCATGTATTTCACAGTGTAGTTGAATCCTTTGTCATTCTGCTGGATCCTGACTGGCATCTCAAGAAAAATCACTGATGGATGCGTGATATCAGCTGATATACTGCTCTTTTGGAATCCACATCTCCTGTATATGTGGATCTTAGGAATGATGTTATGTTTGTGTTCTGGTACCTGTCTATGTAGACAACAGCTGCTGTGTTGCCTAATTGGGACGGGAGTGATATAGATGTTTTTAACTACCCAGTGTTTCAACCAAAAAATGCCACAATGTAACCACAATAGAATCCATATCCCTAGGTAGGGTCATCGAACTTGGAACTGAAAGTAAGTTTATTACTGACACTAATGTACAGGCAGAACAGAACTCAACTTCTGGACAGAGAGTGCAGTTGTTGAAGCGAACATCAAATATTGCAGAATATAAAAGCATCACAGACTTAAGATATTTCTAGAACATTTCAGAATCGAATAATACTGAATGATAAACAATTGCTGGCTGTCAGATTGGAACTGGCACGAATGTTATGTAACAAATGTCCTTTGTAAACTTCCTGTATTTTTGCAATATCCTATCAGTGAAACCAAAGCTGCCACCTACTTCACCTACACCTGAGCCTATGTGACTATTATACTTAATAGCCACACAAATTGATATATCTATGTATTCATATGAGTTAAAATCAAACAATGGAAAATCCATGGTGGAATATAGCATTATTTTGAAAAGAAAAGTTGCTACTTCCCATGTAGCAGAGATGCTGAGTCGCATATAGACAGAACAAAAAGCCTGTCACAAATATAGCTAATCAAAATTAGATGACAAACAAATACGTACACACTCATGCAAATGCAACTCACATGCCCATGAGACAGCAGTCTCAGGAACTGAGGCCACACTCATGTGTGGGAGTTTACAGGAAGTTTATGAAGGACATTTGTTACATAACATTCATGCCAATTCAAATCTGACATATTTACTTTCCTTTTCACAATATTGCTATTCATACAAGTTGACAGATTGCAGTTGTGACTCATCAGTATTGTAGTCATCAGCGCTTTTTGCCTTTTTCGGAAGTGCACAGTTTTGCCTTTCTGAATATTTAAAGCAAGTTGCCAATGTTTACATCACTTTGAAAGCCTACCAAGATACAATTGTCTTTTATGTAGCTCTTTCCCAATTGTACTCTGTAACAGATAATTGCATTATCTGCAGAAGGGCTGATTTTATCTGAATGTCTACATCCAAGAATTGAAAAGTGTCTGGTTACTGTGCCCCCACCGAAAGAATCTCTGATCTTGTCAACTAAAACCCCCAACCAATTTCCTGTAGCCCAGCTTCTCATATTGAACATACAATCTACTGCTTTCACCAGCTATTGCCCCTCCCCACATTCCTTCAACAACTGAATATGTCCCTCCCACCTGCTTCACTTGGTCCTCCTCAGCCCACCATGCCACCTTCCTGGACATAGATTTCCTTGTCTCTGATGTCTTCATCTACACCTCCATTAATAGTACCTCCATTTTGACTGCTATCACTTCTTCCACCCTAAAATCACACCTACAAGTGTTCTGCTGTGTCATGTGAGAATAGCACGATCTCTGTCAGCGTAGCGCATCAGAGATGCAGGGGAGGGGGTATAAATAATGTTACCAAAATTCTCATCTGCAGGAGAGGTTGCAGTAGAAGTAGCTTCCAGTGCTGGACGACTCTGTATGCCTGGTCTGCCAGCTGGAATTCAGCCTCTAAGGGGTCCGCTGAGTGTGAGAGCAGCTGAAGTTGTAGATCTTGCGGTAGCGTAACAAGCCACAATGTTCAAAGGGTGAAGTCTGACATGGCCTCAGGTCCGGCCAGTGCCCAGAGATGTCACCACAGCTGTGAAGGCAATCTGTCACCAAGCTGTTCCTTGTGGATGATATGATGAATTGCCTCTGTGGCGTGATACGATAGGTGTTAGATGATAACTGACTTCTTGGTAGCATACTTTAGTCATGCAGGACTGCTCTAAATCAGGTCACTAATGAGGTCGGTATGGTCATGAAGGTGGCTTACCAAGCATATGGATTGAGTGTATGTGGAGAATGTTATCCATAGGGCCGAACAATGCCTTGGGATTTTCCTTCTGGAGCTGTGGTAACCTGGCGAATTTGCCAGCTGAGAAATGTTGCATAGAGGTTGGTTGGCTCAGTTTATGATGGAAGAGGGCTGGCAATGTGGTTGGTTGCAATGGTTTCTTCACAGCATGTGGGAGTGAATCCGACAGACACAGGTGGGATGATCATGGTTGTCAGAAGGCAAGATGGAAAGTTTGTGAGAAACTACTTGTGCAGCTGAATGGAACGCTGCACTTGTGTGTAATGAGTGTCCACTACCTGTTGTGGGTGACAAACTGACGAAGGCGGTGGATACTTAGAACCAAGAGGTTGCAAGGTGAATTCTTGCTTCAAATGATGCAGACCTCAATCAATGCTGGTAAACAGAGCTTGGCAGCCAGCATACGTTGCTGTGTGCAGTGACAGCACTGTATGAGGTTCCCACCATGCCGGTGCAGTCACAGTTAAGTTAGGCACATACGGGCCAATATCAAAAGACTGTACATGAGCAGCTGAAACTGGCACTTTCTCTGTTGCATCTGTGCTTTACAGTCACCCAATCACTGTCTTGACCATAGCAAGAAGAGTGGGATCCAAAGTATTCCACATAACAGATCGATTATCTACATAATCTGACATTGAATAGTGGTAACACATGAAAATAGTTAATTGTGAACAAAAAAGAATCCAGGGTTACCAATGTGGGTATTTATCCCTATACTCATTGGAGGTAAGAGAAGCATCTCAGTTATAAGAAACAATGTGAACTTTATTGTCTGGATAAACTGTATATACAAGAGCACAAGTGTACATCACATCTAATACAGACTGAAGTCCAAAGTTATTGGCTTGGTAGACTATTGATAGTTACCACATATAAATAAATAAGTCCAAAATTGTTTAAATAAAACACTTGGGCAGACACAGACAGGGGCAGGGAAATGGAAAGGGATGGGGGAATTGCACTAGAATCTACTTCTATATTCTGAAAGGCACCCTTGTGACTTTTTTCTTTTGCTTTGTGAAGCCTCCATTATTCCTTTGCCCTTCATTTTAACTCTGCATATCAGTTTCCTCTTTTGATCATCTTCTGATATGCTAATGGATCCTAACATCATTGCCCAATGATTTACTATTCCTATTTTAACCTTAATACATCTATTTCACAGTTTAATGTGCTTCTTTTACTGCCTCTGCAGCCAAGGTTGCTAATGCATGACTGTATGGTCGCACTTGATGTGGAAGTAATCCTGTTGAAACACTGGTGGTGGAAAATCTTTCACTGCCATATTTTGTGGGCAAGGCAAATGCCAGGAGATGGCATAAAGTTCCTGATCACCAGTCTTTGCACCACTGTCCTGGATCAAATTCCAAACCTCTCCACAGTGAGAATGAAGTGAGGGCATGTGGCAATGTTGATGGTAATCCAGCTATCAGGTAGGGACATTAAATTCATTGATCCCCTTGGTGTTATTCAAGAGGAGTAAGCTGTGTGCCGACAGTGGGTTGCACCTTCCCTCTTGCCTTCATCTATAATGACACAAAACCTAGACTACACCATACGAGCAATCATCGCAATCATGCATACAGTACAGATACACACTTGACACTTCCTAACAGGTAGCTAATAATCATCTCCACTAGGATCTTGCCTTGAATGGCAATACAAGATTCCTCCATCTGCTCCCATACATCCATCCCCAGAGTATGGGACTACTTTGACTTTGATGCCTTTTTTAGACTTTACTTCTCTCTTCTTTTTAATTCATCAGTCCTCCCTAATCTTTCATTTCCTCCTTTTTTCCTCTCTTATCCTCCTCTATAATTTCATTTCTCCTCTTCTTTGTTACATCATTATTTTCTAAGTTCCTTTGACTTTCCTGAGGTCATACTACTTTTCATCTCAATGCTAACATTGATCTACATTTTTCACTATTGTTTTCCTTCAAGATTTCTCTTATTAATAAGTGTCCTTGTTTATTCTTTCATAACGTCCTTATCAATGTTTACTTTTCTTTTTTCTTACTACAAACTATGTAGCCATTATGTGACCTTTTTTCACTCTTTCTAACACACCTTTTTCTCTCTCCAGCCCAGATCTTGTTGATCTAATTTCCTCTACCAAGCAATCTCCTTTGTATTTTGCTTGCTTATTTACATCCCAATCGACTTCCAGTATTACTTATACTCTCTTCCTGGTTACTTTTATGTCAACTGCTGTGATAGATTCTACAATCAAATGTTGCTAATGGACTTACAGAATAGAACTAAAGTTAAGAGATTACAATTTGACAAATAAGAGTGAATTGCAAAAATCTGGAGGAGCCATGTATGCCACACACATGCCTGCTTAAGAGGTGAATTCAGTGATCCTTTTGTTTTATGCTTCTTAGGTGACTCACTACTTTCCAATGTCATTGGAAACCTTTTGTATGGTGGCTTTTCCCTCCTTCCCTCCATGACATCTGAAGGCTCAATCAAACAGAGCAGGCCACCCACTCAGTCAGAATATGTTGTTCTCCACCGCAGTCAGCTGCAGTCAAACAGAGCACGCACAAGATGATACAGTTCAGTTGTCAAATGTTGATTGTTGTGAGTGAGTCAGCTGCTGTGCACTAAACATGACCAGCAGTTCTGCAGGCAAATGACTGCTGCTTTTATTTGCACTTTTACTGAGGAAGCCAAGAAATTGGGTATGTGATTTCAACAATCTTTGCAAGGAACCACTTCTTCAATTACTTTTGAATAGCTCATAAACAGTTCGAAACATTATATGAGCTCATTCAAAATGAACTGGAGAAAGTTCACAGGAAAGAATGTAAATTTATCTGAGGTATATTGTCTATGATAGCTCATTCTTCTATTGCTATTACTATTTTTCATTATTTACTGTAACATAATGAGATTTAATTCACTACTTACATATTTTCAAAACTATTAATAATCATAAAAATGCAGTTGCACTGTGTGTGGAGGAAAGTGAAGTACTCAGAAGACATGGTTGGATGTCAGTGGAACTTGGAGCTTTGTACACTTATATGCCATTGGAGGATTCCAAATGAGTAGAGTTGCAGTTCTCTGTGATACATAGAACAGCTGTACCTGCATGCAGTAGTCATGTTCATGTTTAATGTTGTTACCAGCCCTGGTAGGGAATACGAGGGGCATGAACAGTGTCAGATGTTGTGATCACTGTGAAGAACATACTTGTGTGAGACAGTGTTATCAGCACATGGCAGAGCTTGAAAGGGGCCTAATTGTGGGTCTTCATTGGATGGTCAAATCATGTAATATCCAGATTTTTTGGTACATTCAGATGTGACAGTTGTCTGATGTTGGACTAAAAGGGAACATGAGTGCAGGCATACTCGTCATGAAGACACCTTACTGCCATGTGCCAGGAATGTCATACTTTGCACCAAGCGTGTCATAACCTCTTCACATCTGTGCCTGCCAACCATGAAGAAGTAATGGACTCCCTAAAACCTTCTGTGTCATCCTGAACCATTAGTTGGAGACTATCAATAGGTGGGCTAGCAAATTTCTGTGTCACTCGTAAGCTGCTATCACGACACAGATGGCTGCGTTTTGAGTGAGGCCCTGACTGCTGATGAATGGTGTTTCCTTGTGTTCAGAGACAAATCATGGTTCTGAACTGCCCACCATTTTGAAATGTTATAAAGGACTGAATGAATACTTACACAGCTTCATTAAGATAGTGCTTTAATGTGGATAACTGCATCAACTGTGTAAAGTCCGAGGTTACTATTAATACCACCTGCAAGATCATTAATATACAACATTCAATGACTCTCCATTCAAGATAACATGCTGTGTTCTCCCTACCTAGGAATCCTCAATCCAGTTGCATATTTTGTCTGATACCAGCCACAGCTTCTTTCATTTCTTTTTGATATTTTTTTTTTTTTTTTTTTTTTTTTTTTTTTTTTTTTCCACTAGAGGAGCAGACATTGCAGATTCATTTGACAACTCTTCTCTCAAGCCACATAATCAGGCAGTGGTTACACTCCATTCTATGATGGAAGATGTGGTGACAGTGTAGCAGAAAGAAACGCCAGCTGACTTACCAATGGCCAATTTTGGTATCACTTTGGCTGAACTTGTGCCTCCCTTAATGAATTTTGGATATTTGCTACAGCAGTCTTGCAAGTTCTACCATTTTACTTATATGGCCTTACTGTCAATCAAACCATGTGCAAATTACTGATTTTATTTCATGTGCTGCATTTATTACTAACATATAGTACAGCTACATTAGCAAAAGCATAAAGTGTAACTATCACATTGAATGGTAATCTGGAGTGGGGCAGGGAATGGGGAGGCAGTCTGGAGTCAGGCATGGAAGGGGGAGGGATAGCAGGGTATGGGTGCAGGGAGAGAAAAGCATTGTTTGGCATAACTAGCAGGGACATATAGTACATTTTTTTACTGTTATAACTTCCTTTGCATGCTATGGGATTCTTTATTGGATACAGGAGCAAGGAACAGATCCTGTTCATGAACAGAGAATTCAGATTGTGAGGAAGCAAGCTGGGATATTTTTACTTCCCTTCTTGTTTTGCCATCTGCCTCCTTAAATTCGTTTTTTTTTTTTCATTTTGACTAATTACCATTAACATACACAAGTATAATCTGCATTTTCACAAAAGAAAAACGTTGGCCCTTAGTCTTAAAGAATGTAACACCAGATCTAATTTTGTGCTTAGTTTTATGCAAGTAATTGATTTTTTAATTTATCTTGATTATTACTTAGTATCTTTCATTATAGGGTAAAATCAGTAACTGTTTTGTAACTTAAATCCTATTGAAACTTCCTGGCAGATTAAAACTGTGTGCCCCACCGAGACTCGAACTCGGGACCTTTGCCTTTCGCGGGCAAGTGCTCTACCAACTGAACTACCGAAGCACGACTCACGCCCGGTACCCACAGCTTTACTTCTGCCAGTATCTCGTCTCCTACCTTCCAAACTTTACAGAAGTTCTCCTGCGAACCTAGCAGAACTAGCACTCCTGAAAGAAAGGATATAGTGGAGACATGGCTTAGCCACAGCCTGGGGGATGTTTCCAGAAGTAAAGCTGTGGGTACCGGGCGTGAGTCGTGCTTCGGTAGCTCAGTTGGTAGAGCACTTGCCCGCGAAAGGCAAAGGTCCCGAGTTCGAGTCTCGGTGGGGCACACAGTTTTAATCTGCCAGGAAGTTTCATATCAGCGCACACTCCGCTGCAGAGTGAAAATCTCATTCTGGAAACATCCCCCAGGCTGTGGCTAAGCCATGTCTCCGCTATATCCTTTCTTTCAGGAGTGCTAGTTCTGCTAGGTTCGCAGGAGAACTTCTGTAAAGTTTGGAAGGTAGGAGACGAGATACTGGCAGAAGTAAAGCTGTGGGTACCGGGCGTGAGTCGTGCTTCGGTAGCTCAGTTGGTAGAGCACTTGCCCGCGAAAGGCAAAGGTCCCGAGTTCGAGTCTCAGTGGGGCACACAGTTTTAATCTGCCAGGAAGTTTCATATCAGCGCACACTCCGCTGCAGAGTGAAAATCTCATTCTGGATTAAATCCTATTGTTGACATATAAACAAATATAAATTCTGTGATAATCGTAAACATTTGGAAAACTAAATGCTAGTATTCTTAAAGTATCTATTTGGCTTTAGTCGGAAATATGTTAGCAAAGACAGGCCTTAATTAATTCATAAGTAATTAACAGTTTGGTCAAAAGTATTGTTTGAGTGCTTATATTTGATAATTTCAGCATTTAAACAAATAATTCTGCCTAAACCTTGTGGTAGGAAAAACTGCTAAAAAGGCAGAAGTTTTTTATGTATTCAGTTAATTTAATGAGTAAAGTTTTAATTGTAATTTCTATAAATTTAACTTTGAACAACGTGTAGTTTCGGCCCCTGTTATTGTGGGGATATACGAGGGTCGCTCCAAAAGAAATGCACACTATTTTTGTAAAAATACAGTTTTCATTCTGCATGTGTGAAAGTTTTACAGTGTGTAGATACATCCTTCCCTCTTGGTTTCAAACTTAGTTCAACCTGTTCCTGTGAGTGGCGCCATCACAGCACTTCTTCAAGGTGGCTGCTACATTTGACATTCGTCAGAAGCAACGTGCTGTCATAGAATTCCTGTGCTGTGAAAATGAGACAGTGGGAAACATCCACAAGAGGTTGAAAAAAGTGTATGGAGATGCTGCTGTCAATCGCAATACAGTTAGTCTGTGGGCAAGCAGGTTACGTGATGAAAGCGGGCATGGCAATATTGAGGATTGTCCTCACAGTGGCAGGCCTCATACTGCACACACTCCAGATAATGTGCAGAGAGCTAATGAATTGGTGACTGCTGACAGACGCATCACAGTGAACAAATTGTCACATTACGTTGGGATAGGGGAAGGAAGTGTTTGCAGAATACTTAAAGTGTTGGTGTTAAAAAAGGTTTGTGCCAGGTGGGTTCCCAGGATGTTGACAGTGGCTCACAAAGAAACAAGAAAAACGGTATGCAGTGAACTTTTGGAACAGTACGAGAATGGTGGAGATGAATTTCTTGGAAGAATTGTGACAGGTGATGAAACATGGCTCCATCATTTTCACCAGAGACGAAGAGGCAATCAATGGAGTGGCATCATGCAAATTCACCCAAGAAAAAAAAATTCATAACCACACCTTCTGCTGGAAAAGTCATGGCTACGGTGTTTTTTTGATTCTGAAGGACTGTTGCTTGTGGAGATCATGCCAAGTGGAACCACCATAAATTCTGATGCATATGTGACGAACTGAAGAAACTTCAAGCTCGACTGAGTCATGTTTGATCACTTGGCAAAAGCAGGATGTTTTGCTGTTGCACAACAATGCACGGCCACATGTCAGTCAAAAAACCATGGAAGCAATCACAAAACTTGGATGGATAACACTGAAACACCTGCCTTACATTCCTGACCTGGTCCCATGTGACTATCATCACTTTGGGAAACTGAAAGACTCTCTTCTTGGAACAAGGTTTGAAGATGATGACTCCCTTGTGCACGCTGTGAAACAGTGGCTCCAACAGGTTGGTCCAGAATTTTACCATGCGAGTGTACAGGAGCTGGTTCAAAGATGGTGTTAGGCAGTTGAGAGGGATGGAAATTATGTGGAGAAATGAAAATATTGTTCCTAAAGGATGTATCTACACACTTTAAAACTTTCAAACATGTAGAATAAAAGATGGATTTAAAAGAAAGTAGTGTGCATTTCTTTTTGAGTGACCCTCATATAAGGGTCTGATTTTTTGTTGTGAGACAGTCAGTCCACGGCCGAGTTTCAGATGAGGAACCTGTGTTGGTTAGAATGACAACAATGCATCAACTTAACAGTGAAATAAGTTTACACCAATAGGCTGTGTGTGAAAGAAATGATAGTGTCTGTTCAATTTATTTGAAAGACTGTGAACTGTGGGGTTAGGCTTTCACTGCTCATAGATGTTCAACAGCAAACTATTGTAGCAGTATGTGGCTGTTCAACTGCAAACTGTTAATGAGACTTACGGAAAGTTAAAACAATATTGCACTGGCCATATAACTGTAATATTGGGGGGGTTGTGAACAGTGAAAGTAAAAAACTGTGAAATGCAAATGTGCATCTGTTGGATACATCATTTACAGTAAACAGTAGTTGCACTTCTACCCCTTTTTTTTCAGCCAATACTTCAACACCAAGGACAATCAATGAAGAGATAAAGCAGGCAACATCGTCACAAGATATTAATTATTTCTATATCTAATATCAAATAGTAAAAATAGTACATAACTTTGTTCTGTAGTTGCAGCGTCAGTTGCTAACAGTAGATTTGAATGTAGAAATATGTACAGATACAAAAGATTTCAAAATCTGTCACTCTTCAATACAGTTTCTATTCAGAAGATGATGCACCCTGGCCACTATGAAAGTCTGTAAGTGTTACTCAACTGACAAACACACAAAATAGGCTCAATGAACGAATGTTCTAACTTAAGTACACCCGCCGCTATGGTCCACAGAGGGTAGTATGCTTGCGTCTCACTGACAGTGGCGTAATCATTAGTGGCAGTGTCCTCATGCTGCAGTGATGGCAGTAGGAAATGCAGCAGCATAACTAGTGGTGTGTGTATTTGAAAATGCAGGTGACCGGTTAGCTGCTGGTACTGCAGTTACAGCCGCGCGGGATTAGCCGCGCGGTCTAAGGTGCTGCAGTCTTGGACTGTGCACCTGGTCCCGGCGGAGGTTCGAGTCCTCCCTCAGGCATGGGTGTGTGTGTTTGTCTTTAGGATAGTTTAGGTTAAGTAGTGTGTAAGCTTAGGGACTGATGACCTTAGCAGTTAAGTCCCATAAGATTTCACACACATTTGAACTGCAGTTACAAATATTTAGCCACTGTTGAATCACACCACACCACTGCATTTTCACTCTACATGGGAAGAACAACTGTCTACATGTAGCCAAATATGTCTGTCAAGAATTGCACAATGTTTTATGATGACCATAATTACCTCAACCAATGGAGGAAATTTGGAAGAAAATTGAGATTGGCTTCATGGAATGGAGGCAATTTCCTAACTCCATTGGTAACATAGATGGGATCTCCCATATGCTGATAGATGATGAAAGGTTTAAATTACAAAAGTATCTATTGCACCCTTTCTCCAAATCAGCACCCTGGGAAGATCCTTCAAAGAAATTTTCAATAAACAAATATGCAGGGCCCATCATGTGGTGGAAAATACTTTCAATATACTCACCTAGAAGTGGAGAATCTGTTTAAGGTGGATACACTTACAAGTTAATATGGTGAAAGTTGTTTCCAAAGCTTTGTGTAACTTATGTAACTTCCCTTGAAGTGGTAAAAAGTATATGCCTACTGACTAACAGGAACAGCTTGACGATAGACCAGCTAATACTTTTTCAAACACATAAAGGTTAAAGAAAAGATTTTGTGGTTCTTCATGTGCTGTACAAGACCAGTTTCTGAAACATTTCATTAGTAATAAGTTGCAAAGTAACAAGGTATTCACACTTGGAATGTCCAGGGTGAAATAACAACAACATTATGAAAAAGGATAGATTGCTAATGTCCATGAAGAGGAGACACTGAGTCGCAGACAAGTATAACAAAAAGTCTTTTCATTGTGCCCGTCTAAGAATCTGTCTCTCCTCTATATAATGAGTAGAAGTCTATCCTTTCATCTTTATAGACAATTCTATGCAACTAAGCCACATTACAAAACCAGTAGTAAATGGGCTATCTTACCATGACATGCAAAACCTAACATTAAATTTTGAAAATAGTCAGGGTAAAACATCTATCACAATGGAGTACAGAAGGCCAATAAAACAGTCAAAAACTGAGAAATTTAGGAGATTGCTCAAAGAAATTAATTGGATGGATGTTTTAAACAAGACACAAATGAAAAATACAAAACATTCATTAATAAAGTTAGCACCTTATTTGAAAATTGTTTTCCCCTGAAGGTAACTTAAATTAAGGTGAAGTCTAATAAGAAACCATGGATCACACAAGGGATAAAGATATTATGTGAGACCAAAAGGAAACTCTCTCTGATATGTAGGGACACCTTTGACACTAGCATTATAGCTCATTACAAAAATTACTGCAAAATATTGAAGACGGTTATCCAGAAATCTAAACACCTACATTATGAGAAAAAGATAAATACATCCAGCAATAAAATAAAAAATAATATGGGATATAGTTAAGTCAGAGACAGGTAGGACCAGAAATGAGGAGGAACAAATAGCTCTAAAAATAAATGAAATCCTGGTAACAAATGCATGTTGTGTTGCAAACCACTTAAACAAGTATTTTGTCTCTGTTACTGATAGCATGGTGTTGTCAGGTACAGAAGATAATGCAATGGAATATCTGAGACCAGTGCACACAAGCAATCTCAGTAAAATGGAATTGACACTTACTTCACCCAAAGAAATAGAATCCATCATAAAGTCCTTGAAATCAAAGCATTCTAGTGGTTATGGTAACATATCAACAAAGTTAATAAAAGAGTGTTCATGTGAGTTTAGTCATACCTTAAGTTATTTGTGTAATCAATCACTTATCACAGGAACATTCCCGGACTGGCAAGAAAGGGGACAAAGAAATGCCATCAAATTACCGACCAATCTCACCTTTGCCAGCTTTCTCAAAAATCTCTGAAAAGGTTCTGTTCAAGTGACTACTTAAGCACCTTAGTGAAAATGACATACTGTCAAAGTCACAGTTTGGGCTTCTTAAGGGTTCTAAGGCTATTTACACTTACAGTAAAAATGTCCTTTATTCATTAGACAACAAATTAGAGGCAACTGGCATATTCTGTGACTTGTCAAAGGCTTTTGACTGTGTGAATCACAGCATTCTTTTAAGTAAATTAAAATATTATGGCATCACTGGTAGTGAGGCAAAGTGGTTTCAATCATAACTTACTAATAGAAAACAAAGGGTGTCATTATGTAAAACTTCAGCAGTAAGCAATCAGACATCATCTAACTGGGAAGAAATTACATGTGGTGTTGCCCAAGGTTCCATACTAGGTACAATACTTTTTCTTGTATATATTAATGACCTGTCATCTGTTACATTACCAAATGCCAAGTTTGTCTTATTTGCAGATGATAAAAACATTGCAATACATAGTAAATGAAATATAAATTTAGAAAGGGCAGCTAATCAAATTTTTACTGACATTAATAAGTGGTTCAAAGCCAATTCACTGTCATTAAACTTTGAAAAGACCCACAATATGCACTTCAGAACTTCCAAGAGATTTCCTTCTAGTGTGTGTATAAAATATGATGACATGGAAATAGGAGAAGTTGAGAGTGTAAAATTTTGGGATTACAACTTGATAATAAATTCAGTTGGGAGCGACATACTAATGAACTGCTAAAGCACCTAAACCAATCAGCGTTTGCAATGTGAATGATGCCAGACATAGGAGATATACATATAAAAAAACTGGCATATTTTGCTTATTTTCACTTCATTATGTCATATGGTATCATATTTTGGGGGAACTCCACAAACCGAGAAAAAATTTTTAGAGAACAGAAGTGTATAATAAGAGTAATGTGTAGTGTAAATCCAAGAACATCATGTCGAAACCTATTCAAAGAATTGGGCATACTGACCACAGCTTCTCAGTATATTTATTCCTTAATGAAGATTGTTGTAAATAATGCATCTCTTTTTCCAACTAACTGCTTAGTACACAGTATCAATACTAGAAATAAGAACAATATACATAAAGATTTAAAATCACTTACTCTTGCCCAGAAAGGACAGCAACATATATTTTCAATAAGTTACCAGCAAACATTAAGAGTTTAGTTTCAGACAAGGCACAATTTAAACATAGTTTAAAAGAATGTTTGGTGGCCAACTCCTTCTATTCCATCCATGAATTTCTCAAGTGCAGTAGACCATTTTAATGAAAAATTATTATACTTTAATTTTTGACAATACTTGGTTGTAATAGCCAAGTAACTAGTTACTGTGTAAATGATGGATTTAATGAAAGCAGGTGTAAGTATTAAACTTGTAAATATTAGAAGTTTAATTTTAATTCATGTACATAATTTTACTGTTTATTGACTGAGGATCATTAAAATTAATGAAACTCAAGTTTTTTTAATTACATTTTTGTAATGTGTTTATCTGACATGTTCCATACCCAGGAGGATCCCCTCTTTTTTGGGTCTATGAAATGAATAATTAACCTCATCTAATCAAATCAAACAACCTTTGGGGAAAATCACAACCTGCCAGCTGCCCATCGTGGGCAAGGGCAGGCTACTGCTGGCTACCACCTCCTGTTTGACTGGGCTGATGCCACCGCATGCAACAAAGAGACAGCAGCATGTGGTAGGCGCTGCTCAAGAGGGCTGCTTGCTCCTTCTTTTACCAAGACTTAACTCAGTACCTTTGCTCGATAAGACCCTGTTTCTCCCTGTCATTGTTTCAATCTGTAGCATATTCCATTTATATATCTTCTAATGGCATTTTCCTCATCTGAATCAATCACATCGGTTGCTGCTCATTTATTTCCTTTCTAACTTTACTCTTTGATACTATAATCTTTTCTGCCACCTTCATTAGATTCATCACCTGATTCTATCTCATCTGACTCACTTCAACTGTCATAATCACTATCTTTCATGTTTCCCTCCTGCTCTATTTTCCTTGCCAATGTTTCATCATATTCATTATCCTTTTCTTACATATTTCTTCTGGACAATAATTTTCTGAACTACAAGACGCAATTAGATGACTACCAAACACCTGCCACAATGGGACCGTGGAATGGTTCCAGTCAAAAGTAATCACCATATGCATTAAGGTATTTATCCCCCTAGGAGCTGGAGATGATCAATTTGTGTTTCAGAGAATGCCGTCAGCTGCTGATGGGTCCACTACTACACCCAATCTTGCACTTCCTCATCCAACTGAAACCAATATCCATCTGCAGGTCACCAAAGATGTGAAAATCACACAGTGAAAAAGCTGGGCTGTACAGAGAATGTTGCAGTGTTTTCCAACCAAACCACTGAAGCATAGCTTTCATCCAATTAACAGTGTGGGGGTAGTCCTTATCGTGCAACAGAATGATTATGTCTGACAGCATTCCTGGGTGTTTTGACTTTATGACCCATAACAGTTTCTGCAAAGTGTCCTCATAGTACTGTACACTGATTGTGGTTCCACGTTTCATGCCTCCACTTCAGTGATTTGGTTGGGAAACACTACAACATACTCCATACAGCCTGGATCTTTCACTGTATGATTTTCACGTTTTTGACAACCTGAAGAAAGACATGTGGATGTTATTTTCAGTTGGACAAGGAAGTGCAAGAGTGGGTGCGGTTGTGGATTTGTCAGTAGCTGACTGTGTCCTACGAAACAGGAACTGATTGTCTTGTCTCCCAGTGGGATAAATGTCTTAACACGTGTGGTGGTTACTTTTGAATCGAACCATTTCATTGTCCTGTTGTGGTGGGTGTTTGGTTTTCATTTGACTGAACCCTTATAATAACAGTATTGATATCTACTCTATTTTTCTGTCATTTCAATTCACCTGCTGATATACTGATGCATTCATAAACCTCCCTCTTAGTAGGATTATGGTCTCTCCCAACTAATACCAGTTTGAACCTAAATCTGTTCTGATGTCTATTCTGTCCTTCCTCAAAGAATCTACACTAATATTCCCGGGCTTTATTTCTGATTGCAAAAATTTGGTTGTTGCTTTCCAAGGTTCTGAAATTGCTTTCCCTTCTGATTTAACAGATTCTGTGTCTTTTCTAAGAGTAGCTAGTTTTTTTTTCCATGGAGATCTGAAAACCATTGACACCTATTCTTGCTCTTTAATGTTCAATTTGATCTCACCTTTATACTCAATGTAATTTTAATAAGCCTCTTCCAATCACTCAAGGTCACTAGATATGTTACACTTACTGGTGACTTCTAGTTTAAACAGAATATGTTTACACAGGTATGTGGTTTAATTACTAGACTGTCCTTTCACATAGGTTGCTGAGCTGTTACAGCTTCTGTGAGGGCACATGCGTGATCATACTGGCGCCACTTGTGTGCATGTCCTACCGATTCTAGCCCTTGTTGTACCATTTTTGCTTGGTTATGTGTTCCCTCTGGGACAATGTGGTAGTGAATGGCATGTGGAACATGGAGCTGGACAGATGGGGTGAATACTCGGCGTCCTGGTAATTGCAGTGAGATGAAACTATTGACTGTAGGGCTATGGGGGAATGCATTTTCCTGCAGTATTGCCCATTGATACCAGTGAGTTAGCAGGCAAGGAGCAGCTCTTATTGAATGTAACCTGGTTATGAAGTGCATCAGTCAGTTGTGGTCTACTCCATACGCCGAGATGTACTAAACAACTTGTTAGCAGATATGAGCAGGAAGGCACTGTTATCAGGTGCCTACCTGGAGTCCTGAAGCTATTAGCCTCCTTGGCATTTATTTGAAATTATGTATGAAGGCTGTTCAGTAGGTACTGTACTTAAAGAATGTTAATTCTGCCCTGGTGTGAGGTGACCAAGAATTCGGTTCCTTTATGCCTTTCAGCAACCCCTTTGGGGCTGTGTGTGCCAATCCGAGGTTTCTGTAAGTGCCAATTTAATTTTGCAATGTTAATCTGGTACTTGAAATCATTATTTGTTATCATTGAGTATTTTATACTACTGATCATGACTTCTGTTTGTTGTAGACCTCATGGCCCTTCCTGGGGCGAGTTATTGGATTTGACCTGTAACTAAAGCTGCGCTAAGCCTAAAGGTATGTATATGCAGGTAATGTGTGTGTGCGTGCTTGTATTTGCACACTTGCTTGCTCCATGTTGAGCAGGCCTTTGGGTTACACATGTACATTTTAACTGGCCTTCTACCATTTGGTGCATATCCAAATTACAGTGTCTATTAGTCCCTAAGAGGCCCCAGTAAAGGCATACCTTGACTTATTTGATTTTGTTTGATTATTATGTGATTATTTTCTTTAAAATGACTTTGTACATTGTTTCTTGTTATTGCTAGGAAGGTTAACCTGTAATTTTTATGAGTGGGCCACTCCTATATTGAAGTTTTAGTGGTTGGTTTCCTTGAAAATAAACTTTAATTCTCCATTTAAGTATTGCTATGTATGTTAATTTCCGTCAAACTGGTGGACAAAGAGATTAACACAATTATAGCTTTCAGCCATTAAGGCCTTTGTCAGCAGTAGACACACACACACACACACACACACACACACACACACACACACACACACACACACACTCATGCAAACACAACTCGCACACACGTCTGCAGTCTCAGAGAGCTGAAACCACACTGTGAGCAGGAGCACCAGTGCATGATGGGAGTGGCAACTGGGTGGAGGTAAGGAGGAGGCTGGGGCAGGGAGGGGGAGGGATAGTATGGTGGGAGTGGTGGACAGTGAAGTGTTGCAATTAAGACGGAGGGCACCACTCACCCATTTGTTCCCACGGTACCGACCGTGCCTGACGTGTCGTGCTTACGTAACTCATCAGGGACATTGCAACTGGCCGTTGTTCAGGACATGTTTGCTAGTAACACGCCCATGCCAGTAGTGTAATGCCGGGTTACAGGACAGCCTATCGTACCATGAGACAGCAGGACTTCCAAGATACGCCGAAGCAACCCTCGGCCCCCCCCTGCCCCTCCCCCCCTGGCCATCTGCCAAAACTACCTCCTTTATACGAGGACAATCCTGTTTCATGGTTTTCACTTGTGGAGCACCTTTTTGAGTTACATCAGGTGACCGACGACAACTCTAAATTTCTATGTCTCATCACGCACCTCCATGACCACTCAGATTTAATTTGTGACCTCCTCCATTCACCACCACTGCTGCAAAAATACGAGTTTGCCAAGAAGACAATATTGGACCAACTCGCCTGTTCACCACAGGAATTAATAATCAAGATCCTGTATGAGGAACACCTGGGGACCACACTCTGTCATGACTCTGGCGCCGCCTTCCGCTACTTGTGAGTGAACACACGATGCTGGACGTTACCCTGCAGGTGGTATGGTCTGCCAATTTACCTACCGACCTACAGATACACCTGCTACTGCACTCCTTTGAGTCTATCGGCTCTTGCCTTTGCATTGCAGATCAGCTGTATGCACTACTGCTACAAAAACAACCAGCACACCTCTCACCGCTGGTTGGCACTACACCACCTGTTTACCGGCCGTCTGCGGGCAGAGGCAGGGCTCGTTCCACCTCCACGCCATCTACACCACCGGGCAGTACTTGTTCGCTCTCTCCTCTTTCCAAAAACTCAAGAATTGCACACGCACCATACGTCCTGGTTTACATTCCAGATCAGATCAACGAGGACAAATCTCCTCCACTGCCACAATCACCGCCACTGCCACATCCAGCTCATCCGTACTGTTGGTACCACAAGATTTTCGGGGATGAGGCCAAGAGGTGCAGATTATCTTGCCAGCACCCAAACGCCAACCACAGGATCTAAAAGATGCCCGAATCCTGCAGGGAACTTCACAGGCTTCCTCAAACATTGCACTCTGTCAGTCGTTTATACGTGACCAACATTTCTTCGCAGCTTGTTTTCCTAGTCGACACAGGCACTGACATGTCCATCATACCTACATCATTGGCTCCTCCAGTCTTTTCACCGATGAAGTTGCTTCTGTGTGCTGTCAATGAATCAACATTACAAACTGTCGGCTCTGCTAAAGTTATGGTGCATCTATCTCTTTCTCTATGTTTCCCGTGGACTATTTACATCGCTGACATTGACGAACGAATTCTCAGTATGGATTTCTTGTCCCATTACAAACTCTCCCCAAACATTGTCTATGGTTCAGTGTTACACCAACATTCTGATACTCAGATACTGTGCTCAGGCACTTATGCTTGTCATTCCATTTCTGTCATGACATGTGATTTGGTTCGTGAGTGCTCCACTCTAGCAGACTAAATTGTGACCTGTGTCACTAATCTACTGTCAGAGTACGACGCAGTGGCGCAACTCCATTGGCAAAATGATGGGTTGAAACAACGCATTGCTCACACTTTTGATGAGCTCACTGTGGTGCGTACCTAGCTGCTGCAACTGCAATCCACACTTCCTTCACCTGATCGACCTTCATCAGCAGACACCAGCACGGACACTCATCAGGTTAGTTCAAAAACATTCATTGCGTGTGACGATTCGTGTTCACCACACGCCCACTACGTGCAGTGCCATATGTTTCAAACAGTGCTTCTAATGACAGTCACGTGCACGATGTGAACACACCCACCATGCAGGCAGCCGCCCCACATGCTGGTAAACATTCCCCCCTCTCTTGCGCACCAGCCACGTGATTCAGTGGCCATCGTTGCTCCCCGCATGATGCCAATGCCTCTCTTGCCCACGCCGGTTACTCAAGGCCAAGCTAACAACAGACAGTCGCTGCACGCCCCGATCCGCTCCGTGCTGTACGCGCAGCCGACCTCTCCAAACAAGAGCATGCCATGCTCATGTAATAGGCATGTGACTTTCATGCTGCCTTTTCCCACTTGCGCTAATGGCTACGCCTAATCATGCCCCACTCGTCCCAAAACTTGACGTCAGGATGTTACTCAGCCTCGTGTGCTGTTCTGTCTCTTCCGTCACTGACGGAACGACACACAAGATAATTACCACTGCCGGCCCTCCTATTAGGCACAAGATTAGATGCCTCAACCCCATTAAATTGCGCGCGTGGCCCAGCAGCAAATTAACGATCTTCTGGAGGCAGGCATTCTGCAGCCATCAGACAGCAATTGGTCTTCACCGATTTACCTTGTCACCAAACACAACGGTTCTTTTCGAATGTGTGGTGATTACAGATGCTTAAATGCTCGTACCATCGTGGACAATTACCCAGTGCCAAACATAAACGATTTCACCCATATGTTATTGAGCACCACAATCTTCAGTGTGATTGACTGTGAACGTGCCTGTCACCATATTCCCGTAGCACTGGAAGACATTCCAAAGACTGCTATCATCGTGCAGCTCGGTTTGTTCCAATACAACTTCATGCCATTCAGCTTAAGGAATGCGGCACAAATGTGGCAATGTTTCATTGACTCAATCTTATGACAGTTCTAGTTCTGCTTTGCATGCCTGGATGACATCCTCATTTTCAGCAAGTCGACTGAGGACCATGAAGATCATTTATCCCAGGTCCAGCAGGCCTTAAACTCCAATGGTGTCGAGGTCAACAAAGATAAATTCCATTTGCGTCAGTCTTCTGTGACATTTTTGGGTTACACCACCTCCACAGACGGAATACAGCCTCCCAAATCCCGCGTGCAGGCTATCACGTCATTGCCACCCCTAGCTATGTACAAAGAACGCCGACATTTCCTGGGTACTATAAATTACTACCATAGACATCTACCTTCTGCCACTGCCATGCAGGCCCCACTGATGGACTCGCTGTCCGGCAAACAGACTTTGGGCCTTAAGCCAGTCTGTTGGACTGAACCTACGCTAGAGGCCTTCGGCTCTAAAGACAGCATTAGCTCACGCCGTCGTACTCACCCACCCCGATCCGTCTGCCAAAATGTTCATCACTACGGATGCCAGCGACCTCACGGTCAGGGCAGTATTACAGCAACACAAAGGTGACACGGTTTCACCCCTTCATTTGTTCTCTAAAAAACTGTCTACAGCACAGAAGACATATTCCCCTTATGATAGAGAACTTCTGGTGGTCTATGAAGCCGTCAAACACTTTCGACCTGACATCGAGGGCCATTCTTTCTTCATTCTTACTGATCACAAACCACTGGCAGACGCTTTCTGCAACCCTCTCGAGGATCCACCCCCTGGGCATTTCCACCACTTCAACCTGGTCTCTCAATTTACTATGGACGTACGCTACATCAAAGGCACGGAAAACATCCCTGCTGATTTCTTTTCATGGATCAATACTGTCTCACGCATCATCGATTTATCCAACCTAGCTGCTCTCCAGGCCTCTGACGAGGAATCTCAAGCTCTCCTCACGGATCCTCAGACATTGCTTGTGTTTAGCAAAGCCAAGTTCCCCGGCGTTTCGGATGAAGTGTGGTGCGACTCTTTTACCGGCACTCTGTGGCTGTTGCTCCATCCCATGTTGCACTGACAAGCTTTCGACGCCTTGCATAACCTCACGCACCCTGGCATCTGCACCACCACATGCCTCGTCATCGAGCGTTTTGTTTGGAAAAATGTTAAGCAGGACTGTCAAACCTGGGCACGCAGGTGCATTTCCTGCCAGTGCAACAAAATCAGACGCCACACCTCTCCCCCCCCCTTGGCAAGTTTGACTTTCCACAAGGACGTTTTCGTCATGTACATATTGACCTTATCGGCCCTCTGCCACCGTCAGAGGGCCACAGACATATCCTCTCCACAATCGACCGCATGTCTCGTTGGTGGAAGCTGTTCCTTTACCCAACATCACAGCAGAAACTGTGGCCAAGGGATTTGTCTCATCATGCATCGCTAGGTTCGGTTGCGCGTCCACCATCACCAATGACCAGGGTCGACAGTTTGAGTCTGCTCTTTTCACGATTCTATGTAACCTTTGCGGTATTAAAAAAATTTATACAACAGCCTACCACCCGCAAAGCAATGGTTTAGTGGAATGATAGAACCACATCCTTAAAACAGCACTTGGATGCCATGACTGCCTCTGGTCTGAGGTGCTTCCTTGGGTGTTACATGGTCTCCATTCGACCTTTGAACCTGATTTACAGGGAACCACCTCCGAATCCTGCCTCAAGCACCCAAGGATTTCCCCACCTCCCCAGACTTTATTTGTAGAATAGGCACCCACTTTAGACATGCACAGATACACCTGCCTGTCAGTCCTTTCCCGCCAGACACTAACATGCCAACCTCATGCAACACATGCTCCCACGTTATGCTCAGGGACGATTCCATTAGACAACCCCTGCTACCCCCATACCTCAGCCCCCTTGAAGTATTCCGGAGGGGCGAGATGACGTTCGACATTATGGTTAAAGATCACCCGCAGACTGTTTCACTACACAGGCTCAAGCCTGCTTTTGTAGACTCTGACACCCCTCTGCCATCCCAGTCGAACCATCTGGACAAATTTTCCATTGCCGAGCCCGATAATGAGTTATCCCGTGGTAGGGTCTTCTCTTTCTGATGATTTGTCACCGCAGTTTGTGGGTTTCCCAAGCATGTCGTCATCAACCCCATGCACAGGTTTTGATGATGTTTCATCTACTGGAGAGACTTGCTCCCCAACTTTCAACTTGCACTGCAATTTACCACCTAACCGCATCGACAGCGTGTCGATTGTCACTTTTGATGACTGTGTGCTCCTGCTCCTCACAGGCACTGCAGACTTGACACTCAATGAGGAACTGGATGTCAAGATAGTGCATAGCCTGTCCCTCCCCCGAGAGTGCGATCCGTCAAGAGTTGGTGCATTCATCTCCTCGGATGGCTTGACCTGCATTAGGAGCAGGCACGCTCGCATGCTGCACCCCTCCCCACACCTCTGCTCCCAGGCCAGCCAACACATCATCCACCTCCGCTGGCTGTCTGATTACGATGTGGACCTGCAGCCTGTCACTGTGCCTTCGAACTCTGCCCTGACTGAGATGGAGCTTCCAGTCGTGCGCCTGCCACCTCGCACTACTCACTCTGACACTGACGCCCACACTACCTCCCTTCAGGCCTCACAGTGTACACGTGTATCTTTCTCTGTGCTGAAATATATGTATGTATAAACAAATATGGGAACAGTTTGTTGTGTATTCAGTTATCCGTTTTCCCGTTTCCCATACTATTGTACAGAAGATGCTATTAATTTCACACTCTCAAATTTATCTAAATCTATAAATTTGTGAACACCCAGAATGTAGACTCATGAGCAGCCACTGCCTAAAGCAGGAGTGCAGCATTCTCCCATGAGGCAGTAAATATGTGATATATCCTCAGTTCTATTCTGCACCTTGTGGCAGTCAAGCTCTCACAACTGGAGAAAATGTTGTAAGTCACTTTTGTATGTTTTTGATATAAAATTTGTATAGTTTTCATTGAGTGTTGGGTGTACCTAAATCTATTTAAAGAAACAGATACCAGAACTGTCAGCTATAAGCTTCCGGTATCCTCCTGATCTCCTCAACTGTAGTTGGTGCGTTATCTTTAGATTTCCATAAAAAGGTATAGGGGAAATTGGTAGAAGTACGCAGATCTAATGGAGGTCAAAGATCACGGGGCATATATTTACCCTATCAAGAATCTAATGTGAACTTTTACCTCCTAACCACTTGTGCAGCAGATTCAAGGTTTTTTTATTGATGTTTACTTACCTTAGATGCCTCACTATTCACCTTAGAGAACTTAAATTAATTTTTCTTTTTGTAGTTTTTCTTTCACTGGGTGGTGGTTTTTTCAAACAACCCTATTCTCAAACACACCTCAAACATAATCAGAGAGTGCTATTTTTTTCCAGAAACCAATCAAGAACATCAACTCAACAGCCATTAATAGAACCAATCGGCCATCAACTTTCTGAACTTATTGAAAGTGGGAGCTCAGTACTACAAGCAGCCAAAGCTACTGGGCTTTTAGAGGCTACTTTAAGAAAAGTCTTAAAACTGGCAAAGGTAGTGAGCACCTCAGCCAATTTACAGAAACTTTTTCATTGGAGGGAGGACAAGCAATAGAGTGGCACTGCATTTCCCTCAATAAAAACTTTTTTGGCCTTAATCTCAGACTGTTATGACATTTACTACTTGAATTTCCTGAAAAATAAAAGTTTGTGGTCTGTTTCTCCATGTACCTATTTGTAATCCTTCTTATCTCCTTCAATAAGGGGTAAAAGTATGCATGTTCTCCCCCAGGCCACAAACTCTTATCCCACAGCATTGGGTAAGAATACACAAAATTATTTTATAGGAAAACATTTACTACTCCTCTAATAATAACTATATGACAATGAAACTTTCACGCAATGTTACCAAGATTTTACAGTAGGTGTTGCTTGAGTGATTTATTGCTGCAAGTTTTTTAAAAATATTTAGTAAAACCAATAAATGCATACTTCTTCACCACCTACCTTATTTTGGATATCTGCTTTCAATAACATATGGAATAATGTTATGGAGTTCTGGTGGCATAACATATCTGACTCTAAATGAGGATCACTGCCCCATGAGGCAGTGGGAGTTAGTATGCTGTGTATGCCCGTAATGCTTGCACATGTTATGTATATGTGCTTACTAATAAATGGTGTGGAAATAGTGTCTCTATGCTGTATCAGTATCCTGCTATCACACTGGCAGTACCCCTACCCTGAATTTACACGTCACTCCAAATTTTATCTGTTAAGTTGAACACCTGCTGCGCCAGTTACATCATCAACAATGCTGCTGTTACAAATGATACAACTTCACCATTTCTTTGGCAATATCAACAACATCTCTCAACCAGTGCTTTATGAATTCAAACCCATGTGCAAAATCACCAAATATCCACCAAGGCCTGGACAATACTAAAGGGCCAGATATATAGCGACAATGCCTTCATTGTTTGCCACATCTTTGGACCAATCTTGTATTGCTGCTGATGCCAGTGAGTGATCTGTGCCATGATGAGTGTCAAATTTACTGAGTGATTTCATGATAAACATTCCAGATTTGACACCAAATTAATCTATTCCTGATATTTCACCCAAAAGCGCAGCAGAGAGTCACAGTAAACAATGGACGCCTGCCTCCATAACAAATGTTGATCTAAGTACTTTTGACTTTCGCACAGGGTAAAACATCACAGGTTTCAGTGCTAGTGATGATGAGCATTATGACACTCACATTAATGACCTGAACAACAGTGGCCTGCACCATACCACTCCGTCGTTCTGTTTCGTCATTCATCTGCCAACAGACTGCAGGATCAAGGTTTATATCATCTTTCAATATCTCTGCATTCTGATTTTCCAAATCCTGTTCTGATCATTGTGACTAAATGCGAGTTCCACGAGACAGACTGTGCTCTCTCATATCCCAACTACATCAGGCATCACAACTGACTTGCTTTCGGTCCAGCACCATGCTTCGCATTTGCATCACCCGCACCCAGCACCAAACCAGTGAAGGACTCCAAGAATGCATTTTTCATTACCTCATCTCGGCAAGGTCAGATGCTGCTGCTTTCTAGTTCGAGTGACATCACATCTGTGTCAGCTGTGCCACAAATGACTGCACATCTGCACGAACTCCATGACACACAGACAGTGCTGCTGGATAACAGATGGACTGCACCTTTCATCATTATAGTTCCAGGGGCTCATGTGCACTCTCACATGCATTTTCTACCATCTCAGACATCTGATGTTGCGAAAGTCATACCGACTGCATCGGCCCCAGAACAACACTCACATGCACGGCCATTCTTTGAACAGTTAGCCAAATTCTATGCACACTGCAGTGCGATGCTGAAGCCACCCGTGCCACGACATGATCTGCATCATCATATGCTGCCCTATATTAATCTGCATTTCCTGTCCGTCTCGCACACCCACACTCCTACACCTCCCGCTCCATGCCACACCCACCTTGCAATGGTGACTTACAGTCAAACCAAACTGACAACAACAGTCAAACTGACAACTGCCAGACCATCCATCATCAGCTGAAACTACCATTGCTCCACATGAATTCTCCTGCAATGTTTTTTTGTGCTCAGCAAGTGTTTGATGTCAGCCAGTGGTAGTGATGCAAATTTTATTGCCGGTGCCGTATGCATCTCTATGCCAAAACACCAGTGCCACTGTGTTGTCAGTGCCATGACGCCTACTTATTCATTGCACTCATATAAAAACATTCATGCTTCATGTATTGACAAAAAAAGGAACTACACATTAATTTACCATAATTTATATTAATATTTACATCGAAAATACTTTAAAATAATCCTCAGATAAACATTCCATACACATTTTAGAACAGTATTTTTTTCACTTTATTCACTGACAGTCTGTTTCGTCTGTTAGTAAAAATTTGACCAGCTTTTGAAAACACACATTCAGCAGGGATGGATATTGCTACAACACACAAATTTCTTCCAAAATACCATTTTAACAAATCTGCCTGCCTAGCTATTTAGGGGCCTTCCAGGTGTAACCTGACTCTCCCACACATCACCATTAAATGTCTCTGTCTCTGCCAAAGTTTTAAAGCTCCGAGAGGCTTAAGATATACAAAACAAAAACTTTTTACTTATCTTCATTTTGTCTTGTTGTTGGCTGCAGTTCTCACATCTGGAGGTAAATTCTTGAGGCTGAAATTTTGATGTAATGGGTTCCAGATGACTAGATAATGTTTGAACATTTGCCTGTTTTACTCTTGAATTTTATTTTTTGTCACATTTTTCAATATCACACTGTTTTTACAATTTCCACTTCTATAACACCACAAATTACATTGTTATTGACGAAATTAAAGAAACACCTCTGATTCCATCCGAGGCATGCCCGCTACTACTACATTTTGTGGTACTAACAATATTCCAAAGAAACTTCTTAGCAGATTAAAATTGTGTGCTGGTCCGAGACTCAAACTCAGGACCTTTGCCTATTGTTGGCAAGAGCTCTACCATCTGAGCTACCCAAGTGTGACTCATGACCCATTCTCAGAACTTCAGTTCTGTCAGTACCTCATCTCCTACCTTCCAAACTTCACAGAAGCTCTTCTGCAAACCTAGCAGAACTTGCCCGTGAAAGGCAAAGGTCCTGAGACTGAGTCTCAGTACGGCACACAGTTTTAATCTGCCAGGAAGTTTCATATCTGTGCACACTCTGCTGCAGAGTGAAAATCTCATTCTGGAAACATCACCCAGGCTGTGGCTAAACAATGTCTCTACAATATTCATTCTTCCAAGAGTACTAGTTCTGCTAGGTTCACAGAAGAGCTTCTGTGAAGTTTGAAAGGTAGGAGACGAGGTACTGGCGGAATTGAAGCTGTGGGGACATGTCGTTAGTCATGCTTGGGTAGCTCAGATGGTAGAGCTCTTGCCTGCAAAAGATGAAGATCTCGAGTTCGAGTCTCGGTCCGGCATACAGTTTTAACCCGCCAGGAAGTTTCATATCAGCACACACACCGCTGCAGAGTGAAAGTCTCATTCTGAATATTCCAAAGATTTTACAAAACAGAAGAGTTTACAAACTTTCTTGACAAAGGAAAAATCATCACCAAGTTATATCATTATTTTGTAAATGAATCCAGAAATAAATTTAATAACTAGTGTTAGATTGTGCAATTAATAGTATGAATTTTAAATGTGTCAGACATTTTGTAATTTTTAATATTTTTTAAAAGAAGGGTAATTTTAGCTGTATTGATTGTAACAAATTAATTTCTTTTTATACATTTTAGCCTAGAACATAATACATCATATACAAAATCATATGAAATTCTTTCAGTGAAACAGCCACGATAATGTTCACCTATATGAGATTCAAGATTAATCCTGGTATCTGCTACTTCTATAAAAAAGGTCATGTTAGAAAAGGGTTTCCCATTACACAGGTACCTGAATGTCCAATGACTGATTTCATGTTTCAGTAGAATGTCACTCTGAATATTTTAAAGTGACTCAAATAATAGAAGCAATACAAATATATGTTGGTTGCTTATCCATTTACTTCTATAATAAATTGAGACATAGGTGTTGAAAGTTGTGGTTGCTGACTTCTAGCCCCAAGTCCTCATTGTAGGTAGCCGATAGTTCATCTTCATCAGCAACTGTGTCTGTAGCAGCAGGACTTCCAGTTTTCCATGCACTCCCTTCTGGATGGGATCTTAAAATTAGGTCTGCTAAAGTGATGATTTAATCTTCTTTGATCTTTCTGGCATCAATAAGATCGTAAAACATGCGTTCTTTCTTGAACCTAGGATCCAAGAATGTATGGGTTGCAAATGTCTTGCTCTTCTCAGTGTCTCTGTAGTATTCGGTTACACCTACCTCTAGTGTGTCTATAACTTGCTTCACGAGGCTATGAAAGTTCTTGGAATTGAAGTAATCTCTTCCTTCAAACAATCACTTTCAGTACCGATACATATTTCTCTGCACTTATTTCATGTGTCACTATTTCAAATGGCTTCAAAACTGCCCATGTCATGAATAATGAGCCATTCTTCCATTTCAATGGTGGGACGCTTAGTGATTAGCATCTATACAGTAAAGCAGCCATAATTTTCACAGCACTTGAAAGTTTATGGAAGAGTCTGATCATGTAAAATGTCAAGTTCTACCTAGTTGATACATTGTACATCGTTGGTGCTACACATTTTAGCAATTTTGATCAAGTTAAACTTATGCTGCAGTGTTCTTCATCAACATGACAATGTAGAAGTGTTTTCTGTGCAATACACACGTTTATTTATGCTCAACAGCCAAAGAAACTGGTACACCTGCCTCATAAAATGTAGGGCTCCTGCGATCATGCAGGAGTGCTGCAACATGACGTGGCATGGAATCAATTAATGTCTGAAGTAGTGTTGGAGGGAACTGACACCATGAATCCTGCAGGGCTATCCATAAATCCGTAACAGCTCAAGGGGATGGAGATCTCTTCTGAATACCACATTGCAAGGCATCCCAGATATGTTCAATAATGTTCATGTCCAGGGAGTTTGGTGGCCAGCAGAAGTGTTTTAACTCAGAAGAGTATTCCTGGAGCCACTCTGTAGGAATTCTGGATGTGTGGGGTTTGCATTGTCCAGCTGGAGTTGCCCAGGTCCGTCAGAATACACGCTGGACATGAATGGATGCAGGTGATCAGACAGGATGCTTACATACATGTCAACAGTCAGAGTCATATCTAGATGTATCATGGGTCCCATATCACTTCAACTGCACATGCCCGACACTATTACAGGGCCTTCACCACCTTGAACAGTCCCCTACTGACAGGCAGTGTCCATGGATTCATGATGTTGCCCCCATACCCGTACATGTCCATCTGCTTGTTACAATTAAATGAGACTCATCCAACCATGCAACATGTTTCCAGTCATCAACAGTCCAATATTGATGTTGATGGGCCCAGGTGAGGCTTAAAGTTTTGTGTCGTGCAGTCATCAAGGGTATACGAGTGGCCCTTTGGCTCCAAAAGCCCATATAGATGATGTTTCATTGAACGGTTCACATGCTGACACTTGTTGATGGCCCAACATTGAAGTTTGCAGCAATTTACAGAAGGTTGAACTTCTGTCATGTCGAACGATTCTCTCCAGTCATCGTTGGTCCTGTTCTTGCAGGATCTTTTTCTGGCTGCAGCAATATCGGAGATTTGACGTTTTGTTGGATTCGTGATATTCACGGTACACTCGTGAAATGGTTGTATGTGAAAATACCCACTTCAACGCTACCTCAGAGATGCTGTGTCCCATTGCTTGTGCACCACATTCAAACTCACTTAAGTCTTGATAATCTGCCATTGTAGCAGCAGTAACTGATCTAATAACTGTCCCAGACACTTGTTGTCTTATATAATCATTGCCAAACACAGTGCTATATTCTGCCTGTTTGCGTATGTCTATATTTGAATGTGCATGCCTATACCAGTTTGTTTGGCACTTCAGTGTATATATAAAAGCCGACATAGGAATTTCACCTTGTGTGAGACCGCTTGTACAAGACCGCACTTTGATTTAAAGTTCTATATTTGCATATTTTACTGTTCTCATTACTTCTCCTGCATAATCTTTCATTGATTGTATCAATACCCTTGTGTATTGTGATATATTGTGAAATTTTGAACATTCACGTGCGCTGCGATAAGCTGGTACTCTTGTCAATTGTTGGCTTAAACTAAATTGCGCTCTTTTAAAATTATTAAGGACAGTAGGCCCAGCCTCATTGAGAACAATCTTTCTCTAATTTCATTGTACAATTACATGAGAAATAGGTTAGTTTCAGAATTTTCAGATACTTACAAAACAACAGTTCCATAAGTTAGGGATATGAATGTTTTGGATACGTAAATCAATTCATAGCAAATCAGTGTTTATGGTTCACAGTTCAGCCAAAGTACAGGGTGATTCAAAAAGAATACCACAACTTTAGGTATTTAAAACTCTGCAACGACAAAAGGCAGAGCTAAGCACTATCTGTTGGCGAATTAAGGGAGCTATAAAGTTTCATTTAGTTGTACATTTGTTCGCTTGAGGCGCTGTTGACTAGGCGTCAGCGTCATTTGTTGCTAAGATGGCGACTGCTCAACAGAAAGCTTTTTGTGTTATTGAGTACGGCAGAAGTGAATCGACGACAGTTGTTCAGCGTGCATTTCGAACGAAGTATGGTGTTAAACCTCCTGATAGGTGGTGTATTAAACGTTGGTATAAACAGTTTACAGAGAATGGGTGTTTGTGCAAAGGGAAAAGTTCTGGACGGCCGAGAACGAGTGATGAAAATGTAGCACGCATCCAGCAAGCATTTGTTCGCAGCCCAGGAAAATCGACTCGCAGAGCTAGCAGAGAGCTGCAAATTCCACAATCAACTGTATGGAGAGTCCTACGAAAAAGGTTAGTTATGAAACCTGAACGTCAACTACCCGAGGCGATGGATCGGCCGCCAGGCAGCCCGTGACAGAGCACTTCATCACTGGCCTCCAAGAAGCCCTGATCTTACCCCCTGCAATTTTTTCTTATGGGGGTATGTTAAGGATATGGTGTTTCGGCCACCTCTCCCAGCCACCATTGATGATTTGAAACGAGAAATAACAGCAGCTATCCAAACTGTTACGCCTGATATGCTACAGAGAGTGTCGAACGAGTTGGAGTATCGGGTTGATATTGCTCGTGTGTCTGGAGGGGGCCATATTGAACATCTCTGAACTTGTTTTTGAGTGAAAAAAAAACCTTTTTAAATACCCTTTGTAATGATGTATAACAGAAGGTTATATTATGTTTCTTTCATTAAATACTCATTTTTAAAGTTGTGGTATTCTTTTTGAATCACCCTGTACATCACCCCTGAATTTCATTGTGTATCAACGCAAATAAACATGAATTTCTGAGAATTTTCGGAAGCTACCATTGTCCTCTGCATAATGTACGAGCAATTTGTGACAAATCGGGGCTTGTGATTTAGTTCCTATAGCAGATTTTCTAACTAACATATTGTGGTACATCTAGTTTTCTCCTAAGGGGGAGTAGCCCTATATATTATCTGGATTTATGATAAATTAACTCTGTTTTAGAGTTTGCTAACAACTACAATTAACATCAAAATGTTTTAGGAAACTAATATTTTTTATCACAGGTTTTTGTGTTGACTTAACAGAAATTTCATTTTGTGTACCTGCTTCAATTCTTATACAGAATTAGCAAATTTTTAGCTCAACAGATTACAAGATAGTCAGCAGGTTTAATTTAAAGTCATTTGTTCATTGCCTTGTAATACATTACGCCAGCCAAAATGCAACCTCACTGTGAATGCTGTTCTCAAACATGGGATGAGACACTTAACATTCATAAGTAGATGGAAATCACCCTGTCTGCTGTCAAATGATTGGCAGCTGCTGCAGAGTGTTGGAAGAACTCCTGAGAGTCGTGTACCTGTGATACCTGTACCAGAGGCATCTCATGTACCATCTTCTCCTGTGGATCCTGTCTCCTCTGCAGAGAGTACAGGATCTGTCATTACCTGTCCACTTGGCTGCGAGTTGTAATCTTACCCTCCCTCACATCATTTGTTATTTGTCAGTCTTCAAAGTAATTAACTCTTTTAATAAGCTTTGAGAGGAGTAAGATTTACAAATAAACTTTTTTACGTATCTTCTTTTCTCATGGATGGCTCCAGTTCATCACGTCTAGAGGTTGATTCTTGAGAGTGAAATTTTTGATTTTATAAGTTCCAAATGACATGATAATACTGAAGAATTGACTGTTTTTATCTTGATTTTTATTTTTTAACATTTTTATATATCACACCATCTTCACAATCTCCACTTTCGAATCGAAAATTACATTGCTATTGCCAAAATTAAAAACACGTCAGATCACATTAGAGGCATGCCCACTCTTCTCATTCTGTGGTACTATCAATATTCAAAAGAGCTTACAAATTTTCTTGACAAACGAATATTGACTAATGTATATCATTATTTTACAAATGAATCCACAAATAAATTTAACAAATATTGTCAGATTGTGCAATTAACTATAGGTATTTTAATTGTGCAAAATATTTCTCATTTTCAAATGTTTCTGAAACAATAGTAATTAACGATTGTAGCAACAAAAATAAATTAATTTGTTTTTGTACATTTTAGCCTGAAATATAATACATCATGTACAAAAACATATGAAATTCCTTTAGGAAAACAGCAGAGATAATGTTAACCTATACAAGATTTGAAAATATTTTTGGTATCAATTTCACCTGTTGAAGAAAGGTAATGTTAGAAGAGGGTGTCCCTTTACAGAGTGGTGTGTCAATGGTAGATCTGGGTGATGTGTGGGGTGGGGGGCAGGGAGGACTCAGGGTGTTGAACCAATAACCATAATCAATTAGTTTGAGATTCCATCTTTCACTGGAAGTGACTGAGCCATTGGGACTCACTTCACATGGTTTGGGGAAACCTGCTCTGTCTGGTGTCAGGAGGATGCAAACGCAAAAGGATAGGTGTCTATTAATCATTGGCAGTTCAAATGTACGGCGAATGATGGTCCGCTTTAAGGAAATGGCAACAAGGGACAGGAAAGGGTACCATGTGCACTCAGTGTGTATGTCTGGGGGCCTCATTCAGTATCTTTAAGAGGCTATTTTGGTTGGCAGCCTTTGAGGGAACAAGGTCCAACCAACGACAGATTGTGGCACACTTTGGAACAAATGATGCCTGTTGTCTGGGCTCTGAGGTCATTCTTGGGTCATTCCAGCGACTGGCAAAGAAAGTTGAGAAGACCAGCCTCACACCTGGAGTTTCAATGAAGCTCACAATTCACAGTATTGTCTCCAGAACTGATTGTGGTTCTTTGGCTCTGAGTTGAGTGGAAGGATTGAACCAGAGACGTCAAAGGTTCTGTTACAAGCTAGGCTGTGACTTCCTGGACTTGCGCCATAGGGTTGAGAACTGTAGGGTTCCCATAAATAGGTCAGATGCACTACACATCAGAGACTGCTACTCTGGTAGCTGGCTGTGTGTGAGGTGCACATAAGGGTTTTTTAGATTAGTCAACTCTCCATACAGTCCATATGATGATGGCAACCCAGACATATAAGTGTAAGATTGAAAGAAATGTCCCCACAGGTGAGAGTATTAAAATCTTAATGGTAAACTGTCAAAGCATTTGTAATAAAATGCCAGAGTTTGAAGCGCTCATGGAAGGCAGTGAAGCTCACATAATACTAGGTACAGAAAGCTGGTAGGAATCTGAAATTGACAGCAATGCGATTTTTGGGGAAAATGTAAGTGTACACTGAAAGGATAGGCAAATGGGAAATGGAGGTGCTGTATTTGTTGCAGTAGACAAAAAACTTAAATCCACTGTTTAAGCAAGACACAGTACCATGGGTGGACCTAAAATGATAATTGGATCCTTTTATCATCCACCAGACTCATCTCCTGATGTAACTGAAAACTTTAGAGGAAACCTCAGTTCACTTTTACGTAAGTTCCCCAATCATACTATAACCGTTGGTGGAGACCTAAATCATACGACAATTAATTGGAAAAATTACAGTTTTCTTAGTGGTGGACATGAAAATGCGTCCTGTGAATCTTTACTAAATGCCTTCTCAGAAAACTACATAGAAGATATAGTTAGAAACCCCATTCATGATGAAAAACCGAGCGAGGTGGCGCAGTGGTTAGCACACTGGACTCGCATTCGGGAGGACGACGGTTCAATCCCGTCTCCGGCCATCCTGATTTAAGTTTTCCGTGATTTCCTTAAATCGTTTCAGGCAAATGCCGGGATGGTTCCTTTGAAAGGGCACGGCCGATTTCCTTCCCAATCCTTCCCTAACCTGAGCTTGCGCTCCGTCTCTAATGACCTCGTTGTCGACGGGACGTTAAACACTAACCACCACCACCATGATGAAAATATTTTGGATCTAATGGAAACAAACAGACTTGACATCTTTGAGGATGTCCACACTGAAACCAGTATCAGTGACCGTGACACAGTTGTGGCAACAATGATTACCAAAGTACAAAGGATAACTAAAACAAGCAGAAAGATGTATATGTTCAGTTAACCAGATAAAAAATCAGTAGTGTCATACCTTGGAACTTGAGACTTTTAGCACATGGCAAGAACATGTAGAGGAAGTGTGGCTCAAGTTTAAAACAATAGTTGACCGTTCACAGGATAGATATGTATCCAGTAGAACAGTTCATAATGGGAGGGAACCTCCATGATATATAATCACTGTAAATAAACTTTTAAAGAAAAAGAGATTACAGTATAATAGGTATAAAACAAAGTGTAGAGCTATAGATAGAGATACGCTGAATGAAACGCCTTTGGCTGTCAGGAGAGCAGTGCGTGATGCCTTCAGTGACTACTGTACCAGAATATTGTCAAATGACCTTTCACAAAATCCAAAGAATTTCTAGTCATATGTAAAGACTGTTGGCGGTATCAAAGTTAGTGTCCAATCCCTGGTGGATGAGACAGGAATTAAAATTGAGGGTAGCAAAACAAAAGCTATAATGCTTAACTCCATTTTCAAATATTCCTTTAAAAAGGAAAACCCAACAGGATTGTTCCAATTTAATCCTTGTATGACTGAAAAGATGAAATAAGTTTGTGTTAGTGGTGTTGAGAAACAGCCGAAATTGTTAAAATTGAATAAAACTCCAGACCCCAATGAAATTCTGTCAGATTCTATACTGAATTTGTGGTTGAGTTAGCCCTTCTTGTAACTATAATCTATCAAAGATCCCTCAAAAAAAAAAAAAAAAAAAAAAAAAAAAAAAAAAAAAAAAAAAAAAAAAGAAAATGCCCAGTTGTTGGAAAAAGGCACAGGTCACACTCATCTACCAGAAGGGTAGTAGAAGTGATCCATAAAACTACCGTCCAATATCCTTGACATCGATTTGTTGTAGAATCTCAAAACATATTCTGAGCTCAAACATAATAAGGTATCTTGAACAGAATGAGCCCCTAAATGCCAACCAGCATGGATTTCGAAAACATTGATCATGTGAAACCCAACTTGCATTTTTTTCACATGACATTCAGAAAGCTTTGGATCAAGGCAATGGGGTAGATGCAGTATTTCTTGATTTTCGAAAAGCGCATGACTCAGTACCATACTTATGCTTATTGTCAAAAGTACGATGGTACGGGGTATCAAGTGAAATTTGTGACTGCACTGAGGAATTTTTGTTTGGGAGGGCACAACATGTTATCTTGGGTGGAGAGCCATCAGATGTAGAAGTACCCCAGGGATGTGTACTGGGGGCCTTGCTTGTTATGTTGTACATTAATGGCCACGCAGACAATATTAATAGTAAAATCAGGCTTTTTGCAGATGATGGAGTTATCCATAATGAAGTACTGTCTGAGAGATACTGCATAAATATTCAGTCAGATCTTGATAAGATTTCAATGTGGTGCAGAGATTGACAACTTGCTCTAAATCTTCAGAAATGTAAAATTGTGCACTTCACAAAATGAAAAAAAGTATCTTATGACAAAATATGAATGAGTCACTGCTGAAATTGGCCAACTCATACAAATACCTGGGTGTAACACTTTGTAGGGATATGAAATAGAATGATCACATAGGTTCGGTCATGGGTAAAGCATATAGTAGACTGATTTATTCATAGAATACTGGGGAAGTGCACTCAGCCCACAAAAGGTACTGCTTACAAATCACTCGTGCAACTTGTTCTAGAATATTGCTCAGCTGTGTGAGACCCGAACCAGATAGGACTAACAGGGGATATTGAATGTATACAGTGAAGGGCAGCACAAATGTCCACAGGTTTGTGTAATCTGTGGGAGAGTTCCACAAAGATAATGAAGGAACTGAATTGGCAATTTTGAAGAGAGACGTAAACTATCTCGAGAAAGTCTGTTGACAAAGTTTCAAGAATGGAATTTAAATGATTACTCTAGGGATTTACTACAACTCCCTACACATCACTCACACAGGACTCATGAGGCTAAGATTAGAATAATTACTGCATGCACTGAGGCATTTAAACAATCATCCTTCCAGCACTCCGTAAGTGAATGGAAAAGGAAGAAACCCTAGTAACTGGTACAAAGGGACGTACCCTCTGCCATGCACCTCATGGTGGTTTGCAGAGTATAGATGTAGATTTAGACATAGATGTAGATGTAGAATGCAAATTGTACTATGAAGTTCAACATATGAGTGAAACAACATGTTTCTGATTGATGTTTCATTCATTTGTGATGTGCTTAAGCTGAACATATTGACTTTTTGCAATATATCTCTCTGAATATGAAAAGCAGTCTAACAAGACACTCTGCACGGTCACAGGTTTGGCAAAATAAAATGGAAGGTGACAGTCATGAAAATTCCTGTATTACGTGATGTCCAACAGTCAGTAGTTAGACAATCAGAAGGTGCAAGATGAAGATTTTCTCGTACTTTAAACTGACAAGACTCATGCTGAGAATTTATCAGTGAATGATTTAAAACATATTTTGATGGGAGTTCATAGTCAAGTTTCAGTGCTCAAGTGCACTCCACAAATCCAGTGGCCTCTACCAAACAGTATGGCTGTAAATCCATGTAGATTCTTTTTTGATAAAGTGAGGTCTATTTTCTTCTTTTGAGGACCACTCTTATTTCTGTTTTCCCGGCATCTGAATCACCTCTCCACCTCGAGGCAAAATCACAATTGCGTGGCGATGTAGCATATACCATTTTAAACATGTTATTGTTGATATGAACGATACATGAGGTTTACAAATATCACACACTGCTATACACTGGTTTTTATACCTGGAGTGAAATAGCTCCACAAAGGACTAGATTTTTGTTTGTCTGCCATTGACACAGAATTCAAGACAACTGATCATATAATGAAAGAGAATAAAGCATAGTGTGGCATGGTCCAGCAGCATCTGGTGGGACGTGGGAACTAGTAGAAGCAATCTGTCCTGGCACTACCATTGATACTGGCATGGATCTGAAATTAATGGCCTGTAAGTGCCATGCCATTGGCACCAGACAATGGCCATGCGCAGTTGAGCCAAACACAATAGTGCTTTGCTCGGGAACAATGCCATTGCTCGCACCCACCATATTGTTTGATGTACTCATAGGAGGAGAGCTTGACTGATTTGTGTTCTTGCCCTTACCAAATAAGGAGTTGCCCTTTAAGGCCAATGTTCACATTACAGACCTTTTTATTCTTGTCATGGTTTTGCAGATTTATTTTTAAGCCAGTGCCACTGTGTCATTTCAAGTTGTGTCACTGTGCCATCTCTGGTACCATGCTCTGGCACCAGTGTCAAAGCACGGTGTCAGTGCCTTCTTTACATCACTAGCCAGTGGCATCATTGGGGATGATGAGAAGTTTGCCTCTCTTCTTAACCATTTCGGCAACAGTGTGGACCTTACTAGCGACTTGCTTTTGGATGTTCTGGCTTCTCACAAATACGAAACTGCCAAAACACTACTGCTTTAATGAATAACATGCACACCTGAGCAGCAGCTATATTTCGTCAACAGTGAGCCTGCTTTGGGCAACAGCACACCGTATTTGTTCTGGCACCACTTGCAAGTCCTAATTGACCCAATGCTCCTACCTAATCATGTGCTATAGACACTTTGGCTCCTAAATCTGACAGAGAACATAGAAACACCCCAATCACCTTTCACAGCTCCAGCGGATAACAGTCACCTACTGTGACAGCCGAGATTGTCGCCGTCCCAGCTGGCCACTGTCCCAACTCTGTGTATAAACAAAAGCCGCACTGACCGAGTGCATCATCTGCTTCCATGCTCAACATGAGGAGGCGCTGGTAGATTTAAACTTCAACTCACTGACAGAATACAAGCACTATCACAACATCGCATTCTAATCAACAACCAAAAAGCACTACTTGCAGTCGATGCCCAGTACACCTGCACTGGAAGTGGTTTAGCACTATCCTGGTAGAGCTGCTCTGACATCTCACATAGCTGGAGACTGCCCATCAATGGCTGGATCAACCCAAACCAGGTCATGCCCCCTGCATCTACCACCCTGAGCACCTTTCACGGCTCCAGCGGATAATGGTCACCTACCACAACAGCCAAGGTTGTCGCCCTCCCAGCTGGTCACTGCCCTGACTCTGTGTATAAATAAAAGCCACACCAACCAAGTGCGTTGTCTGCTTCCACGCTCAACATACAACAATGCTACTGCTGGTTTCACATCAGATTTGGGTAGGATGCACAGAACTGCAGACAACCCTAAACCTGCCCAAGCTAGTACGTTGAACTGACATAGAATACCAGGCCACTCTTCATTAACAAGATGCCTGTGCACAGCACAACAAAATAGCACTGACACAGATTTTCAATGGGCAGATGCTCCCCAACTATTCATCCATGACAGGCATCCGCATATTTCCTCACTGATACCAGGGCTGATCTGACCACTCTACCATCTGCTCTTGTGTCTGCTACAACACAGTCACTGTCACTGCTAGAACTGTGCATGGCCAATGACACTGTAATCACTGTTGCTGGAACTGTACATATCACACTTGACCTCAGCACAGATACAAAAATACCTTGACATTCCTAGTAGGAGAGATAGTTGAATCACCCCTGAGAGCCAACTCCCTCTGGCACTATTAACTACTGCCAGATTGAAATCATGCCCTCCTATTATGATGGGATGACCAGCAGTCGATGCGTTGTGTGGTGAGCAATATACTACCTGCCGGCGATGCGAGGTCCTCAGTCATGCTGCCACTCCTCAACACACCAGTTCACCTGAAGCTACAGAGCAAAGCAATGTTCAGCCAGCTATGCTTAAAGGCAGCTGAGTACTCACCACTATATCGTGACATCAAGGTCATGCTCCTAACCAATGAACAACCATGGAGATGAATCGTGGGTGCCACTGCATCACTATATGCAGCTCAACAGCATTTTGACACCTTTCATCATCTCAACACCAATCACTACTATGGACACTTCTCAGGTTAGTGAAGTGTCACAAACCCCACTTGAGAGTACTCGTGAGACAGTGCTGTGTGACATAACAGCGATGGCTAATCATGTTGTACCCTGCTTCCTGGACTCGCTTCATGCTCCCCCATTAGACCACATACAATCTGTACCATGTGGGATGGTACAGTACCCCATATTACTACTACACGAGGCACTCCTATCCATTACTGCCCCTGTTGTCTAGCTCCCCACAAACTTAAAGCAGCTAAACCTGATGTGGATGAACATCTGGGAGCTGGCATAGTCAAGGCATCAGACAGTGCTTGGGACACCCCAATTAAACTAGTCCCTAAAAAGAATGGTACTTGGCATCTATGTGGTGACTACCACTACCTCAGTGACCGTACAGTCATTGACAGCTACCCTTTTCCAGACTTGCACGATTTTTCCCACATCTTGGTGGACAAAAATTTTTAACGTTGTTGACTGGAAACAGCATACCTGTAAATTCTGATGACAGATGAAAATTTACCAAAACCTGGGATAATCATGCCGTATGAACGAAAAAATGTGCCACAGACATGGCAAAGGTTTATTGATAGTGTACTGTTCAACATGCCTTTTTGTTAAGCCTATCTAGATGACATCATAATCTTCTTGCAAAACAAGCCAGATGCTGACAACCACCTGGGTATTGTCCTTGATAAACTGGCATCTCAAGGGGTCATGATAAACCAAGATAAGTGAGAACTTCAGAAACCCTGGGTGACACAACATCGATGCATCCTACTCCTGAGAAAACTGACCAGATACACCTCCTCCCACCACCCAACAACTACTAAGAGCTGCATATGTTTTTGGCAGTTGCAAATTTCTACAGGAACCAATTGCCACACGTCACTGAGACTTAGCTACCACTTACTCAAATACTGCACACCAAGAATACATCTGGCAAATGACACTTCTATTGGACCCTTCAACAAAATAAATGAACACCTGTTACATGCCATGACCCTTGCCCACCCATCACCTGATGCACATCGCCGGCCATTGTGGCCGAGTGGTTCTAGGCACTTTAGTCTGGAACCGCGCAACCTCTACGGTCGCAGGTTCGAATCCTGCCTCAGGCATGGATGTGTGTGATGTCCTTAGGTTAGTTAAGTTTAAGTAGTTCTAAGTTCTAGGGGACTGATGACCTCAGATGTTAAGTCCTATAGTGCTCAGAGCCATTTGAACCATTTCTGATGCACCTCCAATTATTGCATTGATGCTAATGATCACATGATAGGGGATGATTTACAATAAGAGATTGGGGGAATCTCTTAGCCACTCAGGTTTTTCTTGTGCACACTTACCAACATCCAGAAGAAATGGTTCACACTGACGATGAACTACCAGCCATATATGAACTGTTTGTCACTTTCAAGATGATGTTGAGGGGAGACCCCTTACCATATATACGAACTATCACTCACTGGTAGATGCATTCCTCAATACATCAGCATATTCTGCACCCACAAGATTCCACCATTTAGATTTCGTAGCACAGTTCACTACTGACATGTGTTACGTTAAAGGTGCTGATAACATTGTGGTAGACTATTTTTCCCATATTGCAGCTACCTTCGCTCAGTTGGATTGTGAAAGAACCACAGCTGCACCAGTGACAGATGCTGATCTCCACAGCTTGTTTAACAAGCCAGACACCGAACTCCAATTGCAACAATGCTGCTACCTGGCATGACCAAACAAGTTTTGTGTGATATATCAAATGGATGGATCTGACCAGTCATCCCAGAGCCATATCACAGGACAATTTTTGACCTTCTCAACAACACTGCACATGTGGGCATGTACCCTGCCATACACTTCATCACAGAATGGTTTGTCTGGCCTAACATAAAAAAAGGTTGGTTGGTTGATTTGGGGGAGGGGACCACACAGTGAGATCATCAGTCCCATCAGATTAGGGAAGGATGTGGAACGAAGTCGGCCATGCGATTTGGCGAAATCACGGAAAACCTAAATCAGGATGGCTGGATGCGGGTTTCAACCATCATCCTGTCGAATGTGAGTCCAGTAAGCTAACTATTGCACCACCTCACCATGTGGATTGTGCCACATGGACCAAGACTTGCATTCCATGCCAACAGGGAAAAAGTGGCCACCATGCTCAGACCCCCTTCGACAAATTCCTGATTCCAAAAGGGCTGTTCCAGCATGTCCACCCTGACATTGGAGGGCCACACTCTGAACTGTACGGTTACCACTACATTCTGTCAATGAGAGACCGCATAACATGATGGGTGGAGGCCACACCCATTTCTGTCATGTGAGTAGAGACAGTAACAAAAACTTTCACCATCAGTTAGATTGCCAGATTTGGCTGCCATGCCTCCTTAACATGGGACCAGGGTCAGCAGATTTAATCCCAGTTGTTCAGTGACTTATGCAACCTATGCAGCTGTGCCTGTTCCATGCAATGGCCTACCACTGTCAATCTAATGGCCTTGTGGAATGATGGCATCAGATGATGAAAGCTGCTCTCATGTGTCACTCAGAATCAGGGGTGGAGGACCTTCCATGGGTTCTCGCATGGCACATAACGATGACCTTGATGCATCCCTTGCCAAAATACTATACAGTGAGCCTGTCTCTCTACCCCCTGAATTCATAGATTAATAGCACATGAAATGGTGTCCACAGACCAGGACTTAAAGATTTAGTCACACGTGTGCACACACATATACGAAGCATCCATGTGCCATTCCCCTTCCATCAAGACACAATGAATTTTTATTCATAGAGACCTGACGTGTTCTAATGTGATGCTACATACAGAATCAGCGAAATCCACCCTCTAACCACCATTTACAGGACCATATCGACTGTTGAAACATGATGTAAATACTTTTGATATAGTAATTGCTGGAAAGCAAACAACAGTGTCAGTAAACTGGCTTGAACTGGCATGGACTTTAGCGGGCCTGTCACAACAGACATTTCCAAATGCGTGTGAATCTTCATGATTTTCTACCTGATGACATATCCGTCACATTATGTACTGCCAACCTCATGATTACCACTACCTACAGGGATAGGCAGTTGTGTGCAAGCAGTCTCACACACAGTTTTGTGCACACCACCCCTGTCACATCAGAAATTGACACAACAGGGCTCATCACTTGTGTTTCAGTTGATGTTACACTCATCATCACCACCCTGGCTTACACTGTTGCTGGCCCCAAAACACCTCCTGTGGATGCAACAATGTAAGATAACACAGCTAACATGCCTCTCTCTTCAAATGCCACCGTTGACCCAGCAACAACTAGTCACTGCTGAGACTAGTTCTTTATCTGCTAATGCTGTTGGTGGCAACCTGATAGTTGCACCCTCTGGCACATCATGTTGACTATGACATGTCTACCATTGCATCCACAATCACATGGCTGCCTACATCACTTCAGAAAGATGACGCACCGCCACAGCCTTTCTGCACATGGTAACATCTCTGACCCTGTAAATGAGAATCACTGCCCTGCTAGGCAGTGGGGGTTAGTATGTTCTGTATGCTCGTAACGCTTCCACATATTATGTATGTATGCTTACTAATAAATAGTGTGGAAATTGTACCTCTATGCAGTGTCACTGTTCTGGTACCATACTGCTGGTATCCCACTTCTCACAGAGTGACTCAACTTTAAAAAAGAAAGCATTTGTTGCTCGGAAACATACTGTAAGAATAATATGTGGTGCTCATCCATGGTCATCTTGTAGACATATGTTTAAGGAGTTAGGCATTTTGACTACTGCTTCAGAGTAAAGTATGTTGTAAATAATTCACGGCAGTTCAAAAAGAACAATGATGTACATAATTATAAAACAAGACGAAAAGATGACATTCATTATGCCACATTAAGGCTGTCTTTAGCACAAAAATGGGTGCACAATGCTGCAAGCAAAGTTCTTGATCATGTACCCAATGATATAAAATGTGTGACAGACAGCAAATTTAAATTTGAAAACAAAATGAGAAAGCTTCTCCTTGATAACTCCTTCTATTACGTAGAAGACTCTCTAATTTTGTACCATGTAAAAGCTAATTGGTAGGAATTATTAACCCACAACAGCACTAAAATAAAAAAAAATAAAAAATAAAAAAAATAAAAATAAAAAGATGACAAGCATGTATCGATATTTACATTTGAATGTTTGATTTGAATGTAAAATGTCTCGCTCCTAATCACTGTGGTTAATAATACAAATGATCCACAGAACACAAAACTAAGTATCTAACTAATTAACTAATAATACAGCAGAGATGCTGAGATGCAGATAGACACAACAAAAAGTCTGTCACAATATAAGCTTTCGGCCATCAAGGCCTCTGTCACAAATAGGCAACAGACACACACACAAACACGCATGCAAATGCAACTCACACACACGTGACAGCAGCCTCTGGCAGTTGAAGCTACACTTACTTGTTACATTCCGTCCTGCATTTTCCATTGTTTAACTATCTAACTTGGCAGGCTATAGGATGTGCATGACAGTGACCTACTACGTCATGCACATCAGGGTGAGGGAAAGTGTAGTGGTGCTTGTGGGAGAATGCTGGGATGCTATAGGAACAGGGAAGGGTTAGGGCTGCTAGGTGCAGTCATGAGGTTTGAGAAGGGGGGAGGGGGCGAGCTGAAAAGGGGAGATGTAGAGAGGGGGAAAAAACTAGTGGATGCATTGGTGGAATAGAAGGGAGTGTAATGCTAGAGTGGGAGGAGAGAGGAGGAGAGAACAGACTAGGTGGGTGAAGGACTGAGGCTAATGAAGGTTGAGGTTGGAGGAGGGGGGGGGGGGGTTAACAGGAATGTAGGATATATTTAAGGGACAGTTCCCATTTGCACAATTTAGAAAACTGGTGTTGGTAGGAAGGATCCAGGTGGCACATGCTGTGAAGCAATCATTGAAGCGAAGCACACTGTGTTGGACAGCATATTCAGAGTGGGGGTCCAGCTGTCTCTTGGTCACAGTTTGTCACCGGCCATTCATTCAGACTGACAACCTGTTAAGATGTCATGCCCATGTAGAAGTCAACATAATGGTTGCAGCTTAGCTTGTAGATTACATAACTGCTTTCACAGGTGACCCTGTCTTTGGTGGGATAGGAGATGCCTGTGACCGGACTGGGATAAATGGTGGTGGGAGGATGTATGGGACGCATCTTGCATCTAGGTCTATTGAAGGAATATGAGCCATGAGGAAAGGGGCTGAGAGCAGGGGTGGGTAGGTTTGGTGGGCAATGGAATACCAGTGTGGGAGGAGTGGGAAGGATAGTGGATAGGATATTCCTCAATTCAGGACACAACAAGAGGTTGTCAAAACCCTGGCAGAGAATGTGATTCAGTTGCTCCAGACCTGGGTGGTACTGAGTCATGAGGCAAGTGCTCCTTTGTGGCTGGACAGTAGGTATTTGGGACGTGGTAGGTGGTAGGTGACTGGACAGACAGGCATGGGAGATGTTTCTCTACAAGGTTGGGAGGGTAATTTCAGTCTGTGAAGGCCACAGTAAGACATTTGGTATATTTGGAGAGGGACTGCTCGTTGCTACAGATATGATGGCCATGGGTGACTAGGCTGTATGGTAGGGACTTCTTGGTATGGAATTAGTGGCACCCATTGAAATGGAAGCTATGCTGGTAGCTGGTATGTTTGATATGGGCAAAGGTACTGATGTAGCCATGCTTGAGGTGGAGGTCAGCATGTGATGTTCACCTGCGCTACTTAGTCATTGATAGATCTTGGTGTCAATGTACTGCATTGTTATACTGGCTGAAAAATGGGGAAGGGGGGGGGGGGTTGAGTGGAAGTTGAGCACTGACTACAGTAAACAATGTAGCCAACAGTTGCACAGTTGCTTTTCACAGTTCTTTACTTTCACTGTTCACAGTCCCACAATATTACAGAGTTATATGGTCAGTTCACTATTGGTTAACTTTTGATAAGCCTCATTAATAGTTTGCAGGCAAACATCAACATACTGCTACAAGAGTTTACTGTTGAACAACTATGAGCAGTTAAAACCTAACCTCACAGTTCTTGCAGAATAATATGGTACTTGTGACACTGTTGAACAGACTCTAATTCCACTTGAACCAATACATAATTTCCCTCTGAAAATTGGCCGTGGACTGACTGACTCAGAACCAAAAATTGGGCCTTTATATATTCTCACAATAATAGAAACTGTACATTGTTCAATGTTTAATTTACAGAAATTACAATTAAGACATAACTCATTCAGTCAACTAAATAGACCAAGAAATTCCTCCTTTTTAACAGTTTCTTCTACCACAAAGGTTAGGCTGAATTATTTGTTTAAATGATGAAATTAACAGATATAGTTACACAAACAATGCTTTTGACAAGTCTGGTAATTATTTTAGAATTAATTACGGGCTGGCTGGCTTTGCTAATACGTTTTCAAAAGGAGCCAAATAAATACTTTAAGAATCCTAATAGGTCTTCTTCATAATATTTATAATTAGTACAGAATTTATATTTGTTTATAAGTCAACAATAGAATCTAAATCACAAAACAATTACTGATTTCACCCCATAACAAAAGATATTAACTAGAAATAGTCAAAATAAATTAGGAAATTGATTACATACACAAAACTAAGCACAAAATTAGATCTGGTGCAATATTCTTTAAGACTGCCAAACTTTCTATTTCATGGAAAGGCAGATCATACACATGCTTGTTAATGGTAGTTAGGCAAAAATGAAACTAACATGAATTTAAGGAGGCACATGGCAAAACAAGAGAGGAAGTAAAGAGATCCGTTTCGTCACAAACATCGTGGAAGATGGCATGTTGGGCTGAGGACCAGAAGAAGCGAATGGGCTAGAGCCTGTTGAAGTTGAGGAGGAACATGGATAGGATGTCCTCACCCTTGGTCCAGATCACAAGGATGTCATCAAAGAATCTAGACCAGATGAGGAGTTTAGGATACTGGTTGGCTACGAAGGATTCCTCTGGATGGGCCACGATAGGTTGGCTTAAGATGGTGCCATGTGAATGCCCATTGGTGGTACAGCAATTGGATATCCGCATTTCTTGTTTTGGAAGAAGAGTGCTTATCAGAGGAATGTGAAAATGTAGAGTCACATTATCAAAAGTAGATGAATTTTCAGTATTAAGAGTGGAAAGCTATTCAAAATCTATTCCATACAAAAAATCTCTTTGGGATAGATTATCTAAATCTTGCAAACAAGTGCAGCTTTACTGGTGGGAGAAGAACCTGAATCAATTTTGTAAACAATTTAAGGATAATTTAAAACAACTGTGTGGTATATAATAAATGAAGTTGAGTTGTGTGAGAGTGGAAAGCTATTCAAAATCTATTCCATACAAAAAATCTCTTTGGGATAGATTATCTAAATCTTGCAAACAAGTGCAGCTTTACTGGTGGGAGAAGAACCTGAATCAATTTTGTAAACAATTTAAGGATAATTTAAAACAACTGTGTGGTATATAATAAATGAAGTTGAGTTGTGTGAAATGTTTGATACCAATCAGAAAATTTGCAATTTTGACCTATCAGACACTGTTGTTGTTGTTGTCTTCAGTCCTGAGACTGGTTTGATGCAGCTCTCCATGCTACTCTATCCTGTGCAAGCTTCTTCATCTCCCAGTACTTACTGCAACCTACATCCTTCTGAATCTGCTTAGTGTATTCATCTCTTGGTCTCCCTCTACGATTTTTACCCTCCATGCTGCCCTCCAATGCTAAATTTGTGATCCTTTGATGCCTCAGAACATGTCCTACCAACCGGTCCCTTCTTCTTGTCAAGTTGTGCCACAAACTCCTCTTCTCCCCAATTCTATTCAATACCTCCTCATTAGTTATGTGATCTACCCATCTAATCTTCAGCATTCTTCTGTAGCACCACATTTCAAAAGCTTCTATTCTCTTCTTGTCCAAACTATTTATCGTCCATGTTTAACTTCCATACATGGCTACACTCCATACAAATACTTTCAGAAACGACTTCCTGACACTTAAATCTATACTAGATGTTAACAAATTTCTCTTCTTCAGAAACGATTTCCTTGCCATAGCCAGTCTACATTTTATATCATCTCTACTTCGACCATCATCAGTTATTTTACTCCCTAAATAGCAAAACTCCTTTACTACTTTAAGTGTCTCATTTCCTAATCTAATCCGCTCAGCATCACCCCATTTTATTTGACTACATTCCATTATCCTTGTTTTGCTTTTGTTGATGTTCATCTTATATCCTCCTTTCAAGACACTGTCCATTCCGTTCAACTGCTCTTCCAAGTCCTTTGCTGTCTCTGACAGAATTACAATGTCATTGGTGAACCTCAAAGTTTTTATTTCTTCTCCATGGATTTTAATACCTACTCCGAACTTTTCTTTCGTTTCCTTTACTGCTTGCTCAATATACAGATTGAATAGCATTGGGGAGAGGCTACAACCCTGTCTCACTCCCTTCTCAACCACTGCTTCCCTTTCACGTCCCTCGACTCTTATAACTGCCATCTGGTTTCTGTACAAATTGTAAATAGCCTTTCGCTCTCTGTTTTTTACCCCTGCCACCTTTAGAATTTGAAAGAGAGTATTCCAGTCAACATTGTCAAAAGCTTTCTCTAAGTCTACAAATGCTAGAAATGTAGGTTTGCCTTTCCTTAATCTATTTTCTAAGATAAGTCGTAAGGTTAGTATTGCCTCACGTGTTCCAACATTTCTACGGAATCCAAACTGATCTTCCCCAAGGTCTGCTTTTACCAGTTTTTCCATTTGTCTGTATAGAATTCGTGTTATTATTTTGCAGCTGTGACTTATTAAACTGATAGTTCAGTAATTTTCACATATTTCAACACCTGCTTTCTTTGGGATTGGAATTATTATATTCTTCTTGAAGTCTGAGGGAATTTCGCCTGTTTCATACATCTTGCTCACCAGATGGTATAGTTTCGTCAGGACTGGCTCTCCCAAGGCCATCAGTAGTTCCAATGGAATGTTGTCTACTCCCGGGGCCTTGTTTCGACTCAGGTCTTGCAGTGCTCTGTCAAACTCTTCATGCAGTATCGTATCTCCCATTTCGTTTTCATCTACATCCTCTTCCATTTCCATAATATTGTCCTCAAGTACATCGCCCTTGTATAGACCCTCTATATACTATAGGACTGGTTTTTCATCGGAGCACTTGATATTCATACAGGTGGTTTTCTTTTCTCCAAAGGTCTCTTTAATTTTCCTGTAGGCTGTAGCTATCTTACCCCTAGCTAGCCATCCCTGCTTAGCCATTTTGCAATTCCTGTCGATCTCATTTTTGAGACATTTGTATTCCCTTTTGCCTGCTTCATTTACTGCGTTATTATATTTTCTCCTTTCATCAATTAAATTCAATATTTCTTCTGTTACCCAAGGATTTATATTAGCCCTCGTCTTTTTACCTACTTGATCCTCTGCTGCCTTCACTACTTCATCCATCAGAGCTACCCATTCTTCTTCTACTGTATTTCTTTCCCCCATTCCTGTCAATTGTTCCCTTATGCTCTCCCTGAAACTCTCTACAACCTCTGGTTCTTTCAGTTTATCCAGGTCCCATCTCCATAAATTCCCACCTTTTTGCAGTTTCTTCAGTTTCAATCTGCAGTTCATAACCAATAGATTGTGGTCAGAATCCACATCTGCCCCTGGAAATGTCTTACAATTTAAAACCTGGTTCCTAAATCTCTGTCTTACCATTATATAATCTATCTGATACCTATTAGTATCTCCAGGATTCTTCCAGGTATACAACCTTCTTTTATGATTCTTGAACCAAGTGTTAGCTATGATTAAGTTATGCTCTGTGCAAAATTCTACAAGGCGGCTTCCTCTTTCATTTCTTCCCCCCAATCCATATTCACCTACTATGTTTCCTTCTCTCCCTTTTCCTACTGACGAATTCCAGTCACCCATGACTATTAAATTTTCATCTCCCTTCACTACCTGAATAATTTCTTTTATCTCGTCATACATTTCATCAATTTCTTCATCATCTGCAGAGCTAGTTGGCATATAAACTTGTACTACTGTAGTAGGCATGGGCTTTGTGTCTATCTTGGCCACAATAATGCATTCACTATGCTGTTTGTAGTAGCTAACCCGCACTCCTATTTTTTTATTCATTATTAAACCTACTCCTGCATTACCCCTATTTGATTTTGTATTTATAACCCTGTAATCACCTGACCAAAAGTCTTGTTCCTCCTGCCACCGAACTTCACTAATTCCCACTATATCTAACTTTAACCTATCCATTTCCCTTTTTAAATTTTCTAACCTACCTGCCCGATTAAGGGATCTGACATTCCACGCTCCGATCCGTAGAATGCCAGTTTTCTTTCTCCTGATAACGACGTCCTTTTGAGTAGTCCCCGCCCGGAGATCCGAATGGGGGACTATTTTACCTCCGGAATATTTTACCCAAGAGGACGCCATCATCATTTAACCATACAGTAAAGCTACATGCCCTCGAGAAAAATTATGGCTGTAGTTTCCCCTTGCTTTCAGCCGTTCGCAGTACCAGCACAGCAAGGCCGTTTTGGTTAGTGTTGCAAGGCCAGATTAGTCAATCATCCAGACTGTTGCCCCTGCAACTACTGAAAAGGCTGCTGCCCCTCTTCAGGAACCACACGTTTGTCTGGCCTCTCAACAGATACCCCTCTGTTTTGGTTGCACCTACAGTACGGCCATCTGTATCGCTGAGGCACACAAGCCTCCCCACCAATGGCAAGGTCCATGGTTCAGTCACATTAAGGGAAAAAGTAACTGAAGAATGTAAAATAAAGCTATTTTTTTTGTTCAAAAGTTATACAGTTTTGATTTAACAGATGATTTAAGGAAGAGACTGGCTGTAGCACATAAACATAAGATTGTTTATAGTTATAGGGTTGTAACAGAAAAGATACCAACCGATATATTAGTTGAGAGAGTCATAAAACCACCAGGTTGGCTAATGTGTGATAATAGGGAGGACTCAGTGAAGTACATAAATTTGCCTCCAAGGGACAACTGAAATACTTTTATCTTATTTTCGTTTGCTAAATTAACTTTGATTTTGCTATGTTGTGATCTATAGCAACATTTATGCTGCTTTTGTCTATGTAATACCTTTTAGTGGGAAACCATGGACCTTACCAGTGGTGGGGAGGCTTGTGTGCCTCAGCAATACAGATAGCCGTACCGTAGGTGCAGCCACGATGGAGGGGTATCTATTTAGAGGCCAGACAAACGTGTGGTTCCTGAAGAGGGGCAACAGCCTTTTCAGTATTTTCAGGGCCAATAATCTGGAGTATTGACTGATCTGGCCTTGTATCATCAATCAAAACAGCCTTGCTGTGTTGGTACTGTGAACTGCTGAAAGCAAGGGTAAACTACATTTGTAATTCTTCCCAAAGACCTGCAGCTTTACTGTATGGTTAAATGATGATGGTGTCCTCTTGGGTAAAATATTCCAGAGGTAAAATAGTCCCCCATTCAGTTTTCCGGTCGGGTACTACTCAGGAGGACATTGTTATTAACAGAAACAAAACTGGTGTTCTACAGTTCAGAGCGTGAAGTGTCAGATCCCTTAATCAGGCTGGTAGGTTAGGAAATTTTAAAAGAGAAATGGGTAGGTTAAAGTTAGATATAGTGCAGATTAGTGAAGTTCGGTGGCAGGAGGAACAAGACTTCTGGTCAGATGAATACAAGGTTATAAATACAAAATCAAATAAGGATAATGCAGGAGTAGGTTTAATAATGAATAAAAATAGCAACGTGGATAAGCTTCTACAAACAGCATAGGTGACTGCATTATTGTAGCCAAGACAGACATGAACCCATGTGTACCATGGTAGCAAAAGTTTATATGCCAACTACCCACTCTACAGATGATGAAGAGACTGAAGAAATGTATGATGTGATAAAAGAAATTATTCAGATAATTAAGAGAGGTGAAAATTTAATAGTCATGGGGAACTGGAATTCGATAGTAGGAAAAGAAAGAGAAGGAAAAGTAGTAAGTGAATATAGACGGGGTAAGGAATGAAAGAGGAATTTTGTACAAAGCATAACTTAATCAAAGCTAACACTTGGTTTAAGAATCATGAAAGAAGGTTGTGTCCATGTAAGAGGCTTGGAGACACTGGAAGGTTTCAGATAGATTAAATAATGGTAAGACAGAGATTTAGGAACCAGGTTTTAAATTGTAAGACATTTCCAGGGGCAGATGTGGACTCTGACCACAGTTTATTGGTTATGAACTGTAGACTAAAACTGAGGAAACTGCAAAAAGTAGGGAATTTAAGGAGATGGGACCTGGATAAACTGAAAGAACCACAGGCTGTAGAGAGTTTCAGAGAGAGCAATAGGGAATGACTGACATAAAACAGGGGAAAGAGGTACAGGAGAAGAAGAATGGGTTGATTTGAGAGATGAAATAGTAAAGGCAGCAGAGGATCAAGTAGGTAAAAAGACGAGGGCTAGAAGAAATCCATGGGTAACAGAAGAGATATTGAATTTAATTGATGAAAGGAAAAAATATAAAAATGCAGTAAATGAAGCAGGCAAAAAGGAATACAAATGTCTCAAAAATGAGACTGACAGCAAGTGCAAAATGGCTAAGCAGGGATGGCTAGACGACAAATGTAAGTACGTAGAAGCATGTATCGCTAGAGGTAAGATAGATACTGTCTACAGGAAAATTAAATAGGTCTTTGGAGAAAAGAAAACCACCTGTATGAATATCAAGTGCTCAGATGAAAAACTAGTCCTAAGCAAAGAAGGGAAAGCAGAAAGGTGGAAGGAGTATATAGAGGGTCTATACAAGGGCGATGTACTTGAGGACAGTATTATGGAAATGGAAGAGGATGTAGATGAAGGTGAAATGGGAGATAAGATACTGCGTGAAGAGTTTGACAGAGCACTTAAAGACCTGAGTCGAAACAAGGCCCTGGGAGTAGACAACATTCCATTAGAACTACTGATGGCCTTGGGAGAGCCAGTCATGACAAAACTCTACCATCTGGTGAGCAAGATGTATGAGACAGGCGAAATACCCACAGACTTCAAGAAGAATATAATAATTCCAATCCCAAAGAAAGCAGGTGTTGACAGATGTGAAAATTACCGAACTATCAGTTTAATAAGTCATAGCTGCAAAATACTAACGCGAATTCTTTACAGACGAATGGAAAAACTGGTAGAAGCGGACCTCGGGGAAGATCAGTTTGGATTCCGTAGAAATATTGGAACACGTGAGGCAATACTAACTTTACGACTTATCTTAGAAGAAAGATTAAGAAAAGGCAAACCTACTTTTCTAGCATTTGTAGACTTAGAGAAAGCTTTTGACAACGTTAACTGGAATACTCTCTTTCAAATTCTGAAGGTGGCAGGGGTAAAATACAGGGAGCGAAAGGCTATTTACAATTTGTACAGAAACCAGATGGCAGTTATAAGAGTCGAGGGGCATGAAAGGGAAGCAGTGGTTGGGAAAGGAGTGAGACAGGGTTGTAGCCTCTCCCCGATGTTATTCAATCTGTATATTGAGCAAGCAGTAAAGGAAACAAAAGAAAAATTCGGAGTAGGTATTAAAATTCAGGGAGAAGAATTAAAAACTTTGGGGTTCGCCGATGACATTGTAATTCTGTCAGAGACAGCAAAGGACTTGGAAGAGCAGTTGAACGGAATGGACAGTGTCTTGAAAGGAGGATATAAGATGAACATCAACAAAAGCAAAACGAGGATAATGGAATGTAGTCAAATTAAATCGGGTGATGCTGAGGGAATTAGATTAGGAAATGAGACACTTAAAGTAGTAAAGGAGTTTTGCTATTTAGGGAGTAAAATAACTGATGATGGTCGAAGTAGAGAGGATATAAAATGTAGACTGGCAATGGCAAGGAAATCGTTTCTGATATAGATTTGTGTCAGGAAGTCGTTTCTGAAAGTATTTGTATGGAGTGTAGCCATGTATGGAAGTGAAACATGGACGATAACCAGTTTGGACAAGAAGAGAATAGAAGCTTTCGAAATGTGGTGCTACAGAAGAATGCTGAAGATAAGGTGGGTAGATCACGTAACTAATGAGGAGGTATTGAATAGGATTGGGGAGAAGAGAAGTTTGTGGCGCAACTTGACTAGAAGAAGGGATCGGTTGGTAGGACATGTTTTGAGGCATCAAGGGATCACAAATTTAGCATTGGAGGGCAGCATGGAGGGTAAAAATCGTAGAGGGAGACCAAGAGATCAATACACTAAGCAGATTCAGAAGGATGTAGGTTGCAGTAGGTACTGGGAGATGAAGAAGCTTGTACAGGATAGAGTAGCATGGAGAGCTGCATCAAACCAGTCTCAGGACTGAAGACCACAACAACAACAACAACATGTTGAGCAAGCAGTAAAAGGGAACAAAAAAAACTGGAGTAGGAATTAAAATCCATGGAGAAGAAATAAAAACTTTGAGGTTCACTGATGACATTGTAATTCTGTCAGAGACAGCAAAGGACCCAGAAGAGCAGCTGAATGGAATGGACAGTGTCTTGAAAGGAGGATATAAGATGAGCATCAACAAAAGCACAATGAGGTTAATGGAATGTAGATGAATTAAACTAGGTGATGCTGAGTGAATTAGATTAGGAAATGAGACTTAAAGTAGTAGATGAGTTTTGCTATTTGGGCAGCAAAACAACTGATGATGGTTGAAGTAGAGAGGATATAAAATGTAGACTGGCTATGGCAAGGAAAGCGCTTCTGAAAAACGGAAATTTGTTAACATAGAGTATAGATTTAAGTGTCAGGAAGTCTTTTCTGAAAGTATTTGTATGGAGGGTAGCAATGTATGGAAGTGAAACATGGATGATAACTAGTTCAGACAAGAAGAGAATAGAAGCTTTCGAAATGTGGTGCTACAGAAGAATGCTGAAGATTAGATGGGTAGATCACATAGCTAATGAGGAGGTACTGAACAGAATTGGTGAGAAGAGGAATTTGTGGCACAAATTGACTAGAAGAAGGGACTGGTTGGTTGGACATTTTCTGAGGCATTAAGGGATCACCAATTTAGTATTAGAGGGAAGTGTTGAGGATAAAAATCATAGAGGGGACCAAGGGATGAATATACTAAGGAGATTCAGAAGGATGTAGGTTGCAGTAGTAATTTGGAGATGAAGAGGTTGCACAGAATAGAGGAGCATGAAGAGCTGCAGCACACCAGTCTCTGGACTGAAGACCACAACAACAAAAACATGTTGTGTCATGTTGATTAACTTCTTGTCTGTACTATGTGGTTTTCCATACAGAGAATCACAATGCATTATAATGAGTAGATGCTTTGATGACTGTGTTGCATTTCACATCTTGATAGGAACTGAACAGAATTGAGCTAAGAGGGACATTCAATAATTAAAGAGACAAATTAATGGAAAAAGATGTATATTTTTACAAAATGAGACTTTACTACTTCTCAATATAGTCCCCACTAATATTAATAAACTTGACCAAATGATGATGTAGTTTTTCTATACATGATGCAAAGAAGTCTTTGTCTTGTCTGAGCTACTTTCCCACAAATTCTTTGACATCCTCATTGTTACTAATCTTTTTTTCCACAAAATGCCTCCTTGAATGGACCAAACAAATGAAAACTCCTTGAATGGACCAAACAAATGAAAATCTCAGGAAGCTGAATCTGGACTGTAGTGAGGACGAGGCAGTATCTCCAAACCTATTTTTTCATTGATTTCTTGGATCACTTGGATGGTGCGAGGGCAAGCATCGTCACGTAGCAATATCATACCTTTTCTTTGAGATCCATGATATTTTTCTCTCACTGCCGGTTTTACTTTGTTTATCAGCATGTCTGAGTAGTAAGCCCTCTTTATTGTATCCTGATCTTCCAACTGATCACAAAAGATGACACCTAGGGCATCCAAAAAGATGGTCAACCTTACTATTCCTGCTTCTGGTTGCTTTCTGAATTTTTTTCAGACATGAGCTGGTGTGCTTCCATTCCATGCTTATTCTTTTCAACTCTGGTTAAAAATGGAGAACAGAGATCTCATCACACATTAAAATCTTGTTTAGAAAAGAGTCATCTTCCCTTTCATAGCGTTCTTTCAAGGCTGGAAACATTGTGAGTCTTCCAGAATGAGATTTTCACTCTGCGGCGGAGTGTGCGCTGATATGAAACCTCCTGGCAGATTAAAACTGTGTGCCGGACCGAGACTAGAACTTGGGACCTTTGCAAAAGTGTGTTGCACTGCTGACACTTCTTTAACCGATCAGTATACTTAAGCAATAAGTAAAAAACTGTTGAACGCAAGAGAGTGAAAACTCTAAGTCCGTTATCTAACATGACTGCTGCCTGCAGTCATTAGTTACGCAACATGACCTTGAAAACCGGAAGTATTTTTCCTGCATTATTCCGTTATCAGCGCTTAATCTCCATAACACATGCTGGAAGACATTTTTCAGCATCACGGTCTAGTAAAATATAAACAACGAAAGGCGGCGCACCTGGTGGCGGCCATGTTGGCATGGGCCTTAGTGCACACTCTGCTGCAGAGTGAAAATCTCATTCTGGAAACATCCCCCAGGCTGTGGCTAAGCCATGTCTCCGCAGTATCCTTTCTTTCAGGACTGCTAGTTCTGCAAGGTTCGCAGGAGAGCTTCTGTAAAGTTTGGAAGGTAGGAGATGAGGTACTGACAGAAGTAAAGCTGTGAGGACGGGGCATGGGTCATGCTTGGGTAGCTCAGTTGGTAGAGCACTTGCCCGCGAAAGGCAAAGGTCCTGAATTCGAGTCTTGGTCCGGCACACAGTTTTTATCTGCCAGGAAGTTTCATTTTGAGTCTTGTTTCCTTGTGTTGTGGTGTTAACTATTTTGGGGCACACCTTGCACATGTTTTGCTGCACTTGAGCTTGTTACTGACAACATTGTGTGCCAACATTTAATGTAATGGTTTTTGCTGTAAGTTCAATTGTAACACATTCAACTTCATGAATGTTGTCAATGAAGGTTTCAAGTGAAGGAGTTGACTCCTCAACTAGCCAGCCAGGATGCTGCTTGTCAGTTACTGAAGTTTGAGCATCTTTGAACTATTACACTTGCTTATAAAAATGTCTGCAGTTAATATGATATTTACCATACCTTTAAATGATTCAAGAAGAGATTGTAGCTGTGTTTTCACCTTCAGAAAGCAAAGATAGATCACTGAACATTGTTCAAATTATTTGGAAAGTTCAAGTGAACATACCATTGTTAAATGCAATATAGAGACTATAAATAAATCAGTTTTTATCAATCATCTGTTCTCGGTTCATCCCATTGATGCCAACCTAAAGTTGTGAAAGCAGAAATTCCTCCTACAAACTGTTCCATTTCTGTATATTTTGTTCTTATTTTGTGGTTATACGTCATTTGATTTTTCTATTATTTTTGGGTTTGTATTTGCGCATGACTCTCAGACGGACATAATTTGTGCATTATGTAGCACCTTGGTGAGCACAAGGGCTTTAACAGCTTTAGCATTATTTCAAATCTTATTTCTGTGTCGCATCTTTCTTCTTATCATCTGCCAATCTGTCAGAGCTATCTCTTACTGTCGTTCTATCCATTCTCTGTTAGTTTATAGTCATGAGTTGATTATGTTGTATTTAGACAATGACTGATACAATATGACCTCACACAGATTGACCAGTAGATATATATTATATGTAACTAGCACAAACCAACCAATAGCAAGTAAAATTAATACTACAGCCATGTTTTCTTATTCATTGTGTTTCCAGTTGACATGATAAATATACTTATGTTCAGAAAAACAGAACACCTTCAAAGTCTAGAGGAAGGAAGTTCATACTCACTGGACATGTACATTATTATGTTTTGCAGAAATGATTAGCAATTGAACCATGTCAGCCTGTGAGTTCAAGGTCAACATTAATATTGTGGCACCACATGACTTACAGGTAAAATGTTCCTGTGGCTCTCGTTGTGGCTATAAACCAAAGGTAATGGATCAGTGTGACTTGAGCAGACATGCAGGATGCCTCACAGATGTAACTGTGAAGAGAATGTGATGCATCCATCTGAGAAACTGTTGCTCAAGGGGGCTGAAGTGTTTTGGCAGTGCAACAGGTATGTGCAGAATGGTTCACAGTAGGCCATAAAACGTGACAAGACTGGTCATGCCGCACCCACTCCCCATCTCCCATGACAAAATCAACACCTTATCCAAATGGCATTGCAGGACAGATCTGCATCCTTCTTGGCTCTGACACAACACTGGAACACATCACACACTATCAGGACTGACAGTTTGTCACCGTTTATTACAACATGGGGTGTGTGCGCGCATCATCCACTTCTCTGCCTACCTCTGATGAATATGCAGGAACATGTTAGATGGCAATTGTGTATAGATATACATCACTGGGAACAGGAGTGGCATCAGACAGTGTTTTTGGATGAATCCAAGGTCTGTTTGTTTGAAAATTATGGCCGCATTTTAGTTCACCGCAGTCAGGGGGAGCAGCATCACCATGACCACATTCACACAAGACGTACACCAGTAACTTGAGGCCTTATGGCATGGGGTGCTATTGGGTATGACCACAAATCACAGTTGGTGCATTTCCTGCACACTGGGAGTAATTTGACCTATGTGAATGACATCCTGCATCCTGTAGCCATATATTTTCTGATTTGATGAGTCTTTATTTACAAATGGCCTGCACTGTTATCCATTTAGTGTGTTCATATGTTGAAGTCTAGTAAATTTACTTCTTCATCTCTTAATATTGGCATGACTTCAACATTTTATATGTGCTGCATACCTGTCATCAACACCATTCAATTTGACCCTCTCCGTGCGCTATCTGTATCACTCTGTGTGGGACAATATCATTTGTGCTTGCTTTAGTAGTTGCATGTGGCCGGCCAAACTGCCTGCCATGTCATGTTGTAATATATGTTGTGTCATTTATATGTTGCACGTTTTGCTGTTCCATGCTGCATACTTGATGTTCTTGTGATGATCACTTATTAACCATATTACTCTTATTTGTCTCCTCCTTCTTTGCATATTCCTTGTAGTACTGTTCACTGTTTTGTTTGTATCATTCTCATCCACACTCACTCTGTTATCTTGTTCCAAAATGAGTACATTCAAGACTTGTAGATTCTGCAGTGTCTCGTGTCATGGTCTTCTTTTTGCTAAATGAAAAATTTTATTCTCCTTCTTCTAAACTTATTAATATTCTTGACATGTTCGTTTCTTGCTGCTTCCTTTGTTGCTTGGCTGTACTGTGTGCTCTACTCATGTTATTCTTTATGGTACAATCAGTCTGACATGGTTTTCCACTTGAGCTTCAGATTATACTACAAATCTCGGTTAGTGAACTACATGATACCAGGTGTATTTTTTCATACTTGCATCAATTCACTTACAGAATATGTTATATTATACTACATGGAGTTATACTCAAATGTATTCTGTATGTTTTATATTTATGTTTAGTTAATTTCACTTCTTATAATATTTTACATTTTGTAAATAATGGCTTGTAAGTAGAAGATATGCACTGTTTCAACGGTTTTTGAATTAAATTTTAGCAATAATAAAAAACATGTTTGAAGAATTGTATATGCAGAAACGGAAAGATTCAATTAGATAAGTGGGAATATTCTTTTAAATTGCTTCCTTGCCATTTCAGTTGATTCTTACTTACATGGAATCATAAATTTCTATGTTGACAGTAAAATCGTTATGAAAATGTTAGCATTAAATTAAGAATCATTTTATATGTAAATTGTCAGTACAATAAATGAACCTGTAAATCTGCAAACATTTTAGTAATTCATTACTTATTTTTTGAACACTGATACTGACATTAAGCCACACAAAAACACTATTAGAAGTCAGACATAGTTTGATAATTAATAGTTTTAACTGTAATTTGATGTGTTAATAATAGTAAATTCTTCTGTACTATTAAAGTCGTTATAAATAGCTCATGTATATGTCACTGTAAGCTCATTATTGCTCAGTGTTTGTTTTGCTCAGTATTTTTTTGGTATTCTTTATGCGGTTGAGTTGTGGTTAGGATTTCTCTCAAAATCGGTGCTACGATGAGATGTTGTAATAAATGTCTGAAATAATCTGAAGCAGAAATGGTTTATTTTTGCATCTTTAGTCATATGTCAGGTTTGAAAGTTTGAAAATTGTCTCCTTACTCTGCTAAGTTAGTGGTGCAGTATTTGTATTGTGTTTATGACATGTCCCCTGCAAATAATCTTAAAGCACTACATTAATGTTGTATTAATACAGTTAAAATGTGCTGAGGACTGAAAGTTATTATTGTGTGAAAATGTACTTAGAGCAGAAGTCAGCATGTTATGTGCTTCACATGCTCTTCATGTCACATAGTCTTTTTCTGTATCTCTAATTTTATTTCACAGCTTTAACGTTTATTTGTACCCTTCACCATTTCAACATTTGTGTCCATATCTCTCTTCTTCTTCACCAATCTTTTATGTGTTTCATGAGTCTGCCATGTCTCTCATGGAATCATCAGGCTTCTTGTCTGGCATCTGCTGTGCCTTGTCTGATTTTCAGATACCAGCGTCATAGGTAAAGAAAGCTGGTTTAAGATGATCAGTGGAAATACAAGGGTTGTTCAATAAATAATTCCCCACATATTTTTTCTCAGAACATATTTATTGTTAAGAATCAGAATTTCCTGACAATATACATCAACATGCCTTGTCCCTGTCCTATTTTTCTACGAAGTCTCCATCATGTTCTATGGCTGTACGCCAACGTTGTGGAAGACCATGTATTCCCTACTGGTAAAAGTGCTTGTCCTGTAGGTGTAGCCATGTTTTCACTGCATGATTGATACTCTCGTCATCTTCAAAGTGTTCCCTGCAGAGAATCTTTAAGTGGCCCAAAGAGATGGAAGTCCGCGGGTGCCAGGTCTGGAATGTAGAGTGGTTGAGGCAATGATGTCCAGAAAAATGTGGTGATGTGTTCCTGGGTTCTCAGACTTGTGCGTGGGCACACATTATCATGTTGGAGCAAGATTTCTGCTGGATTCTTGTCCTATTGAACATGTCAGGAACGGCTCTTGACTTTATTCACAGTGTTCATGTGTGCCTCTGAATTGATGGTTGACCCTCTTGGCATCACATCCATGAGAATGATGCCATCACAATCCCAGAAGGCTGTCACCATGAGTTTTATGGCAGAGGGGGTTGTCTTGAATTTCTTCTTTTGTGGTGAGTGAGGATGATGCCATCCCATGGACTGTCTTTGTGTTTCTGCTGCAAAGTGGTGCGCCCAGTTTTCATCCTCTGTAATGATCCATGACAGAAAGGCCTCTCCGTTGGTCTGAAAATGCTCTAACAATTCAGGTGAATTGGCCTTCCTGTGAATCTTGTGGTCTGCTATGACCTTTCATGGAACCCATTGTGAGCACGTCTTTGAATATCCGGGAGTCTTGATCATTGCAGATGCACTTCCAATGCTGACTGACAACTGTAGAGCTAATTGTCAAGTTGTGGTGCACTGACTCTGTTTCTGCATTTCTTGAGGCTGTAACTTTCTTTACCCATTGCCCAGCTGTACTACTAAAACTGCAGTATCACCATACACTGCACACAAACATTTACGGGTGTTCACCACGTTTTTTTTTCTACACACAAGGATTCAGTAACAGCACACTGCTTGTACCATGAGTCATATGTAGATGCCATTCTGACACTGTACTACGGCTCTGCCATCTGCCAGAAGGGTTCTAAACCTCACTGACACACAGAACAAACATCAAATGTGAAGCACCAACCAGGTCTATATATATTAATGTTTTTGTTTAATTTTTTTAATGTAAAACGTGTGGGGCACTACTAATTGAATGACCCTTGTAACAGTTGGGGTGATAGTGACGCTGACCTTAAATGTCTTGCCTTTTCAGCTGTAAGATACACATGGGATCCATTGTGTAGGGATTGTAGAGGCTTCCACACAATGTCATGCCTGACTGAGACCTGTTTACCTGTTCAAAGATCAGCAAAAATGAGAGGGCAACGAGTATGATGTTCTCTTGGTGCAACTGGCCAAAATTGTGAATGTGTGAATGTCATTGTTGAATATGGTCTGATGACTCTATGAGGTCGTGAAGCATATTGCTGAAGAATTCACTGGGTAGCAAAAATAGTGGCCTAAAGCAGTTCTACTGCTGTAGCATTAAAATCTTCCTTGATGATAGTGCAGAGACCCAATATGAGAATGGGTAGAGTTTCTGTAGAATTCTGTGACTCAGGGGATATTAAAGACAATTTTAAATGGTGGTGTGAATGCTTAACTAAACTGCTGGTTGATAAGTGGCAGTCCAGATATGCTTCATGCTTGATAAACCAGCAAATCATTTGAACAGAAACTGTTTACCTTGGCTGGTGATGATACAAAAAGGAAGTGTGAAATGGAAAATAAGGTGGTGGCAATGTCATCTGTAGGAAAAAGTTCAGGTCCACAGGTGAGACAGTCTGTGGTGGTTATACAGTAAGTGTGTCCTTCATACGACAGTAGAGGTCCAACAATGTCAATGTAATCATGATCAAATCATTAGTGCCAAGAGCAGCAGTAATGTGGCGGTGATCTTATGTTGACAGGATACACACTAGTGACCAGAAGCTTTACAGTCTCCATCTGCAATACAATCTGTTCATAAACATTGTCACAAGCAGGTATACACTTGATGTACAAACACCACAATACAATGTTATTTTTGAATGAGGCATCTAATTAGATTAGATGTACTTTTCCTTCCAACTTATCTGTAATGAGGACATCCTCCAGGATGTAGAATGTGTCACAAGAACAAGAATACACAACAAATATTTACATTGAAAAACAAATATGAGTATGCTAATGTACCTTCCACAAGTCACAAGTGGAATCATTATTATGAAGGTGGAATGAGGAAAAAAAAATTAAACATATTTCCATTTTATGAGGTATTAAGCACTGAACAGAAGAATCATTTTACAACAGTTATTTACAATGATTGCTTTTCTGCACTGAATTTGAATAGAAGTCAGACTGTACTAATATTCACATCATTTTATATTATTAGAAATACATACACACACACACACACACACACACACACACACACACACACACACACACACACACACACATGCATGTCAGTGGTTTCTACTAAGAAATTTTTCAGTGGAGTAGGAGTTGGGCGCAAATAAATCCTTTAGGCTCCTCTTAAACTGATCTTTTTTTGGCTTTATACTTTTTAGGGCTGATGACAAGTTTTTGAAAAAGTGTGTTCCTGAATAATGGACATCTTTTTGGACCAGAGTAAGTGACTTTAAGTCTTTGTGAAGATTATTCTTACTTCGTGTATTCATTCCATGAGCAGAGGTGTTGGTTTGAAAAAGAGACATTTGAAGAAGAGATGTATTTTTAATGACAATTTTCATTAAGGAATAATGATATTGGCAATTAGTACTTAATATCCTTAGTTGCCTAAACAGGCCTCTGCAGGACGTTCTTCAGTTCACACGACAAATAATCCTTATTACACATTTTAGTACCTGGAAAACTTAAGCTTGGCTTGACATGTTACCCCAAAAAATAATCCAATATGACATTATGAAATGAAAGCAAGTGTAGTATGTCAGTTTTTTCATTTTTATATCCCTTATGTCTGTCAACATTCGCTTTACAAATAGAGATTTGTTAAGCCACTTCAACAGTTCTGTCGTGTGCTCCTTCCAATTGAATTTGTAGGTAGTTACAAATGTGGTAATCATGACGATAAATGACCACTCACATTCCCGTCACTTACTATGAATACTTTTATTCTCGCAGCATATACACAATGCGCACAGCATAGAGCGCATACTACAGAGAATTGATCTGGCAAAGATACAGCTGTTCTTGCTGTGGGAGGGCAGCAGTATTATTGAGGGGTAAAGCCAGTGCTTCTACATCCCCACAAATTTATTATCAAGCTGCAATCCCAAGAATTTAACACTCTCCACTTCTTCCATCTATCTGTCATCATATTTTAGGCATGTAACTGGTGGGAAACCACTTACAAGTTCAGAATTGGATGTATTGTGTTTATTAAAAGTTCAGCAACAAGGAATTGGCTAGGAACAATTTATTAATGTCCATGAAACTTTCATTAATTGATCTGTCTAAGACTACACTTGATTTGCTATTTATCGCAATGTTTGTATCATCAGCAAATAAAACAAATTTGCCATCAGGTAATGTTACTGATGGAAGGTCATTGATATACACAAGAATAGGCAACAGCCCTAAGATGGAACCTTGTGAGATGCTACATGTAATTAGCTCAATCCATGTCTCTTTCCTAATAACACCCTTTGCTTCCTGTCAGAGATATAGGAACTGAACCATTTGGCAGTATTTTCTGTTACACCTTAACATTTTAATTTACTTAATAAAATACTGTGATCTATACAGCCAAATGACTTTTACAGAATAAAAAATATACCGGTAGCTTGTAATTTATTGTCTAACAAATTAAGTACATTTTCACTGTATGTGTAGATATCCTCCTCAATATCAGAATCTTTCAGAAATCCGAACTGAAACTTGGACAATATCTTTATTCAATGGTTAAGAATCTGACTGTATATGACCTTTTCTAAAATTTTTGAGGGAAATTGGATGAAAATTTGTCGGCATTTCTTTATATTCTTTCTGAAGCAAAGGTTTAATTTCAGCATATTTCAACCATTCAGGAAATGTTCCACTGATAAATGACTGGTTACAAAGATTGCTTAATATATTACTAAACTCAAAACCACACTTTTTAATTAATGTTCTTGATATTTTATCATAACCATTAGAATTTTTTGATTTAAAGATTTTATGATGGACATTATTTCTGTCTGGGTAATAAGGGTCATATTCATGTTAGAGAAGTTCTGTGTACTGTCTGGACTGAGGTACTCCATGGCAGCATCTACTGAACCTGAAAATTCCATCTCCTTCATGAGGAGACTGAATGCAAGATACCTCTAAACTTGAGGCTTGCTGTCATGTTGTTTAGCCGAAGCAGGTGCTTTGTACCTACTCAAGTTCAGCTGCCTTGCATCTTTGCAGGAAAGATGTTTGCCAGTTCATTCAGTTCTCTGTCAATATGGACAATATAAAGGTGTCATTACTGAAGCCACATGACTGATATTTGCAGGCTTCTGACCAAAGTGTACCAGAGTTTTGTGTGCTAATAATTTGTACTTATTTGAAATCAATAATTTACAAACTGTTCCATTTACAGTTCATTGACATTAAGAATTTGATTTAAAATGCCGTTTACTGAACTGTATGGATGCTGCATTGTTGTAATATAATTTGAAAGATGTGTACTGATGTAAACACAAGAGTTATTACTGAAAAGTATTGCAATGAGTGAGTCAGTTGAAATCTGTGGAAAATGGCAGTTAAAAAATAAATAAGTAGCTTAAATAAAATAAAAGATTGTTGGTATAACAATGAACAAATTAGCATGATAGAAAGAGAAATATGTCCCATTAAATCTATATATAGATGATGGATCATTTTAGTGATCTCACAGATGGAAGAGATGGATTGTGTAAAATCTCTTCAGATTATAAAACTATACATTACCATACAAATGTCATTTAAAATATTGAAGACAGATATAGTGGACAGTGCCCATTGTTAACATTCCATATGGGTGATGCTGAAACACGAACTACCTGTTTCAGACATGTGAAAGCCTTTTTTTCAATTATTTTGATTAATTCCAAAATATTTAAAAATTAGCACTTTTGAAGGAAACTTTATTAACAATATCAACCATGGGTCAACAATTAGCAGTAATGATGCTATTTAAAACTATTTACTTGTGAGCTCTATACACACCGAGTCATAGGCTTTTGAAGCTATTAAAAAAAGGAAAAAAAGTAATTTTTTGTTATTTCCAAACACTTGTATACATAAATATTAGGTTCATGCATCAGTTCATAGCACTTTTCCATAAGATTAATAAACACAACAGATACACATAACAGAGACTTTACTAATAAATAATGTGTTCTCTTTCATTAGTAGCAATAGTCAGCCAATGTTGAGGTAACGTTTTGAATCAACAACTGTAGAAATCAATTGGTTTTAAGGCAGATAATGCACCAAGCTATGTTTAGAGAGCATTTTCATCTGGAAAGGAAGGTCATTATAAGTTGTTTGGTAGAGAGCAGAAAAGGTGAAAATCTGACCCGCCAGGTTAGCTGAGAGCGCTAATGCGCTGCTTCCTGGACTCGGATAGGCACACCGGCCCTGGATCGAATCCGCCCGGCGGCTTAACAATGGAGGCCGGTGTGCCGGCCAGCCTGGATGTGGTTTTTAGGTGGTTTCCACATCCCACAAGGTGAATGAGTACAGTTACAAACTCCTTAAATAGTGTTAGGCTTTAGAATCAGAAATACAGGAGGTGACAATGAGTTATGAAGAGGTCAAAAAGGAGAAGCTCAGGCTATGCAATGAGGATATTGAGTTGCACACCAAAACACTTTTGTTAGGAAGTGAAGTGAATGCCAAGCCTCCTTACCTGGGACCCATTGTCCCCAGATGCCAGTGTGAATGAGACAGCACCTGCTGTGATGCTGGCAAATGATACACACATATAGGCAGGACATGCTCCAATATATGACTCTTCACAAACACATGTCAGTATAGTGAAATTTTCTAACAGTGTGCATATGTCTCCCATGTGAGTCTCCCATGTGTGCCAGTCAATGCATGTGACAGTTAAACAGAGAGGCATAGACATGGAGTTGGGAACAAAATTAATAATATAACAACTCCACTTGTCCACAACTAAGTGAGCTGACTGGCACCAGACTATGAGCAGCTGAAACTGCTATTAATGAATTACAGCAAGCTCGCTTAGTCAGGGAGCCAGATAGCCCACAGGATTTGCCCATACACTTAGTTCCCAAGCAGAACAGAACATACAGATTATGTGGTGATTATGGGGCCCTCAGTGCTCACACAGTACCTGATAGTTACCTGATCTGAGCAGCCCTCCTAGATTGTTTGGAGATGATGTCGTCATTTACCATCTAGTAAAATGATCAAAGATCAAAACCAATTGTAAATGGCTTAGTACAATATCTGTATGGCACAAAAAGTGGCAATAGTCTCTGATTAAGGAAAATTGTGATGTCAAACAATGGAAAATTCAGGACAGAATGATGCCAGGATTATGAAAAGGATATATTGTTACACACCATATAGTGGTGATGTTAAGTCACAGACAGGCACAACAAAAAGACTACTAAATATGTAAGCTTTCAGCCATAAGGCCTTCTTCCAAAATAGACAACATACACAAATTAATGCAAATGCAGCTCACACACACGTGACCCACTGTCTCTGGCTGCTGGTCCCAGTCTGTGAGCAACTGCACATGATGAGAGAAGCAATCTGGATGGTGGGGGTAAGGAGGAGGCTGGAGCTGGAAGGGGGAGGGAGAGCTGGGTATGGGTGGGGGACAGTAAAGTGCTGTTTGCAGGAGCATACAAAGATGAGATGGAGGGAGGGTAGGGCACCTAGATGCAGTCAAGTTTAGCTACTTATGCTATTAGGGTTATTGCAAATTTTGGTGATAAACATATGAGTAAATTAGCCTACTATGCCTATTTTCATTCACTGCTTTCATGTGGTATTATATTTGGAGGCAATTCGTCACTAGGAGAGAAATTATTCATTACACAAAGGCGTGTAATCAGAATAATAGCTGGAGCCCACCCAAGATCACCTTGCAGCCGTTTATTCGAGGAACTCGGGATATTCACAGTACCTTTGCAATACATATATCCACTTATGAAATTTGCCATTAATAACCCATCCCAATTCAAAAATAACAGCGAACTGCATAGCTACAACATTAGAAGAAAGGATGATCTTCATTATTATGGATTAAACCTCACTTTGGCAAGGAAGGGGGTGAATTATGCTGGCACAAAAATCTTCAGTCATTTGCCAAAGAGTATTAAAAGTGACAGATAGCCAACCAACATTTAAAATCAAATTAAAAGAATTTCTGAATGACAACTCCTTCTACTCAGTAGATGAATTCTTAGACACGAAGCAAAAAAAAAAAAAAAAAAAAAAAAAAAAAAAAAAAAAAGGGAAGAAGAAGAAGAGTTACGTTGTGTAAAGAAAACTTATGTTAAAGTGACACGTTACACATCATTACGAAACATTGTATTCACTATCTATGGAACAAGGATTAATGTATGTATGTATGTACTGCTCCACAGCTTTAGTCTGAGAACAAATGGTTCAAATGGCTCTGAGCACTATGCGACTTAACTTCTGAAGTCATCAGTCACCTAGAACTTAGAACTAATTAAACCTAACTAACGTAAGGACATCACACACATCCATGCCCGAGGCAGGATTCGAACCTGCGACCGTAGCGGTCACGCGGTTTCAGACTGAAGCGCCTAGAACCGCATGGCCACACCGGCCAGCTAGTCTGAGAACAGCTAACACAGCTTTGCAATGGCGTCGAGTACAATTTTTCTCAAAATGACAAATCACTAATGACAAGGTCATTAGCGTGGAATGTCAGATCCCTTAATCGGGCAGGTAGGTTAGAAAATTTAAAAAGGGAAATGGATAGGTTAAAGTTGGATATAGTGGGAATTAGTGAAGTTCGGTGGCAGGAGGAACAAGACTTTTGGTCAGGTGAATACAGGGTTATAAATACAAAATGAAATAGGGGTAATGCAGGAGTAGGTTTAATAATGAATAAAACAATAGGAATGTGGGTAAGCTACTACAAATAGCACAGCAAACGCATTGTTGTGGCCAAGATAGACACGAAGCCCACACCTACGACAGTAGTACAAGTCTATATGCCAACTAGCTCTGCAGATGACGAAGAAATTGAAGAAATGTATGATGAAATAAAAGAAATTATCCAGATAGTGAAGGGAGACGAAAATTTAATAGTCATGGGTGACTGATCCAGATAGTGAAGGGAGATGAAAATTTAATAGTCATGGGTGACTGGAATTCGGTAGTAGGAAAATGGAGAGAAGGAAACGTAGTAGGTGAATATGGATTGGGGGTAAGAAATGAAAGAGGAAGCCGCCTGGTAGAATTTTGCGCAGAGCACAACTTAATCATAGCTAACACTTGGTTCAAGAATCATCAAAGAATGTTGTATACATGGAAGAACCCTGGAGATACTAAAAGGTATCAGATAGATTATATAATGGTAAGACAGAGACTTAGGAACCAGGTTTTAAATTGTAAGACATTTCCAGGGGCAGATGTGGACTCTGACTGCAATCTATTGGTTATGAACTGTAGATTAAAACTGAAGAAACTGCAAAAAGGTGGGAATTTAAGGAGATGAGACCTGGATAAACTGACTAAACCAGAGGTTGTACAGAGTTTCAGGGAGAGCATAAGGGAACAATTGACAAGAATGGGGGAAAGAAATACAGTAGAAGAAGAATGCGTAGCTCTGAGGGATGAAGTAGTGAAGGCAGCAGAGGATCAAGTAGGTAAAAAGACGAAGGCTAATAGAAATCCTTGGGTGACAGAAGAAATATTGAATTTAATTGACGAAAGGAGAAAATATAAAAAATGCAGTAAATGAAGCAGGCAACGTCTCAAAAATGAGATCGACAGGAAGTGCAAAATGGCTAAGCAGCCATGGCTAGAGGACAAATGTAAGGATATAGAGGCTTATCCCACTATAGGTAAGATAGATACTGCCAACAGGAAAATTAAAGTGACCTTTGGATAAAAGAGAACGACTTGTATGAATATCAAGAGCACAGATGGAAACACAGTTCTAAGCAAAGAAGGGAAAGCAGAAAGGTGGAAAGAGTATATAGAGGGTCTATACAAGGGCGATGTACTTGAGGACAATATTATGGAAATGGAAGAAGATGTAGATGAAGATGAAATGGGAGATATGATACTGCGTGAAGAGTTTGACAGAGCACTGAAAGACCTGAGTCGAAACAAGGCCCCGGGAGTAGACAACATTCCATTAGAACTACTGACAGCCTTGGGAGAGCCAGTCCTGACAAAACTCTACCATCTGGTGAGCAAGATGTATGAGACAGGCGAAATTCGCTCAGACTTCAAGAAGAATGTAATAATTCCAATCCCAAAGAACGCAGCTGTTGACAGATGTGAAAATTACCAAACTATCAGTTTAATAAGTCACAGCTGCAAAATACTAACACGAATTCTTTACAGACGAATAGAAATACTAGTAGAAGCCGACCTTGGGGAAGATCAGTTTGGATTCCATAGAAATATGGGGACACGTGAGGCAATACTGACCCTACAACTTATTTTAGAAGCTAGATTAAGAAAAGGCAAACCTACGTTCCTAGCAATTGTAGACTTAGAGAAAGCTTTTGACAATGTTGACTGGAATACTCTCTTTCAAATTCTGAAGGTGGCAGGGGTAAAATACAGGGAGCGAAAAGCTATTTACAATTTGTACGGAAACCAGATGGCAGTTATAAGAGTCGAGGGACTTGAAAGGGAAGCAGTGGTTGGGAAAGGAGTGAGACAGGGTTGAAGCCTCTCCCCGATGTTATTCAATCTGTATATTGAGCAAGCAGTAAAGGAAACAAAAGAAAAATTCGGACTAGGTATTAAAGTCCATGGTGAAGAAATAAAAACTTTGAGGTTCGCCGATGACATTGTAATTCTGTCAGAGACAGCAAAGGACCCAGAAGAGCAGTTGAACGGAATGGACATTGTCTTGAAAGGTGGATATAAGATGAACATCAACAAAAGCAAAACGAGGATAATGGAATGTAGTCGAATTAAGTCGGGTGATGCTGAGGGAATTAGATTAGGAAATGAGACACTTAAAGTAGTAAAGGAGTTTTGCTATTTGGGGAGCAAAATAACTGATAATGGTCGAAGTAGCGAGGATATAAAATGTAGACTGGCAATGGCAAGGAAATCGTTTCTGAAGAAGAGAAATTTGTTAACATCGGATATAGATTTAAGTGTCAGAAAGTCGTTTCTGAAAGTATTTGTATGGAGTGTAGCCATGTATGGAAGTGAAACATGGACGATAAATAGTTTAGACAAGAAGAGAATAGAAGCTTTCGAAATGTGGTGCTACAGAAGAATGCTGAAGATTAGATGGGTAGATCACCTAACGAATGAGGAGGTACTTAATGGGATTGGGGAGAAGAGGAGTTTGTGGCACAACTTGACTAGAAGAAGGGATCGGTTGGTAGGACATGTTCTGAGGCATCAATGGATCACCAATTTAGTATTGGAGGGCAGTGTGGAGGGTAAAAATTGTAGAGGGAGACCAAGAGATGAATACACTAAGCAGATTCAGAAGGATGTAGGTTGCAGTAGGTACTGGGAGATGAAGAAGCTTGCACAGGATAGAGTAGCGTGGAGAGCTGCATCAAACCAGTCTCAGGACTGAAGACCACAACAACAACAAGGTCATTCAAACTGCTTGCAACGATTGTGATTTGGACTGTATTATAACTAAAAATGTAATACACAACAAAATCAACTTCAAGCAAAATCTGAAATCATTCTATTTGCTTAACAACTGCTTCTACTCTACAGAATTTTAAAAAATGAGTATAACGCATGTATGCGGGTGATTTTGATTGTAGTTATGTGTGATCACTGTGATTAAACAGAAAACTGGTAGAACAGCATAATGTAAAAGACTACAGTGAAAATGGTCATGATGACGTTACGTTTTAGTTGTCAACGGGCGTTATTAATGTAAACGAACTCGTTTGACATTGCAGTGAGAGACCGCATTTATAATCGATTGTTGAAGCAAACAACTAACCACCTTCTGTGACTAACTTGAGGGAATGCTGACTGATAACATTGAAAACTACCTATATCTCGACAGGTAACCATCCCTGTCATTTTCAGGCATTTTTCAATTCGTGCTTTGAAACTGATAAGGGTTTGCCTGTGGAAATATCAAAGTTCTTGACAAATTTATCAGGCTGCATTCTCATGAGTTATTACAGCATAGGCTACAATGAGTTGCGAAAAGCGTAACTTCTTCTTGGGCAATATGTTGCACATTATAGTCTGCATACTTAATAGAATACATATTCCTAATCAATAAATGCTAGGAAGTTCTCATATACATGTATACAGTTGAAATGCTGACAAACAATTTTTTAAACCATGGTTCTTTAAAACCAGGAAATTTTATCACTTTACTTTGTTCCAAAGTCTACATCATAATATTATCGTCACTGCTATCTGAGTCTGTGTCCGAATCATCTGATTGTAAATTTATGATGATAGGTTCAAGGCTTATAAACATACTTACCTCCCTGTCAAAGTATGCTTCCTGAAGCTTTCTAGCATGCCCACACTGAAGGGGGAATGTTCTCTATTGCTTCATGCACAAGCGATTCAGTGCTTGTTATCTTGAATGTCTTTTCTTTTTTTGGCACATAGCTTTTAACCTTTCCCCAAATTAATTCCATGGAATTGTGCTGACAGGGACATGTGGCTAAACACAAAACTGTGTAATTCTAGAATACGTGAGAAATATATCTACAGTAGATGTGTCAATGAGAACAATATTATGATCTTTAATTATTTATTAAAAAACTCAGACTGGGATTTAGACAAACTCGACACGATGGATATGAAATTTGAGTCATTTTTAACTTGTTATAAACATAACTATGCAATTGCATTCCCTCTTAAGAAAATTAAAATAAAAAGCAAGCCTAATACTTGGGTAACACAGGGGATACGGAAATCTGGAGAGTGAGTTAGAAAGCTAAGTAAATCAGCCGGGCTAAATCCAGCTCTGAAACAGTATGTCACCTGTTACAGAAAATTCTACAGGAAAGTCATTAATGCAGCAAAAAAGTTACATAATGACTCATACATCAGTAGAAGCAAGGGCAACAAGAAAATGAAATCAGTTTGAAATGTGATAAATACAACTGTAGGCAGAAGTAAAGTAAGAGACAGCAGCTTTGTTATTAAAAGTGAGGACAAAACTATAAGTGATGCTTTACGTATTGCCAATATATTCAATCTTCATTATGCAAGTATTGCGCAAAGCCTCATAAAAACCCAAAGACAAACAAAGATTAAACATAACATCTCCACAAATCCTAAAACTATGTTCTTATACCCTGTAAGTGTACAAGAAGTACAGAATGCAATCAACAAACTAAAAAATAAATTGTCTTGTGGCACTGATGGTATTCCAGATAAAGAACTTAAACACAGCATAAATATTGCTCGTCCCTTTGTAGACATAATTAATGCCTCTCTCTGCACTGGCACTTTCCATAAAGAACTAAAGCTGTAAATAATGAAACCATTACATAAAAATGGTGATCCTATTGATGTAAAAAACTTCAGACCCATATCCTTGATATCCTGTTTCTCAAAAGTTATTGAAAGAGTAAAACATGAAAGACTTTCCACTTTCCTGAACAGAAGTAGAATATTAGTCAGTGAGCAAAATGGCTTCAGAGAAAATAGGTCAACTGAAACAGCTGTATATAATTTCCTAAAACTTCTCCTGATCTCTATAGATCATAACGAAGTAAACTGTGGGGTGTTTTTAAATTTATCAAAGGCATTTGATGTTATTTATCATGACTCATTGCTTGAGAAACTATATTGCTATGGTGTACATGGTACTGTTCACAGCTGGTTTAAATCATACCTGTCAGACAGACACCAGAAAGTAGAAATAGTTCATGAAGGAACCTCTTACTTTTCAGAATATAAGAAAGTTAGTAATGGAGTGCCACAAGGTTCTGTGCTGGGACCCTTCTTGTTCTTGATTTTCATAAATGACCTACCAAACTGTTTAACACTAGCTAATGCTGTATTGTATGCGGACTATTCAAGTCATCATCATCATCATTTAAGACTGATTATGCCTTTCAGCGTTCAGTCTGGAGCATAGTCCCCTTTATAAAATTCCTCCATGATCCCCTATTCTGTGCTAACCTTGGTGCCTCTTCTGATGTTAAGCCTATTACTTCAAAATCATTCTTAACCGAATCCAGGTACCTTCTCCTTGGTCTGCCCCGACTCCTCCTACCCTCTACTGCTGAACCCATGAGTCTCTTGCGTAACCTTGCTTCTCCCATGCGTGTAACATGACCCCACCATCTAAGCTGTTCGCCCTGACTGCTACATCTATAGAGTTCACTCTCAGTTTTTCTTTGATTTCCTCATTGTGGACACCCTCCTGCCATACAAGTCTTTTTATTAAAGCTCACAATGAGACTGACTGGCAACACAAAGTAGAAATAACAAAAGAAGAAGCAGGAAAATGGTTTAGAGATAACTGTTTATTTGTAAATGAGAAAAAACAGTATGGATGAATTTCAGCCACATATCGAATAAAATAAAGCCCAATATAGTTTTGAAACTTGGAGAACAGAAGATTTTAGAAACTTTAAACACAAAATTTTTAGGTATCTGGTTAGATGAGCATCTAAAGTGAGATAAACATACTGAAATGCTCAATAAAAAGCTAAGTAAATGCTGCTATATACTCAGAATGCTGTAAAACTTCTGCCATGAAAATATAGTAATATGTGCTTATTATGCTCTTATGCATATTCTGTTGCGGTATGGTCTTATTTTGGGGTAATTCAAGTCTGGCAAACTGGTCATTCATTATTCAAAAACTAGCATTAAGAATAATGAAAGGGGCTGCACCAAGAGAGCCCTGCAGGGAAATTTTCAAAGAATTTTAAATAATGTCGCTTCCATCTGCTTTTCTGCTGCTTTTTCAAATCTCATCCCCAATTTTCTTCTTTAAATAGTGAGTACCATGACTACCCAACAAGACACAGGAATGATTTCCACAAAGAAACATACAAAAAAGCCCAATACCACAAAAGTGCAATATATCACCCCAAAATTCTTTTTATTGCTCTTCCCTTCAGCATCAAAAAGATAGAAAAGTTTTACATTTTTAAAAATGAGCTTAATAAAATGTTATTAAGAGAATGTTTTTACAGTGTTGCAGAGTACATGGATTTTCAGAACACAGTGGTCAATGATAATGATAATTCATATTTGAACAAATGTATGGAAATAGTCTGCCTGTACACACTATAATTAATTAATTATTGTTTGTTCTGTTATTCATAGTGGTCAATGATAATAATAATTCATATTTGAACAAATGTATGAAAATAGTCTGCCTGTACACACTATAATTAATTGATTATTGTTTGTTCTGTTATTCTTTACTATAGTATGAAGTCATATCATATGATAAGTCATATCTGAAAAACAAACGTATGAAAATAGTATGCACTATAAATAATTAATTATTGTTTGTTTTGTTATTCTCTACTATACACTGCACAAGATATATATTTATATATGTCTTACCACCGTAGGCCTATGTTATTAATTTACTGTATAATTACAAACTCATATAATGTAACATGACAACTCCTATATCATTGTATATGATAAAATGGATGCTCAGTAAATAGCAATAACAATAACAATAACCACATTCACATGCAGGACAGTCAAGTTTGTACGTTCTGTCCCGTGAGTTACATACATTAACGAGCTGCAGGAGTTCGGCACGAATCTGGTTTATGCTGTGCGAAATATGTTTATTTTTAAGCCACGGCAAAATATCCGCTTTCCTAGTGTGTGTATTTCTCTGTTAACAGCCGAATGATAACTGATATGGTAATTATTATGATCAACTTCGAAGCAAGGTATGGCAAGAATTGTTCAGGGAAACACTTCATGAAACTGATAGCGTTCTTTTACGAATGGTAGTCACTGCTGTTTTTCTTACACCTAAATACAAATGTAGATGCTGGAAAAAAAAAAAAAACAGAAGAAGAACCATCTTACAGAATAATGATCCGAGAACCTATTCCTATGAGAACTTTACAACCACCAGTACTGGCACTCATTTTCCAGCAAGTCTTCCTGGAATGACTCTTATTCACACTATGCACTGTTGAACTGTCACCTTCTCTTGTATCATGCACCTTTAAAAGGGATGGGATTCATGCAACACCTGTGTCATGTCTTTCAATTAAATGCTCTTTTCTTAATATATTTGAAACCATTGTCTTTTAAAATTTTTTACACTGACAAAGTCGTACCTTTGAAGCCAATTTTCTCATGCGTGAATGTAACAAGCTTTTGTGGCATTGGGTATTCATCATTAACACGAAGTGCCTTAAAGCATCGTTGTTAAAACCATCCATTTGTGTTACAGGCTTCTTGCGATTTGGATGTTTTCCAGGCAAAACAAAACCAACTTTTCCTAAGGCTCCTATAGCTCTGACACTTTCGTTTACAGTTCTCTTTACAGTTCTCCTTGCTTCCGGTGTCTGTTCTTGGGTCTTTTAATGCCAACAGTAGGAGCCCCTTTTTGAAAAACTTATAAATGCGGTAAGTAATCCCCCTTACCTGCTTGTGTAGCCCTTTATGTTTATTGCTGTAACCAGACATTTTTTAATCACACTACAAATTTACAAATACACATTCACAGCGTTACTGCTAAAAAGAAAGAAAAAGCCATCAACAGCTGAATGAGTAATTCGTCTGTTGGGAAGTATGGAAACAGTGCAGTATGCAGGAGAGAGATTCTCGCAATATAGCTGCAACTCGTGACTAGCCACTGGGAAAGAGAATGAATCTTATTGGCTGTAGTTGTTGTGGTCTTCAGTCCTGAGACTGGTTTGATGCAGCTCTCCATGATACTCTATCCTGTGCAAGTTTCTTCATCTCCCAGTACCTACTGCACCCTACATCCTTCTGAATCTGCTTAGTGTATTCATCTCTTGGTCTCCCTCTACAATTTTTACCCTCCACGCTGCCGTCCAGTACTAAATTGGTGATCCTTTGATGCCTCAGAACATGTCCTACCAACCGATCCCTTCTTCTAGTCAAGCTGTGCCACAAACTCCTCTTCTCCCTAATTCTATTCAATACCTCCTCATTAGTTATGTGATCTACCCACCTTATCTTCAGCATTCTTCTGTAGCACCACATTTCAAAAGCTTCTATTCTCTTCTTGTCCAAACTATTTATCGTCCATGTTTCACTTCCATACATGGCTACACTCCATACAAATACTTTCAGAAACGAATTCCTGACGCTTAAATCTATACTTGATGTTAACAAATTTCTCTTCTTCAGAAACGATTTCCTTGCCATTGCCAGTCTACATTTTATATCCTCTCTACTTCGACCATCATCAGTTATTTTGCTCCCCAAATAGCAAAACTCCTTTACTACTTTAAGTGTCTCATTTCCTAATCTAATTTCCTCAGCATCACCCGATTTAATTCGACTACATTCCATTATCCTCGTTTTGCTTTTGTTGATGTTTGTCTTATACCCTCCTTTCAATACACTGTCCATTCCGATCAATTGCTCTTCCAAGTCCTTTGCTGTCTCTGACAGAATTACAATGTCATCGGCAAACCTCAAAGTTTTTATTTCTTCTCCGTGGATTTTAATACCTACTCTGAACTTTTCTTTTCTTTCCTTTTCTACTTGCTCAATATACAGATTGAATAGCATTGGGGAGAGGCTACAATCCTGTCTCACTCCCTTCTCAACCACTGCTTCCCTTTCATGTCCCTCAACTCTTATAACTGCCATCTGCTTTCTGTACAAATTGTAAATAGCCTTTCGCTCCCAGTATTTTACCCCTGCCACCTTCAGAATTTGAAAGAGAGTATTCCAGTCAACATTGTCAAAAGCTTTCTCTAAGTCTACAAATGCCAGAAATGTAGGTTTGCCTTTCCTTAATCTTTCTTCTAAGATAAGTCGTAGGGTCAGTATTGCCTCACGTGTTCCAACATTTCTACGTAATCCAAATTGATCTTTCCCGAGGTCGGTTTTTACCAGTTTTTCCACTCATCTGTAAAGAATTTGCGTTAGTATTTTGCAGCTGTGACTTATTAAACTGATAGTTTGGTAATTTTCACATCTGTCAACACCTGCGTTCTTTGGGATTGGAATTATTATATTCTTCTTGAAGTGTGAGGGAATTTCGCCTGTCTCTTACATCTTGCTCACCAGATGGTAGAGTTTTGTCAGGACTGGCTCTCCCAGGGCTGTCAGTAGTTCTAATGAAATGTTGTCTACTCCCGGGGCCTTGTTTCGACTTAGGTCTTTCAGTGCTCTGTCAAACTCTTCATGCAGTATCATATCTCCCATTTCATTCATTTCAATTAAATTCAATATCTCTTCTGTTACCCATGGATTTCTTCTAGCCCTTGTCTTTCTACCTACTTGATCCTCTGCTGACTTCACTATTTCATTCCTCAAAGCTACCCATTCTTCTTCTACTGTATTTCTTTCCCCCATTCCTGTCAATTGGTCCCTTATGCTCTCCCTGAAACTCTGTACAACCTCTGGTTCTTTCAGTTTATCCAGGTCTCATCTCCTTAAATTCCTACCCTTTTGCAGTTTCCTCAGTGTTAGTCTACAGTTCATAACCAATAAACTGTGGTCAGAGTCCACATCTGCCCCTGGAAATGTCTTACAATTTAAAACCTGGTTCCTAAATCTCTGTCTTACCATTATTTAATCTATCTGAAACCTTCCAGTGTCTCCAAGCCTCTTACATGAACACAACCTTCTTTCATGATTCTTAAACCAAGTGTTAGCTTTGATTAAGTTATGCTTTGTACAAAATTCCTCTTTCATTCCTTACCCGCAGTCTATATTCACTTACTACTATTCCTTCTCTTTCTTTTCCTACTATCGAATTGCAATCCCCCATGACTATTAAATTTTCATCTCCCTTAATTATCTGAATAATTTATTTTATCACATCATACATTTCTTCAGTCTCTTCATCATCTGTAGAGCGGGTAGTTGGCACATAAACTTTTACTAGCATGGTATGTGTGGGTTCATGTCTATCTTGGCTACAATAATGCATTCACCTATGCTGTTCCTATTATTATTCATTATTAAACCTACTCCTGCATTATCCTTATTTGATTTTGTATTTATAACCCTGTATTCATCTGACCAGAAGTCTTGTTCCTCCTGCCACCGAACTTCACTAATCTGCACTATATCTAACTTTAACCTACCCATTTCTCTTTTAAAATTTCCTAACCTACCAGCCTGATTAAGGGATCTGACACTTCACGCTCCGAACTGTAGAACACCAGTTTTGTTTCTGCTAATAACAATGTTCTCCTGAGTAGTCCCCGACTGGAGATCTGAATGGGGGACTATTTTACCTCTGGAATATTTTACCCAAGAGGACGGCATCATCATTTAACCATACAGTACAGCTGCATGTCCTTGGGAAGAATTACAAATGTAGTTTCCCCTAGCTTTCAGCAGTTCACAGTACCAACACAGCAAGGCTGTTTTGATTGATGATACAAGGCCAGATCAGTTAATACTCCAGACTGTCGGCCCTGAAACTACTGAAAAGGCTGTTGTGCCATCATCATTTTATCATACAGCAAAGCTGCATGCCCTCGGGGAAAATTACGGCTGTAGTTTCCCCTTACTTTCAGCCGTTCACAGTACCACAACAGCAAGGCCGTTTTGGTTAGTGTTACAGGGCCAGATCAGTCAATCATCCAGACTGTTGCACCTGCAACTACTGAAAAGGCTGCTGCCCTTCTTCAGGAACCACACGTTTGTTTGGCCTCTCAACAGATACCCCATCGTTGTGGTTGCACCTACGGTACAGCTATCTGTGTCGTTAAGGCACACAAACCTCTCCACCAACGGCAAGGTCCATGGTTCATGGCGGAGGGGGGTGGGGGTGGCTTATTGGCTATCAGCGGTTAAAGGAGGGGGATGCGCAGAACGGTTTAAAAGTGGGCTGTCTTTCTAGATGATGCAAACCTTAGATGGTCGAACTCTGGGGTGTGTCAAATGGTGGAGACTGACGAAAATTGGAAGATGTGATATCATATCGAAATGGGTGCCAGTGGGCGATCTCTTCCTTGCGATACGTCACACCAGATTTGTTTATCAGATCTAGGAAGAGATGACGTTCAGATATCAAGTCACTTGACTGCTCCTGCAGTAGCGTGCATATTTGTGTGTCTTGGTACTGAGATGATACAAGGTCATAATAGTTCATGACCATAGACAGTGTATTAATGCATGACAAGTAGTACACCACAAAGCTATCAACACCGTTGATGTGCTGAATTTCAGTGGAGAATTGGTTGTCATGGTCGAGGTTGCGCAAACGTCTAGGAGGGCAGTCATTACTCGGGTTTCTTATAGCTTCGGCGAGTGGATGATGGTCCGTGTAAATTGTAAATGGCCCGCCTTCCACCTCCACTTTGAAGAGCCACACAGCCTCTTAGCGGCCAAGCGCTCCCGGTAAAATGCGGAACACAATTATTAAGCAGGGGTAAGGTTTTGTGAAAAAATCGTAACGGCTGCTTTTGTCCGTTTACTAGTTGTAAGACAACCCTAATTGCTGTTTTGATGGCATCATCTGTGATTGACAAGGGTGCATTCTCGACAGGATGAGCCAAGATGACAGCCTGCTTCAGACACAGTTTGATATTGTCAAAAACTTTGTATCTCCTTCGTCCATTTTTTCCCACTAGTGCATCAGTAAGTGGAACTTGTAACACCGCAGCTCAGGGCAAATATCTTCTATATAAGTTAATAGCGCCAAGAAATCTCCTTAATTCGTGATAGTTGCTAAGACGTGGGAGTGAGTTTTATAATTCGATGCTTTCTGCTTTAGGTCGAATTACCGCATGACTGACTGAGTGACCAAGGAATGTAACTTATTTCTGTCAGAGCTGAATTTGTCGTTATTGATCACAATGCCGTGCTTTTCTAGTGTGTCGAAAATACAGCTGAGATGTTATTGTGTACTTGGGGCGATGGCTAGAAAACCAAAATGTCATCGAGATAGGATAACAAAAAGGGAACTATAACAGTACTTTGTGAATAAAAAATTGTCACATTTGGGCAGCATGAATTGATATAATACGAATGGTGCTGTAATGGCAGTTTTGGGTACATCTTCACCCACCATGGGAATCTGTAAATACACTTTCTTGCACTCTTCCACTAAGGATGGTAGCACCCGCCAAGATGTGTAAGAAGCCCTGTCTGGTAGGTGCAGAGTAGTGATTAGGTATCGAACGTGCGTTCAGTGAACGATAGTCACTTGTATCTATAGAAACCATCTTTCTTTGGCGCCAAGTGGATTGGCGATGCCCATGAACTTTCCTGACAACAAACGAGCTCACATCGCACACTTACAACAACATCAGAGGTTACAACATCGTCACCATTGTCAGCGACATCCACACCAGCAAAGACAGTCAACTTTTCAGAGGGTCCTAGGGACCTCTATGCATTTATAACAACAGAACATACGCAACAACAGTAGCAGCACTTACCACCGACTTCCTGTGTACATGCTACCCCTGCGAGTGATACATCTGCGACTTACACACAAACTAAACGACATGGAGCGAATCACAACACAGCTAATCAAATCAGTACCATGCTGGGACTGCCAGGCCATCACAAAGCGCGGCGCCTGGCGCTTACCTACTACTAAAAACGTAATAGGTAAAATACTATGGACCGAGATTGTTTGAAAATTTTCTCAGACTATTTCTCCAGGCTAACCCCAGGGTTCAATTAGTTGAATTATACAGAGCTTGTCAGTACCCAGGTTCCTGACCCGCAACCGCAGAGGCTTTTAACTGACTCATTCACCGACCTATGCTTACGACTACTGGAAGCACTGTTTGACTCATCTGAAGTATGGTGTGATGTCTTTACTAATAGACCTCAACCATACGTTACACCCAAGTTCCGGCAAGTGGTTTTTCGACTTCATCCACAACCTGACTCATCCTGGAACCAACGCCACGGTGAAATTGGTGACGGATCATTTTGTATGGTCTTCATTCAAGAAAGATTCGCGGGATTGGGCACACACTTGTATCCTACCAATGCAGCAAAGTGAGATGCCACATGCTGCACTCCAGTAGGTTAATTCCTGACATTTACTTCGCGATTCAGGCATGTCCACGTTGATTTAGTAGGGACCCTTCCCCCTCCGAGGGCTAAGGTACTTATCAACGGCTGTGGACCTTTGTACTTGGTGGGCAGAGACCGTCTCGATCGAAGACACTTCTGCAGAGACAACAGCATGGGCGTTCATTGAAGCTTGTATGGCGAGCTTTGGGTGTCTGTTTTCGATTACACCGACCAGGATCGCCAATTAGAATCACCACTTTTCCAGGAATTATCGAGATCATGCGGCTTTCAGCGTAATCGACCCACTACCAGGTGTAGAAGTATGAAACCGGAATTTGGTTGCAATAATTACACGTCTGTTGTTTGAAACTGATTAACAATATTTCATTCAAAGTAATCTCCATTTCTGTTTATACATTTCTCCCACCTCTCCGGTAGACTATGAATGCCACACCAAACCAATAATTCTTCTTTCGAAGCGAATCAGCCAGCAAGCCATTTTCGTACATGTTCATACGAACTGAAGCGTTGTTCAGCGAGAGCGTGTCCTAGTGATGCAAATAGATGATAATCGTACGGAGCCAAGTCTGGAGAACAAGCATCATGCCTTAGTATTTCCCAACTGAACGCCTCGATCATTTCCCTGACCCGTTTTGCTATGTGTGATGGGGCGTAATCATGGAGCAATATGACTTTGTGTTGCCTTTTTCCATATTCCAGTCGTTTTTCACGTGATGCTCGATTTAAATCGATCATTTGCTGTTGGTAGTGATCAGTGTTAACGGTTTCACCAGGTTTTAGGGCTGATAACAGATGACACCCTTCTGATCCCACCAAACACAGAGCACTGTCTTCTTTCAAAAGCGATTTGGTCTTGCAGTGGATGTCGATGGTTTGCTTGGATTCATCCATGATTTATGACTCTTAGGATCCATTTTTCATCACCTGTCACTATTCGGTGGAGAAACAACTCCCTTTTGTATCAGGCGAGCAGCATTTCACAGGTGGTCTTTCGATTTGCTTGCTGTCTTTCATTCAGTTCATGTGGAACCCATTTTCCCGCTTTCCGCACCTTTCCCATAGCTTTCAAACGAAGAGAAAACTCAATCTAACGTAATCTAATCTAATCTCTGAGTCACATGCAACTGTTCCGCGAGTTCCTTTTGAGCTTGAGTATCATCTTCATCCAATAAGGCCTGCAATTCGTTGTCTTCGAACTTTTTAGGTGATTTCCCGCGCTCGTCGTTTCTCATGTCAAAATCACTACTTTTGAATTTTTTGAACCGCCATAAACACTGTGTCTTCCCAAGAGCATGTTCGCCGAAAGCTTCGACAAGCATTCGATGCGATTCTGCAGCAGTTTTCTTCAAATGATATAAGAAAACCAATGCTGGCTGCAAATTGTAGCTCTTAGGCATATAACTCGACATGTTTACTGGTCTGAAACAGATACCGATGTATGGAACTTGAGTTACTGTGTGCTGACATTCGTCGTCAGCTCTGTTATAGGAAGCAGATGGCGCCACAGACGCTGTCTCCCGAGCCCTACACTGACGGCTGGTACCATCTATAGGGAAATTCCGGTTTCATACTTCTGCACCTGATATCTACCACCCAGCAAGCAACAGCCTGATAATGGAAATGTCGTGTGGCTAGGGCCTCCCGTCGGGTAGACCGTTCGCCTGGTGCAGGTCTTTCGATTTGACGCCACTTCGGCGACCTGCGCGTCGATGGGGATGAAATGATGATGATTAGGACAACACAACACCCAGTCCCTGAGCGGAGAAAATCTCCGACTCAGCCGGGAATCGAACCCGGGCCCTTAGGATTGACAGTCTGTCACCCTGACCACTCAGCTACCGGGGCGGACAACAGCCTGATGGAAAGGTGGCATTGCACCTTAAAGGCTGTAATGGTAAGGCAAGAAGATTCCTGGACGCATGCATTGCCACAGATGTTGTTAGGTCTACATACTGTGCTGAAGTCTGACATTGGTTTCTTGTCGGCAGAGTTGGTACACAGTTTGGAATTTCTAGCACCCGTTACACTTCTGATAAGACGCAGTTATCCAACCTGGTACCGCAGCTCTGGAAAAACGTTGCAAAACTTCATGGTACTCTAGCATCGCAACACGGTACTTACCTAGTTTTTGTGCACAAATTTTCCGAAAATTGTGCCTGCGTCGTGTCCCGCATGGACCTTGTACGCTCCCCTCTACAGTCTCTATACGCTGGACCGTAGCTCGTGACATACACATATAATGGACACTCTTCTCCAGGAAAAACCAACGAAGGTTTCCATCGAGTTGGTCAAACTCGCTTGGGTATTTCCGACATCTTCAGACACTTCCTCGGCGACCTCACCTGCATGGCTCCTGCGACAGGAGCTGTGCCATGTCCAAACTTCACACTACGGGACAGCAGGCATCGTCGGAGTTATTCACCAGCAACATCGCCCGACCGTCTGCTCACGTGGAGGCTGTGAGTTCAAATCCCTGGTGCTTCGCACTTTTGAACGGTGAAGGAGGGGGGGGGGGGAGGAGGGGGAAGAGAGCTCTGTGAGAATGACACATTCGATAATCGACAGTGCACCTTGTGCAGTGCATCTTTATAAAACTATGTTCTTTGATTACGTTTTCGGTTGGCCTTTGCTGATGATCCACATGTGCTTTTGTAGCGGTTGTGCTAATGAAGTCAATTTTTGCTTCACAGTATACGTGTACGTGGTGTTTATGTAATGCGAGTGCTCCTGCAAACTCAAAATATTGCAGTGAAGGGGAATCGTAAATCTTTTATTTCGTAAGTTTGCATCTCTCCTCGGCAGCGGCGCTGCAAATGCAACAAGATATTCATGTTGATGCTTATTCCGATTAAGGGAAATACAGAAGCGTCCGATCTTACCCGTCGGCTTTGACCCATGACGTCACAAATACCGCGGAAACGACCATAAACAACAATTCCAATATGGCGGATATAAAAACATGGAATACGTATTGTAAAGACTGAAATACACAAGTTTCCTTCATTAGTGTCAAATCAATATTTTCGAATCATAGGCGGCCGCTGCCGCGGCCGCATTCCAAAAAAAAAACTCCCAACCTAACCTCAAGTGGGCTACGCTACAGATCAATATGTTCATCAAATTGCTTCATATTACGTATACATGTTCTTTAAACAAGAGTACATCAAACCATCTATTAGGTTTTCGAAATTTCGATATTTCACAAATGTTAAACAATTTTTCCGTAAATTTAAAACAAATTTAAAACAATTTTTTTTGCTGTAAATAATTGACTGGGGCGAAAATAAATATCGTATTCGTAATCAGCGTATCAAATTTGACTGTAATCGATCAAATTTAAAAAAAAAAATGAAAAATTTTTTCCGTACCTGCTAAAACTCCGCGCCGTAATGACGTCACACACCACAACACGCTTACGTCACGGGTCAAAGCCGACGAGTAAGATCGGACCTTTCTGTTGACCCCGATTAAGGCGCCGCATACATTTGTTTCCTCTTTAATGTTTGTCATTTCCTCCATCAGAGCGCCGGAAAAGTCCTGTTGTTTCTGATTGGCTACTCACAACCAGTAGGCTAAGGATATTACAAATGCTTCAAATACATATTCTCACTCTTGTTGCTAACATACAATCCGTATTTTAGAGAATATTGTTAATAACAGTTTACTCGTAATAAATAAGTGCAGGGTATATACTACAACAAATGTCATGTTAATTGTTTAACGAAATGTTATATTCAGCAGGGGGGGGGGGAGGTCAAATACGTAACTTTAGCTATTAACTGAACTACGGAGTATATTGGACCGGAATACAATACCATGCGAATACTACTGCGAAATTGGACAGAAAGTAAACGCAGAATGTAACATACTTTATACAGTCATGCATATTCCTCAGTACTACACTGCGAATATAACAGAACTGGAAACAAAGTGTTCTACGACTCAGCTGCCTACATCTACAATGCTGAAGAGAACTAATGAACTCGTGAAATAGTACTTACCCAACTGTACACGGAGTAACGACTTGGCACTGAACCTCACGCTGAAGTAAACGCGCGAAGGTAAACAAAAAGACGTGCATTTCACGTAAATTTTACTTCATAGATGATACCATATGTGTTAGGCTCGTAGCAACAATACTTATCAGATATTATACGAATACAGTTTGCAAAGTGATTTCAATTAATCCGAACGACAGGGAGTGTTTACTAACAGCGATCAGGCGCTGATCGCACCACACCAAAGAGTAGTGATATACAACGAAACTTAAAAATAGTCACGTAGTTGCCTAGCAACGGCCGCTCCATAGACGTCGCTATCGTTCACTGCTCTAAAAGCTTCAAACTATGCGGAGATGCATCATTGTTCTGTAGCATGTACCGATAGCAATCTCTCGGCAGCTCAATACCTGTCGACGTGCCAGGTCACAAGAACAGCTGGAAAGGAGCCATGGCGCCGGGGCATCGTGAATATTGGAGGACTATCGCAAATGTGTACAGGCGCGAACGCGTACAAGCTATTAAGTGCACTCATCGGCAACGTATTATTAAAAGTTTACAGCCAAGAAGAATTTGCGATATTAGTCGATACTGTCCATACTACTCGACATCAGTTGGCTTGGACAAGCGAGGTGTGGTAATGGCTGCTGTGACGTCGCTTGTGGTGCGTATTTTGAATTTAATTTTTTATATGGTTATTCGTTGACATATTTCCTTTGCTTAGGAGAAGGAATGGAGAAAGCTGAAGTTAAGATACTTGTTGTCGTCTTTGACCAGAGACGTAAAGAACATATGACGGACGACATCAACGAGGTGGTGACTGTTACATCATATGATTGGCGACATTTTGAAACGTAGGTAACACAGGCAAATTTGATACGAGAATTTACTATAGTGGAAAAATATAGTTCGAATTGGAACTATTATGATCAAGCATATACTAACTAGCATAAAAATGTTGCTATCTGAGCACTAAATAGGCGGATATGCTCCTCTTTAAAAGACTCTGACTGAAAAATGGGGTGCCAGTTGCCTCATTCTTCTTCCCTCACCACCTTTAAAAAATTTCCCAAAAATTTTGGCATGCGAACATATTCGCTCTTTTTTATGCTGTGAGGGAAGGAGAATGGGACTGGGAAAGAGACAGAATAGTAACAAATATTAAAGTCTTTCTTTGCTCCTTTGAGTTATTGTCCACACCCAGTTTTATTCTTGCTGCGCTTGTAGGCGTACTTCCCATATATTCCTTGAAACATTACTTCAGTTATGCTTTCCTTAGCATATCTGTCGACTATTTCCTTTACAGTGATGCCTAAATGCCTTTTGATCCACAAAAAATTAACATCGGTGTCAATCTTTCTTGCATTATCATCAAACTTAATGTACCTTATACGTAAACAGTGGTGGTCGCATTCTGATATGACGTTTCTATCTTCTGGAGAGTACTTTCAGAGTCTGTTAAGATTAAGACTTTTGACTTTTTAAAATTCTTTCCTTATTCCGTAGATAGGTGCTTCACGAATTGCCGCAGTGTAAATGGACGCTTCATTAGGTACAGCATAATTCACCGTGATGTTTCTTAATGAGCAATATAAAACAAATCCTGTCCCTTCCGGTGCCTTGGAGCCGCCCCTGTAGGTTTGGACGTAATTTGGCCATCCCTTTTCTATGACAGGCGATGTTGTCTTTCCGTTCTCTGTATTATTTGACGATATAGGCGAATAAAATACCTCCTTTCCCAAGGAAGCTGACGCGTACGGATAGCTGTATTCGAGAATTCCATTGTCTTGTAAGACTAATGGTAACAGACCCTAATGCTCGGAGCTGGTGACAGAATTCTATGAGATGTTTTTTTTCGCCTTTGAGCCGCTTGGTCTGATGTAACTGCAGAATTTTGCTGATCGTCGCGTTATTAGGGTTCGCGAGCCTTTTTAGTAAGTACTTGTGTGCTAGTAACTGTCATCGAATTTAGAAAGGCATTCCTTTTCCTTCTACAAGCAGTGCATTTGATGGTGATGCCGACATGGCACCTAACAATGTTCTCATTCCACTGTATTGCAGCTTCTCCAATTTCTTTAATACGTATCAAATGGTTCAAATGGCTCTGAGCACTATGGGACTCAACTGCTGAGGTCATTAGTCCCCTAGAACTTAGAACTAGTTAAACCTAACTAACCTAAGGACATCACAAACATCCATGCCCGAGGCAGGATTCGAATCTGCGACCGTAGCGGTCTTGCGGTTCCAGACTGCAGCGCCTTTAACCGCACGGCCACTTCGGCCGGCCTTAATACGTATCTTCGCACGTTCCCGTATGGTATACACACATAAGAACGAAGTGTATTAGCGACCTGTAGAGGCTCAGAAGAGGCTTTAGGTCAGATTCCCACACGGTGCGTGCGGTGAATCGGAGAATATTCAGGCCTTGATTAATTTCCAGCGTTACGAAGTCGATATGTCGGTACCCTGACAATTTGTTCTCCAGGTATAGCCCTAGGAACCTTGTTGATGGTTTATTAAGGAAGCTATACGGACTCAATCTGGTGTCGGCTTCAGCTTTTTCCCTGTGAAGGTAACTAACTGCCCGTGATTTATCTACCGATAGCAAGCATCCCGACCAAGAGCGTAGTACTTCATTGCATCGTTAAACCAAAATGATTTTCCTTTAAAATGCAGAGTTAACGTAACTGCATAAATCATCTGCTTACTGGAAAACTTTAGTATTAGGAGGAAATACCTGTATGTCTTCGAAGTCATCTACGTATACAGTATGAGGTCAGAAGGGCTACTTGAGGTAGCCCTTTAGTTGCGATACGTGGGCCAAAGAGTGTATTATGCTGTTGTAAATAAGGTATTCGTTTGAACAGCACTGCATAGATGGCGCGGACATATATTCTGGTAGCCCTATAATTCGGCGTTTTCGCATCAGAATTCTTAGCTCCACGCTGTCATAAGCCCCACTTAGCTTAAGGAATGCTGCTATTAGATATCCTTTTACTAGAAAGATGCGTTAGATGTCCAGTGTTAGCATACTGAGATTTGCGCGGTATTTCGACAAGAAAATGGGTTGATAGGAAGCGGCCTTGGATGGGTCTTTTCCCGGTTTCATGTTAGGGATGAATATATGTGTTCTCCACTCCGACGGAATTATAGCGGTACTCCACACCACATTATAGATTTCCATGAGCAGTTTTTTAAACAGAACCCAGTGGTATGGGGATCACTGAGTAGAGTAGGTTAGGTGGTCGGGTCCTCGAGGCGTTATTAGCCTTAGATTCCAATGCTTATTCAGCTCTACTATAGGAAATGGTTTCTCCAATACCTGTAATGGTCGTCCGTGGGTGTTTGATGACTCATTGTAGGCGTCCTATAAGCGGCCACGACTATCGTAAATTCCTCTTGAACTGAGAAATTATTTTTGTACCGGTAATCGATGCTGTGTATGAGAAAAAACTGTCGCGTCTGTCTCGGCGGAAATTCTAAGAATTATACGTAAATTGAAGGTGGTGGCCGGGGAGGGAATATATAAGAAGTCGTCGATTAACAGTATTTTTTATTTACGAAGAATATAGTTATACAGGGTGAAGAAAAATTCGCGGACATGGACTTAGCAGCGCGATTCCTCACGCACTAGAAATACAAAAATGTCTCTCACAAAATTTCTCCCTGCACATATTTCCGGCAGTGAATGGTTAAAAAAAATGGCTCTGAGCACTATGGGACTCAACATCTTAGGTCATAAGTCCCCTAGAACTTAGAACTACTTAAACCTAACTAACCTAAGGACATCACACACACCCATGCCCGAGGCAGGATTCGAACCTGCGACCGTAGCAGTCCCGCGGTTCCGGACTGCAGCGCCAGAACCGCTAGAGGCAGTGAATGGACTTTGAAGATAGGCAGTCTGGCAACACTGTAATCATATGTATGGCAACTACCTCTGTTACAGATAGCAGCAGTAGTGCTGTGCAGTTGGTGAAGTGGATAGCGTTTCGGGTTAGCGTTTACGAGTTCGAAGGTTTGATTCGGGGTCGAGGCGTATTTGTTTTTATCTGCCAGTTTCATTCTGCCGTATAATACTGTAGTATTCGCCATTTATTAAACCACGTGTATCCGACATTTACCTAGTACAGTGTTCTGTAACGGTGAACACAATAAAAACGTGGCCAGACAAGTCAGAAACAGACAGCTGAAACAAATGACCTGTCATAGGACAGAATAAGTACAAAAATAATATCTGGTTGGAGAAGCTAAAAATGATTACACATGTAAATAACTCAATATCTAGTAGTTATTTATACTACATGCAGTACGTCCGCTCACATGTAATGCATTAGCAACCAGTGACAATAATAATTTCCATAGTAATAAAGGCATGCGTTTGCAAAAGACAACGTTGTTTTCAGAGCAGATACTCAAAGCGACCCCCTGCACTACCAGACATTGAGCGATCTCCTGAATCATACAGCTCTGCACTGTCCGCAACATGGCTGCATCTAGAGATACAGAAGCAGCATGAACACACGCTGTCACTTCTTCCACATGTGTCGGAGGAGGAGAATACACGTGCTCCTTCAAGTGACCCCAGAGAAAGAATTCCAGAGGTTTTAGGTCAGTTGAACATGGAGGCCATACAACTGGACCTCCAAGTCCGAGCCATTTCTCTGGAAATGTTCTGTCTAAATCCGTCGCACATTAATTCCAAAGTGTGGAGGTGCACCATCATGCTGCAAAATTGTAAATTTGTGGTAAGATCTTGTGGGACCAAACTCCTTAGGTCATCGGTCCCTAAGCTTACACACGACTTAATCTCATTTAAACTAAATTACGCTATGGACAACACACACACCTATGCCCGAGGGAGGACTCGAAGGCTGACGGGGTGGACTCGAAGGTCCGACGGGTGGGAAGGGGGGGGGGGAGGAGGAAGGGAGGAGTGGGGGGGGGGGGAACCTGCGCGTACCGTGACAAGACGCCTCATAACCTCTGCCAAAGATGGAGTGGAACATCTTCCAGTGCGTCAGGCAAATAGTTCGAGAGGAATAAAAGATAGCTTCGTGTAGACAACCGGCCACGTGAAACGTAGGGACCCAATCTCCTATGTTCCAATATGCCAAAGCGAATTTGATATTCACTGTCGCGGGTGAGGTGCAGGTTAACGTCACACCAACATCCGACAATATTATAGTGTTCATGAAGTCGTCATTGGCGTCTTGTTGTTGTAGGAGCAATTCACAGAATTGCATCTGCGGACGGCGGTCTGCGGGATGCAGGTGTTGCGTTAAAGAATAATGAAGGGGGTGCATCCGATGCTCGTGCAGCACGCCAACGACAGTGCATTGCAAGACACGCAGTTGCCTTGCTACGCTACGTGTACTTAGCTGGGGTTCTTGGCGTGTGACCTCCAGAATAACTTCCTCAGTAGCTGGAGTGTGGTGAGTCCGCGGACGACCTCTGTCACTCGATGGTAGAAGCTCCAGACGACGAACTACATTTCTATCTGCATGACGCCGACCAGGTTATGTATCTGCATATTCACGAGCGCTACCATCAGCCCGGTTATCATACGCACCAAGAACCAGAGGCATATCTACATATTCATCGTTTGTGTATACAATACGTCTGCCACACTGTTTTAGAATAAGACAAGAAGAAAATACCTTACGTTTACGAACGTTTATGGAGTCTGTCACGGGCGCGTTACTCCGCTAGCAACTAGTCCCTGTTTGGTGGACAGCGCATACAGTACGAACAAATTAGTTGCGGCGGGCTGTTCCACCTATCACTCATCACCTTTTTCACAGCTTTTGTCCTGCGTGATTCATCCCGACACTGCTAATTGTGAAATGTTCGTTTACGAATTACAGTGTTTCCCTACCGGTAACGGACGTGATGTTTCCACATTTCCATCGATAATTATAATAGTTATAATTATAATGGCGCTTGGAGATACTTAGCAAACAGCATGCTCTTATCATACTCATTGTTGAAAGGCGTAATTATAGGTTCCGTGTTAATAATACAAACAAATGGTAGCTGAGTTTGGAAATTGTTTGTAAAGCACATTGCTAGCCCTACCGGAGACGTAAGGCCTTAACGAAATGTAATGGACCTGAATAATAGTTGGTACTAATCGATGATACCATTGGAGGAGGGTACACAGAATACAGATTTGGAATCTACTAGATTACCAGAAAGAATTAAGTTAAACATCAAGAAAAGTTTTTTAAAAAAAGGACATTCAAACGTCAACATAAAGAAATAAAATCTGCATTTTGAATTATATGTGCTCCAATCTTTACAGAAGCATAAATAGCTCTTTATAGAGGATATCAGCAAGTTGGTAGGATAAGTTTAAATATAAAACAATTTAATAATCATATTAGACAATTTTTGAAATGCTTGAGAATGGCGGGAAGAAGATATTATAAGGTTTACTAGCCTTCCAAGTACACTTTCTGGACATTAATTGAATGTTAAGTATCTGAAGTGATCAGACCTATATATTAAGTCTTTCTCTGCATAACTGATTACACATCACAGTGCAAAAATTAACAGGGAAATGTGCCAGCCATTGAATATTACATTATATCAGATAGAATCTTATGGTTTAACCAATCGATTAGGACATTTCCATAAAAACTGTCAATTTCCAGATTTCTAATATAAACCAATAATGCAGCTTTAGTGTTTTGTGTTTTGACACTATTAGACACACAATCTGACTGTCACATGAGTTCTGTACATTAGCTTATAAATTTCAAATACTCTCTGAAGTAGAAAAAGTACACACCAAAAATATACAGTAAAATTTTAAATAATATCCTTAAGGTAACTACATCACTGTCAACACAGTCTTCTTTTTTATGTTAACCAATGCCCATTCTTTCAAATACAATTTTTAACATATTACCGAACTTTTTCTTGTGATTCGAATACCCTCTAATTTTGTGGAATTCACACAGCATGTTCACCTTGAACTCTATGGTGCTATCGGATCCTAATTTGTTAAGGACGTAATTAACAAAATTTCCCAGCAAACAGTACACAGCGTAATTTTTTGCTTCTGGGAAATAGCGTGCTTCAGGCCTGTGTATCAATGACAGCGATATATACTCAGGGGATGCTCTTGTAATCAGAGTTATTTGCTCCCGGATCCACTTCCGACTATTCATGTGACCACTGCAAGTATATCTATGGATTATTGTGTCAACTAGATGGCATTGTAGACATAAATTTATTTCACAGAGTCCGACAGCGTGCAGTCTTTCATTGGTGCTAACTATGTTGTTAAATGACTTGTACCATGACGTTTTTATATTAGACGTGAGCACATTAGAACTAATGTTTTTCTAAATCTCAGTCCACTCAATTTTGGAAACTGTCGTTTTATTTTGTTCCTTCCTTCGCTTTTCTTTCGTTCCCACATTATGGCTCTTGATGTTAAGTGTCGTGACTGCCTGAGTTCGATAGTTAAACTCAACATAGAAAATCCTCACATGCTGTAAACGACTGTTGATATTCTGTACGTCAGTCGGGGGAAGCAGGCTTCGAGGTTTAATGATTTCGAAAAGGTGGCTGGTTATGCTTTCTTGCGAGTCTCTTATTAAATTAACTTGCTTTTTTATAAAAAAGTGCAGAGGCTTTATCCGTTATATCACTTAATCCTAGTCAACCATTTTTAGGATCTAAAGTGGCTACTTTAGCAGGTACACTGAACACTTCACCTCTCCACAAAAAGTTTGTGATTTTGGACATTATTCTCCTCGCTATCATTCTCGGTATTGGAAACGGCTGGGCAGTATAATAAGCTTTAGCAAGGATGCATGAGTTGATATACTGTGTTCTTTGAACTTGGTTCATATATCGAGTTAAATTCTCTATAATGGCTCCTCCACTTTATCTGCTGCAACTTTCCAATTCAAAGCCGTCATTTACATGGGGCATGCTGTCAGGGTGATCTCAAGTGTTTTATGTTGTCGGGCTAATTTTGCCACTCGACGCTGACGTTATAAAAACCTCTGAGATTTAACATCTTACTTTTTTTTCGTTTGGATTGGCTCCAGATGCTCTACAGTACGAATCAGTCACTGTTGCTAACGTGGTGATCTCGTCATTATTCCTTATAATGACCCCTATATCGTCAGCATAGGCTCTTATAACTGTTTTATTTCCTGATAATGTTAAGCCTTTTAATCTGGCATGGACATGTTGGAGGAAAGGTTCCAGCGAAATGGCGAAGAGCGACATGGACAGAGGACTTCCTTGAGGAACACCTCGGTGTATTTGCATCGGCGTGGATTGTTGACAATTCACCGCTATTTTAGCATTTATTCCAGTTGCTACGTTCTTAATCAACTGTATGGTCCTATCGTTGAAACCTATTTTCTTCAAGGTCTGTAGAAGATATTCATGATTTACTACATCGAACGCTTTATAAAAATCTAAAAAAATAAAGCACACTTTATGTTTGTTATAGAAGCTATTGCAATGATATCCCTGAATTCTGCTAGATTTTGAAAAATGGTTCTGCCTTGCGCGCAGTTCTGATGTTGACTAATAATGTTATCTGTAAGGCATAAAATTCTCTTGTTTACTATTCTAGCTATTAATTTATAATCAGAATTCAACAGCGAAATTGGACGAAAATTATTTAAATCTTTGTTTCCATTGTTTTTTGGCACAAGAACTATTTTACTCTCCTTAAACTCAGCCGGAATCATTGTACCCTGAATAACCTCATTTACAATGTCCGTGATTTTCGCACCTACTATTGGCCAGTAACGGATGTAAAACTCTGCTGGCAGACCATCCGGTCCTGGGGATTTTTTTGGTGGTGAGGCGCACAGAGTCTCATACACGTCTTCTTCAGTGACAACCTCGAGAAAATGTTCGTTGTCATCTTCTGTCAAGTGTGGGGCTAAGATGTCAAGGAATTCTTCCAAGGAAGCATCACTACTTTGATGTACAGAATATAACTCGCAATAATAGCGATAAATCTCGTCCATGATACCCTGCTGGGTTCTAAGAAATGTACCGTGTTTTGTTCGAATGTCATCAATAAAAGTCCTTCGCCTGTTTATCGTATGCTTGACTAAATGATACAGGGAAATAGTTTCATCTTCTGACACCGAATTTGCCTTCGATTTTATTTTCAACCCTTCCATTTGGCTCCTCCTGATATTAAGTAACTTGGCTTTGACTTTTTGATGTCTGCTATCCGAAGTGAGGAACCTGCTGAGACTTGATCATATAGATCTCTCAAAACGGAATAGTAATATTCTATAGTGCATTTAATTTCTTTTGCGCTCTGGACACTGTATTGAATAGGAACCTTCCTCAACTTAGTCTTTGCCATTTTAACCCATCAGTCAATAGCAGTGGCATATCTACTACAAGCACGCAAGCATATTGCCCATGTTTCTTTAATCAGGTCGTCTAAATCATGATTTACTAACAATGAAGTATTCAAATTCCACTGATTCTTGAATCGGTGGACCGGCTGTCTTGTTAGATTTATGCAAGCTAAGACACTTGAATGGTCTGAAAAGTACATAGAAATGGTTTCTACTTTTGTCACGAAAGTTTCAAGATTTTTAGAAATATATAATCTATCAATCCTGCCATGTGATGTTGCCGTGACATAAGTGAACTCAACAATGGAGGGGTATTTGATTTCCCATATATCCTTTAATTCTAAACCAGTAACTAGCTGTTTTAGTTCCCTTGATAAATTAAAATTAGGTAACTGATCTTTTCGATTTAAAACACAATTAAAATCACCTCCAAGTAATAACTGTCTTGGAGTTTTCCTTAACAAGTATATCAGGTCATCTTTGAAGAAAAATGCCCTGTCAGCTCGATGAGAACTTCCTGAAGGGGCCTACAAGTTGATGATAGTCACATCATAGATATTTAGTCCTATTCCCCTTCCAGATTCCAGTCGTTCCACCTCGCTTACTGTAATCCCTTCCCTCACCAAAACAGCTGTTCCAACACTAGTTTCGGGAGACACACTTATGTAACTGACAAAACCGGGAATTACTAAATCCGAAATTAGAACTTCTTGTAAGAGGGCAATATCAGTCGTGGATTCGTACAAAAATTCCTTAAGGGCCGATAATTTCAAACCGGACGTAATTTTATTTATGTTTATAGTGGTGACAGAATAAGATTGCGTCATTGTGCTGTCACTATGTAGTTGTTTTGATGAAATAATTTAGTTTCCTGAGGTTCAGGGTTCAGTTAAGCTGTAACAGTTTGCTCGGAAGGCTGAACATGGAATAACACTTCAGTCAGTTTATTACTTACCGTCCCGTTTTTTTTCTACTTCTGTTGTTTTCTCTTGTACCGCAAGCAGACTGATTTCCTGGTAGACTTTCTCATTGTTCCTCCAGTGATTCGTGTACGACCGTTTCGGGCTGAACATCCTTTGGGCTTGGGTCGCCCCTACCGGATTTTCCCTTCCCTTGGTTACGAGCTACGTTCTCATTTGGTTGCGTCGGTATTTTACTTCGCGGCTTATCTGGAGCAGCAGCAGACGCTTTCGCAATTTCGGTTGCCGGCGCCTGCCCTGAGGTGTTGACCGTGATTTCAGTTTTCCATCACTTTCTCGTTCTTTATTAATTTCACTTACTTGCTGATCAAAGGAAACAAACGGAGATCCAGTTTTGCAACCTCTCCCTGAATTTGTTTATTAACAGATAGCTGCTGGTCTTTGAAATCGGCTACTGCACCTGCTGTTTCTTGCACATTACACCCCCTTCATTTTCTGGTACCGTGTGTGTATTATCTTTCTGTTCATCAGTTTCCATTTGCATTTTGCCTTCCAGTTCCTCTGCCTCCACATCGCACTGTTTTTGCTTGCGAAGTGAGGGAGTGGGACAGGACAGCTCGTCCTCTGAACAACTATCAGTTGTCTCCGGAGGCCTTTTTTTCCGTTGCATTACAGTTTCACGAGTAGTGGTAACAGGGTTTCCCTTTGTTGTTAACGGGGGAAATTGACTGTTATCGTGAAGGGAGACATCAGCTTGGCCCGCTGCGTTAACATCTTCGACCACTTGATCCGGGCTATTCTTTGGTAACAGATGATTTAATGTAAGTTTCTGCCGCTGTATCAAATTACTTTTACGAACAACAGTTCGCCGCGGACATTCCTGTCTGAAGTGGCCGGTTTCGTTACATATATGACATGTAGCTTCCTGACCTGTATAAACAGTTTGTGCCTTATACCCACAAACAGTTATGTGAGACGGAATATTCGCCTTAACGTCCATCGCTACATAGCGGACCCCGTTGAAACACTGCAGTTTAAAGCGAGGCGACCATCTTTCATTTGCAATTGATTTAACGTCCCTGTAGTTTGAAAGAGCTTCCTTAATCTTATCATTTTCAATTTCAGTGGGAAGATTCGAGACACGAACGGTTTTGTAATGAACGTCCGCTCTATAGATGGAAACCTTAGTTTTATAACCATTTCTGTGCACAAAATGTACTTCATAGCCCCACTTTCGTAACACTGATTAACTTGACAAAAACGCAGTATTTTTCCTGATCCAGTTGCCAGGTATGGACGGTTTCAGAATGGAGACCAATTACCTGTGTAATACAGTCATCTGTTTCCAGGAATGTCGGCTGAACAGGACGGGATTCCTTGTCAAAAGCAAATACCAGAGTATTCTTCCTGAGGTTTGTAGCCATGGTTAATCCAGCGACGCAGTTTCGGTTGAACAACCGAAATTCCAAGTAGCAGCAGCAACACCAGAAGGAGCGATCAGATCACAAGGAATAGGAACGAACACGGAGATTAACGGACGGACAGAACTCGGCGAAGCAGAAGTACAGAGACGTAAACACAGAAGTGCACCGCAGCAGTTAACAGCGGCCACTCGCGAGCGCGACTGAAACGGAACTGAACGACAATGTATTGCGAGACACGCAGTTGCCTTGCTACGCTACGTGTACTTAGCTGGGATTCTTGGCGTGTGACCTCCAGAATAACTTCCTCAGTAGCTGGAGTGTGGTGAGTCCGCGGACGACCTCTGTCACTCGATGGTAGAAGCTCCAGACGACGAACTACATTTCTATCTGCATGACGCCGACCAGGTTATGTATCTGCATATTCACGAGCGCTACCATCAGCCCGGTTATCATACGCACCAAGAACCAGAGGCATATCTACATATTCATCGTTTGTGTATACAATACGTCTGCCACACTGTTTTAGAATAAGACAAGAAGAAAATACCTTACGTTTACGAACGTTTATGGAGTCTGTCACGGGCGCGTTACTCCGCTAGCAACTAGTCCCTGTTTGGTGGACAGCGCATACAGTACGAACACACCATTAGCCGCGGCGGGATGTTCCACCTATCACTCATCACCTCTTTCACAGCTTTTGAGCTGCGTGATTCATCCCGACACTGCTAAATGTGAAATGTTCGTTTACGAATTAGTGTTTCCCTAACGGTAATGGACGTGATGTTTCCACATTTCCATCGATAATAATAATAATTATAATTATAATGGCGCTTGGAGATACTTAGCAAACAGCATGCTCTTATCATACTCATTGTTGAAAGGCGTAATTATAGGTTCCGTGTTAATAATACATACAAATGGTAGCTGAGTTTGGAAACTATTTGTAAAGCACATTGCTAGCCCTACTGGAGACGTAAGGCCTTAACGAAATGTAATTGACCTCAATAATAGTTGGTACTAATCGATGGTACCATTGGAGGAGGGTACACAGAATAAAGATTTCGAATCTAGTAGATGCAGTGGCGCAAAACAGTTCGTATTCACGACATGCAAGTGGCTTCTTTAAAAACTGACCAATGAAAACGAATGTACTTCCATTTCTGTGTTCGTTGTATGTAAGTGCAAATGTTTTATAGGAGATCCACTGTAATCGCTGTATGACATTTAAGGCGACAGTTACCGTACCACGCCGGCGACATTTAGCATATAAAAACAAATACGCCTCGACTCTGAATCGAACCCTCGACCTCCTGGGTGCTAACCCAAAACGCTAGTCCTTGAACCAAAAGCTCAACCCTAGTGCGATACGCTGATAGAGTTACGTGTCGGACATGTGATTATAGCGTTGCGAGAGTGCCAATCTTTAATGTCCATTTATTTACCACCGAAAATACGCGAATGACCAAATTTTGTAAGAGATATTTTTGTATTGTGAGGAATCGCGCTGCGAAATCCGAGTAGGTTCAGATGGCTCTGAGCACTATGGGACTTACCATCTGAGGTCATCAGTCCCCTAGAACTTAGAACTACTTAAACCTAACTAACCTAAGGACATCACACACATCCATGCCCGAGGCAGGATCCGAACCTGCGACCGTAGCAGTCGCGCGGTTCCGGACTGAAGCGCCTAGAACCGCACGGCCACCGAGGCCGGCGTCCGGGTAGGGAAACGTTTCTTCATCCTATATAATACATCGTGGCGTCCATTACAGGACGAAAGAAGTAGTATAAAGATACTCGCTTGGTTTTGTTTCCCATAGTTAGCTAAGGTTCTTCTTGTGACAACTATGTTTTAAAATTTGGTTTCAAGTACAGCTCATTTCACCAGATACAGTGGTAACTATGTCGACTTACTCGTGATAGATACAGGTATATATCTAAAGTGTATTTTGTGATGCTTCAATTTCTTAACGATCCACATGATTTCTCTTCTTAATTTCGTGTTTTGTGTCTTGGTATCTACAGAGGTGTAGAACTTCTTTTTGCGAAATAATGTAGTTTGCTTTCTGAGTTGTTTTAATGAATCTGCGAATGCGCATTGAAACTGTAAATAGAAATACCTATTTCTCCGATGCAGTAAATGCTCTTGTTGTTGTTGTTGTGGTCTTCAGTCCTGAGACTGGTTTGATGCAGCTCTCCATGGTACTCTATCCTGTGCAAGCTTCTTCATCTCCCAGTACCTACTGCAACCAACATCCTTCTGAATATGCTTAGTGTATTCATCTCTTGGTCTCCCTCTACGATTTTTACCCTCCACGCTGCCCTCCAATACTAAACTGGTGATCCCTTGATGCCTCAGAACATGTCCTACCAACCAATCCCTTCTTCTAGTCAAGTTGTGCCACAAACTTCTCTTCTCCCCAATCCTATTCAATACTTCCTCATTAGTTATGTGATCTACCCATCTAATCTTCAGCATTCTTCTGTAGCACCACATTTCGAAAGCTTCTATTCTCTTCTTGTCCAAACTATTTATCGTCCATGTTTCACTTCCATACATGGCTACACTCCATACAAATACTTTCAGAAACGACTTCCTGACACTTAAACCTATGCTCGATGTTAACAAATTTCTCTTCTTCAGAAATGCTTTCCTTGCCATTGCCAGTCTACATTTCATATCCTCTCTACTTCGACCATCATCAGTTATTATGCTCCCCAAATAGCAGAACTCCTTTACTACTTTAAGTGTCTCATTTCCTAATCTAATTCCCTCAGCATCAACCGACTTAATTCGACTACTTCCATTATCCTCGTTTTGCTTTTGTTGAAGTTCATCTTATACCCTCCTTTCAAAACACCGTCCATTCCGTTCAACTGCTCTTCCAAGTCCTTTGCTGTCTCTGACAGAATTACAATGTCATCGGGGAAACTTAAAGTTTTTATTTCTTCTCAATGCATTTTAATACCTACTCCGAATTTTTCTTTTGTTTCCTTTACTGCTTGCTCAATATACAGATTGAACAACATCGGGAAGAGGCTACAAACCTGTCCCACTCCCTTGCCAACCACTGGTTCCCTTTGATGTCCCTCGACTCTTATAACTGCCATCTGGTTTCTGTACAAATTGTAAATACCTTTTCGCTCCCTGTATTTTACCCCTGCCACCTTCAGAATTTGAAAGAGAGTATTCCAGTCAACATTGTCAAAAGCTTTCTCTAAGTCTACAAATGCCAGGAACGTAGGTTTGCCTTTCCTTAATCTAGCTTCTAAGATAAGTCGTAGGGACAGCATTGCCTCACGTGTTCCTATATTTCTACGGAATCCAAACTGATCTCCCCCAAGGTCGGCTTCTACTAGTATTTCCATTCGTCTGTAAAGAATTCGTGTTAGTATTTTGCAGCCGTGACTTATTAAACTTTGGGATTGGAATTATTATATTCTTCTTGAAGTCTGAGGGTATTTCGCCTGTCTCATACATCTTGCTCACCAGATGGTAGAGTTTTGTCAGGACTGGCTCTCCCATGGCTGTCAGTAGTTCTAATGGAATGTTGTCTACTCCCGGGGCCTTGTTTCGACTCAGGTCTTTCAGTGCTCTGTCAAACTCTTCACGCAGTATCGTATCTTCCATTTCATCTTCATCTACATCCTCTTCCAGTTCCATAATATTGTCCTCAAGTACATCGCTCTTGTATAGACCCTCTATATACTTCTTCCACCTTTCTGCTTTCCCTTCTTTGCTTAGAACTGGGTTTCCATCTGAGCTCTTGATATTCATACAAGTGGCTCTCTTTTCTCCAAAGGTCTCTTTAATTTTCCTGTAGGCAGTATCTATCTTACCCCTAGTGAGATAAGCCTCTACATCCTTACATTTGTCCTCTAGCCCTCCCTGCTTAGCCATTTTGCACTTCCTGTCGATCTCATTTTTGAGACGTTTGTATTCCCTTTTGCCTGCTTCATTTACTGCATTTTTATATTTTCTCCTTTATCCAATTAAATTCAATATTTCTTCTGTTACCCAAGGATTTCTACTAGCCCTCGTCTTTTTACCTTCTTGATCCTCTGCTGCCTTCACTACTTAATCCATCAAAGCTACCCGTTCTTCTTGTACTGTATTTTTCCCCCATTCTTGTCAATTGTTCCCTTATGCTCTCCCTGAAACTCTCTACAACCTCTGGTTCTTTCAGTTTATCCAGTTCCCATCTCCTTAAATTCCCACCTTTTTGCAGTTTCTTCAGTCTTAATCTACAGTTCATAACCAATAGATTGTGGTCAGAGTACACATCTGCCCCTGGAAATGTCTTACAGTTTAAAACCTGGTTCCTAAATCTCTGTCTTACCATTATATAATCTATCTGAAACCTGTCAGTATCTCCAGGGTTCTTCCATGTATAGAATCTTCTTTTATGATTCTTGAACCAAGTGTTAGCTATGATTAGGTTGTGCTCTGTGCAAAATTCTACCAGGCGGCTTCCTCTTTCGTTTCTTACCCCCAATGCTCTAGAAAAAACTGTTTTTCCATGTATCGACATATACCCAGGTATATGACGTAGTCGCCATGTTATTTAGGTCGTCTGACGCATGTTCACTACGTCACCGGGAAAAGGTGACAGCTAGGACAGCAATTTACACTTTATCTGATGTTCAATTAGATTAAAAACGCGGAACCGGGCACGGTCACGAAGAGACCAATATCGACGTGGATGCAAGTGTGTATGCGTAGGAGATATTGCCGGTAGAGTGAAAAGGAAACTGCGACTCGAACCATTGGGCTTGACCTTTGATATAATGGTAACGGTTGCTGTGACGTAACTTCTTGGAATGAATTCTGAATCGTATTTCTCTCGTTGTTTGTCTACGTATTTTCGCTTGTATCAAAACAGCTGATTTTTTATGTCTACCGTGTATCAGACAAAAATTCTCCGTTTTCTGTTTCGGTTATAGTTCTATGATTTTGTGGAGTTGTGAGACATTTTTACCGAAACGTTAGAAGATGTCGCAGCCCAGATTGCTGTGTCTCATTCTACTGATACTCCTGAAAATAGCGATAGTTGATAAGTGAACTGCCACAAGCGAGATTGGCTGTTCTGAAAGTCGCTAAGAAGATTATAGTCTGATTTAAATCTGTTGGCGCCTGTTGTGTGAGGTCCAAAGCTGCGACACTGTCGCGACAGATACTGTCTACTGGCAGCTACCACAGTGGTACATCCTCTGAGGAGAAATAAAATTGCTTTAAGTCTTATCTGCTACGAAAATTACGTAAAGTTTAAAATTGAATGTATCTCTATGTCTCTCAACGGATTAAAAATCTTTTCTAAATTTTAATTATGGGCTCCAGTTACGATACTTGTCTTTGAAAAGGCTGTAATTTTGCCATTCAGGAAACTGCTTCAAAACTATCACGTCATATTTCGAAAACTGCTGGACACACGGATAACCAAAATACGCTCGTCAGTGGATCTTTCCAAAGTTGCGTGTGCACTTCGTTTTCCATGAATTAGCGTTGGAAAAGGTCGCTTTCTTGCAATTTTTTCAATGTTTAACTCGCAACCAGTTACAATTTTGAAGTCTTCACCTCCTACAAAAATTATTCAAAATTTATCAAACTGAATATTGATGTAGAATTTTTTCAATGTTTAACTCGCAACCAGTTACAAGTTTGAAGTCTTCACCTCCTACAAAAATTATTCAAAATTTATCAATCTGAATATTGATGTAGGATTGGTGCTTAAGTTTGTGCCGTTTTTACAACGGTAACAACAAAGGTTTACCAGGTGTTGTGTTTTCAATAGCAAAAGCGAGTCCTCTTATCTCAGCAACACACGCAACAGTTTTAATTGTTTCATTTACTCGTGGCAGTTCATGATGAAAGATGAAGGATGGCAGTTTGTTTCCACAGGGTGTTGTTGTTTTGGGTGGACATTGCCATTCTTTCCTCTTCTTTAATTTTGCCTACAAGCACATTTTTTGTCACCAGTAACAGTGGTCCCAGGGAATGGTTTATGCCTACGACAAGCCAACCGGAAATGGAATACTATACAATAACGTTTGCAACACTCAAGTACCGTTTGAACCTTAGTAGCAACCGTTAGAACACAAAGGTTTACATTTACAACGTAAATTAAATGTGGAATCGAATGCATTGGCTTGTAATTGCAAAAACAGGCAGACTTGATATTTGTCAATTACAACGCCCTCTACCACGAATGGGTAACAATGGTTTGAGTAAACTGTACGTAATTTTTGGCGCAGAATCAGAATATACAATATAAAAAGGAGGAGGGGTGCTCCCACTTGAAAATATCATGTTTATACCGCCCATGCAGGAGGAATAATTAGGTGGCCAATTGTAGCATAGACTGATACCAGCTTGTCATCCAGAATATTTTTTTTCGTACGATACGTCGTTTTCGAGATATTTAACTGTCTCGTGTTAAAACAAACATCTTGTATATACAGCGTGATCAGGAACAGTATGAAAAGCATGTGAGGGCGTATTTATAAATTATAAAGTGCTGCAATCAGTCGTCCTTTTTTGAGGACTAGAAAATAGTACATTGATGATGGCTAGGCGCCAGCCGAAATCTGGATATGCCAAATAAAACCTGAAAAAAAGGACGACTGATTGCTGCACTCTGTAATTTATAAATCATGTCACAGTCGCTGTGTGCACCCATGTTCCTAATGGAAGGCAACCTGATGTAAGCGTGTTGCAAGTAGGATGCGCTGAGAAATAATTGTTTAGAAAAAAATTCGATGCGTTGCGCCGTTTCCGAGTTAATTAGCTTTGAAGTTAATCAATCAGCTGCACGCGCAAATTCAAGCGGCCCTCCGCATACAATAAAATCAGTGACAGTTGTTGTCATAGAGTAGATGGCAGCGCCCGAGACCGCTCAGCCTGGCTCGAATTCGATCCTCACTAGCTTCCTACATCCAGCTTTTGCATCGACCTCTTTTTCGGTTTTAGGAAACCAAACGAAGAACAGCTTTGGGGACACCGTCTCTGAAGGGCTGCTTGAATCTGCTCGTGCGACGACCTCACTGGCTAACTTCATTACTAATTAACTCGGAAACGGCGCAACATATAGATTTTTTTCCTAAACCGTTGTTTCAGAGCACACCCTACCCTGAAAAACCCTGCAAACAATGACGGAAAAAATCGCATTACCAAGAAAGAACTGTGCGACATAAACGAAAGTTGGTAGGCGTGTTTCTACATCTGAAACACGATATCTGTTCAAATTTCGCCCCAGTCGCATAAAAGTGGCACTAGTAGCGTTACTATGAGGATGTAGATCAGGTCTGCTTTAAATACACGGCGTAACGGTCGTGAGCGTTAGTTACCTTTGAGATTGGACTTGGTGAGTTGATGTAAGTCAAGAATTCGTTTAAGGCGACAAAAAGGCCATTATCAACACCTCACTTACAATTAGTTTGAACGAGGCCGTGTTATAGGGCTACAAGAAGCTGGATGTTCCTTCTTCGCTGCTGCAGAAAAACTTGGTGGATGTAGCCACCGTGTTCGGCGTATGGCTGTGAAGCATCGTACTGCATCTGCAGCAGCAATTTGATTAACAGTTGGCCCACAGTGAAACAACGAAATCTTATAGTGCATTCCATTGACCCCAAACCACCGCCATTTGTGAGTTCAGTGGTGTCAAGAGAGAGCCCATTGCGTTTCCTAATGAAAGCTGGTTCTGCCTCGGTGCCAGTGATGGCCGTGTGTTGGTTAGGAGGCCAGTTGAGGGCCTGCATCTAACCTGTATGCGCGCTGAGCACTGGACCTACACCTGAAATTATGGTTTGGGTTGCAATTTCATGTGACGGCAGAAGCGCTCTCGTGGTTATACCACACACCTACCACAAATTTGCACGTCTGTCTGGTAAATAAAAGTAAATGTCGTGTGGCCAGGGCCTCCCGTCGAGTAGACCGTTCGCCGAGTGCAAGTCTTTCGATTTGACGCCACTTCGACGACGTGCGTTTCGATGGGGATGAAATGATGATGATTAGAACAACACAACCCCCAGTCCCTGAGAGGAGAAAATCTCCGACCCAACCGGGGATCCAACCCGGGCCCTTAGGATGGACATTCTGTCACACCGACCATTCAGCTACCGGGGGCGGTCTGTCTGGTGGTTCGACCTGTTGTGCTGTTATTCGCGAGCAGCATTCCAGGGGATGTTTTGCAACAGGATAACGCTGGCCCACATACGCTATTGTAACCCATCCTGCTCGACAGTGTGTCGACATGTTGTCTTGGCGTGCTCGATCAACAGAGCTGTCTCCAATCGTGCACACATGGGACATTATCGGGCGACAGCTCCAGTATCATCCACACTTTAATTGTCCCTATGTTGACCGACCTGTTGCAACAGGCATAGAACTCCATCGTACAAAACTGACATCAGGCACCTGTACAACAGAACGCATGCATGTTTGCAGGCTTGCTTTCAACATTATGCGGTTTCAACGGTTATTGGTGTACCACCATTGCACATTTCCAGTGGCTCATCTCGCGCTTACATTAACCTGGGATCTTGCAATTTTTATCACGTAAATATGACTAGACAAATCTATTCCCGAAATTTCATTACTCTACATTAATTATTTTTTGTTTTTACAATTTTCTTTCCATCAGTATGTGTGCGTGTCTGTGTGTGTAAGGTGTTTCAAATATACTTTTACAAACTTTGGGGACCGGCAAAACAAGACAGAATGTTCATATAAACATCTGCCCGAAAATCCTTGGTTTTCGAGTTATTAATGAAAGTTTACTAGTTAGGTGATTGGAGCTCACCAACGCGTAACCTCGTAATAAATGTTCTAAATGCATTGCTTTTGCTACTAAAAAGGCATGCTCTCTTCGAATCGTTATGCAGGCTTCTGTGACACGCCGATAAAGAATTTCTGCATCAAGATGGTCTACTGCATAGACCAACGTTTAAGGTGACCTCAAATAATTCAAAGGACTGAAATCGGGGGAACATGCAGGTCATGGAACTGGTCTTTCTCTACCTACCCGTCTTTCACCGTAGGTACCAGTCAGTGCATCTCGAACACTGAGATTGAAATGTGCTAGAGCTCCATCATGCATACATGACACGTTTCTCCTTATTTGCAAGGGCAAATCTTCTTGTATGTCTTGGACATGCTGGGAGACCGTTTGGCGTTATCAGATACTCACCTACAATTTCAGCCCTCACATTAATCTTAAATTGACGCTGATGTCTAGCCTGTACTGAGGCATGACGTTTGTGATCGTTGCATATGTGTTGGTTGGGGAAATTTGTTATCCCATCTCTTCCATACGTTACCTCGCCTGTAAACAAAGCTGAAGAGACAAACAACGGATTCGCAGTTTTTACAACAAAGCATCGGCAAAAATTCTCCCGCGATGGGTTATCGGCAGGCATACGGCCCTGCACACGTTCTAGATGATGCAAGTACATGAAATGCATGGGAAGTATACTCCATGCTGAACTTTGACATGTTCCACACGCTAAGGCCACCTATTTTGCGCCGATATGTGGCTCCTCTTCGACAGCCCATAGAACGTGCTCTTCCTGGTCGGACGTATGAGCAACATGTAGTCTTACTCAGTCAGTAGTATGTTGTGCTACGGATCCTGTCTCGGTAACGCGACGATACACAGCACCAAAGGTGAGTCGTATGGTACAGACTCGTGTCCATTACTGTTCGTGTGGCCGTACATAAAAATCATGTCACGAAATGAATATCCTGCCATGTTTAAACTGAGCACTTTCAGTTAATTCACTACTTGTAGTATGTGTACACGATGTAAATGTTAAAGACAGGTGACTGACGAATGTAAACAACTCTCCCTTGCAACATAACGCCATCAGAGATACAATGAGCAAATTGGAGGAATATAATCAGTGAAGTTGATGGGTTGTACCTGGATAACTGTTGAATGTCAACTTTTGTTAATAACCCGAAAACGAACAATTTTCGGACATACACATTTCTTCTTGTTTTGGTGCAAGGAACCTTTCCCCAAAGCTTGTAAAAGTAGTTTTGAAACATTATATATCAAGTATTTACTTATTCCAATCTTCTATTAATCCATCTTCTCCTCCTTCCTCTCTCTGTCCATCTCTTCCTTCCCCCTCTTTCTCTCTCTTACTCCCCCCTCTCTCTACCCATTCCTACTTTTTATCCACCTCTCTTCCTTCCTCTTCCCCGGCCCTGCCCATCACCTCCACCCCTCCCTCCCTCTATCCACCTCCTCCTTCCCCCCTCTCTCTTTATCCACTTCTCCTCCCTTCTCTCTCTATCCATCCCCTCCACTCTGTCCATTCCCACCACTCCCTCTCTCTGTCCACCTCCTCCACCCCCACCTCCTATCCGTCTCCTCCTCCTCCTCCTCCTCCTCCTATCTGTGCCTGTCTCCTCCTTTCCCCTTGGTGTCTGTCCACCTTCTCGTCCTCCCTTCTCTCTCCACGTTATTATACTCACCCCAGTAGGAGGTTGGTGGTTTCTATCCCTCCAGTATTTCTTTCTAGACTGTAACTACTATGTGTACCAAATTTGATTGACATCATTCCCGGGATTTAGGATAAGCTTTTTGCCTGTGGCTTGCCTCGCATACGCACACGTCAAACTTACTTCACATATATTTAACATATTTCACGCGTTTTTGCTCATGAATTTCAACTTTATGTCTAGCAGATTTCACCCTGCAGTTTCATTTTCTCGTAGCTTAATATTTGTGACGTCATATCTCCTAAACTATGTGTCGTAAAACGATATGTTTCTGAAGCGGCGAAAGTGAAGAGTGTTACGAATAGAGTTAGTAGATTGAAGTAATAAATTTAAACGGCTTGGATTATACGGTAGTTTGTCACGCATTCAGTGTTTATAACGCAGTATCCCTTGAAGTAAGTGTCTTGCAATGATGTAATTTTCTTGATACATTCAGTAGTGCATGTGAATACTGTGTGAGAAATATGTCACGAATACAGTTAATAGTAAATAAGTAATAAATTAAGCTCCATGTGGCAGTTTCACAGCATGAACAGCGGAAACGTAGTAACCGACAAACTGTTTTCCATTCATCATTTTGTGGTGGTCATCAGCAAGAAAAATGTATGACGAGATAAAAGAAATTATTCAGGTAGTGAAGGGAGACGAAAATTTAATAGTCATGGGTGACTGGAATTCGTCAGTAGGAAAAAGGAGAGAAGGAAACATAGTAGGTGAATATGGATTGAGGGGAAGAAATGAAAGGGGAAGCCGCCTTGTAGAATTTTGCACAGAGCATAACTTAATCATAGCTAACACTTGGTTCAAGAATCATAAAAGAAGGTTGTATACCTGGAAGAATCCTGCAGATACTAAAAGGTATCAGATAGATTATATAATGGTAAGACAGAGATTTAGGAACCAGGTTTTAAATTGTAAGACATTTCCAGGGGCAGATGTGGATTCTGACCACAATCTATTGGTTATGAACTGCAGATTGAAACTGAAGAAACTGCAAAAAGGTGGGAATTTAAGGAAATGGGAACTGGATAAGCTGAAAGAACCAGAGGTCGTAGAGAGTTTCAGGCAGAGCATAAGGGAACAATTGACAGGAATGGGGGAAAGAAATACAGTAGAAGAAGAATGGGTAGCTCTGAGGGATGAAGTAGTGAAGGCAGCAGAGGATCAAGTAGGTAAAAAGACGAGGGCTAATAGAAATCCTTGGGTAACAGAAGAAATATTGAATTTAATTGATGAAAGGAGAAAATATAAAAATGCAGTAAATGAAGCAGGCAAAAAGGAATACAAACGTCTCAAAAATGAGATCGACAGGACGTGCAAAATGGCTAAGCAGCCATAGCTAGAGGACAAATGTAAGGATATAGAGGCTTATCTCACTAGAGGTAAGATAGATACTGCCTGCAGGAAAATTAAAGAGACCTTTGGAGAGAAGAGAACCACTTGTATGAATATCAAGAGCTCAGATGGCAACCCAGTTCTAAGCAAAGAAGGGAAGGCAGAAAGGTGGAAGGAGTATATAGAGGGTTTATACAAGGGCGATGTACTTGAGGACAATATTATGGAAATGGAAGAGGATGCAGATGAAGATGAAATGGGAGATAAGATACTGCGTGAAGAGTCTGACAGAGCACTGAAAGACCTGAGTTGAAACAAGGCCCCGGGAATAGACAACATTCCATTAGAACTACTGATGGCCTTGGGAGAGCCAGTCATGACAAAACTCTACCATCTGGTGAGCAAGATGTATGAGACAGGCGAAATACCCACAGACTTCAAGAAGAATATAATAATTCCAATACCAAAGAAAGCAGGTGTTGACAGATGTGAAAATTACCGAACTATCAGTTTAATAAGTCACAGCTGCAAAATACTAACGCGAATTCTTTACAGACGAATGGAAAAAGTGGTAGAAGCGGACCTCGGGGAAGACCAGTTTGGATTCCGTAGAAATGTTGGAACACGTGAGGCAATACTAATCTTACGACTTATCTTAGAAGAAAGATTAGGAAAAGGTAACCTACGTTTCTAGCATTTGTAGACTTAGAGAAAGCTTTTGACAACGTTAACTGGAATACTCTCTTTCAAATTCTAAAGGTGGCAGAGGTAAAATACAAGGAGCGAAAAGCTATTTACAATTTTTACAGGAAGCAGATGGCAGTTATAAGAGTCGAGGGGCATGAAATGGAAGCAGTGGTTGGGAAAGGAGTGAGACAGGGTTGTAGCCTCTCCCCGATGTTATTCAATCTGTATATTGAGCAAGCAGTAAAGGAAACAAAAGAAAAATTCGGAGTAGGTATTAAAATTCATGGAGAAGAAGTAAAAACTTTGAGGTTCGCCGATGACATTGTAATTCTGTCAGAGACAGCAAAGAACTTGGAAGAGCAGTTGAACGGAACGGACAGTGTCTTGAAAGGAGGATATAAGATGAACATCAACAAAAGCAAAACGAGGATAATGGAACGTAGTCAAATTAAATCGTGTGATGCTGAGGGGATTAGATTAGGAAATGAGACACTTAAAGTAGTAAAGGAGTTTTGCTATTTAGGGAGTAAAATAACTGATCATGGTCGAAGTAGAGAGGATATAAAATGTAGACTGGCTATGGCAAGGAAAGCATTTCTGAAGAAGAGAAATTTGTTAACATCGAACCTTTGGTTTAAGTGTCAGGAAGTCGTTTCTGAAAGTATTTGTATGGAGTGTAGCCATGTATGGAAGTGAAACATGGACGATAACCAGTTTGGACAAGAAGAGAATAGAAGCTTTCGAAATGTGGTGCTACAGAAGAATGTTGAAGATAAGGTGGGTAGATCACGTAACTAATGAGGAGGTATTGAATAGGATTGGGGAGAAGAGAAGATTGTGGCACAACTTGACTAGAAGAAGGGATCGGTTGGTAGGACATGTTCTGAGGCATCAAGGGATCACAAATTTAGCATTGGAGGGCAGCGTGGAGGGTAAAAATCGTAGAGGGAGACCAAGAGATCAATACACTAAGCAGATTCAGAAGGATGTAGGTTGCAGTAGGTACTGGGAGATGAAGAAGCTTGCACAGGATAGAGTAGCATGGAGAGCTGCATCAAACCAGTCTCAGGACTGAAGACCACAACAACAACAACATCGGCAAGAAAAATTTTCGTAAACGTTTGAAATTATGAGTGAAATTTGTGCAAATCTCTAAGTGCTCTGATTCTCAAATACTGAATGACTACAGTTAGGGTACTCTCACGTCGTTCGCTACACTGTTTTTCACACCTACCCCTTTGATGGGCGGGTGGTTCTTAGCCCCCCCCCCCCTCCCTCCCCCGTGCCACAGAGATTCTTTGCTTACAGTACATGATATGCGTATCAAGTTTGGTTGAAATTGGTCCAGTCGTAAAGGAGGGGATGTAGGAAACACACACACACACACACACACACACACACACACACACACACACACATATATATATATATATATATATATATATATATATATATATATATATATATATATATATATATATATATATTACTGGCCATTAAAATTGTTACATCACGAAGGTGACGTACTACAGACGCGAAATTTAACCGACAGGAAGAAGATGCTGTGATATGCAAATGATTAGCTTTTCAGAGCATTCACACAAGTTTGGCGCCGGTGGCGACACATACAATGTGCTGACATGAGGAAAGTTTCGAACCGATTTCTCATACTCAAACGGCACTTGACCGGCGTTGCCTGGTGAAACGTTGTTGTGATGCCTCGTGTAAGGAGGAGAAATGCGTACCATCACGTTTCCTACTTTGATAAAGGTCGGATTGTCGCCTATCGCGATTGCGGTTTATCGTATCGCGACACTGCTGCTCGCGTTGGGCGAGATCCAATGACTGTTAGCAGAATATGGAATCTGTGGGTTCTGGAGGGTAATACGGAACGCCGTGCTGGGTCCCAACGGCCTCGTGTCACTAGCAGTCGAGATGACAGGCATCTTATAAGCATGGCTGTAACGGATCGTGCAACCACGTCTCGATCCCTGAGTCAACATATGGGGACTTTTGCAAGACAACAACCATCTGCACGAACAGTTCGACGACGTCTGCAGCAGTATGGACTATCAGCTCGGAGACCATGGCTGCGGTTACCCTTGACGCTGCATCACAGACAGGAGCGCCTGCGATAGTGTACTCATCGGCGAACCTGGGTGCACCAATGACAAAATGTCGTTTTTTCGGATGAATCCAGGTTCTGTTTACAGCATCATGGTGGCTGCATCCGTGTTTGGCGACATCGCAGTGAACGCACGTTGGAAGCGCGTATTCGTCATCGCCATACTGGTGTATCACCCGGTGTGATGGTATGGGGTGCCATTGGTTACACTTCTCGGTCACCTCTTGTTATCATTGACGGCACTTTGAACAGTGGACGTTACATTTCAGATGTGTTACCACCCGTGGCTCTACGCTTCATTCGATCCCTGCGAAACCCTACATTTCAGCAGGATAATGCACGACCGCATGTTGCAGGTCCTGTACGGGCCTTTCTGGATACAGAAAATGTTCGACTCCTGCCCTGGTCAGCACATTCTCCAGATCCCTCACCAATTGAAAACGTCTGATCAATGGTGCCCGAGCAACTCGCTCGTCACAATACACCAGTCACTACTCTTGATGAACTGTGGTATCATGTTGAAGCTGCATGGGCAGCTGTATCTGTACACCCCATCCAAGCTCTGTTTGACTCAATGTCCAGGGGTATCAAGGCCGTTATTACGGCCAGAGGTGGTTGTTCTGGGTACTGATTTCTCAGGATCTATGCACCCAAATTGCGTGAAAATGTAATCACACGTCAGTTCTAGTATAATATATTTGTCCCATGAAGTCCGCAGCTCGTGGTCGTGCGGTAGCGATCTCGCTTCCCACGTCCGGGTTCCCGGGTTCGATTCCCGGCGGGGTCAGGGATTTTCTCTGCCTCGTGATGACTGGGTGTTGTGTGCTGTCCTTAGGTTAGTTAGGTTTAAGTAGTTCTAAGTTCTAGGGGACTGATGACCATAGATGTTAAGTCACATAGTGCTCAGAGCCATTTGTCCCATGAATACCCGTTTATCACCTGTATTTCTTCTTGGTGTAGCAATTTTAATGGCCAGTAGGAATGAATATGTTCTAATAATACTTGGAAACTGTATTTTTTGTGCAAACATACACTTTTTTCATATAAACCAATGCCCATCAACATTAAGAAACACTGAAAATGTGGTAAACTACAATGTCAGTGGTGTTTATTGCAGGATTCCAGTGCGAGTCGTTTACGAGATATTGTATTTTGAAAAGTTTACACACTGACACTTGTTTGTGCCAGTCAACCTACCTAGTTGCTAGGTACAATGTAATTATGTTTGCTTACAGTGTGCTGGTCTGTCCCTTCAGTGCACTGTGACTTTGCTAGTCATTTGCTGTGTGACATTCCAAGTTGTAGTCTGGGGGAGTGGATGATGAGTTTTACCAATGCAGAGGAAAGCTACATGCTCATGTTGTATGGAATTTGTAGGAAGAATGCAGGTCGTTCTTGTAGGGTGTATGCGGCAAGATATACCAACAGACGTCAACCATCTCAGCAATTACTTAACGTAACAGAAAGAAACAAATAGCGTCAGAAGAGAGGAAAGTTAATGTTCTTGCTGTTGTTGCAGTTTATCTGCACGTTAGCTCCTTTGCAATCCCACGAGGAAGAGACATGACTAAGGCAGATGCCCTATGCATTCTCCATCGACATACGTTCCATCCCTATCACACCTCTCGCCATCAAGTGCTGCATGGAAACTATTATGAGAAATGTGACAACTTCTCTACATGGACGTGAAGATACTCCAGATGCATCATGTATCTTGTTTAATGATGAAGCCACACTTACCAATCATGACAAGGTAAACCGCCGAAACATGCACGATTAGTCTGTTGACAATCCCTGTTGGCTTCGTCAGTTGGAACGTCAGCGTCCGTGGAGTGTAAACGTGTGGTGTAGAATAGTGAACCATCAGCCCAAAGGCCCGTTTTTCATAGACGGAACACTGAACACGCACAAGTATCGCAGTCTTCTAACACACCATCTTCCACTGATGCTAGAAGACGCTCCTCTGCAGACTAGGGAGAACCTGTGGTACCAGCATGATGGCTGTCCAGCCCATAGTGCAAGAAGTCCTACAGCGTGTCTTCACGAATTGCTTTCAAATCGTTGGATTGGACGCAGAGGACCTGTACCTTGGCTGCCCCGTTCGCCGGATTTGACGCCTGTAGACTTTTTTCTGTGGGGAAAGCTGAAAGACGCTATCTACAAGGACATACCAACTACACCCGATTATATGCAACGGTGTATAACTGCAGTCTGCTCGGACATCTCCGCTGAGATCCCAACAAGTGTGCAGATGTCGTTCCCTACCAGATTGGAAGCGTCTACTGACGCTGCTAGTGGTAATTTTGAACACAACCTGTGATGGTCAGTTGTCTCGTTACTGGTCAGAATCGACATGACCAGTGTATGCACTTGGGTTGTTGCTTAGTGTGTCCTACCATATGTATTGTGCAAGTGACGATGTGGGAGCTTTTCAAAATACGATACCTCGTAAACGACTCGCAGAAGAATCCTGCAACAAACACCACTGACTTTCTGATTTACCCTGCGTTAGCTTTGTTAATGTCAACAGGCATAGTTCCATTTAAAAAAGTATGTGTTTGCACAAAAGATACAAGTATTATTATAGTCAGTTGATTCGCTAACAACGCGAGTCCCTGACTAACAATTCATTCTGTGAAAGCGGCATATCAATAGCACTTTCCATTTCCTCAATATTTACAGTGATTGTTTCAGGTGATTCACCCTACGTACAGGGCGAACATTAATGAAACTGACAAACTGCAGGAGCGGATTCCTGATTTGAACTGAAGGAAAAATTGTAGTGCGTACACGTGTCTGGAAATGGACTGTGTGCGTGCAACGATGACAAACTGTCCTGTAACACAGTACAGAGCTACATCACATCCACGTCATAACAAATGTTCAAAGTGGCCTCCATGGGTATGCAGGTGACAGGGATAGTAGCTGTAGTCATGCGGGATACACATAATCGTATTTTGGCTCACACCATGTTGGCTGGCCACTTGCTTGGACCTTGTTCGAGGGTTCATCTCAATATCATATAAAACCAGGTTCTCCAGATGTGGTGTACACACAATCCGCCATCTCTCTGCACCTTCGTCTGTCTCAGAGGGCCCGTGATCACACAAATGCCGAAAAAGGGCTTGAACTGTTGTGTGATGTGGTTGGCGTCTATGAGGATACTTGTTTCCATCCGCTTGACCGTACACAGACACCATCTAGGTTTGTTTCCGACATGAATACCGGACCATTCAGTTGCTTACACTACGCTGCGTTAATCACACAGACTGCAACACACAAGGAGCACATGGCACGTGGTCAAAGAAACTATTATTCGTTAGCGCCATCTACAGAGGCAATGATACATCCCGGACACATGTTCATAAGACCTCTTTTCCTCCATTTCCAGTCATGGATGCGTCCCTGCAGTTTGTCGGTTTTATTAATGTTCACCCTATATAACTAAGTGCGTATTCCGTATCGTACTCGTTAGCTGTAGAGCTTTGTTTTCCGATAATCCGTTCGTTATCTTTCCAAAGTGTGTGTCTTTCATTAAGGTGTTAGTGAGCGCCGTAATTTCAATTCGTGTAGTTCGTTCCTATGAACAAAATTCGCGTGACAAAAAGTACGTTTAGTTTGCAGTTCAAAATATGGTAAGAGATATGACATTGGTGTCTTTATATAGTTTAACAGTCTGACGCATTGTCACCTTGTTTATTAACTCGCTGGTCAGACTGCCGAAAGCCCCATTTTATCCCAGATATGAGAAATGAGGACACACAAAGAACGCGTAAAGCTAAGGCTACTGCTGTAGCGTAATCTAGGCAGGTTCTTAGCGGTAGATAACGGTGTACTGAATCAGAATTAGGATTGTGTTAACGACGCATGACAGCTACGTCCATATGAAATTACGGATTATGGCCCGTACTTTTTTTTACATTGGAGGACCAGACGTGAACGTCGGGAACATAACCCCTCGATGATGCTTGGAAAAAAAATCACTAGATGAAAACACGCCAAAGATCTGCCGACAGATTATTATTATAACGCAAAAAAGAGCAAAATTAGAATTGTAACCTGTTCTGTGATATCAGCAAGTAGCATTTTACTATTAGCACTAGTGAGAGAGAGGAAACTGGAAGCACACGACACGAACCACGTGGTCCACACACAGTGCATGATACAAGGCGGGATCACAGACACATAAATCCAGTAATTATTTGGGAAAGTAGGATCATAAAGTTCGTTAGGGCACAAAAGTAGCTGACTACTTTAGCTGACAGTACTGAGATTAACATGCCGACTGCTTTTTTTGTATAGAAAGGTGATGCGACATGTGGATTTAAACAAGCGAAACAATAATCAGCACAGTCAAGACAACTGACAGTGATAACTACAATGTGTTGTATGCTAGCCTGAGGTAGGTAGCAACCCGGAACAAGTGAATGTCGTTCCAAAATCGTGGCCTGTCCTGTGCGGTAGTCACGATACCCCCTTGTCATGGCGGTACTGTGTGATCTCGGAGCACTGCCACCTGAATACGTCAAAATGCGCTGGTATCACTCGTCTTGCCAATCAAGTTCTGCCTATCACGCCGACTGCAAGTTAGTACAAGATAAGACTACGGCCCAGTCACGAACACGTAGTTCAGCGCCCTGGTGACTGAAGCACTCACTCTTCAACACTGCAGCAAATTCTTAATTCATTTGGTTGGAACACTTATGTCAACTATCGATACTGTAACATCCGCATTCTGTAACTTCTTTGACTTGAAATGCATGCAAAAAGATAGGATGTCTCTGTGGGTGCATGTAAACATTTTTCCTTGTTCCGCCACGTTATGTAATCTATGTGTGTGTGTGTGTGTGTGTGTGTGTGTGTGTGTGTGTGTGTGAGTGTGTGTATGTGTCTAACTTTTTGAGAATTTTTGTAACAATGTTTCCCTATTATTAAATTTCTAAAAAGTTATGTAGCAAATATACTAAAAATAGGTACATGAAAAGCCACACGTATTCAAATGCGACGGTGTGTCAAAATTTCAAAGCATTCTGTCGAAAAATTTCGAAGATTTGAGATTAGGAACATTTATAGTTTCTGTATAGGTACGAGTACAACCATAGAAGCTGTTTTTTTTTTTTTTCAAAATCTTCATAGATTGCTCTGATATTTTGTATAGCATTGTATTCGAATACTCATGTGTTTTACATACCTGCTGGAGTACCATATAGTATGTATATAATATATATGTAGTAACAGGGGAAACGTTATAAAAATGTAAACGTTTTTTGTGCAAAACCGTTAATCTCCGAAAGTTCTTCACCAACTGCTTTGAAATTCTGACACATGTTGAATTCTAAAATAGGTGTGCATTTTGGTACCTAATTCTTTCATATAATTATGAAGTGTAATATATGTACATGTAACTTTTGAGATGTTTTGTTACAATGTTTCCCTATTATTTAATTGATATAAATTTATGTATTGCAGATATTTAAAAAAAAACAGGTAAATAAAAACATTGGCGTGTACCAGTTCAGTGTTGTATCTAAATGACAAAGTAATTGGTGAAAAACTTTCAGAGATTTGCGATTAGGAACATCTACAATTTCTATGAGGGCAAATCAGAAAGTCTTAGCCCTATTTTTCATTAGCCAATGTAAAGTACACACAGGTAATGACAAATATACATCCTATTCTACATATGTTACGCTATTTTTCGATGTAGTCTCCACACCAGTTCACACATTTGTCCCATCGTAACACTAAATTTGAGATGCCTCTGCAGTAGAAATCGTCTGGCTTACTATAGAAACACTGTCGGATTGCTGTCTTGGTTTCATCGTTACTTGGGAATCGCTTTACGCCAATATGAAATTCCAAATGGCAGTGATGTGTACACATCGATCTGCTTTCACCATTGTGTCCACACGGGAAATGTTGTCGTACGTCAGTGATGAACGCTGACTCCCCAACCCGCAACTGCTTATTGTCATGCAAGACTTCACAGCATTTGTCGAACTCACAACACCATTACCTCACAGTTCTCAAAGCGAGAGAGTTTTCCCCATATGTGGACTGCATTTCCCTGTAGGTCTCGGTGGGCGTTCGTCCCTGGCTCCATAGAAAACGAATTACACTTCGTTGCTCTAATGCCGTGGACGTGTGCATCATAACCGCCATCTTTAACAACTGACAGCAGCGCCGTGTGGCGGAACTACCGGCAGATAAAGCCAGCACGAACCAACGAAGGTCCAACGCTGGGAATGGGTATGTTGACTTCCTATTTACAGCCGTAATTTGACTAAAAGAATTTGGACAAAAACTTCCTGATTTTCCCTTGTATGTAAGTACAAACGTAGTGTTCGATTCTTCAAAATCTCCGAAAGTTCTTCATGAATTGCTTTGAAATTTTGACTCAACGTTGCATTCTAATACTCAGGTGTTAATATGTACATAGTAGAACGCCATCTGGTATGTATGTAATATACATGTAATAAAAAGGAAGACATTATAACAATGTAAATGTTAGTTTGTTCAAAGTCGTTAATCTACAAAAGTTCTTGACCGAGTTTTTGAAATTTTGACACGACGTTCCTTCTGTATACGCGTGTGTTTTTATTTACCTGTTTTTTAAAATGTTTGCAATAGATATATTTATATAAATATAATAGTATAGGAACTTATAAAATAGACATTAGTGAAACGTTGTTAGCAAACAGGAAAGTTATATTTGTGACTTATTGGTTTATGGTTAGAATACTAGTACAGAACCTGAATTTTCAATAGCAATAAACAGGGCTGATGGTCAGAGAGAGGGTGAAGAGGAAATGGACAAAGTGGTGAGAGGGAATGGACATAGAAAATGGGAAAGAGAAGATGGACAGATAGTGGGGGCAGGAGGAGATGGAGAGAGAAGGATGAGGAGAAGATATACATAAAGGGGGAGAAGGTGATGGACTGATAAAGGAGGAGAGAGAGGGGACAAGAGGAGGTAGAGAGGGAGGGGGGAGGAGAAGAAGGACAGAGAGAGGGAAAGAAAATGATGGACAGAGAGAGAGGCCAGCCGGAGTGGCCGAGCGGTTCTAGGTGCTACAGTCTGGAGCCGCGCGACCGCTACGGTCGCAGGTTCAAATCCTGCCTCGGGCATGGATGTGTGTGGTGTCCTTAGGTTAGTTAGGTTTAAGTAGTTCTGAGTTCTAGGGGACTGATGACCTCAGAAGTTAAGTCCCATAGTGCTCAGAGCCATTTGACAGAGAGAGAGAGAGAGAGAGAGAGAGAGAGAGAGGGAAGGAGGAGAAGATGGACAACGAAAGGGGGAGGCACACATTGACAGAGACATGGGAGAGAAGGAGATCAGGATGTATATCAAATTCCCAAGCATATGAGACACGTGTGCTTTCCTTTCTTTTCCATTTAAGCAGACTGAGCCACAGCTAAGCATGGCCGGGTACAGCTAGTGAGAACTATTTTTGTAAATGTCTTTTCTAGAGCTACATCATCTATGTACTAAATTGTAACATATTTGTAAAGGCTATATTACATGGAGCGTATTTATTCGCTATTCGGTGGCGTATTTGGATTTAGTTGCTAAATTCGCTCTGTGTAATAGCGTACAGCGAGCAAAGTCGCTACTCCGAAGCGAGAGCGTCAAAAGTTAAAGTGTGCTTACTGTATTCGCTAGTTGCCGGTTTCCTTGGTCGCCTCCTGGTATTGATCGCCCCGTGTCATATACGTTTTGGTTTAAAGTAGCCATCAGCTGTGTGAAAATGTTGAAAGAAGTCATAAATGCTGGTGGTATTGTTTTACTGGCAACAATCTTAAGAGGACAGATATTGAAATCAAAACAAAATGGAAAAGCAGAAAAAAATAAACGAAAATGGACGAGAAGGTGGATTGAGAGAAGGGATAAATATGGTGCTTATGCAAATCTTTTGAGGAAATTATCGTACGAAGATCCTTCTGCCTACGGAAATATAAAGAGGATGACATCAGAAAACTTTGATACGTTACGGGAAATAGTAGAGGATAAAATAAGGAAACAGAACATTGTCATGAGGATGGCGATCTTACCAAGGACAAAACTGGAAGTAACATTGCGTTGTTTGGCGAAGGGTGATAGCTTCAGAACACTTGAATACCTATTTCATATACCTCAATATTCTATCTCCAAGTTCATTCCACAAGTCCTGGACGAAATTGCAGAGGTTTTAAAACCATTCATTTTTGAACTACTAAGTTTACTTATTTATTTATTAAATATTTTCAAATAGTTTGTCAGGAACAATATCAAAATATTTTTTTTTACGAATTACATTTTTCAGCAAGCAAGTGGGAATAAGGGGAATAAAAATACCAAATCGCAATTAGGGTTTGTGATAACACTGTCTATGGTTACTTGAGTAAAGCAGTCTATATCTTTGTCTATAAATGAAACAGCAACAGTTTCTTTCGGAATATCAAGAGTCTCGTTGTTACCTTGTGCTGAAGGTGCCAAATGAAAACAGTGGAAAGTTGGCGAATGTGCTTCAGTTGTACATAGAAAGATTCTCACTGCAACCTTTTTCTCTCAAATGTAAAGTTTAGTATCCAAAACTGATCTCCGGATTTAAAACTGGAGTTTAATTGCTGAACGCTGAGGATGTTACCTCAGTTCCGGTGCTACATATATATTTTTCGAAATGGTCAAATGGGTCTTTGTTTTGTAACTTGTCGACAATATCAGTATTACTGAACTTCTCTAATGACCCGTCAGTTAGTGATGGTTACTTTTTTTCATGTTCCGTCTTGGAGACGCTGGGGGACTTCATTTTTGTTGGTGATTCTTAGCTGAGGTAGTTGCTGCTTCAAGAGACGATTCCAATTGTGAATCATTACTACTACATTATTATTATTACAGGGAAAAGAGATGCATAAATTCAAATTTCAAATAGTTTCCACCATTGGTGAAACTTTTCAGGGTGCTGTGAAGCAATTGATGGGAAGCAGATCCAAATAAAGCATCTCCGACGAAGTGGTTCTACATTTTGCGGCTATAAGGGAACATTTAGTGTTATTTCAAAAAAATGGCTTCAAGTACTATGGGACTTAACATCTGAGGTCATCAGTCCCCTAGACTTAGAACTACTTAAACCTAACTGACCTAAGGACTTCACACACATCCATGCCCGAGGCAGGATTCGAACATGCGACCGTAGCAGCAGCACGGTTCCCAGCTGAGGTGCCTAGAACCGCTCGGTCATAGCGGCCAGCTTAGTGTTATTTTATTTGCCTTCGTTGATGCAGATTACTGGTTCCTGTATTTAGATGTGGGTGGAAATTGACGTGCTAGTGAAAGTGCTATTTTCTTTGACTCTACCGTCAATATAGCCATGCAGAACAATGTACTTGACATACCAGAAAAATCAGGGATTGTAAGTGACGATGCTTTTGTCTTGCGAAAAAAAAAAATTAAACCTTACAGCAGAACTGATTTACCAAATGCAGAACAAATATTTAATTATAGACTATCGAGAGGTAGGCAAGTAGTGGAGAGTGGTTTTGGCATACTTGTATGGCGGCTTAGAATATTTCTTAGGCCAACTGGACTTAAACTTTCTGCAACTGATAAAGTGATTTGGACTGCTTGCACTCTACACAATTGGTTAAGAACGACATCGCCAAACTATTTCCAAGCACACGTTGACCAAGAAGATTTAAAAAGAGCGGTGGATATACCAGGAGCATGCAGCGAGTATACAGTGGGTCTGCAATTATTGGCTCATTTGGGAATCAACAGTTATCAAAGAAAAGCCAAAACGTGCGACGGGCATATACTGACTCTTTCATGCAGGAAGGATCTCTACCTTGGAAGTGGAAAAAAGTCGGAATTAACGAACCACTTTAACAATGTAGGCCTAAACATTTGACACGGCAATGGGTGAAGTGGAATAACAAGTTTTACGTAAGTTCTGAAAACAATTTGTGGATATCTAAACTCCCCAGAATGGGCAGCCTGCTGATTCCTATAATGTTATCACTTTATCGGGATTTACTTACAGATAAAATTACCGTAAATTATAACAACAGAACCTGAAGTTAGTTGTGCTTATAAATAATTTGAACTCACCACATTTGATTGTGTTTTCCGCGTAGATATCACCTCTCTGAGAAATTCCATATTTTCAAACCAAGCAAGTTTTGGTATATCAACAGTATCTGTTCCCTGACCACTTTTCTTGGAACGAACAATTTTTGCACGTTCCTTGCTGTAAACATTTTTTGGTGTTCTGATTTTGGCTTTGGGCTGTTTGGCATCCGTATTGCCCACGAGACCTTCAATCTTCAATTCTTCAAACAGCTGGTTAAATTGAGTGTCTCCAAGTTTTGTATTTTCATAATCCTTATTTTTAATGATAAGTTTCCAGAAATCTGGAAATTTGGTTACAATTCCACTTCATGTTCTCCACTCAAAAACAAAAGATCATATACTTGTTATGTTTCAGTTGTTACGCAGACGCTAGCACTGGAGGTCGCTGCGTGTCATTGTGACAGCTTATTCGTTCGCTATTCGCCTGTATACCGAGTGACCTAAGACGCTGTAATGGAGCGAACAAATACCCTCCATGTTATATAGCCTTACCTAGTCCATGCTTAGGGAATGTAGAACGATCGATATGAGACGTAAAAGCTGGAGAGAAGTCTCTTTGCAACGGAAGGATTTAAGGGGGTCTGTAAAAGATTGACAGGAGCGAAGTGACGCGTGAAATCTTTGTGGCCAGATACAGTCTGTGGTTAGCCTCTGAAGAGTCAACACATCGAGTGCTCAGTGAGGCAAGGATTTCTGGAAAAGTGGATTAAATATGGCTCGAACGTGAATTGAAATTACGAATTACAGCCGGCCGGAGTGGGCGAGCGGTTCTAGGCGCTTCAGTCTGGAACCGCGCGACCGATACGGTCGCAGGTTTGAATCCTGCCTCGGGCATAGATGTCAGTGATGTCCTTAGGTTAGTTAGGTTTAAGTAGTTCTAAGTTCTAGGGGACTGATGATCTCAGATGTTAAGTCCCATAGTGCTCAGAGCCATTTGAACCATTTTTTACGAATTACAGTAAGTTATTCAAGATACAGCAGATTTAGGGCTCCCATACGTAACTGTTTCAGTTTCACCGTTTCTCAGTGGTGAAGTTTCAGATGGCACCTCATGTGCAGATTGTCAGTACTTTTTCCTCTTTGACTGGAGCAGTGTAATTAGCACTACTCCTTATACAATAAACCAAGTCGTGTATGTGACGTACCTTGTTGCCATTATACCAAAACATATAGCAGTGTAGTTCATGTCTGATTGTCTTGCTGATATTTGTTGATGTTTCGTGTCGGATTACTAAATGGACTTATAATTGAAACAAAGTTCAATACTGCCGTTAGTTTACGTTGTTTGCAGTACATTTATTTGAAATTACTTTTGCCCACAGTCTTTGATTTTGAATGGCCGTAACTTCACTTCGTAACAACATACTATAGGTTCGAATCCCTTGTTTCTTTCAAAATTAACCCTACGCTGACGAATTACAGGCCGATTACTATAATTGGCATACACGATCACGGTCAAACACTGAATCCTGTTAAAGAGGTAGCATTGTAGGGTGTATTTACTATTATACTAACTCCCTGGAGTGCTACATTGGCATTATCGTGACAAGTTTAGTGTCATAACCTTATGATTGTGTGGCTTTAAATTATTTTCGCTAATGACTAGTTGCACTGCCCTAATAACTATCCAAAAACGTCACGCCAGTGATGTGCCACCGTGGCTAAGACACTGCAATTCAGAATAGCGAGAATGATTCAAGCATCAGGCCATGATTTATTTCTTCCCCCGTAGTTAACGAAGTGAGTCAGTGCTTCGTTTCGTCTCTAATATATATCGCTGCTACGTTAAATTCAAACCTCCTCATGCAGGGATGATTCTTTCGAAAAGGACACGGCCGATTAACTTCCATATCCTTCGCCAATCCGAACGTGTACTCCGTCCCTAACGACCCTATCGTATACGGATCGTTAAACCTTAATCTTCCTTCCTCCTTTCTTCTGACCTTCCCCTCCTTCCTCTGTAAACTGGCACTAACACAACTACAAAGACAATGGTACAGTTCGCGCTATCCGCAAGTGCTACTCAAGAAGTTTCGTACCTTAGCGTTTCCACTACGGCTTGTATCGAACCGCGTAAATTTTATCTCCCGCAGTCCAGCGCCGCACTCTCGAGATTCAAACCGCGATTTACGATGTTAATATCGTTCTCAGATCGTCGCCAGCTGGCACCGACGTCTCACGCAACCTGTGTCGGAATAAGCAGAAAGCACAACAGAATTGCCCGGTTAATTACAGTGCTGGCCACCAAAAATGCAACACTCTGAAGGAAGCATCCAAGACAGCTGAAATTCGCAGCATGCATTTGCAACGACGAGAGATGCACATGATTAGCATTTTAGTACAGGCGCACGCCACGGGCGCTAGTGGCGCCACCTGCTAGCTCTATACAAAGGGGCAATAGACGGCCGCGTGGACGTACTGAAATTGTTCTTTCGGTGCGCAGTTGTTTTGCGTAAGAAGCTTCAGTATGCATTGCAGAAGACAGCGTGCGTTTTTCGAGCACGTTTCGGAGTTCGACAGCGGAAGCATAGTTGCATGTAGGGACTGTGGATTATCGTTCGGAGAAATAAACGATCGCATCGGACGGAACCAAGCAACTGTGATACGGATCTGTAATCGCCGCATGCAGACGGGAATGATGGAGCGACGCGACCGAATGCACCCACTTCGTTGCACCACTACAAGCGATGATAGGCATATTGCGCGCATGGCACTGATGGATCGTTCTGCCGCATCAGGAACCGTATCACAACTAATTCGGTATATTGTACAACAAGCATTGACCGTGGGTGCCATTGACGTCGTTTCTCGTTTGCAGCAGAGTGGTCTGTCCACAAGGCGTCCGTTGCTGCGTTTATTACTGAGTCAAGGCTGGAGGCGTTTGCATGAGCAGTGGTGCGATGAACGATGGACGTGGACAACCGAATGGAATGGCTTTCTTTTGCCGAAGAATCCCGATTCTGTCTTCTGGTCGGATTGGAGTCTGGAGATAGCGTTGTGAGAGACTGTATACTGGTCCATGTGTAATACCTAAACAACCAGCTCCCAATATCATACTTATTTATTTATTTTTTGTTATTAATTTATGTGAATCTTTTCTTTTCGTCATTAGTTCAAAAATGGTTCAAATGCCTCTAAGCACTATGGGACTTAACATCTGAGGTTAATAAGTCCCCACCGAGCGAGGTGGCGTAGTGGTTAGCACACTGGACTCGCATTCGGGAGGACGACGGTTCAATCCCGTCTCCAGCCATCCTGATTTAGGTTTTCCGTGATTTCCCTAAATCGTTTCAGGCAAATGCCGGGATGGTTCCTTTGAAAGGGCACGGCCGATTTCCTTCCCCGTCCTTCCCTAACCCGAGCTTGTGCTCCGTCTCTAATGACCTCGTTGTCGACGGGACGTTAAAAAACACTAACCTAACCTAACCCTAACAAGTCCCCGTAGACTTAGAACTACTTAAACCTAACTAACCTAAGGACATCACACACATCCATGCCCGAGGCAGGATTCCAACCTGAGACCGTAGCAGCAGCGCGGTTCCGGACTGAAGCGCCTAGAACCGCTCGACCACAGCGGCCGGTCGTAATTAGTAATAAGAAATTTGTACATAGCCTGTCCGCAGCTCGTGGTCGTGCGGTAGCGTTCTCGCTTCCCGCGCTCGGGTTCCCGGGTTCGATTCCCGGCGGGGTCAGGGAATTTCTCTGCCTCGTGATGACTGGGTGTTGTGTGATGTCCTTAGGTTAATTAGGTTTAAGTAGTTCTAAGTTCTAGGGGACTCATGACCATAGATGTTAAGTGCTCAGAGTCATTTTTGTACATAGCCGCAGAAGACGACAAAGATAGGCTTTTAAAATTATATTTGTAACAGAAGAGCAATGTCTGGAGAATATTGATTCTTTTTCACAACATTTGTTTCAATCTCGCTTGGGAGTACTTATGTTAAAGATCTCACAAAAAAATAACGTGTAATTTTTACTCGTGCGTCGACAATGTATGTAGTAAATGCTATGTGTGTATAAAAATACAAGAAAATATACATATTAAAAGTTATCATAGCCGCAAGAATATTTTTATTTATTACGCCAACATTCGTTCTTAAGCATGACTTTTGCCTGTAGTCGTAAGAAGAGACCATAATTTCTTCCATCCTGCAAGACATCTTAAAATATGTATCTGCTAATTATCAAGATATAGTGGATGGTTCAAAATAGTTCAAATGGCTCTGAGCACTATGGGACTCAACTGCTGTGGTCATAAGTCCCCTAGAACTTAGAACTACTTAAACCTAACTAACCTAAGGACATCACACACATCCATGCCCGAGGCAGGATACGAACCTGCGACCGTAGTGGTCGTGTAGTGGATGGACTGTACGATCGGCAACCACAGAAAATTAAAGGTAAATTTGTGATGTCAGAGTAACTTAATGGTGACTTCTATTAAATATATATATGTGTGTGTAATAATTGAACAATTGACTCTTTGTTAAGCACCGCCGGCCGGGGTGGCCGAGCGGTTCTATGCGCTACAGTCTGGAACCGTGCGACCGCTACGGTCGCAGGTTCGAATCTTGCCTCGGGCATGGATGTGTGTGATGTCCTTAGGTTAGTTAGGTTTAAGTAATTCTAAGTTCTAGGGGAGTGATGACCTTAGAAGTTAAGTCCCATAGTGCTCAGAGCCATTTGAACCATTTTTGTTAAGCACCAAGTTTGCTGCAAAATCAGACATTTTAAAAATCTACGTCGATAGAGTAAGGGAAATTATCCTAGATACATTATTCATTTTTCGCCTTCGGTATTTTCATGTTGCATTATATTTTTCGTACCTGTTCATGTCACCAATTTAGTTTCAACAAGAATCCATGCATTAACTCCAGTACTGCAAGGTGTAATTATCTCTCATTACGTAAATTCCATGCCGATTCGTACTCTTTGTGTTAGCTGTTGGGCTGCCTCCCAGCACGGTTATTCCAAAATCGACCAACAGACTAATACAACCTGCACCCGGTATTATGGTTTGAGGTGGTACTGAATTCCGTTCCAGCAGCCCCCTAGTACGCATTGCCGGTACACTACCCAGCCAGCGTTACGTTTCTGAAGTGTTGTAGGCTCTTGTCCTCCCATGCCTCCAGGGCAAGCCGACGGTCATACTTCAACAGGATAACGCGCGGTCACACGTGGCACGCAGTGTTCAGGACTTCTTCGTCGCCCGTCGGATTACACTGCTGCCTTGGCCTCCCTTTTCTCCCGATCTTTCGCCTATCGAAAACGAGTGGTCGACGGTTGGTTGGTTGGTTTGGGGGAGGGGACCAAACAGCGAAGTCATCTGTCCCATCGGATTAGGGAAGGATGGGGAAGCAAATCGGCCGTGCCCCTTCGAAGAAACCATCTCGACTCTAGTCGATGACTGCGGAACGATTGGTCCGAGATACACCACCTGCTGGTATATCGGATCAACTTTGGCAATATGTGGAAGCAATAAGAACTGCTACACCCCAACAACACATGCAGAACCTTTTCAATTCAGTGACGAGGCGTGTAGCAGTGGTTATAGCCAGCGACGGCAACACTCAAAACAGATTTTGCTACATAAACTTTTTATTGTTTTAAATCTGATAATTTTCGTTAACTATTTCAACCCTTATTTTATCCCAGTCATCTTTTTATTATCACCCTTTGCGTGATTGTCCCTCGATACCAACTTTAACTTTTTTTCTGCTTCAGAAAATGATGTAAACATCTATACCTTCGTCATAATCTCCTTTTATACATCTGATTCATTTCGATCACATATTGACGTCTACTAATTTTTGACTGCTTATTCGAACGCAGTCAGTCACTATTTTATTTTTTCAATTTTTTGCACACAATGCGTTTTGAAAGCACGGAGTAGCTACGAGTTGCTTATGGTGGAGGTATGATATTACTCCATAATTACATATGTAATCTGTACCTGAGATGGGCTATAGATACAGTTCACGCCCGATCTCAAAGGTCACTAACGCTTACGACCGTTACAGCGCGCATTTGAAGCAAACCAGATGTGCATTCACATATTGGCGCAGCTAACGCCACACTTACACTACTGGCCATTAAAATTGCTACACCAAGAAGAAATGCAGATGATAAACGGGTATTCATTGCACAAATGTATTATACTAGAACTGACATGTGATTACATTTTCATGCAATTTGGGTGCATAGATCCTGAGAAATCAGTACTCAGAACAACAACCATCTCTGGCCTTAATAACGGCCTTGATACGCCTGGGCATTGAGTCAAACTTGGCTGGCATGTACAGGCACAGCTGCCCATGCAGCTTCAACACGATACCACAGTTCATCAAGAGTAGTGACTGGCTTATTGTGACGAGCCAGTTGCTCGGTCACCATTGACCAGACGTTTTCAGTTGTTGAGAGAAATGGAGAATGTGCTGGCCAGGGCAGCAGTCGAACATTTTCTGTTTCCAGAAAGGCCCGTACAGGACCTGAAACATGCGGTCGTGCATTATCCTGCTGAAATGTAAGGTTTCGCAGGGATCGAATGAAGGGTAGAGCCACGGGTCGTAACACATCTGAAATGTAACGTCCACTGTTCAAAGAGGTGACCGAGACGTGTAACCAATGGCACCCCATACCATCACGCCGGGTGATACGTCAGTATGGCGATGAGGAATACTGGCTTCCAATGTGCGTTCACCGCGATGTCGCTAAACACGGATGCGACCATCACGATGCTGTAAACAGAACCTGGATTCATCCGAAAAAATGAAGTTTTGCCATTCGTGCGCCCAGGTTGGTCGTTGAGGACACCATCGCAGGCGCTCCTGTCTGTGATGCAGCGTCAAGGGTAACCGCAGCCATGGTCTCCGAGCTGATAGTCCATGCCGCTGCAACGTCGTCGAACTGTTCGTGCAGGTGGTTGTTGTCTTACAAATGTCCCAATCTGTTGACTCAGGGATCGAGACGTGGCTGCACGATCCGTTGCAGCCATGCGGATAAGATGACTGTCATCTCAACTGCTTGTGATACGAGACCGTTGGGATGCAGCACGGCGTTCCGTATTACTCTCCTGAACCCACCGATTCCATAGGCTGCTAACAGTCACTGGATCTCGACCAACGCGAGCAGCAATGTCGCGATACGATAAACCGCAATCGCGATAGGCTACAATCCGACCTTTATCAAAGTCAGAAACGTGATGGTACGCATTTCTCCTCCTTACACGAGACATCACAACAACGTTTCACCAGGCATTCTCATGTCAGCACGTTGTAGGTGTCGCCACCGGCGCCAACCTTGTGTGAATGCTCTGAAAAGCTAATCATTTGCATATCACAGCATCTTCTTCTTGTCGATTAAATTTCGCGTTTGTAGCACGTCATCTTCGTGGTGTAGCAATTTTAATGGCCAGCAGTGTATGTGAAACTTGAAATAAAGAGACGAATGCTGATTGATGCAAAAACAATGAAGTAGCCTACCTGTATTAACAAAAGCTTACGCCACTTAGACAAACCATTTTAAAACTTGAAATATTAAAAATTCAGTTCACACTAATCGTGAAAACCCGCCAGGTTAGCTGAGAGCGCTAACGCACTGCTTACTGGACTGGGGTAGGCGCGGCGGCCCCGGTTCGAATCCGCCCGGCGGAATACCGACTCTGGCCGGTCTGCCGGCGGTTTTCCACATCCTGCTAGGTGAATATCGGGCTGGTACCCACGTTCCGTCTCAGTTACACGACTCGCAGACATTTGAAAACGCTCGCGCTATTATATGGCTTACACTAGATGTAGACAGCTGGGGTACAGTAATTCCGTCCCGGGCGGTTCGGGGTGGCGACAGGAAGGGCATCCAGCCACCCTCTGCAACTAACACTGCCAAAAGTCAATAGTAACACGCAGACCCGACAGTAGCTTTAGCAGGATACGAATACAATAACTAATCGTGGAAAAACCTGGACAGTTCTAGGCGCTACAGTCTGGTACCGCGCGACCGCTACGGTCGCAGGTTCGAATCCTGCCTCGTGCATGGATGTGTGTGATGTCCTTAGGTTAGTTAGGTATAAGTAGTTTTAAGTTATAGGTGACTGATGACCTCAGAAGTTAAGTCCCATAGTGCTCAGAGCCATTTGAACCATTTGAGTAGAACCTATTTTGCTTCCTATGTTTTACAGGGCTACTATAAATGATCTGTGGAGACATCCACAGCGATATTCATCTTTGACATGCTGTGAGTGCAATATCTGTTACTTGGTCAGAGACTTCAGTTCATTGGTAGCGTCCATGGTTAACACTCGTCTGTTTTTACCAGTGTATATATCCGTCCCTCAGACTTCAAAAAGAATATAATAATTCCAATTGCAAGGAAAGCAGTCGCTGACAGATGTGAATATCACTGACTATGAAGTTGATAAAATCTTCTCGGTATTGACAGCCGAGTCAATGCGTTGTTTTACAGCAACGTTTCAGCATGTTTCTTACTTGCCATCTTCAGGCGAAGTCACTTCACTTCGCTGCTGAAACGTAGCTGAAACATTGCTGGAGAACACGCATTGATTCGGCTGTCAACGCGAGAAGATTTTATCATCGAGATTCGCCGAGGAAGCCTGAATTCTCATATTACTGACTATGAGTTTAATAAGTCATGAATGCAAAATACTAACACGACTTCTTTACAGAAGAATAGAAAAACTGGTAGAAACCGACCTCGGGCAGGATCAGTTTGGATTCCGTAGAAATGCTGCATCACGAGAGGCAATACAGACCCTAAGACTTATCTTAAAAGATAGGTTAAGAAAAGTCAAACCTACGTTTATAGCATTTGTAGACTTAGAGAAAGCTTTCGACAATGTTGACTGGAATACTCTCCTTGAAATTCTAGGGAGCTTAAGGTTATTTATAACTTGTACACAAACTAGATGGCAGTTATGAGTCGAGCGGCACGAAAGGGAAGCATGATTGAGCAGGGAGAGAGAGACAGGGTTGTAGTCTTTCCCTGATGTTGTTCAAGGTGAACACTGAGCAAGCAGTAAAGGAAATCAGAGAAAAATTTGGAGTAGAAATTAAAGTTCAAGGAGAAGAAATGAAAACTTTGAGATGGCACCGCAATTCTGTCAGAGACAGCAAAGGACCTGGAAGAGCAGCTGAATGGAATGGACAGTGTTTTGAAAGGAGGATATAAGATGAACACCAACAAAAGCAAAACAAGGATAATGGTATGTAGTCGAATTAAATCCGGTGACGCTGAGGAAATTAGTTTAGGAAACGAGACATTTGAAGTAACAAATGGGTTTTGTTATTTGGGCTGCAAAGTAACTGAAGGTTGTCGCTGTAGAGAATATATGAAATGTAGACTGACAACGATAAAAAAAGCGTTTCTGAAGAAAAGAGGTATGTTAACACCGAATATAGATTTAAGTCTTTTCTGAAAGTATTTGTAAGGAGTGTGACCATGTATGGAAGTGAAACATGAACGATAAACAGTTCTGACAAGAAGACAATAAAGGCTTCTGAAATGTGATGCTACCGAAGAATGCTGAAGATTAGATGGGTAGGTACTGAACAGAACTGGGGTAGAAAAGTGATTTGTGGCACAACCTGACTAGACGAGCGATCAGTTTATAGGACAGATTTTGAGATATCAAGGGCTAACCGGTGTGGCATTGGAGGAAGTGGGCGTGGTAAAAATTGTAGAGGGAGACCAAGAGATGAATACAGTAAGTAGATTAAGAAGGATGTAGGTTGTAGTAGTTATTTGGAAATGAAGAAACTTGCACACTATAGAGTAACACAGTGATCTGCATCAAACCAGTCTTCGGGCTGAACACAACAACAACATATATTCGCCAATGAAGTGTAAGTCTATCGTACCGTGTTGTACCCCCTTAATATTGCACCCGCATCGTACCCGACTTTCATATATTCATTCTTTTTTAGAGTTCAGTATTTTCCAAAGTATTACATGCACAAACATGGCTGATACATGAATATAACCGTAAACTCACAGAGTCTGCATTGCGCGTACCTGTGTGGTGCCTTGTAAAATGGCGCCAAAAAGAAGGAAAGAGCTTTTGTGTGTTTGAACCTACGAGATGTTTATGTCTTACAGCAGTGCAGCGAGCATGCAGGAGGAATTATGGAAAAGAACCGCAATGTAAACAGAGCACTATGAGTTGGTATCGATAGTTTAAGGACACTGATTGTCCCTGTAAACAGCAAAATACCGATCGACCAAGTGTGTCATATGCAACCGTGGAGAGGACGAGCTAAAGTTTCGTACGCAGCACCAAACAAATAAATCAACGGTCCGCACAAGCCACGATCTTAGAATACCGCAGCAACTGCGTGGTTCGTCTACGGCCGTAAGAGCCGCAAGTGCATCACGAGTGGCACTGTTAGTGGCGATCACACAGGCGCTTTTCACACGCAGCGTGAATCCCAGGGATATACTCGCACCATCAGCAGTGCATCGGAGCAAGCTGTGGCCGACATTTAGTGTACGCGGTTAGTTTCATCTATGAACAGAGTTTCATTAAATAAGAATACCATTCTTGCATTCTGTGCTGCAACAGTTGTCCACAGGCGTCGTTTAATATAGGGTTTTTCAAAAAGAATGACCTGATTTTGTGCGGTAATAATTACGAAACATGGGACGTGCCAGCAAGGAAATGCGTGTTGTTTGAATCGGCCTGGCACAGAGTTTCAGAAAATCGCTGTTAGATGACAGCCAATGCGTCTTCTCAGTTTGCAGTCAGTCAGAAGCAAGATGGCGTCCGCTTAACACAAGGAATTTTGAGTGCTGCAGTTTGCAAAGAGTGAGTAAATGATTTCGGTCCCGAGTGCTTTTCGACAGCGTTTTGGCATTGATCCGCCTGCACCGAAAAACATTCGCTGTTGGTATCACCAGTCTGAAAAGACAGGATGCTTGTACAAAGGTAAGAGTCCTAGTCGACCTCGCGCTTCTGATGACATGGTGGAAGGAATTCGGCAAATATTTGAACGTAGTCCACGAAAGACTTACCTGCCGCGCAAGCAGAGAACTGGCAATGCCTCATTGCCTCATACGACCGTCTGGCGAGTGGCACGGCGTTACTTGGTCTTCAAACCGTACAGACTACAATTAGGGCAACTTCGGATTAGTGAGAAAAAGGAACGGATTGACTTCAGCAATGCTTTGCTAGAGAACATGAAAGACAATACTTTTCACCACAGTTAATTTTCAGTGAGGAAGCAACATTTCATGTTAGCGGTAAAGAAAACCGACATAACGTGCGCATATGGGGCTCTAGAACCCTCATGACATTGCTGGCATGGGAACTTCTCCATCACATCCCCCCCCCTCTCCCTCCCACCCCTCAAACTTAGTGGTACGGTTGCTCAGTGGACAGTCCGTCAATTGAACACAGATCAAGCATGAAAACAGGAGGAAGTTGTGCTGAAATGTAAGAAAAAGCAAAGTGGAAACAGCGAACGGTCCAAGCTTAACAACTGAGAGAATTTCACTAGCCGTGGCGTCGTGGTTAAGTGGTCACGGTGTTGGACAGTAAAACCGACGAGCCGCGTACAAAACTCCCTTATACCATTTTTTCGCAACATTATGAACATGGCTTGTTTGTTCTCTTTGTGTAGTCTTGGCAGTTGTCACTCTATAAATCGGTTATACAATATGAGTCATGGGGTAAGAACACGCTGCCGTCGCAAGTAAATGTGATGGATAGTGAGAGCAGGTGAGATACCACGTAGACGTCTCACGGAAATAAAAGCAACTACGCTACAAAAACGGAATTAAAGAGTCAAAACTTCAAAAACGGAACTGATCTTCAAAACCGTTAAAGCATATGTTTTGACAGAGCACAGAGAAACTGCGTGATTGTAAAACTGTTGCGTTCATTTATTGCTGCTTATGTGACAAACTATTACAAGGAGACATATCACACTCACTTACCAGTCGTACAGATTAGGTTCGTCGGTAAGAGATTCCTACCATTCGACACACATATACTGGTACTAATGCCGTATATGACACACCAGACGTGTTTTCCGGTGGAGGATTCGGTTGACTTGTCGCCTTGTCATCAAACGTTTGTGGTTCCCATTCGAAAGCTACTGCCTTTCGCCTGCATCAACTGTCATTATATACTGAAGAGCCAAAGAAACTGGTGCACCTGCCTAATATCGTGAAGGGCCACCGCGAGCACGCAGAAGTGCCGCAACATGACGTGGGATGGACTCAACTAATGTCTGAAGTAGTGCTGGAGGGAACTGACACCATGAATCCTGCAAAGTTGTCCATAAATCCGTAAGGGTACGAGGGGGTAGAGATCTCTTCTGAACAGCAGGTTGCAAGGCATCCCAGATTTGCTCAATAATGTTTACGTCTGGGGAGTTTGGTGGCCAGCGGAAGTGTTTAAACTTAGAAGAGCGTTCCTGGAGCCACTCTGTAACAATTCTGGACGTGCAGTGTGTCGCATTGTCCTGCTGAAATGGCCCAAGTCCATCGAATTGCACATGGACATGGATGTATGCAGGTGATCAGAATGCTTACGTACATGTCACCTGTCAGAGTCGTATGTAGACGTATCAGGTGTCCCATGTCACTCCAACTGCACACGTCCCACGCCATTACAGAGCCTCCACCAGCTTGAACAGTCCTCTGCTGACATGCAGGGTCCATGGATTCATGAGATTGTCTCTATACCCGCACACGTCCATCCTCTCGATACAATTCGAAAGGGACTCGTCCGGTCAGGAAACATGTTTCCAATCAACAATCCAATGTCGGTGTTGACGGACCCAGGTCAGTCGTAAAGCTTTGTCTCGTGCTGTCATCAATGGTCCATGAGCGGGCCTTTGGCTCCGAAACCCCATATCGATGATGTTTCGTTGAACGGTTCGCACGCTGACACTTATTGATGGCCCTGCATTGAAATCTGCAGCAATTTGCGGAAGGGTTGCACTTCTGTCACGTTGAACGATTCTCTTTAGTCGTCGTTGGTCCCGTTCTTGCAAGATTTTTTTTCCGGCCGCAGAGATGTCGGATGTTTGATGTTTTACCGGATTTCTGATATTCACGGTACACTCGTGAAATGGTCGTACGGGAAAATCCCCACTTCATCGCTACCTCGGAGATGTTGTGTCCCATGGCTCGTGCGACGACTATAACACCACGTTCAGACTCACTCACATCTTGATAACCTGCCATTGTAGCAGCAGTAACCGACCTAACAATTGCGCCAGATACTTGTGGTCTTGTATAGGCGCTGCAGACCGCAGCGCCATATTCTGCCTGTTTACATATCTCTGTATTTGAATACGCATGCCTATAGCAGTTTGTTTGGCGTTTCAGTGTAGGCGCCTTTCTTACACCTCGCTGTTACGAGCTGACGTTACGTCAAGACTCAGACACAAATTTTAATATAGCGAACATCAAAATAAGAAAATTGGGTCGTGGGAGGTTTGAAGGCGGCTCTCCCGCTTGTCAGTGCAACAGTATGATCACCGATCCACGACACCGTTGCTCTCTCAGGCTGCTCTATATTGCCCCTTCGTTTCCTTGGACAGTTCACTGTTTCTATTGTTGACGGGCTGTCCACCGGACCGCCTTACCACTAAATCTGAGGAGGGTGCGATGAGGAGTTTTACTTGTGAGCACGAAAGAGTCTCCCCTAAAGTAATACTTCTTTTGAGCAATTTCTCGTGAAAAAGTGCACGGTCCCTTCTTTTTTGAGGAAAACAGTGACTGGACTGAGCTGTTTTCAAATTCTGCAGAATTGGATTTCCCCACAACTTGAGGAGGACTACTATGACTTTATTTTCCACCATACTGGCATAACAACGTACGTCAGTTCTTCAATGATACTCTGCCTCAGTATTCGATAGGGCGCACGTGACACATGTCACTGTCCTGGATTGTTGACATCCAAGGTCGCCAGACATGAACCCTTGCGATTTTTTCTTGTGAGGATACGTGAATGAGTGTGTTCATCTTTCACTTGCCTCTTGACGTGGAAGAGAAGAATGGAATAACAGCCGTCATAACTTCTGTGAAAGCAGATACAGTGTGCAAAGTTCATAACAGTTTAGGTATCGTCTAGACCAGGGCTTCACAACATACGTGCTCGCGGAGCAAACTGTGAGCAGCAAGGCGCGAGCACGGAGCAGCGCGAGCACGCTACCCCCACTACCAGACCAGAGCGGAGAGTGGGGAAACTCACGTGGGGCACACAACAGCTGCCGCCAGTCAATGTAAATCCGCGGCCACCTGCAGGGATACCACTCACGAATTATTACTGCGACAAATGAAACAAATAAAGGAGAATGTACACATGCCACATAATTTTATTAGCTTTGCATTAATTTGTGAACTGTTACACAATAAAAGGTGTCACTGAAGTGTCGGATTCTCGGTTATCTTGTACTTTTTGCCCTTTACAATTGCGTCTATGTTTGGAGTAATTGTTCTTGTGCATTTTAGGCGCAGTGTGCAGTTTAAATTTCGATCAGACAATGCGTTTCTCAGGCGCGCCTTGTTACATTTCATTGCAGAGAACAGTTGTTCACAAACATACGTGGAACCGAACATTGATATTATTGTCGCCGCCAGTTTGTGCAAACGAGGAAATCTATCTTGAGGGAAGTGTCTGTAGAATTCCAAAATGTTTTCCTTGTTCTGAAAGTTGTCTCTGTATTCTCTGTCACACTGCAGGTCAATAATTTCTTGCTGCAGCTCAGGACGAATCTCTTAAATATTCGCTGAATATGGAGAGAACAGATCAAAATCACTGTCTAGTGCTGTCAGATCTTGAAAGCGCTGATTAACTAAACTATGTGAATAACGTTCACAGTCTTTGTGTCATCTTGCATGGATGATAATTTAGGAAAATGAGCTAGGTTTCCTGACTCACCCAAAGTGTCAATTTCATTTTAAAAGCTCGTATTCGATCTATGAAATGAGTAATTAGCAGATCTTTACCTTGTAGTAAAATGTTCAAAGCATTCAGATGGCTAGTTAAATCTGCTACGAACGCGAGATCACATTCAAACGTGCGCGCGCATTTCCCCTCCCTCCCCTCCCTCCCTACTCCGCGACCTTGCACCTGCTCGCGAGCACGTGCCTGAGCAGACGCGAGTACTCGCGCTCAAAACCGGCCAGTTGTTAAGCCCTGGTCTAGACGTTGTTCGTGCTAATGCTGGTGGACAAACAGAGCATTTGTAATAGCATAGCTAAAAATTTAAGATTTTGTGAGTAATTTGCAGTTTATCCTTCGTTTGTGGCATATTTTTTATCAACAAATATGGAGTTCTACAATCAGATCATTCTTTTTGAAACACCCTGTATATAAAGACACGTGCAAATTTTACTTAATGACAGATTTTTATATTGAGTTTCACCACTAAATCTACATAAAGATCGATAACGAATTAAAATTTGCGAGTGTTTTTACGCATTACAGTAAGGCAATAGAATAATGCAGTCCCCTTCCACATGGAAAACATCACGAATAAATGGCATAGCACACAGAAAACGCACTTGAATAGGCAACGAATTTCCCGAAAAGCGTCTTGCAAAATATAAATAAAAGGAAAATCCGCAGGCTTCCATCAACTATTTCTAATGGAGCAAATCAGATTTTACAGGTGTCTAGGGACTGGAAAATCGATGTGTTATCTGCATTTTGTGTCTTTTTCGGCAGATATACAATTTCTGGCATTATCAGATACTCATGCATGTTCATACGGCAGATCCTAAAAGAGGAATAGATGAATGTACCAACCACATAATAGTGGCATAATATAAGCGACCTGTATGAGAAGACGGCAAACTTCCTTCACCGTTTGGGATCCACAGATGGAAAACACGTAAGAGTCGTTAAACAGTGATCAGGCAGCCAATATTACAATTCCAAAACATAGTTTTCTGTTGTACTAATGACCATATGAGACAGCAATTATTGTTTCAGACTCATAAAACGTAGATCTAACGTATTCAAAGGAGATGAATTACTTAATAAAAATTTACAATCAACTTTCGAATTTGCCAGACTCAGCACCACTTCCAAATGATCCTTGTGGACTGAAAAGCCCTTACTTGTTTGTGGGTAATGAGGTTTTCGCAATGAGTGACTATACCCTGAAAAAAAAAGAACTCTGCCATACTAACAAACAAAACTGCAGTGTATCACGAGCATGTACTAGGGGCGTTCAATAAGCAATGCAACACATTTTTTTCTCAGCCAGTTTCAGCTGCAAAAATGGCGGAATGTGTTGTGGTAAATCGTTAAATGTTCCTGCTTCAGGCCCTACAATTTCATGACTTTCCGACAGGTGGCAGCGCTATATGTAGCCTTCAAAATGGCTTCTGTAACGCCGGTACGTTCCAAGCACTGAGCTATATTTGAGTTTGTTTATGCAGAAAACCAGAGCGTCGCAGATATTCATAGGCGCTTGCAGAAACGGGGACCTGTCAATGAAGAAAGCCTGGAGAGTCGTTGGTCGAGGCATCTGTCATCACTGCTAAATGGTCGACCAAACCTGTCCCATCTCCCGCTTGCCAGTCGGCCGCACACAGCTCTGACTCTTGCAATGTTGAAACGTGAGGACACTCATTCTAGGTGATCGGCGGATCACAATCAAACACCTCACAGCTCAACTGTACATCTCTGTTGGTAGTTCTGACATACTGGCCACCTGCTGGGGTACTCGAAGACGTGTGGCCACTAGGTTCCTCGTCCGCAGTTCGTGGTCTCGCGGTCGCGTTCTCGTTTCCCGAGCACGGAGTCCCGGGTTCGATTCCTGTGCGGAGTTTGGGATTTTTACCTCCTTCGAGATGACTCGGTGTTTGTGTTGTCCTCATCATTTCGTCATTATTCATGAAAGTGGCGAGTTTGGACTGAGCAAAGTTTGGGAATTTGTACGGGCGCTGATAACCCGGCAGTTGAGCGCCCCACAAACCAAACATCATCATTACTGGTTCCTCGCTACCTAATGGAAGACCAGAAAGAGTTTCCATCTGTTTGGTACAATGAAGGACACACTCCGCGGAAGCAGTACGTGAATGGTGGGGAAGGTAACTGATACAGCAAGACGTTGCCTCTGACGTCGACCAGAAGAGTGGTAGCATACAGGCACTTCCAGTGACGTGGCGTAAGACAGTAGTATTGAGCGGAGATTATTTTGAAAAATAGGGTTTTGTAGACGAACGAGTGTGGAATAATATGGTGTACTGGAATTATGAATAAAACCTACCTGCTTTCAGAAAAAAGTGTTGCATTAATTGCTGAACACTCCTCATAGAACGTACATTTGGCATATTATCTAATAAGTGGAGAATTCTCCATCGTTCAACCGATGTTAACGTGGATGTGGCGGATGTTGTTATTCAAATACTTTGTGCACTTCACAGTTTTGTGAGACAAAATGACGGCTACAATTTTGATGATACACTGACATGCGGAATAGGCAGTAGTCCTGCACGTGAGACAAAAGGAACCAATGGCGGCAAAGGTATCAAGAGATTATTTTGCTGATTACCCATGTTGCTCCCAGGCGTCAATACCATGGGAAAACTATTATGTTAACATCCTCGAATGAGAACTAACTTTTTTTAGTCTAAAAATGAGCTTGATGGCATTTTATTCATGAATACATGTCAGTGTCATTGTTTATAAATCTTAATAAATTGTTTACTTTCAATGCTCACCAAGATCGGGCTCCAGCTCTCAGCTGATACACGTCTACAGAGCAGCAGAGCGTTTGCAGATACGTGAGTGGCTCGAAGACTTCTTAAATAACAGAACCCAGTATGTAGTTCTTGATGTCGAGTGTTCGTGAGGCACAAGGGTATCGCCAGGAGTGCCCCAGGGAAGTGTGATAGGACCGCTGTTGTTCTCTATATGCATAAATGATTTGGCCGATGGGATAGGCGGCAATCTGCGGTTGTTTGCTGATGATGCCGCGGTGTACGGTTAGGTGTCGACGTTGAGTGACTGTAGGAAGATGCAAGACGACTTAGACAAAATTTCCAGTTCGCGAGATGAATGGCAGCTGGCTCTAAATGTGGAAAAATGAAAGTTAATGTGGATGAGTAGGAAAAACAATGTTCGAATACAATGTTACTAGTGTCATGCTTGACACAACGAAGTCGGTTGACCCTCCGGTGGGCGCGCCTGCGGCAGTTAGCCGCAAGATTTAGTTTTCTGTTAGTATCACAGATAGCATTACAGTTGCGTCCACATCCAGATACATATTTGTTATTCTCAACAGATGTCACCACTTACTACATTTGCGCGATTCGTGCTTTCTGCAGTTTGGTCGCTATTGTTCTTTGAAACGTTAGTGTTGCGTTTGCGGTGTGTTTCCCGCTATGCGCCTTGGAAAATAAGTATTTTCTATACTTCTGTTTTTATTTTGCATCAAGGCAATCTTTCTTTTATGTTAATATATAATGAATATTCGAATCGAATCGAAGTTCCCATATGCAGTTTTCATTAATTTTTACAATCTTTGATATTCATTTGCTACAATATATTACTTTTATAGAAACATCTGTTTCATTAGGTCTCATAAAAGCGTGGAAATGGAGAAGAAGAAGGAATTTGACAGGCACCATCTAACTGTACGTCCTGAAGACTATGAAATGGCCGGCCATTGTGGCCGAGCGGTTCTAGGCGCTTCAGTCTGGAACCGCGCGACCGCTACGGTCTCGCAGGTTCGAATCCTGCCTCGGGCATGGATGTGTGTGATGTCCTTAGGTTAGTTAGGTTTAAGTAGTTCTAAGTTCTAGGGGACTGATGACCTCAGACGTTAGTGCTCAGAGCCATTTGAACCATTTGAACTATGAGATGCAGATGGAAGTTGACTAATTTATTCACAATCATAAACAGGAGTGGGAGTTTATGATTACTCCATTTCATAATGTGTTCCCTTGTTAGTTTCTTGTCACGTGAATCAGTGCAATTAAGTGATATAATTAAAACACCCATGGAGGCGATAAAGAATATCGGCTTGTTATAAATTACAATTACAATAATAGACCATCGTAAAGGCATAAAATAAATAAAATATTATTTTTATAGAGCCACGCAATGTTATGTTATGTCTTCTCCAATAAAATATAGCTGGCGATTACATAAAAATTATTTTTCCTTAGGTTAAAAGTGTAATACTGATTGCGGTGCAAAAGCCGCAACGCGCCCACTGATGGAAGTATGAAAGGCGCGCCCACCGAAGAATTAAATGTCTGGGCGTAACGTTGCAAAGGTATATGAAATTGAAAGAGCATTTGAGGACTGTGGTAGGAAAGGCGAATGGTCGTTTATTGGAAGAATTTTATGGACGAGTGGGTCACCTGCAAGAGGACCGTATAACACTGGTACGTCCTATTCTTGAGACTTCTCGAGTGTTTGGGATGCGCAACAGATCGGATTAAAGGAAGCAATTCAGAGGCTGGCTGCTAGGTTTGTTATCGGTAGGTTCGAACGACACGTATGCGCTACGGAGATGCTTCGGGAACTCAAATAGGAATCTCTGGAGGGCAAGCGACGTTCTTTTCGAGAAACACTATTGAGAAAATTTAGAGAACCGGCATTTGAAACTGACTGCAGAACGATTCTACTGCCGCCAACATACATTGCGGGTAAGGACCACGAAGATAAGGTAGAGAAATTAGGGCTCATACAGAGGCGTACAGACAGTTGTTTTTTCATCGCTCTATTTGCGAGTGGAACAGGAAAGGAAATGACAAGCAGTGGTACAGGTACCCTTCGCCACGCACTGTAAGGTGGCTTGCGGAGTATCTATGTAGATGTGGATGATTTCTGTTTGTCATTCAATCCATCTCACTTCCGTCCCCGAATGGACCACCGTAACTGCTCTCTGTGGTTCTCTCTTTTTGTCTCTGTGTTTATGCTCCACATCCAGAGTGTTGAACCGCCATAGATGTTTCTGCATCTCCATAATAATTACTTCGCTGTCCACACACTCCATTTGACACTTTATAAGATACAACAAGACGACTACAATGACAATGACAGTCTCTGTAGCCAGATATGTCAGTCTGCATGTAGGCCGTTCTACGAAGTTATACGAGTCTTCCGCAGAGCACTTGTCAAATCCGCTAATTTTTCACTTAATGCGTTACTCTGTACGAAATAAAATCATCATCAATTCATGCTATACGGTGCCAGCTGTGATTCTGGTGTTTGATAGCATGGAGTGGTCTGATCTGTAGTTCTCTCTGAAAACAGGCAAAAATATGATAGTAACATCCTTAATAACTGGTTCCTATTGTTCCTTTAACACATCCACTGTTGATAGTGTCTTGCCGCATAAGTGAAATGGACACGCTGCGGTTAATTAAAATAGGAAGGATTTCTACCCTGAAAACATGTAAGACAATTTCTGTTACCTAGCGCAAAGAAAACAATTCTAATTCAGAAAGACACAATTTTTAGCCGTTCCTCATACATTTCTAACTCCACTGCCTGATGCATCTGAAAATAACCTGAGAGGGGGTGGGGGTGGCTCGAAGTAAAAGATTGAATTCAAACCTTTGAATTTATAAAGAGTCACTTTTAGAAGGAGAAAATTTGGCCTGCGTAGCAAGCAATGTCCTTACGAAATGAAGACTAGACAATAACTTAGAAGACAAAATGATCAGCATAGGAGGGGGAGGGTGGCGATGCGTCTATGGGAACAAGGGAAAGGATTTTATAAGCTTGTGTGTGATCCAAAATGCTGCAATAGATATAAGCGTTGCTGAGGGTGAAGAAGAAGAGAGAAAGTTGCTATTACTCATTTACAGAGATTAAAGGGACTGTTGTTGTTGTAGCCGGCCGAAGTGGCCGTGCGGTTAAAGGCGCTGCAGTCTGGAACCGCAAGACCGCTACGGTCGCAGGTTCGAATCCTGCCTCGGGCATGGATGTTTGTGATGTCCTTAGGTTAGTTAGGTTTAACTAGTTCTACGTTCTAGGGGACTAATGACCTCAGCAGTTGAGTTCCATAGTGCTCAGAGCCATTTGAACCATTTTTTGTTGTTGTTGTTGTGGTCTTCAGTCCTGAGACTGGTTTGATGCAGCTCTCCATGCTACTCTATCCTGTGCAATCTTCTTCATCTCCCAGTGCCTACTGCAGCCTACATCCTTCTGAATCTGCTTAGTGTATTCATCTCGTGGTCTACCTCTACGATTTTTACCCTCCACACTGCCCTCCAATGCTAAATTTGTGATCCCTTGATGCCTCAAAACATGTCCTACCAACCGATCCCTTCTTCTAGTCAAGTTGTGCCACAAACTTCTCTTCTCCCCAATCCTATTCAATACCTCCTCATTAGTTACGTGATCTACCCACCTTATCTTCAGCATTCTTCTGTAGCATCACATTTCGAAAGCTTCTATTCTCTTCTTGTCCGAACTAGTTATCGTCCATGTTTCACTTCCATACATGGCTACACTCCATACAAATACTTTCAGAAACGACTTCCTGACACTTAAATCTACACCCGATGTTACAAATTTCTCTTCTTCAGAAACGATTTCCTTGCCATTGCCAGTCTACGTTTTATATCCTCTCTACTTCGACCATCATCAGTTATTTTACTCCCTAAACAGCAAAACTCCATTATTACTTTAAGTGTCTCATTTCCTAATCTAATGCCCTCAGCATCACCCGATTTAATTTAACTACATTCCATTATCCTCGTTTTGCTTTTGTTGATGTTCAATTTATATCCTTCTTTCAAGACACTGTCCATTCCGTTCAACTGCTCTTCCAAGTCCTTTGCTGTCTCTGACAGAATTACAATGTCATCGGCAAACCTCGAAGTTTTTACTTCTTCTCCATGAATTTTAATACCTACTCCGAATTTTTCTTTTGTTTCCTTTACTGCTTGTTGAATATACAGATTGAATAACATCGGGGAGAGGCTACAACCCTGTCTCACTCCTTTCCCAACCACTGCTTCCCTTTCATGCCCATCGACTCTTATAACTGCCATCTGGTTTCTGTATAAATTGTAAATAGCCTTTCGCTCCCTGTATTTTACCCCTGCCACCTTCAGAATTTGAAAGAGAGTATTCCAGTTAACATTGTCAAAAGCTTTCTCTAAGTCTACAAATGCTAGAAACGTAGGTTTGCCTTTTCTTAATCTTTCTTCTAAGATAAGTCGTAAGGTTAGTATTGCCTCACGTGTTCCAACATTTCTACGGAATCCAAACTGATCTTCCCCGAGGTCCGCTTCTACCAATTTTTCCATTCGTCTGATTAACTTACATATTCTTAACCGATTGGCACGGGACAGAGCGAGAGGAAAATGGATACGACTTACAGTTATTGAAGGAAGAGAACGAAGATATTGGTGAGCCTAAAATGGTGCAGTGGAAAGAATTTAGCTTACAACACACATGGCAAAGGTGTCAGGAATTCGGAAAGATTTTGGTAGAAAGAATTGTGACATCGAGCAAGCTGTGACTGCCACCTAACCAGCAGTGCGCCAGCAAGCAGCTGCATTGCGTCTGATCGCCACTGCCTCGGGGCACAGCTGCTCAGCGTGTCCCCAGCGGCCAACAGCATCTCCAACACGTCCAGACTGCAGTTCGCCCCGTCTTCCACTGCCCGGCGTTCGCTCCTCAACACTCCCGAGAGGAAGCACCTTCTGACACACATTTCGACCAGTCACGGGCCTAGATTCCGGGCGCAGCACAATGGTCCAATCGGCTCGCGTCGAAATGCGTGCCCTACAGCCCCTTGTTCGTCCGTTTTAAGTGACAGATTGTCTAGATAGAGCTGGAAGCTGCTATTGCGAACTTCCAGCAACAAATCGAAATACTTGTCCACGAATTTAGCGGGAAATGTCGTTCCACCTATGCGGTCCAAGTCATGTACGCCAAGACAGAGATGGATGGGGTCCTCTGCCACCATTTCTCTCCGGTGTTCTTCGATCCCTATCACCTCATCCACCACTGTTGCTAAAATGGCTCTGAGCACTATGGGACTCAACTGCTGTGGTCATAAGTCCCCTAGAACTTAGAACTACTTAAACCTAACTAACCTAAGGACAGCACACAACACCCAGCCATCACGAGGCAGAGAAAATCCCTGACCCCCTCACTGTTGCCCTGTGCATTCTGGGGTCTCAGCCTTCCCTTTCTAAGCTCGGAGGGAGAAGAAAATTCGCATTTACCTACAGCCAAACAACATGACGGACTATTTTCCTCATGTCAGCGACAACAGCAACCGTTACGAAATTGTCTCGTTTGAGAAACAGCCCACAGTTGCACTAAATTATGTTTATTTTAAGCCTTGACTACGGTTTCTGCTGTAATAATACAGCATTCTGAACACATCATCGAAGAAGGACATACGCCCCAACCTTTTAACGACACCGAGCTATTGTGTAAAGAAGCAAAGGGTATGAAATTAGATTTATTGGAGGAGGTGCAGATATACAAGCACAAAAAGTTTGACAGTAGGAATTTCCCGAATGATCAGTGTTATTTGAAAAGTTCCAGCTTAGGTTAGTTAGGTTTAAGTAGTTCTAAGTTCTAGGGGACTGATGACCTCAGAAGTTAAGTCCCATAGTGCTCAGAGCCATTTGAGCCAACCAGCTGTTTTTCATTCGAGAAAATATGACGGACTTCAATCGACGCAGGGAGTATTCATGAAATAGAGGCTGCTTTGACAGGATAAACTCTATTGAAAGATGTACTCAAATAAAAGAACGTCTTTCAATGTAAATAACGCAAGATAAATACACAATCAGAATTTAGGTAAATCAGCGGTCGCTAAATATACTGACGGTAAAAAATTTCAGCGCCGAGGAGTTGTGCGATGTAAAGGAAAATTAATAGGCATGTTTCTACTACTCAAATTTGGCGCCAGTGCATAAGAGTGGCGCTACCAGCACCGCTATGGGAATCAAATCAGGTTTGCTTTAAAGGCTCGCTGTAACGGTGTTGAGCGTTAGTTACCCTTGAGATTGGACGTAGTAACTTTATGTTAGACAAGAATGCCTTTAAGGCGACAAAGACGCCATTATCAACACCTCACTGAGTTTGAACGATGTCGTGGAATATGGCCACGAGAAGCTGCATACTCGTTCTGCGGTAACGCAGAAGGACCTGGTAGGACTGTAACCACTGTACACGACTGCTGGCAGTGGTTGTCATGAGAACGTACGGTCACCAGAAGACCAGGCTCCGGACGGCCACAGTGGCTAGCACACTGGACGCGCGTTCCGGAGGACGACGGTTCAATCCCGCGTCCGGCCATACTGATTTAGGTTTTCCGTGATTTCTTTAAATCACTCCAGGAAAATGCCGTGATGGTTCCTCTGAAAGGGCACAGCCGACTTCCTTCCCCATCCTTCCGTAAGCCGATGAGACCGATGACCTCTCTGTCTGGTCTCCTCCCCCAAACAACCCAACCCGGACGGCCACATGGAGAGTTAAGACCATTCTATTCGGCGTATGGCCCTGTTGCTTCGTAATGCATCTGCAGCAGGAATTTGAGCGGCAGTTAGCACCACAGTGACACACCGACCTGTTACAAATCTCTTACTTCAGGGACAGTAACGAGCCGGACGCCCAGTAGCATGGATTCCACTGATCCCAGACCACTTCCATTTGCGACTTCAGTGATGTCAACAGAAAAGCGCTTAGGAGGGAGGACAGGGTGCAGGTCAGTTGCGTTTTCTGATGAAAACTGGTTCTTCCGCGATGCCAGTGATTGCCGCATGTTGGATAGGAGGAGGGCGGGTGATCCCCTGCAGTCAACCTGTCTGAAGCCATTGGACTCACACCTGGAGTTTTGGTCTATGGTGCGATTTCGTGTGACAGCTAGAGCACTCTCGTGGTTATCCCGGGCACCCTGATTGCAAATTGTTTCGTCAGTCTGATGATTCGACATGTTCAAAAAATGGCTCTGAGCACTATGGGACTTAACATCTGTGGTCATCAGTCCCCTAGAACTTAGAACTACTTAAACCTAACTAACCTAAGGACATCACACACATCCATGCCCGAGGCAGGATTCGAACCTGCGACCGTAGCGGTCACGCGGTTCCAGTCTGAAGCGCCTAGAACCGCACGGCCACACCGGCCGGCTAATTCGACATGTTGTGGTGCCATTGATGAATAGCGCTCCTAGGGTTGTTTTCCAACAGAATAAGTTCGCCCACATAACCCTGTTGTAACTCAACATGCTCTACACAGTGCCGACATGTTGCCTTGGCGTGCTCGATCACCAGATCTGTCTCCAAACGAGCACATATGGGACATCATCGGACGACATCTCCAGGGTCATTCACAAACAACATCCCTGTATTAACTGCAATAGGCATGGAACTTGTAACGGGACATCCTCCTCTAGCATTACTTTTCCTCAACAGTAGTTGTCGACACCAGTATCATTTTTCGAATTTTAGACATATCAGTATTATCTCAGTGGCTTTTCTGAAAACTTTCATAATATTTTATACACAGTACGTTAGATTTCAACCTAAAATTTAATAAAAAGGAATTATTTTATAAAATATTTCAGTTTCGTTGTTATAATCGGCAAGTATTAGTTTTGAATGTACAGTCAAAACTATTTTTTTTAAACAATTGAAATTAAGAATTATTTGGCAACTTAAAATTTCTGTTATTAATTCAAATCAAATGGTTCAAATGGCTCTGAGCACTGTGGGACTTAACATCTGAGGTCATCAGTCCCCTAGAATTTAGAACTACTTAAACCTAACTAACCTAAGGACATCACATGCATCCATGCCCAAGGCAGGATTCGAACCGGCGACCGTAGCGGTCACGCGGTTCCAGGATGTAGCGCCTAGAACCGCTCGGCCAAATCGGCCGGCTGTTATTAGTTACGCGATCCTGTACTGTTTGCTACGTTTATTTCTGGATTCATTTATGAAGTAATAATCGAAATTAGTAGTGTAATGAAAACTAGTTGGAATTCATCTGTTAAGAGAAACTGTAAACGCTTTGGAGTATTGTTAGTTCCGCAGAATGGGGGAGTTGTAAGCTTGCCTCTGCTGGGACGTATTTTTGTATGATAGGTGCGAATAATGTAATTTCGGCCTTGTTAATGTGAAAAATCAAAATATCATATGCTGTGCTAAAATGCGAGAAAATCAGCGAGAAACGTATTTACGTAAAAATGCTGCAGCAACAATCTTCCAATTTATTTGCTTGAAACCAACCATGAGGACCTAATGTTAGATTTTCAGCTTCAGGAATCAGACCCCTAGGCAAGAAGAACTGGAGCCATCTCAGCTTGACAGGCTAAGTAAATGGTTCAAATGGCTCTAACAAGGGAACATAGCCATCGCACCCCCCTCAGATTTAGTTATAATTTGGCACAGTGGATAGGCCTTGAAAAACTGAACACAGATCAATCGAGAAAACAGGAAGAAGTTGTGTGGAACTATGAAAAAATAATAAAAAAAATAATCAAACTGGGTCGTCCATGCGTAACATAGGCAACATTAAGGGCAATGTGAGACGAGGAGCGCCGTGGTCCCGTGGTTAGTGTGAACAGCTGCGGAACGAGAGGTCCTTGGTTCAAATCTGCCCTCGACTGAAAATTTTGCTTCCTTTATTTTCGCAAAGTTATGATCTGTCCGTTCGTTCATTGACGTCTCTGTTCACTGTAATAAGTTTAGTGTCTGTGTTTTGCGACCGCACCGCAAAACCGTGTGATTAGTTGACGAAAGGACGTGCCTCTCCAATGGGAACCGAAAACATTTGATCGCAAGGTCATAGGTCAACCGATTCCTCCACAGGAAAACACGTCTGATATTTTGTATACGACACTAGTGACAGCATGTGCGTCACATGACAGGAATACGTTGTCGACCCACCTAACTTGTACACTTGGCGAATGGGTGAAAAGATTCTTCTACCTTGCCCGATTTAGGCTTTCTTGTGGATGTAATAATCACTCCAAAAAAAGTGATGAAAACATAAGAGTTTTTCACATAAACTGAAAATAAATAGTTAAAATTTTCGGTAGAGGGAAGATTTGAACTGAAGACCTCTCGTTCCGCAGCTGTTCACACTAACCACGGGACCACGGTGCTCCTCGTCTCATACTGCCCTTAATATTGCCTATATTACACATGGACGACCCAGTTTGAATATTTTGCTTATTTTTTCATAGTTCCACACAACATCTTCCTGTTTTCTCGATCGATCTGTGTTCAGTTTTTCAAGGCCTATCCACTGCGCCAACTTATAACTAAATCTGAGGGGGGTGCGATGGGGATGTTCCCTTGTAAGCACTATGGGACTTAACATCTGAGGTCATCAGTCCCCTAGATTTAGAACTACTTAAACCTAACTAACCTAAGGACATCACACAGGCCGGCCGAAGTGGCCGTGCGGTTAAAGGCGCTGCAGTCTGGAACCGCAAGACCGCTACGGTCGCAGGTTCGAATCCTGCCTCGGGCATGGATGTTTGTGATGTCCTTAGGTTAGTTAGGTTTAACTAGTTCTAAGTTCTAGGGGACTAATGACCTCAGCAGTTGAGTCCCATAGTGCTCAGAGCCATTTGAACCATTTGACATCACACACATCCATGCCCGAGGCAGGATTCGAACCTGCGACTATAGCAGCAGCGCGGTTTCGGACTGAAGGGCCTAGAACCGCTTGGCTACAGCGGCCCGCACAAGCTAAGTAAACTTGAAAGTTTATTGTAATCTTCGCTCCTCTCAAATCTTCATAAAAGACTTCGCTTATTAATCTATTGGAATGGGCGTTGTGTAATGTGGACAATAGATGGAAGAAGAAAGGAGCGGGGAGATTACAAACTCCATCCCACAAACTGAGACCCGGCACCTGTACGACACAATGCAAGCACGTTTGTACGCTTGCATTCAAAATTTTGACGGTTACACAGGTTGTTCATGTATGAGCATTTCTCATTTGCGATAGCTTGTCTCAAGGTTACATTAACATGTAATCTTGCAATGTTAATCACGCACATATGTTGCCAAGAGAAATGTATTCATGGAATTTCATTTTCTACATTAATTACTTTTTGGTGTTGCGATTTTTTCCGTCAGTGTATGTAATAGTTTCTGGCATCCCGCACAGCTGTTCTTCCTGGAACGCCGCTTCCCCTATACACACCATAAAAACACAGTACGTTTCCCCCACGTGTGGTCAGCGCCCAGAGGGGGAGGGGGAGGGGGAGGGGGAGGGGGAGGGGGATGGGGAAGAAAAAAAACCAGATCGAATGCACCACAGCGCGTTCGCGTTTCGCGATGTGAGGTAATACGCGGGCATACAGCGTGCGAAAATGCAACGTGTGGCCGGTGCCATTCAGTAAAAAGTGATCTATAATGTCACCGTGAATCCCAGCACGAACGCTCGTGAAAAACAGTTTCGTTTGGCCGTAGACGAAGATTTTGCAACGGCGGTTACTTTTCAAACCGTACCGTCTGCAGTTCGTCTATACCGTACCGTCTGCAGTCGTTCTATAGCCGGTGCCTTCAAAAAAATGGTTCAAATGGCTCTGAGCACTATGGGACTCAACTGCCGAGGTCATTAGTCCCCTAGAACCTAGAACTAGTTAAACCTACCTAACCTAAGGACATCACAAACATCCATGCCCGAGGCAGGATTCGAACCTGCGACCGTAGCGGTCTTGCGGTGCCAGACTGCAGCGCCTTTAACCGCACGGCCACTTCGGCCGGCCCGGTGCCTTCAATTTTGCGTCCAATTCAGGAAGCACTTGAGGATGAACATTTAGCCTCCAAGTTATATTCAGCGACGAAGCTCTCTTACATTTATCTGGAAGGGTGAAGGTGTGGGGCACTGAAGATCCTCATGAAATTCTAGCCCATAAACGAGATTTGCGTAGGTTAATGTTTTCTGTGCAGTCTCGCACACGAAGCTTTATGGACCGGGTTTCTTCTGCGAGAAGACTGTAACGGGTACCTCTTACCTCGATGTGTTGCAGTAGTGGTTGTTTCTACAACTGACTGCTGTTTCCGAGAATTTCGCCTTCCAACGAGACGGGGCACTCTCTCATTGGAACACAGATTTTCGTCGCTACATGAACGACGACCTTCCTTATCGCAGGGTTGGGCGTAGTGGCGAAGATGATGATGGCTCAACTGACTGTTGTTTTCGAGAACTTCATCTTTCAACAAGATGGGACACTTCCTCACTGGAGCATCGATGTTCTTCGCTGCATGAACGACGAACATCCTCATCGCTGGGTTGGGCGTAGTGGTGAAGATGATATGGCTCTGTTCATTCGGTCTTTGGAACTTTGTTCAATATTAGCGATTTCAGCTATTTCTCAATATCAAATGGCTCTGAGCACTATGAGACTTAACATCTGAGGTCATCAGTCCCCTAGAACTTAGAACTACTTAAACCTAACTAACCTTAGGACATGACACACATCCATGCCCGAGGCAGCATTCGAACCTGCGACCGTAGCGGTCGCGCAGTTCCAGACTGAAGCGCCTAGAACCTCTCGGCCACAACGGCCGGCTCTCAGTATCACGGACATTACTATCTGTATCACTCATCTTTACGGTGGAACGATAATTAATTGGGGTAATATCCCTGAATTTTAATTTGTGAAGGGACATTTGAAAACGTAGTTCAGATTTTCTGCTTTTGCTGTACTACCCTCCATTTAAATCCCTGTCTGATACATGAATTTGGACACTTAACTTTGGTATCGCTAACGGCCTTTACACATGACCAGGATTTCTTTGGGTTTTTTAAGATATCCCTCGACGACATTCTGCTACAGTACTCTTTGAAAATTTCGATGTATTCAACATCTGATTCGACGAATACACTGATTTATTGAATACGCTCACAATACAACACGCGAAGTAATTCGTAACATGTCCTTGTCGAGACAAATGCCGCTGGACCCCAAACAAAACAGGCCAGTTTAATCAAAATGTCCAAGGATCCGAAGCCAAGTGGTACGCGATTGCAAAGTCCTTCACTGTCGTAGTGATGTATGTATCGAACTCTACAGATGACGGCAGGTTTCAGTTCAGACGATGTCACTTACTACTTGGTCACGCGATGTGCTCTTGCACGTCACATGAAGGTCCGTATATAATGACCACGCTTCATGTGTGACGACTGTGTCTTGCAAGCGCCTGCTAGTGTGGGCTGCGATATGTCAGCGATAGGGCTGTCTTGTTATCGATATCTTTAATGGAGCCTGACAAACCGATAAAAAATGGTTCAAATGTCTCTGAGCACTATGGGACTCAACTTCTGAGGTCATTAGTCCCCTAGAACTTAGAACTACCTAAACCTAACTAACCTAAGGATATCACGCGCATCAATGCCCGAGGCAGGATTCGAACCTGCGACCGTAGCGGTCTCGCGGTTCCAGACTGCAGAGCCTAGAACCGCACGGCCACTTTGGCCGGCGACACACCGATATGCCGGGAAGCAAGATATTCCACAGCCAATTGGCTGGAAGGTCATATGGATGCTGGAAGATGGAGTTATACAGCTCTCAAATGGATGATACAGTGCCTGACAAAATAAGTGAATAGTCAGAAGATATGGTCGCATGTCAACATCTCGTAATTTCTTAACATACAGATCGCGCAGGATACGGTGGCCGATGGGCAGTGACTCAGTTTCCGTCCAAAGTATTGGGCGAGTTTATTCGTTTGTTCAGAAGGGGAGGCCGACAAGAGTTTGCCACCTTTCGGCCGGTCGACGATGACAGAATCGATGCGCACGCCCTGCAATTTTTCTCAAACGATTTTACAGAAACTATTCGGTAAAAAAATTCATTTTTTCTTTTCTCGTAGCTTTATACGTCAGGTTCATTATGACGTGGCGATCATTTCGTTAATGGCCATAGTTACTGTGATATTTACGTGGAAGTAAGACACTGCGCAAAATTCGAAATAGTTTGAAGTGAAAAACAGGGGTCCACTATGATTTTGTGTTTGGTGCGTATTACATAACATGTTTTTGCGTATGAAGTTTAGCTAACATATTGAATTTTTCTTTAGACTTGGGTGGAGGTCTCTATCTATCACGAAGCGGTTCTGACGTAGCACGCTCATTTGCGATCGCACCGCACCAGCGATAAAACCTGAGTGAAATATCATCAACATTCCTCGTATTTCATGAACAGCTTGAGAGATCGAAATGAGATTTTGACAAATGATAGCACACAAATGGAACCGTATTTTGCCGTATGGTTATTATGCAAAACTTCATTATCTTCCGTGTTATTCCACTAACTATCGGCATTTCCGGTGAAAGAAAATTTTTAATGGCCATCGATAGCTGGTGAAACGAGAAATACTATGGGTTTTGGAACAACATAAGTGAAGTCAACACACGTTTATTTTGTACCGAGGATGTGTTTTTCATAAGACGCTGACCTTACTTTTCCTCAGTTCCTCACTTAATAAACCACTGTTTGAGAATTCTCTCTCAATTGGCGTCTGCACAATATGTTAGTGCGGTGAGACTGTGTAAACTCCGCTGAGTTTTGGCAAAGGAAGGAAATTTTATCACGGCAACAAAAGAAATATGTAGGTTTGATTAAAAATTCCCCACTCGTGACATTTCTCTGAAATTTACAAATGATCAACAAACTAGGCGAAAATAAATCGCTGCATTTTCGGCGGAATTCTTTTTAGATACTATTCAAAGAACAGGTGAGAGCCTTCAGTTTAGAATGGCACCTCCCCTCCAGCGCTTGGCATTTCCCCTACAGCGCCTGCCCGCAACCCCCACCACTACCCCTCTCCCCATGCGTGCTCTCCCGTCTGTGCATCTACTGGTCATGGTATTCTGTGGGTACATCATTTTTGGGTATGTTGATGATTAGAGTAGCAGTTCCCTGTGACAGGGAGAACAGACTCAGGGGGTATTAGTTTTGTTTGTGTTTAATGGTGTTATCAAGTACGACAGGGTACATAACGCATGTGAACAGCATCAGATGAGTGCTCACTGTGAAGGACATGGAGATGCTGCATACTCGTATGAGGCAGCGTTATCAGCACCTGACAAAGTTTGAAAGCAGCCTATTTGTGGCTGAAACGTGCAAGATCCAGATTTGTCAGAAATTAAGATGTGACAGTGGCTCGATATTGAACTGCATGGGAACGTGAGAGCAGGAACACTCGTCATCAAAATTCCAGTCGACCATATGCGTCCACCACTACGGAGGATCGTCGCATTGTGCACCAAGCACATCGTAACCACTTCACATCTGCACCTGTCATCCAAAAACAAGTAATAGACTTATCGTGACATTCTGTGTTTTCCCTCACTACTGCTCAAGGCTATCAGCAGTCCACCCTGATGGCTGTGTGGCCAGTGTGACAGATTGCCGTCCTACGGGCCTGGGTTCGATTCCCGGCTGGGTCGGGGATTTTCTCCGCTCAGAGACTGGGTGTTGTGTTGTCTTCATCATAATTTCATCGCCATCCGCCGCGCAGGTCGCCCAATGTGGCGTCGAATGTAATAAGACCTGCACCAAAGCGGCCGGACCTGCCCCGTAAGAGGCCTCCCAGCCAATGACGCCAAACGCTCATTTCATTTCCAAGTCTATCAGCATCTGGGTGTGAACAGTGGTAGATGAGTGCTCACTGTGAAGGACATGGAGATGCCACATACTTGTATAAGACAGCGTTATCAGCACCTGACAAAGTTTGAAAGGGGCCAGGAATAATGGACTGCTGATGAATGGTGTCACATTATATTCAGTGATGAATTGTTGTTCTGCACTTCCCTGGATAATCATAGTGGAGTACACAGGCGATCCCCCCCAGACTCATTCTTATGATTTTTAGGAGAGACACAACGGCATAGAATCCTGGTGTTATGATGGTTCAAATGGCTCTGAGCACTATGGGACTTAACATCTAAGGTCATCAGTCCCCTAGAACTTAGAACTACTTAAACCTAACTAACCTAAGGACATCAAACACATCCATGCCCGAGGCAGGATTAGAACCCGCAACCGTAGCAGTCCCGCAGTTCCAGATTGATGCGCCAGAACCGCTCGGCCACTCCGGTCGGCTGGTGTTATGATACGGGGGACAAGTAAGTATAAATTCAGGTCACGGCTGGTATAGTTGAAGGAACTTTGATGGCACAACGGTATTTCATGGACATCGTGCGTCATCATGTGCTATGTCTCGTGCCACATATTGTGGTATAAGTTTTCAGGAGGACAACACTCGTCCACACATGGCACATATCTGAACTGTCTGTGTGATGCTGAGGTACTCCAGTGGACAGCAGGATCACCACATGTGCCCCTTCCCAACCGAATCAGCGCACGGACCCAGGCGAGACAGGTGCAACGTCATATTGGTAAATAGGTCAATATTGCCAAGTTATTTGTAAATTCGTCTCGATTTTGTAATCATTGAAATAACGTTACACAACCTCTCAAACCCATGAATTTTCATTTCGTTCCCTGCTATACTTCACAGTGCTTCCGTTTTTGTCAGATAGTGTATACTGTAAGTACGAACAGTAAAAGTAAAGACAGCTGACAAGATATGTCAGACGTGTATCACTTATGAACACAGGCGGACCTCCAAGAATTTCATTTGGGAAAATGGATCACTCGAAAATCATCTTCATAGACTTTGCCAGGGATGTACTTAAGTGGAAGTTAACTGTCGGTTGACACTTCTAGGAACGTGCGTTCTTTCATGTTAAAAGTAAGCCACAATGGGATGCATAATGCCTGTTTACCATAGATTATGTAACTAAACACGCTTGAAAACAACCTACTTGCTCTTTAAACCTGGAAATCGCTCCCTTCTGTCCTGTAGGTTCACACTGAGGTACACGAGGGCACCATTTGTGTGCTTAAAGAGTTGGAAGTACGTGCACTGCCCAATATATTTTTTTACTTTTAATGAGCAGTTTTTAGTGTACTTAGTTACATTTTCTGAAGAGTTTCATCTTCAGAACGACATTTGAGGCCTTGAGTAGATAGCTCACGGTATTTAAAGCTACCATGTAAATTTAATTTAATGTAAAGCTAACTGTTGACTGTGATAACAACTTCTCATCGCTGTATCTATTTTTTGAATAATAAATGTTCATTCTAGTTTTTGGCAATCGGACAAGTAAATAGAGGTTCATTACATCATATATGTACAGATGCGGATGCAAAAACTGAGAGCACTGTACTGACCACTGAAGTAAACAAATTATTATGAAAATGAAATACACAGATCAGTCAGAACATTATGACTACCTACCTACAGCCGGTATGTCCATCTTTGGTACCGATAACAGCGGCGACGCTTCGTGGGATGGAAGCTATGAGGCCATGCTACGTCGCTGGAGGGAGTTGGCACCGCATCTACACACACAAGTCACCTAATTCATATAAATTTTGGGGAGGAGGCCGATCAGCTCTGACCCTACGTTCAATGACATCCCAGATGTATTCAGTCGGGTTCAAATCTGAAGAGCTGAGGGCCAGCACATAAACTGGAACTCTCCACTGTGTTCCTCGAACCACTGCATCACACTCCTGGCCTTGCGACATGGCGTATTATCTTGTTGAAAAATGCCACTGCCGTTGGGAAACATGATCACCACGAACGGGTGTACACGGTCTACAACCAGTGTACTATACTCCCTGGCCTTGTACGAGCTCCACTGGACCCATGAGTGCCCACGTGTTTGTTTCCCAAAGCATAGCCGAACCACTGTCAACTTGTCTCCGTTCAAAGTACTGGTGTCAAGGTGCTGTTCCCCTGGCAGGCGACGGATTGGCACCTTCTTATCGGCATGATGAAGACTGTATCGGGACCATGCAACGCTCTGCCACTGCGTCAACTCCCAGTGTCAATGGATACGTCCCCATTTCTGTCGTAGTTGCCGATGTCGCGGTGTTAACACTGCCACATGCATGGGTCGTTGGCTGCGCAGGCCCATCGTTAGTAATGACTGGTGCACTGTGTCTTCAGACACACTTTTACTCTGCAGGATTTAAAGTATGATGTAAGTTCGGCCACAGTTCGCCGCCTGTTCTGTTTTACCAGTCTACCCTGCCTACGACGTCCGACATCTGTAACGAGGGGTAGTTAGCTACCCAACCATACGACGTCTGGACGTGGTTCGCCTTGGTTTCGCCACGTGTTGAAGACACTCACCACGGCACTCCTCGAACACCCGACAAGTTGTGCAGTTTCCGAAATGCTCCTGCCAAGCCTCTGGGCCATCACAGTCTGCCCTCGGTCAAGCCCAATTAGATCGCGCGACTTCCTCATTCCACACACCCCCAACACGCTCCCTGATACTACAAGCACCGTTCGTGTGTGTGACTAGCATTCATTGCAGGCATTCCTCGCCAGATGACTGCTATCGCCTGGACGGGTTTATATCGATCTTAGGTCGGTGGTCATAATGCTCTGGCTAATCATTGTATATTACTAGTTTCATTGCTGTTATTAAAATCCTAGACATCTGCGGCATGTGAGACGTGACGGAGATGGAAAGTTGTATTTTGTATTTGGGGGGGGGGGTGCGTTTCGGGGGGAAGAGGGGGTGAGACAGAAGAGAGACAGTTAAAATCTGTGACCCTCTCAGACCCAAGCAATGGATCGGCACCAGGATATACGGAAGACTATTGAAGTGAATTGTGTGCTCAAGCCAACCTGTGCCCTGCATCCTGTACTTGTAGGAAACTACAGAGTGATCAAAATACAACTGGTACAGAAAACATTTCATGCACCTTAAGAAAGGCTATCCAACTTTTATGCACAGTCGCGTATAAAGAAATTGGCTTGCCATGTGTTACTGATGTCTGCCCTGCACGTATCACACTGCGATCTTCATAGTACTCGTAACCTATAGTTTTCTTTGACTACTAGACACCTACTGGCTCACGCCAACGTCTCGAAATCGAGCGCTTCTGTATAACAGAGGTCCAACCACTGGCGCTGAACTGTAACTCTCAGAACCTTCTAGAACGGTAGCGATATCACAGCCACCGGAAATGGGATGCTAATATCGATCGAATATTTTACAAATTTCATGTTGAAAAATGCTTTAAAAATATTTAAAAAAAAACAATCTCGCGTCCGTCGGCCGTTGTAATTAAATATATTACTATTGTTATTATTATTATTTGATTGTTGCCGACTTACGTGGTGGGCCTTAATAAAATGATATTCCATTTAATTTTGATTTTACGATTAAATGCTTTCCTGAAGTTCTCCTTTTTAACAATATTAATCTCAAATTATCTGTTACGTTAATGAATGTTAGACTCGCTGCATCTTAAAACATGAGCATACAAGCTGAACAATGTAATAAACTTTTCATATTAATTTCCTCGGCTAGCCAATTCGCTTTAAAGCAAAAGATCTTTAGTTATTAATTACAACTGCGGCCCACACACGCGCGAGAGTATTTTTTCTTACCTCCGTTAACCATTGTATTGTAGTCGGAGTCCTGGCTCTGGGTCTCGGCTATGGTACTGAAAATAAGAATCTTAAAGCTAAGTATTTTCTGCAACGTCGGGCGGCTGTGGAGAAAAATTAATGTTATGTTAATAGCGGGCGAGTTTTCCGCTTCCGCTAATTTTTCATAAGTTAATATCGCCACGTAATGGCGTCGTTGGCTGCATCGGCCGCTGCGATTGTTGAGCTGTAAATTACTTGAATGCAGGTTAATTCAAGGAAGGCGGACATGAAATCGGGATCACCTCTTACAAATTAAAAATGCACAATAATATTAAATCATTATATTATATGCTTAACTCATACAAATATGCTTACATTTGCCAGCACTCGAAAGATGTCCGTCGATACACAATAAAGACAAGAGAAGAAGTGAAGACGACTAAAAAAATTAACAAAAGAGCGTATCTTGTCGTCTCTTTAGATCACTTTGTTATATTTCTTTGCATTGCATTTCTTTGCATTTCTCGACAGAGAAATTATTGTTTTACGGCTACATGAAAAAAAAAATCTCTTACAAATTATGAATGTCTCTTCTTTATAAATATTGTTTTTAAGTCTTTTCGTAATATGGCACTGGGGACGCTATACCCTCTGTGATGCGACAGTACTCTTGCAACGCCTTGTTCTGGAAAAAGTAAGCGTGAAAAGTAAGCGTGAAAGTAAAAACAATTGCTACAGTTTTCCCACCTACGTCTGCTGTTACAGTCATTTTCACGTATGACTTGGCCGAAACAAGTAACATCTCTGACTCCAATAAGCAGCTCGACACTGACATTTCAGTCCCGCGATTATTACGGCCTCCCCAAGAAATTCACGCCCCAACAAATCCGACACCGTGATAAAGAAAAAGAAAATGAAGTAAAGCTGGCTCTGCTGCGCAGCAGAAATAATGCAGAATGCTTTCAGCGCCTTCGAGAAAGGATTTTAAGCTTTTTGTTAAAGTCGTCAGTAGATGTGGGGGTGTACAGACTAAAATGCTTTCTCGTTCCACATCTGTTGCGCTGGACGATCATGGATTTCCCTTAGAGCACATATGCTTCCTCGTATGGATCTTGTAGCATGTTCATTACCATGGAAAGTAGAAGGCTTCCATGAGAAACTGATATGCACTTAAATGAGTACCCCTGAAATCACCGTAAACAGCGTGGTAGATGTCGTTTGACTCATTCTTTTCTCAGAATGCAGAAAGAGAAACACGAGACGTACGTCTCGACACGCACTGTAGTGTTTCATTTTATTTGGCATAGGTTCTTAGACCCCAGAAATCAACAAATACAGAATAACAGATTACGCTATAACCATTTGAAATTCTGGAGTCATCTCTTCTGATTCTTCTGACTTTTCTGTTTCCGCTTCTATGCCAGCCACACGAACAAATTTCTTTTGCTATGAGAACTTACTATTTCGAAACCATTGCTTAGACACTAGTGCTTCCTCACGTGGTTTCATATAGCACACTATTTCTGTAAAAAGTTCTCCTATTTCTGCCTCACAAACATAAATTCCGTCTGTTGTTTCTTCCTGTTAGACGTTTCTCTTAAATTTTCATTTGTCCCTACGGAAGACGGTCTAGACTTTTCTCCATTTCCTTTTTCCTCTTTGTCTTCCTAGATAATTCAGGGAAAGTGGATGTTAAGTGCTCTTAATTCTTTAATCGTCGGCCTTATTTTAACCATATGTCTTCTGTGTTTTCTTTCTTCTTTTCCAATTTCTCGCTTACGTTTTGCTTCTCCCCATTCTACTTCTCTTTCTCGTTTTTGCTCTCTGTTTTGCCTTTTCCTTCTCCCTCTATCTCACTTTCTGCTCTTTCTCTTTCATTTTCTGCCTGTCTCTCCCTATCCTATACTGCTCTCTCCATTTCCTTCTCTGCCTACCAATACCTCTCTCTTACTGTCACTCGCTATCAATTTCCTTCCTTTTCTCCTTCTTTTCTCCTTTCTTCCTTTCCTTCTTCTCCTCCTTCGCTTTTTTCTCTTTCTCTTTTTTTCCCCTTTTCTCTTTTCTCCTAATCCTTTCTTTTACATTTCTCTCTCCACCTTTCGTGTTTTTCATCTGTCGTTAGCTTAATGCAGCTGAACATTTTATGATTATTTCGCTGGCTTTCCACTGCATTCTTTATCTTTCACTGTTCCCACAAAAAATAAAATTATAATAATAACAGTAAATCAACAGAAACTGAAGCATAGTAAATTTCGCAGCTGCTTAATTCACGTCATAGCAGTAGACCCCCGACGCAGATTCCAATAGTATTAAAGAGAAAATAGCATATGTATGCCCAACGATTGCTCATAACTGTGTCGTCCTAAGCCACTTGGGGCCCTGGGTTCGGTGTGGGGCGGCGGTGGGGTGGGTGGAGTGCTGTGGCCTGTTGTGGGGTTGTGAACCACTGAGGGTTACTATGGGACGAAGCCTCTCCGCCGTTTCTAGGTTCCCAGTTACACACACATACACACACAGTAAACATGACTACATAGTAGTAATTAGAAAAGTCTTCATTGAACAAAAAAAGCATATGAACATGTGGTGAAGTTAACAGTCAACTGAAACACCGGTGAGCGCAAAGCCGAACCTGCCAAGATATCAGAAAATTATAGTTCACAATCGACAAGAAGATTAGTGGAATGTGGGATCGCATGATCAGCATATGCGTTATGGATACTTGAACGTTCTATGGCAAGACGAAGACTTCCAACAGAGCTCTATTGGAACAAGGGGTACCATTACACGTGCACACAACCGAGCAAAGTTAAACAAAACTACATAAAATGTAAATGAAATTGAGATTGCGTAACGCCAGACTGAAAGAAGACAAATTAACCATTCCCTAAAATCTACTTAAGTAACATACCTTACCCATCTACTCCGCACTACTAATACTAGCATACAGTACTAGTTTGCTTCCAGCAACAAAGTGCTGGAAGGCAAACTAGTCCGTACCATCCACTCAGTGGGTGGTGCTACCGACAGTCCAAGGTCGGAATACGACACACCTTTCGGAGATGTACTGACCTGATGCTCGCCCTGTCGCCAACCGACAAATTCTCTGGATTCTACCCTTTCTTCCAACCAAGTTAGGTTGACAATGCACACCCTCGACTCTAACAAAGGTTGCTCCTCCTTTTTTCCAGAGGCTATGTGAAGTTGCGGCAGAATGAAATATGAAACAGACTAAACACTTCTGGTATGTGATGAGGTCAGATGCTCTTAACAGTCATGAAAATGACTCAACCAGCCCATTTCACCAGGATATTAAATTTCTATTTATCTTGCTTAGAGAAGTCGTGGATAGGTGCTGTCTCTCTCAAGATCGTAGCTAAAATTCACTTATTCAACAATGTGCGGGCGGTGAAACAAATTATGTAATGTACTGTCCCAAAGATCAAGTAGAAAATGTATATTGGAACAGTTTTTGCTTAGATAAAGTTTTCAGACTTTCCAAATAGCATCCATTAGCCTTGCTTTCATCCGTGAGACAGAGTTAAATTTGTCGGTGTCCCAAAATCACTGATCCATGTCCAGTAGCTAATTTAGAACATTCAGAATGATTTCGAAATCCAACCACAGAATTGTAAAACGTACGCCAGTACACTTCAACACACCGTCTACCGCTGATTTCTGGCAACTCCCACTGATAACTTCCGCAAAGGCAGAAGAGGATAGCAGTTCAACGTCAACAGGTAATTCACACAAAAACAACACGCTTCATGTTTCCACAGAAACACATGTAATTTATTCAGTTAGACGTTGTCAAGTCCCTCATTTTTAGAAAAGCCCTTCTCCAGCTATCTGGTGCAGCGACGCACTGATATGGCGCTTCCTTCTACTGTTTATGTGCATACTCATTAAACCTTAAGTCTCGTCAGTTAACGGCGGAAAACGACTAAGCAGAATTTCACGACTGCGCACAGAAACGAACTTTCAGAATTCTTATATGCCTTTTTCCATGGTATAAATATCTTCGATGATTTAGAAGGATCAGTAATTCCAAAAAACTAGCATGCTAAACGCTTTGAAACACCATCTCAACCCCAGAGAGACTATCAGTGACCTTCGCGATCTTGCTAATTCCAAAAAGCCCCAAAAATTGTGTTAACGTCTATTACTTTCAGCCATTCAGTCTCAGGAGTAGAATGGAGGCATTTTCACTGGCCATTTCCTGCCCCCCCCCCTTGTAACACTCCTCTTCAAAGTGTCGCTTTCTGCCAGTGCTTCACGCAGGTTTGTTTCCAACAGGTGCCGGAAGATGCCTGCCATCGTGGGCAGCCAGCAGCTTTCAAGGCAGCATGCTAGGCACCGACAACATACTGCTTAGAGAGACTAACAAAAGACTGACCCGTCATCTCCAGGTTGGATCAAGCTCTCTCCACCAGGCACTGGAAACCGGCTCTGCTGTCCTCAGTAGCAGGTAAGGACGTGTTCATGGGCAAGGCCCAGAACATTACGTTGTTTCTTTTTACATAAGTGGAAATAGCCACAAGCACTGAATGAAATTTGTGTATGATAATGAAAATTGTACACACGTACTGCGAGTTTTTACTTTTAGCAAGCTAAAACAAAATAATCTAAAACATTAATTACCCTGCGTTCATGATTATAAAGGAATAAACAAAATGTAATAATTTTTTGAAAAACGACACTTTGGGTGACTGTGGATATCGGTGATTGATAGAATGCTTGTTTTAAAAACATTTTGTTTTCCAGGACAATCACACACAGTTTCAATAAGAAATTACCAATTTCGGTTGTGATCGGTTATTTCTCAGTCGTGAGACGAATGCAGTAGTTCATTCATGGGAAAAATCACATTGCAAATTTATTACAGAAATTGTATGTGACTGTGCTGGAAAAAAAAAATTTCAAATAAGAAGGAAGTGCTTTACCCCAAGCTTGGCTAATAAATGGACAACGTTTGTGCCTTATTTCGTTCAAAAATAAAGCTCCACCACTGTTCACTTTCGAAAAATGGCAAATGTTGTACTATTCTTGTATCTTTATCAAATGAATTGAGAATAATATTCTTTTAAATGACATGAAAAGCATTGATTCTAGTAACCAACAAACTTTTATCCAATATCGTACTAATACACTTAAAAAAAACAACGCACCAGGAAGGATTTATGCAAATTGGTCACAAAACAATAAGCATGCAAGTATCCACGAAAAATGCAAAACTGTGAACTTCGGTGTTAGATGAATGAATGTGTGACGCTGCAGCGCAATTTAAATGCGCAGCTGTCACTGATAGTGAACAGGGGACATGACGATACCAAGGCATATAAGTCTTTGCGAATTTCATTGCTTGTTGGTAGTTGGGCAGTAACTATGCCTACCAGACAGGCACGTGGACTACTTACTCAGATGTCAGCAATTGAGAGGGGAAGTGTAGTTGGGCTCATAGAAGCCGGTTGGAGTAATCGGCGAATCGCACGACAGCTGAATAGCAGCGATGCCACTATTCGGACGACGTCACGAATGAAGCGGTCGATCTAGAGACATGGCAAACTAGAGAGCCGAGCAATCGACAGAGAGGCACCCAGAGTCTCGGATTCAGCATTATTATCGATCCGGCGTGCAAATGGTGCTTCTGCGACCACAAGGATCGTTGGTACGTGGCTCACAAAAGGGGGCTCACCTTACAGCGCCCCTTTCGCCGACTACCGCTGACCTACGAGCGCCAACAAGCCCGCTTGCGTGCCGTCGGACACATTCGGCATGGAATCTCATTGAATGGAGTAGAACTGTCTTCAGCGATGAGTTCCGCTTTGAACTGAGCTACAGTGACCAGTGAAGAAGTATCTAGAGACGTACTCGATAGTGATGGGATGCCAATACGAGTGTGGCCCGCCGTACGGCCCGACAACCAGGAATAATGGTCTGGGGTGCCACTTCATTTGATAGCAAGACCCCTTTGGTTGTTATCCGCAGCACCGTTAGAGCACAGCGGTACATAGGCAACATTGTGTGTATCGTTTTGATGCCTTCATGGCAAGCCACCCTCAGCTTACATTTAAGCAAGATAATGTTCGCCCGCACACGGCGAGTTGGACGATCTAACGATCCAATTGGACAGAACTTGGCACGATATTCCTCAGGACGAAATCCAACGACTCCGTCAATCATTGCCAAGCCGAATAACTGCCTGCACAAGGGCTACAGCGGAACCAACGCGTTATTGACAACCTAAATTTGTGAAGCTCTTTGTCTTGAATAATTCATCCAATTTTTCTGCAACTGTTTGTCTGTCTGTACATGTACATAACACTTACCGATTTCAGTCCCATTCGGATAATTCCTTCTTAGTGCGTCGTTTTTTTGTCTTAGTGTGTGCTTCAAATTTTTATTTTTAGCAATCTAAAACAAAATGATGTAGAGAATCACACAGTACTTATTAAAAGTGGCCGAGCGGTTCCAGGCGCTTCAGCCCGGAACTATGCCGCTGCTACGGTCGCAGGTTCGAATCCTGCCTCGAGCATGGATGTGTGTGATGTCCTTGGTTAGTTAGGTTTGAGTAGTTCTAGGTCTAGGGGACTGATGACCTCAGAGCTTAAGTCCCATAGTGCTTAGAGCCATTTGAACCATTTTTTGAATTTATTAAAATAAAAGTATAAAGAGAATGTAATCATTTTTTTAAAGAATGTCATTTTGGGCGCATGGAGATGTTAATGACTGATAAAGGCTTATTTTGAAAACATTTTATTTTTTGGCATAATCAACACAATCTGGATAAGAAGTTTCGGCTGTCGCCAGTTATGTTCAGGTCATAAGACGAATGCAGTAGTTCACTCCATCCACTGAGAAAAATCACATTGCTAATTTATTATAGAAATTGTGTTTTAATAACTGCCACCTCAACTCGGGTATCATAACCTGACACTTTCTCCTCTGCTTCGCGATAATATAAAACGAACTGCCATTCTTAGGACTTTTTCGATGTCCTCCATCAGTCCTATCTGGTATCCCATATCGCCTAGCAGTGCTCCAGAAGAGCGAGGACAAACATAGTGCAGGCAGTCTCTTTCGCAGAACTGTTGCATCTTCTAAGATTCTCCCTATTAAACGCAGTCTTCGGTTCGCCTTCCCAACAACAGATTCTATGTCATAGTGCCAGTTTGAATTGTTCGTAGTTGTAATCTCTAGGTATTTAGCTGAACTGACAGCCTTTAGATTTGTATGATGTACCCGAAATGTAACGGATTTCTTTTAGCACTCATATCGATGGTTCAGCTTTTCATTATTTGCGGTCAGCTGCCACTTTTCGCACCATACACATATTGTAGCTAAAGCATTAAACAGTACCCATCTCTACAGAAGCATTAAGAGAATGTAATAATTTTTTGAATTGAACGACAGTTCACGCACACTGGTGACGTTACTGATAGTTCAGCTGCTTGTTTTGGAATTACTCGTAGTTTATTTTGCAGCACCATCACACATAATGTCAATAAGAAAGCAACGTGTTCGGTCTTCAGCAGCCATCTTCCGATCGCAAAACGAATGCAACAATCTACTCCATCCACTGACACAAATCACATTACAAATTTCTTACAGAAATTGTGTGTGATGGTGCTGAAAAATAAAGTAGTAGTAGTAGCTTTATTCATCCGTAGATCTCTTTATACAAGGATATAGGACATGTCAAAGTATTTACAAATTTAGATCAATTTAAAATAAGCTAATTCGTATACACATATATTTATAGACTTCTAGTTAGAGACAATCATTAGATTTACTCCTGGTACACACACACACACACACACACACACACACACACACACACACACACACTGACACACTGGAGATCTGTGGCCCATTTTCTGTACCGCAACTTCCCATTTGCTATCCTCAAAAACTGAGTTAGCATCCCTCCATAATGAGTGAGATGTTTAGCTCAGAAAGAGGAAGAGGTGTTAGTATTGTGCCATGCACAGCTTGGGGGTAAGTACGAGGGCGGTTCAGAAAGTAACCTCCGATTGGTCACAGTGCGGGTTTTGGGGGGAGTAGCGACGCCATCTGTGCGTTCACGCACTCAACAGGTCAGTCGGCATCAAGCCGTGGTCGAGTGAACGTCGTACCTGCGCTAGTTTAGTTTTTGTGGCAGTTTGAAATGTGTGCTGCAATAGAAAACCCCGCCAAATGTGAAGTGCGTACTGTCATAAGGTTTTTACAGCCAAAGGATATTCTGCAGCAGCTATTCATCGTGAGCTTTGTGCCGGGCTATACAGAACAAACGCCGTGGTATGCTGACTTCCGGTATCGTTTTTTTGCACGATAACGCCCGTCCTCACTCTGCTCGCAGAACAACGGCCCTTCTTGAGTCCTTCAAGTGGGACGTTATCAACCATCCACCTTACAGCCCAGACCTGGCGCCAAGTGATTATCACCTCTTCATGCATTTGAAGAAATGGCTCGGGTCACAGCGGTTTGATGACGACGAAGAGCTCAAAGATGCGGACACAGGCTGGCTCCAGGCACAGGCGGGTGATTTTTATGCAGAAGGAATTTCAAAGCTTGTGAAGAGATACGATAAGTGCCTCAATCGCTATGGAGACTATGTAGAAAAATAGTGCAAATATGTAGTTGTAAGATGTATATATTAAAATATTTTTATTTAACTTGGTGTATTTTTTTAAATCAACCGGAGGTTACTTTCTGAACGGCCCTCGTATTTCTAGAAAGGAAAAAAAGAAGGAAGGATGGATATTTTATAATCATTATTATTATTATTAATTTGTATAACATTTTTAATCAAACCCCTACTCTGTTTTAGCTAAGTAATCCTTCAATGTATAAAATGTATTGCATAACAGGCACTTTTAGCTGCCTTTTTAAATAAGTGTATTTTTGAAATTTCTTTAATCTCTTTAGGTAATTTGTTGTATAGTTTTATTCCTTGGTAGAAAATGCTGTTTTGAGTTTTATGTTTATTTTTTCTTGGTAAATGTAAGTTGAGTCTGTCTCTTGTTGCATGGTCATGGACAGACCTGTTTGTGCCGTAATTACCAATGTTAGTTTTGATGTGTACAACTGACTGGTAAATGTATTCACATGGAGCAGTTAAAATCTCAGTGTTCTGAACAGATGTTTACAATGAGCTCGACTAACAGTTTTGGTTATCATTCTTATGGCTCTTTTCTGGAGTTTGAAAACTGTGTTCATATTTTGTGCATTTGTTCCCCAAAAAAGAATGCCATAGCTAAGAATTGAGTGTACATATGAATAATATATAACTAAAAGACACTATTTTCAAAACAAGAATGAAACTATTTTGGTCAAGCTTGAATAATCAAGGACATTGCTTGTGCCTTATTTCGTTCAAAAATAATGCTCCACAGACTGTTACTTTCGAAAAATCCCAAATGTTTCACTGCTCCTGAATAGTTTTCAGACATCTTGAGAAAAACATTGTTTTAAATGACATAAAAAGCATTGATAATGGTAAACAATAACTTTTTCTCCAGTATCGTACATATATTGTCTTTTAACTTTGATGTTGGTTTGCGACGAAGACTTCACTACAGATATGGCAACATGTGTGTTTAAACTTTGAATGTTTGGCATATATTGATGATAATATAAATTCCTAGTCCAATATGAGCAGCGTGTACTGCAAAAAATTCGACACAAAATGCAATAATAGCTCTTTAACACATTCATACTGCAAACAGTTAAACACCAGGGAATTATTGGACCATTGGACGTCAGTAACACAGTAAATGAACATTAACGATAACACTTTGCATCAACTAGTAACCATCCCGAAATACTTTTTCCACCTCTGTAACTGCGTGAAGCAATATATAGAACTTTTGTAGCTGGAAACGCTATTTCAATGGGCTACACCCTCCATTTCTTAGGTCCCTCCCATCCTCTACTCATTCACCATCCCCATTAAAATATTACATACTTTTAAGCTTAGTTATAGATTATAATTAATAATATTGCAAGCAGTTAATGCCTGATGATGAAAAAAATTCCCTTAAAATACACTGACGAAAAAAAAAATCGCAGCACCAAAAAATAATTACTGTAGAGTAATGAAAATTCGGGAATAGATTTGTGTAGGAGACGTATTTTAGCGATTAACATTGCAAGGTCACAGGTTAAAGTAAGCGTGAGATAAGCCACTGAAAATTTGAAATGCTGGTACGTTAATAATCAGTGTAACAGCCAGAATGTTGAATGCAATCGCACAAGCGTGTATGCATTATGCTGTACATGTGACGGATGTTAGTTTAAGGGGTGGAGTTCCATGCCTTTTGCAGTTGATAGGTCAATACAGGGACGGTCAAAGCTGTTTGTGGATGACGCTGGAGTTGCAGTCCTATGATGTTCCATATGTGCATGATTGGAGACAGATCTGGTTATCGAGAAGGCCAAGGGTACATGTTAATACTCTGTAGAGCATGTTGGGTTACAAGAGCGGTATGTGTGTGAACGTTATCCTGTTGAAAAAGATCCCCTGTAATGCTGTTCATGAAAGGCAGCACAACAGATCGAATCAGTAGTCTGACTTACAGTTTTGCAGTCAGGGTGCTTGCGATAACCACTTGTGTCTCCTGCTGTCATATGAAATCACACCACGGACCATAGCTCCACGTGCAGTTCCAGTGCATCTAGCAAGCAGACAGCTTGGATGCAGGCCCTCAACTGGCTTCCTTGTAACCAACATATGGTCATCACTGGCAGAACCAGCTTTCGTCAGAAAACACAACAGACCCAGACCTCCACCCTGCCCTCCAGTGAGCTCTCGCTTGGCAACACTGAAGTCTCAAATGACGTTGATTTGGGGTCATTGGAATGCACGCTACAGGGAATCTGTGCCATTATGGTGCCAACTGTTGCTCAAATTGCTGCTGCAGGTGCAGTACGATGCGCAAGAGCCACACGCCGAACAAGGTAATCTTCCCTCTCGGTAGTGCCACGTGGCCTTCCGGAGCCCAATCTTCTTGCTATCGTACATTCTCGTGACCATCGATGGCAGCAGTCATGTACAGTGGCTAAATTCCTGCCAAGTCTTTCTGCAGTACCGCAGCAGAAACATTCAGCTTCCGTAGCCCTTATTACACGACTTCGTCCAAACTCAACGAGGTGTTAATAATGGCGTCTTTGTTGTTGACTAACAGCAATTCACCAAGCCCAGCCTCAAAAGTAACTAACGCTGACGATCGTTACTGCGAGTCTTTAAAGCGAACCTGATTTGCATCCTCACCGCGGCGCTACCAGCGCCATTATTATGCCACAAGCGCGAAATTTGAGTAGACATCATCTTTCAGATGTCTTACAACTCGTTCTTGGTGCTGCGATTTTTTCCGTCAGTGTATGTTGCAATTAAATGTACATTATAATGTGGACTGATAAATGGCAAGGGTAATGTTACCAGCCTGTAGTAAACAGTGACCTACGCCGATGAACCAAACGTTACAACTACTGCCCACCGCAAGAGCGAATGCCAGCTACAGGTGCTGCCGGCACGTGACGTGGTAGGGGAAATATGCTGAGCGTTTAAAAAAAAAAAAAAGGTGTGACATGTTCCTACAGGAGGTAGTAGTAGTCAAAACCAGAAGAAAAGTTTCTGTAACGATATGTCTGGAAACCAATACCTTTTGAGATATGGACCTATCTGTCATCTCATTTTGCACTACAGGCAGCGCTGCATGTGGCTACCACTATCCTCACACATACTCAACTGTGCTCTCAGGGGTCAAGTGATACACAAAAATCATGTTCAGTTACTTTTGACACTCAATAACAAAATATTTAACTCTTAGACATATTGAACTAATGGTTATTGAAATCGTTATCTCTACATATGAAAAGATTTTATCATAGGAAAGAATGATTAAAAATCCATCAGCTCATTTACATCTACACTCCTGGAAATTGAAATAAGAACACCGTGAATTCATTGTCCCAGGAAGGGGAAACTTTATTGACACATTCCTGGGGTCCGATACATCACATGATCACACTGACAGAACCACAGGCACATAGACACAGGCAACAGAGCATGCACAATGTCGGCACTAGTACAGTGTATATCCACCTTTCGCAGCAATGCAGGCTGCTATTCTCCCATGGAGACGATCGTAGAGATGCTGGATGTAGTCCTGTGGAACGGCTTGCCATGCCATTTCCACCTGGCGCCTCAGCTGGACCAGCGTTCGTGCTGGACGTGCAGACCGCGTGAGACGACGCTTCATCCAGTCCCAAACATGCTCAATGGGGGACAGATCCGGAGATCTTGCTGGCCAGGGTAGTTGACTTACACCTTCTAGAGCACGTTGGGTGGCACGGGATACATGCGGACGTGCATTGTCCTGTTGGAACAGCAAGTTCCCTTGCCGGTCTAGGAATGGTAGAACGATGGGTTCGATGACGGTTTGGATGTACCGTGCACTATTCAGTGTCCCCTCGACGATCACCAGTGGTGTACGGCCAGTGTAGGAGATCGCTCCCCACACCATGATGCCGGGTGTTGGCCCTGTGTGCCTCGGTCGTATGCAGTCCTGATTGTGGCGCTCACCTGCACGGCGCCAAACACGCATACGACCATCATTGGCACCAAGGCAGAAGCGACTCTCATCGCTCAAGACGACACATCTCCATTCGTCCCTCCATTCACGCCTGTCGCGACACCACTGGAGGCGGGCTGCACGATGTTGGGGCGTGAGCGGAAGACGGCCTAACGGTGTGCGGGACCGTAGCCCAGCTTCATGGAGACGGTTGCGAATGGTCCTCGCCGATACCCCAGGAGCAACAGTGTCCCTAATTTGCTGGGAAGTGGCGGTGCGGTCCCCTACGGCACTGCGTAGGATCCTACGGTCTTGGCGTGCATCCGTGCGTCGCTGCGGTCCGGTCCCAGGTCGACGGGCACGTGCACCTTCCGCCGACCACTGGCGACAACATCGATGTACTGTGGAGACCTCACGCCCCACGTGTTGAGCAATTCGGCGGTACGTCCACCCGGCCTCCCGCATGCCCACTATACGCCCTCGCTCAAAGTCCGTCAACTGCACATACGGTTCACGTCCACGCTGTCGCGGCATGCTACCAGTGTTAAAGACTGCGATGGAGCTCCGTATGCCACGGCAAACTGGCTGACACTGACGGCGGCGGTGCACAAATGCTGCGCAGCTAGCGCCATTCGACGGCCAACACCGCGGTTCCTGGTGTGTCCGCTGTGCCGTGCGTGTGATCATTGCTTGTACAGCCCTCTCGCAGTGTCCGGAGCAAGTATGGTGGGTCTGACACACCGGTGTCAGTGTGTTCTTTTTTCCATTTCCAGGAGTGTATGTTATCGTAACTGGTCAGTCACTGAGTTGGTGGAGGATGAATTTACTTTTTGAACCAATGAAAAACTCTCATGTACTCAATGTGAGGATAGGTTAGTATCCAAGCTTATGATATTCAATGGTGAAAGTGTACGCAAGTTGAAGTGAGCAAATTCTCGACTGAACATTTACTGTGGCCTAATCCGCAATGGTACTTTACCAAGCGTCATCTGCAATGGCATTGTCTCTGTGCTCGATCTGAAACTGCCCTGTTCTGGCCTTGAGTGAATTCACTCAGTCTCAATTTTCCTGCATTCTGTAGAACGTTAATCTTTCCCTAGTCGAGATAATGGCTATTGCACATTCGCTAAGGGTTGGAGGGATGTGCACAATTTCTTTGCGAGCAAAAATTCCCGCAGGAACAGTTAACTACCTCTTTGCTATCTGTCGCCACGATACGTGAAGTGTATCGTCCACAATTCACAGAAAGCAAAGCTCTCAACGCCCTCACTATTTTCCACACAATTGTGCAGTCGCCGTGAGACGAGAGATATCTAGCCATTTTAGTTCTCAAAATACTTTTATATAATGGGGATCTTCCCACTGTGTCGCGTCTGCATCGCCCAGCATGGCTTCAGCCAATTGCCGTGTCGCTAAATGTGAATTTTATTTTTTTTGCTGTGTCACAGCCCAGCCCTGTTAATGCAGTGCAGCCACGCACCCTCGGTCCCAGCCGTATTTACGTTAAAAGGAATAATGTATTGTTCTGGCCTCATCCCTTTCTGCTCTGAAGCCCGCTGTTCTCTTGTTAAGTGGGGTTTCCCGATGCCATTAACAACCTGCTGGGTTCGTCTCCAAAAAGCGTTTCACTTTAACTTGTTTATTCTTGTCCCTGTCTGTATATTGGTAGATACTGTTTTGTTAGTTTTCGGTACATGAGATTACTGCAATTGCCTTTTGTTGATATAATATAATTATTATTTCTGAGGATCTCATACTGTATCGTACTGTCGTTGTGGATCAATCTAATATAAGGTTCGTAAAATCCGGATACCTTACAACACCAATGCCATTAAGTGTTTCTACACCTAGAAATCGAATGAATGAACGTCTGATGAACAGAGAGGCCCTGCTACTGGACCTCCTCATCCAGTCTATCGTCAATGAAATGCTACGGTGAGTTACAGTCACACAACCACTAGAAAATGGGGTCACGCTTCGTCGTGTGTTGTAACTGTGACCGGGACGGTTGCGGGGTTGAAATGACAGCAGGCGCAGCAGGACCCGTGGAGAGGTCCGCGAACAACAACACAATGGGAGAGGACGGACACAACCAGCGAAGGACGGAACGAACAACAACAAGATCGAACAATGGAGTCCCAAGGAAACCTAACAAACATGTCCACTCATACACAGAACAAGAAAGTAAGTAAGCTGTCTAATGCAATGCGATGTGTCCACAGACGTACGCTGGCTGAGCTTTTTTTTTGGAGGGCTGTCAGCGGCACAATCTGCCGCTCTTCAGCTGAGTGACACGACAACTAAAACAAGAATAAAATGACACATACATAAGGAGATAAGAAAGGGGAACATAAAACAGAGTAAGGGGAGGCAATGGAGGTAAAAATACATGGACATGGAGACATGCATGGGGGATAGTTAAAAAAGTCACCACAAAGTTAAAAAACACAGTTGGCGATTCTTAAAACACAGAGAAGACACTGAATGCGCATGCACAGGTTAAAGGTCGGCCACAGTATTAAAAACACTTTGGAACAACACACTTAAAACCCACTTGGAGCACACATGATGAAGAATAAAACTGCCAGGTGGGACCTGCCGAGGGAAAGGTCAGAGAGGATGGAAAAGGAGGGGAGAGCATGGGGGAGCTGGGGAAGTGGCGGGATGAAGAGTGGAGGGGCAGCAGTGGGTTCACAAAGAGGCAGGAGAAACGTGGGGCGGGAGAGGAAGAGGGAAGACAGGGCAGGAGGGAGCGCAGAGACACTGAAAGGCAGCACAAGAGATGGAGGGGGAGTAGGAGGGGGAAGCCGCTCAGGAGGAGGGAGGGGGAGGAGAGGGAGCCCTGAGGAGGAGGCAGGAAGATGGGGTTAGAGTTGGTAGGAAGGGTAGATGTCAGGGCGAAGCTCATCATCCGGGAGGGGTAGACGGTGGAAGTTGTGTTGGGAAAGGAGATGGAGGGTGTGGAGATGGAGAGAGGGTGGGACACAACGGTAAAGGCGCGGCAACTGGTTGGAGGTGGAGAGGAAGGGGGACACCAGGGGGTGAGGGGGATCAAGGTGGTGGACAATATATAGTGTGCGGATGTGTCCAAGGAAAAGGAGAAGGTGGGGGAAGGGGATGAGGTCATAGAGGATGCGCATGGGGGACGGAAGGCGGATGCGGAAGGCGAGGCGGAGCGCATGGCGTTCGAGGATTTGAGGGCTTTATAGAACCAGGGAGGGGCGGAAATCCAAGCGACGCTGACATAACAAAGGATGGGGCGCATCAAGGATTTGTAGGTGTGAAGGATGGTGGAAGGATGTAGACCCCACGTCCGGCCGGACAGGAGTTTCAGGAGGTGGAGGCGGTTGTGAGCTTTGTTTTGGATGGTAAGGAGATGGGGAGTCCAGGTGAGGTGGCGGTCGAGTGTGAGGCCAAGGTATCTGAGGGTAGGAGTGAGGTGGATAGGACGGCCATAAATGATGAGGTAGAAATCATGGAGGCGGAAGGTACGCTGCCTGAGCGAGAGGCAGGCGTTTAAATACTCTATCGGGGGCGCCGCTATTGGCCGCTGGAACCACGTGTTCCACTGTGGCGTCCTCGCACTAAAAGCGGGCCAGGAGGCGCGCGCCGCCACAGCTTACGGCAAGATGGTGCAGAGCCCTCTAGGGCAGGGACGGCCACGGCGTGCCAAACTGCACGCGTGTACAGATGTGCTGCACGCGTGCCGTCCAGGGCTCGGCTTTCCTCGGTCTTTCGCGGCACTGCTCGGCACGGCGCGACATTAAACTAGCTGTGCGATGCGACATCTTTTCATCCGGCATAGGGTGCGTTAGTTGATTCGTAGTGGCAGCCATGTTTAATCCTCGCTATTTGTTAGTGATTCGTAGGAAGCTTATAAGTACTGTACAGTGGTTGTTGCAATGGAACACACGCTCACAAAGAGGCGGGGTAGTTGCACAGCGCCACGAGCCTTCAGAGCTGAATGGGAATTGCAATATTTTTTCGAAGAGAAGATGAAAATTCTCAATGCTATTATGCAGTCGCATACTCGCTGGGCACCGCAAATTTGCAATAGAACGGCATTATAACACCACACACAAAGAACTTAACGATTTAGTTGGGGCTGATAGATCAAACGGAATTAAGAAGACTTAGTGCTATGCAGCGAGACGAACCGAACGTGAGTACCCCTTACAAATCTTTGTGTTTCTGATGTTTGTATTCGTACATATTTGTCGTTCGAATTCGAATTTAGAGTTCACTCAATTTTTGTTTCCTTTTTTTTTAGCCTGCAACCGAACCTGTCTCTAAGAGCAAGTTACAAAATAGCGCTCAAAATTGCAAGAGCGAATAAGCCTTTCAGTGATGGTGATTTTATCAAGGAGTGTATTGTTCAGGTGGCGGAACTCTTGACTCCACTGGAAGTAAAGAAGTTTAGTGAAATTAGTCTTTCCAGACAGACAATAGCGGATGTCTACAGGCAATTAATTGATAGTGCCTACAAGTTTATAGCATTCTCGATTGCTTTGGACGAGTCGACCGACATTTCGGACACAGCACAACTAGCGATTTATGTTCGTGGATTCAATACAAATTTGTATGTGACGGAAGAACTGTTAGATTTAGTACCAATGAAAGACACAACGAGGGGTACCGACTTACTAAAAGCAGTTGAAGAGGCAGTTGAAGCCGTTGACCTGAATTGGAAAATGTTAGTTTCAGTCACCACGGATGGAGCGCCAGCAATTCGAGGGCTCAAAATAGGCTTGTAGCATTGTTGCGTAAGAAACTAGGACGATCGTCGTAAGATTTGTACGGAATCATTGTTTTGTACACCAATAAGCTCTTCGTGCTAAATATGCAAATTTGGAGCACATGATGAAGTTGGTAGTCACTATAGTAAATTTTTTGAAGTCGCATGGCTTAGTACACCGTCAGTTTCAACAGTTTCTCATGAAACTGAACGAAGAGTACGGAGATGTTATTTACCACTGAGAAATACGTTGGTTAAGTCGAGGGTCATGCCTCGAGAGATTTTTCAATTTAAGACTCGCTATTGTTGAGCTCCTGAAGGAAAAAGGAAAGGCAGAGTCAAAATTAGAAGATCCAAAATGGATTGCAGACCATGCCTTTCCAGTTGATCTGACTGCACACTTGAACGCTCTCAATAGGACTTTGCAAGGTGAGAAGGAGTTTATTTCTGATCTGATGAAAAAAGTGGATGCATTTAATAAGAAACTCGCCCATTTCCCTGCGCTCTCTAAAGTCAGAGAAAACGCAACTTCTGACGAATTCGTTTCTGTGTTGGAGGAACTACAGGCACAATTTTGTAAACGTTTTCAGGACACCGCCAGTCTGACATCTGTTCTTGAACTATTTTCTAGGCCCTTTGCCGTTTCAGTTGAAAGTGCCCCAGTGCATTTGCAAATGGAATTGATCGATCTGCAGTGTAATTCCCGTTTAAAGGACAATTTTTTTTTACGAAGGTTTTCCTCTGGAAGAGTTTCCCCGTCTCCACAATGAGGCTGCAAAAGTTATATCAATGTTTGGATCGACATACATGTGCAAAAGGTTTTTTTTCTATTATGAAACTAAATAAGTCACGATTACATGGCAATCTGTGTGACGAAAATACGAGAAACTGTCTACGTTTATCCGTGTGCCATCAGTTTGTGCCGGATATGAACTTTATTATGTCTACAGCGAACCAAAAATAATTAAATTAATGGTGATAATTTTGTTGAATTTGTCATATGTTTTGTTGAGAATTGTAGTTATTGCAAATTCTGTACAGTAGTTCCAGATAATAAAATTTGCTTGATTCACATGTAGTTGGAATCACTTATTCCACATCACGCTGCTTGCTGTAGATTACTTTTACGTCCGTCTCAGCTTAAATGTTGTAAGAATTTTACGAGTGACGATGTGAGAAGCACGATATTTTTGGTGTAATGCAGTTTCAAACCCAGCGTTATTGTTATTTTTCTGTAGGTGTACCAACAGCCAACAAAGATTCAGTATTGCTCAACATGATGTGTTCTACAGCCAAATGTCGTAATATGAAACTAAGCCACACGCTAGCAGGGCGGTATTCTTTACGCGAATGCACTGTCGCATGCGGAGTGTTCGTAGTGCCGCGCATGCGCGCGCACTCAGCTGGTGTGGTAGTGGGGGACGAGTGACGTCAGAAGGGACCGATCCGCACGCGCGTGAAAGCTCGGAACACGTGCTTGCACAAGTGCCTCGTTCTTGGCCGTCCCTGCTCTAAGGGTCTTCGACGTCCATGACGTCTGGCGCAGTTTCAAATTCCGTGGCGCGCGGTACCAGATTGTGCATAAACGACCATCGTTGACTTTCTGCAAGGGTAACGTTCTCCAACAGTGCTGATAGTTCATTACTCAGGAATCAGTGATATGCAGCATCTATTAATCTCTTTAGTCTAGTGTGTCGGCCTGGAGCTCAGACATAACATTATCTTGGAACTGTGCCATTTGGTCCGTGTTTGCACAGAGAAACAACAATATCGGAATTGTGAGTCCGCCTTGATGCAAAACACCTTGTTATTTGTATACTTATTTATTTCCCAAACTACTTTCAGCGACAGATATCACCATCATCAGTGGGTTCTTTACATCTAAAACATGCAGAAAATAGCATAGTTATACAAACACAGTAACACAAAAAATGGTTCAAATGGTTCTGAGCACTATGGGACTTAACATCTGAGGTCATCAGTCCCCTAGAACTTAGAACTACTTAAACCTAACTAACCTAGGGACATCACACACATCCATGCCCAAGGCAGGATTCGAACCTGCGACCGTAGCAGTCGCGCGGTTCCGGACTGTAGCGCCTAGAACCGCTTGGCCACCGCGGCCAGCACAGTAACACATTTTTATTACATTTTTACTGTTCGCTTTTCGAAATATAGTTTTCTATGCATAATTTCCTACTACCTTATTTATTGCATGTTGTGGCATGTTTCTAAGAATTATTGTCCCTGTTCTGTAAAGCAGGTTAGACGACAATTTCTCAACAACCTTGTTAGTTATGAGAACACTGGGAACTGAGTCATAAGGATTGGACCTTGGATGATTGGATGAGTGGAAATGTGTCGCCTGGGCGGATGAATCCCGTCTCCTGTTAGAATGGTCAATGGTTGTGTCCGGTTACGCCATCATCTCGGGGAACAGCTGCTCGAAACATTCATAATGGTGCCAGAGGTGAAGGCTGGCGGGGGGCGGGGGCAGGGGGGAGGGTGGAGAGGAGTATTGTGTTATGGAGAAACTTCACCTGGGCTTCCATGAGGCATGTGGCAGTAATCGGAGACATCATGACTTCCGTGGATTGCGTGAACATTACAGCGAACAACATGCATCCCTACGTGCTGTAAGTAGGCTGTTTCGGTTTTTATATTGGTAACGCCACGTAGCGCTCTGTATGAAAATCACTGGCTGTGCTGTGTGCAGTCTGTGGCTGGTTTGCATTGTTGTAATTTGCTATTGTAATGTTGGGCAGTTGGCTGTTAACAGCGCGTAGCGTTGCGCAGTTGGAGGTGAGCCGCCAGCAGTGGTGGATGTGGGGAGAGAGATGGCGGAGTTTTGAGAGCGGATGATCTGGATGTGTGTCCATCAGAAAAAATGGTTCAAATGGCTCTGAGCGCTATGGGACTCAACTTCTAAGGTCATCAGTCCCCTAGAACTTAGAACTACTTAAACCTAACTAACCTAAGGACATCACACACATCCATACTCGAGGCAGGATTCGAACCTGAGACCGTTGCGGACGCGCGGTTCCAGACTGTAGCGCCTTTAACCGCTTGGCCACCACGGCCGGCTGTCCATCAGAGACAGTAAATTTGTAAGACTAGATGTCATGAACTGATATATCCGCATCTCGTGGTCGTGCGGTAGCGTTCTCGCTTCCCACGCCCGGGTTCCCGGGTTCGATTCCCGGCGGGGTCAGGGATTTTCTTTGCCTCGTGATGGCTGGGTGTTGTGTGCTGTCCTTAGGTTAGTTAGGTTTAAGTAGTTCTAAGTTCTAGGGGACTTATGACCACAGCAGTTGAGTCCCATAGTGCTCAGAGCCATTTTTTTGAACTGATATATATTATGACTTTTGAACACTATTAAGGTAAATACATTGTTTGTTCTTTATCAAAATCTTTCATTTGCTAACTATGCCTATCAATAGTTAGTCACTTCAGTAGTTAGAATCTTTTATTTAGCTGGCAGTATTGGCGCTCGCTGTATTGCAGCAGTTCGAGTAACGAAGATTTTTGTGAGGTAAGTGATTTGTGAAACGTATAGGTTAATGTTAGTCAGGGCCATTCTCTTGTAGGCATTATTGAAAGTCAGATTGCGTTGCGCTAAAAATATTGGCTGTCAGTTTAGTGTTGATCAGAATAGGAAAAGAGCGAAACGTCTGAGTACGTTCAGTTCTGCTCAGCTGTTTGAAAATCAAATAATGTAAGAGGTTTATCAGCACATTCAATCATAAATTTTGCCAAGGGGACGTTACAGTGTTTGATGTCTCCAGACAACAGTAGCATCTTTCAAGAGGATACATGTACTTGTCAGTAATCCAGAAACTGAGTAGCGTGATACTTGACTGACGCCGTCGTCTTGGCCACCAAATTCGCCCGATCTGAACCTGATGGGACACATCTGGAATGCTGTCTGGCGAGAAGTTCAAAATGGTTCAAATGGCTCTGAGCACTATGGGACTTAATATCTGTGGTCATCAGTCCCCTAGAACTTAGAACTACTTAAACCCAACTAACCTAAGGACATCACACACATCCATGCCCGAGGCAGGATTCGAACCTGCGACCGTAGTGGTCACGCGGTTCCAGACTGAAGCGCCTAGAACCGCACGGCCACGCCGGCCGGCTCTGGCGAGAAGTCTGCGGCCAAACCCCACTGGCCTGTATGTACTACTGCTGTGTAACTTGTGTGTGGACATCTTGTATCACATACGCCCAGAAAGCTACCAAGGACTTGTCAAATCCATCGGATGCTGAGCCGCACTTTTACTGCGTTCCGACGACATGCTGTTAAGAAGGTAGTCACAACATTTTGGCCTGTCACTGTGTACGCGATCACGTCCATACAAAATGATTGTTTACTCACAGAAAAAGTCATACAGTAATTGGACACTAGTTCCTGACAATAAGAATACTTAAGAATGTGATTACTGTGATATTTTCCTTGAATAAACAATAATTAAAGAATCAGTTTTCGTAACATTATCAGATGTTCATCTAGAAGTGTAACAAAATTATTTTAAAGGCTTATTATGTACCCTTATGTTGAATGAACAAAATCTAGGCAAATACTGGAGAAATGCTGCAACAATCACAACCTGTGAGCAGACACTGAAATGTTTTTCGTCGTAGACTGCTCGAAATATCACAGTTTTAAACACGACAGACACCAGCATAAGTAAATAAACTTTCGATTAAATACGTATGCAACCGACCGGTTGCAAAAAGTCTGTTGTGATAAGCCCTGACCAGATTCCAGTTCTTCAGAACGAATGAAGTTACCTATAATACACTACTGGCCATAAAAATTGCTACACCACGAAGATGACGTGCTACAGACGCGAAATTTAACTGACAGGAAGAAGTTGCTGTGATATGCAAATGATTAGCTTTTTAGAGCATTCACACAAGGTTGGCGCCGGTGGCGACACCTACAAAGTGCTGACATGAGGAAAGTATCCAACCGATTTCTCATACACAAACAGCAGTTGACCGGCGTTGCCTGGTGAAACGTTGTTGTGATGCCTCATTTAAGGTGGAGAAATACGTACCATCACGTTTCCGACTTTGATAAAGGTCGGATTGTAGCCTATCGCGATTGCGGTTTATCGTATCGCGACATTGCTGCTCGCGTTGGTCGAGATCCAATGACTGTTAGCAGAATATGGAATCGGTGGGTTCAGGAGGGTAATACGGAACGCTGCATTTACCCTTGACGCTGCATCACAGACAGGAGCGCCTGCGATGATGATATACTCAACGACGCACCTGGGTGCACGAATGGCAAAACGTCATTTTTCGGATGAATCCAGGTTCTGTTTACAGCATCATGATGGTCGCAGCCGTGTATGGCGACATCGCAGTGAACGCACATTGGTAGCGTGTATTCGTCATCGCCATACTGGCGTATCACCCGGCGTGATGGTATGGGGTGCCATTGCTTACACGTCTCGGTCACCTCTTGTTCGCATTGACGGCACTTTGAACAGTGGACGTTAAATTTCAGATGTGTTACGACCAGTCGGCCGGCCGAAGTAGCCGTGCGGTTAAAGGCGCTGCAGTCTGGAACCGCAAGACCGCTACGGTCGCAGGTTCGAATCCTGCCTCGGGCATGGATGTTTGTGATGTCCTTAGGTTAGTTAGGTTTAACTAGTTCTAAGTTGTAGGGGACTAATGACCTCAGCAGTTGAGTCCCATAGTGCTCAGAGCCATTTTTGTTACGACCAGTGGCTCAAATCTTCAGTCGATCCCTGCGAAACCCTACATTTCAGCAGGGTAATGCACGACCGCATGTTGCAGGTCTTGTACGGGCCTTTCTGGATACAGAAAATGTTCGACTGTTGCCCTGGCCAGCACATTCTCCAGATCTCTCACCAATCGAAAACGTCTGGTCAATGGTGGCCGCGCAATTGGCTCGTCACAATACGCCAGTCACTACTCTTGATGAACTGTGGTACCGTGTTGAAGCTGCATGGGCAGCTGTACCTGTACAAGCCATCCACGCTCTGTTTGACTCAATGCCCAGGGGTATCAAGGTCGTTATTACGGCCAGACGTGGTTGTTCTGGGTACTGATTTCTCAGGATTTATGCACCCAAATTGCGTGAAAATGTAATCACACCTCAGTTCTAGTATAATATATTTATCCAATGAATGCCCGTTTATCATCTGCATTTCTTCTTGGTGTAGCAATTTTAATGGCCAGTAGTGTATTTTACCCATATTACAAAATAAACATCTAAAATACCCAGTACATGGAAGGAGAATGGTACTTACATTACATTAAAACTGTGAGCATACATTATGAGCTAAAATGCTCGAGTCAAATAGTAGAATTCATAGATAAAGTTCTCCACTTAAGACAGTAAAAATTGTTCCATAGGTACAGTTCGTTATAAGAGCACACATTGAACTAAATGTATGCGAAGTAAGAGTGGTGTAGACCGCGCCACCTTATATGAGGTGGAGGCCTTTCACGCCCACATCGGCGTGATGGTCAACACAAAAGGTCTGCTGTCATCTCTGCATAAGGGTTAGTTTTCACTAAAGTGATGCCTCGCAGGATGTAGGTACTGCTACGTTTGCGTACTTCTGGTTGAGGTTAACCATTAATATGTGCTCTTCTGCTTGGGTCGAAAGTTAAACGGAGGTTAGCGGTTTGAAGGGCGGAGAGGAAAAAAGTGCCAAGGCAAGAGCCAAGGAAAAAAAAAAAAATAACCTCTGCTATAGTTGGGTCGGGTTGTAAGAGCAGTAGCGGTTTTTGTGCTGCCTGCGAGAGGTCGTGCAAGGGTAGGTTTTATTAGTAGTGGGTATCATGAAGGTCGATACCTTTGCCGTTGTGCGGTGCTGTTACACGGTGGCTGCCATCTGTTGGGCGCTAGCGTGGTAAACGCTCAACCTTATGAAATCCGTAACTGAAGCAATATAACATTAAGTACAATATACATTTAGATGTTCCAAACAAAATAAATTGTAAGTAGTGTTAAAGCAAGGACGTTACAATAGAGGATTCAAAAGAAACAAAATATTTTTTTATAAAAAAATCGTGATAAATGAGAGTTGGACTCACGCACAAAGCTAATTATTAATATCGGTAGTTAAACCATCCCGGGAACAGAGAATTTCAACAATTTTTGCCTGTTATCGATACTTTCAAGATATCAAAATATGTGGCATAAATGGTCGTTTCTTTTGACTCCATTGATGTAGAAGCTTACATTTTTTGCACCGCCAAGGGACTTGATACATCAAACCGTTCCTGACACAGAGGGGGCTTAACAAACTGACGGCCAGGCAGACAGACAGAGAAAAAATGACAAAAAATTTTTTCGTGTCATATAATTACAAATTAAAACTCTTCGGAATTTTTTCCTTTACTGTTTCTGTAAAACCTCGCTCTTTAGCGTATTTCATGATTCTGTGTCAACGGAAAATACACTGTAGGTTTTGATTAGTGCTGACATAAACAGCCGTATCTTTGGTTACATTGAAACAGAAGCTTACATTTATTACAAAGCCAAGGGACTATAGACCTTGCCGGCCGGAGTGGCCGTGCGGTTCTAGGCGCTACAGTCTGGAACGAGCGACCGCAACGGTCGCAGGTTCGAATCCTGCCTCGGGCATGGATGTGTGTGATGTCCTTAGGTTAGTTGGGTTTAATTAGTTCTAAGTTCTAGGGGACTGGGACTGATGACCTCTGAAGTTAAGTCCCATAGTGCTCAGAGCCATTTGAACTATAGACCTTAGTGTGTGACATAAATTTCAACTTGATACATCAACTCGACCCTGACAAAAAGGGGATTTAACAAAGCGACGGACAGACAGTCAGATGACAAATAGCGATTTTTTTTAATGTAATATAATTACAGTTTCAAAATTATTAGATTTTTCTCTTTTATTGTACTGTGGAGCCTTGGTTCAGGATAACGGGAAGTGCCATAGGTTTTGATGCGTAAATTTGCGAGTATCAAAAGATGTGTCATAAATGGCTATATCTTATGATTGAGTTTGCTTAGAAGCTTAAATCTGTTACACCGCCAAGGTGTATACGCGATATAAATTTCAACTTGGTACGTCAACTCCTTCCTGAGAAGAAAGGGTCCTAAGAGACGGACAAACAGTCGGATAACAAATGGCAGAAAGATTTTTTCTTCGTATGATATAATTATAAATGTACGTTTTTGGTTATTTTTCCTTTGTTTGTACTGCTGAACGCTGCTTCTTGTCAAATTTTTACTATAATTGGTCAACCGGAAATACACTATAGGTTTTGATGAGTGAGTTTTCGAGTATCAAAACACGTGATATTAATGTTCGTTTCTTTTGACTGTACTGACTTAGAAGGTTAAAGTTTTTACACCAGCACGGGACTGCAGACCTCGGTGCGTCTACCTGTTCCCGAGAAAAAAACTATCTGGACAGACAGACAGACAGACAGACACACAGACGGACGAACTACAAAGTGATTCTATAAGGATTCTGTTTATGCCGACTGAGGTAGGAGCCCTAACAACTGCCATAATTCGAAGCAAAAATGAATAACATTCTCAAAACTAGAATCAATAACAGGGAAAGATATACTTACAACGTTGATCGATAATATGCTGACGGCCAACTTCTTTCAGATGATAGACGACGTAAGCAAGTCGAAAACGATAACACAAACCAACTTTGTATTGCAGGGGACCCACTAAGTCCTTTACTTTTTATTATCACCACATATAGTGTTGTACAGATGATAAGACAAGAAACGGAGGACGTCAAAATCTGCATATATGCGGACGACATGGTCACCGGGTCGAACTCCAGACTCCACCTGCAAAGAGCAAACAACCAATTCGAGATGTGGGCGCAGGAGAACAAAATAGAAAATAAACACGGGAAAAACTGTAAAGATGACATTCTGCAAAAGAAGTCGAGAAGCTGCTGAGGACTACACAGGGTGTTACAAAAAGATACGTCCAATCTTTCAGGAAACATTCTTCACACACAAAGAAAGAAAATTTGTTATGTGGACATGTGTCCGGAAACGCTTACTTTCCATGTTAGAGCTCATTTTATTACTTCTCTTCTAATCACATTAATCATGGAATGGAAACACACAGCAACAGAACGTACCAGCGTGACTTCAAACACTCTGTTACAGGAAATGTTCAAAATGTCCTCCGTTAGCGAGGATACATGCATCCATCCTCCGTCGCATGGAATCCCTGATGCGCTGATGCAGCCCTGGAGAATCGCCTATTGTATCACAGCCGTCCACAATACGAGCACGAAGAGTCTCTACATTTGGTACCGGGGTTGCGTAGACAAGAGCTTTCAAATGCCCCGATAAATGAAGGTCAAGAGGGTTGAGGTCAGGAGAGCGTGGAGGCCATAGAATTGGTCCGCCTCTACCAATCCATCGGACACCGAATCTGTTGCTGAGAAGCGTACGACCTCTTCGACTGAAATGTGCAGGAGCTCCATCGTGCATAAACCACATGTTGTGTCGTATTTGTAAAGGCACATGTTCTAGCAGCACAGGTAGAGTATCCCGTATGAAATCATGATAACGTGCTCCATTGAGCGTAGGTGGAAGAACATGGGGCCCAATCAAGACATCACCAACAATGCCTGCCCAAACGTTCACAGAAAATCTGTGTTGATAACGTGATTGCACAATTGCGTGCGGATTCTCGTCAGCCCACACATGTTGACTGTGAAACTTTACAATTTGTTCACGTTGGAAAGAAGCCTCATCCGTAAAGGGAACATTTGCACTGATATGAGGATTGACACATTGTTGGATGAACCATTCGCAGAAGTGTACCCGTGGAGGCCAATCAGCTGCTGATAGTGTCTGCACACGCTGTACATGGTACGGAAACAATTGGTTATCCCGTAGCACTCTCTATACAGTGTCGTGGTCAACGTTACCTTGTACAGCAGCACAAAGAATTGCCTCGTCAATTGCAGGTGTCCTCGTCGTTCTAGGTCTTCCCCCAGTCGCGAGTCATAGGCTGGAATGTTCCTTGCTCCCTAAGACGCCGATCAATTGCTTCGAACGTCTTCCTGTCGGGACACATTCGTTCTGGAAATCTGTCTCGATACAAACGTACCGCGCCACGGCTATTGCCCCGTGCTAATCCATACATCAAATGGGCGTCTGCCAACTCTGCATTTGTAAACATTGCACTGACTGCAAAACCACGTTCGTGATGAACACTTACCTGTTGATGCTACGTACTGATGTGTTTGGTGCTAGTACTGTAGAGCAATGAGTCGCATGTCAACACAAGCACCGATGTCAACATTACCTTCCTTCAATTGGGTCAACTGGCGGCGAATCGAGGAAGTACAATACATACTGACGAAAGTGAAATGTGCTCTAACATGGAAATTAGGCGTTTCCGGACACATGTCCACATAACATCTTTTCTTTATTTGTGTGTGAGGAATGTTTCCTGAAAGTTTGGCCGTACCTTTTTGTAACACCCTATATATCTTGGGGAAGGAACCTCTTATGTCAGTCAATAGCTTCAAATACCTGGGACTGACTCTGCAAACCACTGTCAGATCATTCCGAATACATGTAAAATCCCGAGCAGCTGCTGCCATGAAAGCCGTGTTTGAGATCCAGACTGTCACTGAAAACAGCCATGGCCTTGTCCGCCGCAAAAATAGTTCCCATCGCAACCTATGGAATAGATCTCAGTTGGGAAAAGTTGAGTCTGAAAGACCTAAGGACTCTGAAAGCAGTTAAATCACGCTTCTTGAAAGCCGTTCTAGGTGTTTCAAAACACAAAGTCGAGGCTAGTATACGAACTCGCCAGAGAACTCTTTTTCATAGAGGAACTGCGTATGAGGCTCCCATCCACTGACAAATCGAATAAAATCCTACATGAAAGAGAGCAGAAGAGAAGGGAAATTTGGCAGGACTTTTACACAACAGAAGCCATGAGAAACAAGAACAAATCGAGAACTCCGACACCTGGCGAACTCAATAGCAGTGCGTTCATACCACCACAAAATATGCAAGAACAATAGTTTCCACGACCCCGGCAGCAAGTGTATGTCTGAATGTGCTACCAAACCTCTGACCGTTACCATGTGACCATCTGCAAAAACGAGCAAAATCAGTGGTAGAACTCTGCAAAAAATAAACAATGTGAACACTGTAATGTGACGAACAAGGTGTGATATAACAAAGCTAAGTAATTTCTGTAACTTATGCACAACTTTGGCGCATTTATTCTAACAAAATGAATAAAAGGATTAATTACAAAAGCGTGCTTAAAATAAAAGGGAATGTACTGTAGCAGACATTTAAGTACATTTTACAATTTGCAAGAAAGGAAAAAAATATTCGTTACGTAAAATCTGCTTCAACAGGATACAATGCCATCTAGCGTGCAGAGTCGCTAAGTAATGGGAGAAACAACAATACCGAAAAGGAAGTGAGAAGGAACTTAAGTCAAAATATCATGCGGTTTCCAGCAACTTCGGAATAGTCCCCCATTCGGATCTCCGGGAGGGGACTGCCAAGGCGGAGGTGGCCATGAGAGAAAGAGTTAATAGTCAACGAAAGGATAACAATCTACGAGTTGGGGCGTGGAACGTCATAAGCTTGAACTTGGTAGGGAAGCAAGAAAATACGAAAAGTTAAATGCAAAGTATCAATTTAGGTATAGTAGGGGTAAGTGACGTGAAATGAAAAGGAGGCAAGCACTTCTGGCCAGATTAGTATAGGGTAATATCAACAGCAGCAGAAAATTGCCTAACTATAAAAGAATTCGTTATGAATAGGAAGCTAGTGCAGAGAGTGTGTAGCAGTGAACAGATTAGTGATAGGGTTGTTCTTATAAAAATCTATAGCAAACCAACACCCACAACGATAGTCCAGGTATAAACGCTGAAGAAGAAGAGGTAGAGAAAGTATATGAGGATATTGAAAGGGTAATAAAGTAAGTAAGGGAAGATGAAAATGTAATAGCTGTGGGGGACTGGAATGTAGTTGTCGGGGATGGAATAGAAGAAAAGATTACAGGAGAGTATGGGCTTGGTAATAGGAACGATAGAGGAGAAGGACTAATTGAGTTCTCCAATAAATTTCAGCTCGTAACAGCAAATACTCTGTTCAAGAAACACAGGAGAAGGAGGAATACTTGGAAAAGGCCGGGTGAAGCAAAGATTTCCGTTAGATTACGTTGTGGTCAGACAGAGATTCCAAAATCAGGTACTGGGTTGTAAGGCATTTATACTGTGTTCAGTTTATTCTATTTGAAACACCTAAATGTGTGTTATACTGATATAACACTGTTTCAGTTACGGATTTCAGAGGGTTGAGCGTTTACCAAGCTACTCGTGACCAGCAAGTGACGTGCTCTACGCCATGTTTACTTGGCATCGTAACTAGTTGCCAGGCGTTTAGTTCAATGTGTGCTCTTATAACAAGCCACACCTGTGGTATAATTTTTGTTGTTTTCCGTGGAGGACTCTATCTATGATTTCTGCTACTTGACTTGAGCGCTTTAGCTTATAGTGTATGCTTACAGTTGTGATGTAATGTAACCTATGTAAGTATATTTTTATTCCATGTATTTCTTTTTGATATTGTAATGTATTGGGTGTTTTAGAAGTTTATTTTTTAATACGAGGAAGGTTTGAAAAGTTCTCGGAATCACCACCAGCGGTCAGTGCTAGCGCAGCCAGTTATTCACGTGACTGTTGCGTGTAAACACGTCTCACGTCAGTATTCTTGGAAGAGAGATGTGACGGTGACGTGGCTCTGTTGATGTTCCCACGTAGTGATTTGCGAAAATGGAAAAGATGGACATTCGAGCAGTGATTAAATACTTCGTAAAGAAAGGTATGAAAGCAAAGAACATTTTTGCCGATTTCCAGAATACACTGGTGGACTCTGCTCCTTCATATTCAACTGTTGCCAAGCGGACAAATGAATTTAATTTTGGTAGCGAGAACTTAGATGATGATCCGTGCAGTGGTCGTCAAAGATGTGTCACTACTAAAGAAATTATTGCAAAAGCCCGGTACGGTCGCTGGTTCGAATTCTACCTCGGGCATGGATGTGTGTGATGTCCTTAGGTTAGTTAAGTTTAAGTAGTTCTAAGTTCTAGGGGACTGATGACCTCAGATGTTAAGTCCCATAGTGCTCAGAGCCATTGGAAAAGCGCACAAAGTGGTCATGGAGGACCGCCGATTGAAAGTGCGTGAAATTGTTCAAGCTTGCCAGATGTCATCTGAAAGGGTATATCACATTTAACTGAAGAATTAGAAACGAAAAAAATCATCTGCAAGGTGGGTTGCTGCGACTCTTGACGCTGGATCAAAAACGCATGAGAATGGACATATCGGAACTATGTCTGGCCCGTTTTAGGAGAAACGAACAAGATTTTTTGCGCCAGTTTGTGACCACAGATGAAACGTGGCTGCACTACACCCCAGAGACAAAACAACAGTCAAAGCAGTATAAACATGCCGGTTCAGCGCCACCTAAGAAAGCAAAGAGAATCTCTTCGGTGGGAAAGGTCATGGCATCAATATTCCGGGATGCGAAGGGGATTATGTTTCTAGATTATATCCCCACTCGGCAAACAATTACAGGAGAATACTATGCTAACCTCCTGGACAAATTGCAACAATAGATACGCGGAAAAAGGGCAGGTTTAGCAACGAAGAAAGTCATCTTCCATCAAAACAATGCGCGCCCGCACACATGTGCCGTCGCCACGGCAAAATTACCCGAACCAAGGTATGAATTGTTGCCATACCCGTCTTATTCACCTGATATGGCTCCGTCACCCTTCCATCTCTTCCCAAATCGGAAATTTTTCTTGGTGGACGAAGATTCGCTTCAAACGAAGAATTGATATCCGGTGTTAACAACTATTTTGCAGTCCTGGGGGAAACTTATTTTCGAGATGGGATCAAGGCAGTGGAACATCGCTGAACCAAGTTCATTAATCTACAAGGAGACTGCATTGAAAAATTAAAAAAAGTTTCACTGATGTAAGTACTTTTTTTCTATTCCGTTCCGAGAACTTTTCAAACCACCCTCGTATGTTGAAAGTACAAAGTCCATCTGCAGAATATACCCATAGTAGTATTGAAACCTGGTCAAGGAGTATTGGAATCAACTTTATGCAACCGGTTGGCTGGAAACATCATTTACTGAAAATGCTCAGATTACTTTTGAAAGACTCAATGATATGTGTAGGAGTGGAGAACTATCGCCAAAGCTGTGAAAAATCGTTCCCCATCAGGTCACGCTCGGCTTGGAAACAGGTTTTGTCTCCCGTTTTTAATTACTTAAGTTGGGGACGATAATAATTAGTTAAGTTCTAGGAGCGGAAATGAACTGCCCTTCCTGCCCCGCTAGCTGGAAAAACAACTGGCGTCTGACGAGACAACCAGAGGGAAATTGCGTTGCCTTAGTTCTGCAGCGATTTGATTAACGCGTCACGTGCATACATTCTTTTTCCAATTCTCGTGTCAAAAACACACCGCATAGCCTTAGAGCCGAAAATGGAATCTTGCTCGACGTCCACAGCGCAGTGGCTCGTCTTACAATATCACACTAGTATTTTTTGTTCCAACTCGTAGATGTGTATGTGAATTCCTAAGGGACCAAACTGCTGAGGTCATCGGTCCCTAGACTTACTCACTACTTAAACTAACTTATGCTAAGAATAAGATACACACCCATGCCTGAGGGTGGACTGCAATCTCCGGTGGGAGGGGCCGCGCAGTCCGTAACATGGCGCCTCAAACCGCACGGCCACTCCGCGCGGTCAACTCGTAGGAAATGGGTCACAAAAGATCAACCAAGTCAATAGATAAAAATAACCAATGCGTCAACGGAAATTGTATGAAATTGAAATGAAGCCGTATTTCGTTTCAAGGCGTTGCGTACTTGTAAAATGACTAGTTTCATGGTAGTTAATGAATACTTCGATACCACTAAAAATTTGCAGATTGTATATTACCCATACACAATATATATTGGATTGAATTTAGAAAGTATGATTTTTCTTAATTTATATCAGCAAATTAAACCTGCACACCGAATCAACATCATTAACACTATTTCAGATCATTTAACTGTAATTAACAGAAAGTTATAAGTAGTGAGAAAAACCTGATGCTGTGAATTAACATATTGCCACAAATTTTAGCAAAATTTACAATTTCTTTCTCGTCATCGCGTTATTACATTCCCATAGAAATGTTAGGGGAAATATATATGTTGTCATTAAAGCAATAATTAGTTAGCAAAATTCGTAAATTTCAACTTCCCTAAAATCAGATTTTGGAACACTTATCAGTCACCTGACGTATTTAACGTGAGTTGTGCACTTTATGTACCGTGTAAATAATGAAAAACCAATTAGATCTGTTGTAATTAAATTTTTCATTAGCAATTGTCAAACATTTTGATGTAAGCACTACTGATTTTCAGTCATTTTTATACTACGAATTATCATACAGAACTATAACCTGAAATTCCATTTTGGCATTTTGTACAGTACTTCAATTAATGTTAGGAAAAAAATCCAACTTGAAATCAAGATGTACTTCATGATTTTACGATAGGTATTGTTATTGTAACTTCATAACCAAAATTCCACACAAAACTCCAAAGAACAATATTTAGAAATGTACTCAGAAACAATCATCAGTTATTATCTTTTAAAACCGTACTAACAGTTTGTCATAAATCATTAACTTTTCATCATAAATCAGTAAATGTAATTTTTTTTTACAGTAGCCCAATGAAGATGCATTGTTAAGATAGGGTATATATTGAGTATTGCAAAGCACCTGAAGTCATGCGCAGTTTGGCCAATGTAATGGCAGAAAGCCTGTAACGGTTGCTGTTGTGTGTGAATATCTTTCTAAACGCTTACTGAAAATATGTCTGCCGTTAAAAGGATTCATCACACTGTTGGAAAAAATTATTATGACATCCAAGTTTTCATCAAGTCCGAAATCCAGGCAAATCTGCTATATATATATCCAGGCAATATATATATATATATATATATATATATATATATATATATATATATATATATATATATATATATATATATATATATCCACTGCCGGCTGGGGTGGCCGAGCGGTTCTAGGCGCTACAGTCTGGAACCGCGCGACTGCTACGGTCGCAGGTTGGAATCCTGCCTCGGGCATCGATGTGTGTGATGTCCTTAGGTTAGTTGGGTTTAAGTAGTTCTAAGTTCTAGGGGACTGATGACCTTAGAAGTTAAGTCCCATAGTGCTCAGAGACGTTTGAACCATATCCACTAATGGACTTTATTGGTGGAGGAGATTCGACGGTTCAAAGTTAAGGTTCCACTGCAAAAACTACATCACTCTCATGCTGCGATGAATCTACATCTACATCTACATTTATACTCCGCAAGCCACCCAACGTTGTGTCGCGGAGGGCACTTTATGTGCCACTGTCATTACCTCCCTTTTCTGTTCCAGTCGCGTGTGGTTCGCGGGAAGAACGACTGTCTGAAAGCCTCCGTGCGCGCTCGAATCTCTTTAATTTTACATTCGTGATCTCCTCAGGAGGTATAAGTAGGAGGAAGCAATATATTCGATACCCAATCCAGAAACGCACGCTCTCGAACCCTGGCGAGCAAGCTACACCGCGATGCAGAGCGCCTCTCTTGCAGAGTCTGCCACTTGAGTTTGCTAAACATCTCCGTAACGCTATCACGGTTACCAAATAAACCTGTGACGAAACGCCGCACGCATACTCTCAGATATTTTACAGAAGTAACAGCTCCCAGTGTTTGTTCCGCTATCATATAATCATACAATAAAGGATCCTTCTTTCTACGTATTCGCAATACATTACATTTGTCTATGTTAAGGGTCAGTTGCCACTCCCTGCACCAAGTGCCTATCCGCTGCAGATCTTCCTGCATTTCGCTGCAATTTTCTAATGCTGCAACTTCTCTGTATACTACAGCATCATCCGCGAAAAGCCGCATGGAACTTCCGACACTATCTACTAGGTCATTTATATATATTGTGAAAAGCCATGGTCCCACAACACTCGCCTGTGGCACGCCAGTGGTTACTTTAACGTCTGTAGACGTCTCTCCATTGATAACAACATGATGTGTTCTGTTTGCAAAAAACTCTTGAATCCAGCCACACAGCTGGTCTGATATTCCGTAGGCTCTTACTTTGTTTATCAGGCGACAGTGCGGAACTGTATCGAACGCCTTCCGGAAGTCAAGGAAAATAGCATCTACCTGGGAGCCTGTATCTAATATTTTCTGGGTCTCATGAACAAATAAAGCGAGTTGGGTCTGACACGATCGCTGTTTCCGGAATCCATGTTGATTCCTACAGAGTAGATTCTGGGTTTCCAAAAACGACATGATAAAATGGCTCTGAGCACTATGGGACTTAACAGCTGTGGTCATCAGTCCCCTAACTAACCTAAGGACATCACACACATCCATGCCCAAGGCACGATTCGAACCTGCGACCGTAGCAGTCGCGCGGTTCCGGACTGAGCGCCTAGAACCGCTAGACCACCGCGGCCGGCAAAACGACATGGTACTCGAGGAAAAAACATGTTCTAAAATTCTACAACAGATCGACGTCAGAGATATAGGTCTATAGTTTTGCGCATCTGCTCGACGACCCTTCTTGAAGACTGGGACTACCTGTGCTCTTTTCCAATCATTTGGAACCTTCCGTTCCTCTAGAGACTTGCGGCACACGGCTGTTAGAAGGGGGGCAAGTTCTCTCGTAATGAGGAGTATTTTAGCCAAAACTGCAGCTGGAGTAACATTAGACGCCCCATTTTGCTGAAGTGAAAATCTTATGAAGGTACCTGTCTAAAGACGAACTCTGGTGGAGACATTTGCCATCTATTTTATCAAAATGCATTATCGAGATTAATTAATAACTCATAATGTCTGTTAACTCAGTCATGCTTATGATATTTTGTTAACTTCACTTGCGATACTTTATCATGTATTGCTTTGGATTATGGTTACATCCTTTTTGCACAGTAGATAGTATACAAAACTAGGACTTGCCACACACGTGGTCTTTGTTACAAAAATACAACTTACAGCGCTGCTGGAGTTCGGAACGCGTATGCAGTAGTAAGTTGAAAATTCGTGTTCTGCTTCCTACAGTGTAGCAGATACTAATTGCAACAAAAACTGGAAACTATCTGGACTCATGCTGTAGAGCTCGTGGAATCTGTGTTCATTTTGAGAGACCTCGCGAGAAAAAGCATCCGCACTACGCTTGTTATTTACAGAATTTTACGGGTGCACCCAGTGCTTCATTTCTTTTTCAGTTTTATGAGCGTTATATAATGATAAGTCACAATTACGTTCTCTTCAGAAGAGCTCATAAGTGCAACTGAAATAGAAACGTGATTCTTGCTGTCATGTTGCTTGTCTTGTGGCGAGCCGCATGGAGTATCCTTATCGTACATCGTACCATCCCAATGGGAGAACGAAATTCGCACCGATATGCGTCACGTCCCACGACCTCTATTTCAACACATTATATGTATTCGCAATTGCGAATATAGACAGCCTTCAGCTGTAGAACGGAATGACAATGAAAATTTGTTCCGCATCGGTCCTCGAACCCGGGTTTCCCGCTTATCGCGAGCGGTCACCATACCATCTTTGTCATAATGGGGGGCGATTTTGTGTGCGACCTGTAGAACCGCAGGTAGCGACTGGAAGTCAGCAAGGTGGACGAAGGAGGAGGACGAAAATTCGAGGATGGTGTGAAGTGGAGCGTTGTGAGTGCGGTTGGAAAGAGGGGTATATCTCGGGACAGATTTCATCGTTGGGAAGAGGGAGTTGGTTAAAATTCTGGCGGGAGAGGATGGATAAGGCATGGAGGTACATGGAGGGTGGAATTATAGATGTAGTCGCGCAGCAGAGCACCTGGATTGTTTGTTAATGGGTAGGAAATTGGGTGCTGTGACTGAGTATTGAGACTAATGTATCGGCTCCGAAGGTGCTCTTGGAAGAGAAGATGGTGTGGTAAGTGGATGAGCTGGTAGAGGACGCGAATTGTGGAAGATAGGCGGATGCGGAAGGCGAGGCGAAGTGCATGTCTTTCCTGGATTTCAACGAACTTAAGAAAACTTGAGACAGAGTTGCAGGCAACGTAAGCTAGGACGGAGCAGATGAGGGATTTATACCTGACAACAGCAGTAGAAGGATGTAGATCCCAGGTGCGGCTTGTTAATAGTTTTAGTAGTTTTAATCGGTTTCCGAATTTGTGCTGGATGGAAAGAAGATGCGGGTTCCATGTTAGTTTTCCGTCTAGAGTTAGTCCTAAATACCTTACTGTCTTAATCAGAGGGATGGATTGATACCAAGGCTGCAAATCGTCGTCCTTTATTGGCCTCCGTACCGTACACGGAGCAAGCGCCTCCCATCACAGTTGCTGCCGTCTAAGACTGGGCATATGGCGCCGCCCTTAGTAGAACACCGAAGCCAAACATATACCGCATTCAAAGACCATTTTCAAGCAATTGGACTGGCCGTACCGAAGAACGTTTTGTTTCGATGCTGGATAGTATAGGTTTTCACGTCCTAAGTTAATAAAAAAAAATGGTTCAAATGGCTCTGAGCACTATGGGACTTAACATCTGAGGTCATCAGTCCCCTAGAACTTAGAACTACTTAAACCTAACTAACCTAAGGGCATCACACACATCCATGCCCGAGGCAGGATTCGAACCTGCGACCGTAGCGGTCACACGGTTCCAGACTGAAGCGCCTAGAACCGCACGGCCACTAGCGGCCGACTAAGTTAATCAAATTGACTAAAAACATAATTTCAGTTGCCTCTTTATAAACACTGTGTCCCAAAACCAGAAGTGTTGGCAACTATCACAGTTTCGTCATATCTGATCCCGTGTCCCTTGTTTAAGCAATATTCCGCTACAGCCTATTTTTCCGGCAGCTACAGCCTCGTGTGCCGGCGCTCCCACCCCCACCCCCCTCCGCCCCTGTCCTGAACTGTGCGGATCGATTTGTCAATATAATTCCTTAAAATTCTTTCACTCTTAAATGATATGCCCTCTTCAAAATGAATGATGGCCTCAGATCTATGCTCCTCTTCATGCACCTGCTGCCATGATCCAAACTCCTTAGTGCGACGAATCTGCTTCTCAGAGTACACATTTCACTTAAAAACAGCTATCAAATGCGCACGTTCTTGGTTTAATGCGCAGGTTCCTTTCAGAGTATGCTGATACAATAGCTCCATATTTAGCAATTATATACAACTACCAGCTCATAGAAAGATCCTTACTTAAAGACTGGAAAATTGCTCAAGTCACACCAATACTCGAAAACGGAAATAGGAATAATCTGCTGAATTACGGGCCAATATTACTAACGTCGATTTGCAGTAGGGTTTTGGAACATATACTGTGTTCGAACATTATGAAGCACCTCGAAGAATCGACTTATTGACACACAGGACAGATTCAGAAAATATCGTTCTTGTGAAACACAACTAGCTCTTTATACTCATGAAGTAATGAGTGCTATCGACAGGGGATGTCAAACTGATTCCATATTTTTAGATTTCCAGAAGGCTTTCGACACCATTCCTCACAAGCGTCGTCTAACCAAACTGCGTGCCTATGTAATATCGTTTCCGTTGTACGACTGGATTCGCGATTTCCTGTCAGAAAGGTCACACTTCGTAGTAGTAGATGGAAAGTCATCGGGTAAAACAGAACTAATATCCGGCGTTTCCCAAAGACGTGTTATAGGTCCTACACTGTTCTTGATCTATATTAACGACGTAGGAGACAATTTGAGTAGCCCTCTTAGATTGTTTGCAGATGATACTGTCATCTAACGTCTTGTAAAGTCATCAGATGACGAAAACGAATTGCAAAATTATTTAGATAAGATATCTGTATGGTGCGAAAAGTGGCAATTGACCCCGAATAAAGAAAAGTGTGAAGTTATTCACATGACTACTAAAAGAAATCCACTAAATTTCGATTACGCGATAAGGCACACAAATATGAAGGCTGTAAATTCAACTAAATACTTAGGGATTACAATTACAAACAACCTAAGTTGGAACGATCACAGCGTGGCCCCTCGCGTCGGAGGCTCGAGTCCTGCCTCGGGCATGGATGTTTGTGTTTTTCTTAGCAAAAGTTAGTTTAAGTTAGTTTACATAGTGTGTAAGTCTAGGGACCCATGACCTCAGCAGTTTGGTCACTTAGAAATTCACACATATTTGAACTTTTTTTTTGAACGATCACATATATAATGTTTTGGGTAGAGCAAACCAAAGACTGCGATTCATTGGCAGAACACGTGGAAGGTGCAACAGGTCTACTAAAGAGACAGCTTACACCACGCCTGTCCGCCATATTCTGGAGTACTGCTGTGCTGTGTGGGATCCGCGTCAGGTGAGACTGACGGATGACGTCGAACAAATTCAAAGAAGGGCAGCTCGTTTTGTATTATCGCGAAATAGGGAACATAATGCTCAGACATTATACGTGAATTGGAGTGGCAATCATTATACAAAGGTGTTTTTCGTTGCGACGGGATCTTCTCATGAAATTTCAATCATCAGTTTTCTTCCGGGATCTTCCCATGAAATTTCAATCACCAGTTTTCTCCTCCGATTGCGAAAGTACTCTGTTGGCACCCACCTACATAGGGAGAAATGATCATCATGATAAAATAAGAGAAATCAGGGCATTCACAGAAAAATGTAAGTGCTCATTTTTCCCGCTCGTCGTTCAAGAGTGGAACGGTAGAGAGACAGCTTGAAGGTGGTTAATTGAACTCTCTGCCAGGCACTTTATTGTGAAAAGCAGAGCAATCACGTAGATGATGTAGATGTAAATCGTCCGCGTCGGAAATGGCATATGCTCTGCGTAACAGAGTCATAAGGACGCCACTGCATTGGTAAGGTGGATGGCAACTCCTAGCAATCAGATATTGAACGATGTGAGTCGGTTTTTGGTGAAGGCTATACCAAGAGTACCATCTTGTTTTTCGTAAACCATAACATACAAAAACGGAAGCATTCAATCACTTGCAAACTCCATGAAAAATGGAATGCTGGGTTGAAGACAGTTGAAGTGGTGCAAAAATCTGTTGAGAGCATCACGTCCATGAGGCCAGATGAAAAAGGTATCATCTACGTACCTCCAGAACCACGTTGGCTGCAAATCTGAAGTTCTCAGTGCCGCATCCTCGAAATCTTCCACAAACAAACTGGTGACTGTGGGCGATAAAGGACTGCCCGTTGCCACTCCGTCATTGCGTTCAAAATTGTTGCCGTTTCATGAAAAAGTTTAATTTTTGCGCCGGCGGTTGTGGCCGAGCGGTTCTAGGCGCTTCAGTCCAGAACCGCGCTGCTGCAACGGTCGCGGGTTCGAATCCTGCCTCGGATATGGATGTGCGTGATGTCCTTAGGTTAGTTAGGTTTAAGTAGTTCTTAGTCTAGGGGACTGATGACCTCAGATGTTAAGTCCCATAGTGCTTAGAGCCATTTGTATCATTTAATTTTTGCTCTCACTCCAAAGAGACTTCCCTTTACAGAATTGATAAGATCTGTTTAACAGGCAGCACACAGTCACCATGAGGACCAAGCGGGAGAAACAAGGCAAGAAGTGTTCCACACACTGTTGCGACGGGCTCGGCCACTGCGGGATAACACTTCTGCAGAGAGAGCAGCTATTCATTCCCTTAGGAATGAGGATGAGCTAATAGTTTTACCAGCTGAGAAGGGAAATGCCACGATTGTATTGACACAGGATGATTATGGCCTTAAAACGGATTTACTAGTTAACCACTCGGATTACAGATGACTATTTAGTGATCCCACTTTCGAAAACCAGCTCGTTGTTCGAAGATCTACGAAAAAACTTCATCCTGGTGCTTCAGTTCCACCATGGTTGCAATGTATACCAAATTTATATAACGGTTTGGCTCATCTAAGCCCTATTGTTAGTAATTTAGGTGCATCCATTTATAAACTGACGACGAATTTACCGTCTGTTCTCAGCTTATATGTTGACAAATATGAAGATCATGTCTCCGGTTCAGTGGATTTTGTTCGACGGTTGAAATCCTTGGGGCTGGGTCCTTCGGACTAATTAGTTAGTTTTGAAGTGGTATCTCTATTTACACGAATCCCTCTGGAAAAATCCCTGAGTTTGAATAGAGAAAGTGGATGAAGAGTTGGTGAAGACTTATAATGTGATGACATCCCCGAATTTTTCACTGAATGACGACATTCTTGAACTGAATGACGAAGTGGCAATGGGCAGTCTTTATCGCCCATAGTCGCCAATTTATTTATGGAGGACTTCGAGGATGCGGTACAGAGAACTACATATTTTCAGCCAACATGCTTCTGGAGGTACGTAGATGGTACCTTTTTCATCTGGCCTCCTAGACGTGATGCTCTCAACAAATTTTTGCACCTCTTCAACTGTCTTCATCCCAGCATTGATTTGTTCATGGAGCCTGAAAGTGATGGGATCCTTCCATTTTTGGATGTTATGGTTTACAGAAAACAAGATGGTACTCTGGGAATAGCTTTCACAGTAAGCCGACGCACACCGTTAGCTATCTGCATGCTAAGACTTGTCATCCACCATATCAATGCAGTGGCGTCTTTCGGACTCTGGTATGCAGAGCGCATGCCATTTCCGACGTGAGCAGTTTAATCCAAGAACCTGTACATTTTATGACTTTTTTTGAAGTTAAGTGGATACTCTGAGACGCATATTCTCCGAGCTATGGAGTTTGGGCCGTCCTCGGAGGTGCATGAAGAGAATCATAAAGCTGTGGCCTTTACACCTTGCGCGGAGGCGTACCGTTTAAGAGTGGAAGAATTTTAAGGAGTTTTAACATTAAGAGTGTGTTCCCTCCACCTTACAAGGTAGGGCATTGCTTCAGAACCCTGGCCTATACAAAATTCCGAGTCAGTGGTAAGGGTTACATCGGCAGTTCGATCCGCACAGTTCAGGACAGGCGGTGTGCAACATCGCCGCCACACGATACTACAGCAGCCGCAAAAATCGACGGTAGTAAACACTGCTTAAACGAAGGACGCTAGATGATGTTTGACGAAACTGTGACAGTTGCCAGTGTGGGACCTGCCCACTCGTTTCGTATAGGGTGCCTAGGAAGCTGTTTTCTCGAATAACTAAACAACATACAAGCAAATCATGATAATGGAGTTACTACAGTAATTGAATTGACAACACTTAACTTCCGTTTCTACATGATTGAGTGCAAGCAATTGGCGACATCAGATAATCAATGTCCTTTGATAGATACAATTTCCATGCAAGCTAATCACACAAGTTCATGAGTCACTGATATCGTTAATATCACTTCGGCTCGTCTAGTTCTTTTTTCTAGTCCGGGTCTACTAGTGCGGCCGAGGCTAGGCTGCGCGGCGCTTTTATTCTCTTCGTGTAGATGCCGCTCCTGCCCACGTGACGTCCTAATCAGCATACTATTGACTGACGTCGTCTCGCAGCCCTCTCTGCAGCATCGTTCTTGATCTTCTTACCGGCGCTTGTCGTTACGCCGGAACGGCCAACACTTCCGTTTATTGGAACAGTGGTTATAAAGAGGCAACTGAAATTAGGTTTGCAGACAATTTGATAATAGAAACAAATTATTTCCTCTTGGCAGGACGTGGAGGACATTCTTCGGTGCGGCCAGTTCAAGTGTTTGAAAATGGTCTTTGAGTGTGATATATCGTTAAGGCCGGAGTTCTACCAACTCCGGAGCCACCTGATCAGTCTTGGAGGGCAGCAACTGTGTTGGGCTTCGCAAGTGCCATGTCTGGTACGGAGGCCTGTATAAAACGACGATTTGCAACCGTGGTATCAGTTTTCAGCTGGATTCAGCAGTAAAAGCAGTGTTCTCTTGATGATGGCGGACTGTTGGCTCCCCGAAATGTTGAGTCAGTTTGATTTTAGGATCCGGCAGCAAATCTGAGAAGACTATTGACTCGTTTCACTATTAAACTCTTTCTACATAGTTTTGCTAAAGGTAACGTATTTAAGAATGGTTGAGCATATATGCAAATACAAGATTCCGAGTGAGTCAGCATTTTGGCTCTAGAAAAGCCTTTCCTCTGAACAAACAGTGTACCATTTCATTGTCCATGTATTACAATACTGAGTGAAAGGGTTTGACCTAATGGGAATTCTTGTGATCTGTGTAAGGAATTTGACTGTGCGAGCCACAACATTATTTTGGAGAAACTTAAAGTTTATGACTTTTGAGGTACAATGAGTAAGTGGTTCACTTCATATTTTACTGACAGGAAGCAAACTGTACGCCATGAAGTCAGTTGTTTAAAAAATTAGGCGCACAAGCCACTGCCTCATAATACATTTACTTTCCTACACAGTTTGTTGTGAATAATCAGGAGCAATCTGAAAATATTGATACTGTTTGTAAATAAGATACTAGTGACAAAACTACCCTCCACTATTCACAACTTAACCTTACTATCGTACAGACAGGAACGAAGTACTCAGCCACCGAAACGTTTGACGAACTTCTCTGTGAATTAAAGATGCCCACAGTTAACGAAAGTTTTAAAAACAAATTGAAATTATTTCTGTTCGACAACTCCTACTCTGTAGATGAATTTATGAGTAGATAGTATGTATGTGGTTGGGTTGTATTTACAAAATTGTTGTAGATAAGGTTTTAAAAAAATCAGTTATTGAAATGACCAGGTAGTGGATATGTTTTACACAGAAAAATGTTTTCTTACTTGTAAACCTAGTCTCTAGGCGTTTCAGTCCGGAACCGCGCTGCTGCTACGGTCGCAGGTTCGAATCCTGCCTCGGGCATGGATGTGTGTGATGTCCTTAGGTTAGTTAGGTTTAAATAGTTCTAAGTCTAGGGGACTGATGACCTCAAATGTTAAGTCAGCTCAGAGCCAATTTAACCATTTTGCAAACCTAATGATAAGTTCTACATAATGGCGAACTGCCACGAATATGATCCACAGAACGCAAATGGAACTTAAGAGGAAGTGACCGAACGCAATTACAGCAACAGGCCAGGTGACCGACAAACTGAACTGCTCCTTACTTCCCTGTCCGTATTAATAATTACTTGACATCCGGTGGGTAACGAAATGGCTAAGGCACTGGACTCAGATGCAGGTGGAACGGATTATATTTTTTTGTTGCTTACCTGCATCGATTAATACGAATGCTGTGATGGTTCCAAGTTGATACAAACGATTTATTTCCCCACATTTGTACTATGCGAACTTGTGCTATGGATCTAATTGTGTCGTCGTCGTTGTGGCATTAAACGCTAATTTCATTTCTTACTCTCCATATCACGTACAGCTTGAAATCCATCTGTTTGTTCCAATAAAGGACAAGCAATTGATGTCACAGACGGAGTGAATATTAACACTCCAGAGTGCATCCCGCTTTTATCAAAGAGGACTGGACAGCCTAGTTTAGTAGTGGCACAAACACATTGCTTAACCCTTGACGCCCGGGTCCCGTTACACGATGAATGAATCAGAGCGTGCCCTCGATACGAGATCCCTGACTTGACAGACCAATGAAAGGTTTCCGTCATTATGAGGCCTGTCATATATTGGTAACCGATAGCATTTGTTCGTAAATAGACGGCACAGTGTCATATCCATCACTTCGAGTCGTCTATTCGTGCTGGCTTCTGTGGACGGCCCGTGGCGCGGTAGCGAAGGTGTACACTGAAGAGCCAAAGAAACTCGTACACCTGCCTAATTCGTGTAGAGCCCCCGCGAGCATGCAGAAGTGCCGCAACACGACGTGGCATGGACTCGACTGATGTCTGAAGCAGTGCTGGAGGGAACTGACACCAAGAATCCTGCAGGGCTCTCCATAAATCCATAAGATTACGAGGGGGTCGAGATCTTTTCGAACAGCATGTTGCAAGGCACCCCAGATATGCTCAATAATGTTCATGTCTGGAGAGTTTGGTGGCCAGCGGAAATATTTAAACTCACAAGAGTGTTCCTGGAGCCACTCTGTAGCAATTCTGGACGTGTGGGGTGTCGCATTGTACTGCAGGAATTGCCCAAGTCCGTCGGAATGAAAATGGTTCAAATGGCTCTGAGCACTATGGGACTTAACATCTTAGGTCGTAAGTCCCCTAGAACTTAGAACTACTTAAACCTAAATAACCCAAGGACATCACACACATCCTTGCCGCAGGCAGGATTCGAACCTGCGACCGTAGCGGTCGCGCAGTTCCAGACTGAAGCGCCTAGAACCGCTCGGCCACAACGGCCGGCGTCGGAATGCGCAATGAACATGAATGGACAGGATGCTTACATAAGTGTCATCTACATCTACATCTACATCCATACTCCGCAAGCCACCTGACGGTGTGTGGCGGAGGGTATCTTGAGTACCTCTATCGGTTCTCCCTTCTATTCCAGTCTCCTATTGTTCGTGGAAAGAAAGATTGTCGGTATGCCTCTGTATGGGCTCTAATCTCTCTGATGTTATCCTGATGGTCTCTTCGCGAGATATACGTAGGTGGGAGCAATATACTGCTTGACTCCACGGTGAAGGTATGTTCTCGAAACTTCAACAAAAGCCCGTACCGAGCTACTGCAGAGTCTTCCACTGGAGCTTTTTAATCATCTCCGTAACGCTTTCGCGATTACTAAATGATCTTGTAACGAAGCGCGCTGCTCTCCGTTGTATCTTCTCCATCTCTTCTATCAACCCTATCTGGTAAGGATAGACCTGCCAGAGTCGTATCTAGACGTAGCAGGGTTCCATATCACTCCAACTGCACACGCCCCGCACCATTACAGAGCCTCTACCAGCTTGAACAGTCCCCTGCTGACACGGATTCATGAGGTTCTTTCCATACCCGTACACGTCCATGCGCTCGATACAATTTGAAACGACACTCGTCCGACCGGGCAAAAATGTGTATGAAATCTTATGGGACTTAACTGCTAAGGTCATCAATCCCTAAGCTTACACACTACTTAACCTAAATTATCCTAAGCACAAACACACACACCCATGCCGGAGGGAGGACTCGAACCTCTGCTGGGACCAGCCGCACAGTCCATGACTGCAGCGCCTGAGACCGCTCGGCTAATCCCGCGCAGCCCGACCGGGCAACATGTTTCCAGTCATTAACAGTCCAATGTTGGTGTTGACTGGCTCAGGCGAGGCTTAAAGCTTTGTGTCGTGCAGTCATCAAGGGTACACGAATGAGCGTTTGGCTACGAAAGTCCATATCGATGATGTTTCGTTGAATGGTTCGGACCCTGACACTTGTTGATGGTCCAGCACTGAAATCTGCAGCAATGTGTGGAAGGACTGCACTTCTGTCACGTTGAACGATTCTCTTCAGTCGTCCTTGGTCCCGTTCTCGCAGGATCTTTTACGGGCCGCAGCGATGTAGGAGTTTTGATGTTTTATCGGATTCCTGATATTCACGGTACACTCGTGAAATGGTCGTACGGGAAAATCCCCTCTTCATCGCTACCTCGGAGATGCTGCGTCCCGTCGCTCGTGCGCCGACTGTAACACCACGTTCAGACCCACTTAAATCTTGATACCCTGCCATTGTTGCAACAGTAACCGATCTAACAACAGTCGCAGACACTTGTTGTCTTATGTAGACGTTGCCGAGTGCAGCGTCGTATTCTGCCTGTTTACATGCCTCTGTATATAAGCGAAGAAGAAGCGAATGGAGAATCATTTTAACGACTATATGAGGCGTAAACGAGGAAATCCGCTAATATATGAGACGTTGACAGAGGGCAAACAGTTATCACACCTCGGAATCATCGAAGGTGGTCGACTGTTGGAGTGCTGTTGTCGAGATCATCTATGGAAAGTGGTTGAAGGACAGTAAAACGTCGAGTAGATGACAAGGCGTTGGACGTTAACACCTCATCACATAACATGGAGGTCGAAGATTTGCCCGCTCTGGCGGCGAACTGTGCCAGACCTGACAAAAGCGTAGCAGGCACAAGGGTTTGCGAGAACACCAGTCGGCGCACATAGTCGAACATGGGGCTCAGCAGCAGACCGTTGGTATGTGTTCACCTGTTGACCCAACGACAACGTCAGTTGCGATTGCAGTGGGCATGGGACCATTGACATTGGGCCAGGGTGCTGTGGAAGCAGAGGTTCCTGGTCGGACGAATCCAGTTTCTTGTTACACCAGGTCGATAATCATGTCTGGATACGCCTTCATCGCGCCGAACGTTTGCTGAAACATATTCTATTCCGCACCATGGACGCAGGACGGTGGGGGCGGTATTTTGCTTATGGGAGACACTCACATGGGCTTCCAGTGGACCTGCGCTAATAATCAAAGGTACCATGACATCTGCGGACTATGTGAACGTTGCTGCGGACCATCTGCATCTCTTCATGCTTGATATCCTCCACGACAGTAATGGCATCTCTTAGGAGGGTAACTCTCTGTGTAAGAAGGCCAGAATGAGGAGCATGATAGTGAACTGACGTTATATTCGCCACCAAATTAGCCCGACAAGAGCCAGATGGCACACGTCTTTGACTAGCCCAGGGCTTCACAACATACGTGCTCGCGGAGCAAGCTGTGAGCAGCAAGGCGGGAGCACGGAGTAGCGCGAGCACGCTACCCCCACTACCGGACTAGAGCGGAGAGTGGGGAAAGTCATGTGGGGCACACAACAGCTGCCGCCAGTCAATGTAAATCCGCGGCCACCTGCAGGGATATCACTCACGACTTATTACTGCGACAAATGAAACAAATAAAGGAGAATGTACACATGCCACATAATTTTATTAGCTTAGTGTATGCCTCTACATTCGCATTAATTTGTGAACTGTTACACAATAAAAGGTGTCACTGAAGTGTGGGATTCTCGGTTATCTTGTATTTTTTGCCCTTTGCAATTGCGTCTATGTTCGGAGTAATTGTTCTTGTGCATTTTAGGCACAGCGTGCAGTTTAAATTTCGATCAGACAATGCGTTTCCCAGGCGCGTCTTGTTACATTTCATTGCAGAGAACAGTTGTTCACAAACATACGTGGAACCGAACATTGATATTATTGTAGCCGCCAGTTTGTGCAAACGAGGAAATCTATCCTGAGGGAAGTGTCTGTAGAATTCCAAAATGTTTTTCTTGTTCTGAAATTTGTCTCTGTATTCTCTGTCACACTGCAGGTCAATAATTTCTTGCTGCAGCTTGGGACGAATCTCTTAAATATTCGCTGAATATGGAGAGAACAGATCAAAATCACTGTCTAGTGCTGTCAGATCTTGAAAGCGCTGATCAACTAAACTGTGTGAATAACGTTCACAGTCTTTGTGAACATCTTGCATGGATGATAATTTAGGAAAATGAGCTAGGTTTCCTGTTTCCAGCTGACTCACCCAAAGTGTCAATTTCATTTTGAAAGCTATGAAATGAGTAATTATCAGATCTTTACCTTGTAGTAAAATGTTCAAAGCATTCAGATGGCTAGTTAAATCTGCTAAGAACGCGAGATCACATTCAAACGTGCGCGCGCATTCGCCTCCCTCCCCTCCCTCCCTACTCCGCAACCTTGCACCTGCTCGCGAGCACGTGCCTGAGCAGACGCGAGTACTCGCGCTCAAAACCAGCCAGTTGTTAAGCCGTGTACTAGCCCATAATTTACAGGAATTGCGGAACTGCGTGACGGTAAGTAGACAACGTGTGCCACATATTCGCGGACTTGTCGAATCCATGTCATGCAGAATGGGTGCTATACTGGTTTCTGAACGTGGACCAACATGCTACTAAGTAGTTGGTCACTATGTTTTGGCTCATCAGTGAAGATTTGTAACCGTGCATTGAGAGATCTTAAAAGTTTAATGTATGTCTTCTTACTATCGTGTTCGAGTCACGTTGGCCTCTGACAGATGAATAAAACTTATTTTGATGCCGAAATGTGTAAACTTCGGTGCAGGGCAACAGAATAATGTGAAAGTTTAATTTTTAATATAAATATGTGAAGCGCGCACTATAGGATACGAAGTCCAGACTAGTCGATACATCAAACAATTCGGCATTGAGAGAGCAATCCGTTTTCAGTGAAATTAACATATCTATTTGATTGAAAACAAATGACTCAAATGGTGCAAATGGCTCTGAGCACTATGGGACTTAACATCTATGGTCATCAGTCCCCTAGAACTTAGAACTACTTAAACCTAACTAACCTAAGGACATCACACACATCCATGCCCGAGGCAGGATTCGAACCTGCGACCGTAGCAGTCGTGCGGCTCCGGACTGAGCGCCTAGAACCGCTAGACCACTGCGGCCGGCCAAATGACTCAGATTAAAATGTTGGCCCTGTATATTGTTAATCTTTGTCTTGCAAACAATGACTGTACCAGAACTGTTAATTTATAAAATTTAACGCACCTGATCTTGTGATAAGATTCTTGAAAACTCACTGAGATCTTGTACTGGTATTAAGCGTGTGACCTAATTTATTGTTTACACACATAAACTCTCACAATCATTGTGCCATAATCCGAAGCTCGTGGTCGTGCGGTAGCATTCTCGCTTCCTGCGCTCGGGTTCCCGGGTTCGATTCCCGGCGGGGTCGGGGATTTTCTGTGCCTCGTGATGACTGGGTGTTGTGTGCTGTCCTTAGGTTAGTTATGTTTAAGTAGTTCTAAGTTCTAGGGGACTGATGGCCATAGATGTTAAGTCCCATAGTGCTCAGAGCCATTTTGAACCATTGTGCCATACCAAGGACATGAATTTTGATGAAAATTAAACTTGATGGCCAACCTGTGCGCACAGAACCCTCGTCTTTTCTGCAACTTGCTGCTATTAGGAATATTGATCTGACTGCCCAAAACCAAATTTCCTTTGCCGTACTTGCGATGTGCGATGCAAGACTGTACCGTGTCACTTTTCATAAAAATGCTTCTGCAGCACACAACTCGCGATGTGCAATGCGAATATACAAACACATTCATAAAGGTAAAGAATGAAAAATGAGGAACTAAATTTAACGACTGATAAGTGAGAACAAAGACTCCAAGTATGACTATGGTTCGTTAAGGGGAGTTAGAACGTAAAAATATTTTTTGGACATTTTCGAATTTTTATCTCATTATAAAATTTGTAATTTTCCAAATAAAATGATATATATAACACTTATAAACTCACATGAGAAGTATTTTATTTTATTTTTTAAAATATAATCTACAGCGGTTGAAAATGTTACGATTTTTTCGTGCATTCCTTCAACATCTAATAGAGTCGGTAATTTTTTTATATAGAAGACTGTGGATTGCTCTGTTATAAAGGTTAAATTACGAGTTTGTATTGGTATCACTGTCAAAAATAGTGTCGTATAGTTTCATAGTATAAACACGCGTTGTTTGTCGAAGTGTTAATGTTTTTACGAGGAAAAGTAACGAATAGATAGGAAAAATCTCTCAAAAAGTTAAGTATGACGCCAAAACGAAGTGTTTTTAAGAAATGTGGGTTTCATATTAACAGATTTTCAAATAAAGGGAAACATTGTGTTCAACATGTGGCGTGTGAAGTTACAGACAATGAAAAATACAGGCAAAATCGTCAGTATTTCGAGAAACACCCATTAGTGCTTCGAAGATTAAAATAAACGTTGTGATAAACAGTTTTCTCAAAACGTGATGCAAATGGTAGGTCAGGTTATATTCTGATAGATTTACACATCCTAACGAGGATGTTAGGTGAATGTGTGTATTGTAAAATATGCGGAGGGCCAGTTAGTTTACATGAAGAAGTGAGGTATCAAATGGACTATCCAGGAAACTTATCATTAATTGTACCAGTTGTAAAGATACTCATTCATTTTCGTCTTCTGATAAGTGTAAAGATAATTATTTTGAAGTAAATGTTAGATGGTTATATGGATTGAGAACAATTGGCAAAGGACTCACTGCAGCTGAAACATGTGTGCTGTGATGAATATGCCACACCGATCTTGTAAAATCGACAAGTATGCAGGATTTATTGGAGCTGCTGTGGAATCTGTTACACGTGAGTCAATGAAGGGTGCTGCAAACGAAGCTGCTGAAATAAATGATGGTACGACTCGCATACCAGTAGCTTTTGATGGCACTTGGCAGAAGCACGGCTACAGTTCTAAGAATTCTGTTGCTATGGTGACCAGTGTGGATACTGAAAAGGTAATAGATTTCCAGATTTTCGCCTAACACTGTTATAAGTATAAATCATGGAATGAAGAAGGGCATATCTGTGACAGAAGTTTTGAAAGAACAAGTGGTGGTATGGAGGCCTCTGCAGCTATTGAAATTTTTAGACGATCTGTGAACGAAAGGGGAGTGTGTTACGCTAAGTTCTTAGGTGATGGGGACTTAAAAGCATATAACAATGTAGTAGCCGCTCAGACTTATGGTAATAAGATTACCACAAAACTGGAATGTGATGGTCATGTCCAGAAGAGGATGGGCACGAGGTTGAGGAAGTTGAAACAAAGTTTGAGAGGCAAGAAACTTTCTGATGGCAAAACCATAAGAGGCAGGCTGACAGACAAAATGATTGATGAACTACAGCAGTATTATGGGATGGCCATTAGAAATAATACTGAGGATTTGCTGAAAATGAAGCAGGCAGTACACGCTACCTTCTTCCACAGACTGTCAACTGATGATAAATCAGTACACCACCTTTGCGCTCCTAGACCTTTCGTGCAATTACCGCAATTCCCAGTACTCAAACAGTTCATACAGCCATAAACATCCCATCCCAGCAGCAGTCATGGGTACCATAAAACCTATTTACAGAGACCTGACAAATCAAAAATGGTTCAAATTGCTCTGAGCACTATGTGATTTAACTGCTGTGGTCATAGTCCCCTAGAACTTAGAACTACTTAAACCTAACTAACCTAAGGACATCACACACATCCATGCCCGAGGCAGGATTCGAATCTGCGACCGTAGCGGTCGCGCGGTTCCAGACTGTAGCGTCTAGAACCGCTCGGCCACCCCGGCCGGCCCTGGCAAATCCTGAATTACTGAAGAAGTGTCTGCATGGTCAGACTCAAAATCCCAATGAGTCATTCAGTAATCTTAAATGGATAGTTAGGGGTCAGCGATGCTGTTATTGCTTTTAATGGTGGTAACATTGCTAGGGTGAAAGTGCTACAGCATATGGGAATTAATCCTGGAGCAAACTGCATCAGAGAACTTGAATGGATGGACAAGGTTCGCATTGATAAAGCAGAGTATGCAACACAGTTGGCCACTAAGGAGTCCAGAAAGAAGAAAAAACTTGGAAAAAGTTCAAGAGATGATATACAGTATTATGCAGGGTGCTTCTGAGTGATTAAAAATAAAACATTAAGCATATATTAAGTGAGTTACAGTCATTTGAAACTTTAGAAAACGTTACTGAAAATTTACATTTTCTGTTGCATTTTTCCCTAAATCTCAGAAACCACTTCGAGTAGAGTATTAAAATTTTCAGGGAGTAGTAACATACGCATCCTGAGTCTACTGAACTAAAAGAAGAACATAATGTTATGTATAATTAAAATTATTTAGGATAACGTACAAAAAAATACAAGAAATTTTAACTGTGTAATTAAAAAAATGTATTTCCGAAAGCAGTGGCTACAATGCAATTATTGTAGTTCAATAGATTCAGAACATACAGTTTAACGTCCCGTAAAAGTTTCATGTCAATGGTTACAGTGGTTCCTGAAATACAGGGAAGCCAAGTCTCTAAATTTAACATTGTCGGGATAGGGCGTTTCAGTGTCCCTTAAGCCAGAACAACGATACACATTTACATTAAGTTCACACAGCTAGACAAGTTAGCAAAATATTTCTTAATAACTTTCCTGTGTACAATTACTTTCGTTTCAAATATAAGACAAAACCACATGTTGCAATACAAAATTTCTACGCGAAACATCCATCACACGCCATCTCTAACAATAAGAAACTACACGATTACAAATATAAACGAAAACTGGATTACCTAGAAAGTTCTTATTATTCTTTCGTTAATTATTCTTCAACATTTTCAATATTCCTTAAAACACATTATTACAAAATCCTTTTTAAATAATGCTGCCTCGACTACACGGCAGTCGAGCTTTCATCCTTCTCAAACCAGGCACATAGCTAGACCGTGTAACACGCACTGATTGCTACTCTCTGCAAAATGAAGTAACCACTCTTACCAACACCTGTGATCTCAGGAGCAACTTACAAAGAATATGGTTATATCAATACTACCCGAGGTTGAGTACATTTATTAGATTCGCAATTTCATTCACAATTATGGCTAAAAATTCTTGAAATCGTCATGGCAAATAAATCTGCCCCCTTTCAATCTCTGCAGTATTCCACGTGTTATATGCGATGGTTTCATTACAAACGTTCCTCTGCAATTCCGAAAAATGCCGAATTGGCATCGTACGTACCATCGGGACATGATCGTTAAAACTGGTATTTCACTACTAATCAAATGGTGTGATAAGAGAGAAGTTTGGATCCTGGCAACATGCAGCACGGAAGAGTTGGTGCGTTAAAAAAGTCTTATTAAAAATCGGTAAAAAAGTACGGAAAGTGATGTATGTTGCTGACAAGTCTAAGTTAATCGGTAGAGTGTTCATAATGTTAAATGTGTTGGAAAATCATTAAATGCTATAAGAAATGGTTTTTTCATGTTGTGGACATGTGAGTTTTAAATAATACACAAAATTAAAACCGGAACAAACAATTTAACGGCTAAATCTGTACTTGATGTTCTAACAAAATATTTTGAGACGTACTGCCAAGAAGAAACATTAACTTTCAGCAAAAAACCAACCACCGGTCGATGCACATCCCCCTTCAATTAACGTAACGCCAGTCATAAAAGATTCAGAAGACCACAATGCAGATGCGTTGCGTGCATGAAACAGTAAAAATAAGGTTATTACTGGGTTTCTGTCTTGAGTTTACTGCAGTTTAATTGAAGAGAATTACACTGGTCGCATTTCGCTTTTATTTATAGAGCATCTTCCGTAGTTGTTCTGCCGACTGTATACATAAGTTTGCACATGTTTGGTTGTTTTAGGTTAAAAACTGCGTCTTGCTGATAAGGTTGGTGTGCAAGTGACTTACGGTGTTTCTTTACATATTGTGCTTCTTCCCTGCTTGCTACTAGGAGTTGACGTCGAAAGATTTCGATTCATGTATGAACTTGCCAATTTTTGCCATTCTGTAGTATTTCTTGCGCTGCATTATTTATACTTCACTTTTGTAAACTGAACTGAAGCTATGTGAATTTCCCACTCTGCACAGTAACAGTATTTATGTCTGTTCGTTTGTTTTCGTTCACGTTGTGAGTGTTGCCAACCTCTGAAAGTACTTTGTATGTGTGTGTGTGTGTGTGTGTGCGTGCGTGTTTGTGTGTGAGAGAGAGTTAGTGTAAATGTCTTGTATGTTAGGTAGAGATGTGAGAGGAGTTTTTTTTTTTGGGGGGGGGGGAGGAGTGGGTGTATATTTAGTGTTATATTAAATGGTCAGCGAGTTTAAAGAGTGTGTGGTTTGCCAAGTTGGTCTGATCATTTGTCAGTTGTTTCTTTCCTGTTGTGGTTTTTTGAATGTGGTAGTTTTCTTTTAAGGTGAGGAGGTGTTTTTTTTTGTTTTGTTTATCCTTATGATTCCCATGTCTGTGTCTCTGCTGGTAATTTTATGTTGGCGTTGGTGTAAGTGTTGTGCAAAAGTTGAATGATTTATCCTATACTTTCATGCTCTTTCATGTTTTTTGTATCTGTTGTCCAGTGTCATCCTGGTCTGACCTATGGATCTTCCATCACGTGGCAAAAACTGGCAAGTGCACATGTGAATCGAAGTGTTTCGACGTCAGCTGCTGCTAACAGTGAGGGAAGAAGCAGAGTACTTAAGGAAACACTGGAAGTAACTTGCACACCAGCCTTATAAACAAAACGCTGTTTTTAATCTAAAACAACCAAAAATGTGCAGACATAAGTATCCAATTTGCAGAATAACCACGGAATGTGCTTTATAAATAAAAGCGAAAGACGTCTGGCGTAATTCTCTTTAACTAAATTGTAGTAAGCTCGAGACGGAAAACCAGTTATAACCGATTTTAACAGCCGCTGCGAAAGATGGCTCTGCAAACAAAGATACTACATTCATTTAGGAAATTTGTCATCTGGTACTGTGCTTTGAACACTGCTTCCAAACACACTGCTTGACTAAAAAGTTGGAGTCAGTGTAACTTCATTCACAGACACACCATTCCGGGTATGTAAATGATTATAGAGTCGCAATTCTCTGTGACGGTGAAACGGCCATCCGGGTCCATTAGTGTCTGTGCGTGTCTAGTGCTGCTACCATACGTGGTAGGATGTACGAGGGGCCTGAGCGGCGTCAGGTATTGAGTGACCACCGAAGGACGCGGAGAAGCCGCGCAGTCGAATGAGACAGCGTTTTCAGCACCTGTCAAAGTTGTGGATCTCCATTTGGCCAGCAGGTGGAATCTTGCAGTATCCATGTTTGTGGAGCATACGGATGAGACAGTTGCCCAGTGTTGGACTGCATGGGAATGTGAGGGTGCGTATATTCGTCCTCAAGGTTCCCGTCGACAACGTCTTACTATCACAGGGGATCATCACCGTATTATACATTAAGTATACCATAATTCCTTTACATATCCACTTAATTACAACAGTGGCACAGCTACAACAGTTCAAGAGTTGAGCTTACATCAGAAGAGCATACAAAAGTTCTATGACAGCCTTCCCAACCGAATCAGTCCATGCATCCAGGGCAGAAGTGCAACGACATAGTGACAAGTGGGCTCATATTGCCAAGTTCTTTGCAAATTTCAGTCGATTTGTGATCACTGAAATAACATCACGTATCCTCTCAACAACTCAAGTTTTTCTTTCCTCCTTCTCTGGGTGTTTCACTTTTTGCGTCAGGCAGTGTATACCCCAATTATCTTGTAAGGCGGACAACCATAGCTAAAAAACTTGTACATAACGTGAAGGACAACCAAAGAAATTAAAATCAGAGAGGGTAAAATAGCCTGTATTAAAACTGGGTGAAAATCCAAATCCGCAACAGCTGTTTATTGCGTTTTCACTCTTTGATGACCGGTTTCATACTCTCGAGGTGTATCTTCAGGTCATATCCACATATAGAATGAAAGTATACAAATAAAACCACTAATAGTCAACAGAACCTATCGAAGAAAGTAGACAGTAAAGCGACATACAAAACTAATACTACATGTGCCACGAATTCCAAGGTACAAGTGCGTGTAAATATTTTTTCACGTTCGCTTCTACCTTGGAATTCGTGGCACATGTAGTATTAGTTCTGTGAGTATGTCGCTTTACTGTCCACTTTGTCCGGCAGGTTATGTTGACTAATAGTGGTTTTATTCTATATGCAGACAATGGGTAGATTGTGACAATGGGTAGATTTGAACTGTGGATAAAAATAGGACTCTGTAACAATTGGGACTTCGTACGGGCGATGATGATCGCGCAGTTGTGCGCCCCACAAACCAAACATCATCATCCAGGGCATGAAACCGGTCGTTATACAGTGAAAACGCAATAAACAGCTATTGTGTATTTGTGCTTTCACTCAATTTTAATATAGACTATGTTTCTAACTCCGATTTTAAATTGTCTGATAGTCCTTCACATTATGTACAAGTAATATTGTTCTGTTTCTACACTGTCGAATGATATAGAAAATTAAACAGTAAAATTATAGATATTGTAGATCGTGTAACAACATAATGAGATACATAAACAAAGCTGCAAAATACTGACGCAACCAACCATCACATAATATAGAAAAGTCTTTTTATTGTCGAGAATAACGAAAATTTGAGGATTGTGGAGGGAAGGGGGGGGGGGGGGGAGGTGAATGGTCGATTTCGGTTTATTGCGAGAGTTTTAGGAAAGTGCGGTTCATTTTTAAAGAAGAGCGCATATAGGACGCCAGTGCGACCTGTTCTTCAGTACTGGTCGAGTGTTTGGGATCCGTACCAGGCCGGATAACAGGAAGACATCGAAGCAGTTCAGAGGCGGGCTATAGATTTATTACCGATAGGTTCGACTAACGCGCAAGTGTTACGGAGAGGCTTCGGGAAGCCAAATGAACATCCATGGCGGGAAGGCGACGTTCTTTTCGAGAAACACTATTGAGAAAATTTAAAGAACCGGCATTTGAAGCTGACTGCAGAACGATCCTACTGCCGCCAACACACATTTTGCGTAACGACCACGAAGATAAGAACAGAGAGGTTATGGCTCGTGCCGAGACATATAGACAGCCGTTTTTCCGTCGCTCTTTTTGCGAGTGGAGCAGTAAAGCAAATGAGTAACACGGTACAGGGTCCCCTCCGCCATGAACCATGAAGTGGCTTGTGGAGTATGTATGTAGATGTAGATGTAGCTGCAGAAATGGTATAATAAGAGAGAAGTTTGGATCCTGGCAACTTGCAGCACAGCGGAGTCAGTGGTTAAAAAAAGATCCGACTGTAAAATTGGGAACAAAGTACGGAAACTGATTTAAGTCCTTGACTAGATTGAGTCAACGGGTACAGTCTACATATGTTAAATTTATGAAAAGCCTTCAAATCGTATAAGAAACTGTTTTTTCGTGTTGTGGACACGTGAGTTTTAAATGCGCACACAATACACGAACCCTAGCAAATAGTTCAATTACTTAATTTCAACTTTATCTATCTATATAAAAAAGTCGTGTTAGTTACACTATTTATAACTCAAGAACGGCTGGACCGATTTGGCTGAACATTGGTGGAGAGGTAGCTTAAAATCAGGAGACGGACACAGGATACTTTTTATCCCGTTCGACCGCTATAAAACGTGGTATAACAACAACGCATCTGACGTGGAATAACAAATCGCAAATGACAGCTAAACGTCTATGGTTAAGTATCAGTATACAGGGTGTTACAAAAAGGTATGGCCAAACTTTCAGGAAAAATTCCTCACACACAAAGAAAGAAAATATGTTATGTGGACATGTGTCCGGAAACGCTTACTTTCCATGTTAGAGCTCATTTTATTACTTCTCTTCAAATCACATTAATCATGGAATGGAAACACACAGCAACAGAACGTACCAGCGTGACTTCAAACACTTTGTTACAGGAAATGTTCAAAATGTCCTCCGTTAGCGAGGATACATGCATCCACCCAACGTCGCATGGAATCCCTGATGCGCTGATGCAGCCCTGAAAAATGGCGTATTGTATCACAGCCGTCCACAATACGAGCACGAAGGGTCTCTACATTTGGTACCGGGGTTGCGTAGACAAGAACTTTCAAATGCCCCCATAAATGAAAGTCAAGAGGGTTGAGATCAGGAGAGCGTGGAGGCCATGGAATTAGTCCGCCTCTACCAATCAATGTGTCACCGAATCTGTTGTTGAGAAGCGTACGAACACTTCGACTGAAATGTGCAGGAGCTCCATTGTGTCGTCCTTGTCAAGACATCAGCAACAATGCCTGCCCAAACGTTCACAGAAAATCTGTGTTGAAGACGTGATTGCACAATTGCGTGAGGATTCTCGTCAGCCCACACATGTTGATTGTGAAAATTTACAATTTGATCACGTTGGAATGAAGTACATGGTACGGGAACAACTCGTAGCAGTCTCCATACAGTGACGTGGTCAACGTTACCTTGTACAGCAGAAACTTCTCTGACGCTGACATTAGGGTTATCGTCAACTGCACGAAGAATTGCCTCGTCCATTGCAGGTGTCCTCGTCGTTCTTGGTCTTCCCCAGTCGCGAGTCATAGGCTGGAATGTTCCGTGCTCCCTAGGACGCTGATCAGTTGCTTCGAACGTCTTCCTGTCGGGACACCTTCGTTCTGGAAATCTGTCTCGATACAATCGTACCGCGCCACGGCTATTGCCCCGTGCTAATCCATACATCAAATGGGCATCTGCCAACTCCGCATTTGTAAACATTGCACTGACTGCAAAACCACGATCGTGATGAACACTAACCTGTTGATCTACGTACTGATGTGCTTGATGCTAGTACTGTAGAGCAATGAGTCGCATGTCAACACAAGCACCGAAGTCAACATTACCTTCCTTCAATTGGGCCAACTGGCGGTGAATCGAGGAAGTACAGTACATACTGACGAAACTAAAATGTGCTCTAACATGGAAATTAAGCGTTTCCGGACACATGTCCACATAACATCTTTTCTTTATTTGCGTGTGAGGAATGTTTCCTGAAAGTTTGGCCATACCTTTTTGTAACACCCTGTATATCATTAATTAAATCAGTTCCAGAAGTCAAGATCTTGAGCCGGCCGAAGTGGCCGCGCGGTTCTGGCGCTGCAGTCTGGAACCGCGAGACCGCTACGGTCGCAGGTTCGAATCGTGCCTCGGGCATGGATGTATGTGATGTACTTAGGTTAGTTAGGTTTAACTAGTTCTAGGGGACTAATGACCTCAGCAGTTGAGTCCCATAGTGCTCAGAGCCATTTGAACCATTTGAACCAAGATCTTGAAATGAATTACGAGATACATAATCAGGCTTTACTCTTGATCGGAGACATGTGTTACCTCATGTGCGGGAGTTTATTAGTCAGGTTAGGAATGCCAGCGACAAATCGTGAAATGAATAACGCATTTAATCCAGAATTGGAACGGGAACGTGGATATGATCACTAGGAATTATATTTAGTAGTTCAAACGAATGTACTCCTGTTGAACCCCCAACAAAAGAAAGTTTATGATACATTAATGAAGGGAGTTGATGATGGAAATTGTGGTTTATATTCCCTGGATGCCCCTGGTGGAACTGGCAACACTTTCCTCATGTCAGTAGTTTTAGCCACTATTCGTGCGAGATCCAACATTGCGGTTGCAGTTGCTTCTTCTGGAATAGCAGCCACATTGTTAGAAGGATGCCGTACGGCTCATTCAGCATTAAAATTACCGTTAAATCTTCAAGCTATTGGAGAACCAACATGTAATATTACAAAAAACTCAGCAATGGCCAAAGTTTTATTAGCATCCAAGATCATCATCTGGGACGAATGCACAATCGCGCATAAACGTGCATTAGAGGCACTTAACCGAACATTGAAAGTTCTACGCAATGACTCGAGATGTTTTGGAGGAGCAATGATTTTACTGTCTGGCGATTTCTACCAAACACTGCCAGTACTTCCAAGATCGACGGCTGCAGACGAAATAAATGCTTGCCTCAAATCATCGAATCTATGGCACTATGTGAAGAAACTTCAGCTGACAACAAACATGAGAGTTGCATTGCTTAATGATACATCTGCTGAAGATTTCTCTGATGAATTGCTGACTATCGGTAATGGTCGAGTACATGTCGAAGAATCGAGAGGATTGATTTCATTTCCTCATAATTTCTGTAACTCTGTCTCATCGAAAGACGAACTCATCAACGTAGTATTCGCAGACATCATTACTAACTACAAAAGTAATGAATGGTTGAGTGAGCGAGCAATTTTAGTGGCTAAGAATGAATATGTAGATGACATAAACTACATAATTCAGAAAGAGATCATTGGTAAAATGCATTCATTCAAATCTGTTGACTATGTAACAAATGAAGGTGAAGCCACCAACTATCCAACGGAATTTTTAAACTCCTTGGATGTGCTTCGCTTACCACCGCACAATTTACGCCTATAAGTTGGCTCCGTAGTAATCATGTTTCGAAACATAAAGAAACCAAAACTGTGCAACGGTACGCGTTTGGTGGTAAGTAAATTGATGAACAATGTTATTTACGCGACGATACTCAAAGGAAAATTCGAAGGTTAGGAAGTTCTCATTCCGAGGATCCCGATGATCCCAACCAATATGCCGTTTAAGGTTAAAAGACTTCAATTTCCGATCCGTATTGCATTCGCCATGACCATTAACAAATCACAAGGCCAATCCTTGAAACTTTGTGGTTTAAATCTGGAATATCCATGTTTTTGACGTGGTCAATTATATGTGGCATGTTCACGGGTCGGAAGACCATCTGCGTTGTTTGTTCTTGAGCCTGATAATAAAACAAAAAATGTCGTGTATCACAAGGTACTTAATTGAAGAGTGGAAGCTATGCACCAAAAGACATAAAGAATAAAGAATCATTAAAATACTTAATTTTTTATTTGTATTTCCTAATAAAAAATTGAACTTAACATCCAAAATCTGATTATTTATTGGCTTTAAGGCGGAAAAGTGTTCGCCGGGTCAGCTAGTATACTAATAAAAATTTCCGAGGCTTGTTGCTAAAAAGAACAACGTAAACTGTCATCAAAACACGCTCAATAGACGCATCACTCCCTCGATTAACACAACGAAAAGTCGCAGAAAACAACACTGCAGTTGCGTTGTGTGTATGAAACAGTAAAAATTAGAAATGATACTAGAATGATTCGCAAAATTTGTCATGTAGTTTTGTGCATCGAGTCCTGCTTCGAAATACACTGCCGGACATAAAAAGTGAAGCACCCAGAAGATGTGGTCGGATGTGAAAGTCAACTTCGTACACCTACGCTCGAAGACGCTTGCGTTAATTTTTGTAGGAATTTTTCTTGTTTTGGACGTCTGAAATCGCGTACGCAAGGTGTGAATCGCATAGACATTCGCGTTCAGCTTCGACAGAAATGCTGCGCCGCACAGAGATGAGTCAGAGGTCATCTCTGCTCTGCGAGGATGCGCACCAGATTTATCTGCTGACCGCGAGGAGAGGAGAGGAGAGGAGAGGAGACAGGTAGTTGAGTTTTGGTGTCAGATGTGAACAGTCGAGTTTCGGTTTAGTAGCAGCAGGCACCAAACAATGGACATTTTTGGGAATTACATTATGGATTAATGGAAGATTTACTGTAGACGGTAAAAGAATTGATTTTTGGACTGGTACGATAATATTTGTGAAGAACGGATTACAGGCACTCATTACGTTTGTTTTGTTTGTGGCAGCGGTTTAATAATGCAGCTTTCTTGGTTCGTCAGACATCCAGATCAGAAATACCTTTGCTTTTCATTTTTTTGTTAGGAATTATCGATCATCGACGGAGAAATGGATTTAAGAATAAGATTTTGGAGTGAAGTTCAGTTTTTGTAAATTCGCTTACTGTAATTCTTGGATTATTTTTACACGATTTCAGAGAAAGCTTAAGTATTTTTGAAGTTTCATGAAATGTTATGAAGTCTAAGGAAACGAATATGGAACTGAGTTCAATTATACCAGAGTCACTGTGCACATCCAAAACGTCAATTAATTTTCAATTATTTAGAAACCATTATGAAAAATTATGAACCAAGAACGAGATGTTCTCTAAGAGAATCGTAGCTGTTGATGAACGTGGGTCTACGGTTATCATGTAGAGACCAAGGTTCAATCTCCACAATGCCGGGAAAGGTCTCCAAGACCAAAAACAGCTCGTCAGGTCAGGTCAAATGTCAAGGATATGCTGATAGTTTGCTTTGACTTTGAAGGATTAGTTCATCATGAAATCATGCCACAGAGACAACCTGTTAATCGATGGTACTATCGCTACGTGTTGCGACGCCTGCAACAATATGTGAGAAGGAAACAGACTGAAGTGTGGCGAGAGAGTTCATGACTCTTGCAATCACAATAACACACTGTCACAGTCAACCCATCTTGGTGCGTGACTATTGCAGTAAAAACGAAATCACTGAGCTGCCTCACCCACCGTACTTTCCAGACGTGGCCCCAGCGGCCTTTTTTATATTTCCAAAGATGAAAACCCTGTTGAAAAGACGAAGATTTGGAACAACGTACGAGATAAAAGGAAATTCGTAGACAGCGCTTCGCGCGAACCGACAAGAGGGGTATCAAGACCCCGCAAGTGGAAATGGCGTTGGAAGCAGTGCATCAATTTTGGAGGAGAGTATTTCGAAGCAGGCCATGCACAATAAGTAAAAGATAAGTGGAGAAAAATTGTAGACAAAGTTCCGGAATTTTTTGAACAGACGTCTGCCGGATCTAATCGACGATGTTTAGCTTCAGCTGGAGAAGGCATATCTGAAGACGCTTGTGGACTGTCTTTCTCGCCTAGGTGAGGCCAGTTTGAAGGTTAGAGGCGGCGTTACACGGAGTCGGCGTTATGCCTGCTGCGGATGACAAATTTTTTATTCTGCGTGCTTACGTATTTCATAGCGTTGTGCCTAGTCCCGTGTCGTGAAACCTCTTCCAGAGGTAATATTTCCCTGCGGAGAGGAGACCATTCGCGCCGGCGACGCACCACGTGATGTCACTCGATGCGGGCCATAGATAACACTTGTGACAACGAAGGCTTTCCTGGCGTAATAACTGATAATATTCTTCTCGGGTGTGCAGCCGGATCATAACGTCATCTTGACACAATATTTCAGCGGTCCACCTGGCCGCCATCTTCAGGTGAGAGTGCTAGTACACGATCTAGCCGGAACTGACTTCTCAGCGCAAGCGACGGCCACTGTATATACCGCAGAAGGCCCACAACGTGTGCACGAGAAGGTGCCGTAACTGCCCTCTAGCGCAAGTAAACATACAGCGCCCCAGTGGTGGAAACAGGCGAAATCCAGATATCGCTACCAAAAATTAAAATTTATCCCGACAATCGAAACACAGCCAAGTACACTACTGGCCATTAAAATTGCTACACCAAGAAGAAATGCAGGTGACAAACGGGTATTCATTGAACAAATATATTATACTAGAACTGACATGTGATTACATTTTCACGTAGTTTGTGTGCACAGATCCTGAGAAATCAGTAGCCAGAACAACCACCTCTCGCCGTAATAACGGCCTTGATACGCCTGGGCATTGAGTCAAACAGAGCTTGGATAGCGCGTACAAGTACAGCTGCCCACGCAGCTTCAACACGATACCACAGTTCATCAAGAGTAGTGACTGGCGTCTTGTGACGAGCCAGTTCCTCGGCCACCATTGACCAGACGTTTTCAATTGGTGAAAGGTCTGGAGAATGTGATGGCCAGGACAGCAGTCGATCATGTTCTGTATGCAGAAAGTCCCGTACAGGACCTGCAACATGCGGTCGTGCATTACCATACAGAAATATAGGGTTTCGCAGGGACGGAATGGAGGGTAGAGCCACGGGTCGTAACACACCTGAAATGTAACGTCCGCCGGCCGCTGGTGGCCGAGCGGTTCTAGGCGCTTCAGTCTGGAACCATGCGACCGCTACGGTCGCAGGTTCGAAACTTGCCTCTGGCATGGATGTGTGTGATGTCCTTAGGTTAGTTAGGTTTAAGTAGTTCTAAGTTCTAGGGGACTGATGACCTCAGATGTTAAGTCTCATAGTGCTCAGAGCCAAATGTAACGTCCACTGTTCAAGGTGCCGTCAATATGAACAAGAGGTGACTGAGACGTGTAACCAATGGCACCCAATACCACCACGCCGGGTGATACTCCAGTATGGCAATGACTAATACACGCTTCCAATGTTCGTTCACCGCGATGTCGCCAAACACGGATGCGACCATCATGATGCTGTAAACAGAACCTGGATTCATCCGAAAAAATTCGTGCACCCAGTTTCGTCGTTGAGTACACCATTGCAAGGGACCGATGGCTCTCGGAGTCTGGTCCCTTCAATCCCACAAACCAATCAACCAACACCATCGCAGGCGCTCCTGTCTGTGATGCAGCGTCAATGGTAACCGCAGCCATGGTCTCCGAGCTGATAGTCCATGCAGCTGCAAACGTCGTCGAAATGTTCGTGCAGATGGTTGTTGTCTTGCAAACGTCCCCAGCTGTTGACTCAGGGATCGAGAAGGGGCTGCACGATCCGTTACAGCCATATGGATAAGATGCCTGTCATCTCGACTGCTAGTGATACGAGGCCGTTGGGATCCAGCACGGCGTTCCGTATTACCTTCCTGAACCCACCGATTCCATATTCTGCTAAGAGTCACTGGATCTCGACCAACGCGAGCAGCAATTTCGCGATACGATAAACCGCAATCGCGATAGGCTACAATCCGACCTTTATCAAAGTCGGAAACGTGATGGTACATGTTTCTCCATCTTACACGAGGCATCACAATAACGTTTCACCAGGCAACGCCGGTCAAGTGCTGTTTGTGTATGAGAAATCGGTTGGAAACTTTCCTCATGTCAGCACGTTGTAGGTGTCGCTACCGACGCCAACCTTGTGTGAATGCTCTGAAAAGGTAATCATTTGCATATCACAGCATCTTCTTTATGTCGGTTAAATTTCACGCCTGTAGCATGTTATCTTCGTGGTGTAGCAATTGTAATGGCCAGTAGTGTATTTAGCATCTGTTCTTGGCCCTCACGTTGGTAAATGTGATCATCAAATTCCAAATTCTATGGTGTTTATTCAGAGATTGAAGTCCATATCTGAGAAATCAGTAGCCAGAACAACCATCTCTCGCCGTAATAACGGCCTTGATACGCTTGGGCATTGAGTCAAACAGAGCTTGGATAGCGCGTACAAGTACAGCTGCCCACGCAGCTTCAACACGATACCACAGTTCATCAAGAGTAGTGACTGGCGTCTTGTGACGAGCCAGTTTTGATGTCGTGTCGCTTTTTACACGGGTTCCTCTGGAAGAATCCTTGCAATTAATTGGTGAGAAACTGGATGAGGAAACAACCAAGCTTTGTCGCCATGTGCTGACGTCGACGTACTTTTTATTCAATGACAAATATTTTGAACAGACTGACGGAGTGGCTATGGGGAGCCCATTGTCCCCAATAGTCGACAATCTTTTTATGGAGGATTTTGAGGACAAGGCGCTGAAGACGGCGTCTTTAAAACCAATCTGTTTCTGGAGGTACGTCGACGATACGTTTATGGTGTGGCCTCATGGGAGATAAGCTCTTGACCGCCTCCTAGATCATTTTAATTCCCTGCATCCTAGCATCAAGTTTACCATGGAGGTGGAAAGTGATGGAAAGCTTCCGTTTCTGGATGTTCTGTTGTACAGAAAGGATGAAGGGACACTGGGACACAGTGTTTATCGAAAGCCTACTCACAGGGACCGTTACGTGCATGCTTCTAGCTGTCATCCATCGTTTCAACGTCCTGCGGACGTCGGCGAGAAGAGCTTATGCCATTTCAGACGGAGAAAGCTTGTGTTCAAGCAGAGTGGCTATACAGATAAGCAGATCCGTCGTGCTTTCCAGTTTGAACCTTCGCCTGAACCACCAGAAGATACTTGCAAAACGGTGGCTTTTCTACCTTTTGCTGAGAGCATTTCCTCGAATATAGGAATAATTCTGAAAAGATATCATATCAAAAGTATTTTTCGTCCGCCTACCAAGATTAGAGCGCTTCTTGGCTCAGTTGTGGATGACTTGGGGTTGAGGAAGCTCGGTGTGTACAATATCCCTTGCCACTGTGGGAAGACTTGTATTGGTCAGACAATCCGGACCATTCAGGACCGATGTGTCGAGCACCAGCGGCACACACGGCTGCTTCAACCTGAGAAATTCGCAGTGGCGGAGCACTGTCTCACCGAGGAACATAGAATGCTGTATGACGAGTCACAAATGGTTGCCTCTGCATTGGGACTGTGTTTCAAAAGAATCCGTAGAGATTCGATTATCTGATAATCTTATTAATAGAGACAAGGGTTACCTTTTAAGTAAGGCTTGGAACCCGGGGTTATCAGAGATTTGAAAAAAAAAAAAAAAAAAAAAAAAGAACCGTCTGTGTTTCGATAGTCAGAATAAATTTTAATTTTTGATAGCGATAACTCGATTTCGCCTGTTTTCACCACTGGGGGGCTGCATGTTTACTTGCGCTAGAGGGAAGTTATGGCACCTTCTCGCGCACGCGTTGTGGGCCTTCTGCGGCAGCCGGCCGAGGTGGCCGAGCGGTTCTAGGCGCTACAGTCTGGAACCGCGCGACCGCTACGGTCGCAGGTTCGAATCCTGCCTCGAGCATGGGTGTGTGTTCTAGGGGACTTATGACCTAAGATGTTGAGTCCCATAGTGCTCAGAGCCATTTGAACCATTTTTTTCAAAATGCGGGCGGTTGTCCCCGAGAGTGCGCCTGTATATAGAATAAATGCAGTGCTTACCTCCTCCCTCGTGATTTCATCCATCTCCACCGGTTGTGCTGTAGTGGTTGGGCGGAGAGCACGTTGAATCTGCCACTATGAGTACCCATTTCTTCGAAATACAGTTGGACACTGTAGACCGGCGTACACCCGTGGATATTTTGATTATCAAATACGCCGGGAGAAACTCAAGAATCACATTTTTGATCAAATTCCAAAGCCATAATTATGAGGTGTGCCATATAAAGCAGTCAGTTGCCGAGTGATTTTTACATACAGAACACCGACAATGTGGACATTTATCAGTGTGCTTTCTATCCACATAGCTTTCAGAAAATGGACACCGTTCCCTTTTTTTCGTCTGTGATGTTGATAAAATTACCTGCTTATCTAGTTCTGTGAGGAATGATCGTCTCTTGTACTTACCCTTTCTGCCCAGCCTGGTGTAAGATGCAGCCATATTAGAAATGCATTCAGTGCACTAGTATCAATTACGTTGTAAAGTAATGTCATTGGCTACCTTTTGCTCTCTCCTTTGTAGTTGCATCTACCCCTGAATTTCTTTTGCGAGGGTTACTCCAAAAGAAATGCACACTTTTTTTTTAAATCCATCTTTTATTCTACATGTTTGAAAGTTGTACAGTGTGTAGATACATCCTTTAGGAACAATATTTTCATTTCTCCACATAATTTCCATCCCTCTCAACTGCCTTACACCATCTTGGAACCAGCGCCTGTATACCCGCACAGTAAAATTCTGGACCAACCTGTTGGAGCCACTGTTTGGCAGCGTGCAGAAGGGAGTCATCATCTTCAAACCTTGTTCCACGAAGAGAGTCTTTCAGTTTCCCGAGGAGATGATAGTCACATGGAGGCAGGTCAGGACTGTAAGGCGGGTGTTTCAGTGTTGTCCATCCGAGTTTTGTGATCGCTTCCATGGTTTTTTGACTCACATGTGGCCGTGCATTGTCGTAAAACAGCAAAATATCCTGCTTTTGCCGATGTGGTCGAACACGACTCAGTCGAGCTTGAAGTTTCTTCAATGTCGTCACATATGCATCAGAATTTATGGTGGTTCAACTTGGCATGATGTCCACAAGCAAGAGTCCTTCGGAATCGAAAAACACCGTAGCCAGCAGAAGGTGTCGTTTTGAATTTTTTTCCTTGGGTGAATTTGCATGATGTCACTCCATTGATTACCTCTTCGTCTCTGGTGAAAAATGATGGAGCCATGTTTCATCACCTGTCACAATTGTTCCAAGAAATTCATCTCCACCATTCTAGTACTGTTCCAAAATTTCGCTGTATACCGTTTTTCTTGTTTCTTTGTGAGCCACTGTCAACATCCTGGGAACCCACCTGACACAAACCTTTTTTATTGGTTCAAATGGCTCTGAGCACTATGGGACTCAACATCTTAGGTCATAAGTCCCCTAGAACTTAGAACTACCTAAACCTAACTAACCTAAGGACATCACACACACCCATGCCCGAGGCAGGATTCGAACCTGCGCCCGTAGCAGTCCCGCGGTTCCGGACTGCAGCGCCAGAACCACTAGACCACCGCGGCCGGCTAAACCTTTTTTAACTCCAACACTTTCAGTATTCTGCAAACACTTCCTTCCCCCATACCAACGTAGAGTGACAATTCATTCACTGTGATGCGTCTGTCAGCAGTAACCAATTCGTTAACTCTCTGCACATTGTCTGGAGTGTGTCCAGTACGAGGCCTGCCGCTGCGAGGGCAATCTACAATAGTGCCGTGCCCGCTTTCATCACGTAACCCGCTTGCCCACCGACTAACTGTACTGCGATCGACAGCAGCATTTCCATACACCTTTTTCAACCTCTTGTGGATGTTTCGCGCTGTCTCGTTTTCACAGCACGGGAATTCTATGACAGCACATTGTTTCTGACGGACGTCAAGTGTAGCAGCCATCTTGAACACATGCTGTGACGGCGCCACTCCCGAGAACAGGTTGAACTAAGTTTGAAAACAAGCGTGAAGGATGTATCTACACGCTGTAAGACTTTCACATATGCAGAATGAAAACTGTATTTTTACAAAAATAATGTGCATTTCTTTGGAGTGACCCTCGTATTATCATCCAGAATAATTATTGGCTTGCAGTATTCAGGATCTTCCACATCGTTCCTTGAATTCATTGCACTGTGCAAAGTTACAACTTCGTCCTTTTGTTGACAATACGAAAAAAATTGATGCATGCTCTTGGAACCCAAACCTGGATGAATATTTTACACGGCTTTTGGTCTGAGTGAATGCTTCTGGTTCTTCTCCTTTATTTCATCAAACTGTTCCTGAACGCGTGAGCTAGATTTTGAAAAGTGCTCACGCCAGACGAAGGCTTGTGAAAGAGCTGTCAGGTGTTACATTACTGGCACTATTTTCTAAGCCTTTTACCATATCTAAAGTAACTCTCTTGCCTTGACCAACTTTAATAGTTCACTTTCTTGTCGACCAGTGCAAACTTGCAGGCTGAGAACGTGAAGTGGCGATGTGTTACCTACGCCCATAACTTCAACCTATATGTTCCTGGTTTTGTGGAAATGTATTGCCGAAATGGACATCTACCACGAAGTGTCGCAAGTTCTTCGGCAATAGTTACGTTGCTGTGGGGAACATAAGCGTCTTGCATTGCCTTCAGCCGCATTTCAAGTATTTCTCTGATGGGAACCAGCGGCACGATTGCGACGTCTCGCATCTGCTTCGTCAAATCGAACGTATCTCGAAATTTGGATAAAACGACTTCTAGCCATTGCTTCACTAAAAATAGTCCTGCCATCCTCTTTATTCCACAGATGTGTAATTGCTTCATTATGGGCCGTGTAAGCAGCAGCCACGATCAAGACACAGATAAAGCACTGGAGGTCAGCGGCATCAGTTGGATTCCATCTGTTACTGTAAACAAGACTTCCCTTTTTGTCAATCCTCTTTTTATTGTTTCATCAAATACGTTCCTTCCAAGAAACAACTGAAAAACTAATTGTATGATGTCCATATCTTTTACCAGGAGTTTTTCTGGACCTTGCTATGTTAACATTATGTTGCATCTTTTCTCTCTTCGACAATTTCTTCTCATCTCGAGTTTGTCCCACATTTCTTCTTTGTTTTCTGACCTGTACCAAAGAGATGAAAAAAATATATATCACCGCACTAGAAGCTGCCACACGTATATAGTAACTTAAAATTGAACACGTACTTACCTATAAAAGTTAGAAGTATGTGTCACTCCTTTTGCAGGCTGGAGGTTTGCACCGCCCTTCTAAGACGTCAATCACTGCTATCGCTATCAGCTGTGTCCACAAAAGCATCTTCTTCGTCAGATAACTCTGATAATACTGGATCACCGCTATCAGAATCTGATCCTTCCAACAGCCTCAGTAATTTTCCATCTGTGAACCATTATATTTTTCGAAATTTATGATGTCATTTCGTTCCACTGGTTGAAGGCACGGGATCCATTTGAGCTAAAACCGTTTATGTTCGTATTATATTATAGAGCAAATCCCACTGTTCATGCCAAAATACACTGCTACGCAAAGGAGAAATACACTCCTGGAAATTGAAATAAGAACACCGTGAATTCATTGTCCCAGGAAAGGGAAACTTTATTGACACATTCCAGGGGTCAGATACATCACATGATCACACTGACAGAACCACAGGCACATAGACACAGGCAACAGAGGCCGGCCGAAGTGGCCGTGCGGTTAAAGGCGCTGCAGTCTGGAACCGCAAGACCGCTACGGTCGCAGGTTCGAATCCTGCCTCGGGCATGGATGTTTGTGATGTCCTTAGGTTAGTTAGGTTTAACTAGTTCTAAGTTCTAGGGGACTAATGACCTCAGCAGTTGAGTCCCATAGTGCTCAGAGCCATTTGAACCATTTGAACAGGCAACAGAGCATGCACAATGTCGGCACTAGTACAGTGTATATCCACCTTTCGCAGCAATGCAGGCTGCTATTCTCCCATGGAGACGATCGTAGAGATGCTGGATGTACTCCTGTGGAACGGCTTGCCATGCCATTTCCACCTGGCGCCTCAGTTGGACGTGCAGACCGCGTGAGACGACGCTTCATCCAGTCCCAAACATGCTCAATGGGGGACAGATCCGGAGATCTTGCTGGCCAGGGTAGTTGACTTACACCTTCTAGAGCACGTTGGGTGGCACGGGATACATGCGGACGTGCATTGTCCTGTTGGAACAGCAAGTTCCCTTGCCGGTCTAAGAATGGTAGAACGATGGGTTCGATGACGGTTTGGATGTACCGTGCACTATTCAGTGTCCCCTCGACGATCACCAGTGGTGTACGGCCAGTGTAGGAGATCGCTCCCCACACCATGATGCCGGGTGTTGGCCCTGTGTGCCTCGGTCGTATGCAGTCCTGATTGTGGCGCTCACCTGCACGGCGCCAAACACGCATACGACCATCATTGGCACCAAGGCAGAAGCGACTCTCATCGCTGAAGACGACACGTCTCCATTCGTCCCTCCATTCACGCCTGTCGCGACACCACTGGAGGCGGGCTGCACGATGTTGGGGCGTGAGCGGAAGACGGCCTAACGGTGTGCGGGACCGTAGCCCAGCTTCATGGAGACGGTTGCGAATGGTCCTCGCCGATACCCCAGGAGCAACAGTGTCCCTAATTTGCTGGGAAGTGGCGGTGCGGTCCCCTACGGCACTGCGTAGGATCCTACGGTCTTGGCGTGCATCCGTGCGTCGCTGCGGTCCGGTCCCAGGTCGACGGGCACGTGCACCTTCCGCCGACCACTGGCGACAACATCGATGTACTGTGGAGACCTCACGCCCCGCGTGTTGAGCAATTCGGCGGTACGTCCACCCGGCCTCCCGCATGCCCACTATACGCCCTCGCTCAAAGTCCGTCAACTGCACATACGGTTCACGTCCACGCTGTCGCGGCATGCTACCAGTGTTAAAGACTGCGATGGAGCTCCGTGTGCCACGGCAAACTGGCTGACACTGACGGCGGCGGTGCACAAATGCTGCGCAGCTAGCGCCATTCGACGGCCAACACCGCGGTTCCTGGTGTGTCCGCTGTGCCGTGCGTGTGATCATTGCTTGTACAGCCCTCTCGCAGTGTCCGGAGCAAGTATGGTGGGTCTGACACACCTGTGTCAATGTGTTCTTTTTTCCATTTCCAGGAATGTAGATAAAGTACAATAGCATTTTAACTACTCGGTTGAAATGAATTAAACAGTGGCAGCGAGTTGCCGGAGGTATATCGGTCGTGCACAGAAACCTGGGCGTCACATGGTGGGAGGTCACTGTGGCGGTAACGCCAAATGGAGCTCGCCCCGCAGCACGATGCAATTGAAGAAATGGGAAAAAAGCGGTGAGTGTGTCAATCAGTGAGCAGGTACGGTGCCCTGCGGCAGCGTTCTTCATTACAATATGGCCCGGATGCGTCTGGATGACCTCATGCTGGGAAGAATCATGGGGAACCTGGAAGAAGGACGAAGTGTGACGAGTGTAGCCCAGGAGTCTAGTGTTGCTCAAAGCATTGTTTCGTGGGTATGGGTAGCGGTCCAAACCACAGGCGCTACTGCCTAATGGAGGGGAGGTGATTGACCACGGTCAACTACAGCTCTAGATGACCGATACATTGTGCAACAGGTAATAATGGACCCACGCCAGACAGCGGGTGCAGTTGCAGTCACACGTGACAGGACTGAAAGGCACGCAATCACACGCTCCACAGTGGCACAGCGACTGCACGAGGGCGGCCTCTTTGCGAACGAGTACGCTGTGAACCGGCGACACTTGCATATCGGCACCCGTTCGCGATGTTGCCGAGAGCATAGGTACTGTTAAACACTATCGTTCAACTAGTCATCTGTCTTACGTTTTTTTTTTTTTTTTAAACTTGTTGTAATGTAACTTTGATATTGACAGAATGTAGGGAAGCGAGAGATACGGGATGTTAGAGTGCCTTGATAATATATATTTGTAACTTATTTAAAGAAATATGTGAAAAGTATAATTTAATATAATATTTTGTCATGGATTAATGAAATAAAAATGTATGTGTATGTAATTTTATACAGGGTGGTGAATTGATCGTGACCGGGCCAAATATCTCACGAAATAAGCGTCAAACGAAAAAACTACAAAGAACGAAACTTGTCTAGCTTGAAGGGGGAAACCAGATGGCGCTATGGTTGTCCCGCTGGATGGCACTGCCATAGATCAAACGAATATCAACTGCGTTTTTAAAAAATAGGAACCCCCATTTTTTATTACATATTCGTGTAGTACGTAAAGAAAGATGAATGTTTTAGTTGGACCAAGTTTTTCGCTTTGTGACAGATGGCGCTGTAATAGTCACAAACATATGGCTCACAATTTTAGACGAACAGTTGGTAACAGGTAGGTTTTTTAAATTAAAATACAGAACGTAAGTACGTTTCAACATTTTATTCCGGTTGTTCCAATGTGATACATGTACCTTTGTGAACTTATCATTTCTGAGAACGCATGCTGTTACAGCGCGATTACCTGTAAATACCCGGCCGGCCGGGGTGGCCGAGCGGTCCTAGGCGCTACAGTCTGGAACCGCGCGACCGCTACTGTCGCAGGTTCGAATCCTGCCTCGGGCATGGATGTGTGTGTGATGTTCTTAGGTTAGTTAGGTTGAAGTAGTTCTAAGTTCTAGGGGACTGATGACCTCAGAAGTTAAGTCCCATAGTGCTCAGAGCCATTTTTTTTGTAAATACCAAATTAATGAAATAAATGCACAAAATGATGTCCGTCAATCTCAATGCATTTGGCAATACGTGTAACGACATTCCTCTCAACAGCGAGTAGTTCGGCTTCCGTAATGTTCGCACATGAATTGACAATGGTACGGGTGCAATAGATGTGATGTAGTATTCTCAACACCGACGTTTTTGAGATTCCAGATTCTCGCGCAATTTTTCTGCTACTGATGTGCGGATTAGCCGCGACAGCAGCTGAAACACATACTTGGGCATCATCATTTGTTGCACGTCGTGGTTGACGTTTCACATGTGGCTGAACACTTCCTGGTTCCGTAAATAACGTAACTATCTGGCGACCAGTCCGGACACTTTGATGATGCCGTCCAGGTTGCGGAGCAGTATACACAGCACACGCCCGTTGGGCATTTTGATCACAATAGTCATACATCAACACGTCATAGACGTTTTCGGCAATTGGTAAACGGTCCATTTTAACACGGGTAATGTATCACGAAGTAAATACCGTCCACAGTGGTGGAATGTTTCGTGATATCATGTGCTAATACGTTTGTGACTATTACAGCGTCATCTATAACAAAGCGAAAAAAGCGGCCCAACTAAAACATTCATATTTCTTTACGTACTACACGAATATGTAATAAAAATGGGGGTTCCTATTTAAAAAAACGCAGTTGATATCCGTTTGACCTATGGCAGCGCCATCTAGTGGGCCAACCATAGCTCCATCTCGTTTCCCCCTTCAAGCTAGACGAGTTTCGTTGTTTGTGGTTTATTCGTTTGGTGCTTCTTTCGTGAGATATTTGGCCCGGTCACTATCAATGGACCACCCTGTATATTTCTGCAAGTTGTGATTTGTATAAAATGGTACACGCCTAATGTCAATGTGTAAAATATGGGGCATGTAAAAGATGGAGTGCTTTTGAACTGTGCGGAAGTTACCGTGGGGAGCGTAAGAGGTTACGTTTTGGCGCGCTACCTGTAGAGCGAGCGGGAACGAGAAGACAGTCTACAGTCAGCCGTGTGAGAGGCAGCATTCGGATGGAGCAGGCGATGCGTTGCCTGGAAATGGTTGCATAGTAGCCCCTGATGACGATTGCTGAATCATTCCGGCTTTGGTACAAGTGGTCGGGCTATGTTACGGACATTATAACGACGCCGAGAAGAGTTAATTAGTCCATACTTCAAAAACCTTGTACGCCATTCCACGGGTAGAGCAGCCGTGATTACTGTCCGCCACACCCAACGACGACAGCCTACAGGTTATACGAACTGTATAATTAGAATTGTAAAAGCGAGAACCATTAATTCAAAATCAACTTTCTTGAAAAATTGTCCGCATCTCGTGGTCGTGCGGTAGCGTTCTCGCTTCCCACGCCCGGGTTCCCGGGTTCGATTCCCGGCGGGGTCAGGGATTTTCTCTGCCTCGTGATGACTGGGTGTTGTGTGCTGTCCTTAGGTTAGTTAGGTTTAAGTAGTTCTAAGTTCTAGGGGACTGATGACCATAGATGTTAAGTCCCATAGTGCTCAGAGCCATTTTGTTTTTGAATAATTATTGCTTTAGACATAAAATTTGGTTCACACTGTTATTTTATTCCTAATCATTGCTTATATAGGGTCCTTTCCTGGTGTTTGGCTATTCCGACTAACCCTGTTATAAAAACATGTGAAGTGCTTCACTCAATATCTACACGCACTATTTTTCATCTTTGAATAAATGTTTTCAATTAATTTTGTGGACTAACTTTTAAGTGCAAGTGAGAGTAGTGTATGATTTACGTAGATGTGCCGAAGTGAAATTTTGCTGAAGTAATGAAGCAGATGTTTCAGACAAATTTAACGAGTTTAATATTCTTACTCTCTTAGTGTCAACAAGTAAAATGAAAGTGAGTGAATATGTTTTGAGTACAGTAAAGATAAAAGTCTCTCAGTTATAAATGAAATTCAGTAGACTTCAAAGAGTCATAAAAAGAAAGTTGTTCATGTGGCTCGGTAACATTGATACAGCGTCGCATAAAAATACTGAATGACAATATAGAGTAACCACAACCTACCTTTGTGTTTTGATAGATCATCTGTTAAGAGAAAAGTACAAACAAAGTGCCGTAAAAAATTTAAATCTCTGTATTATGCTATTAGAATATTTAAGTTTTTAATTTGTTGGTTATAGAAAACATAGAAGTTCCCCCAGACCATTTTTTTTGCACATAGTGATGATTAAAAATTCGGGGCCTTTCTTGATCAAAACTGTATGTCGGTGTAGCAGCTAAAAGATTCTAGAGTCTTTCTCGGGACCACATCTCGTTAAGTTATATTTATTTGTGAAATCATGTTGGGTTCAAAATGTTTCAAATGGCTCTGGGCACTATGGGACTTAACTTCTGAGGTCATCAGTCCCCTAGAACTTAGAACTACTTGAACCTAACTAACCTAAGGACATCGAGGCAGGATTCGAACCTGCGGCCGTAGAGGTCGCGCGGTTCCAGACTGAAGCGCCTAGAACCGCTCGGCTACCCCGGCCGGCTGCATGTGAGGGAACAGCAAGAAAGCAGGCCAGATTTACTTCTTCTGCTTTTCTAAAACTGAACCGTTCGTTTGTCTAGATAGGCACTAGACAAACCATTTAATGAACTTGGTACAGAAAGAACCTAGATTCAATATTTATTCCATTTTTTACTGAGTTTATTTCTAACAGCTAGAAAAATCTTAGAAAAAGAATTAATATTCATTAGTAATATATCGCGGTCACGCAGTGGTTAGCACAGTGGACTCGCATTCGGGAGGACGACGGTTCAATCCCCCGTCCGGCCGTTCTGATATAGGTTTTCCGTGATTTCCCTAAACCTCTTCAGGCAAATGCCGGGATGGTTCCTTTGAAAAGGGCACGGCCGACGTCCTTACCCATCCTTCCCTAATCCGATGAGACCGATGACCTCGCAGTTTGGTCTCCTCCCTCAAAACAACCCAACCCCACCACGGTCAAATACTGTAAAAGCGGTAACATTATACGATGGACGTATACTAAAAGCAGAAGTCCCCATATCATAGTGTTATTCCTGGCTTTTCCCGGCCGAAGTGGCCGAGCGGTTCTAGGCGCTTCAGTCTGGAACCGCGCCACCGCTACGGTCGCAGGTTCGAATCCTGCCTCGGGCATGGATGTGTGTGATGTCCTTAGCTTAGTTAGGTTTAAGTAGTTCTACGTTCTAGGGGACTGATGGCCACAGAAGTTAAGTCCCATAGTGCTCAGAGCCATATGAACCATTTGAAACTGACATATAGGGTTGCCGGGTGTTCTGCCGGATATCAGCGTCGTACTTGCACGATATTTCGGTCACGTAGCTCGTAACCTTCATCAGGTGCGACCTGAGACTGCTCCTCGAGTTTCCTTTTTTTTTCTTTTTTTTTTTTTTGCACTTTTCATTCACTTCTCAGATGGAGAAGGGCGGGCTGTTATAGAGCGTGCGTTGAGCTCTTTTGAGCCATGGGGTTTAAGTTGTTCTGTTTTGGCACTGTTTATTTCTTTTTTGCTGGGGTGCAAGGAAAGGGGGGGGGGATTTCTCCCAATTGGGAATTTATTTGCAGGAGTTTTTTTAGGGGACAGTTCCGGTATTTACCTTAGCGGCCAAGGAAAACCTGCAAAACCCGGCCAGAACTGCTTGTTATGGCTCTCCTCTTTATTTACCGAGTTGCCAGCGTCGTTGGCGCTGGCGTTCACGGTGGGCAAGGGCGGCTTCGCGTCGTCTTTCGCGTTCCGCCTCTTGCTCTCTTCTGTATTTTTCTTCTCGCACATAGCTTCTTATGAGCTCCTTGCTTATCAAGTAGCTCGTTTGGTGTTCACTGCGGTCGTCAATGTCCGGGTTGGTGACGTCCAGGATCTCTCTGTCCACAAGGTTGTGGCTGTGGTTCACAAACTCCTTGGTTTGGACGCTTGAGTCCTGACGTGCTCCCTTGCCTTCTATCGTGGCCTGTGTGGCTCGACTTATCGTCATCTTCTTCGGCCAAGCCGTTTGTGTGGCTTGGGTACGACTGGGGTGTGCTGTTTCCGTTGCCGGCCCGTCGTCTTTGTTCTGCTCATCCATCTGCAGTGCCTGCGTCTCCTTGGTGGTATCGCGGCGGAGGGATTCACGGAGAGTGAGGCAGGCGGCGTACATTTCTGCATGGAGAACCATGCGGAATCGTGTTTCCGCCTCCTGGAGGGCCGACTCGATGTCGGGACCAGCTGTCGCCGCCGTCTTCCCACTCGCTGCGTAGCGCCGCCGCCCCCCTCCACCGCCCTTGCCGCAGGCGGCGGGGAAAGGCGGCCGCACGTGAGCGGTGGCCGTCGTTGAATCTCCTCCGGGTGCCGCCGTTGTTCCCGCGGCGTTGCCTCCTCCTCTCGCTGTTGCCTCTGTCCCTCCGTTGCTCGTAGCGGCTGCTTGACGTTGTCGTCTCCTCCTCCTGCGGCGTCGGCTCTTTGCCTGGGGCGCCCTTTCCTGTGCAGTGGCGGGATTTCGGCCGTTGAAGGCCTGGCATCCGCGCCAGTTAGCAACGTGCTCACCGCCGCAGCGAGTCTCTTGCTGCACGTGGAAGCCCAAGAGCTTCCGGATGTCGAGAATGTCCCCGCCGTTGTCAGCCGCCGGTGTGGCGACAATAAACAGCGGCGGTTTCTTCCTATTGGTTTTGTTGTGCAACCTGACGGTTGCCTCAACAAAACCTTGGCGGCGCAGTCCTTCTTTCACCGCCCGCTCCGTGAGGATCCAAGGCAGTCCCCTCAGGAGCGCCTTGGTGACTTCTTTGCGACGAGTCTTTTGACCCATCGCACCTCTTTTCGGGGCGTCCACTGTGTGAGCGGCCACAAGGGCCTTCAGGGCCCTGTAGTCGTCCCAGTCAGCGGCCTGGAGCTTGATGGTGGCGTCGGAGTCGACGGACTCAACGACGACCTCCTTGTCGCAGCTCTGCCCCATCTCATCATAGAGTTCCACCCACTCGACCTCCCTGCACTTGATGTACAGGGCGGGAGCGGGGGAAACTGCTTCTTCTGTCGCCGAGTTGCCGCCTCTCGCGACATCTCGTCCCACGCTGCTCATCTTTACCATACTGCGCGCTAGGGTTTGACAATTTGCTTTTTTGCCGTTAGAACAGCAACACGACAATTTGCCACCTGCGCGCAGTACGATCTTCTCGCTTACTCTCCCTCGAGTGGACCTGGTCCAGTATTTATGCCATGGCCTTCCACCTCCACCAACGGCTGCAGGCGCTTCCTCTGTGGTCCGCGCCCATTCCCTGCGACCTGCTGGAGCGTTGCTGCTCCGTTTTCCGTCCGCTGCGGTTCTAGGTGTTCTCTCTGCGGTCCGCGCCCACCAAACCCGCTCCTGGGGGTTTCATCTACGGTCTGGGGTACCAAGCGTTCCCCCTGCGGTCCGTGCCTGCTCACCACGACCTGTTGGAGCGTTGCCGCTCAGTTTTTCGTCCGCTGCGGCTCTGGATGTTCCCTCTGCGGTTCGCGCCCACCAGTCCCACTTCTGGGTGTTCCATCTTCGCTCTGGTGCGCCTGGCAGTCCGTCAGGGGCTCGTTTTCCATCTCCATGTCTCTGGTTCTTCTGTTTGTGTAGTGTTGCAGCTGGCCCCGTTGCTCCTGTAACAATTCCAGAGCCGGATCCCAGGCTCTGCTTAGCTGGTACCCTGTGTCACGGTTCATAAGATCGTCAGGCATTTTAATTTCTAGGCATAAATACTGGACCAGGTCCACTCGAGGAGCAGTCTCAGGTCGCACCTGATGAAGGTTACGAGCTACGTCACCGAAATATCGTGCAAGTACGACGCTGATATCCGGCAGAACACCCGACAACCCAAGATGTCATTAGATCGCCGGGAAAGCCTTAAGAGTTACATTTGAACCTGGCTTTTCCTGTAGCGGGACTGTTTGTTCTGTTGACGTATAGTGCTATAACTGGACCAACGAGGAGTGGGATCGCGTGCTCTTGTCGGATGAGAGCAGATTCAGTCTGAGTAGCGATTCATCCCTCGTATGGCGAGAGGTGGAAACACGTAATGTAGTACGGAACATTATCAACATGGTAGTTTTAGTAGTTGAGATGTTTCGTTTGGGGAGGTACGATGTTGTGTGGGCGTACTGATGTCCAAATCTATGAACACGGCACACTCAACCGTCAACGCTAATGTGGCACTGTACTACTTCCCCAGTGCATCTTTTCTGGGGTGTATTCGGCCGTGAGTTCATTTTTAAGGATGGCGACGCACAACAGCATCTAACAAAGCAGGTGGATGAGCTCCTGCAGTAAGCAGCGAATCGACTGGTCTGCCCGTTACCCCGATTTAAATCCCATCGAGGATGCGAGGAGTGCGTTTGGGAGACGTATTGGAGAATGATCCAGCATTTGTCAACAGCACTGGTGGAGGAATGGAACGCCCTACGACAAGAACACCTTGCTAAACTTGTGACCAGCAACGAAACAAGTCGCACAGCGCGCACTGCCCTCTGTGATGATCACAAGCCTTCTGAAGAACCATGTCCCAGCTTTCGTAATGAGCCGCGTGGGGCAGCCGCTCGGTCTAATGATGATGATGATAATGTTTGGTTTGTGGGGCGCTCAACTGCGTGGTTATCAGCGCCCGTACAAATTCCCAACCTTTTCTCAGCCCAATCTCGCCAATTTCAAGAACTATGATGAAATGATGAGGACCGGACAAACACCTAGTCATCTCGAAGCAGGTGACTCGGTCTAAGGCGCCTTGTCACGGTCCGTGCGGCTCCCCCCGTCGGAGGTTCGAGTCCTCCTTCGGTCATGAGTGTGTCTATGTTGTCTATAGCGTAACTTAGTTTAAGTTAGATTAAGTAGTGTGTAGGCTTAGGAACCGATGACCTCAATAGTTTGGTCCCGTAAGACCTTACCATAAATTTCCAAAATTTCTTTCGTTATGTCCAGGGGATCATCATGAATAGCGGTGTTTTCAATGTGATTATTGTCTTTGAATAAAAGTGTGGCGTATTTCTTTCAGTTAGCTCCTGTACCACACTGTACCACCTCCTTTTATGTATGGTCCAAGTTTCATTGACCTATGTTAGTTGGCTGTGACACATCATAGGAAAGTCACTTTCGTCCCTAAGTGTTGCACACTACTGTATAAATTATCAGTCAACATAATAATGGGTATAGACCCGTGTGGGGTTGTTAGTACCCCCATCGGGCGCCTCCCCAGGTGGCGGATAGGGGAATGCCTCCTAGATATAGGTGGTACTGGGGAAATCAAATACCCAGGGCGGACCAAAAACTAACGAAATGTAACGTCTGAACTCCTAGAGGAGCGGCTACAAACAGCGTCTGTTCTCCATGTTAGGAGCGGCTGAACACACACTCTGGAACTTACAATCCCAGTTTTAACCTCGGAATGGCCCAAAAAGCCATCTCCCCCCTGAATTTCAAACAACTATGCATGATGTCAATTTCTCTAGATAGAACTACTCCAGGAGGTAACCAATCCTCCGCCGCTAACAGCAGCGCAATCAGGCCTAAGGATTCTGGAGAGCCTGAAGCACCATGTCGTTCAAGAAATTCAAAATCCTCTAAACTGAAGAAAAACAACGTACATTTCTTTGGAACCCTAAATATTAACTCGCTCTTGAAGCCGGGAAAACTGAAGCAGCTCACCAAAGTCTTGAAGGTATATAAAATCAAAATATGTGCGCTGCAGGAAACCAGATTTACAGATAAAGATTTAATGGATTATGAAGGATACAGGATATTTAAAGGAAAGAAAGGCTGGAACCCATGTGAAAGAGGCCTTCCCCACCTTGGAACAGGCTTCATCGTGAAATCTAACTGGGTAAACTCAATAACCGACTTCCAGTCACCTAATGAACGCTTGTCTTTTCTCACATTCCGCGCCCTAAATAAAACCTATACACTTATTAATTGCCACGCACCCATCAACAATGACAATAAGAAAAACCCTCAGAAAGTAGATACATATTGGGAATCTCTAGACCACGAACTTTCTAAAATCCCAACATCAAATATGAAAATACTGTTTGGGGACTTCAATGCACAAATAGGCCAAGAAAAAAAATACAAAAAAACAGTAGGAAACTACCCGGCTCACAAAAGGACAAACAGAAATGGAGAAAGATTAATAGAACTATGCAAGGGTCATAACTTAAAATTAATGTCTACAAATTTCAAAAAACCTCCTAAGAAACAGAAAACATGGAAATCACCAAACACAAGTATTGGAGAGTTCCAGATAGGTCAGATAGCCATCACACACTATAATCAAAAAGAAATAATGAATGTGAGAGTTCGGAAAGGGGCAAACATTGTAACTGACCACTACTTATCGACAATCAAATTAAATGTCATACCACAAAGAAAGAAACAAATACAAAACAGGAAAATTCAAAAGATAGACGCAAACATCTTGAAAGAGAAAAGAGAAGAATTCTGTCAAACATAGTTTTATGTTCGGATAAATGGGAAGATATAAAAGAAGGAATGATAAGATCTGCTCAAGAAGTCGCAAAAATGAAAAAGAGAAAGAAACACGAATGGTGGGATGAGATATGTGAGGAAGCAATAGAACAAAGGATGAAGGCATGGAAGAAATGGCACTCAACCAAAAGTGATAAGGACTACCTGGAGTTCAAACAGCAAAGATCTTCTACAGAAAAACTCATTAGATCAGTAAAAAGACTATTTGAAAAGAACCAACTTATGCAAATGGATAAAGATTTTAAGAGAAACAATAACAGATCCTTTTACAGCACATTCAGACAGAAACTACAAAAATATGTAGCACCAAATCTGTGTTTTAAAGATACCAGTGGAAAACTGGCAATGAATAATGAAGAAAATTGTGAAATATTAGCAAAATATTTTGAACAACTCCTCAACTGTCAGGAACCTATTGAAAAATTACCAGCCAACACCCCAAACACAGTAAACAATAATTCTGAACCCCCATGCCTCATAGAAATCAGAGAAATCATTAAAAACCTTAAGAACAATAAAGCACCAGGGGAAGACATGATAATTGCAGAAATGTGGAAAAGTGTGGATAATACAACTCAAGAAAAACTACTGGGAATAATCAATGAGATTTGGAGAACGGAACGTATACCGGAAGAATGGAAAACTGCATTAATCCACCCCATCTTCAAGAAAGGGGATAAAACCGATGCAAATAACTACAGAGGGATATCTTTACTTCCGGTAACGTATAAAATTCTATCTAAGGTCCTACAAAACAGATTGGAGAAACAACTTGATCAAGAAATTGGTGAATACCAAGCAGGCTTTAGGAAGGGAAGATCTTGTGTGGTGCAAATTTTAAACTTGACGTTAATTATTAAATACAGACGATTAAGAGGAAAAGACATCTTTATCACGTTTGTTGACTTCAAGAAGGCGTACGACTCCGTTGACAGAACAACCTTGGTTAACATCCTTAGGGAGTTTGGAGCAGACAAGAAAACAGTCGCAATCGTCAAAGAAACACTTACGGATACCTATGCAAAAGTAAAGTTCCGTGGTGAGGTATCCAGACCTTTCAAAATCAGAACAGGATTAAGACAAGGAGATGGGTTGTCACCTACCCTATTCAACTGTGTGTTAGAAAAAGTTATTAGAGAGTGGAGGAAGAAAACGACTGAAGAAGGAATACAAAAAATCAGATTAGGAAGAATAAAGGATGGATTAGAAGTAGATTGCCTCGCTTTTGCTGATGACTTAGCGATTCTGGCAGGAAGTTTGGAAGAAGCAGTGAAACAGATCAATATTCTGAATGAAACAGCAGAAAAAGCAGGACTGAAAATCTCCTTTGAAAAGACAGAGTACCTAACCAATGTAAAAGAGGCACCGAACAATATGATCACAAACTATGGCCAGATAAAGAAGGTTTCTAATTTCAAATATTTAGGGGAAATCATCCAGCCCAATGCTTCAGATAAAGAAGGAAATAAAACAAGAACAAGAAAAATGGAAATGGCATTCCAGCTAACAAAGAATGTGTACAACAAGAAGTCAGTATCAATTAACGCAAAAATAAGGCACTACAACACTGTGATTAAGCCAGAGTGTCTGTATGCATCTGAATGTTTAGCAATGAACACTAACAAGGAAATGGAAGCTATAGCAAAAAAGGAGCGAAAAATCATTAGAAGAGTACTTGGGCCGAGGTTTGAGAATGGGACTTGGAAGCTTAGAAGTAATAGAGAAGTGTATGACAAAATTGAGAAAGTGGGAGATACTATGAGGAAGAGAAGAGTAAGCTTTTACGCCCATTTGAAAAGAATGAATGATGAAAGGCTGACAAAGAAAATATTCATGTTTTTTGACAAGAACCCCAGAACCCAAATTACCTGGTTCAAAGAAGTCAAAGCAGACTTAGAGGAGATGGGTATAGGAGAAGATGATATAACCAACAGAGACTTAATGAGAGACAAAATTCAACAATTTGAAGTGAAGAAGAGAAGAACTGGAGGAACAGTGTGGACAGATGACCGAAGGGAACGGCACAGAGAGAAGATGAAGACATATTGGCAGAAGAGAAAAGAGGAGGAGCGCAATAGGAGAAATGTACATTGAAAAATAGTTGTTTAACGCGGTCCCTAGACGGCCAAAATCGGAATAAAAAAAATGGGTATAGAGCTACGCTTTAATTTCATTAGCATTGGTAAACAAATTCTGTTGAAGTTGAAGCTCCTAGAAACAGAATTCAAAACGTTGAACAAGATATTATTATTAATGACAATGCGCGAACAATCAACATCCACATCTTCATCTACATGGATACTCTGCAAACCACATTTAAGTGCCTGGAAGAGGGCTCATCGAAACACCCTAAAATACGAAATTAGAATTATATTAATACCTTCAGCTGCTGACGGGCGTTGACACATATCAACGGAGACAGGTGAAAAAGTGTGCCCCGACCGGGACTCGAACCCGGGATCTCCTGCTTACATGGCAGACGCTCTATCCATCTGAGCCACCGAGGGCAGAGATGATAGTGCGACTGCAGGGATTTATCCCTTGCACGCTCCCGGTGAAAGCCACATTCCCAACTTAATGTCCACACACTACACTCGTAGTGTCCCTGCCCAGTACGCTCATTACTCGCGGCAGACAATCTTACCGAGTCCCGTGAGAGTTCGAGCAATGCGTGTGCATCCGCACAGAAGAAGGTCAATGACCGATTAGCCTTCACTATATGAAGATGGTATCTGTTCTTTCAGACATGTCCGAAAGAACAGACACCGTATCCACATAAGTATATAGTTCTGGCGATACCGGCCATGACCTCCTTCTTCTATGCGGATGCACACATAGTCCCTGAACTCTTACGGGACTTGTTGAGAATGTCTTCCACGAGTGTTCAGTGTGTTGGGGTGGGACACTACGAATGCATTTTTTGTGGACGTACAAGGTGAGAATGTGGGTCTCGCGGGAGGCGTGCGCGAGATAGTCCCTGCAAGCCGGCACGGTAGCTCAGCGTGTTCGGTCAGAGAGTTAGGTGCCTTTAGTAATAAAAAAAAACTGAATCAACGGCTCAACACTGAACTTGAGCGGGTGTCATGGGACATCCGCACCGAACAAATGCAACGAACGAAATCGAACAAAATGAGAACAATAAAAATAGATGGATAGAGCGTCTGCCATGTAAGCAGGAGATCCCGGGTTCGAGTCCCAGTCGGGGAACACATTTTCACCTGTCCCCGTTGATGTATATCAACGCCCGTCAGCAGCTGAAGGTATTAATATATAATTCTAATTTCGTTCTAGGCGGCTGCAGGTCATCAATGGTGTCTGTTCCAATGTATACCTTAACATACATCTCTATTAATCCACTTTCGAAGAGCGCGAAAAAAACGAACGCCTATACCTTTCCGTGCGAGCTCTGATATCCCTCACTTCATTATGATGATAGTTTCTTCCTTTGTAGGTCGGCGTCAACAATATATTTTTGCATTCGGAGGAGAAAGTTGGTAACTGAAATTTCGTGAGAAGATTCCGCCGCAACACCTTTGTTTTAATGATATTCATGTCAAATTCCGTACCGTGTGTGTCCGTGACACACTCTCCCCACACTGCGCAGCAGTACGCCAAAAGAGGATGGAGAAGCGTAGTTTAGTCAGTCTCTTTAGTAGATATGTTGCATCTTCTACGTATTCTGCTAATAAATCGCAATCTTCGGTTTATATTCGCAACATTTTCTGTGTGTTGTTTCCAATTTCAGTTGTCCGTAATTGTAATTCCTAGGTACTTAGTTGAATTAACGGCCTTAAGATTTGATTGATTTATCGTGTAACCGAAGTTTAACGGATTCCTTTTAGCACTCATGTGGATGACCTCAACTTTCCATTATTTAGGATCAATTGCCAATTTTCGCACCATATAGATATCTTTTCTCAATTATTTTGTAATTACTAGACGATAAATGATAAAATCATCTGCAAACAACGTCAGATCGCTATTCAGATTGTCTCCTAAGTTAAAAATGTAAATGTCGTGTGACTAGGGCCTCCCGTCGGGTAGACCGTTCGCCGGGTGCAAGTCTTTCGAGTTGACGCCACTTTGGCGACTTGCGCGTCGATGGGGATGAAATGATGATGATTAGGACAACACCCAGTCCCTGAGAGAAGAAAATCTCCGGGAATCGAACCCGGGCCCTTAGATTAACTTTCTGTCGCGCTGACAACTCAGCGGCTGGGGATGGACCTCCTAAGTTTTATTGATAAGGAACAACGGAGGGCCTATAACACTACTTTGGGGAACCACAGATATCACTTCTGTTTTACTTGATGACTTTCCTTCAATTACTACGAACTGTAGCCTTCACTGAGAGGAAATCACGAATCCAGTCGCATAACTGAGACAATATTCCATAAGAAAGCAATTTGATTAGAAGCCGCTTGTCAGGTACAGTGTTAAGTGGCTTCTGGAAATGTGGAAATTCGAAATTAATGTGCAGATACAAGCAAATACAAATGCAAGTACCAATACAAATACACTCCTGGAAATTGAAATAAGAACACCGTGAATTCATTGTCCCAGGAAGGGGAAACTTTATTGACACATTCCTGTGGTCAGATACATCACATGATCACACTGACAGAACCACAGGCACATAGACACAGGCAACAGAGCATGCACAATGTCGGCACTAGTACAGTGTATATCCACCTTTCGCAGCAATGCAGGCTGCTATTCTCCCATGGAGACGATCGTAGAGATGCTGGATGTAGTCCTGTGGAACGGCTTGTCATGCCATTTCCACCTGGCGCCTCAGTTGGACCAGCGTTCGTGCTGGACGTGCAGACCGCGTGAGACGACGCTTCATCCAGTCCCAAACATGCTCAATGGGGGACAGATCCGGAGATCTTGCTGGCCAGGGTAGTTGACTTACACCTTCTAGAGCACGTTGGGTGGCACGGGATACATGCGGACGTGCATTGTCCTGTTGGAACAGCAAGTTCCCTTGCCGGTCTAAGAATGGTAGAACGATGGGTTCGATGACGGTTTGGATGTACCGTGCACTATTCAGTGTCCCCTCGACGATCACCAGTGGTGTACGGCCAGTGTAGGAGATCGCTCCCCACACCATGATGCCGGGTGTTGGCCCTGTGTGCCTCGGTCGTATGCAGTCCTGATTGTGGCGCTCACCTGCACGGCGCCAAACACGCATACGACCATCATTGGCACCAAGGCAGAAGCGACTCTCATCGCTGAAGACGACACGTCTCCATTCGTCCCTCCATTCACGCCTGTCGCGACACCACTGGAGGCGGGCTGCACGATGTTGGGGCGTGAGCGGAAGACGGCCTAACGGTGTGCGGGACCGTAGCCCAGCTTCATGGAGACGGTTGCGAATGGTCCTCGCCGATACCCCAGGAGCAACAGTTTCCCTAATTTGCTGGGAAGTGGCGGTGCGGTCCCCTACGGCACTGCGTAGGATCCTACGGTCTTGGCGTGCATCCGTGCGTCGCTGCGGTCCGGTCCCAGGTCGACGGGCACGTGCACCTTCCGCCGACCACTGGCGACAACATCGATGTACTGTGGAGACCTCACGCCCCACGTGTTGAGCAATTCGGCGGTACGTCCACCCGGCCTCCCGCATGCCCACTATACGCCCTCGCTCAAAGTCCGTCAACTGCACATACGGTTCACGTCCACGCTGTCGCGGCATGCTACCAGTGTTAAAAACTGCGATGGAGCTCCGTATGCCACGGCAAACTGGCTGACACTGACGGCGGCGGTGCACAAATGCTGCGCAGCTAGCGCCATTCGACGGCCAACTCCGCGGTTCCTGGTGTGTCCGCTGTGCCGTGCGTGTGATCATTGCTTGTACAGCCCTCTCGCAGTGTCCGGAGCAAGTATGGTGGGTCTGACACACCTGTGTCAATGTGTTCTTTTTTCCATTTCCAGGAGTGTACAAAGCTGAGTTACATTATCCTAGTCCTAGTTTTGTAATGACACTGTTCTTTTTCTACAGTTTTTGCATGATATCTTTCACAGTGTTCACTGCATAGTTTACACACGCATTCGTCATTCAGCTGTTGCAATCTCTTGTTTTGACAGAGCTTGTGGTGGAGTCTATGTGTTGCATACCATATTATGACGTGTCGGAATCCGTAGTTTGCCTGTTTCCACTCTTCTGTCACTAACGTTGTTGCTTGAGAGGAAGTCATTCCAGACAGAGTTGTGTTTTCCTATGAGTATTTTGGGTGAGCTATCGTAGGCTTTGTTGTACGGCAGAAGCAACTGCATTCTGATGTCTGCTATGAAGAAAGTTTCTTTCATTAAGACTGTGGCCAGTCTTCATGACGCTACATCAACATCGATTGCACCCGTACCATATTTCTATGCCCCAGGAATTGCATGGCGACAGCTTTGAACGTCGTGTACAGTTCTGCCACTGGGCAGAAGAGAAATTACGGGACGATGACAAATTTTTTGCACGCGTTCTATTAAGCGACGAAGCGTCATTCACCAACAGCGGTAAAGTAAACCGACATAATATGCACTACAGGGCAACGGAAAATCCACGATGGCTGCGACAAGTGGAACATCAGTGACCTTGGCGGGTTAATGTTTGGTGCGGCATTATGGGAGGAAGGATAATTGGCCCCCGTTTTATCGATGGCAATCTAAATGGTGCAATGTATTCTGATTTCCTACGTAATGTTCTACCGATGTTACTACAAGATATTTCACTGCATGACAGAATGGCGATGTTCTTACAACATGATGGATGTCGGGAACATAGCTCGCGTGCGGTTGAAGCGGTAATGAATAGCATATTTCATGAGAGGTGGATTGGTCGTCGAAGCACCATACCATGGCCCGTACGGTCACAGGATCTGACGTCCCCGGATTTATTTCTGTGAGGAAAGTTGATACTGAGAGTTTTTGAGGCTGCTGGCTACTGTAAGCTGCTTTTACTGCTGATGTTGTTCCATCTTTCACGTGGGTGTTGAATGATACCAGTGTTATTTGCAGAGTGACTCCAAAATCTTTGTACTTTGGTTCTACATCTAGTGCCAACGGCCTTGCGTCAGTGGTAACATCAGTTCCCACCAGATCACGGAAGTTAAGCGCTGTCGGATTTGGTTAACGTTTGGATGAGTGACCGTCCGGTCTACCGAGCGCTGTTGGCAAGCGGGGTGCACTCAGGCAAATTGAGGCAAATTGAGGAGCTACTTGACTGAGAAGTAGCTGCTGCGGTCACGAAAGCTGACAACGACCGGGATAGCGGTGTGCTGACCTTATGCCCCTCCATATCCGTATCTTGTGACGCTTATCTGGTGAGGATGACATGGCGGTCGGTCAGCAGCGTTGGGTCTTTCGAGATCTGTTTGGACGGAGTTTAGTTTACTACTATTACTAGCGTTTTATCTTGAAGGATCAGCGTTTCTTTTGTGAGTTTGAAATTTGGACGTTAATACTTCTTTGCGAAGTTGACTAATAATTCTGTTGGTTTGCATACACAAACTGTGAGTCTGAGATATTATTATCGTTAGTCGTAGCGAGGGAACAGTTGTCGAAAGTGGTCGGATACAGCCTGCTGTGGGGAGAAGCCACGCGACATGAGAGGTCGCAGCCTGCAGTGATCGTGCTAGTAGCGCCGGAGGAGACTTTGGTATTAATTGAGGATTTGGGGTAATTTGCCGTTTTGTTGCACGTACTTAGTGCTTCTTGATCACTGGAAGGAGTTTTTCGGATTTGTGTATGCATATATTGACAGTAATATTCGTATCTCTGATATGGCTACAGTATAGACATTGTGGAATAATTAAGGTCGATGTAAAGTTTGTCAGCGTTTAAATAATCTATTTTGCGAATATAGTAAGTTAAAGTCTTTATTAGTTTCTTTCATTTTTGACACCTGTTGCGACCACATGTAGTAAGCGTTGCTTCACGTAGTGGAGAATGGCAAAACAGAGGCAGCCGGCGATCGAGGCGTTGCGAAGTAAGCGCGGCACAGATAGCCTTGCTGACAGTTGCAGTCTACCAACAAGCTGACGCAAGGACGCACACAGACTGAGCGCCGAGCGAAGCCTGGAGACTGCTGAGTAAGGGAAGTGAGGCCAGCACGCTAAGTTACGCTGCAATATACTGCGGGAGTAATAACAAAAAGCTACCACCGAGGGTAAGAAACGTCCTCCTGTCGGATATAAATAGTGGAGCGCAGGCAGCAACGGACAGAAGCCATCAGAAGCCATCAGGAAGCAGTTCGGATCTGAGGACGGACGTGGTCCGTGTCCGTATGTTCAATCTTCGTAGGTGACGATTCCGCAAGTCTGTTCCAGCTCGCAGGAGTCATCCGTTCGCCGCCAGATGTCAACTTCAGCTCTGGAGGTCGGCCCGACTTCGGTCGGCACCATGGATGACTAACTACAGCGAGAACTTCCACCAGGACCGGCCGCAGCGCGGTCTTGGTCACAGACGCCGCCGGGGACTGACGCCCGGACTTCACGGCAACCCGGCCACGGCGCGTGGTCCGTCCATGACGGGAGCTCGCGGACATCGCGACTGACGGCTTCCCAGCCGCCGGTCCAGCAGGCGTCAGCAGCTGACCTCACGGCGACGCGGCTGCCGAGCACGACGAGTTCATCTCAACCACAAGGCATCCTGACTTCAACGGAGCACTGGTGGCCTCAGGTTCTGAGTGCGATCGGCGGCGTGCACTGCGCACATTGTCGGAGAATCCACACAGTAGCAGCCAGGCGGAGGGATCCGCAGGGCTGGGCAGCGACGACGAGGGACAAATTGTAAAGAAAGCTCAATAAATAATTGTAAAACTCCACACCGTCTCAGTCTTTGGCGCAACCACTGTGTCTGCTGCTAACAAGTACTGCAGAAGCCGTAACACACCATTTAAGGCTAGTTGACGAAACCCCTCCGGTTCATTCAATTTCTATATAAAAGTGGCAGTAGCTGTTGCAATTTTCATGACTATACATTGCACTCTGTGTGGTTCGCAGTATTGCTTTTGAAATACTTTTAGCATGTTGTTGATCACGTAGTTGCAGTCGCAAGACGAGGTAAGTTGCCCGTTGCTTAGAGGGCATTACAGAACAGTTGTTAGGAGTTGTTAGAGAATATTTTGAAACTGGCAGTCAGATGCTTGAGAATTGATTTTTTCGTGATTTGTAGGGAGCTTAATTAATTTCTGTTGATTTGTAGGGAGCTTAATTAATTTCTGTTTCGTTTTGTTCCCGATCAGAATTCTGTTATTGTCAGAGATGCAACGTCACGTACACTGAAGCCCAAATAAATTGGTATAGGCGTAAGTGTGGTGTCACCGCCAGACACCACACTTGCTAGGTGGTAGCTTAAATCGGCCGCGGTCCATTAGTACATGTCGGACCCGCGTGTCGCCCCTGTCAGGATCGCAGACCGAGCGCCACCACAAGGCAGGTCTCGAGAGACGTACTAGCACTCGCCCCAGTTGTACGGACGACATTGCTAGCGACTACACGTACGAAGCCTTTCTCTCAATTGCCGAGAGACAGTTAGAATAGCCTTCAGCTAAGTCCATGGTTACGACCTAGCAAGGCGCATTAACCATATCTGGAGAGAGTCTCACTTGTATTGTCAAGAGAAATGTACCACAATGAATTAAAGTTAAGTATACGAGAAGCTCCGTTCTTTTCTTTATAGCTTTCATCACGTATCCTGTTTCAGACTTAACGCCAGTCGGCGTGTGTGTACGCGTGCCTTTCGGTTACCCGTCACTGTGGACTGGCTGCCTTGTCAGTCCACTACAGTAAGTATTCAAATACAGAGATATGTAAACAGGCTGAGTACGGCGCTGCGGTCGGAAACGCCTATATAAGGTAAGTATCTGATGCAGTTGTTGAACGGTTACTGCTGCTGCAATGGCAGGTTATCAAGATTTAAGTGAGTTTAAACGTGGTGTTATAGTCGGCGCACGAGCGATGGGATACGGTATCTCCGAGTTAGCGAAGAAGTGGGGATTTTACCGTACGGCCATTTCAGGAGTGTACCGTGAATATCACGAATCCGGTAAAACATTAAATCTCCGACATCGCCGCGGTCGGAAAAACATCCTGCAGAGAATAGGACCAACGACGACTGAAGTGAATCGTTCAGTGGTGACATAAGTGCAACCCTTCAGCAAATTGCTGCAGATTTGAATGCTGGGCCAGCAACAAGTGTCTGCGTCCGAACCATTCAACGAAACATCATCGATATGGGCTTTCGGAGCCGAAGGCCCACTCGAGTACCCTTGATGAATGCACGTCACAAAGCTTTACGCCTCGTCTGGGCCCGTCAACACGGAAATTGGACTGTTGATGACTGGAAACGTGTTGTATGGTCGGGCGAGTATCGTTTTAAATTGTACCGAGCGGATGGACGTGTACGGGTATGGAGACAACCTCATGAATCCATGGAACCTGCATATCAGCAGGGAACTGTTCAAGCTGGTGGAGGCTCTGTAATTGTGGGGGGCGGGTGTAGTTGGAGTGATATGGGACCCCTGATAGTTCTAGATACGACAGGTGACACGTACGTCAGCATCCTGTCTGATCACCTGCAGCCATTCATGTCCATTGTGCATTCCGACGGACTTGGGCAATTCCAGCAGCAGAATGCAACACCCCACACGTCCAGAACTGCTACAGAGTAGCGCCAGGTACACTCTCCTGAGTTTAAACAATTCCGCTGGCCACCAAACTCCCCTGACGTGAACATTGTTGAGCATATTTGGGATGGCTTGCAGGTGCTGTTCAGAAGAAAACTCCATCCCTTCGTATTCTTACGGAGTATGGACAGCCCTACAGGATTCATGGTGTCGGTTCCCTCCAGTACTATTTCAGACAATAGTCGAGTCCATGCCACGACGTGCTGCGGATCTTCTGCGTTCTCGCGGGGGCCCTACACGATATTAGGCAGGCGTACCAGTTTCTTTGGCTCTTCAGTGTATTTCCATACGTCTTTCAGCAGAACAAACCATAATTACTAATAGGCCTATACACGACTTTAAAAATAATTGCGAATCAATTTCAAGTCTACCGCCTCGTCTTAAAATCATCTGTTTGGTTTTCTGTGGTTTATTTGTCGGTAATTTTCCGTAACTCATGACGTGAGTCTGTTTAGAATCTTTTATAGCTCTAGAACATATTACCATGTCATCACTATAAGGTATGAATGTAGCTGAGCTGTCCATGAGGATCTTCGTGATGTATCGTGTCGAAAAGTGTCGTATTGATCGGGCGTCCTCGTAGTATTACACTTGGTTGCGTTAAATTCTTGGAGACGGTGATTTCATTAGATACTTGGATGTGGTTGTATCTTAGGATGTCTGAAGTACTTGCGCTGTTTGGTGTGTGTTGCCAATTAACTGGCTGAGTTTTGGGATAAAGATATTGTACCTCGTTTCCTACATACCAGCGTCAACTCAATCGAGAATTACCACTTTAAGCACAGTAGTGGACTACGTACTCTTCTAATCAGAGTGAAGGTTGCGCCCGCCTGTGACCATGCGGCGTCAGGCGTGAACCTCTGCCGTATCTGCTGGCGGCCTCGTGGAAAAGTGCTGAAGAGGTTGATGAAGACTATGTTGGGCAGCAACTCTGCCAACAGTAATAGTTGTTCCACAAGATTCTAACGCTGCACATCAGTTAATAAAGGTGCCATGACTCAGTGAAATGGACGCGAACCAGGACCTTGAACATCCAGAGGTCAGTTAGGGATACAGCAAAGGAAACACTCATGGGAAACCCAGTGGGCAAGAAGATCTGGTTTGGAAAGGAATGTGCAGGTGCCCTGGAAAGGAGAAAGGAAGCCAGGAACAAACAGCTGAAGAGGAAAAATCTGGCACAGGCCAAAGCACAATTTGAGGAGGTCCGAAAGACTACACAAGCAATTCTGAGAAGAGCAAAGAGGAAATACATAAGGGATATCATCAGTGAAGCAGAAACATACTTCAGAGGACAAAAGACTAGGGAAATGTTTCTGAAGGTGAAGTACCTCTGCAAAGGTCACCAGGCCAAGCAGAAATTTGTCAAAGATTCCCATGATAAGATCCTGACGAACGATAGGGACATAGCTGAGAGATGGAAAGAGTACTTTCGACAGATGCTAAATTGTGATGAACCTGAACTGCAGTTTGATTTCCAGTACTCAATTACAGCCGAGGCAGACTATCTCCCAACTACCCTGGATGAGATAAAAACCAGAATCAGACACCTTAAACAGAATAAGAGTCCAGGTGAAAATGGAATACAGGCTGAAATGATCTTGGCAGGAGGAGAGAAACTTGCAGAAAAAATACACCGACTGATACAGGCAATATGGACCAAAGAAGAACTACCAGGAGAATGGAAAACAGCTCTGATCTGTCCAATACATAAGAAGGGCGACAAACTGAAATGTGACAACTATCGAGGAATCGCCCGGCTTAACGTCTGCTATAAGATCCTGTCCAACTGCCTCATATATAGAATTCAGCCAGTGGCAAAATCGGTGATTGGGGAGTACCAGGGATGTTTTCGGCCAGGACGGTCAACAGTAGATCACATCTTCAGTCTCCGGCAGCTCACTGAGAAACTGGGTGAATATGGTAAAGATTTGCATATTTTATTCGTTGATTTTAAGAAGGCCTATGATTGCATACATCGCAAGAGCCTGCTCAACTGTTTAAGGGAGTTTGGCGTAGCAGAGAAACTCATCAATCTGATAAAGATCTGTCTGAACGAGACATGTGCAAAGGTGAAGATGGGAAATCGCGTAACTGAGGAATTTGAAATTGTGACAGGACTCAGGCAAGGAGATGGGTTGTCCCCTATCCTGTTCAACTTTGCCCTCGAGAAGATCGTACGCGAGACCTACCAAGAGAACGAAGGGATTGAAATCGAAGGAAAGAGACTGCCATACTTAGCCTATGCAGACGACGTCTGTTTACTCTCTACAGGTCGGAAAAGGAGTTGGAGCAAATGAACAAAGCACTACAGGAGGCTGCCAGCAAATTTGGGCTAAACATAAACGAAGCCAAGACAGAGTACCTCGTTATGACGCGTGGTCATTGTCAGACTGCTGATCATCTACAATCACTGCAGGTTGGAGACCATTCCTACAAGAGAGTGCAAGAATTCAAATACCTAGGAGCACTTTTCACTGAGAACTCGTCATGTAAAGCAGAGATCAATGCCAGAATACAAGCAGGAAACCGATCTTACCACAGCCTAACACAACAGCTTCGGTCCAAATATCTCTCCAGACAGTTCAAGATTCGACTGTACAAAACCTGATCCAGCCTGTTGTTCTATATGGCTGTGAGACATGGAGTATCCGGAAACAGGACTTCCATAAGCTCCTTGTTTTTGAAAGAAAAGTGCTTCGGAAGATTTTCGGTTCGGTTCTGGATGCAAATACAGGGGAATGGAGGCTCAGATACAGCCGAGAGCTTGAGGAACTATAACAGCAGCCCAACATAGCAGGAACTGTCCAAACCAAACGAATGCAGTGGGCCGACCATGTATCCCGAATGGAGGATCACAGATGGCGTCAGAAGCTCCTGGATTTCACACCTACTGGAAAGACCCAAACTTATTTTAGATTTGACTAATTTTAAGAAAGATGGCACACCAGATTTTACGTTCCAATCTCTGTTTTTTAACATTTTAGATGTGCATCACGGTTTCACTGTCGTTTATACTGATGGCTCCAAACAGGAGACTTTCCTTGGCTGTTCTGTGGTGTTCCCTGATCATGTTACCCGGATTCGCCTCCCTGCTGAATATACCGTTTTCGCAGCGGAGCTCCACGCGATCCTGAAGGCACTGGAACAGATGAATCGTGTTCGGGGCGATCGATTTCTTCTCTGCTCCGATTCTCTTAGTGCCTTACAATCACTGCAGAACCTATACCCGACTGAGGAGATGGTCCAGCTGATACATGACCAACTGTACTTGCTCCAACGGGGGGGGGGGGGGGGGTGAAGGGGTATCCTTCTGCTGGGTGCCTGGTCGTGTCGGCATATGGGGCAATGAACAGGCTGATCGGGCTGCCAAGGAGGCCTGCAGAGAGCAGGATGTGGTCCAGTGTCCTATCCCCTTGCAGTCAGTCATCGCTGCACTCCACAGGAAGTGCATGGAATTGTGGGAGGACGAATGGCTGGCGGTGACGGCCAATAAACTGCGGTCAGTAAAGTCAACCACTCGGCCGTGGCGTTCCTCCTGCCGGCTGCTCAGGCGGGAAGAGGTGGCCCTCACACGTCTTCGGATCGGGCACTGTCCTCTGACGCATAGCTATTTATTACGGCGGGAGGATCCTCCGTTTTGTGATGCTTGTGGTGTGCACATCTCTGTCCAGCACATTTTAACAGACTGCATTTTATACCGTGATGCAAGGGCAGAAGCACAAGTTGATGGGGATCTGCCTTCTGTTTTAGCTAACGATGAGACGTGTGTGTCTAGGGTTTTTAAGTTTTGTGATGTGTCTGGACTCTGGCCTAAACTTTTAGGCTGGAGGTTTTAGTGTATTGCAGAGTGGCTGACTCCTCCCTTTTTTTTCCTTGCGGTCAGCCAGCCACTTCCATCTGCTACATTGTTTTAGCTCCCTCTACCATTTCCTTCCTGTGTTGTCCATGTTTTACCGCTGACGCCCTGCTTCATCCCACGCTTCGGTGTGGGTGAGCACATATTTTTCGATGATTGTTCCCCGTGTTTTATGTTCCTTTTTATGTAAATGTTCTGAGTTTTTTTTTCTTGACACCCGTCTCACTATGATACTGAACGGGCGCTGAAGACCTTGCTGTCGTGCGCCCACTAAACCCCCTCTACTACTACTACTACTACTACTACTACCTACTGGAAAGAGACCGCCAAGGAGACCCAAGAAGCGTTGGAGGGATGGACTCCATGAAGATTTAAACCACGTGTCAATAGATGTGAACGGATGGCGGATAGCAGCAATGGACAGAATACAGTGGAGGAGGAAACTTGTAGATGCGTGCGGTCCACTGGGCCTGATCACGTAGTAGTAGTAGTAGTAGTAGTAGTAGTAGTAATAGTCATGACGACTGTTGTGTTCCTTTCGTTACAGCGCTACAGCACGTCACAGGCTAGGCAGACGGACGCCCTATTCCTCGCCCACCCACCTGCGTGTGACGGGCGGCGCGTGTCGGCTGACGTGACATTTCGGACGGCCCGTGAGACACCGACGCCGACGCCGACGCCGACACCGCGGGTACAGCTGTGAGCGCCGGCCGCTCCGCGCATGCGCGCACTCTCGCCTGTTGCCGCCTCGGCGCGGCGCCCACAGCTGCGCGCCCCGCTCAGTAGCGTCGCGACGGCCGCCGACGCCGCGTCTCGCACGCACGCACGCAGCAGCCTACCGCGCCGCCCACGCCCGCGAGGCCTCTGGCACGCGAACACGCACGCAGGTGCTGCACGCACTGCCGCTGCCACCAGCCCGCGCCCAACGTTGCGTGAGTACCCACCTAACAGCGAATGCTCGCTTTCTCTGCTGTTACAACAGCTGTAGATTTAACAACAAAACAAAACGCTGTCGTTATTTTGGTCATACCTGCGTCTTTGGTGAACCTCGAATGCTATATAGTGTTGCACCATGAGCGTCCATAGAAAATTATCCAAGAGGGAGCAAGATTCGAGAACTGGAATTTTTAATGTTGCTGATTTGGTGAATTTTAGGACATGTGTTCAATGAGATAAATTTGGTAAGAAGCACCCTACACTTACTGTATCGTAAATCACTGGTTGTTACTCATTCATTTTTTGATGTGAATTATTTTCACAGATTCGAGAATACTTTTCCACACAATTGACATATCTTTTGGCGCCTCCCTTCGCCCCCCCCTCCTCCTCCCCCCCCTCCTCTCCCTAGCATTCTTAGATTAGTTGCGTTTGTTTGGGCTCCTTGTGGCACTTTTAAAAATAAATGTAAGTGTCGTGATCGTCTAAACTGGTTGCTTTTTTTCTTTCAAAGTAGGTACTACACGTACCTTCTTCGGTAACAGAAATAAATTTCTGAATCTTATTCCAATAATAAATATTAAGTGAAGGAACAATTAATTTCGTTTTGAGGTAATTCCTGAGATCTTTGAAAGCTTCTAGTTAGACAAGGGAAGTACTAGACCTTTTCTATCTTCTAGTTTCAATAAAAAAGTGTGCCATATAATAAACTTAATGGAAAGAATGAAAAAAAATAGTTTTGTTTTTCTCTAAAGGGGGGTAGGACGTCAAACGGGTCGACTTGGAGCAGGAGAGGCATCAGAGGACATTTTAATTTCCAGTGTCTATACTTTTATAAATGAATTCATAAAACTTTGTCAGCATCACCAGGAAGGATTCACACTCATTGCAGTGGAAGTTTGAAAACATAACAAAATAATTTTTTTTACGTGTGAAATTTCATCATTTTTTCACTTACTAATGGTTGCATTTGTTGCTATAGGTACACTTTTCTTCATAAGTTAGAGAGATTATTCGATGAATTTTGCACAGCATACATACCATACAGCTGTATGAAACTCTAGAATTTATTTAATTTATGAAAAAACGAATGATCTGTTGTATTTTAAACTTCATGTTTACAAAAAACACAAATTTTGTAGTTAATTACCTCGATTTTTACCACAGTTTTTAACAGATTTGGAAAATTCTAGAGTTTCATACACCTTTAAGTATGGTTTGTATGCTGTGCAAAATTCATTGAACCATCTCTCTTACTTATGAAGAAAAGTGTACCTATAGCAACAAATGCTGCCATTAGTAAGTGAAAAAAATGATGAAATTTCACATATAAAAAAAATTACTTCGTTATGTTTTCGAACTTCCACTGCTATGAGTGTGAATTCTGAATCCTTCCTGGTCATGATGACAAAGTTTTATGAATTTATTTGTAAAAGTATAGACAGTGGAAAGTAAAATGTCCTGTGGTGCCTCTCCTGCTCCAAGTCGGCCCGTTTGGCGTCCTACCCCCCTTAATTTAATAATTAAAATTCTTAATTGTGTAAATTACCCCTTGGAAAAAGGGATAAAAATATGAAAAATCATCTAATTTCATGTCGACTAGTTAAACATGAGACACTGTTCAACTCTGTAAGTTATATATGAAAAACTCACCATTAAATAGTTAAATGACAGATGATTTGCCATTAAAGTAGCTGAAAGTTGATAAATGCGCTCCAACTTTTAATGTATGCATCTGTAACGGAAAACACAATTTTGCGTGTGATACTTAAAAGACATGCATAGCTCCTGCACCTGTTCATTGTATGTACTGACATTTTCCTCTTGGGGTAAACAAAAATTATATTGAACTGTTTCTAGCCTTCAACTTGGGACAATCTTTCAACGCAGATTACGAATGTGTTGATTTTATGGCATCGCTTTCAATGGCTGAAGTTGACAGTTTACACAACTGATCTTGAAAAAGTGTTCACCTGTAGTACGTCTTTGCAATTTGCGTTTTGAAAAATTCCTTTCAACATACGTAGCGTGCTGAAGTAGTATTGTATTTCCTGTTATGGTAGACCTTCTGTGAAAAATAATATGAGTCAATCGAACGGTCTACGTTTCTAATAAATTTGTATTGACTAGGACAATATTTCGTACTGTAATCAGTAGTGGAGCTTCGCAAAAACACATTAGCAGCTATTTTGCAAATGGTTCGTTGGCGGGCCCATGTTTTCTAGAACGAGTCTGTTCCTATTGGCGTATACTTTCATCTGTTTGCTTGGTTGGTTTATTTTGCCACAAATCAGTATAAATAGGTGACAGTAAAGTAGAAAAATGTGAACTATACACAACGTAATCAACAGGCACAACGGTAGACAAAAATGTTCTTCTTTTTTTTCAAACTAAACGGATTTGCACATACCGGGTGATCAAAAAGGCAGTATAAATTGGAAAACTGAATAAATCACGGAATAATGTAGATAGACAGGTACAAATTGCTTGGAATGACATGGGGTTTTATTAGAACCAAAAAAATACAAAAGTTCAAAAAATGTCCGACAGATGGCGGTTCATCTGATCAGAATAGCAATAATTAGCACAACAAAGTAAGACAAAACAAAGATGATGCTCTTTACAGGAAATGCTCAATATGTCCACCATCATTCCTCAACAATAGCTGTAGTCGAGGAATAATGTTGTGAACAGCATTGTAAAGCATGTCCGGAGATATTGTGAGGCATTAGCGTCGCATGTTGTCTTTCAGCATCCATAGAGAAGTTGGTCGATCACGATACACTTGCGACTTCAGGTAACCCTAAAGCCAATAATCGCACGGACTGAGGTCTGGGGACCTGGGAGGCCAAGCATGACACAAGTGGCGGCTGAGCACACGATCATCACCAAACGACGCGCGCAAGAGATATTTCACGCGTCTAGCAATATGGGGTGGAGCGCCATCCTGCATAAACATCGTACATTCCAGCAGGTTTTTATCAGCCAGGCTGGGGATGATGCGATTCTGTAACATATCGGCATTTCCTCCAAGAAAAAAGGCGCGATAACGTTCGATGTTGTAAATCCAACCCATACCGTAACTTTTACGCCGTGCAATGGAGTTTCCAGGACAGTTCTAGGATTTTCGGTAGCCCAAATTCTGCAATTGTGGGCGTTGTCAGACCCTCTGAGCGTGAAATGAGCTTCGTCGGTCCAAACCCGTTACTCAACCAATCGTCATCTTCCGCCATCTTTTGAAACGCCCACAACGCAAGTGCACTCCGCTTCACTAAATCGCCTCGTAAAAGTTCATGATGCCGATGGATTTTGTACGGATAGCATCGGAGGGTACACCTAAGTGCCAACCAAACAGTAGTGTATGGAATGCCGGTGCGACGTGCGACTGCACGAGCGCTGACTTCCCCGTGCATAGACGAACCCGCTACAGTCTCCATTTCTTCCTGAACTGTCTCAGCAGCATTACGCCTTGCGCTTGGTCGGCCACTACGGGGTCTATAATAACCCGTGGCTTCGAACTTCGAAATCATTCTCGCCACAGCTGCACTTGTCAACGGACCTTTACCCGTTCGATTCCCCTTCCTATGGCGATAGGATCGTAACGCTGAACTAGCACATTCCCCATTCTGATAATGCAGCTTCACTAAGAGCGCCTTTTCAGATAACTTCAACATGCTGCGACTGCTGGCGCATCTGATTCTCTCTCTCATTACAGCTCCTTTTATACACGATTGTCATGCGCAGTCACTGACGTTTTGTTGTCCAGCGCCATCTATCGGACATTTTGTGAACTTTGTTTTTTTTTTGGTTCTAATAAAACCCCATGTTATTCCAAGCATGTGTGTCAATTTTTACAAAGCTTTTGACAATGTTGACTGGAATACTCTCTTTCAAATTCTGAAGGTGGCAGGGGTAAAATACAGGGAGCGAAAGGCTATTTACAATTTGTACAGAAACCAGATGGCAGTTATAAGAGTCGAGGGGCATGAAAGGGAAGCAGTGGTTGGGAAAGGAGTGAGACAGGGTTGTAGCCTCTCCCCGATGTTATTCAATCTATATATTGAGCAAGCAGTAAAGGAAACAAAAGAAAAATTCGGAGTAGGTATTAAAATTCATGGAGAAGAAGTAAAAACTTTGAGGTTCGCCGATGACATTGTAATTCTGTCAGAGACAGCAAAGGACCTGGAAGAGCAGTTGAACGGAATGGACAGTGTCTTGAAAGGAGGATATAAGATGAACATCAACAAAAGCAAAACGAGGATAATGGAATGTAGTCAAATTAAGTCGGGTGATGCTGAGGGAATTAGATTAGGAAATGAGACACTTAAAGTAGTAAAGGAGTTTTGCTATTTAGGGAGTAAAATAACCGATGATGGTCGAAGTAGAGAGGATATAAAATGTAGACTGGCAATGGCAAGGAAAGCGTTTCTCAAGAAGAGAAATTTGTTAACATCGAGTATAGATTTAGGTGTCAGGAAGTCGTTTCTGAAAGTATTTGTATGGAGTGTAGCCATGTATGGAAGTGAGACATGGACGATAACTAGTTTGGACAAGAAGAGAATAGAAGCTTTCGAAATGTGGTGCTACAGAAGAATGCTGAAGATAAGGTGGGTAGATCACGTAACTAATGAGGAGGTATTGAATAGGATTGGGGAGAAGAGAAGTTTGTGGCACAACTTGACTAGAAGAAGGGATCGGTTGGTAGGACATGTTTTGAGGCATCAAGGGATCACAAATTTAGCATTGGAGGGCAGCGTGGAGGGTAAAAATCGTAGAGGGAGACCAAGAGATCAATACACTAAGCAGATTCAGAAGGATGTAGGTTGCAGTAGGTACTGGGAGATGAAGAAGCTTGCACAGGATAGAGTAGCATGGAGAGCTGCATCAAACCAGTCTCAGGACTGAAGACCACAACAACAACAACATCTACATTATTCCGTGGTTTATTAAGTTTTCAAATTTATACTGACCTTTTGATCACCCGGTACATTCTGAATGGCTCAAATGGCTCTGAGCACTACGGGACTTAACATCTGAGGTCATGAGCCCCCTAGAACTTAGAACTACTTAAACCTAACTAACCTAAGGACATCAGACACATCCATGCCCGAGGCAGGATTCGAATCCGCGATCCTAGAAGTCGCGCGGTTCCGGACTGAAGCGCCTAGAACCGCTTGGCCACCACGGCCGGCGGTACATTCTGGCAACTGGTTACTGTCCTCAGTATGGGGTGCGACTACCTCTGGCATCAACACAGGCCTGACTACGACGGCACACGCTGTGAATGATGTCATCAATCTCATGGTGAAGCAATGAGTGCCATTCTCCCTGCAGAGCTGCTCACAAGTCTTGGAGAGTGCAACCCGTCTCTCTAGTGCATCCCGGACATGCTCTATGGGATTCAAATCCGTAGAGTGACCAGGCCATGCAATGTGTGCGATATCTTCCGTTTCCTAAAAAGTCAACCACCCGTGGGATATGAGGTCGAGCATTATCGTCCATGAATACGAAGTCTGGGCCCACAGCACCTCGCAACAACCGTGCATGAGATCCCAAGATCTTCTTACGGTACTTGAAGGCAGTTAAATTTTGCTGATTCACCAGTACAATTTCAGGAAGAGGGTTTCGAGTGGTAAACATAATCCCTGCTCACACCATTAGGAATCCTCCTCGAAATCGGTCTCTTACCACAATATTTGTGTCCCGAAATCGTGTTTCACGTGCCCTCCAGCTGCGAATCCGTCGAGAATCACTCTCCAGGCCAAATCGGGATTCATCTACGAAAAGAACATTGGCCCACTATTCGACCGTCCAGGTCGCATGTAGACGGCTCCACTTGGGATGTTCCCTACTGTGAAGACACGCCGCATGTAAAAAGTCAGTAGGTCTTCAACAATAAAGGCCACTCTGCTGAAGCCTTCTGCACACCGTTTGCCTCGATACAACACGTCCAGTGGATGCTGCGAGATCACGTGCCAGTTGTCATGCAGTACTAGAGCAGTACCGTCGTGCTCTTACAGTTAAATAACGGTCCTCTCTTTCTGATGTTACACGTGGTTGGCCCTGCCCTGGTCTCCGGGATATAGTTTCGGTCTCTATAAACTGTCGCCTCTGTTTTGGTTGGCAGGAGAGCCAACACCGTGTTACCAGAAGGAGGCCGAAAGGCATGCGTTTTAGCTCACGCAGGCTGGCGTGAGGTCTGGAACACGACAAGGAAATCAGAATTTAGAAAAACGGACGTAGCTGGTGGAATACTTAACTTTAATCCGTTAATGAAAAACGTCAGTCTTACTGGTACAGTATTCATAATATCAATGGCGCCTTGCTAGGTCGTAGCAAATGACGTAGCTGAAGGCTATGTTAAACTATCGTCTCGGCAAATGAGAGCGTATGTTGTCAGTGAACCATCGCTAGCAAAGTCGGTTGTACAACTGGGGCGAGTGCTAGGAAGTCTCTCTAGACCTGCCGTGTGGCGGCGCTCGGTCTGCACTCACTGATAGTGGCGACACGCGGGTCCGACGTATACCAACGGACCGCGGCCGATTTAAAGGCTACCACCTAGCAAGTGTGGTGTCTGGCGGTGACGCCACATTCCTCCCCTGCAAATCGGCGTACGGTTGTGGCATAAGGCTTCCGCCCGCCGTGGGGAGGACCCCATGTTGACGTATGCGACGAGGTGGGGAGCCTAACAACAGGCGAGGCTGTGCCACCCGCACCCTGCCATTCGGACCGCGGAGAGCTAGGAAACGCCTGAAAACCTGCTCCAGGGTGCACGCCAACATGCGGTGTATGCGCCCGCAGAGAGACAAGAGGGGCCGAAGGGTCGACCTCCATCGGGCCGGGGCACCCATCGGGCGAAGACGACATACGGTCCGGAGCGGGCAAGAGTTCCATGTCGGAGGACAACTGGTCACGGGAAGCGGTCGGCGGCGCGTGACCCAGGGAGGCGCCCGGCGGTTGCAACGACGCGTCCACTGCGGGCGTCGCCGGCGGGAGAACAGGCGGCGGCGGGGGCGGCGGCGGCGCGTCGCCATGGGGCAAAATGGAAGGCAGCGTCGGTAACACCTGGTTCCGAGGCGAGCCAGTAGATGGGTCCCCAGGGCGCTGACCGGACGGCACCGTCGCTGAAAGCAGACGGGGAGCAGCAGATCCCATGCGACGACAGAGGCGCAGCTGATTGAGATGCCGACACACCTCACCAGAGGCCCCCAAAACCAGATACATAGCGCGGCCGAGGCAGCGAAGACTGCGTCCTTCGAGCCAACGCCGTGAACCTCGATAGTGGCGGTAGTAGACAACGTCGCCTGGGGCAAAAGCAGGTGTCTGCCGCTGCACAGGAACCTGATGCGGCGGATGTAGCAAAGACATCAAGGTTCTATGAGGGCGACCATGGAGCAACTCAGCCGTCGAGCGACCATCTCGGGGCTGAGAGCGATACGAGGACAAAAAGAGCAATAACGCGTCCTCCCAAGAATGCGACTCTTTCAACTTCAACATCTGTGACTTGAAAGTCCTGACCAATCGTTCAGCGGCACCGTTTGACTGTGGCGAAAACGGCGCGGACGTCAGATGTTGAATACCATTGGCCTTGCAGAATGACTGAAATTCTGCGGACATAAATTGTGGGCCATTGTCGGAAACAATAGTCTGTGGAAGACCTTCAATGCAAAAGATAGCAGATAACGCTTGAATGGTGGCAGATGACGTCGTGGAAGACATCCGGACAACAAAAGGAAAATTACTGAATGAATCAACCACAATCAACCATCGAGCATTCCAGAATGGACCAGCAAAATCGGTGTGTAAGCATTGCCAAGGGGAAGTGGCTTTTGGCCATGCAAAGAATTTCCGCGGTGGGGCTGATTGTTGTTCGGCACACACCATGCAAGAAGAGCACATATTGGTAATCGAGGCATCGATTCCTAACCAAGTACAGTGCTGACGAGCAAGTTGTTTCGTTCTCACTATACCACAATGTCCTTGGTGGAGAAGCTGTAAGACAAAGGACTGTAACGAACGTGGGACCACGACCCTGGACTGATCATTATCAGAACACAACAGAAAAACACCACATCGAACAAAAAGTCTCTCCTTGTGAGCAAAAACTCGGCGAACCAACGGATCCCCGATCCGTGACTTTGACAAGGGCCATTGCGTAGCAACAAAACGCAGAACGGTAGCAAGGACAGTGTCGGCAGCTGTGGCAGTAGCTACACGACGAAAATCTATCACAAAGGATTCGACCACGTCATCGGTTTCCGAATCAATGAACATGCAAGCAAGTTCGGTGGAATCGAAGGCTCTATCCTCAGCAACAGGCAAACGGGACAACGCATCGGCGTTTCCGTGCTTATCAGTGGACCGATACAAGATATCGTAACGGTACTGCGAGAGGAAAATAGACCAGTGAATGAATTTCTGCGCTGTACGTGGAGGTACAGGCTTGTTCGGATGAAAAAGCGATGTCAAAGGTTTGTGGTCTGTGATGATGGTAAAGTGACCACCATACAAGAAATCAAGAAACTTTGTAACACCAAATACGAGAGCCAATGCTTCTTTCTCGATCTGTGAATAATTTCTTTGCGCAGACGAGAGCAATTTGGACAAGAAGGTAATAGGGCGATCGTGCGATCCATCTTTGTGCGCAAGCACAGCACCGATCCCGAAATCCGATGCATCCACCATCAACAAAAGGGGCTTCTGGGGATCGAATGGCATAAGGCAAGTATTGGAAAGCAACACCGATTTCAACTGGCGAAAGGCGCGTTCGCATTCCATCGTCCAGATGAACGGAACACCTTTACGGCGTAAGCGATGAAGCGGAGCTGAAATGGAAGAGGCGTGTGGGATATAACGGTGATAATAATTAATTTTTCCCAGCACACTCTGTAGCTGCTTCAAATTCTGCGGCGAAGGCAAGGCTTGTATGGCACGGAGGTGCTCGGGACTGGGATGTATGCCTTGGGCATTGAGTACATGTCCCAGGTAGGGAAAGTCACGAGCAAAAAACACACATTTGTCCTTCCGCAAGCGAAGACCATTTTGTCACAAGACCTGAAATAATGTTCTGAGATTGGCTAAATGTTCTTCTTCCGTCTTTCCGAAGATCACAATATCGTCCAGATAGTTTGCTGCAGTAGGGACCGACGCACAAACAGATTGTAGATATTGCTTAAACAATGCAGGGGCGGATGCACACCCGAATGGCAGTCGTTTGAATCGATACAAACCAAGATGCGTGTTAACCACCAAAACGCGCTGGGATTCTTCGTCCACCGGTATTTGCAAGTACGCATCTTCTAGGTCCAACTTCGAAAAATATTTACCCGGGCACAGTTTGTCAAAAAGATCTTCGGGGCGGGGTAAAGGAAAAGTTGCAGTCACTAGTTGTGGATTCACTGTTGCCTTGAAGTCCACACAAAGTCTCAATTTTCCGGAAGGTTTTGGCAAAATTGCTAAGGGTGATGCCCAGAGAGAAGCCTGCACACGTTCAATTACACCTTGTGATTCCAAATCGTGTAATGTTTTTGCGACCTCATCACACAATGCGTGGGGAACATTGCGCGCTCTGTAAAATTTCGGTTCCGCGTTTACTTTCAGTTCCAAATGTGCTTTATAGTTCTTAGCGCAATTAAGGCTCGGTGCAAAAATGTCTGCAAATTCTTCACATAGACGAGAAACACTGTCTGAAGGCACAGCCTTGTTCACTGATAGGACCTGATTTACTATAGACAAGTTAAACAACTGAAATAAATCTAAACCAAACAAGTTCACTGCAGAAGAAGAACGAAGGACGTAAAATGACACAAGTTTTGTTTGTCCTTTGTTTGTTGCAAGAAGGCTGCACTGTCCTAACACAGGGATCTTTTGACCTGAATAGCTAGTTAGCTTAACATTTGCAGCACGCAACGGAGGTGTGCCCAGTAGTTTGTAAGTGTCTTGATTGATCAGTGAGACTGCAGCTCTGGTATCGAGCTGGAATGGTATCACTTTGCTGTGAATGTCCAAGTCTACAAAAAGTTTATTATCCTGCTGACGACAAGAGCGCCTGTCTCGTGCAACGTGAACTGACACTGGCACAAAATCACTTGCGACTTGACGGGATTTCCGGCGATGTCGACGCACACTATTTGTGGGATGAACACAGTCACTGTTAGAGAGAGTGGCACTGAGCGGAGTGGAATGCACTACATGAATTTACATGGGCGAAGTTTCATGAGCCTGAGTATCCTTGGTTCGAATGCAGCGCAAAGCAAAGGGCCTGGAATGGTTGTGAGTGTCCGATCTGAGCTTTTTCTGGCAAACACTCTGAACATTTCCTTTTTTATTATGGAAAAAGCAAATAGCCTGGCGTGACGGGCAATTCTCATGCGAATGTCTAGTAGCACACCGTGGGCTTGATTTTAGCACTGCATTTGCTTGCCTGCGCGGCACACGTGGCTGAGAGCCTGGTGGCAGCAGCGCGGCCGGGCGTGAGGGCTGTTTACTGCTCCGTGCAGCTCGCCCGGCGGGCCAGTTAACCTGACACATGGCTGGTGAAGTTTCAAATGATTCCTGAGCAAAGTCAAGTGTGTCCTGCCGATCCAATATGTCCATCACTTGTTGAAGGGAGGAATTGACGAGTTTCAAAATTTGTTCCCTTATACGAATATCAGAAACGTTCTGTGCAATTGCATCACGTACCATAGTATCTGAATAAGGGAGTCCACATTGACACTCAAAAGCACAATCCCTTGTAAGGCCTTGCAAAGTTGCAACCCACTCCCGATTAGTCTGACCTGACCTACGTTTTGTACGAAAGAAGGTATACCTTTTCGCAACTACATTGACTGATTCTTTGAAATATGCATCTAATGCAGACAAAATTTCGTCGTAGGACAGAGTTGCTACGTCGCATCGGGGAAATAATTTGACTATTACACAGTACGTTTGGATGCTGACCGATGATAACAAATAAGGCTGCCGCTTGTTACCTTGAATTCTGTAATCGGCGAGATGGAATCCAAATTGGCGTGACCACTCCGTCCAGCTTTCCAGTGCAGCATCAAAAGGTCGAAAAGTTGGTGCAACAGCGTGTTGTGGCTGCGTTAGCGGTGGAGCGGCGGCTGCTGCATCGTTTTGCATTGCCCGTTGACCCTGGACGAGCTGTCCAAGGGCATCCAGTAAGGCCTACGTCTGCTGATTCTGTAAGCGATAAAATTCGGACAGTACATCTGGAGATTGTGGCGAAGCCATTACACAAGTAAATCAGGGCAATATCGATAAGAACGCGGAATTGCCTCGTTGCCAATGTTTTGGTTGGCAGGAGAGCCAACACCATGTTACTAGAAGGAGGCCGAAAGGCACGCGTTTTAGCTCACGCAGGCTGGCGTGAGGTCTGGAACACGACAAGGAAATCAGAATTTAGAAAAACGGACGTAGCTGGTGGAATACTTAACTTTAATCCGTTAGTGAAGAACGTCGGTCTTGCCGGTACATTATTCATAGTATCAATAGTAACTGATAATGGCGCCTTGCTAGGTCGTAGCAAATGAAATAGCTGAAGGCTATGTTAAACTATCGTCTCGGCAAATGAGAGCGTATTTTGTCAGTGAACCATCGCTAGCAAAGTTGGTTGTACAACTGGGGCGAGTGCTAGGAAGTCTCTCTAGACCTGCCGTGTGGCGGCGCTCGGTCTGCACTCACTGATAGTGGCGACACGCGGGTCCGACGTATACTAACGGACCGCGGCCGATTTAAAGGCTACCACCTAGCAAGTGTGGTGTCTGGCGGTGACACCACAGCCTCATCCGAGAAACAACAGAACGATTCACGTTAAGCCATCGGGCCACATGAATTTGCGACTCTACTGCTTCCATTCTTCGTATGGCCCTCCACAGCAGAGAGTTTGGTAGGCGTCTTCTCAGTGCCATACTGCACCATCTGGGACTGTGGATGTGGGACTACCCTGCAAACGCTACCCCGCTTGATAGGTGCGCCGACGTCATTGCTGGCGCGGCTGTCAGCTGATCAGAATGGCATCTTTCGAGTAGATCACGATTTTAATGACATCTGTTGACAGTTTGCATGAATACATAGTGAATTAGTCACAAGACTGGGAAATACCAGTTTGTTGCTTTAATTTTGGACATACGTGTATTTTCAGCTTCTGGTCACACAAGTGATTTCATTACCGGTTTCGACTTGTTACCAAGTCGTCATAAAATCATCGGCTTAAAAAGAGAGATAGTAAAATATACTAGAAAACTAAATTAAAAATCATCTACAGGTACTTGACTGTATCACACGCTAACTCGTTACAACACCCTCATTGGCATTGTAGCGAGAAGGAAGTACTTCTCTGGGCGGTATCACTAACCTGGTGTCTTGCTGCTTCGGTGAGTCCCTCGTAGGACAGTGGTAGCGCTCAGTCGCCTGGTTCCATGTAGGTGGTGATCCTGCTGAAGTGGAATGTTTAGGGATGCCAGTTGTTAATTGTCAACAACGTTTGTACTATACTTGTTTTAATACAGAAATTGCTTTGTCACACACGTCACAGATTCAGCATTTGCAATATAGCGGCTCTGGACTACGCCCATTAACACAGTTTTCTGCCTTTACATAATGATAAACACTGTCCACGACACGTGGCGTTCTGATAACTAATAACTTCACTTTCTAGCTTGTTTAACAGCTGAAATATGAACTCGCTACCGTTATTTTAGAGCCGCCCCTGTTACACGACCGTGCGTTTTGACTGGCTCCTCGCGACTAACTCGCCCTGTCTTACCGAACGAGAAGAGAGACCACCCATCTTTCTCTCTGAGCCAATGAGGACACTTCTCTCTTTATCCAAACCTTCAGCCAATGGCGTTCGTCCGGCCATCCTGATTTAGGATTACCGTGATTTCCCTAAATCGCTCCAGGCAAATGCCGGGATGGTTCCTTTGAAAGGGCACGGCCGACTTCCTTCCCCGTCCTTCCCTAATTCGATGAGACCCATGACCTCGCTGTCTGGTCTCCTTCCCCAAACAACCCAACCCAATGGCGTTCAGATCGCTGTTGCCAGGCGGATCTGACGTCACGTTTGCGGACATTGTGACGGAAGTTTGTCTCGGAACACTGTCTCAGATTGTAAGATCCTACTCCCAAATAGTCGGATCTTGTCCCTGCTAAGACTGCACAACATTGCCTCCTATGATTTCATTACTAATACTCTTGCTGACGCTTAATTGTTAAATGTACATGTAGCCTGGCTGCTACTGCGCATTCCCGGTCGCATAAATTTGCGTAATACTTGGCTTAAACACGTGAAGGGAATGCATATATGCATTACGTCGTCAACTGAGTAGGCCCAGAGAGACGATGACAATGTAGACTTACCGACGCTCTGAAATTTCCTGGCAGATTAAAAGCGTGTGTAGGAGTGGGAAATGAACTTCGGAGCTTCGCCTTTGTGCAGTAAGTGCTCTACCGATTGAGCTATCCAAGCGGGACTCACGATCCGCCCTCACAGGGCTTTGATTGTTGGAACTACTACCCAATAACATAAATTTGGTAACTCCTAACAATTTCAAATTATTACCCAATCGCCTGTAGCCTTCAGTTCCAACAATCAGAGTGCAGGCATTTTTAAATATGTGAGTGGCTCGCAGACTTCTTGAGTAATAGAACCCAGAACGTCGTCCTGGGCTGCGAGTGTTTATTAGAGACAAGAGTATCGGCAGGAGTGCCTCAGGAAGGTGTAATAGGACCGCTCTTACTCTCGAGATACGTAAGCGATCTGATGTAGAGGGCGAGTAGCAGTGTGCGACTGTTTGCTGCTTACACTGTAGTGAACGGGAAAGTGTCGTTGTCGACCGACTGTGGGAGGATATAAGATGAGTTAGACAGGACAGGTATTTGCTGTTCGGACTGCCAGCTCGCTCTGAATGTAGAAAATACACGTTGATGATGATGAATAGGAAAAACGGTCCTGTAATATTCGAATACAGGTTTATTTGTGTGCTGCTATATTCAGTCACGTCGGTGAAATACTAGGCGTAGTACTGTAAAGTGATATGAAGTGGAACGAGCAGACGATGTCTGTTCAAAAAATCCCAGAACATTCATAATTTCATGCCAATAGTGTGTTGGAGCGAAATGCGGTTGGCATTTTAATGTGTAACTGCCCCAAGTTTCATTGCTGTATATCTGTTAGTTATTGTTCGGTGCTATATTGAGTGGAACGTTGTGTCGCACAGTTTGCGAATTTGGAGATGGTAGAGTAAGAGGAGCAACGCGTCTACATTAATTTTTGCATAAAACTTAAGAAAACCTTTACAGAGACACACCAATGATGCAAGAAGCGTACGGTGATGTGCGCGTAAGCCGCTCTCGGTGTTAAAAATGGTTCACACGGTTTGAAAATGGCCGGACGGAAGTTAAAGGTGACCCTCGTTCAGAACGCCCTTCGACGTCTACCGTTGATGCTCATGTCAGGAACGTCAACGAAATTGCGCGTGCCAATTGAAGACTGACTGTCCGAGAGATTGCAGAAGAATGCAACATTTCAGTTGGACCCTGTCATAAAGTCATGAGGCAGCGTCTTGGAATGCATCGTGTTGCTGCCACGTTAGTCCCACGGCTCGTGAGTCAGGACCAGAAAGAGCAATCAGTAAAGAGCTTTTGGATCGCGCAGATGAGAACGAGATGTTCCATAAGAGAATCGTAGCTGGTTATGAGACGTGGGTCTACGATTATGATGATGTGAAGACCAAGGTTCAACCTTCACAATGGGCCGGGAAACGTTCTCTAAGACCAAAAAAAGACTCGTCAGGTCAGGTCAAATGTCAAGGCCATGGTGATAGTTTTCTTTGACCTTCAATGATTATTTCATCACGAATTCGTGCCACAGGGACAACCTGTTAATCGATGGTACTATCGGGACGCCTGTGAGAAGGAAACGGTCTGAAATGTGACGAGAGAATTCATTGCTCATTCATCACGATAACGCACCCACACGTTCATCCCTGTTGGTGCGTGTCTATTGCACAAAAAAATGAAATCACTATGCTGCCTCAACCTCCGTACTCTCCAGACCTGGCACCGGCGAACTTTTTTTTTATTTCCAAAGTTTAAAACCTCACTGAAAGGACGAAGATTTGCAACGATACACAAGATAAAAGAAAATTCGCAGACGGCACTTCGGACGATCCAACAAGAGGCGTACCAAAACCATTTCCGAAAGTGAAAATAGCGTTGGGAGTGGTGCATCAATTGTGGAGGACAGTATTTCGAGGGAGACCATTCACAATAAGTAAAAGGTAAACGTAGAAAAATTTTGTAGATAAAGTTCCGAAATTTTTTGAACAGACGTAGTACATGGATTGTAGTAGGAAGGCGGTTGGTCGACTTTGTTTTATCGGGAGAATTTTATGAAGAAGACCGCGTACATCACAGTGCGACCCATTCGAGAGTACTGCTCCATTGTTCGGCATCCCCAGGAAGTCGGGTGAAGGCTCGATCCACACGAGCGAGTAACAGCCGCGCGTTTCGCAGTGAGAGCGCGTCGTTTCAGAACATCCGGGGCGGTATCGCAGCGATAATCAAGCAGCAGTTCTACACTTGAATCCAACTAGTTTGCATGTAGGCGGAAGAAAGTAGGCAATGTTTGCTTATTGCTCATATGAATATATTAAGGACCGTGACGGGAGGTTTTGGACTCACCCAATGGTTACAGCACGGCTGATAGAACGAGCGTTCGCTACTCTGATTATACACTCCTGGAAATTGAAATAAGAACACCGTGAATTCATTGTCCCAGGAAGGGGAAACTTTATTGACACATTCCTGGGGTCAGATACATCACATGATCACACTGACAGAACCACAGGCACATAGACACAGGCAACAGAGCATGCACAATGTCGGCACTAGTACAGTGTATATCCACCTTTCGCAGCAATGCAGGCTGCTATTCTCCCATGGAGACGATCGTAGAGATGCTGGATGTAGTCCTGTGGAACGGCTTGCCATGCCATTTCCACCTGGCGCCTCAGTTGGACCAGCGTTCGTGATGGACGTGCAGACCGCGTGAGACGACGCTTCATCCAGTCCCAAACATGCTCAATGGGGGCAGATCCGGAGATCTTGCTGGCCAGGGTAGTTGACTTACACCTTCTAGAGCACGTTGGGTGGCACGGGATACATGCGGACGTGCATTGTCCTGTTGGAACAGCAAGTTCCCTTGCCGGTCTAGGAATGGTAGAACGATGGGTTCGATGACGTTTTGGATGTACCGTGCACTATTCAGTGTCCCCTCGACGATCACCAGTGGTGTACGGCCAGTGTAGGAGATCGCTCCCCACACCATGATGCCGGGTGTTGGCCCTGTGTGCCTCGGTCGTATGCAGTCCTGATTGTGGCGCTCACCTGCACGGCGCCAAACACGCATACGACCATCATTGGCACCAAGGCAGAAGCGACTCTCATCGCTGAAGACGACACGTCTCCATTCGTCCCTCCATTCACGCCTGTCGCGACACCACTGGAGGCGGGCTGCACGATGTTGGGGCGTGAGCGGAAGACGGCCTAACGGTGTGCGGGACCGTAGCCCAGCTTCATGGAGACGGTTGCGAATGGTCCTCGCCGATACCCCAGGAGCAACAGTGTCCCTAATTTGCTGGGAAGTGGCGGTGCGGTCCCCTACGGCAGTGCGTAGGATCCTACGGTCTTGGCGTGCATCCGTGCGTCGCTGCGGTCCGGTCCCAGGTCGACGGGCACGTGCACCTTCCGCCGACCACTGGCGACAACATCGATGTACTGTGGAGACCTCACGCCCCACGTGTTGAGCAATTCGGCGGTACGTCCACCCGGCCTCCCGCATGCCCACTATACGCCCTCGCTCAAAGTCCGTCAACTGCACATACGGTTCACGTCCACGCTGTCGCGGCATGCTACCAATGTTAAAGACTGCGATGGAGCTCCGTATGCCACGGCAAACTGGCTGACACTGACGGCGGCGGTGCACAAATGCTGCGCAGCTAGCGCCATTCGACGGCCAACACCGCGGTTCCTGGTGTGTCCGCTGTGCCGTGCGTGTGATCATTGCTTGTACAGCCCTCTCGCAGTGTCCGGAGCAAGTATGGTGGGTCTGACACACCGGTGTCAATATGATCTTTTTTCCATTTCCAGGAGTGTAGATTTAAGAGAAGATGAAAGTAAGTTATTTATTTTCGAAGGAATGTCCAATCGTTTGATGAATTAACAGTAAAATAACAACTGTTCATCCTTCCCAGATATCTGCGTGGTTGTTGCATTATCAATACAGAATCGGCGAGCACTGTGTAAAATAGTAATGAAGTCATGTTTCCGCAATAACCTTTCTTTCAGGAGTGCTAGTTCTGCAAGGTTCAGAGGAAAACTTCTGTAAAGTCTGGATGGTAGAAGACGAGGTACTGGCAGAAGTAAAGCTGTGAGGACGGGGCGTGAGTCATGCTTGGGTAGCTCAGAGGGTAGAGTACTAGCCCGCGAAAGGCAAAGGTCCCGAGTTCGAGTCTCGGTCTGGCACACAGTTTTAATCTGCCAGGAAGTTTCATATCAGCGCACACTCCGCTGCAGAGTGAAAATCTCATTCTGCAAGCGAGAGCTCATTGCAGGCCAGGGTGGATGTGTGTTGTGTTTTTTGATGAACTCTGGTTGTGCCTCGGTGCCAGTAATGTCCGTGTGTTGGTTACAAGGAAGCCATCTGAGGGCCTGCAACTAAAAACTCTGCGTGTTAGACATACTGGACCTACACCTTGAATTATGGTGTGGGGTGCTATCTCGTGTGACAGCAGGAGCACTCTCTTGGTTATCCTACGCACCCTGAGTGCAAATTTGTTCGTTAATCTGATGATCCGACTTCCTGTTTTGCCATTCATAATCAGCGTTCCAGGGGGTGTTTTCCAACAGAATAACATTCGCCCACATACCGCTGTTGTAACTCAACATGATCTACAGAGTGTCGACATTTTGCGTTGGACTGCTCGATCATCAGATCTGTCTCCAATCCAGCACATACGAGACACTATCGGACGACTACTCCAGCGTCATCCACAACCAGCATTAACTGTCCCTGTACTGACCGACCAAGTGCTACAGGCATGGCTCTCCATCCCAAAAACTAACATGCGATACCCGTACAACACAATGCAAGCATGCTTGAATGCTTGCATTCAGCATTCTGGCGGTTACACTGGTTGTTAATGTACTAGCACTTCACATTTGCAATGGCTTATCTCGTACTTAACCTGTGCTCTTTCAATGTTAATCACTTATGTATGTTACCTAGACAAATGTATTCCCGAAATTTCATTACTCTACGTAAGTTTGTTTTTCGATGTTGTGATTTTTTTCTCGTCACTGTAGTTCACAATGTAGGTTATATAAATGTTTATAGAATTAAAAGAACCTATACACTATTTGCCAAAACGTGAACGTGTGAAGGTTTACCACTTTTGTGGTTCTCCTGTTTCGATTTCGGCTTTTTCGCTAGTCTGCGGGTGAATAATACGAAACCAATAAAACCAACATAATTTAGTTCTTTTGTTTTACTGAAGTTTTGTATTCTATATAGACTGTAGTTTCAATAGTTAAGGCTTTCTTTTAACTGGTGTCTAACACCCGTTGTAGTTGTCTCATCAAATATTCTACATATTTTACTTTGTTCATTTATTTAATGCAAACTGTTATATAGCCACTGTTTTGATTAATTGTTAATGTTAAAATGCAGTACCACCACACTATCAAAGATTGCATTTACTGTAGGTTCCGTCAAACGCCTCCATTTTTCTGCATTTATTTATTTCTGTTTATCTTATTTATATTGCTTAAGTTCCTTATCTATTCTGTAGTTACATTGATATTTGTCTCTTCTTTTAATTGGTTTGTGTATCACTCTCCATGTTTCATACCTCCTGATGTAGGCTTTTCTAGTACTAATTTTATTTTATTTTATTGGGTTGGTTTATTAATAGAAGCTGTTATGTAGGCATGCTATTCCTATTTTGTGTTAAAGGTTTTCCTGTCTACTCAATTGTTGCTTATGTACTGTTCAATTTTTACTTTTTCATTGCATTACCACCACACTGTCAAAGATGTTACTTACAAGGGAACCTCCCCATCACACCCCCCTCAGATTTAGTTATAAGTTGGCACAATGGATAGGCCTTGAAAAACTGAACACAGATCAATCGAGAAAACAGGAAGAAGTTGTGTGGAACTATGAACAAATAAGCAAAATATAAAAACTGAGTAGTCCATGTGAAAGATAAGCAAGATCATGGAAAATGTGAGCCAAGCAGCGCGGTGGTCCCGTGGTTAGCGTGAGCAGTTGCGGAACGAGAGGTCCTTGGTTCAAGTCTTCACCCGGGTGAAAAGTTTAATTTAATTAGTTTAATTTTCAGTTTATGTGACAAACTCTTATGTTTTCATCACTTTTTGGGAGTGATTATCACATCCACAAGAAAACCTAAATCGGGCAAGGTAGAAGAATATTTTTACCCATTCGCCAAATGTACAAGTTAGGTGGGACGACAACGTATTCCTGTCATGTGACGCACATGCCGTCACCAGTGTCGTATAGAATGTATCAGACGTGCTTTCCTGTGGAGGAATCGGTTGACATATGACCTTGCGATCAAATGTTTTCGATTCCCATTGGAGGGGCACGTCCTTTCGTCTACTAATCGCACGGTTTTGCGGTGCGGTCGCAAAACACAGACACTAAACTTATTACAGTGAACAGAGACGTCAATGAACGAACGGACAGATCATAACTTTGCGAAAATAAATAAAGTAAAATTTTCGTTCAAGGGAAGACTTGAACCAAGGACCTCTCGTTTCGCAGCTGCTTACGCTAACCACGGGACCACGGCACTCATAATCTCACATTAACCTTGATGTTGCCTATCTTCAACATGGACTACTCAGTTTTTATATTTTGCTTATTTGTTCATAGTTCCACACAACTTCTTCCTGTTTTCTCGATTGATCTGTGTTCAGTTTTTCAAGGCCTATCCACTGTGTCAACTTATAACTAAAACTGAAGGGGGTGCGATGGGGAGGTTCCCTTGTTAGTGTATGTTTCTGCTTCAGTCTAGACGTGTTACTTGTCTTCCAATGTTGTTTGCAATCATTGTAACTTCTTTGGTGATAATACTCAGTAAATGTCTGAAGATGGCCTTGTAAGCCAAAAACCGGTTAACACAATAAAAGTAATATTGTAGAACAAAAGCAAACTGGTGATTTTCATTTATTATAATTAAGGCTATGCGTTTTCACACATTAAGGTTTTACGAGCTTAACGTCAAATATTCAACATGTTAAACTCATCTGCAAAGTAATACGACGTATGAAAATCTTACGTTAGAGTCCTAGTCTTTAAAGAATCAGGGGTGTGGGTTATGGGTTACGTCTGTTTTCGGTTATTTATAAAACGACAGGTGACTTCGGAGACCTTCGTGAATGTGCGGCTTTGAATTCGAGGATTATACTGAATTTGTGACTGAGCGCATTCAGGAAATCGGTTAGACAGGACACATCGCAGGCACGCACCGAGTTCTCCTCTGCAGTGGGCATAAGTGGTCGGCTTGAAACAGTGTTCATTGACTACCGGGGGGTGGGCGATATGATTTTGCACTTTCACCTAATGAACAAAGTAACAGCCGACTGAACAGCAGACCAGCCCTGTGAAAAGACTCAAGGGTTCCTAGTAAATGGAACACACCACGCCATTCCAAACGGAGAGTAATCTTCAGATATATAAGTAATTTCAGGTGTACCCCAAGGAATTATTACAGGATCGCCACTGTTTGCAGTATAGTGGATAATGTCGATAACTCCATGATCCTGTTCGCAGGTAAAGCTATTATATACATAGAAGTCGCCACCCTAGAAAAATGTAGCAAACTGCAGGAAGATCTGCGGTGGATCGATCCTTGGTGGAGGGATTGTCAGGTGATCCTAAACATAAATACATATAGCGTAGCGCACATAAACTGGTGGATGGATCCGTTATTGTTTCCTTTCACTACTGCTGAACAGTAATTGGAGACAGTAACGTGCATTAGTTATCTGCGACAGTTGTACAGACACAGGGTAGGGGACACTTTAAACATAACCTTATGGTCCGCAGCTCATGGTCGTGCGGTAGCGTTCTCGCTTCCCGCACCCGGGTTCCCGGGTTAGATTCCCGGCGGGGTCAGGGATTTTCTCTGCCTCGTGATGACTGGGTGTTGTGTGATGTCCTTAGTTTAGTTAGGTTTAAGTAGTTCTAAGTTCTAGGGGACTGATGACCATAGATGTTAAGTACCATAGTGCTCAGAGCCATTTGAACCATAACCTTATGGGGACATGAATAAATATTTTATGTAAATATTTTCTAGTTTTGCTTCGTAATTCGTTGAGTACAGTGGTTTTAATCATATGTAGATATAATTTCAGATCGATGGATAAAAAGGGTGACATTCATATCCGTGTTAAGGGGCTCCGGAACGCCCTATACTTGCAATGTTAAAATAACGCTTATAAATTACATCTTTCCTCACAAAGTATTTGAGGTAGGAAGTTGAACTTTTTACAGATTATTTATTGGAATATGGGCTACAACTTAACACAGGGATTTTACAAAATTTTACTTCAGTTATTAAAGATGATTTTTTTTCAATTGTAATGAAAATTCACAACATTTTTTTGCAATTTTTTATTTATATATTCAAAAATATACAGTTTTTTGGGAAAAGGCTGTGTTCAATTATGCAGAAGGTACTGTGTAACATTTACTGAAAGTTTCAAACAAATATGTTTGGAAGATCCTTAGAAAACATGTAATTAGTATGAGAAAATAAAAGTTTTGGGAATCGAGCGACAAAGATTGGATTAACTTTTTAGTGCATTCCAGGTCCATAGGATGGATTATCTTCATCCTCTGCAAACTCCTCCTCCAGCTTCCTCTTGTTCCTCCTCCTGTTTACTCTTGCTTGTATTTCTAGACTCTTTACAGCCCTGTCTGCAGCCCGAAGGCGTTCCTTGTCTAAAGCAGGCATCGCTCGTACCATGTTGGAACCTATCTTCATTCCCATATTTCTAAATACCTTGCACCTTACAATGTTGCCATCATTGAAAGTCGCAACAGCATCATACACACCAAAGTGAAGTGTTTCTATTCCAACAAATACAGTCTTGGGGATTCTCGACCATATAACACTATTTACACTTTCATTGGGGTTTTGAGTTTTTCCGTGAATACACTTTTTCAACAGTTCAGGTGCTGCTAAGTCTCTGAAAATAGGTTTTATCACCTCCATTATTGCATGAGGCAGACTATGCTTCTGAGTGTACACTTCACCAGTTAGCAATCCTTTGTTATATTTACACCAACTGTCTTCTTCTTTGGGACACAAGCTATGTTGGGGATTTTCATCGTCTTTATTGTTTACAGTAATAACACATACCTTTGGCTTTCCAACATTTCTCCTTTTCTTAAAAGCCTTCAGAGGATTTCTAATAACTTTACTTTTACTCATTGTTATACTTCAACAAAACAGAGACTCAAGAAACAGAATTAATTACGAATATTTTCGAGATAACGACAGAGTAAATAAACATGAAACAATCGACAATCACACCAGCGATATATATTGAACCATCACAGGTTAGCCACAACACATACTTTATCTCACATCACTAAAATGTACCTGATGAACATGGACGTTAATAATAACACCATTTGACAGCAGTTTAACAGCGCCATAGTGGGTCACGCCCATGTAGAACACATTTCAAAAACAATTTAAAAATAGTTGTAGTCTTCGGAATTGAATAAATTATATATCTATTAAAAGGTAATAGTCTGCAGATTCAGAAAGCGCAAAAAAGTAAAAATTGAACTTTTCATGATTTTGAGCCTTTCCGGAGCCCCTTAATAATCAGACGTACTGTTGAGTATGGTTATCCTTTCGGTATCAAGGTAATTTACCTTATAAATGCTAAATGGATATCAATTGTCGAAGATACAATTCATTTCGTGGAACAGCCTGCTTTCAAACTCAAAGAATCAGTTAAATCAAAATTTCCAATTTTAGATTTTTGTACCCTCTTGGCAAAAGTTTTGTCGACGCCCATGTGCACAGAGCTATTTAAAGTGAAATGGCCACATAAAAATAATTGTAGGACAGACAGATTCCAAGATTACAGATTGAGATTCATCTGAAGAATCCTGCGGAATCGTACTCCACCTTACAAAATCATCGTTCGATCGAGTATTGGTCATGGGACTGACAGATGGAACAGAGAATATATACGGAAAGTGCAGCCATTTCATAATACGCTCGTTTGGTAAATCTCAATGCGTCACGGAGATGCAATTCGACTGCAAATGCCAGCCAGAAAGAGAGGAGTTGTGCATCAAGCTGTGGCTCATTTGCGTAATTCCGAGGTACACGTTCCTGTAACAGTCAGACAACACATCACTTTCTCCCAAACAACCCATCAACGTAAAATGTAACTTCGTACCTAAAGTCTCCCTTCTCTCTCTCATCATTCGTGACTGAAACAGGGAAGGGGAAAAGCGACAGAGTTACTCTAAGTGCGTTCTGCTGCACACCATAATATGGCTTGCGGAGTACAGCTGAAGAACAAGATGTGCTATCCTGTGAATTCAATTGTAACGTTACGCATTCTACAAAGTAGGCAGTGAAATTGGTTTACTGCACAGAGAAGCATCTAGTTATGTAGCACGGTATAATTAGACCAGCAGAGTCTTCAGCTAAATAAAGTATGGACGCAAACAGCACAAATTTGAAACAGGCATAATTGTCGAGGCTTGAAAACATTACCTTATATGGCGGAAGAGAACATACCAGTGATGTATGCATGACAGTGCCGTCAAACTGCACGGCGTGGGCCTTACGTCAACTAGAAGTCTCGCAAACAATGAAAACGCTTGTTACAAAGGCTGCGTCTACATGTCTATGGTGGGTACGTAGGTAATGGCTCAACAATACAACAGAATATGGTCTAAAGGTAAAAATATATTGTTTCAGACTACTTCCAGTGTAGGTAGTTGCAGTCAGAAGTACGTAGAGAGGATGGTGCTGCAGCAGATAAATTTTTCGACAGCACACACATCAGGCTACCGTTGAAGTGCCCAACAATCTATCATTTGAAAAAACTGGCAAACAGTTACACCAAAATGACGGTAATCAACCCATCTTATTGTAAAGCTACTGACCTAAGCACGCCTATTCATTTAAAACTGTTAAACTATACCTGCGAGACTATTTGCTAGATAACACAACTAAAAGCTAAACGCAGACATCTACCCCAGGTACTTCATTTTTTTTTAAACAAATAGGATCGACGAGAAACAAATTACTTCGTGAACTTGTCAATGTTTCTTGGGGAGTACCCCCCACAGTCCAATGGGCCGCAGATCCTGAGCTGTGCTTCTACGCCGCTGAATAATTTTGCTCCTCGCTACTGGTTCGCTCGATCCACGCGAAATTAGCAGGATCGCCAGTGAGAGTCAGAAACTAACGCTGCTCGAGACATTTTACCACGTAGCGAGAATGCTTCATAAAACATAACCTGAAAATTCGGTGCCGATATGAAATTTACGAAGTACTGTATACATAAATAAGTACAGATAACTGCAACCCGTCATTTACGAAATATTTGTTTATTTCTATAATCTATTTTTAGAGATCTTTCCGGCTTATCTTCAGTGGAGGCATGCGGAAGTTACATATTTATTTTAGCTGGGTGTGTCTGAAAGACAGAAAGCATCCTTTGCATGTGCGTATTTACTGCAGGTCAAGACATCGGCCAAGGAGGAGCTTTATGAAGGACTACCAGGTATTTTTGCAGTCACCAGGGCAACCAGAAATGGAAAGATGAAAAACAACAATCCACTTCATCTGTAGGTGTTAAGTACCTGCCGAAAAAAATTCTTCGGGGTATCGATGTGTCTAGTCCGTTTAGAGAAAGTTTAATGAGCAGATCAAAAGTCAATTCAGTTAAACTGAACGTGGATCCATTGAATGAATGCTAAAAAAAAAACACTGTCGCAGTGGCGCTAACACTGCGTTTCGTATGGCGCAGTTTTTACTGCACTTGTCTAGTAACCAGGAGACCCTGGGTTCGAATCCCGGTCCGGTACACATTTTGACTCGTCGCCGCGGACTCCACGTAATGTCACAGTGCAGCTGACAACAGTGATACCTCCCCTTACCTGTCATTTCTTCTCCTCTCCATCTTCAGTTTACATATAATGTATAAGAGCTGCGGATTCTGTGTGGTGTCTGTTCTTTCGGACATGTCCGAAAGAACAGACACCACACATTCATACAACAGCGCAACCTGAAGGCTTGGCTAGCATCTGAATTTATGTTCAAGCATGCATTTCTCGCAGTGTTTCCATAGTTTTGTCCAGCCACTGAAAAGCTACACAGACGCCGGGCGCCTCTCAAGTGCTCGGCCGAAAATTTGCTAAGGGTTTATTAAATAGTGTCGCCCCAAACATTCGGTATGTTCTGCTTTCCATACTCTCGATCCCATCTTTTAGTCCAAATTTTAACCAATCAGACACGCATTTGAGGAATATTTCGTTCTTCGCGGCACAACTGGTTTTTACGCAGTCGTCATCGTAGCCAGACATCAGTTTATCAGTGTACAACTAATAAAACAAAGTCTGTAATTAATTTTACACACGGATGATCGCTGCTTTTTATATTTAAGTGCACAGGGGGTCCAGAAAAAAGGTTCCAATATTTGCAGAGGATGTAGTAGGCATCAGTGGAATAAAAAAGACTCCTTATAATTTCGGTGTTATGACCTGCTTGTGTACAAAGAGCATATCTTGCATACCAAATATTTTGACACGAGACAGGTGAGGAAACGGCGTGCGTACTAGAGGTTTCTGCAGCACAACGCAATACCATTGCTATCAAGCACGAATGCGGCACAACACGTAGGGGGTCTACTGTATTGCACAGCGTACTATGGTACGTATTGTATCGCTCAGGTATGTTATTTTCGTCTGGTGTTCCGGTAGTGTTCATATAGCGCACTGTTTGTTGTGACACAGCAGTACATAACTGTAATTCGTTCCTGTGTTCATCACTGGACATCTACTAATGGAGGCCTACTGCTGAACGCAGAAGACCGCAGAAATGGCGTACTGCTACGGAGAAGCAGATGGAAGCAGCCTACTGGCATGTAACCTGTATGTTACCGAACATGTACGGCGCCGTACACCATCTGTAAAGATGTTTAGTACCTGTTCCAGAGACTTTCGGAAAGAGGGATCCTTTGCACAACTAACTCGAGTCTTTCAGCTGCGATGGGCTAGCGAAGGGCCAATGGTTTGGCCTGCCCCTTCTCCTCACCTTAACCATGTGGAGTCCTGCCTCTGGTGACACGTAATGCCCTTGGTGTATGCGCTCCCCATAAATAATGTGAAGAATCCATATCCAATGCCTCCAAGGCAATCCGGCACACAACCAATGGTTTTCCAACATGGTTATTCCATGACAGGTAGGGTGAAAGGCTGCAGTACAACGGATGGCGGTCACATTGAGAACATGTTGTGAAGAGTAGTCCAGAGACATAGTGATCATTGACAGTAGTCTTAGGAAACCTTAAGGCCGAAGATGTCAATGTTTGTAGGAACTTTATTTCTTCTTCCTTTGTTGCATACTACATCTTCTGTAAATATTAGGACCTTTATATCTTCCTTAGCGGGTCATTTATCTCGTAAGAAGACTGACACAAAATAAACGAGAGTTAGACGGCTCTGATTACTAGAGAACTATTCAACATGGTTTATTAGTGAGCAACTTTTCCCCGTCTTGAAAAAGAATTGCGTGTAACGCTGTGCCTTAAATGCTTTGAATTTACTTGCTTCTTTCACGTGTTGGGTATGCTAATTTGGGAATACTGGAAACTGATAGGGTGATCACTTAAAAGAAAAAGTAGCATCGGAAATTATGTTCCACTTAAATGTGCATTTCCATTTACAAGAGCTTTTTTTTTTTTAAAAAAAACAGTAAGACAGTTCGTGAACAAATTAAATTAAATTTAATAGCACTTCGGCTCTGGTTCTACATCTAAATCTACATAGATACTGCTCAAGCCACCGTACGGTGCGTTGCGGAAGGTACCCTGTGCTATTATCTGTCATTTTTCCCCTCCTCAATTATAACAGTCATTATTATAATATAATACTATTACAATAGAGCGCGGGAAAATCGGCTGCCTGTACGCCTCCGTAAGAGCCTTAATTCCTCATATCATATCTTCTTGGTCCTTACCCGCGATGTATGTTGGCGGCAGTAGAGAAGTTCGACAGTCAGCTTCACATACCGGTTTCCTAAATTTTCTCAGTAGTGCTTCGTACTATTATTTAGGAAGTCTTCGAGCCACTCACGTATCCGTGAACTTATTCCATACGCTCGTACCTTCGTTAACAGCCTGCAATGGGGACCGTGTCAAATACTTCCCGGAAATCTAGAAATATGGAATCTGGCTGTTGCCCTTCATCCATAGTTCTCAATATATCACGTGAGAAAAAACTTTCTTTTGTGTTCTGCCTTACGGCAGGTCTTGTCATGGGGGAAGCCTCGTCAGAGATGTCCACCGCATGAGCGTCTAGGGAAGTGATTCCAGTGGTGGTTTCCCGTTGCCTTCCACTGATAATGATGAAATGATAATGAGGGAAACACAACACCCAGTCCCTGAGCGGAGAAAATCTCCGACGAAGCCGGGAATCGAACACGGGCCCCTTGGCGTGACAGACCGAGGCCCTGACCACTCAGCTATCGTGGTGGAATCACGTGAGAAAAGGCAAGGTGAATTTCGCACGAGCGATATGAACATAAGCTTCTTAGTCTCAAGAAAGTTTAGTATATTCGAACTGAGAATATGTTCAAGGATTCTGCAGGTCTGGAGTCATTATAATAGTTCATAGTACAATAGTTTCACTTAATACGTTGATTTTTTTCGCTTCCCATAAATCGGTCGTTCACACCTAATATTGTAGTTTCATCCATCCAGTAAAGGTTTGCCCGCATCTCGTGGTCGTGCGGTAGCGTTCTCGCTTTCCACGCCCGAGTTCCCGGGTTCGATTCTCGGCGGGGTCAGGAATTTTCTCTGCCTCGTGATGGCTGGGTGTTGTGTGCTGTCCTTAGGTTAGTTAGGTTTAAGTAGTTCTAAGTTCTAGGGGACTTATGACCACGGCAGTTGAGTCCCATAGTGCTCAGAGCCATTTGAACCATTTATGAGTAAAGGTTTGAGCACGCCATGTTACCTGAAGACTCGTAAAGACCTTGAATTTGAAACGTACAGGGTGACGCACGAAATGTGTTACCATTTTGTTTTTGAATATAACTTAGCACATGCTCAATATGTCCACCATTTCGTTTCCTAACTTCCTTCAAACGAACACTGAAGTTAGTGATTGCCCTATGGCACATGTCTTCCGTAATTTCACTGCAAGCTTGAAGAATAAGTCTTCTGAGCTCCATTAAATCACGCGGACGTTTCGGGAAATTTTTTTCCTTTAGGTACTCCCAAAGAAAAAGTCACATGGATTGAGGTCTGGACTATTGGGGGGCCAATTTTGTCCGTCACTGAAGTGACCTGGAAACCTGACTGAAATGATCCGCATGTCGAAATGCTCGTGTAAAAACTCCAACACAGTGTTTACAGTACGTGGCCTTGCTTCATCTTGCATGAACCACTGCGTGTTGAAGGGCAAGGCAGTAGCAAGAAGCTGTGGAATGAAGCTATTGCGTAGCATGCTCAAATAACGCTCGCTGTTCACAGTTTCTTCAAAGAAAAAGGGGCAATAAGTCCGTGACTGGAAATTGCTGCCCACGCTGTAATCCTAGGAGCATAATGTTGTCGTTCATGAAGCACTTGTGGGTTTTCAGTGGCCCAAAAGCGTACATTTTGTTTGTTAACCACACCGTCTAAATGAAAATGCGCCTCGTCTGAAAACCAAACGTTGTTGAGAGTTCCTTCCCTACCCTCCGCCCACTGAGCAAACAGTAGTCTCTGCTGCTTGTGTTCTTCAGTGAGTTTCTGTGCACAGGTTCAAAAATGTTCAAATGTGTGTGAAATCTTATGGGACTTAACTGCTAAGGTCATCAGTCCCTAAGCGTACACAGTACTTAACCTAAATTATCCTAAGGGCAAACAGACACACCCATGCCCGAGGGAGGACTCGAACCTCCGCCGGGACCAGCCGTGTGCACAGGTCATCTTGTATGGGTACATATGGAGGTCACTTTTAAGAATGCGTTGAACGGAGCGTCTGGATATTCCCAGTTACACTGCTGCCTTTCTACATGATTTCCCGGGACTTCTGTGTACAGCAACTAGTATCGCTTCAAAATTCTCCTGCGAACAAACAGACTTAGGCCGAGGTCGCTTCGCTTCCAATACTGTTACTTCCTGTACAAATTCATCGTACAACCTGCGGATGGTCTTCTGGCAAGGGACCCATCATGTGTTCAACTGTTGTCGAAAACGCCTCTGAGTCACAACAAGGCTTTTCGTTTCATGAAAAAGTAACACAATTGCCGATCGTTGCTGTGTCGTCAGTCTTCCATTGTCAGCCATTGCTGCTTACTAGTGTCCTAGCGGCAGTATCGTCAATTACAGTTTATTTCGTAACTCATTCGTTTTTCCAAGCTCTGCTGGTACTGCTGTAGAGATCCCAGCGGGATATCTAATGTGCGTCGTAAATTGTGAAATAAACAATTGGTAACACATTTCGTGCGCCACCCTGTATATTTCATAGACAGGTACTCAAAGAAGATGTAAGCAGCCGATAGCCAATAGTATCGCCATTTCAAATACCGGCCACCTTTTACGCGAGCACGTAACTTACGACATAATAGCTGGGGTAGCCTCTTTGCTAGCGCAGACCCATTCAGCCAGGAGGTCTTTTCCTGGTGCGACGTGACGCCAGCGCTGCAGCCAGGTGCCACGCGGCTGCATGCAGAGCGAGCGGTGCGGTGCGGCCCTCTGACACTTGTTGACAGCGGCAGCCGACACGCGAGGCGCGGCTCCCGTCCCAGGCAGCCTTGAGGAACGTGCGGGCCTCCACCGGTAGACTCGCAGACAATCGGCGGCATCACAGTCACGCCCCCTGCACAGTGGAAAATGGTTCAAATGGCTCTGAGCACTATGGGACTTAATATCTGAGGTCATCAGTCCCCTAGAACTTAGAACTACTTAAACCTAACTAACCTAAGGACATCACACACATCCATGCCCGAGGCAGGATTCGAACTTGCGACCGCAGAAGTCGCGCGGTTCCGGACAGAAGCGCCTAGAACCGCTCGGCCGCCGCGGCCGGCTGCACAGTGGAGCAAAAGTCACGCCGAATATGGCTGTTCGGATTACTTCCTCTGTATATAAGAAGGCTAGAAGGACGGATCCCCAAAATTACAGACCAATATCGTTAACATCGGTTTGTTGCAGGATTCTCGAACATATTCTCAGTTCGAATATAATGAATTTCCTTGAGACAGAGAAGTTGCTGTCCATGCATCAGCACGGCTTTAGAAAGCATCGCTCCTGCGAAACGGAACTCGCCCTTTTTTCACATGATATCTTGCGAACCATGGATGAAGGGTGTCAGACGGATGCCATATTCCTTGACTTCCGGAAAGCGTTTGACTCGGTGCCACACTGCAGACTCCTAACTAAGGTACGAGCATATAGGATTGGTTCCCAAGTATGTGAGTGGCTCGAAGACTTCTTAAGTAATAGAACCCAGTACGTTGTCGTCGATGGTGAGTGTTCATCGGAGGTGAGGGTATCATGTGGAGTTCCTCAGACAAGTGTGGTAGGTCCGCTGTTGTTTTCTATCTACATAAATGATCTTTTGGATAGGGTGGATAGCAATGTGCGGCTGTTTGCTGATGATGCTGTGGTGTACGGGAAGGTGTCTTCGTTGAGTGGCTGTAGGAGGATACAAGATGACTTGGACAGGATTTGTTATTGGTGTAAAGAATGGCAGCTAACTCTAAATATAGATAAATGTAAATTAATGCAGATGAATAGGAAAAAAATCCTGTAATGTTTGATTACTCCATTAGTAGTGTAGCGCTTGACACAGTCATGTCGATTAAATATTTGGGCGTAACATTGCAGAGCGATATGAAGTGGGACAAGCATGTAATGGCAGTTGTGGGGAAGGTTCATTGGTAGGATTTTGGGAATATGTGGTTCACCTGTAAAGGAGACCGCTTATAAAACACTAATGCGACCTATTCTTGAGTACTGCTCGAGCGTTTGGGATCCCTATCAGGTCGGATTGAGGGAGGACATAGAAGCAATTCAGAGGCGGGCTGCTAGATTTGTTACTGGTAGGTTTGATCATCACGCGAGTGTTACGGAAGTGCTTCAGGAACTCGGGTGGGAGTCTCTAGAGGAAAGGAGGCGTTCTTTTCGTGAATCGCTACTGAGGAAATTTAGAGAACCAGCAATTGAGGCTGACTGCAGTACAATCTTACTGCCGGCAACCTATGTTTCGAGCAAAGACCACAAGGATAAGATAAGAGAGATTAGGGCTAGTACAGAGGCATACAGACAGTCATTTTTCCCTCGTTCTGTTTGGGAGTGGAGCAGGGAGAGAAGAAGCTAGTTGTGTTACGAGGTACCCTCCGACACGCACTGTATGGTGGATTGCCGAGTATGTATGTAGATATAGATGTAATTGCTGCGGTGATTTCTTACGCATTAAAGGCTTTACTCACGCACCAACCGACCGTCTGACCGACCGACAAGTTGGGTGGGTGTAGGCGTTTCGATCGACCGACGAAAGAACGTTCCTTGTCGGGATGCTGGGCATGTAAGACCACCCGACAGCCGACTCGTCTCCCCCTCCCCGCCGCTCCACCCAACAAATCCTGCAGTGTGTAGAGCTGTCGTACCGATCTCCCGAAATAAGTTCGTATTTTCACATTGCGTGCGGGATTAAATGCTGTTCTAATATGCACAACAGCTTGCGAAGCGAAAGAAACTCTGACAGAGTTTCTGGAGAAATTTAAAGAGTGGTGGTATTTGGGGGACACGTTATGCGAGGAGTATAGCAATATAGGTGCAAGAAAGCTTTTTAATTTTTTTAACGAATCCAAAATGATTTCGTGTGGCAAATGGAGGGAATAAAAGTACGTCGACCTTCTGTATTTCTGTTGTTAGGTTTTATTTCCGATACTTAACGGAAACGGAATATAAAAACCGAAATAGCGACATTCGATTCACGTTGATTCATAAACGTTAAAGATAGGTTGTGGCCTCCAAGGGTACATTTTTCGGACTTTCCTCCTCTTGCGAGACCTGTAATAGAAGTAAAGTAACTTTTCTTATTCCACTTGTAAATGATGGCTTTCATTTTTCATGTCCTACAGTTTTTTCCGAAATTACAAAGATTCCTCCAGAAAACTAAGGTATTTCCAAATGTAAAAAAAAAAAAAAAAATGGTTCAAATGGCTCTGAGCACTATGGGTCTTAACATCTGAGGTCATCAGTCCCCTAGAACTTAGAACATTTAAACCTAACTAACGTAAGAACATCACACACATCCATGCCCGAGGTAGGATTCGAACCTGCGACTGTAGCGGTCCCGCGGTTCCAGACTGAAGCGGCTAGAACCGCTCGGCCACATCGGCCGGCCCCAAATTTAAAAACATGTTTCAATGTATAGCATGGTCATGTACCTACGAATAAAAGCTGTATTGAAATTTAAAAGCGTTGTAATCAAGAAAGTCTTCTCATTACTGTGTTTAGACGTCTAACCGTTGCGTTATTACGATACTGGTCACCAGTAACTAGTAAGTGAAATCAAATTAAGCAGAAGTATTATAAAAAAATGGTTCAAATGGCTCTGAGCACTATGGGACTTAACTTCTGATGTCATCAGTCCCCTAGAACTTAGAACTACTTAAACCTAACTGACCTAAGGACATCACACACATCCATGCCCGAGGCAGGATTCGAACCCGCGACCGCAGCGGAAGCACGGTTCCAGACTGAAGCGCCTAGAACCGCTCGGCCACTCGGGCCGGCAAGTATTATCAGAAACTAATAACAAGTTAAATACATTTTGTAACTGAACTTCTTGGAAACTAACACAAGTTTCCATTTTCAAGACAGCTGAAATGGTTAAGAGTTAAAGAAATCAGTTACTTTTCAAGTATTACATGTTCCACGGTAAAAGACCTTTTTCTGTTCCAAGGAAGAAGATGGTGACAAACCTGATAAAGTATGGCTTATCTGTACACAAGGTATGTAAAGAGTTCTAAAAACATACAGCATTTTACTCACCAGAATTCGGTATCTGAGGAATTAAAAATATATTCCAAATAGCATTACTATAGAGGATGCTAATAAATTAGACACACAAAAGTGACCTTTAATCATGAAAAAGATAAATAACTTACAGAAACTTAGATTAGAACTGTGTGCCGGACCGAGATTCGAGCTCGGGACCCTAGCCTTTCGCGGGCAAATGCTCACCAACTGAGCTACCCAAGCACGACTCACGACCCGTCCTCAAAGCTTGTTACTTTTCAAGTATTCGGTATCTGAGGAATTAAAAATATATTCCAAATAGCATTACTATAGAGGATGCTAATAAATTAGACACACAAAAGTGACCTTTAATCATGAAAAAGATAAATAACTTACAGAAACTTAGATTAAAACTGTGTGCCGGACCGAGACTCGAGCTCGGGACCCTAGCCTTTCGCGGGCAAATGCTTACCAACTGAGCTACCCAAGCACGACTCACGACCCGCCCTCAAAGCTTGAATTATGCCAGTACCTCGTCTCCTACCTTCCAAACTTCACAGAAGCTCTCCTGCGAACTTTGCAGAACTAGCACTCTTGGAAGAGAGGATAAGGGGGGATGTTTCTAGAATAAAATTTTCACTCTACAGCGGAGTGTGCCCTGATATGAAACTTCCTTGCAGATTAAAACTGTGTGCTGGACCTAGACTCGAACTAGGGACCTTTGCCTTTCGCAAGTGCTCACCAACTGAGCTGTCAGGAAGTTTCATATCGGTGCACACTCCGCCGCAGAGTGAAAATCTCGTTCTGGAAACATCCCCCTGGCTGTGGCTAAGCCATGTCGCCACAATATCCTTTGTTCCAGAAGTGCTAGTTCTGCAAGGTTCGCAGGAGAGCTTCTGTGAAGTTTGGAAGGTAGGAGACGAGGTACTGGCAGAATTCAAGCTGTGAGGACGGGTCGTGAGTCGTGCTTGGGTAGCTCATTTGGTGAGCACTTGCCTGCAAAAGGCAAAGATCCCGAGTTCGAGTCTTGGTCCGGCACACAGTTTTAATATGTCAGGACGTTTCATATCAGCGCACACTCCGCTGCAGAGTGAAAATCTCGTTCTGGAAACTTACAGAAATATTTGATACTACACAGAATGCAGTATATCTTCAAGTTTCATTTACAAATGTTCAATGTAGATACATTTTGCAACAAGAAAAATGTGCCAATTTCTGTTCCAAGGAAGAAGATGGTGACAAACCTGATAAAGTATGGCTTATCTGTACACAAGGTATGTAAAGAGTTCTAAAAACATACAGCATTTTACTCACCAGAATTCGGTATCTGAGGAATTAAAAATATATTCCAAATAGCATTACTATAGAGGATGCTAATAAATTAGACACACAAAAGTGACCTTTAATCATGAAAAAGATAAATAACTTACAGAAACTTAGATTAGAACTGTGTGCCGGACCGAGATTCGAGCTCGGGACCCTAGCCTTTCGCGGGCAAATGCTCACCAACTGAGCTACCCAAGCACGACTCACGACCCGTCCTCAAAGCTTGTTACTTTTCAAGTATTCGGTATCTGAGGAATTAAAAATATATTCCAAATAGCATTACTATAGAGGATGCTAATAAATTAGACACACAAAAGTGACCTTTAATCATGAAAAAGATAAATAACTTACAGAAACTTAGATTAAAACTGTGTGCCGGACCGAGACTCGAGCTCGGGACCCTAGCCTTTCGCGGGCAAATGCTCACCAACTGAGCTACCCAAGCACGACTCACGACCCGTCCTCAAAGCTTGAATTCTGCCAGTACCTCGTCTCCTACCTTCCCAACTTCACAGAAGCTCTCCTGCGAACTTTGCAGAACTAGCACACTCCGCTGCAGAGTGAAAATCTCGTTCTGGAAACTTACAGAAATGTTTGATACTGCACAGAATGCAGTATATCTTCAAGTTTCATTTACAAATGTTCAATGTAGATACATTTTGCAACAAGAAAAATGTGCCAATTTCCTGCCAAATCATATGAAGCAAGTCTGGTGTATGGTGGCAACAGTAACACAGCCAGTTTCTCTGAAACGATTGTACCAGTTAATAACAGTTCATCATTGAGGTGGTGGATTGCGATATGTAGTCCTGAAATGTTTCAGAACTGAAGTGGAGGATTTTGATTCATAGAACCATAAACAACAGTGTGCAAGCTCCGCATCATTACACGAGTGTTGGAATAACTCATTCGCACATACCACCTAGCGGGAACGTCGGGAACTGTGTTAGGCGGCTATAAAACTTGAGAAGATATACTGCATTTTTAGTGATGTATTTCTGTATTTTCTCAATTAAGGGTTACTTCTCTATAACTAATTTACAAACACAGTATGTTATATAGCACTTAACTGTGTAGAAAACGCAACTTCATGTCTAACAATAACAAAAACGGCAGCAAAATGACTGAAATTGCGTATGGCGGTCTTTAGTGCGCTTCCTTCGTTTGATTCTAAAATCAATCACAAGAGTGAAGTACCGACCAGGAGACATCAAGCGTTCCTAGGTCTATAGCCTCTGGGTACAACACACTCCCCCCGATATATTCCTAGATCCCTCATTTAACATAGGTTCTTCTAGCCCCATAAGTAGTCGTTTGCAGGCTGGATTCGGTAATTTCATAGTATCGTAAAAAACATCAGGAGGTACCGAATGCTGTTTGAGAAAACAATAACCTGTAACTACGAACTGAATGCGAATTTATATGTATGTAGCATCTACACTCATGCTCATAAATTAAGGATAATTCAGATACATCGTGAAACAACGCTCTGGTGGGCAGTTTGCGGGTTTAAATCACCTCGGGGTATGACCATGCGGTGCATTTGACCTGCGGTTTTCTCTGCCTCGTGATGACTGGGTGTTGTGTGATGTCCTTAGGTTATTTAGGTTTAAGTAGTTCTAAGTTCTAGGGGACTGATGACCATAGATGTTAAGTCCCATAGTGCTCAGAGCCATTTGAACCATTTTTTTTTGACCTGCGGTCGTCGCACGGTGGCGCTGGCAGCAGTACACATACGCAGAGGTGTGTTGGTGCATGTCAGAGTACGGTGCAGCGAGTAAGTGTGCAGACGTTTTCAGACGTGCTAATGGTGACTGTGTGTTGAAAATGGCTCAAAGAACACATATTGATGACGTTATGAGGCGTAGAATACTAGGGCGACTGGAGGCTGGTCAAACACAGCAGGCCCTCCATGTGCCACAAAGTGTGATCTCAAGATTTTGGCAACGATTCCAGCAGACAGGAAACATAACCTGGCGCTACAGTACGGGGCGTCCACAGTGTACAACACCACAAGAAGACCGATATCTCACCATCAGTGCCCGCAGACGGCCACGGAGTACTGCAGGTAGCCTTACTCGGGACCTTACCGCAGCCACTGGAACAGTTGTCTCCAGACACACAGTCAACAGACGACTGACCAGACATGGTTTATGCGTCCGGAGACCTGCAAGGTGCATTCCAGTGCATTGCGCTGACCCTTGGTCACAGGAGAGCCCGTAAAGCCTGGTGTCAAGAACACAGTACATGGTCTTTGGACCAGTAGTCCCAGGTTATGTTCAGGGACGAGTCCAGGTGTAGTCTGAATAGTGATTCTCGCTGGTTTTTCATCTGGCGTGAACTAGGCACCACGTATCAACCCCTTAATGTCCTTGATAGGGACCTGCATGGAGGTCGTGGTTTGATGGTGTGGGGTGGGATTATGATTGGTGCACGTACACACCTGCGTGTCTTTGACAAAGGAACTGTAACAGGTCAGATGTATCGGGACCTCATTTTGCACCAGTACGTCCGCCTTTTCAGGGGTGCATTGGGTACCACCTCCCTCCTGATGAATGATAACGCACGGACCCACCGAGCTGCCATATTGGAGGAGTACCTTGGACCGGAAGATATCAGGCGAATGGAGCGGCCTACCTGTTCTCCAGACCTAAACTCCATCGAGCACGTCTGGGATGCTCTCGGTCGACGTATCGCTGCACGTCTTCACACCCCTAGGACACTTCAGGAGCTCCAACAGGTACTGGTGCAAGAATGGGAGACTATACCCGAGCAGCTACTAGACCACCTGATCCAGAGTATGCCACCCCGTTGTGCGGCCTGTTACGTGTGCATGGTGGTCATACTGATGTCAGGGTACATGCGCGGGAAACAGTGGCGTTTTGTAGCACATGTGTTTCGGGACTGTTTTCTGAACTTATCACCAATATTGTGGACTTACATATCGATGTCGTGTATGTTAACTATGTGCCTATGCTATTAGCGCCAGTTTTGTGCAGTGCCACGTTGTGTGGCACCACATTCTGCAATTATCCTTAATTTATGAGCATGAGTGTATTTAGTGCACAGGAAACACAAGAGCAGTATTAAGAATAAAAAATAATTTTACGAGGGGCGTTCAGAAAGTAAGCTCCGATCGGTCGCGAAATGGAAACGACTATGAAAATCCGATAAAGCTTTGCACAGATGTGTTGGGTAGTGTCTCTAGTATAACCCCAGCTAGCATCACGTCGCTCTTCTCATTTCTGAGCTCGCAGTGAGTGCGTAAAGACGTCTAGAAAATAGTGTCTGCCGCCAAGTACGAGGGCCTGGTGAGAAATTTCGCCTGAAGCTATGCAGCTAACATTACATAACTGTCGTGCTATTTCTTCTTCAAGACAATTCTCAGCCGCATTCTGCAGGGGCAATGAAGATGCTCCTGCATCGTTTTCAAATGGAAATGTGAGATTACCCACAATACAGTCCGCAATTGTCTCCCCCTGAGTTTCATCTCTGGTCACATGAACCGCTGTCTTTGAAGACAACATTTTGACACAGACAACGAGGTGTAGGCCAGCGTGGAGAATTGGCGGAAAGCACTGGCGGCTGCCTTCTATGATGAGGCTATTGAAAAGTTGGTACAACGCTATGACAAAAGTCTAAGTCAGAACGGCGACTACGTAGAGAAGTAGCTGAAAGGTGTAGCTAATTGTTACAAGTAAAACATTTCTGATGTTCACTGTGGTTTCAATTTGGCAATCAATCGGAGCTTACTTTCTGAACAGGCCTCGTATCTGATAAAATAAGTCCTGTAAATGTGAACTTTTAATTGAAGAAATGCTTATAATTATGCACTATAGCAACGGCACGAATGTTTTCATTGTAGTCCCTACCACTGTGTTTGATTTTACACTCTAGTTGATTCATGAAAACATGGCATAATTTCTTACTTCGTTTTGTGCTCTAAAAAGTACGGATGTGTTTTAGAGAAGTTAAGTAATTCGTAAGCAGTCAGTGCATTGCGATACTGTCGGTGATGATACTTGTACTTCTATATTATCGAGGTATCGGTACGAATTGCGTTATTGGGTAGATATATGGTCAGTATTCTGCTTTCCGACTTTTGGAGACGGTACTTGTCATTCAATTAGCTTCTCGTCCGCCCTGGCAGCTGAGCGGTCAGCGCGACGGAATGTCATACCTAACGGGTCGGGTTCGATTCCCGGCTGGGTCGGGGATTTTCTCCACTCGGGGACTGGGCGTTGAGTTGTCCTTGTCATCATTTCACCCCCTTCGACACGCAAGTCACCGAAGTGGCGTCAACTCGAAAGACTTGCACCTGGCGAACGGTCTACCCGACGGGGGGGCCCTAGCCACACGGCATTTCCAATTAGCTTCTCGATTGGCCTCAAGACCCTAAGATTATTTCACTGAAATAGAAAATATCTCAGGCATGAAGGGAATACAACCTGGGTCCTCCAAATGGCAGTGAAGACACGCTGACCACTCAAGCTCGTTTAGGGAGTAATACACGAGATTGAATATACTCGGCAACTCATTCCGGGCAACACCAACATTGTAACTACAAATACATCAGAACTGCTGGCAGAGAAAGCTAATGAAACCATCACGGACGTTTGCATCTGGTCAAGAAAGTGTAAGTTAAATATAGTGAGGAGACAAAAGTCATGGGATACCTCCTAATGTCTTGTCAGACCTCCTTTTACCTGACGTAGTCCAACAACTCGACGTAGTATGGAATCAACAAGTCGCAGGAAGTCCTGCAGAGAAATTGAGCCATGTTGTCTCTAGAACCATCCACAATCGCAAAAGTGTTGCCGGCGCAGGATTTTGTGCAACGAACTGATCTCTCGATTATGTCCCGTAAATGTTCGATGAGAGTCATGTCGGGTGATCTGTGTGGCCAAATCATGTGCTTGAACAGTCCAGAATGTTCTTCAAACCAGTCGGGAACAACTGAGTCCCAGTGACATGGCGCATTCTCATCCACAAAAACTCCATCGTTGTTTGGGAACATGGAGTCCATGAATGGGTGAAAATGGTCTCCAAGTAGCCAAACACAAGCATTTCCAAGAAGCGATCGGTTCAGGTGGACCAGAGGATGCAGGCCATTCCACGTAAACACAGCCCACATCTTTCTGCAGCCACCACTAGCTTGCACAGTGGATTGTTGACAACTTGGGTCCACGGCTTTGTGAGGTCTGCGCCACTCTCGAACCCTACCATTGGCGCTTAACAATTGAAATCAGGATTCATCTTACCGTACCACGGTTTTCCAGGCGTCTAAGAGTCCAACCGATATGGTCACGAGGCCAGGAGAGGCGCTGCAGGCGAAGTCGTGCTGTTAGCAAAGCCAATCGCGTCCGTCTTGCGCTGCCATAGGCCATTAACGTCAAATTTCGCCCTAGCGGATACGTTCGTCGTACTTCTCACATTGATTTCTGCGGTTACTTCACGCAGTATTGCTTGTCTATTAGCATTGCTAACTCCACGCAAACGCCGCTGCTGTCGGTCGTTAAGTGAAAGCCGTCGGCCACTGCGGTGCCCATGGTGAAAGGTAATATCTGAAATTTGGTATTCTCGGTACACTCTTGACGCTATGGATCTCGGAGTATTAAATTCCCTAACACTTTACGACATAGAATATCCCATGCGCCTAGCTCCAAGTACCATCTCACGATCAAAGTCTGTTTAATTCACGTCGTGCGGTCATAATCACATCGGAAACCTTTACTCATGAATCACTGAGTTCAAACGACAGCTCGACCAACGTCCTGCTCTTTGCTTACGCGATACCAGCGCCATCTGTATACGTGCATATCACTATCCCATGACTTTTATACCTCGGAGTTTAAAGAAAAGAACAGCATCAGGTTCAGTCTGAAGAGCGAAAAAATACTGTCACATTCAATGTAAATGATTATTCTAAACGGAATGTTGTTGTTGTTGTGCTCTTCAATCCTGAGACTGGTTTGATGCAGCTCTCCATGCTACTCTATCCTGTGCAAGCTTCTTGTTCTCCCAGTACCTACTACAGCCTACATCCTTCTGAATCTGCTTAGTGTATTCATCTCTTGGTCTCCCTCTACGATTTTTACTCTCCACGCTGCTCTCCAAAATTAAATTGGTGCCGCGCGGGATTAGCCGAGCGGTCTAAGGCGCTGCAGTCATGGACTTTGCGGCTGGTCCCGGCGGAGGTTTGAGTCCTCCCTCGGGCATGGGTGTATGTGTTTGCCCTTAGGATAATTCAGGTTAAGTAGTGTGTAAGCTTTGGGACTGATGACCTTAGCAATTAAGTCCCATAAGATTTGACACACATTTGAACTAAATTGGTGATACCTTGATGCCTCAGAACATGTCCTACCAACCGATCCCTCCTCTTAGTCAAGTTGTGCCACAAATTTGTCTTCTCCCCAATCCTGTTCAATACCTACTCATTAGTAATGTGGTCTACCCATATAATCTTCATCAAATGGTTCAAATGGCTGTGAGCACTATGCGACTCAACTTCTGAGGTCATCAGTCGCCTAGAACTTAGAACTAATTAAACCTAACTAACCTAAGGACATCACACACATCCATGCCCGAGGCAGGATTCGAACCTGCGACCGTAGCGGTCACGCGGTTCCAGACAGAAGCGCCTTTAACCGCAAGGCCACACCGGCCGGCCTAATCTTCATCATTCTTCTGTAGCACCAAATTACGAAATCTTCTATTCTCTTCTTGTCTAAACTATATATCGTCCATGTTTCAGTTCCATACATTAGTACACTCCACACAAATACTTTCAGAAAAGACTTCGTGACACTCAAATCTATTCTCGATGTTAACAAATTTCTCTTCTTCAGTAACGCTTTCCTTCCCATCGACAGTCTACATTTTATATCCTCTCTACTTCGACCATCATCAGTTATTTTGCTCCTCAAATAGCAAAACTCATTTACTACTTTAAGTGCGTCATTTCCGAATCTAATTCCTTCAAAATCACTCGATTTAATTCGACTACATTCCATTATCCTCGTTTTGCTTTTGCTGATGTTCATCTTATATCCTTTCAAGACACTGTCCATTCCGTTTAACTTCTCATCCAGGTCCTTTGCTGTCTCTGACAGAATTACAATGTCATCGGCGAACCTCAAAGTTTTTATCTCTTCTCCATGGATTTTAATTCCTACTCCGAATTTTTCTTATGTTTCCTTTACTGCTTGCTCAATATACAGATTGAATAACATCGGGGAGAGGCTACAGTCATGTCTCACTCCCTTCCCAACCACTGCTACCCTTTCATGCCCCTCGACTCTTATAACTGCCATCTGGTTTCCATACAAATTGTAAATAGTCTTTCGCTCCCTGTATTTTACCCCTGCCACCCTCAGGATTTGAAAGAGAGTATTCCAGTCAACATTGTCAAAAGCTTTCTCTAAGTCAACAAATGCTAGAAACGTAGGTTTGCCTTTCCTTAATCTATCTTCTAAGATAAGTCGTAGGGTCAGTATTGTCTCACGTGTTCCAACATTCCTACGGAATCCAAACTGATCTTCCCCGAGGTCGGCGTCTACCAGTTTTTCCATTCGTCTGTAAAGAATTCGTGTTAGTATGTTGCAGCCGAAGTTTATAAACTGATAGTTCGGTAATTTTGACATCTGTCAACACCTGCTTTCTTTGGGATTGGAATTATTATATTCTTCTTGAAGACTGAGGCTATATCGCCTGTCTCATACATCTTCCTCACTAGATGGTAGAGTTTTGTCAGGGCTGGCTCTCCGAAGGCTATCCGTAGTTCTAATGGAATGTTGTCTATTCCCGGGGCCTTGTTTCGACTTAGATCTTTCAGTGCTCTGTCAAACTCTTCACTCAGTATCATACCCCCTATTTCATCTACATGCTCTTCCATTTCCATAATATTGTCCTCAAGTACATCGTCCTTGTATTGACCCTCTATATACGGAACTGAATAGATTGTGTAAATAAAAATGTTTTGGTAGGTGTTGAAATGCAATGAGCACGCAGAGACACTAATCTGTCGTAAATGAGTAACATCTGGTAATTAGGTGCTGTTCCTGCGGCATTATTTTTGGGGATCAGGTGCACAAAATATGACCAGACTAAGAGTATTAAAACTACAGAAAATGACGTTAAGAATAAAAAAATAATAATAATCGGACTTCAAGTAAATATGCGTTTGAAGAGTTGCAGAGTCTTACGATCTGCTCCTTTACCTTAATGCGCAAAGCGCTTCCGGAGGCGAAACTGATCCACGGGACGGAGTAACATCCTTCGGTCTGTTACACCAGCTAATCTGCGCGTGGTCGTTAGGTGGTTTTCCCCACTCGTGTAGACAAATGCTGGGCTTGTTTCCAGCCTCCGTCTCAGAAAATACGATACAAAAACAATTAGAATATGATAATACGCAGTACAAAGTTTACGGTATTCACTTACACACTATTTGGATTTCACCTCATGCCGGATTTCCTTTCTTAGGTTAAACGACGTCTGCGGCGACACAAAGGACATCCGACCACAAAGCTAAAATAAATTTGCCAGATCACAGAAACACTGGATCCTGTGCCACAGAGTAAACGCTGGGCCAAATAAATGGGGTTTCTAACTGCACCACCTGAATACAACTACCAATCCATTATGTACATTATGATAAACGTCTTGAATTATTATAATTAAAATTCTAAAGCAATCACAAGTCACATACTACTTTCGTTTATTGCCATCCTTAACTCCACTGATGCGAGCATCTTCAGAAGCGTGAGAAATACAGTGTTTTACGCCATAGCAAACGGAGCGAGGTGGCGCAGGGTTAGCACACTGGACTCGCAATCCGGAGGACGACGGTTGAAACCCGCGTCCAGCCACCGTGATTTAGGTTTTCCGTGATTTCCCTAAATGGCTTCAGGCAAATGCCGGGATGGTTCCTTTGAAAGGGCACGGCCGGCTTCCTTCCCCATCCGTCCCTACACCGACAAGACCGATGACCTCGCTGTTTGGTTCCCTCTCCCGAATCAACCGCCAACCAACGCCATAATAAAATGTAATAAAGTAACAGGGTCAACTTACAACGTGATGACTTACATTTAGTATCCAAGGGCCACATATCAAACATATCTGACTGTGTATAGAGCCGCCGTTTAGCATGAAATGGAGTAAGTTGGTTGTGTACGGTTAACATAAACTAACTGATCAGGACGTTTCTAACGTTAAACAGCAAGACATATCATTTCTTGATGGCCGCGCGGCTTAGCCGTGTGGTCAAGGCGCCTTGCCACGGTTCGCGCGGCTGCCCCCGTCGGAGGTTCGAGTCCTCCCTTGGGCATGGGTGTGTGTGTTGTGCTTAGCGTATGTTAGTTTAAGTTTGATAAAGTAGTGTGTAAGCCTAGGGACCGATGACCTCAGCAGTTTGGTCCCACAGAACTTACCACAAATTAAATTATTAAATTAAATTGCTTGATGAGAGAGTCAAAACTTTATCGGTATATGTTTTGGTGGAAAACTACCTCATTAAGCCTAATGCGATACGAAACCAGTTCCATGAATTGCAGCAAACGCAGCTGTTTTACGGGTATTAACGCACATATGTCTTAAATTCATAAATCGTTATTGAAATAGATTTAAAATGACTAAGAAAATTACAGATATAAATTATAACCGTCTCTTTTATGAGTGTTAATATACATTTCTCATGTTTGAAACAGGTTATTAATGTCATAAAAATTAACCTATATTGTAAATAGGCGTGGGTACCAGTCAGACATAGTGGCATGATTGCTCTTACGTCTAAGGTTCATTACGATGCAATATACGGAAAGGAATGTTTTACGGTGTAGATATTTGGCACAACGACTGTTTTAACGGAAGTACATTTTCCTCTACTCATAAACGTAATAGAATCCAACTGCACATTTAAGCAAGATGGTAAATTGTACGTTAAAGCAAGTTGGCACTGACGGCTTCAGAGACGAGGTAAGGAACCGTCGCTTTTGCGGGCATAATACACACACCTAAAGCTCACCAGTTGTTAAAATACTTTTAAATGCCTCCTTAACAGGCGTTAACTTACGGAGGGCGATCTTGCCTCAGCTCATCTCATCAGCTCAGTAATATCATTAGCAACTTATAATGCAACTAACTCTGTACAATTGCAGTAATCAGACATAGCAACATGATTCGTTTAAAACTTATGCCTCATTGGGATGGAAAATATGGAACAGTGTGTGGTGACATGTTTGGTGGCGGCTGCGGTTAGAGTTTAAATTTGAGTATGCGATCCCGTTTTGACGGAAGTACAGCGTGGTTATAATTAAATTTTCGGTACTTGAGGGGGCCCCATGAGAAACGGGTGATCGCAGGACAACGAACCTTTGTGAAAACATTTGTAATGTCATGTGGAAGAAAAATAACTAATAAACCACTGCAAGAAACACAGTTTAATTTCCCCATGAGAGGCTAATAGTTGCTAACTACGTTCGAGAATTACGTTCCAGTTTACAATCGTTGCTCAACGTGGTGACTATCTGCATTCACGACAGCGTGGAACCGCATAAGAGACACCAGTTCACAGTATACTTATATGGATATGGTGTCTGTTGTTTTGGACATGTCCGAAACAACAGATACCATTGAGGACCTACAGCCGTCTAGAACGAAATTATAATTATATTAATACCTTCAGCTGCTAACTGGCGTTGAGACATATCAACGGGGACAGGTGAAAATGTGTGCCCCGACTGGGACTCGAAGCCGGGTTCTCCTGCTTACATGGCAGAGGTTCTATCAATCTGAGCCACCGGGGGTACAGAGGACAGCACGACTGCAGGGACTCTCTCTCGGACGCCTTCCGCGAGACCAACATTCTCACCTTGTAGGTCCACACACTACATTCGTAGAGGTCATGGCTGGTGTTGCCAGAACTATATACTTATATGGATATGGTGTCTGTTCTTTCGGACATGTCCGAATGTAGTGTGTGGACATACCAGGTGAGGATGTGGGTCTCGCGGAAGGCGTGCGCGAGATAATCCCTGCAGACGCGCTATCCTCTGTGCCCCCGGTGGCTCAGATAGATAGGGCGTCTGTCATGTAAGCAGGAGATCCTGGGTTCGAGTCCCGGTCGGGACACACATTTTCACCTGTCCCCGTTGATATATATCAACGCCCATTAGCAGGTGAAGGTATTAATATAATTCTAATCTAGTTCACAGTTGCTCGCAGCACTTGTCGAACGAAGGCCCATGGAATGTTCAGCTGTCGTGAGAAAGCCAGTGCACTGCTCAACATACCACATTGTGTCCAGCAGTCTTGACCATAGCAACAGCAACTTCAACAACTTGTGATGCAATAGGTCGTCAGTCTGTGGCAGGAAAAACTCCCAAATCACTAGTAAATTTGAATTCCGAATCATGTTCTTGAACCGTGGTGCGAAAAGGGGACCTCTACGTATTCCTTTAATACATCGATACTCATGTAGAGCAGCAGCGCTATTGCCGATAAAACAGCTCCACGAGTAAAGCCCTGCTCACCTTGTCCAGACCCGTGTTGACTGCCTGCAACTATAATGCACACTCGCACTTGTGTTTCAACCCTACGTCGCCGTACCAGTACCGTCGCCTAACGGTAGTCAAGACACTAACACTGCTATCCGAGCGAGGTGGCGCAGTGGTTAGACACTGGACTCGCATTCGTGAGGACGACGGTTCAATCCCGCGTCCGGCCATCCTGGCTTAGGTTTTCCGTGATTTCCCTAAATCGCTCCAGGCAAATGCCGGGATGGTTCCTTTGAAAGGGCACGGCCGACTTCCTTCGCCATCCTTCCCTAATCCGATGAGACCGATGACCTCGCTGTCTGGTCTCCTTCCCCAAACAACCCAACCCAACTAACACTGCTAACAACGCAAACACTGCAGCGCAGAGACTTAACATCAGTCCTATACAGTTGGGAACCCATTCCGTAAATATATTTCCGTCTACACTGTTTCAAGTAGTGAAAGTTTCATTATAACCACCCTGTAAGCTATCGTGCTCTCGTGGATGTACTGAAATACAGACTGCGTAATTTTCTTTTTCCCTTTTCAGGGAAGACGACAAGTACGAGGGTTGTCCAGAAAGTAATGCACCGCATTTTTTTCTCCAACTATTCTTTTTTTAACGTAATGAGAATTACGCAGACGAAAGAAAGCTGTTTTATCTATTTTTCCACGTAATCTCCATCCCGTTCTATGGCCTTCCTCCAGCGCGAAACACGGGCGTGTGTGCCCTTTCGGTACCAATCCTTGTCCTGGTGGCGGAGCCAGTGCTTCACTGTGTGAATCACCTCCTCATCGCCAACAAAATGTCTTCCACGAATGCGTCTCTCCTCACGAATGACATCAGCTGTCAGGTGTGACAGTCGTGAATAATCTCCCTGACCGCTGCAAATCGTGGAGCTCCGCCGAATTGCCTTCTGATAACCTCACTCTCCGTGCCCAGCGACTAACTGTATTTCTGCGACAGCAGGTGCTCCATATATCTCGCTCAAGCGTTCGTGACTATTCCCCACAGTTTCTTTCTCTGCAGTGAAAACTTTAATGACGGCACGTTACTTGTAACGTGCATCATCTACAGACGCCATTTTGAAACTGTCCTGCAGTTACGCTATCTGTCGGAAGTGACTGAAGCTTGGCGCGCTCTCAGTAGACTTCGAATAATACATACGTAACGTTTCGCATTCGTAGTTTCGTTTTCAGCTGAGGAAAAAAAAAAATTGCGGTGCGTTGCTTTCTGGGCAACACTCGTACTAAAAGCAGTCATGGTGACACTGACAACGTCGTGAAGAGCTATTCTTTTCAATGATTATCGTATTTATATTAAGGCACAATTTAAACATAATTTATAAGAATTTTTGGTGGCCAATTCCTTCTATTCCGTCCATGAGTTTCTGAACAAGTGCAGTAGACCATTTTAATGAAAATTTATTATACTTTAATTTCTGACAATACTTGGTTGTAACAGCCAACCAAGTAACTACCTACTGTATGAATGATGGATGTATGGAAAGGAGATGTAAGTCTTAAGACTGTATATAGTGGAAGTTTAATTTTAAATCTTGTACATAATCTGACTGTTCTTAACTGAGGATCACTGAAATCAATAATTTACTTTAATTTTAGACAATACTTGGTTTTAATAGCCAAGAAACTAGCAAATGTATGAATGATGGATTTAATGAAAGCAGATGTAAGTATTAAACCCGTAAATATTAGAAGTTTAAATTTAATTCATGTATATAATTTTACTGTTTATTGACTGAGGATCAATAAAATTAATGCAAATCAAGTTTTTCTAATTACATTTTTGTAATGTGTTTATTTGACATGTTCCACACCCAGGAGGATTCCCTCTTTTATGGGTCTATGGAATGAATAATTAATCTAATCTAATATAATCTGTCTCTCATGATATTAATTATGTGATAATGGTTATATACACTAGAATAAGCTCCCTTCATGGCACTGTGTGGTACAGTGATTATGTAATATCAGATACCGTCAGCCTGGAAACGTCCATGACATGAAACAAAAAGAATGCTGCATCTACGTAATATTTACAAGTAAACGTCAAATGCCAAGAACAGACATTGGTCAGACAGAGGCAGCATCAAACTTTCCTCAAGATTTCTTTGTGCAGTCTTAAGGAATTAATGCGTGCGAATGATTAAATTATTTAAATTGAAGCTTCCTTGAGACTATTTTAGTTTAAGCACATAATCACTTGATAACGCACCACTGGACTCAGTAGGTACTATAAAGGCAGGCACCGTATACACTACGCTGTTTACATATCTCCAACACGACTTGCATTAAGACTTAAACCTTGTGAGTACAGACAAATCTCAAACCAGCGGAAAAATGCTCCTATGAGAGCTCACAAAACGCGAATATATTGCTGTTTATTGAAAAGACTGACTGAAATATGGGGTAGGCCTATCAGCTACCTCGTTCTGCCTTCCTTAGCACCTTTAAAATTTCTCCCAAAAATTTTGTCTTGCAGACATTTCGCGCTTTTTTTAAACATACAACTCACCTCAACCTGCCAGAAGCTCCCCTAACTGTAACTCATTCACACCCACTAATTCATCGCTGTAAGTCAGTGATACCCATCCACACCCTGTTGCTCTTTCTCACTCAATCATTCAGCCCAGCTTATTGACACAATATTTTTTTGTGTCTCTGTCATTGTCTCCTGTGTCATAGCTACAGTCGCCTTCGTTCTCTCCTGCTACTACAAACTTCTCTCACTGTCACTGCCTCCCTTTTGCTGTCTCTTACTGCTGACGAGTCATTGCTTCCTTTACATTGCCGTGGTCTCTTCTGACTGTCACTGTCTCTTTTCCTCGTTGTCATTGTCATGTACTCTGTCCGTCATTATCACTGGCTGTCACCATCCGCCACTTGCTCTTCCTCTTTGTGCGCCCCCCCCCCTCCCTCCTGGTGCTGTCTTCTTAACCCTTCCCTAGCACTGTTCTGTCGCAGTCAACTGTTTTCCAATTCCACTGTGTCCCTCTCTTCATTGTCTCCTTCGCTCTTTCTATAACACAACTACTTTCTACTATCTTCCAGTATTTATTACTTCTTTTTCATCTCTTCGCTACTGCCACTATCTTCTTCTGTCTCAACATACAAATGCGCGAATATGTTCGCATGCCAAAAATGAGTATTTTTAAATATGCTAAGGAAGGTACAATGAGGCAGGTGACCCTTTACTTTTCAGTCAGAATCTTTTGAACAAACAGGAAGATATTTGCACTTTCGTTCTTCGTTTAGAGCATTTTTTCGCTGGTTTCCTTCTTTTCCCTTCTTTAGCAGGGCAAGTATCTTATACGAAAAGAAATGTATTGGTCAGTAAAATTTAAATAGTTTACTTACATGAAATTGAAATAACGCAAAACTAATTTTACACTTAAGACCGGATTTTACGTGTAAATAAATTTTGCATGTGTTTCAGTACTACAACATAGGATTCCCAGATGATGACGGAAACACTTTTTAGCATATTGCTCCGTGCTGCGTCACCTTATAAACTACGTTTTCGCCTCACAGCGGATTTGACGGGGTGTTATACGCGTACAAGAAGGGTAACTTTGAACCTCTGTGTCTTGGAAAAAGATAAATGTGTGAAGAAAATTTTCAAGGTTGTTCGAGATGGGGATCTTAGAAACACATCGTAAAAATTACAGCCATTTTCTGTACCTGGACGTCTCGGAATCCCCGGCTGGGTTTTGGCACTCAGCGATTAATTGGGCAAGTTGTTAATTCGCCATTGGAGTACAAATTTCCAGTATTGATTCATTGGTTGTTAATTCGCCATTGGAGTACAAATTTCCAGTATTGATTCACCGTTTGCTTTAACTCGAAAGATATTCTGATTCTTTGCGATCTTCCACATAGTCTACCAGTGCTTATGTCTTTTCTTTCACTGTCTGGCTCACTCACAAGTGTTTTTTACCACCTTTTATCTAGACCAGTACAGACTGTCGATGTCACAGCGGGGATGGAAAAACAATGAGCGTATGGCACCGTTGGCCGGGAGACCCCTATTCTGGAAAGTTCAGCAGCCAAAGTGCAAGTCTTACTTTATTCGACGCCACACTGGGCGGCTCGCGCGCCAGTAATGAGGATGAAATGATGAAGAAGACAACACAACACCTAGTCCACGAGCGGAGAAAATCTCCAGTCCGGCCGGGAATCGAACCGGGCACGCTTGCACGGGAGGCAAGCACAGTATCACCCAGCTAAGCAGACGGACAAGTGGGGGCGGAGTCCATGGTGAACTGTCATGAGTTTCCTTGTTTTCCACTTACGGCCTTGCTGCAGTGGTAATAGTGGTTCCCGTCCGATAACCGAAGTTAAGCGCTGTAGGGATTGGCTAGCAGTTGGATGGGTGAGCGTCCGGTCTGCCGAGCGTTGTTGGCAAGTGGGCAAATTGAAGAGTTACTTGACTGACAAGTAGCGGCTCCGGTCACGAAAACTGACAACGGTTGGGAGAGCAGTATGCTGACCACATGCCCCTCCATCTCCGCATCCAGTAACGCCTATAGCTGAGGATGGCATGGTAGTCTGTCAGTACCGTTAGTGTTTTCCGAAATCAGTTCCAACGGAGTTTAGTTTTTTTCTTGTCTACCAGTCCAGATTTTGCAGCTCCATCTGCTTCTGTTTCACAATGTGTGCAGTATGTCTGATGGTGGGTATCGTACAGGTGTTGAATGCCTTGAAGATATTTCCGCCGTTCACTTTGATTTTCAAAATATATTGCTCAAGTACCATACAAACTATAAAAGTTACTCACTGAGAAAGTCTGATTACATGCGTGTAAAGGCTTTGAACCCCTAATCCAAAATATTATTTTGAAATATATTTTCCGTTTAACATTAATAATAAGAACGTTTATTTGGCGAGGCATATGTTTCTAATTGTGACGGAAGTAGTGTCCATCGCGGCTCTCTAAAATAATTAGTTACCTCTAGTGTGAAAAGTATTTAAACTTACAAACTCTGGGAGGTTGTAGGGGACATCAAAACAAATATTTTTCCCTAATGTCATTTTTTCCTATGAGGAGTATTTAAACCGGTAGAGGAAGATTTCTCTGGCGGCAAATTAATTAAACCAAGAAACACTTTTCCGTTTTTTTATGACCAAGAGACAACACATTAACACAACCCAATTTCAGTTACAGTAGATTTTAAAAAATCCTCCAGTGACACGTAAACAAAGGTTACAACGTCGGATCATGTTCTGTCTGACACGGGCAAAAACCCCAGGAGTATCCTGAATTGTTCCTGCAGCTGCTACTATCCTGGCAACCAGATCCTCTTCTGATCCGACAGGAGTTGCGTAAACAAGGTTGCGCATCTCTCCCCACACAGAAACTCCAGCGGGGACATATCTGGGGATCGAGCAGGCCATGGTACAGGACCACCTCTGCCAATCCACGTTTCTGGGAACAGTGGGTCCAGGAATCGACGCACACGACGACTGAAATGTGCCGGCGCCCCGTCATGTTGGAACCACATGCGTCGTCTTGTAGGGAGCGGGACGTCTTCCAGTAATTCTGGCAATGCTCTGGCGAGAAAATTGTAATAGTGCCTGCAATTTAATGGCGTAGGTAGTAGATACGGCCCAATTAAACAGTCCCCAACAACACCGACCCACATATTAACGAAGAACCGCACTTGATGAGTGCTAGTAACTGTGGCATGTGGGTTATCGTCACTCCAAACATGCGAATTGTGCATGTTGAAGACTCCATCACGCCCGAACACAGAGAATGGAAATGTAGGATGCATTTCACACTGTTCCAGGTACCACTGCGAAAACTGTGTTCTGGGTGGATAATCAACTGGTTCCAGGTTGTGGACACGCTGTAAGTGAAATGGACCTAACAATTGCTCTCGAAGGACTGTTCTTACATTCGTCTGATTCGTCCCCATGTTACGTGCAATTGCACGAGTGCTGATTGAAGTGTCCCGCTCCACATGCTGCAAGACAGCTTCCTCAAATTGGAGCGTTCTTACCGTGCGACGGCATCCCTGTCCAGGTAACCTGCTAAATGACCCGGTCTCATGCAGACGTTGGTACACAGCAGCAAAGGTCGTATGATGCAAGGTACGGCGATTAGGATGTAGTACGCACCAACCATATCAGTGTACTCACTCCAGTTGTATCACTCCATTAGTAAACAGAGACAATGCACTACTACACTGGTGTACAGCAGTTGCCTACAACTGAAGAGCGTAATACGCCCTCAAACAACTGAACATCGTAATACGGCCTCTAACAACTGAAGAGCTTAATACGGCCTCCAACGGTTTAAATGATCCTCATAGGAAAAAATGACATTAGGGGAAAATATTTGTTTTAATGGCCCCTACAACCTCCCAGAGTTTGTCGCTTTAAATACTTTTCACCTTGTATAGCCTCCTCGTAGTATTGTGGCTACATCCTCTTTTGCTTGCAATACAACCAGAAGATAGATTTACGTAAATAATTTTGAGGGGCACTCTTTCACAAATAGATCTGCATAGACTTTCTGGGCTGGGAGAGTTTCAGTTAAACAGGACCACTCTTCTAAGGGATAGCTACAATTGTCGACGGAACTTTGGGGTATTTTACACCATGATGTAGTAAGAATTTGAAACGCCTCTGTTTTGTTCTGTGTGTACAGTACGTGATTAAACGTTTGTGGCTAATAAGGATATGACAGCTGCTAAATGATCAACGTTTGCTACGGCTTCCAACGTGCAGAAAGATAGCGCCAGTAGCTGCAGAGGAACGAGACAAAATACTGGTATGGTGCATTCTCTGAAGTCCACGGTACACGCCACTGGTATAAATAGCACGCGCGGGAGGTTGCTGCTGTCCCACATGTAGCTACGCCAACTATTTCTGATTTTATACGGAGGTGAGAAGTTGTCGGATTTGTTGTAGCCAAAAATAGACTTACATTGTCCTATAGAAATAGCAGAACTTATGGAACCACGTTCTGACAAAACGGTTATCTTCTAATGCATCTTCTCCAATTAATTACGTACCGTATCAGATATTTATGTTCAGTAAAAGTCTAAAACGGTTCATTATTCAAGTTGCATGTTGCCTATATAATGAATTACAGGGGCAACCAAAATTTCATTATCAGAACTTCATGTAATTAATGGCCGAATTTAAAAATTTAAAATCTGCTAATTAAGAGGTATATTCTTATGTTAATGGTTAAACATAGTAAGTCTAGTATCAAAGTTAGAAACTGATTATGTGTCTTGACGCAGCGGAACTCATGTCATGCTAATGACCGGGGCTAAATTTATCCCCTGTTTGAGAATGAGAGCACTTGACGCTTTACAATCAATTTTACACGTAATTTAAAACCTTTTCAAAACTTTTTTTCGCTCACTCCCCTCACAAAACAGTGAAAGGAAAAAAGATAAGGGACTACTCCGTTTTACTGTTCATGCAGTAAAACTATAGCATTAGGCATTACGTTTTAATTTATTTCTTCCCTACTGCTAACTCTGCTAGTAACACACTTCTAGGCGCTTCAGTCTGGAACCGCGTGACTGCTACGGTCGCAGGTTCGAATCCTGCCTCGGGCATGGATGTGTGTGATGTCCTTAGGTTAGTTAGGTTTAAGTAGTTCTAAGTTCTAGGGGACTGATGATCTCCGATGTTAAGTCCCATAGTGCTCAGAGCCATTTGAACTATTTTTGAACACACTTCGTAGTCAGTATCCACATATACCACTGAATGTGCCTGCAAAATTCTGTCCTAATATGATACATTGTTCAGAACATATGATGTGATTAACACTGAGATGCTTCTAAAACTGACTTTTCTCTCAACGTAGCTCGAATTACCTACACTATACTTATCCACTGTATGACAATGAGAGCACTTAGCAACTTCCACAAATTTTACACATAATTCCAAATCTGTTTTAAACTTTTTCTCGTTTACAGCCACACTAAATCATCCCTCTCTCTCTCTCTCTCCGTCCGAACGTCCGAACAGACCTCTGAAGACCCAATGGTACTGACCGAACACCGTGTCATCCTTCGTCGATAGGCGTCACTGGATGCGGATATGGAGGAGCATGTGGTCAGCAGAGCCGTCTCCCAGTGGTTGTCAGTGACCTGAGCAGCTACTTTACGGTCAAGCAGCTCCTCCAGCAACCTCACAAGGGCTGAGTGCACTCCACTTGCCAACAGCGCTTGGCAGATCCACGTGGTCACCCTCCAAGTTCTAGCCAAGCCGGACAGCGCTTAACTTCGGTGATCGAACAGGAAGAGGGTTACCACTGCGGAAAAGCTGTTGGCTTACACAAAATAATGAAAGGAAACTAGTTTATCGCTTCCTACATGTTCCCTGTTCGTGGGGTAAAACTTGAGCCTCAAGTTCGACATTTTAATTTATTATTTCTTTACTATTAAGTCTTTTCGCTATCCATTTCGCAGGCAGTATACACCTTTAGCACTGAAGACACTGAAGATACATACCATGTTATGTCGTTGTACAAAACACTGGTTATGATAAAGACTAGTTTCTCAGAAGAATGTTAATCTCAATATCTGGTTCCGTCTTCAACCATAAATATTTTGCATGCTTAACTTCAAATATTTAAGACATTAACTCATCTGTAAAGTGATGAGACTTAAACAGATTTTTTATACGTGTGAAATCGGTTCTTTGAAGAATCAAGTTGGTTTATAACTCGTGTAATGACTGGTACGAGTAATGTATGCTAATTGTTCGTAGCCGCCAATCTAGTCGTAAACTAAACATCCTGTCGGATATATGCACGTACTGCCTAATGTGGTGGATGGAGCTACAGCGAGAGACCATACAGTAGTGGGAAGACGTTCTTATACTGTCCACTTCATAGCGCTTGGGTTAGCAAGGGAAAAATGCCGGCAAGTTACTAACGAAAGCCTGGGAAAGTCACGGTGGAACCGGTAAATGAGTTTGTGAGTCGAGCACCAATAAACACATGTGCAAAGCGGGGTGCCGCGTAAGAACAGCAGAAGTTTACCTCAGCCAGTGGTGAAATACGGGATTTGCCTCACATGCGATGGAAGCTCTGTATCTGACATTGTACGTAATCAGTTCTGCGGGGGATGGGGGGGGGGGAGGGAGGGGGAAGGCGGGGGGCAGACTATGGCCGCCGCATAGGCTGCGGCTCGTTGTCCGGATTGCAGCATGCGGCGTATCGGCCTTAGCCCAACTAGACGAGTTGGGAGCGGCCTGGAAGTCCGAGAAAGTAGTTGCTCCATTTATCGCTCCATACTGAGTAGCATCTGCTCGCGGGGCTGTGGTTTAGCTCACTCTGAAACATTAAAGACTAACGGTACTGTCCACAGCTCGTGGTCGTGCGGTAGCGTTTCCGCTTCCCGCGCCCGGGTTCGATTTCCGGCGGGGTCAGGGATTTTCTCTGCCTCGTGATGACTGGGTGTTGTGTGATGTCTTTAGGTTAGTTAGGTTTAAGTAGTTCTACGTTCTAGGGGACTGATGACCATAGATGTTAAGTCCCATAGTGCTCAGAGCCATTTGAACCATTTTTGAACTAACGGTACTGCTCCGAATGACCGATTCATATACTGTTGCTCGACATTCATACTGGAACTGTCTATTGCAATCTGTGCAGCATGGAGAGGTCGATTCTGAAATGCGGTATTTTCTCTGATGAACCATGACTGCATTTGTCGGGGTGTGTGAACTGACAAAAACAGTCGACTTGGGAGTTCTGAAAATACTCACCAGTTACATCAAGAGCGCCTGTATTGTGTTAACACAGGAGCGTGGTGCGCAAGTAGAGCAACAAGAATTATTAGGCGTATGTTTTTCCATCTAAGTGGGATCAACGTTTACGGTTCGGCTCCATGTGATCGTAGTACTGAGTTAGTAGCTGATGTAAACCACATTGTAATTTTGTGTCCCGAGTCTGGCAGTGAACGATCGAAATTTTTGAAGATATTGATGAATATGGGACACCACCTCCCCCAGTCAGGTTATTCTAAAGACATTGTCTGCTAAAAACAATCGCTCTTTTGAAGTGACTGTTATTTTCATTAAGGGTGAAAGAAAAAAATCTGTAGTTTTTGAAAGTATTCACGTTTCTTTTTTCTGTATCGCTTGTGATTAAATTTAAGAAATAGTGTGAACTGATAAAACAGAAATGTCTAATTTACTTACCACGTTATTTGCTAAAATTTTTTTGTCTGTCTGCAACCTCCTAACCGGGTGTATGAGGCACATGGTCAACTAGATGGTTATTGATGATGAAAACGCACACAAGCTTTCATGGTTAGTTCTAACAGTTCAAAATTTTCGTTTCTTGCGCCGTGTCGAGTTATATCGTATTATATACTCAGACATCATCGAGAAGAAGAGGGAACAGTTACTGGCCAGAAGATCCACGGGACTGGTTCACTCGCCAAATCGGAAATCACTTTTTTCGTCCGCATCCAGTGATCGCTTTCCTCGCATTTTGTTAGAGTTTTGTAGTAAGTGTGTGTGCTAAGTGTAGGTGACTGCAAAGGGTTTACCTGCAGTATGGTGTCATGCTTGTGATGTATGATGATGAGAGAAGGGAGAGGGTGAAACCCAGTGCCGAAACACAGCGGACTCCTCTCGAGTAGGACCAAGGCCGGAGTGGGAGGGGGGGGGGGGCGACGAGTGGATCGTCCGCAGAAATGTCGTATACCCCACTATCCACTATCCCATGAGACGCAACAGAAATGTTTGGGATTTACTTCACGACCGCAACAAAATTTGATGGTAAGGAACAGCACGCCATCATTCTCGCCCGTCTCCTCCCCCCCCCCCTTCCTCCACCCCTTTCCCAACAAATGCTATGGGTGAACCTATCGTCCGCATCTCGAGCGCCACGGCACGGACAGACGAACGTTGACGATCTCGTCTGCGGAGGCAGATACTTGAGTCATCACGATGATTAGCACAATGACACTACGAGCAACGTGTAATCCCATGTCACAGGGGACTACATAACCTCTATATCTGTGGACTGCTCTCATCCCTTCGACAGTCAGTTGCCCCAATGATGACAATGGAGAATACTGAAGAGAACTCCCCCTGTGGGTCTGGGGGTTAAAGTAGGCCCAAGGTATGCCTGCCTGTCCTAAGAGGCAACTGAAAGAAGTCCCCTTTATGTGATGGTCCCCTGTAGGGTTTGACCTCCACTTTTCAAACTTTTCCCGAAGAGCGAGCCAACTGGGGAAGGGCACTTTACATGGTGCATAATGTCCATCATGCGCTGAGACCTCTCGCATCCTTCATCGACGTGGATCTGCACTGCCGCTCATTTCCAGCTGTTGGGCGAGGTCACCGTCCTGGGTGCGTTTTCCTCCATCCTCTTTGCAAAATCGCTTTCTGCGCTGTCAACGATACTGGATTTCTTAGCTCGTTTGCGCCTATGCAGCACGGTAGCCACTCAGTTGTGGGTGGGGCCACCATGTACCCTGTTGGTTGTAGCCCTCTCACCAAACAGGGATCACTCTGCTGATGCCTGCACCGTTAACTCACCACATATGCCAAGGAGTAGATGCCCATCACCCTGGGGCATCGGGACTCCTGGCAATGACCAGCCAGCCAGGTGGCCTTTGCTGTGGCTAGGTGGCGCCCGTGGGGAGGGCCCCTAGTCATAGAGGGTGACATCAGGGCGGATGACACGCCATGAAGCGTAGTACGTCACCTCTTGCTGGTGATCAAACACCAGCAGTCTCTAAACGGTCAAGGTCTAACTTCAATGCTAAGAAATTCGACCTCAAATCATCCCCCCCCCCCCGCCCCCTGGCCACACCATGGGAAGAACTTCAGGCTAAGGATGGCAGCGAAGCTTATTCACCCCGGTACCTTGTATGTACGAGAGTTGATTGGAAATCTTTCTTGTCAATGAAACCTCAGCGTTTTTTGTGGAGCATTTAGAGGACACATTTGGGGAGGTGGGGGGCTTATCCAAAATGCGGTCAGCGTCAGACTTGATCAAAACAGCATCCTCTGCTCAGTCACAGGCACTACTCGCCTTGGCAAGCTGGGGGATGTTCCTGTTTCCATCACCCCCCATAAGAGCTTAAATATAGTCCAGGGTACCATATTACACAGGGATCTTCTTTTGCAGTCTGACGATGAGCTGCGCGCGAATTTAGAGCGGCGGCGTGTCCATCTTGTTCGTCGCCAACTCCGGGGTCCGAGCGATAATCAGGTTGCCACTGGTGCCTTCATCTTGGCCTTCGAGCGTGACGCATTACCCCAGAAGGTGAAAGTGATGGTCTACCACTGACGTAAAGCAATATATCCCTCCCCTGATGCGGTGCTTTAAGTGCTGGAAGTTCGACCATGTAACTTCCCGCTGTACTTCCAGCATCACGTGTCACGATTGTGGACGTCCTTCACATCCCAACACTCCCTGTACTCCGCCTCCAGTCTGTGTCAACTGCGGAGAGCACCATTCGCTATGATCGCCAGACTGCAGGATTCTCCAGAAAGAAAGAAAAATAATGGAATACAAGACAGTGGACTGACTGACCTACGCTGAAACTAAGAGAGAATATGAGAGGCTACAACCTGTGCATATGACATCAACCAGCGCCACTACTACGACAACGGTTCTACCACCTTTCGTTCCGCCACATACAGTTGACTCTCAGAGCCATTAGATTCCACCTGCCTCCTTTATGGTGGTGGTGGTGGTGGTGGTGGGGGGGTACTTGCCTTCCTCTTGCTCCTGCACAAGCTACTTCAGGAGCAACAACTCCCCAACCATTGGGGATGTCTGTCCCCACCTCTCAGCTGGAGAAGCGTAAGTCTTCTTTGGCTCCTCTCGCCAGGAAGGGATCCCTTGGGTCACTCCCTTCCCAGATTCCTACCAGTGGCAAAGCTGACACCTTCCAATGGCTGAAGCAAATCACAGGTACAACCACAGGTAGCTGGTTGCAGGGCTTCACGGTCCTCCTCAGTCCCTTAGACTGAATTAGTGAAGCCGTTCCAACCAGACAAACTTAAAGAGCAGCGAGAGAAACCTAAAAAGAAAGAGACCCCCAATAACCACCACTACCTCATCATGAGGATGAGGTGGAGAATATGGTGGCCGAGCGGTTCTAGGCGCTTCAGTCTGGAATCGCATGACTGCAACGGTCGCAGGTTCGAATCCTGCCTTGGGCATGGATATGTGTGATGTCCTTAGGTTAGTTAGGTTTAAGCAGTTCTAAGTTCTAGGGGACTGATAACCTCAGATGATAAGTCCCACAGTGCTCAGAGCCATTTAAACCATTTTTTTAGAATATGGCGTCCACTGAGGACCTAGATCTCGCTGGGCCCTCAGCAACAATGGATGTCGATCGTACAGGTACTCATCTGGTGGCAGCAGGTGACCCTGAGGCGTAGACTGCCTCATTGAGTGTTTCATGCCTTCCTAGTCTCACGATCACGTAATCCTCCAGTGGAATTGCGGCGGTTTTTTTCACTACCTGGCTGAGCTACGGCAACTGTTAAGCTTTATACGTGCTTTCTGCATTGCCCTCCAAGAAACCTGGTTCCCGGCAATGCAGACCCCTGCCCACCACACCAATAAGGGATATTACAGGAACTGTAGCGACTATAATAGAGTGTCAGGTGGAGTTCGCATCTATGTCCTAAACTCAGTATGTAGTGAACCTGTGCCCCTTCAAACCCCTCTTGAAGCTATGGCCGTCAGGATAAGGACAACCCAGGAAATAACTGTCTGCAATATATATCTTCCTCCAAATGTTGCAGTACGCCTGAACGTATTGGCTGCACTGGTTGATCAACTCCGTGAACCTTTCTTACTTTTGGGAGATTTTAACGAGCTTAAACTCTTGTGGGGTGGCGCCATGCTTACTGGCAGAGGTAGGGAGATCGAAAATTTACTCTCACAACTCGACCCCTGCCTCTTAAATATAGGTGCCCCCACATATTTCAGTGTGGCACATGGCACATATTTGGCCATTGATCTCATCGTTTGCAGTTGTGGTTCTCTCCCATCTATCCACTGGAGAGTACATGACGACCTATCTGGTAGTGACCACTTTCCCATCTTCCTGTCACTCCCCTGGCGTCATGTCCATGGACACCTGCCCAGATGGGCTTTAAACAAGGCAGACTGGGAAGACTTCTCCTCTGCTGTCACCACTGAATCTTCCCCACATGGTGTCATCGATGTTGTCGTTGAGCAGGTCACTACAACGGTCGATCGTTTCTGCGGCGGAAAGGGCGATCCCTCGTTCTTTAGGGTGCCGCCGGCGAAAGATAGTCCCTTGGTGGTCGCTGGAAGAGGCGATTAAAGAGCGTTGGCGAGCTCTGCAGCGGCATAAGCGGCACTTCCCTAGAGCACTTAATAGCCTTTAAATGGCTCCGTGTCCGTCTTCGCCAGTTTATAAAACGACGGAAACAGGAGTGTTGGGAGAGGTACGTGTCGACCATTGGGTGCCATACATCACCTTCCCAAGTTTGGACGAAGATGAGACGTCTTTTTGGGTACCAGACCCCAACAGGTGTCCCTGGCATTAACATCAATGGCGTGTTGTCTACCGACACCAACGCGATTGCCGAGCACTTTGCTGAGCACTATGCTCGAGAGTCTGCGTTGAAGAACTACCCTCCAGCCTTTCACACCCTCAAACGGCGGATGGAAAGTCCTCTCGTTCACTACACGCCACAGTGAAGTCTATAACACCTTATTTACAGAGTGGGAGCTCCTCAGCGCCCTTGCACATTGCCTTGACACAGCTCCTAGGCCGGATTTGATCCACAGTCAGATGATTAAACATCTCTCCTCTGAATACAAGCGACATCTCCTCATCATCTTCAACCGGATCTGGTGCGATGGCGTCTTTCCATCGCAATGGCGGGAGAGCACCATCATTCCGGTGCTCAAACCCGGTCAAAACCCGCTTGATGTGGGTAGCTACCAGCCCTTCAGCCTCACCAACTTTCTTTGTAAGCTGCTGGAACCTATGGTGTGTCGGCGGTTGGGTTGAGTCCTGGACTCACGTAGTCTACTGGCTCCATGTCAAGGTGTCTTCCACCGGGGCGCTCCACCACCGATAATCTTGTGTCCCTCGAGTCTGCCATCTGTAAAGCGTTTTCCAGACGCCAACATCTGTTTGCTGTCTTTTTTTGACTTACTTGAAGCATACGGCACGACCTGGCTACATCATATCTTTGCCACATTGTATGAGTGTGGTCTCTGGCGCCCGCTCCCGATTTTTATCCAAAATTTCCTGTCGCTCCGTACTTTCCGTGTTGAAGTCGGTGCTTCCCATTGTTTCCATCGTATTCAGGAGAATGGCGTTCCACAGGGCTCCGTATTGAGTGTCTCTCTGTTTTTAGTGGCTATTAACGGTCTAACAGCAGCTGCAAGGGCGTCGGTCTCACCTTCTCTGTATGCAGATGACTTCTGCGTTTCGTACTGCTCCTCCAGTACTGGTGTTGCTGAGTGGTGCCTACAGGGAGCTATTCACAAGGTGCAGTCATGGGCTCTAGCCCACAGCCTCCAGTTTCCAGGCACAAAGTCGTGTGTCATGCATTTCTGTCGGAGTCACACTGATAATCCAGAACCAGAACTTTACCTTAATGATGAGCCACTCACTGAAGTGGAGACATATCAATTCTTAGGACTGGTTTTCGATGCCCAATTGAGTTGGCTACCTCACCTTCATAACCTTCTTAAGTGCTGGCAGCACCTCAATGCCCTTCGCTGCCTGAGCAGCACCAATTGGGGTGCAGATCGATCTACGCTACTGCAGCTCTACAGAGCGCTTGTTCAATCCTGACTTGACTATGGGAGTCTTGGTTAAGGTTCGGCGGCGCCCTCAGCGTTGCATTTACTCGACCCATTGCACCACTGTGGCGTTCGCCTAGCTATGGGAGCTTTTATAACGAGTCCGGTGACCGTTGTCCTGGTGGAGGCCGGAGTCCCTCCTACAAGCTATCGACCAGTGCTACCGTCGCCATCCTTTGGTGGCGCCCATTCATTAGTTTGTCTATGCCCTGGTACTGTCCCGCCGTTCAGTGGTGTTTGTGTGGACCCCAAGACACGTCGGAATCGCAGACAATCAACTTGCAGACAGGCTGGCCTAATGGGCATCTCCGAAACTGACCTGCGTTCTGTCTTACGCCGCAAGGTTTTTCGGCTTTGGGAGACGGAATGGCATAACAGTAGGCACAACAAAATGCATGTCATTAAGGAAGCTACGAATGTGTGGAAGTCTTCCGTGTGGTCCTCTCACAGGGAATCAGTCGTCCTCTGCCGGCTCCGTATTGGCCATATGTGGCTAACGCATGGTTACTTACTCCGTCGCGAGGACCCACCTCGGTGTCACTGTGGCTCACAAATGACGGTCGTCCACCCCTTGCTGGACTGTCCACTTTTAGCCGCTCTGTGGCATACTTTTAACCTTCCCAGCTCCCTACCTTCGGTGTTGGGTGACAATGCCTTAAAAGCAGCTTTAATTTTGCGTTTTATTCGTGGGGGTGGGTGTTATCATTTGATAAGTTTTAGTGCATGTCCTTTTTTCCTCTGTGTTCTCCACCCTAGTGCTTTTAGAGTGGAGGTTTTAATGTGTTGCAGAGTGGCTGGCTTATCCTTTATTTTCATGGTCTGCCATCCATGGTAATCTGCTCTTTTGTTTTGATCTCTTCTACATGTTTCTTGCGTCTCTCTGTGGTTTTCTTGTCCTACTTTGTCCATTTTAGTGTTTATTGCCCTTCTGTCATTCTTGTGTTTTTCTCTTTTCTTCCAGGTGTGTTTTGTATGGCTCGATTATTTTACTCCCATCATTGTGGAATTATTTAAATATTAACAAGGTACCGTTGGCCTAGCAGTTTGGTTCCTCTCCCCCTCTTTTAAACCAACCAATCAACCAACCAACCAACTGAAGAGGGCTTCGAGTGACACAGCCAAACGAAACGAAAAGCTCACCTAGAGCGTTTTATACAAGGTTTACTGATGTATGTGAAAAGTAGAAGTATCATTCGCTTTGCATTTCGTACGCATTTCTGGAATATCGATGTAAATAAACTGTATTTTAAGTGCCTCGCAAAGCAGCAGTTTGTTGATGTCCTTCAAACTAAACGCCGACCTAAACGACATAAATAATTTGCTGAGCCTGCAGTTTATGACGTCATGACCTGCCTGCCTGTCTAGCTTAACGTGCTAGCACTAAAGATTCTTCCTCTTCTCTCGATGCACCGCTTGTCTAAACTGCGCACTCGTCATCGCGTTTCTCGCTGCTCTCGACGAGAAATTACGACTTCGCGATAGAGTTTCGTAGACACTTCACGAGCATTTCTGAAAGTTCTGTTGTCCGCGCTTTTCTTTCCAGGTTTTAAACCGCCGTAATTTTTTACAAAATGTTTAAATCTTACTTTCCCGATTTCTACTTAGGACGGGAAGCTGGGATTTTTTCTCGAGATTAGCGAATGTTCGTTAGTTAGTTAAGTTTTTTATAGCCACATTTTGTTTTCCTATCTTGAACACGAGAAACGAAATGAAATCCCTCAGAAGGAAAAGGAAAGACTCTTCTGATCTTTTACGAACGTTGCTGACGAAGGTTCTGGTTTTATGCCACTCATAATTCTCACAATGCTATCGCAGTATAAAATACACATATGTGTTAGGACATTTTCTGCCTTCATTAGACATGTCTGATCTGCAAAAGCTTCATTCTCTCGGAAGGATACCCGATTGATCAAGTGTCTCATAAGATAAGTATACTAACACTGATGGCTAAAACCGAATAAAATATTTTTAAAATATGGTGTAATTTGTCTGTTGTACCAGGCATGCAATTCATTAATCAGTAAAACACAGCATTCGTGTACATTCTATGTTTGCTGGTTGGCCAATGTAAAGGCTACAGAGGTACAACTTGCTGTATAAAGAATTCATGGAACAAAAGGTTACGACCATCACTTTCACAACAGTCACAAATGAGTTTATTATTAAGCGAATAGTTAAACACGCGCTTGAAACAATATACGTTCACTCATAGCAGTACATACAGCGTCACATTTACCAATGTAGTAGTCTCTGTTTTGTGATACGTTTATAATTCGTCACTACTGCGCAAATGTGGAGTTTGAATGAAACGATCGAAACGCAGCGATATGGAATAATATGTGCACTTGACAAGAACGACAGCTGGACATGCCTCAACATTTTCGGTGTACCCGCATGGCGACAGTTCAGTATCAAAAGCCACAGTGCTCGTATTGCCCAGCTCTTTGCCAAGAGCTGCTCCATTTCACAGCGTTTTAATCACTTCACCGCAGTTGTATGATTATTCTTATCTAATCACGCTGCTTCGTACAATGTCCTGACGCAACTAATATCAATGGACAGAAGTTCTTCGCGAAAGAAGACCAGTACTGATGTCCATTGTAGCTACGTATTATCATTGTTAACAAAGATGGCTCATTGATTAAGATCAGAGTTCTACTACAGTTTAATCCCCGACAGCGTTTATCATGTATCATTCCATCAGCTGTCAGAGAGAGATTACTACCGTTATCTTGACGTATGTCAGTGAACCGTATCACGTAAACAAAATCATTCCTACAAAGTGATGAAACGCAGTGCTCTATTACTACATTCCCTGAAAACATACGAATATATACGTCAACTATAAAACTTCCACTAGACTTAACCAGGCTACTGAGATACGAAGAATCGCAAAAGGCGTCAGGGAAGGAGATGCCATATCGCCAAAGCCACTCGCAGTGATCACGGAGAACATTTTCAGATACTTAATGTAGGAATGTGGATTAATGGAACATAGTAGGTTCGTTTGGTGATGATATTGAACTGTTTGTTTCTAGCAGGGCTAAATTTTAACGCCCAAGGGAAGAAATTAATAGAAAAAGTTGGAAAGCAGGCCTGAAATTCAGTTTTAGTGGGCTTAAAATAATATGCGATCAACGTATTGAAAAGAAAATAGCACAAATTAGCAGTGAATTTGTAGAACCAGTTAATTTTTTTTTATATTTAGGGCAACTGATGGGCAGCTAAAGAGTCACACGTAGGAAGACAAATTAAGTAAAGTTTTCAAAACTAAGCTTTCGATATGTGTGATGTATGTTTCACGGTCATTTGACGGTTTTATAAACTGTGCATTTGCCTTGTCGGTTCATTGCTATAGTATTGATTCGCCACCGGGATTTCTGAAGACAACGTATTCGGATTATTTATTGCATAGATACTGTTATCACTGTAATAAAACTTCCTTAACAAAGTCCTCTGTTACACGAGTCATAATCTGCAACTGAGACTCTTCAGTTTAAGCAGTTGAATAAACATACAGGGGATAGGCAAAATAATGTGAACACCTGTACTTAGGAATGCTTTATTAATAAGGTGTTGGACCCCTATTTGCCCGTAATATAGCTGCAATTCTTCTTGTCATACTGGTATATAATGATTGTACAGTCTCCAGTGGAATATTGTGCCACTCTTTGATCAGAACATCTTCTAACTCCTCTAGTGACGAGGAGGCGGAAATCTGCTCCGTAATCTGCGCTCCAGTATCGCCCAGGGAAGACGATACATCTCAGGTGCGTGATCTTCATACCACGATTGTACTGTCCTGGTTGTGTGAATGGGTGCGTTATCGTCCTGAAATATGGCATCACTGTTGGGGAACAACATTTGAATCATCGGGTGTATCTGATCACCTAAAATGTTCGCATAATCGTTGGCTGTAGCACGACCTTTGAGAGTAGTGACGGGACCAGCAGAATACCATGATAAGGCTGCCCACACCTTCACACTTCAACCTCCATGCTTAACCGTACGAATCAAGCAAGCAGGATTGTAGGCTTCTTTTGGCCTTCTGCAGACCTAAACCCGTCCCGACGTTGGAAATAACGAAAACGTTGACTCGTCGGACCATAAGAGGTGTTTCTACTGATCAGCGTCCAGGATTTATGTTCCTGACACCATGTTTTACGCTTCTTTGCCTTGGTTGTCGTCACTAATGGCTTCGATATAGCAGCTCGTCGATGAATATTCGCTTCAGGGAGTTCTCGGCGGACAGTGTCGATAGATATGGAGTCTCGAAGATGGCTACTTAGCTCTGCAGTCACTTTATCCGCCGTAGTTTTATGTTGTTTTGAGAGAATTCGTGTTAGCGTACGGCGATCTCTGTCATTTAGTTTTGATTTGCGCCCACTATTACTTTTACACGATGCTGTCTTTCCCTGTTTTGTGGGGAAGGCTGTCTTGACTGTTGAAAAACAGTTGCTCTTGAAACATTCAGTAAGTTGGCTGTCTTGCTTACTGAAGCTCCAGCTAATCGGGCCCCCACAATCTGCCCTCCTTGGAACTCTATTAGGTCTTTCACTGCACGTCAACCTCGGCCCCTGAATGCAAATACGAAGTGTGCACTACTCCTAACCAATTTGCACTAATACCTAGTCCGTACTGAACGCTCACAGTCCAGCGCGACACTTGCCTTACTAACACTGTTCACGTTATTTTGCCTATCCCCCTAGAAGTGCTATGATGGAAAAGGCATCTTGGAATTAAACAGATTTAAGTCCATACGTCGATCTAAAGTGCATTCAGAGTACATGAACGCTCGCACTATTTGCATTTTTGCTAGAACATTCCATACAGACGCCGTAAGGAAAAACTACAGAGTACACACACATAGCAGGTCGTTGTGACCGAGCGGATCTAGGCGCTTCAGTACGGAACCGCGCTGCTGCTACGGTCGCAGGTTCGAATCCTGCCCCGGGCATGGATGTGTGTGATGTCTTTAGGTTAGTCAGGTTTAAGCAGTTCTACGTCTAGGGGACTGATGACCTCAGATGCTAAGTCCCATAGTGCTTAGAGCCATTTGGACACATACATATTTCACAGTATTAAGCAACTATTAACCAACTATTCTCCGACCACGATATTACTGCACGTGTCCTTCCTTGGCCCTTAGCGGAAACACATGGTGACGTTACAGTAAACAAGTACAGTGATAACCAGGAAAATCACATCGCGCTGTAAATGAATTCAAGACAATTGTGCATACACTATCAACTGTTCCAGCACGTCCGCGTAAAATATCAAGACAAACCAACTGAAGCGCCGTCACTTGCAGGTTCAATAATACTGTGATCGACTGGTTTTTCTTCTTTGCGGCCCCTATTCGCGCCGAGGTGGCAACGCCCTGACTCTACTTGTTCATTCCGTGAACTGACTAACTGCCCATAGGCCTTTTCTGCAGACGGCAAAAGCTCACCCCATTCGAAAGCTCATGGAGTATTCCCTGCATCACCTTTGATCTTCTGTCCAGAAGAGAGGACAAGGGTAAGACCTGATACATCTTAGCGGTATCGACGTTTGTACCCTGAAAAGAGCCTTCTATTCATAACGACATGTTTCATAAGAGCGCAACCGCACAAGCGCTCGCCATTCTCCTGTTTCCTGCCAATGTACAGTAGTTCTGAGAGACTGCACCGCCTGACTGTGTCGGGCTTTACCTCTGTGTAAGCCAGGCAGGCGACGTCTCAACGAGCTCAGAGCTTCGAGCAGCGGAAGCCAGTGAAAGTGCTCGCCGCGAATATTTAAGTTTGAGAAAACGTGGTCGCAACAGAAAGTCTGGCTCGACTTTTGTGCTGTGGGGACACTCGGGTGCTAGGTTTCGGATGGCTGATGAAAATCACTGGTTTCAGCATGTTGTTTCATACACAAAGGTGACAAAAGTCATGGGACACCTCCTAATATCGTGTCGGACCTCCCCTTGCCTGACGTATTACAGCAACTCGACGTGCAGTGGTCTAAAATAAGTCGCCGGAAGTCCTCTGCAGAAATACTGAGCCATGCTGCCTCTATAGTCGTCCATAATTACGAAAGTGTAGCCGGTGCAGGATTTTCTGCACTAACTGACTTCTCGATTGTAGCCCATAAATGTTCGATGGGATTCATGTCGGGCGATCTGGGTGCCCAAATAATTCCCTCGAACTGTCCAGAATGTTCTGCAATCAAATCGCGAACGACTGTGGCCTGGTGACATGGCGCATTGTCATCTTTAAAAACTCCATCGCTGAATGGCTGCAGATGGTCTCCAAGTAGCTGAAGATAACTATTTCCAGTCAATGATCGGTTCCGTGGGACCAGCGGACCCCGTCTACTCCAAGTAACTACACCCAACAGCATTTTGGTGCCATCACCAGCCTGCGCAGAGCCTTGTTGACAAGTTGGGCCCACGGCTTCGTTGGGCCTCCGTCATACTCGAACTCCACCATCAGATGGTCACGAGCTCAGGAGAGGCGCTGCAGACGATGTCATGCTGTTGGCAAAGGCACACGCGTCGGTCGTCTGCTGCCATAGCCAATTACCGCCAAACTGCGCCGCACTGTCCTAACAGATTTGTGTTGGCTTTTTTGCAAACAATCGTAAGTGATACAGGCCATGACGCTTAGACCATTGTTCCGCGGCTGCACCGTACAGCATTCCCCGGGACCCTAATCTCGGTGCCAACTTGGACGTTCTTGGCAGTGTAACGAAATAAATTTCCCAAAATTATTTTAGTCGTTTAGCCAGATTAGGTCGCTATGAAATACATTTTTTTCTTTTCTTCTATCTTTGCAGTAGTTTTTCATTCGCTGCCTATGTTGTTCTCTTCTTCCTTCTGTCCATGTTGCGCCTGTCTGTTTGTTTCTTTTCCAAAACTATTAATAAATGGAGGTTCATTCCTAATTGTAGCCCTTCTCCCATCAACCAACTTCAGTTTAAGTTATCCTAGTACCGCATTTGAAATTAATATTTTAGTGGGGAATTAAGAGACTTTTTCCTTGTGATTAGTGGTTGCAATTAGGTTTCTTAGTTGCGTGGCCATCATCCACAGTGTGTGCGTGTGGGTGCTGTTCTGTCATTCTGCACAACGGATTAATCTGAGATGTACCCTTCATCCTGTGGCTCCTGAAAGATGCAATTTCCACCCCCAGACTACTACAGAAGTCAGACAGACGCTCCTAACGTTCTAAAGAGAAATGCCTGAAAAACTCTCAGCAATAAATATCTTCTGCAGTCGTCTATTGTAAGGAAATGACACAAAAATTCACAAAATTTCTTACGTAACTAGTGGGATACTTGGGTACTGGATTAGTGCTAGTTAGTGTAAGAAAAACATGAAACTAACGAAAATTATTATTTATTTCGCAAAAATTCTGAGAAATCACAATGGCACTTTTAGTTATGAACTGAAAAAGTTATTTCTGGGTTCTTTTCGGAATGTGAAGTTACCTCTTAAGGATAGGATTCGCTAATGAAATTTCTATACAAAGTTTAAGTTTGTTATTGACTCGGCAGAGCCGCGCCTACTCAATTTGAATAATTATCCTTTAGAATGTTGCTAGGCACGGTCGAGGCTGTCACCTGTGAAATGCAGTGAAGTGTACTGTTGTGGAGGAAACATGGGGCTCGCAAGAGCTGTAGTGCACAATACCGTAAGCTGTGATGAATGCTGTCTGCGCCGCTCGCTGCTGACAAATAAGATAACTCTCGTTCTATCTGGATTGACCTTTGCCAATCAAACTCTCCCTACGCCTTGATGAAGTCAAGGACACCTATTCGCCCCTAGTCTAACTATTAGCGTGGTCACCGGTCAGATAACCAGTCCACAGTGATGCCACTCAAAAATTCGCTCGCAGGCGTTTCACTATAACTGTGTCCGTTCACACCACACAATAAGTGTGGCGGCCAACACAGTGAACAACACTTAATCACAAGGACTCAATATAGAGTCGCACTCCGATTCGCTCTCAACAGAGCTGCTCTCCCAGTGAAGTACTGAGGAGAGACTTGGTCCTTGCTCTTTGAGTACATGTACGAGTGCACACGCTCTCGTTACGTGTTCTCGCTCCAAGAGCGACAACGGAATGGCCCCTCTCCATGCCAGACGTGAAGGGGTATATCTTTCGGTCTCTTCCATTACTCCTTCAGCTCAAGGCATCAGGAACATCGTCTGCCAATCAGCATTGCTCTTCTAAAACGGGAGAATGATATTTCGTTTAAGGTGACCAATCCGGAAATCTGTAGCATCGGCGTTTGGCGTTTGCTGTCTCCCTGTGAAAACCTCTGAAACTGCGTGCTATGTTTCTAAAGAATGCGTAGGCTGGCCGCTCTGACACAATGTAGCGGAATTTGCTTTTAAGCCGTAGATGGGGTCGTTCTCCCTTTCACTCGGGCAAACGCCGAACTAAAAGCTCTTGTGACCGTCGTGTCTTGAATGTGTGTGTGTATGCCAACCTCGAGTATCTCAATCCCGGTGCGCATTTGTTATTTCAGTATCGTTTACATGAATTCATACAACATTGACTTTATCTTATCGAATATGGGTTCGAATGAAGCGTCTTGATGTGCAGAATATCATTGTGAGGGCGGAATATGTTAGCAATGACAGTCAGGAAACCAAAACGTCTTACAACAGCAAGCACAGAACTATTCGTTTTGTAAAGGAAAACCGCCTTTTTGCTGCAAGAAAAAGGTGGTTTTTCTTTACAAAACGAATAGGTCAAGAGAATATGTGCTAGATGGCAGCATCAAGTAAGTTGTAGATGGGACTGCACTAGTTAGAGTTCTCACAGGCAATCATTCTAAACACACAGATGTAATGCGTTGAAAGGCCTGGGGCATTTTAATAAATTTTGGGTGTTGCTAGTTGCTCTGAACTCGCAAAACGGAGGGGGCGAGGGTGGGGGGGGGGGGAGTAGGTTGTGGATCGTCTTAGTGGGAGGATGCAGGTAGTCCAGGAGCACGTTGGAAGTGTGATGTACCCTTCGGAGTTTCATAAGCAGTCTACGTTGTTTTTTGAGCGGTTGTGCGTAATTCTACGGCGACAGATTTGCTGTACTGATAGTTAGTAGTTGAGACATTACGAGTGGAGTTTACGATGGTTTGCTCCAACTTATTGTCACGATTCACCGACGGCCCTTTACTGGAACCTTTCAGAGCGCAAGAGGAAGTGCTAGGTGAAGAAGCGGGCCAGGAGAGCTCTATTACAGTTGGTGCCAACTGGACTGCTTTCGTGAAAAGTGAAGTGATTTTGGTTCAAGATTTTGACGTTTGCAGCTCCGAAATGTTACCCAGGACTTTTTCTTTGTTATAATTGATAAGGAGGTCGCAGCGAACCATTTGGTTCGTAAGGAGAGGCTGGTAGCATTGTATGTATCTATTTCAGTGGCCAGACCGCTGAATTTTCCCGAGTGCAGAATGTAGTGTAGCCGTCCATGGTAACAGTGTGGCAATTCTTTAAGAATGTCTCGCGAGTCAAAGCAAGGTTGTCGATTCAGTTTGAAAGAAACTACTTCTCTGAAAGAGTTGCCCGCGAAATTGATCCGGATCTATCGACTAACATTTTGCCTAACGATACTGGTGAAATTAAGTCACGTAACGAGATCGCACTGCAAATGCCTGGAGTACGCCGTGTCCGTAGAGACTTAAGTGAGTGACGTCCTGCAAGTTGCGAATAGAGAAGAGGATACAAAATGACGTAGACAAAATTTCTAACTGGTAAGATGAATGGTAGCTAGCTCTAAAAGTAGAAAAATGTAAGTTGATGCAGATGAATAGGAAAAACAATCTCGTAATGTTAGAATGCAGCATTAGTTGAGTGCTACTTGACACAGTCACGTCGTTTAAATACCTGGGCGTAATGGTTTGAAGGGAAATGAAATGGAACGAACATATGAGGATTGTGGTAAGGAAGGCGAATGGCCGACTTCGATTATATTGGGAGAATTTTGGGAAAGTGTGGTTAACCCATAAATGAGACCGCATATAGGACGGTAGTGCAACATATTCTTGAGTACTGCTGGAGTGTTTGGAATCCGTACCAGGTCGGATTGAAGGAAGACATCCAAGCAATCCAGAGGTGGGCTACTAGATTTTTTACTGGTAGGTTCGAACAACACTCAAGTGTTACGGAGAAGCTTTGGAAACTCAAATGGAACTTTCTTTTCCAGGAACACTATTGAGGAAATTGAGAGAACCATCATTAAAGGCTGACTGCATAACGATTCTACTGCCACCACGAAGATAAGGTATGAGAAATTAGGACTCATACCGAGGCATATAGACAGTCGTTTTCTCCTCACTCCATTTTCGAGTGGAACACAAACGGAAATGAAGTGGCACAGGGTACCCTCCGCCACTCGCTGTACTGTGGGTTGCGGACTATATACATAGATGAAGCCGTATATGGTGTTCTTAAATTATAAACAAGACTCGTTTGCCTAGGATAAGAGTTTGTTTTCAGGAGTTTCATTGTTATTAATTATTTTGTTATTATCAAATGGATCAAACGGCTCTGAGCACTATTGGACTTAACATCTGAGGTCATCAGTCCCCTAGAACTTATACTACTTAAACCTAACTAACCTAAGGACATCACACACATCCATGCCCGAGGCAGGATTCGAACCTGCGACCGTAGCGGTCGCGCGGTTCGAGACTGAAGGGCCTAGTACCGCTCGGCCACTCCGGTCGGCCTTCTCGAAGAGAGGGTTCTATCTGTAACTGAATTTTGTATGGTCTCATGTGTAAACGTCGACGCAACACACGCCAGACGGACATCATGGGCATGTTGAACTGTCGAGCTACAACGGCGAATGGATTTCTCCAGGGCATGTTGCTAACGCACAGTTACTCCGTCGCGAGGACCCACTACGGTGTCGTTGTGGCTCACAAATGACGGTTGGTAAACTCTTGCTGGACTGCCCACTTTTATCCGCTCTGCGGCGGACTTTTAACTTTCCCAGCACCCTACCTTCGGTGTTGGGTGACAATGCCTCAACAGCAGCTTTAGTTTTGCGTTTTATTCGTGAGGGTAGGTTTTATCATTTGATCTAAGTTTTAGTTCATGTCCGTTGTCGCTCTGTGTCTTCCTCCCTAGTGCTTTTAGGGTGGAGGTTCTAATCTGTTGTAGAGTGGCTGGCTTCTCCCTTTTATTCCCTTGGCCAACCAGCCATGGTAATCTGCTGTCTTGTTTTTATCTTTTCTGCATGTTTCTTGCGTCTCTCTGTGCTTTTCTTGTCCAGTTTTGCCCATTTTAGTGTTTGTTGCCCTTATGTCATTCTTGTGTTTTTCTCCTTTCTTCCAGCTGTGTTTTGTATGTGTCGATTATTTTACTCCCACTATTGTGGAATTATTTTAATCGGAACGAGGGACCGATGACCTAGAAGTTTGGTGCCTCCCTCCGTGTTTTAAACCATCCAACCAGCCGAAAATTCATTGTGAATAGAAGTGATTTTGACATTTGTGTTATTGCGTGTATGGGAAAGACCTTTTACACGCAAAGTATCTAGCCAGAAGCATGGAGTTTAGTCTGTGAGTAGAAGCTGAATGCTAGTAAATGTAAGAAAAGGAATCTATGATTTCACTGTGGTAAGTAGTAAAGTAATTGTGGGCGGATGCACAGGGCATTTTTTTAAACGCAGGTTGTGAAAACTTCTCCAACTGTATGAGTGGAACGAATGGCAGATATTGGTATGATAACATAGATTTCCATTTTATACATTATAATGCATTTACACAATGCGTAAAAACATATTATTGTCACCAAACGAAATTTAATGGGTGATATTGGCTTCTTAAATCCAGGGCGGCCTTTGTGGCCGAGCTGTTCTAGGCGCTTTAGTCTGGAACCGCGCGACCGCTTCGGTCGCAGGTTCGAATCCTGCCCCGGGCATTGATGTGTGTGATGTCCTTAGGTTAGTTAGGTTTAAGTAGTTCTAAGTTCTAGGGGACTGATGACCTCAGTAGTTAAGTCCCATAGTGCTCAGAGCCATTGGAGCCATTTTCTTAAATCCAGTTTAGGAAAATTGCTCCAACCATATGAGTGAAAAAGAAAGGAGGATTAACACGAATATGACCAGAATCACCGGTGTGTTCATTTCATCCAGTGTGGTGAATGGGTTTAATTATAAGAACAACCTGAAGGTTGGCTTGAACACGACAGTTCGTTATTAGGCGTGATATGTTAGTTGGTGGAATGGCTCTTCCCTTCTTCCAACTTTTGAACTAACTTACCCTGCCAGCCATTTACAAAGGGAACTATAGTTTAAGATTTCTCTGAACCAAGGAACAAATTTTCATTTTTGACTTGTACCGATCATTTTCAGAGGTAAAAGGAGCGATAAATAACAGGAAAAGTTCTTTGTGTCGACTGAGCACTGAGCTTCCAGCCAATCGCATTTGTAGTTCGACGCTTACAAACACGCACTGAAGTACCAGAAACACTAACTCGTGGAATATCATTTAGGAGATCGTATCAAAAGTTCTGATCAGTGTGATCTCTAAGTCGTTACACAGTGTAGAAGACAGTTTAAAGGCGTTCTCGCACCGATTCCTCAATGTCTCTTATCCTTAAGGTTTGCACAAGTGAAATCACGGCAATATTCTCATAGTGTATCCTGCATACAATCATTAAACACTGTGCGCATTGGCGCTACCTAAAGTAGAAAATGGATCTATTAAAAAATAGATGCTTTCTTTTAATAGTCAGTAACCACGTGACGGTCTACAGGAGCATTTCTTCGTTCTTTTTTTGCTTTTAACAGGATGCTTCCTCTTTTTGTAGCTGATTAATCTTCTGGTGGAGGCTTCCCTGTTCTCTGACATGGCTGTAGAACATTACGCAAGCGACATGCTTGCGCTTGGATCTAGGAAGCCAGGGAAGTGAAGCGTGTGCTCTCTGGTCTAGCACAACCCGCTGTCTAGGTCGTAGTCAAGAGGCGAGGCTAGAGCTCTGTGCGGTGACCAAAATTAACGTTATTCTTCCCAGCAGGAAAAAACACCCTAAGATTACTAATCGTGTGTGATACATGTCGCCGCATTTCGCTTGGTATTCCAGAATATTTACAGGATACACTAATGGGAAGAAGGTTTACTTATTGAACTTTGATTGTTTGACACCGGAAAGCAACAGAGGAAAATACATCTGAAAGCATACTTACTTTAGTCAGTGAGTCGAGAATCGTACTGATGTGATCTACATCTACATCTACATCTACATGATTACTCTACAATTCACATTTAAGTGCTTGGCAGAGCGATCATCGAACCACAATCATACTATCTCTCTACCATTCCACTCCCGAACAGCGCACGGGAAAAACGAACACCTAAACCTTTCTGTTCGAGCTCTGATTTCTCTTATTTTATTTTAATGATCATTCCTACCTATGTAGGTTTGGCTCAACAAAATATTTTCGCATTCGGAAGAGAAAGTTGGTGACTGAAATTTCGTAAATAGACCTCGCCGCGACGAAAAACGTCTTTGCTTTAATGACTTCCATCCCAACTCGCGTATCATATCTGCCACACTCTCTCCCCTATTACGTGATAATACAAAACGAGCTGCCCTTTTTTGCACCCTTTCGATGTCCTCCGTCAATCCCACCTGGTAAGGATCCCACACCGCGCAGCAATATTCTAACAGAGGACGAACGAGTATAGTGTAAGCTGTCTCTTTAGTTGACTTGTTGCATCTTCTAAGTGTCCTGCCAATGAAACGCAACCTTTGGCTCGCCTTCCCCACAATATTATCTATGTGGTCTTTCCAACTGAAGTTGTTCGTAATTTTAACACCCAGGTACTTAGTTAAATTGACAGCCTTGAGAATTGTACTATTTATCGAGTAATCGAATTCCAACGGATTTCTTTTGGAACTCATGTGGATCACCTCACACTTTTCGTTATTTAGCGTCAACTGCCACCTGCCACACCATACAGCAATCTTTTCTAAATCGCTTTGCAACTGATACAGGTCTTCGGATGACCTTACTAGACGGTAAATTACAGCATCATCTGCGAACAACCTAAGAGAACTGCTCAGATTGTCACCCAGGTCACTTATATAGATCATGAACAGCAGAGGTCCCAGGACGCTTCCCTGGGGAACAGGTGATATCACTTCAGTTTTACTCGATGATTTGCCGTCTATTACTACGAACTGCGACCTTCCTGACAGGAAATCGCGAATCCAGTCGCACAACTGAGACGATATACCATAGGCCCGCAGCTTGATTAGAAGTCGCTTGTGAGGAACGGTGTCAAAAGCTTTCCGGAAATCTAGAAATACGGAATTAACTTGAGATCCCCTGTCGATAGCGGGGATCTTATTTCGGTGATGAGAGCTAGTAGAAAATTCATTAAAAACGTAGTTTCAGGACGAACTTCTTATTCCTCTCATAATTCAAGTAGATATCTTCAAAGCATGTCCTGCAGACGAAAAATGAATGAAAGATGTAACACTCTTCACGAGGAAATTAAAATAATACTCCGTCGTCGTTTGTTTTTCACAAAGTAACGCTGAGCATAGCCAATATCTCTTGGCACTGTGGCGGCTGCTGGCTTACTTTTCCTCATTTGCAGTGCTGCTGTAGCATCCACGGTCACGTATGGCATCTTCCGTTTGCATTTTTCTGCATACTTGAGTGCTAACATTTTTTTATGCAAGCCTGTGCGATTGATGCCAGCTGACTGGCTTGCGTGTTAGTTGTCTTATCCGTAACTGTTACATGTAGGCGATTGTAGTAAATGCGTTTGTATTGCAAATTAAGAATCTTATTCACATAATTTACTATCGGCTAGGACGAAATGTGTGATGATTTAATCTTCCTATTTCAATAAACGCTCGGAAATTACCACATAATCTATTAGATATCTTATATTCGATTAGTTCAGTAGAAAGAGAACACGATTTGACCTCCCAGAGAGTTAATTCTTTATACAACTACTTCTCGCAACTACCAATTACGCTGCACCAAGAGAGAATAGGTCGAATGAATATAACCTCGGAGCAGTAATTATGGTTGTAAGGAGAACTCGTTCACGTAGGCTAGGCAGAACGCTCTCTTGTAAGGCAAAGAATATCAGCCAACTTCACTGAATGAGGAGCCGCCAAACGCGCTGGGAATCTCAAAGCAAGTGCCAGTATGCAACCCAAACTCACGAGGTGCATTTTCAGGATGCAACCGAATTCGATAATGGCCGAATGAGTATTCCCCGGAAAATTAGGCAATCGTACCATGGCAAACTGGTTTCAAAGCTTCAGAACAGCATAGGAAATGAGTGGAAAACTGTTGGAAAGAAAGGAAGACAGAAAGAAGATATGTTTCATGTCATCCTGTTCTGGCTAAATGAGTAAAAATTTTGGGAAACTATTGTTTCGTGTACTGCAAAGAACGTCCTAGCTGGTAGCCCGATTTGCGCCCCAGGGAATGCTGTATCCACTCATTTGAATGTGCTAGAGGCGCGGAACAGTGGTCTAAGACTAACGACGTGTATCACTGCCAGTTGACTGCAAAAAAATGAACAAAATATGAGGCTGTAATAGTCAGTCGGTGTGTCATATTCATTCCAGAGTGATCGAACTGTAGGTGCGTCACGAAATTTACAGTTATCCTTGATATTTTTCGTAGACTCTTAGGAAGTTATTTCTATGAGACGCAGTGTCTGCAATATTTTTTAAAGAGTATATCGTGTTTTTAATTATTGTGGTTTAATTTACAGAATGAAATTATACGAAAGCGTGACTATTTATTTTTGGTAGATTTAAACACTGTGATGTTTGTAAAGCACTGCGTGAAGCTGAGGCAGATATTTATTCCTTGCTTTTACATTTTGCCTTCGGTATTATTTTGTTAACGACGAACATTTTTGAATGCCATTAGATAGCGAACGTAGTGCCCCAGTTATGATTTTTGTACTGTTAAATTAAAGTCTCCGGGTGGCTTCTATTTTGGGCCACTTATTGCCATGTTCACACGGGACAAACCGTAAGAACTGAAGTATTACTGGATTTAGCACTCGCCACTAATTAATATTTAATTAAATTCAAGCCTCGTTTTTAAGAAGGGGATCCGCCACAATATCAGAGAAAATTTCTTGAAATAAGTCATTTTTTTGCAAGAATGTCTTCTAATTAGAATGAAAACTTTATTTCGTTTGATTTGCAATTAGCTAATGTCAGCTCATTGGGTATTATCAAGAGGTATCAAGCAAAAATTATTGTATGCTCTTATAACACGCACATGACAAAGTGGAAACATCATTTTTATACATTTTTTACTGTATTTCAGTTCCACACGGAGGGGTGGGCTGGCTCTTCACCCAACTTTTATTGATGTCTATAATAAGAATGCAGCGAGATCACAGTATGTGTGAGACTAACAATAACAGCCGTGTTTGTTGAACGAAAAACGAACAAAGTCGTGTGTTTTGTTATTGTGCCAGTACGAATTTCACTTTTTTCCTTCTACATACAGAACTTCAAATGTATAACTGTTGCACCGATGGCTACGGCGGTTGTCCTGAATTCTTACTACAGACGCCATTACTGTTAGTATTTCCACACTGCTTTGCGGATCATCAGGTGTTATTATTTATTACTTAGTTACATGTTCCATAGATCAGCTCAACGGATGTTTCATCGAAGTGGTGTGAAACGAATCGGTTTACAGGATATGTAGGCCTATAAATGATTAGTGTTATCATTAATGAAGACATTTTTAGTCCTACTCTGGCGACTACAAGTTTTTCTTCCAGGTTGTCAGTTTTTAAATTTAAATGTGTCCATGGAATAGAAGTTGCCGTCAAGGAGAAACGATTGTAACAATATTACAATTTTTGCCGTAATCGCTTTGTTCTATTCACAAAATGCACTTCATGTGAAACACATAAACGTGGCAGGAAGAGAACCCTCTTCCACCAAATTAGTCGCTGCTATGAGGTAGCTTGCTTTCAAGCAGCAACGATACAGACCTGTATTCAATTCAGTAGTTCCAAACATAAATTAGCAACAGTTTACAACTAGTTATTTATAGAAGTTTTACAATAATTACCTGGTATATAAAGATTGTACGTGGCGATGTGGTTCGTTGTTCACTTGGACTGTTTTGATCACACTGGTATAGTCCTAAATGCAATGAGCAATAACTCACACCACATGTATAAATGTCCAGTATGGGTCTTCTTGGCGGCGACTGTAGATTAGTCTTGAGACACTCACTGAAACACTGTACTGATACTCTCTCACGATTGTCTTGAGGTACTGCCTACTGCTGAGTGGAGTCGAGTGTCTGCTTATATTCACATCTTGCGAGTGGATCTCCACTTTGGAAGTATTCGTGGCATGTAAAGCAGATGCGTAGCATTGCCCAGGTCGTGTGCGCCCTCTCTGAAATCTGAACTCAACCAAGTTGCGCCTGAGTGGTCGGCAGCGCGGCGTTCTTCTGTGTAGTTTGTGTTCCGTACCCTGGATGAGACAGCACAGCTGCTAACGCTAGTCAACAAATTAAAACCTTTTTGTCGGTTTGGTTCGTATATGGGTGGATTTATCTAATTCTGGGGCTGCTGAATTCACTGGTAAAATCTGTCATTCTCTATCACGTCGTATTTACTAGATAGACAGCAAAATAAAAAAAAATTAAAAAGTGGGTACTGGTGAACACTGACAGAACTGAAACAAACAAGAAATACACATTCACCACTTCAAAGCTCTATGCTGTTTAATATGTATATGTGTGCATGGCAACAATTGAAGTTCTAAATTAGTTCATATCATATTTTCAACTTTGATCTCTTTGGTATTCGAAAAGTGTGAGACTAACGCTCTTATGTTGTTTGCCATCTCTTTGCTCTCCCTAGCAAGACCCTAGCAACAGACATCCAACATTGAACAGTTCCAGTGACCTTGATAATGTTGCTCCATCATACGAATGTGTTCAGTTTTTATGACGCTCTTCATTGGGTCCAACTTGAGATGAAAAGGAAAAAAAAAAGAATTTTTTATCGCGCTGAACCAGTAAAATATTTTCCACATTTTCCTTTCCATCAACATATGATATCCTTATAGGCGATTCCTTGACTGTGCAGAGGTTCTTGCTATCAGGCTGTCACACAGGCACAAAAAACAGTGGTATTTAGTGAATCCGCCCTGTAAACCTGTTTCAAGTTACAGACGGGAATAAGCAACCCTTCATCTCGGCGCAGAGGAAAATACATTGAAGTTGTTTTGCTTTAATGCCTTGAAGTTTTTGTGAGATGAAGTAAGAGTCTGAAAAACGGGTTTTAGGCTGACATCACACCATGGCGTAGTTCGACATTTTCCTTCCAACCGTTCGGTTTAATTGGTTGCTGGCAATATGAGGTGCGACATTTTTGTCTTGATCACCAGAACAATCAAAATACAGTTTATATGCCTTCTTAACTAAATAATTGATTGGTTTTCTCTGAGATTTTGGAGTGAATTTCCCAGGCCAATAACAATGGTTCAGGTGATTTAGACAACAACGAAATTTGCCAGTGTAAGATTTAAACACCACAACATTCCACTAACTTTCACAAAAACTTGCGCTGTGGTAAAAAAAAAAAAAAACCATAGCAGTATACTGTTGGGCCAAGGTTTCCTTTATTGCTTGCTCAATATACAGATTGAATAACATCTGGTATAGGCTACAACCCTGTTTCAGTCCCTTCCCAACCACTGCTTCGCTTTCATGCCCCTGAACCCTTATAACTGCCATCTGCTTTCTGTGCAACTTGTAAATAGCCTTTCGCTCCCTGTATTTGACCCCTGCCACCTTCAGAATTTGAAAGAGAGTATTCCAGTCAACATTGTCAAAAGCTTTCTCTAAGTCTACAAATGCTAGAAACGTAGGTTTGCCTTTCATTAATCTTTCTCCTAAGATAAGTCGTAGGGTCAGTATTGCCTCACGTGTTCCAACATTTCTACGGAATCCAAACTGATCTTCCCGAGATCGGCTTCTACCAGTTTTTCCATTCGTCTGTAAAGAATTCGCGTTAGTGTTTTGCAGCTGTGACTTATTAAACTGATAGTTCGGTAATTTTCACATCTGTCAACACCTGCTTTCTTTGGGATTGGAATTATTATATTCTTCTTGAAGTATGAGGGTATTTCGCCTGTCTCATACATCTTGCTCAACATATGGTAGAGTTTTGTCAGGACTGGCTCTCCCAAGGCTGTCAGTAGTTCTAATGGAATGTTGTCTACTCCCGGGGCCTTGTTTCGACTCAGGTCTTTCAGTGCTCTGTCAAACTCTTCACGCAGTATCATATCTCCCATTTCATCTTCATCTACATCCTCTTCCATTTCCACAATATTGTCCTCAAGAACATCGCCCCTGTATAGACCCTCTATACAGGGTGAGTCACCTAACGTTACCGCTGGATATATTTCGTAAACCACATCAAATACTGACGACCCGATTCCACAGACCGAACGTGAGGAGAGGGGCTAGTGTAATTGTTTAATACAAACCATACCAAAATGCACGGAAGTATGTTTTTTAACACAAACCTACGTTTTTTAAATGGAACCACGTTAGTTTTGTTAGCACATCTGAACATATAAACAAATACGTAATCAGTGCCGTTTGTTGCATTGTAGATTATTAATTACATCCGGAGATATTGTAACCTAAAGTTGACGCTTGAGTACCACTCCTCCGCTGTTCGATCGTGTGTATCGGAGAGCACCGAATGACATAGGGATCCAAAGGGAACGGTGATGGACCTTAGGTGCAGAAAATACTGGAACATCACATTACGTCTACATGCTAACACCTTTTTATTGGTCTTTTTCACTGACGCACATGTACATTACCATAAGGGGTGAGGTACATGTACACACGTGGTTTCTGTTTTCAATTACAGAGTGGAATAGAGCGTGTCCCGACATGTCAGGCCAATAGATGTTCAATGTGGTGGCCATCATTTGCTGCACACAATTGCAATCTCTGGCGTAATGAATGTCGTACACGCCGCACTACATCTGGTGTAATGTCGCCGCAGGGTTCCACAATACGTTGTTTCATATCCTCTGGGGTTGTAGGCACATCACGGTACACATTCTCCTTTAACGTACCCCACAGAAAGAAGTCCAGAGGTGTAAGATCAGGAAAACGGGCTGGCCAATTTATGCGTCCTCCACGTCCTATGAGACGCCCGTCGAACATCCTGTCAAGGGTCAGCCTACTGTTAATTGCGGAATGTGCAGGTGCACCATCATGCTGATAGCACATACGTCGACGCGTTTCCAGTGGGACATTTTCGAGCACCGTTGCAGATCATTCTGTAGAAACGCGATGTATGTTGCAGTGCTCTCCGATACACACGATCGAACAGCGGAGGAGTGGTACTCAAGCGTCAACTTTAGGTTACAATATCTCCAGATGTAATTAACATTTTACAATGCAACAAACGGCACTGATTACGTATTTGTTTATATGTTCAGATGTGCTAACAAAACTAACGTGGTTACATTTAAAAAAACGTAGGTTTGTGTCAAAAAACATCCTTCCGTGCAGTTTTTTATGGTTTGTATTAACCAATTACATTAGCCCATCTCCTACCGTTCGGTCTCTGGAATCGGTTCGTCAGTATTTGATGTGGTTTACGAAATATATCCAGCGGTAACGTTAGGTGACCCACCCTGTATACTCCTTCCACCTTTCTGCTTTCCCTTCTGCCGGCCGGAGTGGCCGTGCGGCTCTAGGCGCTACAAGCTGGAGCCGAGCGGCCGCTACGGTCGCAGGTTCGAATCCTATCTCGGGCATAGATGTGTGTGATGTCCTTATGTTAGTTAGGTTTAATTAGTTCTAAATTCTAGGCGACTGATGACCTCAGAAGTTAAGTCGCATAGTGCTCAGAGCCATTTTTTTGCTTTCCCTTCTTTGCTTAGAACTGGGTTTCCATCTGAGCTCTTGATATTCATGCAAATGTTTCTCTTTTCTCCAAAGGTCTCTTTAATTTTCCTGTAGGCAGTATCTATCTTACCCCTCATGAGATAAGCCTCTACATCCTTACATTTGTCCTCTAGCCATCCCTGCTTAGCCATTTTGCACTTCCTGTCGATCTCATTTTTGAGTCGTTTGTATTCCTTTTTGCCCTGAACATTTAAATTCAAGTGTCCACTTAACGTTGGCTCATTCTTTTAAGAAGTTATAAGCTTTCATGATCCGTGTAGTTGTATGACACGTTCGTGGAAACTGATAAGCTAATTAGCAGGGTAAGAGGCTGCTGGAGTGGAATGCTGAACCCCAGTCTGAGGCTACGGTAAAAAAAGGAGGTTTATTTGACAAACCAAGACGCAAGCACTGCTAACAACACAGCTAGGGAATAATAATATCATAAGCAACCTGTGGTACACTCATGACTACAGAATTAATTACAACAAAATTTAAAAAGTTACCGTTCATTTAAGGAAACAGTTCTTGAAAGCGTGCAAGGTAAACAGCCTTACGGCCCAAAACTTTAACGGAACTGCTACATAGAATTAACTTCACAATTGAAATAAAAAAAGACTTGACTACTGATGTAAGCTGACGGAAATAATTTTGACCCAGGCAAACTGATAGCCCCTTATGGATGTCAACACGGTAGCACGGTTTAAAGCAAGCTAGAGGGTTTCAAACTATTCAAATGTATATTGTCCTAACAGCAAAAGTCTCTATCACAATTGAGCAGCCTGATTAATAAACAATGAATCTGCAGCTTACAGAGAAAAGCGCAACATCAAGTATCGAGTGATCATTACACAAAGCAGTAGCTTGTAAAGTGTAGCCACAAATTATCACACTACTGGCGGTTGGCGTTCAACATCGGCCGCGCGTCTGAATTTCGAGAGCGAGACCCGACAGTAAACGACACCCAACGCGGGCTGTATGCTGACAACAGCTTCTGTAACACTCACAAAACCAATGTTAATATACAGTTCACTTGAACATACAGGGGAAAGGCAAAGTAATGTGAACTGTGGTAGTAATGCGATGGTTGTATTCCACTGTCAACAACGCAGGTAAGGCACGTGTCACGCTGGAGTGTGTGTGTTCAGTACGGACTAGGCATCAGTGCAGGTTGTTTACGAGTAGTCCACACTTCGTATTTGCATTCAGAGGCCGAGGTCGTCGTGCAATGCAAGACCAAACCGAGTTCCAAGGAGGGCAGATTGTGGGGGCTCGATTTGCTGGAGCATCAGTAACCAAGACAGCCAACTTACTGAATGTTTCAAGAGCAACTGTTTCAATAGTTATGACAGCCTACACAAAACAAGGAAAGACATCATCGTGTAAACGTAATAGTGGTCGCAAATCAAAACTAAATGACAGAGATCGTCGTACGCTAAAACGAATTGTGTCAAACAACATAAAACTACGGCGGCTAGAGTGACTGCAGAGCTCAGTAGCCATCTTCGATAATCCGTATTTATAGACACTGTCCGCCGAGAACTCCTTAAAGCGAATATTCATGGACAAGCTGCTATAACGAAACCAACGCAAAGAAGCGTAAAACATGTGCCAGGAGCATAAATCCTGGACGGATGATCAGTGGAAACATGCCATATGGTCCAACGAGTCAACGTTTTCGTTATTTCCAACGTCAGGACGGGTTTAGCTCTGGAGAATGCCGAAAGAAGCCTACAATCCTGATTGCTTGATTCCAATGGTTAAGCATGGAGGTTGAAGTGTGATGGTGTGGGCAGCCTTATCATGGTATTCTGCTGGTCCCGTCACTACTCTCAAAGCTCGTGTTACAGCCAACGATTATGCGAACATTTTCGGTGATCAGGTGCACCCTATGATTCAAATGGTGTTCCCCAACAGTGATGCCATATTTCAGGACGATAAGGCACCCATTCACACAGCCAGGACAGTACAGCAGTGGTATGAGGAGCATGCACCTGAACTGTAGCGTCTTCCCTGGCCAGCACAGTTCCCGGACTTGAACATTATCTAAACCTTTTGAGTGCTATTGGAGTGCAGATATCCACCTCTCTCGTTATTACAGGAGTTAGAAGAGGTTCTGACCGAAGAGTAGCATAACATTGCACTGGAGACTATACAATTATTATATGCCAGTATCCCAAGAAGAATCGCAGCAGTATTACGGGCAAATGGGGGTCCAACCCCTTATTAATAAACCACTGCCAAGTATGTACAGGTGTTCACATTATTTTGCCTATTCCCTGTATCTGCACAACGGTAAAATACAGGATCATCAAGGTATGAAACAAATGGAGATAACACTAGACACAGAGTTTCTTAAATTCGGTATTGCGTAATAAAGTGAAGCTACAGTTTACGTCAATTCCGCCGTTAAGACAGCTTGAATCAAATTAACATTCATAAACGGTAATCTGAGAGCCACTTAGGACTTAGATCTTGTAAAGAACGAAAAGCTGGACACAGTTTTAACTACTGAGAACGCCACCCTTTGACGGCACTCGGTTTGCAACAAGTTACAACCACCCACAGGCAGAAAGTGGCACAGCAAAACCCAATTTAAGCTGAAAGTTAACCTTTAGCTCGCAGGCGATGAATTCACTGACAAATCGTGAAAGTAGCTGTTCACTTAGATAAAGTACAAATTCGCCGAATATCGGCCACAACTAACAGCAATCGAGAACTGATAGCAAAATCGACCTGAGCACAAGTCAGTTAATTCCACTCGCAGTTAACACTGATGCAAACTTAACACTCAAGCGATTGAGGAGAACGCCCCTTGAGCAAACAGAGTGGCCAGACGGAGCAATCACTGTTTGAAAACGATCCACCAGACAATTAGCTAACCATTTGAAAATGAAACCAGGGAGCCCCCGTAGATCAATCCAGGCCAAACTCCGATGGTCTCGTTACAGCGCAAAGGCCGAAGGACTCTTGAACAGAGCCTGTGCTTACTGGTCACTGCAGCCACACTCCACTTCCGCTCGCCGACAGCCACAGGCGCCACAATGACAACGCCAGTACGGCACAGAAGTACACTACGCGTCAACTGATCCCCTGCGATGCCCCGTGCAGACTCGGTCCGTGCAACTTGATACCTGCAGAGCGCCGGGCCCCGCATATAAAGGGGGCGCCCGCCCACCAGCACTCCGCAAAGCATATCGTTTAGACAGAGAAAACTAAGCGAAAGAACAAGAGAATCGGAGGAGGTCACGGCACAGAAACAGTCAAAATAATAATCACGTAATTACGTAACTTAGCTCAGATGGGAAACCAGTACTAAGCAAATAAGGGAGAGCAGAAAGGTGGAAGAAGCGATGTACTTGAAGGCAACATTATGGAAATGGAAGAGGACGTAGATGAACATGAAATGGGAGATGTGATACTCCGTGAAGTGTTTGACGGAGCGCTGAAAGTCCTAAGTCGAAACAAGGCTCCGTGAGTAGACAACATTCCGTTAGAATTACTGATAGACTTGGGAGAGCCAGCCCTGAAAAAACTCTAGCATCTGGTGATCATGATGTATGAGACAGGGGAAATACCCTCAGACTTCAAGAAGAATATAATAATTCCAATCCCAAAGAAAACAGGTGTGAAAATTACCGAACTATCAGTTTAATAAGTCACGGCTGCAAAATACTACAATGAATTCTTTACGGACGAATGGAAAAACTGGTAGAAGTCGAACTATGGGAAGACCACTTTGTATTCCGTAGAAATGTTGGAACACGCGAGTCAATACTGATCCTACGGCTTATCTTAGAAGATAGATTAAGGAAAGGAAAACCTACGTTTATTCCATTTGTAGACTTACGGAAAGCTTTTGACAATGTTGACTGGAACACTTTCTTTCAAATTCTGAAGGTGTCAGGGGTCAAATACAGGGAACGAAAGGCTATTTACAATTTGTAGAGAAACCAGGTGGCAGTTATAGTAGTCGAGGGGCATGAAAGGGAAGCAGTGGTTGGGAAGGGAGCGAGACAGGGTTGTAGCCTATCCCCGATGTTATTCAATTAGTATATTGAGCAAGCAGTAAAGGAAACAAAAGAAAACATTGGAGTAGGCATTAAAATCCATGGAGAAGAAATAAAAACTTTGAGGTTTGCCGACGACATTGTAATATTGTCAGAGACAGCAAAGGACCTGGAAGAGCAGTTGAACGTAATGGACAGTTTCTTCAAAGGAGGATATAAGATGAGCATCAACGAAAACAAAACGAGGATAATGGAATGTAGTCGAATTAAATCCGGTGATGCTGAGGGAATTAGATTAGGAAATGAGACACTTAAATTAGTAAAGGAGTTATGCTATTCGGGGAGCAAAATAACTGATGATGGTCGAAGTAGAGAGGATATAAAATGTAGACTGGCAATGGCAAGGAAAGCGTTTCTGAAAAAGTGAAATTTGTTAACATCGAGTATAGATTTAAGTGTCAGGAAGTCGTTTCTGAAAGTATTTGTATGGAGTGTAGCCACGTATGGAAATGAAACATGGACGATAAATAGTTTGGACGAGAAGAGAATAGAAGCTTTCAAAATGTGGTGCTACAGAAGAATGCGGAAGATTAGATGTGTATATCACGTAAGTAATAAGGAGGTACTGAGTAGAAGTAGGGACAAGAGGAATTTGTGGCACAACTTGACTAGAAGAAGGGATCGGTCGGTAGGACATGTTCTGAGGCATCAAGGGATCACTAATTTAGTATTGGAGGACAGTGCGGAGAGTAAAAATCGTAGAGGGAGACCAAGAGATGAATACACTAAGCAGATTAAGAAGGATGTAGGTTGGAGTAGTTAATTGGAGATGAAGAAGCTTGCCCCAAATAGAGTAGCAAGGAGAGCTGCATCAAACCAGTCTCTGGACTTAAGACCACAACAACAACAACTGCTACTACTACTTTATTTTTTTCGAAGTGATGAAGGACACTTCCAACAGTGGGCAAAACGTCGATACATTTTACACAAGACGCCGTTGTTAGCTCAAAAGGATTTTATGAAAACGACGAACACTTTTCTAAGCGAACAAAGACTCAAGTAATAACAAGTGAAGAAGTAGGTAGTTTTATTAAAAAGAGCTTCGAGAATTCCATACACACCATCATGTCAATTTCCCAGAGACTATGTAAATGATCTATGGCTTTATTTTTACGATATTACTCCATTCATTATTTTCTGGGCGTACAACTGGCCGTGAATTGGTGAGTTGTGCTGACGAGATGTCTAATTTTTCCGAAACTTCAATGGTATTTTGTTTGGGTGTGTGTATGTGTGTGTTGGTTGATTGGTTGATTTACGGGAAGCGACCAAAGAGCAAGGTCATCGGTCCCGTCGGATTAGCAGTGCGCCACCTCGTTCGGAGTGTGTATGTGTGTGTGTGTGTGTGTGTGTGTGTGTGTGTGAGAGAGAGAGAGAGAGAGAGAGAGAGAGAAAGAGAGAGAGTTTAACAGTCAATATAGTTGTATTGTGAATCGAAGTCTGATTTGTCAAATTCCGGATTAATTTGGAGAAACTAAACTGACGAAATCATCTACAATAGTTTGTTAGCCTGCGCTCCAGACACTTCATTTACGTGAAATGATGTGCCAGAAATTTGATTAACTGTGTTCGTGATCATGCCGCGGCAGTAAACTTTATTAGTGAGACTAATTTTGAGACTGTGTTATCTCCCATAGGGAGATGAGCAGAGACACATTTATATGCTGGGTCGCACACTAGTCGCACACCCGCACAATCGTAGGCAGATTTTAGTTTTGCTTTAGGTAGATGGTCAGCTTCACCGTTACATAATGATGTTTACACAAGAGCTGCCAAAGCTCTCACCCAATGCAATTACGCCAACCAATAAACAGGATAGTCTAATGTTTTTGTATGTTTCGTTGAACATATTAATATTACTAAATCGGTAGAACAAAAGATTTTTTTGATTTTCGGGACTTTTTAAAATAATTATAGACAGATTATTTTAAAAATTTAAAATACTGTCATAATCTACTCATTAAGGGATATATTCTTAAGTTCTAAGTTTAGAACAATACGACAAATATTAAAGTTAAAAATAGTGTGTTTGTCCTCAGGCAGTACAACTACACTCCTGGAAATGGAAAAAAGAACACATTGACACCGGTGTGTCAGACCCACCATACTTGCTCCGGACACTGCGAGAGGGCTGTACAAGCAATGATCACACGCACGGCACAGCGGACACACCAGGACCCGCGGTGTTGGCCGTCGAATGGCGCTAGCTGCGCAGCATTTGTGCACCGCCGCCGTCAGTGTCAGCCAGTTTGCCGTGGCATACGGAGCTCCATCGCAGTCTTTAACACTGGTAGCATGCCGCGACAGCGTGGACGTGAACCGTATGTGCAGTTGACGGACTTTGAGCGAGGGCGTATAGTGGGCATGCGGGAAGCCGGGTGGACGTACCGCCGAATTGCTCAACACGTGGGGCGTGAGGTCTCCACAGTACATCGATGTTGTCGCCAGTGGTCGGCGGAAGGTGCATGTGCCCGTCGACCTGGGACCGGACCGCAGCGACGCACGGATGCACGCCAAGACCGTAGGATCCTACGCAGTGCCGTAGAGGACCGCACCGCCACTTCCCAGCAAATTAGGGACACTGTTGCTCCTGGGGTATCGGCGAGGACCATTCGCAACCGTCTCCATGAAGCTGGGCTACGGTCCCGCACACCGTTAGGCCGTCTTCCGCTCACGCCCCAACATCGTGCAGCCCGCCTCCAGTGGTGTCGCGACAGGCGTGAATGGAGGGACGAATGGAGACGTGTCGTCTTCAGCGATGAGAGTCGCTTCTGCCTTGGTGCCAATGATGGTCGTATGCGTGTTTGGCGCCGTGCAGGTGAGCGCCACAATCAGGACTGCATACGACCGAGGCACACAGGGCCAACACCCGGCATCATGGTGTGGGGAGCGATCTCCTACACTGGCCGTACACCACTGGTGATCGTCGAGGGGACACTGAATAGTGCACGGTACATCCAAACCGTCATCGAACCCATCGTTCTACCATTCCTAGACCGGCAAGGGAACTTGCTGTTCCAACAGGACAATGCACGTCCGCATGTATCCCGTGCCACCCAACGTGCTCTAGAAGGTGTAAGTCAACTACCCTGGCCAGCAAGATCTCCGGATCTGTCCCCCATTGAGCATGTTTGGGACTGGATGAAGCGTCGTCTCACGCGGTCTGCACGTCCAGCACGAACGCTGGTCCAACTGAGGCGCCAGGTGGAAATGGCATGGCAAGCCGTTCCACAGGACTACATCCAGCATCTCTACGATCGTCTCCATGGGAGAATAGCAGCCTGCATTGCTGCGAAAGGTGGATATACACTGTACTAGTGCCGACATTGTGCATGCTCTGTTGCCTGTGTCTATGTGCCTGTGGTTCTATCAGTGTGATCATGTGATGTATAAATCTACTCGTAACGTATTTTGCACGCAATATCATATATCGCTGAATGTACTTGCCGAATTATATCATTGCGCGACACATAATTCATGGTACATGATGTTGCAAACAATGAGACACTACTCTTTAATCATCCAGTCTCGGTTTTGATAGCATCTTCAACCATAAACGTTTTACACACTTAATGTAAAATATTTAACACATTAATTTTTGTATAAAGTAATCAGACGTTTGAAATTGTTTTATACAAAGGAGTTCGATTCTTCAAACAGTCGGAGGCGGACGCAAAGGTTCCTGGTTCAAGACAACTTACCAAGGTGTAGAACGTGCTAGAAAACCATGATGTTTTTCACAGAGTAATTCAACAATTTTAATGCACTGAATCAGATAACTAGCTTTCAGTAATAGGTTACATGATGCATATGTTCATTGAACCCTGGCGTAATGCCAGTAAACTTAGCAACAACTTTCCCTACAGTTATGACACCTGGTCTCCCAGCAAAGGAAAACGGGAAGTATTCCGCAACACGTTACTTTGCATGTCTGTTAGCTCGAGGCCGCTTTAGTTCTCGCGGGGTTTGTTGCGTGAAAGTTCCTCAATGCCTTTTAAAATAGCTGTAGCGGCGCCATGTCTGCCAGATTATACTCCTGTAGCAGCGGTTTCAGGTCCGCCGAAAGATAGCATCGAGTTGTTGGAAGCCGAATAAGATTTCCTGATACGTTTCCTGTTTTAATTTCGCAATGTCTTTGACTTTAGCAAGTGGGACTGCTTGGAAAGTAATCAAGTTTCATTGATTCTATCTTTCCTAGCGAGGTTTTCCAAAGTTAATCGAAAAAGTTTTCGTAACATTTTTGACACGAAAAAAAATTAATCACTGTTTTGATAAATTTGAATGCGCCATATTCTTGCCATAGGTTAAGGCACATCTGCGTTACATTATTTGTAATCCAACCAAAAACGAGATGTTGGCATTTCAGATGAACTATTTGTCGTCATTAACATAATGTTTCGTCCTTGCTTTGCAGAACATGACAGTAATATTAAATAGGAAACACTTCTCTAGCGTTCTATAAAATTATGTTTTGTCAAGTACCGGCTTTTTGCTTCTTAGGCCGTAGGTGACAACTGAATGTCGCAGACACGGTTAAAATGGCGTGCGACTCACACAGATATTATTTATAGAAAAGATACAAGATTGGTGACATCTAGAGTGTTTAAAAAGGAAAGTATTACATTTCTATATCTCGCAGAAACAGTTATATTTAATTAAAAACAAAAAATAAAGTTTTGTATGTGGAGCTACTTTTAACGATAGATGTAAATTAAAGATGAATTTACAAGAAGAATCTAATATTAGTATAACTAAAAATTTATTTAACAGATGGGAAAAATGATGTCGAGTTTGGCCATTTAATATTAAGTCGGCACTCTGTGCGTATTGATTTCCAGTTTTTCTAATAAGATCACCTTTGTGCTTTTCTTAACAGATTGTAAGACTTTACACTCTATAGCGTACAGATTCTTTTCTGTTAAAAGCCGTTCGGCAACGGTTAATCAATCGAACAGATTTGTAGCAATTTATTATATGAATATATGGTCGATTGTATCTTTCTTAACCTCCAGCTTCTCCCATACTCGTATACTAACTGCGACAGCTCTGTGTGACTGACCAACCTTTGGCGAACGTATTTTAACAGAAAACTACCCATATGATTTAGGGTGTGAAGTTTCATGTTCTGTTAAGAAAAGTAGAAAGATGTCCCTATTGGAAACTCTGGAAAACGATAAACATATGACACTGAACGCCATCTTAGTATTAGATGACTAAACTCAAAATACATTTTCCCCATTATTAAATTGAGTTTTAGTTACAGAAATGTTAGTTCACTATTGTGAATTAAACGTTGATTTTCATCTGTTGTTAAATGTAACTTCACATAAAGACTGAAGTTTTGGTTTTTAGTTAAATCTGTTTCTGCTTGACATAAAAATATAATACTTTCCTTTGCAAACACTGTACGTTTCATCATTTTTGTAGCTACTGCATAAATAGTATCTTCGCAAGTCGAATGTCATTTCGTCCATGGTTGTGACAGTGTGTTGTCACCTCAAAATGACCTAAGGAGCCGAAAGGAGGTTGATGAGCAAATAAACATGATTTTGCAGAAGTCTAGGAAAGTGTTTCCTATTTAATATTATTTGCCATCAAGTGTTTGGTGCGGGTCGATTTCTGGGCCTTGACCTGTCCTCTTGGGCTGCGGCATGTTTCACCAACACGATTATTCAGTGTCAGTGACGGAGCTGTTAAACAGTGATGTGTTGTTCTGTTCCACCAGAAAATGTGTTCCTAAACTTCCACAAAAAGATGAGGCTTATGTGGCAAATTTGTGTATTTAACAAATACCATCCCAAGAAGAACCCATCTAACCCCACGCATGTCTGCATTCGTCTCTTCGACAGGTTAAAAAGTGTTTCTGCAACCCTTTTCCTTCTCTTTTCAAACCGGCTGCTGTCTAATTAACCGGCACATTGTGACTTCTTGCGATATACAAATGTCTTCACCTCAGAAAAGCGATTCATTTGACGTTCTGCTTTTTTTGCCGTATGTATGGCAGTTGTTCGCTGGCGTTTTAACCCACTCCGTTCCTTCTTTTAATTAAATTTTTACGACGTATTGTTTTGCTCGGCGATTCTTCGGAGAACCTCCTTATTTTTTAACTTGTCAGCCCATTCAGTTTTCAGCATCTTCCTGGAACTTCAAATAGCAAACGCTTCGATTCCCTCCTCTTCCGGTTTCCCCACTGTCCATGATTCGCTACTATAGAGTACAACGCTACAAATGTACATTGCCAGAAATATGACCAATTTTTGCTTTATTGAGAGCTCGCTAATATGGCGCAAGAGACCAGTCTCTCTGTGTACTATAGGGAGGAGTTCCTGTAATTTTTTTTTAATGGTGGCTACTTTATGACTGTGGAAATGCCAGCAACTTAAAAAAATTAACACTACAACTTCTTCAGCGTTGTACGTAGAGTACAAATATAGTCATTCCTTAAACTAATCATAATAATATTATTAATTCATAATAATGTACAGGAGAGACATACGGAACAGGAAGCTCAACTTCCAGAATATGCAGGATTATGCGAAAAAATGGCAAAACGACTATCTAAATAAGCATTATCTCTTTTACAAAAACGGTTTTAATTGACAATGAATACAGTTACGCGAGGAAAACAGAGAAAGTTGTGGCTGGATACTTGACAGTTCTGTCCAGACATCATTTTAGATGTTGCAGAGAGTTCCTGTTGCAATCTAGCGCTCAGTAGTCTTACTACACAATGTTACATGGCAGTTTATTCCCATACTCCTCTTAACCTTCCTTACAATTTAATCTGCACACATCATTAATGCTACTTTTTACATTACTGGCCATTAAAATTGCTACACCACGACGATGACGTGCTACAGACGCGAAATTTAACAGACTGGAAGAAGATGCTTTGATATGCAAATGATTAGCTTTTCAGAGCATTCACACAAGGTTGGCGCCGGTGGCGGCACCTACAACGTGCTTACATGAGGAAAGTTACGAACCGATTTCTCATACACAAACAGCAGTTGGCAGGCGCTGCCTGGTGAAACGTTGTTGTGATGCCTCATGTAAGATGGAGAAATGCGTACCATCACGTTTCCGACTTTGATAAAGGTTGGATTGTAGCCTATCGCGATTGCGGTTTATCGTATCGCGATATTGCTGCTCGCGTTAATCGAAATCCAATGACTCTAAGCAGAATATGGAATCGGTGGGTTCAGGAGGGTAATAAGGAACGCCGTGCTGGATCCCAGCGGCCTCGTATCACTAGCAGTCGAGATGACAGGCATCTTACCCGCATGGCTGTAACGGATCGTGCAGCCACGTCTCGATCCCTGAGTCAACAGATGGGGACGTTTGCAAGACAACAAGCATCTGCACGAACAGTTCAACGACGTTTGCAGCAGCATGGACTATCAGCTCGGAGACCATGTCTGCGGTTACCCTTGACGCTGCACCACAGACAGGAGCGCCTGTGATGGTGCACTCAGCGACGAACTTGGGTGCACAAATGGCAAAACGTCATTTTTTCGGATGAATCCAGGTTCTGTTTCTAGCATCATGATGGTCGAATCCGTGTTTGGCGTCATCGCGGTGAACGCACATTGGAAACGTGTTTTCGTCATCGCCATACTGGCGTATCACCCGGCGTGATGGTATGGGGTGTCATTGGTTACACGACTCGGTCACCTTTTGTTCGCATTGACGGCATTTTGAACACTGGACGTTACATTTCAGATGTGTTACGACTCGTGGCTCTACCCTTCATTAGATCCCTGCGAAACCCTACATTTCAGCAGGATAATGCATGACCGCATGTTGCACGTCCTGTACGGGCCTTTCTGGATACAGAAAATGTTCGACTGCTGCCCTGGCTAGCACATTCTCCAGATCTCTCACCAATTTAAAACGTCTGGTCAATGGTGGCCGAGCAACTGACTCGTCACAATACGCCAGTCACTACTCTTGATGAACTGTGGTATCGTGTTGAAGCTGCATGGGCAGCTGTACCTGTATACTCCAATCAAGCTCTTTTTGACTCAATGCCCAGGCGTATCAAGGCCGTTATTACGGCCAGAGGTGGTTATTCTGGGTACTGATTTCTCAGGATCTATGCACCCAAATTGCGTGAAAATGTAATCACATATCAGTTATAGTATAATACATTTGTCCAATGAATACCCGTTTATCATCTGCATTTCTTCTTGGTGTAGCAATTTTAATGGCCAATAGTGTAGCTACAACCAGAATCTGAAGACCAGGTGAAAACACAAATCCTTCATAGGGTGGGAGCATCCGCTAAGCCATGACGTGGCATGCTGGAATGTTTGTTGAAATTCTAGTAAGGGGTTCTCTGTTTGGGTCGAAGAAATTATTTTGGTAGAAAGGGCGAGTTCCTGTGTGGGCTTACATGCAAGGCTTTTGGTTGCCCATTAGTGAAACTCTGTCATGTAGTCGGAGAGATTTCCTTCCTTCTACTGCATGCCACCTCTTATTAGTTAATCATGACAATATCCGAAAGATTAGGAAATTATTAAACTTTTTTATGAAATTATCATTGGTCAGAAAACGCAAGGTCTGCATCAGTCGGCCGGCGAGATTCTGAGGCTGGCAGAACTAGCTAAGTTTTGGAGAGTAAAAGTGAGAACAGACTCTTCTGAAGACACAGTAGAAGATACTTGCTTCCGGCTATTGATGAGGGCTGCTCAGAGGGATGTCTTTAACTTGGAGCAGAGTACAGAGGCCGAGATGAACTTGAAATTTTCAGCCATTACTACAGCCGTCTTCTACCCTCGCACAGCTTAAGAGTAGTAAATGTGCATCATCGCTACAGAGGCGAGGTGGCAACGAAGTCAGTTAATTTGCTTCAGGGTTTCATTTCGCAGATATAATCCGCACAGCCAATCAACTGCACACATCGTGCGCTCTAGCAAAAGTATTGGTTATTTTATCGATGTCGGATCTTGTGAACTCCGCGGCGATAATTGGTGTATGACGCAACCAGCCACGAATACTTCTTAAAGGTTTTATTTCAGTGCCATAACCGGTTTCGGGCTACCACGCCCATCTTCAGATGTCTAATATTTTCGTTACATAGATATTCTGATCAACAGCATGTTGTCTGCTCCAGCTGTGTAACGAAAATATTAGACATCTGAAGAAGACCGTGCTAGCCTGTAACCAGTTATGGTACTAAAGTGAAACATTAAAAAAGCATTTGGGACTGGTTGCGTCATTCAACCGACTAAAAGTATTGGTGTTCGTTTATGATTTTCCAGGACTATTTCTTTAAATTAGTAACCTTGTTACACAATCGTTGGCTGTATCTGCGACATTGTTTTATACCATTCTTTCATGTATCCACACGTTGTGAACGCTATAGCTTATATCTGCAATTCATTGTCGGCTTATTAAGTTATCTTATTCCTGATTCAATAGGTAAATCATGTTTTTGATGTCTTTTGGCAATAAACGAGATTGTTATAGTGACCACTAGTTTCCTATCGTAGTTTGATTGATTCCTTCATTAAGGGGGGTAGGACGTCAAACGGGCCATCTTGGAGCGGGAGAGGCACCACAGGACATTTCAAATTCCAGTGTCTATACTTTTACAAATAAATTCATAAAACTTTGTCAGCATGACCAGGAAGGATTCAGAATTCAAACTCATTGCAGTGGAAGTTCTAAAACATAACGAATTAATTTTTTTACGTGTGAAATTTCATCTTTTTTTCACCCGACTAATGGCAGCATTTGTTGCTATAGGTACACTTTTCTTCATAAGTTAGAGAGATTCTTCGATGAATTTTGCACAGCATACAAACCATACTTAAAGGTGTATGAAACTCTAGAATTTTCCAAATCTATTAAAAACTGTGGTAAAAATTGAGGTAATTAACTATAAAATTTGTGTTTTTTGTAAGCATGAAGTTTAAAATATAACAGTTCATTCGTTTTTTCATAAATTAAATAAATTCTAGAGTTTCATACATCTGTGAGTATGGTATGTATGCTGTGCAAAGTTCATCAAAGAATCTCTCTAACTTATGAAGAAAAGTGTACCTATAGCAACAACTGCAGCCATTAGTAAGTGAAAAAATGATGAAATTTCGCACATAAAAATATATATATATATATTTTGTTATGTTTTCGAACTTCCACTGCAATGGGTGTGAATCCTGAATCATTCGTGGTGATTCTGACAAAGTTTTATGAATCTATTTGTGTTATGTACATAGTTCCGCGTAGTCAGTGCATACACAACTTTCCCACTAGAGCGCGCCCCGCTAAGCACAACAGCGCAGGCGCAGCGCTCGTCCGTCTCCGCACTACGAGATGGCGCTGTCTTAGAGACGGGCCAAATTCTGCTTCCGAGTGTACAGACCTCCGATTAGTTAGTCTGCATCAGTCTGCATTTGTCTGCACCAGTCTGTACCAGTCTATAGTCAAGTTTCAGTCTGCACCTAATAAGATTACCACATTCCAGTACACAGCCATGGAGAGAAATGTATAGACACGTTTGTCAAGTATCAGAGATATGTGAGAGTAAGATTAATGCACCAAGACCAAAGGATCTTCAGATTGTCAGTTGTAAACAGCATCCAGAATCAAGTTACGTAATGTCTATGTTTTTTATTATTTTAATAAATGTGTGTGAAAATTAATCAAGTTCTGCTTAAACTTGGTCACCGTCAATCTGCTACTTTAAGCGTGCAAGTGGAATTTCTATCGCCTGACCTAAGGGCAGAAGATAAACACGCCACGATAAGACCACGAGACATATTGCTGACACTCGCCTACTTCGTTAGAGCGACAAGTCAAATAATCTGATGGTGTGTGTACCGAAGGTCTTACAGTACGCACACCGCAATTTGTAAAAGTATAGACACTGGAAATTAAAATGCCCTGAGATGCCTCTCCTGCTCCAAGTCGGCCCGTTTGACGTCCTACCCCCCTTAATATGTCTCTCTGTGTGGTACCCATATTTCTTGCTGAATTGAGTCACCCCTAGTAATTTTCACTTAATAAGATGTCATCTGTCGTACGACGTTGTTTCTTTTGAAGTTGCATGATTTTATGGAGAGCTTCCCATCCCTGTAAGTCAGCGGGGATCGTATCTATAGCATCTTAGGGGTGTGCTAAACAGCTCAGTCGCCATCGCATAATAAGTAGTCAGTAACAAATGGTGTCGTAACTCTTAATGTACCAGATTTCGACATCTTCAGTACTTTTGGGTTGCTCCCTGCGAGTGTGGCGTTTTGTGCATCAGGCAGATGACTCGTACAATCCTTGAAACATGCAGAGAACGCCTTAGGTGCGCCCGACCCTTACAGCCCAATAAATCGTCTTTGGCAGAGCACTGCATCGACTCTGATCAGTCTTGGCGGCACGAAAATATCGAAATTGAAGTTTCATCTTTTTCGAACTCGGGGATGAACATGTAGATCAAATACACTGGGCGAAAATTTAATTAACTGAGGTAGCGACCGAGCGAGGTGGCGTCGTGGTTGGACACTGGACTCGCATTCGGGAGGACGACGTTTCCGCGTCCGGCCATCCTGATTTAGGTTTTCCGTGATTTCCCTAAATCGCTCCAGGCAAATGCCGGGATGGTTCCTTTGAAAGGGCACGGCCGACTTCCTTCCCTAATCCGATGAGACCGATGACCTCGCTGTCTGGTCTCCTTCCCCAAAACAACCAACCAACCAACCAACCAACTGAGGTAGCGGCTTCAAGCTGAGCAAACCGTGGAATCCGGCGCTTTCCTCAGTAAACTCGCACAGACGTCGCTACAGTGGAGCTCATAATGATACACTGACGTCCCTCCTTCCCCAAAACAACCAACCAACCAACCAACCAACTGAGGTAGCGGCTTCAAGCTGAGCAAATCGTGGAATCCGGCGCTTTCCTCAGTAAACTCGCACAGACGTCGCTACAGTGGAGCTCATAATGATACACTGACGTCCCAGCATGGATCGACCGCGTAACCACATATTTACTTTTTGCATATTTATTCGCCGCCGATCAACATCTCTGGCGTTTGTGTCTGTGACCGCACGCACAGCGACGTGAAGCGCTGGCTTAAAACGTCGAAGCGAGTGCTGTCGACTCACTCTGAAGATGGCTGAAATATATACGGTCGAGGTATCACGTGAAGAAATAAGATTTTTGCGGTGCACACCTGAAACATAATTGATCATTCGTTGCACTGCCAAAACAGATGATGTACGTTTGTGTTACAGCTCCATCCGCAGATGATACTCCCATGCTATCCTGTTCAGTGCAGGTCAACTCTTGTACTACACTCACGTTGACAAAAATGTATTCGTAAACCTACTTGTATATGAGCTGTGCTCATGGACGTATTCACGAAACGTCTCTAGTACACTACTGGCCATTAAAATTGCTACACCAAGAAGAAATACAGATGATACACGGGTATTCATTGGACAAATATATTATACTATAACTGATATGTGATTACATTTTCGCACAATTTTGGTGCATAGATCCTGAGAAATCAGTACCCAGAATAACCACCTCTGGCCGTAATAACGGCCTTGATACGCCTGGGCATTGAGTCAAAAAGAGCTTGATTGGAGTATACAGGTACAGCTGCCCATGCAGCTTCAACACGATACCACAGTTCATCAAGAGTAGTGACTGGCGTATTGTGACGAGTCAGTTGCTCGGCCACCATCGACCAGACGTTTTAAATTGGTGAGAGATCTGGAGAATGTGCTGACCAGGGCAGCAGTCGAACATTTTCTGTATCCAGAAAGGCGCGTACAGGACGTGCAACATGCGGTCGTGCATTATCCTGCTGAAATGTAGGGTTTCGCAGGGATCGAATGAAGGGTAGAGCCACGGGTCGTAACACATCTGAAATGTAACGTCCAGTGTTCAAAGTGCCGTCAATGCGAACACGAGATGACAGAGACGTGTAACCAATGGCACCCCATACCATCACGCCGGGTGATACGCCAGTATGGCGATGACGAGTACACGTATCCAATGTGCGTTCACCGCGATGTCGCCAAACACGGATGCGACCATCAGAATGCTGTAAACAGAACCTGGATTCATCCGAAAAAATGACTTTTGCCATTTGTGCACCCAAGTTCGTCGCTGAGTGCACCATCACAGGTGCTCCTGTCTGTGATGCAGCGTCAAGGGTAACCGCAGCCATGGTGGTTCAAATGGTTCAAATGGCTCTCAGTACTATGGGACTTAACATCGGAGGTCATCAGTCCCCTAGAACTTAGAACTACTTAAACCTAACTAACCTAAGGACATCACAAACATCCATGCCCGAGGCAGGATTCGAACCTGCGACTGGAGTGGTCGCGCGGTTCCAGACTAAAGCGCCTAGAACCGCTCGGCCACCCTGGTCGGCCGCAGCCATGGTATCCGAGCTGATAGTCCATGCTGCTGCAAACGTCGTCGAACTGTTCGTGCAGATGGTTGTTGTCTTGCAAACGTCCCCATCTGTTGAGTCAGGGATCGGGACGTGGCTGCACGATCCGTTACAGCCATGCGGATAAGATGCCTGTCATCTCGACTGTTAGTGATACGAGGCCGCTGGGATCCAGCATGGCGTTCCGTATTACCCTCTTGTACCCACCGATTCACTATTCTGCCAACGGTCATTGGATTTCGATCAACGCGAGCAGCAATATCGCGATACAATAAACCAAAATCGCGATAGGCTTTAATCCGACCTTTATCAAAGTCGGAAACGTGATGGTACGTATTTTTCCTCCTTACAAGAGGCATCACAACAACGTTTCACTAGGCAACGCCGATCAACTGCTGTTTGTGTATGAGAAATCGGTTGGAAACTTTCCTCATGTCAGCACGTTGTAGGTGTCGCCACCGGCGCCAACCTTGTGTGAATGCTCTGGAAAGCTAATCATTTGCATATCACAGCATCTTCTTCCTGTCTGTTAAATTTCGCGTCTGTAGCACGTTATCTTCGGGGTGTAGCAATTTTAATGGCCAGTAGTGTAAATCACGCAACTGCTCTATATGCTATCCTCTGCGATATGTGTATATTCTGGAAGCTAGAAAATGATTCGTGATCCACATAGTTTTAAACTGTTGTGCAGAGTTTCAGTTTTGTCTTGCACTTCAAATACTCTAGCATATAATGACTCCCGTTTTAGTCCAGACAACGATCGTAAAGTATCTGCCATGTTTCGGTCTCAGCAAATGTAGTGTCGTATTCATTTTACTTCATGACCTTCTGTTTTGTGAATATTTCTAGCGAATTTATGATGGAAATAAAACATCCAGAAGGACGTAAAGGTGTACAAGAAACTTTTCCTCCGTCAAATATTACAAGCTACATTGCCTGCATGATTAGATAATAAAAGTTTGAAAATATTTACTACACAGCTTGTCGATGTAATCTCGGTTTCAGAGTGATATAATATTAAAGACGAAGTTCAGACACATTACAAAATTGGTATGAGTTTCTATGGGTTCGCAGATACCAGATTAAGAACTGCACTAAGTCGATCTGACCGACTCCCAGAGCGCTGATGATTTTTTTCTCTTTTTCTTTCACGGTCGCCCAAGCTGTGTGTCTCTAATTTTCTCTGCGCTTTCTTGACATGGGAGCAGGTTCTTGGTTAGACAGCACCAGGAGCAGGTTCTTGGTTAGACAGCACCATCTCTTTGCCGCCATTACGTTTTTTGTCACTAATATTTCGACAGGTTTTCATCTTTGCATACTTGTTATATCAAACATCTTCAACAACTTGCTCCTACGATTTTTACCCTCTACTGCACTTTCGGGTAGGGTGACTGTTCTTGGATTCTCTACGTTCCACTTACTTGCTTGTTCTTTTCACAAGAGTCCTGGATATATTTCTTTCCTTGTCTGTTCTTCCTAGTATCTCTTTACTTAGAACTCTCCATCTAAATTTTGACGTCCTTCATGATTCCATACTTATCTGCCTGTCTCCCCCTTTCTTTCTCTCTCTCTCCCCCTTGGTGTTCCCAATTACTCGTTTGAGATGCCAACATACATAAGAAAGTTTTCTACCAAGTCAGTTAGTAGTTAGAAACAGTTGCCTGGTGACAGAAGATTCTTTTTAACTTTCTCTTCCGTCTGACTGATTTTTTTCACTGTGAGAATATTGAATGGCGACCTATTTTAATTGCTAAAAACCATTCAAAAGCCAAGATCGCACAAAATATTTCTAATTCAAGAAACCGTTTCAAAAGTCTTAACTGTCATCTTCAGGTCTCTAACATTTTTTAGTAAAATATGCATAAGGTCGGCGTAAAATGAGCATGTTTTACTACAAAAAATTTTAAGACCTGAAAATGACAGCTGAGGCTGTTGAAACCCGTTGTCTTGAATAAAAATATTTTGTTCGAACCTCATAATTATCAAGGAAAAGCACAATACTGTGGTTTAAAAAAAAAGCAATCTAGATTACTAATGGTGTTTACTTTTCTGGCAACCGGTTTTGGTTCAAATGGCTCTGAGCACTATGGGACTTAACATCTGAGGTCATCAGTCCCCTAGAACTTAGAACTATTTAAACCTAACTAACCTATGGACATCACACACATCCATGCCCGAGGCAGGATTCGAACCTGCGACCATAGCGGTCGCGCGTTTCCAGACTGAGGCGCCTAGAACCGCTCGGTGACATGGGTTGGCCAACCGGTTTTAGTCATCTTCAAACCATTACGTATCTCCATTAGTAACACGTGGAGCCGATGCACGTACAGTGACTCCTCGCATCGACTCCACGTGTTAGTAATGGAGATACATACTGGTCTGAAGATGGTCTATCTCTGACTGAAGCCTGTTGTCAGAAAAATAAATACCATTTGCGATCTAGACTGTTTGTTGTTTTGTTAAATCACGATAGAGAATCGCTCTCGTTCCAGTTATAGTTTCAAAAATTATTTCAGTATTGTGAAACTTCTACAGAATTAATTTATTTTGTTAAGAGGTTTTTGGCTTACAAGTCCATCATCAGACTTTAAATGGCTATCGTCAAGAACGATACTATATTCTTGAACAGCACTGAAAAATATGTTACAATTCTTAGAGTTTACTGTCAATGATTTTCTAGTTTGATCTGTTTATGTTCATTCGCCGTTAAACCTTAACGTTTTTAATTCTATTGCTACAGCTTTGTCAAAGACGACTTTTACCCTGTGTTTGTACCTCACTTACATTGTGTAACATTTTTTTCAATGTTTTTCAGGGATCTTGTACCCTGTTGATGACGATAGTTAATTCGAAGATTGCCCTGTAAGCCGCAAATCGGTTAACACAATAAATAAATGCGAGTACAAAATTCACACCATCTATAAAAGCCTCTTTGATTTTATAGCCGGTAACATATGAGCAGCTTCCACTGCCGATACTTGACACATTGTAGCTACCTCCAACTACCAACGAATGATTACGATAGTTTATTCTTATCGAATTTAGGTCGTCTCCGAATGAGTCTACAACCTCTTTGAATCAGGCGGACGACTGACAACTAATCAAAATCCACCACACCCCAGCACTTACGGTATTCGCTCCCTGACGAGATAAGTGGGTACAGGGTACGGAGAGTACGCCTTTTCCCTGCTCTCTAGCTTCTCTCGGGCTGGGCCATAGTTTCAAGGCGCCAGGGTATTTTTTTTCTCTGCCACAGTCTTTCTGGAAAGAGAACATCCCAGAGGTTACACAACAGCTTTCGTCGTCGTGAACATGAGGACGAGCTTTGATGACGGAAATGCAAAGAGACCATACAAAGCCTTCAAGCCTTTACCAGAGTTTACGCCACATTTTCTTCCCGATTCACGCTCCAGATATTCGTCCCAGATTACATTGCACTGTGTTATAAGTTTACTCACTATCGCGATATAACCTGTCCGATGTTTTCCGAAGTCTATTCACTGCAAAACGACAATATTTTCTTGGAATATTTGTAAGGGATACGATGTAGAATTTATTCTGAGATTGATTCAAGTGGTTCTGCAACACTACAACATATTAATGCATGAGTATATAAAATAAAAGTCATATGCACACAACCGTATTAAACTTACTCGAAGCGCTTTAGCACATGCCACGATCTAAACTCGAGCTGTACACAAGAACTGCATAAAAATGGAAACACGTAACATTAATGAAAGAGGACCGCATATATAGCTCGGGAACTCGTTACACTTCTATACTACAGTAAAATGTAGTCCTTAACATCCTGTTTGCTTGTGCTTTTGTCAGTGTATGAGAATAATGAGTCGCGAGTTATGCAGTTTATTCTCACTCATTAATGCTGTGTATTTCAATTTTTATAGATCTCATATAAAGCCATGAACTCTGTCATATATATTTTTTAAAAACTACACTACTGGCCATTGAAATTGTTACACCAAGAAGAAATGCAGATGATAAACGGGTATTCATTGGACAAATATATTATACTAGAACTTACATGTGATTACATTTTCAAGCAGTTTGGGTGCATAGATACTGAGAAATCAGTACCCAGAACAACCACCTCTCGCCGTAATAACGGCCTTCATACGCTTCGGCATTGAGTCAAACAGAGCTTGGATGGCGTGTACAGGTACAGCTCCCCATGCAGCTTCAACACGATACCACAGTTCATCAAGAGTAGTGACTGGGATATTGTGACGAGCCTTTTGCTCGGCCACCATCGACCAGACGTTTCCAGTTGGTGAGAGATCTGGAGAATGTGCTGGCCAGGGCAGCAGTCGAACATTTTCTGTATCCACAAAGGCCCGTACAAGACCTGCAACATGAGGTCGTGCATTATTCTGCTGAAATGTAGGGTTTCGCACGGGTCGAATGAGGGGCAGAGCCACGGGTCGTAACACATCTGAAATGCAACGTCCACTGTTGAAAGTGCTGTCAATGCGAACAAGAGGTGACCGAGACGTGTAACCAGTGGCATCCCATACCATCACACCGGGTGATACGCCAGTATGGCGATGACGAATACACGCTTCCAATGTGCGTTCACCGCGATGTCGCCAAACACGGATGCGACCATTATGATGCTGTAAACAGAACCTAGATTCATCCGAAAAAATGACGTTTTGCCATTCGTGCACCCAGGTTCGTCGTTGAGTATACCATCAAAAATGGTTCAAATGGCTCTGAGCACTACGGGACTCAACTGCTGTGGTCATAAGTCCCCTAGAACTTAGAACTACTTAAACCTAACTAACCTAAGGACAGCACACAACACCCAGCCATCACGAGGCAGAGAAAATCCCTGACCCCGCCGGGAATCGAACCCGGGAACCCGGGCGTGGGAAGCGAGAACGCTACCGCGCGACCACGAGATGCGGGCAGTACACCATCGCAGGCGCTTCTGTCTGTGATGCACCGTCAAGGGTAACCGCAGCCATGGTCTCCGAGCTGATGGTGCAAGCTGCTGCAAACGTCATCGAACTGTTCGTGCAAAAAAGTCTTAACTGCTAAGGTCATCAGTCTCTAAGCTTACGCACTACTTAACCTAAATTATCCTAAGGATAAACAAACACACACAAGCCCGAGGGAGGACTCGAACCTCCGCCGGGACCAGCCGCACAGTCCATGACTGCAGCGCCTGAGACCGCTCGGCTACTTCCGCGCGGCAGGATAAGATGCCTGTCATCTCGACTGCTAGTGATACGAGGCCATTGGGATCCAGCACGGCGTTCGTATTACCCTCCTGAACCCACCGATTCCATATTCTGCTCACAGTCTTTGGATCTCGACCAACGCGAGCAGCAATGTCGCGATACGATAAACCGCAATCACGATAGTCTACAATCCGACCTTTACCAAAGTCGGAAACTCGATATTACGCATTTCTCCTTCTTACACGAGGCATTGCAACAACGTTTCACCAGGCAACGCCGGTCAACTGCTGTTTGTGTATGAGAAATCGGGTGGAAACTTTCGTCATGTCAGCACGTTGTAGGTATCGCCACTGGTGCCAATCTTGTGTGAATGCTCTGAAAAGCTATTCATTTGCATATCGCAGCATCTTCTTCCAGTGTGGTAAATTTCGCGTCTGTAGCACGTCATCTTCGTGATGCAGCAATTTTAATGGCCAGTAGTGTATATTTGGATTCTAGAATTAACTAGCGACCTACCCCAGATTCACACAGATAGCAATAAGTATCTAGAACCAGACAACTTGAGTGTTGTAGCGATAATAAATTATGCGAGGTGTGTGAGATTGACAACACTGAGTGATCTGGCAACGCTGTTTGTTCTACTTGTGTAGACCGGTGTGTTCATCCCTCCCAGATGTTCAGTCCGAGTTTCAGCTCCGTACAGCCATCACGTGAATTGGGAGAGTGGCATCAGCGAAGCTGTGTTCTTCTTGCGTTATGCGATCAAGTTTTGAGTTAAATTTGGGGAATCCGCGAGTGTGACCTTTGAAAAGTTTAGACACGCCAATGGGGAACATTCCTTATCAAAAATGGTTCAAATGGCTCTAAGAATTGAGGGGCTAATCATCTGAGGTCATCAGTCCCCTAGACCTAGAGCTACTTAAACCTAACTAACCTAAGGACATCGCACACATCCATGCCCGAGGCAGGATTCGAACCTGCGACCGTTGCAGCAGCGCTCATTCCTTATCTAGAGCACAAGATTTTCGCTGGCACAAACCATTTTTGGAAGGATGAGAACACTTCGAAGATGAACCTCGCTGAGAGAGACCTTCCACTTCAAAACCAGACGAAAACATCGTACGTTTGTTTGCTCTTGTAACCTCAGACCGACGTTTATCAATAAAAATGATGTGAGACCTATTAAACCCGAACACATTCACTGTACATCAAATTTTGACCAAAGATTTGCGTATGTGAAAGGTTTGTGCTGAAATGATGCCGAGAAGGATAACAAGTGAGCAGAAGGACACTCGAAGAAACGTGTGCGTTGATCTTCTTGGGAGGATTGCCAATGTCTACGAATCGTTCAATCCTGTGATCACAGGAGATAAATGCCGGATTTTTTAGTACAAGCCTCAGAGAAAGTGGCAAAGCTAGAAGCGATTTGCATTTTTGACAGTATGGGTGTCATGCATGAAGAATTTGTCCCTCTAGGACAAACTGTCAACCAAGTGTTTCACAAAGATGTCCTTGAAAGGCTCAATGAATAATTTGTCCGTCCAGGACAAACTGTCAACCAAGTTTCAAATAACTTCCGGGAATTCAGCCAGGTAACACTTTCAGCGACCGCCGATATTTCGGCGGGAGAACACCCCGCCATTTTCAAGGCAAACTGCAACGGACAGGCGGCGTACATGCAAATTTAATACCTCGGTTCTCCGACAGAAGCAGGAAAGATAACACACACACACACACACACACACACACACACACACACTGAACACTAGTGCCACCAAAGATGACCAAAGTCAGAGCTATCGATAGTGAGACTATGAATTCGCAGGTGAGGCAGCATTGACTTAGGTGTCTACTGCCTTTTTGCCTTACGTAGGAAACACGTCCAATAAAATCGGTCGTATTTTACGGAAATACGATGTGAAATGTGTTTTCCGACCTCCATCTAAAATTAGAGCACTTTTGAGTTCCGTTAAGGATGATCTTGGACTGCGTAAGGCGGGTGTATATCGTATTCCTTGTAGCTGCGGCATGGCATATATTGGTCAAACTATCAGGACCGTAGAGGACAGATGTACTGAGCATATACGGCACACACGATTACAGCAGCCAGATAGATCTGATATTGCCGAACATTGCTTGGATACTGGTCACCCCATGTTATATAATAACACCGAGATATTGGCATGCACGTTCAGCTATTGGGACAGTGTCATTAGGGAGGCAGTTGAGATTAAACTAGCGAGCAACCTCGTTAACAGGGATGGAGGTTTCTGTTTAAACTCTGTTTGGAATCCGGCTCTCTCCCTTGTCAAAAAACAGAGGAACAGAGTCAATGCTGCCTCACCTGCGAATTCATAGTCTCACTATCGATAGCTCTGACTTTGGTCATCTTTGGTGGCACTAGTGTTCAGTGTGTGTGTGTGTGTGTTTGTTATCTTTCCTGCTTCTGTCGGAGAACCGAGGTATTAAATTTGCATGTACGCCGCCTGTCCGTTGCAGTTTGCCTTGAAAATGGCGGGGTGTTCTCCCGCCGAAATATCGGCGGTCGCTGAAAGTGTTACCTGGCTGAATTCCCGGAAGTTATTTGAAAGTTGTATACGCCAGGAGAAACTCAGGTGTCAACCAAGTGTTTTACAAAGATGTCCTCGAAAGGCTCAGAAAAGGGGTGAATTGATTGAGACCGGACACTGCAGAGAAGTGGATGCTGCAACGCGACAACGCCCCATGTAACACAGCCACTTCGATCACGGAATTTTTCCCCTCAAAAGGAATTTCTGTTGTTCCACAGGCGCACTATTCACCTGATATGAGTCCTTATGACTCTTATCTTTTCCAAAATCGAAAAAGCCATAAAAGGACGTCATTTTGGGAAACTGGAGAACATTCGAGAGATTGTGATTGATCGACATGCTGAAGGTACTACCAGTTGAAGCCTTTCAGTGCTTCTACCAAGACTGGGAGCAACGACGCTGCCAAAGGGAACTACTTTGACACGGACGATATTGTTATTTGAAAAAATAAAAACTTTGGCACATAAAAAGTCAATCTCATTACTTTCCTCACACACCTCGCTGCAGCAAACCTTCCTCGTGAGTAAGCCTGTCTATTAGTTAGAACCCTGTCAAATTCCCTATTGTTGTTCCTGAGATTAGTCATCACATACAGACAGAAAAACGCGATGGGGGGATTTAAATGTAGTAGTATGTACAGGTACGCAAAGGAACGTCATATATATTTGTTTAGGTTCTAGGTGTATTGTAGATGTTCAGAACTTGGCGGAACCGAATTGCAAGAAATAAAGGAGTTCTATCTGTCACTGATTCCGCTACTGGTAATTAAATTAATCTCACCCGATAATCTTCTCTTCCCTGCACCGTGGAGATATTGTCTCTCTTCTCTTACTGCATGCAACTGAGCTTCCGAGGTGGATAGACTGATTAAGGAAGGGAGCCAGAGGAGACTACAGACCAGGAACAGACAGAAAATCGCAATTAAATCTGATGTATTATTAACGTCGGAGTACGCCAGCCCACAATTTTGGATTGTACAACAATCTGTAGGCTTGCTCTGGGCGAAGCCAAATGTACATGGAAAGACATAGAAACCATTTAGAAATAATGTTCACTTGTCCAGTCCATAGACAGATTATTGATCAGAAAATCAGAGAAGAACATCGAGAATTTAGAATAAAAAACGAAAGTAATGAGCCTTGAGTAGTCACGAATTGCGAGGCGCAGACAGAGGCAGCGTGATGAAGATTACCGTTCCAGTATTCCTCGCGGTGCAAATCACGAAACTGCAGCTTCACAACGGACTGATGTGCTACGACCGTTCTACTGTGAACTTCTTAGCTTGAGCTGAGCGACACTGTGGATAATGATATTTTCACTCTGCACCGGAATGTGCTCTGATCTCAAACTTCCCTGCAGATTAAAACTGTGTACCAGACCGTGATACGAACTCAGCACCTTTGCCTTTCACAGGCAAGTGCTCTACCAATTGAGCTACCCAAACGCTATTGATGATCCGTCCTCAAATTCTGCCAGTGGCTCATCTCCAGCCTCCCAAACTCTACAGAAGTTCTCCTACGAAACCTGCTGGACTAGCACTCCTAGAAGAAAGGATATTGTGGAGACCTAGCCTAGACAGCCTGAGGGATGTGTGCAGAATGAAATGTTCTCTCTGCAGTGGAGTGTGCGATGATATGATACTTTCTAGTAGATTTCAACTGTTTGCTGCACCGGGAGTCGAACTCTACCAGCTAAGCTGCCCAAGCACGACTCACGACCTGTCTTGACAGTTTCACTACCGCCAGCACACTGTGTATGGTTGCTTCCAAGATGGTGGAAACCAATATATAAGTCACGAAAAAGTCTGTAACTACCACACTATTCCTAGTCACGAAACGATACCTACCGAGAACAGCAAAGAACTGAGACCGAGATGGCGTCTCTCAGTAGTTTTGTTACCGCAGATGCCGCACATCTATGTGCTTTTTCGGAGCGAAAAGGTTCCTGAAAGTGAACTTTACCGGCAATGGACAAGCCGATGGTCGGTTAGTCTTTTTGTTGAGGGACAGTTCGGCCGAGCCACGTGCCTTTTGGTAGTCCTGGGTGATGGCGCCACTCTCTGTTTTTCGGAAAGTTGACTATAATTTGACAGTAACGGCCACTGCAACTTCTGCATATTTACGCCATTTTGAGTATTTTACGGTTTATATGGTTGGTGATACACGAAAATTTTTCTGGTCACGCCATTCAACAGTCCAATAGTGTTTGAGAAGCTCAGTTGGTAGAACGCGTGCCTGTGAAAGGCAAAGGTGCTGAGTTCGTGTCACGGTCTGGTACTCGCTTTTAATCTGACAAGAAGTTTCACGTCAGCGTACAGTGTGCTGCAGAGAGAAAATATCAACATCCACACAGCCGTTCAACTTCAGCCAAGACGTTCACGGTAGAGTGCTCGTAGCACATCAGTGCGTGATGAAGCAATGGATACAAGAACATTTTAAATATAAAAACAATAACAACAATATGTTTTACAGGCAAATAAACACCTAGTAAAGCTCAGTATGGATCATCTACAAAAATAGTGACATGCTCTATTAATTTACGCATGTGGCTAATTCCAGGTGGCTGCCACACATAACAATGAAAGGAAAAAACCTCTGAAGATGCTACAACTGTGGTGAAACGTGTCTGGGGATTAAACAAAACAAAAAGTTATGGTCTTGCAAGAAGGGGGCACTCTGTAATTCATTACTATTCGTATTAACTGATTTAGAGTGGCCACAGAAAGTTTTAACGGGCTCCGGAAAGGCTCAAAATCATGAAAAGTTCAATTTTTACTTTTTTGCGTTTTCTGAATCTGCAAACTATTACCTTTTAATAGATATATAATTTATTCAATTCCGAAGACTACAACTATTTTTAAATTTTTTTTTGAAATGTGTTCTACATGGGCGTGACCCACTGTGGCGCTGTTAAACTGCTGTCAAATGGTGTTATTATTAACGTCCGTGTTCATCAGGTACATTTTAGTGATGTGAGATAAAGTATGTCTTGTGGCTAACCTGTGATGGTTCAATATATATCGCTGGTGTGACTATCGATTGTTTCATGTTTATTTACTCTGTCGTTATCTCGAAAATATTCGTAATTAATTCTGTTTCTTGAGTCTCTGTTTTGTTGAAGTATAATAATGAGTAAAAGTAAAGTTATTAGAAATCCTCTGAAGGCTTTTAAGAAAAGGAGAAATGGTGGAAAGCCAAAGGTATGTGTTATTACTGTAAACAATAAAGACGATGAAAATCCCCAACATAGCTTGTGTCCCAAAGAAGAAGACAGTTGGTGTAGATATAACAAAGGATTGCTAACTGGTGAAGTGTACACTCAGAAGCATAGTCTGCCTCATGCAATAATGGAGGTGATAAAACCTATTTTCAGAGACTTAGCAGCACCTGAACTGTTGAAAAAGTGTATTCACGGAAAAACTCAAAACCCCAATGAAAGTGTAAATAGTGTTATATGGTCGAGAATCCCCAAGACTGTATTTGTTGGAATAGAAACACTTCACTTTGGTGTGTATGATGCTGTTGCGACTTTCAATGATGGCAACATTGTAAGGTGCAAGGTATTTAGAAATATGGGAATGAAGATAGGTTCTAACATGGTACGAGCGATGCTTGCTTTAGACAAGGAACGCCTTCGGGCTGCAGACAGGGCTGTAAAGAGTCTAGAAATACAAGCAAGAGTAAACAGGAGGAGGAACAAGAGGAAGCTGGAGGAGGAGTTTGCAGAGGATGAAGATAATCCATCCTATGGACCTGGAATGCACTAAAAAGTTAATCCAATCTTTGTCGCTCGATTCCCAAAACTTTTATTTTCTCATACTAATTACATGTTTTCTAAGGATCTTCCAAACATATTTGTTTCAAACTTTCAGTAAATGTTACACAGTACCTTCTGCATAATTTAACACAGCCTTTTTCCAAAAAACTGTATATTTTTGAATATATAAATAAAAAATTGCAAAAAATGTTGTGAATTTTCATTACAATTGAAAAAAAAATCATCTTTAATAACTGAACTAAAATTTTGTAAAATCCCTGTGTTGAGTTGTAGCCCATATTCCAATAAATAATCTGTAAAAAGTTCAACTTCCTACGTCAAATACTTTGTGAGGAAAGATGTAATTTATAAGCGTTATTTTAACATTGCAAGTATAGGGCGTTCCGGAGCCCCTTAATACTGCTAGCCGGACGGGGACTTGAACTGTAGGCCTCCCGGAAACTAGTTCAGGTTCTTCTTACTCGCTTTGAACTGCCCGAAAGATTATGATTGTAGACAGCTGCTCGTGCTAGGGCTGGGGAGTTGATATAATGACGACACCGTATCCTGATCGATTTTTTTTCGTCATGATTAAATGATATATTTATGTGGTGGTCAATTCTGTGACTCACACAGTATACTTGGAATATTCATACTCCATGTTAATTAATTAATTCTTTATTAAATAGATACATGTGGAAGTATAGTGTCAACGGATTGCTCATAGGAAAAGGGCGTCGAGAAGGGAATACATACTACCCATGTTGCTTTTGGACATCTCACATATCGAGTCTTCATGAATAAAGATGTGACACTATGCACCAGACTAATGGTGTATCGAGGAGTTGTTTTCACCCTGCTCTGTGTTTGCGAAACCTGGACGCTGCATCGCCGTGGGCTTTAGAAACGACACCGTTTCAACCAACACAAGCTTAGATACATGTGAACATCAAATGGGATGCCTTCATATCAAACGCACCTGTTCGTGAGAAGCCGAAGATTTACGGTATAGAGGCTGCCGTCATTGGTCATCAACTGAGATGTCCTGGGCATGTCCGTCGGATGAAGAACGCAGACTCCCCTGAAACATTTTTTACAGTGAAATGAGCAGAGACAGAAGAGGCCGTGGTGTGCTTCTGAAGCGCTCTAAGGATCACTTCGTGAAGAACCTAAAGAGTCTAAACACTGACTCGGCTAACTGAAGCACCACGGCACAAAGTCGTACTCTCTGTGGCGCAAAACTACTTCAACTGCTATTTTACATTCTGTGCAGCGACGTAGAAAACTGGAAAATGAGAAACGTCAGAGATGCAAACTCCGCCAGGCTCCGACACGCCCTCCACCCTCTGCTATGTGCAGCCCGTGTGGCCGCAAGTTTCATTCCAGAACTAGTCTGCTCAGCCATCAAAGGCGTATCCACACCTGAACTGCGATGCAGTAAAGAAAATACAGGAAAAAAACTGAATGCTCGGGATACAAGAATCAGCCGACGTCGAGCGTGAGGTGCACTGAGTGTGGAGGGTAAGGATAAACATGTATGGCGACTCACAAATAACGAAAATTTTTCCGAAGACCACATGCTGCTGGGCACAAAAACTCTAGAACCTTTGTTACAATTTTTCTCTTCTGAACACTCTGTTTACAAAACTAAAGAAAATAATTATTTAGACAAAAATAAATTTTTGGTGTAACACGTTTTTATATCGGGCTAAAAAGTATAAAATAATTTCGCCTAGCCCCGTACGGATTCCTAAACCCATACAGGAAGTTCTGAAAATCTGTGGTTGTGAATTTTTAATAGCTGTCAAAATACTTGTATGTTTGGTAACGAAAATCTTAATAGTTCGGTGAACTATTCATGCATCAATTGTGTATTGCATGCATCCCACTTTCTCGTTATAAATCTTACAACTATTTTCATAGCTATTAAAAATTCTGAATCAAGAATTTTCAGAACTATCTGAAGATGCCGGCCGCGGTGGTCTAGCGGTTCTGGCGCTGCAGTCCGGAACCGCGGGACTGCTACGGTCGCAGGTTCGAATCCTGCCTCGGGCATGGGTGTGTGTGATGTCCTTAGGTTAGTTAGGTTTAAGTAGTTCTAAGTTCTAGGGGACTTATGACCTAAGATGTTGAGTCCCATAGTGCTCAGAGCCATTTGAACCATTTTTTTTTTATCTGAAGATGATAAGGACTCCATACGGGGAAAAGTGAAATTATTTTATACTTTTTAGTTCGTTTTAGAAACGTGTTATATTAAAAATTTATTTTGAGGTAAATAATTATTTTATGGTTTTTAGCCTTGTACGTGTGATAGTTTTCAATCGATTTCAAGCAGCCTGATGATAGTACAACAGAGACACGTTGTAAATTCCAGTTTTATTTCTGTTTTTCTTTACTTGAATCAACCAATATGTTCCTTCTTCTGACGTATATCTCCCGAAAAGATGACAAAGGGAAAAAATTAGAGAGATTTTAGTACACACGGAAGCTTATCAAAAACCGCTCTTCTCGAGAACCATTAGTGACTGGAACAGGAGAAGGGAGGAAATCGCAGTGGTACATAAAGCACCCTCCGCCGCACACCAGGCAACAAAGTGAGTTAAGATCGCATTGTCGTCCAGTTCTGAGGTATGGTGTATGTTTCAAGTCACTAGCTCGTAGGAAAGTTAGTTTAAAATCAGTTGCAGAATTTGAACCGAACAGAAAGACAGGTAAGAGAGCGAGTTTATAAGAATGTAATAAAATGAGTCACGTATGTACCAAATTTGGTTGAAGTTGCTCTATGCATTCACTGAGTTATGTTTTTATATCATTTCTTTTCACCCCCACCCTCAGCCGCAGGGGTGCTAAAGGGGTCTTAATGTCACAGTATTTTTTTCCTGGTTGCAAGTGACACGTGTTCCTAATTTGAGGACCTACGCCAGACCAGCATACTAGAGTTTTGGACGGTAGTTAAGCATTCAAGGCCTAAAATCCCGTGCTTTCAGTGTCTCGTGGAATCGATGCCACTAGCCATATTAAAAGTCATAGAAGAAATGGGTATCATGCAGTACCTATGAGGTATCTCTGAGTCAGTTTTAGCTCATTTATGGATGTATCTACACTATGTGATAAAAAGTAACCGGACATCCCAAAACATACGTTTTTCATATCACATGGATTGTGCTACCACCTACTGCCAGTTACTCCATATCAGCGACCTCACTAATCATTAGACATCGCGAAAGAGCACAATGGGGCGCTCCACGGAACACGGACTTCGAACGTGGTCAGGCGATTGGGTCATATTTCTATACGCGAGATTTCTGCACCCCTAAACATCCCTAGGTCCACTGTTTCCGATGTGACAGTGAAGTGGAAACTTGAAGGGACACGTGCAGCACGAAAGCGTACAAGCCGACCACGTCTGTTGACTGACAGAGACCACCGACAGTTGAAGAGGGTCGTAATGTGTAATAGGCAGACATATATCCAAACCATCACACAGGAATTCCAAACTGCATCAGGATCCACTGCAAGTACTATGACAGTTAGGCGGGAAGTGAGAAAACTTGGATATCATGGTCGAGCGGCTGCTCATAAGCCACACATCACGCTGGTAAACGCCAAATGAAGCTCCGCGTAAACATTGGACGATTGAACAGTGGAAAAACGTTGTATGGAGTGACGAATCACGTTACACCATGTGGCGATCCGATGGCCGCGTGTGTGTATGGCGAATGCCCGGTGAACGTCATCTGCCAGCGTGTGTAGTGCCAACAGTAAAATTCGGAGGCTGCGGTGTTATGGTATAGTCGTGTTTTTCATGGAGGCGGCTTGCACCTTTTGTTATTTTGTGTGGCGTTATCACAGTCCAGGCGTACATTGATGTTTTAAGCACCCTCTTGCTTCCCACTGTTGAAGTGCAATTCAGGGATGGTGATTGCATCTTTCAACGCGATCAAGCTCCTGTTCATAGTGCACGGCCTGTGACTGAGTAGTTACACGACAATAGCATCCGTTTAATGGACTGGCCTGCACAGAGTCGTGACCTGAACCCTATAGAACACCTTTGGGATGTTTTGGAAGGCCGACTTCGTGCCAGGCCTCACCGACAGACATTGATGCCTCTCCTCAGTGCACCACTCCGTGAAGTATGGGCTGCCATTCCCCAAGAAACCTTCCAGCACCTGATTGAACGTATGCCTGTGAAATTTGAAGCTGTCATCAAGGCTAAGGGTGGGCCAATATCATATTTAATTCCAGCATTACCGATAGAGGGCGCCGGGAACTTGTAAGTCATTTTCAGCTAGGTGTCCACATACCTTTCATCACACAGTGTATTTACGTGTGTAACAAATTTTGTAGGCTGGTCATCCTCTACTCTTCACAGATTTGTATCGCATTCCCGCATATCGCATTATCGCTTAGTTTCCATAATCTTTTTGACATACTTTAGATTTATTGTAAAATTTTGATTTTTTCAACTTTTCTGATTTCAAGTTTTGTCGAAAATAAAAAATTAAATCTAGACTTTTCTTCAAATCTGCACCATCCATACGTTCACACTTTTCTTTTTCTTTCGCTTACGCCATAGTCCCGCAGCGATCGCAGGGTCGGCGTGGTTACAACGGATTTGGCAGTGTTAGTGTTAGGGATGGCTGGATGCTCTTCCTGCCGCCACCCCGTACCCCCCAGGACGGAATCAGTGTAACCCAACTGTCTGCATCTAGTGTAAATCGGGAAATAGTGGGGACATGTTTCAAATGTCTGCGATGCGTGTAACTGAGGCGGAACGTGGGGTCTAGTCCTAGCGTTCACCTAGTGGGATGTGGAAAACCGCCTAAAACCCACATCCAGGCTGGCCGGCACACCGGCCCTCGTCGTTAATGCGCAGGGCGGATTCGATCCGGGGCCGGCGCGCCTACCCGAGTCCAGGAAGCAGCGCATTAGCGCGCTCGGCTACCCTGGCAGGTCACCATCCATACTTTCATATGTTACGGATGTAATGTGAGATAATGGAAACGATACACCGATTTAATTATTTCATTAAACGACACAATACTTTTACTGTTACGTCACTGTTTATTTATCTCCACGACACGTTTCAAAGGTTCAAACCTCCATCATCAGGTGGATTTACGTTTGTTAGAAAGACGTGTGTGTGTGTGTGTGTGTGTGTGTGTGTGTGTGTGTGTGTGTGTGTGTGTGTGCGTTAGACAGTGCCCCAGGTTCCTCCAAAAAATCCTAACACAACACAAACACACTTGTCACACTAACAAGTGTAAATCCACCTGATGATGGAGGTTTAAACCTTTGAAACACGTTGTGGAGATAAATAAACAATGACTGGTAACAGTAAACTTGTTGTTTCATTTAATGTCGATAACAGTCACGGTAAAGCCTAACCTAAAATATTCTCTTTTAAAGTAAATTATTTTACAGAGGAAAAGTTTTTAATCATTTCAAGCATGTGCGCTTAAAGCTCGTAAATTAGGAATGTGGTATAAAAGAAGACTGCCAACCAACAACTGAGGAATTTCAAGCGGGAAGCCTCCTTCAATCGCTGCTAGGCTCTCCAGGAAAACGATTCTCAACAAAATCTAATGGCGTAGATTGAGGCTTCCTGCAACGGAATCTTATCATACAGAACGAGGCTTCCTTGGCACGTGCCACTCAACGTGTGCCAAACTCGTACTGGCCCTGCAGCTGTGCTCCAGCGTGATGCAACTGGCTGCTAGATAGCGGAACGTCGACAGCGCAGTAGTAGTTCGTTCCCTAAGTTGGTTAAATGTCGCTTTCTGAGTGATAATGCAAAGCGAACATGCTCCGCGAGGAAGAGCACTGGCTATTCACCTGCGCGGGCCTGCTTTGTTGTCCAACGTCCACTGGACTCTGGTGGAGTGCCAGTGCCATTGAGAAGAGTGGGGTACGGGTTGCGTGGGATGAGGGGGAGGGAGGGATGGAGGGAGGAAGGGAGGGAGAGAGAGAGAGAGAGACGTGTAGGCGTCAGGCTCGCAGGTAGCTCGCTCGGCAGCTGCGCTGTCAACCAGGTCTTATCGCGCGCGCCTTCCTTCCCCTGAAGCGCGTCCCAGCCTGTGTGCAGACGTGGTCTGTGTGGAGGCGCAGTCCGGCCGCTTCTGGACGCCGTACACCCGTCGAGCACATAGTGGCTACCGAGCCAGCGTTCCCTCGATCACTTGCTACAACAATAACAGTCTCTGCTTTCAACAACTGCTCTAATCCCCTTCATACCTTCCTCATATGAATAAAGCCACATTTCTGACAATAATATAAACCCTTGATTAAGCTGCAATGATTTCAGACCTACGAAAATAATCCTGAGGTAACGTAATAAATCTTTGCCTCTGCAGTGGAGACTGCGCTGCAGAGTGCTGTCGAGAATCGAACCCAAGACCTTGAAGTCACTTTTCTGAAATTCGGAAATTAGGTGACTGGCACTGGCAGAATAGAAGGCGAGTCTCGAGTCTTGCCTGGATCATTCAGTCGGTAAGACCTTTGCCTCTGAAAGGCAACATTCTGAGATCAAGTCCTGGTCAGGCACACAGATTTAGCCTGTCAGGAAGTATCCACCTTGAGATTGTTAGCAGGGCTGATAATGTGACTAAGTACCACTGTATTATGAGAAAGTTGCAAACTATTAATTTTCGTAAATCCGAGTGCCAGAAACAATTTCTCACACAATTACTAGTACTGTAAGATGAGTTTTCCTCTGTATTTTATCAGTGCAGTCTGCTAAAAAGCAGGACTTTTGTTTATCATGCAATGCATCTGTGGTGGAATATCACGTCTTGCGGTTCTGCAATGTCTCGTTAAATGTAAACCTTTTAACAAGTTTTTATTAAGTCGCTTTCTCGTGCCTGTATTTTGCAATTGATTTTAAACTAGCATTCTGATGAGCTAAGGACTTCAAATTTTTAACATACCTCGGAAATGGAAGTCATTGTGTGGAGGGAAGAACCAATAGGGGATGGGGTGGGGGTGAAAACGGAATGCCAAGGAAGTAGAGTACCCCTTGTCCCATTGGAGTTCCTCCTCGATGGATGTGCTTAGCAGACTGCGTCACAGCCCCTACTGTTGCAACGTGCGTAAATTACTTGCTGCAGAAAGAATCTGCGACAACTCATTCGATTTATAGTCTGTAACGTCTGAAACAATTTCTGTCATTACATATTCTGTGTTTTTCGCCAATCCTCCACGCTGGTCTACAGCTCCGTTGTTATTGTTGTGGTCTTCAGTCCAGAGATTGGTTTGATGCAGCTCTCCATGCTACTCTATCCTGTGCAAGCTTCTTCATCTCCCAGTACGTACTGCAACCTACATCCTTCTGAATCTGTTTAGTGTATTCATCTTTTGGTCTCCTCGTGTTGACTGGGTGTTGTGTGCTGTCCGTAGGTTAGTTAGGTTTAAGCAGTTCTAAGTTCTAGGGGACTGATGACCATCGATGTTAAGTCCCATAGTGCTCAGAGCCATTTTCTTGGTCTCCCTCTACGATTTTTACCCTCCACGCTGCCCTCCAATACTAAACTGGTGATCCCTTCATGCCTCAGAATATGCCCTACCAACCTATCCCTTCTTCGTATCTGTGCCAAAATGCTGTTCTCACAGTCAGTGATTCATATGAGCGAAGAGATGAAAATCAGATTGAGCCAAGTCTGAGGTGTATGGTGGGTGATCAAACACTGCCCATCGAAAACGCCGCAGGAGTGTCGTCGCGGCTGCAGTGTGCGGTCGAGCATTGCCATGAAGGAGGACAATGCCTGATGACAACATTCCCCTTCGCTTTTCTGAACTGCCCTCCGTAGACGATTTTGTCAAATTGCCTCGCTGAAGAAGATAATCGGCTGACACTTGCTTCCTTCCCTGACCGCTTGCATCATCTACATCCGCATGTGCATAGATACACTGCAAGCCACCGTACGGTGCATGGCGGAGGGTACCTTGTGCCACTACTAGTCGTTTCCTTTCCTGTTCAAGTCGTAAATAGAGCGATGGAAAAACTACTGTCTATATGCCTCCGCATGAGCACTAATTTCTCGTATCTTATTTTCGTGGTCCTTACGCACAGTGTATGTTGGCGGCAGTAGAATCGTTTGGCAGTCAGCTTCAAATGCCGGTCCTCTAAATTTTCTCACTAGCGTTCCTCGAAAAGAACGTCGCCTTCCCCTCAGCGATTCCCATTTGAGTTCCCGAAGCACCTCCGTAACACTTATGTGTTGTTCAAACCTGCCTGTAGCAAATCTAACAGCCCGCCTCTGAGTTGCTTCGATACTCTGGTACCGCGCGCCGCGGAATTTGAATCCTGCCAGACGTCATGGACGTCGAAGACCCCTAGAGGTCTCTGCACCATTGCGCCGTAAGCTGTGGCGGCGTGCACCTCTTGGCCTGCATTTAGTGTGAGGGCACCACAGTGGAACACGTGGTTCCAGCGGCCAATAGCGGCGCCGTCGATAGAGCATTTAAGCGCCTGCCTCTTACTCAGCCAGTCTCTACACCCTACATCTCCTTTCCCAAGGTGGTTTCCGTCAACTCCCCCTCCCGGATGGTGCCCTCTCTCCCTCCATTTATTCCTCCTATCAACTATGATCCTCACTCCCCTCCTTTCCTCCGTCCTTTCCATGGGCTCCCTCTTCCTCCCCCCTTCCATCCTGTGTTTTCTCCCCGCCTACCCTCTCCCTATCTCCTTTCTCCCCCCCCCCCCCCGAGTCCTTTTGTACTCCCCTCCTCTGCCTTCCCCACTCCCTGGCACGTCTGCCCAACACCCCCCACCCCTCTTATGGATCCTCATCTTCCATTGGCTCCTTTCCCCCCTCCCCCTTCACTTTTCCTCTCCTTCACCACTTTTTTTCCCGTCATCTGACCAGTTTCCCCACACCTGCTCTCGGGTGTGGTATGTCATATTTGTGCCAACTTTTTAGTGCAGTGTTTAAGTGAGTGTTCAGTGTTGTGCGTCTTTCCACAGTGTTGCGAACAGAAACCATGCTGTCGCTGGGTGTGCATTTTATATCTTTTGCGAACAGAACCCAGACTATCGCCGTGTTTTTTAATTGTCTGTCTATTATTTTTCTGTTTCCTGTGTATTTTATTAGCATCATAAACCCTGTGTTTTATGTTTCAAGCTCCAGAATTTTCTGCCATTTTACCTTTAAGTCACCGATTTTATCGCCAACTGTTATTATTTTTTATTATCTTCATCTTTTTACAACAAATTCGGTAGGCTGAAGAGCGGCGTAATAAGCTTCTGCCAGCCCGACCCCTTTAGGGGGAATCGAAACTCAATAAATGAAAAAAAAAGAAAAGGACTCAGCCAGCAAGTCTAATTTTGCGTCCGTCTTAGGACACATCGCCTCGCGTTAGACAGCTTACTTACTTTCTTGTTCAGTGTACGAGTGGACGTGGTTGTTAGGTTTCCTTGTGACTCGGCTGTTTCGAACTTGTTGTTGTTCGTTCTGTTCTTCGTTGGTCGTGTTCGTCCTCTCCTATTGTGTTGTTGTTCGCGGGCCGCTCCGCGGGTCCCGCCGCGCTTTCCGTAATTTCAACCCCGCGACCGTTCCGGTCGCAGTTATAGCAGATACCTTCCTTCAACCCGACTTGGTACGGATCCAAAGTACTCGAGTAGTACTGAAGAATAAGGTCGCACCAGCCCCCTACATGCGGTCTCCTTTACAGGTGAACCACTCTTTCCTAAAATTCTCCCAATAACCCGAAGTCGACCATGTGCCTGTCCTACGACAGTTCTCACATGCCCGTTCCATTTCAGATCGCTTTGCAACGTTACGACCAGATATTTAAACGACTTGACTGTATCACGTAGGACAGTTGTAATACTGTATCGGAACGTTATACGTTGCTTCTTCCTGCTTATCCGAACAGACTTACATTTTTCTACATTTAGAGGTAGCTGCCGTTTATCACACCAACTGGAAATTTTGTTTAAGACGTCTTTTATCTTCCTACAGTCACTTAACTTCGGCCCTTACCGTACACCACAGCACGATCAGCAACAATCGCAGGTTGCTGCCCACCCTGTTCGCCAAATAGTTTATGTATGTAGAGAACAACAGCGGTCCTATCTCACTTCCCTGGGGCACTCCTGCCGGCTGCTGTGGCCAAGCGATTCTAGGCGGTTCAGTTCGGAACCTAGCTGCTGCTACGGTCGAATGTTCGAATCTTGCCTCGGGCATGGATGTGTGTGATGTCCTTAGGTTAGTTAGGTTTAAGTAGTTCTAAGTCTAGGAGACTGATGACCTCAGACGTGAAGCCCCGTAGTGCTTAAAGCCATTTGAACAATTTCTGAACGATACCCTTGTCTCTTGCCGTCGAGGACAACGTACTGGTTTCTATTACTTAAGAAGTCTTCGAGCCACTCACATATCTGTGAACTTATTACACCACATGGTCGCACCTTCGTTAACAGCGCAGAGTTTGTACCTGTACCTGTGTTTGTAGCTCCTGCTTCAAAGTTCCCACACCATTGCTGACACTTTGCTGTCACACGTGATAGTTACGTTACGTGGATTGTATGAAATCAGGCGGAGCCCCTCGGCGGGAAGAAATCGAATGATACCACGCACTTCATACTTGGCAAGGGACACTATCATTCCAGGCATTTTTACATGCTCACTGTGCACTCAGAATTCAGAAGTGCGACGTGACGCGATCGACGGTCACTCTAGAGACACTGCACAACACATCTGCACAAAGCATCAGTGCGGTTCTAATTTCGCGACCGATTGGACCTTGTAAAAACATGGCCCTTATATATAGGGTGTTTGAATATTATAGGCACAAAGGAAAGTGACTCACTACGTCAACACTATATAACAGAGTTCCGAAGGATCCAAACTGCAAATATGCACCTGATGAGAAACACACTGATACAAGTGTTCCACGTAACCACCGTACAAGTTAAGGCAGTACTCAGCACGTGTCCTCACCGGTGCCTGTACACATTCAGAAATCCCAGGTGTTCTGAACGCACTGACGACCATGCACTTTCGTTCCCCGAGTTCAACGGCACTATCAACGGCGGTGGTGCACACCAAAGCTTTTAAATATCTCCAAGCAAAAAAATGTCCAACAAGTTCAAGTTGCGGAACCTGGGAAGCCGTGGTATTGGCGGGCGATGGCAAATATACTTTTTCCGAACCGCTGTTTACCAATACTTAGGTAAATGAAGTGATGATATAATCAAACAATGGCAGTTTATTACTTTGTAATTTACTCCTAACTTGTAATGTTTCGATATAAACGTAGTGTTAGACATTAACAGTGTTAGAACATTGGCATGTATGGATTTGCATATGTCGTATTGGGAAAACGGTTTCTGGACCAATGTTTGTTGGGATTATTTGCTCCTTTTTTTTGTCTATTGCTCGCCTGCTTCTCTTTGTACATTTGTTCTATTACGGGTAACCTGACGATGACTTTGTAACCGAAACAGGCCTATAGTTCAAATAAAGATAATATTCAGAGCGTCGTAACTGGTTACATAGAAATATACAAGGTGTTTATAAATGAATATCGGGGTTTTAACGCTTTATAATATTTATAATATTAAACTTACAGTTATAAATGATATGTCAAATGAAAGAGCAACTCAAACAGTTTTACCAAGAACCTTATAAATGTTAAATGTGAGCACCATTTGTCACACGGCACACATCAAGTCTATAGCCGAGTTCTTCCCATGCGTTGATAAGTGTGTCTTCAGCGATTGTAGCAACAGCTGCTTCAATCCGGTTTCTTAATTCAGGGAGGTCTGCTGGTAGCGGAGGCACGTACACTTGATCCCTGATGAAGGCTCAAAAGAAAAAATCGCATGGCGTTAGGTCGGGTGAACGTGGAGGCCATGCAAAGCAAGCCCTGTCATTGGGCCCCTTGCGGCCTATCCAGCGCTCGGCTATAGAATTTGTGTGTGGCGTGTGACAAATGGTGCTCACATTGAAAACTTATATAGTGACATCTTGGGTTGTCGGGTGTTCTGCCGGATATCAGCGTCGTACTTGCACGATATTTCGGTCACGTAGCTCGTAACCTTCATCAGGTGCGACCTGAGACTGCTCCTCGAGTGGACCTGGTCCAGTATTTATGCCTATGGCCTTCCCTCTCCACCAACGGCTGCAGGAGCTTCCTCTGTGGTCCGCGCCCATTCCCTGCGACCTGCTGGAGCGCGGCTGCTCCGTTTTCGGTCCGCTGCGGTTCTACGTGTTCCCTCTGCGGTCCGCGCCCACCAAACCCGCTCCTGGGGGTTTCATCTACGGTCTGGGGTACCAAGCGTTCCCCCTGCGGTCCGCCATTGCTGAACACTGTCTAGAACTAGATCATGCCATGAAGTATGAGGATACCAAGATTCTAGCACAAACACCCAGATTTTGGGACAGTATTATAAGAGAATCGATAGAAATTAAAATGGCTGACGATCTTATGAACCGTGACACAGGGTACCAACTAAGCAGAGCATGGGATCCGGCTCTGGAATTGTTAAAGGAACAACGGGGCCAGTTGCAACACTACACAAACAGAAGAACCAGAGACATGGAGATGGAAAACGAGCCCCTGACGGACTGCCAGGCGCACCAGACCGAAGATGGAACGCCCAGAAGTGGGACTGGTGGGCGGGGACCGCAGAGGGGACATCTAGAGCCGCAGCGGACGAAAAACGGAGCGGCAACGCTCCAACAGGTCGTGGTGAGCGGGCGCGGACCGCAGGGGGAACGCTTGGTACCCCAGACCGTAGATGAAACCCCCTACTTCCACTTCTGAAGGCTGTCGGCAGCTATTTAAGAAGGGTTTACCGTTAGGCATTGCCTTCATCTTAAGTTTTGGGGGAAATTTGTCATCTTTATTTTTGTGTGTGTTGCGGGAAGGGCGTGGGCTGTGTTAAGATCTTAATTTATTTTGGTTTCGTCTTGCTTTATCTCGTTGTTTTCTTAAGGTTGCAGTGCCTCACCTATCTAGCATTGCAACTGGTCGTCTGTGTCGTTCTCGTGGTCGTGGTGGTGCTCCAAGTCCCCGGATGAGGGGATTTGTCGATGTCCGCGTCGTCTCGTAGAAATGTCTTGCAATGTTCTTGTGTCGGTCGAGGACTTCCAGTTCGTCTGCAGCGTCGTGAAGGTATTGGTGTGGAAACTGGCAGTTTACATGGTACACTCGGCGTAGAATTTTGTTCTGTAAAGACTGTAGTCGTTGAATATGTGTCTTAGCAGCAACGCCCCAGACTTCACAAGCGTAGTCAAACAGAGGGCGGAGGTACATCCGGTAAATGAGGATGCCGTTCGAGATGGACAGTTCAGACCGCTCGTTGAGAATAGGGTATAAGGCCCCTAGGCGCTGATGGATCTTCTTTCGAAGGTCTGTGATGTGCTGATGCCACGTAAGTTTCTTGTCCATAATAACCCCCAGGTATTTCACTGATGACAGCCAGGGTAGTTGTGTTCCGTAAAGTCGGAGTTGTCGTTGCGGCATTGTCCGTTTCCACGTAAAGATGATGGTCTGTGTCTTCGTCGGGTTAAAGCTGATCCGCCAGCGAGCCGCCCAGTCTTCCAGTCTGTTGAGGGCGCTCTGCAGTCTTGGAACAAGTACTTCTTTCCAGCGGCTGCTGGAATACAGCATGGTGTCGTCAGCGTAAATAGCCTTCTCCACTCTAGGTACCGTTGGTATGTCTGAGGTGTACATTATGTACAGTACCGGTCCAAGGACCGATCCTTGGGGCACGCCGGTGATGAAACCCCCAGGAGCGGGTTTGGTGGGCGCGGACCGCAGAGGGAACACGTAGAACCGCAGCGGACCGAAAACGGAGCAGCCGCGCACTCCGCTGCTGGACTCGCTACGGCTCGCACCGTTACGTCGCTCGCGCACGCCTTTGTTCGCCTTTGTTCGCTCCAACCGCAAGTATGGCAGGACGCAGAGGCAACAGACTAGCAGCCGCGCTGGATCACCTCATCAGTGCCTTGGGGAGCTCCCGCGGCCGCAGGCGACCACAGAAGCCGAAGCACAAGCGGCGATCACTGCAAGGTGTGCAGTGCTACAGGTGCCAGCAGTTGGGGCATGTGGCGGGTGTCTGCCGGAATGCAGTCGCGTGTTTAAAATGCGCGGCGGCACACGACACCCGCAGCTGCCCCAAACCACATGGAGCGCCCAGCAGATGCGCGAACTGCGGCGGTCCTCACGCCGCCAACTCGCGCAGCTGCAGCTACCGCCGGCAGCACACCACAGCAAGCTCTGAGGTGCCTGCCGCCAAGTCGGCCGCAATGCCTCCCCGCTCCGGCGAGGGGCGCGCGTCGTGCCGCGTCGAAGCGGCATCCGACCAAGCGCTGGCCGACCTACAAGCTGCCATCGCGGCCGAAAGGGCCGCAACTAGGGACGAACTGGTGGCTGTCCACCGACAGCTTCAACAGCTGCGGGAGGAGCTGCGGCTTCTCAAGAAGGCGCCGCCTGTGCCAGCTCCCCCCGCCCCTGTGAAGCAGCCATCGCGGGTGGATGCCGCCACCCAGACGTCCACCCTGACGTCCACCGACTCGCCTCCTGCAGCAATGCAGGCGGCGTCTCGCATGGAAGTGGACGTCGGGACGCCTGCACCGTCTTCTAGCCTGGAGACGGATGCAGAAGAAGAACAAACTGATGACGACTTGCCGTCCGCTTCTTCGCACGATGAAGAAGAAGCGGCAACCGACGAAGGACTGCCCCTCCCGCTCCCTGACGAGCGGAGCGTGCAGCCCTTCCTGAAGAAGATCGTGGCGTCGCTGAAGGACGGGACGTACCCTCACGGGGACAACCCGTACCCCTTCACGCCGGCGCACGCGAAGCCACCTCTTCCGCACGTACCGTGCGACCATCACCACAGGCGTGGCTTGTTGTGCGAGGCCGTAACACGGAAGGAGCTGAAACTGCTGAACAGCCGCCCCATCTTCACCCCCTCGGACTGGGACCACATCACTGAGGTCACAGTGAAGTGGGTGAATGAAGAGTGGCGCTCCGGCAGGCGGCAGCCTGCCCCAGAAGACCTACCAGCAATAAATTACTTCGCTAGTCTAAACTAGCGAAGTAGCCAGAGGCCAATTCGAACGAGAGGCCACTCACACACCACCAGAGCTGACAACGGAGGAATAGCAGCACTGCTGCTTAGCCTCCCCCTACTCCAGACAGAGGATGTCTGTGATTTAAGCGAGTCCGAGTCCGGAGCAGCCGCGCTCCAGCAGGTCGCAGGGAATGGGCGCGGACCACAGAGGAAGCTCCTGCAGCCGTTGGTGGAGGGGGAAGGCCATAGGCATAAATACTGGACCAGGTCCATTCGAGGAGCAGTCTCAGGTCGCACCTGATGAAGGTTACGAGCTACGTGACCGAAATATCGTGCAAGTACGACGCTGATATCCGGCAGAACACCCGACAACCCAAGATGTCATTAGATCGCCGGGAAAGCCTGAAGAGTTACAACTTATATAGTTCTTGGTAAAACTGTTTGTATTGCTCTTTCATTTCGCATATCATTTATAACTCTAAGTTTAATGTAATAAATATTATAAAGCGTAAAAACCCCGATATTCATTTATAAACAACCTGTATTATAGAATGAGATTTTCACTCTGCAGCGGAGTGTGCGCTGATATGAAACTTCCTGACAGATTAAAACTGTGTGCCGGACCGAGACTCGAACTCGGGACCTTTGCCTTTCGCGGGCAAGTGTTCTACCAACTGAGCTAGCCACGCACGACTCACACCCCGTCCTCACAGCTTTACTTCTGCCAGTACCTCGTCTCCTACCTTCCAAACTTTACAGAAGCGAACCTTGCAGAACTAGCACTCCTGAAAGAAAGTATATTGGGGAGACATGGCTTAGCCACAGCCTGGGGAATGTTTCCAGAATGAGATTTTCACTCTGCAGCGGAGTGTGCGCTGATATGAAACTTCCTGGCAGATTAAAACTGTGTGCCGGACAGAGACTCGAACTCGGGACCTTTGCCTTTCGCAGGCAAGTGCTCTACCAACTGAGCTACCCAAGCACGACTTACGCCCCGTTCTCACAGCTTTTAATCTGCCAGGAAAGTTTTATATCAGCGCACACTCCGCCGCAGAGTGAAAATCTCATTCCTTAATACAGGCCGTACCAAGCATTGCCCGCGAAAGGCAAAGGTCCCGAGTTCGAGTCTCGGTCTGGCACACAGTTTTAATCTGCCAGAAAGTTTCACCCTGTATTATGTCCTAAAAAGAAAATATCCTCAAAGGCCTATACTCAAGAAACTGTATAAGGAAACCACAAAAAGAATAAGGCATACGCAGAGGCAAAATTTCAGCCTATAAAACATTATTTAAACGCGAAAAACAAATGGAAGCAGCGATTTCAATAATTTCAACAGAAAATAAACACTACACCACAAGTGCACTATAGTAAGTGAAATAAGGTACATAACGTTCCACTTGCACTGTCGGATGGGACATTCAGACAATTTAATTGGACTTCAGTGAAACTGGTGAATGTTACACTTTGGGAATAAAGTGCAGGACACACAGTACACGGAACAGGCAATGCCCGTGCACACCAACAATAAGACTGTGCAGGCACCAGCGACCAAAGCAACGGGCACGCTTCCGCCGGGGCCGCTACCCCAGCCCCTATGCCGTTGTGCTCCCAACTGGACGGACACTGCGCTGTCCCGTTGCTCACTCGTCCTTCCGCCAAGCCACCAGCTGCCAAGCTTCCTCCTCTTCCTGTTGCCGGAAGTGTCCCTCTCCACCCGCTGCTTCCGCTCAGGTTCCCACACCGACGTGTGTTTATTTACATACACTGTGATTCAGCTGCCCTTACGTAAGGGGTTTTATGCAACCCGCAACGCCTTCAGGTACTACGCGCAAATTTTCATATTCTCTCGCTAGCTACGCACAAACTATTAGTCTACAGTATATATGAGCAGAACCTTCTTGTAGAAAATTTGATGTAGTTAAATTCTGCACTAGAATACAATTTCGCAGGATGCCGAAGTTGTCGAATTATTCAATAAAAACGTACAAAAGTGATCTTCAAACGCGTTTTTCAAACTTAAACTAACATACGTTAAGGACAACACACACACCCATGCCCGAGGGAGGACTCGAACCTCCGAAGGGGGAAGCCGCGCGAACCGTGGCAAGGCGCCTGAGACCGCGCGGCTAACCAGTTCGGCCAGTACAAAATTTACTGCATTAAATCTGCTGCAAAATGCCCTATTCATTTTTTCTGTCAGACTAATAATTCGCGCATAGCTGGTGGGAGAACATGAAAATTTGCGAGTGGTATTGGAAGGTATTGCGGATTACATAAAACCCGTAAGTAGGGGCAGCTGAAGCACCTTGTACATGCCACGAGAGGTAATATGACCCACTCCTTCCACAGGTGTATTTCAGCTGAAGAACCTACAAGACACCGTATTGGACCGCATCAAGCTCATATTTGATGTGCTTCACATTGTAACTGATGTGTTATGAATAAGTGGTGTTTCGAAATACCAGCACGTGGAAGATATATGAGGATATATCGAAAAGCCGTCTGTAATGGTACAATTTTTGCAATTACATATCATTGCAGTTATTAGCATTTAAAGGTATCAGGTGATGTATGACATAAGAGAAAATAAACATTTGTACATCATCAGTGTGGTGTAGCGGGTGTAACCTGGAGTTACAAAACGAAGTACTGATTCGTATTCTGCCAGAAGCAAAATTTATGTCATATACCTTTGCGTTTCTGGAAAGTTCATGGATTTTTCTTATTGATTTAACAGAAGTATGTTCTGTAATTCTAGATCTTATGTAAAGATAAGAGCTCTCTCTTAGGAGTGTGTTGTCATTGTCTACATCTACATCTACATCCATACCCCAAGCCACCTGACGGTGTGTGGCGGAGGGTACCTTGAGTACCTCTATAGGTTCTCCCTTCTATTCCTATCTCGTATTGTTCGTGGAAAGAAAGATTGTCGGTATGCCTCTGTGTGGGCTCTAATCTCTCTGATTTTATCCTCATGGTCTCTTCGCGTGATATACGTAGGGGGGAGCAACATACTGCTTGATTCCTCGGTGAAGGTATGTTCTCGAAACTTCAGCAAAAGCCCGTACCGAGCTACTGAGCGTCTCTCTTGCAGAGTCTTCCACTGGAGTTTATCTATCATCTCCGTAACGCTTTCGCGATTACTAAATGATCCTGTAACGAAGCGCGCTGCTCTCTGTTGGATCTTCTCTATCTCTTCTATCAACCCTGTCTGGTACGGGTCCCATACTGGTGAGCAGTATTCAAACAGTGGGCGAACAAGTGTACTGTAACCTACTTTCTTTGTTTTCGGACTGCATTTCCTTAGGATTCTTCCAATGAATCTCAGTCTGGCATCTGCTTTACCGACGATTAATTTTATATGGTCATTCCATTTTAAATCACTCCTAATGCCTACTCCCAGATAATTTATGGAAATAACTGCTTCCACTTGCTGACCTGCTATATTGTAGTTAAATGATAAAGGATCTTTCTTTCTATGTACTCGCAGCATATTACACTTGTCTACATTGAGATTCAATTGCCATTCCCTGCACCATGCATCAATTCGTTGCAGATCCTCCTGCATTTCAGTACAATTTTCCATTGTTACAACCTCTCGATATACCACAGCATCATCTGCAAAAAGCTTCAGTGAACTTCCGATGTCATCCACAAGGTCATTTATGTATATTGTGAATAGCAACGGTCCTACGACACACCTGAAATCACTCTTACTTCGGAAGACTTAAATCGCACGCAGCCGGTAGGATTCGAACCTACGCTCCCACAGGGAATCTGATTTCGAGTCAGACGCCGTAACCACTCGGCCGCGAGTTTACAAGTTAAACATCAAAATCGGAAATGGGAGTAAATACACCGAGATGACAAAAGTCATGGACCGATAAAAAAATATGCAGACGGGGGCAAGGTATAAATGGGGAGTGCATTGACGCAGCTGCCATTTGTACTCGGGTGATGTGAAAATGTATCCGTCGTGATTATGGCCCCACGACGGGAATTAACAGACTTTGAACGCGGAATGGTAGTTGGAGCTAGACGTATAGGGCATCTCATTTTGGAAATCGCTTGGGAATTAAATATTCCGCGATCCGCAGTGGTAAGAGCGTACCGAGCATACCAAATTTCAGGCGTAACCTCTCCCAAGTATCCGACAGTCTTCACTTAACGAACGCGAGCAGTGGCGTTTGCGTAGAGTTGTCAGTGGTAACAGACAAGCAACTTTGCGTGCAATAGACACAGAAATTAACGTGGAACGTACGACGAACATATTTGCTAAGACAGTGAGGCGATATTTAGCTTTAAGCACTACGGCAGCAGACGACCGATTCGAGTGCCCTTGATAGGAGCACATCGCCTGCAGCGCCTCCCCTCGGCTTGTGACCATATCGGTTGGACCACAGACGACTCGAAAACCGTGGCCTGCTCAGATGAGTTACGATTTCAGTTGGTAAGAGCAGATGGAGAGTTCGAGTGCGGTGCAGAACCCACGAAGCCATGGACCCGAATTGTCAACAAGACACTCTGTGCAAGCTGGTGGTTGCTCCATAATGCTGTGGGGTGGTTACATGGAATGGGTGGGTCCTAGTTATGTTCGGCTACTCGGAGACCATCTGCAGCCAATGACGAACTTAATGTTCCAAACAACGACGGAATTTTTATGGCTGATAATGTACCATTTCACCGGGGCACAATTGTTCGCGATTAGTTTGAATAACCTTCTGGCCAATTTCGTGCGAATGGTTTGGCCACCCGGATCACCTGACAGGAATTCCATCGAATGTTTATGGGACATATTCGACAGGTTATTTCGTGCACATAATCCTGGACTGGGGCGACTTCCGCAATTGTGGACGGGTGTAGAGGCAACGGGGCTCAATATTTCTGCAGGGGACTTCCAAGTACTTGTTGAGTCCATACCCCGTCGAGTTGCTGCATTATGCCGAGCAAAAGGTGGTCGGACACGATATTAGGAGCTATTCCACGATTTTTGTCACCGCAGTGTATTCGAAACACGTTGAATTGGTAAAATAAACTACCACAGAGGATAAAAAAGAATAGGAAAGACTGACACATGTGAAGAAGAATTAAAAGGTGATGTAGCATCAACTGTGTATGGCAAATGGTTCAAATGGCTTTGAGCACTATAGGACTTAACATTTGAGGTCATCAGTCCTCTAGAACTTAGAACTTCTTAAACCTAACTAACCTAAGGACATCACAGACACCGATGCCCGAGGCAGGATTCGAACCTGCGACCGTAGCAGTCGCGTGGTTCCGGACAGAAGCACCTAGAACCGCTCGGCCACCGCGGCCGGCAGCTGTGTATGAAGTATAAAATAAAATTTTACAGGCTAGATATCTTATGAGACTTCTTTTCCGAATTAGAACGTCTTCGAAACCTTCTAGTAGAATACAACTGTGTTCTGGGCCGGGGCTCGAACCTAGGAATTTTGCCTTTCGCCCGCAAGTGCTCTGTCAACTAAGCTATCCAAGCACGGCTCACGACCGGACCTCGTAGCTGTACCTCCGCCACTGCCTTATCTGCTACCTTCCAAACTTCACAGACGGGACTAGCACTCCTGGAAGACAGGATACCGCGAAGACATGGCTTAGCCACTGTTAGATGATTGTTTCCAAAATGAATTCTTCATTCTCGGAGAACGTCTTCAATTAAAGCACAAATGCAGACGAAAAATCTTCTCGTACCGGTATATGACTGTTCCTGTTGCTGTTTTTTCTAGTTGTTTCAGTTTATTTCAAATAAAAAGAAAGAAGCTTGCTTTTCTGGCAGTGAACTGTAACTTTTCGCACATATTAGAACTTCACACAAGCAGCACATTTATTTACCTTTGAGAGAATTAACTGCAGCTGTTGCACACACACATGCATGTATTTAGTTAACATTTAAATAACCGACGTAGAGTTGGAATATTCCAAATATACTCTGTGAATCGTGGAACTCATCACCGCGTAAAAGAATCATCCGGGAATGAACTAACAAATCGAACAAGACACGATCTTATGTTTATATAATCATTGCAGTCCTGAATAACTGCAATCGTTTGCCGTCATAGGCTTGCGGGTGGTCGAGCAATGGACCCCTGTAGCACAAACTCTTGGATACGGGCCCATTGCCTTCAGAAGCAGGTCACTTGATCCAAAGCCAAGCAATCTGAAATTTCTCTGGAACTGCACACTGCGTTCTTTGTCGGGTGCTATTTTGTTCCTTGAAGTAGTTAGTATCGAGGTTGAAGCACCTCAGTCCGTTCCAATTTATTTTATTTTACTCGTAACGCATACTTATTAATATCATCATCTGGTGTCTTACATATACAACAAGTAATCACTTAAGCCCTTTTATTTTTCTAAGGTGACTGTTCACAGGAACCTACTATAAGTGGTCAAGGTTCTTCTATTTATATTTTATATTTTTCTGGTTCTTGTGCGCACAGCATTTAGAACCTCGTTATGCTATTACTGCAGCTATAATGTTCGCCTGCAATACCTTAAAGACTGATTTTCTTCCATTCTTCGCTAAGTACGGCAAGACGTTTGTGCCGGGTATCTGGGCGAAGTCATTTACCAAGCAACAGAGACAAGTTAACCCTAATGAAGTTCGAGGAGTTGGATCTTTGTTCTGTAATCAGATAATTATTAACATTTTTCTTTCAAGCTCAAGTGTTTTCATAAATATCTGCGTACACGGTGTCATGTCGGCACTTATCGATAGTGACCTCCCTTCGGTCTGCGAAGTCCTGGAAGTTCCATGGTGCGGTGGTGGTCCGGGAGTGAGGTGGTTGTGTACTGGCATTGGGGCGGGACGAAAGCATGTCGGGCGGCGCGTGGCTGGTTGACCTACACTAGAGAACTGGCCGGAAGCAACTGGTGTCTTTGGTGCCCGACTAGGCAGTGTTACTGCGGAAGTTCAAATGGTTCAAATGGCTCTGAGCACTATGGGACTCAACTGCTGTGGTCATAAGTCCCCTAGAACTTAGAACTACTTAAACCTAACTAACCTAAGGACATCACACACATCCATGCCCGAGGCAGGATTCGAACCTGCGACCGTAGTGGTCGTGCGGTTCCAGACTGTAGCGCCTTTAACCGCTCGGCCATTCCGGCCGGCTACTGCGGAAGTATCAAGGCTCGGTGGAATATGTGGTAACTGCATCTCTGACGATCTAAGCACTTACGAAGCCGACGTTTGGATTTGGGAATGATTGTACTGTGCCTCTGCGGAGAGTTTACCGAAGAAGCCTCTCGGAAATGTTCAGAGTTGTTTGTTTCGGTCTGTTTCTTGTAAAACTCCGAGTACTACACTACTGGCCATTAAAATTGCTACACCACGAAGATGACGTGCTACAGACGTGAAATTTAACCGACAGGAAGAAGATACTGTGATATGCAAATGATTAGCTTTTCAGAGCATTCACACAAGGTTAGCTCCCGTGGCGACACCTACGACGTGCTGACATGAGGAACGTTTCCAACCGATTTCTCATACACAAACAGCAATTGACCGGCGTTGCCTGGTGAAACGTTGTTGTGATGCCTCGTGTAAGGAGGAGGAATGCGTACCATCACGTTTCCGACTTTAATAAAGGTCGAATTGTAGCCTATCGCGATTGCGGTTTATCGTATCGCGACATTGCTGCTCGCGTTGGTCGAGATCCAATGACTGTTAGCAGAAAATGGAATCGGGGGGTTCAGGAGGGTAATACGGAACTCCATGCTGGATCCCAATGGCCTCGTATCACTAGCAGTCGAGATGACAGGCATCTTATCTGCATGGCTGTAACGGATCGTGCAGCCACGTCTCGATCCCGGAGTCAACAGATGGGGACGTTTGCAAGACGACAACCATCTGCACGAAGAGTTCGACGACGTTTGCAGCAGCATGGACTATCAGCTCGGAGACCATGGCTGCGGTTACCCTTGACGCTGCATCACAGACAGGAGCGCCTGCGATGGTGTACTCAACGACGAACCTGGGTGCACGATGAATCCAGGTTCTGTTTACAGCACCATGCTGGTCGCATCCGTGTTTGGCGACATCGCGGTGAACGCACATTGGAAGCGTGTATTCGTCATCGCCATACTGGCGTATCAGCCGGCGTGATGGTATGGGGTAGCATTGGTTACACGTCTCGGTCACCTCTTGTTCGCATTGAAAGCATTTTGAACAGTGGACGTTACATTTCAGATGTGTTACGACCCGTGGATCTACCCTTCATTCGATCCCTACGAAACCCAACATTTCAGCAGGATAATGCACGACCGCATGTTGCTGGTCCTGTACGGGCCTTACTGAATACAGAAAATGATCTCTCACCGATTGAAAACGTCTGGTCAATGGTGGCCGAGCAACTGGCTTGTCACAATACGCCAGTCACTACTCTTGATGAACTGTGGTATCGTGTTGAAGCTGCATGCGCAGCTGTACCTGTACACGCCATCCAAGCTCTGTTTGACTCATTGCCCAGGCGTATCAAGGCCGTTATTACGGTCAGAGCCAGTTGTTCTGGGTACTGATTTCTCAGGATCTATGCACCCATATTGCGTGAAAATGTAATCACATGTCAGTTCTAGTATAATATATGTGTCCAATGAATACCCGTTCATCTTCTGCATTTCTTCTTGGTGTAGCAATTTTAATGGCCAGTAGTGTATTTGTAGTTTGTAAACAATGTGTTGAATTTGGTAGTGGACAATCCTCTGCAATGTGTCAACCGTATTTTAAAACGAGCACTAAAGCCATCCTTATAAGGCGCCGGCATAATTGACTAAATTCCTCTAATAGTTTTCATAGCAGACTGACGCTGCTGACCTCTTTACTGGTGCTTGCATATTATTTGTTAAGCTGATGAAACGTTATTGTTTCCAGTATGCAACGTATGGCTGTTCCTGGTTAAGGACACCAGTGTCTAAGTCATAGTATAGGGTGATCCAGTAAGCGTTCACAAAGTGACGTGGCACATCGGGCGTAGAACAAGGATCAGTAACATATGAACCGTGGGTCGCAAAGGTCATCCGGCGCTACTAAATGGCGTTACAGTTATTTATTCACATACTACAAATCAACATCCACTACAGGAGATCCTCAAAGTTTTGTCCAGATCAATCGAGACACGCCTGACATCTAGCTGGAGTAAACGGTGCAGCTTCTCTGGTATGTTTCGAAGACATCCTTGTGCCGCAACGATCCTGCGCACTAGCTCCTCCGGCGATGTAGCACGTGTTTCATACACAAGACCCTTCAGATAACCCGACGGGTAAATATCGATTGGAGGCAGATCGGGTGATCGTGGTGGCCGTGCGACTGGCCTACCATGTCCGATCCTGCGGCAGGGAAGGGTTGCCTGCTAATTCGCCAGGGGGCTCCGTCCGTCGTGCTGATATCGAATGCGGTGACGAATAGGCATGGCAACATCATTCAGCAAGTCCAACAGAACTCTGGCAGGAATACGACTATGTGCGACCTTCAAGTCGGTCGAGGAGAATCCAAGGTCCAATTAAGGGGGAAGGACAGGGTGACAGTCGAAAAAACCCGAAATTTTTTATTAAGGAATTGGAATGTATATATATTGAAGAATTGTTCCACAAAATATTTTGCGCGAACTCCAAAAAGTAACGATTCTGTGAGCGTTTGAAGCCGAGTGTACACGGCACGCCTCGACGTTAGAGAACCGGTTGCCACAAGTCGCTATCGATGCCACCACCCCTATTTATACCTATTTGAGTAAACCCGATCTGCTGGAGCGAACGAAAGTTTCAGTGGTGTCATTTGGAGATACGCTCCAAAAATAACACCCAGCCGAAGCGAAATTGTCAACATTGCTTCAAATTTGGCCTTATGTCTATTCAGTGTATGCCATACTGTATTAATGCCTGTGGAAAACTCCCCTAAAATCAAAATCATCAATGAAATGTGTCGATTCTGTGAAGAAAGAGATGCCAGCGGCAATGCGCCCAGCGACGTAACGGGCTTTGAGGACGAAACAGAGAGCTTATCAGGTCAAAGTAGCAGAAGCCGGGGGAATAGATATTATGGACCAGGCATCAATGATACCCCGAAAATTTCGAGCTTTGTCCCTTTTTTTGTTTGATAAATACTTGTCAAACTCTAAACGAGTTTTTCTCAAAACCTTGTTTTTCGGCATGGTTGTCGGCGCCCATCCGATTTGATTGATTTTTGGTCTCCCTTGAAGCAAACTGAATTCTCTTCAGTTCATCGTAGCCGATTTTTTTCTGTTGAAATTTAGTATTTGTTTTTTCGGCCAAAAAAGAGGGGTCCAAAAATGGCCATTTCTCTAATACCTATAATTTCGCCAAAATTTTTTTTTCAAATCCCTGCGACGAACTAAAATTACACCTGTAAGGAGGCGACATGTAAATTTCATGTTTCAGAAAACTATAACCGGAATTACAGGGACAACCGTAGATCTTCGTCCTTTCAGAGCTGCCTCGTAAAAATCCCACTTACGCTATAAGGATATTAATATTTTTCAATAAAAATACCAATAAAAACTTCAAGGTATGCTCCATCCGTTGCAGCAAACCCCATTTGTCTACTACATTCCAGTACGGAAAGAAAAAATCCTGAATTCGAGCAATATTTTCGTCCGTTACTCTGTCGTTCCCCTTAAACAGTCTCCGAAGATGTCAGCCTACACGTGACCGTAGCGCCCTCTCGCCGCGGTTGCGATCCCTTTTCCTATGTGACTAGTGATGCTTGTTTTATGCCTGAGCTGCCATGTCAGTTTGTAAGCGGTTTTTTTTTTCGAAGTAGTGGCCCGCACTCATTGCCCATTGAAGAACTCGCGTCGTCTAAAATATTAATTGCTGACCATTAGTTTCTGATCTTAAAATGCTCTAAGATCATATAAGGTCTGTGTAATTTTGCCCCTGAACGTATGGGCAGAAAATGTGCTTATCCTAGAGACAATTTATGTCAGAATTAATCAGTGGAGCGATTTGAGTATGTATGATCGGTCATTCACAGCAGGCGCTGACGGTGCCTTCATTCAGTCAGAGCGATTTCGTGGGAGTTACACGTCCCCAGGTCCCACTGTACGAATTTCACACTGAATTAGGAACATCAGGGTATCAAAAATTCACTTATCGCTCTGAAATAATTAAAAAATTATCTATTACGGACTGCTCTTCCGTAAATCGCAACGAACGAACAAAGCATCACACTAGCTTACCGTCTACTGTAGAGCTCTTTCATTGCAGCTCATGTTGCGACGATAACGCATCACAGACAACCGATGAGAGGCAATACTATTCTGTTTCGATTACTCCTCTGCAGGACAGAAGCCGCTGATCGAAGAACCAAATCCTCTCTGTCACTTAAAGTGGCGTAAACAAAGTCGGCTTTGATGTGAAGGTGTGTGTGTGTGTGTGTGAAGGTTTCATGGAGACACGGTTCTAGACGTGATCCTCAGATGTTTATGGAATTGGCGGATGCTTAGCGAAAGTTAGGTCACTGAGTTTGTGACAGCGACATTAAATGGAGTTAAAATGTCACGTTCTGGGTGCAGAGTAAGAGTTTTGATCTATGTGTAACGGGAGCAAGGAGTTGGGTCCACAATAATCAGGGGTGGAGTCGACTGATTGAGCGCACATACAACCCCTGGATTTATTAACCATCAGATTTCACAATACTAACCCCAGGTACAAATACCATAACTAGTACAAAGTAATGACTGTAATTTAGTATAAGAATGACTACCAGGATAAAGCTACTAAAATCTGAATTACCATCATGGTCTTTTATGGACGTAGAATTCATGCAGCAACATCTTATCTAAAAATAGTTTTTTCCGAAAAGAAAAGAAAATTTCCGACCTTATGACTGCCATAATATAGTTACTGATAGTCAAACACTTAACAGGTTTTCAAGAATGTCATTGCCAATAAACCACTGTCTCCCAGATGCTGCTTTATGACAGGGTGCATTGTTGTGGTCATACAAACAATCGACATCTCTGGACTGTTCCTCTCCTGTACACAGTACGCAGTACTGTAAAATAGGTACATATATTTCTGCATTTAGCACTTTCTTAAGCGCAACAAAGGAATTGGACACTTTCCGTACTTCGCTTCCGACGTACGATGACAGGTAACAGTCTCCAGGTTTCGCCAAACACAAACCTTTCCATCGGATTGCGACAGACTACAGCGTGATTCGCCACTCCAAATGACGCGTTTCCAAGCATCCATTGTCCAGTGATGGCGCTCTTCACGACACCTTAGGAGTAGCTTATCTCTGGCTACGGAAATGTGTGGCTTTTGAGGAGCTGCTCGGCCATTACACCCCATTCTTTGTAACTTCCTACTGGCAGTAACTGTACTAGCTAGGCTACTGGTAGCATTTTAGAACTCACGAGGGATTCCATCCGCTGATTTTTTGCAGCCGTCCAACGCAGTGCTTGACTCTCCCTGTCCGTCATTACATGAGGTCTGTCTGGTCTTGGTTTAGCTATGGTTGTTCCTTCGCGTTTGCACTTCATGATCGCATCATCAGTCGTCGACTTCGGCAGCCTTACAGTGGTTGAAATGTGTATGATGTATTTGTTGCTCAGGTGCCATCCAATAACTAGTCCACTTTCGAAGTCACTCTTGAAATATTCGTACTTTATAAATGAATAAGAAGGAGCCCCAATTTTAATTAACGCCTGAAAATATTATAAATAATTTTACATATGTAAACAGATTTCTATTGTAATACACTCCTGGAAATGGTAAAAAGAACACATTGACACCGGTGTGTCAGACCCACCATACTTGCTCCGGACACTGCGAGAGGGCTGTACAAGCAATGATCACACGCACGGCACAGCGGACACACCAGGAACCGCGGAGTTGGCCGTCGAATGGCGCTAGCTGCGCAGCATTTGTGCACCGCCGCCGTCAGTGTCAGCCAGTTTGCCGTGGCATACGGAGCTCCATCGCAGTCTTTAACACTGGTAGCATGCCGCGACAGCGTGGACGTGAGCCGTATGTGCAGTTGACGGACTTTGAGCGAGGGCGTATAGTGTGCATGCGGGAGGCCGGGTGGACGTACCGCCGAATTGCTCAACACGTGGGGCGTGAGGTCTCCACAGTACATCGATGTTGTCGCCAGTGGTCGGCGGAAGGTGCACGTGCCCGTCGACCTGGGACCGGACCGCAGCGACGCACGGATGCACGCCAAGACCGTAGGATCCTACGCAGTGCCGTAGGGGACCGCACCGCCACTTCCCAGCAAATTAGGGACACTGTTGCTCCTGGGGTATCGGCGAGGACCATTCGCAACCGTCTCCATGAAGCTGGGCTACGGTCCCGCACACCGTTAGGCCGTCTTCCGCTCACGCCCCAACATCGTGCAGCCCGCCTCCAGTGGTGTCGCGACAGGCGTGAATGGAGGGACGAATGGAGACGTGTCGTCTTCAGCGATGAGAGTCGCTTCTGCCTTGGTGCCAATGATGGTCGTATGCGTGTTTGGCGCCGTGCAGGTGAGCGCCACAATCAGGACTGCATACGACCGAGGCACACAGGGCCAACACCCGGCATCATGGTGTGGGGAGCGATCTCCTACACTGGCCGTACACCACTGGTGATCGTCTAGGGGACACTGAATAGTGCACGGTACATCCAAACCTTCATCGAACCCATCGTTCTACCATTCCTAGACCGGCAAGGGAACTTGCTGTTCCAACAGGACAATGCACGTCCGCATGTATCCCGTGCCACCCAACGTGCTCTAGAAGGTGTAAGTCAACTACCCTGGCCAGCAAGATCTCCGGATCTGTCCCCCATTGAGCATGTTTGGGACTGGATGAAGCGTCGTCTCACGCGGTCTGCACGTCCAGCACGAACGCTGGCCCAACTGAGGCGCCAGGTGGAAATGGCATGGCAAGCCGTTCCACAGGACTACATCCAGCATCTCTACGATCGTCTCCATGGGAGAATAGCAGCCTGCATTGCTGCGAAAGGTGGATATACACTGTACTAGTGCCGACATTGTGCATTCTCTGTTGCCTGTGTCTATGTGCCTGTGGTTCTGTCAGTGTGATCATGTGATGTATCTGACCCCAGGAATGTGTCAATAAAGTTTCCCCTTCCTGGGACAATGAATTCACGGTGTTCTTATTTCAATTTCCAGGAGTGTATGTTGATTCTTCCTTGCTACTGTAGTGTTATCTTGAAGCTGTGAGAAACGAGGATAGGCGTTCCAAGGCGCGGAATCGGAACGATGCTGAGGGCAGACGAAACTAGGAGAGATATTGTTACATGAAGTAAACCGTAAGGGGAGAACCTTGCGAAAATGCAGACGCCCCCAGACGCGGTCCCAGGGCGTTAGTTACTCTTCAAGGAATTAACATGCAACTTCATATGTCGTCCAGACGCTGTGGTGGGTTGCCACCGTAGAACTTTGTAACCAACAGGCACGTAGTAGCGTATAAAGCCAGCTTGATACCAGCCCTGAGAACAGCAACGTCAGTAGGCCCACAAGGGTTATAAAGAGAGCGAAAACGCCAAAAACTGTTGACGTAGCAGTCCTTACTCTGGGGAGCCCGAGGGGCGGGGCTAGATGACGTAAAACAATAATGTTGCAAGCCTTATTTGGCAGAGAAGTTACGTTTAGCTTTCAGCTGAACAATGTTGATACCAAATACGGACTTAGTTAGTGCAAATTCATTAACATCCCCGCCTTGCGAGCAGTAGAGGGGACCTAACTAAACCGTGATTGGCAGGCGCCTGCAAGAGACCTGCGGGATTGACTGGGTGGCAGTAAGTGGGAAAAACAGTGCCCCCACGCGACTCTTTAAAACCCGCAGATTCCGCATTTTGGCAGAGTCAGAGGATATGGGCGCCAAATTCAGTATACATACATTCAGTACATACATACATACATTCAGTATGTTTTGTTTTGCAACTAAGTTGTTGCCTTAACATGCTGCTAGTGTTTGCTACTGTGGTTAGCATCCACTCCTGGGACTTCTGCACTGGCTTCTGTTGTAACAGTGTTATTCTAGCTTTTTCTAGCTCTAGAACTAGCATCCAGTGTATTAGCTAGTCCTGTCTGGAATAAACAACTATTTCATAACCCTGAAAGACGATTCCGGTTAATGAAGTAAAAGATCCACGCAGTGGACACCAAATGAAAAAGCTACTCCTTATGTTTCTGATCTAGACTGCCATAAAAATGCGAATCAACTGTTAATCAGAACTCAGGGAGAAGTTGTAGTCTAATTCACAATCGATTTATTGATCTTAAACAAGACAAGACAACAAAATTATTAAAGAAACATCATACAAAAATATTTATTTAACAAAAGCCTTACCAAAATGGGATCTATGGTGCACAAAGTGATCTGCTGAGGATCGACACACGACACTAACCCGAACACTACTCGCTCTATCTCACTTCATACATGTGAATCCAGATTATGGCATCAAACTACGCCACCACAAAGCATTTATATTCTACCATACAAAAAAAAAAAAAAAGGAAACATTTTGTTCGAAAGAACAGGGTGCTGAGAAATAGATATTATAGCCCTACTTTGCAGCGGCGAATACTTTACCATCCTACTTGTCAAGGCGGCACACTACAATGCGTTCGGCGACTGAAGTCATGGGCGGTGGCAATCTGTTATTAAATGCGCGTTCCCGAAAAATGCAAGTACATGGTCTCAAGTTCAGTTAATTCAGAATGCAGTTACTTCCCTAAGAGCCTCTGAAGCCCCAACAGATTCCAGTGTGCGGGTGGACCCGTTTGCTGGTCTGCCAAACCAGTTTGACTCCGTGCCACAGCTGTGCATGTCGGAATACGTCAAATGTTTAGACGGCCGGCTCAAGACAAATAAGTACACCCAGGCATCACTTGTCACCATGATGATGTAAGCAGTACCCCTGATGGTTCAGAAGGTGACTGGCATGGGCTCTAATTCGCGCCCTATCAAAGGACACAAGTCTCACCGTTTAGGTAGAGACTTGCAGTTCTTTACTAGCGAAGCGCCAGCACAAGAGACTTGTACAAGAGAGTGACGATCTCCCTTTCTCTGTGTTGGCTCCTCAGCTCAGTTCCAAAAACACATTTCTCTTTTTTGACTTCCCCCAATTTCGCACAAGCCAATCATGAGCTGGAGCCCGGAATTCTAAGTTTGGTGCATGGTCTTTGCACTGAAAACCAATTTGACCAATCAAAGACTTAAAGTTAATTGGCAGAAAATGGAAAAAAAATCAGCTGCGTGGCCTCTTTCCCACACGCTTGCCATGTCTTTTGCTAACACAATACAGGGTGGAAGCACAGCCCTCCATAAACAGCTTGTTATCTCCCCTGTTGCATCCATTTCAAAGTTCTCAAAGAACGGCCATAAACTCACATTGACAAAAGATGTTTTGAAACAGGGTCTGCATGTTTGGGCGCCAGTTTTCCTGACCCATGGACATTTGCAGAACGTTTACATTTCTTTTGGCGGCTGTAACGCCGGAAATGCATATCCTCCTATTTCCATCTATTGTACTATAATTTTTTTTCCTTGGTTTGTTACCTCAAGATATGACATTTCTGTCTCTTTACATATTGTAATTGTTTTACTATTTGTATATATATATATTTATGCATTTATGTCGATGTATAATTGGTTTGTTTCGTAAATATTATTTGTATTTTTACGCTGGGTCTTGCCTAGGGAAAACTGCTATCGAACGATTACATCGATAGGTCGTGTGAAGAATCAAAGTGTGTAGGATCTTTGGTAGTGTTAACTCTGCCACGTGGAGCGCGGGCAGAGCAAGAGAGAGTCTGGCTGGGGTAGCGAGTGGATCAGGTGTGTTGTGTGAAGCTCCCGCGAGTTGCCGCGCTTTCGGGGTTTGGCAGCATGTAATTGCGCTCGACTTGCGATGATAGTTTCTGACATGGTGTCGCGGACGGGAAACATTAGCTGGCGCACATCAAGAGCCCGTTTTCGTCTGGTGACCGTGTCGAGAAGAAGGCGCGCCAACATCCAGCTTCTGCAACAGCGACGGCCGACAATGAGTGACTGTCGCCACCTCCTCGATCGCCGACTTCAAACCTTCAATCAACCAACAAGGAAGACTAAAAGCACGTAAAGTTTCAGAACTGTATGGCAGACCTCAGCTTTTCAAATTGTTCCATTTGCCCCGCAAAATTACAGCAACTTAGCATGAACCTTTGTTGCTCATTGTCCCAATTGCATTACCAAGCAGGGTCCCTTCCTTTTCCGAAATGAACCCGAGTGTCGTTGAAATTCAGACGCCAGCATTAAAGTACAATCATTGCATTTCACTGCTTTAATTTCAAAGTTCAGTTTAAGTATTCATAGCTGGCTACAATATTTAGATTACACAAGCACAAATTAAGAGTGCGAGTTTTGTTACCGTATTTTAGCTTACCTGTGACTGCAGCTCAGCTAGGTACGTACTAAATTTTACTATTGTTAATTGTTCAGAATCATTTAATTCAAGTTCAAAGTTAAATTTCTTATTTCTAAATTGCGTAGATTCAAGTTGCTTTTGAAATGATTGTTGAGGTAGTCCAAGACTAACCGTATTTTACTGAATTTCGATGTGCTTCAGAAAGAAAGCTCACTATTAACTTCAGTCACTAAATTAACTTTCGATTTTCCGGTTTTATTAATTGTTTTGCTAAATTAAGTCAGAGTGCAGCGAAATTTATTACTTCTGACAAACTTTCAGTTTTCACACTACACGTGTCAACCTTCAGTTGCCACGCTTCTAGTGCTAATTATATGTGTAATAACCTTTCTTTTTCGGTTATTATAGTAATTGTCCATAGGACTGGCGACCGTAATTTTCCCCAAATCTCAAATATCTAATTACCGCTAGTTAATTGTTAACGTAACGGCCGCACATTTACTTTCTTTATTAACTTTACCCCTTTTCAAATTTAATTTCCACCAGTTTCATTTGCATTTTTCCTTTCATTTAGATGTAACCCTTTCCTCCCCCTTTACCGACAGATTAACTTCGGTGACGATTGCTTTTCCCAAATTTCCATTAGGTACACGCGGTTTAATTTTTTACTGTTATTAAGGACGATAAGTGAGGGGGAGGTTACTCGTGGCGACCTGGTGACAGGACAATCTTCAGATTTGAGGTTGTTCTGGACACGAATTTTGCGTTGTGCAAATCTTGTAACAAAGTACTGGTTACGTATAGGCCGTTACGTCAGCGAGAATAAGTAGTGGGAGTAATCCTAATTATATTTGAGATTTGGCATTTACATTGAAAATTATTAAAATGAGTGAAGGCAACAATTGCCAAAATTTGGTAGACTTGGATACGGAACAATCGGTCGAACAGTGGGAAACGCGCACCGCGGTACCCATTGTTCAGGGGCAGGCGGCTAGCATGAAAGACGCGACCGCCGAAACGCAACAAAGAGCAGAAATGGAATTCCAAACTTTAGAAAATGTTTCGGAATCGGAAGTGAAAATCTAATCTGAATCCCTTGATGACGAATACGGGGGGACAATTAAAGAGGAAGCCGCTACGGAAGTAAAACCGGTATTTTCCGGGAATTTAACTGATTTATTGAATGTTTTGATTAACGAAATCAAGAGCCAATCGGCCAAGCAAGAAGATCAGGCTGCCAAGCAAGAAGCTGAGGCTGCCAAGCAAGAAGCTCAGGCTGCCAAGCAAGAAGCTCAGGCTGCCAAGCAAGAAGCTCAGTCTGAAAAAATTGAACGGATGCTAGACAATCAGAACAAAGCTATTAACGTTGTTAACAACAATGTTGGAGTTGTTAACACAAAAGTTGATAAAATCAAAGAAGATATTGTTGTAATTAATACCGAAATCGGTAATCTTAAACAGGAAATGATAGGCGTTCAGGCGGAAATTGCGAGCATAAATACTCGTTTTTATTCCGAAATTAGCAGAATCGAGAAAAGGGTAGGAGAATCAGTTGCTCCGATCATCGAGAATAAGGTGACGGAACAAATTCAATTAGTGAAAAAAGAGGATCAAAAGAAGGTGGAAACTTTAAAGGCTTTAGTATCCGAAGTAGATACCAAAGTGACGAAGCAGGCTAATACCTGCGAAGAGAAAAAAAGGGATGTAGAAACGCTTGCGACAACCACTTGCCAAGTAATTACGAGAGTGTCGGAATTAGAAAAGAAACTTGACGAAAAACAGAGCTATGTGCCAATCTATGCACATAGTTCGGAATTGTTGACGAAAGAGGAGCGGTTCGACCCCCTGAAAAAAGGCGGTATACACGCGACGGATTTCATTAAGAATTGTGAAAGAGTTTTACCCAGATCATGGACTGATGAGAGAAAAATTAATGCGATTATTGATGTGTTGGCTGGTGATGCCAAGCGTTGGGGCTTAAACCTCAACATTACGAACCTGACTTTTGACGAATTTAAAAATTTGTTTCTGGCTGAATACTGGTCAGAGCAAAAACAGCAAAGTGTCTGGCGCGAATTTGTCGTATCGAGGCCTTTAGATGCGAATTCTCGCGGTTCGATGAAGGAGTTTTGTGAGGGCTGGATCCGCAAGTTGGAATATTTGCATGATCGCCGCACGGAATCCGAAATAGTCTGGGAACTCTACAAAAAGCTTCCAGATGATACAAAACGCTACGTAGGAAGCAATTACAGGACAATAAATGATTTCCTGGAAAGAGTGGAGGACGAGGACAATTGGCGCAATAATCGCGACAGTGGTAGAGGCCGTGGTAACAACAACGGGTACCACAGCAACCACAACAACGATAACCATGGGAATAATGCATACCGCAACCATGGCAGCAATAACAATAATGGTTCGGACCGTAATAACAATCGGTACAATGCAAATAATAACAGGAATGACGGAAACCAGTATCATACTAACGTGATACGGGCTTCGCAGAATAGTAATAACGCCAGAGGGTGTGATCAGCCGCCTCAGCAGCATCCGGGGAGCGTATCTGCTGGGACGAGACAGGGAAACCATTAGCCGCGCCGGTGAGGGGCCGACCGGGCGTAGAGAAATTTTGGCGGCCCAATAACAGTAGAAAACCGAGGTGTCGTCGTTATGAAAATTCCGTATGGAATAATCAACGGCGGGAGAGTGTGCCAGTATTAGGAGAAAGGAGTGCGCCCACAAGTAGTAGATCAGCTGTAGACAAGGCAGTAGAAAATACATTCACTGTCAGTGAGAACAATTTAAATAGTGTTCCAGAAATCGATTATAAAGTGGCAGCTGTAATACCCACAGCGGAACTGGAGATTGAGTTTAAGAATGATTCGCAAGTGTTGAGAGAAGACCAGATGTCGGATAAAACGTCCGTCATCGAGCGAGGGGATGCAAAGGGGGATGAGGTCTGGTTAAGGCAGTTCGGTCGCTTATACGACGAACTAAGAGATTATAGGGGCCTGTATGGGAGAAGTGTTTATGGGGAGCGCGTGCAGGATTTTCCGCGTCTCGTCCCGCAGGAAGATAGTGTTTGTAAAATGATAGAAAGTTCTGGCCCTAACCGGCAGACTTTACTAGAAATAGTTGATGTTAATGGGGAGCACGAGCAAGATTCGTCGTGTCTCGTCCCGCAAGAGTTGGATGTTGAAGTAGTAACGGAAAGTTCTGGCCCTAACCGGCAGACCTTACCGAGAGTCGTAGTGGTAGAAGTAGCCGACCCATCCGACGCAAACCCCCAGTTTAAACATTGCGAGAGTATTAAGGAGAAAGATTACGAAAATTTTAGTGATAGCCGGACACGATTGGTAGAAAAGGACATAGATTACAGCGTGTATGAGGTTAGAGCTGACATTATACGGTCAGACGATAACAGTGTGGGTTGCGCAGATCTAGAGGAAGTAATTGCAGATACTACTGGGCACATTTCTCCAGGTAGATTGGCAGATGAGATCAATCTGACTAAAGAGGAATCAACGAAGGTGACAATTAGTGAATTGATAGCAAAGCAACACCCACTGGTTGACGAGTTACAGGAAAAGGTTTCGGTATTGGAGGCGAAGCTACAGACTAAGCCTCAGGACAGACGTGTTGAAATTAAAACTGTATGTGAACAGAGGCTGAAAAAGCCGCCAGATAAACCGGATTTAGGATCAAAGCTGGATGGTTTTTTTTTTGGAATGACCTGGATATAGACGAGGATTTATTGTGGGAAAATAAAGAAACAGTCGAGGATAAGTGTAGACAGATAGTAGTGTCTGTTAATATGCACGACCTACAACTAAACGTGTTGATTGACACCGGTGCAGAATTGAGTGCTGGATCTGGGAAAATATTTGAGTTACTGAAAGACAGACCCGGCATCGTAGTTATGCCAGTAACAGGAGTGAAAATTATCGGTGCTACTGGGAAGGCCAGTAAACCGGTCACAAAACAGATTTTTGTCAACTTCGAGATATGTGGGGCACGACTTGAACAAGAGTTTGTCGTCGTGCCAGGCTTAACTGCGGAAGTAATTATCGGGTTAGATTGGCTATTAAAATACCGTGCAGTGATTAATTGCGAAAGCAAAACTTTGACATGTATGTCACTAGATAAAACAATGGTAGTTGGTTTTGACGAGGCAGGAGACGGTGTGCATAGGCAATACCAGCCTATACACATTGTTAACTGGCCGGATGACATTGACGTAGGAATGAGTTTGAACTGCCGTAACGTGAGGAATCTCGGCATTGACAATAGTGTAGAAAGTGAATTCGAAGAGATAATTAAATTCCCTCCACGGATTGACATTAGTATTGGTGTGAAAAAAGATCGTTTGCGAGAAGTAATGAAGCTAAAAGCCGATGCTCGCATACGTCGTCATAACGCTAAAGCGCGTTTTGCTAAGTTTGCAATCGGAGACTTAGTACTTGTAAAAGCTCATGAGAAATCGAGCGAGATAGACAATGAAATCTCTAAATTTAAGTTTGTTTATAATGGACCATATAAAGTCATTGGTATACCTCACACAAATGCTTATTGCTTAGAGTATCCAAGCTCTGGAAAACTATTAGGTATACGGAATATTGCAAACTTGAAATTGTACCAACCTAGGATCGATTAATACCACACAATGGGTAATTTGAACAGTATGTAAATATAGAGTGTAAGATTTAGGGTTTGCTAGGTTGCGATGCTTTTGCCTGACCTAGAGGTCATTAAAGAAGTTGTAATTAATAAGTAATTAATGTTGATTAAATGATTTAAGAGTTACTGAATATTAATCAATTTAAAAATCCAAGCTGCTAGTTTAAGTTTTCAGCTGAGTCACAGTAGATTAAGCAATGTAAATATGGTTTTGTAAATAGCTGTAAGATTTCATAAATATGTGATTTACTAGTCATTGCCGATGTACTTAGACGCTGTTTTAAGTTTCAGGCTAGTACATGCGTGTGATGATAGACAGTGTTGAGTTATCCACTGTGATAGTGCTTATGGACTCCTTGAGATTACTCGGGAGTGAGTTTTTCCGAAAGAATTCAGTGAAACGGACGTTCTGGAAACGCCGTTACAAGGGCGAGTGAGGTCAAGCGTGCCGCACAGGCGGGCGCAACAATACTGGCAAGGCGGAGCCGCTGTTGGCTCTTGTGCCGCTGTTGGCTCTTGTGCCGCTGTCGGCATTCTTTGTACTTGCGAGTACGGAAGGTGGAGTTGTTTTTTTCTTCCCGGACAGCTGATGTGAAAGAATTCTGCTGTTAATATTTATGTTTTGTCGATCTGCTGTACATTATTTTCTTGTTTAGCGTTAAATAGATTCTCGTGACGAGAATATTAATTATGAAAAGGCTATACAAAATGTGTAGTCTATTTAATTATTTATTTGCGTATTTTGCTGTTTTTATGACCATGCACTCTAATTAATTTTGCAAATAGTATTCCATTTCTTATAGTGTTACGAATTTTAATGATTTTGGAATAGCTAAACCATTTTCTATGTTTTCTATGAATTTTGATATGTTGTCAACCTGTTTTATTTTGTGCAAGATGACAGAGTGGAATAAGATTAGGAGTGTCTCCACTCAATTATTATTGTCTAAAAATTGGTTTATGGTTAATTAGACGAATGCTAAATTTTTTTGATGTTTTGAGCATACGCATTTCCGCTGTTTCTTTTTTGGGACATTTTCTGAGTCTGTTTACGTTACACGAACATCCTCAGACAATGTGGGGCACGTGTAACGCCGGAAATGCATATCCTATTTCCATCTATTGTACTATAATTTTTTTTCCTTGGTTTGTTACCTCAAGATATGACATTTCTGTCTCTTTATATATTGTAATTGTTTTACTATTTGTATATATATATATTTATGCATTTATGTCGATGTATAATTGGTTTGTTTCGTAAATATTATTTGTATTTTTACGCTGGGTCTTGCCTAGGGAAAACTGCTATCGAACGATTACATCGATAGGTCGTGTGAAGAATCAAAGTGTGTAGGATCTTTGGTAGTGTTAACTCTGCCGCGTGGAGCGCGGGCAGAGCAAGAGAGATTCTGGCTGGGGTAGCGAGTGGATCAGGTGTGTTGTGTGAAGCTCCCGCGAGTTGCCGCGCTTTCGGGGTTTGGCAGCATGTAATTGCGCTCGACTTGCGATGATAGTTTCTGACATGGTGTCGCGGACGGGAAACATTAGCTGGCGCACATCAAGAGCCCGTTTTCGTCTGGTGACCGTGTCGAGAAGAAGGCGCGCCAACATCCAGCTTCTGCAACAGCGACGGCCGACAATGAGTGACTGTCGCCACCTCCTCGATCGCCGACTTCAAACCTTCAATCAACCAACAAGGAAGACTAAAAGCACGTAAAGTTTCAGAACTGTATGGCAGACCTCAGCTTTTCAAATTGTTCCATTTGCCCCGCAAAATTACAGCAACTTAGCATGAACCTTTGTTGCTCATTGTCCCAATTGCATTACCAAGCAGGGTCCCTTCCTTTTCCGAAATGAACCCGAGTGTCGTTGAAATTCAGACGCCAGCATTAAAGTACAATCATTGCATTTCACTGCTTTAATTTCAAAGTTCAGTTTAAGTATTCATAGCTGGCTACAATATTTAGATTACACAAGCACAAATTAAGAGTGCGAGTTTTGTTACCGTATTTTAGCTTACCTGTGACTGCAGCTCAGCTTGGTACGTACTAAATTTTACTATTGTTAATTGTTCAGAATTATTTAATTCAAGTTCAAAGTTAAATCTCTTATTTCTAAATTGCGTAGATTCAAGTTGCTTTTGAAATGATTGTTGAGGTAGTCCAAGACTAACCGTATTTTACTGAATTTCGATGTGCTTCAGAAAGAAAGCTCACTATTAACTTCAGTCACTAAATTAACTTTCGATTTTCCGGTTTTATTAATTGTTTTGCTAAATTAAGTCAGAGTGCAGCGAAATTTATTACTTCTGACAAACTTTCAGTTTTCACACTACACGTGTCAACCTTCAGTTGCCACGCTTCTAGTGCTAATTATATGTGTAATAACCTTTCTTTTTCGGTTATTATAGTAATTGTCCATAGGACTGGCGACCGTAATTTTCCCCAAATCTCAAATATCTAATTACCGCTAGTTAATTGTTAACGTAACGGCCGCACATTTACTTTCTTTATTAACTTTACCCCTTTTCAAATTTAATTTCCACCAATTTCATTTGCATTTTTCCTTTCATTTAGATGTAACGCTTTCCTCCCTCTTTACCGACAGATTAACTTCGGTGACGATTGCTTTTCCCAAATTTCCATTAGGTACACGCGGTATAATTTTTCACTGTCATTAAGGGCGATAAGTGAGGGGGAGGTTAGACGGCTTGCTCGCTAACAGGGCCTACAATGCGCTGTCGGCGACTTTTCGGCGCTAGGCCGTATACCTGGACATCGGGTGCCAGTGCTAATGTGTTTCTGCACAATACAACCGCAGTACAGGACGGTCTGGAAATGTCTCTTCATCGTTCTCCAGAAAAAACGCGCTTTGTCACCCGAGGAATGCCGTGCTTTTACTGCAGTCATTTAAGTTGGCACCCTGTTCCTTTGAATGCAGGTAAAGCTTACTGTATTTCTTTCCCTATAGCACGCAAACAAGACCATAAACTACTGCCCACCATTTCATCACTATGTATGAAGTCAAATCGCCGTAGATCGTATTCCCTACACCGAATCAGAAGTGAGAGGGCCCTGCAATCTCTCAACCCTGTTTGTCCAAGAGTCTCCACAACGAGTTCCCTACCGAGTCTCACCACCTGCATTTCTAGTAAATGCCTGTACCAGTGTTGGCTCAGATAGCAGAAAACTATCAAATGCCTACACTGTGAATTGTCCTCCTGCCTTCTGCTCTGTACAGCTTGGGAGCGCAGACTGACCAGTAACCCCTTTTTTCCCTCTCTCACATATGTCAGGACATGACGCCATATCATGTGAGAGAAACTACATATGTACTAATGACGTAATCTATTTTTAATGATCCATTAATTATTTTGTAAAAAAGTATGTGAGCTAAAATGTGTAAAGAAAAACGTGTGAAAGAAAGTGCTGTAAGTGCGTTTGTTTCTCTAGCGACATAAGAAAACGGAACGTGACTAGCTCTCTCTCTCTCTCTCTCTCTCTTGTCCTCCGCTATCGACATAAGCTGTGTGAGTGCCACTTTTGTGTGAGTACCACTTTTGTGTGAGTGCCACTTGTGCACTTTTGTTGGATAATGATGTTAATTTGATGTTAAGCAGGCGTGTTTCATTTGGAGATCCTTTTCCTTGCTATTCATGTTACCTGTTGTTTTATTATGCATTTTTTTTTTAGTCCAGTTTCAGGCTGCATCGAAGAGAAGTTGCTGGCGCATTCTTAGGTGGCCACGGCCGAACACTATTAGTGTTCATTCCCCGTTTAATCCACAAGATTATAATTCATACGTCGTCGAGACCATTTTTACCTATCTTTTTCTCTCAAAATCCGGGCAATGTTATTACACGAACCGAGTAACATTCAGATTGGTCATTGGCATCCAATCAACGCCGTCTACCAACTCAGTCACCGGTCGGATGTAATGAAGATGCTGGGAGGAGGAATTCAGCTAAATTAGAAAATGGAGTGCCATGTTTTATGATTCCAATAGAATTTACTTCGGAAAAAGCAAGAAACATTCATGTATTGTTCTCAACCTACGAATTATTCAGTGCTTTCTTAAAAGTCATGTATACTAGCAGAGATAATATCCATCAACGTTCCATTTTAATTAATTAATTAATATCTGTCTAAACAATAATAATAATATAAACTATCTCATCTTATTTATTATTATTATGATTTTGTTGAGAAACGTTACGTTCTTCTGACCAACCCATGGAGCTGTTTCTGCTTCTGTACTGACAACTAAATATTCCCGCAGCTACACCGGAGGGTCGTCTTTTGTGACACCTAGTATTCGGTATTACACAGCCGCTTCCGAATACATTGAATCATATAGTATATAAATATCAAAAATCCGATGTGTAGCGTGAATTGTTCGTGAATGTTGCTGTTGTATATAGCGAAGGGGCAAAGATAGAAAACGGTAGCGAAGTTGAACTCTTCCCTACATCCTCAGCAATGGACCAGTGACGTTTTAGGGCGAAGAAAAGACTAGAATATTGACGTCGGTGGCCTCATTTTAATATTTCGTATTATAACACGATCGTATATTCACGAGTATTGTAATGAAATAGATCTGTTACTTTCTTTGACGTGATGTGAATCAGTGTCGAGAATGACAACCGCCGTGTTTCTAATGAACAGTGTGGAGTGTGAAACACCAAATGCGTGCATTAATAATACTTGCACAAATATCGTGAGAGACTGTTGGCATGCAGAACACCTGAACTGGTGCTTTCAATGTGTGAATGAGTATGAACCGGATCTTGTGACTAGCTGTGGTGTCTTGTCTCACGAAATTTGTCGCTTCACCCGTGATAAGGACGATATTCCCACGCAGCCTATTCAGAGAATAAAATGCAACAAGGTGAAAGTGTCATATGGTGCTATCGCTAGATTCTCCCCGATCGTGGATGCAGTCGGCAACTGTTTGGCCCAAATTACTGAGCACTATTGGACTTAACATCTGAGGTCATCAGTCCCCTAGAACGTAGAACTACTTAAATCTAACTAACCTAAGGACATCACACACATCCATGCCCGACGCAGGATTCGAACCTGCGACCGTAGCAGTCTCGCGGTGCTGGACTGAAGCGCCTAGAACCGCTCGGCCACAGCGAGCGACTGTTTGCTTATGATACTGTTGCTTACGAGAAAGGGTCATTGAGTGATGTCAAAAGCGTACAGGATGACTTATTGTTAGTTAAAATTTCTATTTGGTGTGATGACAACATGCGGACCCGCCTACATGTTGCCATGGTTGTTTCAAGTACGCTGCAGGAGTTTCGCTGAGTGGTCCTTACACATCCACCATAGAGTATCGATCACTTCCCATGCGATTTACATAATTATGTTTCGAGCCCTGAAGAAAGACATTCGTGGCCGCCCATTTGCTTCGGATGAAGAGGTGCACGCCTGGGTACAATCACGGTTTCGTAAGCAAAAGGCATTGACTCTCTTGTCTCACAGTGGGATTAATGTATTAACAGTGACAGTGATTACTTTAGTAATACACAGTTTACTTAATTTTTTCCATCTGTTTCCTTTACATTTCGCTGCCTCTTACGTCAGGATGTAGGTACATGAGATCTCGTACAGCATGCTAGGGCAGATAAGCGCAGTCCACAACCGCTTCACATACGGAGACTGATGTTATTGAGGACTTGGAAAATATACTTTACGAACTAGTCGAAAATTCCTGTGGATCCATGCTATGTCTCCATCAATCCTGATCCTGCAATTCTTATTGTAAATTACGTTATTTTTTTGGGCATGAAAATTATATGGTTGTCGAATTAATATGTGAGAAAGCATTATACCGAATCAGACAGTACAGATATTTTAACTTCCCTAACATGGAAGCAACATAAAAACGAAAACGGTAATATAAAAACGAAATAAAAACAAAGTTAATGAACTGGTGGCTCTCATTAGGAACGCTAAAGTTAATTTATACGGCTAATTGTAGTACCGTAAATCTGTGTTACGTGTTCTTCCAGTTTCGGGTTTGAAATTTTTAACTACAACTATTGATCATTATTATATTGTCACCTGATACGTGCACCAATATGGCGTCTAAACAAAACAGCGTCAGTCCATATCGGAAATACTGTTTATTTGTATGGTATGGTGACCAGCTTAAGCCACACATAAACCATGTTCAATGGTGACGCATGGGGTCTATGCGCGAAGCCGTTGCAAGAGCAAAAAACACCTATTTGTGAAGAAACACGAATTAATCAAGGTTCCCTCCATCGGTACTTTGAGCTTTTCGTGATAAGTTTTGGCCTCTAATTCTCCGTCATCTGATGCATTATATAAGTTACACCAATTTGGAGCGAACAGCTATGATGAGTTACGTGAACAGCAGGGGAAATCTAAGTGGAAACTAAAACAGAAAATAATTTGGGCTTCATAACTCTCAACACTGTATAAATACTGCACAATTAATACAAACTGCTCGTAATAATTTGTTGTATTTATTGTTTAAGATAGTGTGACGTAAGGAACCAGCAACCTTTTGTTTTGTATCAGAGGAAATAATATATTTGAGGATGCTGCTTGTGGTTGCCATAACATAGAAATGCAGAGCCCAGGCACCCAGCAGGCATACGGCCATCTTTATCGTCATCATAGTCCGCCCCCGGTAGCTGAATGGTGAGCGTGACGGATTGTCAGTCCTCTGCGCCCGGGTTCGATTCCCGGCTGGGTCGGGGAATTTTCTCCGCCCAGGGACTGGGTGTTGTGCTCTCATCATCATCCTATCATCCTCATCGACTGCAGGTCGCCGAAGTGGCGTCACCCTGAAAGACCGGCTCCCGGTGAACTGTCTGCCTGACTGGGGGTCCTACCCATACAATTAAATATAAATCGTCATCATAATCATCATCTCATCCTCGTCGTCGCCATATTCGTAGCCGTCGTTCTAGTCTGATTCATCATGGTTATCATTATGTCATCGTCAACATCATGGCGTCTTTGTCATCATCATCATGTCGTCATCATAGTCATCCCTGTCATGGTAATTACCATCATCGTTATCATTGGTGCCACTACCATGATAATGATGACGCTGACGATGATTACGACGACGATGACGAGGATGATGCTCATGGCGATCGTGAGGAAGATCATGATGATCGATGTAATGATGATGATGATGATGACGACCATGAACACGATGATGAGGAGAATGTGACGACGACCATCCGACGATGATTATGATGATGATGATAATGATGATGGTGACGATCAGACCAAATGCTAGGTGTTCTTTTTTTGACGTATGGAAAGAAACTGATCATGTTAATTGATGATGACGATGACGCTGATGATGTCAAAGACTAAGTGTTTATCTTTGCTGACAATCGGAATGAAATTATGCATGTGTAGATTACAAATGAAATTAGAATCCTATTTGACTCCTTTCAACAAATTATCACATTATCTAGATCACAGGGTGAAAAATTTTCGTGTGTATGAAAAATAGCGAAGATCATTGTAAGCAGGCTTCTTGTCTTGTACTATGTAGATCACTTTCAATGTTTCTGGATTATCACAGAGCAGCTTGAACTTACATCCAGGAGGACGGTAGCTTAAATCCATGTTGGAGTGCAGAGAATTAAGTTTTCCTAAATCGGTTAAGGCAAATGCTGCGACAGGTGAGAGAATACGAATTACAACGCCACATTATGCAGACTGTGCCAAGCGGCTGTTACGTCAGTACACTGGTGATCGTAACATTCTGACTAAAGCCTACTGTGAGATTGAATGGCGCTGCGGGCGAGTGACATGGTATGGAACATATACACTCCTAGAAATTGAAATAAGAACACCGTGAATTCATTGTCCCAGGAAGGGGAAACTTTATTGACACATTCCTGGGGTCAGATACATCACATGATCACACTGACAGAACCACAGGCACATAGACACAGGCAACAGAGCATGCACAATGTCGGCACTAGTACAGTGTATATCCACCTTTCGCAGCAATGCAGGCTGCTATTCTCCCATGGAGACGATCGTAGAGATGCTGGATGTAGTCCTGTGGAACGGCTTGCCATGCCATTTCCACCTGGCGCCTCAGTGGGACCAGCGTTCGTGCTGGACGTGCAGACCGCGTGAGACGACGCTTCATCCAGTCCCAAACATGCTCAATGGGGGACAGATCCGGAGATCTTGCTGGCCAGGGTAGTTGACTTACACCTTCTAGAGCACGTTGGGTGGCACGGGATACATGCGGACGTGCATTGTCCTGTTGGAACAGCAAGTTCCCTTGCCGGTCTAGGAATGGTAGAACGATGGGTTCGATGACGGTTTGGATGTACCGTGCACTATTCAGTGTCCCCTCGACGATCACCAGTGGTGTACGGCCAGTGTAGGAGATCGCTCCCCACACCATGATGCCGGGTGTTGGCCCTGTGTGCCTCGGTCGTATGCAGTCCTGATTGTGGCGCTCACCTGCACGGCGCCAAACACGCATACGACCATCATTGGCACCAAGGCAGAAGCGACTCTCATCGCTGAAGACGACACGTCTCCATTCGTCCCTCCATTCACGCCTGTCGCGACACCACTGGAGGCGGGCTGCACGATGTTGGGGCGTGAGCGGAAGACGGCCTAACGGTGTGCGGGACCGTAGCCCAGCTTCATGGAGACGGTTGCGAATGGTCCTCGCCGATACCCCAGGAGCAACAGTGTCCCTAATTTGCTGGGAAGTGGCGGTGCGGTCCCCTACGGCACTGCGTAGGATCCTACGGTCTTGGCGTGCATCCGTGCGTCGCTGCGGTCCGGTCCCAGGTCGACGGGCACGTGCACCTTCTGCCGACCACTGGCGACAACATCGATGTACTGTGGAGACCTCACGCCCCACGTGTTGAGCAATTCGGCGGTACGTCCACCCGGCCTCCCGCATGCCCACTATACGCCCTCGCTCAAAGTCCGTCAACTGCACATACGGTTCACGTCCACGCTGTCGCGGCATGCTACCAGTGTTAAAGACTGCGATGGAGCTCCGTATGCCACGGCAAACTGGCTGACACTGACGGCGGCGGTGCACAAATGCTGCGCAGCTAGCGCCATTCGACGGCCAACACCGCGGTTCCTGGTGTGTCCGCTGTGCCGTGCGTGTGATCATTGCTTGTACAGCCCTCTCGCAGTGTCCGGAGCAAGTATGGTGGGTCTGACACACCGGTGTCAATGTGTTCTTTTTTCCATTTCCAGGAGTGTAGAAACGGAGGAGAGACGAATGGTAAATCGTTCTAGCAACGACGCGGGCAGCTAATGGTGAAATCCATTGACATAAGACACTTCGACAAAGGGCACACTGTTATAGCTCGGCGCCTTGGAGAGAACATCTCGGAAACGGCGAAGCTGGTCGGCTGTTCGCGTGTTACTGTCATGAGTACTGGGTGGAGGACGGTAACAGCACGAGTGTGCGTCAAGGTGTTGGATGTCCACGCTTCATCACAGTAGGTGGAGGTCGTGGGCTTGCCTGTTCTTTGTAGCAGGGTAGGCGGTGACCTGCAGCAGGTCTGCTAGAAGAGTACAATGTCGGTACAACATCATCAATTACTTGTGCACTGGGAACGGGATCATCCAGATTGGACAGTGGATCAATAGAAACGAGTCGCCTGGTCGGAAGATATGCAGGTCGATGGGATCAGTATTTTGCTGCGAGGAACATTCATTCCGGGTTCCACTGGATTGGTAGCAGTAATCGAGCGAATCATGACAACTGTGTACTTCCTGAAAGCTACTGCGGACCAACTGGATCATATTATGCTTGATGTCTTTCCTGGCGCTGATGAAATCTTCCATCAGGATAATTGTTTTTGTCACAAATCAAAAACCGTGCTACAGTGGTTTGAGGAGCATGATAGTGATGTCTCAGCCACCAGACATACCTGATCTGAATCCGATGGAGCACATCTGGGACGCCATAGGGTGTCGGCTGAGGGCACGCAAACAATCTGGTGGCACATACCTCTGGTAACCTACCTAGGACTTCTCGAATTTCATGTCACGCAACATCGCTACTGTATTCCAAAAGTGCAAAATGGTTCAAATGACTCTGAGCACTATGGGACTTAACATATGAGGCCATCAGTCCCCTAGAGCTTAGAACTACTTAAACCTAACTAACCTAAGGACGTCACACTCATCCATGCCCAAGGCAGAATTCGAACCTGCGACCGTAGCTGTCGCGCGCTTCCAGACTGAAGCGCCTAGAACAGCTCGGCCGCACCGGCCGGCCCCAAAAGTGCACCAACACACTACTGAGCAGCTGGTCATAATGTTTTGGCTCGTCAGCGAACAATGGCACACTTGAAGGAAGTTTTCTTCAACGAAAGTATGTGCTGCTATCAGACGTTGAACTGGGACTGAGGAAGGAGTCGTTACATCTAGAGTACACTGTAGTACGGAAGTGTTATTTGAACCAAGGAAGAAACGGATGAAACAAAAAATTTTTATCATTCGAAATGTTCTTTATACGAAAATGTTAAAAATGAAACGGTTAGACGTGAAGTACAACATGGAGCGATATAAGAAACAATAGACGACGAATAAGACCCATGGGAACCTCTTAGCACAAGAAGGGACCGCTACTACAGCAAGCAGAGCACACTCCACTGCAGCGTGAAAATTTCATTCCGTGAAGTTTGGAAGGTAGGAGACGAGGTATTGGTGGAAGCGAATCTGTGAGGAAGCATCGTGGATCGTGTTTGGGTACTTCAGTCGGTAGAGGCCTTGCCCACGAAAGGCGAAGGTCCTGAGTTCGAGTCTAGGCCCGGCACACAGTTTTAGTCTGCCAGGAAGTTCCAGCAATAAGTAACTTGGCGCTGATAGAAACAGCAGACGGCGGAAAATGTAAGGGGAGACAAAGGACATAATATACGAAAGACATTATAAAGGGTAGTGAGCGTAGAAGACATGAAGTAGTTAAAAGCTTAACACAAGACGTGGGAAGATGGACGACGACGTTGGACCACGTGAATGTGAACAGCGCTGTACCACCTTGAGACATCACACCACCTGATGTTGACGTGATACCCGAGAAATTTTCTTGAAGACGTCAAACCAATCTAAAGAATGATAAATTAAGCAAGAAAGCAGAATCAAACGATTGGTAGGTTAATTATGCAGGCAATTATTGTGACTATTTTGCCACAGTAGTTTTTGAAAGCCAGTTCTACCTGCTAATTTATATCTTGACTCAGCGTTCTTTCTCGACAGTCATCTTTCATGATGAGATACTGAATACGAAATGTAAATTAACTAATGAATGTCACCAGCAACGTCCTTGTGGCTATGTCGGACAAGTGTAAAGTTGTGATAGCATGGGAATACAGGTATTATTGGCGAATTACGCTGATGAAATCTTGAAAGAGAAATTTCCAGGTCTCAATTGCATAGCGGAATTGCATTAAATGCGGCGGTGGCATGTGAAGATTTGTGCCGGATAGGGACACGAACCCTGAATCCCCGCTACCCTAGAATGGTTGCCTTAACCGCTGTAGCCATCCTAGCTCGCTCCCCGTCCAGACCAAATTCCCATATGCCGCGCAACACAGACGCAGTGTCCTTTGTTGATTATCCCCTAAATGCTCGCAATTATTCAGCCGCGTCTTTCAGCGGTTCGGACGAGTGAGTGCATCCGCACAGAAGATATCATTACGCCGTCAAGGTGCATATAGGCAACCGTTTCAGGAAAACGTTGCTCCACGTTCGATTCCCGGCCCGACACAAATTTTCACACGTCGCCATTGCATTTAGTGCAATGCCCACATGCAGCTGAGATCTGAAAATTTCTCTTTCATTTTACACTCGTATATGCAGCTGCTGAATCATACAACTGACGTCTCTTCGGACATGTCCGAAAAGAACAGACACCACTCATATAAGTATGCACATAATGAAATCTTCTAGGCTTATCACCCAGTCGTGCTGTCGTGTTGATGCAAAGTTTACACGGGTTTCCTACTTGCCATCTTCAGGCGAAAATCAAAGGTGATTTCCTCGACGAGATGATCGTATGTTATCAGTCTTAGCAGAAAGTGCCTGGTAACCGTGTGATCTCTTGTCAATTGCTTCCGAGAGAGAGAGAGAGAGAGAGAGAGAGAGAGAGAGAGAGAGAGAGAGAGAGAGACCAAGGGATTTGTCATATTCGTCACTATAATGCACACACCTCGAAAGCTACAACTGATACCAGATCAGTTTGATTAATTTGAGGAACATATTAGCTCAGATATGTAATTCTCTATTTAGTGGCAATTCATTGAGGGGATAGTTACTTTAGATCATCCTCTCTCTACATACAGCGTGTTTTCGTAATAGCGTGCAAAAATTTAACAGGACATACGGGATACTCCACTGAACAATTCGAGGTAGGGAACCTGGAGCCGCGGAAGCCAGGTTAAGGAGATAACAGAGATAAAGTCACATTAGTGTGTACTTTTTTATTTACGTTAGTTACAGTTAAATGCAAATACTATCATTGACTCAATGGACGTACTATTTGTACTGTATCTTACAAAATGTGCTGGAACCGACGGCCATCAACCTCAATGCTTCCATGACATCGGCGTACTAGATTCTTAAGCGCCCTTAAAAATGTACCTGGTGTGTTTCGAATCACATCACAGGAAGCTACAATTCTGTCAACTAATTCGATATCCGTATCCACTGGGGTCTCACAAACAACTGGCTTTAGATATCCTCATACGAAATAACCAAGGGGATTCAGGTCATGTGAACTCGCAGGCCGTGGAATAGGACCTCACTTTGCAATCCAGCGACCAGGAAATACAGCACTGAGATGGTTGCGGACATCCACACTGAAGTGAGGCGGAGATCCGTCATGTTGTATCCACATGCTCTCACTAACAGCCAAGGGTACGTTCTCCAACAACTCACGTACGGTAGAACTCTTCGCACGCACCTTAAGACCATTCAGACGGCCAGATAGACTTTCGAGTAATCAGGCTCGTCCTCCTTGTTTTCTTGCAGGAAATAAGGAATGTACACGTAATTAAACAGCATAATATGTGTAAACTGGCACGCATGTAAATAAGCTGGAAAATGGTAATACTAGACAAATCAGTAGACAAGTTTACTTCCATATCTCCTTGCTGAATTCTACGACCTAAGGTTCCGTACCTCAAATTGTTCAGAGGAGCATTCTCTATGTCCTGTTACATTTTTGCACGCTCTTACGGAAACACCCTGTATAAATTACTTCATCCTACGTTGATCGCTCAAAACTGATCTCCTAACCAGGGCTATGGAAAGCAGATTTCATTTACACTGTCACGTCACGTGCTTGGTACTATAACTTCTTTACCGTCTAAGGACCCTTCCTTGGCCACTAGAAAAATTATTAAGTATTCCTGATAAGAGCAAAAGGAACGAACAGACAGGCAGTCTCGAAACTTTCTGCTGCAAAATTAATTGTAACTACCGTTACCTACTGTTACCAGGCCCTCTTTCCTTCCTAGTATTAAATGATTTAAATAAATCTGTCTTTCGGTGTTACTTTCGAATATGAAAATTGAAATTGAGCTTTTCATCTAAAATAAAATATTTAGTGCCGTGGATCTTAATTACTGTCTTATTGGCTGAAAAAGACTAAATTATTAATTTTGCAGTAATGCGTGGCGTCTCCGGAGTGCAATCGAGCGTATCCAACGTTAAAGTTCTTCTTAGCAGCCAGCGTAAGAAACAGCTATTCAAGATCTGCGTCGTAATGTAGCTCTGAAAAATTCTTGACGCTATTATTGAAGAGCAAGTCTTACGGGTACGATTCTGAATAACTATGATAGTCTGTCGGTAGGGCAAGTTCCACAAATTTTCCTTTGCACAAAAGAGAATCTGTTCATTCCAAAAGACCGTGTTATTAAACAGGGATCGCACAGTACTACCTAGCATTCAAAATCCTAAGTCTTCTACTTGCTTGCATTTTGTATCGTAATTACTAGGAGAGCAAAGATGAGCATAATATTCACTTCAGAAATGAGAAAAATTTTACCTTTTAAGATATGGCTCTGAGCACTATGGGACTTAACATCTATAGTCATCAGTCCCCTAGAACTTAGAACTACTTAAACCTAACTAACCTAAGGACATCACACACAATATCCAGCCATCACGAGGCAGAGAAAATCCCTGACCCCGCCGGGAATCGAACCCGGGAACCCGGGCGTGGGAAGCGAGAACGCTACCGCACGACCACGAGATGCGGGCCCTTTTAAGATAACAATAATTATTTCATAGAAACGTTCTTCTCAGTGCTCAAATATTACAGTATATATTCAGCTTCTTACAAGAGTGTATATTGACAAAATTTAATATTTTTGATATTTCGCAGCAATGGCGGCTGTAGTTTCTTTTTTTAATAGAATTACACCTCCTTTGAAAATACGTCCTTCTTCAGCCACGTCTATTACCAGTCACAACATGACGTTGGTTTTTTGTTGCAAGGTGAGATTGCTTCAGAGATATGAAGGCCAACTTTGTTTTTTTATGTGGGATTGTATAGTTTGGTACGCATTTTCTGATAGTGGCTATCGAGACGAATCCAATGATGTGTAACAGCAAAGGTGGCATGAACGTCCATTTACAGAAGGTATTCGAAGTGATGACCAATAGTATCAATTCAGAGCTGCAATCCTCTTATCACGGATAGAGTGGTATTCCTTATCTCATCGGCACTTATCGAAGCACATGTACTGGCAATTCTCTCTCGAATATCTTCAAGTGTATTTCGAACGTCTTTATAAACAATGTCTTTTAACAATCCCCACAAGAAAAAGTCCAGAGACGTGAAGACTGGCGAACGAGCCGGCCACGACACATCCCCGCTTCCATTCCTACGACTTGGGAATTGTCTCTTCAACTCATTTCTAGCCATCAGCGAAAAATTTGCAGGACACTCATCGTTTTAATACCACATTCTGTTCTGTATTTCTTCCAATAACAGACCTAATGATTCTTGCAGGAATGTGGTGTACTTCCTACCATTAAGATTTCCTTCGATGAAATAGGGGAGTATAATTCTGTCCTCCAGAATCCCACACCATACATTCACCGACCACGGTTGTTGGTGTTCAACTTGCCGCAGCCATCGTGGATTTTCAGTTGCCTAATAATGCATGTTATGCAAATTAACATTTCCATGGTTCGTGAATGTAGCCTCGTCAGTAAATAAAATCAATTAATAACTGTGACATCCCTCTGAATCTGAAGTGGAGCCCATCGGCAGAATTCAGTGCGACGCATACAATCCGTACCAGTTAATTCTTGGTGGAGGCTGATATGGTAAGGATGATATTTATGGCGATGCAGAACACGAACAACACTACTCTGGCTCATGCCAGATTCCCTTGCTATTTGACGCGAACTAATACAAGGATCTCGAACGACAGAGTCAAGAGTACCAATTTCCTTTTCCTCGTTAGTAACTTTCCTTTGCCGGATATGTTTCCGATGCGTTAAAGATCGAGTTGTTCTCAATTTATCATACACTTATTTAAATGTACGATGTGTAGAGTGGGTACGTTGAGGATACCTTTCAGCTTATATGTCTCTAGCTCTCACTGAATTTCGTTGGCATTCTCCGTAAATGAGAAGCATATCGATTTATTCTTTGAAGGAATACATCGTTCACATTCGCTTGATTCGACGATACTAGTCTTACCGTTCCTATTAGTGGAGTATTGCGAAACCGTAGAATAGTATTTACATGCCAATGACACGTTAGATAGATACGCCGTTTTCGGTGATCATTTACTGTGGTATCTATAGCCACGATGCCACGGCATAGTTCCAGAGGTTGGCACTACCACGAGACACCGACGGCAGCGCCCTCTAGCTGGTGCTGTGCATTTCTACGAGCTCCGCTACAGATTCTGCCCATTTCATCAGATGCAGCCAGCCAGGAAACTTCGCTTCAGCTTCGCATCTCATTCTAAGTTATGTATTCTTATTGCTTGAGTAAGGGGGATTTAAATTCATACAGCAGTACCGACGTGTTTTACCTTTTCCTGATCCAACCCACGCGCCGCCTTCCAGGTGGGATACAACATTTGCTATTTGCACGATATATGAGAGAGAATCGTCAGAGCATGTGCTTCGATAAATGCCGAAGTGGTAAGGAATACCATTAAATCCCTGATAAGAATATTGCAGCACTGCATTGATAGCAATGGTCATCACTTGGAACACCTTCTGTAAATGGCTGTTCATGCCACCTTTTTGACCTTCGTTGACCTTCAAAGACCTTACTGTTACAAATCATTGGATTCGTCTCGATAGTCGCTACTCAGAAAATAAGTACCAAACTATAGCACCCCATTAAAAAAAAGTTGACCTTCACATGTCTGACGTGACTCCACCTAGCAACAAAAAAGTACGTCATTTTGTGGCCCCTGTTGCCCCATGCAACATTTATCCCACAAACTTTTCAGCTCCTATCATACTTTCGGAGATATTCTAGGTGGCAATAGTTAGCGAATGACCCTGCATATACTGAAGAGCCAAATAAACTGATAACCTGCCGGGGTCAGGGATTTTCTCTGCCTCGTGACGGCTGGGTGTTGTGTGCTGTCCTTAGGTTAGTTAGGTTTAAGTAGTTCTAAGTTCTAGGGGACTGATGACCATAGATGTTCAGTCCCATAGTGCTCAGAGCCATTTGAACCATTTTTGATAACCTGCCTAATATCGTGTAGGCCTGCAAACTCAAAAGAGTGTACCTGAAACCATTCTGTAGCAAATTCTGGACTTGTAGGGTGTTGCACTGTCCTGTTGGAATTGCTCAAGTCCGTCGAAATGCGCAATGAACATGCATGGATTCATGTGATCAAACAGGATGTTTACGTACGTGTCACCTGTCAGAGTCGTATCTAGACGTATCAGGGGCCCCATATCACTCCAAGTGCACACGCCCCACACCATTACAGAGCCTCCACCAGCTTGAACAGTACCCTGATGACCTGCAGGGTCCATGGATTCATGAGGTTGTCTCCATACCCGTACAGTCATCAACAGTCCAGTGTCGGTGCTGACGGGCCCAGGCGAGGCGTAAAGCTTTTAGACGTGCAGTCATCAAGGGTACACGAGTGGACCTTCGGCTCCGAAAGCTCTTATCAATGATGTTTCGTTGAATGATTCGCACGCGGACACTTGTTGATGGCTTAGAACTGAAATCTGCAGCAAGGTACGGTAGGGTTTTACTTCTGTCATGTTGAACGATTCTCTTCAGTCGCCGTTGGTCCCGTTCTTGCAGGATCATTTTCCAACCTCAGTTATGTCAGAGATATGATGTTTTACTGGATTCCTGATATTCACGGTACACTCGTGAAATGGTCGTACGGGAAAATTTCCACTTCATCGTTTCCTCGGATATGCTGGTCCCATCGCTCGTGCGCCGACTATAGCGCCACGTTCAAACTCACTTAAATCTTGATAACCTGCCATTGTCGTAGCAGTAGCCGTTCTAACAAAAGCATCAAACACTTTTTATCTTATATCGGCGTTGCCAACCGCAGCACCATATTCTGAGTGTTCACGTATCTGTGCATCTGAATAAACATGCCTATACCAGTTTCCTTGGTGCTTCAGTGTGTGTATAATTAATTTGCGATGCGAATGTAAAATGATTCGTTTCACATCATTACGATCTGTCGTGCGAAATGGTCCGCGGAACATGCAGCTAACTAACTAACTAACCACCTCGCACGGTAAACTGTCCGTACTGTTATTTATTAAGGTGTGTCTTTTTCCCAGTGAAAAATGTCTGCTTCTATATCTCATACTGTGAGCTGAGGAAGGGCTGTTGAGGTAAGGATGCTTTTCTCACTTTGTAATGGTTGTAATGGGGTCGAACAAGAAGGGCGTCTCGCAGGGGGGGGGGGGGGGGGAAGCACGGGAGACGCGCCCTGCATAAAAAGTGAGTTTACTGCTGCGTTTTGCACTCAAGTGCTAACACAGCTTTCAAGGAGGGGGCGGGGGGAATTTTAGATCCGAAGCTCTTTCTCGGAATCATAAAAGTAGATTGCCTGAGGAGCTATTGTCAGGGGGGCAGAGTCGCTGAATCGATCCTGTCTGAGAGTCATATTCGCACTTTTCTCTCGCCGTCACTTCAGAAGAGAACCGTTCACCATAAAAGAATCTGATATCATAGTGGTTGATCGATAGTCATCCGAACGCATATCACGAACAAAAAAATGTGATGCACAGGAACGTTGGGATTCACATTCTCCGGAGGCTGATCCGCAAAAATTGGCAGAATCAGAATTCTGAATTTCTGCCACTGCATATCTACTACATCTATCGTCCTCTTCGGTACGCCTACAATTTTCTAGTGGTTGTCTGTCTATCCAGTTTCGTTCCTCTGCTACAACCTATTACATCAAGTTCAGTATTTCAGGATAGCTTTGTGCACTCATCTCATTACTCTGTTCCTTCTTCTAATAAGCACCTACCGCTTGCTCCTTTATTTTCCTCATCTTTTTGTTACCTCTTATATCCTATGCTATTCGCTAATTTCAGTAATTCTTCATCAGTCCTTTGATAATACTGATATCAGTATAATACTCGTCAGTCTGTTTTTGATATATTCATCGCTTCAATCATGCAATCTCGCTTTTAGGTAGCAGACTTCTTTTTCCTTTATTGATTCTGTTGTGTAATGCTTATCTCTTTTATCTAAGACCTGTTATTTTATTACATTTAACAATGCTTCTAACTCTGTCCTATATTAGGTTCTTCTTCTTCTTCTTTCGAATAACCCATTTGGAGGGTACGATGAATCAACTTTGGCTACTCTTCATTGTATTAGATTTCTTCAGTTTCCAAATTTCCTTCATCCTTTTAGAGTGTTGTTCCCTTTCTTCTTGAGTCCACTTTCGTCTAGTTATTTTCTTTCTCTCCTGAAATTCTGCCTTTTGAACTGCCTTTCTGAAATGTGTTCTGTTTTCTATTGTGTCTATTGTAACTCCAGCATTTTCAATGTCCTTTTCAGTCTCTATGAACCATTAGGTTCTACCAACTACAAACATCAAAACTGGTATAAGTTGCACTTTGAAAGTCTTCACAACTACCGGTTAGTTATCTACGAGTGCATATGAGTTTTGACCCAGATGTTAATACCCTGAAAATATTCCCCTTTTTATGAAAAGTGACCCATGAATGAAGAAACAATACGATCTGATATACTGTTAACAAAATATGTGGTAGCGAGCAAACTTTCATGGCACAACGGGATACATATCGAGGCCTTTAATATGAGTTAAAGTAAGACAAAATTATACCAAATTTCCTCGACCATCCTGCTACAGTCTAAAAGTGTGAATGTGTATTTTCTAATGGGACCTAATGGCTAATAACAAAACGAATGAACTACTGAAATGTGAAGGCTACTTCATATGCAGAGCAACCACAGCCGAAATATTCCATGATTTGAATAAACAAGACTACTGCGACAGCTAGAATTCTTTATTGGAGAACACGCTGGTTTCGCAAATTAAATTTGCATCTTCAGATGCTTCACTGTATACAAAGGAATAAAAAACAGCAACGCTTCCTCCCCAGGCCGTCGGCAATGAGATAAAGTGTTACACTTTTGACTACTGTTTGTCTTTTAATGTTACAAACGCAGCGTTCTTGCTAAGTATTTTAACTATTTTTTATTATAAATTATTTTAATAGCTACTACGTTCTTACTTAGACGTTATAACGGGGTTCTTTTGTAGATTAGGGACGGCCTTAGCCCTCCAATCATTTTATCATAGACGCTCGCATATTCGTGAGTCAGAAGTTTCAAATACCTGGATATAAATGTTGGGAATAGCTTTATCCGGTTTAAATAGAGCTTTTAATCTTTTGACTGTAAGCCGACACAGACCTTACCGCTTTTATTTGTCCATTTCTTGGTATAGTTAAATTTCTGACAAGTTCTTTTATTCCTTTGTATACATTGAAGCACCTGAAGATGCAAATTTCATTTGCGAAACCGGCTGTGTTCTCCAATAAAGAACTCTAAGAGTCGCAGCGGTCTTGTTTATTCAAATCATGAAACGTAAAGCCCAGAAATCTTCATGGCCGCACCAAGTGTCTCGAAGTTCTCTGAAGCCAGCGATTTACCTTAAGTGGGCTGGAACTCGTCTAGAAAACTGCTGAATATTTCATCTGCTGACGGCAGTTTATGATGGCACGTATTCTGCTGGTGGCAGATCCTTTGTCGTATGTGCTACTATTCAGAACGAAGGCTGTTCGATCGCATGTGGCGCTGCCCCTAATGGTTCGTAAACTTGAAAGATGATTTCAGGATAAAATAATGCATTAAAGATATTAATTTAATTTCAATTATGATTCTAAATAAGCACAGAAATTCGTGAACTTTATGTACAAATGTCCACAGTCGGAGCACGTGGGTATACGAATACGAATACCGTACATTCACGAAAGCAGGAAAGAACACAATATACTATCAGGTCCCTAGCATACTGTCAGATGAATGGGGAAGTAACGTGAAATTCGACCTTTATCCACAGATGTCTTAAAGAAAGGTCGGTATTGATTCTTGCATAATGAGACAGTCTCGATATGGGAAAAGGAATTGAACTTACGCACATGGATAGACAGCAACACCTGAAAAACGATACAAAATTTTATCATGCCAATGCAGCGCAAGCAGTATTCTCACCAAAGTATCTGGAAGCGGCAGTCAAGTAATGCACATCTAAAATCATTCACAAGAAAGTATGTATGAAATTTTGCTAAGTCCAGGTGTAGCGAGGAAGAAAGGATGAAATACTAAGAGTGCTTTCGTCGACATACATGATGACCAAGCGAACTCGAAACTCGAATCTAACCGCCTAGCAACCTGATTGGTTGACGAGGCTCCGCCTTCCAGTTATTGTTAGCAGATATGCTGCATAATCAAACAACCCACTGTACCAGCAGGCGGATACATGGATAATGTAGTCTTCACATAATGCAAGTGACTCTCGGAATAATACACTGTATGAAAGACGTTTCTAACAAAAGGCTTTCAGCTTCAACTCGTCTTCAATCTCTTGAACGAAACTGCGATGCATTAAAATGTGCCGGCCGCGGTGGTATAGCGGTTCTAGGCGCTCAGTCAGGAACCGCGCGGCTGCTACGGTCGCAGGTTCGAATCCTGCCTCGGGCGTGGATGTGTGTGATGTCCTTAGGTTAGTTAGGTTTAAGTAGTTCTAAGTTCTAGGGGACTGATGACCTCAGATGTTAAGTCCCATAGTGCTCAGAGCCATTTGAACAGTTTGGTCACGTTCCCCGCACGGCCAGTACCACAAAGGATGTCGCGCATCTAGTTAGCAGCTGGAGTTTACTTAGTTATCGGAATTAACTAGACAATTTTCTCGGCCAACTAAGAACGACCATGCACCATGACCCACCGAATCAACAAAGAGGTACCAACCCGTCTATCCCAGTGTGAAGGTCTCGCGAGGCTGAACTATCCCATGTTTTACGACTCATGTCTCTGTTAGTGGAGTTACGAATCTATCTCGTTTTGAAACATGGTATTCTCTTTACGTCTGCTTTTTCGATAGTCTGGTCGCGACTGTGAAACAGCGTACCTGCTACGACTTGGTTTGTCTTCCTTAGCTTCTAAATTAACACTCGCAAATCCAGGCAACAATATAAACACACTGAACACTGTGTTAGACGATAATGCACTCTATGATCGATCTTGATCGCATTTATAAGTGACCGAATTTTAATTTGGCCATCCAACTTCTACCGAAGTCTTTAGTAGACACACTCGTGGTCGTTGTATTTAGCAACAAAGAGTTCGTCGCACTTCACTGCTCACCTTGAATAATCGTTTTGATAATTTATGTTTACCACTAAACATAGTGACTGCATTAACCACTGGGACAGGAACAGTGACTAAACTCACCTTGAGCCATTCTTCCTGAAATTAAACTCTGCTAATTGATACTGGGTGACAGTTATTGAACTATACGAAATTAAATCGTCGTAACGCCTGAACGGTTTGCTTTAGAAAGATCAAACTGCACGGTTGGGAACGGGGCATGGTTGGAATTAGTATGGTTTGTTTCCGTGACGAAGTCCACTTTCATTTGGATTGGTTCGTCAATAAGCAAAACTGGCGTATTTGGGGAACTGAGAATCCGCATTTCGCGATCGAGAAGGCTCTTCGTCCCCCCAGTGGGTGACTGTGCTCTGCAATGTTCAGTCACGGAATAATCGGTGCGATATCCTTTGATGGCACAGTGAATACCGAAGGGTACGTGAATGTTTTGGAAGATGATTCCAGCCCCATTTTATCCAAAGTGACCCTGATTTCGACAAGATGTGGTTCTTGCAAGACGGAGCTCGACCCAATCGAAGTAGGAGAGTATTTAATGTTCTGGAGGAGCACTTTGGGAACCACATTCTGGCTCTGCGGTACTCAGAGGCCACTGGCATGGGCCTCGATTGGCCGCCATATTTTCCGGATCTGAACACAATCGACCCCTTTTTTTGGGGCTGTATTAAAGACAAAATCTACAGCAATAACCCCAAAACCATTCCTGAGCTGAAAACAGCCATTCAGGAGGTCATCGACGGCATCGATGATCAGAAACTGCAGCGGATCATGCAGAATTTCGCTATTTGTCTGCACCACGTCATCACCAATGACGGCAGGCGTATCGAACATGTCATAACCTAAATGCGCATATCTGTAGTTACGTTTACATTTTGAAGAAAGTGTGTGCACGCCTTAGTTTGTAACTAATTTACGTTGTTTATAACTAATTTACGTTTTTTTCATATCGTTCAATAATTGTCGCCTGTAAATGCCAGATCAGTTTCATTAATTATAATAACATACTTACCTCAGATATGTAGGTCTCTATTGAGTGGCAGTTCATTGAAGGGATAGGTATTTTGGCTCATCCTTTTCCACTACATATACACACATCGAAAAAAGTTTTTTGTCTCACCCCGGTTCCCAGAACTCCTGAACATAGACGTTGACCGTGGGTATTGTGTCACACAGTCTCTAAGCAACTATGAATGAGCAACGCCTATTAGACGAAGGGGGTCCGATAGCCAATAAGTTTCAGTCATTCCACCAGGAAGGATGGACACGGCTCGTGTTGTCTGTAGTTCAGCCATGCCAAGACGGTCAATACCGCAGTTCGATCGCGTCCGCATTGTTACTTTGTGCCAGGAAGGGGTCTCAACAAGGGAAGTGTCTAGGCGTCTCGGAGTAAACCAAAGCGATGTTGTTCGGACATCGAGTGTGCGCATACTGTAATTTGTAAATAATTTATGTTTTTTCCGTATAGTTCAATAATTGTGTCCCTGTATATACGGTCACCACGTTCTGAAGGAAAGAATTTTAGAAGTTAAATCTGTTCATTGAACATGGAACAGTTAGTTAAGTTGTGTTTTAATAAAATTAGACTTTCTCTTAGAACTAAACTGAAACTGACACGAGATTTATCTACTTTCTTTTGTTACTTTACGTCTTTCAAAAACGTTTAAAGTTAGTATTTGTCATTTGAATAATGCTAATATACTCTCGAAACATTTAGAAATTGACTCAATGACGATAAAATTTCCCAAGTATTGCAACAAAGTGACCTTTCAAAGATGTCTAGTAATCTGCCTCAGTGAATTGTCTATAGCACAGAAATTACTGCCACACTCAGTAGTGATAAAATGTAATGTAGGGTTTAAGAAAACTGAAATGGGTACTTGAAGTTAAAAAGTCACAAGCTACAAAAACTAAATGTTTTACATGACCAAAAACACACTTGTTCACAGTATGTGCTGTATTAAGTCTGGCTATCCTTTTGCATAGCTCAAAAAATTAAATAGTTTGTTGTTTGCCTTGTTAGGAGTAGTGCAGTTAAGGATTTAGTGCCAAAAACACTTTTACAAGTTCCTCACGTCTCTGGCTAAAATGATATAACAAACGCGTCGTAAAAGCTGTCCTTATTAAACCTGGTTGAAGCCGAGTTCTACAAAATTTGCAACACCGTAATCTAGTCTTTTCAGTCTTGCAGCCACGGCTAATAACTATCAGAGACGACTCCTTAATGCATGAGCATTAATGAACGTAGCCTGCCAACAATATGTACCCATGTTAGAAAACAATAGTAATTACGTATTCCAGTGCCTGATTTGTTCAGAAAAACGATGCAGTGTTCCTTCCGACATGCCAGCACGAGTGCAGGTCATAGACATATGGCTGACGATGTACGGAAATTTACATCTGTGTGCAGATAGCCTAATGGTTAGCGACCGTTCGCAATAAGCGGGAAATAAGGGCTCGAGACCCGGTTCGGCACACATTTTCGTTGTAGTGCTCCATTATACAGATGATGGTTGTCCATATCTGCAACTGCGCATACATTTCACGTAGCGCAATAGCAGTGTCTTGCATAGCGAACCAAAACACGACCTCTCACTATCACTGTTGTCTGGCTACTCGACACTCCTTAGTCTGTCTGCTGTAAACTTTTTTACCGTATAAAAGGTGTTCCTCAAAACGGATCGCGACATTGTCACCCTTTATCCCCATCACACTACTGTCATCCGGGTGTGCCTACTTCGTCTTTACCCTTGTAGAGAAGGTGTTCACCAAATGGAAACGACAAGGTCTAACGATTGGCCTCCCTTAGGCCTAATGACTTCGTCATTTCTTCTGTATAACATTATACGTTCCGTAATAATGATTAACACCAAGTTAAGGAGGTGCTCAGCCTGTACAGAAATGATTTCTTTTATCTTAATTCTAGAAGAGTAGTTTAAATTCACGATTACCATTCGAATTAAACTTTTACAAGAAATTTCTATATAAGCAGTTCATATCTCGACAACACACTACGTAGATGGACATTAACACTATTCCGTTATAAACTAACTTGCAAGTGTAGGCATAAATGAAAATCGATTATGAGACTGAAAGCTGTAATCGATTTACAATTAAATTAAATTATGTAGCAACGGGACTTTGTGTGAGGCGAAAACCCTCAGGCTTTAAGAAGATTGCAGTAACTCCAATTCTGTAAAAACGCAGTTGCCGACTGTTTGTTGTGAATATTACCGAAATAACAGTTTGATAAGTAATGGATGCAAAGTACTGTCACGAATTGTTAACGAAGAGTGGAAAACTGGAGAGGCCGACCTGGCAGAAGAATCGTTCAAATGATCTATGGAACATGTTCTTGATATATTCCATAAAGGTGAAACAAAGACAACTTTGGGTTCCAGATTTATTTATTTATTTAGCGTATGGCGCTACACACATGGTTTACACTAATTACATTATGAAATTATATGATAAAATGCAATATAGAATACATAAGTGAAGGATACATACTCAGATAAAATATAATACATAAACACAATAAAAAGTAACATCACAGCAGACATTTTGCGCTACACAAGTCTTCAAATTCTGACGTCCAAATTGGCGATCCATTCGAGGCAGGGCGGTGTGGCGTTGAAGAAGTCAGCCCGACTACCCTGGTAGGCTCTTAATTCACAGTCCTGGGCGATGTGCTGTATTGTTTGATTAGGTGCCGCACAGTCACAGCTGGGGCTGGGAAGCTTTCCCCACTTGCGTAGATTGACTTGCGTAGATTGTGTGCACATAGTCCATGTCCTGTTCGGATTCTGTTTAGGCTTTTCCATAGCTGTCGTGGAAGTTCAAAGCCCTTAGGTTTCTCTGATGGACCGTTAAGTTCACGGTTGTCAGGGGAGGCACTATCACTGCAGCTCTCGTGCCATTTAGTATCCATGCCGAAGTTGTCAGCTGACAGTTGTTGGGCCAGTCTTAAAGGGGGATTTCTGGAACGGAGTCGTATTCTTTCCAAATTTGGGACATCTTAATGGATAGGAAGTAGGGGGTTATTCATTATTTTTGTGTATTCCTTCATCAGAGCTTCCTGTCTTCGTAGGGATGGTGGAGCTATATGACAAAGTGTTGGAAGCCAAAATAGTGGGGTAATCTTTATGCATCCAGTTATGGTTCTCATAGCAGCGTTGAGCTGGGTGTCCACCTTGATTATATGCTTGCTGGTTAACCACGCTGGTGCACAGTACTCGGCTGCAGAGTACACTAAGGCGAGTGCAGAGGTTCGTAGTGTGTCTGCTGCTGCTCCCCAGTTAGTGGTGCAGGGCCTCTGAATGAGGTTGTTCCGTGAGCTTATTTTATTGGACACCTTTTCCAGGTGTCTTTTGAAGGATAATGTCCTATCTAAAGTGACCCCCAGGTACGGCTGATATCGCAGTTGACTGTTATTCAAATGAACCTTCAGCTCATATCCCGCCATTCTGTTGTTCAAATGAAAACAGCTGACTTCAGTCTTGGTGGGATTTGGTATTAGCCTCCATTTGGTGAAATGCTCATGCATTTTGTTTAGGTCAGTTGTGAGGATGTTTTCAGTGTCTTCAAACTGCTTGCTTTGGATAGCTAGGGCCATATCATCAGCATAGCTGAACTTCCTTGAGATGGTTTCAGGCAGGTCAGAGATGTAAAGATTAAAGAGCATTGGTGGTAAAACTGATCCTTGAGGCAGTCCATTGTTCAGTTTCCACTGTTTGCTTATGTCATTACCCTGTATCACCTGGAAGTATCTATCCGAAAGCATGTTGTTGATAAGTCTCAGTGTCATACGGCAGGGGATTACTTTTATCAGTTTGTGTAGAAGTCCTTCCTTCCATACAGTGTCATAGGCAGCAGTTAGGTCTATGAATGCTACCGCAGTCTTTATTTGTTTTTGAAAACCTGCTTAAATATATGTTGTTAGACTTAGAACCTGGTCTGTGCAGCTCCTATTGGGTCTGAAACCTGCCTGCTCTGGTGGGATGACTTCTAGGATTCGTGGGCCAAGCCTGTTGAGGAGTAGCCGTTCCAGAAGTTTGTAGCAGCAGCTGAGAAGAGCGATAGGGCGGTAACTTTCGGCTTTATCTAATGGTTTGTTTGGTTTCACCACAGAAATTATTTTAGTAATTTTAAAATCTTTTGGCAGGCAGCCCGATGTTAGTAAGCATGAGTAAAACTTGGTCAGACATTTCTTCGTTTCCTTCCCACATCGAGTCAGGAATTCAGGGTGAATTCCATCATAACCAGGCGCCTTACCCGTTTTAACATCACTGAGAGCAGGTTCTAGTTCTTCAATTGTGAAGCTCCGAGAGTACTCAGTTTCTTGACGTGTTGTTCGCTGTATGTTTCTGTATTCCCTTTTTACTTTTTGAGTGTGGTGTTTGTCTCGTGGTGCTCTAGATAGTGATACAATTCGACTTGCTATCTGGTCTGGTAGCACTGTACGAGCTACTTTGATTGGTGGTTTACTTCCCCCCAACTTCTTTAGTAAGTTCCAAGCTTTTCTGCTTGACTTCTTAAAATCCATTTCAGCAGTTGTCTTAATCCATCTATTTCTCCGAGCCTCATCCAGTGTCTGTAGCAGTTCATCGGCTACGTCTGTATCCGGAGAGTTATAGGATCAAGCGAGACAGTACTGACCCAACGTCGTATCACAAAAGACAAGTGAAAGGTAAACCTACGTTTACAGCACTTACAGATTTAGGGAAAGTCTTTGAGAGTGTCTACTGGACCACATTCTTTAAAATTCCGAGTCCGAAAGGTTACGCACAATTTGTATAAAAACAAAGCTGCAGTTACAAGATACAAGGACACGAAAGCGAAGAGGTAATTGGGAATGGAATGAGACAGGGTTGTAGCTGATCCCCGATGTTATTCAGTCTGTTTTCTGAGCAATTTATAAAGGAAACCAAGGATAAATTTGGAAAGGAACTTAAATCTCAGGGAAAACATTATAAATGTGAAGTTTGCTGATAATACTGTAATTCCATCAGAGATGGCTGACGATTTGGAACAGCACGTAAATGGATTGGGCAGTGTTTTGGAAAGAGATTATACTATGAAAAATTCAGACAAGGGAATGTAGTGCAGTTTAATTAAATCTTACGAGGTTGAGGGAATAAGAAAATGCGACACATGAGTGTTACTAATTGTATAGCAGAATAATTGATGATAGCCAACGCACAAAAGATATAAAATGCAGACGGCCAGCATCAAGGAAGGCATCTGCGAAAAAGATTAATTTGTTAGGATCGAATGTGAATTCAAATGTTACGAATGGGGTATTTTCTGAAGGTATTTGTGTGACGTGAAAGATAAGTAGTTCAGACAGGAAGAAAATAGAAGCTTTTGAAATGTAATGCTACAGAAGAATGCTGAAGATCAGATGCGTAGATCCGGTAATAGTGAGAAGGTACTGAAGAAAAAAGGAGAGAAAAGAAATTTAAAGGACAGCTTAGCTAAAAGAAGGGATCGGTTGATCGGACACATCCTGAGACATCGAGGAATCGTCAGTTTGGTATTGGAGGTGAGTGTGGGGAGTGAACGTGGAAAACTGCTTCAGGCCAGTCCTCGGACTGAAGAAGACACGGACAACAACAACAACAACAAAGTAGCCACATTTTAGTTTAGTACCTTTGTTGCTCCCTACGAAGCAGGTACTTTCCTCCGACTTTTTCTTAACTAACGTTACAACCTATTTAGTATAAATCGATCTTACATTTGGGTCGGTCATTTCAATGTGTAATACGGGTATTCGAGTACACATAATACATACATAAACATGTCAGAGTAGCTTACTTGTGACAAAATGTGTTAATGTTACAACTGCACCATACTTACAGCGTAAGTTAGGTTGCGCCTTCTGGGGACTTGAAAGCAGTATAACATCTCTCACGTCTCACTGTAGTACAGAGTATGAGATTCATTCTCCGAATATTATTACTGTCTCCATCGTAGAAGTAGACTCGAGCAGCACTGTAACATGCCCTCTGCGGAATGACAAACCCTAACTTACAACGTAGCGCACCCCTCGGACTGTCTGGTACGGCTTTTCTGTGTCATCCCGTCTTCACGTTTTTGCAAGTCACCGTGCAGGCCTACCGCGCCCGACTCGGCTCGGCTCGTATGCCTGTCATCCCGCTGCATGCTAATCGGCCCTCGCTTGGTTAAAAATGGGTAGAACTTTACTTTTATTGTTATTCTTAAAACTATCACTTATCTGAAGCATGGTCATTTGTGCACAGCACATTGCCACGTTTCAGCACTACACGGCAAGATTCGAAAAGAAGCATAGGTTAGAATCTACATCTACATGATTACTCTGTAATTAGTTCTTAAGTACAAGGCAAAGGGTTTCTGGAACCGGCATATGACTATGTCTCTACTGTTCTATCCTCGAACAGCGCACAGGAAGAACGAAAACTTAAATCTTTCCATGCGAGCTCTGATTTCTCTTGTTTTGTAACGATGATAATTTCTTTCTATGTAGATGGGCGGCAACTACGTATTTTCGCATTCGGAGGAGAATGTTGGTGATTAAAATTTCATGAAAATACCTTGCTGCAATGAAGAACCCCTTGTGTTACTGATTGCTGCCCTAACTCGCGTACTATATGTGTAGTAACACTCTGTCCCCTAGTTCGCGATAATACGATACGAGCTCACCTTCATTGAACTTTTCGATGTCCTCCATCAATCCATCATGGTAAGGATCCCTTACCGCGCAGGAATACTCCAGAAGGCGACGGACAAGCGTAATACCGGCAGTCCCTTTAAGGAATCTATTGCATCTTGTAAGTGTTCTGTCAATAAAACGCAGTCCTTGCTTCGCCTTCCTTACGTAATCGTTCCAATCGTTCCAATTGTAATCCCGACATATTTAGCTGAGCTGACTGATTTTAGATTTGTGTGATTTATCGCGTAACAGAAAGTTAAAGGATTCCCTTTAATACTGAAGTGCGTGATCTCATACTTTTCATTATTGAGAGTCAATTGGCATTTTTAGAACTATGCAGATATCTTGTCTAAATCATTTTCCAATTGATTTTGATTTTCTAATGCCTTTAGTAGACGTTAAACGACAGAATCGCCTGCAAAAACAATCTAAATCATTTATATAGATTAAGACGAGCAGAGAGTCTATAACACTTCCTTGTGAACAGAATGAAATAGCGTATCTCTCTCTGTCTCTCTCTCTCTGTCCCTCTCTAGAATCTGCTTATTTAAAATTCCGTCATACATCACTAAAGCAGTTTGGCCGCATTCTGAATGCTACATTAATTTACGACTGCAGGGACTCTCCGCTACTGATCAAGATGGCTGACATTTTGCGTGTAATCCCCTAGCACGTATCCCTGTGCTCTTTCTGCCAAAATTGGGGAAGGCGTTTCCAAATTTCTCTCACATTTCCCTCCACCACGTCTGCAATGTAAGGTGATGTCCCACCATCGTTCCAACGACTTCTTGGACCGACTACGGAACTGGCTGTTTGCTTCTGGCGGACGAAACCTCTTGAGTCTCCTAAGCCGACGACACTACAACTCTCGGAGGAGAGCGGCTCTGCTAGGCTCTCCTCAGCTCCTTGTGTTGTCTGAGAACATGTAGCGTCGCTCTTTCTTTTAGAATGGAGTTTGACTTAAAAAATTTGTTGCCATACTTGGCTGCTGTCAATGCTTGAAATGTTCCTTAATGACTTGAAATGATTCGTGCATCATCCTGCGACTCGTGTTCTGAGAGACTGAACTTACTGTGACCGACTTTTGTCTCTCTGAAAGTGAGTGTATAAGAAAAGTTCGTCATTGCTGCAGTCAATTCGCTTTATTGCAAGGTGGTATTAACATAACTGGCTGTAAGGAGGACCCTGTTCTAACCTGTAAACTCTCAGTGATGACGGTATTGGTCACCTTTAGAATGCAATACAGTATCGATTCTGCGCGGTTTCTGATGTCTATGTACAAGTCAATCAGCTTTTTGGAAATTTGTGGTAAGGTCTTATGGGACCAAACTACTGAGGTCATCGGTTGATAAGTTTACACACTACTTAATCTAAGTTAAACTGACTTACGCTAAGGACAACACATACACACCCATGCCTAAGGGAGGACTCGAACCTTCGGCGGGGGGAGGGGGGGGGGGGGGAGACAGGACGCCTGAGACCGCGCGGCTAGTCAAGCAGTTCATGTAAATTACAGGCCGGTGGTTGGTGTGCGGGAAGTTGGCGGCCGATATAGTCCCAGATGCGTTCCTTCGGTATCCAGCAAATCAGTGTGACGTCACAAAGCCGGCCGCTTCAGTCTGGAACAGCGCAACCGCTAAGGTCGCAGGTTCGAATCCTGCCTCGGGCATGGATGTGTGTGATGTCCGTAGGTTAGTTAGGTTTTAGTAGTTCTAAGTTCTAGGGGACTGATGACCTCAGATGTTAACTCCCATAGTGCTCAGAGCGATTTGAACCATTTTTTGACTTCACAAAGATTCTTCTCAAACCATCGTAGCACGATTTTGACCTTAAGTCACGGATACTTATCCAGCTGGAAGACGCCATTGCCGCATGGAGGACATAAAGCATAATGGAATGCAGGTGATCTACAATAATGTTGACATGTGTTAGTGACACATCCTACTCCTTGAATGAGAGGTGTCACGTCCTTAGATACGTATGTCAGAGAATATATGTTCGTGACTGAGAGTTGTCGATAAGTGGTCTGCACCCCACTTTGGGAGATGTTTTAAACCAGAGCTGATTATCCAGACGACCCTTCCTGCTGAGGAGGAGATAGGAGTTCCGTGGAGCGGATGGTGCGGAAGAAAAAGCTCCGTAAAATCTAAGAACGCAAAATGTCAAAGGTAAAAAATGTATTGTAATTTTTAATTGTCGAGTTGAATGTGAGATCTGTCACGAACGTATTACAGGGAGACAGTATACGACTTGGTAGCTGTCCTCATTTATCATGTATGGAGCTGTATTTTGAAGATAATGTAAGAAGGTGAACTGAATCCTACTTTTTGTCTATGTGGTGGAGTGAATGAGAACGAGAAGTTAATTTTCAGCAGCTTTATCTGCAGCCTGTAAGGAGGCGAAGTCTGAGCCATGTTTGAGGAAGAAGGCACACGGATTGAGGGCAGAGACTAGTAGGCTGGACCCTGATTAATAATAGTTAATGGTGGTCGAGTATTCAGTAACCTACATTCATTGTATACGAAAGATGAGTTCAGGTGGCAAGTTACTTAAGTATTTGGCGCATGAGGTGAAGTATAACAAATCACAACGCAGCCCAAGCCAACAATTTGTTGGTGGTTGTAATTACTACCATAGGTCCCACGGAAGCTCATTTGATTGTCGTCCACAGCATAATACTACCCTCACCCGCCAGCGACCGTGGCACAGTGCACGTTTCGGGCAGCCGTTCGCCTGAATGACGGTGTGCCGGGACACGACCATCTACCTAGGGTAACAAGAAACTTGATTCATCCGACCAGGCAACATATGTCCATTGATCCAAGGTTCAATCTCAGTCACCCCAAGCCCAATGTAGTCGTAATTCACGATGTTGTTCGGGCAATATACCTACATGTAAGGATCGTTTGCTGTGGAGCCTTATCTTCAACACCGTGCGCTTTGCAGTGTGTTCTGGAATGCTTTTTCCTGCACCGGAATTATGCTCTGTCACACATCAGTTTGTATTCTGCTTTTACAGGGCCGGAAAGCCTCTGACCTCCGCGTTCTGATGATCTGTGATGAGATTTGGACGTCAGACACCTTGCCGCCAATTCGACATTTCACCGTCCTTCAGCCACTTTGTAGGCCTATAGATTCCCTCGACAGCAGCACGAAAAAAAGCGAATAACTATTTCCGAGATGCTCGTTTGCAGGCGTTCGGTTATACAAACTCTGTTTTGTCAAAATCGCATCTGTCAGTAAATTTTCCCATCTGGAGCCTGTATCGTTACTATAATGATTCCCCGTTCGTCTCTGCTCCGCTCACATTCACCGACGAAAAAAGACTAAATAAATAAACGCAACACCAAAAAATGATTGACGTAGAGTAGTGCAACTTTGGGAATACATTTGTCTAGGTAAAATATTGTGATTAATACTGCAAGGTCAAGGTGTTAATGTAAGCGCCAGATAAGCCATTGCAAACGTGAAATGCTGGTACATTAATAACTAATGTAACCGCCTGAACGTTGAACGAAAGCGCGCAAGCGTAAATGAATTGTGTCGTACAGGTGCCGGATGTCCGTTTGTGAGATGGAGTTCCATGACTGTTGCATTTCGTCGGTCAATACAAAGACGGTTAAAGCTGTTTGTGGATGACGCTGGAGTTGTCATCTCCCATGTCTGCTCGCGTGGAGAGAGACCTGGCGGTCAACCAGGCCAAGGCAACATGTCGGCACTCTTTAGAGCACGTTGGATGACAACAGCGGTATGTAGGCGAGCGTTATCCTATTGGAAGACACGACCTGGAATACTGTTCACGAATAGCAGCACAGTAGGTCGAATCATCAAACTGCGGTCAGGGTGCGTGGGATAACCACGAAAGTGCTTCTGGTTTCATACGAAATCGCACCTTACAAGGGAACCTCCCCATCGCACCCCCCTCAGATTTAGTTATAACTTGGCACAGTGGATAGGCCTTGATAAACTGAACATAGATCAATTGAGAAAACAGGAAGAAGTTGTGTGGAACTGTGAAAAAATGAGCATAATATACAAACTGAGTAGTTCAAGGGAAGATAAGCAACATCAAGGACACTGGGCCCGCAGGAGCGCCGTGGTCTCGTGGTAACATGAGCAGCTGCGGAACGAAAGATCCTTGGTTCAAATCTTCCATCGAGTGAAAATTTTAATTTTTTTTTTCAGTTTATGTGACAAACTCTTATGTTTTCATCACTTTTTTGGGAGTGATTATCACATCCACAAGAAAACCTAAATCGGGCAAGGTAGAAGAATCTTTTTACGCATTCGCCAAGTGTACAAGTTAGGTGGGTCGACAACATATTCCTGTCATGTGACGCACATGTCGTCACCAGTGTCGATAGAATATATCAGATGTGTTTTCCTGTGGAGGAATCGGTTGACCTATGACCTTGCGATCAAATGTTTTCGGTTACGATTGGAGAGGCACGTCCTTTCGTCTACTAATCGCACGGTTTTGCGATGCGGTCGCAAAACACAGACACTAAACTTATTACAGTGAACAGAGACGTCAATGAACGAACGGACAGATAATAACTATGCAAAAATAAAGAAAGTAAAATTTTCACTCGTGGGAAGACTTGAACCAAGGACCTCTCCTTCTGCAGCTGCTCACGCTACCACGGGACCACGGAATTCCTGAGCTCACGTTCTCCTTGATGTTGCCTATGTGGCCCATGGACTACTCAGTTTGTATATTTTGCTCATTTTTTCACAGTTCCACACAACTTCCTCCTGTTTTCTCAATTGATCTATGTTCAATTTATCAAGGCCTATCCACTGTGCCAAGTTATAACTAAATCTGAGGGGGGTGCGATGGGGAGGTTTCCTTGTTAGATAATATCTCCAGGTGTAGGTCCAGTGCGTCTAGCACGCACACAGGTTCGCTGCAGGCACTCAACTGGTATCCTCCTAACGAACACACGGCCGTTACTGGCACCGAACCAAAACCGGCTTTCATCAAAAATCACAACAGACCTTCACCCTGCCCTCCAAAGAGCTCTCACTTGAAAGCACTGAAGTAGCAAGTGCTGGTTTTTTGGGGTCAGTGGAATGCACGCTACATGGCTTTTGGCTCGGGGTTGTTCTTGAAGTAACCGATTTGTAACAGTTCATTGTGTTACTGTGGAGCCAGATTGCTACTGGAGATACAGTACGATGTGCCAGAGCCAAACGTCGAACGCGATTATCTCCCCTCTCGGTAGTGCCACGTGGCCGTCCGGAGACCAGTGTTCTTCCGACAGTGCGTTCTCCTGCCCACCGGCGCCAGCAGTCACGTACAGTGGCTACATTCCTGACACGTCTTTCCGCAGTGTCGCAGAAGGAACACGCAGTTTCTCCTGCCACTAGTACATGACCTCGTTCAAACTCAGGGAGGTGCTGATAATGGCGTCTTTGTCGCCATAGAAACGTTCGTGACGAACATCAACTCACCACGTCCTATCTCAAAGATTTCTAATGCTCACGACCGTTACAGCGTGTATTTAAAGCAAAGCTGATTTACATCCTCATAGTGGCGCTAATAGCGCCATTGTTAAGCGACTGGTGCGAAATCTGAATAGATATCATGTTTCAGGTGTAGGAACACGCCTACCATATTTCGTTCATGTCGCATAAATCCTTCTTAGTGTTGCGACTTTTTTGCCATCGGTATAGATTAATGCTTTGTAAAATAACGGAAGTAGGATGAATATTGATTACAAAAAAAAGGCTCATAATAACTATTCCTTTGTTTCATTGCACAAGAAGTATTCTGAAATTCAGTTTCCTTTCCCATATAATAAGATATCAGACATAAGTCGTCGGTTGTTGAATCATGGCTGAGCGCGCGGCCTGCTGTGACTTCTAGGGGACTGATGACCTCAGCAGTTAAGTCCTATAGTGCTCAGAGCCATTTGAACCATTTGTGATGCACTTGTTATCCGAACGCAGCTGAACTGTGTATGCAGAACACACGGTACATTTAATCCGTTCCAACAATACGCCAATCTTCTTGCGCAATGGTCTTAGCACCGGACGACATGTGTAACTTACTTTCTGAAGTACCTAGTTCCCCAGTGTATCTTGTGTTCCATATCAGCTAGACACTTCTTTGTCCAGAAAAGCTACTAAACCCATTTCCTTTCTTTTCATTGACTTTCTAATATCTTCTTGATAAGCCGTCAGCATAGCCCAAATAAGCAGTTATGGCGTTATTTCTCACATAATATCGTTATCGTCATTCTACGAGGGGTATTCAATAACTAATGTAAAAGTTTTTCCTCGGGAAATTTCCGTTGAAAAAGCGCGGAATTTGTTGTGGGACAACGTGTATAAATGCTGCTTCAACCCCTATAGTTTTACGAAGTTCCGATCGGTGTCAGCGCTATAGATACCCTTCAAAATGGCGTCTGTAACGGAGGTAGTTCCAAGTAGAGAGCTGTTGTTGAGTTTCTTTTGATAGAACACCAGACGATGGCAGATAATTATAGGCGGTTGCAGAATGTCTACAGAGGCCTGGCAGTGAACAAAAACAAGGTGAATCGTTGGGCGAGGCGTTATCATCGCAACCATCTCGTGCAAACCTGTCAGACTCCTGCAATGTTGGAACGTGCGGACACTCTCTCTAGAGACGATCGACAGGTCACAATCAAACACCTCGCTGCACAACTGGACGCAACTGTTGGTAGCGCTGAGACGCTCTTCCACCACTTGTATACTCAAAGGTGTGTTCCCACTGGCTTCCTCATCTAACCTACAGCCCGGATGTCGCACCTTCTGATTTCCATCTGTTTGGTCCAATGAAGCAGTACGTGGATGATGGGGCGGTAATTGATGCAACAAGACGTTGGATCATACGTCGACCAGTAGAGAGGTACCCTGCGAACATATATGCCCTCCCAGGAGGAGGAGAAAGGGGAGGAGGAGGAGGAGATTAGTGTTTAACGGGCCGTCGACAGCGAGGTCATTAGAGACGGAGCACAAACTCTGATTAGGGAATCGAGAAGGCAAGCGGCAGTGTGTGGCGTCGATAGTTACGATGCCACAACATAGGTGCACGCTCTCTACGAGAGAAGACTAGCTACGCCGACTACAGCGCCCCCTGGCCGACGCTGTGGAGCTCAGCGAGTGCCGCCCGCATCTCGTGGTCGTGCGGTAGCGTTCTCGCTTCCCACGCCCGGGTTCCCGGGTTCGATTCCCGGCGGGGTCAGGGATTTTCTCTGCCTCGTGATGGCTGGGTGTTGTGTGCTGTCCTTAGGTTAGTTAGGTTTAAGTAGTTCTAAGTTCTAGGGGACTTATGACCACAGACGTTGAGTCCCATAGTGCTCAGAGCCATTTGAACCATTTTTTCAGCGAGTGCCGTCTTGATTTCTGCCCATTTCATCAAGAGAAGACGGCCTGGAAATATCTCTTCTGGCCGGCCGTTGTAGCCGAGCGGTTCTAGGCGCTTCAGTCCGGAACCGCGCGAGTGCGAGGTTCGAATCCTGCCCCGGGCATAGATGTGTGTGATGTCCTTAGATTAGTTAGGTTTAAGTAGTTCTAAATTCTAGGGACTGATGACCTCAGATGTTAAGTCCCATAGTGCTCAGAGCCATTTGAACCATATCGCTTCTACTACAGAGTGGGCAAGCTTGCTATTGAGACTTTGTATTAGTTACGTTCAGTTAAAGTTTGGACAGCAACGAGTATTTATTAGTTTTGAGATTATATAGGATTAGACATGGACTACGGCTTCACAACTACGTCCTCATCGTAGCCAAAGTTATGTATGCATTTGACATTTAGTTGTGTTTTTTGACGCTATTAAAAGTGTTAAACTTACCAGCAGTACCGAAGTGCTTAACTTCTCCTGCTCCTACTCGCTTCCTTCATTCTCGGCCTATATTACAGAAGCAGTTCACAGGAGCAGACCCACGCGCCGCCTACCCTGGCGGGATACAAAACAATGTTCTTTTCGAAGGAACCATCCCGGCACTTGAAGCGATTTAGGGAAATCACAGAAAACCAAAATCAGGATGGCCGGACTCGGGTTTGAAGCGTTGTCCTCCCAAATCCAAGTCCAGTGTGCTAGCCGCTCCAATATCCCGCTCGGTAGACAGTCGCAGTAATGTGGCGTAAGGCCGTCGCATTGAATGGAGCTTATGTTGTGAAATAGAGTTTTGTAGCCAAAAGAATGGGACTAATATGGTGTAGTGGAATTCGGAATAAAACCAACGTGCTTCCAGAAAGAAATAAGTTGCATTGTTTAATGAACGCCTCTCGAACCTTCCCGCAGTTGGAGCCGTTTTACGGCTTCATTCTTTTTGGTCTGTGGGGCTTTGACGAACCGTAGACCACTAAACTCGAACAAAATACAGCACTGGGTGATTCTGAGGAAGTTCGTTAGAGGCACACAGCGTGCGCCCTCTGCCATGAAGACTCCCAGCTGCTGGTATCAAGAGGGGCCGTTATAGCTGGTATTTATTTTGAGAAGTGCGGCGTTTCAGTAGAGGAGGTCTGCTATGAAAGTTTCCACATTAAAGTATATGACGCCATTAATGTGGAACTTAAAGAATAAGAACAAGCACTTCGCTGTTCTTCCTGGGAGAGCGTAAATTCGTAAGCGGCTCCAGTTGCGCCGTCGGTCCGAGAAACGTAGCGAGGTGTTGGCCTGGATGGGGGGGTAACAACCGCCGGTCATGCGAACGGAGGCCGTAAAGGCCGACGGAAAGCGTCCGCCGCCTGCTATGCTATCCCCAACTCGTTTCTGGGCCGAAGCGTTTACGGTCGCCCACTGAAAGTTTTACTGGTGCAGGTAACGCAAAGAACTCTCCCTGCAAAGAACACGAAATTTGTGTAATGAGCACGCCACGTGCAACACAGTTGCTACTTTCAGCCTGGAATACGTGGCGGAAATGATTTTACTTCTGACCTTTTTTTTTATTGCTAATAGCGCTCATACCAGAAGTATTGCTCTCCTTACACTTTTCAGTTGTGGGAGGTCTTAACGTCTGTGATTTTTAGAATATGCAAATGCACTACAGAGAGAGCTCCAAAAATTGAACAACTCAATAACGCGTTGTTGACCTCTGGCCCTTATGCAAGCAAATATTCGGCTTGGCATTGATTGAGAGAGTTTCTGGATGTTCTCCTGACGCATATCGTGCCAGTCCTGTCCAGCTGGGGCGTTAGATCGTCAAAATCTCGAACTCGTTGGAGGTACCTGTCCATAATGCTCCAGAAGTTCTCAGTTGGGGAGAGATCCGTTGACTTTGCTGGACAAGGAAGTGTTTGGCAAGTGCGAAGACCAGCGTAGAAACTCTTGCCGTATGCGGGGTGATACTATCCTGATGAAATACACGCTTAGGATGGATTTCATGAAGGGAAACAAAACGCAGAACAGAATATCTTCAACATATGACTGTTGTGCAAAGTTGATACGGATGACAACGAAAGAGGTCCTGCTTGAAATGAAATGGCACACCAGACCATAAGTCCCTGTTGTCAGGTCGTATGTTGGGTGACAGTCAGCTTGGTATCACATCACTCTCTGGGGTGTCTCCAGATACGTCTTTGGCCTGGAATCTCACTGACTGGAGTAGAATTGTATTCAGTGATAAGTCCAGCTTCGAACTAAGCCCCAATGACCAGCGAAGACCTCTCTGGAGAGGTCCCGAACATCAGTGGGATACCAACTGACAGTCTTCCAACATACGGCCTGACAACCATGGTCTGGGATGCCATTTCTTTTCGGTGCAGGGTCCCTTTGGTTGTCATCCACAGTACCCTTACAGCACAGCGGAACGTCGGCGATATTCTACGCCCTGTTGTGTTTCCCTTTATGGCAAGCCATCCTGGGCTTACATTTCGAGGTAGATAATTCCTGCCTGGACACAGAGTTTCCGCTGTCTGTCTTCGTGCTTGCTAAATCGTACTGGCCAGCAAGGTCACCGGATCTCTGCCCCACTGAGAAAGTTTCGAGCATTATTGGCAGTGCCCTGCAACCAGCTTGGGATTTTGACAATCTAACGCACCAGCTGCACAGAATTTGGTACGATATCTCGCACGAGGATATCCAACTACTCTATCAACCAATTCCAAGCAGAATAAGAGCTTCCTTAAGGGCCAGAGATGGACCAGTGGGTTATTGACTTGCCCAAATTGTGAAGCTCGTAGTCTTGAAGAAATCATCCATTTTTTCTGGAGCCTTACGTTTGTACGTGTACATCACGTCTACCGATTTCCTTCCCATTCGGATAATTCCCTTGTGGTGCGTCGTTTTTATTTCGTTAGAGAGTAAACTACATTCGTTTGATGTAAGGCGCTGTTTAATAATTATGAAAGTATGATAAATACCTCGTGGGCAATACCATCGTCTTTTGTTGTGTCTAATATACCAATATCTGCTGTATCATGTTTTACTTGATTAACTTTTGGCTGGACGGTGTTTCGGTTTTGCCGCATATATTGGTAAGTCTGTGAAGATATACAGTTTCAACTATTTATGTCTGCTTACAACGATGAGCCAAAACACAACGACCAGCATCTTGAAAGCATGTTAGTCCACCTTTGGAACACAATAAAGCAGCGATTCTACATTCCATAGGGTTCAGATCAGGCAAGTTTAGTGTCCAAGGTATCAAAGTGAGTTTACTATCACGCTCGCCAAACCAATCCAGCAAGATTCTGGCATTGTTACACCGACCGTTATCCTGCTGGAAAATGCCATCGCCGCTGGGGAAGGTGTCCGCAACAATGCTCACGTAGTCCACAACTCTTATGGCGCCTTCGGTTACTACCGCAAGTCCCATAACAGCCCAAGTGAATGCACATCATAGCATAATATTACCCCCTTCCCCCAACCGCCAGCTTCCGTAGCGCGGTACAGCTGTTCTCGTGGATGACAGTGTGTCCAGAGACGATCATCGTCCTGGTGGAACAAGAGCTGGGATTTATCCGACCAGACGGCATGTTGCCATTGACACAGGGTCCAATTTCTTTGATACCCTAGCTACTGTAATTGGCGATGTCATTGTGTCGTCACAGCGACACGTAGATATTGTTGCGAAGCCCCATATTCAAAAATGTTTGCTGAACGGTATGCTCCGAAACACTTGTGCCTGTACCAGCGCCTTACCCTGTCGTCAGATGTGCCACACATCGCCGTCTACCCTGCTTTAGAGAGTGGGCAATCTTCCGACCTTCAAGTTCTGTGATGCGGTTTGGGTGTCCAACAACTTGTCGCCTATTCGTGGTTTGACTGACCTTCAACCACTTTCCACGGATGCTCACGATAATAGCACACGACCAGCCGACGAGTTCACCGTTTCAGAGATGCTCTTTCGCGGGTTTCGGGCCATAAAATACTCTTATTTGCTAAAGTCGCTTTTACCGAACGCGACGCGGTGGCGCAACGGCTAGCACAATGGACTCGCATGCTGGAGCACGTCGGTTAAAGTCCCTATGCGGCCATCGAGATTTAGGTACTTCGTGATTTGCCTATATCACCCTAGACAATTCCAGGATGGTTCCATTTTGGAAACGGAATAACCAGTTTCCTTCATTATCATTTCGTAATCAGAGCCTCAACTTTCTTCTCTGATCACCTCCCTGTGGACAGACGGTTCAACTCTAATCTTCCCTCCTTTTTGAAGTCGCCCATGTTAGTGGGCTGCGGCCCGGATCGTCGCTGGAATGATTCCTATTCCGCTTGCATATAAGGGACAGTCAAATGAAAATGAGACACGTGGAAAAAAGTAAGTAAACTGTTTATATTTTCAAAAGCAATCGCTGCAACTGTTAATACATTTATCCCACTTTGGGACGAGACGGTTACTGCCTTCGTGGCTAAATTCTGCGGTTACATGTGAAAACGTGATTGTTCCCAGGCGCGTAACTCTTCTTCCGAAGCAAATCGAAGGCCACGAATGTCTCTAAAATGTTCAAATGTGTGTGAATTCCTAAGGGACCAAACTAATGAGGACATCGGTACCTAGACTTACACACTAATTAAACTAACTTATGCTACGAACAACACACACACCCATGCCCGAGGGAAGACTCGGACCGCCGACGAGAGGGGCCGCGCAATCCGTAACATGGCGCCTCAAATCGCGCGGCCACTCCGGGCGGCACGAATGTCTCTCTTCAGGGCTCAAAAAATGTTGGAAACGCATCTGGAGAGATCGGGGCCGTATGGAGGATGTTTAAGGACTTCTGCAGCGTGGTCGGGCAGGAAAAAGATTAGGTACTGTCGTGGCCAAAGGAACCATTAAATCTGAATTAACCCATCTAGGGAACCCACGGAAGAGCAAAATCTGGATGGACATATAACGGAAGGCCCTTACTCATGAAAGCCACTCTATTGCATTAACCACCGTAGTCTAAATGAGCATGATATCGATGGGACAGTAAACTGTTTTCTTCAACAATATGGGTCGAAGTGCTTCTTAAGTCTGTATGACTAGCAATATCGCAACCACACACGATGGATCATTACTATGTCTTACTGCAAAATAGTACATTAATGGAACGAATAAATAGGGTAACAAATCGAATCTAGTTAAATTACTCTATGTTGAATATTTAAATACTGTTGGAGTCTTCTATCATAAATAAACTGGCCTGAATAATTTCTAGTCGTTTGTTATCAGCATTAACTTCGTTTGTATACGGGTGAACCTCATCCATCTTAAAAGCGTAACAGCCGCGCGGTATTAGCCGAGCGGTCTGGGGCGCTGCAGTCATGGACTGTGCGGCTGGTCCCGGCGGAGGTTCGAGTCCTCCCTCGGGCATTGGTGTGTGTGTTTGTCCTTAGGATAATTTAGGTTAAGTAGTGTGTAAACTTAGGGACTGATGACCTTTGCAGTTAAGTCCCATAAATTTCACACACATCTGAACATCTGAAAGCGTAACAACTTACAAACCTACCAGTCAGTCGTTATTAAAGGAATAAAAACTCGTTAAACTGCCGGTTCGGGTCACACTGTCACAAAGAGTCCTGCCAATACATATGAAGGGGCGAAATTACCTTCACCCGCCCTCGAATCGGAAAGTCAGTCTGCGTACGGATTGACACACTGGCGGAACCAGTTTGTGGTGCTTGTGGCGTAGGAATAACCGTAGGTCGCATTCTAAGAGAATGGACGTTACATTCTGGCAAGAGGGCAGCCGTAAACATAAATGTGGATCTGTCGTCTGTTTTAGACGATGATGAGACCCATAAGGTTTTTTAACCATATTTAACTCGTTGAGTTTTTGTATCGGTACTGAAGACCCAGGTTTTAAGAATCCAAGCAATGCTACCGTTGTTGTCGTCGTCGTATTCATTACTACAGCCTTCATTACCATCGTCATCATGATCGTAAACAACCTCCGTAAAATTTTATTAAATATTCTTCTGCATATACATGGTGTTTGGTTGTTATAAGTATGCCGGCCGGTGTGGCCGAGCGGTTCTAGGCGCTTCAGTCTGCAACCGCGCGACCGCTACGGTTGCAGGTTCGAATCCTGCCTCGGGCATGGATGTGTGTGATGTCCTTAGGTTAGTTAGGTTTAAGTAGTTCTAAGTTCTAGGGGACTGATGACCTCAGAAGTAGAGTCCCATAGTGCTCAGAGCCATTTGAACCATTTGTTATAAGTACAAACGAAACTGACAAGTGGATGATAATGGAACAAGCAAATAATCATAACAGTAATACTGTTTTCTCTATACGACTTATGAGGGGGCTGAATTCGTGAACACCTTATAACAGTGTCCCCAAGGATCCGGACTGCAGATATGCGCTTGAGGACAAACATACTGCAACAAACGTTCCGCAAGACCACCGTTCATGTGAAGGCAGGATTCATCTGGTCTCCTTATCGATGTCCGTACTTGTTCAGAAATACCAGGTGTGCACCGACAACCATCTACAGTGTGTTCCCGGAGTTCATCGGCGCCAACAAGAGGGCAGGAATATGCCAATGTTTTTAAATAGCACCACTTATAAAAATACGATGGGTTCAAGGCGGGGGAGTGTTGGGAGGCCACGGTATTGGCGAACCACGAGCCATACACTTGCCGAAGATGGTTGCTACGTATTCCTGAATAGCGACAAGAATGTGTGCCTGCGAACCATCATGAATGTAAGGGAACTCGGGCGGAAGGGATACTTAATGTTTAATGACTTTTGTGCAACAAAGGAGCAGAAGGAAACACTTCTGAAGTGTATAAAAAATCACTTTGTAGTATAACATAATGTACTTGAATTTAGCAGGCCGCGGTGGTCGTGCGGTTCTAGGCGCTCCAGTCCGGAGCCGCGCTGCTGCTACGGTCGCAGGTTCGAATCCTGCCTCGGCCATGGATGTGTGTGATGTCCTTAGGTTAGTTAGGTTTAATTAGTTCTAAGTTCTAGGGGACTGATGACCACAGCAGTTGAGTCCCATAGTGCTCAGAGCCATTTGAACTATTTTGTACTTGAATTTAAACTCGTTAAATCTGTATATTATGTATTTTTTACGTTTTTCAAAGAAATGCTTACATATTTCCCGTTCTACTATACCCAAGGGACAGAATGGGGAAAACGCAATTTTTATGAAATAACTGCATAAATACTGAAATTATAAAAATCTTAAAACTAAGACAAAGTTGTTTAATGAACAGTATACACATGGAATCTTCAAAAAAATTGTTAACAATAAGAAAATATTTCAATTTCAGTTTGAAAATGTACAATTATTTTTAATGCTTAACACCGTTTACTGCTTCTGTAACTTTACTGAATCCCATCGCTCGTGCACCAGATGTATTTTTTGGCTTGCGAATAGACAACACAGGATACATAGTAATAAATCATATGACCTAGTCCTGCCCAGATATGGAAGTTTGTCAAATTTTCTGCTGGCTGAAAGGCTTATCATCTGATAATGGGATATTTCGTCGTTGGACTATAAACGTCTGCTCTCCATTTGTTTGAGGTATGCTACCAGCTCGTCTTTTTGTTCTGCAGCGAACACATTTTTAAATTTATCATCTTCTCAACCCTGTAGTTGGCATTATTCTTAGCTTTACAAACGTATCTTTCCAACTTTGATTTGGATAATTTAACTCCTGATATGCTTTTAAAACTCTCATTTTCCAACTGCTGTCTATTATTTTTCCTAATGTAAGTTCACACCATCTGGAAATGCAAGGGAAAAAAAAAAGAAATAGATGGTTTGAAATCTACTTGCGAACTATCCCATTATACCGCATCCCGTTCCGCTCCAAGAACACATTGCAGGTTAAAAACTTTTATGGAGCGTGATAACTGACAGATCTAAACGTACGAGTATTATATAACTAACGTATAGCGAAACGCGTACACTTTAAGATTACGTTTCGTACAATTAAGAATTAACGACTTATCTTGCGTTTAAATTAAAAAAAAATGGTTCAAATCGCTCCGAGCACTATGGGACTTAACATCTGAGGTCATCAGTCCCCTAGAACTTAGAACTACTTAAACCTAACTAACCTAAGGACATCACACACATCCATTCCCGAGGCAGGATTCGAACCTGCGACCGTAGCGGTGGCGCGGCTCCAGACTGTAGCGCCTACAACCGCTCGGCCACCCCGGCCGGCCGTTTAAATTCACCAAAAGTTATAAAAATACAAGTAGAAACGTGAAGGACAACTGTTCACTTGCAAGTCGTATTCCAGACCAAGTAGAAGTGGCTGCCGCACATTCCCTTCTATTAAGAGACATTGCTACATTATGTGATCAAAAGTATCCGGAAACCTGGCTGATAACGATTTACAAATTCGTGGCGCCCTCCATCTGTAATGCTGGAATTCAAAATCATGTTGGCCCACCCTTAGTCTAGATGACTTCTTCCACTCTCGCGAGCATACGTTCAATCAGGTGCTGGAAGATTTCTTGGGGAATGACAGTCCATTCTTCACGGAGTGCTGCGCTGAGGAGAGGTATTGATGTCAGTCGGCGAGGCCTGGAGCGAAGCTGGCGTTCCAAAACATCCCAAACTTGTTCTATAGGATTCAGGTCAGGACTCAGAGCAGGCCAGTCCATTACAGGGATGTTATTGTCGTGTAACCATTCCGCCACTGGCCCTGCTTTATGAAAAGGTGCCCGATCGTATTGAAAGATGCAATCGCCATCCCCGAATTACTCTTCAACAGTGGGAAGCAAGAAGGTGCTTAAAACATCTTTCTGTGATAGTGCCACGCAAAACAACAAGGGGTGCTGGTCCCCTCCATGAAAAACACGACCACACCATAACACCACCGCTTCCGAATTTTACTGTTGGCACTACACACGCTGGCAGATGACGTTCACCGGGCATTCGCCATACCCACACCCCGCCATATGATTGCCACATTATGTACCGCGATTCGTCACCCCACACAACGTTTTTCCACTGTTCACTCGTCCAATGTTTACGCTCCTTACACCAAGCAAGGCGTCGTTTGGCATTTAACGGCGTGATGTGTGGCTTATGAGCTCGGCCATGAAATCCAAATTTTCTCACCTCCCTCCTAACGGTCATAGTACTTGCAGTGGATCCTGATGCAGTTTGGGATTCCTGTGTGATGGTCTGGACAGATGTCTGACTATTACACATTACGACCCTCTTCATCTGTCGGCGGTCTCTGTCAGTCAACAGTCGAGGTCGGCCTGTGCGCTTTTGTGCTGTACGTGTCCCTTCACGTTTCCACTTCACTGCCACATCAGAAACAGTGGACCTAGGGATGTTTAGGAGTGTAGAAATCTTGCGTACAGACTATGACACAAGTGACACCCAATCTCCTGACCACGTTCGAAATCCGTGTTCCGTGGGGCGCCCCATTCTGGTCTCTCACGGTGTGTAATGATTACTAAGGTCGCTGATATGTAGTACCTGGCAGTAGGTGGTATCACAATGCACCTAATAGGAAAAAAAGTATGTGTCTGGGGGTGTCCGGACACTTTTGATCACATAGTGTAGATGTCACTACAATAGGTTGCAGCATGCTTTAGTCAAGAAAACAGCACAGCCCTGTTGTGCCCTCTTACACAGTTCTGGCCCCATTTTCCCTACAGCAAACGCATCGTTTCACCGTAACATCATCTAAATAGTCGATTAGCTTGTAGCGCAGGAAAGAAAGGTAAACACGATCGGTGAATCGGCCAGGTATGAAAAGGAGCCCTATCAACCGATCACTGACACCTGCTCAACCATTAATGGAGGATATCCACTGATGTGCCGTCGCAATGGTAGCATGTGAGTTCTGATAAGCCCGAAAATGTGTGTTGTGGACGTTCCTAATTACTTCCTGTGTAAAATACGGTGCGTATGTAAATAAAGAAAACAGTTATCCACGGCAAGGAAATGTATATTATTTTCAGATGATGGAAAGCCACAAAGATTTTAAAAGCCAAAAGTATGACAGCAACTGCAATTAGAGGAACCGAGTTTTCCGTAACGTAAGGCAGACGTTTTCAGACGAGGCATGGACGTGGCGCCTGACAGAGAAATGCTCACACACGTTGAAAATTTGGCAGCTGTCTGCACGGCCGCCTAATTATAGAGGCATGAACTGTCATTGACTGGCTTACAGCTCTCTCACCGGCCGTCTTCGAAAACATCCTGTCTTGCTCCAGTGCAAAGCATTAAGCTGAAAGGTCAGCTGCGGTAGTGTTACTGTTGACTTGACACTTGCGGTATTAAACGCAGGCGGTGTTACCCGCAATCCTCACACGGCTATTCCTCGAACCTGGCAACTCGCCACACGCCCCACGGTGGTAGGCTTATAGAATTACAGGTACGTTCTTCGTAGTTAACACTTGTTACACTGCTACCATGGGTGTCGGGCATCGGTGTCGGTACTTTAAAATCTAAGAACAACAACAGTAAATTTTGAAATCTGCTTGTGCGGTCATTGTAAGTTAACGCCGCTAACATTCATTGACTATCTAGCGCGACCGGAAAAACAAGATTCATTTCGGTCACGATTGTTCAAGATATACGAGCATAAGCGGAGCAGAGACAAATGGGAAAAAATTCCAGCGATGATACGGGCTGCAAATGGGGAGATCCACTGATACAAGATACTTATAGCCCACCTTCTGAGAACGAACATCTCGGAAAAGTGAAGGTGGTCGTGAAATTTGTAGGAAAGTGGTTGGAGGACGGTGGAATTATGAGTAGGCAACAGGGTGTTGGACGACCGTGTCTGATCACCGAACGACCGAACGTGGAGATCGGAATCTTGTCCTGTCACAAACCGAGCCATATGTAAAGAAATCGGTTCTCAGAGATCTACTTTGCGTAATTTTCAGCGTGTATTTAGATCATTTAAACTCTAAAGAACTCGTTTTACTTCCGAACTTAAGCAAAGTAATTACATCAAAGTTTGGCACCAAACATCAATAGAACATGAAACACAAAAATTCCCGTAAATGAATTAATAAATAAATTAGTAAATGGCGATAATACTGTTCAGCTATAAGAGGCAAATAAACTTGCACTTGCTCGTTAGTATGACGTGACAGTCGTCATATTGCATATAACCACAGTTTACGTAGTTGACAGCTGTCAGATTCTAAATTTCCACCTATAGAGTACGTTGCATCAATGACCGACGAGCCGCATAATTGTGCTTGGTCAGCGCTCAGAATTTAATGGCGGGTGCCACAGCTTACTCGGGCTGGTACATACACACACACACACACACACACACACACACACACACACACACACACACACAAAACGCAAATGCGCCTGTTAAAAAACACTAAACACTGTTCATATTCATCCCACCAAAAGAATACGTAATACACGTGAAATAACAACTACAATAAAATAAATGAATAATACAGAGGACGTAAATAGTGATAATCGCTACTAAGGGTGAAATCAACAATTTAAACACTGATTCTGAACGCACTTTACAGAAATTACATTTATTTTTAAGGAACGCAAACACTGCGAAAAGTTCGTTAAAAAAGGCAAAGAAATTAAAACTGGATCAACCTGAGATGCTTTAAGTGCTTGTCGTTGCAGGTTCTCTCTTGGTAAACGGTGCGTTATGACGTCAGCGGCGGCTGGGTGATGCTGGCGGCGTAATTACTGTAGGTTCATCAGCCATGAAATTGCAATGGATTCGTCCTCTTTCTTGGATTATGAGTCTCCAGGCGGTAACACGATCATCCGTATCATTCCTTCGGTTACGGGCCAATGACACGTAGTTGATGCTGTGTAAATCCACGTTCGAAAAAATGGCTCTGAGCACTATGGGACTTAACATCTGAGGTTATCAGTCCCCTAGAACTTAGAACTACTTAAACCTAACCAACCTAAGGACATGCACACATCCATGCCCGAGGCAGGATTCGAACCTGCGACCATAGAGTCGCGCGGTTCGAGACTGAAGCGCAAATCCACGTTCGTATGTGCACTATTACAACGTTCTTCATACACACGTTTCTGTTCTATCGTCCAGTACAAAGCTTCAGAACAGTATACTGCGCGCTTTTAGCCGCCGATCGCAAAGTTACAGTCCGTCCGCTTTTAGCAACCACTATGGCAAATACACAGTTTTGTCGAAAACAGTGCCATACGTCAGTTAAAAAGTCTTCTCGCAAATTTTTTTAACGTGCGCCAAAGCTCATTAAGTTTCGCACAAGACAAGAAATTCAAAATACATTAGTTCGTGCAACTCAGTTACGTGCAGAACAGTTCGGTTCTAACCATGACAATCACGGTCCATTCGCGTAAACAGATAGGCATTTTCAATGCAGCATTCATGTTCAGAAAAAAAACAGAACTCCTTGAAATATTAGAGATAGGCCGTTCATATTCATTGGACACGTAAATTAGCATCTCCTGCAGAAATGATTAGCGTTTCAGTCACAACAGTTCAGCATGTATCCTGTTGCCTAGTAGGCACTGCGTCCACCATGGGACCTGATAATTTGTTCCACGCGTGATGACATCGACACGTGTAAGTCTGCAGCTCGTGGTCTAGAGGCTAGCGTTGCTACCGCTGGATCACGGGGTCCCGGGTTCGATTCCCGGCCGTGTTGGGGATTTTCTGTGCCAGGGGACTGGGTGTTTGTGTTGTCCCCCTCATTCCATCATCATTCGTGAAAGTGGCTAGATTTAACTGTGTACAGATTAAGAATCTCTACGGGTGCTGATGACCGTGCAGTTGAGCGCCCCACACACCAAACGTCATCATCATTGACACGTGTAAGGCACGAATGGCATTCTATAGTATAGCCGTCGATGCTGCATTCACCCGGTTCCAGACTTCATCTGAGTTGGTTTGAACTGGGTTACAGCACTGCACTCGTCGTTCCACCATAGCCTACACATTTTCAATTGGTGACAAGTCTGGTGATCTGGCGGTTTAGGGCAAAATACTAACATCCTCGTGCTCGTGCAGCAACATGTGGCCGTGCACTGTCGTGCTGTAAAATGGCGTCTGGGGTGTTGTGCAGAAAGGGTATGGCTACCAGTCGCATTATGTCATTCACATAGGTCACACTGGACAGGCACCAACTATGATTTGTGTTTGTACGCAATAGCACCCCATACCATAAGGCTTTGAGTTGGCGCTCTATGTTTTGCGCGAATGCTGTCACTGTGGTGCCGCTCCACCTGTCTGCAGTGAACCAAAATACGGTCATCATTTTCAAACAGAACCTGAATTCGTCCGGAAACACCATATGATGCCATTCCAGACCCCAGTGACGTCGTTCCATAATCATTTCCTCCTAGCAAGTTTCTGCATGTTCGTCAAAGATAGGCGGAGAAGTAGATGACGCGCACGTAACCCATGCCGTAATAAACGGCGACGGACTGTCGCCCCTGGTAGTATACGATGTGTTCCACTGTTGCCCCAGACTCGACGGAGACGCAGACCTGACCTGCAGGGCCATTCGGGTTAGGAGTTAAAGTTGTCGTGGGGGGGGGGGGGGGTTTGAGTGGTGCGACCTGATCCTTCTCGACGTTTTCTACGGCCTTCCATGAACCATTCTGAACACACCCTTTGCACTGCTGAAACACTCCGTCCTACACGAACAGCAATTTCCTGGATGGATGCATCACATTCTCTCATGCCAATAATGCGCCCTGTTTCAAACTCACTGATGTGATGGTACGGTTCGCGCATACTTCTGCGAGGCATCCTGCACTAAAGCCACACTGATCCATTACTTTCGGATTACAGCGACAACGAGAGCCACAGGTACGTTACCGATAGGTGGAGTTGCACCGCGATATCGATGTTGACCTTAACCCACGGGCCGACGTGGTTCAAATGCTAATCATTCCTGCAGCACATACTAATGTACATCTCCTGTGAGTATGAACGCCCTTCTCTAGTCATTCAAGGTGTTATGTTTATTCTGAACATGAGTACATTTAGAGCACTTGAACCTTTTACACAGGTATTTGAATAAAGTAGCAAAATTTGTAAAAATGAAGTTGTCAAATTAATTCAGTTTGTCTCATATCGAACAATAGAGCAACCGTCCTTGCGATGTTGGTGCGCCGCGCGGGATTAGCCGAGCGGTCTAAGGCGCTGCAGTCATGGACTGTGCGGCTGGTCCCGGCGGAGGTTCGAGTCCTCCCTCGGGCATGTGTGTGTGTGTGTGTGTGTGTGTGTGTGTGTGTGTGTGTGTGTGTGTGTGTGTGTGTGTGTGTGTGTGTTTGTCCTTAGGATCATTTAGGTTAAGTAGTGTGTAAGCTTAGGGACTGATGACCTCAGAAGTTAAGTCCGATAAGATTTCACACACATTTGAACATTTTTTTTTTATGTTGGTGCGCATTCTTCCTACTGCATCCAATACGCATCTAAAAAACTCCATTGATTTCAAAATGAAATTGATTCGTGAAGTTTTTACAGTTATCTAGCCGTCGTAATTTAACACCACGGTCAGTTCTGTGGGGTCTTTATGAGAGAGAAGCGACAGGAGCAGATTCGCAGTTTGGAGGCGATGGGCAGATCATACGTAAGTTGCTCTTGCACAGAACGATCGCAGGTCACTATTAAATGATCCGTAAATAATGTCAGAGGGGCTCTATGTTTACAACAGAATGAGATCAGTTGATGAACGCAAATTGCATTCGGCACACAGTATGATCTGCTGAGCTCGCGGTTCCAGCTAAATTTTCCGATATAAAAATTACAAAATCTTCTAATTCACGAACGACTTAGTAACTGCAGTTAGAACGTTTAGTTATAAGTGAAAACAAGAATGTAATACGTTTTTAACATATTTAATTATAAATCAATCCTATATCTACTACAGAGTCACTTACAAGAAATACATTTTCCCAGTTCGACGGACACAAGAGAAGAACTGAATTTCATTCTTCTGATAGAAGCTTCGCTCCTCGTTTTTTTCTTTTAAAACGTATGAGATTCCTTTTAGCCATAGGCTGATTCCTTCGACATCTTTGGTCTGAATTTACAGAAAAATGGTTCAAATGGCACTAAGCACTATGAAACTCAACATCTGAGGTCATCAGTCCCCTAGAATTAGAACTACTTAAACGTAACTAATCTAAGGACATCACACACATCCATGCCCGAGGCAGGATTCGAAACTGCGACCGTAGAAGCAGCGCGGTTCCAGACTGAAGCGCTCAGGACCGCTCGTCCACAGTGGCCGGCTTGAATTGACAGTTCATACGCGTTTCATTACATTTTTCTTAGCCAACTTGAAAAATTTCGGTAGTAAAAGAGCGCACATTCACGCAAGCAAATTATTTTGAAATAATTTTATACTTAAAAAGAAATGACATTCCTCAAGTAATGCTTCATACTCAATGAAGCTCACGGTATTCACAGTCTAACATTTTACATCATAATGTCCACGTCGAAATTTAGCTTATACCGTGACCTAAAAAATAAGAAATTCATGTGCTTCTGTCTGTCACGCTTACATGCACGAACGCCACAACACCACACTACACACACACACACATACACACACACACACACACACACACACACACACACAGTGTCACTGTTCGACTACCAACTATCGGTATCACAATTCAGACAGCAGCACTGTTCAATACATTTGTTTTCACACAGCGCGTTTCACAGAAGCATGAAAAAGAATACCAAGTATACATCGACACTTTTGGGTGCTTAATTAAAAGAGGCCCACATATCAAAATTAATAAAGCAATAAACATTTGAATTTCATACTATAGAAGAAAACAAAAAATATTCTACACTATCAGAGGTATGTGTGCAGAGCAAATGAAACGTAAGAAAAGGAAGAAGAAAAACCAACAACATTATCACATACGACAGCAGTGGTCACGACGTCATCGAGATTGGACCTCAGACCAATGGAATCGTGTGGCCTGGTCGGATAAATCGCGTATCTTGTTACACGAGGTCGAGGTTTGGCTCAGGCAGGGTGGGAGCCGTATCATGCTATGGAGGACAATCGCGTGGTTTTCCTTGGGACCTGCGGCACTACGTCTAATTATACATCATACTCCGCAAGCCAGCTAATGGTGAGTGTCGGAGGGCGCTTTCAGTACCACTATCTGATCCCTCCAACCCTGTTCCACTCGCGAATAGTGCGTGTGAAGAATGACTGTTGGTAAGCCTCTGTATTGGCTCTAATGTCTCGAATTTTCTCCTCGTCGTCAATACGCGAGATTTATGTGGTGGGAAGTATGAAAGGGTCCTGTAGCCACCTTTCATTGCCAACTCTCGTAGTGGTCAAGTCGGCAAAGAGGTTTCCGCTACTTGTGAGAAATCCACCTGCGTTAGGTTGGTGGCGGAAATGGCATCCTGGGGTTTTTCCGGTCCACGCGGAGCGTGGAAGAGGCTGGAGAAGCGGGAGGCAGTCTGCCGCCGGTACGGGAAGCGTACACAGCTGTGCTCCAGTCGAAGAAGGGTGAGTTGGACTGACCGCGTGGCGCGTTGTCACATAGAGAGGGGAGCTTTTAGCTTTTGGTCTCGAATTTCGTCTTATAAAGATTTACTTGCTGGGTTGCAGCAGGGAATGCAAGGCTTTTGTAGACTTTCAGTTTGATTCCCAATGCAGTCTTGACTTTGATCCGTGAGAGGAACGCAGCACAAAGGAGTTGCATATGTTGAAGTGCCCTCGGTTCAGTGTGAATGTTTATGTGCCTACAACTGTGTGTGTATGCTTCTAATCTTTTCCGGATCTTGGTAATTTTTGTGTATTTGTGAATTTTCTTTGTCTCATGTGATTAAAATTTGGCCACGGTCCATAGAAATTGTCTCCGCGGACCGAGTGGGCACGCGAGTCTGTTATGAAACGTATAGTATTTCACAAGCAATTGTACATAGTTAGCATGCAACAGCAGTCTATAGATGCACTACATCAATGTTTTAAGGAATAAATAATTTTGCCTTCAATCTTATCTTGTGTACCGATGTTACGTCGCCGTTACCTTCGCCATTTACCTTGTAGTTTTCCTTGTTGGCCCACCTATAGCGTTTCCATGTGCACAGGTGTGGTGATTAGTGTCCCTTTTTTTATCTGAAACAAATGCTCTGGAATAGATCGTGTTTTCACGAATCTTGCTGCAGGCTGCACTTACGCATGGTGTTCACGCCCTATTTACTTTACTCAATATTTGATTCACGGGAAGAATGCCTGGATCATATTAATAACTACATCCCATTCTTTATCAATGACTTTACAATGAATGTTCTTTTGTGAGTTTTTCTTATTAATAAATTAAGTAATTTTCCGACTCAGTGCTACCTCTTCTTTGTCGTGTGGCTAGAGTTGGTGGCGACCCTATCTTTTATATTGATTTCAGTGTCAAATAGCATTTTCTTATTCAAAGTGCGCGTGGCTCTTTTAGCTATCAGGATACATTCAAAGGGCGCTTCATGCTTCTTGCACATAGCGTCCTTTTATTCACGCCGCTTACAAGTAATATGTTGTTCGACTCCTCCTGAAAAGTGCTGTCCCGAAATTTCAATAGCAAATCTCTCCGTGATGCACAACGCCTCTCTTGTAACGTCTGCCAGTGGAGTTTGTTTAGCATCTCTGCAACGCTGTGTCGCCAGCTAAACGATCCCCATGACGAAACGCGCCGCACTTCGTTGGAGCTTTTCTATCTCCTCTATCAGTCCCACATGGTAGGGAACCCAGATGGATGAACAATACTCAGGAATCGGGCGAACAAGCGCCTTATGTGCCACTTCCTTCGTGGCGCCAAAAGCACCATGACAGCTGTGTACTGCGCGAACATTATCGCTGACTACTTACATCTCTACAAGTTTTATGTTTTCCCTGACGGCAAGAGCATCTTCCAGCCAGTGTCCGTGTCAGAAGGCCAAAATCGTACTACGGTGTTTGAGGAGCCTGATGGTGAACTCACATTGATGTGTTGGCCACGGATGGAACACATTTAGGACGCTATCGAGCCCTAGCTCCTCCTCAGCAAACCATCGGTCCGTAATTTACGTGAATTGCCCAACCCGTTCGCATATATCTGGTAAAAAATACCTCCGGAAACTTACCAAGGACTTGTCGACTGCATGCCACGCAGAGTAGTTATTATACTGTATTCCAAAGGTGGATCAACAACTAATTAAGAAGACTTTTATAATGTACTGGTTAGATTCTAGTCGCTTGATATTTTGCGAATTGGTTTGAGCAACTGCAGTTTTCAAACGTGTTTGCATACTATTAGGTTTAAAACTGATTCTAGTGTTAAAACTGAATCTCCTTCTCTAGATTGTCGCACAGATGACAAAATGGTAGACATCGAAATAGACGACAGAGGGATTGAGAAACAAATAAAATCGCTCAAAAGAGGAAAGGCCGCTGGACCTGATGGGATACCAGTTCGATTTTACACAGAGTACGCGAAGGAACTTGCTCCCCTTCTTGCAGCGGTGTACCGTAGGTCTCTAGAAAAGCGTAGGGTTCCAAAGGATTGGAAAAGGGCACAGGTCATCCCCGTTTTCAAGAAGGGACGTCGAACAGATGTGCAGAACTATAGACCTATATATCTAACGTCTATCAGTTGTATAATTTTGGAATACGTATTATGTTCGAGTATAATGACTTTTCTGGAGACTATAAATCTACTCTGTGGGAATCAGTAAGGGTTTCGAAAAAGACGATCGTGTGAAACCCGGCTCGCGCTATTCGTCCACGAGACTCAGAGGGCCATAGACACGAGTTCACAGGTAGACGCCGTGTTTCTTGACTTGTGCAAGGCGTTCGATACAGTTACCCACAGTCGTTTAATGAACAAAGTAAGAGAATATGGACTATCAGACCAATTGTGTGATTGGATTGAAGAGTTCCTAGATAACAGAAAGCAGCATGTCATTCTCAATGTAGAGAAGTCTTCCGAAGTAAGAGTGATTTCAGGTGTGGCGCAGGGGAGTGTCGTAGGACCGTTGCTATTCACAATATACATAAATGACCTTGTGGATGACATCGGAAGTTCATTGAGGCTTTTTGCGGATGATGCTGTGGTATATCGAGAGGTTGTAACAATGGAAAATTGTACTGAAATGCAGGAGGATCTGCAGCGAATTGACGCATGGTGCAGGGAATGGCAATTGAATCTCAATGCAGACAAGTGTAATGTGCTGCGAATACATAGAAAGAAAGATCCTTTATCATTTAGCTACATTATAGCAGGTCAGCAACTGGAAGCAGTTAATTCCATAAATTATCTGGGAGTACGCATTAGGAGTGATTTAAAATGGAATGATCATATAAAGTTGATCGTCGGTAAAGCAGATGCCAGACTGAGATCCATTGGAAGAATCCTAAGGAAATGCAATCCAAAAACAAAGGAAGTAGGTTACAGTACACTTGTTCGCCCACTGCTTGAATACTGCTCAGCAGTGTGGGATCCGTACCAGATAGGGTTGATAGAAGAGATAGAGAAGATCCAACGGAGAGCAGCGCGCTTCGTTACAGGATCATTTAGTAATCGCGAAAGCGTTACGGAGATGATAGATAAACTCCAGTGGAAGACTCTGCAGGAGAGACGCTCAGTAGCTCGGTTCGGGCTTTTGTTGAAGTTTCGAGAACATACCTTCACCTAGGAGTCAGGCAGTATATTGCTCCCTCCTACGTATATCTCGCGTAAGAGACCATGGGGATAAAATCAGAGAGATTAGAGCCCACACAAAGGCGTACCAACAATCCTTCTTTCCACGAACAATACGAGACTGGAATAGAAGGGAGAACCGATAGAGGTACTCAAGGTACCCTCCGCCACACACCGTCAGGTGGCTTGTGGAGTGTGGATGTAGATGTAGATGAATGGCGGGTGGTTGGACGAAAATACCGCAAGAAATGCTTGTTTGAACATAAATGCAGATGCCAGCCAAGTGTGCAGGTTGCACTGTTGTACTAGACCACGAACTAAACTTTTGCGATATCTTCAATACGGTGCAAGTGTCAGTCCTGCTCAGAACAGTAATCTGTGTAGCTTTCAGTGTATTATAACGGAGCTAAGCGAATTCGAGCCTGGGCAAATTGTTGCTGCTGGTTTGGTTCGTGCTTCCTTAACTAAAGAAGCTGAAGCATTTGGTGTTATGAGAGCCACCGTATCGAAGATTTATACTGCATACAGCGAAAGTGGAAAAAATTATCATCTAAATCACAAAGCAGACGAAAGTGTGTTTTGAGTGATCGTGAGCGACAGCCACTGAAGAAGATTGTGACGAAAATTAAGAAAACGGCAGCTGCAAAAGAACCCGCAAAACTGAATGTCACATTCGCGAATGATTTCAGCACCAAAACAAACGAAGGTACTTTCAGAATCAGAGAATTGCAAGGCGAGCTGGAACTCCTAAACCACTCAACCATGATGAAAATGCCCGTAACATGAAAAAGTGGTACAAAGGCCATAAAATCCAGAATATGGAGCGTGGGCTTTCAAATAAAAATGTGACCCTCAACTACGTACCCTCAGATTGAGAGTTGAAAGATAAAAAGTTTGGGCTCGTTTCGTTGTCTAGGGGCTGGGATGCGTAGTTGCCGCATTGCAAGCTAAATATTGCTGAGTCTACAGTTTACAATATGAATATACACGTGAATCGAATGGTCGAAGGTTCCTATCACTCGGCAATTGCGAATTTTCAATGTAACATAGAAATTTATAAAGGAGAGATTGCAAGTAAATAAAATCTGCAGGTGCTATTTTAACGACTTTAAATGATGAGTACGATAGCACAAGTACTTTTAAAAGCAGCACTCCGTATTCAGGCCGCAAGTGGCCCATCGGGACCATCCGACCGCCGTGCCATCCTCTGTTGAGGATGCGGAAAGGAGGGGCATGTGGTCAGCACACCGCTCTCCTAGTCCTTATGATAGTTTTCTTTGATCGGAGCCGCTACTATTCGGTCGAGTAGCTCCTCATTTGGCATCACGAGACTGAGTGCACCCCGAAAAATGGCAACAGCGCATGGCGGCTGGATGGTCACCCATCCAGCTGCCGGCCACGCCCGATAGCGCTTAACTTAGGTGATCTCACGGGAACCGGCGTATCCACTGCGGCAAGGCCGTTGCCAGAAGTACGTTTAAGAATGCCACTTATTTCTGCAAAACTCTTATCCGTGTCGATGGTCCAGCAATTAATTAAAATATAACTTGAATAACAGGGAAACAATAGATTCCTACTTCATGTAGATGGTTATGAGCAACAACATAGCTTGCGAGATATTCACTTCTAAACGCATATTACGTCTTCACTGGAGAAGCCATGGAAATCTCACAAGTGCACAAGTCGGCACTATGAAATATTTCTATCTCCCGCGACAACGCACAAACAGCTCAACACTCTCCAAGTATTTCCTGCAACCGTTCGTCGCGCCTTCCGTCCAGCACCCTCTCATGTCCTGTGCGACCCGATGCTCCTCCCCCACTTCCATCCAGCCTCTCCATTGACTTCGGTAGTCACCTACCGTAGTAACAAGCACTGTGATTGGCTAGAGCGCTCCCGCCTTGTCTCCAAGCCAACGCACACTCACAAACATATTGAAACATATACAAAATACTGGATTTACATTAAAATAACTTGAAATTAAATAAATATTCCTACGGCTGCACCATAAATACGCTCTAATACACATTATTAAATACATAAGCAAATCAAATAAACGTATGTCAAAGAAATAGAAACAAAAGTAGACCATTAGCCTAATGTCACTGTGCTTCCTAACACACAGTACATATTTGACCAATTTCTTCATGAATAGTTGTTGTTGTTGTGGTCTTCAGTCCTGAGACTGGTTTGATGCAGCTCTCCATGCTATTCTGTCCTGTGCAAGCCTCTTCATCTCCCAGTACGTACCGCAACCTACATCCTTCTGAATCTGCTTAGTGTATTCATCTCTTGGTCTCCCTCTACGATTTTTACCCTCCATGCTGCCCTCCAATACTAAATTAGAGATCCCTTGATGCCTCAGAACATGTCCTACCAACCGATCCCTTCTTCTAGTCAAGTTGTGCCACAAACTTCTCTTCTCCCCAATCCTATTCAATACTTCCTCATTAGTTATGTGATCTACCCATCTACCGAGCGAGGTGGCGCAGTGGTAAGACACTGGACTCGCATTCGGAAGGACGACGGTTCAATCCCGCGTCCGGCCATCCTGATTTAGGTTTTCCGTGATTTCCCTAAATCACTCCAGGCAAATGCCGGGATGGTTCCTCTGAAAGGGCACGGCCGACTTCCTTCCCCATCCTTCCCTAATCCGATGAGACCGATGACCACGCTGTCTGGTCTCCTTCCCCAAAACCAACCAACCAACCAATCTACCCATCTAATCTTCAGCATTCTTCTGTAGCACCACATTTCAAAAGCTTCTATTCTATTCTTGTCCAAACTATTTATCGTCCATGTTTCACTTCCATACAAATACTTTCAGAAATGACTTCCTGACACTTAAATCTATACTCGATTTGAACAAATTTCTCTTCTTCAGAAATGCTTTCCTTGCCATTGCCAGTCTACATTTTATATCCTCTCTACTTCGACCATCATCAGTTATTTTGCTCCCCAAATAGCAAAACTCCTTTACGACTTTAAGTGTCTCATTTCCTAATCTAATTCCCTCAGCATCACCCGACTTAATTCGACTACATTCCATTATCCTCGTTTTGCTTTTGTTGATGTTCATCTTATATCCTCCTTTCAAGACACTATCCATTTCGTTCAACTGCTCTTCCAAGTCCTTTGCTGTCTCTGACAGAATTACAATGTCATCGGCGAACCTCAAAGTTTTTATTTCTTCTCCATGGATTTTAATACCTACTCCGAATTTTTCTTTTGTTTCCTTCACTGCTTTCTCAATATACAGATTGAATAACATCGGGGATAGGCTACAGCCCTGTCTCACTCCCTTCCCAACCACTGCTTCCCTTTCATGCCCCTCGATTCTTATAACTGCCATCTGGTTTCTGTACAAATTGTAAATAGCCTTTCGCTCCCTGTATTTTATCCCTGTTACCTTCAGAATTTGAAAGAGAGTATTCCAGTCAACATTGTCAAAAGCTTTCTCTAAGTCTACAAATGCTAGAAACGTAGGTTTGCCTTTCCTTAATCTTTCTTATAAGATGAGTCGTAGGATCAGTATTGCCTCACGTGTTCCAACATTCCTACGGAATCCAAACTGATCTTCCCCGAGGTCGGCTTCTACTAGTTTTTCCATTCGTCTGTAAAGATTTCGCGTTAGTATTTTGCAGCTGTGACTTATTAAACTGATAGTTCGGTAATTTTCACATCTGTCAACACCTGCTTTCTTTGGGATTGGAATTATTATATTCTGCTTGATGTCTGAAGGTATTTCGCCTGTTTCATACATCTTGCTCACTAGATGGTAGAGTTTTGTCAGGACTGGCTCTCCCAAGGCCGTCAGTAGTTCCAATGGAATGTTGTCTACTCCGGGGCCCTTGTTTCGAATCAGGTCTTTCAGTGCTCTGTCAAACTCTTCACGCAGTATCGTATCTCCCATTTCATATTCATCCATCCTCTTCCATTTCAATAATATTGTCCTCAAGTACATCGCCTTTGTATTGACCTTCTATATACTCCTTCCACCTTTCTGCTTTCCCTTCTTTGCTTAGAACTGGGTTTCGATCTGAGCTCTTGATGTTCATGCAGGTGGTTCTCTCACCTCCAAAGGTCTCTTCAATTTTCCTGTAGGCAGTATCTATCTTAACCCTAGTGAGATACGCCTCTACATCCTTACATTTGACCTCTAGCCGTCCCTGCTTAGCCACTTTGCACTTCCTGTCGATCTCATTTTTGAGACGTTTGTATTCCTTTTTGACTGCTTCATTTACTGCATTTTTATATTTTCTCCTTTCATCAATTAAATTCAATATATCTTCTGTTACCCAAGGATTTCTACTAGCCCTCTTCTTTTTACCTACTTGATCCTCTGCTGCCTTCACTACTTCATCCCTCAAAGCAACCCATTCTTCTTCTACTGTATTTCTTTCCCCAATTTCTGTCAATTGTTCCCTTATGCTCTCCCTGAAACTCTGTACAACCTCTGGTTTAGCCAGTTTATCCAGGTCCCATCTCCTTAAATTCCCACCTTTTTGCAGTTTCTTCAGTTTTATGCTACAGGTCATAACCAATAGATTGTGGTCAGAGTCCACGTCTGCCCCTGGAAATACCTTACAATTTAAAACCTGGTTCCTAAATCTCTGTCTTTTCATTATATAATCTATCTGATACCTTGTAGTATCTCCAGGATTCTTCCACATATACAACCTTCTTTAATGATTCTTGAACCAAATGTTAGCTATGATTAAGTTATGCTCTGTGCAAAATTCTACCAGACGGCTTCCTCTTTCATTTCTCTCCCCCAATCCATATTCACCCACTATGTTTCCTTCTCTCCCTTTTCCTACTCTCGAATTCCAGTCACCCATGACTATTAAATTTTCGTCACCCTTCAGTATCTGAATAATTTCTTTGATTTCATCATGCATTTATTCAATTTCTTCGTCATCTGCAGAGCTAGTTGGCATATTAACTTGCACTACTGTAGTAGGCGTGCGCTTCGTATCTATCTTGGCCACAATAATGCGTTCACAATGCTGTTTGTAGTAGCTTACCCGCATTCCTATTTTCCTAATCATTATTAAACCTACTCCTGCATTACCTCTATCTGATTTTGTGTTAATAACCCTGTAGTCACCTGACCAGAAGTCTTGTTCCTCCTGCCACCGAACGTCACTAATTTCCACTATATCTAACTTTAACCTATCCATTTCCCTTTTTAAATTTTCTAACCTACCTGCCCGATTAAGGGATCTGACATTCCACGCTCCGATCCGTAGAACGCCAGTTTTCTTTCTCCTGATAACGACATCCTCTTGAGTAGTCCCCGCCCGGAGATCCGAATGGGGGACTATTTTACCTCCGGAATATTTTACCCAAGAGGACGCCATCATCATTTAACTATACAGTAAAGCTGCATGCCCTCGGGAAAAATTACGGCCGTAGTTTCCCCTTGCTTTCAGCCGTTCGCAGTACCAGCACAGCAAGGCCGTTTTGGTTATTGTTACAAGGCCAGATCAGTTAATCATCCAGACTGTTGCCCTTGCAACTACTGAAAAGGCTGCTGCCCCTTTTCAGGAACCACACGTTTGTCTGGCCTCTCAACAGATACCCCTCCGTTGTGGTTGCACCTACGGTACGGCCATCTGTGTCGCTGAGGCAAGCAAGCCTCCCCACCAACGGCAAGGTCCATGGTTCATGGGGGGTATGAATAGTATAGATCGGATATAAACAAGGACACAGACGGATAAATATATTTTTAAGCATGATCCTACCGTTTTTTCGTGTAACTGTGGAGTACTTTTGACCTGATGTAATTAACAGTAATCAGCCACTTTGACCTCCAATAACTCATGTACTATTCAAGTTACATGCCTGTAATTCATACTAATTTAGGTTTACACTAGTAGCTTTCTAAAGATACGTCGATCTACGAAATCGGATGAACAGTTTAGATTTTGGAAATTCGTTGCTGGGTGTTACTTGTATAATTTATCATCACATACTAAACTTTAAAGTAATAAATATGTTGAAAATCTGGTTACACCATCAGAATCGTCGTGAACATGATGGTAATATACATGTTTCTTTTTAAGATATCATGATTCCTCTGGATATTATTAATTTCTACATGAACTATGAAATGTCTGCCATCTTTGGCACTCCCGGCATACGAATCTCCTTCATCGAAATAAAGCCCATTCCTCGACACAGCGTCAACACGGAATTGCTAGCCACGCGGTCGGCCTGGACCACACGCTGGGGCTACCCCTCCTGCTGCGGCTAATGTTCGGCACCATGCATTTGCTGACGAGTCCTGGCTTGCCGAGCGGCCCGTATGGCTACTCTAATTCCGAACTTAGAATATTTTCAGGGCGGCACTACTCGACTGTTACCTCGCAGGAGCAATGGAAGAAAGACATTTGGTCATCTGAATCTTGTTTCACACTGTTTCCAACTTGTGGCCGAGTTTAAGCCCGAACAGCGAAACATGGCGGGGTTCCGATGACGACTTGCACAGCCATATCGTGGTATTCCATGGGACCCATGGTTACTCTGGAAGGTCGCATTGCTACTAAGTATGATGAGACTATTTTGGATGATCATGTCCATCCCATGGTACAATCCTTGTTCCATAAACGTGATGCTGTATACCAAGGCGACAAGTGTCCTGATCACACAGCCCGCATCGCCCAGGATTGGTCTTGTGAGCACGAGAATGAACTGTCGCATCTTCCCTGGCCATCACAGTCACAATGTCCCAAAATCATTCATCCTTAGTGGTCTACTTTGCACAGAAGAGTGCGTGATCGCTTAAAATTGCTACAACAAGAAGAAATGCAGATGATAAACAGGTATTCATTGGACAAATATATTGTACTAGAACTGACATGTGATTACATATTCACGCAATTTGGGTGCATAGATCCTGAGAAATCAGTACCCAGAACAACCACCTCTGGCCGTAATAACGGCCTTGATACGCCTGGGCATTGAGTCAAACAGAGCCTGGATGGCGTGTACACGTACAGCTGCCCATGCAGCTTCAAAACGATACCACAGTTCATCAAGAGTAGTAACTGGCGTATTGTGTCGAGCCAGTTGCTGGACCACCATTGACCAGACGATTTCAATTGGCGAGAGATCTGAAGAATGTGCTGGCCAAGGCAGCAGTGGAACATTTTCTGTATCCAGAAAGGCCTGTACAGGACTTGCAACATGGGGTCGTGCATTATCCAGCTGAAAAGTAGGGTTTCGCAGGGATCGAATGAAAGGTAGATCCACGGGTCGTAACACATCTGAAATGTAACGTCCACTGTTCAAAGTGCCGTCAATGCGAACAACAGGTGATCGAGACGTGTAACCAATGGCACCCCATACCATCACGCCGGGTGATACGCCGGTATGGCGATGACGAATACACGCTTCCAATGTGCGTTCACCGCAATGTCGTCAAACACGGATGCGACCATCATGATGTTTAAACAGAACCTGGAATCATCCGCAAAATGACGTTTTGCCATTCGTGCCCCCAGGTTCGTCATTGAGTACACCATCGCAGGCGCTCCTGTCTGTGATGCACCGTCAAGAGTAACCGCAGCCATAGTCTCCGAGCTGATAGTCCACGCTGCTGTGAACTTCGTCGAACTGTTCGTGCAGATGGTTGTTGTCTTGCAAACGTCCCCATCTGTTGACTCCGGGATCGAGACGTGGCTGCACGATCCGTTACAGACATGCGGATAAGATGCCTGTCATCTCGACTGCTAGTGACACGAGGCCATTGGGATCCAGCACGGCGTTCCGTATTACTCTTCTGAACCCACCGATTCCATATTCTGCTAATAGTCATTGGATCTCGACCAAAGCGAGCAGCAATGTCGCGATACGATAAACCGCAATCGCGATAGGCTACAATCCGACCTTTATCAAAATCGGAAACTTGATGGTACGCATTTCTCCTCCTTACACGAGGCATCACAACAACGTTTCACCAGGCAACGCCGGTCAAGTGCTGTTTGTGTATGAGAAGTCGGGTGGAAACTTTCCTCATGTCAGCACGTTGTAGGTGTCGCCACCGGCGCCAGCCTTGTGTGAATGCTCTGAAAAGCTAATCATTTGCATATCACAGCATCTTCTTCCTGTCAGTTAAGTTTCGTGTATGTAGCACGTCATCTTCGCCGTGTAGCAATTTTAATGGCTAGTAGTGTACAATCATTTAACACAGATTCTCAATAAAATGAAAGGTAACGTCCTCTGAGGGATAGCTGGGTTTTAGACTTCGTATGGTAACCTAAACCCTACAACATATGTAATACTGGTACTCTAAAATTGTGGTAGATTAATCCCGCTAGGCAGGCAGAAAGCATGTACGATAGTTTTCGTTTCGCTCAAGCTCATTTCATTAAGGAGATAGGTGCTCACCACCGCGATATAGCCGCGGTTTACGGTGAGGGTGTCCGCAGCTCGTGGTCGTGCGGTAGCGTTCTCGCTTCCCACGCCCGGGTTCCCGGGTTCGATTCCCGGCGGGGTCAGGGATTTTCTCTGCCTCGTGATGACTGGGTGTTGTGTGCTGTCCTTAGGTTAGTTAGGTTTAAGTAGTTCTAAGTTCTAGGGGACTGATGTCCATAGATGTTAAGTCCCATAGTGCTCAGAGCCATTTGAACCATTTGTTAACGGTGAGAATGTTTGGATAAATGCCAAGTGTGCAAACAAGTGAAGAGTTTAACGACAGCTGGGTATGTTTGTTGATAAGTGCGACTGGACGTCTCACTAAGTAGTGCAGCACAAGGCGTCTGTAGGTCACATAACAGGATAAACAGTGAAGTGTCGCGGATTGGTGTACGGAATCACTCTTGAGGCGCTTATGTTTAATACAGTTTCTACAGTTTTGAGTCTGGTGTGTTAAGTGTTAAGTGTACGCGTTGCTCGAGGAAATTTCAGTTTTGTGCAAGAAAATTAATTTATTTTACGCCAATACATGTTTCAGTACTTGGTGTATATCGTCAATGATTTTTCGTATCATTCTCTGCGTAACATTCTTGTTGTGACGATAAGCTTGTTCCTAATGGATTCTAATTAAAAATATTTCTATGTAAAGAAGAGTGATAACTTAACATAAGTTCGGTATATTATACATTATAGCTAATGTGTGTGACACATTATATGTTTTAACATAAAATGTCACACATCTGTTATTTACGCTCTTTCTAAAATTAGGCTCACAGTACTTTTAGGAACTAGGTGTATATCAAACTGCACTGAAGACTCAAAGAAAAAGTACACCTGCCTAATATCGTGTTGGGCCTCCGCGAGCACGCAGAAGTGCTGCAACACGACGTGGCATGGTCTCCACTAATGTGTGAAGTAGTGCTGGAGGCAACTGACATCATGAATCCTGCAGGGCAGTCCATAAATCCGTAAGAATACGAGGGGGTGGAGATCTCTTCTAAACAGCACGTTGCAAGGAATCACAGATATGCTCAATAATGTTCATGTCTGGGGAGTTTGGTGGCCAGCCAAAGTGTTTAAACTCAGAAGAGTGTTCCTGGAACCACGCTGTAGCAATCCTGGAATTCACAATGGACGTTAATAGACGCAGGTGATCAGACAGGATGCTTACGCACGTGTCACCTGTCAGAGTCGTATCTAGACGTATCAGGAAATCCATATCACCCCAGCTGCATACGCCTTACACCATCAGGAAGCCTCCACAAGCTTTAACCTGACATGAAGGTTCCATGGATTCATGAGGTTGTCTACATACCCGTTTATGCGCTCGATACAATTTGAAAGGCGACATGTTTCCAGTCATCATAGTCCAATGTCGGTGTTGACGGGCCGAGGCGGGGCGTAAAGCTTTGTGTCGTGCAGTCATCAAGGGTGCGTTTGGCTACTACGTCCGTATCGATGATGTTCCGTTGAATGCTTCGCACGCTGATACTTGTTGATGGTCCAGCCTTGAAATGTGCAGCAATTTGTGGAAGGGTTGCATTTCTGTCAAAAATGGCTCTGAGCACTATGGGACTCAACTGCTGTGGTCATTAGTCCCCTAGAACTTAGAACTACTTAAACCTAACTAACCTAAGGACATCACATACATCCATGCCCGAGGCAGGATTCGAACCTGCGACCGTAGCAGTCGCACGGTTCCGGACTGCGCGCCTAGAACCGCGAGACCACCGCGGCCGGCGCATTTCTGTCACGTGGAACGATTCTCTTCAGTCGTCGTTGCTCCCGTTCATGCAGGATCTTTTTCCGGCCGCAGCGATTTCGGAGCTTTTATGTTTTACCGGATTCCTGATATTCATGGTAAACTTGTGAAATGGTCGTATGGAAAAATCCCCACTTCATCGCTACCTCGGAGGTGCTGTGTCCCATCTCTCGTGCACCGACTATAACACCACGTTCAGGCTCACTTACATCTTGATAACCTGCCATTGTAGCAGCAGTAACCAATCTAACAACTACGGCAGACACTTGTTGTCTTATATAGGTGTTTCTGACCGCAGCGCTGAATTCTGCCTCTTTATGTATCTCTGTATTTGAATTCGCACGCCTATACCAGTTTCTTTGGCCCTTTTGTGTATATTGTTTCATGGTTCGTCATAGTCTTTACATATACAGGGTCTTTCTATCACCGGCATCTGGGGGCATTAGAGGGGACTTGGTACATAAAATTTTGGAAAGAAACCCCTGTACGGAAATGTACAGTTTGGATGTAAAGTTAGCTTGAAGTTTGAATCACGTTCGGATCTCCTGCTTCACGGCACACTCACACAAAGTGAGAAGAGGCGCTATCATCAGCCTTTGTTATAATTATGACGTCACATACTATTTTCGCCTGACTACAGTCACAGATGCGGGGAACTGGTACGTTTGCAACTTTGGTGCTCCACGGACGGGGCACACTCTAGGCTTTGAAGAGGGCGTCCTTCGTCATGTAAAACAAGACCCGACGACGAGTACTTAGTCACTGTCCATCCCAAGGCCTCCTGTAGAGCATGCATGTCAGAGCTCATTGGTTCCACATTTTAGACTCAGCCAAGCCGCTCGAATCTAACATGAGTAGAGCAGAGAGAGGGCCTCCGTGCATTACGGTAAGATGAAGATCATGTGGTACTTCCTGCTGGCATGGATATTGCCACAATTAATCTAATAGCACTGAATATCACAGAAAAGTGACATCGTCGTTGAAAGATAGAACGTACAAATGCCTAAACCTGAACCCAACTCTGTCATCTGAAGAATTCTGGTCTACTGGAGGATGTCGTAAAAAATCTTAGAGAACGAGTTCCTAGACCTCCTAGGCTGCATAGATTACCTGAAGTCCTCAAGGAAGGCCAATTGTTAGCGCCATTGGTGCCATATTTAACTAAGTTGATGACTCCGATTGTTGGACTTTGTGAACATCACATCAGAAATTATCAGATGATCATTGAGAAATTTACACAAATTAGGGTTGGCCCAAATGTCATTTTAGTCAGCCTGGACTTGGTCTCAACCGTTTACGAGCGTTACTGTGGAGGACACACTGAAACCGTTGTCAGAGCTTTTTCCTCCTGAAACAATAAAGTTTTTCTGACATGTTATGACGACCAGCTACTTCTTGTACGGCAGTAAATTTTCTGAAATGGACGAAATGGCTACTATGGGTTTTCCGTTGTCTCCAGGAATGACCAATTTCTTCATGGAACATTTTGAGTAACGTGCATACAGTTCGGCTCCCATTCGTCCATCTTCATTTTATCGTTAAGTTGGCGAAATGTTTATGGTGTGGCTACACGGCGTGGAAGCTCCTGAGCGCTCCCAAGAACGTATGACCAGCGTACCTCCAAACACCCAGTTCGCCGTCGAGACAAAGAGGGAAGGTTGCCGCTATTAGATGTTCTCGTACAACTAAAATTGGATGGACGTCTCGGCCATTCAGTGTATTGCAAGCCGACGCACACTCATTTATATCTCAGTGCCCAGAGTTTTCAACATCCAGTCCATAAGAGAGCAGCTTTAAATACACTGTGGCACAGAACAATAACCGTTTCTGATGAGGACCACTTGGATTCAGAAATTAATCACCGTCATCGTTCTCCAAGAAAAGTAAAGATGAAAATATTGATCATTTACGAGCTGAGGCACCGATTGAATTTCTTCCTTTCTTCGGCGCTACATTCAGCAAAATAGGAACAGTTCTGGAGAGACGAGCTATCAGATCTATTTTTCGACTTCCCAAGAAGATAAAGCAGATGTTACGCTTTGTTAAGGACAGTCTCAGCTAGGGTAGCGAACTATTATTGACAGATCATTTTTTATCAGTCTCATTTTAAAATTTTAAACAAAATTAACGAAATAAACTCTTCGCTATTGCAAAGTAATCATCAAACAAAACTTAAACACAGATCAGTAAATAAAGCACTTTGCTCAGTTAATTAGTTTTATTTTTGAAGAAGTTCTTGTCTTGTGATTTGGAACATTTGAGCAATTTTTTATTTTTTAAAACGTAATTATTAAAATCTTTGCAATTGTACTGAAAGTTAATTTTTACTTGCGGTTCCATCTTCACATGTTGAACACTCAGTCTATTTCTTGAATCAGTCGAGGCGTTTCCACAAAGTGAAAATTCCCTCTCAGCAGCGGCATTAGAACATAGAACGAACACTATAAACTAGAAAGTCTTTAATAAGTTCGGTATATTTGAATTCTTAAATAGTTCATACCAAGTTTCATTGATAGATTGTCTGTTTCATTCGGCTGTGGTGTTTGTTTACGCTCCTCAGTAATTTTATTTACAATTTCCTTAACACTGCAGAACTCATTATGAAGTTCGTCCATATCCGTGAGTTTGGTGACCGATAATTTTTCACAGCACATAGACAGATCCTTGTAAATAAATGTATTTTGCAAAGCAGACAATCGCATTATTGCCAAATTATTATCCTCTGAAAAAGCAAAGTGATCGTCCAGGTATTTTAATGCATTTTTGTACCGTGTAATCAGAACAGTGTTGATAGACACTTGTTCATCAACTGTGGAACTGAGAAGACATTTGAGCAGAGAAATCCAAAGAATTTGTCTATTTGCTCTATTTTTAGACGTAAATTTGTTTGGATTTTGTAGATCTCACAAGATAAAGGACTACCTTCCTCCGAAAACACGATGGCGCTCTGAAAACATTTTAAAGCGTTATCTAGAAATCCAAGAAAGCATTCTGATGTCTTTGCGTCGTTGTCATGAAAGTACAAGGGGACAGTTATTTCCAAGAAAATATGACCTCAGCGCTGAAAACACGTAATTTTCTCAATAGCAGGATGCAACTACGGCCACCTTGGTTTGACGTGTCTTATGATATTTTGGTATTCTATTCTAGGATTAGCAGAGTGTTCTTTTAAGGTCTGGACTCTCTGGGCGTGATAGGATAAGTGCAGACACACTTTAAGTACCAAATTCTGCACGTTAAACTCGCACTTCTCCATAGGATGACGGGCGACATTGTGCACCATGCGCACTGAACACCCCGCAGGCAAGATGTTGGCGTTATGTTGAGAAAATAGTTTTTAAACTGAATTATTTTCCCCAAAATTAAGATTGGTGTTGTCGGATTAGTAAGCAGATACATTTGTGAAATCTAAATCCAGCGCTTTGAGTCTATTTTTATGTTACTATAAATATCGGTCGCTTTTTCATCTAGCTTCTAATAAAAATCAAGCACCCAGGTGCCGATACCACTCTGCGGAAAGTAAAATCTGACAGCTATTGGAAATAATTTTATATGTCCGTGATTTGACGCATCTGTCGAAATGCTGTATAACATACCCGACCTTAGTTTTTCCACGCTGTCTTCGAATGACACTGGAGCCAGAACATTGGAGATTAATATATGAAGATGGTACCTGTGCTTTCGGACTCTTACGGAACTCGGTAAGATCGTCTGCCGCGAGTAATGATTGTAATGGGCCGGGGCACTACGAATGTAGTGTGTGGACAATAAGTTGGGAATATGGGTCTCACGGGGAGCGTGGAAGGGATAAATTCCTGCGGTCGAACTTTCCTGTGTGCCCTCGGTGGCTCAGGTGGATAGAGCGTCTGCCACGTAACCAGGAGATTCCGGTTTCGAGTCCCGGTCGGGGTACACATCTTCAGTTGTCCAGCTTGATTTATATCAACGCCTGTCGACAACTTAGAGTCTTGATATAATTATCATTTGACTGGAGATTAAAGAGGATGCCTTAGTTCTGCCGAGCTATATTTTTGATGTGATTTGGGAATAATTAAATATCACGGGACATTACTTTGAATCGTAATCATCAGAACTGTACGACATGTTATGGTTTATGCCATGGTAAACGTTTGTCAACTATGCTGCTATCACTATTTCCTCGTCTGTCTCAAAACATCGCGCTTTAGAAACTATTGTAAAGTCTGAGTACTCTTTCGAGTTCTTTCACGCCACTCGTGTTCCGGGCCACTGACATGCCGTTTAACATCATTCAAACATCCGTGCTACACTGAAACGCCAAAGAAACCGGCATAGACGTGCATATTCAAATACAGATATATGTAAACAGCCAGAATACGGCGCTGCTGTCGGTAACACCTATATAAGAAAACAAGTGTCTGTAGTAATTGTTAGATCGGTTGCTGCTGCTACAATGGCAGGTTATCAAGAATTAAATGAGTTTGAACGTGGTGTTATAATCGGCGCAAGAGCGATGGAACAGAGCACCTCCGAGATAGCGATAAACAGGGGATTTTCCCGTGAGTATCAGGAGTCTGGTAAAACATCAAAACTCAGACATCGCTGCGGCCGGAAAAAGATGCTGCAAGAACGGAACCAACCACGACTGCAGAGAATCGTTCAACGAGACAGAAGTAGCCTTCTGCAAACTGCTGCAGATTTCAACGCTGGGCCATCAACAATTGCCAGCGTGTGAGGCATTCAACGAAACATCATTTATATTGGCTATCGGAGCCAAAGACCCACTCGTGTACCTTTGATGACTGCACAGCACAAAGCTTTACGCCTCGCCTGGGCCGTCAACATCGATATTGGACTGTTGATGACTGGAAACATGTTGCTGGTCGGACGAGTCTCGTTTCAAATTGTACTGAGCGGATGGAAGTGACCGGGTATGCAGTCAAACTCATGAATCCATGGAAACTGCGTGTCAGCAGAGGACTGTTCAAGGTGGTGGGCGTGTGCAGATGGAGTGATATGGGATCCCTCATATGTCCAGATACGACTATGACAGGTGACACGTACGTAAGCATCTTGTCTGATGACCTGCGTCTATTAGTGTCCATTGTGCATTCCGACGGCCTTCGGGAATTCCAGCAGGACAACGCGACACCCCACACGTCCAGGATTGCTACAGATTAGCTCTAGGAACAGACTTCTGAGTTTAAACACTTTGGCTTGCCACCAAACTCCCCAGACATGAACATTATTGAGCATATCTGGGATGAAACTGGTACTGGCAGAAGTAAAGCTGTGAGGACGGGGCGTGTGTCGTGCTTGGGTAGCTCAGTCGGTAGAGCACTTGCCCGCGAAAGGCAAAGGTCCCGAGTTCGAGTCTCGATCTGGCACACAGTTTTAATCTGCCAGGAAGTTTCATATCAGCGCACACTCCGCTGCAGAGTGAAAATCTCATTCTGGATATCTGGGATGCCTTGCAACGTGCTGTTTAGAAGAGATCTCCACCCCCTTGTATTCTCACGGATTTATGGACAGCCCTGCAGGATTCATGGTGTCAGTTCCCTCCTCACTACTTCAGACATTACTTGTGTCCATACCACGTCGTGTTGCGGCACTTCTGCGTGCTCGCGGGCGCTACACGGTATTAAACAGGTGTACCAGTTTCTGTTATATCGTAAATAAATTCATATATAAAACGCAAACAGCTTGATGCACATTTGTACAACTTTTTTCAAAATAGAATACGACTTCTCCAATTTTTGCCGGTAGGAACACATCCATTTACACTTTTTGTATTTTACTTTTTCACTGCCGTTGTCCATTGTTTTGGATCAGATATGACTCAAATCCAATCAGTCTGTTCAAAAAATAAGAATAATAAAGTGTCTCCCGGGTTCGATTCCCGGCGGGGTCAGGGATTTTCTCTGCCTCGTGATGGCTGGGTGTTGTGTGCTGTCCTTAGGTTAGTTAGGTTTAAGTAGTTCTAAGTTCTAGGGGACTTATGACCACAGCAGTTGAGTCCCATAGTGCTCAGAGCCGTTTGAACCAATAAAGTGTCAACAACACAGTAAACACTGTTTATTTTATGAATGGCATAAACTTTCGAAACTCCGAAAGGTGGGGGGTTCTAACTGCACAGCGCCGGCGTAATGCGAGTCAGCGAAACAGCGGCGGAGGAGAGCGGAGCGAACGAGCCACCCAACGCGTGCGACAGTCCTTTGTCACTTTCCTGGGGCGGCGCTGGCGTGAGCGCCCCCTATCACTGTCTCCGCGCTTGACACCGTTGCATGTACGCTAAGCGCCGCCCGTACTTCACTTGAATGAGGTTTCTTTCTAACCAAGGCCAGGTTCAAGATACAGCGGGACAGTTAGCGTCCGGCAGAAACATATCGTGGGACGGGACGTTCCGCCTGACGCGGGACGGTTGGCAACTCTGCTCGCGGAGTCAGCATTTCTGCGATTTACAACATCCCTTGTGAGTGCGGAAGCAATTACATTGCTCAGTCCATCCGCCCCGTTTCCGACCTCTGTGCAGAACACCAACGGCATAATAAAAATCGAGAACTGGAGAAGTCTGCAGTTGCCGAGCACAGCCTCACAAACAAACATAAAATACTCTTTGACGAAATAAAAGTTTTGTCATAGACTTCCACCTACTGGGACTCTGTAGTTAAAAAGGCTGTGGAAATAAGAATGTGTGAGAAAATCTTCAACTGGGACAGTGGATGTAGTCTTAGCGGTGCTTGGAAGCGATCTCTCGATGCAGAGAAGAAACAGAGATATTCGTCACAATGTTTGTTCTACGGCGGGAGCGCTCGCGCCACCAAGGTAGACGTAGACGCCATCTGTGACAGCATGACGCAATGATCGACCAATCAGAGGCCATCCTTGGGCTATATAAGGCCACTGCAGCAGTAGTTCTGACGCGCATTCGAGGGTTGGATTCCCTCACTTCCTGATCAAGGACTCACACTGCCAGGCTACACTCAGGGTGTATCTTCAACGTGGATGAGCCTTAGCCGTTCCTGTCGTGTTGTCGCCCCTCTGCACGCCATCACTGCTGCCCGCCGTCCGGTCCTCGCTGCCGCCACCGCCTGGTCGCCGTTTCTTGGTGCTCGCTGCTGCTGCTACTGCTGCTGCTGCTACTGCTGCTGCTGCCACCGCCGCCGCCGTCGCTGTCGTCTGCGGGTGCTCGCCGCCGCCCCATGCTCGTCGCTGCCCCCCGTTTTATCTCCTTTTGTACTTCAGCGACTCCTGTCGCCCGTGGGCACTACCTGCGACTATGGACACCCCCACTACCACCATCATCTACACCTCCCCTTCACCTGCCCCCACTGTAACATCATGGAGTGCTTCCTCTGGGATTAAAACGGCTCATCCAACTCCCCTACTCATGGTCTCCTCCCCTTCTATCTCCTCCACATCCATGTATCCCCACCTGTATGTCACTCCTTCCCCTGCCCCTGCTCCTGCTCCTGACCCTCCTCCTGCCCCCTCCCAATGCTGTCGCCCACCAAGACAACTTTCCCACCCTTCCCTCTGCAACTGCCCCTGCTTCCCCTACCCGAGTCACTGCCCGCCGCGCCATAGTTGCCATCACAGAGCGCCCTACCCTCTTACCCAGTGCCACTGCCTTACAGGAGGGCCCTGCCTCCCACCACATCCCCATCCATCCACTCACTCATCCCTCCTCCCAGGCAACACCCACCAAAAAATCTTCCAAATGCCCTAGTGGCGACCTCTCCTCTACTTCCTCATCCAAAAAACCACTGCCTGCCCCACCTCCGTCTGACCCCATCATGGATACCACCCCACCTCCCTCTTCTCCACCTCGCTCCCTACATACCTTCGTCCTAGCCACCTCTGATCCAAAATTCCTGGAAGCCCGCACCCTCACCCTTGAAATCTGGAAGTACATCCTCAGTGCACCCATCACCCAACTTATCCCTCACAGAGACTTTGTTCTCATCAAGTCCCCTCTTGCTCTTTCTGTACTGATCTCTTCCGGTGCCTTCCCTGCATCACCTTTGCCCCCCATGCATCCCTCACCCCTTTCCTTACATCCTCCTCTACTTGTCAGCCCCAACCCCCTTGTCATCTGCCAACTCTCACCGCTGTTATCACAAAACTCAGCCCTGTGGTCACACAGGCTGAGGTGTTGGCAGAACTAAACACCCACCCCGCCCTGGAAATCCGCTTGGCCCACCGTATTTACAACTCCTGTGGCCCTACTTTCCTCATGCGTATATTTACAGAGTCTGCCTCCTCCATCGACCACCTCCTCATGCAGAGAGCCCTGATTTTCAACTGTCGCCACCCTGTTGACCCATCCCATTCCCCTCCTCAATCCTACCGCTGCCAGCGCTATCTCCTGTACAATGACAACTTCACCCAAAACTGCACCCATTCTAAAGCCTCCCACTTCCTTAAACATTGTCCCAACCTCGCCTCCCTCCTGCCTGCAACACCTGCAACGAACCTCATCCCGCCTATTCCTCCAAATGCAAGACCAAACCCTCTCCCACTAACCCTGAGCCCACTGTCCCCATTCACCCCATCGACCCACCCATCCACCCTAACAATTCCCTCCTTCCTCCCCCTACAGCAGAAGACATCATCTGCTTCCTCACCATAGTCCTGCAGAACATCCACCCCTTCCACCGCCCCCACACACTCCAGCAGGTGTCCCTTGCTGCCCGCTCTGTTTTACACTTAAACACCTACTCCACCTACTCCCACAACCAAGCCCACCTTACTTTCACCTGCCTCGACACCCTTGTTTAAGCCCCTCTTTCCGCTTCCCACATCCAACCGCCTGGAGCGTCAACAGTATCGTCTCCTCTACCTCAACATTCGCTCCCTCCCTACAAACACATACCGCTTTATACATACCCTATCCCAGCACCAGGTTGACTCCTTCATCCTTAATGAAACCTTCCTCCAACCCCACCATGTTGTCCGCACTTCCCCCTATCTCCTTCACAATCTCCTTCCCCTAGCTCGAGCTGGGGTCCCTATAGGCCACCTCAAGCATCTCCCTGTCCGGCCATAGCCCCTCCTTAATGACCTGACTGAACACCTTCATCTTAGCCTATTTTTTCCCTCCCTCACCATCATCTGTGCCACTATCTATATCCACCCCGTAGTTCCTCTCCCCTTCAACTTCATTCCCCATGTTGACCATACCTTCTCCACCTATGTGATCGCCACTGACCTCAACATCCACAGCCATGACCCTGCCACCCTCACAGGTTCGAATCCTGCCTCGGGCATGGATGTGTGTGTTGTCCTTAGGTTAGTTAGGTTTAAGTAGTTCTAAGTTCTAGGGGACTTATGACCTCAGCAGTTGAGTCCCATAGTGCTCAGAGCCATTTTTGAACCCTGCCACCCTTTGGCGGTGGCATCAGTTCCTTGCCACCCTCCGTGGTGACCTTGTTCCTCTCCCACAGCACACCCATCCTGAAAGTAACTCCGCCCCCGATGTTATCCTCGCTTACCCCAACCGCCTTGGTCACATCGCCATTGATGTCCTCGATCCCGTTGGTAGTGACCATCTCCCTGTCCTTCTCAGCATCTCCTCTGCCCGTCAAACCACTGCAGCCATCCACGCAGCTGCCCCTCCAAAGTCTGTCCATGAATACCGCCGTGCCGATTGGGATGCCTACTGGGACTCCATTGCCTTACAGGTCGAAAGCCACCCCCTCACCTTTCACCACCCAGCTGACGTCACCCATGCCTCTTCCTTCCTTCAGAAGACCATCACTGACGCTGTGGAGGCTCATGTCCCTACCAAACTCATCCACCCTCACCACCCTATGATTCTTCCACAGGCCATCCTTCTTCTGCGTGAATCCCACAGGCTCTACCGCTCCTTCCTCCCGTGACCGGGATACACTCACCCGTCACTGGCAATTACAGTGACCCATCCGGAACCTCCTTACAGCGAAGAAAGTCCGGGACTGGCGCCAGACATGCACATGCCTCAACTCCACCCTCCCTGTCAACTCCTCCAAGTACTGGTCAGCCTTCCACTGCCTTACTGGTAGCCATCCCACCCTGCATTACCCAATCCTCCATGACAATCGACCCTTTCCTGACAATCTCAGTAAGGCTAATCATTTTGCATCCCACCTCTCTGAGGTCTTCTCAATTCCTGACAATCCCCATTTTGATTACTCCCTCTTCCCCACCATCCTTGACCACACTGACATCTCTGTCCCCCCACTCGCCCCTAGCTTCCAGTACACTTGGATCAGTTACCCCCTCAGACATCAACACTCCCAATACCGTACAAGGCATCACACTCGTCCTCCACACCAAACGCAACACCGTCCCTGGTCATGATGACGTCACCTACTGCCACCTCCAGGAATAACCCCCCCCCCCCCCCCATCCTTCCTGACTGTACTTGCTACCCCGTACAATTTCCTCCTCCCCACTGGTTTACCCCGACCTGTGGAAGACTTCCCGTGTACTGCTGTTCCCTAAATCTAACAAACACCCCTATGATGCCTCTTCCTATCGTCCCATCTACCTCACCTCAGTGTTCAGTAAGGTCTTCGAGGCCATCCTCTCTCACTGTATTCACCGCCACCTTAACCTTTGTTTCTCTTGATTTCCAGAACTCCTATGACTGTGTCTGGTATCCTGGGCTCCTCCTCAAACTCGAGACCTATGCTCTCCCCATCAACTTCGCTCGACTCGTTGCTTCCTTCCTCTCCCATCGTCCCTTCTTTGTGACTATCTGTACTTTCTATCCCTCTGCTGGCGTGCCCCAAGGCTCCGTCCTTTCCCCTCTCCTCTATGTCCTGTACACTGCTGATATGCCCAAACCTCCCCCACCTGTTCATCTTCTCCAGTTTGCTGATGACACCGCCTTCCTAGCCCTTTATCCAACCCTTCAGCAGTCTCAACGTATCCTCCAAACCCACCTTGACCAATTCAAAGCATGGTGCAACAAGTGGTTCCTCCATATCAACCCCTCCAAGACCCAAGCGATCATCATAGGCTGCATCCCCTGCTCCTTCCGTCTCCATGATTTCTACCTCACCATTTATGGCCGTCCCATCCACATCACTCCTACCCTCAAATAACTTGGCCTCACCCTCGACCGCCACCTCACTTGGACTCCCCATCTCCTTACCATTCAAAACAAAGCTCACAACAGACTCCGCCTCCTGAAACTCCTGTCCAGCCCGACATGGGGTCTGCATCCTTCCACTATTCTTCACACCTACAAATCCTTGATCCACCCCATTCTGTGTTATGCCAGCGTAGCTTGGATTTCTGCCCCTCCCTGGTTCTATAAAGCCCTCCAAATCCTCGAACGCCATGCGCTCCGCCTCGCCTTCCATATCCACCTACCGTCCCCCACGCATATCCCCTTCCCCCAACTTCTTTTCCTTGAACACATACGCACACTATATATTGTCCACCGCCTTGATCCTCCTCACCCCCTGGTGTCTCCCTTCCTCTCCATCCCCAATCCATTGCCGTGCCTTTACTGCTGTGTCACACCCTCTCTTCATCTCTACACCTTCCGCCTCCTTTCCCAACGCAACTTTCACCATCTACCCCTCCCGGATGATGAGCTTTGCCCTGAAATGTAACCCCATCTTCCTGCCTCCTCCTCAGGGCTCCCTCTCCTCCCCCTCCCTTCTCCTGAGCGGCTTCCCCCTCCTATTCCTCCCTCCTCTCTTGTGCTCCCCTTCAGTGTCTCTGCAATCCCTCCTACCTTGTCTTCCCTCTTCATCTCCTGCCCCACCAGTCTTCTGCCTCTTCGTGTACCTACTGACCCCTCCTCTCTTCATCCCGCCACCTCCCCTTCTGCCCCTTGCTCTCCCCTTCTTTTCCATCCTCTCTGACCTCTCTCTCGGCAGGTCCCCCTGGCAGTTTTATACTTAACTGTGTGTGCTCCGTTCTCGCTTCCCACGCCCGGGTTCCCGGGTTCGATTCCCGGCGGGGTCAGGGATTTTCTCTGCCTCGTGATGGCTGGGTGTTGTGTGATGTCCTTAGGTTAGTTAGGTTTAAGTAGTTCTAAGTTCTAGGGGACTAATGACCATAGATGTTAAGTCCCATAGTGCTCAGAGCCATTTGAACCATTTTTTTGTGTGTGCTCCAAGTGGGTTTTATGTGTGTTGTTCTGGAGTGTTTTTAATGCTGTGGCCGACTTTTTTAACCTGTGCATGTGCATTCAGTGTCTTCTTTGTGTTTTAAGAATCGCCAACTGTGTTTCTTAACTTTATGGTGACTTTTTTAATTGTCCCCCCATGTAGGTCTCCCTGTCATAGTATTTTTACCTCCATTATCTCTCCTTACTCTGTTTTATGTACCCCTTTTTTATCGCCTTATACACGTAACATTATATTCTTGTTTTAGTTGTCATGTCACTCGGCTGAAGAGCGACGGATTGTGCCACTGACAGCCCTCCCCTGCCCATATGGGGCAGGGGAATGAAATCACAATAAAGAAAAAAAAAGTAGTTCTAACAGTCAGTTGGTCCTGACGAAGACGATGCAGGAAATCGTCGAAAGCTGGAGGTATTATGCTGAACTGGGAAAGAAGGCCAAGAATGTTTTATGCAAGGTTAGGGTTTAACGTACTGCCGACAACGTCGTTAGAGACAGGATGGTACCAGAGATTGAGTATAAGCTCATACTGGACAAAGATATGCTGAGGAACCTAAATACGGTCCTTTCAAAGGCATCATCCCTCATGCACTTCACATGATGTAGGGAAACCAGTAGATGTTTAAATCTTGATGGCTCTACAAGGATTTGAAGTCCGCTCGTCTCAACACTTGTCCAGTATCTTAACCCTTGCTCTGTAGATTCATTCGAGGTTAAGTATGCACTGAAGACCTCCATCAAACACGGTTGTATATCACAAATACATTTTTTTCGTGAAGTAAAAATAATTGTTTTCCTTTATATACTTTGTATTATGGTATGATCAAGTGATACAGTATGTATTATAGAACAGGGAATGTTTTTACCGTATTTTATAATAATTGCAAAGGTATCTCATTTTTACGTAGATTTCCGTGTATGAACGTTGCATATCCTAAATACATTGTGAAATAAGGTTGTATACCAAAAAATACTAATTTTCTGTCACATTTTCTATCACTCACCTTTGTTACCCATTCATGTACTTTCAGTTCCTCCACTGAAGACAGTGTCAATTGTTTACCTTTAGTTAATGCCATTATTTAGTTTTATGTAAGAAGAACACTGGTACTAATTTATAATTGAAATTAGTGTGCCGGCCGATTTGGCCGAGCGGTTCTGACGCGATCGGGTGGTTCTAGGCGCTTCAGTCCGGAACCGCGCCGCTGCTACGGTCGCAGGTTCGAATCCTGCCTCTGGCATGGATGTGTATGGTGTACTTAGGTTAGTTAGGTTTAAGCAGTTGTAAGTCTAGGGCAATGATGACCTCAGATATTAAGTCCCATAGTAATTAGAGCCATTTGAACCATTTGAAATGAGTGTACAACAACACTTATTGGTATAAGATGGAAACAAAGTACTTCCTACTAAAACTCATCGAACAACAGCACCTAAAAATGGTCAACTGATCCATATCGCAGACGATGAGTCATGGAAAAGTGCAAAAAACACGGCAAATCAGATGGTCGCACTAAGTGGTAAGTCGGATCATCACCCGATGATGATGTTGATGATGATATTTGGTTTGTGAATCGCTCAACAGCGTGGTTATCAGCGCCTGTACGAACTCCCAATCGTTTCACTGTACAGTCTCGTCACTTTCTCGAATTATGATGAAACGGTGAGGAGAACACAAACACCACAGGTCCCCGGGCGGAGAAAATCCCCGATCCGGCTGAGAATCGAATCCGAGACCCCATGATCCAGAAGCAGCAACGCTAGCCACTAGACCATGAGCTGCGGACCGGATCATCCGAGGTCGGATTAGCGAGGAAGAAGTTCTTTATACGACAAAGCAAACTCATAACAGGTTAGGGGTGTTAACTTGAGGTTGATTTTCTGTTTTGTTTCTAGCAGAGAATGACGTACCCAAGGTTGAATGCCATTATGACCAAGACGCAGATACGCTACATTTGGATCGTCTGCATTGATATTCAACTACGTAACTAGTAAGTTTCAAGTTTGGGTCACACTTCATACTTCGTTCAAGAAAATTGACAGCAACAAACACATTCTGGCTCATTTAATTTACAGAGTAAGGTGTACTTAAACAAGGTTCAGATATTACATACTTCCATTCATAGGTAATCGTGACATCCATTACTCTTCTATTTCTCTCGACTACTGGAGAATTACGGTTCCAGGGTAGATAGTTAAGTCCAAAAAACAAACTTTTACTCTACTGTTATAAAATATCCTGTCAAAACAAGGTAGTTGTACAGAAGTATCACTGTCCAGTTGTTTTCTTGTCCAAACTAACGTTCAGACCAAGAAAATTATTGTAGAGTACAATTTTTACTTTAAAATGATATACAGTGTTCTTATTCATAACACTTTTTATGTAGTTTTTTTCTGGCACGTCTTTACCAGCTGTGGAAATACAAGATTTTCTACTGTTCCTCCCACGTTTCTTGACATTCTGCTTCCAATTTGATGGATCTATTTTCCTTTCTATGCTTTTATTTAACAAATACAATATTCTTTGGACTGAAACTTATCATTTATTTCATGACATTTTTGTAAATGCATTTGAAAACTGCTTCCCCAAGAAAATAGTTAAATATACTCGTAAGAAACCTTGTAACAAACCATGGCTTACTAAGGGTATAAAAATATCTTGTAACCGGAAAAGGGAAATGTATCTGACAGCAAGAAAGAGTAGTGACCCAGAAACTATCAAACATTATAAAAACTACTGTGTTATATTAAGAAAAGTTATTAAAAAATCCAGGAGTATGTGTATCATGTCTGAAATCAGCAACTCTGATAATAAAATTAAAACAATTTGGAATATTATTAAAAGAGAAACAGGTCAACCAAGAGCAGAGGAAGACAGTATTACCATAAAATTGAATGAAAACTTTACAAACAAAAAGTCAGAAGTTGAAAATATTTTTAATAATCATTTTCTAAATGTTGTGGATATAGTAGGATCCAGGTGTTCATTAGAAGATGCTAGGCTGTTAATGAAGAGGCCATACCTATGCAATTTGATACAATTGAAATCTCACCCACTTCTCCCTCTGAAATTAGGAAAATAATAAACTTGCTTAAAAGCAAAAACTCACATGGAATTGATGGCATTTCCAGCAAAATACTAAAAGCTTGTTCTCAACAGATAAGTAAGATTCTCAGCCACCTGTGTAATAGTTCTCTGGAACAGGGCATTTTCCCTGATAGACTGAAATATGCTATTGTTATACCTTTGCATAAAAAGGGGGATAGGTCTGATGTCAACAATTACTGTCCAATCTCCCTTCTAACATCTTTATCCAAAATTTTTGAGAAAGTAATGTATTCAAGAGTAGCTTGACATATCTGTAAAAATGAAGTACTAACAAAATGTCTGTCTGGTTTCTGGAAAGGTTTTTCAACAGAAAATGCTATATATGCTTTCACCAATCAAATTTTGAATGATCTGAATAACCGAACACCACCCATTGGGATTTTTTGTGATCTCTCAAACGCTTTTGATTGTGCAAATCATGAAATTCTGCTAGACAAGCTCAAGTATTATGGCATGAGTGGTATAGTGCACAAATGGTTTAATTCGTACCTAACTGGAAGAGTGCAGAAAGTTGAAATATGTAATTCTCATAACATGCAAAGATCAGCACATTCCTCAAACTGGGGAACTATCAAGAATGGGGTTCCACAAGGGTCAGTCTTGGGTCCTTTGTTGTTCTTAACATATATTAATGACTTGCCATTCTATATTCATGAAGAGGCAAAGTTAGTTCTCTTTGCTGATGATACAAGTATAGTAATCACACCTGACAAACAAGAATTAACTGATGAAATTGTCAATACTGTCTTTCAGAAAATAACTAAGTGGTTCCTTGTAAATGGACTCTCACTGAATTTTGGTAAGACACAGTACATACAGTTCCGTACAGTGAATGGTATGACGCCCTTAATAAATATAGACCTTAATCAGAAGCATATAGCTAAGGTAGAATATTCCAAATTTTTAGGTGTGTCCATTGATGAGAGATTAAATTGGAAGAAACACATTGATGATCTGCTGAAACGTTTGAGTTCAGCTACTTATGCAATAAGGGTCATTGCAAATTTTGGTGATAAACATCTTAGTAAATAAGCTTACTACGCCTATTTTCACTCATTGCATTCATATGGCATCATATTTTGGGGTAATTCATCACTGAGGAATAAAGTATTTATTGCACAAAAGCGTGTAATCAGAATAATAGCTGGAGTCCACCCAAGATCATCCTGCAGACATTTATTTAAGGATCTAGGGATATTCACAGTAGCTTCTCAGTATATATACTCTCCTGTGAAATTTGTTATTAACAACCAAACCCAATTTAAAAGTAATAGCAGTGTGCATAACTACAATACTAGGAGAAAGGATGATCTTCACTATTCAAGATTAAATCTAACTTTGGCGCAGAAAGGGGTGAATTATACTGGCACTGAAGTCTTTGGTCACTTACCAAATAGTATCAAAAGTCTGACAGATAACCAACAAGTATTTAAGAAGAAATTAAAAGAATTTCTGAATGACAACTCCTTCTACTCCATAGAGGAATTTTTAGATATAAATTAAGAATAAAACAAAAAAAATTTAAAAAAAATAAAAATAAAATAAAAAAATAAAAAACAAAAAAATAAAAAAGTTGTTATATTAACTTAAGTATGTTGTTAAATTAACTTAATTATGTCATGTATTGGAAAATATGACTCGTTCCACATCATTACGAAATATCGTATTCATGATCCTTGGAACTAGTATTAATCTAATCTAATCTAATCTAATCTAATCATCAGCTGTGTCCGCCATTTTCATTCATATACACGATGTTCTTCTAGCTTTACAATTACAAATAGCTGAACTTGTAAACAGAAACAAGATATCCGTTGCTATGGTAACGACTTATTTTATGTACCACTTTATTCCAGAGAAAATTCAACATTACCAAAAATGTAATATTTGAGACTTCTTTGAGGGAGGTCTTCAACTATTTGATATCGTACATAATTGCGAGAAAGATTGGGGTTCGAGTGTGAATTCTCCTTTTTATTGTTCGTTGTTGAGGAATCGAACAGAGTCAACACTGAGCGAAGAATTAAGCTTGCTTTCGTTAGTTGCATGTTCCATAGATCATTAGTATAATACTGCAAAAAAGTGCAAAACTTCACTTTACAGATCACTTAACGTAATTTAGACATATAAACTACACGTAACTTGGAATCGCCGATTACTTACTTTCTCAGAATAAAAGGTATGGAAAAAATATTACTTGGCTGTTGAAACACGTCGTCTCTTCCCACGCCTCCGTGTTTCCTAATTACGCAAGTGCGCAGCTCGCGAGTCGGCTATTTTTCCGAAGTATCATAGGCTGCTGTGTCTGGCTGTCTGCCACAACTCCCCCTGAAGCGCCTGACGTGGTATCTCTCGCAGAGCTCAAGGACTTTGGCCTTTGGAAGCAAATCACGGGGCTCGCCGCGACAATTTCAATTTGATATAGGGCGATGTTTGAACACGACACGAACTGTCCGCACAGTTTAAGTCACAATTCGGGAAATCTCGGGTTGTGTTCGAGCTTTTTATCGGCCTGCGCTCTAGTGATTTTGATAGGTACTATCACAAGGACCAGTCTTAGTCTCTTTAAGGCGCTAAGGATTTTATCAATAAAAATAACTGTGTAACACCGACAGAAATATCTTTTAGGATGCATCTCACGCTTTTACAACGACAACTAATCGATAAACAAAAGATTGGAACATGAATCTATGTAATTCTTAAGCATCCGCCCGTGCTGCGATCTAGCGAAGTCAGATGGTACTATCTCCAAGACTGGTCATTTCGCTGTAATTTACTCTTATGATAAAAATGTGAAATACTTCATTACGATAATTTCTTCTTTTCGGCATTTTATTTTTGATTAGTTGTCTTGATCGTTTCATCTGAATGTTGCCATTTTGTTTTCAAACTGAATACAACAAAGTTTTTATCTGTTACTCAAATATGTGAACAGAGTTCGAATTGCTCATTTGCAACCTACTTGGTAAATCATTATCGCCTCTAATATTCGTTAAAATATTATGCTGCGTTCGGTCAAATAACATTTTTTGGGGGACAACATTTTCGTCTTTGTCTGTAACATTTATTTCAATCAGCATAAATGTTTATACATCCATACATACTGCATGGGACTGTTGTAAATTTATTCAAATACAATGGGAGTTTTAATGCTGTTTCTTCATCTATTCCACGGAACTGTGCAATTTATACAGAAGCATAGCTTGTTGTTGTGGTTACTTTGCAGTTTGTTGGGTATCACTTGCAATCGCGCTGCGCGAGTCATATGTTTTGTGACTGTTCGAACAAGCTCGATATTATATCGAAAGTTGCGGCGTATCGGAAAATCCGAGCTTGTTCGAGCGCGAGTATCGTTTCCCTAGCCCTGGCACAAGAGGAAGCCACGCTGATGTTAGTCACTGTATTCAATGGACAGATGGCACAGACATACAGCTTTAGCATGGTGCCTCATATATTTAGGTGAGATCGTTGCATACTCTTGGTTTAATGTGTGCATTTCACGTTTGTATCAATTCCGATTTTTGTTGATTATACTGATTTCGAGTCATTTCTACAGAGTAAGTTCTCATGCCCCGTGTTTGTTCAGATGGCAGTGAAAATCGTCAATCCTTTGTTATTAGTTTAGAATCATATACCAAATAGATGGAGGTATCTAGTTATGATTATCACATGATTGAGCGCTGGTAGTAATCCTCCTCCCCCCCCCCCCCCCCTGCAGCCTTTCCCTCGCTCTGTCAACTGAAAGTAGGAAGAACACTTACATCGATTAATTTTTTTGTCGTGTTAAATAACTTGAAACGTCCCCTTTTGAAAAATTACAAATGACTGTGCTTAAACTGACACACAATATTTTTAGCGCAACGCAATCTGACTTTCAAAAAATTCCCTACAAAAGAATGGCCCTGACTAACATTAAACTATACCTTTCACAAATCACTTACCTCACAAAAATCTTGGTTACTCGAACTACTGCAATACAGCGAGCGCCACTACTGGCAGCTAAATAAAAGATTCAAACTACAGAAGGCACTAACTACTGATAGGCATAGTTAGAACAAAATGTATTTACCTTAATAGTCATAATATATATAACAGATCATTGTATATCTTACAAATTTCCAAACTCCGCCATCTCTCTCCCCACATCCACCACTGCTGGCGGCTCACCTCCAACTGCACAACGCTACGCGCTGTTCACAGCCAGCTGCCTAACACTACAATGGCGAGTATTACAACAATGCAAAGCAGCCACAGACTGCACACAGCACAGCCAGTGATTTTCATACAGAGGTGGCGTTACCAATAAAAAAACCTAAACAGCCTACTTACATAGCCCCCATGTTCCCCACAAAAAATTTTAGAAATTGTTTTGGGCACTGGGCAATACATATTTGTTAAAATTTTTCATAATCGTAATTACAATAACAAAGAAATCAAATGCACACACTTATTGATACAGTGTTGGTCAAAAGCTAAAATTTTCTCACAGTCCATAAAAATAGTTCTGATCATTCATCATAATAGTAATTACAGTTTTTTTTCACAAAGTCTCATTAGTAAAAGAAATTGCACACAGAAGTAGTGGATTTCCATGCAGTCTTGAAGAAGTAGTGTTGTCCTTCCAATGGAAAGACAGTGCTGACTCTTGACATGCTGACAGGTAATGGGCCACAACAGAGCAAACCCACAGCAGAGTCAGTCGAAGTTTTGAAGAATATCGTTTGGTAGGTCATCACAGAGCAGACCCACTGCAGTCCTGGTAGAGATTACGGTATTGGTGGGCCACCAGAGGTGCAGACCCACTGCAGTCCTTGTAGAGATGATGGTACTGGTGGGTCATCAAAGATGCAGACCCACTGTAGTCCTTGTAGAGATGGCCAGCAGCCATCTGTTGCGACTGTGCAGGTGCACAATCACCATCGAAGAGTCTTGCGGACAATATAGCAAGTCCATAAACCACCACTTGTGCACGCACAGAAAAATTTTTTTTAATTGTCCTTAGAACCAGCAATGCTGTTATCCAGTCCCTTGCTGAATTATTAACACACGTGCAAACACTAACTGTCCCTACTTCTCACATATTGTCCATATACTATGACCAACAAAAACGTGTGCATTGAAATGTAACTTACAAGTTACTTAATTTGATGAACTGGTGTCAATTACTATTTTATAACATAAGAATACAATAACAATGGTATAAAATACATCATTAAATAACATAACAATAAAGATAACATTTGTAGTAAAACAGGCTTTACAAAAGAATCGAAATAAACATATACATCAGTGTTACAGGAATTATGACATGAATACATACATAAAAGATCAGAATAACTTTCGAAACATCAACTTCACACATGTGCATTAAAACAGAACAGAATAAATAATGTCTAAGCATATTTACAAAGTAAATAACATATTATTAATGCCAATTGTATTTGAGGATAACAGTATTCCTCATCATAGTGAATGTAGCTTAGTACTAGAAAAATTCTACAACATAAGTCTTATCAGATAAACACATAAAGACAGGAAGTTCACAAATACACAAGGGTACACAAACACATAGCATAATAATACAAAAGGAAAGGACAGGGTTTGTTTTACTGCAGTATTTTGTAAACAAAACTTTCTTTACTTCTTGGAGATCTCCCTTCATTCATCATTATTCCCAAAAAGTCCTATCTATACCTGCTTTCTGTATTCTATTCATATTTCTTTCAAAATAATTATTTCTCAGTGCACAATACTCATTTTTACCAAATCTGTTTCATATAACCTCTCAATGCATTCTTTCCCTATTCTTCATAGTTATTTTCTTATATAGTCTACCCCCTCTTAAGCTAACTTAAATCTACTGAGCTCAGATGCTAAACTAAGGGACGAGGCAATGCAGCAGCACAAAACAATTAACACAAACAGTAATGACAAAACAAAATGGAAAATTGCAAAGCAAGCTACAGTAAATCTAAATTACCAAGCAATGCAACATTACAACTAATATGAGCCAATGTGCAGCAACAAGAAAAATAAATCAGTAGTAAAACTAGCTAAACAGAGTAATAGAAAGTGAAATTTAGTAGCACTATGCCTGGCAAACAGCAGAAGCAAAAGCAATAAATTTATATCTAAACATGACAAAGCTCAAGCAGAAAAAATATTACACTAAAAATGGCCATGTCTAATACCTATGTCACATCTTAACACTAGAGTGATGCATCACAATTTATTCTACAAAAGAAATTACCAAGTACTTGAAAAGAAAATTATGAATGCAGTTCCTGTGAAGGTAAATGTCTTTTTTTGCTCCCTCATTTTTTTGAAAAAAATTATTATTTACTCGATCTGTAGACAGAAAATATTTATATTAGTACATCTATAAAATTTTATTTTAACCAATGCCGCAGTGCAGCTAGAAACTAGATATCAAATGAAATAAGGAACTATGTACAAAGCAAAGCATAAGAACATCGTTCAATAGCCATGTGGCATTTCATAAGTAGTAAAAAACATATCTCATCTAGAAAGACAGTAGTCATAATCAGGTGTGCAGACAAACTATTTCTTGTCATTTCATTAGGCATTTCAGTAAATATCAGAAAGTACGATATGTTTCCAAGTAATGAGCGTGTCGTATTTGCGATGCTTTCTACAAAGGAATGTCAGAAGCGAGGTTAATGGCCTCTTTTTTTCTCCACCTAATGGCTTTTTCTCCAGGCGGCTGGCCCAGCTGGGCGCCACAACGCATTACATCAAGGTCACTTAGCTTTCTTACCGAAATATTTACGACAGCAGTTTCCGCTACAGTGACAGTCTCATATAAAAATATTTCACAGGTCAAGAATTTGCGTTACAAGTGTGTAGAAACAAAATCCTATAAATATAACAGCATCCAAAAAATTTTCGCCAGCATTGTGATACATTCACGCATATACACACATTTCATAATTCTTAAAGTACGTTTCTTGGTTTCCAACAACCTTTTTCACAAACCAGAGTCCCTAACCACTACTCATTATTCCTTACCTTATTCGTCGACACTTCTTCAATGTTTCATCATTACAGATATGTAGCATAATCAAATAACTCATATAGCATCAGCTTACTAATCATAAACATACCGCAACAACATAATACACATAGTCATCGTAATAATAACATCATAACACCTCAGTCAACTCTCAAAATCGTCGTAGCTTCCTCCAATAATTTCAAAACCTAAAAAAATTCACTGTTCATGTCAAAAGTGTCATCTGCCTCAAACGCACTTCAAAAATCATGATCCCATACCAAATACATCATTCAAAGCTCTCATAGTATCACAATGGTTCCGAAAAAATATGAACAGTTTACAAAGTACAGACAAAATACAGTTTCATAAGTGTGAAGTTATCCAACTGTGTAATTGCGTAAACATGTGTCACTGACGTAGTAGAAAAAATGTTTGTCTCTCTCAGTTAAGTAATCAGATAGCTGTGTAATTCTGTGTTGGAGAAATATGGTACCGATGTGTAAAGTTGTATAAGCAAATACCATATTAGCTAGGGCTCCTTGTGCTTGCCAAACACATGGTACACAAAGTAGGCGTGTACCCCCCTGAGGATTAATGTAATTATACCCTCAGGTGTTACAGATTACAGCAATGGAATGAAATGTATCACGGAAAACCTTTGTATCATTGTACTTCAAATATCTTTAAAATTAAATGATTTAAGTACAAATTTAATCACTCAAATACGTGTCCTGTAGCGCTAAACGTGCGTCTTTCTGTAAGATAATCTCTGTGGAAGTGTCGTAGTTATCGTCCTCCGAAAGCTAAGTTCTGCAGAAGCCAATGTACTTACCTCATGATACGCAAAAGTGAAATGCTTTGCGTATAGATATCTTAGTTATTACGCTTATTGCCGTGATGAGGAAAGTACTGTGCTGTAACGTATTGTTGTCCTACGGAAAAGGCTGTCTCCTTGTAGCTATAGCACAAAAGTTACTACTAAAACATGTTTTACTTTCCAAAACAATACAGAAAACTGTACAGAAATAAAACAGAAACACTGCAAAAGCAACATTGTAAATTGTCACTCATTAGTAGCGTCGTGATAGAATCGTGTAGCTGTCACATAAACTAACCTCTGTGTCGTCTGGTATCTCTCAGAAAGCACTTTAAATTCAGAATGTATTTTCAAATAAACCAAAATGTTGCATTAAAATCTCATTGGCAGTACTGGTAAATGTTCTAAGTATGTGAGCCTTATAGTCGTTACATAATCGTCCTACAAACAAGCAAGAATGCACACACACAATAACACTGTGTCGTCTGTTCACAATAACAATAAATTCGTAATTTCTGTTTAAATAAGTTCTCTTGGTTCTTGACTGGATATTTAACTTCAAACATTGTTGCATGTTAATAGTTTCTTAAGTCTTACAAAGCATACTAGTAATGTAAAGTGAAAAGTTATATGGCAAAGACAAAGTCAAAAGCAGATTATTTTTCAATAAACGGTTTTACATGTGAAATGTGGTGTAAACCTTTACTCTTCCTAGTACTCAGAGTTTGAACTTGAATGCAATTGTCATATGGTATACGTCGGTAAAGAATACTGGAATTTTTTTCCCAAGGTTAGCGTCTATGTTATTTTTCTCTGAGCCAGCCGGCGCACGCGGCTACCTGCGGTGCGAGTCATTGTCTGTTCCTTTGTTGGCGCGCATCGTTATTGGGATTAGGAGACCTAACTTCTACAAATTCACTTTGACGAGAAGGCCCTGCCCTGTTTGAAGCTCGCCAGTTCTGATGGAATTCAGGTCTGTCGTTTTGTCGGTTAAGTGGTGGAGAATTTCTCCCTGAATCGTAACTGCGCGCTGGACTGTTGCGTCTGAAATTATTCAGTCTCCCTTGATAATAATAGTTCTGATTACCATATTGTCTGTTTTTATGGTTATCTCTGTCATATTCATTACTACGGAAATGCGATCTTTCTCTGTAACTATTACTCTGCCAGTGGTTGTCATACGGGTGGTGTCTGTTTTGGTCACGATTTGTGTTGTGAGAATAGTCTTGTCGTGTCCAGTTATTGTTTCTGTCGTCACGGAATTGTGACGTATGTGACCTGTAGTGATTGTTTTCCTGTTTTAGCATCCGGCGACTCTGTGTCAATTTCTAATTCTTGTAAGAGTCCTTGAAAAGCTTCAATGTCGTCTTTGCAACGTCCTGCGAAAATAATGTGTCGTAAATGTTCAGGTAATTTGAGTAAGCAAATGCGGATGAGTTCTGAGGGGCTGTATGGGTTTGACAGGTACTGATTCTTGTGCAACATGTCTTCAAAATACACTCCTGGAAATTGAAATAAGAACACCATGAATTCATTGTCCCAGGAAGGGGAAACTTTATTGACACATTCCTGGGGTCAGATACATCACATGGTCACACTGACAGAACCACAGGCACATAGACACAGGCAACAGAGCGTGCACAATGTCGGCACTAGTACAGTGTATATCCACCTTTCGCAGCAATGCAGGCTGCTATTCTCCCATGGAGACGATCGTAGAGATGCTGGATGTAGTCCTGTGGAACGGCTTGCCATGCCATTTCCACCTGGCGCCTCAGTTGGACCAGCGTTCGTGCTGGACGTGCAGACCGCATGAGACGACGCTTCATCCAGTCCCAAACATGCTCAATGGGGGACAGATCCGGAGATCTTGCTGGCCAGGGTAGTTGACTTACACCTTCTAGAGCACGTTGGGTGGCACGGGATACATGCGGACGTGCATTGTCCTGTTGGAACAGCAAGTTCCCTTGACGGTCTAGGAATGGTAGAACGATGGGTTCGATGACGGTTTGGATGTACCGTGCACTATTCAGTGTCCCCTCGACGATCACCAGTGGTGTACGGCCAGTGTAGGAGATCGCTCCCCACACCATGATGCCGGGTGTTGGCCCTGTGTGCCTCGGTCGTATGCAGTCCTGATTGTGGCGCTCACCTGCACGGCGCCAAACACGCATACGACCATCATTGGCACCAAGGCAGAAGCGACTCTCATCGCTGAAGACGACACGTCTCCATTCGTCCCTCCATTCACGCCTGTCGCGACACCACTGGAGGCGGGCTGCACGATGTTGGGGCGTGAGCGGAAGACGGCCTAACGGTGTGCGGGACCGTAGCCCAGCTTCATGGAGACGGTTGCGAATGGTCCTCGCCGATACCCCAGGAGCAACAGTGTCCCTAATTTGCTGGGAAGTGGCGGTGCGGTCCCCTACGGCACTGCGTAGGATCCTACGGTCTTGGCGTGCATCCGTGCGTCGCTGCGGTCCGGTCCCAGGTCGACGGGCACGTGCACCTTCCGCCGAACACTGGCGACAACATCGATGTACTGTGGAGACCTCACGCCCCACGTGTTGAGCAATTCGGCGGTACGTCCACCCGGCCTCCCGCATGCCCACTATACGCCCTCGCTCAAAGTCCGTCAACTGCACATACGGTTCACGTCCACGCTGTCGCGGCATGCTACCAGTGTTAAAGACTGCGATGGAGCTCCGTATGCCACGGCAAACTGGCTGACACTGACGGCGGCGGTGCACAAATGCTGCGCAGCTAGCGCCATTCGACGGCCAACACCGCGGTTCCTGGTGTGTCCGCTGTGCCGTGCGTGTGATCATTGCTTGTACAGCCCTCTCGCAGTGTCCGGAGCAAGTATGGTGGGTCTGACACACCGGTGTCAATGTGTTCTTTTTTCCATTTCCAGGAGTGTATTTCACAAGACTGGAGAATTCAGATTGTTGGAAATGTTTCCTCATTATGATGCTATGTTTTGCTCGGTCTTGTGTTGCTTGAGACCAATATGCTGAGAGGAAGGCATGGTAAAATTCTCCTTCACTGTGACAATCGTGAATGACCGACTGCATTCTTACAGCTGGTTCATTCTCTAAGTAGCCACACATAAATTTTAATCTGTGTTCTAACGACCAGTTGGGAGGAAAACAATGAGAGAATTGATGGAGCCATGCTTGTGGATGAATGTCGTTGCCAGAATTCTTAAATGTTTTGAATTTACGTGTAGTAATGAACAGCTTATAGTCAAAATCATCATGTCGGCGAGTCGCATATCGGTCATTGTTAGGTCGTGTCGGCCGTTCCATCTCAAAATTCGGTGCACTTAAGTTTTCCTGAGTTTTTGCAAGTTGCATAACCGAATCGGTAGATGCAACTGAGTCAATTTTAGCTTGCAGGGTGTCGTGATTTTCATGAACAATAGTTTGCAGTTCTTTTATGGCTGCTTGGTGATTCTGTAATGCATTTTCATGACGCGAAAAAATAGGTTGGAAATGCTCACAAATTTGTGTTTTTACGTCATTACAGACTTTTTGACATTTCGATTCGATTTTATGTAACTCAGTAGTTAAATCTTCACGTGTTTGTTCAAGTGTGGTGTCTAACTTTTGAAGATTTTGTTCCATTGCGTCTAACTGTTGCTGTGTTTGTCTCTGATTTTGTTTCATTTGCTGCATTAATTGCAGTAATAATGTATTAGTGTCTGGAATCTGTTCCTCTATGCATTTCGGCAGTGCATTTGCACCGGCAGCATTCACATTTTGACAAGCAGAAAATGTGTTTTGACTTATTCGAGAAAACGGTGAGGCCCCAAAACCTGAATCTGCAGTATTTGCAAGATTGTGTCCTGTCATTTCGTATTCCTGAGGCGAGCTGTTGCCGACCGATCGATCGATAATGCTTCCCTGTTCACTACCTGTTTCACTGCCTACGCCATTGTTTGCCGCCCGCTCCATTTCCCTATGCACAATTACCAAATTACTACTTTGAACATTAGTTAATTCATTACACGGTGGCGCTAACACACTGCTTTCGTCTTCGCTGTCATTTCTCAATTTACTTTGGAGCCTAGTGTTACGTTTTTCACACGCCATTATTGTCACAATATTTCACATGACAACACAGAAAAACACAATTTGAAGAGCAAAAATAGGGGAACACATTAACATAGCACTGAAAATAATATCTAGTTAATTGCAAGCGCAGCTGCGAAATACTTGCTGCAAATCTACATGCATGCCACAACTGCTTTACTGTACAACAATGAAAAACTACAACTACAAAGGAAATTCTCTCTATAATTACGCGCTAGCAATAAACAAAAGCTACACTAATTACACAAACTACAAGAAAAAAATCAGAAGATTCCAGTGAGGTATCCTCGGCTAAGGGTCGACATATGAAACGTCCCCTTAGAACAATTATACTCGACTGTCCTTAAACTGACACACGATATTTTTAGCGCAACGCAATCTGACTTTCAAAAATCTCTACAAAAGAATGGCCCTGACTAACATTAACCTATACCTTTCACAAATTACTTACCTCACAAAAATCTTCGTTACTGGAACTACTGCAATACAGCGAGCGCCACTACTGGCAGCTAAATAAAAGATTCAAACTACGGAAGGCACTAACTACTGATAGGCATAGTTAGCAAATGAAAGATTTTAATAGAGAACAAACAATGTATTTACCTTAATAGTCATAATATATATAACAGATCATTGTATATCTTACAAATTTCCAAACTCCGCCATCTCTCTCCCCACATCCACCACTGCTGGCGGCTCACCTCCAACTGCACAACGCTACGCGCTGTTCACAGCCAGCTGCCTAACACTACAATGGCGAGTATTACAACAATGCAAAGCAGCCACAGACTGCACACAGCACAGCCAGTGATTTTCATACAGAGGTGGCGTTACCAATAAAAAGACCTAAACAGCCTACTTACAAACTATGCATGAATTTGTACGGGTCTTGAGATGAATTGGAATCGCCCGCATGGGGTTGTGTATTCTGTAATCAATCTTTTTGAACATTAGAATATCTTTCGTTAGAATCTGTTTCTACCACAGTCTGCGTTCATATTTTCATTGAATTAAAAAGTTCCCTTTATTTGAACCTTATGGTACCTGTGCCTTTTTAACAGTTCTGCTTCGATAAGAAATGTACATGCTTTACTTCGTCATGAACTCTTCTGCAATCTTTCGTAATATTTACAACTATCAGCAAAGCAATGTGATGCAGTTTGCTGATTTAGGCAGTTGGGAGAAGCGACGTCTCGCTACGTCAATTTCTTAACAGTTTATTAGGATTTAAACGTTTTTGCCCTGGGTGCTTAGTTTCAGATCGTACAGACCACTAATACATTTGTGTTGCAAGGTTTTCGTATACGAGATGCTCATTACACAATCACGTAGCCGTTAATGCAACAGAATTTCTAGTTGAGATTTGTTACTCTGTTTCCTTCAGAAGCAGTTCAATGAAATTCCTGGAACGTTTGCGGAAACCCTGCAGTTATCATTAATATTTCCGAGTGACATTGAGTTAACAGAAAATCATGCTTTACAATTGGGTGAAAATTAGGATAAAAGTTGTTTTATAACTGCAACTGAACGTTTACTTTCAACGTTTAGTAAAGCAACTGAACTCTGTAAAAGGTATTTTTCATTCTTCTCTAAGACACTTGGGAGGAAATTTCATTACAACTGCCAACAATCACACTACTAACTACCGAAACCATTTTATTAATAAAAATGTATGTTTCTTTTTATCTGTTTTACTTTTCATCCACTTCATTGCGACTCTAGTCCTTATGGCTGATTTCAGATTGTAAGAAAAGTGTGTACCTCGTTTGGGTGTTGTTTCTGCAGGGTTCCGGAGGTACGCTGAATTTTCCATTTCTCTCCTACCCCCGCACCCCAATTCCTACCCCCCACCCGTCCCCCTCGACCTCCATCTCACAGCGACAGTGTTCTTAAGTTAGTGCGCCGTATGCGTACGTTTAAAACTGAAATTGCTGCAGGATCATCCCAAAACCATGTACATTTTTGTTTATATGTATAATTACTACCATAAGATATGTATGTAAATATTTCATATTAAATGACGTACTAACATCATCATTAACTAAGTGATCTAGGTATTTTAATGAAAAGTAATTATTTTAATTTTTCCTTCTAATGTTGTCATTGCGTATATTCTCATTCTCTCTGTACTTTAATGGATTGTTTATATCAGATTTCGTTAGGGAGTATACGTGATGTAATGTTGTAGTTAATTATTTTCCACAAGGCAATCGTAATTGAGCACGATTTTGTGCAATGAAACTTGCTTAAAGCATAAATCATCTCAGAACGTCAATTACCGTAGTACTGTAACTACACATTTATTTCTGACACTTGTAGTAATAGGTATTTAAGGAGCGATAGAACTGAGTTGACTAAGGAGCTCAAAGGTGATCGTTCTTCCTTCCGCTTAAATTCTTAATACGTGTACTGAACGTTTTTGAAGTTCCTGGCTTACTTCTGGACCACGCATTAAACGTATCACGATATTATGTCTTCAGATGTACAGAAGTGAATATTCTGTTTCCTTTATACTAACTAAGAGAGAGACCTGTGAAAAATACTGTTTGCAGATGCATTGAGAGGTACAATGACGTAAATCAGTCTGCATGATCCTTTCTGAATTTCCAAATGAAGTTGAATAGCTTCTAATTCCCTTCAAGGCAGGTTATATCTGACAGTAGAGTAAAAATTGCTGAGTTGATGTTGCTATTATGCCGAAAAAAGGAATATTCTGTTTTAGCTTTTAATTTGTGAAAAATAACGCCACATGAATCTGTTAATCGACTAGACGTGCCAGCAGTGCTGTCAGGCAGGACAGATGAACAGTAGCGATAAAACAAAAGTCTTTAATCTGTGTAACGTTATTTTCGAAAAGCCGTCGATTTATTAAATTTGTCTGGTTTTGAAGTGAGAAAATTAATTTGAAATTCACTCCATTAACGAACAAATGAGCGGTGTGTGTAATTACTGACAGTCGATTTACACAAAATGAGGAAGCTACAGTGACAACTCTAATGAGAATCGTCGTGTTCGTCCGATTCGCTAGTATGATGCGAGATTTTAATTGAATTTTTGCTCTTTTCCTTCTTTTCAGTGTACAGTGGACGTACCGCTAATGCGCCTTAGCCGGCCGGAGTGGCCGAGCGGTTCTAGGCGCTACATTCTGGAACCGTGCGACCGCTACTGTTGCAGGTTCGAATCCAGCCTCGGGCATGGATGTGTGTGATGTCCTTAGGTTAGTTAGGTTTAAGTAGTTCTAAGTTCTAGGGGACTGATGACATCAGAAGTTAAGTCCCATAGTGCTCAGAGCCATTTGAACCATTTGAATGCGCCTTATCTAGCCTGGATGACAGTAAAAGAGGTTCACTGAGCACAGCTGCACTGTTGTTAGAGAGCACGGCAGTTATTCGTTTATAAACGAGAGCTAATCATTGCTGCATCGGAAATAATTCTGAAGATAAGTAATGTTAAGAAATGTGGTAAAATGTTGACATTGCGAATAAAATCGCTTATCCATGAACCATGGACCTTGCCGTTGGTGGGGAGGCTTGCGTGCCTCAGTGATACAGATAGCTGTACTGTAGGTGAAACCACAACGGAGGGGTATCTGTTGAGAGGCTAGACAAACGTGTGGTTCCTGAAGAGGGGCAGCAGCCTTTTCAGCAGTTGCAGGAGCAACAGTATGGATGATGACTGATCTGGCCTTGTAACACTAACCAAAACGGCCTTGCTGTGCTAGTACTGCGAACGGCTGAAAGCAAGTGGAAACTACAACCGTAATTTTTCCGGAGGACATGCAGCTTTGTATGGTTCAGCCTTGGGAGAGACAGTCCTGACAAAACTCTACCATCTGATGAGCAAGATGTATGAGACAGGCAAAATGCCCTCAGACTTCAAGAAGAATATAATAATTCCAATCCCAAAGAAAGCAGGTGTTGACAGATGTGAAAATTACCGAACTATCAGTTTAATAAGTCACAGCTGCAAAATACTAACGCGAATTCTTTACAGACGAATGGAAAAACTAGTAGAAGCCGACCTCGGGGAAGATCAGTTTGGATTCCGTAGAAATGTTCGAACACGTGAGGCAAACTGACCCTACGACTTATCTTAGAAGAAAGATTAAGGAAAGGCATTTGTAGACTTAGAGAAAGCTTTTGACAATGTTGACTGGAATACTCTCATTCAAATTCTGAAGGTGGCAGGGGTAAAATACAAGGAGCGAAAGGCTATTTACAATGAAAGGGAAGCAGTGGTTGGGAAGGGAGTGAGACAGGGTTGTAGCCTCTCCCCGATGTTATGCACTCTGTATATTGAGCAAGCAGTAAAGGAAACAAAAGAAAAATTTGGAGTAGGTATTAAAATCCAGGGAGAAGAAATAAAAACATTGAGGTTCGTCGATGACATTGTAATTCTGTCAGAGACAGCAAAGGACTTGGAAGAGCAGTTGAACGGAATGGATAGTGTTCTGAAAGAAGGATATAATATGAACATCAACAAAAGCAAAACGAGGATAATGGAATGTAGTCGAATTAAGTCGGGTGATGCTGAGGGAATTAGATTAGGAAATGAGACACTTAAAGTAGTAAAGGAGTTTTGCTATTATGGGAGCAAAATAACAGATGATCGTCGAAGTAGAGAGGATATAAAATGTAGATTGGCAATAGCAAGGAAAGCGTTTCTGAAGAAGAGAAATTTGTTAACATCAAGTATGGATTAAGTGTCAGGAAGTCGTTTCTGAAAGTATTTGTATGGAGTGTAGCCATGTATGGAAGTGAAACATGGACGATAAATAGTTTAGACAAGAAGAGAATAGAAGCTTTCGAAATGTGGTGCTGCAGAAGAATGCTTTAGATTAGATGGGTAGATCACAAAACTAATGAGAAGGTATTGAATAGGATTGAGGAGAAGAGAAGTTTGTGGCACAACTTGACTAGAAGAAGGGATAGGTAGATAGGACATGTTATCAAGCATTGAGGGATCACCAATTTAGTATTGGAGGGCAGCGTGGAGGGTAAAAATCGTAGAGGTAGACCAAGAGATGAATACACTAAGCAGATTCAGAAGGATGTAGGTTGCAGTAGTTACTGGGAGATGAAGCAGATTGTACAGGATAGAGTAGAATGGTGAGCTGCATCAAACCCGTCTCAGGACTGAAGACCACAACAACAAAAGTCGTCGTTTATGTGTGTCTGCCCTCAGGAGATGGTTCAAATGGCTCTGAGCACTATGGGACTTAACATCTGAGGTCATCAGTCCTCTAGAACTTAGAACTACTTAAACCTAACTAACCTAAGGACATCACACACATCCATGCCCGAGGCAGGATTCGAACCTGCGACCATAGCAGTCACGTGGTTCCGGACTGAGGCGTCTGGAACCGCTTGGCTAACGCGGCCGGCTCCCTCAGCAGAAAATGGAGTTTATGTTACGAGAAGTTTCTGGATGAAGCGGCGAGTCAAATTCACTTCCGTATTTAGGCAATGTAAGTTGTGAGCATGGCGGGTATCTCACGTTGCTTTTTTTAACGCAACAGAGTTAGTGACATTCCGTACTTGTCCTCAGTACTGTTTTGAAGCTTCTAATGCGTGTCAGTCTCGTGTTTATTATGATGGCTCGCAGCATTAAAGATTTTATGGTTGCAGGTGGAATGGAAGGAGTGGAAGCCCTGTGTTTTCATGCGCTATTCCCTTGTATAAGGCGAGGCTCTAACTTAGGCGATTCGATATGAAATTCAAACTGGTGGAGCGCATAGAAATGAAATTGAGGCGGTTTAACTGGTTCACTCTGGAACGACAGCGACCCATCACCTGTACGGGTCTGTCATATCACACGGCGCAACATGGAGTGCTGGTTGCCCCCACGAAACTGCATCGTACCGAATAAATGGGAAAGGAAATTTCAAGTCATTAGTGTGTCTCAAAGATCATATATCTGTCTTTGCAGATAGTCTGTCAGTAAAACATTAATGTTTCGCGTTAAAAAATTAAAAACCACTGTTATGAGATTCGCGTGTGTTCTCTGCTAGGCAGTCTTAGTTATTCGATTTTGAGGAAACTATTAGGTAAGAAAACTGATCTTTTTGCATCTGACAGTCTGATATCACAGACTGCTAATGAACGGGCATTCTTTTCACCATTGCCCTTAGTAGTTGTGATATTTCGAAATTAAATAAAACACAGGGCTAAATAAGGAAGAAGAAATCTTACGCAATGCAATGGAAAGATGGGCAACTATTGTATACGCTCAGCAGCCTAGCCAACATCCGACCTTCTCGGTAGTATCACTCAGCTTCACTTAGAATGCCTACTACAACGACAACGCTTCTGGCAACCGAAGGTATAACTGCTTGTATTCAGAACCTCTGTGGTGTAACATATCCACGATCGGAAATTACTGTTTGAAGAATGTTTAGCGTACAAATGTGAAATCCAATGAAAATATAAAGCTCACATCACTATCCTCGAATACCCTATAATAAACTAGGAGCTTCATAAATATGTGGTATATTTACAAGTTGTCCACAACGAAGCTGGCAGCGGTTCACCACACTTGCGACTATTGTCGCTTGCTATCTTGCCTGTCATATCGCTCCTATGGAAACACGAGGGTCGCACTCACATCAGTCGCATCGCGCGACCTTTATTACAACGTACCCTATTGCATTTTATATCGCCTCAGTGAAGCAGTGATCGATAGTGCTAATTAGGCAGATGAGCTAAACATCCTCCATCTGACAAATACAGGAAGATTTGGGTTTAAAGTCCCATCGCCACAAAGATAATTAGGGACAGAACACAAGGTCGAATTGTGGGACGGTGGGGTAAGTAATCGATTGTGTAGTTTTCACGGGAATCATCCTGGCATTCACCTTAAGCGATTTACGCACGCAATCGCAAATCTCAGAGTGAGTGATGTAAAAGTTTCAAATCGATCCTGTAAGTTACGTATCGAATCTTCCGTTACTTATATATGACAGTACTTGGACCGTCGATATTTTTAAAAATACTGGGTTTGCCATGTATCGATATATAAAGAAAGGTCATTGTCGGCACCCGTTATGTCAACAAAAATTATCGATTTATCGAAGCAAACTATATATTGACATATCGGCCTATAAAAATATCGCCTGCACATTGTACATACAGTGGCGGTTTTTGAGTTCTATACTTCAATATTGATTTATTATTAGATATTCTGTACGTCAACAAGCTAGCACACTGCCTATCCCCTTTAGAGAAAAGTTGAAAGATAGACACTTAATTTGAAAATTTGTAAGTTAATAGTGGGACTGGTTTGATTAATCCTGGCCACACTGCATGGAGACAGATATTCGAGCATAAGCTTCATGTAGGTTGTTGCTGTTGGGAATATACGTCATCTGTATTTGTAAGTACTACATTTCTGAAAAATAAGAGTTTATGTCCCTCATACATCGTTTGGACGACTAGACAAGTGGTGGGGACACGACATCGGAATGAGTAAGGCAAGTCCATAGAAATCTGGAATATTATCTAGACATCATATCGTCTAAAAAATTTATATGTCCCTGGCTGTGTGTTCTCGAAGACGCTCAGCCACCTAATTATGAAAGTTGTCCCTATCGGTACCCAGTGAACGCCTATACATTGCAAAACAAGAAACCCAGCGCAGGATTAGAGATTTAATGTAAGTCAGTTGCGCCCCTTAAGGTGGTTATTAACTGTGTGTGATTAAAAAGTCAATAATGAAATTCACTGAGGGCACTGAAGTCTTCTGTGAAAGTGAGGGAGAAAAGAGAAGGCTTGTTGAAAGACATCGATAGTTAGAGGTCTGCGCGGATAGGAAAAGTGCAATCCGCATCCGCACCGCATCCGCAAGGTCCTAATCCGCAACCGCATCCGCATCCGTAGCAATTAATACGCATCCGCAAGTTTCTTATCCGCATCCGCATATATTTAAGTTTTGAGTGAGTAATTAATAGTAATGGACAGTAGTACTTAGAATTATGGTATGTAATGACATAGTTATTGTTAGGGTGCCATTTCTTCAACAACTTAACTACTTTTGACTTCTTAAATCACAGGAGATGCTCTATACCTACTCTAAAGCAGACCATTCCAAACAGGAAAGCATTGGCGCTCCGGAGCACACACAGTAGCGGCTCGGATCTCGTGAGATTGGAAACGCTATTTAAAAAAAATTTAATTCAATGTAATAGTGTTAAATGATGAAAATATGTGTATAGAAACAATTATATTTCGCTGCTCTTGTGCCAAGGTATCTGAAAATGAAGATGGTTTTAAGCTGTTACTAGCACATTGCATCATTTACCGACAGTTTTTTTGTACTCACTGCTTGGATGTGTCAAATTTTGAAGCCATTCATGTCAGCTGATGATTATATTATAGCTTACACGTTCAGTCCTCGTCATTTCCAGGTGAAAATATTTACAGTATTAGGCCTACACTGCAAAACGCTGGCGCACCTGTGAAAAAATTAAACTGCCAGCAATAATTGACGTTGTCTGGAAGAAATAACTCGTCTTCCGAAGAGTGACAACAAAATCACTGGTTATAGAAATTAGGAGTCCATTTAGCTTTAGCTAAAAATACGATTGAAATCTCGAACCTCATCTTTTGGCTGGTTTATCGAATTAAGACCTAGCGATAAATGAAATGTCTGTTTCATTCTCAACTAAACAAAGCTTTTCACACTTTAAAACATCCTCAACATTAGTCTAAATTACTAAGATAAAATTTGCAGTAGATTTCGCAGTTAATACTTTCAATGTTAAAAAATAATTTTTTTCAGAGTTTAATGGAACTGCAAACGATTTCAAGAAGTCTATATAAAAACCACTGTCCCATAACTTTAAATGTTAGGCACTGTTCCCTGTTAAGCAATACCGAGTTACAGTTAAAATGCTCAATTTTGTTACGAATTTCAGCCCTTATCTTTACTAATTGGCTGGTACATTAAAGACACATTATTATTTTGGATGATTTGAATATTTTGTAAGTTTTCAATGTGATCAGAATAATCTTTCACGGGCTATCGCAGTCACAGCTTGTTGGTGGTTGTGTGCCGTAGCTTGAAGTCCCACTTGTAATTAATTACAAGGCCCGCCGTGCCACCGCTCTGTCTTCAAATTTGGCGGAACTTCAGGAACTTTAACGTCTGTCTTGGTATTTAAATAAGTAATTATGCTACTTTGTCCAGCCTCACACGAATGTTTAAATAAATTTGAAGTTCCACTTTTATGTCCAGTGTAGGAATATACTTTTTTTACATGCAAAACAAGCCACTATATCTTCTATCTTTTCGTTGACATCAAATACGTATCCGAATTTTTTCCAAATTGGCGATTTCAATTTGTTTTCCTTGACTAATGTAAAATTACCTTTTTTCACCTCACACGAAATTGTATCCATCGATATGGTGTTCATTTGAAGAAAGAACTCTCACTGATATTTGCTACGATGCACGTTGTCACTCGGTCACCACAAAGCGCTAACTGAAGGCAGCGGAAAACTGCAACGGGCACCTGTCTGGCAGACAGTGGGCAGGTTTGCCACACAGAGAGCACTTCACAGGCCACACAATGACACGGTCGCGGAAACGGATTAGGCGCAGGTCTCTTGGGTACAGCTACGTCGGCGTAGCCAGGGGCTGAGGACAACAGACATCCGCTCTACCCGGGTCCTGCGAGATTCCAAGAATGTCAACAGACTTGAAGTTTTCATCTAACATTGCAACATACGTACTGGGCAGATGCCTTGCTCATTATCCGCAGATGACCCGCGGATATCCGCGCTGGTCGCGATTTTATCCGCCAAGTAACAAATACCGCGGATATCCGCGGATATATCCGCGGATATCCACATCCGCGCAGAGCTCTATCGACAGTCTACTGAGAGAAAAAAAAAGGAAGCAATGAGACTAGCAATGAACTGTACACTAGTACTGGGAACCGCGTCATAGGGGAAGTAAAGCGAAAACACATGACGGACGAAATAAGGAGGAAATGAAGAGCAGACTAGAACAGACGGAAAAAGCATTGTTCAACCAAAAGAAGTCTACTAATATCGACGCGCCGGGTAGCCGCGCGGTCTAGGTCGTCTTGTCACGGTTCGTGCGGCTCTCCCCGTCGCAGGTTCGAGTCCTCCCATGGGCATGGCTGTTTATGTTGTTCATAGCGTAAATTAGTTTATGTCAGATTAAGTAGTGTGTAAGCTTAGGGACCGATGACCTCAGCAGTTTGGTCCCATAAGACCTTACCCCAAATGCCTACAAAATTCTACTATCACACATAGACTGCCAGAGAAAGAAACTTCTTTAGACTGTAGTTGTAAAACATGGAAATACATGGAACTGAATCATTAAATGCCGAACAGAAAGTAAGAGAATCGAAGTATTTGAGATGAGGTGCAACACGAGGATGTTAAAAATTAAGTGAACTGATAAAAAAAAGATATGGCATTTTCCGCATAACTACCGAGGAGAGGAACACCACAACAGGCGTATCACGTTCAAGGTCTTGTGCCAGCAACGCATTTCGCCTTATCCTTCCCTTTCACTCCATATTCATCAAAAAATCATCACAACCGCAGCACCCACCCTAGGCACTGATCAGGGTCATTCACGCTTTACATATCAGGGACTGACAAACCACAAAGAGTCAGGAGGAGACCTCATTTCTGCAAGGAATGTAGCTCACTTTCAGTGCTATAATTTTCCTTGCAATGTGCAGAGGGTGGACAAAAATACGTAAGCACAAAAAAAAAAAAAAAAAAAAAAAAAAAACACGACACATTATCATGCCTAATATGCTGCAAGGAAACTGTTGGCATACAAAACATCTTCTAGTCTTGTCATAATGGATAAATACAACACTGGACTCGCATTTGGGAGGACGACGGTTCAACCCCGCGTCCGGCCATCCTGATTTAGGTTTTCCGTGATTTCCCTAAATCGCTCCAGGCAAATGTTGGGATGGTTCCTTTGAAAGGGCACGGCCGACTTCCTTCCCCGTTCTTCCCTAATCCGATGAGACCGATGACCTAGCAGTTTGGTCTCTTCCCACAAACAACCCCAACCCAAACCTTGGATAAATACAAATCACGTATAGTTTTCAAGGGAATCTTACACCATTATTCCTGCGAAATAGTGGCAGTTTCAGCTAACGATGATGGAGGTGGACAGCAATCATGCCTCCTTCTCTCCCTAGTAGACCATAAGGGCTCAATAACATAGAGATCTGGTGACTATGATGGCCAGAGAAGGTGCGTCAATGCATCGTCGAGCTCACGAAAGTAGTCCTGTACAATGTGAGCTGTGTGAACAGGGACCCTGTTGTCTTGGAAGACAATATCAGCACTGGAGAACAAACATTGTACCATGGGATGCACCTAATCAGCCAAAATGGTTACATAATTCTCGGCAGTAATACAACCTTTCGGAGTTACCATGGGCGCATGGAATGTCACTATATGGCTGCCCAAATAATTACCGAACCCACCCCACTTCTGAGACGCAGACACGACCGGAAGTAGGAAACAGCTTGAAACAAGGTTCATCGGACCAAATAGCATTGTTCCATTGCTCCGTAGCCCAAGTTTGATGGCTTCGGTGCCACGTGTCCCTATTACGGACTTTCGCAATACTGATGAGTAATTTTGGAATTCCATCTCTCCCTGGAGTTCTTTGCTTATGCAGCTCCCTTCGTCTTGTTTCGGTGCTGGCACGGTTCGCGAGTGCGACATTCAGTTCTGCAGAGGCTTTTGCAGGTGTTGTCCTCCTATTTTTCGTGACAGTCGTTTTCAATGACCATGCATCACGATCACGCAACACAGCTTTCATCCGTATTGAAACTTAGTTAATGAAGTTTTTTCCGATTTCCTCATATGTGGTATATACACTACTGGCCGTTGAAATTGCTAAACCACGAAGATGACGTGCTACAGACGCGAAATTTAACTGACAGTAAGAAGATTCTGTAATATGCAAATGATTAGCTTTTCAGAGCATTCACACAAGGTTGGCGCCGGTGGCGACACCTACAACGTAATGACATGAGGAAAGTTTCCAACCGATTTCTCATACACAAACAGCAGTTGACCGGCGTTGCCTGGTGAAACGTTGTTGTGAAACCTCGTGTAAGGAGGAGAAATGCGTTCCATCACGTTTCCGACTTTGATAAAGGTCGGATTGTAGCCTATCGCCATTGCGGTTTCTCGTATCGCGACACTACTGCTCGCGTTAGTGGAGATCCAATGACTGTTAGCAGCATAAGGAATCGGTGGGTTTAGGAGGATAATACGGAAGCCGTGCTGGATCCCAACGGCCTCGTATTACTAGCAGTCGAGATGACAGGCATCTTATCCGCATAGCTGTAATGGATCGTGCTGCCACCTCTCGATCCCTGAGTCAACACATGGGGACGTTTGCTAGACAACAACCATCTGCAGGAACAGTTCGACGACGTTTGCAGCAGCATGCACTATCAGCTCGGATACCATGGCTGCGGTTACCCTTGACGCTGCATCACTGACAGGAGCGACTGCGATGGTGCACTCAACGACGAACCTGGGTGCACGAATGGCAAAACGTCATTTTTTCCGATGAATCCAGGTTCTGTTTACAGCATCATGATTGTCGCATCCGTGCTTGGCGACGTTGGAAGCGTGTATTCGTCATCGCCATACTGGCGTATCCGCCGGCGTAATGGTATGGGGTGCAATTGGTTACACGTCTCTGTCACCTTTTGTTCGCATTGACGGCACTCTGAACAGTGGATGTTACATTTCAGATGTGTTACGACCCGTGGCTCTACCCTTTATTCGATTCCTGCGAAACCCTACATTTCAGCAGGATAATGCACGACCGCATGTTGCAGGTCCTGTACGGGCCTTTCTGGATACAGAAAACGTTCGACTGCTTCCCTGGCCAGCACATTCTCCAAATCTCTCACGAATTGAAAACGTCTGGTCAATGGTGGCCGAACAACTGGCTCGTCACAATACGCCAGTCACTACTCTTGATGAAGTGTGGTATCGTGTTGAAGCTGCATGGGCAGCTGTATATGTACACGCTATCAAAGCCCTGTTAGACTCAATGACCAGGCGTATCAAGGCCGTTATTACGGCCAGAGGTGGTTGTTCTGGGTACTGGTTTCTCACGATCTATGCACTCAAATTGCGTGAAAATGTAATCACATGTCAGTTCTAGTATAATATATTTGTCCAATGAATACCCGTTTATCATCTGCATTTCTTCTTGGTGTAGCAATTTTAATGGTCAGTAGTGTATCTTCGATAAGGTGCGTCTTGGAGCACCAATCACTTTGGCTATCTTGTTTACGGAAGTCTCCACCATACGGCCAGGAACAATTTGCCCACGTTAGAACGGCATGACTTCCGACATAATGCATTCGCAGCTGTGCAGAACAGTGTCCTGACCACTACTGACAGATGCAACATTCGTGGTCAGATACAACAGTGCATCCTGCATACCGGTATCTCCTTTCATTTTCAAGCGCGCAATGTTCGCGGCGTTTCACTACTTTTGTCACCTCTTTATCTCAAACAAAACAGGACCTCTTCGATTATTAACCAATATTGATTTACAATTAATGAGTGGTAATCGGAAATGAGCTCATTTTGTACCGAAATAGCTAGTCTATTAAATATAGTAACTGCTAGTCTATTTAATATTCCTTAATACACTAAAATGATTTCGGTACAAAACTTAGGGGTTAGTAGAAAAAAAAGAACGTTTTAAATCGGTTGGTCGCGTTGATGATGAGCCCAGTACATATTGAGCTTAAGGTCATATTGAGTGAAGAATGGGAAGGAATTTCATTTTCAAGGAAACTGTCCTGGCATTTGTCTTTAGCAATTTGAGAAAGCAGCCATGGGAGACCTAAATCTGGAGTGTAATGCGGGAATTTCAAAAGCTGTTCTTCCAAATGCAAGTCCAAATTGATTCCGTATTTCTAGATTTCCGGAAGGCTTTTGACACTGTAGCACACAAGCGGCTTTTGGTGAAACTGAGTGCTAAGGAATATCGTCTCAGTTACGTGACTGGATTCGTGATTTCCGGTCAGAGTTCGCAGTCAGTAGCAATTCACACAGTCATGGAGTAAAACAGAACTGATTTATGGCGTTCCCCAAGGTAGTGTTATAGGCACTCTGCTGTTCCATGTCTGTATAATCAATTTAGGAGACAATCTGAGCAGCAGTCTTAGATTGTTTGTAGACCATGCTGTCGTTTATCGCCTAGAAAAGTTATCAGAAGATCAAAACAAATTCCAAAACTATTTAGAAAAGATATCTGTGTGGTAAGAAAGTTGGTAATTGACCTTAAGTAATGACAAGTGAGGCCATCCACATGAATGCTAAAACGAACCTGTTAAATTCGGTTATACGATAAATCAGTCAAACCTAAAGGCCGTAAATTCAACTAAATACCTTGGAATTAGAATTACTAACAACTTCAATTGGCAGGAACACATAGAAAATGTTGTGGGCAAGGCAAACCAAAGACTGCGTTTTACTGCCAGAACACTTAGAAAATGTAACAGATCTACTAAGGAGACTGCCTACACTACGCTTGTCCGTCCTCTTTTGAAGTATTGCTGCACGGTGTGGGATCCTTACCAGATAGGATTAACGGATTACATCGAGAAAGTTGAAAGAAGACCAGCTCGTTTCAAAATAGGGGAGAGAGTGTCACTGACATGATACAGGATTTGGGATGGTCACCAATAAAACAAAGGCGTTTTTCGTTGTGGCGGAATCTTCTCAGGAAATATCAATCACCAACTTTCTCCTACGAAAGTGAAAATATTTTGTTGACGCCGACCTACATATGGCAAAACGATCATCATAACAAAATAAGGGAAATCAGAGCTCACACGGAAATATACATGTGTTCGTTTTTTCCGCGGGCTATTACAGATTGGAATAATGGAGAATTATTGTGAAGGTGGTTCGCTAAGCCCTCTGTCAAGCACTTAAGTGTGATTTGCAGAGTGTCAATGCAGATGAAGCAGTACGCCATCTCACTCGGTGACACTGTTGAAGGCGATCCATCCTCCAATGAGGCCTTTCAAGATCGCGAAGTTTTTTGGGCGAAGGAATACATGGAAAACATTAATTATAAGGAGGGAGAGGCTTTCTTCGAGGTGTTTAGTAGCCCTCTTCGCTACCACCTTTCCCATTCAAGGATGCCGCAAATGGGGACTGAGAAATTCTCCCAGCACCCGGATTCGAAACTATTATTAGTAGGTTCAGTGCCATCGCACAGTGTGCTTTGGTGAGCTCGGTTACAAATGTACTTCAGCGCTTGATGGCGGCTCATAAATTTGAATTTAGCTACTGTGCTACACCCGGCAAAAGCTAACAACACATCTGCAATTAAACGCACGGAGTGATGAGTGTGCAATAATAATAGTGAGCGAATGGATGTTTCACCAACGTATAGAGTACTGTCTGTCTGCACACACGTATGATTGACTGGGACATGTGATGATGCGCGCTTAGGCGAAGAGTTGATAGTCATAGCTCTGTCGGCTATGACAGCGGATTACGTTTTATCCTGACGTGCCGCTTATCTGACTTGGCCACTTCAGCTGTTCTGTGACGCATAGCAGCTGGACGCGTGGGCTGTGTGTGTGTGTGTGTGTGTGTGTGTGTGTGTGTGTGTGTGTGTGTGTGTGTCGTACGTGTGTTTGTGTTTGTTCGGGAGGCCGGTTACCAGTAAGCACGGCCGCGTCTGAACCTTGTGGGTCCATCCTGTTCATTCCGTCAAGTTGTCCACTACACGGGCACTGTTGTGCCTGAGAAGCTCAGAGGTGTGACCACATCACCTCATCGCAGCTTATAATATTATTTTTTGTCCATTTTTTAATCATTGAGTCTTCCTTTCTCGTTTTCATCTTTGCGTTTGTTAACCCAAGACTCTCAGTAATCAGTATTGTAAAGGATTTCACCAAGGAGCATCTTTCGGAGACAGGGAATGCGATCTTTTTCGCGTAGCCTGCACTGTAGGTGGACTGGTAACGACGAGCAGCGTCGTAAACGTTGGGAAAAATTATGGCCATGGAAATCAAAGCTGAATACTGAACATGTTCGTCTAGATAGTGTTTTTTCCCTCATTTTTTTTTGCTGTTTCGATGTTATTGTCAAGAGATTCTTCGTGGCAACGCGCCACTCCTATACGGCAGGTCTAGAGCGCGCTGTTTATTGTAATCATAGTATGCGATTTCTGAATTTTGCTACGTTGCTACTTTCAGTGGTGGGGCAGCTTTACCTTGGTGCCTCCTCACATAACCGAGTAACTTTTCTCTCTACAATGATTTCCGATACACAGCTTCCTTAATCTACTCTTCATAGTGTCTCTTGTTTTTACAATAGTTTTCTGGCCACTTCAGCGGCAAAGTCTTTCTATAACACCTTACTAAAAAGCTATTTTAGTTTTTGCCTATTGGCGAGTAAAAGTGGGTTAGTCTTAATTTTCTTCTTTGAGTTATGTATTTGAACGTGACTCCGATGTTACGCTTACTAGCATTGTTCACTTTCATATATATTTCATTGGCCGCTGATGCCCTTATTCGCTTTTGTATCGAGCATTTCAGCTTTTATACTTGACTACCTGTGTTAAACGGCACAGTTAGTTCAACAAAAGGTACTCAAGTATTCCTAAAGGAAGTAGTACTTGTCAGTACTAGAAGAGAAGTTCCTGTAGTGGTATGTCTGGAAACCAGTACGTGTTGGTATACTGGCGTTGAAGATCCGCATTTCACAGCCTGCATTTTGTTTAAAGGTGTGACAAGATTCACAAGAGATGGCAAAGTACACTCTTGTTCAGGAAAGAACAGAACACTTCGCATGACTAGACATAGGATGTTCATATTCAGAGGATATGTATGTTCTGCAGAAATGATTAGCATTTCAGTCAACTTGACGTAGCATGTGTCCTGTTGTCTGGTAGGCGCAGGTCCGCCGTGGGCAGTGAGAACTTGCACCATGCGTGATGGCAGTGAGGCGTATAAGGCGCGAATGGCGTCCTGTGGTGTAGCCAGCCAAAGTTCATCTGTGGCGGTCGACATTGGGTCACAGCGCTGCACCTTTAGTTTCACCATATCCCACACATTTTCTGCTGGTGACAAGTCTGGTTATCCGGCGGGCCAGGGCAAGGCTGACTCCTGTGACACGAAGAAAGTACGTCCGTAGTCGTGCATTGTCTTGCTGAAAAATGGCGTCTGAGGTGTTGTGAAGAAAGTGTATGGATATGGGTTGCAGGATGTCATTCACATAGGTCACACTGGTCACAGTGGCCTGGACACGCACCAACTGTGATTTGTGGTTGCACCCCACACCATAAGGCCTTGAGTTGGCGCTGTATGTCTTGTGCGAATGCAGTCACTGTGGCGCCACTCCCCCTCTGCAGTGAACCATAATGGTGCCATCATTTTCAAACAAACAGAAAATGGATTCGTCCGAAAACACTATCTGATGCCATTGCAGTCCCCACTGGCGTCGTTCCATACACCACTGCCGTCTAGCATGTTTCTGTACATTCGTCAAAGGTAGGCTGAGAAGTGGACGACACGCACGTAACCACGGACTGTCACCCGTGTTGAGTACGATGTGTTACACTGTTCTACTATTACGCCAGAACCGAGGAGGACGCAGATCTGTCTTGCAGTGCCATTTGGATGAGGAGTCGATCTTCTCAGCGGTTGGTTTGGGTGGTGCGACCAGACCCATCTCGTCGTGTTCTACGGTCTTCCGTGAACCATTTTGCACACACTCGTTGCATTGATGAGACACTTCGCCCACATGAACAGCAATTTCCCAGAAAGATGCATTACATTCTCCCACACCAATAACGTGCCCTCTTTCAGACTCACTGATTCGACAGTACGGTTCGTGCATGCGTCTGCGAGGCATTCTGCACGTCTGCACAAATCACACTGATTTTAGTCTACAGTGGTAAGAAGTGCCTCACGTACATTTTACCTATAGGGGGTGTGGCGCCGCGCTATCGATGTTGACCTTCAACCCGTGGGATAACGTGGTTCAAATGTTAACCATTCCTGCGGAACATAGTAATGTACATGCCCTGTGAATATGAACGTCCTATCTCTAGTCGTTCAAGGTGTTCTGTTTTTGTTGAACATGAGTGTAAGTTACTACAATGCAAATCCTCCAGTAATCATGCGGTGAGGCATCAGGTTCGTATCAGTGTCATGTATGGGCAGTAATTATCTGAGAAAGGCTGGTAGGGCCATGTAGTTTACCGAAGAGACGGGCAAGCGCTTTGTGTCACCGATTTCCGCCTGATGAACTACCGACGTTATTGCAGAATGTTACCCTTGCAAATGCATAACGACTATACGAGTAGTTTCTACACGACATGGCACTGCCCAGTATTCTGCGAACTGCAACGTTTCATAGGCGCTGGATTGGTCGAGAAGGTCCGGGGTAGCGTGGTCTCCCCGTTCACCGAACCTGATTCTGTCGGAGAAATTTAAAGGTTTTCGTGTATGCCCAGCCCATTGACAATGTGCAGACAGTACAGGAGCAGGTAACCAACGTATATCATGACTCCGAATGGGGCCAGGTGTGTTTGAAAGCGATTCACCGCGAAGAAGGGCTGGAAGGTATGTCAGCATGCGTGTTAACCACGTACGGCAGTGCCTGCAATGTCTGTTTCTACGGAACTGACAAATGGGAAAAGACAACAGACTGACCCATATCTCAACACTCATTGGTTACTGGACACATCATTATAGGAAATTTTCTTCTAGCTTGAACAATACTCTCTCTCCGTCCGAACAGGCCATGAAGGTCCAACGGTACTGACCGGCCGCCGTGTCACCCTCAGACAACAGGCGTCACTGGCTGCGGATATGGAGGGACATGTGGTCAGCACACCGCTCTCCCGACCGTATGTCAGTTTACGAGACCGGAGCCGCTACTTCTCAGTCACGTAGCTCCTCAGTTTGACTCACAAGGGCTGAGTGCACCCCGCTTGCCAACAGCGCTCGGCATACTGGATGGTCACCCATCCAAGTGCTAGCCCAGCCCGGCAGCGCTTGACTTCGGTGATCTGACGTGAACCGGTGTTACCACTGCGGCAAGGCCGTTGGCTTGAACAAAACTACCTTCCTGTAAAAAAATCTGTAGAAATAAGTGACACTTTCTTGAAATACCCTTTATAGATGGCGTGTGCGTGCACTCTCGATGGTGATTTTGAAGGGGAACTTTACTGGTATGCAATGCTGCGCTGCCTTGACCATTGGCTAAACAGACCGCCAGGCACAAAGTCAACAGGACGTACGGCTTGCAATTTTGTGAATTGTACGGATGTAACGCGTGTTCCTGTACGATACTGCTCGCAACATCGAGCGCAATATCAGTCCACGTCAAACTGATCGAATGCTGATTGATGACTAAACATACGTAGGAGTGAGCAATACCCTTTCCAGGTAGTGAGTTGGACTCATGAGCCGTTGTAGAGTAGCACCACATGCTTCGTTTCGACTAGCCATTTAAGTAGTCTTGCGTGCGTTAGAACTTCCTATGTCGGTACTCAGACTTACAATAATCATGCCCAGAAAATATTTTACAAACCCTAAAATAGGTAACGGAACTTACATCGTCTGTCCCAGCTGCAGATGGCGTAAGTAGTGTTGCTTATCTTAAGGTTCATGAAATATTTTCCGGGCTAGTTCTATTAGAATAAATTCTACCAAGAACCGATGGAACATTCAGTTGACAGAGTTTCATTTTGCCTACCCGGTACAACCTATGAACTTCACACCTTATTTGAGGATCGATGGGGTTACCTGTGTCCACCGCAAATAAAATAAGGCTACGTTTAGTTTCGTCTGACGCACAAAGCAAGCAACTGCTTACACAGTTAATCAGTTCATTTTATCGCACAAACAGCGATTCGTAACATCACGTATTCTGCTGCTAGAGTTACCCCTTACAATACATGGCTCCGTAATTTTCCATCTAGTCATTTCAAGAGCAGGGTTCCTCATCTCAGATCTCGTCCACATCATCCCTAAATCACTTCAAGGGAAACACACTGTAGATATTTTAAGGATATCGAGGACTCCATAGTGCAAGAGTTTCGAAGTGTGACTCAGGGGGAGAAATGGCAGGTAAGTCTGAAAAACTGTAATAGGGATGAAGTTAATAAGAGTATTCATCTGAACAGAAAACCCCTCAAGCTATCTTAAAACTCTATCTTATTCGCTTGTTGAATTAGGTCTCGTAGGAGTAGCCTTACAAAGAGTTATGGAGTATACTAGATAGGGTGTTTGGTGCCTGGCTCCCAGAGGAGCGAACACACGACAGCGTACATAGCTTTCTGTCAGGCCGTAAACGGTGTACAGGCGCGGATGAACTGCCCGTGGCCCTGTTCGATTTGTGTTAATAGAGCTCGCTCTTGTTCACCGGGTTGTCGATCTTCCACCTAATCACCAAAGCAAGATCATTCAGAGCGTCCTCCGCTTCGATGCTTGTCACGGTGTGTATGGCAGCAGAGCATCGGATTTCACGTTCAGCTGTTCTCGAGTCCACGTTTCTTGTCCCTTTCGTGAACTGCTATGCCCTATTAAATGTCTAAATTGTAGTGTGGAATTAATCTTTTTGGGACTTGATTGTGAGAGGAGCACTTGGAGTTCGTTCGGTGAAGAATTTAACTAACAAGGATAGTGGTTCTGGCTGGCCACATAATTGAATCCGGCGTTTTCTTTACTGAACTCGCGTACATGTCGCTACAGTACAGCTCATAAAGAAACAAACAGTACCCCAGCATGGATCGTCTACATAGCCACAGTTCAAGTTTATGCATAGCCTTTGCCGTTGAGGTACAGTAAGGGGAGATGTCATGACATCACAAACCAGAAGCCATGTCGACTGCCCAAAACATTAGCTTCTGGTCGAGGTCTTTTGATCAAAAATGCCACTTTGCGACATTTACGAGTGTGCTAATCGTTCTAATTATAAATGTAATAAACTGTAAATTTCGTTCGTGAGTGATGTTCGCCAAGTAATATTTTCTTTTAAGGTATGAACTTTAGTTGCGCTGCTTATTTTCATTGTAGTGAGTTTATGTATGTCACTTGACTGTAGACTTCCTATCAAAGCTTCCTCGGTGAACGCTTTGAGACGTGAGATTCTGACCAACAGCAAAATATGTTGTTAGAATTTTCGGGAAGATGGCACAGACCAAAAGACCAAACATCAGTTTCGTCACTCGTATTAAGGAATATACTGGATTGCGAAGACAGCCTTTTAACATCAAAAATTTCTCTTCTTGGTTGTTCGAATTGTATAAAAAAAGAAAAATATATTAATGAGGCCATTGCGTCGTATTACTGTATGCATCTAAGACCAAAAAACACCTGAAAATGTCTTGCTTACACCCCACGAAAGGACTGAAACACTATTATTAACAAATGGTTCAAATGGCTCTGAGCACTATGGGACTTAACACATGACGTCATCAGTCCCCTAGACTTAGAACTACTTAAACATAACTAAGCTAAGGACATCACACACATCGATGCCCGAGGCAGGATCCGAACCTGCGACCGTAGCAGCAGCGCGGTTCCGCGATGAAGCGCTTGGAACCGCTCGTTCACAGCGGCCGGCTATTTATAACAACTGGTGTGTGCAAACGACAGAAATTAAAAACACGAAGCAATCGTAAACAGTAGTCTGATAAAATTTTGGGGGCATCATACACAGCGACGTCTGTAGGGTAAGTCTGTAGCGCCATCTTCTCTTATTATACCTGCACGTCCTTTGCTGCCAATCAATGTCTTTGGCGCTTGTGTACCTGCGGCTGCATATGCAGCAGCGCGATGCACTTTTTTAAAAGGACATGACGAGTGATGTAAGTTCAATCTGTCGACTCACTCTAAAAATGACCGAAAGTTATACAGCCGAAATATTATAAGAAATAAAGTTTACAGTACCGCACTCCTGAAATTTAATGGATCAAGTTTTTGATATCAGTGGAAGAACATAAGTTGCATATGTGGTATCACTTATCGATACTACCCTACTGGCGTCTTTAGGTTGGCAACTAGTTTCCGTCAGACACCGATAGTGGTCATGCTGGATCCCACGGACCCAATGGAGCACGCCCGCTGAATCACGCCTTCTACAGCTCTTTACCAAGAACGCCCCCTTCTGCTCTCATATAGCATGGGCACTCGCCCCAGTCGCACATAGTCTTTCCACTGCGAGATGCAGACGCCATCTAGTCGCGGTTCTGACTCCATTGTTTGGGCTTAGTACAGACCCCCTCAACCTAGTTGGCATTGATAGTTGGACTCTACTTCTTGCTGCATAATTTTTAATGAGTCTTCATATGTTTGGAGAAATAAAACTTAAGTAAATTTCGTATTTGTTATTAACTTGTTCGCTAATCATTTCTGCTCCTGTCCAGCTTTCCTACAACGACAGTTGCTGCACCATTCTGTATCCAACCTCTCCATAGTATTATGTATGAAATTGTGGACAACAGCATAGGTATGTTCGAGATTCGAGAACATAAAAAAATTGACAGGATATTATCAAAGCAGTTAACGTTCCTCCTGGAGTATAGATGAATAACTATTTATTTGCTTCCTTCAAGAGGGAGGTTTTGACACGTACCTTTTTATTTAAATTTCCATACATCACATCACGTGCTGCATCATCACAAGGATTCTCCCAGTACATGATAACCATATCTGTCTTTGTTTTGTCACGCAAGTTTAGAGGAAAAAAGAGTAAACTTGAATGCAGCATTCCCAAGTGTTGAGATGCTTCAAACCTCACTCTCTAAAAGATCTCGTCTATTCACCCTCACATAGATCCTCTATGAATAGTTACAGATGGACATAAATGAGGTGTCGCCTGCCAGTCGAAACCGAACTCTTGAGCTAAGAAAAATGAATTGTCGTAGGTACAAACCTCAAGAAGGAAAGAGTGGATGAAATTTTGAGACACGTCACGTAAGAGGCCTAAAAGTGGTGTGTGTGTGTGTGTGTGTGTGTGTGTGTGTGTGTGTGTGTGTGTGTTTAGTGAGGTCAAGATATTTCAGGTGAAACAGTTGTTTTTTATGTGTTCTAATGGCTCTGAGCACTCTATGAATAGTTACAGATGGACATAAATGAGGTGTCGCCTGCCAGTCGAAACCGAACTCTTGAGCTAAGAAAAATGAATTGTCGTAGGTACAAACCTCAAGAAGGAAAGAGTGGATGAAATTTTGAGACACGTCACGTAAGAGGCCTAAAAGTGGTGTGTGTGTGTGTGTGTGTGTGTGTGTGTGTGTGTGTGTGTGTGTGTTTAGTGAGGTCAAGATATTTCAGGTGAAACAGTTGTTTTTTATGTGTTCTAATGGCTCTGAGCACTATGGGACTTAACATCTGTGGTCATCAGTCCCCTAGAACTTAGAACTACTTAAACCTAACTAACCTAAGGACATCACACACATCCATGCCCGAGGCAGGATTCGAACCTGCGACCGTAGCGGTCACGCGGTTCCAGTCTGAAGCGCCTAGAACCGCACGGCCACACCGAGCGGCTACGTGTTCTACATATCATGTGCGTGATGATTAGCTATGCGGACAGATGTAACGTGCTGTGTATAGAAAGACAGAAAGACCCGTTATTGTACAACTATACGATTTCATAAGTCACTGGAAATAGTCACGTCCATTTAAAGTGGGCAACCACGTAAAACTAATCGCAGCTAAGGCAGATGTCAGACTGAGATTCACTGTAAGAATTGTCAGACAATGTAGACCGTCCACGAAGGAGATAGAAAACCGATGTTTGATCAATATTTGAATATTGCTCCTCAGTCTGTGAACCGTACCAGATAGGACTGGTAGAGAAACTAGAAAATATTGGTAGCAATGCAGAGTATTTCGTAATAGGTTCATTTCCAAAGGGAACGGCCTTGCCGCAGTGGTAACGCCGGTTCCCGTCAGATCATCGATTAAGCGCTGTCGGGCATGGTTCGTACTTGGATGGATCACCGTCCGGGTGGTGCCGCGTGCTGTTGGCAAGCGAACTGCACTCAGCTCTAGTGAGGCCAATTAAAGACCTACTTGACTGAGAAGTAGCGGCACGAAAAACTGACAACGGCTGGGAGAGCGGTGTGGTGACCACTTGGCTCTCAGTATCCGCATTCGGTGACGCCTAAGGGCTGAGGATGACACGCCTGCCGGTCGGTACCGTTGTGCCTGCAAGGCCTGTTCGGGGGGTCTTTTTTCCCCACCTTCGTGTTCTTCATTTACTTAGCATGAAAGCGTCAGTCGTGGAGATTCTGTGAACACCACTGGCATACGCTACAAGAGAGACGTCCTGCGTCACGATGAGGTTTATTGTTAAAGTTCCAAGAGCATACGTTTGTAAAAGGATCAGCCAGTATATTGCTGCCTCTTACATACATCTTGCGAAAGGAGCGTGAAGGCAAAATTAAAAGGATTGGCGCCCTCACGGAAGTTTACTAGCAATTGTTTTTCCGCGAACCATTCGCGACTGGAGCAAGAAAATGGGGGAGTAAGAATGGTACATAAAGTACCCTCCTCCACACACCTCAAGGTTGTTTGCGGATTGTAGATGTAGGTGTATATGGAGCGTATAAAGTCAACACATATGACATGGCTTTCAGGTACTACATATAGAGGGTGTTAGGGTTATAAGTGAACATACTTTTATTGGTGATCGAAGACAGTCTGCTGAACAACAGTACATCAGTATTTGCACGATTACGAAAAGGAGAGACTTCTACTGACCGTATAGCGAAGATGTTGAGTTACAGACAGGCACAACAAACAACTACTCAACAGGTAATCTTAGGGCCAGAAGCCCTTCTTATGGAACAGACAACATACACACACACACACACGCGCATTCACGCAAACGCAGCTAACACGCACAAGACCACTGTCTCTGGATGCGGCACGAAAAAGTGTCAGGAGGTGGCGTAAAGGCCGTAAATGAAACTATTCCTTCCTTGCTGCGTTGAGTCCACACGTTTCGCGGTCCGAAACGACAGTTCGCGATGCGATCAGCGACAGAACGTACTTCTTGACAACCTTCGATACTACTGACAACCCCGAACGATTCAACACTTCCCTAAGTATATCGTGAGCCTGCAAACACATGCAGTATGATCATACTCCACCGTAGCCGTAGCACGACCCCAACTTTTGCATGAATCTGCAAAAGAAGTCGGAGTTAGTTCCATTCTCTTACATCTCTAACTTTGCCGAGGGCATATTCGCCTTTTTCGTGCTATAATAGAAGCATTTTTCATTCTGGTAGCACTGTACGATTTCGTTACCTTTCCTAATTATTTTAAGCCTTGAGTAATAAGTCACGAAGCGTCCACTTCAGTAGAGAGCTCGTAACTGGGACTCATGCAGAAAATATTCGCGCTGTCTTTACTGCTTGTCGTATCGCAGCGGTGGGAACACTAGTGTTGCATCTGTAAGAGTCTTAGCCGCGTGATGTTTATTCCACGTGTAACATCGCATATCGTATCGTCTCAATACGAACTGCGCGTTCGAGCGTCGAGTCGGGACCTCTGCGGAAGTTTTCGTAGTCTTAGCGCACGGGCAACGCTGTGACATTCACGAGAACACTGCCAGTGCCATAACCTGATTTCCCGGAATCTTCGCTCAGTTGAAGAGGAGAAAAAATAAGCGAACACGTGTCTCGGCTTATCAGTAGATACTAGGCAAAACAAAGGTCAAAGATTTCAACGTAATTTAGATGCCTTTTAGCGCGCAAAAATCTCCGCCGAAATGCGTTGGCCTAGCATCGCGGTCTCTTACTTTTGCACAACGGATTCGAAATCCGATTATTGTTTTTACTTATTCTTTATTTTATTGTTTCATTTATCTACCCAGGTCCATAGAAGGTACTACAGAATAAACTTTGGGACTAGAAGGGTATTAGAATGATTTTAATATACGACTTGGTTTCACAATAAGTAGCACACCTTTAATATACACTGCAGCGCCAAAGAAACTGGTATAGGCATGCATATTCAAATACAGAGATAAGTAAAGAGGCAGAATACGGCTCTCCGGTCGGCTACCCCTACATACGACAAGTGTCTGGCGCAGTTGTTAGATCGGTTACTGCTGCTACAATGGCAGGTTATCAAGATTTAAGTGAGTTTGAACGTGGTATTACAGTCGGCGCACGAGCAATGGGACACAGCATCTACGGGGTAGCAATGAAGTGGGGATTTTCCCGTACTACAATTTCACGTGTGTACCGTCAATATCAGAAATCCGGTATAACATCAAATCTCCCACATCTCTGCGACCGGAAAAAGATCCAGCAAGAAACGGGACCGACGACGACTGAAGAGAATCGTTCAACGTGACAGAAGTGCAACCTTTCAGAAAATTGCTGCGGATTACAATGCTAGGCAATCAACAAGTGTCACCGCGCGAACCAGTCAACGAAACGTCATGGATATGGGCTCTCGTAGCCGAAGTCCCACACTTGTACACTTGATGACTGCACGACACAAAGCTTTACGCCGTGCCTAGGCCCGTCAACACCTACAATGGACTGTTGAAAAGTGGAAACATGTTGCGTAGTCAGACGAGTCTCGTTTCAAATTGTATCGAGCGGATGGACGTGTACGGGTATGGAAACAACCTCATGAATCCATGGGCCCTGCATGTCAGCAGGAGACTGTTCAAGCTGGTGGAGGCTATGTAATGGTGTTGGGCGTGTGCAATTGGACTGATACGGGATCCTTGATACGTCTAGATACGACTCTAACAAGTGGCACGTACGTAAGCATCCTGTCTGATCACCTGCATCCATTAATGTCCATTGAGCATTGGGCAATTCCATCACAACAATGCGATATCCTACACGTCCAGAATTGCTACAGAGTGGCTCCAGAAACATCCAGAAACATTCTTCTGAGTTCAAACACTTCTGCTGGCCACCAAACGCCCCAGACATGGACGTTATTGAACATATCTGGGATGCCACGTAACGTGCTGTTCAGATGAGATATCCACCCCCTCTACTCTTACGGATGCATGGACAGCCCTGCAGGATTCGTGGTGTCAATTCCCTCCAGCACTACTGCAGATATTAGTCGAGTCCATGCCACGTCGTGCTGCGTCACTTATGCGTGCTCGCGGGGCCCTACAGGATACTGGGCAAGTTTACCAGTTTCTTTGGCTCTTCAGTCTATAATACGTGTGTGTACCGTACTTTCGCAGGTAGCGAAAGGCTATTTACAACTTGTACGGAAACCTGACGGCAGTAATAAGAGTCGACGGGCATGAAAGGGAAGCAGTTGTTACTAGGGAGTGAGACAGGGCTGTAACGAATCCCCCATGTTATTCCATCTGTACACTGAGCAAGCAGTAAAACAAAAGAAAAATTTGGAGCAGGGATTAAAGTTCAGGGAGATGAAATAAAAACTTTGAAGTCTGTCGATGGAAGAACAGTTGAGCGGAATGGCATAGTGTGTTGAAATGAGGATGTAACATGAACATCAACTAAAACAAAACACAGAATATGGAATGTAGTAGAAGTAAATCAATTTATGGTAAGGGAATGAGACTAGGAAGCGTTACACTTAAGTGGTCAATGAGTTTCGCTATTTGGGCAGGAAAACAACTGACGATGCCGCAGTACAGAGGATATAAAATGTACACTACCAAAAGCAAGAAAAGCACTTCTGAAGAAGAGAAAATTATTAACATCGAATATAGATTTAAGTGTTAGGAAGTCATTCCTGAAAGGATATGTCTAGAGTGTAGCCATGTATGTAGGTGAAACATGAGCACGATAAACACTTCAGACAAAAAGAGAATAGAACCTATCAAAATATAGTGCTACATAAGAGTACTGAAGATTAGATGGGTAGATCACGTAACTAATGAGGTACTGCATAAAATTTTGGAGACAAGTAATTTGTGGCACAACTGAAACAAAAGAAGATATCGGTTGATAGTTCACATTCTGAGACGTCAAGGAATCATCAATTTAGTACTGAAGGGGGGGGGGGGGGTAAAAGTCGTAGAGAGAGACCAAGAGGTGAATACAGTAAGCCGATTGAGAAGGCTGTTGGTTGCAGTAGTTATTTGGAGATGAATAAGCTCGCAGAGGACAGAGTAGCATGGATCAAATGGTTCAAATGGATCTGAGCACTATGGGACTTAACTTCTGAGGTCATCAGTCCCCTAGAACTTGGAAATACTTAAACCTAACTAACCTAAGGACATCACACATATCCATGCCCGAGGCAGGATTCGAACCTGCGACCGTAGCAGTCGCGCGGTTCAAGACTGTATCGCCTAGAACCGCTCGGCCACTCCGGCCGGCAGAGTAGCATGGAAAGCTGCATCAAACCAGACTTCGGACTGAAGAGCACAACAACAGCAACAACATGGTATTTTCAGGGGCTAAATCTTTTTCAATTCTCATATTCTTATATTTCAGTCTTATATTCATTCTTACGTTATTCTTATGTTTATTCTTAAGGAAGATTTGTTGCATTCCCTTGTATGATACCGATCGTAGAAACGTTCCAAACGCAGAAAATCCGAACACCACGACGGAAGGCAGTTTCGCCGCAGCTACATTTTTTCATATGAATGTCACTCGGGAAAGAAACGTCGTTAATATTGATAAAGATTTCACGCTTTGGCAATAATTTCGCAGCGGACTTCATATAAAGGATCATTTTACCGACATCTTGCCCTTGCAGTCGCTTGCAAACCAAGATACACTGCAGGAGTGTCATTGAAAACAGTTTCTAATAATTTTCTCATTCATTTATTGTCTTTTAATTAATTGACAACACCTACAATTAGAAGACGAATAAGAATAGCGTAATTTCAGTGTACAGTGGACAACTTTCGTCTAGTAATCTCCTACTGAAATTGGTAGATAAACGAAAAATGAAGTAAAAATAGTAATTTCGATCACGGGACGCGTCGCTAGCCACTGTCCCAATGCTTCGGTAGGAGTGGTTACTCACTGAAAGCCAAATGAAGTGCCTCGAAAACTTTAAGCGTTTTTGTTGAAAGGTGGCTACACTGAGTCACAGCGCCAGAGATTGCGCCAAAGATTATTATTCCGCCGCCTCCACTGGCACAGTAGTAGTTCAGAGGATGTCGAGGGTAGTCGTTGTTCTGATGGGTGTGAGAGTAGGCGATCTGAGTGTTGACTGAAATGTTGTACTGTTCGGTTGGTGTAATGTGTAGATGGAAGAAAATGCAATTGTCAGAATATATTTCAGAAAGGAGATGGGCTTTTGATTTATGATGCTTGTGTAATGGAATATTTTCGTCAATATATAATGGGGTAAAAAGGTATTACAGTTTTCTTTAATAACAATCCCTCTTGCTCACAGGTTCAGTCAACAAAGCATCTGGCTCGTGTTCATTTATTAGACTTGTAATTCTGGTTTCTATGTGCAGTTATAGTATTTCTGGTTTTTCAATTAGTTCATTGTAAATGGTGTTTAAAATATTTTGTCGTATTGAGAAAGAACTGAGCCAGGTACATGTACGTTGAGTTACACTACCACGCACGGAACAGTTACACTTGTGCTTTGTTGTTTCGTAGCTCTTATAGTTGCAGGGGACTTAATTAATCAATTGTGTTAATGGAAATTCCTGATCATTCATTATTTTTATTTTATGCAGTCAGATTGCGTGCTAATAATAGTCAGGGCCAACCGGTTACGAGACTTCGTAACCGGTCACACAGCTAGTAAAATTATTGCATTTATTCATTAATATTAGTCTTTTCTTTTTAATTAAGCCCCCATGCATTGTCTAAAAAATGGTTGACTATCTATGGATGAGTCACGACACCGTGTTCGCTTATTTTGCCTCCTTTTCCACTGAGCGAAGTTTATGGGAAATGGGGTTATGTCACTTGCCGTGTTCTCCTCGTCAGTGACCCTGCAGTGTTGCTTCCGGTGCGGGACATGCGTCTCCCGGGAGCCAACACTGCCGCACGTGCGCGACAGATGGTGTATTCTCGTGTAGCGAGCACGGTTTACGGACACCGCAACACGCGTGCTCGTGCCGACCGTGCCCAGTGGCGCTAGAATAGAAGCAGCGAGATCCGAGGTCGCCGTCTGTCTGCTGACTGCGTCGCGGAAATGAGTTAAAACTACGTACATGCTACGTAAAGCACTGCTAAGCGTATGGCAGAGGGTACTTAGCATTGTAGATATAGAGAGACGCTGAATGAAACGCGTTTACTGTCAAGAGAGCAATGCGTGATGCATTCAGTGGCTACCGTATCAGAATATTGTCAAATGAAAAGTCATAAAAACCAAGAAATTCTTGTCGTATGTAAAGGCTGTCAGTGGCACCATAGTTACTGTCCAGTCTCCAGCGAATGAGACAGGAACTGAAATTGAGGGTAGCAAAGCAAAGCAAAAGCTGAAATGCTTGTCTCCGTTTCCAAATGTTCCTTTACAAATGAATAGCCAGGAGAACTGCTCCATTGTAGTCCTTGCATCACTGAAAAGATGAACGAAACAAATGATAGTCTCAGTGGCGTTGACAAACATCTGAAATCGCTAAAACTGAATAAAGCTCCAGGCCCCAATGAAATCCCTGTCAGATTCTATACTAAATTTGTGACGGAGCTAGCCCCTCTTCTATGATCTATCGTAGTCCCCTCCAACAAAAAACCGTGCCCAGTTCGTGAAAAAAAGGCACGGGTCACTCACGTCTACAAGAAGAGTAGTAGGGGTGATCCACAAAACCACCGTCCAATATCTTTGGCATCGATTTGTTGTAGAATCCTAGAACACATTGTGAGCTCAAACATGATCTTGAACAGAATGAACTCCTCAATGCCAACCAGCATCAATTCCGAAAACACAGGTCACGTGAAACCCAACTCGCACTTTTCTCACATGACATACTGAAAGCTTTGGATCAAGGCAACCTGGTAGATGCAGCGTTCAAATGGTTCAAATGGCTCTGAGCACTATGGGACTTAACTTCTGAGGTCAGCAGTCCCTTAGAACTTAGAACTACTTAAACCTAACTAACCTAAGGACATCACACACATCCATGCCCGAGGCAGGATTCGAACCTGCGACCGTAGCGGTCACACGGCTCCAGACTGTAGCGCCTAGAACCGCTCGGCCACAACGGCCGGCTAGATGCAGTGTTTCTTGGTTTCCGAAAAGCATTTGATCTACGCTTAGTGTCAAAAGTACAATCATAAGGTGTATCAAGTGAAATTTCTGACTAGATATAGGAATTTTTGGTAGGGTGACACAGCATGTTATCTTGGATGGAGAGTCATCGTTAGATGTGGAATTAACTTTGGGTGTGACACAGGGAAGTGTGTTGGTACCCTCGCTGTTAATGTTGTACATCAAAGACCTTGTCGACAATATTAATAGTAAAATCAGGCTTTTTGCAGACGATGCAGTTATCTATAATTAAGAGCTATCTGATAGAAGCTGCATAAATATTCAGTCACACCTTGACAAGATTTCAAAGTTGTGTAGAAATAGGCAACTTGCTTTAAATGTTCAGAAATGTAAACTTTTGCTCTTCGCAAGACGGGAAAACGTAGTATCCTGTGACTAAAATTGGAATCGGCCAACTCATACAAATACCTGTATGTAACACTTTGTAGGTATATGAAATGGACCGAACACACAGGTTCAGTCGTGGGCAAAGCAGGAGGTAGACTTTGGTTTATTGGTAGGATAATGAGGAAGTGCAATCAGTCTGCAAAAGAGACTGCTTATAAATCACTCGTCCAACCGGTTCTAGAATATTGCTCAAGTGTGTGGGGCCCGTACCAGATAAGACTGACAGCAGATATTTAACGTTTACGGAGAAGGGCATCACGAATGGTCACAGGCTTGTTTAATCCGTGGGAGAGTATCACAGAGATACTGGACGAAGTGAACTGGCAGGATCTTGAAGTTGACGTAAACTATCCCGATAAACTCTGTTAACAAAGTTTCAAGAACCGGTTTTAAATGACTACTCCAGGGATATACTCCCTGCGTATCGCTCACATAGGGACTGCGAGCATAAGATTACAATAACTATTGCACGGACAGAGGCATTCGAACAACATTCTTCCCTCTCCATGCATAGATGGAACAGGAAGAAATCCTAATAACTGGTACAATGGGACGTACCCTCTGCTATGCACCTCACGGTCGTTTGCAGAATATAGATGTAGATGCATCACGTGTTAGGGTTTTTTCTCGTTCCAATTGCGTATGGAGCGCAGGAGAACGATTGCTTAAATACGTGTGAATGCGGCGTAACTTGTCTTCACGTCCCTACTGGAACAATCCATACCTGACTGAACTATTGTCTAGATTCTTCATACAATAAAGGTTCTTGGAAGTTAGAAATTGAATATTCGCGGGATAATTGCAGCTCTTCAAGCGTCTGCCAACTCGGGTTGCTGAGCGCACGCATGTAGTCATTCTTACATATGTCGACGGTTATACATCCAAGATAACACGCTTGGGCGTCCCTAGCAAGAAACCCTCGATCGAGCAACAAATTCTGAGAAGAACAGACGAGCAAAACTATAGTCGTATATTCCTGACTCCGGTCTGTTGTAGAGCTGTGGAACATGTTTTATGCTCGTGTATTATGACATTTCTGGGGACTGAAAAATCTCCTCTGTAGGAATCAACGTAAGTTCCGTAAACAACGATCATGTGAAGCTCAGCTTGTTCTGCTCCGGCACGACACTCAGGAACCAGTAGAGACAGACAGACAGACGTCCATGCAAATGACAACTTACTTGAGTTCCGGAAGGCACTGGGTAAAATTCCTCACTGTTGCCTAATGAACAAAATACGAGCGTAACGCATATTGCGCTAACCGTTTGATTAGATAGAAGAGTTTCTAGCAAACAGAACCAGCATGATATCCTGAACAGAGAAAAGTCTTCAACGTAAAAGTAACTTCGGGCGCGCCCTAAGGAAGTGTTATAGGAGCATTAATTTTCACAATATATGTATAAATGACCTTGTAGATGACGTCGGAAGTCCATGAAGCTTTATAGGAGCATTAATTTTCACAATATATGTATAAATGACCTTGTAGATGACGTCGGAAGTCCATGAAGCTTTTTCGCGGAAGATGCCGTTGTATAGAGAGTCGCGACGCTAGAAAATTGTATCGAAATGCAGGAGACCTACAGAGCACCGACATTTGGTCCAGGGAGTGGCACCTGACCTTCGCCTTAAACAAATATAACGCATTGAGAATAAGTAGGCAGAAAGTCTCGTCACTGCGTGATTCCATTAAGCTTTTTCGCGGAAGATGCCGTTGTATAGAGAGTCGCGACGCTAGAAAATTGTATCGAAATGCAGGAGACCTACAGAGCACCGACATTTGGTCCAGGGAGTGGCACCTGACCTTCGCCTTAAACAAATATAACGCATTGAGAATAAGTAGGCAGAAAGTCTCGTCACTGCGTGATTACATGACTGCATAACAATTACTGGGGATGTCTAGCAGTATGCGGACGGGGCGATTTGAAGAGCGACCACATAAAAATAACTGCGGGTGAGGCAGATGTCGGACTGAGATTCATTGAAAGAATACACAGGAAATGTAGTCCATCAACAAAAGAAGTAATTTACTAAACACTCGTTCGACCACTATCTGAAAATCGCTCGTCAGTCTGTAATCTGACGAAATAAGATTGATAGAGGAAATAGAGAAGATCCAAATAAGAGTAGTACGTTTTGGTACTGGTTCATTTAGTCAACGCTAAAGTGTCACAGAGATGCTGAGTCAAGTGCAGTGGCAGACGTTGCAGGAGAGGCGTTCTGCATCGCGTTATGGTTTACTGTTAAAGTTCAGAGATCGTACGTTCCTAGAAGCATCAACCAACGTACTGCTTCCTCCTACATATATCTCACGAAAAAACTATGAAGGTAAAATTAGAGAGATTGGGGCCCACTTTGAGGGTTATCAGCAACAGTTCTTCTCGCGAACCATACTCGACTGGAACTGGAAAAGAGAGATGCGACAGTGATATAAAAAGTACCCCTCGCTACACACCGTAAGGTGGCATGCAGACTACAGCTGTAGATGAAGATTTCCATCTAGACAATGAGAACACATAATCCGACCTCACATCACTTACTAAGCTAATAGTCTTTTTACCTATTTAACCGTTTCGTTACATATTTTAAAATCAATATGACATGAAAATCTTTAGTAATTGCCAAACACTTTCAGTAATTATCAAGCAGGGAAACTTGCATGTCCCCGAGCCTGTTTAACTTGATATTGGAAAAGATCCTAAAATGAGCGTTATCAGATGGTTCAAATGGTTATGAGCACTATGGGACTTAACATCTGACGTGTTATCAAATGGAATAGCTATAAATATAGATGGTAAAGTGAAAGTATCAGCGTTTGAGTATGGTAGTGTTGTTATAACAGATGAGGAAGATGATGTAAAAAGAACAGCTAACGTGCTAATAGAGAAGGTACAAAAAGTGGCTCTGAGGATCAATTAAAACAGAGTGTATGGCTATAACGAGATATAATGAAGATGAAACTGCACCCAATAGAACATATGGAATGTAAGAAAACTAGGTCCTTCAGATTCCTAAGAAGTACTGTCAGAGTGAACACCAACACGGCGGAGGAGATAATCCGCAGAGAGGTGTGTATTCTAATGTATTAAACAGCAAACTAGTAACAAGAATAACGGAACTCCGCATGTACAAGAAAACTGCGCGAACAGTATTAGTGTACGGTGGTGAAACGTGGGCAAAGAGCAAGAAGATGCAGGGAAATAAAGTGTTAGGTAAAATCTTTGGACCTGTGTCAGTAAATTGAATTTTTAGAGGAAGGAAAAACGAGAAATCCATAAGCTGTGTAATGTACCAGTTTTGGCAGCTGTAATAAAAAGTAGAACAACTGAATGGGTTGGACATGTTCTGAGAAGAAAGGATGGAGAGGGCAGTAATAGAAGGGAAGCCACCAAGGGACGAGACCCCTTGGAAGACAAAAACTGAGACGGATGGATGGATGGATGGATGGATGAAGTCAAGAAAAACTTGCACTCTCAGAGCCCACGAGAGCATGGCTAGCGACACAGGCCATTGGAAGAGGCTGAAGAGTAAGGTAATGAACAGACTTCGGTTAATGTAGCTAACATAGTAATTGAGTACGTAAGTAAGTAACATCTACTTAATGTGTTGGATTTTTGTACATCTGTTAATGAAACGCTTAATCCTTTAGAAGTCAATCTCGTGCACCAGCTTTTTATAAACACAGTACTCGCTAAAGTAACTGCTGTCCCGGCCACTGCCATCGTAGGTTTTCCTCGATGAATATGAAATCTTCAGCATTGTGGTTCCCTCTATCAAAAAAAAAAGAAACAGTTTTAAACTATCAGAACTTAAATGTGATTTAATGGTTCACTGATAACCTAAGCTGATTATTTTGAGATTTTCCCACAGAATGGTCGTAAATGCTTATTATTTCAAACGCATGCAAACAATATCACGTATTTATTAACAAAAATTTGAAGGCAGTGGATAAAGAGAATTTTATGAATTTATTGAATAGCTATTTAAGAGTACAAAATGTAATGCGCAGTCTCACTTGCACTTTGCACTAAGGCTCTATTCTGGCCGCTCGTTCTTGCTCCATGCCACAGTGGCAAATATTACTGAGTAGTTAGGTGCATCGTTTCATCAGTTATGACTCCTAAAAACGTATACAAAAACTACTTCAGATTTGCTTGTTTATGTTATTAGTATTTGTAACTGCTTCTACATCGTCTTCCATCTCTTCCTTTCTACTGCCACAGTTTCATCTTAACATGAGTTTTATTGGTCTACGTCTTTTAAATCTCGCATCATATTCTATCGAAACAACACAAACTTTCCTTGAGACACCACTCACTTACTCTACTAAACTAGCAGATAATCCAAGGCTTTTTAGCTTTACATTATGAAACGAGTTATGCTGTAAGAGAAGAGGCATTAAAGGTAATATTTTGGAATACAGGAATGTGGATTGGATTGATTGGGGGAAGAGACCAAACTGCGAGGTCATCGGTCTCATCGGATTAGGGAAGGAAGGGGAAGGAAGTCGGCCGTGCCATTTCGAAGGAACCATCCCGGCATTTGCCTGGAGTCAGCAATGTGCTTCTCTCATATCCAGATCTACAGTTACGTCAATTCAGCGATCAAAACGGTGTTCCCTGGAAGGTTTGTGCTGTTAGAGATCACTGGCCTACATCTAAGGCCAGATTCTACCGTAGAGATCAGACAGCTGACCAATTACCGACATTTTAGTAGCCCACTTTTTGAGGGGTATCCTGGAAATTTAAGAAACTGGGATTTCTCTCCACGTATGCTGTTAACTGTTTTTCCTCCTGACCAATATAATATGAAAGTATTTATGCCATTACGACAGCATTTAAATTCTTACGACTCCCATAAAAAATCCTACACATAGGAAGTACAAAGGCAGCTCAGAAAAACAGAACATGTACTGATTTACATCTGTCAGAATAATTCGGAAAATACTTGTCCTAATTCGTTTGTATTTCTTTACATTCTTCTGACAGCGTCACTATCATTTTTTGAATTCTGATAGAAACTATTTATGTTAAGTTTTTCTAATAATCCCGTGATCAGTGAACCAGGAGAGGTTCGTGGCATCGTTAATAGCTTCGAAGAAAAGTGACGCATAGCAAATCAGAGATATTGTAGAGGTACTAACAACGTCTCTGCTATAATACAGTTCACGTAACTGTAAGTGTTCCTATTCATGTAGAGTACTGCTTTTGATGCAACATACAAAAACACCATGCATAATTTAAAAGGACAGGGTTTTAATAAGTTAGTAATTCATAAAGAAAACCTTTAACTGGGGAAAAAGTGAATAACATACAGAAATGTTTTGGTACAGCACCGAATGCAGTATATATTCAGTTATTATTCCCGCCTAATACTGCAAGGTAGCTTGCGCGAATGAGTTACTCCAACAGTCATTATGAAGTCGCATAATGTTGCAGAGTATCCGCAGTGTCATTTATGGTTTTATGAATCCAAATCCGCTACTACAGTTCAGAGTCAGTTCAGAACTAAATATCGCAAGCCCCCACCTCATAGACAAGCTGCTGTTAATTAGTACAATCATTTAACCGAAACAGGCTGTGTATCACATCACAGCGTCGGCCAGCAGTTTCTGCTGCAGCAACTGAATAAGTTCGGCAGTCTTGCGTTCGCAGTCCGCAGTCCGCCAGCTTAGAATATAACATGCCTAGTGTTACAGTGCGGAAGGTATTACAGAAACGCCTGTCATTCGAACCCTACAAATTGGAACTGTTGCAAGCTTTAAGAGAAAGTGACAAAGAACAACGAGCTGAATTTTGTGTGGAAAAGTTTAAAAAAATGCAGACTGAAGATGATTTTCTTTATACAATTGTATTCAGTAACGAAGTCACATTCCATACTTGCGGTGAAGTGAGCCGGCATAGTGCTCGGATATAGGAAGAGCAGAAGCCACGTCACGTAATCGAACATGGACGGGTCTCGCCTAAGGTAAATGATTTCTGCTCTGTAAATTGTAACGAGATTTACGGTCTTTTCATTTTTGCCGAGTCAACTGTACTGGCATATAGTGCCTTGACATTCTTAAACATCAAATAATGTCTCAGCTACAACAGGATACCGGCACATAATTTATTTTCAAGGAAGATGGCGTCCAACGACATTATCATCGTGAGCTTGTCGCGTACATCCGTAGGAATATGCCGACTTGTATTGGACGAGGTGGAACAATATCCTGATTTAAGCGCAATGGACTACTGTGTGTGGCGTTACATTAAAGTCAGAGAGTTTGTTCCTCCGATTCCGGGAAACGTCGACGAGCTGTGACAACGGATAACACAAGCTACTGCCACTGTACGCCAAGACTTGCTTCATTGGCTTTGGCAGGTAACTGATGATTACAGGGGGGACATTTATCGCGTCACAAAAGGTAGCCGCATTGAACACTTGTAACTAAAGCTTGAAAATATACTCCTTTCACTGCTGTATCAAACATTTCTAAAAGTTATTTACATTTTCAACAATTAAAGATTACTTTTGTATAGCTAATTTATGAGCACCTTGTATTAAACGCAACCAAAAGTACTTTTCTTGTATCTCATTCCCAAGTGTTCTACTTACATATTCAACTCCGTTCAGTTCTCAGAATTACTTGGCAATACTGTACGCTTAAATTCTATTGTTATTAATATTATTATTTGAAAGATGAGTACACAGGGTAAATAAATTCAAGTTTTGTAAGAAAATATTATATTGAACTAGAGATAGTAAAATTTAGTATCGATTGTGTAGTAGCGTCGCTGCTCAACGGCCATCGCTGATTCAAGGTGTTATGCGTAATGTGTTTGAGTAACTTTAGAGCGAGTGATGTATTGGGGACTCTCAAGTGTAAAGACACGTTGTATCTGATGTGTGCTGGATATATACTTACTCATTATGGGCAGAAATAATTTCTTATTTGCAAGATAAGATATTTGCTAACTGTAAAAGGAATCTCAACAGAAGTTGGACATATTTAAGGTATAGAAAGTTGTTTCGTTACTAATACAATGCGTGTATTCGTAAGTGATAATTGTGACAATGTGTAGCACTCACGTCCAATGATTTTGTAAAGCTAATTGTTATTGTATAATCAGGTTACCGAGTGTGTTAATTAAAGAATAAAAATACAAGTTTTAAAGGTAGTGCCATATTGTTGCTTACCCCAAGTCAGTATCAGTTCCCAGATCCATGTCGTTTCTGATTAACTATTTTGCTCAAGAAGTTATTGTCTCAGTCATATTTGATTTAATTAAAATGTATGGTAAGCAACGGTCTTGCACAATAGCTGTTGGCGAACTATGCAATTCAAAGTATTAATAGAGGACAGCGCGGTTCGATTCCCGGCGGGGTCAGGCATTTTCTCTGCCTCGTAATGACTGGGTGTTGTGTGATGTCCTTAGGTTAGTTAGGTTTAAGTAGTTCTAAGTTCTAGGGGACTGATGACCATAGATGTTAAGTCCCATAGTGCTCGGAGCCATTTGAACCATTTTTTAGAGGACAGCGCGATAAAGGTAAGAAATTTTACTGTTTCAGGGATAGCCTTCGTTAAGCACAGGGACCATTATTTTCAAATTCATCAAATCAATAGTGTTGCATCAGATTCAGCTTTCGTGTTGCGTAAGTTCATGCAGTTTTGGTTTGGTTTAAAGTTATTGACAGTTTACATTTACAGGGCGAAGCGCATATGCGACGATATAAAACACACATTCACATGCTATTCCCATTCTAACAGTTGTTTCAGACTACTGTCAGTTACGTAATTTTAATCATACGACAAACGTACATCTTTCACTTATTACAAACATACAATTTTCATATTAGTTTCATCGTGAGCTGTTAGTCTCACTGCTGTTGACGGAATGTGACTTACAAAGCGCGCAAGCATTTCACAGTTCGTTGAAGAGGCAACCAATATATTGCTTCTACCAACGCATACCTTGCGAAAATACCATGAAGGAAAATGCAGAGAGATTAGATCTCAGAAGGGGGCGTACCGGCAATCGTTCTTCCCGCGAACCATTCGCCACTGCAACAGTAAAAGAGGGAAGTGAGATTAGCACACTAAGTACCCTCCGCCGCTCACCGTTAGGTGACTTGAAGAGTAAAGATATATGTGTAGGTCATGGTGTTGCGTAGAACGTCACATACCCACAAGAAGTGCATTGAGAAGAGTTTTACTTCTCACCATATGTCCCTTGTTGACAAAGCGTCAATCCATTAGTGTGTTTATATACGATACGGCATCGCATTTTTACTCGTACAACGTTTCTTATAGACAGATGTCGGCAAGTATTTACTTTTTATTACATAAACACACATTTCATCTATGGCATATTGTGTGTCATGGATCGTCATAGACTCCGCTTCTGAAGTGCAGATTCACCTGTTTCATAGCAAAAACATACAATAAAGAGGGAATAAAGATCAGATTTTAGAGTCTCGTTGGAAACATACTCATATAACTATGTGCTTGTGTGATCTGACGTGGCCGGGCGGTTCTAGGTGCTTCAGTCCGGAAACGCGTTGCTGTTACGGTCACAGGTTCGAATCCTGTCTCGGGTATGGATGTGTGTGATGTCCTTAGGTTAGTTAGGTTTAAGTAGTTCTAAGTCTAGGGGACTGATGACCTCAGATGTTAAGTCCCATAGTGCTTGGAGCCATTTGAATTTTTGATCTGACGCATGAATGTTACCTGACGTCTGTATTTCCATAAGAAATTGTTGTGAGAGTATCCACTGCGCCCAATCTTATCGACGAATTTACGTTGGCGCTATAATTTATGTCAATATTAGGTTGAAGCGAATGTTTGTTTCTCAGATACTGTGAGCGCAAACTTTTCCTTCTCTTTAGCCCACGTAGTGTATCCCGGATTTTTGATTTATTGTAATACATACTTAACACGGGAAACAAACATCCGAGCATTTTAAATACATAGTCTGTGTGATTGTTAATTTAAGGATTCAACTCCATATTAATTTGAAACGAACGAAAAAATTAAGCACACTATATCAGAGTGTACAGTTACATCTTTGTGTCTTCAGGTCCATGTCCCCTGTTTTACTTTGTCGTGTTATTTAAGAAGTGTGTGGTTAGAAATACCTATGTACATGGAAACCGGAAAGTAGACAGTAAAAGTAGCACAACCCAGAAAGCAACACGACATATATTTCTTGCTACCACAATAAAACTGCGCAGAACGTTAGCGAGTGAGTTTGCGTTCTCATTGGAACCAGAAACAACAGCCACCCTTCACTAGTTTCCTTAGTGGGGGATGGGTTGGCTAACTTAACAGGCTTACAATTATAGAGCAGCGAAATTAAACGTGGCCATTAACCAGGGACGGAACTCGCAGAGGGAGATAAATGCACTGGCTTATTGGAATAAAAGCAGTATTAAAGGGAAGTGTCTGCGGAGCAGGGCAAACGGTACTGCCGTGTACAAAATTTAGAAATAAATTACGTCACATTCGCATTATACTGCGTTTACAAGGTGACACTAAAGAATTTTAGGGTTGGTATATTCGATGAAATTAGAGTCTGAGATAAAGAAATATCTATTCTGAAACTTAAAAGCCGTAATTTATGACGTCCTAAAACAGAAGGTTTTTGGGCTTTTTATGGACCTATTATAAAAGATCAAAGGCGCCATAAATAATGAAGCTAATAAACGTATATTTACAGCACTTAATTCTTAAGGTTTAAACGAATTCACGTTCATTGCAAGTTCAGTAGATAGATTTCACTTCATTCTCACGTTTTTGTTCGGCTAGTGTCAAAAGCAGACTGCTTCAAGTGTTGGATGTGTTGAGGCAACACCTTCTTCTATGGAAGGCCTCACGGCAAGATGATGTCATTGTAGCTTAGCCGCGGTAGCCAAACTGTTGCATAAAGCAGGTGGACATATTTTGTCTATCAAACACATATGAAATGCAATTATTTACTTCCCAACTGTATGTAATACTCTGATAAACTGAATTGTCGATAAAGAACTCAAGCTTTAACTATATGTTATGATGCAGATAATTATATAAACGAAGGGCATTCATTAAGTAATGCAACATATTTTTTTCTGAAAGTGAGTTGGTTTTATTCTGAATTCCAGTTTAGTATGTTATTACCGACTCTTTTGGCTACAAATCTCATTTTTAAACAAAATCTCAGTTCAATGCGACGGCCTTACGTCACCTTACTGAGACGGAATGTATGCCTGCATGGTTAATACTCTCGCACTACCAACGAATACGTCCAGTTGCGCAGCGAAGTGTTTTGATTCTGATCCGTCGATCACCTTGAATAACAGTGTCCGTACGTTCCAACACCGCAGGTGTCATAGCTGTGTGCGGGAGATGAGACAGGTGTGTTCTACCTTGTTATGATGATGACAGACACCTCGCTCAACGACTCAACGACTCACCGACCTTTTCTTCACTGCCAAGTCTCCGTAAATATTCTTCAAGCGCTTATGAATATCTGTGATGTTCTGGTTTCTTGCCAAAAAAGTGAATGATACCTTTCTGCTTAGGACACACCTCTGTTACACATGCCATTTCAAAGGCTAATGGAGCACAGGCATCCATCGGAACTTCATGAAACTATAGGGGCTGAAGCGGGCATATTCCACGGTGTCCCATAACAAATTCCTCATTTTTCAACCTAAACTGTCAGAAAAAAGTGTTGCATTAATTATTGAACACCCCTCGTAGTAATTACGAGATCGTGTGGGCTTTTTCATGTTGTATGCCATCTGCTACGCCTAAGGTCAGTTTGAAAGTAAGTTTCACTGTGGGCCAGGTAATCGGAACGTGGACAGGAACTCTGTCTGCAGGTGAACTGGTCCGAGCTGACGGCTACTTTGCTCTTTGTGACGTGTCCGCAGGGGTGACGGATGGGGCAAGTTCTGCAAACTCCACCGTGGCCTGTGTTAGAGCTCTTGAGTACCTGAGCCAATCATTAAGAGACAAGCGACATAGTGGTTCTTACAGCTGCTACATCGCAAAATAACACGTGTAATATGAGCGGGAAATGCATATTTACGGTCATAGTTTAAATTTATTTCTGATCGTATGAATCACAAACGATATGTTTCGCATATTGTCATTTCTTTTATTCGCTTGCATAATGCGAGGTCCTGTATCTTATTGCTACCACAAGTGGATACTCTTTACGCGAGAGTAAAGGATGAATTATTCGAATATTGGACAGGCACGTAGTTGTCTCCTCTAGCGATAACATACCGTTTAAGAAAGGAATGGGCGGAGACTTTTATCATTCCATCTCGGTGGTCATAATGTTATGTATTATTCAAAACAAGACCAACGCTGTTCATAATTACTTGAACGCTGAGGAATAAGTGGGACGTAAATCAAAACAGAAACAGTGAGACAGAAATAAAAGAACGAACCAAGTGTTCTATATAACTTGCTGGCGTACGAAGTACGAAATAGCAGCCAGTAGCTCCATACTGCAAAAAAGGCATTTTACAAAAAAAAAAAAAAAAAAGGCCTCCCCTGGTCTCACTATATTCTGAAGGCATTTCCTCTTATATTCTTCGATATCTTTACTGACTGTATTCATTTCGCTTAGTATATCAGCGTTCCGCCTTTGATCCAAAGAACCTCATCATTAAACTCTGAAACATTGTGTCCATCTTTCGTTGGAGCCAACTGAATTTGAACAGCATGCGATGATGTGTGATGACGGCTACGACTTCAACAGAGCCGAACAACCCTGTAAGCCAGTGTCGTCCCACCTGCAACAGGGAAGAGTCAAAGCTGGAAGCGTTATAAAATTCTGTCTGGCGCACGCATTTCGCTGTGATGGTCTTTCCGCAAGGTATCAGTTTGTGCTCCACCGTATTGTAATAAATTAAAAAATGATAGAAGGAATGACAAATAAGATCGCCCCACGCGCGATGTGAATGAAAGTGTAATGAATAAACCGATATGAATGTCATATAAACTAGACTACTGGCCATTAAAATTGCAACACCACGAAGATGACGTGCTACAGACGCGAAATGTAACCGACAGGAAGATGATGTTGTGATATGCAAATGATTAACTTTTCATAGCATTCACACAAGGTTGGCGCCGGTGGCGACACCTACAACGTGCTGACATGAGGAAAGCTTCCAACCGATTTCCCATACACAAACAGAAGTTGACCGGCGTTGCCTGGTGAAACGTTGTTGTGATGCCTCGTGTAAGGAGGAGAAATGCGTACCATCAAGTTTCCGACTTTGATAAAAGTCGGATTGTAGCCTATCGCGATTGCGGTTTATCGTATCGCGACATTGCTGCTCGCTTTGGTCGAGATCCGATGACTGTTAGCAGAATATGGATTCGGTGGGTTCAGGAGGGCAATACGGAACGCCGTGCTGGATCCCAACGGCCTCGTATCACTAGCAGTTGAGATGACAGGCATCTTATCCACATGGCTGTAACGGATCGTGCAGCCACGTCTCGATCCCTGAGTCAACAGATGGGGACGTTTGCAAGACAACAACCATCTGAATGAACAGTTCGACGACGTTTGCAGCAGCATGGACTATCATGGTAGCCGAGCAATTGGCTCGTCACAATACGCCAGCCACTACTCTTGATGAGCTGTGGTGTCGTGTTGAAGCTGCATGGGCAGCTGTACCTGTACACGCTATCCAAGCTCTGTTTGACTCAATGCCCAGGCGTATCAAGGCCGTTATTACGGCCAGAGGTCGTTGTTCTGGGTACTGATTTCTCATGATCTATGCACCCAAATTGCTCGAAAATGTAAGTACATGTCAGTTGTAGTATAATACATTTGTTGAATGAATACCCGTTTATCATCTGCTTTTCTTCTTGGTGTAGCATTTTTAATGGCCAGTAGTGTAGATAAAAGTTGAAAACATGGAAAAATGTACGTTTATTATTCTATCATTCGTCCAAATATAAATCTCAGAGCTGATTTGACTGAGCATAGACACAACTCAGTAATTGGGGGATAAACTACCTCAACACTCGATGGAGCCAATTTTTGCACGAAGCGATGCCCGACAGAATCGAGCTCGGTGCAATGTACCTAACATCTCGTTTATAACGCAAATGTGCCATGAAACACGGTAATGCTACCCTCTGAGAGAGTTTCAAAGTTTGACCGTGCGCGCGTCTAATGGAAAAGGGTATCAGACGATAATTTCGAATTTTATGAAATTGACTATAAAACGCAAACGGGCCTTATTCTTGGGAGTTAACAGAAGTGGTAAAATTATAACTGAATGAAAAAGGAACTGAAAGGTCGCCAGCCTAATTAGTCACATTAATATGGAAATATATATATGAGAAAACTGGGTGTTATTTACTGAAGTTACTTTCGTTGAGATTTCCCTTTGAATAGCAAACAGGATACAAGCGGACACAATGCACTCTGTACTGTGTGTAGCAGCGCTTAACGATAACACACACACACCAGTAAATTCCAGGGGAAAATTGCACCGAGCTCATACTAATGACGGCCACAGTAAATAGCATTACTTAATCAAAATACTGAAACATCACTGTATGAAGTGCAGAATTAATTATGGACATGAGGGGCTTCTATCTTGACTGACATGAATAACACAAATAAAGATAAATAAGACCTTAAATGGACTGTTTAAGCTCCTCTTCATGTAGAAATTTTCCCTAGTAACAGTAACAGTTCATTTTTTCTTAATAGGAGGAGAATATGATGGGGGCCCATAAACTAGTATAGTTTTTAGTATAGTTTCACTAACGAAGGTCATTTGATTTATGCAGAACTAAGAAACTATCTCTAAAAGCTAATCATTCACTTAAATTACTTTGCAAGGTAATAAAATGGAGCACTGAGTTTAATTAACTTCAAAAGGGACCATTCATGATGGGTACCAAAACTACACTATCTCTGAAAATGTGCATATCTTCACTTCTAACAGTACTACCGCAAATCAGTTCATTAAAGATTTATATGTACTTGTACTTTAATCACTTGTGAAGCAGGTATTCTAGGCAATAATATTTGCACTGTAACCCTACAAAACTAAATTTTATAATAAGGTAAGGTTGCTTTAGCAAAAGCCTATCCAACTTCACTTTTATGGTTTTATCTTTTAAATAATTAAGGTTTTCACTTTCCTATTGATTGATATTTAAATTTTTGTACTTAAACTTCCTACTTTAATAATTTCACTTGGAGTAGACCATAAACAAAGCACCCAAATTTTACTCTAATTTTAACTTTTGCTACTCCTTTTACATTACATAAAAAATTAACTTTTTAACACATGAATGACAGAATTGTACATTTATATCAGGATACTCGGTTTCAGTAGCACTTAGGTGAGGACCCTTGCGTAGGTTCGTGATCAGGACTGAAGTTATGGTTTCGAACACGAATTGACGTTTTATGTGATTATTATTGAAACAACACACAAATTAACTGGCCCATGCCAATATACATTACGTATCTGAATGTACGAAGTCTGTGAAGCAGTGGCGAAGATTAGTGGCAGGCGACATGGCGGCTAACTGTACTCACGTCTCTTGATGTGCGAATGCTCTATAAAATCTCTTATTGGCGTCGGATTTTCACCATAATAGAACCATTCTTTTATTCCGCGAATACCAAATAATAGCCAGATCCACATCCGAGGCAAGTCCCTTATAATGCAGCTTCCGATGGCCTCTCTTAACACCGACGAGGTGTACCGTGCTAAGGCTTGCCCCACACTGCGTGCCGTTCATACAAAGGAGCCGCTCAGTTCGACCGCCAAACCCACCTTTTACATTGCGCCATGACACTTTCGTTGCGGAGGGACTTCCCTACAGCGTTTACATGTTACAAATACAAGTGCCCTAAGGATGAACCAGCTTCTTTTACCAACATATTCATATTATAATAATTTAAAATTTCCACATATTCTTTTACTTTTTTCTTTTTCTTTCTTGCCATACATCAAGGAGTTCAAACAACACAGAGTGCACACTTCATAAATTGCAGATACACAGTTACTTAAAATAAACCTGCCTCTAATCGACATAAGTGTTACGCGTTCTTCTCTGGCAGTGTGTTGCCAGGCGGCAGATTACGAGTGTATCTTCCGTGTTCAGAGAGACATCTTAAAGACCCAAGCATTGGACCTCCACGAATCGTCCATTCATGAGACTAAAAAGAGTGTGTCACTAAGTGACATTTGAATGGAAGAAAGAATCTGACAAAGTACGGCGACTTAATAAGCAATAGGATGACGTGGATCCAGAAAGAAAAATCAATGTTTCACCGCTATCGCTTCACTCCCCCCTAACTGCCTGAATGTCCGATTGATTTCTCAGTTTCTCACCGACTGAATCCATCTTATGGCTGCCAGCATAATCACAGATTGCCCGCTTTTTATTTCGTATGAACGTCGTCGCTTGCGGATATATTGCAACATGGTGTTTTCGTGAAAGAACTCTTAATGATAATCAACCGGGGCTACGCCAATTTGCTTTTCTAAACAATTTTAAATTACTAACACATTTCAAAGAAAGAAAGACACTCACAGATTTACATACAGTGCACGAAGATCAACCACTGTGATTTATTATACACGAGCTAATGATAAAATGAAGAATATTATGAAAACTATACGTGTTTATAGAGGGAGCGACGTAGGTAGCCACCACTTTCTTTCAGGCCATAACATACGGCTTCTATCAAAATGAAAGAAAACAAAGGAACTGTGGAAGAAGTTTCAATACGAGTTGATCAAAGAACGTCTCTTGTTGGAGTGTATTATTGGAAAAGTTTCTCAGCACAGCCTGCAAGAATTCTTTGCTTCACTACCAGCCAATAACGATATCGATATAGTATGGAATAGTATTAAAACCTGCATCAGTGAAGCAGCCTAAAAAACACCTGCCAAAAGGAAAAAGGCGGGAAAAGAAGATTCATAATAAGGAACACAGAAATTAGAGAAATCATTAAAGAAAAACAAGTAGCTTACTTGAAGTTTCTTCAAATGAAAACATTAGAGTTGGGTAAGATACAAAATAAAAAGGGGCGCTTAAAAAAAAATAAAGTTCGTAAGGCACATCAAGAGTCACGGAACACGACGTACACGATAGACAGCAATGTACATACAAAGTCATGAAAACCCTAACAAGTAAGAGAGACACTGCCTCACTGAACATAATAGCTACACTGGACTCGCATTCGGGAGGACGACGGTTCAATCCCGCGTCCGGCCATCCTGATTTAGGTTTTCCGTGATTTCCCTAAATCACTCCAGCTAAATGCCGGGATGGTTCCTCTGAAAGGGCACGGCCGATTTCCTTCCCCCTGCTTCCCTAATCCAATGAGACCGATGACCACGCTGTCTGGTCTCCTTCCCCAAAACCAACCAACCAACCAACATAATAGCTAACGAGCAATAGATAGATAATTATACGGGCTTACGATGTTCAGAGAAGGCCCAAAATTGCTCTGGACAAAGTAAGTTCAACAAAACAGTAGAATCGATGACTTGGGAGGAACTACAAAAAGGCTTTGAAAGGTGTGAAGAACGGGAAAGCTACCGGAACGGTTGGCATAAAGGCTGAACTAATTAAATTTGGGGTATCACTACATAAGATTTTTACAAGTAATAAATGAATTTGGGAGGAATTGCAAGATCCCGCGCCCTTGGTACACAGTAGGAGCAATCTCTCTCTTCAGTTATGGGAAACACAGTGACTGTGAAAGCTATCGTGGCATCACTCTTCTAAACGCTGGTTGCAAACTACACTCAAAGATAGTCAACAACCGCATGAAGAATAGCACAGAAGCTGTTATTTCCGAGGAACGGAATGCATTTAGATCAGCTCGTTCGTGCACGGACATTGTGTCTATAATTAAGAACGTTATAGTGAGAGGCACCCACATGCCTTGCTCATACTGTGGCATCAAGCAGTCAGGCCTGCAAGATGAGTGATCTGCCAAGCGAGTGGATTCATTCTTATTTATCGAGTAACATGAACTCTCGTACTCACAATTAAGTTACAAATTATCCTCCTGTATGAATAATACGCAACGGAAACGCACATCTGACTATCAGTAATTTACAGAACTCTGACTGTTCACTACGCACTGGCAATACCACATTTTCTTTTTGTCTTTTATTTAACGGCTTTTATCAACACGTGGCCACCGCACTGAATATGAATGGCGCACACATTGTAAATTCGGGACATCATGACAACATACAATTCGAAGGAAAAGTCCACCAATCTTTTTCTTTTCACTATCTTATTTATTCCGATAAATTCTATAACCTAAACACACGAATTCTATAACCTACAACAATAACACATGAGAAATTCCGCCCAGTGGGCATGGCTTTACATTGGTGATTCTCTACCTTATGGTCTCGTAATTATTTAACGCTACAGTGCACTTTCTGGATAGGATGGTGGATCTTTTATTATATCTCACACTTCGACTCTCACAATCATCATCACGAAATTTTCCTCCAGATCGAGCGGTACAGAAGGAACAAGCATAACCCACTAATCTTTTGAAACTACCTTGCTACTCTCCCATGCAAACCACACATACCCAAATTGCATGACATACACCACACTACAACATGGAATACAATACAATAAATAGCCACAACACTATCACTTTCAGCTTTCCCACTTCAATTAGTATTTATCCCAGTTTCACACGACACTGCCCCACTTTGTAATTCTACTTTCCTACTATGAACTCTGGAGATATATGCACGTCTTCCTGTGCAATGCAAGCCAAGTGGCATTGCTGGATAGACGACAGACTCACCTTGCTTCTCTCTCAGAGTTTGAATCTAGCGTCACACGGAATCATATCACGCAAAGTAATATTAAGAACATGTTCATCACACACGCGAGTCCTCAACTGATACCATGGACGAGTACTTCTCTTTATCCTTTGTCTCATACACAGATTGAGACTCACACAGTACTCACCACGTGGAAGTACTCGTCTCTAATTTCAAGTCCTGCACACGCTATTTCTTAAATATTTCAACTTATTGTACACACACTAGTAATTCAGCTTAACTTAAGCACACGGAAGTATTTCAACTTATTGCTACACGTGGTTTCATTGTGACCATTGGTCGCTTCCGAAGATTACTACGATCCCATTATTATTACCTGCCTGACATTTAATTCTCCCCACAAAAGTTCCTGAAATAGAGAAATTATTATTTCAAACTACTCTTAAATATTCCACATGCATACCATGTCTCCACTCTTTTGTCTTTACGGAGCACACCTAAGACAGGTCTTAACAACACAAGATCCAGCGGCAGAGTGCTGAAACATGGCCGTTCTTCAGGTCCTCTCGCACCTCTGCTGAAGTGGGGGAGCACCTTGCTACAGTATTGGTCAGCCACATTTCAGGCGCTCAAAGCTCAGGTAAATTTCATCTCTTTGGTCCCACCAAAGGTGGCCAAAGGATCGTCTCAAAGATGATCATATATGCACATTCACTATCTGCGGTTAGCTGACGACCATACATTCATTCATTTCACAGATCTCACCAAACTGGATGTAGGGATTTACTTTGTGAGAGTGCACATGTGATCAATTAAATAAATAAATTGTCATTCTTTCCCACACTGGTATCCGGCTTCGCTGTATGAATTGAAATTGAGTTATTTTACAAAAAAAAGGTGTTGTTCTGACAAAAATAATGAAGTATGTTGTACCTATTTTCAATGTCGGGCGGTACTGTACCCTTTCAATAGAAAAAAACACAGTTTAATCTAGAAACCCATATGGCCTTTATCGACTTTGAGAAGATTTTCGACCGTGTAAGTCATTACAGCCTGTGAAAATTATCAGGTTACCTTCCTTTCAGAAGGCTGTTGCATGCAGCGACTGTTATATTGACTTGTAAATAATACATTTTCGTTATCAGTCATCCTTTTAAAATGTTATTCGCAGGTCTAGATTTCAGCTAGAGACTAGCCATTCTCAACGCACTACCATTTTTGATCAATGCATATAATGCCTGTTGGTCGGGCTTTATCTACAGTTGATTGAGTATTCAATGAACTGTGGATGAAGCCCGACCAACAGGCATTACATGCATTGATCAAAAATGATAGTGCATAGAGAATGGCTAGTTTCTGGCTGAAATCTAGATCTGACAATAATATTTCAAAAGGATGACTGATAGCTGAAATCTATTATTTACAAAACTGTGAAAATTGTGTTTGAATGTGGTTATCCTTATCACCTAACACAGATAGTGAAAATCTTTACAGAAATACACGCGCTATAAGAAACGCAGGTACAAATCGATTAGAAGAAACAGCTGTTAACCAAGGAGTACCACAAGAACGTGGACGTCGCTTACTGTTTTAATACTTATGTTGACTTCATGGTTAATAAAAGGAAATGTAAAATACAAATAATTAAGTAACTGAACGTGCTTCTGTTTGTTGATGATATCGTTATTATTCAAAAGCATGAAGATGACCTCCGAAGATCAGTATGTCACCTATACAAAATGTGTAACGAATAGAATTTAAAAATTTCTAATAATAAAACAAAAATAATGAAGTTCAGAGGAAAATGTCCAGTCAGATCAAAAACTGTTTTAGATAGTTCAGTTTTAGATCAAGTCTCTCATTCGCTTACTTAGGCTGTGATAAAAGTTCTGATTTTGTCTCCTATATTTAAATTAGATACACAACTTCCGAGCTGACTACGATACCTTTAGCAGAACATTGGGCCATAAATTGCAGAAAGAGGCCACCATGAAATTGGAGAAAGTGATGACGTTTACTGTTACTCTGTGAAAGCGAGAAAAAGAAAAAAATTCAAACAGAAATGAGATTACTTATCTAACTAAGCGCTACACAAGAAGATAAGTAAATAGAAATGAAGATATTAGAAAAGAATTAGACAATTTCAACTTGAACAACTTCAAAAGTATTGTGAAAATGACAATGAGAGGTCTCCTAATTCCCCGTAAGATCCTGGACTACAAGCCGAATGTGGAAATATATACTGGATGATCTTGGAACAAATGGGAATGACTTAGTTTATGAGTTCAGAACTGGAAAAAGCCCAACCTTCAAAGGAAGATTGTAATGGTTATCACATTACGATTTTTTTTCACCAGAGAACCATGCGTATTTTCGGATATCTTCGCGTAAACGGTGCTGAGCTTGTAAGTAGTGCTCCTTATTGATCGTTCGACCTTGCGGCGAGAACTCATGCAACACGATGCCGCTAAAATCGAAGAGCACAATGCACATAACCTTCAAGTTTGACCACAATTGTCGAACTGTATTCGGTCTTGGCGATCCATAACGCTTCCACTGGGACGTATGAGCCTTAATTTAGATGTCATTTCCGTAGTTCTATTTTAATAACCTGTTATAAGAAGACATATCAGTATCTTTATCAGTTTCATCTCGCGACTCCTGAGAAACTTGCACTGGTCGCTGTTTTTTTCGGTATTCAATAATTTTGGAACAAATATTACTGTAACACGTTTTATACACCAAAGATCCAAACAGTTTTACGTTTATAGCGATTTCTGACGTCAGCGAATTCTCATATTTCTTTCACTTTTCCCACGACTTCATGGGTTGGTGACGTGCTGGGACGTCCGGCGCGCTCGTTATGTTCGACGCCTTTACGTCCCGCTTCGAAACTTTTATACCATTTGTAGCAGACTCTTCAAAAGCAGTATTAATCATTTCTAAAGCTTTTATGTACTTCATTCCGTTCTTACGGCAAAATCTAATACCAATTCTCTGATCTGTTTTTATACACACTTCCTGACATAAATGAAGCACCGACTGGGAGAGAAGGAAATGAAGTGCAACGTCACGAGTTGAGAGGGTATGTGATGTTACTTCAGTGGTTATAAAATTCTGTCAAATGTACAAGGAAATGGTCAGTATGAGCTTACTTATCATTTCAAGTTTGCATCCATTTGGTCTGGATGCATTCAGTGATTGGGTTGGGAATGGTGTCATAACGCCGTTGTATCCCACCCTGAGCCAAGGTAACTGAGACGAAGTTGTTGTCCTTCTGAGCTGGTCCCAAGCATGTATCGGAGACAGGTCTGGGAATCTTGCTGGCGATTGTGTTGGCTCAACATAACGCAAACGGTTCTTGCAGCCACTTACCATATGTGGACGAGCATTGTCCTGTTGAAAAATGGCACCCAGATACTTTCACAAAAGAGGTAACTCATGAGGCTGCTGAGTGTCCGTGACGTACCGGCGTGCCGTCGGTTCCCCCTAGTCAGTAGCGGATGTGACCACAGGTCACGCCGATGGCTCATCACAACCTGACGCCAGGCGTAACACCGCTATGCCTCTCTAAAACAGTAGAAGAACAAGTCCTCTCTCCAGGTCGCGCCTGCTCGATCACAATGGTCGTCCCGCAGTTATGCAGGACCACCGTTCGTCCCTGAACACAATGAAGCGGCATTCTTCTGTAATCGATGTTTAGCGGTCGTAATTTCCTCGTCAGTCTGATGTTAATCCCAGTACGATGATGGCATAGAATGTTGCTTCGAGACCATTACTTGTCCTCGGTTGAGAGGCGCAGACGTTGCAACTTTATAGAGGTGGTATAGGTAGATTCAATAAAACTTTGTTTCATCTTTACTACCTGTTCAAGCTGTTCACCCTATATTTTGACAGAGAATATTTGTAGACACCCTGTAAGTTCTATAGACAAGAAATATAGGATGGATTTTACAGCTTATTGAAAATTATAGACTTACAATCAAAATTGCAACGACACACGCGTATCAAGAAAATATGAATTTTTGCAACAGAAAAAATGCATATTACATGTAAACACACGTCTGAGCACTGACATCATAGAAATAGCCATGTTAGTTTCAATAACGAACCAAAAGACAAAAATTACAAATTATGCGATACTGTTAAATTATTAATAAATTATCTTTTAGAACTTTGTCTCATCCGAAGATTTAGGAGACAGAGACACTGAATTGCTTCCTAGTTTTTGCCATTTCTATCCTAAATAGAAAATAGCATAATTTGAAAAATGAAAATTGCGTCGTACTTCTGAATTAAAAAAAAACATAGTTGATTCTCAAAAATATTTACACTTTATCTACTTTTATTATTTGTAAATTCTGGTAGGGGACATGAAACAGATGTAATATATTAGAAAACACAAAACTGTAAAACACCTGTTTGACAATCAGATTGGAAAACACGCCAGAGTCAAATTAAGTATACCATTGTCAACACAATATAAGTACCCTAGTCCCATAAAAAATAACAAATGGTTACTGTAAGCACTATTTTCAACCTACGGGTTTCAGACTTTTTTAGGTTGACCCCGTGGTCTAGGGGTAGCGTCTTTGATTCATAATCAAAAACGTATTCGGTCCCGGGTTCAATCCCCGCCCCTGCCTAAATTTTGATAAATAATCAGCATTGGCGACCGAAGACTTCCGCAATAAGAAGTCAGCCTCATTCTGCCAACGGCCTTGTCAAAGAGGGTGGAGGAGCGGATAGAGGTTCACGGCACTCTCTTGTCCTAGGGGTGGGAAATTGCCCCTAAAGGCGGAAGAATCAGAAATGATCAACGACATGAGGATGCAGAAGGCAATGGAAACCACTGCATTAAAGACACGTAACGTGTATCCACAGGACATGTGGCCTGTAATTGAAGAAGTGTCATGATAATCTCTCCATTGGCAAAAGATTCCGGAATAGTCCCTCATTCGGATCTCCGGGAGGGGACTGCCAAGGGGGAGGTTACCATGAGAAAAAGATTGAATAATCAACGAAAGGATAACGTTCTACGAGTCGGGGCGTGGAATGTCAGAAGCTTGAACGTGGTAGGGAAACTGGAAAATCTGAAAAGGGAAATGCAAAGGCTCAATCTAGATATAGTAGGGGTCAGTGAAGTGAAGTGGAAAGAAGACAAGGATATTTGGTCAGATGAGTATCGGGTAATATCAACAGCAGCAGAAAATGGTATAACAGGTGTAGAATTCGTTATGAATAGGAAGGTAGGGCAGAGGGTGTGTTACTGTGAACAGTTCAGAGACCGGGTTGTTCTAATCAGAATGGACAGCAGACCAACACCGACAACGATAGTTCAGGTATACATGCCGACGTCGCAAGCTGAAGATGAACAGAGAGAGAAAGTGTATGAGGATATTGAAAGGGTAATGCAGTATGTAAAGGGGGACGAAAATCTAATAGTCATGGGCGACTGGAATGCAGTTGTAGGGGAAGGAGTAGAAGAAAAGGTTACAGGAGAATATGGGCTTGGGACAAGGAATGAAAGAGGAGAAAGACTAATTGAGTTCTGCAACAAGTTTCAGCTAGTAATAGCTAATACCCTGTTCAAGAATCACAAGAGGAGGAGGTATACTTGGAAAAGGCCAGGAGATACGGGAAGATTTCAATTAGATTACATCATGGTCAGATAGAGATTCCGAAATCAGATACTGGATTGTAAGGCGTACCCAGGAGCAGATATACACTCAGATCACAATATACACTCCTGGAAATGGAAAAAAGAACACATTGACACCGGTGTGTCAGACCCACCATACTTGCTCCGGACACTGCGAGAGGGCTGTACAAGCAATGATCACACGCACGGCACAGCGGACACACCAGGACCCGAGGTGTTGGCCGTCGAATGGCGCTAGCTGCGCAGCATTTGTGCACCGCCGCCGTCAGTGTCAGCCAGTTTGTCGTGGCATACGGAGCTCCATCGCAGTCTTTAACACTGGTAGCATGCCGCGACAGCGTGGACGTGAACCGTATGTGCAGTTGACGGACTTTGAGCGAGGGCGTATAGTGGGCATGCGGGAGGCCGGGTGGACGTACCGCCGAATTGCTCAACACGTGGGGCGTGAGGTCTCCACAGTACATCGATGTTGTCGCCAGTGGTCGGCGGAAGGTGCACGTGCCCGTCGACCTGGGACCGGACCGCAGCGACGCACGGATGCACGCCAAGACCGTAGGATCCTACGCAGTGCCGTAGGGGACCGCACCGCCACTTCCCAGCAAATTAGGGACACTGTTGCTCCTGGGGTATCGGCGAGGACCATTCGCAACCGTCTCCATGAAGCTGGCCTACGGTCCCGCACACCGTTAGGCCGTCTTCCGCTCACGCCCCAACATCGTGCAGCCCGCCTCCAGTGGTGTCGCGACAGGCGTGAATGGAGGGACGAATGGAGACGTGTCGTCTTCAGCGATGAGAGTCGCTTCTGCCTTGGTGCCAATGATGGTCGTATGCGTGTTTGGCGCCGTGCAGGTGAGCGCCACAATCAGGACTGCATACGACCGAGGCACACAGGGCCAACACCCGGCATCATGGTGTGGGGAGCGATCTCCTACACTGGCCGTACACCACTGGTGATCGTCGAGGGGACACTGAATAGTGCACGGTACATCCAAACCGTCATCGAACCCATCGTTCTACCATTCCTAGACCGGCAAGGGAACTTGCTGTTCCAACAGGACAATGCACGTCCGCATGTATCCCGTGCCACCCAACGTGCTCTAGAAGGTGTAAGTCAACTACCCTGGCCAGCAAGATCTCCGGATCTGTCCCCCATTGAGCATGTTTGGGACTGGATGAAGCGTCGTCTCACGCGGTCTGCACGTCCAGCACGAACGCTGGTCCAACTGAGGCGCCAGGTGGAAATGGCATGGCAAGCCGTTCCACAGGACTACATCCAGCATCTCTACGATCGTCTCCATGGGAGAATAGCAGCCTGCATTGCTGCGAAAGGTGGATATACACTGTACTAGTGCCGACATTGTGCATGCTCTGTTGCCTGTGTCTATGTGCCTTTGGTTCTGTCAGTGTGATCATGTGATGTATGTGATCCCAGGAATGTGTCAATAAAGTTTCCCCTTCCTGGGACAATGAATTCACGGTGTTCTTATTTCAATTTCCAGGAGTGTAGTAGTGATGAAGAGTAGGCTGAAGTTCAAGACATTAGTCAGGAAGAATCAATACGCAAAGAAGTGAGATACGGAAGTACTAAGGAATGACGAGATACGTTTGAAGTTCTCTAACGCTATAGATACAGCAATAAGGAATAGCGCAGTAGGCAGTACAGTTGAAGAGGAATGGACATCTCTAAAAAGTGCCATCACAGAAGTTGGGAAGGAAAACATAGGTACAAAGAAGGTAGCTGTGAAGAAACCATGGGTAACAGAAGAAATACTTCAGTTGATTGATGAAAGGAGGAAGTACAAACATGTTCCAGGAAAATCAGGAATACAGAAATACAAGTCGCTGAGGAATGAAATAAATAGGAAGTGCAGGGAAGCTAAGACGAAATGGCTGCAGGAAAAATGTGAAGACACCGAAAAAGATATGATTGTCGGAAGGACAGACTCAGCATACAGGAAAGTCAAAACAACCTTTGGTGACATTAAAAGCAACGGTGGTAACATTGAGAGTGCAACGGGAATTCCACTGTTAAATGCAGAGGAGAGAGAAGATAGGTGGAAAGAATACATTGAAAGCCTCAATGAGGGTGAAGATTTGTCTGATGTGATAGAAGAAGAAACAGGAGTCGATTTAGAAGAGATACGGGATCCAGTATTAGAATCGGAATTTAAAAGAGCTTTGGAGGACGTACGGTCAAATAAGGCAGAAGGGATAGATAACATTCCACCAAAATTTCTAAAATCATTGGGGGAAGTGGCAACAAAACGACTATTCACGTTGGTGTGTAGAATATATGAGTCTGGCGACGTACCATCTGACTTTCGGAAAAGCATCATCCACACAATTCCGAAGACGGCAAGAACTGACAAGTGCGATAATTATCGTACAATCAGCTTAACAGCTCATGCATCGAAGCTGCTTACAAGAATAATATACAGAAGAATGGAAAAGAAAATCGAGAATGCGCTAGGTGACGATCAGTTTGGCTTTAGGAAAAGTATAAAGGGACGAGAGAGGCAATTCTGACGTTACGGCTAATAATGAAAGCAAGGCTAAAGAAAAATCAAGACACTTTCATAGTATTTGTCGACCTGGAAAAAGCGTTCGACAATGTAAAATGGTGCAAGCTGTTCGAGATTCTGAAAAAAGTAGGGGTAAGCTATAGGGAGAGACGGGTTATATAGAATCTGTACAACAACCAAGTGGGAATAATAAGAGTGGACGATCAAGAACGAAGTGCTCGTATTAAGAAGGGTGTAAGACAAGGCTGTAGCCTTTCGCCCCTACTCTTCAATCTGTACATCGAGGAAGCAATGATGGAAATAAAAGAAAGGTTCAGGAGTGGAATTAAAATACAAGGTGATAGAATATCAATGATACGATTCGCTGATGACATTGCTATCCTGAGTGAAAGTGAAGAAGAATTAAATGATCTGCTGAACGGAATGAACAGTCTAATGAGCACACAGTGTGGTTTGAGAGTAAATCGGAGAAAGACGAAGGTAATGAGAAGTAGTAGAAACGAGAACAGCGAGAAACTTAACATCAGGATTGATGGTCACGAAGTCAATGAAGTTAAGAAATTCTGCTACCTAGCCACTAAAATAACCAATGACGGACGGAGCAAGGAGGACGTCAAAAGCAGACTCGCTATGGCAAAAAAGGCATTTCTGGCCAAGAGAAGTCTACTAATATCGAATACCGGCCTTAATTTGAGGAAGAAATTTCTGAGGATGTACGTCTGGAGTACAGCATTGTATGGTAGTGAAACATGGACTGTGGGAAAACCGGAACAGAAGAGAATGGAAGCATTTGAGATGTGGTGCTATAGACAAATGTTGAAAATTAGGTGGACTGATAAGGTAAGGAATGAGGAGGTTCTACGCAGAATCGGAGAGGAAAGGAATATGTGGAAAACACTGATAAGGAGAAGGGGCAGGATGATAGGACATCTGCTAAGACATGAGGGAATGACTTCCATGGTACTAGAGGGAGCTGTAGAGGGCAAAAACTGTAGAGGAAGACAGAGATTGGAATACGTCAAGCAAATAATTGAGGACGTAGGTTGCAAGTGCTACTCTGAGACGAAGAGGTTAGCACAGGTAAGGAATTCGTGGCGGGCCGCATCAAACCAGTCAGTAGACTGATGACCCCCCCCCCCCCCAAAAAAAAAAAAAAAAAAAAAAAAAAAGAGGTAGTAACCTGTCTCAAAAGATTGTAAACGAAAATCAGGATAACAAATGCAACCTGAACCTGGAGGTTTTACGAAGTCCTTGACGGCTCGATGCAGACGATGCACTTAGCTGTCAGGGATGGTAGGGAGTGGGCGTGTTTTGAGGGCCTTTCTAAAAACTGCTATCGTCACTAAGACATGTAAATATTGTAACCAACTGTGAAAGAGTATCAGTGTTTGGAAGTAAACCATCTGGTAGAAAATGACATCATGGCCATGACTCGTTGTTTAAAGGCAAACGTCAAACCTCTTACCAGAACCTATTTTTATAAACTTGCACAAGAAGCAGCAGCCTGGGAGATATCACTCAAAGCTTCAGCAACATCAAAAAGCTACGTACAAACTAATTCAGCTACGTCTTCTTCACTTTGCCCAAATTTAAATACTTTAGGGGAGAAGACGAATACTGGAATCTGGTCATACCCAAAAAGGTATTAGGACAGGTGGATGAAGTGACGATATAACGTGCTTGGTGCACAATATGGTCATTCCCCCCCAGGGGATCCACAACTCTTTTGTGGATACGTGCGTAGCGAGCACGGGACCCCGAGCTGATGTGGCCTTCCTTCCTTTCCGGGCTGCATACCTTCCCTTTCCGCATCCTTCCCCATCCCCCATCTTCGCCCCCCCCCCTCACCTCTGGCTCCTTCCTTCCTTTTCTCCCCCTCTGGGGGAATGGTTTGTGCCTACGTCCGGAGACGGACGCTTGTAAATGTACCACATTCTTCGCCTTCCTTACTTGTAAGTCTTCGTCCTTCCTTTGTCCTTCTCTTTTCCTTACCTCTTCTCTCTACCCTTTTCTCCGCTGCGGCGTTTGAGACCTCTTCTTTCCTTTCCCTTTCCCTTTCTCTTTCTTCCTCCCGGTGCGTGTCTGAAGGCCGACCCACGCACTTCCATGCGTAGCCGGTGACGGGGTAACGCGTAATTCCCCGCCCCGGGTAGACAGGTAGGACACGTACGTACCCCCTGGTAACCATGCGTAGCCGGTGACGGGGTAACGCGTAATTCCCCGCCCCGGGTAGACAGGTAGGACACGTACGTACCCCCTGGTAACGGCCAGGCCCAGGGAGGGGTGATTACCTGAGCTGATACCTTCCGAAAGTGCCGATTGGTCCCTCCGTCCGTTTGTCGGGAGGTGTGACCTGAGGTGTGAACAATCACCTAAGGCGGGAGTGCCCTCAGAGAGGGCCCCCACAAGGGAGGAGCGCGCCATCGGAGACGCCGGTAATCATGGGGGATTCTTCCGCAATGGTTTCCTCATCTTCCACTATGTCTGCTCACAAACGTAAGTTCACTGAGTCTCAACCACAGTCAGTTCTTCCATCGTTGCCACAGTTCCTTGTTGTTTCTCGGTCTGACGAAGGTCACGACTTCTCCACAGTCAACACCTTCATTATTCGGAAAGGTGTCGACGCAATTGCAGGTCCTGTAAAGTCTTGTTCCAGATTAAGGAATGGCACCCTGTTGTTAGAAACACACAGTGCCCTCCAGGCACAAAAATTGCTGCGTACCTCACTACTACACACTTTCCCTGTCCGGGTGGAACTGCACCGTACCTTAAATTCCTCGCGTGGAGTCGTTTATACACGCTCCCTCGATGGACTGTCTGACGAAGAAATTCAGCACTACCTGTCAGACCAGGGCGTAACGGCTGTTCATAGGGTTATGAAAAGGGTTGACACGAAGATCATTCCAACCCGCACTGTCTTTTTGACATTTGACAAAGTGCAACTCCCATCGAAAATCAAAGCAGGCTATGAGATAATTTCCGTTCGTCCTTACGTCCCAAACCCTACGCGTTGCTATCGGTGCCAGCGCTTCAATCACACCAGCCAGTCCTGTTCTAATCCGGCCAAATGTGTTACGTGTGGCAGGGATGCCCATGAGGGTGCTTGTCCACCTCCATCCCCTCGCTGCATCAACTGTATGGGTGACCACGCTGCTTCCTCTCGAGATTGCCCCGTTTTTAAGGACGAAAAGCTCATCCAGGAAATAAGAGTGAAGGAAAAGGTGTCGACCTTTGCTGCTCGGAAATTATTCGCCAGTCGACAACCCACCGTGCCTCAGACAGGCAAATACAGCACTGTCCTTGCTTCTCCTCGGCCAACAAAGGAGGCGGCCACGCAGACTTGCGACCTCACCTTTAGTGCCACGGTCGTCCGATCAGCCAGCGCAAAGATCGCCCGTTCAACTTCACCACTTTCGCCTGCCCACTCTTTGGCTCACCCTTCGTCGGGTTCTGCTAAATCTCGAGCCCACAAGTCAGACACCAAGTCTTCAAAGAAAGAGCATACTCGTGAAGAGTTTTTACGTACGGCAACTTCACCACCATCGGTTCCTCCTTCCTCTAAACCTCATACTTCCAAGAAGGCTACAAAGAAACCCAGTTCCTCTCCTTCTCCGCCAAGGCGTGTCCCATCCACAGCGCCACCTGGCGGAAATCGCCCTCGGCCGTCTTCTGTGTCGCCGAGGCGCACTGCTGGTGGCCGGTCAACCGGCCGATCGCTGGTGGCAGGAGCTGCTCCTGACCAACCTATGGATCAGGATCTTCCGCCTTCGGCTGAATGCCATTCCATGCTGTCGGTCGCAAGCTCTGAGCAGTCGTTGAGTTGACAGCACCCTTGGTCACATTCCTCCATTTTCTGTTCACCCTATGTCCATTATCCACTGGAATATCCGCGGCATTCGAGCCAATCGGGATGAATTGTCGATCCTCTTACGATCCTACTCGCCGGTCATCTTCTGTCTTCAGGAAACAAAGCTGCGTCCTAATGACCGCTTTGTTCTCCCTCAATTTCAGTCCGTCCGATATGACCTCCCCTCTGTGGAAGGCACTCCAGCCCATGGGGGACTCATGATACTTCTCCATGATACTCTCCATTATCATCCAATCCCCATAGACAGTTCCTTCCAAGCTGTCGCCGTCCGTCTTTCCCTTTCTGGATACACATTCTCTCTTTGTACTGTCTACCTTCCATCGTCCACACCAATGGCGCGAGCTGATCTCCTTCATCTTCTTGGTCAGCTTCCACCCCCCTATTTGCTGGTTGGGGACTTCAATGCCCACCACCCGCTTTGGGGATCTCCACATCCTTGTCCACGTGGCTCCCTATTGCTAGACGTCTTCCACCAAGCGGATCTAGTTTGCCTCAACACTGGGGTCCCCACGTTTTTGTCTGCCTCCACGACAAATTTATCTCATTTGGACCTTGCGATCGGTACTGTTCCGCTAGCTCGGCGCTTCGAATGGTTCGCCCTTGATGATACACACTCGAGTGACCACTTTCCATGTGTCCTTCGGCTGCAGCCTCAACTGCCATATATGCGCCCGCGACGCTGGAAGTTTGCCCAAGCCGATTGGACACTTTTTTCGTCTCTAGCGACATTCGATGACCGTCGCTTTCCCAGCGTCGACGATGAGGTCACACATATTACCGACGTTATTCTTACAGCTGCGGAACGTTCAATACCACGCACCTCCGAATTGCCCCGGCGCCCCCCAGTTCCTTGGTGGAACGAGGCATGCCGTGACGCAATACGTGAGCGGCGACGTGCTCTTCGCATTTTCCGTCACCATCCTACTTTGGCAAACTGTATCCGCTATAAGCAGCTCCGAGCGCGATGCCGTCGCGTCATCCGCGATAGCAGGAAGGCAAGCTGGCAATTCTTTATTAGCTCCTTTAACACCTTCACTCCCTCCTCGGAAGTTTGGAGTCGGCTTCGACGGTTCTCAGGCGCGCCTAGTTTCTCCCCGGTCTCTGGGCTCACTGTCGCGCATGATACGTTAGTGGACCCCGTCGCAATTTCTAACTCATTGGGTCAGCACTTTGCTGAGGTCTCGAGCTCTTCAAATTACCCGCCAGCGTTTCTCCCGAAGAAACGTGCAGCGGAAGTGCGACCTCTTGCTTTCTCCTCTCAAAATCACGAAAGCTACAATGCTGTTTTCTCCATGCGGGAACTCCAACATGCCCTTTCTTCTTCTCGCTCCTCCGCCCCAGGATCGGATGGTATCCATGTCCAAATGTTGATGCATTTATCAACCCATAGTCTGCGTTACCTCCTTCACCTTTATAATCGAATTTGGACCGACAGTACTTTTCCCAGACGATGGCGGGAAGCTATCGTCGTTCCCATTCCGAAACCTGGAAAGGACAAACATCTCCCCTCTAGCTATCGCCCCATTTCTCTTACGAGTAGTGTCTGTAAGATTTTGGAGCGTATGGTGAATTACCGTTTAGCTTGGTGGCTGGAATCACGCGATCTTTTAACACCTGCCCAATGCGGATTCCGAAAGCATCGCTCTGCAGTTGACCATCTTGTTGCTCTTTCCACTTATATCATGAACAATTTTCTCCGGAAACGCCAAACGGTCGCAATATTTTTTGATCTGGAGAGAGCATACGATACCTGTTGGAGGACAGGCCTCCTCCGCACACTGTTCTCTTGGGGCTTTCGAGGCCGGCTGCCCCTTTTTCTTCGCGAATTTATGGCAGAGCGAACATTTAGGGTGCGGGTGAACACTACTCTCTCCCGTACTTTCTCTCAAGAAAACGGGGTACCCCAGGGCTCCGTGCTGAGTGTTGTCCTGTTTGCCATCGCTATAAATCCAATTATGGATTGTCTCCTTCCTGACGTCTCGGGCTCCCTCTTTGTGGACGATTTTGCGATCTACTACAGCTCTCAACGGACCAGCCTTCTTGAACGACGTCTTCAAGGATGTCTCGATCGCCTCCACTCTTGGAGCCTCGAAACCGGCTTCCGTTTTTCTCCCAGTAAGACCGTTTGTATTAATTTTTGGTGACGTAAGGAGTTTCTTCCGCCCTCCTTACATCTAGGTCCTGTCAACCTTCCGTTTTCAGACGTCACTAAATTCTTGGGTCTTATGTTTGACAGAAAACTGTGCTGGTCCTCCCACGTTTCCTATCTTTCGGCTCGCTGTCTGCGAACGCTCAACACCCTCCGTGTCCTGAATGGTACCTCCTGGGGAGCGGACCGAGTGGTCCTTCTCCGCCTCTATCGCGCCTTAGTGCGCTCGAAATTGGACTATGGAAGCATAGTCTACTCCTCTGCTCGGCCGTCTATTCTTCGGCGTCTCGACTCTATCCACCACCGTGGATTACGTTTAGCGTCTGGAGCTTTTTACACTAGCCCTGTGGAAAGCCTTTATGCTGAGACTGCTGAACCTCCGCTGTCCAATCGGCGAGCGGTCCTTCTGAGCCGTTATGCTAGCCATCTGTCTTCCATGCCTGCTAATCCAGCCCATGACCCTTTTTTCGACGCCTCCTTTGATGTAGGGTATGCAGGCCGCTCCTCCTCCCTACTACCCCCGGGAGTCCGCTTCCGTCAACTGCTCCATTCTCTTTCCTTCCGCTTTCCTAAAACCTTCTTGACAACTTGGGGTACAGCACCGCCTTGGCTCCGTCCCCGGATCTGTCTGCTCCGTGATCTTTGTCAATTTCCCAAGGATGGTACACCTTCACTTGTTTATCGTCGGGCATTTGCTGCTCTATGTGCACAAATGACGGACGCCATCTTTATTTACACCGACGGCTCGAAAACATCGTTGGGTGTAGGGAGTGCCTATATTGTTGGCGACGCCCCAAATCACTTTCGGCTTCCCGACCAGTGTTCGGTTTATACTGCGGAGCTTTTCGCTGTTCTCCAGGCTGTCCACTACATCCGCCGCCATCAGCGGATACAGTACGTAATCTGCTCAGATTCTCTCAGCTCTCTCCTCAGTCTCAAAGCTCTTTACCCTATTCACCCTCTGGTCCACCGGATTCAGGACTGTCTGCGCTTGCTCCACCTGGGGGGCGTCTCGGTGGCGTTCCTCTGGCTCCCGGGACACGCTGGTATCTGTGGGAATGAGGCGGCTGATATAGCAGCCAAGGCTGCAGTTTCTCTTCCTCGGCCAGCTATTCAGTCGCTTCCCTTCACCGATCTACGGAGCGGTTTATGTCGCAAAGTTGCTCATTTATGGCATGCGCATTGGTCAACACTTCCCCGCATTAAATTGCGGGAAGTGAAAGCCCTTCCTTGCGCTTGGACCTCTTCCTCCCGAACGCGTCGTCGGGAGGAGGTAATTTTAGCTAGACTCCGGATAGGGCACTGTCTTTTTAGCCATCGACATCTTTTAAGCGGCGATCCTCCCCCACTCTGTCCCCACTGCTCTCAGCTGTGGACGGTCAGACACCTTTTAATTGAATGCCCCTATTTTAATCCGTTAGGCTTCCGTCTACAGCTATCGCCTGATCTATCGTTGATTTTAGCAGATGACACGCGCTCAGCCGACCGCGTTCTCCAGTTTATTAGTGACAGTGAAATGACGTCAGTCATTTGAAGTTTTATCGGGGGACCATCAAGCCCTCTCTGTAGTGGACTTTTAAGCCTTGTTTCTGCTTTTAGTGTCTCCAATTCTTTGAGTTTCGTTCCCTTTTTTGATGTTTTCCATTTTCGGTTTTTATTATTTCCTCAGTCACGGACCGGGCGCTAATGACCATAGCAGTTTTGCGCCCTAAAACCACAAAAAAAAAAAAAATGGTCATCCTCCATCGTGGGGGTCAGATGCTGTCGATCGGAACTGCGATGACGATTATGCCTTCTATCACATTCCCATTCAGTGCAACAATGGGCTACTGTCACACCCGAACGCCCCACAGAATGGATATTGTACTCTTCGACAACCCCGCCAGATGGAACCCACATTAGGGCCCTTTCGAACTCTTTGAGATGCTGATGATGCTGTCTCACAAAAGCATGCAGCACCTCCGTGTTCTTCACTCAGTCGTTACTCAACATAAGACATTGTTCACGCCCTAGTATACCGTAGTAGCCTTGTAAGAAGAAACGAACAGCACTAACGCACTCTGGCGACAATGTTACCTGTCACAGCGGACTGCAGCCCTATTCATTTACATACACGCAGATGGTTTGTGCACGTGTACGAAGTGACACTGACATCCCACCATGTTTTATGGGTGCTTCACTTATCATATCGGGCAATGTGACGTAAATAATGGCCGATACTACCAAAACCCACGCGATCTTTTCGATACCTGGCAGCAGATAAAATACCTCACATGGCTCACATTGTACATATACTCTTCAGAGATGTATACCAGGGCAGCAACGAAAAAAAAAATATCATTCGAATTGGACTAATGCTTTTTGGACACAGGTCGTAGATGTAAATTAATCGTTGTGAGTTGAGGGCTACGCTCCAGCATCTTGTCTCAGACACCCTACCCAAGTGACGTCGCTGAGTAGTAATTGTTTCGAGCGGTGTAACTGTCCGGAGGTCCAACCCACTTGCCGGTAGTTAGCCGCAGAGAGCCATTCTGCGCGTCCAGTCCAGTGGCGTCGTCGGCGACAGGCTTGCATAATTGCCTTGCCTGGGCTGGGCTGGGGCCGGACATAATGGGATCAGCGCTGGCGCTTCGCCAGGCGCCAACGCCGACCTCCTATAACGGCCCGGCGCGACACACTTCTCACGCGGAGTGGGCTGGCGTTGCCCCTTCAGCGACCTGGCAGGTAGGCAACACGCTTCTCGTGCACTGCTCTCTCCCCGACTGAGTCCTGCACCAAATTAAATACCGTGATGATTCAACGGGGAACTAAGTACAGGCTGTCGATAAAACACTACTGTCGTTCCAAAATATCAAAAGTTGAAAACTGTTAGGCATAGAGAATCATAATTTGTTGTAAAACGTCCCGTAGCTCACGAAACTTTTTTCTGTCATGCCAGATTTTGAATGTGTACCGCACTCGACGCTCTTAGAACATCAAACAGATATCAGAGTTCTGTTCATGTTCGGGTTGTAGCATCAACAGCTTTCACTGAGCCGTAGAGCAGCCATTTCACTGACTGGCGTTCTGTGCACGTCATCTTAGAAGTAACCCCACAATAGTGTGACACTGCGAGAGTGCAGAAGCCATGCGATGGTACCATCACCTTTCAGGAAATATCTCTGTTGATCCATCATGGTCAGGGGACATCAGCTGGTCTAGTAATTGTCAATATCAATTAAATTCGCGAACAGCCGTGTCACTAAGATGTTATTTTGTTTTGACTACCAGTTTCGGCATTCCACTATGCCATCTTCAGGCCCCGTATGCATCTCTCAAAATAAACGATCTTGTCATAGAGTGCCATATACTCCTGGATGTCGTGTATTCAAATCTTTTCACAAGTGCTCCATTCCAAGACTTGATAGCAACTCACTATCAAGTCTTCGAATGAAGCACTTGTGAAACGGATTGAATTCACGACATCCAGGAGTATATGGCACTCTATGACAAGATTGTTTACTTTGAGAGCTGCATATGGTGCCTGAAGATGGCATAGTGGAATGCCGAAACTAGTAGTCAAAACAAAATAAAATAACATCTCAGCTACACGGCTGTTGGCGAATTTAATTGATATCGACAATTTCAGGAAATATGTCATTCAGCACATTCCGAATGTTCAGACTCCAATTTGGGGGCTGGAAGGTGACGGACGGCTGTAGCTCATAGATCTCTTGCAGCCGGCTCGAGTGGCCGTGCGGTTCTAGGCGCTACAGTCTGGAACCGAGCGACCGCTACGGTAGCCAAGGTAAACATTTCCCGTTACTGTTTTCTCTGCGAAGAAAAATGAGGCTGTGACCATATCGTGCGTTATGTCAAATCAAACGTTAAGCTTCAGGCTACCACGGATGGCGTCATGTGTGTTCTGTGGTGTTTTCGAACCCTGAACCCCAATTTTGTGGCGATTCGTTTGTACAGAAATGTTAAATATTGCAGCACATTTGCAGGTAGCTATTTCCAGCATCTGTGGTGGCCAGTGGAGGACATGCGAATGCACACCGTAGAGGACAATCATTTGGATGCAGTGCTTGTATCATTTGCGCTTCGAACACAGAAATATGTAGCTGATTATACACGGTGATTCAGCTGCCCCTACCGATAGTTTTTATGCAACCTGCAGTGTCTTCAATTACCACATGCAACATTATCTTATCCTGTCGCTCGCTATGTGCAAACTATTAGTCCAACAAAAAAGATGACCGAGCGAGGTGGCGCAGTGGTTAGACACTGGACTCGCATTCGGGAGGACGACGGTTCAATCCCGCGTCCGGCCATCCTGATTTAGGTTTTCCGTGATTTCCTTAAATCACTCCAGGCAAATGCCGGGATGGTTCCTCTGAAAGGGCACGGCCGACTTCCTTCCCCATCCTTCCCTAATCCGATGAGACCGATGACCACGCTGTCTGGTCTCCTTCCCCAAAACAACCAACCAACCAACAAAAAAGATGAGTAGGATTTTTTGTAGGAAATTCAATGTAGTTAAATTTTGCACTGGGATACGTTTCCGCTAGAAGCCTGAGTTTTTGAATTATTCTAGAAAATCCTTTAAAAGTTTCCTTCAGTCACGTTTTTCTGGAATATCTGGGAAATCGTGGCCTCCAGCGAAAGTGTATTCCAGTACAAAATTTAACTACATTAATTTTCTTACAAGAACGTCATGTTCATTTTTCTGTAGGACTAATAGTTTGCATGTAGTGAGCGAGGGAATATGAAAAACTCGTGCGTGGCTTTTGAAGCCACTGCAGGCTGTATGTAACCAATTGGTATGAGCACCTTATCACCCTGTGTGACACTTTATGAAAGTTTGATGTTGGTTCGTGCAATTCGCGTGATGCACGACGAATTGACTTCTCGAGACTCGAATTGTAGCTTGCAGCTATTAGAGACAAAGGAAGTTTTTCACATCGGAGGAGCTGTTTAACAATGACTGTCTCATTGAAGTTCTTGAGCCATAGAATTATTACTGAGCGACATAGCGCAGCGATTACCACACTGGATTTACATTTAGGAGAACGAAGGTTCCAGTCCGCGTCCGACCATCCAGATTTAGATTTTCCGTGATTTCTCTAATTTGCTGCAGGCAAATTCCAGTGTGGTTCCTTTCAAAGGGAACGGCCGATTTCCTACTCCGTCATTCAGTCACAGTTTCTGTTCCGTCTCTAATGACCTCGACGTCGGCGAAACGTTAAACCCTATTCTTCGTAACTCCTTTACTTCATTGTGGTTTTTTTGCTGGTGATTCGCAACCATACTGGTGTCTGTAATGCAGCAGTACTGTTGTCCCAGAACTGGATGACACATTACGCCTTCTCCTAGTCTGTCGGCATTCCTCTGTAGATACAGCTGACAACTGCTGGATGGTCGTTCAGCCGTACTCACTCCCAACTATGTGTTTTCGTGAACTTCGCTATCTGTGTTTGGTTTCCCGCCCTTGTTCCGGTTACGCCGTGGTTCTTCTTTCTTCTACGTGTGGCAGCAGTGATGTGTATCGATATTTGCGCCGTGTACCGTCTTTGGTTTGGTGCATATAGTTTCCGTCTAGGGGGGGGGGGGGGTCTGGCGGCAGTTGGTCGATTGTTGCGGACGAGGCTGCAGTCGGCTGGGTCCGCTGGCGGTCCCTGCGCAATGTCGGAGCGTGTGTGGAGCTGTCCGATCGCTACGAGCTTCGTGGTTCACCGACACAGGATATCAAAGTTGAGTGCCGGCCGGAGTGGTCGAGCGGTTCTGGGCGCTACAGTCTGGAACCGCGCGACCGCTACGGTCGCAGGTTCGAATCCTGCCTCTGGCATGGATGTTTGTGAGGTCCTTACGTTAGTTAAGTTTAAGTAGTTCTAAGTGCTAGGGGACTGATGACCTCAGAAGTTAAGTCCCATAGTGCTCAGAGCCATTTGAACCATTTTTTTGATCAAAGTTGAGTAGTGGTTTCAACTACCCAAGCCACGTCCATTCATGTTGTGGTGGTTCGTTTCGGTGGTTTGCTGTTGGGAGGTTTTCCTGTGAGCAATACAGAGTGTTTCTATTGCTGAAATTTGGCCGCCATATGGTGCAAGTAACTATTTTGGTCGACTACAATTTGAGTGCACCAATGGAATTTTTTGTCTTATGGCCATTAGTGTTCTGAGTACCTGCCATGCGCACCGACGTAAATTCAGGCAGTGTTCTTTTGAGTGAAGTGTACCAGCAGAATTTTCTGCCTAGTGGCCGTTAGTGTTCCGGTTACCTGCCCTGGCCGCTAACGTAATTTCAGGCAGCCTCCTTTCCTCACCTGTTGTCGCTGTCCAAAATGGTGTGCAATTTTGACAGCCAATACATATTCCATTGTGGATTATCACGTTTGTAACCTTTCCGGTTGGACTTCTCATGTACTGACTGACGGGAAGCAAGTCGTTGTGTCGGTCGGTCCGTGGCTGTCCCCTGGTTTGGTTCCGACGGATCAAGTATAGTTGGGCTCACCACTTGTCTCGCCTAAGTGAACGAGGACAGACCGACCTCCCTGGAGGCTTCTGAGTGCCACTGGTGTTTAATTATCTGTTGTCAGCTACTTTAAATTCAAAGCTTATGGTTATCTTTTTATTTTCTTAAAAATTTTGCGAAATAAATTCGAAAATTAATCTTTCAAGCTTAAACATTGCGGCCTTCTGCCTTTAAAAGATTATGGTAATATATTGTAAAATTTTGAAATTTAATTGTGGCCCTCAGCCATTTGTATTGCACTTTGCATATGTTTGCTGTTTAAAAAAAATATTTTATTGCTATCTTAATTTGATTTTTATCTTGTTGATTTGTTAAGATTTCTTGTTTGGAGCCGGCCGCGATGGTCTCGCGGTTCTAGGCGCGCAGTCCGGAACCGTGCGACTGCTACGGTCGCAGGTTCGAATCCTGCCTCGGGCATGGATGTGTGTGATGTCCTTAGGTTAGGTAGGCTTACGTAGTTCTAAGTTCTAGGGGACTGATGACCACAGCAGTTGAGTCCCATAGTGCTCAGAGCCATTTTTTTCTTGTTTGGAGGCCTTCAGCCATGAAAGAGTTGCATTCGGTAAAGGTCCAGCTATGTGTCGCTTTGGTTGTAAAGCTTATTGAATTACAATAAATGACAATTAGAAGGAGAAACTGACCTCAACTTTGGCCCTTTCACGATCCTATTACCTGTTCTGTCCAGCGGGTTTAGCGGGCGTATCAGGTCTTGGTGCATATGGGAGTGCAGCAACGCAACCCGCACTTGCTCGACGGGATTTAAGTCGGGTGAACGTGCAGGAGAGTCCATTCGCCAAATATTTTCTCGATACAAAAATTCTTCTAGGTGTGCATGTCGATGAGATCGCGCGTTATCGTCCATAAGATTGAAGCAAGTAGGGAATTGTGATAGTAATGTTGAACGGTAAGTGCCCAGTGTTCAAAGGTTTGGAGATCGGTACACCCATACAACATTATGCGCCCTCACACCAGGACCCCCAAAACGAACATATTCGACAAGGTTTCTGGGTGCATTAGGTATTTCCATCTCTCACCACGTGACGGTACGTCCAGTGTTGTCGAAAGTGACGAGAGGATATTCAGCGAATGGACTGGCCTGCACATTCCCCCGACCTAAATCCGATCCAGCAAGTGCGGAACGCTTAGGGGAGTCGTATTGCAGCACATCCACATGGAGGAACGGCCATCCAAGAGTTGTCAACCGCGTTGGAGGAGGAATGGAACGCCCTACCACAACAACTCCTTACCAACGTCGTGGTCATCATAGGAGTACGTTGCAGAGCATTCACTTACGTCTGTGGTGACCACACACCCTATTATGGTTCAAATGGCTCTGAGCACTATGGCACTTAACATCTGAGGCCATCAGTCCCCTAGAACTCAGAACTACTTAAACCTAACTAACCTAAGGACATCACACACATCCATGCCCGAGGCAGGATTCGAACCTGCGACCGTAGCGGTCGCGCGGTTCCAGACTGTAACGCCTAGAACCGCTCGACGACCCCTGCCGTCACCCTATTATGAACCGTGCTCTACCTTTTGTAACGTGCAGGCAATCATTATAAACCGCGGTGACTTCAGTATGAGTCTTACTTCTTGTTGTCTCATTGCGTATACCTTTTAGTTACCTCATGTACTAAAGTGTAGCAGTTCATTCTATGTGTGGTCCTAGTTTCATCCAGCTGTGATACTTGACAGTGACACATCATGCGCCCTGAAGTTTTGCACACCAGTCCATTTACTGGAACGTCTTGGAACTCATGGAATCGAGGGATGGGCCGGTAGCCCTCTAGGATGTAAGAGGCAAATCGTGTACTCTCGAGCGTGGAGGCGGTGTTTAACACATCGACTTCGACGAAGCCATCGGAGAACGCAACAGAGCCTCACGCCTGACGCTGTGTGCCTGCCACCGGCCACAAATTCCACTCTGTTTACTATATTATATCTTTCGGTGGCGTGTTTTCAATCACGGTCACTCGTGCTTGTTGATGAAATAGGTACAGCGAAGTAAGTCACAAAAGTCATGGGGTACCTCCTGATATCGTGTCGGACCTCCTTTTGCCATGCGTAATGCAGAAACTCGACGGAGGATAGACTCAACAAGCCGTTGGAAGTCCCCTGGAATAATATTAAGTCATGCTGCCTCTATAGCTGTCCATAACTGAGAAAGTGTTGCCGGTAAATGATTTTGTGCACGAACTGACTTCTCGATTATGTTCCATAAATGTTCGATGGGATTCATGTCGGGCGATTTGGGTAGCCAAATCATTTGCTCGAATTGTCTAAAATGTTCTTCAAACGAATCGCGAACACAAAGCGTCAGACCTGAAGATATAAACACTGAATCGCTCAGAAGAATGATGATCTGTCTTCAGTAGTGACATGGGCGAAAAACCTGGGGCTTAAACTAAATACAAAAAAGATATAAGTAATCTTAATAGTCCATCAGAAAATAATAAGTTCAGATTTCCGCGAACTGCAGCCTCCTATTCTGCTCGACTGTACTCCAATACAATGTGACAGCCAGAGCGAGAGCACCAGCAGCAGCGAGTACTGTTTGTATAAAGCGTTTATTTTGCATTTTGTTTACGACCTTCCACTAAGGAAGGGATTCTATTTGTGTTTATCTGCTCTGCATAGAAACTAACAGTTCTTGATCGTTAGGAGAGAAATTTATTTTGTACTTATTTGCTGCGCTTAGCTTTTAAATAGTTTTTCTGGGAAAACCTAGCGTAGTTTTCGCGTCTCGTATTTCAGTGAGTGTTTCTTGATTATCAGAGTAGCTCATCAGAAGATTATCTTGGGAATTTGTCACCGTATAGAGTAGGGTAAACATAGTCATGTGTAGGGACTGTGGTTGTTGTGAGCGGACGCAAGGAGAACTGGCCACTCTTCGGGGGCAGGTGGAGGTTTTGTCTGTTAGGCTCATCGAGCTCGAGGCGCAGGCGTCGGCTCGTAGTGGCGTTGGGGCAACTGTGGTGAGACCTATGCCTACTTCGGTAGCCTTGGAATCACATGGAACCCCTGATGTCGCTGCGTCTTCCGGCATTGAGCATCTTACCGGTCAGCCATCACTCCAGGGTGAATGGCGGACAGTGGTGGGCTCGCGTGTGCCTGGCCGAAAGGCGAAGGTGGGATCTGGCCGCGTGGCAGCTGCCTTACCCCTTTCCAACAGGTACGGGGTGCTTCCTAGTGGTGATGACATCGTTTCCGAGCCACCACAGGATGCCTCGCCTGTTGGGCCAGTGGCCGATTCTCCGGCAAGGTCCCGACAGTCACAGAGGGCGGGCCTATTAGTTATAGGGAGCTCCAACGTTAGGCGGGTTATGGAGCCCCTCAGGAAAATAGCGGGTAGGTCGGGGAAGAATGCCAGTGTGCACTCGGTGTGCTTGCCGGGGGGTCTCGTCCGTAATGTGGAGGAGGCCCTTCCGGCAGCTATTGAACGCACTGGGTGTGACCAGCTGCAGATAGTAGCACATGTCGGAACGAATGACGCCTGCCGCTTGGGTTCTGAGGCCATCCTTGGTTCCTTCCGGCGGCTGGCTGATTTGGTGAAGACAACCAGCATCGCACGCGGAGTGCAAGCTGAGCTTAATATCTGCAGCATAGTGCCCAGAGTCGATCGCGGTCCTCTGGTTTGGAGCCGTGTGGAGGGTCTAAACCAGAGGCTCAGACGACTCTGCGACTATAATGGTTGCAAATTCATCGACCTCCGTTATTGGGTGGAGAACTGTAGGGCCCCCCTAGACAGGTCAGGCGTGCACTACACACCGGAAGCAGCTACTAGGGTAGCAGAGTACGTGTGGCGTGCACACGGGGGTTTTTTAGGTTAGAGGGACCCCCCCCCCCCCCTTGGGCGAAACGATAAAATACCTGACGGCTTACCAGAGAGAACATCAGCATCGTTGATAAAGAACGTCCGTCCTCAGAGACCAAAAACAGGAAAAGTTAACGTAATATTGGTAAACTGCAGGAGTATCCAGGGCAAGGTTCCTGAATTAGTATCGGTTATTGAAGGAAATAGTGCGCATATAGTATTAGGAACGGAAAGTTGGTTAAAACCGGAAGTGAACAGTAACGAAATCCTAGACACAGAATGGAATATATACCGCAAGGATAGGATAAACGCCAATGGTGGAGGAGTATTTATAGCAGTAAAGAATTCAATAATATCCAGTGAAGTTATTAGCGAATGCGAATGTGAAATAATCTGGGTTAAGTTAAGTATCAAAGGTGGGTCAGATATGATAGTCGGATGCTTCTATAGACCACCTGCATCAGCAACCGTAGTAGTTGAGCGCCTCAGAGAGAACCTGCAGAACGTCGTGAAGAAGTTTCGTGATCATACTATTGTAATAGGGGGAGACTTCAATCTACCAGGTATAGAATGGGATAGTCACACAATCAGAACTGGAGCCAGGGACAGAGACTCTTGTGACATTATCCTGACTGCCTTGTCCGAGAATTACTTCGAGCAGATAGTTAGAGAACCAACTCGTGAAGCTAACGTTTTAGACCTCATAGCAACAAATAGACCGGAACTTTTCGACTCCGTGAATGTAGAAGAGGGTATCAGTGATCATAAGTCAGTGGTTGCATCAATGACTACAAGTGTAATAAGAAATGCCAAGAAAGGAAGGAAAATATATTTGCTTAACAAGAGTGATAGGGCACAAATCGCAGAATATCTGAGTGACCACCATCAAACGTTCATTTCTGAGGAAGAGGATGTGGAACAAAAATGGAAAAAATTCAGAAACATCGTCCAGTACGCCTTAGATAAGTTCGTACCGACTAAGGTCCAAAGCGAGGGGAAAGATCCACCGTGGTATAACAATCATGTACGAAAGGTACTACGGAAACAAAGAAAGCTTCATCATAGGTTTAAGAGTAGTCGAATCATAGCTGATAAAGAAAAGCTGAACGAAGCGGAAAAGAGCGTAAAGAGAGCAATGAGAGAAGCATTCAACGAATTCGAACATAAAACATTGGCAAACAATCTAAACAAGAACCCTAAAAAGTTTTGGTCATATGTAAAATCGGTAAGCGGATCTAAATCCCCTATTCAAATGGTTCAAATGGCTCTGAGCACTATGGGACTCAACTGCTGAGGTCATTAGTCCCCTAGAACTTAGAACTAGTTAAACCTAACTAACCTAAGGACATCACAAACATCCATGCCCGAGGCAGGATTCGAACCTGCGACCGCAGTGGTCTTGCGGTTCCAGACTGCAGCGCCTTTAACCGCACGGCCACTTCGGCCGGCTTAAATCCCCTATTCAGTCACTCGTTGACCACGATGGAACCGAAACAGAGGACGACCGAAGAAAGGCAGAAATACTGAATTCAGTGTTCCGAAACTGTTTCACTGCGGAAAATCGTAACACGGTCCCTGACTTCAGCCGTCGCACGGACGCCAAAATGGAAAATATTGAAATAAACGATATCGGAATTGAAAAACAACTGCTATCACTTAGTAGCGGAAAAGCATCCGGACCAGACGAGATACCCGTAAGATTCTACAGTGATTATGCTAAAGAACTTGCCCCCTTTCTATCAGCAATTTATCGTAGATCTCTGGAAGAACGTAAAGTACCTAGCGACTGGAAGAAAGCGCAGGTCGTTCCCATTTTCAAGAAGGGTCATAAATCAGATGCGAATAATTATAGGCCTATTTCGCTTACGTCAATCTGTTGTAGAATAATGGAACATGTTTTATGTTCTCGTATTATGACGTTCTTAGATAATACAAATCTCCTTCATCATAACCAACATGGATTCCGCAAACAGAGATCATGTGAAACTCAGCTCGCCCTATTTGTCCAAGAAATTCACAGTGCCGTAGACACTGGCGAGCAGATTGATGCCGTATTCCTGGACTTCAGGAAGGCATTTGATACGGTTCCGTACTTACGTTTAGTGAAAAAAATACGAGCTTACGGAATATCGGACCAGGTTTGTGATTGGATTCAGGATTTCCTAGAAGAAAGAACACAACATGTCATTCTTAACGGTTCAAAATCTGCAGATGTAGAGGTAATTTCGGGAGTACCGCAAGGAAGCGTGATAGGACCTTTATTGTTTACAATATACATAAATGACTTAGTTGACAACATCGGTAGCTCCGTGAGGCTATTTGCAGATGACACGGTTGTCTACAAGAAAGTAGCAACATCAGAAGACTCGTACGTACTCCAGGAAGACCTGCAGAGGATTAATGAATGGTGCGACAGCTGGCAGCTTTCCCTAAACGTAGATAAATGTAATATAATGCGCATACATAGGGGCAGAAATCCATTCCAGTACGATTATGCCATAGGTGGTAAATCATTGGAAGCGGTAACGACCGTAAAATACTTAGGAGTTACTATCCGGAGCGATCTGAAGTGGAATGATCACATAAAACAAATAGTGGGAAAAGCAGGCGCCAGGTTGAGATTCATAGGAAGAATTCTAAGAAAATGTGACTCATCGACGAAAGAAGTAGCTTACAAAACGCTTGTTCGTCCGATTCTTGAGTATTGCTCATCAGTATGGGACCCTTACCAGGTTGGATTAATAGAAGAGATAGACATGATCCAGCGAAAAGCAGCGCGATTCGTCATGGGGACATTTAGTCAGCGCGAGAGCGTTACGGAGATGCTGAACAAGCTCCAGTGGCGGACACTTCAAGAAAGGCGTTACGCAATACGGAGAGGTTTATTATCGAAATTACGAGAGAGCACATTCCGGGAAGAGATGGGCAACATATTACTACCGCCCACATATATCTCGCGTAATGATCACAACGAAAAGATCCGAGAAATTAGAGCAAATACGGAGACTTACAAGGAGTCGTTCTTCCCACGCACAATTCGTGAATGGAACAGGGAAGGGGGGATCAGATAGTGGTACAATAAGTACCCTCCGCCACACACCGTAAGGTGGCTCGCGGAGTATAGATGTAGATGTAGATGTAGATGTACAGTTATGAACTTGGGTGTAACTTTGGATGAGCATCTCAGCTGGGCGGAGGATGCAGTCGCAGTGTGCCGGAAGACGTCTGCTTGTCTCTATGATCTCAAAAAGTTTCGGAACGTATTTACACAGCACTTGAAACGCCAGCTCGTGCAAGCACTCGTTCTACCGAGCCTTCACAGTTGTGATGTAATTCAAAGCTAGGGTGGCTGCGGCCGGACAAATTGCGTGACTACCACACTCTATGTCTACTTCACCGACTCCTCGTCGCGCAAGCACCCCAGTACCTTGCTTCAGAGAATAAACACCTGTCATGCCATCATAATCGAAACACGACGTCACTCTTATTTGGTATCATAACTGTGCCCACTCACAAAACCAAAACTTTTGTAAACTCCTTCTCAGTTGCCGATCTCCGCCTCTGGAACAAATTGCCCTTTACCTTGCGCAAAATTCAATCCCCTGCTGCTTTTAAGAGGTTGAAGCATTTCCTACTATCATCCTCATAAAGTTCTTCACAAAATTAATGTACAAGGCCAATCCTCTCCTCCGTCAAACAGCAAAGCTAGCGTCTCCTATCTTGCTCCTTTCTCTTCTTCCTCTTCATCTGTCCCTATTAGCCACGCAGTCTTCTTTTCCTTTATATTTCCTCAATAATGTTTCAACATGTCCCTATTCTCCTCTTCCCTTCACCACCAGTCTCCCTCATACTCCCTGCTGCTAGCACTCGTATCTAAAATCTCTCTCTTTCATAATGTCTAATTATAAAAGTACTTATGATCTACGAATATAAACTCTACATGTATGTATTTTTCCAAGTGTACCTTTCTAATTGTTTATTTCACTTTTTGTACTAGATGTAGTTTAACATGCCCACTAGTCCGCCCCCGGTAGCTGAGTGGTCAGCGTGACAGACTGTCAATCCTAAGGGCCCGGGTTCGATTCCCGGCTGGGTCGGAGATTTTCTCCGCTCAGGGACTGGGTGTTGTGTTGTCCTAATCATCATCATTTCATCCCCATCGACGCGCAGGTCGCCGAAATGGCGTCAGCTCAAAAGACCTGCACCAGGCGAACGGTCTACCCGACGGGAGGCCCTAGCCATACGACATTTCATTTCAACATGCCCACTAAAACATATGAATGTAAAATAAGTAAAATGCCTGGTTAGATGTAAGAGAGGGCTTGATGGCCCTAATCTTGCCAGGTTAAATAAATCAATAAATAAATAAATAAAAATAAAAACATTTGTGACCCGATGACATGGCGTATCGTTGTTTGGTAACATGAAATCTATGAATGGCTGCAAATTGTCTCGAAATAGCCGAACATAACTGTCCAGTCAGTGTTCGGTTCAGTAGGACCAGATGACGCAGGCCGTTCCGTGTAAACACAGTTCACACCATTATGGAGCCACCAACAGCTTGCACAGTGCCTTATTCCCGAGATACACTGTAATCCTACCATCAGCTCTTACCAACTGAAATCGGGACTCATCTGACTGGACCACGGTTTTCCAGTCGTCTAGGAGCCAACAGTGAAGGGGAAGGCGTGTTTATAGCGATAAGAAGTGCAATAGTATCGAAGGAAATTGACGGAGGTCCGAAATGTGAAACGATTTGGGTGAAGGTCACGGTGAAAGCAGTCTCAGACGTGGTAATTGGATGTCTCTATAGGCCCCCTGACTCAGCAGCTGTTGTGGCTGAGCACTTGAAGTATAATTTGGAAACTATTTCGAGTAGATTTGCCCACCATGTTATAGTTCTGGGTGGAGATTTTAATTTGCCAGATATAGACTGGGAGACTCAAACGTTCATAACGGGTGGCAGGGACAAAGAATCCAGAGAAATTTTTTTAAGTGCTTTATCTGAAAACTACCTTGAGCAGTTAAACAGAGGACCGACTCGTGGCGATAACATATTAGACCTTCTGGTGACAAACAGACCCGAACTATTTGAAACAGTTAACGCACAACAGGGAATCAGCGATCATAAAGCGGTTACGGCATCGATGATTTCAGCCGCAAATAGAAATATTAAAAAAGGTAGGAAGATTTTTCTGTTTAGCAAAAGTGACAAAAAGTAGATTACAGAGTACCTGACGGCTCAACACAAAAGTTTTGTCTCAAGTACAGATAGTGTTGAGGATCATTGGACAAAGTTCAAAACCATCGTATAATATGCGTTAGATGAGTATGTGCCAAGCAAGATCGTAAGAGATGGAAAAGAGCCACCGTGGTACAACAGTCGAGTTAGAAAACTGCTGCGGAAGCAAAGGGAACTTCACAGCAAACATAAACATAGCCAAAGCCTTGCAGACAAACAAAAATTACGCGAAGCGAAATGTAGTGTGAGGAGGACTATGCGAGAGGCGTTCAATGAATTCGAAAGTAAAGTTCTATGTACTGACTTGGCAGAAAATCCTAAGAAATTTTGGTCTTATGTCAAAGCGGTAGGTGGATCAAACCAAAATGTCCAGACACTCTGTGACCAAAATGGTACTGAAACAGAGGATGACAGACTAAATGCCGAAATACTAAATGTCTTTTTCCAAAGCTGTTTCACAGAGGAAGACTGCACTGTAGTTCCTTCTCTAGATTGTCGCACAGATGACAAAATGGTAGATATCGAAATATATGACAGAGGAATAGAGAAACAATTAAAATCGCTCAAAAGAGGAAAGGCCGCTGGACCTGATGGGATACCAGTTCGATTCTACACAGAGTACGCGAAGGAACTTGCGCCCCCCCCCCCCCTTCTTGTAGCGGTGTACCGTAGGTCTCTCGAAGAGCGTAGCGTTCTAAAGGATTGGAAAAGGGCACAGGTCATTCCCGTTTTCAAGAAGGGACGTCGAACAGATGTGCAGAACTATAGACCTATATCTCTAACGTCGATCAGTTGTAGAATTTTGGAAGACATATTATGTTCGAGTATAATGACTTTTCTGGAGACTAGAAATCTACTCAGTAGGAATCAGCATGGGTTTCGAAAAAGACGGTCGTGTGAAACCCAGCTCGCGCTATTCGTCCACGAGACTCAGAGGGCCATAGACACGGGTTCCCAGGTAGACGCCGTGTTTCTTGCCTCCCGCAAGGCGTTCGATACAGTTCCCCACAGTCGTTTAATGAACAAAGTAAGAGCATATGGACTATCAGACCAATTGTGTGATTGGATTGAAGAGTTCCTAGATAACAGAACGCAGCATGTCATTCTCAATGGAGAGAAGTCTTCCGAAGTAAGAGTGATTTCAGGTGTGGCGCAGAGGAGTGTCGTAGGACCGTTGCTATTCACAATACAGGATGACATCGGAAGTTCACTGAGGCTTTTTGCAGATGATGCTGTGGTGTATCGAGAGGTTGTAACAATGGAAAATTGTACTGAAATGCAGGAGGATCTGCAGCGAATTGACGCATGGTGCAGGGAATGGCAATTGAATCTCAATGTAGGCAAGTGTAATGTGTTGCGAGTACATAGAAAGATAGATGCCTTATCATTTAGCTACAAAATAGGTCAGCAACTGGAAGCAGTTAATTCCATAAATTATCTGGGAGTACGCATTAGGAGTGATTTAAAATGGAATAAGCATATAAAGTTGATCGTCGGTAAAGCAGATGCCAGACTGAGATTCATTGGAAGAATCCTAAGGAAATGCAATCCGAACACAAAGGAGGTAGATTACAGTACGGTTGTTCGCCCACTGCTTGAATACTGCTCAGCAGTGTGGGATCAGTACCAGATAGGGTTGATAGAAGAGATAGAGAAGATCCAACGGAGAGCAGCGCGCTTCGTTACAGGATCATTTAGTAATCGCGAAAGCGTTTCGGAGATGATAGATAAACTCCAGTGGAAGACTCTGCAGGAGAGACGCTCAGTAGCTCGGTACAGGCTTTTGTTAAAGTTTCGAGAACATACCTTCACCTAGGAGTCAAGCAGTATATTGCTCCCTCCTACGTATATCTCGCGAAGAGACCATGAGGATAAAATCAGAGAGATTAGAGCCCACACAGAGGCATACCGACAATCCTTCTTTCCACGAACAATACGAGACTGGAATAGAAGAGAGAACCGGTAGAGGTACTCAGGGTACCCTCCGCCACACACCGTCAGGTGGCTTGCGGAGTATGGATGTAGATGTAGATGTAGAGTAGATGTAGAACTGATATGACCACAAGTCCAGGAGAACGCTGCAGGCGATGTCGTGCTGTTAGCAAAGGCACTCGCGTCGGTCGTCTGCTGCCATGGCCCATTATTGCCAAATTTCCGCCGCCATGGCCTAACGGATACGTTCGCCGTATCTCCCACACTGGTTTCTGTGGTTATTTCATGCAATGTTCCTTGTCTGTTGGCACTGATAAATCTACGCGAACGTCGCTGCTCTCAGTCGTTAAGAAAAGGGTGTCGTACACTGCATTGTCCTTGGTGAGATGTAATGCGCGAAATTTGTTATCCTCGGCACACTATTCAGACTGTGGATTTAGGAATATTGAATTTCCTAACTATTTTCCAAGTTTAATGTCCCGTGCGTCCAGCCCCATCTCTCCTTCCGCGTTCTGAGTGTTAATTCCCTTCGTGCGGCCATAATTACGTCGGAAACATTTTAATGTGGATCACCTGAGTCCAAAGGACAGTTTTGTCAATACATGGCCCTTCTATACTTGTACTGGGTGATCAAAAAGTCAGTATAAAACTGAAAACTTAATAAACCACGGAATAATGTAGATAGAGAGGTACAAATTGACACACATGCTTGGAATGACATGGGATTTTATTAGAACTAAAAAAAAAAACACCCCCTACTGCTATACACGTGAAAGATCTCTTGCGCGCGTCGTTTGGTGATGATCATGTGCTCAGCCACCACTTTCGTCATGTTGTCCTCCCAGGTCCCCAGACCTCAGTCCGTGCGGTTATTGGCTTTGGTGTTACCTGAAGTCGCAAGTGTATCGTGATCGACCGACATCTCTAGGGATCCCCCCAGGGGGTCCACAACTCTTTTGTGGATACGTGCGTAGCGAGCACGGGACCCCGAGCTAATGTGACCTTCCTTCCTTTCCGGGCTGCATACCTTCCCTTTCTGCATCCTTCCCCATCCCCCATCTTCGCCCCCCCCCCTCACCTCTGGCTCTTTCCTTCCCTTTCTCCCCCTCTGGGAGAGGGACGCTCGAAACTGTTTGCTTTCTCCGCTTGCAAGTCTTCATCCTTCCTCTGTCCTTCTCTTTTTCTTACCTCTTCTCTTTGCCCTTTTCTCCGCTGCGGCGTTTGAGACCTCTCTTCTTTCCTTTCCCTTTCTCTTTCTCTTTTTTCCTCCCTGTGTTTATCTGAAGGCCGACCAACGCATTTCCATGCGTAGCCGGAGACGGCGTAACGCGTAATTGCCCATCCCAGGTAGGCAGGTAGGACACGTACGTACCCCCTGGTAACGGCCAGGCCCAGGGAGGGGTGATTACCCGAGCTGATACCTTCCGAAAGTGCCGATTGGTCCCTCCGTCCGTTTGTCGGGAGATGTGACCTGAGGTGTGAACAATCACCTAAGGCGGGAGTGCCCTCAGAGAAGGCCCCCTCAAGGAAGGAGCGCGCCATCGGAGACGCCGGTAATCATGGGGGATACTTTGGCAATGGTTTCCTTATCTTCTAGTATGTCAGCAAACAAGCGTAAGTTCAATGAGTCTCAGCCACAGACAGTCCTTCTATCGTTGCCACAGTTCCTTGTTGTTTCTCGGTCGCACGAAGGTCACGACTTCTCCATGGTCAACCCTTTCATTATTCAGAAAGGTGTCGACGCAACTGCAGGTCCTGTACAGTCTTGTTCGAGATTACGAAGTGGCACCTTGTTGTTAGAAACAGTCAGTGCCCTCCAGGCACAAAAATTGCTGCGTACTTCACTGCTACACACCTTCCCTGTCTGCATGGAACTGCACCGTACTTTAAATTCATCATGTGGGGTCGTTTATACTCGCTCCCTCGACGGATTGTCCAACGAGGAAATTCAACACTACCCGTCTGACCAGGGCGTAACGGCAGTTCATAGAGTCATGAAAAGGGTTGACACGAACATCATTCCAACCCATACTGTCTTTTTGACATTTGACAAAGTTCAACTCCCATCGAAAATAAAAGCAGGCTATGAGATAATTTCCGTTCGCTCTTACGTCCCAAACCCTACGCGTTGCTATCGGTGTCAGCGGTTCAATCACACCAGCCAGTCCTGTTCCAATCCGGCCAAATGTGTTACATGTGGCAAGGATGCCCATTAGGGTGCTTGTCAACCTCCATCCCCTCGTTGCATCAACTGTATGGGTGACCACGCTGCTTCCTCTCGAGATTGCCCCATTTTTAAAGACGAAAAGCTCATTCAGGAAATCAGAGTGAAGGAAAAGGTGACGACCTTTGCTGCTCGAAAATTATTCGCCAGTCGACAGCCCACGGTGCCTCAGACAGGAAAATACAGCACTGTCCTTGCCTCTCCTCGGCCAACAAAGGAGGCGGCCACGCAGACTTGTGACCTTACCTTTAGTGCCACGGTCGTCAGATCGGCCAGCGCAAAGATCGCCCGTTCAACCTCCCCACTTTCGCCTGCCCACTCTATGGCTCACCCTTCATCGGGTTCTGCTAAATCTCGAGCCCAAAAGTCAGACACCAAGACTTCGAAAAAAAGAGTATACTCATGAAGATTTTTTACGTACCCCAACTAACGACCATCGGTTCCTCCTTCATCTAAACATCATGTTTCCAAGAAGGCTAGTAAGAAACCCAGTTCATCTCCTTCTCCGCCAAGGCGTGTCTCATCTACAGCACCACCTGGCGGTAATCGCTCTCGGCTGTCTTCTGTGTCGCCGAGGCGCACTGCTGGTGGCCGATCAACCGGCCGATCGCTGGTAGCAGGAGCTACTCGTGAACAACCTATGGATCAGGATCTTCTGCCATCGGCTGACTGCCATTCCATGCTGTCGGTCGCAAGCTCTGAGCAGTCGCTGAGTTGACGGCAACCTTGGTCACATTCCTCCATTTTCTGTTCACCCTATGTCCATTATCCACTGGAATATCCGCGGCCTTCGAGCCAATCGGGATGAATTGTCGATCCTCTTACGATCCTACTCGCCGGTCATCTTCTGTCTTCAGGAAACAAAGCTGAGTCCCCATGACCGCTTTGTTCTCCCCCATTTTCAGTCTGTCCGATTTGATCTCCCCTCTGTTGAAGGCACTCCAGCACATTGAGGACTCATGATTCTTCTCCATGATACTCTCCATTATCACCCAATCCCCTTACACACTTCCTTCCAAGCTGTCGCCGTCCGTCTTTCCCTTTCCGGATACACGTTCTCTCTTTGTACTGTATACATTCCATCGTCCACACCAATGGCCCGAGCTGATCTCCTCCATCTTCTTGGTCAGCTTCCACCCCCATATTTGCTGGTTGGGGACTTCAATGCCCACCACCCGCTTTGGGGATCTCCACATCCTTGTCCACGTGGCTCACTATTGCTAGACGTCTTCCACCGATCAGATCTAGTTTGCCTCAACACTGGGGTCCCTACGTTTTTGTCTGCCTCCACGGCAAATTTATCTCATTTGGACCTTGCGGTCGGTACTGTTCCGCTAGCTCGGCGCTTCGAACGGTTCGCCCTTGATGATACACACTCGAGTGACCACTTTCCATGTGTCCTTAGACTGCAGCCTCAACGGCCATATATGCGCCCGCGACGCTGGAAGTTTGCTCAAGCCGATTGGACACTTTTTTCATCTCTAGCGACATTCGATGACCGTCACTTCCCCAGCGTCGACGATGAGGTCACACATATTACCGACGTTATTCTTACAGCTGCGGAACATTCAATACCACGCACCTCCGAATTGCCCCGGCGCCCCCCAGTTCCTTGGTGGAACGAGGCATGCCGTGATGCACTACGTGAGCGGCGACGTGCTCTCCGCGTTTTCCGCCACCATCCTACTTTGGCCAACTGTATCCGCTATAAGCAGCTACGAGCGCGATGCCGTCGTGTCATCCGCGATAGCAAGAAGGCAAGCTGGAAATTCTTTATTAGCTCAATTAACACCTTCACTCCCTCCTCGGAAGTTTGGAGTCGGCTTCGACGGTTCTCAGGCGCGCCTAGTTTCTCCCCGGTCTCTGGGCTCACTGTCGCGCATGACACATTAGTGGACCCCGTCGCAATTTCTAACTTGTTGGGTCAGCACTTTGCCGAAATTTCGAGCTCTTCAAATTACCCGCCAGCGTTTCTCCCGAAGAAACGTGCAGCGGAAGTGCAACATCTTGGTTTCTCCTCTCAAAATCGCGAAAGCTACAATACTGTTTTCTCCTTGCGGGAACTCCAACATGCACTCTCTTCTTCTCGCTCCTCCGCCCCAGGACCAGATGGTATCCACGTCCAAATGTTGCTGCATTTATCAACCCATAGTCTGCGTTACCTCCTTCGCCTTTATAATCGAATTTGGACCGACAGTACTTTTCCCAGACGATGGCGGAAAGCTATCGTCGTTCCTGTTCCGAAACCTGGAAAGGACAAACATCTCCCCTCTAGCTATCGCCCCATTTCTCTCACGAGTAGTGTCTGTAAGGTTTTGGAGCGTATGGTGAATTACCGTTTAGCGTGGTGGCTGGAATCCCGCAGTCTTTTAACACCTGCCCAATGCGGATTCCGAAAGCATCGTTCTGCAGTTGACCATCTTGTTGCTCTCTCCACTTATATCATGAACAATTTTCTCCGGAAACGCCAAACGGTAGCAATATTTTTTGATCTGGAGCGAGCATACGATACCTGTTGGAGGACAGGCATCCTCCGCACACTGTTCTCTTGGGGCTTTCGAGGCCGGCTGCCCCTTTTTCTTCGCGAATTTATGGCAGAGCGAACATTTAGGGTGCGGGTGAACACTACTCTCTCCCGCACTTTCTCCCAAGAAAACGGGGTACCCCAGGGCTCCGTGCTAAGTGTTGTACTGTTTGCCATCGCTATAAATCCAATTATGGATTGTCTCCTTCCCGATGTCTCGGGCTCCCTCTTTGTGGATGATTTTGCGATCTACTACAGCTCTCAACGGACCAGCCTTCTTGAACGACGTCTTCAAGGATGTCTCGATCGCCTCCACTCTTGGAGCATCGAAACAGGCTTCCGTTTCTCTCCCAGTAAGACCGTTTGTGTTAATTTTTGGCGACGTAAGGAGTTTCTTCCGCCCTCCTTACATCTAGGACCTGTCAACCTTCCGTTTTCAGACGTCGCTAAATTCTTGGGTCTTACGTTTGACAGAAAACTGTGCTGGTCCTCCCACGTTTCCTATCTTTCGGCTCGCTGTCTGCGATCGCTTAACACCCTCCGTGTCCTGAATGGTACCTCCTGGGGAGCGGACCGAGTCGTCCTTCTCCGCCTCTATCGCGCCTTAGTGCGCTCGAAATTGGACTATGGAAGCATAGTCTACTCCTCTGCTCGGCCGTCTATTCTTCGGCGTCTCGACTCTATCCACCACCGTGGATTACGTTTAGTGTCTGGAGCTTTTTACACTAGCCCTGTGGAAAGCCTTTATGCTGAGACTGCTGAACCTCCGTTGTCCAATCGGCGAGCGGTCCTTCTAAGTCGTTATGCTAGCCATCTGTCTTCCATGCCTGCTAATCCAGCCCATGCCCTTTTTTTCGACGCCTCAGGGAGTCCGCTTCCGTCAACTGCTCCATTCTCTTTCCTTCCGCTTTCCTAAAACCTTTTTGACAACTTCGGGTACAGCACCGCCTTGGCTCCGTCCCCGGATCTGCCTGCTCCGTGACCTTTGTCGATTTCCCAAGGATGGTACCCCTACACTTCTTTATCGTCGGGCATTTGCTGCTCTATGTGCACAAATGACGGACGCTACATTTATTTACACCGACGGCTCGAAAACATCGTTAGGTGTAGGGAGTGCCTATATTGTTGGCGACACCCCAAATCAATTTCGGCTTCCCGACCAGTGTTCGGTGTATACTGCGGAGCTTTACGCTGTTCTCCAGGCTGTCCATTACATCCGCCGCCATCGGCGGATACAGTACGTTATCTGCTCAGATTCTCTCAGCTCTCTCCTCTGTCTCCAAGCTCTTTACCCTGTGCACCCTCTGGTCCACCGGATTCAGGACTGTCTGCGCTTGCTCCATCTGGGGGGCGTCTCGGTGGCGTTCCTCTGGCTCCCGGGACACGCTGGTATCTGTGGGAATGAGGCGGCCGATATAGCGGCCAAGGCTGCAGTCTCTCTTCCTCGGCCAGCTATTCAGTCGCTTCCCTTCACCGATCTACGGAGCGGTTTATGTCGCAAAGTTGCTCATTTATGGCATGCGCATTGGTTAACACTTCCCAATAATAAATTGCGGGAAGTGAAAGCTCTTCCTTGCGCTTGGACTTCTTCCTCCCGAACGCGTCGTCGGGAGGAGGTACTTTTAACTCGACTCCGGATAGGGCACTGTCTTTTTAGCCATCGACATCTTTTAAGCGGCGATCCTCCCCCACTCTGTCCCCACTGCTCTCAGCTGTGGACGGTAAGACACCTTTTAATTGAATGCCCCTATTTTAATCCGTTACGCGCCCGTCTACAGCTATCACCTGATCTATCGTCGATTTTAGCAGATGACACGCGCTCAGCCGACCGCGTTCTCCAGTTTATTAGTGCTAGTGAAATGACGTCAGTCATTTGAAGCTTTATTTGGGGACAACCAACCCATTTCTGTAGTGGATTTTTAAGCCTTCCTTCTGCTTTTAGTTTCTCCAATTTTATGACTTTGTTCCCATTGCTGCTGATTTTCAGTTTCGGTTTTTTTTTTTTTACTGTTTCCTAAGTCACAGGCTGGGCGCTAATGACCATAGCAGTTTTGAGCCCTAAAACCAAACCAAAAAAAAAAAAATCCTCTGCTCGGCCGTCTATTCTTCCCCGTCTCGACTCTATCCACCACCGTGGATTATGTTTAGTGTCTGGTGCTTTTTACACCAGCCCTGTGGAAAGCCTTTATGCTGAGACTGCTGAACCTCCGCTGTCCAATCGGCGAGCAGTCCTTCTGAGTCGTTATGCTAGCCATCTGTCTTCCATGCCTGCTAATCCAGCCCATGACATTTTTTTTCGACGCCGCCTTGGATGTAGGGAATGCAGGCCGCCCTTCCTCCTCACTACCACCGGGAGTCCGCTTCCGTCAACTGCTCCATTCTCTTTCCTTCCCCTTTCCTAAAACTTTCATGACAACTTGGGGTACAGCACCGCCTTGGCTCCGTCCCCGGATCTACCTGCTCCGTGACCTTTGTCAATTTCCCAAGGATGGTACCCCTTCACTTGTTTATCGTCGGGCATTTGCTGCTCTATGTGCACAAATGAAGGAAGCCACATTTATTTACACTGATGGCTCGAAACATCGTTATGTGTAGGGAGTGCCTATATTGTTGGCGACACCCCAAATCAATTTCGGCTTCCCGACCAGTGTTCGGTTTATACTGCGGAGCTTTACGCTGTTCTCCAGGCTGTCTACTACATCCGCCGCCATCAGCGGATACACTATGTTATCTGCTCAGATTCTCTCAGCTCTCTCCTCAGTCTCCAAGCTCCTTACCCTGTCCACCCTCTGGTCCACCGGATTCAGGACTGTCTGCGCTTGCTCCACCTGGGGGGGCGTCTCGGTGGCGTTCCTCTGGCTCCCGGGACACGATGGTATCTGTGAAAATGAGGCGGCCGATATAGCGGCCAAGGCTGCAGTGTCTCTTCTTCGGCCACCTATTCAATCGATTCCCTTCACCGATCTACGGAGCGTTTTATGTCGTCGAGTTGTTCTTTTATGGCACGCACATTGGTCGACACTTCCCCATAATAAATTGCGGGACGTGAAAGCTCTTCCTTGTGCTTGGACCTCTTCCTCCCGAACGCGTCGTCGGGAAGAGGTAATTTTAACTAGACTTCGGATAGGGCACTGTCTTTTTAGCCATCGACATCTTTTAAGCGGCGATCCTCCCCTACTCTGTCCCCACTGTTCTCAGCTGTGGACGGTAAGACACCTTTTAATTGAGTGCCCCTATTTTACTCCGTTATGCGCCCGTCTACATCTGTCGCCTGATATATCGTCCATTTTAGCAGATGACACGCGCTCGGTCGATCGCGTTCTTGAGTTTATTAGTGCCAGTGACATGACATCAGTCATTTGAAGCTTTTTTTGGGGACAACCAAACCCTTTCTGTAGTGGATTTTTAAGCCTTCCTTCTGCTTTTAGTTTCTCCAAATTTTTGAGTTTCGTTCCCATTTCTGCTGGTTTCCATTTTCGGTTTTTACTGTTCCGTAAGTCACGGACCGGGTGCTAATGACCATAGCAGTTCTGCGCCCTAAAACCAAAAAAAAAAAAAAAATCTCTAGGGATGCTGAAAGACAACATCCGACGCCAATGCCTCACCATAATTCCGGACATGCTTTACAGTGCTGTTCACAACATTATTCCTCGACTACAGCTATTGTTGAGGAATGATGGTGGACATATTGAGCATTTCCTGTAAAGGACATCATCTTTGCTTTGTCTTACTTTGTTATGCTAATTATTGCTATTCTGATCAGATGAAGCGCCATCTGTCGGACATTTTTTGAACTTTTGTCTTTTTTTGTTCTAATAAAACCCCATGTCATTCCAAGCATGTGTGTCAATTTGAACCTCTCTATCTACATTATTCCGTGATTTATTCAGTTTTCAAATTTATATAAAAGAGCCATGTATTGGTAAAACTGTCCTTTGGACTCAGGTGATCCACACTAAATTGTTTCCGACGTGATTATGGCCGAACGAAGGGAATTAACAGACTCTGAACGCGGAAGGAGAGATGGGGCTGGACGCACGGGACTTTTTGATCACCCGATATATGCTACACTACCGTCATCTACGTATGTGCATATCACTATCCCACTACTTTTGTCACCTCAGTTTATAAATAAGGATGGAGTGAAATTATCTTAGTTCCCAAATTTTTGTTGTTGACGTGTGGCCTGGCTTGTACCGTATTGGTGGGGCCTGGCAGTGCGGCAGCTAGCAGGTGCACTGTGTGAGGTACAGTGTGTAAAATTTCTGAAAACTTTCGTCACGAAGAGTCACAAACTTTGGAAGTTACTTGTCGACTACGAGAACCCTGTAAGAATTTGGAAGTGTGTTCCATGCGTGGGCGTGGAATTCTGATCAGTCATTTTCCGACATTTTAAGGTTTAGTGAGCGTGTGTGTTGGTGCCGAATCCTTTAATACCCGAACAGATTTCCGTTTTACATAAATAATCAGAAATCATATTTAGATCAAATGTAAGGGAGTAGCCGCGTGGTCTGACGCGTCTCGTCACAGTTCGGGCGGCTCCGCCCGTCGGATGTTCGAGTCCTTCCTCGGGCATCGATGTGTGTATGTTGTCCTTACCGTAAATTAGTTTATGTTAGATTAAGTAGTGTGTAAGGCTAAGGGCCGATGACCTCAGCCGTTTGGTCTCATAGGTATCTCCTACAAATTTCAATTTTTTTTTTTCAAATCTAAGATACTATGTACCTGTCAGGTACAATTCGGTATGACTCAAATTTGTGACAGGAGGTATTTGATAAACTGAACGCATGCAACGCACCAATATTTTTGTTTACCATTTTGATGCCAGGATTTATGTAATTAAAAATGGAGTATGCATGGTTGCATACATTTTAATTTATTGCATATAATACCTTATACTTTTATTCGTCAATATCTTGGCAACAGTTCGTTCTCTTTTTTTAGACAAAGCTAAACTTTACACTTGATACTCAAGATCTGTCTGTCCTTTACCAATTGGTCTTTTAAATAGTTGGCTTGTGAATATAATCTAAGGCCAATGGCCTGCTGCTGGCGGGTGGGCTATCGTTTTGGCTCCGAATCCACATTCTGGAAGCGCAGGTTAACGGAAGGCTGCGCCTTTTAAAATGGTTGCATTCATTGGTCAACGTTACATCTCGGAATAGTCTTAAATTTTCAATAAAAATCAATAAACATAAATTAAATAAAACAGTGGCAGTTTTAATCAATTTCTTTATTGTGCTAATTTCATATCATCAGTAGTTGGAAACAAATTTAATTCTGAAATCAATTTAATTAGACAAATATATCCTAAAATCATTTTCTACAATTTTTGTTAAATCAACAGTGAGGTAAATTGTTGAGAATCTCATCGCGGCCTACAAGTTAATGCCTGTCAAAGAGGAGCTAGGAGCCTATGTTCACTCTTATTGCTCTTCAAACTTGAAAAATTTCGCTCACAAATATATGTAGACACAATAATAAGGAACATTTTCCCAGCAAATTTCTTCATACATAAAAGTTTTTCAGCAGATAAAAGTTTTTTAAAAGCCAGCTAATGTCACAGCGTTTAATATCTCTTTCACAGTGTGTTCTGACTACATTTTATTAAGTGAAGGGAAAGTGCCTATGTGGTCGTTCGCATCAGCCACTGTCAACTTCGTTTGTGCGATTAGTATCTACACTGCGTAGTGCGTATGCGTAAGGACGATCCTGTTGGAAATCCTCGGTCGTGCACGGGAAGGAAATCTCGGTTCAAGGCAGATTTTTCTGACTGTCTTCGCGGGCCTCACAAATGCCCTTAGCGGGCAAATGGTTCAAATGGCTCTGAGCACTGTGGGACTTAACATCTCAGGTCATCAGTCCCCTAGAACTTAGAAGTACTTAAATCTAACTAACCTAAGGACATCACACACATCCATGCGCCAGGCAGGATTCCAAGCTGTGACCGTAGCGGTCGCGCGGTTCCAGACTGAAGCGCCTAGAACCACTCGGCCACTCCGGCCGGCCCTTAGCGGAAAGCATGTGGCTTCCTGGACGCTATTTGCCCATTAACTGGAACCGGTTTTGTTGGACCTCAGTGCTTTTATCGTTGTAATTCTGCCTCTGTACTGGCTGCAGGTCTACGTCTGGAACAAGTCCATATCATGCATAACTTTTGACAGTGTTACTCTTGCAGCTGTCACCACTTTCCGCGGGCAGTAAACGAGCTCTGAAATGTCCATTTGGATTTCGTAGAGCGCAAAACTTTTTTTGGGAAGATCGTTAATAAAATAAAGTCTTAAGATTTTTAGTACTTTAATACAATTTCCATATCGCAATAAGAGTGAAATGTAATCAGTCAAAATAGCGTTGTTGTGGGATGTTCATATGAATTATTTTAAACTTGTAATTAATTAAATAGTGAACACGATTGGTCAGTGAAGTATTCTGGTGCTCGAATCAACGGAAATGCACGGTTTCACTTCATACGATTTCATCACTTGCACGAACGCCATTGATGCATACTTTACGCAAACGGTATTTTCGAATTCACTTGCCCGTGGACTTACTTAATTACATCCAAATGTTATTTACATCACATCACATACTATGGTACAAACAAATACACTTATAGGAAAAAGTCCCAAAACAAAAAAATAAATAGTGCAGATTTATGAATTTCGAGAATGCATTTGTCTTTTTAATGTATTTAAATGATTAACATTGCAAGACCACAGGTTAACGTAAGCGCGAGATAAGCCATTGCAAATGTGAAATGCTGGCTGGTACATTAATAACCAGTGTAGCCGCGAGAATGTTGAATGCAAGCATGCAAACGTACATGCATTGTGTTGTTCAGGTGCCGAATGTCAGTTTGTGGAATGGAGTTCCATGCCTATTGCATTTGGTCGATCATTACAGGGATAATTAATGTTTTTTGTGCACGTCGCTGGAGTTGTCATCCGATGATGTACATATGTGCTCGATTCCAGACAGATCTTCTGATCGAGCACGTTGGGTTACAACAGAGGTATCAGGGCGAGTGTTATCCTGTTGGAAAACACCACCGGGGATGCTCGTCATGAATGGCAGCACAACAGGTCGAATCACCAGGCTGACGAGCAAATTTACAGGCAGGGTGCGAGGGATAACTACGAGAGTGCTGCTGCTGTTATGCGAAATCGTACCCTAGACCATAGTTCCCGATGTAAGACTAGTGTGTGTAGCACGCAGACAGGTTGGTTGCACGCCCTCAACTGGCCTCCTCCTTACCAACAAATGGCCATCACTGGCACCGAGGCCGAACCAGGTTTCATCAGAAAACACAATGGACGTATCTTTTTTCTGCACTTGTTTAACTTGACTGTTCAAATCACTCAAAATAATCAGTTTCTGAAATAACCGAGTTGCGGTTTTTATTCCTATTATTTCCTGTAAGGAACGTTGAAACCGAAAAAGATTGAAAGAAGAGTGCTAGTTATGCGTTCTGCAAGCTTTGCAGGAGAGCTTCTGTAAAGTTTGGAAGGTAGGAGACGAGGTACTGGCAGAAGTAAGGCTGTGAGGACGGGGCGTGAATCGTGCTTGCCCGCGAAAGGCAAAGATCCCGAGTTCGAGTCTCGGTCCGGCACACAGTTTTAATCTGCCAGGAAGCTTCAAGATTGAAAGATTTTGACTCAGTTTCAAGATACATAGAATCAAAATGTTAAATTGTATAGGCAAATAAAAGAAAACTTAGCTCGTCCACCGTTCCATGCTGTTCTCGATAAGTGATAAATGGTCGAATACTACAAAGAATCACCAGTATTCTCCAATAAATTGTAATTTTTTCGAAACTCTGCTCAAAAAGCATGTTGTACTCAGGAATCGCACCACTACTTTGCCGTTACGAACAGCCAACGCCAGACGGTGAAATCTAAGGTTAAAGAACTGTTTTTCCGTGTTAATTTGTCCGTTTTGAAGGACTACAAGCAGATTTTTTTTTAAATGGTTCAAATGGCTCTGAGCACTATAGGACTTAACATCTGTGGTCATCAGTCCCCTAGAACTTAGAACTACTTAAACCTAACTAACCTAAGGACATCACACACATCCATGCCCGAGGCAGGATTCGAACCTGCGACCGTAGCAGTCGCGCGGTTCCGGACTGAGCGCCTTAACCGCGAGACCACCGCGGCCGGCTACAAGCAGATTAAGGCCTATTAAATAGTCCAGGGCGTATCGTGTAGAGGCAGCAGCTGATCAGCTACTTTCTGTGTTTCTTATATACCATGAACGAACTGTTTCTAATTTTTAATTTATTACTGTTACTATAATCTACTTGCTCTTTCGTTATTTCATGGAAATCGCAGACAAATCTTCAATCTTTTAAAGCAAATGAAGCATTGTGCTTCATTGCAGCGTCACTTCGTAAAAAATATTTCCGGGCTAGGGTTGGTGCCATTCTGCAACACAACGGATGTCTGGTAACGATAGCAAGAAACTGACCAGGTAGGGGTAAGTCTTGCACATCTCACGTGCACGGTTACCTCATGCCAGGATACACATAAACAGGGATGTTATTATCTCGCCAATACCGTACCAATTTGTATGCCATATTTTTGTTGTTTGTTCCTGTCGGTATTTTTATTAAAACAGCGCTAATCACTTTCCCCAGTTTCTATAATAATGCAATATTTCTAACGAATGGTAATTTTACGAATAAAAATTACCCCTTTTTCTTAAAAGTTTATTTAAAAACGAAAAATTTTACAACAGCTGCTACGGCTAGTTGTTACTCCGTTTTTTTTACTCGGTTATTTGTAAGAAATAAAAGACGTCTGTTATAACCGAGAATAAACAAATACCGTAAAGTACCGGTTATTCTGGACTATAAGATCGGTATCGTTTTTAACCGGTCGGTTTCTTCCTCCCGTAAGTGGAAGCCGTTAGACAGGCAACCTGGAACTAAAAGTGTGTTTTTATTGTTTAGAGAAATAGATTCTGAGAGATAACGACACGGAAAAACGAAAGGAACCCCCGTGATCGGGCTCTGAAGACCGTACAATAGTTCACCGACCACCGTGTTATCCTTGACAAGTCATCATCGGATGCGTTATGGAAGACCACAGTATCAGTACACAGCACTCGCCGTCGACGTTTCGACCTTGGAGCCATTACCCCTGTCAGACAGTTCCTCAATTAACATCACGTGGCAGATCATTCCTCCCACCAAGAAAAAAAGTCCGTGGTGGTACTGGGAGTCGATCACAGGTCTCTTGCCTGGAAATCAGCAGTGCTGACCACTCAGCTACCGATACATTCACAGAGGCAGTGCTTTAATCATTTGTTTACGAAAACTGGCAAGTTCGACCATGTCTCGGAAGTTAAATCGAGGCTGATGACTCTTGATTGTATTTTCCTGTAAGTGTTGCAGTGCAGAAAATTGACCCGAATTGGCCAAGAAATTGGTCTCGCGCGCCAGAGAGGCTTCGCTAGGTGTCACATAAAATCCGGGAACAAAGAATCGTTTCGCACTAACCGTAAAATATGGAGGTAGCAGTTTGATCTCCGTAAGGATTTCAGTTGCAACGCCTTCTTGATACCTAAACATGATGAACATTCTCTTCATTATGGACTTTTGGAAGCGACGTTTTGAATGGTTGCTGAAAAGATGGACCGTTGTCATAGTTGCAAAAGCAATCTCTAGCAGTTCCCATTTAGATATCGTTCCACTCACGAAACATTTAGTAACACTTTCCGTATTATCAAACATTGTTGCGTCTCACGCTGTTATTTTACAACAAGCGAATAATGACGGCTTTCTCGTTATGTTGCTGGCTGCCAAACGAACATTATATGCACAAAAATACTATCGCAAAAGTACTACAGCAAACAATAACCTCTACAAAGTCGGAATTGACATAGAAGTTCTTGGTTTGTTGGTTGATTCGGGGGAGTGAACCAAACGGCGAGGTCCTCAGTGCCGTCGGGTTAGAGGAGGACGGCGAAGGAAGTCGGCCGTGCCCTTTCAAGGGAACCATACAGGTATTTGCCGGAAGCCATTTAGGGAAATCACGGAAAACTTAAATGAGGATGGCCGACGCGGGTTTGAACCGTCGTTCTCCCGAATGCGAGTCCAGTGTGCTAACCACTGCACCACCTTAATGGGTGTGGTAAAGTACGACCAACACAGAAATCGTGGTCCTCAACTCTAGTCATTTGTTCCTGAGCCACAGGCGGATCAGATCGGTAAGTGCATGTTTAGAACGAACAAGAACTTCCTGAAAACGTGAGTCTCTTACATCCGAATCTACATCTACATCGATCCGCAATACACCTTACAGCGCGTGGCGGAGGGTACTTCGTACCACTTCTAGTTATTTCCTTTCCAGTTCCACTTACAAACATAACGAGAGAAAAATGACTGTCTTCATATCTCCGTATGAGCCCTAATTTCTCGTATATTTGTGCTCGTCACGCGCAGTACATCTTGGAGGCAGCAGAAACGTTCTGCAGTCAGCTTCAAATACCGGTTATCTAAATTTTCTGAATAGAGTCCTTCGAAAAGAACGTCGCCTTCCCTCCAAGGATGCTTATTTGAATTCCCGAAGCATCTCGGTAACACTTGCGTGTTCTTCGAACCTACTGGTAACAAATCTAGCAGCTCGCCTGAGAATTGCTTCGACGACTTCATTTAATCCGACCTGGTACGGGTCCCAAACACTCGAACAGCACTCAAGAATAGGTCGCACTAGCGTCCTATATGCGGTATCCTCTGCAGACGAGACATCTTTTCTAGAATTCTTCCAATGAACCGCCGGCCGAGGTGGCCGAACGGTTCTAGGCGCTACAGTCTGGAACCTCGCGACCGCAACGGTCGCAGGTACGAATCGTGCCTCGGGCATGGATGTATGTGATGTCCTTAGGTTAGTTAGGTTTAAGTAGTTCTAAGTTCTAGGGGACTGATGACCTCAGAAGTTAAGTCCCATAGTGCTCAGAGCCATTTTAACCATCCCAATGAACCGTAGACGACCGTTTGCCTTCTCCATCACAGTACTCACATGCTCATTCCACCTCATATCGCTTAGCAACGTTATGCCGAGATTTTTACAGTAGTAATACAGTATCCAAACATTAAGGGTTTGTTTTATCTACTCGTCCGCATTAACTTACATTTTTCTATATTTAGAGCTAGCCGCCATTCATCACATTAACTATAAATTTTGTTTAACTCATATTATATCGTCACTCAACTTCGATGCATTACTCTACACCAAAGGATCATCAGTAAACAAACGCAAATTTCTACCCACATTTCCGCCAAATTATTAATGTGTATAGAGAATTTATTTATTTTATTTACTCGTTCGGCATCACAGAGGGATAATTTACAATATTCTTATCACTATATACTAAAAAAGAAAACAATATAATTCTACACTTTATTAGATATGTTTTTGCGCCACTCTATGGCTGAGTCACGGAGTCTATGTATGTCCATGAGTTCACCACCATAGCCATAAACTTTGCGCACGAGTAGATGGTCCATTGTCTGTATTTCACCGCACTAACATACAGCGCTGTCTGCCAGGCCCCACTTGTTCATCAGGTGTTTACATCTCCCAACACTCGTTCTGACCCGGTTTAGAGCTGTCCACACTCTTCTTGGTAGGTTGAAGCCATCAATCTTCTTGTTCGGATCGTGTACTAAATTTTTGTTCTTAGATTCACTTGCCGACCATACTTCGTTCCAGGCCGTTTTCGGCTCAAAGGCTTGTAGTTCTTCACCGATTTTCCAAAAGGGTGATCTGGATTTAAGTCTGTTTGTCGGTGTCAGATCTTGGTGGATAGGGAGGTCCGGGTTGTCTATAATTTTCCTGTAGGTTTTTAGGGCTAGCTGTGATCGCCTGATTTCTGGAGGCTCTATGTTCGCTAGTACAGGAAGCCATGCACAGGGGGTGGCCCTGAGTGTTCCCGAGATTATTCGCATCGTCTCCCTCAGCTGGACATCCACTTTAGATACGTGTGCACTTCTCCTCCAGACTGGTGAACAGTATTAAGCTACACTGTAGACAAGGGCTAGTGCTGAAGTTCTCAAAGTGCTCGCTCCACATCCCCATGTTGTTCCAGCCAGTTTTGAAAGGATAGCATTGCGGGATTTTAGTTTTTGCTTTGTGTCTTCGAGGTGTGAGCTGTACGTTAGGGGTCCGGTCTAGTTTCACTCCCAAATATTTAGGCTTATCCTCATGTCTTATGCTTTGGCCATTCGAAAAGATCTGTAATTTTCTGTGTGTCTCTCTGTTGTTGAGGTGCATTATAGTGCTGGTTGTTTTGTTGGGGTTGGGAAGTAGGTGCCACTTGAGGTAATAGGTGTTCAGGACTTCAAGGTCTGCATTCAGTGTTTCGTCGAGATCGTTGTAGTTTTTACTCTGATATGCGATGGCCAGGTCATCTGCATATGCAAATTTGCGTGATTTAATTTCTGGCAAGTCAGCTATATATAGATTGAAGAGAGCGGGCCGGCCGCGGTGGTCTCGCGGTTCTAGGCGCGCAGTCCGGAACCGTGCGACTGCTACGGTCGCAGGTTCGAATCCTGCCTCGGGCATGGATGTGTGTGATGTCCTTAGGTTAGTTAGGTTTAAGTAGTTCTAAGTTCTAGGGGACTGATAACCACAGCAGTTGAGTCCCATAGTGCTCAGAGCCATTTGAACCATTTTTTGAAGAGAGCGGGTGCTAGTGCCGAACCCTGTGGCAGACCATTATTCAGAACCATGCTCTTACTGTTCGTGCCATGGAGTGAGACCTTGATTTTCCTGTTCGTTAGTATGTTCTTAAGTAGTTTGTAAGTCTGTTTGCAATTTATAATTTTAGTTAGCTTAAGCAGTAACCCTTCAGTCCATACTGTGTCGTAAGCTGATGTGAGGTCTATGAGGACCAGGCCAGTTTTCATCTTGTTCTGGAAGCCTTTCTCAATATAGGTTATGAGGGACAGCACTTGATCGCAGCAGTTTCTACCTGCTCGGAAACCCGCTTGGTATGTTGGGAGGTTGGCTTCCATGTATGCAGTTAATCTAGTCAGCAATATTCTCTCGAATAATTTATAGGAGGTACATAGCAGGGATATTGGTCTGTAATTCCTAGGATTATCTCCAGTCTTTCCGGGTTTCAGCACTGCGATGACTTTTGATTCTTTCCATTCCTTAGGCACAACCCCCGTGCTTATGCATTCCGTACAAAGTTTGGCCAGCCACCTACTTCCGAAAGTTCCCAATTCCTTTAAGAATTCTGGTAGGATGTTGTCAGGTCCGGCTGCTTTTCCTGTCTTCATTATGTTCAAGGCCTGGGATATCTCTTCTGTCTCCACTTCTTTTACAATGCCCATGTTGGTTTGGTTATTAAGCAATAAACTGCTTAGCTCTCGGGAAATTTCTCTCTTTTCGGCTGTTTTTAGCTGGATTTTGGAGGTCTGTTTCAGGACAGCTGCAATCTCAGATGCGCTGGTTCCAAGAGTCGGCCTGTTAGCCGCTGTGGCACCGCCTAATTTCCTCAGCAGGCCCCAGCTCTTCCTGCTGGTGTGGGTAAAATCTAGATTCTCCATCGCCTCCTTCCATATACTCCTACGTTCCTCATTCATGGCGTTGATCAGTTGGTCTGCAGTCTCCTCGTCCCCCGTCTTCTCATATTCCTCCAGTAGTGTTTCACACTCTTTCGTACAGCAGGGGGTGTATTCCTTTCTCGATCCTCGTGGAATTGCATTTAGGGCCGCTTTTTGTACTAAGTCTACGAATCTTTCGTAGTTCTCAGGTTTTGGTGGTATCCGATTTACCGTTTTCTCAACATAAGATCGGTATTTATTCCAGTCAGCTTTCCTCAGGTCCCACCGGGGGATTGGGGGACTTTGTATGACTGGGATTGATAGTCCGATCTCCACTATTACTGGATTCTGCTGGCTTCGAGTGAACGCCTCGAGGACCCTTCTTATGGCTCGCACGGGTGTACCTGTTGCACCACGTGTGACGAAGGTCAGGTCAGGTGTTGACGTTGTGCCCCACGCCTTTGATTTGAAGGTCGCTGTGTCCTTGGGGTCGAAAAGGAGGTGTAGGTCCCGGTTGTCTGCCCAGTCACTTAGTCCAGTCCCTTCAGCTGTGGATCTCGGGTATCCCCATCTGGTGTGCTGAGAGTATAGAGAATAATAGCGGTCCTTTCAGCGACTCTGGGGAGCTCCTGACGATGCTCTCGTATCTGATGAATACTCGCCGTTGAGGACAACATAACTTGAGAAGTCTTTGAGCCATTCAAATATCTGTCAACCTATTCCATATGCTCTTACTTTCTTTAACAGGCTGCAACGGGGCACCGTGGTAAACGCTCTCCAGAAATCTAGAAATATGAAATGTGCCTGTTGCCCTTCATCCATAGTTCGCAGTATATCGCGCGAGAAAAGAGCAAGCCTGGTTTTGCACGAGCGATGCTTTCTAACCATAGTGATTCGCGGACATAAGTTTCTCGGCCTCAAGAAAATTTATTATGTTCGAACTCCGAATATTTTCAAAGATTCTGGAGCAACCCGATGTTAGGTGTATTTGTCTGTAATTGTGCGGGTCCTTTCTTTTGCCTTTCTTATACACAGGAGTCATTTGCTCTTTTTTTCCAGTCGCTTGGGACTCGCAATAAATGCAAGCTGAGTAATGGGCCAATGTCGTAGAAGACCCTTTGAAAAACCGAACTGGGATTTCATCCAGAAGCGGTTATTTGTTTTCAACTCCTTCAGTTGTTTCTCTATGCCATGGTTGGTTATTAGTCTAGAGACCGGATTATACGCATTATAAAAACCTTATAATGTACATGCAAATATGTATGAAAAATGCTTATAATATGCATGAGAAGTGTCGAAATATCCAGGATCAAATAATAAAGAAGCATGGTAGTTACTGCGTGCATTATATCTCAAAGTCGAACCTGTGCATTTCAGTTACGAGGAAGAGCGCCGCCACACGAAAAATCGGTACATTTAGAACGCTGATATTTTCAGAATACTTCCTGGTGGAGGTTAGCAAGGGGGCCTTTCTGGGATTATTTTCTAAAAATTTGCAAAATGGGGACGCATACGGTGTTTTAAGAATTGTTCCTTCTTTGCTATTGTTGTTGGTAACAAGCGGATGCGATGCGAGTGAGTCGCAGCGAAACAATAAATATGTACAGGATCAACTTCGAGATATATCGCACGCAGAGGGGCACGCTCAAACAGTCGGTGATACTTCATTTAAAAAACAACATACAATCATGAATTTTTTGAACAGTATTTACTTTTAATTAATACTGTTGGACCAAAGGATCATTTACAATTTATGTTACATTTTTCTACTATTTTAACTATAAACGACCAAGTACTGTTCCAAATGTCCGGTAGTAAGATTGTGTCTTCGATAACTTAAAACGATTTTATAAGCAGAGGAGGACAGTTCAACATCAACTGAGGTAACTGGGAAGTATTTCAATTTTGGTGCTAGGTTGGCACTTTTTGTTTCTGCTAAAAGTTCACCCATCTCACTAATAAAACTGTCAATTTGTCGCAAGGGTTCAAAGCCTGGGTTATTGTTTAAAGTGTTTTCAAACTTTTCTTTAAGTTTTCTTGGAATATCTCCGGCAATGGGGAGTTCCCTAGAATAATTTTATTGGTTTACTGAATAAATTCATTCAACGCCAAACCTTGAATTTCAAACTTTCTAATACTTGCAGCTATGTCGGAAAAATAAGTGCTGAACACAGCAATGTCTATTTTAATACCGGAATCATTAAAAACTTCCTTGCACTGGCAAACTGCCAAAACCTCTGCACGTCGAAGTACCACGTACCCCAACGAGTTACCACTGGTTCGGGAGGTAAAGCCACATTTGGTAGTTTTTCTTTGTAGGTCTTCATGCTATCAAGAGCCTTTAGAAAAACTTTCTTTGTGTATGAAATCAGTTTATTTTCATTTACAAACGTGGAACATGCTACTTCAGCAAAGCGATGTACTCCATGAGCAAAGCACCTCACATGAATCAAACTGGGATAAAATACTCGGAGGGCTTTTCCTGCTTTGATCATATAGGGAGCAGCATCTGAAACAAAGAAACACCCTTTCATCAACAGAAAGTTGTGGAAATATTTTTCTAATATCCTAATTCATAAATCTGGCGATCGAAAAATGATTAACTTTTTCAAGTTCTTTGCAGGCCGCTGAACAGGAAGACGAAGTCTCTGTTGTTAAAGTGCCATCAATTAAATTTGCAATGTATTGTCCACAAGTGTCTGTAGTTTCGTCTACTGAAACGCAGATAATGCTGTCCTTGAGTTCATTGCGTATTTCTTCCAGAACATTTACGTAAATTGTCGGTATGTAATTTTTACGCAATGTTGATTCATCTGGTATATTTTGATTTAAGCAATATTTGCGCAGGAACCCTTTAAGGACAGTGTTTGTAAGTTTGTGAAGAGGAATATTGCTTGCAATGTATTATTCACTAGACCCATGTTAAACCGACTTTCCTGGTTACCTTTGAACAAATCCCTGCTATTACAACTTGCTGTTGTGAGAAGTTAACGTAGTCCTTTCTTCTGCATTCCTGCGATAGGAAGACCTGTCTTGAACTTTTTTTTTTTTTGCACGAAACGTTTTTCTCGCAAACTGGACAATATAAAACAGTTCTGTCATATGTAAATGTTCGAGAATGGTCAGCTATCTACAAAACGACGTTTCTTTTTTCGGGCGGCACGGCGCACAACACGCTACACACTACGCGCACTAAACACGTTCAACTGTGTACAAGTAAATGGAAAGCTAAACTGAAACTATGGACATGCGACTAAAAGCTTGCGTGGTTTAATTTAATTGTTGCTGACGCATAAAGTTTGACAGCGGGGGGATTAACCGGGGGCGCGGGCGCAGGCGCAGGAGCATTGACTCTGTCTGCTTGTTCCTGCTCCTCTTCTGTAATGACTGGGCAGTGGCCTCTCGGTTAGCGATTGCACGCAGTTCTAGGTCTCGGTCCATCTGTGAGACATAAAAACTAGATCGAGCTAGAGACCTCACGACTAAATTTTTAAAATATTAAAAGCATAGAACGAAAATATGCATCGTCACTAGTTTTCAGTTAAAATATGCAATAACCGGTGAAAAATAGCCGAGTATGCAAATGCATATGCAACACGCAAATGCATATAACCCGGTCTCTACTTATTACTATACTGTCCATATGGGAGTCTGTCCGATGGTCAAATGACGGTATGTCTGTAGGAGCCTCCTGCGTGAACGACTTCTTGAACGTGAAATTTAAAACTTCGGCTTACGTTTTGCCATCTTCAACAAGTGACGGGGTGGAAGCCTTAAAGCCGGCCGGTGTGGCCAAGCGGTTCTAGGCGCTTCAGTCTGGAACCGCGCGACCGCTAAGGTTGCAGGCTCGAATCCTGCCTCGGGCGTGGATATGTGTGACGTCCTTAGGTTAGTTAGGTTTAAGTAGTTCCGAGTTCTAGGGGACTGATGACCTCAGATGTTAAGTCCCATAGTGCTCGGAGCCATTTGAATTAGAATTTGGAAGCCTTAAACCCAATTAACGATTTTACACAAGACCTTTGTCTTAGTTGCAAAAGAAATCTCCAGCAATTCGCAGTTAGATATCGGTTCATTCACCAAACATTTACGTGCCCTTTGAGAATTGTCAGACATTGTTGGGTTTAATGCTGTGTATTGATATTTTTGATGCTACCGGATCTAATATTTAATGTTTCCTATGGAAAACACATTACTCACCAATTAATTATAAGAATTAAATCGCCATCACTTGTTTATTTTTCATACTGCCAACAGCACTTTTCATTATTTTCTTCCTTTGCATGTTGTAATATCTTGCACTTGCAGGACAGTAATACATATCTGCACAGTTCCGAAGAAACTGCGCTATTTTGGGGCACCATGAAAGATTTGCGAACTTTCAATACATGGATTTAACCATTCCTACATACTTTTGTAGTTCAATCAAATTTCTGTTGGATGTCACTAAGTGCAGATGAAATATCTTTGATCGAGGGACTGATGATCTCTCTTCAGTACTTTAACCCACAACCAACCAGCTAACCAACAAACACGAACCCTTTACGTTATTTGAGGACTGTATTCCCTCTACAATTTTTACTACCCACACCTCCCTCCATTAGCAAATTGGCATCTCCTTAATTCCTTTGGATGTGTGCCAACAACCAATCTCTTACTGCAGTCGAGCTGAGGCATATATTTATTTTTCCTCAGTTGGATTCAGTACCTCCTCATTAATTATCCGATCTACCCACCTAATTCCAGCATTCGTCAGGAGCACCATATTTCGAAAGTTTTTATTGTCATTTGTCTGAATTGCTTATCGTCAATGGCACCAGAGACTAATTAAGGATTGGTTACATGGATAGAAGGTTCCATTTGAGATGAGATGAAATTTTATATATATATATATATTATATATCTGGAGCCATAGTATTAAAAATAGTATTTTAAAAATATATTTGGTTACCACGTACTACCGTCTGGGGAATAAGCATTTGTGGGACTAATTATGGCTTTCTTGGTGCGTGGGCTTAAAGGGTTTACTTGTCTGCGAAAGTTTTCCTTGCTCGTTTTCTTGCAGGAAAGGATGACCTTCGTTGCTTCTGCGAATAATCTGTATCACCAAATGAAATATGAAAAAAATTTGCTCTCTGTTTCAGGAATTTTACTCGGCTCCCAAAATGGCGCTACGGTATCAAACTGAGGACCTACAGCAGCTGAGCCAGAGGTCATAAGTAGGTAAGCGCTATAAGCAATCTGTTCTAGAACAATATTTCCTGAGAAACTGTTATATCTTTAGTAAGTTGTCGTTTCCATCATTCTCAGGCTTCGTGTTTTTTTAATGAATAAAAATCAATGGCCGATGGCATATAATCATGGAAGACATAATTTACATGTTTGGCTGCGTCTACAATTTGCAAGATTACGTGTGTGAGTATAATACAGGAGCATCTTTGTCTCCAGAGACATCATAATATTGTAGCATTTAATGTACTATAGAATCCTAGGTTGGCAGACTTTAGCAGATTCGTGTGTCATTCTGTGGAATCGTTATTTTTTTCCACTTTTTGTAAATCGGAGAGGTTTATGGTCTTTAGCAGCAGCGCTGTACTATTTGCTGCGCTAGAGATCTCGATAAATATGTGCCAAATCTGAAACTTACTCAATGTAATATGAAATATAGAATAGCAATTAGGAGAACGTATACGAGATCCGAGAGGATTCTAAGCATTGTCAGAACCAAAATCTTCATCTTGGTTCACTACTTTGTCTACTTCACGTATTTCCACTGCCGCTTTCACCGCAGAGACCCCAAAACATGTGACTGCGATCAGTATGTGAACGTTTTTAAATTCATAAAGATCGAAAGAGACTGGGTAAATAATATAGTCACTGAATCGCTGTTGTACAGTATGTTTGATTTATTCTGAACTGTATTTTTCGCATTGATCTGAAATTTTATAAATTTCTCCTTTCGTATCAGTGCGATCTAGAGGTAAGATGTTGGAATAATATATTTGACGGGAAATAAAAAGAACCACGCAGAGATGTTAAAAGCGAAAGGTTTTTCCGCATAGTTCAACACTTCGCTGAGAACATATTATTCTTAGGAATATCGTTCTATTCGGAGAGCATTAATTCTACAGGACTTCCAACACGTTCGCTGTTGAGGTACCAGCAGATTCACCTGTGGAGTCAGAAGGACGAGCGTGCTCCATCTGCTTCCATATTAATCTACACGAGGGAAAACTACAGCTGAAATATGTTTTGAAGTTCTTCTGGAAACTCAGAACGAAGCAAATTAACAGTTAACACGAATTTCTTCAACATTGTTACTATTTAGTAACATCGTTAATCGTTCTGTATCGGTCGCTACTATCAGTTTTTGTTTTATACTACAAAACGTTAACATAAAAACTATAATAAAACGCAAAAATTAGCACTTGCAAGCCGTACAGAATCATTTAAAACTTTTTAGAAACTGTCAACTGTGTTTCAAAGAAAATGACGGCAGATGATGTACGTTGGGTTGCCTATCTTAAGGTGCTTGAAATATTTTTCTGTGCAATTTTATTCCCTTATAAAACAGTTAAGGGAAAAAGATGGATTACTAAAAATGTAATTTCTTTCTTTGCCATGGAAAATTACCACCCCAACAGACTTCATAGTGTAGCTCAGCCTCCTGCTTCTAACGTGAGTGCTTACAGAGTATTCGGTGCTGACTACCGACAGGGATAACAATTTAGCTAGTACTTTTATTCAGCTTCTTATTGGGATTGCTGCTTTTCAAGGTGAGCAAATTTCTTCTCTAAGCGTGATTTCGATTATTATTTACAGTTTTGTGATCAATCTTCGTAGATTATGTACATCAAACATTGCTCAGAAACTGTTGGCATATTTCATTTTTTTCTCTGGTTCGTGTCACACACCACGTGGTAATTCACTTTGAATGAACACCGCTATTTCATGATTCATGGAAAGTCAGACGTGTACAGAAAAATACTGCGATGGGACGTTCATAATTCCAAAATACTGCTTCTATCGCGTGAGTGGTTAGTGCTGAAAAGTAAGTATTACCCTACTGCACTCTCAAATTATTAAAATTGCTGTAAATAATCATTATGTCCGCATACGATAGTCGATAGAAAAATAAAGAATGATTCGTCTTTTTAAAATATTTCTTAGCAATACCTGTAAGCCACTGAATATACGAGAGGCGCTTCAATAAGTAATGCAACACATTAGTTCTCGGTCAATTTCGGTTGAAAAAACGCAGAATTTCTTTCGTGACACCGTGGATTATTCAGGCTTCTGCCTCTACAGTTCAGTGAAGTTCTGATAGGTGGCGGCGCTATATGTAGTCTTGAAAATGGCGACTGTCACGCAGGTGCGTTCCAAGCATAGAGCTGTCATTGAGTTTCTTTTGGCGGAAAACCTAAGCATCGCAAATATTGATAGGTGCTTGCAGAAGGTCTATGGAGACCCGGCAGTGAAGAAAAGCACGGTGAGTCGTTGGGCGAGGCATCTGTCGTCATCGTAACAAGGTCGAGCAAATCTGTCCGATCTCCCGCGTGTCGGCCGGCCGCACGCAGCTGTGACTCGTGCATGTTGGAACGTGCGGACACTCTCATTAGAGGTGATCGACGGATCACAATCGAGCACTTCGCTACCTAACTGGACGTCTCTGTTGGTAGTGATGACATACTCGTCCAACACTTGGGTTCTCAAAAGGTGTGTGCCAGCCGGGTTCTTCGCGCCTAAAAGAAAACCATAAAGCTCACCGACGGACCGTCTGTGCGAAATTGACAGCGCCTTAAGAGGCTGATGGTGACACTGATGCGGAGGTTATGGATGCAGGAAGACGTTGGCTGCGACGTTGACCGGTAGAGCTGAACCATGTGGACACACGGGCCCTCCCAGTAAGGTGACGTAAGGCCGTCACGTAGAACGGAGATTATGTTGAAAAACACGGTTTTGTAGCCAAAAGAGAACGGAATAATACGGAGTATTAGAATTCTGAATAAAACTAATCCGCTATCAGAAAAGAATGTGTTGCGTAACTTATTGAACGTCCCTCGTATATTCCATCCACTTCCCTCTCATGAATCTTCCAGAAAGTATGAAACTGTGACAGGCATAAACTCGTACACGCAATTTTGTACTTCACGAGTCATGTCATAAGCTGGTGACTTATTCACCCGGTAAATAAGTCTTTCACCCGTCTGCAATATACACTGATCAGTGAAACTACTGTATACAAATGATCAGCCGCATACAACCACCTGCTTAAAGGAGTCTTCGTTCACCTATGGAACGCAATGTAGAAGCGACGGGGCGCGTCATTGACTCAACAACTCCTCGGAGGTGTGTAGTACCAGATTCCTATGCCCAGTCGAAACAATTCCTGTAAATCATGAACTGTACATTAGCGGAATTCAGACAAGGCGAATTTGGGGGCCAAAACACCATTATCACGTTCCTCATACCACTGGATCACTATTACGGCTGTGTGACACCGATATTTATACCATAGGAAGAAGCCATCGCCTTCGGTGAAGAAATAAAGCATGAAAGGACGCACGTGGTCCTCAAAAACGTTCACAGCTGTCACGGTGCTTTTGTTTATTTCTACGGGACCTATGAAAGTCTGGGAGGGTGTCCCTGCAGCATAATACTGCCAACCATCGACTTGGTGTAACAAGAAACGTGATCCATCCGACCAGGCCACACGTTTCCATTGATCCACAGTCGAATAAAATGAGGAATCTTATAAAAGACTTCGTTAAAAACAATATTTTTTTTCAAAACATTAAAATGCGAAGTAGGTGATTAGATTATAATATTTTCAAAATATGGGCAGGAAGTACCTCCTCTCCGTCACCCCCCTCCCTGGTATAGCGAGGTTTAAGGTTTCTCAATTAAATTAATGGGAACATGTCACTGAAATAATACCTGCACCCCCGGTTTTTTTATCCTTTTAGCATCTAACTCTAACAATACCTAGGCTCATCCACATCTGCATTAATAGTTAAGCTTAACCAACTCTTCCCCCATGAACCATGGACCTTGCCGTTGGTGGGGAGGCTTGCGTGCCTCAGCAATACAGATGGCCGTACCGTAGGTGCAACCACAACGGAGGGGTATCTGTTGAGAGGCCAGACAAACATGTGGTTCCTGAAGAGGGGCAGCAGCCTTTTCAGTAGTTGCAGGGGCAACAGTCTGGATGATTGACTGATCTGACCTTGTAACATTAACCAAACCGGCCTTGCTGTGCTGGTACTGCGAACGGCTGAAAGCAAGGGGGAAACTACAGCCGTAATTTTTCCCGAGGACATGCAGCTTTACTGTATGATTAAATGATGATGGTAAAATATTCCGGAGGTAAAATAGTCCCCCATTCGGATGTCCGGGCGGGGACTACTCAAGAGGACGTCGTTATCAGGAGAAAGAAAACTGGCATTCTACGGATCGGAGCGTGGAATGTCACATCCTTTAACCGGGCAGGTAGGTTAGAAAATTTAAAAAGGGAAATGGATAGGTTAAATTGGGAATTAGTGAAGTTCGGTGGCAGGAGGAACAAGACTTTTGGTCAGGTGATTACAGGGTTATAAATACAAAATCAAATAGGGGTAATGCAGGAGTAGGTTTAATAATGAATAAAAAAATAGGAGTGCGGGTTAGCTACTACAAACAGCATAGGGAACGCATTATTGTGGCCAAGATAGACACAAAGCCCATGCCTACTACAAGTTTATATGCCAACTAGCTCTGCAGATGATGAAGAAATTGATGAAATGTATGACGAGATAAAAGAAATTATTCAGGTAGTGAAGGGAGACGAAAATTTAATAGTCATGAGTGACTGGAATTCGTCAGTAGGAAAAGGGAGAGAAGGAAACATAGTAGGTGAATATGGATTGGGGGGAAGAAATGAAAGAGGAAGCCGCCTTGTAGAATTTTGCACAGAGCATAACTTAATCATAGCTAACACTTGGTTCAAGAATCATAAAAGAAGGTTGTATACCTGGAAGAATCCTGGAGATACTAATAGGTATCAGATTGATTATATAATGGTAAGACAGAGATTTAGGAACCAGGTTTTAAATTGTAAGACATTTCCAGGGGCAGATGTGGATTCTGACCACAATCTATTGGTTATGAACTGCAGATTGAAACTGAAGAAACTGCAAAAAGGTGGGAATTTAAGGAGATGGGACCTGGATAAACTGAAAGAACCAGAGGTTGTAGAGAGTTTCAGGGAGAGCATAAGGGAACAATTGACAGGAATGGGGGAAAGAAATACAGTAGAAGAAGAATGGGTAGCTCTGAGGGATGAAGTAGTGAAGGCAGCAGAGGATCAAGTAGGTAAAAAGACGAGGGCTAATAGAAATCCTTGGGTAACAGAAGAAATATTGAATTTAATTGATGAAAGGAGAAAATATAAAAATGCAGTAAATGAAGCAGGCAAAAGGGAATACAAACGTCTCAAAAATGAGATCGACAGAAAGCGCAAAATGGCTAAGCAGGGATGGCTAGAGGACAAATGAAAGGATGTAGAGGCTTGTCTCACTAGGGGTAAGATAGATACTGCCTACAGGAAAATTAAAGAGACCTTTGGAGAGAAGAGAACCACTTGTATGAATATCAAGAGCTCAGATGGCAACCCAGTTCTAAGCAAAGAAGGGAAGGCAGAAAGGTGGAAGGAGTATATAGAGGGTTTATACAAGGGCGATGTACTTGAGGACAGTATAATGGAAATGGAAGAGGATGTAGATGAAGATGAAATGGGAGATAAGATACTGCGTGAAGAGTTTGACAGAGCACTGAAAGACCTGAGTCGAAACAAGGCCCCGGGAGTAGACAACAGTCCATTAGAACTACTGATGGCCTTGGGAGAGCCAGTCATGACAAAACTCTACCATCTGGTGAGCACGATGTATGAGACAGGCGAAATACCCACAGACTTCAAGAAGAATATAATAATTCCAATACCAAAGAAAGCAGGTGTTGACAGATGTGAAAATTACCGAACTATCAGTTTAATAAGTCACAGCTGCAAAATACTAACGCGAATTCTTTACAGACGAATGGAAAAACTGGTAGAAGCGGACCTCGGGGAAGATCAGTTTGGATTCCGTAGAAATGTTGGAACACGTGAGGCAATACTAACCTTACGACTTATCTTAGAAGAAAGATTAAGAAAAGGCAAACCTACGTTTCTAGCATTTGTAGACTTAGAGAAAGCTTTTGACAATGTTAACTGGAATACCCTCTTTCAAATTCTGAAGGTGGCAGGGGTAAAATACAGGGAGCGAAAGGCTATTTACAATTTTTACAGAAACCAGATGGCAGTTATAAGAGTCGAGGAGCATGAAGGGGAAGCAGTGGTTGGGAAAGGAGTGAGACAGGGTTGTAGCCTCTCCCCGATGTTATTCAATCTGTATATTGAGCAAGCAGTAAAGGAAACAAAAGAAAAATTCGGAGTAGGTATTAAAATTCATGGAGAAGAAGTAAAAACTTTGAGGTTCGCCGATGACATTGTAATTCTGTCAGAGACAGCAAAGGACTTGGAAGAGCAGTTGAACGGAATGGACAGTGTCTTGAAAGGAGGATATAAGATGAACATCAACAAAAGCAAAACGAGGATAATGGAATGTAGTCAAATTAAATCGGGTGATGCTGAGGGGATTAGATTACGAAATGAGACACTTAAAGTAGTAAAGGAGTTTTGCTATTTAGGGGGTAAAATAACTGATGATGGTCGAAGTAGAGAGGATATAAAATGTAGACTGGCAATGGCAAGGAAATCGTTTGTGAAGAAGAGAAATTTGTTAACATCGAGTATAGATTTAAGTGTCAGGAAGTCGTTTCTGAAAGTATTTGTATGGAGTGTAGCCATGTATGGAAGTGAAACATGGACGATAACCAGTTTGGACAAGAAGAGAATAGAAGCTTTCGAAATGTAGTGCTACAGAAGAATGCTGAATATAAGGTGGGTAGATCACGTAACTATTGAGGAGGTATTGAATAGGATTGGGGAGAAGAGAAGTTTGTGGCACAACTTGACTAGAAGAAGGGATCGGTTGGTAGGACATGTTTGAGGCATCAAGGGATCACAAATTTAGCATTGGAGGGCAGCGTGGAGGGTAAAAATCGTAGAGGGAGACCAAGAGATGAATACACTAAGCAGATTCAGAAGGATGTAGGTTGCAGTAGGTACTGGGAGGTGAAGAAGCTTGCACAGGATAGAGTAGCATGGAGAGCTGCATCAAACCAGTCTCAGGACTGAAGACCACAACAACAACAACAACAACAACTTAACCAACTTTCACGCTGAAGTAACCATTACTGCATCGCATTACCACACTACTTTAACACGTTCTCACTGATCATGGAAGGCCGGCCGCAGTGGCCGAGCGATTCTAGGCGCTACAGTCTGATACCGCGCGACCGCTACGGTAGCAGGTTCGAATCCTGCGTCGGGCATGGGTGTGTGTGATGTCCTTAGGTTAGTTAGGTTTAAGTAGTTCTAAATTGTAGGGGACTGATGACCTCAGGTGTTAAGTCCCATAGTGATCAGAGCCATTATTGTTCACGGAAGCTGTTTCATATCTTTTCAAAGCGTAATATATGCCGCCAAAGGAAGTTACTGACCGACAGTCACGATACTGTTTCTTCCTCAATTTTCATTGCCAATTCCGCACGTCTTTCAGTGAATAAATCGAGTCATAAACTACTTTTACCCCAAAAAACTAACGCAATACTTTAAATTCATAATCAGCTCTTTAGCAGATCAGACAGTTTAAGCATGAAACGACTGCACGCTACCGCTTGTTAAGTTCCAGAGAGAAGCGACGTGTAAAGATGACGACTTATTTCGTCATAACACCAGCGATGGTAATACTCCTTACAAGCATTGTACTTCGAAACGCTTGTACCTGCATCAGCGTTCTACTTTTTTGCCACGTATCGAACTCCACAGAGCGGGAAAGCATCTGACACCCTCGTTCTGTTATATGTCTATGTCCAACACTTTGTCGCCAGTCCTTCAACCACTATTCCACAGATGTTCATGTCTGTAACAAGCGAACAATTCTTCCAATCCATATGTGGCATACAGAAAACCAGTGCTTAACAGTATTGGTTAAAAACAGTCTTGGTTGCAATTTTAGTTTTTTATTTTTCAACGACGCGTTTCGCCTTACTTAGGCTTCTTCAGGTTATCTTTCCTAGATGGACGCGAGAGGCACCAAGATCTGCATAACGCGTTCCGTTAAAAAAGATAACCGGAAGATGCCTAAATAAAGCGAAACGCGTCATTGAAAAATAAAAAAATAAAATTGCAACCAAGACTGTTTTTAACCAATACAATAAAGCGAACAATTTACTGTCTTCGCTGTTTCCGAGGCGATTGTTCCCATGCGCTGGGTCACAACAGTCTGCACTTTGTCAGAGTTGCTGATGTCAATGGATTTTCTGTGACAGGCACCTGTCAAAGCAAACTAGAGCTGCATGCTCTTTTTTTCGTTCTGACTATCGTACTGGAGCCCTTTTTGAACAGTAAACGCGTGCCGTCACAGTAACCGTTGCTAGCTTTCTGACCTGTCACGTCCTACGGGACCGTTCCTAATTCTGCAAATGGTCAGGGGTCAGCTGTCCGAAAGGACGAAGGGCTCTTCCAGAGTGCGCTCTCACATCGACCTGGGGCACCGAAACAACAACAAGCAAATAGTTCATTAGCTTCGTGTATCATTTGTCCGAACATTACACGAATGTTTTCAAACATTTACGTGTAGCTACGTACTGACTGTTTTCAGATATCCAATTACCAATTCAACAATTATCAGAGCTATTTGTCAGTCTTTCCGCTAGGCTAACACTGAGGCACGATGTAAGGGAAATTACTACAGTTGTTATCAAATACATCTTACTCAAAAGGAATGGCGTCATTTGCGAAAAATCTGCCGTTAAAACACGTATTATCCAGTAAACCATTAATGTATGATATGAACAGCAATGGTCCTGGGGCACATCAGACATCACTTCTGTGTGTAAATTGCGTTTCCATCCAGGATAACGTGTCGTATTCTGATTTATTATAAATTTTTCTTGCAATCGTGAACCTGGTTTTACACAAAAAATACAAGTTTATTTCTTTCAGTTCACTTTCTCGTCGTGCCAAGTAAAAAGTGTTTTGAAAGTGTAGACACACAGAATCCACCTGTTAACTTTGAGAACTAGTTTAGATGTCATATCCGCTTAGACCAAAATGACTAGCAAGCAAGCTTTTCACTCTTGATACCAAAATATCTTCTGTGTTACTAGACTTGCGAAAAACTGGTCAGATAAATCACAATCTTTTACAAGAAGGTAAAAATTTGTTGTGGGCAAAAATGTACAAGAATGAACACGTAATATGTTGTATGCTATACACTTATCCTTGATTAAAGGAAGTTTTCAAATTATATAGTCTAGGTGACAGAAAGATGTGTATGTACAGTAAACACTATGTAGGAAAAATGCGCTGTCATAAAAAACCAGATGAATCTACGGAACCATTATTGTTATTGTAAAGTCTGATCCAGCAAATGCAGACAAGCTTCTCCTCTCTGCCATCCCATTTAGACCTCTCTGACCATATTTAGAATTATTTTCTAAATATGGAATAGTGCACCATTTATACAGATCTTAAAACAAAAACCTTAAAACATCATTTTATGCCCATAACAATATTAGTCACTTTTTGCCCAATTATAAAGACAGCACGTCAACTTCGAAAAGAATGCAGTATAGAAAATCACTTGCAATTGTCGTATATTCTATATAGATCAGACTGACAGGGCAATATGCACATTCTTGAAGTAACACCATAGAAGCTGGATACTTAGAAAAGCACGCCCTACTTTTGCAGACCTCCTGCGTGAAGAAGGCTGTAGTTACAAAGTACAGCATGAAGTCCTACATCATGTCCACAAAGGGACGAAGATGAACTACCTTGAAATAAGGAAATTAATAAATATATGTCTATTTGCCCAAGCTTAGTACTTAATAACCAGACACACAAACCGTTTTGTGTTTATTTCAGTTACTATGCAGGCTGTACCAAAAGTCCCATTACCCCTTCCCCCCCCCCCCCCTACATTGCTCACATCTGTACGAAATGTTCTTTCAACAGCGTGGATCTGATGAGAGGAGGCCAACGTTTACTCCATTTCCATGGAATTGTGTTGTGGAAAACCTCCAGTATCTGCGCACAGGTGTCACGTAGATTCACCAGGTTTGGTCACTCAGTTCATTTCCAAACGAGGGACTGTTCCCATATGTCACTGTAAAGTCGTTAATGGGACGTTCGTTTCTCGCGATCGCTTGGGTAGCGACTTTTTCGGCGAACTGGCGCTGCAATTTCTGCACATGTGCCTGCTCTTCTTCTCAGTCTTCCAGAGCGTGATTCGTCTTTTACGGAACAAGTTTCAAACAGCCTCTTCACCCAACTTAATATTGCTGGTTTCGGTGGTGCAGCCATATTAAATCTAGTGGTGAAATCGCTTCGAATCTCTCCCTCTCTCTCTCTGTGTTGTCCCCAGTGAGAGATCGTTCATGAGCCCAGGTACTCACGAAGATTCATTGCTTCAGGGTGTAATTGGTTCATCAGTCATTATTCTCACTAATGAGTATTACCTGCAACAAGAAAAAGCAGGTAGTACACAGTTATATGGGGGGTAATGGGACTTTTGGTACAGCCTATAATCATACCCACTTCACTTACCTGCTTAATCTCACATCTATTCCGTATCTGTTGGTAATATTGGACCTTTTGAAGACCAGAATAGTTTGGTGAAATGTTTTATGTTAAATACCTCTCGTTTTAGTCTTAATCAAAAATTAACAACTGTCAGCTTTGGAAACCAACTAAGTCCTCTGTAGATGCACTAGTTTAAAATCCTTGATCGTACAAAACTTTCGCAACCACACACGTTTATATTTTTATCTGATGACGGCGTGATAGCAGAAAGTCTGTTTGTAACATGAAATAATATAGATTGTAGAATGTCACACCAGTGTATTGTGCGTTTTCTTTCATGATTACTCGCATCGTTTCAATGTGCAAATAATTTACATTCACGACAACATCGTATGTTTTTACAGTACAAAATATGCAGTATGCTGCAATAGATGTAACTAGGGGTATTGTTTAGAAACATATTTAAGTGCATTACTGAAGTCGTCTAGCTTCGTTAACGAATATAGAAAGTCCAAAAGGACTAGAGTCAAAGTTACATCGTACAGAAACGAAAGATTTTCTCTATCTTCGACGGACACTCCGTGGTTGTAGCAGTGTTGTTGTTGTAGTCTTCAGTACAGAGACTGGTTTGATGCAGCTCTCCATGCTACTCTGTCCTAGGCAAGCTTCTTCATCTCCCAGTACCTACTGCAAACTACATCCTTCTGAATCTGTTTCATGTATTCATCTAGTGGTCTCCCTCTACGATTTTTACCCTCAACGCTGCCCTCCAGTACTAAATTGATGATCCCCTGATTCCTCACAATATGTCCTACCAACCGATCCCTTCGTCTAGTCAAGTTGTGCAACAAATTTCTCCCTATTTCTGTTCAATACCTCCTCATTACTTATGTGATCTACCCAGCATTCTTCTGTAGCACCACATTTCAAAAGCTTCTATTCTCTTCTTGTCTAAACTATTTATCGTCCACGTTTCACTTCCATACATTGCTACACTCCATACAAATACTTTCAGAAACGACTTACTGACAGTTAAATCTATACTTGATGCTAACAAATTTCTCTTCTTTAGAAACGCTTTCCTTCCCATTGCCAGTCTACATTTTATATCCTCTCTAATTCGACCATGATCAGTTATTTTGCTCCCCAAATAACAAAACTCCTTTACTACTTTAAGCGTCTCATTTCCTAATCTAATTCCCGCAGCAACACCCGATTTAACTCGACTACATTCCATTATCCTCGTTTTGCGTTTGTTGATGTTCATATCATATCCTCCTTTCAAGACACTGTCCATTCCGTTCAGCTGCACTTCCAGGTCCTTTGCTGTCTCTGACAGAATTACAGTGTCATCGGCGAACCTCAAAGTTTTTATTTCTTCTACATGGATTTTAATTCCTACTCCGAATTTTTCTTTTGTTGCCTTTACTGCTTGCTCAGTATACAGATTGCATAGCTTCGAGGATAGGCTACAACCCTGTCTCACTCCCTTCCCAGCCACTGCTTCCCTTTCATGCGCCTCGACTCTTATAACTGCCATCTGGTTTATGTATAAATTGTAAGTAGCCTTTCGCCCACTGTATTTTACCCGTTCCACCGTCAGAATTTGAAAGAGAGTGTTCCAGTCAACATTATCAAAAGCTTTCTCTAAGTCTACAAATGCTAGAAACGTAGGTTTGCCTGTCCTTAATCTGTTTTTTAAGATAAGTCGTTGGGTCAGTATTACCTCCTGTGTTGCAACATTTCTACGGAATCCAACCTGATCTTGCCCTAGGTCGGCTTCTACCACTTTTTCCATTCGTCTGTAAGGAATTCGCGTTAGTATTTTGCAGCCGTGGCTTATTAAACTGATAGTTGTGTAATTTTCAGATCTGTCAACACCTGCTTCCTTTGGGGACTGGAATTATTATAATAACCTTCAATTGTTTAACCACTGGTTGCACCGTAGGAGCTATGAAGCATCTTATTTCAAATAAAAGTGCACATCGGTGAAAATATTCCCCTTTCAGTTGGGAGTTCGCAAGAGCGTAAGCAAGACCTGAACAGGCGGATGATGTAATACTAGGAGATTTCACGAGGAATGGCTCTCGGTACACTTCTTTCTACGAGGGGGGCGCGGCGGTTGCTCACACCTGCTGTTGCTGGATGCAACTTTGTCAGCCTTCGTCATTTTGGTCAGAGATCATTTTCAGCTCGTGGTAATATCACATTTACGATTGCTTGTAAGCCAACAGCATAATTCTGTGATGTAGATGGTTAACAGCGACTTAATCTCTGAAACCTGTGAAATCGTGTTTTGCCGACAGTGATGAGGGGTCTTCGCCACCTCACAGGCAGGTTCCTGCGAACAGCTGACGACCGCGTGGAGCGGCGCCCCCGCGTTTAATTTAGCGGGCGGCGTCGCCAAGCGCCTGTGACGTCACCACCTGGCAGCTGGTATTTTAGACTGGCTGACCGCAGCCTTTCCGCGACGGAAACAAAACCTTGCTGTGCCCCTTGAAACTAAAGTCCGGTTTACACAACTGATTTGGTGCAGGGTAAACGAAATAGAAAAAAAATCCGGCTCTAATTCGGTGATTTACGTGCTCCGATTATGGAATTTCGGTGGTTCGCAGTTCATTTCACGACACACTACATTACCGGCGGTCGCCAGAATACAACAGAGGAACGTAGGGGAGAGGTGGAAAAAGTGGCCATGGCGGGAAAAGCGGCCGTTGGGATGTTAGGGGCTATAAGGCTTCGGCAAGGCGCGAGAAATGCTTTAACTCATTCTGCCTGTGGGGCCCAGTCATCCCGTGAAATCTGATCTGTTTGCTGTGCCGCTCCTTTGAGTTATTTTTTCTGGATTGTAGTTATCCTGCTATAAGGTAAGTGGCCAGTTTCTGTATGTATTGTGGAGAGTGTAATGGTACTTGAATTACGAAACCATTACGGCAGCTCGCCTGAACCTCTCGATACCAGCAATATTCTACTGTGTTTCTGTAAAGTAGTTAACATATTTCTGAGACAACATTCAGATTTGATTTAATTAATGTAGAGGTACTTTGATACATCGATATGTTTGTATTGTAATGATATTGTTCGTAAGTGTATTCTTTCTTTTGTCACTATGATCTTTGTCGTACTTGTAACTCTGATTTTTGGGCTCGAAAGCGATTATTAGTTTGTTAGAGAGTCGGACCTTGAGAAAGTGAAGTCTTGGACGTCATGTTGGAAAGACACGTATTGTAGTCCGCTTATATAATGTGAACTTTAACAGTGAGGAAGACGTTTTCAAGTATGTTTTGTATTGTGAAGTGATTTTTTTGTGTTACGTGAGATTACAATAAAAGAAATAAAAAAGTGTAACTTAAATTCGAAGTGCTGATTATTTTTTTACATCACCATGGTGCTAACTTTGAAAGGTTTAATCTTCAAGAATGGTTTGTGAAGCGCATCTACAAAACTTTTGAATATAGCAGATTAAAACCCAGGCCTCTTTGCATCCGATCTTGGAATCATCACCACCTAGATTTTCGACGATTGAGCCATGATTTTACAACGAGACCAGCGTGGGAAACACTAAAAAAAATGGTTCAAATGGCTCTGAGCACTATGGGACTTAACATCTATGGTCATCAGTCCCCTAGAACTTAGAACTACTTAAACCTAACTAACCTAAGGACATCACACAACACCCAGCCATCACGAGGCAGAGAAAATCCCTGACCCCGCCGGGAATCGAACCCGGGAACCCGGGCGCGGGAAGCGAGAACGCTACCGCACGACCACGAGATGCCTAGTTTATTCATTGTTACATGAAATGACTTTATTAACAGTGCTCTAATGACACCTGCCACATAATAACTATGTTGTTGACCGAAAATGTAGTATTTAGCAGCGTGAGCAACACCACAATCATTATTAAATTTTGACCTTTGTTGTGGTAGGGTTGTTAGAAGAGGGAATGTGACTTAAAAAAGACGTTAACAAAATTGTATTGAAAGTTCCGTATCTTTAGTCGATAATCATACTTCAGTTATTGAAATTTCGGTCATACTATTAGAAGGTGTACAGCTCTTGTGTAATGGCGTCATGCGAGCAAAGTGACCTTCTCGGCGGTGACTTCTGGCCACTTTCGGTAAGGGAAAAACGTAGAGGCAGCTGCCAGAAGAAGGGCTCCAAGGCGTCAAGTCATAATAACAGTCACAGCGGCAAATAAAGAAAGAGAAGAAAAGGAAACAAAAAGAAGGAAAAACAGAAAGCAGCCGCAGAGGAAAAATGGCAATTAAAAGAAAACAACGAAGAGCAGGAAAGCTAGCCATGGAAGAACTCTTTTTGTCGGCGAGACAAAGCGCATGTATTGTGAAGGAAAATTTTCGAATTCTAGGCCAGAAGGGCAGTGGATTTGCTGGTAGTTGTGCTCCCTCTGGGCCCACGAGTTCTGTGCACGAGTTAAGAAACACAGTTTGTCTTTTGTTTTTGAAAACTGTAAATAATTTAATTCGAATCACCTTTTACAATAAAATGTATAAGTTGTTTGCTAAAACAGATTTTTTATCCCTTAATTTTCGTGTCAATATTCCAGAATTCGAAACCAGAACAGCTGTTAGCAAGAGTGGCATAAACGTAGATATACTAGGTGTTGCGAAACAAATCACTTAAGAAATTCAAGTTTTCCGGTCCAGATGGTATACCAATCAGCATCCTTTCAGAGTATGCAGACACAATAACGCCTTTCTTAGCAATCATATACAACCGCTGACTTGACGAAAGGTCTGTTCGTAAAGACTGGACAGTAGCACAGGTCACACCAATATTGAAGAAAGGAAATAGGAGTAACCCATTGACTTACAGACCCATATCTCTGGCCTCAATTTGCAGTAGGATTTTGGAGCATATACTGTACTCGAACATTATGAATCACCTTGAAGAAAATGACTTATTGATACATAACCAACACGGATTCAGAAAATATTGTTCTTGTGCAACACAGCTAGCTCTTTATTCCCATGAAGTAATGAGTGCTGTCGACAAGGGATCTCAGATCGATTCTATATTCCTAGATTTCCAGAAGGCTTTTGATACCGTTCCTCACAAGCGACTATTAATCAAATTGCGTGCATATGAAGTGTCGTCTCAGTTGTGTGACTGGATTCGTGATTTCCTCTCAGAGAGATCACAGTTCGTAGTGATAGACGGTAAATCATCGAGTACAACAGAAGTGATATCTGGCATTCCGCAAGGTAGTGTCATAGGCCCTCTGGTCTTCCTGATTTATATAAATGATCTAGATGATACTCTGAGCAGCCCCCTTAGATTGTTTGCAGATGACGCTGTAATTTACCGTCTAGTAAAATCATCAGACGATAAATTCCAATTACAAAATGATCTAGAGAATTTCTGTATGGTGCGAAAAGTGGCAATTAGCACTAAACAAAGAAAAGTGTGGGGTCATCCACATGGGTACTAAAAGAAATCCGATAAATTTTGGGTATACGAGAAATCGCACAAATCTAAGAGCTGCCAATTCGTCTAAATACCTAGCAATTACAATTACGAGCAACTTAAATTGGAAAGACCACATATGATATTGTGGGGAAGGCGAACAGAGACTGCGCTTTGTTGGCAGAACACTCTGGAAGATGCGACAAACTCACGAAAGAGACAGCCTATATTACACTTGTCCGTCCTCTGCTGTAATATTGCTGCGCAGTATGGAATCCTTACCAGGTAGGATTGACAAAGGTCAGCCCGTTTCGTGTTATAGCGCAATAGGGGTGAGAGTGTCACTGATATGATACGCCAGTTGGGGTGGCAGTCACGGAAATAAAGGCAGTTTTCTTTGCGGCAAGATGTATTTACGAAATTTCAATCACCAACTTTCTCTTCCGAATGCGAAAATATTTTGTTGACACCCACCTGCGTAGGGAGAAATGATCATCATAATAAAATAAGAGAAATCAGAGCTCGAACGGAAAGATTTAGGTGTTCCTTTTCCCTACGCGCGATTCGAGATTGGAATGGTAGAGAAGTAGTATGAAAATCGTTCGATAAACCCTCTGCCAGGCACTTTAGTGTGAATTGCAGAGTAACCATGTAGATGCAGATGTTAAAACTAAGTGGCCCCTTTTGCCTCCTGGCATAGTGGCCATTTGACCACTTCGTGAAAATTGAATTGTTTAAGGATTTTATTTGACTGTAACGTAATTAAGTCATTCGATATCATACTTCAATAGCTGAACGCTATAATCAAAAATTTCATTTCCGTCTATTACTACTCAGAATACCTTAGCGTGGCCACTTTGCCCGGCTGCCCCTTACATTATAGCAGAACGATCATCACCAGGCCAATACATTTGAAGTCTTGTGGTCTGTCATGTGTTCTCGGCGTTCCCACCGAATACAATATTTCGACACTGGTACAGTCGTCTTTTCCAGGAGCATCGAATTGTGCTGTTACCTGTAGCTGCTGCCTAGACTCCAACTACCTGAAGAAGACGCTTGGCTCGATCATCGAAACCTTGTGTATAAAATAGAAACGACGGCCCTCGAAGCATACCATTAATTGAAGTCCTGTCTTTTCAGAACAGCAAAAAAAGGTAACACGATACTGAAGTAACTGCAATATCTTTTCTCGTGTTAAAAATTTCGTGTAAGACGATAAAAACCGAAAAAACCGGTTATGTTCTTACATTTTTTTAAATATCTTGGTTTTAAACTTTCCTCAGTGAAAAAAAGTGTGATTTCCAAGATCCATCCAAAGTGCATCTTTTCTTCAAACGTTTTCTCTCTGAACAAGTTAAAGTTTTGTTGCATAAACATCTATAAAATATGCCCGTTTCGATGGTATTGAAGGCAACTTGGGCGTCATTCTCTTCAGTTGTTAAAGACAGCGTAGACTGCAACCAATCTGTAGTCTACGTCCATAAACGGCGATCAATCGAAAAAGTTCCCGTTCGAAGGCCGTACATTCCAGAATCTTAAGCCAATCAGGCTAAAGCGCCGTGGGTATTGAGGCGATCATCACACCGACGCACAAGGTTTAAGATGCCAGTTTGTTAAAACACCGTGTGCTTTTGCGTGAAGTCCATAACCTCTTGCTGCACATACTCGTGTACCAAGAATCGTCGGCCTTTCGACGACTTTTTTTAAAGGACCGTAAGGCGTGACAGTAGGCGTAACTTCTGCGAAACGACATTCGCGATACGGGTACGTGCGTTATCATGGTGCAGCAGCACCCCTTCTTGCATTTTTCCCGGACGCTTAACCTTACGGCTGCATCGGAGTCGCGCTTGGTTGCATATACACTAGAGCTACGTCTTCAAATGCCTTTTTGATCGCCCCTTACACTCCTGCTTGACTAATCTGCAATTCACACTTAAGTGACTGACACAGAGTTTATCGAACCACTACGACTATTTGTCTACCACGAATAGCACCTGGGAAAAACTAACACCTTAGTCTTTCCGTTCGGCCGGCCGTGGTGGCGCTACAGTCTGGAACCGCACGACCGCTACTGTCGCAGGTTCGAATCCTGCCTCGGGCATGGATGTGTGTGATGCCCTTAGGTTACTTAGGTTTAAGTCGTTCTAAGTTCTAGGGGACTGATGACCTTAGAAGTTAAATCCCATAGTGCTCACAGTCATTTGAATTTTTTTGTTTTCGTTCGAGCTCCGATTTCTGTTATTTTATTACGATGATCACTTTTCTATCTGTAGGTGAGTCAGCAAAACAGTTTCGCATTCGGAGGGGAAGTTATTGACTGAAATTTCGAGGAACGATATCGCCGCAACTAGAAACGCCTTTGTTTGAACGACTGGCACACGAACTTTCGTATCACATCCGTAAGATACTCTCGCTTTTTCACGGTAACACAAAACGAGCTGCCCTTGCTTGAACTTCATCGATGCCCTCCTTCAATCCTATTTGGTAAGGATCCAATACCGTTCAGTAGTACTTCAGAATAGGAGAGAAAAGGAAGTCTGTTTAGTACATAGTTGCATCTTTTACATATTCTGTCAATAAAGTATTATCTTTGATAGGCCTTCTCCACAATATTTTCATGGTAGATGAAACTTATTTTCACCGTAAACCTTTTTAACTCTATCCTGCTGCTTTCCTCATAACACGCCAACCAGTTTGGATTTGCTGAAAATTCGCACCTGTTTGTTTTCTCGGTTAATTAACTCGTTCAAGCAGGTCACGCTATGTAAACTTTCTGGGACCAGTCTTCGTGTTGCTGTTCTTACACTTTTCTCTCTGGCTCGAACACACTGGCACAATTTTATCTCTGTGTGTAAGTGACGTCAGCAGTAAATAGCTAATACCAAATTCTTTGCCGATATCCTTTTTCGAGCTTTTGTTTTTTTATCAACTGCGTTAAGCAACGACATCTTAATTTTAAGAGAAGAAGCGGTTTGTTTCTGTCCTAATTGCATTGCCATTGCACATAAAAAGATAAAACTACAGTATCTGTATTTAAAAACGAAAGATGCAGAACTATCCTCCCAAAAAATTCACTGATTTACACACATTCATTACCAAATTCAAAACTTGACTACAGTGTACTGACAACGGCAGAACAGCCATACCGAGGTTATCCTGTATCCTTGACAGAACAGTTGAAGCTGTGCACCCCTCCTCATCCCCCTCCACCATTAAAACTACCTTTCAGCAATTTTTTTCTCAGTAGTTCTAGTAAATTCTATTAATTTGTGAGTGATGCTAATAAAAACGAAGTTTTATTAAAAATATTACGTAAATCTACTATTTTGATGAGATGAGAGAACGGTAAAAGGAAAATCCTAAGACGATACAAACTAACGTCTACGTAGATCAGTTAAACTTAAGTTCATTTAGGATTCGCAGATGATTGAACACTGCTGCCTAATAACGTAAAAATAATAAGATAAGGAATGTAGCGCGAACAATAGGACTCGAGATATTATTCGAAAGGACTTAGATGATAACAGACTCACTATTAATGACCCACATAAAAGTAAACAACATAAAAGTGAAAATAGTGAAAGAGTTTCAATACATAAGAGAGATTATAACGTACAACTCGAATGCAAAACCTGCTTGACAAGAAAGAACTAATAAAATGATAAATGCTCAAAAACTAACACGGTCCTATTAATAAAACATCTCTGTAGGTGAAAACAAAATTAAATTGCTAAAATACTGTGGTTCAGCCAGGTGTGAAATATGCAAGAGAAAGTCGAGTTAAAATCATTCAGAGAAACGAAGTTGAGAAAATCTTGCAAGTAGAGGCATGGAAATTACAGAGGAACTAGAAATAACCCTGGGTGATCCATAGAGCAAACCTGAAAATTTCAGATTGAAAGTAACAAAATAACATTTAAACGAAAACCAGGCAAACGACAAACAGGGAAAAAGTATTTACGGATGAGGAAAGACGGAAAAGGTAAGAACGAATAAAGTGATATTGGACAATTCGGAAGGAATTCCGCATTTCCTTGCTTTGAGCGAAGCAAATTCGTTGGTTATATCATTAAAGACAAATTTAGCAGCTTTGTTGTGCTCCATCGACAAGAGAGCTAAATTCATTCATCCGCACTCGATCTTTCGTAGCTCATTACCATGTTTAATTTGCTAAAATTGCGTTCACAACGTTTTACAGTCACTGAAATTGTTATCAATATCCTCAAAGCTCTTAATATATTTGTGTACACACCTCGCAGCCAAAAGAAACCTTCAAAGTATACAAATGGAAAGCCGTGTCAACGCTCTACATCAGTTCTTTCATCTGAAATTACGAAAAGCAACATCGTTAAACAGATCCACTGTATCAATACCACCTCTGCTATATTTGGCACCAAAACAAGATGTAAATTTTTTTAATGACATACAAATCTTTCATTTAAGAGATTTCCTGAGACGAAGTTACATGAAATGACGAGTTACATCAGTTTCCCCACTTCAGTTGTTATTCTGTCAGATGCTTCGAAGCACTGTGAGCCAAAATCGAAAACAGGGATGCCAGTTATATCGCTTCTTTCCACGCAAGCTTAACCTGACTGTTAAAACCACTCAAAATAGCCGATTTCTCAAAACCCGATATTCGGTTTCTTATTCCTTTTTATTTGCTGTAATTAACGTGGAAATCGAACAAAGATAAAAAAAAAATTTGATTCTGTCTCTTTCAAGATACTTTGAATCAAAATATTAAATAGGATAATACAAGAGAATTTAGTCCTTCCACCATTCGCTGCTTTTCTCGAAAAGTGGTGAGTGGTTGAATACTACAAAAGAAAAACACCTGTGTTCTCCTATTGATTCAGATTTTTTGAAAACCTGCTCAAAAATAATTCTGCACTCGGGGATCATACCACTATTTGGGCATTACAAATGTTCAGTGCTAACGTGTGAAATCTGAGGATGAAGAACTGTTTTTGGTTTTAATTTGTCCGTTTTCATGGGCAACAAGCAGATAAAGGTATGTTAAGTAGATAATGGCAGGGAATCAGCTATTCTGTTTTCACTGTACGCTATGAATGAATTGTGCTTAAGTTTTTAATTTATTATTGTTACCATTATTTCTTTCGTGTTTTATTATTTCATAGAAATGGAAGACAAATCTTTAATCTTCTAAAGCAAATGAAGCATTGTACTTCGTTGCTACGTCACTTCTTAAAAATATTTCCAGACTAGGGTTGTTGCCATTTTGCAACATAACGGATGCTGGGCGACTGAGGGGAGAATTGGAAGTGGGTTGAAGTCTTCCATACTGCGCGTACGCGTGTACCGTAAGCCATGAGACAGGGAGACATAGACATTATTGTTAGCAATACTGCACCAGTCCTTATGCCATGTTTGTTGCTCGTTTCTGTCAGCACTGATATTAAAATAATAAAGACTGCTTTTCTCATTTTCTGTAATAACCCAATATTTAAATCCAATGCAAGTTTGGAAATAAAAGTTACTCCTTTTAACAAAAAAACTTTACTTCAAAGCTAAAAATTTTAGCGCTGCTGCTATGGCTAATTGATATTTCGTTTTCATTTTATCCGCTATTATTAGTGAAAAAAGCAAATACCTCTTACAGCCGAGAGCAAACAAATATCGAAAATTACCGGTTATTCAGAACTAAAATACCAGTATCACTTTTAACACGTAGGTTTGTTCCATCCCTATTCTGAAGCCTTCGGTCAGATCAAACATTTGCCTCAGAATCTACTCAACGAACTCTGAGATCCCACAATGGCGTGGCGAAATAGCAGCAAGAAGTCAGTTGCTTAACAGGTCCGAGCTGTCTTGTAGGCGGCAGCTGTGTGAAGCAAACGCACCGCTGCAGCATACATCATGTTAGCGACAGACGTGTCTTCGGCAGTGGTCGGTAATTTACGATGCTACTTGCACGAAATGACAGTTGATAACAATGTGTGTTTACAGTCACTGACCGAGGGCAGAGCTTCCCCTCGTAAGCAGAATACGGAGTAGAGAACCTTTTCCGCGTGACCCTTAAATCGTATTTCTTTCTTGCTATTGTTAGTTTTTTTCTTTGCTTATGGCCAGTTGTTGCTCTCCCTCTGTGGCTTTTACTTTGTCTGCGAGACTCTGGCGCGAGAACCAATAGCGATCCTAAGTTAATTTAATGAGTTTCCTTTATTACGTTTAATTATCTTGTTAGATAAAATACTTTCAAATCTTGCTATGAAATAAGTTGAATATAGAGCCAATATAAGGTTCATTGTAAACTTCAGCCTAGTCAACAGTTGTTAAGCTTTCTTAAAAATCTTCAGTAGTTTTGTCTTTAATGAGCTTCACTATTTTTTAAACTGCTTCTGAACTCTGTATCGAGGTAAGTCATGTAAAGTGACTAACTGTGGATTGTGACCTGACATTTCGTTTACCAGAGGATAGGCATGCATCTATTTAACTTCCGTTCATTGTATGAATACATTGTCTGTTATGGTACTACTGTATTGAGCACTCGAGTAGTGAAATGCATTACTTATACTAAATTATAAATGACTAACTGAACATCGTGGTCACATTTCTTATAAGGCTCCTTCAAGAAAGTTGCATTAAAATCACCACAAATTACTAATTCCCTATTTCTGTCTGTCAGTCAGCACGATAATCAATCAAAATTTGTCATGAAAATTTTCCAATCACACAGTGGACATATGTATATTATAACAACCACACGTATTACAGTTCCCAACATGAACACAGAAAAACAAGCTTTCACACTCTGACCAATACATAATTTACCTACTTCTACGAGGGTCGTTCAATAAGCAATGTCTCACATTTTTGTGAAAAGCCATTAATATACATAGACAAACCTCCTTGTTGGTGCGTCACATTTGATGTTTGTTCTGTGCGCCGTGAAGTTTCGAGCCGTTCTGGCAGGTGGCAGAACCGTAGTACAGCGTCAAAATGGCGTCTACATACGGCTCTCGTTACAAGCAGCGTGCTGTTATTGAATTCTTGTGTGCAGAAAAAGTAACCGTGGTGAACATCCATAAACGTTTGTGTGCAGTGTATGGCGCTGCTGCAGTTGATAAAGAGTACAGTTGAGCAATGGGTAAAGAAAGTTACAGTCTCAGGCAATGCAGAAACAGAGCTCAATGATCAACCACTCTGGTGACCTTCTGTCACAGCCACCGCTCCAGACATGCTGAATCATGCAGATGCCTTTATTCGAGCCGACCGGCGTATCACAACTCTACAATTGGCTCTACAGTTGTCGGTCAGCGTTGGAAGTGCGTCTGCGATGATGGAGACACTCAGATATTCAAAGAAGTGCTCACGATAGGTTCCACGAATGCTCACAGCGGGACCACAAAATTCAAAGAAAGGCTGTTTCATCTGAATTGTTGGAGCGTTTTGAGACCGACGGAGAGGCCTTTCTGTCACGGATCGTTACGGGGGCGAAAGCTGGGTGCACCACATCGCGCAGGAATTAAAAAGGCTGTCCATGGAGTGGCATCATCCTCATTCACCACAAAAGAAGAAATTCAAGAAAAGCCCCTCTGCCGGAAAAGTCATGGTGACAGTTTTCTGGTATTGTGATGGCGTTAATGTCATGGATGTGATGCCAAGGGGGTCAACCATCAATTCAGGGGCATACGTAAAGGCTCTCAATAAACTCAAAAACCGTTTCCGATGTGTCCCATCGGACAAGAATCTAGCAGAAATCTTGCTCCAACACGATAATACACGCCCACACACAAGTCTGAGAACTCGGGAACACATCGCCAAATTGGGATGAACATCACTGCCTTATCCACCCTACAGTCCAGACCTGGCAACCTCGGACTTCGGTCTCTTTGGGCCGCTTAAAGATTCTCTACGGGGAATGCACTTTGAAGGTAACGAGAGTGTCAGTAATGCAGTGAAAACATGGCTACGCCTACAGGACAAGAGCTTTTACTAGCAGAGAATAATGCTCTTCCACAAAGTTGGCGTATGAGTATAGAACGTGATGGAGATTACGTAGAAAAATAGGACTTGGGCAAGACATGTTGATATACAGGGTGAGTCACCTAACGTTACCGCTGGATATATTTCGTAAACCACATCAAATACTGACGAACCGGTTCCACAGACCGAACTTGAGGAGAGGGGCTAGTGTAATTGTTTAATATAAACCATACAAAAATGCACGGAAGTATGTTTCTTAACACAAACCTACGTTTTTTTAAATGGAACCACGTTAGTTTTGTTAGCACATCTGAACATATAAACAATTACGAAATCAGTGCCGTTTGTTGCATTGTAAAATGTTAATTACATCCGGACATATTGTAACCTAAAGTTGACGCTTGAAATCTCCGACGTTCAGTTGCGTGTTGTAACAAACACGGGCCACGGTCGGCGAGCAGCATCTGCAGGGACATGTTTACGATGACGACCGTGTTTACGAGTGTGGCTGTAGTGCACTGTTGTGGTTTGGTCTAGCTGTCGCAGTGTCCGCATGTAGCGCTTGCTGCTATTGTTATTCTGCATTCGACTCCGCACGCAGACCAACTGTAGTACACCGTGTTACCAGACGTCTCCGATAGTGTAGTGTTGTAGGAACTGTGACCATGGTGTATTCGAACTCTGAAAAGGCGGAGATGATACTCATCTATGGCGAGTGTCGACGAAATGCAGCTGAAGCCTGCAGGGTGTATGCAGAACGGTACCCGGACAGAGAGCATCCAACGTACCGCACATTGCAAAACATCTACCGCCAACTGTATGCAACAGGTATGGTCGTAGCACGCAAACGGGTCCGTAACAGGCCCATCACAGGAGAAGCGGGTGCAGTTGGTGTGTTAGCTGCTGTTGCCATGAACCCACACATGAGTACACGGGACATTGCGAGAGCCGGTGGCCTGAGTCAAAGTAGTGTCATGCGCATACTGCATCGTCACCGCTTTCACCCGTTTCATGTGTCGCTACATCAGCAATTACATGGTGATGACTTTAATCATCGAGTGCAATTCTGTCAATGGGCATTAACAGAATATGCGTTGCAGTTCTACCTGTTTACCGATGAAGCGGGTTTCACAAACCACGGGGCAGTGAATCTACGGAACATGCATTACTGGTCCGTGGACAATCCTCGCTGGCTCAGACAGGTAGAGCGACAGCGACCTTGGACTGTAAATGTATGGTGCGGAATCATTGGCGACCACCTCATTGGTCCTCACTTCATTTCAGGGGCCCAAACAGAATGATCTGCCAACGGTGCTCGAAAATGTCCCACTGGATGGGCTCAAATGGCTCTGAGCACTATGGGACTCAACTGCTGTGGTCATAAGTCCCCTAGAACTTAGAACTACTTAAACCTAACTAACCTAAGGACAGCACACAACACCCAGCCATCACGAGGCAGAGAAAATCCCTGACCCCGCCGGGAATCGAACCCGGGAACCCGGGCGTGGGAAGCGAGAACGCTACCGCACGACCACGAGATGTCCCACTGGAAAATGTCGACGTATGTGGTATCAGGATGATGGTGCACCTGCACATTCCGCAATTAACACTAGGCTGACCCTTGACAGGATGTTCGACGGGCGTTTCATAGGACGTGGAGGACGCATAAATTGGCCAGCCCGTTCTCCTGACCTTACACCTCTGGACTTCTTTCTGTGAGGTACGTTAAAGGAGAATGTGTACCGTGATGTGCCTACAACCCCAGAGGATATGAAACAACGTATTGTGGCAGCCTGCGGCGACATTACACCAGATGTAGTGCGGCGTGTACGACATTCATTACGCCAGAGATTGCAATTGTGTGCAGCAAATGATGGCCACCACATTGAACATCTATTGGCCTGACATGTCGGGACACACACTATTCCACTCCGTAATTGAAAACGGAAACCACGTGTGTACGTGTACCTCACCCCTCATGGTAATGTACATGTGCGTCAGTGAAAAAGACCAATAAAAAGGTGTTAGCATGTGGACGTAATGTGCTGTTACAGTCTCTTCTGTACCTAAGGTCCATCACCGTTCCCTTTGGATCCCTACGTAATTCGGTGCTCTCCGATACACACGATCGAACAGCGGAGGAGTGGTACTCAAGCGTCAACTTTAGGTTACAATATCTCCGGATGTAATTAACATTTTACAATGCAACAAACGTATTTGTTTATATGTTCAGATGTGCTAACAAAACTAACGGGGTTCCATTTAAAAAAACTTAGGTTTGGGTTAAAAGCATACTTCCGTGCATTTTTTTTAATGGTTTGTATTAACCAATTACACTAGCCCCTCTCCTCACGTTCGGTCTGTATAATCGATTCGTCAATATTTGATGTGGTTTACGAAATATATCCAGCGGTAATGTTAGGTGACTCACCCTGTATATTGTCATTAAATTCCGACTCTTAACAATAAATATGTTCTGAGAAAAAAATGAGGGGCATTACTTATTGAATGAGCCTCGTACATTTCGTTTTTTATAAATGTGTCGATTCTTGCTTTATCACACCGTGTCTATACGAATACGTAGCTAGTTTATAGCCACTTACATTCAGTTTTTCTGTCCATGTAGCTATATTGTGTTCAGACGGACAAGGCATAACTTTCTTTCCTCTTGTAAGATCTGTCAAAGTAACGACTCATTTATTTCATTCTCCCTCCGCCGCCACCCTTAACATTTTGTACGTCTTAAAGATGGTTATCATAGACTGAAACCAATAACTTAGTGCAATATAAGCCCTATGCTGCCTTCATAGTGTTGATGTCAGACAAATGCATTTAAAAGTAGATGAATGATTATGACCCCAGAAAAGAGAAAGAAATCTGTATGATGATGTTACGTGATTAGTGTTAAACTTTTGGAACCCGTCACAGCGTTTAAATATCAAAGGGTCGTAATACAGAGTGATATAAAAGGCAAGAAGGACCTAAAATCAGTATCAGATACTTGTATGCGAGGTGTAGAGGTTGTGGATGTACTGTGGTGGAGAAAAGTAGGTCTGGATGAGTCAGAAACTCTTTCGGAAGTAGTACAGTCCGTTTATTATTCCAAGTGTTCGTATGGCAATTTCTAACCCTCATCAGGCGACGCTGGAAGGCGCACCTCGATCCACAGACCAAGTGGAGCACCGTTGTAGTGGGTCAACGGCAGCCTTCTTTTTCTTTTAATTTGTTAAATTTCTGGAAGTGCCCATGCAGAAATCTCACCAGTGGAAAGAAGATACGACAGTGTGATTCGACAAGCCAGGATATTCATTAGGTCCAACCCGTATTCTGGTACGAAGTTACGTAGGCCTAGAGTTATCATGTGGCTCCAGGCAGACGATTGTCGTGTTTGTTGTGACGGCAAGAAGATAAGGGCAACACGAAAGTTAGTTCCCGAGCGCAGAATCAACGGCAGTTGGCATGCACAGTGCGGTCCAGGCGCGGCCTGACCTTGTGTTATGAATACGGCTGCCGGACCACGTCAGAGGTCATGGGTGGTTGTGTGTGTGTGTGACTGGCTAGCTGTGATTGGCGCTGGTAGATTCCCCAATGTCTCGGCAGGTAGGAAGGCCTCAGTTTGACACTCGGCCCATCAGACAGGTGGCTGGAAGGCCTGACAAGATGACGGTGGAGGTCGGAGGTCTCACGGCGGAATCCGACAATAGAACAGGTGCCAACTCGATGACTTGTCAGTTCCATGGGTGATCAGCACTGATCAGTTTTGGTCTGCACCAAAGCCGGTTTGGTGTGACTGGCCGACCGGTTCTAGGCGCTACAGTCTGGAACCGCGAGACCACTACGGTCGCAGGTTCGAATCCTGCCTCGGGCATGGATGTGTATGATGTCCTTAGGTTAGTTAGTTTTAAGTAGTTCTCAGTTCTAGGGGACTGATGACCTCAGAAGTAAGTCCCATAGTGCTCAGATCCATTTGAACCATTTTTTGTGACTTGACTGCCGCAGATGTCACGTACGCAGTATGCTAGTGTCCACGATTCTGGTACGCGGCCAGGCCCTGTCTGGAGGGTGCGTCGTGGTCCAACGCCAGCAACTCATGGTCTTGTCGTTAGCATTGCTGACTCTCGTTCACAGAGACCTAGGTTCCATTCTCGGCCGGGTCGTGGAATTACTAGACTCGATGCTGATGTATGAGGTCTGTGAGGAAGTAATGAGACTAATTTCTTTATCTAACATAGTTCTTATTTTCTTCAAACAATTATATGGTCCCCTTCAAAGTAGGACCCTTCGGCAGCTGTACAGTGGCGGAGTCGTTATTTCCAGCCTTGGTAGCAACGCTGAATGGCTTCAGCTGGTATGGCCTTTAACACGTCGGTCACATTCTTCTGAATAGTCTACAGAGTCCCTAAATGATGTCCTTTTAAGATACTTTTCGGTTTCAGGAAAAGAACAAACTCACAAGGACTCATATCAGGTGGATCGGGTGGCTGTGGAACAACAGAAATGCCTTTTGAGGTAAACAATTCCGTGATGGAAGTGGCTGTGTAACATGGGACGTTGTAAAGATGAAGCATCCACTTACCTGCAATGTGCGATCTCACTCTATTCACCCTTTTCCTAAGCCTGTTAAGCGTATTGTTGTAAAACACTCGATTGTAATTTCTGGAAGTCTGATCTCACAACAGCACGTACCGCTCGTCGTTTTCGTCGGTTTTTGACGCTGAAGATCTCCCTGAGCAAGGTTCATCTTCAGCGTGTACTTGGCCTTCCAAAAATCATTTGTGCCAGCGAACAGCTTGCGCTCTTGTTAAGCAAAGTTCCCCATAAGCCTGTTTCAACTTTTCAAATGTCACACTCGCAGGTTCTCCAAATTTAACACAAAACTTGATTGCATAAAGTTTCTCTAAGTTCCGCTGTTCGATTTTCGTAACACACAACTTCACTGACGGCGCTCTCAAAAATCACGTGATGGCTTTCCGTAGCTGAAACTTGGACTGAGCATCTGGAATCGATGAACACAACGGTCTACACTAGTAGTAAAACACGGCGTTGCTAGGTCACTCACAGTGTTGTCAGTCTCATTACCTTTCTCACATACTCTGTATAACTTGTCATCATCACCATTTCATCATCGTCGACGCGGAGGCGTCATATAGAAAGACTTGTAGCCGGCTGCGGTGGTCTCGCGGTTCTAGGCGCGCAGTCCGGAACCGCGCGACCGCTACGGTCGCAGGTTCGAATCCTGCCTCGAGCATGGATGTGTGTGATGTCCTTAGGTTAGTTAGGTTTAAGTAGTTCTAAGTTCTAGGGGACTTATGACCACAGCAGTTGAGTCCCATAGTGCTCAGAGCCAATAGAAAGACATGTACCAGGCGGCCAAACGTCCCACAGAAAGCGGCTACCATTTGCTGCATCCTCGAGTGCTGTGGCGCAGTGCTCTGCTAGCATACTCGTGCAAGTGGCTGTCTCTACGGAGTCGAACCCTCCTGCATAGGCCCACTACAGAGGATTAGTCAGCAGGACTCTCAAAATGTTAAGTGTATTTGGGGAGGAAACAACATACAAGCCCCTACTGTGGTCTATTCTAGAGTCCTACCACAGCGCCGGCCAGTGTGGCCGAGCGGTTCTAGGCGATTCAGTCTGGAACCGCACGACCGCTACGGTCGCACGTTCTAATCCTGCCTCGGGCATGGATGTGTGTGATATCCTTAGGTTAGATAGGTTTAATTAGTTCTAAGTTCTAGGGGACTGATGACCTCAGATGTTAAGTCCCATAGTTCTCAGAGACCTTTGAACCATTTGAAGCCTACCACAGCCTTTGGAGTTCTTATCAGGCAGACATGACAATAGACACTGAAAGAACTCAAAGGCGCTTTATTAAGATCGTAACGGGTTGGTGCATAGCTTTCCCCTCCCCTCCCCTGTACGACGACAAGTGTAACCAATGTACCATAGGGAGTTGAAAGGGAATCTCTTGCTACGGTGATACCATATAAGCCTGATGCGTAAATTAAGACAACAGGTTACTAAGTTTAAGTTATGAATGCTAAACCTCTCCCTACAAATACTACGAATATGTCACGATACTTACCTCATTTACCATAGTATTGCAGTCCATGTGGGGATCTCAATTCCATCTTAACGGATCGGAGACATTGCATTGTTCTCTAAAGCTGTCCTAACCTGGCCTCTTTAGTCAAAGTAATTATCCCAAGCCGCGCGGGGTGGCCACGCGGTTTGAAGCGCCATGTCACGAACTGCGCAGCCGCTCCCGCTGGAGGTTCGAGTCCTCCTTCGGGCGCGCGCGCGTGCGTGTGTGTGTGTGTGTGTGTGTGTGCGTGTGTGTGTGTGTGTGCGTGTGTGTGTGCGTGTGTGTGTGTGCGTGTGTGTGCGTGTGTGTGTGTGCGTGTGCGTGTGTGCGTGTGTGTGTGTGCGCGCGCGCGAAGAGTGCCCGGTATTTTTTTTCACGGCATTAGCGTTGGTTAAAAAACAAAACAACGTCAGCAAAATCGTCTGCTCACAACGATCAACAATCTAATATTCGCACAGAAGATAATTTACAGTGTGAGTCGAAGTTCCGTTATCATTTGAAAATTAAAAACTTCATGGGATGATGTTGGAAGAGAGGTAAAAATTGACACACATGCTTGAAATTTGCATAACAATTTTTTTTTATCAAGGATGCCATGTTGGCTGTCATTCATCACCAATGTCATCAGCAATCCTGTACAGTATGTCACTCAGTATGGTGAGAAAATGCCATCGGATGTAATCTTTTAGCATCTCTAACGAGGTCGAACGATCGCACTACACTTAAGACTTCAGGTAATTCCACAACCAATAATCACTCGGAATTAGGTTTGGGGATCTGGGAGGCCAAGCACAATGGAAGTGGCGGCTCAGCACCCTATCCTTACCAATGATGTGCGCAAGAGATTTTCCACACGTGTAACACCGTTGGACGAAGCGCCATCTTGCATAAAAATCGCAGCTTCCAGGAGGTGTTCACCACCCAGGCTATGCGATTCTGTAACATATCGGCGTACCTCACACCCGTCACGCCGACACTGCATTTCGTCGAAGAGAAGGACTTCGATCACAACTGATGTGGTAGATCCACATCATACCGCGTCTTCCTCGTCATGCATTAGGGTTTCCACGACAGTTCTGGGATTTTCAGTAGCCAAAATTCTGTAGCTGTGGGTGTTGACAGACCTTCGCAGTGTGAAATGGACTTCGTCGGTCCACGTCATGTTAGACAACCAGTCGTCATCTTCCCCGATTTTTTGAAGTGCTCACACCACAAATGCTTTCCGTATCACATAATCGATGGTTAACAGTTCATGATGACGTTGGATTTTGTATGGTTCACGTTAGAAGGGAAACCTTACTGCTCTCCAAATACAATGAAGCGCCAAAGAAACTGTAATAGGCGTGCGTATTCAAATACAGAGGTATGTAAACAGGAAGAATACGGCGCTGCCGTCGGCAACGCCTTTATAAGACAACACATGGCTGGTGAAGTAGATCGGCTACTGCTGCTACAATGGCAAGTTATCAAGATTTAAGTGAGACTGAACGCCGTATTACAGTTGGCGCACGAGCGATGGGACGCAGCATTTCCGAGACAGCGATGAAGTGGAGATTTTCACGTACGATCATTTCACGAGTGTACCGTGAATATCAGGAATCCAGTAAAACATCAAGTCTCTCACATCGCTGTGGCCGGAAAAGATCGGGCAAGAACGGGACCACCGACAACTGAAGAGAATTGTTAAACGTTACAGAAGTGCAACCCTTCCGCAGATTGCTGCACGTTTCAATGGTGGGCCTTCAACAAGTGTCAGCGTGCGAACCATTCAACGAAACATCATTGGTATGGGCTTCCGGAGCCGAAGGCCCACTCGTGTACTCTTGATGACTGCACGCCACAAAGCTTTGCGCCTAGACTGGGCCGTCAGCGCCGACAATGGACTGTTGATGACTGGAAATATGTTGCCTGGTCGAACAGGTCTCGTTTCAAATTGTATCGAGCGGATGGATATGTCGATTATGGAGAGAACCTCATGAATCTATGGCTCCAGGAACAGTCTTCAGAGTTTAAACACTTCCGCTGTCCACCGAACTCTCCAGACAAGAACATTACTGAGCATGTGTGGGATGTCTTGCGACGTGCTGTTCAGAAGATATGTCCACGCCCTCGTACTGTTACGGATTTATGTGCAGCCCTGCAGGATTCATGGTGCCAGTTCCCTTCAGCACCACTTCAGATGCCAGTCGAGTCCATGCCACGTCGTGTCGCGACACTTTTGCGTCGTCAGTGGGGCCCTACATGATATTCGGCAGGTGTACTAGTTTCTTGGCTCCTCAGTGTAGGAGTGCGTGGAATTCCGGTGCGACGTGCCTAACATTCTGCGTGGTGTCTGTTTGTTCTAAGTCATGTCTCCCTACCACTTTCGCGCAACGATGCTCTGAGCGTGTTTTTTAGGGAATTGACTAGTTTGAACCTGAGACCTGTTGCTGGTAAGGAGACGCCAGACCACACATGACATGTAGATTTAAGAAGAGTTCAGTGAGACTAGCGATGATATAATCAAATACATAATGATTTCAGCGTCAGCTCCAGTGCACTCCCTGTCAAATAATCGTAATACTAACTAAATTTAGTGGAAGGGGTTCAAGGCTTTCCTATCTTTAGTTAGCTGGTAAAATAACGTCGAAAAAGCAGTTAAGTTTACCATTGGAATTTTTATTCTACTCAAAAACATTATTTATAAATTGCACTATTGATAAAAGGCTCTGAGCACTATGGGACTTAACATCTGAGGTCATCAGTCCCCTAGAACTTAGAACTACTTAAACCTAACTAACCTAAGCACATCACACACATCCATGCCCGAGGCAGGATTCGAACCTGCGACCGTAGCAGTCACGCGGTTCCGGACTGAAGCGCCTAGAACCGCACGGCCACCGCAGCCGGCATTGATAAAAGGAAAAATTTTAATACAGGATGATAAAAACCAACTGCGTTCAACAAAAATGTGAACGAATATTCCCTGAATGGGTTTCCAAGTTCTATAATGGATCGAAGGATGACCTATGCCATATCACATCTATAATCTACGTTTAAATTAAATTTCATAAAGGAGAAAACTATCAGAAATGGTCTACAGTGAGCCTCAATTATCTTTAATTGCTTATTTCACTTGTAAATTACAGTGGCTGATGTGGCTTCTCAGTAATTATATAACAGAAAAATCATCGCATTTCAGATTTTAACTTCAAGTAGCAATGTGAATACCATGAGCTTTAATTGACGATCGACACTAGTATTACGCAAAAAGGGGATGTAACAGATGAGACTTCTGCAGTTCTGAGTGAAGCCTTATGCGCTCTCATGCGGAATCACGTGCGTTCATTACCTTGTCGGTTGTTATTCAGCGTCAGGGGGGCGGCGGGCGGCGCAGCTCCACACACCTCGCCGTCTTGGAAGCAACTCCCCTCTAACCTCTCTTTACTACAATTTACCGAAGCTGGTTTAAGAAAAAGGTATCTGGGTGTGTTTTCAACTGACCAATCAGGGTCTCAATGTTAACCTTAAGCTCCGCCTACAAAAATTCTGTCTATCCAATGAGAAACGTTATACTTTTCGTGGTGGGGCAATGTTTTTAACGTTTGCAACGTAATAGAGACGCGTATAGTCTCACGCTAAAACTTGCAGCTAGTGTGGCCCTTTTAGTGTTATCGTAAGATCTATACTGTTCTTCTGAAGGGCTCTATCTTTTAACATTGGCTGGGGGGTGGTCTTGGCAGTCGGCCGGAGATGTGGGTGTCCGTCCCTTATCGTAGGGCCTTCTACCTTAACTCGGGTCTGCTCTAGGCTTCTGTTCTCGTTTCTCACCTCGGAACTGCGTCTGTTTCATGGTGGGAAGGTATGAAATGCATTTAGACGTTCTTGTGTTAGTCTGTGGTATTCCATTTGCTCACTCGTTGATCGTATTACTTTGGTTAATTTAATGTCAGGATTTATTCGGAACTATGTCATGTACTGTCGGATTTGCTATCATGTCAGGGCTTTCGTGGAAGGTGTTGGATTTGCCTGACACCTTGCACGTCTACTCCACTAATGTCTCTATTTCATCCTGAAATGTCTGCTGCTGCAGCAGCACTTCTTCGGGTTACCCTCTGCCCGGCTGATAGTGTAAAAACCCGTGGTTTCGATTTCGCTATCATTTTATTCACAGTGTCAGTTGTTGCAAGAGCTTTGAGCGTTCGAATACCCTGCTTATAACGATAGAATCGTGTAGCTGCAGTACCTATGTTATAATGAAGCTAAACTAACAACGCCTTTTCTGGTAACGTCAACTTCCCGCAGTTGCTGGCCCATTGGAGTCCCTCTCTTTTTTTTTTCCTTTATTGTAATTTTTATCACCTTACATAAGGCGGGCTGCAGTCCCTCTCTCACTGCAGCTCATTTTATACACGGTTGTCATGTGGCGTAACTGACGCGTTGCCGTCCAGCGCCATCTGTTCGTCGGTTTTTGCACTCGTTTCCGGTTTCAGTTAAACCTCGTGTCACGTTAGGTATGTGTGTCATGTGTACCTCTGTAGCTATGTTATTCAGTGAATTATTGCATTTTCCAATGTTAACGAACTTTTGCGCCACCCTGTATGTATTTTAAAAGAACACTTTTCATTCACAGTGAGAAATAAAACACTTTCATGCTGCGCAATTACTCTGCATTGCACGAAGACTCCGGCCAGGACACAACCTCACTGTTGCTGGCAAGCCGTAACTCGAATTTCCATCACGGACCACTTTCTGGGGCCTTGTTCATAACAACCCAACGAAGGGATTCGGCTGAAGCGTTTCCTTATTTTATAAATGATAAAGTTAAACTGTTGTAAAAAGTAGATGATGATTCATTTAGGGAACACTTGGTACCTTTTGTACATTCTTATCCGTCGTTTCGTTTAGTTAAAAAGTACAATCGACGTTACATAGTTTGGCAAGCATACTGTATGCCAGTAACCAGTCAAGGCGTAACATGCTCCACTACAACATAAGCTGTCAGATCGTCACGGAACTGTAGTACCGTCTGCAAACCAACGAAGGGCAACTTTCCTTGGTCGCAAACGCACATCAGTACTTTTGTATGACGTCAGTTCAAAAATGGTTCAAATGGCTCTGGGCACTATGGGACTTAGCTTCTGAGGTCATCAGTCCCCTAGAACTTAGAACTACTTAAACCTAACTGACGTAGAACATCACACACACCCATGCTCGAGGCAGGATTCGAACCTGCGACCGTAGCGTTCACGCGGTTCCAGACTGTAGTGCCTAGAACCGCTCGGTCACCCCGGCCGCATGTGACGTTAGTCGCCTAGCATCACAAGAAAGGCGCGTTGTGTGACAATTAAGCAACCATGCTGCAAGAGGCAGAAATTTTAAACAGCATTCACAGACGGCTGTGTGAATTGCTGGCTCAATCAAAATACTTGATCTGGCTCATCAGGATAAGAAAGATGTTAGTACACAACCTAAGACGCATCACCGTATTTTCGTTCGCTCGATACACGAATTGAATGGGACTCAAAGTGGTTAATACTGATCTAAGTACTCCTCTGCAAAGATTTGTACAATGGCTTGCAGAGTTTACAGTGTGTACCCAAACTCCAAATACACATTTTGGAAATTTTACATGGATATTTTCTGACTATTTTGCTATAAGGGGTGTTCGGGTCTGCAGTAAATCGTTATAGGGTAATTGCGTCGCATTTGATTTCTTATCCAAATTTATTTTTGTAGCCTTATTCCACAGAAGCAAAACGAGGATAATGGAATGTAGACAAATTAAATCGGGTGATGCTGAGGGAATTAGATTAGGAAATGAGACACTTAAAGTAGTAAAGGAGTTTTGCTATTTAGGGAGTAAAATAACTGATGATGGTCGAAGTAGAGAGGATATAAAATGTAGACTGGCAATGGCAAGGAAATCGTTTCTGAAGAAGAGAAATTTGTTAACATCGAGTATAGATTTAAGTGTCAGGAAGTCGTTTCTGAAAGTATTTGTATGGAGTGTAGCCATGTATGAAAGTGAAACATGGACGATAACTAGTATGGACAAGAGGAGAATAGAAGCTTTCGAAATGTGGTGCTACAGAAGAATGCTGAAGATTAGATGGGTAGATCATGTAACTAATGAGGAGGTATTCAATAGGATTGGGGAGAAGAGAAGTTTGTGGCACAACTTGACTAGAAGAAGGGATCGGTTGGTAGGACATGTTTCGAGGCATCAAGGGATCACAAATTTAGCATTGGAGGACAGCGTGGAGGGTAAAAATCGTAGAAGGAGACCAAGAGATGAATACACTAAGCAGATTCAGAAGGATGTAGGTTGCAGTAGGTACTGGGAGGTGAAGAAGCTTGCACAGGATAGAGTAGCATGGAGAGCTGCATCAAACCAGTCTCAGGACTGAACACCACAAAAACACAACAACAACAACAACAACAACCTAAGGACAGCACACACACCATGCCCGAGGCAGGATTCGAACCTACGACCGTAGCGGTCGCTCGGTTCCAGACTTTAGCGCCTAGAACAGAACGGCCACTCCGGCCGGCAGGAGGCAGCACTAGCAGTGCAGGGTATATGAAGCGTATCTGTGGGGCGGAGGAAACACTGTAGCTGTTGTCGTAATGCGGAAGTGTAGCGATTTATTTGAATCCAAAAGGGCATGATTATTGGATTTATGGCCAAGACCGCAAGCATTTCCCAAAAGGCAGTAAAACTGTTCGCTTGCCGCCGTGTTTGAAGTACACCTTGCATGACAAAATGGCGCTGTCTAAAACCGGCGACGAGGCAACTGTGTTGTAGCACGGGCCAGAGATGAAAAGGGCGGACGACAGCTGGAAGATGTGTACGGGCTAACAGACGTGTAGCTGTTGGCCAGACGACTGCTGGGAGGAACCAAGTAGTTACCAACTGTGTCCGCTCGATGATTGTCCTCAAACTCTGTTGCACGCAGGCCTCTGCAGCAGGTGCCTGGGTTGGATTCTTTGGGGGAAGAGACCAAACTACGAGGTCGTCGGTCTCATCAGATTAGAGAAGGACGGGGAAGGAAGTCGGCCGTGCCGTTCCAAAGGAACCATCCCGGCATTTGCTTGGAGCGATTTAGGGAAATCACGGAAAATCTAATTCAGGACGGCTGGACCCGGGATTGAACCGTCGTCCTCCCGAATGCAAGTCCAGTGTGCTAACCGCTGCGCCACCTCGCAGCAGATGCCTGGTTCATGCAGTCATGCTGACTGCTGCTCAGTGGCGATGAAGGCTGAAATTTGCACGCCAGCAACTGGACGTCCACTAATTGAGGACAGATGGGCTTTTCAGATGAATCACGTTTCACGTTCCATCGGCGTGAAGCAAACCCCTTGCAATCATCGTCGGAAGAATCGAGATCGGAGAAGGGAGCCTTGTGGTCTGGGGAATGTTTTCGTGGTATCACCTGGGTAATCTCGTCATCCTGCAAGGCATAACGGATGAGGAAACTTGTGTTTCTGTCGTTGGGGAATACGTCGACCCATAGATGCAGTTGTTTTTTCTGCAGCACTACGGCATCTGCCAGCACGTATATCTCTGGAACCACGTCGATCTGGCTGTTCGCGCCATGGATCCTCGACCAAAATAGTTAGTGCAGCTGGCCACAGCACTGGACTGGGCATGGCTTCATATAGCCGTCAGTACCTTCCAGAACCTCACGGGATATCTTCCTGCACGTATCCCAGCGGTTCGCGCTGCAAAAGTAGTCATTCAGGTTGTGTGGTCACCTTAATATTATGTGTGTTTTCACTCCAAATATCTTTTCGAATGTTGTTGGCTCCATTAGTGGTGACACTTTCCGAGTTCCAAATTTCAGTGATTAGAGAAATCAGTATGCTCCTTTCTCCGATCTCGATCCTTCCGAATGCGTTAATCAAGGCTAGTGAAGATGTAGGTCTAAGGATAAGTGAAGACAAAACTAAATACCTGGTTACTACTAGAATGCGAACAGCAGTAGATCAGGAAATGTTAAGGGTTGGAGACATGCAGTTTGAAAAAGTGAACACATTTAAGTATCTAGGCGTGGACATCACTTCGAGAAATGATATCGAATCCGAACCGAAGAAGAGATTACGGGAGGGAAATGCGTGCTACATCATTGAATAGATTACTTTCATCACGGATGTTGTCAAGGAATTTAAAGATTAGAATATACAAAACTATTATTCTACCAGTTATGCTGTATGAGTGTGAAACTTGGTCTCTCACTGTACAGAATGAAAAGCCGTTTCGAGTATTTGAAAACAAAATTTTGAGGAAAATTTTCGGAGCGAAAAGGGATGACATTAGTGGAGAGTGGCGAAAACTGCATAACGAAGAGGTTCACGAACTCTCTTCAAGCGCTGGCATAATCAGTATTATTAAATCACGTAGGCTGCAATGGGCGGGTCATGTAGCTCGAATGGGTGAGGGCAGGGCAGCGCGCAGGGTACTGGTAGGGCACCTAGAAGGAAAACTTCCTGTGGGGAGACCGAGGCGTAGATGGGAGGACAATGTGAAGGCTGATTTGAGGAGCCTAGGTACTGAAGGTGAATGGAAGGAAATAGCCCAAGACAGGGACAGATGGCGAAAATATGTTGCTGCGGTAATGGACTCTCTAGTCCGGTATGACCAGTGAGTAAGTAAGTAAGTAAGAGAGATCAGTATTAAAGCTTGAATAAGGTATTCAAACAAAAACAGTCGTCTTTTGTGTCAAAATGTTATTAGACTTCTATCGTAATCCTACCGTGACAGAAAAATATTGCGCAATCAAATAAGGCGCTCCACTCGTAACACCCTCTTTCTCATTTGAGTAGAGTGTTGGTGATTGTATCTGCTGTGCATTGTCGCGTTTCCCTTTGTTGATAAGAGGGACTCCTTAACGTCAGTGTTGTTTCAATGGCCTCTAAATAAGCTGCCGAGGGACAGAATCTAATTTGCAAAGCAAGCCTTTGTTTAACTTCAGACCGCTTCCAGCCGTTCTAGATTTGCAGACTCTGACACCTGCAGAGTTTCACTAGAAATTCTTAACCGGCTCTCCGCCATGCTGTTACTGCGTAACCGCTAGTTAGGATGCGAAGGGAACCGCCGTAAAAAGCGAGGCAAGCGAACTTTAATAGAAAGCGCTCCGGCGGGAGCGGCGCCCTATTAAAACGCGGCCCGCTTTGCAGTAAAGGCGGCCTTTTACATTTATCGCCCGCCGCTTCCAGACGACGGTCCGCGCACGGCCTCCACTCGCTGGATGGAGGGTAAATGGCGTGTTTCCCCAACCCCTCCGCCGAGCGAGGAAAATCCACTGCGTGCTACCCGCCGCGAATGCCCGGCATAACCGCGCGAACTTCCCCTAGCGCTGCGGGCAAGATTTTGTTTCACACGAGAGAAGTACCCAGCGGTCAGTGGCTACAAATTGAGCAGCAGCGTCGCTAAAGAATAAATCACAGGTGTGGCGCCGGCCTTTGTGGCCGAGCGGTTCTAGGTGCTTCAGTCCGGAAGCGCGCTGCTGCTACGGTCGCAGGTTCGAATCCTGCCTCGGGCATAGATGTGTGTGATGTCCTTAGGTTAATTAGGCTTAATTAGTTCTAAGACTAGGAGACTGATGTCCTCAGATGTTAAGTCCCAAAGTGCTTAGAGCCTTTTGAACCATTTGAACAGGTGTGGCGTTTCTTTAACCAGAGGTCACCAAACAAAAGTTGAGTCTGCATTCAACGAAAATCAGTGATGAATTAATTAAACTGGCTGCAGTCCATTCCAGGTGTTTGGCACCAGCATTCCGTTGTGTTGGCACTGTGTCAGAGGTACCAAATAACAAATCGAAACATGAATTACATATATTACGTCAAGACTTTTCACCATGAGAGTTCAGAATGTCAACAGGTATCAGCCACGTTTTTGCACAGTTGCCAACCAAACTTTGGAAGACAATCACGAAAACAAAGTATTCGAGGTCTAATGACCTATCTCAACCTTTGCTCACTCAGAACTGCCCTCTGGCACCACTCAAAAATCTATACAGGACGAGTCACTAACTATTGCCACGAAGAATAACTTCGAAAATACGATAGGAGCTGAAAAGTTTGTGGGAAAAGTTGCACGGGATAATGGGGGGCATAATATGACGATTTTTTGTTGCTAGGTGGGGTCGCTTCAGAGACAAAGGTCAAATTTGTCTTTTAAATGGGATGCTATAGTTAGGTACTTATATTCTGATAGCGGCTATCGAGACGAATGCAATGATGTGTAACAGTAAGGTCTTTGAAGGTCAACGAAGGTCACAAAGGTGACATGAACGTCCATTTACAGAAGGTGTTCGAAGAGATGACCATTGTGATCAATGCAGTGCTGCAATATTCTTATCATGGATTGATTGGTATTCCTTATCACATCGGCACTTAACGAAGCACATGCTCTGACAATTCTCTCTCACATATCTTCAGGTGCTGTTGGAACATCTTTATAAACAATGTCTTTTGCGAATCCCCACAAGAAAAATTCCAGAGGCATCGAGTCTGGCGAACGAGCTGGCCACGACACATCTCCTCCGCGACCAATCCAACGATTTGGGAATTGTCTCTGAAACTCATTTCTAGCCATCAGCGAAAAATGTGCCTGACACCCATCGTGATGATACCACATTCTGTTCCTTGTTCCTAAAGGTATTTCTTCCAATAACAGACCTAATGTTTCTTGCAGGAATGAGGTGTACTTCCTACCATTAAGAATTACTTCGATGAAATAGGGGCCTATAATTCTGTCCTCCAGAGTCCCACACCATACACTCACCGACAACATGGATTTTCAGTTGCCCAATAATGTATGTTATGCAAATTAACATTTCCATGGCTCTTGAATGTAGCCTCGTCAGTAAATAAAATCAAATTAATAAATGTGCCATCCCTCTGAATCTGAAGTTGAGCCCATCGGCAGAATTCAATGCGACACATACAATCCATACCATCTAATTATTGGTGGAGACTGATATGGTAAGGACGATATTTATTGCGATGCAGAACACGAACACTACTACTCTAGCTCGTGCCAGATTCCCTTGCGATTTGAGGCGAACTAACACAAGGATCTCGAACCACACTGGCAGGAGTACCAATTTCTGTTTCCTTCGCGGATTTGTCCCCGATACGTTAAAGATCCAGTTCTAAATTTATCATACACATATTTCAATGTGCGATGTGTAGAGTGAGTACGCTGAGGATATCTTTCAGCATATATTATGAAACATCCCCTTAGAAAAATTTATGAATTACTGTGCTGATAAACCTCTTACGTTATTTGATTTTCAAACAGCTGAGCAAAACTGAACGTACTCAGACATTTCTCTCTTTGCTTATTCTGATCATCACTAAACTGACACACAATTTATTTTAGCGCAACGCAATCTGACATTCAATAATCCATACAAAAGAATGGCCCTGACTAACAATAACCTATACCTTACATGAATCACTTACCTCACAATAATCTTCGTTACTCAAACTACTGCAATACAGCGTGCGCCAATACTGCCAGCTGAATAAAAGATTCTAACTACTGAAGGCACAAACTACTGACAGGCATAGTTAGCAAATGAAAGATTTTGATGGAGAACAAACAATGTATTCACCTTAATAATGTTCAAAAGTCATCATATATATATATATCAGTTCATGATATCTAATGTTACAAATTTACTCTTTCTGATGGACACACGTCCAGATCGTCCGCTCTCAAAATTCCGCCATCTCTCTCCCCACATCAACCACTGCTGGCGGCTCACCTCCAACTGCGCAACGCTACACGCTGTTCACATCCTACTGCCCAACGCTACATTAGCGAATATTCCAACAATGCCAACCAGCCACAGACTGTGCACAGCACAGTCAGTGGTTTTCATACAGAGCGCTACATGGTGTTACCAACATAAAAACCTAAACAGCTTACTTACAATATGTCTCTAGCTCTCACTGAATTTCGTTGGCATTCACCGTAAATGAGAAGCATATTGACTTGTTCTTCGAAGGAATACATAATTCGCATTCGTTTCATACGACGATACTAGTCTTACCGATCCTATCAGTGTTACATTGCGAAACCGTCGAATGGTGTTTACATGTCAATGTCATGTTAGTTGGATACGCCGTATTCGGCGAATATTTACTATCTACACAATATACGAGGGAGAACTGTCAGAGCATGAGCTTCGATGAGTGCCAAAGTGATAAGGAATACCTTTCAATCCATAAACAGATTGCAGCAATGCATTGATACCAATGGTCGTAACTTCGAACACCTTCTGTAGGTGGACCTTGATGTCACCTTTGTGACCTTCACAGACCTTACTGTTTCACATCACTGGATTCGTCTCGATAGCCGCTATCAGAAAATAAGTAACAAATTATGGCATTCCATTTAAAAAACAAAGTTGACACTCATATCTCTGAAGCGACCCCAAATAGCAACAAAGAACCAACGTCATATTATGGTTTCCGTTGTCCCATGCAATATTTGTCTGACAAACTTTTCAGCTAGTATCATATTTTCGGAGGTATTCTAGGTGTCAATAGATAGTGACTCACCCTGTATATAATCATGCCTCTCCGCACCAGTTTAAACGATGTGAAGTCACAAAACCGAAGTATAAATACACCGAGGTGACAAAGGTCATAGGATAGCGATATGCAGATACACAGATGGCGCTGGTATCGCCTACACAAGGTATAAAATGGCAGTGCATTTGTGGTGCTCTCATTTGTACTCCTGTGGTTCATGTGAAAAGGTTTCCACGTGACGAGTATCAATAGTCTTTGAACGTAGAGTAGTTGCTGGAGCTAGACGCATGGGACATCGTATTTCGGAAATCGTTAGCGAATTAAATATTGTGAGATCAACAGTGTTACGAGTGTGCTGAGAATACCAAATTAAAGGTATTACCTCTCACCAAGGACAACGCAATGGTCGTCGGCCTTCACTGAAGACCGAGAGCAGCGGCGTTCGCTTAGAGGTGCCAGTACTAACAGACAAGCAACACTGCGTGAAATAACCGCAGAGATCTATATGGGACCGACGACAAATCTATTCGTTACGACAGTGCGGCGAAATTTACCGTTAATGTGCTATGGCAGCTTACGATCGAAGTGACTGCCTTTGCTAACAGCACCACATTGCTTTAAGCGCCTGTGCTGGTCTGGTGACTATAGCAGTTGGAGCCAGACTATTGGGAAACCATTGCCTGGTCAAATCTGTCCCGATTTTAGTTCGTAAGAGCTGGTGGTGGGGGTCGAGTGTGGCGCAGACTCCACGAAGCAATGGATCCAAGATGTCAACAAGGCAGTACGCAAGCTGATGGTTACTCCATAATGGTCTCGACCGTTTTTACATGGAACGGACTGGGTCGTCTGGCCCCATTGAACTGTTAATTAACTGGGAAGCGTTATTTTCGGTTACTTGAAGACCACTTGCAGCCATTCAATAATGGAATTTTTTTATTGATGACAATACGCCATGTCACGGGGGCACAATTATTTGCCATTGGTTTGAAGAACATTCTGAACAATTCGAGTGAAACATTTGGCCAACCAAATCACCAGACATGAATCCCATCAAACGTTTACGGGTTATTATCGAGAAGACCTGCCCCGGCAACACTATCGCAATTACGGAAGTCTAGAGAGGCAGCTAGGCTCAGTATTTCTGCAGGGGACTTCGAACGAGTTGTTGAGTCCATGCCACGTCGAGTTAGTGCACTAGGCCGACTAAAAGGAGGTCCGACATTATATTAGCAGGCATCCCATGACTTCTGCCACTTCAGAGTATACGAGTACTTCACAGTAAAGTTTCCTGATGGGTAGCACTACTCTAATTTGTATTTGTTACAACATTTGGGGGTTCCTTTCTCTGCATTAAATTTGTCGTAAAATGTAGACAAATGTAGTAGCAACCATATTTGAAATAACTCTTCCTTCCACATCTGATCTTAACAAAATAAAATAAGTGTATGAAATTTAAAAGAACTGTGAAATGATGTGTAAAACGTCTCATCTTAAAAGAATTTCTGTTTTCATTCTAGAACTGGTCTTTGATTTTGAGAGTCTGTAATATATCCGAAGTTATGAAGAATTCAATATTATGACTAGTGTCTTATTAATAATAATCCACCCAATACTTTTGCATTAAAAATGTATGTGTAAAGCATAATCTTTTGTTCTTTAGCATCATCTGAGTGAAATTTGCTTTTAAAAACAGTCTTTCAGTTGAATTACAAAATTGCATCATAAATTCTCTCGTTGATACGCGACACAGCTTTGAAATTAGCCAAGTGAGCAGATCCCTCCCTCCTACAGTGCTCAAAAGAATTAGGGGAACATGACTTTGGGCATATGCCATACTGCATTGAGCAACAATTGAGGAATGGGTATTGTACCACTTATATCGGTTAGAAGTAGGTTTGTATTATGTAACCGTGTATCTGCAATTATGGAGTGTGTATTCTTTGTTACTTAAATTCCTTGAGCTATGGCATGAAAATTAGCGTTTGTAATGTGTGTGTGAAAAAAGAAAAACGATATGTTAAAATGATAAATTATTATATGTGTACGTATATAAAAAGAAAATGTTTATTGAAAACTTGTTTATGCTTAGGGAACTTGTATTTGTAACATGTAAAACCTTAGATGTCTGTCGGTTTCCTGGACAACATTTGGCAGGTAGCGCTCAGCACGGGTCTGCGTACGAACACGGCCATCATCTTACGTCAGAGATGTGGATACGTTTCGCGTCTGCCGATGTTGCCAGTTGACATGGGAAAGCCAGAATTGAAGGCAAGCTGCAAGATGTTGTTTCATGAGGGGTACTCGAACAGGATGTCTGGGTTGTAAGGTCCTTTCTCGTAACCTGTTCGTTACAGTGTGATCAGACACAGCGGCTCCAGTGGCCCTTCTGAGATCGTCTTGCAGTGCTCTGATAGCATCTGTACGAAGCCGCAAGCAGAGGTTGCCAGATATCGGTCTTCACGTGGGACTGTAATGCGTCGGTGACCTTTCCAACACACCTTGTCTACTAACTTTTCTTCCTGTAGGGTATCCACAACCTATGGATGACACATGGAGAGTCATTGGTATCTGCAGCAACGCGACCGAAAGTTCATGCTTTTTAGATCAAACAGAGCGCCCTTGCAACTCGCGTTGCATTAAGATTACGCATTGCATGTTCTTCGTTGAATAGATCCACAGATGACAACTACTATCTGCGTACCCCACTAAAACACTGGGACACCGATATTCATGTTTTTCTGAGCGGTCACCTAAAACTGTAGTGCATAACACTGTCACCATATTGCGAATGTTTTTAACTGTTGCCTACACTGGAATCGAAGATCTCAAGCCACGCAATAAGACCACAGGTACAGTCCATATGAGAACAGATTTGACATACTGGATGTTGGTACAATTGTTCCCTAATATTTTTAAATACAGTGTAGTACCCTGTTAAGATCTTAGTTGGTTATATATCCTCAGTTCGTGGTAGCAAAATATGGTGCGATGGATTTAATTAGTCTCAGCCCGCCCGGTTAGCCGCGCAGTCTAACGCGCTGCTTCCCGAGCAGGAAGGCGTGCCGGTCCCCAGCACGAATCCGCCCAGCAGATTAGTGTTGAGGTCCGGAGTGCCGGCCAGCCTGTGGATGGTTTTACATCTGCTTCGGTGAATGCAGGCTGGTTCCCCTTATTCCGCCTCAGTTACATTACGTTGGCACATTTGGGGTTACAGTCGTCTGATATGTTTCCCGGGAGGGGGGGGGGCAGGGGGGTGTCCACTGGGGACCGAAACGCACAATAACCCTGGGTTCGGCGGCGGTGGTGTGCGTGGACTGCTGTAGCCTGTTGTGGGGTTGTTGGTTGTTAACCACTAAGGGTTAGGGCGGGGACGAAGCCTCTCCGTCATTTCAAGGTCTTCAGTTCAATACACAATACACACACTAGTCTGAACATTCGCAGTAAGGGTTTCTTACCACGAATCCTAAAATACAGTTTCAGTAGTATTATATGGTATCAATGGCATCAGCAGGTAATCAGTTAGGTTGTGCTGTTGTTATTAATATGTCTTGCGTAGAAAAAATTCAGTTTACGTAGTACCTGTTTAGGTAAGGGATAAAGAGTCTGTTGCTAGGAGTCACGATCAACTTTGCTTCATTAACTGATAATAGATTTTCTTATACAGTCCCGACAGGTGTCAGTCCTGACGCTATCGTGTTCTGATGGATATGTAAAACTGCACACACTGAAGTTTTCACTCATACAAAAAATGTGTGACATTTGCGTCCAGTATTCCCGAAACCATCTGCTCAATAAGTAACGGCCCATCTGCACCCTGAGAGCCCTCGTCCATCGAAAACGCTCGTATGCCCGCAGAGAGGTGCTTCACTACCCATCCCCAGCCGCGTCGACGCCGCTTTGGAAATCATCAGCAACGAAAACATCCTGCTGCTGGAAGGAGAGCGAACGGTCTACAACATGCCATCCTTTGTACATGTATCGCGCTCCTTCGAGCTATTTTAGCGTTTCATTCCCGCTTTTCCTTCTTTCACGATGCGTACTCTATCATTGCATACTCCTAATATCTAATAAGAAAAATTATGTTTTGCAATGCCATCCTAACGGGGGACGTAGGCGAAAGCGACCAAAATTGCGTAAAATTTTTATGGGATCTTCGTTTACTGCAAGGGACTGAAGTTTCAGTTACCCTAAGTCTGATAAAAATAGTAATTAACAAAAGCTTGCACGGTACCACGCCCATTTGTTGTTCTGTATTTCCTCATATTCTTTATACCTGCCGTGTTTTCTTCCATTTTTATGCAGTCACAGTTTGGGGAGGAACTGATGATCCTCTAGTTTGGTCCCTTTCTCTCCAACCCAAGGAACCAACAGTGTGGGGAATATTTCGCTGTTTAGAAGATCCGGGACTTCTACAAAAATATGTCAATGAGAAAACTTAAAATCCTAATGAAACTTAACAGCTCTCTGATGGGACTGTTAGGGCAGTAAGGGGACTATGCAAAAACCACGGAAAACATCCCGTACCTTAACACCACCTCCTTTGTACTTCACTGTTCGCACTACACATGATGGTAGCTAACTTGCTTCTGGCACTCGCCAAATTCAGACCCGGATTTTCTGCGGTTTTTTATAACCATCCTTCGTAATGTTTGGTGCCCGCTGTCAGCATAGGCGGTATGCCTGATCTTTGATCAGCTGTCGTAGTTCCTTCGCGTTTCCACTTCGCAACCGCATCACCAATAGTCGACTTGTAAAGCTTTAGAACGGTTAAAATGTCCCTAATGAATTTTTTTACCTAGATGACATCCAATGACCAATACAGAGCTCTCCTGAGCGACCAATTCTGTCGTTACTGCTTCCCTACTGGCAACAATACTTCCCTCCCCACCTTATTGTAGTAATTACGTAGGGATACCTAAATACTTTTGGAGAGGCAGTGTATGCCGTATAGTAGTTCCTGATCGGCGTAGTCCCGCATACCGAGGTTTTAAATTTCCTTGCAGAGAGCTCGTTCGTTACATTTGTCATTTGGAAATGACGAGGTTTGCACCTGCCGAAATACGGACGATCGCCGAAGACGTCATCCAGCTGCATTTCCGTAAGCTGTTTGAGCATTATATACGCTGAAAAACTCGAATTCCGCATGTAGTAAGTATACTTCACGTCAATTTGACGTTTGTTGCATTGCGCCTCCATGATGATGCAGATTTGATGTCGCCAGTGGGTAGTGAGTATCTTAGCGGTCTCACTGCAGCTGCTTCCCACAAAGCCGAAATTACCTTTGATTCGATCATCTGTAGGCCAATGTAGTGTGCTGGGTGAAGGAAAATGGGAGAGAGAAACGGGTCAGAAGGGACGGTTCGTGCTCCAACCTGTAGCGGTCGAGTATTTCTTGGTAGTGCGGTCACGTGAGAGGGCGCGGCGTCCCTGATTGCTCTGGTAATCGACCGCTCGCTCAGAGCAGGTCTAACGACCTACGTGCTCGGGTGGCCGGCCATCAGATCCTGGAACTGACAGTGCTGCTCGATACGTCAGGTATCAAAACTGTGCGTCTCATGTCGTCAGTGCTGTCGTCAAGAAAAACTTGTGGTGTAAAGCGTAAACAGTCTAAAATATGAGCGTGGTCGGCATTACACAAAGATGGTAAAAGATATCGTCTTAGTTCTGTCACAACCCAATAGAGGGATCCTTTGTCCTTCATGCAACGTCCATAAAGCATCAGCTTACTTTGAAGTCTTGACTCAGCTGCGCAAGACGAAACATGAGTATAGCGCCTTGTCAAAGTCATCCACGTTTTTAATCAGTTTATAGAGTGCCATTTTTGCCAATTCCTGATTTCGCATTATATTTAGATGCCGCCGCGTGATTCATTTTCGGACATTTTGGGTAGGTACGCGACGCGTTGGCTGCACTCTTCTCTCTTTTTGTATATCTCACTCAGAAACTCGTCTACATTTACATCTACATGGATACTCGGCAAATCACACTTCAGTGCCTGGCAAAGGGTTCGTCGAACCACCTTCACAATAATTCAAATGGTTCAAATGGCTCTAAGCAACATGGGACTTATCATCTGAGGTCATCAGTCCCATAGACTTAGAACTACTTAAACCTAACTAACCAAACGACATCACACAGCCTGCATCTCGTGGTCGTGCGGTAGCGTTCTCGCTTCCCACGCCCGGGTTCCCGGGTTCGATTCCCGGCGGGGTCAGGGATTTTCTCTGCCTCATGATGGCTGGGTGTTGTGTGCTGTCCTTAGGTTAGTTAGGTTTAAGTAGTTCTAAGTTGTAGGGGACTTATGACCACAGCAGTTGAGTCCCATAGTGCTCAGAGCCATTTGAACCATTTTTTGACATCACACACATCCATGCCCGAGGCAGGATTCGAACCTGCGGCCGTAGCAGCAGCTCGGTTCCGGACTGAAGCGCCTAGAACCGCTCGGCGACAGCGGCCGGCTCACAATAATTCTGTGGTATTCCAATCTCGAACAGCGCGAGGAAAAACTAACAACTTTCCGTACGAGCTCTGATTTTCCTTATTTTATTATGATAATCGTTTCTCCCTATGCAGGTCGGCGTCAACAAAATATTTTCGCATTCGGAGAAGAGAGTTCGTGAGAAGATTCCGTCCAAACGAAAACCGCCTTTGTTTGAATGATCTCCACTCCAAATCGTGCATCATGTCACTGACATTCTCTGTCCTATTTCGCGAGAATACAGAACGTGCTGCCCTTCATGAACTTTCTCGGTCTCCTCGATTAACCCTATCCGGTAACGATCCCAGATAGCGCAGCAGTACACCGAAAGAGGACGGACAAGCGTAGTGTAGGCAGTCTCTTTAGTAGATCTGTTACATTTTCTAAGTGTTCTGCCAATAACACGCAGCCTTTGGTTTGCTTTCCCCACAAAATTTTCTGTGTGTTCTTTCCAGTTTAGATTGTTCGTAACTGTAGTTCCTAGGTATTTAGCTGAATTTACGGCCTTTAGAAGTAATCTAAGTTTAACGGATTCCGTTTAGCACTCATGTGGTCGACGATACACTTTTCATTGTTTAGGGTCAACTGCCAATTTTCGCACCATACAGATATCTTTTCTAAACTGCAATTTCTTTTGCTCTTCTGATGACTTTACTAGACGACAAACGGCTGTATCATCTGCAGACAACCTAAGACGTCTGCTCAGATTGTCTCGTAAATCGTTTATATAGATAAGGAACAGCAGAGGGCCTATAACACTACTTTGGGGCACGCCAGGAATCACTGCTGTTTTACTCGATGACTTCCATCAGTTACTACGAAGTGTGACCACTCTGACAGGAAAACACGAAGCCAGTCACATGACTGAGACGGTAATAAGCACGCAATTTCACTACAAGGAGCCTGTGTGGTACAGTGTCAAAAGCCATCTGGAAATCGAGAAATAAACTAATGCCATACGGACATTGCATGAAGGACAAAGCTTCGCTCTGTTTGGCTGTGAAAGAATTACGGCGATATGTTTTACCATCTGTGTGTAAGGCCGACCACGCTCTTACTTAACAGTGTAAATAAGACAGGAAGAGAACCCATTATTATCGAAAGTCGTTGTTATGAGGTGGCTTACTTCCACGGAGTATCTACGCATTCATCGTCGCAGGCCAGACAGAATGAGGCAACAGACATCACAAAAACGATGACAACAAAGGTTAGCAACAATTTACAGTAGTTTACGAATGTAAATTATACGCTACTTATCTGTAGTATGAAGACTGTGCTTGGCAGTTCGGTTCAATGTTTACATCCAGATTTTGCTTTTTAACGGTGGTCTAATTCTGAACCCAGTAAACGGCGAATAAGATCACTTGTAGAATGCCAGGTTTGGCGCGTCTTGGCGGCGACCGTTGAACAGATAGGACACTTGGGGAAACACTCTCATGGTTCTGTCAGTAGACACTGTGCGATATTATCCACTGAGCGGAGCCGTGTGTCCGCTTATGTCCGCGTTTGGCGGATGTATGTCTAACTAACCTAAGGACATCACATACATCCATGCCCGAGGCAGGATTCGAACCTGCGACCGTAGCGGTCGCGCGGTTCCAGACTGAAGCGCCTAGAACCGCTCTGCCACACTGGCCGGCGCAATGACCAGAAAGAAAATCTTTAAACCACAATGCCATTAAAAGACTGCTAAACCTACAACGTCTTGAAGAGTAAAGGGACAAACCAAATTCAATATACCAAACAAACGCCGATGATTGTAAGGGTACGCCGGTGTTGTAACATTGCGTTCAAACGAACTTCGAATAACATCGATTGGCAAAACGTTGACGAACAGGCTTCTGATAAGCACAGTGTATCGCGACTATTTGTGTATTAGAAGAAACAGCCGTTGGTACTGCAACGCTACTTACACCCGGTCACACTACTGGATTACTGCACACACGCTGTCTACATCGTACTCAGCAAGCCACCAAAAGGTGTATGGCGGAGGAAATTTCTGTTATCGCTAATCTATACCCCCATTTCTGTTCTAACTGCGAATGGCTCGTGGGAAGAATGATTGTTGGGAAGATTTTGTATTACCTCTAATTTCTCGAATTTTTTCGTCGCGGTCATTTCGTGAGGTGCACGAGGGCTTTCGGAAAGTGAGGTCGGATCGGCCGCGAAATGGAAACCACAGGGAAAATCGGATGAAGCTATGCATAGGTATGTTGGGAAGTGTCTCTAGTATACCCGTCGATTGCGTCACGTCGCTCTTCTCAATTTTCAGCGCATAGTTAGCGTGTTGAGATGCCTAGAAGATAGTGTCTCCCTCCAAGTATGAAGGCCTGGTGAGGGATTTAGCCTGATTTCATGCACCCCCTGCGTTTCCTACTTCATGACAATTCTCGGCCGTAAATTGCAGTTTCACTGATGATTCTTCTTCCGCGTATTCGATGAGGAGGACTTTGCTACCTCTGATATTCATCTCAGCCCACATGGCCCATTGGCTTTGAAGATAACATTTTGGCACAGACAAAAAGCTGTAGATCAGCGTAGAGAACAGACAGAAAGGACAGCTGCTGCCTTCTATAACATGGGTACTGGAAAGTCGTTACAATGCTACGGCAAATGCGTAAGTCGGAGCGGCGACTATGTAGAGACGTAGCTGGAAGGTGTAGCTTACTGTTGCAAATAAAACATTTTTGATATTCGCTGTGGTTTCCATTTCCGAATAACCTCAGTATGTGGGAGGAAGTGATATAGTGTCAGACTCTTCCCGAAAAGTGCTCTCCCGAAATTTCAATAGTAAACCTGTCCGTGACGCACAACGCCCCTCTCGCAGCGTGCGCCGCTGGAGTTTGTTGAGCACCTCTGTAACACTCTCGATTAAACTATCCCGCGGCGCTCTTCGTCGAATCTTCTCTATTTCCTCGATCAGTCTATCTGGTAAGCATCCCAGATTAAGGAACAATAGCCGTAGGGACCGGCCCGCGGTTTGAGGCGCCATGTCAGGGATTGCGCGGCCCCTCCTGCTGGAGGTTCGAGTCCTCCCTTGGGCGCGTGTGCGTTCTTAGCTTAAGTTAGTTTAAGTAGTGTGTAAGTCTAGGGACCGATGACCTCAGCAGTTTGGTCCCTAAGGAATTCACACACATTTCAACATTTCTGAATGAACAGTAACCAAAACCGGACTAACAAGCGCCTTGTAAGCCATTTCCTTTGTGAATGAGTAACAGTTCCTTAAAATTCTTCTATGAATTTCAGTCTAGAATCTGCTTTTCCTACTGTTTGCTTTATGTGGCCGTTCCACCTAAGATCGCTCTGAATAGGTGCACCCAGATATTTTACGGCAGCTACTGTTTCCAGCAATTTGTAATCAACAGTGTAATTATACAGTGGTGTATTTATTTTCCTATGCATACACAAAACGTTACATTTTTTTCCATCAGGTTCAACTGCCAGAGCCTGCACCATTCATGAATCCTCTGTGCGTCATTCCTCAAACGTATGCTGTCTTCTGGCGTTGCTACTTTCTCATATACAACCGGATCATCTACAAAGGGTCTTAAAGAGCTTCTGCTAGATCATTATAAACATTGTAAACAATAACGCTTCTATCATACTTCCTTGGTGCGCTGCGGAAATCAACTTTTAAGTCCGTCTATTTTGTTCCATTAAGAGTGACGTGTAGAGTTGTATCTGCAAGAAAGTCTTGAATCCAGTCGAGAATCTGGTCTGATACTGTGTAATCTCGTATTTTATTTACTAAGCGGCAGTGCGGCATGGTGTCAAATGCTTTTCTGAAGTCAAGAAATACTGCAGCAACCTGAGCGCATTTATCTACAGGACGCAGTCAGCTGAGTTTCTCAAGATCTATCTTTTCAGAAACAATTTTGATTTTTATAGAGGAGATTTTAGTTCCTCAAAAACGTCGTAATTATTGAGCATAAAACACGTTCCATAGTGCTACAAGATATTGATGTCAACGATATAATCCTATAATTATGTGCATCTAGGTACCATTCTTTGTTCCAGTGATCTACGATATTCTGCTGATTGAAGGGGAGCAAGGTTCTTCGTATAATCTTTGTAGAATCTTACAGGTGTCCCATCCGGTCCTGACGCCTTTCCCCTAGTAAACGATTGTAGATGATTTTTTGTTCTACGATGAGTTCTCAGTCTCTGCCATTTCGACGTTTGTACGATGTTTCAAAAAAAGGGGCGTGTCACGATCTTCCGTGGAGAAACAGTTTTTGGAGACTGAATTCAGTAGTTCGGCTTCCCCTTTGTTACCTTTCGTTTCGGTGCCAGTATGATCACAGCGTGAATGAGCAGAGAACTTAGAACCTCTTACTGATTTTTGCGTAAGGCCAAAACGTCTTAGGGATTTTAATGACATTAGTTGACGAAATTTTACTTTGAAAGTCATGAATGCTTCTCTCATTGTCCTATTTACACTCATTTTCGCTCTGTTCAGTTTTTGATTGTCAGCTAGGTTTTGACTACACTTGAGTCTGTGTTGAAGCTCTCTCTGCTTACATAACAGTTCTCTAATACAGGTACAAAGCCATGTGCGTCTTCCGCATCTCTTAAGACCTTGTTCGGAACATACTTGTCAAAGGGATACTGAATGACGCTTTTGACCTTTTTTCCATTTTTGGTCCATATCTTCGTCCTCAGCACTGAATATTTGATGCTGACTACTCAGATACTCCGCAATTTGTAACCTGTCAATCCTGCCAAGCAAAAGTGTTTCCTACATTTTTTAATATTCCTTATAACACCCGTAGTCATAATTACTATCATAGTGTTATGATGACTGATGGTTTCCTATACCGTAACTGATTCCATATGTTGAAGTCTGCTTGTTGCTAGAAGATTTAAGACTTTAAAAAGGAGATGGATCTCTAGTTATCTGCTCGACGTAATTTTCGGACAAGACATTCGGTATAATCTCACACGAATCCCTGTCTCTGGCACCAACTTTGATGGCATGGATCTCCCAATCTACACCTGACAAGTTGAACCCATTCCCTGTGCGGCTTGCTCTGGCTTACCGACCTCTGTACACAAGCGAGCGTGGCCGCTCACTCTCAATGAAACTGCCACAGGACTCCCAGCACAGGGACTGCTCACCGACAGCCAGCTACCAAATTCCGCTGGAGTACAAGACGAGGATAGCGGACGCCACTTCGCCTTGCACTGCATTTCGAATTACTGACAGCAGGGGATTTTCGAGCGACGACAGCTATTGAAATGACTGTCAGCGGCTCAATATCTACTAACATTTCTGAAATAAATTTAAAACATGGTTTTGGTTGTAATCCCTGACATCAGTAAAAACTAGAAATGAGAGACAGAGGGAATGTAATCTTAAGGGAAAATATTGAAAATTTGGTGGATAAGGTATGAAATTCACTTTTTGTACGCAATGTGTGATGAACTTGACAGGGGGGTGGGGGGGGGGGGTGGCGTGTTTGGATGTGATGAACCATTTGTTTCAAGGAATAGGAGATTCGCCTGTTCCGATCATGGAGGAAGATGTTAGGAATGTTCCTTGCTCTTGCTCGACCATCTACCATTTGGTCGACACGATAAAACTTCTTTTGGCATTCTTCCTTCTTGCAGCCTGTTTATTTGTGAAAAACATTTTTCATTATTTTAATTGAGTCTACCGTGTTCAAAATATTCTGTCCCCTCAGCACATGTTCATTTTTACATCTATCCAGACTTAGGCAGCCTTTCACGGATCACACGAATCACTTTTAAGGACTGTTTCTTATTAAGATGTATTTGTTACCCACTTCTTTCAGACGCGCAGCAAAACCGGCAATCCCAACACACTATAACTAAACTGATCACTTGTCTCTTTCCCCGTTTTCCCAGACAGGAGTCTTCGGGTTTGACATACGGCGCCGCGCGGGATTAGCCGAGCGGTCTGAGGCGCTACAGTCGTGGACTGTGCAGTTGGTCCCGGCGGAGGTTCGAGTCCTCCCTCGGGCATGGGTGTGTGAGTTTGTCCTTAGGATAATTTAGGTTAAGTAGTGTGTAAAAATGGCTCTGAGCACTATGGGATTTAACTTTTGAGGTCATCAGTCCCGTAGAACTTAGAACTACTTAAACCTAACTAACCTAAGGACATCACACACATCCATGCCCGAGGCAAGATTCGAACCTGCGACCGTAGTGGTCGCGCGGTTCCAGACTGTAGCGCCTAGAACCGCTCGGCCACCCCGGCCGGCTAGTAGTGTCTAAACTTAGGGACTGACGACCTTAGCAGTTAAGTCCCATAAGATTTCACACACATTTGAACATTTTTTTGACATACGGCCAGATATTTATCCTGTTTATGGTCGATATCGGGATCACTATACACTGCTGACCATTTAAAATGCAGCAACCAGAAGAAAGCATCGTAATAAGATGAAATCTGCAGCATGTGTTTGCGGTGACGGGTGATGCACACGATTTGCACTTTAGCGCAGCCAGACGTCATGAGCACCAGCAGCGCCACCTGGAAGCAATATATAAAGGCCGTGTTGACGTAGTACTGGAATTGTTCTTTCGTGCGGGTCTTTTGCGTAAGCAGCTCCAGTATGCCTCGTAGAAGACAGCGAGCGTCCATCGATCACGTTTCGCACTTCGATCGAGGAAGAAGAGTTGCATATAGGGATTGCGAATTATCCTTCAGAGAAACCGGTGATCGTGTCGGACGGACCGTCGGGGCCGTGCACCCACCTCGTTGCACCACTACACCTGTTGAGAGGTATACTGTGTGCATGGCAGTGATGGATCGCTCCGTCACATGACGAACTACATCAAAACAAATTCGCTCTGTTGCGCAACAAGCAGTTTCCGCGCGTGCCATTCGACGTCGTCTGCAGCAGAATGGTATGTCCGCAAGGCGTCCATTGCTGCGTTTATCACTGAGTCAACGCCCCAGGCGTTAGCGCCGGCAGTGATGCAACGGACGATGGATGTGGACAACCGAATGGAACGACATTTCTTTTTACGGAAGAATCCCAATTCTGCCTGCACCACCACGATAGTCGGATTACAGTCTGGAGACACCGTGGTGAGAGAATATTGAAATGCTGCCTTACGTATCGCCATACTGGTTCCCCTCCCCCACCTTCCCTAGTGTTCATTTCCGGTAGACTAACCAGAGAGCGTTACATCTCTGAAGTGTTGGAGCCTGTTGTCCTGCCATACCTTCGGAGTTTGCCGACGGCCACATTTCAACAGGATAATGCGCGACCACATGTAGCACTCAATGTTCAAGATTACTTCGTCACCCATCCGATTGCATTGCTGCTTTGGCCTCCCTGTTCTCTCGATCTCTCGCTTATCGAACACGTCAGGCCGGTGATTGCAGAACAACTGGTCCGGGATAAACCACCCGCTGCTACACCAGATCAACTCCGGTAATATGTGAAAGCAATGTGAACTTTTATACCGCAAAAACACATCCAGAGCATCTTTGATTCAATGCCGAGCCGTGCCAATGGTGGTAACACTCAGTGCTCATTTCATCATCTTCCCCACTTAGCATAGGGCTGTATTTTCAATCAGGTGGTCTTTGTACAACGTGTTACCTCCCAAATTAATTTGTATGAGGTCCTTCGATCCTCCTTGGTGTTGCATTTCGAATGGTCAGTAGAGTAGAAGTAATGTTACATTCAAGGTATTGGAGCAGACTTCTCTTTCCAAGATGTTCAATTTTCAGAGTCTTTTTTTTGGCGAGGCATTGGCCTAAAAAGATCTTAATCTTGGCCTTTCGTGTGGAGAAGGGCATGTTACATCCTGAGCATATCTGCTGAAGACAATGGACGTGTCTCAGAAGGTTATTCCCTTTTCGTTGATTAATATATTGATTATGGAAAAATGGCGTGGTACTAAGCACATTGTTTCATTTTTTTAACTTCTGTGCTGTCTCTGTACTTTATTTGATTACATTGTCTAGCTAAATGCTAAAAAGCAGGCGTAAGCTACAGCCCTGACGTACTTCTTGGTTTATGTAAATTTCTTCAGATAGCCTATTTTCGTAGTTTTATTATTATTTTTACACCTTCCTATAAGTTTTATATTGCATGCATAAGATAAAGTGGATACCCAGATTTCATCATAATATTGCTTAGGAGGGATCTTTCTTCCATCAAAACATTACCTGCAATCAATGATGCAAGATGCATTTCAGAATTAAATTTTTTTCTCTTTTCACTTTTATTGGAAAACATACCCTATGCATGCTTCCCTTCAAGTAACAATGTGAATGTTACAGAATGTAACATGTCTTCATTTGTCTTCCCCTTAATGAACTTATTTCTCAATAGTTTCTTAACCTACTCCCATGACCATTTAACACAAAAATTTCACCTGAGTCTTTTTCCAGTCATGAGTATCGTAGCAGCGTCGGCTGTTGTCTAATAGGTGCAAAAATTTTAATGGATTTACTGGCATATTTATGTTACTTATTCCATCCAAACCATACGGTTTCGATTTTTCTAAATGCATTTTTTGTTCTCTACCGTAGGTTATAAACACGTCTTCTTCTGATTCTGTACTTGTTTTTTCCTGGATGCTGTGATCAAACCATTACTATTTTTTAATTTTCAACCAAGAGGACCACTAGTATTAAATTCGGGGTAACTATTTCCCTTTCTTCTCGCTTAAGATGGAACATTATTTTGTATTCGAAACAAAGTTCGTCCCTACACACAGTTCACTATTTTACAAACAATTTATCCCATGACTCCTCAAGCACTTTGTTTCCGCGTATATTCCACGTAAGATTTAAATTCTTGGCATATATAGAATAACATTAATTGGTCATTTCACGACGTCTATCTTTTATTCCTAGTTTCCTACATTTAAGCTAGCTATTTTATTCTTTTTGCGTTTATTTATAGCCCTTTTTTAAAAAATTTCATTGAATACTTTTGTAAATTTTTGTATGTTACCCCATTCTAGTTCAGTATTACTGCTGCTTGGAACTGACTTCACATATTCAGTCAGTCTTTTTGAAACATTTCTATGCTTCCTTCTGATAGGAAGCAAATTCATATAGTATTTCAGGTCTTTATACAATACTGTTACTTAAGTCTTCTCAGTATTTTCCAAATTTCTTTTTCCGAAGCAACGATATAGTGGTCGCTATTATTGTTAGGGCTTCGAAATTGAGTTATATTCGTGGGTATAATGTACGACACACATGAGCGTGTCTCACTTTCGAAGTTGTTTGTGCATGGACGTTTACTTACTTAAACAGTTAACAAAGCCCAGATAATTTTATTGTATCTTCTATTCAAACAACACACAGCAATCTGATGTTCGTTTGAATTTGAAAATACTCTTCATGCTATGGTTTGCATTATTGTGGCTTCCTGCAAGGAACCCTAATAGGTTTTCAGTTCCCCGTTTTTGAATTCTAGCACTGAGCTCTTCCATTTTTTGTGACATGATATGTTTTGTTTGTTCTACAAATTCAGTTACTCGTAGAAAGTACATTTACAGGCCACAGAAGGCGTAATAAAATTGCGGACAGGAGGATATTGTCTCAGCGTTAAATGAAGGAATAACAGTGTGAGCCAACTGTAACCAATGTGAATGCTCCAGAGCGAAATAGGTTATTGTTACAGACATTGAAATTTGCATGGATTGTGTGTCAAGGATTAACAAAACTAAGACGAAAATGCTGAAACATATTAGAAACTGCTATGGTAAAGTACTATACAGGGTGTCCCATTTATCTTGACCATCCTAAATAACCGCTTGTCCAGATGCAAATTACAAATTGTTTCAAGCAAATGAATGTTCTTTAGCCGTCAGGGGGACATCAATCAGCATGATTGCCTTCGTTGTAGCTTAGATATGAACAGCGGTATGACTTTTTAAATGGCACCCTGTATTTTTTATTCGGTAATTCATTTCCTCTCGTAAAGACCAATTCAGAAATGTATCACAGTTTACAGTTCACTGAAGCACAACGTTATTAATTACATAACACATCATTGACGTTGACGCTCCCAGTGCTTAGTGCAGGTACTCGGGGTAAGTAAGTTAGCAGAACAGTAATTGCAATACTATTTTCTTATGTACGGGTACATTTAGTACAGTAGTTTAATCCTTTTAAATACTGTTGTGTAGAGTAGGCAAACAGTAAAGGCTGCCCTTCCTACAAACTGCATCGACATAAAGTTTCTTTTATTGTTGTTGTTGAAGGTAGGCGAAATGGTATGCAGGCAGCGGAACTGTACAGAGAGCGATATCCTGACAAGAACCCACCTTCCCGACGGATGTTTCCTCGTATTGTTGCGACGCTTCAAGAAACGGGAAGTTTCAACCCACCTCAACGCAATCGTCGTAGCACTCGCACAGACGAAGCTGCCGAAGTTACTGTTCTCACTTCCGTCGTTATGAATCCACATGTGAGCACACGACAGCTTGAACACGAGATTGGCATTCCTAAAACCAGTGTACATCGTATTCTTACACGTCACCGGTTCCATCCCTACCATGTACACCTCCATCAAGATTTGCATGGGAATGATTTCCAGAGTCGTGTACAGTTCTGTCAGTGGGCACAGCAGCAAGTTCTCCCCAACCCGAACTTCTTCGTCAATCTATTTACCGATGAATGTTCGCTCTCAGACAAAGGACAGGCAAATACAAGGAACATGCATTTATGGTCCAGCGACAACCCACGATGGCTTAGACAGGTGGAACATCAGCGTCAATGGAGAGTTAACGTCTGGTGTAGGATGCTTGGTACTACAATTATTGGCCCTTATTTCATCAATGGTAGTATAAACGGCACAGCGTACGCCAACATCCTCATACGAATTCTTCCTCCTCTTCTGGATGAAGTGTCGCTAAGAACCAGAGTGCTTAAGTGGTGTCAACATGATGGATATCCAGCACATAATGCCTTGCGTGCACGTCGTGTTCTGAACCAAAGGTATCCTGCCGGGTGGATTGGTCGAGGGGGAACAGTTACTTGGCTGACTACAACATGATGGATATCCAGCACATAATGCCTTGCGTGCGCGTCGTGTCCTGAACCAAAGGTATCCTGCCGGATGGATTGGTCGAGGGGGAACAGTTACTTGGCCTGCTAGGTCTCCTGATTTAAATCCTCTGGACTTTTTTCTTTGGGGATGCATTAAGGACGTTGTCTATCGCGATATTCCAACAACTCCAGAGGACATGCAGGAACCTATCGTGCTTGCCTGTAATTCTCTTCAGCAGGCAACACTGGAAGCAATAAATAATTATTTCGTTCAACGACTGTACCAGTGTATCGGTGTCCAGGGTCACCACTTTGAACACCTTTGAATGTTCTACTCCTGGACAATGGCACAGGAGAGTCAATCACTTTTGCGTTATGTTTTTACTTGGTTTTCATTTGTTTTATGACAACTCCAGCAAGTGGACGAGTTTGTGATCCCGGGCTCAAAATCAGTGTTGTGTTATGTAATTAATAACGTTGTGTTTCAGTGAATTGTACACTGTGATACATTTTTGCATAGGTCTTTAGGAGAGGAAATGAATCACCGAATAAAAAATACAGGGTGCCATTTTAAAAAAGTCAAACGTATATTCATATCTTTGTAAAAAAAAACAAAGCTACAACGAAGACAATCATTCTGATTGATGTCCCCCTGACGGCTAAAGAACATTTGCTTAAAACATTTTGTAATTTGCATCTGGACAAACAGTTATTTACGGTGGTCAAGATAAATGGGACACCCTGTATAGCAAGACACAATAGCAGAAGACGTGTAAGTATTTCCGTAAACATTACACACGATGAGCGTACCAAACATTTTTTTGAGAGAGAGAGCAGCTGCACTATTGTCAGTTGTTAACATGCTACTGGAGAAAATTTTCTGAAAGTTTGTGCATTTGCGCAATGCGGTCCACGAGAGAACTAGCGAAGAACAAAAACGAAGCGTTTTTAAAACTTCCTGGCAGATTAAAACTTCCTCCAGAATCGGGACTCTGAGCCCCAGCCTCCGTTCTTCGCAGGAAAACGCTCTATCGGCTTAATTATGCAGCCCCGACTCTCGACCCGTTGTCACAGGTGTTTTCTTTTTCTGTCAGTATCTCTCTCGTACCTACCCAACTTCATAGGAGTGCTCCTGCATACCTTGGGGAACTGCGGGACTGGAGCTGATGGAAGAATGGACTTTGCGGAGAAATGGCTTAGCCACTGCCTAGGGGATGGTTTCTAGAAGATTCCTTCACTTCTCTTCGGAGCGAAAACACATTCTAGAAGTAAGCTAGTTTTATAAAGCAGCTATACGGAAGATTATTAAAAATCATACGGAAACCTAATTGCAAAACAGAGAAGTAAATGACTAAAAGAGGAGGGAAGTTTTCCAACCATACGCACCAAAAGATGGGAACATTTGATGGAACGTCTGCTTTGGGACTGAAAAACACATAATTTGCCGAACGAAAGGCAGGAGAAAAGGAGAAACTGATGGAGTATGTATATATGAGAATGTGGAGAAGAGAGTTGTGTAGGATGTCATACGTGGTAGGTATGTAGATCTGAAAAGCTTAACTCTAGGCTGGAAAAGCTGGAAAATGACATCTAACGAGTCCAACGACTGATAAGTTAAAAAAAATAGTAATTATTATAATTCTATTGCTGACTCAGACCAACCTAGACACTGACATCTGTTGTTGTGCTGAAATTTGTATTTCGTGTACAGGACGGGCAATTGAAACGAAAAATAAATGAACATGGCACTGAATGTCCGTTCGAAGCTCTATTAACTCACTAACGACTGACACTTATTTCAATTATAATTGTTTCATGGTGAATTTGTTGTTCCCTAATTTGATATTTTCGGTCATTAATCTCCCCAAATGTCGTTTCGCTTAACAACAAAGTTGTTGGTACATGTGAAGTGTTTGATACGGCTAACACGTAAAGGGCCTGTGTCAGCGAAGTGGGCTCAGTGTTCGCTTTAACGTCGCAAATTAATTTCTGGGCAGTTCATTTAACTCAACAGTCAAATCTATCTAACCCTGCTTCACTTGTGATGGATTTTCTCGCTCTGTGTAACGGAAAGGGTTATAGCTAATTTACTTGATTTGTGTCATTAATTATGACTGGCTCATTTTAATTAAAATGTTGATAAGTTACTGGTACACGGTGATATATTATAATGTTAATAACTACTAGTGTACGCACGACTAAGGGTGGAACACCCGTGTATAAAACATCTTCAAACGTCTCATTACTTAACGAGTGAGTCAATTTATACCTTTCTTAATGGAGATAGTGCGGCTGGTCCCGGTGGAGGTTCGAGTCCTCCCTCGGGCATGGGTGTGTGTGTTTGTCCTTAGGATAATTTAGGTTAAGTAGTGTGTAAGCTTAGGGACTGATGACCTTAGCAGTTAAGTCCCATAAGATTTCACACACATTTGAACATTTGAATCTTAATGGAGATACGTTCCGTCTTTGCAACTAAATAAAAGGCAGTTTTTTTTTCCATGCGCGTTTAGCTTCTTTCAGCTATGGAGCATTTTCAGTGGCCCGTAATGAATGTTTGTTTATATAAAAAAAATGGCTCTGAGCACTATGGGACTCAACTGCTGAGGTCATAAGTCCCCTAGAACTTAGAACTACTTAAACCTAACTAACCGAAGGACAACACACACATCCATGCCCGAGGCAGGATTCGAACCTGCGACCGTAGCGGTCGCGCGGTTCCAGACTGTAGCGCCAGAACCGCTCGGCCACCAGCGGCCGGCCGTTTATTTATATAAAAATGTATTATACAGTAGTTGTAAGTATCTTACTACGTTACGTTTTCTTATGTAATCCTTCACTTGATGCACTTCACGGTGCTTTCCTGCGTATTTGTTAATACAGTATGATAGAAAAATCATTCCTCTGCTGGAAATTTAAAAAAGCTACTGAATATCGCTCTTTGATTTTATACGATTGTTTTAAATTAATTAGTTATCACCTACAAAAAATGAATTCTGAAAGAATATTGCTTTTATCCTAGACCCTTCGGGAGTCAATGTTAGGACAAGAAAAGACCTCATTTACCTTACGAAGTGATCTTCTGAAAACGAGTTTGTAAAAGGATCGGATTTTGTGAAAAACTATATGTTATCAGATCGTACCTTCCCTATGAAGAAAAGAAAGGTTTTAAACGTGAACTGCCTTATATAAAGTCACAATTAAAGAAATCTACTGCTTGCGTAACACAAGAACTCTTTAAAAATATAACCATAACAGGCTGCAAAGTATCATCAAAATCCCATGTTCTAAAACTCTAGTTGGTTCGTACAGTGAAGCGAACGCAGGGAGAGACGTTAAGGCACAGTTATTGAGAAACAATTTTGGAGCCGCAGAATTAACGTTATGTCAGTCGAATGAAACTCCGAGACTCTGTGAATACTGAGGGTTCCAAAGTGGTTATAGATATTACTCTATCTCCTACACGAGGAGCTAAATACAGGCAAGCACTGGACCGGAGTCGTAGACATAAAAAAAAAAAAAAAAAAAAAAAAAAAAAAAAAAAAAAAAAACACCATCCAGACACCTGATAAGAAGGGCTATCCCTATCATAGTATTCTTCAAGAGGCTAAAAACGGGTGCTACCTTGTGACTGAACTTGTCAGGAGACTGCAACATCAGCGGAGATTCATTTTCTAGCCTTGCTTAATCACACATGTAAGCGATTAATATTATATTTAGAAGAGGTTTTAAATGATCTTCCAGATGATGACAGAAACGATCTACAAATGTTGATGGTTCACAGCATATTCAGTTCGAACAAAAATTTGAGAATAGCCACGATTCCGATGCAGTCAACGTTAGTGCCTCTCCAACTTATTAGTCGCTCAAATGAAGATCTAACTGTTAGGAAGAATCCTGTACCAATATCTCCTCGCTACTGAAGAGTGAGAGGCATCATCTAAAAAATACGTAGTATTATAGCTAAGAAGAAAAAGGATAAAAAAGTTACAAAAATTTTCTTTCATGCTACAATGAATGTAAATACATTATCACCCTGAAAATGTGTTCTCTAGGGTCTCACAGTACAGACAATATCAAGCACAAATGTTGGCCAACGTTCTGCATGAAATACCCTATGTGAACCGTGGAGTGGAATCCTAAGGTCGGACGAAGATCTGCAGTTTTTAGAAAATTACTGAGATTTTAAATATGTTTGTGCAGAGCCAGGAATTGAATCGTGTCAGTCCACCGAAGTAAGCAAGAGAACTATTGTAGAGTTTGCGAGGTAGGAGAGATGTAGTGGAAGTATCGAAACACCGGAGGAAGTTCGTAAATCGTGCTTTAATAAATAACAGTACTGCCCGCGAAAGAGCAGTGTCCGTTTCAGAGTACCGGTATGGAAGACTGTTTGAATCTGCTGGGAAGTTTGACAACAGTTCAAAGAGTGAGTTTCGTGAAGTGCCCGTTATTACTCGTTGAAGTAATACGGGAGTATTTTTCTTTGGAAACGTATGGTAGATTCACAGGGGCTGGATTTCTTCAGTTAATGTAGTTTGGAAGGTGATAACAAAACTGCTAACCGTCTCATTCACCATTAGTGCATGGGAACTTGATACAGTGAGAAACGCTTTGCTGGTTTTCTCCGCAGCCGCATTCTGTTTCGGGCTTCCATGGCATAATTCCAGAACGTTTCTAGACGCTGTCTATTCGTTGGCAAACCTCCTCAGACTGACTAGACTGAACCAGTTCTGGAAACTGTTTCCATACGAGGTGTAGCAAGCGCAATGGTCAAGAAAACAGCTCATATACAACTGCATGAGTGGGGATAAACTACTGTATCTATGTTCTAAGATTTTCCGTTGTTCCCTCCAAAGTGGAATATACCTCTTCACAAGTACAATGCGGGTACTGTCTCCCATCCACGATGAATCGAAGTAGTGCTCCGTGTGTAATGATCTACGCTTCAGCTACGAGTTACACTCTAGACTTACATTTACATCACTTCTGTATCTATTAACATATTTTATTCGTAACTTTGGATATTTTATTGCACAGTAACAAAAATGAGTATACAACTGATAGTATAATACCACTGTAGATCGCTTGAGCAACGAAAGGTATCTAAAGACTGAAGGAAAGCACAGGTCATTCCCGTTTTTAAGAAAGGCCGTAACACATATCCACACATTTATAGACTTATATCGTTGACGTCAATCTGTTGTAGAATTATGCAACATGTTTTATGCTCAAGAATTACAGCGTTTTTTGAAAATAAACATCTCCTCTCTAAAAATCAACATTGATTCCGCAAACAGAGATCCTGCGAAACTCAGCTCGCTCTGTTCCTCCATGAGATCCACAGCGCAGTGGACAACAGAGCTCAGGTTGATGCCGTGTTCCTTGATTTCAGTAAGGCATTTGACACCGTTGCGCATTGCCATTTAATATGAAAAAAAAAACGAGCTTACGGAGTATCGGAGGAAACTTGCGACTGGATTCAAGACTACTCAACACGTTGCTCTTAACGGAACAAAATCGACAGATGTAAAGATAATATTGGGACTACCACAGGGAAGTGTGATAGGACTGTTGTTTACAAAAAAAAAAAAAAAAAAAAAAAAAAAAAATATATATATATATATAGTAGGAAGCGTCGGTTGCTCTTTAAGGCTACTCGCAGATGATGCAGTTGTCTATACCAAAGTAGCAACGCCAGAATATAGTAAGAATTTGCAAAACGACCGACAGAGATTTGATGAATGGTGCAGACTCTGGCAGTAACATACTACGCATACATAGGAAAAAAAAATCGACTACTGTATAGCAACACTATTGATGGCAAACAACCGGAGACAGCGTCTGCCGTAAAATATCTAGGGGTTACTATCAAGTGGAATTACCATATAAAACAGATGGTCGGAAAAGCAGACACCACACTCAGATTCATCGGAAGAATCTTAAGGAAATGTAACTCATTCACGAAAGAAGTTGCTTATAGAGAGCCCGATTCTTGAGTATTGTTCATCTAACTGGGATCCCTATCAGTTGGGACTGATACAGGAGATAGAGAAGATCCAATGAAGAGCGGCGCGTTTCGTCACGGGATCGTTTAGATGGCGAGAGAGCGTTGCGGAGATGCTGAACAAACTCCACTGGCAGACATTACAAGAGAGGCGTTGTGCATCACGGAGAGCGTTACTATTGAAATTTCGGGGCAGCACTTTTCAGGAGGAGCCGAATAACATATTACTTCCCCCCCCCCCCCCCCCCCATTGACCACGAGGAAAAAATTCCAGAAATTAGAGCCAATACAGAGGCTTGCCTACAATCATTCTTTCCAAGCACTATTCGCGAGTGGAACAGTGTTGGAGGGATCAGATAGTGGTACCAAAAGTACCCTCCGCCACACACCATTAGGTGGCTTGCGGAGTATGATGTAGATGTAGATGCAATATTAATATGATCTGTAGGAAACCGAAGAATGAAGCAAGGAAAGAAGTATGTGAAAAATTTACAGGAGTACAGGCAACCGTTCATCTTGACAGTACTAGATTAGAAATGAGATTACATCTACGCCGGCCAGGGTGGCCGAGCGGTTCTGGGCACTACAGTCTGGAAACGCGTGACCGCTACGGTCGCAGGTTCGAATCCTGCCTCGGGCATGGATGTGTGTGATGTCCTTAGGTTAGTTAGGTTTAAGTAGTTCTAAGTTCTAGGGGACTGATGACCTCAGAAGTTAAGTCCTATAGTACTCAGAACCAGATTACATCTACATCTTCGCTTTGTGAATCGCTAGAAGGTTTATGAGAGAGGATATATACGAAATATTAATTTTGATGACAGCCAGATCCGTAATTTACTTTGAGGCTAGAAAGTTACCTCTACGGTTGAAGGACAACAGTCAATTATCACGAAGTATTATTTGCTTTGCGTGTTATGTGTAAAGCTCATTTTTATTATAGCAGTAGCAGGTACTAGAAAACAGAAAAAGAACATTTCAGTTTATCTTTTTGTGCTGTCAGTTTCTAGGGGCACCCAAATTCCTTTCAAATGTTCTGTAAATGAGGGCCAGGTTGATCGTAAAGTGACTGAAATACGTGTCTTGAAATTCAACACTTTTTATTTAGAAATTTTTTCCTGTCACGTCCATATTGTTCACAAATCTTTGTGTGCATCTTGCCAAAATCTTGATAAAGTTACATTAGTAACATAATTAGTTCTTTGCAAGTCCATTGCAATTGCCAATAGTTAACACATAATTTTTACTACTCAATACTTCAGAGACATAACACATACTGATGTCACATGGTAACAGCTAACAACCAAATACTCTCGTATGTCAACACGATTTTTCAAAGAAGTTACATTAAATGATTCTGTGGCATTAATTTTATACATTAGAGAAATAGAAACTCATTTATTATCGTAAAATATAGCTTATATTGACACTGATGATTATGGCTCAAATGGCTCTGAGCACTATGGGACTCAACATCTTAGGTCATAAGTCCCCTAGAACTTAGAACTACTTAAACCTAACTAACCTAAGGACATCACACACACCCATGCCCGAGGCAGGATTCGAACCCGCGACCGTAGCAGTCCCGCGGTTCCGGACTGCAGCGCCAGAACCGCTAGACCACCGCGGCCGGCTGATGATTATGTTTCTCTGATTTCCTTTTAATTTAGATTGAAAATACGTGGATGAATAGTTTTTCCGAATGCACACAATTTCATATAAAAAGCATGCTGAATAATCTCATAATTATCCGTTAGGATAAAGGAAGGGAGTTGATGAACGAATATTATAAAAAGCAGCACCTCAGCAAAAGCTGGAAATTATGCAAATATCGTCAAAATTTGGTATCGAGCGATTCATTAATAATAGGCTGCCGTCGACAGAGTCAATTTGAAAGGTCTAGCTTACGTGATACTTTGGTTGTGCGTTGTAGACGCCAACGAAAGTGAATACGAAATCCTGGTCACAAATCCTAGTGTGATGTAGAGATTTGGTCGGCAGAGACAAGTTATTTACTTTTGGCTGCAGCCAGCGGTCACTAGAGCTGACAGTAACTTCAATGATCAATTGAGTGTGGTGATAAACTGACCTGTAGAGTATCCAAAGGACTATGGCGGAAAGGTAGGCGGTGCATTTGTGAGCGAAGCGAGTGGTATTGACAGTGTAAAAAAAAAAAGAGAAAAATGCCAGAACTACGAAATGTAAATATTGTTGAGGGCTACTCTGTGCTGAATGATTCCGTATTCGTTTATATTTATTTACTACAGAAAAGACTGTACTTTTCTCTGACAGTACTGCTTATTTGCATTTAAACCGGTCAATATTTCAAGGTTTTCGCCACGTTAGTAACTTTTATCTACTTTTTCCACTCTCCAAATGAAATTATGCCATCCTGTGTGGGCATAGTGGATTCTAAGACTAATATGCTGTCTTAATTGCCATGATCGCTCAGGCAGGTGTTACCAACTTCCATATCAAGGTTAAATCATGGGCAAACATTCATGAGCATATATCCATTACACTTAGCCGGCAGTTGCTTCACAAGCCAACAAGTAAGCCCTCCATTAGTACCCAGCTTTCACTGTTTTCGACCGGGTCACTAGAAACTTCAGAATACAGATGCGTCCTAGCAGAAAAGTTTCGTTTTCCCTAATGAGACATTCGCGGAATATACGTACAACAACCGCTTCGCAAAACAATCAGAACTGCTCCCCCACGTGCAATGACCAATGCGCAATAGTTTTTAAATATGACGGAGAGGGCAATTTCATAAGGAATGAGGTCGGTCGGCGAATATTGCTTACTCACTGCTTTATAGACTTTTCCGAAATCGCAACATTACGGTATACACCGAACGCGTAAGAAGATGGAGTATTTCTTGAGACATTCTAGGAGATTTCCTACTTTCCATAACTGATGCCATTATGGCTTTAACAACGAATTTCATCTGTATTCCGTAGACTTTGTTGATTAGGAGACAAGGCAGACAAAGCGTTTTCTTTAACTGGTATTTGATCACGTTGTTATTGTTGCGATATTCAGTGCAAAAAATTGGCTGATGCAGCTCTCTGTGCCAGCCAGTCCGGTGCAACCCTCTTCATCTCCGCACAACCTGCATCTGTTTGAATCTGCTTTGGTCTACCTCTACAGGTTTCACCGCTTACTGACACCTCCATTATGATTCAGAATGTGTGCTTTCATCTGATCCGTTCTTTTCGTGATGTTTTCGCATAAATTTCTTTTTCTACAATGCGGTTCAGCATGTCGTCATTATTCTGCTGTAACACTACATTTCAAAAGATCTTATTCTCTTTTTGTATGAACTGCTTACTGTCTACGACTTACTTCCTTACAATGCTACTCTCCAGACAAAAACATTCACAAAAGACTTCCTAACACTTAAGCTGATATTAGATGAAATTGTTCTAACAACATCCCTCACTGAAATTAATAGAATTTTAAAAAGTCTAAAAAGCAAAAGCTCAGCTAGAGTTGGTAGAATTTCTAACGGAATTTTTAACATTTATTTCATCTCAATAAGTTATGTCCTTAGTGACATATGTAATGCATCACTGGCGCACGGAATTTTCCAGACAGGGTAAAATGTCCAACAAACCACTTCGTAATGAAGATGATAGGAAAGAGTTAAACAGTTCCCTTGCTGACATATATTCGCAAAAATGTAGTACTTAAGAGAAATCTCATACTTAAGTAGGAGCAATTTACTTAGCATACCAGGGTTTCGCTTCCAGAAGCGTTGCTCGATTGGGAATGCTGTCTATACATTCACTCATCAAACAGTACAAACCTTAAATAATAAAATATAGCCGGTTGGTATTTTTGTGATTTTCCCAAGACTTTTGATTGTATAGGTGATATTGCACTCGTAAAAAAACTTAAGTTTTTTGGAACTGATGGCTTTACACAAAGCTGGTTTGCATCACACTCAACGAACAATATGCAAAAATTTTTTGCTGAATAATCTAAACAATATTGGATGGGTAGAAAGTTCTAGTGACTGCAAGGAAATCACAAACGGAGTCCCACAGGGTTCAGTTTTGGGCTCACTTCTTTTCCTTAAGTACACTGACGGAAAAAACTATCGCAACATCAAAAGGAGTTGTACGAGATTACCGAAAGTGTATGCAATGTGCTACTGACGCCAATCCAACGCCATTTGTGACTTCAATGGTGTCAAGCGAGTGCTCATTGAAGCGCGGAGTAGTTGTGTTTTCTGGTGAAAGCTGGTTCTGCCTCGGTGCCAGTGATGGCCTTTTGTTGGTTAGAAGGAGCCCAGGTGAGCGCTGCAACCAACCCGTCTGCGTGCTACTAGACACACGGGACCCACACCTGGTTATGTTCTGGAGTGCGATTTCGTATGACAGCAGGAGCCCTCTCGTAGCTACCCCACGCTCTCTGACTGCAAATTTGTACGTGATTCTGGTGATTCGACCTGTCGTGCTACCATTGATGAATAGCATTGCGGAAGGTGTTTCCCAACAGGATAACATCTGCCCACATACCGATGTTGTAACCCAATATGCTCTAAAGAGTATCGGCATGCTACCTTGGCCTGTTCCATCACAACATCTGCCTCCAGTCGAGCACATATGGCGCATCATCGGACGAGAACTCCAGCGCCATCAACAGACAGCATTAAACATCCCTGCGTTGACCGACCAAGTGCAACAAGCACGGAAATCCATCCCACAGACTGACATCTGACTACACACTGCGTGCACGTTTGCATGCTTGCATTCGACATTCTGGCGTGTGTGCCAGTTATTAATGCATTTCACATTTGCAGTGGCTTATTTGGCGCTTACATTAACCTGTGGTCTTATAATGTTTATCACTTACATATGTTACCTAGACAAATGTGTTCCTGAAATTTAATTACTCTGCATTAATTATTTCTCGGTGTTGCGACTTTCTTCCGTCAGTGTATATGAAAGACCTTCAACTTAACATTCAAAAGCAGAATTAGTGCTTTTTGCTTACGATACTAGTCTTGTAATAAATCCTGTTAGAAATAAATCTACAAAAGGGAATATAAATGATGTTTCCCAAAGAATGTTAAGTGCCTCTCAGAAAATGGACTCACGCTAACTGTTTAGAAAAACACACAACATAACAAGTAGTCATAGCAACAACTGATTTAGCAGATGGGCAGGAGTAACAAATAGGGTAGAATGCCCCAAATATTTGGATTTTGATACTGACGAAAACTTGAACTGGAAGAAGCATATTACTGAGCTTCGCAAACGTTTCAGTTTTTCTGCTTTTGCTCTTCATACACTTACTGGTATTGGAAACAAACAAATCAGCCTCCTAACATATTTTGCATATTTTCCCTCAATAATGTCTTATGGAATAATTTTCTGGAATAACTCACCGCGTAGAAAAGAAATATGGATTGCAAAAACAGTAAGCAGTAAGAATAATATGACGTTCACCCACGGAAGTCATGTAGGTACCTCTTGAAGGAGCTAGACATTTTATCTGTGCTGTCACAGTACATATACTCACTAAGAAAATTCGTCGTTAATAATTCATCCAATTTAAGAGGTCAATACCTTTAGAAATAGATAGAAAAATGACTTTTGTTACCCATTACTATAGCTCTCATTGGCACAGAAAGGAGTTCAATATGCACCAACAAAAATCTCTGATCATTTGCCGGATAACATAAAATATATGACAGGTAGCACATGAAACTAACCAATCAACTAACTTCTCCCCCCTCACCCCTCCAGTCCATGTATGTTCTCATACTATTTCTCCTTTTCTTCTTTTTCCTACTATCGAATTTCAGTCATCCACCACACTTAAATTTTCGTCTGCTTTAACTATGTGAATAATTTCCTTTATCTATTCATACATTGTTTGCCTCCTCATCATCTTCGTAAATACACTCCTGGAAATTGAAATAAGAACACCGTGAATTCATTGGCCCAGGAAGGGGAAACTTTATTGACACATTCCTGGGGTCAGATACATCACATGATCACACTGACAGAACCACAGGCACATAGACTCAGGCAACAGAGCATGCACAATGTCGGCACTAGTACAGTGTATATCCACCTTTCGCAGCAATGCAGGCTGCTATTCTCCCATGGAGACGATCGTAGAGATGCTGGATGTAGTCCTGTGGAACGGCTTGCCATGCCATTTCCACCTGGCGCCTCAGTTTGACCAGCGTTCGTGCTGGACGTGCAGACCGCGTGAGACGACGCTTCATCCAGTCCCAAACATGCTCAATGGGGGACAGATCCGGAGATCTTGCTGGCCAGGGTAGTTGACTTACACCTTCTAGAGCACGTTGGGTGGCACGGGATACATGCGGACGTGCATTGTCCTGTTGGAACAGCAAGTTCCCTTGCCGGTCTAGGAATGGTAGAACGATGGGTTCGATGACGGTTTGGATGTACCGTGCACTATTCAGTGTCCCCTCGACGATCACCAGTGGTGTACGGCCAGTGTAGGATATTGCTCCCCACACCATGATGCCGGGTGTTGGCCCTGTGTGCCTCGGTCGTATGCAGTCCTGATTGTGTCGCTCACCTGCACGGCGCCAAACACGCATACGACCATCATTGGCACCAAGGCAGAAGCGACTCTCATCGCTGAAGACGACACGTCTCCATTCGTCCCTCCATTCACGCCTGTCGCGACACCACTGGAGGTGGGCTGCACGATGTTGGGGCGTGAGCGGAAGACGGCCTAACGGTGTGCGGGACCGTAGCCCAGCTTCATGGAGACGGTTGCGAATGGTCCTCGCCGATACCCCAGGAGCAACAGTGTCCCTAATTTGCTGGGAAGTGGCGGTGCGGTCCCCTACGGCACTGCGTAGGATCCTACGGTCTTGGCGTGCATCCGTGCGTCGCTGCGGTCCGGTCCCACGTCGACGGGCACGTGCACCTTCCGCCGACCACTGGCGACAACATCGATGTACTGTGGAGACCTCACGCCCCACGTGTTGAGCAATTCGGCGGTACGTCCACCCGGCCTCCCGCATGCCCACTATACGCCCTCGCTCAAAGTCCGTCAACTGCACATACGGTTCACGTCCACGCTGTCGCGGCATGCTACCAGTGTTAAAGACTGCGATGGAGCTCCGTATGCCACGGCAAACTGGCTGACACTGACGGCGGCGGTGCACAAATGCTGCGCAGCTAGCGCCATTCGACGGCCAACACCGCGGTTCCTGGTGTGTCCGCTGTGCCGTGCGTGTGATCATTGCTTGTACAGCCCTCTCGCAGTGTCCGGAGCAAGTATGGTGGGTCTGACACACCGGTTTCAATGTGTTCTTTTTTCCATTTCCAGGAGTGTAGCTCGCATATTCCGGGTTTGTATCTGTCTCAGTTAGTGAGTTCAGTGTGTTGTTCATAATAGCTTACCCATACTCCTATTTACCGATTCATTTGTAGGTCTGCTCCGGCGTCAGCCGTATTTCACTATCTGTTTCTGTCCTAATAAGAAGTTATGCGCCTCCTTCCATCACACTCCACTCCTCTCTCTCTCTCTCTCTCTCTCTCTCTCTCTCTCTGTGTGTGTGTGTGTGTGTGTGTGTGTGTGTGTGTGTGTGTGTGTGTAGCGGTTTAATCGATTCCTACTCCCCCTTACTCATGATTTAAAGCACGCCAATTTCTTCTTTCGTGCACTATCTCCTGAAGATTTTTCAGGCTGTAACCCATTACTTCTGTGACGACGTTGACCCATCTCATCCTTTCCCGTCTCTTCTGCTTGTGCCTTCGATCTTCCTCAGCGCTGAGGCCTATTCCAGAGAATCATGTCTTCCCATGATTTGCCCGAAGTCAGATTTTAATTCAGTATCAGGCCTTCTAAGGAGCAATCTGTCTTTATTTGCTGTAATACTGACCTATTCGTTCTCTTTGCAGTCCATGAAACTCTAAGGAGTTTCCTTCAAAACCACAATTCAAAGGAGTCTATTCTACTGTCAGCCTTTCTTATGGACCAGGTCTCACGTCCGTAGATCACAACAGGAAAGAGCATAGACTTTACTACACGGATATTTGTTGCTAAATTTATGTCTGTATTTCTTAAAACAATGTCAATATTGGACACTGCCATTCTGACGAGCAATTAGCGTCTCTTCATTTCGCAGCTGCAGTCACCGTCTGCAGACCGAGATAACTGAGCATAGAAACTACCTCCAGAGTTTCTCCTCCAGCACTTCACTAATTCCCACTATGTCTACCTACAGCCTGTTCATTTCCCTTTTTAAATTAATTAACTACCCACTCTATTAAGGAGTCTAACACTCCACGCTACGAATGCAAGTTTTGTTTTTCCTGATCTCGGCGTCCTTCTAAGAAGCCCTCGCCTGGGCTATTTCACCTCCAGAATATTTTATTCAAGAGCATCACCATCATAATTAAACCATACACTAGAACTTCATACCCTCGGGAAGAAAATAAAAGCTGCCGTTTCCCCAAACTTTCAGCCGTTAACAGCAAGGCTATGTTGGCTAATGTTCCAAAACAAGATTAGTCAATCATCCGGACTGTTGATCCTGTAACTACTTAAAAGGCTGCCCCCGCTCTACAGGAATCAGGGGTTACTCTTTCCTCTCCATAGATACACTCCGCTGTGGTTACAGCTATGGTTCGGCCATGTGTGGTGTTGATGGGTGCGCAAGCCACCTCACCTCGGCAGGGTCCACGCTTCATGGGAGGCTTATTCCTGTACGTGTTGAGTATTATCGGACTTGTCCATCAATTCGAGATAGTACAGTTCACCGTCACAAACTACATGTAACACTTATGTCTCACTATGCGGACTGCGTCGTGCAGGTGATAGTTTGTTTACAAAAATGTCGGTCATCATGTGTCATCTTCCTATACATTTGGTACTGCCGAACTTAAGTTTGGAAATAGCCTACTGACAGTGTAGAATCATAACTCTGAGAATGCTGACAACCACTATTAGCGCAGTGCCATGATTGGAGATCTGTGGTGGACGCCTGCAAAACTGCCGACGGACAAGATCAGCGGCTCACGTTTGATGTTCACTTTGATGCTGCCGAGTCTCTATGCCAAAGGCAGTTTGAGAGATCTACCTACGCTGTCACTTTCTACGTCCGACTCCATCACTTGCCGTCATTCTCATAAACAACTGAATCAACCACAGAAGAATTTACAGAAGTGGTACTTCACGCTCTTCCTAGGACGAGAGTCATAAGCATATCCGTAAATCTTTCTGGGGCTTTTGATACTGTTGACCATAACATTAAACTAAATAAGCTACGATCATTAGGAGTAAGAACTGTAGCTAACAACTGCTGTCGATTATACGTAACAGATACGCAACCACAAATGATACAAGTTTTTTTTAAACACTTAATCACAACAAATATACGTTAATTAATAGTTTTCTGATACATATAAATGATTTCCCCCATAGTGTAAGTTATGGTGAAAATTCTCTTTGCTGATGATAGCGGTATTATTGTACTTAAGAAATAAGACTGCTCTTTGCAAAAAAGAAAATGAAACGTCAAACGCAATTTACAGATATTCAGTATCCAATAAAGTTACATTGAACATACAGAAAACAAATGTCACGAACTTCAGTTTGAAGAGGGAAAAAATACTATCAATTTAAATGTGAATCTAACCCCTATAAAGTGCATAGCAAAGAAAAATTTCCATGAATGAATACCGATTTTCGGTTTTACTGGTGTGAACACACAAACATTTGCAAACAGAATTTTATCATGTTACACACTTAAAACCTTGTCATTAGTGTGCAAAATGAGTGACTTTAGGTTACATACTACTCGTAGATATATTTTGTTCTTATCTATGAAATGCTCTTCTGGGGATTAAATGAACAAAATCTGAATACTTTTTCAAATTACAGAAAAATGTCACAGAAATAAGAACAAAGAAGTGAACAGTGTAAAGTAACATCTGCACTGTACGAATACTTTTATCAATTAGTAAAACCTTGATAATAGCTGTAGAAACAGCTCTGTCAATGATCATGGAAAAACGTATAGGCTGAAATTATATTTATCAAGAAAGAATAAACATGAAACTTAAAACGGAATTTCCTACCAAGGAATAAAATTGTGTAATAAATTACATAAGGAGGGTAAAGAAATTACTAAAATAAAATGATGTAACACAGTTAAAAATACCTATTAAACACGGCATTTTATAGAGTGAATGATTTATTATATGTTGTTGTGGTCTTCAGTCCTGAGACTGGTTTGATGCAGCTCTCCATGCTACTCTATCCTGTGCAAGCTTCTTCATCTCCCAGTACCTACTGCAACCTACATCCTTCTGAATCTGCTTAGTGTATTCATCTCTTGGTCTCCCTCTAAGATTTTTACCCTCCACGCTGCCCTCCAATGCTAAATTTGTGATCCCTTGATGCCTCAAAACATGTCCTACCAACCGATCCCTTCTTCTAGTCAAGTTGTGCCACAAACTTCTCTTCTCCCCAATCCTATTCAATACCTCCTCATTAGTTACGTGATCTACCCACCTTATCTTCAGCATTCTTCTGTAGCACCACATTTCGAAAGCTTCTATTCTCTTCTTGTCCAAACTGGTTATCGTCCATGTTTCACTTCCATACATGGCTACACTCCATACAAATACTTTCAGAAACGACTTCCTGACACTTAAATCTATACTCGATGTTAACAAATTTCTCTTCTTCAGAAACGATTTCCTTGCCATTGCCAGTCTACATTTTATATCCTCTCTACTTCGACCATCATCAGTTATTTTACTCCCTAAATAGCAAAACTCCTTTACTACTTTAAGTGTCTCATTTCCTAATCTAATCCCCTCAGCAACACCCGATTTAATTTGATTACATTCCATTATCCTCGTTTTGCTTTTGTTGATGTTCATCTTATATCCTCCTTTCAAGACACTGTCCATTCCGTTCAACTGCTCTTCCAAGTCCTTTGCTGTCTCTGACAGAATTACAATGTCATCGGCGAACCTCAAAGATTTTACTTCTTCTCCATGAATTTTAATACCTAATCCGAATTACATAGCAAAGTAAAAGAGTTTTTTTAAAAAAATGACACTAGGAAATAGGAAAAATCGCATCATCACTTCACAATTCATTTTCGCAGTATATTTTTTTCTGGAAAATCTTAGGTCAACTGTCTATACCCCTCAATACTAACGTCGTACCCTATTTTTGAGACCAACATCTCTCATTATTGAGGGATTGTAACCCAACTTTTAAGCTAAACAAATGGGATTTTGCAGTACACAGAATGGAAATCAAAAATTGTAGTCACGATGCCGATGTTAGATGATAATTGTGTAGAGGGTATGTGGTGATTGGTGTTGAGAAATGAATGAAAACCGTAGCACTAGATTTCTGCATTATTAAATAACTTCTTTGCAACAAAGTGCAAACACAACGCTAGGCGTAAGTCGACCGACGTTGCAATGTTGTTAACAAACTTGGCTTGGATTCGGGATGAAGCAGGGTCTAATTCCCATCCGATCATCCTTACTTCGTTTTTCTGTGGGTTTCGTGAGTTACTTCACGGATATCTGGAATGGTTCCTATTGTAAGGCTACAGTCAACTACATGAACCATTAAGGGCAAACTACAACTGTAGGTATTTAAATGACTGTGTGGAAGAACTTTATTTTTTATTTTTAAACTTGTTATGACAGCATGGTGTCTTGAAGGGAGGTTATAAGATGAACATCAACAAAAGCAAAACGAGGATAATGGAATGTAGTCGAATTAAGTTGGGTGATGCTGAGGGAATTAGATTAGGAAATGAGACACTTAAAGTAGTAAAGGAGTTTTGCTATTTGGGGAGCAAAGTAACTGATGACGGTCGAAGTACGGAGGATATAAAATGTAGACTGGCAATGGGAAGGAAAGCGTTTCTGAAGAAGAGAAATTTGTTAACATCGAGTATTGATTTAAGTGTTAGGAAGTCGCTTCTGGAAGTATTTGTATGGAGTGTAGCCATGTATGGAAGTGAAACATGGACGATAAATAGTTTAGACAAGAAGATAATAGAAGCTTTCGAAATGTGGTGCTATAGAAGAATGCTGAAGATTATATGGCTAGATCACATAACTAATGAGGAGGTATGGAATAGAATTGGGGAGAAGAGGAGTTTGTGGCACAACTTGACTAGAAGAAGGGATCGGTTGGTAGGCCACGTTCTGAGGCATCAAGGGATCACCAATTTAGTACTGGAGGGCAGCGTGGATGGTAAAAATCGTAGGTGAGACCAAGAGATGAATACACCAAGCAGATTGAGAAGGATGTAGGTTGCAGTAGGTACTGGGAGATGATGAAGCTTGCAGAGGATAGAGTAGCATGGAGAGCTGCATCAAACCAGTCTCAGGACTGAAGACCGCAACAACAATATATGACAGCATATTCGATATTCTTGTAGAAACGATCCACTTGTGAATAATACTACTACTACTAGTGCTACTGTTACTACAGTTTCTCCAGAACACGCAAAATTGGAACTCCTTCGAAACAGGAATAAATAATTTTGGACTTTCAAGTTGAGAAATTAAAAATATGTCTAAATGGTTGGATCAACACCTTGTTAGATACACTGAAATGAAACACGTCTGGTTACATGAAAAAAGAGAAATTATTGTAAATTTGACGTGGTTTTTACTTTGGCAATCATTTGTAAAAAAACACCGATTACTGTAGCCTATATTAGTGCGTGATTTCTAATAAAATAGCCAAAATTTTTAAACCATTGAGTCCCATACAGAGTAATGTTAGTAATACGCATTATAAGAATACAACCAACGTAAGAGACCTATTTAATAAGTCAGGCCTATGCATCTACATCTACATGGATACTGTGCAAATCACGTTTAAGTGCCTGGCAGAGCGTTCATTTACCCACCTTCACAATTCTCTATTATTCCATTCTCGTATAGTGCGCGGAAAGAATGGCCACCTATATCTTTCCGTACGAGCTCTAATTTCCCTTACTTTATCGTGGTGATCGTTCCTCCCTATGTAGGCCAGTACCAGCAAAATATTTTCGCATTCCGAGGAGAAAGTTGGTGATTGGAATTTCGTGAGAAGATTCCGTCGCAACGAAAAGCGCCTTTCTTTTAATGATTTCCAGTCCAAATCTTGTATCATTTCTGTGATACTCTCTCCTATATGTCGCGATAATACAAAACGTGCTGCCTTTCTTTGAACTTTTTCGATGTACTCCGTCAGTCCTATCTGGTAAGGATCCCACATCGTGCAGCAGTATTCTAAAAGAGGACGGACAAGCTTAGTGTACACAGTCTCCTCAGCAGGTCTGTTACATTTTCTAAGTGTCCCGCCAATAAAACACAGTCTTTGGTTAGCCTTCTATGTGTTCCTTCCAATTTAAAATTGTATGTGAGAATTGTGACAAAGTCCCTAACGATAACAATGCAAGTGCCTTTATACTGCATCTCCTAAACAACAAACATACATCCAAAAACATTGACACAGCGCTCCAAATTTTGCATTATGGTAAGAAAGGGAAACAAATATCTTAGAAGAAACCAAAATTTTCAGTCATTTAAAAAGTCAACCAGACACACTTCTTTATGTGTAAACAGATCTACAGAACTAAAAGTTTCTTAATTTGAGGTACTTTCTGGCAATGAACAATTAAAAAGCCATAAAATCAAATTTAAAATTTAGTCTTACCTTACTTTATATTTTAGTATTTTAACTGTATTTATTTTCTTTATTTTATTTCTTACTACTTTTTAACTCTGCTCAAATACATACATGAATATACTGTCAAAGGATTATATTCACGTTTGTTCTATTCGTAGCTACACCCTTTGATCAATGCAATACTTTCGTAATGTCGTGCTGTCAAGCACAAGGCAGTATATGAGAACCAACACGAATAGAAGACAGAAATTTAGAGAGACTGGAAATACATTTAACAGTAACAGAAAATTTTGACATATGTAATGAAACAAAATAAGTTTACATTCACATCATTTCATTTTTGTCGATGGAGGCAATGCAGTAGTCTATATTATATACTGAGGTACGAAAGTCAGGGGGTACCTCCTAATATCGTGTCGGATCTCCTCTTGCCCGGCGTAGTGCAGCACCTCGTCGTGGCATGGTCTCAGCAAGTAGTTGGAAGTCCTCTGCAAAAATACTGAACCATGGTGCCTTATACATAATTGCTGTGCACGAACACACCTCTCGATTATGTCCCACAATTATTCAATGAGATTCATCTCGTGCAATCTGGGTGACCGAATCATTCACTCAAACTGTCCAGAATGCTCTTGAAAGCAGTCACGAACAATCGTGGCCCGCTGACAAGGCGCACTGTAGTAAATGAGCATTCCGTCCAGATGGCTGCAAATGATCTTCAAGCAGCCAAACATTACCATTTTCAGTCAGTGATCCTTTCAGTTGGATCAGAGGACCCAGTTAATTCCGTGCAAACACAGCCCAAACTATTATGAGGTCACCACTACCTGGCTCCTCAGTTTCGCGGGGGCTGCGCCACACTCTAACCCTACCATCAAGCTCTTACCAACTGAAATCGGGGCTCATCTCACCAAATCACTGGTTTTCAACCGGCTAGGGTACAACCGATACGGTCACGAGCCGAGGAGAGGCGCCGCAGGCGATGTCGTGCTGCCATAGCCCATTAAGGCCAAATTTCGCTAAACTGTCCCAACGGAGACGTTCGTCGTACTACATTTCTGCTGTTATTTCACGCAGTGTTGCTTGTCTGTTATCACTGACGGCTCTACGGAAAACGCAGCTACTCTCGTTCGTTAAGTGAAGGCCGTCAGCCACTGCGTTGTCCGTGGTGATAGATAATGTTTGAAATTTGATACTCTCTACACACTTTTAACACTGTTGATTTCGGAATATTAAATGTCCTAATGATTTCCGAAATGGAATGTCCCATATGTCTAGCCTCAACTACCTTTCCACGTTCAAAGTCTGTTAATTACTGCCATGAGACCATTATCACAACGCAAACCTTTTCACATGACTCACCTGAATACAAATAACAGCTCCGCCTATGCACTGCTTTTTTATACGTTGTGTACGCGATACTACAGCCACGTGGATACGTACATATTGCTATCCCACAACTTTTATCACCTCAGTGTAATACCTCCGTATTGACAAGCCAATAACACAGCATATGTGGACAAACACATTATAGAAAACAGAAATATAAGGTCGATGCTTGTTATTGCAGGTAAATTTATTTCCATTATGTTTAGAGTCAAATAATTACATTTCCATTCATGGCGGTGATATACACTACTGGTCATCAAAATTACTACACCTAGACGAAATGCAGATGATAAACCGGTATTCATTGGACAAATATGTTATACTAGAACTGACATGTGATTACATTTTCACGCAATTTGGGTGTGTAGATCCTGAGAAATCAGTATCCAGAACAACCACCTCTGGCCTTAATAACGGCCTTGATACGCCTGGGCATTGACTCAGACAGAACTTGGATGGTGTGTACAGGTACAGCTGACCATGCAGCTTCAACACGATACCACGGTTCATCAAGAGTAGTGACTGGCGTATCGTGACGAGCCAGTTGCTCGGCCACCATTGACCAGAAGTTTTCAGCTGGTGAGAGATCTGGAGAACGTGCTGGCCAGGGCAGCAGTCGAACATTTTCTGAATCCAGAAAGGCCCGTACAGGACCTGCAACATGCGGTCGTGCATTATCCTGCTGCAATATAGGGTTTCGCAGGGATCGAATGAAGGGTAGAGTCACGGGACGTAACACATCTGATATGTAACGTCCACTGTTCAAAGTGCCGTCAATGCGAACAAGAGGTGACCGAGACGTGTAACCAATGGCACTCCATACCATCACGCCGGGTGATACGCCAGTATGGCGATGACGAATACGCCGGCCAGAGTGGCCGAGCGGTTCTAGGCGCTTCAGTCTGGAACCGCGCGACCGCTACGGTCGCAGGTTCGAATCCTGCCGCGGGCATGGATGTGTGTGATGTTAGTTAGGTTTAAGTAGTTCTAAGTTCTAGGGGACTGATGACCTCAGATGTTAAGTCCCACAGTTCTCAGAGCCATTTTTTGATGTGGAATACACGCTTCCAATGTGCGTTCACCGCGATGTCACCAAACAAGGATGCGATCATCATGATGCTCTGAACAGAACCTGGATTCATCCGACAAAAATGACGTTTTGCCATTCGTTCACCCAGGTTCGTCGTTGAGTACACCATCGCAGGCGCTCCTGTCTGTGATGCAGCGTCAAGGGTAACCGCAGCCATGGTCTCCGAGCTTATAGTCCATGCTGCTGCAAACTTCGTCGACTGTCCGTGCAGCTGGTTGTTGTCTTGCAAACGTCGTCATCTGTTGACTCAGGGATCGAGACGTGGCTGCACGATCCGTTACAGCCATGCGGATAAGATGCCTGTCATCTCGACTGCTAGTGATACGAGGCCGTTGGGATCAAGCACGGCGTTCCGTATTACCCTCCTGAACGCACCGATTCCATATTATGCTAACAGTCATTGGATCTCGACTAACGCGAGCAGCAATGTCCCGATACGATACGATAAACCGCAATCGCGATAGGCTACAATGCGACCATTATCAATGTCGGAAACGTGATGGTACGCATTTCTCCTCCTTACATGAGGCATCACAACAACTTTTCACCAGGCACCGCCGGTCAACTGCTGTTTGTGTATGAGAAATCGGTTGGATACTTTCCTGATGTCAGCACGTTGTTGGTATCGCCACCGGCGGCAACCTTGTGTGAATCCTCTGAAAAGCTACTCATTTGCACATCACAGCATCTTCTTCCTGTCGGTTAAATTTCGCGTCTATAGCACGTCATCATCGTGGTATAGCAATTTAATGGCCAGTAGTGTAATATTCTGTTTTTTACAGAAGCTCAAAACGACTTGAGTGAGCGAAAAGGCTGACATTAGTTGTGAATGAATAAAATTATTATACCGAAAGTGGAAAACGCCACCGTCTTTCAATAAAATCATTGCTACGGTAGCTGCTATGAAGAAACACCACGAATGGGCTCTGGTAGCCGTTCTCTCTGTCACGGAGAAATGTAACTGTAATCATTTATAAATCCACCAAAGATGGTTGCGATTACGAACTGTCCACACCTTTTCGCTCTCCTCTTGGTCTCTACAGCTCCTCTCCACCCTATCTTTTAGTCCATCTGACATCCGACCACGTCATCTTCGAGCTTCATCTCGTTCTCAGGATGTATTCAGTGCACTAGAGACGGAGGACGACCATATGGCTAAGTGTGGTAAAAGCTAACTGGATCTGGCCTTATATATAACCCTTCCTTCAATATCCGTAAGTAATTAACAATGAGAAATAAAACATGGAACGCTGGTCGGAATTAGAAGCCCAAAGGTCCTGAACGTCAGATCAGTTGGCCTTTATCACAGCACCTTACCTTTTGTTTCGGTGTTAATCATTATAGAAGAACAAACTAGTGTATCTGGCCCGCCCGGTTGGCCGTGCGGTCTAACGCACGGCTTTCCGGGCGGGAAGGAGCGCCTGGTCCCCGGCACGGATCCGCCCGTGGATTTGTGTCGTCGAGGTCCGGTGAACCGGCCAGTCTGTGGATGGTTTATAGGCGGTTTTCCATCTGCCGCGGCAAATGTGGGCTGGTTCCCCTTATTCCGCCTCAGCTACACTATGTCGGCGATTGCTGCGCAAACAAGTTCTCCACGTACGCGTACACCACCATTACTCTACCACGCAAACATAGGGGTTACACTCGTGTTGTGTGAGACGGTACCTGGGGGGGGTGGGGGGGGTGGGGGGGGGGTGGGGAGGGGGTGCACCGGGGGCCGAACCGCACAATAACCCTAGGTTCGGTGTGGGGCGGCGGAGGGGTGAAGTGGACTGCGGTAGCCGTTGTCGGGTTGTGGACCAATGCGGCTGCGGCGGGGACGGAACATCTCCGTCGCTTCTAGGTCCCCGATTAACGTAACTAGTGTATCTGACTGCAGCATGGCGGCTTTCAGCGGTTCATAACACGTCTTGAAGACGTGGAGAAATACTCCGTACAGTATCGTGCAGTGAGTGTCTGTGGAATACATCAGCTCCGTGTTAAGATTCTCTTAGCCTCCGATCGATTTCATACGGACGGCCACAACTCTCCATTCTTTTCCATAAAACAAAGCGGTCGCTGTAATTGCTTTTAACTGTTTACTTTGACCCTTTGTGCTGGTGGAAGGACAGTAGCAAGTAATTGTTTAGTGTAAAAGCTCCTCCCAATCACAACAAATGCTTTTCGTGCATAGATGGTTACGCTGGCAAATGCTCTCTGACTTTGTGCAGCACTGCATATCAAGGTTCATGCATGGAAGCTACAGGGTGTTTCAAAAATGACCGGTATATTTGAAACGGCAATACAAACTAAACGAGCAGCGATAGAAATACACCGTTTGTTGCAATATGCTTGGGACAACGGTACATTTTCAGGTAGACAAACTTTCGAAATTACAGTAGTTACAGTTTTCAACAACAGATGGCGCTGCGGTCTGGGAAACTCTATAGTACGATATTTTCCACATATCCACCATGCGTAGCAATAATATGGCGTAGTCTCTGAATGAAATTACCCGAAACCTTTGACAACGTGTCTGGCGGAATGGCTTCACATGCAGATGAGATGTACTGCTTCAGCTGTTCAATTGTTTCTGGATTCTGGCGGTACACCTGGTCTTTCAAGTGTCCCCACAGAAAGAAGTCACAGGGGTTCATGACTGGCGAATAGGGAGGCCAATCCACGCCGCCTCCTGTATGTTTCGGATAGCCCAAAGCAATCACACGATCATCGAAATATTCATTCAGGAAATTAAAGACGTCGGCCGTGCGATGTGGCCGGGCACCATCTTGCATAAACCACGAGGTGTTCGCAGTGTCGTCTAAGGCAGTTTGTACCGCCACAAATTCACGAAGAATGTCCAGATAGCGTGATGCAGTAATCGTTTCGGATCTGAAAAATGGGCCAATGATTCCTTTGGAAGACATGGCGGCCCAGACCAGTACTTTTTGAGGATGCAGGGACGATGGGACTGCAACATGGGGCTTTTCGGTTCCCCATATGCGCCAGTTCTGTTTATTGACGAAGCCGTCCAGGTAAAAATAAGCTTCGTCAGTAAACCAAATGCTGCCCACATGCATATCGCCGTCATCAATCCTGTGCACTATATCGTTAGCGAATGTCTCTCGTGCAGCAATGGTAGCGGCGCTGAGGGGTTGCCGCGTTTGAATTTTGTATGGATAGAGGTGTAAACTATGGCGCATGAGACGATACGTGGACGTTGGCGTCATTTGGACCGCAGCTGCAACACGGCGAACGGAAACCCGAGGCCGCTGTTGGATCACCTGCTGCACTAGCTGCGCGTTGCCCTCTGTGGTTGCCGTACGCGGTCGCCCTACCTTTCCAGCACGTTCATCCGTCACGTTCCCAGTCCGTTGAAATTGTTCAAACAGATCCTTTATTGTATCGCTTTTCGGTCCTTTGGTTACATTAAACCTCCGTTGAAAACTTCGTCTTGTTGCAACAACACTGTGTTCTAGGCGGTGGAATTCCAACACCAGAAAAATCCTCTGTTCTAAGGAATAAACCATGTTGTCCACAGCACACTTGCACGTTGTGAACAGCACACGCTTACAGCAGAAAGACGACGTACAGAATGGCGCACCCACAGACTGCGTTGTCTTCTATATCTTTCACATCACTTGCAGCGTTGCTGTTGTTGAAAACTGTAACTACTGTAATTTCGAAAGTTTGTCCGCCTGAAAATGTACTGTTGTCCCAAGCATATTGCAACAAACGGTGTATTTCTATCGCTGCTCGTTTAGTTTTTATTGCCGTTTCAAATATACCGGTCATTTTTGAAACACCCTGTATAAACTTGACTCATTTAGTTTTCACATTTACATGCTAAACCAAATACACTATCGGCAGCACCAACTGCGCAGCCCTACTGCTGCCTAGTGACTTACCGTAAACGTGTTACAGTGTTGCCAGCTGGTCAATCTTTTAACGTCCAATTACTGCCCGAAATATGCGCAGGACGAAATTTTGTAACAGACGTTTTTGTATTGCCAGTGTTTGAGGAATCGCGCTGCAAAGTCAGAGTGCACGAATTTTTCTTCTCCCTGTATAGGAAATTAATATAACGGTATTAAACAGATTTTCTGTATTTCTCTCCGCTGTCATTCTGTTATGGTTGTAGTTTTCGGACGTCTAACGATTACACTTACTTCAAGAAATGTGCGACTTTGCTTAAGTTTTAGTCGTGTAACCTATTTCTCAACTGTCTTAAATGGAGGAGGAGAGGTTTTCTCAAACATCATGAAGTCTGATGAATTTTCGGTGCTATGAAACCCCAAAAAATTCAAATTAAATCGTGTCCAAAATTCCAGTTTATACATCAGATAACGTAAAATTTCATTGCGGTAAGCAGCATCTTATAGGAGTATGATACCTGACTTCAGTGGATTATCATGTTTGTCGCCACCCCTTACCTCTCCGAACGGAATATGTGTACCGCAGCTGTCACCGTCTAGTGTTACCCGGTGTGAAAGCGTCTGCCGGTTGTGGGAAACCGCCTAAAATTCACGTGCAAGCTGGTCCGTACTCCGGCCCCTGTCGTTAATCCGCCGGGCTGATTGGATTCGGATCCGACGCGCCTCCCCGAATCTCGGAAGTGGTGTGCTAACGCGCGCGGCTGTGCGGGAAAGTGGCAACAACAAAATATTTACAAAATGAGACCATTACCGGAGAGATAAATAGTAATACAACGACAAAATTGAAGAACAGAAAGACATCCCATTTCACAGCATACCATTCACTAGCAGTTCATACGGAATATCAAGACTCCTGCAGAAGGATGGACTCAAGCTCGACACCAGCTTCTCAAATAATAGTAAGCTGGGCATAACACTACCACATACAGTAAACTATAAATTCAGAAAACCAGAGTTACAGTGCGCCCGTTGCAACTTCTGTATTCGAAAAATAGGGAGAAACTTTAATAATACAATTGGCTGAACATATGACAATGTTTCAACAATTGCACTCGAAGTGCACGAAACAGGACGTAAACAAAATACTCACTATTTTGCATATACAATTAAGAATCTTGAAGCTAAATATCCTGTAATCATTAGAAATACATAGAAACAAAAAGTGACTGTCATAGGTAAACATGAATGAAAATACTGACGGAAACACACAAAAGTAATAAAAATTTTAACGAAACATACATTTTCCTCAAAACATCTCGCACGCAGTTGATAACATTTAATTTTAATTGTATGTATTGGAATTGGATATGCGTCCTAATCCCCTTCTTCTCCCTCTATCTGTCCATCTCATCCTCTTCTCCTTGTATTCTATTTCCTGCCCCCGCTTTCTCTGCTCACCTCTTCTTCGCACTACCTTCATTTGTCTCCTTCTTCCCATTCTCTGTCCATCTCTTCCTCTCAGTCTTCCCTTACCATCAGCAAGCTATCACCGCCACCTCAATAGCAGTGTACTGGTTCTTATACCAACAGTATTTCTTTCCATATAGTAAGTACAAAGTTTGGAAGAAATCGACCCAGAGGATTAGGAGGAGCTTTGAACCCACTGCTTGTCTGAGTACGCACATGTCATTTATTTCACAGATATTTGACGTAATATTTGATACGTATATACATATTTCACCTGTATCTGTAGCGAATTTCTCCCTACAGTTTTATTTTGATGCTGCTCAATCCTTATGACGGTATATATCAAACAACGTATCGTATTACGACATAATTTTGCAGGTACATTCAATTGTAATATTTGGATACTGTGCGCAATATACACTCATGCACATAAACTAAGGATAATGCTGATACATGGTGAAACAACGCTCTGGTGGGCGGTTTGCGGGTTTAAATTACCTCGGGGTATGACCATGCGGTGCATTGAACCTGCGGTCGTCGCACGATGGCGCTGGCAGCAGTCCACCACATACGCCGAGGTGTGTTGGTGCATGTCAGAATGCGTTGCAGAGAGTAAGTGTGCAGACGTTTTCAGAGGTGCTAATGGTGACTGTGTGTTTAAAATGGCTCAGAGAACACATATTGATTACGTTATGAGGGGAAGAACACTAGGACGACTAGAGGCTGGTCAGACACAGCAAGTTGTAACACGGGCCCTCGGTGTGCCACAAAGTGTGATCTCAAGATTATGGAAACGATTCCAGCAGACAGGTAACGTGTCCAGGCGCTACAGTACGGGACGTCCACAGTGTACAACACCACAAGACGACCGATATCTCACTGTCAGTGCCCGCAGACAGCCACGGAGTACTACAGGTAGCCTTGCTCGGGACTTTACCGCATCCACTGGAACAGTTGTCTCCAGACACACAGTCTGCAGACAACTGAAAAGACATGGATTATTCGCCCGGAGACCTCTAAGGTGCATTCCACTGACCCCTGGTCACAGGAGAGCCCGTAAAGCCAGATGCCAAGAACATACTACATGGTCATTTGAACAATGGTCCCCGGTTATATTCACGGACGAGTCCAGGTATAGTCTGAACAGTGATTCTCGCCGGGTTTTCATCTGGCGTGAACGAGGAACCAGATACCAGCCCTTAATGTCCTTGAAAGGGACCTGTATGGATGTCGTGGTTTGATGGTGTGGGGTGAGACTATGATTGGTGCACGAACACCCCTGTATGTCTTTGACAAAGGAACTGTAACAGGTCAGGTGTATCGGGACACCGTTTAGCACTAGTGTGTCCGCCTTTTCAGGGGTGCAATGGGTCCCACCTTCCTCCTGATGGATGATAACGCACGGCCCCACCGAGCTGCCATCGTCGAGGAGTACCTTGAAACAGAAGATATCAGGCGAATGGAGTGGCTTGCCTGTTCTCCAGACCTAAACCTCATCGAGCATGTCTGGGATGCTCTCGGTCGACGTATCGCTGTACGTCTTCGAACCCCTAGGACACTTCAGGAGCTTCGACAGGCACTGGTGCAAGAATGGGAGGCTATACCCCAGCAGCTGCTCGACCACCTGGTTTAGATATGCCAACCTGTTGTGCGGCCGGTGTACGTGTGCATGGTGATCATATCCCATATTGATGTCGGGGTACATGCGCAGGAAACAGTGGCGTTTTGTAGTACATGTGAGCCGGCCGGAGTGGCCGTGCGGTTCTGGGCGCTACAGTCTGGAACCGAGCGACCGCTACGGTCGCAGGTTCGAATCCTGCCTCGGGCATGGATGTGTGTGATGTCCTTAGGTTAGTTAGGTTTAATTAGTTCTAAGTTCTAGGCGACTGATGACCTCAGAAGTTGGGTCGCATAGTGCTCAGAGCCATTTGAACCATCTAGTACATGTGTTTCGGGACGATTTTCTCAACTTATCACCAATACCGTGGACTTACAGATTGTGTCGTGTGTGTTCCCGATGTGCCTATGCTATTAGCACCAGTTTTATGTAGTGCCACGTTGTGTGGCAACACATTCTGCAATTATCCTTAATTTATGAGCATGAGTGTTCAAATGGCTCTGAGCACTATGCGACTTAACTTCTGAGGTCATCAGTCGCCTAGAACTTAGAACTAATAAAACCTAACTAACCTAAGGACATCACACACATCAATGCCCGAGGCAGGATTTGAACCTGCGACCGTAGCGGTCACGCGGTTCCAGACTGAAGCGCCTAGAACCGCACGGCCACACCGGGCGGCCAGCATGAGTGTATGTTGCGAATAGAGTTAGCAGTAAAGACGCAATAAATTAAACAGTTATGCTTGATAAGACAATTTCCAACGCATTTCAGTGTTTATAACGTTAAATCCCCTGGAATATGTGTCGTGCAATCATATAATTAAGTAGCTTCATTCAGCTGCGTATGTGAATACTGTCTGCTAAATGTGTTGCTAATAGAGTAAGTAGCAGCCAAACAATAAATGTAAACGTAATGCGTGCGGTTAAAGGCGCCGCAGTCTGGAACCGCAAGACCGCTACGGTCGCAGGTTCGAATCCTGCCTCGGGCATGGATGTTTGTGATGTCCTTAGGTTAGTTAGGTTTAACTAGTTCTAAGTTCTAGGGGACTAATGACCTCAGCAGTTGAGTCCCATAGTGCTCAGAGCCATTTGAACCATAAACGTAATGACGTCATGCCTCATGCGGTACTCTTACAGAATGAACAGCGAAAAATGTAAGCAATAATTTTTTTTCTTTTCATCATTTTGTGGTGTTTGTCAGGGAGAAAAACTTTCGTAAGAGTCTGAAATTATGTGTAAAAATTTTTGAAAGTCACTAAATACTTTCACATTAAAATACTGGATGAATAAAGTCCAGGTATTGGCGCGTCGTGAATTACGGTTCTTTTTCACCCCCACCCCTTTGATATATGAGCAGTTCTAACTCCTACAGCTACCCTTTCAGACAATAAGTTTGGTTGAAATTAGTCCAGTGGCTTAGGAGGAGATGTCGAACATACATACATAAATTTTTATAATATGTGTGGATTAGCCTTTCACGGTTTTTCTTGCCACGTCATATTTGTCTTAACGCTTAAGTTTCATCATCGTCTGAAAGCAGCTGTCGTATTAATAGGCTGTGTGTTACTTTCGTATGTAGTTTGTCGCTTTTAACCATGAAGAAATTACGCAGTCACAGAGCGACAATATGCCGGATATTATTCCGTATCAAGGATGGAAAAACGTTAGTAACTGCGGTTATTCAGCCGCAACGTGGATCTCTGTTTCTTTTTCCTAGCATTTATCCATCTTTAGCGGGATACTGCAAATTTTACGTTGATATTTAACTGTACTGTCTGATGCTCTTCCTGATACCTTTCCTGACGCCACAGTCGTCAAAGTAACGTAAGAGAAGTAAGTGGCGTGCGCCATGTGTCTGTGCACCGTGTAAACGTTTTTCCATGTGTATCGTACTCTCTAAGGCGAATGTGGGGGACAAGCCCAGCATTTGTCTAAACGAGCGTGAGAAACCACTTAAAAACTACACTCAGAATGGTCCGGGTTAAGCTCATGTCCCTGTTTCGTAAGCTAGGCTCGCTGCACTTTGCGATGCACGAGCAGATCTTTCTTAGATCTTGGATAACTCTACCTATTTCTCCATAGCCTTTCAGCGTCGAGCGTGTTTCCATTACACAACTAGTGGTATAACCGCTGTCTGCCTTAAAGTTAATCTTGCACAATCATCATTTGATGACGGAATCCCAGTAGGAGGAAACTTGGGATAAGATTTTTGTTTCACGTCTCGTAATTCTATTATAGGGCGTCTGTCGAGACGTCAGTATTGTGCCGTGTGGAATGCGATGGTGAGGATCTGTAAGACACTCGAAAGAGTTAAGAAAACGGTACTGTCAGTCATATATTTTATAATGAAAAGAGCACAACTGCCTTCCACAGGGCTCCGGCAGATTAGGAGCGCCGGTGGAGTGCATACTGGGCTACTGGCTGATAACGCGTGCACGCCTATAACAGTCTATGAATGGCAGCAATGGCTCGCGTAGCAGGTTGCTACGTCCTGGGTGGACGACTACTTCATTATTGCCACCAACAGAACCAGAGTGTGATGGTCGTCGCAGCTCTGCCAATTGATTCCTGCTGAGGACGACGATCAGTGCCCAGGAGAGGCGCCCTACACTCCTGGAGTGCTTTTAACTGCCCAGGAGATGAGCCCTCTACTCCTGGAGTGCAGCGGAAGGCCAGAGGGAGGCAGCATTGGAGTTTGCTGCAGGAACCAGGGCGAGCTGCAGCAATGGCTCACCCTCATGACGACGGATGACGATCTGCTCAAAGAACCTGTTGGCGAGGCCTCCAGATGACCAGCTGGATGGTCACCGCACCCTGTCAGTCTCGACTCGGTAGCAGGCACTGTAGCTCACAGAGGCGAAGTCCATCCATCAGTATCCCATGAAAGCTCTAAGGCGAGTAGAGGATCGACCGACATAAGCGTTCACTCTTGATAGGATCGCTGTAACTGGATAGAAATCCGCCAGGACAGGAGTGGTGTTTATGCAGGATGCGCTTGTGGGCTGTGGTATGGTCAAACGGCAATTACATCCTGCATCCTGGTTTTCCCGTCTGGTAAGCTCTCTTTGTCACTTCAGGATTTCTCAACTTCACCTTTCAGGCGATCTTTTCTTTTGAGTCGGTAACTGTGTAGTTGCTTGAGGCTTTTCCGACGGACTAGTCGTCGAGACGTCGGATATCGTTGTGAAAATTCCACAACATGTCGTCGGCACAACTGAAGATGTCTGTCAGCTGCGCCGACGAAATATTGTGGAATTTTCACGACGACATCCGACGTCTTGCTTGAGAACCATACTTACAACTGACTAGTTAAACTTACGGTAGACGTAGGCTTTCTTTTGACACTGTGGGCAGTCACCTTTATGACTGTAGCCTTCTGTTGCCTAGATGACACTGTGCTACGTTCGTTTGCTTGAGTGCACGGCCAATGAGGAGTTTTGGAATAGATTCCATATTCACTGCCACTCGATCAGCGTGTCTCTCTTGCTGGCATTCCGGTGGTCATTGAGTCGTTCCGCGCTGCATCTGGCGGCACCAGAATCCACTAGAATATAGGATGTATTTTCCACTTTTGTATCCTTTCCATCAATGTCCTTCATTTCAATTTCTAGTAGTTTGTTGAGGTGCTACACATAAGTTACTCAATCATTTCTTTCGTTCAGATGTCATGTTCCTCAGTTGTTGTGCTATTAATGTGCCATACAACGAATATTCGTCCACAGTTTTTACACACACCTTCCAAAACTTTATTCTTCTGATTTCCTACTTCGGGACTTAGGTTATCTTATTCTGTATGGTAATATGATAGGAGACATTTTCTGGACTGTATGATTCATCACCACATGATCCAAACCGCTGAGGATAGAAACTTGAAATTTGGAGAGATTGTTTAAGAAAGAATATTTCATAATTCCACCCATAAGAAGCGGAAAACGTGAATGAAAGATCTTTTGAAAATATGTCGCTATTAATGCAATTCTTAAGCCAGAACTACGAAAATTGGTATTTGGTTTCTCAGTCAGAAATAAAGAAATAAAGTCCGCTTCGAATATTATTCCGGTTCGCAACATTATTATATTTGCGGTCCTGTGTTCGCCAACAGCATTTTCGTCCAAATCGCGATATTTTATGCATCGTCAGTGACCTGTTCAGTGTTCTGAGATCGCACATATAGATTTACCAACGTAACTGTTACTGTATTCATAACGAATTTTGTAAATTCTACGAATACTGATACCAAAGCTGTCTTTCACTGAATACAGAATTTCTTTAATTTTCTTTGGCGGTCAAAAACTGCATTCGGTAACTTATGGGCCAACGACACCACCTGTTTTATTTACTGGATCTACGAAGAGAAATAAAAGTTATCTAACGGAATCAGTTTTGCTTCTAACGTTCCTCCTTCACAGTCATCGACAGAATTCATGGTAGCGTATGGAAGTTCGGTGACTTCGTGACGTGTGTGTGACATTATTCGGCCAACTGCATACGAAAGTACGACACAGCCTAATAGTACGGGAGTTATCTCCTGAAGTTGATGACAGAGGAAGTTTCTTTCGTTAGTTACTTATTGATTGCTTTCTGTCATTTATACCATCTACGTTATATAATATACTAACGTTAGGTACACAATATAATATATATGACACATTCCTGGGGTCAGATACATCACATGATCACACTGACAGAACCACAGGCACATAGACACAGGCAACAGAGCATGCACAATGTCGGCACTAGTACAGTGTATATCCACCTTTCGCAGCAATGCAGGCTGCTATTCTCCCATGGAGACGATCGTAGAGATGCTGGATGTAGTCATGGCTTGCCATGCCATTTCCACCTGGCGCCTCAGTTGGACCAGCGTTCGTGCTGGACGTGCAGACCGCGTGAGACGACGCTTCATCCAGTCCCAAACATGCTCAATGGGGGACAGATCCGGAGATCTTGCTGGCCAGGGTAGTTGACTTACACCTTCTAGAGCACGTTGGGTGGCACGGCATACATGCGGACGTGCATTGTCCTGTTGGAACAGCAAGTTCCCTTGCCGGTCTAGGAATGGTAGAACGATGGGTTTGATGACGGTTTGGATGTACCGTGCACTATTCAGTGTCCCCTCGACGATCACCAGTGGTGTACGGCCAGTGTAGGAGATCGCTCCCCACACCATGATGCCGGGTGTTGGCCCTGTGTGCCTCGGTCGTATGCAGTCCTGATTGTGGCGCTCACCTGCACGGCGCCAAACACGCATACGACCATCATTGGCACCAAGGCAGAAGCGACTCTCATCGCTGAAGACGACACGTCTCCATTCGTCCCTCCATTCACGCCTGTCGCGACACCACTGGAGGCGGGCTGCACGATGTTGGGGCGTGAGCGGAAAACGGCCTAACGGTGTGCGGGACCGTAGCCCAGCTTCATGGAGACGGTTGCGAATGGTCCTCGCCGATACCCCAGGAGCAACAGTGTCCCTAATTTGCTGGGAAGTGGCGGTGCGGTCCCCTACGGCACTGCGTAGGATCCTACGGTCTTGGCGTGCATCCGTGCGTCGCTGCGGTCCGGTCCCACGTCGACGGGCACGTGCACCTTCCGCCGACCACTGGCGACAACATCGATGTACTGTGGAGACCTCACGCCCCACGTGTTGAGCAATTCGGCGGTACGTCCACCCGGCCTCCCGCATGCCCACTATACGCCCTCGCTCAAAGTCCGTCAACTGCACATACGGTTCACGTCCACGCTGTCGCGGCATGCTACCAGTGTTAAAGACTGCGATGGAGCTCCGTATGCCACGGCAAACTGGCTGACACTGACGGCGGCGGTGCACAAATGCTGCGCAGCTAGCGCCATTCGACGGCCAACACCGCGGTTCCGGGTGTGTCCGCTGTGCCGTGCGTGTGATCATTGCTTGTACAGCCCTCTCGCAGTGTCCGGAGCAAGTATGGTGGGTCTGACACACCGGTGTCAATGTGTTCTTTTTTCCATTTCCAGGAGTGTGTATATATTTTATAGTACGCAGCAGGTATACCCAGAGAAGTTAAAACAAATATGAAAAAAGCAGAGTAACATAAACGAGAGAGACAGTTGAAAGACAGCTGAAAATGAATATAAGTAGTGATATTTGTTAGTTTGGTTGGTAGCAAGATTAGCGAGATACGCGAAAAGTTACAGCAAAGGCCGCTAAGACATAATTATCTGTGGGCAACGTGACATCAGTTGAGTGCAAACAGGTGAGTTGAGTATTTGGGAACGCGTAAAGCAGTTAGCTGGAACGAATAGTAATTCCATTCGCCAGAAAGGCGCCAGAAATTAGAATGAAACAATTCTTACAGGACATAGAAAGAACATTTTATTGTTAATTTAGGTGTATAGTCATTAATCTGCTCTGAATTGCGAATATCTATCAAGGGTGGTTTATCATTTCCTATTGCGTTCAAAAATGGTTCAAATGGCTTTGAGCACTATGGGACTTAACATCTATGGTCATCAGTTCCCTAGAACTTAGAACTACTTAAACCTAACTAACCTAAGGACAGCACACAACACCCAGCCATCACGAGGCAGAGAAAATCCCTGACCCCGCCGGGAATCGAACCCGGGAACCCGGGCGTGGGAAGCGAGAACGCTACCGCACGACCACGAGATGCGGGCTCCTATTGTGTTACCAGAAGGATTTTTATATCACATTATCACTGTGTATCCTGTGTTACATCTTCGTCTTGTTTACTCATTTTAGAACACTCTGAACGTAAAAGTTGTTTCATGTCGATTCAGCCCTTTGTTGAGCCTATATAACTTCGTATCGGATACGACTTAACCAAATGCCTACCATGAGTTGTCAAAAATAAATTGTAATATAATATTTCGCGTGTTGGGAAGACGCTATGGGCCGTTCCAAAACCAAATAAATTTAAGAAGAAAGTTACAGTGAAGGACATTTATAATGGTTATCGGCGTGTAAAGTTGTGTAGAGTGAGCACAGACTGTTTAAAATCTCATTGTAACGTTTAAATGTAACTGCTGCAGAGCATGTTACGTGTGCTTCACTTAAACAGAGACACAATGTTACGGCTCAGAAGATATTTTGCCTGATGGGAAGAAAGAATATACAAGTTAAGACAGAGAGAGGAAGTACAGTTTGTGTATTTCGTTGCTCTTAGTAATCAATAAATCATCGCCCAATACCTTAAATACAGTCGGCCGTGGTGGCCGAATGGTTCTAGGCGCTTCAGTCCGGAACCGCGCGACTGCTACGGTCGCAGGTTCGAATCCTGCCTCGGGCATGGATGTGTGTGATGTCCTTAGCTTAGTTAGGTTTAAGTAGTTCTAAGTTCTCGGGGACTGATGACCTCAGATGTTATGTCCCATAGTGCTCAGAGCCATTTGAACCATTTTTTTGAACCTTAAATACAAACCGAGTGTGTGAGCCTATATAAATGAAACATGTGTCTGAGCAGTCTCTAAATATACCACCATAAAATGTTCTGCTTGTATTTGATTTCACAAATTGATGTCGTAGAGCGACGCATCCGTCATATAGCTTCTTTAATGTTTTTAACGACGAAATACGTAATATTCATGATAGAGGAGTCGCCATACTGGATACAGCTTCAGATATTGCAGCATCAGTCGAGACCTTTATATGTCACGAAGAATGCATATCGTACTCATATTTCATCACAGAAAACATTAACAGTAGGACCGAACCAAAAGTAAACTGATTGTGAATCACGTATGAATCTAGTATTTTGAACCAATACATAGATTACTGTACATATCAATCAAATATATCATTTTAAAAACATTCTCGCTTTCTAAATTACTTAAACAGTTGTTACATTTAGTTTGCGGTTCTGTAAAGTATGTATGAAAAAGCGACATTTCATAGTAGATTATCTGGGATATTGTTGCTGACTGGATGTTAATCATAAAATTTTCGTAGTCTACAATAGACTCATTTATGACAAATGGTAAATCAATTGTGCTAGCATATCAATTCTGCTAGCATCAGCAGTTCAAAATTCTGAAAATTCTATATGTATCGATGTTGTATGTTTTAAATTTTTATGTGTGTTTTGGATGCGAATTTTATGCTGCAGTAAAACAGTAAAGAAGACATTAGTAAGACAGTTAATTCCTGAATGTGATGACGTTAGTATTGTCGCGGAAAATTTATTTCTCACAAGAATGTTTTCTTGTAATATATGTTACGCCGATTGACAACATTTAACACTAATGTAGTATGATAATTTTAGTGCCTTGGTATTCCTTGCCTAACGGCTCGATATAGAAAGCTATAATTTCAAAATGTTCACATACGCTAGAAAAATGAAAACTCTGAGTCTTAGTAAAACGGAACAAATGTAATTCAAATAGCAACTGAGAAAGTCAGTTACAAAATTGCACCCTGAACAAAAATTTCACAACTAAAATCAAGAGATTCTCTTAGTACACGGAAAAGAAATAATCAGTGGGTACTAATTATAACAAAAGAAATTATAATGGAAAGAAATTATTTTGGCGAAACCCGCCTGTGCACACTACTACAGTTTTGTTGCAAGTAGATATGTCTGTTGTGGTATCGCCTTCACGTTGGCAGCATCGACATGGCAAGACCCTTCCTTTTACCACGAATATTGTAAGTGTTCCCTTACCATTCGCCCATACTTATTAAAGTTACGCCGTTGCTTTAAGAGAGCGGCTAGTAAAAAATATAGGGCCCATCACCACTTCTCCAGGATAATGTCATCTGTTGGATACCGACTCATTTCCACAGATATTAACATTGTACACGCTCCTATTTCTTTGAGAAAATTATGAATTTAATGTCAGTCCATACGAATACGATATAATGCGCTATACCTGACACCAACCATTGATTACTGATAATTTATTTTGTACCGTAGTTTAATGATTTTATACAGAAAAATTGCAAATCATTTTTATAGTGAAACTAATGATAAAATTTACGAATTAATTTCACATCTCTAAGGAACTGATCTATTTCATGATAGGTGTCAGTTTAATTAAGAGTACTGAAGCTCATTATGTTAACGGTGTAGTCAAACTCGCAGCTATTTAGCCTAATAATCATAAGACAAAAGAATCCCTGAGAGTTGACTTATTGCTGTTCAGTGGTTGGCGAAAACAAATACCCACTCATATTTACAAGAACTGTAATCTTATTTATGACGGCAGAGCAACAGTCTTTTAAGTTACGTAGCTTTTTTTCGCGGTGTTACACGCCGAAATATTTCAGCGGTGGCTTAAGTTTTGCGGCATTCGAGAAGTTTATTTTGAATAATTAAAAACTTCGTAAAGTGGCAATTTTTTCGTAGTAAATCGACGTCGAGTGAGGAAAATATCTCGTTTTGCTTGCAAATGGGACATTTTGCGTTTCCCGGTGGTATCCGCGTTCTTGAAGTTGTTCCATTTAAACTTTCGTCATGATGAGTTCGCGAGGGCACGGTACGAGAACAGAATTCTGACTAAGTTCTTGATTGCCATGGCTGCGAAAATCCGCAACCTATGTGTCATTTGTAAACGTGAAAGAAGCGCAGACCAGCTGCTCCCTGACTTTATTTGGTGCATTTCATTCTTCTTCTTGTTTAACTCAACGAAGAGTCCATAAAACAGAAATTTAATGATTGAAGTAGATTTTTTTTTTTTAGTTTATGAGTCAGAAGTTAGATTGTGGTTAAAACAAATGGATGGAACACATTTGTGAGTGAATATCTTACCATCTTCAGCGTAATTTTCTGTTCCAGGCAAGGACGTAATAACAAGTTGAAATAAAACGAGGGGTTCTCAACAATGATGCAAAATACTGCGACTTTTCGTACGACACATTATCCCTGACTGCACATTTACACATTTTTATTACGAAGGGCCGCTTTTTCGTCTCGGTAGCTAGACCAGATGAAATCATACTCTTGACTGTGCATGTCTAACTGATACAACTTCGGCGTGTTGACATGCGAAGCAGAAGCGAAACTTAGACGAGGGTTGGTTTCATGGCTCATTATTCGGGAATAAAGACAATTCAAGTAAATTATTGTATTGGAAATAACTTTCTTCTAATCTCCACTTCGGCTATCGCAATGATTCGTTAGCATTATCGCAACTAATACTTTTGTAAAAACATAAAACTGCAACCAGTCACTTTTTTGAAATAGTTATTTATTCATTCCATGTACCGGATTTCGAAGTTTTTCAGGCTTACCTTCAGATGTTTTCCAGAAGTTGCATAGCTATTCCAAGCATAATATTGGGTGCGGGCTCTGTACCAAGAAGATGGGACATGCTTTAATGGATCACTATGAGTATTGTTTATTTGTCTATTTTGATCCAAAATTTTGCTGTGTACTTACTGCGACAGTGTGGTCGGCTTTTGTTGTTAGTATCCATGTCTGCTTCCATTGTGATGGCCAGTTGTTACCACATCACTGACTTTTATACAAGATGTATGCATATGCACTGTGATAACAAAACTTTGCCAGCATCCAGCATGTGATACACAAGTGTTACTTGTTACAAAGATCTGGACACAATGATATGACATAGGACTACTTTGATGAGAGATGTTATTTGCATGTTTTAATGTATTGCCCATGTTGTTGTTGTTGTGGTCTTCAGTCCTGAGACTGGTTTGATGCAGCTCTCCATGCTACTCTATCCTGTGCAAGCTTCTTCATCTCCTAGTACCTACTGCAACCTACATCCTTCTGAATCTGCTTAGTGTATTCATCTCTTGGTCTCCCCCTACGACTTTTACCCTCCACGATGCCCTCCAATACTAAATTGGTGATCCCTTGATGCCTCAGAACATGCCCTACCAACCGATCCCTTCTTCTAGTCAAGTTGTGCCACAAACTCCTCTTCTCCCCAATCCTACTAAGTACCTCCTCATTAGTTATGTGATCTACCCATCTAATCTTCAGCTTTCTTCTGTAGCACCACATTTCGAAAGCTTCTATTCTCTTCTTGTCCAAACTATTTGCCGTCCATGTTTCACTTCCATACATGGCTACACTCCATACAAATACTTTCAGAAATGACTTCCTGACACTTAAATCTATACTCGATGTTAACAAATTTCTCTTCTTCAGAAACGCTTTCCTTGCCATTGCCAGTCTAGATTTTATATCCTCTCTACTTCGACCATCATCAGTTATTTTGCTCCCCAAATAGCAAAACTCCTTTACTACTTTAAGTGTCTCATTTCCTAATCTAATACCCTCAACATCACCCGATTTAATTTGACTACATTCCATTACCCTCGTTTTGCTTTTGTTGATGTTCATCTTATATCCTCCCTTCAAGACACCATCCATTCCGTTCAACTGCTCTTCCAAGTCCTTTGCTGTCTCTGACAGAATTACAATGTCATCGGCGAACCTCAAAGTTCTTATTTCTTCTCCATGGATTTTAATACCTACTCCGAATTTTTCCTTTTGTTTCCTTTACTGCTTGCTCAATATACAGATTGAATAACATCGGGGAGAGGCTACAACCCTGTCTTACTCCCTTCCCAACCACTGCTTCCCTTTCATGTCCCTCGACTCTTATAACTGCCATCTGGTTTCTGTACAAATTGCAAATAGCCTTTCGCTCCCTGTATTTTACCCCTGCCACCTTTAGAATTTGAAAGAGAGTCTTCCAGTCAACATTGTCAAAAGCTTTCTCTAAGTCTACAAATGCTAGAAACGTAGGTTTGCCTTTCCTTAATCTTTCTTCTAAGATAAGTCGTAAGGTCAGTATTGCCTCACGTGTACCAGTATTTCTACGGAATCGAAACTGATCTTCCCCGAGGTCGGCTTCTACTAGCTTTTCCATTCGTCTGTAAAGAATTCGTGTTAGTATTTTGCAGCCGTGGCTTATTAAACTGATAGTTCGGTAATTCTCACATCTGTCAACACCTGCTTTCTTTGGGATTGGAATTATTATATTCTTCTTGAAGTCTGAGGGTATTTCGCCTGTTTCATACATCTTGCTCACCAGATGGTAGAGTTTTGCCCATATATCAACCTGAGAGCTACGTACCCTTATGTCATATCTTTGTGTCAAGATGTATGTAACAATTAACAGTTGTACAGCACATGGTGGATGCTGGCATAGTTTCGTTGTCACAGTGTATATGCATATGTATTGTGTGAAAGTGAGTGGTGTAGTACCAACTGGCCATCACACTGAAAGCAGACAGATGGACAACAACAACAACAACAACAACAACAACAAAAGCCACCCATATTGTCGCAACAAGTACAAAACTAAATTCTGGATCCATATCGGCAGATAAACAATACTTACGGTGGTGCAATCTTCTTTCAGAGACTCAGCCCCAAACATTATGCTTGATATATCTATGTAACTTCAGAAAAACATCTGAAGATAAGCCTGAAAAACCTTTTGATTGAATGAATAAATAACTACTTCAAAAGAGTGACGTTGCAGTTTCATGTATTTACACTGAATAAACAGTCACTGTTCTAAAACACCCATAATGGATAGGCTTAAACTAATACTTGTTCTACGATGGGCATACCAACAACGTTCACTGCCCGACAAAAGAGGTGAAGCACCCAGAGGACGTCGTCAGATGTCAAGGTACCTTCGTTCACATCTACACAATTAACGCGTATGTAGAAATGATTTCGAGTTTCAAATGTCTGTGACGCTTAGAAAAGCCACCAGACTGCATTAGTGTAGCTCGTGTTCAGTGTTGTTACCAGATCTAGTAGGGTACATTCAAGGGGCTCGAATAAAGTCAGATGCTGAGTGGTCACTAAACAACATGAGAGATGGCGCACACTCGTGTGAGGCAGCGTACTCAGTACTCGACGGAGCTTCAAGGGGGCCTAATTGTGGATCTCCATGTGGACAGCTGGTCGAATCATGCAATATCGGGATTTGTGGGGCATTTTGATGTGGCAGCGCCCCGATGTTGGACTGCAGGGGTACGTGAGGCCAAACCCACTATTCGTCAAGATTCCGGTTGACCACTTTTTTTTTCAGACCACCACTACCGGATCTCCGTATTATGCACCAAGTACAACGTAAGTCCTTCACATTTGCGCTTGCAGTCAGAGAACAAGCAATGGACTCGTGCAATATTCTGTGCCATCCTTCACCATTAGTCGGAGACTAACTTTTCCGGCGTAACGATAAGCGACGGCACAAAGATGAAGAATGAGAGAGCAAAGAAGATTGTGAGACGACGTCAGCCAATAGTCCACTCTGAGATGGACCGCACCACGACAGAAGCGCCCTCTAGCCGAAGAGAATATAACCGCCGCTCCTGCCAGCCTAGGCTGACACAGTATTCGCACATTATTAGACGGCACAGCAGAGAGTGCTACGATAGCAGTTATTAGTGATCCATATCAATTTCTTACATGGACCTTGCATACAGCAAAGGACTTTGATTGTTTGCATGTCGCCCATCGCTTGGGACACCATTGTAAACTCGCATTCGGGAGGACGACGGTTCAATCCCGCGTCCGGCCGTCCTGATTTAGGTTTTCCGTGATTTCCCTAAATCGCTCCAGGCAAATGCCGGGATGGTTCCTTTTAAAGGGCACGGCAGACTTCCTTCCCCATCCTTCCCTAATCCGATGAGACCGATGACCTCGCAGTTTGGTCTCTTCCCCCAAACAACCAACCAACCAACCAACCAACCATTGTAAATTAAAAGTTAAGTATTGTCTGTCTCCTTTATTGTAATAAAAACTATTCATGTGATTTGCTTGAATTGCTGTATAGCATTCTGAGGACGCAGCATCGTTTTAGGCACCCTGTAAGAGACGAGTGGGCAGGACTCAACACAAGCAACAGCCGGCCCAGGTGCAGGGTGGCAATTGTTGAACTACATGAAATAAAATCGTCGTCATTTTCGAACGGGTTGGATTAGGACGTTGAAACAGCACGGCTGGCTGCGATAAACGATGGGAATTAGTATGCGCAGTATGGTTTGGTTTAGCGACGAAGCTCACTTTTACTTGGACGGGTCCGTCAATAAGCAAAACTGCAGCATTTGGGGGCGTGAGAATTCGCATTTCGCGATAGAGAAGTCTCTTCACCCTCAACGGGTGACTGTGTGGTGTGCAATGTCCAGTCACTGAATAATCGGTGCGGTATTCCTTGATCGCACGGTGACTACCGAATGGTAAGTGAAGCTTTTGGGAGATGATTTCATCCCCTTTATCGAAAGTGACCCTGATTTGGACAAGATGTGGTTCATGCAAGACGGAGCTCGACCCCATCGAAGCAGAATAGTGTTTGATGTCCCGGAGGAGCACTTTGGGGACCGCATTCTGCCTCTGGGGTACCCAGAGACCACTGGCACGGGCGTCGTTGGCCACTGTATTTTCCGGATCTGACCATATGCGACTTTTTGTGGGGCTATATTAAAGACAAGGTGTACAACAATAACGCCAAAACCATTAATGAGGTGAAAACAGCGCTTCACGAGGTCATCGACAGCATCGATGTTATGACACCTCAGCTGGTCATGCAGAATTTCGCTATTCTGCCTGCGCCATATCATCGCCGATGATGGCACGCATATCGACGATGTCTTAACCTAAATCCGAGTATCTGTAGTGACTTTTACGTGTTGAATAAAGTGTTTGCACTCCGTAGTTTGTAACTAATTTACGTTTTTTCATATAGTTCAATAATTGTCACCCTAGGTTTTCCGTCCCATGCGTAGGCTGCCGTTAACACGACACAAACGGCTGCGTTTTGAGTAGTGTAGTGACCGGGCAGCAGGCACTGCCAGTGAATGGCGTCACATTGTATTCAGGATGAAAAGCGGTTTTTCACTGCCCCGGATGACCGTCATCTACGAATATGGCCGCGACCCGGGAAGAGATCCCATTCTTTGAATGTCTTGGAAAGGCACACTGTCACGGCGTGACTGCGAAACAGAGGCCTCAAAAACGAAAAGACAGCATCTCATTTATCGTTATGTTAATTTTTCAGCCATAGTCCTAGAGAATAACACTGTACCACGTGTGAAGCAAAGTGCTTATCGATGTATATCTTTAACCCAAATTGTATGGATTTCTTCTGAAGCCACGTCTTGACTGTTTCGTGTTGATATTTTCACACATTGGAGCAGTTGGTGTGGCGTTATTTAGAGATCATGTTAATTTTATTAAAGAATCATTTGATCAAAGTAGCAAGGGTTTTATAAATTTATTCCGAACTAATTTGATCAAGGAGAGAAAACATCGTAGAGAGGCATAACCGCGTTCAGAGTAAAGAAAATAGAAAAACTCTCCGCCATGTTTTTGGCACTCAAAAAAAGGGGAATAGTACATGATAGCGCGTAAGGAAATTACGAAACCTAGCCTGAAACAATAAATACACGTATTCACATAAAGTTAACCACATGAAACTTCCTTCTGTGCTGGCGTATAACACAAATGAACAAAACCACCAACAGATAGTATTTTTAAACTGTGGGCACAAGAAATGAGATATTTGTAGTTTTACTACTTACAGTTAGACTCTGCGTGAACTTAAGGTATGATTTCGTAAAGAAATTTGGCAATTTCATATCTTAAAAGTTCGAACACGTACTGTCTCGCTTTTAACACGACCACAGAATGACGAGTGACTAAATGAGGAAATCACAACTAGTTTCGACTCGTATTTGTCTGAAACTGGAAATCGGTCACGTGATGTCCCACGTTAGTTAATTTTGAGAGGATTCATCGTATTTCGTTGCTTCCATATTATAACGTGCGGGTTATGACAGTACATTGTTTCAGGGCATCGGCGCATTGAAGATTTATCACAAACACGGTGATCTAGATACGATTTGTTATATTTAAATGTCAGCGAAGGACACACCAACTGTAGAAGTCCTTAGGAGATTCTGTTGTTGTTGTGGTCCTCAGTCCAGAGACTGGTTTGATGCAGCTCTCCATGCTACTCTATCCTGTGCAAGCCTCAATCTCCCAGTACCTACTGCAACCTACATCCTTCCGAATATGTTTAGTGTATTCATCTTTTGGTCTCCCTCTACGATTTTTACCTCCACGCTGTCCTCCAATACTAAATTGGTGATCCCTTGATGCCTCAAAACGTATCCTACCAACCGATCCCTTCTTCTAGTCAAGTTGTGCCACAAATTTCTCTTCTCTCCAATTCTATTCAATACCTCCTCATTAGTTATGTGATCTAGCCATCTAATCTTCAGCATTCTTCTGTAGCACCACATTTCGAAAGCTTCTATTCTCTCCTTGTCTAAACTATTTATCGTCCACGTTTCACTTCCATACATGGCTACGCTCCACACAAATACTTTCAGAAACGACTGCCTGGCACTTAAATCTATACTCGATGTTAAGAAATTTCTCTTCTTCAGAAACGCTTTCCTTGCCATTGCTAGTCCACATTTTATATCCACTCTGCTTCGACCATCATCAGTTATTTCGCTCCTCAAATAGCAAAACTCATTTACTACTTTAAGCGTCTCATTTCCTAATGTAAGACGAACGATGGTAACTTTCGAAACTATAACCGATCGCTGCTGACATGCTGTTAGAGACATGCAATAAGGGAGTCGAAGGAAGTATGTTCACGTCCTCGTACATGCTTCTTTTTTTCATCTTCGCATTTGTAACACACTCTGGGACTATCTTATTCATATAACGGAATTATATTCTGAATCTTTCGTTGTTATCTACATACAGAAGCGTGCACCATCAGGAATGAGTTTCTCCGATTTCGTGATTTCATTCGGATTAAAAAAAAAAAAAAGGAAATACGATGCTGCTGCCTTAGAGACAACGAACAGTGACATTTATATTGTCTCTGTTCACAAACTTGGTTCGAGAATCATAAAAGAAGGTTGTATACATGGAAGAATCCTGGAGAATCTAGAAGGTATCAAATTATATAATGGTTAGACAGATTTTTAGGAACCAGGTTTTAAATTGTAAGACATTTCCAGGGGCAGATGTGGATTCTGACCACAATCTATTGGTTATGAACTGTAGATTAAAACTAAAGAAACTGCAAAAAGGTAGGAATTTAAGGAGATGGGACCTGGATAAACTGGCTAAACCAGAGGTTGTACGGAGTTTCAGGGAGAGCATAAGGGAACAATTGACAGGAATGGGGGAAAGAAATAGAGTAAAAGAAGAATGGCTAGCTCTGAGGTATGAAGTCGTGAAGGAAGCAGAGGATCAAGTAGGTAAAAAGACGAGCGCTAGTAGAAATCCTTGGGTAACTGAATAAATATTGAATTTAATTGATGAAAGGAGAAAATATAAAAGTGCAGTAAATGAAGCAGGCAAAAAGGAATATAAACGTCTCGAAAAAGAGATCGACAGGAAGTGCCAAATGGCTAAGCAGGGATGGCTACAAGACAAATGTAAGGATGTAGAGGCTTATCTCACTAGGGGCAAGATAGATACTGTCTACAGGAAAATCAGGGAGACATTTGGAGAAAAGAGAACCACTTGTATGAATATCAAGAGCTCAGATGGCAACCCAGTTCTAAGCAAAGAAGGGAAGGCAGAAAGATGGAAGGAGTATAGAGAGGGTTTATACAAGGGCAATGTACTTGAGGACAATATTATGGAAATGGAAGATGATGTAGATGAAGATGAAATGGGAGACACGATACTGTGTGAAGAGTTTGACAGAGCACTGAAAGACTTAAGTCGAAACAAGGCCCGTGGAGTAGACAACATTCCATTAGAACTATTGATGGCCTTGGGAGAGCCAGTCCTCACAAAACTGTACCATCTGGTGAGCAAGATGTATGAGACAGGCAAAATACCCTCAGACTTCAAGAAGAATATAATAATTCCAATCCCAAAGAAAGCAGGTGTTGACGGTTGTGAAAATTACAAAACTATCAGTTTAATAAATCACAGCTGCAAAATACTAACGCGGATTCATTACAGACGAATTGAAAAAGTGGTAGAAGCCGACCTAGGGGGAAGATCAGTTTGGATTCCGTAGAAATACTGGAACACGTGAGGCAATACTGACCTTGCGACTTATCTTAGAAGACAGATTAAGGAAAGGCAAACCTACATTTCTAGCATTTGTAGACTTAGAGAAAGCTTTTGACGATGTTGACTGGAGTACTCTTTCAAATTCTAAAGGTGGCAGGGGTAAAATACAGGGAGCGAAAGGCCATTTACAGTTTGTACAGAAAACAGATTGCAGTTTTAAGAGTCGAGGGGCACGAAAGGGAAGCAGTGGTTGGGAAGGGACTGATACAGGGTTGTAGCCTCTCCCCGATGTTATTCAACCTGTATATTGAGCAAGCAGTAAAGGAAACAAAAGAAAAATTCGGAGTAAGTATTAAAATCCATGGATAAGGAATAAAAACTTTGAGGTTCGCCGATGACATTGTAATTCTGTCAGACAGCAAAGGACTTGGAAGAGCAGTTGAACGGAATGGACAGTGTCTTGAAAGGAGGATATAAGATGAACATCAACAAAAGCAAAACGAGGATAATGGAATGTAGTCGAATTAAGTCGGGTGATGCTGAGGGAATTAGATTAGGAAATGAGACACTTAAAGTAGTAAAGGAGTTTTGCTATTTGGGGAGCAAAATAACTGATGATGGTCGAAGTAGAGAGGATATAAAATCTAGACTGGCAATGGCAAGGAAAGCGTTTCTGAAGAAGAGAAATTTGTTAACATCGAGTATAGATTTAAGTGTCAGGAAGTCGTTTCTGAAAGTATTTGTATGCAGTGTAACCAAGTATGGGAGTGAAACATGGACGATAAATAGTTTGGATAAGAAGAGAATAGAAGCTTTCGGAATGTGGTGCTACTGAAGAATGCTGAAGATTAGATGGGTAGATCACATAACTAATGAGGAGGTATTGAATAGAATTGGGGAGGAGTTTGTGGCACAACTTGACAAGAAGAAGGGACCGGTTGGTAGGACATGTTCTGAGGTATCAGGGGTTCACAAATTTAACATTGGAGGGGAGCGTGGAGGGTAAAAATCGTAGAGGGAGACCAAGAGATGAATACACTAAGCATATTCAGAAGAAAGCAAGTTGCAGTAAGTAATTGGTGCTGAAGAAGCTTGCACAGAATAGAATAGCACGGTGAGCTGCATCAAACCAGTCTCAGGACTTAAGACCACAACAACTGTTCACAAATATCTGAGAATTATTATCAGAATAATTCGCTATTATGTGCTTTGGAAAGCTGCTTTATTCAGAGAAGCCTTCGACTGCTTTCACTCTACTCGAAATAGTCTTTAACAGCTGTAAATTCAGTGAGTCTGCGTTGAACACCCTTAGTCTTATTACTGTTTAGTGTCAAAGGTTTTAAGCATTAGTGAGTTTGTCAAGATACTCTGTCTTTTGAATTTAGCTCTGTTTTGTGTTTGTAACAGATACATAACCCTAGAAAGTATCAACAAAGTTAGTGACTCTGATTATGTAGTGTTATAGGGCAGCAAATTTGGAGGCATTGATATCTACTACTCAAATGTATTTTTTATATTATCATCGTACTGGAGCCAATACAGCGCAAGGGAACACTAGTGAAGAGCGTGACGTTGCATTTTCTTTACACCAACAGGCCGACAGGAGTTCATACATTTTCTGCCTGCACTGTTATTGACAGTGATCTGTTGTCTGATATTTCAGATGCATTTCCGTATTCGTTCACGACCAAACCAGTTCTTGCTATAAAATAATTGCTTCAATTTTTTCATTGTATCGTTCTTATTGCAACTCCTGTTTGCTTTCATACTTAATTAGCTTCACCCTCCTGTATTCACTCAATATCCGGTCCAGTCCATTAACATTTGTGTGGTAGCGCACTTGTGAGATTTAAGCAGAAGGACTGGAGGAAGCAAGGTTTTACAAAAATAGTGTATGTGTTTCCGTCGCAACTTTTGTTCTTTGATACAAAAAGCTGTTCGGTAATGCTGAGTAACTACAGCAACATCTTGTGCCATTTTATTGCAAGCTTATTTTTTTAAGTTTGCAGTGTTATTCTCTTCTTTTTCTCATAAATATTGCGAATACGTTCGCCTACCTCTAAACTGTATGTTTGTCCTTAGAATTTCAAGATCTTATCGGAATTCACCTCGAAGAAGGCTTTATCTATACCCACACATGTCCCGAAGGAACAACTTTTCCTTTATTCTTTTTTCCATTACTAAACGTGAAAGCATCAAGTTTTAACAGGAATTAAAGTAAAATCTGTGTTTTCGAAACTGTTAATGTTTCAAATTCAGTTGAAACCTGCCATGGATCGTCGAGAGACTGCAAAAAGTTATCGTGGGTGCCGTCGGACTTGCTAGTGTTATTATTTTCTTTCTACCATGTAAACTAGGAGAAGAGAAAGCAGCTGTATTCGAATTCTATTGTGCTGAAGATGCGTCGCAGTTGGACTCGAGTAGAGAACGATAGTTTTCGATACGGAATGTTAAAAGCGGATATCATTGTGCTACACAAGATAAAATTACGACAACGAATAAATAACAACACAGACTCAGTATCGTATGAAGGACTTTCCAGATTTGTAGACGTGACATTCCCATGGCTGATACATATGAGAGGGCGAAGAACAAATTACTGTAGGACTGCACATTCTGACCACAGAGATTAATCAAGACAGAACAAAGCGCAATCAGGAAGTAAGGCTTTCCTCTCTCAACGCTTTGCTTTGATTCTCTCTCTCTCTCTCTCTCTCTCTCTCTCTCTCTCTCTCTGTGTGTGTGTGTGTGTGTGTGTGTGTGTGTGTGTGTCTTTCGCGCGCGCGCGCGCGCACACACACACACACACACACACACACACACACACACACACACACACCAGAGTGGAAAATGGGAAACTGAAAAGGAAGCTGCCGGGAGCTGCAGCAGTGGCAGACGTAGAGAGAAGAACACAAACTTGTAAATTAGCGAGCAAACGGTAGTCCCTAAACGGCAAAACACACAGCTAAAGTAAATAATACTCACAGAAACATCGCTTTCTTTTATTTTTTTAAATTTTTATAGGTATTAAGTTGTCTGTTGCAATTTTAACCATTCAGTGTCTTGTCCCAGCAAGTACTTCGCTCTAATAAAGAATGGGACATAACATCGTATCTAATACCATTTATCCATGTAAAAAAAAAGAAAGCCCTTCTGAATCTACGGTACGGATTCTGCTGTCACATAATATAATTACTGTTAATTTATATAAAGTTTATTCCTCTTGTATACTGCTCTTAAATGTATTACAACATATCGTACATCTTGTTCTTAAAACAGTTATTTCTTCTCTTACGCTTTAATTACGTCATTACTTAATGTAGAAGAGATGAAATAATTTGACTAAGAGGCGAAAAACTGCTGCAATGAAACCGGAGATTACCTGTGTCATTTTGCAATAGTCATAGTCAAAGGTAAAGCCCATGTTCCTGTGTCCAGTGAAATTTAATTCTATTACATTCAGTTAGTGTCAGTTGTGGACCATAATGAGTTTACACATTCTTTCAAACACTTTCGAAATTTTCCTCGCTGACAACCCTTACAAAAATAACGAAAAGAGAAAAAGCTTATCGCTTATTCTGCATCAGGCATGACATTTTAATTTATTACTTCTTAACTACCACTCTATTCGCCAACATATTTTACAGAGTGTATCCACATACACCACTGATTGTACCCACGCAGTTGTATCATTATATGACACACCGTTCGGGACATATGACGTCATAATTATCGAGCTTTTAAATGTTAGTCTTTAAAGAATTGGGGATGGGTGCCCTTACTGGTACTATAATAACTGCCAAAATGTTACAGTTATGTACGGTCCACAAGGGAGAGAGATTTATTTGCAATAATCGTTGTTTGTCGTTCTTCAAATATAGTTTTATTATTCGTTGCTCGAGACTACGGAGCTCTACTCTGAAGCGTATATAACGAGGCACACTCTGAGCTGATATACTTCTTGCGTTTCACAATCAGGATATGCGAAACGCGATTTACACGAAAGTGAAATTTAGTGCGAACCAGAAGGAACATTAAAGAGTAGAGAGAGCTAAGTGTAAGTCATTTTCAATTTGTTTTCTATTGGCATAAGTAAAATAATTGAAAATATTACGATCCAAAAAACGGTACGTGTTGAAATTGCCAGTTTCATTTCCGATGTAAAATCGCGCATGAGTTGTGTGCCCATGTTGATACAAGTAAGAAGTATGGGAATAGCTTTTGTGGACGCTATGATAATAGTAAAATAGCCACAGGTATTTTTGTAACCACTCTTTTTAATGACTCGTTTCGAAAAGATCATCAGATTCTGAGAAGATGATTTTTATAAAACCAATTACTTACTTCCTGTATGCGTTTTTCGGCATTCGTTGTCTCCACTTGTGTACGATATGCTGCCTCCTTGCGGCCACTTTGGTTTTCTTGCGTGGCTCGACAGCCACGGATGTTCAGTTCCTATTCAATATGGCACACTTAAATTGACTTAGCACATTTTGTGCTGTCTGTTCCCTTAATTCGCTATATCTCATTTGAAAAATGCGTTCGCAACTCGTAATTGGTTTTGTAAAAATCTCTTTTCGGAACCTGATGATGATACTTGCGAAACGCGCCATTAAAAAGAGTGATCACAAAAATACCTGTGGCTATTTTACTATTGTCATAACGTCCGTAATAGCTATTCCCATACTCCCATCTAGTATCAACATGGGCACACGCCTCATGAGCGACTTTACATCACAAAGGAAACTGACAATTATTTCAGCAAGTCGGTTATTTAATTCCTGGGCATTCATATTACAGGCAATTCTTAACTGAAATATTTCCTCATAAACTGACTGTATTATACGTTAATATACGAATAGAAATGAGACATCAGATCACTTGGCGGCCGGTGTGGCCGTGCGGTTAAAGGCGCTTCAGTCTGGAACCGCGTGACCGCTACGGTCGCAGGTTCGAATCCTGCCTCGGGCATGGATGTCTGTGATGTCCTTAGGTTAGTTAGGTTTAATTAGTTCTAAGTTCTAGGCGACTGATGACCTCAGAAGTTAAGTCGCATAGTGCTCAGAGCCATTTGAACCAATCAGATCACTTGAAGTTTGTTCTTGTAGTAATTGATTTGTTCTGGTAGTAATTTATCCAGCACATGCTGGATGCTGGCAAAGGTTCGCTGTCAGAGTGTAAACTAATATATATTGTGTTAAAGAATGCGAAGTGATAAACCAACTGACCATCAAAATGGAAGCAGACAGGTGGACACTAATGAAAGAAGCCGCCCATACTGTCGCAGCAAGTAAAAAACTAAATTTACACCCATATCGACAGATAGACAGTAGCTATGGCGGTACATTTAAGCGCTTTCAATCTTTTTTTCACAGAGCCAGCACCCAGCATTATGCTAGAAATAATGATGTAACTTCCAGAACCCATCTGAAGATGAACCTGAAAAGGCTCGAAAACCGGTTCGTGGAATAATAAATAATTATTCAAAAAAGTGACTATTTGCAGTTTTATGCATTTACATAAAATGTTTGTTCTCATTGTTGCTATTGATAAGATATATCGGAAGAAAGGGAAACGCGTTTGGTAAACAAGTTGCTGATGGGAGATGAGGAACACCTCCAATTTATTACGCAGGTTTCGTTCAAAGGGCCCTACGTTTTTGTCTTCTTTTGGCGTTCTTCGAGAACAGTATGAACAAAGGGAACTCAAGACGAGGATGAAAATCATATTTGGGTGACACCTTAAACACCGTTGAACATAACCCCAAGACTGACATTCATGAGTGAAATTTCCGAGTCATTTCAAATTTCTTTTCGATATCATCAGTGAAAAAAATATCAAGACAAAGGAGAAAGAAGTTGACGGAATCAAAATTGGCATAAAAAAGAATGAGATTCAACGTAAAATGCCTGTTGTTTGCGGATGATTTCTCAATTTTCACATACAATGGAGAAGAAGCCAAACACACCACAGAGAAACTACAGACTAAAATCACGTCAAACAACAGAAAAAATAATCTAGTCTCGCTATAAACATCCGAGAAAGAAAATTAAAATTGTATGGACATATCCACAGACCACAAGCAACATGACTTATTCACACACACGAAACGACTGAAAGTTACACACCGTCGTTTTAAAACAAGTAAAAGGACCTCAGATAAAATTAGGAGCTTCAGACAAAAAACTGACAGACGGGAAGTGCTTATGGAGAATAAAACAAGATCAAATGTACAGAAGGAAGAAAATATGAAACTTCCCCTTAGAAAAATTTATAAATGACTGTGCTGATAAACCTCTACGTTATTTGATTTTCAAACAGCTGAGCAAAACTGAACGTACTCAGACATTTGTCTCTTTAGTCATTCTGATCAACACTAAACTGACACACAATATCTTTTTCTTTTTGTAGCGCAACGCAATCTGACTTTCAATAATCCCTAAGAATGGCCCTGACTAGCAATAACCTATACCTTTCATGAATCACTTACCTCACAAAAATCTTTGTTACCCAAACTACTGCAATACAGCGAGCGCCAATAATGTCAGCCAAATAAAAGATTCTCACTACGGAAGGCACTAACTACTGATAGGCATAGTTATCAAATGAAAGATTTTGATGGAGAACAAACAATGTATTTACCTTAATAGTGTTCAAAAGTCATAATATATAAATCAGTTAATGACATCCAGTGTTACAATTTTCCTTTTTCTGACGGGCACACGTCCAGATCGTCCGCTCCCAAAACTCTGCCATTTCTCTCCCCACATCCACCACTGCTGGCGGCTCATCTCAAACTGCGCAACGCTACGCGTTGTTCACATCCAACTGCACAACACTACAGTAGCGAATATTCCAACAATGCCTACCAGCCACAGATTGCACACAGCACAGTCAGTTATTTTCATACAGAGCACTGAGTAGCGTTACCGACTCAAAAACCTAAATAGCATACTTACAAGTATTCACGGAGAAAAAATGATTGTGGTCGAAACTTAAATTATTAAACTATTCCTTACCTAGTAGGGTCTCATCACATATAAAAATAACAACAATAATAATAATGATAATAATAATAACATGCCTACCAACAATATACAAAATATTAACTTCAGTCATTACACAGAAATTAATGACACATACAACACAGAACAAAATTATGAATCAAGAACGAAAAGGCTGTTGCAAAGGAGCCCGAGGATGTAAAGATGTAGAGGTGGTATATCAAGCTAAAACTAAACAAAGGTCGCTACACTACGCATACATTGATTACCAGAAAGCTTTTGATAGTGTACCCCACTCACGGTTACTACAAATATTGGAAATATACAAAGTAGATCCTAAATTGATACAGTTCCTAAACATAGTAATGAAAAATTGCAAAACCACACTTAATATCCAAACAAATTCAAATAATATCACATCACAGCCAATACAGATTAAGCGTGGAATATACCAAGGAGACTCTAAGTCCTTTCTGGTTGTGCCTTGCTCTGAACCCACTATCCAACATCCTAAATAATACAAATTATGGATGCAATATTACTGGAACATACCAACACAAAATCACACATTTGCTACACATGGATGATCTAAAACTACTGGCAGCAACAAATCAACAACTCAACCAATTACTAAAGATACATATTGGATAACCACAACGACTGCATAGAAGCGATGGAAAAAACTGATGCCTATAAATATCTAGGATACAGACAAAAATAGGAATAGATAATACAAATATTAAAGAAGAACTAAAAGAAAAATATAGACAAAGACTAACAAAAGTACTGAAAACAGAATTGACAGCAAGAAACAAGACAAAAGCTATAAATACTTATATCAATATTGACCTACTCATTTGGAGTAGTGAAATGGAGTAACACAGACCTAGAAGCACTCAATACACTTACACGGTCACAATGTCACAAATGTAGAATACATCACATACATTCAGCAGCAGAAAGATTCACATTAAGCAGAAAGGAAGGAGGAAGGGGATTTATCGACAGAAAAAACGTAGATTATGGACAGGTAGACACTTTAAGAAAATTCTTTATAGAACGAGCAGAAACTAGGAAAATACACAAAGCAATCACTCATATAAATACATCGGCTACACCACTGCAATTTCATAACCACTTCTACAACCCTTTAGATCACATAACATCAACAGATACGGAGAAAGTAAATTGGAAAAAGAAAACACTACATGGCAAGCACCTATATCATCTAACACAGCCACACATCGATCAAGACGCATCCAACACATGGCTAAGAAAAGGCAATATATACAGTGAGATGGAAGGATTCATGATTGCTATACAGGATCAAACAATAAACACCAGATATTACAGCAAGCATATTATTAAAGATCCCAATACGACAACAGATAAATGCAGACTTTGCAAACAACAAATAGAAACAGTAGATCACATCACAAGCGGATGTACAATCCTAGCAAATACAGAGTACCCGAGAAGACACGACAATGTAGCAAAAATAATACATCAACAACCTGCCATACAACATAAACTAATAAAACAACACGTTCCCACATACAAGTACGCACCACAAAATGTACTGGAGAATGATGAATACAAATTATACTGGAACAGAACCATTATAACATAAAACACCACATAACAAACCTGACATAATACTCACCAATAAAAAGAAAAAATTAATACAACTAATCGAAATATCCATACCCAATACAACAAATATACAGAAGAAAACAGGAGAAAAAATTGAAAAATACATCCAACTGGCTGAGGAAGTCAAGGACATGTGGCATCAGGATAAAGTTGACATTGTACCAATTATACTATCAACTACACGAGTCATACCACACAATATCCACCAGTACATCAACGCAATACAGCTACATCCAAACGTATATATGCAACTACAGAAATTTGTAATTATTGATACATGTTCAATTACCCGAAAGTTCCTAAATGCAATGTAACACATACCGCACAGTTGAAAGGAAGTCACGCTTGATCAAGGTCCGCGTCACTTTCCATTTTTAACCAGACATAACGTCTGAGAAAGGAAAGAAATAATAATAATAATAATAATAATAATAATAATGGCAGCCTGTTCTCAGCTGCCATGTATTAGTATTGAGTTTGCATAGCCGCTTATTATATGTCACTAATTACAGCCCGAACATAAAATCTGAGAATTCAGTTTTACCATCGGTACAGTAAAGGTTCTCCAAAATAGTTTTAGATGCCGCATCCCTCTTACCTAGAGCACCGAAATTTCGATACCTGGTGCTGATCTATCAGGGGAGACCTCTAAATGACTGGAAACAGCTTGTTACTATTTTCTGAGCTTCCCTAGTTCACGAACGGGGTACGGCCAATTTACACCCCATGCACGCAGTGGATTTCTGCTAAAAAGGTCTCATTAGTACGAGCCGCGTCTTCCCTACATACTGTCTGATGCTTCTTGCGGATGCGCGACGCTTTTCCCACACCGGATTTCTCAAGCGTTGATCACGGTGCCCGTGCAAGCGGGAATGTATTTACATTCGTCTGCCCACCAGAGGCCTGAGACGGAACTCTAAGCGCTAACGCAGTGTAAACTTTGCCCATCTGTTTCCCTCGTTTTTCGCGAGAAAGTGTGCCGAAGCACACGGTTCGTTAGGCCGATCCTCCGTGCGGGCTCTAGAAGCTGGGTATGAAAAAACAGCTTTTTGCACTGCTTGTTGGCGCAGGAGAACATTGAGTGTATACAGGACCTGATTGAGAGCCAACGTCGCAGACATTCCGTTTTCGACTATTTCTGGTGAGTCGCTGTTAACTTGAGAATATTTTTTTTTATGCGAACATTTTAGATTAGGCTTTACTGTGACTGTTATTGACATTAAATGAAACAACAAGTTTACAGTTACCAGTCGTTGTTTATTTATCTCCACGACGCATTTCAAAGGTTTAAACCTCCATCAGGTGGATTTACATTTGTTACTATCACATGTGTGTGTGTGTGTGTGTGTGTGTGTGTGTGTGTGCGCGCGCGCGCTGTGTTATGATTTTTAAGTTCTTCCAGAAATCGTAACACAACAAACACACGCACGTAATAGTATCAAATGTAAATCCACCTGGTGTTGGAGATTTAAACCTTTGAAACGCGTCGTGGAGATAAATAAACAGTGGCTGGTAACAGTTAACTTCTTGTTTCATATAAGAATATTTTTCCTGCTCAGATTATAATAATGTCTCTACATTTACCGTAACATAATGTACAGGTAAGAATTGATCATACTCGATGAAACTTCAGAGCGATCGAGCGACAGAGAGAGAGAGAGAGAGAGAGAGAGAGAGAGAGAGAGAGAGAGGGAGAGAACAATAGCGCATTAATGAGATTCTTATGCCTAAAATGCTCTTTCACGTACAAAATGCTGTTACACAGTAGTTAAGTAATATTTTCATAATAATCTCTGATTTATTTGTACCAGCATACATCATATCGTACTGGCCTAAAATATGTTCCGCTGTTTCTTCGGCCTTTTTTCTACCCATGGGAGCAATTCAAAAATTTTGTGTGTGGCCTAGCAGCACACTTGTGGTAGGTGATAGGTCTAAACAAGCGACAAGTAGTTCTTTAACTTACCGACTGCTTGTTTCTCTCAGTAAAGTAACCGAACTATAGCTTCCATAAGTAATACCATAGCAGTGTTTACATTATGCATTCCACTATGATTAAATTTTGTTATTCTTATTTATCTCCTGTTATACACACTTAAGTAAAAAAGGGCTCTTTAAGGAATAATGATTACTGTGCACACAAAGTTTACGTGCTGCCACCTTTCGGTCATAAGGTAATCTGTTTGTTTAACCTCGTCAATGGAAAGGATTTTTGTTTACACCACCACAGTTTAATGGTACACAAATCCTCTTTTAAGACATTAATGAGAGAACATTATGAATGCATATTTTTACAGAATAAATCCTTCCTTTGTTACCAAACGAAGAAATAATTCAACGATGTTACCCTTCCATAGTCAGAGATAACCCGCGCTAATTTTTGGTTATTTGCTAATAAGATTATTTTATAAAAAGAAAATGATTAAGTCAGTTTTTTTTAACGATCTTGGCTCATTAACTTGCACCTAACTTCGTATTTTAAATTATGTTTTCTTAATCTCGAAGTTAGTTATGAATTCGTAAATAACCTTGTATCTATATGTAAATTCACCCTTTTTCTATCTCTGAACCATACACTTTAATTTTTTCATTTCCTGTATATTATTAGGTGTAACTAGAAAATAAAAGAATGAAAATTATACTTTAACTGTGAAATGCACAATGAAATTTATTTTTTGTCTTCAAGTGCGCGTTCGCTACCTCCGAGTTCCACTGCCTTCCATAATGATACTAACTTGGCATTTACTACCGTAATGCGTGTTTCATCACCACATAAACCTTCCCAGTTACAAATTTCATTAATAAATTTCATCCACTTCAGTTGTGGGCTTCTATCTAATGATACTCATTCCAAGAAAATTTATCCACTAGTTTTTGGATATCAAAGCAGCACTTCCTGTAAGTTGGAAATAATGCTGTTCCTGCTTTTTCTATAGTTTCCCAGTACCACAAGCGGGAAGGGTAGTTTGACTGTTTCTAAGTTGACTTTACTATTAATGAAGTCACTCAACGATCTGAACTATCCGGTAAAGAAATATAGTAGGCCAGTTTGACTGTCACTACGCTACTGAATCTTTCTCAGCTCTCAAATCAAATTACCTACAATCCATTAAAGACAAAAAGGCAACAGTAGCTTCTCTCAGTGAATAAGGTACTGTCAACCGATTGCTACTTCAAACAGGATAATGATCGGAAATACTATGGATCAAGCACTATTCCCACTCAAACGTTTGCTTGAGCTGTTCTTGACATTGCTGACTAAGAACAAATAAGGACCGATTTGGTTTTATTCAACCGATTACTTTATCTGGATTATGTCATACTACGACAGTAACAGTCGATCAATGTTTTTCGAAAAATATAGGAATTTGATTCTGAAAACCGTTTTTGTGGGAAATGATCAGTAGACACATCAGACTGTACTCAACCGAACTCAATAAACTTACGATGTAAACATCAATTGCTCTAATAAACAGCCTGAACTAGCGTTATTGTCACTTTTGACAATTGTAAAACTGTACGTAGAAATTTAACAGTTCAGAATGAGGTTAAATTTTGCGTAAAGCTGTTTTTTTTTCCTTAATTCATTTCATTGAAACTTAGGACTCACGGAACATGAATGGTGTTTTTCTGATACCGAGATCGTTCTGAGAATGAGTTTTCATTTACTATCACAAATATTTGAGATCGCTGTTGCGCCATCTCGATCGATATGAGAGCAAATACAACATCTGTGAGGCGCGACAATGCGCGGTTAAGTATCTCTGGGGTCAGCAATGATTTCTAGTTTTCCTTCGTTTTGAGCGAGCATTAGGGTGGCGCTCGCTGATGTATACGGTCGTGAACTTGTAGTCGCAGTAGTGTACTGAAATTCTGTTGCATATCAAAAGAATACTGAACGCTAATTGGCAAGTAGAGAATGTAGCCTTAGACTAAAGTGTTATTCGGATTTCATGAAGTTTTTTTATTACTATGGTTCAGTAATATCTTTCGACAAAGGATATAATACTCTATTACTGGCCTCTCAATCCATCTATATCTACATATATACTCGGCTAGCCACCAAGCGGTGCATGGCGGAGGGCACAATTCACGCCAAAGTCATATTCCCCCCCCCCCCCCCCCCCCCCCCCCACTGTTCCACTCACGGATGGCGCAAGGGAAAAACGACTGTCTGAACGCCTCAGTACGAGCTCTAATTTCCCTTATCTTTGAATAGTGATCATTGCGCGATTGGAAAGTTTGTGGTAATAATATATGTTCTACATCCTCGGAGAAGATCGGATTTCGGAATTTAGTGAGCAGCCCCTTCCGTTTAGCTCGTCGTCTATCTGCAAGTGTCTCCCACTTCAAACCTTCTATGACATTTGTAACGCTCTCGCGATGGCTAAATGTACCAGTCACGTATCTTGCCGCTCTTCTTTCGACCTCCTCAATCTCTTGAATCAGACCCAGCTGGTAAGGGTCCCATAAAGACGAACAATACTCTAAGACTGGACGAACTAACGTACTTTAAGAAATTTCCTTTGCTGAAGGACTGCATCGCTTCAGGATTCTACCAATAAACCGCAATCTAGAACTCGCCTTTCTTGTGTCATCTGATCATTCCATTTGAGACCATTTCGAATAGTCACGCCCAGATACTTGACGGATGTTACCGCTTCCAAAGACTGGGCGTTTATTTTGTACTCGTACATTAACGGGGATTATACGCAGTAGGTTACACTTACTAATATTGAGAGATAAGAGACAACTGCCAGTCATTACAACACTCATTTATTTTCTACAAATCCTCATTGATTTGTTCACAACTTTCGGGTTATACTACTTTTCTGTAGACTACAGCATCATCGGCGAACAGTCTAATGCCGCTGTCACTACCATCAACCAGATTGTTTATGTAAATCGTAAAAAGCTGCGGACCTATTACGCTGCCCTGGGACACACCTGAAGTTACGCTTGTTTCTGTTGAAGTCACCCCATTCAGGATGAAATACTGCTCTCTGACTGTTAGAAAACTTTCTATCAAACCGCAAATATCATCGGATAGACCGTGAGCGCGCACTTCTTGGAGCAAACGACAGTGCGGAAATGAGTCGAACTCCATTCGAAAGTCTAAAAATATGGCATCAGCCTGGGAGCCGGTATCTAGAGCCTGTTGTATATTATGCTTAACCGATCATTAAAGAATACTAGTGACGAAACAACCTATAATCGACAAGGAGAAGGATGATCATGAACAAACAGAGGAAATGAGGCAGGAGCCTTACCAACAGCAGTGGAAAAAGCTCATTTATCAACAGCAGTAGAAAAAGCTCCTATTTGAAAAGTTCAGTTTATCACACACAGGCTTCGAACTACCATGTTAGAAGACAGGCACAACATTTTGACTTCGCTCAGTATTAAAAGTAACATTTTAATAGGGTACGACGATAACATTGTGTCCCGGATGGCGGTACCGCACCTGCCTAGTAAGCAGGAGTCCCAGGTTCGAATCCCCGTCCGGTACACATTTTCGCTCGTCACCACTGATTCCGCGTAATGTCCAGCTGCAGCTGACAGCAGTGATCTTAAATTTACATAAAGTGTTTCACAGCTGCGGACTCTGGTGGTGCCTGTTCTTTCGGACATTCATATTATTAATTATAAAGTTGCTGCAAAATGCTTTTTTGTGGGTTACTTATCACAAAATTACACGTGGACGGACCCACACCGTAACTTAGAGCTGCATAGGTCTTAGATACAGCCCTGAATGCAGAGATTACGGAGAGTACAACTCGATTGTGTCTTTATTGTGATATAAAATTTATTAATATTCTGAAACTGTTAAAAGATCTAATAATTTATAATAAGTGTTTGTATTACTATATGGGTAAAACATTCACCTGGTCCGAATTGGAGGTTGTCTGTCTCATGGCACCAATATCACATAATTTTTGTCAGAATTTAAAACTTTAAAATGCTGTCATAATCTACACACTAAGAGGTGTCGTCTTATTTCAAAGGTTCAACATAGTTAGCCCAGTATTAAGGTGGAAACTGGCTATATTTCTTGAGATAGCAAAACTCACAGTGTGCAAATTATCCTGACTACATCCATCCAGTGCTTGAGAATGAGAGCATGTACCGACCTCCAGTAAACTTAACATATTATTTCGAACCTTTTCTAAACTTTCCCACGTTGAAGGAGTGTTATCATGATACTGTACAGTATATGGCCGACATTTGCGGAATTAAAAATATAAATACGAGTGTCATTAGAAGTGACATTTTTATTAGTTTATAGATGAATAATCCGAAGCTAAAGAAATATATATAATTATGGACATGTGCCTTCAAGTATAAAGGATTTTCACAATTCAAGTCACACTTAAAAAAGCTACCTCACAAGTATAGGATTCTAGACTGACGTGATGTCCACTGCGATAATATATCGCTATTGAACTTAATCGCACAGAGCTTCATGTAGGTTGTAGGGGCAGACGTCTTTTTATAAAGTGAAGCATCCATTATTTGAATATTTAGGTCAGACATGTTCAAGTTTTCCTTAGCTTCTAACGAACTTCAGACGCTTAATCTCTAATTGCGTTTCCGCAGCCCGCGGCGTTGGGGTTTCCTTAGGCTACGGCCACACGAGCGTTTTTTTCACGCGCGTTTCTGCCGGCGTCCACGCCGACTTTACGCTACGGCCACACGAACGTTTTTTCCAGGCGCGTTTCTGCCAGAATTCACGCAACACGCGCGGCCACATGGCCGCTTCTCTCTCGCGGCGTGAAGCCCAGCGAAACGCCAGTAGTGCTTTGGTGCAAGCTGTGACAACATCGACTGTGTGCAGTTTAGTATCAACTATGAGCGGAAATACATTAAACAAGAACGCGGTTCTTGCAGTATGTGCTGCGTTAGTTGTACATAGGCGTCGCAAACGACGGCAGGAAAAAAAAAAAACTCTGATATTAAGCGACAGATCAACTAAAGGAAAGTTCGTGCTTCTACACAAAAAACTGAAGGCAAATCCAGACAAGTTCTTTGAATACTACAGGATGTCGGTTAACTCACTTGAAATGCTTCTGAATATGATTGGAGAGAAAATTTCTAAAAGGAACACGACATGTTATAAAACCAAAAATAAGACATGTGTGGCTACTTCATTATGAAATACCTACTTTTTATAATATCGCACCACGCATTGTTAGATTGCATATGTTCTTTATTATGAAATAGCTATTGAAATAATACCGCTCCACGCAGTGTTGCACATGTTGGCATCGCTACTTTTTCAGTTCGGTAATTGTCGGTAAACGTCGGAGGAAAGGGCTGAGGTTCCGGACTCTCACGCAGCGTGTCTCCCGCCCGTGTGGCCAGCGCCCAGCGTGAAAAACACGCAGAACGAATGCACCCGGGAGCGTTCGCTCAGCGTGAACGCCGAAGTCTGCGGGCCCGCGGCGTGCGAAAACGCCTCGTGTGGCCAGCCCCATTCAACATGCAGTGGTCTATAATGTCGGCGTGAACGCCGGCAGAAACGCGCGTAAAAAAAAAAAAAAAAAAAAAAAAAAAAAAAAAAAAAAAAAAAAAACGCTCGTGTGGCCGTAGCCTTAAACTGCCGTCTAGCTGGACGTACTGCTCGTGGAACTCATCACATTATGCTAAGCGCTCTAGTCAACACTGTTTCCCAACTTTGTGCTCCTCATCGCCGCAGCCGTAGTGTTGTAAGCCACAGGCAAACTACTTGTCGCCGGAAACATTTTTGCAGTTACATCGCTTTGCATTAAGGCAGGAAAAACTGTCCGAGCCGTTGAGAGAAGCGCAGACTTTTTCCTGGGAGAGCGTGGGACGCGCTCAGATAATTTAAGATTACAGTTGGTCTTCGTCCATTTATATATTTAAAAACATACCTATTGCACGGAACAAGGATGGACGAGGTCGTTAGATAAGTTGGTTCAAAGCTTGTCTTCTAACTTGAACTAAAATGTTCATACAAAAGTTCTAATATATTTCAGTTGATTTCTCTTCATTTTTTCCCCAAGCCTATGTGATAATGCAATCTGACTCAAAACACTCAGTGACAACGATTAAACATACGCAAGCGCCACGTAAATTTTGTACATGTATATTAGATGAAACAGATTAGTTGATATTAGAAAAGAAAATCTGCGAAGCTGATGCAGTCGGGCAGTGCATACGAATAGGCAAACGACGTCACAAATACGAAATTTCACACAGCGTATTTCTCCCCCGAATCGCGAAAATATTTCATTGCCGGCAAGCTACATAGGGAGAAACGATCGTCATAATAAAATCAGAGCTCTCACGGAAACATATAGGTGTTCGTTTTCCCCACGCGCTGTTCGAGAATGGAATAATAGAGAATTATTCTGAAGGTGGTTCGATGAACTCTCTGCTAGGCACTTAAGAGTGATTTGCAGAGTATCCATGTAGCTGTAGATGTAGATGCTTGACGGAAAGCTAAAATATTAGGTAAAATGTGAGAATAGTGTGTGGTCCTACAGAGCGAGTGCATTCCTAGTTTAAACAGTGTTGTCACGTGGGACACGGAATCAGTGTCGGTCGTAAATGCGCGAGGCCACGTGCGTCCAACAATAAAGAGAGTTAGTTTCAACATACTACGCAGCTGAATGTGGCTACTGTTGCTACATAATCTAATGTGTCACTAAGTGTGATAGATAACAAGCAATTTCACACAAATGACTTCAGGCGATTTCAGTTATTATACAAACAAGCATAATATACCAAGTTTTTACAATATTTTATCTGGCCAGTTTGCTCACGTATAACTGAATAAGAGAGGCACTTAATCCACGAATGCTCACTAATAAAAGAAGTACGACTGGATATCGCTGAATACGTGGGCACGCGCTTCTGAACTGAGCGCAAGGGAAAGATAAGTTCCGTATTTACTTGTACAAGTACGCCACAAGAGAATTAACTCTGGGTAACAATGACCCGACAAAAAAACGCTATCTACATTAAAATGAGCGGATACGCATGAAAATCGTTGCTAATTTAACAACAAAAGCCCATTGCGAGCTTACCCTGTACGTATGATGCAGCGTGGTGAAAACCATAGCCAGCGTCTTCTCAGTTCTAGTGTGCGATTCCATTACTAGGCCTTGAGCTACGCTATCATGTGTAACGACGTGAGTTTACGAGGCGAACGATGTAAGCGGCATGGAGGTACAATTATACCTCCACGATAAGCAGTGTTATTAAATATTATCTCTGGTTGCCTTAGCAACTGGTATAAACTATCCTGTTTATTCCGAATATACTACGATAGCCGAGGGTTACGTTAGGAAGGAACCTAAGAGTAAAACATAAATTGCGCTATTTATTTGATTTTGCTGCTTTGTGTTAGATTTGAGTTTGTCCCCATGTCATGAGCTTACGCTGCGGAGTATTGTAGTGGATATTAAAGGTTGTCTGTGGTTATTTTAGGTACTTCCATGAACTATGATTCCAACTTACTTCACATATTTCCTTTTCTTTCTGTGATAAGCCTATATATTTTTCTTTTGTATTTTGTTCGCAATATAATTTGTTGTTAATTAGCTATTCATGTGAACTATCTTGTAGTTTATGTTGTGTATTTGTATTATCTCTTGTTTCTGCAGTACATTCATTTGTTTACGAATAATCGTCGTTGTTTTGAAATCTGTGGAGCATCTTTACGTCGGGGATGACGTACTTGGTCAAAGCTGATGGATGGTACCGTACGCTATAATTTACACCCAGCGTCTATCACCTCACAGCACACAGCGTGGTTTCAGAGGGTTCTCAACAAAACAGAATTCTGTGCTAGAGTGAAGCTTCAGGCTAACCGTGGTCCGACACAACTGACTATCCGCGTCACGCGCTTTGTCTGGTTCACAACAGCCGTAGTTCCTGCCCACGCGAGGTATGTTTCGGGCTGACGCCCAGAGATGCAACATGCGGTCACAGTGTGGCAGCGCAATTAAAAGTACATCCTTCTGCGGTAAAAAAAGAGGAATGACAAGTTGAGCACTCGTGAAACAGGTCGATGCGGATACAAAGCGTTTCGAGTTGTAACTCGGCTTGGGGAAGACCATCGGTTCTGTCCTTTTCAGAGAAACCATTCTTGAATTAACGTTAAGCGGTTTATGGAGGCAAGAGAATACCACCCATACAAGAGTAGCATGCCAAGTAAACCAATGAAGTGTTCTAACTTACATCCACGCTGACTTCATCCCCGTACATACAGCCACTCATAGAATTTGTTATCGATGAAGTAAACTAAAGCATTCACTCACTGAACACTCAATGGAAAAAACGTTTTGCACTTTTACAACGTTTACTTAACTAGAGTACAGAAATGTAATCTGCAGCTTCTATTTTTAATACGTTTCCGTCAGAAATGAGAAAAATAAGTGATAAATTTCAGATTTACAAAAGTTCCTTCCTAAGCAATACTTGTATTCTGAGCAAGAATTCCTTGCTGTAGAAGAGAGCCTTCACTGTAACTTATAATTGTTTCTATCATTTACTACCACACTTATTTTTGGGTTTCTAAATTTTTTGCTATTGTTCAATTTTAATATCTTTATCTGTGTTCTGTGAATTATTTATGGACTCGTACCGTGATTAACTTACTTTTACTCACCTCTGTCTGTATGGAATATGGAAAGAGGAAAGTCATTTAGAATGTTTTGCTAAACTCTGAAGAACAAATGCAGTCATCTTATTTAGATTTGGAAGGTGTTTCATAATAAAGCGTTCAGTATTACCTAATTCTGGTTACATACAGTAGCTGTTGTGATTGAATGAAACATCTGGAATATTGTTTTTACGTGTAATTAGGAACATAAAACTGTTAGTATAAAGATTTCACATAAAAGGAATAAAGAGCACCACAAGGCAAATATTTCGAAAAGAAAGGGTGTAAGACTCTTTTAAGAAAAACAAGCTTTTATTTTAAAGTGCTCTGTCATTCGGATTTTGCGGCTCTAAAAACGGTCGGATATCGGTTTTTAGAAACGTCAGACAGGAAATATAAGAATTAGACGGCCGTTTAGGTGTCACCATCTTAGAGTTTCGTTTACTGGACATTTAGTATTGCAGTGTCACCAAATTAGTGCAGTAGCATAAAATTTCAGTGTAATCGGCTAACAGGAGTAAATATGGATAAAACTTTTTGGGGCACAAAGACGAATTTGCAGACTTACGGAGCCAATGAAAATTTGTAAAAAATCAAGAGAGGCGGAAGATCAAGAGGTGAGGGAAGACAGATCAGTTCCAGTGTGTGTCTGATGATGCTGGCATCACAAAACGTTACCGCTCTTCGCAGGGCAATGAATGCATCTTTTAGATTGCTCAGTAAGTACAATTATATTCCCTGGAAAATATTACAAAATAGGACAGCAGACACTTTGCAAAATTTTACTTTGTAACAATATGGCTCTTTTAATTTTAATTAACATGATATACATATAGCTTTACACAGAATTGCGATATGACTTACTGTTCTCCTAGAAAAAGTTCGGCCTACAGTGAGCCACCACCATTTTTAGTCTGCCATGGTATAATATTAATGTTGCAATGTGCAGGCATTGTTTTAAATAAATTGTAAAAAACGGAGAGTTTTCTAGAGTAATATGGACAGAGATTTGGGGAAAAGAGTGATAAAAATTTTTTATGGACTGTCCTGTATGATGAAGGACAATGCGGAAGAGAGACGGAACAACAATGAAGGCTTCTGAAATGTGGACGTGGTACAGGAAGGAAAAATTAAGTTGGAATGATTGAGTGAGAAGTGAGGGGGGCATTGAAAAGATAGAGCACAGGTAATTCTGAGTGTAAAAGAAGAAGGAAAGGAAAGTAGATAGGACAAAGGCATACCGCATCTTTCAGGAAATATTTTAGGATGTTGTGTGACATTATGAATAACATATTACCTATTGAATGTTTTGAATAAGGATGGGAAATGAAATATTTCTCCACATGTACACAAATAATTATCGCCACATGAGAGAACTGTTCCGTTATCGTACCAATCCATACGTTTATTAAATGAGATTTTGTTAACTTAATAAATGTAAGATTGTCATTTGACTAACGTAGAACTGTAGCGCCAAAGTGAATGAAGTTGCTATGTTGAACAATTATGCTGCATACGATACGATATTACAATGCTTGTGTAATTCCGAATTACGATGTGTTCCTTCGCGCAGTAAAAATTTGTTCCGGGTTGGGACTCTAACCTGAATTTTCCGCTTATGGCGAGCCGTTGCCTCACCATTTGGCTATCCAAGCACGACTCACGACCAGACCCATACTACCATGTGTCTTCAACTACGTGTCTACAACCTATACTCGTACATTTAATGTGGATACTCCCGAACAGGGGAGTCTTTTTACTTGAAAGTCAGTTGCCCAGTGTCGACGGATAAATATGACATTGCAGTGCCTGTGGTATTCCAAATTGCGATGCAATGTTCCTTTCGACATGCATGCATGTCTTACCGCGAGTCGTAAGGTGACCGCTCGTGATATGAGGGAAATTTGGGTTTGAGTCCCAGCTCGACACAAATTTTCGCTGTCAACATTCCATTAATTGTCTATATTTGCAACTGCGAACGCATTTGGTGTATTTCATATCGCCTGTAGTAGCCACAGTGCCTATTCCCCCGCCGCGGTTTGAGGCGGCATGAAACGGTCTGCACGGCCAATCCCGCAGGAGGTTCAGTCCTCCCTCGGGCACGGGTGTGTGTATTGTTATTAGCGTAAGTTAGTTTAAGTAGTGTGTAAGGCTAGGGACCAATGACTTCAGCAGTTTGGTTCCTTAGGAATTCACGTACATTTGAACATTTGACCGCCTGTTCCTCCGGACATGCAATATCATAGTTATTATTGCTGTGCTGTAAACTGAACAATGTGATATGAGTCTGCTGATGAGCCAAGAGTTTCATATTAAGGGAACCTGTGTTAAAAATTTAATTATATAAAAGGTAACAGCTTGAGAAGTAATTGAGATATTTATTGACTGTATGTTCCTGCAAGTATGGTAATACAAAATGTTTTTTATACGGCTAATATACCTCGATACGCGCTCCATTAGTCGCCCGACGTACAGCTAATCCGTATTCCATTTCTCTCCATGTGTTTTACAGCACTGCAGGCATTAAATTTGTGATAGCTGCAGCAGTGCAATTGTACAGATCTGTAGGTCACGAAATGATGTCAGGTACATTTGATTCTTATTAAACCCCCAGAGAAAAAAAAATGAAGTGGCATAACTATGTGGTTGTAGGGAGCCAAACTCTCCCAGTCTAGCGATCTGGTAACTCATGATGCAAGAAACCCCTGAGAATGTTCGCAAAATGACATGGTGCGCCATCTTGTTGACAGATCACGTCACGAGGGAATTGGGGCACAGCATACAGCTTCAATATGTGTGCGTACGTTTTTGTATTCAGGCTCCAGGAAGGAGAATGGGCCTGTAATCCTGTCCTCCAATAATCCACACAACACATTCAGTTTCAGAGAGTCACGTTCACATACTGTTACTACGTAAGGTGTTCAGTTACCCATACGCGCCAACTGTGCGTGTTTACCGTGCCCGAAGTGTGGAATGTCGCCTCGTCCGAGATACAGACGACATCGAGGAGTGTCTCGTTTTCATGCATTTTTTCCCAAATTGTATCCGCGGATATCTTCCGTCGCAGCCTGTGCTGTGACTTGATTTTGTGACAACGCTGCAGTTTATACGCCTGTAGGCGCCACCTTTTAAGGAGGGCATCGTACGCTGTCGAACGAGGTAGCCGTAACTGCCTCCTTGCTTGTTGGCTTAACTTACCAGAGCTCTGCTGGAAGGACGTAAGGATTAATTCAGGAATAGTCTCCGGAACTCTTCTGGAACTCCCCGTTTCCCGAACCCCCTGTACCATTGCTTGAGTGTTATCGGAAGTGGAAACTTTGTCAATTGGTCGCAGTCCATACTCAGGCCGAAAACGATTTTGAACTAGTGTAAGAGACATAAAATCCTTGAGAGAAAGCACGCAGAGGCCACATGGATACTGACGCGCCTTTACGCGAACAAAGCAGTTACGTTCATGCGCACTCGACACCAACTGCCGCAACCGAACACAGAAAACAATCTGAGTTACCATACTTGTAGGAGCAAACCGCCAATAAATATTTCAATTACGTCTTCAGTTATTACATATTATATTATTATATGTTTAAACCCGCGCACTCACGATTTTAAATGTATAGATATTACAATGTGTCTCATCTCACAAGAGGCGGCCGAGTTGAAAGTCACTGTGTTGAGTAAGATAGCAGACACACGACCACGTTTTTACATACACGGGGAGAACAGAGCTCCTGACCTTTTCGTCATCGTGTTTTGGTGGGCAGGGTTCGTTTTGGTAAGGTATTGTGCTATGTTACTGGGATTTACAAATATTTTCGATATCTAGGGGTTCGGGACTTGGAAATATTTTGGGAGTCTGAGTGATGGTGGACTTAGATTGTCAGTCGGGTTATAGTGAATAAATATTTTAACTCCAGTGACATAGTTATTGTATTCAGAGTTGTTTACAACTGTTGAACTTCGAGATTTTGCAGAAGTTTTACTGAATTTGCACATCGGCTCCAAGCCTATAGCTCACGTTGGTTACTGCATGCTAAATCTCTGCTTACACTGCAAAATTAATCATTTAATGCTATCCTGAATATATATTTGTGTTCAGTAACAGCATCGGGAGGTCAGAATTCGAATAAATTTGTGTAATATTTGCATAAACATACAGTCAAGGATTAATCCATCTGCTTTAGCCCACATTATAAATCAATGGAATTGTTTCTTAATGAGTTATTTTCTCAACTAAATTCACTAATCGATTTTGTTAAACAGGGTGCATCATAAATATTCAATGCATCTGTAAGGTGCAACCGCACGTGATCGAACCTCTTGACTAGAAGAGCCATATTAAAATGTTAGGTCGTGCATTCGCCCTCTGCTGGCTAGGTGCAACTAGCTGAGCTCAACTGGGGTTATTAGTCAGATCTTGGTTCAAATGGCTCTAAGCACTACGGGCCTTAACATCTGAGGTCATCAGTCCCCTAGACTTGGAACTACTTAAACCTAACTAACCTAAGGACATCACACACATCCATGCCCAAGGCAGGATTCGAACCTGCTACCGCAGCAGCATCGCGCGTCCGGACTGAAGCGCCAAGAACCGCTCAGTCACAGAGGCCGGCAACCAGATCTCGCATAGCCACAGTGAAGTTGCAGTGACAATATAGGTCTGGGGTGCCCAGCCCCCTGCCAACGGGCCGCATGCAAGTTAATTCAATTGAGTTCTTCATTGGGTAGCCCACCGACCGGTTTGATATGGTACTGAATCATCGTCAATTCCAGGAATTACTTATTAGTCTGGATGCTGAATATAGTGATATCGTATATATTATAGAAGTAACGTGGTTCAGTCGAGACCATATGCTATAAAGATTTTATTGCATAATTAATGGAATGAAATCGTTCACGATGTCAAAAGAATAATCTGTGCCAAAACTTGACCATACCAACTGGGTGGCAGATATAGCATTTTTGGTAGATTTGAATGCTCATTTATGTGACTTAAACAGGCCTCTTCAAGGTAGAAACCTACTTATAAGTACCACGTTTCAAACAATAAACGTGTCCCAAATGAAACTGAGATTATGACAAGCACAAGTAAACGCAAATAATTTTTTTTTTTCATTTCAGCACATGGCCAAACATGACAGGATGAAATATGCATCCATAGTTTTCAATTTGATGCAAGAATTTGAAAACCTGTTTCAGGATTTTCTAAAAATAATCTTATATTTATGCCACACCTCTTTCAAACAATACTGAGATTTTCTGAGGGAATGCATGGAGTGCTCGTCTGACATCAAACTAAAAGAAAAAAATTATGTACGTTTGTTGGACTATTACAAACCATATCTGCCCAGAGACAACTATCCTTTGACGCACAGTTAAGCGATATACAGTATATGTCATCTTCGTTTGGAAGCATGTACATTTCTGAGCAGCTATTCTCAAAAGTAAAGCCTACGAAGAGTAAAAATAAAACCTAAATCTGAGACTAACGCCTTGAGAACTCCCTGAGAATTGCAAGCACTTCGATCGAATTTGTTTTTGACACATGAATTCCCAAATTAAAAGGCAAATTTCATATTAATTGCATGATATGTAGTTACTTATCTATAAAATTATTAATGAAATATCATATACAGGGTGTTACAAAAAGGTGCGGCCAAACTTTCAGGAAACATTCCTCACACACAAATAAAGAAAAGATGTTATGTGGACATGTGTCCCGAAACGCTTAATTTCCATGTTAGAGCTCATTTTAGTTTCGTCAGTATGTACTGCACTTCCTCGATTCACCGCCAGTTGGTCCAATTGAAGGAAGGTAATGTTGACTTCACGTCATCAACACAGATTTTCTGTGAACGTTTGGGCAGGCATTGTTGGTGATGTCTTGATTGGGCCCCATGTTCTTCCACCTACGCTCAATGGAGCACGTTATCATGATTTAATACGGGATACTCTACCTGTGCTGCTAGAACATGTGCCTTTACAAGTACGACACAACATGTGGTTCATGTTCGATGAAGCTCCGGCACATTTCAGTCGAAGTGTTCGTACGCTTCTCAACAACAGATTCGGTGACCGATGGATTGGTAGAGGCGGACCAATTCCATGGCCTCCACGCTCTCCTGACCTCAACCCTCTTGACTTTCATTTATGGGGGCATTTGAAAGCTCTTGTCTACGCAACCCCGGTACCAAATGTAGAGACCCTTCGTGCTCGTATTGTGGACGGCTGTGATACAATACGCCATTCTCCAGGGCTGCATCAGCGCATCAGGGATTCCATGCGACGGAGGGTGGATGCATGTATCCTCGCTAACGGAGGACATTTTGAACATTTCCTGTAACAAAGTGTTTGAAGTCACGCTGGTACGTTATGTTGCTGTGTGTTTCCATTCCATGATTAATGTGATTTGAAGAGAAGTAATAAAATGAGCTCTAACATGGAAAGTAAGCGTTTCCGGACACATGTCCACATAACATATTTTCTTTCTTTGTGTGTGAGGAATGTTTCCTGAAAGTTTGGCCGTACCTTTTTGCAACACCCTGTATAAAATGTCAAATGAATCCAACCTTGGTTTTTTACAGTAAACAATCATAAATTAATAAATTGTAAATTACTTAAATGTGGTAAGTATATACCTCGGACCCTCCCTCATCTCCCTTCGTCGGTTACTGTTAATGTTAAGCATATTGTTTGGGGCCCAATCTGGCCAAAGTAAGTTGAAAGGATGGACACTCCTAGCGTAGACTAATGGTTACCAAGATACAGATGTTAGAATGTAACCTAAAGTAATAGGCCTGTTCACTTACATTCAGAAAATTCAAATGATTAAGTTAAAAATGATTTTTATAAATTCCACCTCCGATTTCAAAGCACTCTTGACAACACCACTTGTTGTTCTTCTGAGGTTATCTTTGTTCTTTTATGACAGCGGCGCTAGTCATAATCCGAACGACCTATCCATCTCTTGTGATAACTTTTTCGTCGTAGAGTTCACCTTTCAACATTCCCACAAGCGTAAATCTAAAGGGGTAAGGTCTGCGGAAGCCGGTGGCCACGAAACGTGACGATTTCTGGCTGTCCGTTTTCCGATGAGCGCCAGGTTTATAAATTGTGTCACCTGACGACTAGAGCGTACTGGAAGAACATAGCCATCCTTGTAGTGAAAGAAACTTCTCCCAATAATGCTAGAAGCTCGTTTTCAAGGTAGACTAGTTAAGAGGGTGCCCTGTAAGACGATGCGTTAACGCAACATGCCCAATTAGCTGACTGTCTACCATATTACAGAACACGTATACATAGAAGCGTATTTGAAATTTTGTCTCCACAAAGGCATGGGGTTTCTCGGCCATTACCGATGTGAGTTACGAGTATTGTTGATAATCGTCACGAGTGAAAGTGGCTGCATCAATAGACAGTGTGGGATTACACGTCGGTCCAAGGAGTGGAATCCACTGTAGATTATAAGGTTAGAGGCAGCGCATACGTAGTGTCCGCCATATTCATGTCTGTGGAACACCGATACGGGTAGAAACTTATCTTGAGCTTGTTGAAGGACTACGTTTTATCAGCTGAACAATATCTTCTACATTACCCACAGTGTGTTCATATGCACTCCAAGATTAAATATCATAGCTGGACATTACAACAGTCTCACGCAGTTTTGTGATAACATGAGTAGCCGGCCGCGGTGGCCGTGCGGTTCTGGCGCTGCAGTCCGGAACCGCGGGACTGCTACGGTCGCAGGTTCGAATCCTGCCTCGGGCATGGGTGTGTGTGATGTCCTTAGGTTAGTTAGGTTTAAGTAGTTCTAAGTTCTAGGGGACTTATGACCTAAGATGTTGAGTCCCATAGTGCTCAGAGCCATTTGAACCATTTTTTTTTGATAACATGAGTAAACATCTCCGAATACGATACTGTGCGGTTGGGATATCGTTTACCATATCCTCTACAAGCAGCAGTAGCAGCAGCATCGTTTCCATTACAAAACTCGTACACAGAAACCATACTGACACACTAACCGTTCGTAAGTAGTGCGGCGTGCTTATACAGTACGGTAGAATTGGCAAAAAAATCACAAACACAGTTGAGAAATTCGGTTGTGTAATCTCAAGCACCTGAACCTCGAACCAAGAACGTAATCGGTAAATAAACGCATAGTAACTGAAGTGTCAACAAGCGAAATACTATCTCCCTAACCAGGTGTATGTGTGTAACTCTGTAACCAAAAAAAGTGAAACATGTTATTTGGAACGTTTTATTCGAATTAGTCTATACTGCCACCTCCTAAAAAGTTTACTATTCGATCAAGTATTGACGCGAATAGAGATGATGGAAGAAAAGATTTCAGATCCTGGGCGATGTGCTAGAAATGTAAGGCCACCATTATCGATAACAGCCACTTGCTGTCGGTGACCGCTATATCGTTGGCATTCCAGAAAGTTCCAGACGCGGCTGTTTCGCGCCATCGTTCAGTCCCATTCTAGATTGCGTGCGTTTAGAATTGTTGGTGAGGAAGCAGTGTGTTACGACTGCTTCTCAGATGCAGAAGAAGTCATCGTAGTTGTTATAATATTAATTCCATTGAAATTATGACAAATATTGTAAACAGAGCACCGGTTTATGTGGACATGGAAGAGGTTTTGTGAATTTTATATATTTTCAGGCTTTCCCAGCTGATGAGTTGCAATACACTTTTCGGGTTTGCTGCCTAATAACACCATGGAAGAGCCGGCCAGAGTGGCCGAGCGGTTCTAGGCGCTATAGTCTGGAACCGCGCGACCGCTGCGGTCGCAGGTTCGAATCCTGCCTCGGGCATGGATGTATGTGATATCTTTAGGTTAGTTAGGTTTAAGTAGTTCTAAGTTATAGGGGACTTATGACCTCAGCAGTTAAGTCCCATAGTGCTCAGAGCCATTTGAACCAACACCATGGAAGGCACATAATATTTCATCGAAACAATTGTTCGAAATATTCAGGAGTTGGTTGCTACTGCTATGTTCACTGCTGCAAGACGCAGTAAAGGCAGCAGTTGATGTCTAACAGTTGTTTCAATGGCATGTTGTAGAACAAGCACATTGTTCTCCGGCGACAAACCCGAGAAGTCTCTGTGAATAATTCGCCTGTTTGGGCAATGTTGGCACTAACAAGTTGCTACGCCTTGTGAACTCCCTCCAAAAGCTCCTGTTACTCGCGCTTCCATCCAGAACGAACGCCGGTAATCACTGCTGCGTCATACGACTGCGCAGGCGCAGCTGAGGATGTGCGGGTGGCAATTCTCCCAATTCGCTCAACCTCGTCGCTCTGCTGTTCGCAGCCGAAGTGTCGCAAGACAGTCACAGAGAGCAGTGTTGTGTTTCCAATTAGAGAAACTCTTGCCAGGTTCTCGCGTACGCAAACCATAGAGAGAAATTCCACCTTCCTTCTTCTGTCCCCGAACGAATGAAAATTTGAGAACTTAACAGCGATGTGACTTGGGCAAGAAGAAACCATACGGGAAGACTTTGTGTAAGGAAAGTAGGGGCTTTTAAGAGTAATAAACATGACCGACACAGATTTCGGAAGTACATAAATACAGATTTTTACGTAGAAATGACCATCGTGCTTAGTATAATAGGCACATCCACGTATTTTAAAACAAAATTTTATTCCATTTGAGCCGTTTGAGGTGTGGTACTTTCCTCGTTGGATTGTATTCATGGCGGAACTCGCACTCGCCCATCTAGACATACAGTGAGGAGCCAAAATATTGTTACCGAATGTTTAACAGCTTGTTTCTCCGTCTTTGGAACGAAATACATCGCTGATTCTGCGTATCAGGGATCCGCCAGTTTGTTAGTAGGTTTGTGGAGGTATGCGGTATTAGATATACATGCACAGGTCATGTAATTCGCGTAAATAACGGGCGTCTGAGTTGCGTAGGCGGTGATGGCGCCCGATAGCACAAGGTGGGTGCCATAGGATTGACATCAGGCGAATTTGGTCACAGAGACATCAACGTGAGCTCAGTATAATGTTCCTTAAAGCACTGTGAAACATTCCCTTAGAAAAATTTATGAATTACTGTGCTGGTAAACTTCTTACGTTATTTGAGTTTCTAGCAGCTGAGCAAAACTGAACGTACTCAGACATTTCTCTCTTTACTTATTCTGATCATCACTAAACTGACACACAATATTTTTAGCGCAACGCAATCTGACTTTCAATAATCCCTACAAAAGAATGGCTGTGACTAACAATAACCTATACCTTTCATGAATCACTTATCTCACAAAAATCTTCGTGAGGGTACCCTTAACTACTGCAATACTGCCAGCTAAATAAAATAGTCTAACTACTGATAGGCATGTTGGCACAGGAAAGATTTTGATAGAGAACATTCTATTTACCTTAATAGTGGTCAAAAGTCATAATATATATAGGTATCAGTTCATGACATCCAGTGTCACAAATTTCGTTTTTCTGACGGACACACGTCCAGATCGTCCGCTCTCAAATCTCTGCCATCTCTCTCCCCACATCCACCACTGCTCTCGTCTCACCTCCAACTGCGCAACGCTACGCGTTGTTCACATCCAACTGCCCAACACTACAATAGCAAATATTCCAACAATGCCAATCAGCCACAGACTGCACACAGCAGTCAGTGATTTTCATACAGAGCGCTAGGTGGCGTTACCAACATAAAAACCTAAACAGCCTACTTACAACAGTAGCACGATTCTGACTCTGAAACACACACGGTTGTACTGCTGAAAGATGACATCACCGTCGGCGAAGACGTCAAGCATGAAGGGATGCAGGTTGTTCGCAGCTTCGGTTACTACCACAGTTCCCATGCAAGCGCAGGAGAGTGCCTCCCATAGCATAACACTGCTCCAACCAACCTGCGCCCATGACGCGCTCCAAGTTTCGAGCTGCCGCTCACCTGGACGGCCGGTGTTGCCGAACGGTTCTAGGCGCTACAGTCTGGAACCGCGCGACCGCTACGGTCGCAGGTTCGAATCCTGCCTCGGGCATGGATGTGTGTGATGTCCTTAGGTTAGTTAGGTTTAAGTAGTTCTAATTTCTGGGGGATTGATGACCTCAGAAGTTAAGTCCCATAGCGCTCAGAGCCATTTGAAACATTTTTTTTTTTTTTTTTTTTTTTTTTTTGCCGCTCACCTGGATGACGCCATTTGTGGAGCTGACCAGCGACCTGGTGTAGCAATAATATGATTCACCTTGCCGACACGTTTCCATTGATCGACGGTCGAATTCCGATGGCCCCGTGCCCACTGCAATCTTAACTGATTACGTCGTTAGATCAACAAATGAACACTTAAGAATGGTGTGCCTCTTTCGGCAGAGGTGCTACACATCGCCATCTATCCTACTTTACAGAGTAAACAAGCCCCCGAACCCCACGAGTCGCTTACGTGCAACTATTTAACGCAGGGTGATAGTTTCATTGTCCTACCTCTTTCCGTATATGTTCACGACAGGAGCACGTGAACATTCGACCAGCTTCGCTATTTTCGAAATACTCGTTCACAGGGTCTGTTTAATAATAATCTGTCCTTTGTCAGAGTCTCTTATCTCAATATATTTCCTCATTCGTAGCCCATATCTTCGGTAGGGTGATCCCCCATCCGTGTTTGCTCCGCTTTCATACTTTTGTTACCGCATCGCGTGCTCACAACACCACCAGACGGCATCCAGCATCGTGGTGCGCAGTGGTCATTGTGCATTGTGTATTAAACCGGGGACCTAGAAACGACGGAGAGGCTTCGTCTCGCATAAGCCCTCAGTGGTTCAGAACTCTACAGCAGGTCACCCATCCCACCGCCGCCCCATACCGAACCCAGGGTTATTGTGCGGTTCGGCCCCCAGTGGAACCCCCCACCCCCCCAGGAACGTCTCATACCAGATGAGTGTAACCCAAAATGTCTGCATGGTAGAGTAATTATGATGTATGCGTACGTGGAGATAGTGTTTGCGTAGCAATCGCCGACGTATGTAACTGAGGCGGAATAAGGGAAATCAGCCCGCATTCACCGAGGCAGATGGAAAACCGCCTTAAAAACCATCCACAGGCTGGCCGGCACACCGGACCTCGACACTAATCCGCTGGGCGGATTCGTGCCGGGGACCGGCACTTCTTCCCACTCGGGAGCAGCACGCTAGACCGCGCGGCTAGCCAGGCGGGTTCAGTCGTCATAATGTTTTCGCTTAGCAGTGCAGACCTAACAGAGGATATTGATCGTATGCAGATTTTGGACTTCAGAATTTCTATAGTACACGAATGCAAATTTTTACGTATAAATGACGTTCGTGAGAGATAGTACAGACACACCTGCGAATTTTAAAATAAATTTTATTTCATTTTGGCACTCCCCCATACACATATAGCTAGTGGAACAGACATATAGGTCGAAGCTCACCGCTTGGTTACACCTCGTGTTTGCACGGCTTTATTAATGAGTGCTGCAGTGTAGATATAGAGACAGAAAACTTTTTTTCCGTTATGAACGTTTAATGTGTATTATGTTGTCGATTCTCGTTGCCACTCTCCATTCTCGACTCTACAGTTGGTGTCGTAGAGGTCAGTTTGTCTCGTAAGTGAGAACGTTGAACTCAACCCAGGGGAGACCTCCATGAGAAGATCAGGCTGTTAATATATCGACACTAGATTTCATTCCTTCTTTCCAAAATTCTTCCGTGCAGCCAATACATTATGGACATTGCCTACCACGAGATTCAGTGCAGGTTGGTGGCTTTACGGACACGTAACGTGGTATATCTGCGGAGCAGAGAGGAATGAGGAATCAGTATAGTTTCAATACAGGCTACAAATGCGGAAAGCCAATACCAAATCACCTTTGAGAAACCGCCCATTGTGACCCGGTGTCTGGGAACAGTATCTCCTGAACGGCGAAGCCGGTTGGCTGTTCACGTTCTATTGTTATGTTGCATCGATGTTTCTCAAGTGAGAGTGATAGAACCTCATGTTGTCGAGACTAAATACGTAAGCCTTAAGTATTACAACGACTGTAATTCTGATTTCATCCAGATAAACTGTAAAAATATGCTCAGTAAACAATGAGAACTATTATCAAAACTCCGTTGTGGAGATATCTATATTAACTTTGTTCTCGAATGCGAAATCACTTTAATGGCCAAGTTTATTTGTGTCACCAACGGAAATTCTCGAAGTAGTTTCAAAGAAGTTGCCTATTAAAACGTGGAATTTCTTTGTTTAGCCATCAGAACGTTTAACACCTTACACAGAAAATATGCAAGCTTAATGAGCGTAATTAGCAGAAAACCAGTATTTCCCGCCCTCTCCTCCTCTCCCATAACGATTCTTCAAGGAATGGAGCTCCCACTTATAAAACAGTTCACTTCTAAGAGAAGCTAGCTTTTCATGCATCTCAGTTTTTATAACTACTGAAGTATGTGTTCTAAAATGATATAATTTTGTAGGTTCATTTAATAGATTTGAGTGGTTGAGTGGTAAAGAAGTAATAAATTAAGGTGTGTTGACTGCTGCTGTAGTTCTACTGCAGTATGTAACGTGTCTTTCATTCCTGGCAGATAAGAAGTGAAAGAAATAGATAAATCTTGCCAAAAATATGTAGTGCGTGAGTAAAGATATGCCTCGAGAAAGAGACATCACAAATGCAGCGGCACGATATGGTTACTACTATGACACAAATCAAAAAGCGGTCACATTTTTTTTAAAATACTGAAACGCCTTCATTATACCTTCAGGTCATCGCATATTATACACTGGTGGCTATTGTACATCGCTGACCATGAGAATACTGTATTGTCTTACACGTAGAAAGCACTACTGAGTATCAGATCGGACTTCATAGGAATCGATCCTCACGTTCGACTTTTAATAATTCAATATTTAAACGACATGATGCGATAAACAGTCAGTGGTTCTGCTTTCAAACAATGTGCGCACAATTTCTGACACATTCATCCGAAAAATAAAGCTGTTTGAAGAGCTCTTATTTTACCGCATTAATTTTACTTGAGTAAAGTTAATACGGTAGTGATAAAGGATTTCTATAATAAATGCAAACACTATTAACGGCTAGTACGATAGTTATTATTCGATAAATGAGATACTTTTGAAGAACTGTCCGCCTGCTTGGCTGGATGGTAACGTGCTCGCTCCCCGTGCAAGTGGGCCCGGGTTCGATTCGCGGCCGGGTTGGAGCTTTTCGCCGCTCGTGGACTGGGTGTTGTGTTGTTCTCATCATCATTTCATCCTCATCAGCGGCGCGCAAGTCGCCCAATGAAATAAGGCTTGCACTTGGCGGCCGATCTACCCCGAATAGTGGCGTCCCGTCCAACGATGTCATACGATCATTTCATTTCTTTTCTTTTTATAGAGCTCACAACACGTATCTACTACAGGGTTGAAGACAATATAAGTTAGTGAGAAGTGGAAGTCCTCGCTTCCGCTTCATTTGTTTTTCAGAAATTGAATGTGATTACAGAGTTTCTTTGACGCTTCTTATAGACGCTGTCTGTGGGTTATAATTATTATTCGTTATCTAATATTTGGTATTATAGGCACACTTGTGACATGTGTTTCTTGGATATTGATGATTTATTAGTAAGAATAATAAAAAGAAAAAGAAAATAATGCATCTTTCAGACGATACGTTTCAGTTAACCTCGAAATTGTAGATAGCGATGACACATTTTACAGGAGTTGTCAGCGAAAATGAATTCTAAAAGGTTTGAAATCATGCGTGAAGTCTTTTGGAGATCGCTAAGTGCTCTTATTCCCAAATAGTGAAACCGATGACCTCAGCAGTTTGGTCCCATACGGACTTACCATCCCTACTATCCAAATACTGGTTAATATAGTATGGGTAATTTGCACGCCTTGAATTACGCTGCCCCAAGACAGTACACAGTTTTTAACTTTAATAGCTGGCTTATTTCGTTTAACCTTTAATGCAAGATTATAGCTCCTAAGAATTGTATTATGACAGCATTTTGAATTTTTAAATTCGGTCAACAATTTTACGAAGCACTGAAGATCACATTCTTGGTGCTTCTGGGAGCCGTTAGATAGGACACCTGCAACTGGGATTTAGTGACTGCTTTATCCGTTTAGTGATAGAGGTATCCTGCAGCTTTTACGTACAGCATTAACAGTACGACGCAGGGTCTTCCTCACATTTAGGGTCAGGCGGGAAAAAACCAGGTACTTCGATTTTTATAACACTCGAGAAAAAGCGATTTTGATATATGAACTGTAATTACATCAGTGGATAAGAACGGTTCATACTTTTTATTTCATACGTTTAACTTCTTGGGCGCATAGAATGTGGGAATGGCATTATTGGCATTCAGTGTGTCCCCCAAAAATGAAGTAATTTCCCAAAATACAGCGAAACGTCACTTTGTAAGGGGGAAGAAACAGGCAAGTTAAGTGAAACAGATCTAAGAATTCCATAACAATAACGACTAAACGAATTTATAGTTGTGATTACAATGATAGTACCATATCATGCATATTTAGCAGTAGGACATCTGACTAAAGAACTTAACAGAACCAGGACGGAACAACGTAATCACGCTTTTCAAATCTTTATATTTTAGGCTGGAAATTGGAAGGAGGGCTAGTATAAAGAACGGAATTGTTCGAGTAAGGTTACAACGGACAGAAAATATCTGCAAAGCTATTGTGCGCTAAACACGTAAACTATTCTGAAATTAAATATACAATAGTGTTACAAGCAGGTATGAGCAGTTAAACGCCCCATCCATTGGCTCCCATAGTCTTTGTGTCCTTATAACACCAGTCTGAATTCCCTGGCGATCTGTCGTTCGACATTTCAGCACATGGCAGTGGCTAGATTCGAATGATTTGTCTTAGTAGCCTGAGTTTTCGAGGTGTATTTTGTAGTGTATTTTGAGTCCCAAAGTGTTTTCCATTTCTGGATTAACACTGACCACAGTTAAAGTACATGATTTACATCTGGATACTTCCATCATTTCTTTAAATCTTCATGTTTTCCATCAGTGCCTCTGCGCTCCATAATCCCACATTTTTTATCACACTGTAAGTACGAATGGTCACGTACAGGGAATGTGATTTTCATCTTCTTCAGTCTACTAATATGATTAAGAGTTAACGTAATGAACGAAGGGGAAGACGGTGAAGTTTTTATTTTGACCGCCAGCAGAATCACAAAATATGCGTGATGTCTCGGGACGAATGGTAATTTTCCGGGCGATGACAGAAAAAATGCCTAGTATACATGGGCCCTGAAACATTTACCTTAAGAACTATGAGTATTTTTTTCATCTACGCTACGAGTAACATATCTCTTCTTCTGAACAACTGGCCACAGCTCGTCAATTGAGCACCGGTGTTTACATACGATTTTTTTCTATTACTCCATACTATTTCCTCCAAAAAAGAGCTTATAGTGGAGGAGATTTGTTTCACAGTATCGAAGATGAACAACTATTCACAGTTCCTAAGGTATGCGCTTCAGAGCCAACGTTTACTAGCCTTTTTTGGTTCGAATGATCGTTCCTGTCAGATCCCTGAATACTGATCATTCCTCGTTGGACATCCTGTGTAGAGCTCTTCAGTGTCATCGCCCAAGGCATGAGTGATCAAGTGAGAATGACGTCACATCATTGGCGTCCTTTTTCGCAGCATATTCAGTACACACACACACACACACACACACACACACACACACACAAAAGGATTTGCTTGTTGTAAAGTGATATTGAATGAATACATCGATAGTAGGCCCGTGCTATATTTGGCAGGGGTACATTCTTTGCAAAGTCTTTGTGGACAGCCAGCTTCTGTTTGTTTTACCTTGCCCGGAATTTATTGGGTTGAGCAATACCGTTCGAACTGTGCTGTGGCCTCTGCCGGATGAGTCACCACTGACTTCCCTGTTTTTTCCCCTTAAAAATTGACTTACCTGTTATTTTCCCTTACAGCAAAACTTTAAATGCTAATATCTGTGGACTCACTTGTTTATTTTACATTTCTAGCCTTTTAACAGATGCGCATGATCAGTCTGAATCGAGATGTAGCAACAATTCAATTTAGAAAAAAAGTGACTTACCCGGTTTTTCCCCTGTCCTTCATACATTTAATATCTGTATGTAATGTTGCGAAACATTATGAAGTATGACCACTCAGTTATTTGTTCTAGGGAGAATAAAAGAAAGTAGGTTTGAGATATCTGTGTATACTGAAACTGGGTCTCGGACCGGGATCGAATCGGGAATATTTGTTTTTGAAGGCAGTGCTCTTACCAACTGAGCTACCCCACGACCTGTCCTCAGAGCCTGAATGCTACCAGTGCCTCCGTTGTACTGTACGAACTTGACAGAAAGTCTCCGCTGCACACATAGCGGGACAAACTAACTTTCTTCCAGTGTGCAAGACAGCTTTTATATTTCTTGGTGTGTCACCTTTTGAAATCATTTACTGTTGTTTAGAACCAAAAGTTATGAGCTATCAAATGTAAAGAAACTTTTGTTTGACGAAACGTTTGTTACGGCCAGTTTTATCATTTCTGGCTCTTGGAGAAATTAGCTTCTCTGTCTCGTTTCACATATCACTTGAGCGAAGGTATAGTAGCTGACGCATGAAGCCATAAAGAGAAGTGAAGTACGAACGACAGATGCTACTACAGTTACACTTATCGTGAGAAACTGCACGTACTGAAGCGATCTGTGATCTGATTTACTGCTCTAATAAAAGATAGAAGCATCACCCTCGTGATAAAACTGATACTCTCTTTTATTAATTATCACTAAATTACCGTTCAGATTTTGTTTATAATAACAGGAAAGAACCTCTTCACACTGCGCTATCACTACATATTTAAAACAATTCTATTGCCTAAAACGTTCTCGGTTTACTTGACGCGTCAAATTTGGATAAAATTCCGGCTACCCCCGTCATCTTCGTCAGCGGTGAAACTGACTGTCGTGGACCTGTGAGGCTTAGGCTTTTATAAGCAGTGGATGGCTTCTCATTGGCTGGATGACGTCATCCATCCTGCTTCTTCAGGTATGTTGACGATACATCTTTAATCTGGCCACATGGCAATGAGGCACTGCAGCAGTTTATTGATCATTTGAATGGTATACACGAGAACATAGGACTTACAGTGGTGGTGGAGAAGGATGGGAAGTTACCCTTCTTAGATGTGCTGGTGGAGCGAAAATTAGATGGACGTCTCGGACATTCTGTGTACAGGCAACCGACGCATGCAGATTTATATCTAAACGCACGTAGTTTTCACCACCCAGCTCAGAAGAGAGCTATGCTGAATACCCTGGTACACAGAGCAAGGACTATTTCGGACAAGGATCATCTCGGCTCCGAGATTAACCATCTGACGACGGTATTCAGAAAAATTGGATATTCTGATCGTGATATCAGATCTACTCTGGCGAAGAAATCTAGGAAGGACGCTGTTCGAACAGACCAAGAGGACCAACACATCGCGCGGCTACCAGTCTGCGGTGCAACGACCAGCAAGATCGGTATTGTGTTGAGCCGGCAGGGAATCAGACAAGTCTTCCGGCCACCCGGGAAGATTAAGGAAATGTTGCGACCCGTGAAAGATAATCCCGGCCTGAGAGTACCGGGAATTTACAGCAATCCTTGCGAGTGTGGCTAAAATTATGTGGGACAGTCTATAAGAACTATTGCCGATCGCTGTGTGGAACATCAGCTTCACTATAAATACAGGTATCTAGAAAAATCAGCGGTGGCTGAGCACAGTTTGTTAAATAAACATAAGATTTTATTTGATGAAACAAGAATACTTGCTCACGCTTCAAAGTATTGGGACTCTGTCATCAGGGAAGCAGTTAAAATTAGACTTTGTGAAAATAATTTCAACAGAGACTCCAGATATGCACTCAGCAATGCATGTAAGCGCGCAGTTGATAAAGAAAGAGCGCAGAGGGAGACTTTTTACATTCCTCGCAGTTCTCCGCCTGTTGCGATGGAGGGCGCTGCAAGCAATGCTGGATAAAGTGCGCAAACAAAATCTGTGGACAGAGGCCGCCACCTCCGTACGCGCCGTTTTCACCGTGACGTCATCCAGCCAATGAGAAGCCATCCACTGCTTATAAAAGTGGAAGCCTAAGAGGTCCACGACTTGCCAATGACACCGCCTTCCTTGCCCTTGCCCCCACCCTGCAGCGCTCCCAACACCTTCTCCAATCCAATCTTGACCGGTTCACCACTTGGTGCAACCAGTGGTTGCTCAAGGTCACCCCCTCCAAAACCCAGGCGATCATTTTAGGCAAAACCACCCTTTCCTTCCGCCTCCTTGATTTCTATCTAACCGTCTATGGCCGTCCTATTGCCCTTGCCCCCACCCTTAAGTGCCTTGGCGTCACCCTCGACCGTCGCCTCTCCTGGACCCCCCATCTCCGGACAATCCAAGTCAAGGCACACTCCCGACTCCATCTCCTCAAGCTCCTTTCCAGCTGTACGTGGGGTCTGGACCTCTCCACCATACTCCACACCTATAAATCCCTTATCCGCCCTATCCTTTGTTATGCCCATCCGGCCTGGATCTCCACTCCCCTACTTTTTATAAATCCCTTCAGATTCTTTTCCTTGAAAGGATACGGATCCTGTACACCTCCCGTAAACTCGATCCTCCTCACCCTTTTGTCTCACCCATCCTCTCCCACCCCCGCCAGCTGCCGCGCCTGTATTCCCACGTCCCACCTGGTCTCCCACTCTCCACCCTCCTTACCCTCTCCCAAGATGGCTTCCGCCAGCTCCCCCTCCCTGATGATGTCCTCCTCCCCTCCATCTACCCCTCCTATCAACTTTGATCCTCCCCTCCCACTTCCCATGTCTTTTCCTTTGGGCACCCTCCCTCCCTTCTCTCTCCTTCCCCCCCTTCAACCACCACTCTTCCCCCCAGGCTTCCCCACCCCCTTCCTCGCTCCCTTCTGTCGCCCCTGCCCGTGGCATCTCTGCTCTCCCCGCTCCCTCTCCCACCCCCCCTCCTCCTCTCTTGGCAGGTCCCCGGACTCATACACGCTCAGTGGACATTCGCGCGCCGGAGATCATCGCCATCAATGTCTCGTGTGTGTGCCTTCGTTTTGTGTTTAGTGTTTTTTCGCGGTCACGCCACCACTGTTCACCTGTGCCGTCGCAGTCGTCCGTGTTTTGTGTGCAGTGTCAACAGGTGTTAGTGTTTTTCTGGTCCAGCGTGAATGGCTGCATGTTCGTTTTTCGTGTCTACAGTATTTGCCCGCCGTTTTTATTGTATTATCTGTACCACCTATATGTCATATTTCTTGTACCACTCGCGGCTGAAGAGCAGCGTAATATGCTGCTGACAGCCCGCCTTTGTATAAGGTGATTAAAATAACAATAAGGAAAAAAAAGGTCCACGACAGTCAGTTTTACCCCCAGGCGAAGATAACGGAGGTAGTCATCGATAGCTCGGGATTTTATCCAAATTTGACGCGGCAAGTAAACCGAGAACTTTTTATGCAAGGACTCCATCGCGAAAGACTTCGTAGTCATAATTTTATTGTGAACTGCTAGATAATATTTGAGTAACCAGAAGGCTCCGAATCACTTCGTGTCTCATCGGCTTTGACTAGCGAAACCGTTCGCCCTAAACAGTTCTAAAAAAAAAAAAAAACAAAAAAAAGCTTGTTCTGTTTATCTGCTGTGATTGTTTTCCTAGCGCTGTTTTGTTTTTGTTTCGTCGCAAGCTTAAGTGAACAACGTGCAGCTGTGAAATTTTGTTTTCTACTCAGTAAAAATGCCGCTCAAACTGTTTTAGTGTTGGAAACAGCTTTCCAAGATGACGTTATGGGGAAAAACTCAAACATACGGTTTGTTTGCTCGATTTAAAAATGGTGAAATGTCGATTGATGTCAAATCTTGTTCTGGACGACCATCAACTGCCTGATTCGACGAAAATATTCGAGAACTTGCGCTCACAGACCGTGGACAGATAACTGATCAACTGACAGAGATTAGTGGGGCATCTTTGAGTTGGGTTCAGCGAATTTTAACGGAAGGTTTGGGATTGAAAAGGGTTGCTGCCAAGTTTCTTCGTCGGTTCTGATTGAAAATCGAAAGGAACATCGAGTAGAATCATTTGGTGCTTTGAAACAACAGTTTGAAACTGATACAGATTATCTGTCATAGATCATTACTGGCAGTGAGTCATTGTGCTATGGTTACAACCCAGAAACAAAGCAACAGTTGAGCCAATGAAAAAAAAATGATGTCAAGTCAAATCAAACATCAAAACAGTGCTGATTTGCTTTTTTGATGCCAAGAGCGTAGTTCATTCAGAGTTTGTTCCCCTGGTCAGACCGTCAGTCAAACCTTTTATTGGGAAGTTATAAGAAGATCGCGCAGCAGTGTTAGTCCAAAAAGATCCTATTTGTGGCAGACAGGGGACTGGCTCTTCCACCACGACAACGCACCTGCGCACACAGCCATCTCAGAGTGGCATGGCTGCGCTGTCCCACGCAGCTTACTCGCCTGACCTGGCTCCGTGCGACTTTTTCTTATTTCCACGTATGAAAAGGGGGATGAAAAGATACCGGTTTGACAACACTGAAGAAGTCAAGGAAAAAAAAAGGAGGGAGGAGCTGTCAGCCATTTCTAAAGATGATTACAAAATATGTTTCGAACTGTGGAAGCACCGGTGGAACAAATGTATTAGCTCTAATGGAGAGGATTTTGAAGGGGATAAGGTTGTTTTGTAATCAACTTGAAAATATATAGCTTGTAAAACACAATCCCAGTTTCTAGGGTATGCCCTCGAGTGTGTGAGTTTAGGAAAGCGTAATTTGATTTTTGAGATACTAACGCAGTTTGATACTATGTTTGAAAGTGAGAAAGAATTATATCTTGAATAATACGAATGGTTAGGAACTTTGCGTGCGATTTCTGTAGGCGTACACACTGAAAACAGTCGACGTCCTTATAAATAAAGGAACATATTTCAGTAAACCAGAGTTGTAACGCGTTTCTTGATAGCTCCATTAAAGCGTCACAGCCAAAAGCAGCGAAATCAATATCTACGTGCCACTACTTCTCTGATGGCAGGACATCACCACTTGAAAACGCCAGGTTGGTGGACATTTTAAAATTCTTTGTTTTTCATTGACGCAACAAGGCAGCATTAGGCCTTACACTTCTTGGTAACATACTACCTGTGACAAAACAGAGAAGGAGATCCCAAACGCTCTCTTTCTGATGACTGACGTCATTTTCACCTAACATGTGTTCAAATGGTTCAAATGGCACTGAGCACTATGGGACTTAACATCTGAGGCCATCAGTCCCCTAGAACTTAGAACTACTTAAACCTAACTAACCTAAGGACATTACACACACCATGCCAAAGGCAGGATTCGAACCTGCGACCGTAGCGGTCGCGCGGTACCAGACCCAACATGTGTGTCTCTCTGATTGTGAGAACCGCCGTACCGAGTATTCTATATTTCTTCAGTTTTTATTGTTTTCCTATGCTTGAAATTGCCAGCATGTGCGCTTACTACAGATGCTCTTGTATCGGCCTCAAATTACTTTTATCCGCGTGGACTAATACGGAACTTTGTCACCTTTCAATAAAATTTTAGGCAATAATACAACTGGCGCGGGCTCTTCGGTTTTTTCTTCGGAAGAAGCGAGTGTCCGGTTTTATTTTCATATATTTTATAGCTTGTACATGCCGTAATTTTACTGCGTGAAAAAAAGAATGAAAATTAATTTTTATAATGAATATTGCACTCTACAACGTTGTTTTGAAGTTTCCCTGGCAGATTAATACTACATGACGGTCAGAGCTGTATTTTAGTCTCCGTGGAACCTGCAAAATTGTGTACAATTCCTAGCATCTGGATAAGTCGTTTTTCGGTGCATGCTCTCCTCCACGGAACCGATCCAGCGAGGTATGCGAAAGAGCTTCTGTGAAATTTAGAAAAGTAGCAGACAGTTACTGCAAGAATTTAAAATGTGAAGGCAGGTCGTGAGTAATTCAGCTGAATGAACAGTCGGTAAAGGAATTGCTCGAATGTTCAGGATTCGAATTATCCCCTTGAAGACACTCTTAATCTGGCAAGAATTTTGAAAACAGTGCACGCTTCGTCGAAGATTGAATTCATATGTTCTGTAGAAACCTACTGAGAGAATTTGGGAAATATGTAGCGCAGCTCCAAATAGACAGAATTCAAGACATCTCCGTATACGTGTGTTATTAGCGACACGTTTTCGATCGCATTAAAACAGGAGGAAGAGGAGGTCGATGAAATTTATGTACAGTATCTGATCAAAAGTATTAGGGCACTTCTATACAATTCGTAACCGCAGAAACAAATGTGGGTCGTACGACAAACGTGTTCGTTTGGACAGAGCGGCGAAATTTGGCATTAATGGGTTCTGGCAGCAGACGATAGACGCGAGTGCATTTGCTAACAGCACGACATCGCTTGCAGCGCTCCTCCTTGGATCGTGACCGTATCGGTTTGTCCTTGACTGGAAAACCGTGGCCTGGTCAGATGAGTCCCGATTTCAGCTGGTAAGAGCTGACAGTAAGGGTCGCGGGTGGTGCAGACCCCAGGAACCCATAGACCCAGGTTGTCAACAAGGCAATGACTAAGCTGATGTTGTTGTTGTTATTGTTGTTGTTGTTGTTGTTGTTGTTGTCGTCTTCAGTCCTGAGACTTGTTTGATACAGCTCTCCATGCTACTCTATCCTGTGCAAGCTTCTTCATCTCCTAGTACCCACTACAGCCGCGCGGGATTAGCCCAGTGGTCAGGGCGCTGCAGTCATGGACTGTGCGGCTGGTCCCGGCGGAGGGTCGAGTCCTCCGTCGGGCATGGGTGTGTGTGTTTTTCCTTAAGATAATTTAGGTTAAGTAGTGTGTATGCTTAGGGACTGATGACCTTAGCAGTTAAGTCCCATAAGATTTCACACACCTACTGCAGCCTACATCCTTCTGAATCTGCTTAGTATATTCATCTTTTGGTCTCCCTCTACGTTTTTTCCCCTCCACGCTGCCCTCCAATACTACATTGGTGATCCATTGATGCCTTAGAACATGTCCTACCAACCGATCCCTTCTTCTAGTCAAGTTGTGCCACAAACTACTCTTCTCCCCAATTCTATTCAATACCTCCTCATTAGCTATGTCATCTACCCATCTATCCTTCAGCATTCTTCTGTAGCACCACATTTCGAAAGCTTCAATTCTCTTCTTGTCCAAACTATTTCTCTTCCATGTTTCACTTCCATACATGGCTACACTCCATACAAATACTTTCAGAAACGACTTCCTGACGGCCGGGCGCGGTGGTTTAGCGGTTCTCCGCGCTCAGTCCGGAACCGCGCGACTCCTACGGTCGCAGGTTCGAATCCTGCCTCGGGCATCGATGTGTGTGATGTCTTTAGGTTAGTTAGGTTTAAGTAGTTCTAAGTTCTAGGGGACTGATGAGCACAGTTTTTAAGTCCCATAGCGCTCAAAGCCATTTGAACAATTTTTTCGACTTCCTGACGCTTAAATCTATACTCGATGTTAACAAATTTCTCTTCTTCAGAAACGCTTTCCTTCCAATTGATAGCCTACGTTTTATATCCTCTCTACTTCGACCATCATCAGTTATTTTGCTCCCCAAATAGCAAAACTCCTTTACAACTTTAAGTGTCTCATTTCCTAATCTAATTCCCTCAGCATCACCCGACTTAATTCGACAACATTCCATTACCCTCGTTTTGCTTTTGTTGATGTTCATCTTATATCCTCCCTTCAAGACACTGTCCATTCCGTTCAACTCCTCTTCTAAGTCCTTTGCTGTCTCTGACAGTATTACAATGTCGTTGGCGAACCTCAAAATTTTTATTTCTTCTCCATGGATTTTAATACCTACTCCGAATTTTTCTTTTGCTTCCTTTACTGCTTGCTCAATATACAGATTGAATATCGTCGGGGAGAGGCTAAAACCCTGTCTCACTCCCTTCCCAACCACTGCATCCCTTTCATGTCCCTCGACTCTTATAACTGTCATCTGGTTTCTGTACAAATTGTAAATAGCCTTTCGCTCTCTGTGTTTTACCCCTGCCACCTTCAGAATTTGAAAGAGAGTATTCCAGTCAACATTGTCAAAAGCTTTCTCTAAGTCTACAAATTCTACAAACGTAGGTTTGCCTTTTCTTAATCTATTTTCTAAGGTAAGTTGTAGGCTCAGTATTGCCTCACGTATTCCGCATTTCTACGGAATCCAAACTGATGGTAGGTCCATAATAGTGTGGGCTATGTTTACGAGGGCTGAGAGGTGGCATGAGCCCCCTCTCATATTTCTATCTTACGATTCTCCTCTCTAATTGCATGCGGTGGAAAGTTGCTATTCCTTCACACGCGGACTTCCCACGCTGCGTGTCTCGTCACCCGGGTGGTCCGGTGACAGGCGGGCTCTGTTGAACTGGAGAGGGTTAAGCCGACGGGTGCGAGGAAGTCGAGTGAATGCTTTGCAGACGCCGACATTGTCAAAAGACACGCCCGGAGGGGTTTGAAGTAGCGGCTGGGCTAGAGGTTCCGTTACTTCGCAGAATCTTAGCGAAAACACTTTCTGGCGGGCTACCAGCGAGGCGTGGGAATGACTTGTGTACCCAGGCAGTTGTGGCGGGAAAATTCCCGCGCTTTCTGCAAAATAGTAACTGTGATTGGCTTGCTCAGGGCATAGCTCCGTGACGTAGCAAAATCAGCACAGAAATTGGCGCCAAGAATCTCCATTGGTGGAATGGTAGTGCTCCAGCAATGGAGTGGAATTTCCGCCGGTTTTCGAGTTGCTGATTGGAACGTTTAACCATGGCCACTGTCGTGGGGGCGGGAATGTTGTGTGTTCGGCCTGTACGGGTGCTCTAGGTAGTCGGCTCTCCCCTTTCGGTCGAGGACGTCGAAGCAACCAGCCTTCGCCTCCGGTACGCCAGATCGTGTTTCGGGCAGTTAAGAAGACAGTTTGGTAATGTATATCCGCAGCACCGGCAGATAGGGATTTTCCTAGGTGATAATCAGAGCTCAGCAGAGCGCGCCTGTTCGTCTTTTTCTAACTTTGTTCTGTCTTGAGTAGCAGCAATTACTGTTAGGTTAGCTGTGTGTCTCTCTTGAGATTTGAGTGGCAAGGAATTGGCTCCACATGCCACTTCGTCTTAAACCTCACGATCTAGTTTAGGGACAACTTCACCTTTACAGTGTTTGTATGTGTATCCAATTTGAGCCAATTTGATGTATTATAAATTAGAATTCATGTGTTTTTGTTTATTATTTTGTGTTTAGTCTTAATAAATCATATTGTTATTTTGGACAGAACTTTCATTCTGTTAATCGGTAGAGCAACCCATCATTTCTCACTACGTTTATGAAACCTTCCTTTATTTAACTTATTTATCAAATTAAATTATTGCAGGTGCCAAACTCTTTTCTACTCTACTTGCAGGGTTGATTACAGTCAGTTCGCGTATAATTTTTAATCCTTGTGCAACAGCAAAAGTCGGAGTTAGAATAGGGAGGGGGGGGGGGCTTAGAGCATCATTTACATATGTAGATTCTAGAATTTAGTGTTAAATACACTGCTGGCCCCGGCACCTCGCAGGGCTATTCGTAAAGTAAGTTCCGATAGGTCTCGAAATGGAAACAATAGTGAAAATTCGTTGAAGCTTTGCACATGTCACGTCACTTTCCAGTTCTGAACGAATTGTGAGCACGTAAAGATGCCTACAAAATAGTACCTCCCGCCAAGTATGAGGGCCTGGTGAGAGATGTCGCCACGTAACGTAGCTGTCATACGGTTCCTTCTTCTTGACAGTTCTCAACCGCACTCTGCAAGGGCAGTAAAGGTGCATGTGCAGCGTTTTAGATGGGAAGTGTTTGAAGATCCGCAACACCGCCTGTAACTGGCTTCCGCTGAGTTTCATCCCTGCTCACTAGAACTGCTGGCTGTGAAGAGAACGTTATGGCACAGACAAGGAACTGTAAATCAGCGTAGAGAACTGGCGAAATGCACAGACGGCTGCCTTCTGTGACGACGATATTGGAAAGTTGGTACAACACTGCAACAGATGTCTATGCCGGAGCGGCGACTATGTAGCGAAATAGGTGGAAGGTGTAGCTAACTGTTGCAAATACAACATTTTTGATTTTCACAGTGGTTTCCATTTAGTCACCGATCGGAAATAACTTTCCGAATAACGCTCCTACATGGAACTGAACCGATCATTTTCTGCAAATGGTTATTGTCGTCTACTTGGATGCCATTTACAGCAAACAACGGTGGAATTTTTATGGATGACACTGCGCCTTGTCACAGGCCTTAGTTATTGTTCGCGATTGGTTAGAAGAACATTCTGGTCAGATTGCCCCATATCAGTTCCATCGAAAATTTATGGGACATAATCGAGTGGTCAATTAGTGCACAAAATCCTGTACCGGCAACAACAAAAATTGGTTAAAATGGCTCTGAACACTATGGGACTTCCTTCTGAGGTCATCAGTCCCCTAGAACTTAGAACTACTTAAACCTAACTAACCTAAGGACATCACACACATCCATGCCCGAGGCAGGATTCGAACCTGCGACCGTAGCGGTCGCACGGCTCCAGACTGTAGCGCCCAGAACCGCTCGGCCACGCGGCCAGCTACCGGCAACACTTTCACAATTTACGGGCGGCTGTCAGAGGCAGGATGACTCAATGTAAGTCTGCAGGCTTTCGTGGCCGTTGTCACTGAAGTTAAAATCTTCTGGGTTACAAGGCCGAGTAATGTTTCTTCTAAAATGATCAACGTTTCGACCCCTCTGCTGGGATCTTCCTCAGGATCTTCTGGTGTTCTAGCAATAGTGGACACCAGAAGATCCTGAGGAAGATTCCAGCAGAGGGGTCTAAACGTTGATCATATTAGAAGAAACATTACGCGGCCTAATAACCCAGACGTTTTTACTTCAGGATGACAGTTTCTGCAGGGGACTTCCAATGCGGAGCAAAAAGGAGGTCCCATGCGATATTGGGAGGTGCTCCATAACTTTTGTCGCCTCAGTGTTAAATGGCGCTAAATTTGTTTTCCTCCCCTCCAAGCTGTGCGCGTGTTTTAGAAGCGAACCCTACACTTACAATTTTGTTGGAAGACTCCGTTCAAAGCAGAACAATATTAGAGAATTACAGGAAAATACTATGCTGAAGCGCTGAGGAAACTGGTACAGGCATGCATATTCAAATACTGAGATATGTAAACAGGCAGTATACGGCGCTACGGTCTGCAACGTCTATATAAGACAACAAGTGTGTGGTGCAGTTGTTGAATGGGTTACTGCTGTTACAATGTCAGGTTATGAAGATTTAAGTGAGTTTGAAGGTGGTGTTATAGTCCGCACTAGCGATGGGACACAGCATCTCAGAGGTAATGATGAAGTGGCGACTTTCCGGTTCGACCATTTAACGAGTGTACCGTGAATATCAGGAATCAGGTAAAACATCAATTCTTCGACATCGCTTCTTCCCAAAAACGATCCTGCAAGAACGGGACCAACGACGACTGAAAAGAAGTTGGAAGTTTGTTGTAACATCCTGTGAGACCAAACTGCTAAGGTCATAGGTCCCTAGGCTTACACACCACTTAAGCTAACCTAAACTAACTTACACTAAGAAAAACACACACATCCATGCCCGAGGGAGGACTCGAGCCTCCAACGGGTGGAGCCGCGCGAACCGAGGCAAGGTGCCTGAGATCGCACGGCTACCCCGCGCGGCTGACTGAAAAGAATCGTTCAACATCACAGAAGCGCAACCATTCCTCAAATTGCTGCAGATTTCAATGCTGGGCCATCAACAGGTGTCAACGTGCAAACCATTCAACGAAACATCATCGATATGGGCTTTCGGAGCCGAAGGCCCACTCGTGTACCCTTGACTCCTGCGCGACAGAATGATTTACGCCTCGCCTGGGCCCGTCAACACCCGCATTGGACTGCTGATGACACGAAACATGTTGTCTGATCAGACGAGTCTAGTGTCAGATCGTCGAGCAGATGGACGTGTACAGGTATGGAGACAACCTCATGAATCCATGGGCCCTGCATGTCAGCAGGGGACTTTTCAAACTGGTGGAGGCTCTCTAATGGTGTGGGGCGTATGCAGTTGGAATTATATGGCACCCCTGATACATCTAGATAAGACTCTGACATGTGACAAGTACGTAAGCATCCTGTCTGATCACCTGCATCCATTCATGTCCATTGCACATTCCGACGGACTTGGGAAATTCCAGCAGGGCAATGCAACACCGCACATAGTGGCTCCAGGAACACTTTTCTGAGTTTAAACACTTCCGCTGGCCACCAAATTCCCCAGACATGAACATTACTGAGCATATCTGGGATGCCTTGCAACGTGCATTTCAGGAGAGAATCTCCACCACCTGGTACTCTTACGGATTTATGGAGAGTCTGTAAGCGTATTTGTCATATCGCTGGCTTAGTTGTGGAGTATCTTTGCGGGCAGCCGCGTCTGCAGAGTCGAGCGCGGAACACGGAACTGTTATGTTGTGTAGTGTGTAGCTCTGCATGTGAGAGGCATTGTTAGTATGGAAGTTGAAGTGTTGCTACAAGTGCTATTACAGTAGAGTGATAAAATGTGCAAATGGTTCAGAGGAAAATGTATCAAGAAGTAATTTAAACATGAGCAGTGCTGCTGATAAAATATGTGTATCCTCTCGTTGCGTGTCGTACCGTACGGCATCAGTCGTCCGCGCAGTGTTCGGTCTCCCAGAATGAACTGATGTGAATCAGTAGAAATTTGTTACCATAAAAGAGTGCAATCAAGTGCCAGTGGTTTGTAGAGAGCGTGAGAACGTGCATTCGGTCATCGCGTTTCGGCATTATCAACAATCAGCCGCGCCGCGACTGTTACGCGCACGCTCGAACAAGTGATATTGTGGACTGTTATTCATTCATTCATTCATTCATTCATTCATTCATTCATTCATTGGGATAACACGTCGGAATTAGAATGGAAACAGAGCAACCTGCGATTTTCCTTTAATCGTCTCAGAATATAGTTCTTCATAGCAGACGTCGAACAGTGTTGTGTTTTAACGTTGAGTGGCTCCCCTAAACCCGCTTGCATAATTCGATAGATAATTTCAGGCAAGCCAGCAGCAGAGTGGAGCAGAACAGTACGACCGCCGCGGGATTACCAGGTATGTGGAGTGGTCAGGGCGCACGGTTCAGAAACGACAAACAGTTTAAAGCTAACCCCCACCCCTAATTGTACTCCCGGGCGTGTTACAAGCCCTGCAGGAGACATGATTTCGATTCCGTCCAGCACTACTTCAGACATGAGCAGAGTCCATGGAACGTCGTGTTACGGCACTTTTGCGTCCTCGCGGGGACCGTACACGGTATTAGGCAGGTGTAGCAGTTTCTTTGGCTATTCAGTGTGTAATGCTGCTGTTGCCTCAGCCTTCGCCTCGTCGAAATATGATAAGAGATACAGAAAATGGAAATGAAGTCCCATGCGTCTTTACAGAGCGTAGGGGAACGATGCGGGAGACCCGCACCTCTTTACTAGGCAAGGTCCTAGTGGAGGTGGTTTGCCATTGCCTTCCTCCGACCGTGATGGGGATGAATGATGATGATGATGAAGACGACACAACAACACCCAGTGATCTCGAGGCAGGAAAAATCGCCGACCCCGCCGGGAATCTAACCCGGGACCCCGTGCTCGCGAAGCGAGAACGCTACCGCGAGACCACGAGCAGCGGACAAGAGATACAGACAGTCCCTTATTTTCCTTTTGTTTAAGTACGCTCCCCGTACACACTACAGTGGCTTTCGATCAATGAACTGCGCTTGCGCGATTCTCCGAACAATGTTGACATATCCGGACTGCAGATCAAAGGGAACAGGAGACAAGGACTGAAGCCAAATTCTCGATCGCCAACTAGCTTTCGTCACGAGGGATGGAACGGTCACGTCCCAGTAGACTCACAACGGATAAAGCCTCTCGTCGATCGCAGAAGGACCCCCACCGTCGCAGAGTGCCGTTACAAACGGGACCCCGGATTGACAGCGCTCGGCTACCGGTCACATTGAATATTCAGCGCCGGCTCTCCCGCCGCTGTGCGTGAGCGAGCGGAGGTCGCACCAACACCGGTAGCACCGGCAACAGCAGCAACAGTAGTGGTGGCACGAGCGAGAGCCAGGGCGACGCGGCACCGCACGGCTCTCTATTCATAGAGCGCGGGCCGCGTTATGAAACGGTCGCAACGCGCGCCAGACAATAACTGATGCGCGCGCTCTGGTGCGACGTGTCGCAGGCCAAAAGCTCGCGCTTTCAGCGGCCGTGTCCGTGGCATCCCACCTCCACATCTTCTGCCCGTCCCACCCCTTTTTTTTGTGGTTTTAGGGCGCACAACGTCAACGGTCATTAGGGCCCAGACTACTTTAGGAATGCACCGCGAGTCACAAGTTTAAAACAGCAACGAAACGGAAAACACGATGAAAGACATACTGACAGGCATAGGATTAAAAAAGAAAACAGCATAATCAAATGTCCTTTGAGAGGGTTGTCAAATTGATAAAATGAAGAACGCGAGCAGCTGCTCGTGGGTCATCCGCTAAAATGGCTTCTACAGTACATGGCTGGCCAAGATCGAGACGCAGGGTGTTAAAATCCGGACACGACGTTAAAATGTGGCGGACCGTCAGCAATTGCCCACATGGGCAGAACGGCGCCGGCGCAGCCGTCAGCAGATGGCGATGGCTGAACCGGCAGTGGCCAATTCGCTACCGGGCCAAAACTACCTCCTCCCGCCGAGAAGGGCGTGAGGCGGACGTCCAAGCCACGGGAAGAGCTTTCAAGGCCCGAAGCTTGTTGTCTGGAAGTGCAGCCCAATCGGCATGCCACAGCGATACAATGCGCCGACAAATTACCCTGCTACAATCTGACGAAGGGACACAACAAGAAGCTGTCCGAGGCTGGAGGACCGCAGCCTTGGCCGCGGCATCTGCAGCTTCGTTCCCAGGGATACCGACATGGCCAGGAACCCACATAAAGCTAACCGGAGAACCGACGTCCACCAGCTGCTGAAGAGAGCGTTGGATCCGATGCACGAAAGGGTGAACCGGGTACGGATCACCGAGGCTCTGGATAGCGCTCAGGGAATCGGAGCAGATGACATATGCAGAATGTCGGTGGCGGCAGATGTAAAGGACAGCCTGGTAGAGGGCAAAGAGCTCAGCTGTGAAGACCGAACAATGGCCATGGAGCCGATATTGGAAACTTTGTGCCCCGACAATAAAAGAACACCCGACCCCGTCATTGGTCTTAGAGCCATCTATATAAATGAAGGTCATTAATGAACTTCGAACGAAGTTCGACAAAACGGGAGTGGTAGACTGAACCGGGGGTAACCTCCTTCGGGAGCGAGCAGAGGTCAAGGTGGACGCGAACCTGAGTCTGGAGCCAAGGTGGCGTGTGGCTCTCGCCCACTCGAAAGGTGGCAGGGAGTGAAAAATTAAGGTGTTGAAGGAGGCGACGAAAGCGAACTCCAGGGGGTAGCAGGGCGGAGACATACAACCCGTATTGACTGTCGAGAGAGTCATCAAAAAAGGAACGATAAGACGGGTGGTCGGGCATTGCCAGTAGCCGACAGGCATACCGACAAAGCAGTATATCGCGCCGGTAGGTGAGTGGCAACTCACCAGCGTCAGCATGAAGACTCTCGACGGGACTAGTATAAAACGCTCCGATCGCAAGTCGTAAACCCCGATGTTGTATGGAGTTGAGGCGGCGTAAGATGGATGGCCGTGCAGAGGAGTATACGAAGCTCCCATAATCCAGCTTGGAGCGGACGATCGACCGATATAGGCGAAGTAGGACGGTTCGATCTGCTCCCCACGACATACCACTGAGAACACGGAGGACATTGAGAGAACGGGTACAACGGGCAGCCAAATAAGACACATGTGGAGACCAACTAAGTTTCCTGTCAAATGTAAGACCTAAAAATTTTGTTATCTCCACGAATGGGAGAGCAACGGGACCGAGTCGTAAGGACGGTGGGAGAAACTCTTTGTAGCGCCAGAAGTTAATACAGACCGTCTTCTCGGCAGAAAAACGGAAGCCATTGGCGACACTCCAAGAGTAAAGACGGTCAAGAGAACGCTGAAGACAGCGCTCCAGGAAACACGTACGCTGCGCGCTGCAATAGATGGTAAAATCGTCCACGAAAAGGGAGCCTGATACATCAGCTGGGAGGCAATCCATTATTGGATTGATCGCTATGGCGAAGAGAGCGACGCTCAAAACTGAGCCCTGTGGCACCCCATTCTCCTGGCGAAAGGTGTCTGACAGGACAGAACCCACACGTACCCTGAACTGTCGATCCATTAAAAAGGAACGAATAAAAAGAGGGAGGCGACCGCGAAGGCCCCATGTATGCATGGTGCGGAGAATGCCCGCCCTCCAACAGGTGTCGTAAGCCTTCTCCAAATCAAAGAACACAGCCGCGGTCGGGCGCTTCCGCAAGAAGTTATTCATAATGAAGGTCGACAAGGTAACCAGATGGTCAACAGCAGACCGGCGCCTACGAAATCCACATTGTACATTGGTAAGGAGGCGTCGAGACTCTAGCAGCCAAACCAATCGAGAGTTAACCATTCGTTCCATCACTTTACAGACACAGCTGGTAAGCGAGATGGGTCGATAACTGGAAGGCAAGTGCTTGTCCTTCCCCGGCTTAGGAATCGGGACAACAATAGACTCGCGCCAGCATGCGGGAACATGTCCCTCAATCCAGATGCGATTGTAAGTACGAAGAAGAAAACCTTTACCCGCAGGAGAAAGGTTCTTCAGCATCTGAATATGAATAGAATCAGGCCCTGGAGCGGAGGACCGTGATCGGCCAAGTGCATTTTCGAGTTCCCGCATGGTGAATGGGGCATTATAACTTTCACGATTCGAGGAGCGGAAGTTAGGTGGCATAGCCTCCTCTGCCTGTTTGCGGGGGAGGAAGGCAGGGTGGTAATGAGCGGAGCTCGAAACCTCTGCGAAAAAGCGGCCGAAGGCATTGGAGACAGCCTCAGGGGCCACAAGGACGTCATTCGCGACCGTCAAGCCAGAAACTGGTGAGTGGACCTTAGTGCCAGATAGCCGGCGCAGGCTACCCCAGACAACAGAAGGAGTAAAACTGTTGAAGGTGCTTGTGAAAGCAGCCCAGCTGGCTTTCTTGCTTTCTTTAATAATACGACGACACTGTGCACGTAATCGTTTATAATTGATACAATTCGCCACTGTAGTGTGGCGTTTAAAGGTGCGTAAAGCACGTCGACGAGCACGTAAAGCGTCTCTACATGCTGCGGTCCACCAGGGGACCGGTACGCGACGTGGAGAAGAAGTAGGGTGAGGGATGGAATATTCAGCAGCAGTGAGAATGACTTCCGTGAGGTGTGCGACCTGACTATCGCAGCTTGGGAATGTTTGATCCTGAAAGGTCGCCCAGGAAGAGAAGAGCCCCCAGTCTGCTTTGGAGATGTTCCAACTAGATGAGCACGGAGAGAGGGTATGCTGCAGGAGATGGATAACACACGGGAAGTGGTCGCTCGAATATGTATCAGAAAGTGCATACCACTCGAACCGGCGTGCAAGTTGGGGAGTACATATAGAGAGATCTAAATGGGAATAGGTGTGAGATGTGTCCGAAAGAAAAGTAGGGGCGCCAGTATTGAGGCAGACAAGATTGAGCTGGTTGAAAAGGTCTGCTAACAGGGAGCCCCTCGGGCAGGATGCTGGAGAGCCCCAAAGGGGATGGTGGGCATTGAAGTCTCCAGTTAACAAAAATGGTGCAAGTAGCTGAGCAATAAGTTGCATCATGTCTGCCCTGGTAACGGCAGACGACGATGGAGTGTAAACGGTACAAATGGAAAATGTAAAAGTGGGGAGAGTAATGCGGATGGCAACTGCCTGCAGGCCGGTGTGCAACGTGATGGGATCGTAGTAAATATCATCCCGGACCAGCAACATAACCCCTCCATGAGCTGGGATACCTACCACAGGGGGTAGGTCAAAACGCACAGAGGTGTAGTGTGCCAAGGCAATGTGATCGCATGGGCGTAGCTTCGTTTCCTGGAGGGCTACGACGAGCGGACGGTGCAAGCGGAGCAGCAACTTCAAGTCCTCTCGGTTGGAGCGAATGCTGCGAATATTCCAGTGAATAAGTGCCATCGTAAGAAAAAAAGGAAGATGAAAGAAGGGGTCGCCTCGAACGCCGCTGAGGGCCTGGCTTCGAGCGAGCACTGCCGCCGCTATCACTAGGCGGACAGTCATCGGCCATTGGGTCTATAGGTTCATCGGCCATCTTGGGAAGATGGCCGGGAGGGGGAGCTTCCTCCGCCGGTGAACGGCCAGATGTTCGGCTACCAGCGGTGCGGCCAGGCGAAACGGATGACGGCCTGGGGCGGCAACCGCTGGGTGGCGCAGGAGAAGAAATGCGCCGTGGCGGAGAAGGAGAACTGTGCTTCCTATGAGCCTTCTTGGAAGGTCGTTTGGTGGAAGTACCGGTCGAAGGCTGGGAGGTCGAGGTACGTAGGAAGTCTGCACGGGACGGTTCCTTCTTGAAGGCCCGTGCATCTGACTTCGGGGTCTTCGTCTTAGCAGAAGCTGATGAAGGGGCTGGTGTCTGTGGGGTGATGGGAGGAAGAGGAGACGTCGACCGCGCGATCTTAGCACTGGCCGAACGGACGACCGTGGTGCTGAAGGTCAGATCGCATGTCTGGGTTGCCACCTCCCTGGTAGTCCGAGGAGAGGCGAGGACAGTACTGTATTTCCCCGCTGGGAGCAGCGTGGGCTTCCTACTAGCAAATAGCTTGCGAGCAGCCGAGGTGGACACTTTCTCTTTGACCCGAATTTCTTGGATACAGCGTTCTTCCTTATAGACAGGACAGTCGCGGGAGGATGCGGCATGGTCACCCTGACAGTTCACACAACGAGGAGACGGAGGTGGACAGTCACCCTCATGGGCATCCCTGCCACAAGTGACACATTTAGCCGCATTGGAACAAGACTGGCGAGTGTGATTGAAACGCTGACACTGGTAGCAGCGCGTAGGTGTCGGGACATAGGGGCGAACAGAAATAACCTCGTAGCCCGCTTTGATGCGCGATGGCAGCTGAACACTATCGAAGGTCAAGGAAAGTGTCCGGGTCGGTACAAGGTCATTGTTGACCTTTTTCATGACCCTATGGATAGCCGTCACGCCCTGTTCAGCGAGGAAAGATTGAATCTCCTCGTCAGTCAAGCCGTCGAGGGATCTAGTATAGACCACACCACGAGACGAATTCAAAGTTCGGTGAGCCTCCACCAGGACAGGGAATGTGTACAGGAGTGTGGCCCAAAGCAGTTTTTGTGCCTGAAAGGCGCTCTCAGTTTCGAGTAATAAGGTACCGTTACGCAACCTGGTACAAGATTTGACAGATCCGGCTATGGCATCGACACCCTTCTGGATAACGAAAGGGTTGACAGAGGAAAAATCCTTTCCGTCCTCAGATCGAGAAACGACGAGGAACTGTGGGGCAGGCGGTAGTACTTTTGTCACTGGTAGCTGGTCACGTTTCCGTTTTTGGGCAGAAGTCGAGAGAGATGGAGTGAAATCCATTGCGGAGGAATCCCCTATGATTGCCAGCGTCTCCGATGGCGCGCTCCTTCCTTGTGGGGACCCTCTCAGAGGGCACTCCCGCCTTAGGTGCATGTTTACACCTCAGGTCACACCTCCCGAGAAACAGACGGAGGGACCAATCGGCATGGTCAGAAGGTATCAGCTCAGGCAATCACCCCTCCCCAGGCCTGGCCTTTACCAGGGGGTACGCGCGTGCCTTATATGTCTACCCAGGGCGGGGAATTACGCGTTACCCCGTCACCGTCTACGCGTGCGAACGCGTGGGTCGGCCTTCAGGCGCGCACAGGGAGGAAGGAAGAAGAAGAAAAAGGAGAGAGAGAGAGAGAGGGAGAGAGAGAGAGGGAGAGAGAGAGGGGGAGAGAGAGAGAGAGAGAGAGAGAGAGAGAGAGAGAGAGGACAGTGTCTCAAACGCCGAGGCGGAGACCAGAGAAGGCAATGAGAAGAAGGCAATGAGAAGAAGGCAATGAGAAGAAGGCAATGAGAAGAAGGCAATGAGAAGAAGGCAATGAGAAGAAGGCAGTGAGAAGAAGGCAATGAGAAGAAGGCAATGAGAAGAAGGCAATGAGAAGAAGGCAAGGAGATTATGCAGGGGAAAGAGTAAGGAAGACAGTGAGGTGGAGAAGAGCAAAGAAAGGAACCAACCAAAGGAAGGAAGAAACGAGAAGTGAAAAAGCAAAATGACCGCAAATAGAGGTCGTGGAACCGTCCGTCACCGGACGCAGGCGCTAACTACCCCCTTGAGGGGGAGGGACTCCTTTTAGTCGCCTCTTACGACAGGCAGGAATACCTCGGGCCTATTCTTACCCCGGACCCGCAGGGGGGCGTCCCACCCCTGATAGCTGCCACCAAACCCGTGTGTTGTCTAACGCAAAACCACCTGCGCATCATCTGGCGCTTTCAATTTCTGGCTCCCGCACGCCACTCATTGCACTGATTCGACGGCGACATTGTGTTCCAGAGTTACGGACCGAGTGAAGATTGTTTTGACCTTCGGCCAAACACAACCTGTCTAGCATCACGTACAGTAACAACATTCACAGGAGTACTTCAACCAAGAATGGAAGTACGGATAGTAACAGGAATGTAGTGATAGAGTGGCTAACGGGCCATCCTAGAGCTTCAGAGCTTGATTTGTAGATGCGAGTAGGACTCGCGCACTGACGGTTCGGTACGAACATAATTATTTATACAAACAGTTCATACATTCCGGGAATCGAGGATGCTAACGAATTTTGGCCGATATCGATAGTGATGCTGGCAAGATATTGCTCCCAGGGATGATTTAATTTCAAGTTTGAAGTCTGATAAATGACAAAAGACACATTTTTTCGTGAGATATAATTACAAATACCAATTTAGGACGTTTTCCTATATTTTTTCTGTGAAATTTTTCTCCTTGTCACATTTCATGATTCCACACCCACGGGAAGTACCCTATAGGTTCTGATGAGCGATTTGGGAGTAGCTAAAGACACTGAGGAGCAAAAGACACTGGTACATCTGCTTACTATCGTGTAGGGTCCCCGCGAGGACGCAGAAGTGCCGCAACGCGACGTGGCATGCACTCGACTAATGTCTGAAGTAGGGCTGGAGGAAAGTGACACCATGAATCCTGCAGGGCTCTCCATAAATCCGTAAGAATACGAGGGTGTGGAGCTCTCTTCTGAACAGCACATTGCAAGGTATCCCAGACACGCTCAATAATGTTCATGTCTGGGGAGTTTGGTGGCCAGCGGAAGTGTTTAAACTCAGAAGAGTGTTCCTGGGGCTACTCTGTAGCAATTCTGGACGTGTGGGGAGTCACAGTGTACCGCTGGAATCGCCCAAGATAATCGGAATGCACAATGGACACCATGTGATCCACGTAGTCAGACAGAATGCTTAGATACGTGTCATCTGTCACAGTTTTATCTAGGTGTATCACCGTTCCCATATCACCCCAACTGCACATGCCCCACACCTTTACAGAGCCTCCACCAACTTCAACAGTGACCTGCTGACATGCATGGTCCATAGATTCATGAGGTTGTCTCCGAACCCGTACACGTCCATCCGCTCGATACAATTAGAAACGACACTCGTCAGACCAGGCAACACGTCTCCACTCATCAACAATCAATTGTCTGTGTTGACGGGCCCAGAAGAGGCGTAAAGCTGTGTGCGATGCAGTCGTCAAGGATACACGAGTGGGCCTTCGGCTCCGAAAGCGGATATCGATGATGTTTTGTTGAATAGTTCGCACGTGGACACTTATTGATGGCTCAACACTGAAATTTGCAGAAATTTGCGGAAGGGTTGCAGTTCCATCAGGTTCAACGATTCTCTTCAGTCGTCGTTGGTCCCGTTTTTGCAGAGTGTTTTTCAGCGATGTCTAAGATTTAATGATTTACCGGATTCCTGATATTCACAGTACAGTCGTGAAATGGTCGTACTAGAAAATCGCCACTTCATCGCTATCTCGGAGATGCTGTGTCCCATCTCTCGTGCGCCGACTATAACACCACGTTTAAACTCACTTAAATCTTGATAACCGGCCATTGAAGCAGCAGTAACCGATATAATAACGGCGCCAGACATTTGTTGTCTATAGGTGTTGTCGACCCCAACTCCGTATTCTTCCTGCTTACATACCTCTGTATTTAAATACGCATGCCTGTTCCAGTTTCTTTGGCGCTTCAGTGTAAAAATATAATCGGTAAGCACCAAGTCATATAAAATTATAGATGCAGTTGTATTCCTTGAAGGTAAACGGCAGGTCTTCGACTTCCAAAACTTTACTTTCCAACATAACTTCACTTGTTTATCTTCGTTAATTAAGCTATGCTATAAAACTACAGCCACGCTGGGTTGCCGTGCGGTCTGAGGCGTCTTGTCACGGTTCGCGCGTCTCCTCCCGTCGGAGATTCGAGTCCTCCCTCGGGCATAGCTGTGTGTGTGTTGCCCTTAGCGTAAATTAGTTTAAGTTGGATTAAGTAGCATGTAAGCCGAGGGACCAATGACCTTAGCAGTTTGGTCCCACAGGAACTTACCACAAATTCCCAATTTTATAAAACTGCTTTGCCTAATTCCTCGAACTGTGGACATTGTGGTAAACTTCTTCGGTGAGTGTGTTTTAAACCGTAGCCAATAAATTTTCCTCTTATCTCAGTTCCTCTAGTCCAGTAACTGTACATTCCGTAACGATGGCCTTTCCTAGTGCAACCTGATTTATTGCACAGCTTTGTCCTGAGTCCTCTTCCTGGCGAAGTTCTTCATTATTTTTTTGCCGATACATCATTTACATTAGCTCACATTGTGTATCCATCGTGACAGCTGTCTCAACTGTCCGGCAATCACAGTGCACATTCATAACGCAGCTAATTGTATTGTTGATACAGCGCAATGAGTAGTGCGCAACTCATTCATTCATATTTCCATATTAGCGTGATATCGGTCTCTTCAGGGATTTTTTTTTGTTATTTTCGTTTTTTAATTCTGTATAACAGGCCTATGATGCTTTTATATGTTATTTGCTGCAGGTCACGGTTTTAAGGCTAGTACTTTAGAAATAGGCTAACTGCTCGTGTGTTCGTTTTAGAGGTAAAACGGGAGATTTCTTCACTCAGAAACATGCCACGTCTGCGTATTATGGCTGAAAACACGCAGTTGCGCGGGTACTTTTATTTAATGTGTGCATGAGTACGTCAAAGTACATTACCAAGACGCGATAGTTTACAAACTGTCAAGTGCGGCACGAACCTGGGACGCGGTATGGTCGCTCAGCACTCTGACGGGAGAGTTGAGAGTTCAACTCTCCCGTCAGTGCCCGTTCAGTTCTTGTTGCCTGAGAACTACGACGAGCAGCTCACGAGAAGTGGAGGTTGCCACCTACACAAGAGGTCTAAACCCTGAGAGCACGACTATCTTGCATCTTGCGCCGCTCTCGGACATCCCCTGCCAGTTGAATCTCGGCGCTGTTTACACGACACGTATTACTCGCAGAAGCTCTCCGACAGTGAAAAAACTCACGTACGTACTTAGCTTAAAAAGAAAGACTAAGATTTTTTGGTACAATAACCCCTTCCCCACTCCTTTATGAGAAAACAACACATGAAGTCCATGACGCGTAATCGACTGAAAATTGACGGGACCGAAGGATAATGGAAAACTGAGCTCTTTTCACCATCATATATTTATGATGTCCGCAAACGTATATTTCCTAGAAACCGAGGGAAGAAACAGTAACGACTGCCGCTTATGTACCCATGAGGTAAACGTTGTTTAAAAATATTTCTTTTTCAGTAATTAATTTTAATGTATGACACACATACGATAACATCGCCCGAAAAATCTGTCCTTAGTCTTATAATACTACTGGTAGTCGATTCCACTAACGTATTTCCGTTCAGTAACCCTCTCTCCTTATTGTTGTGGACAGGACGGGCCCGCCGTCCTCGCAGCTGTGCCTGGCGAGTCTAGATGGCTCTGTGATACCGCCGGCGGAAGTCACCTACGTCGCATTTGGATCAAGTAAACCACATTTCGTCCTGAAGCTACAGTGTCTAATCGACGAAGGTATAGGTGTGCGCGTAAATGTTGATCCGTTGGAACGACTAACGCGTAGTATTCAAGAACAAAATAGGCTCGCCGATTCGACGAACGTATAGTAATGAGTAGCTACATTGCTGTAGGTATCTGATTGGAAGTTTGTTGAAAAGAACGTTTTGATTTCAAGTGAGTTGTGGTACAGTCATGCTCAAAAGTATCCGAACGACCTGAACTGCGTTTCGCCTGATTCGCATGCAACCGGCATAACGCGGCTGTCTAGCAGGTCCTCTAATCGCTCCTTGGTACAGTCGTTTGACTATTGAAAATGGTTCCAACATGTCACCACTAGAAAACACTGCTCTGTCTCGCAATAACTCATGATGTAAAGTAATACCACGATACTGCAAATATCAGGGAACACGTTATCACAGATAAGAGTGTCGTTAAGGCTTGTAAGCTCACATTTATTACAATAAATGACATATCTGAAATGTTACCACTCTCATTATTACGTCAGATAGGTAATGCACGTGATAAGTTCGTCGTATTCATGATTTCCTCTGCAAAGTAACATACAGTACTTATTATTTAACACAAAGTAACATTAAAAATTTAAGTTATTCACGAGCTGCTAGTTGAGAATATGTATTAACTTCAAATAATACGACGAACCGTCTCGTTTTTATTTATTTATTTATTTATTTACAAGTCAAGTTCCGTAAGACCAAATTGAGGAGAAAATCTCCAAGGTCATGGAACGTGTCAGTACATGAACTTACAACATAAAAGTAATAACAGATAAAAATAAATGTTCATGAACCTGAAAGAAAGTCAGTCCATAAGTTTAAGCAAACGCTATCAGCATTACAATGAGAATCATCTTAATTTTTCAAGGAACTCCTCGACAGAGTAGGAGTGACCCATGAGGAAATTCTTCAGTTTCGATTTGAAAGCGCGTGGATTACTGCTAAGATTTTTGAATTTGAGTGGCAGCTTATTGAAAATGGATGCAGCAGTATACTGCACACCTTTTTGCACAAGAGTTAAGGAAGTCCGATCCAAATGGAGGTTTGATTTCTGCCGAGTATTAACCGAGTGAAAGCTGCTTATTGTTGGAAATAAACTATTATTGGTAACAAGAAACGACAATATGGAATATACATATTGAGAGACCAATGTCAAAATACCCAGACTCGTAAACAGAGGTCGACAAGAGGTTCGTGAACTCACACCACTTATTGCCCGAACCGCCCGTTTCTGAGCCAAAAATATCCTTCTAGAATGGGAAGAGTTACCCCAAAACATAATACCATACGACATAAGTGAATGAAAATATGCAAAGTAGACTAATTTACGTGTCGAAGTATCACTTTCGATACCGTTGGAATAGTGAATATGCCAGTATTAAGTCTTTGAACAAGATCCTGAACGTGGGCTTTCCACGACAGCTTACTATCTATCTGAACACCTAGGAATTTGAACTGTTCAGTTTCACTAATCGTATGCCCGTTCTGTGAGATTAAAACGTCGGGTTTTGTTGAATTGTGTGTTAGAAACTGTAAAAACTGAGTCTTACTGTGATTTAATGTTAGTTTATTTTCTACAAGCCATGAACTGAGGTCATGTACTGCACTACTTGAAACCGAGTCAATGTTGCACACAACATCCTTTACTGCCAAGCTAGTGTCATCAGCAAACAGAAATATTTTAGAGTTACCCATAATACTAGAGGGCGTATCATATATATAAGTAAGGAACAGGAGTGGCCTCAACACTGATCCCTGGGGCACCCCCCACTTGACAGTACCCCACTCACATCCCACATCACAGCCATTATCAACATTGTGAATAATGACCTTTTGCTGCCTGTTGCTAAAGTAAGAGGTGAACCAGTTATGAGCTACTCCCCTTATTCCGTAATGATCCAACTTCTGGAGCAATATTGTGAGATCAACACAGTCAAATGCCTTTGTTAAATCAAAAAATACGCCAAGCGTTCGAAACTTTTTGTTTAGCCCATCCAGTACCTCACAGAGAAAAGAGAATATAGCATTTTCAGTTGTCAAACGACTTCTAAAGCCGAACTGTACATTTGATAGCAAATCGTGTGATATAAAATGATCAATTAACCTTACATACACAGCCTTTTCGATAACTTTTGCAAACACTGATGGCATAGAAATAGGTCTAAAATTATCTACATTATCCCTTTCTCCCTTTTTATAAAGCGGCTTTACTACTGAGTACTTTAATCGCTTAGGAAACTGACCATTCCTAAAGGAAAAATTACAAATATGGCTAAATACAGGGCTAACATGTGCAACACAGTACTTCAATATTCTACTAGACACTCCATCATAACCATGAGAGTCCTTAGTCTTCAGTGATTTAATTATTGACTCAATCTCCCTCTTGTCTGTATCACAGAGGAGTATTTCAGACGTCAATCTCGGAAAGGCATTTGCTAAGAAATTTATATGATTTCCTGTAGAAAATAAATTTTTATTTAATTCACCAGCAATGCTCAGAAAATGGTTGTTAAATACTGTACATATATCTGATATATCAGTAACAGAAATATTATTACTGCGAACTGAGTTTATATCATCAACCTTGTGCTGCTGACCAGACACTTCCTTCACAACTGTCCATATGGCTTTAATTTTATCCTGCGAACTAGCTATTCTATTTGCATACCACATACTTTTTGCCTTGCTAATAAAATTTTTAAGCACCTTACAATACTGTTTGTAATGGGCCACCGTAGCTTGATTGTGACTACTTCTAACATTTTGGTATAATTCCCGCTCTGTTCTACATATCCTTATCCCACTAGTCAGCCAACCGGGCTGTCCATTTCTGCTAGTACCCCGTTTAGAACGTTCTAATGGAAAGCAACTCTCAAAGAGCATGAGGAATGTGTTATGGAAAGCATTGTATTTATCATCTATATTATCGGCACTATAAACATCTTGCCACTCTTGTTCCTTGACAAGTTTTGAAAAACTCTCTATTGCTGGTGGATTAACTTTCCTACGTGGTATGTAATTAAATACGACGTTGGTTCGAGTACAAAAACCTTTTAATGTTAAAATTTGTGCATCATGGTCTGAAAGGCCATTGACCCTTTTACTAACAGAATGCCCATTTAAGTAATGAAGAACGAATAAAAATATTGCCTATGACTGTGCTACTATTCCCCTGCACCCTAGTTGGAAAAAACACAGTTTGCATCAGATCATATGAATTTAGGAGAACTACCAACATCCTTTTCCTTGCACAATCATGTACAAAATTAATATTGAAGTCACCACATATAACTACTTTCTGGTACTGTCTACAATGTGAATCAAGAACCCTCTCTAGCTTAAGCAAAAGTGCTCTGAAGTCGGAGTTAGGGGACCTATAAACAACAGCAATTAGAAGTTTAGTTCCACTAAATTCAACTAATGCTGCAAAACTTTCAAATATCTGTTCAGTGCAGTGTCGTGATACGTCTATGGACTCAAATGAAATACTGTTTTTTACGTACAGAGCCACTCCCCCACCCCGCAAGGAACTCCTTGAGAAACAGCCAGCTAATCTGTAGCCTGGTAAAGGAAGCCTCTGAATTATCAAATTATTTAAGTGGTGCTCTGATATAACAATAAATTCATTCTATTAGCAATTCACTAACTTTATCTCTAATACCTCTTATATTTTGATGAAATATGCTAATTCCTTCTCTACTCGGAAACATTACATCCTCTGGAGGTGAGCACTTAGCTAGAGGGACTTCCTTTAAGCAGGTATACCTATCAGCTGACTTCAGTCTAAAGAAGGTGCAGCTCTAACACCAACTACTACAGGAATTTTTCCATGAGTGATACCACTACCACCACCACCCCCCACTACACTGTCACCTATAAGCTTAGCCAGCCTCCCCTTCCCATACCTATTGAGGTGCAGGCTATGCCTAGTGAAACCCCATCTACCCAACTGGCACCACTGAGATGTGATCCATGCCCTCCGCCATCAGTGCCCTCCCCAGCCCCACATTAACGCGCCTAACAGCCGCAATAAGGTGAGGCCGCTCATGACGCTGAAACAGTTGCACAAAATGCACATTAGTATCACCAGTTTGAGTAGCTATCTTAACCAAGTCACCACTGACATATTCCCCGTCCCTATCGGGACTGTTCCCTGCTCCACCCACTATCACTACCTGATCCTCTTTCGTAAAATTCTTACGTAACTCCCCTATGCTTTCAGCCACCTGAGCCAATCCTGCACTAGGCTTCACAATGCTGGTGACCTGGTACTCACTCCCCAACACTTCCTGCAACTGCTGGCCCACACCTCTACTGTGGAACTACCTAGCAGCAGAACCTTCTTTCTGCTAGACTTTGCAACTAACCTAGGCCTCCTAATTGCTGAGGACTGCTGCAAGTTACCTACATCTACGGCTACACGAGGCTACTCTCCACTCAACTCTGACAGTTGGTCGTATCTATTGCATGTATGCAAAGTAAAACTGTCTGAATACCTCCTCTTCCTAGCTACCTTCTTGCCAACTGCCAGTTCTCATTCCCCACCACCCTTCACCCTCCTCAACCTATCCAGTTCCTCCTTTGCGCATTGTAACTGCACCTGAAGGGCACAGATCTTATCATCCAACAGCAGATTGGTGTTCTCATGATAGAGCTTGATAATACATAATGAAATATTTAGTGCCGGGCCAGGATTCGAATCCATTCACACGTAATATGTGGAGATGTTGAGGAATCTGCAGTTTTGAACAAACAACGAATTGTAGCCGAGCTGTATTGCCACGAAGGGATCAAATTCCGCGTTAAGGGCGGTCTGAGCTGCATTCTCAGTTCAGAACTAATTTTATCGACATACAGAAGGTCAGATAAAAGATGGAATAAGTGTCCTGTGACCCTACATAGCGTTTGTTTCGTCACTAGAAATAAATAACTAGTATAAGAAAGGTTACTGGTGATAGAGTTTCTACATGTCGTCACTCCTTACTTTATTTTGGTTGAACCTAACGTCTACTTGGCAGAGAAGGAATATCATCTTTAATGTGAATTTCAGACCACACGGCCATTATATCCTCTTCACTTGGTGTAGTCAGAAGAGAATGGAATCTCTCTCTCCCTATCTAAAATCATTGACAGAAGTGGGAATCGAACCCAGTCCATAGGTATAAGAACCTACCACCAGTCCAACAGACCACCAAACCCTCTTTTCTGTGGTTCATTTTTCTATAGTAACACCGTTGCTCCACAGTGGATGAGAATTCTGACACACAGGCTCCCTGTAGTAAATTGCAGCACGATCAGTAAATTCATTTACTTGGTTGACCGAATCACCAAGAACTAGCTGCCTCGGCTACCCAGTGCATACATTCGACTCCATTTTGTAATCACCAAAATAAAATCACGTAACTGCCACCTACACAGAACTGCCAAAAGCGTAGGATGCAGAAAATTAAATAGGAAGTGTTCCTTTCCACTTGAGCTAATCTACTGCGCTTTCTGTTTGTAAAAAACGTCGTGCAGCGCAAAAGAAAAGCAGTAACTGTTTCTCTCAGAAGTCTAGACCCGGCCATTTGCATTGTCTCGCAGCGCTGTGGTATGCAGAAGTTATGGAGGAATTGTTGTTTATCTCTGGAGGTGTTGTAGCTATGTGACAGGTAGTAGCGTAATGGTAAGTGTCGTGCACAATAGATAAGGTGTCGCGAGTTCGAATACATTTACTGCTAAATGTTTTTTAAAATGCAACACTAAAGGAAACCTTACGAAAACTGTGCACTGTATTATAAGAAATGAAATAAAACTACCCACGATAACCTTACGACGAAAGTCTGTTTAAAGAAAACTGAGTATCTGTACACAAGCATGCCTCTATCGACGCGAATTAGTAAAATACTACTCACTTAGATTTTGATTGGGTCTGTGTTTAATTGGTATCCTGTGTCGTACTCAAGAGGTATGCAAATGTGGCATTTCATAAATATTGTTATGCATTTCTAGAAACCCAAAATTTGCTTGTCAGCAGCGGAAAGGGGCGTTACCTGTTGTGCAGCATTGTAAGTTTTTCAGCATTGCACTATGAGCCAAAAGTATTTTCTTGCGATTTCCTTATCGATGTTTGATCTGACTGCTTGTAGCTCTTCCACAGATGGGGTAAAAACGTTGAAGTCAGTGAGACTGGAACTGCGAACCATAACAGACGCTTTTTCACAGGTCAGTATGTTACCACAGAGCTGGCGAACAGGTATGTGTGTGAGCCTCCTCGTACGAGGCCAATAGTGGCTAGAACTCAAAAACCGCTATTTAAAGGACGAGATTAGTTGCGATTTCCACCTGCAACGACTTTCCTGGGCTCAAAACCGTAAGTTTACAATCTTTTGTTACACCTCAAGCGATATTAACTTAGATTATTCAATGGAAATGACAGGTAAAATCAAGTGAACTTTGAGGCTTAACTCCGTGCACACAAGGAAGTAACTCGTCGATCACAGAGTTGCCAAACGTACGTTGCCTTGTTGCCAAATCTCAGTTACAGTACCAGCAGGAAGAAGACGAACCGAAATGATCCTACAGCGGGCTGAGAAGTGACCATAGCTGGTGTCTGCAAGTCGCAGCTGCTACGGCCTGGAATACGTAATGCGACTGATTCGCATTTCTGTAACTAGGTTTAGGGACTGGAGGGTAGTTACTAAAAATACTCAGAATTGACTGCAAACTAAGCATCATAAATCAGTAACTCTCATAGTTGTTTTTATATTTCTCTCGCAAGTGTACTCCAAACTAAGAAACTCATTCACAGGCGTTTTTGTGCCTCGCCGATAGTCGAGCACAACAAACAAATAAAAAAAAGAAAATAATGTGTGTGTGTGACAGAGAGAGAGAGAGAGAGAGAGAAAGAGAGAGAGAGAGAGAGAGAGGGAGAGGGAGAGGGAGAGGGAGAGGGAGAGAAAGAGAGAGAGAGAAATAAAAAAGAATGAGATAGAGAGAGAGAGAGTGTGTGTGTAAAAAATTGTTGTAAAGAAATTGAATCGTGGTATGTAAAGAAATCTTCCATTTAAAATGACACGTTCCACATCATTACGAAATATCGTATTCATGATCTATGGAACAAGAATTAATCTAATCTAATCTAATCTAATCACATTATATTGATGACTAGCCATGAAGAGTCATGAATTACCGAAATTTTTGCTAATACCAGTAACCAAATCTAAACTTGAAAATAAAAAACGACAATTTTTGTAATAAACCGGGACCCTCATCAAGACCCTTTCGTCCCTGTTAGGTAACCACGAAAGATGTCTGATATACCTCCATTCTGAAGTAACAAAGTGTGCATGCATTTAAAGATGAAGTGCAAGATGTGAAGTGCTGTGACGGCGATACGAACCCAACACGTAATCGAATTGTTAACTAAGAAAAATCAAATGTAACGTATCGGTTTTTCTTACGAGCTGCTAGGTGTTTTAATCTAAAATAAGGATACAAAATTTTGTGCCTAAGCTACAATCGAACTACACACCTACCGTGCATCCACGAATATAGCTTAAGTATCAGTTGCTTACTCAACAACAGTAAGATGTGTGCGTGTTTGACCAGAAATAACGACACCTATTGCGATTGTTGGCAACACATGAACATACATTAAAAATGCACGTTTATTTTCACTAGCAGCTGGGTGAGCACTTGATAGGGCTTGAAATAAAATTACGAATATTTTTGTACTGGATCCTATGGAGGAGACCTAGAGAAGATTGCAGTCTTGGGAAAAGGAACGAAATGATTGAACTATACTGTTCTGAGAGATTAAGATCCTCGAAAGAGGAGATACGAATTCGAATCACAGTCCAGCACCAAATTTTTCAACGTCTCTAGCTCAATCAAGTACAAGTAAAATAAGAGACCTGTTCCTTTAAATGGCTATCGGTTCATCAAATAAAATAAAATTTTCTAATGTAAGTGAGTTTACTGGCGACTGTATTTCTGTTTGCTATGACTTCCGCTATGTCATTTCCCAACGTAAACCGGCTCTGCCCAGTTGGTAATGAAGGAACGCGATGTTTAATGCGGATCATGGATTATTACGTCTTTCTCCTGAGGTTACCAGAGGTAAAATAAATCTGTTTCTGCCTCTTAAAAGTAAATTCCTGAACTCACGCAGTGCACCTGTGATAACTCGTTCCACCAGAACATTTTGGCCACATTTCCCAGCGTCAAGAGTGTGCTGAAATGGATGATGTGTTTAGCTTACAAAATTAGTCACGGTGGAAAAAATGCGAGTCTATTAAATGGTTACGTAGAAGTAAGCTTCTGACGCGGAGATTATGCTATTCTCATGTCAGCAGGATGTAAAGACCCTTCTAGGCATCATAGGCTCGAAGTAAAGCCGTTTTGAATTTTCACAAATTCAGCAAATTTCTTAGTTCGAGAAAATCCACTGTGAAGTGTGAAGTTACCGGATAAGTCAATTATTATCGTCATTATTACTATTATTTTATTCATGCCGCTGCTGGAACACACGTGCTTAAAGATCATTTAATGCCTTTTGGTCACAATGGAAGTAGTTTCCCTGGAACAGGTTCTTTCCCTGTCCACGGAATCCTTTTCATGTTAATATCAAACATCAGCAGTTTCACGTAGATTACACTAAAACTAAAGTAATTGATGAAGACGTTACTTGCAAATAAAAACGCGCTGCCTTTCTTCATTTACTTGCGACTAGAAATGGCTGTCGAGTACTGCCAAACCAAAAGGCAAGAGATCTTACTGCCTTCCGATATACGTCGCTGTCAGTTCTTCCATACGATTTGATCGCTATGACCTGTTTCAAGTTGTGTATGACAATGTTTTAGAAAATCAATTGTTCTCCTTTGAAATAAACAGAAAGATTTTCATTCTAAGCTATCCAAGCACAACATTTTCGCAGTATTAGTTCAAATTTAATATATTCTTCTATAATGTAGGAAAGTATTTCACAGTTGCAAAACTAGTATCCGACTCGTTGACCTTACACTTAGTCGCTGACCATAAACTCTTTCTGTTTATTTCAAAGGAAAACAATTGTTTTTCTAAAATATTGTCTGTCATACACAACTTGAAACAGGTCATGTCGACCGAATCATATGGAAGAACTGACAGCGACGTATATCGGAAGGCAGTAAGATCTCTTGCCTTTTGGTTTGGCAGTATTCGACAGAGATTTCTATGCGCAAGTAAATGAAGAAAGGCAGCGGGTTTTTGTTATCAAGTACCGTCTTCATCAATTACTTTAGTTTTAATGTACTCTACGAGTAACTGCTGATGTTTGAAATTAACATGAAAAGGATTCCGTGGACAGGGAAAGAACCTGTTCTTGGGAAACAACTTCTATTGTGACCAAAAGGCATTAAATGATCTTCAAGCACGTGTGATCCAGCAGCGGTATGAATAAAACGATAGTAATAATGACGGTAATAATCGAATTATCCGGTAACTTCACACTTCAGTGGATTTTCTCGAACTAAGAAATTTGCTGAATTTGTGAAAATTCAAAACGGCTTTACTTCGAGCCTATGATGCCTAGAAGGGTCTTTACATCCTGCTGACATGAGAATAGCATAATCTCCGCGTCAGAAGCTTACTTCTACGTAACCATTTAATAGACTCGCATTTTTTCCACCGTGACTAATTTTGTAAGCTAAACACATCATCCATTTCAGCACACTCTTGACGCTGGGAAATGTGGCCAAAATGTTCTGGTGGAACGAGTTATCACAGGTGCACTGCGTGAGTTCAGGAATTTACTTTTAAGAGGCAGAAACAGATTTATTTTACCTCTGGTAACCTCAGGAGAAAGACGTAATAATCCATGATCCGCATTAAACATCGCGTTCCTTCATTACCAACTGGGCAGAGCCGGTTTACGTTGGGAAATGACATAGCGGAAGTCATAGCAAACAGAAATACAGTCGCCAGTAAACTCACTTACATTAGAAAATTTTATTTTATTTGATGAACCGATAGCCATTTAAAGGAACAGGTCTCTTATTTTACTTGTACTTGATTGAGCTAGAGACGTTGAAAAATTTGGTGCTGGACTGTGATTCGAATTCGTATCTCCTCTTTCGAGGATCTTAATCTCTCAGAACAGTATAGTTCAATCATTTCGTTCCTTTTCCCAAGACTGCAATCTTCTCTAGGTCTCCTCCATAGGATCCAGTACAAAAATATTCGTAATTTTATTTCAAGCCCTATCAAGTGCTCACCCAGCTGCTAGTGAAAATAAACGTGCATTTTTAATGTATGTTCATGTGTTGCCAACAATCGCAATAGGTGTCGTTATTTCTGGTCAAACACGCACACATCTTACTGTTGTTGAGTAAGCAACTGATACTTAAGCTATATTCGTGGATGCACGGTAGGTGTGTAGTTCGATTGTAGCTTAGGCACAAAATTTTGTATCCTTATTTTAGATTAAAACACCTAGCAGCTCGTAAGAAAAACCGATACGTTACATTTGATTTTTCTTAGTTAACAATTCGATTACGTGTTGGGTTCGTATCGCCGTCACAGCACTTCACATCTTGCACTTCATCTTTAAATGCATGCACACTTTGTTACTTCAGAATGGAGGTATATCAGACATCTTTCGTGGTTACCTAACAGGGACGAAAGGGTCTTGATGAGGGTCCCGGTTTATTACAAAAATTGTCGTTTTTTATTTTCAAGTTTAGATTTGGTTACTGGTATTAGCAAAAATTTCGGTAATTCATGACTCTTCATGGCTAGTCATCAATATAATGTGATTAGATTAGATTAGATTAGATTAATTCTTGTTCCATAGATCATGAATACGATATTTCGTAATGATGTGGAACGTGTCATTTTAAATGGAAGATTTCTTTACATACCACGATTCAATTTCTTTACAACAATTTTTTACACACACACACTCTCTCTCTCTATCTCATTCTTTTTTATTTCTCTCTCTCTCTTTCTCTCCCTCTCCCTCTCCCTCTCCCTCTCCCTCTCTCTCTCTCTCTCTCTCTTTCTCTCTCTCTCTCTCTCTCTGTCACACACACACATTATTTTCTTTTTTTTATTTGTTTGTTGTGCTCGACTATCGGCGAGGCACAAAAACGCCTGTGAATGAGTTTCTTAGTTTGGAGTACACTTGCGAGAGAAATATAAAAACAACTATGAGAGTTACTGATTTATGATGCTTAGTTTGCAGTCAATTCTGAGTATTTTTAGTAACTACCCTCCAGTCCCTAAACCTAGTTACAGAAATGCGAATCAGTCGCATTACGTATTCCAGGCCGTAGCAGCTGCGACTTGCAGACACCAGCTATGGTCACTTCTCAGCCCGCTGTAGGATCATTTCGGTTCGTCTTCTTCCTGCTGGTACTGTAACTGAGGTTTGGCAACAAGGCAACGTACGTTTGGCAACTCTGTGATCGACGAGTTACTTCCTTGTGTGCATGGAGTTAAGCCTCAAAGTTCACTTGATTTTACCTGTCATTTCCATTGAATAATCTAAGTTAATATCGCTTGAGGTGTAACAAAAGATTGAAAACTTACGGTTTTGAGCCCAGGAAAGTCGTTGCAGGTGGAAATCGCAACTAATCTCGTCCTTTAAATAGCGGTTTTTGAGTTCTAGCCACTATTGGCCTCGTACGAGGAGGCTCACACACATACCTGTTCGCCAGCTCTGTGGTAACATACTGACCTGTGAAAAAGTGTCTGTTATGGTTCGCAGTTCCAGTCTCACTGACTTCAACGTTTTTACCCCATCTGTGGAAGAGCTACAAGCAGTCAGATCAAACATCGATAAGGAAATCGCAAGAAAATACTTTTGGCTCATAGTGCAATGCTGAAAAACTTACAATGCTGCACAACAGGTAACGCCCATTTCCACTGCTTACAAGCAAATTTTGGGTTTCTAGAAATACATAACTATATTTGCATTAAACCAGACTTTCGTCGTAAGGTTATCGTGGGTAGTTTTATTTCATTTCGTATAATACAGTGCACAGTTTTGTAAGGTTTCCTTTAGTGTTGTTGAAACAATAGTAAACATGAGAGCGAAATTAATCATCAACGATATATGCGAATTCTCTGATGTTATCTATAACATTCAGACGATGGACATGCAGTTTATTGATTACATGCATGTAGAAAACTTATTCTGAGTTAAAGCTGTCAAACAATATTTGAAGAAGAATAAAATGCCACTACCACACGACAGCTAATGTAGAAAATACTTTTCTGACGTATTTGGGCACGATGCACTCTCCCCATACATAATACAAAAGCTTCGAGATGCATCTGCTGCCTGGCTGTCTATTAAACCTGAAAAGAACAAAATGTCACAGAAGTTAGCCCTTTTTCCACATGCGACTATTTTGGGTTGAGAAGTGAAGGGAATTATGTTCAAAGTTCCATTATATTGGTAACTTCAGCAGACAGCAGAATTGCGTTTTAAAAAATTTAGCAGTAAATGTATTCGAACTTGCGACATCTTATCTATGGTACACGACACTTACCATTACGCTACTAGCTGACACAGAGCTACAACACCTCCAGAGCTGAACAACATTTCTTCCAGAACTTTTGCATACCACAGCGCTGCGAGACAATGCAAATGGCTGGGTCTGGACTTCTGAGAGAAACAGTTACATCTTTTCTTTTGCTCTGCACGACGTTTTTTACAAACAGAAAGCGCAGTAGAATAGCTCAAGTGGAAAGGAACACTTCCTATTTAATTTTCTGCATCCTACGCTTTTGGCAGTTCTGTGTAGGTGGCAGTTACGTGATTTTATTTTGGTGATTACAAAATAGAGTCGAATGTATTCACTGGGTAGCCGAGGCAGCTAGTTCATGGTGATTCGGTCAACCAAGTAAATGAATTTACTGATCGTGCTGCAATTTACTACAGGGAGCCTGTGTGTCAGAATTCTCATCCACTGTGGAGCAACGGTGTTACTATAGAAAAATGAACCACAGAAAAGAGGGTTTGGTGGTCTGTTGGACTGGTGGTAGGTTCTTATACCTATGGACTGGGTTCGATTCCCACTTCTGTCAATGATTTTAGATAGGGAGAGAGAGATTCCATTCTCTTCTGACTACACCAAGTGAAGAGGATATAATGGCCGTGTGGTCTGAAATTCACATTAAAGATGATATTCCTTCTCTGCCAAGTAGACGTTAGGTTCAACCACAATAAAGTCTGGAGTGGCAACATGTAGAAACTCTATCACCAGTAACCTTTCTTATACTAGTTATTTATTTCTAGTGACGAAACAAACGCTATGTAGGGTCACAGGACACTTATTCCATCTTTTATCTGACCTTCTGTATGTCGATAAAATTGGTTCTGAACTGAGAATGCAGCTCAGACCGCCCTTAACGTGGAATTTGATCCCTTCGTGGCAATACAGCTCGTCAACAACGATATGTGTGGGGCTGTATTCCCAGTGAGCAGTGAACTCTTCGTCATATTATTTCTAGTTCAAACACGCTCACATGTCGCTGCTGGTGCAACAAACCCGTATTTAACGTTCGTTTTCTCTAGAATATAACAGCGAAAGGTGCCGGGTTGTAGTCCTGGGAAGGAAAAAATTAATGTTTCGTCTCGTCATTTCACTTAAAACATCTGGCTACTGCCAAGAAAATCCGATATGTGACAGTGGGTTGTGCTTCGATATCAATCCGATTAGGTTCTGGGTTCGAATCGCTGTCCAACACAAAGCTTTACCTCACGGCATTTCAAGTAAGTTACTTGTGAAAAATCAATATTTAACACCTCTGGTAGTTCGTTAACAGGGACAAGAGATGCTGGGGAGGACTTCGCGTCCGTTAAAAATGTTTGCGTTATTTAATTTAAAGTTGATATTTCCTAACTGATACTGTCTAAAATCAAGATATATCACTCTCTGTATGCCTAATCAGGAATGACTGTTAGTTTGCGTCAGTCACGAAATCTTTGCTTAGTCTGCATGACCTAGGTTTGAATCCATATGCAGAACGAGACGGTTCGTCGTGTCATTTGAAGTTCATACATATTCTCAACTAGCAGCTCGTGAATAACTTGAATTTTTAATGTCATTTTGTGTTAAATAATATGTACGGTATGTTACTTTGCAGAGGAAATCATGAATACGACGAACTTATCACGTGCGTTACCTATCTGACGTAATTATGAGAGTGGTAACATTTCAGGTATGTCATTTATTATAATAAACGTGAGCTTACAAGCCTTAACGTCACTCTTATCTGTGATAACGTGTTCCCTGATATTTGCAGTATCGTGGTATTAGTTTACGTCATGAGTTATTGCGAGACAGAGCAGTTCTAGTGGTGACATGTTGGAACCATTTTCAATAGTCAAACGACTGTACCAAGCAGCGATTAGAGGACCTGCTGCTGCTAGACAGCCGCGTTATGCCGGTTGCATGCGAATCAGGCGAAACGCAGTTCAGGTCGTTCGGATACTTTTGAGTATGACTGTACCTATTCTATAACTTTCATTTTCTTTTCAGATTTTGACTACACAAAACAGAGAATAAATGGAATCTGATCTTCACATATCATCATCTGATGATTCTGACGAAGACCACAACGTCGAAGAAGAAGACATCGACTCTGAATCAGACTGGGGTGAAGAAACATTCAACGCAACGGTGGCGCGAATTTAGAAGGAAGCATGTTTTGGGAAAAACATGAAGAGAGTAAATCATTCAACTATTCGCCCCGAAAATACTGGCCTGAAAAATGAGCAAAACATGAGTAATGATTCAAGGGACAGTAGTTCCTCAGCAGCTTTCCAGTCGTCAGCCACAACGTCGTCCTCTGGAGACAACTTCCAGTTGGTGCCATCTAAAGACGAACTAATACCTAAGACAGAAATGGCCTCCAAAACAAAAGTCTACGTGCAACCACTCGTAAACCGCTAGCAGCGAACATTGTGGTTTTGAATTATTTTTCGCAGATGATATTCTTCTTCCGTTGTTTGAGTAACTATTGTTTGTATTTAATACTCCTGGCACTTGATCACTCAAATTATCGTGTAAAAGTTTTGACGCAATTTTCTTTTCGGTACTTGCTCCACAACGTTCCCAACGGGTGAAAAATATGTATCAACGTCCTTCTGTTTGTGAACCTGTGCGATGTGAGTTAATGGAAAGACCGTGTAAACTTCCCTACAACGAAGGGTTAATAATTCTAGCGCTGCGTTGCTTTTAGTAATTTTCCTGGCAAAACCTAGGTGTGGTACTCAAATCGACGAAGGTTTAACTATGGAAGGGTTCGAAATTGATATAGTTTCTAGGGTTAAATGTGATCGTGAACTGTGCTATGAGTCGTTAATGTATCTGCGCGATTGTGCAATTCCCTCTGTGCTTCCAGAAGTGCCTTGCAGTTGTCAAACATCTAAATTAAGTTCTGTACCGCGCCTCGCCAAAAACCAACATCGCGTTGTCGGCGGTGTGTGGCCCTTTCTTGACGAATTGGCTGCAGTATTACTCGGAACTGTTTTCGTACGGGGAGACCTAGATTTCTAATTCTTTACTAATCCAAGCCGTTTGAGAAATGTATTTGCCTACCTTGTTATTACCCCGCATTGATTATCTTATTAACACTCCTGTTCATACCAACTTCGATACGAGAAAAAAATACTAACGAAGAAAACTACAGAACGCATTGACGAATCGAAGGCGGGTTCTCCTCTCACCAGCTAGATGCTTTGGTCGTTACATCATCGCCGCTTTCGTTCAACAGCGTTTACCTTTTGGATACGTAAGAGGCATTCGTAACAGTTTCGTTCCTCGATTTCTAGGAAAATACGCGTTACAGACCCCATGCACGAGGGTTGCCCAGAAAGTAATACACCGCATTTTTTTTCTTCAACAATTCTTCATTGAACACAGTGAGAATTATACACACGAAAGAATGGTGTCTTATCTACACACCTTATTTTTCCATGAAATCTCCATCCGGTTCTATGGCCTTCCTCCAGCGAGAAACAAGGGCGTGTGTGCCCTGTCGGTACCACTCTTTATCCTGGTGGCGGAGCCAGTGCTTCACTGTGTGAATCACCTCCTCATCGTCCTCAAAATGCCTTCCACGAATCGCATCCTTTAATGGCCCAAACAAGTGGAACACCGCGGGGCCTAGGTCAGATGGGTCAGGTGTGACAGCTGTGGATGGTCTCCCCAACCGCTGCAAATCGTGGAGCTCCGCCGCAACGCCTTCTGATGACCTCCCTCTCCGTGCCCAGCAACTAACTGTACTTCTGTCGACAGCAGATGCTCCATAGACTTTGCACAAGCGTTTGTGAATATTCCCTTCAGTTTCTTTCTTTGCAGCGAGAAATTCAATGACGGCACATTGTTTGTAACATACTGTACATCACCTACAGACGCCAATTTGAATCTGTCCTGCAGCTACGCTATCTGTCGGAAGTGACGGAAACTTGGCGCACTCGTAGCACTGCTTTCGTCTGAGAAAAAAAATGCGGTGCGTTACTTCCTGGGCACCCATCGTATGACGATGAAAAATTCTCAGTTTTCGATTGTATATGGTTCCTGCTTATTTTGAATCGCTTACGCGTCATGAACTTTAGGGATGGTTATCTTAGAATATTTCACATTAGGCTGTACGCAAGTGAGATGCCAAACATGATCCGAATCGGCCGGCCGTGTTTGAGATCTTCTCCTTGTGAGTAATTCTGATCCTCTCAATAATCAAACACAAGCTTGACGTAAGAGCTGGTTCCATCTTCATTAGTAATCAAAACGTCCTCCGTTTCGGGTTCGAAGAACACTGTCACTGCTTAAATTTCAATAAAAATCATCAGCAATACTGGCCGAAGACTTCCGACATAAGAAGCCACCCTCAGTCAGCCAAGGGCCTTATCAAAGAGGGCGGAGGAGTGGATAGAGGCTCAGGGCACTCTCTTGCCCATGGGGTGGGAAACTGCCCCTAAAGGGGAAAGAATCAGCAACGATCAACGGCATGAGGATGCAGAAGGCAATGGAAACCACTGAATTAAAGACACATTATTTGTATCCACATCCACATGACCTGCATATGAAACAAGTATCATGATAATCTCTTCATTGCCAAAAGATTCCTGAATAGACCCCCATTCGGATCTCGAGGAAGAGGCAGCCAAGGGGGTGGTGACAGTGAGAAAAAGATTGAATAACCAACGAAAGAATAACGTTCTACGTGTCGAGGCGTGGAATGTCAGAAGTTGGAACGTGGTAGACGAGCTACAAAATCTTGAAAGGGAAACGCTAAGTCTCATTCTACAGATACCGGGGGTCAGTGAAGTGAAACGGAAGGAAGACAGGGTTTTCTGGTCGGGACGAATATAGTGTGATATCAATAGCTACAGAAAATAATTTAAGGGGAGGAGCATTGTTCATGAATAGGAAGATAGGTCAGAGAGTGAGTTACTATGAACAGGTCAGTGATAGGGTTTCCGTCGGCAGAACGGACAACAAATCAACACCGACAACGTTAGTTCAGGAATACATGCTGAAGTCAGAACCCGAGGATGAAGAGGTTGAGAAAGTATATGAGGACATTGAACAGGCAATTGAGTACGTAAAGGGAGATTAAAATCTAATAGTCACGGGGAATTTAGTTGTAGAGGAAGGAGTAGAAGAAACGGCAACGGAGAATATGGGACTGGTACTGTAAACGAGAAAGGAGGAAGACTAATCGAGTTCTGCAATAAGTATCAATTAGTTATAGCGAATACTCTGTTCAAGAATCAGAAGAGGAGAGGGCATACTTGGTAGCGGTCGGTAGAACGAGAAGATATCAGTTAGACTACATCATAGTCAGGCAGAGATTCCGAAATCAGATATTGGGCTGAAAGGATTAAATACTTCACCTGATCGATGAAAGAAGAAAATTCAGGGAGACAGAAATACAAGTCATTTAGAAACGAAATAAATAGGAAGTGCGAGGAAGCTAAGGCAATGTGGGTGCATGAAAAATTGAAGAAATCGAAAAAGAAATGATTATCAGAAGGACGGATTCAGCATATAGGGAAGTCAAAACAACCTTCCGTGAAATAAAGAGCAATATGGAAGCATTAAGAGTTCAATGTGAATTCCACTGTTAATTCCACAAATCGGAGCGGATGGATGGAAAGAGTATATTGAAGGCCTGTATGAGGGCGAAGACTCGTCTGATGACGTGATAGAAGAAGAAACGGGAGTCGACAGGGTAAAGATAGGAGATAAAGTATTAGAATCAGAATTTAAAAGACCTTTGGAAGAATTAAGATCAAATAAAGGAGAAGGGATGGATAACATCCCACCGGAAATCTAAAATCATTGAGGAAGTGGCAAGTAAACGTCTATTCACGTTGATATCTAGAATATATTAGACTGGCGTTATATCATTAGATTTTCGAAAAAACATCATCCATACAATTCCGAAAATAGCAAGAGCCGACAAGTGCAAGAATTACCGCACAATCAGCTTAACAGCGCACGCATACAAGTTACTGACGAGAATAATATACAGATGAATGGAAAAGAAAATTGAGGATCTGTTAGACGACGATCAATGTGGCTTCAGGAAAGGAAAAGGCACCAGAGAGGCAGTTCTGACTCTGCAGTTGATAATAGGAGCAAGACTGAAGAAAATTCAAGACACGTTCATAGAATTTGTCGACCTGGAAAAAGTGTTCGACAGTATAAAATGGTGCAAGATGTTCGAAATTGTGAGAAAAATAGTGGTAAGCTACAGGGAAAGGCGCGTAATATACAATATGTACAAGAACCAAGAGGGAACAATAAGAGTGGAAGATTAAGAACGAATGCTCAGATTAAAAAGGGTGTGAGACGGAGTCTTTCACCCCTGCTGTTCAATCTCTACATCGAAGAACCAATGAGGAAAATAAAAGAAATGTTCAAGAGTGGGATTAAAATTCTGGGTGAAAGGATGTCAATCGTAAGATTCGCGGATGACATTGCCATCATTAGTGAAAGTGAAGAAGGTCTGTAGAGCGTTTTGAATGGAATGAACATTCTCATGAATACAGAATATGGACTGAGAGTATATCGAAGAAAGACGGAAGTAATGAGAAGGAGCAGAAAGAGGAACAGCGAGAAACTTAACGTTACAATTGTAGATCACGCAATAGACGATGTTAAGGAATTCTGCTACCTATGCTTCAAAGAACATATGACGGACGGAGCAAGGAGGACGCAAAAAGCAGACTAGCTTTGGCGAAAAAGGCGTTCCTCGCCAAGAGAAGTCTGCTAGTATCGAACATAGGTCTTAGCTTGAGAAAGAAATTTCTGAGAATGTACGTTTGGAGCACAGCATTGCGTATTAGTGGAAAATGGACTGTGGGAAAACCGAAAAAGAAGAGAGCCGATGCATTTGATATGTAGTGCTGCAGAAGAATGTTGAAAATTAGGTGGACTGATAAGGTAAGAAACAAGGAGATCCTCCGCAGAATAGCGGTGGAAAGGGACGTATGTGGAAAACACTGACAAGAAGAAGGGAGAGAACGACAGGACATCTGATCAGTTAGCGGGGGATAACTTGCGCGGTACTGGAGAGAAATGTAGAGGGTGAAACCTTTAAAGTAACATAGAGATTGGGATACAATTATACAGCTGAGGGCATAAATTGCAAGTGCTACTCTGAGACGAGAAGGTTGGAACCGGACAGGCATTCGTGGCGGGCCGCACCAAATAAGGCAGAAGACTAACGCCTAAAACAAAAACAAGGCGCCGTATGCCACGTTCGATTTCACTACGACGAGGAAGTGTGGATCTGTATACGCTCGAGAGACTTACTGAAATGAACCAGAACTAAAATATAGTAATCAATAAATCAAAATACGTTTCAAGTCACATCAGTTTCTACACTATTGCTCATTAAAATTGCTACCCCACGAAGATGACGTGCTACAGACACGAAATTTAACCGACAGGAAGAAGATGCTGTGATACGCAAATGATTAGCTTTTCAGAACATTAACACAATTTTGGCGCCGGTGGCAACAACTACAACGTGCTCACATGAGGAAAGTTTCCAACCGATTTCTCATATACAAACAGCAGATGACCGGCGTTGCCTGGTGAAACGTTGTTGTGATGCCTCGTGTAAGAAGGAGAAATGCGTACCATCCCGTTTCCGACTTAGATAAAGGTTGGATTGTAGCCTATCGCTATTGCGGTTTATCGTATCGCGACATTGCTGCTAGTGTTTGTCGAGATGAAATGACTGTTAGCAGAATTTGGAATCGGTGGGTTCATGAGGGTAATACGGAAGGCCGTGCTGCCTCCCAACGGCCTCGTATCACTAGCAGTTGAGATGACGTCTTATACGCATGGCTGTAACGGATCGTGCAGCCACGTCTCGATCCCTGAGTCAACAGATGGAGACATTTGCAAGACAACAACCATCTGCACGAACAGTTCGACGACGTTTGCAGCAGCATGGACTATCAGCTTGGAGACCATGGCTGCGGTTACCCTTGACGCTGCATCACAGACAGGAGCGCCTGCGATGGTGTACTCAACGACGAACCTGGGTGCACGATCGGCAAAACGTCATTTTTTCGGATGAATCCGGGTTGTGTTTACAGCATCATGATGGTCGCATCCATGTTTGACGACATCGCGGTGAACGCACATTGGAAGCGTGTATTCGTCATCGCCATACTGGCGTATCACCCGGCGTGATGGTATGGGGTGCCATTGTTTACACGTCTCGGTCACCTCTTGTTCGCACTGACGGCAGTTTGAACAGTGGACATTACATTTCAGATGTGTCACGACCCGTGGCTCTACCGTTCATTCGATCCCAGCGAAACGCTACATTTCATCTGGATAATGCACGACCGCATGTTGCAGGTCCTGTACGGGCCTTTCTGGATACAGAAAAATGTTCGACTGCTGTCCTGGCCAGCACATTCTCCAGATCTCCCACCAATTGAAAACGTCTGGTCAATCGTGGCCGAGCAACTGGCTCGTCACAATATGCCAGTCACTACTTTTGAAGAACTGTGGTGTGTTGAAGCTGCATGGGCAGCTGTACCTGTACACGCCATCCAAGCTCTGTTTGACTCAATGCCCAGTCGTATCAAGGCCGTTATTACTGCCAGAGGTGGTTGTTCCGGGTACTGAATTCTCAGGATCTATGCACCCAAATTGCGTGAAAATGTAGTCACATGTAAGTTATAGTATAATATATTTGTCCAGTGAATACCCGTTTATCATCTGCATTTCTTCTTGGTTAAGCAATTTTAATGGCCAGTAGTGTAGATATCGTTCCCTCTGCTTCATTTCCATTCAGCTACATAAAAGTAAAAATTCGGGACCGTTGGTTTTCTAGAATCCCTTTGCTACGGAGCCTACAACATTCTTAACAAGCAACAAAATAAAAGAAAGGAAATGAATGCAATGGCTTATAAAAACTTCGTTTGAATGCTCCAGCAGCAAACAACCTAGCTAAAACAGTTTATTAAAAATGTATGAACCCTAACTAAGAAAGTTTTTAAACTGTTGAAATAGCTAACGAAAGACTTTAGGTGTCTGACTATGGAAAACGGCCTATTGCAGCTACTTCAGACAACTACAATTAATATTCTGTTAACCGAAAGCGAATATTTCGAAGAAAACTGAATTGCAGGTGCTCATAGTTCACACTTCCGCGCGGGACGCGGATGTTGACACGAAAATTTGTACTCAGACTTTTAAATTGAGAGGATTTAAATGGTTGAAAAGCCATTAAGCGTACCAGCATAAAAGTGTGAAAGGAATAAAAACGAATTTCACGGTTTTAATTAAAGTTCCTGTGTGTCTGCGGGGGACGCGTCGTTGTTTTTGCTGACTTGCTTCTGGTAAAGGGAGATGGGTGTGGGATGGATGGGCGGGAGCGGGTAAAGACTGATTTAATTAACTCGCAGACGTAGATTACAATTAACTTCAGATTGAGAGAAAGGGTGAGGGTGAGGGTGAGGGAGAGAGAGAGAGAGAGAGAGAGAGAGAGAGCGCACTGTGGCACTTTCCTCTTGGTCAACTTAAGTATCGTACCATTCAGTTCATTACCAATTATTACAATTCGTCAGCAACTTAACGTTGGGAAATGTCTTTGAGAAAATTATAAACTGTGGTTTAGATGAACGAAGTTATTCACTACACTGCACTGGACATTTATGTAACGGAAAAGTGGCTCTAAGCACTATGTGACTTAACATCTGAGGTCATCAGTCCCCTAGACTTAAAACTACTTAAACCTAACTAACCTAAGGACATCACACACATCCATGGCCGAGACAGGATTCGAACCTGCGACCGTAGCAGCTGCGGGGTTCCGGACTGAAGCGCCTAGAGCCGCTCGACAGTTATGTAAAGGAGAATGCGTGTCAAGACACCTGACTATTACCCCAGATGACAAGGATTCAGAAAACCCTGACTTAAAAATATTTGCCAGCCGCGGTGGTCTCGCGGTTTCTAGGCGCGAAGTCCGGAACCGTGAGACTGCTACGGTCGCAGGTTCGAATCCTGCCTCGGGCATGGATGTGTGTGATGTCCTTAGGTTAGTTAGGTTTAAGTAGTTCTAAGTTCTAGGGGACTAATGACCACAGCAGTTGCGTCCCATAGTGCTCAGAGCCATTAAAATTAAAAATATTTACTATCGTTAACAGTATTGACCACAAATTATTTATTCCGGTGACTACGGGTCCCAAGAAGACATGTCAGATATTTTTAGCCTTTAACGATCTCCACGAGAAAATTAATTTTACTCTTGAGAAGGAGTTGCCCAATAGGACATTGAACTGCTTAGATCAGACGGTATCTATAGTAAATAATCACAATGAATATGACATCTTTAGGAAATATACGTTTTCGGATAATATTATATCTGCTGATTCGGCGCACCCGCTAGCGCATAAAATGGCATTTTTTCATTCTAGTTTACATAGAGCGATGTCGGTTCCTTTATCCACGGAAGCCTTGGAACACGAACTGGTAACTCTTGAAACAACAGCCCGAAATAACGGATGTGAGCCCGAAATTGTGAGACGGCTCTATAACAAGAAAGTATACAATAACAAAACGTTGACAGCTTCTACGTTAGGCACCTCGCCAGATGTTACTCCGTCTGCCATATTACCTATTCCTTTTATAGGCAAAGTTTCGTATAAAATCGGGCGTCTTTTGAAAAACCAGGTATTTAAGGCAGTTTTTTCCACTAATAATAGTCTTCAGAAGAATCTGATTCACAGTTTAAAAAAGCCTAAAGATAAATTGTCATTATCCGGAGTATACAAGATCACATATGGCGAATGTCCGAAATTTTGTATTGGCCAATCAGGAAGAGCCTTATTAACAAGGTACAAGGAGCATATTCCGACTAAAACTGGAGATTGCACACATGGTTCGCTATTTGCCGAACATTTAGTGCAGTGGGCTCAAGCACCCCGAAATACTCAGCTCTTGCATAGTGAAGTAAAAGGTGCAAGACTAGACATTTTAGAGGAAATGCAAATTTTTAAACATTTACTACATGACAAAAACAACCTTCTTAACGACCAGCTGCAGCTGCGAAGTAGAAGCTTCTTTGAAGGTTTACAGCCATTATTTCAAAAAAAAAAAAAAAAAAAAATGGCTCTGAGCACTATGGGACTCAACATCTTAGGTCATAAGTCCCCTAGAACTTAGAACTACTTAAACCTAACTAACCTAAGGACATCACACACACCCATGCCCCAGGCAGGATTCGAACCTGCGACCGTAGCAGTCCCGCGGTTCCGGACTGCAACGCCAGAACCGCTAGACCACCGCGGCCGGCCCATTATTTCATCCACTGTAGTGTTAATGCCGGGTATGCTTTACTATTGCCAACATGTCTGTACTCCCGTAGGCTGAATAGCTAGGTATATTAGTTTGACACCGTAAAAAATTTTTTTGGGCCCATCTATGAAATTGTCTATTAGTTATATAGGAATATTCAGTTACCTGATTAATATTTCATTATCATATAGGGTGACAGCGTAAATGGTTAATATTTAGCGAATTGAACACCTTGAACACGCACACAGATGGTCAACCGATATTCAGTATGCACGTTCTAGAGTTAAGAACGGTTTCAACAATTGATTTAATTAGTGGATAATAACTTCTTCGGTCAATAGCACGTACGTGTAGTAACCGGAATGACGATCATCTAGTTACTATCCCTTTACAGAATATAGGTGCTACCACATAATCCTTCAGTATGACTGATTGTGGTCAATACTATGTGTATACGACAGCAGTGATGCCATCACCTAGTTATACACAACTTTTTATTAACTTAATTAATGGGAGTCATATCCATATAAGTATCACGAGAGGGTAACGTCACCTTGCCACAGTCTACTGGATACAAAGTTTTGGTTCAGACTAGCTGGATCTGTTTGAATTGATCTTACTCAATGACGTTTAAAGGTGTCTTTGGAGCGTTGCTCGCCAAATCATATCATAATTTAACCATTTCTCGTCATCCTCCCATAATTTAGACTAGTTGTTTAAGTACATGTTGACCTATGTCGGTCAATTATTTTAAGTGTGTTGACCGGAGCGATGTTCGCCAAGTCACACTTTAGCTTTGAGCGTAATTGATCTCTTTCGGTCAATAGGTTTAAGTGTGTTGACTGGAGCGATGTTCGCCAAGTCACACTTTAGCTCTACACACAATTCGGCTGTCATTCCCTAAGTTCAATGGCAGTGGTCACCAGGCGCGAATTATGATGGTAGTGGTCCACAAACAGTTTTTACAGTATGTGTGTGTGGATCACCTCCATGAAGGCAAATTGAGTTCCCCCCTTGCCGCCACATTATCCCCTACCATAGTGTTTTCTGCAAGTCATAACCATAACTACGCCAAAAAACTCAATCAGGCACGTGCATTAGTTTTTGACTTGATTCTAGACCATTTCAGGTCAAATATGCTAATCTTGAATAATGACCATCTATTTTATATGGCCCATATTGCCGGATGTTACAGATTAGATATAGATTTGTTCATAAGTTCAATCATGACCATTTGTGTGCTAAGTCAATAGGATGTTCATACGTTGTAACCATAGCTAAGCAAGCACTTAACAATTATGTCTTAAAAATTTCTAGACCTAGTCATAATAATGACGATGTTGGCTTTATATTATCCTTCCCACTGCTAAGTTCTTTTTGAGTGGTCAAACTTCGTGCTTAAGCACAAAAATTTTCCTAGACAGACCATACCTTGTAAGCACATGATGTTTTCCTCATATCATGACCATTGAATACTGCATAAATGTTAAGACAGTCGATCTAAGTACGTTCTGCACAGGATAACATATACGCCCTTTGCCTCAGCTATACCTTATCTTTCACTTTACCAGTAAATTCAAGGTCAGGAGTTAAGTTCGCGTCTTCTCCCAACAAGTAACTATCATACAGTTTATGCGCAGGCGCAAGGTATTGAGTCCGCCTAGACGGGCCTCATGACACTACGATCAGTTCCAGTACAGCACTGGTGGCTGCCGCATCATGGTCGCGAAGTGGGGCCGAGGCAGTTTCAGATAAGTTTTTACAGTCTGACGATAATTTATGGATTTTTAGTTTTAGCTCGACGAAGTCCACTATGGGCAAACGGTAGTTACTGTTGTTCTGAAGAAGGTTGGGTTATCCCGACTGAAACCTAGGTAAATTCTAGGTAAACGGTGCAACTGAGGCTGTTGATTATTAAAATTAAAATTAATATTTATGCAGTTGCTGACAGGGCCGCGAAATGTTGAAGATATGTAATCATTTCTGCCGAACATAATAGTACACATGTTCGGAGAATATGAGCGTTCTATCCCTAGTCGTTCAAGGTGTTCTGTTTTTATGTGAACATGAGTGTATACATTATATACATGCGATGTGACACTGTTTAATGCTCTTTAAATAAGTACGTCACTATCGCCCGATCATTTTCTGACGTTGGCTCACCTGTGATTTAAACTACGCCACTAACACGGATAGAATTGCAGCAGCGGAGGTGAGGGGCGGTAGTGAGCTGAAGGCTGACCAGCGTGGGCGAGCGGCTGACTGATTGATCGCTCATCCCAAGAGGGCGTTCCTGAGCTACGAACCAAGTATTGACTCCGTCGACGTAACGTGAGGTACTGTGTCCAGTAAGCTAGACTCACGTCAAAGACCTCATAAGACTTCGTCTCTCACAGCGGCGAATGCTGTGTCGTTTCGGAAGGAAAGGCCTGTAGTTAGAATCAAGAAAACTCCAATAATCTTTTCAATTTTTGCGTGCATCACCGTGACACACACGTGTGACTACAAAATTACGCTCACACTGCCAGACTCAAAACGTAATCCTTACCTTTACGAACTAGTTTCGTTAAAGCGCGCACTCTGATGTTGAGTGGAAGACTCATTATGGAAATAACACGAAGGCTTTGAAAGCAAACATTTTTATGTGAGCACTGCCGCCATTGCGTAAAACTAGAATAGGAGAATCAAACTAACATCAGTTAACAAGCACAAAGATAAATTAACTGTTCTATCCTTTTGGAAAGCATAATTATTATCAGGTGGCTCACATGAACTTTTATTAAAAATTGCTGCACCACGAAGATGACGTGCTACAGACGCGAAATTTAACCGACAGGAAGAAGATGCTGTGATTTGCAAATGATTAGCTTTTCAGAGAAATCACACAAGGTTGGCGCCGGTGGCGATACCTACAACGTGCTGACATGAGGAAAGTTTCCAACCGATTTCTAATACACAAACAGCACTTGACCGGCGTTGCCTGGTGAAACGTTGTTGTGATGACTCTTGTAAGGAGGAGTAATGCGCATATCACGTTTCCGACTTTGATGAAGGTCAGATTGTAGCCTATCGCGATTGCGGTTTATCGTATCGTATCGCGACGTTGCTGCTAGTGTTTGTCGAGACCCAATGACTGTTAACAGAATATGAAATCGTTGGGTTCAGTAGGGTAATACGGAACGCCGTGCTGGATCCCAACGGCCTCGTGTCACTAGCAGTCGAGATGACTGGTATCTTGTCCGCATGGCTGTAACGGATCGTGCAGTCACGTCTCGATCCCTGAGTCAACAGATGGGGACGTTTGCAAGGCAACAACCATCTGCACGAACAGTCGACGACGTTTGCAGCAGCATGGACTATTAGCACGGAGACCATGGCTGCGGTTACTCTTGGCGCTGCATCACAGACAGGAGCGACTGCGATGGTGTACTCAACGACGAACCTGGGTGCACGAATGGCAAAACGTCATTTTTTCAGAAGAATCCAGCTTCTGCTTACAGCATCATGATGGTCGCATCCGTGTTTGGCGACATCGCAGTGAACTCACATTGTAAGCGTGTATTCGTCATCGCCATACTGGCGTATCACCCGGCGTGATGGTATGGGGTGCCACTGGTTACACGTCTCAGTCACCTCTTGTTGGCATTGACGGCACTTTGAACAGTGGACGTTACATTTCAGATGTGTTACGACCCGTGGCTCTACCCTTCGTTCGATCCCTGCGTAACTGTACATTTCAGCTGGATAATGCATGACCGCATGTTGCAGGTCCTGTATGGGCCTTTCTGGATACAGAAAACGTTAGACTGCTGCCCCGGCCAGCACATTCTCCAGATCACTCACCAACTGATAACGTCTGGTCAATGGTGGCCGAGCAACTGGCTCGTCACAATACGCCAGTCACTACGCTTGATGAACTGTCGTTCAAAATGATTCGAATGGCTCTGAGCACTATGGGACTTAACATCTATGGTCAACAGTCCCCTAGAACTTAGAACTACTTAAACCTAACTAACCTAAGGACATCACACAACACCCATTCATCACTAGGCAGAGAAAATCCCTGACCCCGCCGGGAATCGAACCCTGGAACCCGGGCGCGGGGATGAACTGTGGTATCGTGTTGAAGCTGCATGGGCATCTGTACCTGTACACGCCATCCAAGCTCTGTTTGACTCAATGGTTCGGCGTAGCAAGGCCGTTATTACGGCCAGAGGTGGTTGTCCTGGGTACTGATTTCTCAGGATCTATGCACCCAAATTGCGTGAAAATGTAGTCACATGTCAGTTATAGTATAATATAATTGTCCAATGAAAAACCGTTTATCATCTTTTCTTGGTGTAGCAATTTTAATGGCCATTAGTGTATGAATAATAGCCAGCCACACTGCTTGTAAATTGTTTATGTTTTATATCATTCACGATGAGCCCATTTCGGCATATTGACATCGTCACGAGCTCTGTAAATACATTTGTAAATGATGGTATTAATATAATGGTCTTGTATCTACGATCTGAAAAGCTATAATACATCAGTAGGTGTTTTTACATTACATGTAACATCGTTGCTGTCACGTTCTGTCTTTTTTAGAAGTATTCTTTTCTCCTTGGTGTACAATGGAGATGAATATCGAATTTTACTTTGTTTCCATATATGCTACTTTTCTGACAGCTTGAATGACAGTGAATCAGCGATATTACATGTCTACATAGGTACCATTATAAACGAGAGATGTGTGAAATTTAGTTGTCTTTTAATATTTTTATAGGTTTGGTTCTAATTATGTTTCTTTCTACAGTTCGTTTTAGCTTTATTTGAGATTTTTATTTTACATTTTTAACTTTTTCGTACTCATTTTGTTGTTGTCTATGATTTATCTTGGTGTTATGTCTCTGGTTTATACTCCTTATGTTGTAATCGCTGTTACTATGAATATGTGTTATTTAGCGTCTCTGATTTATTACTTTACCCGTTTTCTTGATTTGTAATGTGAATAAAGATTTCTATGTACTTTTTGTGCCTTAGGTCAGTTTGTTCGTTCAGTAAATTTGTCGGGATGCTGTGTGCATGTGAATATATCTCTATTTCCTCGTGGATGTTCATGAATGTTCCCTTCTGTGGAATATGGAGGATTTTTAGTGCTTCGTTTATAGGTTTTACGTCGTGCTTTTCCGTTTGTAAATGTTGGAAAAAATGTGGATGGGTTGTTTTGAGTTTCCCTGGTGCGCTCTTTATATCTACTTTTGAAGTTTCTACAAATTTGCTCTGTGTAGAATTTGTGGTATATGTTGTATGAAATTTTGCAAACGCCAGGGTTGTTGTGTATGGGAATTTTCGAGATGCCTTTGTGAATTTTGTGTCTGAGGTTGTGTGTGTTTTGAAATGCAAATGCGCTGCCTTTGTGAATTTTGTGTTGGAGGCTGTGTGTTTTTTGAAATGCAAATGTGAGGTAACGGGCGAGTCGTGGCGCCCTGAAAATATTGCAAGTTCGGAGTTGGCGTGGCCGAGCTGGGGCCTCTAGGCGGGTCGCCGCCAAGCAGCAACCACTAGGTGCTGGACGTTAGCTTAGCAACCACGTGATGCCGCCCAACAGCTAGTGCAGCCGCGTGGCTGGGAATTCCATTGTGTCGCTGTGTCGATGAAGGAGACACTCTGTGAGTGCCAAAATGGCGGACATTGTGAAACCTTAATGGCAGACATTTCACAGTTCGTATTGAAATTAATAGTAGCCAGATGAATCATGATACCTCAAAAAGAAACATGTACATTACCATTATTTGCACGACGATACTGATGGTGTAATCAGATATTCAAAATATTTATTAGTTTTAAGTTTTGTATCTGGCGATAGATTATACAAGTAACACCCAGCAACGAATTTCGAAAATCTAAAGGGTTCATCCGACTACATCGATCTACGTGTCTTGATAAAGCTATTAGTGTAAACCTAAATTGGTATGAATTACAGACATGTAACTTAAAATAGTACACGAGTTATTGGGGGTCAAAGTGGCCGATTACTATCGATCGCGTCAGACCAAAAGTACTCCACAGTTACACGAAAAAACGGTAGCAGCATGCTTATAAATATATTTATTCATCTATATCTTTGTTTATATCCGATATATACTATTCATGAAGAAATTGGTTACATATTTACTGTGTTTTAGAAAGCACAGAAACATTAGGCTACTGGCCTACCTTTTGTTGTTAGAGCGTGGTTATGTTCCAGCCATAGAAATATTTATTTAATTTCAAGTTATATAAATGTAAATCCAGTATTTTAGTATGTGTTTTAGTATGTTTGTGAGTGCACGTTGGCTTGGAGGCATGGAGGGAGTGCTCTACCCATTCACAGAGCTCGTTACTAAGAGAGACGTATGGAGGTTGGGGAGGAGCATCGTTTCCGGAGAGGACACGAGGCAGTCCTGAGAAGTGCGACAGTGCTGCAGAGTACGGTACAGGACACGGGACTGCGTGACGCGGAGTCGGTGGAGAGACTAGTAGTGTGTGGAGTTTTGCACGCGGTCGCGGAGGATAGAAATATTTCGGAGTGCCGACTTGTGCTCTTGTGTGATTTCCGTGGCTTCTGCAGTGAAGACGTAGAATGCGTTAAAAAGTGAATATCTCGTGGACTATGTTGTTGTTCATAACTAATTACGTGAAGTAGGAATCTATTGTTTCCCTGTTATTCAACATATGTTTTATTTAATTGCTAGACAATCGACACCAATAAGTGTTTTGCAGAAATATACCGCATTCTCAAAAGTACTTCTGCTACCGTACTCATCATTTAAAGTTGTTGCGATAGTACCTGCAGATTTTATTTAGTTGCAATGTTTCATTTATAAATTTATAAGTTACTTTTATAATTCGCAATTGCCGAGTGATAGAAGCCTTTGACCATTCGATTCATGTATGGATTCTTATCGTATACTGCAGATTCAGCAGTATTTGGCCTCTAATGCGGCAACTACGTATCCCAGCCCCTAGACAACGAAACCAGACAAAACTTTTAATATTTCAACGTTGAGTCGGTACGCAGTTTAGGGCCACCAACATCACACCATCATTTCATATTACTTAAAAGCCCGCAGGCTCGTTGAATAATTGGTTGATTTGGTTCGAGATGTTTCCTACATAAGTCGTGCTTACGTATTTTGTTCTCTTCTTTTTCGTTGTTTGTATGTTTAGTGTTATTTCTTTATGCATATTGTGCCTTTCAGGTTGTGTTTTACTGTGGTATAATTGTTACAATTTTGGGGTCATAATAGTTTTGCTGCGCTATGTATTTTAAGTTATTTATTTCCTTCTGAATTGCTTCGTCTTCTAGTGGTAAATTTATTAATCTGTTCAGCACTCTGTGGAAGAATACGAGTTTTTGGGCTTCTGAATAACATGAGTGTGCCTTGCTAATACTGTCTGTTGTGGTAGGTTTTCTGTAAATCTCGAAGCAATGTTTGTTGTTAGGTCGAGTCAGTTAATTGTTTTGTTAGTTATTATTATTCATAATAATCATATCATTAAAAGACTTATTTTGCACTGTGGGCCTCAAAGGACAAAAGACGTGAACTTTTGTCGCACCGTGTCTGCTTTAGCATCCATCACTGAGGTCATTGTGGTTGTGGCTGTATGAGCTGTTAATGATTGTCATACATGCTTTGTCACACGATAATTTTATCATTAGGCAGACATTTGAACATTGCATCAGTTACATATTTTCATGCTTACCACGACGCGTTTTAGAAATTTATTACCATTATCCAGAGCAAGTGGACACATCAGTGTTTTCAGTGACGTCTGCATCTGTCTTGTTCTACTCTTCTTGCTCTCTAGTCTTCTTTATGGTTGTACTACAACCGTGAAATATAAACCTTGGAATCTTTTAGACGCTATTGATAGGAAATAGTATTTCTTGTGAATCTACTTATAGGTATTGTGCATCATTCAAGGGACAGAAATTCACACACATGCATACCAGCACTCACAATGTTTGACGTGTGCAAACATGTGACAGTATTCCATCCCGACGAGTTTGGATACAGTCAGAGGTGTTCCGTTTTAGTGGATTACATTATTTGCACCATACTGTCACTTATAACTTTTGTCAGTTATACCACTCACTATTTATTGCAAATTATCCTTAAGTCCCACGTACATCACCGAATAGGTGTAAGAACGACGTTTGAAATGGTACGGACACGCGATGAGATCAGGGGATGAAAAATGGCTGAAGGAAACACTTTGCTGGCAAACTCCGTACAAGGGAAAAAGAGGAAGACCCTGTGTGGAATGGAAAAAAAGTGGAGAAGGTTATGCAGCGACGAAATTTGAAAGTAGATTTACACAAGGATCGAGAGGCTTGGACACGAAGTTGCGAGACTTGGGCTAAATATCTGTAAACAATTCTTAAAGTAAATAAGGAATTATTGGCCACCCGCCTCGTGCTTTGCACGAACAGCACCAAGTACCTATGGCCTGACGAATTGTATGTAATGGCCGTAGTAGAATATATACACAAAGCTTCCTAGGACGTGTATTAGTGCAAACTATACCAAATTCGCTACAGTAGTTCCTGAGATTAGCCTTCATATGCAGACATAAGAACGAGGCGGGAGCCTTGAATTCGTAGTAGTTCAGTCAGTTTGCACGATATACTTATAAATAAAGTACACAAACCTTTCCCCTGAATCAAGCTATCTACAGTCAGAACCCGGCGGCGGACTTCTATTTAGTAATATGTATAGATATTGTAATCTTCCCGCCCCTTCCTAGTTGCAGCTGTTGTCTATAATGTGCAAAGTCTTTTCTGGAGATTTGACAGGAGAATGATTACAATGAACTTTTTAGCTTACTTACCTTTTCTTGTACAGTTGACTCCAGTTGTTCTTGTGTAAGGGTTTGATTCTTGTAGCTGAAATTCTTACATTTTATGTCCTCGTGGTTGAACTGATCTAAATAATTTTGGAGATTGTCGTTCCAGAATTTTTGTTTTTACGTTAATGCATTTTGTCACATTTTAGTATATCACACATTAACAAAGTATATTTTACATTAACAAAGCCGAAATTACATTGTTCACCCAAAATACAAAAATATGTCCTATCACATCAGAGGCATTCTTAGCACTACGCCCTCACTCTGCGGTAATAACGATATTGCAAAGGGTTTACAATTTTTCTTGACAAATGAATTTCTATTAATTTTGATTATGAAACTTCCTGGCAGATTAAAACTGTGTGCCGGACCGATACTCGAGACCTTTGCCTTCCGCAGGGAAGTGCTCTACCAACTTTTTTTTTTTTTTTAATCTCATTTTGTTCACATTTGTTCGTTGCATCTGCTCGGGGCGGACGTCGTAAGACATCCGTTTAAGTTCGTTGTTGATCGATTAACTCAGTTTTTTTATTACAGAGGGCAGCTAACCCTCTGACCGAACACGCTGAGCTACCGTGACGGCTAACCAACTGAGCTACCCAAGCATGACTCACGCCCCGTCCTCACAGCTTTACTTCTGCCACTACCTCGTCTCCTACCTTCCAAACTTTACAGAAGCTCGGCAACAGTCAGGTTTCTGGTCACATGAGATAAAAACACAACTAGCGACAGGATGGTGGCTGTTCGGATGGGGGTCTAGAGGTGGAGGGTAGAGGGGACACAATGGTGAAGGCGCAGCAGAGGGCGGGGGTTGGAGAGGAGCAACCAGAGGATGAGGGGGGGAGGGGGGAGATCAAGGCAGTGGGAGATGTAGAGGACACGGATATGTTCAAGGAATAGGAGCAGATGGAGGAAAGGAATCAAGTCATAGAGGATCCGTATGGGGGATGGGAGGCGTATTCGGAAGGCGAGGCGGAATGCATGGCGCTCGAGGATCTGGAGGTACTTATAGAATTTGGGGGGGGGGGGGGCGGGGGCGGATACCCAGGAGGGACTAGCATAACAGAGGATGGGACGGATAATGCTTTGCTTCAGCTTGGCGCTCCTTTAGCTGTTTTGGAGTAAGTGTCACGTATAATGTTTGCGTTGTCTTTGCGCTGCGTAGCTCACAGTTTACAAGTCATTTTTGCAGCTTGTTGTTGGTTTTTATCCCTTTGGCAAGTTTGCGTTGTCTTTACGCTGCGTAGCTCACAATTTACAAGTCATTTTTGCAGCTTGTTATTGGTTTTCATCAGTTTGGCAATGTTGCTGTCAAGGAACGTCAAAATTACATTGACCTTATGGGACAAATAACGCTTCCTGATGCCTTTTACTGGCATTGACCCCTGCAAGCAACGTTCCTCTATGCACAGCGGGTGTCATTTATAATAGTTCAAGGTTTTTCTCACCAGATGGCAGCACGAGTAGATCTGTTACAGTGATTTCGGAGATGAAACTTCCTGGCAGATTAAAACTGTGTGCTGTACTGAGCCTCGAACTCGGGACCTTTGCCTTTCATAAATGAATCCAGAAATAAACATAGTAAACAGTACTAGATTGCATAATCAATAACAGAAATTTTAAGTGCGCCAAATAATTCGTAGTTTCAAATGTTTCTACAAAAATAATTTTAACTGCACATTCAGAGCTAGTACTTACCGATTGTAACATCGAAAGTAGAGTGATTCCTTTTCATAAATTTTACTTTGATATTGAACATATTGTGTATGAAATTATATGAAGTTTTTCAGAAAAACAGTTGAGACAATACCGAGCTGTCCAAAATTCGAAAAATATTACTGGTATCGACTACTACTGTCGAGGAAACGTAGTGCTAGAGGAGGATGTCCCGTTACAATATACAGGAGCATATTTGAATAAATTGATCGATTCACTGTATACAAGTAACTTATCACCGAGAATTTCTGATCTTCATACAAAGGACTAGAAAATCAGTGCAATAGTTTTGTAATTTGTTTATTCAAAAGTTTTCTAAACAAACAGCAAGTTTCAGACTGAATTTTTTTTCTTTCGTGCAGCTCTGCTGTCTTGCGTATGCCGGCCGAGCTCTGCTAATTTAAATGGAGCTTCCGCCTGAAACGGTCTCGTAAATTTTTAAGTCTTTTTCAGCAATAAACATATCTTAGAGCAGCTGGAAACCTTAACAGCGCCGTTGCCTTAGTCTTCATAGGATGGCATTTGGTTTTAAGGCTCATGGCGAGTTATTTCGCGATTGATGATCGCGGAATATGGTTCATAGAGCAGCCATGGAAAAGCCGTACGACCCATACTATCTCCTTTCTTGCGCCATTAAGCACCATTTATTCCTATCGGGGCGACACGACTCTCTGTGGACGCCGCAGAGGTCAGGGGCAGTATTTGGCCGTTCTGCAGAAGCTAGCCACCGGTCAGCGACCAGAGTGTGAGCCAAAAGCCATAACACTGAAAGGTAACGACCTGCAGTTCTGTAGGCCCGGTGCTGAATGGTACCGAATCACCGACTGTTACTTCGAACTTATCGTTTGCTGACCCATCGGAGTAACATTCAATTTCTTATTGAGGGTATTTTTTTCTCGGCGCAGAGCGTTCATTCTGCGGCAGCTCTATTTGTATAAGGATGATTGTAAGGTTATACTAATAAACGAGGGTGATAATATGGTATCATAAGTAACAAAAACGTTTCAAGAAATGTGGGAAACAAACACACTGCCAGCTAGATATACATATTCATTAATACATCCCCCCACATAAATAGAGATAAAAGAAATCCTAACAATGAGAGAAGAATCTCCATATTACCAGTGACCAGTAAGATCTTTTGAAAAAAGTTTCAAACATATTTTGTCGGAAATCTTTCTATTCAAGATCGCAAATAAGAACACATTAAACGATGAATAATTTCAGCTGTTCATTCAAGCATCTTTAGGTCTGGAGTAATAAGCACAACAGAAAATTGCTTTAAGGCAACTATGACTGGGCGGACTGCAAGAAAATATCCTAATTAAATTTTCTCATTTTTAAAAGTCAGAAGGAGCGATTTCTTTTACTTGGTAAGAAATCATTCCAAAGCCAAGATCTTTTAAATGTTTCTTTATTTTTAACGAGCAGTTTTGACAGATAGTTCCGTTATCTTCAGGTCTGTAAAACAGTGCAAATAGATGGAATATATCTCATATCATGAATTATGATGTAATATTCGAGAAAAAAGTTTTGTGTTTGGCCTTACATGAAACATAAAAGGAAACTATACATTTACATACCTTCGAAATTTTTGTTAAAAAACGAGTTCATTTTGAGGTGGAACCTCACGCCTAGTTCTCGTGTTAGTCGATAAAACGAAGCAACTTATACAAAGGTCTATCGGTAACAAAACATTAACAACACGATTGTACCTCAGCACAGAAAAAATAGATATAAATGTCAGAGTAACTGCCACATAAATAGGAGTATGTAAGCTATAACAACAAATGCATGGTGTACATGTTATTTATGTCATTCAAGAGGCAAGTGGGGTGATTTATAAGGTAAGAACATATAGGAGTAAAAACTTAATAAAAGCCTCAGCAAAGTGACAGCTTCGAGTGCATATTATTTTGGCAATAGGTAAATGTAGGAGTGGAATTAAAAGTAACAAGTTAAATATTCTAAATAAATCACTGATATACTAAATACAAAATCAAGCTTAGTATCCGCTGGTAAAATGAGAGCATTATGAGCTACTGGTGTAACTATACTGCAGGCGCTGGGCGCGGTGGCTAAGCGGTTCTAGGCGCTGCAGTCCGGAACCGCGCTGCTGCTACGGTCGCAGGTTCGAATCCTGCCTCGGGCATGGATGTGGGTGATGTCCTTAGGTTTAAGTAGTTCTAAGTCTAGGGGACTGATGACCTAAGATGTTGAGTCCCATAGCGCTCAGAGCCATTTGAACCGTATACTGTAGGCAAAATGGTGTATACTAACGGTGGGCGTCTCAAGAATGGTTTGTTTCATTTTATATTTCTCTTTAAAGAGGACAATGAAAAACTTTTAGGAGTCATACGTCACACAAAGACGATTATTTTTTTTAATTAAGAACACATATTCTTAAAAGCATCCTTATGATTATCATAATGAATAAGTATAACTACGTAAAAATTACCGTTTATTATTGCCAGGCATTACTTCAATGGTTCAAACAGTCCACCCTGGGCCTCAGTACATGATTGACACCTTCGTACCAATGCCCTTCCTAATCTGGAGAGTACGTCAGGATTCTGCCGGATTTGTTGGAATGCGTCAGTGATATGAGCTGTCAGCTCAGCTTTAGTGGAAATTACAATAACATAAACGATACACCTGACATATCCGCAAAGAAACTAATCAAGAGAAGTCAATTCAGGCGAATGCACTGGCCACAGAACAGATCTTCCTCATCCTATGCAACATTCCCCAAAATCGACAGTTAGCTGTGCTCGGTCATCAACAATGAAGTACGCTGGGGCTCCGTCATTCTGGAACCAGAAGCCTCTGCACACAGAAAGCGGCAGGTTGTCCAGTAGTTCTGGAAGTGTGGTCTGCAGAAAGTGTAAGTAAACTGCTCCAGTTAACCTAGGCGGCAATATTACAGTTCCTAGAAGATGACTGTCCTCAATTCTCGTTCACTTATTTGCATAGAACCTTTGTACGTATGATCTAATAGCAACCGCATGCTGATCCTCATAGTCACATAATTATGTTGCCATTCATGTTGTAAAAACACCTGCCACGTACGAAGAAGGCCTCATCTTGCAAATGAAACACGTGTGTGGGAGGCAACATCATTCACTCCTTGGTGTACGAACCACTGCACAGACTGCATACGATGTGGGTAATCAATTGGTTCTAAGACCTGTACCCTCTGAAGATGGTAAGCTTGTAGGTTGTTCATCTGCAATACTCTCCGAACAGATAGAAGAGCTGTTTTTATAACATAGGCTTTAATTCGCGTGATGCTTGAAGGTTTATTTGCTAAATCAAAGAATCACTTCACGCTCAAAATCTGCTGTTCTTACGTCACACCAACCACGACGAACATATTGAGGATGAAGACTCCCTGATTGTTGTAACCATCCATGAACTGCAGCAAAGGTCTTCTGTTAGGGAACCGGTTTTCTTATGTGCGAAGAGATGCTCTTCCACTTCCCGTCGCCTCACCGTAATCATGTCACTGAGCTCTTCAAATCAGTACTCCATGGTTCGTTGAGTACTAACCGCAAGAAAAACGAATACTGGACTAGTAAGATGCAATACACTGAAGATACAACTTTATAATAACACAAGCTGGATGGAGCACTCGAAAGATACGTGCCACTGATACACAGTATTACAACTACGCAAGCTGAGTGACAGAACTGGCACGACTCCACAGAGTAACAAGCTCTAGTAGCGGCGTAACAGGTCGCTAGGTGTTGATGCGCATCGTGACCAAGCACATAACTCATAAACTGCGGACCAAAACGTGTATGTTCCTTCACAAGAAAATGATCGTCTTTGTGCGTTTTCTTAGGTGCTGAATGCTCAATGCTTTATCTTCCATATAAGAATGCACTGTGATGTGCAGAAGTAGTCTCATAGCCTCACTGTACCAGCTAACACTACGCTTGACTTTATAATAGATATATCAGAGACTTGTTAACATCATTCTGTTTAGAATATTTTCTTGCATTCGTTCATTCATTGTTTACCTTGAAACAGTTTTCTGTTTTGCTTATTATTCTGTTTCCGAAGATGATTGTATGGCTGTTGGGTTCTTATTGCCGACCATGACTTATAAAAGACCATAAAAAATTTTTTAAGAAACTTTTTGAAAATATTTGAATTTCTTGTCTTCATCTACTGATTGTTTCAGGAGTTACCATCTATAAGATATTGTGGAAGGTTTCTTTGAAGCAGAGCTTAAAGAATACTTGATCCACAGTTAGGGTAGTATCAAGAGTCCGTATAGAACAAGTCATAAACTTAAAGCACATATTAGAAATCAGGGAAATGAGGAGCTTGAAATATATGGTAACATTTGTAGATTTTAGAAACACATATACTAATAGAAATACTTACTCAACATTTTAAAAGGGTTTGAACTAGACAAAAAATCTGCAGAATTAAAACAACATTAACCAGCACAACATCAGTTATTTATTGGAGAACTGAAAGGAAACTTTGAAATGAAACCTGGGATAACACAAGAGATAGCTTGAGATGGCTTGTCACCCCTAATTTTTAACTTTGCATTAGAGAAAGTAGAGAATGGAGGAAGAACCGGCTTTAAATAATAACTCTAGAAATACATTACAGTCCCCTACGTATCGCTCGCATACAGATGGTGAGGATAAGATTAGATTACTTATAGTAACCGCTCTATACGCGAATGGAACAGAAAAAAATAATAATCGGTAGAGTGGGATGTACCCTCTGCCATACACTTCACAGCAGTTCGCAGAGTATTCATATAGCTGTAAAGATAAAAGGCCATAACTGAAGGTATACTGCTAAGAAGAAAGCCAAACAATATAGTTTTAGGTCGTCTAACATCTGCATATGACATGGTACTCAAGACAGGAGCAGATACTAGAATAAATAAAATGAAGGGGATCTTGAAAATAACAAGAAACATATACACTAAAAGATCGATCCTCGAACAAAAACTGAAACGCTATGAAACGGTAGTCAGACCGAAAATGCAGAGGAAACTCTTAAACTACTACGAAGTGAGAGCTCGAAAAATTGGAAGAAACAGGAAGAAGAATGCTAAGAAAAACAGTAGGACCAAAAAGTAGTAGCGAACCAGAATACAGGTTAAGATCGGACACAGAACTATATCTGAAAGTTGAAAAGTTTACAAGTGCATGAAAATTAAAATTATATCAACACATATGCATGTTCAGTAATGACAGAATAACTAAACAAATTTTTGACTTATAATATAATCGCAAATCCAAAATAAAGGACTGATCAAAGTAGGAAACTGTATCGAAAATGTGGAAGTCGACATGGACACAACAGGCAATAGAATACTTTTTAAAGAAGCAATAGAAATGGAATGCTTTTAGAGGTGGAAAAAATACGGAACTGGAAGCAAACGGACGCTAGAAGTGAAGGAACGACTCTCTCAACGGGGGAAGTGTGGTGCAAAAGCAAACTATAGTTGAACATTAAGAAACAGAAACATTGTTGATTTGCCTTACACTCGAAAACTGTTACTTCAAATAAAAAGGTAGAGAAAAAAGACGTGAATTTCAAAGTATCGATTTCGACATAAACTTTCGTAGTCTGCCACATTCTTCTAAAACCTAAGGATAGTACTACTAAATTTTATGAATTTAAACTAACATGTGCAGTCAGTCCTATGGAAGGTGTATGGAAAACTAATAGTAGTTTGGGGAGTTCTACGAATCCAGAACGAATATGTTAAGAAAAATCGCTGAACGATTACAACGTGCAGGTGTTGTTTTTGAGGTCTTTATCAAATTGATCTTACAGGAGATGTCATGCGACTAGAGACTAGTGCTGATACGATGGGAATAGGCTGGTGTAGAGCATGCAAAGTAGTAAGTAAGATACTTAGAGAACTTAAATGCGACTCGTTGGAGAAGTGGTCTGGCTGCCCTCGTGAAAATATTTGTGGTGCAAATTAAATCATCATACTTAGAGAACTTAAATGCGACTCGTTGGAGAAGTGGTCTGGCTGCCCTCGTGAAAATATTTGTGGTGCAAATTAAATCATCGGTTATCTGCTATATTAGCAGGTCCTTTGCCTCTCCATTTTCTGCGATCCATTGCTTCCTTCTTAAGGGGGTAGATACAAAGAACCATTATTCGAGGTAGACTGCGCATAAACTTTCCCCTCTCTATCATATACAAGCGCTACAAAGTAGATTTATCACGATGTTGCAAGGACTGTATTTTATTGCATTAAAAGCAAATGAGTGTTCAAAATCATCTTCCACTGTTTCAGACGCCTTTTATGGATCAACGATTTTCGTTGTTGCAGTGACACATGGACTACGTGTTACTGTTGGAACAATTTTTCTTTCACCATTTTTACTTCGGTATAAATTCTCACCAAGAAATCACTTAGGATTGATGTTGTTGCATGATGTTGGCTCAAATGGCTCTGATCACTATGGGACTTAACTTCTGAGGTTATCAGTCCCCTAGAACTTAGAACTACTTAAACCTAACTAACCTAAGGAGATCACACATCCATACCCGAGGCAGGATTCGAACCTGTGACCGTAGCGGTCGCGCGGTTCCAGACTGTAGCGCCTAGAACCGCTCGGCCACCCCGGCTGGCTACGTGATGTTGACTTGTTGTTATTGTAGTACAATTATTTCTTTATATTTCAATAAACCGATGAGGTAGCTACTTATTTTTCTAGTATAAAGTCAGCAGCTCGTGGTCTTGTTGTTAGCATTGCTCTTCTTCTATCATAGAGTTCCAGGTTCAATTCCCGTCCGGGTCGGGGATTTTCTCCTCTCGGGATTGTGTGTGTGCGTGTCTGTGTGACTGTGCGTGCGTGCGTGCGCGCCAGCGCGTGTATGTGTGTGTGTGTGTGTGTGTGTGTGTGTGTGTGTGTGTGTGGGTGTGTGTGAGATCACCATTATGATCGACGCGCAGGTCGCCAAAGGGCGTCACAGAAGACGACTTGCATCAGGCGGCCGGTCATCCCAGTTGAGACTCCCAGCCAGTAACGCCATACACAAGTTCATTTCATTTCTGATATAAATGCTACATTTGCTGTTCATTCAACCTGTAATCATGAAAAAGATCGTAATACTATCTGTAAGATATTTCATGCGATTTATTCTCCCGGCAATTGTTGCATTTAATGCAACAGTCCGATTAAAATATCAGTTAATGACCAGAAACAAGAAGAGGATTTAAATGAGAATTTAATCTTAAACGTTCAGCTCTAAACTCTTCTCCCCTACAATTACTTTCAGTTCTGTAGTTTTATTAGCCCCTGATCTAGATATTGCACTAATATTATGAATGTAATTACTGCAAAACATTAAATGTTACTATACGAACAGCATCAATAATATTCAATATTATAGTGCTTCTAAGATGATTGTATCATTAATTAAATACGGGAGCTCTTCAGTGAACAGGATAAAGCGTTCTATAACATTAGAGCTGCATTAAAACGTGTTGATATCAACCAGGTTACCTTTAATTGAATAACACACAAATTAATGCGGTACGTTTCGATCCGTAAGCCCCGTAAGATCCTCATTCTATTTAGTTACATTAATTGAAGTCAAAGGGAGACGGGCTTACTGTTAATAATGTAACTGAATTGCCAAGATTCAGTATGAATGCTGCTATGTTTTTACACACTACTGGCCTTTAAAATTGCTACACCACGAAGATGACGTGCTGCAGACGCGAAATTAAACCGACAGGAAGAAGATGCTGTGATATGCAAATGATCCGTTTTTCAGAGCTTTCACATAAGATTGGCGCCGGTGGCAACACCTACAACGTGCTGACACGAGGAAAGTTTCCAACCGATTACTCATGCACAAACAGCAGTTGACCGGCGTTGCCTGGTGAAACGTTGTTGTGATGCCTCGTGCAAGGAGGAGAAATGCGTACCATCACGTTTCCGACTTTGATAAAGGTCGGATTGTAGCCTATCGCGATTGCGGTTTATCGTATCGCGACACTGCTGCTCGCGTTGGTCGAGATCCTATGACTGTTAGCAGAATATGGAATCGGTGGGTTCAGGAGGGTAATACGGAACGCCGTGCTAGATCCCAACGGCCTCGTATCACTAGCAGTCGAGGTGACAGGCATCTTATCAGCATGGCTGTAACGGATCGTGCAGCCACGTCTCGATCCCTGAGTCAGCATATGGGGACGTTTGCAAAACAACAACCATCTGCACGAACAGATCGACGACGTTTGCTGTAGCATGGACTATCAGCTCGGAGACCATGGCTGCGGTTACCCTTGGCGCTGCATCACAGACAGGAGCGCCTGCGATGGTGTACTCAACGACGAACCTGGGCAAAACGTCATTGTTTCGGATGAATCCAGGTTCTGTTTACAGCATCATGATGGTCGCATCCGTGTTTGACGACATCGCGGTGAACGCACATTCAAAGCATGTATACGTCATCGCCACACTGGCGTATCACCCGGTGTGATGGTATGGGGGTGCCATTGGTTACACGTGTCAGTCACATCTTGTTCGCATTGACGGCACTTTGAACAGTGGACGTTAAATTTCAGATGTGTTACGACCCGTGGCTCTACCCTTCAGTAGATCCCTGTGAAACCCTACATTTCAGCAGGATAAGGCACGACCTCATGTTGCACGTCCTGTAAGGCCCTTTCCGGATACAGAAAATGTTAGACTGTTGCTCTGTCCAGTACATTCTCCAGATCTCTCACCGATTGAAAACGTCTGGTCAATGGTGGCCGAGCAACTGGCTCGTCACAATACGCCAGTCACTACTCTTGATGAAATGTGGTATCGTGTTGAAGGTACATGGGCAGCTGTACCTGTACACGCCATCCAAGCTCTGTTTGACTCAATGCCCAGGCGTATCAAGGCCGTTATTACGGCCAGAGGTGGTTGTCCTGGGTACTGATTTCTCAGGATCTATGCACCCAAATTGCGTGAAAATGTAATTACATGTCAGTTCTAGTATAATATATTTGTCCAATGAATACCCGTTTAGCATCTGCATTTCTTCTTGGTGTGGCAATTTTAATGGCCAGTAGTGTAGAACACTCATAATGCAGGGTTCAAAAATTACGGGATTCATTTCCTATCCATCTGCGTAAACGTACATTTTTCTACTTTTAGAGTTGGCTGCCATTCATCACACCACCCAAAAAATTTTGTCCAAGTCATCTTGTGTCCTCCTACAGTCACTCAACGAGGACACCTTAGCGTACACCACAGCATCATCAGCAAACAATCGCAGATTGCTGCCACTTTGTCCGCCAGATCATTTATGTATAAATGCATACAAATCACTCATGCTACCCATTCTAGAATATTGGCCATGTGTGTGGGACCTGTACGAAACAGAATTAATTGGCGACATTGAACATATGCAGAGAATGGCAGCACTAGTAAGCACAATTGTGTGTGACCCGTCAGGGAGTGTCATAGAGATGCTGAAGAAACTGAACTGGCAGATCCTTGAATATAGTATTATACTATTGCGAGAAAGTCGACTAGCAAAGTTTCAAGAACAGGCTTTAAATGACGAATCCAGGCATATATTACAACCCCCTACATTTCACTCACACAGGGATCGTGAGGACAAGATTAGAATAATTGCAGCACGGACAGAGGCATTCAATCAATGGACTGGGGGCAAACCCTAATAACTCGTAACAAATCGACGCACCCACTGCCATGCACTTCTCAGTGGTTTACAGAGTATAGATGTAGATGTACAATGAGAATAACGACGGTCCAACCACATTTCCTTTGGGCACTCCTGGTGATACCCTTGTCTGTGATGGACACTCGGCATCGAGGACAGTGTATTGGGTCCTATTACTTAAGAAGTCTTCGAGCCACTCACATATCTACGAACATACTCCGTAAGCTCTTACCTTTGTGAACAGTCTGCAATCTGCAATGGGCACAGTGTCGAATGCTTTTCGCTTATCTAGGAATATGGAATATGCCTGGTGCTCTTCATCCATTGCTCACATCACATCATCTCAAAAAAGGGGACTTGAATTTTACACATTCGATGCTTTCTAAAGCGACACACTCGTTTGTGAACAGAAACTTTTCCGTCTCAAGGTTATTTGTTACACTCGAAGAGAGAATATTTTCAGGAATTCTGAAAATAAAAGCCGGCTGAAGTGGCCGTGCGGTTAAAGGCGCTGCAGTCTGGAACCGCAAGACCACTACGGTCGCAGGTTCGAATCCTGCCTCGGGCATGGATGTTTGTGATGTCCTTAGGTTAGTTAGGTTTAACTAGTTCTAAGTTCTAGGGGACTAATGACCTCAGCAGTTGAGTCCCATAGTGCTCAGAGCCATTTGAACCATTTTGAAAATAAAAGTTGTCAACAATATTGGTCAGTAATTTTGCGGGACCGTTGATTACCCTCCTTATATACCAGAGCCATGTGCACTTTCCAGTCAGTTGGGAGTTTGTGCTGCGCGAGAGATTCACAATAACTGCAAGCTAAGAAGCTAGGGCCGTAGAGTGCGCAATGTAAAACCGAATTGGGAGTCTACCCGTATTTAGCAATTTTTTGTCATTAACTGTTTCAGTTGCTTCTCTACACCAAGGATTGACTATTGCTATGTGTTCGATACGGGAATCAGTGTGATGGTCAAACGTCGGCGAGTTTTAGACGATGTTCCAGCGTCAACGATTTCTTAAACGTGAAATTTAGTTCTTAAACACGAATTTTTAGACTTAAGGTTTCCTTTTGCTGTCTTCTATTGCCATACCACATTGGTCAACAAGTGACTGGATAGACGCCTTTCGACCTCCTTAGCGATTCTACGTAGGAACAAAGTTTTCTTAGGTTATCGAGTAGACCCTTTGCTAAGGTATGCCAATGGAGTTGTTCTATGCTTCGCGCATCATTATTTTTCAGAAATACGAATCTCTACTGTCGTCATTTGCTCATTAACTTTTTAACCGAGCCTTTGCTTCGTCAGAGTTTCCCGAATTTTTTTATTGAATCACAATGGGTCTTTTCCGTCCTTAAACCACTTACGCGTGCGTACTTCTCCAGAGCGCGATTTACAATCCGCTTAAACTTTGCCCATAATTCCTCTGCTCCCATTATACTGGAACTAAGTTATGTCCATTCATTGTTGAAGTCGGGTGCTAGCAACTGCTTATTAGCTCTTTCTAGCAAAAATTTACTCGTAGCTGTGTTGGTTGATTTATAAACTAAAGTAACCATTTGCACACCTACAAACCAGCGGCCCGTAATTCGTTGGGATTACGTGATCTGTGCATGTACATCTGGTGACACATACCTCCGGAAACCAAAAGACTCTTCGACTCCTGGTAACGCAAAATCGGTGATGTATTGAGTTCCAAAGCTGGGCCAACAAACTGTTGAGCAGGTGGGGATCATAACGTTTTAGATCATCTGCGTAAAATGGCTTTCGAGGTGTAGACGTAGACTGGAGAAATTATACAACGTGATGTCCCGCAGTTGTTATGGCACTAGAATATCGTTATGGAGAAACGCGGTCAAAATGCCCATCCGGCTGTTCGGATGTAGGTTTTCCGTTGAATTCGCGAATTTATTTGAAAAAGACTGCTTTCCTTCTCAACTTCCTTTCAATTCTCCGACACTGATGACATAATCGTCGATGGAGTGTTACATCCTACTTCTTTTTCGTTTCTGGAGAAATGACCCATTGGAAAAACTTCAGAAATGAGTTCAAACCGTTGGACATGTATGAACGTAAAATTGTTACACACAGAAGTAGCGTTACGTTGATTCATCACCGTGAATGGCCGTATCTGTTTCACGCTTTCTGAATCTGATATGCGTGCTATGAACATTTCGTTGGAGTACGGGAGTCACTAAGAAATTATTCTTAAGTATTTCTTAGCACGTTAGACATTTCACAAAGGGAAACAATAACAACAAGTACGAAACTTGGTGCTGCTGCTGCTACTACTACTACTACTACTACTACTTCTACTACTACAACTGCCAGGAGCGTTCTGTAAGTAATACAACACATTTTTTTCTCATCCGATTTGCATTAGAAAATGCGGATTTTGTTGTGTAACGTCGTGGAATATTCCTCTTTAGTCCCTATAGTTTCATGAAGTTCCGATAGGTGGCGGCCCTATACGTGGCCTTCAGAATGGCGTCTGTAACGGAGGGGCGTTACAAGCAGAGAGGCGTCATTGGCTTTCTTTTTGCGGAAAACCAGAGCATCGCAGATATTCATAGGCGGCTGTAGCATGTCTGCGGAGACCTCTCTCAGAACAAAAGCATGGTCAATTGTTGGGCGAGGCGTTTGTCATCATCGCAGCAAGGTCGCGCTAACCTGTCCGATCATACGATCGATTTCATTTCCCTCGTGCCGGCCGGCCGCACACAGTTGTGATTCCTGCACTGTTGGTACGAGCGGACTCTATTATTTAGGTGTTAGACGGATCACAATCAAACATCTCGCTGCTGAGGTGGACGCCTGTTGGTAGTGTTGACACACTCGTCTACAAGTTGGGGTATTCAAAAGATGATTGCTTGCCGGTTCATTGTCTTCCGACTTCCACCTGTTTGGCCCAATGAAGGATGCACTCCAGGGGAAGTATTTACATGGATGATTGGGAGGCTACTAATGCAGCAAGACGTTGGCCCAGACATCGACCAGTAGAGTGGTACCAAATGGGCACACAGGCACTCTCAGTAAGATGGTGTAAGCCCGTCCCATTGAACGGAGATTGCGTTGAAAAATAAGGATTTGTAGCCAAAAGAGTGGGAAATTATATGGTGTATTGGAATCCTGAATAAAACCAGCCTGCTTTCAGAAACAAAATGTGTTAATTTCTTACTGGACGTCCCTCGAACAACACTTATTACTGTTGTTGTTGTTGTTGTGGTCTTCAGTCCTGAGATTGGTTTGATGCAGCTCTCCATGCCAACCTATCCCGTGCAAGCTCCTTCATCTCCCAGTACCTACTGCGACCTACATCCTTCTGAATATGGTAAGTGTATTCATCTCTTGGTCTCCCTCTACAATTTTTACCCTCCACGCTGCCCTCCAATGCTAAATTTGTGATCCCTTGATGCCTCAGGACATGTCCTACCAACCGATCCCTTCTTCTAGTCAAGTTGTGCCACAAATTTCTCTTCTCTCCAATTCTATTCAGTACCTCTTCATTAGTTATGTGATCTACCCATCTAATCTTCAGCATTCTTCTGTAGCACCACATTTCGAAAGCTTCTATTCTCTTCTTATCTAAACTATTTATCGTCCACGTTTCACTTCCATGCATGGCTTCATTCCATACAAATACTTTCATGAACGACTTCCCGACACTTAAATCTATACTCGATGTTAACAAATTTCTTTTCTACAGAATCTCTTTCCTTGCCATTGCCGGTCTACATTTTATGTCCTCTCTACTTCGACCATCATCAGTTATTTTGCTCCCCAAATAGCAAAACTCCTTTACTACTTGAAGTGTCTCATTTCCTAATCTAATTCCCTCAGCATCACCCGACTTAATTCGACTACATTCCATTATCCTCGTTTTGCTTTTGTTGATGTTCATTGTATATCCTCCTTTCAAGACACTGTCCATTCCGTTCAACTGCTCTTCCAAGTCCTTCGCAGTCTCTGACAGAATTACAATGTCATCGGCGAACCTCATAGTTTTTATTTTCTCTGTGGATTTTAATACCTACTCCAAATTTTTCTTTTGTTTCCTTCACTGCTTGCTCAATATACAGATTGAATAACATCGGGGATAGGCTACAACCCTGTCTCATTCCCTTCCCAACCACTGCTTTCCTTTCATGCCCCTCGACTCTTGTAACTGCCATCTGGTTTCTGTACATATTGTAAATAGCCTTTCAGCTTCTGTATTTACCCCTGCCACCTTTAGAATTTGAAAGAGAGTATTCCAGTCAACATTTTCAAAAGCTTTATTCGAGTCTACAAATGCTAGAAACGTAGGTTTGCCTTTCCTTAACCTATTTTCTAAGATAGGTCGTAGGCTCAGTATTGCCTCACGTGTTCCAATATTTCTATGGAATCTAAACTGATCTTCCCCGAGGTCGGCTTCCGTACTACTATTACTATTATTAATATTATCGTTGTTGTTGTGTATTAATGCCTGGATCAGTAACGAGTGACGCCTAAACAAATTCTTGATTCGGTAAATCTCAATTAGTACATGTATTAAGACAATGTAGATCGTTGTGGAATTTCATCGCTCACGCGGTGTTACATTCAAACAATCACAGATCCCAGTAATTAGTATTAACAGCTCCCTTAAATGTGATGTACATTAAATTATAACGGACACTTAGTCCTCGCCCCCCTCCTCATGGTTTCTCTCTCCCGAGCCCAGCTAAAGTAATCCAAGGTATTTACAGTGGGCATCTAAAAGCAATCTAATCCAGTACCAAATTCAGATTTACAAATACTGTAATCAAGATGAAAAAACGCGCGTGAATAAAATCCTGAAATGGGACTCCGCGTTTAAAAACCTTCAGACTTCGGTGACGATCTCACGCTTTCTCTCTCTGAAATTCTCCGGCAGCGAGAAACTACACAAACAATGCCAGTGTTAAGTGTGCAGCAAATATTATAATGAAATATTATGATGGAAACTTGTTTTCCCATATGAGATATTTAAGTAACTAAACATTTTCAGTCGTAAATTTTACGATCCCATCACACAGCATATTTTTCTCTTGCTGGAAAAGGATTAATCCCAAACATCACAGCAAAATCCTATACAGAAAACGGAATTTTCAAAATATTGTGGCAATATTTTGCACAATCATGTACAATAAAAAAACTCCTAGTCATGAAGTCAAATGAAGTCAATAACCATACACTCCTAATATCGTATCGGACCTCATTTTGCCCGGCGTAGTAGAGCAACTCGACGGGGCACGAACTCAAGTGTTTAGAAGTCCCCTGCAGAAATACTGAGCCAGGCTGCCTCTATAGTCGCCCTTAACTGCGAAAGTGTTGCCGTTGTAGGATTTTGTACACGAACTGACCACTCGGTTATGTCCTGTCAGTGTTCAGTGTGATCCACGCCCCGCGATCTGGGTGGCAAAATCATTCGTTCGAATTGTCAATGTTTTTCACATCAATCGCGAAGAACTGTGGTTCGATGACATGACGCATCGTGACCCATAAAAATTACCTCTTTGTTTGGGAACATGTAACCCGTCAGTGGCTGTAAATGGCCTCCAAGTAGTGGCTGGATAAAAGGACCCAGTTCATTCCATGTAAACACACCCCACACCATTGTGGAGCCACCACCAGCTTGCACAGTGCCTTGTTGACAACGTGGGTCCATCGCTTCGTGGAGACTGCACCATACTCGAACCCTACTATCAGCTCTACCAATCTGAAATCTGAACACATATGAGCAGGCTGAGGCGTAGAGCCATATACCGATCCTGCCTTGGAGGTGGTTAAGGGGGAGATGTGTCTCAGAGCTGGATAGTGACAGATGGTGACGCGAGTCTGGACGCGGATGTAGTTTATGTAACAGCCGATAGAGGACAGTATTGGATAGGGGACTGTGATTTAGTTTCGATTCTGCCCACTAGAGTGCACTAAAGTAATAGAATGTTTTTCATAAACTGTTTTAGTATTTTCATAAAGTGTTACTATGTCTTTTTGTGTATGTAAAATATTATAATTGTGTTTTAGCAGTATGAATGATGCGTGAGTGTGGTTTAAGGTTAATATGAAGATAATTGTTTAACGGGTTATGTAGTGGGATTTAGTGTAGGAACATTTCGAAGAAGTATGGATGTGGACGAAGGAGATTTTTGTAGAATAGATTTGTAAAGTAAGTTTATGGTAAAGGGAAAGTTCATTCAGGTATAAATAACAATAGTAAACAACTTTATGCATAAGCAAAATTTCAGCATATTAGATAATTACGTCGATAAAAAATGCATTCGTTCAGTTTAGTATTTTACGATTGGTTACTGATGAAAAGCGCGGACTGACGCGGAAGAATGTCGTTTTGCTATTGGCTGTTGAGTAAACTGACCAATGGTAAAGCAATATTCTTCGCGCGCCTTTCTCTGCTGGTAGAGAAGACTTATAGTATACTAGAGAGGAGTCGGAGCTTAGCCATGAAACAGTTTGGACGTGTGTAGTGGTAGTTCCGATGGAAATGATAAGTTGCCGGATCTTGCAGTGTTTCATACATCAAAAGTGTTGTACAGTGACGGAATATTTATTCCGATTGCTGTGTAGAAATTTCGGAATTTTTAAGTGAATTTTGTGACGAGAAAAGACATAAATTCCGCGTGGCGTATTGAACAGGTCGGTGGCTAAAAACTGTGACTGCATTAGGTACCGACAGACTTAATATTTGGCGAGCAACCTCAATCAAAAACAATCTGTATTTTTGTAGCTATTACTTTTTCGGGAAATGCAACACCATAAACTTGCAAACGTGAGTGAAAGGAATTGTGAGTGATCGTGTTAAGACTAGCACGGGCTTGGCAGAGATTCTTGTTCACATAAGTTTCAGAATATATTAATTAAGGACAAAATTTCGAACCTTTCATTTCGTGTGAAAACTTTCTCCCGAAACGTTGATTAGTGACTTTAATTGCAGCCTGGTTCACGCCTAAGTACAGTAGGTTTCGCTCGGCTTTCCTACTGATGATCTGCTGAGACAATGTTAACAGATAGGTGCAGGTTCGTCGTAAAGGGACGGAAGAAACCGCGCCGCAGCAAGGCCACTGTTTTCCAGTCGTCTAGGGTCCAACCGTTATGGTCGTGAGCCCAGTAGAGGCGCTGCAAGTGTTGTCTTAGCGAAGCCACTAGCGCCGGTCGACTGCTGCATGGCCCATTAATGTCAAATTTCGCCTCACTATCCTGATAGATACGTTCGTCGTACGTTCCACTCTGATTTCTGATATTATCTCAAGAAGTGTAGATTGTCTGTTAACAATGACAACTCTCTGCAAACGCCGCTGCTCTGGGTCGTTAAGTAAAGGTCGTCGACGACTGCGTTGTCCATGGTGAGGGGCAGTGCCTGAAATTTGGCATTCTTGGCACACTCTTGACACTGTGGATCTCGGAATATTGAATTCCCTAACGATTTCCGAAATGGAATGTCCCATGCGTCTACCTCCAAGTACCATTCCGCGTTCAAACTCTATTAGTTCCCGTTGTGCGGCCATAATCACGTCGGATACTTTTTCGCATGAATCACTTGAGTACAAATAGCACCTCCGCCAGTGCAGCGTACTTTTATACCTTGTGTACGGGATATTACCGCCATCTGTATATGTCCTTGTCGCAATCCCAAGACCTCTTTTTAGCACAGTTGTAGTTGTATTTCATCATCCATTTTCTCGCACGTCGAAATAACTAACGTCTAAGTATTGACGCAATTCTGACCTAACCGATAAAAGGCAATAAGACCACCGCGTTTCAGAAATAGACGAGAGATATCACATCGCATTTTTGCCGTTAATACTGAATTATACACCTTTTCGTGACATGCAGACTTAAGAGGATGAGTCTAGTTACGGAAACTTTGCCATAGAACAGCGCGACAGAGGATATCTATTTGAAACCATCAAAGAATAAGGCTTGATGTTTCACGTACACTGGGGCGAATATTTATAATTTCTGCTACCAAGAGTCGTGTCATCACTGGTAATCACTAAACGTACATTCTTGCTGCTGAGCAAGCACAATAAGTTCACAAAGATTCTGTTGGAATACAAACCTAATTTAAAATAGGGACTCAAGTGCCTTCTAGAAAGATCGTGTGGTGTTAGTTGCACCCCAATTTATTATTTCTATAAAAAAAAAATGAAAAAAAATTCCATGTGTAGGGAATTCGTTGACTAAAGTTCATGAAATAGTTGATAAACAGTTACCACAGCTAGACATGTTAAAAATAAGTTTATTTGTATTGTTACGTTTCCAGTAACAATTCTGGTTACACTGTTTATTGTTAAAGTAAGTGCGTTCAATATGTTATGAAGGAATCCCATGCAGAGAACACACTAATCGCGCTATATACAGCGCGGCGGTTTGGTTGTCATATATTGTGAATAATTTTATTTGTGACCAACAGGTACGGTATCTTCCGTGTCTAATAACGACGTCAATTTACGTTCAAAACTTGGAAAATGTAATTTGATGTACCCTGGATTTCAACATCAGACGTAGGCAACTTTATACGCGCACATACATTTTTCTTAAATTTATTCATGCTATATGGATGTTTTCGCAGGTTGGGACTGTATTGTAAAATTTTTCTATGTTGGGACTATGATATGTGCCTTTTAGATATTAGAATGCACACAATGTTATAGTCACGCAGTCGCTGATGAGATTACGGAGTGCAGACCTGCATAAAAGTTTGCTGCCTGTGAGTTTACGTATGACGTGTCACGCAAATGAAGTTATATTTCCTGTCGTCGTATTTAACAGTTCAGATAGCTTGGATACTACTGTCTGTGGGAATCACTATAACTGCTTTTGGTGTCTCTTATCTGGAAGAGTGTCCGGGCGTCCCTTTCACGTATTTAGTTCATTGGCGTGAAATCTCTGAATGGTTTTGCATACTGTTCTGCTCATCAACATTGTGGATGAATAACGCTACTTTCGAGACCAACACCAGTCATCTCTCAAAGCAACAGCATCAAAGGCCAATGTTATCAGCTACCAGCATTGCAGCTTAGTTTGCCTGGCTGCCTACACGTCAAGCGCTAAAGTTACCAGCTACCAGCATTGCAGCTTAGTTTACCTGGCTGCCTACACGTCAGGCGCTAAAGTGCTAATCAGCGAACGCCGGTGTCGTAGATCGGTTTTCTAATGGACTATCGCGAAATATAAAATCGAAAGAAAATGTGCCGAGGTTGGACGGTCACCAAGCGAGCTTCACCAACTGCCCACAACACATGCGCTGGATATAATGTTATCTCCACATTATTCTGCCCAACGACAAACTGAGGAGACACGAAAACTGGTAAAGCTAAAACGTAGTTTAACTCATATCCTTTTTTCGCGAACAGATACTTAAGGTTTTACTATCCAAACAACGATAAAGTATGCCTTATAATTTTTATTATATATATATATATATATATATATATATATATATATATATATATTACGTTACTACTTCTACACTGTGGAAAGGATCAACCTTTATGGAAATTTGGAAGTTTGTGGTAAGGTCTTATGGGACCAAACTGCTGAGGTCATCGGTCCCTAGGCTTACACACTAATTAATCTAACTTCAACTAACTTACGCTAGAACCTCCGGGTGGGGGACCCACGCGAACCGTGGCAAGACGCCTTGTACCGTGCGGCTACCTAGCGCGGCAACCTTTATGGTTGTATTGTTCAATACAAATACGCAGTACGACGAATGTTCATCTATCCGCACTCTGTTTGAGTATAAAGTATGCACTACAGGACACATTGTAAGTTTGTAGCCGACACACCGCCTCTGAGCCTTCAGACTTTCTTTTACACTTGACTCTTGATGAGGTGGGCAATTTCGCTACCTCGGAAGCAAAATAGATGAAGGAGTAATATACAAGACAGACGTATTTGGGAAAAGTACTCAAGGTAAAACGGATTTCTATAAAAAGAAACAGCTATCCAAATACTGACACTAGAAAAATATTCATGGAAAATAACGTTTGGAACATAGCTCTGACTGGTTCCAAATACACACATCAAAAAAAGTTTTGCATCACCTCGGTTCCGAGAGTTCCGGAACCTGTACAGAAAATTAGAATAGAGATCAACATAAACATCATTTCCACCCTTTTTATTGCTCATGAAAACCACACATTGCATATTGTACCACCAAACAGAGAGGCCTTCAGAGGTGGTGGTCCAGTTTGCTGTACACACAGGTACCTCTAATACCCAGTAGCACGTCGTCTTGCATTGATGCATGTCTGTATTCGTCGCCGCATACTATCCACAAGTTCATCAAGGCACTGTTGGTCCAGATTGCCCCACTCCTCAACGGCGATTCGGCTTAGATCACTCAGGGTGGTTGGTCGGCCACTATCTTCCACTACCTCTTTAACTATAGTTTCCCGCAGTGGTTCATACCGGAATATGTGCCCATCAGTTTTATCCCTTCGATTCATTATGTTCTTTACTGGGCTTTCGTTCTTCTTCACACGTTACAGGGATTCCTCGTTCAGTTTCAAAACGTCTTATCTCTAACAGGATCCTGTAACATTACATTTTAAACGCTTTTGATCTTGTCATTTTATGTTCCTCATCATACACACATCAAAGAAAGTTTTGCATCACCCCAGTTCCCAGAACTCCTGAAGATAGACGTTGACTGTGGATATTGTATCACAGTCACAGTCCCTTTGGCTATTCAGAGATGTCACTAAACCCGCCCAAAGATGTAAACAACCATGCATGAGCAGCGCCTGTTAGACGGAGGGGGTCCGACAGCTGATCAGTTCCAGTCATTCCACCAGGAAGCACGCACACGGCTCCTGTTGTCTGTTGTTCAACCACTCCTAGACGGCCAATGCCACGGTTTGATCGCATCCGTATTGTTACTTTGTGCCAGGAAGGGCTCTCAACAAGCGAATTGTCCAGGCATCTCGGAGTAAACCAAAGCGATGTTTTTCGCACATGGAGGAGATACAGTGAGACAGTAACTGTCGATGAGATGCCTCGCTCAGGCAGCCCAAGGGCTACTACTGCAGTGGATGACAGCTACCTACGCATTATGGGTTGGAGGAAAGGTGACAGCAACGCCATCGTGTTGAATAATGCTTTTCGTGCAGCCACAGGACGTTATGTTATTACTCAAACTGTGCGCAATAGGCTGCATGATGCGCAACTTCACTCCTGACGCCCATGGCGAGGTCCATCTTTGCAACTCCGGCACCATGCAGCGCTATACAGATGGGCCCAAAAACTCGCCGAATGGACCGCTTAGGATTGCCATCACATTCTCTTCAACGATGAGTGTCACATATGCCTCCAATCTGATAATCGTCGGAGACGTGATTGTAGGAAACACAGTCAGGTTGCCTGCTGTTTTGGGATGGCATTATGTGGGGCCGACGTACGCCGCTGGTGGTCACAGAAGGCGCCGTAACGGCTGTACGATACGTGAATGCCATCCTCCGACCGATAGTGCAACCATATCGGCAGCATATTGGCGAGGCATTCGTCTTCATGGACGACAATTCGCATCCCCATCATGCGCATCTTGTGAATGACTTCCTTTAGGATAACGACATCGCATGACTAGAGTGGCCAGCATGTTCTCCAGACATGAACCCTATCGAACATGCCTGGGATAGATTGCAAAGGGCTGTTTATGGACAAGTGACCCACCAACCACTCTGAGGGATCTACTCCGAATCACCGTTGAGGAGTGGGACAATATGGATCAACACTGCCTTGATGAACAACTGGATAGTATGCCACGACGAATACAGGCATGCATCAATGTAAGAGGACGTGCTACTGGGTGTTAGAGGTACCGGTATGTACAGCAATCTGGGCATCCATCAAATGAAGGTCTCGCTGTATGGTGGTACAACATGCAATGTGTGGTTTTCATGAGCAATAAAAAGGGCGGAAATGATGTTTATGTTGATCTCTATTCCAATTTTCTGTACGGGTTCCGGAGTTCTCGGAACTGAGGTGATGCAAAACTGTTTTTGATGTGTATACAAATCCATTTCAACGGGCTACGTACCTTTACATTACCGTCCGGTTACGACAAACGAAAGAAAATCACCACATATGTGCATGAGAGACCGAAATATTGTTCTATGACTGGAAAAACAATAAAGAAACTAAGGTCAATATCTTATGAAAAAGCACATCCTCGGTACAAAATAAACGTGTATTGTCTTCGCTTACGTTGTTCTAAAATCCATAGCATTCTCATTTCACTAACTGTCGATAGCCCTTAAAAATACATTATTTCATCGAAAAACATTATAGTTAGTGGTGTAAAACGATGGATAAAGAAGTTTTGCATAATAACCATAAGGCAAAATACTCTCCTATCTGCGTGCGTGCTGTCATCTGTCAAACTCTCACTTCAGTATCTCAAACCATTTATGAAATATGAGGAGTGTTGTGGTTATTTCACTTAGGCTTTATCGATCGCAAAGGAGTGTGCCAAGTCAGGTCAGTTTTCCCGAGATTGGTCACAGATAGAGACTTACACCCAAGTCTAAAGAAAAATTCAATACGTTAGCAACATTTGATACACAGCAGCATATTATGTAATAGGCACCAAACGCAAAATCGTAGCGACCCCTATTTCTCATCGCAAACTTTTTCGAATTTCGCGCAGTGTCTTACTTCCGCGTAAATATCACAGTACCTATTACCATTAACGGAGTGGTGGGCACATCGTAATGAATCTGACATATAAAGCCTCAAGCAAAGCAAAAATGAATTATTTGTAATGTATAGTTTCTGTAAAATAGTCTTAGGAAGGTTGCAGAGCGTGCGCCTCGATTCTGCCATCACCGACGAACGAAAGGTGGCAGACAGTGTCGGGTCTCCCCTTCCGAACATACGAATGAACTCCCGGAACCGAGGTGATGCAAAACTATTTTTGATGTGTGTACTTTACACGCCTTGAATGTACAAAATAATTCGAGAGAGCGATCATTAAGAGAGAGAGAGAGATCGAGAGAGAGAGAGCGAGCCAGACGCCGCTCGTGTTTATAAACAACTAGAACACTGAAAGCCACTTTACTGTCATTTTTCCTCAGTCTCTTCCTGATCTGGAAGCATCTTGCGTGGAAAAACGTTCGAGAGACTTCGCTGCGCTCCTTTCCAGCGCGGCTGATTTTATAAAATATGATTGTTGACGCCGCTTTCGCTGCGTCTGGTGCATCATATGCCAATTAAAAAATACAATTGCTCTCTCACATTTAAGAATTAATTACAGTTTTACGTTATAAGACAATTTAAAGACAATACACGGGATTGATACAAAAATGCAGCGTTTCTTACGTAGGTCTACATAAATTATTTTAGTTTGGGGCTCAAATTTATTTACACATAAAAAGAAACGTTTCAATGTTTTACGACCAAACAGCGCGCGACCCAGCCGTGCCTAGCATATCATTATAACATCTTATTGAACAATACCTCCGTTTTTCTAGAAAAAGAAAGCCTTACAGTCAGTAATCTGAGCACTGACACTTAATCTGGACTATATAACGGTTGCTATTTTGCTGACTAACAATATTTAATTACTGAATTGATCATTTGTAACCCGACACAATATGTTAACTTTAGACAGCTAATTTTCTACCGGACCTCTCTCCAAAGCGCCATGGGGATAACGGCGCTGGATCTGTAGATAATTCTGGCACACAATAAATACTATAACACTGAATAAACACTTCACTGCCTACCTTGTAGTTTTGTCGTCACCACCGTAGCGAAGAGAATGTAGACTGGTGTAATCTTACTGTACGACAGTACCCTCTGAAAAAAGACACAAATTCTACCAAGATTTGTGGTTGCCAGCTCTGAAGGAGCAATTTAACTTTATTCTTTCAGAAATTATTTAACTCTCACTGAAATGAATTTACATTATTATGATTAATTTTCAATGGTCTACCCGATGATCTCAGCAGTTTGGTCCCATAGGAACTTACCATAAATTAAATTAAAACAATGATCTACTTGTAATCAAGATCGAGGCAAGCTATGAGATTCAATATACTTCTGTGGCTACCATATTGAAATTTTACAGTTACCTATTAATGATAATTAAATAACGAAAGCCAGGTGAAAGTAATCTTAAAATGTGAAGCATGAATTTGAAATGTGACCAGTCTGTTTTATTTACACACAAAGTTAAAGCTGTATTTTCCTGCTAAATATACTACAACAATCTTCCATTGTCGTGATTTTGAAAGTATTATATACAAGCTTTTGATAGTTAAGACTTACTCAGAATTATTATAAACAGTGACAAGGAAGTCAGGATTGAGTTTGTGACTTAGAGCAATGAATTTAATAGATGTTTTTGAATAACTGAATCTACTCAGTAGTTAAATATGAAGTTTGTGACTACTATACAGTACATCTCTGCTCACTTAGATTCAGTAAAAAGTCCTGCCATATTTATCGTAGCTGCAGTGGTGCTGTAGTTGAAGACTGCAGAATGATAATTGGCTAATGTTTTCACGCTTCAGTAAAATGGAATTAATGTATTGTTACCAAGTTGCTTGCGGGAGTCATTTATCTTGATGTTACGTTGGCTCCAAATCCATCGTAGATTAAAGTTGGACATTATTACTTTCCAAAAACCGCAATTTGTGGGACAACTTTACGACGCAAATGCCGCTGACACATCAAGTTTCACTAGACTATGCACAGTTTATACACTCAGAAAATGTTGACATCGCCAGACGTGACACAGCTATTTACGTTCATCAGGCTATCCAGCTTGTGACTGTTTTCTTTTCGTTCCTCTCCGTCCTTTCCGTGCCACTTGACCGCCAACGTCACCCACACAACCGCGGAAAACCGTGGAAAACCCAAATTGGATCGCTAAGTTTCTTATTTACTTTGTCAAAAGTATTATAAATTTTCAAATAACCTACGAATATTACAGTCGTTATAATGGTAAAAAACATTCATTATTATATTCCTGGTTTCTTTAAACAGTATCTGTTACTTCATTCACTTTTAACAGATAGTCAAAGAGATGTGACGTTCTTAGAAAACATCGGTACATTGAACATAGTTTGAATACATCGATACTTTTATCTATCGATTTTTAGGGCTACGATTTGAAACGGGTTCGTAATTATTTTTTGTAGACCTACGGAAACATGAGTGTGACGTTCCGTCTCTGACAATAATGGAATTCTGATTGTGAACAGAATGAAACAGATGTAAGAAAAAAAAATAATTACGCCTCCCATGAATTACAAAGAAATCAATTCTCAACCATCTAACTGTGAGTTTTAAAATATCCCTTAACGTGTCCTAACAACCGTTCTGCAATGTTTGTGTACGCAACAGACGACTTATTTCGTCTTGCCGCTGCAACTGCGTGATCAGCAACATGCTAAAATATTTCAGAAAAGCAATACTGCAATGTATGCAGAGCGCAATGCATGAACTAATTGCAACAATTACTGCCATACTTTTATGCATCGAAACTGAATGATCAGGAGGGGTTTGGTCAACTAACCTTAAACGATGTAAAGAAAAATAAAAGAAACCAATAAAAATTTACAATTTAATACATTCAGAAAATTGATGATTTAAATACTGACTTACTTTACACAGACTTTTAATTATTCCACAATGTCTGTAATCAAGAATCACCTATCTCGTCACAACAAAGATGTGAACATTACTCTCAATGTATGTATACACAAATCTGACAAAATCCCTCTTCTGCACAAGCAACCAACAACTGAGTACAGCAAAAAGGCAAATTACAAAAATAAATAAATAAATAAATAAATAAATAAGTAAATAAATCCTCAATTAATACCAAAGTCTCCTCTGGCGCTATTAGCACGATCACGGCAGGCTGCGACCTCTCTTGTCGCGCTTCTTCTGTCCATCGCAGGCTGCGTCCGACCACTTCCGAGTCCCCTCGACAACTGCTCGCTCGCTACTACTCGCGATCATAATATCTCAGACTCAAGAGTTTGTATATGCACACAGCAGAAGCATAGAGTCCAACTTTCGACTTTAAGCGAAAAATTTTTATGATTTTGTTTGGATGAAATTTAAGCTGTTGCGTTACAATAGCGTTCCGGGGTTAGCGTTTCCTTAAATGGGATGAGGGTAAAGCACCCTAACCACGAAAAACACTCCCATACTATAACACCACGACCTCCGTACTTCACTTCCATCGGAACGCACAGAGTATAGCGTGATTTATCACTCAAACTTACTCGTTCGCAGTCGTCCACTGTCCAATAGCGTTACTCTTCATACCACCTCTAGTGTTGGTTAGCACTGACTACAGAAATGTGTATTTTATGAGCAGTTACTCGATCAAATGGTTCAAATGGCTCTGAGCACTATGGGACTTAACATCTATGGTCATCAGTCCCCTAGAACTTAGAACTACTTAAACCTAACTAACCTAAGGACATCACACAACACCCAGTCATCGCGAGGCAGAGAAAATCCGTGACCCCGCCGGGAATCGAACCCGAGAACCCGGGCGTGGGAAGCGAGAACGCTACCGCACGACCAAGAGCTGCGGACTTACTCGATCATTAGGCCCCATTCTTTTTAACTGACTATAAACAGTCGTTGTGCTAATTAGGTTGCTGGTAGCATTTTAGAACTCATCAATGATTACTTCTGCTGATTTCATAGATATTTTGGCACCCGCCCTCCGTTATGCACGACGGTCCCTGTCCGTCAATACATGAACTCTGCAGTCTGCCTAGTGGTTGTTCCTTCGTGTGTCCACGGAGAAGTTTGGCCGCCAAGTGCAAGTCTTATTTCAGTCGACGCCACACTGGGCGACATGTGCGCCGGTGGTGATAAAGACAACACGACACCGAGGCCCCGAGCGGAGATAATCTCCAACCCGACCGGCAATAGAACTCGGGCCCGCTTCCATGGAAGGCGACCACGTTACCACTCAGATAAGCAGGCGGACAACAGTCAAATTGTTAGGTTAAATGCAGTAAGTACTCACATTTTTTCGAATTTGCTGAGCTCTTCCTACCCAACCATTCTGCTGTTATTGCTTACTGATAGCAAAATATCCTTTTATACTAGTGGATCCGTCTCACCTGACATATAGTGGTCAATGCCACAATACGGAAGTGTGCCCAGACACGTTTGGTGAGATAGGGTAGAATTCGCCTGTTACGCTGTATCGAAGAGGTTTACAAGTAAGCGACAGGACTGTCTAATTTTGCGTAGCATTTTTTTTTTTTTGTTTTACGATTACGTCATTCTTGATATGCATTAACTTTTCACCTGACTTTTAATTTTAGATAATAAAAGTTTCTTCGTAAAATTTTGGCATTGCCACATTGCTGCGTTTGCTTTGCTACTCTGTTTCGTTTCGTGTCAAGTCAGTGATTGACTGGACACTAACCTTGGTGCCATTAGGAACACTTACATAAGACCAGAATATCTTGGGGTTTTGTGAAAGATCACTTGACAATCCTCTGGTACGGTAGTCACTGAAGGTTTCGTACATTGTTCTCTTCACAGCCAAACGCGTTTCATTCAGCATATCTCTCTGTAGCGATATACTTTGTTGTACACTTATTTTACTGCAGCCTCTGCTTCATTAGAAGTTTCTTTACAGTGACCTTGGAGGATCCATCCCATCACGACCTGATCTACTGGGCTCTTGTCTATGCAGTGGATGGTCAACTAATCTTTTAAACTTGAGCCGTAGTGTCTCTACATGCTTCTATCTGAAATAGGAGTGTCAATGTCCTTATTGAGGTATGACACTACTGGTTCAAATGAGTCAGATGGCTCTAAGCACTATGGGACTTAACATCTGAGGTGATCAGTCCCCTAGTACTTAGAACTATTTAAACCTCGTAGTACAGATGATAGCGCACGAGACTGTTTAGCCTTTGGATCGGGTTCGATACCGAGCGAGGTGACGCAGTGGTTAGACACTGGACTCGCATTCGGGAGGACGACGGTTCAATCCCGCGTCCGGCCATCCTGATTTATGTTTTCCGTGATTTCCCTAAATCACTCCAGGCAAATGCCGGGATGGTTCCTCTGAAAGGGCACGGCCGACTTCCTTCCCCATCCTTTCCTAATCCGATGAGACCGATGACCACGCTGTCTGGTCTCCTTCCCCAAAAACCAACCAACCAATCGGGTTCGATCCTTACTACAGCCCAAAGTCCAAATTTGTATCGCTGGCTTGTTCGGTTTTAGGAAAACAAACGTAGAACACATTTGATGACGCCGTCGCTGACGGACCGCTTCAAATTTGCGTGTGCGAGTACCTGGTTGGCTAACTTCAATGATAATTAACTAGGATAGTGCACAACGTATCGAATTTTTTCCTTAACAATTATTTCTCAGCGCAACCTACCCTGCAACATCAGATTATAAACTTTTCAGATTGTTTTTGATCACCCTGCATAATGCAATTTTGTATACGTAATTTCTCAGACGTCTTGAGTCCAAAATTGGAAATGAAGCTGCTGTAAGATACTTAATATGTACTTCATTATTATTAGTGTTAGTGTTATTATTATCAATATTATTATTGTCACCAGGTCTCATATTTCACCTGGTTTCAGGCAACGAAGATAGAACTGATATTCACTGTACGCTAAATAAAGAAAAATGAACAGTTAAGCACTATGGTCTCAGGGAATAAATCCTATAATTTTCAGTGTTATTTCATTTTCTGTGGACAGATAAATGGTGTTACAGATACATTAACTCACTGAGTCATATTAAATCATTAGAAATCATCCGAAACAAATCATTTTTAAAACTGTTGGTAAATACTTACATGTGAATGTGAATAAAGCTGAATGTAATTTTATCCACTTAAATTGTGTTGACGTGTTATGGTGTCAGAATGAGATAAATTTACGCGTTGGAAGTGAGCAGCGTACGTGATACTATCTCGTAATTGATTTTGTGTAGATTGCGTCAAAAAAGTGTAGATGTTGGAACGGAGAAAATCATCTCAGTTTAAGATTCTGGAGGGCGAGAGGTGGAAGTAAGACATGTTTTAACTGGTTGCTAGACGACGCAGCGGTTCTCAAAGTTTGCCAGTAGTTTTTAAAGTATCGTTGAGAGAGGATGCATAACAGTTAGGTCACTAAATGTACTGACATGGATGCAGTAGATTAAGTAAATTAGAAATTAGAGAGTAAATGATGGTGTGGATGGTAAGAAGGTTAGAGGACTTGAAGAAGGTTGGTTGTAGATGTTAATGCATGCGAGAAGAAAGGGGGAACGTGAGGTTGTATTCTAAACTACTTTAAATTTGAATTTTGCGCTCAGATGGTTACGAGTACACTGAAATGCCTCTATATGGCTCCCTACACCTTCTTCTGAATCTTAGTGGCCAGTAACAGCGAGCTGAGTGGTTTGGTTAGCTGCTGTCTTGTTTCTGTGAGTCTGCGATTTTGTTTTTACTGATTTGAAAAAGCAGTTTGTCAGCATAAAGTTTTGTTTTAAACTTGTGAAAACCGCTGCAGAAACTCACCAAGCGCTGAAGCAAGGTTTTGGAGACAACGCTCTCGGTCAGACACAGACTAAAGATTGGTGTAAGTGTTTCAAAAACGGGCAGACATCGATTGACGATGGCGATCGCTGCAGTCGCAGTAGTTTTCCTATTTAAAGTGCTGGACTATCAGTGTTGTGGAGGACATTGTGGCGCAAAATGGCACAGACACAGCCTAAGAGTTGGTGTGCATATCATACCACTTTACGCCTCATTCTGGCAGCTCTCGAATGCAGTCCAATTTCGCAAAATTGCAGTGAGACTCTCCAAGAGTACTGAAACACCTAACTAAACCTTTATGGAACATATGAACGTATAGTGAATATAAGGAGGATTACGGAGAGTTTTGTGCCACGGTGCTTCAATACTGTCAGATGCAACAAAAAGGGAAGTCTGCAGGGAACTTAAACAGCTGGTTCAAGACGATATAAACTTCCGTCCAAATCTTATCATTGGTGAGAAAAAATGAATTTATGGCTATTAACCTGAAAACAGGCAGGAGTCGTAGAACTGTAAAAGTCGGTCTCCACCTCGACCAATCAAGATCGAGTACTGACTTGCCTCGCCATAAAGAATTCTATCGTGATGTTTTAAGTCGCTTAAGGAGGACATAAGGTGAGAGCGTCGACGGGAGTGGAGTGGGAATGACTGGATGCTCCACCGTGATAATTCACGACCGCATGCAGCGATGTAATTCAGGAATCTTAGACCAACAACAAAATGACAGGTGTTCCTCACCCCTGTACTCGCCAGAATGTCCTCCCCGTGACTTTTTCCCCATCCCACCAAACTAAAAATGAAGTTTAAGAGGCGGTCTTGCAAGAGGCCTACTTTCAAAGTTATGTCACAGAATAGGTTCTAACACCTTTCCGTGCCTCCCCATTCTGCTTGACAGATGAACGCAGTACACACACACAAAAAAACAGCCGCAGTAGATCCTCTCGCCTGTCGCATTTACCGCCCCTTAACTTTAATGGCTCGGGAGTTACAGCGTATAAACATTAACGGTTGAAGTCACACCTGGCACCGCCTGCCTCCGGCACAACAAAGCCAGATTTCTCGTACCCCCCCCCCCCCCCCCCACGTTGTTTTGTTGTCCTTCCTCAGATGGTTGTATTTGTTCTACGGTACGAAAATATTATTTCATGAGATCAGGTCCCTAATCCAATTACAATTACAGAATACTATTTTCTATGGAGGCAGGGATCGACAACAGCGACTGGTTGCAGAATATACCATAAACGTAAGTCTGAATTATTCGGTACCATCAAAGATAGATGGTGTACGTCACCAGAAAATTTTCATTTTTCTAATGTGGTAATAATTCTGACAACGTTATTATTATTCGTTGAAACTGCGAGTGCAAACTAGGGGACAAAAAAAGAAAAATGTACCAATATAATATTCATTTGAAATGTTACCGGTTTCGGCCTCAATTACTTTAGTCGTTGATTGCCTATCGCATATTGAGTACTTGTTATTACATTAGCAGATGCGACATGTGGTAAGGAAAGGGTGCGTTTTACATCGTATGAAATTCCACAGGAACCAAGGATTGGAACATATATTTTGGCTTTATATTCCAGTGGGAAAAGGAAAAATGGAAAAACATCAAAATGTTACGCTTGATGTGTACAACCAGCAAAACCTATTTCTTAGACATCGAAAAACGATTTTCAGCGGGTGATGGTACGCAGATTGCCAAATATGCTAATTACACAGTGAATACATTTGAACTACTTTATTCTTCAGTACTGAAGCGTTTGCTGCATTTGTTTTTAAAATAACGAGTTCAACGATATCCTGATTCAGACTACACTGAAAGGCTGTTGGAATGTTGAGTGTTGTGGTGTAATATTTATTGATGAAGTTCAAATGGTTCAAATGGCTCTGAGCACTATGGGACTTAACATCTCAGGTCATCAGTCTCCTAGAACTTAGAACTACTTAAACCTAAATAACCTAAGGGCATCACACACATCCACGCCCGAAGCAGGATTCGAACCTGCGACCGTAGCGGTTGCGCAGTTCCAGACTGAAGCTCCTAGAACCGCTCGGCCACCCCGACCGGCATTAATGAAGTCAGCTATGGTTAAATCTTTTTGCCTTACATGCTCTTCTGTTGTAGCAGTGTATACTGTAAAACTTTTTTGCAGTCTGAATGGGACAGACATATACATTTTTAATCTCTGATTCGGACTGTGAATAACACTTAGCTGAATCAGTTAATGTGAGTAAGGGAAAACTCTGGGATCGTGTCTCATTCTGGTTCACAATTTTATTCTGGTTGGTAGCTTTATCTGAGTGTATATACTGCTTCAAAATGATCTATTCGTCTCTTAGTTCTGTGATATCAGTAACGTAAAGTGAAGACTAACAACCCTACATCAGCTTATTGCTTTGCTATAGCTCTTCCCTTAAGCAGTAAACTGTTTGCAGTAATGATATTAATGTAAGACAGCTATAAGTAATAAGCAACCATACAGAAAATACTAAAACCTGGAGAAACATAAAAGTAGCCATCCTCATTGTAGCAAAGCAGCTTAAATCACTTAATAAAAGCAAGGGCTCCAGTCCAGATCGTATACCAGTCAGGTTCCTTTCAGAGTATGGTAATACCATAGCTCCATATTTAGCAATTATATACAACCGCTGGCTCACAGACAGACCCATATCTAAAGACTGGAAAAAAGCTCAAGTCACACCAATACCCAAAAAGGGAAGTAGAAATAATCCTTGAATTACAGGGCCATAGGATTAACGTCGATTTGCAGTAGGGTTTTGGAACATATACTGTGTTCGAACATTATGAAGCACCTCGAAGGAAACGATTTATTGACATATAGTCAGCCCAGATCAGAAAATATCATTCTTGTGAAATACAACTAGCTCTTTTTACTTATGTAGTAATAAGTGCTATCGACACAGAATGTCAAATTGATTCCATATTTCTAGATTTCCAGAAAGCTTTCGTCACCTTTCCTCACAAGCATCTTCTAACCAAACTGCGTGCCTATGGAATATCGCCTCAGTCGTGAGACTGGATTCGTGATTTTCTGCCAGAAAGGTCACAGTTCGTAGTAATAGATGGAAAGTCATCGAGTAAAGGAAGTGCTATAAGCCCCCTGTTGTTCCTGATCTGTATTAACGCCTTATGAGACAACCTGAGTTGCCATCTTACATTGTTTGCAGATGATGGTGTCATTTAACGTCTTGTAAAGTCATCAGATTGTGGGGCGGCGTATTAGGAGAAAATTATGATTGCTGTATAAATGTTTGAATGTTGAATCAGTTTCTGGCTTTTAGAATGTTGTTAATGCTGTCTTTCGCCGTTCTCAACACTGGCTCTCTATTTACTTTTTAGCACCCAGAAAGTGATTTAACAAAACGTGAAGCCTGTAATTAGAGTTCCTAGTGCCCACTTCATCTGAGAATGCAATTATAGCTGCAGCTTATAGCTCTGAGGAGTTAGGAGACTGTCCGGGATTTCTAATCAAAAACGATTTTTCAAAATAGTTGAGTATATTCTCAAAGTCACAGATAAAAAAAAAACACAAGTATCCCTACAACCTAACTATCAGGGCAGTTCAGAGTCCAATGCGCTGATGCAACTATAAATGTCCGAATTAAATGTTGAAATGAATGCTCGCCATAATTTGATGAGAATATTTCATCAAACGCCACACTAAATTTTTAGTAGAATGTCTGTCCAGCGACGGCACGTGAAAATACGACAATACGCAAACTGAAGCTAGATAATGAAAATCATCCCAGAATTAACACTTCACTTGAAATGATTTCATGGTTACGCGTATCTCTAGTAACTTAATACGGCACCCGAGGCTGTTTGTAGCAGTGATACCGGCGCGACGCGACTCCCGACACAGATGGCGTGTTATTCAGCGTCTGGAGAGAACTGGGGCCTTGCTTCCTCGCGCAGCGTTCTTACATATAAAGCCGCAGTGCGGACGGCTAACGGAACGCCTGATCAAATCGGCTCTCCCGACTAGCCGCTGGGCTAGTAACGCACCACTTCAAGTTACATAATAAATTATAGCTTCTTTTGCTGATGGCCGATGAAGCTCTTAATTTAAATGTGCATTCAGCACGCAGGTAAGTATTGATAATAAATTTTTGACGTGGCTAAGTTAAATATTTTGGGCGAGAGAATTAATTAAATTACACTGCACGCAGTAGATGAGCTCTGAACTGGCCCTTTTGAGATCCGCTATCGCTATAATTTTATAGGTATTCAAAAGAAACTTTTCACATCTTCATAGTCATAGCGGACCTCCAACCTATTTAAATCTAAACATCCTAGCCTTATTTATTAGCCTACTTAATCTATCTTGCTTCCTTCAGTTTTGAGACGAAAACCACAAAATCATGAATTTCCACTAAAATCTTAATTTGTGAAATCCAAAGTACTGTTTTTATTAAATCATTATGAAAGATGAATCTAAATATAAATTTTGAAGTCTCTAGCTCTTTTCTGTTGCGCCAATGATTTTTTCAGAAAAACGTCCAAATTTCGAAAATGGCTGAAGTTATCGAACTGATATTTAACACACATTAATTTAGTATTACTTGTGACATGCCAGAAAAGTTTTAGGTTCTTTGCTTGATTTTTAAAGTATTGCGCAACATTTATGACGTCAGAGCTAGTTACAGCAGACTGGCTGGCACACAATGGAAAGACTGATGTGAATTTACTACAGCGTGAGTAGGCTGCTTCCCTACATCACCCTCTACTTAAATTTTTTGTTTTTTAATGTTAATGAATGAAAAAAAATTTAATTACAAAAAGGGAAGCAAGAGTACAGCTTAACTTCCTATGAAAATTTAAATTGAAATATAAACATGTAGAAACATTAAAAGAATACTGATTACCTACATTAATTATTTAAATTGTGGGCATGTTCACTGCCTCTTAAGCAACATTATTACGCAAAATTCAAGCAAAATCAATGAAACACTTTGGCCTACATATTGCCTTAGACAACAAACACATACAATATGAAAAATTATGAAAATCATAATTCCATTAAATACATTTTTACATACACAAATTCAGAGAAAATAACATAATACATAAACAGATGATTATCTCTTAGCAGTCTTTTCTAAACCTGAAAGAAAATTTTCACAAATGATTTTTACACACGTGGTTGTAGCCGCTTTGGCTGGCGTCCTACACTTCCATTCACAAGGGTAGAGGAGGGGAAGTTGCTATGGTGTGCGTCCTTCACGTTCACTCTAAATTACATGGGGAAAGGGGAAGGGTCACTGTGAGTTTTGTCCAAGTCACTCCACGCTTTCACGCAGCTATCAGGCTGCCATTATCTGGTTTGTCCTGTAGAACAAACAAAAAGAGTGCCTCAGACTCTGTTCACTTAATATCTAAGGGTGGGTCACAATGAAATGGGGATATATACATTTTATCCTTCAGTATGTTACTGGAACAAAGTTAACAGAACTTTTTCAATATTACTCTCGTGGTTACTTAAATGTCATAAAATCGGTAAACAAATGGCTCAAAACGCCGTTAGTCACGTACTAGAGAAAATTTATGCTCAAGGCATAAAATCATAAGTCATATTTAATCTGAATTTATTATTTCTGGGTCGGAACAGTGAACCAATGCTCGGTACATTCCTGACACATTTGTATTTTATCCACTTCGCTGAATCTTCTTCGATTACCTTATTCTTAGAGATAGTATGAGTATATTTGATTAGTAGTTATTGTCTCAGCTTCTTTGTACATGTGAGTAACTTTTGGTAATAGTACAGTTCTGAGTGTTCAAAACACACTACGTTTAGGTGACTACTAACTCCACTTATTGGTCCTCTGCTGTTGTGTCATTTCCACATCTGCAATTATGTATTTACTTACTTGAAGTGTATTTATGCTGAGCTAAAATAATGTTTCACGTCTGCCATTATGTTACTTATTTACTTTGCTAGTGTATGGACTTAGGTAATACTCACTCCATTAACATTTAAAGCATAGGATAGCACATTTATTTCATATCTTTAGTGTATTGCAGCTGATCAGTTTGCTCACGTGGCAATCCATTTCAACTCGATTGGACGCTGAAACCACAGGTAGTCTCTCTCTCGACCTACCACTAAAGTGCATCAAGTAATTATGGACGAGCGTAATGCTAAATTCCTTAAACCTATAGGACACCATGAGCTGCTCTGTCTCATCTAACATAAGGGTACGTATGGTCGCATTCACGCCTCCAACTCATAACCTCAATACGTGTAGGTGTATCCTGTCACACACTACACCAAAATAATGGCCAGCTCCAACCATATAAATACTTCAGGGACGTGTCCTCCACGTCTCAACCACAAACACTGCTCAATTCTATTACACTGCTATTCCTTGCTACACAAGGTTTTCTTACAAATTATCTGCATATTTTTCATAACACTAAGCAATCTCTTTTACTATTTATTAGTTAGCTCTAATGCATACACTAGGTTTCACTACCACTTCAGATCCTGCTTGTACATGAATTTGTACATCTTTTTAAATTACTGTTGGTGGACCATTTCCAATGAAACACCAACTTTGTACTTACAATATTACCAGGGTACTATACATACTTGTTACTCAAATACATTGTATCTTAATTACGTCATACTTCTCTATTGTTTATTTCACTGTTAGGTTTGTCACATTAGGTATTTTTCTTCACTAATCGGTGGATAGAATGGTTCCAGAATTCAAGGCTTGATAGCTATGACGGAAGATTTTTGTGTTGGAAAGAAGAGGTCGAAATTTTTGAGGACAGGAAAGATGAAGAGTGAGTGAGACCTGAAACGGGAAAGAAGATCTCACACAGCTGGGACTGCACAGCTGCCACACTGTGTAGAGGTTACAGAACAACCTCCTCCCTACAGCATTCATTAGTTTAATGCTGACTTGATAGTCATACCGGAAAATTTTGTGTTGGAAAGAAGGAGTCGAAATTTTAGGTGGATAGAAAAGATGAAGAGTGTGAGTGATATCTGAAATGGGAAAGAAGCTCTCACGCAGCTGGGACTGCACAGCTGCCACACTGTGTAGAGGTTACAGAACAACCTCCTCCCTACAGCATTCATTAGCTTAATGCTGTATTGATAACCATAACGGAAAATTTTAGTATTTGGAAAGAAAAAGCCGAAATTTTTGTGGACAGGAAAGATGAAGAATGAGTGAGACCTGAAATGGGAAAGAAGATCTCACACAGCTGGGACTGCACAGCTGCCACACTGTGTAGAGGTTACAGAACAACCTCCTCCCTACAGCATTCATTCACTACCTATGAATTTCTTTAGGTCGATCACGTTCCTGAGACCTAATAGCTTCTTACTTTTAGGGTACTCTAGCCTATATGCATTGGCATGTGGTTTTCCTATGATCCTGAAAGGTCCTTGGTATACGAACATGAATTTCTTTGTTTCTGCATTTACTTTCTTTGATTTTTCTTTGGTTTTGACAAGGACTAATTGACCTGTTTCAAAGCTAGTAGGTACAGCTTTTGCGTCATGACGCTTCTTCCTTTCCAACGCTCTTTTTCTCATATTTGCCCTAGCCTTTAATTTCTTCTCGTCTGTGGATATTTGCGTTAGAATAGGGAATTCTACCATATCTGCAATCACATTGTGCGGTTCTTGACCAAACATCAATTCGCAAGGTGCAAAACCAGTTGCATCATGTCTTAAGTTGTTAATTACATTCTCAAAATACTTAATGTGCTCTGCCCAACTTGAGTGTTTCCGAGCACAATAAGTTCTGCAAAGCCTATTCAATTCTCTCATAATACGTTCACTCATATTTCCTTGGGGGAAATACGCAGATATTTTCAGATGTTTCACTCCGGCCTTAGCTAGACATTCTTTAAATCTATCAGAAGTAAATTGAGGCCCATTGTCTGACAGCAAATTCTTCGGAACGCCAACGTTCACGAAGAAATCTTTTTCCAACTTTTCAACCAATGTTTTTACATTTGCTCTTTTAATTGGATATAGCTTAACATATTTACTGAATCCATCCACAACAACAAAAACATGGGTGCAACCACCTCTCGAAACAGGAAGAGGGCCAAACAAATCACAAGCCAGTAATTCTAGGGTTTCAGTTGGCTCTACTGAATGCATATCCCCTTGTATTCTGGTGTTGGCAGCACGGACTTTCTGGCACACTACACACGATGCTAGACGCTTGGCCACACGGCGGTACATGTTGTCAAACACAACCCTCTCTTTTAATTTTGCGATGCACTTCTTTGCACCGTAGTGCCCATACCTCAGGTGTACATAGTCGATTAGTAAGTCTACATGTGGTGAGGGAAAGCACAGCTTCCACTCAGAAACACCTACCTTTTTCCTTCTAAACAGAATACCTTTATGCAGACAATAGTATTGCGAAACCTTAGGATAGTTCGCATTTCCTAAATAGCTCTTCACTAATTTCAGTTGGTCATCTGCATTCTGCTCACGTCTCAAGTTCTTAATCACTCTCTTTAATGCACTTTCTTCCTTTACTTCGTGCAATGCAAACATTCGAACTTCATTTAGGTCTGTTGCTGTAATTCCCGCGTCATCACAGAGCTCCGCACTTCTAGATAACCCATCAGCTACCAGATTGTCTTTCCCTTGAATATATCTAACCTCAAGTTCAAACTGCTGGAGATACAATGACCATCTTACCAAACGAGCATTCCTCAACTTACAGGTCTTTAAAAAGGTCAGTGCCTTATGGTCACTGTAAACAATTATCTTGTGACCTAATAGATACTGCTCAAACTTCTGTACCCCAAATACAATTGCCAAGGCTTCTAGTTCTGAGATGCCATAATTTCTCTCTGCTGCCTGTAAAGATCGACTTGCGAAAGCTATAGTCTTGTGCACTTCTTGTTCGTTCTCTATTTCTACTTGGAATATCTCCACAGCTATACCATAGCCACTAGCATCAACAGACATACAGAATGGTTTTTCAAAATCAGGATGATGTAAAATAGGACTATTAATTAAAGAATGTTTAAGCACCTCAAACGCCTGTTGACATTCTGCTGTCCAAACCCAAGGGGTATTCTTTTTCAGCAAGAGGTGAAGACAGGGAGCATTAAAAGCCTGATCACTAACAAAACGCCTATAGAAGCCGAACAGACCGAACATCGATCTCAACTGCTTCTTGTTTCTGGGAGCCTCAAATTTTTCAATGACTGCTAGCTTGCCTGGGTCAGGCAGAATACCTTTTCCACTTATCCTATATCCCAAGAAACCTATTTCCTCTTTAACGCACTCTGTCTTTTCAATATTTAGTTTCATGCCACCTCTCTCAATAGCCTCTAACACTTCCTCTAATAAAGCTATGTGTTCTTCCCAGGTAGGAGTAGCTATTAACAGATCATCTACGTAGACTGTTATTTTATTACTTAAAGCTGGTCCTAAAACATGGCACATCACACGTACGAAGGCACAAACAGAGATATTAAGTCCGAAAGGTACCAGACGGTATGGGTAACAAACTCCTTCGTACAAGAAAGCTGTGTACTTCCCTGAACTTTCCGCCAGTGGCAAATTCCAATATCCACACGTGATATCCATAGAAGTTAAGAATTTTACTCCCAGGAACTTTTGCAATAACTCGTCCATGTTCTGCGGTCTATCACTTTCCCTAACCACTATTTCATTCAACCAACGAGCGTCCAAGACCAATCTGACACTCCCGTCTCTTTTTGGTACAACTACAAGAGGATTATTGTACTCACTGACCGCTTTTTCAATCACACCCCACTCCAGCATTCTCTGTATCTCCTTTCGAACCGCCTCCTTCCTAGCTACATGTATTTGGTATGGCTTCCTGAAAAACACTTGGCCGGGTTTCACCTTTAATTGACATTCATAACCTTTGACTATGCCAGGTCGATCTGAAAATACCTTATGATGCCTTTTTAGAACCTGTCTCAGTTCTTCCTTTTGATTGTCTGAAATCTTATAGATTTCCTGCAATTTAGCTTCTATTTTGTCCACAATAATTGCTTCTTCTTCTTCTTCTGTGTTTAGCTTACTTGTACTAAGATTAACACCTTCGTCCCAATACCTCCTATTTTTCAGAACTCGTATAGGCAGCTCCCAAGTTTCATCATTAGTTACTACATGTTTATCACTAAAAGGTACTGTAATTACTCCAGTTATTGGCAAGACCATTTTTAACTTGCTTCTTTCAAAGTCAACAACACTCCGATATTTTGACAAGAAATCTATGCCAATTAAAACCTCAATACTGAGATTGTTTACAATTAAACATGGATGATCAATTAAATTACCATTAATGTTAAAGGGCAGCAAAGCTTCTTGCTTTACTGTTTTTGACACCTTGCCAGTAGCACCAATTATTCTTAGTCCTGATACCCTCATTACTGTAAGCTGGTCTTTACCAGGTAATGCATCAAAGAAGGACTGAGATATTGCACTCACCTCACTTCCACTGTCTAAGAGACAACGTACACTGATACCCAACATATTCACTATTATTATAGGGTGGCTTATTCTAGGTTGTACAGGTGGTTCCTCAAATTCATCTAATAATTCCTTTTGGATTTGTCTCCAACTAAAGTGATCGACATCTGTCTTCATTATATTTAGGTCACAGTGTGTAGGGGTTTCCTGAATTACATTTTCAGCTGCCTTTTCCAGTCGGTCTATTAATTTTAAATCGAAACGCCGCACGACTTCATTACATTTAGTTTGCTGAACATGACCCAAATTACTGTAGTCTGGGCGATTCTGCGCCTTCAGACCGGGCATAACACTAGTTACAGCTAAACCACTTTCACCATTATCGTCGATTTCCTTCTCAAGTGACAACTGGTCACAGCTACTGGGTTCATCGACCCCCAACAGCCTACCCTCTACATTCTCACTTATCTTCTGTCCTAAATCTATTAGTACATTATCAACATCCTGCACAGGCACTTTAGATAAGAGCACATCATCCTCATCGTAAATATAAGCATGAATTTCTTCTGCTTCTTCACCTGACAATTCAGTATTTTGTAGCTCCTCCCTACTGTTACACTGCTGCGCCTTCTTTCTCTTCCCACTTAGAAAGCGTCTCTAACACGGTATCTATCAAATACTGTGAGTGATCTAATATTTCTGTTGTATCCTTAGATGCTACCGACCCTTCATCCACATGTTCAGTTTGAGTATTCTGATTTGTCTTACCAATTCCCGTAACTACTGGCTTAGGAAAAGTATCCGCCTGGTGAGCGCCAGTGTCCTCATAGACGGGAACTAGTTTTCCTGCCTCGGCCTACTACTGTTTCCTTTATTTTCATTATAGTTAACTGGCCTAGCATTGCTTTCCGTACTGTGCTTTACCTGCATAATTTTGTTTGGAACAACCTTACTGTCATTTGGATGCCATTGTTGCTTCTGATAATTATTTCCCCAATTCCTACCTCTCTTAGGATGGCGAACACCTACTGTTCTGATGTTTACATTGTCATTTTGCTCGTTCCTAAAATTACTATTATTGTTATTGGCATTTCTGTTATTACGTGCTTGCTCCTCATTGGCAGCAACACGTTCTACACGTTCCAAATATTCAATGAAACGATCAAGATTGTCTCTAGGGGCAGATATAATTCTAGTTTGCCAGTACCATGGCAGTTTGGCTTCAAGACCCAGTATTATCATTTCAGGTTTCAGCTTTTCGTCCAAATGTGACAAACGTGAAATCCATGACCTAGCAAACTCTTTAATTGATTCCTTGCCTGCATTGAAGCGTTTTCCACTCCAAAATTCTCTCAACACTTCATTTTGCTTATTGCTAGACCAATACTCATTAATGAAAGCTGTTTTAAACTCCGCTAATGTTTTACACTTCAACATAACATCAGCTGACCAACGCATGGCGTCACCTGCTAAATGGCTTCTAATAAATGAGATTTTCTCTCGTTCAGACCAAGTTGGTGGAATCACATCTTCAAAATCGTTCCAGAAATCTAGCGGGTGGATATTTTTATCTGGATCGAACCGCAAAAACTGCTTACACCCGATAAAAGCGGCGTTTGCAGCTACAACTTGTTGTATACTACCATTACCAGAAGTTACTGAAGCTACTTTACTCTCTATGTTAGCAATGTTAGTACTGATATTTTCTACTTTCATTTCAACATTATCTACTCTTTGTACAATATGAGTAGTATCAGTTTTGATTGCATCTACGTCTGCTTGACATATGTTTACTTTTATATTAACATCTATAAATCTATCTGAGCACAGTTCAGATTCCGCCTTGATCTTTTCTGTTAACTTGTGCTCCAGCTTCGCATCTTCCATTTGGAAGTCTTTGCGAACCTCATCAACTTCGGATTTTACTGTTTTATACATTTCAGAAAACTGTTGAGCAACCTTTTTCTTAATATCCTCATGATTGTAATCAATTTTACAATTCAAACTGTCTAGATCCTCTTTCAACTTATTGCAACCAGCCTTGAAGGTATCGTCCATTACTTCCAATCGTTTATTAAAATTAATTTGACTGGCCATAATCCTGTTATTTACCTCAATTATATCAGATTTTAATTCAGCATTACTGCTTTTGACCTGAGTTATTTCAGACTTTAATTCAGCTGTCATTTTTGCAATACTGGCAGCTATTTTTGCATTACTGGCAGCTATTGCTTGTAATATAACATTCAAATCAACAGCCCCAGCATCTTTGGGTTGCTCACTAGCTAGCTTTTTATCACACTCAGGTGACGAAAAACTAGCTCCAATACCAGAATCATCAAAACTAAATGAAACTTCTGATTGATCAGTCATATCTAACTTCTCCTTCTTAAACACTACCACCTCTGTTGACTGATTCATTTTTAATTCATTAGAGAAACTATCATCCAATAAATCAACAATTTCTAATTTTTGTTTTACTACAGGGGTCTCTATTATTGAATCATTGCCCCTTTTTAAACTACTGTCAGGAGACAATACTTCATGTTTCACCTTAACATTACTACTTCCATGCATATTTACACTTGAACCGTTGTCTGGATTTACATTTCCCTCAACAGACATAGGTTCTGGTATAAGTTTAACCTCAGTTTCTTTTGGCGGTTCCATCGCCGACAGTCTTTTAGTGCAGGTTAGTAAAATTTTTAACAGCTTTTCACTTAATTAGTTCCTTCTGCACGACGTTGTCTGCGCGGCGTACCAGGATTACTGATGCGACGTGGCACAGTGAACTGCAGACGGCACTCTGACGGCTGTTGAGTGTTTGCGTGGCCCGCAATTGCAGGCGCGGTTCCAGCTGCTTCAGCGGACGACTGCGGTGCGGCGAAACTCGCTTCTCGCGATGCCGGCAGCACCGCTAGACTCAATGGCAGCTCTGTCAATCCAGATGTGTTGTTAATCCAATTGCGTCGTCCACATGCACACGTAACACTTTCACTGTATATTACTCAGCTGCATGTCGCATTCCACTCGCGAATCCGAATAGTTAAAAATCACTTTCACTTAGTTGATTTCCCAGCCGATGCACCATATGTGGGGCGGCGTATTAGGAGAAAATTATGATTGCTGTATAAATGTTTGAATGTTGAATCAGTTTCTGGCTTTTAGAATGTTGTTAATGCTGTCTTTCGCCGTTCTCAACACTGGCTCTCTATTTACTTTTTAGCACCCAGAAAGTGATTTAACAAAACGTGAAGCCTGTAATTAGAGTTCCTAGTGCCCACTTCATCTGAGAATGCAATTATAGCTGCAGCTTATAGCTCTGAGGAATTAGGAGACTGTCCGGGATTTCTAATCAAAAACGATTTTTCAAAATAGTTGAGTATATTCTCAAAGTCACAGATAAAAAAAAAAAAACACAAGTATCCCTACAACCTAACTATCAGGGCAGTTCAGAGTCCAATGCGCTGATGCAACTATAAATGTCCGAATTAAATGTTGAAATGAATGCTCGCCATAATTTGATGAGAATATTTCATCAAACGCCACACTAAATTTTTAGTAGAATGTCTGTCCAGCGACGGCACGTGAAAATACGACAATACGCAAACTGAAGCTAGATAATGAAAATCATCCCAGAATTAACACTTCACTTGAAATGATTTCATGGTTACGCGTATCTCTAGTAACTTAATACGGCACCCGAAGCTGTTTGTAGCAGTGATACCGGCGCGACGCGACTCCCGACACAGATGGCGTGTTATTCAGCGTCTGGAGAGAACTGGGGCCTTGCTTCCTCGCGCAGCGTTCTTACATATAAAGCCGCGGTGCGGACGGCTAACGGAACGCCTGATCAAATCGGCTCTCCCGACTAGCCGCTGGGCTAGTAACGCACCACTTCAAGTTACATAATAAATTATAGCTTCTTTTGCTGATGGCCGATGAAGCTCTTAATTTAAATGTGCATTCAGCACGCAGGTAAGTAATGATAATAAATTTTTGACGTGGCTAAGTTAAATATTTTGGGCGAGAGAATTAATTAAATTACACTGCACGCAGTAGATGAGCTCTGAACTGGCCCTTTTGAGATCCGCTATCGCTATAATTTTATAGGTATTCAAAAGAAACTTTTCACATCTTCATAGTCATAGCGGACCTCCAACCTATTTAAATCTAAACATCCTAGCCTTATTTATTAGCCTACTTAATCTATCTTGCTTCCTTCAGTTTTGAGACGAAAACCACAAAATCATGAATTTCCACTAAAATCTTAATTTGTGAAATCCAAAGTACTGTTTTTATTAAATCATTATGAAAGATGAATCTAAATATAAATTTTGAAGTCTCTAGCTCTTTTCTGTTGCGCCAATGATTTTTTCAGAAAAACGTCCAAATTTCGAAAATGGCTGAAGTTATCGAACTGATATTTAACACATATTAATTTAGTATTACTTCTGACATGCCAGAAAAGTTTTAGGTTCTTTGCTTGATTTTTAAAGTATTGCGCAACATTTATGACGTCAGAGCTAGTTACAGCAGACTGGCTGGCACACAATGGAAAGACTGATGTGAATTTACTACAGTGTGAGTAGGCTGCTTCCCTACAAGATGACCAAAAGGAATTGCAAAATGATGTAGATAAGATATCTGTATGGTGCGAAAAGTGGCAATTGGCCCTGAATAAAGAAAAGTGTGAAGTTATTCACACAAGTACGCGTAAATTGAACTAACTACTTACGGATTACAATTACAAGTAACGTAAACTGGAACGATCACATAGATAATATTGTGGGTAGAGCAAACCAAAGGCTGCGATTCATTGGGAGAACACTTAAAAGGTGCAACAGGTCTATTAAAGAGCCTGTTTACACCACGCTTGTCCGCCCTATTTGGAGTACTGCTGTGCGGCGTGGGATCCGCATCAGGTGGGAGTGACGTCTGACAGCGAAAAAGTTGAAAGAAGGGCAGCTAGTTTTGATTTATAGCGAAATAGGGGAGATAATGCCACAAACATGATACGTAAAGTGGCAATCATTACAAAAAAGGCCTTTTTCGTTACGACGGGATCTTCTCATGAAATTACAATCATAGGTTTTCTCCTGCGATTGCGAATGCATTCTGTTGGTGCCCACCTACATTGGGAGATATAATCATCAGGATAAAATGAAAGAAATCAGGGCTCGCACAGAAAAATTTAAGTGCTCGTTTTTCCCGCGCGCCGTACGAGAATGGAACGGTAGAGAGACAGCTTGAACGTGGTTCGTTGAACCCTCTGTCAGACACTTTATTGGGATTAGCAGATTAATCACGTCGATGTAAATGTAGGAATGCGAGGGCGGATGGAACGGAGAAAGAAAGCATAGCGCTGGATTTGGGTGGAGTCTGTTTCGGGCTGGGGGTTTTGCCATCGTGGGCTTACTTTATAAAAGCATTTATTATGTTACACAACCACAATGACATGGAGGATGATATGCTATTAAAAATCAACCAGCTTCTGCTCAGAGCAAATGATTATGTAGAAATGGGCCTAATGTAATACGAGGGTGTGCTGAAAACTAATGCCTCAGAATTTCTTATATGGAAACTCTTAAAACTGTTTAAAATGAACAAACGTTGTTAACATTCAACATTTTTATTCTTCATGTATTCGTATTTATTTCTCAACATAGTCATCCTGGTGAGGAACACAATTGTCCCAAAGAGGGACTACTTTGTTGAACCGTCACTGCAGAACGTTTGACATTGTTGACAGAACCACAGCCCCTCTTATGCTTGCACCGCTTCATAGCTATCAGAGTGAAGTCCTTCAAGGTGTCCTTTAAGTTTTGGAAACAGACGAGAATCGGATGGGACTAAATCGGGGATGGTCGGAGAACGATCGATGACACTGAGCCCAAGGCGTCGGATTGTTACATACGTCGCAGCGCTCGTGTGTGGTCCGGCATTGTCATGCTGAAGGAGGGGGCTCTGCATGTGTGGACGAATCCTTCGAATTCCAAATTTCGATTACTGTACGCTGTTCCTCACCGATCAACATAGTTACGTTACAGACAGCCATTCTACACCCTGCAATTTGGACCTCTCTAGCGGTAGAGGGCTGCAAACACGTGAACAAGTAGAATGTTGATAACGTTTTTTTTATTTAAAAAGCTTTAAGATTTTTCACATAAATTCGGAGGCATTACTTTTTAGCAAGCCTCCGTACGTACTCGTACATGTAACTCAGATCTGCCTATGACCCCGTGACACACACTTTGGGACCAACCACGACAAAAGCAAAACACAATATTTCCACTCTCCACCTGCACCACTTTACCGTCGGACAATCATATAAACATGGATCAATAAAGGCATAAAATTCCAACAGGCTCTACCTGTGCTACTAAAGAACTCCACTAACAACCCAGTACTGTTACATGTAACAGGGCTACTAGTGTTACTTGTTCTGTGAACAACAGCAGGGAGATAAAATGGAAAAACTGATAGCTGTATATACTGGTGAATACACCTTCAGCGTCATTTCAAACACAACGCAGGACTCCTTCTTATGTGTGGTATCGTACGAAGGTCGCGGCCCCACTCCAAAGTCGGAAACACGCATCATTACCAGACACAATAGCGATGTTTAGCTGCAATCCTCAGTGGGAGGCTCTCCTGTAGACCACGCCTCTCTCACAGCACCACAGTGACCTTGAATGGAGGTCAATACGGAGCCGAGCATGGAAGTGCTCTGACCCCCAGTTCGTGGCATCAGTCAGTCAATAGCACTGAGCAGGACTAAGAAAACCGAAAACTGAGGATGTGTTGGATGATGATCAGTCCGGCTTTGGGCAAGGTAAACGTTCCGGCGTAACGAAACCGCCGGCACGAAGTTGAAGAACGCAAGAGCAGAGAAGGCTGTGAGACGACGCCAGCCAACAGTTCGCTTATTAGGACCTCGCCACGACAGGAACGGCCTCTAGCCGAAGACAATATAAGCTCCGCTCCTGACAGCCACGACCAGACAGTAGAAAACAGGACACTAGTAGAGCCGTCATCCTAACTGTTACACTGAGACTTGTGTCTTATATTAATTGCTTGTACGGACATTGCCTACAGCGAAGGACATTGATTATTTGCATGTCACCCATTGCTTGCTACAACTTATAGCAAACCAAAGTTAAGTATTGTCAATCTACTGTATTGTAATAAAAACCAATAATGTGATTTTCTCGAATTGTTGTATAGTTTCGCGAAGTACACTGAGGTGACAAAAGTCATGGGATACCTCCTAATATCGTATCCTACCTACTTTTACCCGGAGTAGCGCAGCAACTCGACGTGGCATGGATTCAACACTTCGTTGAAAGACCCCTGCAGAAATGCTGAGCCATGCTGCCTTTATAGCCGTCCATAATTGCGAAAGTGTTGCCGGTACAGGACGTTGTGCACAAACTGACCGCTCGATTATCTCACAAAATATTCGACGGGATTCATGTCGGGCGATACGGGTTGAAACGTCCCCTTTGAACAATTATACATGACTGTGCTTAAACTGACACACAATATTTTTAGCGCAACGCAATCTGACTTTCAAAAATCCCTACAAAAGAATGGCCCTGACTATAACATTAACCTATACCTTTCACAAATCACTTACCTCACAAAAATCTTCGTTACTCGAACTACTGCAATACAGCGAGCGCCACTACTGCCAGCTAAATAAAAGATTCAAACTACGGAAGGCACTAACTACTGATAGGCATAGTTACCACATGAAAGATTTTGATAGAGAACAAACAATGTATTTACCTTAATAGTGTTGAAAAATCATAATATACATAGCAGTTCATGATATCCAGTATTACAAATTTCAAAACTCCGCCATCTCTCTCCCCACATCCACCACTGCTGGCGGCTCACCCCCAACTGCGCAACGCTACGCGCTGCTAACAGCCAGCTGCCGCTGCCCAACACTACAATGGCAGACAACAATGCAAACTAGCCACAGACTGCACACAGCACAGCCAGTGATTTTCATACAGAGCGCTACGTGGCGTTACCAATAAGAAAACCTAAACAGCCTACTTACAGGGTGGCCAATTCATTCACTCGAATTGTCCAGAATGTTCTTCAATCCAACAGTCAACAACTGTGGCCCAGTGACATGGCGCATTGTCGTCCATAAAAATTCTCTCTTTGAATGGCTGCAAATGGTCCCCAAGTAGCCGAACATAACTATTTCCAGTCTCCGATCGGTACAGTTATACCAGAGGACTCAGTCCATTACGTGTAAACACACGGTATGGAGCCACCGCCAGCTTGCACAGTGCCTTGTTGATAACTTGAGTCCATGCCTTTGTAGGGTGTGCGCCACACTCGAACCACACCATCAGTTCTCGCCAACTGAAATCGGAACTCATCCGAGCAGGTCACGGTTTTCCAGTCGTCTAAGTGTCGACCCGATATGGTCACGCGCCAGAAGAGGTGCTGCAGGCGATGTGCTGTTAGCAAGGGCACTCGCGTTGGCCGTCTGCTGCCTTAGTCCTTAAACCCTTTATCTCTCCGCATTGTTCTAATGTATATGTTAGTCGTACGTCCCACACCGATTACTGCGGGTATTTCAAGCGATGTTACTTGTCTATTATCACTGACAACACTACTAAAACGCCACTGCTCTCCCTCTTTCATGTCTGTGGCGAGAGGTAGTGCGTGAAATTTGGTGTTGTCGGCACACTGTTGACGCTGTGAATCCTGGAATATTGAATTCCCGAACGAGCATCGAAATGGAATGCCCTGTGCATATACTTCTAACTACCATTCCGCGTTCAAAGTTCCCGTCGACCGGCCACTATAACCTCAGACACCTAGTCACATGAACGACCAGAGTGAAAACGACAGTTCGTCCAACTCACTGCCCTTTTACACCTTGTGTACGTGATACTGCCGCCATCTTTGCAAGTGCATATTGCTGTCCCATGACTTTCTTCTCTTCAGTGTAAGTAAGAACGAGTAAACAGGTAGTCGAAAGAAGCCTGCCAGGTTATCCGCACGGTCTAAGGCGCTGCTTCCCGATCGGGAAGGTGTGCCGGTCCCCGGCACGAATCCGTTCGGCGGATTAGTGTCGACGCCCAGTGTGCCAGTCAGTCAGTGGATGGTTTTTAAGGCGGTTTCCCATCTACCTCGGCGAATGCGTGCTAGTTCCCCTTATTCCGCCTCAGTTACACTGTGTCGGCGATTGATGTGCAAACACCATAATTATTCTACCACGCAAACATTTGAGATTACTCTCGTCTGATATGAGACTTTCCTTGTGGGAGGGTGGAGTGTCAGAGGGGGGGGGGGGGGGTGCAAGACTCAAGTTTCACAGGGAATTTGCAGTCTCCCCTCCACAACGGCCAAAGGCCGGTCACATGATTCCATCTCCACACGGACAGGGGGCGGGGTGTGACTGCCAGCGCTCCTGGTGTTACTTGAGTGTACTAGAGATGGGCAAACTGAAACACGTAACTGTTTCGAAACAAACAGTACAATGTAATGTTTCGCTACGCTGTTTCGAAACAGTGAAACAGTTTGTGTTTTGTTATCTAATCATCTTGAATGTCTACTGTATGTCCATATAAACACAAATGAGGTGCGAGAGCGCTAATCATATCGCAGAAAGTATGAAACTATCACTTCGGCGTCTTGGCAGTTTCGTATTTCCTGCAGCAAATGCGCTGCTTTCGTGTCGTGTGACTTTCATACTTTTCAATTGGCTGAGGACAGCCATAGCCTAAGACAGAAGAACCACCACGAACGGAACTGGAGAACTGCAGAAACAATGGATATGCTATTGGGATTCCCACATTCCGTTAGTATGGGTAAATACCCATTCTGCTAATTTCCATGCACACAAAGGGAATCATTGTGGATAATAGGCACAGTGACTATAGTCTCACAAATAATGCCAAATAAGTTGAATAAATAACAAAATATAACAGAAAAAATTTTGTCTTTGAAGGTGTTTCGAACCGTTACTATAAATTCACCATGCTTGCCAGCCCTTCCCGTTCACCATTACACTATCAGTGATATGACAAACAGTTTGCTTGCAATTATACCTACATCAAATTTAGGTATATGCCTAATAACTGTCACTCTATGCCTTTTTTTTATTCGAAATGTTGTAGGCTTACTTGCGTTTCTTAATATGATTACTGTACATGAACAGAGAAGCGTATGTTGTAAAAAAAGTGTAATTTAACTGAATGATTTTCACATATGTATTATTTTGAATGTGAATAGTATGCGTTGTCTTATTGTTTGGTTAGTGTTTATAAAGCAGATGTTACGCCATTTCGGAATAGGACAGTCAGCTAGAAACGAAGCTTTATTTTCGGATATCTTAAGCTTCATGCTATTGCTTGTCAAAAAGATTTCGACACTCTTGAAAGTGTTTCACGAAGTGGTATGTTGTGTTTCAGTACCTGTGCCGAGCCCGAATCTCGCCCGACACAGAGTGGAATGAAACATCACTGTTTCGATACAATTAGTCCGTTCCAAGCACAGGTGGACTGAAACAGCCTTATTTTGAAACAACGATACAGTTTCTGTGTCTGACTCGAGATCCGAGACGGGCAGAATGAAACACCACTGTTTCGAAACAGTGAACCACAGCCGTTCCGAGACACTGAAACAGTTCCAGGTATCGATACACTGTATCGAAACATAGAAACAGTGTCCAAGTCTAGAGTGTACTATGTTGCCTTTCCCGCCAGAAAACAAACACACTGTCGCCTGCTTTGTGTGTCTAAGAAAAACCAGCAAAGTGCACTACAGCCAGATTGCACAGATTCTTTTCAGGTTTTTGCTACGAGTTGTTTAAAAACGTACAGCCCAAAAAGAGCCTAGAAGATTAAGTGACCTAACAAAAGTTTGCACTCTTTTTCCGTTTTGTTTCACAAAATAAATATTTTTCTTATTAACTTTCCTGTGTAGCGAACATGAGTTACTACTGTGATGTTTTTATTGCCCAAAATAAAATGTCTGTGACAAAATTGCCGAAGGAGTCGGCTTCAATTTCGTGTACGGCAATTAAAAAGGCTTAAGTTCGTGAAATTTCCACTTTAACGTGCTGTAACGAGTTGCATATTTCTTTGTACATAAACATTTTGCAGATGCAAACAGTTCATTGTTCATTTCGTTTCTTTATTAAAGTTGCTGTCTACTGGTGTTCTTGTGAGATTTTATTTCGCGTACTTCAAGCATTATGTTCATAATATATCCGTGTCTTAGGCTGATATAACATTTAATGCATAGTTTGGCAATACATGGGATATGACTTTCCAGAGTTTTACAGTCGGCTGAAGAATGAGTTTCCAACATTTTATCCATTTGCTGCTCAAATAGGATACAATAATTATTGAACTGTCAATATTTTCCATACAGACGTCCTCAGCAAACTGCTGAACGGTTTTAAAGCTTTGTACAATAACCACATATATTTGCTGCCATGACAAACTCTGTTGCCATTATTATGAATTACCTTAAGTATCTATTGCATATCCAAAATGTGTGTGTTATTAGTTTCGGAAACTTGTTCTTTTGAATAACATTGTACACAAGGTATGTTTCTAGTACATACTTATGTTTATCTAAAGGCATTGAAAATGCCTTGTAAGCAACATGTTCAAAAATTGTAGACTTTGACAATTTCAATTTCAGTTATTAAAGCCCAGGTAAAATCATGATGAAGGCAAATAACATCTGTTTGTAGTAGGTCTAGGACATCGCTGGCAGTCACGCCCCGCCTCCTGTCCGTGTGGAGGTGGAATCACGTGACCGGCCTCTGGCCGTTGTGGAGGGGAGACTGCAAATTCCGTGTGAAACTTGAGTCTTGCGGGGGGGGGGGGGAGGTCCATTGGGGGCCGCACCGCACAATAACCCTGGGTTTGGTGTAGGGCGGCGGTGGGGTGGGTGGACTGCTGTGGCCTGTTGTGGGGTTGTGAACCACTGAGGGCCACGGCGGGACGTCGTTTCTAGACCCCGTTTTAATACAATACAAAGCGAATGAACGAAGAGAGGAAGGAGAAAGGGAAAGTGATTTAGAAACGCTACTTTTATTGCTATTAGCCGTTTGTCAGCTGTTTTTTCACGGTGGCCATTTTTTAATTAATATTTTTTTCCGGATAATTACGCAGAGAGCTGAAACCCATCTATTAAAAGTTGTGAAACGGCCTCGCAGCACTGCATTTTGTGCGGTAAACGACTGTGCTGCAGAGTGCGCGGCTCGACCTACTTGCAGCGGCTGAGCAAATGAGGCCGACGCAGACGGCTGCTGCCTCTGGAAGCCCGGGGCGGCCGCCCGCCGCCCGCCATTGTCTCAGCGACGCCGCCGCCGCCTCCACCGCCCCCGCCGCCTCCACCGCCGCCCCAGCCACCACCATCTGGACCGCCACGCCGCGCCGCGCCGGTCGCGGCATTCTTCCTCTGCTCCGGCGTTCGTTCTGCATTCTTAGTCGCCAAGTGGCGGTCGATAGCAACCCACCACCACCACCACCACCTCCGCCCCCTACACACAGCACAACAAAGGGCAGAGGATGCAGGGACGCGAAGAACGGCGGAATTGACGTCGGACGACGACGACCATCTTTTACGTTTCTTAAGGATGTCGTTCCCTTCTTCGCGTCTGTCGACTGCTGTCTTTACGGCGACAGACGGAATGGAGTCGCCTTACCGAGAAAATGCTGTCGTTTCGGCAAGAGCACGTTCGCAGAGTGTTCTGCGCCGACTCCTTTAATTTAACCCGGGGAGGTGGCGGGAGGAGATGAAGCTCCGTACCTGAGGGCACGGTGTGTCACCCCGTCTGGAGGCGAAAGTGGCTGCGACACCTTTTAAAATAAATCTGGTACCACATTACTGCGGACCACGAGACTCACGTGAAAATGGTTCAAATAGCTCTGAGCACTATGGGACTTAACTTCTGTGGTCATCAGTCCCCTAGAACTTAGAACTACTTAAACCTAAAAACCTAAAGACATCACACACATCCATGCCCGAGGCAGGATTCGAACCTGCGACCGTAGCGGGCGCGCGGTTCCAGAGTGTAGCGCCTAGAACCGCTCGGCCACGTGAAAATGGTTGGACGACATAAAAATGAAATGAAATAATCGTATGGCATTGTTGGCCGGGAGAGCCCGTCTGCTGTAGTTCATCTGATTGACCCAAGTATTTCCATTTGACACTACTTGGGCGACTTGGTCGTCGATAATGATCATCACGATGATGATGATTGGGACAAAGCAAGCACCCTGTCCACGGCCGGAGAAAATCTCAGAACCACCTGGGAATAGAATCCACGACCCCATTGTCTAGAGGCAGCAACGCAGTTAATCTCTTCTTTTTCTTTTTTTCTTTTTTTTTTAAAAAAAAAAGAAATAGTAAGTGGAAAAAATTTTTGCCACTGGCCTGGGGTCAAAACTAAGGTTCCTGTGGAACCTATTCCAGGACGCAACCACTTTTTTATTTTTCGAAAAGAATGTATTTGTGCCATCTCATGCATAATTTTATGTTAATTCTCTACTTGTTTCGATCACCTTTAAGGAAAAACTGTTCGGTACAACAACTCGACTACAGAATATACACAAACTTCATAACAAATGGGGAAATTAAAAAGGTCATTTTTCAACTGTAGTACACCAATGGATCAACCATAGATTTGATCACTCCACACTTAACACTTCACAAATTACAAATATCAAAGGTATAAATTCTATGTGTTCGTCAAAGAGTTCATTGAAACATGTACACAGCATGTATGCCACTTTTTTCATTCGCTCAACTTATTATCCTTTTAAGCCTGGTTTCTCTGCCTGTTGTCCTGTTCGTTAAAACACAATGTTCATCTGGGCGGTGATAGACATTAACTGACCTAACTATTTAGTTTGATGAGAAACTTTTTAAGTAATTTAAATTAAATTTCTTCTCAGTTGTAAATTAAATGATAAGGAAGATTTTTCATTTCCAGGAACTGAAAAAAAGCTGTAATATAATAAACTCCCTTTTGATGACTATATTCGTAATATATCCTTCTTCTGAAATCTTCTCTGTCTTTCTTCGGTCTGAAAAGGAAATTTATGCTTCCTTAAAAATGCATTAATTCTGTCGAAATCCGATCACTTTGACATCTGTAGAATCTAAACTAATTATTCTTGTTAAAGAAAAAAATAATAAAATGTAATTCTTCTCCTTGATTCTGTCATTTTTCCTTTATACCACCGTTGTCCTATTTTCAATGCTTAAGTTGTATTTAAAATACAACTTAAAAGTATTAATTACAAATATAGAATGAGGAGTAGAGGACTCAGCAATCTAAACACTGGTCGTAGTATCTCAGATACTGGGATGCAACGCTCTTCCATATTTTGCTAAATTGTTTTGATAATTCTGTTTCTTCTGTAGTTCATTGTGTAATGTTGTTGGTCTACGCTTAAACTTTTTTAAACTCGGTGTTTTTGTGTACAAATGGGCCTTGTAGCAAATTAAAGTGAAACTAATCCAAATTTCGGCCGATCAGGCCTTGGAAGGTCCAACACTACCGACCGACGGACGTGTCATCCTTATTCCATAGGCGTAACTAGAAGCGGATATGGAGGGGCGTGTGGTCAGCACATCGCTCTTCCAGCCGTTTTCAGTTTTCGTGACCGGACCCGGTATTCTCAATCATTTAGCTCCTCAACTGGCCTCATGAAGGACGAGTGCAGCATCCTCGCCAACAGCACTTGGTAGACCCAAACGGTAACCAATCCTATCCAGGGTGCCGCAAGGTTACCATGTGATTTTTCTGGACGGGGTATCGCTTTCAGTCTGTTATGAAAACTTCTCGTACCTTGACGCCGTTAGGTCACGAGGTGCAGACTAAATAAACAGATACACGGGAAGATACTAGGTGACTAAATATTACTTTCAAGCTCTCGTGTTGCACTACGAATCAAACATGGTATAGCTGATAAGAAGGAAAGAATGGCCAGGAGCGTAGTTAACACAACCGTAAAAAGGGTAACAAGATTCGAATTTATCGTGCCGTCTACGGCGATGTCATTACGGGAGAGTAACGACTCGGATAGTGGAAGAACGTTGGCGTTGTCCTTTTCAAAGAGAATCGATTTAGGGAAACCGATAAAAATCTAAATTTAGATGGGCCGACAAGGGTTTCAACAATCATCCTCTCCATTATGAGAAGAGTATCTTCTCATTGTGCCACTTGTCTCAGTATTTCATTCAAAACTTCAGGTAAAATAGAAAGAGATGGGGACATAACAATACCTTTAATGAGTGGCGTCACCTACTTGTTACCAGCTTCACTGTAAAAGCTCCACATTGAAAAATTACGACAGTGTTTAAGGCAATGTGGCAAAATGAATTGGAGAACGATATACAGGATGCTCTAAACCAATAGGATCTCAATGATACAGGCTATTAGTATTTTGAGATACGAAACGAACCGTCGGAAATGATTATTTAGAGCAGTACTTGCTCTTTCTGGCCTGAGTGGCCGAGCGGTTCTAGGCGCTACAGTCTGGAACCGCGCGACCGCTACGGTCGCAGGTTCGAATCCTGCCTCGGGCATGGATGTGTGTGATGTCCTTAGGTTAGTTAGGTGTAAGTAGTTCTAAGTTCTAGGGGACTGATGACCACAGCAGTTAAGTCCCATAATGCTCAGAGCCATTTGAACCATTTTGAGTACTTGTTCTTGAATAAATGAGCAGTGTGTGACAAATACTTGTTCGTAAACTCATTAGGTTTCATAACAAATAACTGCCTGCTGCACTGATGTGAGCGACGACGCCTTTAAAAAAATGTAGATCCGTCTGTGTTGTGCCTGATATCCTGGCCTAACTGCTGCACAGACACCAACCCAGATATCGATATCGACACAGCACAATCGCTGACAGACACCACGGCCCACAGACTCGACACAGACAGATTAAGAACACTTTCACTTGCTGTAGTGTTGCTACATGGCCACCCGTCTTGCAGCAGTGGTAACACCGGTTCTCACCAATTCACCAAAGTTAAGCGCTGTCGGGCTTGGATAGTACTTGCATTGATGACCATTTGGGTCTGCCGAGCGCTGCTGGCAAGCGGGAAGCACTCAGCCCTGGTGAGACCAATTGAGGAGCCACTTGACTGAGAAACAGCGGCTCCAGTCACGAAAACTGACATAGGGCCGGGAGAGCGGTGTGCTGACCACACGCCCCTCCGTATCCGCATCCAATGATGCCTATCTGCTGAGGATGACGCGGTGGCCGGTCGGTACCGTTGGGCTTTCCGAGATCTATTCGGACGGAGTAAGTGTGGCTACATGAGGAATTCGGTGTCTTCGTAAATTGAGTACTAGTTCAATGTGTCCTCGGCGTACATACACGGTGTTTACCATTGTTTACTGAGTCTTTATGAGTGTACAGTGTTCGCTCAAAGTACTTGTAGAAATGCCTGTAATCTCTTCAGGCAAGAGTATAAATATTACGAATAAAAATTTCATGGTTGTTGTCACTGCACTGTTTTGTGACGAATGGAAACCAAAATACAAATTTCTTAAAAAAATGGTGAGATTCAATAAAAAATTCAGAGAACTCAATTAGAACGTCTGAAAATTATGAACACAATGCCACTGGCATGTGAAAGTATGGGCCGTTTCCGATTTCAGATTCTGTGGAACATAGAAAAGAATAAAAAATAAAATAAATAAAAATGAAAAATAAAATAAATAAAGACGTATTATTATGATGAAGTAAATTCATACACGTTCGTTAGGGTAGGGTATGCTAGCATACTACAGCGTAATAAAGATATTATAGTCCATAATTACTAAAAAAGAACAGAAATTAACTGTATGCTCACACTACCTTAAAAAAAACTTTCTTCAAACAGACGCTGTTGCCTACCGAAAAGAAACGAAAAGAAATTATGGTAAATGAGAACAGTCAAGCCACGGAGAGCTGGTCAAGGTTCTCGACAAAGCGTTGTTCGCGTTGCACATCTTGAAGAGGTAGTCCTCAGTCATGTGAGAGAAAATTAGTCAGTAAAAGCCCGTCAACTTGTCCGTGAAATGCGCTGGTCGGAACCCACGGTGTGGAGCATGATGATGAGGCAGGTGAGGTCATTGCGCTGCGTCTCTATCGATACGAGAACAAAATAATACAATCTATAGGGGTGAGAAAACGCTCGGTTGCACCATCTCTGGGCGCAGCGATAAGTTTAACGGTTGTTTGCTTTAGAGCGTGGTAGCCGTTAATGTCGAGTCTTCAGATACGGTCTGTCGCGAACTACCGGCCGTACAATGCCAAATACCGCACTGAATCTGACGGTCGTGTGTCCGCAGCTCGTGGTCTTGCGGTAGCGTTCTCGCTTCCCGCGCCCGGGGTCCCGGGTTCGATTCCTGGCGGGGCCAGGGATTTTTCTCTGCCTCGTGATGACTGCGTGTTGTGTGTCTTTCATCATCATTTCATCCCCATCGACACGCAAGTCGCTGCAGTGGCGTCAACTCGAAAGACTTGCACCAGGCGAACGGTCTACCCGACGGGAGGCCCTAGCCACACGGCATTTTTTGACGGTCGTGTGTCTAAAGAATCCTGAACAGTAATTCTCACATAAGTAATTTTGCCCACTATTGAAGAATTTATGATCGCTGAAGTTCTATTGGGATCTTGTGGAATGATTTTGTGACTTTAATTCAATAATACCTTTCTACAAAGGATACTCGTATTAATACTGTTAAAAGAAAAGAAAAAAAATTCCTTGAGGTCTATGTTTATGTGCTGCTCCATGACTCTGCTGTCAATATCTTTATTCTTGGCTTGTGTGTAACTTCTGTTTTTTTCTTTCAGTAAATGTGTTTTTTTTTCGTATGCAGGGTGTAATTACAAAGCTAATAAAATGTTTTATTGCCTTTAAATAATATTTTTCATCAAATACTGCATTCCATGGCAATATTGATAGTAACATCAGGATTTTTGCAGATAATACAGTTATCTGTAATGAAGTACTATATGAGAGAACTTGCATAACTGTTCAGTTACATCTTGATAAGATTTCAGCATGATGAAGAGGTTGGCAGCTTGCTCTAAATGCCCATAAATGTAAATTTTGCCCTTCACAAAACGTAAAAAACGTAGTATCCTATGACTATAATATCAATGAGTCATTATTGGAATCGGAAGACTTATACAAATACCTGGATGCAACACTTTGTAGGGTTATGAAATGGAATGATCGCATAGGGTCTGTCGTGGGTACTGTAGGTGGTTGACTTCGGTTTGTTGGTTGGGTATTGGGAGAGTGCAATCGGTCTACAAAAGAGATTACTTACAAATGACTCGTGCGACCGGTTCTACAATATTGCTCAAGTTTGTGGGACATATACCAGATAGTACTAACAGGGGATATCGAACGTATGCAGAGAAGGGCCGCACGAATGGTCACATGTTTGCTTAATCCATGGGAGAGTGTCCCAGTGATACTGACAGTCCTGCATTGGGCAGACTCTTAGACAGACGTAAACTATGCCGAGAAAGTCTATTAACAAAGTTTCAAGCATAGACAGTAAATGATTACTGTAGGGATATACTACAACTCCATACATATCGGTCACACAGAGATCGTGAGATAACATTAGAATAATTACTGCACACACAGAGGCTTTCAAACCGTCATTCTTCCCACGCTTCACACGTGAATGGAACAGGAAGCAACCCTAGTAACTGGTACAATGGGACATGCCCTGTGCCGGGCACTTCACGGTGGTTTGTAGAGTACAGATGTAGATTTGCTTCATAAGCTTCACCCAACCTATCATTAAATAATACTAGTGATGGAACAAAACACTATCGACAAGAGAAGGGTAATTATCAATGAAGTGATGCAATGGCGGCAATAACATTACAGGCACCTAATATTTCCTATTGCTGAGGACGCTCAACAGAAGGCTACATGGAAAGCTGAAGTGCGTAATAGGAGATGAACAATTTGGTTTCAGGCGAGGAGTGGGAACTAGAGGTGCCATTGGGCTACTGAGAGTGATAGGGGAGAGGTACATGGCGAAGAAAAGGAAGGTGTATGTTGTGTTCATTGATCTTGAGAAAGCTTTTGACGGTGTCAAATGGGAAAAACTGATGGAAATCCTAGGGAAACATGGACTTGACTGGTGGGATAGACGGATAATTAGAAATTTGTATTTGAATCAGAGAGCAAGAGTAAGAATAAGAGGTGTGATGACTGAAGAAATTGAACTGGGAAGAGGTATAAGACAAGGTTGTTGTTGAGAATGAGATTTTCACTCTGCAGCGGAGTGTGCGCTGATATGAAACTTCCTGGCAGATTAAAACTGTGTGCCCGACCGAGACTCGAACCCGGGACCTTTGCCTTTCGCGGGCAAGTGCTCTACCAACTGAGCTACCGAAGCACGACTCACGCACGGTACTCACAGCTTTACTTCTGCCAATACCTCGTCTCCTACCTTCCAAACTTTACAGAAGCTCTCCTGCGAACCTTGCAGAACTAGCACTCCTGAAAGAAAGGATATTGCGGAGACATGGCTTAGCCACAGCCTGGGGTATTCCATTCTGGAAACATCCCCCAGGCTGTGGCTAAGCCATGTCTCCGCAATATCCTTTCTTTCAGGAGTGCTAGTTCTGCAAGGTTCGCAGGAGAGCTTCTGTAAAGTTTGGAAGGTAGGAGACGAGGTACTGGCAGAAGTAAAGCTGTGAGTACCGGGCGTGAGTCGTTCTTCGGTAGCTCAGTTGGTAGAGCACTTGCCCGCGAAAGGCGAAGGTCCCGAGTTCGAGTCTCGGTCGGGCACACAGTTTTAATCTGCCAGGAAGTTTCAAGGTTGTTGTTTATCACCAACACTGTACATATATATCTGGAGGAAATTATTAATGAAAGTTTTGATGGAAGGAGAGGAGTTTGTATATGGCGTCGGAGACTGGAGTGTATAAGATTTTCAGACGACATGGTTGTGATGGCAGAGAGTGCAAGAGAGATGGAACAAATGTTAGATGGTCTAAACACAAAAGAAGAATATGGAATGAAGATCAACAAGAAGAAAACGAAAAGCATGGCAACTGGAGGAAAGGGGAGAAAATGCCGTATGATAATTGGGGGAGAGGAAATAGAGCAAGTCAGTAACTTCAATTACTGGGGAAGCGTAATAATGAATGATATGTATTGCTCAACAGAAATTAGAAAAAGAATTGCAATGGCAAAGGAAGGATTGAAGAGGAAACAGAAATTACTTTGTGGACCACTAAAGAAAGATCTGTGGAAAAGACTTGCCAAATATTACATCTGGAGCGTTGCACTATATGGTGCGGAGACCTGGACACAGAGGAAGGAAGATGAAAGAAGACTAGAGGCACTAGAGATATGGATATGGAGAAGAGTGGAAAAAGTGAAATGGGAAGACCGAGTAAGAAATGAAGAAGTATTAAGAAGAGTTGGAGAAGAAAGAAACACACTGAAAGTCATCAGAAAGAGAAAACGGAACTGAATTGGACATTGTTTGAGGAGGGACTGTTTATTAAAGAAAGGAATAGAAGTAATGGTGGAGGGAAAAAAGGGGAAGAGGGAAAAGAAGATATCAAATGCCGGACAATATCAAAGGAGACAAATGTTCAGAAATGAAAAGACTGGCTACGGGCAGACAAAAGTGGAAGAGGCTTAACCCATGACAAGATCTGCAGTAAGGCAGATTACCATGCTACTACTAATATCCCCAAGTAAAGAACATGTGCAGGCAGAGAGGCCAAAGGACTTTAAATACACAGCTGAGTTCTGCAATAAAGAATTACGTTGTAAAGCATCTTCATGCATGCACTGAGACAGGCGATGTCTCTTTGAGAAGGTGTAAGTTGTATTGACAATACAAAGCAAAATGTTAATTTCCGACTCTTATTTCATTGTTTAGGATGTTTCTCAGTCTGTATTATTTTGAGCCTAAGGTTTGGTCCGTTAGCCCCTTTCAGGACAGTCTTACGAAAACAGCAGTCTATAGTCGTTCTACATACATCGGCAAGGGTAATTCAACGAGGCTTGTTGATTCATGTGACATAGCAGATATGGTTCGGCAGCTCTTAAAACGCTATTGTGAAAGCCTGCCACTACTGTTTACTTTAACCTGTGAGTTCATAAGAGGCTATGACCCTGGTTTTTATGCTCTGATATGTGGCTCCTGATATAAAACCTGACCCATCTGGGAATAAAACGCAGTCTGACTAAGTTAGTTATAAGCTTCTTAGTGGCAAGAAGTTTCACAAAGCACTACAGAATAATTAAAGGAGGTATTACGAAACTGAATGCGAATACTTTGACATCATCTCTATTAGGTAGAGATATACTACCTATCAGTGACACATGAAAATTTGCGTCGGATCGGGACTCGAACACAGATTTCGCGCTTATAACGAGCAGTCGCCTTAACCGCTTTTGGTATTGACGCATGCTCCCCACCGATACGAACCTCCATACGCCACACGGCCTACATCGCGTAATGCGTGCAACGCAACTTAGATTCTTGCAGCATGTCTGACAGAAAACACACTGTACAATAAGTATTAAGAGGGGGTTTAATAAGAGTTAATCAAGACAAAACTGCGCGCCATGCGGTGGTTGGTGTTTCGGGTGGCGCTAAATAGGTCAGGTGTCCATTACACACAGGAGGCGGCTACACAGGTAGCAGGGGCTGTGTGGCGTGGACTGGGCGGTTTTTTTAGTTTAGAAAGTATCGGGGAAGATCAAAAAGGGCTCCAGTCACAAAGGGTGCAGGGCAAAGAAACGACGAGAATCGACCAAGCAACAGTCGCTATTGTAGTTCTAAATTGTCGTACCTGTGTTAGAAAAGTACCATAGCTTCAAGCTCTGATATAAACCACTGAAACTGAAATCGTTATAGGAACAGAAAGCTGGCTAAAGCCGGAGGTAAATTATGCCGAAATTTTTACAGAGGCGCAAACCGTCTTCAGAAAGGATAGATTAAATAAAGTAGGTGGTGGTGTGTTTGTGTCTGTTGGTAGTAGTTTATCTTGTAGTGAAGTTGAAATAGATGGTTCCCGCGAAGTACTAAGAGTAGAGGTTATACTCAATAGCCGTACCAAAATAATGGCTCTGAGCACTATGGGACTCAACTGCTGTGGTCATAAGTCCCCTAGAACTTAGAACTACTTAAACCTAACTAACCTAAGGACAGCACACAACACCCAGCCATCACGAGGCAGAGAAAATCCCTGACCCCGCCGGGAATCGAACCCGGGAACCCGGGCGTGGGAAGCGAGAACGCTACCGCACGACCACGAGATGCGGGCGTACCAAAATAATAATTAGCTCCTTCTGCCGACCTCTCGAATCAGATGACATAATAACTGAACGGCTCAAAGAAAACTTGCATCTCATTAGAAATAAGTACTTCACTCATACAGTTATAATTGATGGAGGCTTAAATCTACCATCGATTTGTTGGCGAAAATACATGTTCAAAGCCGGTGACTGAAAGAAAACATCTTCAGAAATTGTTCTAAATGCTTTCTCTGAGAATTACTGTGAACAATTAGTTCATGAGCCCACACGAATTGTAAATGGTTGCGAAAACACCATTGACCTCTTAGCCACAAATAATCCTGATCCAATAGAGAGCCTCATGACGGATACAAGGATTAGTGATCACAAGGTCATAGTAGCGAGGCTCAAAACCATATCAACCAAAATCACTAAAAATAAACGCAAAATATATCTATTTTAAACGACAGATAAAAATTCGCTTGATGCCTTCCTCAGAGAGAGTCTCCATTCCTTCCAAGCTAATTACGTAAGGGTAGATTAGACATGGCTCAAATTCAAGAATACAGTATCGACAGCAATAGATAGATTCATAGCGCATAAGTTGATAGGAGACGGGACTGATCCATCATGGTACACAAAACACGTCAAAACACTGTTGCAGAAGCAACGAAAAACGCATGCCAAATTCAGAAGAACACAAAATCCCCAAGTCTGGCTAAGTTTCACGGAAGCTCGAAGTTTAGTGCGGACGTCAATGCGAGATGCTTTTTAATAGTTTCCACAATGAAACATTGTCTCAAAATATGATAGAAAACCCAAAGAGATTCTGGTCGTATGTTAAGTACACCTGTGGCAAAAACCAGTCAATACCGTCACTGCGCGATAGCGATGGAAATGTTACCGATGATGGTGCCACTAAAGCGGAGTTACTAAATAGTTTTCCGTAATTCCTTCAGGAAAGAAGACGAAGTAAACATTCCAGAATTCGAAACCAGAACAGCTGTTAGCATGAGTGACATAAAAGCAGATATCTTAGGTGTTGCGAAACAACTCAAATCACTTAAGAATTGCAAGTCTTTCGGTCCAGATGGTATACCAGTCAGGTTCCTTTCAGAGAATGCTGACACAATAGCGCCTTTGTTAGCAATCATGTACAACCGCTCACTTAGCGATAGGTCTGTTCCTAAAGACTGGAAAGCAGCAATGGCCACACTAATATTCGAGAAAAGAAATCGGAGTAACCCATTGAATTACAGACCCATATCACTGACCTCAATTTGCAGTAGGATTTTAGAGCATATACTGTACTCGAACATTATGAATCAACTTGAAGAAAATGACTTATTGATACATAACCAACACGGATTCAGAAAATATCGTTCTTGTGCAACAAGACTTTATTCCCATGAAGTAATGAGTGCTGTCGACAAGGGATCTCAGATCGATTCCCTTTTCCTAGATTTCCAGAAGGCTTTTGATACCGTTCCCCACAAACGACTATTAAACAAATTACGTGCATATGGAGTATCGTCTCAGTTGTGGGCTGGATTCGTGATTTCGTCTCAGAGAGGTCACAGTTCGTGGTGATAGACGGTAAATCATCGAGTAGAACAGAAGTGACATCTGGCGTTCCGCAAGATAGTGTCATAGGCCCTCTGTTGTTCCTGAATTATATAAATGATCTACGTGATAATCTGAGCAGCCCCTTTAGATTGTTTGCAGATGACGCTGTAATTTACCGTCTAGTAAAATCATCAGACGATCAATTCCAATTACAAAACGATCTAGAGAGAATTTCTTTATGGTGCGAAAAGTGGCAATTGGCACTAAACAAAGATAAGTGCGAGGTCATCCACATGGGTACTAAAAGAAATCCGATAAATTTTCGGTATACGATAAATCGCACAAATCTAAGGGCTGTCAATTCGACTAAATACCTTGGAATTACAATTACGAGCAACTTAAATTGGAAAGACTACATAGATAATATTGTGGGGAAGGCGAAACAGAACACTTAAAGATGCGACAAACCAACTAAAGATACAGACTACATTACACTTGTCCGTCCTCTGCTGGAATATTGCTGTGTGATGTGGGGTCCTTACCACGTAGGATTGACGGAGGACATCGAAAAAGTGCAAAGAAAGGCAGCTCGTTTCGTGTTATCATGGGTGAGAGTGTCACTGATATGATACGCGAGTTGGGGTGGCAGTCACTGAAACAAAGTCGGTTTTCTTTGCGGCGAGATCTTTTTACGAAATTTCAATCACCAACTTTCTCTTCCGAGTACGAAAATGTTTTATTGACACCCACCTACGTAGGGAGAAATGATCATCATAAGAGAAATCAGAACTCGAATGGAAAGATTTAGGTGTTCCTTCTTCCCACGCGCCATTCGAGTGTGAAATGGTAGAGGAGTAGTATGAAAATGGTTCGATGAACTCTCTGCCAGGCACTTAAGTGCGAATTGCACAGTAACCATGTAGATGTAGATGTAGAAACTATATTTCCTACAACAGACATCATGCTACTACTAACTATAAATGTGTAAGAACTGCATCTTGTAGACACAATTCGTGCTATGCAAATGCTTTTGCACCATGTTTCCTACAACACCAAACAATTAAAGAAAAAAAAACTAAGTTAGGGCAGCAGCAGAAACCATCCCTAAGTCTCTGTCTTCGCTATCTCCTGTCTTGAAGTTCAACAGCAGCATAATTAACACGAATATATGAAAAATTAATTGTATAAAACTCTCACCTCTGTTTAAGGAAGCTAATTCCCTTACCGCTTTAAACGGAATCAAAGTAAATGCAGTACATACTAGAATGTAGTTCCTGAGTGGAAAAAAAATGAAATGATCGTATGGTGTTCTTGGCTGGGAGGCCCCATTCGGTTTCGGCCACCACGTACAAGTCCTATTTCAGTTGACGCCACACTGGGCGACTTGCGTGTCGATGATGAGAATGAAACGACGAGGAAAACACAACACACGGTCCACTAGCGTAGAAAATCTCGAACCCGGCGTGGAATCGAACCCGGGACCACCATATGGGAGGCAAGTACGTTACCATGCAGTTAAACAGGCGGACCCTCAACGAAAAGGTATGGAGGTATGGAAGAAATGGAAGGTTAACTCAAACACAGATCAGACGAAACGAAAATATGCTCGCAAAAATCCCAAATTATGCTCACATGTAATATAACCAACCAGGCGTACCGCCTTGACAACTCAGAGAAAGCGTCGAATAACATATGACTCATATGTTATTCGACACTTTCTTGGAGTTATCAAGGCGATAAGCCTGTTTGGTTAGGAGGAGTTGAAGTTTGTGATGTCTGAAGATGGGTGTAATCCCGAAACGCGTAACATGTTCCAATCAATGAGTGAGTTGAACGTCTCATGAATTTATTGTGATTGTACAGCATTGGTTGCCAATTATTAACATAAAAATTATCGCAGGCCTCAGACGGGATTTTATGTCCTGTATATCATCCTTAATTATGTGAAAAATTTTAAAACTAAATTTTCGTCGTGTTGACGGCAATCAAAGCATTAAATTAAAAGTGATTACAATAAGGCTAAACTCTTAGCCTTCGTGCTTCCTCCAAATTATCTGAAAAAGGTAAACTAGTGTAGTGTTCTCAGGGGAGACCATATGTTTAATAACAATATTGCTGTGACTGAGTGGGCTAAACTCAGCAATCTGGCAACAAAAGCACGATCCGACGATAACTCTGTGTGAAGTTCCTTTATAATATTCGCCGTGGCATTAGTAAGCCCAGGGAAAATTAATGACCGAACTTTGCACCTATACATTAATGCCTGGCACGTGACTTTGTTCCGAAGTAATCTGATGGCGCTGGCCAAAATTCTCTGTGGCTTATTGGATTTGAAGTTCCCCACAAAAGAATGCCGTGGTATTGGATAGTCTTGTGTCCTGGAATTAATTATTAACAACACTAATCGGCTGTTTTTTTAGCCTTAATGCGGGTACATATTCATTCAAGATGTATGCAGCTAATTATGGCTGTTCGTAGACGTCTGTCTCAGTGTCAGCTATATTGCAGGACAACACCCTCACTAAGAAACACACTGAGATGCATACAACCCACAAAGTGTGTGTCAATTACGATGCATTATATTCTAAGCTTCTCTCTCTCTCTCTATCTACGTCTACCCATCAGCACGTTCATTGTCCATTTACTTTTAGGATCTGACTATTTCAGAAACCTCTGTTATTATCGCATACAGTGAAAGCGAAGGAATCAATTCTGCATTCAGTATTATATGATCATGATATACGAGTGTTGCCCAGAAAGTAATGCACCGAATGTTTTGTCTTCAGCAATTCCATATTGAACATAATGAGAATTACACACATGAGAGAATGGTGTTTTATCTACACACCATATTTTTGACGTAATCTCCATCCCGTTCTATGGCCTTTCTCCAGCGCGAAACAAGGGCGTGTATGCCCTGTCGGTACCAATCCTTGTCCTGGTGATGGAGCCAGTGCTCCACTGTGTGAACTTCCTTTGCTGATTGACAGATGCAGTGCTAATTGCTGAGTCGTAATGCGTCTGTCCTCGCGAATGACCGCATCATCGTGCATCATGTCAGGTGGACAGCCGTGCATGGTCTCCCCGACCACTGCAAATCGTGGAGCTCCGCCGAACCGCCTTCTGATGACCTCACCCTCTGTGACCAGCGACTAACTGTACTTCCGTCGACAGCAGTTGCTCCACAGACTTTGAACAAACGTTTGTGAATATTTCCAACTTTCTCTGCAGTGAGGAATTTAATGAAGGCACGTTACTTGTAACGTACATTTTGAAACTGTCCCGCAGTTACGCTATCTGTCGGAAGTGACGGAAACTTGCTGGACTCACTCGACTTCAAATAAAGGGAAAATAAGTAACGTTTCGCATTCGTAGCATTATTTTCGGCTGAGGAAAATAAATGCGTTGCATTACTTTCTGGGCAACCCTTGTATAATGTAGACGTTCATTTCTACATTAGTTTCTATGTTATAGGTTCAATGTCATCGCTTTAAGGTCGTGTCCGTGAAATCTACCACGCGGTGGATGTTAAGTATGTTGTTTATTGTTCTTATCTTATATAAAATGTTGTACACTGTTAGAAGTCAGTAACATGACTTTTACCTAAGTTTAAATTGCTTCCACACAGTACCGTGAAGTCTGAGGAAAAGAAGTAGAGATGTAATTCTCCTAGTCTGTTGCCGGTACTGATTCCAACGTTTCACAGCATTTGTCCATGTGTCGCAATAGACCCTATGTAAAATTATGATTAATTATCTGAAATCTAGTGATTAATATTTTTTTCGCTCTCACGCTGTTCACTATGAATTTTCAAACGATGATCGGTATCTGACGCGGACAGTTCACTAACACGTACCATGCGTCAGTTTTTATTGCTTGTACCCATTCGGATGGCGATACTGTTAACACCACTAAAACAGTACAATATCAACAAAAAAAAATCTATGACTCAAACTGCCAAACACACCGTCTGACTAAAATACTACGTATCACGGTTACGTATATGAATTTAACGCTATGAGGAAGAAGGAAGATTAGAATTTAACGTCCCATCGACGTCTGGGTCATTAGAGACGGAGCACAAGCAAGATTATTATTTTCAGGATGTGGAAGAAGATCGGCCGTGTCCTTTCAAAGGAACCATCTCGGTATGTGCCTGGAGTTATTTAAGGCTTGGTGCAAATGGCTTTGAGCACTATGGGACTTAACTTCTGACGTCATCAGTCCCCTAGAACTTAGAACTACTTAAACGTAACTAACCTAAGGACATCACACACATCCTTGCCCGAGGTAGGATTCGAACCTGCGACCGTAGCGGTCGCGCGGCTCCAGACTGTAGCGCCTAGAACCGCTCGGCCACTCCGGCCGGCTGTTGTTTAAGGAAATCACAGAGAACCTAAACCTGTACGGTCGGATGCGGCTTTCAACCGTCGATCTCCCGAATACGAATCAAGTGTCCTAACCACTGTGCCAACTCTCTTGGTTGTAACACTAGGAACTTAGAAATATCTGGATGTATTTGGTCAATTATCCTTTTGTTATGAATAAGCGAATTTAGATTTTGCCTAAAACATTCTCATCGTTCAAAATGTTCAAATGTATGTGAATTCCTAAAGGACGAAACTGCTGAGGTCGTCGATCCCTAGACTTACACACTAACGTATGCTAAGAACATCAGACATATCCATGCCCGTGGGAGGACTCGAACCTCCGGCGGGAAGGGCCACACTATCCGTGACATGGCGCCTCAAACCCCGTGGCCACTACGCGCGGCATTATAGTCGTGGTGGTGTACTGCTAAGTTTACCAAGGATAAATTTCATAGATGCATGCACTAAGGTGACCAAAGTGATGGGATAGCGATATGCACATAAACAGATGGCGGTAGTATCGCCTACACAAGGTATAAAAGGGCAGTGCATCGACGGAGATGTCCCCCCCCTCCAGTACACCTCTTGCAATATGCTGATGACACCGCATTCCTCGCCCTCGCTCCTACCCTCCAACGGTCCCAACGCCTTCTCCAGAATCACCTTGACCTTTTTGCTGCATGGTGTAACCAATGGCTCCTGAAACTCAATCCTTCCAAGACCCAGGCAATCATCGTAGGTCGTACCACTCGCTCCTTCCGGCTCCTGGATTTCTCCCTTACTGTCTGCGCACGTCCTGTCCGCCTCACCCCCACCCTCACCTACCTTGGCCTCACCATTGACCGTCACCTCACCTGGATACCTCATCTCCGCTCCATCCAATCCAAAGCCCGCAACCGCCTCCGACTCCTCAAACTCCTCTCTGGCTGGACATGGGGTTTGCACCCTTCTACCATCTTCCACACCTACAAATCCTTAATCCGTCACATCCTCTGTTATGCCAGTCCCGCCTGGATATCTGCTCCCACCAAATTCTATAATTACCTCCAGATCCTTGAGCGTCATGCACTCCGCCTCGCCTTCCGTATCCGCCTCCCGTCCCCCACGCGGATCCTCTATGATCTCATTCCTTTCCCCCATCTGCTCCTATTCCTCGAACATATCCGCATCCTCTACACCTCCCGCCGTCTTGAACCCCCTCACCCCCTGGTTGCTCCTCTCCTCTCCCATCCCCGCCCCCTGCCACGTCTTCACCGTTGTGTCCCCCCTACCCTCCATCTCTACACCCTCCATCTCCTTTCCCAAGGTGGCTTCCGTCAACTCCCCCTCCCGGATGATGCCCTCTCTCCCTCCATTTATCCTTCCTATCAACTCTGATCCTCACTACCCCTCCTTTCCTCTGTCCTTTCCCTGGGCTCCCTCTTCCCCCCCCCCTTCCGTCCTGTTTTCTCCCCACTAAACCTCTCCCTACCTCCCTTCTCCCCCCCAGTCCTTTTGTATTCCCCTCCTCTGCCTACCCCACTCCCTGTCGCGTCTGCCCCCCACCCCTCTTCTGGGTCCTCATCCTCCATCAGCTCCTTTCCTGGTTCCCCCCTTCGCTTTTACTCTCCTTTCCCCCCTTTCTTTTGTTTTCCCATCTTCTGTCCAGTTTCCCCCCACCTGCTCTCGACTGTGGTGTCACATTTGCCAACTTTTTAGTGCAGTGTTCCAGTGACTATTCAGTGTTGTTTGTCTTTCTCGTGTTGCGAACAGAAACCATGCTGTCGCTAGGTGTGAATTTTATGTCTTTTGCGAACAGAATCCAGACTGTCGCCGTGTTTTTTAATTGTCTATTGTTTTCCCTGTCTGCTTCGTATGTATTTTTATTAGCATCATCATCCCTCTGTTGTTGTTTTAAGTTCCACGATTTCTTTTCACCTTGTTACTCTCTAAGTCTCCGATTTTATCGCCTGTTTTGTTATTATTTGTTCTCTTGATCTTTGTCACGAAATCTGTCGGCTGAAGAGCGGCATACTAAGCTGCTGCCAGCCCGCCCCCTTCGGGGGGAATTGAAATTCACTAAAGGAAAAAAAAAAACGGAGATGTCATTTGTATTCAGGTGATTCATGTGAAAAGGTTTCCCGCGTGATATGGCAGCACGTGGGGGATTGACAGACTTTGAACCCCGGAATGGTAATTGGAGCTAGACGCATTGCGGCGGGGCGGGGTCGTTCGGTCGTTCTTTCGTCTCCTTACTCTCTCTGTCACTTTCATCAAACAGTTCACCTACCTCTATATTTTTTCCTTCCGACGCCCCTTCACTTTGCAGTAGTAGATACACGCTAGGCAGTGAAAAGCAGCGTTGATGAAACAGTAATACCTACCACACAGAGGCCGCGTAACTCAAGTTGCAAATCAGTTCCTCTAAGTTCATTTTCACAAATTTCGGGCGGTAGGAAAATGCAGTTTAATTGCAGTAAGCATTTGGAAATTCTATTGACGTCTGTTTATTCACAAGGAAGCGCATGAAATGGTTATCTAATCCGTATTTAATAATGCAAATGCTTTATGATTCCAAGTTCACTGTTTATCCAACATATTTCACACGCTGAAGAAGCCAGAATTCCTGCAAGTCCGTCCCGATTAATTTTGTGATCTAACAGTCACTGACCCACCACTATTAGCGAGTTGAACATTAGGTTGTTTCAGTGGTCTTCTACGTTAGAAGCGCTCGCGGAAGTATTCCATAAGGAACACGGAATAAGGCACTCGGAATTGTCTCTGCGACCAAAAGATCACACGCTAATATAACTTCACTAATTAATTCCGGAACATCACACTTTCCTCAATACGTTCATAACTGAAACAGTTTTAGTCACGACACGTTTTAAACGCAATGTTCTCACTAGCTCTTCATTTTACATACTATTTTCAGGAAGACATCTTGCATGGTGTTACTCGGAAGCAGGTTAGCGAACGACTATCTCCCTACTCCTCTCCTCACTGCCTATCTATCTATCTGCGCGCGGGAACCCCTTAATTGGGTCAAATGGCTCTGAGCACTATGCGACTTAACTTCTGGGGCCATCAGTCGCCTAGAACTTAGAACTAATTAAACCTAACTAACCTAAGGACATCACACACATCCATGCCCGAGGCAGGATACGAACCTGCGACCGTAACGGTCGCTCGGCTCTAGACGAACCCCTTAATTCTGACTGGCTATTGATGTGAATGACCAGTCAGAATGATCCTTCCAGAAATACTCTCGCGGCAAAACTTGCCTTAGCCAACCACTAATCAGATAGTCATTTACGTCATTAAAATTTCAATTTCTAATATATTGTTTAATAAAATAGAACGAAATGCAAAATGTTCTTTAAATTAATTTAGAAACTTATTCTCCTTCAGACTTTTATTCTGGCTGCTCTCTTACAAAATAAAGCATACTTCGACATACGTCATCAGCATCGTGGTTGCAACACCATTTTCCCACAGTTCAATTTTATAAGGTTTTACATAAAATGACATTAAGTTTTAACGTATGTCCTGCATAAACTCTCTCATTCATTCCCATGTATTCACACAAGAAAATAATAAGCAAATAATAATTTTGAATGATTTTTATACTACATAACGTAGAGTAATTAAAGTTTTGAAAAGAAAATTCCAATTTAATGGTTTTACATACTGTGAACTTTGTTACGACTTTAGATGATAATTAAAGACATTTGGTTTTGCTCCACATAAGTGTCTGTTTTAGGACATTTAAGTAATTTTCTCAATCTCTGTAACTATAACAGATAAAAATCTGAAATTTTGACGGGGTCCCTTCCTTAATAACAAAACATTTCGTACAAAGTTTGAACAAAATCGGATGATAATTACTACGGTTCATTTAGATTCGTAGGGGGTATGAAATTGCGTACCGACAGGATGTTACTTGAGACAGTTCTCACGGCTGGTAACGTCAGCTGCGCTGTGAGTCAAGCGAAGAAAAACCATAGCCATCCTGAAGCCACCATGATACATGGCTGCGTGCCTTACAGCATCGAATGTTGTTATTTCGTAATAACTTGCGACGTTACCACATTGGGACATTCAGTTCCGGAAATCGTTAGGGAATTCAGTATTCCGAGATCCTCAGTGCCAAGAGCGAGCCGATAATACAAATTTCGGGAATTAGCGCTCATGACGGAAAATGCAGTGGCCGACGGTCTTCACTTAGTGACCGAGGCAGCTATGTTTGCTTAGAGTTGTCAGCGCAAACAAAGAAGCATCTCTGCGTGAGTTATCCGCAGAAATCAATGTGGGCCATACGACGAACGTAGCGGTTAGGACAGAACGGCAAAATCTGTCGTTAACTACTGTGGCAGCAGACGACCGACGCTAGTGGCTTTGCTAACAGCACGCCGCCTGCAGCGCCTCTCCTAGGCTCGAGACCATGTCAGTTGGACCCTAGACTGCAGGAAAACCGTAGCCTGATCAGATGAGTCCCGGTTTCAGTTGGTAAGAGATGGTGGTAGGATTTCACTGTGGAGCAGACCCCTCGAAGCTGTGAACCCCAGTTTTCAACAAAGCACTGTGTAAGCTGGTGGTGGCTCCATAATAGTGTGGGCTGTCTTTACACGGAGTGGGCCGGATCTTATGGTCCAACTGAACCGATCATTGGCTGTAAATGGTTACGTTCGGCTACTTGGAGACTATTCGAAGCCATCATGGACTTCATGTTTCCGAACAACGACAGAATTTTTATGATTGACAATGTACCATGTCACCGGGCCAAAATAGTTCGCGATTAGTTTGAAGAACATTCTGGAGAATAGGACCGTATGATTTGGTCACCCATCAAACCTTTACGGGACAAAATACTGACCCATAATACTTTCGCCATTATGGACAGCTGTAGATGCAGCATGGCCCAGTATTTCTGCACGGGACTTCCAACGACTTTTACAGTTCATGCCACGTCGAGTTGCTGCACTATGCCGGGTAAAAGGAGGTCCGATACGGTATTAGGAGGTGTCCTACGACTTTTGCCACCTCATTGTTTTAGCAAATGGCAGCAATTCGTAGCGACATACAACTTCGGTTTAATACTTTTGCGCGCGATCCGGTTAGTAACACAGCGAGATGACGCATTGTTCAGTACTTTGGACTTGCATTTGGGAGGACTACGATTCAAATGCCCTCCCATCCATCCCTTTTTCGATTTACACTACTGTTCATTAAAACTGCTACACCAAGAAGAAATGCAGATGCTAAACGGGTATTCATTGAACGAATATATGTTGCACTATAACTAACATGTGATTACATTTTCACGCAATGTGGGTGCATAGATCCTGAGAAATCAGTACCCAGAACAACCACCTCTGGCCGTAATAACGACCTTGATACGCCTGGGCATTGCGTCAAACAGAGCTTGGTTGGCGTGTACAGTTACAGCTGCCCATGCAGCTTCAACGCGGTAGCAGAGTTCATCAAAAGTAGTTCAAATGGCTCTGAGCACTATGGGACTCAACTGCTGTGGTCAGAAGTCCCCTAGAACTTAGAACTACGTAAACCTAACTAACCTAAGGACAGCACACAACACCCAGCCATCACGAGGCAGAGAAAATCCCTGAGCCCGCCGGGAATCGAACCCGTGAACCCGGGCGTAGGAAGCGAGAACGCTACCGCACGACCACGAGATGCGGGCATCAAAAGTAGTGACTGGCGTATTGTGACGAGCCAGTGGCTCGACCACCATTGACCAGACGTTTTCAGTTGGTGAGAGATCTGGAGAATGTGGTGGCCAGGGCAGCAGTCGAACATTTTCTGTATCCAGAAAGGCCCGTACAGGAACTGCAACATGCGGTCGTGCATTATCCTGCTGAAATGTAGGGTTTCGCAGGGATCGAATGAAGGGTAGAACCACGGGTCGTAACACATCTGAAATGTAACGTCCACTGTTCAAAGTGCCGTCAAACGCGATAGGCTACAATCCGAGCTTTATCAAAGTCTAAACGTGATGGTACGCATTTCTCCTCCTTACACGAGGCATCACAACAACGTTTCACCAGGCAACGCCGGTCAACTGCTGTTTGTGTATGCGAAATCGGTTTGAAACTTTCCTCATGTCAGCACGTTGTAGGTGTCGCCACCGGCACCAACCTTGTGTGAATGCTCTGAAAAGCTAATGATTTTGCATATCACAGCATCTTCTTCCTGTCGGTTAAACTTCGCGTCTGTAGCACGTCATATTGATGGCCAGTAGTGTAGATACTCCGGAAGCCACCGCACGGTGCGTGGCACAGGGTACCCTGTACCATTAGTTCTCATTTCCTTTACTGTTCCACTCGCAGATAGAACAAGGAAAAACCTAGTATCTATATGCCTCTGTATGAGCCCTTATTTCTCGTATCTTATCTTCGTGGTCCTTAAGCGCAGTGTATGTTGGCGGCAGTGGAATCGTTCGGCAGTCAGCTTCAGGTGCCGGTTTTCTAAGTTTTTCCAGTAGTGTTTCTCGAAAAGAAAGTCGCCTTCCCTCCAGGGATTCCCATTTCAGTTCCCGACGCATCTCCGTAACACTTACTTGTTGTTCGAACCTACCGGCAACAAATCTAACAGTCCTCCTCTGACAAGGGAACCTCCCCATCGCACCCCCCTCAGATTTAGTTATAACTTGGCACAGTGGATATGCCTTGATAAACTGAACACAGATCAATTGAGAAAACAGGAAGAAGTTGTGTGGAACTGTGAAAAAATAAGCAAAATATACAAACTGAGTAGTCCATGGGCCACATAGGCAACATCAAGGAAAACGTGAGCTCAATAGCGCCGTGGTCCCGTGGTAGCGTGAGCAGCTGCAGAAGGAGAGGTCCTTGGTTCAAGTCTTCCCACGAGTGAAAATTTTACTTTCTTCACTTTTGCATAGTTATTATCTGTCCGTTCGTTCATTGACGTCTCTGTTCACTGTAATACGTTTAGTGTCTGTGTTTTGCGACCGCATCGCAAAACCGTGCGATTAGTAGGCGAAAGGACGTGCCTCTCCAATCGGAACCGAAAACATTTGATCGCAAGGTCATAGGTCAACCGATTTCTCCACAGGAAAACACATCTGATATATTCTATGCGACACTGGTGACGGCATGTGCGTCACATGACAGGAATATGTTGTCGACCCACCTAACTTGTGCACTTGGCGAATGGGTAAAAGGATTCTTCTACCTTGCCCGATTTAGGTTTTCTTGTGGATGTGATAATCACTCCAAAAAAAGTGATGAAAACATAAGAGTTTTGTCACATAAACTGAAAATAAAAAATTAAAGTTTTCACTCGATGGAAGATTTGAACCAAGCACCTTTCGTTCCGCAGCTGCTCACGTTACCACAAGACCACGGCGCTCCTGCCGTCCTATTCTCCTTGATGTTGCCTATCTTGCCACGAACTACTCATTTTGTATATTTTTCTTATTTTTTCACAGTTCCACACAACTTCTTCCTGTTTTCTGAATTTATCTGTGTTCAGTTTTTCAAGGCCTATCCACTGTGCCAACTTATAACTAAGTCTGAGGGGGGAGCGATGGGGAGGTTCCCTTGTGAGTTGCTGCGATGTCTTCCTTCAGTCCGACCCGGTACAGATTCCAAACAGTCGAGTAGTACCCAAGAATAGGTCGCACCAGCGTTTTGTATGCGATCTCCTTTACAGGTGAAGCACTCTTTCCTAAAATTCTCCCAACAAACCGAGGTCGACCATTCGCGTTCTCCACCACAGCTCTCACATGCTCATTCCACCTCATATCACTTTGCAGTGTTACGCGCAGATATTGAAACGACTTGACTGTGTTAAGCATGACACTAGTAATACTGTATCCGAGCATTACAGGTTTGATTTTCCTACTCATTCGCATTAACTTACATTTTTCCACATTTACGGCTAGCTGCCATTCGTCACACCGACTTGAAATTTTCTGTAAGTTGTCTTGTACCTTCCTACAGTCACTCAACTTCAATACCTCACCGTCCACCACGGCATCATCAGCAAACAACCGTAGAGTGCTGGCCACCCTGTCCGCCAGAGAACAACAGCGGTCTGACACACTCCCCTGCGATGCTCCTGACGATACCCTTGGCTGTGATGAACACTCGATGTCGAGGACAACATTCTTGGTTTCATTATTTAAGAATTCTGAGAGCCACTCACATATCTGTGAACTTACTCCATATGCTCATACTTCCGTTAATAGCCGTCGATGGTGTACCGGGTCAAGTGGGTTCCGGAAATCTAGAAATACGGAATCTGCATGTTGTCCTTCGTCCATAGTTCTCAGTATATCATGTGAGAAAAGGGCAAGCTCAGTTTCACACTAGCGACGCTTTCTAAAACCGTGCTGATTCGTGGGCATAAGGTTCTCAGTCTGAAGAAAGTTTATTACATTAGAACTGAGAAAATGTTCAAGGATTCTGCAGCGAACAGAAGCTAGGGATATTGGTCTGTAATTCTGCGGGTCTGTTCTTTTACCCTTCATATATAGTGGAGCCACCTGCGCTTTTTTCCAGTCACTGGGACTTTGTGCTGTGCGAGCGATTCGCGATAAATACAAACTAGGTAAGGGGTCCAATGCCGTAGAGTACTCTTTGTAAAATCAAAATCGAACTGGATGATACTGATCGGGAAGTCAGACAAGCAATCGAGATACTGACTTACAGTAATCATCAGAGTGACTATCGCGGACTTTGCTAAGAAGGTACGCAGTACATGTCCATCGTCCGGGTCCGTCTACTTTATTATAAATTGTGCTCATACTGACTTTCGCAATCACCGTCACCTATACACAAAAGCGCAAGGATTATGGCGTATCTGGACTACTTGAGCTTTACTCAGCGGAAGCCATGATTTCCTAAGCAATATCATCACGGACTATGACACGTGAATCCATCATTTCACACCTGCAACAAAGAGAGCGTCTATGGAATGCGGGCACACCTCGTCACCTCCCGCCTCCGCGAAAGTAATACGAAGTTGCTCCATCAGGTGGGAAGGTTTATTCGACGGTGGAGGAGCTGTGGACACATACTACTTACCATTGATACCAATCTGTACTGTGCAACAATGACTTCGTATCAGAACGCCAATTTTTCTTCTGCAGGATAATGCAACATACTAGACGGTGCGCACAAACTAAGCTTTGCTTCAACGATTCCGACAGGGGGTTACGAAGAATCCGCCATATTGTGATCTTGCACCATACGATTCCCATCTTTTTGCCAAGAAGGAAGAACCTGCAGGGAAAGAGTCAGAATTTCCAAAGCTGAAGAGATTCACACAATGGTTTTAGAATAGCTCCGTGACGGAGTATGTTCCTATCGTCGAGTAACTGAGCGAGTGCCAGAACGTTCCAGTCATTAATTACGGACACTTGGTGACTACGTTCAAGAATAATGCCACTCATCTGTGTCACTTTGAAGTGTAGTGCACCATTCAATAAAAATTACCTTGCCTGCCACAATAACTTGTCACGCTTAACGATTCTCTGCATTCGTCGTTGGATCCGTTGTTGCAGGATCTGTTTCCGGTCGTAGCAGTGTCGGAGATTTGATGTTTTACCGGATTCCTGATATTCACGGTACAGTCGTGAAATGGTCGTACGAGAATATCCCCACCTCATCGCCACCTCGGAGATGCTGCGTTCCATCGCTCGTGCGCAGACTATAACACTACATTCAGACTCAGTTCAATCTTGATAACTTGCCCCTGTAGATGCAGTTAACCGATATAACAGCTGCGCCAGACTCTTATTGCCTTATATAGGCTTTGCCAATCGTAGCGCCGTATTCTGTCGCTTTACATACCTCTGTATTTGAATATGCATGGCTATACCCGTTTCTTTGCCGCTTCATTGTATGTTCCTGCAGTACCGCGTTCATAAAATTAATAGGTCTCATTTTAGTTAGCAAAACAGTTACTAAACTGACAAAAGCACTATGCTATTTTATTTTTACATGCATGAACGTAAAAAGATGAGAATTTATGTAAATCAGTATTCCTCCGTTATAGTTGTTGATCGATGTATTAGAATGCAATGAAGATTTTTATCCGGTAAAATGATACATGTATCAATTTTGTTAATCGCTATGTACCTCTTATTGATATCAAAGAACCTTCAGGAATTTGAGCAAACCTTCACTAATAGTCATTACTCGACTATCCTTGATAAGATGCCTATTTCTCGCAGTCACCTCGTAGAGGCGTTTCGAATAAGTCCAGCACCGTCACCTAAGATTCGAGACACGTGCCTACGGAACACACAAACAGATGCAGGGTTGGACTAGAGACTCCGTTGCATTGCTGAATTAATGGAATAGTTTGACGTGTTACCCACTGGGAAGGCTTCAGACGCTACTCCAGCCGTCGGGGTAGCAGCAGCATGCCCGACAAGGGAAGCGAGCGCTTGACTGCGGCCTTGCGGTGACTGACCGCCTGATGCAGGGTTGGACTAGAGACTCCGTTGCATTGCTGAATTAATGGAATAGTTTGACGTGTTACCCACTGGGAAGGCTTCAGACGCTACTCCAGCCGTCGGGGTAGCAGCAGCATGCCCGACAAGGGAAGCGAGCGCTTGACTGCGGCCTTGCGGTGACTGACCGCCTAATGTAATACTCCATCTCCGCGATCGTACAGACGCTGAAGTTTTCAAAGTTGTTTTACGACTGCCTCGATCCTAGCTTGGAAGACAATAGAATGCACAGAATACTCATACGGAACACACAAACAGATGCAGGGTTGGACTAGACTCCGTTGCATTGCTGAATTAATGGAATAGTTTGACGTGTTACCCACTGGGAAGGCTTCAGACGCTACTCCAGCCGTCGGGGTAGCAGCAGCATGCCCGACAAGGTAAGCGGGCGCTTGACTGCGGCCTTGCGGTGACTGACCGCCTAATGTAATACTCCATCTCCGCGATCGTACAGACGCTGAAGTTTTCAAAGTTGTTTTACGACTGCCTCGATCCTAGCTTGGAAGACAATAGAATGCACAGAATACTCATCGTGAAAAATGTAGAAGTAAGGGCACCTTTTTGTCACCGAGAATGTTGAACTGAACATCCTGATGCATGTTCGTAACCTGAATCAGTGGGCGGAAGTCATGATACAAATAACATCCCCAGTTCACACGAACCACCTCCAGACCGAACTGCTGTCCTCCACACGCACTGCGGATGAAACGTTTCATTACACTACGGGTGCACTTGGCTCCTTGCATGAAGTGACAGGAGTAAAGACGAAACACGCAGGATCATATTACGCGCCTTCAGTCTGCTGTTTTCCATTTCCTATTTTGTTTGGCGCTCTGAAAATATACAGATTTGGTGGTGGTGGTAAGTATAGGGTAGTCAACAGCAACGTCATCAGTACCTGCAGTGCCTGTACCAACTGATGGGAGCCGAATGTGGTTTTGTTTTGTGAAAAGTAGGCAGCAGATGGTAAAACACAAAATGTAATCCTCAGTCACACAAGGAAATTCTCTGTCATTCACACTCGATACAGTACACCAAAAGATGTATGCCTGAAGTCGGTTTATGATTGAAATGTGCAGACCATAAGTGCACAATATCTAAAATAGTGTAACAGAGCACTATGCCTTGTTGAGTAATTGGAAATTAAAAGATGAAGCATCCCCTCTGGAAACACATTAAAATCTTCCTGAGATACCGCTGAGAAGACCAGACATTGCTTAGAATCTTAAAACATGGACCACATTGGATTAATCGTTGCCTGAAAATAGAGGGCAGGCTAGCTGTTAAGGTGGTTGCACTACAAAACCCATCTGTTAAAATGTGGTGCTACACCACAAGCACTGCGTTCTAATGGATACTCCAGCCACAGGAGGAATCCATGCATCAGAGGACATTCATGGAAGAAAGGTCAGAGAAGCGGTTGAAATTTCCAAGAATGCATGTAATTTCAATATAGGGTACGGCTACAGACTTCCGGCATCGTGGCTCCCCGCCATCAATGAAGTGAGTACGCGGCCGCGCTGTGCGAGCGACATAAACAACGTGCTGCAAGCTACCTCGGCGGACAATGTTTTGGGTAAACATTCTCCCTCTCCTGCTCTGTCCGTTTCGAATCTAGCCGATGATGACGACCAACCAATAGCAGTAGCAGGAATTTCAACCAATAACCCTTCTCCAGCGTAAGTGTGGAGTACTGCCTTTCTATCCAATGACGATGGGCTGCCAATGGTATCCACAGCAGATTAACCAACAACGCCCCTCCTTCCGCATCAGAGCGGGAATATTAGCCTATGACTATTGCCCACAACTGGTAGCCATATGAATTTCCACCAATACTATCACTTCTCCAGCACCAACGCGAGGAAACTCCCATTTATAAGAGGACGCGACGCTCATCTCTGACAGTGTTCTAGCAGTAGTGGACACCAGAAGATCCTGAGGAAGATCCCAGCAGAGGGGTCGATACGTCGACCATTTTAGTAGAAATACATAGGAGATTTTAACTTCATTCAAGTCTTACACTGTCTGTTGCTAACGTTTTTGTAGGTGTTGGGGAGAGCGGTTGTGGGAGCGCTGCTCCAGTACGTTAAGATGCCGTAATTAAGCACTATACACGAATAACAGCAATAAACGACTTGAAACGTCTCTGTGAAGTCGTTTCATAAGACGCTAGTCGAATTCGGTACAACTTATTCACTTCACTACCTGATTTTAGCTCAATTTATGAACTCTTCCAGAAAGTCTGAGCACTCATGTAAGGCCTATTGAATGTTATATGTGTGTTTTAATGTGGGATTTCGGTTTTGTATTGTGGGAAACGCTGAGTTGGTCATCGTCTGCTGGGAGCAGACGATGTTGCATCTCGTTCGAAGGAGAGCACAGGGTGACCAACTTAGGTTTCCATTACCTGAACAGAGAGGTTTACCCGTCTTAGTCGAAGGCTGTTTTTGTGTGTGAGGTTGGTGACGGAGGGCTACCCCTCTGGTAGCTTCCGCTGCAAGGAGAGCTAGGTAATCTCGAAAGAGAAAGGGCACTCTTCGGTGAACGCTTGGTGAATACGGATCGTAGCTCTTAAGGGGGGCTTCAGGTGACAGGAAGCAGGTTGAGTTAGGACTTGGTTATGTTTAGCTGTTGAAATACATAAGAACTTCAGCTTTACTGAAGCGTGTGAAGCGAGCTATTTTTCCGAGTGTGCCATAATTACATTGCTTTAAATAGGCGATTTTTGGGTGTTTGAGTTAAAAGTGTGGAAGTTACTTTGTTCATTTTGAACAACGATGAAGTAGAATTTCAAACGGTAAATCTGATTAGGAAAAGCTGGTTAGGATCACTTCAACCGTACGTGAATGTAATACTGTGTCGAAGCGGGTATGATTTTTAGTCTTACATTTTGTGGAAGTTGCTTTTGTCTTTGTGTGTCGATTTTGTGCCACGTGTTTGGTAATCAATGACCCTTCTGGACCACCACGGCACCGCAATAGGCTTTATTTTAACAGTTTGCTTGTTTAATGAGCTATAATTTCTGCAAGAATATCTGTTCTTTCGTGCGCTTTCTACAAAGCAGCACAACAGTTTGATTCGGAATGCACCACGTGCTCTAGTTCGGCCGTTTGCAAGCAGTAGGCGCAGTTAGTATGTTGAATAATTATCGCACAACCTCGTGCATTGGTTAAACCTCTGTGCAGAACAGTGCATGCGTAGAATCGTAATGCGAATCTCACTGAGATATTTTGATGGTATGAATGCAAAGGAGATGATAGTATCATTGTCTCCCACCCCCGTTTTCTGTGTTTCTTCTTGTTGTAGTTAAATTGTGCTCTGTTACATTCTCACGTAATTCTTACTTAAATATTTCTAGTCAGGCACCAGTTACGTGTAGTTAGGATGTGCAACCAAATACTTAGATACAATAAATAATCTACGTGAAAGATAAATTCTGTGGTGATTGATCTTACCCACTTACTCCGACTTCCAATCCTGAATTAATCAAGTTGCTTCATGCACGACATGGAGTGCTATTTATCTGGCTATTCAGAGAAATTTGCATACTTGTAATTAAATTATTAAAGTAATGAAACTAATAACTTTCCAGCTTCGTTTTTTTTTAATGGGTAGGAAGGGCTTTGGCTGATAGCGAACATGAATTTCTGAATTTTTTTCATTATTTGTGTGAGAGAAGCAGCTAGAAATGCGAGATAACGTATATGGCTCGATGAGAAACGTCGTAAGGATATTAATACGTTACAGAGTATTCAGTCACACACATGTCGCAAACTAAAAAATTATCTGACCAAACCGAGAAAATTGTGAGCTGAACACAACGGATTTATTTTGTAACACTGTATCACTAGCGGCATTTTGCCAATTCCTGCAAGGAGTCCGAGCTTGGTGTCGTGTGCATCTGCTACATTACCTACATTATATTCCGCAAGCCATCTAAGGCTGTGTGGCCGAGGCTACTTTCGTTCCACTAACTAAGCCCTCCATCCCTGTTCCACTCGCGACTAGCGCTTGGGAAGAATAATTGTCGGTAAGCCTCTGTATTAGCTTGAGTTTCTCCAACTTTCTCCTCGTGGTCATTATGTGAGACGCATGTGGACGGAAGTTATATGTTGACCGATTCTTCCCGGAAACCTGTTTCTCGAAATTTCAAAATTAATTTCTCCGTGATGCGCAACGCCTCTCTTACAACGTCTGCCAATGGAGTTTGCTGAGCTTCTCCGTGACGCTCTCGCGCCGACTAAACGATCCCGTGATGAAACGCGCCGCTCTTAGTAAAAAATAAAAAAAAAAAGACTCTGAGCACAATGGGACTTAACTTCTGAGGTTATCAATCCCCTAGAACTTAGAACTACTTAAACCTAACTAACCTAAGGGCATCACACACATCCATGCCCGAGGCAGGATTCGAACCTGCGACCGTAGGGGTCGCGCGGTTCCAGACTGTAGCAGCTAGAGCCGCTCGGCCACCTCGGCCGGATCGCTCTTAGTTGGATCTTCCTTATCTCCTACCTGGTAGGGATTCCAGATAGACCAACAGAACTCAAGAATCGGTTGAACTAGTGCCTTATAGGCCATTTCCTTCGAAGATGAGAAACATTTCCTTAATATTTTTTCTGTGAGTCTCAGTTGGGCAATGGGCAACTGCTTTTATTAATATTTGTTTTATGCGGTCATTCCACTTAAGGTTACTCTGGATACTTACATCAACATCTACATCTACATCGATACTCTACAAATAACATTTAAGTGCCTGGCAGAGGGTTCATCGAACCACCTTCACAATTCTCTATTATTTCAATCTCGCATAGCGCGCGGGAAAGATGAACACCTATATCTTTCCGTACGAGCTCTGATTTCCCTTATTTTTATCTTTGTGATCGTTCCTCCCTATGTAAGCAGGTGTCAACAAACTATTTTCACATTCGGAGGAGAAAGTTGGTGTTTGGAATTTCGTGAGAAGATTCCGTAGCAACGAAAAACGCCTTTCTTTTAACGATGTCTATCCCAAATCCTGTATCATTTCTGTGATACTCTCTCCCATATTTCGCGATAATACAAAAACGTGCTGCCTTTCTTTGAACTTTTTCGATGTACTCAGTCAGTCCCATCTGGTAAGGATCCCACACCGCGCATCAGTATTCTGAAAGAGGACGGACAAGCGTAGTGCAGGCAGTCTCCTTAGTAGGTCTGTTACATTTTCTAAGTGTCCTGCCAATGAAACGCAGCCTTTTGTTAGCCTTCCCCACAACATTTTCTATGTGTTTCTTTCCAATTTAAATTGTTCGTAATTGTTATTCCTAGGTATTTAGTTGAATTTACGGCTTTTAGATTAGACTGATTTATCGTGTAACCGAAGTTTGACGCGTTCTTTTTAGCACTCATGTGGATGACCTCACACTTTTCGTTATTTAAGGTCACGTGCCACTTTACGCACCATTTCGATATTCCTTCTAAATCGTTTTGCAGTTTGTTTTGATCTTCTGATGACTTTATTAGTCGATAAACTACAGCATCAGCTGCAGACAACCGAAGACGGCTGCTCAGATTGTCTCCCAAATCGTTTATATAGATAAGGAACAGCAAAGGTGCTATAACACTACCTTGGGAAACGCCTGAAATCACTTCTGTTTTACTCGATGACTTTCCGACAATTACTACGAACTGTGACCTGTCTGACAAGAAATCACAGATCCAGTCGCATAACTGAGACGATATTCCATAAGCACGCAATTTCACTACGAGCCGCTTGTGTGGTACAGTGTTAAAAGCCTTCCGGAAACCCAGAAATACGGAATCGATCTGAAATACCTTGTCAATAGCACTCAGCACTTCATGTGAATAAAGAGCTAGTTGTGTTTCACAACAACGATGTTTTCGAATGTGTGTCAATAGGCCGTTTTCTTCGAGGTAATTCATTACGTTCGAAGACAATATATGTTCTAAAATCCTGCTGCATATAGACGTTAACGATATGGGCCTGTAATTTAGTGGATTACTCTACTACCTTTCTTCAATATGGTGTGACCTGTGCAACTTTCCAGTCTTTGGGTACGGATCTTTCGTCGAGCGAGTGGTTGTGTATGATTGTTAAGTATGGAGCTAATGCATCAGAGTTCTCCGAAAGGAACCTAACTGGTACACAGTCTGGACCAGAAGACTTGCTTTTATTAAGTGACTGAAGTTGCTTCACTACTAGGAGGATATTTACTTTTACGTTACTCATATTGGCAACTGTTTTCGATTCGAATTCTGGAATATTTACTTCGTCTTCTTTTGTGAAGACATTTCGGAAGACTGTGTTTAGTAACTCTGCTTTGGCAGCACTGTCTTCGATAGTATCTCCATTGCTATCGCGTGGAGAAGGCATTGATTGTTTCTTGCCGCTAACATAGTTCACATACGATCAGAATCGCTTTGGATTTTCTGGCGTGTTTGAGACAGTTTCGTTGTGGAAAGAAATATAAGCATCTTGCATTGAAGTCCGCGGTAAATTTCGAGGTTCTGTAAAAGATCGCCAATCTTGGGGATTTTGCGTCTGTTTAAATTTGGTATGTGTGTTTCTTTGTTTCTGGAACAGTATTCGAACCCTTTTTATGTACCAAGGAGAATCAGCTCCGTCGTTTCTTAATTTATTTGGTATAAATCTCTCAGTTGCTGCCAATACTATTTCTTTGAATTCAAGCCACATCTGGTCTACACTTAACATTATTAATTTGGAATGAGTGGAGATTGTCTCCCAGGAAGGCGTCAAGTGAATTTTTATCTGCGTTTTTGAATAGGTATATATTTCGCTTATTTTTTGAGCATTTGGGGATTACGATATTCAATCTTCCTAGGACAGCCCTGTGTTCACTAATCCCTGAATCGGTTTTGATGCTCGTTATTAACTCAGGATTATTTGTTGCTAAGAGGTCAAATGTGTTTTTACAACCGTTTACTATTCGCGTGGGCTCATGAACTAATTGCTCGAGACAATTTTCAGAGAGTACGTTTAGCACTATTTCGGTTGATATTTTATGCGTACCTCCGAAATTAAACATGTATTTTCGCCAACATATCGAGGGTAAATTAAAGTCACTACCAACTATTATCGTATGATTCGGGTACGTGTTTGAAATCAAACTCAAGTTTTTTTTGAACCTTTCAGCAACTGTATCATGTGAATTGGGAGGTCGGTAAAAAGATCCAATTACTCCTACATATTTTGCGGTAGTTACCGTTTCCAGCGGTTTGTCATAAATAGCGTACTGTACAGTGGTGGGTTTCTTTTCCTATGTACGCCGCGCGGGGTAGACACGCGGTGTAAAGGCGCCTTGTAACGGTTCGCGCGGCTCGCCCCGTCGAAGGTTCGAGTCCTCCATCGAGCGTGGGTGTGTGTGTTGTTCTTAGCGTAAGTTAGTTTAAGTTAGAAAGAACAGACACCACATACATATAAATAATAAGTTGATCTATGCTACTTTTCACGCCGGCCGGTGTGACCGAGCGGCTCTAGGCGCTTCAGTCCGGAACCGCGCTGCTGCTACGGTCGCAGGTTCGAATCCTGCCTCGGGCATGGATGTGTGTGATGTCCTTAGGTTAGTTAGGTTTAAGTAGTTCTAAGTTCTAGGGGACTGATGACCACAGATGTTAAGTCCCATAGTGCCTAGAGCCATTTGAGCTACTTTCCACGACACATTCATTTTCCCATGCTTTCATTATTCCTTCCTTTGTGTACCTTGCAACACTATGTCAGTCTGACGACGAAGTTTGGGTAGCTTCCTTTGTCAGTCTTCCCACTTCTGCCAGCGAACATTTTTTGTTGTTCCTTGCTACATAACTCGTAAGTTGGATGCACATGAGTATGAAGGAACTGAAGTGGCACTTAAGACGGCAACCTTAAGATCCTAAGATCATGGTTTTTTGCCAACTCATTTACAACATACAGAGGTACCGGTGGTTTATTCTGAGCCACGAGATACAGTAATTCACTCTTTGTGTAGTCGTCTGGTATGGGAATGTGTTTTTATTGCAGCTAGCGATAACGTCTTGTTTTCTGGAGGTTACCTAAGGCATCTTATCAAGGATAGTCGAGTAATGACTATTAGTGAAGGTTTGCTCATGTTCCTGAAGGTTCTTTGATATCAATAAGAGGTACATAACGATTCACAGAATCGATATATGTGTAATTTTAACCGAGAAATATCTTCATTGCATTCTAACAGATCGATCAACAACTATAGCGGAGGAATAATGATTTACATAAATTCTCATCTTTTAACGTTAATGGATGTAAAAATAAAATAGCAAATCAATTTACTAAATTGACAAAAGCAATATGCTAACTAAAATGAGACCTATTAATTTTATGAACGCGTTACTGGAGGAAGATACAATGAAGCGCCAAAGAAACTGGTATAGCCATGCATATTCAAATACAGATGTATGTAAACCGGCAGAATACGGCGCTACGGTCGGCAACGCCTATATAAGGCAATAAGAGTCTGGCGCAGCTGTTATATCGGTTAACTGCATCTACAGAGGCAGGTTATCAATATTTAACTGAGCCTGAATGTGGTGTTATAGTCTGCGCACGAGCGATGGAACGCAGCATCTCCCTGGTGCCGATGAAGTGGGGATATTATGGTACGACCATTTCACTACTGTACCGTGAATATCAGGAATCCGGTAAAAGATCAAATCTCCGACATCGCTGCGACCGGAAACATATCCTGCAACAACGGATCCAACGACGAATGAAGAGAATCGTTGAGCGTGACAGAAGTGCAACTCTTCCGCACACTTCTTCAGATTTCAAAGATGGGCCATCAACAAGTATCAGCGTGCAAACCATTCAACTGAACATCATTCATATGGGCTTTCGGCGCCGAAGACCCACTCGTGTACCCTTGATGAGTGCATGACACAAAGCTTCACTCCTCGCCTGGGTCCGTCAACACCGAGTGGATTGTTGATGACTGGAAACATGTTGCCTGGTCGGACGAGTCTCGTTTCAAATTCTATGGAGGGGATGGACGTGTACATGTATGGAGACAACTTCATGAATCCATGGACCCTGCATGTCAGCAGGGACTGTGGAAGCTGCTGGAAGCTCTGTAATGGTGTGGGGCGTCTGCAGTTGGAGTGATATAGGACCCCTTATACAAATAGATAAGACTCTGACGGGTGACACGTACGTAAGCGTCCTGTCTGACCCCCAGCATCCGTTCATGTCCAGTGTGCATTCTGATGGACTTGGTAATTCCAGGAGGACAATGCGACACCCCACACGTCCAGAATTGCTACTGAGTGGCTGCAGGAACACTCTTGTTAGTGTAAACACTTCCGCTGGTCAAAAAACTCCCCAGAAATGAACATTATTGAGCATAACTGGGATGTCTTGCAACGTGCTGTTCAGAAGAGATCTCCACATCCTCGTACTCTTACGGAATTGTGGACAGCACTGGAGGATTCGTGGTGTCAGTTCCCTCCCTATTAGTCGAGTCCATGCCACGTCGATTTGCGGCATTTCTGCGTGCTCGCGGGGGCCCTACCCGATATTAGGCCAGTCTACCAGTTTGTTTGGATCTTCAGTGTAATTTTCTTAGAGAAAAGTAAAAGTAAGCTAAAAAAGAACTTTGAATGTGCCCTTGTACTCTAAAAATTTCCATTGACAGATCGCTTCTGTGCTTTTATCCGAATATGTCAGACAGACAGTTCCGTTTATTTAATCGTGCGATGGTACATTGTAACCGTAATGCCACTTTAGACTGCGGGTGCGACTGATGTGATTGACTGCGTAAGAAACAGAAACACGAAATATGAATTTGGCATAGTGCACGGAGACAACTGTGGCTGTGATGCACAGTGGTGTACTGTCATTACATGAATTATATTTACTCTACACTGTAGTGATATATGGTCCTCCTTCCACCCTTGAAAATAATTTCAGTATGACTGCTGCATTTCTTGCGTAGCAACATATGACCTAAAGTCCACTGAACGTAAAGCGAACACGTTTTTCACTGCAATCTCTTCGAATAAAGTGCTGTAAGTTTCTTAAATTCAAAACATCGTAGCAACTTCGTCCACTGAAGGCAAGCTATTATGTCAGACTATAAGATGTGAAGAAATGCAAGTTTTTAACTAGATGCTTCATTCATGATGGTGAAATAAAGATTACGACTCTAAATTTTCCTTTTCACTGTTTTTGTGCGGACACTAAAATTTTACCAAAGACTAACTTCAGCAGCTAATATACTTTTCCCTTATTTGCTTAAAAATTTATTTATTGTGGCTCGTTGCGAAAATTACTGATGACGAGAACGCGTCAAGTGCCATAACTCGATTTCCCAGAAACTTCGCTCGTTGGCAAAGAAACAAAAATAACCGAAAACGTGTCTCGGCTTATTCATAGTTACTAGACCGTTTCTGAAAAAAAAAAGACAGCCAAAGTTTTCGTGTAATTTAAATACCTTGCAAGGTGCTACAAACTCGGCCGAATTGGTGGCATAGTGGTAACATCGCAGCGCTCCACTTGTGCTTCCCGCGTAGGAAACCCGCACATTATTTTTATTTATTTTACTTTTTCGTTTATCTATCCATGTCTGTGGAAGGTTAATACACGAGTGTTTCTTGACAAGTCAGGGGATACAACGACGTTACATGTATAATACAACTGGGTTTCACAATAAGTGACGCACACGTATTACAGAATACACTGAAGAGCCAAAGAAACTGGTAGACTTGCCTAATTACGCGTAGCTGCCCCCCCACTCGCTCGCCAAATCGCAGAAGTGGTGCAACACGACGTTGGATGGACTGGACTAACGTCTGAAGTAGTGCTGGAGGGAATTGACCGCACGAATCCTGCGCGGATGTCCATAAATCCGTAAGAGTACGAGGGGGTGGAGATCTCTTCTGAACAGCATGTCCCAAGGCATCCTAGATATGCTCCATAATGTTCATGTCTGGGGAGTTTGGTAGCCGTGGATCTGATTGAATGTGGCGTCAGAACTCATCGCACCCCTCCTTGCATTAGGTGACTTGTGTATGCAGACATGGTATCAGCTCCCTCCATCGACCTACTGCTCACATGCCATGACGCGTCGCCGCTGGTACTCGTGCCAAAGGTGGACGCACCCTCTGTTAGCTAAGTGGTTATAGCGTTCTGGGATATCAGTGTACGTGGATAGTGAACGAAATTTTGCCACACAAGTGAAGTTAGGTAAAGGGGTAATATTCTGAAGGGAATAAAATAAAGTACAAGAATGTCGAACAGTTATGAGTTTCCAGCGTTAATATCTCACTCTGCAGTGGAGTGAAAGACCATTTTGGCACGACGTGCGGAAAAACTTTACGTTCACGTTACATTTTTGTGACCCATAGTACAAAGAATAGGTCCTTACAATAAATATTCACAACCTGGGTTCTGTCAAATTTCCTGTTCTTTCAGCAGTTGTCACAGTAAAAATAATGACTTGTTCATACATAAGTGCTGTTAAAACAATAATTCAGTAATAAACTTCGAAAGCACATCACTTTTCCGAAACTTTCCGATCTCCCAGTCATCCAAATCTCTGGAGCATAATCTATATGACAATGAAATTAATAAATGGCTTTTATAAAATGGATAACACTGTGTTGTCTGTAATAATGTTGTTTTATTTTGATATCGGTATTTTGCTACAGTTTGGGAAGGGAGTGAGACAAGGTTGTAGCCTATCCCCGATGTTATTCAATCTGTATATTGAGCATGCAGCAGAGGAAACAAAAGAAAAATTTGGAGCAGGAATTAAAATCCATGGAGAAGAAATAAAAACTTTGAAGTTTGTCGGTGACATTGTAATTCTGTCAGAGACAGCAAAGTACCTCGAAGAGCAGTCGGATGGAATGGACAGGAGGATATAAGATGAACATCAACAAAAGCAAAACCAGGATAATGGAATGTAGTCGAACTAAATCGGGTGATGCAGAGGGAATTGGATTAGTAAGTGAGACACTTAAAGTAGTAAATGAATTTTGCTATTTGGGGAGCAAAATAACTGATGATGGTCGAAGTAGGGAGAATATGAAATGTAGACTGGCAATGGCAAGGAAAGCTTTTCTGAAAAAGAGAAATTTGCTAACATCGAGTGTAGATTTAAGTGTCAGGAAGTCTTTTCTGAAAGTATTTGTATGGAATGTAGCCTTGTATGGAAGTGAAACATAGACGATAAGTAGTTTAGACAAGAAGAAAATAGAAGCTTTCGAAATGTGGTGCTACAGAAAAATGCTGAAGATTGGATGGGTAGATCGTGTAACTAATGAGGAGGTACTAAATAGAATTGGTGAGAAGAGGAATTTATGGCACAACCGACTAGAAGAAGCGATCTGTTGGTAGGACGTGTTCTGAGGCATCAAGGAAACACTAACTTAGTGGTGGAGGCCAACTTGGTGGGTGAAAATCGTAGAGGGGGACCAAGAGATGAATACACTAAGCAGATTCAGAAGGATGTAGGCTGTATCAGTTACTTGGAGATGAAGAAGCTTTCGCAGGATAGAGTAGTATGGAGAGTTGCATCGAACCATTTCTAGACTGAAGACAACAACAAAAACTACAGCAACAACAACCGGTTTCGGTTCTGGACGACAGGAAAACTATCTCAGATGCATCACAAGTCAAACATCCTTTGTCCTTTTGACAGGTTGCCATGATATTTTAATCTTGTCACAATTTTTGATTTTTCTTGACAGTTGTGGTTTTTTGTGGTAACTTATGTCAAAGCATGTATGACATGTAATACATCTGTGATAATATTGCTGCCGTAGAAGATGGTTCAGAACTGATGCTTCTAGCAAAATAAAATAACATTCTTATAGACAGCACAGTGTTATGCAGTTTGTAAGATTTGTACATGGTGTTGACCATCGCCTAAGCAAGGTGTTTAACAGGTAGCTGTTATCTGCAGCTGCTCTCGCTTGTCAGTAGCGTTGTTATGATGAGTAAGTAAGCTACTGTACGTCCAGTAGCATCAGCTGTCTCTGCCATCACGTGTCTGTCTGTCTGGGTAAGGATGGTTCGTGATGTACTCCCTGCTTTCCAACCTTCTAAGCTCTTCCAACAAACGATGTGTCGTGCAACTGTATAATTCTGCAGGTACATTCAATGGTCTGTGTAAACATTGCCTGCATATCATGTTGCGAATACAGTTAGTCGCAAAGAAGTAATAAATTGAAACGTCAAGCAGTGTTACTGCATGAACAGTAAAAATGTACGAGGGCTATTCCGAAAGAAAGGTCCGATCTGTCACGAAATGGAAACGACTATGAAAATCCGATAAAGCTTTGCACAGATGTGTTGGGTAGTGTCTCTAGTATAACCCCAGTTAGCATCACGTCGCTCTTCTCATTTCTGAGCTCGCAGTGAGTGCGTAAAGATGTCTAGAAAATAGTGTCTGCCGCCAAGTACGGGGGCCTGGTGAGAAATTTCCCCTGAAGCTATGCAGCTAACATTACATAACTGTCGTGCTGTTTCGTCTTCAAGACAATTCTCAGCCGCATTCTGCAGGGGCAATGAAGATGCTCCTGCATCGTTTTCAAATGGAAATGTGAGATTACCCACACTACAGCCCGTAATTGTCTCCCTCTGAGTTTCAGCTCAGGTCACATGAACCGCTGGTTATGAAGACAACATTTCGGCACAAGACAACGAGCCGTAGGCCAGCGTAGAGAATTGGCGGAGAGCACTGGCGGCTGCCTTCTATAGCGAGGGTATGGGAAAGTTGGTACAACGCTACGATACACGTCTACGTCGGGTCGGCGACTATGGAGATAAGTAGCTGCAAGGTGTATCTAACTGTTGCAAATAAAACATTTTTGATTTTTACCGTGGTTTCCATTTCGCGACCTATCGGACCTTACTTTCGGTATAGCCCTCGTAGTAAGCGATAAATTATTTTTCGTTTCATCATTGTGTGGTACTTGTAAGCATGAATAATGTTAATGTTAGAAATTATATGTCAGCTTTGTTGAAAGTCATTAGTTCTCTCGTTATTAGATGCTGGAAAGTGCGCATAGTAGAGCATAGTAGCTATATATGATGCAATACTTCTTCCCTAGTATGTGTAACATTCTTCAAATCAATAAGTATCTTGCGCTGCGCACTTTATAAAGTAATTTATGATTTCAAGCTCTCTTCTTCCAAAATTCCGTCGAAATAGCTCCAGCAGGTTAGTAATAATAAATTTAAACGTCATGCTCGATGCAGCACTTTTCACGCATCTCAGTGCCTATGACTTCATATAACCCGAACTGTGTGTCACACAATGATAAAATTTTGCAGGTGCACTCAATGGCATATGTGAACACTGTCTGCTAAATGTGTCGCGAATGCAGTTAGTAGGTAGTAAAGAAGTAATAAGTTAAAACGTCCTGCCTGATGCGAAAATGAACAGCGAAATCGTAGTAAGCGATAAACTTTTTTTCCCTTTCATCACCGTGTGGCGGGTGAGAGAGAAAAAAAGTTTTGGTAAAGGTTTGAAATTAAGTGCAAGGTTTGTTGCAAGTCACTGAGAACCGTCGTTCTCAGACACTCGATGAATGAATTCTGGGTCAAACTGCTTGTTGGCTTCTGTATCGGGTTCTTCGGCTGACGTTCGTCTGATGATTTTATTGACGTTTCGCCAGCACGAATGGCTGACATTGTCAATGCTTCACCCTCCATTGCTGGCGGTGTACAGGAGCCGAGCTCGCGGCCGCAGACTGTATGTACCCGGCGCGCCGACGTCCGAGGGCTTCTTCACGGTCATTTCCGGTGCGGTTCTCCTTTTGTTACCTCCGACGGTCGTTCGCTGCAGTACGGGAAGCCAAGATCCGTTTACCTTAAGGCTTTCTTCTTTCTTATCGAAGCTATTCCCGTGTTTTTGTATTTCCGCAGCTTATCTGAACAAGCGGGTCTGGTAGATCTTCTCTACAGAAAAAACTTAACCTGTCGGCGAATTTTACTACGTGGTCGGTCCCACACAGTGCGTGCTCTGCCACGGCGGATTTCTCCACCTGTCTCAACCTGCAATGTCGATTATGTTCTTTGATTCTGGTGTTGATTGCTCGTCCAGTCATACCGATATAAACATTTCCTCATGTGCATGGTATGCGGTTTATTCCCGGCATTGTCAGTGGGTCCCTTTTCTCCTTTGCCGATCTGAGACACTGTTTGGTTTTCCTTGTCGGTTTGAAAATCGTCTTTTCGCTGTGTCTGCGCAATATACGGTCAATTCTGTCCGCCACTCAGGGAATGTATGGCAGAAAGGCCTTACCCGACATTTATTTTTCTGATTTTTTTTTCTTCGCCGTGTGTTTGGCTCTGGTACACTTCTAATATCATTTGTGGAGTAGCCATTGCACCTCAGAACACTTTCCATGTATTGCTTTTGCGTCTCAGGTGCTGCGGCTCACATATTCATCCTGCTCATGTGACGAGCGTATTAATCATGCCACTTTACTGGCTTGGGTGGTGGTTTGATAGTTTATGCAGGTATCGGTCCGTGTGCGTAGATTTTCGATACACGCTTTGTCCCAGGTTTTGGCCATCCCTTGTGTCCAGCACATCTAGAAATTGTAGTTTTTTGTCCTTTCTACTTCCATGGTTAATTTTATGTTAGCATGAAGGTTGTTAAAGTGTCTTAGGAAGTCACCGAGCTGCTTTTCACCATGGCTACAGACAACGAAGGTATCATCGAAGTATCTGTGCTACACCTTACGTTTACAAGTCGTCAAGTCCAGTGCCTGTGCTTCGAAATGTTCCATGAAGAAGTTGGCCACCATTGGACCAAGACTACCCATGGCTACGCCTTCCAGCTGTTCGTAGAAATTGCCATTCCACGTGAAACCGCTCGTGGTGAGAAATGCATGAAAGAGCTTTGTGATGGCTTGCGGGAAGATGGAGCCGATGTACTCCAGAGTGTCACTGAGTATCACTTTCGTAAACAAAGAAACAATATCAAAGCTGACCAGGATGTCGTTTGGTGCAAGTTTCAGTTTCTTCAGCTTTTCAGTGAAATGTCCTGAGTCCTTTATGTATCTGTCGGTCTTTCCCACGTGTGGCAGGAGCAGAGAGGCCAAGTGTTTTGACAGATTGTACGTCGGAGAGCCAGGAGCGCTAACAATCGGTCTTAGTTCCACTTAGTGCAAATACAAACAGGAAAACATACATACATTTTTACAATATGTACGAATATCTTTTTTTTCTTGAGCCGATTCTGATTAAATATAGCCTTTACCGTGACTCAAATGGTTCAAATGGCTCTGAGCACTATGGGACTTAACATCCATGGTCATCAGTCCCCTAGAACTTAGAACTACTTAAACCTAACTAACCTAAGGACAGCACACAACACCCAGCCATCACGAGGCAGAGAAAATCCCTGACCCCGCCGGGAATCGAACCCGGAAACCCGGGCGTGGGAAGCGAGATCGCTACCGCACGACCACGAGATGCGGGCATACCGTGACTCTACCTACGCTAATGTTACTAGTGAAAACCTCATAAAGTTCCGTACAGTAGTTTTGGAAATTAGCGTGTTCAGAAAGACATACCGGCAATGTTTTAGTAAAACATTAAATCACGATATTTTTTCCGTGATCCGATTTTCTTGGCCTAAAGCCTGTACTGTACCCGACACTATGCTCATGTTACCTGCGAAACCCCCATGAAAATCCGTCTAGTTATTTTGCAGATTACTGGGTTCAAGACAGACTAACAGAGTGACATGACGGTTTACAGATTTCTTTTTGGTACAGAAAGAGACAACAGGTTCCACTAGTTGCTGTGCAGTCAGGTGTCGCCAAGGATCTTATCCACTGCTAAGTACCACCAAGTCTTTGGCCGTGCTAAGAATCGAGAGAAGGAGAACATTCACGCTGCACTTACGTCCCACAAGGGGAGGCCACGAAGTTAGAATCACGGATTTACTTCAAACCTTCTATACTTTTAATAGTCCATTGGGACAACATACTGCGAAAGTAGATAGGTTTACTACTTGCGCGATTTCGAGAAAATAGTAAGGGAAATTTTACACGTCAATAGCGTTACGGTGCTTTACGTCCTTGAAAACGTGCCGGCGGAGGTCATGTAGATAGCGTTTAAACTCTAGAGTCGGTGGATCGAATCCGATCATTTCTTTAAACTTCTGTTCGTTTTAACACTAGCCATATTAATTTGTGCATATAATATTTGAAAGGTAATTTGATGAAAAGACAAGTGTATTTACATGAACATTTAACGAATTTCCATGTTATTTGGATGTTTACTAATTTTTATTATTACAACAAATATTATGTCACTTTTCTTTCCCTAGACAAGTTAAAAACTTTACCAAACACCTTCAAAGTCGTTCATATTTGACTGACAATGAACAAGAAATTGCTTCTCGTGAATATGCTGTTAAAATACATTCAATCGAATATCGCCTATTTTAGACACAGACGTTTACGAAAATGTTGCGTTTACGCATAATTTGCATCGAAATTGCGGGAAGGAAGATAAATTTTTCAAAATGTTGACGAGCTTTGTTTTTCCTTAGAAACTCTAAGGATTCCTTGCGCATGCGAGAAAACTAGATTCAATCGATGCAGCAGATGCTGTTTTAATTCATATTTTTGCCGGCCGAAGTGGCCGTGCGGTTAAAGGCGCAGCAGTCTGGAACCGCAAGACCGCTACGGTCGCAGGTTCGAATCCTGCCTCGGGCATGGATGTTTGTGATGTCCTTAGGTTAGTTAGGTTTAACTAGTTCTAAGTTCTAGGCGACTAATGACCTCAGCAGTTGAGTCCCATAGTGCTCAGAGCCATTTGAACCATTTTTTGAATTCATATTTTCCGTTTGTGTATGAAAAATATCGTCCTGTAGCTTGTAATATCGAAAGCACATCCAACAATTAATCATATATATATATATATATATATATATATATATATATATATATATATATATATATATATATATATATATATATATACTACTGGCCATTAAAATTGCTACACCACGAAGATGACGTGCTACAGACGCGAAATTTAACTGACAGGAAGAAGATGCTGTGATATGCAAATGATTAGCTTTTCAGAGCTTTCACACAAGGTTGGTGCCGGTGGCGACACCTACAACGTGCTGACATGAGGAAAGTTTCCAACCGATTTCTCATACACAAACCGTCGTTGCCTGGTGAAACGTTGATTTGATGTCTCGTGTAAGGAGGAGAAATGCATACCATCACGTTTCCGGCTTTGATAAAGGTCCGATTGTAGCCTATCGCGATTGCGGTTTATCGTATCGCGACATTGCTGCTAGCGTTGGTCGAGATCTAATCTCTGTTAGCAGAATATGGAATCGGTGGGTTCAGGAGGGTAATACGGAACGCCGTGCTGGATCCCAACGGCCTCGTGTCACTAGCAATCGAGATGACAGACATCTTATCCGCATGACTGTAACGGATCGTGCAGTCACGTCTCGATCCCTGAGTCAACAGATGGGGACTTTTGCAAGACAACAAACATCTGCACCAACAGTTCGATGACGTTTGCAGCAGCATGGACTATCATCTAGGAGACCATGGCTGCGGTTACCCTTGATGCTGCTTCACAGACAGGAGCGGCTGCGATGGTGTACTCAACGACGAACCTGGGTGCACGAATGGCAAAACGTAATTTTTTCGGATGAATCCAGGTTCTGTTTACAGCATGATGATCGTAGCATCCGTATTTGGCGACATCGCGGTGAACACACATTGGAAGCGTGGATTCGTCATCGCCGTACTGTCGTATCACCCGGCGTGATGGTATGGGATGGCATTGGTTACATGTCTCGGTCACCTCTTGTTTGCATTGGCGGCACTTTGAACAATGGAGGTTACATTTCAGATGTGTAACGACCCGTGGCTCTACCCTTCATTCGATCCCTGCGAAACCCTACATTTCAGCAGGATAATGCACGACCGCATGTTGCAGGTCCTGTACGGGCCTTTCTGGATACAGAAAATGTTCGACTGCTGCCCTGGCTAGCAGATTCTCCAGATCTCTCACCAATTGAAAACATCTGGTCAATGGTGGCCGAGCAACTGGCTCGTCACAATATGCCACTCACTACTATTGATGAACTCTGCTATCGTGTTGAAGCTGCATGGGCAGCTGTACCTGTACACGCCAACCAAGCTCTGTTTGACTTAATGCCCAGGCGTATCAAGGCCGTTATTACGGCCAGAGGTGGTTGTTCTGGGTACTGATTTCTCAGGATCTATGCACCCAAATTGCGGAAAATGTAATCACATGTCAGTTCTAGTACAATATATTTGTCCAATGAATACCCGTTTATCAACTGCATTTCTTCTTGGTGTAGCAATTTTAATGGCCAGTAGTATATATTACATGATTGAAAAGACTTATTTGTACCTTTATTTATCGATCTTTGACTTGGGCTTTCCAGGCCAATCCCCACGTCCTTGAAACCTATGTCTGCGGATCGAAGTGTCCAGATTCAAAGCAGTTCTTACCCGATAGCAGGTACATCAGATTTCGGAACTCGAGACAGGCACACATTTTCAGGGAAACGTTATGCGTTTAGTCGTTTACTTGTGGACAGTTACAAATACAATATTTGTTGTGATAATAAAATTTTAGCAAACAACGAAATAACATTGGAAGTTTAATAAAAAAGTTCATGCAAATACACGTTATTTTTTCAAATGTAATATGTACGAAATAATCTGATTAGTGTAAAAAAATGGAAATTAGAAAAAAAAAGAAATGAGATGGACTTGATCCATCGATCCACCTGCTACGAATCTTGAACTGCCGCCACCTCGTGCTCAGAGTTGCAACACACCGATAGATCGTCGAGGCGTAAAAATACACTTGCCATTTTCTCGAAACCGCATAATTAGTAGGCTTTACTACTTGCACATAGTCCTCGTAGTATACTAAGAGTGTACAAAGTATGAAGTAAATCCGTGATCCTAACATCGTGGCCTCCCCTAGCCAGCGTTGGTTACTATAATCCGTATCTATCTTCTGGACACCGCGTATTGTATACTGTTTTTTTAATTTTTTTTCTCTTTTAAATCTTTACTTACAACATCTGTAATATTTATACAAAAGGAACCCACTACCTTAATGATTAGTGGGTCATAATAATACTACAATGTTATATATTCAGCAGCTATTTTTGTTGTTATTACAATGGTACTATATTTATTATTGTGAGCTACAGACAGGATACAATACAGGGTAATAGGCAGGCTACAGCTATAATACTTGCTAATTGTTAGTTTTCTTACCTACTTGTTAATTCCTAACTGCCTGCAGCGTTACAGGAGTGTCAGCGTAGATATGAACCTACTACTTTAGGCCCTGCTCATCGAGCTAATCCCGATGAGCGTGCCCCTGACACTGGGCAGGCCAAGAGTGTTTGTCGCTGCAGGCTCCTAACTTAATATCTATATCTAAAGCTACAACTACTGTACTGACCTACGTCAATTCCGGTGCTTTAGTCTAGATCAGTGTACCCCGGTCCCCCTAGTCCTGCACGTGGCGGATTGCAACTGAAACGTCGACCTGTCCACGCACAGGCGGTATAGGATCAGGGTAATTGGACACGTTCAGTATTCGTCTTTAGTCGTGAAAGTCCCTCAAGTATGCTGTCAGTACTATCCGTGATACCTCGTTTGCCTGACTATTTAGAGTTTAAAAAGTCTCTTCATGTCTTAATAGGTCATATGTATTGTTATGTGGAAGCTGTTGTCTTAGTGTCACTGCTACATCATCGAAAAGGAGGCACTCGTAAACCACATGGTCGGGAGTGCCCTCCGAAGCGCCACAGTCACACTCGGGTGTAGTTTTTTTCCCAAACCGACACAAGTATGTCGGGTAGGGCCCATGACCAGTGAGAAAGTGTATTAAACCCCTCGTTGGCTCGAAGTACTCCATCCCTAACCTTTCTTTTACATTTGGCAGGAACCCAAAGGTTCTTCTGCCAGTTTCATCCGTTTCCCAAGACTGCTGCCATAAGTCCTCACCCCTTCTGCGTATTTCTCCCTTGTCCCTCACCAGTGCTCCCAGGATATTCTCTATTTTCGTGTTGTTCCCCTTCTTAACCTGTTTACTTGGTGTGATTCAATCATCACATTGTGGACACGAAGTTCACTGTTAGTGCGCCCTTTTGCGGCGACAGTCTCAGGTCTCCCCGGCGGATCTGCTGCGCAGATAGTTGTTGCCCGGTCCGCCCCTCTCAGACGGAGCCTCCAGCGTGTCAACAGAGGGCGCGCACCACCGCCCCCCAAGGCGGCCGTGTTTGCAGTGGCGGATGGACTGCGCCGCGTCCTCTGACGTCCAAGGGCTTCCCTCAATCCCCGGCGCTGCGCCGCTTCCGGGCAGGCAGACGTCACGCCGCACCTCGGAAAGCAAACATGGCGCCGCTGCTCCCTATGGGGATGAGCGGGGCATAGAGCGACGAAGTTGAAGTGAGCGAAGGAGGGCGGTGGTCTTGTACAACGTTGAGACAAAGATGCCCTACAGACTGCTACCAGTATTGCTATCAATGTTACATAGACATTTTAACCCTTTAAGTGACCAAAGGTTTTCCAGCATAGTGGTGAAATACATGTCGGTCAGTAATCTTTGGGAATATCAGCAAATAAATCTGTTTAATTTATTATGTACTAATTGAGTTCCCAGTGTTACCCGAGTATGCATTTATTCCAATCTTCGGGCAGCGCGGTCTAAGGCGCCTTGCCAAGGTCCGTGCGGTTCACACCGTCGAAGATTCGAGTCCTCCCTCGGCATGAGTGTGTGTGTTGTCTTCAGCGTAAATTAGTTGAAGTTAGAGAAAGTGGTGTGTAAGCGTAGGGACTGATGACCTCAGCAGTTTGGTCCCATAGGAACTTACCATAAAATTCGAAAGTTTCAGTCTTATAGCAACAAATTCAGCCAATAGTAAGTGAAAAAATGATGAAATTTCATACGTAAAAAAGTTTATTTTACTGTTCTTTTGTTCCTGGTCATGCTGACAAAGTATTATGAATTTATTTGTAAAAGTATAGACAATGAAATTAAAAAGTCCTGTGGTGCCTCTCCTGCTCCAAGTTCGCCCGTTTGACGCTCTACCCACCCTTAACCCCTTCTCTCCCCACGTCATCACCCCCCTACCCACCTCCACTTACCCCAAAAGTTAGTGGGCTGCTTCTTACCCCCGCATTATTTCCTTCCATATTGTAAGTATTGTTGTTGTTGTGTCTTCAGTCCAAAGACTGGTCTAATGCAGCTTTGCGTGCTACTCTATCCTATGCAACCCTCCCTCTACGATTTTTACCCTCGACGCTTCCCTCCAATACTAAACTGGTGATCCCTTGAGGTCTCAGAACGTGTCCTACCATCCGATCCTTTCATCTAGTCAAGGTGTGCCACAAATTCCTCTTCTCCCCAATTATATTCAGTACCTCCTCAATAGTTACGTTATCTACCCATCTAATCTTCGGCATTCTTCTGTAGCACCACATTTCGAAAGTTTCTATTCTCTTCTTGTCTAAACCATTTGTCGTCCATGTTTCACGTCCATACATGACTAACTCCATACAAATACTTTCAGAAAAGACTTTTGACACTTAAATCTACACTCGATGTTAACAAATTTCTCTTCTTCAGAAACGCTTTCCTTGCCATCACCAGTCTACATTTTATATCCTCTCTACTGCGACCATCATCATAACTGACAATAGTAGGTATTATGTGTATAAAATTTGATTGAAATTGATCCAGGCGGTTAGGAAGCGTTTTTTACCCACGGCTTTGACCGTGTACGTACGTCTCACGTATATTTCACGAACATTTAACGTATTTCACGTATCTGTACTCGTATTTTCACCTGTATCTCTAGTAAATTTCGCCCTGCAGTTTTGTTTTCACGCAGATCAATGTTTATGACACAATTTTCCTGAACTATGTATCGTAGAGTAATATAGTTTTATAGGTACATTCAGCGGCATATGTGGATATTGCCTGCGAAATGTGTTGCGAATAGTGTCAGTAGCAGAGAAATTATAAATTTAAACGTCATGCATGTTACGGCAGTTTTCCACGCATTTCAGTATTTATTACGTCATATTTGCTGAACTGTGTGTTTCACGATGATATAATCTTGTCTGTACACCTATCGGCATATATGGAAACTGCCTGAACAACCTGTTGCAGGTAGGATTAGTAGGAAAGAAGTAATAAATTTCAGTGTCGTGCATGATGCGGCAGTCTGTCATGCACCTCATTGTTTATGACGTCATATTTCCTTAACTATCTGTAGTACGTTGACGTAATTCTGCAGGTACATTCAGTGATATAAGTGAATATTGTCTGCACAGTGTGTCGTGATTACAGTTAGTAGTGAAGAAGTAATAAACTAAAACGTACTACATGAACAGCGTAAATGCAGTAACCGATAAACTTTCTTCCTTTTTTTGTGGCGTGTGTCAGCGAGAGAGAGTTTCGTAATGGTGCTTTCAGTCCCAAATACTGGATGAATAAGACCTGGGTAGTCGCACGTCGTGGGATATACCTTTTCTTTCACCTCCTCACCCTCCCTTCTAACCATCACAGCGATTCTTTCCTGACATTAAGCGATATATGTACCAAATTTGACTGAAATAGGTATAGTGGCTGAGGAGGAGATGTGGTGCATAGATGTGTACATCCATTTTTACAGCATGTGTCGATTTCTAAGACTACCATGCGTTATGGGCTGGCACATATTCATACCAATAAATCAGGATCAAAGCGATTATACGCTGTAATGCCACTTGTTTACTAGCTTTATACAGTATATACCAGTGTTACCTAAAAGGTTAAAATAACCCGTCGCTGGAGACATTGTGATTTACAAGCGTATGAGGTGCATCTTGCCACTGTGTTCTGCGTCACAAGTAGCACAAACAGTCGCAAAATATGATAGGCCCCATGACAGAAGGTATGGAGGAATATGATTTAGGATAGCAGTAACAGTGACAGTCGCTTTTTCACGACTTGTGTATTTTCACGTGATCCCCGTGCACTGGCTGATCCGTTCTCTTCACGGCATACGTACATAATAAATCCAATTACTCTGTGGGTATGGATTCACCGCTACCGTGTCCACTAAATCAATGCCAAGACACTGCAAGACGTAGTAACTTCATTAACGTCTTCGTGAGTTGATAAAATCAAGGGCTAGATTACCACAACTTCTTACAAGATCGAGTCCCGGTAAGATAAAATGAATACCAAAACGTCATAGACGCCCCCAGTACCAGAGAGAGAGAGAGAGAGAGAGAGAATAACGAACATAATTAAGTACAACGTTCCAGACATCGCCAGCTGCTGCTGCTGCAAGGAAAGAAAGAATACTGTACGTCTGTGAGCAGAATGAGTATGTATTACCCATTTCCCTCCGGATCCTTGGTATCTCCCTCAGGTCATCCCGCATCTCCTCACGCCGACGAAGGTCACCCTCCATCTCCTCCACCAACTGTGGCATTCCGTCCTCGCCTGAACTGCCGAAGAGCCATGTGTTCATCTCACAGACACTATTGTCCTCGTGAGCTGATAAAATCGAACGCCAGATTATCACAACGTCTTACAAGACCGAGCTGCGGTAAGATGAAATGGGTACCAAAACATCACAGACAATAGAATATCTTACGAAACGTTCTGGCGAATCTGTGTGACCGGGCTGTAACAGCGAGTTATCTTGGCGACATTCAATACATCATTCGTCAGTAACTTGCGTCTTCTCATCGATGCGTAAGCGTCATCAATGGAGAGCGAGAGGGAGTAAGGGAAGAACACTAAGGTTTAACGTCCCGTCGCCATCGAGGTCATTAGAGATGGAGCACAAGCTCGTATTGTTTCAAGCATCGAGAGGTAAATTTGCAGTGCCCTTTCAAAGGAACCAAGCCGGTATTTTCTTAGAGCGGTTTAGAGAAATCACAGGGAAAGGAAATCATGATGGCCAGACACAGATTTGAACCGTCGTCCTCCCGAACGCGAGTCTATTGTGCTAACCACTGCGCCACTGTGTGAGAATGAAGGTCACTTCGACGGTTAGGTTCCAGACGATACGGATTTACTTTGCTTATAAACTTCCTGCAAACAGTAAAGGAACTCAGAGAGATATTTGGAAAGCCAATTAAATTTCAGGAAAAAGAGATCAGGACTTGAAGGTTTGCCGTTGACACTAGTTCATTCAGAGGTAGCGAGGACTTGGAAGAGCATTTGAACGGATGGAAAGAGTTTTGAGAAGACGGTATTGATGAACAAAACAAAGGTACTCGAATGTAGTTGAATTAAACAAGGCGATGGTGATGGAATTGGGCTAGGAAATTAGATACTAAAAATAGGCCATGAGTTTTGTTATTCGCGCTGCAAAAATCTGACGATGGCCAAAGTGGAGAGAATACACAAGAGTCAGTCAAATTAATGTGACCACCGCCTACGTTCTACGTTAGTGTGCTCTGTGGTTGAAGTATACCGTGCATGAAAAAATGATGCCGAAACACCTTTAGTGCGTCACTGGCCATAGATGACAGGGGTGAACGATGGCTGAGGAGGAGTGTACGGGTGAATAGACGCGGTACTGTTAAGCAACTGACCACCCAGAGGTACCAAGGGGCTACCAACAGTGTCTCCAGAATGACCGTTCAGCGAACGTTGGCGCGTATGGGCCTCCGCAGCAGACGCCTGGTTCATGCACTCTTGCTGATTGCTCTTCATCAGCGACGAAGGCAGGAATTTTCACTGCAACTGGACCTCCATTGAGTGGCGACAGGTGACCATTTAAAAAAAAAAAAAGGTTCAAATGGCTCTGATCACTATGTGACTTAACATCTGAGGTCATCAGTCCCCTAGAACCCAGAACTACTTAAACCTAACTAACCTAAAGCCATCACACACATCCATGCCCGAGGCAGGATTCGACACTGCGACCGTAGCAGTCGCGCGGCTCCGGACTGAAGCGCCTAGAACCGCTCGGCCACAACGGCTGGCGCCATTTCAAAATAATCGCTATTTATGCTCCATCAGATAGATGGCTGTTGGTGTATACGACGTGAAACGTATGAAATCAATCATCCTGCAGGACGGAAAGAGGGCATTATAGTCTGTGGCCGGCCGCGGTGGTCTCGCGGTTCTAGGCGCGCAGTCCGAAACCGTGCGACTGCTACGGTCGCAGGTTCGAATCCTGCCTCGGGCATGGATGTGTGTGATGTTCTTAGGTTAATTAGGTTTAAGTAGTTCTAAGTCTAGGGGACTGATGACCTCAGATGTTAAGTCCCATAGTGCTTAGAGCCATTTGAATCATCCCAGGGCTGCTAGGTCCTTCGTCAGGTCGTCCATCCAGCGCTGCCTTGGTCGTCCAATAGGGCGACTGGTGTTTGGTTTCCTCACTAGTGCCATCTTCGCCTGTCTTCCATCTTGCATACGGTCTACATGGCCAACCCATTGTATTCTTTCGCTCTTTATCTTCTGTAGAATAGTTGGTTGTTGCATCAGAAGGTAGATTTCCTCGTTTTTCCTCCTCCTCCATTCTCCATTCTGAACAAGAGGACTTTATTGATATCTAATACAAGTTTAAATGTTATGAAGATATCCTGGAGCTCTTTGTCTGGAGGGGAGCCTTTTACGGAAGTGAGACGTGGGCAATAAACAGTTCAGCCACGAAGAGAACAGAAGATTTAATAAAACTGTGGTGCCACTTAAGATATACATAGATGAAGACGCTTGTACAGTATAGACTGGTGTCGACAGCAGTATCGAAGCAGTCTTCGGACTGAAGACAACAAACACAACAACAACAGTACACTGTAAGCTTTTCGGACTCCGCTAGGTTTGTTGTTAGCTGCATTAATCATAAATCTAAATAACAATGGTGCCCATATTCAGAGCTTTCCATACTAAAGTCTGTCGTCCGCACCTGTCCAAGACGTTCTGAAGAATTACAACTTTTGTGATCGTTCTAATTTTTTAAGTAGCCACTCACATATAACTCTTTGAAATGTTCAACATTTTGATAGCAGTTTCATGGCTTTGTTGTGTTGGTGGTAAGGTCCTATGGGACCAAACTGCTGAGGTCATCAGTCCCTAGGCTTACACACCACTTAATCTATCTTAACCTAAATTACGCTAAGGACAACACACACCCATGCCCGAAGGAGGACTCGGGCCTCCGACGGGGGGAGCGGCCCGATCCGTGACAATGCGCCAAGACCGCGCAGCTACCCCGTGCGGCATTATTTTGTAACGACGCAATGAGCGGAGTTACTAGTTCCTTCCAAACATACACTATCGTTATTTTTATTTCCCCGAATAGGTCTGTTCAACGTAATTTTTAGAGCTCCATACATCAATCGATAAAAACGAAACACTTACAGAATCACTTTGCTATCTATCTGTCTATCTATCTGTCCGACTGTTCAGAACCCTCTTTCTCTGGAATGGGTAGACATACTAAGTTGAAATTTATGTCATATATTAAGGTCTACCGTCCCTTGGTGATGTAAAAAAATGAAGCTTTTAAGTCAATGCAATCAAATGATACGATCGTTTATACCACATATTTTGATATACGCAAACTCACTCATTAAAACCTGTAGGGTACTTCCTCTTGACGTATAAACGTAAGAATTGGCAAGAGGAAAAGTTTCACGCTGCACGTAAAGGAAATTAATCGGAAAATTGGTAATTTGTAATTATATCAGACGAAAAAGTATTTCTTTTGTCATTTGTTATCCGATTTCAAACCTGAAATTAAAACATTGTAGAAGGTATTGCAATCCCTGGGACCGATATCTTCCCAGTAACAATGTCGATAAGAGGCAAAAATCGTCGACTTCATTGATTCCCGGAACGGATGAAGTGCCTTAGAGCCACTTTTTCACCTTAACATCTTGTTTCCCTTAACGATAAAGTCGAATGGTGTGGAATGCCTCAACCTCAAACAGCAGAGACTGTGTTGCTAGTGGGCAGGATCAAGCCTGTCACTTCTCGATGGTGCGGCCACCTCATCATCTTAATTGTTACATTACCAGGCGTTTTCGAAAAACATCTGATTTATTAAAAATATCTAATACTGCAAATCTCTGAATAGTTCCTCGTGATCTCTTACACTCTTCAGCCTCTCACTGTGCACTTTACACTCACATCCCATAAAAAGCTACCAGAGTATTCCAACAGACCATCGTCACGCTAATACTCCCATGTTCGGTTCTGTAAATACTTAGTTCTGTCTGCAGCAAGAGCGCCAATAATCGTGCAGATTATCATTTTGTACACAGCGGAAAGACAGTTTAGTAAGCTGAGAGTTAATCTCTTTGCTAAATTAATACTGCAATCATTCGTTTTGATCAGTTTTTAGGCATTTGCAATAGTATGTGTAAGCGAAAAATTCTTAATGTTGTTTACATTATGCTGCTTAAGAATTTACCACAGGAGGGGCTGGTTGGATTGTGTGTGTGTGTGTGTGTCTTCTGGCCGGTATGGGGTATGCAACAGAGAAAGTATTATTTATTATTTATGTATGTTCATGAATGCACGCACACATAATTGTGCATATAATTCAGAAAGCTAGCAACTGTAGTAAATTTGCGATCAGTGTCGGGCTCGATAAACAGAAAAAAAACCACGACAGCGCAATTACAAATGGTTCAAATGGCTCTGAGCACTATGGGACTCAACTGCTGTGGTCATCAGTCCCCTAGAACTTAGAACTACTTAAACCTAACTAACCTAAGGACATCACACACATCCATGCCCGAGGCAGGATTCGAACCTGCGACCGTAGCAGTCGCACGGTTCCGGACTGCGCGCCTAGAACCGCGAGACCACCGCGGCCGGCGCAATTACATTTGAAAAAGTGTTTAGTTATAAAGCAGTAGTAAATTATCACATTACTTTTTTACGCCTACTTATTGACATTGAGTACGCTGCTTGATTTTCAATATTTCACGGTAGCTTGTGCTTGCAAACTCTCTAAATTAATTAACGCCAATTCATTACGTATTTGCACCGCTCAGTATTGGGATCAAAGTGGAAATATCCCGTCACGCTCTGACATGCGATTGACGTGCAGTTGAACGAGTCCTGTTGCCCGAGTATTTGATGAAGCGTTAATTTGTTGTTTCAGGTTTTGGGTACTGCTTATTACAAATAAGTTATGATCGAGTTCATGACAGGGCACGGTCGATTTGTTTCCCCATCCTTCCTCAATACGAGTTGTGCTTCGCCTCTAATGGCTTTGTTATCGACTGGATGTGAATCACTCATCTTCTTCTCCTTCCACATATTTATCGTTATCTGTATGTATTTAATGCCATACATTTAATGTAAAATATATTTTCAATTTAACACAACAGTAATTTACGCTTCCTTTCCCAAAAATGCCGCAATTTGTATCACTGTATCGCAGCATCTTTGATACCCACGTACTGAGTAAACTGTATTTGTTTTGGTTCAAATGGTTCAAATGGCTCTGAGCACTATGGGACTCAACTGCTGAGGTCATTAGTCCCCTAGAACTTAGAACTAGTTAAACCTAACTAACCTAAGGACATCACAAACATCCATGCCCGAGGCAGGATTCGAACCTGCGACCGTAGCGGTCTTGCGGTTCCAGACTGCAGCGCCTTTAACCGCACGGCCACTTCGGCCGGCTGTATTTGTTTTCGTTTGTTATGGAACAAAATATGTGATGCACGCTTAAAATTAGTTTTGTGAGCAAAATAAAGTGCTTCACAATGCACATACACGTTTGTGATTGTGAAAATACGAACATCTTTGAGAATATATTTCTTTGGAAGAAAATTGCAAAAAGAATTGCATCAGATAGACATTTCAAATATGTTGAATTCTAACAGAAATCTTTAGCACAACCATTTTTGTTAGACGTTTGTAGTTGTGAATTCTGTTTACCCTGGGACAACAAACAGCAAACGAATGTATCATTTGTTTTGATGAAATCCTGAAAGCCATCTGATAATAAATTGTGAAAAATGCGATAACGGTGACGGTACTTTTTGAATAAAGTAACCTAAAACCAGTTTGTGGCTGCTTGCTGTACACCATCAACAATTTATTTCATATGACGGTCATGGTCTGCAGCCATGCCTTTACTGAACAAGATTACAGAATATATCAATCTCGGCCCCATAATACGGAAACCTTAAAGTGATAACCAAAGATGATGCTGCCATTATGCCACAAACGGCTGTATGTGTCGTCGAGAACTATCGCGAGAATCTTTGTAACTGTTTCGACAATAAATTCACATGAATTAAATTTTTATTGTGCTGTTTAATTTGGTTTTCACTACGTTTTTGAAGTCCTAGAGATGTTTGTACTTCGCGCAGTTCAAGTTTTACGGCAATGTTGTTGCCGAATGTAGGACTGGTAGTTTGGAAGAGGACGTTTAATGGAACACGCTTAGCTGCATCATCTGCTTTTGCCATTGATGTTTGGCATAGTGGACACAATCGATAATAAATTGATGAACTGAGCGAAGACGAAATCAGTCAAGTTAGTCGACAGACATTATACCAGAGCAAATGGCTCTGAGCACTATGGGACTTCACTTCTGAGGTCATCAGTCCCCTAGAACTTAGAACTACTTAGGTTAGTTAGGTTTAAGGACATCACACACATCCATGCCCGAGGCAGGATTCGAAGCTGCGACCGTAGAAGTCTCGCGGTTCCCGACTGTAGCACCTAGAACCATTCGGCCAAACCGTCCGGCCGTGCTTTTGTACACTGTCATGTCTCCTAGATATGAATATATTCGATGCTCTAGTTTTCTTCAAAAGAAACTCAGTGACAGCTCTCTGCTTGGAACACATGTCCGTTACAGACTCCATTCTGAAGGGTACGTATAGCGCCACGACCTATTGGAAATTCATGAAACTATAGGAAGTGCAGTGGGGATATTTCATGCCGGCCGCGGTGGCCTAGCGGTTCTAGGCGCTCAGTCCGGAACCGCGCGACTGCTACGGTCGCAGGTTCGAATCCTGCCTCGGGCATGGATGTGTGTGATGTCCTTAGGTTAGTTAGGTTCAAGTAGTTCTAAGTACTAGGGGACTGATGACCACAGATGTTAAGTCCCATAGTGCTCAGAGCCATTTTTTTGATATTTCATGATGTCCCACAACAAATTGCGCATTTTGCAACAGAAATTGCTTGAGAAAAAAAAAAAGTGGTACATTACTTGTTGAACGTCATTCGTTAATGAAAATCTTATTTACTATTCAACTTGTTATCTTATTAACCGCATCACCACTTCATTGTCAAAGATGACTTTTTACTGGATGACCGTGAATCAGTCTTGATGAGCAACATCTTTTGCATTTTTATGAAGATAGTAACTGTTCTCGAAAGAACAGATACCATTGATGACCATGCAGCTTCTCTAGAATAAATGATAATTAATTGAAACTGTCATCAATGGTATCTGTTCTTTCGAGAACAGTTACTATCTTCATATATATAGTTGAACGCTACCCAGCCATTGACCTTCGTCTTTGTGAATGCGCACAGGTTGCCCAAACTCTTACGGGAATCGTCACCTTAGTGTGCGCGAATAATGAGTGGATGGGCAAATATCTACGTATGTAGATGGTGGACAGTTGGGAATGTGGGTCTCACGGGAAGCGTGCAAGGGATAAGTCCCTGCAGTCGCGCTTTTCATCTGTGTCCTTGGTGGAAGACTGAATATGATTCCTCATTCTTTGAATGCTGTAATTTATGACTGCAATTATCTCTCACCATATTTATGTCATTTCATTGTACCCATTTTTGTTACTGTTTTTGTTTAATAAAAAAAAAGATGGACAGAGGGTCTGCCATGTACGCAGAAGAAGATCCCAGGTTCGAGTACCGGTCGGGGCACGCATTTTCAGCTGTCCCAATCGAGGTATATCAACAACACCTTTCGGCAGCTGAGGGTTTCAATTAATTATCATTTTTGCCGTTGTGTTTACAAATATTATAGCTTCTTTGACGACGGTTGTCAGTTAAATCCTGAAGATGGCCTTGTAAGCCTAAAACCGGTTAACCTGAATAAATTAATAGTGTTGAACATAAGCAGCATCGCCGGCCGAAGTGGCCGTGCGGTTAAAGGCGCTGCAGTCTGGAACCGCAAGACCGCTACGGTCGCAGGTTCGAATCCTGCCTCGGGCATGGATGTTTGTGATGTCCTTAGGTTAGTTAGGTTTAACTAGTTCTAAGTTCTAGGGGACTAATGACCTCAGCAGTTGAGTCCCATAGTGCTCAGAGCCATTTGAACCATTTTCTCCCTCTCCTTCTCTCTCTGTTTTCCTAGCTTAGTGTGGGTGTGCTCAAGCTTTCACGTACATGATTTTCACGCAAATTGTTACCTAAAATAGTTCAATGGCTCTGGGCACTATGGGGCTTAACATCTGAGGTCATCAGTCCCCTAGAACTTAGAAATACTTAAACCTAACTAAGGACATCATACACATCCATGCCCGAGGCAGGATTCGAACCTGTGACTGTAGCAGTCGCGAGGTTCCGGAATGAAGCGCCTAGAACCGCTCTGCGACAGCGGCCGGCAAACTGTTTCCTGATTTTAATCGTTCATATGCAGTGATCTGCATAAGATAACATAGCCGTAGGTGTAATTGATATTCTGAAGAGGGAACAGCTTAGAAATAAGAAACTCGATGAAATTTCATCCGTAATGACAATGGTCTGCCGGGAGCTAGAGCCACGTGTACTGTCAACGTCAAGGTTACTGAGGGCGAAGTGTTAGTTCAGCGTGGAATGGTATGAGAGGAATTAGGCTAACAAATGGTTCAAATGGCTCTGAGCACTATGGGACTCAACTGCTGAGGTCATTAGTCCCCTAGAACTTAGAACTAGTTAAACCTAACGAACCTAAGGACATCACAAACATCCATGCCCGAGGCAGGATTCGAACCTGCGACCGTAGCGGTCTTGCGGTTCCAGACTGCAGCGCCTTTAACCGCACGGCCACTTCGGCCGGCAATTAGGCTAACAGATTTTCAGAAAGAATCAGCCGGGTACACGCCAGAAATGAATTAAGGGAAACACCCGAATGCTACAGGTGGCGGACAAAAGGGCATGCTGCCTGAATGCATTGGATCCATGGCTTTCGGGATTTCATGATTTCGGAAAAGCATTTAAGTCAGTTACTGTCTAGATTAGAAAAGCGCTGGTTGATCTCGGAGCAGGTATAATCCGTGTGTGTGGGCTTGCCTGGCCCAGGGCGCTGTCAGTTTTACGATGAACCGTGACGTATAAGAAAGGGAGGTATCCGCCCTTTTCCCGCTCCAATGTAAAATGAAAGTTCTTTTGAATGAAATCCGGATGATCCAGGAGTTGATGAAATTTCTTCCCTCTATGTGATCACATTACACAAGTGGTATCCACAAGTAACCTCCCCATTCGTAATCGGCTACTAGATTGCGATATAACTGACAGTGATCGCAAATGCCTAGTGAAATTTGAAACGTCCCCTTTGAAAAATTATACAGGACTGTGCTTAAACCGACACACAATATTTTTTTGCGCAACGCAATCTGACTTTCAATAATCCCTACAAAAGAATGGCCCTGACTAACATTAACCTATACCTTTCACAAATCACTTACCTCACAAAAATCTTCGTTACTCGAACTACTGCAATAGAGCGAGCGCCACTACTGCCAGCTAAATAAAAGATTCAAACTACGGAAGGCACTAACTACTGATAGGCATAGTTAGCAAATGAAAGATTCTAATAGAGAACAAACAATGTATTTACCTTAATAGTCATAATATATATAGCAGTTCATGACATCCAGTCTTACAAATTTCAAAACTCCGCCATCTCTCTCCCCACATCCACCACTGCTGGCGGCTCACCTCCAACTGCGCAACGATACGCGCTGTTCACATCCAGCTGCCCAACACTACAATGGCAGACAACAATGCAAACTAGCCACAGACTGCACACAGCACAGCCAGTGATTTTCATACAGAGCGCTACGTAACGTTGCCAATAAGAAAACATAAACACTTAAAGTACGATTCTTGGTTTCCAACATCCTTTTTCACAAGTCAGAGTCCCTAACCACTATTCATTACTCCTTACCTTATTACACATATAAATATTCATCGACACTTCTTCAATATTTCATCATAACAGCTATGTAGCATAATCAAATTCCTCATATAGCATCAGCTTATTGACCATAAGCATACCTCAGCAGCATAATACACATCGTCATCGTAAAAATAACATCATAACACCTCAGTCAAATCTCAAAAACGTCGTAGCTTTCTGCAATAACTTCAAAACCTAAAAAAATTCTCCGCTCATTTAAATAGTGTCATCCACCTCAAACGTACTTTAAATATCATGACCCATACCAAATACATCATTCAAAGCTCTCATAGTATCACAATGATTCTGAAAAAATATTAAGAGTTCACAAAGTACATACAAAATATAATTTCATAAATGTGAAGTTACCCAACTGTGTAATTGCGTAAACAGGTGTCACTGATGTAGTAAAAAAAATGTTTGTCTCTCAGTTAAATGATCAGATAACTGTGTAATTTATGTGTTAGAGAAATATGGTACCGAAGTGTAAAGTTGTATAAGCAAATACCATATTAGCTAAGGTTCCTTATGTTTGCCACACACATGGTACACAAAGTAAGCGCATACCCCCCTGAGGATTAATGTAATTATACCCTCAGGTGTTACAGATTACAGCAGTGGAATGAAATGTATCACGGAAAACCTTTGTATCATTGTACTTGAAATATCTTTAAAAATAAATGATTTAAGTGCAAAATTAATCACTCAAATACGTGTCCTGTAGCGCTAAATGTGCATCTTGTTGCAACATAATCTCTGTGGAAGTGTCGTAGTTATCGTCCTCCAAAAGCTAAGTTCTGCAGAAGTCAATGTACTTACCTCATGATAAACAAAAGTGAAATGCTTTGCGTATGGATAACGTAGTTATTACGTACCTTACCGTGATCAAGAAAGCACTATAATGTAGCGTATTGTTGTGCTACGAAAAAGGCTGTCTCATTGTAGCTATACCACAAAAGTTACTACTAAAACATTTTTTACTTTCCAGAATAATACAGAAAAACTGTGCAGAAATAAAACAGAAACACTGCAAAAGTAACATTGTATATTGTCACTCATTAGTAGCGTCGTGATAAAATCGTGTAGCTGTCACATAAACTAACCACTGTGTCAACTGGTATCTCACAGAAAGTAATTTAAATCCAGAATGTATTTTCAAGTAAACCAAAATGTTGCATTAAAATCTCATTAGCAGTACTGGTAAATGTTCTAAGTATGTAAGCCTTATAGTCGTTAAATAATCGTGCAACTAACATGCATGAATGTACACACACAATGACACTGTGACATCTGTTCACTATAACAGTGCATTCGTAATTTCTGTTTAAGTAAGTTCTCTTGGTTCTTGACTGGATATTTAACTTCAAACATTGTTGCATGTTAACAGTTTCTAAAGTCTGACAAAGCATACTAGAAATGTGAAGTGAAGAGTTTTATGGCAAAGACGAAGTTAAAAAGCAGATTATCTTTCAATAAACGGTTTTACATGTGAAATGTGGTGTAAACCTTTACTCTTCCTAGTACGCAGAGTTTCAACTTTAACGCAATTATCATGTGGTATACGTCGGTAAAGAATACTGGAATTTATCTCAAGGTTAGCGTCTGTGTTATTTTTCCCTGAGCCAGCAGGCGCACGTGGCTGCCTGCGGTGCGAGTTATTGTCTGTTTCTTTGTTGGCGCCCGTCGTTATTGGGATTAGGAGACCTAACTTCTACAAATTCACCTTGACGAGAAGGCCCTGCCCTGTTTGAAGCTCGCCAGTTCTGATGGAATTCAGGCCTGTCGTTTTGTCGGTAGTTTACATAGTTTCTTGTTTGTCGGTCATGTGGTGGAGAATTTCTCCCGGAATCGTAACTGCGCGCTGAACTGTTGCGTCTGAAGTTATTCTGTCTCCCTTGATAGTAATTGTTTTTGTTCCCATATTGTCTGTTTCTATGGTAATCTCTGTCATACTCATTACTACGGAAATGCGATCTTTCTCTGTAACTATTATTACTCTGCCAGTGGTTGTCATATGGGTGGTGTCTGTTTTGGTCACGATTTGCGTTGTAAGAATAGACTTGTCGTGTCCAGTTATTGTTTCTGTCGTCACGGAATTGTGACGGAAGTGTCCTGTAGTGATTGTTTTCCTGTTTTCGCATCCCGCAACTGTCTGTGTCCATTTCTAATTCTTGTAAGAGTCCCTGAAAAGCTTCAATGTCGTCTTCGCAACGTCCTGCCAAAATAATATTTCTTAAATGTTCAGGCAATTTCATTAAGCAAATGCGGATGAGCTCTGAAGGGCTGTATGGGTTTGAAAGATATTGATTCTTATGCAACATGTCTTCAAAATATTTGACAAGGCTGGAAAATTCAGATTGTTCGAAATGTTTCATCATTATGATGCTATGTTTTACTCGGTCTTGTGTGGCTTGAGACCAATATGCTGAGAGGAAGTGATGGTAAAATTCTCCTTCACTGTGGCAATCGTGAATGACCGATCGAATTCTTACAGCTGGTTCATTCTCTAAATAGCCACACATAAATTCTAACCTGTGCTCTAATGACCAGTTGGGAGGAAAACAATGAGAGAATTGATGGAGCCACGCTTGTGGATGAATGTCGTTGCCAGAATTCTTAAACGTTTTGAATTGACGTGTAGTAATGAACAGCTTATTGTCAAAATCATCATGTCGGCGAGTCGCATGTCGGTCATTGTTACGTCGTGTCGGCGGTTCAATCTCAAAATTCGGTGCACATTACCAATTTCTTTCATAACTTCCGAAGTGTCCTGTGTTATTATTTTGTGGCTGTTCCGTATTTCTAAGTCCCTCTTCCCGTGTTGGAGCGCGAGTGTCCTCTGAAATACGTAATTCTTGTATTAACTGTGTCAGCTGATCTTGTACTTCCCGGATTTATCTTTGGTGTTGCGTATTAATTTGATTCTGATTTTGTTTGAATTTCCTAACTTGTTCGCACTCTTCTGTGTCATTAAAGACTACCGGTTTTGTGTCATTCAGATTATCATCTACCTTCGTAGATAAATTATTTAGCTGATCCGAAAGTTCAACTACTTTCTGTGATAATGAACTAATTTCCTCCATGTGTCTTTCTACTGTGCCCTTTAAGTTTTCCTGAGTTTTTGCAAGTTGCATAACCGAATCGGTAGATGCAACTGAGTCAATTTTAGCTTGCAAGGTCTCATGATTTTCATGAACAATAATTTGCAGTTCTTTTGTGGCTGCTTCGTGATTCTGTAATGCATTTTCATGCCGTGAAAAAATAGGTTGAAAATGCTCACAAATTTGTGTTTTTACGACGTTACAGACTTTTTGACATTTCCATTCGATTTTATGTAACTCAGTAGTTAAATCTTCACGTGTTTATTCAAGCGTGGTGTGAAGATTTTGTTCCATTGCGTCTAACTGTTGCTGTGTTTGTCTCTGGTGTTGTTCCAGTGTGTCTAACTTTTGAAGATTTTGTTCTATTGTGTCTAACTGTTGCTGTGTTTGTCTCTGGTGTTGTTCCATTGTGTCTAACTTTTGAAGCTTTTGTCCCATTTGTTGCATTAATTGTAATAACAATGCACTGGTGTCTGAAACATGTTCCTCAGTGCTTTTCGGCAGTGAGTTTGCACCGGCAACATTCACATTTTGACAAGCGGAAAATGTGTCTTGACTCATTTGAGAAAACGGTGAAAACCCAAAACCTGAGTCTACAGTATTTGCAATATTGTGTTCTGTCATTCCCGATTCCTGAGGCGAGCTGTTGCCGACCGATCGATCGATAATGCTTCCCTGTTCACTACCTGTTTCACTGTCTAGTGTCTACACCATTATTTGACGCCCGCTTCATTTCCGTATGCACAGTTACCAAATTACTACTTTGAATATTAGTTAATTCATTACATGGTGACACTAACACACTGCTTTCGTCTTCACTGTCATTTCTCAGTTTACTTTGGAGCCTAGTATTACGTTTTTCACACGCCATTATTGTCACAATATTTCACACTACAACACAGAAAAGCACAATTTGAAGAGCAAAAATAAGAGAACACATTATCATAGCATTGAAAATAATATCTAGTTAATTGCAGCTGCGAAATACTTGCTGCAAATCTACATGCATGCCACAACTGTTTTACTGTACAACAATGAAAAACTACAACTACAAAGGAAATCCTCTCTATAATTACGCGTTAGCAATAAACAAAAGCTACACTAATTACACAAACTACAAGAAAAAATCAGAAGATTCCAGTGAGGTATCCTCGGCTAAGGGTCGACATATGAAACGTCCCCTTTGAACAATTATGCAGGACTGTGCTTAAACCGACACACAATATTTTTTTGCGCAACGCAATCTAACTTTCAATAATCCCTACAAAAGAAAGGCCCTGACTAACATTAACCTATACCTTTCACAAATCACTTACCTCACAAAAATCTTCGTTACTCGAACTACTGCAATAGAGCGAGCGCCACTACTGCCAGCTAAATAAAAGATTCAAACTACGGAAGGCACTAACTACTGATAGGCATAGTTAGCAAATGAAAGATTCTAATAGAGAACAAACAATGTATTTACCTTAATAGTCATAATATATATAGCAGTTCATGACATCCAGTCTTACAAATTTCAAAACTCCGCCATCTCTCTCCCCACATCCACCACTGCTGGCGGCTCACCTCCAACTGCGCAACGATACGCGCTGTTCACATCCAGCTGCCCAACACTACAATGGCAGACAACAATGCAAACTAGCCACAGACTGCACACAGCACAGCCAGTGATTTTCATACAGAGCGCTACGTAACGTTGCCAATAAGAAAACATATAAACAGCCTACTTACAAATTTTACAGTAAGGCTATCGTTACCGAAGGAAAATAACACCGGTTAGTCGGAGAAAAGCGTACAACAGACCCTTCTGAAGGAAGAATCTATTCTATACTTAAGCTAAATACTGGTGATAATTTTGAAATAGGGGAATATAGTGCATCGCTGGGAACCGCACAGAGGGGGAAACGGTAACACGTAATATTTACTACAAAAGTCACTGATAAGATAGAGAAAATACAGTACTTATTAGCTTAAAAGGACATAATTAAACGGTCGCCATCCCGCTAGGGCTATGAATTTTTTTGTATGTAATGGACCTTACTACGTCGCAAACCGTTCTCATAAATTAATTAAGCTGCTTTACCGATTTGCTAGGCAACGTAATCAACAAGGTGATACGTGTCTCAATTAAAACTGGACCTCGATATTTTGAATAAACTTTCGGTTCGTTTTTTTGTCAAAATCAGCACTTTTCTCAAAATTAATTTACCAATTTCTTGCATAAACTCCAAACGCATTTGCAATTATGTCACTCGATTTACTGGACATCTTGATCACGCACTAGCGTGTAAAGTATTTCAAATCGAGCGCGCATGTTTCTGTTTTCCCTAGTGGACTAAACGACTCTTTTGTAATAACATGATGTGTCTATCACACGTAAAGTTTAAATGAAACTGGATTTACTCTCCATTCGGGTCAAGATCACAAAATAAAATTGACGACATAGGTCAGCGAACTGTACACGTGCACTTTTAGCACTCTAAGTGATAACTCGTCTGAGAGTAAAAGCCGCACATAAATTCACACTTTTTATTTATGCATAAAAACTTTATATTAAACAAATAAATTATCGCATGTAATGACTAATTAAACATTTCCGATCCTGAATAAACTTCATAATTTGTATTCCATAATTTTAAAAAATTTATCGCCTGAGAGAAATTACTAGTTTGCTAAAACGGATTCAGATTACAGTCATCTCGTGTGTGGACGATGACGTCACGAATCGACACTTGCTTGGAATGAACGAAATACCTGTACTGAAAAACACTGTCCGTTGGGTAATTTACTGACTTTTATAACAAATTTGGTGCCCCTTGCATCGGTACAAGGTGAGTGATGTTTCACAGAAAGTGATTGACTTTCGTTTCATGATATGAAAGATGGTTGGCTGATCCAACTGTATTCGTTGCTTGTATATGGAGGTGCGACTGCAAACAAACGATGAACGTTGTTCAGCAAACGCTCTATTATGACTGGTTTGTGTCTGCTGCCGTACATGTACATCTACCTCTACATCTACACCGTACTGCGCAAGCCACCTAACGGTTTGTGGAGCACGGTGCTTTCGGCACCACTATCTGGTCCCTCCAACCCTGTTCCAATCGTGAATAGTGCGTGGCAAGAATGACTATCGGTAAGTCTCTGTATTCGCTCTAATTTCTCGAATTTTCTCCTCGCGGTCAATACGCGAAATGTACGTGGGGGGAAGTAATACGAGTATATTGTCCGACTCTTGAGAAGTGCTGTCCCGAAATTTCAGTAGTACTCGTAAATCTCTCCGTGATGCACAACACTTCTCTTGTAACGTCTGCGAGTGGAGTTTGTTTAGCATCTTCGTAACGCTCTCCCTCCAACCTAACGATCCCGTGAAGAAACACGCCGCTCTTTGTTGGATCTTCTCTATCTCCTCTATCAGTTCTATCTGATAGGGATCCCAGATAGATGAACAATGAACAATACTCAAGAATCGGCCGAACAAGCGCCTTGTAAGTAACTTCTTCCGTGGATGAGTTACATTTCCTTAAGATTCTTCCGATGAATTTGAGTCTGGTGTCTGCTTTTCCCACTATCTGTTTTACATCGCCATTCCACTTAAGGTCGCTCTGGATAGTTACACCTAGGTATTTTACGGCAGACGCTGTCCCCAGCTGTTCTTCATCAATAGTGTAGCTGTACAATAGTGGATTTATTTTCCTATGTATGCGCAATATCTTACATTTATTTACATTCAGGGTCAACTGCCAAAGCCTGCGCCAATCACCAGTTCACTGCAGGTCGTTCTGCATATTCTTACTATCTTCTGGCGTTGCTGCTTTGGTATAGACAACTCCATGATCTGCGAATAGCCTTAAGGGCATCCGACGCTTTCTACTAGATCATTTATATATATTGTAAACAGCAACGGTCCTATCACACTTCCCTGTGGTACTTCGGATATTACCTTTATATCTGTCGACTAAACACTCATGAGTCATAGAGTATGACAGAAAGGATAATGGGTTTTCAAATTTTGATTTTGGCTGCTATTGATAATTTCCTTCCTTTTAAACTACGGTGCTGTTGGAAGAGGCGTGCAGAACCATTGTTACATGGCGCAGTTATACGTAACAGAAAAGTACAACGTTTATCAATTTGGAGGCCGCGATGTTATACCAAGTGACACGAGACGAGGCAGCGATCGTCCTTATGATAGTGAATTTAATAGTTTGCGATTAATTATAAAACAGTCTAGACCGCAAAGGCATCTGTATTACAAGGTGACCGATTTCGACAGTCACATTATCGTCTTCAGACCTTCAGAGGTGTAATATGCAACTGCATATAAATTAGAGACATACATAAAAAGAACTTGAAATTATCTACAAAAATTAAAAAAAAACATACATACACTCATTGATGGGCAATGGCTGTACACTGAGCAGGAATCGCAGAACGACAGTAGTCAGCTGCTGCAAAAATAATCGTTTGACGTTTTCCAGAATTAATTTTTATTTTCTCAGAGCAACACCACTTACATTCCACCTCCGTAACTTAGTGGCCAGCGTGGCTGACTTCCATGTGGAAAACCCAAATTTCATTCCCGGTGCTGCCAGGCGTTTTTCCTTGTTGGGAGGACAGGTGTGGGGATGCGCTCAGCCTCGTGAGACCAAGTAAGGAGTCACTCGACCGATTAGTTGCGGTTCCAAGGTCAAGAAACCCGACAATGACCACGAGAACAGAGTGCTGACCACACGTCGCAACATACCGCTCCCAGTGACGCCATTGGTAGAGGATGATAAGGTGGCCGGTCATGCCTCGTTGGCCCGACTAGGGCTAGAACACGGAGCTTCACTTTCTTTTACGCTATTTCATGATTTAGTCCAAAGACGTCGTAATCTAATGGTTATGTGACTTACATTTCTGCCACTTTGGTAAGGTGCTGTATCATCGGCGTCCAGCACTATATGTCGACCCGGCTCGCTAGACACGTTATTTCAGTACAAGAGGTATAAGAGGGTTATAAGTAAATTGCCTTGTGGTTCTCCAGCCTAGATGTTACAGCAAAATTCCACCCGAACAGGCCATGAACGGCACCGACCGGCCGCCATGTCATCATCAACGCACAGGCGTCACTGGATGCAGATATGGAGGGGCATTTGGTCAGTACACCGCTCTCCCCGACCTTATGTCAGTTTACGAGACCGGAGCCGCTACTTTTCAATCAAGTAGTTCCTCAGTTTGCCTCACAAGGGCTGAGTGCACCCCGCTTGCCGACAGCGCTCGGCAGACCGGATGGTCACCCATCCAAGTGCTAACTCAGCCCGACAGGGCTTAATTTCGGTGATCTGACGGGAATCGATGTTACCACTGCGGTAAGACCTTTGGCCCAACCTAGATGTTGTTAGTTGAAATTTCGGCTCCATCTACTGTCGAGTGCAATTTTCTGTTGTGCAGGAATAATTTATTTATTATTAATAAGTGGACAGCCTCAACGGCGTATTTCTGTGGACATTTTGTCTTGTAAAATTTCAAATCAGTAACGCCTTCAGCCGTCTATACCTCAAATTTTATTCTACTTATGAGGCCAGTTTTGGCGTTTCACTACGCCCTTGACCTACATGTCGACTGTACATGATGTTGAACTCTTCCAACTCCTCGCTCAGGAGACCTGAAGACGGCGTAGTGAAACACCGAAACTGGTTGCCTAAGTAAAATAAAATTTGAGATATAGACGACCGAGGATGTTTTTGATTTGACGTTTCATGTTGAACAAACGAAGTCCCTCACTCGTCCTGGATAAAGACTGGCTCACAGAGATTTAGCCATATGTTTTGTTAAAACATGTGGCGACAGTGGAGTGGGTTAAAGGGTCCCTTGGTGCCGCGTTGTGTTGCAGACGAGCAGCCGGCAGCAGCCATGATGGGGTGCGGAGGTTCCCGCGGGCTGTGCCCCTGCGTGCGTGCCAAGGGCCTCAGCGCCGCACAGGACAGCGACTCGGACGCCAGCGACGCCAGCTCCGCCAAAAGCACCCACCACCACCAGCCGCAGCAGCAGCAGGGCGGGGGTGGCTCCTGTCCGCCCGCCAGCGGACTGCTCGCCGCGCTGTTCCGTTGCCGCAAGGCGCGCAAGAGCGAGTTCAGCATGCCCAAGGTCGAGAGGAGTAAGTACTAGACCGTCTACATCTCACACGGAACGGCTGGTCTCCGTCTACATGCTCGTACATAATGTTAAGACCGTATGTCGAGTATCGGTGTGCACTTCATTGATGAAATCGTCTCGACTAGTGGCGTCTTGTTGTGGGAAAGTTTCGACGAGTTTCCCACTCTTCATCTTCAGGCGAAGTGTCATATTTATGTCTAGTTTGTTCCTGGACGTAAACGCGACATTACGCCTGAAGATGGAGAGTGGGAAACTTGTTGAAACGTTGTAACAACATGATATCATGGCCCGCCTGATAACCTGAGACGACTTAATCAACCAAATTCGCCGAGAATGCCTGCATTTCCAAAGCCCTGTCTTGAGGTCAATTATAGAGGCACTATTGTTCCTCTGCAGATGTACTGTGGAGAGAGGTGCCAGTGCCTGTTTCCCAAGCTATATGTATTGTGTTTCATCTGTCGTAGGGTTAATATACCTCGTTCAGATTCGTAAAATAAAAAAAAAGAAAGATCTATCGACCTCTTAAAGCTACATGACATCTCTACATCTTTTTATTTACTATTTATTTATTAGTGTGCATGTTTGCTTTCCTTAGAAAAAGGAGGAACTAACGTGTTAAGATTTATTGTTATAAATGTGGACGAAATTAGTAGTAACAAAATTGATGATTATCGCCTTTCTTAGGAAACGATCCATTAACTTAAGAAGAGTACTCACTTCAGTTCACTCAACCGCTGGATTTTGCGCTAGCAGTCAAATTCAAATAACAAGATTTAAACTCTGACGTACTTAGTATTTTCAGTTTACAACAGTTAAATTGTTTTCGCTTGCTTTCCAATTACACTCTTCTTTAAAAAAACTTGAACAGTTGCTATGAAATTTTGACACAAATACACTCAACCTTCGATGGGGTCGAGCTTCGTCTTGCACGAACCACATCTTGTTGAAATCCGGGCCACTTTGGATAATAGGAATGAAATCATCTTCCAAAAACTTCACGTACCGTTTGGTAGTCACCCTGTCATCAAGGAATATCGCACCGATTATTCCGTAACTAGACATTGCACACCACGCAGTCACCCGTTGAACAGACTTCTCGATCGCAAAATGCGGATTTTCGGTCCCCCAAATGCGCTAATTTTGCTTATTGACGAACCCATCCAAATTAAAGTGGGCTTCGTCGCTAAACCAAACCATACAGGCTCATACTAATGCCCAGCAAGAAACGCAGCCAACCGTGCAGTTTGAACGTCCTAACGCAAACCCTGCAGAAGTTATGACCATTTTATTTCATACATTAATGGCCATTAAAATTGCTACACCACGAAGATGATGTGCTACAGACGCCAAATTTAACCGTCAGGAAGAAGATGCTGTGATATGCAAATGATTGGCTTTTCAGAGCATTCACACAAGGTTGGCGCCGGTGGCGACACCTACAACGTGCTGACACAAGGAAAGTTTCCAACCGATTTCTCATGCACAAGCAGCAGTAGACCGTCGTTGCCTGGTGAAACGTTGTTGTGATGCCTCGTGTAAGGAGGAGAAATGCGTACCATCACGTTTCCGACTTTGATAAAGGTCGGATTGTAGCCTATCGCGAATGCGGTTTATCGTATCGCGACATTGCTGCTCGCGTTGGTCGAGATCCAATGAGTGTTAGCAGATTATGGAATCGGTGGGTTCAGGAGGGTAATACGGAACGCTGTGCTGGATCCTAACGGCCTCGTGTCACTAGCAGTCGAGATGACAGACATCTTATCCGCATGGCTGTAACGGATCGTTCAGCCACGTCTCGATCCCTGAGTCAACAGATGGGGACGTTTGCAAGACAACAACCATCTGCACGAACAGTCGACGACGTTTGCAGCAGCATGGACTATTAGCTCGGAGACCATGGCTGCGATTACTCTTGGCGCTGCATCACAGACAGGAGCGACTGCGATGGTGTACTCAACGACGAACCTGGGTGCACGGATGGCAAAACGTCATTTTTTCGAATGAATCCAGGTTCTGTTTACAGCATCATGATGGTTGCATCCGTGTTTGGCAACATCGCGGTGAACGCACATTGGATGTGTGTATTCGTCATCGCCATACTGGCGTATCACCTGGCGTGATCGTATGGGGTGTCATTGGTTACACGTCTCGGTCGCCTCTTGTTCGCATTGACGGCACTTTGAACAGTGGACGTTACATTTCAGATGTGTTCCGACCCGTGGCTCTACCCTTCATTCGACCCCTGCGAAACCCTACATTTCAGCAGGATAATGCACGACCGCATATTGCAGGTCCTGTACAGGTCTTTCTGGATACAGAAAATGTTCGACCGCTGCCCTGGCCAGCACATTCTCCAGATCTCTCACCAACTGAAAACGTCTGATCAATACGCCAATCGCTACTCTTGATGAACTGTGGTATCGTGTTGAAGCTGCATGGGTAGCTCTACCTGTACACGCCATCCAAGCTCTGTTTAACTCAATGCCCAGGCGTATCAAGGCCGTTATTACGGCCAGAGGTGGTTGTTCTGGGTACTGATTTCTCAGGATCTATGCACGCAAATTGCGTGAAAATGTAATCACATGTCAGTTCTAGTATAATATATTTGTCCAATTAATACCCGTTCATCATCTGCATTTTTTCTTGGTGTAACAATTTTAATGGCCAGTAGTGTATAATTGCCTCCTGTATATTCAATTTGAAACCAAAAATGGGATGAGTATTCAACGGTTAACGAATAACTTATACTAGTATGCACCCCAGGTAGTTGTACAGCATTACGTAGTGTCCTTCTGTCAGCAATTCACTGGTCAAGCCATCGACGACTATAGAATCTTCTTCACTATTTTCTCCGCTACTTTTCGCCAATCGTTGACAGAGTTACGCAGATATTTTTCATGCGTCCATTGTCGTAACGGAACTGTGTGGTTTACGAGCCCAATAAATCGGACAACGGCCGCTGGAGAGCGCTGATCGCGCAGAGCACATTAATCAGTTCGCTCCTGTGCCGGCGGCGCTGTCTATCTAAGGTCGGATATCTCGTCCGTGTCGCTCGCTTACAGCATCCTACAGGCAAAGTGTGACTTCAGCAAGATAACAGTTCAGACCATTGCATCCGAATAGTCTCAGACAGGTTCGAGGAACCCTCTACTTGTAAAATGGTACTGATATAAAAGCCAAGTCAGGTGACTGTAATCCCACTGAGCAATGCTGCTACGCTGCAGTAGTAAGCGAACTTTTGACTTCCGACCAGACTCCAAATAATCTGCTAAAAGTTTTATAATCTAAAAATAACACATGTCAAAACGAAACTATATGGGGGTTTTAAACATGGCTGCTTGGTTCAGTGACCGTTTATAAATTAAAGTTTAACTAAATAAGCCCTCGGTCACAATTTTTAGTCATTTTGACCATGTTTCAACACTTCTGTGAGTGGTTTCATCAGAAATTAAATATTTAAAGTGACCTACAACATAAGTACAAATTTATGGGAAAAAATTTTATATAAAAAAGTGTAATTAGTGACTAACAGTACAAGAAAGAGGCAATAATTACATGTCACGTATGAAATAAGTACTTATTTTGTACTTGATGTGTAAGTACCGTCTCTTTCTTGTACTGTTAGTCACTACTTACACTTTTTTATTAAAATTTTTTTCCCATAAATTTTTATTTATGTTATAGGTCACATTCAATATTTTATTTCTGATGAAGGCACTCATAGAAGTGTTGAAAACTGGTCAAAAAGACTAAAAATTGTGACCGAGGGCTTTAAAAGTATATGGTTCTGGATCTCACTGAAGGGCGAAACGCTTCTGGGAGATATAAATTTCAGTGCAGCATAAAAAGGCGGTTTTCATTTACAAAACCAATAAATCTGCTAAGGGGTGTGGATGTTGGTCGCGCGATCATGGATCAGGATGATTCTATAATGCTTCGTGTGTCGTACGGAGACCACGTCACAACATGACATTCCCAAATCTCCACATATGCTCCGCACGCTACTATACAGTGAATGATGGACGATTCTGTGTGCCAGTATTGTCTATTCGCTGTCCTATTTCATTTTCTTACCGAAAGAAAATTGACAATCTATATGCCTCGGTCCGCGCAATAACCACTCTTATCATATTTTAATGGTCCCTACACGAGGTCCGTCAGTCTAAAACGTTTGGGAGTGGATTAATAAAAAAAAAACAGAGAAACGTTAGGATAGTGGTTTCAATACTTCGTGTGTTCTACAGTCTACAGAACAACACACCGAACATTCATACAACCTTGTGAAACTGTCGCAAAAGTTCTTCTTTGGGGTGTTATTCAACTCGGGAGTCCGCGTGTCACATTGGTTTGATTTTCGGTTATGTCGTTAATGCATTGACCGTTCATGGGAATTTCTTCACTGTGTCACTTTGTGGTGGGTTTTTTCCAAAAAACAATTGCCGGTGTTTTGCATTTCAGTCAAGTCAAGGCAGGCACCCATGCGTCGTTGTTTCTGTTTAGGACACACTTCCATCTTTTTCAAAACGTTCTGAAGAATGTCTTGGACACTACGATTCACTACTTGACACTGTCTGCTCGTAACTGACTTGTCGAATGCACAGCTGTTGTTTGCAGTTATTGGCCGGCCGGAGTGGCCGAGGGGTTCTAGGCACTACAGTCTGGAAGCGCGAGACCGCTACGGTCGCAGGTTCGAATTCTGCCTCGGGCATGGATGTGTTTGATGTCCTTAGGTTAGTTAGATTTAAGTCGTTCTAAGTTCTAGGGGACTAATGACATCAGATATTAAGTCTCATAGTGCTCAGAGCCATCTGACCCACTTTGCAGTTATTACTTCATGCCGCCACCGTGGACACAGGACTGAGGGCGCCTATACGCCAGCAATACAGTCGCGGAACTTTTTGGACGGATGGTGTACGACGATGGCATAATAGTGGTTCAAAATGGTTCAAATGGCTCTGAGCACTATGGGACTTAACTTCTGAGGTCATCAGTTCCCTAGATTTTAGAACTACTTAAACCTAACCAACCTAAGGACATCACACACATCGATGCCCGAGGCAGGATTCGAACCTGCGACCGCAACGGTCGCGCGGTTCCAGACTGTAGTGCCTAGAACCGCTCGGCCACTTCGGCCGGCCGTAATAGTGGTCTCACTGTTTTCTTCGACGACCGTTTCCTCGCTTATCCAATAGGCATGCGCTATTTATCTTTCAAAGATTCTCAAAAAATGGTTCAGATGGCTCTGAGCACTATGGGACTTAACATCTGAGGTCATCAGTCCCCTAGAACTTAGAACTACTTATACCTAATTAACCTAAGGACATCACACACATCCATGCCCGAGACAGGGTTCGTACTTGCGACCGTAGCGGTCGCGTGTTTCCAGACTGAAGGGCCTAGAACCACTCGGCCACACGAGCCGGCTCAAAGGTTCTGATCTAAGTTTCCCGTGAATTTCCGTTACACATTCGTATGTACCATGCCGACGTGTCACGATCATAGCAAAGGACCTGAGTATTTGTTTGAGGTCCGGTGTCATGCCTATTTGGCCTCGGGGTGAAAGTAAATGCCAAGCGCTACTGGGTGGACATTTTTGTTTAAATCGCTGGTTAATGTATTGTAGATACTTGGGTGATGTGTTATTTTACACCAAGATGTCTTGATACGACTCTTAAGATCCTTTTCCGATCTTTTTGAGACCCGAGTATTTAGTGATCCACTACCGTTATTTTTTTTCTACACCTACATAAAACTTTGCTCATTCCTGATACGGCACTGTTGTGCACTTAGTCTTTACAAACACTACGCAAGTAACAGACACTCTGTCTGTTTTCTGGTTTTACCGATACTACTTCGAATGTTATCGGTATTGCTCGATGATATTACTATTGAAATTTACAGTGAGAATTATTAAGACAGTTACCTACGTACGATATCAGGCCAATAAGTGACAGAGGCCTACAACGAAGGGGAATAGACCCCTGAGATATCATCCGAAGTTAGAAGCACTAGCCCGGACTCGGAGCAGTTGAAAGTTGCTACAAGTCACGAACCATCCACATGGGTTGATATTAGAGTTTGTTGGCCCTCTGCCATTATCATTTGTCTCTTCAAATGTGTCCTCTGTAAAAATGTTAATTGTTCGTGACTGCTCTGTTCTTGTCTGAAATGTTGTGTTAACCAACGCAGATATGTGTGAATAATTCACAGCTACACTACGCAAAAAAGTAACACTTTCTCGAATCACCGTAAATGTCTCCTGTTCTGACGCATAATTTTGGAACTTGGCTTGCTCTGTACTGGTGCGAAAACGTGGTGCCCTGCTACTTCACTCTTTGATGCTAAATCACAGTAAGACGCAGTTTCTACAGTTTCTAACTCACAATTCAATAAGAACTGATATTTTGATCAGACAGAATGGGCATAGTATAAGCGAGACGGAACAGTTCAAGTTCCTAGGCGTTCGGATAGATAGTAAGCTGTTGTGGAAAGCCCAAGTTCAGGATCTTGTTCAGAAACTAAATGCGGCTTTATTTACCATTTGAACAGTATCTGAAATAAGTGACAGCTAAACACGAAAAGAAGTCTACTTCGCATATTTTCATACGCTTATGTCATACGGTATTATTTTTTGTGGTAATTCTTCTGATTCAAAAAGGGTATTTTTGGCTCGAAAACGGGCTGTTCGAGCTATATGTGGTGTAAGTTCGAGAACCTCTTGTCGACCCCTATTCAATAGTCTGGGATCTCTGACATTGCCCTCACAGTATATATTTTCTTTAATGTCGTTTGTTGTTAGCAATATTAGCTTATTCCCAAGAGTAAGCAGCTTTCACTCAGTTAATACTAGGCAGAAATCAAATCTGCATGTGGAACGCACTTCCTTGTCTCTTGTGCAGAAAGGAGTGCACTATTCTGCTGCATCCATTTTCAATAAGCTACCACAAGAACTCAAAAATCTTAGCAGTAGCCCAAACGCTTTTAAGTCTAAACTGAAGAGTTTCCCCATGGCTCACTCCTTCTGCTCTGTCGAGGAGCTCCTGGAAGAGCTGAAAAATTAAGAAAATTCCAGTGTTACATTGTTGATTTTCTTTATTTAAACTTACGAATTGTCGCCTGAATACGTTTCTTGTATTCCATTTTATCTGTTTCTACTATCGTGTTATAATTTCATGTATTGACTCGTTCCATGACCATGGAGACTTCTCCTTAATTTGGTCCCACGGAACAATAAATAAATAAAAAAATATAAAATAATAAGTACAAAGTGAGGGAGCGCTAACGACAAGTGCATAAAATTATTTATCCGTCAAGTTGAGCGCTAACGGGTGTCAGAGTAACTAGGGTAACGTTAGCCTATGCGAAGAATTAGACGGAAGAGCGCGCCCGGCTCTCAGTGGACGCCAGCAAGCACTGCAGTGCCGGCGTCCTGTTTTCGTGGGTCAGCGACCGTTTGCGCCGGCAGGAGTTACGAACGGCCCTTCCGTGAGAGGTCGCACCGGCTGGAGGCTCTCGGATAACGGACGGAGTAATTCGACTCGTGAATTTGTCATCCGTAAGGGACGGCATTATGAGGGCTGCGACAGTTGCTAAATACAAATAAAACAGTGTCTGCGTCAGTCATTTGTTTATCTTGCTGCTATGCTTTTCGACTGTTCACAACATCATCATCTTCAGGTGGAGAATTGCTTATTTACATAGCTTCACCAACACCAGCTACGTAAATAAACTATTCTCCACCAGAGGATGATGTGTGAACCATCGAGAAGCGTACTGGCAAAATATACGAGTGACTCACGCAGAAACTGTTTTATTTGTGATTCCATTCTCTGTTCACGAGAACTGTAGAATTTTATCTGTATTGATTTTTAGCCACAATATTAATTTCTAATAATAAAAATGTAGCAAAACGAAACGAATTTCCGTAAGCCTTCTGAGGCAAATGACGGTACTTTCATGATTTCACGTCAATAAAGATGAAAATGTAAATTACATATCAACGCTCCTCGGCAAACTAGGTAATTAGAAACGACTGAACAGCTTGGAGTGAAAAAGATGGGTTGACTAGAACGAGGACTGTTTACAGAAGCCATACTACATTCGGCTACAGCGCTTCACGGAACACGCCGAAATTCCAAACATAGATGGCTCGACGTGGATTTGAACCCTACTCCAATGGAGTGAAAATCAAGTATACACTATCGTACAATGTAGCTGAAGCAGCCTTTTTATTGAATTTCGTTACAAGACACGTACCACAGTTTTGTGACACGTATCAATAATTGGTATACAATGATTACTGTGCTAAAATCCAACTGCATATAAGTGCTAAAAATTAACTGCTGTTTTCCTATACTAGCGGCTGAAGTCCAAGTGTAGATACGTGAAAATAATTTAATTCACAGGGTACAAAACAACGCACTGTCTCATTGCCCCCCAGCATCTGCTCTCTTCTTGTCTGAAGTGTTTATTGCCACTTTTCTCTTCCCTGAAAGTCTGCACTCCAGAGAAACAACTTCAGAAACGACTACCTGACATTTAAATTTGTATCATATTATGTTAACAAATGTGCCCTTCTCACAAATGCTTTTCTTGTGATAGCCAGTCTGCATTTTGTATCGTCTCTAATTCTCTTATTAACAGCGATATTGCTGCTGTAGTTTTCAATCAACTTCGTCAAAGGTTTTCATCTAAATCCACTAATGGTATAAACATAGGTTTGTTTTCCTTTAACCTATTTTCTTAGTACTGCCTCGTGTCTCCGGAGTCGAAATGACATTCCTCGGGGTTGTCTTCTATCACTTTCTCCATTTTCTGTCGATAATCGTGTCAATATTTTGCAAACATGACTTGTTATACTGATGTTTGGTAGTACACCTGTCAGCGCCTGCTTTCTTTGGAATCGGAATCCTTACGTACTGCATATTGGGTTTTCCAAAACGAAGAATTGTGTCTACATATTGCTCAGTTTCAGGATATTTAGTGCAGTGTTTATTTAGGTGCAGGCTACTTTCAAAAATAATCATAACAAAAATAATGACAATGGAAATAATGAACTGTCCCAGTTGAAAATCACAAAGATATTTGCCTAGAAAAAGTTGTGTTAACCAACGCAGATACGTCGGAATACTTCACAGCTACACTGCGCAAAAAAGTTGTACTTTCTCGAATCACCGTAAATGTATCCGGTTCTGTCGCATAATTTTGGAACTTGGCTTCCTCTGTGGTGGTGCAAAAACGTTATGCCCTGCTACACTCTTTGGCTTGGTGATACTTCAAACAGCAAGGTATCAGTATATCGGAAAAAAAGACCGCAGCTCAGTAGTTTACGTGAACTTACACTGTTCGGCCCTCCTGTTTCGTGCCCTCGCGTGACGTGATCATAGAGGGGTGCAAACCTGACGCGTGTGTGAATAAAACGGCAAAGGCTCGCTCTAAAACCCTCGAGTTCAGCAACGCCCTCGGTGACACCCACGCACGCTTGTTAAGCTCGTCAAAAATGTACGTGTTAGAGAATAGGCTATTTTCCTATGCTAAAAATATGGTTCGAACTGTTATTATTCTGATTTATTACAACATTTAAATAGCATTTACGGTCAATGCTCTCACAAAATATCTGTTATTTTTACGGAATTAAAGCTTAAAAATCATTAACTATCAAAATCTGATCACGTGGTCGAAAACACTATGTTATTGGCTGATGATCTGGTAACGTCACAGGCTAGCAGTAAGACGAATGTATACGTGTGTTATACGAGCGTTAGCCGAACTTACGAGGTTTTCACGTACTTTTTCTGCAAACAGTCTAGGTACTTAGTGATGGAATTCGCTGTTACATCTTTTAAGTAATAATAGAAAGGAATTTTGTGAATGCTGATAGTGGAAGCATTTATACTCCACCCATTTACAGCGGCGATATGGGCAACGATGGACATTCTTATCTCTGTTCCCTGCAGCATCATTAAATTCTCTCAAAACTAACGAATTATAGAAGTTTTGCAAGTGGGGTCTGTATGTTATAACTAGATTGCCGACTATCAGTTATGAGCTGCGACCCAAAGCACAGTAAAATTATTCTAGGCAAAACTTAGTGCCGATTTTTTTCTGTAGAAGAAATTCAGCAGAGAAGCTTTGTGGCAGCTGGCGTTCGGTGGTGCAACGGATATCCCACCCAACTACAGTTGAAGAGGTCACATGTTCGGATCCCGGAAAGTCATATATTTTTAAAAGTTTTGCACGAAATACGAAAATAGCTTTAGCAAAAACTGATTGTAGCAGTTGTTTCGATTGTGAGATGTATTATATACAGCTTGACGTTAGTCTTAGTCTGAGAAATGGACAACGGACGGTAAACGCACTTACTTTGCGAACAAACAATTAACTGTTTTTGGAAAGCATTGCTAGTAATTAAGATATCACAACACGGCCACACTACAGCTAGGTGTAGGACTTTGAGGTTATATAAAGCGTGTATAACGTGCAGGTGACACGAAAGTAAGGGCTGTGATGTTTAAGCGTGTGAGCTACTTTGGCTTCTGAAGCAGACTTCCTTCATCTCTATGTAAGATGATGAAAGTGTAAAAATTTAAACTGCGAGGATCCTCGCTAGACAGTACGAAGATAAAAACATTGTTTCTTACAAAGAAAACAGTATATGTCACATTAACTAGAAAATATATTTTTGAACGTAAAGTGTGTGAACAGCGAATGTAAATTTAAGCGCAGTAAGCAACAAGGAAAACACAATAATATTCTGTCTCTGATCGATGTGGTGACGTTTTGAAACTGTGATTTGAATGTTATATTAGTGGACTGTCTAGTCGTTCCTCAAATAAGTTAAAATGACCTTTCGGGTTAGATTCAAACCAGAGATCTATGGGCATCAACTCATAAAAATCGACGGTACCACTCTAACAACTGAGCTACCTTTTCTCTCTCTATTTCTCTCTTTTTTAAAACATGTATTTTATTTATAATTTATAACCAATTTACAGTTGAAAGTTACTGTAGTTTGATAAACCGACAATTTTCGCTAGGATTTAATTTAGTTGAATGGCGCTATCCTTCTTTGTAACAGTGGGAGACCGTATCTCGAAGGTAATTTAATGTTAACTGCACAGTGCAACACATGTTAATTACGTTAGTGAACTTGTGGATCGACGTGGTAGACATTTGCCAGTACAGTGCAGCCATATTTTATGCATCCTCTCATTCTCTCGAACACTCAAAAGCAACTTTTCAGGAGTTAATATAGAAGTATTAGTACAGTATGGCACTACACACCATTTTTAACCCATTTTCCGAAAGGTAAATTCCAAAACAAGACGTAAGTATGAGTTAGCATTGTGACAGCAGGAGCAGAGTTAGCCAGTGACGTCACACGTATGACATGACTCGAATGGAGCGTTTTAGCGGGCTTTCAAATTATTTGAATTTTTTTTCCGGTGTTCTGGAAGAAATACAGAAATTCAAGGGGAAAAAAGCTTATTAGGACGACAAAAAAAAGGTTCAAATGGGTCTGACAACTATGCGACTTAACTTCTAAGGTCATCAGTCGCCTAGAACTTAGAACTAATTAAACCCAACTAACCTAAGGACATCATACACATCCATGCCCGAGGCAGGATTAGAACCTGCGACCGTAGCGGTCGCTCGGTTCCAGACTGTAGCGCCTAGAACCGCACGGCCACTCCGGGGGGCAGGACGACAAAAGACATAATTAATAAATTAAGACAATTTCCAGAGAACAGTCAAATACCCTGTTAGACAACCATTCAGCTGAGTGCTGCTGGACAGCTGCTTTAGCACCTGAGGGCTGGCAACCCCCTCGACGTCCTTTAGCAGCCGTCAGATCCTAAAGCAACTTCCCGGCACCACTCAGCTAAATGGTTGTCTAATTCTCCGACAGGTACATTTTTAACGTGCTCAGCAAGGGTGCGTGGATAGCACTGAGGGCGTGGCTGAACTCTGGGGTGTTAGAAGGATCGTTTGCCGTTTTTATTCAAGCATAACGCTTTTCTTTACGTAGGATTTCACAGCCGGTATTTGGGATTTGCTGATATTTGATTTAAGGTCATAAGGCCATGGTCCAAGGCATAATTATCATCTAACGTTTCATCTTCCTCTGCAGAATACTTCATCAAAGATTGTTGCGACTCAAATAAATGTTACTGACACAAAAAAGCCAAGCAAGCCGAAGTGTTTGTATATATCCACGCCATTGTTGGTTGGCTACATTCAGCAGAAAAGGAGGAGGACTGATAGCAGACAAGCTGGTGGTCTTAGTGCTACATAAAACAAACAGCGCCAACTCTTCCCCATTACAAGCTCCACAGCATATGGCGGCGCGACTCCTTGATCATAGGCAGCGGTCTGATGACGTCACGAGCCGACCGTTGGGTGGGTGCAATAAACAGCTCGGCCTACCGAACTTGTTCGATTCCGTAACTACTTTCCGAGTCGTTAAAGCTTCTGATGAAGTCTGCAGAAGTGGAAGAAGAAACATTAGGCAGGGAATTACGCATCGCACCACGGTCTTATGTCCGCAACTCAAATATCAGCAATGGTTTCTTCTCCTTCTTCTTCTTCTTCTTCTTCTTCTCCTTCTTCTTGAATTTGGAGCGCGGTTAAGTAGTTGGTTGTTACAGTCTTGAACTGTCGCAACGATGTGTCTGGCACTATGATAAGAAACGACCTGGGTCGCAACGATAGAATGCTTCAAGCATAACAACTCAGCTTCGTCACAGGGCCAAACAGGGCTTAGTAAATAGCTAGGACAAAAACAGGTGGCAACACATGTTAACAACAGTTTACAATGAGTTAGTGACAAACTTTACATTGCTTGGAGTTGAAAGACTGTGCGTGGTAATATAGATCTATGCCCACTAGCAGTGATCTGCCATTAAGCACTGGCACCATCCTAGGGCCAGTGAACAATCACTAACGTCACTTGTATTCGTATAGTGTCCTGTTGGGCCATTAATGGCGGCGACTGTAGATAATTTGTGAGACACTGTGAATGGAACTGTGTTTGCTTATACAGGGTGGTCCATTGATAGTGACCGGCCAAATATCTCACGAAATAACCATCAAACGAAAAAACTACAAAGAACGAAACTCGTCTAGCTTGAAGGGGGAAACCAGATGGCGCTATGGTTGGCCCGCTAGATGGCGCTGCCATAGGTCAAACGGATATCAACTGCTTTTTTTAAAATAGGAACCCCCATTTTTTATTACATATTCGTGTAGTACGTAAAGAAATATGAATGTTTTAGTTGGACCACTTTTTTCGCTTTGTAATGGATGGCGCTGTAATAGTCACAAACGCATAAGTACGTGGTATCACATAACATTCCGCCAGTGCGGACTGTATTTGCTTCGTGATACATTACGCGTGTTAAAATGAACCGTTTACCAATTGCGGAAAAGGTCGATATCATGTTGATGTAGGGCTATCGTGATCAAAATGCCCAACGGGCGTGTGCTATGAATGCTGCTCGGTATCCTGGACGACATCATCCACGTGTCCGGACCGTTCGCCGGATACTTACGTTATTTAAGGAAACAGGAAGTGTTCAGCCACATGTGTAACGTCAACCACGACCTGCAACAAATGATGATGCCCAAGTAGGTGTTAGAGCTGCTGTCGTGGCTAATCCGCACAACAGTAGCAGAGAAATTGCGCAAGAATCGGGAATCTCAAAATGTCGGTGTTGAGAATGCTACATCAACATCGATTGCACCCGTACCATATTTCTACGCACCAGGAATTGCATGGCGACGACTTTGAACGTCGTGTACAGTTCTGCCACTGGGCACAAGAGAAATTACGCGATGATGACAGATTTTTTGCACGCGTTCTATTTAGCGATGAAGAGTCATTCACCAACAGCGGCAACGTAAACCGGAATAATATTCACTACTGGGCAACGGAAAATCCACTAGGGCTGCGACAAGTGGAACACCAGTGACCTTGGCGGGTTAATGTATGGTGCGGCATTATGTGAGGAAGGATAATGGGCAGCCATTTTATCGATGACAATCTAAATGGTGCAACGTATGCTGATTTCCTACGTAATGTTCTACCGATGTTACTACAAGATGTTTCACTGCATGACAGAATGGGGATGTACTTCCAACATGATGGATGTCCGGCACATAGCTCGCGTGCGGTTGAAGCGGTATTGAATAGCATATTTCATGACAGGTGGATTGGTCGTCAAGCACCATACCATGTCCCGCACGTTCACCGGATCTGACGTCCCCGGATTTCTTTCTGTGGGGGAAGTTGAAGGATATTTGGTATCGTGATACACCGACAACGCCTGACAACATGCGTCAGCGCATTGTCAATGCATGTGCGAACATTACGGAAGGCGATCTACTCGCTGTTGAGAGGAATGTCGTTACAGGTATTGTCAAATGCATTGAGGTTGACGGACATCATTTTGAGCATTTATTGCATTAATGTGGTATTTACAGGTAATCAAGCTGTAACAGCATGCGTTTTCAGAAATTATAAGTTCACAAAGGTACATGTATCACATTGGAACAACCGAAATAAAATGTTCAAACGTACCTACGTTCTATATTTTAATTTAAAAAACCTACCTGTTACCAACTGTTCGTCTAAAATGCTTTTGGCAGTAGCTTACCGGCACTCCTATTTTTTTTATTCATTATTAAACCTACTCCTGCATTACCCCTATTTGATTTTGCATTTATAACCCTGTATTCACTGACCAAAAGTCTTGTTTCTCCTGTCACCGAACTTCATTAATTTCCACTATATCTAACTTCAACCTATCCATTTCCCTTTAAAATTTTCTAACCTACCTGCACGATTAAGGGATCTCATATTTCACTTTCCGATCCGTACAACGCCAGTTTTCTTTCTCCTGATAACGACGTCCCCTTGAGTAGTCCCCGCCCGGAGATCCGAATGGACACCATCATCATTTAACCATACAGTAAAGCTGCATGCCCTCGGGAAAAATTACGGTTGTAGTTTCCCCTTGCTTTCAGCCTTATGTTAAACATGCTCTTTAAGTCACAGAAACAGTTCCCAAGCGGACATCTTACTGCCAAACATGTATACAGGGTGGTCCATAGATCGTGACCGGCCAAATATCTCACGAAATAAGCATCAAACGAAAAAACTACAAAGAACGAAACTTGCCTAGCTTGAAAGGGGAAACCAGATGGCGCTATGGTTGGCCCGCTAGATGGCGCTGCCATAGGTGAAACGGGTATCAAGTTCGTTTTTTTTTTTTAATAGGAACCCCCATTTTTATTACATATTCGTGTAGTACGTAAAGAAATATTAATGTTTTAGTTGGACCACTTTTTTCGCTTTGTGATAAGATGGCGCTGTAATAGTCATAAACGGTCGCAGGTTCGAATCCTGCCTCGGGCATGGATGTGTGTGATGTCCTTAGGTTAGTTAGGATAAGTAGTTCTAAGTTCTAGAGGACTGATGACCTTATAAGTTAAGTCCCATAGTGCTCAGAGCCAGAGATACACACGAAGCCCATGCCTACTACAGTAGTACAAGTTTATATGCCAACTAGCTCTGCAGATGATGAAGAAATTGATGAAATGTATGACGAGATAAAAGAAATTATTCAGGTAGTGAAGGGAGACGAAAATTTAATAGTCATGGGTGACTGGAATTCGTCAGTAGGAAAAGGGAGAGAAGGAAACATAGTAGGTGAATATGGATCGGGGGGAAGAAATGAAAGAAGAAGCCGCCTTGTAGAATTTTGCACAGAGCATAACTTAATCATAGCTAACACTTGGTTCAAGAATCATAAAAGAAGGTTGTATACATGGAAGAATCCTGGAGATACTAGAAGGTATCAGACAGATTATATAATGGTAAGACAGAGATTTAGGAATCAGGTTTTAAATTGTAAGACATTTCCAGGGGCAGATGTGGACTCTGACCACAATCTATTGGATATGAACTATAGATTAAAACTGAAGAAACTGCACAAAGGTGGGAATTTAAGGAGATAGGACCTGGATAAACTGACTAAACCAGAGGTTGTACAGAGTTTCAGGGAGAGCATAAGGGAACAATTGACAGGAATGGGGGAAAGAAATACAGTAGAAGAAGAATGGGTAGCTCTGAGGGATGAAGTAGTGAAAGCAGCAGACGATCAAGTAGGTAAAAAGACGAGGGCTACTAGAAATCCTTGGGTAACAGAAGAGATATTGAATTTAATTGATGAAAGGAAAAAATATAAAAACGCAGTAAATGAAGCAGGCAAAAGGGAATACAAACGTCTCAAAAGTGAGATCGACAGGAAGTGCAAAATGGCTAAGCAGGGATGGCTAGAGGACAAATGTAAGGATGTAGAGGCTTATCTCACTAGGGGTAAGATAGATACTGCCTACAGGAAAATTAAAGAGATCTTTGGAGAAAAGAGAGCCACTTGTATCAATTTCAAAAGCTCAGATGGGAACCCAGTTCTAAGCAAAGAAGGGAAAGCAGAAAGGTGGAAGGAGTATATAGAGGGTCTATACAAGGGCGATGTACTTGAGGACAATATTATGGAAATGGAAGAGGCTGTAGATCAAGATGAAATGGGAGATACGATACTGCGTGAAGAGTTTGACAGAGCACTGAAAGACCTGAGTCGAAACAAGGCCCCGGAGTAGACAACATTCCATTGGAACTACTGACGGCCTTGGGAGAGCCAGTCCTGACAAAACTCTACCATCTGGTGAGCAAGATGTATGAGACAGGTGAAATACCCCCAGACTTCAAGAAGAATATAATATTACACTTAAAGTAGTAAAGGAGTTTTGCTATTTGGGGAGCAAAATAACTGATGATGGTCGAAGTAGAGAGGATATAAAATGTAGACTGGCAATGGCAAGAAAAGCGTTTCTGAAGAAGAGAAATTTGTTAACATCGAGTATAGATTTAAGTGTCAGGAAGTCGTTTGTGAAAGTATTTGTATGGAGTGTAGCCATGTATGGAAGTGAAACATGGATGATAAATAGTTTGGACAAGAAGAGAATAGAAGCTTTCGAAGTGTGGTGCTACAGAAGAATGCTGAAGATTAGATGGGTATGTCACATAACTAATGAGGAGGTATTGAATAGAATTGGAGAGAAGAGGAGTTTGTGGCACAACTTGACAAGAAGAAGGGACCGGTTGGTAGGACATGTTCTGAGGCATCAAGGGATCACAAAGTTAGCATTGGAGGGCAGCGTGGAGGGTGAAAATCGTAGAGGGAGACCAAGAGATGAATACACTAAGCAGATTCAGAAGGATGTAGGTTGCACTAAGTACTGGGAGATGAAGAAGTTTGCACAGGATAGAGTAGCATGGAGAGCTGCATCAAACCAGTCTCAGGACTGAAGACAACAACAACAACAACATAATACTTATTTTTGCGCCTTCTACTGAAGTTGGACTATAGCTATTTTGCTCCTGATCCTTAGGTATTTCGACAGTCGTCTAAATAGACTGTGTACAGAAGACACAGGAGCCATTTCTTCGACAACGCTCAGACACCGGAGAGTATCGGATAATTTGGGACCAGCAAAAATATGAGAACAAAGTTTAAAAACAGCACAAACTCTGCTGCAGAGTGAAACAATCGTTCTGGGAAGTCCCTTCGGCTGTAACTAACAATATCTCTGCATAATTCCTCCTTTCAGGCGTGCTGGACCAGCAAGGTCTGCAGGGAATCTTTTGCGATGTTCGAAAAGTAGGAAAGAGATGGACGGACGTCACTTATGGCTGAATAGATCTGTAGGCAAGAACACTGCATACTAAAGGCAATCCGACCTGCACATGCTTGTGATATCCTAGGAAGATGAAAAATGAAAAAAACTTTTATATCACTCTATTCCAGGATTTTTTTCTTTTTTTTTCTTTTTTTTTTTTTTTGGAACGAAAGAAATGACTAAAAGGAAAGAGCCATAACCTAGCTTGCTTTTATCCTGAATCTTTCTCCCAGCGCAAAGTCCTTAGTGACTGGAAAAAAGCACCGCTGACTCCAGTATATAAGAAAGGTAAAAGAACAGACCAGCAAAATTACAGACCAATACCCCTAACTTCTGTTTGCTGCAGAATCCGTGACCATATTCTCAGATCGAATATAATAAATTTTCTTGAGACTGAGAAGTTTATGTGCACGAGTCAGCATGATTTTAGAAAGCATCGCTCGTGCGAAACTCAGCTTGCTCTTTTCTCACGTGATATGGTGAGAACTATGGATGAAGGTGAACAGGTAGAAGCCATATTTCTAGATTTCCGGAAAACATTTGACACGGTGTCCCATTGCAGGCTGTTAATGAAGGTACGAGCATATGGAATAAGTTCACAGATATGTGAATGGTTTGAAGACTTCTTAAATAATAGAACCCACTTCGTTGTCCTCGACGGCGATTGCTCATCAGAGACAGCACATAGACACAGGCAACAGAGCATGCACAATGTCGGCACTAGTACAGTGTATATCCACCTTTCGCAGCAATGCAGGCTGCTATTCTCCCATGGAGACGATCGTAGAGATGGTGGATGTAGTCCTGTGGAACGGCTTGCCATGCCATTTCCTCCTGGCGCCTCAGTTGGACCAGCGTTCGTGCTGGACGTGCAGACCGCGTGAGACGACGCTTCATCCAGTCCCAAACATGCTCAATGGGGGACAGATCCGGAGATCTTGCTGGCCAGGGTAGTTGACTTACACCTTCTAGAGCACGTTGGGTGGCACGGGATACATGCGGACGTGCATTGTCCTGTTGGAACAGCACGTTCCCTTGCCGGTCTAGGAATGGTAGAACGATGGGTTCGATGACGGTTTGGATGTACCGTGCACTATTCAGTGTCCCCTCGACGATCACCAGTGGTGTACGGCCAGTGTAAGAGATCGCTCCCCACACCATGATGCCGGGTGTTGGCCCTGTGTGCCTCGGTCGTATGCAGTCCTAATTGTGGCGCTCACCTGCACGGCGCCAAACACGCATACGACCATCATTGGCACCGAGGCAGAAGCGACTCTCATCGCTGAAGACGACACGTCTCCATTCGTCCCTCCATTCACGCCTGTCGCGACACCACTGGAGGCGGGCTGCACGATGTTGGGGCGTGAGCGGAAGACGGCCTAACGGTGTGCGGGACCGTAGCCCAGCTTCATGGAGACGGTTGCGAATGGTCCTCGCCGATACCCCAGGAGCAACAGTGTCCCTAATTTGCTGGGAAGTGGCGGTGCGGTCCCCTACGGCACTGCGTAGGATCCTACGGTCTTGGCGTGCATCCGTGCGTCGCTGCGGTCCGGTCCCAGGTCGACGGGCACGTGCACCTTCCGCCGACCACTGGCGACAACATCGATGTACTGTGGAGACCTCACGCCCCACGTGTTGAGCAATTCGGCGGTACGTCCACCCGGCCTCCCGCATGCCATGAGCCTCTCGCTCAAAGTCCGTCAGCTGCACATACGGTTCACGTCCACGCTGTCGCGGCATGCTACCAGTGTTAAAGACTGCGATGGAGCTCCGTATGCCACGGCAAACTGGCTGACACTGACGGCGGCGGTGCACAAATGCTGCGCAGCTAGCGCCATTCGACGGCCAACACCGCGGTTCCTGGTGTGTCCGCTGTGCCGTGCGTGTGATCATTGCTTGTACAGCCCTCTCGCAGTGTCCGGAGCAAGTATGGTGGGTCTGACACACCGGTGTCAATGTGTTCTTTTTTCCATTTCCAGGAGTGTATATACGAATGATTCGGCTGATAGGGTGGGCAGCAGTAAGCGATTGTTTGCTGATGATGCTGTGGTGCGTGGTGAAGTGTCGAAGTTGAGTGACAGTAGAAGAAACAAGACGACTTCGACAAAATTTCCAGTTGGTGTGATGAATCACAGCTAGCTCTAAATGTGAAAATATGTAAGTTAATGCGGATTCGTAGGAAGAACAAACCTGTAACGTTTGGATACAGTACTACCAGTGTGCAGATTGACACAATCAAGTCGTTTAAGTATTGGGCGTAACACTGCAAAGCGATATGACGTGGAACGAGCATGTGAAAAATGTGGTAGGGAATGCAAACGGTCGACTTCGGCTTATTGAGAGAATTTTAGAAAAGAGTGGTACACATGCAAACGGCATCTAGGACGCTAGTGCGACCTATTCTTGAATACTGCTGGAGTTTTTGGGATCCGTAAGGAAGACATGGAAGCAAGCCAGAGGCGGACTGCTAGATTCGTTACCGCTAGGTTTGAACAACACATAAGTGTTTAGTCTTTGGGAATTCTAATGGGAATCTCTGGAGGGAAGGCGACGTTGTTTTCGAGAAACACTATTGAGAAAATTTAGAGAACCGGCATTTGAAGCTGACTGCCGAACGATTCTACTGCCGCCAACGTACGTTGCGCGTAAGGATCACGAAGATAAGATACGAGAATTAGAGTTCATACGGAGGCATATAGACGGTCGTTCTTCCCTCGCTCTTTATGCGAGTGGAACAGGAAAGGAAATGAGAATGAATGGTACAGGGTACCCTCCTCCATGCACAGTACGATATCTAAGTGAATGTAGATAAAGAGTTTTCAGGATACAGTAGAGGTGAAGCATAAGTAGCCATGGACGTAAAAGAGCGAAATATATGATACTCCAACGGGTGTTGTAAATGTTCGGCTGATTCTAAACAGTGTGCATGTATCGGGAGGTTGTATTTAAAGTGTAGCTACTCTCAGAGATTATCGTATGGTAGCGAAACTTGGTAAATGTTCTAATGGATTAATATGGAACCGACTTATGCTGCAAAAAGATTAGTTCCAGTTTCGGCCACAAGGTGAAAATCTGACTCGTTGAATGCAAGAAAGACATACAGAAATGTCTCCATATGTTGTGGATTAGGAACGGAACGTTGGGCAGAAAAGGTCAAACAAGTTAGAAAGGCATAACGTTGATTTTATTATGAACTACCACTTACACAACTTGTACAATATGAGCACCGGAGACTTCGAAGAGATGGTGTACAGCGCAAGATTTCCACCTGGTGGCGAAAATTGGAACTAAGTTGTTTCCTTTATAAATTGGTTCCACATTGACTGTCAGCGTGTCTACCAAGTTTCGCTGCCATACGATAATTATTACATTAAAGCTGGACCTCCGTAAGTATCTGCACTTTAATTATAACCAGCCGGTAGTAAAGGTACCTAGCAATGTAAGTGGATAGTGTATTCCCTCCTTCAGAAAAAAATTATCCATCTTCGTATTCAAGTTTTCAAACAATGCCTAACTATCGGTGATGCACTAAGTACTTAATTTTCGTTTCTGTTTCGTAGTCAGACAACAACGAGGATAATGGAAAATTTGTGGTAAGGACTATGGTACCAAACTGCTGAGATCATCGGTCCCTAGGCTTACGCACTACTTAATCTAACTTAAACTAACTTATACTAAAGACAACATTCACACCCATGCCCGAGGAAGGACTCGACCCTCCGACGGGGGAGTGTGGGGTGGGGGGGGGGGGGGGGGGGGGAGCCGTGCGAAACGTGACAAGACGCCTCAGACTGCACGACTAACCCGCTCGGCCAAGAACAAAGCTATTAAAAGATCAATATGCGTTCAGACTTCGGATATCTCGAGTTATTTTAGAACCACATGCGAATTTATATTAGCTTTCACACAGCCTGTGTGGGACTATAAGGGACTATAATGTGTTGGCCATTTGCCATCGTGTAAGGAAATACACAATAGTACTAATCAACTGTGAGATATCTACGAGGGTAATCGCAAGAGTAAGGTCTCCTATTTTTTTATAAGTACATAGACCCATTTATTTCTACAATGATTTACATCAGTTTACAGCTTGAACGTTTAGCTATTTTTCGACATAGTCACCATTTCGTCGATGCATTTTTGTAGACGCTGTGGCAGTTTCTGTATGCCAAGGTCATACCAGCTCGCCGCCATGCTGTTCAGAAAGTTATGAACCTCTTCTTTCACCCCGTTGTCGGAGCTGAATCGCTTTCCGACCAAATGTTCTTTTAACCTAGGGAACAGGCGATACGGCCGGAGTGGTCGAACGGTTCTAGGAGCTTCAGTCTGGAACCGCGCGACCGGTACGGTCGCAGGTTCGAATCCTACCTCGGGCATGGATGTGTGTGATGTCCTTAGGTTAGTTATGTTTAAGTAGTTCTAAGTTCTAGGGGTCTGATGACCTTAGAAGTTAAGTCCCATAGTGCTCAGAGCCATTTGAACAATTTTTTTTGAACAGGCGATAGCCACTGGGCGCCAAGTCAGGACTATAGGGTGCTTGGGTGATAATGTTTCAATGAAACTGTTCCAGGAGAGCAACGGTTTGCCGAGCGATGTGTGGGCGATCGTTGTCATGGAGAATGCTTCTTCTCCGGTTCTGAATTGCCCGTTTGAGTTTTTTCAGTCTCACAGTACCTGTTAGCGTTAATTCTGGTCTCAGTGATTCAGCTCCGACGACGAGGTGAAAGAAGAGGTTCATAACTTTCTGAACAGCATGGCGGCGAGCTGGTATGACATGGGCATACAAAAACTGCCATAGCGTCTACAAAAATGCATCGATAGAAATGGTGACTATGTCGAAAAATAGCTAAAGGTTCAAGCTGTAAACTGATGTAAACCATTGTAGAAATAAACAGGTCTATGTATTTATAAAGAAATAGGAGACCTTACTTTTGGGATTACCCTCGTTGTTTCGTTCCAGGGATTATTACGTGCGCACTTCGAAATATAAGTTACTCATCTCGTCAGGCGCTAAGACCACTGCTCAGAGTACATGTCATGCAGACACAGCTCCGCTGCAGTCCAGGTAACAGGTGCATCACAGTGTAAGTGTGTCAACTTGAAACGTGCTCCGAAGTTGAAGCACTTGGAACAGTAGGGCCTTCGATTCTTACTGCCAAAAATTCTAAATTCCAAACAGGTGCACCGTGAAATTCAAGGGGTAGCAGTCGAGGAACGGATCTGCGGAGATCGCAGAGCAATGAAGATGTTCACACGGTACTTCTCGAATGGCTCCGTAAACATGGATCGAATTTCTGTTGCCGAGGAACTGACTACATTGAAAAATAGTGTCATGTATCTGAGTCACTTTGAAATGTAGTGCAGCCTTCAAAAACAGTTACTTGGCCGGCCATAATAATGTGATATTTACTTCCCTGGGTTCCCTCGGTGATCAAGCTGCATATCCCAATGCAGCGGCGCCGAATGTATTGTTACAGTTATACAGCTGATTTATAAATGAACTGACACCTAAGTTATAAACTGAGAAAATGTGAAGAACAGTGAAGATATTTCATTGCTTATATTCTCATGTCCCCGGTACTACATCTTGTCCAAGATTTTTTCCTGAGAGTTATGACGTAATTTATCTGAACTTTTGGCGAATCGTGTTAAACAGCAAATGGAAACAAAGTGTCTTTATACAAAGGATAGGCTGAATGTGAAGGGATGTAATACGGGTGTCCGTGATGTAGCGTTTCCGACTGTTGGATTAAATATGATGGAGAAGTGGTGGATGTCATAACATTATTCGTTTCAGTGCGTAAAATGAAGAGGAATGCGTGGGCAGAAGGCGGGACGCTGGATGAGAACTTTCCCCTTTCACAGCACCTGAGTGTGCAACAGTGCGCTCTGCGAGGGAATTTCTGGTATGAAAGAAGCCACTGGCGTCAATTAAATCTAGGTCACGCGCTGCGTTCCTGTCAGTGAATATTTCAACTTCTTATCACGGACCTGATTTATGGGACACAGCAAATCTTACTACAGTACTGAGATACATGTATATAATGTAGAAATCAGCAGCATCTGCGACATCCCTTCGATCACTGTCCCCAAGGAAAATAACTATACGGTTACGGTTACCATAAAACAGTATCAGAATGGGCTGTATCTAGAAATCACACAGAACCACTGGGAATAAATTTTTATAAGCGCTCTCTTAAAATAGCTGCTTTAAACTTCGGAAAGAAATGCTTGGCAATATTAAGGGATAGTATAGGAACGCGGAAACAGAGGTTTGAAAGAAATACAGGCAGTACAGCTGATCAACTATACTACAATTTCGAAAGCATCTTTCCAAGGCCAATGCCTACGGAAAGCCTTGGGAATTGCGGAGCACTTTACAGGAACAGTTCGTCAGCTCACGTGGAAGGGGCGTATTTTAAGGTCTCGGCTGGTACAACACCCTTGGGATGTGGAGACGTTTGCTAGTTAGTTAAGTTCATCTTCCGCAGATCATTTGCGCGATAAATCGTAATCATGTGTCATTTTACATTCACATCGCAAATTAATTTGCAAATATGACTACATGCTGATCATATATAAGTATTTTTTTGTGTTTCATTATTATTATTAAATATACAAGTGCGTGTTCGTGATTCCTACCCACCACTTTTTGCACATTACAATAAAAGAAATTCTTCTACGGAATAGAAGAAGTTGCCAAGGAGAAACTTCTTGGGTTTCCTCTCAAATTTTTCTTTGCTGACTGTCAGATATTTTATATCACAACGTACGTTATCAAAAATTTTTGTTGCAGCATTGTGTACCCCTTTTGTGCTAAAGGCATTTTAGTGTCTAGTAATGAGTGTCATTATTCCTTATAGTCTTATAATTATGTACTTCATTGTCGCTTATGAACTCCAATGGATTATCTACAGCAAACTTCATGACAGAATAAAAGTGCTGTGAAGCAGTGGTGAGAATGCACAACTCTTGAAACCGATACCTACAAGATGATCGTGGATGAGCACCGCAAACTAGTCCTACAGCACGTTTCTGACCAATGAAGACATTTTTCACTAACATGAGTTACCTCAGAGCATTATTCCGTATGATATTACTGAATGAAAATGTCCAAAATGCGTCGACTTACTGATATGTCTGTTCCCAAGGCTTGCAATGATTCTAAGTACAATTATGGCTGAACTAGGGTATTTCAGGAGTTGCAAAATGTGCTTTCTCCAGTTCAAATTCTCTTCAATATCGACACTGTAAAATTCTGAAGTTTTCACCCTATTTATTATTTCCTCGTCGTGTGCTGCACTTATCACTGGTGTAGTATCTCTGGATGTCGAGAAATAAAAATATTGTGCCTTTTTAAAATTGACAGTCATCTATACCATCAATTCCATTAAACCTCAGTTTATCTAGGAGGCTACTGTGGTTCACACTGTGAAATGTCTCAGACAGGTCACAGAAAGTATCAGCTGGTGCAGTTTTGTTATTTAATGGTTGTAGAATTTGACGAGTGAATATGTAAATGACTCTTCTGAAATTCAAACTGTGATTTACGGAGGATACTATTGTTTCTCAGGTGGGTTACTGTTCTATACACATGAGCTTCTCAAAAATTTTGGGAAGTTATGTCAGCAGTGAAACAGGTCGATATTTATTGACATCTCTCCTATTGCCTTTCCTGTAGAAAGGTTTGAGAAACGCACTTTCTGTCTCTCTGGAAAACTGCCTTGATTAAGTGATGTACTACATACTTCAGATAAGTCAGGGCTTATGGGAACAAATATTAAGACTCGGTCAGAAACACTATCAAATTTTAGTTTTGTTGCCCCTACATTTTGTTTTATGTTTATGAAAATGATTATGAAATACATTTGATACCTATGACTCATCATTTATAGCCCTTCCATTTCATCATTCAATAGTGATACTATGCTGCTCTTTGGGCTGTTGTCCTGTCTCTCGTTTCACTACATTCCGTGTAGCCGGACATCTGTTGCCGGAATTACTGATTCCTGACATTATATGAAAGTTCCTTGACTGCTTTAATAACTTTTTTTTAGTAATTTCGAGTAGTTTTTGTAAAGTGCTACTAATGCAGTATGTTTTCTTGTTCTACCCGACACATATATTTCCCTATTTCCTTTCACAAGATGCTTTAATACTTGAAGTGATCCATGGTTTCTTACATGGCCGTTTAATGTCCTTTCTGATTTACTTACGCGGAAAACTATTTTCAAATAGTGTTATGAATTTATCATGTAATGAATTCAATATTGTGTCAGCACTTGGCTCATTATAATTTCATTCCAGGTAATCCCTAATAAACCGTTTTTGAAAACATTTGTTTTGAAGTCATTAACTACTGTAACTGATGTCCAGTAAGTCGTGTCTCTGCTGTGAGGTATTATCTCGTTTATTCTAACAGTGCAAGAATTTATTTTTATTATTTGATTAACTGACTTGAAAAAGCAACTGTTCATTTCATTCAGAAGCAAGTACGATCTAATGAAAAGACGCATATTTATGTTTATTGCAATTTCTCTATATTTTATCTACTACTGACAACAATGAATTAAGTTTCCTAAAATAAGAGACACATTTTGTTTAAAGGCGAAGAAGCCAGGTTAATGAAGGCAAAAACAGCGAGCGCAAGGAAAGAAAAAAAATGTGGTAAAGTGCCAGACTACAAATCCAAAGGTCTCGTGTTTGATCCACGGTCATTCCTAGGACTTTTATCCATCGCTTATCACTTGGTTTACCTGTGGCAACGTTTTTTCTTGTGAAACATTCCCAGTTGCGCCGTAATTTGGAGTCCTAATCAAGCTGTAGGTCCGCCCTATAACTGACTGGGTAAGTCAGCTAAGAGGTCGGAGGAAGGCAACGACGTACTACCTCCGACAGGACAATGCCTAGGAAAGCACTGTGGTGTTCGAAACAATCTTCGGATTGATAACTGCTTTGCTTTAACCGGTACCTATGGCACGTAGTTACGACGCTGCAGTATCTACCTGACGGGCTAATACAGTAACACGTAGCGCTGTATGTGCATAACTCATCGCTTTACTTAGTGCAGTGACAGAGTAGACAATGCATTTGGAGGTTATGCTTCAGGTTTGTTCAGCCTGTTTCCCTAACTTTTAATGGTTCAAATGGCTGTAAGCACTATGGGACTTAACATCTGAGATCATCAGTCCCCTAGAACTTAGAACTACTTCAACCTAACTAACCTAAGGACATCACACAAATCCAAGCCCGAGGCAGGATTCGAACCTGCGACCGTAGCAGTAGCGCGGTTCCGGACTGAAGCGCCTGCAACTTCTCGTCCACAGCGGCCGGCTCCTCACTTTTAAAATTGTACACTTATCGAATTATAAATTGACTTGGGAATTTGATTTGAAATAGCAGAACGTTCATGGATAGTCACGTGACACTTGCTGGAAACAGAACCTGAAGACGACATTTAAGTTAAGACACGAAAATGTCGCACACAAGATGTGCTATCGATGACTGTACGACAGTAATAGGTTGGTCATTCGTCACTATGAGCATATGTGAAATGGACATTTCAAGTTAAATAGCTGCTTAAGGTATTTCATTTGCAGTGACATGTTACCCTAGCACATTCATGCTTTGTAGAACCGACAAATTGCAGGGACTGATTCGTGACTCTGAATAAAGGAAAATAGGTAATACGAACACGTGTCCGGTAATGCACTGCTGCCACGATAGATGGCGCTGACGAACGGAAGCTCCTCTGACCACGTGCAGGCTGTGCGATTAGCGCAGGAGCAAAACTCCTTATGTATAAGAATTATTACATCCCTGTTGTCACCTATGGTGGCCACACACTTGGACCGTGTATTGTTCCAGAACGCCTCGACGGAGGAACGTACCTCGACTTCCTGCGGAATGCTTTGCCTTGGATGTTTGAGTCTGTGCCTTTGGCAATACGACAGGTTATATGGTTTCTGCATGATGGAGCACCACCTTACTTCCGCATTAAACTTCGCCGACATCTCAACTACATCTTTCGCAGACGTTGGACAGGGCGCGGAGGCCCTGTAGCATGGCCTGCCAAATTTCCGGACTTAGCCCCCCTGGATTTTTACCTCTGGGGGGAACCTAAAAAGCGTTGTGTATGCTGATCCAGTCACTGATGTGCAGACCCTTCAACAGCGTGTTCTCGACGCTTGTGACGCCATTCGGGGAGAGACTGGAACGTGGGAAAGAGGGCGGCAATACATGATGCGACGTTTGAATTCGTCAACCGCAGCCCGTGGAGACCACTTCCAACATCTGCTGTGATGTTCATCCGATGCAGCTCTATGTTGTGTTCCGGAACGATCTGTTCTTGTAGTTTGTCGGTTATATAAATAACCAGCATATTTTACATAGCAACCCATGTCCGCATCCCTTAGTCTAGGGCCCGCATCTCGTGGTCGTGCGGTAGCGTTCTCGCTTCCCACGCCCGGGTTCTCGGGTTCGATTCCCGGCGGGGTCAGGGATTTTCTCTGCCTCGTGATGGCTGGGTGTTGTGTGATGTCCTTAGGTTAGTTAGGTTTAAGTAGTTCTAAGTTCTAGGGGACTGATGACCATAGATGTTAAGTCCCATAGTGCTCAGAGCCATTTGAACCTTAGTCTAGGCGTCGTTGAACAGCGTCTCGCGCCGCCATGAGGGAAGGCACACAACACACCATCCGACCTAACATGGTAGCAGGTCTACAGGGCAACGATTTCAATATATTTGATGCATTTGTGACATCAAGGTAAAAGAGGCGTTGGGATGAAATTTTGTGAGCTTTATTTGCAAACACTGTAGTCGACGTAGTTGCCGATATTCCAGGCTGGACAACACTACGGGTTTTCAGTGTCTTACTGGGACGTGAACACGTTGCTTTTGGCTGTGTAAATGCCTGTTTGATAGGTGTTGCATAGAGGGCAGCACTTGTGCACACTGTGGAGTCTGGTTCGCCCTGCGGCAGTCTGGCACCAAACGGAGATTCTCAAGTGTTTCTTACTGTAAGGAGCGGATAAGAAATGGAGCACTACTCTTGAGAGGAAAGGGCAGACATGTACTGTGCTTACGAGGCGGCAGGTGGAAATGCTAACGCTGCCCGACTTTTGTCCGTTCGGCGATTTTTGAATCGTCGAGTGCGAGATCCACACACATTTACTGCCATCCATAGGTGCCTACGGGAGACACGTTCACTTGTGGCAAATGTGCATATAAGGCCTACTTCATTTTGTGTTACAGGTACGAAGGCCTGACGGACGCATTCGTAAATTCACAGTGCGTACACAGGGTTTGAAGAGGAGGCGTTAGCAATGTACAACACATCCTGAACAAGTTCGCTGCATTTTGCACGGGAAATGGCTGTAAGCCATTTGACAATTTAGCATGTGTGGCATGAAGATGATTTGCTCCCCTTACCGCCTTCAGAAGGTTCACTTCCTTAACCCAGAGCATTTTCCACTTGAAACTGAATTCTGCCAGAGATTTTTGCAAAGTTATACAATTCAACCGGACTTTCCGGACGATGTACGTTTTATGCATGAGGTATCTTTTACATGAGAAGGTATGTTCAACAGCTACAATCAACACGAGTGGGCAATGTAAAATTAGCTCTATGCCTTTGTTTGCGGTCACCAAGATCGATTCACTGTCAACACTGGGGCTGGCTTGGTAGGCAATAATCTGAACGGCCATACATGTTCCCCAGGTGACTGAACGCAAACAAATACTTAATCTTTTTATAAGAAACTTTGTGAAACTGGCAAAGTTCTTGGAACATGTTCCACTGAACGTGCGACAGCGAATGTGTGCCAACACGATGGTGCGAATGCATTTGGATGAAACCTTTGGTGAGAGCTGAATAGGGCGCGGTTTGGCCGGTGGCATGGTGTGCACGTTTCCACCGACTTGACACCCATTGAATATTTCTTCTGGTGCCACCTAAAATGTGTTGTCTATGAAACACGCACTGAGACTGGTGAGGAGCTGATATCTCGCATTATGGCAGCCTCCGATGCAATTTCCACTTTGCGAGGAGTGTTTGAAAGAGTTCGACAGTCACTCCAGCGTCGTTGCGCGCTGTGTATTCAAACAGGAGGGCGTAATTTCTAGTACTTTTAGTAACTGTTTTCAAGTAAAGGTCATAAAACTTCTCCCCGTCTTCTTATTTACCTTGATGCTACAAGTACATTGAAAACATTGCCCTACAGACCTAATTTTATGACGGCCCGCATGGCGTGTTGTGTGTCTATCCTCTTGGCGGCGCACGATGCTGTCCAATGACGCCTAGCGCCGTGCGCTATACGAGTTGTGGCTAGAAAAAAAACGGACTAGTACTGGTGAAACAATAAAACGAATTCAATAAGGCTGAAAGTCGCGTGGCCTGTCACGTGACTCTCGCTCCGCCTACTGCTCGAGTTTCATCTGCCTCCTGCACTCAGTCTGCCCGTGGCGTCTGTTTTAAGTAGTTGACGTTTTGTCTGTGCGTCGGAAAATGTTGAGTGTACAGAAAGAACAGCGTGTTAACATCAAATTTTGTTTCAAACTAGGAAACTCTGCAAGTGAAACGTTTGTAATGTTACAACAAGTGTACGGCGATGATTGTTTATCGCGAACACAAGTGTTTGAGTGGTTTAAACGATTTAAAGATGGCCGCGAAGACACCAGTGATGACACTCGCACTGGCAGACCATTGTCAGCAAAAACTGATGCAAACATTGAAAAAATCGGTAAACTTGTTCGACACTTTCCTTGTCAACTCCTGTTAACTCAGACACTGCTCTGATTGTTAAACGGCGATCTTGTCGAACAAGTTTACCGATTTTTTCAATATTTGCATCAGTTTTTGCTGACAATGGTCTGCCAGTGCGAGTGTCATCACTGGTGTCTTCGCGGCCATCTTTAAATCGTTTAAACCACTCAAACACTTGTGTTCGCGATAAACAATCATCGCCGTACACTTGTTGTAACATTACAAACGTTTCACTTGCAGAGTTTCCTAGTTTGAAACAAAATTTGATGTTAACACGCTGTTCTTTCTGTACACTCAACATTTTCCGACGCACAGACAAAACGTCAACTACTTAAAACAGACGCCACGGGCAGACTGAGTGCAGGAGGCAGATGAAACTCGAGCAGTAGGCGGAGCGAGAGTCACGTGACAGGCCACACGACTTTCAGCCTTATTGCATTCGTTTTATTGTTTCACCAGTACTAGTCCGGTTTTTTTCTAGCCACACCTCGTATACGTATAAAAAACTAGTGGTCTGCAATGAAATGGAGCTCAACTGATAAATAGGTCTTTATCAGACAAATTTGCATCCTAGCAATTTTATTTTCTCCCACTTAGTCCGTGTAATATGACGGGACTATCGCTTGCTGTATACCAGCTCATTCAGTCTGTTATCTCTAGGAATCCTGCATACTCGGTCCGCTAGACAAACAATCAGACAACTCGTATTACTGAGTTTTACTATAGCAAGACAACTTTGATAGATGTGTCGCAAGCAAAGGGCGACACTCAAAATAATCAGTCCTCTTCAGAATAGACAAACACAAGTCTGTGCTACATACAGCTTGCTCGTGATGGCGGCTACGATGCGTCGGCTAACGAAGTAGCTGCCACCAATCGGTCACGGCGCTTATGTCCTCTTCACATAGCGGCCACTGCTGTCCCGTTGTCGTCCTGGACGGAGGTCAGTCAGCGTGCTATTGGCTGACCTCTTCTCACAGCCGTCTCTTCTCCCTCGTTCCCGACTGGCGTACCGGATCAGATCTTACGCCGTTACACAGTCACTGGTCGATCTACATATTGCGCTGCTGCCTCTACTACCACTAATTCTGCTGAGACTGTATTTAGACACTACCCCTCCAGATTCTGTGGACCATATCTAGCCAACAGGTCGCCCTATCATCAGCTGCCAATGGTATCTCAGATGCCATAACCTGGGGCATGTGGTTAGCAAACCGCTGTCATAGCCATTGTCAGCTTCTCATGGCTTGGGGCGGCTACATCTCACTCAAATAGATACTCGGATCTCTGCATTCCGCTACAGTTTTTACCATTCCTCTATCCCCTCGCTTCTCTCAAGTACCATCGAAGTTATTCCTTGAGCTCTTAAAAATGTGCTGTCATCCAGTCCCTCCTCCTTGGCATGTTTCTCCTCGTCGATTTTGTGGACAACCTCAAGTTATTAGTCTAACTACACCTCAGATGCCTCAATTCTTTCATTTTGCAGCTGTCCCACGGTGCGTGAATCGCTTCCGTATAATACTGTTCTGAAAAATACGTTCTCAGAAATTTCTTTCTCTAATTAAGGTCTCGCGATGTTTAATACTATCAGGTTTCTTTTGGCCAGAAATGCCCCTTTTTGCCAGTGCTGTTCTGCTTCTTGTTGTGTCCTCCTTGCTTCGTCTGTCATGCGACACATTGTTTCCAAAGTAGCAGAATTCATTCATTGAGTGTGTGTCGTGGTCCACAGTTTTTATGTTAAGTTTATCGCTACTCTCCTTTGCTGTATCTATAGGATGAACATATCAGACTGTCCATTTCATTCAACAGTTCCCCCAAATCTTGCTTATTTTCACTGAGGATTGCAATGCCGTCAGTGAATATGATCATTGATAACGTTCTACACGCACAAAAAAAGTTTTGCATCAGCCTGGTTCCCATAATTCCTGAAGATAGACATTGACTGTGGATATTGTATCAAAGACACAGTCCCTTTAATTGCTCAGATATGTTACTAAGCCCGAGCAAAGATGTAAACAACCATGCATGAGGAGCGTCTATTAGACGGAGGGGGTTCGACAATCGGATCAGTTCCAGTCATTCCACTAGGGAGGAGATACGAGGCCCGTATTGTCTGTAGTTCAACCATGCCTAGACGGTCAACACCGCAGTTCGGTCGCGTCCGCATTGTTACTTCGTGCCAGGAAGGGCTCTCAACAAGAGAAGTGCCCAGGTGTCACGGAGTGAACCAAACCGATTTTTTCGGACATGGAGGAGATACAGAGACACAGGAACTGTCGATGACATGTCTCGTTCAGGCCGCCCAAGGTCTACTACTGCAGTAGACAACCGATGCCTACGGATTATGGCTCCGAGGAACCTTGACAGCAACGCCACCATGTTGAATAATGCTTTTCGTGCAGCCACAGGACATCGTGTTACGACTCAAACTGTGCGCAATAGGCTCCATGATTCGCAACTTCACTTCCGACGTCCATGGCCAGGTCCATCTCCACAACCACGACATCATGCAACGCGGTACAGATGCGCCCAACAACATGCAGAATGGGCCACTCAGGATTGGCATCACGTTCTCTTCCCCGATGAGTGTCGCATGTGCCTTCAACCAGACAATCGTCAGAGACGTGCTTGGAGCCAACCCGGTCAAGCTGAACGCCTTACACATACTGTCCAGCGAATGCAGCAAGGTGAAGGTTCCCTGATGTTTTGGGGTGGCATTACGTGGAGCCGACGTACGCCGCTGGTGGTCATGGAAGGTGCCGTAACGGCTGTACGATACGTGAATTCCATCCTCCGACCGATAGTGCAACCATATCGGCAGCATTTTGGCGATGCATTCGTGTTCATGGACGTCAATTCGCGCTCCCATCGTGCACATCTTTTGAATGACTTCCTGCAGGATAACTACATCGGACGACTAGAGTGGCCAGTATGCTCTCCAGACATGAACCTTATCGAACATGCCTGTGATAAATTGAAAAGGTCTGTTTATGGACGATGTGACCCGCCAACCACTCTGAGATATTGGCTAATTGCCGTTGAGAAGTGGGACACTCTGGACCAACAGTGCCTTGAAGACTTGTGGATAGTATGCCACGACGAATACAGGCATGCATCAATGCAAGAGGACGTGCTACTGGGTATTGGAGGTACTTGTGTGAACAGCAGTCTGTAGCACCATCTCTGAAGATCTCACTGTATGGTGGTACAACATGCAATGTGTGGTTTTCATGACCAGTAGAAAGATCGGAAATGATGTTTATGGTGATCTATATTGCAATTTTCTGTACTGATCCCGGAACTGTCGGAACCTACTTGATGCGAAACTTTATTTTTGAAGTTTGTATAATTTCTCCAATTTTCGAGTGTTAGTAATGAAATGAAGGCTTTTAGAGTGGATACGTTAGCTGCTGCTGAGTGTTCCATACTGTATGGTCGTGGTTCATTAAACTTTTCCATTCTTGTTGTTTCGTCCAGAGCTACACTGGACGTATTCAGGGGTGCCCCCAGTCCTGCTGAATCTTGCCAACTGATCGTCTGGACGTCGTAGAGCGACACAGATATTACGAATAAATGCGCGGTAGAAGTTTACAGGTGGTCAGAAGAGATAATCCTTGTCAGAAATGAAAATTAACTGGCGATTATCATTTGTCGAAGATAAAACACATTTATCGATTCTGTAGAGCAGCTGTCCACATGTGACGGAGTTTCATCACTGACGCTTTTGTGTTAATTGTTCACAGCCTATATTATAATAAACGACATAAACGCACACCATTGAAAGTAAACTGTATAAGAAGCAGATAAGTTTCAGTAAACACAGACTCTAAAACGGTTACCGTAGGAGCTATGACCGCTTCATCATCTTTGTTTGTGTGAAACACATCTCTTCTACCGTGCAAGTGCTCATTGCTCTTAAGGTGTGCACTTTAGAGCCAATGTTTATATCTCTTTCTTGGTTCAGTCCATACTACCTCCTCCCAAAATACGGAAAGCGAAGAGCTTGGGGTTGAAGAGACGTCTTTCATAGCTTTTTAGATTCCCCTTTTACAGCCAATGTTTATTGAGACTTTTTTGCTTCAGGTATCGTGTGCCTTCAACTATATGCGCTTACGCGATTTATTATAATAGATGTGGGTCTCACGGCGATCGTGCAAGGGATAAGTCCCTGCAGTCGCGCCATTCATCTGTGTCTTCGGTGGCTCAGATCGATAGAGCGTCTGCCATGTAAGCAGGAGATCCCGGGTTCGAGTCCCTGTCGGGGCACACATTTTCAGCTGTCCTCATTGAGGTATATCAACTACACCTGTCAGCAGCTGAGGGTTTCAATAAATTATCATTTATTTCTAGAGAAACTGCACGTTCATCAATGGTATCTGTTCTTTCGAGAACATTTACTCTCTTCATATATGCATCTATTCATGTCCATTGTGCATTCCGACAGACTTGAGGAATTCCAGCAGGACAATGTGACACCACACACGTCCAGAATTGCTACAGAGTGGTTCCAGGAACACTCTTATGAGTTTAAACACTTCCGCTGACCACCAAACTCCACAGGCAAGAACATTATTGAGCATATCTGGGATGCCTTGCAACGTGCTGTTCAGAAGAGATCTCCACCCTCCCTGTACTCTTACGGATTTATGGACAGCCCTGCAGGATTCACAGTGTCAGTTCCCTCCAGCACTACTTCAGACATGAGTCGAGTCCATGCAACGTCGTGTTGTGGTACTTCTGCGTGCTCGCGGGGGCGCTACACGATATTAGACAGGTATACCGGTTTCTTTGACGGTTCAGTGTATTTTCTCGAGCAATTAAATGCACATATTTTGAAAAGTCTGGACTACACTTTTCCTGTTCTTCCAATTCTAAGGAGTGTAGCCAATGTGCCACACGAACTACACTCATTTTGAATTTTGGTTTGGGCACTAATAAAATCTATTATCATTGCTTGTTCCTACATTTTGAAACCGTGTTTCAATGTTTACGTGAAACGAGTAGCCCTTCATAACCTCACTTTCAGCATTCAGGTATCAAACTGCACTGCGCACTGTTCTCAAAGCACACGCATTTTGGCACTGATGTGTAAACTAAAATGACCACTCCAGACAGACGAGAATCAAGAGGGGAAGCCACGACTTTCGGATCACGGACTTACTTCAGACTATGTACACTTTTGCTAGTGCACTAGGACAACATAATACGCAAGTAGTAAGCCGTACTATTTATGCGATTTCGAGAAAATCGCGAGAGAAATTTTACTCGTCAGTGATGTAACGGTGCCGTGCGATCCTGAGCAGAAAATGGCGGTTGTCGTACGGTTAGCTATCAAGCTCTGTAATCGGAGGATCGCTGGATCGAATCCAGCTCATGTTTTTCTTTTTGTTAAATTGTACTTGAACACTCGTCATATTATTTCATACATTTGAAAGCTGTGAAATATTACCTTGTATCCTACAAAGACACGTTTATTTGCATGATACAAGCTCGTTGCTAGTCCTCGAAACCTATGTCTGCGGATTGAAGCGTCCGGCTGCAAAGCAGTTCTCGGTACCTAACCCGATTCCGGGTGTTACAAAATCCCGTACACTCGGAATCGGGTTAGGTACCGAGAAATGCTTTGCAGCCGGACGCTTCAATCCGCAGACATAGGTTTCTAGGATGAGTAACGAGTTTGGAAAGCCCAAGGCAAACATCGATAAATAACGGTGTGAATAACTCTATTCTATAATACAATGAGTTATAATACGCCGCGATATGAAGATAGCGTACGATTAATCGTCAGATGTGCTTTCGAAGATACAAGTTGTAGGATATTTTTCGTACAGACACGGAAAACAAAATTTAAAACGGCATCTGCTACATCGAATGAATGCAATTTTCCAGTGTATACGAGGAATATTGAGAGTTTCTAAGGAAGAATGAAACTCGTTGACTTTTGAAAATTTTCTCCATCTGCTGACGATTTGGATGCAAAGCATACGTAACGTTACATTTTCGTATAGACCGGTGCCGAAAATAGGCGATGTAAAATTCATTGTATTTTAATAGCTCCTTCACGAGATACAATTTCTCGTTCGTTGTCAACCAAATATGAACAAGTTTTAAGGTCCTTGATAAAGTTTTTTACTTGCCTATAGAAATGAAAGATGCTTGATATTTGGTGTTGTAATAAAAAATACTAAACAGGCAAAGAAAAACGTAATCTTAATAAAAGTTACTGCAAATACACGTGTCTTTCCATCACATTACCTTTCAGATTTTACGTTCGAAATAATATGAATAGTGTTGCAAAAAAGAAAAGAGCGGTAGCGACACTGAATCCAGCGAACCACCGATTACTGAGCTTGAACGCTAACCACACGATCGCCGCCAGCCCGTGCTAGGCGTAGCAAAGCACCTGTACATCACATACGCGTAAAACTTCTCTTGCGATTTTCTCTCAATCGCCTAAGTAGTTCGCCTTGCACATTATGTTGTCCTAATGGACTACTGAAAGTGTCCAAAGTTTTTAGTAAATACATGATTCGAGCGTTGTGGCCTCCATTTGTCAGTACGGGAATGAAACACCAGGGGCCCTCAAGTAGACTCACTTGTTCCGAGCAGTCAGTTGAGACAAGGAAAAAAAAGAGAAAACCCGGAATGACATTTGCCGTGACCAGAGCTAGTGTAGCGCCAGACGTGTGTAGCGCAACTCATTTCCAGTTCAGTGCCGCCAGTGTTGTCGACCTGGCTCCTTTTGTTCATCTGCAGTGATTGTTTTTGCTAGCGCTGTTTTGTTGATGTTAAAGTGAAGAACGTGCAGCTGTGAAATTTTGTTTTCTACTCGGTAAAAATGCTGCTGAAACTGTTTTAGTGTTGAAACAACTTACCAAGATGAGGCTATGGGAAAAACTCAAGTGTACGAGTGGTTTGCTAGGTTTAAAAATGGCGACATATCTATTGATGAGAAACCTCATTCTGGACATCAGTCAACTGCGTGAATCGATGAAAGTATTGAAAAAAAATCGAAAACTTTTCTTCACAGACCGTCGAGAGACAATTGATCAGTTGTCAGAAATTAATGGGTTACCTTGGAGCTCGGTTTAGCGCATTTTAACTGAAGATTTGGGAATAAAAAGGGTTGCTGCCAAGTTTTTTCCTCGTGTTATGATTGACAGTCACGAGGAACGTCGTCTTGAAATATGTCATGCTTTGCAACAATAGCTTGAAACTGCCTATTGGCTTCTGTCTCGAGTTCTACGGCCGAAGTTCGTCTAATGTTTTTCTGACATTTCGCCAGCACGAGTGGCTGGCATTGTCAAAGCTTCACCCTTCGCTGCCGTTGGTGAACTGGAGCCGAGCTCGCAGCCGCAGACTATATGTACCTGGCGCGGCAATGTCCGAGGGCTTCTCCGCGGTCATTTCCGGTGCGGTTCTCCTCTTGCTACCTGCGACGGTCGTTCGCTGCAGCACGGGAAGCCAGGATCCGTTTACCTTAAGGCTTTCCTCTTTCTTTTTGAAACTGTTCGCGTGTTTTTGTATTTCTACAGCTTCTCTGAACAAGCGCGTGTGATAGTGCTTCTCTACAGCCAGAACTTCTGTGTCGGCGAATCTTATTACGTGGTCGGTCTCACTCAGTGCGTGCTCTGCCACGGCCGATTTCTCCACCTGCCCCAACCTGCAATGTCGCTTATGTTATTTGATCCTGGTGTTGATTGATCGTCCAGTCATTCCGACATAAACTTTTCCGCATGTGCATCGTATGCGGTATATTTCCGACATTGCAAATGGGTCCCTTTTCTCCTCTGCCGAACTAAGACACTCTTTGATATTCCTTGTCGGTTTGAAAATCTTTTTTCCCCTTGATTGCGCAATATACGGCTGACTCTGTCTGTCACTCTTGGAATGTATGGCAAAAAGGCCGTACCCGACGTTTCTTTTTCTAATTCCTTACTTCGCCCAGTGTTTGGCTCTGTTACACTTCTAATGTAATTTGTGGAGTACCCATTGCTCCGCAGAACAGTTTCCAGGTGTTGCATTTCTTGTTTGAGGTGTTGAGGCTCACATATTCGTCCTGCTCTCGTTACGAGCGTACTAATCATGCCTCTTTTCTGGCTCGGGTGGTGGTTTGACAGTTTGTGCAGGTATCGGTCCGTGTGTGTCGGTTTTCGATACACGCTGTGTCCCAGGTTGTCGCCATCCCTTGTGACCAGCACATCTAGAAATGGTAGTTTTTGTCATTTTCTACTTCCATCGTAAAACGTCAGTAAAAACATTAGATGAACGTCGGCCGAAGAATCCGAGACAGAAGCCAATAGGCAGTTTGTCAACAAGTGGCCACGAAAGCCTTAACAATTTTTTAATAGCTTGAAACTGATCCATGTTTTCTTTCAAAGGTAATTACTGACGATGAGTTCAAAATGGTTCAAATGGCTCTGAGCACTATGGGACTCAACTGCTGTGGTCATAAGTTCCCTAGAACTTAGAACTATTTAAACCTAACTAACCTAAGGACATCACACACATCCATGCCCGAGGCAGGATTCGAACCTGCGACCGTAGCGGTCGCGCGGTTCCAGACTGTAGCGCCTAGAACCGCTCGGCCACTCTGGCCGGCCTGACGATGAGCCATGGTGCTATGGTTACGACCCAGAAACAAAGCAACAGTCGAGCCAGTGGAAGACGCCACCGTCACCCCGTCCAAAGAAACAGCGTCAAGTCAAATCAGACATCAAAACAATGCTGATTTGTTTTTTTGATGCCAAGAGCGTAGTTCATTCAGTTTGTTCCCTCCACGTGAGACCGTCAATCAAACCTTTTATTTGAAAGTTTTAAGAAGACTCAACATAAGTGTTCGTCAGAAAAAAACCGATTTGTGGCAGACAGGGGACTGGTTCTTCCTCCACGACAACGCACCTGCACACACAGCCATCTCTGTTAGACAGTTTTTGGCTAAAACTGGCACGGTTCCGCTGCCCCACACACCTTAATCACCTGACCTGGTTCCGTGCGACTCTTTCTTATTTCCACGCATGAAAAGGGGCATGAAAGAACACGGGTCTGACAACATTGAAGAAGTCAAGGAAAAAACGAGGGTGGTACTGTCAGCTATTTTTAAAGATGACGACAAAAAAGAAGCACCGGTGGCACAAATGTATTAGCTGTAATGCTGTGTATTGTGAAGGGGATACGGTTGTTTTGTGAACAATCTGAAAATATATAACTTTTAGAAAACAATTCAGGTTTTTTTGCGCACCCCGTCATAAAATGGGCTTAGACCTTCAGGTCCCCAATCTCGACGCTTAAAATAAGCGGATAAGTAAATAAACGAGGAACTTGAAAGCACAGTTGTAAGGTGGCAACGGCCTTGCACCTTACATGAGTCTATTTCACGTGACACTTTAGGTTTTGTTGGAGTAATACTCTAAATTACAGTGTAGGAAATCTGTGTGGAAACGCATCAGCACGCGAGAATTCCGCGATTTTGTAATCATAAGATTTTGCAGAAAGGCAGTACGCGAGACAAAGCTCGGCTACCTCCCCGCCTAGCTGCCGAAGGCCACAGCCTAACGGTATGAATGGTGAACTGGGGGATTTCTGTAATCCATTTAGAGAGACCACAGCGGTCGCCAACCTCTGAAGAACGTGTGGCTGCAGGTGTTCAAGTGTTTACCAAAACACAGCAGTGGATAGCTGGACGGGCTTTCCTATGCGTGCTCTCGCCTATGTCCCACTAATTTTATGCCTTCGAGTAACTCAAGTGGGGCAGGCCAGGAGTTCTGAGTAACAAACTTTCAATGCAAGAATCTGTGTTCGCTACGACGGGGAATCTTGCCAGAAAAATCTCGAGTGGTCTCTTGGGAGAAAACTTGCAGTAAACGTGTTATTGCCCACAGCTGTGGTTCTTCCCAGCCGGCGAGTGCGGAGTTCAGTTGTGAAATTTTGTAGAAATAAAAGAATTGTGGAAAAGAGTTCTGTTCCCAGGCTGTACATTGGTCAGCACTGGCAAACTGGGTATTTTGAGAGCTTCTAGTGATGTGATTCGCTCGGTAAAAGTTGAGGGGAGAAAGCAAAGGTGAAGAGCGATCTTGCTGGACTCTCGATAATAGTCTTCCGTTCTGGGCTCTCGTACTGAGAGGACGTTACCCAAGTCGTCTCCCATCTTGGTTTTTCGTTCTGAGTGGACGTTAGCAGCGCCAGCTCTTTGCTGCCGGGAAGATCGTTGCAAATAGAGAAGTTTATGGACAGCGGTCTGTTGTCCGAGTAGTGTAGAAGTGTACTTTCCGAGACGCCACACGCCAACCGCACAGCCACGCCGTCGCCGTTGGAGACCGCCGCTGCAACAGGAACACTACGGCGAGATCGCTCCCGCTTCGGCCTGTGTTACGAGTAACATTAAATAGTTTGATCATGTGCAATTGCTGTTTCCACAGAGGTTTCACGGTACTTTGGGGTGTAGGGGTTCTTCATAGTTTACATTTTGTGTCGATTTCAGTCAGTCAGCCAAGTTATAAGAGATCGCGTTTTGGACCAATTTTAACACAGTTCACTGCCAATGCCAGTCAGGAGGATAGTTTGTAAATTGTTCATTGTGTTTTATTCAGCATTGATCTGAAGGTTGTAATAAAATTACTGTGATTCAATAGAGCCTTTACTTTCAGTAGTTGATTCTGAATTCACCTTTTTGCGTGATTTTATTTTTGTGTATGTGTTTGATGTCATTGAACACTCTAAGTGTTCATGATCATTCATGTTTGGAAGTAAAAACAGGTGTGACTCATTGTCAATGCTACCGCTGCAGATTAATTAGGGGTTACAGGGCCACATTTAAATCTAGCGTTATCCTTTTTTGCGTACAGTTCCACTCCCATATTCTCTGTACGTTGTTTGTCAGGGGCGAACACACGCAAAAATCGGACAAGCAATGGGTGGGGCGTTACATAGGTACAGTTGTTTTGTAAAAAGTCTGAAAATATATAACTTTTAAAAACAATTCAGGTTTTTTTGCGCACCCCATCGTAAAATGGGCTTAAGAGAGAGCTTCAGGTCCCCAGTCTCGACGGTTAAAATAAGCGGATAAGTAAATAAACGAGGAACTTGAAAGCGCAGTATTACACACGCGCCACAGACACGCCGTCAGTTCCAGCGCCGTGTCGGTGTCGCCTCTGGCAGGTTGGGGTGGCGTGCGGTCGCTGACTGGCGCCAGCCAGCTGTTTGTGGCGCGGTCGCCGCGTCAACCTGAAGTCCGGTTCCCACTAGGGCTGCCGCGCGACAAAACCGCGCGGCAGCGGCGTGGTTGCCATGGAAACGCCGTCCGCGGCGCTGCGCGGCGGGCTCTGCGTCGCGGTTTGACCATGTCGAACCACTTCCGCTGCCACGTGCCGCGCTCCACGTCCGCGCCGCCAATCACAGGACGCGCTGAGCGTGACGTCAGGCACGGAACCCCGGGCCACACGAACTTTCGCCGAACGGCTGGCGCGGACGCGGCGGCAGCTATGAAATACTTATCATCCGATTCCAAGGTAACTATTCGACAGAAAAATTTGATTCTTGGGCATGTTATAGCCTGATATCTTCTCTCGATAAAGGACCGAATTTCTTTTCGTTATTCGTCGTGGTTACTTGCTGCATCACATTTACGTAAACTTTTACACGAAATTTTAATGAGTGTGCAGAGGTAAAAACGCATTGCGTGGACTTTGCGTGCAGTTCATTTTAGGTAATACATTATTGCGAATGAAACTTAGTCAACATATCGAAATTGTTTTTAAAGCTGAGAGCAGAACTATAGCTTTCACCGTTCTAGAGATACTGAATGATATGGCGGCGGACGATCTGTGCGGTGACCGCGCGCGGGTCGCTCGCGACGTGACCGATACTTCGTCCTGCTCGTGATAAACCATGTGGTTGTATCAACCGCAAATTTCGTAAACGGTTCAAGAAATCGAAAAGTGTTTTTTTGCAAACGATAACTTGTAAAAAGTCATGTATTTCGTTGCAAGATAAATATCCAAAATATGTTTATCTACGGAGATGTGAAAGTAACTACAGTTTTTCAGAAGGGATAGATGAATTTTTTAAAATGGCGTTTATTAGCATGTGGAATGAGAAGTTAAACCGAAACTAATTTGCTGGTATGTCATAAGATGTAATTTGCTAAGTATCTACAGCTATTGATTATTTCCTTTGGTAAGTGACAAACGTTTTTTTCTTTATCCAGTGTACTTTATTGGTTCAAGACGCGTTTCGCCTTTTACTTTAAGGCATTTCCGGTGGAATATAGAATGATTCAATTTTGTTTTGATATATGTGATATCTGCAGATTATAAAACAGTTCGCATCTTTTTTTACGTGAATAACTTGATTACTTGCAGAGAATCGAGTTTTTGGCTTAACAGAGATCTTCAGGTCCCCAGTCTCGACGGTTAAAATGAGCGGATAAGTAAATAAACGAGGAACTTGAAAGCGCAGTATTACACACGCGCCACAGACACGCCGTCAGTTCCGGCGCGGTGTCGGTGTCGCTACTGGCAGGTGGGGGTGGCGTGCGGTCGCTGACTGGCGCCAGCCAGCTATTTGTGGCGCGGTCGCCGCGTCCACCTGAGACCGGCGCCGGCGGCGGCGTCGCCGCTTTGTGCGTGCGTGCGCCCACAGCTTTTCTTTTGTGGCGGTCGCGAGGCGGACTTTCGCTCGACAGGTTATTTCCATTTGCGGCGCGCCAAAAATAGCCGGTTTTAAATTTGCACCTCGGTAATAACAAGTTTTGCGGTATAACCTGAGTTATTACAATTTCCACTGTGGCTGCGGCGGCACATCGCGGCCGTGATGGATGGCCGCGCGGCACGGCAGGCTAGCTGCCGGGGGCGGTAATGAAGCCGACCGACCGCCGGGCGAATTCACTTGCCATGACGGACTCGCCGCTAACTGATCCGCGCTTTTGTTTACGATAGGTTCCGCCAAAAGCTTACAAGTAGCTGACAGTTAATACCGTCGAAAAGGAAATAACCAACAGCAACTACAACGTTGCCGCAATGATTGTAACACCATGAAGCCGTCATGGAACATACGTCAAATGCTTCGATATGCAAATGATTAGTAAAAATGGTTCAAATGGCTCTGAGCACTATGGGACTTAACATCGATGGTCATCAGTCCCCTAGAACTTAGAACTACTTAAACCTAACTAACATAAGGACATCACACAACACCCAGCCATCACGAGGCAGAGAAAATCCCCGACCCCGCCGGGAATCGAACCCGGGAGTGGGAAGCGAGAACGCTACCGCACGACCACGAGATGCGGGCAATGATTCACAAAGTTCGCTATACTAATGCCACCAATATTCAGCATGTAAGGAATGGTTACGCAGCGGGTTACTCAAACAGATATCTTACTTGAATGTCGTATGTTTGTGAGAAGATCCTGTTATGCCACGCGTGAGAAACAGCAACGTCTACCAGCATGTTTTGGAATTCGACAACGGCGGAACTGAGGTCTGTTAACTAAGGTCCGAGCATATGGGTTTAGGTTCAAAATGGCTCTGAGCGCTATGGGACTTAACTGCTGAGGTCATCAGTACCCTAGAACTTAGAACTACTTAAACCTAAATAACTTAAGAACATAACACACATCCATGCCCGAGGCAGGATTCGAACCTGCGACCGAAGAGGTCGCGCAGTTCCAGACTGTAGCGCCTAGAACCGCTCGGCCACCGTGGCCGGCTATGGGTTTAGGTTCCCAGGTATGTGAGTCTCTTGAAGACTAGGCATTTAACAGAACCCAGTATGGTGTGTTAAGAGGACTTACGTCAGTGCTGAATATGCGGCTTCTTTATAACAGGCTGAATCGTCCTTCATGTTTTCCCCATCTCTGAGGATTCGACAATGTTTACCTTGTGGGTTGTTAACCTATTCACGCAATTTTTTATAGTATTTTTTATAAAATATTTCATATGCTATGTATGAAGTGAACCAGACGGTAAATAATGTTTACTGAGATAATTTCGAATGCCCTTTTCATACAACGGAAAAAATTGGAATGTAATATTACACGGCTGTAGAAACGTAGGCTCGGAACGTACATGGTAGTTTGTAAATATTAAATTTAATGCGTTGTACCAGAGTCTTCAACTATGGATGTTGTACAGTAACAAAATGTGGCTATTTATTAGTTTTGACTGTATATAGCCACTTTTAGAAAAAGTGTTTATTTTTTATTCTAAAGAAAGTGCTGTAAGAAATTCTGCATTTTAATTGTACAGAGGTGGAGGGAAGCATAGTTTCATTTTACAGTGAAACGAAGTTTTATTTATTGTTTCAGGTACCATCAAACCAGTATTCATTTCATGCACTTCATGATACGTTTCATGCTTGTTGGGTAGTGGTAAAAACTTTAATCTTTGAAGGTTGTGCGCCGGCCGAAGTGGCCGTGCGGTTAAAGGCGCTGCAGTCTGGAACCGCAAGACCGCTAAGGTCGCAGGTTCGAATCCTGCCTCGGGCATGGATGTTTGTGATGTCCTTAGGTTAGTTAGGTTTAACTAGTTCTAAGTTCTAGGGGACTAATGACCTCAGCAGTTGAGTCCCATAGTGCTCAGAGCCATTTTGAAGGTTGTGCAGATTCCCTCACAATGACCAATCCGCTATAAAAGTATATTAGTTATCGCTCATTCTATCGCGCTTACATAAGAAATGTGGTGGACTATTATTCAGATTGCTTATGTATATTCATGGTAAGACATATAAATAAATCAAAAACATTCCTATCCACTTTACCAATTGTGAAAATATCTCAGGAATCGAAAAATTTTGAGACGAGCTGCTTCAGTACAGTTTTCGACTGGGAAGAACCTCAGTTGCGTACAGCTGGATTAATGTTTATAAGTACTTTTGTTAACGTATATTTACAATGCGCAACTGAGCGCTGGTTGGATCCCAATTGTATCTCCAGCAGTCTGTGGCCCATCGTTTTCTTCGTTCAGTGTCACTAGGAAATCTAAACATGCGAAAACCATTTTGCAACAGTTAGTGCAATTCACAGCTGATCAGCCACCCGTATTTACGACTAATTCTTCAATACATTTCATTAAATATCTCCTCTCGCACCGTAACTCGTATGTAAAAAGTATGAATCTCCTTCACTTTGGCGAAGACATGGCGGACAGTTCAGCTCAGGTTATATGGGTCTTAGCGAAATAGGTCGCTACAAATAAACTGCTCACTTGTTCAATTTCTTTCTTATGCTTTAGGTTGACCCGTTTCGGCTGCATCCCATCTTCAGAACATCGAAAAGAATAGCCTTCATACAAAGTATGAAATCAGATGCGTCCGTCCTAACCATGACTATTCATGGTGAGGACGGACGCATGTGTCCCCATACTTCGTGCGAATGCTGTTCTGCCTGACGTTCTGAATATGGGATGCAGTTGGAACGGGCCAACATAAAGAAAAAAAAACATTTTGGACAAGTGAGCAATTCATTTCTGGCGACCTATTTGGTATGGAAATATTATCTCTCGAGTTTAAGTCGTCACGGTCGCAGATCTCCCGCACCTTACTTTAACAGTATGTTATCCACGATGACGAGTATCCATCAGGGAGAAGGGTGTTGTCAGAAGTATCCAATGGAAGTGCGATAGGGCCCTCTTACTCTCTGTGTACATAAGTGACTTGACAGAGCGGATGAACAGCAACCTGCGGCTGTTTGCTGATGACGGTGTAGTGTGCGGTGGGGTATCGTCGTTGAGTGACTGTAGAAGAACACAAGACGACTTAGATTCAGTTTTGTAGTTGGTGTGATGAATGGTAGCTAGCTCTATATCTACAAAAATATAAGGCAATGCAGATGAGTAGGAAAAACAATCCTGTAATGAATGAATACAGCAGTAGTAATGTGCTGTTTGACTCAGTCACTTCGAGTAAATATCTGGGCGTAACACGACAAGCCCATAGGAAATGGAACGAGCACGTAAGGACGGCAGCAGGGAAGGCGAGTGGTCGAGCTAGATTTATTCGGAGAATTTTAGGGAAGTGTGGCTCATCCATAAAGCAGATCGCATACAGGACGCTGGTGCGACCTCTGCTTGACTACTGCTGTAGTGTTTTGGACCCGCACCAGGGCAACCATCGAAGCAGTTCAGTGCCAGGTCGTCAGATTTGTTACAGGTAATTTCGATTAACATGCGAGCATTAATGAGATGAACCCAATGCGTTCTAAACTGACTGCAGGACGATTCTACTGTCGACAATGTATATTTCGCGTAAATAAAGCGAAGATTAGATTAATTAGGGGTTGTACGAAGGCATATAGTCAGCCATTTTTCCCTCTCCATGTTTGCGAGTGGAAAAGGATAGCAAATGACTAGTACTAGTACAAGATACCCTACGCCGTGCACCGTCCTGTGTATTGCGGAGTATGTATGTAGATCTAGACCGAGACTGCGGTTTATTGTTCCGCCATGATACTGTGCTTACTGCGCGGGATCACACAGCAGTAGGACAAGTGAATACTCTAAATTACAAAAGGTCTAAGTTCAAAAGTAAGCAAAAGTGAGTTAGATGGTTTAAAGAGGTCTATGTGTTGTGCGGGCCAACGGCCTTGCCGCAGTGGTAACACCGGTTCCCGTTATATCACCGAAGTTCAGCGCTGTCGGGCTGGGCTAGCACTTAGATGTGTGACCATCCGTTCTGCCGAGCGCTGTTGGCAAGCAGGGTGCACTCAGCCATTGTGAGGCAAACTGAGGAGCTACTTGATTGAGAAGCAGAAACTGACATACGGCCGGGAGAGTGGTGTGCTGACCACATACCCCTCCATATCAGCATCCAGTGACGCCTATGGGTTGAGGATGACACGGCGGCCGGTCGGTAACGTTGGGATTTCATGGCCTGTTCGGGAGGGGATGTGTTTTGCGGGAAACTTTTATAAAGGCATTATACAGTAGTTTCAACGTTTTTCTTGTACTGTTTAATGTCTTCGCAAGATGGCAACAGTTTTATCTCGAGCGCTACGCTTTGCTAATGGGGGTGTAACCTCCCCCTCACTTATCGACCTTAATGACAGTGAAAAATTAAACCGCGTGTACCTAATGGAAATTTGGGAAAAGCAATCGTCACCGAAATTAATCTGTCGGTAAAGAGGGAGGAAAGAGTTACATCTACATGAAAGGAAAAATGCCAATGAAACTGGTGGAAATTAATTTTGAAAAGGGGTAAAGTTAATAAAGAAAGTAAATGTGCGGCCGCTACGTTAACAATTAACTAGCGGTAATTAGATATTTGAGATTTGGGGGAAATTACGGTCGCCATTCCTATGGACAATTCCTATAGTAACTGAAAAAGAAAGGTTATTACACATATAATTAGCACTAGAAGCGTGGCAACTGAAGGTTGACACGTGTTGTGTGAAAACTGAAAGTTTGTCAGAAGTAATAAATTACGCTACACTCTGACTTAATTTAGCAAAAGAATTAATAAAACCGGAAAATCGAAAGTTAATTTAGTGACTGAAGTTAATAGTGAGCTTTCTTTCTGAAGCACATCGAAATTCAGTAAAATACGGTTAGTCTTTGACTACCTCAACAATCATTTCAAAAGCTACTTGAATCTACGCAATACAGAAATGAGAGATTTAACTTTGAACTTGAACTAAATGATTCTGAACAATTAACAGTAGTAAAATTTAGTACGTACCAAGCTGAGCTGCAGTCAGGTAAGCTAAAATATGCTAACAAAACTCGCACTCTTAATTTGTGCTTGTGTAATCTAATTATGTAGCCAGCTATGAATACTTTAACTGAACTTTGAAATTAAAGCAGTGAAATCGAATGCTATTACTTTAATGCTGGCGTTTGAATTTCAACGACACTAGGGTTCATTCCGGAAAAGGAGGGACCCTGCTTGGTAATGCAATTGGGACAGTGAGCAACAAAGGTTCATGCTCAGTTGCTATAATTTTGTGATGCAACAATTTTAAAAGCTGAGATCTGCCATACAGTTCTGAAACTTTACGTGCTTTTAGTCTTCCTTGTTGGTTGATTGAAGGTTTGAAGTCGTCGATCGAGGAGGTGGCGACAGTCACTCATTGTCGGCCGTCGCTGTTGCAGAAGATGGATGCTGGCGCGCCTTCTTCTCGACACGGTCACCAGGCGAAACGGGCTCTTGATGTGTGCCAGCTAACGCTTCCCGTCCGCGACACCGTGCTAGAAACTATTATAGCCAGTCGAGCGCAATTACATGCTGCCAAACCCCGAAAGCGCGGCAACTCGCGGGAGCGTCACACAACACACCTGCTCAGCCGCACTACTCCAGCCAGACTCCCCTCTGCCCGCGCTCCACGCGGCAGAGTTAACACTACCAAAGATCCTAAACACTTTCGTTCTTCACACGACCTATCGATGTATTCGTTCGATAGCATAGTTTTCCCTAGGTTAGACCCAGCGTAAAATACTAATAATATTTACAAAACAAACCAATTATACATCGACATAAATGCATATATATATATATATATATATATATATATATATATATATATATATATATATATATATATATATATATATATAGTAAAACAATTACAATATATAAAGACACAGAAATGTCATATCTTGAGGTAACAGAACAAGGAAAAAAATTATAGTATAATAGATGGAAATAGGAGGATATGCATTTCCGGCGTTACACGTGCCCCACATTGTCTGAGGATGTTCGTGTAACCTAAACAGACTCAGAAAATGTCCCAAAAAAGAAACAGCGGAAATGCATATGCTCAAAACATCAACAAAATTTAGCATTCGTCTACTTAAACATAAATCAATTTTTAGACCATAATAATTGAGTGGAGACACCCCTAATCTTATTCCACTCTGTCATCTTGCACAAAATAAAACAGATTGACAACATATTAAAATTCATAGAAAACATACAAAATGGTTTAGCTATTCTGAAATCGTCAAAATTCCTAACAGTATCAAGAAATGGAATTCTATTTACAAAATTAACCAGAGTACATGGTCATAAAAAAAAGGTATATCAAAATACGCAAATTAATAATTAATTAGATAGAATACACATTTTATGTAACTTTTTCATAATTAATATTCTCGACATGAGAGTCCTCTTAAAGCTAAACAAGAAAATAATATTCAGCAGATCGAAAAAAACATAAATATTGACAGCAGAATTCTTTCACATCAGCTGTCCGGGAAGAAAAACTATTCCGCCTTTCGTACCCGCAAGTACAAAGAATGCCGAGAGCGGCACAAGAGCCGACAGCGGCTCCGCCTCGCCAGTATTGTTGCGCCCGCCTGTGCGGCACGCTTGATCTCACTCGCCTGTCTAACGGCATTTCCAGAACGTCCGTTTCACTGAATTCTTTGGGAAAAACTCACTCCCGAGTAATCTCAAGGAGTCCATTAACACTATCACAGTGGATAACTCAACACTGTCCATAATCACACGCATGTACTAGCCTGAAACTTAAAACAGCGTCTAAGTACATCGGCAATGACTAGTAAATCACATGTTTATGAGATCTTACAGCTAGTTACAAAATCATATTTACATTCCTTAATCTACTGTGACTCAGCTGAAAACTTAAACTAGCAGCTTGGATTTTTCAATTGATAAATAATCACTCTCTCTTAAATCATTTAGTAAAATTTAATTACTTATTAATTACAACTTCTTTAATGTCCTCTTGGTCAGGCAAAAGCATGGCAATCTAGCAAATCGTTTAAATCTTACACTCTATATTTACATACTGTACAAATTACCCATTCTGTGGTATTAATCAATCCTTGGTTGGTACAATTTCAAGTCTACAATGTTCTGTATACCTAATAGTTTTCCTGAGCTTGGATACTCTAAGCAATAAGCATTTGTGTGAGGTATACCAATGACTTTATATGGTCCATTATAAACAAACTTAAATTTAGAGATTTCATTGTCTATCTCGCTCGATTTCTCATGAGCTTTTACAAGTACTAAGTCTCCGATTGCAAACTTAGCAAAACGCGCTTTAGCGTCACGACGACGTATGCGAGCATCGGCTTTTAGCTTCATTATTTTCGCAAACGATCTTTTTTCACACCAATACTAATGTCAATCCGTGGAGGGAATTTGATTATCTCTTCCACTAAACTTTTGTCATCTAACAGGATTTCCTCTGGAGAAAATCCCGTAGATTCATGTCTCAAGGTGTTTATAATTCTCTCAAATTCTGCTACAGGTTTGCCCCATGCCCTATGGTTGTGATGGCAATAGGTACGGCAAAGTCCGCCTAGCTCGCGCATATACCTCTCAGCGGGATTTCCAGCCGGACAGTAAGCTGAAATAAGGATCACTTCGACCCCATTACTTGCCATGCCTTCATTCCACAACTTAGAAGTAAATTGTGCCCCATTGTCTGATAGAATCGCCTTGGGCTTACCAATATGAACAAAATAATCGTTCACAAGCTTGCTATAGGCCGCTTTGGCTGTAGCTTTCCTAATCGGGTATAGTTTGATGAACTTGGAAAAAGCTTCTAGCACTACTAAAATGTAGGCAAAGTTTCCTGGTGACTTGGGCAAAGGTCCTTACAAGTTCACGCACACTAATTCAAAGGTGTCGTTAGGCCTTATACTTTGCATGGGACCACGACTCGTACAGTTGGTAACCTTCACCTTTTGACATAAATCGCAAGTTTTCACTCTGTCAGTAACGTGTTTTAACATGTTGTTAAAATGTACTACTTCACTAAGCTTTTCCGTACATTTCTTTGGTCCACAGTGACCATACGCCAAATGGTAGTAGTCTATTACTTCCGTGACGTATTTGGTGGGCCAGCATACCTGCCAAATATTACTATCTTCACCCTTACGTATGTACAAGATATGATCGTATATATTGTAATACTTCCTTAATTTCTCTCCTTCTGGACTCCTTTCGTCATATCGGGTTTTCACCATATTTAAACAACCGTCCTCGTTCTGATGACGACGTAGATTCTTACAGATGTTCACTATTAATTTATGTCTCTCAACTTCTTTAAAATAGTGTAATTTGACCACTCCATTTGACTCATCTTTCAATACATCTTGATTAGACTCGGGCAACCGCGCAGCGCATCCGCTACACAATTGTCGCTCCCTTTTACGTAACAGATTTCATAGTTAAATTGCTGTAAATAAAGCGACCACCTAGTCAGTCTTTCGTGAAGTAGTTTACAATCCTTCAGATAAGTGAGCGCCTTATGATCCGTATGAATAATCACCTTACGGTCCCATAGGTAACCCTTGAACTTCTTGAATCCCCACACGATAGCGAGACACTCTTTCTCAGAAATCGTGTAGTTTCGCTCACTTTTTGATAAAGTTCGACTCGTGAACGCTATCGTCCGGTGTTCCTTATCCTCTCCTTTACCAACTTCTTGGAACAGTTCTACCCCCACCCCGTAATTCGACGAATCCGTTCCCAGATGGAAGCGTAGCGATAAATCAGGATGAAATAGTATGTTAGATCTTAACAACTCGTCTTTTAATCTCTCGAACGCGGCCTGACACCCGTCAGTCCACACAAACGGAACATTTTTGCGTAAGAGGTTATTCAAATTTTCATCATTAAACACTTGTCCTTTTACAAATTTACAGTAAAATCCTGTGAGCCCTAGAAAACTTTTTAACTGTTTCCTAGACTTGGGTGGAGGACAATTCCTTATTGCCTCTAGTTTCTCTGGGTCTTTCGTAATACCAGCAGTGCTAATTACATGCCCTAAAAATTTCAGTTCCTACTTAACAAATTCGCATTTCTTTAGCTTTAGAGTCATTCCGTCATGGCGCAATGCTCTAAAAACTTCATCCAACAGGTCACAATGGTCATGCCAAGTGGCATTGGCCAACAATAGGCCGTCAACATATACAGTTAACGCTATTTTGTCGACAGTCGACATGTTGAGAAACGTGGCTGTTGTACTTAAGGTTTATAATTTATATAAAAAACAGATACCAGCCACATGTATGGTTTAAAAAGGTTTATTATCTTCAGACCATGACCGGTTTCGGATTTTTCTTTACAAATCCATCTTCAGATGGCAGTTGCAAGCATTCTTAGTTGGACCTAGTTTTGTTTGTGTTATTCGTTTGCTGCACTGGGGAAGAAAAGAAATATTTTTGCTGTTATATCGGTAATGGTATTTTAACGAAAGATTTACTTCTTTTACAAAATCTAATTGCTCATGAGATGGTTTTTATAAACATTAGTAAACTTGCAGGTTAGTGTACTTACGAGCTGTGTAGTTCTGCCTGACGAAATATTCGTGCGTTTATATATTCGAACGCAAGCTTAATATACTTTTCAATATGCACTATGTGAGTGCTATTCCAGTCAATGGACGTCACTTTCAACCTCATCATCTTAATTACACACGCAGCACACACGAATAACGTTTACAAAACGTGGCCCAGCTTCACATTACAAACGAGAACAATATTTGCAAAGAGCTTACAGTCATAACGATGTTAACTTACAGATGCTGTATAGTCGATATGGGTACAGTAAAATATCTCTTTGCTATTGTACGAAATTAATCTAAAACGGAATAAATAAAATTACATACAAATAAGATTACAAACATTATATGTAGTACAGAATTACTGTGTGTTACTAATTAGTTGTTACAATAGTAGGAGATAAATTCATATATATGACATAATAAGCAATGCACATGTTTTCATTATGCAATTTTTCAATGACATATAAGCAGTTTTTGGGGCCTGTATACTGAGTGTTTTTGATGGAATATTAGGCTTAAGTTATTTTAAAAAAGTAAAAGCTTCTTCAAAGTTATTTAGGAAGGGGGTGTTAACTGACTCTGTCTGTTCATTCAAAATGAGATCAGGGAACCTGTTTTTATGTGTATGAATCTCAATCTCCTCTAGGAGATTCAAAGTGAAACCTTTGTCTTTGAAGTGTAATATCTACAGGTTGTTTTCTATATTCTCAACTGTATGATTGTTTTCTGCAAGATGGGTGGCAAAAGCAGATTTGCTTAGGTTTTTCAGACGTAGGGCATCAAGGTGTTCCTTGAATCTTGTTTCAAAAGCTCTACCTGTTTGGCCAATGTAGAATTTAGGACAGTTGTTACACCTGAGCCATGCTTCAATCATAGACACACTCTCTCAAAAAACAAAAGAAAAAATTGCTAGCAATAAGTCTTTCCAACAAGCAACAGCCACAATAACTATGAAAGACAAAAAATCAGTAAAATATGTAGCCCTACCATATATAGGCCCACTTTCATATAAAATTTCCAACTTATTCAAGAAGAAGAATGTCAAAATCAGTTTCTCTACCAATAACAAACTCCAACAAAGAGTCATACACTCACTCCCACACAATAGCATACCCCATAAAAGATCTGGAATTTATAAACTCAAGTGTAACAACTGTCCTAAACTCTACATTGGCCAAACAGGTAGAGCTTTTGAAACAAGATTCAAGGAACACCTTGATGCCCTACGTCTGAAAAACCTAAGCAAATCTGCTTTTGCCACCCATCTTGCAGAAAACAATCATACAGTTGAGAATATAGAAAACAACCTGTAGATATTACACTTCAAAGACAAAGGTTTCACTTTGAATCTCCTAGAGGAGATTGAGATTCATACACATAAAAACAGGTTCCCTGATCTCATTTTGAATGAACAGACAGAGTCAGTTAACACCCCCTTCCTAAATAACTTTGAAGAAGCTTTTACTTTTTTAAAATAACTTAAGCCTAATATTCTATCAAAAACACTCAGTATACAGGCCCCAAAAACTGCTTATATGTCATTGAAAAATTGCATAATGAAAACATGTGCATTGCTTATTATGTCATATATATATATGAATTTATCTCCTACTATTGTAACAACTAATTAGTAACACACAGTAATTCTGTACTACATATAATGTTTGTAATCTTATTTGTATGTAATTTTATTTATTCCGTTTTAGATTAATTTCATACAATAGCAAAGAGATATTTTACTGTACCCATATCGACTATACAGCATCTGTAAGTTAACATCGTTATGACTGTAAGCTCTTTGCAAATATTGTTCTCGTTTGTAATGTGAAGCTGGGCCACGTTTTGTAAACGTTATTCGTGTGTGCTGCGTGTGTAATTAAGATGATGAGGTTGAAAGTGACGTCCATTGACTGGAATAGCACTCACATAGTGCATATTGAAAAGTATATTAAGCTTGCGTTCGAATATATAAACGCACGAATATTTCGTCAGGCAGAACTACACAGTTCGTAAGTACACTAACCTGCAAGTTTACTAATGTTTATAAAAACCATCTCATGAGCAATTAGATTTTGTAAAAGAAGTAAATCTTTCGTTAAAATACCATTACCGATATAACAACAAAAATATTTCTTTTCTTCCCCAGTGCAGCAAACGAATAACACAAACAAAACTAGGTCCAACTAAGAATGCTTGTAACTGCCATCTGAAGATGGATTTGTAAAGAAAAATCCGAAACCGGTCATGGTCTGAAGATAATAAACCTTTTTAAACCATACATGTGGCTGGTAGCTGTTTTTTATACAAATTATAAACCTTATATACAGTTAATCTTGAACTCAAAGCCGGTCCTAGCACTTTATCTATGGCCCTGAGGAATACGGACACAGATATATTAAGTCCAAACGGCAGTACTCTATACTGATAACATCTGCCCGCGAACAAGAAGGCGGTGTATGGCCTAGATTCTTCTTCGAGTTCTATTTGCCAGTAACTAGCCGTCAGATCGAGGCTAGTCATGAACTTAACGTCATGAATACGTTGCAAAGTCTCCTCCATACTCTCTGGTCTGTCTGTTTCACGTTGAACGACCCTATTCAACGTGCGTGCGTCAATCACAATACACACACTACCGTCCCGTTTTGCTACAGTGACCAAACCGTTATTGTATGGACTCGTACTTCTTTCAATCACTCCCCATTCGATCATCTTATCTATCTCCCGTTGCACTGCTTCCTTTTTGGACAGCGGTATAGCATACGATCTCACGAAGAATGGTTCGTTGGGAATTACATGCAACTTGCATTTATATCCTTCCACAAGTCCCGGTTTGTCTGAAAACACACTCTTATTCCTCATTATTACTTCATACAGGCCTCATCTTTGTTCGTGTGCTACGTTTGACACACCGTCTGCAATACTTCCCAATTCACTTTCTACACTATTGTCAATGCCGAGATTCCTCACGTTACAGTAGTTCAAATTCATACCTAAGTCAATGGCATCCAGCCAGTTAACAATGTGTATAGACTGGTTTTGCCTATGCACGCCGTCTCCTGCCTCGTCAAAACTAACTACTATTGTTTTATCTTGTGACGTACATGTCAAAGTTTTGCTTTCGCAATTAATCACTGCACGGTACTTTAATAGCCAAACTAACCCGATAATTACTTCCGTGGTTAAGTCTGGCACGACGAAAAACTCGTAGTGCCCCACATATCTTGAAGTTGACAAAAATCTGTTTTGTGACCGGTTTACTGGCCTTCCAGGTAGCACCGATAATTTTCACTCTTGTTACTGGCATAACTACGATACCAGGTCTGTCTTTCAGTAACTGAAATATTTTCCCAGATACAGCACTCAATTCTCCACTGGTGTCAATCACCACGTTTAGTTGTAGGCCGTGTATACACTCCTGGAAATTGAAATAAGAACACCGTGAATTCATTGTCCCAGGAAGGGGAAACTTTATTGGCACATTCCTGGGGTCAGATACATCACATGATCACACTGACAGAACCACAGGCACATAGACACAGGCAACAGAGCATGCACAATGTCGGCACTAGTACAATGTATATCCACCTTTCGCAGCAATGCGGGCTGCTATTCTCCCATGCAGACGATCGTAGAGATGCTGGATGTAGTCCTGTGGAACGGCTTGCCATGCCATTTCCACCTGGCGCCTCAGTTGGACCAGCGTTCGTGCTGGACGTGCAGACCGCGTGAGACGACGCTTCATCCAGTCCCAAACATGCTCAATGGGGGACAGATCCGGAGATCTTGCTGGCCAGGGTAGTTGACTTACACCTTCTAGAGCACGTTGGGTGGCACGGGATACATGCGGACGTGCATTGTCCTGTTGGAGCAGCAAGTTCCCTTGCCGGTCTAGGAATGGTAGAACGATGGGTTCGATGACGGTTTGGATGTACCGTGCACTATTCAGTGTCCCCTCGACGATCACCAGTGGTGTACGGCCAGTGTAGGAGATCGCTCCCCACACCATGATGCCGGGTGTTGGCCCTGTGTGCCTCGGTTGTATGCAGTCCTGATTGTGGCGCTCACCTGCACGGCGCAAACACGCATACGACCATCATTGGCACCAAGGCAGAAGCGACTCTCATCGCTGAAGACGACACGTCTCCATTCGTCCCTCCATTCACGCCTGTTGCGACACCACTGGAGGCGGGCTGCACGATGTTGGGGCGTGAGCGGAAGACGGCCTAACGGTGTGCGGGACCGTAGCCCAGCTTCATGGAGACGGTTGCGAATGGTCCTCGCCGATACCCCAGGAGCAACAGTGTCCCTAATTTGCTGGGAAGTGGCGGTGCGGTCCCCTACGGCACTGCGTAGGATCCTACGGTCTTGGCGTGCATCCGTGCGTCGCTGCGGTCCGGTCCCAGGTCGACGGGCACGTGCACCTTCCGCCGACCACTGGCGACAACATCGATGTACTGTGGAGACCTCACGCCCCACGTGTTGAGCAATTCGGCGGTACGTCCACCCGGCCTCCCGCATGCCCACTATACGCCCTCGCTCAAAGTCCGTCAACTGCACATACGGTTCACGTCCACGCTGTCGCGGCATGCTACCAGTGTTAAAGACTGCGATGGAGCTCCGTATGCCACGGCAAACTGGCTGACACTGACGGCGGCGGTGCACAAATGCTGCGCAGCTAGCGCCATTCGACGGCCAACACCGCGGTTCCTGGTGTGTCCGCTGTGCCGTGCGTGTGATCATTGCTTGTACAGCCCTCTCGCAGTGTCCGGAGCAAGTATGGTGGGTCTGACACACCGGTGTCAATGTGTTCTTTTTTCCGTTTCCAGGAGTGTATTAACAGGCACTACTATCTGTCTACACTTATCCTCGACTGTTTCTTTATTTTCCCACAATAAATCGTCGTCTATATCCAGGTCATTCCAGAAAAAAACCATCCGGCTTTGATCCTAAATCCGGTTTATCTGGCGGCTTTTTCAGCCTCTGTTCACATACAGTTTTATTTTCAACACGTTTGTCCTGAGGCTTAGTCTGTAGCTTCGCCTCCAATACCGAAACCTTTTCCTGTAACTCATCGTCTAGTGAGTGTTGCTTTGCTATCAGTTCACTAATTGTCACCTTCGTTGATTCCTCTTTGGCCAGATTGATCTCATCTGCCAATCTACCTGGAGGAATGTGCCCAGTAGCATCTGAAATTACTTCCTCTGGATCTGCGCAACCCACACTGCTACCGTCTGACCGCATAACGTCAGCTCTAACCTCATACACGCTGTAATCTACGTGCTTTTCTACCGATCGTGTCCGGCCATCACTAAAATTCTCGTAATCTTTCTCCTCAATACTTTCGCAATGTTTAAACTGGAGTTTTGCGTCGGATTGGTCGGGCACTTCTAACACTATAACTTTCGGTAAAGTCTGTCGGTCAGGGCCAGAACTTTCCGTTAATACTTCAACCTCCAACTCCTGCGGGACGAAACACGACGAATCTTGCTCGTGCTCCCCATTAACATCAACTATTTCTGGTGAAGTCTGCCGGTTAGGACCAGAACTTTCTGTCACTTCACAAACACTATCATCCTGGGGACGAGACGCGGCAAATCCTGCACGCGCTCCCCATAAACACTTCTCCCATACTGGCCCCTATAATCTCTTAGTTCGTCGTATAAGCGACCGAACTGCCTTAATCAGACCTCATCCCTCTCTGCATCCACCGAGCGAGGTGGCGCAGTGGTTAGACACTGGACTCGTATTCGGGAGGACGACGGTTCAATCCCGCGTCCGGTCATCCTCATTTAGGTTTCCCGTGATTTCCCTAAATCGCTCCAGGCAAATGCCGGGATGGTTCCTTTGAAAGGGCACGGCCGACTTTCTTCCCCATCCCTCCGTAATCCGATGAGACCGATGACCTGGCTGTCTGGTCTCCTTCCCCAAAGAACCAACCAACCTCTCTGCATCCCCTCGCTCAATGACGGACGTGTTATCCGACATCTGATCTTCTCTCAACAATTGCGAATCATTCTTAAACTCAATCTTCAGTTCTGCTGTGGGTGTTACAGCTGCCACTTTATAATCTATTTCCGGAACACTACTTACATTGTTCTCACTGACAGTGAATGTATTTTCTACTGCCGTGTCTACAGCTGATCTACTACTTGTGGGCGCACTCCTTTCTCTTAACACTGGCACACTCTCCCACCGTTGAATATTCCATACGGAATTTTGCTAACGACGACACCTGGGTTTTCTCCTGGTATTGGGCCTCCAAAATTTCTCCACGCCCGGTCGGCCCCTCACCGGCGCGGCTAATGGTTTCCCTGTCTCGTCCCAGCAGATACGCTCCCCGGATGCTGCTGAGGCGGCTGATCACACCCTCTGGCGTTATTACTATTCTGCGAAGCCCGTATCACGCTAGTATGGTACTGGTTTCCGTCATTCCTGTTATTATTTGCATTGTACCGATTGTCATTACGGCCCGAACCACTATTGTTATTGCTGCCAAGATTGCGGTATGCATTATTCCCAGCCCGCATCTCGTGGTCGTGCGGTAGCTTTCTCGCTTCCCACGCCCAGGTTCCCGGATTCGATTCCCGGCGGGGTCAGGGATTTTCTCTGCCTCGTGATGGCTGGGTGTTGTGTGCTGTCCTTAGGTTAGTTAGGTTTAAGTAGTTCTAAGTTCTAGGGGACTGACGACCATAGCTGTTAAGTCCCATAGTGCTCAGAGCCATTTGAACCATTTGAACCATTATTCCCATAGTTATCATTTTTGTGGTTGCTGTGGTACCCGTTGTTGTTGCCACGGCCTCTACCAGTATCGCAATTATTGCGCCAATTGCCCTCGTCCTCAACCCTTTCCAGGAAATCATTGATTGTCCTATAATTACTTCCTACATAGCGTTTTGTATCATCTGGAAGCCTCTTGTAGAGTTCCCAGACTATTTCGGATTGCGTGCGGCGATCACGCAAATATTCCAACTTGCGGATCCAGCCCTCACAAAACTCCTTCATCGAACCGCGCGAATTCGCATCGAAAGGCCTCGATACGACAAATTCGTGTCAGACACTTTGCCGTTTTTGCTCTGACCAGTATTCAGCCAGAAACAAATTTTTAAACTCGTCAAAAGTCAGGTTCGTTATGTTGAGGTTTAAGCCCCAACGCTTGGCATCACCAGCCAACACATCAATAACCGCATTAATTTTTCTCTCATTAGTCCATGATCTGGGTAAAACTCTTTCACAATTTTTAATGAAATCCGTCGGGTGTATACCGCCTTTTTTTAAGGGGTCGAACCGCTCCTCTTTCGTCAACAATTCCGAACTATGTGCACAGATTGGCACGTAGCTCTGTTTTTCGTCAAGTTTCTTTTCTAATTCCGACACTCTCGTAATTACTTGGCAAGTGGTTGTCGCAAGCGTTTCTACTTCCCTTTTTTTCCTCTTCGCAGGTATTAGCCTGCTTCGTCACTTTGGTATCTACTTCGGATACTAAAGCCTTTAAAGTTTCCACCTTCTTTTGACCCTCTTTTTTCGCTAATTGAATTTGTTCCGTCATCTTATTCTCGATGATCGGAGCAACTGTTTCTCCTACACTTTTCTCGATTCTGCTAATTTCGGAATAAAAACAAGTATTTATGCTCGCAATTTCCGTCTGAACGCCTATCATTTCCTGTTTAAGATTTCGGTATTAATTACAATATCTTCTTTGATTTTATCAACTTTTGTGTTAACAACTCCAACATTGTTGTTAACAACATTAATAGCTTTGTTCTGATTGTCTAGCTTCCGTTCAATTTTTTCAGACTGAGCTTCTTGCTTGGCAGACTGAGCTTCTTGCTTGGCAGACAGAGCTTTAATTTCTGCCGATTGACTCTTGATTTCATTAATCAAAACATTCAATGAATCAGTTAAATTCCCGGAAACTACCGGTTTTACTTCCGTAGCTGGTTCCTCTATATATAATCCCCCATATTCTTCATCAAGGGATACAGATTTGATTTTCGCTTCCAAATCCGAAACATTTTCTAAAGTTTGGAATTCCATTTCTGCTCTTTGTTGCGTTTCGGCGGTCGCGTCTTTCATGCTAGCCGCCTGCCCCTGAACAATGGGTACCGTGGTGCGCATTTCCCACTGTTCGACCGATTCTTCCTTATCCAAGTCTACCAAATTTTGGTAATTGTTGCCTTCACTCATTTTAATAATTTTCAATATAAATGCCAAATCTCAAATCTAATTAGGATTCCTCCCACTACTTAATCTCGCTGACGTAACTACCTGTTAGTAACCAATACTTAGTTACGACATTTGCACCATAAAAAATTCGTGTCCAGAACAACCTCAAATCTGAAGATTGTCCTGTCACGGTCGCCACGTGTAACCTCCCCCTCACATATCGACCTTAATGCCAGTGAAAAATTAAACCGCGTGTACCTAATGGAAATTTGGGAAAAGCAATCGTCACCGAAGTTAATCTGTCGGTAAAGAGGGAGGAAAGGGTTACATCTAAATGAACGGAAAAATGCAAATGAAACTGGTGGAAATTAATTTTGAAAAGGGGTAAAGTTAATAAAGAAAGTAAATGTGCGGCCGCTACGTTAACAATTAACTAGCGGTAATTAGATATTTGAGATTTGGGGGAAATTACGGTCGCCATTCCTATGGACAATTCCTATAGTAACTGAAAAAGAAAGGTTATTACACATATAATTAGCACTAGAAGCGTGGCAACTGAAGGTTGACACGTGTTGTGTGAAAACTGAAAGTTTGTCAGAAGTAATAAATTACGCTACACTCTGACTTAATTTAGCAAAAGAATTAATAAAACCGGAAAATCGAAAGTTAATTTAGTGACTGAAGTTAATAGTGAGCTTTCTTTCTGAAGCACATCGAAATTCAGTAAAATACGGTTAGTCTTTGACTACCTCAACAATCATTTCAAAAGCTACTTGAATCTACGCAATACAGAAATGAGAGATTTAACTTTGAACTTGAACTAAATGATTCTGAACAATTAACAGTAGTAAAATTTAGTACGTACCAAGCTGAGCTGCAGTCAGGTAAGCTAAAATATGCTAACAAAACTCGCACTCTTAATTTGTGCTTGTGTAATCTAATTATGTAGCCAGCTATGAATACTTTAACTGAACTTTGAAATTAAAGCAGTGAAATCGAATGCTATTACTTTAATGCTGGCGTTTGAATTTCAACGACACTAGGGTTCATTCCGGAAAAGGAGGGACCCTGCTTGGTAATGCAATTGGGACAATGAGCAACAAAGGTTCATGCTAAGTTGCTGTAATTTTTTTGATGCAACAATTTTAAAAGCTCAGATCTGCCATACAGTTCTAAAACTTTACGTGCTTTTAGTCTTCCTTGTTGGTTGATTGAAGGTTTGAAGTCGTCGGTCGAGGAGGTGGCAACTCATTGTCGGCCGTCGCTGTTGCAGAAACTGGATGTTGGCGCGCCTTCTTCTCGACACGGTCACCAGGTGAAACGGGCTCTTGATGTGCGCCAGCTAATGCTTCCCGTCCGCGACACCGTGTCAGAAACTATCATAGCAAGTCGAGTGCAATTACATGCTGCCCAACCCCGAAAGCGCGGCAACTCGCGGGAGCGTCACACAACACACCTGCTCCACTGCACTACTCCCGCCAGACTCCCTCTCTGCCCGCGCTCCACGCGGCAGAGTTAACTACCAAAGATCCTAAACACTTTCGTTCTTCACACGACCTATCGATTAGCACAAAATCTCTTCCAGTGGTGATGTTAACGTTCCAAAAAGGAGAAAGAGATGATCGGAAAGTGTTTTAAGGGAAAGAAAGAGACTGAGAAGCAGCAGACAATCCTACAAATAGTACAGACACAAATGTGCCAGCAAAGCAGCATCGAAAGCTCATGTAAGTGAATGTTATATTTGTAATCCTAACATAAGCTACAACTGTATTCTCAATGTTGCAATCACGTAACAACAACACAGCAACAGTAATAACAACAACAACAAGAACTCCTACAAGTAGTAGTAGTAATAATAGTACAATTCTTTCACAGGTGACATGCAAGTGTAAAGGAGAATGTCCTACATTGTCAGCTGAACATAAACAACGGCTGTTCTTCGATTTCTACAACTGCACGTTGGAACAGCAGGGAACATTTCTTTTTGATCATGCGCATCTAGGAGTTGCAAAGAGAAGACGGTATGGAATATCTGCCGATTCTGCAGAAAGCCATGGACAAACTACAGTCTACTACACTGTTCAAATGGTTCAGATGGCTGTGAGCACTATGGGACTTAACATCTGAGGTCATCAGTCCCCTAGAACTTAGAACTACTTAAACCTAACTAACCTAAGGACATCACACACATCCATGCTCGAGGCAGGATTAGAACCTGCGACCGTAGCGGTCGCGCGGTTCCGGACTGAAGCGCCTAGGACCGCTCGGCCACAATGGCCGGCTTACTACACTGTCCCGAAAGGTAATGGCAGTCATGTATAAGTCTGTCGTATAACCATTTTTGGATATATTTGTACTGTCACACAAACGTGTCCAAGTTTTGCGAAGGAAAAATAAGAAAGGAGAACGTGTTTATGCTGATAGCAGGGCAAAATACTGTGCACCAAGGAAGTATTCAGAAGAAGAGAAGAAGCAAATATGTGAATACATCAAATCCTTTCCCACAGAAGAAAATCATTAGAATAGAGAGCGATTTAAAAAATAACTAATCCCATATGAATATGTCAAGGCTATTTAAAGCTTTTATTGTAAAACATTCAGATACGAAAGTGACAAAATTACTATACTGATACATTCAAGAAGAATTTTCCTAATTTGAGATTGGGACGGACCACATTGGACACTACTTGTGACTTGCTGCACGTCAAAACTAAATGTGACTCAAGCAACACCCAACGCAAAGCAGCCCTTGAGCTTCATCGGAGAAAAGCAGAGATGGCAATGTCAGCTATACAAGAAGACAGAGTTTCGTCAGAGACGCCTAGTAGTGATACATATGTGAACACAGTCGATTTACAGAAGGTATTGTATACCTCGGCATTGACACACTGTGAGATGTATTACTTCCGACAACTGTCCTCTTTTAATCTATGTGTTCATGTTTTGATAGTGAAGATATATACCTTATGTGATCAAAAGTATCCGGACATCTGGCTGAAAATGACTTATATGTTCGTGGCGCCCTCCATCGGCAATGCTGGAATTCAGTATGGTGTTGGTCCACCCTTAGTCTTGACGACAGCTTCCACTCTCGCAAGCATATGTTCAATCAGATGCTGGAAGGTTTATTGGGGAATGGCAGCCCATTCTTCACGGAGTGCTGCACCGAGGAGAGGTATCGATGTCACTCGGTGAGTCCTGGAACGAAGTCGGCGTTCCAAAACTCCCAAAAGATGTTCTGTAGTATTTAGGTCAGGACTCTGTGCAGGCCAGTCCATTACAGGGATGTTACTGTCGTGTAACCACTCTGCCACAGGCTGTGCGTTATGAACAGGTGCTCGATCGTATTGAAAGATGCAGTCGCCATCCCCGAATTTCTCTTCAACGATGGGAAGCAAGAAGGTGCTTAAAACATCAATGTAGGCCTATGCTGTGATAGTGCCATGCAAAACAACAAGAGATGCAAGCCCCCTCCATGAAAAAGTGCCTCCGGATTTTACTGCTGGCACTACACACGTTGATAGATAACGTTCATCGGGCATTCGCCATACCCACTCCCTGCCATCGAATCGCCACATTGTGTACCGTGATTCGTCACTCCACACAACGGTTTTCGACTGTTCAATCGTCCAATGTTTACGCTCCTTACACCAAGCGAGGCGTCGTTTGGCATTTACCGGCGTGATGTGTAGCTTATGAGCAGCCGCTCGACCATAAAATCCAAGTTTTCTCACCTAACTGTCATAGTAATTGCAGTGGATCCTGATGCAATTTGGAATTCCTGTGTGATGGTCTGGATAGATGTCTACCAATTCCACGTTACGATCCTCTCCAACTGTCGGCGGTCTCTTGTCAGTCAACAGACGAGGTCGGCCGCTACGCTTTCTGTGCTTCACTATCACATCGGAAACAGTGGACCTAGGGATGTTTAGCAATCTGGAAATCTCGCGTACAGACGTATGACACAGGTGACACCAAATCACCTGACCACGTTCGAAGTCCGTGAGTTCCGCGGAGCGCCACATTCTGCTTTCTCACGATGTCTAATGACTACTGAGGTCGCTGATATGGAGTACCTGGCAGTAGGTGGCAGTACAATGCACCTGACATGAAAAATGTGTGTTTTTGGGGGTGTCCGGATGCTTTTGATCACATAGTGTGCATGTGTCCCTGGAATGAGAGTTTTAGTGGGCGTGGCGCCAATGTAATTGTTCCCTCAATGGTAAAAGTTATCTCTCTTCTTCCCTTTAATAAGAAGAAGCTGATAATTTTGACTGATAACTACAACGTGGAAAACCAAAAATAAGAAGATGGTTGTTGCTCTTCTGGTCGCTTTAGTGAAATCGGTCACAGGCTTCTTGTTAGTGTCATTTGTTTCTTTCTTGCTAACTTGACTTTGCTGCAACTGAAAAGAGGAAACGTGTCAGTAAGATGTTTGTGCCACATGATCTAGAAACAGTAATAACATCTAGCAGGCCAAAACATCCTTAGAATGGTGTAAATACGGAGGAGAATAATTTCAAGGATTTACACAAAGCTGCAGATAGCTACGTGAACACAGCAAAACTGGATATATCCCGTGTTTCTTGAATAGAAGTCACGAAGGAGAATCCTGTCCTTGTACAAGTGAAGGCATCTTTCTCTGACATTCTTCCCTGCACAACACGCACCATTATAAAAAAGGTAAGGAGACCAGAAAACCTATGTACTATGGAACTGAAACCACGGAAATGCAACAATTGCCTCACAGTTCAATAGGAACATAATTTGAAGAAAATGATTGCTTAATTATCAAATTAAGACAAACAATTTTATTTCAGTATAACACAGTAGACTGCAGTATTTTATTTAAGTTAAATAAAGCTTTGCCACATACTCTACAAGGAGTATGTTTTGAGATAGGTTTTTGCTATTGGAACAGTGTATTTTCTCGACTATTTTCGTCCCTAACTCGTTTATATGAAGAATGTCTGTCAAAGAATGTACAATGATGGAAAAAAATTTCAACATGAAGAAGCAGTTGTGCGACAATAACGAAATATGTATGAGCCAGTCGCACAAGAGTAGCCTTTGCAGCACCACTATGAGGATGCAAGTCAGTTTTGGTTTAAATACACGCTGTAACGATTGTGAGCGTTAGTTACCTTTGCCGGCCGGAGTGGCCGAGCGGTTCGAGGCGCTTCAGTCTGGAACCTCGCGACCGCTACGGTCGCAGGTTCGAATCCTGCCTCTGGCATGGATGTGTGTGATGTCCTTAGGTTAGTTAGGTTTAAGTAGTTCTTAGTTTTAGGGGACTGATGACCGCAGATGTTAAGTCCCATAGTGCTCAGAGCCATTGGAACTATTTTTGAAGTTACCTTTGGTATTGGACATGGTGTGTCCATGTTAGTCAAAAATGCCTTTAAGGCGACAAAGATTCCATTATCAATACCCCACTGGCAGTGAACGAGGTCGTTCATTTATTCATTTGAACAAAATACTGTGAGGGCTTGAGCACGAATATTTGATAGTTCTCAGACCGAAATTTAATTTTTTTGAAGCACCACCTCCGAGAGCAGTTATATGGAGATGGGGACTCGAACGCTTTCACACCAACTGAGGAAGAGAAACAGTACGTAGAAAATGTAACTGTTACTAAACTGGAGTGCAAGTTCACGTGTATAAGCGATTGGGTACGAGACTGCGACAGCTGAAAACTACATACAAAGGAGAGAAATTGGAAGATGGCAGAGGACTAGATGATAAGAACAGACTCACACAATCTGTTATAGATAAAATTCAACATTACTAGCGCATGGTCATCAGGCAAAATATTTGTAGTGTAGAAGACATGAGAAAAGCTATATGGGCAGTTTTTTTTCTGAAAGGTCTCTGTTGGATTCCTTTAATGTTAATTTTTTAAAAACTGTTGTTATTTACGGCATATATTCCACTTCTAAATTTACTGTGGTGTTTCTGACTATCTGGGAGGAGACTGATCAGTGGAACGTGTTACTTTTACACATAATCAAGAACGATCTGTCACAATACTATACTTTAAAACACAGTTTATATGTAATTCATGTCACACAGTCTCATACGGAACCTACATCCGCTTTCTTTTATATACTGTATATGATATCATCCCCCTTCCCTTCTGTGTGAAAGGATGAATGAGCAAATGTATTTCTAGTTGCATGCTTGATGGTAGCAGACAAGCCTGTCTGCTAGAGAACAGTAGGACCAATGTCGGAACAGGTAGCTACGCTTTCTAAAAGCAAAGAAGTTTCTATTCTTAGTATGGTCCTGTCCGTCGCTTGTCATGTTGGTATAGGGAGCTGCCTCTCTGGTCACTTCCGTTTTGTATCTGGAAGCACCCTTGGTACGGGCCCACGGCAGTCGGTCCGTGGCGAGCGTCTGAAGTGGTAAGATCTCCGGCTAAGCGCGTCTCTGCTAAGTCCGTAGGACAATGGATTTCTTAATTTCAGCCTTACTGAAAATTTAATCACCTGTATTTCAGGTTTAGATCTAAAATATCTAATGTTATCTTAAATTGCAACGCAGTGTAATTCGAGTGTGAAGTTTAGAATATCTTTCAGTAGTTGCTTTGTCACTACTTTGTGAGTAAAGTGGAACCACGTGTGGATGATCCGTAACTCTAACTAAGATCATCAATATTAAATGCGAATGAGCGTGAGATTATAACGTCTCGTCTTGACAATGTTTTTCTGTATAGCAACTTTTCTCTAACCCACGTGGGGTGTACTTTGTGAGACAAGTACCACGTGCTTATACAATTGTTTGACCGATCAGCTTAATAGTAAGACGATAGTAACCAGTTCGAGGGTTTTCTTTTGTAAATTGCGTTTCGATGTAATTTATTTTCATTATCAAAATTATTGTGGAGTTACACTCTTTGTGTAAACCAAGTTTACCACGTGAAGCATGTAGTGTAATCATCAAAGTAGCCCTCAGCTATTCTTTTCGGGAGGATTTCACAGAGAGTTAGTATGAATTTAGTATACCAGTGAGTGGTAATTTCACGACGGACAGGATTGCGCTACGAACGTACCTTCTTTGGGTGAAAATTGAATCGGTTGGTTGTGGTTAATTTCCTCTTGCATGTGTTAAACGTTCTTCGTGTGTTATTTTATGAATGCAGTGTTGTATGCAGTCTCCCAATCTTGGCTCCATGTTTGATGTGTTCCGTAAGATTACAAACTCACATTTTCACAATGCTAAATAAGGCACCAGTTTAGTTATGAATCAAGTTTAATATACTGAAATTTTAACGGAAGAATGATCAATGTTAAAATAAATGTCCAAATATAAACTGATCTATTTCATTTTATTTAAATTGTATATATATCACCGGTTATCGTAATATGACTACAAAAAGGTTATAATTAATGTTAGTCTGGTTGGGAATTTGGTAAGCTAGACTGGATACCTGGTGAAACAGTTGCTCAGTAATGCAAGGTTGAGTTCCCCAGATAGCTCACAGCTTTTAACCCGCTTTTATTGTCTTGAATATCAGCACCGCTTTCAGAACAAATTAATGCATCAACTTTACACTTTCACCTGTCTTCAAAAGACGCGATACCCATTCATGGCCTAAGCTCTCCAGGAAGTTATTCATGGTGCATGTACAGCAGAGAACAGCAAATTCTTCACAACAAAATTTTTTACAATAAAGCTATGCCTTTTGCCATAGTGGAGGTCTTGAAAGAAACTCTCAAAGATTTGTCGTAAGTAAGACTATTGAAGAAATGTCATCATGACCACCAGCAGAATCCTAACACATTCATCGACAGCCAGAATTGCCACGAAAGTGTTTGTGTCAATTAGCGCACTACATTTTTGTGTCTTTGATGTAGTGGTAACGTTCACTGAAGCAAATGTTACACTGTGTGAAGTCCTGAAAGTACTGTTACAAGTGGTTTGTTGTTTCACAGTGAAACAAATATTAAATTTAGATAAAGAAAGACTTAGGCCATCAGAGAGAGCTGTTAGAGAACTTTAAAAAAGGGCAGGATAGCGCAGATGAGCGGGAAAAACGTAATTACAAGATGAGATGGAAGAAGCAGCAGACAACCCATCATATGGAGCAGGGATTCATTGTCAACTTTAATGACAGCTTTTCCGAAAGTTGCGTTTGTAAGAAATAAAGTGTACTTTTTATCAGCTCCGACTAGCTAGAATTTGTTCAAAATTTCAGGGTATACTCACTGCGCACACTTTAACACGTGAGTTTTCTTATTTTGTAACTCTCAAAGAAGTTAGAGCCCTAATTATATAAGAAAATGTATATAGCTTTTTTTTTGTCGGCATCTTACAAAAATGATTATCTTCAAAGTAATTAATGCTTTTAGAAATCCCTCTGTTAAAGTAGTAATACGTGTGTGACCTACTTTTTCTCAAATTTTTATGCCTAATAGTTTCTGAGGAAAGGTACCTTTTATATAAATAAATTTTACATTGTTTAAGATAGGGATTTTCTGACCTGTCCGGAGCTCCTTAAACAATGCACGTAAACTGCTCAGAACATGTCACACATACACGAAAGGACAGGAAAATAAACAAGAAAAATAATTACGAAAAGAAGAAATAGTGATGTCTCTTACACTGCGAAATTAGGTGACATTGAGGAATGTCCATTGAGGTTAAAGCGTCGGAGGGTCGGGGGATCGAGTTTCCGTTCTAGATTATCTGGCGTACCACACTACCGTATTTTATGGACTAAAAGTTGCACCTTAATTTTAAGTATTTTTAAATAACATGTTACTATTTTTCGTTATTGCATTACAAAACCAGACTAGAACAAATTCTTTGCTTATAAAACCGAACTGACCTTTAAAATCAGTGAAAATCGACATCTAAACTTTCTTCTTCTTCCATTCTTCTTCTTCCTCTTCGTCGTCATCGTTGTCCTCTTCAAAAATAAGATGGTCTTCACTTCCATCGAGAGCGTTACGTATGCCGCACTTCCTGAGAGATTTAACAATAATGTCTTCTCTCAGTCTAGTCGACGACTGTTTTATGCACTGACACGTTTGTTCGTTAGAAGGTCGTTTTAAAGCTCCGTTCGGAGTGAATTCACGTTGGGTTACATCTATCATCCATCTGTTCCATTCCTCTCTCATATGCACTTTAAATGGTTTATTTACCGAGACATCAAGATGTTGAAATTGTGAAGTAAGTCTTCCCGGAATAATAGGAATCTCTGTATTTCGCTGGCTCAGTTTCTCTTTTACACAATTTTTCAAATGACTACTTAACTTGTAAGGTGTCAGGCAAATCCAACACCTTCCATGAAAACCCTGACATGATAAGCAAATCCAGTAGTAGGTCACATAGCTCCGAATAAATCGTGACATTAAATTAACCAAAGTAATACGAGTAACGAATGAGCAAATGGAATACCACAGACTAACACAAGAATGCCTAAATGCATGTCATACCTTCCCACCGTGAGACAGACGCAGTTCCGAGGGGAGAAACGAGAACAGAAGCCGAGAGCAGAACCGTGTTAAGCTGGAAGGCCCTACGATAAGGGATGGACACCCACGTCGCCAGCTAACCACCAGGACCACCCCCCAGCCCATGTTAAAAGCTAGAGCCCTCCAGAAGAACAGTATAGATCTTACGATAACACTAAAAGGGCCACACCAGCCGCAGGTTTTACCGTAAGACTTTTTCGCGTCTCTGTTACGTTACAAACGTTAAAAACATTGCCCCACCACGAAAAGTATAGCGTTTATCATTGGATGGACAGAATTTTTGTAGGCGGAGCTTAAGGTTAACATTGAGACCCTCATTGGTCAGATGAAAACACAGCCAGATAGTTTTTTTCTAAACCAACTTCGGTAAACTGTAGTAAGGAGAAGTTAGAAGAGAGTTGCTTCCGAGACGGCGAGATACATGGAGCTGCGCCGGCCGCCGCCCCCTGACGAACACTGACAAGGTAATGAACACACACGATGCCGCATTTTTGAGCGCATAAGGCTTCACTCAGAACTGCAGTAGTCTCATCAGTTACATCCCCTTTTTACGTAATACTAGTGTCGATCGTCAATTAAATCTCATGGTATTCACGTAAGTTAAAATCTGAAACGCGATGTTTTCTCTGTTATATAATTATTGAGAAGCCACATCAGCCACTGTAATTTACGACAAGTTAGATAAGTAATTAAAGATAATTGAGGGTCACTGTAGACCATTTTGATAGTTTTCTCTTTTGTGAAACTTAATTTAAACCTAGATTATAGATGTGATATGGCATAGGTCATCCTTCGATCCATTGTAGAACTTGGAAACCCACTCAGGGAATATTCGTTCACATTTTTGTTGAACGCAGTTGGTTTTTATCATCCTGTATTAAAATATTTCCTTTTATCAATAGTGCAATTTATAAACAATGTTTTGTGAGTAGAATAAAATTTCCAATGGTAAACTTAACTGCTTTTTCGACGTTATTTTACCAGCTAACTAAAAATAGGAAAGCCTTGAACCCCTTCCGCTAAATTTAGTTAGTATTAAGATTCTTTTACAGTGAGTGCAGTGGAGCTGACGCTGAAATAATTAAGTATTTGGTTATATCATCGCTAGTCTCACTGAACTCTTCTGAACTCTACATGTCATGTGTGGTCTGGCGTCTCCTTACCAGCAACAGGTCCCAGGTTCAAACTAGTCAATTCCCTAAAAAACACACTCAGAGCGTCGTTGCGCGAAAGTGGTAGGGAGACACGACTTAGAACAAACAAACACCACGCAGAATGTTAGAAACTGATCTAGCACAACAAGAAAACTCTTCTTCAATAAAGCACCCTTCCTTCTCTCCCAAACTCTGTTAATTCATAATTTCGTACCAGCCTTGTCCATCCGAACCTTGTCATGTACTTGAACAACAACACCTGGCGGCATTTCAGAAGGTCTTGGCATTGTTTTGAGTTTGAAAATGAGCATTACGTTAAGTTTAATATCGTCAACACAACATGAAAGTACAGCAGTGTAGAGCATTGTTCATGCCCATATATTTTCATAGTTACAGTTTTAGCACCTTCCATGCCAACAGTTCTGTTACTCGGCGCATCAAATGTCGTAGGAGTTTTGTTCATATTCGCTATTTGGGTTAGTTCTACAATGGTTTTTTTCGATGTCGAATAATAAAACGACGGAGACATCGTATCTTCTCTCCATACTCTTGTTGAATTTTCTGAGACATTTTGGTTTTGGTTCACGTGCTGAGTCCATGACGCTTCATAAACCTGTAGCACCAACCAACTCCACCCTTAAAGTCTGTCAAGTACCACTGTAGTGCCAGCTTACGAGCGTGTATTTGAATCATTTTTTTATTAACTGCAATGCCATTTTGACGGTGTACTTGAATCCATTTCAATTGGCCATCTATTTTTGGCCATTTTGCATTCAGTCCTCTATTTGCACATTTAGTCTTTCTCAATTTTTTCAAGTCTTTTTTACTAGTCTGCCAATTACGAATGGTATTTTCGCTGTTGAAGGGCCTAAATGCCGCTCAATTGCTCTTTCTCCATGTTGTTCTGGATATCCTGTTACGTCCAGTTTATAGCCCGAATCATATAACTACCTTTCATTTTTTTCCGTTACGAAACTAGCTACAAACAAAAATATGTATGGCCGGGCGATTCTAGGCGCTACGGTGTAGAACCGCGCGAGCGCTACGATCGCAGGTTCGAATCCTGCCTCGGGCATGGATATTTGTGATGTCCTTAGGTTAATTAGGTTTAAGTAGTTCTAAGTTCTAGGGGACTGATGACCTAAGATGTTGATTCCCATAGTGCTCAGAGCCATTTGAACCATTTTTTTTAAATATTGAACCGTTACCGATAACATAAATCACGTTCAAGTTCACTGGCACGGTAGACCGCAATGACGCATCATAGGCCAGACAGTGTTCTGGGTTTGTGATGGCGGTGCGGGAGGGAGACAGTGTTTGCAAGCTTGTAAATGTCCGCAACTAGTGTTCGTCGCATCGGTTCACTGCTGCTGCCTATTGAACTAAATGTTACCAGAAAGAGATAGGTTTTCCGCGGCATTGAATGTAATATGGCCAGTTTTAAGACTGCTGGGAATTCTAAATCAAGAACTGGGCATTATTTTTATATTAATTTCGAGTATAAAACGCACCTGAGCTTCTGAGGCAGTTTTGCAAAGAAAAAAGTGTGTCTTATAGTCCGTAAGATACGGTAACACACTTGCTAGCGTGAAATCGGCACGGAGGTGCAGCATTTAAATGTGGCCGGACCAACTCGTAGGCGTCGAACAGCTGGGCAGTTGCGTGACGTCAGCCCTGAGCTGTTCAGCGCTTTGCCGATGCAGCAGGCGCCACCACCTCCGCCGGGACACGACCCGCTGCCTGCTGCCTAAGCACCTGCGTGCCAGGGGCAGCCCAGCACTTTGCCACCGCCCCGTTAGTACGACGTGAGCGTCTGGTCGTCTCTGCTCTCGTCAATATGTCAACAGAGGACCACTATGCTCCGGGCCCTGGTGCATGGTGCAGCCTGACGTCCGCATAACCGCCGCCAAGAGGCCCAAGAGAAAGAAAGGCTGTGGTACATACGTCACAGCACGTGACAATGAAGGTCGTACGGGTCTCAGCAGCCGTCTCCGGCGGGCAGCTAGTAACTATTTCAGATGAGTTTAATAATTCTTGACCCTGTGTTTAAATGCATGCAAGTTCTCGATAGCACCGGCACAGGTATGATTTTTAGTGGACACCTTTTCAAATAAATATTAATTTCCCGTGGGCCCTGTACGGAGCAGAGTGCTCGCGAAGTGTGGCGGACCCCGTATTTATCTCGTTGGCCCCGCGCCACCGTCTTCCACTCATACTACGGCCGGTATGGTATTCTTCTCGCCACCTACCAATGATTGTGAACACACCTCAACGAAAAAGCCGCTGTAATTATAATCACCCCTTCTTCAGTTGCACTACACATCCTTCCTCAGCACAGAATCCTAGCCCTCACCAAGCGATTCTAATCACACCATTAGGTGTACAAGGGATGGGATAAAAGCTCATGTAACTAGACTCATGCTTATGACACATGTCAGTAACGAACACCGTGTTGATCAATCACTTCGAAGGACTACATTTAAGAAGTGTGAGTACAGAAGCTTTAGTTGCATGGACAAGTACGCTCTTAGGTGCTAAGTTTAAGGTAACGGGAAACGACACCTGTCACACTTTATTGATAGCGGTGAAAAGTACACAAATGTCCATAAATTGAAATGCATTTTAACGCTGCGCAGTGATGAAGGTATATACTGAAGTTTTCGTACTGCATAGTTTTCTGGATTGGATATAATATGTCCTGAATTATATTACTAATAGGATAGTATGTAGGCAACGGCCTTGCCACAGTGGATACACCGGTTCCCGTGAGATCACCGAAGTTAAGCGCTGTCGGGCGTGGCCGGCGCTTGGATGGGTCACCATCCCGCCGCCACGTGCTGTTGCCATTTTTCGGGGTGCACTCAGCCTCGTGATGCCAATTGAGGAGCTACTCGACCGAATGGTAGCGGCTCCGGTCACAGAAAACCGTCATAACGACCGGGAGAGCGGTGTGCTGACCCCATGCCCCTCCTATCCGCATCCTCACCTGAGGATGATACGGCGGTCGGATGGTCCCGATGGGTCGCTTGCGGCCTGTAGACGGAGTTCGTGAATAGGATAGTATGTAAGGTGTGGGCTTACGCATCCGACATGCAAGAAAGGAACCATACAATGCGAATATATTCTTGTGTGTGAAATATAAAAGCACAATCACTATACTGATGCTTACACTTGATTATAAGTAAAACATTTCCTGATACACAAGCAACATGTTATAAACTGTATTGTTTAAAGTATGGAATGTAAAATGTGGGAGTCATGCAGGTGCCACGTCACAAAGAAACCTAACAACGCAAATAGTTTCCTGTGAATCATATATAAGAGTACAGTCACTATACTAATACGGTAAAAACTTCATCGTTACGGCTGAACGTAAGTATAACGCTTTATGACGAGCAGAGTGACTTAATGACGCGGCATATCACAAAAAATCTCGTATCGCAAGTCATCCATTTCATTCAACTGATATTTGAGTCGTCTGAGAGGATTAAAATGTAACCGGTAAACTCCAAAGACTTTATTTCTTCTCTTTAACTTAATTCCATTTCTAATTTTCTCTTCAGCTTCCTTCACTGCTTGATTTACAAACAGATTGGAAAGCATGGAGCTAGGGTACAAATCTGACTCCCTCTTCAACGACAACTTCCCTTTCATCTCATACGACTCATACCTGAAGTCTGGTGTTTGCATATGATAACATTTCACTCCTTGCAGTTTGTCCCTGGAAGCTTACGACTTTCAAAGAACATTTCCATGCCAACATTGTCAAAGCTCTGAAAACATAAATAAAAAGAAGTCTATGAATTCGGAATGTACGTGCAGTAACCGTACCACTATGTTTACATTATACTTCCACCTGTTATAATTCATGAAATTTTTCCATCCTCTTGATGCCTATCTATTCGATCTGTAGGTCTATCAGTAAATGTAACAGGAGATGATCAAACAAAACGTTGTAATACGTCACGGCCAGGCCCTCAGGGCAAAAGGGCTCCGTTTAAGCCGCACCTATAGTTAGTGACACTTTCCCGAAAGCCAGGCAAATGCCGTCCTCTTTAAAGACTGTGTTATAGCGGAGTACCACCGCCAAGCCATGAATGCCTGGAGGCACGTGAGCGAATCTTACAGTTATTCCCGCTACAAAAAAGCGTGTTTGTTGTTGTGTTGCAGCTTTCTTGACAATTCAGGAATGTCGATAATAATTTGAAGTTATTCCTAGTGGTGTTCACGACCAAATTCGAGAGGGAAGCCGCTTGGGGGATCCACAACCCGTGGTGTGGAGTGCTGCAGCATGTGAAATAGCGTGAGGACAGTGACAGAGTACCCACGTCACAGGGAAACCGCCGCCGAAGCACTCGTCGATTTACAAGGTCAGAAAATTTGTCACCCTATATGAAGACGAAGAGGTGTGGTTGCTGAGTGTAGGTCTTCCATTGGGTGAGATTGCAAATTGAACCCACCAATGACGAAGATGCTAGACAGGAAATTCAGCACCCGGGAGAACAAAATATGGGAGGGCGAACAATATTGCCAGCTAGGGGCGGCCTCAAGGAAAGAGATCAGAAAGACAGAGGGATCGTACGTACACGAAGTGAGAGATCGGAGGGTCGGTGGGTGATCGATCACTGAGCGGAGGACGCATAGATGTCTGAGAAGAAGTGATGCGCTTGCCGCTTTGCACAAAGCGCTCCAACTCTCCCTTCTGGAAGCGTCTCAGCTTAATGTCTGCTCAGTTTTCAGACTTAAAGTTTAATCCTTGTATTCATTCCGATGACTGTCACCGCTTTTGACTAACTCATATTCCATTCCATGTCAAATGGACGTTCTTACGGTCCGATGCTTCAATCTTTTAGCATCCTACTGTGTATCCATCGTCTGACTTGAGCCACCAAATGCGTAACTGATACCGCCCCTTAGAGCTACTCAGAGCAGAAAATAAGCGCCGAACACGAGAACAATAACAGTGTGTCAGCTGCCGAGCAACCTCCACCTGGAGGGATCCGTGAACCTGCGGAAGAAGGTAGGAATCTGTTGCATTTATGCCCAATTTCAGCCCACATGTAGTCATATTTTGTCAGACAGTGTGTTTGGATAACGCTACTGTAAGTTACCAAGAGACACGATCAGTAAAATACCCATACCCACCAACGACAGATGGCCGGAGAGAGTCAGAACGAAGCGTGCACAGAGAAAGGTGTGATTCACCTATTAGCTTCTGTGTCATTCGCATAATTTTGATTATTTATATTTGATGTTTAAAGGTGTAGTGTGTTTCCGTAAGATGGTGCAAAAAAGTAACAAGACCTAACGAATGCTCCACTGAACAATTTGAAGTAAGGAACATGGGGTCGGAGAAGCCAGTTTAAGGAGATATAGAAGTAAACTTGTGTACCGCTTTGTCTACCATCACTGTTTTTCAGCTTGTTTACAATTTACGTGCCCACAAGTACTGCGCTGTTTATTTACATGTACATTCCTTATTTCCTGCAAGGAAACAAGGGGGACGAGCCTGATTACTAGGAAGTCATGAAGCAGGTTTTGTTTACTATACTTGTCCACCTGTACTTGAAGTTCTTGCAAAGAGTTCCACCTGAGTTGTTGGAGAACGTACCCTTGGCTGTTTGTGAAAGGATGTGGATTCAACATGTCGGTGCACCACCTCACATCATTGTGGATGTCCTCAACTACCTCAGCGCTGTATTTCCTGGCCGCTGGATTGGAAGGGGGGGTCCTACTCCATGGCCTGCGAGGTTACCTAACCAGAATCCCCTTGATTACTTCCTATAGGGATATCTAAATTCATCTGTGTATCAGACCCCAGTGGATACGGAGATGGAATTAGTTGCCAGACCTGTAGCTACCTGTGATGTGATTCTAAACACACCAGGTACATTTGTCAGGGTGCGTCAGAACATTTTTCGCCCATGTCATGCTCGCACTGAGGTTGATGGCCGTCAGTTTCAGCACATTTTGTAAGATACAGTACAAATGGTGCGTTCATTGTGTCAATGATGGTGTTGTTGTTGTTGTGGTCTTCAGTCCTGAGACTGGTTTGATGCAGCTCTCCATGCTGCTCTATCCTGTGCAAGCTTCTTCATCTCCCAGTACCTACTGCAACCTACATCATTCTGAATCTGCTTAGTGTATTGATCTCTTGGTCTCCCTGTACGATTTTTACCCTCCACGCTGCCCTCCAATGCTAAATTTGTGATCCCTTGATGCCTCAAAACATGTCCTACCAACCGATCCCTTCTTCTAGTCAAGTTGTGCCACAAACTTCTCTTCTCCCCAATCCTATTCAATACCTCCTCATTAGTTACGTGATCAACCCACATTATCTTCAGCATTCTTCTGTAGCACCACATTTCGAAAGCTTCTATTCTCTTCTTGTCCAAACTATTTATCGTCCATATTTCACTTCCATACGTGGCTACACTCCATACAAATACTTTCAGAAACGACTTCCTGACACTTAAATCTATACTGGATGTTAACAAATTTCTCTTCTTCAGAAATGCTTTCCTTGCCATTGGCAGTCTACATTTTATATCCTCTCTACTTCGACCATCATCAGTTATTTTGCTCCCCAAATAGCTAAACTTCTGTACTACTTTAAGTGTCTCATTTCCTAATCTAATTCCCTCAGCATCGCCCGATTTAATTCAACTACATTCCATTATCCTCATTTTGCTTTTGTTGATGTTCATCTTGTACTCTCCTTTCAAGACACTGTCCATTTTGTTCAACTGCTCTTCCAAGTCCTTTGCTGTCTCTGACAGAATTACAATGTCATCGGCAAACCTCAAAGTCTTTACTTCTTCTCCATGAATTTTAATACCTACTACGAATTTTTCTTTTGTTTCCTTTACTGCTTGCTCAATATACAGATTGAATAACATCGGGGAGAGGCTACAACCCTGTCTCACTCCTATCCCAACCACAGCTTCCCTTTCATGCCCCTCGACTCTTATAACTGCTATCTGGTTTCTGTACAAATTGTAAATAGCCTTTCGCTCCTTGTATTTTACCCCTGCCACCTTCAGAATTTGAAAGAGAGTATTCCAGTTAACGTTGTCAAAAGCTTTCTCTAAGTCTACAAATGCTAGAAACGTAGGTTTGCCTTTTCTTAATCTTTCTTCTAAGATAAGTCGTAAGGTTAGTATTGCCTCACGTGTTCCAACATTTCTACGGAATCCAAACTGATCTTCCCCGAGGTCCGCTTCTACCAGTTTTTCCATTCGTCTGTAAAGAATTCGCGTTAGTATTTTGCAGCTGTGACTTATTAAACTGACAGTTCGGTAATTTTCACATCTGTCAACACCTGCTTTCTTTGGTATTGGAATTATTATATTCTTCTTGAAGTCTGTGGGTATTTCGCCTGTCTCATACATCTTGCTCACCAGATGGTAGAGTTTTGTCAGGACTGGCTCTCCCAAGGCAGTCAGTAGTTCCAATGGAATGTTGTCTACTCCGGGGGCCTTGTTTCGAGTCAGGTCTTTCAGTGCTCTGTCAAACTCTTCACGCAGTATCATATCTCCCATTTCATCTTCATCTACATCCTCTTCCATTTCCATAATATTGTCCTCAAGTACATCGCCCTTGTATAAACCCTCTATATACTCCTTCCACCTTTCTGCCTTCCCTTCTTTGCTTAGAACTGGGTTGCCATCTGAGCTATCGATATTCATACAAGTGGTTCTCTTCTCTCCAAAGGTCTCTTTAATTTTCCTGTAGGCAGTATCTATCTTACCCCTAGTGAGACAAGCCTCTACATCCTTATATTTGTCCTCTAGCCATCCCTGCTTAGCTATTTTGCACTTCCTGTCGATCTCATTTTTGAGACGTTTGTATTCCTGCTTCATTTACTGCATTTTTATATTTTCTCCTTTCATCAATTAAATTCAATATTTCTTCTGTTACCCAAGGATTTCTATTAGCCCTCGTCTTTTTACCTACTTGATCCTCTGCTGCCTTCACTACTTCATCCCTCAGAGCTACCCATTCTTCTTCTACTGTATTTCTTTCCCCCATTCCTGTCAATTGTTCCCTTATGCTCTCCCTGAAACTCTCTACAACCTCTGGTTCTTTCAGTTTATCCAGGTCCCATCTCCTTAAATTCCCACCTTTTTGCAGTTTCTTCAGTTTCAATCTGCAGTTCATAACCAATAGATTGTGGTCAGAAATCACATCTGCCCCTGGAAATGTCTTACAATTTAAAACCTGGTTCCTAAGTCTCTGTCTTACCATTATATAATCTATCTGATACCTTTTAGTATCTCCAGGATTCTTCCAGGTATACAACCTTCTTTTATGATTCTTGAACCAAGTGTTAGCTATGATTAAGTTATGCTCTGTGCAAAATTCTACAAGGCGGCTTCCTCTTTCATTTCTTCCCCCCAATCCCTATTCACCTACTATGTTTCCTTCTCTCCCTTTTCCTACTGACGAATTCCAGTCACCCACGACTATTAAATTTTCGTCTCCCTACACTACCTGAATAATTTCTTTTATCTCGTCATACATTTCATCAATTTCTTCATCATCTGCAGAGCTAGTTGTCATATAAACTTGTACTACTGTAGAAGGCATGGGCTTTGTGTCTATCTTGGCCACAATAATGCGTTCACTATGCTGTTTGTAGTAGCTAACCCGGACTCCTATTTTTTTATTCATTATTAAACCTACTCCTGCATTACCCCTATTTGATTTTGTATTTATAAATCTGTAATCACCTGACCAAAAGTCTTGTTCCTCCTGCCACCGAACATCACTAATTCCCACTATATCTAACTTTAACCTATCCATTTCCCTTTTTAAATTTTCTAACCTACCTGCCCGATTAAGGAATCTGACATTCCACGCTCCGATCCGTAGAATGCCAGTTTTCTTTCTCCTGATAACGACGTCCTCTTGAGTAGTCCCCTTCCGGAGATACGAATGGGGGACTATTTTACCTCCGGAATATTTTACCCAAGAGGACGCCATCATCATTTAATCATACAGTAAAGCTGCATGTCCTCGGGAAAAATTACGGCTGTAGTTTCCCCTTGCTTTCAGCCGTTCGCAGTACCAGCACAGCAAGGCTGTTTTGGTTAATGTTACAAGGCCAGATCAGTCAATCATCCAGACTGTTTCCCCTGCAACTACTGAAAAGGCTGCTGCCCCTCTTCAGGAACCACATGTTTGTCTGGCCTCTCAACAGATACCCCTCCGTTGTGGTTGCACCTACGGTACGGCCATCTGTATCGCTGAGGCACGCAAGCTTCCCCACCAACGGCAAGGTCCATGGTTCATGGGGGCATTCAATGATGGTATTTTCAGTTAACTGCAACTAACAGGTGCTCTACCTGAAGTTGTTCAGTGGAGCATCCTCTAAGTCCTCTTAAATTTTTGCACTCTGTTACGAAAACACCCTGTATATACAGAGTTCCAAATGTGCTGGTGACATGATCCGCACTGACGGCTTTCTGGTTATGACTTCAGTTACTCTAATTTCACACATGGAATTTAGTTAATTATTTCGTTTAATGTTATGTATCATTGCTGGACTGGAGCAACCAATGATGGGCGCGCCCAAAGTGTGCAGGCTAGAAGCTATAGGGTAGCACAATACGTATTCTGGGACAAACCGCCAGGCAGTCTTGAACCATTTTTCACACCAGCAATATGTCCATAGTACGTGTCTCATTCAAATCAAGCTAAAGTTTAACTCATCCTGGCCGCGCGGGGTAGCCGAACGGTCTAGGGCGCCTTGTCCCGGTCCGCGCGGCTCCCACAGTCTTAGGTTTGAGTCCTCCCTCGGGCATGGGTGTGTGTCGTGTTTAGCGTAAGTTAGTTTAAGTCAGATTAAGTAGTGTGTAAGCTTAGGGACCGATGACCTCAGCAGTTTGGCCCCATAATACCTTACCACAAATTTCCAAAATAACTCATCATCTGGAAACATTTGTAAACACAAGCTATGACGAGCTTTCCTAGAGGCAACGTGTGTCCGGAGAATATTTGGTTATTTACATAAAAGTGAACTGTTAATTAAAATTATCTCTGGAACATTTATGAGTGGTCGTGCACGATACTAATATGATGGAAAAAGCCACGCGAAAATCCGATTTTTCAGGGCTTCATATCTTGGGTTCTACTGATCACAGAGATAACGGGTCTACTGTTTCGGACAACTCTTGGCCTAGCGACCATTTGTATACCCATCGGAACAATGGGCACGCTGTAGCTGTCCTACAGTACAAGGTAAAATTTTAATCATTACGAACTTCCTCTAGCCCAGGCACATAGAGCAAATCGATTGTTTTAGTTTAGACGTAGTGTAGAATAGACCTTAGGAGGCTTACAGAAGCACCATTTGTTATTAATTCATTTATTTATTTACACGTCAAATTGCCAGCCGGGGTGGCCGAGCGGTTCTAGGCGCTACAGTCTAGAACAGCGCGACCGCTACGGTCGCAGGTTCGAATCCTGCCTCGGGCACGGATGTGTGTGATGTCCTTAGGTTAGTTAGGTTTAAGTAGTTCTAGGGGACTAATGACCTCAGAAGTTGAGTCCCATAGTGCTCAGAGCCATTTGAACCATTTTTTACACGTCACGTTCCGCAGGACCAAATGGAGGAGCAAATCTCCAAGGTCATGGAATGTGTCAGTACATGAAATTACAACACGAAAGTGTTGTTGTTGTGGTCTTCAATCCTGAGACTGGTTTGATGCAGCTCTCCATGCTACTCTATCCCGTGCAAGCTTCTTCATCTCCCAGTACCTACTGCAGCCTACATCCTTTTGAATCTGCTTAGTGTATTGATCTCTTGGTCTCCCTCTACGATTTTTACCCTCCACGCTGCCCTCCAATACTAAAGTAATAACACATAAAAATAAAAACTTTATGAACCCGAAAAAAGTGAAGCCATAACTTTAAGTAAACACAATCAACAATACAACAAGAAACACCTTAATTTTTTAAGGGACTCCTCGACAGAATACAAGGACTGGCCCATGAGGAAACTCTTCAGTTTCGATTTGCAAGCGCCTGGATTACTGCTAAGATTTTTGAATTGTAGTGGTAGCGTATTGAAAATGAATGCAGCAGTATACTGCACAACTTTTTGAACATGAGGAACAATATTTTAAGAAAACTGACGAATAGTAAATAGGGAGCTAGTCCGATTGTATTACGAACAACTGCTCAAGCACTTTGCTTCTCCACGGCAGAATATGCATGCCCTGTATGGTCTGGAGCCACACATGCCAAAAAAGTCACTACACTCCTTAATGAAACATGCAGGCAAACAACAGGATGCATGAAACCCACTCCACTTGGGAAAATATACAAAGCAGCTGGATTCTCATTTCCTGAATCCCGAAGAATTGCGCACGAACATACAGAAAAATTTAAACAGATTTTCGACGAGCGCCACCCGCTGCATGGTTCTTCATGTGGACGTAGCAGACTTAAATCCTGTAAGAGATTTCTCACTAGTGAATTGAACGAGCCTCTGAAGGACTACCCTGCCTCACGAGAAATACCCAGCGGCAGTACATCAAGCTGGAAGATTTGGATAACACTGAACCGCATCAGAACAGGCGTAGCACCAGTTAAAGCAAACCTAGTCAAATGGGACTTCAAGAGGAGGAGGAGGAGGAGATTAGTGTTTAACGTCCCGTCGACAACGAGGTCATTAGAGACGGATACAAGCTCGGATTATGGAAGGATGGGGAAGGAAATCGGCCGTGCCCTTTCAAAGGAACCGTCCCAGCATTTGCCTGAAGTGATCTAGGGAAATCACGGAAAACCTAAATCAGGATGGCCGGACGCGGGATTGAACCGTCGTCCTCCCGAATGCGAGTCCAGTGTGCTAACCACTGCGCCACCTCGCTCGGTGGGGACTTCAAGGACGAAGGAGACAACAAATGCGACTGTGGTGAAGTTCAGGATATGGAACACCTTCTACAGTGTTCCATCTGCCCCACAAGGTGTACCCTTGGCGAACTATGCCTTGAGAAGAGAGAAACATTGGACTTGGCCCGACATTGGGCTGAAAGGCTTTGAAACAAATCTCCAGACACGAAAAAGTGAAGTAAAGTAGTTTGAACAAGAGTAAAGGAAGTCCGATCGAAATGCAGGTTTGATTTCTGCTGAGTATTAACTGAGTTAAAGCTGCTTACTCTTCGAAATAAGCTAATGTTGTTAACAAGAAATGACAGTAAGGAATATATACATTGAGGGCCCAATGTCAAAATACCCAGAGTCGTGAACAGGGGTCGACAAGAGGTTCGTGAACCTACACCACTAATTGCCCAAACCGCCTGTTTCTGATCAAAAAATATCCTTTTAGAATGGGAAGAATTACCTCAAAATATAGTACAACACGACATAAGCGAATTTTCGTGTCGAACGATCACTCACTTCAGATACGGTTCGAACAATAAAAATGGCAGCATTAAGTCTTTGAACGAGATCCTGAACGTGGGCTTTCCACGACAGTTTACTATCTATCTGAACACTCAGAAATTTGAACTGTTCTGTTTCACTCATCATATGCCCATTCTGTGAAATTAAAACGTCAGGTTTTGTTGAATTCTGTGTTAGAAACAGTAAAAACTGAGTCTTACTGTGATTTAGCGTTAGTTTATTTTCTACAAGTCATGAACTTATGTAATCAACTGCAGTATTTGAAACTGAGCTAGTGTTGCACACAACATCCTTTGCTACCAAACTAGTGTCATCAGCAAACAGAAATATTTTAGAGTTGCCTGTAATACTACAGGCTTTATCATCTATGTAAATAAGGAACAGGAGTGGCACCAACACTGATACCTGGGGCACCCCCCCCCCCCCCACTCGATCCTACCCCACTCAGACCCCACACAACAGCCGTTCTAAACATTGTGGATAATGACCATTTTCTTTCTGTTGCTAAAGTAAGAGGTGAACCAGTTGTGAGCTACTCCCTTTATTCCGTAATAGTTCGACTTCTGAAGCAACGTTTTGTGATCAACACAATCAAACGTCTTAGTTAAATAAAAAAATATGCCTAGCGTTCGAAATCTTTTGTTTAACCCATCCAGTACCACACAGAGAAAAGAGAATATAGCATTTTCTGGTGCTAAATGACATCTAAAGCCCAGCTGTACATTTCACAGCAAATCGTGTGATATAAAATGATTAACTATCCTTACATACACAGCATTTTCAATAACTTTAGCAGACACTGATGGAATAGAAATAGGTGTAAAATTGTCTACATTATCCCTTTCTCCCTTTTTATAACGCAGTTTTTTACTGAGTACTTTAATCATTCAGGAAACTAACCATTCCTAAAGGAAAAATTACAGATATGGCTAAATAAAGGGCTAACATGTGCAACACAGTACTTTAATATTCTGCTAGGCACTCCATCATATCCATGGTAGTCCTTAGTATCCAGTGATTTAATTTTTAACTCAATCTCCAACTTGTCTGAATCACAGAGGAGTATTTCAGACGTCAAGAGAGTTTCATGATTCCCTGTAGAAACTAAATTTTTATTTAATTCACCATCATTGCTCAGGTAATGAATGTTAATACTGTACATATATCTTATTTATCAGTAACAGAAATATTTTTACTACGAACTGACTTTATATCGTCGACCCTGTGCACCTGACGAGACACTTCCTTCACAACTGACCATATGGTTTTAACTTTTCCCTGTGAATTAGCTATTATTTTTGAATACCACATACTCTTTGCCTTAGTAATAACATTTTAAGCACCTTACAGTACTGTTTATAATGGGCTACTGTAACTTGATAGTGACTACTTCTAACATTTTGATATAATTCCCACTTTGCTCTTCCTTATCCCACTAGTTAGCCACCCCGGCTACCTTTTATTGCTAGTACCGTGTTTAGAACGTTCTAATGGAAAGCAACTCTCAAAGAGCATGACAAATGTGTTAAAGAAATCATTATATTTGTCATTTGTGCTATCGGCACTATAAACACCCTGCCACTCTTGTTCCTTGACGTGGTTTAAAAAACGCTCTATTGCCGTCGGATTAACTTTCCAACATACACTCCTGGAAATGGAAAAAAGAACACATTGACACCGGTGTGTCAGACCCACAATACTTGCTCCGGACACTGCGAGAGGGCTGTACAAGCAATGATCACACGCACGGCACAGCGGACACACCAGGAACCGCGGTGTTGGCCGTCGAATGGCGCTAGCTGCGCAGCATTTGTGCACCGCCGCCGTCAGTGTCAGCCAGTTTGCCGTGGCATACGGAGCTCCATCGCAGTCTTTAACACTGGTAGCATGCCGCGACAGCGTGGACGTGAACCGTATGTGCAGTTGACGGACTTTGAGCGAGGGCGTATAGTGGGCATGCGGGAGGCCGGGTGGACGTACCGCCGAATTGCTCAACACGTGGGGCGTGAGGTCTCCACAGTACATCGATGTTGTCGCCAGTGGTCGGCGGAAGGTGCACGTGCCCGTCGACCTGGGACCGGACCGCAGCGACGCACGGATGCACGCCAAGACCGTAGGATCCTACGCAGTGCCGTAGGGGACCGCACCGCCACTTCCCAGCAAATTAGGGACACTGTTGCTCCTGGGGTATCGGCGAGGACCATTCGCAACCGTCTCCATGAAGCTGGGCTACGGTCCCGCACACCGTTAGGCCGTCTTCCGCTCACGCCCCAACATCGTGCAGCCCGCCTCCAGTGGTGTCGCGACAGGCGTGAATGGAGGGACGAATGGAGACGTGTCGTCTTCAGCGATGAGAGTCGCTTCTGCCTTGGTGCCAATGATGGTCGTATGCGTGTTTGGCGCCGTGCAGGTGAGCGCCACAATCAGGACTGCATACGACCGAGGCACACAGGGCCAACACCCGGCATCATGGTGTGGGGAGCGATCTCCTACACTGGCCGTACACCACTGGTGATCGTCGAGGGGACACTGAATAGTGCACGGTACATCCAAACCGTCATCGAACCCATCGTTCTACCATTCCTAGACCGGCAAGGGAACTTGCTGTTCCAACAGGACAATGCACGTCCGCATGTATCCCGTGCCACCCAACGTGCTCTAGAAGGTGTAAGTCAACTACCCTGGCCAGCAAGATCTCCGGATCTGTCCCCCATTGAGCATGTTTGGGACTGGATGAAGCGTCGTCTCACGCGGTCTGCACGTCCAGCACGAACGCTGGTCCAACTGAGGCGCCAGGTGGAAATGGCATGGCAAGCCGTTCCACAGGACTACATCCAGCATCTCTACGATCGTCTCCATGGGAGAATAGCAGCCTGCATTGCTGCGAAAGGTGGATATACACTGTACTAGTGCTGACATTGTTTATGCTCTGTTGCCTGTGTCTATGTGCCTGTGGTTCTGTCAGTGTGATCATGTGATGTATCTAACGCCAGGAATGTGTCAATAAAGTTTCCCCTCCCTGGGACAATGAATTCACGGTGTTCTTATTTCAATTTCCAGGAGTGTAGTTTGTAATTATATGTGATATTCGTTTAAGGACATAAGCCTTTTAGTGTTAAAATTTGTACATCATGGTCTGAAAGGCCATTTACCCTTTTACTAACAGAATGCCCATCTAGTAATGAAGAATGAATAAAAATTCTGTCTGTGGCTGTGCTACTGTGTCCCTACACCCTAGTTGGAAAAACACAGTCTGCATCAGATCATATGACTTTAGATGTACCAACATCCTTTTCCTTGCACAATCATATACAAAATCTATGTTGGTCACCACATATGACTAATTTCTGGTACTTCCTATAAAGTGAATCAAGAGACCTCTCTAGCATGAGCAGAAATGTTCTGAAGTCAGAGTTAGGGACCCTATAAACAACAACAATTAGAAGTTTACTTTCACTAAATTCAACTGCCCCGCACAACATTCAAATATCTGTTCAGCGTAGTGCCGTGATACTTCTATGGACTCAAATGGAATATTGTTTTTTACGTACACTCTTTGACATAAAACTCGACCAGCGGCTGGCCGCTTCAGAGGCTAAGTCCGCGCCGATCGCGACATGGGACAAAAAAACTGGCCAACTCGCTAATTCTCTAAGTCCGGTTATCTGCACAATCTGGCAACACTGTAGACTGCGGCACTTCCTGGAGGAAAACTTGTCCCATGATAGAGAAGCTCTAGGCTGATTACGCCTGTGGTCTAGCGGTAGCGTGCGTTGTTTCTGTTCTTAATGTCAGTGGATCGAGAGCAGCTGGCATAAAATATTTTTATAGCCTCTTCTGTCTGAATGCTGAAGACGTGAATGTAATGGTAGCGCAGATTCAATCTATTTCGCTATGTGACACACCGATATCAAAATTTTATCCAGTAACGATTTTGCGGCAGATTTCCTGCAGACTGTCCTCCTCTGGACGCCGTATGCGGCAAAGCTCCGGGATCCATTTGCTGGCTACTGGCAGCGGCCGTGGCGACAGCAGCGGCGCTGCACTCCCCCGTTCTTTATCGAAAGCGCCTGCTACCGCTCATCGCTTTTGATGATTTAAAACGCTTTATTATTAAATGTTGCTCCACAGAAAATTTCTACAATTTCCATTCACGCTCTAAAGCAACGGAGACAGACGCCCTGATTAGTAGGCGGGTATTATATTACATTAATCGGCAAGAGCTGAGTATGGCCCGAAATTAATTTTATAGACTGGGACGAAATTAAACCACCTCACTACATTCGATGAATTTATAAATGCTTCATACCTCGTTTCTTTTCCTTTGAAACTCAATTATTTGTGCAACTTTTGGTCAATGTTTGGATGTTTTCGTCAAGCCAGAGTGAGCGTCTGTGGTGTAAAGTGTATTACAGTTCTTGTTTCATTCCTTATGGTAAGTCTATGCGATAAACTGTGTGAATACCTTGCAATGCATGCTCTGTAGCAGTGCAGGAACACTGCACGTTTGGAGTTCCATGTATGGGTTCATGAAGTATTTATTGTTGATCGGAAGTGATAGTGAAGGTCATCAGATTTAAACCAGAAAAATTTGTCGTTTTGAAGGTTTCAGAGAACGGAAAGGAATTGCTAACGCCGGTGTTAGAAAACGTCTACAGTTAAATGCTATTGCAAAAATTTAGAAGAAGGGAACTATATTAATGAACATGTGCACTTCATAAAGAACCTTCTGACATGTTAGACCTATATGACGAACAAAGCTCAAATTTATATCGTTGACAGTCGGTTTGAATCTTTTCAGGGTCTATTTTACAGTGAAGCACCTTGGAATTTGCAAAGCAGAAATCCATGATATTAACTTAATTTACTAAGTCGAAATCGGAGGAAGATTGATGTTTAAAGGCATTCTTCAGATTTCGCATAAGAAATTTTTACTAGCAGTTTGCAACTCCATTAATTAAAATGGAAAATAAAAGGTTGTAGTCAGCGGCTTCTACCGTGATTCGAACTGCTATGTCTTATAGTACAAGCACTGCAACGCACGAGGGAACCTCTGAGCTAACGACACACTGGCGGCAGAGGCGGAATATAGTCACTGCGATGTTGCCTGAGCCTCAAAACGCAACCTTAAACACACGAACAGAGGAGGTGGAGATTACTGTTTTAACGTCCCGTCGACAACGATGTCATTAGAGACGGAGCACAAGCTCGGATTAGGGAAGGATGGGGAAGGAAATCGGCCGTGCCCTTCCTAAGGAACCATCCCGGCATTTGCCTGAAGCGATTTAGGGAAATCATTGAAAACCTAAATCAGGATGGCCGGGCGCGGGATTGCACCGTCGTCCTCCCGAATGCACACACAAACAGGTGTTACTTATGTGAAGAACGCCGTTCTTGGAGTCCAGAAATTAAATATACTTTCTAATTGTGTCATCTTGCAGTGGATTATATCGTACGAGTCTTCGATGTGGAAAACGAATGTCAAGTGAATTTAGCGAGGTAACGCCGACCTACACCCGGAAGTAAATGCACTATCAGAGTGTTGACAAATACTTGCTACGACGCTGCCATTTCTAGGCTCTCTGACGAGGCAGCTCTTCAGCGAAATGCTTGCCGTGATTCTCCGATACGGTTCTTCAGAGTGGAGACACGCGCGCACGTTTGGTTTTTATGCGGCGTTCTCCCCTGATGGTTTCTGACGTCGCCTTGTGGGCTATGTATACATATGAGACATTCAATTATCATTAATCCAGAATCATACAAGTTTCAGCTTCCGGCGTGGAAGAAGGCTGTTGACGCCGACATTATATCATTTCAACGTAGGGAAAGCAAAACGGATCATTCAATGTTTCTCATTCAACATAAAGCATGTGAGATAATTTTCCGTAACGTTCATAATCATCTAAAAATACAAACGAAGTAAAAATACACCGGAAGCTTATTCAAATGGAATATAACGCTTTGCACCTCGATGTCGAATTTGTCCACTTGCAATCTTTTGCAGCATACACATAGAATGTCATGATTACCACGAGAATGAAGAAATATGTTGGTAAGGATGGAAGCAAGAAGAGACGCAGTCAACAAATATTCTATTCCTCATGGCATTCATTTCATTTGACACGTAAGAAGAGGTAAAGCGGGAATTTACTTTCGTTAACACGAAAGATATGCCGCACATATTGATAACGAGGAAGTCTGCGTCTTCATACGTTTCCTCCTTGAAATCTGTATGCTCTATTATATACTAAGTAGCCCGATCATTGTTTCAGTAATGTTACCCTCTTGTTTGACCCCGTAACGATGAACAGATTCCAAATGCATGTCTCCCTTCCTGGGTTGTTTTTTGTGTTTTATTGCTTGGAATTCCTGAAGCAGACCACTGTGCCTTCCCCCCTCGTGGGTTAGGTCTCAAAACTAAACCGCTTTGTATCCAATGGCATAATTTATTCAGACAGCATCAGCATAAGACTATCAAACAAAGCCTTCCATTTACAGTTGCAGCACTCTAACCAGCACTGACCAAAGTGTAATCCACGGCCATGGTCCTAAATTACCAGCTGTCTGCTACTGTGGCAAAGTCCGTACTACACTTTCGATTCCGCAGCACCATTTTATCTGGTAACACTGTGTAGTTGCACAGTTGTGCTACCAGGTCTGTCCTCACACTGTCAACTTTATGTATCTCACTTCTCCTGTAGCGTAGATCACGAGGAGCCGAAGTAAATGAGTGTATTCTGCATGACGTAACATTCAGTATTCCCTTCTTTCATAGCCACTCTTCATGTGCATCGATACCAAATAGGAATGCGAAAACTCTTGCGAGTGAGAGAATGACAATAACAATCGTAACAAGAACAAGCAAATAATGAATGATGTTTATTCCAACGCAGAACGGGAATGGCTTTAAATATAAAAATCTGTATCTATATCTATATCCATACCTATTGATCTTTGAGTTGGCACAATGCAAATATATTCTTAGCATTTAATTACTGAATTTAGTTCTGGATGTTTGCAGAGAAAAGGAAAAGTCGGTACTTCTCGCTAGTGTAATATAATGTGAACCAGCAACTACCCTTTCCTTAGAACACGTCTCAAGCAGGTCCTCAAGTAGGTAGCAAGGCACTGCTGCATTCTGTTCCCTGACATTGCTCTGATGACGGTTAATGCAGATAGTTCCGATTATGAAATACAAAACGTATTGAAGGTTAGTTCCTAGGATAGTAACATTAAATTTGCGTTGTAGACGGCACATGAACGTGACGACTATCCATATTACTCATCAATATAAAAAGACAATATTTTGGGAATTTAGCAGGATTACTCAAAATAAATTCTGAAATTGGGTGACTGACTGCACAGGTGCTAAACGTCGTCAAGAGTATACGATGTCCTAATCGCATTAGGAATATGAAGATCGTCTTCGACAGCTCGCAACTTTCACATTGCTATCTCCACCCTACTCCAGACAGCCCTCGGTGGAGTTGCACTACGTTGCCGATGTTATGGAAGGCCTTCAAACCGACAACAGACCACATATTGAAAAATACAAGCGAATTCTCTTGCAGCGTAAGCTTATTGTAACTAATCTAAAAATTATTGGAGAGGAACATTGTCCTATTCAAAAAAAGTAAAATGTTACACACTGTTGACGTCAAACGGACATTATCTATGTCCTGTCTTGTGTCCTACTCATCTATAATATCAAGTGTACTATGAAAATGATTATATATAATGGATGATAGGGTAATGCATTGATACCAGATGGTGGGGGCCGGCCGGTGTGGCCGTGCGGTTCTAGGCGCTTCAGTCTGGAACCGCGTGACCGCTACGGTCGCAGGTTAGAATCCTGCCTCGGGCATGGATGTGAGTGATGTCCTTAGGTTAGTTAGGTTTAAGTAGTTCTAAGTTCTAGGGGACTGATGACCTTAGAAGTTAAGTCCCATAGTGCTCAGAGCCATTTGAACCATTTGAACTATTTAACACAAAATGACATTAAAAATTAAAGTTATTCACGAGCAGCTAGTTGAGAATATGTATGAACATTAAATGACACGACGAACTGAAATAATATGACGAAGAGTTCAGCGCTCACTGGGAATAGAGCCCCACACATATCGTTGTTGACTACACACAAAGAGGCGTCAGCTACCGAATTTTTATCCACCAGCTGCTCAGAATAGCATCTTCAACTTACAGTCATCTCGCAAATAGTTCTGTGTCTCACTGGGAGTTAAAAACGTCAGATATCGTTAGTGTTGACAACGAATGAAAATACATTAAAAATCAAAATTATTATCCACCAGCAGATAGGTGTTCTCATGATAGAGCTTGATAATACATAATTAAATCTTTAGTGCCGGGCCAGGATTCGATCCCATTCACGCGTAATATGTGAAGGTGTTGAGGAATCTGCAGTTTTGAACAAACAACAAATTGTAGCCGAGCTGTATTGCCACGAAGGGATCAAATTCCGCGTTAAGGGCGGTCTGAGTTGCATTCCCAGTTTAGAACCAATTTTATCGACATACAGAAGCTCAAATAAAAGATTGAATAAGTGTCCTGTGACCATACATAGCGTTTGTGTCGTCACTTGAAATAAATAACTAGTATAAGAAAGGTTACTGGTGATAGAGTTTCTACATGTCGCCACTCCAGACTTTATTGTGGTCCAACCTACCGTCTACTTGGTAAAGAAGGAATATCATCTTTAATGTGAATTTTCAGACCACGCAGCCATTATATCTCCTTCACTTGGTGTAGCCAGGAGAGAATGGAATCTGTCTCCCCCTATCTAAAATCATTGACGGAAGTGGGAATCGAACCCAGACCATAGGTATAACAACCTACCATCCGTCCAACAGACCACGAAATCCTCTTCTCTGCGAGTCATTTTTCTATCGTAACGCAGTTGCGCCACACTGGATGAGAATTCTGACACACAGGCTCCCTGTAGTAATTTGCAGCATGTTCAGTAAATTCATTTACTTGGTTGACCGAATCACCATGAACTAGCTGCCTCGGCTACCCAGTGCATACATTCGACTATTTTGTAATCACAGAAATAAAATCACGTAACTGCCACCTACACACAACTGCCAACAGTGTAGGATGCAGAAGTTTAAATAGGAAGTGTTCCTTTCCACTTGAGCTATTCTATTGCGCTATCTGTTACTAGAAAACGTCGTTCAGTCCAAAAGAAAAGCTGTAACAGTTTGTCTCTCAGAAGTCAAACCTGGCCATACGCATAATCTCACAGTGCTGTGGAATACAAAAGTTCTGGAGGAATAGTTGCCGAGCTCTGGAGCTGCTGTAGCTACGTGTCAGCTTGTAGCATAGATAAGATGTCGCGAGTTCGAATACATTCAGTGCTACATTTTTTAAAACGCAATTCTGCTCTCTGCTGAAGGTATCAATCTAATGGAACTTTGAACATAATTCCCTTCACTTCTCAACCCAAAGTAGTCGCATGTGGAAAAAGGGCTAACTACTGTGACATTTTGTTCTATTCAGGTTTAATAGACAGCAGGCAGCAGATGCATCTCGAAGATGTGCAGGGGGAGCGCATCGTGCCATAATATGTCAGAAAAGTATTTTCTACATTAGCCGTCGTGTGGTAGTGATATTTTATTCTTCTTCAAACTTTGTTTGACAGCTTTAACTGAGAACAAGTTTTCTACATGTATGTAATCAATAAACTGCATGTGCATTGTCAGACTGTCATAGGTAACATCAGAGAATTCGCATGATGATGATTGTTGATGATTAATTTCTCTCTCATGTTTACTATTGTTTTAACAACACTAAATGAAACCTTACGAAAATTGTGCACTGTATTATAAGAAATGAAATAAAACTAACCATGATAACCTTACGACGAAAGTATCTGTACACAAGCATGCCTCTATCGACACGAATTAGTAAAATACTACTCACTTAGATTTTGATTTGGTCTGTGTTTAATTGGTATGCTGTGTCATACTCAAGAGGTATGCAAATGTGGCATTTCATAAATATAGTTACGTATTCGTAGAAACCCAAAATTCGCTTGGCAGCAGCGGAAAGAGGCCTTACCTGTTGTGCAGCATTGTAAGTTTTTCAACATTGCACTATGAGCTGAAAGCATTTTCTTGCGATTTCCTTATTGATGTTTGATCTGACTGCTTGTAGCTCTTTCACAGAAGGGATAAAAACGTTACAGTCAGTGAGACTGGAACTGCGAACCGTAACAGACGCTTTTTCACAGGTCAGCACGTTACCACAGAGCTGGCGAGGAGGTATGGGTCTTAGCTTCCTATTACGAGGGCAATAGGAACTAGAACTCGTAAAGCGCTATTTCAAGGTCGAGATTAGTTGCGGTTTCCACCTGCAACGACTTTCCTGGGCTGAAAACCGTAAATTTTCAATCTTTTGTTACCTTTCAAGCGATAATAACTCAGATTATTCAATGGAAATGACAGGTAAAATCACGTGAACTTTGAGGCTTAATTCCGTGCATACCAGGAAGTAACTCGTCGATCACAGAGTTGCCAAACATACGTTGCCAAATCTCAGTTACCGTACCAGCAGGAAGAAGACGAACCGATGTGATCCTACAGCGGTCTGGGAAGTGACCATAGCTGGTGTCTCCAAGTCGCGGCTGCTACGGCCTGGAATACGTAATGCGTCTGATTCGCTTTCTGTAACTAGGTTTAGAGACTGGAGCGTAGTTACTAATAATACTCAGAACTGACTGCAAACTGAGCATCATAAATCAGTAACTCTCATTGTTGTTTTTATATTTCTTTCGTAAGTGTACTCAAAACTAAGAAAGTCATTCACAGGCGTTTTCGTGCCTCGCCGATAGTCGAGCACAACATACAAATAAAAATAAAAAAGAATGTGTGTGTGTGTGTGTGTGTGTGTGTGTTTGTGTGTGTGAGAGAGAGAGAGAGATAAATAAAAAGCAGTGAGAGAGAGTGTAAGAAATTGTTGTAAAGAAATTGACTCATGGTATTTAAAGAAATCTTTCATTAAAATGACACGTTCCACATCATTACGAAATGTCGTATTCATGATCTATGGAACAAGAGTTAATCTAATCTAATCTAATCTAATCTAATCACATCATATTGATGATTAGCCATGAAGAGTCATGAATTACCGAAATTTTGGCCAATACCAGTAACCAAATCTAAACTTGAAAATAAAAGACGACAATTTTTGTAATAAACCGTGACTCCTATCAAGACCCTTTCGTCCCTGTTATCTAACCACGAAAGATGTCTGATATACCTCCATTCTGAAGTAACAAAGTGTGCATGCATTTAAAGATGAAGTGCATGATGTGAAGTTCTGTGACGGAGATACGAACCCAACACGTAATCCGATTGTTAACTAAGAAAAATCAAATGTTACGTATCGGTTTTTCTTACGAGCCGCTAGGTGTCTGAATCTAAAATAAGGATACAAACTTTTGTGCCTAAGCGACAATCGAACTGCACACCTACCGTGCATCCACGAATATAGCTTAAGTATCAGTTGTTTACTCATGAACAGTAAGATGTGTGCGTGTTTGACCAGAAATAACGACACCTGTTGCGATTGTTGGAAACACATGAACAGACATTGAAATTGCGCGTTAATTTTCACTAGCAGGTGGGTGTGCACTTGATAAAGCTAGAAATGAAATTATGAATATTTTTGTACTGGATCAGGTTTCAGACCCACATACTTACCTTTGGAGGAGACCTAGAGAAGATTGCAGTCTTGGGAAAAGGAACGAAATGACTGAACTATACTGTTCCGAGAGATTCAGATCCTCGAAAGAGGAGATACGAATTCGAATCACAGTCCAGCACCAAATTTTTAAACGTCTCTAGTTCAATCAAGTACAAGTAAAATAAGAACCCTGCCCCTTTAAATGGCTATCGGTTCATCAAATAAAATAAAATTTCCTAATGTAAGTAAGCTTACTGGCAACTGTATTTCTGTGCACCATGACTTCCGCTATGTCATTTCCCAACGTAAACCGGCTCTGCCCAGTTGGTAATGAAGGAACGTGATGTTTAATGCGGATTCTGGATTATAACGTCTTTCTCTTGAGGTTACCAGAGGTAAAATAAACCTGTTTGTGCCTCTTAAAAGTAAATGCCTGAACCCACGCATTGCACCTGTGATAGCTCGTTCCACCATACCATTGTGGCCACATTACCCAGCCCCAAGAGTGTGCTGTAACGGATGATGTGCTTAGCTTACAAAATTAGTCACGGTGGAAAAAATGCGAGTCTATTAAATGGTCAAGTAGAAGCAAGCTTCTGACGCAGAGATTATGCTATTCTCATGTCAGCAGGATGTAAAGACTCTTCTAGGCATCATAGTCTGGATGTGAAGCCATTTTGATTTTTCACAACTTCAGCAAATTTCTTAGTTCGAGAAAATCCACTGTGAAGTGTGAAGTTGCCGGATAATTCGATTATTACTGTTATTATTAATATCATTTTGTTCATACCGCTGCTGGAACACGACCGTAGTCTTCAGGTAAAACGCGAGACCAGCTAATATGACGTCTGGTGACCGAAAGCACATATCGACAAATTTTTTATCGCCCCTTTCCTCTCGGTGCTGAAGCTATGAGTGTAATTCAAGCGAATCTACAATATCATATTAGCTGGTCTCGCGTTTTACCTCAAGACTACGGTCGTAGTCAAGAGTAATGTACTAAGACTGGAGTCAAGACTTCCTCTGGGAAGTGTCGCAGTCTACATGTTGCTAGATGGAGCATATTGCCAGACATAGAATTCTGAGAGGAGACGACTGTATTGTCCACCTTACGTGAACGACTCGGCGGTCAAATTTTTGGTCTGAGACTGTATCTACAACACATATTGCACGCTGAAGACCCAGAAGAATTTTAAAAAAAATGTAGTTTATGAGAGCAACGTTAACCATAGCGTTCGAAGTATTCATAGTATTGTATACGTGTGTGTAAACGCCTTCCAATGACCACTCAAGAAAGACAAGGATACACAGTCTAGCTCCAATATTATAAATACGCCTCAGTTTGTGGATGAACTCAGACTTCGGTTGATAATAATTGTACCCATTGGTGTTAAACTCGTTTTCAACCAATGATTCCCACTGCTACAAGGATACTACTTGTGATACCTCTTAGACAAAATACTTAAGCAGTGTTATCAGACGAAAAGATCAACCTGACACAAACTGTGGGAAGTTTGTTTTACAACCTTCGTACCTGGATATTCAGCTTTTTCCTATTTGAGATATCTGTGAACGTTGCTGCTTAAGACGATTTAAGCAGAAACTAAATTCCCTCAGCTTCGACAATGTTTAAAGAAATCGTCTTTGGCACTAAATCGTGGTTTGTGAATTGTTTACCGGCCGTACTCTGCCGTATTTTGCCGGTTGGAAGGCAAAAGCTTACTGACAAATTTCACACAGAAATTACTGTTACAGTGTACTTATGGAGCCAAATGAGTGAATTGCGTATTTTCCGGTGAGAAAGAGCACTGGCAAACAGTCTTCGCTACATTAGGTTATTTAAACTGGTGTCACTCTGAGCTAGAATGTATGGTCAGCGACTAAGTGTAAGGTCAACGTTTCGGATGCGAGTTTTGCGACTGTGAAATACTTTTCTACATTATAGAAGCGAATATTAAATTTGAACTAATATTGCGAAAATTTTGTACCCATTGGTGTTAAACTCGTTTTCAACCAATGATTCCCACTGCTACAAGGATACTACTTGTGATACCTCTTAGACAAAATACTTAAGCAGTGTTATCAGCTTAGAATGAAAATACTTCTGTTTATTTCAAAGGGAAACAATAGATTTTCTAAAACACTGTCTGTCATACACAACTTGAAACAGGTCATGTCGACCAAATCATGTGGAAGAACTAACAGCAACGTATATCGGAAGGCAGTAAGATCTCTTGCCTTTTGGTTTGTCAGTACTCGATAGCCATTTCTAGGCGAAAGCAAATGAAGAAAGGCAGTGCGTTTTTGTTACCAAGTAACGTCTTCGTCAATTACTTTAGTTTTAAAGTAATCTACGAGTAATTGCTGGTGTTTGATATTAACATGACAAGGATTCCGTAGACAGGGAAAGAACCTGTTCTTGGGAAACTACATCTATAGTGACCAAAAGGCATTAAATGATGTTCAAGCACTTGTGTTACAGCAGCGGTGTGAATAGAATGATATTAATAATAACAGTAATAATCGAATTATCCGGCAACTTCACACTTCACAGTGGATTTTCTCGAACTAAGAAATTTGCTGAAGTTGTGAAAAATCAAAATGGCTTCACATCCAGACTATGATGCCTAGAAGAGTCTTTACATCCTGCTGACATGAGAATAGCATAATCTCTGCGTCAGAAGCTTGCTTCTACTTGACCATTTAATAGACTCGCATTTTTTCCACCGTGACTAATTTTGTAAGCTAAGCACATCATCCGTTACAGCACACTCTTGGGGCTGGGTAATGTGGCCACAATGGTATGGTGGAACGAGCTATCACAGGTGCAATGCGTGGGTTCAGGCATTTACTTTTAAGAGGCACAAACAGGTTTATTTTACCTCTGGTAACCTCAAGAGAAAGACGTTATAATCCAGAATCCGCATTAAACATCACGTTCCTTCATTACCAACTGGGCAGAGCCGGTTTACGTTGGGAAATGACACAGCGGAAGTCATGGTGCACAGAAATACAGTTGCCAGTAAGCTTACTTACATTAGGAAATTTTATTTTATTTGATGAACCGATAGCCATTTAAAGGGACAGGGCTCTTATTTTACTTGTACTTGATTGAACTAGAGACGTTTAAAAATTTGGTGCTGGACTGTGATTCGAATTCGTATCTCCTCTTTCGAGGATCTGAATCTCTCGGAACAGTATAGTTCAGTCATTTCGTTCCTTTTCCCAAGACTGCAATCTTCTCTAGGTCTCCTCCAAAGGTAAGTATGTGGGTCTGAAACCTGATCCAGTACAAAAATATTCATAATTTCATTTCTAGCTTTATCAAGTGCACACCCACCTGCTAGTGAAAATTAACGCGCAATTTCAATGTCTGTTCATGTGTTTCCAACAATCGCAACAGGTGTCGTTATTTCTGGTCAAACACGCACACATCTTACTGTTCATGAGTAAACAACTGATACTTAAGCTATATTCGTGGATGCACGGTAGGTGTGCAGTTCGATTGTCGCTTAGGCACAAAAGTTTGTATCCTTATTTTAGATTCAGACACCTAGCGGCTCGTAAGAAAAACCGATACGTAACATTTGATTTTTCTTAGTTAACAATCGGATTACGTGTTGGGTTCGTATCTCCGTCACAGAACTTCACATCATGCACTTCATCTTTAAATTCATGCACACTTTGTTACTTCAGAATGGAGGTATATCAGACATCTTTCGTGGTTAGATAACAGGGACGAAAGGGTCTTGATAGGAGTCACGGTTTATTACAAAAATTGTCGTCTTTTATTTTCAAGTTTAGATTTGGTTACTGGTATTGGCCAAAATTTCGGTAATTCATGACTCTTCATGGCTAATCATCAATATGATGTGATTAGATTAGATTAGATTAGATTAGATTAACTCTTGTTCCATAGATCATGAATACGACATTTCGTAATGATGTGGAACGTGTCATTTTAATGAAAGATTTCTTTAAATACCATGAGTCAATTTCTTTACAACAATTTCTTACACTCTCTCTCACTGCTTTTTATTTATCTCTCTCTCTCTCTCACACACACAAACACACACACACACACACACACACACACATTCTTTTTTATTTTTATTTGTATGTTGTGCTCGACTATCGGCGAGGCACGAAAACGCCTGTGAATGACTTTCTTAGTTTTGAGTACACTTACGAAAGAAATATAAAAACAACAATGAGAGTTACTGATTTATGATGCTCAGTTTGCAGTCAGTTCTGAGTATTATTAGTAACTACGCTCCAGTCTCTAAACCTAGTTACAGAAAGCGAATCAGACGCATTACGTATTCCAGGCCGTAGCAGCCGCGACTTGGAGACACCAGCTATGGTCACTTCCCAGACCGCTGTAGGATCACATCGGTTCGTCTTCTTCCTGCTGGTACGGTAACTGAGATTTGGCAACGTATGTTTGGCAACTCTGTGATCGACGAGTTACTTCCTGGTGTGCACGGAATTAAGCCTCAAAGTTCACGTGATTTTACCTGTCATTTCCATTGAATAATCTGAGTTATTATCGTTTGAAAGGTAACAAAAGATTGAAAATTTACGGTTTTCAGCCCAGGAAAGTCGTTGCAGGTGGAAACCGCAACTAATCTCGACCTTGAAATAGCGCTTTACGAGTTCTAGTTCCTATTGCCCTCGTAATAGGAAGCTAAGACCCATACCTCCTCGCCAGCTCTGTGGTAACGTGCTGACCTGTGAAAAAGCGTCTGTTACGGTTCGCAGTTCCAGTCTCACTGACTGTAACGTTTTTATCCCTTCTGTGAAAGAGCTACAAGCAGTCAGATCAAACATCAATAAGGAAATCGCAAGAAAATGCTTTCAGCTCATAGTGCAATGTTGAAAAACTTACAATGCTGCACAACAGGTAAGGCCTCTTTCCGCTGCTGCCAAGCGAATTTTGGGTTTCTACGAATACGTAACTATATTTATGAAATGCCACATTTGCATACCTCTTGAGTATGACACAGCATACCAATTAAACACAGACCAAATCAAAATCTAAGTGAGTAGTATTTTACTAATTCGTGTCGATAGAGGCATGCTTGTGTACAGATACTTTCGTCGTAAGGTTATCATGGTTAGTTTTATTTCATTTCTTATAATACAGTGCACAATTTTCGTAAGGTTTCATTTAGTGTTGTTAAAACAATAGTAAACATGAGAGAGAAATTAATCATCAACAATCATCATCATGCGAATTCTCTGATGTTACCTATGACAGTCTGACAATGCACATGCAGTTTATTGATTACATACATGTAGAAAACTTGTTCTCAGTTAAAGCTGTCAAACAAAGTTTGAAGAAGAATAAAATATCACTACCACACGACGGCTAATGTAGAAAATACTTTTCTGACATATTATGGCACGATGCGCTCCCCCTGCACATCTTCGAGATGCATCTGCTGCCTGCTGTCTATTAAACCTGAATAGAACAAAATGTCACAGTAGTTAGCCCTTTTTCCACATGCGACTACTTTGGGTTGAGAAGTGAAGGGAATTATGTTCAAAGTTCCATTAGATTGATACCTTCAGCAGAGAGCAGAATTGCGTTTTAAAAAATGTAGCACTGAATGTATTCGAACTCGCGACATCTTATCTATGCTACAAGCTGACACGTAGCTACAGCAGCTCCAGAGCTCGGCAACTATTCCTCCAGAACTTTTGTATTCCACAGCACTGTGAGATTATGCATATGGCCAGGTTTGACTTCTGAGAGACAAACTGTTACAGCTTTTCTTTTGGACTGAACGACGTTTTCTAGTAACAGATAGCGCAATAGAATAGCTCAAGTGGAAAGGAACACTTCCTATTTAAACTTCTGCATCCTACACTGTTGGCAGTTGTGTGTAGGTGGCAGTTACGTGATTTTATTTCTGTGATTACAAAATAGTCGAATGTATGCACTGGGTAGCCGAGGCAGCTAGTTCATGGTGATTCGGTCAACCAAGTAAATGAATTTACTGAACATGCTGCAAATTACTACAGGGAGCCTGTGTGTCAGAATTCTCATCCAGTGTGGCGCAACTGCGTTACGATAGAAAAATGACTCGCAGAGAAGAGGATTTCGTGGTCTGTTGGACGGATGGTAGGTTGTTATACCTATGGTCTGGGTTCGATTCCCACTTCCGTCAATGATTTTAGATAGGGAGAGACAGATTCCATTCTCTCCTGGCTACACCAAGTGAAGGAGATATAATGGCTGCGTGGTCTGAAAATTCACATTAAAGATGATATTCCTTCTTTACCAAGTAGACGGTAGGTTGGACCACAATAAAGTCTGGAGTGGCGACATGTAGAAACTCTATCACCAGTAACCTTTCTTATACTAGTTATTTATTTCAAGTGACGACACAAACGCTATGTATGGTCACAGGACACTTATTCAATCTTTTATTTGAGCTTCTGTATGTCGATAAAATTGGTTCTAAACTGGGAATGCAACTCAGACCGCCCTTAACGCGGAATTTGATCCCTTCGTGGCAATACAGCTCGGCTACAATTTGTTGTTTGTTCAAAACTGCAGATTCCTCAACACCTTCACATATTACGCGTGAATGGGATCGAATCCTGGCCCGGCACTAAAGATTTAATTATGTATTATCAAGCTCTATCATGAGAACACCTATCTGCTGGTGGATAATAATTTTGATTTTTAATGTATTTTCATTCGTTGTCAACACTAACGATATCTGACGTTTTTAACTCCCAGTGAGACACAGAACTATTTGCGAGATGACTGTAAGTTGAAGATGCTATTCTGAGCAGCTGGTGGATAAAAATTCGGTAGCTGACGCCTCTTTGTGTGTAGTCAACAACGATATGTGTGGGGCTCTATTCCCAGTGAGCGCTGAACTCTTCGTCATATTATTTCAGTTCGTCGTGTCATTTAATGTTCATACATATTCTCAACTAGCTTCTCGTGAACAACTTTAATTTTTAATGTCATTTTGTGTTAAATAGTTCAAATGGTTCAAATGGCTCTGAGCACTATGGGACTTAACTTCTAAGGTCATCAGTCCCCTAGAACTTAGAACTACTTAAACCTAACTAACCTAAGGACATCACTCACATCCATGCCCGAGGCAGGATTCTAACCTGCGACCGTAGCGGTCACGCGGTTCCAGACTGAAGCGCCTAGAACCGCACGGCCACACCGGCCGGCCCCCCACCATCTGGTATCAATGCATTACCCTATCATCCATTATATATAATCATTTTCATAGTACACTTGATATTATAGATGAGTAGGACACAAGACAGGACATAGATAATGTCCGTTTGACGTCAACAGTGTGTAACATTTTACTTTTTTTGAATAGGACAATGTTCCTCTCCAATAATTTTTAGATTAGTTACAATAAGCTTACGCTGCAAGAGAATTCGCTTGTATTTTTCAATATGTGGTCTGTTGTCGGTTTGAAGGCCTTCCATAACATCGGCAACGTAGTGCAACTCCACCGAGGGCTGTCTGGAGTAGGGTGGAGATAGCAATGTGAAAGTTGCGAGCTGTCGAAGACGATCTTCATATTCCTAATGCGATTAGGACATCGTATACTCTTGACGACGTTTAGCACCTGTGCAGTCAGTCACCCAATTTCAGAATTTATTTTGAGTAATCCTGCTAAATTCCCAAAATATTGTCTTTTTATATTGATGAGTAATATGGATAGTCGTCACGTTCATGTGCCGTCTACAACGCAAATTTAATGTTACTATCCTAGGAACTAACCTTCAATACGTTTTGTATTTCATAATCGGAACTATCTGCATTAACCGTCATCAGAGCAATGTCAGGGAACAGAATGCAGCAGTGCCTTGCTACCTACTTGAGGACCTGCTTGAGACGTGTTCTAAGGAAAGGGTAGTTGCTGGTTCACATTATATTACACTAGCGAGAAGTACCGACTTTTCCTTTTCTCTGCAAACATCCAGAACTAAATTCAGTAATTAAATGCTAAGAATATATTTGCATTGTGCCAACTCAAAGATCAATAGGTATGGATATAGATATAGATACAGATTTTTATATTTAAAGCCATTCTCGTTCTGCGTTGGAATAAACATCATTCATTATTTGCTTGTTCTTGTTACGATTGTTATTGTCATTCTCTCACTCGCAAGAGTTTTCGCATTCCTATTTGGTATCGATGCACATGAAGAGTGGCTATGAAAGAAGGGAATACTGAATGTTACGTCATGCAGAATACACTCATTTACTTCGGCTCCTCGTGATCTACGCTACAGGAGAAGTGAGATACATAAAGTTGACAGTGTGAGGACAGACCTGGTAGCACAACTGTGCAACTACACAGTGTTACCAGATAAAATGGTGCTGCGGAATCGAAAGTGTAGTACGGACTTTGCCACAGTAGCAGACAGCTGGTAATTTAGGACCATGGCCGTGGATTACACTTTGGTCAGTGCTGGTTAGAGTGCTGCAACTGTAAATGGAAGGCTTTGTTTGATAGTCTTATGCTGATGCTGTCTGAATAAATTATGCCATTGGATACAAAGCGGTTTAGTTTTGAGACCTAACCCACGAGGGGGGAAGGCACAGTGGTCTGCTTCAGGAATTCCAAGCAATAAAACACAAAAAACAACCCAGGAAGGGAGACATGCATTTGGAATCTGTTCATCGTTACGGGGTCAAACAAGAGGGTAACATTACTGAAACAATGATCGGGCTACTTAGTATATAATAGAGCATACAGATTTCAAGGAGGAAACGTATGAAGACGCAGACTTCCTCGTTATCAATATGTGCGGCATATCTTTCGTGTTAACGAAAGTAAATTCCCGCTTTACCTCTTCTTACGTGTCAAATGAAATGAATGCCATGAGGAATAGAATATTTGTTGACTGCGTCTCTTCTTGCTTCCATCCTTACCAACATATTTCTTCATTCTCGTGGTAATCATGACATTCTATGTGTATGCTGCAAAAGATTGCAAGTGGACAAATTCGACATCGAGGTGCAAAGCGTTATATTCCATTTGAATAAGCTTCCGGTGTATTTTTACTTCGTTTGTATTTTTAGATGATTATGAACGTTACGGAAAATTATCTCACATGCTTTATGTTGAATGAGAAACATTGAATGATCCGTTTTGCTTTCCCTACGTTGAAATGATATAATGTCGGCGTCAACAGCCTTCTTCCACGCCGGAAGCTGAAACTTGTATGATTCTGGATTAATGATAATTGAATGTCTCATATGTATACATAGCCCACAAAGCGACGTCAGAAACCATCAGGGGAGAACGCCGCATAAAAACCAAACGTGCGCGCGTGTCTCCACTCTGAAGAACCGTATCGGAGAATCACGGCAAGCATTTCGCTGAAGAGCTGCCTCGTCAGAGAGCCTAGAAATGGCAGCGTCGTAGCAAGTATTTGTCAACACTCTGATAGTGCATTTACTTCCGGGTGTAGGTCGGCGTTACCTCGCTAAATTCACTTGACATTCGTTTTCCACATCGAAGACTCGTACGATATAATCCACTGCAAGATGACACAATTAGAAAGTATATTTAATTTCTGGACTCCAAGAACGGCGTTCTTCACATAAGTAACACCTGTTTGTGTGTGCATTCGGGAGGACGACGGTGCAATCCCGCGCCCGGCCATCCTGATTTAGGTTTTCAATGATTTCCCTAAATCGCTTCAGGCAAATGCCGGGATGGTTCCTTAGGAAGGGCACGGCCGATTTCCTTCCCCATCCTTCCCTAATCCGAGCTTGTGCTCCGTCTCTAATGACATCGTTGTCGACGGGACGTTAAAACAGTAATCTCCACCTCCTCTGTTCGTGTGTTTAAGGTTGCGTTTTGAGGCTCAGGCAACATCGCAGTGACTATATTCCGCCTCTGCCGCCAGTGTGTCGTTAGCTCAGAGGTTCCCTCGTGCGTTGCAGTGCTTGTACTATAAGACATAGCAGTTCGAATCACGGTAGAAGCCGCTGACTACAACCTTTTATTTTCCATTTTAATTAATGGAGTTGCAAACTGCTAGTAAAAATTTCTTATGCGAAATCTGAAGAATGCCTTTAAACATCAATCTTCCTCCGATTTCGACTTAGTAAATTAAGTTAATATCATGGATTTCTGCTTTGCAAATTCCAAGGTGCTTCACTGTAAAATAGACCCTGAAAAGATTCAAACCGACTGTCAACGATATAAATTTGAGCTTTGTTCGTCATATAGGTCTAACATGTCAGAAGGTTCTTTATGAAGTGCACATGTTCATTAATATAGTTCCCTTCTTCTAAATTTTTGCAATAGCATTTAACTGTAGACGTTTTCTAACACCGGCGTTAGCAATTCCTTTCCGTTCTCTGAAACCTTCAAAACGACAAATTTTTCTGGTTTAAATCTGATGACCTTCACTATCACTTCCGATCAACAATAAATACTTCATGAACCCATACATGGAACTCCAAACGTGCAGTGTTCCTGCACTGCTACAGAGCATGCATTGCAAGGTATTCACACAGTTTATCGCATAGACTTACCATAAGGAATGAAACAAGAACTGTAATACACTTTACACCACAGACGCTCACTCTGGCTTGACGAAAACATCCAAACATTGACCAAAAGTTGCACAAATAATTGAGTTTCAAAGGAAAAGAAACGAGGTATGAAGCATTTATAAATTCATCGAATGTAGTGAGGTGGTTTAATTTCGTCCCAGTCTATAAAATTAATTTCGGGCCATACTCAGCTCTTGCCGATTAATGTAATATAATATCCGCCTACTAATCAGGGCGTCTGTCTCCGTTGCTTTAGAGCGTGAATGGAAATTGTAGAAATTTTCTGTGGAGCAACATTTAATAATAAAGCGTTTTAAATCATCAAAAGCGATGAGCGGTAGCAGGCGCTTTCGATAAAGAACGGGGGAGTGCAGCGCCGCTGCTGTCGCCACGGCCGCTGCCAGTAGCCAGCAAATGGATCCCGGAGCTTTGCCGCATACGGCGTCCAGAGGAGGACAGTCTGCAGGAAATCTGCCGCAAAATCGTTACTGGATAAAATTTTGATATCGGTGTGTCACATAGCGAAATAGATTGAATCTGCGCTACCATTACATTCACGTCTTCAGCATTCAGACAGAAGAGGCTATAAAAATATTTTATGCCAGCTGCTCTCGATCCACTGACATTAAGAACAGAAACAACGCACGCTACCGCTAGACCACAGGCGTAATCAGCCTAGAGCTTCTCTATCATGGGACAAGTTTTCCTCCAGGAAGTGCCGCAGTCTACAGTGTTGCCAGATTGTGCAGATAACCGGACTTAGAGAATTAGCGAGTTGGCCAGTTTTTTTGTCCCATGTCGCGATCGGCGCGGACTTAGCCTCTGAAGCGGCCAGCCGCCGGTCAAGTTTTATGTCAAAGAGTGTACGTGGCCACTCCCACACCCCGCAAGGAACTCCTTGAAAAACATCCTGGTAAAGGAAGCCTCTGAATTGTCAAATTATTTAAGTGATGCTCCGATACATCAATAATTTCCGAGTCAACATCTATAAGCAGTTCACTGACACTATCTCTTAAACTTCCTCTATTTTGATGAAATATACTAATTCCTTCTCTACTTGGAAACATGACGTTCTCTGATGATGAGCCTTTAGTTAGAGGGACTTCCTTTAAGCAGGTACACCTATCAGCGAAGAGGCGTCTGCCAATTTTCTTTTATCTCGTCTATCGTTCCAAATATTCGTCCTTTCACTGGGGTTTTCAACTTTGAAAATAAAAATTTTTTTTTTTTTTTACTAGTTACCTACCAACAGGAATGAATGTGCGGATGCGCTATCGTGATGCAAGAGCCACGAATTGTCTCGCCAGATTTCAGACCGCTTCCTTCTCATATTTTATCGCAGGCCGTGCGACACGTCCCGATAGTAACGTCGATTAACGGTTTGTCCCTGTGGCATTTTACGTGCTGTTTACTGTAAGGAGTGTGTTAGAAATTCTCTATTACAATGAAAATAATGTACCCAGCTTGACGCTATTCTTTAATTCTTTGCATTGTGTAAGCACTCAGGTGTCGATAGTAACAATCTCAGGGCGAAACATGGCAACGTGATTCTAAGCATTGTTGTGAGACGAGGTCTCTCTGTGAGAGTGGAAGCAGTAGTGTCGGTCGAGAGCTCGGAAACAGAAGACGTGTCACCCTGCCCTCACGTCGGTGATGGCAGACCTTACCACACTCAAAGCCTGATATCATTTATATAGCCAGAAGAGATTTAGATGGCTTAACTACGATTGAAGATGGCATTTAAGGTAAAATTCGCAAGCACAGCGCCAAAGCAATTCCATTGTTAGCCTCGTGATCTCGTGTTTTGCTTCTCAGTTAACGAAGCCTCCTTACCTCCAAACAATAATTATTATTCTCCACATCTAATTAATAAATATGGTGGTATGTAAATGTTAATGTAACTCGAAATTTTAATAACTTGTTAATCTAAAACTCAGCCATTATTGATACATATGTCATTGTGATTGTCATTGTCTATTAGTGGTTATGGATTATGATGATTCTGAAGTATTAAATAGACTTAATTTATGAAATCCCTTTTCAGAAGTTATTTAGTAGTTAACAGGACACAAACAAACTCCTTTTTATTAAATTCATACTTAGTTACAATAAGCTTTAGCCGCTGTTGCCGCATGCTGCTGCGAATTGCTGTAAACCCCATGGAAAAAGGCAGTCATCGAAAGAGATGAGTGCAAAACTTAGGGCCAAAACAGAGACACTGACACACGACAACGTGTCATGTACTCTAGTCTAGTGAATTTCATTGCACAAGACAGATTCTATATCACTTGTAAATTCTTGTTCAAAAACGCATCCAGATAGCTCAGGTATTCATTGTTACTGGTTTATTTGTTCCTGTGGTTTTTCATATTTAAATACGCATTCAGATAACTGATCCAAATGTTAGTTTTAAGTTATTCATTAACGATCTGCTGAGGGCTTAAATGACAGTGAAACTGACACTCATACAACACGCACACACAATGTTATGCTGGTTAGATTCCGTTTACTGATAGCTCAGGTTGCTTATCGAATCCATTTTCACAGACGAATATAGGCAACATTGGCTGTAGCTACGTTACACATATTAGTTGCATATACATTACATTACATGCTGCATTTGATCGTAATCGAGTTTAGCAAGTCGGTATTTCACCCACCAAAGGGTTCTTGAACTTTTCTATTTTACACAGCGATCCAGAAGGACACGTCTTTGTATGAAGGTCGTGTGTGTACTGCGTGGTTCATATAATATTCAGCTTATTATTCTACATGAAACATCAGTATCTTTGGTATTTAATTATCAAAAGTCAAAAGGGCTTCTCATACCCTTATTTTCATCTCGTTCCGTTAGTCAACTTAGTTAAATGGTTTTTAATTTTCGTGATTGTGACTAGCCATGAGGCCTTGCACTATTCTCTTGCACAGGAGTAAAAAGTGAGATAATCTTGTGCCTTCAGCTAAATTATTAGTTTGGTGGGAACCGCTTGTCACGTCTTACGCATTGTAATGGTAGAGAGGACACCTATTACTTTAATAATTTATTTTCAGATTCCAGAACGTCAGTTTGCCACGAGACTTCCAGGTCAGCATTTGTTTCGCCGTATCGATACAATGTTTAGTGGGAACGACATATTACTACATAAGTTATAAGCTGTAACTAAATCCATAATAATTAAACATCCAGCTACACATAATCTAGTTTATGCTTACGGGAACCAAGAGTAGATTCAGCGATGAGAAATTTGTTCAGTTGACTACAGTAAACCATTTCTGGTACCAAAGAATGTGCATTGTGCCAAATGCGTCTCTTTGTATCAAATCATACTTGCACGGCAATCATATAGCTTAATACTACTACCTATTCGGGCTTTATTCAGTTAGTAAAGAGGACATCTTTAATCAGAGCACCCTCACGTAGAACGTATTAACCACTACTACTAGAAGCGAATTTTACAGACACAATACACTTTAAAGTTAACGTAATAGCCCTCATTTTATTTCCACACAACACTACATCCAGAGTTATATCTCCAGGTAATTTTTATTTCATTCTAGTGTCAGCTACATTTTCGCCTGGCGTAATATGTGTACAAATGATTCCTGTCCTTTACGGCTTTATTTTCATACGATAATTTTTTCCTTTTTTACACAGTTTTTTTCTTTTTTACAATGTTTACATTCTACAACCGTCAATGTCCCTTCTACTGGTCTTTATCACTGACGTATCTGTATCCTTAGCTCTAAGTCTAAGTTTGCTGTCCATCCTGTCAATAGTCCTACTAAGCAATCTGTACTTTCAAACAGAAGAACAAACTGTAAACGTTAGCACCTGATTTCTTTTTCCGTTTTTATTCTTGTTGTCCCGTACTACATCGTTAACATGAACGTTAGAAAACAGTAACTGTCTTACGTCTCCTTCAACACAAACTTGTCTTTCTCTACCACCCATTTTACTTCTCTCGTTTGGGTTCTATAAGTATTGACTATTACTCAACTAGTCCTGCCCGAATTGTAATATCACTTCTTTCGCTTCGGAAACGTTTTATATTCGCCGAAGAACGGTAACACGTGTTTATTCCTTCATTAGGTATTACGTGCAATCACAGAACGGTTACATTCACTTTAATATATTTTATGATGTCTTGACCACACTACTTATTTCCAAAATCACCTTTTGCCTTTCGACATTTTGTAATTTTCAAAGGCGATAAAATAACAACACAAAATTGGTGCAGAAGATATGAACATATGTTAAATTTCTGCATTGCTTAGAGACGTAATATAATTATCAGAATATGGCTTTCAACCCCATCAGTGTTATTTCAGTCATATAAGACGGTCCATTAGATAAAAGAGAAAATTGCCACAAGGGACAAACTGCAAGTAAAGTGGCCTAACCGCTAGGTGGCGCTGGATACGTGGAATAAGCTGCATTTTTCTATTTACAATTGAATTTCCAACGTTGCATCGAATCAAATCATTTAATCAGTAAATAATTCATGGAAAACACTTTACAATATTTTACAAAATACGTTTACAAAATAATGTGTAACAAAATGGTTCAAACGGATCTAAGTAAGCACTATGGGACTTAACATCTGAGGTCATCAGTCCCCTAGACTTAGAACTACTTAAACCTAACTAACCTACGGACATCACACACATCATTGCCCGAGGCAGGATTCGAACCTGCGACCGTAGCAGCAGCGCGGTTCCGGACTGAAGCGCCAAGAACCGCCCGGCCACAGCAGCCGGCTAATGTGTAACAGATCGTTTTGGTGCACACTGAGTGGTACAAGAGTACAGGAAGCCAATTGTCTGTTAACAAACAATGTTTTGACAACTTAAAGCGTACAAATTAATAGCATCAGTAAACTCCATAAATTTCATTTTAAAAGAATTAGAAAGTCTAGAAATACGAGCTGTGGCATGTAATATTCACTTACGAAAAACAGGTGGCGCTTATGCATTGATGTTTCTGCCAATGGCAGGATATATAATATAGACGAGTTTATTTGGCCCGGACACTATCAAAGGACCACCCTATATATATATATATATATATATATATATATATATATATATATATATATATATATATATATATATACTCCTGGAAATGGAAAAAAGAACACATTGACACCGGTGTGTCAGACCCACCATACTTGCTCCGGACACTGCGAGAGGGCTGTACAAGCAATGATCACACGCACGGCACAGCGGACACACCAGGAACCGCGGTGTTGGCCGTTGAATGGCGCTAGCTGCGCAGCATTTGTGCACTGCCGCTGTCAGTGTCAGCCAGTTTGCCGTGGCATACGGAGCTCCATCGCAGTCTTTAACACTGGTAGCATGCCGCGACAGCGTGGACGTGAACCGTATGTGCAGTTGACGGACTTTGAGCGAGGGCGTATAGTGGGCATGCGGGAGGCCGGGTGGACGTACCGCCGAATTGCTCAACACGTGGGGCGTGAGGTCTCCACAGTACATCGATGTTGTCGCCAGTGGTCGGCGGAAGGTGCACGTGCCCGTCGACCTGGGACCGGACCGCAGCGACGCACGGATGCACGCCAAGACCGTAGGATCCTACGCAGTGCCGTAGGGGACCGCACCTCCACTTCCCAGCAAATTAGGGACACTGTTGCTCCTGGGGTATCGGCGAGGACCATTCGCAACCGTCTCCATGAAGCTGGGCTACGGTCCCGCACACCGTTAGGTCGTCTTCTGCTCACGCCCCAACATCGTGCAGCCCGCCTCCAGTGGTGTCGCGACAGGCGTGAATGGAGGGACGAATGGAGACGTGTCGTCTTCAGCGATGAGAGTCGCTTCTGCCTTGGTGCCAATGATGGTCGTATGCGTGTTTGGCGCCGTGCAGGTGAGCGCCACAATCAGGGCTGCATACGACCGAGGCACACAGGGCCAACACCCGGCATCATGGTGTGGGGAGCGATCTCCTACACTGGCCGTACACCACTGGTGATCGTCGAGGGGACACTGAATAGTGCACGGTGCATCCAAACCGTCATCGAACCCATCGTTCTACCATTCCTAGACCGGCAAGGGAACTTGCTGTTCCAACAGGACAATGCACGTCCGCATGTATCCCGTGCCACCCAACGTGCTCTAGAAGGTGTAAGTCAACTACCCTGGCCAGCAAGATCTCCGGATCTGTCCCCCATTGAGCATGTTTGGGACTGGATGAAGCGTCGTCTCACGCGGTCTGCACGTCCAGCACGAACGCTGGTCCAACTGAGGCGCCAGGTGGAAATGGCATGGCAAGCCGTTCCACAGGACTACATCCGGCATCTCTACGATCGTCTCCATGGGAGAATAGCAGCCTGCATTGCTGCGAAAGGTGGATATACACTGTACTAGTGCTGACATTGTGCATGCTCTGTTGCCTGTGTATATGTGCCTGTGGTTCTGTCAGTGTGATCATGTGATGTATCTGACCCCAGGAATGTGTCAATAAAGTTTCCCCTTCCTGGGACAATGAATTCACGGTGTTCTTATTTCAATTTCCAGGAGTGTATATATATTTCTTAAAAAATAGGAACCTCCATTTTCTATTACATATTCGTGTAGTACGTAAAGAAATATGAATGATTTAGTTGGACCACGTTTTTCGCTTTGTGATAGATGGTGCTATAATAGTCACAAACGTATAAGTACGTGGTCTCATGTAAGATTCCGTCAGTGCGGACGGTATTTGCTTCATGATACAGTACCCGTGTTAAAACGGACCGTTTACCAAATCCGGAAAATGTAGGTATCGTGTTGATGTATGACTATTGTGATCAAAATGCCCAACGGGCGTGTGCTGTGTGTGCTGCTCGGTATCCTGGACGACATCATCCACGTGTCGGACCGTTCGCCGGATAGTTACGTTATTTAAGGAAACAGGAAGAGTTCAGCCAGATGTGAAACGTCAACCACGACCTGCAACAAATGATAATGCCCAAGTAGGTGTTGTAGCTGCTGTCGCGGCTAATGCGCACATCAGTTTCAGACAAATTTGGCGAGAATCGGGAATCTCAAAATGTCGGAGTTGAGAATGTTACATCAACATCGATTGCACCCGTACCATTTTTCTATGCGCCAGGAATTGCATGGCGACGATTCCGAACGTCGTGTACAGTTCTGCCACTGTGCACAAGGGAAATTACGGAACGATGACAGATTTTCTGCACGCCTTCTATTTAGCGACGAAGCGTCATTTGCCAATAGCGGTATCGTAAACCGGCATAATATGCACTATTGGGCAACGTAAAATCCACGATGGCTGCGACAAGTGGAATATCAGCTCTTGGTGGGTTAATGTAAGGTACAGCATTATGAGAGGAAGGATAATTGGCACCCATTTTATCGATGGCAATCTAAATGGTGCAATGTATGCTGATTTTCTACGTAATGTTCTACCGATGTTCCTGCACGATGTTTCACTGCATGACAGAATGGGGATGTACTTCCAACATAATGGATGTCCGGCACATAGCTCGTGTGCGGTTGAAGCGGTATTGAATAGCATATTTCAAGACATGGCCCACACGTTCACCGGATCTGACGTCCCCGGATTTCTTTCAGTAGGGAAAGTTGAAGGTTATTTGTTATCGTGATCCATCGACAACGCCTGACAAAATGCGTCAGCGCACTGTTAATGCATGTGCGAACATTACGGAAGGCGAACTACTCGCTGTTGAGAGAAACGTCTTTACACGTATTGCCAAATGCATTGAGGTTGACGGACATCATTTTGAGCATATATTGCATTAATGTGCTATTTACAGGTAATCACGCTGTAACAGAATGCATTCTCAAAAATGATAACTTCACAAAGGTTCACGTATCACATTGGAACAACCGAAATAAAATGTTCAAACGTACCTACGTTCTGTATTTTAATTTGAAAAACCTACTGTTGAAGTCTGAAAGCGTGCGTGAGGCGTCATCCAGTATATTCTACCTTCAAACATTTCGCGGAAAAATCGTGAAAGTAAAGTTAAATGGACTACAGCTTTCACTGTGACTAAATAACAATAGTTCTTCACGCGCAACATTGGCGCCTTAAAAAGGAAGAGGTCGAAATGACAGTAGTACACAAAGTACCCTGCGATACACACCATAAGATGGCTTGCATATACAGGGTGACGAAAAATTCGCGTACGCGGATTTCGCAACGTGATTCTTCACGTACTAACAATACAAACATGTCTGTTACAAAATTTTCTCCGGCACTTATTTCCGACAGTAAGTGGACATCAATGATTGGCAATCCGCCAACATTGTAATCGTAAGTACGGTAAGTAACTCTGTCAGCAGCCAGTAGTATTGTTGTGCAATTGGTGCACTAAGTTGCGTTTTGAGTTAGTATGTGGGAGGTCTAGGGTTCGATTCTCGATCGAGACGAATTTGTTTTCGTTTGCTCAATGTTGTCAGCGTGGTATGGTTTCTGGCATCTTCGTCGTCGTACAGCGATTACAGTGGCTCTTCTACAAAAAAAATTGCACTTACGTAGTACGAACACATAAATGGAAGTAAAATCGTTTCCATTGGTCAGCTTTTAAAGAAACCTTATGCTCGCTGTTGACGCGAATTATTTCGCGCCACTGCATCTACTAGATTCCAAACCTGTTTTCCCTCCCACAATGGCCCCATCGATTAGCACCAACTATTATTCGTTCCATGTTCACGTCCACTACATTTCGTTAGGAATGTACTATGTAAATGTATTATACATGTGGCTGAAGTACAGGTGTATAATACAGCACTGTTTGGCAGAATGAAACTGGCAAATAAAAACAAATACACAATTTTAATCTGCCAGGAAGTTTCATATCAGCGCACACTCCGCTGCAGAGTGAAAATCTAATTCTGGAAACATCGCCGGCCGGTGTGGCCGAGCGGTTCTAAGCGCTACAGTCTGGAACCGCGCAACCGCTACGGTCGCAGGTTCGAGTCCTGCCTCGGGCACGGATGTATGTGATGTCCTTAGGTTAGTTAGGTTCAAGTAGTTCTAAGTTCTAGGGGACTGATGACCTCTGAAGATAAGTCCCATAGTGCTCAGAGCCATTTGAACCATTTTTGGAAACATCCCCAGGCTGTGGCTAAGCCATGTCTCCGCAGTATCCTTTCTTTCAGGAGTGCTAGTTCTGCAAGGTTCGCAGAAGAGCTTCTGTAAAGTTTGTAAGGTAGGAGACGAGATATGGCCGAAGTAAAGCTGTGAGGACCGGGCGTGAGTCGTGCTTCGGTAGCTCAGATGGTAGAGCACTTGCCCGCGAAAGGCAAAGGTCCCGAGTTCGAGTCTCGGTCGGGCACACAGTTTTAATCTGCCAGGAAGTTTCACACTTCGGCGCAGATACGAACCCTCCACCTCCTGCATGCTAACCCAAAACGCTATCCACTGCACCATCTGCACAGAGGTAGGCTTGTGTGGTGGCGCAGGTAATTAGCGTACATGTGTTTACAGTGTTGCCAGATTGCCAATCTTTAATGTTCATTTACTGCCGGCAATATGCGCAGAACGAAATTTTGTGACAGACGTTTTTATATTGCTAGTACGTGAGGAAGCGCTCTGAAGAGTCCAAGTGCCCGAATTTTTCTTCAACCTGTATCTAGCTATAATACACTGTGATTCACACACGATGTAATAATATCTGGGATATTGTTAGCTTGTGCGCTGACTTTGGAGAAAGGACCGTGTCTCTGTCATTGACGATAGCGCTGGAACAGAGTTGGTAACCAATGTCCATCTGTTCTCGAGCTACAGTATGTCAAACTAGAGAGACTGGCACGCAGCAGTGGCCCGCATCTCGTGGTCGTGCGGTAGCGTTCTCGCTTCCCACGCCCGGGTTCGATTCCCGGCGGGGTCAGGGATTTTCTCTGCCTCGTTATGGCTGGGTGTTGTGTGATGTTCTTAGGTTAGTTAGGTTTAAGTAGTTCTAAGTTCTAGGGGACTGATGACCATAGATGTTAAGTCCCATAGTGCTCAGAGCCATTTGAACCATTTGAACGCAGCAGTGGTGGTACAGACGCGGCGGCTCCAGCTGTTCTGGCAGGAACGTTGTGCAGCGGTGGTCAAGGCTCGGTTTCCAGCACTCAGTCCATGGCTCTGGCAGTGTCTATTCAGCTGCATGAAAGCAAAAAAATAAAAAAAAATAAAAAAACCTGTCCTAGAGCCCCGGTATTAGGGCGCCATTCTAGATTGTCAGCTGCGCTGCAAATGGCAAAGTAGCTCGAGTCATAGCTTAAGCACAAGCTGCAATTTTCCTTTAATAATTCTTTTCCTTTGATCTGACATTTCGTATTGGCTTGGTTGGTTGGTTGGAACTTTGATGTTATTTAACTTTGCTTTACTTTGTGCATTTCTTTTACTGCCAGAGGAGCCAAATATGCCTGCGACAATACATCATAAATCTGGCACAGTTTTACAATTTTTCTAACAAAATGTGCGAACGGATTAAATTCTGAACTTTACCATTAAACTCTTTAATCAAACAAAGTGGTTCCTGTGCGTTAATGATCTGCCTAACAATGCTGTTCATGAAATGGTCCCTGTACGTTGATGAATCGTATATAGGTGATCCTGAAAGGAAAATATCTTGCCTCCTAATGTAATTGCTTGGAAACGCCGTGCTTGCTGCTCTCTGTGCGCCATCTGAAAATTTCTACACTCCTGGAAATGGAAAAAAGAACACATTGACACCGGTGTGTCAGACCCACCATACTTGCTCCGGACACTGCGAGAGGGCTGTACAAGCAATGATCACACGCACGGCACAGCGGACACACCAGGAACCGCGGTGTTGGCCGTCGAATGGCGCTAGCTGCGCAGCATTTGTGCACCGCCGCCGTCAGTGTCAGCCAGTTTGCCGTGGCATACGGAGCTCCATCGCAGTCTTTAACACTGGTAGCATGCCGCGACAGCGTGGACGTGAACCGTATGTGCAGTTGACGGACTTTGAGCGAGGGCGTATAGTGGGCATGCGGGAGGCCGGGTGGACGTACCGCCGAATTGCTCAACACGTGGGGCGTGAGGTCTCCACAGTACATCGATGTTGTCGCCAGTGGTCGGCGGAAGGTGCACGTGCCCGTTGACCTGGGACCGGACCGCAGCGACGCACGGATGCACGCCAAGACCGTAGGATCCTACGCACTGCCGTAGGGGACCGCACCGCCACTTCCCAGCAAATTAGGGAACATCGTGCAGCCCGCCTCCAGTGGTGTCGCGACAGGCGTGAATGGAGGGACGAATGGAGACGTGTCGTCTTCAGCGATGAGAGTCGCTTCTGCCTTGGTGCCAATGATGGTCGTATGCGTGTTTGGCGCTGTGCAGGTGAGTGCCACAATCAGGACTGCATACGACCGAGGCACACAGGGCCAACACCCGGCATCATGGTGTGGGGAGCGATCTCCTACACTGGCCATACACCACTGGTGATCGTCGAGGGGACACTGAATAGTGCACGGTACATCCAAACCGTCATCGAACCCATCGTTCTACCATTCCTAGACCGGCAAGGGAACTTGCTGTTCCAACAGGACAATGCACGTCCGCATGTATCCCGTGCCACCCAACGTGCTCTAGAAGGTGTAAGTCAACTACCCTGGCCAGCAAGATCTCCGGATCTGTCCCCCATTGAGCATGTATGGGACTGGATGAAGCGTCGTCTCACGCGGTCTGCACGTCCGGCACGAACGCTGGTCCAACTGAGGCGCCAGGTGGAAATGGCATGGCAAGCCGTTCCACAGGACTACATCCAGCATCTCTACGATCGTCTCCATGGGAGAATAGCAGCCTGCATTGCTGCGAAAGGTGGATATACACTGTACTAGTGCCGACATTGTGCATGCTCTGTTGCCTGTGTCTATGTGCCTGTAGTTCTGTCAGTGTGATCATGTGATGTATCTGACCCCAGGAATGTATCAATAAAGTTTCCCCTTCCTGGGACAATGAATTCACGGTGTTCTTATTTCAATTTCCAGGAGTGTAACTACAGTTGCTGAGAGCTTAGTGCAGTGCTCCAGACAGCAAGTAAACTATTTTAAACACATCATTCAATGAGACTCTCTGAATAGAAATGACTTGGGCCGAGGATGAGGACAGTGCTCTTAGGTGAAATATTCCTTTAACAAACTGTGTTTTAAGCTATCTGATATATTCTTACTTGTATGCAATTCATGTTACAACACTCATTAACTCTGACAATGGGCAAGAATGATACCAAATTCTAAATTCATTAATAAACATGAAACTACCTTCCAGTGAAAATTACTCAATCTTTAACGAAAAATTTAAACGTCTCCCGTATATGGATGTCTCATTCAACAATGATTATAAATACTTGCTACTGTAGTACGAATTAATAAAAGATATATTACCGTCATTCATCTTCATACTCATTTTCATTCGAAATCACTAAAAATCCTTTTCGTCTCTTTCACAATATTCAAACACAAAACGATTTACTCAAACGCAGATGCACTTAACTTTACGTCTACATTGCCACGAGTCCTCTGCTCGGCGTCTTTCTCAGTACTACACTAACGATAGAACTCGCGCGCTTCTCGCTGCCAAGCAGCGATGACAAAAACTTCCAGCGACACAACTACTCTGACCAAAGACTACGCGAATAATAAGTGATTCAGAATTGTCGCTTAGCGTTTGAGATATCCATAGTAAGTACAAATCCAGAAGAGCAAATAACAAACTCCCAAGAGACCTGTTTCAAAGCGGAAGCTAGTGTCTAGTGAAGTAGTGCAGTGCTTAATCTGATTTAACGCTAGAAAATATGTATCACCTCTTTCCCGTCTTCTCAATAATGTGTTGTTAATAATTACAAAACTTGTTTTGAAAATTCAAGAAATCTTCTGAGATCTGAAGATAACGAGTAGGAATCTCGCGGACACGTTGCGAAAGAACGACTCTACGTCTTGGATGAGAAACTGAGAGCATTTCATCAGTGGAGTCACTTGCGACTCCGTACCTGCTGAAAATGAGACCGACGTTTCTACACGAAGATGACCACACAACTTCGTTCCGCGGCCCTTGTGAGCGCCGGGGATTTATATATCATGGGTTTTTGCAGCCCTCTGATGTTCGATATCCCGCGCCTCAGAACCGGCGAAAGCTCCGCGCGTCGGCAGAGCCATTCGTCAACCTCTGACACGGCCGGCAGTCTGCCAGCAGGCTGGTGTGGGGCAGGAGGGTGGGGGGCTTCCTCTCCACCGGCTCGGAACTAACTGGCTGCCCCTGGCGCGAGCCGTCACCGGCACGTCGCCACAGCCAGCCTTCCACGTCCGCCCGCCACCTAATTACGTCACTGGCGAACTGCGGTCGTTCCGGGCAGCCCAGTCCGCTCCACGTCTCCCCGTACTTCCGGCGGCCGCGCTCACCCCACGTCTGGGACCAACCTGTCAGCTCGGGAATCAGCGACCCGCCCTCCAGGAAAACGCAAGTTACCGCTGGCGGAATTGCCCAGTGCCAGTCCTGCCTTCCTATTATGCTCTGGCCACCGGTTAAAACACACACACACACACACACACTGCCACAACCCTTGTAAGAGGTATGCACTGCCAGCAACAGGCAAGGCAGAAGAGAGTCTCTTACCAGAGAGCAGTATGTTGTTAGATGTCGCTAGTCTGCAGTCGTCTGCGCGTGTCTGCACGTGCCTGCGCTTGTGTGCAGTCTGCTCTGGTCGGGACTCTGGAGGATGGGTATTATTGTATAAGGTAAAGAAGCAGCCTTGCGCATATCTAGTAATGTATGTGAACTGTCATCCAATTGTTTTAAAAAAAAATGCCCTAATAATAATCTTTATAATATAAAGTAATTTTTTCTTAAAAAAGCATTCATTTCAATTTAAAGAATTTATCCAATGCATGATCATTCCTTTCACGAATCACAAATGTATAGGCCAGCATTGCACGGAGCTGTGCCGAAAATTTTTTAGGTAAGAGCAGATATATTCGCCGTTTTTATTGAGGTAAGAAGCTTGCACAGGATGGAGTAGCATGGAGAGCTGCATCAAACCAGTCTCAGGACTGAAGACCACAACAACAACAAGAATTTTTTTGCTTTTTTATTCAGAATACAGGGCCGTGGCGCAGCGCTGCTGTCGTCCTAAAATTTACCAGGTTACTGATTTTTTTTTTATTTCGGAGTTTAGGAATTTTTCTGTTTCGAACTTAACATTAAATGAGAAAAGAATTTTGTGGGTACATCAAATGTGAATGCATTTCTGCACGGAGATTATAAATGGGAACCAATTTTGTTCAGAGGTTACATTAAATTAGAATCACAAATTCATTAAATTATTTTTGTGGGGAGGTTACACCCTTTCTTTTGTATAGTCTATCTGTAAACTCAAGAGCGAACAGCACTTTTGGTCGGGGAAGTGGCCTTTCCCGGAAGAACGCTGCCACCCAAAATGTGTTGCCCGTTACCTGTCTAGTGGTGTGGATCGGCGAGCAGTGATGTACGTCGTTTCTGTTCGTGGGATCTTAGTTGCCAGTGTCAGTCAGTTGACTTTGTCCACTTACTGAAATACTTCGATATCCGGAAGTGATAGATAATCATTGCGTTGCAAGAAAATGTGCAGAATACGATGAAGAGGTATTTGAGTAGTAACGAGCGTTTGATCGTCTCTAATGTTATTACAGCGTGTATTAAAGAGGCGACGCAAAAAGAACTGTTGGCTAATATTGCCAGTCCCAATCAAAGGCCTGCAATTTATGCAAATGCCAGCCTCGTAGAATAGGACACATAAGGTAAAAATGCGAAAATAAGCCGCATTGTTTAGTGCAGGGATCTCCAAACTACGGCCCGCGAGGGCCGGCAAACTGGCCCGCGCTAGGTGGCCGGACATCCCCGGCATCCGGCCCGCCAAATATTTTTCCATTTTTTCTACTCGCTACAAGACTGCATAACTAAACTTATTGTTGCGCCGCTTGAAATAACAATGTGTTGACATACTCTACCTCTGTTACGTCTTGCAGTAATAGTGTTGCTAACAATGATTTTGAGATTTCTTTAACTTTGCAGGACGCTTTCGTGAAGAATGTGCAGTGACATACTGTTTTGTCGGTGAAATTCGCCAGAATAAAATACGCCAGAATTTCGGTCAGGTACGTCCACCAATCAAAATTATGTAATTAAATAAAAATCGTAGTACCTTTCAGTACTAGCTATTCCCACAACCTTCATTTTTGCGATTTCATCTTTTCTTTAGCCTTAGATTAAGGTGATCATGGAGTGCTAGGGTGCTTTAATCCCACTAGGTAGATCTTGGCCCTTACGACTTCGTGGAGGAGTCAATGTGGCCCGCGGACTAAAAAGTTTGGAGACCCCTGGTTTAGTGGAATCGCCACGAAGGAAAACTAACCTTGGGTGCAAACCGATCGTTATAGACAGTTTCAAAATCACGTAAAACCTTTGATACTTATGGAACACTAAATCTCTATCTCGGTCACTATTCATCTGATTCTGAGACATATTGCTTGAAATATGTGCGCAATAGCTATTCTAAACACTGCTGAAATGTACATCGATTCTGGACTTCTAAGCAAAAAGCTTGACATACGAGGTGCGTTCACATATTGATTTTTATTTTTGGTAAGAACTTTATTTGCTAATCTATAGCAATGTAATCCTCTTCAAAATATTCCCCTTTACATACTATACACTTGAACCAGGGCTTTATCCAAATCCCGAAATTCTTTAGCAACTGTTTCTTCGGGATAGTTTACAGATCTCTGTGCATTTTTAATCTCATCCAGACTTGTAAAACCACTGTCCTTTAAGACCTGCTTTGTAATGTTTATACCACTTGTATGCCCTTGGTTCACTCATAACAGGCTCACCAAAAGCAATATTTAACATTCCTAAAACTTTCATACACTTTATTCCATTCCTATAACAAAATGTAATAGAGATTCTCTAATGTATTTTTATACAAAACAAATAATCGTTGATGCTACCAACACACATGTTACCTTTTTGACAGTTGACAACAGAGTAAATACCCAATACGCATAACATTGCACACATACTTTTGAGACATGTTTACGAAGACAGTGACATAAAAGTAGTGCAAATCGGACTACTACAACACACATAATTATGAATTTCTGCTTACTTTTTAAACACTCTTCGTGTTGCAAAAATTGTTAAGTTTCAATGCTGTCCTTCAAAGAAAACTTCTACCTTTTAGTAGAAACACAAAGTAAGAGCAATCCTTAAATTCTACAGATTGATTGCATTATATGGGGTTCGTTTTACGAATAGCAGTAGAGGAACATATAATTCATTCACATGAACAGGAATTCCGCTCTATGTTTGTAGTATAATCCTGACTTCCATTCTTATCTTAATATTATGTACTCTACAATGTTGTGTTTCGGAAGAAGCTATCGTTTTTTGTATTCCTTATGGTCTTAATGCATTTGTCTAAAACTGAACGCAGTCGAGACATCTGTAGACGGCGTCGCCTCAGATTTAAAGCGCGCGCCGCGCCAGGGCCGGTACTAAGTTGTGAAACAGCCTGTAGAAGCACCTTGTGACGTAGCTGGGTTGGCAGAGTGGGGACTCGCTCGCTCGCTCTTCAGTTTACCGACAGACTATACCTCTGAGCTCCCGTGGCGTCGCCAGCGACCATACACTCTTGGCGATGTGCAGCGCGCGATACAAATTACTTAACGTACTGTTCCACAGATTTAGTCAGAAACGTTTACTGGTGGGTCCGGATCAGTCCTCTGAATTGCGTAGTGGTATCCTCTCACCGCATGCGAAGCTATTGGTAGACGAGGAGCTGGTCGAATTGTAGTGACGTGGCAGCGTGAAATTTCTCGTTCCACTACAGTGTGAAGCTTGACAGGGAAACTGCCTCGTGAAGGGGAATGCGCCCACTGAGAAGGGAAATCTCCCATCACAACTCTCGCAGACATGAAAACAGGAAGAAGACGTTCTGATGTGTGAAAAAAGAAGTAAAACAGAAACAGTGAAGTGTTCAGTATCAATATGTGCAGCATCCAGGATAGTGCCGTAGCTACGGCGTCGTGGTTATGTGGTCATGGTGCTGGACTGCGAAGGGGCAGATATGTGTTCAAATCTCGCTCGTGTGGTTTTCTTATCTGCTAATTCACGAATTTTCTCTCCGGTCGTTGACGTGGCTTTTCCCCTTCTGTATTCTCGGCAATTGAGATTGGTTGTAGAATATGGATGAATGGATGGAGAGGGTTGTATGGACGCTCGACGGCAAGGTCTTCGGGGCACGCTCAGTAACAGATTCAGACAGGTGTCAAGAAAATACTCAGAACAGTAAGATCAAACAGAACGTAAAACACAGGTAACAAGCTTGGAAAAATATGTGCCTACCCACACCGAAGCGTGGGCCGTCAGCAGTAAAACACGGACAACACAGGAAGAAAGTGGTAGAGGGAGCTAAAACAATATTGGAGATGGAAGTGGCTGGCTGACGGCCAGGAAAAGAGGGAGGACCCAGCCACTCTGCAGTACACTAAAACCTCCTGCCTAAAAGTTTAGGCCAGAGGACAGACACATCACAAAACTTTAAAACCCTAGACACACACGTATCATCATTAGCTAAAACACCGGGCAGATCCCCAGCAATTGCATCACGGTATGAAATGGAGTCTGTTAAAATGTGCCGGACAGAGATGTGCACACCACAAGGATCACAAAACGGGGTATCCTACCACCGTAATAAACAGCTATGTGTGATGTGTCATGTGGTAAGAGTATATTACCATGGCAAGTAAATGTGAACAATAGTGAGAGCAGGCGAGGTGCCGCATAGACCTCTAACAGAAATTAAAACAACAAATAAGCGGCTGTAAACTATGTTACAATAAAGTTATTCAAAAGACAAAACTTCCAAAACTCGTTTGGAGGTCACTATCTTACACCTCGCTGTTGCAAACGGGCGTTACACCATGACACAGACACAAATCTGAATACAGCTGACAGACATGTCAATGAGGATAGTTCATAATTTTGAGAAAAAGAAATCAAAAACAAAAGGTGATTGAAGCTTGAGCGAGATTTGAATACGGATGTTTTCCTTCAGAGTCGAACACCGTAAGCACATAACCGTGACGCCGTGCCTACAAATATGCTCGATATTGCGCATCTTGAGCTTGTCCTGTTCACTGTTCCTATTTTGCTTCTTTTTACACACTTCGGTACACCTTCTTCCTGTTTTGTGTTGAGTTTTTGACGGGCTAACCACTGGGTCATCTTACGACTGAATCTGAGGGGGTGGGGAAGGGGGAGGCGGGGGTTGGATGAAGAGTTTCCCTTGTGAGATGCAGCATCGGTTTTTTGTTGTAAACAGAACTTAGGAGGCGCCATATTTGGTTAAATTATATGTAGATGAAGCCTGCATTTCATAATTTTATATATTATGTCGTACGTGCTATGAATGTAAGATGTTTCAAAGCTCTGCCACATTTAGGTTCTCTCGAAATGGAGTCATTTCTGGTGTGATCAGTCATAAGAAAATGAGAGAAAACATGTCGATAGTTTAAGTCTTCTCGCATTTGATGCTTTTCTCATTTTAACCCTTATACGGGCCGTGGGGGATACACTTCCCACAAAACGTCTTTCTTTACAGGGTTATGGGAATATGTGTTACCACTTCCGTACGCCCGTGGTACCTGGTGGCAGTCCGCTGCACCAGCTGTAGATTCTGTTTGTTGTGAAATATAGCCCTCAGGACAATGGGAAGTACATATCCCACCCAAAAACGTTGTTTTAATGGTTCTTGGGAAGTATGGTTAGCACCAAAGTAGTTTCTGGAAGGGGCTTGGGATTTATACTTACCACAAAATTAATCTCTCATATGTGGTCGTTGTTGAGCATACTTACCACCAACATAGGGGTACCCCAAAGCTTTTGAGAATGCATGATACCACCTCTGTCTATGCCTCACACCTCGTCATAACACACTACCCCACGTGTATGAAAACTGCTACAACAATCAGTTTCTGTTTGTCGTGGGATCACTACTGTTGTCGGAACACATTGTTTCGCTTCTGCAATATACATTATTGTCATCTCTATCAGCTAATAACTTAAATACCTGATAAAGTTTCTAGGATTGTTTTCACAATGTGGTAAGTAAACTGTAATATTGATTTTTAAACAACGCAAAAGAAAAGATAAAATTAAAACAGAAAACACAGTTCATCATTTTTTTTTTTACTTTTAATGGCAATAGGTAACAGCTTAAAATAGAGAAGAGGGAAATCCATTTACTGCCATAGTTTTAATATCTCAAAATTTGCTTGGTGATATATGTTACACAGTAGTTTTTGGTCCTAAATCTCAAAAATAAAATTATCAAAAAATAAATAGTCGGTTGATCGTATTACTAACAGCATAGCAAAAAATTATCTTCATTGAGTTGCTTCAAAAGATGCGCTCGTAAAAGAATACATGGCGTACTATGAAAGTGTACCGTTTCAGTGCTACGGTGCATTTATGATTTATCAAAAGTGCGTCTTCCTTGTGGAGTCGCTCCAAGAGTGAGATCCCATGGTGCAGTTGATACGCCACGATGGAACAACAAGCCAAACGCTGTCGCTGGCAGATGCAGCCACCATTGACAGACGTCGACGAAGACACGCTCTCCCGCTGCTGCATGAAAGTCTGCTTACGTCAGAACACAGCACCGCTCGCTCACTACGATAGCAGCCTCATTGTAGTGCTGACCCAGCAGCGAGCTGGCGTCGTTAGTCAGGACTCTGTGCAACAGTTCAAAGTCACTTGTAATAAGTAAGATTTGACTGTCTCGTTGGGCTGACGACGTTTCTATGCAGAACAACAATTCAGTACAAGAACTGTAAACAGTTGCAACGACAACAGAACATTGTTCGATGTAATGTTATCACTGAGTGTGTTAAGAGATTCTATTGTGTATTACTGTCCAACATGCGGACATGGATATCTTCTAAAAATAAGTAATGGTTATTAAATTTGAATGTTGTAGAAGGTTCTCGACCTCCTCCAGAAGCTAAAACGGTAGAACTGTCGTCTAGGCTTGATTCTCCATACGCTGATCAGCCACAACGTTATTACCACATACCTAATAGCCCTGATTGTTGCTAGCATCATATTTAGAGTACCAGGGAAGCAGTTTGCTAGCCTTACTTGCCCCGAGTCCCATTGGGTTTTACCCCTAACGGCTGAGGGACTAACCGGTGGATTTGGTAGTCTTTGCCGTATGAGCACAAAGATGACCACGACTCAGAATATGTTCGAGATGCCCAGCCCTATTCCAAAGTAACTGGTATCCCGACTGTCGGGACCACTTACTTGGCCACTCATACGTTGCCCGTGGTTCATGAACTAGGACATGACTACAGGGGAAGCGAGGTGTAGCAAGGCTAATGCAGTGAGCGCTCAGCTACGATCTACTCTCTTCTGCAAGAACGAAGTCAGTACCAAGACTAAGTTATCTGTGCACCGTTCAATCTTTCGACCAACTTTGTTGTATGGGAGCGAAAGCTGGGTGGATTCAGGTTACCTTATCAATAAGGTTGAGGTTACGGATATGAAAGTAGCTAGGATGATTGCAGGTACTAGTAGATGGGAACAATGGCAGGAGGGTGTCCACAATGAGGAAATCAAAGAAAAACTGGGAATGAACTCTATAGATGTAGCAGTCAGGGTGAACAGGCTTAGATGGTGGGGTCATGTTACACGCAAGGGAGAAGCAAGGTTACCCAAGAGACTCATGGGTTCAGCAGTAGAGGGTAGGAGGAGTCGGGGCAGACCAAGGAGAAGGTACCTGGATTCGGTTAAGAATGATTTTGAAGTAATAGGTTTAACATCGGAAGAGGCACCAATGTTAGCACTGAATAGGGTATCATGGAGGAATTTTATAAGGGGGCTATGCTCCAGACTGAATGCTGAAAGGCACAATCAGTCTTAAATGATGATGATGATGATGATGACCTAATAGCCGATATATCCACCTTCGGCATGGATAACAGCAGCGACGCTTCGTGGCATGGAAGGAATTAGGCCTTGGTAGGTCACTGGAGGGAGCTGGAGCCACATCTGCACACACAAGTCATACGCCACGTTCAGTCACCGGAAGTGTGTTGGATAGGGTTCACATTTATGGCCTTGTGACTTGGCGCATTACCTTGTTGAAAAATGCCGCTTCTTTCGGGAAACGTGATCGTCATGAAGGGGTGTACGTGGACTGCAAACAGTATACGGCACTCCTTGGCCGTCACGGTGTCATGCACAAGCTCCACTAAATCCATGCATGCCCATGTGAATGCTCCCCAGAGCATAATGGAACCGCCGCCAAGTTGTCTCCGTCCCGCAGTACAGGTGTCAAGAAGCTCTTCCCCTGGAAGACTGCGGATTCGCGTCGACTCATCTGCATGATGAAGAGGGTGTTGGGATTCATCAGACAATGCAACGCTCTGCCACAGCGCCAGCGTCCAGTACCGATGGTCACGTGCCCTTTTCAGTCGTAGTTGCCGACGCCATGGCATTAACACTGGCGCAAGCATTAGTCGTCGACTGCGGAGGCCCATCGTTAGGAGTGTTCGGTGCACTGTGTGTTCAGACACACTTGTACTCTGCCCAGCGTGAAAGTTTTATGGCCGGCTGGAGTGGCCGTGCGGTTCTAGGTGCTAAAGTCTGGAGCCGAGCGACCGCTACGGTCGCAGGTTCGAATCCTGCCTCGGGCATGGATGTGTGTGACGTCCTTAGGTTAGTTAGGTTTAATTAGTTCTAAGTTCTAGGCGACTGATGACCTTAGAAGTTAAGTCCCATAGTGCTCGGAGCTATTTGAGCCATTGTTTTTGAAAGTTTTATGTTAGTTCCGCCGCATTTCGCCTCTTGTCCTGTTTTACCAGTCTGCCCAGCCTACGACGTCCGACATCTGGACGTGGTTTCACCTTGGTTTCGCCATGTGTCGAAGACACTCACCAGAGCACAAGTCGTGCAGTTTCCGAAATGCTTGTGCTGAGCCTCCGGGCCATCACAATCTGCCCTCGGTCCAACTCAGATAGATCACGCCTTCCCCATTCTACACACGGACAGCATGCTCACTGATACTACATGCACCGTGCCTGTGTCTAACTAGCAGTCATTCCTCGCCAGATGATGCTGCTATATCCTGGACGAGTTTATGTATAGTAGGTCAATGGTCATGATGTTCTGGTTGTTCAGTGAATCCAAGTTTTTAGGATAACTTCTTATACTGAAATATCGACACGTTTGGCTACAGCCTTCAGACAAAAAAAAAAAAAAAAAAAAAAAAAAAAGGCTCTGAGCACTATGGGACTCAACTGCTGTGGTCATCAGTCCCCTAGAACTTAGAACTACTTAAACCTAACTAACCTAAGGACATCACACACATCCATGCCCGAGGCAGGATTCGAACCTGCGTCCGTAGCAGTCGCACGGTTCCGGACTGCGCGCCTAGAACCGCGAGACCACCGCGGCCGGCTTTCAGACAAATGTATAAACTATATAACACATAAATGGGCTGACGTCATATTAGAACTGTACCGTTGTTGAGAGTGTTACACCAGGGGACTGGCCGTCCTCCGTAATAAATGAAACTGAGTGAATTATCGTCGATGGAATTTGAGATGTGTCTTGCGACATCCCAGCAGAAACGATGAAAACAGTGATAAGAAACAGTCAAAATCACAAAAAATGGGGCGCAGTTGGTAGAGTCGTTAACTGTGAAGAGAAATGTAGCAGGTTCGTGTCTCGGTACCTGCACACATTTCTTTATCTTAATTTTTTTAAAACGTTCTTCGACTTTATTATTAATTTAAAAGAAGACAGAGCTGCAGTACTCGTTAATTATTGTGAATAAGAGCGTTCTCTGCCCAAGAGAGTGTTTGTTGGATTTTGTGAATGTGCCAGAGAACATGGGCCAATGAACCGCTGTCACTGCTGATTCCCTCGTTTCTCGACGATCGCTAACAGAACTATGACAGATGGAGCTTACTGGTGCTGTTGGAGAGTGCTGCGATCGCAAATCATGATGAGGCGCACGTCGTGTTCCGTGAGGTGTAGCAGGTTGTTTCAGAGCGTGCAGTCGTCACGACGCACTCCACGGCTGAGGGGCTTCGCGGTGAGGAACACGTCTCGTGTGAGGGCGCTCAACACAGCGGACCTTCCGAAGACTGCAACGTGACGAAGCGCTCGTGAGGGCGGCCGCACAAGGCCAAAAACAAAGAAGCAGTCGAATAGGAATTAATAAGCAATCGATCAGATGACAGATTCTGGTCCCTTTAGCAATGAACAAACCACCAGTATGTCCATAATTTCCCTTTCAATTTTATTTCGAGATCCTTGAAACTTCTATCACGATTTAATCCACTGACGAAATTTCCGAGAGAAAATAAACTTCACGATACGAATCCTAAGATACTGAGGAATCGTCCGCAGCTCGTGGTCGTGTGGTAGCGTTCTCGCTTCCCACGCTCGGGTTCCCGGGTTCGATTCCCGGCGGGGTCAGGGATTTTCTCCGCCTCTTGATGACTGGGTGTTGTGTGATGTCCTTAGGTTAGTTAGGTTTAAGTAGTTCTAAGTTCTAGGGGACTGATGACCATAGCTGTTAAGTCCCATAGTGCTCAGAGCCATACTGAGGAATCAAATAAAGCATGGAAAAGGATTTTGGCTACAGTCATTTTGGGATGTGTTAATTTTATCAAAATGGGGGAAAACGTTGAAAACGACTCAAATTTTAAACAATTTTCTTTTATTCCTCGTGGAGATGTAGGAATACAGTGACCACTGCCTTTCCGTCAGCTGTAACTGAGCCAGGACAGGAAACCTCTGTCAGGAAAAAGACGTGGTCAGCCCCTTTGTATCGGCAGGGAGGCTGTGATCGCTGCATGCAGTTGGGAGTAGATCTGTTTTGTGAAGTCTCAAGTCAACATGAATGTGACGGTTCTGAATACATAAAAGAACTGGATGGTGCTACGTCCCACCCCATTAAAGTCTTGTTACAGATGTTTACCATCCTGCAATTAATAACATTGTAGCCGTTCATCATGCGCCCTCGCCATTTTGTATTTTATTCGCCTGGGGAGCACGAGTATCTTTCGTCACGATTGCAAACCAACACCCGCCAACCACGTGGTAATAGGGAATGTCCTCCTTTGTCATCTTGATCTGCTCTCGTGGTTCAGTACTCTCTCTCCAAACATACAAACAAACACCGTCCGAATGGGCCCTGAAGGCCCAACGGTATCAACCGGTAGCCGTGCAGTTCTCAGCCCTTAGGCGTCACCGGATGTGGATATGGAGAAGCACGTGGTCAGCACATGTCTCTCCCGGCCGTTTTCAGTTTTCGTGACCGGTGCCGCTACTTCTCAGTCAGGTAGCGCCTCATTTGGCCTCATAATGGATGAGTACACCCCACTTTCCAACAGCACTAGGGGGACCGAGACGGTGACCCATCCAAATGCCAGCCAAGCTCGAGAGCGCTTAACATCGGTGATCTGACGGGACCTGGTGTCATCACTACGGCAAGGCCGTTGACAATTTCTCTATCCAGCTTGATCATAGTTCTTTGATCCCGACTATGCTTTCAGGTCATGTGACATACGTCATATTTATTGTTAAACATCAGTGGAGGTTGCTCTCAGTTAATTATTCTATAATTCTTGATTCTAATTCCAGAAAAAAACTGCTTATTTCTTATTCCTTTCTCATAAGTGTTGTGAAATTCTTCCTTTTCTTACCAGTATTCAAGGGTTCAGAGACCCTCTGGAAGTAGGAATATTGCCGACGTCTGAAGCCGTTGGGTACCAGATAGGAAATCACTTTAAAATATCGGTGGCCTGTTAACCACGCCCACAAACTGCCGAAAATTGTTTTCATTTTGGCCACCTGGAAATGGAAAAGCTGTGAGAGACAGCAGGGTCGGGTATTCACGAGTACTGTAATATTAAATCAAGTAAGAACTTTCTTCTTGCGTCCACAGGTGCAGTATATTAGAACTGACACCATACTTCTCAGAACTGTCTCACTGGCCATACCGAAGCTGGTGACCCTTTGTAAGACTTTTGAAATTGACAATATTTCCACATGGACTCTTATTTATTTATAGTCACGATTTTGACTAACGGTGCTGTATCAAGTTGTAAGGCGACAGAATAAATGGTTAGATTTGTACCTTACATGAGACCTTTACAAATCGCAATGAGAAGGTGAAGATGAACCTAATGTAAAGTGGCAGTTATGAGAACATTTGCCCATCAGTATGTAATGGAAAAAGGGATGACAGTCAATCGATGGTAATTAACACACCATTCCCATACAATGCATGTCTTTGAGCGGAAGATAGAACAGGGAACGTGAGTCAAGTCACTTTTAGTATTGAAAAGCCAGCTCCACAACGGTGTAGCGAAGCTGTACTGCAGGAGCTATGCCAGAAACCACTTAAAGGGGTGGCAGGAAGGAGGACAGCGACCCCAGGCCAGGTGATTCAAGCCAGAGGACCACCTGTAGTGGGGAATCTGTACAAGGGCAGAGAAGAAGCTTTAGAAAACTGTGTTTCAGAATTCCAACGGTATACGAACAAAAGAGTGACGCATTTTCGTCCAGCGAGTGTGACACATGGAAAGGACTACGTACTTTAGGCGTGTAGAATGGGCACAAAACGTCTGATTGGCGAAAACGCACTAGGAAGGAGAAAAATACTTAAGTTTCGACGCAATCTGATAGGAGGGAGGTTGTGATTGGTAGAGTGTGTTTATACAAAATAAGAGGATCGCTCCTATTGGTCGAAAAAAGTCGTGACGTCAAAAAGGAACCCCAGTGGAGGGAGGCAGTTCTGCCATGAGTAGGACAAGAGAAAAATTTTAATGGGGACTCTTCTCTGAACTGGCGTCAAGTGCAGAATAGATTCCGTGCTCAAAACTTTGTTTTTGGTTTCAGAAAATTTGAATCTCCCCCGACATCACTAAGAATGATGTGAATGCACATAATGCTTTCATTTTGGAACTGCTATCAAAATCATTGTCACAAACGTCCACGGGTGATAGTGTAAACCTCCATGGTGTTTCTAACGTATCATATAGTGTATGTCTGTGTGTATGCGCCTAATGTCACATGTACACGTGATTAAAACGACCCTGCCAATGACAACCTACACCTAAAGATTTCCATAAAACGAAGTATCTTGTTGTGATTTTACTTCACTTCAGTTTAAGAAATGAATCCAATTATTCCTATTGGGATGCCACTACACTGAATCACAACTCGAGTACTGTAAATGATTTACTCTCAAGGGAAAAAAAGTAAAATCTATAGTGTAAATATTTGTATAAATAAGAAATACACAATGTCAGATACTGCACTGAAAATAATTTCGAGATTGTCACAACATATGTTTGACTTTCTTTAGATCACTACGTTTATTAGACAGACACAAAGTTGGCTGATATAGATTAGCGGTGATAAGCGTAAGACCTATACCATAAGTGGCACTTTCAGAAAAAGCTCAATGGACAAGTAAATGCAGCTCAATAAATTAACTGTGAGTGTTTCCTTACCCACAGAACCGAAGTGTACATGTCACGAACTGGAATACAGAGATTAATTATACTGCATTGATGGTCTACTCGTTGGAGCGTTGGCTTCTGTGCAGTTTATACGCGAGCCATACCTTTAATTCTCTACCCACGCAATGGACCCGGTGTGTCGTCTGCAAATTCCAAGACTTGAAATTATCTCAGTACATGACAGAACACGAGTCAAGATTTCTGTCTGCACACTAGCCAGGAACAGAAATTCGACTCAAGTACTCTTCCGTAAGGAAGCACATCAATGTGTGTCAGACGCCACAGAGAGGTAAAGAAACGTCACTCGAGTAAGCACAGTAACAACTATACTCACATAGAAACGACTTCACGGACTCCTATGGCGAAAAAAATACTTCTCAGAATCTGATCACCACATTTTCAGCTGTCGGTTTCGCCAGCGAAGTCTCTAGGTAAGTCCCCGGAGGGAAGCCTCTTCCATTTTTCCCTGCAGGGTGGTGTGTCTCCGTGCTGTATGTCCGCTCCTTCCGCCCTTTCTGCCAGCACTCAACTGTAATTAACTCACACAGAAATTATTAGTACGTGGGATTAGCCAGTATCTGCCAGTGAAATGATGAATAATACGATTGTGCATCGTAAACAGTACTTTAATATAAATAGAAATCGAAAAGAATTTGCATAATATTAAATGTATGGTGGCAAAACCTTGCCGCCTTACAACAGATCAGATCACTGGGAACATCTTTTCCTAGAGGCAAAATGTTCGCCGACACTTGATGGCGACGCTAGGCATTATTTTGTATTGGTCATACCTCTGAGAGGTGGCAGGACATAGGCACTCTGTTTGTGTATATGCAATGTAGAGGGAGACCCAAAATCTTTTGACATTTAAAAATGGACTGATTCACAGACTAACATTGGCAGAGAGGTAAAAGTTGACACAAATGTCTGAAATGACATGGGGTTTTACTGAAACCAAAGGCGAGTGCAAAAACTGACCAAAAGATAGCTCTGAACAGCAACATGTCAGTGACGCAGCTTGGGAATCGTGTATAAAATGGACTGTCATGAGAGGGGAAGTCTTCGGGGGGCATTGAAATTCAATAAAGGAGAAATAAGAAAAAAGAGGGGAAGTCAGATCGTCCCTACCCTGCTTGAAGGTACGACTTTTATGCAGTTAGGCGCTCCACCTCCACCACACATCGCTTGTTGAGAATCGCGTGCTGAGCCACCACTTCCGTGATGCTTGGCCTCCCGGGTCTTCAGACCTCAATTCCTGTGATTATTGGTTGACAGGTTACCTTGAAGACTCAAGTCTACCGCGATAGTCCGATCTCATTAGGGACGCTAAAAGCCAATATTCGACGGCAATTTCTCGCGGTATCTACGGATATTCTGTACAGTGCTGTTCGCAACATTGGATCTGGACTACAGGTATTGTTGATGACGAACGACATGTTGAGCATTTGTTACAAAGAACATCGTCTCTGCTAATAATCACTTGTTACGCTAATTATTGCTTTTGTATCATATGAAGCGCCATCTGTTGGTCATTTTGTGCGCTCTTCTTTATTTCAGTATATCCCGATGTCATTTCAAGCATGAGTGTCAATTTTTACCTCTCCAACTATATTATTTGATGGTATATTGAATTTTCAAATGTTAACCGGCTTTTGGGTCACACTGTAAGTAGTTTATGATTCAGTCATCTGCTCAAAATGAAAGGGGCTGAGCTGAGCAAAATCAAAGTAGCTGATTCGCTTCTAAAATATCTTTATATCTCTCTCCCCATAGAGACACTCGTTTTCAGGTTTTCTTGTTGAAAAATCACTCTGTCACTTGTGTACATGGTACGCAGCACACCTGCTTAATAGACCCTGCTGATTCTGAAATTTCGTCGTCCCGGGGCTGGCCTGTACCAAAGGAACCCTAACATTGCCTGGAACCGTCAGCCAACAATTTGTCTCTGTTCGCTATTATGTGATATATCATTCCTAGACCTTTGATGCAAAGACTTTGAATCATACTGTATAGATGACGCGGACTCCTGTCTTATGCGTATCAAACATGGTTTGTTGGTTGATTCAGGGGAGGGGAACAAACAGCGAAGTTATGGATTCCATCGGATTGAGGAAGAATGGGGAAGGAAGTCGGTCGTGCCCTTTCGAAGGAACCATTTCATCGTCTACCTGAAACGATTTAGGGAAATCACAGAAAGCCTAGGTCAGGATGGCCATCGTTCTCCCGAATTCGAGTCCAGAGTGCTAACCACTGGGCGACCTCGCTCGGCATGAGTCATGTAAACATGGTTGACGCTATGAGTATGTCCTCTTAAAAGGAAGAGTTATGCATTGATGCACTTCATAGTGTAATAGGAAGATATACGATTTCGAAAATTTGTTTTTACAAGAATTTCCGACAGCAAAATGTGTTCTTAAAGTTGAAATTACAATTACATTAATACTATGACATTAATACCCTTAGCTGCAAACAGGCGTTGATATACGACAAGGGGGACAGTTGAAAATATGTGCCCCGCCCGGGACTCGAACCCGCGATCTCCTGCTTACATGGCAGAAGCTCTATCCACCATTTTTTTCCCGATATAGTTCGTAGCGTTTGGTCTGGTCGGACGTCACAAGACATCCGTTCAGGTTGATCGTTGATTCCTTGACTCAGTTTTTTTATTACAGAGGGCGCGCAGCCCTCTGACCGAACACGCTGAGGTACCGTGCCGACTCCATCTGACCCACCGAGGACACAGACGATAGTGCGACTACAGGGACTTATCTATGGCACGCCTCCCATGAGACCCACATTCCCAACTTATTGTCCCGCACTATATTCATAGTGCCCCTGCCCATTACACTCATTACTCGCGGCTTTACCGCTTCCCTTAAGTGTCCGGGCAAAATGTGTCCGAAAGAACAGACACCATCTTCATTTATATTCTTAAAGTTCGACTGCTGCTTAAGCAATTTATTTTCTTATACCTGTCATTTACGAATGAAATTACAGGCAGAAATCGAGACTGTGAATAAATACGATAAGAAAAACAGGAAAATGTTTTTGTTTCTAAAAAGTCTAAATAAGAGTCACTACTGCTATGTTACTAATAAGTACCCTGTAGCAACCCAACTGATAATAGAAGGAACTTCAAATCCATTCACCTGATTAGGAAACGTACAGTCTCTGTATCGACTGCAGTTGATTTCCCACTGAAAATAAACTGTGAAGGGAAAATGGATGACAGTCCAAGTCAAAAACGGAAAAAGCAAACAAAAGCACCACACTTGTATTTCCTACAAGAACAAACGGAATTTATTTCCATCAGTTGGGCCTTGCCAAGTACGCCTCGTCTGCTAGACACCACCTCCATGAACTTGATAGCTCCACACTCTGCTGAGCTGCCTTTTGTCACCGAGCACGTGCACGATCACGACCATCAGGATCTACGATATTATTTTCATATTTATATCTTTCAGCCAGTGAACATCAAAAGCGAACTGCAGCTATTTTCATTCGGTACTTCCTTCTCCCGCTCCTCAACAAAGTACTGGTTCATGCCAAGGCTTTTCAAAAATATATTTCCAGCAGGAGCTGTCATCACAGGAAAGTCGTAGGTCGAAACCACGAGCTATTTTGTAGGATTACGGGGACAACCGCTCACCCTCTCCAGAACAGACGAAGTCGGCCTCCCCTGGATAGAAGAAAAATCCACACACACACACACACACACACACACACTGACACATGAAGGCTTCACACCAACTGAAGTGAGACACAGATTGAACCAAGCACTCTCCCAGTAGCAGTACGCCAAAGAATCAGCGCTAAATAACTGAAATATTAACAAGCTACGTTGCACTCCCGAAATGGGATGGATGCTCCAGTACGATTTACCATGGCTAAGCATCTAAGAAACGTATTACGGGCTCGTCCAGATGCTTACATGTTCGAACTTCATAAACTTACGTAATAAGAGATGTTCAGTGCAGACAGCCTCACGTTCAGAGGACCCGTGAACAATGCTGTTCTATGCTACCGCAATGAGGTCCCCGGATGGTAGCGAAAATGGGCATATTGTTGTTGTTGTGGTCTTCAGTCCTGAGACTGGTTTGATGCAGCTCTCCATGCTACTCTATCCTGTGCAAGCTTCTTCATCTCCCAGTACCTACTGCAACCTACATCCTTCTGAATCTGCTTAGTGTATTGATCTCTTGGTCTCCCTCTACGATTTTTACTCTCCACGCTGCCCTCCAATGCTAAATTTGTGATCCTTTGATGCCTCAAAACATGTCCTACCAACCGATCCCTTCTTCTAGTCAAGTTGTGCCACAAACTTCTCTTCTCCCCAATCCTATTCAATACCTCCTCATTAGTTACGTGGTCTACCCACCTTATCTTCAGCATTCTTCTGTAGCACCACATTTCGAAAGCTTCTATTCTCTTCTTGTCCAAACTGGTTATCGTCCATGTTTCACTTCCATACATGGCTACACTCCATACAAATACTTTCAGAAATGACTTCCTGACACTTAAATCTATACTCGATGTTAACAAATTTCTCTTCTTCAGAAACGATTTCCTTGCCATTGCCAGTCTACATTTTATATCCTCTCTACTTCGACCATCATCAGTTATTTTACTCCCTAAATAGCAAAACTCCTTTACTACTTTAAGTGTCTCATTTCCTAATCTAATCCCCTCAGCATCACCCGATTTAATCTGACTACATTCCATTATCCTCGTTTTGCTTTTGTTGATGTTCATCGTATATCCTCCTTTCAAGACACTGTCCATTCCGTTCAACTGCTCTTCCAAGTCCTTTGCTGTCTCTGACAGAATTACAATGTCATCGGCGAACCTCAAAGCTTTTACTTCTTTTCCATGAATTTTAATACCTACTCCGAATTTTTCTTTTGTTTCCTTTACTGCTTGCTCAATATACAGATTGAATAACATCGGGGAGAGGCTACAACCCTGTCTCACTCCTTTCCCAACCACTGCTTCCCTTTCATGCCCCTCGACTCTTATAACTGCCCTCTGGTTTCTGTACAAATTGTAAATAGCCTTTCGCTCCCTGTATTTTACGCCTGCCACCTTCAGAATTTGAAAGAGAGTATTCCAGTTAACATTGTCAAAAGCTTTCTCTAAGTCTACAAATGCTAGAAACGTAGGTTTGCCTTTTCTCAATCTTTCTTCTAAGATAAGTCGTAAGGTTAGTATTGCCTCACGTGTTCCAACATTTCTACGGAAATGGGCATATATAAATAAATAAATAAATACGTGCCGGCTACTTGTAGCAGTTTATACAGTAGCTGCTTACCCGTTTGCCCTAAAGTCTCTGCCCCAGCAGAAGCTACTTAGTCTCTACACAAAAGTTGACTAATCTACCACTACCACTCAAAGACTCCCTGCCCAAAAACCAAAGTACGTGGAAGCACCACACACTGACACTCAGACACTCTCTCTAGCAGAAGAGAGACGGAGTGGTAAATGGAAACACAGAAATGTGACGGGAACATAATAAACAAATTTGATCTATACACACACTCAGTATACCTTTATATGTGTGAAATGTAAAGCGTAAATTGAGAAATTATATTTGTTTATTAAAGTATCATCGTGGCTGTCTCGTGAAACACTCTGCTTCTTACTCCTCTCCCCAGAGTTGAAAGCACAAATGTACCGCCCAGGAGAGGCGCAAATAAGTGTAAAAACGCTAAAGGCAGCGCAATTGGCGTAATGGAACGACTTACATTGAGATATTTCGAAATTGACTACCTAACCTTTTTCCGTCGTTCCTATCCCAACCTCCATCCAGTCCCCCCCCCCCCCCCCTCCTCGAAACGGCACAGTCCTCTGCCCCGTGCGCTCAGTAGTTCATCTAAGTGCTCTCTTTTGGCTGCCTCTGAGCTGACTGAACCCATTTCATTCAAGAAGCCGAACTTTAGCTCATTATGTAATACGTCGAAGGTAGGAGTGCCCTGGAGCTGTTGGCTCCCTTCTACCATGAAGGACTCGTAAATTCGCCATTCCAGTAAGAGGTGGTCGGGTGTAATTATGACTCGGCAGTCACAACTGGGTTGCTCTTACTTCTGGTTTCTCTATGGCCAGACCAGGTACAGTTATGGTTTGTCATATGGTGTACAGCCGGCCGCGGTGGTCTCGCGGTTCTAAGCGCTCAGTCCGGAACCGCGCGCCTGCTACGGTCGCAGGTTCGAATCCTGCCTCGGGCATGGATGTGTGTGATGTTCTTAGGTTAGTTAGGTTTAAGTAGTTCTAAGTTCTAGGGGACTGATGACCGCAGCTGTTAAGTCCCATAGTGCTCAGAGCCATTTGAACCATATGGTGTACAATGTCAGCGGTTAGTTGAACGTGACCAATTTGAAGTCTCCCCAACTTTTCAGAAGAATCCATGGCTGTGCCTTCTAGAGGCAGAAGACTTCCATCTCCCCTGCCACAAATCCATAGGGCACTCTCTGATGGAAACGCGATTATATTCAAGAGTCCCAAGTATTTCAATTACTTTCAAAATGGTTCAAATGGCTCTGAGCACTATGGGACTTAACATCTATGGTCATCAGTCCCCTAGAACCTAGAACTACTTAAACCTAACTAACCTAAGGACATCACACAACACCCTTCAATTACTTTCTGTGGCCTGTAATCCTTCACTCAGCGGATGATTTGATTTATTTATTACTCATTTAGAGACTTGTTGCATTACATTTTATAGCATGGTGATCATTTTACAGCTTTTCATATAGATTAAAAATCATATTCCATATAATAACAGAAGTTACTGTTTTCAGCAATTACAATGAAACTAATAATAAATTAAAATACATTACAAGTTGAAAGAAAAAGACACACAAATATTCAAATTTTAATAAGATACGATCATAGATGATAACAGGTGATAGAAAAGACTTTGAAGGAAGATTACTGTTAAAGAAGTAAAATATCCACGCAGTGGACACCAAATGAAAAAGCTACTCCTTATGTTTCTGATCTAGACTGCCATAAAAACTCGTAGGAACTGTTAATCAGAACTCAGGGAGAAATTGTAGTCTAATTCACAATCGATTTATTGACTTAAACAAAACTAGACAACAAAATTATTAAAGAAAAATCATACAAAAAATATTTATTTAACAAAAGCCTTACTAAAATGGGATCTATGGTGGAGAAAGTGATCTGCTGGGCATCGACACACGACACTAACCTGAACACTACTCGCTCTATCTCACTTCATACACGTGAATCCAGGCTATGGCATCAAACTACGCCACCACCAAGCATCTATATTCTACCATACAATATATATATATATATATATATATATATATATATATATATATATATATATATATATATGTTTCGAAAGAACATGGTGCTGAGAAACAGGTATTATTGCCCTACTTCACAGCTGCGAATACTTTACCATCCTACTGGTCAAGGCGGCACACTACGATGCGTTCGGCGACTGAAGTCATGGACGGCGGAAATCTGTTATTAAATGCGCATTCCCGAAAAATGCAAGTACGCGGTCTCGCGTTCGGTTAATTCAGAACATAGGTTCTTCCCTAAGAGCCTCTGAAACCCCGACTGATTCCAGTGTGCAGGTGGACCTGTTTGCTGGTCTGCCAAGCCAGTTTGACTCCATGCCACGACTGTGCGTGTCGCAATACGTCAAATGTTTAGACGGCCGACTCAAGACACATAAGTACACCCACGCGTCACTCGTTGTGACCGTGATGATATAATCAGAATCTCTGATGGTTCAGAAAGTGACTGGCACAGGCTCTAAGTCGTGCCCTAGCAAAGGACACAAGTCTCACTGTTTAGGTAGACACCTGCAGTTCTTTACTAGCAAAGAACCAGTACAAGAGACTTGTACAAGAGTGGATCTCCCTTTCTCTCTGTTGCCTTCTCAGATCGGTTCCAAAAGAACGTTTCTCTTTTTTTGACTTCCCCCCAATTTCGAACAAGCCCATCATGAGCTGGAGCCCGGCATTCTAAGCTTGGTGAATGGTCTATGCACTGCAAACCAATTTGACCAATCAGAGACTCAAAGTTAACTGGCAGAAAACAGAAAAAAATTCAGCTTTGCGGCCTCTTTCCCACACATTTGCCGTGTCTTGTGCTAACACAATACAGAGTGGAAGCACAGCCCTCCATAAACAGCTTGTTATTACCCCTGTAGCGTCCATTTCAAAGTTTGCAAAGAACGGCCATAAACTCACATTGACAAAGCATGTTTTGAAAGAGAGTCTGCACATCTGGGCTCCAGTTTTCCTGTCCCACGGACATTTGCAGAACGTTTACATTTCTGTTGGCGGATTGCTCGCTAACAAGGTCTACAATGCGCTATCGGCGACTTTTCGGCGCTAGGCCGTATACCTGGACGTCTGGCACCAAAGCTTAATGTGTTTCTGCACAATGCGACCACGGCATGGCCCGTCTGGAAATGTCTACTCACCGTTCTCCAGAAAAAACGCGCTTTGTCGCCCCACCAATGCCGTGCTTTTACTGCAGTCCTTTAAGTTGGCACCCAGTTCCTTTGAACGCAGATAAAGCTTACCATATTTCTTTCCCTAGAGCATGCAAACAAGACCATAAACTGCGGCCCACCATTTCATCACAATGTATGAAGTCAAATCGCCATAGATCGTATTCCCTACGCCAAATCAGAAGTGAGAGTGCCCTGCAATATCTCAGCTTGAATAGTAAGAGAGAGAGAGAAATACTACTTTATCTGAATCAGCCTGGTCTGGTCTGAAAGCCTCGAAACAACTTCGAGCCTTATTGTCCCGATTCGCTAGTTTGAACACTACATACAAAAACACTGTAACTATTATGTACACTGTGAAAATCGCAGTGGTGTGTGAGAGTGAAGTATGTTATTTTTTAGGGTTATTGACCTATCTTCAGTTCCTGTATTATGTGACTTGAATTTTACATGTTATGTCGCTTACATACTAAGTGTTCAGTTGCAAATGTTACATCCCAACAGTGGTATAATGACCTGCTGTTTATACAGATTTACTGGGTTGATTGCATTACACTGTTTATTCTGATACAGTAGATGGCAAGTCTTTCTCTGACACATACATCAAGAGGCAGGGGCCCCAAGTACTAGCTTCAAGATTTCAGTTGATGCAGTGCACAAGAGACCCGAGCAATACGGTAGGACTACACGCTCCACTTGCACCACTGACAGTTTCTTAGTCAATAGCTCCAGCCTATGTGGCCATACGCTTCGTACCATAACCTGCAATATCCACTACCTCGTGATAGAGTAGAAAGTTTTTTGGTCGAAATTGAAAAACCTACCTAGCGTGATGTATTTATGTGGGTATGAAAATTTGATTTCTCAAGGAGGTGCAACTCGAGATAGCATTGGTGGGGTTTTGAAATTTTTATGTCTCTTATCGTTTTCACTATACCATGTTAGAGTCGACTGGTATTCGGCAGTCGCTTGTGCAGTGTGCCTGCCGCACTAGGGAACTCAACACACAACTGAATAAACAGGCGATTCTGTGCTCAGACAGAATCCAACACAATCGTACAACAGTTAAATTAATAAGGATGGACGCTGCTAAATGCTAATGCAGCTGAAGTTTCATTATACATAAAACAAAATTTAATTCCATTCATATAATTAAAAGGACAAAGCAAACTTTTCAGATTAAAAGAAAAGAATATGTTTCGCATAACGGGACCTGTCTTCCTTAGGAAACACTATCATGTCACAGTGAGGCTGCAATTCAGTGAGTTAGAATCCACTGACGGTAATCATTTTTCTTGGAAAGGCTCACCTCATCAGACTTTGGGAAAGGGAATGATGAAGTGAGAACAACTCATTTTAAAAATAGTAATTTATTTTCTCTCAATGAATACCGTTCAAGTTGAAGTTTGACTGATTTACAATTACTTTGATCAAAAAATGTAAATAGCAATATGCTTACAATGTTAAAATTTTTCTGAATTACCAGTGTGATAACATCCAGATTTATAAACACGGTATCTGTGCGGAAGGCACTTGAATGCTCTCTGGCAGACTGTAAATTGAGATGCAAATCACCTTCCAGAGTCTGGGCAACTCACAAAAAGGCATGTACTAGATAGCATCGACTTTTGATCCCAGTAAGATTGTGAACTAACGATATGCCTTTATTTAGCAAATGGTGAAAATGAGAACAATATTTTTTTCTCAGTGATTCTGTTTATTTATTACGCTTAAAGAAATACAGTTCAGTTAGAATTTTTTGATAAAAATTACCAAAATTATGAAACCCTATTTACAAGCAACTGACCATATTTATTCTTACTTTATACAGACATATGTATTATGTAAAGAGGTGTTTCCCAACCATACCATCAAGTAAAAGGTTTACTCTAAGTATTTAATTTGAATTTATAAACACTTTTATGTATTCCTGCCATATAGTAAAACTATTTCAGTTTCCCTTCTAGCCCTTCTTACAATGGAAATTTTTGGAACAGTTCCTCTTTGGAACAGGGAACAATATGAAATTGCGTTTTGAACATATCGCTGCAGTATGTTCACATAGGTAATGCAATATGCTTACAATGTTAAAATTGTACCATATACATATACATCACAATGCTCCATATTATCATATCGGACATCTTGTGCAACAATCTTGTTGGCGTCCTCTTCTTCTTTTGTGATGGTTTTACGTTTGATGAGGGCATTCCTACTTTTCTTTTCCCTGAAAACATCTACCCATCGGCAATGTCTTCTATGAACGACTTCAATGAGGTTTCCTCGCCCCGAGATTCTCTTCGATATTCTAGACAGGCATTTAAAACACTCAGGTCTTGCATAAATCCAAACAGTCTCATGCACCAGCGTCTATATTTGATTGGTACACTATAGAGCTCTGTCAGCATACCGGGAAAATCAGCTGCTCCCATATGCTTATTGTACTGACGTACAGTACTGGGGCAGGGCACATCAGTTCTTCCTTTTACAGTGCTGTTCCTTCGTTTTACTGCTGAGGGAGAGTGGTCACCACAAAATGAGCTTGCAAGGGTGGGAACTTTAACAACTGTATTGCCTTCCCACCTAACCTGAAGTCAGAGTGAGTGTCCTTTCTGTAGTCACAGCTGTATCGCCCGTTCTTCAGTAACTTCTTCTCGTCTTCTAGGGGACAGTTCTTTATTCGGCTATTCATTATAGCGCCCTTGGAATCACTGTTTAGATTTTCTAAATATATTATAAATTCAAAGCCGCAAAAGAAACCGTCAATTCATATTCTGCGAGAAACATCCCTTGGAATACTTTTGCAAAGTGTAATCACATCTTTTCTTTCGATTCCAAATACTTTCTCGTAGTCAGTAAGTACAGTTATCATTCTCTTTCCAGTACATAGAAGAAAATCTTAGACAAGTGCAAACAGGCCAGTACAAACAAATATTATAAACTCCACATGTGTGACTTGTTTTGAATATACTGGTGCAAGTTAACTGCTCTTGTACCTCTATACGTTACCGTCATCTCGTGTACAGAAATTTGCGTTTCTTGTTGCTGTCCCTGCAGACCTTTACAATTGATTCTTATTTTGAGTCTTATTTTGAAAAGTCTGTCGAAAGAGTTCACAGCACTCTTATTGCTTCTTGAAAGCGCTTCAAAATGAAAATACTGCTGATTTTTTCACAGTTCATTGACTGAGACCAACAGTCAGTGCACGAAGGCAGGGAAACAAGACTCGTGTATATCAGAACACCGAAAATACATTTCATTTCTCTTTGAATATTGTGTACTGACGTGGTGGTTCGTTGCACGGAGTATAAGTTCGTTTCGTACGTAATTTTATTAATTGCTTCTAATTGAAGCATCTTCCGAAATAATCCACAGGTATATTGCCTTCATTATAAAACACGGGAGAGAGACCTGATAGTTAGATCTTCTTTCGCCCACATGTAGGTGACAGTCTCTGTAATTTTCTTCTTCAGTTGGCTAACACTTGCACTAGAAGCATTCAGTGGCCAAGGTCCTCGTACATGCTCAACTTCTGAAATTTCACTTCCTGAAGCAGAACAGGTTTTTGGTATCGGAAGCTGATGGAATCGAGACCGATATCCTGAAAAATAGTCTGGATCATCACAAGCTGCCAAATATTTGAGTTCAGAGTCTTCTGATTCGCTTATATCAGACAAAGCGAGATTTTCAGGTGGAACAGCAACTCCTTTTGTTTTCCTTTAACTCCATAACTTAGCTAAGAGGCCACTGAAAATAAAATTATCTATTCTGTCACGTCGTAAGCATACGTAATCTACCACTGGCGAATGTCCCAACTATGGACAATGCTGCTCGCAGCACCATAACATTTTTACACTAGTTACATAATTCTGAAAAAAAATATTGTATGGCAATATTTGTGCCATGAACTTGCCTCTGAGTATTTTTTTAAGAAAATCTATTAAAATTATTGCTAACTCCTTGAAATCCACTCTCTGACAAACATCTACGAAATCACTGTAACAGATCTTATCGTGCTGTCATCTGGTGAGAAAAACCTTGATCTATTATAAATGACGCCCGCTGTGCATAGAGGAATGATGCTTGCAGGGGTCAATGTCAGTAAAAGGCATCAGGAAGCGTTATTTGTCCCATAAGGTCAACGTAATTTTGATGTTTCTTGAGAGCAACATTGTCAAAGGGATAAAAAGCAGTAAGAAGCTGCAAAAATGACTTCTAAATTGTGAACTATGCAGCACAAAAAGACAATGCAAACATTAAATGTGACACTTACTCCAAAACAGCTAAAGGAGCTCCAGGCCGAAGCAAAGCATAATCCATCCTATCCTCTGTTATTTCAGTCCTGCCTGGATATCCCCCCACCCCCCAAATTCTCTAAGTCACTCCAGATCCTCGAACACCATGCACTCTGCCTCGCCTTCCGTGTATGCCTTCCGTTCCCCATGCGGATTCTCTATGACCTGACTCCTTTTTCCCATCTGCTCCTATTCTGCTAACATATCCATGTCCTCTACACCTCATGCTGCCTTGATCCCCCTCACCCCCTAGTTGCTTCTCTCCTCTCCCATCCCCGCCCCCTGCCACGCCTTCACCGTTGTGTCCCCCCTACCCTCCATCCCTCCACCTCTACACCCTTCATCTCCTTTCCCAAGGTGGCTTCCATCAACCCCCCTCCCAGATGATGCCCTCTCTCCTTCCTTTTATCCCTCCTATCAACTCTGATTATCGTCTGCCCCTCCCTTCCTCTGTCCTTTTCCTAGGCTCCCTGCCCCCTTCCATCCTGTTTTTTCCCCACCTACCCTCTCTCTGCCTCCACTGGCTTTCCCACTCCTTCTCGCCTCCACCCAGTCCCCCTTTTTTTCTATGTCCCCTCCCTTCATCAGCTCCCCTTTTATTCCTTTCCTCTTCTCCCCCTTTTTCCCCTTCATCGGTTTGGGTGCCCCCCACCCCCCATCTGTCGCTGTGTCGCCTCTACAGTGCTGGTTTAAGTGAGTGTTCAGAGTTGAGTGTCCCCTGTCAGTGTTGCAAACAGTCAACATACTGTCGATAGTTGTGTTTATCTCATACGAACAGAAATCAGACTGTTGCCGAGTTTTTTAATTGTGCATCTCCTCTTCCTGTGTGTCTTCACCCGCATCGTCAACGCCGTGTTTTTGTATTTTACGTTCTGCCACTTTCCGCCATTTTACTTTTTTTAACGAAGTCACCGTTTTATCGCCTTTTTATATATTGTTTGCTCTCACCATTGTTTGTTTAACTTTTTTCTCAGCTGTAGAGCAGCGTATTAAGCTGCTGACAGCCCGCCCCTTCCCAGGTGTGGGGGAATCGAAAATAAATAAAAGAAAAAAAAGTAAAGCAGAGCAGACACCGAACAGCGACTCTCCCACGACGACACACGAACCGTCGCCGTGCGCTCGCCCCCAAAATCGACCACTGACCGCCCATTGCTCCACACTTCCAAAAATTACCGTAGGGGCGGAAGAAATCGCAAGGATTACTACAGTGACAACTGAAAATATCCCTCACTCTTCCTGCATGTAGGGAAAGCACGCAGAATTTTCTCATCCAGCACTTTTTGTATTCTCTGTCAACAAACTAAAAGTAGACAGCGTACTGGCTCTCGCCTCGTGATCGGTGAAACGATGTCTGGGGGTGTAAATACAGCTCGCTTCCCATGCTGTTTGTGGGAACGTGGCAGTGCCTCTGCTTTCCTTTTTTTAGGACAACCTGTAGTTTTCTAATGAAATGACTACGCTTTAGGCTGTTAAAACAATACATATTGTTGTAATGTTGTTGCTTTAATTTGCTATGAAAGCGGTGCTGATAGACAATAAAAGCGGGTTAAAAGCTGTGAGCTGTCTGGGGAAGTTAACCTTGCATTACTGCGCAACTGTTTCACCTGTGTATCCAGTCTAGCTTACCAAATTCCCAACCAGACTACCATTAATTATAATCTCTTAATAGTCATACGACAACCGGTGAGATTATATATATATATATATATATATATATATATATATATATATATATAAAAGACAATTTAAATAAAAAGAAATAAATCAGTTTATATTTGGAAATTTATTTTAACATTGATCATTGAAATTTCAGCATCTTAAACTTGATTCATAACTAAACTGGTGCCTTATTTAGGATTGTGAAAATGTGAGATTGTAATCTTACGGAACACATCAAATATAGATCCAAGATTGGGAGACTGCATACAACACTGCATTCATAAAATAACACATGAAGAACGTTGAAACATATGCAAGAGGAAATTAACCACAACCAACCGATTCAATTTTCACCCAAAGAAGTTACGTTCGTGGCACAATCCTGTCCGTCATGTAATTACCACACACTGGTATACTAAATTCATACTAACTCTCTGTGAAATCTTCCCGAAAAGAATAGCTGAGGGCTACTTTGATGATTACACCACATGCTTCACGTGGTCAACTTGGTTTACACAAAGAGTCTAACTCCACAATAATTTTGATAATTAAAATGAATTACATCGAAAAGCAATTTACAAAAGAAAAACCTCAAACTGGTTACTATCGTCTTACTATAAAGCTGATGGGTCAAACAATTGTATAAGCACGTGGTACTGGTGTCACAAAGTACACACCACGTGGGTTGAACATAAATAAAAGTTGCTATATTGAAAAATATTGCCAACACGAGACGTTATAATCTCACGCATATTCGCATTTAAGATTGATGAACTTAGAGTTACTGATCAACACGTGGTTCCACTTTACTCACAAAGTAGTGACAAAGCAACTACCGGAATATATTCTGAACTGTACACTCGAATTACACTGCGTTGCAATTTAAGATAACATTAGATATTTTAGAGCTAAACCTGAAATAAAGGTGATTAAATTTTCAGTTAGGCTGAACTTAAGAAATCCATTTTCCTACGGACTTAGCAGACACGCGCTTAGCCGGATATCTTACCACTTCAGACGCTCGCTGCAGACAGACTGCCATGGTCCCTTCCTGAGGGTGGCTCACAAATACAAACGGAAGTGGCCAGAGGGGCACTTTCCTACACCAACATGACAAGGGACGGACAGGACCATACTAAGAACAGAAACCTCTCTGCTTTTAGAAAGCGTAGCTGCCTGTTCCGACATTGGTCCTACTGTTCTCTAGCAGACAGGCTTGTCTGCTACCCTCAAGCATGCAACTAGAAATACATTTGCTCATTAATCCTCTCACACAGAAGGGAAGGGGGATGACAGTATCTTATCATATACAGTATATAAAAGAAAGCGGATGTAGGTTCCGTATGAGACTGTGTGACATGAATTACATATAAACTGTGTTTTAAAGTGTAGTAGTGTGACAGATCGTTCTTGTTTATGGGTAAAAGTAACACGTTCCACTACTCAGTCTCCTCCCAGATAGTCAGAAACGCCACAGTAAATTTAGAAGAGGAATTTATGCCGTAAATGACAACAGATTTAAGAAATTAACATGAAAGGAATCCAACAGAGACCTTTCATTGTTTCACGAAGTCTGTAGGCCCCATCTCATCAAACTTCTATAGGCTCTTATTGAAATCTCTAGGCAGCTCGCGTGACGCGCATTGCTTTGAAAGGCACTTTTGAGTTACTGTCTTAAGAGTTGCTTAAAGCGGCTCCCTCACGCGACCACTGCCCATGGAAGCTATTAGTCTGAAACCTCAACGATTTCCGCCATTGTCTAACCACCGCCTAAAAATTAAGGGTGACATGTTTAGCCACATTCCAACAACTTGGAGAAGCACGAGCTAAAATGCTGAAATGCACAACCCTTATCTTCCATTGAGAAAGTTTATGACAATATGACTTAAAATGATTATGGGTATGGATTTTGTCACGTAGCAACATGTAACATACCAGTATCGTCACAACTTCTGTGTACGGACAGTCCATTAATTCTGATTACACGTTTTCTGCTGCAATTTAGTCTACCTTCTGATATTAATAGAATGAATTCAGAGGTGAGGTGGGAAGTTTATTTACTCTGTACCATTGATGAACTGTATCCAGCGGAACTTCCACATTCGTCTTATTGTCTGCTGCTATCTTGTGTTAACAGCAAATTATCAGCACTCTCAATTACTCTCAAACCTTCAGGTTTTCCTTGTAAGACATTTAAAAGGGGCTCGAAATTACAGTCCCAAAATCTAGGTCCAAGAACTGACCCCTGAGGGCAGCCTTTGGGGGATTTTTTTATTATTTGTGATGTTGTTGACAGTCGACAAAGTAACTTCTATATGCGCACGGTGGTTTAGAAAACAATTATAGAGTTTATCAGGAAGTTAAGATGACTCACCTCCAAAGATAGACAGGGTAACTAAAGGTTGTCAGTTCTACCAGATGCACTGCCAAAACAAAAAGGGGGGGGGGGGGCGGAAAGAAACAGGGGATAGTAGATGTACTGATAATGAGTTGAACTTTGCTCACCGAACGAGGTGGCACACTATCTAGCACTCTGGACTCCTGTTGGGGAGGACGACAGTTCAATCCCGCGTCTGGCCATCTTGATTTAGGTTTTCCATGATTTCCCTAAATCGCTCCAGGCAAATGCTGGGATGTTTCGTTTGAAAGGGCATGGTCGACTTCCTTCCCCCATCCTTTCCTAATGCATGGAGACCGATGACCTCACTGTCTAGTCTCCTCCCCCAAACAACCCAACCCCAACGTTGCCTGACAACAGAGGGCGTAGTGACATAGCTATAAGAGCGCTGTCTGTGTCTACCCTTTAACAGGGAATGCTCACAGCCAGCAGGCTCAGTGTGATGCAAACGTGTGAAGCAAGCAGCCAACCATGCCACGGAGATATTTTCGTGCTTCCTAAACCCAATGGAGCGAGTTTGAAAGGGGTCAAAATGTGGCCTTCCGAGTAATAGGATGATCCTTTTGGAGAATTGCGACTCACATTGGGCTTTCTGCGTCAGTTGTGCAACGATGCTGTTATCAGTGATCACGTGAACATTCTCACACATGCAGACAAGGTTCAGGATGTCGACGCAATGGAGCGAGTTTGAAAGGGGTCAAAATGTGGCCTTCCGAGTAATAGGATGATCCTTTTGGAGAATTGCGACTCACATTGGGCTTTCTGCGTCAGTTGTGCAACGATGCTGTTATCAGTGATCACGTGAACATTCTCACACATGCAGACAAGGTTCAGGGTGTCGACGCAGCACAGACATGTACATCAGAATCGTCGTATTTTAAGGGCAGCAGTGGCAGTACAGGTACAACAGCACAGACATGTCAGTACGAACACTTAGGAACCCATTATTAGCAGTGGGACAATAGGCATGTACACCTCTAGCAAATCTTCCACTTACGCCACAGCATCGACGTGCATGGCTTGTCTGGTGCCGTCAGAAGATGATGGAAGATGGAATGGCGCGCCGTGGTCTTTAGCGATGAAAGCAGATTTTGTCTGCGTGCAAGTGATGGTCGACTGTGCGTACGACGTAGACCAGGTGAGCGCTGTCTCGTAGAGTGCACTCATCCCAGACACGTTGGCCCCGCCTCGGTCCTTATGGTCTAGGGTGAGGCAAGCTACAGCTCTCGTTTACCTTTGGTATTTCTGCAACGGATGATAACCAGCGCCGTTATTGCAACAGGAAGATATTGTGTAGTTAAAAAAAATGGTTCAAATGGCTTTGAGCACTATGGGACTTAACATCTGTGGTCATCAGTCCCCTAGAACCTAGAACTACTTAAACCTAACTAACCTAAGGACATCACACACATCCATGCCCAAGGCAGGATTCGAACCTGCGACCGTAGCAGTCACGCGGTTCCGGACTGAGCGCCTAGAACCGCTAGACCACCACGGCCGGCTGTGTAGTTCAAACAGGGTAGTGTTCGCCCATACTCTGACGATGAAACTCAACGTGCTCTGCGAGACGTGCAGCAGGTACTCTGGCCAGCACTAACTCTGGACATGTCTTCAATCGTTTAGGATATTTTGGGACGAGATGCGGCTCATGCGGCTCGTCAACCAACAACTCTTACAGAACTACGTGAACAGGTCGAGCAGGTGTGGCATAACGTATTACAGTACAGTATACGCCGTCTCTACGATCGGCTGTATGCCAGGGTCAACACCTGCATTGCAGCCCGTAGAGGGTATACCACATACTAATATGGGTACTGCATCATGGGTCTATACCTTGTACTTCAGAACCGCTTGTGCTATAGATCTGTAAATTTAATCGTCTCATATACTACATATGAATTGTTGCAACAATAAACCTTGAATGAATTGGAAAGTTCGAAGAGAGTGTGCAAATTTTTTTTCTGCTCGCCTCTGAACTTCGTTCCTTCCTGGTAGACTTTGTAATGGACAGTGAAACAGACATTGGTCGAATAGGACTTAAGTTACTTCTTAAGTAATAGAACCCAGTACGTTGTCCTCGATGGTGAGTGTTCATCGGAGGTGAGGGTATCATCTGGAGTGCCCCAGGGAAGTATGGTAGGTCCGCTGTTGTTTTCTGTCTACATAAATGATCTTTTGGATAGGGTGGATAGCAATGTGCGGCTGTTTGCTGATGATGCTGTGGTGTACGGGAAGGTGTCTTCGTTGAGTGGCTGTAGGAGGATACAAGATGACTTGGACAGGATTTGTTATTGGTGTAAAGAATGGCAGCTAACTCTAAATATAGATAAATGTAAATTAATGCAGATGAATAGGAAAAAAATCCTGTAATGTTTGATTACTCCATTAGTAGTGTAGCGCTTGACACAGTCATGACGATTAAATATTTGGGCGTAACACTGCAGAGCGATATGAAGTGGGACAAGCATGTAATGGCAGTTGTGGGAAAGGCGGATAGTCGTCTTCGGTTCATTGGTAGAATTTTGGGAAGATGTGGTTCATCTGTAAAGGAGACCGCTTATAAAACAGTAATACGACCTGTTCTTGAGTACTGCTCGAGCGTTTGGGATCCCTATCAGTTCGGATCGAGGGAGGACATAGAAGCAATTCAGAGGCGGGCTGCTAGATTTGTTACTGGTAGGTTTGATTATCACGCGAGTGTTACGGAAATGCTTCAGGGGTGTCTCTAGAGGAAAGGAGGCTTTCTTTTCGTGAATCGCTACTGAGGATATTTAGAGAACCAGCATTTGAGGGTGACTGCAGTTCAATTTTATTGACGCCAACTTACATTTCGCGGAAAGACCACAAAGATAAGATAAGAGAGATTAGGGCTCGTACAGAGGCAAATAGGCAGTAATTTTTCCCTCGTTCTGTTTGGGAGTGGAACAGGGAGAGAAGATGCTAGTTGTGGTACGAGGTACCCTCCGCCACGCACCGTATGGTGGATTGCGGAGTATGTACGTAGATGTAGAAATCTAATCGAATTATTGTGGTACATAGTATTCCAAGAGACATTGAATTCGAATGTAGAAGAGAAAAATGAAATCTAAGCTCGCTTTCAGAAAAAAACGCTACGGCAGTAGGTTAGAAAAAGCCCAGGAAGCTGCCTGATGGAGTGCCTACGACTGCATAGCGGCTAGTTGCGCTACAACCACGCCACACGTGTGCCGACAGAAAGACTATCGGGCCACCCAATTTGGGACGCGCTATAGGGCAGTTTCAATTAGTTGACGCGCGTTAAGCCCGTGGGGGCTAGGTGGGGGCGGGGTGAGGTGGTGCGCGTAATTGGAGTCGCGGGCCGCGTAATCGATGCCCGGCGGGCGAGCAGGCAGTCAGGCGCAGCTAATTAAACGCACTGACATGCCGGCTCTTTATCGCAGGCGGGCCGAGGATAGGCTAAGCTGCCCGCTACCCCGAAGTAGGGCGACATTGAGGGAACCTGACACGCTGAATGCCAGCGGATCACATCCACCACTTCGGCAAATGCGCAGTGCCTGTGCCACGGGATAACATCTGCTGCGGGATGCCATTAACTGTACTGAACAAGTTACAAAGACGTAGAAGACCTGTTGGAGGGAACGGCATATATACAGTGTCCGGTGAAAAGTACCCAGACACCCCTGTGTAGTGCGGAACTGACCGCTAGATGTCACATGGGACGGACCAGCCGGTATACACTGAGGTGGCAAAAGTCATAGAATACGCACTTCTACAGATGGTGATAGTATAGCGTACAGATACTGTAAAAGAGCAATGTATTGGCGGGGCTGTCATTTGTATTCAGGTGATACGTGTCAAAAGGTTTCCCATGTGATTATGACGACATGATGGGAATTAACAGACTTTGAATGAGGAATGGTAGTAGGATCTAGATGCACAGGAAATTTCATTTCGTAAATCATTAGGGAATTCAATATCCCAAGATTCACAGTGTCAAGAGTGTGCCAAGAATACCAAATTTCAGCACTCACCAAATTTTAGCACTCACCACGGGCAATGCTGACGGCCTCCACTTAACGACCAAGAGCAGCGGCGTCTGCGTGGAGTTGTCAGTGCTAACAGACAAGCAACACGCGTGATATAAGAACAGAAATAAATGCGAGACTACGCTTAATGTACCCCTCAACACACTGCCGGGTAATGTGGCGTTAATGGGCTATGGTGGCAGAAGACAGAAGCGAGTGCCTTTGCTACCAGTGCAACATTGCTTGCAGCGCCTCTCCTGGGCTTGTGACCATATCGGTTGGACCCTAGATGACTGTAAAACCATCGTCTGGTAAGAGCTGTTAGTAGGGTTCGAGTGTGGCGCAGACTCTTCTAAACCACGTACCAAGTTGTCAGGAAGGCAATGTTGAAGCTGTTGGTGGGTCCATAATGATGTGGACTGAGTTCACATGCAATGGACTGGGTCCTCTGATCCAGCTGAACCGGTCGTTGACGGGAAATGGCTATGTTCGGCTACTTGGAGGTCATTTTTAGCCATTCATGGATTACATGTTCCCAAACAACGATGAAATTTTTATGGGTGACAAGACGCCATGTCGTCAGGCCACAATTGTTTACAATTGGCTTGAAGAACATTGTGGACAATTCGAGTGAAAGATTTGACCACCTAGATCACTCGACATGTATCCCATCGAGCATTTATGGTACATAATGAAGAGGTCGATTCATGCACAACATGCTCCACAGTCAACACTTGAGAGGTGGCATACCTTTACGATACACACAGTGACGTACCCCCTCTCATATTTAGATCTTACTCTGAGTAATTCAATTTGGGGAAGTATAGCCGAGTATTGTCATTACAAGATTAGTATTGAGAACTCAGACGATATGAATATTTTCCTCTCTAATTGCATGCAGTGAAAAGTTGTTATTCCTTCACACGCGGACTTCCCATGCAGCGTCTCTCATCACCCGGGTGGTCCGGTGACAGGTGGGTTCTGCTGATCTTGAAAGGGTTATGCCGACAGGTATGAGGGAGTCGAGTGGATGCTGCACAGAGGCCGACATTCTCATAAGAGCGGGGGCGACACGACCACAGAAGCCTGAAGAAGTGGCTGGGGCTAGAGATTCCGTTACTTCGTAAAAACTTAGTGAAAACACGTTGTGACGGGCTACCAGCGAGGCGTGGGAATGACTTGTGTTCTGAGGCAGTGTTGGCGGGCAAATTCCCGTGTTTTCTGCAAAAACATAACTGTGATTGGCTTGCTCAGGGGATAGCTCCGTGACGTAGCAAAATCGGCGCAGAAATGGGCGCAAAGTATCTCCATTGGTGGAATAGTAGTGCTTCGGCAATAGATTGGAATTTTCCGCCGGTTTTCGAGTTGCTGATTGGCACGTTTAACCACGGCCACTGTCGTTGGGGCGGGAATGTTCTGTGTTCGGCTTGTACGGGTGCTGTTGGTAGAGTCGGCTCTCGCCTTTCGGTCGGAGTAGGTTACAAGACGGAGCTCTCGCTGCTCTGGACTTCCTGCCTTCCGTTGGCTGTCTAATATACTTTGATTTTATTATAACTGTTTGACGAAGTTGCTGAAGTTTCGACTTTAACGTAACTTTCCGAGTACAGTTGGCAATTGAGCGTCCTGAGTACAAGCGGCCTACGTTGTCTGTCTTGAGCAGTTTTGGCTAAAGTTGACTGTATCGGAGTTACAGTGTGACTTCGCTTGTTAAAATCAGTCACTGTATCATCAGTGATTGTGTGGTGAGCCTTCTTCGTCTCCCTCAGAGGTGCATTTGTATTGCTAGGAAGACTTTATTCTGGAACAACCAGACCAGGATAATTTGTTTCGGGCTATACTCGCGACATTATCATCACCACGACGGGACGTCGAAGCAACCAGCCATCGCTTCCGGTACGCCAGACAGTGTCCCTGCAGTTAAGAAGACAGCTTGGTAATGTACGTCCGCAGCACCGGCAGATTAGGGAATTTTGCTAAGTGATAATCAGAGCTCAGCAGAGCGCGCCTGTTCCCGTCTTTTCTACGTGGTTCTGTCCTGGGTGTTCATTGTCTGAGTTCCCACTGCTGTAGCAGCAATTAATGCTGGCTTGGCCTGGTGTTTCTCTTAAGATTTGAGTTGCAAGGAATTGGCTCCACATACCACTTGGTCATAAACGTCTCAAGCTAGTTTATGGACAACTTCACCTTCACAGCATTTATTTGAGTATCCAGTTGGACGTATTGTAAATGTTTCATGTGTTTTGTTTATTATTTTGAGTTTAGTCATAATAAATCAAATTGGTATTTAGTACAGAACTTTCATTCTGTAGAACGGTAGAGCAACACTCTCATTTCTCACTACGTTAATGAAACTTTCCTTTATCAAATTAATTTCTATCAAATTAAATTATTGCAGGTGTCAAACTCTTTTCTACTCCACTTGCAGGGTCGATTACAGTCAGTTCGCGTTTCTTCTTAATCCATGTGTAACAGAAAAAGTCGGAGTTAGAAAAGGGGGGGGGGGAGGCTTAGAGCATCATATGAAGATTCTAGAAGAATTTAATGTGAAATACACTGCTTGCCCCGGCCCCTCGCACACTTTTGCAATTATAAACGGCTGCGGAGGCAGCATAGCTCGGTATTTCTATTTCTGTTAGGGACTTGCAACGATTTGTTAAGTCTGTGTCACGTCGAGCTGCTGCACTACGATGGGAAAATTGAACTTCAACACGATATTAAGAGATATCTCATGACTTTTGCCACCTTGGGGTAAAACGAGCTGGGGAGCATTGTGTTGTCAGTAAAGATGCAGTAGCAATAGAATGGATTTTTCATGAGAGCTCAGTCACTTTGAACGTGGACTAGTCACTGTACGTCACCTGTGTAACAAACCCCCAGGGATATTCAACGCTTCTTAAGCCGCCAAAGTCACCTGTTGCTGATGTGATTCAAAAGTGCACAGGAACGACCACATCTAAAACAAGACCACACAGACTTCATATACTTAGTGAGAGGATCCGTCGAACATTTCGGAGTGTGGGTGTAAAAAATCGCATGAAATCAGCGGAAGTAATCACTCGTTAGTTCCAAAATGCTATAAACAACACTTACTGTGCATAGGGAGTTAATAGAGGAGACGTTACAATGCTTGAGCAGCCTCTCAAAAGCCACACATTTCTGTAGTCAAAACTAAGCGAAGTTTGAGGTGGAGTAAAGAGCGACACTGCTGGAAAGTGAGTAACTGGAAATGAGTGAACTGGAGTGATGAAACACGCTGTAGCCTGCGGCGATCCGGTGAAAGGGGTTGGTTTTGGCTTATGCCTCGAGGATCTTACTTGCCATCATGTGCAGTTACAGCAGTTAATTATGGAGGCGACAGTATTACGGAATGGGGCTATTACTAGTGGGCTAGTGGTCTGGTCGTCAGCTTATTGCACTTCAAAAGCAAATATATGTCAGATGAGAGACAGTCAAATGAAAACCGAACACCCGCCACAGCGGGATTATGGAGCTGTTCCATTCAAAAGCGATCACCAAACACATTAAGACACCTATCGCACTGCGAGACGAGACTATCAATTCTTTTCCGTAGAATGTGGTCGGCCGCTGTTGCATCCACAACCGCACCCACTCTCGCACTTCCTCGTCCGACTGAAACCGACATCCGCGAATGTCTTTCTTCGGGTCGTCAAAGACGTGAAAGTCACGCGGTGAAGGATTCTGGCAGTACGCATGATGTTTCAATGTTCCACATCCAAGTCGCTGAAGCAGTGCCTTCGTTCCATTCGCAGTGCGGCGGGCGGTGATATCGACCAACACGATTATTCCGTGTGGCAGCATTCCTAACGGCCTGCGGGCTTTCCAATAAAATGCGAAGAGTGGCCCTCAACTACATACTTTCGGAATCAGAGTTGTAATATTAAATGTTTTGGCTGGTTTCCCTGTCAAGGGGCTGGGAGATTACAAGCCAAATAATGCTGAGTCTACAGTATACAATATGAATATACACATGAATCGAATGTTCGAAGGTACCTTCACTCGGTAACTGCGAAGTTTGAATGTAACGTAGAAATTTATAAATGAAAGATTGCAATTCAATAAAATCTGCAGGTACCACTTTCAACGACTTTAAATGATGAGTATGATAGCAAAAGTAACTTTAAGAATGTCATTTATTATTGGAAATACTTATTGGAGTCGATAGTCCAGCAATTAAATAAAACATAATCTGAATAGCAGGGAAACAATAGCTTCCTACTTCACGGCCGGCCGGAGTGGCCGAGCGGTTCTAGGCGCTACAGTCTTGAACCGCGCGGCTGCTAAGGTCGGAGGTTCGAATCCTGCCTCGGGCATGGATGTGTGTGATGTTCATAGGTTAGTTCTAGGGGATTGATGACCTCAGAAGTTAAGTCCCATAGTGCTCAGAGCCATTTGAAACATTTTTTTTCTCCATGGGAGGGAGGAGGTATTTCTGTGAGCACGGCACATTCGACCACGTGTGGCTTAAGTAAAGGTGTGTACTACAGTATTGCCGGCCGCGGTGGCCGAGCGGTTCTAGGTACTTCAGTCCGGAACTGGGCGACTGCTACGGACGCAGGTTCGAATCCTGCCTCGGGCCTGGATGTGTGTGATGTCTTTGGTTTGTTAGGTTTAAGCAGTTCTAAGTTCTAGGGGACTGATGACCTCAGAAGTTAAGTCCCATAGTGCTCAGAGCCATTTGAACCATTTTGAACCTACTTCACGTAATTAGTTATGAACAACAACATAGCTTGCGAGATATTCATTTCTAAGCGCATACTACGTCTCCACTGCAGAAGCCACGGAAGTCTCACAAGTGCACAAGTTGGCAGTACGAAATATTTCTATCTCCCGCTACCACGCGGTAATTGTTCCGCTCTCCACATCTTTCCCATGACCGTACGTCCAGCACTCCCGATTCCTGTGTGCGACCGTACGCCGCGCCGTCCTGTTCAGTACTTCCCCCACTGCCGTCCAGTCTCCCCTTTAACGAGCGCTTTGATTGGCTAGAGCGCTCCCGCCGTTTCTCCAAGCCAATGCACACTCACAAACATATAGAAACACATACAAAATACTGGATTTAGATTCAAATAACTTGAAATAAAATAAATAGTCCTACAAATGGACCATAAACACTCTCTAACACACATTACTAAATACATAAACAAATCAAATAAACATATATCAAAGGTATAGAAACCAAAAGTAGGCCATTAGCCTAATGTCTCTGTGCTTTCTAAATACAGTAAATAGTTAACCAATATCTTCATGAACAGTATACAGGCTGGTCCATTGATCGTAACCGGGACAAATATCTCACGAAATAAGCATCAAACGAAAAACTACAAAGAAGGAAACTTGTCTAGCTTGAAGGGGGAAACCAGATGGCGCTATGGTTCGCCATAGGCAAACGGACATGAACTGCGTTTACTAAAATGGGAACCCCCATTTTTTATTACATATTCATGTAGTACGTAAAGAAATATGAATGTTTTAGTTGGACCACTTTTTTCGCTTTGTGATAGAAGGCGCAAAAATAGTCACAAACGTGTAAGTACGTGGTATCACGCAACTTATCGCCAGTGCGGACGATATTTGCTTCGTGATATGGACCGTTTACCAATTGTGGAAAAGGTCGATATCATGTAGATGTATGGCTATAGTGATCAAAATGCCCAACGGGCGTGTGCTATATATGCTGCTCGGTATCCTGAACGACATCATCCAAGTGTCCGCACCGTTCGCCGGATAGTTACGTTATTTAAGGAAACAGGAAGTGTTCAGCCAGATGTGAAATGTCAACCACTACCTGGAACAAGTGATGATGCCCAAGTAGGTGTTTTAGCTGCTGTCGCGGCTAATCCGCACATCAGTAGCAGACAAATTGCGCGAGAATCGGGAATCTCAAAAACGTTGGTGTTTAGAATTCTACATCTACATCTATCGCACCCGTACCATATTTCTGTGCACCAGGAATTGCATGGCGACGATTTTGAACGTCGTGTACAGTTCCGCCACTGGGCACAAGTAATATTACGGGACGATGACAGATTTTTTGCACTCGTTCTATTTAGCGACGAAGCGTCATTCACCAACAGCGGCAACGTAAAGCGGCATAATATGCACTATTGGACTACGGAAAATCCACGATGGCTGCGACAAGTGGAGCATCAGCGACCTTGGCGGGTTAATGTATGGTGCGCCATTATGGGAGGAAGGATAATTGGCCCCCATTTCATCGATGGCAGTCTAAATGGTGCAATGTATTCTGATTTCCTACGTAATGTTCTACCGATGTTACTACAATATGTTTCACTGCATGACAGAATGGCATTGTACTTCCAACATGATGGATGTCCGGCACATAGCTCGCGTGCCGTTGAAGCGGTATTGAATAGCATATTTCGTGACAGGTGGATTGGTCGTCGAAGCACCATACCATGGCCCGCACGTTCACCGGATCTGACGTCCCCGGATTTCTTTCTGTGGGGAAAGTTGAAGGATATTTGCTATCGTTATCCACCGACAACGCCTGACAACATGCGTCAGCGCATTGTCAATGCATGTGCAAACATTACGGAAGGCGAACTACTCGCTGTTGAGAGGAATGTCGTTACACGTATAGCCAAATGCATTGAGGTTCACGGACATCATATTGAGCATTTATTGCATTAATGTGGTGTTTACAGGTAATCACGCTGTAACAGCATGCGTTGTCTGAAATGATAAGTTCACAAAGGTACATGTATCACATTTGAACAACCGAAGTAAAATGTTCAAACGTACCTACGTTCTGTATTGTAAATTAGAAAACCTACCTGTTACCCACTGTTCGTCTAAAATTGTGAGCCATATGTTTGTGACTATTACAGCGCCTTCTATCACAAAGCGAAAAAAGTGGTCCGACTAAAACATTCATATTTCTTTACGTACTACACGAATATGTAATAAAAAGTGGGATTCCTATTTTAAAAAACGCAGTTCACGTCCGTTTGCCTATGACAGCGCCATCTAACGGGCCAACCATAGCGCCATCTGGTTTCCCCCTTCAAGCTGGACAAGTTTCGTTCTTTGTAGTTTTTTCGTTTGACGCTTATTTCGTGAGATATTTGGCCCGGTCACGATCAATGGACCACCCTGTACATCGGATATAAACAAAGACATAGGCGAATAAATATATTTATAAGCATGCTGCTACCATTTTTTCGTGTAACTGTGGAGTACTTACGGTCTGATGCGATTAATAATAATTGGCCACTTTGACCTCCAATAACTCACGTACTATTCAAGTTATATGCCTGTAATTCATACCAATTTAGGTTCACACTAATAGCTTTCCAAAGACAAGTCGATCGACAAAATCGGATGAACCGTTTAGATTTTGGAAATTCGTTGCTGAGTGTTACTTGTATAATTTACAGTCAGGTACTAAACTTTAAATTAATAAAGATATTGAAAATCTGACTACACCATCAGAAACGTCGTGCAAATAATGGTAATATACTTGTTTCTTTGTAAGATATCACGATTCCTCTGGCTATTATTAATTTCTACATGGGCTGTGAAATGTCTGCCATTATGGTTTCTTAAAGTTCGCCATCTTTGGCACCCCCATCATACATACCTCCTTCGTCGACACAAAGCAAAGTCCTCGTCACAGCGGCAACATCGAATTCCCAGCCACGTGGTCAGCCTCTTGCCCCGGCTAACGTTCGCCACCACGCGGCCGCGGACCAATCGCGGCCGGCTGAGAGGCCCCTGCGCGGCCGCGTCAACTCCGAACAAGTTCCAGTAGCACCAAAAATGAGTGTTCAGCTGGTGGGGTTTATAAGAGGCATTTTTACAGTCGCAGTGACACTTGAAAATCTTAGAACCGAAGAAAATAACAGATACTTGCCAAAGGCTCTCTACATAGTATAACATTCTGAAAATTGAAAACAACCTTCAGGAGTGGAGGAAAGCACTTGAAATAAGTGGGCTACACGTCAGTAGAACAAAGACCCAGTTCATATGTACAACTTCAGCACTGATACAACGCAAACCATAGGTACTTTGAATGAATTTTGCTGATTTGAAGCTTCCTGGCAGATTACAACTGTGTACCAGACAGCGACTCAAACATAGGACCTTTGCCTCTAGTGGGAAAGTGCTCCATCGACTGAGCTCTCCAAATACGACTCACAACCTGTCTTCACACTTAGATATCCACCAATACCTTCCAAACAAGACAGAAGTTTTTTTTTTTTTTCTGTAGCCTTCAATACTAGTTTGGAGGAGAACTGAGAACTTTAGTGCAGTTTGGAAAGGAGGACATGAGATACTGGAGCAAGTGTAGGACTGAGTCTTGCTTAGATAGCTCAGTCACTGGGGAATTTACACACGAAAGGCAAAGGCCCCATGCAGGATTCCCAGTTCGGCACAAAGTTTTAATCTACCACAAAGTTTCGTAGATGTGTACCTGGATAACGTCACACTTACAAGAATTACCAGTTGTATGTGTCTGGGATCAGTAATGGAGAATGGACCAGCTGAAGGAAACGTTTCTCATGGAATAATACGTGGCTACATTAAGTGGCGTATACTTTAGATGTTATGTGGGATGAAAAAGTAATCCATAAAAACCAAAGATAAAATTTGTAAAACAGCTGTAAGATCAGAGGTGTTGTACGACGGTGAAGTCCGGGCATCAGTAAAGACTTACGAACAGAAGCTCCATACATCAAAATTGGGCATATTACGATGGAAGTGAGACGTACGACTGAAAGATAAATTGTGCAATGAAGTCATAACAAGTAGTTTTAAAGCCGTCCTTATAAATGGAAAACTCCCAGAATGCAGGCTGGGATGGTATAATCTTATAACACAGAGATCTGATGACCATATTGTGATAAAAGTATCTTTTGGTGCCTCCAAAGAGGAGAGAGGTGGTAGGAAGATTTAAAAAGAGCTGATTGATGAACATCTAAAGTGATGTCTACGAGAGGCATAGACGGTACCAGATGATTAGGAAGACCAACCATCAATAATGGGAAAAGACGAGGACAAAGACAAATCAGATTTAGTGTTACATGTCAATAATATCCCGTGGAAATAAAACAAGTTTTTAGTTCAAAAAAATACTTTATGAATAAACGAGGAGCATTTCCATAAATAGTTCAAAGTAAAGGCACGTGATGAAATTTAAAGAGCAAGGTAGAGCGTACACTTCAAGCGAACTGGCCACTGTGTTATTCCGAGGGACTAAACGTGACCTCCAAAAGCCGCTTTAAATAGACAAACTAATCTGGCGGGCTTAACTGAGTGTACCGAACTGCCTTGCGCTTCACGACGCAATATCTTCTTACCAACTCCGCGACGTTTGAAAAAAAAAAGAAAAGAAACGTGCGCAAAGCTATACCAACCGGAATTTTGAGGGCTCTCCGCTAATCTGTGTGCGCAGTACCGCCGTCAGTTCACTTCAGCACACAAAGGGGCAGAGGCCGAGCAGCGGTAAACAGCGTGGAGAAAATCTGTGGGTTACTTTGCCGGAATGCCTCGTCTAATCGCCTTAGCCGTGCCTGGGTCGCCGCGTCTGGCGCCCAGTGTTGACAGCGGAGCATCCGCAGGCGTCGCAGAGCTGCGGGGGTGGGGGTTGTGGCACAGGGGTGAGGGTGAGGGACAGGGGTGGGGGCGAGTGTGGAAGGGGTTGCTAGGAGGGTGCAGGTGAGGCGCAGCGGCCGACGGCGCGGGAGATGGGGCCGTCAGCGCAACGCGAGAAAAAGCGGGGCGCAGCTGGGGGAGAAAAAATCTACCGAAGAGAAAGAGAAGGCACACAATCCTATCCGCCAGCTGCTGACGTCGAGTGCATATCACCCGTGCCAGGACATCCATCACTGTACTCCACCATAATGTACTTGCGGAGTGCTAAGAAAAAATCCTCTCAGAGAGGAGTTAGAAACATTCACGTTCTGCAAGACGGGCAGATTTATTTATGTACAACACCCTAAAATATTTACAGGTTCTCCATGAGAGGGCCGGCCGAAGTGTCCGAGCGGTTCTAGGCGCTACAGTCTGGAACCGCGCGGCTGCTACGGTCGGAGGTTCGAATCCTGCCTCGGGCATGGATGTGTGTGATGTTCTTAGGTTAGTTCTAGGGGATTGATGACCTCAGAAGTTAAGTCCCATAGTGCTCAGAGCCATTTGAAACATTTTTTTTCTCCATGGGAGGGAGGAGGTATTTCTGTGAGCACGACGCATTCGACCGTTTTTATTATTCTGTGGTTTAACTGTTCCATTTCGTAGACGAAATACTGTGCAACCATCTACATCTAATAAAGATACTCTGCAAATCACATTTAACTGCCTGGCAGAGGGTTCATCGAACCACCTTCACAATTCTCTATTATTCCAATCTCGTATAACGCGCGGAAAGAACGAACACCTATATCTTTCCGTACGAGCTCTGATGTACCTTATTTCGTGAAAAGATTCCGTCGCAACGAAAAACGCCTTTCTTTTAATGACGTCCAGCCCAAAGCCCGTATCATTTGAGTGACACTCTCTCCCATATCTCGCGATAATACAAAACGTGCAACCCTTCTTTGAACTTTTTCGATGTACTCCGTCAATCCTATCTGGTAAGGATCCCACACCGCTCAGCAGTATTCTAAAAGAGGACGGACAAGCGTAGTTTAGGCAGTCTCTTTAGTAGGTCTGTTACATTTACTAAGTGTCCTGAGAGTAAAACGCAGTCTCTGGTTAGCCATCCCCACAACATTTTCAGTGTGTTCTTTCCAATTTAAGTTCTTCGTTATGGTAAAATGGCTCTGAGCACTATGGAACTTGACTTCTGAGGTCATCAGTCTCCTAGAACTACTTAAACCTAACTAACCTAAGAACATCACCCACATCCATGCCCGAGGCAGGATTCGAACCTGCGACCGTAGGGGTTGCGTGCTTCCAGACTGTAGCGCCAAGAACCACTCGGCCACCCCGACCGGCTCGTTGTGGTAATTCTTAGGTATTTATTCGAATTTACGACCTTAATATTTTGCTGATTTATCGTGTAACCGAAGTTTAACGGATTCTTTTTAGAACTCATGTAGATGACCTCACACTTTTCATTATTTAGGGTCAGTTGCCAATTTTCAAGTCATACTGATATCTTTTATAAATCATTTTGAGATTTGTTTTGTTCTTCTGACGACTTTATTAGTCGACAAACGACAGAGTGATCTGCAAACAACCAAAGATGGCTGCTCAGATTCTCTCCCAAATCGTTTATATAGATAAGGAACAGCAAGGGCCTGTAACACTAACTTGTGGAACGCCAAAAATCGCTTCTGCTTTACTCTCTAGCAACTAATTTTGCTTCTTACTGTCGATACCAGTTTCTGGAATAGTACAGTGGTAAAATGAGATGCAATGCGTTTATGGCTTTATTGGCTGGGAGACGATCTGGGGCTGTTCATTCGTCTACTGCAAGGCTTTAACTTGGGCGACTTGCGATTCGATAGTGATGAAATGATGAAAACGAAGAAAATAACCGAGTCCGTTGGGATTTGAACCATGGCTCCCGTGTTCGAGAGTCAACAACGTAACCAAAAACCTACGAACTGCTGACAGTACAGTAATTCCACCTTATATCACGATATGTTATACTGAAGTCGTAGTCAGGACTCGCATCAAGCATTTCTATTATCATGAAATCCTTGTGTTCCTTTCAGTGAATCTCACTGCAAGTCTTCAGTCCCCTATATAAGTATTCCGTTGAAATGACGAAGATAAAATTAAGCAAATAAACGCTCGCATCGAGACGATCGAGCAGTCATTCTTCCAATTCTACCATCACGATGGCAATGGGTGGCAAGCGTGAAATACATTTTGTGTAGACGGCAGGTGGAAGACGGAGACAGAAAATGTAGGGGAAGGGAGCGAGCTCATGATACGAAGAAAATAGCGGAGTCCGTTGGGATTATTTAGTGTATCTGGGATTGTAAAACAGTTAAGATCCTTAGGCGCCAGGGAGGCATCTGGCCCAGACGGTATCCCCGTAAGATTATGTGTTGACTACGCTACAAGTACAGCACCATTCTTATCCGTCATCCATCAGAGATCAATGGAACAGCAGAAAGTTACACGGGACTGGAAGAAAGCGCAAGTCATAGCAGTCTATGAAAAGGGAAAAAAATCGGATGTACATAATTACCTTCCAATTTCACTGACATCGATTTGTTGTAGAATCATGGAACATATTTTGTCTTCAGACATAATGACCTTTCTAGACTCTGAGAAGTTCATCTGCAGAAACCAGCACAGTTTTAGGAAGCAGCGGTCATGCGAGACACAGCTGGCCCTCTTTGTGCATGATATACAACAGGCTCTGGATACCGACTCCCAGGTTGATGCCATATTTCTCGACTTTCGAAAGACGCTCGACTCAGTTCCGCACTGTCGCTTGCTCCAAAAAGTGCGCACTCTATCCGATGACATATGCGGTTGGATATAAAGTTTTCTAACAGACAGAGAGCAGTATGTCGTTCTGAATGGGGTGACTTCAACAAACAAATGTAACTTCAGGTATGCCCCAGGGCAGTGTAATAGGTCCTCTGCTTTTTACGATTTGCATAAACGATCTGGTTGATGGTACTGACAGCGGCATTAGACTGTTAGACTGTTTTCCGATACTGCTGCAGTCTACGGGAAAGTAGTGTCACACGAAAGTCGTGAACAAATCAATGAGGATTTGCAGAAGATAAATGCGTGTTGTAAGAATGGTAGTTATCTCTCAATATAAGTGTAATCTCCTGCGTATAACAAGGCGAAAATCCCCGATAATGTACGAGTACAAAATAAATTCCCTACCTGTGGAAGCGGTAGCATCCGTCAAGTACCTGGGTGTGACTATTCGAAATGATCTCAAATGGAATGATCAGATTATACAAGTAACGGGTAAGGCGAACTCTGATTTGCGGTTCATTGGTAGAATCCTTATGCGGTGCAGTCCTTGAGCAAATGAAATTGCTTGCAATACGTTAGTTCGTCCAATCTTAGAGTACTGTTCGTCTGTATGGGACCTTTACCAGTTGGGTCTGATTCAAGAGATTGAGGAGGTCCAAAGAAGAGAGGCAAGATTCGTGAGTGGTACATTTATCCATCGCGAAAGCGTTACAAATCTCATAGAAAATTAGATGTAGGACACACTTGCAGATGGACGACGCGCTAAACGGAGGGAGCTGCTCACTAAATTCAGAAATCCGATCTTCGCCGAGGATGTAAAGCATATATTATTACCACCAACTTTCAACTCGCGCGATGATCACCATGCAGAGAAAAGGGAAATTAAGAGCTCGTACTGAGGCGTTCAGACAATCGTTTTTTCCTCGCGCGATCCGCGAGTGGAACAGAGCGGAAGGGGGGGGGGGGGGGGGGGGGGGAATATGACTTAAGCGCGAATTGTGCGCTCCGCCACACACCGCTTGGTGGCTAGTGGAGTATATATGTAGATGATATCAGCTGCATCGGGACAATATGCAGACTCTGCGACGCCGAGTGACTGAGATTCGAAGCCGAGATCTCCTGCTTACAGGAGTTGCGCTAACCACAACGTCACCCGAACGCAATGTATGTCGCAACTGCGCGGACCATCTACGTAAGCCCCTCGACTGCCCCACATCCACCCTCGCCCCCCCCCCCCCCCCCCCCCTCCCATCGCGATTCCCACCTAGCGCCAGCTATAAGCAGTCCCGTCCATGTCCTCGATGCTCGCTACTTTGAGATTACCGCAAGGGAGCCGACGTTATTGCGTACCCACACTGAAAGTGGTGGATTGATAGCCCGTCGAGGCGACTCAGTTATATGAATGCGTCCTGGCTATTCTTTCGGACATGCCCGAAAGAACAGACACCACGCATTCATGTGATAACGTTGTAGGAGGTCAATTTAAAAAATTTCCGAACTTTGTCCACAAAATGTTTCTGCGCTTACCTTTTATTCACTGTGCATGATCTGCTTCGAAATGCTCTCCTCCGCAACTGATACACCGCTCCGAATGCTGCGTCCACTTCCGGAAGCAGTCATGGTACGCTTCTTGCTGGATCGGGCGAACCACCGTCTGCGAATTTTCCTTTGTCACGTCTATCGTTGCTAATTTTCGTCCTTTCTACCAGGTTTTCAACTTTGAAAATCAAAAAAGTGTGCAGGAATTGAGTACGGAGGATGAGGATGAGGCATCACAGTGATTTATTTTCGTTTTTTTATTTTTTTATTTTTTATTTTTTTAATTTAATTTAATTTAATTTTATTTTATTTATTTATTTTTTTTTTTTGAATAGTCACACACCAACAGGAATGAACGTGTGGGCGCGCTACCGTGATCCAAGAGCCATGAATTGTCTCGCTACATTTCAGACAGTTTCCGTCTCCTATTTTCTCGCAGGTGTTACAATACGAGCCCGCATCTCGTGGTCGTGCGGTAGCGTTCTCGCTTCCCACGCCCGGGTTCCCGGGTTCGATTCCCGGCGGGGTCAGGGATTTTCTCTGCCTCGTGATGGCTGGGTGTTGTGTGCTGTCCTTAGGTTAGTTAGGTTTAAGTAGTTCTAAGTTCTAGGGGACTTATGACCACAGCAGTTGAGTCCCATAGTGCTCAGAGCCATTTGAACCATTTTTGTTACAATACGTCCCGATAGTACCGTCGATTAACAGTTTGTCCCTGTGGCACGAATTCATGATGAACTAATCCTTCAAAGTCAAAGAAAACTATCAGCTTTACTTTGACATTTGACCTGACCCGACGAGCTTTATTGGTCATGGAGAACCTATCCGACACATTGTAAAGATTGAAACTAGGTCTCAAGATCATAACCGTAGACATATGTCTCATCACCAGTTACGATTCTTTTAAGCGTCATTACGTTATCATTTGCGCGATCCACAAGCTGTTCACACATTGTGTTCTTGAGCCGTGGGTCGAACTTGGCGGCAACACGATGCATTCCAATATGCTGCGTCAGGATTTCATGACATGGTGCAACTGAAATGTTAAATTCTACTTCAGTCTTTCGGACAGCCAGTCTACCATTGGCACACACAATTTCGTTGACCTTCCTCACAAGAGCACCGTCGGTAGACGTCGAAGGGTCATCTTTAACTTACCTCCGGCCATTTTCAAACCGTGTGAACCATTTGTTTAAGCACTCATCACCGTAGACTTCCTGTATAACTTGATGTGTTTCTGTAAAGGTTTTCTTGAGTTTCACTCAAAATGTAATGCAGACGCTTTGTTCCTCTAACTGTGCCATCTCGAAATTCGCAAACTGTGCGATACAACGTTCTACTCAGTACAGCACTGAACCATAACTAACAGACATACAACAATGAAACCTCCGGCAGTTACATATCAAACGCAGGCGTGTGCAGGGATGCTCCAACACACCACTGGCGCGAAATTGCCAATGTTCTGGAGGTTTTTGAACGGACCTCATACAAGACACAATAAAATATACTCCCTGCCACGCGTATCACACTAATCGACACCAGACAAATTCAAGCAATGAGGAATTCGTCGAGGTCCCGTAACGAAGAAACACATTATATCTATGTCTTATTAATACCTCTTCGACCCCTGCTCTACTGTATAAATAATTCTCTATGTTTGAGTCCCAGTATGGTACACAATTGTATTACGCCAGGAAGCTTCAAGTCAGCAAAATTTATTCAAGGTATCTATTGTTTGCGTGGCATCAGGCCTGAAATTACGCATATGAACTCGGTCTTTGTCCTGGTGATGTGTAAGCCACTTATTTGAAGCTCCTTTCTCCACTACTGAAGGTTGTTTTGAGTGTTCTGAATGTTGTACTACATAATTGGCATGCGAATGTGTTGGTTTTTCTATCTTTGTTGTTAGATAATTCATTACAACGCTGCCGGCCGAAATGGCCGTGCGGTTAAAGGTGTTGCAGTCTGGAACCGCAGGACCGCTACGGTCGCAGGTTCGAATCCTGCCTCGGGCATGGATGTTTGTGATGTCCTTAGGTTAGTTAGGTTTAACTAGTTCTAAGTTCTAGGGGACTAATGACCTCAGCAGTTGAGTCCCATAGTGCTCAGAGCCATTTGAACCACTTGAACCATTACAACGCTAAACAACGAGGGACTGAGGACACGTCTCTGGAGAACACATATATTATCAGCTCTTTCATACTCCCACAGAACTTTTTCCAAGAGTTTGCAGTGTGTTGTACATATCCGTGATAGATGGTGTATAGTAAACCAGAGCATGAGGTTCACGTAGAGCTTCTCATACACTGATGGAAAAAAAAATCGGAACACCAAGAAGGAGTTGTGCAACATAAATTGAAGTTGCTAGGCTCGTTTCTACACCTGGAATATGATGTCTATTCATATTTCGAGCCAGTCGCGTAAGACAGGCATGGATAGCGCCACTGTGAGGATGCAAATCTCGTTTGGTTTAAGTACACGCTGTAACGGGCTTCAGCGTTAGTTACTGTTGAGATTAGACGTGGTGAGTTGATGTTAGTCAACAATGACTTTCAAGTGACTTATACGTCATTACCAACAGCACTTCGCTGAGTTTGAACGAGGTCGTGTAATAGGGCTGCGGACGGCCATGTGACACTACCGAGAGCGAAGACCATCGTGTTCGTCGTATGGCTCTGGAATATTGTACTGCAACTGCAGCAGCAATTTGAGGAACGGTTGGCACTAGAGTCCTGCATGACCGAGTAAGCGAGCACAAAATACGAGATGGGGCGAGCACACCCTAACTGGATAGGCTGCCCGCACTAGTTCTAGTGACCGAGCATAGAAGCCCTGACCGAATACGTAGCACGTAACTTCAAACACATTACACGTGTCATTATCCGTGTGAGACTGCAGCCAGTACGGGCTTCTCATTTGCAGTGTGTCTCTCTCTCTGTAATCATGCACCGCGAGGAAGCCAATGCAGTAACACATAAGCTTGAAACCAATGTTTATACACTGAAGAAACGGGAAGGTCTAAAAAGCCAAGTATGGAGCACATGTTTGTTGGTTGTAGACCAGGGCTTAACAACTGGCCGGTTTTGAGCGTGAGTACTCGCGTCTGATCAGGCACGTGCTCGTGAGCAGGTGCAAGGTCGCGGAGTAGTGAGGGAGGGGAGGGAGGGGAAATGCGCGCGCACGTTTGAATGTGATCTCGCGTTCTTAGCAGATTTAACTAGCCATCTGAATGCTTTGAACATTTTACTACAAGGTAAAAATCTGCTAATTACTCATTTCATAGATCGAATACGAGCTTTTAAAATGAAATTGACACTTTGGGTGAGTCAGCTGGAAATAGGAAACCTAGCTCATTTTCCTAAATTATCATCCATGCAAGATGTTCACAAAGACTGAACGTTATTCACATAGTTTAGTTGATCAGCGCTTTCGAGATCTGACAGCACTAGACAGTGATTTTTATCTGTTCTCTCCATATTCAGCGAATATTTAAAAGATTCGTCCTGAGCTGCAGCAAGAAATTATTGACCTGCAGTGTGACAGAGAATACAGAGACAACTTTCAGAACAAGAAAAACATTTTGGAATTCTACAGACACTTCCCTCAGGATAGATTTCCTCGTTTGCACAAACTGGCGGCTACAATAATATCAATGTTCGGTTCCACATATGTTTGTGAACAACTGTTCTCTGCAATGAAATGTAACAAGACACGCTTGAGAAACGAATTGTCTGATCGAAATTTAAACTGCACGCAACGCCTAAAATGCACAAGAACAATTACTCCGAACATAGACGCAATTGTAAAGGGCAAAAAGTACAAGGTAACCGAGAACCCCACACTTCAGTGACATCTTTTATTGTGTAACAGTTCACAAATTAATGCGAATGTAGAGGCATACACTAAGCTAATAAAATTATGTGGCACGTGTACATTCTCCTTTATTTGTTTCATTTGTCGCAGTAATAATTCGTGAGTAATATCCCTGCAGGTGGCCGCGGATTTACATTGACTGGCGGCAGCTGTTGTGTGCCCCACGTGACTTTCCCCACTCTCCGCTCGCTCTGGTCCGGTAGTGGGGGTAGCGTGCTCGCGCTGCTCCGTGCTTGCACCTTCCTGCTCACAGCTTGCTCCGCGAGCACGTGTGTTGTGAAGCCCTGTTGTAGACGAAAACAGTGCGTCTGCTGGGTACGTATCGTGCATAAACTGCTCCAGATTATTGTGTTTCCAGTCGGGAACCACTCATTTAAAGAAACACAGTTGCTAGAAACCTCACAAAGATACAGCTCCTTCAGGCATACAGGCAGTAATAAAAAATAGTATTACAGCAAAGTGTGTTGCAATGTGTGCTAAAGATATGAAACCTTTTAATGCTGTTTCCGGTGAAGGTTTCAGAGAACTAGGCCTAGAATTAATACATCTAGGTGCGCATTATGGAGACGTTAACGTGGCAGATGTCGGCCACATCCGTCTACTATAAGCAGACATGTCAAAGAACAAGCTGATGCAATACGAAACAGCACAATACCTTCTGTTATTAATAAAACATGTGCTGCGACAGTTGATATGTGGACTGATTCGCATAATCAGGTGCACTATTTGACGCTGACAACACATTACATTAACAGAGATTGGTCACTTGTGAACAATGTTTTATTTACAACAAAATTTCCGGACGTTAAGAAGACGGGAGTAAATATTATAAAAGAAGTGCTCTATGAATTTAGCTGTGTTACGTACCCGTTCTTGGAAACGTTACTTTTGTATTAAAAGAGAGAGAGAGACAGATAAATACATTGTGTGTGTGTGTGTGTGTGTGTGTGAGAGAGAGAGAGAGAGAGAGAGAGAGAGAGAGAGAGAGAGAGAGATAGAGAGAGAGAGGCGTTGGATTCGTACAGTACAGTGCAGCGAGCCGGGGCGAGGCGAGGTGAGACGTGATGTGGTGACCGGTCATGCTCGGTTATCCGCGAGTCCGGAATCCGGACAACAGACATGGGGCGAGTACGTGACCGAGCCGAGTCGTGTGGGGCCGGACACGAGCGGCTCGGTCCCCCCGTCAACAGACGACCCGTGACCGGTCAAACATTGAGCGTTGCAGCACTCTAGTTGGCACCATACTGACCCAATGAACTGTTAGCAATCTGTTACCTCAAGGACAGCTCCGAGCCAGATTCGCTGTAGTTTGGATTTCACTGTCCCCAGAGTTCATTGGAGGGCAGGGTGGAGGCCGGCTGTGTTTTCTGATGAAATCGGATTCTGCCTCGATGTGTGTGATGATCGTGTGTTCGTTATAAGGAGGCCAGTCCGTGTGCTAGAGACACTGGAACTACATCTGGAGATACGGTCTGGGGTGCGATTTCGTGTGACAGCAGGAACAGTCTTCTTATCCCATGCACCCTCACTGCAAATTTGTCGTCAGTCTGGTAATTTGACCTGTTCTGTTGCCATTCATAAACTACATTCCAGTGAGTTTCTTCCAATTGGATAACTCCCGCTCTCATACTGCTGTTGTAATCCAACATGCTGTGCAGAGTGCCGACATGTTGTCTTGACCCGCTCGATCACCAGATGTGTCTCCAAATGAGCACATATGGAACATCATCGGACGACAGCTGAAGCATATCCGCAAAAACAGCAACAAACGTCCCTGTATTGACCGACCAGTTGCGTCAGGCATGTAACTCCATCCCACAAACTGACATCTGGCACCTGTACAAAAGAATGCATGCACGTTTGGACGCTTGGATTCAACATTCTGGCAGTTACACCTGTTATTAAGGTACTAGCATTAAAATTTTGTAACGACTTATCTCGTGCCTCCAACAAACATTGGGCTTGTAATGTTAACCACTTAAATACACTCCTGGAAATGGAAAAAAGAACACATTGACACCGGTGTGTCAGACCCACCATACTTGCTCCGGACACTGCGAGAGGGCTGTACAAGCAATGATCACACGCACGGCACAGCGGACACACCAGGAACCGCGGTGATGGCCGTCGAATGGCGCTAGCTGCGCAGCATTTGTGCACCGCCGCCGTCAGTGTCAGCCATTTTGCCGTGGCATACGGAGCTCCATCGCAGTCTTTAACACTGGTAGCATGCCGCGACAGCGTGGACGTGAACCGTATGTGCAGTTGACGGACTTTGAGCGAGGGCGTATAGTGGGCATGCGGGAGGCCGGGTGGACGTACCGCCGAATTGCTCAACACGTGGGGCGGGAGGTCTCCACAGTACATCGATGTTGTCGCCAGTGGTCGGCGGAAGGTGCACGTGCCCGTCGACCTGGGACCGGACCGCAGCGACGCACGGATGCACGCCAAGACCGTAGGATCCTACGCACTGCCGTAGGGGACCGCACCGCCACTTCCCAGCAAATTAGGGACACTGTTGCTCCTGGGGTAACGGCGAGGACCATTCGCAATCGTCTCCATGAAGCTGGGCTACGGTCCCGCACACCGTTAGGCCGTCTTCCGCTCACGCCCCAACATCGTGCAGCCCGCCTCCAGTGGTGTCGCGACAGGCGTGAATGGAGGGACGAATGGAGACGTGTCGTCATCAGCGATGAGAGTCGCTTCTGCCTTGGTGCCAATGATGGTCGTATGCGTGTTTGGCGCCGTGCAGGTGAGCGCCACAATCAGGACTGCATACGACCGAGGCACACAGGGCCAACACCCGGCATCATGGTGTGGGGAGCGATCTCCTACACTGGCCGTACACCACTGGTGATCGTCGAGGGGACACTGAATAGTGCACGGTACATCCAAACCGTCATCGAACCCATCGTTCTACCATTCCTAGACCGGCAAGGGAACTTGCTGTTCCAACAGGACAATGCACGTCCGCATGTATCCCGTGCCACCCAACGTGCTCTAGAAGGTGTAAGTCAACTACCCTGGCCAGCAAGATCTCCGGATCTGTCCCCCATTGAGCATGTTTGGGACTGGATGAAGCGTCGTCTCACGCGGTCTGCACGTCCAGCACGAACGCTGGTCCAACTGAGGCGCCAGGTGGAAATGGCATGGCAAGCCGTTCCACAGGACTACATCCAACATCTCTACGATCGTCTCCATGGGAGAATAGCAGCCTGCATTGCTGCGAAAGGTGGATATACACTGTACTAGTGCCGACATTGTGCATGCTCTGTTGCCTGTGTCTATGTGCCTGTGGTTCTGTCAGTGTGATCATGTGATGTATCTGACCCCAGGAATGTGTCAATAAAGTTTCCCCTTCCTGGGACAATGAATTCACGGTGTTCTTATTTCAATTTCCAGGAGTGTATGTTACCTAGAAAAATGTATTCGGGAAATTTAACTACTTTACACTACTATTTTGTTGTTGCGTTTTTTCCGTTATTGTATTATTATTCATCGCACTCACTCAGATTCCTTGTGTAAAAACCGCAACAAAATTAAAACCTCATCATTTTCTCCCACTCTGAAGCAGAAGTTCGAAACTAGGCTGTAAGGTATCATTCGAGGTCTGTATCTCATATTGAAAGGTTCACCAAGCGGCAACGGGAGCCTGCAAGCAGCCCCAGACAGGATGAAAAGCAGAAGATGTACAAATCCTTCCTCTCATAACTTACTCCTATTTAAAATTTTTAAGTAATTTGCTACAGTTTTACTGATTTTCCAAGAACCTACATCTCCATCCGAAGATATATTTAAAAAAGAGGCTAAACCATTACTGCAGTGCACTATTTAACAAATTAAATCGATAACCCAAACACAGAACCTACATTTGTAATATGTGACGTAAATAGCTACGGGAGAACCGAGCAAGAACGCTCGCAACACAACGCTACTCGTACACTGTAAGCAGTTACCTCCACTGATATTTAGATAATAGCCGCACGATATTAGCCGAGCGGTCTATGGTGCTGCAGTCATGGACTGTGCGGCTGGTCCCGGCGGAGGTTCGAGTCCTCCATCGGGCATGGGCGTGTGTGTTTGTCCTTAGGATAATTTAGGTTAAGTAGTGTGTAAGCTTAGGGACTAATGACCTTAGCAGTTAACTCCCATAAGGTTTCACACACATTTGAACATTTTTTTTTAAATAAAAATGTCGTAGTGTATTAAAAACCAAAGTCGCTATGAGACTAGCCATAGCAGCCTTGCAGGTAGCTAGTGAAAATAAGAAATAAATAGTCTGATTTAATCTCACCATATCGTGGTGATGTGTGGTGAGCCTGAGGAGAAATGTATTTACTTCGAATTTTCCGTAATTATTTGCGAGTCTGCTACGCCAGTCTTATAGTAACGTTATTATTTTAACATATTACGACATTTTTTTAAAGTATCAGTGGTGGTGCTTGCTTACAGTGCGCATTTACTATTGTGATGCTAGTGTACATGGTAAGATTTTTTCGTAGTTATTTTCGACGGTAACAGCGACGTCACACGTTACTGCTGCAGACATGACACTTAGCAGGGTGTTTTATGCAGGTGGTGAGAGTAATTGTTCTTTACAGTTTGCATTTCTCGTTGTTATTTGCAAGTCTACTATTGACACTCTTATAGTGATATAACACATTGATAACGCTGGTAGAATATAGCCCTGATATTTAGTAAGTGGAAATTTGTTGTTAAATAACGCATTGTGGAAATTTTTAAACTAGGGATACAGGTGTTTCTCTTAAAATATCGGACTGTGCTGGTTGTTTCTGCAGAATTTTCGACTTCATTTGTTTCAGTATCGCCAAATGGAAATTGACAAGTCTCGTTTTTTTTCTGTACTTGTGTCCTTACAGAAAATGAGCCATACTCGTAAACAGCAGTGTGATGTGTATCGTTAATGCCATTGTTTTTTAAAAAAACTCTGACGGCGCGCATTAGTAATACATTGACACGTTACTCGTAGGAACAGTTTATTTTTGGCACTGTAGTACTAGCTTGTGCCCTCGTTTTCAACACGCTACGACGTTGTGGAATCGCTACTGCAGCCATCAAGCCATAAGTGCTGTTTATGTACAAAGACAGTGGTCCACAACTTTGCAGCATGACACCACTGCTCTTGGTGCTTGCAGAAAAATATTGCGCGGCTGAGTCGAAGGTACAGTGTTAACTGTAATTCTACATCATTCTGTGGAAGACGTTGTGTGAATGCATAGCTCACATAGAGCCACTGCAACCAACATTTGAAGAAAACCTCCAGACTAACCCTACCAAGGTGATGGACGTATTATTCATCTAAAGGAATGGATGGACTAATACTTTCCATCATCTTTCAGAATTTGAAATTTGTGACATCTAAAAACTCAGTAGAACGATATTTAGAAACAATGTTATGCTTTGTAATTAATATGTTAGCGTCTTCCAGCTTAATGGACAATTTTTCAAAATTTTCTGCCATTTTCCAGATTACGCTATGATGGTATTACAATATAGTAACTCAGAGACGCCACAGTCACATACTGCATTGTCAAAGTGTCTTAGGTCATAAATTTTGTTAATATTTGGCGAGATTTTGCAGAATATACTGTGATATCATTAAATGACAATATTTCTGCTAATACGACAACATTCTCATTTTAATGCATATATTATGACATAACACAGATTATTAATGAAGGTGTGATATATATTTGTTATTAGCAAGAGCTTATTTGTTTGAATATTGCGGTAATTTTTAAACAAACAGGCTCAGCAAGGTCATATTTGTTGTTAATAATACTCTACAGAAATGGTTTAACTCAGATTATTGATGTTAGTTTGTTAAATAATGTGCTGCAGTAATTGTTTAACATTATGTTACATATATTTAATGTTTGAGATGTAGATATTTATAAAATTCAGTAAAATTCCAACACATTTATTGTGAGAGTAAAGTGTTAACTGTACTTACGGGTCTTCCTCTGCTTTTTATGCTGACTGGGAGTGTTGGCTGCTCCCTGACACTTCATGATGATCCTTTCACTAAGACATACAGACCTCGAATGAGGAAACGCGTGGATTTGCTCCATTTATCAAAAGGGTGAGGAACAGGAGTGGAGCAGCAATATTATTGGTCCATAGGGGATCGGGGAGTGGGTGTGTGGTCCTGAAAGAGATGAAAGATGAATGACAGGGACAGGTGTGTGGATAGGAAAGAGGTTACCCAGTGCAAGAATGGTGGTAAGGATGGCCTTGATTATAAGTCAGCCAGTTGGCACAGATGTAACCGGATACCCATTATGTTATCACTTTCTGGAATTATTTCCGCTTATTTTTCAGTTCCTGGAATGTAGATCGTTAGACTGTATTGGTACTGAATAACTATTGTCATCCCCCCATGCCCATCCCCTTACTTATCCTCTTGGCACCTCTGCAGTGGAATTCAAAACCACGACTCCCAGTGTTGTAATCATGCTGTTCTCTTATGGGTGGCCAAGGAAAACGTATCAGATATACCGCCGCTCAAAGTCGATACAAAAAAGCGTCAGAAGTAGTCTCCGAAACGGTAGCAGAGACACCACATAAATGCCAGTGAAGCCGGGTACTGCATCCTTCTTTGCCCAACTACGCCTGAAATCCCCTGCTTATTGCAACAACCATCTCCTGTCTCGCCCACACACAGTGGGGAGGGGGGGGGGCTCCGTGTCTGGCTATCGTTGCCATCTTATGTCACAAAGGACCCACTCTGTTGTCTGTTCCAAAGCTCAGTTGCTCCCACCAAGAAATACTTTCACTTGTTGTGTTTCACCCATTCTTTTGCATCAGTAACTTAGGTCATTGCATGATAAAGAATAGTACAAATATATATAGTAGTTACTTTCTTCGTCTTAAATAAAACATTACATACTTATTTACTAATAAATATAACTCTATAAGAATTTCATATGTCCTTAGCCGAGCAGTATAACAGACAGCACTGAAATACACATTTCGTAATAACGACTGTTTGTTTATTAAGGTGAACTAAACTAAGAACAGCTTCTGAGCACAATGCCCACACAGTGTGATAACAACTGAATCGTCTACCCTTGGTCATGCCTAAGAGATACTAAGATGACGTCCAACAATGTTGAAGGGGCGAGGAGCAGGGAGGGTATGAGATAATATGGTCCCATGAGGTTGAGAGCTCATAAGTAGTACGATGCCACTCTGCATTGTTGTCAAATATATACAAGTTGGAAACAGGGACCACCCCACTTTGCATAGTTACGAATTTGGTTTTCCGTATCAACCCTCCCCCTCTGGGAAATCCCCAGCCTCCCTCCCTCCAGAAACACTGCATCACTTTTGATATCAGAGTAGTTGATTAATTAATTAAATTGATAAAAAAATTGTGATACCAGGTGTTTTCCTCACACAGTTACGTTAAAATACTAAGTGAGCGACGAAAACCCGTGATGTCATAAGAGTGAAGAAGCTATTTCCCAACAATTTTTGACCATTTAATCTATGAATTTCATATCAAAGGTGGTGCAGGGATTTTGGGAGGGAGGAAGGCTGGGGATTTCCCAGATGGGGAGGCGCTGACATGGAAGACCTTTGAACGTAACAACAGGTTAAGGGGGATTATAAATTTGGCAACCAAGCAGAGTGGGGTGGTGCACCCATTTCATCTTGAATAAAGTTGACAATAATGTAGAGTGGGGTGGTGTCACCATTACTCTATTACTCTCGTAGGCAGTCAACTGATTTGCAACAAAGTATCGTAACAATACATTCCCACTAGGGGGTGGCTTGTGGGCAGTTCAGACGCGAAGCCATTGAAGTAGAGCACTCGAGACTTGCTCACAGTGATGGCGAGAAGACATCTTGCGCTGGGCATCAGTGGTGACAGACATTGGGTCCGAAATGGAGGCTCGTGGCGGCTGATGGTCGGTCAGAGCCAGGAGCGTAACTGGCAGTCGAGGGGCGGAGCAGCGGCCTAAGTACACGTCTGCAGAAGGCTACATGCTCGGTATCACGTTCACACGTGATCGCACGGGTGTGAATGGGCGCCTGCGACTGCAGCGCTGTGCACCGCGACCTGCACGCCACATATCGGCGCGGCTGGCGCCCCCAGATGCGGTGGTGGTGAACAGTTCACTGACTTTTCTATTGACAAACAGCCTCTAAGTTGAGGCACGGGGCATACGTCAACCGCGTAGTATATTTATAAATGTGGTTGCCGCATATGCAGGGGCGCAGCGCTACATGCAGCACAGAGAATCTACTCTATAGTAGCATAAAAGGTCTGTGTTCGAATCCGCCCCTCACGTTTTCTGCCAGTGACTGGCGTATTCGTTGAAATTTATTGTGAAAATGTTCATCTGTCTTCTACTAGGCAAATACTACTAGTTTCGATCATAGACCACTTTCAGGCTTAGCCTAAACGAGGACAGATTGTACAAATTGACAAGTTAGTCTAAGTGGCAGGAATGTTATACCGTGACATAAACGATTACAAGTTGCTTTGCAGGTAAACTATAGTCAATAAAATTGTCAACAGTGCAATAATTGCACGAAACAGCCGGCCAGTGTGGCCGAGCGGTTCTAGGCGCTACAGTCTGGAACCGCGCGACCGCTACGGTCGCAGGTTCGAATCCTGCCTCAGGAATGGGTGTGTGTGATGTCCTTAGGTTAGTTAGGTTTAAGTAGTTTTAAGTTCTAGGGGACTGATGAGCGCTCAGAGCCATTTGAACCATTTTTTTTTTTTTTTGCACGAAACAGTTGCCACGAGAATGCTTATTCATATCGAATGACAATAATAAACTGCCATACGAAAATAGGTAAAGCAGTACAACGAGACGAGGGGAAGATAATGCCACGTTAAAGATAAAAACATAAGACAGATGCTAACAAGTGAAACTCTAAACTAACGAACAAAGCGATACAGTGCAGTCTTTATTTGAATGTAAACAATTTACATCTGTGAAATAGATCGTAATATTAAGTAAACTTCGTAAATGGAAACAAAAAATTAAAATTGTAACAAATTTTCAATGACTGTGATACACATTCAATTGAACTGGGTGCTTAGAAAAATATTATGCTTTTAAACAGCATAATCACACAAGAGGTGGAGGGGGAGGCAATTTATTTAAACTGAAATTTAATGATGCGCTACAAAAATAGGTCCATGCAAAGAAAAAGAAAAGATAATAGGGAAAGGCAGTAGAAGAACTGATGGGGGTAGGAGGAAGGGTGGGGAAGTAGAAAACAAAAACCAACAAAGAGAGACAAGGGAAATTAACAGTCAAATATTGGCTTACACATTGTTTGAGTAGATAAATATACTTACGCTACCTGCACAGTCAATAGGGGAAGGGGGATAGAAGGGGGGGAAATGTGGTTGGAAGGAAGGACGGTAACCAGTCAGTGGAGAAAGTTGGGATACAAAGTAGGAAGATTCATGGAAATGAGAAAAAGAAACTATGCTTACGAAACAGGCGAGGACAGCTCAAAGACTACATAAGTCCTAAAAACTTACATGAAAAACATTTTTATGCTTAAGTACATTTTATTCATAAAAGAACAAATTTATGAAAAACTTAAATCTGCAAGTAACTCCTCATTTGAGGAGAGTATGTAAGATAACATTATATATGGGGAATTAACCTGGATTACATTTCATACTGAAAAAGTTTTGCAGTAAATTTTTCCTTTATAAGAACAAATTTTTGAACAAAAATTATATTAGGAGCAGGCTTTGGCAGAGAAAAAGCCCGATCTTAGTGATGCTGGCCCAGTGTGTCTTTGTTGCTTAAAAGATACGAAAGCGTCCATCTTTGGACGCTTCAACAGCTCAGAAAAAAATGTTATCGCGAAATATAGCAGAACCATAACAAGACTGTTGTTCGACTTCTATATTTATAGTTTCTAACATCAGTGGGTCCACCTACTAAGCTGAAGGGCCAATGTGACTGCCACGTGAAGATTCCATATTCAGTTCCCAGTACTGCCAGGGAATGTGGAATGACTGTAACGAGGTGCACTCGGTCTTGTCAAGACAACTGACATGTTTCTTGTGTGAAAAGCAGGTCTGAAAAGCTGACAGCAGCCAGGAGAGCGGTGGGGTAACCTTATGGCCTTGCGTACCGTATCCGAATGACGACGTATGGCAGAGGATGACATAGCGGTAGGCTGGATTGCGTGATTCTCGTGGCATCTTCGCGAAATTTCTTTCTTTATAGTTATGTGGTTTTCGTTTAGCTTGCTTATGCTTGCTGGTGTAAAATCCACCGGTAAACTATGAGCCGCTCGAGCCTTGTATTCTCTTGTTCGCAGATTCATTTTACTCTTGTTTATTGCCTTCAAATCAAACATATACCTTCTATCCTTCGTCTTGTCGTCCGGAGACTACCCGTACCAAATCTCTCCCGGAAGATGGCAATTTTCCGTCAGGATCACTGTAGTAACCACAGAATTGCTCGCTGCACATTACATCAAGAATCGATCCAAAGCATTTTCGGTGAAAGTGGTCCGATGATGTGATTCCACTATGGACTCATCTCATAGAACAGAAGGGAAGGATAACAAAAAATGGTTCAAATGGCTCTGAGCACTATGGGACTTAACTGCTGCCCGAGGCAGGATTCGAACCCGCGACCGTAGCGGTCGCGCGGTTCCAGACTGTAGTGCCTAGAACCGATCGGCCACCAAGGCCGGCGGAAGGATAACAGATTTATAAACAGAGAACTTCGTGAGAAGATAGAAATAATGAGAAAAGAAGGCGCTGTAGATTCATAACCACCAGGAATAGCTTCACATTGTGGTTCTAATACACTGGCAGTGAATTAAAATGTCTTATGTGATTGCACTGTCCTTAAATTGTGTATCTGTAAGTGAAACAACAACTTCATAGTCGACAATAACTAGTGAGATTGCTTTTTCGGAAAAAAAATTCTGTGTTGCAAAGATGCGGTTACAGCTATCTCCAACAAGTTTCGCTCTACTCTCCAGTTGTTTGCATCGTAGAACAGAAATTTTTTTCTTGTCTACTGCATCAACTGGCTGGTGCGTGGCACTGACATGAAACCTAAATGTAGTCAGGGCGACTTCTAGCCTGTCACCGATCTTCTCGCAGCAGCACATCTGCTGCTCTTGCACAGTATCCGTGTCTTGCATGCATACAAACGCTGCCGATATCGGAATTCGTCCTGAGAAATTGCTTCCCCTTCTGCCGCGCGGTCCCTGGGGAATCCGATGTACGAAAGCTTGCCGAATATGCTCCGACTTCCACTTTGCACTTTTCCGTTCTTTTGGACTCTCGGGTAATCCGTTATATGACGTATTCGGCAGTTCCCTTTGTTGGTCGACTGCGAGCCTGCATTCCGTAAACCACACAAACACTTTCTCCTGTGTACCGCCATAACATGAAAGGGCAACAGCATCCTTACAGCAGCGAGGTGAAGCTGGAAAAATTCTACCTCGAATATGCGTTATTGTACAAAGCACGGAATAGATTTAATTGTTAAAAACCATTCAAAAGCCAAGATCGCACAAAATATTTTTTATTCAAGACAACCGGTTTCAACCGCCCTAGTTGTCATCTTCAGGTCTCAAACTTTTTTTTTTCGGTAGTAAAACACGTTCATTTTACGCTGAACCTCATGCACAAGATGTCAAGTGGATAAAACGTGGCTCTTTATAAACATTTGTAATCGCTAAAATATTTGAAAACACACAACACCTAGCCCAAGAGGGCATGGTTCAAAATGGTTCAAATGGCTCTGAGCACTATGGGACTCAACTGTTGTGGTCATCAGTCCCCTAGAACTTAGAACTACTTAAACCTAACTAACCTAAGGACATCACACACATCCATGCCCGAGGCAGGATTCGAGCCTGCGACCGTAGCAGTCGCACGGTTCCGGACTGCGCGCCTAGAACCGCGAGACCACCGCGGCCGGCCAAGAGGGCATGTTCATATACATATTGCTCACAGATGTTTGTTGCTTGATACAAATGCGATAAGCATCTGTGAGCAGTATCGTATGGACATGGCCATTTGAACACGGTGCTGTGTGTTTTTAAATATTTTAGCGATGAGAGACGTTTATAATGTGCCGAGTTTTATCCACTTACCATATTGAGCATGAGGTTCAGCGTAAAATGAACATGTTTTACTAAAAAAAAAGTTTGAGACCTGAAGGTGATAACCAAAATGGTTGTAAACGGTTGTTTTGAATAAAAAAATATTTTCTCCGATCTTGGCGTTTGAATGTTTTTTAACAATTAAAACAGATCGCCCTTCCCTACTCTCATAATGGGAAAACTCGAGCAGATTTGAAATAAAAGGAATATAATAACAATTAGAGGTGACGTTCTAACTTCAGGCCATGTGTTGTAGACGAACAATGCGGTAAGGTCACAAAATAATATCGACATTTTCCTAATAGACTGCACATTACGTGTTATCTTGGCGGGCCGGGGTGGCCGAGCGGTTCTAGGCGCTACAGTCCGGAACCGCGCGACCGCTACGGTCGCAGGTTCGAATCCTCCCTCGGGCATGGATGTGTGCGATGTTTTTAGGTCAGTTAGGTTTAAATAGCTGTAGGGGATTGATGACCTCAGTAATTAAGTCCCATAGTGCTCAGAGCCATTTTAACCATTTTTTTTTGTTATCTTGCATGTAGAGTCATTTAGAGATAATGAAGTAATGGTTTCTTGCCAAACACTTTGGCTTTTCTGCTCGTGTGACACATTACTAACTTAGTGTATGGTATTATGTGCAAAAAGAATTTTCGTAGGTGATAGATCTATTTACTAGTAAGATGGTGAAATATGCAATAATACCCAGTTAAAGCGTCAAAATTTCAGATGATTCTAGCTCTCTCTCTCTTGGGTCATCAACTGCCTGACTGGTTCGATGCAGCGCGCTACGGATTCGTCTCTTATGAGAACCAAGGATAATGGGTCTACTTGTCATCATCGATTTTTTTTAATTTATGGTGTAGGTAGCATTTAGCAAGAAATGAAAGTGACAGAATGGGGAGCTCCTGATGGCCAAGCATTTAGAAAAGGCAGCATTTTCCATGGGGCTCGGGTGAGGCATGTGGCATTTAGATGACACAGTTGCCAGGTAGCACGCGGCGTAGAGGAAAGAATACAGACCGGTAATCCCAGGGCCGTGATATCGATTCCCAAAAAGGAAAGACTTTTATTTTCAATTTTTATTTTACTTATATAGCAAATAAGTCCGCCCGGTTGGCCGTGCGGTCTAACGCCTGGTCCCTGGCACGTATCCACCAGGCGGATTTGTGTCGAGGTCCGGTGAACCGGCCAGTCTGTGGATGGTTTTTAGGCGGTTTTCCATCTGCCTCGGCGAATGCGGGATGGTTCCAATTATTCCGCCTCAGTTACACTATGTCGGCCATTGCTGCGCAAACAAGTTCTCCACGTACGCGTACACCACCATTACTCTACCACACAAACATAGGAGTTACACTCGTCTGGTGTGAGATGTTCCCTGGGGGATCCACCGGGGGCCGAACCGCACAATAACCCTGGGTTCGGTGTGGAGCGGCGGGGCGGTGAAGAGGACTGCAGAAGTCGTCGTGGGGTTGTGGACCACTGCGGCTGCGGCGGGGACGGAGCCTCTCCGTCATTTCTAGGTCCCCGGTTAACATACAATACAATATATAGCAAACAAACTGAAATAACGCTCAATATATTGTATTTATTAATATTTTAATAAAAAGCTTTTAAAGAAAGGCAACAGAAAATGCGAGATTGCTAATGAATTTCTAGGAAGGGATTCTAAGGCCTACAGGAGAACTTCGAATACAAAAGTAGATAGTTTCATTATTTATAGTTGATAATTTACGTGATGGGTGATATTCACCGTAATAATGGAGGAAGCACTAATTCTCTCGGCGTCTTGTACACATTGTGAACGCCGCATTAAAAAAAAAAGTTTCTTATTGTTTAAAAAACAGCAGGATACGGCACAGATGACTCTGAGACAAGTAATTTAATAAGGACGCATAGTATCGGAAATAGTGGGAAGTACACAAAAAGTGGACGACAACTGCTGAACATGTGACGTCACCAGATGACGTACCTCATCGCACGTGGTGCGATTGTGTTTGTCGATTTTATCCTGGCCGGTACTTGGCAGGCTAACATCGCTCTGCTACGCTACTATGTTTTCGAGCAGCTTTTATAAATGTGATCTGTTGTAAACGTGGAAGTTACCAAATTACTGTCCTTACTATAACCAAGTGAAAGTCCCCTTTTTGGTAATATATACTGTTGGTTAATAGACACTATTTACTAAAGAAAAGTTAGATCATTTACTGGTAACGACGGAATTCGCATGCTTGTACTCATCATCCTATGACTTAATATGGTAGACTTCTGTTGTACTGTACTTTGTAATTAACCAGCGGCGAAAGCGAGGCCTGCAAGTAAAGTAATGACTATTACCTCAATGTAAACATGTAATTGTCTAAAGCAGTGCAAAAAAAAAGTAAAAGAAAGTATACTGGCTACCAGGCACACGACTCCAACACTCAGGCCCACGCGCAAACGTTGCGCACGTGGGCCCAGAGCCACACTGACGTGAATACTTCTCCGCCTACATCTACATCTGAGTCCATACTTCGTAATCCAACGCACGGTACGTGGCGGATGGTACCCTGTACCACCACTGGTCATTTACTTTCCTGCTCTACTGGCAAAAAGAGGAAGGGAAAAACGACTATGCCTCCGTATGGGCCCTTGTTTCTTCGTGGTCCTTACGCGCAGTGTATGTCGGAGGCAGCAGAATCGTGCAACAGTCAGTTTCGAAAGCTGGTTCTCTAAATTTTCTCAATAGTATCCCTCCCTCCAGGGATTACCATTTGAGTTCTTGAAGCTTACCGTAACAAAAATCTAGCAGCCCGCCTCTGAATTGCTTCGATATCTTCCTTTAATCTGACCTGGTATAGATCCCAAACACTAGAGCAGTATCAAGAATAGATCGTACAAGAGTCCTATATGCTGTCTCCTTTACAGCTGAACCACATTCCCCTAGAATTCTCTCAATAAACCGAAGCGGACCATTCGCATTTCCTACCACAATCATTACTTGCTGGTTCTATTTCATATCGCTTTACCATGTTACGCCCAGATATTTACACGACGCGGTGGTGCTAATGAGCACACTACCAAAGCTGCATCCGAACATTACGGGATTGGTTTCCCTACTCATCTGCATTAGCTTGCATTTTTCTACATTTAGACCTACCTGTCACTCACCGCACCAACTAGAAAATTTGTCTGTGTCGTCTTGTATCCTCCTACAGTCATTACTCTTCGATATCTTACCGTACACGACAGCATCACTAGCAAAAAAAATGCAGTTGAAGCCCACCCTGTCCGCCAAATCGTTTATGTATATATAGAGAATAATAGTGGCCCTACCACGATTTCCTGGGGACCTCCTGACCATACCATTGTCTCTGATGAACACTCTCCATCGAGGACGACGTACTGGATCCTATTACTTGAGAAGTCTTCGAGCCACTCACATATCTGTGAACCTGTTCCATTCGCTCGTTCTTCAACAGCCCGCAAAGGGCACCGTGTCAATTGCTTTCCGGAAATCTAGAAATATTGAATCTGCCTGTTGCCTTCATCCATAGTTCGCATTATAGCAGTAAGAAGAGGGCAAGCCGAGCTTCGCACGAGCGAAGCTTTCTGAAACCATGCTGATTCGTGGACATAAAGTTCTCAGTCTCAAGAAAGTTTATTATATTCGAACTGAGAATATGTTGAAAGATTCTGCAGAAAACCAATGTTATGGTTAGTGGTCTGTAATTTTGCTGGTCCGTTCTTTTTCCCTTCTTGTATACAGGAGTCACCTGCAGTTCCTTCCAGTCACTTGCGACTTTACGTGCGCGAGAGATTCGTTATAAATCAAAGCTAAATGAGGAACCAATGCCGTAGAATACTCATTGTAAAACCGAATTGTTATTCCATCCGGACCTGGTGATGCATCTGTTTTCAATTCTTTCAGTTGCTTCTCTATGCCAGGGACGCTATTACTATGTCGGCCATACAGTAGTCTTGAAACTTCTAAATAACTTTTTTACTTACACTGAAATAACTGAGAAGGTGAAACTTCTACGTTATTACGGTACTTAAATTGCTTAATGCAACTGAACCTTCTAAAATTGCTCAGTCAAACTGTAGTACTGTCACTTTGCTTGTCTAGATCGTTTCACCACTGACCTACAAAATTTTCCCTGATAAATACAGCTCAAATTTATTCTATTCATTAATGACCCACAATATACAATGATAACGCAGTCTAATAATTAATACAAATGAATGGCCCTGAATTAGAAAAAATCCTAACAATAACCCGTACATTTCAAGTCACCGGAAATCTTCATGACACGAACTAAAGCAAATACATCAAGTATACAGACAGCTAAATAAAAAGATTCAAACTACTGTAGGCCATAACTACTAATAGGCATGTGGTTAGCAAAGGAAAGATTCAGTTGCAGAGAAAACAATGTATTTAGCTGATTTTACCGTAATCATGTGGCATCCAGTTCCAAAAATGATATAAATGTCAACAATTCAATTACTCACACTTTCAATCCATGTCCAACCAATATTAAATCTCCATGACGGGCACACGTCCATACCGTCCGCTCGCGCCAACACTGCTTCTAACCTCCATCACTGCTAACTATTAACTTCTAACTGTGAGACCTCAATCACTGTTAACTATTAACTTCTAACTACGAGTCCGACTAGCGAGAGAGTCTATTACAGAGGGCGTACAGCGCTGTAAGTGAAATGAAATGTCATGTGGCTAGTGTCTCCCGTCGAGCAGACCGGTCGCCTGGTGTTTTGAGTTGACGCAATTTCGGTGACTTGGCGTCCATGGGGATGAGATGATGATGATGATGATGAGGAGGACAACACAACACCCAGATCCTCAGCGGAGAAAATCTCCGACCCAGCCGGGAATTGAACCCGGGCCCATTTGCACGGCATTCCGTCGCGCTGACCACACAGCTATCGGGGCAGATGCTGTCAGTGATATTAATGCAGTCTAAAGCGCTGCCAACATACAATCATATAAACAGGCTCCTTACAGTCTATTCGATGGTCTAGCGACGGTGTGTTTGTACGATTCTACGGTGTGAACGATTTTTGAAATGTGAAATTCAAAACTTCGGCTTTCGTTTTGCTATCTTCAATGCCACTCTAGACTTCTCAACAACTGAGAACCACTTAGCCATTTTACAAAAAACCAGTTTTTTCTAGGATTGTTCGCCAGGGTTCTTTCGCTAACGTATGACGGTGATAGTCGTTGTATGCATCGCGCATAGATCTTTACACAGACGCTCGAATCTCTCCTAAACTTTGCTTGTTGTCATTTGGGCGTTCTCTTTTGAATCGAGAGTGAAGCAGCCTCTCCTTCCTCAGCAGTTTCCAAATCTCATTATTAAATCATGGTGGGCGTTTTCATCCTTTATCTGCTTACTAGGCACATAACTCTCCAGACCACGATTTACAATCTGCTTAAACTTTGCCCTTAATTCCTCTAAGTCCATTCTCCTGGAATTAAATGATGTCAATTCACTGTCTGAGTGAGCTGCTAACAAGTGCTTCTCTGCTCTGTCTAATAGAACCGCTCTCCTAGCCTTCTTAACTGATTTATTAACATTCGTGAGCATAGTTGCCATAATGACATCATCGTTTCTATAGTGACATTGTCGATAAGGACCGACACATTTTTAGCTGCAAGGTCTAAGATACTTCCATTGCGAGTGCGCTGCCACACTAGCCGCACAAGACAGTTTCCGGAAAACGTGTACCCCTGCCATGAAACCACAGACATCCCAGTCTATAAACGACAGGTTAAAGTCATCTCCAACTAGTAATGCATGATTTGGATCATTAAGCGCTACGGACCGTAGAGTTTATTTGAATGACTCTGTAACTGCAGCAGCGGAATCGGTTGGCAGATAGAAAAAGCCAACAGTTAACTTAGTTACCTCTAGATCTGTTATACGCGACCAGATAACTTCACTGTCATACTCAACTTCGATGTCAATAGACAGAATATTTTTGTCTAATGCAATGAACACTCCACCTCGTATGGTCTCTAATCTGTCTTTCCGATATGTGTTCCATTACTCGCTATATATCTCAGAACTTTACACTTCGAATTTCATCCAGCTCTCGGTGACGAGAATGATTTGAGCATGATAATTTTTCCTAGAGCGCAGTAAATTGGGGAACTTTCTTACGAATGCTTCGACAATTTACTAATAAAATTTTGACTGTGGAAGCGTCTTTATTTTGAACGCAGTCTCACTTCCATAGCTGCGTATCGATTGGCTAGTGTTCATCAGAGTAACTGAAAGTACTGCCTAGCCTAGAAAAAACCCTCATCTGCTCCTCACCAAATGTAGCTGCTTCCTTTGTGTAGTGCCGACCTGACCTATAAAGGGGAGTCCCATGAGCCATAAACGATAACGCAGGTTTAGAAACCTGCAGCCAAGACCGTCACACAGGCGATGAATCAACTGGTTGAGACCCTCCACTCAGCTCCAAGCCAAAGGACCCCAGTCTCTCTAAGAACTGCAAAGTGCGAGCTTTGCTTGCACCCCACGCGTGCGGCCAGTGGCCTTCATCACTTCGGCTAGCCACCCTGTTGAACTGTGGATGGCCTCAGAACCCATCCGACAGGGGCCGTTGGTGCCGGAGTGAGTCACAGCTTTCCGACGAATACATCCTGCACGTTCGATATCCACAGGCAAGGCCACCTCCACACATCTGAAGAAGCTCCCCGGCAGACATACCAAGTGCATATTAACTTTATTTTCAGTCCTGAAGGCTATCTGCCTAAGGGGCTCCATCACGCGCCTAACATCGGAGCTCCCAGTAACTAGTAAACCGCCCGCCCGGCTAGCCGTGCGGTACGACGCACTGCATCCAGAGCGGAGAGGCGTGCCGGTCCCCGGCACAAATCCGCCCGGCGGGTTAGTGTCGAGGTCCGGTGTGCCGACCAGCCTGTGGGTGGTTTTTAAGGCGGTTTTCCATCTGCCTCGGCGAATGTGCCCCCTTTTCCGTCTCAGTTACACTATGTCGGCGATTGCTGCGCAAACACTGTCTCCACATACACGTACACCATAATTTCTCTACCACGCAAACATTCGGATTACACTCGTCTGATGGAATGAAGCGTTCCCGGGGGTGGGGTGTTCAACTGGGGGCCGAACTGCACAATAACCCTGATAAACCTGGATTCAGTGGGTGGGGCGACGGTGGGGTGAATGGACTGATGTAGCCTGTTGTGTACCACTGAAGGCTAGGCGAGGACGAAGCCTCTTCGTCGTTTCTAGGTCCCCAGTTGAATATATGCATACGTAAAACTAGTAAACCCCTTACCCCGTGTGCCCGCTCGGACCCTGCTGCAGGAGAGGCCAGCTGTACACTCACAGGATGAGGGCCGAAGCGAGATTGTCAGTCTCCACATTGTCCGTCCTCCTCGAGCGAAATGAGCGCGTCACCACCCGGTACTCACTCTGCTGTGAGGGAGGATCCACCACGATGGGTACACTAGGAGGTGCCTCTGAACCAGACTGTCCGCCACTGCTACACCCCGAGGCAGCAACCTGAAGGTAACTGTCCGTAGCCAAAAACGAATTCACCTCTTCGGAAACTACAGTGAGCGACTGTGCCCGCACATAGCATGCACACATCCTACCCATCCTAACACGACTAACTGAAGAAGTAAATTATAAAAGCAGACAGAATCCTAGATATGCAACCTTCTACCCTTCTAAAGAGTCACCAACGGACGCTGATGCCTCAATGAGCTATGTAGCTGGCTGTTCAGAAGAAATGAAAACTGCGCTACAGACTGCCTGAATTTACACGCTCAAAAACAGAAAAACGAGCATGAAATTTAAGAAATATACAACGAGGTAAACACAGGGAAAGATAAACCCTTAACTTGCCGCTCTGCAGATGTGTATCAGCCGAGAGTTGGGGTCTGACTGGGCTGCAATGATCAAGTGCGACAGACCGGCAGACTACACCGCTGCACCAGCGGCGCGGTACCTCCTCTCTTGACGTCACATTTTCAACATCTGTCATCCACTTTTGGGGTATTTCCCGACATCTGCGGGACCGATGAACATCGTAGTCTGGTCCCTTCAATCTCACAAACCAACCAACCGACATTTGCGAACAATGTGTCTTATATCGAATTACTTGCTTCAGAGTCATCTACGTCACTTCGGGTGTTCAAATGGTTCAAATGGCTTTTAGCACTATGGGACTTAACATCTGTGGTCATCAGTCCCCTAGAACTTAGAACTACTTAAACCTGACTAACCTAAGGACATCACAAACATCCATGCCCGAGGCAGGATTCGAACCTGCGACCGTAGCAGTCGCGCGGTTCCAGACTTAAGCGCCTAGACTTCGGGTGTTTTTAAACTTTAGTAATATCACCCTGTAGAGAAATAAACTTGGTTTACGATCATAAATGGGTGTCTCTCTCGCACAGTTTGGCAGCAAACCGCGCGTAACGCATCGTTTCGCCAGTTATTAGCGAGGGTAGCTGGTGATGTATGGTGCGATGTATTTTGATGCAGTCTTCTAGGCATTCGATCTCGTTTTTTCTGTCGATGGGCCGATTTTACCTGCTCCGGGAACCTACCATACGGGTGAATTCGCCAAAGGCTGCTCCAAGTCATAATGAAGCTAACAGAAAACTATGTCTTATGCGCTTTAATTACAGCTTTCCTTTGTCTTTCTTTTTCACACGTTTTTGGAAAATATTAATAAATACGGCATACTGAGCATTATTTTGGTTTATTTGCAGTGTAATTAACGTAAAACTTTAAAATAAAAAATACCATATTTTCTGTAAACTAGCTTGACCTCATGACTTTGGAACCAGTGTTATGTACTCTCGCCGCTGAGCCAACCGCTGTCTTGCAACTATCCTAACATAAATGGCTTATGCCTCACTCTACTCGCGTCAAAAATGCCATTTTTTCTAAACGCTCGGGCACCTGGAGCTCCCATTTTTCTCATTTCCATTTCGGGCGGAGTCTTGCAGTCTCGGCGAAACAAATGAAATGAAATGATCGTGTGGCATTGATGGCCGGGAGGCACGAACCGGGGAAATTCTGCCACCGACCTGCAAGTCTTTATTTCAGGTAACGCCACATTGGGTGACTTGCGTGTCGGTGATGACGATAACACCCTTTCCACGAGCGGAAAAAATCTCCAAACCTGCCGGGAATCGAACCCACGCCCTCTGCATGGTGGGCAAACACGTAACCTGTCAGCTAAGCAGGTGAACGATCTAAGCGAAATCTGGGATGACAAGTAGGGTCGGCCCCTTTGTCATTATAGAACTTGCATGTCACGTCCTCAGTTATTTGTTTGGTGAATTCCAATCTGTGTCTTCCAGTATAGTTTTTACCGTATTTAGCACCCTCTAATACTTTGGAGATTATTTTCTGATGTCTTTACACATATACTATCATCCTCCCTGTTCTTATTGTCTCTGTTTTCCATTCACTTCTTTCTTCGTCAGTTTTGCGGAGAACGTCCTCATTCCTTACCTTAGCAGTCTATCTATTTTTCATCATCCTTCTGTACCGCCGCTTCTCAAATGCTTCGACTCTCTTTCTTTCTGGTCTCACATAGTCCATGACTCACTACTACACAGTACTGTTCTCCAAACTAACATTCTCAGAAATTTCTCCCTAACATTAAGTCCGATGTTTCATACTAGCAGATTTCTCTTGGCCAGGAATTCCTGTCCTACTCTGATGTCCTCCTTCCTTCATCCGCCTTCTTTTATTTTGTTTCACGGGTAGCAGAATTCTTTAACATTATCTGCTTCGTGGCCTCCAATACTGAAACGCCTCGATACTTTCTTCTTTCTTCTGTTTACTCTCAGTCTGTATTCTGTATTCATTACTCTGTTCGCTTCATGCACGCGTCCTGCAATTCTTATTCACTTTCATGAGTATAGCAATGTCAGTGGTGATTTGTGTCATAGGTATCATATTTCTCTCGATATAGGGTACTGCCAAGTTTTACCACATCAGAAAATGTTTTGGCATATTTTCACTACCGAATTAATTAGCCAGAACTAGAAATTTGGAAATTTGTGGTAAGTTCCTATGGGACCAAACTGCTGAGGTCATCGGTCCATAGGCTTGCACACTACTTAATCTAACTTAAACTAACTTACGCAAAGGACAACATACACACCCATGCCCGAGGGAGGGCTCGAACCTCCGACGGGGTAGGGGGGCGGAGGGTGCCACGCGAACCATGGCAAGACTGCGCGGCCATCCAGCGCGGCGAGCAATGACTAGAGCCAGCTAACCTATACAAACATCTGGGGTTACCAATGTGTAGAAACATGAAGTGAAACGAACAAATAAGCTCAGTTGCATATAAAGTGGAGTGGAGACTTCCTTTCATTGGTGGGACGATATGAAAGTACAGCTTTCCTATAAAATCGATCATGTATGTAACACCTGTATGGCCCATAACTGAAATATGGTCGTAGGCTTATTTGGTTAGCGGGAGAATGAGACTGAAATGTGAGAAATCGAAATTGGAAGACACATTTTACGAAAACACGACTAGAAGATATCGAGAATCATCTTTCTGGACAGTAAAATACTAACGTTCTTCAGTCCTTACGTATGTATCACTAGAACGAAAATTGTGCGAATAATAGTTCGTACAGAGGCGAGAAAGCAGTGATTCTACGTATCCTCTCTCTATCCTTTAATTCAAATGAGAGAAACATACAGGCTGCAATAAAAGGAGTCTCTACCACACATATCACAGTGCTTAGTAGAGTATATATAGGTTGCAACCGGTGTAAACGCAGATATTTCTATTGGTGAGGACGATATCCTGAACAACATTAGCACGGTGTTTACGTCATCTGTAGGCTAATAATTACAGAAACTTTTTGGTTGGTCTGTACCTGCAGGCACTTCGGGCAAAATCAAGCTATTGGTGCTTGTTTTCCCCTGGGCAGCAACTCAGGTGATGAAATGTGACACATGGACGAAAAGCGTTTAGTCAATACTGACAGGCGTAGTCCACTTAGCGGTTCAGTTACAATCATACGGAAAACATCAGGTAGTAAATTATGTGACGCGTTTCCGGGAAATCAGATACAGAGAAAAAGCGATGAACACTCGGATAAAGGTATCATATACAAAATTATCTGCAGGTATACCCGTTACACGCTGTATATCTGTCCTGAGGACACGTCATAAGAGGCGGAAAACAAGCTCGGATTAAAAAAAAAAAAAGAAAATATGAGGAAGAATATCATTCATATCCTTTCAGCTGAACGCTCCTGGAATATATGTTACACAACTGAAAAATCTATTTCTGTATTACAAATGAATTTTCCCTGTATCGCGGAGTGTTTCGAATCTACCTGGAAGGTTTAACACCTGTCACGGACTGGGATAGGCGTGGCACCTTTACCTAATGCTAGACAGTGCTGTACCTATTGAACTATCTGAGCACGACTCTCTGTCCTCCACCCTCGCAGATTTGGAAGGTGTGAGATGATGTACTAGTGGAAGCGGAGCTATGAGGACGGATTGTTAATCATGCTTGGATAGCTCAGTCGGTAAAGCACTCACTCGCGTAAGGCAAAGGTCTTAGGCTAGAGCCCTGGTGCAGCACACAATTTTAATCTGCCAGGAAGCTGCTTCTACGTTTCCGGATGGGGCTTTGAACCGACATCATTGAGACTGCGAGTCTATTGTGTTACCGTTGCGCCATCGCACATAGTCAGATAGGTAACGCAGCTCCCTGAGTTATTGTGGCAGTATAGGTGTCATTGTTGTTAAATAACTGGAACAAGTCTCTTAAATTAAATGCCAAACAGTCGTCATATCGCCAACTCCACAAGCCTACTGTGCTAGCAGTAACAGAGGACTGGGAAGGAGGAACGCTGATAAATAATAAATCAATTTGAACATATTTCATATGTGGGGATGCTGCTAACAAGAGTAGTGAATAGGTCGCATTACATGCCGAGCAGTGTAATGCTTACTGCCGAGACTTCTGTAACAAGAATGTCAGAGGGCTCTCTCTATTTTTCTGTTTGTCTCCCTCTCCCCAATATCTGCTGACTATAGAGAACAGGAAACCTCAGATTAACGTCATTCTTGGTAAGCCGTGTCGTATTTATGTAATGGTGGTACAAACTTTTGTAGATGATGGACTCCAGCTGGCAACGACACATGTCGTCAGATTTTGTGCATTTCATTACCTGACTATGCTGATCCAGACATGTCCACACACTTGTGAATGATTTCTGGAGGAGGAGGATTAGATTAGTGTTTATCGTCCCGTGAACAACAAGGATGTTAGAAACGGAGTACAAACTCCTATTAGGAAAGATGGAGAAGTAAAGCATCTGCGCCCATTCGAAGGGACCGTAATGGAATATGCATTAAGTGATTTAAGGAAATCACTGAAAACCTAAATCAGAAATGCGGGCGCGGGTTTGAACTGTCTTCCTCCAGTTGCGAGTCCAGTGTGCCAACCACTGCGCTACCCAGTTCCGTGTGAATGACTCCTTATTGAGTCGAAACCGGTTGTTTAAAAAAGGTCTACAAAACAACTGATAAATGAAGCTTATGATTTCAATAAACAAATTAGCAGCATGTTTTAGGAGGTTATTAGATTTGAAGTGGTAGCAGGTAAGCGAGGGTTCGCATTCTTTGCTTAATTGCATGTGAAGCATTTTTAAAACAGAGGACGCAGTTTGTAACTACGTAAAGGACAGCTGACGGCGATTCTGAAAATGTGAGAGCTGTTGTGGATGTAGATGGCTTTCTGGTCTACGTTTCAGGATTGAATTAACTTACTATTCAGCGTCCTCAGCTTAGTCTCTCTTAATCCATAGTTGTTGTCAAATCTTCGAAGGAAGCACTTGAGAATTCACGACATACAGAAACATATGGTTCCTGTATGTTAGTACCGGTTATTTTTGAGAGCTCCTGTATGCTAATACCGACTATTTTTGAGAAGTGCATATGGTATGAAGATGGCATAATGATACATCGAAACTGGTAGCGAAAATAAAATAAAAGAATTTATCAGGTAGCAAGGCTGTTTGGCGAATTTGTTTGTTAAATGAACCCTCAGATTAGACCTTGTGGTCCTCCCCACTGATCACAGCAAGATGATATTTGAACATTTCTTTCGTTTTATTCCCGTTCGATGTTTACTTTAGTGTTTTTACCACAATTACAATGATTTTCTTCAAATAACCTCTGTTTCAGGTCGCTGGGACTACAATTTAAAATTTAAATAATACTTTTTACGGTTCCCTTGACCCTATAGAATTTTTAGCATCCGTCAACAGGGGTCTACCTTTCCTGAGCCTCTGCTCATTTTTCAGATAGAGCTAGACATACAGATACTACGTTTGGGATAAACGCTGTGAATTTATTCTATAGTTCAGCTATTCCATTTAATAGAACGAGAACTTAAGTATAATAACATTTACGTACTTATTGTGATTGTGGATTGATGATCCTGTAGTTTGGTCCCTTTACTCTCCAATCCAACCAATCAACGAATGAGTTGGCATCAAGTTTAATTTTTGTGTTCTGAATGAACAGTTAGTATTTTGATTAACATCGACACAGCGATGGCTACGTTCTTTATTTTGTTGAGTCCACTGAATTTTCATCAGCTTCATTTAACTTACGTATACTAATTACAACTCCAAAGACGTTGCTAAGTCAGATAATTTTACTCGTTACAGTAGGCATATTTCGCCAAATAGCCATCGTCATCCATACGTTGCCTTGGTTCTGTCGCTGTCTTTTAGTTTTAATAACAATCCATTAGCGTTCTTGGAGTAATAACGGTTGGTTATCCTGGTTACGGCTTGTTATCTCATGTAATTTTCAGATTGCCTTTGTTTTCCTTAGAGCAATAATTATCAGACAGATTATTTGACAGATGTACCAGCATTATTGCTCTACAGAAAAGGAAAAAAAAATCTGAAAATAACATCATATAAAAAGGCGTAACTAGTACAACCAACAATTATTACTCCAAGAACACTAACGGAGTAGAACTACAACAAAGAGACAGCGACAGAACAGCGATAACCTATGGATATGAAACCCTTCTGACAATGGCTTTTTCCGAAATAGGCTTACTGTAACGAATAAAACCATTTGACTTCGCAGCGTTTGTGGAATGGTGATTACATAACGTCCTTAAAAACACATACAGAAGTGCCAAAGAAACTGGTACAGGCGTGTGTATTCAGATATAGAGATATGAAAACAGGAAGAATACGGCACTCCTGTTGACAAGCGTATATAAAATAACAAGTGCCTGGCACAGTTGTTAGATAGGTTACTGCTACTACGATGGCACGTTCTAGATTTACGTGAGTTTGAAGGTGGTGTTACAGTCGGCACACGAACAATGGGACACAGCATCTCTGAGGCAGGTGCGATCATTTCACAAGTGTACCGTCAATATCAGGAATCCGGTAAGGCAGAAACAGAGCTCCATGATCAGTCACGCTCGGGACGTCCTGTCACAGCCACAGCTCCAGACATGCTGAATCGTGCGGGTGCCGTTATTCGTGCCAACCGGCGCATCACAACTCGACAATTGGCTCTACAGTGGTCGGTCAGCATTGGAAGACGAGAGTATTAGTCATGAAGTGAAAACATGGCTTCGCCTACGGGACAAGAGCTTTTACCAGCAGGGAAGGCATGCTCTTCCACGACGTTGGCGTAAGGCCATAGAAAGTGATGGAGATTACGTAGAAAAATAGGACATGTACAAGGCATGTTTTTGTATATTGTCACCAAATTCGGACTCCTAATAATAATTATGTTCTGAGAAAAAAATGTAGGTCATTACTTATTGGTAATAATTTAAGATCTGTCCTTGAAGCTTTGTTAACAGACTTTATCGAGATCTTTGTTGAAGAATCTTTCAGTTCAGTTCCTTCAGTATCTCTGTGACATTCTCTCACGGATTAAACAAACCTGTGACCATTCGTGCTCCCCTCCTCTGGATACGTTCAGTATCCTCTGTTAGTCCTGTCTGGTACGGGTCCCATACATGTGAGGAATATTCTAGAACCGTTCACACGATTGATTTGCAAGCAATCTCCTTTGTAGGCTAATTGCAATTCCCCAGTAGTCTACCACAATTGAACCTATGTAATTATTTCATTTCATATCCCTTCAAAGAGTTATACACAGGTATTTGTATGAGTTGGCCGATACCAACAGTGACTCATTGACTTTATACTCACAGGATACTACGTTGTTTCGTTTTGTGAAGTGCAAAATGTTACATTTCTTAATATTTAGAGAAAGTTGCCAATCTCTGAAAAATGGAAAATTTATGCTGAGGAACGACAAACAACTATATAGGAAAGCTAAAAAACCTTCTCATACAATTCGGATAAAAACGTGCCGCTTCCTTTTAACATATAAGAAGAATAGATGAAAAGAGACTAACTATACAAAATTGCTCATACTTTAAGAACAAAAATCATAGAATCAGTGGAGGTCAGAAAGCCATTAAGGAAATAAATGTTTCAGAAGAAGATATTAAAAGCAAGAGAAAGCGTCAGAAGCCTCATTAAGAACTTTTGTTAAGAACTTTTGTTAAGAGAAAGGAAACAGCAAGTACACAAGAATATCCACCGAGAAACAGACGAATAGGTATAGTAAAGGAATGGAAAAACGTTAGGAAGAAAGGTAAGAGAAACACAGCCGGGAATAAAGAATCACAAATAATTGTAGGACATGGTCCACAGCTGACCAAATTATGCATTTAACAACGAAATACAACGCGATATTACTAGCAGAAAAATTCCAATAACCATGGATCCGAAAGCTAGCTTTTGCGAAATGGTTGCGAATACAGGCTTACCAACCGCCACAGAATATTTTGTTGACCTTTAGTCCTAGTTAGTTTAAGAAGGTAGATGTAAATTGCTCTTTTGCAGATGCTTGTTTACTGGTGCCATTTTGATTTTACGATCGAATTAATACACACACTGCCTGAGACAATCGTATTGATTCCTTCGTAACTAGTGTCCTTTTAGTTCAAATGAATTCGACAACTTGTCGAACTGCAACAAATAGAAACAAAAGATTCTACTAAAATAGCTCTATGAATGACGTTTTTGCTCAGACGAAATATGTTCGTGAAGTCTCTATATTAAAGCTTAAACTATTTTAAATTTTATATAGCTGCTAGCTACTACCCGCGGCTGCGTTGGCATATCAGTAGTTTTTTATGATGAGTGATAGCTAGTCCATACTGTTATTACAAATGGTAAAGTAATGCTACGTTTTCACGACCAAACCACTGATCGGATTTCGATGATATCTGGTATGAAGGTATAGAAACGTCTTGAGGAAGAACGCAGGCTGCTTTAGCGAAAGAAACATGCCCCTGAGAAATTGAAGCAGGGAATGGAACATCCTTTTTAAATCAGTGAACATAAACTACGTTAGAAAAGCTTTAAGTTAGTTTTTCCATTTTTTCAAAGTTTGGTAGTAGTGTTATGTTTTTCAGTATTATTAATACGAGGCTTGTGCAGAAAGTAAGTTCCGATCGGTCTCGAAATGGAAACCAATGGGAAAATCCGGTAAAGCTTTGCACAGATGTGTTTGGCGGTGTGTCTTGGTATGCCCGTCGAACGTGTCGCGTGGTTCTTTCCAGTTCTGAGTGAAAAGTGAGCACGTAAAGATGCGTAGGGAATAACGTCTCCCGTCGAGTATGAGCGCCTGGTTAGAGATTTCGCCTGTTTCATGCAGCCCACATAACACAACTGTCGAGCAGTTCCATCTTCATGCCATTTCTCGGTCGCACACTGCAGGGGCAATGAAGACGCTCCTGCAACGTTTCCGATGAGAAGTGTTTGATCACCCACAATACAGTCCGTAATTGAATCCCCCTGAGTCTCATCTCTGTTCACAATAACCACTGGCTATGAAGGCAAAATTTTTCCACAGACAACGAGCTGCAGACCAGTGCAGATAACTGGCCGAAAGCACAGGCGACTGCTTTCTATAACGAGGATATTGGGAAGTTGCTACAACACTACGACAGCACAAAAAGTTGGAGTGGCGACTATGTATAGAAGTAGGAGGGAGGTGTACCTAACTGTTGCAAATAAAACGTTTCTGGTTTTCACTGTGCTTTCCATTTCGCGACCGATCGGAACTTACTTTCTGGTCAACCCTCGTATTTTTACGTTCGTTACGTGAGTGTGATGCAGAAGACGCTTGCGCGTGGGTTGGCGACTCTGATTGATTATAGATTATTCCGAGACAGTGCGAATCCAATGTTTACTTGCGCGCGTGGTTTCTGAAATTTTAGCAAGAATTGCTGCGTCGTCTGTAGAAGCTGGACGATTTATATGGCGAAATAGAGGGTGACGTTTTCCACCGCGTACAAACTCTAGGGACTGATCGGTGAGAGGATACGGAACAAGAAAGGTGTATTTAACTTATGTCCGGAAACGCATGGCTTCCACGCTAGAAACCATTTATTTAATTACACGTTGTTACAGAGACTGCGGCATAATTCGCGCTGTACCATACATCCACAGTTGCAGTATGTGCTAAAAATGGTTTCATGTGCCTCAACGCATGCGTGTACGCACCGTAGCATGTTCTCTCACACGTTCACATCGGCCAGGCTGCATCCGAACAGTGTCAAAGGCCGCATGAACACGCTACTCCAGTGTCTCCACATCTGGAATACTTTTGAGATGGGCCCATAACCAACGCACGGGTTGAGATCCTGTGAACGAGCAGGCCATGAAACTGGACCCCTCGCCCGATCCGTAGAACAGGTAAGAAACGACTGAGATGCGTCCGGACGTTAAGGGGGAAGTGGGCTGGAGCACCATTGGGTAACAACCCCATAGCCCTTCGATTCATCACTGCCACTTCTTCCAGCAGGGGACGCAAAGTCACCTGCCAGAAACGCCGATAGTTACGGCCTGTTAGGTGACGCGGAAGAAAGTCCCGTTCCAAAATACGGTCGCCAATTCTCCCAGCCTACACAATCCAGCTGCACCGATGCTGATGACTCGCTGTCACCATACCATGGAGATTCTGCATTCTATCCTACAGATGACTGTTATGAAAGTAGAAGATACCATTCCGCGTAAAGGTCGCCTCAACTGTGGATGGATGACACAAATCGTGGAAGCGCGGTTGTCTGGTGAAGAAACCAGTGACAAAATTTCTCCCGATGCGGAAAATATGTCGCTAGTAATCCCTGTACACGCTTACGTGATAAGGGTAGTAACAGTTGCCATGGAGAATGTTCCACACGTTCGTCTGGCTTACCTTGTACTGGCGGCCCAACTGCCTGGTACTGACGGGGCAGTCCCCTTCCGCAGTGTTAATCACATTTTCCTCTGGGTCTTGAATCCGAGTATTTCGGGTACGTCCTTAATGACTTCCTGGTTCCTGAAACGACAGTGTCTCAGACAAACGGCGAAACACTGTTGCAAGCAGCGCGGTGGACCGATGACCTCAGCAGATTGGTCCCATAGAAAATTACCATTACTACCACTGTTGCAGACATTGAATGCTGTGGTTGTTGTCGGCGAGGCTAGGCCTCCTGACACAACCTTACTGCCCGCCTGTTGCCATTTGCCTTTCCGTAAGTAAACACCATGTCGGAAAGCTCTCAATTCGAATACGGAACCAGTGTGTATAACGCTGTATCACATCCACTACAAGCCGAGTCAGCAAGAGAAGTGAATCAGACACAGCATAACCAATTACTGAGGCAGCAGAGGGCGCTAGGGCATGACGTATGAGGAACAGTACCACCCTCTTGAAGAAACCATGGATACTGTGACTGTGTCTGAAGGGAAACAACATGTATTAGACCGTAGTCTCAGTAAAGTATGATTGAATAAATGATTTCTAGTATGGAAACCATGCATTTCCGGACATAAGTTGACTACACCCTTTTTGTTCCGTATCCTCGCGTCGGTAAATCCGTAGAGTTTGCACACGGTGGCAAAATCACCCTGTATTTGGAGACAGAATATTAAATCCGACGTTAAGCTAAAGAACCATAGTTAAATCTATTACGTCTGTAAGTCTTTAAGAAAGATGTTATTAATAATATTTATTTTAGGATATGCATAGCAAGAAAATTTCGGAAACCGTGCAGGAATAAACATAGGATTCGCACTGTCAGGGCATAATCTATATACATTCTGAACCGCCGACATCCACCCAAGACTGGTCTGCAACTCACTAAAATATATCAGTAATATTCAAAAAGGTAATACCACCAACCAACCTGAAAATGGAAAGACTGTTTCAGAAAGAATTTGACATACGATATGTGATCAAAAGTATCAGGACACTTGGCTGAAGATGACTGACAAGTTCGTGGCGCCCCCCATCGGTAATGGTGGAATCCAAAATAGTGTTACTCACTCTCAGCCTTGATGACACCTACTCTAGCAGACATACGTTCAATGAGATGCTGGAAGGTTTGCTGGGTAATGGCAGCCTATTCTTCACGGAGTGCTGCACTGAGGACAGGTATCGATTTAGGTTGGTGAGGCCTGGCATTAAGTTGGCGTTCCAAACGTCCCAAAGGTGTTCTGTAGGATTCAGGTCACGACTCTGTGCAGGCCAGTCCATTACATGGATGTTATTGTCGTGTAACCACTCCGCCAGAGGCCGTAGATTATGAACAGCTGCTCGATCGTGTCGAAAGATGCAGTCGACATCCCAGAATTGTTCTTCAACAGTGGAAAGCAAGAAGGTGCTGAAAACATCAATGTAAGCCTGTGCTGTGATAGTGCCACGCAAAACAACAAGAGGTGCAAGCCCCCTCCATGAAAAACACGACCACATTATTACACCACCGCCTCCGAATTTTACTATTGGCACTACACACGCTGGCAGATGAGGTCACCGGGCATTCGCCATGCCCGCACACTGCCATCGGACCGCCACATTGTGTACCGTGATTCGTCACTACACACAACGTTTTGTTTTTCCATTGTTCAGTCAGTCATCCAATGTTTACGCTTCTTACACCAAGCGAGGCGTCGTTTGGCATTTACCGGCGTGATGTGTGGCTTATGACCAGCGGTTCGACCATGAAATCCGTTTTCTCACCTCCCGCCTAACTGTCATAGTACTTGCAGTGGATCCTGATGCAGTTTGGAATTTCTGTGTGGTGGTCTGGATAGATGTCCGCATATTACACATTACAACCCTTTTTTTCCGCGGTATCTGTCAATCAACAGAAGAGGTCGGCCTGTACTCTTTTGTGCTGTACGTGTCACTTCACATTTCAGCTTCACTATCACATCGGATACAGTGGACTTAGGGATGTTTATGAGTGTGGAAATCTCGTGCACAGACGAATGACGTAAGTGACACCCAATCACCTGACCACGTTCGAAGTACGTGAGTTCCGCGGAGCGCCCCATTCTGCTCTCTCGCAATGTCTAATGACTACTGAGGTCGCTGATATGGAGTACTTGGCAGTAGGTGGCAGCACAAGGCACATAATATGAAAAACGTGTATTTTATGGGGTGTCCGGATACTTTTGATCAGATACTGTAGTTTATATTCACTAACACAAAAAGGAGTTCAATTCTCTGCTTCACCCTCTTAATGGTAAATTTTTTTTAACTTTCTAAAGTAGCCAAAGTTCTTCTTCGGAGTTCAAGCTATATAGCTCCACACCAGATTTCATCGAGATCGGTTTATCGGTTTAGTACTGAAAATGCAGCTGACGGAGCTACTGCTGCATTTGTAATATTAGTATGAATTATTGATTCCTATATGGAATTATTAATTATTACAAATGTGGCGTAAATGCGACTATATCTTTAATAAATACATATTAATCAGCTTCTAAATAATGAGAAATGCTATTTTTTAATAAGAACATTCCAGCACTATGTTGTCTATAAAACTAATGTGCCTTTGTGCATTACGGCGTAAACAAGAAATAATATCTGTGCTATAAACATAATGGTTTACTCATGGAACATTCGCATATTCCGAAACCTAATAGACACTTTACTTAAATCTTGGACGTTCATACCTCTCAGCTGGAAGTCGCACATGTAGATCCATTTAAAACAATGTGACTACATCACTTTTATTTTGAACGCCTGAATGATGACAAACTAATAAATTAGTACATTTTCTTTTGCAAAACTGTCAGAGAAGCGGCAACGCGGGGTACATCAGCGTTACTTATTGAATCAAGTGCTCTACTTGCGGGTCATTCAGGTCATCATTGCGCGAGTAGATCAACGCACTAGCGTGCCGCCGTTTGGCCCTCTACGCTAATGAGACCTGCCACCATTAGCTGCTGCTTTTATCACAATTAATCTCTGTTACGTGGCGCGTCGCGCGTTTCAGCGACCACACGTCGAGGTCTCAAGTTAAAATGGATGGTTATTGCATTTGTTCGCCGCGGTGGCTACGGTACATTCATTCGCACGTGTCCACCGATGCTCCACACCTCCTATCTCAACAGCGATGCAGCAGTGTGATGTGTGGTATAAGAGCAAATGCAGCTCGGCGCAGGGTTTAATGGCCCACCCTCCTGCCCTCGTGGTTTCTTCTTTACGGCATGACATCGCACCTGATTCCGCCCTCACACCCTCCGTCAGTCCATTTTGTAGCCTCCAATACCCTCTCCTCCCCCCACCTCTCCGGATCTACCCCACCCCTCGCTGGACAGGTGATGCTGGCAATTTTGTGTGATGGAGAACAAACGTTAATATATCGCCACCGCTTACGGAAACAGGGGCGCAGATTAATTTCGCTTTTCATCGTTTAATGGAAAACTGAAACGTTTGGGGGATGGAGCTATTCAATAAATGGAATGAGCTTAAAAATAAACGGGAACGTGCGATATTCTGATCACAGTGCACGATAAAAGAACTGACGTAACTTTTTATCGGCTTTTATCTGCAAGTACTAACGTAAATTGTATGTGCTTCGATACTGGATACGAAGAAAGAAGGTAAGACTGAGATTCAGCTTCCCATCAACGTCGATTCCGTTAAGGGTGTAAGGCTACGTCTCTTAAAGGGGGTAGGATGTCAAACGGGCCGACTTTGAGAAGGATAGGCAGCACAGGACATTTTAATTTCCACTGTCTATACTTTTACAAATAAATTCATAAAACTTTTTTCAGCATGACCAGGAAGGATTCAGGATTCACACTCATAACACTCAAATTTTATAGTTAATTATCTCAATTTTTAACACAGTTTTTCATAAATTAAATAAATTATAGAGTTTCATACACTTGGGTTGTATGTTTTGCAAAATTCATCGAAGAATCAGTCTAAGTTATGAAAGAAAAGTGGACCTATAGCGACAAATGCAGCCAATAGTAAGTGAAAAAATTATGAAATTTCACACATAAAACAATCTATTTTGTTTTGGTTTTGAACTTCCACTGCAATAAGTGTGAATCCTGAATCCTGCTGACAAAGGTTTACGAATTTATTTGTAAAAGTATAGGCAGTGGAAATTAAAATGTCCTGTGGTGTCTCTCCGGCTCAAAGGCCGCCCGTTTGACGTCCTACGCCTCTTAAGAGACGTAGCACGAACTTGATTAGCGCAAGGTTGGAGGAAGTAGTCGGAAACTGTGGGAACCATACTGGCATTTGCCTTACATGATTGAAAGAATGCATAGAAAGCATAAAGCGTGATGCCTGGACGGAAGCTGAACCACTGTCCTGCCGAATGCGACTCCTGTTTGCTGGGCATCACCTCGCTCGCCTATTTAATCATCAATAATGGAAACTTTCGTCGTTTTGAAAAACAAAATTCCACTTTAAGTGAGAACACAGGAATCAGTTGACACATTCGGACAGATCAGAAGTCTGTAGGTAAGAGATACGGGAACACATCTCTAGGACCACACATGTGGACTAACTACAGCGGAAATCGTAAGTAACACCAAACGATAAATTAACGTCACGAAATTTGTGCCACAGAAGTTGTTTTTAATCTGAAAAACAAGAGAAAAACATGACAAAATGTAACATAGTAACATACTCTAAATACTGATGTGCCTCGCTCAGGCCGCGCAAGGGCTAGTTGGTTCAAATGGCTCTGAGCACTATGGGACTTAACATCTTAGGTCATCAGTCCCCTAGAACTTAGAACTAGTTAAACCTAACTAACCTAAGGACATCACACACATCCATGCCCGAGGCAGGATTCGAACCTGCGACCGTAGCAGTCGCGCGGTTCCGGACTGCGCGCCTAGAACCGCGAGACCACCGCGGCCGGCGCAAGGGCTAGTACTGCAATGGATGACCGCTACCTATGGTTTATGGCTCGGAGGAACCCTGACAGCAACGCCACCATTTTGAATAATGCTTTTCGTGCAGCCACATGTCGTCGTGTTGCGGCTTAAACTTTGCGCAACAGGCTGCATTAAGCGCAACTTCAATCCCGACGTCCATGGCGAGATCTTTACAACCACGTCGCTATGCAGCGCGGTGCAGATGGGCCCAACAAAATGCCGGATGGACCACTCAGGATTGGCATCTGGTTCTCTTCACCGATGAGTGTCGCATATGCCTTGAACCAGACAATTTTCGGAGATATGTATTATAAGAAACATGTCTTACAGGCCACTGAAGATGATTCATAAATAAAAGAAGTCTAACGCGTATGGCAAAAAAGACTATCTTTCTTTTGGTTTTATAGACGGAGGACAACTCCATGATAAGGAACAGTAGAAGAAGATATCACTTTGGAAGGCAAGCTGGAAGGAGGTATATATGCTGAGATGACAAAGTCATGGGATATATCTTAATATCGTGTCGGACCTCCTCTTGCCCGACGTAACGCAGTGTCTCGACGTGGCATAGACTCAACAGGCCAATGAAATCCCCTGCAGAAATATTATGCTCTCTCTATAGCTGTCCATAATTGTGGTAGTGTTGCTTGTGCAGGAGTTTCTGCACGAACTGACCTGACGGTTATGGTGCATAGATGTTGGATGGAATTAATGTCAGGCGATCTGGGTGGACCAATGATTCCTAAGACTTTCCAGAATGTTCTTCAAACCACTCGCGGAAAACTGTGGCCCAAGGGCATGGCGCATTGTCATCTATAAAAGTTCAGTCGTTGTTTGGGAACAAGAAGTCCATGACGGTCAACGATCGGTTCAATTGGACCAGACGACCCAGTCCATTCCACGTAAATGCAGCCCACACCATTATGGAGCCAACACCAGCTTGCACAGTGCCTTGTTGAGAACTTGGGTCCATGGGTTCGTGGGGTTTGCACCACACTGGATCCCTACCAGCAGCTCTTACCAACTGAAACCGTACACATCTGACCAGGCCATGGTTTTCCGGTCGTCTGCGGTCCAACCAAAATGGTTACGACTCTAGGCGAAGCGCTACAGGCGATGTCGTGCTGCTAGCAAAGGCACTCGCGTGGTCGTCTGCTGCCATAGCCGATTAACGCCAGATTTAGCCACACCGTCCTAACGAATACTTTCGTCGTACATCCCGCATTGATTTCTGCCGTTATTTCACTCAGTGTTGCTTGTCTGTTAGCACTTACAACTCTACGCGAACGCGACTGTTCTCCGCCGTTAATTGAAGACCGTCCGTCACTGCGTTTTACGCGGTGACATGTTATGCTTGAAATATGGAATTCTCAGAACACTCTTCACACTGCGCCTCTCGGAAAATTGAATTTCCTAACGATTTCCGAAATGGAATGTGCCATGGGTCTAGCTCCAACTGCCATTCTGCTTTCAGAATCTGTTGATTCCGTTAGTGCGGCCATAATCATGTCGGAAAGCTTTCCTCATACGTACAAATGACAGCTCCACGAATGCACTGCCCTTTTATACTTTGTGCAAGCGATATTAACCGCCTTCTTCATACGTGCATTTGAAATCCATTAGGCTACATCTGTGAAACAACTCTTTTTGTAATCAAAATATCCACGGGTGTGCTGCCGGTCTATAGTGTCCAACTCTTTTTGTCTTGCTGTGTTTTCTCTATTGTCACGTTGCAACTGCTAAATAGGCGCACGTTTTGAAGTGTATATTGTTTGAGTCCCCCCATGAACCATGGACCTTGCCGTTGGTGGGGAGCCTTGCGTGCCTCAGCGATACAGATAGCCGTACCATAGGTGCAACCACAACGGAGGGGTATCTGTTGAGAGGCCAGAGAAACGTGTGGTTCCTGAAGAGGGGCAGTAGTCTTTTCAGTAGTTGCAGGAGCAACAGTCTGGATGATTGACTGATCTGGCCTTGTAACATTAACCAAAACGGCCTTGTTGTCCTGGTACTGCCAACGGCTGAAAGCAAGGGAAACCTACAGTCGTAATTTTTCCTGAGGGCATGAAGCTTTGCTGTATGGTTAAATGATGATGGCGTCCTCTTGGGTAAAATATTCCGGAGGTAAAATAGTCCCCCATTCGGATCTCCGGGCGGGGACTACTAAGGAGGACGTTGTTACCAGGGAAGAAAACTGGCGTTCTACGGATCGGAGCGTGGAATGTCAGATCCCTTAATCGGGCAGGTAGGTTAGAAAATTTAAAAAGTGAAATGGATAGGTTAAAGTTAGATATAGTGGGAATTAGTGAAGTTCGGTGGCAGGAGGAACAAGACTTTTGGTCAGGCGAATACAGGGTTATGAATACATAATCAAATAGGGGTAATGCAAGAGTAGGTTTAATAATGAATAAAAAATAGGAGTGCGGGTAAGCTACTACAAACAGCGTAGTGAACGCATTATTGTGGCCAAGATAGACACGAAGCCCACACCTACTACAGTAGTACAAGTTTATATGCCAACTAGCTCTGCAGATGATGAAGAAATTGATGAAATGTATGATGAGATAAAATAAATTATTCAGGTAGTGAAGGGAGACGAAAATCGAATATTCATGGGTGACTGGAATTCGACAGTAGGAAAAGGGAGAGAAGGAAACATAGTAGGTGAATATGGATTGGGGCTAAGAAATGAAAAGGAGTATATAGAGGGTATATACAAGGGCGGTGTGCTTGAGGACAATATTATGGAAATGGAGGAGGATGTAGAAGAAGATGAAATGGGAGATATGATACTGAGTGAAGAGTTTGACAGAGCACTGAAAGACCTGAGTCTAAACAAGGCCCCCGGAGTAGACAAAATTCCATTAGAACTACTGACAGCCTTGGGAGAGCCAGTCCTGACAAAACTCTACCATCTGGTGAGCAAGATGTATGAGATACGCGAAATTCCCTCAGACTTCAAGAAGAATATAACAATTCCAATCCTAAAGAAAGCAGGTGCTGCAAAATACTAACGCGAATTCCTTACAGACGAATGGAAAAACTGGTAGAAGCCGACCTCGGGGACGATCAGATTAGATTCCGTAGAAATATTGGAACACGTGAGGCAATACTGACTTTACGGCTTACCTTAGAAGAAAGATTAAGGAAAGGCAAACCTACGTTCCTAGCATTTGTAGACTTAGAGAAAGCATTTGACAATGGTGACTGGAATACTCTCTTTCAAATCCTAAAGGTGGCAAGGGTAAAATACAGGGAGCGAAAGGCTATTTACAATTTGTACTGAAAGCAGATTGCAGTTGTAAGAGTCGAGGGGCATGAAAGGAAAGCAGTGGTTGGGAAGGGAGTGAGACTGGGTTGTAGCCTCTCCCCGATTCTGTTCAATCTGTATATTGAGCAAGCGGTAAAGGAAACAAAAGAAAAGTTCAGAGTAGGTATTAAAATCCATGGAGAAGAAATAAAAACTTTGAGGTTCGCCATGACATTGTATTTCTGCCAGAGACAGCAAAGGACTTGGAAGAGCAGTTGAACGGAATGGACAGTGTCTTGAAAGGAGGATATAAGATGAACATCAACAAAAGCAAAACGAGGATAATGGAATGTAATCGAATTAAGTTAGGTGATGCTGATGGAATTAGATTAGGAAATAAGACATTTAAAGTAATAAAGGAGTTTTGCTTTTTGGGGAGCAAAATAACTGATGATGGTCGAAGTAGAGAGGATATAAAGTGTAGACTGACAATGGCAAGGAAAGCGTTTCTGAAGAAGAAAAACTTGTTAACATCGAGTACATATTTAAATGTCAGGAAGTCGTTTCTGAAAGTATTTGTATGGAGTGTAGCCATGTATGGAAGTGAAACATGGACGATAAATAGTTTGGACTAGAAGAGAATAGAAGCTTTCGAAATGTGATGCTACAGAAGAATTCTGAAGCTTAGATGGGTAGATCACATAACTAATGAGGAGGTATTGAATAGAATTGGTGAGGTGTTTGTAGCACAACGTGACTAGAAGAAAGGATCGGTTGGTAGGACATGTTCTGAGGCATCAAGGCATCATCAATTTAGTATTGGAGGGCAGCGTGGAGGGTAAAAATCGTAGAGGGAGACCAAGAAATGAATACACTAAGCAGATTCAGAAGAATGTAGGCAGGAGTAAGTATTGGGAGATGAAGAAGCTTGCACAGGATAGGGTAGCATGGAGAGCTGCATCCAACCAGTCTCAGGGCTGAAGACCACTACAACAACAACATGGTTTGAGTTACCTAATTTCAATATGTTTCAAATGACTCTAAGCACTATGGGACTTAACATCTGAGGTCATCAGTCCCCTAGACTTAAAACTACTTAAACCTAACTAACCTAAGGATATCACACACGTTCATTCCCGAGGCAGGATTCGAACCTGCGACCGTAGCAGCAGCGCGGCCACAATTGCCACTCTCAGGCTGGTCACTGCACCGACTTTTAGCCAGCGAAAACTTGTTATAAGATGGCTTAACTTGCTGACAGAGTTAGAGGTAGCCTCGTGCTAGGAAACATTACACCGCACAGTCCTGAATGAGTGACCACATGATCAACCAGCAAAAAGCATGAATTTACTCATAACCCTCGACAGAATAGCGAAACAATTAAACGGCCAAAACTACACCTCCCACCGGACAGTAACGAGAGGAGGAGGAGAGATGGCTGTCTTCAATTACACTGGTGCCAGGGACAGGAAACCCGGTCACCGGAGGCCACAAGGGAGAAGAGACGCTGGTTAAACAAAATTATTACTTAATGATTAAACCTTCCACGAACTTAACTTGCAATTATGCTCGAACGGGCAGTACACAACCTCCGATGGCAAGGATCCACAGATCCGACCGCGCACGCTTCGCCAGCGTACCCAACACGCCACGGTCACGCGACAACATGCTTTGTACCGGAGTTCACGTCTTCTCTGCAACGTTGACGGGTAGTGACCGTTCCTTCATGTTAGGTGTCTCCTTTTAAACTCCAGTGTTGAAACGGAGGATTTAAAGAAGCTTGTTAACGTCCCACCACGGCGAAATGAACAGCTACTACTCGTGGGGTGATTCTGTATACAATCAACACGCGGGGAGCTCTTCCGTCAACTCGACCCACTCGTTACACACAACCGATACACATCACGTGGCGACTCGATACAATTGACCGCGCCTGTTTCGCGCTGGAGAGCAACACTGTCCTCCCATGTCCACCACACTCTCTCTGCCCGCAACGCCCTTACTTCGGCGCCACCACACGAGATTACCACCGGTCAAAGATCTCACTTCCTCCATAGCAGTTTCCCGGACGCAAAAACGCAGATATCGATAGCAGAGGGAAACGACAACCAAGCAGCCACTTAATGACAGACAACATTTTAAACAAAGATATCAGGGGAAGAAAAGGAAAACCAATGCAATCTAAACACATGGCTCAATTCTTATGTCACATTATTCATATCACCATATGGACCTTTTATTGTTGTTTCATTCTTTCTTTCTATCACTCTTTCTCCTCATGATATCTTTGTTCACGTATATTTAATTAATTTTATATATTATTTTCGATTTAATTTCTTTTGTTTTATCACCCTGTTGTTTCGTTTACACTACTGTGTTCATTGTATCTATTTCTCATTTTGCTGGAATTTCGTTTTACTTAAAAATCCGTCTTTCATTCAAATTTTTTAGCTGCGTTATTTTGTCCATAGCTCAGTACATATTTAGCTTATGTTTTATATGTTTGGATGACGACTGCTGTGGAAAGAAATTGCACATCTGGTACCAAAAATACATTTTTCACGACACTGCACCAAAATTAATAGAATTTTTCGTGCTTTGTTTTTTAACTGATAGATCGGAATTCTCAAATAACTCAATACTATAACACATAAAATATACTTGAATTCACGTTCCCAATAATTCCGACTGGAAAAAGAATGATATAAAGAAGAAATGAAAAAGTTCATACGGTGATTAAAATAATGTGATTAAGGAATGGAACTGAAGAATTACATGATGGTCAAAGTCATTTTGATAAAGATTTTAAAAAAAGTAAAAGATTCGAATCCACGGCCTCCTGCACATTTAGTTTTCATCCTGTTGTGTCGACAAGAGGTGCCGACACAGTGATTTTGAGGGGGCCGAAATGCACGCTATAAGCGCACGAAGGATGGCGTGAGGTCTGTAACAAGATACGTAATGAATGCTATAAAGAAAAGTACGTAGCTGCGGAAATACTTAACTTTATTCCATCCTTGTGGTACATCGCTCTTGAAGATACAAATGCAACTCTGTAGATAGATGAAGTTACTAATGGCGCCTTGCTAGGTCGTAGCCATTAACTTAACTGAAGGCTATTCTAAATGTCTCTCGGCAAATGAGAGAAAGGCTTCGTCAGTGTAGTCGCTAGCAACGTCGTAGTACAACTGGGGCGAGTGCTAGTACGTCTCTCGAGACCTGCCGTGTGGTGGCGCTCGGTCTACGATCCTGACAGTGGCGACACGCGGGTCCGACATGTACTAATGGACCGCGGCCGATTTAAAGCTACCACCTAGCAAGTGTGGTGTCTGGCGGTGACACCACACATCCTATCTATGTTTTACCACGTAACCAGACTATCAAACACCCCTTTCTTAAAGCAACTTAATGACACAGAAAATTCCGACTTTTTCTCGTCAAATTACTCGCAAATGTGGGCCTACCACGACGAATGGGTGCAGTGTGTGATACCTGGGATCTTAACCAACATCATCGTATACATAGTTCCAAAAAGTCGATTGCACCGCTGGGTTACCTCTCCTTGCGAGAGACGGAATTTCTGAGTGCTGGTTCGTCCACTGAAGAGTTAAGTGAGAAACGATAACTGGTCCGAAGAACATCCTGCAGCTCCGTTAATCTCTGAAGGGATTTGCTCCAGCTGGCGTTAAAGCAGCCGCGTATGTGGTCGATACCCATCCGAAGCTGTCACTGCAGGAACCTTCCTTCGGCGTCGCAGTTTTATCGGCGGTTATAGGGGTTGGGGGTTAGCCAGACGCCGGGCGATATCCCGGCGGGGGCGTCCGCCGTAACAGCTGTATACGGCTGGCAGCTGTTAAACCGCCACCGAAAGGCCGCCTTTATGCCCGCATAAATTACGGTTATGGCAGTGCCCTGCGTCTGGGGCGTCGCGGCGCGGCGCCGGCGCCGCCTTAAAGCTGCGAAAATATACTGGCTGGCCGCTCTGACCAGCTAGCGGCGCCCTTTGATGGGCGTTACGTGCCGCAGCACCGCTACGCCGTCTCGAGTCGCTCCCACAGCGCGGTCCCACCTGCGGCCCGTCGAAACAATGGAGCGTCTTCAGAACGCTGCCGCGCCGAGGGGCGGTATTGTGAGGACACGGGAAAGGACTTCTGGTCTCTGCGGGTGGTTAACGGTGTCAGTTTGCTCGCTAGTTTGCACAATAATGACATTAACTCCGTCTTCTTAACCCTTGCGTGAGCCGTGGGAAACATGCTTCCCACTACAATGAACTCGCTCCTAGTCCCGTGGGATTCACAGTTCCCACTTCTGTATGGTGCTACCACCTAGTGAACAGTATAGGGTACTACTTCCAACCGGAAGTTCCCGCCATTTTTGCTGTACCTTCGCGCAGAGGCATTGTATAGCTGAGTGTTGGTCTGCAGAGAAGCCTTTCAGTGCTGTTTACGTGACATTTTGTGATTTTTTCCTCAAAGCTATAGTATAACGTAAATAATTTTGATTTGCCCAAATTTATGAAGGAAAACGTAAAATTGGAACGAGGACAATTCCAGTTTGAAACAAAAGGAGCCATTTCTGCAGTAAAATGGAGAAAAGGAAAAACAAGGATGGTACTAGTAGAGATTTCTTGTCCTGAAGTTGTGGCGGAATACATCAAAATAATGGGTGGTGTCGATGAGTTTGATCAATTACGACAAAGGTATGCTATTGGCAGACGTTCTGTAAGATGGTGGCACAGAATCTTTTATTTCCTGGTGGACATTGCTGCAGTGAACAGTTTTATCCTGTGGAAAATAAGTAAAAGGGAAAGTGGACAGCATGATCAGCTCACATACAGGATCCACTAGCCAGACAATTGATCGCTGGCTTCTCATCCCAAAAAAGGCGTGGACAAAAACCTGTCTTTCTGGCAAAAAGGGGTAAAGTACCTGAAGATTTTCGTCATGTGGTAGTAGGGGAGAAATAACCCATTTTAGGAGAAACCTACTGGACGTGCCGTCATTGTAGTACCAAAGCAGCGGAAGAGAGCACTCGGTGTGTTTGTACATATTGTCAAATACCACTTTGCATAGACCCATGTTTCAGAAAATTTCATGGAAAGTAATTGTGAACAATCATTGTAACAAGAGAAGTAAATTTATCAAATAAATATGAAATATATTGAAAAAGTTGTTTTTGTCATTTAACTCCAAGGAAGGGCAGTGGGAAGAATACTTCCAACCTTGTTGTGTGACCTCACTTTCACAATTGGAGCAAATTTGACATTCTGTATGATAAATGTACCTATCTGTTAACTACTATCTGCTCTCCATTCATAAAAAAAAATTGCTCAATAATTTTGCCCACTAAAGGGTTAAAGGGTGTCCTGTAAAAGTGCCCTTCTTTTCAATACATCGTAATCGACCAGCGAGCGGAAAACCAGCCAAAGTTGCAAATCTCACTTTTTTTATTTACTACCAGGTGTACCGGTATGAAATGAGCCTCTTTTTTTGTGAAAATGAAACACTAATTTTGAATTTAAAAGTAAAAAAATTGTATTCAAAGTACTGACCATTGCTTTCTATACATTTTGACCACCTTTCTGGAAATTTGTGGATACCAAACCAATAGAAATGTTCGTTTTTTGAAGCAAACCAATCAGTTCCTCGGCCAATGCGTGCCCCATCGATGAAAACTAATAGTAGTCGGAAGGGTCCAAGTCTGGTGAATACGGCGGGTGGGGTAGCAGCTCCCAGCCAAGTGTTTTGATTGTACCCTGAACCACTTTTGCTTTGTGTGGAGGTGCACTGTTGTGTAAAAAAATTACTTTGCCACGTCTTGTGGCCCATTATGGTTTTTTTCGATCAATGCATAGTTCAAATTGATCATTTGTTGTCTGTAGCGATTAGTATTCACAGTTTCACCGGGTTTTAGAAGCTCATGATACACCGCACCTTTCTGATCCCACCGAACACAGAGCATTGTCTTCTTGCCGAATCGATCTGGTTTTGCAGTTCGATGGTTGTCCCGGATTAACCCATGATTTTTCCCGTTTAGGATTCTTAAAATAAATCCATTTTTCATCGCCAGTAACAATTCGATGCAAAATTGATTTTCTTTCAAGCCTTTGAAGCAAAATTTGACAAATGGTTTATCGGTTTTCCATCTGTCTTTCATTCAATTCATGTGACACCCATTTTCCACACTTTTGGATCTTTCCCATAGCTTTAAAACGGTCAGAAATTGTTTGTTGTGCAACATTTAGCATTGCTGTCATTTGCTTCTGACTCAAAGTATCATCTTCGTCCAATATTGCTTGCAATTTGGCGTCTTCGAACTTTTTTGGTGGTCTTCCACGTTCTTCATTTCTTACATCAAAATCATTATTTCCGAACCATCTTTTGCATGTTGCTTCTGATAGAGCATGATCACCATATGCCTCGACAAGCATTCGATGCGACTCTGCAGCAATTTTTTTCAAATGAAAACAAAAAATTAATCCTTTCTGCAAACAATCACTTTCTGGTACAAAATTCGAGATTGTTAACACGATGAAAACATATGATGTTGTTTGTTCCATGACTTGATGTATACTAAATATCCTTGACAGATGTCATACCAACCAAACAAAAAAAATTAAGGCTCGTTCACAACAAATGTTCCCTTTCAACATATTTGTATCTTAACGCTCATTTCATACCGGTAGACCTGGTAGATGACTGGTTTCGGGCCCGGGCCCATTTTCATATCATACAGACGGTCAAATGGCCCGAAACTAGTCATCAAATAAATAAAAACAGTGAAATTTGCAACTTCAGCCACTTATTCGTTGTACTGATTAACGGAAGTTGCTGACATGCAGTCATTGTAACATGCTGGAAGTTCGTAAATATCGTAATCTAGTCAGGCGTTTCGTATTTAGGAATCATGAAAAAAAATTAGAGTTGTTAATAATTTCGGTATCCGTATCCGTAACTACTTCGTCTGCAGCACGTGGTCTCGCGGTAGCGTTCTCGCTTTCCGCGCTCAATGTCTCAGGTTCGATTACCGGCGGGGTGAGCGATTTTCACCTGCCCCGAGATGACTGGGTGTTGCTGCGTCGTCGTCGTCATTCACCCTCATTACGCTCGAGGAAAGCAACGGCAAACCACTTCCATTAGGATGTTGCCTAGTACAGTGGTGCAAGCGGCACAGGACTTCTTTTCCCTTTGTCATCACTATTTTAAATTTTTCAGTAGAACTTGATCCACAAATGTTCAAATGGTTCAAATGGCTGTGAGCACTGTGGGACTTAACATCTGAGGTCAGCACTCCCCTAGAACTACTCAAACCTAACAACCTAAGGACATCACACTCATCACTGTGCGGCTGATACCGGCGGAGGTTCGAGTCCTCTCTCGGCCATGGGTGTGTGTGTTTGTCCTTAGGATGATTTAGGTTAAGTAGTGTGTAAGCTTAGGGACTGATGACCTTAGCAGTTAAGTCACATAAGATTTCACACACATTTTTGAACATCACACACATCCATGCCCGAGGCAGGATTCGAACCTGCGACCGTAGCAGTCGCGCGGTTCCGGACTGAAGAGCCTAGAACCGCTCGGCCACCGCGGCCGGCCACAAATTTATGTGTTAGTAGTGAATGTGACTTTTCGCTACAATTATCATATGCGTATGTTCTGGTTCAGGACCCTTCTCACGGAGCTATACAACTTTAAAAAGCATGTCGCAAACGAAAATTAGAGTTAACCAAATTCGTACTTTTAAAAAATATTTGTGCTGGTCATAGAGTACTCACCCCTCCATTCGGTGTAAACAATCCGGAAAACGTATTGGTGTTACGAAGTGTTGCTAAGATTGTGCTAAAATATATTTTCATGTTTCTTACCCTACTTATACATCAGTAACTATTTTTTTTTCTCTCGGATAACCCATTTGGAGGGTACGATGAATCAACTTTGGCTACTCTTCATTGTATTAGATTTCTTCAGTTTCCAAATTTCTTTCATCATTTTAGAGTGTTGTTCCCTTTCTTCTTGAGTCCACTTTCGTCTAGTTATTTTCTTTCTCTCCTGAAATTCTGCCTTTTGAACTGCCTTTCTGAAATTTGTTCTGTTTTCTATTGTGTCTATTGTAACTCCAGCATTTTCAATGTCATTTTCAGTCTCTATGAACCATGCTGGCTTGGATTTGTAGCTATTGAGTAATATGAATATCCGCTTGGTTAGTCTGTTGTTATCCATTCTGAATATATGTCCAAAAAACTGTAGTCTCCTCTTCCTCATTACATCAGTTAGTTTCTCCGTTTTCAGATACAGCTCTCTGTTTGGTCTTAACCTGTATTCAGCATTATCGTTTCTTTTAGCTCCCAGTATTTTCCTTAAAATTCTTCTTTCGAGCTTCTCTAGTTTCTCAAGATCTCCATTTCTTGTTAGTTTAAGTGTTTCTGCCGCATAGAGAACTTCAGGTCTGGCCACTGTTTGGTAGTGTCTTAATTTCGTGTTCCAGGACAAGGATTTTTTATTATAAACGTTTTTGGTCATATGAAACACTCTTTCCATTTTGTGCACTCTAGTTTCTATAGCTATCTTTTCTTTGGCATTGTATGTAATCCACTCTCCTAGGTATTTAAAGGAATCTGTTTTGTGTATTGTGTTGTTGTCAACTGCAATATTTTGAGGAGCATCACAGATGTTTGTCATAAACTTTGTTTTTTCATAGGATATTTGTAGTCCTACTTTGGCTGCTTGTTTTTGTAGTTCTCTTATTTGTTCTTGGGCATTGTCTAGTGAATCTGTAATCAATGCCATGTCATCTGCGAAGGCTAAACAGTCGACAGTGATCTTGTTTGGATTTCTCCCTAGTTGAATCCCTTTAGTATTGATGGCCTTCCTCCATTCTCGAACTACCTTCTTCAAGACACAATTGAAAAGCAGAGGTGACAGACCATCTCCCTGTCGAACACCTGACTTTATTTCAAACGATTTTGAGAGCTCTCCCCTAAATTTTACTTTCGATTTTGTATTTGTCAAAGTACCTTTGATTATTGCAGTTGTTTTAGCATCGAGTCCCAATTCTTTTAAGATATCAAGCAGTGTATTTCTGTCAATTGAATCATAGGCTTTTTTAAAATCCACAAAAGTAATTACATATTTTAAGTTCCTGATTTTCCTCATTTCTATTATGTTCTTTAAATTTAGTATTTGTTCTGCACATGACCTTCCCTTCCTAAATCCAGCCTGATACTCTCCTAGCTGTTTGTCAAGTATCTCTTCTGCTCTTTTTAAAAGCGCCTTAGACAAGATCTTATAGGTCACTGGTAAGAGGGAGATTCCCCTATAATTGCTAGGATCTGTTTTCTTCCCTTTTTTATGTAGTGGATGTATTAATGCAGATGTCCAGTCTGGTGGTAATCTGTGTGTTGTCCAGATTTCTTTTAGTATTTCTGATAGACACTGTATCATGTTGTCACTAGAGTACTTCCATAGTTCAGCAACTATATTATCCTCTCCAGGGGCTTTATTATTTTTAAGCTCTTTTATGATTTATTTTATTTCTTCTGTGGTTGGTGGCTTGGAGTCTGGTGGTGTTGGGTTTACAATATTGAAATTAAATTTTTCTTTCGGTGGGTAACAGTTATGTAGTTCTTCAAAATATTCAGCAAGTATTCTACAGTTCTATATGCTATTGTATGCAATTTTCTGCGTTTTTGGGTCCGTGAAAAATAGACTAGGAGGAGAGTATTTCTTTAAGTTACTTTTGAAAGTTTTGTGAAAGTTCCTAGCATTGTTCTGTTTGAAGTTGGAGTCTATTAATGCTAGTTGGTCTTTTATGTATTGACCTTGGATCTTTTTAAGGCCTTTTGAAGCTTGCTTCCGGGCTTCTTTTAGGGAGTTCTTATTTTTATCGTTTTTGTTGGCATTCCAAATGTTCCAAGCTCGTTGTCTTGTTAGGATTAGTTTGTCACACTCATCATTCCACCAGGCATGTTTCCATTTTTTGGTAAGGAGAATGGTTTCTTCTGCTGTCTGTACTATATCTTTTTGAAGTTGTTCCCATGTTTTAGGTGTTTTCTTTTCCAAAAGTGTCCTGAAATTGTGTTCCTTGGTTAATTTCTGAGTGTCAAACTTTTTAGGTTGATATTCGCTCTTTCTTTTATATATTGGTCTAATTTTGAATTTAACGACAGATAGATAGTGATCTGAATCTAAACTTGCACTCTTAGCAACTTTTACATTGAGTATCTCTTATGCAGACAGTTTGCTTATAGCAACATGATCAAGTTGTTTCTCCCCACAGACTGGATTCGTGGATACCCATGTAGTTTGTTTTCTAGGGAGTTTTTTTGAAATAAGTAGACTTTAGAACTATGTCATGTTCTCTGCATAAACTAATAAGTCTTTCTCCATTTGCATTGGTTCTTTTATGTGCAGGGAATTTGCCTACTATGGATTGGTGATGACGTTCTTTGCCGATTTGAGCATTAAAGTCTCCCAACAATATTATTGTGTTTTTGGATGAAATCTGGTCTAAGGTGTTTGACAGTTCCTGCCAAAAAATTTCTGTTTGTTCTTTTTGTGTTCTGTTTTTCTCATTTGTTGGTGCATGTGAGTTTACAATGGTATACAGTTTGTTTACTGATTTGAAGGTTAATGTTGAAAGCCTTTCATTGACAGATTTAAATTCTACTATCGAGTTTAATATATTTAGGTTTACAATGAATCCTGTTCCAAATTGGGGTACATTCTTCATAACTCATTTTCCTGGCTTCCCTTTGAAGATTCTGAATCCCTCTGAATCAAATGAATGTTCATCAGTATACCTTGTTTCTTGGAGTGCAGTTATCACCTAACGACTGCACTTTTTCCCGACGTAATTATCTAATATGCTGAAGTTTTGTATATGCATAAAGTCATTTACTATTGTTATTTATACCTGAATTAACTTTCCCTTTACCATAAAATTACTTTACAAATCTATTCTACAAAAAATCCCCTTTGTCCACATCCATACATCTTCGAAATGTTCCCACACTAAATCCCACAACATAACTCGTTAAACAATTATCTTCATATTAACTTTAAACCACACTCACGCATCATTCATACTGCAGAAAAACATTTATAACATTTTACATACACAAAAATACATAGTAACACTTTACGAAAATACTAGAACAGTTTATGAAAAACATTCTATTACTTTAGTGCACTCTAGTGAGCACAATCGAAACTAAATCAGTCCCCTATCCAATATTGTCCTCTATCGGCTGATCCATAAACTACATGCGCGTCCAGTCTCGCATCACCATCTGTCACTATCCATCTCTGAGACACATCTCCCACTTAACCGCCTCCAAGGCAGGATCGGTATACGGCGCTACGCCTAAATATGTAACGAAATTTGCTTTCCTTTTTAGTGTTTTTTTGTGGTGGGAGCAAAGTAACCCTCCCCCTTGGTATTACAGGTTACCGAAAATGTGTTGATATTGCTAGGGTTAAAATATTTAACAGACAAACCGGTATTCGGGTCTAGAACCCATTGTCAGTGGCACATATTATGTATCACTGCATCTATGAGGTGAGTATTACTTATAAATTATTCATTATGATCTACAAATAGATGTTCAAATTACGGACACAAGTTGACGGTATGTTAGTGCTGCGGAATCTTCTACGATGATTTTCTGGTCACATTGGACTCAGCTGTCACAGAATGTTCCATTCCATGATCGTGATTACATTAGCTAGTTACTTAGTTTCATGTTCCGTGGATCATTTGCACCGTAAATCGTAATGCTGTGAAACAGGTCATTTTACATATACAACACAACTTAGTTCTTAAAAATGGCTACATGCTGAAAATGTATAAAGCTGCTTTTTCCTTTTGTTTAAGAATCTACATATGTAATTTAGTAATTCCTACCCACTACACACACATAACAGTAATAGACTTCTTCTACAGAACAGTATCATCTGTTAAAGACAAGCTTTTTATTTTGAAATTTTACTTTGCAATCTGTCAGACTCTTTACATCCCCAATTGAGTTATCAAAACTTTTTGTCGCAGCACTGTGCACCCCATTCTGTACTAAAGACAACCTTAATGTGGAGTAATGGATGTCATTTTTCTTTCTGATATTTGAATTATGTACATCACTGTTACTTTTGAAGTGTACTGTATTATTTACAAAAGCCGCATGAGGGAATAAATTCACTGTGAAGCAGTAGTCAGAATGTCCAACTCCTTAAACAGATGGGTAAGCACCACATATCATTTTTAGAGCACGTTTTTGGGCAATGAAGACTTTCTTTCTTGAAGATGAGTTACTCCAGGACATTATTCCATATGTCACTACTCAATGAAAATACGCAAATTACGTCAACTTACGTATTCATCTCTCGATAAGATTTGCAATGATTCTAAGTACAAACGTGGCAGAACTATGTTACTTTAGAAGTTCCAAAAGGTGTTGTTTCTAGTTTAAATTCTCATCAATCAGGATACCTAAGACTTTTGAAGTTTCCATCCTATTTGTTATTTACTTACCATGTGTTGCCCTTGTAACTGGTGTAGTACCCCTAGATGTGCAAAACTGAATACGTTGTGTCTTTTTAAAATTGATAGTGAGACCATTCGCAGGAAACCAGTCAATGATACTCTTAAGAACAGTGATCACAATTACTTCAGTTTCTATATGTATGTTTTATGTGACAGCTGTGTCCAATATGACCCAGAAATGTCACCGTTTAAGATTTGACAGCAGTAACATACACGATAGCTTGTGTACGACGAGATAAACATTAATTTGAATATCACAAAGGCTTTGATTAATACTCATATCACTGACATAGAAATATATGATACATGCCACTGATGATGGGTTGTACACCCTGTAACCTCCGTCCAGTTTCGCACCGAACTTTATTATACGCATACGCTGAAGATGAAGTTATATTTAATTAATTTAGCATAATAAGTAGTAGCTACTATCCATGAAACTCACTGTCGTGCCTTTCTTTTCTTGTGAAATCTAAGGAAAACTACTAAATGATAACATCTCCTTTTTCAAATACTGGATTTTACTGATTAAAACACCCTTTTGTAAACCAACATTTATAAACACTCAACAGAAATCAAATACTGTGTGCCATTACGCCTATATTCTGCCACTCATCTCCGGCCTCGTTACTGAACAACCGTCTCTAGCGTCTCGCACACCCGACTGCCAAACACTGACTCCAGCACTCGACTCTGGATAACCACTCGCACATTGTTGGCTGCATTGCAGTCTTTGCTTTAGTTTATGATCGCTCCATAGAGTGTATGATCGATACTGTGTAAGGGTACTGTACCCTTAATACCACACCAAAATAACACATTAATATGATAAAATTTAATGCTGACATTAGATTTGAATATTAAAGTTCAAAAATGTATAAAAAAGCAAAAAAGGGAAAAAATGTAAAATTTAAAATTATTAAATTGCAGTAATTAGTCAAAACTATTTGCTTAACAATGCCGAACCTCAATTCATTACGAATAATTTTCATTTGAGTCCCTGTTTATTTCTTTTTTACAGTGTACAACTTAGTAACATCACTGAAAGTTCATTATGCTTTAGTTAAAATGATGTTTGTGGGTTAAGGAATATCGACAAGGCAATCTGGCATGGTAGCCATATACTATTGATCGGACTGATGTAGGAGGTCTGTTCAAAACATTTCGGAGCATTTGTAATTTCGTGCCAGTGGTGTGTTAAAGCGAAATGCGGTTGGCATCCCTGCACACGCCTCTGTTTAATGTGTAGCTGCCGGAAAATTCATTGTTGTATATTTGTTAGTTGTTGTTCAATGATGTATTGAGTAGAACGTTGTGTCGCACAATTTACTAATTTTGAGATGGCAGAGCTAGAGGAATACGTATCTGCATTAAATTTTGCGTGAAACTAAGGAAAATCTTTAAAGAGACCAAGTGACACAGAAAGCCTACGGTGATGAGTTCTTCGGCCGTACTCGGTGTTACGAATGGTTCACACGGTTTGAAAATGGGGGGACTGATTTTACAGATAACCCTTGTTCAGGACGCCCTCCACATTCACCGACGACGTTCATGTCCGGAACCCGGAACGTCAACGAAATATCAAAGACTGACTGTCCGAGAGATTTCAGAAGAATGTAACATTTCAATTGGATCATGTCATAAAATCCTGACACAGTATCTTGGAATTCATCGTGTTGCTGCCAAGCTCGTCCCACGGCTCTTGAGTCAAGACCAGAAAGACCTTCGCCTCGAAATATGTGAAGAGCTCGTGGATCGCGCAGATGAGAATGTGATGATCCTTAAAAGAAACATAACTGGGGATGAGACATGGGTATACGGTTGTGATGTTGAGACCAAGTTTCAGTCTTCACATTGGGTCGGGAAAGGTTCTCCATGACCAAAAAAGCTCGTCTGGTCAGGTCAAAAGTCAAAGCAATGCTAATAGTTTTCTTTGACTTTGAAGGGTTGGTTTATCATGAATTCGTACCACAGGGAAAAACTGCTAATCGACGTTGCTATCGTGACGTTGGTGGGTGACTATTCCAAAAAACAAAAAAAAAAAAAAAAAAAAAAAAAAACCATTGTGCTGCCACATCCACCGTACTCTTCAGACCTGGCCCCTGTGGACTTTTTTTATTTCCAAAATGGAAAACCGCAGTGAAAGGACGAATATTTGGAACGATAGACGAGATAAAAGAAAATTAGCAGACGCCTCTTCGCGCGGTCCAACAAGAGGCGTATCAAGACTGCTTCCGGAAGTGGAAACGGCGTTGGGAGCAATGTATCAAATGTAGGGGATGTAGTGTAACGACGTAAGTTTTGTATAAATGATTTTCTTTTGACATATGACCATGTGCAGACTTCGTCACCTACGTCAGTTACAAAACACATCAAAATTATTTAAATTCTTTTTAAAGTTGTTCCTGAATGGTTCTTGAACGAAACTGTAATTAAAACATCATCATTTGAGTCCTATGCGCAGAATTACGCCACTCAGTCCAATTGGTTTGCGCAAACGTTTTGCAATTTAGATGTCGTATGTTTCTTCTCAGAAATTATATTAATGCAAGTTATCTGCTTTAATAAATATTAAAACCACATTGAATAAACTTTTAAGACTCAAACTCGCGATGAACGTTGTCAAAAATTAATAATCTTGTCAAATCAATCAGTAATACTTCTTCCTTAATATAATTCTTCATAAATAAATTCTCGGAACAGGTATTTACACTTTTGTTGTACACACTTGTTTATTATCTTCATATATACTACATACAGACGTGAACATAAGCCTTGACAAGATAGGAATGAACATTTACAACATGATTAAACTTTCTATGACGTCATTGTTGTATAAACATCACAAATTCTTATTTTTTCAGTTTTTAGAAGCACGACGCAACAACTCGGTTTCAGGATCTTCTGTTGCTCTTTGGCTGTCGACCGCGACGTATAGTGGCCAGCAATTTTCTCTCTGGTCCCGGCAGTAAAGATGCTGTCTCCGTTCGTTGCGCCGCCCTCTCCGTACATGAAACATAAAAATAAATACAAAACTTTAGATAATTCACAAACATTACCAATATTACAAAGTACATAAACAAAACAGTAACTTAAATTTATATTCACCTGCAAACTGGGCTGACCCTGGTGGATGGGTGACACTTCAATTTCGCGTCCCACTACAAGGAGAGTACTTCGAAGGAGGCCATTCACAATAAATAAAAACGTAAGTTGGGAAAACTTTTATGGACAAAATTCAGGAATTGTTTTAACAGACCTCGAATGGGTCTCCAAGACTGCGCCCTCACAAATTATTTTAATATATATATATATATATATATATATATCCCTTATATATATCCCTTATATAGGTCAAAGGGATATCAACAGCATTTTTTAAAATAGGAACCCCCATTTTATTACATATTCGTGTAGTACGTAAAGAAATACGAATCTTTTAGTTGGAACACTTTTTTCGCTTTGTGATAGATGGCGCTGTAATAGTCACAAACATACGGCTCACAATTTTAGACGAACAGTTCGTAACAGGTTGGTTTTTTAAATTAAAATACAGAACGTAGGTACGTTTGAACGTTTTATTTTGGTTGTTCCAATGCGATTCGTGTACCTTTATGAACTTATCATTTTGAGAACGCATGCTGTTACAGCGTGATTACCTGTAAATACCACATTAATGCAATAAATGATCAAAATGATGTCCGTCAACCTCAATGCATTTGGCAATACGTGTAAAGACGTTCCTCTCAACAGCGAGTAGTTCGCCTTCCGTAATGTTGGCACATGTATTGACAGTGCGCTGACGCATGTTGTCAGGCGTTGTCGATGGATCACGATAGCAAATATCCTTCAACTTTCTCCACTGAATGAAATCCGGGGGTGTCAGATCCGGTGAACGTGTGGGCCATGTCTTGAAATATGCTGTTCAATACCGCTTCAACAACACGTCAGCTATGTGCCGGACATCCATCATGTTGGAAGTACATTGCCATTCTCTCATGCAGTGAAACAACCTTGTAGGAACATCGGTAGAACATTACGTAAGAAATCATCATACATTGCACCATTTAGATTGCCATCGACAAAATGGGTGCCAATTATCCTTCCTCCCATAATGCTGCACCATACATTAACCCGCCAAGGTCGCTGATGTTCCACATGTCGCAGCCATCGTGGATTTTCCGTTGCCCAATAGTGCATATTATGCCGGTTTACGTTACCGCTGTTGGTGATTGACGCTTCGTCGCTAAATAGAACGCGTGCAGAAAAGCTGTCATCGTCCCGTAATTTCTCTTGTGCCCAATGGCAGAACTGTACACGACGTTCGGAGTCGTCACTATGCAATTCCTGGTGCATAGAAGTATGGTACGGGTGCAATCGATGTTGATGTAGTATTCTCAACACCGACGTTTTTGAGATTCCCGATTCTCGCTCAATTTGTCTGCTACGGATGTGCGGATTAGCCACGACAGCAGCTAAAACACCTACTTGGGCATCATCATTTGTTGCAGGTCGTGGTTGACGTTTCATATGTGGCTGAACACTTCCTGTTTCCTTAAATAACGTAACTATCCGGCGAACGGTCCGGACACGTGGAAGACGTCGTCCAGGATACCGAGCAGCATACATAGCACACGCCCGTTGGGCATTTTGAGCACAATAGTCACACATCAACACGATATCGACCTTTTCCGCATTTGTTAAACGGTCCATTTTAACACGTATAATGTATCACGAAGCAAATACCGTCCGCACTGTCGGAATGTTACGTGATACCACGTACTTACACGTTTGTGACTATTTTTGCGCCATCTAGCACAAAGCGAAAAACGTGGTCCAACTAAAACATTCATATTTTTTTACGTACTACACGAATATGTAATGGAAAATATATATACAGGGTGGTCCATTGATAGTGACCGGGCCAAATATTTCACGAAATGAGCATCAAACGAAAAAACTACAAAGAACGAAACTCGTCTATCTTATATATCCTGCCATTGGCAGAAACATCAATGCATAAGCTCCACCTGTTTTTCGTAAGTGAATATTACATGCCTCAGCTCTTATTTCTAGACTTTCTAATTCTTTTAGAATGGAATTTACGGAGTTTACTGATGCTAGTAATTTGTATGCTTTAGGTTGTCAAAACTTTGTTAGTTAACAGACATCATGTACTCTTGTACCACTCAGTGTGCACCAAAACGATCTCTTACACATTAGCCGGCTGCTGTGGTCGAGCGGTTCTAGGCGCTTCAGTCCGGAACCGCGCTGCTGCTACGGTCGCTGGTTTGAATCCTGCCTCGGGCATGGATGTGTGTGATGTCCTTAGTTTAGTTGTTGTTGTGGTTTTCAGTCCTGAGACTGGTTTGATGCAGCTCTCCATGCTACTCTATCCTGTGCAAGCTTCTTCATCTCCCAGTACCTACTGCAACCTACATCCTTCTGAATCTGCTTAGTGTATTCATCTCTTGGTCTCCCTCTACGATTTTTACCCTCCACGCTGCCCTCAAATGCTAAATTTGTGATCCCTTGATGCCTCAAAACATGTCCTACCAACCGATCCCTTCTTCTAGTCAAATTGTGCCACAAACTGCTCTTCTCCCCAATCCTATTCAATACCTCCTCATTAGTTACGTGATCTACCCACCTTATCTTCAGCATTCTTCTGTAGCACCACATTTCGAAAGCTTCTATTCTCTTCTTGTCCAAACTGGTTATCGTCCGTGTTTCACATCCATACATGGCTACACTCCATACAAATACTTTCAGAAACGACTTCCTGACACTTAAATCTATACTCGATGTTAACAAATTTCTCTTCTTCAGAAACGATTTCCTTGCCATTGCCAGTCTACATTTTATATCCTCTCTACTTCGACCATCATCAGTTATTCTGCTCCCCAAATAGCAAAACTCCTTTACTACTTTAAGTGTCTCATTTCCTAATCTAATCCCCTCAGCATCACCCGATTTAATTTGACTACATTCCATTATCCTCGTTTTGCTTTTGTTAATGTTCATCTTATATCCTCCTTTCAAGACACTGTCCATTCCGTTCAACTGATCTTCCAAGTCCTTTGCTGTCTCTGGCAGAATTACAATGTCATCGGCGAACCTCAAAGTTTTTACTTCTTCTCCATGAATTTTAATACCTACTCCGAATTGTTCTTTTGTTTCCTTTACTGCTTGCTCAATATACAGATTGAATAACATCGGGGAGAGGCTACAACCCTGTCTCTCTCCTTTCCCAACCACTGCTTCCCTTTCATGCCCCTCGACTCTTATAACTGCCATCTGGTTTCTGTACAAATTGTAAATACCCTTTCGCTCCTTGTATTTTACCCCTGCCACCTTCAGAATTTGAAAGAGAGTATTCCAGTTAACGTTGTCAAAAGCTTTCTCTAAGTCTACAAATGCTAGAAACGTAGGTTTGCCTTTTCTTAATCTTTCTTCTAAGATAAGTCGTAAGGTTAGTATTGCCTCACGTGTTCCAACATTTCTACGGAATCCAGACTGATCTTCCCCGAGGTCCGCTTCTACCAGTTTTTCCATTCGTCTGTAAAGAATTCGCGTTAGTATTTTGCAACTGTGACTTATTAAACTGATAGTTAGGTTTAAGTAATTCTAAGTCTAGGGGACTGATGACCTCAGATGTTAAGTCGCATAGTGCTTACTTAGATCCGTTTGAACCATTTTGTTACTCATTATTTTGTAAACGCATTTTGTAAAATATTGTAAAGCGTTTTCCATGAATTATTTACTGATGAAATGGTTTGATACGATGCAACGTTGAAACTTCAGTTGTAAATAGAAAAATGCAGCTTATTCCACGTATCCAGCGCCACCTAGCAGTTAGGCCACTTCCAGTTTGTCCTTGTAGCAGTTTTCTCTTTTATCTAATGGACCGTCTTATATGATTGACATCTACATCTACATGACTATTCTGCAATTCACATTTAAGTGCTTGGCAGAGGGTTCATCGAACCACAATCATACTATCTCTCTACCATTCCTCTCCCGAACAGCGCGCGGGAAAAACGAACACCTAAACCTTTCTGTTCGAGCTCTGATTTCTCTTATTTTATTTTGATGATCATTCCTACCTATGTAGGTTGGGCTCAACAAAATATTTTCGCATTCGGAAGAGAAAGTTGGTGACTGAAATTTCGTAAATAGATCTCACCGCGACGAAAAACGTCTTTGCTTTATTGACTTCCATCCCAACTCGCGTATCATATTTGCCACACTCTCTCCCCTATTACGTGATAATACAAAACGAGCTGCCCTTTTTTGCACTCTTTCGCTGTCCTCCGTCAATCCCACCTGGTAAGGATCCCACATCGCGTAGCAATATTCTAACAGAGGACGAACGAGTGTAGTGTAAGCTGTCTCTTTAGTGGACTTGTTGCAGCTTCTAAGTGTCCTGCCAATGAAAGGCAACCTTTGGGTCGCCTTCCCCACAATATTATCTATGTGGTCTTTCCAACTGAAGTTGTTCGTAATTTTAACACCCAGATACTTAGTTGAATTGACAGCCGTGAGAATTTTACTATTTGTCGAGTAATCGAATTCCAACTGATTTCTTTTGGAACTCATGTGGATCACCTCACACTTTTCGTTATTTAGCGCCAACTGCCACCTGCCACACCATACAGCAATCTTTTCTAAATCGGTTTGCAACTGATACTGGTCTTCGGATGACCTTACTAGACAGTAAACTACAGCATCATCTGCGAACAACCTGAGAGAACTGCTCAGATTGTCACCCAGGTCATTTATATAGATCAGGAACAGCAGAGGTCCCAGGACGCTTCCCTGGGGAACACCTGATATCACTTCAGTTTTACTCGATGATTTGCCGTCTATTACTACGAACTGCGACCTTCCTGACAGGAAATCACGAATCCAGTCGCACAACTGAGACGATATCCCATAGGCCCGCAGCTTGATTAGAAGTCGCTTGTGAGGAACGGTGTCAAAAGCTTTCCGGAAATCTAGAAATATGGAATCAACTTGAGATCCCCTGTCGATAGCGGCCATTACTTCGTGCGAATAAAGAGCTAGCTGCGTTGCACAAGAACGATGTTTTCTGAAACCATGCTGATCACGTATCAATAGATCGTTCCCTTCGGGGTGATTCATAATGTTTGAATATAGTATACGCTCCAAAACCCTACTGCAAACCGACGTCAATGATATAGGTCTGCAGTTAGATGGATTACTCCTACTACCCTTCTTAAACATTGGTGCGATCTGCGCAATTTTCCAATCTGTACGTACAGATCTATCGGTGAGCGAGCGGTTGTATATGATTGCTAAGTAGGGAGCTATTGTATCAGCATAATCTGAAAGGAACCTAATCGGTATACAATCTGGACCTGAAGACTTGCCCGTATCAAGCGATTTGAGTTGCTTCGCAACCCATAAAGTATCTACTTCTAAGAAACTCATGCTAGCAGCTGTTCGTGCAGAAATTTAACATATTTTCATATGTTCTGCACCAGTTTTGTGTTGTTATTTTTTAGCCTTTGAAAATGAAAAAATGTTGAAACGCAAAAGGTGATTTTGGAAATAAGTAGTGTGATCAAGACATCATAAAATATATTAAAGTGAATGTAACAGTTCTGTGATTGCACGTAATACCTAATGAAGGAATGAACATGTGTTACCGTTCTTCGACGAATATAACACTGACTACACATAACACTGATGGGGTAGAAAGCCATATTCTGATAATTATATTACGTCTCTAAGCAATGCAGAAATTTAACATATTTTCATATCGTCTGCACCAGTTTTGTGTTGTTATTTTATAGCCTTTGAAAATGAAAAAAATGTTGAAACGCAAAAGGTGATTTTGGAAATAAGTAGTGTGGTCAAGACATCATAAAATATATTAAAGTGGATGTGACAGTTCTGTAATTGCACATAATACCTAATGAAGGAATGAACACGTGTTACCGTTCTTCGACGAATATAAAACGTTTCAGAAGCGAAAGAAGTGATATTACATTTAATATTCGGACAGGACTAGTTGAGTAATAGTCAGTACCTATAGAACCCAAACGAGAGAAGTAAAGTGGGTGGTAGAGAAAGACAAGTTTGTGTTGAAGGAGACGTAAGACAGCTACTGTTTTCTAACGTTCATGTTAACGATGTAGTACGGGACAACAAGAATAAAAACGGAAAAAGGAATCAGGTGCTACGGTTTACAGTTTGTTCTTCTGTTTGAAAGTACAGATTACTTAGTAGGACTATTGACGGGATGGACAGCAAACTTAGACTTCGAGCTAAGGATACAGATACGTCAGTGATAAAGACCAGTAGAAGGGACATTGACGGTTGTAGAATGTAAACATTGTAAAAAAGAAAAAAACTGTGTAGAAAAGGAAAAAAATTATCGTATGAAAATAAAGCCATAAAGGACAGGAATCATTTGTACACATATTACGCGAGGCGAAAATGAAGCTGACACTAGAATGAAATAAAAATTACCTGGAGATATAACTCTGGATGTAGTGTTGTGTGGAAATAAAGTGAGGGCTATTACGTTAACTTTAAAGTGTATTGTGTCTGTAAAATTCGCTTCTAGTAGTAATGGTTAATACGTTCTACATGAGGGTGCTCTGATTAAAGATGTCCTCTTTACTAACTGAATAAAGCCCGAATAGGTAGTAGTATTAAGCTATATGATTGCCGTGCAAGTATGATTTGATACAAAGAGACGCATTTGGCACAATGCACGTTCTTTGGTACCAGAAATGGTTTACTGTAGTCAACTGAACAAATTTCTCATCGCTGAATCTACTCTTGGTTCCCGTAAGCATAACCTAGATTATGTGTAGCTGGATGTTTAATTATTATGGATTTAGTTACAGCTTATAATACTTGACTGTTCTTATGTAGTAATACGTCGTTCCCACAAAACATTGTATCGATACGGCGAAACAAATGCTGATATGGAAGTCTCGTGGCAAACTGACCTTCTGGAATCTGTAAATAAATTATTAAAGTAATAGCTGTCTTCTCTACCCTTACAATGCGCAAGACGTGACAAGCGGTTCGCACCAAACTATTAATTAAGCTGAGGTCACAAGATTATCTCACTTATTACTCCTGTGCAAGAGAATAGTGCAAGGCCTCATGGCTAGTCACTGTCACAATCACGAAAATTAAAAACCATTTAATTAAGTTGATTAACGGAACGAGATGCAAATAAGGGTTTGAGAAGTCCTTTTGACTTGTGATAATTAAATACCAAAGATACTAATGTTTTATGTAGAATAATAAGCTGAATATTATATGAACCACGCAGTACACACACGACCTTCATACAAAGATGTGTTCTTCTGGGTCGCTGTGTAAAATAAAAAAGTTCAAAAACCCTTTTCGTGGGTGAAATACTGACTTGCTAAACTCGATTACGATCAAATGCAGCATGTAATGTAATGTATATGCAGCCAATATGTGTAACTTAGCTACAGCCAATGTTGCCTATATTTGTCTGTGAAAATGGATTCGATAAGCAACCTTAGCTATCAGTAAACGGAATCTAACCAGCATAACATTGTGTGCGTGTTGTATGAGTGTCAGTTTCACTGTCATTTAAGCCCTCAGCAAATCGTTAATGAATAACTTAAAACTAACATTTGGATGAGTTATCTGAATGCGTATTTGAATATGAAAAACCACAGGAACAAATAAACCTGTAACAATGAATACCTGAGCTATCTGGATGCGTTTTTGAACAAGAATTTACAAGTGATACAGAATCTGTCTTGTGCAATGGAATTCACTGGACTAGAGTACATGACACGTTGTCGTGTGTCAGTGTCTCTGTTTTGGCCCTAAGTTTTGCACTCATCTCTTTCGATGACTGCCTTTTTCCATGGGGTTTACAGCAATTCGCAGCAGCATGCGGCAACAGCGGCTAAAGCTCATTGTAACTAAGAATGAATTTAATAAAAAGGAGTTTGTTTGGGTCCTGTTAACTACTAAATAACTTCTGAAAAGGGATTTCATGAATTAAGTCTATTTACAACTTCAGAATCATCATAACCCATAACCAATAATAGACAACGACAATCATAATGACGTATGTATCAATAATGGCTGAGTTTCAGATTAACGAGTTATTTAAATTTCGAAGCTACATTAACATTTAATTACCACCATATTTATTAATTAGATGTGGAGAATAATAATTATTGTTTGGAGGATAAGGAGGCTTCTTTAAGTGACAAGCAAAACACTAGATTATTGCAAACTCGGACTAATAATCACGAGGCTAACAATGCAATTGCTTTTGCGCTATGCTTGCGAATCTTTCTTTGAATTCCATCTTCAATCGTACTTAAGCCATCTAAATCTCTTCTGGCTATATAAATGATGTCAGGCCTTGAGTGTGGTAAGATCTGCCATCACCGACGTGAGGGGAGGGTGACACGTCTTCTGTCTCCGAGCAGTCGACCGACACTACTACTTCCACTTTCACAGAGAGACCTCGTCTCACAGAAATGCTTAGAATCACGCTGCCATGTTTCGCCCTGAGATTGTTACTATCGACACCTGAGTGCTTACACAGAACAGCGTTAAGTTGGATATATTGTTTTCATTGTAATGGAGAATTTCTAACACACTCCTTACAGTAAACAGGACGTAAAATGCTCCACATCAATCATAACCACAAATATCTGTCTGCTATTCATTCTACTTTAGTAACCGTGGAACGTTACTTTTCCATGTGGCTGAACAAGTCCTTATATGTAGAAAAATATTACCTTGTCTTCCAGAACTGACGCATGGAGAAATATTCGGTACAATTCTCAATACCACTTCAGAATAGAAACAGTAGGCTGCTTTAAATTTCGCTCTTCATCGTTCTTAGTATAGGACGATGAAGAAGGCTTTGTTGTGCTCCAAGCTTGTAAACTGTGTGGGCCATAACAGCGGCCTCAATCCTCAATGCTTAAGACAGCTCTCGGTACAACCAACTTAGCCTAGACGAACTACTATAGCGGAAATACACTGAAGCGCCAAGAAATACAGGTATAGGCATGCGTATACAAATGCACAGATATGTATACAGGCAGAATACAGCAATGCGGTCGGCAACGCCTATATAAGACAAAAAGTGTCTGGCGCAGTTGTTAGATCGATTCCTGCAGCTACAATGGCAGGTTATAAAGATTTGAGTTTCAACGTGGTTTTATAGTCTGCGCACGATTGATGGAAAACAGCATCTCCTAGGTAGCGACGAAGTGGGGATTTTCCTGCAGGAATCCGGTAAAACAGCAAATCTACGACATCCTTGCAGTCGGCAAAAGATCCTGCAAGAACGGGACCAACGATGACTGAAGAGAATCCTCCAACGTGGCAGAAGTGCAACGGTTCCGCAACTTGCAGCAGACTTGAGTGCTGGGCTATCAACAACCATGCAATGAAACATCATCGATGTGAGCTTTCGGAGCCGAAGACCCATTCGTGTACCCTTGATGACTGCCCGACACAAAGCTTTACGCCTCGGCTGGGCCCGTCAACACCGACATTGGACTGTTGATGAATGGATCATGTTGCCTGGTCGGACGAGTCTCGTCTCAAATTGTGTCGCGCAGATGGACGTGTACGGGTACGGAGGAAACCTCATGAATCCATGGAAACTGCATGTCAGCAGGGGACTGTTCAATCTGGTGGAGGCTCTGTCATGGTACAGTGCGTGTGCAGTTGGAGTGATATGGGACCCCCGACTCTTCTAGATACGACTCTGACAGGTGAGATGTACGTAAGCATCATGTCCACTGTGCAATCCGACGGACTTGGGCAATCCCAGGAGCACAATACGATACACTACACGCCTAGAATTGCTACAGAGTGGATCGAAAAATGGTTCAGATGGCTCTGAGCACTATGGGACTTAACATCTGAGGTCATCAGTCCCCTAGAACTTAGAACTACATAAACCTAACTAACCTAAGGACATCACACACATCCATGACCGAGGCAGGATTCGAACCTGCGACCGTAGCGGTCGTGCGGTTCCAGACTGAAGCGCCTAGAACCCGCTCGGCCACTCCGGCCGGCAGTGGATCCAGAAACACTCTTATGAGTTACCTCCGCTGGCCACCGAACTACCCAGACACTAACATTATTGAGCATATCTGGCTGCCTTGCAATGTGCTGTTCAGAAGAGACCTCCACCCGTCGTACTCTCCCGGATTTATGCACAACCTTGGTGTCAGTTCCCTACAGCAGTACTTCAGACATTAGTCGAGTCCACGCCACGTCGTGTTGCGGCACTTCTGCGTGCTCGCGGGGGCCTACACCATATTAGGCGGGCGTACCAGTTTCTTTAGCTCTTCAGTGCAGCAATGAGTATATAGAAATCGATCAGTGGGGGCAGCAAAAGTTGCTCTCGAGTAGTAGCTTGTGGAAGTTGGCAGATCACAACAGACAACGTTTAAACTGTTGCAATTAAAATTAAGCGGGCTGATAAATTACAAAGTGAAAAGTTGACAGAAGGAATACTGAGGAAAGATCTCTCAGCTTGATTATAACGAGAAAATGGGAAAAATTAATGGCAGATTTCTTAGAGCACAAATAATTGGTTTATCAACGCAAGAAAGAGAAGGGATTAAAATTTATGGGGACAAAACAGTGCTAGAATAAGTAAATTACATTAAGATTAAAAATGAATATAGTAGTTCTGTAGAGATGGGAAGAACTGCAAAAAATTAGAAGGGACATAAATATACATTAAAAGTTTCTGAAATCTGATTAACGAATATAAAATTTTTCTCTATATCGAACAACTGTCTTGATATGAAAGACTGTAATTAGGGGTAAGTTTTCGAAGGTGTGTCAATTGGCTATAAAGGCATTGTTTTTGACATCAACGTGGACTGCAAAAGCAACTGGAAATTTTGACTTTACTTAATCTTCTTCCTACTTTTATTTTCTTTTATTCTTCTAATTTGTTAGGGCAGGCCTGCAGTACCCATGTGTCCGTCAGGTTCCCAGTATGGGTTCAATCTATATTCTGCTTCACGACTGGGGTACACAGTGAATATTTCATTTGTCGAGAGCACTGCAGCAACATTTTTTAGACCCACTGTATATGCGTTGGCAATGATGTTGATGATTGTATGGCACCAGGAATCAAATATTGCATGCGACGCCCCTGAATTCACTTGCGAAGAGCGGAGCATCAATTACGATAAAATATTTAATGTAAAACTGCGTGGTTATTTTTGTGGCTTCCCTGCTACCACCAAAAGACCCACACATTTTCTCCACAAAATTCAGCAAACCTCTTTTCTCTCGAGAGTAGAATTATCTGGAAGTCAATGTTTTTTCAGCAAATAACCGAAAGCACTCTGCGGTCTGGGCTTTTAACACAGAAACTGGAGCTCCACACACGTGTATCGGGTTCTGTGCTGGCAAAAGCTAACCGATGCGAGATCGGAGCAACAGATAAACCTGAGAATTTCTCTCTCCCAAAATGTACAGATGGTATACAATTCGATATGTTTTTGAAAATTAGCCAGAACACTGAGATGATGAATAGGTTTTTTCAAACAGAACAAAAAAATTGGTATGCAGTATTATTGTGTACAACAAACACTACCACCTAACACAAAGGAAAGATGACAGATCGTATTATTATAGCATTATTTGGTCATCCATTGTCAGAGAGTTGACGTATTTTAATGGAAGTTGTGGCAAAGTAAGGACGTAGCTCTTCTTTTAATTAAGTGAACAGTTAGACACTGGACTCGCATTCGGGAGGACGACGGTTCAATCCCGCGTCCGGCCATCCTGATTTAGGTTTTCCGTGATTTCCCTAAATCGCTCCAGGCAAATGCCGGGATGGTTCCTTTCAAAGGGCACGGCCGACTTCCTTCCCCGTCCTTCCCTAATCCGATGAGACCGATGACCTCGCTGTCTGGTCTCCTTCCCAAACCAACCAAACCAACCAATTAAGTGAACAGTAAATGTACCTGCAAAATCTGCTGAATAATTCCAAGGTATAAGTGAATTTAGACTTTCTCGGCTAATCTTGATGATGAAGTCGTCTCGGTTTATCAGCCGAGCCAAGGCATTGTTCTGCGGCAACGTTACAACAAGTTTCCTACTTGTTATCTTCAGGCGAAGGCTTCATCAATCCCAAGGTAGTTACCTAGTGGCCCACACCGGATTCGTGAAAATACCGTATAGTTCTAATAGCACGCATCTTGACTAAGAATATTTTGTGAGTCTGAGTTGCGCTATTCCACCAAATACTACAAAATGTAACATCAAGGGGAAAAAGGATGCAAAACAAACCATCTGAAATGCGTTACAGTATCAACGGCAAATGATGGGTTCTGTAATAAGTCGTGAATATCTGCCTGAATTCTGATAAATTTCCGAGATCCCTGTCGTGGAATTAAATGTTAAAACCCTGTAACATAGGTGTTACGTTCGAGGATTTTTTGAAGTTTGTCTTGCGAAACAGAGCCGCGTACTAAGATTTACTATACACTTAAGACGGAATTCAGTTTGATTTTTTACTGGTAAGAATGCAGCATCACGCTCAAGGAGAAAGCTGACTTTTTTTTTAAAATTTCGGGTATCCTGTTCATACAGGGTGTTTCAAAAATGACCGGTATATTTGAAACGGCAATAAAAACTAAACGAGCAGCGATAGAAATACACCGTTTGTTGCAATATGCTTGGGACAACAGTACATTTTCAGGCAGACAAACTTTCGAAATTACAGTAGTTACAATTTTCAACAACAGATGGCGCTGCAAGTGATGTGAAAGATATAGAAGACAACGCCGTCTGTGGGTGCGCCATTCTGTACGTCGTTTTTCTGCTGTAAGCGTGTGCTGTTCACAACGCGCAAGTGTGCTGTAGACAACATGGTTTATTCCTTAGAACAGAGGATTTTACTGGTGTTGGAATTCCACCACCTAGAACACAGTGTTGTTGCAACAAGACGAAGTTTTCAACGGAGGTTTAATGTAACCAAAGGACCGAAAAGCGATACAATAAAGGATCTGTTTGAAAAATTTCAACGGACTGGGAACGTGACGGATGAACGTGCTGGAAAGGTAGGGCGACCGCGTACGGCAACCACAGAGGGCAGCGCGCAGCTAGTGCAGCAGGTGATCCAACAGCGGCCTGGGGTTTCCGTTCGCCGTGTTGCAGCTGCGGTCCAAATGACGCCAACGTCCACGTATCGTCTCATGCGCCAGAGTTTACACCTCTATCCATACAAAATTCAAACGCGGCAACCCATCAGCGCCGCTACCATTGCTGCACGAGAGACATTCGCTAACGATATAGTGCACAGGATTGATGACGGCGATATGCATGTGGGCAGCATTTGGTTTACTGACGAAGCTTATTTTTACCTGGACGGCTTCGTCAATAAACAGAACTGGCGCATATGGGGAACCGAAAAGCCCCATGTTGCAGTCCCATCGTCCCTGCATCCTCAAAAAGTACTGGTCTGGGCCGCCATTTCTTCCAAAGGAATCATTGGCCCATTTTTCAGATCCGAAACGATTACTGCATCACGCTATCTGGACATTCTTCGTGAATTTGTGGCGGTACAAACTGCATTAGACGACACTGCGAACACCTCGTGGTTTATGCAAGATGGTGCCCGGCCACATAAAAAAAAAATGGTTCAAATGGCTCTGAGCACTATGGGACTCAACTGCTGTGGTCATAAGTCCCCTAGAACTTAGAACTACTTAAACCTAACTAACCTAAGGACAGCACACAACACCCAGCCATCACGAGGCAGAGAAAATCCCTGACCCCGCCGGGAATCGAACCCGGGAACCCGGGCGTGGGAAGCGAGAACGCTACCGCACGACCACGAGATGCGGGCCCGGCCACATCGCACGGCCGACGTCTTTAATTTCCTGAATGAATATTTCGATGATCGTGTGATTGCTTTGGGCTATCCGAAACATACAGAAGGCGGCGTGGATTGGCCTCCATATTCGCCAGACATGAACCCCTGTGACTTCTTTCTGTGGGGACACTTGAAAGACCAGGTGTACCGCCGGAATCCAGAAACAATTGAACAGCTGAAGCAGTACATCTCATCTGCATGTGAAGCCATTCCGCCAGACACGTTGTCAAAGGTTTCGGGTAATTTCATTCAGAGACTACGCCATATTATTGCTACGCATGGTGGATATGTGGAAAATATCGTACTATAGAGTTTCCCAGACCGCAGCGCCATCTGTTGTTGAAAATTGTAACTACTGTAATTTCGAAAGTTTGTCTGCCTGAAAATGTACTGTTGTCCCAAGCATATTGCAACAAACGGTGTATTTCTATCGCTGCTCGTTTAGTTTTTATTGCCGTTTCAAATATACCGGTCATTTTTGAAACACCCTGTATAAACTGTTATATTGACGCACACCCAGAGACCCGCACAAACACACACACACACACACACACACACACTCACACGCACACACAAACACACACACACACACACACACACACACACACACACACACACACACACACCCGCGCGTGCGCTTCCTTGCTGATACTCAACTTACATTACATAAACATCACATCAGTCACTAATTTTTTGAAGAGTTCAGACTCATTACGTAATTACATTATATGACGATATGCGTTAAACAGATTGTTCTTCATCTCTGTTAATTCCACTGTTTCTCAAATACGTATTGTTCTGTAAACAGTTACATTATCGGAGACAGACAGGTTTCTCAGGGAATATGCTAGTTCACAAATTCAAGATAATGAGCGTTTTCATAAACTTGCCGAAGTCCTTCAAGAACTGCAGGAGAAAATTGGCGTACCCACCGCAGTACAGCATTTATAAGAAATTTTTCTTTAGGTGCCCTTGATAACGTTTGACTTTCGGAATAGTCGTAGAAAATTTCTGGAATTTTGAAGTGTCCACAAACATTGCTGTTGTAGAATCTCTGGTTGTACGCACTCGCAGTGCTATCCATCATCCAGATTATGTATTTGCCATTCTTGTGATGTGTAAGCTTTGAGTTTTTGCTGCCATCTTCTTCCGAATAACTTCTACTTTCCTAGCAACTCTCAAAATACGCCCGACTGTTTAAATGTTTTTGCTTAGCAGATACGAGACTGATTCAGATATTGGAATTTTATCACGGTACTATCTCCTGATGCTTCTTTTGCGCATTTGAGTACCTCTAAGATTACTATAATTTCTGTTGTTGCTGCCAGAGAAAATTCATGTAATTCAAACTGCCTGTTTGTTAAATCAGTACAAGCAATTCTGGTCTAAATTTTTAGCCATCGGTTCATAATAATATAACCGTACACAAGCCAGTAAGTTCATTTTAATGCTTCGCTACTCATCGGAGATCTGCTGTTGTGAAGTTCACAAATGTTATCCATAACTACATTTGATAACAAAGCAGGTCGCTGAAGTTATTATTTGCGATATATTCTTGTACTTTTACTGAAAGTTCCTTCTTTACCCAGTAATGGACGCTGTCTGACCCTCCGAAGGCTGAAAATAGTAGAAGTTACCTGGCTCACAAATATTTCACGTATGCAAAGGATATGTCTTAATTATAAAGCAAGAAATATATCTATATCTCATGCATCTGTCGTTCATTCCATGCAAATAGAAGACAAGATAAAAGGTACACAATAAAAGTACTTATTCGTTCCTCCAATTTTACTTATTAATTAGAATTAATCTGAAAGGCTGTTAACTACATGCCTTTCTTTCCCTAACTGATATGAGACAAGATTTCTGGCTGCAATATAATTTGGGCAGAAAGAAGGAAAAGCCACGAAGACTAGATTTAAAAGTAGCCTTTGGCGATTGCCTCATAAGTACGGGAAACTCTGTGGTGAAATGTGAAATATATTTTTGGAACCTCTTATGTGTGTCGTTTTTTCAGCGCTGATCAAATTTAAAATTTCGGTCGTATCTACAGAAGCAAGTAGTATTAAAAGGAAAAAAAATAGATGGTAGTTCATCAATTTGCACAATGGTGTGGTTCCAGTATAAAAAAATCCAATAACTGAGTCCTCTCTATCGATACAGCGTCATATGAATGCGCTTTGCTGATCCGATTTTCTGCGGGAGTTAATAAAGTTACTGAACGGATCTAACGGTCACAATCTGTCCTGCACCGGAGCACAATCCCCTCTGGCCTCCCCTGGGCCTCTCCCGACACTTAACGCACTCGGGTGTCCGGATCAATGAGTTCGGGGTGTGAGCTGGTACTCAGTTGTCACACGCAAGGCACACAGATTTCTGGCCTCCCACACGGTGACGCACCAGTCAGCTTAGCTTCCAGCTATTTACATTTTGTGTACGAACTGTAGAATAGAAAGAAGCTGCTTTGGAAACAATCTTCTTACTTTGCTTATACTGCATTCCAAAAAATTGTCAAGAAATGTAACAGAATTATAAATCGTGACTCTTGAATCACGATTTTAAATTTCGAACTGTAATCAAGGTAAGTACAAAAAAAATTGTGTGAAAAAGATATAATGTAAAAAATATGCTAATAAGTGTGTAATACTTCATTTAAATATCCCTATTTCTCAGCGGAGTGTACGCTGGTGTTAAAATGGTTCAAATGGCTCTGAGCACTATGGGAATTAACATCTGAGGTCATCAGTCCCCTAAAACTTAGAACTAAGTAAACCTAACTAACCTAAGGACGTCACACACATCCATGCCCGAGGCAGGATTCGAACCTGCGACCGTAGCGGTCGCACGGTTCTAGACTGAAGCGCCTAGAACCGCTCGGCCACTCCGGCCGGCTGGTGTTAAACTTATAGACATTAGTATTAGTTATGCAGTACTAGATGTTGTAGAGACGTATGATCATCTGAGTAAGACAGCTGAAGGGCAAACTCTCAATTTTTCTTACATATCTCATTTGTCTGTTTTTACCGATTTCGGTGTCCGCCGGGTTTTTGAGCTGGTGCGATAAATACGTACACTACGTGATCAAAAGTATCCGGACACGTGGCTGAAAATGACTTACAAGTTCGTGGCACCCTCCATCAGTACTGCTGCAATTTAATAAGGTGTTTGCCCACCCTTACCCTTGATGGCAGCTTCCACTCTCACAGACATACGTTCAATCAGATGCTAGAAGGTTTCTTGGGGAATGGCAGCCCTTTCTTCACGGAGTCCTGCCGGAGGAGAGGTGTCGATGTCGGTCGATGATGCCTGGCACGAAATCGGCGTTCCAAAACATCCCAAAGGTGCTCTGTAGGATTCAGGTCAGGACTCTCTGCAGGCCAGTCCATTAAACGGAAGTTATTGTCGTGTGTCCACTCCGCCACAGGTGCTCGATGGTACTGAAGGATGCAATCGCCATCCCCGAATTGCTCTTCAACAGTGGGAAGCAAGAGGGTGCTTAAAACATCAATGTAGGCCCGTGCTGTGACAGTGCCATCAAAACAACAAGGGGTGCAAGCCCTCTCCATGAAAAACATGATCACACCATAACACCATCTCCTCCGAATTTTATTGCTGGCACTACACACGCTGGCAGATGGCGTTCACTGGGCGTTCGCCATACCCACTCCCTGACGTCGGATCGCCATACTTGTGTACCGTGATTAGTCTCTCCACAAAACGTTTTTCCACTGTTCAATCGTCCAGTGTTTACGCCCTTTACACCAAGCGAGGCGTCGTTTGGCACTTACCCGCGTGTTATGTGGTTTATGAGCAGCCGCTCGATCATGAAATACAAGTTTTTTTCACGTCCCCCCCAACTCTCATAGTACTAGCCGTGGATCGTGTTGCTGTTTGGAATTCCTGTGTGATGGTCTGGATAGATGTCTGTCTATTACACATTACGACCCTCTCCAATCCTCCAACTGTTGGCAGTCTCTGTCTGTCAACAGACGAGGTCGGCCCGAACGCTTTTGTGCTGCACTTGTTCAAATGGCTCTGAGCACTATGGGACTTAACATCTGACGTCATCAGTCCCCTAGAACTTAGAGCTACTTAAGCCTAACTAAACTAAGGACATCACATATCCATGCCCGAGGCAGGATTCGAACCTGCGACCGTTGCGGTCGCGCGGTTCCGGACTGAAGTACCTAGAACCGCTCGGCCACACTGGCCGGCGCTGCACTTGTCCTTTCACGTTTATACTTCGCTATCACCTCGGAAACAGTGAACCTAAGGATGTTCAGGGGTGTGGAAATTTCGCGTACAGACGTTTGACACAAGTGACACCCAATCACCTGACCATGTTCGAAGTCCGTGAGTTCCGCGGAGCGCCACATTCTGTTGTCTGACGATGTCTAATGACTACTGAGGTCGCTGATATGGAGTACCTGGCAGTAGGTGGCAGCACAATGCACGTAATATGAAAAACGTATGTTACTGGGTGTGTCCGGATACTTTTGAACACATAGTGTATGTGATTACGCTGTATCAGTATCGTGTTAACTAAAAGCTATAATATGCCGAAGTCGCAAGTTTTCATTCTACTCCCGAGCTTACAACACCCTCATTGGCACTGTAGCGAGAAGGAAGTGCTTCTCTGGGCGGTATCACTAACCTGGTGTCTTGCTGCTTCGTAGCACAGAAGTAGAAGTAGCGCTCAGTCGCCAGGTTCCATGTAAGTGGTGATCCTGCTGAATTGGAGTGTTTAGGGATGCCAGTTGTTAATTGTCAACAACGTTTGAACTATACTTGCTTTGATAAGGAAAATGCTTTGTCACACACGTCACAGGATAGCATTTACAATATGGCGCCTCTGGACTACGCCGTTATTCGACCGTTTGTAATACATTAACACAGTTTACTGACTTTAGATAATGACAGACAGTGCCCAGGACACGTGGCGTTCTGATAACTAGTAACTTCACTTTATGTCTTGATTAGTATCTGAAATATGCATTCTCGACCGTTCTCTTTTAGAGCGGCCCCCGTTACTCGACCGTGCGTTTTGAGTGGCTTCTTACTACTAATTCGCCCTGTCTTCCCGAAGGACAAGAGAAACCATCCCCCTTTCTCCCTCAGCCAATAGGGATAGTTCTCTCGTTTCCTACACACACACACACACACACACACACACACACACATATATATATATATATATATATATATATATATATATATATATATATACACACAGGGTGAGTCACCTAACACTACCTCTGGATGTATTTCGTAAACTACATCAAATACTGACGAATCGATTCCACAGACCGAACGTGAGGAGAGAGGATAGTGTAATTGGTTAATACAAACCATAAAAAACTGCACGGAAGGATGTTTTTTGACACAAACCTACGTTTTTTTTAAATGGAACCCCGTTAGTTTTGTTAGCACATCTGAACATATAAACAAATACGTAATCAGTGCCGTTTATTACATTGTAAAATGTTAATTACATCCGGAGATATTGTAACCTAAAGTTGACGCTTGAGTACCACTCCTCCGCTGTTCGATCGTGTGTATCGGAGAGCACCGAATTACGTAGGGATCCAAAGGGAACGTTGATGGACCTTAGATACAGAAGAGACTGGAACAGCACATTACGTCCACATGCTAACACCTTTTTATTGGTCTTTTTCACTGACGCACATGTACATTACCATGAGGGGTGAGGTACACGTTCGACGGGCGTTTCATAGGATATGGAGGACGCATAAATTGGCCAGCCAGTTCTCCTGATCTTACACCTCTGGACTTCTTTCTGTGGGGTACGTTAAAGGAGAATGTATACCGTGATGTGCCTACAACCGCAGAGGATATGAAACAACGTATTGTGGCAGCCTGCGGCGACATTACACCAGATGTACTGCAGCGTGTACGACATTCATTACGCCAGAGACTGCAATTGTGTGCAGCAAATGATGGCCACCACATTGAACATCTATTGGCCTGATATGTCGGGACACACTCTATTCCACTCCGTAATTGAAAACGGAAACCACGTGTGTACGTGTACCTCACCCCTCATGGTAATGTACATGTGCGTCAGTGAAAAAGACCAATAAAAAGGTGTTAGCATGTGGACGTAATGTGTTGTTCCAGTCTCTTCTGTACTTAAGGTCCATCAACGTTCCCTTTGGATCCCTACGTAATTCGGTGCTCTCCGATACACACGATCGAACAGCGGAGGAGTGGTACTCAAGCGTCAACTTTAGGTTACAATATCTCCGGATGTAATTAACATTTTACAATGCAACAAACGCACTGATTACGTATTTGTTTATATGTTCAGATGTGCTAACAAAACTAACGGGGTTCCATTTAAAAAAAAGTAGGTTTGTGTTAAAAAACATCCTTCCGTGCATTTTCTTTTGGTTTGTATTAACCAATTACACTAGCGCCTCTCCTCACGTTCGGTCTGTGGAATCGATTCGTCAGTATTTGATGTGGTTTACGAAATATATCCAGCGGTAACGATAGGTGACTCACCCTATATATATATATATATATATATATATATATATATATATATATATATATATATATATATATATATATATATATAGGGTGTTACAAAAGGGTACGGCCAAACTTTCAGGAAACATTGCTCACGCACAAATAAAGAAAAGATGTTATGTGGACATGTGTCCGGAAACGCTTAATTTCCATGTTAGAGCTCATTTTAGTTTCGTCCACCTATGCTCAGTGGAGCACGTTATCATGATTTCATACGGCATACTCTACCTGTACTGCTAGAACATGCGCCTTTACAAGTACGACACAACATGTAGTTCATGCGCGATGGAGCTCCTGCACATTTCAGTCGAAGTGTTCGTACGCTTCTCAACAACAGATTCGGTGATCGATGGATTGGTAGAGGCGGACTAATTTCATGGCCTCCACGCTCTCCTGACCTCAACCCTCTTGACTTTCATTTATGGGGGCATTTGAAAGCTCTTGTCTACGCAACCCCGGTACCTAATGTAGAGACTCTTCGTGCTCGTACTGTGGACGGCTGTGATACAATACGCCATTCTCCAGGGCTGCATCAGCGCATCAGGGATTCCATGCGACGGAGGGTGGATGCATGCATCCTCGCTAACGGAGGACATTTTGAACATTTCCTGTAACAAAGTGTTTGAAGTCACGCTGATACGTTCTGTTGCTGTGTGTTTCCATTCCAGGATTAATGTGATTTGAAGAGAAGTAATAAAATGAGCTCTAACATGGAAAGTAAGCGTTTCCGGACACATGTCCACATAACATATTTTCTTTCTTTGTGTGTAAGGAATGTTTCATGGAAATTTGGCCGTACCTTTTTGTAACACCTTGTATGTATAATCTCCGAACAATCAGCCAATTGCCGTTCAGATGGCTGTTGCTAGGCGGATCAGACGTCACGTTTACGGACATTGTGACGGAAGTTTGTCTCGGAACACTGTCTCAGATCGTAAGATCCTACTCCCGAATAGTCGTATCTTGCCCCAACTAAGGTTGCACAATATTGCCTCCTATGATTTCATCACTAATGCTCCTTGCTGACGCTTAATTGTTAAATGTACATGTAGCCTGGCTGGTACTGAGCATTCCCGATCGCATAAATATGCATAATGCTTGGCTTCAACACGTGAAGGGAAACTACATATGCATTACAAGCTACGTCCTAATTTACTTCTCCCGATGTGACGAGGACTTGTATTTTTAAAGGTAGATTTTAGGAGACAAAGTCAACGCAAGGAGAGAATAGTTGCCGCCGCAGTCACGCCGACATTGTTGTACATGGCTGGGGAGACAATGTGCGGATAAACGTGCATTACCATAATTACTTCAGATCTGGACAATCCACATTATCCCCAACGAATATGAAATGGACTCGCATTTGGCAGAACCTGATTTCTAATCCCCGGGCAGACATAATTATATAGGTTCTCCATAGTTTTTTAAATCGATAAAGGCAAATACTCGTGTGGCTCTTTCGAAAAACGTAGAGGCGTTTTCCACCGCATTCACGTGCCATTTCGTGCTACAGTTCTGTTTTTACCGTTAAATATCTCTTATTTCGCCTCGTAACCATACCCTTCACGCGACGGGCAAGGCTGTGAAGAATATATCAATGAACTGTATCCGAAACATATTTTGTGTAAGACATGTAGAGCTACAGTGCCGTTCGGTGGAGGCTTGGTGCTAGATGTTCATCAAAGTTTTCTCATTCATGGTCACAAAATGAGGCGACTGACCTGCCGAAATAACTCATGTGACCTCAAAGATAGCAAGGTCCTCCATTTTAGAAGCCTCCATGACGTAACGACAGCTGTTCAGATTGCTCTCAGTACCTAGGAGTCGAAACTGCTATTTGAACTCAATGGCATCACAGACCGTACCACTGTAGCGCTCAAGAAAGAAAGAGAGTGGCAACATACTGGTTAGCACTCTGGACTCGCATTAGCGAGGAAAACAGTTCAGATCTACATCGTGATTTAGATTTTCCGTGATTTCCCTAAATTGCTTAAGGCAAATGCCGGGACTATTTCTTCGTAAGCGCGCGGCCGCTTTCACTCTCAATTCTTCCCTAATCCGAGCTTGTGCTCCGTCTCTAATGATCTCGTTGTCAACGAGACGTTAAACACTAATGTTCTCCTCTTCCTTCAAAACTGGAGGCTGCCAAACTGCGGTCCCCAAGTTTAGACGACACTTGCACTGTTAACACAGTCTGAGGAAAGAAATGAAAGAGGAAGCTGTCTCGTAGAATTTTGCACAGAGCACAATTTAATCATCGCTAGCATTTGGTTTAATAATCATGAAAGAAGGTTGTATAGGTGGAAGAGACGTGGAGACACCGGCACGTTTCATTTTGATAATATGATTGTAAGACATAGATTTTGGAACCAGATTTTGAATTGTAAGACATTTCTGACAGCAATTTATTGGTACTGAACTGTAGATTAAAGCTGAAGAAATAGCAGAGAGATAGGAAATTAAGGAGATGGGACCTGGATAGACTAAATAAACCAGAGGCTGTTGAGAGTTTCAGAGGAAGCATTAGGGAAATACTGACAAGAACAATTAAAAGCATAGAAGAAAAAATGGGTAGATTTGAGAGATAAAATACTGAAGGCAGCAGAGGATCAAGTACTTGAAAAGATGAGGGCTATTGGAAATCCTTGGGTAACACAAGAGATACTGAATTTAATTGATGAAAGGAGAAAATACAAAAATGCGCTAAATCAAGCATGCGAAAGGGAATACAAACGTTTAAAAAATGAGACCGAGATAAAATGCAAAATGGCTAAGCAGGGGTGGCTAAAGGACAAATTTAAAGACTAAAAAGCATATATCACTAGGGGAAAGATAGATTCCATTCACAAGAAAATCAAAGAGACCTTTGGAGAAAACAGAACCACCTGTACGAATATCAACAGTACGAATATCAAGAGCTCAGATGGAGAATGAATCTTATGCAAAGAAAGGAAAGCTGAAAGGTGGAAAGAGTATATAGGGGGTCTATACAAGAGAGATGTACTTGAGGGCAATATTATAGAAGTGGAAGAGCACGTAGATGAAGATGTGATGCGAGGTATGATACTGCTTGAACAATTTGACAGAGCGCTGAAATAGCCAAGTCGAAACAAGGCCCCAGGAATAGACAACATTCCGTTACAACTGCTGAGAGCTTTGGGAGATCCAACCATAACAAAACTATTCCACCTGGTGAGCGAGCAGGATGTATGAGACAGGCGAAATACCCTCAGACTTCAAGAAGAATATAATAATTCCAATTCCAAAGAAAGCAGGTGCTGACTGGTCTGAATATTACCGAACTATCAGTTTACTAAATCATGGCTGCAAAATATTAACACGAATTCTTTACAGAAGAATGAAAAAACTGGTCGAACACGACCTCGGGGATGATCAGTTTGGATTCGGGGAAAATGTAGGAACACGCGAGGCAATACTGACGCTGCGACGTCTCTTAGAAAACAGGTTGAGGAAAGGAGAATGCTTTGAAAACGTTGAGTGGAATACGCTTTGAAATTCTGAGGGTGGCAGGGTAAAATACAGAGAGCGAAAGGCTATTTACAACTTGTACAGAAACAAGACGGCAGTTATAAGAGTCGAGGGGCGTGAAAGGGCAACGGTGATTGAGAAAGGAGTGAGACAGGGCTGTAGCTTATCCTCGTTGTTATTCAGTTTGTACATTGAGCAAATAGTAAAGGAAACAAAAATTTGGGGAGAAAATTGAAGTCGAGGGAGAAGAAATAGAAACTTAAAGGGTGTCCGATGAAATTGTAATTCTGTCAGAGACACAAAAGGACTTGAAAGAGCAACTGAACGGAATGGACAGGGTCTTGAAAGGAGGATATATGATGAACATCAATAAAAGCAAAACAGGAAACGGGACACTTGAAGTAGTAGATGAGTTTTGCTATTTGGGAACTAAGTAACTGATTATAGCCGAAGTAGAAAGGATATAAAACGTACACTGGCAATGGCGAGAAATGCGTTTCTGGAAAAGGGAAATTTGTTAACATGAAGTGTAGATTTAAGCGTAATCAAGTGTTTTCTGAAAGAATTTGCATGGAGTGTAGCTATGAATTGAAGTGAAACACGGACGATAAACAGTTTAGGCAAGAAGAGAATAGAAGCTTTTGAAACGTGGTACTACACGAGAATGCTGAAGATTAGAAGGGTAGATCACGTAAATAATGAGGAGGTACTGAACAGAAATGGAGAGACAAGAAATTGCGGCTCAGTTTGACCAAAAGAAGGCATCGGTTGAGAGGACACGTTCCGAGACATCGAGGAATCATCCATTTAGTATTGGAAGAAAGTGTGTGGGGTAAAAATTGTCGAGTGAGACAGTAAGCAGACTCAGAAAGATGTAGATTAATGGAGAACTTCATTAAACCAGTCTTCTGACTGAAGATCACAACAGGGACAACGTAGGAGTTGCAGTATATTCGCAGAATCATCATTTAAAGCCTGTTGTTGAAACTTTGTTAGAAGACTTTCTCGGCATAACTTACGTCTATCTTTAAGAGTCTGTCAGTTCAGTTTCTTCACCATTTCTGTAACACTTTCCCACGGGTCAAACAAACTTGTGATCATTCGTGCTGCCCATCTCCGTATACGTTCAATATACACTTTTAGTCCTATCTGGTACTGTTCCCACACACATGAGCAATATTCTGGAATGTGTCGCACGAGTGATTTGTAAGTAATCTCCTTTGTAGATTGGTTGCATTTCCCTAGTATTCTGGCAATAAACTACCTGCTGTACCCACAACCGAGTGTATGAGATCGTTCCAGTTCATATCCCAACAAAGTGTTAAATGACTGACTAATATTATAGCCGTAGGATGTTAAGGTTTTTTTTTTTCGTTTACTGAAGTGCGCAGTTTTACATTTCTGAAGATTTAAAGCCAGCTGTCCCTCTGTGTTGACGATTATGTCGAGCGGAGCTTAGATCGTTTAATGTTTTGGCATCAGGGGAATGGATAAGTGAAGGTACTCTCGTTTGAAGCGGCAGCTAGTAGGCTGATATAACAGATTTATTGGGCAACCTTTCGGTATGTAGGTTACGGAAGGGCTGGATTAGTAAAAATTGAACTAAAATATCATCTGATAACATCTCACAATACAAGAACATGGTGTGTCAGTGGAGACGCATTATCTCAACCAAACGGTAGTTCAAAAAATGGTTCAAATGGTTCTGAGCACTATGCGACTTAACTTCTGAGGTCATCAGTCGCCTCGAACTTAGAACTAATTAAACCTAACTAACCTAAGGACATCACACACATCCATGCCCGAGGCAGGATTCGAACCTGCGACCGTAGCGGTCACGCGGTTCCAGACTGAAGCGTCTAAACCGCACGGCCACATCGGCCGGCCAAAACGGTAGTTCGTTCTGCGGTAGTGCAACATAAGTCCTCGCGAGAACTTGAGCTTGGTTGGAGCCTCTCTGCGTTGATACAGCTGGGGCCGCACTACAGAGAGAAGACGAGGAGCCGTCTCCAGCTGTTATCAGAAGACAAAGGTTAAAGTTCAGACCCATAGCCACCGTTTACGATCCTAGCGCGTGCCGGCTCGCATCTGCGTTCCACCCCTCTTTATACTTTTATTACTGCCTAAGTGGGTCAAATGTCCTCGCTACAGGCCACGAGTTTGCCGGCGGACTGTTGCCGGCATTGTACATCTTTTTCTCGCAGTTTATGTGTGTACTTTGCGTTATTTAATCATTTTGTCTCACATCTATATGGGTTGACATTGTTAATTTAAATCATTACAAGCAGCTATAATGTAAGGGTTACTTTAAAACTAAGCTCATAATAGGATTTTGCGTTAAAATGATTTCCGTACTCTCCGTTCTAATACATGTCATGTCCAGAGCAGGGAGACAAAATTGTGTACATACCAGTGGTATGTAGACCGAAGAATTTAATAGCACCGTTCCTGAACTGCATATGGTTTTATAAGCCATACAATAATCAACTATCAGACCCAATGAGGAGTAATTACATGATCTGAAAACATAAATCGCAGCTCTAACATTAAAGAGGACATCACCGTGAACTTTGTAGACCCCTTTGTTATTTGCGCTCCACCTTGTCTTGATTCCTTTGGTTGGCCTTCATATCTTTCGAAACCTGTGTATTATGATTTGTGGCTTTCATTTTCGTTTCTTCAAACGTATGACGTAACTTGTGACTGGTTTTCTGTTGCAGTCCTAAAATTGTAATACTTGTCTGTTGCGTAGTGATTGCTCGTCTGAATATTACTCATTTAAGCGTAGTTTTCACTGTGTGGCCTGCTGTTATGACGCTTGCGAGTAGACGGCATTCTATAAATTTTCGGAGACTTACCTACGTTTCATGTCCTATTGTGAAATTTTTTGTTTGCTCTGTGAGCTGGAATCCCACATCGTATCCAGTAACAATTTTTTCCACTTCACTGTTGCCTTCCATCAGATATTTACAACGAGAAAACAAACTTTAATACTTAAGGTGCCATATTCATTAGAAGATATCATTCTGTTGTTGCTGTTCACCTCTTCATCGAGCGTGAGCGTGCGTGCGTGTGTGTACGTGTGTGTGTGTGTGTGTGTGTGTGTGTGTGTAAAGGGGGGGGTGATGTGTGTGTGTGTGTGTGTGTGTGAGAGAGAGAGAGAGAGAGAGAGAGGCAGGTGACTGCCTTTTGTATGGGATGTTCACTTGTATTGTTAGTTTATTGGCAAAGATTATTTATTTCTTTCACAAGCTTCTCCTAATCAGTTGCAGTATTATGTAGGTGATTGTTTTTCCCTGTGAGCTGATCTGCAAAAATTGAATGTTACGTAACATTTCAAATCTCTCATATGATAAGAATTACTGATTTCAACGCTGCAATGAAGACAAGGATTCCACAACTCCGTATTCACAAACCATGAATGACATCATATTAGGAAGATCAGTAGAAATGATCGGGTAATCATGTCATTATACACATTCCGCATTCATGCACAAACATTTATCAGTATGCAATAAACAGTTATGAGCGAGCCGCAGTTACGCAATACGGCAACGTTAATTAGTGTGAGACATTTTACCTGTGGCAATGCAGGTAAAAATTTAAATACTCTGTATGGTTTCTCTTATTTACAAAAATGATGGCAAGTATAGTCAACTATTAAAACTGCGATAATTAATGTTAACATTTATTGGGAACTGGCCAAGCATTGAAGAATTGTGGTTTCTAGAATATGGATGTTATATCTTTGGCCGTATGTGTGCAGCACAATGATCTCCATGCAACCTGGATGCAGAAGTCTGGTCTCTGAGTAAAGAACTGCCTTGTGTCCGCAGATTCATGTGCTGTCCATCGTCCACCATGTTGTTATTTGGCAGACAAATTTCCATCAGTCTGTACATACAAAGAATTGCAGAATTAATTCTTTTTTTTGAACTTCATGTCAATGTGTGATGTAACAGGCTGTATGGGAGCGGAATGGAAAAGTGTTCTAGTGACATTTCCTAGAAATCATGTTGTAGGTAGGCAGGAAGCGAAATACGAGTATGAGCATCTATGGCTGGCACTTTCATACAGCTGAAGTTCGACATTCAGGTAGTATAGAGATCACTGGTGTTGCATCTTTGATTATATCTTTGAATTATGACGTTTCTTCCAAAACGAAATATGAGTCGTCGTCGTAGTGTTTTTATTCACGATTATACATATGCAACCTCCTCCTCCCTCTCCCATGAATCATGGACCTTGCCGCTGGTGGGGAGGCTTGCGTGCCTCAGCGATACAGATAGCGGTACCGTAGGTGCAACCACAACAGAGGGGTATCTGTTGAGAAGCCAGACAAACGTGTGGTTCCTGAAGACGTCCAGCATCCATTTCAGTAGTTGCAGGGGCAACAGTCTGGATTAGTGACTGATCTGGCCTTCTAACATTAATCAAAACGGCCTTGTTGTTCTGGTACTGCCAACGGCTCAAAGCAAGGGGAAATTACAGCCGTAATTTTTCCCGAGGGCATGAAGCTTTGCTGTATGGTTAAATGATGATTGTGCCCTCTTGGGTAACTTATTCCGGACGTAAAATAGTCCCCCACTCGGGAGTACTCAGGAGGACGACGTTATCAGGAGAAAGAAAACTGGCGTTCTACGGATCGGAGCGTGGAATGTCAGATCCCTTAATCGGGCAGATAGGTTAGAAAATTTTAAAACGGAAATGGATAGATTAAAGTTAGATATAGTGGGAATTAGAGAAGTCTGGTGGCAGGAGGCACAAGACTTTTAGTCAGGTGAATAAAAGGGTTATAAATTCAAAATGAAATAGGGGTAATGCAGTAGTAGGTTTACTAATGAATAAAAAAAAAAAATAGGAACTAGGATCAGCTACTACGAACTCCACAGTGAACGCATCATTGTAACCAAGATAGACACGAAGCCTACGCCTACTACAGTAGTACAAATTTATATGCCAACTAGCTCCGCAGATGACGAAGAGATAGAAGAGATGTATGATGAAATAAAAGAAATTATTGAGATAATGAAGGGAGACGAAAATTTAATAGTTATGGGTGACAGGAATTCGATGGTAGGGAAAGGAGGAGAAGGAAACGTAGTAGTTGAATATGGAATGGGGGTAAGGAATGAAAGAGAAAGCCGCCTGGTAGAATGTTCCACAGAGCGTAACTTAATCATAGCTAACAATTGGTTCAAGAATCATGAAGGAAGGTTGTATACCTGGAAGAGACCTGGATATACTAGAAGGTTTCAGATATATTATATAATGGTAAGACAGAGATTTAGGAACCAGGTTTTAAATTGTAAGACATTTCCAGGAGCAGATGTGGACTCTGACCACAATCTACTGGTTATGAACTGTAGATTAAAACTGAAGAAACTGCAGAAGGTGAGAATTTTAGGAGATGGGACCTGCATAAACTGACAAAACCGGAAGTTGTAGAGAGTTTCAGGGAGGGCATTAGGGAACGATTGACAAGAATGTGAGAAAGAAATACAGTAGAAGAAGAATGAGTAGCTTTGACAGATGAAATAGTGAAGGCAGCAGAGGATCAAGTAGGTAAAAAAAAACGAGGGCTAGTAGAAATCGTTGGGTAACAGAAGAAATATTGAATATAATTCATGAATATAAAAACGCAGTAAATGAAGCAGGCAAAAAGGAATACAAACGTCTCAAAAATGAGATCGACAGGTAGTGCAAAATGGCTAAGCAGGGATGGCTAGAGGACAAATGTAAGAATGTAGAGGCTTGTCTCACTAGGGGTAAGATAGATACTGCCTACAGGAAATTAAAGAGACCTTTGGAGAGACGAGAACCACTTGTATGAATATCAAGAGCCCAATTCTAAGCAAACAAGGGAAAGCAGAAAGGTGGAAGGACTAGATAGAGGGTCTAGTCAAGGGCGATGTACTTGAGAACAATATTATGGGAATGGAAGAGCATGTAGATGAAGATGAAATGGGATATATGATACTTGAAGGGTTTGACAGAGCACTGAAAGATCTAAGTGGAAACAAGGCCCCGGGAGTAGACAACATTCCATTAGAACTACTGATAGCCTTGGGAGAGCCAGCCCTGACAAAACTGTACTATCTGGTGAGCAAGATGTATGAGAGAGGCGAAATACCCTCAGACTTGAAGAACAATATAATAATTCCAATCCCAAAGAAAGCAGGTGTTGACAGATGTGAAAATTACCAAACTATCAGTTTAATAAGTCATGGCTGTAAAATAGTAACACGAATTCTTTACAGACGAATGGAAAAACTGTTAGAAGCCGATCTCAGGGAAGATCAGTTTGGATTCCGTAGAGATGATGGAACACGTGAGGAAATACTGACCCTACGACTTACCTTATAAGATAGATTAAGGGAAGGCAAATCTACGTTTCTAGACTGAGAGAAAGCTTATGACAATGTTCACTGGAATACTCTCTTTCAAATTCTAAAGGTGGCAGGGGTAAAATACAGGGAGCGAAAGGCTATTTACAATTTGTACAGAAACCAGATGGCAGTTATAAGAGTCGAGGGGTGTGAAGGAAAGCAGTGGTTGGGAAGGGAGTGAGACAGGGTTGTAGCCTATCCCCGATGTTATTCAATCTGTATATTGTGCAAGCAGTAAAGGAAACAAAAGAAAAATTCGGAGTAGGAATTAAAATCCATGGAGAAGAAATAAAAGCTTTGAAGTTTGCCGATGACATTGTAATTCTGTCAGAGACAGCAAAGGACCTGTAAGACCAGTTGATCGGAATGGACAGTGTCTTTAAAGGAGAATATAAGATGAACATCAACAAAAGCAAACCGAGGATAATGGAATGTAGTCTTATTAAACCGGGTGATGCTGAGGGAATTAGATTAGGAAATCAGACACTTAAATAGTAGATGAGTTCTGCTATTTGGGGAGCAAAACAACGGGTGGTGGTCGAAGGAGGGAGGATATAAAATGTAGACTGGCAATGGAAATGAAAGCGTCTCTGAAGAAGAGAAATATGTTAACATAGATTTAAATGTCAGGTAGTCGTTTCTGGAAGTATTTGTGTGGAGCGCAGCCTTGTATGGATGTGAAACATGGACGATAAATAGTTTAGACAAGTAATAGTTTAGACAAGAAGAGAAGAGAAACTTTCGAAATATGGTGCTACAGATGAATGCTGAAGATTAGATGGGTAGACCACATAACTAATGAGGAGGTATTGAATAGAAGTGGGGAGAAGAGAAATTTATGGCACAACTTGACTAGAAGAAGGGATCGTTTGGTAGGACATGTTCTGAGGCATCAAAGGATCACCAATTAAGTACTGGAGGGCAACGTGGAGGGTAAAAATCGTAGAGTGAGAGCAAGAGATGAATACACTAAACAAATTAAGGATGTAGGTTGCAGTAGGTACTGGGAAATGAAGCAGCTTACACAAGATAGAGTAGCATGGAGAGCTGCATCAAACCAGTCTCTGGACTGAAGACCACAACAACAACAACAGCAACACATATGCAACATATAAAGACTCTGGTTTCAACACGCGGGAAGATGGAAAACTCCAACCTCGCATATGTAAACACATAGTAGAGTCGCGTACTATTTGAGCACTGTTACTGCAAGCCATATCAGAAGATTTTGAAACTGTAACGGACGGAAGCGCCACACTTGCTATGACGTCTCTGGAGCTCGCTAAGTATTTCCACCATTTATTTACTGATGTAATTCTTTTGGATGTGTGCGGGTTGTTAATCTTAGTAGACTTCTCAAAACGAACAATATTATTCTCGCGAACATAAGCTTTCTGTATTGAGAGAGAGCAAAGAGCATCTACTTCGTGCAGTTTGGGTCATTAGCACTATCTATTGTCTTGTTTGCGTCTCGCGCTCCGTAGTGAATCACACGCAATAATATCATCTATAGACGTATATAATGTGAATCGACATACTTCATTAAGACAGTCAAGACGTTAGGTATAGAAGCCGGAGGGCTTAACACACGCATAAACTGCATTTTTTCAGGAGACAAACGACATGAGAGAGGGCAAATATTACGTGCTTAGGCGCAGGTCTTTACTATATGGACGCCACTGAAACTCGTTGGATACTGCAAGAACAGATTACTGGGGGACTTCAGATACACTGACGATTTGATTCACAGCCTTTTCGATGATAACGAACTCACTGCTGATATGGCCTAATGCAACGTGTATATAAAAAGCTCAAAGACAATGGGAAGAGGCACTCAGATTCATTGTCGCACTTTGTTACTGGCGGCATGTTACCAGCAACGACAGTCGCCTCTTCCTCAGCAGTTTTACTCTTCTGCGTTTCTAGTGTTTTGGAAGTTATTTCCTGTTGCCTTAACACATAACCTCAAGTAAACGTCAAACAGACTACTTGGAAGAAATTTGCTTGTATCGTAATCTACCACTGTTCTAAACAGATGGTGAAAGAATTGGAAACGTCGATAGACGCGTGAGTTTACATCAAAATATTCTTTTTCTCTACATGTACATACATACAGATGGTATAATTCTTTCGTGTGGAACATTCACTGTGCAGTACAACGTACCAGGCCATATCACTCAAAAATACTTCTAGCGAAACATACAGTTGTTGGGATGATCATATCATGCGTCATCGCCGGCCGCGGTGGTCTCGCGGTTCTAGGCGCGCAGTCCGGAACCGTGCGACTGCTACGGTCGCAGGTTCGAATCCTGCCTCGGGCATGGATGTGTGTGATGTCCTTAGGTTAGTTAGGTTTAAGTAGTTCTAAGTTCTAGGGGACTGATGACCTTAGAAGTTAAGTCCCATAGTGCTCAGAGCCATTTGAACCATGCGTCATCGATAGATAATGTGATGTGGTGTTGAACCCCCTTCAAAACTCTAGGGAGAAACAGTAAACTTGTTCACCAGCGTCTCTCATTTGCACGACATCGAGTGTGTAAAGAGAGTGTGCTTCACACGATCAGGTTTTCCTCAAACTGTGGTGATTCTTTTAGAAGTATCTGGACGGTTTTCAAATGGCTCGGAGCACTATGGGACTTAACGTCTATGGTCATCAGTCCCCTAAAACTTAGAACTACTTAAACCTAACTAACCTAAGGACAGCACACAACACCCAGTCATCACGAGGCAGAGAAAATCCCTGACCCCGCCGGGAATCGAACCCGGGAACCCGGGCGTGGGAAGCGAGAATGCTACCGCACGACCACGAGCTGCGGACAAAAGTGGACGGTTTTGTCGTTCCTATTATGATGACTTAAGTCGCAGGTCCAAATACTTGGTGAATTCAGAATACTGAAGTTAGGCTGGTACTTTAATATGCACTAGTAGCGTTGTACGCCGAAACAACCAGATCAGAGGATGTAGATGGATCATGAGAGATCCATAAGTTCGATACAAGATCCATTATTATTCTCCTTTTATATTAGCCATTGATTAAATGAATTTCCTACTGAAATCGGTAATATCCTTATTTTTCTAATTGTAGAACATTAATGATGGGCTAAAGGAGAGACCCGCTACTACAAAATTACCTTAACAGGTAAAGATCTATAGTTACCCCTATGTGTTATACTAACGGGATTGACGATATAGGTTGCATGTGAATGAGATCATTGCCGCTATTTGACTGCAGGCTTTTATGATGTTGTTATTTCACTAACGCGATTTCGGTGTGAAGAGCGATTTTTAGGTGCTGCGATGAAGAAAAAGTTTAGCAAATATACGCTATGTCTATAGGACATGTTATCATCGAACTCTTGCAACACATACAGTATGTGGGCATGTTCTGATGCTGTTCGTTCTTGTCACAGCATTCTGTTGGCCGTCACTATCATAGCACAGAACGTTCGAGTGTGTCTGCCGTGCGTAATGTTAACTGCAATCTTTGTTTTTAATTCTCGCTCAGATATTTGTAACACCCCACCCGCTGCTTGTCCGATTTTTGCGTGTGACAAACAACTTACAGAGAAATTGGGAGTGGAACTGTACGCAAAAATGGATAACGCTAGATTTAAATCTGGCCCTGTCAACCCTAATTAATCTGAGGTGATAGTGTTGACAATAAATCACACCTATTTTTCCTTCCAAACATGAATGATCACGAACACTTAGAGTGTTCAATGACATCAAACACATACACAAATATAAAAAATACGCATAAGAGTAAATTCAGCATCAACTACTGAGAGTAAAGGCTCTACTGAATCACAATAATTTTATCATAACCTTCAGATCAATGCTGAATAAAACACAATGAACAATTTACGAATTACCCTCCTAACTGGCACTGGCAGTGAACTGTGACAAAATCGGTACAAGACGGGATCTCTTATAAACGGGCTGACCGGCTGACATCGACACAAACGTAAAATACGAAGAACAACTAAACCCCAAATTATCGTGAAATCTCTGTGGAAACAGCAAATGCAATTGATCCTACTATTTGCCGCGGTGGTCTAGCGGTTCTAGGCGCTACAGTCAGGAACCGCGCGACCGCTTCGGTCGCAGGTTCGAATCCTGCTTCGGGCATGGATGTGTGTGATGACCTTAGGTAGTTAGGTTTAATTAGTTCTAAGTTCTAGGGGACTGATGACCTCAGAAGTTAAGTTTCATAGTGCTCAGAGCCATTTGATCCTACTATTTAACGTTACTCCTAATACAGGCCGAAGCGCGAGCGATCTCACCGTAATATTCCTGTTGTAGCGGCGGTCTGCGACGGCGACTGCGCAGCAGTGCGGTCGGCGTGTGGCGTCTCGGAAAGTACGAGGGCAGTTCAATAAGTAATGCAACACATTTTTTTTCTGAAACAGGGGTTGTTTTATTCAGCATTGAAATACACCAGGTTATTCCCCAATCTTTTAGCTACACACACTCCATTCAATGCTACGGCCTTACGCCACCTTGAAATGAGGGCCTGTATGCCTGCACGGTACCATTCCACTGGTCGATGTCGGAGCCAACGCCGTACTGCATCAATAACTTCTTCATCATCCGCGTAGTGCCTCCCATGGATTGCGTCCTTCATTGGGCCAAACATATGGAAATCCGACAGTGCGAGATCGGGGCTGTAGGATGCATGAGGAAGAACAGTCCACTGAAGTTTTGTGAGCTCCTCTCGGGTGCGAAGACTTGTGTGAGGTCTTGCGTTGTCATGAAGAAGGAGAAGTTCGCTCAGATTTTTGTGCCTACGAACTAGAGATGGGGGATCCGCTCCTGAACTGTTTTATAGAGTTGAATCTTTCAAAGGAGTGAACAATCAGTGATTCAGAAAAAAAGAACGGTAGCTCCAAACGTTTCCCACAGCAGAGAAAGAGAGAGAGAGAGAGAGAGAGAGAGCGGAGCATATCAGCGGGGCCTCTGCTGGTCAGAGCACACTGCGCGCCACACAACACAGCCAGCGCCGGCCTCTGTCTTGCTTCTGCCTTGGCTGCCTGCATTGTGCAGTGCCCCATTGGATTTTGTGTTTCACATATCCCGTGCCGTCTCTGTCCTTCCTCTGCCGCGTGCAGTGTCTGGCGCACCATAGCATTGCACTCCGTCGGCGATCGTTTCAGTCGCATGTCCTGCCCTCTGGGCAGTTGATGCGAGCAACAGGACAGAGAGCCTCCTAGCGGAGAACATAAGAACTACTTGCAACAACCTGCTCGCAAGAGAGCGGACGATTTGTCTCGGAGCGGGTGACTGGTGGCCGCTCACCGCTCCCCCCACCCTCGGAACTCGCCCGCTCAACGCTCACCCCACCGTTCTCGACTCTAGCCAGAGCGTTGAGCAAAGCAACTCAGTTGTCACTCTGGTCTCTGCGGTCTTAGCTCATGCAGCAATACAGCTCGCGGCTCGACCAGCTTGACTCAGCGCCTCTGCATCGGAGTTCGTCTATACTGGATATTGTTCTTCGTACTAATACCGATGTGTATATTACATAATTATGTTATGTATACATCATTTGTTTTTATTTTATTTTTATTTGTTTAAACTGATCAGATGAGGTTCCTGACGACTCCTCTTACTATAGGATTTTTTATTATGGACACTCGAATTTACACTTTAATTACGAGCGAACCAATAAACGTATCGCAAAATGTGATACACCAATATTTTCCTTGTTTTATTCTGCATAAGGCTATATGCAGCACTTTGGTCTTACAGTCAAATTTATATATTTTTTCTAATTGTAGTACGGATTTTGCGATTTTGGGCGTCTTAGGAAGGAAATGTTCACTTTAAAAATATATGGCTTGGGATGTATTTGTACGAGGTTAATGAAATTTTAATACATTATAGCCAAATACATTGTTAATCTAAATCTCAAGTTACAAAATTTTCCGATCACCCAAAAAACCACGATAGTGCAAAATAAATCGATAATCAAAAACTTTGTCACATCGTGGAAATTTCAATAAACAATACAAAATTCTTACTCATTATCTGTGTTACTTCAAAATAGGATCAAATAAGATCAAAATACAGGTATAGTACTGGAATAAACCAAGTTTAAAGGGCAATGTGCCTTCCATTTATTTTCTATTGTGAATGAGTGGTGAGTCATGAAAAAGACCTAGTTCATTTCAGGGAGTGAACAGTTCGGATCCGATCTCTGAAAAGAACAGTTTTGCCCATCTCTACTACGAACACGCTGAAGTCGTTTCTTCAATTTCTGAAGAGTAGCACAATACACTTCAGAGTTGATCGTTTGACCATGGGGAAGGACATCGAACAGAATAACCCCTTCAGCGTCCCAGAAGACTGTAACCATGACTTTACCGGCTGAGGGTATGGCTTTAAACTTTTTCTTGGTAGGGGAGTGGGTGTGGCGCCACTCCATTGATTGCCGTTTTGTTTCAGGTTCGAAGTGATGAACCCATGTTTCATCGCCTGTAACAATCTTTGACAAGAAATTGTCACCCTCAGCCACATGACGAGCAAGCAATTCCGCACAGATGGTTCTCCTTTGCTCTTTATGGTGTTCGGTTAGACAACGAGGGACCCAGCGGGAACAAACCTTTGAATATCCCAACTGGTGAACAATTGTGACAGCACTACCAACAGAGATGTCAAGTTGAACACTGAGTTGTTTGACGGTGATCGTCGATCGTCTCGAACGAGTGTGTTCGCACGCTCCGCCATTGCAGGAGTCACAGCTGTGCACGGCCGAGCCGCACGCGGGAGATCAGACAGTCTTGCTTGACCTTGCGGCGATGATGACACACGCTTTGCCCAACGACTCACCGTGCTTTTGTCTACTGCCAGATCACCGTAGACATTCTGCAAGAGCCTATGAATATCTGAGATGCCCTGGTTTTCCGCCAAAAGAAACTCGATCACTGCCCGTTGTTTGCAACACACATCCGTTACAGACGCCATTTTAACAGCTCCGTACAGCGCTGCCACCTGTCGGAAGTCAATGAAACTATACGAGACGAAGCGGGAATGTTTGAAAGTATTCCACAAGAAATTTCCGGTTTTTTCAACCAAAATTGGCCGAGAAAAAAAATGTGTTGCATTACTTATTGAACTGCCCTCGTACAATCCTACAGTATTCGAACAACAGACTGCTGTCCGTAACCTTCTGTAATTGCGACAATGTTTCAGTCAGCAATGAGCTGGCGTGGCTAACGTCTTCGCAAATGGTTCAAATGACTCTGAGCACTATGGGACTAAACTTTTGAGGTCTTCAGTCCCCTAGAACTTAGAACCACTTAAACCTAACTAACCTAAGGACATCACACACATCCATGCCCGAGGCAGGATTCAAACCTGCGACCGTAGCGGTCGCGCGGTTCCAGACTGTAGCGCCTAGAATCGCTCGGTCACCCCGGCCGGCTATCCTCTCAGAACGAAAGACCAAGAGGGGAGACGACTTGTCTAACGTCCTCTCAGTACGAGATCCCAGAACGGAAGACCTATACAGAGAGTCGAGCAAGATCGCTCTTCACCTCTGTTTTCCCACCTCAACTTTTACCGAGCGAATCACATCACTAGAAGCTCTGAAAATACCCGACCAATGTACGGCCTGGGAATAGAACTCTTTTCCACAATTCTTCCCTTCCTACAAAATTTCACAAGTAAACTCCGCCCACGCCAGCTGGGAAGAACCACAGTTGTGGGCAATAACACGTTTACTGGAAGTTTTCTCCCTAGAGATCACTCGAGATTTTCCCGGCAAGATTCCCCGTCGTAGCGAACACAGACTCCTGCATTGAAAGTTTTGTTATTCGGAACTCCTGGCTTGCCCCACTTGAGTTACTCGAAGACGTAAAATTAGTGGGACATAGGCGAGAGCACGCACAGGAAAGTCCGTCCAGCTGTCCACTGCTCTGTTTTGGTAAACACACCTGCAGCCGCGCGTCCCTCAGAGGCTGGCGGCCGCTGTGGCCCCTCTAACCGGATTACGGAACTTCCCCAGTTCACCATTCATACCGTCAGGATGTGGCCTTCGGCGGGTAGCCGAGGACGTAGCCGAATTCTGTCTCGCATACTGCCTCTCCGCAAAATCGTACAATTACAAAATCGCAGAATTCTCGCTGTATTACCTAGCCAGCGTGCCGATGCGTTTCGACATAGGTTTCCTCCACCGTAATTTAGAGTATTACAAACAACAACTTTTTATCTACAAAGCGATTGCGCCGCTGTCAGTCGTTAAATGGACTCAAGTAAGGTGCAAAACCGTTGCCATCTTACGTATTATGATGAGTCCACTGGTATATATGTGCGCATATGTGTTGCAATATACTGATGACGACATGGAATTGAGACATGTCGGATAGTTATTAACGTTTTTTCACCTCTGCACTTGAAAACGACTTTACAGCTGAAATCGCGAAAGGTGAGGCAGTGGAGTATCTGAACAATAAAAATCTACCGTAAAATGGCGACAAATATGTTATGACTGGTCACCAACCAAGGAAAAATCGTTAACTGATTTTATATGTAAATGATCTCACGCTACCTGTCAGTGGGCGGAGAGCATAGATCTCAGTCCACCTGAAAGGTGAGCAGCTCTGGTTTTTTATAGATGACATTTCTCGTCAGTTACAAGAATTTGTTTTATTCACAGTCTCAGCTGTCACGAACCTAACGTTTCATTCTTCGGTTTTTAATTTGAAATCAACGTCGTATGATCGTCTAAATCTGAACGAAGCACACAACAGACGTATCACGTCATGCATTGCCCTTGCTTGTATCTTCATCTTTCATCAATGACCCCAGTCGGTGTCAGGTGTTGAGTTAAAATAATTTTACTTCCCAGAAAACGAGCTATCCAGTTTCAAAAGAGAAAGTGATATTATTGGCTTTCACCAAAAATTCAAAGCAATTTATACGTCAGCCTGTATTAAAATTTCAATACTGGCATTAATGAAATAACGAATGACAAATAGAACAGTTTTCAACGCATGGATTGAATGAAAAAGCTTGATTAGACAGTGGTCATGACCGAAGAGGCGTTATATGGCTTACGGAAAGATGGTACTGTGGAACAATGTACACAATAAGGCAAGAACAGCAGCTGAAGAGAAACAAGGAATGGACTGGCACAGGGTACTTTCCTTCTTCGTATGCTGTTCAGCACCTAAATAAATAGCTAGCCGCGTGCTCCTCCCACCTGAAGCTTCAGATTTGTTTATTACCCGTCTTTAACAGTTACGTGTGGTGACTTTCACGCTACTGAAAGACTACTAATAACTGCATGTAACGATATGTCTGTACGTCACGTGGAGAACCGCACAGTAGTAAATAGTACTACGTATGTGACATAAATTGTAGAAATCTAGAGATCAATATAAAGCATCTAACGGAGTGAAAGCATAGAAAACTGGAGATCTACTGTACTAATTGGTGTTTGGTAGTCGCCTTAGATCGAACTTCAACACCCACAAACAAAAAATATGTCAACACCGGATAGGAGATCTTAGATTTCAAACAACATCCTCTGAAAGCGTATCTCCCGCAAAGCCGTCCTTCAGTTCTATTAATTTACTCATATGTTGCATTAATTTCTCGTAGCTAGGGTTCTCTGCCATATAAAATTTAGTAAAAAATATGGTCCAAGGTGACGATAACATCTTAGACAAAATCACATCTTGCACTCATTTTTCTCAGTGTATATTGACACTGTATCGTTTACTTAGGCCCGTATAAGCAAGGTGGATAGATTTTCTACCGGAACCTATAGTGTAGTTACCAGGGCATGACATCACTGCGGACTCTGAACTAATACCTTGTGCACCCCAGGGGACACCAGCAGCACTCTTACTGTAAATGACCTAACCGGCAGTGTTAGTTATATTTTCAGATTTTCCGAAGATGATGCACTTATGAGTGAACCCTGTCCAGCTAAAATCACCGTCATATCCGTATTAAAAAAAAATGAGCGTGATGCAGAGACTGGTAACTGATTTTTAATACAGAGGAATGGAAAGTTACGAGCTTCACCAAACGTTCAAACCTTCACCAGTTTTCACTATAGCATTAATGAGTCAAAACTAGTCGTATTATTGAAATATTTAAGACAGCGAACTGTATAAAAGGGACTGAATACTCAACAGGTGAGCAGCATTAATCCGAGTACTACTCAATGGTATTAGACCCGTATCAGGTCAGATTAACAGGGGACATTGAGCTTATAGGCCCACAGAGTAGGACGGTATGAATGGCCACTGCCGTGTGTGGACTGGAAAGGACAACCTCGGAGACATAAGTGGTGTTCGTAAATGTACGAAAGACTGCAGGAAATGGGAGTGTGGGAATATCAATCAGACGAATGTGACTATAACGGTGGCAGTGTTTAAAGCGGAATGGAGACTACGAAGCAGTCAAACTTTTGTATCATTGTAGCTCAGCCATATCCGGGGTACGCTTCAAACTTCGACGTAAGCCCTGAAGACGAAATTACTTACTAGCTTCTGGCAAGTCTACGAACGATGTTTATGGCACAATATTAGATTCAACTACGTAACTTATATCGTCTATCCTTATACACAAACTCCTGCAGAAGAAATTAGTTACTAGCTTCTGGGAAATTTCTCTAAAAACAGTGTTTACGACGGAAGATTTGTTTTGTTCAAGTGGCTCTGAGCACTGTGGGACTTAACATCTGAGGCCATCACTCCCCTAGAACTTACAACTACGTAAACCTAACTAACCTAAGGACATCACACACATCCATGCTCGAGGCAGATTCGAACCTGCGACCGTAGCGGTCGCGCGGTTCCAGGCTGAAGCGCCTAGAACCTGCTGGCCACTCCGGCCGGCCTATTTGTTTTGTCTTTGTGTCTTTGTATAAATTGATTTTTAGTATTGTCGAACACATTGACATTGAATAATAAGAGCCTGATCGGCACTTGCAATTGTTACTATCCATCTCTGAGTTAAATACATTATCTGAGTAACACGGCAATTACGCACTGCCATTTGAGTACAGTTTTGTTAGTTCAGTAGCATCCAATTTTAATAAATTTTACTATCCGTCAGCAATTAGTCTATGGAGCGATCGATCCTAAAATTTTATAAAACGTACAAGTCCTTTTCAATTTCTAGAGATAATTAATTGTCTTTTTTTCTGATATAACGATACATTGGGCGCAAACCAATCCACTCGACTGGGACGTGGAGAACAGGACAAGAAATTAGACCCTTAATATTTCTTCGCTTAATACTTAATAATAATGCTGCTGTTGAATCATCCCAACTGGAGCCTTTCTACATATTACTAATATGGTTCTAAAATTACTGATATGATCCGATGTCTGAGTGTCACTATCGCGGCTACATATATTTTCTCGATAATTATCACTCCACATATAATACAGGGTGATTCAAAAAGAATACCACAACTTTATGAATTTGAAACTCTGCAACGACAAAAGGCAGAGCTAAGCACTATCTGTCGGCGAATTAAGGGAGCTATAAAGTTTCATTTAGTTGTACATTTGTTTGCTTGAGGCGCTGTTGACTAGGCGTCAGCGTCAGTTGATTCTAAGATGGCGACCGCTCAACAGAAAGCTTTTTGTGTTATTGAGTACGGCAGAAGTGAATCGACGACAGTTGTTCAGCGTGCATTTCGAACGAAGTATGGTGTTAAACCTCCTGATAGGTGGTGTGTTAAACGTTGGTATAAACAGTTTACAGAGAATGGGTGTTTGTGCAAAGGGAAAAGTTCTGGACAGCCGAGAACGAGTGATGAAAATGTAGCACGCATCCAGCAAGCATTTGTTTGCAGCCCAGGAAAATCGACTCGCAGAGCTAGCAGAGAGCTGCAAATTCCACAATCAACTGTATGGAGAGTCCTACGAAAAAGGTTAGTTATGAAACCTGAACGTCAACTACCCGAGGCGATGGATCGGCCGCCAGGTAGCCCGTGACAGAGCACTTCATCACTGGCCTCCAAGAAGCCCTGATCTTACCCCCTGCGATTTTTTCTTATGGGGGTATGTTAAGGATATGGTGTTTCGGCCACCTCTCCCAGCCACCATTGATGATTTGAAACGAGAAATAACAGCAGCTATCCAAACTGTTACGCCTGATATGCTACAGAGAGTGTGGAACGAGTTGGAGTATCGGGTTGATATTGCTCGTGTGTCTGGAGGGGGCCATATTGAACATCTCTGAACTTGTTTTTGAGTGAAAAAAAAACCTTTTTAAACACTCTTTGTAATGATGTATAACAGAAGGTTATATTATGTTTCTTTCATTAAATACACATTTTTAAAGTTGTGGTATTCTTTTTGAATCAGCCTGTATAACAATCATAGAGGTGTTACGTGATTAATGCTGACTGTTAAAATTAAATTATTAACGATTATCCGTTAGAATATCTTCTTCCACAGATTTAAGTTTATGTTCAGCGAGGTTATTGGTAAAACTCTCTTGACGATCAAGTGCTGTTGTTACGATATTAGCTGCAAGTTCTTGAATTTTTAAGCATTTTATTACTCTAAGAACAGCAAGTCGTGTGTGATTTCGGTTCTTCGTGCCGAATCGCAACATTTTCTAGAAAATATCTCAGCAAATCGAACTCCCCATTCTTACTACTTTGAACCGATTTTGTGTGTTCAGTACACTTGTTGCTGATGTTTAATTAATATTCACTAATGGCGGTAACGACCAGTGCCATCATTTTTTACTTCTTTTTCCTATAGCGTTGCCTGTAGTCATTGTTAATGAAATTTTACAGGCAGTATGTATGGCTAACGTCTTTTTACGATAGAGCTCAGTACGAAGAATATCAACTAGTGATTACCATTCCCGTCTATAGGCGGTTCTTAAAACAAACTTCTTTGTACAGACGTTTTTAAACATAGCTTACAGCCACTCTAAGTTTTTTAAAGTAAGTCATTTACTAGCGAATGTACTTTTGTTTTGGAATAAATATTTTATTTCATTATTTAGATATCAGAAAATTTCTTCGCCTCAGACATTATGTAACTGTAATACAGAAAAAAAATTATCTTTATGAGATGTTATGATCTACACAGAAGCGTGAGAAAAAAGCAACGTATGAGGATGGGGACCCTAATAAGAGTTTTGCAAAGCTGTCGTAGGTACGGACGCAACGATAACAAATGTTAAGTCCATGCGTTAAATGGAGAAAACGGAACACTTGTGTGCAATTTGCTTCCGTGCGAGCACACACTACAGATTACATACGTTACCGTAGCTACTGAAGTAGAAACGCGCACAGCATGGTCAGTGTTTAAAAATCAATTTAAAAAAATAATATTACTACTTTGACCGCGCATATGTGTTTCCATTTCAATATTTACACTAACGTATTGTAACAGTCCAGTAAAGAAAATGACGTATTTTAAGTGAAATATCCTGCTAAACCCTCAGGACAGGACAGATAGAATGAATTGTGGAAAGGGGCCAAAATAAGGGGCTGTCAGTTACACTCGAACATACAACTTTATTATTTGATCAAACATTACAAGAGCCAAAAAAATTTTTTTAAACACACAGCTTTAATCTTTGAGACTTAATTACCTGCTGAAAGCCACTTTAATTTACGCTTAACTTAAAACGCAAGCATAATCAGAAATTCAAAAGGCAAGCCTTATCTTAAAACAGTTCTTTAATTAGGCTGAAGTAAACAAGTTAAATTGAAATCGGCTGAAGGCCGAACACTTAAAACTCCAAAACATAATTTTTTTTAAATACCGAAAGTCCTTACGTGAAACAGTTCTTTAATTTAGGCTGAAGGCCTCAAGAACAAACCTGAAAGGCAAATCGGCTGAAGGCCGAAGACTTAATAATAGAATTTTTTTTTAAATGCCAAAGGGCTTACGAGAAACAGTACTTTAAACTAGGCTGAAGGCCTTATGAGTAAAACAACTCTAATTTAAAACACCAACCGGCTAGAAGCTATACAAGTACCAACAACAAGAACAATAAAAGGCAGTGTAGCTAACGGCGCTCAGGAGTTTCGGCGGGGTCGGCCAGCACTTGAAATATTATCGTTCACTTAGGTGAAACAGGCAGTCGGCCCAACCATCCTCAAACCGACGGCAACCCAACCGACAGACCGTCAACAGGCCAATGCTCAAGGCGAGTTCCGCTCCATACTTGCTCCAAAATTCCGACGATGCTGACAGCAGAGACTGTGGAACCAAACAAGAACGGACCCCAGACAACCCATAAAGGGTGGATGCCCCGAAAACCCACGTCGTTTAATCAAACGACCGAGTAACTCAGAGGCAGCACGCCGACGACACTTAAATAACTTGTCAGTGAAAAATCACGTAACTACACACAGCCCCACGAACATCTGCACGAGGAATAGACGATGCTCACGGCAGTGACTGTGCAGTAGCGAGGACGAACCACGAGTCGGCGCACACAGCCAGCACATAAGCAATCGCCAGCCGAATACACGTCGTCTAACAGGACGACCGACCGGCGGTCAGCCAAAGTCGTCCCGGCTCCAAGCATGTGTCAGCAACCGTCGGCCAAGTGATGGCTATCCGCACCTTCCTGACGCTGCATGCCCCACTGGTGCTACGAAGCGACTGCGGCTACCGACCAACTGCTACACATCAGCACGGAAACAGCACTAATAGAACTGGGCAGTCGACATCACAAGCTACACACAATATCACAAACACTTGGACGATGAACGCGACCAACGGTAAAAGCAGTGACTATGCAGTGACGAGGACGAACCACGAGTTGAGACACACACATATCGCCAACCCATTAACGATTGGCGAGCAATCACGTCGTCCGGTAAGACGACCAACCGACGATCAACCAAGACCGTCCCTGTTGAAACCATGTGTGCCGGCAACGGTCGGGCGAATCATGGCTATCCGAACCTCACTGCCGCTCCAACCCGACCGACTCCTGTCGCATTCCAACTGTCCGACTGCCGGGTCCGAACTCCTGGCGCGTTGCAACTCCCTGCCTGATTCGAACTCACCTCACAACACACGACAACCAGAAAGTAATAGCAGTCCAGCAAAGATAATACGGCGGGGCATATATAGATAAGCGCTGCTGCTGCCACTCATGGGCAGACGAGGCAGGAACTCGGTAACAAAACGAGATGGCAGTACAGTAAAAACAGAATGTAAAAAGAGAGTGATGGCCCCAACACGAGCCACGCTGGCTCGTTAATAAAACTCTATCTGTTTTCGATTCACCAGAAGTTTAATACTTCAGGAACAACTTGTGATAACTCAAGAACTAAATTTGAGAAGGACTGATGGGCAGTGGATGTGGCCTAACTTAAAAAAGTCTTCTGGCATGTTCAATAAATATAGAGACAATAATGTAAGATCCCTGCAGCCAGATTTCTCTGCTTATTCCAGTCATTATTACTCTTTAGTGTCACGTAACCACAGGGCAGGTGTCTTCCAGCAAAAGCCTTTGTCAGAAGAGGAAGCGGATATTAGGTGTCTGGTAGGGAGGCTATGAGCGCTCCTCCTGATTACCGCACAGCTGAGAACTTAATAATTGATTCCCCTGGTTGCTTTGACCTGTTGTACTTCCGCATCTTGCTTGGTACTGGCTCCTCCGCCGCTCATCAGGTGTACTCAGCTAAAAAGGTAGCGTTAAGGACGTAATAAGCCTTGGCTCTTGCCACAAAAATATTTATGGCGCCTGCATAGCGTTCGGAGTTTTTATGCGTATTTCAGCATAGCGACAGGATTCTTTTGCTGTGTAAATATAAGCGAGTCGTCTTCCCTTAACTGTCCATTCCTTCCCTACTATCAGGTAAACAATTTTTACCTCCAGAGAAATTCTTCTGTCACAATTGCCATGGTAGCATCGAACACTTCGTCGCACTGCAGACGTTTCTGCCGAATTTCACTGTTTGAATTTACTGGGACAGGAGGAAAGGTTATAGACAAGAAACAGACAGTAGAGTTTTAATGTGCAAAACTTGAGGACGAAAGTAGCTTTGGCATGGTGTATCACTGCCAAGTAACATAGCTACAATGAAACTTGGATCATACATAGAAAGAATTACCACAGTGTAGTACAGAAGGTGTGACGAAGCAAGCTGGGATATTTTTACTTTACCTCTTGTTTTGCCACCTGCCTTCTTAAAATTTATTTTTTCACTTTTAACTAATTACCATTAACATACGTGAGCATAATCTGCATTGCCACAAAAAAGAAAGGTTGGCTCTCAGTATTAACGAATATACCACCAGATCTAATATTGTGCTTAGTTTTATATATGTAATTGATTTTCTAATTTAGATTGACTATTACTAGTTAGTATCTTTTGTTATAGGGTGAAATTAGTAATTGTTTCGTAACGCAAATTCTACTGTTGACTCATAAACAAATATAAATTCTGTACTAATTATAAACATTTGGGGGAGCAACTAATATTACTCTTAAAGGATCTATTTGGCTCTATTCGAAAACATGTTAGTAAAGTCATCCCTTAGTTAATTCCAAAATAATTAACAGTTTTGTCAAAAGTATTGTTTGCGAAACAATATCTGTTAATTTCATCACTTAAATAAATAATTTGGAGTAACTCTTGTGGCAGAATAAACTGTTAAAAAGACGAAATTTTTCGATGTATTCAGTTAATCGAATGAGCTAAGTTTAAATTGTAATGTATGTTCAAAATGGTTCAAATGGCTCTGAGCACTATGGGACTTAATATCTGAGGTCATCAGTCACCTAGAACTAAGAACTACTTAAACCTAACTAACCTAAGGACATCACACACATCCATGACCAAGGCAGGATTCGAACCTGCGACCGTAGCGGTCAAGCGGTTCCAGACTGAAGCGCCTAGAGCCGCTCGGCCACAACGGCCGGCGTAATTTCTGTAAATTAAACATCGAACAATGTATAGTTTCAGTGCTTATTATTGTGAGGATATACAGGGTGTTACTAAAAGGTACGGCCAAACTTTCAGGAAACATTCCTCACACACAGACAAAGAAAATATGTCATGTGGACATGTGTCCGGAAACGCTTACTTTCCATGTTAGATCTCATTTTATTACTTCTCTTCAAATCACATTAATCATGGAATGGAAACACACAGCAACAGAACGTACCAATGAAACTTCAAACACTTTGTTACAGGAAATGTTCAAAATATTCTCCCTTAGCGAGGATACATGCATCCACCCTCCGTCGCACGGAATCTCTGATGCGCTGATGCAGCTCTGGAGAATGGCGTATTGTATCACAGCCGTCCACAATACGAGCACTAAGATTCTCTACATTTGGTACCGGGGTTGCGTAGACAAGAGCTTTCAAATGCCCCCATAAATGAAAGTCAAGAGGGTTGAGGTCAGGAGAGCGTGGAGGCCATGGACTTGGTCCGCCTGTACCAATCCATCGGTCACCGAATCTGTTGTTGAGAACCGTACGAACACTTTGACTGAAATGTGCAGGTGCTCCATCGTGCATGCACCACATGTGTGTCGTACTTGTAAAGGCACATCTTCTAGCAGCACAGGTAGAGTATCCCGTATGAAATCATGATAACGTGCTCCATTGAGCGTAGGTGGAAGAACATGGGGCCCAATCGAGACATCACCAACAATGCCTACCCAAACATTCACGGAAAATCTGTGTTGATGACGTGATTGCACGATTGCGTGCGGATTCTCGTCAGCCCACACATGTTGATTGTGAAAATTTACAATTTGATCACGCTGGAATGAAGCCTCGTCTGTAAGGAGAACATTTGCACTGAAATGAGGATTGACACGTTGTTGGATGAACCATTCGCAGAAGTGTACCAGTGGAGGCCAATCAGCTGCTGATAGTGCCTGCACACGCTGTACATGGTACGGAAACAACTGGTTCCCCCGTAGCACTCTCCATAGAGTGACGTGGTCAACGTTACCTTGTACAGCAACAACTTCTTTGACGCTGACATTAGGGTTATCGTCAACTGCACGAAGAATTGCCTCGTCCATTGCAGGTGTCCTCGTCGTTCTAGGTCTTCCCCAGTCGCGAGTCATAGGCTGGAATGTTCCGTGGTCCCTAAGACGCCGATCAATTGCATCGAACGTCTTCCTGTCGGGACACCTTCGTTCTGGAAATCTGACTCGATACAAACGTACCGCGCCACGGCTATTGCCCCGTGCTAATCCGTACATCAAATGGGCATCTGCCAACTCCGCATTTGTAAACATTGCACTGACGGCAAAACCACGTTCGTGATGAACACTACGCTGTTGATGCTACGTACTGATGTGCTTGATACTAGTACTGTAGAGCAATGAGTCGCGTGTCAACATAAGCACCGAAGTCAACATTACCTTCCTTCAATTGGGCCAACTGGCGGTGAATCGAGGAAGTACAGTTCTTACTGACGAAACTATAATGACCTCTAACATGGAAATTAAGCGTTTCCGGACACATGTCCACATAACATCTTTTCTTTATTTGTGTGTGAGGAATGTTTCCTGAAAGTTTGGCCGTTCCTTTTTGTAACACCCTGTATAAGGGCCCGATTTTTTGTCCCAAGACAGTCAGTCCACACCATAATTTCAGACGAGGAACCTCTGTTGTTTAGAACAACAACGGTACATCAACTTAACTGTGAAGTAAGTGTAACACAATTAGGCTGTGTGTGAAAAAATGACAGTGTGTGTTCAATTCATTTGAATGACTGTCAAATGTGTGGTTAGGCTTTTACTAATCGTAGATGTTCAACGGTGAACTACTGTAGCAGTATGTGGATGTTTGCCTGCAACATATTAATGAGGCTTATCGAAAGTTAAACAATAGTACAATGGCCACGTAACTGTGTATTATTGGGGGATTGTGAACTGTGAAAGTAAAGAACTATGAAATGCAAATGTGCACCTGTCGGCTACATCATTTAAAGCAGTCAGTGTTCAACTTTCACCCCCCTCCCCCGCCCCCTCCCATTTGTCAGCCTGTATAGCAACACAGTACATTGACACTGAGGACAATCAACGATGAAATAAAGAAGACAAACGTCACGACGCAATGATATGAACAGAAATTACACTTTTATTCAAGAATAATAATTACTCTAAGGTCACCATGATTCATGATGGTTTGCTGGTCATTACAAAAGATGGGACATATTTCTTATTAAAAATCCAATAGCCACAGCTCTCACATTTTCGTTAGCATCGGAAAGTAAACCGATTTTGTGATGGAATGTGACTGTGATTGTTCTGTGCTTATGCAAGCCGAGTTGGTGACACTTTGCTCTCAGCTCCAGGCTGTGATGACTTCAGTTACACAGCCTGAGGCTGAAGTGGATGGGCACCACTGTTGTGGGCCAGCCTTGGGTATCCACCGGATGTCCAGCATGTTCGAGTCCTCTAACCGGTGCTCACTGGTGGCCAGCCAAGTTACTGCCCACAGAGATTGACCCCTCACCCTGTCCCTGTCCCTGTCGCTGAACCAGACGCCATCGCCTGTCCTGTTTCAGGGGAAGCCTCTCAGCCTGCAAGATCTGGACGATCACAAAGGGTGGGATTGTTGATAGTTGGCAGCTCCTACGTCAGGCTCCTTATGGGGCCCCTTAGGGACATGGCTGCCAAGAAGGGGAAGAAAGCCAATATGCACTCCGTGTGCATACCGGGTGGAGTAATTACAGGCATGGAACAGGTCCTCCCTGATGCCAACTGCGGGTGGTGGCTCACGTCAGTACCAATGATGTGTGTCACTATGGACCAGAAGAGATTCTCTCTGGTTTCAAGCGGCTAACAGAAATGGTAAAGGCTGCCAGTCTTGCTTGCGAGATGAATGACCATTTGCAGCATAGTCGACCGGAACGATTGCGGACTTGTGGTACAGATCCAAGTGGAAGGTCTGAATCAGAGGCTCAGACGATCTGCGACAGTGTAGGCTGCAGATTCGTCGACTTGAGCGAAAGGGTGGTTGGATTTTGGATTCCACTGAATAGGTCAGAAGTCCGCTATAAGAAGGAGGTGGCTACGCGGGTAGCAGGGGCTGTGTGGCATGGACTGGGCAAATTTTTAGGTTAGAGGGTCTCGGGAGAACACAAAAAAGGCTTCAGTCACAAAGGGTGCAGGCTGAACGCAGGAAGAATGTAGATAGAGGAACAATCAGTGTAACAATGGTAAATTGTCGTAGCTGTGTTGGGAAAGTACCAGATCTCCAAGCACCAATAGAAAGCATTGATGCTGAAATCGTTATAGGCACTGAAAGCCGACTAAAACCAGAGATAAGCTCTGATGAAATTTTTGCGAAGAACCTAACGGTGTTCATTAAGGATAGGTTAAACACATTTGGCGGTGGCGTTTTTGTTGCTGTCAGAAGCAGTTTAACTTGTCGCGAAAGTGAAGTAGATACTTCCTGTGAGTTAGTATAGGCAGAAGTCATTGTTGGCAAACCGGAATAAAATAATAATTGGATCCTTTTACTGACCTCCTAATTCAGATGATATATTTTCTGAAAGGTTCAAATAAAATTCGAGTTTAATTTCAAACACGTACCCGATTCACACGATTATAGTTGGTGGTGACTTTAATTTACCCTCGATATGCTGCCCAAAATACAGTTTAAATTCCGGACATATGTATAAAACATCATCCGAAATTGTGCTAAACCCATTCTCTGAAAATTATTTCGAGCAGTTAGTTCAAATGGTTCAAATGGCTCTGTGCACTATGGGACTTAACAGCTGTGGTCGTCAGTCCCCTAGAACTTAGAACTACTTAAACCTAACTAACCTAAGGACATCACACACATCCATGCCCGAGGCAGGATTCGAACCTGCGCCCGTAGCAGTCACGCGGCTCCGGACTGAGCGCCTAGAACCGCGAGACCACCGCGGCCGGCAGCAGTTAGTTCATTAGCCCACGCGAATAGTAAACGGTTGTGAAAACACACTTGACCTCTTAGCTACAAATAATCCATAGTTAATAACGAGCATCAAAACGGATACAGGGATTAGTGAACAACACACGGTTGTCGTAGCGAGATTGAATATTGTAATCCCCAAATCCTCAAAAAATAAAAGAAAAATATGCCTATTCAAAAAAGCAGATAAAAATTCACTTGACGCCCTCCTGAGTGACAATTTACACTCCTTCCAAATTAACAATAGAAGTATAGACCAAATGTGGCTTGAATTCAAAAGAATAGTATCGGCAGCAACTAAGAGATTTACGCCAAATAAATTAACAAGCGACGCAGTGGATCCTCCTTGGTACACAAAATGTGTCAAAACACTGTTCCAGAAACAACGAAACAAACATGCCAAATTCAAACAGATGTAAAATCCCCAAGATTGACGATTTTTTATAGAAGCTCGAAATTTAGCGTGGACTTGAATGCGACATGTTTATAATAGTTTCCACAACAAAACTTTCTCTCGAAACCTGGCAGAAAATCCGAAGAGATTCTGGTCGTATGTGAAGTATGCTAGCGATAATACGCAATCAAAGCCTTCTCTGAGCCATAGCAATGGAAGTACTATTGATGACAGTGCCACCAAAGCGGAGTTACTAAACAAAGTCTTCCGAAATGTCTTCACAGAAGAAAACGAAGTAAATTTTCCAGAATTCCGAATGAAGAAAAGTTGCCAACATGTGCAACGTAGAAGTAAATATTCTCGGAGTAGTGGAGCAACTAATATAACTCAATAAAAGCAAGCCTTCAGGTCAGTTAGGTTCCTTTCACAGTATGCTGATACAATAGCTCAATACGTAACAGTCATATACAAACGTTCACTCGACGAAAGATCTGAACCCAAAGACTGGAAAGTTGCACAGTTCATACCAATATACAAGAAAGGTAGTAGGAGTAATCCACTAAATTAGGTGCCCATTCGTTAACGTGGATATGCAGCAGGATTTTGGAACATATATTGTGTTCGAACATTATGAATTACGTCGAAGAAAACAGGCTATTGACACACAGTCAACATGGATTTACAAAATATCTTTCTTGTGAAACACAACTAGCTCTTTACTCGCATGAAGTGTTGATTGCTATTGACAAGGGATTTCAGATCTATTCCGTATTTCTGGATTTCCAGAAGGCTTTTGACAGTGTACCAAAAAAGCGGCTTATAGTGAAATTGCATGATTATGGAACATCGTCTCAGTTATGTGACTGGATTCGTGATTTCCTGTCAGAGAGGTCACAGTTCGTAGTAACTGACGGAAAGTCATCGAGTAAAACAGAAGTGATTTCTGGCGTTCCCCAAAGGTATTGTTATAGTGCGTTTGCTGTTTCTTGTCTACATAAACGATTTAGGAGACAATCTGAGTTGCCGTCTTAGGTTGTTTTCAGATGATGTTGTAGTTTATCGTCTAGTGAAGTCATCAGACGATCAAAACAAATTACAAAACGATCAAGGAAAGATATCTGTATGGTGCGAGAGTTGGCAGTTGACCCGTAATAACCGAAAGTGTGAGGTCATCCACATGTGGGCTAAAAGGAAGCCGTTAAACTTCGATTACATGATAATACAGTCAAATCGAAACGTCGTAAATTCAACTAAATGCTTAGGAATAACAATTAGGAACAATTTAAATTGGAAGGAACACATAGAAAACGCTGTGGGTAAGGCTGACCAAAGATTGCGTTTTGTTGGCAGGACACTTAGAAAATGTAACAGATCTACTAAAGGGACTGCATACACTACGATTGTCCGTCCTCTTGTTGTGGCGTGGGATCCTTAGCAGATAGGATTGACGGAGTACATCACAAAAGTTAAAACAGGGGCAACACGTTTTCTATTATCGTGAAATATGGGAGATAGTGTCAGTGAAATGATACAGGATTGCGGCTGGGCACCATTAAAAGAAGGGCGTTTTTTGTTGCGATGGAATCTTCTCACGAAATTCCGATCACCAACTGTCTCCTCCGAAAGCGAAAATATAGGGAGAAATGATCTCCATGATAAAATAAGGGAAATCAGAGCTCGTACGGAAAGATGTAGATGTTCGTTCTTTCCGCGCGCTATACGAGACTGGAATAATAGAGAATTGTGAAGGTGGTTCGATGAACCCTCTGCCAGACACTTAAACGTGATTTTCAGAGTATCCACGTAGATGAAGTGTGGGTGACCACCACGAACGACAATGCGTTCTGAGCAACATGCTCCGTTGCTGACCACAAGTTTGCTGAGGAGTTCTTGTGGGAGAACTTTCCATTCTTCTGCAAGCGCGGTTGACAGCAGCTAGTTGCTCGTTAGTGCATGCGAATGACTCCTCACAGCATCTCAGACGTGCTTACGAGCGTGCCGTGTTCAAACATTTGGAGGTCAGTACGCCCATGTAACATTATTCGTCCCCGCACCATAAAACGGTCATGTTCGACAGTGTTCTTGGTTGCATTACATTTTCGAACCTTCACTCATATGATGGTAATCAACAATCACTACTCAGACATAACCTGATCTCATGCGAGGAGACCACTGGACCCCACTCGAGTTCCTATGCTCTTGGTACTATCCAAAATGGTGCCTCCTATGTGTGGGTCTCGAAGCAACCCAACGTACTGCTCTGCGGTCAAGGAGACCTCCCCAAAACAGTCGCCGTGCCCCTGTGAATCGTGGGATTGTTTGTCTTGCAGTCCTTTTAAATGTCATTGCAATTGCACCCGCTGTTTGACATGGTTTCTTGCCTGTAGCATAATATAGTCGTCACCTCTGTTGTAGTTGACCCTGGTGGACCAGTGTAGGAGAGACCTGATTTCATGCCATGTGACGTCCAACATTCTATGCACGACTGGAAGACCTCTCGCAACATGCTCCCACACACTCATTTATTTTCACCCACTAGTTAATGTGTTATGTTACTTTATCTGTATTGTCCTTAAGTTTTGCGTGCAGTGTATTGTTCAACACAAATGAAAATTGAGGTAGATTTTCCAATGTGGGAGTCACTAATTCAGACTGGCAGAATGTTAGTGGGAATAGCCATGTTATAAACCAGAAAATATTTGAAATGAAAAAGTATTAAAGCGGTAGAGAAGTTAATTTACTCCAGCTCACAGCGTGCTGAAACCTAAGATGATAGCAGAGAAACAAATAACTATCATGCATGTTTGTGTGAGAAACAAAGAAATCGTTTCGTATTTCAGATCACTCGGGGGAAAACTACACATAAAATACGGAGAGAGAGCGAGTGGAAGTTGGTAACTAGCCATGATATTTCAGAAGGTCCTCTACAAGGAGTTGCATAGACTGTAGCTCTTACCGACTTATAGATAACTCCTTAATGGATTGCAAGTCGTAGAGTCGACTTCAGGCGTGCTTGGTATCTACACCGGTGTCTGTCAATGCCATATTCTCAGAATACGACCGAATTAACGGCAAGCCCGGACTCTGGAAGCCAGACTCCAAGACAATGGAGATCAGAGCACGTTGTTATCTAGCAAGGTGGCAGCCAGCTGCGCTAACTTTCGCATTGACAAAGAAAGAATAAGCTGTGGTAAACGAACGAGAAACCAATTGATCGAATGAGATGAAAAGGTTGAGGAGTAGGATGTAGTCTCTGCAGTTCTATTGCTGTGATGATGTGAAAGAAGAAAGGAAGATTACGATTTAACATCCTGGCGACATCTAGATCATCAGAGACATGGGGTAGCTTGTTTTGTGGCTAGAAATATAGTCCGGATTTTAAGCCTTGCAGGGTAGTTGCACTAACCTCCCCCCGTCAAGTCTATTTATCACTAGGGTTGCCTTCTCGGCATAGCGACGACGCGAACATACGGAGGTAAACGATTCCCTCCAAGTCTCTGTGTAGAACGGAAACGGCTTTCCCGAAAGATCACCGCCATATTCAGATTTTTTTAAATAAAAGTTATTGTTGTTGATAACATAGTTATTTTGAGATCACTGTTTGATCGTCTAATCTTTCCACAATCTTTGTAGGTTTTATAGTGTAACACATAATTGATTTATTGGGAGATATTTGCGTATTAAGTCCCTGTATTTGCTTAATGTGCATGTAATCAACTCGCGGTTGCAGTCACTCATTTTGTAATTTCATCAACTGCCTGTATTTGTAATATACTCTTTCTTTGTGTGGGCTGGATGTAATGATTGACTTCGCCTGATCAATGTGAGCTTGAAAATCTCTGGGAAAATCTATGATCTACAGCTGGCATGCAACGCTGACTAGAACTCATCATTCATTGAGTGTGAAACAAAAAATCTGCATCAGTCACGAAGTTTTATTTATTCATCTACGCTTTTTTATGGCTAACCATCATCGTCAGATTGAAGGTATCTTTTACAGGGTCTTTCTTAGTGGTAACCATTGGTGACTTCTTGCAGTAGCAAGTTAGGCGGCCGACAGGTTAGGCTGGCCGAAACACGTACTGTCTTTATGAGATCTAATTTCTTTAAATTTTACATCAAGCCGTTTGACGAGATGTGCTTTGGAGAAAGTAATATTTTGCCTGAATCCTCTTGGAAAGCTGGCTCTCAGAATTTTAACAATAAACCTCTCCATGATACGCAACATCTCTTTTGTACCGTCTACAGCGGGGGTTTTGTGGAGCATTCCTGTAACGTTCTCCTACTCACTAAACAGCCCTATGACGAAATATGCCGTGTTCGTTGGCTCCTCTGTCTCTTTCTTCTATAATTTAACCTGGCAAGGGAACTTATGCCTCGCAGTCTATTTAAATCTCTGTATTTGACTTCATTTCAGCGGTTTTGTTGTTAAGTCTCCTGAAGTGTAACTCTTTATAGTGCTGATGACCGTCGTGGCTGTGTGCGGTAGGCAACGTTGTGTTAGTGTTTTTACAACGACAATGGTAATTGAAGAAGCACTGGTGAGCTCGTTTCAGGTATCCCTTCAAGTTCTTTATGGGTTAGATATCTGAGTGAACGTCAGAGGTACGTCGAAGCGCACTGTGTTTACCATTGGCGTATATGGCCTGTCAGCGCCGCGATTGAGGATAACAAGCATACGATAGCAGCAGAAACGCATAGGAGCAAGTGCGTGAGCGTTCTAGGCAGTGAATCGTCAACTGTGATTAGAGGAATCTCACCAACACATGAACCTTGGGTTATCATGGATCAGAACTTAGGATAACCTGAACTCGCCATTAATTAGGTCTGGCCAACTCGGACCTCGGGACCTGACGTATTGTTTGAGTGCTTCAGTGGCATCTCCTCCGCACACCTCGTTATGGGTATCAATCGTTTGGGTGCAGTGTTGGCCGGTGTCTAAAGGTTTTTCGCTTTCGAGAATCCACAACATTTTATGACGTAATTGTTATTGTGTTTTGTTAGTTACTGAAGTGGTGTGCGGAGCTGTCAGTAGGTACCACAAACTTGACACCAGATGGAAGCGTTGTTTGATGTCCAGGTTCATCTAGACAAACTAAAACTAACTCAAAATGAAAACAATATGTTGATGATGGGATAGTAGGGACTAAATGCATCTTCGTAGAACACACACCCTACAAATTTTGGGTAGTATCAACAGAAACACCCGAACATAACTTCCATATTCGCCCCATTCGATATAAGTACCTGATATGCAAATGGGACCAGATTTGATGGGCAAAGGCAGTGCACAGTTTACGTTCATTCCTGCCAGTCCTACAAGTCACGTAGTTACATTGACAGAAATAAAAAAGATTTGCACTGTGAAACACCAATTTGATATTTATTATATTTTACCAAAATGTTCATCGGACGTCATTCAGAATTGAGGTCAGTCATCACTATCATCAGTTTGTTGTTGTTGTTGTTGTCTTCAGTCCAGAGACTGGTTTGATGCAGCTCTCCATGCTACTCTATCCTGTGCAAGCTTCTTCATCTCCCAGTACCTGCTGCAACCTACATGCTTCTGAATCTGCTTAGTGTATTCGTCTCTTGGTCTCCCTCTACGATTTTTACCCCCTCACGCTGCCCTCCAATACTAAATTGGTGATCCCTTGATGCCTCAGAACATATCCTACCAACCGATCCATTCTTCTAGTCAAGTTATGTCACAAACTCCTCTTCTCCCCAATTCTATTCAATATCTCCTCGCTAGTTATGTGTTCTATCCATCTAATGTTCAGCATTCTTCTGTAGCACCACATTTCGAAAGCTTCTATTCTCTTCTTGACCAAGCTATTTATCGTCTATGTTTCACAACCATACATGGCTACACTCCATACAAATACTTTCAGAAACGACTTCCTGACACTTAAATCTATACTCGATGTTAACAAATTTATCTTCTTCAGAAAAGCTTTCCTTGCCATTGCCAGTCTACATTTTATATCCTCTCTGCTTCGACCATCATCAGTTATTTTGCTCCCCAAATAGCTAAATTCCTTTACTACTTTAACTGTCTCATTTCCTAATCTAATTCCCTGAGCATCACCCGACTTAATTCGAGTACATTCCATTATCCTCGTTTTGCTTTTGTTGATGTTCATCTTATATCCTCCTTTCAAGACACTGTCCATTCCGTTCAACTGCTCTTCCAAGTCCTCTGTTGTCTCTGACAGAATTACAATGTCAACCATCATCAGTATGAAGTATAATTTCTACTGGAACGAATAGATTGTTGTATCCATTGTGAAATGAAAGAAGACATCCTCCAAATATCAACTTGAGGCTTTTGTTACCACGCTTCAGGCACTTATCTCAGTTCATGAAGACAATCAATTCAGGGTGGTGTGAAAGTATATGTCTTCCAACCATGTCCCAGACTACTGAGTTGGTAGGAAATTAGGGGATTTGGCAGGACAGTCAAGGATTCGTACATTCCTCAAGGCCTTTGTAGTGCGAACTTCACTGTGGGGTCGTGCATTATCCTGCTGGAATATGCCATTTGGTACCCTGGTCTTGACGGGTCTGACACCAGTGTTTACCATTTTAGCTAAATATTAGGGAGTAACCTCCCTTCCACAATTACCAAATCAGCCCTGTTGTCGTAACCATTATATTTCCATACTATAGTTCCAGGAGATGGAAATGTACTGGTGCCGATAATCGCCATTTTCTATGACGTCACACCAAGTGGTTTATGGCCACGTACACATCGACCTGAACACCGTAAACAGAAACGAGATTCGTGCTGGACATTATACAATTCCAGTTAACTTGCGCCCTTTACCATGGATGTCTCTGTCTCCTGTAATGTGTTGTGAGCACTAAACTACTCTCGGCAAATCGAAATCACAACCCAGCTTCCATTAGTCTGTTCACCAGGGTTGGTGAAGATACTGTGGCATGACCTCTGCCGGGATTTCAGCTTTTGTCGTCCGACTGTTTGTAAGAGACAGTGAAAGGTGGCTACACTGAGCCACAGCGCCAGAGATCGCTAGAGAGCATTGTTCCGCCGCCTCCACGGGCAGTCATTATTGAGATGTCGTAGTGGGCAGTGCTTGTCCAGGACTCGTAGTAGTCAGTTCGTGTTCAGATGTGCTAGTAGAGAGTGCTTGCTGAGATGTGATACTGAAAAGTTCTTGTTGAGATGTGGTAATAGCGAGTCGGTGTGGAGATATATTGTAATTATGAGAGTGATTTTGGTCAATATATGAAGGTAACGAAACTTGATTTATTTTTCATTATTTCCATGTTTTAAATAATGCGTCATTACAGGTTCAGTCAACAAAGCATCTGGCTTGTGTTCTTGTATTAGAGTGTAATTCTGGTTTTCTTGAGTAATTATGGTATTCTTATTTTCTTTAATTAATTCAGTATAAATGATATTTATAAATTCTTGTGTTATTGAAGAAGAACCGTGCCAGATGCGTACGTTGAGTCATACTTCCACACACAGAACAGTTACTCTTGTGCTTGTTGTTGCGTTGGTTTTATAGTTGCTGGGGACTTAATTAATTAATTGTGTTAATGAAAATTTTCATTTCATTCTTTGTTGTTGTTCTATGCAGTCAGATAGCGTAATAATGCTAGTCAGGGCCAACCGTTACGAGACTTCGTAATCGGACAGACAGCTACTAAAGCAGAAATTAAAATTATTTGCATTACATTTTTAATAAAGCCCCCATGCAACAGTCAGACAAACCTACGATATTTTCGTGATATAGCGCTTGTCGAAGGACCTGTAGGTACTCTTACTGCCGTTGCCTGAGTCTACACCGCTGCTGCACATCCAGCTGTCATTACGCTATAGCCAACTGTCTGTGCCCTCTGTCGTTATGATGCTAGCCTGTGGCTCACGCCAGTGATTAGAGATTTCTCAGAGTCCTAAATAAAACGATAAGTTACACCACCAGCTTCTCAGGGCGGTCTATGTTGCGCCCTCCTCCTGAAAAGTGCCAGTAATTGTAGACACACTAAGTTACCGTCACGCACTCGTATCATTCTTTATCTACAAGAACGGATCTTTCTGTATCAAACAAATACGAGGGTAGCAGTATGATACCGTTCGATAAAGGTGTTCATGGAGTAACGCTATTTGTGTCAATGTGTTTTAGCTTTCGGGCAGCGCGGGTCAGTATATTTCTGATTCACCAGGCGATAGTGAGGGGTCAACGGTATTCAAACAGCGACCACTTGAGCTATATCCTTCTACTAATTATGCTGCATTCTTATGAACGTCGCGACAGTCCTCCTAAACCTACACTTCGAATAGAAAATAAGGCACATTCGTCTTGTTGCTACAAAGAAGTGAATCGCAACAGTTTGACTTTTCGATCCCAAACCCTGAGTATCTTCCTAGGAACAGCGACTCGAAATAAATAATACCATTGATGGAAATATATCAAACGTTTTCTTTAGTTTCACTAATTTGTTCCATCGGGGTCCATCATTTATTTGCTCTGAGTTGGTATGATTCTAAACTACCTTCCTTATATTCTTCGTCTACATTGGGTGTATATAATTACAATATTTCTCGAAAAAGAGGAATAGTCTAGTACCACTTACGGAACGTTTTAATGGTGGCGTTATAAAATGCTTCAGTAAAATAATGGAGCTGATTCTGTCACGGATCAACTACCCTTAATATGGACGAAGTGTTTTGGAAAATGTCTTGGCTGAAGAGCTCACAGATCACGTGAAGTAAGATAATTCGAAAATGTCTCGTTGACATTTGCAGTAATCGTTTTGTATTAGGAATTGGATTATTCATGTCCTTTTAAGCCAAAAGTATTATTTTCTCCGGAATTGTTTTACCTGGTTGCTACATCCGTCAATGGTGATTTAAAACCCATATTATTACAATTTATTATGTTTCAAGTGCGTAAAATAGAGCTAGAGAAATGATGTGTGTGATGACGTCAAGTCCAAATCACATCATACAAAAAACAACGCATTTTAGTAACAAAAAAATTCAGTTCCATTTCTAACGTGTTAAGAAAATTTGAGTAAATATTACTGAACAAAAGCATCAGTGATTTGTGTTACAAAAATAAGAGAAAAAATAGCTATCGTGTGAGGACCACCCGATGCAGACTGGCTGTCTTGTTGTCCTCTGCTACTTGCGTAATTTGGTTACAGTGTGCAGGGGCGTGTGTTTAGCACATCGCTCTTCCAGTTGTTGTGAGCAGTCTCTGCCTTGAAGCTGCTGCTTCTAATTACATATTATCCTGCTTCTAATTACATATTATCTCACATGGCCTGATAAGGCTCAGTCCTCACAGTCATACTTAAAAGACACAGTGAAAAGTGTTGTGCTGAATAATTCAAACAATGTTTTAGGGTATGAAGTTTTAGTGATTGGGGAGAAATCACAAAGAGGGTCCCATAGGGCTCAATTTTGTGTCCACTCATATTCCTCATATATGTGCGAATGACCTTCCACTTAGCATTCAGCAAGCAGAATTAGTACTTTTTGCAGACGATACTAGTGTTGTAATAAATCCCATCAGAGAGGAAGCAACAGGAGAGATTGCAAATGTTATTTTCGGAAGAATTGTAAAGTGCTCCTCAGAAGTTGGACTCTTGATACATTTTGAAAGAACGCACTATATTTATTTCTGTGCAACAAATACAGTCACACCAGCAATTGATGTTGCACATCAATGGGAATCAGTAAACACGGTAGAGTACTACACATTTTTCCGCGTTAATGTTGATGAAAACTTTAATGGGAAGAAGTATATTCCTGAGCTCCTCAAACAGTTAAGTTCAGCTACTTTTGCTGTTCTACAACTACTAGTCTTGGAAAAAGCGAATCAACCTCCTGACATATTTTGCATATTTACATTCAATAACGCCTTGTGGAATAACTTTCTGGGGTACCTTATCACTTCAAAAGAAAGTATTGAGTGCACAAAAGCAAGCAGCAATAGGTGCTATTCATTCATTACCACTCAGATACCTGTTCAAGGACCTAGGGGTTTTAAATGCGGTGTTACAATACATATATTAACTAATGAAATCCATCATAAATAATCCATCACAGATTGAAAAAAAAACAATGATGTCAATATGTACAACACTAGAAGCAAAATTTTCCTTTATTCTCTTTTTTAAAGCTGTCAGTGGGTCAGAAAGGGGTTCCATATGGAGCAACAAAAATTTTTGATCATTTTCCCAACACCATCAAATATCTGGACAACTCATTCTATTCCACTGACGAATATAGAATACTGGAGACCAGTTAAAAAAAAGAGTATAGTATCTCCAATTGGACTAAAATAATGTGTTCATTAATGTTAGTCCGCAGCTCGTGGTCGTGCGGTAGCGTTCTCGCTTCCCACGCCCGGGTTCCCGGGTTCGATTCCCGGCGGGATCAGGGATTTTCTCTGCCTCATGATGACTGGGTGTTGTGTGCTGTCCTTACGTTAGTTAGGTTTAAGTAGTTCTAAGTTCTAGGGGACTGATGACCATAGATGTTAAGTCCCATAGTGCTCAGAGCCATTTGAACCATTTGAACCATCATTAATGTTAACACGTATTAAGTGTACGTATCCTGTAAACTGTAAACTGACTTGTCCCATTTCATTTCGACGAAAGTCTCGTTCAAATCATCTATGGAACATGTAACTAACTGACAAGTGACAATCCCTTGCAGTACTATGGAGATGGACATTTGCGTTACGTATTACAGGAAAATCTCCCATTATCTTTTGAAAAACAGTGGAAAGTGATCGAAGTGTATTTCAGGTGCTTTCGATGGAAATACGTTCTGTACAATAATTCAGTAATTTAACAAAAACCCTGAAGTGGAAAAAGTAATTAAAAAGCAAACTGGACAGCAGTTGTCGAAGATGAGCAATTACATATTAACTAAAAGCGATGAAAGTAAGTGAGCAAAATCATATGCTTGTTAAGAATTGTGATTACTCGAAATCATGGCGTGTGCTATTAACATAAACAGTCCATTAGCCTGTACACAGGTATTTGAAGCCCGAGTGCGTCCTAAAATACACCGTACTGGGACCAGCCGGCTATCTAATAAAACTGTTCTTCGACACGTAGAAGAAGGGGAAGGAACAAATTCAATTTCCTTAATGTCATATCTTGGTCCATTATACGTAGAGGCAAAATTTATCTTTTACAGATCATAGATGAAAGAAAATATCAGCAGCGAACGGAGCAGAAATGGAAGTCGATTGCCGTTGTTGTGTATCAAAAAGGATTGGAGAAAAACTAAATTAGCCGATAAACTCTTCAAGATTAGTAATGTGAAACTGTGCTATTCAACGAGTTCGCCAGCGTTCAGGAAAGTAATAACGGTTCATGGGATAGTAAGAATAATTTCCCTGCGCCTTCTTCCTCTTCTCTTCTGTAGTGGTCAATCCAAGGATTGGTTTGCAACAGCTACAATGGCAGCTTGTCTCCATTCTGTGCGTCTTTCAGCTTTTCTCTTCATTTCTTTATAGGTGTTACATCCCACATCTTTCACGATTGGATCCATGTACCTCAGTCGTGGTCTTCCTCTTGGTCTTTTTCCCTCGACATATCCCTCTGTGATTCAGGAGTCCTTTATGTCTTAATAGATGGCCTGTAAATTGCACTCTTCTTTTAACAATGAAACTCCAGAAGCTTCTCTTCTCACCTGCTCTTTCCAGAACCACTTCGTTTGTGACCTTGTCAATACATTTTATTTTGAGCATGCGTCTATAGCACCACATTTCAAAAGAATTTAGCTTCTGGTCTTCCTCTGTCCCGACAGTCCATGTTTCACACCCATAGCATGCCACACTCCACACATATGATTTCAAAAATCATCTTTTCCTGATTTCAAGGCTGATGCTCTTAGATGTTAATATGTTTTTCTTCTTGTTAAAAGCAGCCTTTGCTTGAGCTATTCTACTTCTCACTTCTGCCTTGCTCCTTCCATCCTTGGTAATAGTACTGCCCAGATAAGTAAATTTATCAACTTGTTCAAGCAGTTCGTTGCCTACATGAACTTGGACTTTCACTTGATCTTCTTTGTCGCATGCCATTACTTTTGTTTTTGCTTTATTAATTCTCATATTATATTCTTCACCCATAACTTTATCCATTATATTCAGTAGGACTACAAGATCTCCTTCACTTTCAGCCAGGACAGCTATATCATCGGCATATCTTATCATATCTATTCGTTGGCCATGAATTACTACACCTGTCTATGAATTTTCCCTTACTTTTTTCAGCGCCTCTTCAATGAATACGTTAAAGATAACAGGGGATAGTGCGCAACCTTGTCGGACACCTTTCCGTATCTGCACCTCTTCTTGTTTTGTCCGTCCACGGATAACTGCTGTCCCGTTTTTGTACAGGTTCCATATCATTTTTCTATCTTTATGGTCTATTCCTACTATTTGAGTACCTCAAACATCTTATCCCATTTAACACTATCAAAGGCTTTCTCTACATCTACGAAAGCTATGCATGTTTTCAGGTTCTTATCTAGTCGTTTCTGTATTATTACTTTTAGAGCAAATATTGCGTCTCTGGTTCCTCTATCTTTCCGGAATCCATACTGGTCTTCGGAGAGTGTAGCTTCGACTTTTTGTTCTATGCGTTTTAGGATAATTGAGGTTAATATTTTAGAGGCGTGCGTAACTAGGCTGAGCGACCTATAATTTTCACATCTTGTAGCATTTGCCTTCTTTGGAATGGGGATCATAATGTTTTTCTCAAAGTCTGTAGGAATTTTACCCTGCTCGTACATGTTGAAAACAAGATTATACAACTCCTGATTCAGTTTTGCTCCTCCAGATTTCAGAAGTTCGGCTGGGATATTGTCTGTACCAGGCGATTTGTTGTTTTTCAATTTTTTCAGAGCTAGTTCAAACTCTTCCTTTAATATAGGTTCACCTATGTTGTGTGCATCTACTTCTGTTTCTTCTTCATTGATGTTTTCAGACAGGTCTGGTCCGCTGTACAGTTTTCCTATATATTGTTTCCATCTTCTTGCAACTTCATCATTGTCATCCAACATATTGCCATTTTCATACATCACAGCCCTACACTTGTTTATTCTGTCTCCAAAGCAATGTCTCACACATTTATAGGCCTTGTCGATATTTCCCTTGCTCATGTTGTCCTCAACTGAAATACAGAGATCATCAAGGTATTTTTCTCTTGCTTGTTTTGCCTGCGCCACTGCGGAATAATTCCAATCTAGTTCCTTCACCTTTATCATTTCCGATGCACAAAATATTCAATTTCAATGGAGCTGCAGTGCCGCGTCAAACGCCAGCCACCCCAATCAAGTCTTCAGTATTTCTTCTATTCTGTTTCAAGCAACCTTGTACAAGAAAATCAAAATTTACCACAATGTATAACATTTAACGAGATGAACAGCCTAGTGAAGCACAAACTGCCGTCAGAAACCAATCTTGTAATTGGTTGTAGCCACAAATTTGCTAGCAAATGTGCATAAGGGTCTCCTTCTCCTTTCCCCTCCCCGTTGGTCTCTTCCACCCTAATTCCCTCTTCTCCGTCTCCCTCTTCCTCCACCTATCTCCTCCCGTCGACACAAAACTTACTTATATTTCGGCGGATCACATTTCTCGGAGTACCTTGCACGACTAGCTTGGCTTGTGGTGAGAGCTGAGATTGCCTGTCGTATAAGATGCAAATATCGCGGAACTGTTGCGTGCTCAGTTGCAACTCAGCCGACGGGCTGTAGTGGATTCGATTGCTTCATTTCCGCGACCGATCGTAAATGTTGTTACGACTGTGGCCTACATCTGTTGCTACCCTAGGGCACCGTTGCTTTAGTGGAAGTCGTGATTCTCAGTAATAGGAAAGAACAAAACATTGTTTCCTTAAAATAAGGGTGCTTAGGTATTCACGGCAGAACGTATGCCACGTAGTTGAGAGCCAAAGGTCTCCCGGTAACACTGTGGTTCGTGACACAGTGATAAACACACAAGGCGGAAAACCGGCTATGGAGTGATGTTGCTATGTACTGTTTGAGATGTGCCTCTGCGGGAAGCATATAGAATCTACGAGGAGCTCTCTGAAAAGTACTGCGGGAAACGCCACGTTTACTGTATAAACTCAAGCAGTAGCAGTCTGTTTACAAAGGTACCAGCATATGGAATAGGCTCGCATATATGTGAGTGGCTCGAAGACTAACTTAAGTAGTAGAATCCAGTATGTTGTGCTTGACAGTGCGGGCCGGAGTGGCCGTGCAGTTCTAGGCGCTACAGTCTGGAGCCGAGCGACCGCTACGGTCGCAGGTTCGAATCCTGCCTCGGGCATGGATGTGTGTGCTGTCCTTAGGTTAGTTAGGTTTAAGTACTAAGTTCTAGGGGACTGATGACCTCAGATGTTAAGTCCCATAGTGATCAGAGCCATTTGAACCATTTTTTATTGACAGCGAGGGTTCATCAAAGGCAAGGATATCGTCAGGAGTGCCCCAGGGAAGTGTGATAGGAAAGCTAGTATTTTCTATATACATAAAAGATCTGGCGGAAATGGTGACCAGCAATATGTGATTGTTTGCTGATGATGCTGTGATGTACTGGGAGATGCCAGTTAGCCACGTCGACTTCGGTAGCCTACAGTAGCAATTACGTAGCGGCTTTGGCATAGAATGTGCCTTGAAATATGAAATCCGTTGTCTAACACGCTTTAGTCACAATAGGTATCAACGTTATTGACATTTGTCGCTAAATATGTGCTATATACAAACATTTCATAAGCGACGGTGTAGGGAGCGAATCGTGTTTTTATTATTATTAATTTTTTTAAAGAGTTGACGTAGGAATGTTCGTGATAATGACGGAAGAGCTTTTTCCGTCTGCAGTTAGCAACGAACATACACCGAAAATAGACGAAAACATCGAAGGAAGTCAGTGTTTCCCAATATCTCAACAGTCGGATAACTTTCCACAGATTTCTCCGAGTGTTTTGTGTGAGATCGTGACCAAATAATTACGGTGCCATAATTTCTGTGATTTTTGTGTGCGAAAATCCTACCTGAGAACCGCAAAACTCGACAGATGATTTTTTATCTTGATGTTTCATACAAACTGCTCCCCTGGACTCCCCTTTTCGTTACATTGACGAAGGAGAAGGCCTGCTGAACAGAATCGTAACCACTTGGGAGACATGATAACACGGAGGCCACACAGCCGCAGATGTGTTGGATCAAAGAAAGCATGTGGAGTTCCTGGCCAAAATAAGTTTATTACTGTCAAATATCGGCCTTAATCCGCGGAAAAGGTTTCTGAGGAAGTGCGCTTGGAGAACAGCATTGTATGTACGTGAAACATGGATTGAGGGGAAACCTAAAAAAAAAAAAGGTAACCAATGATTTGAGATGTAGTACTGTAGGAGGAAAGAAGGATGTTGAATATTACGCGGGCTTATAAGAAATGAGGAAGTTCTTGGCAGAATCAGAAACTTTATAAAAACATTGCTAAGAAAAAGGGACAGGGTGATGGAACATGCGTTACGACGTAAGGGGAATAGTAGAGGATAGATAGAAACTGGAATATATTCAATAGGTCATTGGAACATTGGGTATAACTGCTAATCTGGGATTAAGAGCTTGGCACAGAAGTGAAATTCGTGGTGGGCCACAGAGAGTGATAACACATAAGATTGTAGAATTATATGCAAGAAGTATTCGGGTGTGATGAAAATGTTTTGGGAGTCGAGAAACATGTAGCAGTATGGTCCGACAGGAACATGATGCCAAAAGGTGAAATGTTTGCTTCTGTTACTAATCTATTCATGGAGACGATATATGGAATTTATACCAAGTTCAGTATGTCACTCAGCATGTAATTAATTTTCGATGTGTTGAGAAGGCACAAAAAAAAAAAAATGCCATACATGCCGTTCTTCAGATTTCGTTGACAACGCCACCTAGAAGAAGGTATACTTTAACAATTTTATATTGTCTTTTTTGCAACGAACCTACTTTCCTAAGGGAGTACAACTTTTGCGAAGCACTGCAAGAATTCTCTCTTTTTCTTTTTTTTTGGTAATTTTCATTATGTTACACCGAAAAGCATCGTAGTCATTTGCTTTCTCTCTTTTTATTCCTTAACACTTTAATTTGCAAATTAGTTACATTTTTTATATGCAAGTTAGTGACAGTCTGAATGCAAATTAATAACATCTCAATTAAATCGGGGGGAGATTGCGTAAATGTATGTTTGTTTGTATTCGTAATATAGCGACGGTGATTTCGTGGACGATTTCATTTCTTATTTTTCGTTCTTCGTGTGTAGAAGCACCTTACATGTGTTCTGGATACGGGTTGAGACGACTTCTGCGACTTGTGTCCTCATTAAAAGCAGACGGGACATTCCAACTCAGGAGCCTTCCTAACCACAGCCTGGGCTAAAGTAAATGGGGAAAGCGCCGGGACGCAGGTCTCTCTGGAGAAGCAACGCCAGTCAGGCATCTCAACTGAAAGTTTTAGTCCTCTAGACATGCAAAGAATGCTTCCCCACTGGAATCAGGATTTTTAGTTTTTTAAAATTATTTTAGATGTTGTCTTCCGCAGGACCAAATTGAGGAGCAATTCTCCAAGGTCATCGAACGAGTGTGTACACGAAATTGTAACACAAGAGTAATATTAGATAAAATGAAAGTTCAATGAAACATATCTATAATCAATAACATAACTCAGGAATTAACTTAATTTTTTTAAACATTTACCAGGAGTTCCTCTGCAGAATACAAGGAGTGAACCACGATGGGACTCCTCAGTTTAGACCTGAAAGTCAGTGAATTACTCAAAGATTTTTTAATTCTTGTGGCAGCTTATTGAAAATACTGCAAAAAAAGCAGAGTACTGCACGCCTTTCTGCACGAGGGTCAAGGAGGTGCGTTCCAAATGCAGATTGGATTTCTGCCTAGTATCAACTGAGTGAAAGATGCTAATTCTTGGGAATAAGCTGATACTATTAACAACAAACGAAGTTAAAGAAAATACGTATTGAGAGGCCAATGACAGTATTCTCAGACTACCAAACAGGGGTCGCGAACTTACACCACATATTCCTCAAACCGCCCATTTCTGGGCCAAAAATACCCTTTTTGGATCATTAGCGTTACCCCCAAAAATAAAACCATACATCATCAACGACTATTTTTCATGTTGAGTTATCTCTTATTTTAGATACTATTCTAATGGTAAATAAAGCATCATTTAGCTTTTAGGCAAGATCATGAACATGGGCTTTTCAGACAGCTTACTATCGATGTGAACAGCTTTGAATTTGAACTGTTTAGTTTTACTAGTCACATGCCCATTCTGTGTAATTGTCGAGTTTGTTGAACATAGTGATAGAAATTGGAAGAGCTGAGTCTTACTGTGATTTAGCAGCAATTTATTTTCCACAAGGCATGATCTTAGGTCTTAAACTACATTATTTGATACTGTGTCAATATTGCACACAACATCCTTCACTACCAAGCTGGTGTCATTAGCAAACAGAAATATTTTAGAATCACCTGTAATACCAGAAGGGATATCACTTATATAAATAAGAAACAGCAGCGGTCCCAGAACCGACTACTGCCCTCCCCCCCCCCCCCTCCCGGCCACCCATTTAACTGTACCCAGTTGGGACTGCACGTCAAAGCCATTCTCAGTACTGCGGAGAATGACCTTCTGCTGTCTGTTCTTAAAGTAAGAGATGAATCACTTGTGAGCTACTCCTGTCAGTCCGTCACTGTCCAACTTCTGCAGTAATACATTGTGATCAACACAAACTAACACCTTAGTTAAAGCAAAGCACAGGCGGTTTTTGACCCATTATATTAGATTAGACTCAGTTTTCCTTCCATAGACCTAATAAATGAGATGATTCTCGTTGGGTATGGAATATGTCATAAAGTATAACATAAAAACATAAAACATTTAAATATAATACTTACTACCCTGATCATTTGTCAGGAGATTGTCGAAATAGGAGAACGTAAAACGGTAAACTGGAACAGCTAATATTTACAGAACATACACACAGTCAGAATGAAACGTTGTTATGTACTATTAATAAATTTATCATACACAAAATACCTAATATTGACTGTTGTGACCAAGTGCTGTCAAAACTGAAATGTAGCAGATATTCTTGCTTAAGCTGGCTTAATAGTCTCTGTTAAGATACTCACATGCAGAGTGGAAGGAGTTGCCTATCAAAAAGTGTTTCGAACTCTGTTTAAACTGTGCTTTATCTGAAACTAAGTTTTTAGCTGTTGCTGCCAATGTATTGAAAATGTGCGTTCCTGAATATTGGACCACTTTTTGGATCAAAGTAAGTGGTTTTAGGTCTTCTTCTTGTTCTTATTCCTAGTATTGAGCTCCTGGCTTAAAATAGAGATACGTTACTTGCAACAAATTTCATTGAAGAATAAATATACTGAGAAGCAATGGATAGAATACAAAGTTCCTTAAACAGGTTTCTACATGATGTTCATGAATTTACACCACAAATGATTATTATCACACGCTTTTGCACCCTAAGAACGTTTGCTCGATTTGATGAGTTACTCCAGAATATAATCCCATATGACATAATAGAATGAAAGTAAACGAAGTATGCAAGTTTTCTATATTTATATCTCCTCTATCTGAAATCATTCTCACTGCAAATACAGACTCATTCAGGCACTTAAGCAATTCTGTGGTATGTTCTTCCCAACTAAATTCATTATCGAGATGTAATCCCAGAAATTTATCACTGTCAACCTCTCCAATCTGCATCTCTTCATATGTTTGATTAGCAACTATTTCTAAATGTGTACTTTACTTGCTACGTATTGCAATGTTTGTATCAACTGCAAACAAAACAAGCCAATGTAACAGATGAGAGTTCATTAATGCACACAAGAAAAGTCAATGGACCAAGATGGAACCTTGAGGGACACCACATGTATTTAATTCCCAATATGATGAAGACTGACTGCTTACTGCACAGGTATTTTGCAATGACGCCCTTTGTTTCCTGTTAGATAGATAAGACTCAAACCATTTCGCAGCATTGCTGGTGATGCCATAATATTCTAATTTACTTAAGAGAATGCTGTGGTTCACACAGTCAGAGGCTTTGGACAATGCCAATAGACTTTAATTTGTTATCTAATGAATTAAGTATATTCTCACTGTAAGTGTAAATAACTTTCCTGTATCAGCACCCTTAAGAAATCCAAACTGTGAGTTGGAGAATATGTTATTTACAGTCAGATACTTAAGGAGACGCTTGAACACAACCTTTTAAAATATTTTTGAGAAAGGCAGCAGAAGTGAAATTGGTCGATAGTTTGAAGGTATCTCGTTATCCTCCTCCTTGTAAAGAGACTTAACTACCACATCTTTTATCCATTAGTAAGAGGAACTTTCTAGGGGTGATACAGACCTTGGAAAATTTCTAATGCTTGCACTATCCACAGTTTGGCCATCAGTTCCCCTCTTAGCCTAGCAATTTGACGTCCTTTTATGTTCCCACACCGTAAAACAGCTCGTCAGTGCCACGAAAAAGTAAGTCAAGGTCTGGCTGGAACCGGATCAGTGACATATACGGGCCCTGAAACAAACTTATGACGTCACACTAGTTGGCTTGTCCGCCACACTTCGCTAACGCTCGGCTCCGTGCAGGGCGCACGAGAAATAAATATTTAATCTAAAGATCTTTTTTATCGTATGCTATCGACAACTTGCATGCATTTAAACATGCAGTCAAGAATTAATAAACTCGTCTGAAATAGTTACTCACTCTCCTCCGGAGACGGCTGCTGCTCTCGTAAGACCTGCAGTGTCACGTGCTGTGACGCACGCACCACGGCCTGTCTTTCTCGTGGCCTCAACTGGAACACCGTGACGTAAAAATTGATTGGGCGCAAGTTTCTAGAAGTGGGGCATCATTACACTCGATTAGGACGGCGCCATTTTCCCTGCCTTGGTAGGTTCAAAAATGGTTCAAATGGCTCTGAGCACTATGGGACGTAACATCTGTGGTCATCAGTCCCCTAGGACATAGAACTACTTAAACCTAACTAACCTAAGGACATCACACACATCCATGCCCGAGGCAGGATTCGAACATGCGACCGTAACAGTCGCGCGGTTCCGGACTGAAGCGCCTAGAACCGCGAAACCACCGCGGCCGGCCCTTGGTAGGAGTACGGTAGTATCAGCTTAATTTTTACATTGGCGGGACGGTAAAAGTAGTCTTTATGTAGAATCGAGGCACTCTGCAACTTTCCGACACTTCGGATTCTGCTCTCTGTTGAGGCAGTTCGATCGGGACACGTGGGGCAGAGATTTCGCATTAGCAGAATGTTGGTTTAGATCTCTTCTGAGTGCAGTGCACCAGCTGTGCGCAAGCAGCACTACCTGCAGCCATCACAATCACACTTCGGTGATGGTGAGGTTTACATGCAGCACCGGCACCATGGTTCAAATGGCCCTGAGCACTACGGGACTTAACATCTGAGGTCATCAGACCCCTAGAACTTACAACTACTTAAACCTAACTAACCTAAGGACATCACACACATCCATGCCCGAGGCAGGATTCGAACATGCGACCGTAGCAGTCGCGCGGTTCCGGACTGAGCGCCTAGAACCGCGAGACCACCGCGGCCGGCCCTTGGTAGGAGTACGGTAGTATCAGCTTAATTTTTACATTGGCGGGACGGTAAAAGTAGTCTTTATGTAGAATCGAGGCACTCTGCAACTTTCCGACACTTCGGATTCTGCTCTCTGTTGAGGCAGTTCGATCGGGACACGTGGGGCAGAGATTTCGCCTTAGCAGAATGTTGGTTTAGATCTCTTCTGAGTGCAGTGCACCAGCTGTGCGCAAGCAGCACTACCTGCAGCCATCACAATCACACTTCGGTGATGGTGAGGTTTACATGCAGCACCGGCACCATGGTTCAAATGGCCCTGAGCACTACGGGACTTAACATCTGAGGTCATCAGACCCCTAGAACTTACAACTACTTAAACCTAACTAACCTAAGGACATCACACACATCCATGCCCGAGGCAGGATTCGAACCTGCGACCGTAGCAGTCGCGCGGTTCCGGACTGAGCGCCTAGAACCGCGAGACCACCGCGGCCGGCCCTTGGTAGGAGTACGGTAGTATCAGCTTAATTTTTACATTGGCGGGACGGTAAAAGTAGTCTTTATGTAGAATCGAGGCACTCTGCAACTTTCCGACACTTCGGATTCTGCTCTCTGTTGAGGCAGTCCGATCGGGACACGTGGGGCAGAGATTTCGCCTTAGCAGAATGTTGGTTTAGATCTCTTCTGAGTGCAGTGCACCAGCTGTGCGCAAGCAGCACTACCTGCAGCCATCACAATCACACTTCGGTGATGGTGAGGTTTACATGCAGCACCGGCACCATGGTTCAAATGGCCCTGAGCACTACGGGACTTAACATCTGAGGTCATCAGACCCCTAGAACTTACAACTACTTAAACCTAACTAACCTAAGGACATCACACACATCCATGCCCGAGGCAGGATTCGAACCTGCGACCGTAGCAGTCGCGCGGTTCCGGACTGAGCGCCTAGAACCGCGAGACCACCGCGGCCGGCCCTTGGTAGGAGTACGGTAGTATCAGCTTAATTTTTACATTGGCGGGACGGTAAAAGTAGTCTTTATGTAGAATCGAGGCACTCTGCAACTTTCCGACACTTCGGATTCTGCTCTCTGTTGAGGCAGTTCGATCGGGACACGTGGGGCAGAGATTTCGCCTTAGCAGATTGTTGGTTTAGATCTCTTCTGAGTGCAGTGCACCAGCTGTGCGCAAGCAGCACTACCTGCAGCCATCACAATCACACTTCGGTGATGGTGAGGTTTACATGCAGCACCGGCACCATGGTTCAAATGGCCCTGAGCACTACGGGACTTAACATCTGAGGTCATCAGACCCCTAGAACTTACAACTACTTAAACCTAACTAACCTAAGGACATCACACACATCCATGCCCGAGGCAGGATTCGAACCTGCGACCGTAGCAGTCGCGCGGTTCCGGACTGAGCGCCTAGAACCGCGAGATCACCGCGGCCGGCCCTTGGTAGGAGTACGGTAGTATCAGCTTAATTTTTACATTGGCGGGACGGTAAAAGTAGTCTTTATGTAGAATCGAGGCACTCTGCAACTTTCCGACACTTCGGATTCTGCTCTCTGTTGAGGCAGTTCGATCGGGACACGTGGGGCAGAGATTTCGCATTAGCAGAATGTTGGTTTAGATCTCTTCTGAGTGCAGTGCACCAGCTGTGCGCAAGCAGCACTACCTGCAGCCATCACAATCACACTTCGGTGATGGTGAGGTTTACATGCAGCACCGGCACCATGGTTCAAATGGCCCTGAGCACTACGGGACTTAACATCTGAGGTCATCAGACCCCTAGAACTTACAACTACTTAAACCTAACTAACCTAAGGACATCACACACATCCATGCCCGAGGCAGGATTCGAACCTGCGACCGTAGCAGTCGCGCGGTTCCGGACTGAGCGCCTAGAACCGCGAGACCACCGCGGCCGGCCCTTGGTAGGAGTACGGTAGTATCAGCTTAATTTTTACATTGGCGGGACGGTAAAAGTAGTCTTTATGTAGAATCGAGGCACTCTGCAACTTTCCGACACTTCGGATTCTGCTCTCTGTTGAGGCAGTTCGATCGGGACACGTGGGGCAGAGATTTCGCCTTAGCAGAATGTTGGTTTAGATCTCTTCTGAGTGCAGTGCACCAGCTGTGCGCAAGCAGCACTACCTGCAGCCATCACAATCACACTTCGGTGATGGTGAGGTTTACATGCAGCACCGGCACCATGGTTCAAATGGCCCTGAGCACTACGGGACTTAACATCTGAGGTCATCAGACCCCTAGAACTTACAACTACTTAAACCTAACTAACCTAAGGACATCACACACATCCATGCCCGAGGCAGGATTCGAACCTGCGACCGTAGCAGTCGCGCGGTTCCGGACTGAGCGCCTAGAACCGCGAGACCACCGCGGCCGGCCCTTGGTAGGAGTACGGTAGTATCAGCTTAATTTTTACATTGGCGGGACGGTAAAAGTAGTCTTTATGTAGAATCGAGGCACTCTGCAACTTTCCGACACTTCGGATTCTGCTCTCTGTTGAGGCAGTCCGATCGGGACACGTGGGGCAGAGATTTCGCCTTAGCAGAATGTTGGTTTAGATCTCTTCTGAGTGCAGTGCACCAGCTGTGCGCAAGCAGCACTACCTGCAGCCATCACAATCACACTTCGGTGATGGTGAGGTTTACATGCAGCACCGGCACCATGGTTCAAATGGCCCTGAGCACTACGGGACTTAACATCTGAGGTCATCAGACCCCTAGAACTTACAACTACTTAAACCTAACTAACCTAAGGACATCACACACATCCATGCCCGAGGCAGGATTCGAACCTGCGACCGTAGCAGTCGCGCGGTTCCGGACTGAGCGCCTAGAACCGCGAGACCACCGCGGCCGGCCCTTGGCAGGAGTACGGTACTATCAGCTTAATTTTTACAATGGCGGGACGGTAAAAGTAGTCTTTATGTAGAATCGAGGCACTCTGCAACTTTCCGACACTTCGGATTCTGCTCTCTGTTGAGGCAGTTCGATCGGGACACGTGGGGCAGAGATTTCGCATTAGCAGAATGTTGGTTTAGATCTCTTCTGAGTGCAGTGCACCAGCTGTGCGCAAGCAGCACTACCTGCAGCCATCACAATCACACTTCGGTGATGGTGAGGTTTACATGCAGCACCGGCACCATGGTTCAAATGGCCCTGAGCACTACGGGACTTAACATCTGAGGTCATCAGACCCCTAGAACTTACAACTACTTAAACCTAACTAACCTAAGGACATCACACACATCCATGCCCGAGGCAGGATTCGAACCTGCGACCGTAGCAGTCGCGCGGTTCCGGACTGAGCGCCTAGAACCGCGAGACCACCGCGGCCGGCCCTTGGTAGGAGTACGGTAGTATCAGCTTAATTTTTACATTGGCGGGACGGTAAAAGTAGTCTTTATGTAGAATCGAGGCACTCTGCAACTTTCCGACACTTCGGATTCTGCTCTCTGTTGAGGCAGTTCGATCGGGACACGTGGGGCAGAGATATCGCCTTAGCAGAATGTTGGTTTAGATCTCTTCTGAGTGCAGTGCACCAGCTGTGCGCAAGCAGCACTACCTGCAGCCATCACAATCACACTTCGGTGATGGTGAGGTTTACATGCAGCACCGGCACCATGGTTCAAATGGCCCTGAGCACTACGGGACTTAACATCTGAGGTCATCAGACCCCTAGAACTTACAACTACTTAAACCTAACTAACCTAAGGACATCACACACATCCATGCCCGAGGCAGGATTCGAACCTGCGACCGTAGCAGTCGCGCGGTTCCGGACTGAGCGCCTAGAACCGCGAGACCACCGCGGCCGGCCCTTGGTAGGAGTACGGTAGTATCAGCTTAATTTTTACATTGGCGGGACGGTAAAAGTAGTCTTTATGTAGAATCGAGGCACTCTGCAACTTTCCGACACTTCGGATTCTGCTCTCTGTTGAGGCAGTTCGATCGGGACACGTGGGGCAGAGATTTCGCCTTAGCAGAATGTTGGTTTAGATCTCTTCTGAGTGCAGTGCACCAGCTGTGCGCAAGCAGCACTACCTGCAGCCATCACAATCACACTTCGGTGATGGTGAGGTTTACATGCAGCACCGGCACCATGGTTCAAATGGCCCTGAGCACTACGGGACTTAACATCTGAGGTCATCAGACCCCTAGAACTTACAACTACTTAAACCTAACTAACCTAAGGACATCACACACATCCATGCCTGAGGCAGGATTCGAACCTGCGACCGTAGCAGTCGCGCGGTTCAGGACTGAGCGCCTAGAACCGCGAGACCACCGCGGCCGGCCCTTGGTAGGAGTACGGTAGTATCAGCTTAATTTTTACATTGGCGGGACGGTAAAAGTAGTCTTTATGTAGAATCGAGGCACTCTGCAACTTTCCGACACTTCGGATTCTGCTCTCTGTTGAGGCAGTTCGATCGGGACACGTGGGGCAGAGATTTCGCCTTAGCAGAATGTTGGTTTAGATCTCTTCTGAGTGCAGTGCACCAGCTGTGCGCAAGCAGCACTACCTGCAGCCATCACAATCACACTTCGGTGATGGTGAGGTTTACATGCAGCACCGGCACCATGGTTCAAATGGCCCTGAGCACTACGGGACTTAACATCTGAGGTCATCAGACCCCTAGAACTTACAACTACTTAAACCTAACTAACCTAAGGACATCACACACATCCATGCCCGAGGCAGGATTTGAACCTGCGACCGTAGCAGTCGCGCGGTTCCGGACTGAAGTGCCTACAACCGGTACTATGAGTTGCGATAAATTTAATAACCATGTACAATATCACTGATACCTTCAACTTGGCCGCTGGGGCAGGTGCAGCAGCACAATAAATACGCGTCAATTTCGAGCATGATAAGCAGTCACTATTGTCCTTGGAGTTTGGTCAATATGCTAGGAAGCTGAATTTACAATCACATACTGCCCTTTCCTGAAGTTTGGCAAATTTTGTTATTAATGTTTGTCGTAACAGGAGTACGTTTTTCCGGAATTATTTGACAATGTTAGAAGATCAATGATGTTAATAAACTCAGGGATTTATTTCATCTCTGAATTTTCGTTTCGTAGTTAGTCATCAAGTTTGATAATTAGTGAATATTTGTGATTACATCCACCCACTGAGAGCCACTGCTTGGCCGAAAATTAACGTTTATTAATTCCCTTTGCACCCAGCTTAATTATCGGGGTTTCATTATGCAGAGATCTAGGCAGGCAGTTACCTGGCATCATTAATCTCTGTTTAATAGAGCAGCGGTTTTGCAGAATAACAGTGCTTCTTGTCGTTGATTATACGCTCCATTATTCAAGTACATCGAGTCAGTGCAGTAAAGCTACGAAACATAATAGGAAAGTTAGTTTTCTGGAACATAGTAGTTGAGGAGAAAGAAAAGAATGCGACAGAGCTGATGGGGCACCACGGTCATGGATTCGATTAACAAAAAAATTTAGTGTTAGTATTTTATTTCATTTCAATATTTTATTTCGTCCATACGTTTCTATGACTTCGTGCATATTTAGCAGATAATGCTGCTAGATTCAGTCGTCATACTGACTATTCCTCAGCTTGTGGCTCTCGATGTACTCACCCACTGCACAAGTATGCGGATGGTATAACGATAAAGTCACGCCATGTACTGTACAACTATTTGCAGGCTAAGTCTAGATGTTTTCAGATTCATCTTTTATGAGACTGTTAAGTGCATTGAATTGATTTCTGCGTCATGTTCCTTCTCTCTAGATTACCGTTTCAAAGTTAGTCTGACACACGAATGGAACTTCATTAATCATGTCCTTCAGTTTGTGTCTCATATTAATTTTACATGATTAATTGGGGAGCGTTCTGTCATAATAAATTGCCAGGAGATCCTTCACCAGTCATTAGCGTGAACAGGTGGCAACGGCACCTCGGCGCTTAGACTATATCTACTGACACTTCCATCTTAAAGCGGCTCGTACTGAACACGGCAAATGCCATCACCCGATTTACCAACAACTTCTCTCAGTGGGAGAGGAGGCAAAACTAGCGAACACGTGTCCCGGCGTAACTGTAGATATCCGATCGTTTCAGGAAAAACGACGGTCAAGGTTTCGAGGTACTTCATGAACCTTTCACCGCCCCGTAGTCTCACACGAAATTGTGCCTCAGTGGTTAGCATTTAGGTTTCTTAATTTTGCATCCCGTGTTCTAAACCAGATTATTATTTTCATTTATTATATTTTATTTTTATTGTTTTCATTTGCCTGTTCACGCCCGTAGAAGGTTACTACAGTAATGTTTCTTGTGAAATTAGGGGATACAGGGGCGTTATATTCAGTGTAAAATAACAACTGGATTTCACAATAAGCGTCACACGTTTCTCGTATAAGTTACGTGTGTATGGTGTGTTGAGAGGTTACAGTCTTTTGAAATTGTCATATTCTCATATTTAATTCTCTTATCAATTCTTATATTAATTTTTGTATTTTATTCGTACATCTGTTCTTCATGAAGATTTGGTGCTTTCCTTTGGATGACACCGACAGTAGATACATTCAAAACACAGTATTCCGAACACCACGAGCTCCGCGTGAAGGCAGGTTTGCCACTGTAACATTTGTACATATGAATCCCACTCGAGGAAGAAACATCGTTAACACTGGTGATGGTTTCACACCCTGGCAATAATGCCACGGCAAACCATACACAAACGGATCACTGTTCCGAAAATTGGGGCTTGCAGTTGTTTATGAATCAAGATACACTACGGGAAGTTCACCGAAAATAATAGCAAATATTTTTTTATTCTTTTTTTCTTTTAATTCATTCATCTGACTTATAGTTAGTAGAGGAATAAGGAAAACGTTATGTCAACATACACTGATAAACATTCGTGTCGTAATCTTCCATAGACACGGGTATATACAGGGTGTTTCAAAAATGACCGGTATATTTGAAACGGCAATAAAAACTAAACGAGCAGCGATAGAAATACACCGTTTGTTGCAATATGCTTGGGACAACAGTACATTTTCAGGCGGACAAACTTTCGAAATTACAGTAGTTACAATTTTCAACAACAGATGGCGCTGCAAGTGATGTGAAAGATATAGAAGACAACACAGTCTGTGGGTGCGCCATTCTGTACGTCGTCTTTCTGCTGTAAGCGTGTGCTGTTCACAACGTGCAAGTGTGCTGTAGACAACATGGTTTATTCCTTAGAACAGAGGATTTTTCTGGTGTTGGAATTCCACCGCCTAGAACACAGTGTTGTTGCAACAAGACGAAGTTTTCAACGGAGGTTTAATGTAACCAAAGGACCGAAAAGCGATACAATAAAGGATCTGTTTGAAAAATTTCAACGGACTGGGAACGTGACGGATGAACGTGCTGGAAAGGTAGGGCGACCGCGTACGGCAACCACAGAGGGCAACGCGCAGCTAGTGCAGCAGGTGATCCAACAGCGGCCTCGGGTTTCAGTTCGCCGTGTTGCAGCTGCGGTCCAAATGACGCCAACGTCCACGTATCGTCTCATGCGCCATAGTTTACACCTCTATCCATACAAAATTCAAACGCGGCAACCCCTCAGCGCCGCTACCATTGCTGCACGAGAGACATTCGCTAACGATATAGTGCACAGGATTGATGACGGCGATATGCATGTGGGCAGCATTTGGTTTACTGACGAAGCTTATTTTTACCTGGACGGCTTCGTCAATAAACAGAACTGGCGCATATCGGGAACCGAAAAGCCCCATGTTGCAGTCCCATCGTCCCTGCATCCTCAAAAAGTACTGGTCTGGGCCGCCATTTCTTCCAAAGGAATCATTGGCCAATTTTTCAGATCCGAAACGATTACTGCATCACGCTATCTGGACATTCTTCGTGAATTTGTGGCGGTACAAACTGCCTTAGACGACACTGCGAACACCTCGTGGTTTATGCAAGATGGTGCCCGGTCACATCGCACGGCCGACGTCTTTAATTTCCTGAATGAATATTTCGATGATCGTGTGATTGCTTTGGGCTATCCGAAACATACAGGAGGCGGCGTGGATTGGCCTCCCTATTCGCCAGACATGAACCCCTGTGACTTCTTTCTGTGGGGACACGTGAAAGACCAGGTGTACCGCCAGAATCCAAAAACAATTGAACAGCTGTAGCAGTACATCTCATCTGCATGTGAAGCCATTCCGCCAGACACGTTGTCAAAGGTTTCGGGTAATTTCATTCAGAGACTACGCCATATTATTGCTACGCATGGTGGATATGTGGAAAATATCGTACTATAGAGTTTCCCAGACCGCAGCGCCATCTGTTGTTGAAAATTGTAACTACTGTAATTTCGAAAGTATGTCTGCCTGAAAATGTACTGTTGTCCCAAGCATATTGCAACAAACGGTGTATTTATATCGCTGCTCGTTTAGTTTTTATTGCCGTTTCAAATATACCGGTCATTTTTGAAACACCCTGTAAAAATAAAAGTAATAAACGAGTTTTTAAAACAGGGCGGAAAATGTAGGAACCTCGATCCTAGGCTCTCAGTCTCTATTTCCTCTGAGGACATCGCGGTGTGAAAGACACATAGGAGACTTCCAAAATACTGCGAAATCTTTGACCGTTGTTTTTTCAGAAACGGTCGTGTATCTATGGATAAGCTGAGATACGTGTTCGCTTATTTTTAGACTCCTGTTTCACTGAGCGAAGCTTCTGGGAAATCTAGTGACTGCACTTTTTGTATTTTCCATGCAATGCTTAGTTTTCGAGAGTAGCGTACGATTACCAGTAGGATCAACTAGCGAGCTGCGTCATCTACAGTACCTGAAGTATTTGAAATAAAGATTGAGTCTAATGACCTCATCTACTTAAGTTCTTGTCGCTGACTTTTTTAAGGGCAGTAATGTAATTTCTTTTTTTCAGGGAGTTATTTGTAGTGTTTGGTTTTCGGCTCTGAACCAACTTAAACAGGTAAATATATTATTCTGAATACAAATAGTTTCAAAGATTGAGCGAGGTGTCCAAATCCACACCATAAGGAATGCGAATCTGGGAAATACCGCATAATCAAACGACATATTTCCATTTTTAATTTGGTACACTCTGGAGTTGTGATGAACGAAATCTTACTGACTGAACTTAAGGGCTTATAAATTTTATGGAAACTGTGATTTAGTAGAGATACAAAATACTAAAATGCATGAGATATTAGGTTCACGTAAGTATCCAGATGATCAGGATTTCACCTGGTCATTGACACTGACTATAATGCTCGTGCGAGATGGCCCAGTCGGTAAGAAATTTGTGTTAGGAAGGACGGCGGTTGAAACCCCGTATGACTATTTTATTTTAGGTTATGCATCAATTCTCTGTACCACTTAAGATAAATGTGCGATGGTTCGTTAGAAAATGACATGACCGATTTCCTTTCCTATCCTTTCAAAAATCGAGATGTTTCTCTAATGACCTTGTCGTCGACGGGACATAAACCTCCCCCCCCCCCCATCCCCTCCCGGCCCCAAATCTATTTTCCTTCCTTAACCAGTATAGGCTAATTTGAAGATCCTACATGCTGTTATGAGTCTCTGAACATCGTAGCGTGCTATCATGGAATCAATGGGAACGTCGATTTCGTCTGGAGAGCTCAGGCATCTACAGTGGTTGCTGATGTACCCCGAGGAACTACAGTAGGTGCCGTTAAGCCACATCCCGGAAATGCTCGAAGCATTACACGTCAACATGAGGCACAACCTGAGAATCAGTTACACACGCCTGTCTTTGAGAAAGGTTACACGTACTTCACCAGTTGTGTCCAGATCTTTCCCAACAGAAACTCCCTGAAGGAGTGGCAACTCATTGTGCTCTAAAACTTCCCAGATGTACTGATTATTTTACATATTGCTCCTTCTAACCGCTATGAAATACTGTATCCAGTGTAGCCGAAATATATCTCTTTCCCTATAGTGTTGCTACCTATCAGAGCTCAGCCATCGTTTCTTATGCAACACTAATGCGGCCAACGTTGTAGGACAGGCTGATGCAGGAATTGTTCGTACGCTCTACATTTTGATTCTCTGCTCACCAGCATCGGCGTTCACATTGCCAGTTGAAGTCTGTGGCGTTTGTGGTTTTAGGAAAATGGAAGACTAGCCAATGGCACTGCGTAGATCCAGTCGAGACCCCAGCAGACAAAGTCGTACCTTCGACGCAGGTATGTCCGCAGGTCGATCAGTGAGTCAACATCTGGGACGAAACACGTAATGTCCATGACGACAAGTGGTGGTCATCCAGTGCTGTGATCACACTGCGTGGTCCAGTAGCCATTTGTAGCATGCCTGTTTGCAAAGTCGGTATGTAATTGTATGACAAAAATGTACCGGGTGTCCATAAATTACCTCTGCAAATTAAGACTTTAATAGCTTTGAAACTGTAGTAGATATTAACGAATGGTTTTCAACGTGTGATAAGATAATTCAAAGGTTTTTGTTCCTTGTTAACACATTAATGTGTGCATGCTTCATGGAACGGTTTAGTCGGAAGTCTATTTCTCTCCACGTACGATTCAAGAACTCCAAGGTGACATGTTCAGATGCATTGCAAATGCGTGGCTTCAAGTCCTACAGGTTTCTAACTTTGGTTTGGTACACGAGAAGTCTAGTAGTTTGACGTCAGGGGATGGTGGCGGCCACACATTGTGTTTTCTCCTGTGGCGTCTACATTTGGTCAGATTTTCAAGTTTTGCGTCAAAATTACCTCGCCTGGAAGGTAAAAAAAATGTTACGTGTTGTCAAATGTTGAAAATCATTTGTTAGTTTGTACGAGGGTTGTCCAGAAAGTATGTTCCGATTGATGGAAACCACAGTGAAAATCCGATGAAGTTTTGCATAGGTGTGTTGGGCAGTGGTACTAGTATTCCCGTCGATCGCGTTACGTTGTTCTTTTTAGTTCTGAGCACACAGAGAGCACATAAAGATACCTGTAACAATAGTGTCTCCCGCGAAATACAAGGGCCTGGTGAGAAATTTCGCCTGAGCTATGCAGCCAGCATCACATAACTGTCGTTCGTTTTCTTCTTCAAGCCAATTCTCAGTCGCATTCTGCAGGGACAATGCAGATGCTCCTGCATCGTTTCCAATTGGGAATGTTTGATTACCCACAATACAGCCCGTAATTGTCTTCCCCTGAGTTTCATCTTCGCTCACATGAACCGCTGGCTATAAAGACAATATTTTGGCACAGATAACGAGCTGTAGGCCAGCGTAGAAAAATGACGGAAAGCACTGGCGGCTGCCTTCTATTGGAAAGTTGGTACAACGCTACGACAGACGTCCAAGTCGGATCGGTGACTAAGGACAGAAGTAGCTGGAAGTTGTAGCTAACTGTTGAAAATAAAACAGTTTTGATTTTCACTGCGGTTTCCATTTAGCGACCGATCGGAACATACTTTCTGGACAACCCTCGTAGTACAGTTTTAACGTTACTAAAGATAATATATGAACAACTTGCATTTTTCCTGTAGCCCCATAGTCTGTCCCTTTATGACTCACTAACATGCTGATACTGAGTACTTCGAAGTCATCGAGGACTACTGGCATCTGCTTTCACATTACCATATGTAACGGCTCTCCATCGATTGAACACGGCAGTTCATTAACATTTACAGTCGCTATAGAGACGCCATCATTGGGCCCATGTTCGTGTCATCTCTTGACAGTTTAATCTCCTTGTGATAGTGCACCACCCTACACATCATCCTATATTATGTCCATTTGAGCCATTTTTCACGAGTGCTGCAGCTCATACAAGACTTCTTGTTAGAGAAAACCCCTCTCCAAATAGAACACGATAAGCACAGTCTTTGATACTCGTATTAGTATTTATGCAGATACCGACAAAGCCACATTTCTTTTCGCCACATTTTGCTGTTTTTACTGGCATTATTTTCACTCTGTCGAGTTCGAAGCTAGATAACTTTATCTTCAGGATACCTGACAGAACGTACGAATGAATTGAAATGTGCCACATATGCTCTCTCTTTACAACAAAGTGGTGTACACTACCTACCTGCATGTTTGAACGTTACTTGAAAATCAGCGATAAAGATTTTGGACGAACCTTCGGTGGTCTACACCAAGCTGGTTGGACAGAATGAATGTACTCCATTGTGCGAGACAAGTTTTTGGACCTCGATTAATTGATCCGTCCTATCTAATCGCCTGAAGAAGACGCTATCTATCTTGAGTACTGAAATGGTCCAAATGGCTCTGAGCACTATGGGACTTAACTGCTGAGGTCATCAGTCCCCTAGCACTTATAACTACTTAAACCTAACTAACCTAAGGATATCACATACATACATGCCCGAGGCAGTATTCGAACTTGCGACCGTAGTGGTCGCGCGGTTCCAGACTGTATCGGTACCGAAAACGTGTAATATAGCGTCAATAAATACAGGTGAAGAAAAAGAAAAGGAATTTGTATTTCATAAACGTGGAGATGATGACGTCCCTGTACTTCCCACCGCCATGGACGAAGGAAGTCTCGTAGATTTTTGTGAAGTTTCAAAATGTAAGTATCCTGGAGCTGTTCCTTATTTATTCGACATCAGTTAGACTCGATAAATGCGATGTTGGTTTTTTCATTCTAATTTTTATTAATTAATTGTTATTAATCAGGGACACTGATTTGCAGTCCAGATCTACAGACTGCTATGTCGTGTCATCATTCAGTAGCTAAATTTCATTAACACAGAAACGCGAAACAGAATAAAATTCAAAAAGCACTTGCTTACGGTACAGAAGAGAACCTATGTAGCGCTGCCTGTTGCATACCCGTTAATTGGCGGGAGACGTGCAACACGCAAAGTGGGATGAGTAGTGACAGCGAGAACACGCGAATAAAACCCGGCCATTAGGTTAATAATACATCGGCGGCGGCGAGTGGCGAGCGGCTGCGTTTGCGGCGGACAGCTTGTGAGTTACCCGCCTCTCATTACACAGAGAGCTGCTTACTCAATCCGCGGGCCACTTTAATCCATTACTATGGGACTGGTTGGCTCGCCGAGCTCCGATTTCCGCCTCGAGGGATGCGCCGGCCTTCTGGGTGCACTTGGAGGGCCCGCACCTGCGTTAACAGACGACGCGGCCCTCCCTGTGTAGGAGGAGTGTTCTGTGCGCTTGTATTTTCTGGCGATAAAGAAGACAATAGTGTCTTGATCACATTTCTGCGCTACATTTTGTGGCTCTGATGGGATATCGTAGCACCTGTACAAAATGTTATCACGAATCGCAGAGAAGGTGCACTCGATTTGATTTACACGGAGAAGCAACCGAGCTTTAAATGTGTACACTAAGCACTCGATTTGATTGAAATAAAGGAGCAATCTGGCTTTAAAGGGAATAAACTATTTGATCAAAAGTATCCGAACACCTATTAGTCGTCATTAATACCGGGTTCTTTCAGCATTCGCATTTATGACAGCTCTCCTGTGGACACTTTCATTAAGGTACAGGAAATATATGGACAGCATGCGACTGTGTAATGGATTGAGTCATTCAAAATTTGAGCTGGACCGGGACTCGAACCCGGATTTTCCACTTGTCGCGAGTGGTCGCCTTAATAGTTTCAGCTATCCGTGCCCGCTTTACTTGTTTGTATGCATGTCCTAAGGAACATTGCATCATATGTCTTAAAAATACAGACTCTTCAATATCGTATTTCACTGAGGTGTCTGAATATCTGATGAGGAAGTGCCATCCATTCTTCATCGAGACCCAAAACCAGGGAAGGCTGTGAGTTAGACTCTGGAATCTGGAACGAATCTGACGTTCCGACTCATCAAAAAAATGGTTCAAATGGCTCTGAGCACTATGGGACTCAACTTCTGAGGTCATAAGTCCCCTAGAACTTAGAACTACTTAAACCTAACTAACCTAAGGACAACACACACATCCATGCCCGAGGCAGGATTCGAACCTGCGACCGTAGCGGTCGCGCGGTTCCAGACTGTAGCGCCAGAACCGCTCGGCCACCAGCGGCCGGCTCCGACTCATCCCTGAGGCCGCGCGGAGTGGCAGCGCGGTTTGAGGCCCCAAGTAACTGATTGTGTGGACCCTCCCGCCGGACGATCTAATTCTCCCTCGGGCGTGGATAAGTGAGTTGTTCTTAGTATAAGTTACTTTAAATAGCGTGTAAGTCTAGGGACCGATACCTCAGCAGTTTGGTCCCTTAGGAATTCACACACGTTCACCCCTGAGGTGCTCCACTGGATCCAGTTTGGGACTCCTACCAGGCTAGTTCATTTCAGAAACAATTGCGTAACAGATGCTGCATTGTCATCCTGGTACGATCCTCTTCTGTATGCAGTGCACAGCGCTGTAAATGTGTTCGTGTCCTCCCACTTTCAGAGTTTTCTTAAGCACAATTAGGGGACCAGCCGCTAATCACGAAGAGCACCTCTCTTTCGTAGCACTACCTCCCCGCACTTCGGCGCTGGCCCTGTACATGATGAATGATGATCGCCAAACCCAGCCTCTGCCATTAGACGTCCACAGGGTATAGCGCGATTGATCAGTCCAAATCACTCGTTTCCTGTTATCTACTGTCCAGTGGCGTATCTCCTTACACAATCTCAGACACAGCTCAGCAGTGACTGCAGAGATGTTTGGCTTACGACAAGGTGCTCGACCATCGTGCCCATTCCTTTTAACCCTCTAGACACAGTCATTGTGCTAACCGGGCAACTGATACCACTTTTGAATTTACGAGTGATTCCTTCTGCTGATTTCATGCGGTTTTGTACAGCCACCCTCTGCAATGCTGCACTGTCTATCCCTCAGTACAGAAAGTCAGCCTGGCCCTGGTTTACTTGTGGTTGTTCCCTCATGTTTCCAACTGAGGATCACCAACAGTCCACTAGGGCTCGATTAGGAGGGCTGAAATATCCCTGATGAATTTGTCACTCAGGCGACATCCAATGACTAGTGCCCATTTCATGTCTCTGAGTTCTGCTGCCCGATCCACTTTGCTGTCACAGCTTCTCTGCAGCCAATATAATACTTCCCTCCTCCCTTCGTACTGTCGGGTCTCTTCTGACAAGTAGTTGCCAGTATCGCATTCCACAACGGTGTCTGTATAATTCTGATCCGATAGTGTAGCAGGAAGACTACATGATTCAAATGGTTCAAATGGTTCAGAGCACAATGGAACTGAACATCTGAGGTCATCAGTTCCGTAGAACTAAGATCTAGTTAAGCCTAACTAACCTAAGGACATCACACACAGCCATGCCCGAGGCAGGATTCGAATCAGCGACCGTAGCGATCGCGCGGTTCCAGACTGAAGTGCCTAGAACCGCACGGTTACAGAAGCCGTCGAAGACTACATAATTAAGGTTGTGGGTGATTTGTTGATATGCAAGATGCGAAATTTAATACACAGATCTGTCACTTCTGTAAGCAACGATGGATGTAACCCAATTGGGTACTGAAACAAATACTGTTGAGCCTTTGTGGCTTAATTTTGAGATATGTGTTCGTCATCACTAGCCGCGTCCGTCGTCATTGCCCGAACTTGCCATTATTTTGCAGGAAGAATGGTATAAGATTAACTTGGAAACCATACAGGACCTGCATGTGTCCATTCCGAGACGACCTGAAACCGTTTTGAATGCCAGCTGGTCCCCTACACCGTATTAGGCATGGTAATACAATGCGGTTTCGTTTACTCCGTCAACGGCCTTGCCGCAGTATTAACACCGGTTCCCGTCAGATCACGGAAGTTAAGTGCTGTCGGGCTTGACTAACACTTGGATAGGCGACCCACCTGTCTGCCGAGCGCTGTTAGCAAGTGGGGTGCACACAGCCCTTGTGAGGCCAATTGAGGAGCTACTTGATACTTGATGGGGAAGTACGGGCTCCGGTCACGAAAACTAACAACGGCCGGGAGAGTGGTGTGCTGACCACATACCCATACGCCCCCCCCCCCCGCAATATCCACATCCAATGACACCTTTGGGATGAGGATGACATGGCGGTCGGTCGGTACCTTTGCGCCTTCAAGGCCAGTTCCGTGGGAGTTAAGTAGTTTAATTTTCGGTATTTCCTTATTCTTGTTCACCCCTTGTACGTTTTTCCCTAACGTTTCGGCTCTATGCGAGAGCTCAGCACTTGTAGTGGCTAGCCACGCCCGGGTTCCCGGGTTCGATTCCCAGCGGGGTCAGGGATTTTCTCTGCCTCGTGATGACTGAGTGTTGTGTGCTGTCCTTAGGTTAGTTAGGTTTAAGTAGTTCTAAATTCTAGGGGACTGATGACCATAGATGTTAAGTCCCATGGTGCTCAGAGCCATTTGAACCATTTTTTGTAGTGGCTAGCAGGTTGCGTCCTGACAACAGTCGAACAATCTCTGCGTCAAGGTAGGTTAGGAGAGTACATGCAGCATGCGGTCTTGCTCTGTCCTGTAGCAAAAGGTCACGGACTCGTCCCGCCTGCTGCACAGTGGTTACCCGCCACTGTTGTACCATTGTGTACCCACTGGCGTATGGTACCGTTGTGGAAAATGCTTGGGAGGTACGACGATGACGTAGCAACGTCCGTTCTGCTCGGAGCTTCCATATACGGAATTCTTTCATTGTGATGCTGTACGCGGGACTCGACTCAAGTGACCTGGCGTTCGTTGTTGACATCGGGCACGACTTCTCCTGCGCTCTTCTCTCTGCTGTCACACTGAGGGAAGCCGCAACAACGCTGGCCATTTTCACAGTCCTTAGAGCTGCAGACGTAACCACGCACTCCCCATGTGGATACTTGTTTCGTGGCAATCAAGCCCTGACCGGTCTAAAGCAAAGTGACGCGGCTGTACACCCTAGCGACGATACAGCGTTTTCAAAAAGAGTATAGAATACTTTGAGAGGTAGTAATACTCATTGAAACAAGAAAAATAAGTGCAATAAACATGGGCTCAGAAACGCATATTTGCTGCGATAAACACGAATTTACAGGAGGTGTTCAACGTGGCATCGAGTCATGACAATGCACCTCACTGTTCTCTGACGTAAGGAACGACGTCCTTTGTGAAGTATACACGGTTGTTGTTATAGCTGCTGGCACTCAAGGAAGACGCGCCTCTGTAGTGTCCGCACATCGTTGATTGGCGTGCCATAGACTTATTCCTTCGAGTGTCCCCATAATCAGAAGTCTTGCGGATTGAGATCTGGGGAACGAGCACGCCAAGGTGTAACCCACCCCCACCCACTCTGATAAGTCCAGAGGTCCTGAGATGTCTGGGCCAAATTTTGGCGCAGATTGTGACGAAAGTGTGTTGGTGTACCATCATGCATGAAACATATTTGTATTCGTTGCTACGGTTCCTCAGCCTCCAAAAATGGTTGAAATGGCTCTACGCACTATGACACTTAACATCTGAGGTCATCAGTCTAACAGACTTAGAACGACTTACACCTAACTAACCTAAGGACGTCCACACATCCATGCTCGAGGCAGGCTTCGATTCCTCGACCGTAGCAGCAGAGCGGTTCCGGACTGAAGCGCCTAGAACCGCTCGGGGACAGCCGCCGGCGCACAGCCTCCAGCAAGGCTGGCGATACATTAGTGAGAAAGTCCAGATAATGCGCCCCAGTTAATCCTTATGGTAGCGGATATGGCCCTATTAATCTCTATCGCCAAGCACGCCGGCCCATCTACATCTACATCCATACTCCGCAAGCCACCTGACGGTGTGTGGCGGAGGATACCCTGAGTACCTCTATCGGTTCTCCCTTCTATTCCAGTCTCGTATTGTTCGTGGAAAGAAGGATTGTCGGTATGCCTCTGTGTGGGCTCTAATCTCTCTGATTTTATCCTCATGGTCTCTTCGCGAGATATACGTAGGAGGGAGCAATATACTGCTGGACTCTTCGGTGAAGGTATGTTCTCGAAACTTTAACAAAAGCCCGTACCGTGCTACTGAGCGTCTCTCCTGCAGAGTCTTCCACTGGAGTTTATCTATCATCTCCGTAACGCTTTCGCGATTAATAAATGAACCTGTAACGAAGCTCGCTGCTCTCCGTTGGAACTTCTCTATCTCTTCTATCAACCCTATCTGGTACGGATCCCACACCGCTGAGCAGTATTCAAGCAGTGGGGATTTATATCTGCCCATACTTGTCAATTTTGGATAGTCATCTCTTGTGAAACCTGCCTCAGCAATAAATAAAGTCTTGCATTTCCTTAGGATTCTTCCAATGAACCTTTATATGATCATTCCATTTTAAATCATTCCTAATGCGTACTCCCAGATAATTTATGGAATTAACTGCTTCCAGTTGCTGACCTGCTATATTGTAGCTAAATGATAAGGGATCTTTCTTTCTATGTATTCGCAGTACATTACACATGTCTACATTGAGATTCAATTGCCATTCCCTGCACCATGCGTCAATTCGTTGCAGATCCTCCTGCATTTCAGTACAATTTTCCATTGTTACAACCTCTCGATATGTCACAGCATCATCCGTAAAAAGCCTAAGTGAACTTCCGATGGCATCCACCAGGTCATTTATGTATATTGTGAACAGCAACGGTCCCATGACACTCCCCTGTGGCACACCTGAAATCACTCTTACTTCGGAAGACTTCTCTCCATTGAGAATGACATGCTGCGTTCTATTATCTAGGAACTCCTCAATCCAATCACACAATTGGTCTGATAGTCCATATGCTCTTACTTTGTTCATTAAACGACTGTGGGAAACTGTATCGAACGCCTTGCGGAAGTCAAGAAACACGGCATCTACCTGTGAACCCGTGTCTATGGACCTCTGAGTCTCGTGGACGAATAGCGCGAGCTGGGTTTCACACGACCGTCTTTTTCGAAACCTATGCTGATTCCTACAGAGTAGATTTCTATTCTCCAGGAAAGTCATTATACTCGAACATAATACGTGTTCCGAAATTCTACAACTGATCGACGTTAGAGATATAGGTCTATAGTTCTGCACATCTGTTCGACGTCCCTTCTTGAAAACGGGTATGACCTGTGCCCTTTTCCAATCCTTTGGAACGCTACGCTCTTCTAGAGACCTACGGTACACCGCTGCAAGAAGGGGGCAAATTCCTTCCATACGTTGATTCAGAATCGGTGTTGATGCCCCTTTTCCTGAACTGGTTGGGGATTTATATCTGCCCATACTTGTCGATTTTGGATAGTCATCTCTTGTGAAACCTGCCTCAGCAATAAAGTCTTGGATGTGAATAATAGATCTGCCTGAACACGCTGTAGGTTGTTCATGAAGTACCCCCAGATAAGAGGGTGAGACACGCCTTCTGCTGCTGCTAATCGTTGCATAACGTTCCCAAACGTTTCTCCACCGAACGTAGCACACGCTCCTCCATGTCAGGCGTGCGGACTGTGCGAGGCCTTCCGAAGTGTCAAAAAAATGTTCAAATGTGTGTTAACTCCTAAGGGACCAAACTGCTGAGGTCATCGGTCCCAAGTCTTGCACACCACTTAAAATAATTTAAACTAACTTATGCTAAGAACAACACACACCCATGCCCGAGGGAGGACTCGAACCTCTGGCGGGAGGGGCCGTGCAGTCCGGGACATGGCCACTCCGCGCGACGGCACCAGTATCCCTCAGACGCTGGAAAGGTCTGCCGAACAGCTAATCAGAGGACACTATGTGCTGTGGATAGTTTTCAGCGTAGAGGGGACGTGTTCGTAGGCTAAGTCCATTTGCTAAACCATAGCAGAATATCATATCCGCCATTGCACTTGTTGCTGTGGCCGAGCGGCTCTAGTCGCTTCAGTCTGGAACCTCGCGACCGCTACGTCTGGAACCTCAGACCGCTACGGTCGCAAGTTCGAATCCTGCCTCGGGCATTGATGCGTGTGATGTCTTTAGATTAGTTAGGTTAACTAGTTCTAAGCTCTAGGAGAGTGATGACCTCAGATGTTAGTGCTCAGATCCATTTGAACCATTTTGAACTTGTTGAGTAATAGGCTTCCACTGGTAACCAGTGGTGGAAGAGAGAAAATGTGAATGTAAATGTACTACATCACAAACTGAGCAATAACAATAACACGTAAGTGAATCCGCGTTTGGTAGAACGTAAAGCAGCATGATACGTACCCAGGGTTGACAGTAATGTACAATAAGGCAAACAAACACGACGAAAACTAACGTAGCCTCCAACACGACTCGTACCGCACATACGACTGCATATCACTCAATGGCTCGTAAGGTTCTGTGAGTAACACATCGCCGGCCGTTTTGGCCGAGCGGTTCTAGACACTTCAGTCTGAAACCGCGCGACCGGTACGGTCGCAGGTTCGAATCCTGCCTCGGGAATGGATGTCTGTGATGTCCTTAGGTTAGTTAGGTTTAAGTAGTTCCACGTTCTGAGGGACTGATGACCTCAGACGTTAAGTCCCATAGTGTTCACAGCCATTTGAGTAACACATCATAATACCCTGCCGACACATTTGACGGAGCGCCAATCCAATGACGGTGCTAATATCCGCAGTCAAGCGTCTCGCAGCCCTTCCTATAAACATTACTTAGCTCTGAAAGTATACATTTCTGGGCCCATATTTATGAGACTTATTTTTATTGTTTCGACGAGTACTACCACCTCTCAAAGTGATGGACACTTTGTTTTGAACACCCTACATGTCTGCCCATTCGAGAGCTAGTTACGTGGGGGCCATGGGGGCCACATGAAAAGAATTACTCAAATTAAAAGAATTTCTGAATGACAACTCCTTCTACTCAATAGATATGAAGTAGTAACGGTAAAAAAATTGTTTAATTAATTAATTATTTTGTGTAATGAAAACTTACGTTAAAGTGACATGTTACACATCATTACGAAATGTGTATTCATGATCTATGGAACAAGTATTAATGTATGTATGTATGTATGTATGTATGTATGTATGCCATAGAGATCTTGCGTGGAGCGGAGGACGAGCTACTCAGCCTATCGATTCCAAATCAGCATAACAGTACTGGCATGCGTACGAACGCGACCAGCGGTGTCAAAGAACGATGAACCACAGTGTCGATAGCGCCCGCTGTTCTCGAATTCCGTCACGTACTGGTAGCACTTTCTCCTGCTTACCCAAGGCACAACACTATCTCCTCACCAACAGGCACTATTCACATGGTTCTTCTGAATGAAAAGCCGGCTGCATACTGTGTCCTTAAAAACAAAATATAGATGGAGTTCCCCCTGATATACTTTGTGCTGTTGAGCTGAATGCTAATCATTGATTGGCCTGTACAAGCACGTGTTGCACTTCTGCCTTTGTGACGTTCGTTACGTACCTTTCATGCTGTTGAAACTTCAAGAGCCAGCAGTGAATTTCTCCTTTTACTGAAATTACGCCATAAACAATCGACTTCCTCAGTTACATACAAGTACCCTTTACTTGGTCCATTCACTTACGCGTTCTTCTCCAAAACCGCGTTCTCTCTTGTCTGTATTGCTCATCATCCACGTTTAACTTTTATCTAAGGCTACGTTCTGCACAACTACCTTTAGAGATAACTTCCAGACACTCACTTTATAATCGGTGTTAAAAACTTTCTCTTTTTCTGCAGCGCTTTTCTTGTTATTGGTATTCTACGTTTTATATTATCTTTACGTTGTCCATCACCCTTTATTATGCAGCAGAACATAAAACCTCTTCTACGGCTTTTAGTGTTACATTTTCTAATGCTATTCACTCAGAATTGCCTCATTTAATACGACTGCACTATATTACAGTTTGGTTTCTGTGTAAGTTCTAGATGAACTTCCGCTTCTTGTATTTGATTCATGATATCTTCAGAATATGAAAGAATGTATTTCCTTCCCCATTGCGAAAAGATTTCTCTAAGTCGATGCCTTCCTATAACCCATCTTTTACTATACGTCGAACGATTAGTCTTGCTTCGCATCCTCCTACATTTCTCCGAAACCGAATTCTATGTTATCTTGGGCTGTCTTCTACGAAACGACCCATTTATGTGCAGATATCGTATTCACACCGGTTTGCGAAAAGATTCACTGACCTCGGTTCAAGCGGAACATATCCTCGGTGTGAACGGAAATTCTGATTCCGACTTCAGTAATATTACGTCGGATATTTTCGGTTTCGACTATAGTTCCTCTTGATTGCAACAGAAAGTAACTCTGTCTGTAGAGAACTTTCCGCGGGCGTTATATGATGTTGGCATGTCGACTGTCACTTAAGTATCTTTTACTGCGCTGGCAGTAATGAGAATGTGTGCTTGATAGTTGGCTTGGGTGGACACTGAAACACCAAAATTTAGTGAGCAGTTAATTAAGAACTATAATCACCTACAGATGACAGTCGATCTGTAGCATATTATGATAAAGTTAAAATACCATGATTTAAGATGTTCATGACTGATAACAATGTCATAAGCTATGATTGGAAGAAGTCTATGATAAGTAGTAGCTCATGAATGGAGCAGTACTGTCTTATTTATGGGACCAATACTTAAATGGACTTGAACCAGTGAGTTAACCTCATCAGTTTGTTGGAATAAAAGTGCAGTAAACTATTTCAAATATTCCGGGTTCAAACATTAAACAAGAGGTCGAAAGAATACTATCTTTTCGCTAATCATTAGGCTACGCTCGGCCATCCACGATATCTTTATAACTCAAACTGTTAACCTAATGTACATTTTCAACACTGGGTTCTTAAAAATGCAAACAATTCAAGTCCAGTCACGCAGTGAACACTGACAGCGCTTGGAATTCTATTACGGGATTGCCTTTATGGAAATTCAACAACTTTCTGACTTTAGTAGGCAGTGTGAAAACCCTTCTAGCCACGAACCTGCTACCTGGTTACTATTCGTCCAATATCGCTCTATCTTGCCGCTACGTGCAGTGAAAACATTCGTTACTCACTACGTTGTTACTAAACAAGGTGGCGAAATTTGGCGTTAATGGGCTACAGCAGCAGACGACCGACTCGAACGCCTTTGACAACAGCGCCTCTTCTGTTCTCCTGACCACATCAGTTGGTCCCTAGGCGACTGGAAAATCGCCCGCATCTCGTGGTCGTGCGGTAGCGTTCTCGCTTCCCACGCCCGGGTTCCCGGGTTCGATTCCCGGCGAGGTCAGGGATTTTCTCTGCCCCGTGATGGCTGGGTGTTGTGTGATGTCCTTAGGTTTAAGTAGTTCTAAGTTCTAGGGGACTGATGAGCATAGCTGTTAAGTCCCATAGTGCTCAGAGCCATTTGAACCATTTTTTTCGACTGGAAAATCATAGCCTGGTCAGGTAAGTCCCGACTTCAGTTGGTAAGAGCTGATGGTAAGGCGCAGACCCCACGAAGCCATGGACCCTGGTTGTGAACAGGGCACTGTGCAAGCTGGTGGTGGCTCCACAGTTGTGTGTGCTGTGGTTATATGGAATGGACCGTGTCCTCAGGTCCAACTGAACAGATCATTGAATGAAAATAGGTATGTTCGGCTACTCGGAGACCATATGCAGCCATTCATGAACTTCATGTTCCCAGACAACAATGGAATTTTTACGGATGACAATGCACCATGTCACCGGGCGACAATTATCCCTGATTGGTATGAAGAAAATTCTGGACAGTTCGAGCGAATAATTAGTCCACCTGATAGCCCGTCATAAACATCATCGAACATTTATGGGAGATAATCGAGAAGTAAGTTCGTGCACAAAATCCTGCACGGAAACACTTTCGCAGTTACAGACGGCCATAATGGCAGCATGGCTCAGTATCTCTGCAGAGGACTTCCAGCGACTTGTTGAGTCAATGCCGCATAGAGCTTTTGCGCTACGCCGGGCAAAAGGAGGCCAGACACGATATTAGGAGGCATTCCATGACTTCTGTCAGCTCAGTGTGTACACTACGTCATTAATATAACAACCTTACAACACTACAGTGCTGAACTGTATTATATGCCTTCCAGGAGTCAATTCAGTGTCGTCTCTATCATATTCTGTTTCGGCATCTGACTACTCACCAAGCAACTGAATGGATGATTTTGATCTACTTACTGACTTCACATCAGACTGACACTTCATAGAATTTATTGTCAGACCGTTAGGCAAAATTTTGTTTTTACTCGTTGACCCCTTCCCACATTGCTCTCTTTACGCTCATTTGGGCTTCATCCAGTTTTTGTTGATCTCCTCGACTTTGACTTCGCATCTAAAAAGTGTACAGGTGTTTTTCATGTGGAAGATAGGCTGCAGGATTTAAATATCCACAAGGAAATTCCCAAAGTAATACAATATAAGCTAACTGTAGACGCAAAAATTCTCTTAATAATTATGGTAGACATCTCCAAAAATGCTAGTAATACTTTGTGAAATCCATAGTTTACGATTTACTTTCATGCTAAACGCTGTTTTAAAAATAGACTGATTTCTTAATATTTCTACTAGAGTTCTTTGCATTCACTGGTAAGAATTTTAGTACACATTCTCTTGCATTCATCCAACGGAACGAATCTAGTAGTCACGCCACATCAGCTGTAATGACGGGTTGATTCAGGAACAAAAGCTTTGTCTGATTTTGCACAAAGTGTACGAGACAGAGAGAATAATTCGATTGTACATGAATTTTGTCTCCGGTCACTCAGATAATTTACGTAGTGTAAAATTAAGTTCTTTTTGCTATATCCAATACGCCACTGGGGCTTTGTCATAAAGGCTTTTTTTCTCATTGTTCGGTGAGGTGTAAAACAGAACGAATTCTAACCTCAACTGTCATTTTTATGGAAACAAAGGCTTCAGGTAATGTTTGCAGACTAAAAATTTCCACATATATGCAGTGCCAGCAGAGATCTCCATACCAAACTTACGACCAGGTGGGCATCCTTGACAGACGAGTATCCATGAAGCCACGGCGTCAGTGATCCTAGTATTCTGTTGTTTACCATACTTTGAGGTCGTCATTTAGACGTGATTTGGACTTGGATAAAAATTGGATTTCGATAAAATTTACGATTGTGTATGATTTGTATTCGACATGATTTAGATTTTGGTAGTTTTTGGACTTGTATATGACTTCAGTTTAAATACAAGAACGTGGATGTGACTAGAACGGGGTTTTTATTAACATTTTGATATGACTGAGGCTTGGACACAACTGGCACTGCAACACAATGTTTCTTGGGCAGAATAGGGGGCTGGCGCGCAACCAGGCATAGCACACAACTGGGACTGGCACGCGACTGGGCCTGAAGCGCGACTGAGCCGGGCATGCGACTGGGACTAGCACACGACTGGGCCTAGCACACGAATGGGCCTAGCACACGAATGGGCCTAGCACACGAATGGGCCTAGCACACGAATGGGCCTAGCACACGAATGGGCCTAGCACACGAATGGGCCTGGTGCATGACTGGGCCTGGAACGCTTCTGGACCTTGCGCACGATTGGGCCTGGCATGCGACTACGCCTAGCACATGACCGGGCCTGCTGCGCTACTGGACCAAGGGAATGAGAGGGACTGGAGCCAGACATAGACTAGGATTAGGTCTTGGACATGACTAGGACTAGGACTGGGGCTATGATTAGGCCCTGGAACAGTCAGGACAAGGACACGGCACTGAACACTACTAGGCATTGTACATAACTAAAATCAGTAAATAAGCATGACTAGGACTAGTAATTCGGCGTGACTAGGACTAGGACTGGTTTGGAAATAACTAGGACTAGGACAAGAGCTTGAACAAGACGAGGACTAGGACTTGAGACTTGGAGATAAGTGGTACTACTACTACTACTACTATTAGCGTGGTGCTACTGTTACTACATCTCACTGGAATGTTCAAGAGTAATCAGAATTATGGAAGTAAAATATAGGTCAACTTTTTCTCTCTGCTCAGTTTTCAGACGTCATCACGTAATGTGATAACTCAATGGGATTTTACAATCTAGACTCCAGGGCAAGCTGTTGCAGGCGTAGTGCCGCATATGGGATGCTGCACAGCACCAGGAAACGGCTGTGGGTAAATCGGCCTCATGAGCAATTAAGACTGTGTAAACAGGAAAAACCGAATGTGTCCAAGGAGATATTACAATAACAATGTGAAACTTGAGTTACTTCCATGGTATCGAAAGTTGAATAAAGGGAATGCAGTTAGGTAACACGCTCGAAATATCGGCGGTTGTCGAGGACTTTACCATGCTCCACACCCGTAAAGTATTTGACCATTATATCAACTGTGTTCTACTGCCCTAAACTGTGTGAGGAAATACAACATTTTATAACATTCGTAAAATATATTATTTCCTTCATTTTGTAAGTAACGAGAAGTTTCGAGGCAGCACATCAAGCTGCCCTAAGACGCAGTATTCTGTTCTGTGGTCGATCGTTAAATCGAGAACATTCTGCAAAATATTACTGCTGTCATAACACAAGAAAATGAGTTTACAACAGTTATGATTTACTGTGGCTGGCGACCATGTCTTCTGGTTATTCGTGGGCAATTTGTGTGGTGTTATAACATTACAGGTTGGGATTGATCTATGAGGTCCTGAATATCTTATTTGTATCTTTCAGTTCGTATGGAGAAATTGAGATTTGGGGGATTTCTCTATATACAGGGTTATTACAAATGATTGAAGCGATTTCACAGCTCTACAATAACTTTATTATTTGAGATATTTTCACAATGCTTTGCACACACATACAAAAACTCAAAAAGTTTTTTTAGGCATTCACAAATGTTCGATATGTGCCCCTTTAGTGATTCGGCAGACATCAGACCGATAATCAAGTTCCTCCCACACTCGGCGCAGCATGTCCCCATCAATGAGTTCGAAAGCATCTTTGATGCGAGCTCGCAGTTCTGGCACGTTTCTTGGTAGAGGAGGTTTAAACACTGAAGCTTTCACATAACCGCACAGAAAGAAATCGCATGGGGTTAAGTCGGGAGAGCGTGGAGGCCATGACATGAATTGCTGATCATGATCTCCACCACGACCGATCCATCGGTTTTCCAATCTCCTGTTTAAGAAATGCCGAACATCATGATGGAAGTGCGGTGGAGCACCATCCTGTTGAAAGATGAAGTCGGCGCTGTCGGTCTCCAGTTGTGGCTTGAGCCGATTTTCCAGCATGTCCAGATACACGTGTCCTGTAACGTTTTTTTCGCAGAAGAAAAAGGGGCCGTAAACTTTAAACCGTGAGATTGCACAAAACACGTTAACTTTTGGTGAATTGCGAATTTGCTGCACGAATGCGTGAGGATTCTCTACCGCCCAGATTCGCACATTGTGTCTGTTCACTTCACCATTAAGAACAAATGTTGCTTCATCACTGAAAACAAGTTTCGCACTGAACGCATCCTCTTCCATGAACTGTTGCAACCGCGCCGAAAATTCAAAGCGTTTGACTTTGTCATCGGGTGTCAGGGTTTGTAGCAATTGTAAACGGTAAGGCTTGTGCTTTCGCCCTTTCCGTAAGATTTTCCAAACCGTCGGCTGTGGTACGTTTAGCTCCCTGATTGCTTTATTCGTCGACTTCCGCGGGCTACGCGTGAAACTTGCCCGTACACGTTCAACCGTTTCTTCGCTCACTGCAGGCCGACCCGTTGATTTCCCCTTACAGAGGCATCCAGAAGCTTTAAACTGCGCATACCATCGCCGAATGGAGTTAGCAGTTGGTGGATCTTTGTTGAACTTCGTCTTGAAGTGTCGTTGCACTATTATGACTGACTGATGTGAGTGCATTTCAAGCACGACATACGCTTTCTGGTTCCTGTCGCCATTTTGTCTCACTGCGCTCTCGAGCGCTCTGGCGGCAGAAACCTGAAGTGCGGCTTCAGCCGAACAAAACTTTCTGAGTTTTTCTACGTATCTGTAGTGTGTCGTGACCATATGTCAATGAATGGAACTACAGTGAATTTATGAAATCGCTTCAATCATTTGTAATAGCCCTGTAGTTTTGCTTTATTAAGTCACGACGCTATGCAAAGCTGTCATTTAGTTAGGTGCGATTTGCGATCTGTTATGTGTTACTTTCCGATAATATTTTTTCTGATTACCGTTAAAATATAATGACGGTAAATGTTTGAGATCATTTGGAATAATATTTTAATAGCTATGTAGATGACGTGACGTCATTCGCTTATTCTTAGGGAGAAAAGAGTGTTAATTGTGCGTTTATGGTCGGTCAGTCTCGGGATCAGTGATTGCGATTCCAGAAATAATTGATTTGACGAAGTTCAACTGCACACAATCGTGTAGGGCGAATTATGACATTGAAATTGGTTGTAGATGTACGCAGGTCAATTTCGTGACAAGCTAATAAGCGTCGCGATTGTGTCGCGGTATCAAGACTGCTTTCGCGCCGCCGATGGTTTGCTTTAAACTCGCGAAAATACAATTTAAGCGAAGTCTTAATTATGGCGAAAGGGTAGAACATTTGATGAGCCATTGAGGAGGACGTAAGTTGGGAAAGAAAGATCATTTTCAAAATCCAATATAAATTCTGTTGATCGAAGTAGCCTAGCAACCCAAAAGCTCATATGTGGTTATCAGCAGAAACAGTGTACTATTTTTCATGCACACGTTTACACTCTACATCGAGGTGTGGATGATTTGTGGGCGTGAAATAAACATTTCAAAGCATTTGATTAAATAAAAGTGAAAAATATAAAGAAGTTTATTCGTATATTATATTTCGTTATTTCATGAACAGTGATATTTTCTAATAGTAATGTACAGCCTTAAGTATTATTAATATTGTGACAGACTGATCGCAAGTGCTCTCGTTACAAGTCGAGTTTTGGGCCTGATTAAGAGTAGCCGGTTCTTAAAGTCTCAAAGGTTAAGTCAAGAATAATATCACACTTAAATAACGTAGCATCGAAACCCACTATCTTTATACTATATTAAGCTAGTTATTCCGTAATCAGGTGGTACCGTGGCCGTGTAGTTATGTGTTGTCGACAACAAATAGGTAAACACTAACATAAACGTTTCTCATCCTCTGATATCGACGAAGGAAAGAAGAGACGACAACGACTACATACACGTTTGCATATACAAACGGTATACGTGGCACCTTACAATACAACAACACAACGGACGTCACGGTACAGTGTCAAGGAATCACAGTATAACAACAGCATCAGGAACAGGAAGATGACAAGGAGAGGTAATCGCCACATTAACAGTCCAATAACACACAGCTATAGAGGATTATTTAACTGCACTTTTTGGCACGTATTTTTAAAACAACAATCACATGGTTAATGGAGATCAACACATGACTCGCTGTACGAGAAACTGGCAATAGTTTCTCAAAGTGACATGACAGAAATATAAAAGGTGAAAGCGGAAGAATTCCTTTGATTGCGAAACACTGATGACATTAATTTCACGAAAATAAACGAAGTGTTTGAAGAAGGTGGACCCGCAAATCGTATAGTGACAATACACTGAATTAGACAGTTTCAGAAATAGGAGTGTTGAATGAAATGTTAAGCCTTAACTTTCGTAACTCTGCCTAATTTTTTTTTAACTTGCGGCAGAAACTAGCGCAGGATTTCTGCGATCGTTGTACGTTGGACTGAGCACATCCATAACACTTCGTTAGCATCCTTAAAAAGCGTCAAGAGCACTCTCAATTAATCCTCTACAAATGCCACCACTGCTAAGGGGTTGGTACTGCACTGTTTAGCAGACGACAGTCTCTCTTCTAGATCTCCAGTTGGCCTGAAGTTTTAGCAGTGAACCGTTGGTCTGTTACAGAGTAAATAATGAAGCCTTGCGTAAAACGTCGGAAAATGCGATGTAAGCAGTGTACTGTTGTTTAATTCTTGACTATAAAACCTTACCCTCAAGAAAAGTCATCAGCCAGTCCAAGCCGTTTGTGGAGATTCTATTGTTGAGATTCGAGCACTGTGCTTCGTGAACCCAGTTAGTTTAGAGGTGGTGAAGAGGGTATTCCTGCGACCGCAATCACTGAATTTTACATGAAAAATGTGTACAGTCGGCTTAAATATAATCTTAGTATTATTTTGCGAGAAATTAAAAGTGTAATCAGAACCTGGCAAGAGCTGGCCAGGGTGGCCGAGCGGTTCTAGGCGCTACAGTCCGGAACCGCGCGACCGCTACGGTCGCAGGTTCGAATCCTTCCTCGGGCATGGATGTGTGTGATGTCCTTAGGTTAGTTAGGTTTAAGTAGTTCTACGTTCTAGGGGACTGATGACCTCAGAAGTTAAGTTCCATAGTGCTCCGAGCCATTTGAACCATAGAACTTGGCAAGAACATGTAAAGTCACATCGTTTCTTTGTTTCACTGTCGGAAGATCTGCGTGCCATGGGTGGTGGAGCTGCATGCGCTGAAATGCATGTGCACAGACTTCAGATTTTGCAGGAACTCCTCTCTCGTTGCGAAAATAAAAATGACGACTTTTTGTGAAACCTTTTTACGACACTACGAATCGGGCAAGATACGTCAGTCTTGGAAATATTGACACGAAAGCTCGCCCCTAATGAAAGAAATTAAAGAAATAGTCCTTAACTTGAAAAACCATGGTATCATTCTTTCGGGGCCTAGCTCGCGTTATCTATGTTGATTTCCTTGAACGTAGAACCACAACCACAACCAGTTCAGAATGTTAAATTATAATATTGTGAACTTTCATACGACTACTAACAGGAATCCGGAAGGAAAAGGAAATTCTTTTCTGCAGCATATAAATGTCAAATTAGTCACTTCACATGCCGCCACAACAGAACTTCAGAAACACGTTCATTATAATACGGCATACTCCATACGGGCCATGTTTGACGCCGTCTGACTTCCATCTATAGCAGATAATAAAATAAGATCTGAGATGACATCACTACGCATCTGATGAAGGAGTTGAGAGAACTGTGAGGGACTGGCTGTGGAAGAGCATGCCGACTTCTTCCGTGACGACTTAAGAAAACTTGCAATTGTTCAGCTTTCCCCCGTGAACTTCATGACGAAATAGTTCACGGCTGAATGGCCGAATGTCAGTGTTTCCAACGGGCACAATGTTTCAGCAATCGACCACATTACCATCATCAGGTGTGCTGATGAGGTGACCGTTTGTGGGCTGTAGGGGCGCTTTTATCTCATTCCCTGCTCCCTTATATACCCCATTCTATCCATAGACTACACCCAGCATCTTCTCGCCAACTGTTCCCGCTCTGACCTATACAGGTCGGACGGTGCATACTGTCTAATATCGTTTCCGTGAACACCAACACTACATCGGATGGCAGCGGCCTAACAACTGAACAGACGCAGAACATTGCCTATCTGAATTACACGGTATGAAGTATCACCAACTTAAGGTTCTGACACTTACGTCTAACTTCTGGGTCTGTGTCATTAATGAATCCATCGACGAAAGAGTAAGGGGACTGCTGATCAGTCGTGATAGTGGTTGCATCCCTAGTAAGTTCCGGTTAAGAAGAGAAAGGAAATACGCCACAACGGACTGTCTTCGGGGAAAGGCGGAGGAACCGCAGAGGTGCCGACAGCACACGTATCTGGGCATGAACCTACGATGGAGCAATGTGACGGCAAAAGAAGAGGGGGAGGAGATGTTGAGAGCGGACGCAGATTAGAACAACAAACTGGAGGAAGGAGGAAAGAGATTAACGCGCTGCGTCGGGACCCAGGCGGTTTGTTCGTCAGTACACTTGATGATGGCAAAGTGATCGCTCGCCGAAACATTTTGGCCTTTGTAATTTGACATCTGGCCGTTTCCTTATGAACTACTGTCTTTCATTCAGAAACGTTGTTCATAGTTGGGAGGTGAGAATCAAGTTGGCTGGTCATTGGGAAAGTAAATACTGATAATTAGAGTGTAGTAAATTTTAAGGATTATTTCTGAGTTTGATTTAGTAATACGAGGGGCGTTCAGAAAGTAAGCTCCGATCGGTCGCGAAATGGAAACGACTATGAAAATCCGATAAAGCTTTGCACAGATGTGTTGGGTAGTGTCTCTAGTATAACCCCAGTTAGCATCACGTCGCTCTTCTCATTTCTGAGCTCGCAGTGAGTGCGTAAAGATGTCTAGAAAATAGTGTCTGCTGCCAAGTACGAGGGCCTGGTGAGAAATTTCGCCTGAAGCTATGCAGCTAACATTACATAACTGTCGTGCTGTTTCTTCTTCAAGACAATTCTCAGCCGCATTCTGCAGGGGCAATGAAGATGCTCCTGCATCGTTTTCAAATAGAAATGTGAGATTACCCACAATACAGTCCGCAATTGTCTCCCCCTGAGTTTCATCTCTGGTCACATGAACCGCTGTCTTTGAAGACAACATTTTGACACAGACAACGAGGTGTAGGCCAGCGTGCAGAATTGGAAAGCACTGGCGGCTGCCATCTATGTGTGCAAATTAGTGTGGAGATTCGAAGACTCTCTTTCAGAACCTGCAAAAGGAGGACTCTATCGCAAATATAGAGGGACTTCTCAAATAAGAGAATTAAACGAACAAATGAATTATATCCACAGGTACCTATGCATACATCATCATTGTAGTTTCAACTGCTTAAAGTCGGCAGTTGATGCCCTGCTGTGGCTTTATTGCACCTGCCACTGGATGTTGTTTCAGAAGTTTGAATAAGTTTGAAGCCGATTGTGAGAAGACCGCATATATATGGCGATCTAGGGAGTATTTTTCGAAAACGTGAAGGATTAGATCTGATGCACTGTTCTTCCTCAAAATAGTTTATGGTATCTTTCATCTGAATCTACATCTACGCTCCATCAGCCACCTTACAGTGTACAGGGGGGCGCACTTTGGGTGCTGCTGTCACTTGCACTCTTTGCTGCTGCAGTCGCGTAGGGTTCGCAGGAAGAATGATTATTGAAAAACTCTGTATAAGCTCGAAGATTTTTAATTTTACGCCCATGGTCTTCTCTCGAAATATATATAGGCAGAAGCAATATGTAGGTTGACTCTTCTAGGACCATAGGACGTTGGAGTTGAAACAGGAGACCAAATCGTGATGCAAATCATCTGTCTTCTAGCGTCTGTCACTGGAGTTGCTGACAATTTTCGTAACACTTTCGCGCTTAGTAAATGATCCTGTTATGAAGCGCCCTATTGTTGTTTGTATCTTCTCTCTTTACTCTGTCATTCTTATCTGTTACAGAACCCACTCTGGCGAGCAACCTTAATGTATTGGTATAACGATTGTCCTGTAAGCTTCCTGAATCTTGTGGATTCTTCCAATAAATTTCGGTCTCTCATCTGCTCTACGTGCACTAATGTGGTCATGCCACATTAAACCTCTTGGTATGACTTCTTCCAGTGATTGTTCTACAGTCGTGTAATGATATGTATTTTAATCTATTTATGCACAGTACGTTGCATTTGTGTTTGCAGACAGTAGCGTAGCGTTCAAAGACATTGGAAAAGGGCACAGGTCATTCCCGTTTTCAAGAAGATTATAGACCTATATCTCTAACGTCGATCAGTTGTAGAATATTGTAACACCTATTATGTTCGGGTATAATGACTTTTCTGGGGACTAAAACTCTACTCTGTAGGAATCAGTATGGGTTTCGAAAAAGACCATCGTGTGAAACCCAGCTCGCGCTATTCGTCCACGAGACTCAGAGGGCCATAGACACGGGTTCCCAGGTAGATGCCGTATTTCTTGACTTCCGCAAGGCGTTCGATACAGTTCTCCACAGTCGTTTAATGAACAAAGTAAGAGCATATGGACTATCAGACCAATTGTGTGATTGGATTGAAGAGTTCCTAGATAACAGAACGCAGCATGTCGTTCTCAATGGAGAGAAGTATTCCGAAGTAAGAGTGATTTCAGGTGTGCCGCCGGGGAGTTTCGTAGGACCATTGCTATTCACAATATACATAAATGACCTTGTGGATGACATCGGAAGTTCACTTAGGCTTTTTGCGGATGATGCTGTGACATATCTAGAACTTGTAACAATGGAAAATTGTACTGAAATGCAGGAGGATCTGTAACGAATTGACGCATGGTGCAGGGAATGGCAATTGAATCTCAATGTAGACAAGTGTAATGTGCTGCGAATACATAGAAAGAAAGATCCCTTATCATTTAATTACAATATAGCAAGTCAGCAACTGGAAGCAGTTAACTCCATAAATTTTCTGGGAGTACGCATTAGGAGTGATAGAAATGGAATGCTCGTATAAAGTTGATCGTCGGTAAAGCAGATGCCAGACTGAGATTCATTGATAGAATCCTAAGGAAATGCAATCCGAAAACAAAGGAAGTTGGTTACAGTACGCTTGTTCGCCCACTGCTTGAATACTGCTCAGCAGTGTGGGATGCGTACCAGATAGGATTGATAGAAGAGATAGAGAAGATCCAACGGAGAGCAGCGCGCTTCGTTACAGAATCATTTAGTAATCGCGAAAGCGTTACGGAGATGATAGATAAACTCCAGTGGAAGACTCTGCAGGAGAGACGCTCAGTACCTCGGTACGGGCTTTTGTTGAAGTTTCGAGAACATACCTTCACCGAGGAGTCAAGCAGTATATTACTCCCTCCTACCCATATCTCGCGAAGAGAACATGAGGATAAAATAAGAGAGATTAGAGCCCACACAGAGGCATACCGACAATCCTTCTTTCCACGAACAATACGAGACTGGAATAGAAGGGAGAACCGATAGAGGTACTCAATGTACCCTCCGCCACACACCGTCAGGTGGCTTGCGGAGTATGGATGTAGATGTAGATACAGATGTAGATGTATGTAGCTGGTCATCTGCTAGTATCTGCAATAAGCTTCCTGTAAGTTGCGATGAAACTTCATTTTTAACTTTTTTATTAAATCCCTCGAATATCGTAACACCATATAGTTGCATTCCATCGCCGAGCTATGACGAAATGTAAGAGCAGAGACAACAGAAGATTCGAAGAGGTCTAAGAACAATGATTTTGTAGCTCGTAATAAAGAATGTTTATCATTGTCCGCTGGGGTAGATAAAAGGTTTAATGTCTGTTTTCTTGTATCTTATTGTTTCATTGGACGTCACCCATATTACACGTGAGTAATATGTAAGGTTCTATTAAATGAATAATAATGCATTTCAAGAATAATTGTGTCGTAGCTGTGCTCAAAAACACTACATTAAACTGGGAAAAGAGTTCGCTCACTTTCATGCCTTACCATTAGGCCAGGTGTTGTTGCACGTTATCTAAGTCATTTAGTAGTTAATTCTCGACAGTTGCGGTGAATCACAGCCTACAATCATTATCATTAATCGCCGAATTTAACAGAAATTACGGCATATACTGCCAGGGACTGTTTATAGTTGTAAAATACATCTGCTTAATTAATTAACAGTTTCTCAACAGATAGCGATACCAATGTAGTAAAATTTAAATAAAGATTACGTTTATAGGAAGATAGACTCAAAGGAAGAGCAGTGTGAAAGTTTTGGTTCTTAGAACGGTGACGAACACCGTATCAATCTAAATTGGACTTATAACACGACCACGTTAGAGACTGAGCTTGACGAAATTAGGTGTGTATACGAAGAAACTGAAGTCATGACAAAATATCAGAAAGAGTTCGAAAATATAATGTAAATGAGATATTCGAAAGCTGAAGTTGTGTACGATGATTGATGCTGTAGACCTGCGGATTATAATTAAACTTACACTATTCGAAGCGCCGCAGTTCGGGTTTTATGTAACCAAGACGCTGAGACATCGTAAGTATGTTCATTAAGTAGTGTGCTCACAGAGTATGCTGAAAAAAAGTAATAGTTCAACTTTCTGCCACCAAGGGGACGATAAGGTGCTGTAAGCAGTCTGAATGTGGTGTGGGCGCAGGAAAAGGGGAGTAACGATCAAACACACCATAACGGTTGTTCTGGCATCTTTATTACTATGTGGTCACAAGTTAAACGCGTTCTGAAAATGGTCACCTGACTCAGCAACATGCTGCATCCGTAATATGATATGGTAGGCATTTACTGTTGGTTCTTGCCCACTCGTCTCGCATAGGGTGCCTAAGGGACTGCAGCGTTCTCAGAAAGCTATACAACAATTAAAGAAAATAACATTAGTAGTTTTATTTCTATAACGCAGACTGACAATTTTTAACTTGGAGATTTACAAGTAGTAGTCGCTACTGATGGGCGACATGCAAACAGTAATATTCTTGGCTATACATGAGATTCAACAAGTCTGTCCACTAAGGTCCTTATACTGAGCCGATCTGAGCGGTCGAGGGTGGCACGAGCGGCGGTTATATTCACTTCTTGCAGAGGCCCCTGGCGCGACGCGGTCCTTGTCAGCGGGCTATTGGCTGACGTTTCATCACCGCCGTCTCTGGTCTTCCATTCATCATCTTCGTTCCGGCGCTTCTGGCTACGCCACAACATTTATTAACAGTAAATCTGGTGTAATCAGACTGATGCAGCGTTGTATGCTATTCTCCAGATCACGAAGTGCCAGGATACGCCATACATAGACAAAATCTTTCATATATCCCTACAACCAGAAGTCACATGGATACTGGTCGGGCGATCTTGAAAGCCACACATCGTGATATTGCCTAGAGATGATGCGGTCGTTACTGGCAGTTTGTCCAAGCAAACCTTTCAGCTGATAAGCGAAATGTGGTGCCTCCCCATCTTGCGTGGAAGAAGTAGAGTGCACACAGCTTCATTCTTGCAAAGCTGAAATCACAAGGAAGTCATAAGGTGCAAATGTCAATGTACGACTAACAACCCCGCCAGGTGTCACTTCCTAGATGAAAAACGGACCGAGAACGAAGTAGCTCGTGAAACTACAGGACGTTGTTGTTGTTGTTGTTGCTGTTGTTGTCTTCAGTCCTGAGACTGGTTTGATGCAGCTCTCCATGCTACTCTAACCTGTGCAAGCTTCTTCATCTCCCAGTACTTACTGCAACCTACATCCTTCAGAATCTGCTTAGTGTATTCATCTCTTGGTCTCCCTCTACGATTTTTACCCTCCACGCTGCCCTCCAATGCTAAATTGGTGATCCCCTCATGCCTCAGAACATGTCCTACCCACCGGTCCCTTCTTCTTGTCAAGTTGTGCCACAAACTCTTCTTCTCCCCAATTCTATTCAATACCTCCTCATTAGTTTTGTGATCTACCCATCTTATCTTCAGCATTCTTCTGTAGCACTACATTTCGAAAGCTTCTATTCTTTTCTTGTCCAAACTATTTATCGTCCATGTTTCACTTCCATACATGGCTACACTCCATACAAATACTTTCAGAAACGACTTCCTGACACTTTTATCTATACTCCATGTTAACAAATTTCGCTTCTTCAGAAACGCTTTCCTTGCCATTGTCAGTCTACATTTTATGTCCTCTCTACTTCACACATCATCAGTTATTTTGCTCCCCAAATAGCAAAACTCCTTTACTACTTTAAGTGTCTCATTTCCTAATCTAATTCCCTCAGCATCACCCGACTTAATTCGACTACATTCCATTATCCTCATTTTGCTTTTGTTGATGTTCATCTTATATCCTCCTTTCAAGACACTGTCCAGACCGTTCAACTGCTCTTCAAAGTCCTTTGCTGTCTCTGACAGACTTACAATGTCATCGGCGAACCTCAAAGTTTTTACTTCTTCTCCATGGATTTTAATACCTACTCCGAATTTTTCTTTTGTTTCCTTCACTGCTTGCTCAATATACAGATTGAATAACATCGGGGAGAGGCTACAACCCTGCATCACTCCCTTCCCAACCACTGCTTCCCTTTCATGTCCCTCGACTCTCATAACTGCCATCTGGTTTCTGTACAAATTGTAAATAGCCTTTCGCTCCCTGTATTTTACCCCTGCCACCTTTAGAATTTGAAAGAGAGTATTCCAGTCAACATTCTCAAAAGCTTTCTCTAAGTCTACAAATGCTAAAAACGTTGGTTTGCCTTTCCTTAATCTTTCTTCTAAGATAAGTCGTAAGGTCAGTATTGCCTCACGTGTTCCAATATTTCTACGCAATATAAACTGATCCTCCCCGAGGTCGGCTTCTACCAGTTTTTCCATTCGTCTGTAAAGAATTCGTGTTAGTATTTTGCAGCTGTGACTTATTAAACTGATAGTTCGGTAATTTTCAAACCTTGTAGATACGCTAATGTAAAATGCGCCGAAAAACCTTATAAACTGCTGACCAGAGGAAAGACAAATTTCGTGACACAGTTCGAGCACTGGCTGCAGCATGTGAGGCGTGTGCTGCACGGTTGCCTATAGCTACAGCAACTTCATCAACAAGTTTCGTGGGAACAGGCCTTCTCCCTCTCCCTACTGCACCACCTAATTCGTCTGTTTCTTCAACTTTCTTGATCATATTCGTTAGTCCATTTGTTGATATGGGTCCTCTTCACAGCTGTTTCTGCAATGCACGGTCTTTCTTCTCAACAGCCATCGCGTTTCGTACAGGAAACTTCAGCCTTCTTAACCCTTTACACCAACAATAACCTCAAAGGAAATCAACTCATAGTAAAACGGGAAACATATCAGATTCTGACTGCCAACATTGCCATATTTTCAATTGATGGCAGAATTTGGAAATATTATTTTTCTCAGCATACTCCTCAAGCCCGTTGATTAATGGACATACCTAAGATATGTGAGAATCCTGTAATGTATACAACCCACACTGCACCAGTCGGGCCACTGTCAGTTTAATTATAACCACCTGGTACGTTAGCTGATTTTAGTTCCCGGGAGTTTAGGTTTGTATTTGTACATACCAGTAAGTGTGTGTTAAGTCGTTTTTTATGCCTCCTGAAACGAAAGTACTAGCACAGGCTTAAAGGATGTTATGTTTAATCATGCCCAGGCGCAATAACAGTCACGCAGTGGAAAGCAAGCATAGAGTCGTTGTTAGGTTGCGCGCGGAACGCTCACGTATAGTTACGTCGCACCAGAATTATTTGAATCGCTTGCTATAGTGATGATCATAAGTTTGGAAGTGTTACGTCGATACGTAGGGTAATAATGAGCAATGATACCGTTTATTCGTGGAAGGTGCGCGTAATTACATGTCAAATCAGCATCGTCTCTGTTAGTCAGCTGCTGTCATTGGCGGAACGTATTACTATCCGAACAGTTATAAAAGGCTACGGTGGACCGTTAGTACCTGAAAGATTGATTTGAAAAAGCAGTGGTGAAATGACAAACTTCAGAGTGAAAGTAGACTGCATTTGAGTTTTAAAACGCCCATAGTTGGATCTAGATGTTAGGAAGTGTAATGATCTGCACTATTAAACTTTCAAATCAATGTCTCTTAACTTACATTTGAGGAACTTTAATATCCACGAAGTAAAGAGACACGTCTTATTATTGGGAAACGTGGTCAAATTATCTTAACAATGGAGCGTGTTCTCTCTGTTAACCATACCATACCCATGTCCAATCGAAAAATGGTTCAAATGGCTCTAAACAGTGTGGGACTTAATATCTGAGGTCATCAGTCCCATAGACTTAGAACTACTTAAACCTAACTAACCTAAGGACATCACACACATCCATGCCCAAAGAAGGATTCGATCCTGCGACCGTAGCAGCAGCGCGGTTCCGGACTGAAGCGCCTAGAACCGCTCGGCCACAGCGGCCGGCCATGTCCGATCGCTGCTAAACTAATCTATAATGTTATACGTCTAGGGCACTCTGATCTGGGTAAACACTTGAAAATGTCTTAAATCAGTAGTGTAATAAAGAAGAGATCCTAACAAATATTGCATGTAAACTGCATATAATAAAAGCTCGTCTTGATTCAGTATTAAAGGACTTGTGGAGTGTGGGGTAGAGTCCTGTATGGTTCTGTGGGGCTCCTCGCCAGTAGGTGTGGTTTCTGTGTACTGTTACTGTTTTGTGTGTGTGTGTGTGTGTGTGTGTGTGTGTGTGTGTGTTTGCGTGTGTGTATGTGTGTGTGTGTGTGTATATGTGTGTATGTATGTATTTGTGTGTGTATGTATTGGTGTGTGTGTGTGTGTGTGTGTGTGTGTGTGTGTGTGTGTGTTTGTGTGCGTGTGTGGGGGTGTTGGCGCATAATTTTGTTTATTGCACGGGGATTTTTTCCCCTGTTGCAGCTATGAAGGCGGCGATCCTGATCCAGCGCTGGTACCGCCGCTACCTGGCGCGCATGGAGGTCCGCCGCCGCTACACGTGGACCATCTTTCAGAGCATCGAGTACGCTGGTGAGCAGGACCAGGTCAAGGTGAGTGAGAGCATACTACCCACTAACTGAGCAGCTGCCGACCTCTCGTGTATAATCACCAGCCGCCTGCTCTACTGATGTTTGCGGTAGTGCGTTTAGTATCGAGATCAGTCGAAAAACATTTTATCTGACACAGGAACATCTGCGTCTGGCTCACTCATTTTAACAGCATTTTTTAATTTTTTTACTGTGGCCGGCATCAGCTGCAGTTCATCTTTTTCTTTGTAAGTAGGTACACTATATACAAAGAAGATACACACTGAAGAGCCAAAGAAACAGGCACACCTGCCTAATATCGTATAGGGCCGTCGCGAGCATGCAGAAATGTCCCAGCACGAACTGGCATGGACTCGACTAATGTCTGAAGTAGTGCTGGACGGAACTGACTCCCATGAACCCTGCAAATCTGTCCATAAATCCGTTAGAGTACGAGGGGGTTGAGATCTCTTCTGAACAACACGTTGCAAGGCAGGCCAGATATGCTCAATAATGTTCATGTCAGGGGAGTTTGGTGGTTAGCGAAAGTGTTTAAACTCAGAGAAGTGTTCCTGGAGCAACTCTGTAGCAATTCTGGTCGTGTGGGGTGACGCATTGTCCTGCTGGAATTGCCTAAGACCGTCGGAATACCTAATGGACATGAATTGATTCATGTGATTAGACAGAATGCTTTCGTACATGTGACCTGTAGGAGTAGTATCTCGAAGTATCAGGGGTCCCATATCACTCCAACTGCACATGCCCTACACCACTACAGAGCCGCCTCCAGCTTCAACAGTCACCTACTGACATGCGTGGTCCATCGATTCATGAGGTTGTCTCCATACCTGTACTCGTCCATCCACTCGATAATATTGAAACGAGACTCGTCCGACCAGGCAACATGTTTACAGTCATCAACAGTCCAATGTCGGTGTTGACGGACGCAACCGAAGTGTAAAACTTTATATCGTGTTGTCATCAAGGGTACACGAGTGGGCCTTTGGTTCCGAAGTTCCATATTGATGATGATTCGTTGAATGGTTCACACACTGAAACTTGTTGATGGCCGAGCATTGAAATCTGTAGCAATTTTCGCAAGGGTTGCACTTCTGTCGCGTTGAACGATTCTCTTCAGTCGTTGTAGGCCCTGATCTTGAAGGATCTTTTTCCAACGGCAGCGATGTCGGAGATTTGATATTTTATCTGATTCCTGATGTTCGCGGTACACTCGCGAAATGGTCGTACGGGAAAATCTTCACTTCATCCTTACCTCGGAGATGCTTTGTCCCTTTGCTCGTGAGCCGACTATAACACCACATTGAAACTCACTAAAATCTTGATAACGTGCCATTGTAGCAGCAGTAACCGATCAAAGAACTGCGCTAGGCAGTTGTTGTCTTATATAGGCGTTGCTGTTATCAGCGCCGTATTCTGCCTGTTTACATGTATCTGTGTTTGAATACTCGTGCCTATACCAGTTTCTTTGGCTGTTCAGTGTATATACCAAATGTAATACATAAATAAATTTCACACGCATTTAATATGTTTCACATTTGTTTCATCCGCGTCTCAAGCGAATTTCATCATACAGTTTCCATCTGAATTCTGAGGAAACTTAATCCTGCCGGTAAGTGTTTGTCGTTGAGAAAATATCCTGCTGCTGGCAAATGTCTGATGTTACACCGTCTTACACCATGTGTCTGTTGCGAGGACGTGAAATGTATCTGTGCTATTGAGTTGTGTGGCATGATCTTTGGCGCCGAAACACGCATTTAACAACGCAAATGAGAGACAAAGTCTGCTTTATACTTTTCACGTATTCAAAGTAAACTAATTACAGGGAGAAAAAAGTCAAAATGTCAGTTTCAGATGTTTCTACACTACACCCCTTCTTTTCGACATCCCCGCAACTAGTGGTGGTAGGAGTGTCTTACACAGTTTTGTTACACAAATAATGAGTCACGTATATATAAAATTTGGTCGAAGTTGCTCCTGGCGTTCCTAGTTTGTTGGTTGGTTGATTGGGGGAGAGGACCAAACAGCGAGGTCATCGGTGCCATAGAATTAGGGAAGGATGGTGAAGGAAGTCGGCAGTGCTCTTTCAAAGGAACCGTCCCAGCAATGGTGTTCCTGAGTTATGCTTTCATGTCACGCATTTTCACCACAAGGACACAGCTATACGGGTCCTAGGGGTGTCTTATTGTCACAGAAAAGTCCTCTAGACACGAAGTGATACATGTGCTAATTCTGCTAGAAATTACTTCAGGCGTTACAGAGATGTCCTCATGTGTCACTGTCTTTCCGTCTCCCCTCCCCCTTTCCTGCAACGACAAGTGTGAATCGTCACCATGACCGTCAACAGCAGGTCTAGTGAGCCTGAAAAATTTAGATTAGATACTTATATCAGTCGTTATCGAATATTTTTACGTGACACCTCTTCTCACCCCCAACCACATGTGTGGTTGTGGACCTTTATACCGACAATATGTTCAGAGAAATAATTATACAAGTAATGACTATGTACACACAAATTTTGATTCATACTGATACAGATATTCCTGAGTTAAGTTTCTATGTCACCCGCCTGTCACGCCCACCCCTGTGCGTGAACGGTGGTTCTTACGCCCATAAAATCCTTTGCCGACATGAGCACTACAACTCAAAGTTTCATAGTGATTGGGTGAAAGGTGGAGGAGCGTATAGAAGGCGAGCAAAGAAATATTCAGTTTTATGTACCAGATTTATTGTCTGGCGTTGATTTTTGACCTGCTTCCTACTCACTCATCGATTCCTTAAAGAGTCGAACTTCTGAGCTATGTATTGTACAATGATATACCTTTGCAGGCACAATCAGAGCAATATGTGGATACTGTCTGCAAAATGTTTTACGAGTAGAGTTGACCGTCTTGCCTGATGCATAAATTCTACAGCTTGAACATGGAAAAGGTACACATTCGTCGACTATGCTATCTGGCATATGTTTGGGTCCACTTGCTGTTTCCGAAGATTGCTAGAGGAGACACTTAGTGGTCGGATGATGATCATCAAAGACTGAAACCGGCTACCAAGAATAACATATTTTCGGATCAACACTGATTACTTTATTTTAAAAATGAATATAGTTGGTTGATTTCCACTGTGTCATCAAAAAACGTTAAATATAAATTTAATTCGCGTAGAGTATGTTTTGATCTTAGGTATTTAGTGTGTATTTATGAGCTTGGCTTCTATTTCCCTAATGTGTAATTTATGTTTACATATCCACTTTATGAGGGTTTTGGGTCCTTGTGCACGAGAAGAATTCTCGCCGTGTACCGAGCCGGCGGATTCTACGGATTTGTAGCGACACAGTGTGGCTTATGAGAGCGTTCCCACGGGACGTCAATGCAAAACATGTCGTAGCATGTCTGCTTGTCCGCGATATGCTACTTCGCCGGGTGCTGGGAGTCTCATAAGTTGCACCTGAGCCGTTGTACGAGCTAGCTGTCGGTTTTCCCGATGAGTGCTGAACTCTGTATTGATTGTGAAGCATTGACTGTGTTTGTGGAGGAGCTACCAGTGTTCTGGGATAAGACAACCGTAGCTTGTAAAGATGTAAGTGCACAGCATATTTATTTTATTTACTGTTCAGTAACACACAGACACATTCTCTGTATAGTTACTGTGTTTCCACATTATGCTGGAATCGGCGCACATTAGGCAAACTTACTCTGCCACGGAAGTTTTCAGGATTCAGAAACAAAGTAATTGTCGAACTGGTTTATGATGGTATTCGCTGACACAGCATCTCGTACTGCCTGTGAACGTTGAGGTTCTCATAGTTCAGAGTCCACATCTATAATCGTATCAGCCCACGTAGTATTAAGTCCTTCTTGTTTAAGGACGAAATTCTATAAAACAGGAGACGCCTTCACTGTTTCACTACGTAAGTCGCAAAATCGGTGGAGACTATTAAATGTCGGTTAAAAACCCTTCATTTACTGGCCATTATGCCGAATGGGCATTTCGCAAATCGTCTTGCTTTACTTAAGCGATAGTTAAAAGTACGCTTATTGAGGTCCATTCTCCCTCACCATAGGGTCTCATTAAATTCTTATCCAATAAAAACATTTCGTTTTCTACGAATACATAAGGCGATTCCCCGAAGAATTTGGGAGCAACCTAGGAGGAGGTAGATTTAGTGTGTCCCTCTGCAACCTTTCCATAAAGACGTTTCTTTCAGTAAACTTCACTCACGGTCTCTATCATAACCACCAGCATTCAGAAAAATAAAACTTCGGGACTAATGAATAGTAACTTTTGTAACTGAAAAATATTGAACTATTTTCATCTGGTTTCATAATCCTGGTGTGTTTACCATCGATGGCCTCTATACAGTTTGGAAAATTTGCTGTAATTTCAAACTGACACGCTCTATTGGTGCAGTCACGACGCTCAAGATTGGGCATATGTGCAACCAAATCTTCATGCAAACCTCAGGTACATTTCTGCTAATGCTTTTTTTTCCCAGTCTGAAACTGTAATGGAGTTCGGTGAAACTGTTTCCTGTTTCAAGGTACCTGAAATAAGAAAAACCATACCGTTTTGATTCTATTCAGGTTTCCTTATCTTTTCAGGAAAGATGGTAATAAAAATGGGCCAATATAAGAGATAATTGAATGAAATGTCATAAAAAATTTAACCGATAGAACAGGACCGGTTCTGGGGCAAACAAGAAGCGGAAATACATGTTTTGTGACCAGCCACAATTTATATTAACAATAGCAGATAGACGAGGAAGTTGTTCTAATCAGCCTGATAATAGTGACAACTAAACCCTGCCGATATGCGGACTGAGAAACGTTGTCAACAACGTGTAGATAACCCGCAGAAAAACAGGAGAGCTACGAATGATTTGGACAGGAAAGTAATGAGCATCATTCATGCATCTATTGAGCAGTGTCAAAGTTTGTCTTTATTTATAGGGATTGGACGAACTCTGAACAAATTTAGAGGCTATCGTAGATTTCCAATACAAAGTCATGAAACTTACTAAAAGAGTTTTGTCAGAACAACAAAACAGAATCATGCATCAGCAATCTCCCAACGTTTCCTGGAATCATGCGTCAAATGAAAATCAGTCTTTCCGCGGTACGTCATCGTAATAATCATCACGGCGTAATCAACATAACTATTCGGTGTGCGCTCCTGCTGATCATTCAAGTCTCAACTGCAACGAATGAAGAGACGTATTAGGAATCGTATGCAAGTCCTGCTTCTACATTGTCTAATGTTTCAGAGACTTTCGATCTCTGAAAAAAAGAGCAGTGATGTTTCACCTTAATGTGTAGAAGATAACTTTATTCACTGGCTTTCAACCATGTTTAATTGTTTTTTTTTTTTTTTTGTAAATTACGGTATTCCTTTTTGCACAGAAAATATATATTTCCTGATAAGTAAATTTCAGTTTCGCATGTTGGTGTCTTCATGCTGCAAATGAGGTCGTAAAGCTGACCATAATTTATCAAACGTTGTTTTTGATATTGTGAATAAGTTAAAATGTTTTGTGTCATCCTCTCGTAATTTTTCATATAGCTTAGTGAAGGTACCGAATTTAAATCGGTCTTGTAACACAGTATGCACCCAACACTTACTACTTAGACGTTGTTTGTTTTTATAAAAATAATGTAGGGCAACGAGACTGTTAACAGCCATATTATCCATCTCACCATTCCCTTGCGCAAAAATGACCGCAGTATTTCCGGAGCGCCTGCTGTGTCTGCTTTCTACCGGCCGGCGGAAATGCCGGTCCGCCGAAAATTCTTGACCTGGACAAGCGGCATTTTAAAATGATGTATTCTACTTCTGATCACTCTAAGATTTATTTTAGCCACTGTGTTGTAGGTTGACATCTACCTCCCGAAAAATTGAATTTACTTGCCGTTTGTACTATTATACAGCTACATCTCTGATGTGTCTTCAACCATGTCATCGATGCAGATGTCTCTTGCGACTTTCAGTTGAAAGTGAGGGGGAATAGAACAGATGCAAAGAAATTGCTCGACGATGGGACTAAAACTTTCAATATCTGCATAAGTACAATGGTTCCGTAAAGCATTCTATTATTGTATTCTTTATATCGTACAGATATTCCAGATATATAAATGAGTATTTCATTCACTGCTACGTAGTGTGGTCAATATTATTAACAATGGACTTTGTTAATAATGATGCAGATATTGCTATGGATGTCATATGTTTTTCTACTGAACTTATTCATGTTTTAAAAATACGGCATGGTACTACGAGTAATTGTCATCTGTTTTGTATGTAGTCGCAAGAATTTGTTATCAATTACATTGGCGCATCACAACGAATATTGTAACCTGAAGTATAGCTTCTCTTACGACTTAGTTTCGTAACTCAGGTAATTCACGTTTCTGTTTTCAAATATGTTTCAACATTATATCTCATCGTCATATCGTTGTTGAAACTATGACGGCGGTGGTCACTATGAGGTTCTAGCATAACGTTACTCTTTGAATGACATACGGCAACTCAACTCAGTTTAATCTCATATGTGTCGTAGTATGGATCAGTGCATAAACGTGGCTTCAAGTCGCTGCCACAACTGACTGCTGAATAAACGTTTTGGTTATTTGTTTATTCTTCTGAATAGACGCGGTTAGTCAAAATAATTGTGTATGGTAAGTACACGATGGATTACATTCCCAACTATTGTCATTTGTCACAATTACGATGTAACGTTTATCAGTTTAAATTTTTTGTTTTTGACGCTGCGTGATTTGCACAAACATTTGTTTTGACGGAACTTGATTATTTACACGTAAATCTACGTTTTCATATTGTTGTTAACAAACTTTGTAAGTACTTAAACTATAATGGTATCATTGTGTGTATTTCCATATGCCTAACAGCTGAAACTGCAGCAACAAAAATAGAGGTTACTAACTCAACTAGTTGTGGAACCATTTTATCATTGAAAACTTTCATAACGGCTAACTTCCCCGAAGGAACAAATTGTAACCAGTAGATTGCTCCCAACAGCTTTAAATATATTATTTATAACCGTCACACGTGTCTTTTGCTAAATATCCAGCAACACAGTTTTGAATATTAAGAGGTTGCTATCCACTATGCTACTGCTGCGTTTAATTATGAATGTCCCTGTCGTGAGCGCACTAGTAACAATTTTTAGGTTTAAAAGTTTGAGATTCCCATTTCAACAGCCACTTACATTTTTTACTGGAAATATGAAACAAGATTTTTTTTAAAAATATGACGTGACTCTGCTAGAAAGTCGTAATCGTACTAGCATTTTCTATAGGGCAATACTCCTTCTTGATTACATAACTCACAATGTGTTAAACATTTGATAATTATCTTGACAATATTTTCTGAAGACAGATTACGGCTGTGCTTTAAAGGTCAGCGTATTTCATTCGTATGTCCAAATTATTTATTTCTGTATTACTAATATAAGTACGTGTGTAGGAAACATTCGAAAACAACCGTCAAATTTTCCGATAGAACGGCCTAAGACTAAACGGAAATGGTCCTCGACTTCCTACTTTGGCACTATCGTGGCACCACGGCAACTTTACGATGCATGTCATGCTGGCTTGCACTGTTTACGAGGTGTGTTCAAAAAACAGCCGAACTTTATTTTTTTCACTTTAATATTAATTTTACAGATTATTTGTCCGTTTCCCGTTCACATAACTCTCCTCCCCTATTCACACACTTTTCCCAGGGGTGTTCCCATTTCGCGAAGCAGTCTGAATAGAATTATTTGATATAAAGTAAAGATGGAGAAGCGAAGAAAGGAAAGGAAAGGGGAGGGATCATTGCTGTTGCCTGCATTGGGACATGTGCACCGGACCGGGATTCGAACCCGGGACCTACTGTTTACTAGGCAGGTGTGGTAACCACTGTGCCATCCGGGACACAGCATTATCGCAAGTCCACGGACTACCTCGGCACGCCTCACGGCCGATCCACATTCCCATCGAGCGCCACCTATCCGCAGAATCGTTTGAGATGGACTTTATAAACTGTGATGAATTGGCTTTGACGTCAACAATACTCTGAAAACGGGGTCTTTTCAGCAGTCATTTTAACTTCGAAAATAAAAAGTAATCGCAGACATCCAAGTCTCGAAGTAAGGAGGCTGCAGGAGGACCGTCTGATGCTTAGCATGTGACTGACAAACTGACAAAGCTGAGCGTGCGGGCACACTGCCGTGGCGCGAAAACCAAGTATGGTGTGTTTTTGCGGATTTTTTGACGCAACCCACGCAAAACTGTTAATTGGTGATTTGCCCGCACCAAAACGTTAATTTTTCTGAAGATTTATCAGTTAAAGCGTAAGGACATCTTGTCTGACAGTCATCTTCAGTAATCTGACGACTACATTCAAATCCTGGAAACTGTAACGCTGCATACAGTACAGACTATCATCTCCGTAAGCTTATTTAAAAAAGTTGAAACGTTTCTGTAAAATTTTTTCCCAGTTTCACACAAAAATTTGTATTGATTTGTTGCTCCATAAAACTGCACATTTCAAAAAACGTTAATACCACTTAAAAACTTTGCACTCATGTTATAATATCACAAAAGTAACTGAGATAGGAACACTCCGCAAAACACGTAGAAAAGCGGTAAAGTACAAATCTACATATAAATCTACATCTACATAGATACTCTACAAATCACATATGTGCCTGGTAGAGGATTCATCGAACCAACTTCACAATTCTCTATTTTTCCAACTCGTATAGCGCGGAAAGAACGAACACCTATATCTTTCCGTTCGAACTCTGATTTCCCTTATTTTCTCATGGTGATTGTTTCTCCCCATGTAGGCCCGTGTCAACAAAACATTTTCGCATTCGGAGAAGAAAGTTGGTGACTGGAATTTCGTGAGAAGATTCCGCCCCAATGAAAAACGCCTTTGTTTTAGTGATGTCCAGCCCAAATCCTGTATCGTTCCTTGACACTCTCTTCAATATTTCGCGATAATACGAAACGTTCCGCCCTTCCTAGAACTTTTTCGATGTACTCCGATCAATCCTGTCTGGTAAGGATCCCACACCACGCAGCAGTATTCTAAAAGGGGACGGAAAAGCGTAATGTATGCAGTCTCCTTAGTAGGTCTGTTACATTTTCTAAGTGTCATGCCAATAAAACGCAGTCTTTGGTTAGCCTTCCCCACAACATTTTCCATGTCTTCCTTCAACTTACGTTGTTCGTAATTGTAATTCCTAGCTCTTTATTTGAATTTACGCCCTTTAGATTTGATTGATTTATCGTGTAGCCGAAGTTTAACGGACTTCTTTTAGCACTGATGTGGACGACCTCACACTTTTTATTATTTAACGTCCACCGCCAAGTTTCGCACCGTTCAGATATCTTTTATAAATCGTTATGCAACTTGTTTTCATCTTTTGATGACTTCATTAGTTGATAAACGACAGCGTCATCTGCAAATAACATAAAACAAAAATGGTTCAAATGACTCTAAGCACTATGGGACTTAACATCTGAGTTCATCAGTCCCCTAGACATGGAACTACTTATACCTAACTAACCTAAGGACATCACACACATCCATGCCCGAGGTAGGATTCGAACCTGCGACCGTGGCAGGAGCGCGGTTCCGGACTGAAGCGCCTAGAACCGCTCGGCCACAGTGGCCTGCCATCCTAAGACAGTTCCTCAGATTGTCTCCCAAATCGTTTATATAGATAAGGAACAGCAAAGGGCCTATAACACAGTTGTGCCAACTGCATATCAGTAAATATCTCCTTTGGCGCGTAATTCGAAGTAATCGACTATTTTTTGAACAGACTTTGTATAGTTCAAGAACGTTACAACACCTTCTTGACCTTGATATTTCAACTTTTTTTCCTCTCATCCATCGCAGAAAGTTTTATTTCTTTTGCATGTTGGCCCATAGATCAAGGATAGGTGAATACACCTGCAGTACCGTATGACACTGTTCTACATAGTCTGTTGTTGTCATAATTTCATGATCATCGACGCGCAAGGTGCCGAATCGGCATCGAATAAAATGACTTGTACTTGATGGCTGAACAGCTTCAGATGTGGTGTCTTGGTCAAAAATGTGATACGATCATTTCATTTCATGTCTTCATACAAACACCATGTAATACTGAATGAACGCTCAGCTCGACATGATGGCCCAAAAACGAACCTAATTTTGAGATTAAGATGTGCAAGTGGCGGAGCGACTGTTCGTGTGGGAATTGGGGCGAGTAGGGAGAACGTACACTGCTGACACTTTCTGAAGGTCGCCAATGGCTGTGCAATGAAGCGACTGAGGAAAGATCGACTGTTTTGTTTAGACAATACGGTATAATGGTTCACATCACCCAAGATAGCAAAACAACGCCGAAACTGCCGCCACGACAAGAAAACTATGTAACTACACGTGAACAACATCTTACCCACAGAATGTAGTGTTTACCGAAGCGATAGGTTTCCATCTTTCACGTGTATGCTGTATTAAAAGATGATTCTTAAGCTTTAACAGAAAACACTTTCATCTTTTGGATTTGCAAAAGTTGTATTTTTTCGCGTTTTTGGACTTAAAGTTATTGGATACAGGTTCCTCATTTTACGCGAAAACACTTTTTTCTTTTTACCCAAACACGATTCAACACCTGTGTCCCATTATCAGTCGGTTATGTTTACTAAAAGCGTGATTTTACATTAGGTGGCTTTGCAGGACCATCTGTATCATGTCATACCCTGATAGCATGCCGCCGGCCGGGGTGGCCGAGCGGTTCTTGGCGCTTCAGTCCGGAGCCGAGCGACCGCTACGGTCGCAGGTTCGAATCCTGCCTCGGGCATGGATGTGTGTGATGTCCTTAGGTTAGTTAGGTTTAAGTAGTACTAAGTTCTAGGGGACTGATGACCTCAGATGTTAAGTCCTATAATGCTCAGAGCCATTTGAACCATTTTTGAATCAGCTATATTATATGGTTAAAGCTCTTTGTTTCTATGACATTCTGTAGGTCATATATTTGTTCTTACCAGCTATATTATTTCTTATATGATTTGCGTTTATGTGGTTCTACGCTCTTATGTAATTTAATTCTATTGGTATTTTGGAATTGGTTATGCCAGATAGTATTGTAGTGCTCAATGTTGTTTTATTCTCAAACGTACGCTTTCCAGTTGATATTTTTTAATTTCATGGTAACATGATCTCTGACATGTTTCTAGATTTTGTTTTTCTACTCATCTTCTGGTTGGGAGGCTAATTTCAATAAAATATTCTACGTGATATTTGTATTTCAAATTGATCTGTTCATTTACAATTTCTTGAGGGTAATTTTGTGTGTGTGATTATATATTTCGATTTCTTCAGGAATATTCTTTAGTGATTCTTTTTGGACAATATGTAAAACCTCGACAGCCCATTCTATATCGTCAACTGTGTGACGTTCTGTCTTTAAGTTGTGGAAGAAGGTTGACGGGTTTTGGCCACTCTCTCTAATGTGTTATCGGTATCGAATGTTGAAGTAGAATAAAACAACGTAGGGAAATCGTCATAAACCTCGCTCAATAAAAAACTCTCTCGGATAATCATTTCTAAAAAAAATATATGATTAAACTACTCATGAGCGTAGAACCACATAAACATGAAACGTATGAGCGATAATACAGTTGGTAAGAACAAAGATATGTCCTACGGAATACCATAGAAACAAAAAGATTGTAATCATACAACATCAATGATTAAACTGTCAATACAGCTTCCAAGTGATGTCATTATGAAATGAACTTTTATAATTGAAAAACTTTAGAAATAACTATTACTGCTACAGTTTAACGTCTACTATAAATCCACCAACATAAAAGGAGTAAACGTATACATTATGACAGTAACTGAGACAGAGATATCATATTGATATCAAGACCACCTGATGCATGTAGTAAAGCATAATTGTATAATACGTTATATTATCCACCTCCAAATCTGAAATCTTGTACTAAAGTGTGTATTTCTACAGATAACTCGAAGATAGCAATCACGCCGAAATAGGCCTACTGTAATAAAAAATATAGTCGAACACAGTGGCGCCTTCGTCTCGTAGCATAATATTTAATGTCCTTGTATAACATATACGACGGAGCAGGCCCAGATGAGTACCAAAACTACGCATTACGATTATGATAATCAGTAAATAAATGTTTAAAACGTAACGTTTTGTTACACCATGCTCATAAAATAGACGAAATCTCTTCACATAATACACAAAACAGATAACATAATACAAAACAATGTTCGGCAGGATTTCAAATTGTTGCAGGTGATTATCTAAATATCCTCATTTGTATCAAAGATATTTCAAAATACTAGTAAACTGTGGCGAAAACAGTTCATTATGTACTAGTGACTGCAGCTTAACTATATTTTTCTCAAGTGGAGACATATCAAAATCACTCAAAAGAACTAGATCGGAAAATATTCTCACAAGGTTCCTCCAACCTCTAAAGCCATATACCTGTATGTCAGCTGTTTGTACTTGTGCCATTGAGTTTTTTGGAATCACCCAATGAACAAGTTTCTAGTCATCATGTGTGATGGTGAAAACGTTTTTCTCCACACCGACCTTTCCATTGTTTTAAAAGAAAATAATGTTCAATTTTGATTGAGATTTTGAGAATCTGTTTTTGAAGCCCCAAATGTCTGTGTGACAGCGTGTAAGTCTGGTAAACAAACGCCTGAACAGGTCAAATGGTATTTGAAGGATGTTTTCTTCCTAAGTGATGGGTAAGAATCAGTACTGCTGTTAGTTAATTTACGGCTGTCATTGTGAAGAAACGGTACAGAGCAACATATCAGAAGACGAGGAACTTATTCATCTGGTACTCCCAACTGGCTCGACAACACCGGTATAGTCGTGAGATATATATGGCTTTCGATGTTGGAAGAACTTTGTGAGAAATTTTTCAGATCTGTATTCGGATATCAGTCTACACTAGAGGCATTTAAGCTGAAATCAATAGTACATAATCAATTCTTTCTGGCAAGGCTTACTAATGTACTGGAGTATACTTGATACAAATCAGGATATTTGGAGGATCATCTGTGACAATTCGAAATCCTGCTGATGTTTGCTTGATGTCTTCTCTATGACGTATATTATGTGAAGAATTTTCGTTCATGTTATGTGCATGGTGTAAGAAAACCTTATGTTTCAGCATTTATTTAGATCATTATTTTAATGATTTTGTAGCCTAACAACGAGTTCCCAAAAGTTAATAAAATTCAAGTATGTGAAACGGTTAACTAAAAAGAAAAAAAATGAATGTAAAATGTAAAATAACAATTTAGAGCACAAAAGAAACATATGTAAAACAAATAACTAGTCTGATAATGAATATTTAAATATTATAATTAAATCTTTTGGAAATATTCTGACAGCACACTGTGTGCAGCTTATTTTCAAAAAATGGTATTTTCGAAACCAGCTTTATTTCACATAGTTGTATGTAGCTTTAGAGCTTCTTAAATTTATGACGTAACAGAAGATTTCTTTATACAAAATTAATTAATGGTGCTCAGGTATTTCGCAAACTTTCAAATTATTAAAAAATTTGATTATACAGTTTAAAGGAATTTTTAATTGACTTTCAACTTTTATATGAGAAACATTTTTATACATAATTGTTTCGAAGATATTCCCTCCAAACTTAACATGCGAATTATCTTTTGGAGAGTGTTTTACCCCTTCAAAGTAGAATTAGCTACAAACAAAAAAGTACGTACTGTATTATTTTGCCACATTTACACATCTCCCAAGGTTCATCAAGATCGTTTATTGACACCTGGGAATGTTCCCTTGTCAGTCAACTGACAGTCTTATTTCCCAGCCCCGTTTAGTGGAAGTTCTCTAGCCTACGGCATCATAATTTCGTTCAGAGTTTTATGACTGATTGACAATTATGACCTATAACTGTCACAGTGTGAGTGCGAACTGTTCTTATGCCTTGTAGTAAACTGTGAGCGTTTAGTATTAATTCGACCACATTTTGGCATACTCTAGTGAATTAATTAGTGATTGTAATTACCAGAGAAATAAAGTGCAGCTAAAGTACAGGCGTTATAGATTCACTAAAAAAGCTGCCATCTTGGACAGTTTCCATATGACAAGAAAGGAGTTGGAGCTGGAGTCTTGTACATAGTGCACAATGTTCATTTCTCAGCATAATTATGTAAATAACAAATGAAAACTTAGCTGTATTTATCTCATTAATACTAAGCACTGGGTTAGTCTTCTGTCTTCAGTGTGTGTCTTTCTTTATCTGCAACAACCCATGCATAAAAAGAAATTTCAGAAGCCGTCATTTCATTGAAACCCATTATTATGTTACACATTCGACACAGCGTACAGAGAGACCACTGAAACACAATGCACATAACAGAGAAAAATTTTGTGATTAAAGGCACTTTCAGCATTAGATGCTACAGATGACTGAAAAATACGGCAGATCATATCAAAACAAGAAATGTAAGAAATTGTTGCTGCACTGTGTGTCTAATGAAATTCAGGATAGATTCACAACCTCTCAGTTTAAATAAACGTACTAAAGAGTTGGGTTGTGAAATAAGAGGTGTGACATTCAATTCAATTCACTTTCCAGCTATAAGGAATGAAACATTGAGTTTGTTGTGCCGTGAACAGTGGCCTACCTGACAAAAATAAAACTATTTTTAACTATCAAAATAGGATCAAAGAACCTTCCAATAAACCGAATATTTAAAAATTAGAATGAGAGTGATATGCCTTGGGCATTAGGATTGTGTCTGCTTTGTACCGGCCGGATGCCCAGCGTGGAAGATTGAAAGAGCGGTTCCTTGGTGTGTCAGGAGGTTTTCGGCTCTTTCACCAGGGGCTTGTGTGTTCGATGAATTGCGAGAACTACATGCTTCCGTCCGAAGAGTAAGGTGTCTGCAGCAAGACAGTCTACGTTCATGAAAACTGTGACGCTAGGTTGGAGCGTTGGTGCCGGGTTGAGAGACGTGTGTAACGAAGTTCCAAACATTTTTTTATCACCACAATACCACGCCCTTAAAACACGACACAGTATAGAGAAGAATCCCGCAGTTAGCCTTACAGTCTTATAACCAACCGTAATAACACCATTGTACAAGTATTAAAAGAAACAAGGTAGCACCGTTTATATCGGTAGATAAAAGTTTAGAAAAATGTAAACTCTCCAAATGGTGAAGTGGAAAGGCCAGAATTAAAAGAATTGTCTTTGAGATCGTAGGTTTGTGGTGTCAGCTACATTACTTTTGGGTCAACAACAGTATCAGAAGCTCTCACGGTGAAGGAGTCAGGATGAGCGTTACATAAAACCAACTTCAAATCGCAACCATCAGAAGTGTGAAAGATTACTTTAGTTTGAATGGCGTCCTATAAAATTCATAACAGTCAAAGTACCTCCTATAAAAAGAGCCACGCAACTTAACGCAGTAACTCTCACTGTTGATTAGTAATGAATAGGAAGCGATTGTACCAAATAGAATCACCTTTTAACTAACCAAAGTGAGGTTTACCAATCAGTCGTAAGCCGGTGGGCTCTGGTACGAAACAGGCTACTAAGGAGCCAATGATCCAGTACACTTGCAAACCGAACAGATCCGTCCAAGCCTCAGAATCACATGCCGACTGGAAAATCCGTCGATGAGTCCCATTTGTCGCCAGGGTCGAGACACGTCGCAAACTATGTACTCACGGCGCAAGTTGTACACCAGATGTTTGCTTATTGGACGCTCGACAGGAACTAAGACTGTACTGGAAAGCGGCACCGCTGGAGCAGACCATGGGGTGCCCTCTCGCCAGTAGCGCCCAACGTCAACGTTTCTCCAGCGACGCCCACAGACGGAGCCAGAGGTGTTGAGCGCGTATTCAAAGTAGCTCGCAGACGTGATTGTGTATGAACCGTGACAAAGTCCGCCTCTGTAGCTCTGCGTTCAGCGTAGCAGTCTGCTAACCGAATGCCCCGGGTTCGATTCCCGGCCGGGTCGGAGAGAATTTCCGCTGGGGTATTGGGTTTTCTTAACGTTTGTATCGTCATACTTGACATTGTACCGTTGAGGAATAATAATAATAATAAAAACGTAACAAAAACTCCTTATTGTTCCGGCAGGCTTAGAGCAGCTGCAGGTGCGGGACTTCATCATATGGTGCAGCCTAGTTTGCACCCACGGCATCCACGTTCCGTAGGCACTGTCAGGCGTTGATATCTCGGACCTCCGGGGTCAGCGTAGTCATGATACGTCAGTAGCTGCCCGGCTCGGCGCGGCCCAGCGGTCCCCTGTCTTGTGTGGTTGGCATACCTCGGCGATGTGGCGTCATACCGCTGCTAGCGAGGCGTCTAGACCAGCCCAGTGCCCAACCATGTAGGGGCTGAGCGGCTGTCCGGAAGCGACTGGCAATGGGTATAAGGGGGGGGGGGGTTCTCAGTTCGACTCTCGACCTATCCTGCAGCCGTTATCGACCTCACAGCGGAGACGACACCATAGTGGAAGCCGACTCGATGGCTGGCCAATTCATTCAGTGACCATCCTCGCCGGATGGACAGTACAGATAAGAGCCAAAGTTGGTTCGTTGTGGTGTTGCTGCTGCAAATGTCATGCTGCAACTGTCCCTGGTTGAAGAAAGTACGAGGGACGTTCAATAAGCAATGATACACTCTTTTTCTCTCCGCCAGATTCGTTTGAAACCATGCGGAATATCTCGTGGGACGTCGTGGAAGGGTTCCGCATCAGCCCCTATAGTTTCATGAAGTTCCGATCGGTGGCGGCACTATACGTAGCCTTCAAAGCGGGGTCTCTGACGGACGTGCGTTCCAAGCAGAGAGCTATCACTGTTTCTTTTGGTGGATAGCCAGAACATCGCACATATTCATAGGTACTTGTCGAATCTCTACGGATACCTGAAAGTGAACAAAAGCAAGGTGAGTCGTTGGACGAGGCGTCGGACATCATCGGAACGATGCTTCCCAGAGCTGTCCTATCTCCCGCGTTCTGCTCGACCGCGTACAGCTGTGACTCCTCAGTGGTAGAACGTGCGGGCACTCATTCGAGGTGATTGATGGATCACAATCTGACACCTGGCTGCCTAACTGGACATCTCTTCAAATGGCTCTGAGCACTATGGGACTCAACTGCTGAGGTCATAAGTCCCCCAGAACTTAGAACTACTTAAACCTAACCAACCTAAGGACATCACACACATCCATGCCCGAGGCAGGATTCGAACCTGCGACAGTAGCGGTCGCGCGGTTCCAGACTGTAGTGCCTGGAACCGCTCGGCCACTCCGGCCGGCTTGACATCTCTGTTGGTAGTCTTGACACACAAGTTGGGATACTCAAAGCTGTGTTCTTCCTCATCCATCCTAAAGCCCGGATCTCGCAGCTTCCGACTTTCACCTGTTTGCCACAACGAAGGAGGCACTCCGCGGGAAGCAGTACGTGATTGATAGGGAGGTTATTGAAACATCGAGACGTTGGCTTCCACGACGACCAGTAGAGTGGTACCATGCGGGCACACAGGCCCTCCAAGTAATGTGGTGTAAGGCCACTGCACTGAACGGAGATTATGTTGAAAAACTATGTTTTGATGCCGAAAGAGTGGATACTAAAATTGTGTATTCGAATCCTGAATAAAACCGACTTGTTTTTAGAAAAAAAGTGTTGAATTACTTACTGAACGCCTAGCTGGACATTGAGCGGCAGGTGGCCATTGAATCATCCAGCAGGTGTCTTGGTGCAATGGTGCGGACCATATTGCTGCGAGTGGTCCTCTTTACGGCGTTCAGCACTCTACCCTAAACCTGTACCATTTCAGCTCTAACCTAAATTTTTTCCGTCAGTTCAATTTCGTTGCTGATACTATACACAGCCTTAATTTTTTTTGACCTTTAAGTTAGCTGTTGCCAATAATCTAAATTACCTGAATAATGTTTGTGTGCTCTTGAAGTATGTATTTTCATACCACTTTCACTTCTGATCGATCAGCTGTTCTTCTGTTTTCCTCTGCTTTGCCCTGGAAAGGGTGTCCCATAAATTTGTTTCCTCGTATATTCCTTTCACTATCTCTTCAACCTGTAATATGCAATTACCAAAACGTGCAACACGAAACACAGAGCCGCGCGGGATTAGCCGAGCGGTCTTAGGCGCTGCAGTCATGGACTGTGCGGCTGGTCCCGGCAGAGGTTCGAGTCCTCCTTCGGGCATGGGTATGTGTGTTTGTCCGTAGGATAACTTGGTTAAGTAGTGTGTAAGCTTAGGGACTGATGACCTTAGCAGTTAAGTCCCATAAGATTTCACACTCATTTGCACATTTTTTGTTTTTTGAAACGCAGAGTAATACAACAAGACTCAGACGATTCAAAAGTAACCCGATGCGGTCGCCGTCGCCGCAGAAACAGCTCAGGCTAACGTTGACTTGCCTCTCTCCCGTTGCCTTCAGTGAACCCACACTTGTAGGGCATATTTACATCCACACTTAAACAAATATTCCGCAAATCACCGTACGCTGCGTGGTGGAGGATACCATGCACAACTACTAGATATTTCCTCTCCTGTTCCACTGGCAGATAGAGCGAGGGGAAAATGAGTGTCTATATGCCTTCGTGTGGGCTCTAATTTCTCGTATTTTATCTACATTGTCCACACTCGAAATGTATGTTGGTGGCAATAGAATGGTTGTGAAGTAAGCTTCAAATGACGATTCTCTAAATTTTCCTAACAGTGTTCCTCGAATGGAACGTCACATTCCCTCCAGGGATTCTCATTTCAACTCTGGAAGCATCGCCGTAACACTCGTGTGTAGTTCGAATCTTCCAGTAACCAATCCAGCAGCCCGCCTCTGAATTGCTTTGAAGTCTTGCTTTAATCCGAACTGGTACAGGTGCGGTCCCCTTTACAGACAAACCACTCTTTCCTAAAGTTCTCCTAATAAACCGAAATCGACTGTTCTGCTTTTCTACCAGAATCCTCACATGCTCGTCCCATTTCATTTAGTTTTGCAACGTTACACCCAGATATTTGAACGACGTGGTTGTATAAAACAGGCTACTACTAATGCTGTATCCGAACATAACTATCTTCTTTTTCCTGCTCATGCCCATTAATTTACATTTGCTATATTTGGAGGTAGCTGCCATTCGTCAAAACAACTAGAAATTTTGTCTAATTCATCTTGGGTCCTCCTACAGTTACTCAACTTCGATACTATCCCGTACATCATGGCATCATCAGCAAACAACGCCAGATTTCTGCCCGCCAGATCATTTATGTACCGGTATATGGAAAATGATAGCTGTTATGTCACACTTCGCTGGGGCACTACTGACAGTACCCTTGTCTCTGATGAACACTCACCATGGATGACAAGATAACCCAGTATGACTTAAGAAGTCTCACATGTCTGGGAGCCTATTCGGTATGCTCATACCTTTGTAAGCACTCTGCAGTGGGGCACCGTGTCAAATGATTCTTGGAAATCTAGATGAATGGAATACGTCGTTGCCTTTCATCTACAGTTCGCAGTATTTCAAGTGAAGAAAGGGCAAGCAGAGCTTTAACGAGCGATGCTTTCTAAATACGTGCTGGTTCGTGGACATAAGCTACTATTCATCCATAAAGCTATCCGTACTATTGTGTACCACTCTTAACCTGCAAGTAACAGAGTTGGGAAAACAAAAGCCTTAAACCACTGAGCAGTACTGAATGCAAGCTTGAGGACCATAAGATAACTGTTGATTACTGTTATCAAGATCAAGTCCCTGAGTGAGTGCCATAAATTTGTTTCGAAACAATTTACACAGCGAAAACGGTCGACATGTGCAGTGTACAGCTGTGCTGATATTTTAAATGCAAACGGATACAAAGACGGAATAAAAAATAAAACGAACCCCGATTTAGCTTTTTACCGTGTCACCGAAGACCACAAGTCCTCTTACACCAAAATACTTCGAAAATACACTGACAGAAAACAATCGGATCACCAAGGAGTAGTTACGAGACAAACGAAAGTTTGTAGGCGTGTTATTACATCACAAAAGTGATGTCTATCCCGATTTCGCACCATTGGCATAACAGTGGCGCTAGTAGTGCCACTGTGAGGATGCAAATGAAGTTTGATTTAAATACACACTGTTACGGTCGTGAGCGTTAGTTACTTTTTAGACTGGACGTGATGAGTTGTGAAGAATGCCTTTAAGGCGACGAAGACTCCATTATAAACAGTTTTTGGCTCTGGCTCTGAGCACTATGGCACTCAACATCTGTGGTCATCAGTCCCCTAGAACTTAGAACTACTTAAACCTAACTAACCTAAGGACATCACACACATCCATGCCCGAGGCAGGATTCGAACCTGCGACCGTAGCGGTCCCGCGGTTCCAGACTGACGCGCCTAGTACCGCACGGCCACACAGGCCGGCTAACAGTTTATGAGTTAGAACGAGGTCATATACTAGGGCTTCGAGAAGCTGCATTTTCCTTCTGCAATATTGCAGAAAGACTGGGCAGGAATATAGACACAGTACACGATTGCTAATGGCCGTGGCCACGAGATTATACGGAGATGATATTGTTTGGCTTGTGGGGCCCTCAACTGCACAGTCATCAGCGCCCATACAAAGTCCCAATTTTTACGCAGTCCATTTTCTTTTTACAATCCAATCGAGTCACTCTCACCCACGATGATTACGAAATGACGAGGACAATACAAACACCTAGTCTCCGGCAGAGAAAATCCCCAACCCGGCCGGGAATCGAACCCGGGACCCGGTGATCCAGAGGCAGCAACGCTAGACCCTAGACCACTAGCTGCGGACGAGAATGTATGATCGTAAGAGGTCAGGGTTCCGGACGGCCACGTGGCACCACCGAGACTGAGAGACCATCGTATTCGGCGTAGGACTGTGGCGCATAGTACTGCATCTGTAGCACCAGTCTGAGCAGCTGTGGCACCACAGTGACACAACGAACTGTTACAGATGGATTACTTCAAGGACAGCTCCGAGCGAGAAGCCCTTTTGCGTGCAGTCCATTGCGACTTCAGTGGTCTCGCGTGAGAGCCCAGTGGAGCCAAGGTGGAGGTCTGTTGCGTTCCCTGATTAAAGGTCGTTCTGCCTCAGTGCCAGCCATGGCGATGGTCGTGTGTTGAGGAGGCAGTTTTACGGCCTGCACCCAACGTGTATGTGTGCCAGACACACTGTACCTTCACCTGCAGTTACAGTGTGGGATGCGATTTCGTATGGCCGCATGACCACTCTTGTGGTTATCACATGCACCGTGAGTACAAAATTGTACGTCAGTCTGTTCCTACGACCTTTCGTACTACCGTTCATGAACAGCACTTCAGGAGGTGTTGTCCAACAGGATAACGCTCGCCCACATTCTATTTTATAACCCAAAATGCTCCACAGATTGTCGACATTTTGTCTTGGCCTGCTTGATCACCCGATCTGTCTCGAATCCAGCACATTTGGGATATCATCGGATGACAACTCCAGTGTCATCCACAAAGATCATTAACCGGCCCTTTATTGAGCTTCGAAGTGCAACAGTCATGTAATTCCATCCCACAAACTAACATCTGGCAGCTGTACAACACAATGCATACCCGTTTTCATGCTTGCATTCAACAATCTGGCGATACATCGGTTATTAGTGTACCAGAACTTCACATTTGCAATGGCTTGTCTCGCGCTTACATTAACCTGTGATCGTGCAATGTTAATCACTTAAATATGTTATCTAGACAAATCTATTCCCTAAATTTCATTACTGTATGTTAATTATATTTCGGTGTTCCATTTATTTCCGTCTGTGTATCTTCGGGCAACCTCTGAAATTTTGTTGGTGAAGTTCGTTCACCTTGTATAAGAGAAAGGTTAACGGCATCACTGTGCGAAATAAAATACGCTTTAGGTATTACTTTAGGCAGCTGTCATTTGCTTGGCAGTGGTAAAGATGCCGGCCCCCTTAGCCGAAATCCTATATGTGTTATCACACACACACCTCCCGTGATGAACGAAGGTCGCATATATTTTCTAATATTGTCAGCGTAAATTAAGAAAATATTTGCGTATTTGTTGGAAAGTTAGGAACTGATTATAACGTTATCTCTATCAAAATAATGAATGTTGCAACGTATAACGTAGTAACTAAATTACATGACCATAAACTAAGGCAGGCTTAGGATAGTAAAATCACTGGAACGAATCCCTGCCGAGTCAATTTAAATCGGATTATCCGGCGCGAGTCACTGGAAGTTCCTAATCTAAATGCAAATGTACTGCAGCCATGGGCGCCAAACACGAAGATAATAACTTTGCCAGGCCTTCACTTAATTTGCTAACTCGTGTCAACAAATTAATTTTTTTGTCTTTTAGAAAAACATTTTAGAATGACTAAAACCTAATTCAAGAGAATAAGAAGCAATGGTAGCGTTTAACGTTCCGTTCGCGCGTGATATTGGAAGTCGATTAGAGAAGGCAGTCTATCTGGAGTAAATGGATTTAAGATTACAGTACATGTAACGCTGTTGATCCTAAGTGGGAATGACTGAGATACGGTTTCTGACTAAAAGTGATAGCGTCCGCACACTGCACACTGTGGAGATAAAATAAAAAAAAAAACCTTTTCTCCATAGTAGAGTCGGAGGTGAATATGATAGTAAAATGAACTACGTTTTCTGAATCACTACACAACTTTCATCACCTTTTGAGGTGCAGTCACGTAGTAACTTCACAATGTGGACTGTGCTTTGTGAGAACAGACATTTTTCTTTATACTGACACCTTTGTGCAATTATGCTTTTAGATGGAACAACTGCTTATCATTCAAAAGACGAACATTTGCTGCTGCGATGGTATTCGGAACGCAAGAGTTTTAGGACACTGTATCGGTGTTTAAATACGCCACTCTCAGGTAATCAAATGTTCAAATGTGTGTGAAATCTAATAGGACATAACTTCTATGGTAATCAGTCCCTAAGCTTATACACTACTTAACTTAAATTATCCTAAGGACAAACACACACACCCATGCGCGAGGGAGGACTCGAACCTTCGCCGGAACCAGCCGCACAGGTAATCGCCCTGCATTGTTTCCACACCTGCTAGCTGCATTTAAAAATAAATTATGTTCGAAAAACAACAACAACGGTACAATTTTCTAGCTAGAAGTTTATAACGATGAGACTTCAGCTTAAATAAGGAAGAAGTAAGGAAGATTAAGATTTAGCGTCACCTTTGCGACGATATCATTAGAGATAGTGAACAAGCTCGGACTGGGAAGGGTAGAACAGGTAGTTGAACCTTGTCGAAGGAACTATCGTGGATTGCAGATTGCAGAAACCAAGGAAAATCTAGATCTGGATGTCCAGGCTAGGACTTGAACCGCCAGTCTCAAGAACATGACTTCATTGTCTTACTACTGCGCTACTCCTGTGGCTCTTTGCATTGTAGGAAATGTCTTACCGAGTGTTATACAATTCCAAAGAGAAAGAAAAATGGCTTAACCAAGAAACGGATCTTTCGAATAGGTACGCACGTAATATATTGCCTTCCTGTTCTGTGAAATCGATTATACACTACTGGCCATTAAAATTGCTACACCAAGAAGAAATGCAGATGATAAACGGATATTCATTGGACAAATATATTATGCTAGAACTGACATGTGATTACATTTTCGCGCAATTTGGGTGCATAGATCCTGAGAAATCAGTACCCAGAACAACCACCTCTGGCCGTAATAACGGCCTTGATACGCCTGGGCAATGAGTCAAACAGAGCTTGGATGGCGTGTACAGGTACAGCTGCCCATACAGCTTCAACACGGTACCACAGTTCATAAAGAGTAGTGACTGGCGTATTGTGACGAGCCAGTTCCTCGGCCACCATTGACCAGACGTTTTCAATTGGTGAGCGATCTGGAGAATGAGCTGCCCAGGGCAGCAGTCGAACATTTTCTGTATCCAGAAAGATCCGTACAGAACCTGCAACATGCGGTCGTGCATTATCCTGCTGAAATGTAGGGTTTCGCAGGGATCGAATGAAGAGCAGAGCCACGGGTCGTAACACATCTGAAATGTAACGTCGACTGTTCAAAGTGCCGTCAATGCGAACAAGAGGTGACCGAGACGTGTAACCAATGGCACCCCATACCATTACGCCGGGTGATAAGCCAGTATGGCGATGACGAATACACGCTTCCAATGTGCGTTCACCGCGATGTCGCCAATCACGGATGTGACCATCATGATGCTGAAAATAGAACCTGGATTCATCCGAAAAAATGACGTTTTGCCATTAGTGCACCCAGGTTCGTCGTTGAATACACCATCGCAGGCGCTCCTGTCTGTGACGCAGCGTCAAGGGTAACCGCAGCCATGGCCTCCGAGCTGAAATTCCATGCTACTGCAAACGTCGTGGCACTGTTCGTGCAGATGGTTGTTGTCTTGCAAACGTCCCCATCTGTTGAGTCATGGATCGAGACGTAGCTGCACGATCCGTTACAACCATGCGGATAAGATGCCTGTTATCTCGACTGCTAGTGATACGAGGCCGTTGGGATCCAGGACGGCGGTCAATATTACCCTCCTGTACCCACCGATTCCATATTCTGCTAACAGTGATTAGATCTCTACAAACGCGAGCAGCAATGTCGCGATACGATAAACCGCAATCGCGATACACTACAATCCGACCTTTATCAAAGTCGGAAACGTGATGGTACGCATTTCCCCTCCTTACACGAGGCATCACAACAACGTTTCACCATGCAACGTCGGTTTCTGTATGAGAAATCGGTTGGAAACTTTCGTCATCTCAGCACCTTGTAGGTGTCACCACCGGCGCCAACATTGTGTGAATGCTCTGAAAAGCTAATCATTTGCATATCACAGCATCTTCTTCGTGACGGTTAAATTTCGCGTCTGTAGCACGTCATCTCCGTGGTGTAGCAATTTTAATGGCCAGTAGTGTATATACAGTGTACATCTGGCTACGCTGCATTTGTGTACACTTGTATTATGCTATACTCTATACCAAGTCCCTGATGCATGCCAGTTAACAGTTACGCGCTCGATAATCCATAGTTATGATACGTGTATGTATTACTCAGAAAAAGAAAGTGAATCTGGCTAGGATTGCAGCATCGCCGTGTTTATGCACGAGAAAAACGGAACGGAGCTTGTAATTCAGTATTTGTACAAGTGGAGCGCTGTCAAACGCTGTACGTCCGTATGACAACGGCCAGCTTAACACAAAAAGTAAAAAAAAAAATGACCGGTACATTTATTTGACAATATTCCTCGCGTACCATCAGTGCAAGTACATTTTGTTCTCAATGTAATTCGACCTAATTCACGTTTCATCACGTTCAACCACTGGTCGTTTTAATTCAGAGGCCTAATTTTATCACAAAATTATAATGTACAATATCTACTATTTATCCAATACTGCCCTGTTCCCACAGGTTGACTTGTCTACTTTGGTATCTCTTAAAATAGAATTCCATAGACATAACAATTTCTGTCAGTATATCAGTGTTCAATTTTCAGAAATTTCTTATATCCTTTTATTGCATATGGCAGAAACAGCTACCTAAAATAAGTTTATATATATCTTCAGTGGGACATAAATTGTGAGCAATATGCTAATCCTTCCTTGGAGGTAGATACTGGACTCCTACTCTCACAGCATCTGTCGCCTCCTGCCTTAATTGTCATTCCAGTCACCTCGCTCGTTTTACTTCTCTCCTCATTCCATTTTCATTGTCAGAGAATTTAATTACGTCTACATCAAGCCATTTCGACTGCTCACATTGGCGTCTCCGGCTTTCACTTTCAGTACTTGTGCTCCGGGGCAACAACACGCGACAGTATGAACTGCTATATCGTTGTGCATAGTGACGTCATCCGTTTAGTTTCCGAAATAGCCGGGGCTCTTTGTCAAGTAGGAGGACCGTGAAGCGAATCGCGTGCCAACACAAGCAGCGACGTAAGTTGCATATCAATGTTATCTTCCGGGAAGTAGATCACAAAACAGTGTTGTTGAACCAAAATATTACAACTTCACAGCACTCTATTCCGAGAGCGTTTTGGACATTTCGTGTTGAAGAGTTTCAAGTGGTAGGGCTATGCTCAATTCCGGTGTGGTTACGATATTTAATACTCTATTATGCGTTGTAAAAATTATTTAAATATGGAAATAAGGCATTCCGAAGACATCTACATATGTGGAAGCAACGTGTCATTAATGTTTCGTTACAATCTATATATTGCCTTATGTCTTAATTGTGGTCACTAGTTAGCTTCATCCTAGCATTGGAATATGATCAGCAAAAACGCTCCATTAGTTTTCAGTTATTCATTTTCTTAACTCTGGGAACGGATGGTCTCCTGTCAGTACAGTACTTAATTAACCCAGAAGGGGGAAATCGTGTGTGTCATCTGTCTATGAGTCTTGCATTTCAAATTTTTCAGGCAGCAGCTAGGAACCAGTTCGTCTATTACCTAGAGAAGCCTGAGAATCGGCTGAAAATCATACAGGGAATGGATGGCATACGAGACCGAATGCCGTTATTCAGATGCGCTGGTCTCTCCCTGCTCTTACTCGAGTCCCTAACATGTAGACTGGCCCGCTACGCTTGAATCTACACATGTTGGTCACTTGTTTAAGGCAGCGAGCCAGTGTTCCTTTCTTCCGCTTAACAATTCTTTAGATATAAATTAAGTGCGCAAAAGTCTATGATATTTAAAATAAACATTTTAGAACAAAATTAACACTGAAACCGGAAATAGCTTAATTTATTAAAAGTTTTTTCATCGTTTATGAAAAATTGTTCTACCAAGCAGAATAACAATCCATCAACAAAGTTGCCTTTAGTTTATATATATACAGCGAATTATTATTATTATTCGTAAAACTTACATGATCATTTTGCAGTTCTTATTTAAGGACTTCATATTCAAATAATATTATATAAAATACATAATATAAACAAACTAACAAACATTTTATAACTGAATATCTAGTTCTCTTAACCACTCCACAGATCTTGATGTCACCAAATGTAGTGTCACTTCAGTCAAGTGCTATGTAGTTTGAACGGTGAACCCAGAACCACATGTTGATACGTCATTGAGCTCCCAGTCATTCAAACAGGCACCACACTTTCCATGCAGTGTACGAATCGGTTCAGAAGTGTCCATCGTTTCCTGGAAAGACCAATTCAACGAATATTCACAAGTTTAATACGAACAGTATTGAGGTGAGAATATGCTGGAGGAAACTTCTGACAAACCTCCCTCTATTCTTGACGAGCATTATGTACAAGAGGCGCAACTTGAGTTGGTCAGGGTGGTTTCCAGGATTTAGGTCTGCTGGCAGGTATACTCTGTTGCTGGTTATACAGGAGCGAGTTCTGATAAGTAGTACAGTTTAGGAACTCTCTTACAGCTTCTCCTTCTGCTCTGACTGACGATGGTGCTATACTGCACAATACTGGCATCTGTGGAAGGGGAAAATGATTTAGTAGTGCCTCTAATTGTTCTCATAGCTTGATTCAGTTTAACATAAACGTTGGATGTGCACTGTTTTTCCATACTGGAGCACAGTAATCTGGCGCAGAGTAAACCATTGGCAATGTAGCGGTACGAAGAGTATTTGCGCCTGCACCCCAACCTGACCCAGCTGGTTTTGTGATTGGCATCACACAATAAACACGCAACAGCCATTCGATATCTACAAATATTTTCCTGCGCTAAAATTGTGGTAACGACTATGGTCTCTCTCGTCACTTTATTTATTTATTTACTTATTTACACGCCAAGTTCCGCAGGACCAAATTGAGGAGAAAATCTCCATGGTCATGGAACGTGTCAGTACATGAAATTACAACACTAAAGCAATGACAGATAAAAATAAAATGTTTATGAACCTGAAAAAAGTCAATCCATAAGTTTAAGTAAATGCAGTCAACAATACAACAGGAATCAGCTTAATTTTTCAAGGAACTTATCGACTGAATAGAAGGAATGACCCATGAGGAAATCCTTCAGTTTCGATTTGAAAGCGCGTGGATTACTTCTAAGATTTTTTAATTCGAGTGGTGACTTACTGAAAATGTATGCAGCTGCATACAGCACACATTTCTGCACAAGACTTAAGGTCGTTCGATCCAAGTTGCAAGTTTGATTTCTGCCGAGTATTAACTGAGTGAAAGCTGCTTATTCTTCGGAATAAGCTAATATTGTTAACAATGCTAACAAGTGAGGAATATATATATTGGGAGGCCAAGGTCAAAATACTCAGACTCGTGAACAGGGGTCCACAAGAGGTTCGTGAACTTACACCACGTATTGCCCGAACCGCCAGTTTCCGAGCCAAAAATATCTTTTTAGAATGGAAGACGTACTCCAAAATATAATACTACACGACATATGCGGATGAATATAGGCAAAGTAGACAAATTTTCGTGTCGGACGATCACTCACTTCAGATACCGTTAGAATAATAAAAATGGCACCATTAAGTCTTTGAACAAGACCATGAACATGGGCATTCCACGACAGTTTACTATCTTTCTGAACACCTAGAAATTTAAACTGTTCAGTATCACTAATCATATGCCCATTCTGTGAAATTAAAACGTCGGGTTTTGTAGAATTGTGTGTTAGAAACTTTAAAAACTGAGTGTTACTGTGATTTTGCGTTAGTTTATTTTCTAAAAGCCATGAACTTATGTCGTGAACTGCACTATTTGAAATCGAGCCAATGTTGCACACAACATCCTTTACTGCCAAGCTAGTGTCATCAGCAAACAGAAATATTTTAGAGTTACCTATAATACTACAGGCCATATCATCTACGTAAATAGGGAACAGGAGTCGCACGAACACTGATCCCTGGGGCACCCCCCACTCGACCCTACCCCACTCAGACCCCACACAACAGCCGTTCTAAACACTGTGAATAATGACCTTTTGCTGTCAGTTGCTGAAGTAAGAGGTGAACCAATTGTGAGCTACTCCCTGTATTCCGTAAAGGTTCAATTTCTGGAGCAATATTTTGTGATCAACACAATCAGCCACCTTAGTTAAATCAAAAACTATGCCTACCGTTTGAAACCTTTTGTTTAACCCATACAGAACCCCACAGAGATAAGAGAATATAGCATTTCCAGTTGTGAAAACGGCTTCTAAAGCCGAACTGTACATTCGATAGCAAATCGTGTGATATAAAATGATCAATTATGCTTACATACACAGCCTTTTCAATAATTTTAGCAAACACTGATGGCATAGAAATAGGTCTAAGATTGTCTGCGTTATCCCTTTCTCCCTTTTTATAAAGCGGCTTTACTATTGAGTACTTTAATCTTTCTGGAAACTGACCATTCCTGAAGGAAAAATTACAAATATGGTTAAATACAGGGCTAAAATGTGCAGCACAGTACTTTAATATTGTGTTAGGCACTCCATCATAACCATGAGAGTTCTTAGTCTTCAGTGATTTAATTATTGAATCAATCTCCCCCTTGTCTGTGTCACAGAGGAGTATTTCAGACATGAATCTCGGAAAGGCATTTGCCAAGAAAATTATATGATTCACTGTAGAAACTAAATTTTTATTTAATTCACCATAAATGCTCAGGAAATGATTTGTTAAATACTGTACGTATGTCTGCTTTATTAGTAAAAGTAGTAGTTTTACTATGATCTGACTTTACATAGTCGACCTTGTGCTACTGACCAGACACTTCCGTCACAACTGACCATATGGTCTTAATTTTATTCTGTGAATTAGGTATTCTATTTGCATATCACATACTCATTACCTTCCTAATAACATTTTTAAGCCCGTTGCAATACTGTTTGTAATGGGCTACTGTAGCTTGATTGTGACTATTTCTAATATTTCTGCTTTGTTCTACATGATACCCTTATCCCACTAGTCAGTCAACCAGGTTTCCTATGACTGCTATTACCACGTTTAGAACGTTCTAATGGAAAGCAACTCCCAAAGAGCATGAGAATGTGTTAAGGAAAGCATAATATTTATCATCTATGTTATCAGCGCTATAAACATCCTGCCACTCTTGTTCCATCACAAGGTTTAAAAAACTCATTATTGCTGTTGGATTTACTTTCCTATACGATTTGTAAATTATATATGACATTTGTTAGAGTACAAAAGCCGTTTAGGGTTAAAATTTGTGAATAATGATCTTAAAGGCCTTTCACCCTTCTACTAACAGAATGCCCATCTAGTAATGAAGAATGAATAAAATTATTGTCTATGGCTGTGCTACTATTCCACTGCCCCCTACTTGAAAAAAAACACAGTCTGCATCAGATCTTATGAATTTAGGAGATCTACCAACATCCTTTTTCTAGCGCCATCACATACAAAATTTATACTGAAGTCACCACATATAACTAATTTCTGGTACTTCCTACAAAATGAATAAAGAACCCTCTCTAGGTTGATCAGAAATGCTCTGAAGTCAAAGTTAGGGGACCTATAAACAACAACTATTAAGTTCACTTTCACTAAATTCAACTGCTCCTGCACAACATTCAAATACCTGTTCAGTGCAGTGATGTGATACATCTGTGGACTCAAATGGAATACTGCCTTTCCTGTACATAGCCACTCCCCCACCCTGCAAGAAACTCCTTGAAAAACAGCCAGCTAATCTGTGTCCTGATAAAGGAAGCCTTTGAATTGTCAAATTATTTAAGTGGTGCTCTGACATACCAATAATTTCAGACTCAACATCTATAAGCAGTTTGCTAATTTTAATACCTCTTATATTTTGATGAAATATGCTAATACCTTCTCTACTTGGAAACATGGCGTCCTCTGAAGGTGATCCCTTAGCTAGAGGGACTTCCTTTAAGCAGGTGTACCTATCAGCTGACTTCACTCTAGAAAAGGAGCAGCGCTACACCAAGTACTACAGGAATTCTTCCATGAGTGATCCCACCACCACTCACTACACTGTCACCTATAAGCTTTGCCACCCTCCCCTTCCCATACCTATTGAGGTGCAGGCCATGGCTAGCGAAACCTGATCTACTGATAGACCCAACTAGCACCACTTAAAGGTGACCCTCTGTCATCAGTGCCCACTCCAGCCCCATGTTAACGCTCCTAACAGCCGCATTAAGATGAAGCTGATCATGACGCTGAAATATTTGCACGAAATGCACATTAGTGCCACCAGTTTGAGTAGCTATCTTTACCAGGTCACCACCTGCGTCATATTCCCTATCAAGACTGTTCCCTGCTCCACCCACTATCACTACCTGATCCTCCTCTGTAAAATTCCTACATAGCTGCCCTATGTTGTCAGTCACCTGAGGCAACCCTGCACTAGGCTTCACAATGCTGGTGACCTGGAACTTACTTCCCAACACTTCCTGCAACTGCTGGCCAACACCTCTACTGTGCGAACTAACTAATAGCAGAACCTTCTTCTTTCTGTTAGACTTTGCAACTGATGTCGGCCTAACCGCTGAGGACTACTGGATGTTCTTTACATCTGATGCTCTTCTCCTCTCAGCTCTGACTTTGCATATATGCAAAGTATAACTGTCAGAATACCTCCTCCTCCTAGGTGCCTTCTTGCCAACTGCCAATTCCCATTATTGTTAATTAAAAGTTGATCTCATCGAGGTATTTAAAAACGTTTTGATAGGTGGTGGTAGGTCACTTAGTGACAGATTTCTGTTGATATTTATCTAAGTCATAATCAATAAAAGTCTATTATTGAAAACTAAGAGATTACTGACGTGCGGCTGAAGTGGGTTGTGAGCATACTGATCTTGGCCGTCCAGTGGATTGAGTCGCCCACAGCGCGAATAGCTTTGATGTGTGCTGTGGACGTTGGTTACTCTACAACAGTGCTTCCTAATCTATTTGAGACTACTATCCGTAATCGAGATCAGATGTCATCCAGTATCGTAAACAAAGTTTGGAACATTATTAAGCATTCTAAGGTGTGCTCAGTTTTTAGAGTGGTTTCACTAGTGTAAAAGACACCTAACCTGACTTGATATTAAGAACCTGCGTCTATTAATAGCACCAATAATAAAACGCTAATCCATACATATTATAAAAATGTATGTGGATATACACTGAAGAGCCAAAGAAACTGGTACACCTGCCTAACATTGTGGAGGGCCCCCGCGAGCACGCAGAAGTGCCTCAGCACGACTTTGTATGGACTCGACTAATGTCTGAAGTAGTGCTGGAGGGAACTGACACCATGAGGCCTGCAGGGCTGTCCATAAATCCGTAAGAGTACGAAGGGGTAGAGATCTCTTCTGAACAGCGCGTTGCAAGGCATCCCAGATATGCTCAGTAATGTTCATGTCTGGAGAGTTTGGTGGCCAGCGGAAGTGTTTAAACTTAGAAGAGTGTTCCTGGAGCTACTATATAGCAATTAATGACACCTCGGTGTCGCATTGTCCTGCAGGAATTGGCAAAGTCCGACGGAATACACATTGGACATGAATGGATGAAGGTGATGAGACAGGATGCTTACGTACTTGTCACCTGTCAGAGTCGTATCTAGACGTATCAGGGGTCCCATATCACTCCAGCTGCACACGCCCCAACCCATTAAAGAGCCTTCATCAGCTTGAACCGTCCTCTGCTGACATGCAGGATCCTTGGATTCATGAAAGTATCTCCATACCCGTACAAGTCCATCCAATCGATACAATTTGAAACGAGACGTCCAACCAGGCAACATGTTTCATCATCAGTCCAATGTCGGTGTTGACTGGCCCAGGCGAGGCGTAAAGCTTTGTGTTGTGCAGTCATCAAGGGTATATGAGAGGGCCTTCGTCTCCGAAAGCCCATATCGATGCTGTTTCGCTGATTGGTTCGCACGCTGACGTTTGTTGATCGCCCAGAACTGAAATCTGCTGAAATTTGCGGAATGGGTTACACTTCTGTGGGGTTGAACAAATTTCTTGAGTCGTCGTTGGTCCCGTTCTTCCAGGATTATTTTTCCGGCCCAGCGATGTCGTTGATTTGATGTATTACCGGATTCCTGATATTCACGGTACACACACGAAATGGTCGTTCGGGAAAATTCCCACTTCATCGCTATCTCGGAGACGCTGTGTCCCATCGCTCGTGCACTGAATATAACACCACGTTCAAACTTACTTAAATCTTGATGACCTGCCATTGAATCATCAGTAACCGATCTAAGACCTGTGCCAGACACTGGTTGTGTTACATAGGCGTTGCCGACCGTAGCGCCGTATTCTGTCGTTTACATTTCTATGTATTTGAATTCGCATGCCTATGGAAGTTTCTTTGGCGCTTCGGCGTATAACAAATAGATAATTAAAAATTTGAGTGTGGCTCATCAACTTCTGGAGAGACGCATCTTGGACAGCACTGGGACAGAGAGTAATGCATGTAAATGGACCACAGAACAGATTGGTATGGGAGACGTAACTGTGAAAGTGATGAAAAACAAAAATGGAGGTGGGCCAATCTGTAGCCACGAAGGTGTGTGGTAGACGACCAAAGGATATTCTTATCTGGATTCAAATAATATAAAATAGACTGAGAAGATAAACTAACAGAAGGCATGTAGTAACATCAGAAGGCGTACAAGAGCAATACTGATTCGTATCGCTGAAGATCACAGTGCATGGAAGTAACTAGAGGGGGCTTTCATTCATCAGTAGATGTCATATGCCTGATTATGGTGATGACGAGGATGTGTTATATATGAGAGTCCATCGAAATTTTTATAGTAAAGATTATTCTTAACAAATTAATTTAGTGTGGTCACAAAACTTCATCGCACCCATTTCCTTCTCAACCCTCGGAAATTTGTATTTTCCTCTCGGGGGTAACTGCCTCCAGATTGAAAACCATTGTTCTGTCAGATGATACTAAAATGTAGTTCAACACATTCGGGGAGATGCGGTGTTGTGGGGATGCACTACCTGTTCACGTATTGGCCTCTGTCACGAGGCCGTAATGGAGAGGTGAAAAAGTAAGCTGTTTAACATAAGGTTGCTGTGGATGGACGTTGTAAGTTCCATTTCCTTCAAGCAACATAAATTAACGTTTTGTGCCACATTTACTAAGAATTAAGACTGACGGATAGAGGGAGAGGAAGCTGAATTGTTCATATAATCTACGTCCATATCATACTCCGCCAGCCGCCTAACTGTGTATGGCGGAGTGTACTTCTGGTACCACTAACTGATCCCCACTACCCTGTTCCACTCACGAATGGCGCGTAGGAAGAATGATTGTTGGTAAGTCTCTGTATTAGATCTAAATTTTCGATTCCCCTCGTTGCGGTCATTTCGCGACGTGTACGAGTATATGGGAAGGAATAACGTGTTGTCTGACTCTTGCCGGAAAGTGCTGTGTATTGTCGATGAATGAATGAGTGGAGGATTTGGAACCACTTACTGATTTTATATAAGACTATAACCGCTTAGGGTCTTTACTCAGATCGGTTGACAAAATTTTACTTCCAAAGTTATTTAACGCTTTCTCATTGCTCTACCGCCGCTCATTTTCACTTCGTTCAGCTCCTAAGTGCCACATAGTTGACTTCACCTAATCAGCTACCCGTCGAAAGGAGCCGAGGGTGGGCACTGAACCCAAGGGGCAGGCGTCATTCCTGCCGACGTGTGCCAAATTTGCCACGGGTTGCATCAATTGCGTTCGATATCCGATGGCAGAGCCTCTTCCACGTCACGGGCGAGACGCCCCCTCCCCCTCCCAGCGAAAGCACACTGGCACTCTTTCTCACCCTGCGTGCTATTTCCCCGGAGGGGAAATACCCGCCCTCTGCACTTGTTCGGACTGGGTAAGTGAATCGGCCGCTGGCCCAACAGGAGAAGCGTCCCGTGCTGGCTCAGAAGTATTATCAGCGCTGGGTAGTACACCTGTTACTAAGGTAGGAGGAGTATTGTGTGTGCAACGTTCCCTCTTTCGCCTTCCGCTCAGTGACACGCTAATGCATCGCTGTCCGCCGTTCACTCTCGAGAGAGAACAGACAGGTCAGATGTTGCATATCGAAAGACGCGGCGACAACCAGTCATCAGGGGATTTCAACGGTATCAGAGGTGTCACAGGTCTTATAACCGGCAGCTGTGAGCGTAGCGAGAAGCCTGTCGACCTTGGCCAATGCAGCTTCCTGCTGCTTACGGTCTGAAGCCATTTTTTTATGTATCCGCTCACAATAAGCACAGTCCCTAGCCATATTGTCCTGTGACAGGATTGATATAAGATAATAAAACATACAGCAAAGCAGTCACGAGTAACTTGGAAAGTACTATTAGACCCTGCAAAAGATAATATTACTCGACTGTGGCGCTAACTAGAATGGAATGTGCACAAAATATAACGAGGAGAATAAAAAACGCCAAAATCTTGTCTGCATGGTTCTCACCATAGCCTGAGATCGCAAACTCTTAAAACACAAATGAATTTCTCTAGTGAAAATGGATTTATGAACAGTTAAGTTTTACTAGAACTCTGCTTACGCAAAGCCACTGCAGGAAATACATATGGAAACACTAACGCACTGATCTAAGCTAGATGCTGTGCGCTAATAAGAGATTAAAAAAAATAATCACATAATGTTTCAGTTCTGCCAACGGAAAAATTACACGTGTAAGTCGCTTCACACAAGGATCTGCACTAACGGGAGAACACGGCAAGTGCCACAACTCGTTTTCCCAGAAACTTCGCTCAATGGAAGAGGAATCAAAATAAGCAACACGTTTCTCAGCTTGTCCTTAGCTACTGGACCGTTTCGGAGAAAACTATGGTCAATGTTTTCGAAGTACTTTTGATGCGTTTTAATCACACAATAAGTTCCACTGAAGCGTTCACACAATGGACAGCATCGCGGCTTCACAATTTTGCATCTTGTATTCGAAACCTGATTATTGTTTCTGATTTATTTTTTTTCTTTTCATTTTTCAATCGCCGGCCGAAGTGGCCGTGCGGTTAAAGGCGCTGCAGTCTCGAACCGCAAGACCGCTACGGTCGCAGGTTCGAATCCTGCCTCGGGCATGGATGTTTGTGATGTCCTTAGGTTAGTTAGGTTTAACTAGTTCTAAGTTCTAGGGGACTAATGACCTCAGCAGTTGAGTCCCATAGTGCTCAGAGCCATTTTGAACCATTTTTCAATCCACGTACGAAGAAGGTTACTAGAGGAATGTTTCTTATCAATAATGGGATGTTGTTGCTGTAGTGGTCTTCAGTCCTGAGAATGGTTTGATGCAGCTCTCCATGCTACTCTATCCTGTGCAAGCTTCTTCATCTCCCAGTACCTACTGCAGCATACATCCTTCCGAATCTGCTTAGTGTATTCATCTCTTGGTCTCCCTCTTCGATTTTTACTCTCCACGATGCCCTCCAATACTAAATTGGTGATCCCTCGATGTCTCAGAACATGTCCTACCAACCGATCCCTTCTTCTAGTCAAGTTGTGCCGCAAGCTCCTCTTCTCCCCAATTCTATTCAATACCTCCTCATTAGTTATGTGATCTACCCATCTAATCTTCAGCATTCTTCTGTAGCACCACATTTCGAAAGCTTCTATTCTCTTCTTCTCCAAACTGGTTATAGTCCATGTTTCACTTCCATACATGGCTACATTCCATACAAATACTTTCAGAAACGACTTCCTGGCACTTAAATCTATACTCGATGTTAACAAATTTCTCTTCTTCAGAAACGATTTCCTTGCCATTGCCAGTCTACATTTTATATCCTCTCTACTTCGACCATCATCAGTTATTTTGCTCCCCAAATAGCAAAAGTTCTTTACTACTTTAAGTCTCTCATTTCCTAATCTAATTCCCTCAGCATCACCGGACTTAATTAGACTACATTCCATTATCCTCGTTTTGCTTTTGTTGATGTTCATCTTATACCCTCCTTTCAAGACACTGTCCATTCCGTTCAACTGCTCTTCCAAGTCCTTTGCTGTCTCTGACAGAATTACAATGTCATCGGCGAACCTCAAAGTTTTTATTTCTTCTCCATGGATTTTAATACCCATTCCGAATTTTTCTTTTGTTTCCTTTACTGCTTGCTCAATATGCAGATTGAATAACATCGGGGAGAGGCTACAACCCTGTCTCACTCCCTTCCCAACCAGTGCTTCCCTTTCATATCCCTCGACCCTTATGACTGCCATCTGCTTTCTGTACAAATTGTAAATAGCCTTTCGCTCTCTGTATTTTATCCCTGCCACCTTTAGAATTTGAAAGAGAGTATTCCAGTCAACATTGTCAAAAGCTTTCTCTAAGTCTACAAATGCTAGAAACGTAGGTTTGCCTTTCCTTAATCTTTCTTCTAAGATAAGGCGTAAGGTCAGTATTGCCACGTGTTCCAACATTTCTACGGGATCCAAACTGATCTTCCCCGAGGTCGGCTTCTACCAGTCTTTCCATTCGTCTGTAAAGAATTCGCGTTAGTATTTTGCAGCTGTGACTTATTAAACTGATAGTTCGGTAATTTTCACATCTGTCAACACCTGCATTCCTTGGGATTGGAATTATTATATTCTTCTTGAAGTCTGAGAGTATTTCGCCTGTCTCATACATCTTGCTCACCATATGGTAGAGTTTGTCATAGATGGCTCTCCCACGGCTATCGGTAGTTCTAATGGAATTTTGTCTACTCCCGGGGCCTTTTTTCGACTTAGGTCTTTCACTGCCTTGTCACACTCTTCATGCAGTATAATACGTCTTATTTCATCTTTAATTACGTCCTCTTCCATTTCCATGATATTACCCTTAAGTACAACACTGTTGTATAGACGTTCTATATACTCCTTCCATCTTTCTGCTTTCCCTTCTTTGCTTAGATCTGGTTTTCCATCTGAGCTCTTGTTATTCATGCAAGTGGTTCTCTTTTCTCCAAAGGTCTCTTTAATTTTCCTGTAGGCAGTATCTATCTTACCCCAGTGCGATAAGCCTCTACATCCTTACATTTCTCCTCTAGCCATACCTGCTTAGCCATTTTGCACTTCCTGTCGATCTCATTTTTGAGACGTTTGTATTCCTTTTTGCCTGCTTCATTTACTGCATTTTTATATTTTCTCCTTTCATCAGTTAAATTCAATATTTCTTCTGTTACCCAAGGATTTCTACTAGCCCTCGACTTTTTACCTACATGATGCTCTGCTACCTTTATTACTTCATCCCTCAGAGCCACCCAGTCTTCTTCTACTGTATTTCTTTCCCCCATTCCTGTCAATTGTTTCTTTATGCTCTCCGTAAAACTCTGTACAACCCATGTTTAGTCAGTTTATGCAGGTGCCATCTCCTTAAATTCCCACCTTTTTGCAGTTTCTTCAGTTTTAATCTACAGTTCAGTAGATTGTGGTCAGAGTGCACATCTGCCCCTGGAAATGTCTTACAATTTAAAACCTAATTCCTAAATCTCTGTGTAACCGTTATATAATCTATCTGATATCTTCTAGTATCTCCAGGGTTCTTCCATGTATAAAACCTTCTTTCATGATTCTTGAACCAAGTGTTAGCTATGATTAAGTTATGCTCTGCACAAAATTCTACCAGGTGGCTTCCTGTTTCGTTTCTTAGCCCCAATCCATATTCACCTACTATGTTTCCTTCTCTCGCTTTGCCTACTCTCGAATTCCAGTAACCCATGACTATTAAATTTTCGTCTCCCTTCACTACCTGAATAATTTCTTTTATCTCATCATACATTTCATCAACTTCTTCGTCATCTGCAGAGCTAGTTGGCATATAAGCTTGTACTACTGTAGTAGGCGTGTGCTTCGTGTCTATCTTGGCTACAATAATGCGTTCACTACGCTGTTTGTAGTAGCTTACCTGCACTCATATATTTTTTTTTCATTATTAAACCTATTTCTGCATCACCCCTTTTTGATTTTGTATTTATAACCCTATATTCACCTGACCAAAAGTCTTGTTCCTCCTGCCACCGAATTCACTAATTCCCACTATATCTAACTTTAACCTATCCATTTTCCTTTTTAAATTATCCGATTAAGGGATCTGACATTCCACACTCCGATCCGTAAAACACCAGTATTCTTCTTCCTGATAACGACGTCCTCTTGAGTAGACCCTGCCTGGAGATCCGAATGGGGGACTATTTTACCTCCGGAATATTTTACCCAAGAGGACGCCATCACCATTTAATCATACAGTAAAGCTGCATGCCCTTGGGAAAAATTACGGCTGTAGTTTCCCCTTGCTTTGAGCCGTTCGCAGTACCAGAACAGCAAGGACATTTTGGTTAGTGTTACAAGGCCAGATCAGTCAATCATCCAGGCTGTTGCCCCTGCAACTACTGAAAAGGCTGCTGCCCTCTTCAGGAATCGCACGTTTGTCTGGCCTCTCAACAGATACCCCTCCGTTGTGGTTGCACCTACGGTACGGCTATCTGTATCGTTGAGGCACGCAAGCCTCCCTACCAACGGCAAGGTCCATGGCTCATTGGGGGGGGTGGGGGGGGGGAGGGGAATTAAGGGATAGGAGGGCTTTATATTAATCATAAAATTATAACTAGGTTTCACAGTAAGTTCATATGCTTATTATATAATATATGTGTGTACGGTCCGTTTCAGTTTGTTCACTTTGAGAACTAATTTGGCAATGACGTGTTTCCTTCAGTGATTCCGGCAAGAGAACATAACCATATGAGCGAGACAGGCTCGACTGAACTCAAGACCCCCTTACCAACTACAGGAATAAAGTGGTATACTTGGTGGCCGAACGGAACTCACTCCTTATGAACAAGTACGGAACACCTCCAATATCACTGACAAGACACACAACAGGAATTTTACCGAAAATTATTTCGCAATTTTTCTCTTTCATTTATTGTTTTGCACACTGGTGTAGTAATCTCCTACAGACTTGGGCAGATAAATAAAAAAATATTTAAAAATAAAATGGAAACACTAAATGGGTTTCTAATAAAAGCGACGATAACTGCTGTGCCACCACTTCAGCTGAATGAATCAGGTGCTACAAGGTGTATAAACTGCCTCGAAAACATTGACTGTCGTTTACGCAGAAACTGTCGGGTATCTACGGGTAAGCTGAGACACGTGTTCGCCTATTTCGACCCCTCTTCCACTTAGCAAAGTTTCTGGGAAATCACTTTTGCCACTTGCAGTATTCACCTCGTAAGACTGAGGCAAACACAGAAACTGAGTGCGATTTGGTAAACACTAGTGTACACAGTAAAATACATAACTACAGTTCACTTCATCACCGAAGTACTTGAAGAGAACAGAAACTAGCATAAATTACTGTGTATCAGACAACTGTTACTGTTGCTACCTCTAAAGGTCTCTCGCCTCGGCTTCTGCCGCTGCACTCAACCGAAGCTGAAACTATTCATCAAACGACGGGATGAGTTACGAACCTGCGGTGTAACACGAGCAGGTACATTAGTCTTTGTCTCGCAAAGTAATCGAAAGGCAGCACGTGGGAAGAGTAACAGGGTTCGTCGAGGGAGCTGGGATAGCTACTGCCCTGATAAGAAAAAGAATATTAGACCTACTGGTGATTATAAAGTCGGAAGACAAGAAAACCTGATCGGTCTTACACATTTCAGATCATTACACAAAATGTCTGTCTAGGACTAGAAAGTGGGACGTGATACTATGAGTGATTGCTACCGTAGGTAATACGGTAGATTTCCGTTCAATAGAGAGGAAACAGGTGTAATGCTGGAAAGTATTTGGAATCTGTCGAAACTTCGTCTTGGCGGCCACACTCAAAAAGTACAGTATATCGAATGTAATACTGATATTAACATGATATATTCTGCTGTATCAGTTCACGATCGTAATGCACCTACCATTGGTCAGAGATCTCGAAATTATAAATCTGCCATCCATGTATATGTACTTCATCGTGGGATTTGTTGTTGGCTTTATTCACTCGTTCGGAAGAAACTGCAACATTCATTGCGTGAACACTGGAGTAGAGGGGCAGTGGATGTTCTCGATAACCTCCAAATGACCTCTGGTGTCATATTACAGCTGATGGTATGGTGCACGTCATATTGAAGACAAGTGGTTATATGTGACAAGGTTCCCCATTCCCTCCCCCAAAACTCTCTCTTCCATCCCGTCACCAACATTGCTCTCATTCAGTAGGGATCATTTAGTGTCTATAAGTGGCTGTGAAAAGATAGTAACGAAGCATTATCAGCAGCGATCGGCCAAACAGCATAATAATATTGAAAGTAACTATTTATCCGTCAGTTAATCATAATATTGTTATTAAATTATAGATATATTTGTTTATGTATGTTTATTATTTTCGTTACATTTTATTCCAACAGTGAAGTGCACCTAAGCAGAAGTTCTGGACGAAAATACTCAAGTGTTCAGTATACCATCATCTGTGCTGCCACAGCAGCAGCAACAGCCCACAGACAACCTCCCATATTTATTGAACGTGCTCTTGTTCAACTAGTCTGTATCACCACTGGAGCTTCCTCAACTTGTCGAGCCTCGTCTGGGTCCCACGGGAGCACTACTATTCACCAAAACATACACTGTGACTCTTAGTGCTTCTAACTGTGTAAACTGTACACCTAGCGCCTGACAGTGACATTGTAGTAGTCACAGAAGTAGAAAACGTTCATTGTGTCGGTGTTAATGTGCAGTACTCACGGTATGAGTGGGACTATATATGCTGCATGAGGGAACATGTAGAGAAGAAACTGACGATGGATTATGATCCATCTCATACTCCTGTTCATGTTCGTATGTTTGGATGTAAGTTTTCAATAGTTGATATGTACAATGAAGCTGTGCGTAAGTTAACTACAGGGGGGAGGCGTTCTGAATTTGTATGATTTATACTGTACACTAGCAATTGCAGTGGATAGGCTAACATACTGGTGTCAATAAATTAAAGCTGCACTCTGTGACTTTTTGGAGTATTTACATGTAAATAGCATAAATGTAATGCATTGAGGTCAGTGCATAAACACTTACATTCATCCAGTGTCAAAGAATGTAAGTGTTGGCTGATTGCGGTGGCCGAGTGGTTCTAGGCGCTTCAGTCCGGTAACGCGCGACTGCTATGGTCGCAGGTTCGAATCCTGCCTCGGGCATGGATGTGTGTGATGTCCTTAGATTAGTTAGGTTTAAGTAGTTCTACGTTCCAGGGGACTGATGACCTCAGATGTTAAATCCCATAGTGATCAGACCCATTTGAACCATTTTCTTTTTTTTGTAAGTGTTGACCCTGTGAGTATAAAACCTGTGGAGGCTGAATTTCCTGAGGGAAAGCCTATGCACGTGATTGCATCTATAGACCTGAATAAGTCCCCTGTTAAATGACAGTGGTGTCTACGTGGAGTTCCCATATTTTTGTCCAACAGCACAGTTCACGTTTATGACTTCCAGTTGCTGATCGCATAAGGCATCATTCTCCTGCAATCTGGTCAGTGGAATGTTGTTGTGATAAATCTCATTAACATTCACTGCAAGTTGTTCGAGCTCAGAGAACAGTCATCTCGCAGGATTGTCCCCAATGTATGATTCAAACTGACTGACAGACTGGAATCATACGAGCATACACGTTGATACGCCACCCCATATGGTACTTGACATTCTGTGAGGCTGTGTGATCTCCTTCACAACGTGCTACAGGAACGAGTAAGCCGCCAAGGTCAGTGTATATAACTGAGGGACAATATTCCTGGTAGTGGGAATTCTTAAGCTTCGAGAACTTTTTATCCTGGTAGGCATTTCTACATGTACCGGATCCTGGCTCGAGAAGTCAGTCTAGTGTCTTTCTAATTTCTTGTACTTAGTGAAAGGGTAGAGGCACCTGCAGCAAAATCGTCTTTTGCCACAATGTTTTATCAGTTAAGCAGAAAGTAGGCAGGACATGTTTTTGATTTAGATGAAGTAATGCTTACCACTTTCGGAGAATATTAATAAATGTACGTGTTTGGCACGTTAACTGACTACTTTGGCTATGTGGATGGATCTAACTACTTTATGCTATTCAGACCATAAACTTAAAGTGAATAATTTGTGTTTAGCTTTCAGAATTCTCTTCGTCTGGGATTTTTTGGGGAGTTATAATACGCATTCGTTACATTTTCTGAGTAATTTCTATCGCAAGCCAAAACTGATCATGTAAGCAATCTTTATAGTCCTTTGCGGTATTCTGGACATTAATACTTGCCTTCTTAGTGGGAATATCTAGGGAAGAGAGATGTACTGGGCCCCCCTTAACTGGATCAAAGACGTGTGAGTACATAGCAAGGTGGAGTACACAACAGAGCATATTGCCACACCCTCTTTCCCGTATATCGGAGAAACGGCGCAGTTTGACACTCTCGACATAAATTCCATACCCTGCAGCTGGCTCAATCCATGACATCACGACACCCTTCCCACCAATTTTGACGAAGCTTTTCTCTTAATCTTCAGTACTACATTCTTTAGCGGGTGCGTCAGCTCGCAGTAGAGAACTACTTTGCACCCAATGGCAGTACACCGCTGAATGTCAATACCCAGCACTGGTGATATCAATGTAGGATTGCAAAAGCCTACCCCCAAAAGCACCAGCAACTATGGAGTAGTGAGATGCAGCCGTGCGATTTACCTGCTGTTCAGTGACAAGGATGGCTATTGGACTGCTGCTGCTGCAGCTGCTGCTAGACCCAGCAAGTTGCGATGGTAATCGACTGCGATGTGACGCTCCAGGCTGGGGCGATGGAATCACACCACATGCGGTATCAGTGATGGGGTCGCAAGTGGCGGCCATCAGTTTGACAGTCCGTGTTGGTCTGATGGAGCCTCACGTGGTAGCCACCAGTCTGATGGCCTCATCAGTCAGGCATCATTACTCGTGTAAAACACCCGCAATAGACATGTACATCCGTCAGTAACAACAGTAGTCTCTAATATGTATGTTATGGTTCACCACTGATAAGTGATTTGATCCATTTGTTGCTTCATCGTCTGCTATATTCTGTGCATATTCCCGTATTTTATTCACCAATTCAGCATTTATGCCTCCCACTATGTCTCAATGAAGCGCACGTAGAACAAAGAAATAGTGATGTATTGCATAGAAGAGTAAAATAAATTATCTGTAGTAGAAGTCATAATACTTACGTATCCAGTTCTTCACAATCGAAGAAAAACTACAGTAACTTTGGGTTAAGAACTGCGGATCCCTGTTGCATGTTATAGGATCTATATCACAACCACCTTCTCATATATTAGCTATGAGGGAAGCCATGGTCTGATCCTGGAACAGTGGTGATTTTATGCTCGGAAGCACATCATCAGTATCCGACAAACGAGCGTGCTTAGCAGTGTCACCACAGCTTCCAAAGTTGCATTATACTGATGTAATAATCAATGCTCACACTGAAGTTGGATAGGAGCTGATCAATATGCTTAGTTTATAGATGAAACTAGCATGCATGACTTGATGCACCTACTGCTCGTGTGATCTCGGCTGGTTCGCTAAATCACCCGAGCCTGATTCCGTAGAATACGTTTCGGACTGCTTGAAACAGTGGTCGAAACGTAACTATCAACTGTCTCTTGCCAAAACATGAGTACTGCTTGAGGTTAGGTGATGGGGTTTAGCTTATGTGAGAGGGAGTCTTGATGTGGTTATAGTGTTAACTCCCTTATCACAAGAGATAAGGATTAGAAGATGTCTTGAAATAATGTCATGTAGAAGTGGCTTGTAATTTCTAAATTTATCCAGAAACAGTATTTATCCTTGCTCTCTTCATACGGAAGGAGCCGTACCTACGAAAATACCATATGGTCTGCTAAGCAGTGACACTGTTACTGTGACTTGCACCCCCCGACACAACACACAGAGTTTCTCAGCGTATCGCCTATGAACCTATCAGCTATGCTGATACTAATGCAGCTACCTCTGCCTAGTCGTGTATGGCTAATGGTACACCTGTTTCAGACCTACCTGGCTCTTGCTACCTCCATACATTTTATTTGGAGTGTCCTGTTCACCTGCTCTCTGCCCAGTACACTGCTTCCTAATGTTCTCACATTCTTCTTCGGAGCGTCTAGCTCTCCCAGTTTTTTTTTTTTTGAGTTTTTGCCTCATTTCGGAATTTTCCCTCATCACCCCACCTCCTCCAAAAGGCTCTCTCTCTCGGCATGTCTCGTCCCACTCTCTCTGTCGAGTCATACATAATATTTGTCGAGTTCACTTGGACCTACGTCCTTGTTTACAGTGTAATCATTTTATGGACTGGCGCCTTTCTGTTTGTTGGCTTTGTGGCTATGCTGCAATATTTCGGCTGGCACCCTGTCGTTATTGGCCTACTGGCTATGACTCAATACTTCGACGGCATGCTTTACTCTCTATTTGTTACTATTTTCTCTCAAGCCTTGGCATTTTCTCTGTCGCTGCTACACCTGCCCTTTCCAGGAAACTGGCGCTACTTCTTAGAGTAGCGTCAATGTAAAACCTTTATTTGCAGGTGAGCTACTTATTGCAATAGGATTACATTGTCTGCATTGATATACAATTTCTTTTTAGTTTTTTTCCTGAAGTGAAACAATTACACAATTAAACCGAGCCGGCCGCGGTGGTCTCGCGGTTCTAGGCGCGCAGTCCGGAACCGTGCGACTGCTACGGTCGCAGGTTCGAATCCTGCCTCGGGCATGGATGTGTGTGATGTCGTTAGGTTAGTTAGGTTTAAGTAGTTCTAAGTTCTAGGGGACTGATGACCACAGCAGTTGAGTCCCATAGTGCTCAGAGCCATTTGAACCAATTAAACTGATACTATCACATTTCTTTTCTATGCAATCATGAAGTTTTTCCAGAAGTAAAATAATTATGCATTTTAACTGATACGATCACATTCCCTTTATATGCATTTATAAAGTGTTCACAGAAGTGAAATGATAACACCTTTAAATTGACACAATTACGTTTCGTAATACGAGGCTTTCCTAGTCTACTATATATTTCTAATGGGTACTGAGTCATCTTGCCCTTCGGGATCCATGTCATTATTTTCTCTTCTTCAAAACTACTACTAAGAGGTCTCTGCAGTTTAATGTTTTTTGGGCGTTGATTTACAGTGGTGTTTCGTACATATGTTTTTCCACAACATTCACTGCCGAGCGGGTTGGTTCAGAAGTTAGCACATTGAACTCACATTCAGGAGGATGGTGGTTCAAAACCAACTCCAGCCATCCTGATTAAAGTTTTCGTGATTTTCCTAAATCGCTTAAGGTAAATGCCAGTATGGTTACTCCAGAAGGACAGGGCCGCTTTCCCTCTCCATTCATCCCTAACCTGAGCTTGCGCTTCGTATCTAACGATCTCATTGTCAACGGAATGTAAAACACTAATGTCCTCCTGCTTCTCCACAATTATTGCCGTCATAACATATCCATACAATTCTAAAACATTTACCATATCTAAAACGTTTACAATATCTAAAATAAACAAAAGATTAATATAAAGAGTATAATCAATGGTATGTTCATATATGTTGTGATGGACTGGTATGTTAGACACCAAGTGTGGGGCACCTTTTCTTGCTGGGCATAGGTAATTCAGTTGACGTCGTTTAAGCGTTTCCCTGCGATTTTCAAATCACGTAGTTGTGTAACCACACAACAATATTTTGCAAGAGATTTGTTTTCCTTCCATTATCCATTATGCAACAGTTTATGTCTTAGTTCAGGTTGTTGTATTACATCTTTCTTATTTGTAGTTGTATGTTTCATCCAGTTCATTTGTATGAAAGCGCTTCTTCCATTCCACTCCCTTCGCATTTGTCGTAGGAGCTTCCTTTTCCAACTTCTCGTAGCAATACATCCTTTGGATCATGACTCTCACACAAGATGATTAGATCTTCTACTTTAGAAACTCATTGTTATTCAAATGTGTCCATATACTCTGATTTAAATACTCAATTCTGTTTACACAATTGCTCGGTATAGCATTTACTGGCTGAAGCTATTTTCTTTCGCACTCTTCTTGACCAAACGTTGATTGTAACGCAAAAGTGTGTCTACAAATCATGATGTTACTGTCTGTCTCCTCAAAATGTAACTGTTCTGATGATAATTTCGTAGATTGCCTTTCGGTGTAATCTGTAAGTAAAAACACCATTTATGTGTAAACGAAAAAGATATGAGTACTTCCCGTTTGGCTGAGGGATTTCGATTGGTAAGGAAAACATTCAGTACAATTCAAACATTTTATTGTCTGTCTAGGGAAAATTTATTACGTATCTTGGTACGATCCCCACTATAAATACATTTATATCGATTGACTTTAACAAGATGTTTCCTGATGATTCAACTAGAGGAACAGGAAACTTTACGTCTTTTACTTCATCTCGTATTAGACTGAGGAACTTCACAATTTGTATAGAGTTTATTACTTGAGGCTGCAGTATGCCCTTCTATGCACTGGATGTAGTACTTATCTTCTGTTCATATTCCAATGCTATGTCCTCAAACGTGTCTGTGAGTTGTAATACTTGTTCACGTATTGCTACAAATTTTGCAGGTCTCCTAAATCCTGCGCCTCCCTCCTTAGTGTACCATTCAATAAATCTTTCTAGGCTTTGCGTTCCCAATTTAATAATGTTTTCGTTTTCCTGCAGCACATTTATTGTTCCGTATACCCCTGACAATGTGGCGCTTAAAAATGCGTCTTATTCCTTTTCCATCTCCTCAACGTGGTCCTTGCTAATTGTAGCGTGAAAGTCATCTAGTGTTCCAAGAAGTGTGTTGCTTAATTGATTGATGAAGTTGAACAGGCCACTTTTCTTCCTTGTCTTGTGCCTCATTCATTGATGGAGGAGCTTTTGTGATTCATTCGCCCTTTATATATGATGCTTCACCTGTTGGTCTAGAACGTGACGTTCCATTAAGACTCACTAAACTCTTGCAGAGTGTCCCTAAATCTCTGTACTGGTAACTTACCATGTCTTGCAGCCTTCTGAAAGCCCTCAGTTATAGCATCTGTGTTTACTTATGATACGATTCTCCACATTATACTCTATGTTTACACTTGCTCTACCTTACAGTATAATTGTAAAGACTGCTTTATTCTTGAAACTTCGAAATCCATTGTGAAAGGCTCTGCGTTGGCGCTTACTGTCATTACTAGTAGTACTAGTGGTGGTAGTAGTAGTATGTCTCCTGCTTGAGCCATATCCGGCATTAAAAGTACTGTTTTAATCTGTTAGCATGTACCTTCGTTTCTTTGTTTATTTTAATCTCTATTATTACATTTGACGCGTCTATCCTTACTACTTTATATGGTCCTCGGTATTGTGAAAATATTTTCCTAGATCTACCGCACCTCACTGTCTGTCATGTAATAACACATTATCACTTACTCTGAACTCTCTTGAATTCTATAGTGTATCATAATGCTCTATGGTAGCCCCCTCTGGTTGTGTAATTGATCTTCTCGCTACATCATGGGCTTCTTGTATTCTAGCCCTCAATCTGTTCACATATGCATTTGTAGTCGTAATTTACCTTCGCTGATTCTCGATGCAGCAGTCCTGGAATGTTTAGTTTCCTATCATGCATTAATTCATATAACCTGTGTTACTGTGTGGTGTCACATGGAACACAAAAATTTTATACGGTACTCACTTGCCCAGTGCACTTTGATTCCATACCACAAAGTGTTTCAAGTACTGTATCAGTGAACAGCAACTTCTTTGTAGTGCACCATTTGATTCTGGATGGTATACTATTGTGTGTGGCCCGCTAACAAGAAAAAATTCACAAACTCTGTTAAAAAGATCACTTCAGAAATTTGATCTTTGGTCAGTTAAAATTATATTTTCCCCAAATGCTTCTGCCACTGTGTAGGCGCCTTGCCATTCTGTCGGCACAGTTAATGGGAACTTACTTAGATCGTCTTGGAATGTCAGAATGTGTCTTTTACCTGTGCTTGATACATGTAATGGATCTACTATGTCCCTTGAACACTTCGGAAATATACTTTTCGCTTTTTTTTTGTTATTTCTAACGGCGTTTTTGTTTTTTCCTGTGTAAAGGTATTCTTTGGAATAACCGACATTTCTGTATATACTCTTCTATATTGCATTTCATTTCTTTACACTGCTTATGCTGCTAAATCCTGTCGACCATTCTATGCATGTCTGGAGGTCCTTTCAATAGATTATCATGAATTTCCTGTAGTAGAATTTTCTTTTCTTCAGGACTAATTTTATTTTCCTTGACTTCTGTCTCTGTATTCATTGCCATCTCTCACCACTGTGTTTCGGTGCTCACTTGTGCCTGACGCACATTCCCATGATTACCCTTTTCCTTGTTTCCATCTGATCCCTGGCAGTATGTATGCGCTTACTGATCCATGTTCTACTAAGAGAACCTGTATTGGTGTTTAATCTACCTGGCTTATAAATTACGTTGTTATCGTACTCTTTGAACTTAAGTCTTCACTTTAGGAATCTCGAACTGGGATCCCTTACACTGAATATCCATGTTAATTGGCTTATGGCCTTTTACCACAGTAAGCCGTCATCCATGTGTCTACGGCCGGAACTGCTTTACTGCATGTACAATAACCAACCATTTTTTCTGTTTAGTAATGATTCAACTTCAACGTGTTTAATGATCTTAATGCATATGTGATGGATAAGTATTTGCGTTTTCTCACTTTGCGAATGAGCTGGGCCTAGACGTACACCGCTCGCATCTGTCGTCACCTTCAATGGCTTTGTAAGATCTGGGTACTGAAGTGGTGCTTTTTAAGGTCTGGATACGGGTTATGGATTGACCAACTACTCATTCATTTCCTCAAAAGCATTACGTTCTCTTTCACCCCCTTCATATATACACCTTTCTTTAGCTTGTTTGGCTTCGTCATTTAGCTAAACTTTGCAATAAATCTTCGGTAGTACCAAATTGAGTAAGAAACCTATTGATTGATTTGTTGCTCTTTGAAGTGGATAGGACTTAACCTTTTCTGCCTTTAACGTATCTGGTGAAATGCCTTTGTCCATCACACAGTAACCCAAACAGACTACTACTTTTCTTAAGAAATCACACTCATAAGGTTGCAGTTTTAAATTGTGTTCCCACATTCTATCAAAAATTAAACGGAGATTCTCATTATGCTTCTGATTTCTTCCATAACACGTTACATAATATAGATACACAAAACATTTACTCTCTACACGTTACTATTGTCTCACAATGCTTGGGTTTTTCTTTGTGGATACCACACAATATCTGTGCAGCTTGATAGCTCTACCGGATGTCACTGCCAATGAATGGCTTCAGCTGGGTACGGTACAGCTGAAGAAACTCACGGATTCTCGTCCTGGCCTTATTGAGGTCTTTGTCAAGGCGGGGGTGGCGGTAACAGTATTAGTGTGATGTTTCCTGGGGATGTCCGATGTGCTTAACTCAACGGGGAGTGGAAGAAATTAATAAATTTTGACATTAGGCTTGGAAATCGATTACAAATAGACTGCAGCAACTTATAAGCAACATACCGAAAAGAAAATTCTACAAATTCACTGTGAAGTCATGAAAAGAGCGAATATGCTTTTTATGTTTAGGGAGAAACAATGAATGGATGAAGACGAAAGTGGAGAAACAGAAGAGTCAGAGTGATATAGAGTGTTTCTTATACAGTAAATAGAGGTTTCAAAACTCTGTTTCTGATGTGTGTGGTGTGTACACCGGTTTTGACTTGTTGGAGTGAGACGTGAGCTCTTAACGCCAAACTATCAGAAACTACGGGTTACTCAGCTAGAAATGGTGAAGTGTTTGTTGGGAATTACTACGAGAGAGACAGGGTAGAGACTCCAGTATGAGATGGCATACTGACTAAAACGAAAAAAAAATTAAGATTATGGGGACGGCTAAATAGGCAAAGGAATCAAAGACGTTGTTTTGCTGCATTCAGAGACATGCCCTACGGGAGGTGAATGCATGGCATTTAGAAAACACCAGGAAACGAAACAGATGCCCACTGAAATCCTTGAAAATGTGTATAGGACGCCTTCAATCCAGCACGTGATGTCAGACAGGTAAGAATGACGTCGTAACTTTTGAGCTGAGCTAATCGAATAAGAAAAAGGTAATTTGCTTAATTTGACAAACAGGAATACTCACATTTATATTCAAACCCGACAACGTGGTGTGTTTAGTTTTCAATCGTTGTCTCATCATCTGCTGTTAATGACGGAATCTGCAATTATCTGTGAATGAATTTCCTGATATTTCACATTTGGTTTTGTGTCCGAACGTGTAGATGGATGAAGTTTATTGCTTAAATGCATTTCACATGTAGTTCCGACCATTTGTTTGAGGAGCTAAATTAGCTAAAAATGTAGTTGTAAATGTGTTCAGATTTCATATAAACAAATTTACATATCTCTATGAAGGAGAAACTGTAATGTCCAGAAACTCTACTGCTAAAAACCCAAAAAGCAAAACAGACCGATAGAAAAATATTTAGTGTTTTCACCGTTCCGATCACGCGTTCCAGATAAATGTTGATACACAGCCCACCGTCAGACTTGTGTTCATATTGGAGAAAATATTCCATATGAAGCTCTATTTATTGAGCCAATATCAAGATCAAAGCGGTCCAGAGCACACAAACTGATGGAGGCAGTAACGGAAACCGAAATGTGAAAAGCCAAGGCAGTCAGACTGCGGTTAGTTCAAGTACTCAATCTAAGTTTCTGTGGCGGTCAACAAGCATGGGAAATTATTATTCGCTTCGATGAAACGTAGAGCGTACATAAATTAACATTTAGGTAAATGTGCGGCCTAGAATTAATCGATATATTAGAAGGAACTGTAGGCAAATTTGGTAAAGTGAAGGCACATTGTGTGGTATACTGAAGAATGGAATCGGAAAAGTAGTAATTGGGGAAATTGTATAATGAGTGGTTTTTATTAAGCGTTTGGTACTTACGGATGTCCAGTTTCCAGTAAAAATGTAAGTATCCTAAGCCAAAGCGATCACATTTTTCTGAAACAATAAACAGAATTCGTAAATCTGAGATCAGTTTTAAGTTCACGGTCACTGGAAATGCAAACGTTTCTAACAATGGAGCTGTTTTTGTAGTTGCTGCTTGTGATGTAGTATTTATTGTGCTATTTTATGATCTAAATATTGCTACTGCACTACCAGAACATCGCAAATGCCTTGAGAACGGCAGCGGACGTCGATGTAGTTATGTTCTTCAAATGCACTTTCAGTAAACGTTGCCAATGAATTTCATTAGGGATACTGCTCTGACACAAACTCGCAGCAATATGACCTTTCAGTATTGATGAGAAACGATCTGGAGACGTACGTTAACGATATGAAATTTTCTGTTGCTAATATTCATAAAAAGGTATGCTGATCGAACATCGGTTTTCGAATACGTCGATATGACCAGTATATGTAAACAAATTGTAGTCAACGCTGCGAGGTAAATGTGCAGGCCCCCAGATTCTACAGACTTCACCACAGAAAACTCACCTACTTTTTCCTGATTGATGGGAACCAAATGACTTAAAGGCAGAGCTTATATGACACCCGAATTATACCAACATACTGCGTAAAGTGCTACATATTTCGACATCAACTTTGCATGATAATATATATATATATATATATATATATATATATATATATATATATATATATATATATATATATATACACTCCTGGAAACTGAAATAAGAACACCGTGAATCCATTGTCCCAGGAAGGGGAAACTTTATTGACACATTCCTGGGGTCAGATACATCACATGATCACACTGACAGAACCACAGGCACATAGACACAGGCAACAGAGCATGCACAATGTCGGCACTAGTACAGTGTATATCCACCTTTCGCAGCAATGCAGGCTGCTATTCTCCCATGGAGACGATCGTAGAGATGCTGGATGTAGTCCTGTGGAACGGCTTGCCATGCCATTTCCACCTGGCGCCTCAGCTGGACCAGCGTTCGTGCTGGACGTGCAGACCGCGTGAGACGACGCTTCATCCAGTCCCAAACATGCTCAATGGGGGACAGATCCGGAGATCTTGCTGGCCAGGGTAGTTGACTTACACCTTCTAGAGCACGTTGGGTGGCACGGGATACATGCGGACGTGCATTGTCCTGTTGGAACAGCAAGTTCCCTTGCCGGTCTAGGAATGGTAGAACGATGGGTTCGATGACGGTTTGGATGTACCGTGCACTATTCAGTGTCCCCTCGACGATCACCAGTGGTGTACGGCCAGTGTAGGAGATCGCTCCCCACACCATGATGCCGGGTGTTGGCCCTGTGTGCCTCGGTCGTATGCAGTCCTGATTGTGGCGCTCACCTGCACGGCGCCAAACACGCATACGACCATCATTGGCACCAAGGCAGAAGCGACTCTCATCGCTGAAGACGACACGTCTCCATTCGTCCCTCCATTCACGCCTGTCGCGACACCACTGGAGGCGGGCTGCACGATGTTGGGGCGTGAGCGGAAGACGGCCTAACGGTGTGCGGGACCGTAGCCCAGCTTCATGGAGACGGTTGCGAATGGTCCTCGCCGATACCCCAGGAGCAACAGTATCCCTAATTTGCTGGGAAGTGGCGGTGCGGTCCCCTACGGCACTGCGTAGGATCCTACGGTCTTGGCGTGCATCCGTGCGTCGCTGCGGTCCGGTCCCAGGTCGACGGGCACGTGCACCTTCCGCCGACCACTGGCGACAACATCGATGTACTGTGGAGACCTCACGCCCCACGTGTTGAGCAATTCGGCGGTACGTCCACCCGGCCTCCCGCATGCCCACTATACGCCCTCGCTCAAAGTCCGTCAACTGCACATACGGTTCACGTCCACGCTGTCGCGGCATGCTACCAGTGTTAAAGACTGCGATGGAGCTCCGTATGCCACGGCAAACTGGCTGACACTGACGGCGGCGGTGCACAAATGCTGCGCAGCTAGCGCCATTCGACGGCCAACACCGCGGTTCCTGGTGTGTCCGCTGTGCCGTGCGTGTGATCATTGCTTGTACAGCCCTCTCGCAGTGTCCGGAGCAAATATGGTGGGTCTGACACACCGGTGTCAATGTGTTCTTTTTTCCATTTCCAGGAGTATATATATATATATATATATATATATATATATATATATATATATATATATATATATATATATATACATATATATATATATATAACTGCAACACCCAAAGGATCTGAAAACACATATCCATACGGAGCGAAAGACGAAGAAACTATGACATAAAAAGATTGTGTCAATGAAGAAGAATGTATAGTGCATGTTAGTGTCACAAGAATGAAAGCAATGTCAAATGGAAACTGTTCGCACATAGGCATCGCACTACTATAGACAGGCATTTGACGACAAATGTTTACCGTTTAATGTTTTACATTTACTGCAAGTAACTGAAACGATCTCAGGACAAAGTTACGCGACACAGTTTGTAATAATGAGAAGTCGCATATGCAAATCCAACAAATCTTTTTTCAAATAGAATACGAGACCAGATCTACGTAACAGGCACAATGTGCGTCGTATAACACTTGGCTGTCAAAGTAGCGTATCTGTGTTTGGTGTTTGGTTTGTGGGGTGTTCAGCTGAGCGGCCATTAGCGCCCGTACGAAGTCCCAGTTATCACACAGTCGAATTTTTTTGACAGTCCACTCTAGCCACTGCCACAAATAATAATAACGAAATGATGAAAACAACATAAACACCCAGTCCCCGGATAGAGAAAATCACCAATCCGGTCGGGAATGAAACCCGGGACTCCGTGATCCGGAAGCAGCAACGCTATCCAGTAGATAAAAGTAGCATATCATTACCCCACTTTAGCGCCATCAACCATATTTCGAGTGTGCAGTCTGCATTAACAAAAGCATCTGTAATTATCCTCTTCAGGTGGGCTCTTGTGTCACGACGCAGTAAGTGCAGGATATGCATTCCTTGCAGCCTCCTTGTTAGTTCAAGCAACCGTGGTCGACGATTTTGAGCGAAGGTATTTCGCAAAGAAACGTGTCAGCCAGTTACATTACGTGAATAAACTTTTGTCTCTACTGTTCGAACATTATAGCATTTATATTTCATGATATATTAGCCTATAACGCGAAATACGTCACTGTATTTTTGCTTCTAGTTCACAGTATGCGCTCAGGTTCAAATGGTTCAAATGGCTCTGAGCACTATGGGACTTAACTTCTGAGGTCATCAGTCCCCTAGAACTTAGAACAACTTAAACCTAACTAACCTATGGACATCACACACATCCATGCCCGAGGCAGGATTCGAACCTGCGACCGTAGCGTATGTGCTCATGGTTTAAGCAGATCTTTCACTTCACTGTCCGACAGTCGTGCCTTTAAAATTATTTCGCTACATACACCTCCCCATCAAAAGCACACGGAAAAGTATTAGTGGCCATTAATATGGGTTGTCCCGCCGTTAACCATTATGTTAGCTTGTTGTCTGCTGGTGACTCATTAAATGAAGTGTGTGAACGATTTTGGAGAAATGGCGGTCTATTTTTCATCAAGAGCCGAAAACAGTGAAGATGAAAATGTTGGACGCTAGGGGTAACAAAGTGACATTCTACACTACTGGCCATTAAAATTGCTACGCCACGAAGATGACGTGCTACAAACACGAAATTTCACCGACAAGAAGAAGGTGCTGTGATATGCAAATGATTAGCTTTTCAGAGCATTCACACAAGGTTGGCGCCGGTGGCGACACCTACAACGCGCTGACATGAGGAAAGTTTCGAAACGATTTCTCATACACAAACAGCAGTTGACCGGCGTTGACTGTTCAAACGTTGTTGTGATGCCTCGTGTAAGGAGAAGAACTGCGTACCATCACGTTTCCGACTTTGATAAAGGTCGGATTGTAGCCTGTCGCGATTACGGTTTATCGTATTGCGACATTGCTGATTGGGTGGGTCGAGATACAATGACTGTTAGCAGAATATGGAATCGGTTGATTCAGGACGGTAATACGGAACGCCGTGCTGGATCCCAACGGCCTCGTATCACTAGCAGTCGAGATGACAGGCATCGTATCCGCATGGCTGTAACGGATCGTGCAGTCACGTCTCGATTCCCGAGTCAACAGATGGGGACGTTTGCAAGACAACCATTTGCACGAACAGTTCGACGACGTTTGCAGCTGCATGTACTATCAGCTCGGAGACCATGGCTGCGGTTACCCTTGACGCTCCGTCACAGACAGGAGCACCTGCGATGGTGTACTCAACGACGAACCTAGGTGCACGAATGGCAAAACGTCATTTTTTCGGATGAATCCAGGTTCTGTTTACAGCATCATGATGGTCGCATCCGTGTTTGGCGACGTCGCGGTGAACTGGAAGTGTGTATTCGTCATCGCCATACTGGCGTATTACCCGATGTGATGGTATGGGGATTTTCTCTGCCTCGTGATGACTGGGTGTTGTGTGATGTCCTTAGGTTAGTTCGGTTTAAGTAGTTCTTAGTTCTAGGGGACTGATGACCACAGATGTTAAGTCCCATAGTGCTCAGAGCCATTTGAACCATTTTGTTGGTATGGGGTGGCATTGGTTACACGTTTAGGTCACCTCTTGTTCGTTTTGAGGGCACTTTGAACAGCGGACGTTACATTTCAGATGTGTTATGATCCGTGGTTCTACCCTTCATTCGATCCCTGCGAAACCATACCTTTCAGCAGGATAATGCACGACCGCATGTTGCAGGTCCTGTACGGGCCTTTCTGGATACAGAAAATGTTCGACTGCTGCCCTAGCCAGCACATTCTCCAGATCTCTCACCAATTGAAAACGTCTGGTCAATGGTGGTCGAGCAACTGGCTCGTCACAATACGCCAGTCACTACTCTTGATGAACTGTGGTATCGTGTTGAAGCTGCATGGGCGGCTGTACCTGTACACGCCATCCGAGCTCTGTTTGACTCAATGCCCAGGCGGATCAAGGCCGTTATTACGGCCAGAGGTAGTTGTTCTGGGTACTGATTTCTCAGGATCTATGCACCCAAATTGCGTCTAAATGTTATCACATGTCAGTTCTAGTATAATATATTTGTCCAATGAATACCCGTTTACCATCTGCATTTCTTCTTGGTGTAGCAACTTTAATCCAGTAGTGTAAATCACCACCAATCTATTCCACTGCGTTTAAGTCGGGATTCTAGGAAGGCTAGCCCATTTAAGGAACGTTATTATCCACAAACCATTACCTCAAATGGCGCATTATCCGACTGATACATAGAATGATCTAGAATCATCCTCTCCCAACATTTCCTGTTATTGTATCTGCCAACGAGTCTAATATAGGGTGCCTAGGAAGTATTAATGGAGTTTATTACAGAATGTTAAAGTGACAATACCTAACTTCGCTTATTCACAAATGTGTGTCGTAAGTCATTGACGACATGCAAATAATCAGTGTCCTTCGGTAGATACAAGTTCAATGAAAGCAAAACAATCCAGTTCATAAGTCACTCCGGCCGTGGCTACGCGGCGCGGCGCTTATATTCGCTTCGTGTAGAGGCCGCTCCTATCTTGGTGTCGTCCTAGAGAAGGGTTCGTCAGCCTACTATTGGCTGACGTCATCTCACAGCCCTCTGGCTCTTCCGTTCTTGATCGTCGTGCCGGCGTTTGTCGTTACGCCGGAACACCAGTAGTGTATGAAATACGCAATGCTGTAAAATGTGATCATATTTTTCTACATTTAGCAATTTATCAAGGGCAGTAATGAAGCCACACCCTGTATTCGGAAAACACAGCCACATCGTAATACCGCCTCCTCCGATGGCGGAGGAGGACGAAATTAGTGTTTAACGTATCGTCGATAACGAGGTCATTAGAGACGGAGAGCCGGCCGCGGTGGCCGTGCGGTTCTAGGCGCTCCAGTCCGGAGCCGCGCTGCTGCTACGGTCGCAGGTTCGAATCCTGCCTCGGGCATGGGTGTGTGTGATGTCCTTAGGTTAGTTAGGTTTAAGTAGTTCTAAGTTCTAGGGGACTAATGACCACAGCAGTTGAGTCCCATAGTGCTCAGAGCCATTTGAGCCATTTTTAGAGACGGAGCACAAGCTCGGATTAGGAAAGCGGCCATGTCCTTTCGCAGGAACTGTCCCGGAATTTGCCTTAATCGATTTAAGGAAATAACATAACACCTAAATCTGGATGCCAGGACCCGGGTTTGAACCATAGTCCTCCCGAATGCGAGTCCAGTGCTAACCACTGAGCTACCCCGCTCGGTCCGCCTCCTTCGAAGATGAGTGTTGACACTACTTATGATTCTAGGCAATGCTCTCAGTTATTCGCCAAACTCAGACCCTAGGATTGAATTACCAATGGGTATAGCGTGATTCATTACTCCAAATCACTCATTTCCAGTCAGCCACTGTACAGCCGCGTCGCATCTTTACACTGCCGCAACCTTCGCTTAGTTCTGACTACGGAAACGTGTGGCTTATGAGTATGTGCTCGACCATTGTATCACACTCTTTTCCACTTCACAATCACATCACTAACTGTTGTCATGGGCATTATTAGAAGGGTTGGAATGCCCCTGTAGGACTTGTTCTTCGTGTGACATCCGGTGATTTGTGCATGTTCGAAGTCACTGAGCTCTGCTGGCTGACCCATTCTGTTGTTACGGCCTCCCTACTGACCGCCTCACTTTATACTGACGGATCCGTCTCTCCTGACGTCTAGTGGTCAGTTCCGAATTACATTAAGGTGTCTCAATACTTTTGATTAGATAGTGTATTAGTCCACGCCAGGAATTATTGAATACATTTGTACTTTTACTTCCGTTCACGTTATGCATCGACCCCGTTAGCAAACCCATCTCTCCATTATTTCAGTGTACTCTCGTATCATTATACATCCTGAGATATTAGTTTATGACGAGAGGGGTGTGGTACATACATACTTTAAATTCATTGCCCGCGCTACATCTCGAAGACAGTCGCAATAGCTACTGCTACACGCTGTTCCTTCGCTTACCTTCCAACAAAGTTTGTCTACTTCGTAGTCAAATTGTTATCTAGTCACACTACTATCCGTCGATATAATACGAAGCTATCTCTCTTACGTAATTTTAAGAAACAACTTTTTATACATTTTTATGCAGAATTGTAATTTAAATATTATATATGGAACAAAGAAAACGTATTGTTAATTTAGTAAACACATAGAGCAAGGGTTTCCATGGAGTAAGGTTAGTGTATTGCGCATGTCTTCGACATTAAATCGAAATAGTCACGTGATGTTGGTGTGATGCCGTTGTTTACATTTTGCGCTGAGACAGATACTGAAATTTTCCATGAAACTGACCGGTTTTCACACATTTATTTAATGATAACAGCAATGGTGCTGAATACTTGCCACTAAGGATGGAAATCAAAATTTCACAAAGGATGGAATATTACTTTTCACAGATAATTAAAACAAACGTCTAATAATACGGACGCGTTGAAAAAATGGCTCTGAGCACTATGGGACTCAACTGCTGTGGTCATAAGTCCCCTAGAACTTAGAACTACTTAAACCTAACTAACCTAAGGACATCACACACATCCATGCCCGAGGCAGGATTCGAACCTGCGACCGTAGCGGTCGTGCGGTTCCAGACTGTAGCGCCTTTAACCGCTCGGCCACTCCGGCCGGCCGTTGAAAAATGTCGGGACAGGATATAATATACCATTAGTATTGCAGGGATATTTTATCTGACGGGTATGGTAATATAGTTACGAGACAAGCTATACATACATTCGAAAGCTGCTGCCAGTCAATTTGTACGTATGCATACTTCAAGCACTGTCCATTTGCGGATAGGATTTATGCATGACATTTTGAGCCGCACACTCACAATTATATAATATATTTTGTTGTTCAGGCCGATAAGATGATTATAAAATACATGTGCAAAATCATCAGAACCTTTGAACGTGATCTGTCTGTACTACCGATGTAATGACATTCAGAATCTGAAGCGTAGTTACGGACAAACCTCATGCTGCGACATAACAACGTCCTAATTTTTGAGGCAATATATATCGGCGACGAAAATTCCGTTCTGCGCGTCTGAATGCTCACTACATACAGATGTTCGTACTCCAGGAGTAAACATCATGGAGATATAATATACCTCCATGGTAAACATATCGACGTACAGAGGATGTTCAAAAATATTGGAACAAAACCACGTCACATTACCATGCCTAATGCGGTATAGAAAAACCGTTGCGCACAAAACCTCTTCCAGTAGTCTCGTAATGGATAAATACAGATTCTGCACAGTATTCGAGGGAATCTCACGCCATACTTCCAGCGCAGTAGAGGCAAATTCCGGGAACGATGATGGGGTGGATAGCGATCACGCCCTTTTTTCTCCAAAGTAGGCCACAATGGCTCCATAATATTGAGATGTAGCGACTCTGGAGGCCAGGGGAGAAGCGATAATGGTTCATGCTCCTGTTCACAAATCCAGTCGTGGACGATATAAGTTTTGTGAAGAGGGCTCTGCCGGCTTGAAACATAGCATCACCATTTGGGAAGAAACATAACAAACACTGTGCCATAAGGTGGACATAACCAGCCAAAATGGTCACATAATCCTTACAAGGGAACCTCCCCATCGCACCCCCGTCAGATTTAGTTATAAGTTGGCACAGTGGATAGCCTTGAAAAACTGAACACAGATCAATCGAGAAAACAGGAAGAAGTTGTATGGAACTATGAAAAAAATAAGCAAAATATACAAACTGAGTAGTTCATGCGCAACATAGGCAACATCAAGGATAACGGGAGCTCAGGAGCGCCGTGGTCCCGTGGGTAGCGTCAGCAGCTGCGGAACGAGAGGTCCTTGGTTCAAACCTTCCATCGAGTGAAAAGTGTATTTTCTTTATTTACGCAAAGTCATGATCTGTCCGTTCGTTCACTGAAGTCTCTGTTCACTGTAATAAGTTTAGTGTCTGTGTTTTGCGACCGCGCCGCAAAACCGTGCGATTAGTAGACGAAAGGACGTGCCTCTCCAATGGGAACCAAAACATTTGATCGCAAGGTCATAGGTCAATCGATTCCTCCACAGGAAAAGACGTCTGATATATTCTATACGACACTGGAGCGTCACATGACAGGAATATGTTGTCGACCCACCTAACTTGGCGAATGGGTAAAAAGTCTCTTCTACCTTGCCCGATTTAGGTTTTCTTGTGGACGTCATAATCACTCCCAAAAAATTGATGAAAACATAAGAGTTTGTCACAAAAACTGCAACAAATGAATGCAACAGTTTCACAGTCGCACAGTTTTCCCTGTGCTCTCTCAAAACATATGTTTTTAACTTTTTCAAATTTTTCCGTGTGTAGACCTTCAAATCCTGCATATGTCCAAGCAAATCTGAACATGTCCAGGAATTTTGGAGAGCAAAGTTGTTTATGTGTGAGTGCCTGAACTTTGATAATTGACACACGATCACGTAAACAATACTGCTCTGTGTACCTATGCAGCTTCGCAAAATAATTGTCTGAAAATAAAAAATTAAACTTTTCACTCGAGGGAAGACTTGAACCAAGGACCTCTCATTCCGCAGCTGCTCATGCGAACCACGGCACCACGGCACTCGTGAGCCCGCACTGTCCATGATGTTGTCTATCTTGCACATAGACTATTCAGTTTGCATATTTTGCTTATTTTTTTCGTAGTTCTGCACAGCTTCTTCCTGTTTTCTCAAGTGATCTGTGTTCAGTTTTTCAAGGCCTATCCACTATACCAACTTATAACTAAATCTGAGGGGGGTGCGATGGGGAGGTTCCCTTGTTAGCAGTAATGCGATATTGCAGAGTAGCCATTCGCCCAATGGAACACCACGATATCGCTGTGGATCTTTGGACGTAAACTCGCCCAAAAGCTGGAAATAGATTCATCCGACTTTCTTTCATTGCTCCGTCGTCTGGGAGTTATAGATTTGCCACCGTGTTTTCCTGTTACGGGCATTCGTATCAACGGTGTTTAGTTTCGGAATTCCAGCTCGCCCTACGGCCCTTGGTCATGGAGCTCCCTTCGTGTTGTTTTGATTTTGACAGGCGTCGCGAACGCGACATTCACTTCGGCGGTGACGTTGAAGCTATCGTCCTCCTATTGATCTTCACAGTCCTCTACAAAGACCGTCTGTCATGCTCACTCAGCACACACTTTCGTCATCTTTGTGTCTTAGTGGACGATGTTTTTCCGCTTTCCCTATATGCAGTATAAATCTTCCATACGGTGCCTCTTGGTACACCACATACGTCGGCTACCTCGGTTATCGAAGTACCCAGTACTAGCACAAAGAATCTGTCCACGTTCTAAGTCACTTAGATCCGACACAATGCACTCACAATTAAATGGAACACTGTCCTGACGACGACTGACACAATGTATTGTGGACTTTCATCGACGGCCTTTGTGGTAAAAAATAATAGCGGAATCTGCAGGCCTAGCAAACGTTTGCATTTGTATTCTAGCGATGGTCCCATATTTTTGTCCAACCCACATAAATATACAGTCTGAAAGTGAGAGGATGTACCCAGAATCATAGAAAAAGTTGGACATATTACAGTACAGCCAAATATTATGTCAAAAAGAGGAAAAATAATATTTGTCGGTACACAGCGTTGTCTTCACAAGTTCCGTTCTATTATTTGTAACAGTTGAGCACTTTAGCACGTATGAGGATTAAGATACAGAGAGTCTGATAACCGTACTGAACTCTGACTGATTTTCGCTCATTGACTCCACTGTGCAAAAGAATTCCATTCAATGGCGTAAAAATTAGGAAGATGGACGCCTCATCGGTTAAGATGAAGTAGAAATCAGCAACTGGATTCTTCGACACCTTGAGAAACTCTTAATTTATAAAATCCAGACCCATCTTCAATACGGTTACCATCATTTACTCTGGCGTACCGCTACTGTGACTCCTGTTGCCAGGAATTTTATCACTAACGTATAAGTCAGTTCTGAATGAACTGCACAAGAATTTTTGAGGTGGAGAGAGAGGTATAAAGTAGAAACTGAGGCTCTCTCATTCTATCTTGGTAGCTGAAGTGATTCATTGCATTAACTAGACGTTAAAGCTATTAGCATACGTGTTCTGTTTGTGGCGTAGGGAGAGGCAGGTACATATCGAATTTTGTGCTGATCTCATACTTTTCTGGGTCAAATTACATTTGGAATCAATAACTTGATCTCTATAAAAGGAAATGTATAAAAAACTGTAGGTATTGCATTCATAGTTCTGACCTCAGTTTTTTTAAGTCTAGAGAAGGGTACCACTGTATGGCATAACGTATCAGTTACCTTGTTTTATAGTTCCAGAAAATAAGTCTTGTAGGTCACTCGTTTATTTGTAATTACCAGTTACAGCCGCATTAGACTTTCTTGAGATCTAAAATACAAGAGAGTGGTAGCTACCACCGATGTTCACTGGTTCGAACTGTGTGACAAAAGTTAAGGCCAATTGTAGCAACATTGAACTTGTATTTTAGATCTGAAGGAAGCTAAATTGGGCCAAAAATGGTAACTGTACTTAAGATGAGTGACCTACCCGGTGTGTAATTTGTCATACCTGCCAAGTTACAGGACACTGTGCTTGCTGCAGGAATGACAGCTAAAATGCCAGTCTCCTTCTTATAGTGTTAAACATTTACCTGTTACATCTATTCTTCAGTGCATCTGTTGTCACTGATTTGTTTTTAGTTAATGTCTCCACATCTGATCCTTTCCCTATTAGCCCATAATTTTTGGGTATTCTATTTTCATTCCTTTCCACGCTTCTTGACTTGTTCATTTATATTTTCAAGTCCTAGTTCTTGTGTGAGCGTTGTATTACTTATCACATCAGGTGATCTATAGCTAGCTGCTCTTCTTAAAAGCAATCATTCCTACAGCTGACATTCTTCGTCCATTTCCAGCTGTTGTCCAGATCTCACTGTCATAAAATATAGGTGGTACTGTAATTGTTTTGTAGAAATTTAACAGTCTTTCCTCCATCGCCTTTATTTCCGTGGTCTGTATATTTTCCATTAATATAATCGAATATTCCAACTTTTTCTGTGCGTCTTTTTCCATTGTGAACTTGATGGTATTTCTCAAGAAGTTGACTTCGTTCATTGACTATGTTTTCTGCTCGTTTATTGCAATTTTATCATGGCTTCTGTTGTTTGGATTGAGGTGGTTAAGTTATAGTTCTTGACAGTTACACTGAATTTATAATGGTCAGCTATAAGACGTTGCTCATTAGCAAAGAGTGTTGTCATTAGATATTTTCTTTCGTTAAAGTTATGAGAGTAAAACTATATTTATCTTAGCCATTGTCTCAACACGTCATCATCACAGATATTAAGAAGTATGGAGATAAATTTCATCCGTCTCATAAGTGATTTACTTCGCTTGAGAAATCACTATGGCACGTCGACGCGAAATGTTGCCATACGAATAAGGTAGAAAATGTGGTGGCGTACAGTTTGTTAGATAAAACGTACACAAGTACATCATTAAAAGTTAAAAGCAGTCTACATATGATTATCGATAGTAAGCAGGTAAGAGGATGGCCAAAACGCAAATCGAGCAAGTGTAAGTTTACGAACAGGACATCATCCAAATATTGCGTCATTGGCTTTAATAGCTTTGAACTTTCACTACTTAATAGTAGTACTGAAGAACAATTTAAAAATAGATAAAAGCAGCTACGAATACAACCATAATGTTTGGGGGAGGCATGTTCATCCACGTTTTTAACTCCCATCACGAATGCTAATAATCGGCGCCGGTTTGTTGGCGCAACGTCAAGCAGCGAAAGAATGCTCCTATTGGAGCCCCCCCACCCCACCCCCCCGTAAAAAAATACACTGAAAAGTAGGGTACCAATTGTCTCGTACTAACTTCCACACAGCTAAAAATTTTGACACGCGAACATATTCGCGCTGTTTTTAATATCGAACTCGCCTCTTTCCCCTATAAGCTCGCATTACTGTAACTCCTCATACCCATACCGTAAGTCTCTCATACCCATCCAGTCCCAGCCCATCTCATTGTCATTATCTCTTTGTGTCTCTCTGTCATTGTCTACTGTGTCAGAGCCACAGACCCATTCGTTCTGTCGTCCTACTACAGTCCACTCTCGCTGTCACTGTTCCCTCTTGGCCTCTCGCACTGCTAATATATCATTCCTTCCTTCCTTCCTTCCTACCGCTGCTGTCTCTTCCCACTATCACAAATCTCTCTCTTCCTCGTTGACATCGTCATATACTCTGTCTCTTATTATCACCGGTTCTCACCCACTTCCACTTTTTCTTTTTCTTTCTGCCCCCACCCCCTGGCACTGTCTTCTTCACTGTTTTCCTTTTACTATTTTGTCAGCATCAGCTGTATTTCACTGCCACTGTCTTTCTCTCTTTCTCTCACACTCCCATTGTTCTCTTCGCTCTTTCTATAGAACAATCACAGTATAGTATCTTCCAGTATATGTTACTTTTGTGTCTCTTTGCACTGCCACGTTTGGAATATTCATTATATAGTGCAGAAGTAGCTCTGTTCTTTCCGAGTTCTTTAGTGCTACTGTTCCACTACACAATGGGCACTTATAATAATTTCTTCATATAATGTTGAATTATACTGTAAAAATATGGTGTTAGTCACTGTGGACTCCTCTACTTTTCCTCTACTTTTGATATCAAAGAACCGTTCTACTGTTATATTGATAATATTAGTCCACCTGATGGTGAATGAAATTCGAAAAATGTTGACTTTTTCTGAATCATTTAGAGCTGTGCTTTATAATTTATTTATACCCTTTGACGGAGTCTGTGGTCGGTCTGAGTTTGAGAGCAACGTACATATTTTTATCGTTATTTATATGATTTTTCTTCATGCAGCGCCGGCCAGGGTGGCCGTGCGGTTCTAGGCGCTACAGTCTGGAACCGCGCGACCGCACGGTCGCAGGCTCGGATCCTACTTCGGGAATGGATGTATCTGACGTCCTTAGGTTAGTTAGGTTTAAGTAGTTCTAAGTTCTAGGGGACAGATGACCTCAGAAGTTAATTTCCATAGTGCTTAGAGCCATTTGAACCATTTAATTTTTTCTTCATGCAGTGGCATTAATGTGTTTATGAGGCCGTCGTAACTGGTTTCCGGAAGATGTTTCTTAAACATAACTTTCGTCTTTATTTAACGCCAAAAATTTAATGGAGGAAGCTGAGAGAAAACCTATGAAGTACATGTAAAAATCAGTCAATAAAATTTTTTCTGGGTTTGTTACAGCACTGCCAATATGTAAAACTACCGAAGTTTCGGTCCCTATTGCAAGGTACCTTCTTCAGGGTGTTTTTGTTTACTGCTGAATGAGAAAACTTTGTTTCTTATATACCTACAGACATGGCTATTATATAATTTTGGTAGGCTGTTTAGGATGAAGGGGAGGGGTGTTAGAAGTCTTAATTGGTGTTTTTATCATTTCTTTTCATTAGTGGAAACCCGACGTTTTGATTGGTGTTGGCATTACTGCTTGTGACTGGTGGAAATCGGCGAACGGAAAACCAGGCGGGAGTTGTGACGTGACGTTGTTTTTCTGTTTCCTAGCGCCTGCTGAGGTGCACCAGTACCCTATGTACCTGCGGCCACTGCAGTCTCCCGCGCGCCTTTCTGTATTGCTTCACATGAGATGTCGTCCCACGAGGCTGTTATTGCTTTCAGCCAAGACTCCGGAAGTCGGTACCCGTCTTCTTTGTTGATGTTGGCGGGTCGCTTGACTATTTCTATTGCCTCTCTTATCTTTCTCCTGAAAGTAACAGGTTGTTTCGCCAGTAAGCGAGCTTCACAAAAATCAATGTTCGCCGCGCTCATCCTGGTGTTCTGCTACCGCTGACTCGCTGTGTGGTCTTAGTCGGATATATCTGTCGTGTTTAGACATCCGTGTACTGATGGGTCACCCGGTCTCGCCTACATACACTAACCCACAGTCGCACCTGATTTCGTAAACTCTAGCATCATGTAGTTTGACAGCTGCGTCTTTCTTTGTGCGGAGAAAATCTTTTATTCTGTTGCTGCTTCGGAAAATCGGCTTGATGCCTGCGCGTCGGAGAATTTTTCCCACCCATTCAGTGGCACATTGAACATATGGTCATAGAGCGTTGTTTTGTGCTTCCTTCTGCACTCTTGTATTGCCTATATTCTTTGTAGCCGCAGTTATATCTATTAGTTTCACGCCACAAGCACTGGCACCAAAAATGGACTTGAGCTTTTTTGGTTCATACTTTAGATGTTCCTTATCCTGTGAGCCCTCTTGGTTAAAGAGTGCAGGGCGGGGGGCATGTAGGTAACTGTCAGTACTGGTTGGCTTCCTATACACTGTATGGCCCAGTTTACCATCAGACCTTCTGTAAACTTTCACGTCGAAGAAATGCAGCACTCCATTCTGTCTCTATCTCCGTAGTGAATTGGATTCTGCTGTGATGCTGGTTGAGGTGTTGGTGAAAAATTCGTAGCCATTTCTCTCCATATGGCCTGATAATGAGGGTATCATCAACAGTTCGGAGCCAACATTCTGGGCTTAATGGTGCGGACTGGAGCACTACTTCGTCAGATGCTTCCATGAAGATGTGTGCAGCAATAGGCGAGAAAGGGGAGCCCATAGCTACACTATTTGTGTGTTCAAAGAATTCCCCTTTCCGCCTGAAATAGGTGGTCGTTATACAGTGGAAGACTAGCTCGCCGATATCGGGTGCCATGCCTTTCTGTGAGATGTTTATGGTGTCTTGTACTGGTACAGTCGTGAACAAAGACTTCACGTCGAAGCTAACCATAAGGTCTGCGGCCAAGATACACTTTACTTTTAAAAGTTATACAAAATGGGTAAAGTCCTTAACGTACGGTCCGGCCGAAGTGGCCGTGCGGTTAAAGGCGCTGCAGTCTGGAACCGCAAGACCGCTACGGTCGCAGGTTCGAATCCTGCCTCGGGCATGGATGTTTGTGATGTCTTTAGGTTAGTTAGGTTTAACTAGTTCTAAGTTCTAGGGGACTAATGACCTCAGCAGTTGAGTCCCATAGTGCTCAGAGCCATTTGAACCTTAACGTACGAATTTGTGTGGCTCACCAAACGTCGGAGCTTAGGGGCCAGTTCCTTTGCTAGATTGTACATATACATCTACATGGATACGCTGCAAATTATATTTAAGTGCCTGGCAGAGGGTTCATCGAACCACCCTCATAATTATCTATTATTCCAATCTCGTATTGCGCGCTGAAAGAATGAACACCTATATCTTTCCGTACGAGCTCTGATTTCACTTATTTTATCGTGGTGATCGGTCCTCCCTACGTAGGTCGGTGTCAACAAAATGTTTTCAAATTCGGAGGAGAAAATGGGTGATTGGAATTTCGTGAGAATATTCCGTTACAACGAAAAACGCCTTTCTTTTAATGATGTCCAGCCCAAATCCTGTATCATTTCTGTGACACTCTCTCCCATATTTCGCGATAATACAAAACGTGATGGCTTTCTTTGAACTTTTTCGATGTACTCCGTCAGTCCTATCTGGTAAGGATCCCACACCGCGCAGCAGTATTCTATAACGGGATGGACAAGCGAAGTGTAGGAAATCTCCTTAGTCGGTCTGTTACATTTTCTAAGTGTCTTGCAAATAAAACTCAGTCTTTGGTTAGCCTTCCTCACAACATTTTCTATGTGTTCTTTCCAATTTAAGTTGTTCGTAATTGTAATTCCTAGGTATTTAGTTGAATTTACGGCTTTTAGATTAGACTGATTTATCGTGTAACCGAAGTTTAACGAGTTCCTTTTAGCACTCATGTAGATGACCTCACACTTTTCGTTATTTAGGTTCAACGGCCACTTTTCGCACCCTTCAGATACCTTTGCAGTTTGTTTGATCTTGCAGATATATTTGCAGTTTGTTTTGATCTTCTGATGATTTTATTAGTTGATAAACGACAGCGTCATCTGCAAACAACCGAAGACGGCTGCTCAGACCGGCTCCCAAATAGTTTATATAGATAAGGAACAGCACAGGGCCTATAACGCTACCTTGGGGAACGCCAGAAATGACTTCTGTTTCACTCGATGACTTTCCGTCAATTACTGCGAACTGCGACCTCTCTGATAGGAAATCACAAATCCAGTCACATAACTGAGACGATATTCCATAAGCACGCAATTTCACTACGAGCCGCTTGTGTGGTACAATGTCAAAAGCCTTCCGGAAATCCAGAAATACGGAATCGATCTGAAATCCCTTGTCAATAGCACTCAACACTTCATGTGAATAATCAGCTAGTTGTATTTCACAGGAACGATGTTTTCTAAACCCTTGTTGACTGTGTGTCAATAGACCGTTTTCTTCCAGGTAATTCATAATGTTCGAACAAAATATATGTTCCAAAATCCTGCTGAATATCGACGTTAACGATGATATGGGCCTGTAATTTAATGGATTACTGTACGTTGGTGAATTGATGTCAGTCACAATCGGTCGTAAAGGAAAGGCCTGTTTATGGACTTTCTGTACACCAAATATCGTTTGTGGCTGTGGAACTTGTGGGATGCCTTCCAGCCGTGTCAAAATTAATTCTAGTTTTCTTTAGCAGTGCTTGCGTCGATTTTATCATGTTGTCCGTCGGATCTCCCTTGAGATTCTTGTAAACGGGTTCACTCAAAGATAGTAGAAATGTTCGTAAATAACCATTAGCAACTAGTGACAGCAAAACTTTTGCATATTCTACAGTTTCGTTTGTCCCACGCCACCCACATGTGTGCCAATATTCCTTCACCCCCTCCTTTTCCCCCTCCCTCTGATACAATAGTTCACAAGCCTCGTTTACTGGAACCTATTTGAAATACAGACGTATTATAATTTTCAAATATTTGTATTAATCTGCACCAGTCTGCAGTTAATCTGCATTTACCTCATCAACGACGTCGTGCAAATTCCTGTTGTTAGTTTCACCTTTAAAATTCCGCTTTCGAGCCTCTCGTAATAAAGAATCCATTGCAGTAATGTACGCATCGTAATCAGCTTTATGATACTTCCTGTTATCACCATGAAACCTATACTCATCCACAACAACATTTGACATAAATTATTTGCCAACAATACAGAGAATGGAGTCCTTTTCTTTTTCGTTGTAGCCACCAACTTCAATTAGCAATACAGGAAAAGATGTAGAACAACGTAAAGGAGTATACTTCACTCACACATGTAGGGACGAATAATTAATGCTTTGGAGAATGGGGCTCTTTTCTTTACTATTTCAGATACCACTTTCAATGAACGGCCCAAGAGAAAACGTTTAAAAAAGGGAAAATAAAAAGAAAATGTTCTCATTGATAAATAGACATAATTAATGTTCCTCTGTATGAAGCTGCAACGCTTATTGTCACGTAGATGAAGAGAGAAATCCATTGACAAAGGCAGTAGCAGAAAAATAAACCACGTACAAAATTTATTACGATACCGCCGAACCGGATTTCACACTGTTACGCACATGAATTGTGTGCTGAAATTCCTCTGTAAACTCCTGTTAATGACGAGTAAATTCCGATAAACGAATAAGCAGAACTGTTAATTACCTATCAATCAACGGAGAAATGTTTCCAACAGGTTAACATCTGTAAATGACGGAAACAATTTCTCCACTCTGTGGTCAAACGCTGATCTCCATACAACCAAAAAATTACAGCATTTGTTGAGTCACAGAATGAGGGCACTTGCGAATGCAGTTTGTGAAAGTTTTATTCTGTTACAATGCATTTTTGCACCGCTAAACAATAAAAGATACTGGGTATCACGTTTCATTTTTTTAATATTCATGCAATTAAAACACATATTTTTCACAGATACGTAACATGCCATACGTAACATACATACAGACGTATCCTGTTGCAACGCCTCTGGAAACAGTTTCAGACAAACAATTCAATTTTCAATAACGTGACCATTTTTCATACATGTCGCTCAATATAAAAGTTTCTTAATGCCTTAAGGTCAATTTTGCAAAGCACTGTCAAAGTGAACGTATATTATGGCACAAAGGCAGTGTTAGATGCTGTTACGATTATATTTTTATTTAATTTAACATCATACCAATATGCAATCATATGTGTTCGTTTTTATCCACAAATTGCAAAATGAAAACATGATTGTATTAGATCGCACCAAGGAGAATACGTTAACGAACTGAACTATGAGAGATGAAACATTTTTCTTCATTTTCTTACAACATTACTCCACCTCATGCAGGAAAATAAAAGATTATCCCGATTTACAATATGGTTCTATGAATTAAGTTACTCAGGTAACTGGTTAAACAATTAATGGTGTCACTTAGTAGTCTGACACTTACAGTGCTCGTGAGTGAATGTGTTTCTGATCTTTTTGCCCTACTCAGAAATGTTTCTTGCGGGAAATCTAATCTCGTCACCTCTGCTGTTACCCGTATTGTTCACACTCCATAACGTGTCTACATCTACATGGATACTCTGCAAATCACATTTAAGTGCCTAGCAGAGCGTTCATCGAAGCACCTTCACAATTCTCTATTATATCTTTCCGTACGAGCTCTGATATCCCTTATTTAATCGTGGTGATCGTTTCTCTCTATGCAGGTCGGTGTCAATAAAATATTTTCGCATTCGGAGGAGAAAATTGGGGGTTGGAATTTCGTGAGAAGATTCCGTCGCAACGAAAAACGCCTTTCTTTTAATGATGTCCAGCCCAAATCCTGTATCATTTCAGTGACACTCTCGCGATAATATAAAACGTGCTGCCCTTCTTTGAACTTTATCGATGTACTCCGTCAGTCCTATCTGGTAAGGATCCCACACCTCGCAGCAGTATTCTAAAAGAGGACGGACAAGCGTGGTGTAGGCGATCTCTTTAGTAGATCTGTTACGTTTTCTAAGTGTCCTGCCAATAAAACGCAGTCTCTGGTTAGCCTCCCTCACAACATTTTCTATGTGCTCCTTCCAGTTTAAGCTGTTCGTAATTGTAATTCCTAGGTATTTAATTTTGACTCGTTTATCGTGTAACCGAAGTGTAAGAGATTTCTTTTAGCACTCATGTGGATAACTTCACACTTTTCGTTATCTAGGACCAACCACCAATTTTCACACCATTCAGATACCTTTCCTAAATCGTTTTGCAATTTGTTTTGATATTCTGATGACTTTATTAGACAATCAGCGACAGTGTTATCTGCAAACAACCTGAGACAACTGCTCAGATTGTCTCCCAAGTCGTTTTATAGATAAGGAACAGGAAAGGGCCAATAACACTATGTTCGGGAACGTCAGAAATCATTTCTGTTTTACTCGATGACCTTACGTCTGTTACTACGAACTGTGACCTCTCTAACAAGACGTCACAAATCCAGTCACATAACTGAGACGATATTCCATAAGTACGCAATTTCACTATAAGCCGCTTGTGTGGTACAATGTCAAAAGCATTCTGGAAATCAAAAAATATGGAATCGATCCGAAATCCCTTGTCAATAGCACTCAACACTTCATGCTAATAATGAACTAGTTGTCTTTCACTAAACTGATGTTTCCAAAACCCATGTTGACTGTTGTCAATAGACCGTTTTCTTCGAGGTAATATGACCTGTGCAACTTTCCAATCTTTGGTTACGGATATTCCGTCGAGCGAACGGTTGTATATGATTTGTCAAGTATGGAGCTAATGCATCAGCATACTCTGAAAGGAACTTAATTGGTATACAGTCTGGACCAGAGGACTTGCTTTTATTAAGTGATTTAAGTTGCTCCATTACTCCGACGATTTTTACTTCTACGTTAGTCATGTTGGCAGCTGTTCTTGATTCGAATTCTGGAATATTTACTTCGTCTTCTTTTGTGAAGGCATTTCGGAAGGCTGTGTTTAGTAACTCTGCTTTGGCAGCACTGTCTTCGATAGTACCTCCATTGCTACCGCGCAGAGAAGCCATCGATTGTTTATTGCCGCTAAAGTACTTCTCATTCGACCAGAATCTCTTTGGATTTTCTGCCAGGTTTCGAGACAAATTTTCGTTGTGGAAACTGTTATAAGCGTCTCGCACTGAAGTCCGTGCTAAATTTCGAGCTTGTGTAAAATATCGGTAACCTTGGGAATTTTGCGTCTGTTTAACTTTGGCATGTTTGTTTCGTTATTTTTGCAACAGTGTTCTGACCCGTTTTGTGTACCAAGGAGGATCAGCTCCGTCGTTTGTTAATTTATTTGGTATAAATCTCTCAACTGCTGCCGATACTATTTCTCTGAATTCAAGCAACATCTGGTCTACACTTATATCATTCATTTGGAAAGAGTACGTTTGAAATTACCTTTTAATATGAATCATTGCTGTGAACTGTGCAGACTTTTGCAATCACACTTTCCATTTTCTATGTGTCAACACTGTACCGCCATATAGCGAACATATTTCTAAATTTCTAGTGGATGCCTATTTTTTAAATGTCCGATATTCCCATCACCGATTCATTATCTTACTATCCAGTTGCCGACCCTCCATTTGTCTTAGGGGCGTTTTCTCCATTGATTGTCGTATAAAAAAATTCTGCGAGTTATCGAGAACAGCTATAAATATCCCGGATGTGCTTAGAGATATTATTTCGAAGTAAACCTCTGGAGTCTTTGCTGACGTTTAGTGAGTCTAGGTAGAGAACAGCATCTTGTAAACGTTAATACACTGTAACTGACTTAGGAGGAAACGAGCGTTATCGGACTGTACCATATTAAGACTTGTTCATCGTACACATTTACTAACATATATATTCCATAAAAGGGTTCCGTACGGTCATTGTAATCCTGGGCCGTACACGGTACGTTTCGTAAGCCGACATTGATTTATGTCTGGTAAAAACGATGTCCACGTACATCATGGAACATGGCATAATGAAGTATATAATGTTTGTTTCCGTTTGGATATCTTCCATTTCCTGCAAATTCTTTTGTGTTTGCTATTTCACAGCTTCAAATAACTATCCTCCAGTGAGTCGAGGAAACACTGAGGGCCTTAGATATTATTTATAAGTCAAATGTGTTTTATCTACTCAAGCATCCATGATATTCCAAAAGTGTTTCTCTTGTTAAAAACTTGCACTTTATGGGAAAAGCACATGCTACCCATAGAGATAGAGAGTTATTGTTTTCTTTTTGCCATCACAGTAGCAGAGACGTTAAAACAGTGTAAGATTTTGCGGATAATGAAGCTTGATAGACATCTGAAAAGTACATTAGTAAGTTCGATTCCTAGCACATCTAGTAAATAGTAATGTAATTGCTGGCAGTATTGGATGGACAGATGCAGTGGCATTGGATATTCATTGTTTCAGAATTCCAATATCTGATTCAGTGGGTCTGTGTACACAGACCATCAGAGAAAAAAAAACTACATTGAATGACTTCAAAGAAATGTATAATAACAGCGTACAGCGGAGTTAGGTTATGGGTACTAAGTTATTAATAATTGTCCTAATATTATTTCATGGGATGCACGGATTAACTGTAGTCCTCGGGTACAGCCACGGTCTCACTATGTCAGTTTTAGAGAAAATAGCATCAAGTGTGTAGGCTTCTACGCCCAGCGGCAGTATGAATAATGTTGGTTAATATTATTTGACACGTTATTTTGAAAGAGAACTAAAAAACCCGACGTACCGGTCGTCTTTGCACCTGTCCTTGTAACTAACCAGAAAGTCCCGTAATGTTACTTCTACCAGAAATGACCATATTAAAACGCAAATGTTGATAATATAAATATTCGTCTTTTAAATTGAAACAGGATTCGACCCAAAAAACATATTAAAAGCGTCGGAAACATGATACCTTTCTAATGAAATGGGTATAAGATCACTACTATGTTATCTTGGAACAACTAAAAGCATAACATTTTGTCAGTTATCTGGGGGAGCAGGCGTGTCGTCATCCAACGTTATAGGTTCATAAACCACATTAGTGTAATCCTTACTAAGTCCTGCCGTTGTAAATGTCCTCTTGAGAATGGCGACATGTGTGCCGAGGCAGTAATAAGTGAGTTGCTTATAGTGTTCTCTTCGACTGAAGTGTCATTATTCGGCGATGTAGGACAAACGTACTTCACTCATGAAAACGAGATTTTTATTGACGTTACTGGGCCAAGTAAATGTTTCTCATCAGTGTCCGAACGTTGTAGTTTTTATATTATTTTGTTGGCTATTAGTTTATGGCGAGAAACACTTCATTACACAAAGAGATGCCAAAGTCAAAGTCATTTTATTCCACTGTAAATTTGTGTCAATATTTCAAAAGAACTTCCCTAAAATGTCATCAAAAAGTCCAGTAACAAAAATAATTGGACAATTATGAGAAAGACTCGCGAACTGAGGCTCCTGTACAATTAGGTATTATGTAATTCATTCATTCATTCTGGAAATCGAGAATCTCATTAAGTTGTGCCTCTTATTGATATCGATGCTGGCAAGATTTTGGTCCCAGGAATTCCATAACCGTATAAAAAATTCTACATTCGTTCCTCAGACTAGTCCGGATATTAAAAAAAAAGAAGCGAGCAAGGGACTTCAGTTTATATATGTAGAGGGAGAATATTTTATAAAACATTTCTTATTTACTTACTAAAACGTGTCTCCAACTTACACTTTATTTTTGCATGCAGCAATATGGTTCTGCTATGCTACTGACGGATGATCAATGAAATGTGTGTTCAAATGGCAAAATACTTTGTTTTGTCATATAATTACAATTTAACAAGTTGCGTATTTTTTTACTTGTACTATGAAATTTGGTTTCTTGTCGAATTTCATGTTTCTAGGTGAACCGGGAACACCCTATAGGTATTGATGAGCGAGTTGCGAGTATCAGACTACGTTATAGAAACGACGGAATCTTTTGATTGCATTGACATAGAGTTTTACCGCCAAAGGACAGTAGGCTTTAGTATGTTACATATATACTGAAGCGCCTAAGAAACTGGTATAGGCATACGTATTCAGATACAGAGATAAGAAAACAGGCAGAATACGGCGCTGTGGTCGGCAACCACTAGATAAGAAAACAAGTGTCTGGCGTAGTTGTTGGATCCATTCCGGCTGCTACAATGACAGGTTATTAAGATTTATGTGAGTTTATACTTGGTGTTATTGTAGGCGCACGAGCGATGGGACATAGCATCTCAGAGGTAGCGATGAGGTGGCGATTTTCATGTGCGATCATTTCAAAATTGTGTCATAAATATCAGGAATCCGGTAAAATACCAGATCTCCGACAGGAAAAGGTCCTGCAAGAACAGGACCAACGACGACTGAAGAGAATCATTCAACGCGCCATAAGTCCAAATCTTCCACTGCAAACTTCAAGGTTGGGCCACCAAAAAGTGACAGCGTGTGAACCATTTAATGAAAGATCAACGACATGGGCTTTCAGAGCCGAAGGCCCACCCGTGTACCCTTGTTGACTGCAGGACACAAAGCTTTACGCCTCATCTGGGTCCGCTAGAACCGGAGTTGGGCTGTTGATGACTGGATACACGTTGCATGGTCGAGTGGATGGAGACAATCCCAGGGATCTCAGCGATCCACGGAACCTGCATGCCAGCAGAGGACTGTTCAGGCTGGTGGAGGCTCTGTAATGGTGTGGGGAGTGTGCAGTTGGAGTGATATGTGACCCCTGATACATCTAGATATGACTTTGACATGTGACACGTACGTAAGCGCCCTGTCTAAACACCTGCATTCATTCATGTCCATTGTGCATTCTGACGGACTTGGGCAATTCCAGCAGGACAATTCGACACCCCACACGTTCAGAATTACTACAGAGTGGCTCCAGGAACACTCTTATGAGTTTAAAAGCTTCCGCTGGCCACTAAACCACTGAACTCCCCAGACATGAACACTATTGAGCATATCTGGCATGCCTTTCAACGTGCTGTTCAGAAGAGATCTCCACCCCCTCGTACTCTTACAGATTTATGGATAGCCCTGCAGGATTCGTGGTGTCATTTCCCTCCAGCGCTACTTCAGACATTAGTCGAGTCTATGCCACGTTGTGTTGCGGCACTTCTGCGTGCTTGCGGAGGCTTTACACGATATTAGGCAGGTGTATCAGTTTCTTTGGCTCTTCCGTGCAGTTGAACTTCATACACTAATGGATGTCGGTTTCAGTAGACGGAGAAGTTCAAGAGCGTGAGCGGCCATGGATCACTCAACGGTCGATCAAGTTCTACGAAACAGGAATTGATCATTTTGTCTGCCCTTGGAATATATGTCTTAAAGCATGTGGTGATTACTTTGAATGGAACCGTTCCAGGCTCCCCTTGTGGCGAGTGTTCGGTTTTCATTCATTCTCCCTTACATGATGTCTTACACACAGAATAAATGTTTTCAAACGTAAAGTTGTTTTTCCTATCGACACCTCTCGTGCCGCAGAGTAATTCTCGAATACAAATAAGTAGCGAAGTGTGAACTTATGAACCACCAATACACACGAAATTTTATCCGTGGATAGCTGATGCCAGTAGGAACCAAAATTACTAGTGCTGTGTAGGTCGACAACGCACCATTTTTAAACTATGAAACCTTGGCGCCTCGCGCTCCGATAGGCCGTGGGAATGACCTGTTGCCGTTCGTCAGTTGACGGGCAGTGCTATGGTTGTCGGTTCACACATACAAATGTCCCTCGCCCCGTCACTGCCCCAACGTGATACGGACACATCTCCAATAGGTCTTGCTGTTTGTCTCCACCTCACTTCAGAGGCATTCATACGTAAGCTTCGTTTCGGAGTACACACTCGTAACCTACGATATAGAGATGCAGTAAGCATGGCGGGACAGTATTCGTTTGAAGAACTACGAGGTATGCTTTTTGTTTATGGACTAGGTGACAGTAATGCGCATGAAACTCGACGGTTTTATGATGAACGGTACCCAGCAAGACTCCACCCACACCTGCAAACGTTACAGCAATTCACCAGTAACTTGGCGAAACAGGCACTTTAGCGGGATATCATGGTGAGGCTTGAAGTCCTCGAACACGATGGAACGCTTCATTTGAAGAGACTGTCCTCGAGCGCTTGAGGAAGCACTTACAACAAGTGCTCGAGCGGTTGGACACGACATGGGGTCACTCACCGGTTAATCTGGGAGGTTTTGAGGGATGACGGCCAGCATACATTTAGTTTCCACTCTGTCCAAGACCTAATCCTGTTGCAGACTAAGAACACGGGCTAGGATTTTGCCGGTGGTTTCTGCGAAGTGTTGCAAGAGATCTCGACTTCCCAGCTATTGTGTTGTTTACCGATGAGTGCACCTTCCATCGTGATGGCCTTTACAAGACTCGAAACGTTCATTACTGGGCAAGGGGAAATCCTCACGTCACGTACGTCCACGGACACCAGGATCGATTTTCGCTCAACATTTTGGCAGGCATTGTGGGTGACTTTCTGATCCGTCTACCTCCTCGACTTATCAGGGCAAATTACCTTCACTTTTTGCAAGAAACTCTACTTGACCTGTTGGAAGATGTTCCCCTGGACATGCGGCTACGCATATGGTTGCAGCATGATTGGGCGTCCGCGCATAACAGTCGAGGTTTACGCGGACATTTAAATGAATTCGTCGATTGCCGGATAATTGGCAGAGGTGCTCGTAGGACATGGCCCCCGCGATGAGCAGACCTCAAGCCGCAGGACTTTTTCTTTTGGGAATTCTTCAAGGTTCTAGTTCACCCACTCGGACGCGAACCACATAGAAACGAAGAGGCATTAATGGATCGTAGACAACATGCCACCAATCACATCAGAACAATTCCAGGAATCTTTTAAAGAGTTCAGCAAAGCACCGTTCGACGTTACCAAGCTTGTGTCATGTCAGAGGGTCGCCAGTTCGAGCACCTGCTTAAAGTAAACGATGTCCTAGCTACAAAAAAGGCCCCCTTCAGGGCTGACACACCTTGTAAAAGGCTTTCTGTACGCGAACTAACAGCTGTTGAGGGGCTTGTTCCCGATACGTCTTATCATAAAACTACGATAGATATGTTGGGACCCCGGCGGATTCGCACCCAGGCCCCCAGAGTGGAAAGCTGGCGCGCTACCACCAAGCGTGCGGACCGCCTTGGATACATCGCGAACTCTGGCAGGCAAGGCATTCGCGGTCATGCGTTGTCCAGAGCATGCGGCAACAGGGCAATGCCGCTGCCAATCGGAGCGCGTGGCGCCAAGTTTCCGTAGTTTAAAAATTGTGTGTTGTCGACCTACAGAACATTAATTATTTTGGTTCCTACTGGCGTCAGCTATCCAAGGTTAAAATTTCGTGATACCGTTTTTCTCCACCCTGTGTTGTCACATGAATATATTTTTACACATTGCCTTTGCTATAGTCCCCGTGGGGTAGCCTCGCGATCTACGGCGCCTTGCCGCGCTTCGCGTGGCTCTCCCCTTGGGAGGTTAGAGTCCTCCATCGGGCATGGGTGTGAGTGTTGTCCTTACCGTAAGTTAGTTAGAGTTAGATTAGGTAGTGTGTAAACTAACGGAGTGATGACCTCAGCAGTTTGGTCCCATAGGAACTTACGACAGATTTCCAAATTTCCTTTGCTATCTTTTGTTCCGTTAACAGTTCCACAGCTTAATGTTTATCGTGAGTATGATATATGGAACATATAACTAACTACCCTTGTATCCGATGGTGAAATACGTCATTCATTTCTTAACTGTTAAAAGCTGAGGAGCTGGATTCTTATAAACCTACTAGCTCACAAACCTGCCATTACCCAGGAATTCAATTTGCGAATTTTCTGCTTGAAATTAACTGTGTTTGTAGAGTAACACCGAAAAAATTTCATTTCCACGCACTCGTGAGAACATTTTTCAAATTATTAAACAGTAACAGAGAAATATGCATAATGTAAAAATGTATAAGTACAGAATCCAAATTAATAAACACAGTACTGAGAATACAAAATCTCTATAATGTTTATTTAACTCAGAGCTGGATTATAAACTATATACGCCGTTACATGTCCAGGAGCTACGATGAATAAATTCTTGGGTGATCCCACCATTGAGCTAGTGACATAAGGTTGGCCATGTGGAAACATGGTGACGTCAGACACAGTCCGCAGTATTTAATAGGCAATTCCTGTAGCTTGTTAATAGCTGCAGTCTGTTGTAGCGAAAGGGATACAGCTATTTTGCGTGTCTACAGCGCGATATTGTAAACGTCTCCATGACTACGCTCCTTCACAATTCTATAGACGGCTTTTATTTTCTCTTACAGTTGCTTGCGCTTTGCAGTTGAAAGCTGTCAAAAGTGCTCCCAGGTATCAGTGATTTCCTTATGTTGACTCGACTGTAGGTTCGTCTTAGTAATACGGAATATGTTTATTAAAACTTCATGTATGATGTGGCATTTTTTCATGCATCTCAATGTTGATGTGTCGTAAAACGATAGAATTTTGTAGGCTGATTTTCGGAGTATACGTTGCGAACAGAGTTAGTAGCAACGAAGTAGTAAATTTGAACGTCGTGGATGATAGGCACTTTTACACTCATCTCATTGTTTATGACGTCATACTTCCTGAACTATGACAGGCAGCTGGGTCTTATCACCACAGCAATTGTTGCCTGACAGTAAGAGGGATATGTGTACCAATTTTGGCTGAAATTGGTACAGTGCTTTAGGAGGAGATGTGAAACATGTACACATACACACATATGTACCACTATTTTTATAATATGTATGCACACCTGCTTCGAATGAATTTCCAATGATGACAAATTCTTCTGATATTAGTTTATGACTGAACGGCATTCCAGTTTAGCCATTCGAACGAAAACACATAACAGACAACTTTAAAGAGCCGTGTAAAAATATTTCTACTTATCTTGCATTTGACTTAAATTATTGCTCATCTTTCATTGGTATCAATATCACTCTTGTGACAGTCTTAGAGCAGCCGATAACATGCAGTAATGTTGAAGAAATAAAACCTGGAAATGAAGAGGCCATCCAGCATTCTCTACCAGTTACCATAACTGCTTCCGTTCTATTGGCCAGTAGTCGCATCGACGTAATGCCTATGGCCATTTTTGTGTGTGAACGCACCGGGGTCTGACAAAGTTAAGCAACCGTAAAGTTTCATATACTTCCCGTAAAATAAAAAGATTACCAGTAAATATACGTGACATTTGATGATATTTGTTCTTTATCAAAGCACATATACCAAAGCGACGAAAACTGTTACTTTTCAGGTTGCGAGACAGGATGAAATGCAGCCCTTTTGTGCACTGAGGAGAAACTCGAAAGTAGTTTTATAATTTTTAATTTCCGTGACGCTTCCTCAGTCTCTGGTGAAATACAAAAGTTAGATTTTTTTATATGTCTGATGGAAATTAATTTTGAAGAGGGAATGGGGTCGTGGCTGCCCGTCTGTGAATTTCTGAAAGAACAGTTTTGTCGTGAAATGATTTCGCATTATTATGAACTACTGCGGCGTTTGAAATGGAGGATACATTCACGAAGTTTTTCAGTCGACCAAATTAGTCTGGTCCACTAATTCTGATCTAAAATGATCTGTCTTCCTTAATTACTTGCAGACACATTTTTCCGAGTGACTGTACCAATGTCTTTTAGATATAATGTTTTAATTGTCTCATCGAGGCAACTCAGTTACGCAATGTTAATAAACTATTAAAATACGGAATTTTCTGATTGCGACGTCTTGTGTATTGTGGAAATGACGTAATGAAGCGATCCTTACTAAGCCAGTTATTTCGTTACAAGTAAATATATACAAGAGGGTAGATGTGTAAAAAAAACAGAGATTATCGGGTATCATATACCATAGTTAGAAGCTTATGTTTCATATCATTGCCATTAATAGCTAATATGCGGACACTTTAGGTAAGTAGACTAACGAGCTTGTCACGGAACTATAATAGGATATCGATCTTTGCAGTAGACTACGACGGTGTCTACTAGGTGTTACATCTATGAAATTTTATCACAGCCCTCACATGTAATATCTAAACGTGGTCATTGTTACACATTTGTCTTGAATGAAGAAACATTTATGTCATAATTGGCTGTGGCATGTGATAGGACATTAAATAGCGCGGGAAACTTTTAGGGAGTGAATGCACTAAATACTAAAACACCTCTTGACACAGTACACTTCAGACCTTGAAGACTTGTATGTTCGGTTTTGTCTGGTGACGGTAACTGTTGTCCATGTTAATTGTGGTTATAGAGTACATTATTCATGTATTTTTTTAATTTTTGGTAGTTATTATTCTTTAGCCAAAATATTTTTTGTGTGTTCTGGGCTATGGAAATGTAATTCGATGCAAGTCGAAATCATTAAAGCCACGCAGTGGTAAAGCAACCGCTAGTGGAGCAGGCTGTAACGTGATTTCAAATTCCTGCTCCAAAATGCCCGTAACAGTTCTCTCCGTTTTCTTTCAGATTTACTGCGCTTTTTTTGTCTTATTTTCTTTCATCAGTGTCATCGTCGAGCGACGTCCCCTTTATCAATACTACTGCAGTGTTGCGTGTCCAACGGCCTCTATTTCACAATGGTGGGAAAATCTCAGGATTTGATCCATAACAACGATTCAGACTCAGTTGCAGATACTAACGTGAGCACACAACTTCAGTATAGTATTACTCAATTTATTCCACGAAGTGCTAGATCTTGCCGGCCGGTGTGGCCGTGCGGTCTAGGCACTTCAGTCTGGAACCGCGTGACCGCTCCGGTCGCAAGTTCGAATCCTGCCTCGGGCATGGATGTGTGTGATGTCCTTAGGTTAGTTAGGTTTAAGTAGTTCTAAGTTCTAGGGGACTAATGACCACAGATGTTAAGTCCCATAGTGCTCAGAGCCATTTAGTGCTAGATCTTGTTTGTCAACTGAATTCAGTTCCCCATAAGAACTATCGCTCCATCTGTGTAGAGAGAAAACATTTTCCATAACTACTCATCTGATCTGTACTGCTCTTTTGGAACATAACTGCGAACAACTCGTTCAATGTGAACTGCTGCTGTTCCACGAGATAATTATACCACAGAGACCTCTTTATAGCTTCCTGACGAGGCGTTTCTCCTAGTTTTTGATCATGTGTCACAGTGATTCCTCTCGTTTGACTTTCCGCTAGGAACGTAAACGAAGCTGAAGGGTGACCACTTAAACTCTGAACACGCTGTTTTTGTCTCCACAACACGTTTCTCTCCCGATGATTATTGTTTGAATAACGGACGGCTCTCTGACTTCCACCACCGGAAATCCACTGTGTATTGTTTGCACTCGCCAGACCATTAAAGGCAATCCATTTCACGCAGCCGCTGAAACCGCCGCACTTCACATGCATTTCCTTTGAGAATCAGTTTACAGTTACATAGTGTAAGCTAACACAATATAACGCAACCACTCTACAGCTCTCACAGAATATTTTTAACTATTATTTTCTGCTGAAAACGTCGTCTAATAATAAATTTCATGACCTACATTCTCCGTATAGTATGGTGACTTAATGAAGAGTTCATCCTTACGTCTCCTCCTTTCTTTCATAGTTCTTGTATTTCTTGTTGAACTATAAGTACAAGGAACTGAAGGAGCAAAAAATTGTAGCACAATATTTGCTTTTCTGCTGTTCTACTAACTAAAACTTCTCGTAAGTCAAAAACGATTTAATACTTAGCAGAGCTTATAAAGAATCCCTTCGTGTGAGTCACAAATAAACACTGGCAACTTGGCAACAATGCGTACCCTGTGAAATGTTTCCACTTAGTAATAAAACTGTGAATACTAGCAGAAAGGAAAAACAGATTTTTCCAAACACGACATTCGGTTAAGATGAAGCGGAATGAAACAGGGGCTATGTACATTAAATGCTCATATACTAAGAAGCGAAAGCAGGTACTAGGAAGTAAAAGGTGAGAAAAAAGTGCATGGAAAACAAAAATTAAAGGCAGAAGAGAGGAGCTAGGCATGTTAAGAAACACTGACATGATTAAATTAATAATATAAAGAGAAGTAGAAGAGAAAATAGAAGAGGGCACTCAGAAATAAGAACATACATAAATTGAAAATCGATGAATTTCAGTATACTTCTATGCTGAGGAGAAAAGTTCACCAGCAAATCGGAATAAACGTACGTAATCACACGTGTTAAACAACAGATGATAAAGACACGTAAGCCGCCGTAGTTCCCTCCCATGGACCTTGCCGTTAGTGGGGAGGCTTGCGCGTCTCAGCGATACAGACAGCCATACTGGAGGTGCAACCACAACGGACGGGTATCTGTCTAGAGGCCAGACAAAAAAATGGTTCAAATGGCTCTGAGCACTATGGGACTTAACATCTGAGGTCATCAGTCCCCTAGAACTTAGAACTACTTAAACCTAACTAACCTAAGGACATCACACACATACATGCCCGAGGCAGGATTCGAACCTGCGACCGTAGCGGTCGCGCGGTTCCAGACCGAAGCGCCTAGAACCGCTCGGCCACACAGGCCGGCAGACGCCAGACAAACGTGTGGTTCCTGAAGAGGGGCAGCAGCCTTTTCAGTAGTTGTAGGGGCAACAGTCTGGATGACTGACTGATCTGGCCTTGTAACCTTAACAAAACGGCCTTGTTGTGCTGGTACTGCGAACGGCTGAAAGAAAGGGGAAACTACAGCCGTAATTTTTTCCGAGGGCATGAAGCTTTGCTGTAAGGTTAAATGATGATTGCATCCTCTTGGGTAAAATATTCCGGAGGTAAAATAGTCCCCCATTCTGAACTCCGGGCGGTGACTACTCAGGAGGACATCGTTATCAGAAGGGGGAAAAAAAAGGAACGATCGGAACGTGGAATGTCAGAACCCTTAATCGGGTAGATAAGCTAGAAAATTTTAAAAGGGAAATAGATAGGTTAAAGTTATATATAGTGGGAATTAGTGAAGTTCGGCGGCAGGAGGAACAAGACTTCTCGGCAGGTGAATACAGGGTTATAAATACAAAGTGAGAGAAGGATAATGCAGGAGTAGGTTTAATAATGAATAAAAATATAGGAGCACGGGTGAGCTACTACGAACAGCATGGTGAACGCATTATTGTAGCCAACATAGACACGAAGCCCACACCTACCACAGTAGTACAAGTTTATATGCCAACTAGCTCCTCAGATGACGAAGAGATTGAAGAAATGTATGATGAGATAAAAGAAATTATTCAGATAGTTAAGGGAGACGAAAATTTAATAGTCATGGGGGACTGAAATTCGATAGTTGGAAAAGGAAGAGAAAGAAAAGTAGTAGGTGAATATGGGATAAGTAATGAAAGAGGAAGCTGCCTGGTAGAATTTTGCACACAGCGTAACTTGATCATAGCTAACACTTGGTTTAAGAGTCATGAAAGGACGTTCTGTACGTGGAAGAGGGCTGGAGACACTGGAAGGTTTCAGATAGATTACATAATGGTAAAAAGATTTAGGAACCACGTTTTAAATTGCAAGACATTTCCAGGGGCAGATGTGGACTCTGACCACAATCTATTGGTTATGAACTGTAGATTAAAACTGAAGAACAGGAAAGAGGTGGGAATTTAGGGAGATGGGACCTGGATAAACTGAAAGAACCATAGGTTGTAGAGAGTTTCAGAGAGAGCATTAGTTAACGATTGACAGGAACAGGGAAAAGAAATAAAGCAGAAGAGGAATGGGTAGCTTTGAGAGATGAAATAGTGAATGCAGCAAAGGATCAAGTAGGTAAAAAGCCATGGCGTAGTACAGATCCTTGGGTAACAGAAGAAATATTGTTTGTAATTGCTAAAAGGAGAAAATATAAAAATGCAGTAAATTAAGCAGACAAAAAGGAATACAAACGTCTCAAAAATGAGATCGACAGGAAATGCAAAGTGGCTAGGCAGGGATGGCTAGAGGACAAATGTAAGGATGTATAGGCATAGATCCCTAGGAGTAAGATAGATACTGCCTACAGGAAAATTAAAGAGATCTTTGGAGAAAAGAGAACCACTTACATGAATAACAAGAGCTCAGATGGAAAACCAGATCTGAGCAAAGCAGGGAAAGCAGAAAGATGGAAGGAGTATATAGAACGTCTATACAACAGTGTTGTACTTAAGGGTAATATCATGGAAATGGAAGAGGACGTAATTAAAGATGAAATAAGACGTATGATATTGCATGAAGAGTGTGACAAGGCAGTGAAAGACCTAAGTCGAAAAAAGGCCCCGGGAGTAGACAAAATTCCATTACAACTACTGATAGCCTTGGGAGAGCCATCTATGACAAACTTTACCATATGGTGAGCAAGATGTATGAGACAGGCGAAATACTCTCAGACTTCAAGAAGAATATAATAATTCCAATCCCAAGACATGCAGGTGTTGACAGATGTGAAAATTACCGAACTATTAGCTTAATAAGTCACAGCTGCAAAATACTTACACGAATTCTTTACAGACGAATGGAAAAACTTGTCGAAGCCGACCGTGGAGAAGATTAGTTCGGATTCCGTAGAAATGTTAGAACACGTGAGGCTATACTGACCCTACGACTTACTTAAGAAGGTAGGTCAAGGAAAGGCAAACCTACGTTTCTAGCATTTGTAGACTTAGAGAAAGCTTTTGACAAGATTGACTGGAATGCTGTTCTACGCTACCGCAATGAGGACCGCAGCTAGTAGCGGAAATGGCAAAGAAAGTAGTTGCCGGCTACTTGTAGCAGTTTATACAACAGCTTCTTACCAGTTTGCCCTAATGTCTCTGCCCCAGCAGAAGAGACTTTGTCCGTACACAAAAGTTGACTAATCTGCCACTACCACTCAAAGAACCCCTACCCAACAAATACAGTACGTGGGAGCACTGCACACTGACACTCAGACACTCTCTCTAGCGGACGAGAGACGTAATGGAAAATGGAAATACAGAAATGTGATGTGGAACATAATAAACAAATTTGACCTATACACTCACTCAGTATACCTATAGACGTGTGAAATGTAAAGCGTAAATTGATAAATAACAACATTTGTCTATTAAAGTGCCACTGCGGCAAACCTACATTTCTAGCATTAGTAGACTTGGAGAAAGCCTTTGACAACGTTGACTGCAATACTCTCTTTCAAATTCTGAAGGTGGCAGGGGTCAAATACAGGGAGCGAAAGGCTATTTACAATTTGTACAGAAACCAGATGCTAATTGTATGAGTCGAGTGGCATGAAAGGGAAGCAGTGGTTGGGAAGGGAGTGAGATAGGGTTGTAGCCTCTCCCCAATGTTATGCAATCTGTACATTGAGCAAGCAGTAAAGGAAAAAAAAAATTGGAGTAGGAATTAAAATCCGTGGAGAAGAAATAAATACTGTAAGGTTGGTCGATGACATTGTAATTTAGTCAGACCGCAAAGGACCTGGAAGAGCAGCTGAACAGAATGGACAGTGTCTTGTAAGGAGGATATAAGATGAACATCAACAAAAGCAAAAGGAGTATAATGGAATGCAGGCTAATTAAATCAGGTGATAATGAGCGAATTAGACTAGAAAATGATACACTTAAATAGTAGATGAGTTATGCTATTTGGGGAGCAAAATAACTGTCGAAATAGAGAGGCTATAAAATGTAGACTAGCAATGGCAAGAAAAGCGTACCTGAAGAAGAGAAATTTGTCAACATCGAGTATAGATTTAAGTGTGAGGATGTCTTTTCTAAATGTATTTGTATGGAGTGTAGCCATGTATGGGCGTGAAACATGGTCGATAAATGGTTTAGACAAGAAAAGAATAGAAGCTTTCGAAATGTAGTGCTACAGACGAATGCTGAAGATTAGATGGGTAGATCAAATAAGTAATGACGAGGTACTAAATAGAATTGGGGAGAAGAGGAATTTCTGGCACAACGTGACTAGAAGAACGGATCGGTTGTTATGACATGTTCTGAGGCATCGAGGGAAGACCAATTTAGTGTTGGAGGGAAGTGTGGAGGGTAAAAATCGTAGAGGGAGACCAAGAGATGAATACACTAAGCAGATTCAGAAGGATATAGGATGTAGTAGTTACTTGGAGACGAAGAAGCTTGCGCAAGATGGAGTAGCTTGGAGAGCTGCATCAAATCAGTCTCTGGACTGAAGCCCACAACAACAAGTCGTAATTCATCACTGAATAGTTTACTGCATCATAACCTTTTCAGGATTTCCCTACCAAGCGATAGTGGGCTCTTTGAAGATAACATTGCAATTAGTGTACCGTAATACTTCGACGAATGAATCATGGACCTTCTGTTACTCTTAGATTCTCCAAAACACAGTACATCTGTATCTCGTGAGTGCACACAGGTTTTCATGGAAAGGTTTATCCACTCAATCGACACTGCCGTCTCTTCTACGTTTGCTACTTCATCAGAGAAAAGGGTAACGTAACTGGTTTTAAGTAACTGGTGATAATTATAAATGATTATTTGATATAATTACACTAAATTATGTTTGCTTTGCAGAGACTCTATACAAATTTGTTGCATTATCACAAAATCGTTCGTTCTCTTATTTCACGAACACAGATTATGGACGAATAGGTGCAAGTTTATGATAGTGTTTTGGCGATTTAAAGACACGAACCACCAAAAGATGTTGTAATGTGTACCCGTTTGGGTATCTTCAAGACATGGTCAGCGTTACAACAGGTTAAAGGGAGGTTCTTTGACGTAAAGTACATAATTTTTACGACCAACTGCTCCCATTTAAATAGATATATCTAATAAAATGTTAATAATCGTAAACAATAATCCCTTTTACAAACTGAGTTAGTGACGACTTCGTAGGAATATAAAGTTATCTAAATGTAACCAGGTAAAGCAAAATAAATCAATGATATTTCACTTACCTCATACAGTCCACAGTACAAAGTGAATTCATTAGGAGCTGTAACATCTGACTGGCGATGTGTTCATGATTTGCCACAGGATCATGAAACGATCACAGACCTTGTTCAGTAAGGTAAGAGTTTACAAAATAACCCCGCAACTTCCGAGTGGGATCGAAGTCTTTATGAGGCCAGCCGTCTAACAAATTTGCAAGATTACTCGATGTAAAAGGCCCTTCATTATTACCACTGAAAGTCCAAGAATTTTTAGGTCGATTTCTCACTCCGGATTTTTTAACAGCTAATAATTAGAAAACAATCAAGAGCTCAACATGCACTGCAAGACTGCAAAATATTTAAGGAATGCAACAGAATTGTTTTACGTTTTATCCGGGACACTGATTCTCTAAATTCAGCCAACAGGACAATACAAGGAAACTTGCCTACCCTTTAGAACTTTCGTCTAAAATTTTTGCCCTGTGGAAGGCGCGTATTCGTGGATACACCTATAGGCACTTTCTTGCGGTCACTTATCCGTCTGCTATTACATCTGTGGTGCAAACTGGAATTGTCTTACCAAGTTCCGTGAGCTCGTACGGGACTCACGCACTGGGCAGCTTGGCCGACTAATTGGGTCGCCAGATCCTGTGGCCTGTAGACGGAAAAATATGAGCGTGACTACAGAGGAATGTTAAATTCTGTTTGCCTTCAGCCTGCTGACATGATGTCGATGTGTTGCTTCTACCTTTTAGTAATGATTCTTTGTCTTCAGATAGTGCATTTCACATATTCGCCCGACCTCGAGATGGTTGCTCGTTGGCTCATTTGCACTGTATTTACCTGATTACAATTCACGTGATTTTCCAGAGTGTAGATAGAGAGCATTACATTTCATTCCGTGACACATTCTGCAGTCGAATTTAACATTGGAATTGCAAGGTTTTTATTCCCACATCCAGTTTTCAGTACAGTGCTGTTCCACACATCCAATAATATTTAGGGCGTTAACTGAAATACGTAATGATTTTCTTTTGTCTGTTGTATCTGTATGGCACGGAATGTCTCATGGTCCGCTGAACTGCTTTTGTATATGAAATATAACATGTTATACTAAATTAGTGAATGTTATTTTAAATGTGAACATGAATCGAGATTTTTACGAGCTTGTTTTCATACCTCTTCCTCTGTGTTCAAATTTATCTTCCATGTTTTCCATACCTCCATACGTATTGACGCAAGAACGTACTACATTCACTCTAATTGCGTTTAAAGCCAAGAGGGAATAAGCTCCTTGAAGCAAAGACGAGTGATTACAGCAGGGCAGTAAATCTTTTGTGATATACTTGCATTTGTAATGTTTCACTGTACATAATACTTTTTTTTTACATCAGAACAATATAACAAATGTTACTTGATTGTATTACAGTTGAATTGATATATTCAAGATTCGATGGGCGTCTGCAGTTGTTTTGACATAAAAATATGACAGGTGCCTTCAGTTGTTTATTATGTGTCCATATGCTTTGTCTCTCAGGAATCATAATGTTTCAAGTACGTGTTAAATTCTATGTTGGTTAATGACTCAGACATTATCACACTGTTTTATAAATTACTGATATGCGCCCATGTGCCTTGTTTCTCAGAAATCATAATGTTTCAGCTACATGCATACATGCTGTGTTGGTAAATGACTGAGACATTATGGCACTGTTTTATAAAGTATTGATATATCATAAGCTAACTGCCATACTGAATCATGAATCATTTTTAAAAAGAGTAAAAAATTATTATATAAAATTTGGGCTGTTCGTTCATCAATTTTTTCTGCTCCCTAATCTTCCGTTTATATATTTCCCATTGTTTAAGTATGTCTGAATTCCTTCCTTTAGGTACCACGTGTAAAATTTTTGTACTACTGTCGATACCACCCCCAGTAAGTTATGTGCTTCACAAAAGCTCTTTTTAAAAACGTTCATAACGCAGTTGGCTTATGACATCAGTAATTTATAAAACAGAGCGATAATGTCTGAGACCTTTACCAATATACTACCTATGCATATAATTGAAACATTATTACCTCTGAGAGAAGGAGAATACGGACACAAAATAAATAACAAAAGGCCCCTGTCAAATTTTTGTGTCTTAACAACTTAAGACGCCTGTCGAATCTTGAATGTATCAAGACAACTGTAATGCAGTCAAACAACATTTTTTATATTATTCTGATATAAAAACAAATGTAGTACGTACGGTGGAACATTAAAAATGCAAGTATGTTACGAAAGTTTTATTGTACTGCTGTAATCTGTCCACACAAAAGTTTATATTTCCTGTTTTGTTACTAACATTGTATCTTCTATTATAGATAATGGCTTGAGAATGGACGGAAAGTTCGAAAGTAGTCGCTAGTGAAAATATTGATTTTGTAACTTAGCCGGAAACTTTACTTAATATATATTACAAATATGCTGAGTTTCTTATCCTGATGCAAACGCAATGTTGGAAATACATAAATGAGGCTACGTTGTATGTGGGTGATAAAAGGCTCGCTTTATATAATAGTTTAGAATGAAGACGTTACCAGACAGATTTGTATCATAAATATTCCAAGAACTGTATCTTCACACTCAGTGACGATGATACGGTATGTTACTGTTAGTACTCGATTATTCGTTGGGAGAACTAGTTTATTTTGGATGTTCCATTCACTTTAATCACATGGGAAAAATTTATGCTTGTCTTCTCAATCACATGCATATTCGTTACGCCTCAAAACAAAGCATTTTATTTTCACTTTATTTGTTATAACAAAATAAACAACGCTACACAAAAAACAATGTGCCCCAAAAAGTGCCAAATATTAGGTAGCAGCCACTTAAAATGAAATATGTGTGTAAATAAGTAATTATAAAAGTGACTGGGAATCTATTAATAACAAAAAACTAGGAAATTCGTAGACAGAGGTTTTCAAGTTTCTACTTCATGTACGGAAATGGAAAACAAATACCGAAGAGATAGCTCAAAAATCTTCACCGTGTGAGGTGTTAGTTGAACTGTTTAGCATACGCCTAGGATGCTTCAAGTCCTATCCCTGGAGGCCAATGGGGAAAGGAAGTTAACAATAGGATCATGCAAATTTAAGCCCACACCATATACAGATTTATTAATGAAAGGACTCACATAACTACAAAAGGAAACTACTGGTCACTGCAACAATTTGGTTTATTGCCGTAAGATATCAAATAAGAAACATTTAATGAGTGTAAAAACGGCAAGTGGGCGCATAAACGGTTAATGGTTTAACGAAAGAACCCCGTAAAAGCAAGTATGAACACCAATAGCTTGCTGCGAATGTTACAACTGTGCAATTAAAATCTGATGCAATCTAACTAGTTTCGCGTGCCTCTCGCCTCCGTGATTGGTTACCGCTCATGATTACTGTTTCTAAATGGTGCGAGTGTGCTAGACGGCTGCAGTAGTGATGAAAATTCTGGGTTAATACAGTCCTCTGTACTTTGTTCTAAGTCGGAGACATGTATTTCTGTCGTGAATATATTTTTCAGCGTGTCTGAAGCAAGTGTACTGTTTGACGTCCTGGCTGCAAACATGTTCTGACTTTACTCTGCCGGCCGAAGTGGCCGTGCGGTTAAAGGCGCTGCAGTCTGGAACCGCAAGGCCGCTACGGTCGCAGGTTCGAATCCTGCCTCGGGCATGGATGTTTGTGATGTCCTTAGGTTAGTTAGGTTTAACTAGTTCTAAGTTCTAGGGGACTAATGACCTCAGCAGTTGAGTCCCATAGTGCTCAGAGCCATTTTTGACTTTACTCTCCGAAACTTAGCTGGATCTGCCAGCGTAGGAACCTCGCTGGGCAACTGCAGGAGTTTCTGCGAATTCTGGCCATCAACAACGTTATAAACAAATCTAACAAATTCCTACTCTCTTGGATTTTGGTTAACCTATAATGGTATGGCGCAGATGGGAAGGGAGAAAATTCTTCCACTACATGACCTATATCCAACCACTGCCAACCAAAAGTCGTGCACATAGACACAAGCGGTAAATTGAACTTTCTGCCGAAATACAGGGTGGTTATAATTAAACTTTCACTCCTTGAGCCATTGTAGATGGAATACTTCACAGTATGGGTGCTCGACTTTGTGGAAATGATGTTTAGACTGTGCGCTCCAGGATTTGCGTTGTCACTGGTGTTTGTGTCTTGCCGTTAGGAGCTGGTATTGGTATCGCGATATAAGGGTGAAACGCAACCATCAGTGTGCATTTTAGTTGTCGACAGTCAACATGGGTCGAGACAAGGTGAGCAATGCCTTACCTGTAAAGCTGTTTTATCAAAACAACAGCAATAGTACTGGCGTTCTTCGCGAATATCGATGCGTTAAAGGAATACAGAGAGGTCCCCATTCTGCACGAGGGTTGAAAACCGTGATTTGGAATTTCGTATTAACTGGTGACTTAGGAATTGGTCTTGGAAGAGGCCGATGGTATACTGTCCAACAAATTGTTGAAGTTACTGTTGCCATGGCTGATGATTCGGGACACAATGTGCATTCTTCAAGCAGTGCTTGAGCTGTATCACGACAGCTGAACATCGTATGTGTAAAGAAACTGGTTCTCTACTTCTGAAAAAAAAACCTTTTAAATAATAAAACGTGACCTATACAAGGAATCTGACTACCCCTGTAAGTTACGGACGAAAAAATAAATTTGGCATAGTCTTTGTCAGAACGTGCAGAATCTTATGTGGGGGCAATAAGACATCAATTTTAATCTAAATGTGGTATGCCAATGTTTGAATAATAAAAAAATAAATTAGGTAATTCAGTATAATTATTATATAGATGCGATAAATCACTTTAACGGGGGCCAAATGAATAATTAAAGTCAATATAATTCCTGTAAACCTGCAAAAGTAAAAAAAAAAAAATGTAGGGGCCTACATATACATCGTGCATCTGCTAGATGCCCACGAAATACGTAATTTTGTTTTGAAACTGAGAACCAATGGGAAAAAAGGTGCAAAAATACTATTGGTCAGTTTTCAACCAGTAATGGCGGACAGCATCAGCTGGTAATATACGTAATTTTATGGTAGCTAATTTTACATCACAAAAAATGAAATATGTACTCCCTCCAAAAGAAGTTACATACAAACATTAAAATAAAATTATGATGAGCAGCAAAATGTTTGAGAAAAATTTGGACAGAAAATTATTAACTGAACTTTAATTGGGCTGGTTTTCAACACTGTCAACAAGACGAAATAATGGAAAGAATACTTATTGGAACTAAACAAAATGACAGTATTTTTAAATTAGATAATTTAACTGCAATTGTCTTTCATTTTGAAATGAGAGAGAGCGTAATCATTTTCTTTTAATGTATTAAATGTTGCTGCAGGCGGTGCGATGACGTCAGCGGTGGTCCGCGCGGACGTTGTGTGAAGTTAATCCCGGTTCGTGGCGTGAAGATAATGATGGATCCTCCTGTTTCATTAACAATCCAGTTACGGCCGTGGTCCACGTCTCCGTTGTAGTCGAATCAGCTGGCAGCACTGGCGCGATAATAATAGTTCCAGTGTGTGCGTTGCGGGTAGGTCGGAATTATGCAATGTCTTTAGTATTTACGATATATAGCCGGTTAATCCCAATACTTCGTACGGTTATTTCACCGTGTTGCCACAGGAAAACAGTCACATGTGTTTATCACTATAATAGTCCGTTAAACATCAGTTCAATTTACGTCGTCGTCTTTAATACAGTTTGGATGATACAATAAATGTTTCTTGATCAAATCACAGCACTGTTCTTTTACTTAACATTTTGGTTTGTTCCACTTTCACGCAAGTCTAACAGTTAGTGTCTCCACACGACAATGGTGTCTGGTTCACGGCTAATTGTCACAAGTTCACACAGTATGTAAAATCGTCACCGCAAACACTCGATATACTTTTCAGGTTTTACTGTTCACTCAATAATGCACGATCTCCTATTAACACAGCGGACGTACTGCAATTAATTGTTCCTCCGCGCATCACCGTCTTTCACGCCGAACTTTGCATAGTTTTTCACCCGCGAACCGACCACAATACCACACAAACTCACTCGCTCTCTTTCGATAGTCGTTCGCTCTCTTTCTCTGACACAGTACTTTTCTTAGCCTAACTAAAGGTTTACAACGCATATGAAACCAGAGAATTCATATTCGTGCAATATAAAATATAAAACAGTAGCAAAATGAATGAAGAAACAATGTGACGTATTAACAAATAAAGGATACTTGAAATAAATGATACATACGTACTATGACAAGGTAATGCGCAAAAGAAAAAAAAAATATTATCGACTTTCGGGGAATGCAATGTCTTTACATATTGTCTGCATTCCACTTTAGATGTTTTCGGCAACAGATAAAGCTTTCCCTAGTGCAGTTCAAGGCTGTTGTGAATGCAAATCGTCGTCACACTGAGAAACGTTTGTAACCTGGAATTTAAACTTGGTTCACAATTAACAAATATTACTCTCTTATGTAGAAATTAAAATGTGTTTCTCTCAATGGTTTATTCGTTATTTCTCCTTACAAGTGCTTCCAAAAGATTCATTGTCCAGTGATCACCTGTTTTTCATCGGGGCCATTTGAAGTAACTAGAGTCTAACCATAACCATCATGTAATTATTGTGAGGCAACTACAGACCTTCTTACTCCTGTTTAATCCAACAGTCCCGCACAGTCGCGATGAAGGCTGGTCACGTGGCCTCAAGCTCTGAGTTTTTACCTGGCTTTCACGCCTATCTCTCCAAAAACGATTCCGTCTAGTATCTCACACAACGCAGTTTTTATGGAGCGCAGACCTCCCTCTCGCGTGCCTAATGTGCGGACATGGGACACTGCGACTTCCCTGCCCTTGGGGACGATTTTCAGCGCCAAACAAGTTTATGACACTCACCTCTCACGAGCCAGCTAAATCAGGTCCCAATTGCTTTAACAAATAATAGGTCTTCCTCCCTGTTATAAAAAGATAGGAGAAATAATTTTCAAGCGAAGAATTGGCAGTAGTGGATGCTGTTTTCAGTTTCCATTCATTGTTAAAGAGTGGACTATTCTGTCTGTTAGGATGTACATTTTGCTTTATAAAATACGTTGCTTGCCAGTTCTGGCATAAACTGCCACATAACAATCGTACAGATCCTTACAAGCTAAACTGCATCTGTTCTGTATAAGATGGGCAGAGATCGGTATCAAGGGCGTCGTTGTCCGCTAGCTCCGTAGAAATGGCAGTGAAAATGCGATTTGCTATATGTGGTGTACTTAGAATATTGCCTGGGTAAGTCTGTGAAATACTTGGCTGACACCTTGACAAGTTTTGTATCACTACATCCTACTGCTTCATGTTCTTTAGAATGCTTTAAAAACTGCAGCAGATTTTCTGAAGCAAACACAAGTTACGAATCTCCTGCAAAACGTGTTTATCTAACTAATTATGTTTCTGCCATTGATTGATAGGGCCTTGTACCAAGAAAACTAAAGTTATAATCTCTGGCTTATAATATCGCAGGTATAAAGTGGTGGTCAAAATCTTAACAAAGAATCAGCTAAATTGGCCAAGAACATGAATAAGACAAATTTGACTGTAATGAACGCAAAAAAAGAAGAGGAACAATGATATTTCTTAAAACTATGGAATAAGTTGGAACGATAAATGTTTGAATCTAAGCATATACCGAAATACCAAGTACTTCAAGAGTTATTAACGACTATACCGATGACGAAAAAATTTGAAAACGAGATGCGAAAAGCCAACCACTCTTTCCCTACCAAGTTTACAAATTTGGATAAGAGATAAAGTTAGTCTGATTCCAGATACAGATCAACGCCGTTGTATTATATGTCGAAAGTAACGGGTCATTTGTGCACCCATAACTTTCAATACGTTTATTACTTGTTTAATTTCAATATGTACTAGTGGAGTAAATTTACAGTATTCATAGCAATAATTCAATGAGCTGACTGTTTCGATTCCCCTTTAAATATACGCTTTTAGCCGTGCTTTTTATTAGCCTGAAATGGAGACTGCTGTATACATACATAATCCAGATTCAAGTCTGTGCTCTCGTGTTGCATTTTTCACATATTTCGTTCGGCAGCAATACTCGCAAAAAATGTGTTGAAAAAATCACAACCTCGGAAAATTCCGCTTACCGGAATTTATAAGGAATGTTTCGAACGACTCGTAAAGCAATACAGCTATCAACTTCGTGTGCTTATCGTCTCTTGTGAATAGCAAAAATGGGTAGAATGTAAGTGCCTAAAAGTGTTTTCCTTTAAATACACATGGATACATGCAAAATCACGTTTGAACTTTCTTCAGATATAAATTATGTTTTAGATTACCAGTTGTGGTACAAAACAAGCCATTTCCTTGGAAAGGGTATACGTTTGAATATGTAGACTCTAATCACAAAAAAATGTCGGTGCAAGATGAAAAGCGAATTTTTCATGAAAAACATCGTCCTTTTCACAAACATTATGAAAGTGTCCATGACACTACATTAAATCTTGAAAGCTACGAGGGCGTGCTGAAAAGTAATGCCTCCATATTTCTTATGTGAAGTCTCTTTAAGCTTTCTGAACAAAAATAATTCATTAACAATCTAAATCTTTATTCTTCACGTCTACATATTTATTTCTCAACATAGTGACCTTGGCGAAGAACAAATTTCCCCCAACGAGAGACCAGTTTATTGATACAGACACTGTAGAATGTTTGACTTTTTGACAGAGCTAAACCTGTACCTCTGCTTCCACCTCTTCATCACTATCAAAATGAAATCCTCGAAGGTGTTCTTTAACTTTTGGAATGAGCTCAAAATCGGATGGGGCCAAGTCGGGGCGGTATGGATGATGATCGATGACCCAAGGAGTCACATTGTTGCAGATATCCCAGCGCTCGTGTATGATCTGGCGTTGTCATGCTGAAGGACAGAGTGCTTGGTGTTTGTACGAAGTCCTCGAATTTGAAACTCAATTACGGCAGGCTGTTTCTCACGCACCGCCATAGTCAGTTTACACATCGCCATATTGCGCGCTACACTTCGGAGCCCTCTAGTGGCAGACGGCTGCAAATATGTAGAAATGACGTGTAATTTTAATGACGTTTATTTTATTGAAGAGCTTTAAGAGTTTTCCTATAAAACATTCGGAAGCGTAACTTTTCAGCACGCCCTCGTATAATTACATTACCGAATGTGTATTAGAAGCAAAACCCAAATAAAGAAAACGAAGTACGATAATTCTTGATGAAAACGTTAAAAAATTAATTTAATCCGCAGATAACATAAATGTTTTTGAAGGACATCATATGCACCACTGACTCTACAATTTATTACAATTTCCGCGGTTACAATTTCGACCTAAGGTCATTTCAAATGACTGCAGCTGCAATCAATAAATTCATTTAAGTTCGACATATCACTGACAAAATACGTACATGTTTCACATTGCATCGATGAAAAATCTGGGTTAAAAATTCACCACAAATTGCATACTGAAAACACAGCAGTAGCCAGCAATGTTAAAATGAATAAAAATGATGGGGGCCATTATAGATCGTTTCGGCATTCGTCACTACTTCTACATTTATAGAGTATAAAATAAAACATCTCGCTGCAACAACACATCAAAAAACGAACAATAAATGCAGCACTGTTAATTAAATTTGCCAGTATGTAACGGACGCGGGCTGCATTTACAGTCGTGCTTGCTGCACATGTCAGTATCGAACTCCGTTCCGCGCAAAACGAGCGGGAATGAGCTTTGGCGTATACGTCTTGTCAGCAGATGCTTTGAAGAAGGCACACATCTATAGCGTTTACAGAATTAGAGAAATCTTTTGACAATGTTGACAGGTCTACGCTGTTGAATATTTCAGAGATAGCAGGGATAAAACACAGAAGCTAAGTGTGATTTACACCTTCTACAGAAACCAGATAGCAATCATAAGAATCGAAGGGGGTGAAAGGGAAACAGCAGTTGAGAAGGGAGTGAGATACGGTTGTAGCCCGTGTCCTATGTTATTAAATCTGTACATCGAGCAAGCAATAAAGGAAGCCAAGGAGAAATTTAGAAAGGCAACTAATGTTCAAGAAGAAAAAATAAAAATTTTAACGTTTGTCTATGACACTTTAATTCTGTCAGAGGCAGCAAAGGACTTTGAATAGCAGTGGAACGGAATGGACAGTGTCTTGAAAGGAGGATATAAGATAAACACCAAAAAAGCAAAACAAGGGTAATCGAATTAAATCGGTCGATAATGAGCAGACTAGATTAGGAAGTGAGACCCCAGAACTAGTAGGCGAGTTTTGATGTTTTTGCAGGAAAAAGGCTGACGATTACCGAATTAGAGAGGATATAGAGTGAAGATTTTCAATTTTAATAAAAGTATTTATGAAAAAGACATATTTGTTAGCATCTAATATAAGTTTAAGTTTTGCAAAGTCTTTCTGAAGGTGTATGTGTGAAGTGTAGCCTTGTGCGGAAATGATATGTGGACGATTAGTAGTGCAATAAGAAAAAAGTAGAAGGTTTTTAAATACGGTGCTACAGAAGAATGCTGAAGATTATATGGGTAAATCAAAGTACTAATGTGGAGGTAGTGAATCGAATTCTGAAGAAAATAATTATATGGCACTACTTGACTAAGAGAAAGGATCGGTTGATAGTAAACATCCAGTAATGAAGAAATACTCAGTTGGAAATGGAGGAAAGCGTGAGGGCTAAAAATTGTGGAGCGAGCGAGATCTATGCGTCAATGGAGTAAGCAGAATCAAATGATTGTAGGCTGCGGTAGTTACTCGGAGATGGAGAGACTTACACAGAAATGAGAAGCGTGGAGAGCTGCATCAAACCAGTCTTCGGTCTGAAGACCACAACAACAGGTTACATAAATCTGTGATATATTGTAGCTGATTTTCAGGCTTACAATGGTTATCTATTGTCCGTGATGTTATTTTGTTGTACCGATCAGTCAAACTGGTAGCAGCTTTGTTTTTCATTTTCTACTTAAGGAGGCAACGTGGGTTTTGGGAAGAAGCATTAGGAATAAGATGGGTAGATAATGATTGGTTTCGATCATACCTAGCAGATAGCGTACAAAGAATAGATCTAACACATACTTCAAATAGATCTAAAGATTTAGTAAAACACTTATCAGACCCAAAATACATTAATATAGGAGTTCCGCAAGGTAACATATTAGGACCAATACTATAATGACTTTCCCACTAGTGTTACTCATGGTGAAAAAATTATCTTCGCTGATGACAGCAATATTATAGTCACTGAGAAAACAAGAGAACTCCTTGCCAAGAAAGCAAATGAAACTCTCAAGGAAGTTTATAATTGGTCACTAAGCAATAAAGTGACATTGAACATAAATAAAACTAATGGCATGACTCAGTTTGAAGAAGAAAAAGGTCAATGTTAAATTAAATGTAGATGGCACCTCTATAGACTGTAACAAATGAAAAAACTTCTAGGAATGAATATTGATTCTCAGTTGAAGTGGTGTGAGCACATAAAGGTACATGCAAACAGAATGTCGTCAGCAGGTTATGCCCTTATAATCCTATCATCAGTGTGTAACATGCAGTGTCTTTTAGTTATATATTATTCATATGTTCACTCAATTCTTAGCTATGACAATTTTCAAACTCCAGAAAAGAGCCATAATAATAATAAACAAAAATACTAGTCGAGCTCATTGTAAAGATCTGTTCAAAACACTGGGGATTTTAACTGCTCCGTGTGAATACATTTACCAGTCAGTTATAAACGAAAAAAAATAAAGTTGGTAATTACTGCACGAACAGCTCTGTCCATGATCATGCAACTTACATTTACCAAGAAAAAAAATAAATAAAAAACTCAAAACAGCGTTTTCTACCAAGGAGTAAACCTATACAATAAATTACCAAAAGAGATTAAAGAAATTGCAAAAATACACTTATTTAAAAAGGCAGCTAAACAGTACCTGTTATGCAATACATTTTATACATTGAAGGATTACTTGGATAAGACAGAGTAGGAGTTTGATAAAAAAAAAGTTGTACAAATAAGTAATACTAATGACTGTAACTGTCTGTGTGTAGTGAGTGAAGTGTTATGAAACCATGTGTGTGCAGTGTGTGCAGTGACTGATAGTGAGATATCAATGAACGGTGTGGCATTATATTATTTTAAGGGGCTCCGGAACGCCCTATACTTGCAATGTTAAAATAACGCTTATAAATTACATCTTTCCTCACAAAGTATTTGAGGTAGGAAGTTGAACTTTTTACAGATTATTTATTGGAATATGGGCTACAACTTAACACAGGGATTTTACAAAATTTTAGTTCAGTTATTAAAGATGATTTTTTTCAATTGTAATGAAAATTCACAACATTTTTTTTGCAATTTTTTATTTATATATTCAAAAATATACAGTTTTTTGGAAAAAGGCTGTGTTAAATTATGCAGAAGGTACTGTGTAACATTTACTGAAAGTTTGAAACAAATATGTTTGGAAGATCCTTAGAAAACATGTAATTAGTATGAGAAAATAAAAGTTTTGGGAATCAAGCGACAAAGATTGGATTAACTTTTTAGTGCATTCCAGGTCCATAGGATGGATTATCTTCATCCTCTGCAAACTCCTCCTCCAGCTTCCTCTTGTTCCTCCTCCTGTTTACTCTTGCTTGTATTTCTAGACTCTTTACAGCCCTGTCTGCAGTCCGAAGGTGTTCCTTGTCTAAAGTAAGCATCGCTCGTACCATGTTAGAACCTATCTTCATTCCCATATTTCTAAATACCTAGCACCTTACAATGTTGCCATCATTGAAAGTCGCAACAGCATCATACACACCAAAGTGAAGTGTTTCTATTCCAACAAATACAGTCTTGGGGATTCTCGACCATATAACACTATTTATACTTTCATTGTGGTTTTGAGTTTTTCCGTGAATACACTTTTTCAACAGTTCAGGTGCTGCTAAGTCTCTGAAAATAGGTTTTATCACCTCCATTATTGCATGAGGCAGACTATGCTTATGAGTGTACACTTCACCAGTTAGCAATCCTTTGTTATATTTACACCAACTGTCTTCTTCTTTGGGACACAAGCTATGTTGGGGATTTTCATCGGTTGAAGAAGTATGAAAAAAAGAGCCCAAACAGCCTTCTTCATTTCGTCGACACTTTATGTATTTTGCCTAATAGCCATTCCATAATAGTTCTGTATTTTGTCAATTACACTGTCAGTTAACCTTCCCTTCCCATCCAACCCTTTACCATCACTGAGTTTTTGTTTTTTGTACGAAGCTTTCAGTCGCCGAAGTCTTGTTCCCATTCGCTTCTGTACGTGTCCAATACACTCAAATTTCTGCACTACAACATCATCACCATAGGGCTTCAGTCCTTGAACATGTTTGAAACTTTTAGAATCACCGTCACCAAGGTAATTAACATACCGCACTTTATCACACGCCTCAGAACGCTGGAATATACTGGCAACACCAGCCACTTCCATTCCTCCACTACTGCCACTATAGTTAGCTTTGCAATTATTTTCATGTGTACCTTTATATTTTTGTGGACATCTACAATACTTTGATATTACTGCTACATCTAAAACTTTCCCTGTATACATACTGGTGGCAGATACTACACCATGAAGAGATGTGTGTCCCCGTTTATGCCAGGTACCATCGAACGCTGCAGTCAAATCTCTGTTACCATTATTTTCCATTACTGCCTCTTCCACAGCGTTCTTCATAGATTCTATACAGACATCTTCCACTTTAGACCCTATTAATTTATTATAGGTCGTAAACTTGGTTGGGGGATTTGGAAGATTCATGATGCCACAGAAAATTGCACCTGCAGTAGCGCCCTTACCAACTGAACGCAAGGAATAAACAAATCTAATGTTGTGTTCGTAGATTTTGCTACCATTTTCTTCAGTTGCAGTTACTGCAACCCTGTTCCAAAAGGTGGTCATGTATGAACACTTATCACATTTCAGTTGTATTTCACTAACTAGTCCTACGTGCTTTATTATGGAGAGTTCCAGACCAACTTCACTACAATGAATACATCCTACACAGTTTGAAAAAATTCCTTTGAGAACCGACATATCAAATATTTCATTCACATCCGATTCGCCCATAAAACATTCATAGTTTTCACTCATTGAACCAAGCTTCTTCTGTGAAGTATTTTCTTTCCCACTTTGACTGCTATGGGCAGGTGTACTTGAAAGGTTAGGTTCACTCACTTGGTTATCGTCTTTATTGTTTACAGTAATAACACATACCTTTGGCTTTCCAACATTTCTCCTTTTCTTAAAAGCCTTCAGAGGATTTCTAATAACTTTACTTTTACTCATTATTATACTTCAACAAAACAGAGACTCAAGAAACAGAATTAATTACGAATATTTTCGAGATAGCGACAGAGTAAATAAACATGAAACAATCGACAATCACACCAGCGATATATATTGAACCATCACAGGTTAGCCACAACACATACTTCATCTCACATCACTAAAATGTACCTGATGAACACGGACGTTAATAATAACACCATTTGACAGCAGTTTAACAGCGCCACAGTGGGTCACGCCCATGTAGACCACATTTCAAAAAAAATTAAAAATAGTTGTAGTCTTCGGAATTGAATAAATTATATATCTATTAAAAGGTAATAGTCTGCAGATTCAGAAAACGCAAAAAAGTAAAAATTGAACTTTTCATGATTTTGAGCCTTTCCGGAGCCCCTTAATAAGTTATTTGTAAAAACGGTATTGTATACCAGGAGTAAATCTAATGATTTTGTCTAACTAGAAGTCCGTAAATATATGTGTATACGAATTAGCTTATTTTAAATTATTCTAAACTTGTAAATACTGTGACATGTCCTATATCCTTGTAAAAAAAAATCTACAGATGAGTAAAGCTACTACTACTGCTACTAATACTACTACTACTACTGCTACTACTACTAACTAGTCTGTGGCTATCCGGACACGAATTTGAAGTATATTTATTCTGAATGTGGATCCTGTCCTTCAGACACAATATCACGTTGCTCGTTTGCATTAAGGAATCTAAAACAGAAATCTCCTGTAACCTTTTTCCCATTCATTTCAAACGCAAACACTTGCAGATCCGAGTTTATTGATTTACAGAGATACGTATGTCATTTACAATATGGAGATCAATTTCAATGTAGCCTAACTGCGAGAGCTATACGACGACTCACATGTACAGTGAGTTGTGGAATCCAGAGTCTAGAGAAACTCTCTCTGCAACCCCATGACGTTTCTCTTGTCAGACATTCGTACATTCAAAAATGGTTCAAATGGGTCTGAGCACTATGGGACTTAATATCTAAGGTCGTCAGTCCCCTGGAACGTAGAACTATTAAACCTAACTAACCTAAGGATATCACACACATCCATGCCTGAGGCAGGATTCGAACCTGCGACTGTAGCGGTCTCATGGTTCCAGACTGAAGGGCCTAGAACCGCTCAGCCACCATGGCTGGCTCGTACATTCACCTGGTTTATAGTGTCGCTGTCTGATCACAAATATGGCGAAGACGTTATCAGTCAATCCGTAGTATCATACTGACACGGTGGTTAAATTACACTTTTAAGATGTATCGGAATACAGTGACGGGAAAATATATTTAAGGACAGAAAACTGGAGACTTCTCAATACGACGAATTTTGTAATATACAAGGTGTATTCAAGTTGTAGGGCCTCCGATTTTTTTTCTCTGGACTGGAAAGAGATAGAAACATCCGCATTGTTTTAAAATGAGGCCGCGTTCATTGTCAATACGTCCCAGAGATGGCAGCACCGTACGGCAGATGGAATTTTACGCCAGCTGCGAGAATGAGAACTGTTTTAAATACTTAAAATGGCGACGTTTTCCTTAATGAACAACGTGCAATCATTCGTTTTCTGAATTTGCATGGTGTGAAACCAATTGAAATTCGTCGACAGTTGAAAGAGACATGTGGTGATGGAGTTATGGATGTGTCGAAAGTGTGTTCGTGGGTGCGACAGTTTAATGAAGGCAGAACTTCGTGTGACAAACCGAAACAACCTCGCGCTCGCACAAGCCGGTCTGACGACATGATCGAGAAAGTGGAGAGAATTGTTTTGGGGGATCGCCGAATGACTGGTGAACAGATCGCCTCCAGAGTTGGCATTTCTGTGCGTTCTGTGCACACAATCCTGCATGACGACCTGAAAATGCGAAAAGTGTCATCCAGGTGGGTGCCACGAATGCTGACGGACGACCACATGGCTGCCCGTGTGGCATGTTGCCAAGCAATGTTGACACGCAACGACAGCATGAATGGGACTTTCTTTTCGTCGGTTGTGACAATGGATGAGACGTGGATGCCATTTTTCAATCCAGAAACAAAGCGCCAGTCAGCTCAATGGAAGCACACAGATTCGCCGCCACCAAAAAAATTTCGGGTAACCGCCAGTGCTTAAAAAATGATGGTGTCCATGTTATGGGACAGCGAGGGCATAATCCTAACCCATTGCGTTCCAAAGGACACTACGGTAACAGGTGCATCCTACGAAAATGTTTTGAAGAACAAATTCCTTCCTGCACTGCAACAAAAACGTACGGGAAGGGCTGCGCGTGTGCTGTTTCACCAAGACAAAGCACCCGCACATCGAGCTAACGTTACGCAACAGTTTCTTCGTGATAACAACTTTGAAGTGATTCCTCATGCTCCCTACTCACCTGACCTGGCTCCTAGTGACTTTTGGCTTTTTCTAACAATGAAAGACACTCTCCGTGGCCGCACATTCACCAGCCGTGCTGCTATTGCCTCAGCGATTTTCCAGTGGTCAATACAGACTCCTAAAGAAGCCTTCACCGCTGCCAAGGAATCATGGCGTCAGCGTTGTGATAAATGTGTACGTCTGCAGGGCGATTACGTCGAGAAGTAACGCCAGTTTCATCGATTTCGGGTGAGTAGTTAATTAGAAAATATCGGAGGCCTTAGAACTCGAATGCACCTCGTAAATTATGAATTTAAGAGGGGGGGAAACTTTTCTTAAGGTGCTTGGGTGGAGTGTAGCCTGGGAGTGAAGCACACAGTAGGAGAATAGCAGCTTTTTAAATGTGATTTTCTAGAGTAATACTGAAGATTAGATGAGTAGCTAGGGTAACTAATTAAGAGATATTAAATATTATTCGGGACAAACCGATTTAAGGTTCATCTTGAATAAAAGAAGGGATCAGTCGAAAGCACATAGCGAGAGATATCAAGGAATCGTCAGTTTCGTGATGGGGGGGGGGGAGGAGACCAATGCATGGCTACACTAAACAAATTCACAAATGTTTATATTTTGCAGCAGTTGAGAAGTAATGAAGAGACTTCCACGGGGTAGACAAGACACTAGCTGCATTTAACCATTCTTCTTATTGAAGACCACCACCACCACCGCCACCCCTACCATCACCATCACAACAACAAAAGCAGATAAGAGTTTCCATTAAAAAAATGAAATAAAAAAACTCTAGTTTAAGTTCTCCTGTAGTTCTACCCGATGCTGTAGTCGTAACGATATCATACGGCATGCAGTGCATCTAGAAAAACAAAGGAAAAAACAGTTACTGTCAGTTTGGTGATGCAGAATTGTGTTGTAGTTCAGCCTCGTAATCAGAAAGGGCTTTCTTCGTCCCTTCACAATGACCCCTTCTCTCTCGTTGTGTGATAGTTGTGTCCGGAATGTTATGTGTATAGTGTGACACTTTCTAAAATTAATACCTCTAACTGTGGAGCTTGTATACTGTGACATGTACAAAACATGATTGTAGAGCTTTCTGAATATGGAACGTGTCTTTACAGTACTATGACTATGCAGTGTGCAATGGGTATAAGTGGTACCTGAATGTGTACACGTATCAGTGTATTGATGGTTTTTCTCTGCGTCGAATAGTCATCCCACACCACAAACTTTAATATCTGATATTTTCTATAAGACCATAGCCTCAGCAGTAATTGGACTACATCTATAATTATAGAATAATCTTTCGTGTACATATGCTCACACTTCAATACCTGACAACATTCCAGAGGAAAATAACCATTAATGGAATGTTTTTGCCACATTTACTTGGAGGCACTAATCAACCTAAAAACACACAAATTACAGACGCTATAAGTATTAGTCTGAAAATTGTCGTAAATGCTGAGGTAATGTTGTTCAGTACATGGTCCTCAGTTAACAATAGAAATATCTCCACTTATATACCCTTTACACCCTGTATAAAGATTCAGAAATTTCTGAAAGTAACTAAAGAAAAAGGTAATAGTAAACGTCAGCTAGCTCCTGTGACATATCTTTCCAACAATCAAGGCTGTGATATTATTAACTGATGTATAGAGCAAACATATACGGATAGTGATACTAACTAGGATCTATATAAAAACGTGTAAATGTTCACTATTCCCTGACTACTCAGTATCAAGCTTCATTATGACGCTAATCGTCATCCTTCACATCACGTAATAGTGCGATGCGTGCCAACATGTCAAAGTGTTAGTAAACCAGACAACTGTAATTGGATCAGTTTCAGCATTAAGTTCATTTAAAAGGATGTGGAGTGAAGAAAATTTTCTCTGAATACACCCATAATAATCGTGAGGTAACCGTCCAGATATTTTGATCGCCAAAAATCGAATATATACGTTACAACAGGCGATACCAAAATCTTCCCTGGCCGAAACGATCATATATTCGTAATCGCGGTTAACGCAAGTGTACAGGCGAATATTACCTCATTTAGCGTCCTCTGTGTAGAACAGAGCGATATTCCTAAAGTAAAATTTTCACGCGATCGCTTCCACCCATACATGGCGAAGTAAAGCGCACGTCCGACAAGAAGCGAGAGAGCCCCCAGTTTGATGTCATCTACCAGAAACAGCATTAACTCTAGTAGGCCAAAGAGATCATCTGAAGACGCGTACTCAGCAACCACGCACCCTGTGGGAAAGATTACACAAACTGCTGGCACTGCTTCTTACGCAGCCACCATAGATCGCCCTTGATCGAGTGAGAAAGAAGATAGTAGAGGACATTCAAGTAATTCTCTTACGTTCAAGTTCAGAAGCAGTTGAAACGTGAACAGATGTTGCATAAAGGCAAAGTTACAGATTCAAAAATAGTAAAACAGAATGAATAAGCATTGTGTATGAAGATAAAAAAACATGAGATAGTGCTTATCTTTCAGAGCCCAAAACATAACAAACAAAGGAATCTTAAACTGTGTGTAGTGTAGCGTCATGTTTGTGTTTCATGACGGTGAGAGAAGAGAGAGGGGGTGAAACCTGGCTGCAGCAGATACCCTATTCTTCTGGAATAGCACCAAGATGTCCGCCGAGCTGAACATCCCCATACGACGGACGGATTAGTATCATGAGTTTGACATTCCCTCACTCCACGAGACACTGCAGAAAGGCTTGGAATGTAATCCAGAATACTGGCACAAAATCTGGTGCTCAGGAACCTTTAGCCACTAACTCTGCTCCCCTTTCCGGGAAAATACAGTCAGAGAAATATTTTTTTTCAACCCTAGGTTTCGAACCTACAAGCCTCGGTGACCTCGTATACGTTGGAGGCTTAGCGAATCACGTAGATGAGTACTCACGCAGAGGCAATTTCAAGGAAAAATAATTACATTTACACTAGCAGGGTACACCATCCTGAAGTAAATTAGGTGATTTTTTATACTTAGCAATAACTGGAAACTATGTCACAATTAAGTATTAGCTTCGTATTTGTTGCAGTACATGGTTCATACAGGGTGTTACAAAAAGGTACGACCAAACTTTCAGGAAACATTCCTCACACACAAAGAAAGAAAATACGTTATGTGGACATGTGTCCGGAACGCTTACTTTCCATGTTAGAGCTCATTTTATTACTTCTCTTCAAATCACATTAATCATGGAATGGAAACACACAGCAACAGAACGTACCAGCGTGACTTCAAACACTTTGTTACAGGAAATGTTTAAAATGTCCTCCGTTAGCAAGGATACATGCATCCACCCTCCGTCGCATGGAATCCCTGATGCGCTGATGCAGCCCTGGAGAATGGCGTATTGTATCACAGCCGTCCACAATACGAGCACGAAGAGTCTCTACATTTGGTACCGGGGTTGCGTAGACAAGAGCTTTCAAATGCCCCCATAAATGAAAGTCGGGAGGGTTGAGGTGAGGAGAGCGTGGAGGCCTTGGAATTGGTTTGCCTCTACCAATCCATCGGTTACCGAATCTGTTGTTGAGAAGCATACGAACACTTCGACTTAAATGTGCAGGAGCTCCATCGTGCATGAACCACATGTTGTATCGTACTTGTAAAGGCACATGTTCTAGCAGCACGGGTGGAGTATCCCGTATGAAATCATGATAACGTGCTCCATTGAATAGGTGGAAGAACATACTGACGAAACTAAAATGAGCTCTAACATGGAAATTAAGCGTTTCCGGACACATGTCGACATAACATTTTATTATTTATTTGTGTGTGAGGAATGTTTCCTGTAAGTTTGGCCGTACCTTTTTGTAACACCCTGTATAAGACAAATCACGAGAGATTACTGCATTCGATATTTATTCTTTCAGCAGTAATATGAAACTGTAATGTTCATTGGTAGCTAAGGTACCGCTTTTAACGAAACATGCATAAGATGGCCTTTAACATAGCATTTGCAAAGTGATTCCGGTTGCCAAGATAGACGGTCTGATTAACAAGTGCGTTTGTCAGAAATGAGTATTTCAGTCATGAGGACTGATTCGAAATAAGCGTGGACTCAATGGTAAGGCAGAGTAAACATTTAAACATCTGGATTAAATCCAGAATTACACTATCCTACTACGTAAGCGAATCAAACTGAATTACGAATTGTCAGTCTCTAGCGGCGTAGCGGACAGTGGTCGTCAAATAAGTCAGTAACGCTTGCACCTCAAAGGAGAAGGCGAGCAGCCTTGGTACGTCCTCAAAGATTGTGTTTTGCCTTGCGTCCAACTAGAGCATCCGGATGTTTGCATATGGATGAGGCGGCCCTGGTACGGACAAGGCAAGAAGCGAGATTGCGCGTCTTCCCAGAGCGGTGACAGTGGCCGCACGGCTGAAATTAGGTCAGGGAGAGAGCGAGTACCTGATGGTTCGCTGAAACTACAGCTCTTGAACAAGTGGGAAGGAAATACTTTCCATTTGATTGAATTGTCCGCCAGTTTTGAGAAGTTCCAACCTATTTCTTTATAGCTGCAGCGTTTGAATCACATGACCTCGCATTCAGTTCTGGAGGAGACAGCAAACGCATTTATCAACCTTCAACTATACTGATAGATTTGTAGTAACGTTGGCCTAATATAACGTCAGTTATTATACACTCCTGGAAATTGAAATAAGAACACCGTGAATTCATTGTCCCAGGAAGGGGAAACTTTATTGACACATTCCTGAGGTCAGATACATCACATGATCACACTGACAGAACCACAGGCACATAGACACAGGCAACAGAGCATGCACAATGTCGGCACTAGTACAGTGTATATCCACCTTTCGCAGCAATGCAGGCTGCTATTCTCCCATGGAGACGATCGTAGAGATGCTGGATGTAGTCCTGTGGAACGGCTTGCCATGCCATTTCCACCTGGCGCCTCAGTTGGACCAGCGTTCGTGCTGGACGTGCAGACCGCGTGAGACGACGCTTCATCCAGTCCCAAACATGCTCAATGGGGGACGCATCCGGAGATCTTGCTGGCCAGGATAGTTGACTTACACCTTCTAGAGCACGTTGGGTGGCACGGGATACATGCGGACGTGCATTGTCCTGTTGGAACAGCAAGTTCCCTTGCCGGTCTAGGAATGGTAGAACGATGGGTTCGATGACGGTTTGGATGTACCGTGCGCTATTCAGTGTCCCCTCGACGATCACCAGTGGTGTACGGCCAGTGTAGGAGATCGCTCCGCACACCATGATGCCGGGTGTTGGCCCTGTGTGCCTCGGTCGTATGCAGTCCTGATTGTGGCGCTCACCTGCACGGCGCCAAACACGCATGCGACCATCATTGGCACCAAGGCAGAAGCGACTCTCATCGCTGAAGACGACACGTCTCCATTCGTCCCTCCATTCACGCCTGTCGCGACACCACTGGAGGCGGGCTGCACGATGTTGGGGCGTGAGCGGAAGACGGCCTAACGGTGTGCGGGACCGTAGCCCAGCTTCATGGAGACGGTTGCGAATGGTCCTCGCCGATACCCCAGGAGCAACAGTGTCCCTAATTTGCTGGGAAGTGGCAGTGCGGTCCCCTACGGCACTGCGTAGGATCCTACGGTCTTGGCGTGCATCCGTGCGTCGCTGCGGTCCGGTCCCAGGTCGACGGGCACGTGCACCTTCCGCCGACCACTGGCGACAACATCGATGTACTGTGGAGACGTCACGCCCCACGTGTTGAGCAATTCGGCGGTACGTCCACCCGGCCTCCCGCATGCCCACTATACGCCCTCGCTCAAAGTCCGTCAACTGCACATACGGTTCACGTCCACGCTGTCGCGGCATGCTACCAGTGTAAGACTGCGTTGGAGCTCCGTATGCCACGGCAAACTGGCTGACACTGACGGCGGCGGTGCACAAATGCTGCGCAGCTAGCGCCATTCGACGGCCAACACCGCGGTTCCTGGTGTGTCCGCTGTGCCGTGCGTGTGATCATTGCTTGTACAGCCCTCTCGCAGTGTCCGGAGCAAGTATGGTGGGTCTGACACACCGGTGTCAATGTGTTCTTTTTTCCATTTCCAGGAGTGTATATACAGAGTGTAACGGGCATAAGTTATGTTGGTTGTTTTTCCTTTGAGTCGAACAGTCTTTCCACAAACACGTCTGATCATTTGCTCCCTGATGTAACTGCACCAGCAAGTGGACTAAGCCAGTCAGTAGACTAACTGTTTTACGTCCACGTTGCACACTTTAATACTTGAACTGCATCTCGGAGGAAAATAAGTATTAGTGGATTGCTCTTGCCACATATACTTAGAGATACTAACTAACCTAAAAAACATAATAGTCCTAATAGGCATAATTATTAGTCTCCAAATGAAGTAAATACTGATGTAATCTTGTTCAGTACTTCATTCACGTTCACCAGTAGAAATACCAGTTCTTACACTCATTACCACTACCAATGGGGTTCATGCAACTCACAAAACCTTCAAACACTACTGCAATGTGTTTATATTCTCTGGCTCGCTACGCGCAAACTGTTAGTCCAGCAGTAAAAAGGAACAGCAACTTTTTGTGGCACATTTAATGTAGTTGAATTTGGTACTGGGATACACTTTCGCTAGAGGCCCTAGTTTCCGAATTGTTGAAGAAAAAGGTACGAAAATGACCTTCAAACGCGTTTTCGTTGAACAACTCTAAATCCGCGTTCTAGGGCGAAAATGTATCGCAGTACAAAATTTAACTACATTCAATTTCCTACAAAAAGATCCTGTTCCTTTCTTTGTTTGCTTATGCAGTGTCAAGCGAAGTCACAATGAAATCTGGTGGCATACATAAGCGAAACAAAAGACTAAGGGAAGGAGCGCGGCGAATAATACTGAAGTGAAGAGAACGTGAAGATAATGAACGTTCAAGAATTCAAGTATGTTCGAATCGAAACAGAAAATCAGATGAACAACGACAGTTTTAAAAGGAAAGAAGCAGAAAAAGAATAAACACTCTACGAGAACATCGATGAGAGAAAGCACGCAAGAACTGCTATTTGAAATTGGCGAAGTTCCATTATGATCTGATGGAAGCATATACAACATCCAAGCGTAATCATAGAACGATGGGCTACTTATGTAGGTATTGTGGGAGGAAGAAATATGGTATACAAGAAAAGGTTGTAATAAAATTAGGGAAAAAGTTGCGGTGATAAAATAAAATTACATTTTATATTAATAATAACAAAAAATTTATTCATTTAATGGTGGGCCATACTTCTGGGAGAAGACAGCTCAGCTGATCGCACTGTACATTACCACCACCACCACCACCACCACCATCACCACCACCTAGTACAATACTTAACGCGAACAGGAGGGTAAAGTGAAATTTCAAGGCCTAGTATAAACTCGCTGTTATATATTAATGCATAATTTGAAATACTGTAAGTGAAATGTCAAGTGGAACAACCGAATAGATTCGATTTTAGGTGTATTAAAGCGGTCGTATCTCGATTTCTCATTGAAATGGATTATCTAGGATGGAATGCCATTTTCACGGTCCATCTAAAAGCAAAATTTATTTGGAGTTAATGAGAAGTCAATCATTTAGAACATAGCAATTAGAAAGTGTTCAGCTGAATTCAGAACTTGACCTTCATTTGTTAAAGCTGATCCACGTGAAGGTGTCTCACAAGTACGACCACTGACGAAAAGATCAAGAAAATGATGAGGAGACGACTAGAGATCAGAGGTGTACGAAACAGCTAACGTCCTAGGTATATTAGATGAGGGAGCACAGTGCATTATACACAGTGCGTCATCCAAGAAGGCCAGAGGCGGCACCGAGTGAGGAGGCGTAGTAGTTAGCAGACTGGACTGGCATTCGGGAGGACGACGGTTCAAACCCGCATCCAACTATCTTGATTTGTTTTCCTTGATTTCCCTAAATCGCTTCAGGCAAAGGCCGGGAAGGTTCCTTTGAAAGGGCACGGCCGATTTCCTTCCCCATCCTTCCCTAAGCCAATGAGACGATCACGTCGCAGTTTGGTCCCCTCCGCCAAAATCAATCAACCAACCAGAGGCGGTGATTCAGGGTTTTAGCGTATTGTCTGGATGGGGTTAAAAATTCTTTACCTCCTGAAGAAATGAAATACTTTAAGTAATCGTAATAAAAAACCATGTACCATAAATTTGACTCTGTGATTTCAAGTCCCTCGGAAAATTCCTCTGATGAACAGTGAAAACATGCGTTATTATTTGTTAGTTGAGTTTATCCGTCCTTGGAAGGCCGGCTGTGTTATAGCCTCCCAGAGCTGCAAACACTTTCACGTCACTGGTTTATTATTCGCGAAGCCTGTCGGCGCTTTCACCATCACTTTCAGAACGCCACGATCACTTCGCGCAAGTGACTGTCGTACGTTCGGCCGTCGTGACGGGAGCCACATCCTGACGTGGCATCAACGTGTCCGGAGGCGCACAGGCGAGCGCCTGTGACACGTGACAGCATAATGGCCCGCAGAGCACATCGTGCAAGCAAACACGATGACGCTCGAGCGCAAGATAACCTGAAAGTCCAGACCAGCTTCTCGTGTGTGGTAAAGTTGAGCTGGAGAAGACAGCGCATATCATTATGCCGAATGAAACTCGTTTCGTAAGTTGACAACATTAACGCACATTTGAAGAACTCGACTGTATACAGTTTTAAGGACCAGTCGATGAGAAACAGGATTATTGCAAGTAAAACATGCTACATAATGTTCCTTGCTCATATTAGTTGATAGTCCCACTACAAAACCGAGGAATGATTGTGCTATCCCAAATTTCAAATTCTCGCCAATGATGTGCAACTAAATAGGGTTAAGTGCCAAAAACATGGCTGCCAGTAGCAATTATGCATGCGATGTTCGTTCCACTAAAATGCTTTCTGGGGTGATTGACACGAATCTGAGGATCATTTGGATAACTACGACTTAGATAAAAATCCTGAATATGTTCTTGAACGCAAGTTCGTTTCAGAAGTTATTGCTAATTATATAGACGTGGCTATTTATTTACGCACGTAAACAGTGTTCCATCCCTGCCCCTCACCAACGTTTACGCCAGTTTAAGCGACGGTGTGATGAGAGAAATATTAAGAACCGTCCTTAACATTCCAGAATGAGATTTTCACTCTGCAGCGGAGTGTGCGCTGATACGAAACTTCCTGGAAGATTAAAACTGTGTGCCCGACCGAGACTCGAACTAGGGACCTTTGCCTTTCGCGGACAAGTGCTCTACCATCTGAGCTACCGAAGCACGACTCACGCCCGTTCCTCACAGCTTTACTTCTGCCAGTATCTCGTCTCCCACCTTCCAAACTTTACAGAAGCTCTCCTGCGAACCTTGCAGAACTAGCACTCCTGAAAGAAAGGGTACTGCGGAGACATGGCTTAGCCACAGCCTGGGGGATGTTTCCAGAATGAGATTTTCACTCTGCAGCGGAGTGTGCGCTGATATGAAACATCCTGGCAGATTAAAACTGTGTGCCTGATCGAGACTCGAACTCGGGACCTTTGCCTTTCGCGGGCAAATGCTCTACTATCTGAGCTACCGAAGCGCGACTCACGGCCGGTCCTCACAGCTTTACTTCTGCCAGTATCTCGTCTCCTACCTTCCAAACTTTACAGAAGCTCTCATCCTTAACATTGTTTATGTCCTGTAGCAAGATGCTTGATAATATTAATTTTTATTTTGCTGAATCAAAGATTAATTTTTGAGGTTACTATACTTCTTTATTGAAAAAAACTGTTAACGCAAATCTTAGTATCAAAACCTAAAACAATTTGGACTTTTCAAATTTGTGTTTTCGAGAAATTTCACAGTAAGATTTCGTTAATTCGTGTAGCAAGCAAACATTGGTAAGTCTATGTTAATAGCATGGTAAGTGCAGTTTGCAAGTAAACAATATTAACTACCCATTGACAAATTTTTAAGAATAAAATTTTGAGTAGAACTGACCTATTTTAATATGTCTTTACTGGAGACTGGTTCGAAAACGATGACTTATCAGAACTCGGGACCTTTGCCTTTCGCGGGCAAATGCTCTACTATCTGAGCTACCGAAGCGCGACTCACGGCCGGTCCTCACAGCTTTACTTCTGCCAGTATCTCGTCTCCTACCTTCCAAACTTTACAGAAGCTCTCATCCTTAACATTGTTTATGTCCTGTAGCAAGATGCTTGATAATATTAATTTTTATTTTGCTGAATCAAAGATTAATTTTTGAGGTTACTATACTTCTTTATTGAAAAAAACTGTTAACGCAAATCTTAGTATCAAAACCTAAAACAATTTGGACTTTTCAAATTTGTGTTTTCGAGAAATTTCACAGTAAGATTTCGTTAATTCGTGTAGCAAGCAAACATTGGTAAGTCTATGTTAATAGCATGGTAAGTGCAGTTTGCAAGTAAACAATATTAACTACCCATTGACAAATTTTTAAGAATAAAATTTTGAGTAGAACTGACCTATTTTAATATGTCTTTACTGGAGACTGGTTCGAAAACGATGACTTATCAGAATTAAAAAAACACAGCCCATGTACTTGAAATGTCTTACCTCAGATCTTATTGCAACTTTACTCCGCTGTATCTCAAAACAACTAACTTGTGCCTTATCGTTGTCTACAGTTGAGGTCTTCATTTAGTGTTGGAACATCGTATTTCGCAAAGTAGAAAAAAATCCCTTCTTATAGCCACCATCTTTTGTTTCACTGCGTTTGTTCCATGTTCTTTGTGTATCTACTAATTTATTCCTGGAAATACACAGTAAATCTGTTATGCATTTCTTCGCTGTAATTTTGTTAGGCCTAAACTCGTGTACAGACCAAGATTTCGTCACTGACAGAACCTTTGTTCTGGTTTCTCTTAATGTTTGTAACAAACGTAATGATTTACTAGATTAAAAAAAAAAAACAGTAAATATTGACATCATGCCGTAGACAAGTTTTCTTTTCCATAAGTATCACTGACTTTTCCTTACAAAAAGTCATAGAAAAATGCCAGCCCTTAATACAGGAGTAAGACGAAGGAAGGACACAGTTGTCCGCGCGTTTTCCGGACATATGAACTGCTGTTTAGAATGAGTGAAGTTGGTAAGAGCCAATAATAAAAGACACACAATACTTTGGGCCTCTCATTTTTTCTGTATAAAATCACCACCACCAAAGTGTTCAGAGAAACACAGTACTTACCGAAACTGCTAACTGACCATATTGATTTGGTGCCTAGTGAATATTCTGGCCTGTCTGACAAATTTCTGTCCAAAATCCTTTGTTTATTTTGGGAGTCTTTCGAATATAAAGTGAATCTCAGAGTGTACTGGCAGTTCTGGTACGCGTCCTGATCGCTGAGGTTCTTATGTTTTAATATTTTCTTTTCTGTCCGTCAAGTGAGTCCCTACATTTTGTCGGTATGGTAATACTATACACTGTGTGCAATATTGTATAGCATTGCATATCAATTTCCGGTGAAATTTTTCTCCACCGGATAGCGGTCATGAGGCATATGCGGGGTGGTTAGAAACAGCCTGAATATCTTGTAAGTGTGTTGCACGGTACTTTATGGCAAAAATCACTATTTAGCAGAAAATTCGATGCATTCCTTCGTTTCTGAGTTAATTAGAGTCGAAGTTAGCCAATTAGGCCGAAGCTCAATCAAACTCAAGTGGCCCGCCAGAGACTGTGTTGCTAAACTTTTTGTACGTTTCGTTTTCTAAAACCGAACACGAAAGCAATATAGAAATTGGGTATGGGACTGCAGTAAGGATCGAAAGGAAACGAAAGCCTGAGCATTCTCGTGTGCAGTTATCTATACTAATTGCATCTGGCGGGCCGCTTGAATTTGCGCGCTTTTCTATGCTAATCAACTCGGAAACTGCGCAACGTATAGAATTTTTTTCTGAACAATTATTTCTCAGCACAGCCTATCCTGCAACACTTACAATCTTTGCAGACTGTTTCTGACCACCTTGTGTAGAGTTGCCTTCTACTATAACTCTAGCCGGCCACAATTTTCTTATTTACTTTTATCTCTAACGTTGTACGCTTTTCATATTTGAAAGCACAAATATGTATTTTAGCTCGATACCTTTTAATACGTAACTTTTTTCCCCATTTGCTGGCGACTACATTGTATGTCATCCTTGTGTTGTCGTAGTGTTTATATACTAAATTCACTGTCTTTGGGCATTACCGGTGTTCCGATGTGCAGACTACACATATATTTAAGTTACGACTTATCTATTTGGCACATTTCGTGCTCAAATCAGATATGTTTTTCAAAGTTGTAACCTACGACTATGAAGTTCTGTCTGTAACTCATACTAATAGACGTTTTTTTTTCCATTTCGCTGTATGTTGCTGTGTGCCAGTTTGTGAGCTCGCGATTGGTGGGTGGACCATGTGGCCGCAGCTTGTCCGCTAAAAAGCTTTTGTTCAGCTTTATTAGTGAGCACCATAAAGGTTGTTTTAATTACCAGTGGCATTGTATAATAGCACTGTTAATTTTTGTAACATAGCATTACATTTTTAATAATGTCTCCTTCCTCGTTACAATTTATTGTTTCTTCTGTACCTCATATGAACAGATATTATGTGTGGCAATAGCGCTGAATATGTCGAATGATAATTGTTTTCCCGCCGGACGGTGTGGCCGAGCTGTTCTAGGTGCCTCAGTTTGGAACCGCGCGACCGCTACGGTCGCAGATTCGAATCCTGCCTCGTGCATGGATGTGTGTGATGTCCTTAGGTTAGTTAGGTTTAAGTAGTTCTGAGTTCTAGGGGACTGATGACCTCAGATGTTAAGTCCCATAGTGCTCAGAGCCATTTCAGCCATTTTTGAACCAATTGTTTTCCATATCGTGACATGTAATTGTGAACTGGCTTGTATGCATCCGTTCGGCTGATAGTTGGTGTGAACAGAGTATGGGCACTGAGAAATGAAAGCTTCTGCTTTGCTTTATTACCCTGGTTGAAATGGCTCTGAGCACTATGGGACTTAACTTCTGAGGTCATCAGTCCCCTAGAACTTAGAACTACTTAAACCTAACTAACCTAAGGGCATCACACACATCCATGCCCGAGGCAGGATTCGAAGCTGCGATCGTAGCGGTCGCGCGGTTTCAGACAGGCGCCTACAACCGCTCGGTCACTCCGGCCGGCCTTTATTACCTAGCCGCTGACATTTTGTTTAGTAAACGTTTGCATTGTACACTTAATGTATACTTTTTGTTGCACAGTTTCTATCATAGTTTTATTATAACCTCATTCTCGTTGAATTTTATTGAACAGCGGCTCATGAATAGAAGATGTGAGACAAGTAGCGCTGATTTATGCCCGACGACATTAGCTCATTTCATAGCATGTAACTGTGAAAACTTTATGCACTCCGGCTTAGAGGGTGGATTGCGTAAGCGCAGTGTGTGCCCTTTGAAGTTTTAGTGATCGATTGTATTGTACTAGGTCGGCGCTTAAGTTCGTAGCGTTTATCCGCAAGTTTAATAAACACAGCTGATATACACAACAGAGACTTTAGTCATCAATAATGTAGTCTCCTTCACTATTTATAACAGTCTGCCGACGTTGGGGTAAGTTTTCGGTTCCACCGGTATAGAAATCACGTGGTTTTCAGGCAAAGAACTCGTCGAGTCATGTTCGGAGGATATTTTTATCCGGAAAGAAAGTTACTTGAAGATTGCTGGATAGAGAGTGGCAAAGGTGAATATCAGAGGGCGCAAGGTAAGGTGAGTAAGGTGGGTGCGGATTGACTTCCCAACCCATCACCTCTATAGAAGGTTTTGTCAGTCTAGTAGAATGCTGCCAGGCGTTATCGTGGAGTAGCATCACCTCACGCAGTCTTCCTGATCATTACTCTTGGACTGCGCTCGCAAGATGTCTCAGTTTTTGATATTAAATGCAAGCAGTGATGGTCCCACCTCGGGGTAGCAATTCGTAGCTTACCACACCGTCGCTGTTCCACCAGATGCATAACATTATCTTTTGCGGATGCGCACAGGTCTTTGTACGGGAAGTTGCTGCTTTCTCTGGGCTTTTGGACTGGGCTCCCTACCAAATAAAATTAACAGAATATATCGAGAAACTTCAAAGGAGAGCAGCACCTTATGCAATGGAGGTGTATGGGAAAGTTTATCACTGACATAATACAGGATTTGGGATGGGCATCATTAAAAAAAGGCGTGTCTCGTTACGACGGGATCATCCCGCTAAATTTCAATCACCAACGATCTCCGCCGAATGCGAAAATATTTTGTTGATGCCTACCAACATATGGAGAAACGAACATCATAATAAAATAAGGGAATAATAGAAAATTATTGTGAAGGTCGTCTCTCTGCTCTTAAATGCGATCTGTAGAGTATCCACTTGGATGTGGACATAGATGAACCATTGCTTTCTTTTCGTTATGTTGGCGTAAAGATACCATATCTCGTTACCAGTAACGATACAGGGTAGGAATGATCGGTGTTGTTTACGAGGCAACTGATGAGCAAGCAGACGTGCACATATGGTCACACGCAAATTTTTGTGACTGGCCCACACACCCGATTCTTTAATGTCCCCACTGCACGCAAATCTCGCACAGTGGTAGAATGATTACTGTTCATTAAATTTTACAGTTCTCGGGTACACTGGCGTGAATCATTATGGATTAACGGGCTTAAACGATCTTCGTCAAAGCCCGAAGGTTTAGCTGAAAGCGCAGAGTCACAACTGTCAAATCGATCCTCTTTAAAAGGAAACATTCATTTTGTTGCCGTGCTTTGTCCAATGTGATTATCCCTATAGCCAGTGCAAATGTTCCTAACTGCCTTAGCTGCTGTCTTCCTTCTACTGAACACAAAGCGAAGAGCATGTCTAAATTGTTCCGATTTCTCCACTTGTCACTCCGTTTTCTCGCGTCTAAAGCTCGACTCACCACCTCCAGATAAAATGACGATATGTAACTCGAAATATTTATGAATTATTTATGAATAATAGCCAGCTACACTGCTATGAAAGTAGTTTGTGTTTTTTCTCATTCACAATGAGCCCATTTCGGCAAATTGCCATCGTCAGGTGCTCTGTAAATTCATAAATAAGCGATGGTCTTAATATAATAGTTTTGTAACTACGATCTGAAAATTTATAATATATCAGTAGGTGTTTTACCTTACACCTAACATTGTTGCTGTCATGTCCTATCTGTTTTGGGATTAGTACTTTCTCCGCATCGCAGACCCACTGTCGTCCAAGCTGCCAGAAAGGTAGCATGTATGGAAAACAAGTAAAATCCGATATACAGCTCCACTGTACACCTGGGAGAAAGTAATAATTAAAAAACAGATAGGACATGACAGCAACGATGTTACGTGTAATGTAAAACACTTAATGATATATTATAAATTTTCAGATCATGGTTACAAAACCATTATATTAAGACAATCGCTTTATTTACAGAGCACATGACGATGGAAATATGTTGAAGTGGGCTCATTGTGAATGAGATAAAACATAAACAACTTACATAGCAGTGTAGCTGGCTATTATTTATAAATAATCATGTCATTAAAAGACATATTTTGCACTGTGGGCCCCAAAGAACAAAAGTTAACTGGAAATAGCAACAGCCAACTACAAATAACGAATGACAATCGGTAACTAAACCAATAGCAACCAGAATACCAACAAACTAAACAAAAACGCTACGAACCTATGCGCCAACCTAATACAGTGATACTGTGTAATATCCGTAACTTCCTTTATTTTTAATAAAGCTTTCTTCCTAGTCACATTTTATTACATAATATGTAAGCACACAGCTCTACGCTTTGGTATGAACTTTCACTAAGTTCAGCAGGAAAGATTTTGTATACTTATTGTTGTTGTTGTGGTCTTCAGTCCTGAGACTGGTTTGATGCAGCTCTCCATGCTACTCTATCCTGTGCAAGCTTCTTCATCTCCCAGTACCTACTGCAACCTACATGCTCCTGAATCTGCTTAGAGTATTCATCTCTTGGTCTCCCTCTACGATTTCTACCCTCCACGCTGCCCTCCAATGCTAAATTTGTGATCCCTTGATGCCTCAAAACATGTCCTACCAACCGATCCCTTCTTCTAGTCAAGTTGTGCCACAAACTTCTCTTCTCCCCAATCCTATTCAATACCTCCTCATTAGTTACGTGATCTACCCACCTTATCTTCAGCATTCTTTTTTAGCACCACATTTCGAAAGCTTCTATTCTCTTCTTGTCCAAACTATTTATCGTCCATGTTTCACTTCCGTACATGGCTACACTCCATACAAATACTTTCAGAAACGACTTCCTGACACTTGAATCTATACTCGACGTTAACAAATTTCTCTTCTTCAGAAACGCTGTCCTTGCCATTGCCAGTCTACATCTTATATCCTCTCTACTTCTACAATCATCAGTTATTTTACTCCCTAAATAGCAAAACTCCTTTACTACTTTAAGTGTCTCATTTCCTAATTTAATTCCCTCAGCATCACCCGATTTAATTTGACTACATTCCATTATCCTCGTTTTGCTTTTGTTGATGTTCATCTTATATCCTCCTTTCAAGACACTGTCCATTCCGTGCAACAGCTCTTCCAAGTCCTTTGCTGTCTCTGACAGAATTACAATGTCATCGGCGAACCTCAAAGTTTTTACTTCTTCTCCATGAATTTTAATACCTACTCTAAATTTTTCTTTTTTTTTCCTTTACTGCTTGCTCAATATACAGATTGAATAACATCGGGGAGAGGCTACAACCCTGTCTCACTCCTTTCCCAACCACTGCTTCCCTTTCATGCCCCTCGATTCTTATAACTGCCACCTGGTTTCTGTACAAATTGTAAATAGCCTTTCGCTCCCTGTATTTTACCCCTGCCACCTTTAGAATTTGAAAGAGAGTATTCCAGTCAACATTGTCAAAAGCTTTCTCTAAGTCTACAAATGCTAGAAACGTAGGTTTGACTTTCCTTAATCTTTCTTCTAAGATAAGTCGTAAGGTCAGTATTTCCTCACGTGTTCCAACATTTCTGCGGAATCGAAACTGATCTTCCCCGAGGTCCGCTTCTACCAGTTTTTCCATTCGTCTGTAAAGAATTCGCGTTAGTATTTTGCAACTGTGACTTATTAAACTGATGGTTTGGTAATTTTCACATCTGTCAACACCTGCTTTCTTTGGGATTGGAATTATTATATTCTTCTTGAAATCTGAGGGTATTTCGCCGGTTTCATAGATCTTGCTCACCAAATGGTAGAGTTTTGTCAGGACTGGTTCTCCCAAGGCCGTCAGTAGTTCCAATGGAATGTTGTCTACTCCGGGGGCCTTGTTTCGACTCAGGTCTTTCAGTGCTCTGTCAAACTCTTCACGCAGTATCGTATCTCCCATTTCATCTTCATCTACATCCTCTTCCATTTCCATAATATTGTCCTCAAGTACATCGCCCTTGTATAGACCCTCTATATACTCCTTCCACCTTTCTGCTTTCCCTTCCTTGCTTAGAACTGGGTTTCCATCTGAGCTCTTGTTATTCATACAAGTCGTTCTCTTATCTCTAAAGGTCTCTTTAATTTTCCTGTAGGCAGTATCTATCTTACCCCTAGTTCGATAAGCCTCTACATCCTTACATTTGTCCTCTAGCCATCCCTGCTTAGCCATTTTGCACTTCCTGTCGATCTCATTTTTGAGACGTTTGTATTCCTTTTTGCCTGCTTCATTTACTGCATTTTTATATTTTCTCCTTTCATCAATTAAATTCAATATTTCTTCTGTTACCCTAGTATTTCTACTAGACCTCGTCTTTTTACCTACTTGATCCTCTGCTGCCTTCACTACTTCATCCCTCAAAGCTACCCATTCTATTTCTACTGTATTTCTTTGCCCCATTCCTGTCAATTGTTCCCTTATGCTCTCCCTGCAACTCTGTACAACCTCTGGTTCTTTCAGTTTATCCAGGTCCCATCTCATTAAATTCCCACCTTTTTGCAGTTTCTTCAGTTTTAATCTGCAGGTCATAACCAATAGATTGTGGTCAGAGTCCACATCTGCTCATGGAAATGTCCTACAATTTAAAACCTGGTTCCTAAATCTCTGTCTTACCATTATATAATCTATCTGATACCTTTTAGTATCTCCAGGGTTCTTCCATGTATACAACCTTCTTTCATGATTCTTAAACAAAGTGTTAGCTATGATTAAGTTATGCTCTGTGCAAAATTCTACCAGGCGGCTTCCTCTTTCATTTCTTAGCCGCAATCCATATTCACCTACTACGTTTCCTTCTCTCCCTTTTCCTACACTCGAATTCCAGTCACCCATGACTATTAAATTTTCGTCTCCCTTCACTATCTGAATAATTTCTTTTATTTCATCATACATTTCTTCAATTTCTTCGTCATCTGCAGAGCTAGTTGGCATATAAACTTGTATACTTATTAAAAGACAATATTTTTACTGAAGGTATACGAACTGACGTGCAGGTGCGTCATGTAGCGTGACAGAACGCAGGCACGTCACTTGTCGCTACATTGCAGTGTAACTCATTTCCTCAATGTGTCAACAAGTTTGTCTCAATGAGTGTTTGTCTCAAAACTGTAACTTTATTGTAGCTTGTATGGCTGATTACTATGACTGCATCATCTAGAAATGAAATGAAAAGATATGTGCAGTATGCTGCATCTCCTCAGGTATGGAAGTGTCATACCTGCTTAAAATGATTTCTGATTCTGTATTTGCGTATTTGGCAAATATTTGTACGTCAATCTGTCTCTGTATACTTGTTATTAGGTCTGAAGATGGTATCTATTGACCGAAATTAATAACCTGATTAATAAACATTTGTGGCCCGTGACTACATATATTTTGAGATAAACAACACTGCCCGCAGTTATTGATAATTTAAATGTATTCGAAACTGCGAATATGGACAACCATGAGCTGTAGAATGGAATGACGACGATGAAAATTTGTACTGAATCGGGACTCGAACCCAAATTTCCTACCAACCGCGTGCGGTCGCCTTACAGTTTCGCAACGCGTGGACGACTCAGGGTCCTACCCAAACATTCATATGCCGTCAACCATGCGTCTAAGCCTGCACTCGTACATCCATTGTGTATATTCCCGTACAGGTGAGACATTTTATTTGGATATATGTTGCCCGGTGTCTCCGGATAAATATCATATTGCAGTGCTGTGTATTCAGAATAACAGAGGCACTGCAGTATCGCATGTATCATATTACATTGGCGGGTCCGCTGTCGCGACACATATTCGTCAATTACGCACTGCATATTTAAGTGTCGCGACACTTTTGATCGGATAGTATATGTCGCGGAGAAATGACTTATTACAACCTAAAGGATCTTTTAAGAATGAATTTTTCACTCTACTGTGGAGACAACACTCTTTTCAAACTTCCTGATGTGTCCGAACGGGACTGCAATTCGGAACGTTGCCCATTGTCCTCAAAGCTCTCACGGACTTAGCTATCAAAACAGGACTCAATCTTCGCTCTCATAGCTTGCAGTACTTTCCCTATTTTTGTCTGGAAACATCTCGTACGCTACCGCTAAATGTTACCTTTCCCTCTATTATTGCTAATCCAACAGTGTATGCAGCAGAGCTTCAGTGAAGTTTAGATTGTAAGAGTGTGGTTGAAAACTAGCTGCTGCCTATTTGATTTTAAGCTGAACGAATAGCAGTCATAAGTCTGGTATTAGTTCCATGAAAATATTACCCTTGTTGTAAAAAATTTAGACCCATGAATGAACAAAAGCTTGGTGTGACTACCGTTAATGATGTATTAGATTCGAAGCCAGTTTTCATAGCTTAACGGATTATGCAAATGCGTTTTTAATATGTACTGGAAGAATGAAAAATTTCAAGCAAGACGTTCAACCAGTCCAACACAAGCTACAAGTGTAAATGCGTCTTCTCGTGTAGAGGAAACATGCAGTGCAGATCTAAATTGCACCTAGTGTCGCCTAACAGCTAACAGCAAGAGGCATGAATCACAAAAAGACAATTCTCGATGTGTTCAGGGCTGCCACACGTTCCTCAAACTTCTCTGCACCTCACAACATACCTCATATTGGATAAAAATGCATGCAAAGAAGAAAATATGCTGTCTAGAGGAAGAACTTTATTATACTATTAATTCTGATGATGTAAGCTCTCACCTGGTACTGACGCCACATGTACACATACACATATACATTGAACACAAAAGTCGTAACATTGAGACATGATTTCAGGAGGATATTAATCGAGAAGACACTTGAGATTAAATCCAATTATTATTCATTGAACGAGCATGAAGGTTCAGGAACAGTAAAGACATATGTCCAAGAGACAACGCGGAAATACAATGCTGCATATTCTCAAAAACATAACTCTACACAGTATGCGTTCACGTCCCTGTAATACCTGTTTAGTGATACAATTAAGTAAAATGGAAATCGACTAATGTCTGTAGATGGATGGAACAGAAATACCTACTACTCTCCACTCTATCTCACAAAGACGCCTACGGGACAAAGAACTAACCTTGCTCGTAATAAAAACACGTCTGGAAAGCTGAAAAAATCAGGTAATACAGAATTATGCCAACGCAATGATAGCAAGCAACATTCTCACCAGAAATCTTGACTACTGCTGCTTTGAGATACGCAACACAGCAACACACAAGACAACAACGGCTGGACTTAACAAATAGAACGATGTTAGCTGCTGCGGGCGGCGACCACGGGACGAGACACACCAAGAGTGTTCTCCACGTGGCCATATGCGAACTCAATTTTCTCGCCTAGTCACCTGATGAGTGAACACGGTTCCGCGGTCAAAGCACAGCTTGCAGGTATGCATCACTGGGCCTACTAACAGAGATGCTTCATTATATAAACAAGGATGTTACTTCCCTGGCAGACGAGAGCTTTGAGTGGGTAGTTTTTGTACCATGCGAATCATACGCAACTCGTCTATTGATACAAAATATGAAAGAAGTTTCTAACACACGGGTTTCAAGGTCCCGCAGACCGGGGACAACTTGACTGATTTTCAGATTCAAACGTGATTATCAGCACTGTTTTTAAACTTTTGTACTATTTTTATTAGTGAATGTAGGGACTTGTATGAAAGGATTACGTACCAAGTAGCACAGTGCATTTTCTAAAATGCAGAGGAAGTAATGAAAAAAAAAATGTAGGTGGTCAAAGTTAGCATGGATTTGGGGATACATTGACAGGCCTAAACTCCCATCTCGCTACCATTCAATTTGCGTTCAGTGTTTCAAAAACACAATGAATCTTCGACCACTATGAAAAATAGATTCATCTAAAGTTTGCGTAAGTACTTTATTAAGCGTGGAGGAGATTACTGTGTAACGTCCCGTTGACACCGGGGTCATTAGAGACGGAGCATAAGCTCGGATTAGGGAAGGAAATCGGCCGTGCCCTTTCAAAGGAACCATCCCGGCATTTGCCTGAAACGATTTGGGGAAATCACGTAAAACCTAAATCAGGATGGCCGGAGACGGGCTGGAACAGTTGTCTTTCGAATGCGGGTCCAGTGTGCTAGCCACTGCGCCACCTCGCTCGTAGGCTGTGATTAAGCCTTATAAAAGAAAAACCCAATAGTTTCACAAATCAAACAATGCGATCCATCATCAAAATTAGAAATATGATGAAAGGCACAAGAATGGAGTACTACATTCTTATTCCCAAATTTATCTGTGCAAAATGCCTCCAGTTTCATACATCTTAGACCTTACTCCTCATTTCAAAACATCAATTGCAGTTAGAATCGAGGTTATCTGTTTTTCATTTATTGCGACAATATCTGTTACTTGTGGCCAAACGAACTTAATTCCTTGTTTCCGGAGATATTTGACATTATATGTTATACCTCAATTACTGCCAGAACCACAACTACTATCATTTTTGACTTGCGCCATAGGGTGGTGGGGTTTCGGGTTCCGCTGAATAGGTCAGGAGTTCACTACACTCAGCTGGCGGCTACACGGGTAGCGGAGGCTGTGTGGCGTGGACTGGGCGGTTTTTTAGGTTAGAAGGCCTCGGGAAAGTATCGGATGGGCTGCAATATCAAAGAGTGCATGGCAAATACAGGACGTGCTTGGATCAAGGAACAGTCGGAATTGTACTTGTAAATTGTTGTAGTTCTGCTGGGAAAGTCCCTGAGCTTCAAGCGCTAATAGAAAGCACAGACGCTGAAATCGTTATAGGTACAGAAAGCTCGCTAAAGCCTGAAATAAGTTCTGCAGAAATTTTTACGAACGGTGTTCAGGAAAGATAGATTAGGCAGAATTCGTGGTTGAGTGTTTGTGTCTGTCAGTAGTGGTTTATCTTGTAGTGAAGTCGAAGTAGATACTCCGTGCCAATTGGTATGGGTGGAGGTTATACTTAACAGCCGAACTAAGTTAATAATTGGCTTCTTCTACCGACCCCCAGACTCCGATGATATAGTTGCTGAACAGTTCAGAGAAAATTTGAGTCTCGTAACAAATAAATACCCCACTCATACGGTTATAGTTGGTGGGGACTTCAACCTTCCCTCGATATGTTGGCAAAAATACTTGTTCAAAACCGGTGGTAGGCAGAAAACATCTAACGAGATTGTCCTAAATGCTTTCTCCGAAAATTATTTCGAGCAGTTAGTCCACGAACCCACGCGAATTGTAAATTGTTGCGAAAACACACTTGACCTCTTAGCCACAAACAATCCAGAGCTAATAGAGAGCACCATGACTGATACAGGGATTAGTGATCAAAAGGTCGTTGTAGCTAGGCTCAATACCGTTTCTTCCAAATCCACCAGAAACAAACTCAAATAATTTTATTTAAAAAAGCGGATAAAGTGTCACTAGAAGCCTTCCTAAGAGACCATTTCCTTTCCTTCCGCACTGACTATGCAAATGTAGACGAGATGTGGTTCAAATTCAAAGATATAGTAGCAACAGCAATTGAGAGATTCATACCTCATAAATTGGTAAGAAATGGAACTGATCCCCCATGGTACACAAAACAGGTCCGAACGCTGTTGCAGAGGCAACGGAAAAAGCATGCGAACTTCAGAAGAACGCGAAATCCCGAAGATTGGCTAAAATTTACAGACGCGCGAAATTTGGCACAGACTTCAATGCGAGATGCCTTTAATAGGTTCCACAACGAAACATTGTCTCGAAATTTGGTAGAAAATCCGAAGAAATTCTGGTCGTATGTAAAGTACACAAGCGGCCAGACGCAGTCAATACCTCCGCTGCGCAGTGCCGATGGTACTGTTACCGACGACTGTGCCGCTAAAGCGGAGTTGTTGAACGCAGTTTTCCGTAATTCCTTCAACAGGGAAGACGAATGGAATATTCCAGAATTTGAAACACGAACAGCTGCTAGCATGAGTTTCTTAGAAGTAGATACCTTAGGGGTTGCGAAGCAACTCAAATCGCTTGATATGGGCAAGTCTTCAGGTCCAGATTGTATACCGATTAGGTTCCTTTCAGATTACGCTGATACAATAGCTCCCTACTTTGCAATCATATACAACCGCTCGCTCACCGACAGATCTGTACCTGAAGATTGGAAAATTGCGCAGGTCGCACCAGTGTTTAAGAAGGGTAGTAGGAATAATCCATCGAACTACAGACCTATATCACCTCGAAGGGAACGATCTATTGATACGTAATCAGCATGGTTTCAGAAAACATTGTGCGACGCAACTAGCTCTTTATTCGTGACGAAGTAATGGCCGCTATCGACAGGGGATCTCAAGTTGATTCCGTATTTCTAGATTTCCGGAAAGCTTTTGACACCGTTCCTCACAAGCGACTTCTAATCAAGCTGCGGGCCTATGGGGTATAGTCTCAGTCGTGCGACTGGATTCGAGATTTCCTGTCAGGAAGGTCGCAGTTCGTAGTAATATACGGCAAATCATCGAGTAAAACTGAAGTGATATCAGGTGTTCCCCAGGGAAGCGTCCTGGGACCTCTGCTGTTCCTGATCTATATAAATGACCTCGGTGACAATCTGAGCAGTTCTCTTAGGTTGTTCACAGATGATGCTGTAATTTACCGTCCAGTAAGGTCATCCGAAGACCAGTATCAGTTGCAAAGCGATTTAGAAAAGATTGCTGTATGGTGTGGCAGGTGGCAGTTGACGCTAAATAACGAAAAGTGTGAGGTGATCCACATGAGTTCCAAAAGAAATCCGTTGGAATTCGATTACTCTACAAATAGTACAATTCTCAAGGCTGTCAATTCAAGTAAGTACCTGGGTGTTAAAATTACGAACAAATTCAGTTGGAAAGACCACATAGATAATATTGTGGGGAAGGCGAGCCAAAGGTTGCGTTTCATTGGCAGGACACTTAGAAGATGCAACAAGTCCATTAAAGAGACAGCTTACACTACACTCGTTCGTCCTCTGTTAGAACATTGCTGCGCGGTGTGGGATCCTTACCAGGTGGGATTGACGGAGGACATCGAAAGGGTGCAAAAAAGGGCAGCTCGTTTTGTATTATCACGTAATAGGGGAAAGAGTGTGGCAGATATGATACGCGAGTTGGGATGGAAGTCATTAAAGCAAAGACGTTTTTCGTTGCGGCGAGATCTATTTACGAAATTTCAGTCACCAATTTTCTCTTTCGAATGCGAAAATATTTTGTTGAGCCCAGCCTACATAGGTAGGAATGATCATCAAAATAAAATAAGAGAAGTCAGAGCCCGAACAGAAAGGTTTAGGTGTTCGTTTTTCCCGCGCGCTGTTCGGGAGTGGAATGGTAGACAGATAGTATGATTGTGGTTCGATGAACCCTCTGCCAAGCACTTAAATGTGAATTGCAGAATAATCATGTAGATGTAGATATGACTGCGAATTGTTTTTCTTGGTTGTAGGCACATTAACAATTACAAATGAGCCTTCGTCTATGTACAAAATGTTAACATATGTCTTGTTTAGTTGCACGCTGGCGCTGGCATCAACAGTGTTTAATATTTGTCTGTAAACGTGTAGTAACCATGACGATTCGTCAAAATAACCCCGAAACAGAGACATCATGCACGTGATCGGTTCTGAGAACTAATCGAGTAACGTACATGATATAGTTGAAAATACCGATAGATTTGTAGTTTAATTACATCGGCAGATTTTGTACAAACATATTTTAACACATTTCGTGTACAATTGTAAGTCGGAACAGGTTCGCCAACTGTTGCGATGGAAAACCAGTGTTACATGGCACCATTTAGCGTAACTTGACGAACGTTTACCGCCAAATGGTATATGCTGAACACCCAACGTAGAGCCAGCAGAGAGATGTAATACTTTTGTGTATGAGTGGTCAAAGTAGCCACGGTAGTCAAAGCAAAGCCGGTTCACGAATAGTGATAGTGAAGCTGTGAAGTTGAATAATTTGTCTGACCTGAAGAGCTGAAATGTGGCACACAAACACATTGAATTTAGAGGAAGCTTGAAAATAAGCAGCACCCCACTAAGGAGCAGATCCATTCTGAAAGCCACACGTTATTTCAAAACAGAAGCGATGTCCTCATTAAGCTTTGTTACAGTCGGAAAGAGCACTAAGGGGGACGTATCATCCATTATATCGTCAAACAGGTAAATAAAGGCACACGGGACAGCTTAATTGTGCTGTCTCCATAAAGGCGTCGCCTGGGGCTTGACTTGGCGGTCGCTAGAAGAGGAGACTTCATCATCTTGACGCCTAATTGTGGTCGGCTTCCCTACTCTGCAAGCAAATTACCCCCAGAACTGACGCATGTTCTTCTCATGGGCTAATACTCTGCGGCAGACACCGTCAGCTTCCCAATCGAGAACGCAAATATGCGCTAGACTCTACAAAGAAGGTACGACGTAGTTGGAGGACTTAATTCATGTCCCATTCGAACTTAATTAATTACCTCTTCCGTTCGGCTAACACAGAATATTACGCATAGAGGGCGTGTAGGTCACCGAGCAGCAACTGAAACGCATCTTGTTACGCGTATGCTTCACTTTGTATTGAGTTAACTGTGAATTTGGTCGAGGGTAACACGGAGATATATAATAAACGTCAAAACTAAAACCAAGCCAAAATTTCTTGTAGACGCTGGGACTATATCGAATTAACTCACCATGATATAGTTTTACTTCCGTCATCCAGTGCCTATTTGCAAGATAAGTGGGGCAGTTGTCCTAAGAGACGAGAGGCGCATTTTCTCTGGTGTTTCACCAGATATTTGCAATTTAGTTTTTATCACGCGTAGCCGGAGCCACCGTAAACAAGTCCTGCCCATTACCTCTTCCACAAGGAAAGCGACTGTTTGTTTCCCTTTACAACAAAAATGATTTCTAAGGTGCAATTTTACGAGCCCATACGACAGAGCGGTCACGAATTAGTCTAATGATATAATCCTTTTATCAATGTGTGTTCAGGGATAGTAACAGACGATTTAGCGGCGACAGCACCTCCCTGGTCCGTGCTTACTGCTACCGCCATGCAAAAGTGCTACCCAGTCGCTGCTGGAGTACTGGCTATATGTAGTGTTTTACTGTCCCTATTAATACACTACTCGCCATTAAAACTGCTACACCACGAAAATGACGCGCTACAGACGCGAAATTTAACTGACAGGAAGAAGATGTTGTGATATGAAAATGATTAGCTTTTCAGAGCATTCACACAAAGTTGGCGCCGGTGGCGACACCTACAACGGGCTGACATGAGGAAAGTTTCCAACCAATTTCTCAGTTAACCGGCGTTGCCTGGTGAAACGTTCTTGTGATGCCTCGTGTAAGGAGGAGAAATGTGTACCATCACGTTTCCGACTTTGATAAAGGTCGGATTGTAGCCTATCGCGATTGCGGTTTATCGTATCGCGACATTGCTGCTCGCGTTGGTCGAGATCCAATGACTGTTAGCAGAATATGGAATCGGTGGGTTCGGGAGGGTAATACGGAACGCCGTGCTGGATCCCAACAGCCTCGTATCACTAGCAGTCGAGATGACAGGCATCTTATCCGCATGGCTGTAACGGATCGTGCAGCCACGTCTCGATCCCTGAGTCAACAGATGGGGACGTTTGCAAGAGAACAACCATCTCAACGAACAGTTCGATGCCGTTTGCAGAAGCATGGACTATCAGCTCGGAGACCATGGCCCTGGTTACCCTTGACGCTACATCACAGACAGGAGCGCCTGCGATAGTGTACTCATCGACGAACCTGGTTGCACGAATGGCAAAACGTCATATTTTCGGATAAATCCAGGTTCTGTTTACAACATCATGGTGGTCGCATCCGTGTTTGGTGACATCGCGGTGAACGCACATTGGAAGCATGTTTTCGTCATCATCATGTTGGCGTATCACCCGGTGTGATGGTATGGGGTGCCATTGGTTACACGTCTCGGTCACCTCTTGTTCGCATTGACGGCACTTTGAACAGTGGACGTTACATTTCAGATGTGTTACGACCCGTGGCTCTACCTTTCATTCGATCCCTGTGAAACAATACATTTCAGCAGGATAATGGACGACCGCATGTGCAGCTCGTGTACGGGACTTTCTGGATACAGAAAATGTTCGGCTGCTGCCCTGGCTAGCACATTCTCCAGATCTCTCACCAATTGAAAACGTCTGGTCAATGGTGGCCGAGCAACTGGCTTGTGACAATACGCCAGTCACAACTCTTGATGAACTGTGGCATCGTGATGAACCTGCATGGGCAGCTGTACCTGTACACGCCATTCAAGCTCTGTTTGACTCAATGCCCAGGCGTATCAAGACCATTATTACGACCAGAGGTGGTTGTTCTGGGTACTGATTTCTCAGGATCTATGCACCCAAATTGCGTGAAAATGTAATCACATGTCAGTTCTAGTATAATATATTTGTCCAATGAATACCCGTTTATTATCTGCATTTCTTCTTGGTGCAGCAATTTTAATGGCCAATGGTGTACATATCGATAAAACGAGTAACGCACTAGACTAACGCTCTTTCGAATGGGCATGTAAATTCTTTGTTAGAAATCGTTTTGTTTGTAATGGAACACAAAGCGACAATTTCCTTCGACGCTCTGCGTAGTATGAAAGACGTAATCAGCTGGATTGGTCTGAGTTGCTTCCGGCTACACGTAGCAAAAACGAAATTGCCAGTATCTATCGAAACACCATAGAAAATGCGCATGACGACCCATAGGAGACACACCCGAAATGGTTCAAATGGCTCTGAGCAGTATGGGACTTAACATCTATGGTCATCAGTCCCCTAGAACTTAGAACTACTTAAACCTAACTAACCTAAGGACAGCACACAACACCCAACCATCACGAGGCAGAGGAAATCCCTGACCCCGCCGGGAATCGAACCCGGGAACCCGGGCGTGGGAAGCGAGAACGCTACCGCACGACCACGAGATGCGGGCGACACACCCGAGATACCTACTAAAGTATTTACCATATTGGAGTAATATTAATAACAGAAATATTTCACACTGATAGCTGTATCACATCATTCTGTATCAACTCATTCTCTTTGAACAGTATGTAAAACTGCAATTTGTACGCAGTGTTCTTCATTCTCTGTTTCAGCTCTGAGAAAGGGAAGTTACATGCGGGATGACAAGTCTGAATGTAGTTGAGTACGGTGGAGCTGAAGTTGAAGCTACGGAAAGATGACAGTCCGAGAGTCTGGACAAACGATTCAGAACCTATTGCTTTCAGTGGGTGGTATTGTTCAAACCGATTTGTAAACAGCTCTACATTTGGCACGACGTGAACTCGCACAGGTGTCCGACAGCAGCTTGTGGAGATCCTTCCACGCTAAGAATTGAGTAGCTGAGAACCATAAGGGATTGAAGGACACCGTCGTCGATTTTGAGATCGTAGCGTGTATGCATGTTCCTGACAATTGTTGATCTTATCGTGAACCAGCTTTATCTATATCTGTAGCCCCACGCTATATATGCGAACATTTACGAGAAGCTGTTTCGCCGATTTCTCGGTAGTCATTTCTGTATGGGCCCATAGCATAATTTTGTTGCGCTCAGGTGCTCAGTTGTCATGCAGGATTAACAACATGGTTTAGTGTCGTGATCGTAAATCGGAACTGTATCGACAGCTTTATCTGAACCTCAAGCTCCAGACTGTGCTTAATGAAATTGATAATAACGGGGATCACGACGTGTTGGAATACGTCGTAACTGTGTGTGGCACATTTACTATCTGTCCTTTATTTTCTGTGCCCAATTTCATATTAATTACAAACTTTACAACTGTCGAAAGTCACTATTGTCGCTAGGATGTCTATGGAAATTTTGCGAATTTATATTAATAAATATTTTAATCTTAAATATCAACTAATATTTCATAATATAAAGTCGATATATTAGTTTTCCATAGGAAGTTTAGAATATGGTGAGATGGTAAAAAAAACAAAAGACAAAAACAAAAAAAAGAAATCATACATATGGGATTGGTGATTTGTCTTTAAATTCGATTCTCACAAACACACATTTTGTGAAATCTTTGTTTATGTGCTTTGGGCCCCTATGTTTTCAGTGCCTCAGCTGTATGCCATTGTTGGCTTGCAGACCCCGAGGCGTTGTTCAGATGCCAAGTGAGAAAGTTTCCATCCACCGGGAATCAACAGCCCCTTCCCACACGGCGATTGGGAGGTATGTCTGAAGTGTATCTATTGGGTGTAGGTGACTATGCTGCGTGTGCCTATAGCGTGGTGCCAAGCCGATGTTGTAAGATGATGACAGAACGGAGAAGATTAAAGTGGAATTTCCTCAAGGGGACCACCGGCCTCAGCATTCAATCGGGTAGTCGATGACGACTAACAGTGTCATAGGCCTTCACTCGACGAGACGTCGCTGAGAGGTTTGAACTGTAATCCAGGGAGTTTTGCAAAGTCTGGTGATTAGGAACTTAGAGAAAACACCCCTCTCCACCCTCACACCCCCCACCCCCAGCTCTTCTCCTACATCCCTTCTGGAAACAAAATACTGTTGGTGAAAATTTCTTCCACCGCCAGTATTTGAACCGACTTCTTCGCGGCCGAGTATCATCTAACAGGCGTGACTTAGCGATGTCGGCTCTTGAATCAACAAAAGATATTTTCAAATACTGCAAGGTGGTGGTTCTACTGTTACTCCAACGGTCTAAAATACTTCTCATTACCAGAGATTCGTTGTAGTGTGAGAGTGATGTAGTTTCTGCAGCGGCATACTTAGCTTTGGACCTGCCGAGTCTCCGCCACCAATAAAGCCCATTACGGGGTGTATACTGCAGATTTGCCTGGATTTCGGACGTGATGAGAACTTGGATGTTAAAATAATATTTTTCAATAGACTGATAAATCATTTTTAACAGTAGATTTATTTTCCGTAAGCATTTTACAAATATGTTCACAGATAAACTGTTGTGTCCTGCCTACTCGTCGAATATGGGGTGCCTAGGGAACCTGCTTCTCGGACCGCTAGACAACTATTCAAGCAAATCGAATTAATGATGTTTATAACAACAGAAAATCATTACAGTACTTAACTTTGTGAGATACAGACGCGCCGCGAGCAAAGGGTGACAGACAGACATTAGAAATCTCGTCAGTATAGACAATACGTAATACAAGCAAAATAGTACAGTTCCTAAGTCGCTGCTGTAGATCTCGTAGTACGGCCAGTCTTCAGCTGGGGCTACGAGGAGCGGCCCTTATTTTTCTCTTCGCCTAGAGGCCACTGATGTCTCGCTGAAGTCATAGAGAGGGGCCGGCAGCGTACTATTGGCTGACGTCTTCTTCACAGCCCCCTCCGCTTTAGTGTTCCTGGTCGATGTGCCGACGCTTGACTTTACGCCGGAACATAAACTGTTGCAGACTTTGCGTCATTACATTGGCCAAAATGCGACTGAATTCAAGTGCTTTGTACCGCTTAATATACAGGGTGGTCCATTGATCGTGACCGGGCCAAATATCTCACGAAATAAGCATCAAACGAAAAAACTACAAAGAACTAAACTTGTGTAGCTTGAAGGGAGAAACCAGATGGCGCTGTGGTTGGCCCGCTAGATGGCACTGCCATAGGTCAAACGGATATCAACTTCGTTTTTTTAAAATAGGAATACCCATTTTTAATTACATATTTGTGTAGTACGTAAAGAAATATGAATGTTTTAGTTGGACCACTTTTTTCGCTTTGTGATAGATGGCGCTGTAATAGTCACAAACATATATCTCACAATTTTAGACGAACAGTTGGTAACAGGTAGGTTTTTTAAATTAAAATACAGAACGTAGGTACGTTTGAACATTATATTTCGATTGTTCCAATGTGATACATGTATCTTTGTGAACTTATCATTTCTGAGAACACATGCTGTTACAGCGTGATTACCTGTAAATACCACATTAATGCAATAAATGCTCAAAATGATGTCGTCAACCTCAGTGCATTTGGCAATACGTGTAACGACATTCCTCTCAACAGCGAGTAGTTCGCCTTCCGTAATGTTCGCACATGCATTGACAATGCGCTGACGCATGTTGTCATGTGTTGTCGCCTTCCCCATCTCATGACGAATCTGCACTCTTTGTGGCACACGGTCCTGGACGACAGGTTTCGTTTCACAATTTCTGAAGGCTGACTCTTTCAGCCATATATTTAAATGAGAGCGACATGTTCGCTAAATCATAGTTTAGTAGATGATAAATGACAGCGTCGTCTGGACGCAACTTTAGACGGTTTCTGAGATTAAATTCCAAATCGTTGATGTATGTAATATACACACACACATAAGGAACACCAGAGCACATGTAGCCCTACCTGGAGGAACACCAGAAATCACGTCTGTTTTACTCCATAACTTTGTCAGTTACTGCGAGCTGTGACCTCTCTGACATGAAATCACGAATCCAGTCACATAAATGACATGATATTCCATAAGCAAGCAGTTTCCCTACAAGCCGCCTCTGTGGTACAGTGTCAAAAACTTTCGGAAATCCAGAAATACGGAATCAATTTGAAATCCGTTGTCAATAGCATTCAACACTTCGAGCGAGTAAAGAGTTGTGTTTCACAAGAACGATGTTATCTAAATCCATGTTGACTGTGTGTCAATAGATCATCCTTTCCGAGGTAATTCATAGTTTTCGAACACAATATACGCTCCAAAATCCTGCCTTGTTGGCTGGGAGATGGCGTAAAGTAGAATCATACGTCTGATTAGATGGGATTTCCTTTCTCCGCGTACACTGACCCCGCCTCTCACGATGCATGGAACTGGTGCGTCAAGTGTACGCGTTGAGAATAGGTGATTATGATGGTCGCGCGTATGGTATGATGTAAAGTGTGTGCTGACTATGAGGCAAGAAAGGCGGCGAGTATCGCCGAGGTGGACGTCGCCATCAGCATCAACGTCGCCGCATACCTCCCCCGGTGATTCACTGCACACTGTTACTAGCTGAGTGCGTGCCTCGCAGAAAATTTATGCCATCAGATCTGCTCCCCTTTTTGGCGAAATATGGCAAATTTTTTTTTTTGCACTACCAAGATTTAAACCGCCAACCACTGAGTTCAGATTGATTATACAGGGTGATTTTTTCCACTGTGTACAAACTTTAGGGATTGACTGATGAGAGGATACGGAACAAGAAATGTCTAATCAATTTATGTCCGGAAATGCATGGTTTATCATGCTAGACACCATTTATTCAAACACATTTTGTTACTGAGACTGAGGTGTATTACGTGCTGTACCAAGCAGCCACAGTTACAGTATGCATGGTTTCCTCCTAGAGCAGGGCTTCACAACATACGTGCTCGCGGAGCAAGCTGTGAGCAGCAAGGCGCGAGCACGGAGCAGCGCGAGCACGCTACCGCCACTACCGGACCAGAGCGGAGAGTGGGGAGAGTCACGTGGGGTACACAACAGCTGCCGCCAGTCGATGTAAATCCGCGGCCACCTGCAGGGATATCACTCACGAATTATTACTGCTACAAATGAAACAAATAAAGGAGAATGTACACGTGCCACATAATTTTATTAGCTTAGTGTATGCCTCTACCATCTGTAGACACTGAAACTAAAGAATTCCACGACAATCCTATATTTTCAACACTTTCTTCAACACTACTTAAAATATCACCTCCGGTTGTAGTGTTCTTCATGGCTACTACATCGAGGAGCTCCTCCCTCACCTGAAGATCTCTTTTAACACCTCTAATAAATATGGCAAGCTGCGCTGTTCCAGTTATATCAACACTTTCGTCCAGAGCTAGAGAATACGCCATAAAATCTTAACAGATATTTGCAATCTGGCTCTGGACGTCGTCTGCCATGTCCTGTATGCGACGCATAATGGTCGTGTTAGATAATGGCACAATCAGAAACTGTTCAACTTGAGATGGACACAAATGTTCCGCTGCAGCTACCAAACATTCTTTTATTAAATCGCCATCAGTTAAGGGGCGCAGGGACTTTGCTAAAAGCAAAGCAATTTTGTAACCCACTCTGAGAGCTGCCTCAGTTGATTTTTCTTCGTCGTCCAGATCTTCTTCGGATAGCTTCCTTTTATGTTTAATAACTTCCTGTGCACGATCTGGTCAATCACATTTTCCACGTCCGTAGTCTTTCGCGTGGTACAACATATAATGTCGCTGCAAATTAAATTTCGTAAAAGAATTCAGCGTTTTGTGACATACTAAACATTTTGCAACACCATCTTTTTCAGTAAACAGATACAATTCCTCCCAATGGAGGTTGAACTGCGAAAGCATGGTTGGGGTTACACAACGGCGACTTCACATGATTCTTAACCAGCGAAGTGACTGTTAAGAGCTGATCGTAGTACTTTAAACGTTACACAGTCGGCGCGAATTCAATAGGCACGCTGCGGCCCTATTCAAACGTGCGCGCGCATTTCCCCTCCCTCCCCACTCCGCGACCTTGCAGCTGCTTGCGAGCACCTGCCTGAGCAGACGCGAGTACTCGCGCTCAAAACCGGCCAGTTGTTAAGCCCTGTCCTAGAGGTTGTTACTGTTCCTCGTACGTAATGCACCAGCACCCTATCCTGCCATGATAATTGCTATTGCTGTGTCCGATTCGCTTCTCTTGCTGACCCACCTTGTAGTTGATGTGATACAGCGTTGTACAAAATGATCCCCTATTCGATTTGAGAGCTTGCCGACATTTTGTTTACTTACGGAAAGGCAAATGGTAACAGGCGGCGGGCAGCAAGGTTGTATCAGGAGACCCATATCCGCCGGCACCAACCACAACATTCAATGTTTGGAACAACGTTTCGCCGTATGACTGGGACAGGGTCGTTTCAAGAAGCAGGAAATCGTGAAGGACGTACCCGCAATGTCCGGACACCAGACTTGGACGAAAATGTTACTAACACTGTGGGAGGCGACCGACGTATCGGTACCCATCAGTTGGCGTGCCAGTACAGGATAAGCCAGACGACCGTGTGGTGCTTTCTCCATGTCAACTGATACTATACTCATCACTTACAACGTGTGGATTGCCTACTAGAGATCGACTTTGCACATCAGGAGCGGTTTTGTCATTTGGTTTCTTCAGCAGGAAACCATCATTCCGGGATTTGTGTCATCAACCCAATTCACAGATGAGGCCACCTTTACGCGGAATTGTATCTTCAGCTTTCATAGCAGTCAACTGTAGGATAGTATGCAGAACCCCCATGGTGTGGTGAAAGCGAATCATGAGCATCGGTGCAGCCGGAATGTGTGGGCCGGGATAATTGGGCACCGTATTTTGCAATCAGTCTTCCTTCCACGCCGGAACTATCGGCGTTTCTTGCGGGTGACTTTGGCTCCCCAACTTGAAGAAGTGCCACTGATGATTCGAAGGGTTACCTGGTTGCTACATGATAGTGCTAAAGCCCACTTCGCCGTTAACGTCCGAATGCATCTCAGTCGTGTCTTCCATGGTCGATGGATCAGACGAGGGGGTCCAGTTGCATGGCCTGCTCGTTCACGATTTCTGGTTATGGGGTCATCTCAAATGTATCGTGTATGCAGAGCCAATTCCAGATGTGGAGACACAGGAGCAGCGTATTCATGCTGCCTTTGGCACTGTTCGGATACAGCCTGGTCGGTGTGAACGTGTGACACAGAACATGCTACGGTGCTTACATGCATGTGTTGAGGCACATGGGAACAATTTTCAATACATACTGTAACTTTGGTTGCATGCTACAGCGCATATGAGACGGCAGTCTCTGTAACAAAGTGTGATTCAATAAATCGTCTACGGCATGGAAATCATGTATTTCCGCACATAAGCTCAATAGACTTTTTTTTGTTTCGCATCCTCTGATCGAACAATCCCAACAGTTTGTGCACGGTGGAAAAAATCTGCCTATATCAGAGAGATCTCAAAACCAGATTTTAAACTGTGATATATTGATTGGTCAAATGTGCACTCTGACCATATTTAATGTTTATGAACTGCCGTTTACAGCTAAAGAAATTGGAAGAAAGGTAAGAATGTTACAGAGTTGACACCTGGTTAAAATATAAAGAAAACAAATTGTTATTGAGAGTATCACGAGGAGAATTAGGCAACGGTTGATTGAGGTGGAGAAAAATACGGTAACAGGAGACGAATGGGCAGATTTGAGAGATGAAATAGTGAAGGCAATAGATGATCAAGTTACTCAAGGGTTATTAGAAACCCTTGGGTATCACAAGTGATAACGAATTTGACCGGAGAGAAGGGAAAATATAAAAATACAGCAATTAAAAATGAGATTGAGGAAACGTGCAAAACGACTAAGTGGGACTATTTGTAAGACAAATGCAATGTATTCATCAGACCGTGCAACGCTCTGCCGCTGCACCAACGCCCAGTGCTGATGGTCACATACCCATTCCAGTTGTAGTAGCCGACGCCTTAACATTGGCACATGCATGGGTCGTCTGCTGCGGAAACCCATTGTTCCGTGTACTGTGTGTTCATACACACTTTTACTGTGCCCAGCATTGAAGTCTGATGTTAGATTCTTCACAGTTTGCCACCTACCCTATTTTTACAGTCTGCCCAGACTACGACTTCAGACATCTGTAATGGAAGCCACCGCCCAACCCCACGACGTCTGGACGTGGTTTGACCTTGGTTTCGCCACGTGTTGAAGACACTCATCACATCACTCCTCGAACACCCAATAAGTCATGCAGTTTTCGGAATGCTTGTACCAAGCCTCCGGGCCATCACACTCAGATAAATCGGCTCCTTCCCCATTCTACCGACAGGACGCTCATTCATACTACGTGCAACATGCGTGTGTCTGTCTAGCAGTTGTTCCTCCCCAGGTGACGATGCTATCCGGTGGGCGGGGTTTTATCGAAAGTAGGTCGGTGGTCATAATGTTCTGCCTGCTCAGAGTAAATGTATTGACTGTGGCTTTCCATGAATGTGGAAAGCGCCCGATGAGTAAGAAGATGGTTCAAATGGCCCTGAGCACTATGGGACTTGACATCTGAGGTCATCAGACGCCTAGACTTAGAACAACTTAACCCTAGCCAACCTAAGGATATCACACACATCCATGCCCGAGGCAGGATTCGAACCTGCGCTCGTAGTAGCAGCGCGGTTTCGCACTGAAGCGCCTAGAACCGCTCGGCCACAGCGGCCGGCTAGTAAGAAGAGAATAAAAGTTTTTGAAATGTGGTTTTACAGGAGAGTCCAGAAAATTAGATGAGTGGGTCGAGTAGCTAAAGAAGAGGTATTGGGAAGAAAACAAAATTAGAGCAGAGCTTGACCAAAAGACGGAATTGGTATGATGCGTGCTGAGGCATCAAGGAATCGTCATTTGGTAACTGGGTCGAGTGGGGTGTGGAGTGCAGGAAGGTCTAAGCGTTGAAGGCAAAAATTATAGAGGGAGAGCAAGGGTTGCATACAATAAGCAGATCTAAATGCATGTAGGTGGCGGTAGTTATCCGGAGATGAAGAGGCCTGCACAGGATAGACTAATTTGGAGAGTTCCAGCAAACCAGTTTTCAGACTGAGCAACACGTCTGAGTCAAGCACATCCATACACATGATTGCTCTCGACCTCGGCTAGTGAAGCGGGAACCAGTGGAGCAATTACTTAGACTAAAATTAAGCAAATATTACCTAACGCTGTGACAGTCCGAAACGCTGTTCTTTCTTCATGTTTCAAACCGTAATGTTTAATCGGACAACTTTTTCGATCGAGGTAGCTTCTGTTGTATGCGGCCTTCATTTCATGCGGACTGTGACTCCTCTCCCCGTGCAGCAGGTCCGATTAACAGGAGGTGATAGAAGGCAGGCAAATATTTGAGTTCGTGGAATCGATACCGCATTCTGTGAAAGCGCCAACGGAATGCAGCTACCGACATGTAATTTCCTCTCGCCAGCCCACAATTCATTGCCCTTGTTCCCCTTCCCTCCTTGCTGATCTCATATTTTACACTGCTCTTACATCTCTGTTTTCCACTCCCATCACTTATACTGAAAAATCACTTCACAGACAATGTTATGAAAGCGTGAAGAATTTAAGACTTCCACGTTCTGTCGACTTCGAGGCTGTTGGAGATGGATCACAAACTCGGCTTGACGAAGTATGGTGTAGGAAATGCTGTATTTTCCCATCAAATGAATTAAACGAGCATTTGCTTTAATCTAAAACCTCGGGAAACTTCATATGGTTCAGCAACAACTCTCGCCAACCGACTGCGTGTGGGACATGATGGAGCGGCGACTTTCTCGTTGCAAAGAAGCTGCAACAATCACTGTCGAACTGCAACAAAAGGGGCGACATGCTTGAGACAGTCTTTCACAGGGTGCTCTGATGAACGGTCGCCAGTCGATGTTCAGCAAGGAAAGTCAAACACCGTTCAGAAAAAAATACACTTTAACAATTTTATCAGTAAACTATCAAAGTATTCGTAATAAAGTTCCCGAATTTGCTGACCTCCAGCTAAGTTCACTGAAATTGTTCTTCGGAACAAAGGGCTGGATGAAACGCGAAGTGGAAAGTTTTCACATATTTAGTTAGTCGTGGAACGTATATCGGAAAGACAGATTAGAGGCCGTAGGAGGGGGAGCGTTCACTGCAGCTGACAAAAATATTGTCTCTATTGAGGCCGAAGTTGAGTGTGACAGTGAAGTCATCTGGTCGCGTGTAACAGGTGTAGGTGAAACCAAGTTAGTTGTTGGCTGTATTTACCTGTCACCCGATTCTGCTGTGACAGTTCTGGAGTCATTCAAAGAAAGCCCACGATCAATAGCGATTGAATACTCGGAGCATGCACTACTGGTTGGAAGCAGCTCCAAAGTGCCGAGTGTAGACTGGGATATCTATGGATTCATTGCTTGGAGTACAGACAGACAGTCTTGCGAAATACTTTTCAACACGTTTTCTGAAAACTGTTTTGAGCAGCTAGCATGGCAGCCCACACGAAATGGAAATGTATTAGACCTTTTCGACAAGTTCAGCGCAAAGTCCCAAGCGACTGTAAAAAAGCGCAGGTGACTCCAGTATATAAAAAAGGTAAAAGAAGGAGCCACAGAATTATAGAACAATATTTTTAACTTCTGTTTGCTGCAAAACCCTTGAACATATTCTCAGTTGGAGACTTTGTTGAGTCTGAGAAGCTTATGCGCACGAATCAGCATGGTTTTAGAAAACATCACTCGTACGAAAATCAGCTTGCCCTTTTTCTCACATGATATAATGATATACTAAGAATTATGGATAAAGGTCAGCAAGCAGATTCCATATTTCTAGATTTCCGGAAAGCATTTAACACGGTCTCTCATTGCAGGCTGTTAACAAGGGTACGAGGGTACGAGCATATGGAATAAGTTCACAGATGTGTGAGTGGCTCGAAGATTTCTTAAGTAATAGAAGTCAGTATGTTGTCCTCGACGGCTAGTGTTCATCAGAGACAAGGGTATCGTCAGGAGCGCCCCAGGAACGTGTGTTAGGACCCCTGATGTTCTCTATATACATAATTGATTTGGCTGACAGCGTTAGAAGCAATGTACGGTTGTTTGCTGACGGTGCCGTGGTGTACAGTAGGATGTCAAAGTTGAGTGACTGTAGGAAGATACAAGACGACTTAGAGAAAATTCTCATTTGGTGTGATGAATAGCTGCCAGCACAAAATGTAGTTCAATGCGGATGTGTAGGAAGATCAAACCAATAACGAAACTTCCTGGCAGATTAAAACTGTGTGCCCGACCGAGACTCGAACTCGGGACCTTTGCCTTTCGCGGGCAAGTGCTCTACCAACTGAGCTACCGAAGCACGACTCACGCCCGGTACTCACAGCTTTACTTCTGCCAGTACCTCGTCTCCTACCTTCTAAACTTTACAGAAGCTCTCCTGCGAACCTTGCAGAACAGTTGGTAGAGCACTTGCCCGCGAAAGGCAAAGGTCCCGAGTTCGAGTCTCGGTCGGGCACACAGTTTTAATCTGCCAGGAAGTTTCATATCAGCGCACACTCCGCTGCAGAGTGAAAATCTCATTCTGGAAACATCCCCCAGGCTGTGGCTAAGCCATGTCTCCGCAATATCCTTTCTTTCAGGAGTGCTTGTTCTGCAAGGTTCGCAGGAGAGCTTCTGTAAAGTTTGGAAGGTAGGAGACGAAGTACTGGCAGAAGTAAAGCTGTGAGTACCGGGCGTGAGTCGTGCTTCGGTAGCTCAGTTGGTAGAGCACTTGCCCGCGAAAGGCAAAGGTCCCGAGTTCGAGTCTCGGTCGGGCACACAGTTTTAATCTGCCAGGAAGTTTCATATCAGCGCACACTCCGCTGCAGAGTGAAAATCTCATTCTGGAAACATCCCCCAGGCTGTGGCTAAGCCATGTCTCCGCAATATCCTTTCTTTCAGGAGTGCTTGTTCTCCAAGGTTCGCAGGAGAGCTTCTGTAAAGTTTGGAAGGTAGGAGACGAGGTACTGGCAGAAGTAAAGCTGTGAGTACCGGGCGTGAGTCGTGCTTCGGTAGCTCAGTTGGTAGAGCACTTGCCCGCGAAAGGCAAAGGTCCCGAGTTCGAGTCTCGGTCGGGCAGACAGTTTTAATCTGCCAGGAAGTTTCATATCAGCGCACACTCCGCTGCAGAGTGAAAATCTCATTCTGGAAACATCCCCCAGGCTGTGGCTAAGCCATGTCTCCGCAATATCCTTTCTTTCAGGAGTGCTTGTTCTGCAAGGTTCGCAGGAGAGCTTCTGTAAAGTTTGGAAGGTAGGAGACGAGGTACTGGCAGAAGTAAAGCTGTGAGTACCGGGCGTGAGTCGTGCTTCGGTAGCTCAGTTGGTAGAGCACTTGCCCGCGAAAGGCAAAGGTCCCGAGTTCGAGTCTCGGTCGGGCAGACAGTTTTAATCTGCCAGGAAGTTTCATATCAGCGCACACTCCGCTGCAGAGTGAAAATCTCATTCTGGAAACATCCCCCAGGCTGTGGCTAAGCCATGTCTCCGCAACATCGTTTCTTTCAGGAGTGCTTGTTCTGCAAGGTTCGCAGGAGAGCTTCTGTAAAGTTTGGAAGGTGGGAGACGAGGTACTGGCAGAAGTAAAGCTGTGAGTACCGGGCGTGAGTCGTGCTTCGGTAGCTCAGTTGGTAGAGCACTTGCCCGCGAAAGGCAAAGGTCCCGAGTTCGAGTCTCGGTCGGGCAGACAGTTTTAATCTGCCAGGAAGTTTCATATCAGCGCACACTCCGCTGCAGAGTGAAAATCTCATTCTGCAAACCAGTAACGTTTGGGTACCTCTTAACTAGTGTCCTGCTTGACGTAGTCTATTCGTTTAAGTGTGTGGGCATAACATTGCAAAGCAGTTTGAGGTGCAGCGAGCATGTGAGAAATGTGGCAGGGAAGGCAAATGGTCGATTTCGGTTGATTGGGAGAATCGTAGGAAAGAGTGGCTGACCTGCAAAGGAGACTGCATATAGGAAACTGTGCGATGTATTCTTGAGTACTGCTCGAGTGTTTGCGATCCGTACCAGATCAGATTGAAGGAAGACATCGAAAACAATTCAGAGGCGGGCTGCTAGATTTGTTACCAGTACGTCCGAACAACACGCAGTTGTTACGGAGAGATTTCGGGAACTCAAATGGGAATTCCTGGAGGGAAGGCGGCGTTGTTTTCGAGGAAGAGTATTGAGGAAATATAGAAAACTGGCGTTTGAAGCTGACTGTCGAACGATTCTACTGCCGCCAACATACATTGCGTGTAAGGACCAAGAAGATAAAATAATGTTCAAATGTGTGTGAATTCTTATGGGACTTAACTGATACGGTCATCAGTCTCAAAGCTTACCCACTAATAAACCTAAATTATCCTAAGGACAAACACACACAGCCATGCCAGAGGGAGGACTCGAACCTCCGCCTGGATCAGCCGCACACAAGAAGATAAAACACGAGAAATCAGTGCTCATATCATCATATAGACAGTGCCGTTTTTCCTTCGCTCTATTTGCGAGAGGAGCAAGAAAGGGAATGACAAGTAGTGGTACAGGGTACCATTTGCGACGCACCGTATGGTGGCTTGCGGAGTATCTGAGTAGATGTAGATATTAATGATCGTTTGCACGCGAGAGTACACCCCTATATTTCCGCCAGAGGGATAGTAAGTTGTGCACTGATTCGTCTATTTGGGCATCTTTTACTCTGACGTATGCTTCGTTTGGTCCGAAATTATATAGGATCTGCACCTTGGCCTCGAAGGTCGCCTGACATCAATCCTGTGTATTTTTATCTGTGGCCTGAAATGAAAAGTGAAGTATACAGCACTCACGTTGATACGATTAAGACCTGGAGCAACGATCTGTACAGTCATGTAAAAAAGTTACGAGAAGATCTGAGGGTATTTGCAAGAATCCGCAATTCACTGAAGATATGAGTGCAATGATGCATTCAAATGCTAGGAAGATAGAGTACCTCCTCTTGCCAGGTGCGAGTGCACAGCGAAATGTAACACGTAATGTTCTGAGACAGTATTGTATTTATATGAGTTTGCAAAGCAATAAAGAGCCGGCCGCGGTGGCCAAGCGGTTCTAGGCGCTTCAGTCCGGAACCGCGCCACTACTACGGTCGGAGGTTCGAATCCTGCCTCGGGCAGGGATGTGTGTGATGTCCTTAGGTTAGTTAGGTTTAACTAGTTCTAAGTTCTAGGGGACTGATGACCTGAGATGTTAAGTCCCATAGTGCTCAGAGCCCCCTAAAAGCAATAAAGAGCGTTTTAAAGAGAAATAATTGCTACACACGCTTAAGACAAACTGTAAAATCTACGGGTGCGGAGCAACAAGAGGAATGTGACCGGGTTATCCATTTTAAAAAACGTACGAATGCTAGCCAAAGACTGAAGATGCAAAACACGAGAAGCAGTTCAGATCTTGAAGAATGAATGCTTTATCATTAGAGATAACGGATACAGGCTTTTGTCTTCATGTCCACCCTCCATACACAAATTAAATACCCATCAACAGCATGAGAGCAACATAGACTTCCTGTAGCCACTTAGGCGGCACAATAACAATAATATTTTGAAACATTCCTTCTCTCTTTCCTTATCTCCTACTGGTAGGCTATTTACGATGGCTTCAATATTTTAACCATTATCTCCACTTCTTTCTTGTATTCAAGAAATACACATGGTGTCAAACATATAAATGTGGCAGGAAGAGAACCGCTTACCATTAAGCAGTTGCTGTTATGAGTTGGCTTGCTTGCATGCAGTAATTATAAGCATTCAGTAAAAGGCCACATAGGATTAGATAAGAGTTATGTCAAAAATAGCTGGCAACAGAGATTGACAAGAGTTTACAGTAGGCTTACTTATTGAAGGAAGATTTACAATACTTAACTGGAGTATGTAGATTGTGTATGGCAACGTACTTACCATGGTCTGTCTCCACACCGTTGTACAGTCCTTGGTCCAGTGAGCAGTGACTAACACCACTTTTATCATATCCAGTCTGGGTCTCTTGGCGGGAACTGTTGATAAGTTCTGAGATGCTCGTTGACAAACTGTCCTGCTTTGAGGTACTATCCTCTGATAACATCTGTAACGAACGATGGAAAAATTGTGTTCGAAGGCCATACATTCACAAGCCAATCACGTAAAGTCGCCGTGAGCATTGAGGCAATCATCCCACCAACGCACTAGGCTCAAACTATTCAATTGGTAAAACGTTGTGTCCTGCTGTGTGAAGAAGCCGTAACTACCTGCTGTACATCCTGGTCCCACAGGAAATGTTAACCCTTCTAGGCCTATTTTGAGAGACTGAATGTGTAATAATCGCAAGAAGAAATCAGAAATATAGGGTGGACGCACGACCATCTCCTTCTTGAATTGATGTAACTTCTGCGTTACTACGTTTGTAATATGGTCCCGTGCGTTATCGCAAAACAGCAGTACCCCATGTCGCAGCTACCCGTATGTTTCGCTCTAATTGCACGCCGTAATTTCTTCAGCGTCGCGCATCACCTTTCCCCCGTAATGAAGACCCCACATTGCTTAAAATCGATAAGCAGTGTGACTAAGTAATCAGAACAGGGTTAGCATGACATTTACAGCAGCAGCACCGAACTTGCCGCACCATTCCACAACGGTGGCATTAGACAGACATGCTGCACGTACACATTCTGTATTCTCAAATGGATGTCCTTCACTAGCCAAGAAAAGAATGTCATGTGGGGTCTCTTGGGATGCGTTTGGTAATAACGTCGCAATAGTTTGTATTTTCCCGTTTACCGCGTGCATATCGTAAAGACACGAATGCCACATTCGTAGCAGGGGAATGATTTTCACTCTGGAGCAGTCTCGATTTTGCCTAAATTATTCAAGAAGGTGGCTCTCCCTGGGTGGTAGATGTATGGAAATGCCGTGTGGCTTGGGCCTCCGTTGGGTAGACCGTTCGCCTGGTGCAAGTATTTCGAGTTGACGCAACTTCGGCGACTTGCGTGTGGATGGGGATGAAATGATGAAGATAAGATCACACAACACCCAGACCCTGAGCGGAGAGAAGCTCCGACCCAGCCGGGAATCTAACGCGGGCCGTTAGGTATCACATTCCGTCGCGCTAACCACTCAGCTACCAGGGGTGGTAGAAGTAATGCTGCACTAGTAACGTCACCACCCTCACTCTACCCTCCTCCCCTTGCCCCCACTTACCCTCCTTGCCTCCCACAATTCCTCTCCTCCCACCCCACAGTTTCCTCTCCTCCCTCAACCGTGAATTGGCGGGAAAAAGACTGAGTCTGTAATGAGCTGCTGGCGAGGAAGGATGTAACGTACTACCTTTATTTCTTTATTTTTGAGATTGTTATACTGCTACTTGATTCTCCTTCAGCTGCGTCTACAATCCACCGTCCCCCACCCATAATTTCTGCTGCCCCCTGCCCCCACTTTTTCCTATCGTGCGTGTGTGTGTTTTGCTCTAACCCACCCTTCCCACCGCCCACCGCCACCGCTTCTGCCGATCACGTGTGTGCGTATATATGATCACATTGCTATGTGCCTAGCCCACAATACCGCTCGAAATTTATGGGAGATTGTCCTAATGCTGCTGCTAGAAGAATTGTCTCCTACTGATCTACACGGCTATAGCTGCTCAGGCAGCTGTACACAGACATATGGTAAGAAGGGATAGGGCAGAAAACCGTCACTGAAGTGTAGAAAGTCCAAAACACGCCACTGCAACTGACTAAAAACGCCTCACTGCTCTAATTACCGATCAAAACTGTCGTGAAACAGACACCACTCATAAACAATGGATCACAATGCGACACAAACACTGTGAATTGAGAAAAATCATTGTAACATCGCCGGCCGTGGTGGCCGAGCGTTTCTAGGCGCTTCAGTCTGGAACGGTTCGAATCCTGCCTCGGGCATGGATGTGTGGTGTCCATAGGTTAGTTACGTTTAAGTAGTTCTAAGTTCTAGGGGACTGATGACCACAGCAGTTTAGTCCCATAGTGCTCAGAGCCAGTTTGAACCATTGTAACATCAGAGCTACTGCAACAACTGACCCGAAAAGATCTCACCAGGAGAGAGTGGTGGCAGCTGGACGTGTGTTCACATCGATGTGCGGATACAAACTAAGGAGCTTAGAACTAGTTTTACCTCCCCTCCTATCTTGTCTCGTCCCTCTCTCTCCTCCCCCTATAGTCCACTAGGTAGGGACACTTGGTTTTCAGGCCTGTTTTAACCGGTTGCTGATGGTACACATGTGCGGATACAAACTAAGCAACTTAGAACCAGTCTTACCTCCCCTGCTATCTTGTCTCGTCCCTCTCTCTCCTCCCCCTATACTCCAGTAGGTAGGGACACTTGGTTTTCAGGCCTGTTTTAACCGGTTGCTGATAGTACACATGTGCGGATACAAACTAAGCAGCTTAGAACCAGTCTTACCTCCCCTCCTATCTTGTCTCGTCCCCCTGTCTCCTCCCCCTATAGACCACTAGGTAGGGACACTTGGTTTTCAGGGCTGTTTTAACCGGTTGCTGATGGTACACATGTGCGGATACAAACTAAGCAACTTAGAACCAGTCTTACCTCCCCTGCTATCTTGTCTCGTCCCTCTCTCTCCTCCCCCTATACTCCAGTAGGTAGGGACACTTGGTTTTCAGGCCTGTTTTAACCGGTTGCTGATAGTACACATGTGCGGATACAAACTAAGCAGCTTAGAACCAGTCTTACCTCCCCTCCTATCTTGTCTCGTCCCCCTGTCTCCTCCCCCTATAGACCACTAGGTAGGGACACTTGGTTTTCAGGGCTGTTTTAACCGGTTGCTGATGGTACACATGTGCGGATACAAACTAAGCAACTTAGAACCAGTCTTACCTCCCCTGCTATCTTGTCTCGTCCCTCTCTCTCCTCCCCCTATAGTCCAGTAGGTAGGGATACTTGGTTTTCAGGCCTATTTTAACCGGTTGCTGATGGTACACATGTGCGGATACAAACTAAGCAACTTAGAACCAGTCTTACCTCCCCTGCTATCTTGTCTCGTCCCTCTCTCTCCTCCCCCTATACTCCAGTAGGTAGGGACACTTGGTTTTCAGGCCTGTTTTAACCGGTTGCTGATGGTACACATGTGCGGATACAAACTAAGCAGCTTAGAACTAGTCTTACCTCCCCTCCTATCTTGTCTCGTCCCTCTCTCTCCTCCCCCTATAGTCCAGTATGTAGGGATACTTGGTTTTCAGGCCTATTTTAACCGGTTGCTGATGGTACACATGTGCGGATACAAACTAAGCAAGTTAGAACAAGTCTTACCTCCCCTGCTATCTTGTCTCGTCCCTCTCTCTCCTCCCCCTATACTCCAGTAGGTAGGGACACTTGGTTTTCAGGCCTGTTTTAACCGGTTGCTGATAGTACACATGTGCGGATACAAACTAAGCAGCTTAGAACCAGTCTTACCTCCCCTCCTATCTTGTCTATTCCCCCTGTCTCCTCCCCCTATAGACCACTAGGTAGGGACACTTGGTTTTCAGGCCTGTTTTAACCGGTTGCTGATAGTACACATGTGCGGATACAAACTAAGCACCTTAGAACCAGTCTTACCTCCCCTCATATCTTGTCTCGTCCCTCTGTCTCTTCCCCCTATAGACCACTAGGTAGGGACACTTGGTTTTCAGGCCTGTTTTAACCGGTTGCTGATGGTACACATGTGCGGATACAAACTAAGCAGCTTAGAACCAGGCTTACCTCCCCTCCTATCTTTTCTCGTCCCTCTCTCTCCTCCCCCTATAGTCCAGTAGGTATGGATACTTGGTTTTCAGGCCTGTTTTAACCGGTTGCTGATGGTACACAGAGCCGTCCAACTACTGCTGGTGCTCTGCTTTGGTCAGTGTTGGGTTGACAATGATACATTGCTCGAACAGTCCACGGGTGTACTGCCGGTCCGTAGTGTCCAACGGGCACAATATTTTGGCGATCAGACATGTCGCCATTGTCAGGTGCGCTGACGAACTGAGCTCCTGAGGGCGGGCGGCCGTCTTAAGTCCCCTCCCCTCGCGAGGCGTTCTCTCTGTGGTCTGCACCTCGGGACGTAACATATCTACAATCTTTCGTCTCTCTGACAAACCATCGCTGCAGGCTCCACGCAAGACGGTCATCAATCTTACGGACATTGAGATGACTGGGGATGTCATTTCTGTTCTGGAGAAGGGACTTAATTTTGCTTCCACACGCCGGTAGCGGACATTGTCAGTGCAGGTGAACAGGTTGCTGCACGACTACCACCTGAAATAGCTGAAGAAGTACGCCAGGAAATGGGCCTTGTTCTGACTAGGACTAAACCAATCAAGTCGAATATTACCAGCTGAGAGAGGGCAACCATTCGAGACCTGAGACAGAGATCTGAGATTGTTGTCTTACCGGCTGACAAGTGCAGTGCTACGGTTGTTCTTTCCAATATGGACTACATTGAGAAGATGCAGAGCCTTGTAAATGAAGAATCTTACAGGAAGATCAATGCTGACCCCACAAAGATGTTGGAGAACAAGATCAGAGCTCTTCTCAAGGACGCAGTTTTAGCAGAGGGTGTCGCCAAGAAATTGACACCTCAAAGACCTCTACCGCCAAGACTTTATGAACTCCCTAAAGTCCACAAAGAAGGGGTGCCGTTAACCCAATTGTCAGCAACATTAGGGCACCTACATATTTGCTGCCCAAATACCTGGCAGAATTACTAAGCCCTTATGTGGGTAAATGCTCTCATCACATTCATAATTCTGTGGATTTCGTAAAGCGTCTCGACAACTTCTAGCTGAAGTCTCAGATATCCTGGTGAGTTTTGACGTTGTTCCATTATTCAACAGTGTGCCTCTTCGAAAGTCAGTTGAGCTTATTGCACAGAAATTTGACGAGACGACGACAGACCTATTCAAGCACGTCCTGATCTCTTTAGTGCAGAATACTATGAAAAAACAGAAGGAATCGCAATTGGGAGCCCACTCTCGCCTGTGGTCGCGAATTTCTATATGGAGTACTTACAGGAGAAAGCTTTGGTGTCATCCAAATGGAAACCTACTTGTTTTCTACGTTATGTAGATGACACGTTCGTGATCTGGACCCATGGAAGGGACAAGCTCCTAGACTTCCCTTCACATCCGAACATCAAATTCACTATGGAGACCGAAGCTGAAGAAGGATTACTGTTCCCGGACGTCATGCTCAAAAGAAGATTGGATGGCACTCTGGACCATGGGGTATACAGGAAGAAAAAGCACGCACATCGACCTGTATTTGCAAGCGGAATAGCTGCCACCAACCTGCGCAGAGCAATGGGGTGCTAAAAACACTGGTGCACAAGGTGCGCACCGTCTCTGAAGCAGAGAGTCTGCCCCAAGAACTGGAATGTCTCAAAACTGTATTCCGGAAAAACGGGTACTCGGAATGGCAGATCAGACGCGCTCTGCGTCCCACTTCTACAGTATGGCGTGTGGAGACGGAAGAAGTCACGGAGAAAGAGACAGCCACTGCCTATATACCGTACACTGCCACATTATCGAGGAAAATAGGACGAATATTGAGGAAACACCTAGTAGGAACTGTCTTTTGCCCACCAAATAAAACGCGAGCATTATGGGGAAGTTTCAAAGACTATCTCGGTTTGCGGAAGGTCGGCGTATACCACATTCCATGTCAAAATGGGAAGACTTATATTAGAGAGACAGTGCGCACCATCGAAGATCGTTGCCTAGAACATCAGAGGCACACTCGACTTGGGTACCGCAACAATTCGGCGGTCGCAGAGCACTGTTTGTCCGAAAATCACCGAATGGACTATCAACATACCAGGGTCTTGCCACAGACATCCAAATACTGGGACAGCGTCGTTGGAGGCTATCGAAATTCGTACCAGGGACGGACTCTTCAACAGAGATTGTGGCTACAACCGGAGCAGGGCATGGTAACCAGCATTGTGTCTACTGAAACAGACGCTCAGCAAAGGAAACGAACAGGCGACTAGGACGGACGAGGCAATTACACGGACGCCACCGCCGGCGCCGACGGCAGCGTCTCACCGACCGCTGACGAGCGGGCGCGGACCGCAGAGAGAAAGCCTCGCGAGGGGAGGGGATTTAAGACGGCCGCCCGCCCTCAGGAGTCAGTTCGTCAGCGCACCTGACGATGGCGACATGTCTGATCGCCGAAACACTGTGCCCATTGGACACTATGGACCGGAAGTACACCGGTGGACTGTTCGAGCAAGAAATACGCCGGGAGAAACTGAACACTCAATGATACGTTGTGTGCAGTGTATCCTCCCATAGGTAGTGTTTCTGCTTTCAAAGGCCTGTTCATACATCTCTCTGATGGTACACAAAAATATTCATCTGCTTATGATGTTACTGGGGAAAGGCAGCTACAGCGCTGCACTCGCCAGAGGGTTGAGTGCCGTGACCAGCAGCCATTGTGGTGGCTGCGGGCAGTCGCTATTCAATATGCCCGTATCTACCCCTCCCGCAGTCACTTGCAGTAGTCTCCCACAGCCTGTGCGCTCTTCTTGTTATGCAAGTAGGTATTACATACATTTCAGATGCACAAATGTCAGTACAGAACAGCGGCTTTCACATTATGTATTTGCATGTCAGAAAAAAAAGAATGCTGCCATTTTCACACCTGACATCAAGCTACAATTCACATTCCCTCCATCCAGCTGAGTAAACCAACGAACTTGGTCTACAGTACTGTTGTCAATGACAGATTAGCAAACTGCCAAAGACGGAATACAACTATAAATCTTATACATGCATTACCCTGCCACGAAAAGATGGTTCAAATTGTTTTGAGCACTATGGCAATTAACTTCTGAGCTCATCAGTCTCCTAGAACTTAGAACTACTTAAACCTAACTAACCTAAGGACATGACAAACTTCCATGCCCGAGGCAGGATTCGAACCTGCGACAGTAGCGGTCGCGCAGTTTCAGACTGTAGCGCCCAGAACCGCTCGGCCATCCCGGCCGGCTACCCTGTCACATTTCTTTAGTACATGTTTACCATGCATAAAATATTTAACATATCCTAAATGAATGTCAAACTTCCCCTATTTCAGAGTGAAAATTATCGATCACTGCGGAATGTCCTTGTTATTTCGGAACATTCATCTGAGTAAAAGTCAGACTTTAACACATGAAAACACTGATTCCACGAAAACATCTATGTTATAAGCTGTTGTACTACGGACATTTTCAGTATAGCAGTTTTATCTGACGTGAAATTACTTCTTATTGATAATAAAGCCGTCTTAGTTCCACAAGAATACATACAAACGCTTTCTTTCAGTTTGAGAGAGTTCCCCGCGTTCAGAATTAGTGTGTGTGGAAGTCTTGTAAATAAATTGTCATGCATTTGAGTATTACTTGAATTTAAGATGTGTGAAATATCGATATAGAACAGTATCTTTCACGTCATCTATTTGTATGTCAGAAAAATAAAACCTCAGTGGTTTTTATGTTCAACTGTAAGTTACAGTCTGCACCTCTCTCTCTCTCTCTCTCTCTCTCTCTCTCTCTCTTAACCGCTTGTTTCACTTTACCTGGGAGAGCACTCGATAAGCTTTTTACCGCATCTGTCTCTTCTGATATATCGAAAACAAGTACCATCCAGATGTTGATATCGAAAATATGTGCTGATCCCATTATATATGCACATATTGGTCCACTGGAGCAGGTGGCAATTGATCGAAGTCGTTTCCATAAACATTTTTAATGTTTTGTCATCTGCACTGGAAGAACACCATACCCCACAGGCTGTCAAGCTCAACAAGAGGGTTCCTGTCTTGTGGTTTTGTAAGCAGTTTGATACAATGATTTTCACTGTAACATATCAAAGCAGTGTAAGACTACAGCTTTGTTCACTAACATACCTCCTCATTGGTACTAAACCTACATTACCACAATTCAGTGCACTGGCTCTCACAGAAAGCTGGACATTGCTTTGCTGTTCCCACAAAACAGACGCAGGGCGGTGGAAACAAAAGGCAGAGGCGATGTTTCTTACTGACAAAACTGTGGAGGACATCGCAACATATGAAAACTGGAAGAGTTTGCAGCATTGGGGAGCATTTCTGACAGCTGGTTGAAGTGATAACCCCTACATTCAATCTCATATTCCACATGTTTCCATATGTCTCTGTGTTCTGTTTTTGAACAGCACTGAATCCTTATATTGCACCCATGAGCATGACCACTGATTTAGTGTCCAAGGTGTTGGTCATCTCGATCTCTAAATCTTTGGGCATTACATCTTTCAGTTTCATTTTTTTATGGCATAGAATGTATAATCTCATCTCAGTGTTAGGTAGTATTGCTCATGTGTATGGGGATATGACTATTTCATCCTGACACCATGCGTCTATAATGCACCCTCCTTCCACATTTTTTTGAGTCATCAGTCTCCTGAATGGTTTGATGCAGAGCCACGAATTCTTCTCCTTTGCCAACCTCTTCTTCTCAGAGTAGCACTTGCAAGCTACATCCTCAATCATTTGCTGTATGTATTCCAGTTTTTACCCTTGAAATTTCCCCATCGTGCCAAGGCATTTATTCCGTGATGCCTTAACACATGTCCTTTCCCTTCTACATGTCGGTATTTTCCATATGCACCTTTCCTCTCTGACTATGTGCAGAACCTCCTTATCTTATTTGTACATTTTCGTTTCAACATTTGTCTGTGGCGTCACATATCAAATGTTTTGATTCTCTTCTGTTCCGGTTTTCCCACAGTCTGTGTTTCATTACCATACAATGCTGTGATCCAAACGTAAATTCTCAGAAATTTCTTCCTGAAGTTAAGGCCGATGTTTGATACTTGTAGACTTCTCTTGGCCAGGAATTCTTGTTTTGCCAACACTAGTCTGCTTTTGATATCCTCTTGATCCATCTTCCATGGGTTACTTTGCTGCCTAGGAAACAGAATTCCTTAACTTCATCTACTTTGTTACCATCAGTCCTGATGTTGAGTTTCTCATTGTTCTTATTTCTGCTCAGTACTTTAGTCTTTCTTCGGTTTATTCTCATTCCATATAATGTGCATATTAGATTGTTCATTCCAGCCCACAGGTCCTGTAATTCTTCCTCACTTTCATTGGGGATAGCACTGGCATCAGCGAATGTTAGAATTGATATCCTTTTACCTTAAATTTATATTCCACTTTTGAACCTTTCCTTATTTTCCGTCATTGCTTCTTCGATGTACAGGTTGAAGAGCAGGGGCAAAAGTCTGCATCCCTGTGTTACAATCTTGTTTTAATCCGAGCACCTTGTTCTCAGTCTTCCACTCTTGTTATTCCCTCTTGGTTGTTGTACATGTTGCATATTACCCATCTCTCCCTATAGCTTACCCTATTTTCCTCTGAATTTCGAACATCTTGCGCCATTTGACATTGTTGAACACTTTTTCCAGGTCGAAGTACAACCGAGTTCCGTCCTTCCACCGTATACAAACACACACACACACACACACACACACACACAAAGCTACTATTCGGTACAGTGGAGCATCTGAAACTTCTACCAGACAGCCCCTTGAACAGTTTACCTGACGAAGCAGAACAGACATGAGCAATGACAAGCGACAACTGCATGCACTGGAGGAGGTTAGTGAGTGCAGCCACTGCTGTTCTCCTGTCAGGGGACAAAGAGGGCGGATCAGTGCACAATGAGACGACTAGTATAACGATACCCGTGTATCTTATTTATGTGGGACATATTGTTTTAGTGTTCTTCCTACATCAGACTGATTAGGCAAGGACCACATTCAGAGAGTGCCAGCACATCCATAACTTTTGAAAGCATGCTGCTGCTGACTGCTCTGCTCATCATCTATTTCGGATAATGAATTTCGCTACTGTTCCAGAAGGGGGGGGGGGGGGGGCAGTCCTACTGAGCAATACGTTTAACGGCTTGCTGGAAACGTTCTTTTCTTGATTCTCCTGTCCATCTGTGACTGATTTCTGCAGATCAAAAACAGTATATCACTGCCAGAAGATGAATCTCTTTGTGTACCATCCCCAGCAGGTTACAACAGGCTATGAAATCCTATATTCTTAGCTACAGGGGAAGGAGGTAGAGGAGAGGGAGGGAGGGGGCAGGTAGGAGGGGAGGTAAGACTGGTTCTAAGGTGATTAGTCTGTATCCACACATCAGTGTGAACACACATGCTGCTGTGTCACTCTCCCATGGTGAGATTTGCTAGGGTGGGTTTTTGCAGTAGTTGTTTTATTACAATCGTTTTTATCAACTCCAAATGCGTCTGTTGTATTGTGATCCATTGTTTATGAGCGGTGGTTGTTTCACAAGAATTCTGATGTGTAATTAAGGCAGTGAACCAATTTTCATCAGTTGTGATAGCTTATATTGACCTTCCTACACTTCAGTGACAGTTTGCTGTCCTATCACTTTTTACCATATATCCGTGTACAAGTTCATCAGCAGCCATTTCACTTGTAGATCGGTAGCAGGCAACTCTTCCTACACTTCAGTGGCAGTTTGCTGCCCTCTCCCTTCTTATCATGTGTCTGTGTACAATTTCATCAGCAGCTATACACTTGCAGATCAGTAGGAGGCAATTCTTCCAGCAGCTGCTGTAGGACAGTTTTCCACCAATTTCGAGTTGTATTGTGAAGTAGGGCAAACAGTAGGGTGAACATATAGGCACATGTGATTTCCAAAAATGGGGATAGGGGGCAGTGGGAAGTGGGAGCAAGTGGAGTGTGGCTGTAGGACAGTTTCGAGCACCCTGTGCTGGAGTCATTGTGGACTAGAGCAGTTGGCCTTCAAACTTCGAGCAGAACATACACAGGTACAATTGGAAAAAGTGGGTTTGGAGCCAGCATAAAGTGTGTTCAAGGTGGCAGTGGAGTGTGGCGACACCTGTATGACAATCCAGTAGAAGGATAACATTCTCAAAAATAAATAAAGTAAATAAATAAAGAGAATAACGTACATGCCTTCTCTCCAGCAGCTCGCTGCAGACTGAATCCTCTTCCCACGAATTTATAAGTGGGGTACGATAAGGGAAGTGGTGGAGGGGAGGCGGAGAAGTGGGCTATAGGAGGGAAAGTGGGAGATCGAGGAGGAGTGGGGACGGTGACATCATCAGAGCGTCATTTTCACATCTACCCCGTCCAGAAGGGAGGTGTGAGACCACCCATGAATAGCGACCACCTTGAATAAATATGGCAACAATGCAGACTGCACCAAAACGAACATTATCTCCCTACTACTAATGCCTTGAGTTTGTGTCATTGCTCATTTACCTACATTCGAATCGCAGTATTGTCCTAAAACAGAAGCTTTTTGATCGCCCCTTACAAATCACTGCTGAATTGAGCCAATTGTCTGCTTATATTCACGTCTGGCGCTGGATGTCTTAAGTAATAGAACCAGGTACGTTGTCCTCGATGGTGAGTGTTCATCAGAGGTGAGGGTATCATCTGGAGTGCCCCAGGGAAGTGTGGTAGGTCCGCTGTTGTTTTGTATCTACATAAATGATCTTTTGGATAGGGTGGATAGCAATGTGCGGCTGTTTGCTGATGACGCTGTGGTGCACGGGAAGGTGTCGTCGTTGAGTGACTGTAGGAGGATACAAGATGACGTGGACAGGATTTGTGATTGGTGTAAAGAATGGCAGCTAACTCTAAATATAGATAAATGTAAATTAATGCAGATGAATAGGAAAAAGAATCCTGTAATGTTCGAATACTTCATTAGTAGTGTAGCGCTTGACACAGTCACGTCGATTAAATATTTGGTCGTAACATTGCAGAGCGATATGAAGTTGGACACGCATGTAATGGCAGTTGTGGGGAAGGCGGATAGTCGTCTTCGGTTCATTGCTAGAATTTTGGGAAGATGTGGTTCATCTGTAAAGGAGACCATGTAACCTCCCCCTCACTTATCGACCTTAATGACAGTGAAAAATTAAACCGCGTGTACCTAATGGAAATTTGGGAAAAGCAATCGTCACCGAAGTTAATCTGTCGGTAAAGAGGGAGGAAAGGTTTACATCTAAATGAAAGGAAAAATGCAAATGAAACTGGTAGAAATTAATTTTGAAAAGGGGTAAAGTTAATAAAGAAAGTAAATGTGCGGCCGTTACGTTAACAATTAACTAGCGGTAATTAGATATTTGAGATTTGGGGGAAATTACGGTCGCCAGTCCTATGGACAATTACTATAGTAACTGAAAAAGAAAGGTTATTACCCATATAATTAGCACTAGAAGCGTGGCAACTGAAGGTTGACACGTGTAGTGTGAAAACTGAAAGTTTGTCAGAAGTAATAAATTTCGCTACACTCTGACTTAATTTAGCAAAAGAACTAATAAAACCGGAAAATTGAAAGTTAATTTAGTGACTGAAATTAATAGTGAGCTTTGTTTATGAAGCACATCGAAATTCAGTGAAATACGGTTAGTCTTGGGCTACCTCAACAATCTACTTGAATCTACGCAATTTAGAAATAAGAGATTTAACTTTGAACTTGAACTAAATGATTCTGAACAATTAACAATAGTAAAATTTAGTACGTACAAAGCTGAGCTGCAGTCACAGGTAAGCTAAAATATGCTAACAAAACTCGCACTCTTAATTTGTTCTTGTGTAATCTAAATATTGTAGCCAGCTATGAGTACCTTAACTGAACTTTGAAATTAAAGCAGTGAAATCGAATGCTATTACTTTAATGCTGGCGTCTGAATTTCAACGACACTCGGGTTCATTCCGGAAAAGGAGGGGACCCTGCTTGGTAATGCAATTGGGACAATGAGCAACAAAGGTTCATGCTAAGTTGCTGTAATTTTGTGATGCAACAATTTTAAAAGCGGAGATCTGTCGTACAGTTCTAAAACTTTACGTGCTTCCAGTCTTCCTTGTTGGTTGATTGAAGGTTTGAAGTCGTCGGTCGAGGAGGTGGCGACAGTCACTCATTGTCGGCCGTCGCTGTTGCAGAAGCTGGATGTTGGCGCGCCTTCTTCTCGACACTGTCACCAGGCGAAACGGGCTCTTGATGTGCGCCAGCTAATGCTTCCCGTCCGCGACACCGTGTCAGAAACTAACATAGCAAGTCGAGCGCAATTACAAGCTGCCAAACCCCGAACGCGCGGCAACTCGCGGGAGCGTCACACAACACACCTGCTCCACTGCACTACCCCAGCCAGACTCTCTGCTCTGACCGCGCTCCACGCGGCAGAGTTCACACTATCAAAGATCCTAAACACTTTTGGTACTCCACACGACCAATCGATGTATTCGTTCGATAGCATAGTTTTGCCTAGGCAAGACCCAGCGTAAAAATACAAATAATATTTACAAAACACCCAATTATACATCGACATATATATATATATATGTATACAAATAGTAAAACAATTACAATATATAAAGACAGAGAAATGTCATATCTTGAGGTAATAAAACAAGGAAAAAAAATTATAGTACACTAGATGGAAATAGGAGGATATGCATTTCCGGCGTTACAACCACTTATAATATACTAATACGACCTATTCTAGAGTACCGCTCGAGCGTTTGGGATCCCTATCAGGTAGGATTGAGGGTGGACATAGAAGCAATTCAGAGACGGGCTGGTAGTTTTGTTACTGGTAGGTTTGATCATCACGCGAGTGTTATGGAAATGCTTCAGGAACTCGGGTGGGAGTCTCTGGAGGAAAGGAGGCGTTCTTTTCGTGAATCGCTACTGAGGAAATTTAGAGAACCAGCATTTGAGGCTGACTGCAGTACAATTTTACTGCCACCAACTTACATTTCGCGGAAAGACCACAAAGATAAGATAAGAGAGATTAGGGCTCGTACAGATGCATATAGGCAGTCATTTTTCCCTCGTTGTGTTTCGGAGTGGAACAGGGAGAGAATATGCTAGTTGTGGTACGAGGTACCCTCCGCCACGCACGGTATGGTGGATTGCGGAGTATGTATGTAGATGTAGATGGATATACACTTGTGAACTGTTTATGTGACGTAATTCGGCTGCATAGCATAGTCCTTGTCATTGGTGCCACCTATGCAGCTTAACTTCGTTGATCCTGATATAACAGGCAGCTTGGTACTCTTCTATGTAGGCTGTGTCTCGTATTTTCGTAAGGATACAGCATTCTCAGAGAAAGCGCTGGAGAAACAGCTCCTATATGTGGATTAAGCAATTATTTTCGATAAGCAGAGCACAACATCTCGTAACGACACATTCTCATTTATATCACAAATGGCTGACTTTCGTACAGAAGTTTAGTGGACATTTTTGCCTTTCTTACCTTGTTCTTTAATCCGTGTCTGTGTTCTCTATCATGATAATTATGATACGCCATTTATACACATATCTGTACCTTGTGCTGTTGGATACAAGGTAGGGAGATATGTAATTTGATATGATCGACAAATGTGTAAATACAGTGGCAGGGACAGAAAACGCTCTATCACCTGTGTAGCCATTTCACAGTACTTGGCCGCAGCAATGATGAGATGAGCACTTAAATGGCTTTACCACAATCTGCCGGTTAGGAGCCTGCGGTTACGACACTCCTTTCTGCGCTTCCGGACAATGTCACCCGTTCCTGTCGAGATGGGCGCAATCCAGCTGCCAGCGACAGAAATGGGGCCGAATAAATGGAGAGGAGCGTGGGGCGGGAAATTCTGTCGCAGCGCCGCCGTTTCCGTCGCGTAATAACGTTTTCGGAAGGCTGCCGGTGCAGAGGCTGAAGCAGTGGGTGAAATTAGAGTAACAAACCAGGTTCGCCTGAGCGGCTCCCTGGCTGAATGGCAAAGTGCGATGGATGGGCGGACGGGCCACCTGCCTCTGCGGACGGAGCGAATTTAGAGAGGGGACAGCAGGTGGAAGAAGAAACCGCATGCGATGTGGCGCGGCATTTATGGGTGTCTGACTGCAGTTAAGGGAAAGTTCGTGGACAGATGTAGGGCAGGAGCTGTAAGGGCACCGGTACTCAGGCAATTACTTTGCTTATCACTTTGCAGAATACTAAAACATGTCTAAAGTGGTTATCGGCAAACCACCGGGGAACCGGAGAACGGCGTAGGATATGCAGTGCACTAGCGTAGTTTCATACACTTCTTGTTCCACTCAGTGAAAATAAAGAGGAAAATGAGTGTAAGTTAGGGGGAAGATTGGAAGTATACAAAATGTACAGGCGCTCAGCAGAAATATGGAAACATAGCGAGAATTGCATGCTTGAACGTAAATGCAGGTTATAGCCAAGCCTGCAGGATACCGTCTTGCGTATGACCACGAACGGCAAGCGTGCCATGTCCTCAAAACGCTGCAATTGTCAGTCGTACACAGAACAGTAGTCTGTGCACTTAGGTGACCCCGAAGTCATTGTTTTGTATCCCGCCTGGGAGGCGGCGCGTGGGTAAGGAACAGGAACAGGAAAAGTCACTAATCTCTCGGTACGGCACATACAGTTTAGGCACCTTTACTAGCGGATAACATATGCAAACATATTACATAACTTGCAAGGTGGTGCGAAGTTGGAGCGAAGAGTCCTGGCTGCCTGCACCTGATGAAATGGGCTGAATCTGTGGCGATGCTCGTAGAGCTGCACAGCACCAGCTAGAGGGCGCTGTCGTCGGTGTCTCGTGGTAGTGCCAACCTTTGAAACTATGCCGTGGCATCGTTGAAACCACACACTGGATAGCCATATGCACATATACAGATGGTAATAGTACCTCTTACACAAGGTATAAAGGGACAGTGCATTGGCGGAGCTGTAATTTATATTCAGGTGATTCATTTGAAAAGGTTTCCGACGGGATTGTGGCCACACGAAGTGGGAATTAATAGACTTTACACGCGGAATGGTAGTTGGAGCTAGGCGCAAGGGAAACTGAATTTCGGAAACCGTTTGGAAATGCAGTATTCCGAGATCCACAGTGTTGTGTTTGCCGAGAATACCGAATTTCAGGCATTACTTCTGACCACAGATAACGCAGTGGTCGGTGGCTTCACTTAACGACCGGGAGCAGCGGCGTTTTATTAGAGTTGTCAGTGCTAACCGACAAGCAACACTGCGTGAAATAGCCACAGACATCAAGAAGGGGCGTATCCGTTAGGACAGTGAAGTGAAATTTGGCATTAGTGGGCTATGGCAGCATGAGACTGACGCGAGTGCCCCTGCTGAGAGCAAGACATCGCCTGCAGAGCCTCTCCTGGGCTCGTGACCATTTCGGTTGAATCCTGTACGATTGGAATACCGTGGCTTTGTCAGATGAGTCGCTATTTCAGTTGGTAAGAGCTGATGGTAGGCTTCGATTGTGGCGCAGACTCCATTAAGCTATGAATCCAAATTGTCCATAAGGCACTGTGCACGCTGGAGGCGGCTCCGTAATCTTGAAGACTGTGTTTACACGGAACGGACCGGATCCTCTGGTTTAGCTTAACTGGTCATTGACTGCAAACGGTTATGTTCGGCTACTTGGCAATATTTTGCAGCCATTCATGGACTTCATGTTCCCAAACAACGACTACCCGATTCTACTGTGACAGTTATAGAGTCATTCAAAGAAAATCTACGTTCAATAGTGCGTAAATACGCAGACCATCCAGTATTACTTGGAGGCGATGACCTGTCGAGTATAAACTGGGATGTCTACGTATTCATTGCGATGCACAGACATCAGGTCTGGCGAAATATTGTTGAATACTTTTTCTGAAAACTGTCTTGAGCAGCTAGCTCGGTAGCCTACATGCAATGGAAAAATCTTAGCTAATGCAATTACATACAGATCGGATCTCATCGACAGTATCGGTATAGAAAGGGGGATCAGCAACTATGGTTATGAAAGTTAACAAAACAGCCAAGAAGTCTTGGAGAGTGTTTCTGCTAGATAGGGCAGATAAACAGTTATTAGTATCTCACTTAGACAGTGAACTGGCATCACTTACTTCCGGTAAGATGGATTTAGAGGAATTATGGGCAAAGTTTAAGCAGATTGTAAGTCGTGGACAGGTGAGTTGTGTGTCTAGAAAGTGGATAAGGATGGAAAAGACCCACCCTGGTTTAATATCGAAATTCTGCGCATGCTGAGGAAGCAGAGGCTGTTGCACTCCCGGTTTCAAGCGGAACGCACAAATATCGACAAGCGAAGTTATATTTGTGCGTCTGTGAAGAGATCTATGCGCGAATCATGCTACAAAAAAAAAAAAAAAGGTTCAAATGGGTCTGAGCACTATGGGTCTTAACATCCGAGATCATCCGTCCCCTTAGAACCGATCGGCCACGCCGTCCGGCCAAGCATACAACAACTACCACTGTCACACCTTATCAAAAGATCTGGCAGATAACCTGAGAAAATTCTAGTCTTACGTAAAATTGCTAAGCGGGTCTACGGCCTCCATTCAGCCCCTTGCTGACCAGTCTGGTGTGGCAGTTGCAAATAGCAAACCAAAAGCCTAAGTTTTAAATTTCATTTTCAGTGAATCGTTCATACAGGAGAATCGTACGACCATACCGTTATTGGACCATCGGACAGACTCTCGTATGGACGACATACTAATACGCATACCTGGCTTAGAGAAACAACTGAAAGATTTGGAAGCAAATAAATCACCAACACCAGATGGACTTTACAAAGAGTATTCTACGACATTGTCCCCTCAACTAGTTTGCGTTTATCTGAATCTCTCGCCCAGCACGAAGTCCCAAGCGACTAGAAGAAAGCACAGATAACTACAATATACAAGAATGGTAAAAGAACGAACCCGAAAAGTTACTAATCAATACCCCTAACTTCTGTTTGCTGCAGAATTCTTGAACGTACTCTCAGTTCGAATATACGAGGGGCGTTCAGAAAGTAAGCTCCGATCGGTCGCGAAATGGAAACGACTATGAAAATCCGATAAAGCTTTGCACAGATGTGTTGGGTAGTGTCTCTAGTATAACCCCAGTTAGCATCACGTCGCTCTTCTCATTTCTGAGCTCGCAGTGAGTGCGTAAAGATGTCTAGAAAATAGTGTCTGCCGCCAAGTACGAGGGCCTGGTGAGAAATTTCGCCTGAAGCTATGCAACTAACATTACATAACTGTCGTGCTGTTTCTTCTTCAAGACAATTCTCAGCCGCATTCTGCAGGGGCAATGAAGATGCTCCTGCATCGTTTTCAAATGGAAATGTGAGATTACCCACAATACAGTCCGCAATTGTCTCCCCCTGAGTTTCATCTCTGGTCACATGAACCGCTGTCTTTGAAGACAACATTTTGACACAGACAACGAGGTGTAGGCCAGCGTGGAGAATTGGCGGAAAGCACTGGCGGCTGCCTTCTATGATGAGGCTATTGAAAAGTTGGTACAACGCTATGACAAAAGTCTAAGTCAGAACGGCGACTACGTAGAGAAGTAGCTGAAAGGTGTAGCTAATTGTTACAAGTAAAACATTTCCGATGTTCACTGTGGTTTCAATTTGGCAATCAATCGGAGCTTACTTTCTGAACAGGCCTCGTAATAAACTTTCGCGAGACTGAGAGGCTTATGTCCACGAATCAGCATGGTTTTAGAAAGCATCACTCATGCGAAAATGAGCTAGCCCTTTTCTCACATGGTCTACTGAGAAATACGGATGAAGGGCTGGAGGCAGAGTCCATATTACTAGATTTCCGGAAGGCATTTGACACGGTGCCTCATTGCAGGCTGTTAACGAAAGTACGAACATATGGAATAAGTTCACAGATATGTTAGTGGCTCGAAGGCTATTTAAATAATAGAACCGAGTGTATTATTTTCGACGGCGATGGTTCGTCAGAGACAAGGGTATCGTTAGGTGTCACCCAGGAGGGCGTGATAGGACCACTGTTATTCTCTACATACGTAAATGATTTGGCGGAGAGGGTGGGCTGCTATCTGCGATTGTTTGACGATGATGCTGTGATGTACGGTATGGTGTCGAAATTTAGTGACTGTAGGAAAGGACAAGATGACAGACAAAATTTCTACTTGGTGTGATGAATGGCAGCTAGCTCTAAATGTGGAAAAATATAAGTTAATGCGGATGTGTAAGAAGATCAAACCTGTAATGTTCGGCTACAATGTTTAGCATCCTGGTTGACACTGTCATATCGTTTAAATATCTAGGCGTAACGTTGCAAAGCGATGTGAGGTGGAACGAGCATGCCAGAACTGTGGTAGGGAAGGCGAAAGGCCGGCTTCTTGGGGAGAACTTTAGGGACGAGTGGTTCACCTGTAAAGGACACTGCATGTAGGACGCTGGTGCTACTTATTCTTGAGTACTGCACGAGTGTTTCGGATTCGTACCAGGTCGGACTGAAGGAAGACATCGAAGCAATTCACTCAAAAGTATTACGGAGATGCTTCGGGAACTCAAATGGGAACCCCTGGAGAGAAAGCGGCGTTCTTTTAGAGAAACACTGTTGAGAAAATTTAGAGAACCTGCGTTTGGAGCTGACTGACAAACGGTACTACTGCCGCCAACATACAATGGCGTAAGGACCATTAAGATAAGATACAAGAAATTAGGGCTCATACAGAGACATATAGACAGTCATTTTTCGCTCACTGTGTTTGTGAGTGGAACAGGAAAGGAAATGACTGGTAGTAGTACAGGTTACACTGCGCCACGAACCGTAAGGTGGCTTGCAGAGTATCTATGTAGATGTCGATGTAGAATTATTATGAATGGCTATGCGCCATGTCGCCTGGCTATAATTGTTTCTGAATGATTTCTAGAACATTTTGGACAATTCGAGCTAATGATTTGGCCACTCAGAGCACCCACAATGAATTCCATCCAATATTTATTGGACGTAATCGGGAGGTCAGTCCATGCACTAAATCCTCCATCGACAACACTTTCGCAATTGACGGCTATAGTCGCAGCATGGCTCGTTATTTCTGCACGGGACTTTCAACGACTTCTTGAGTCCATGACACATCGAGCTTCTGTACTACGCCGGGCAAAAGGAGACCCGACATGATATGATGAGGTGTTATGCCGGAGCCAAGGTAGCCCCTGAGAGCCGGCAACCCATAGTACACCACAGAGGACGAGGTTGTCTATGTCCAAGGCGTACCAAAAGTGCCATGGTAGACACCAGCTATTTACATACAAGATAATGGAAACAGACATTCCGAGCAGTACCTCCTGCCGGGGGATCTCGAGCCACGGGCTGCAGGAAGTATCATTACGCCAAAACCTGATTGGCTGGAGAGAGCTATTTAGGGGCTAGAACCAGCCCCAAAGTTCAGTTCACTCCGGACGCCGACCTCGTGTACTTCGACCGCTGAAGAGTACGTCTTCGTCTCTGAATTGGACTGTTACTAGCGTGTATGTGTGTTACCACGAACCTTTTGTGGAAAATTAGAAGTGAACTTTTGTTTACCTCAATTAGGGGACTTTTTTCTGGCATCGTTATTGTTACCTTTCGTTTGTCAATTAGGGGACTTTTTTCTGGCATCGTTATTGTTACCTTTCGTTTGTTGGTCAGCCATCAACCTTGTGAACGTACATCAATGAAAGTTGGGTTTGTGAAAAATTGCGAATTGTCAGTCACAACAGGAGGCATCCCCATATTTTTGACACCTCAATGTATGTCGAAGCCATGTGAATTCGAACGTGGGTAAATTGTTGGTGGCCTTATGGTGGGCTGCTTCCGTAACAAGTTGGTCGAAGAATTTGATGTTTCAAGGCGCGTCTTATTGGAAATTGGAAATTTGTGGTAAGCTCCTATGGGACCAAACTGGTGAGGTCATCGGCCCCTAGGCATATACACTACTTAATCTAACTTAAACTAACTTACTGAAAGGACAACACACGCCCATGCCCGAAGTATGACTCGAACTCCGACAGGAAGGACGCGTCGTATCGGAGATTTATACCGCATACAGGGAAAGCGAGAAAACATCTTCCGCTAAGTCACAACGACAGACGGACATTCATAACCGGGCGAGGTGGCGCAGTGGTTAGCACACTGGACTCGCATTCGGGAGGACGACGGTTCAATCCCGTCTCCAGCCATCCTGATTTAGGTTTTCCGTGATTTCCCTAAATCGCTTCAGGCAAATGCCGGGATGGTTCCTTTGAAAGGGCACGGCCGATTTCCGTCCCCATCCTTCTCTCACCCGAGCTTGCGCTCCGTCTCTAATGACCTCGTTGTCGACGGGACGTTAAACACTAATCTCCTCTTCCTCCTCCAGACGGACATTAAAGAGTATTGTGAGATAAAATAAGAGGGCAACAGCTGCAAAAATCACTGTGCAATCTAATTTCGCACTCGTGAACCCTGTGAATACCAAAACAACACAAAGGGAGCCGCATAAGCATAGAATTGGGCGGCGAGCTTGTATTCCAGAACCACACAATAGAGACACAAATGGGCGTAACACGTGAACAAGGTACCGAAGCCGTAAAACCTGACCTATGGAGGAAAGTAATTTCGTCTGATAAGTCTTGTTCCACACTGTTTCCAACTTCTGGTTGAGTTTACGTCCCAAGAGTGAGAAATGGAGGGGGTTCGGTGATTATTTGGGCCTTGTGGTCACCCTGAAAGGTCGCATTACTATCAAGGATTATGTGGTCCTTCTGGTGGATCACGTACATCCCATAGAACAACGCTTACCTCCAACGATGATGCTGCCTTCCAAGACGACACTGCCTCTTTCCACACAGTTCACATCGTCCAAGAGGTTTTGTGAGCACGAGGATGAAGCATCGCGTCTCCCCGGTCCACCAGTTACCAGATCACACTACTTTGGATGTTTATCACCTATTTTGGAGAAAAGGGTCGCGATTGCTATCCATTTCCATCATCTTTACCTGAACATACCACTATTTTTCAGGAATAACTGTATAAGAATCCCTCAAACCGTACGTTCGTTACGTATGCGATCTGCAGATGTAGCCTTGAGCATTCTTCTACAGCAATATATTTCACAATATTCTGTTCTATTCTTGTGTGAGTCTGTTATCATCCACATTTAACTTCCGTGCGAGGCTACATTCTTCACTTCCTAAAACATCGTTATCTTTGATGTTAACAAATTCTTCTATGTCAGTAACGCTTTCGGTGCTCTAGCCAGACTGCATTTCATATCCTCTCCACTTCTGCGACACTGTTTTCAACTACCAAAATTGCAGAACTCTTGCACTACTTTTAGTATCTCATTTCCGATCTCCCTCAGTACCGCTTGATTTAATTCGACTACGTTCCATTACACTTCTTTTACTTTTGTCGATGCTCATCTCATATCCTCCTTTCGAGACACTATCCATTCTGTTCAACTGCTCTTAAAAGACTTCTGCTGACTCTGAGAGAATCACAATATTATCGGTAAAACCTCATAGTTTATATCTTCTCCCTGACCTAAAATTCCTTCTCGAGATTTTTCTTTGGTGACCTTTACTGCTTGTTCAATGTACATGGTGAATGTTGTCCGGCATAGGCTACAACACTGCCTCACTCCCTTCTCAACTATGGCTTCCCTAACGTACTCGTCGACATTTATAACTGCATTCTGGTTTCTGTTCAATCTGTGTTTAAAATTTCGGTACTTGTATTTTATCCCTGCTATCATGAGGATTTAGAAGAGAGTGTTCCAGTCACCACTGTGAAAAGATTTGTCTAAATATACAAAGGTTGTGAACGGAAGTCTGATACTATTTATCCAATCTTCTCTAAGGTTCTAAGGTAATTCGGAGGGTCAGTATTTCCTCGAGTGGACCTAGATTTCTCTGTAACCCAAACTTATCGTCCGTAAGGTCAGTTAATATCAGTTTTTACATTGTTACGCAAATAATTAAGCCTGTCTCATACACCTTGCACACCACATGTAACAGTTACGTTATGGATGGTTTCCCAAGGATTTCAGTAATTCTAAGAGAATGTCGCCTAGTCCAGTGACCCTGTTTCGACCTAGAACGTTGAGTGCTCTGTCAAGTTATTATCGCATTACTATTCTTCCATCTTATCTTCAGCTACTTTCTCTTCCCTTCCTATAACACTGTCTTCAGTTTAATTTCCTTGGTAGAGCCCCTCGTTATAGTCCTTCCATCTCAAAGATTCTTTTTCAGAGTCCTTGTTATTCATACAGTTGTTTGTCTTTTATTTCAAGGTCTCTTGTGTAGGTGGTGCTTATCTTTATCCTACTTATACCTGTTCCTACAGGTTTTCATGAGTTCTGTAGCTATTCTTGGTCACCTACTTAGCATTTTTTGCCAGCCTCATTTTTAGTCTTCTGTACTAACTCTGCATTATTATTTTTTCTCCTTCCGTTAATTACATTCAATAGCTCCACATAATATACAAGGATTTCTACTAGACTACGTCTTTTCACCTATACGATCTCCTTCTGCCTTTGCTAATTCGTGTCTCAAAACTACCAATTCGTCTTCTACTTATTCTCTTCCCCATTTTGCCAAACGTTGTATAAAATTCTCTCTGGAATTCTCAATATCCTTTGGTTCTTTCAACGTATCCAGATCCCAACTCCTTAATTTCCCACTTTTTTGAAATTTATTCAGTTTTAACTTACAGTTCATTAGCAATAAAGCTAGGTCAGAGCTGTTAACGTTTTACAGTTTCAAATCTCGTTGAAATTTTTGCCTATGTAGTCAATCTGCAATCTTCCTTTGTTTCTAGGTCTCCTCCACGTATACAGCTTCCTTATGTTATTCTCAAATCGTTACGACTGTTTAAATTATCCTCGGAGCAAATTTATGCCAAGCTCCTTCCTCTCTCATTCCTTTCCTCTAGTCCATCTTCTCCTATTATTTTTCTGCTCTTCCTTTTCTTACTATCGATTCTAGTCCCCCAACCCCGAATCACAATTATATTTTTGTCTCCCTTAACTAGCTGAATAATTTCATGTATCTCATCATACATTCTTCCAATCACTTCATCAGTTGGGTAGCTACTTGGTATATCAACCTGCACCACTGTGGTGAATTTTGGCTTTGTCCTACGCTCATTCGCTCACTACACTGTTCGTGATAGTTTAATCACATTCTTGTTCTTTTTTATTATTGGACCTACGCCTACATTACATCAGTTGGTTTTTTATTTATAACCTTCCACTCACCTGACCAGAAATCCATGTCATCGGCCCACGGAACTTCATTAATTCCAATTATATGTGACTTCTGCCTGTACATTCCCCTTTTCAAATTCTATAACCTCCCTACCCGATTAACGGATCCAACGTTCAACTCTCAGATCCACATAACGCCAGTTGTTTTTTTTCTGACGACTACATCCTCATTTGTAGACCCTGCCCGGTGATTCGAATTGGGGGCTATTTTACCTCCGGAATGTTTTACTCAAGAGGACGTGGTATCTTTTAAACAGTACAGAAGGGGCTGCATGCCTCGGTAAAAATAACTGCTGTTGTTGCCCCTTGCTTTCAGCCTTTCACAGTACCAGCACAGCAAGGTCATGTTGGCTAACATTAGAAGGCCAGACAAGAAAATTATCCAGACTGTTTGCCCCGCAGCTACTGAAAAAGCTGTTGTCCCTGTTGAGGAACGACATCTTGTCTTTGGCATCCCTGCAGTTACCTCTCCGATGCGGTTGTCCTACATGTAAGGCCAGCAGTCACGTTGAGGCACTCAGTCCACCCCACCTCGACAACGTTCATGGTTCATGTGAGTATACTTTTAAATATGAGGAATAAACTGGCTGCAACCAACTATACTGATAAATTTAGCGGATTAGTAGACGGTGTCCCGATATGTCCTCCGTTGATGCAAAACAGCGTCCAAGTTGTAACGGCCAACACCTGTTACGGGGCAGCCTCTCCGACAGCAAACATTGTGACATGTAAGCATGGCCCTGGAAAGGAAGTAGAAATATCAATCAAACCTTTTGTTTATGTGCCTTACTACCAAGGTAAATATTCTGCGATAGTGAGGGTGTGAAAGTCCTGACAAGTAAGCAGATCTATGAAACGCACAGAACAATTACAATCAGACTTCTTATGTGCGCGAGTTGGTAACAGGAAAGAAAATACTGTCAGACAGAGACATCTCTTGCAATGGATGAGATACGGTAGTGATGGGGTATTGGTGTCTCTGGACAGTTACGTCGCAGCCTGATGAGGTTTAACCCGTAGGAGCGAAGTCACGGTAGTGTGACGGAAAAGCTTCTCAGAGATCTACTTTGCACCATTTTGACCATGAATTTTCACTATTTAAACATAAAACAACCCGTCTTGCTTCCAAAATTAAAGAAAGTAACCGCTGCATAGTTTGGTAACAAACACCAAAAGATCATAAAACTCGAAATATTCCGCAAATAAATTCATAAATAATTAAGGAAATGGCTGTAATTTTGTTAAGTTAGAGCTGTAAGAGCCAAATAAACTCGTACCTGGTCATCAGTATGCCATAATGCCATAATATGACATCTTATTGAATGTAAATGCAGTTTACAAAGGTGACACCTATTCGATTCCAAATTCCCACCTACACCTTGCCTTGCATCAATAGGGAACGAGCCACCTAAATGTGACGGTCGGCTCATGATATAAAAGCGGACATCACAACTTACTCGTGATATCACATATCCCAACAAAACACGTAAATACGCCTGGTGAAAACACTGCTCACATTCCTAAAAACACACGCTTCCAAAAGAATACGTAAAACATATGCAATAACAACTGCAATAAAATAAATGATAAGACAGAGAAGGCAAACAGTAGTAACTACGGTTAAGGGTGTACTTAAGAATGTAAACACCGACTGTGATTTCATTTTACAGAAATTACAGTTATTTAAGGAAATCAAATATTAAGAAAAATTCATTATCAAAGAAAAAGAAATTACATTTGACACTTCATGAAATGCTTTATGTCTTCACGGGAGGAGACCGCATGGCATATCTTTTTGTAGACGTTGCGTTGTGAAGTCAGTGGCAGCTTGTTGATGTTGGCGATGGAGTAATTGTAGCTCCATGAGTAATTAAAATGCCATGCACACATTCATCCTCCTGCTTAGTGTATGGTTCTCTTGAGGATAAGGTAATCCTCAGCAGCATTCCTTTTGTCACAAGCAAGTTGGACGTAACTGTTGTAGTGTAGGTCCACTTTCGTATGTTCGCGACAACAACGCCTCTTGCACACGCGATCCGTTATCTATGTCCCGTACACAGTTTTAAAACAGTATAATATTAACTTTGACTCGCGATCCCGAAATCACAGTCCGTCCACTATTTTTTTTACATAGAGGCCACCATCGAGAATTCATCGTCCCGGCAAAAACAATACCACAGGTCACAAACAGTTTAAAAGTCTGCACGAAGACTGTTAATGTTTTGACGAGCGCGGTAATTCATTAAGTTGCAAACGAAACAGGTATTTTTCAAAGTACATTATTTTGCACAGTTCGGTTAGCTGCAAAACAGTTCTGTTCTAACGGCAATCGCTGTCCATTCGCGTGTATATTGTCACTGCTGTTTAGAGTACTATACGAGGCACTCAGTATTCACATAGTGTAACATTTTGTTTGGTAACATCCACGTCGAAACTGAATTTAAAACGTGACGAGAAAGAAGAAACACCCATAAATTTTGATCTGTTTATGTTTAGCACGACTACACAACACCCGCTCGCCCACAGCACTACACTGCACACAAATATCTGTCATTATCCGACTGCCACTATCGGTATTGCTCTCGCATCAAAGTTCGTATAACAGTGCCACATGATGCACTGTACAAAAGCATTGCAAAGAAAATCATGCGTTGACATTTTTGCATATTCAGTTAAAAAAGGATTCACGTGACACTATCAATACAGCAAAAAATAGTTACAGTATGTATTATAAATCAAAGCAAAACAATATTATAAATTATCTAAGCTGTATATACAGAGTAATGGACGCAAAGGGAAACGAACAAGAAAAAAATATTACCCAACCCAATTAGCTGTATCTTCCCAGTAGGAAGCTCTGCAACGCTTGGAGCAAATTCACACTTTTAGGTGTAGGGACGAGAGTACAGAAAGGAAGAGAGTGGCATACAGATACGCCTCTGAAACACCTGGACAAATTTCAACCCTAATTAAGAACATGGATACCTTCGGATATAGGAGGAAATGTACGTATATGGAGGTGGACACCGCTACCACCACTAAGAGTGTGGTCTGTGTTATATTAAGACTTGCTTAACGCCCGTTTCTTCGCTCGAGAACACTGTATGGCCCACAAAGATTTTTTTGGATTTAATCGAATTTTTGTGTTGCTCACCAGCTGCGACACCGTCTAAGCTTCCCACGCTATTTAGGGGCACATAATCATCGTCTTTTCCCAAAGTACTTTTGAGCAAAAAGCGGTTCTGGTAGCTGGGGTCCAAAGTTCTTGTGGAGATAATTTAAATAGCAAATTTCAAGCCCTAACAAATATTTCTTTATATCTAATCGAGAAGGGAAATACCAATTTTTATAAATTTAGCTTAAATTTTCTTAATGTAGCGAAATATTTTGTTACAAATTCTCATCCCCTATTGCATTCCCTTAGAGGTTCAATTTCCAGAAGCACTGAAACGTGTATTTTTTTTAAATTTCTAACCGATCAGTCAAATACGAGGTGCATTCAAGTTCTAAGGCCTCCGATTTTTTTTCTAAATAACTACTCACCCGAAATCGATGAAACTGGCGTTACTTCTCGACGTAATCGCCCTGCAGACGTACACATTTTTCACAACGCTGACGCCATGATTCCATGGCAGCGGCGAAGTCTTCTTTAGGAGTCTGTTTTGACCACTGGAAAATCGCTGAGGCAATAGCAGCACGGCTGGTGAACGTGCGGCCACGGAGAGTGTCTTTCATTGTTAGAAAAAGCCAAAAGTCACTAGGAGCCAGGTCAGGTGAGTAGGGAGCATGAGGAATCACTTCAGAGTTGTTATCACGAAGAAACTGTTGCGTAACGTTAGCTCGATGTGTGGGTGCGTTGTCTTGGTGAAACAGCACACGCGCAGCCCTTCCCGGACGTTTTTGTTGCAGTGCAGGAAGGAATTTGTTCTTAAAAACATTTTCGTAGGATGCACCTGTTACCGTAGTGTCCTTTGGAACGCAATGGGTAAGGATTACGCCCTCGTTGTCCCAGAACATGGACACCATCATTTTTTCAGCACTGGCAGTTACCCGAAATGTTTTTGGTGGCGGTGAATCTGTGTGCTTCCATTGAGCTGACTGGCGCTTTGTTTCTGGATTAAAAAATGGCATCCACGTCTCATCCATTGTCACAACCGACGAATAGAAAGTCCCATTCATGCTGTCGTTGCGCGTCAACATTGCTTGGCAACATGCCACACGGGCAGCTATGTGGTCGTCCGTCAGCATTTGTGGCACCCACCTGGATGACACTATTCGTATTTTCAGGTCGTCATGCAGGATTGTGTGCACAGAACCCACAGAAATGCCAACTCTGGAGGCGATCTGTTCAACAGTCATTCGGCGATGCCCCAAAACAATTCTTTCCACTTTCTCGATCATGTCGTCAGACCGGCTTGTGGGAGCCCGAGGTTGTTTCGGTTTGTTGTCACACGATGTTCTGCCTTCATTAAACTGTCACACCCACGAACGCACTTTCGACACATCCATAACTCCATCACCACATGTCTCCTTCAACTGTCGATGAATTTCAATTGGTTTCACACCACGCAAATTCAGAAAACGAATGATTGCACGCTGTTCAAGTAAGGAAAACGTCTCCATTTTAAGTATTTAAAACAGTTCTCATTCTCGCCGCTGGCGGTAAAATTCCATCTGCCATACGGTGCTGCCATCTCTGGGACTTATTGACAATGAACGCGGCCTCATTTTAAAACAATGCGCATGTTTCTATCTCTTTCCAGTCCAGTGAAAAAAAATCGGAGGCCTTAGAACTTGAATGCACCTCGTACGAATTATCATAGATGTAGCGTTAAAAATCCTTTAATAATTATTTATTTAAAAAAAAAAAACTTTCACCCAGTGTTTTACCCGCTCACTGGCTGAATTCCCAAAAATGCTGATGCACGTATTATTTTATTTTCTGACTGAGGAACCAAATACCAGTTCCCGTAGTTCGAGCTTTAAAATTCCCCTAACAGTGACATACTTTCTAAAAGCCTTTCATCCCCAATTTCACCCCCGTAGGAACGGAATTTCGGACAATCCTTTTCTGAACGATACCTGCACTATATACCCCAAACTTCAAGTTTCTATCCTTAGCGATATGGGCTCGGAGATGATGAGTCAGTGAATCAGTCCGACCCTATTTCATCCCCTTAGGAGTTGAATTTCCAAAAACAGTGCAACACGTATTTTTTAATCCGTGACCTAGAAATCAAACACCAGTTTTCAAAGATTTAGCTGTAAAAATGCTTCCTTTTATATGTAGAGAAGATTAAGATTTTAATTAATCTGTATAAGATTTTTCTTCATGTTTTGCACACTGTCTTTATACTTTAAATACGTGTAAATGAAGTAAATGGTTCAAATGGCTCTGAGCACTATGGGACTCAACTTCTAAGGTCATCAGTCCCCTATAACTTAGGACTACTTAAACCCAACTAACCTAAGGACAGCACACACATCCATGCCCGAGGCAGGATTCGAACCTGCGACCGTAGCGGTCTCGCGGTTCCAGACTGTAGCGCCTAGGACCGCTCGGCCACCCCGGCCAGCCTAAATGAATTAAGTTTATTCTCAGACTAAAAGCATGTATCTATATCTACATCATCACTCTAATTCACACCTAAGTATTTAGCAGACGGTTCGTGGGACCACTTTCAGACTATTTCAGGACCGTTCCACTCTCGAATAGCTCGCAGGGAAAAAGAGCTGTTAAATCTTCCCGAGCGAAAATCCTATTGCTAATATATGTCTGTAAGATGGGGCTGCAAATCAGTAGATTAATTCTAATTCCTTCCTTTTCGTTTCCAGTCTTATGTGAAGTAGAGGTAAATATATTACCGGGAATAGCCGGGCAATCAAGTAAAACACAGTAAATTATTCAAAGTAATTAACTCATTATGTTACAATATTATAAATATCGCTCATCAGGCCGACTGACTTCCACGGCGGTGAGAGAGATATTGCATTTTTCTGGTCTAAGGGAACGCCTTCTGTTTGACCCTTTCTGTCACAGTTACCACTCTGTTGCCTCGAGTTATGAGATCAATACCCACGCCTTCTGTGGTAGCTGTCCAGTTTTGCGAGCAGAGCAGATGCTGTGACGAAATGTGAAGGCATATATTCCTCTCAGGGCGTAGCGGAATTCGCGCACAGAATGTAGGAGAAACTGTAACCGAAGAAAAAAGCAGAATGAAAAGAAAGAGGCAGTCGTGTTTGAGGAGAGCTTTCGCGAGCTATACGGAGAGAATTTTCTATTACAAAAGTCTTGCTCTGCCGTCGGATGCAAGGTGAAAGAAACATTTCCTTTTATACGTAACGAAAGGCTTTCCTTGCGACTGCAAAAACTGTGTTACTCTGAATATCTACGTGAGTAGAGTCGTTTGATACGTCTTTTTTTTTTTTTTTTTGGATATGAAGTTACTTTTTTTTCTTTGCAGGAACAGTTTTCGATTGTTTTTAAAGCTGGTTTCAATCTCTTCAAATTCTGTCCAATTGTTGATTCCATGTCTGTTTACAAGAACAAAATTTTACTATTACGTGGTAAATGTACGAGAATCATTATATAGCCCTACAAATACACTGTAATGTCACACTAATGTGATCATCCGACAAAAAAAAACACCTTTTGGAGACGAATCGCTGCGAGACATGCAGGAAGAGAGTCAACGAGATATGGAAGGTACCGACAGGTATTTGGTGCTATAATAATTCCAATGCCCTGGCCAGCTGCGTTAGATTTCTCTGTTGTGGATCCATGGCACGAACAGCCCGATCGGGGTGGTCCCACTGATTCTCGATTGGGTTGAATGGTTCAAATGGCTCTAAGCACTATGGGACTTAACATCTGAGGTCATCAGTCTCCTAGACTTAGGACTACTTAAACCTAACTAACACAAGGACATGACACACATTCATGCCCGAGGCAGAATTTGAACCTGCGACCGTAGCAGAAGAGCGGTTCCGGACTGAAGTACCTAGAACCGCTCGGCCACAACGGTCGGCGATTGGGTTGAAAATAATGGAGTTTGGGCCCCCGGGGAGTAGAGTAAACTCATCCTGATACTCTTCGAACCACACACACACACAATCCTAGTTGTGTGACACATAGAACTGTGCTGCTGGTAGATGGCATCGGGCCGAAGAAAAACGGACTGCATGTAGGGGTGGTCATGATCCCCAAGGACAGACGCATACTTGTGTTGCTCCATTGTGCCTTGCAGAATGACGAGCCACGCGGGGAAGCTGCGCAGTCTAAGGCGTCTTGCCACGGTCTGTGCAGCTCCTCCTGTCGGAGGTTCGAGTCGTCCTTTGGGGAAGGGTATGTGTGTCGTCCTTAGCGTGAGTTAGTTTAGATTAGATTCAGTAGTGTGTAAGCTTAGGGACCGAGGACCTCAGCAGTTTGGTCCCATAAGACCTTACCACAAATTTCAAAATTTTCCAAACTGACAACAAAATGCAGGGAATGCCACAAAAACATTCCCCTGACCATAACGCATGCAGGTGTTTGCCTACAGATGTTTCACGCCAACAACCAGCTGTCCAATGAAGCGTAAAATATGATTCTTCTGAAAAGGCCACCTATCGCCACTCAACGGTCATCTAATTGCGGTACTAATACCGCCGTCGTCGCCTATGAACGGGAGCGAGCATGGGTGCATGAACGAGGCCCTCGCTGCGGTCGTTATACGCAGCAACGTTCGCTGAAAGGACGTTGAGGAGACTTGGTTCACCTGGGCGATCAGGTGTTTGACAGTAGCACGTCTGTTCGCCCGTACACATCTCTGCAGCTGTCGCTCACAGCTGTCATCTATGGCCTGTGGCGCACCACAATTGCCTCGGCGTCGGTTTTGTTTATCGCCATTTTGCCATGCGTGGTATTCTTTAACTGCGGCAGCACTCAGACGGTATACAAATATAGCCATTTCGGAAATACTTCCACCCTTGTCCCAAAAGCCAATGACCATGCCTTACTGGTCATGCCTTTCTGGACGCCAGTTAAATCGGTCTGTTTCCGCATTTCAACGACTGCACTGTTATCCATATTCCCGGCCACTGCCCCCCCCCCCCCTAGTTGACACGCTTTATATACCTCCTAATGCTAATGCTGCTACCTGCCGTTGCACATTGACATCGAACACACGCGTTGGTTACATTAATGAAAATTTGTGGTAAGGTCTTATCGGACCAAACTGCTGAGGACATCAGTCCATAAGCCTACACGCTACTTAATGTAACTTAAACTAACTTACACTATGGATAACATACACACCCATGCCTCAGGGAGGACTCGAACCTCCGACAGGTGGAGACGCACGGACCGTGACAAGGCGCCTCAGACCGCGCGGCTACCACAGGCGGTTCACATTAATGTGACTGGACCGTGTGTTCCTCTTTATTATGCTAATTAAAAAACAAAGTAGATAGCAAAGTCATCTCCGGAACGACACGAAGTTCATCGTGAAACAAAGAATGAAATTAAGCAACCAGTGCTTCAGTGACACAAATTGGTAAATATTTCTTGACAATTTATAAATTGTGTTTCATGCGGGTAACAGATGGTCACAACCACGAATAAAAACAGTGCACTGTATAAATATTCTATTTTCTTCCTTTGCCGGCCGGAGTGGCCGAGCGGTTCTAGGCGTTACAGTCTGGAACCGCGCGACCGGTACGGTCGCAGGCTCGAATCCAGCCTCGGGCATTGATGTGTGTGATGTCCTTAGGTTGGTTAGGTTTAAGTAGTTCTAAGTTCTAGGGGACTGATGACCTCAGAAGTCCCAAAGTGCTCAGAGCCATTTGAACCATTATTTTTTTCTTCCTCCCCACTCACTTTTCAACACCCCGCACAACATCGTCTATAGTCTAAAATTTAATGAAAACAGAGTTTTATTTATTCATTTCGTTCGTTTAGAATGATAGGTAACCTGTTCAGTATATCTTCTTTCTTCCCGATCTAGCGATCTCTCGTCTCTTTTGGTTCTCTCTGTTTCAGTGAGCTTTATTTTGATTTTGGTAAGACCCTGCAGCATTCATCTGAAGCAGCACATAATACAAGTCTACAGTGCTGTTATGCTTTATTTAGCATCCACGTTTACTCCTTCTGCAACTAGATCTGCATCTACGTGGATACTCTGCAAATCGCATTTAAGTGCCTGGCAGAAGGTTCATCGAACCACCTTCAGAATAATTCCGTATTATTCCACTCTCGAATAGCGCCCGGAAAAAAATGAACATCTATATCTTTCCGTGCGAGCACTGATTTCCCTCATTTTATTATTCTGATCGTTTCTCCCTGTGGAAGTCACTGTCGACAAAATATTTTCGCATTCGGTGTAGAAAGTCGCTGGTTGAAATTTCGTGAGAGGATACCTCTGCAAAGAGAAACGCCTATGTTTTAATGGTGTCCGCCCCAAATCCTGTATCATTTCTGTGACACTCTCTATCCTATTTCACGATAATAGAAAACGTGCTGCCCCTCTTTGAACTTTCTCGATGTACTCCGTTAAACCAATCTGGTAAGGATCGCACATCGCGCATCAGTACTCAAAAAGGGAACGGACAGTCGTAGTGTAGGCAGTCTACTTTGCAGATCTGTTCCGTCTTCTAAGCATCCTGTCAATAAAACGCCTTCTCCACAACATTTTCCACGTGTTCTTTCCAATTTGAGCTCTTCGTCACTGTAGTTCTTAAGTATTTAATTGAATTTACGGTCTTTAGATTTGATTGATTTATCGTGTAACCGAAGTTTAACGGATTCTTTATAGCACACAAGCGGATGACCTCAGACTTTTCATTATTTAGGGTCAACCGCGAATTTTTGCGTCATACAGATATCTAAATCGTTGTGCGATTTGTTTTGACATTCTGATGATTTTACTATGCGGTAAGCGACGGCGTCATCTGCAAACATCCTATTATTGCTTCTCAGTTTGTCTCCTAAATCGTTTATATAGGCAAGGAACAGCAGAGTAACATCCGTTTTACTCGATTCCTTTCCGGCAGTTATTACGAACTGAAACCGCTCTGACAGCAAAACACGAATCCAGTCGCATAACTGAGACGAAATTCAATAAGCTCGCAATATGATTACGAGCCGCTTGTGAGGCGTGATGTCGAAAGCCTTCTGGTAATCTAAAAATACGGAATCAATTTGAAATACCTTGTCGACTGCACTAACACGTCGCGTGAATAAAGAGCTAGTTGTGTTTCAGAGAAACGATGTTTTCTAAATCGGTGTTGACTGTGTGTCGATACACCGTTCTCTCATAGATAATTCATGATGGTCGAAGACAACACATGTTCCAGAATCCTATTACATAACGATGTTAATGTTAAGGGCCTGTAATTTAGTGGATTACTCATCTTAAATATCGGTGTGACCTGTGCAACTTTACAGTCTTTGGATACGGATCTTTCGTCGAACGAGCCATTGTATATGATTGTTAAGTATGGAGCTACGGCATCAGAATACTCTGAAAGGAACCTAATGCAATCTGGATCGGAAGACTTGCTTTTATGAAGCGATTTAAGGCGCTTCACAACTGCGAGCATATCTGCTTCTAGGTTACTCATGTTGGCAGCTGTTCTTGATTCGACTTCCTGCAGAGGCAGTTCTACTACGATACTGATTAAATACAGATGCGTCGCAGTGTGTGACATATATGGTGGGGCGGTTGAAGTACTCGGGACATTGCCGGCCGTGTTGGCCGTGCGGTTCTAGGCGCTGCAGTCCGGAACCGCGGGACTGCTACGGTCGCAGGTTCGAATCCTGCCTCGGGCATGGATGTGTGTGATCTCCTTAGGTTAGTTAGGTTTAAGTAGTTCTAAGTTCTAGGGGACTGATGACCTAAGATGTTAAGTCCCATAGTGCTCAGAGCCATTTACTCGGGACATTACGACTACTGAGGTCAAAACGTCAAAACAGCACACAGATTTATCGTGAAGCTCCCACCAAACAGGCCATGAAGGCCTAACGGTACCGACCGGCCGCCTTGTCATCCTCAGACCATAGGCGTCACTAGATGCGGATATGGAGGGGCATGTGATCAGCGCACCACTCTCCCAGCCGTGTGTCAGTTTATGAGTCAGGAGCCGCTACTTCTTAATCAAGTAGCTCCTCAGTTTGGCCCACAGGGGTTGAGTGCACCCAGTTTGCCCACCTCACACGGCAGACGGGATGATCACGCATCCAAGTGCTACCCCAGGCCGACAGTGCTTAACTTCGGTGATCTGACGGCAACCGGCGTTACCACTGCGGCAAGGCCGTTGACAACAAACCGCAGCGATATACTGCGAACAGTGTTCCCAAGGTGCACACACATGGGTGGTGATGATCGTGATGTTCAGGACTTGCACCATATGATTTTAATCTTCTCGGCAACACAACTGCTGGGAGGGCTTTGCTGGTTTTAGTGGGGCTATGTCCACTAGACATTAGAATTCGCGAACAGGCAGCATGGTATTGGGTAACCAAAGGGAAAATTGAAAAGACTAGGGAGATTATGGGGGTACGGGTGGGTGAAAAATTTGCTATCAGAAAAAAATGGAATTATGGCAAGAGTCGTGGGAAAATGAGGAAACGGGGCGGATGGTTTTTTAACTGTTGCCTGACGTTGGGGAAAGGTTAGAGTTGAGTTATTTTAAGCCAAATAGGGGTATGCTGCGCTTCCTTACAGGACATGGACCATGCCCGACATATTTATGTCGTTTCGGGAAACGGGCAACACCCGCGTGTGACTGCGGCGCTGAAGAAGGCACTCCTGATCACGTTATCTATGAGTGCCCGATATACAACGAGGTGGACATGGACCATGCCCGACATATTTATGTCGTTTCGGGAAACGGGCAACACCCGCGTGTGACTGCGGCGCTGAAGAAGGCACTCCTGATCACGTTATCTATGAGTGCCCGATATACAACGACGTGGCAACCGGATTATGTCAACAACTACCCAACCGTGACACCTCTTCCTTACTAAGACGCGACGACACCTTTCAGATACTCAGCACCGAGGCAAACTAGGTATCATAAAGGAACTTGGGGGAGTTTATAAGGGACCATAATGGTCGCTGAATGGAAAGAACCGAGTAAGACTGAAATGCACGTGCCCGGTTGCCGGGCGCGGAATGGCCGATTGCCATTACGGTCGAAATCCGCCGCGCTCCTGGATCAGGGAGGCAGGTCTGTCACCAACATTGATCTGACACAACACATATAGTAGTTATTAGGTACTATCAGTTTTAGGGAAGAGTATGCCGACGCCAATTAATAACCACTAACACGATAGGGACTGCCGCGAGTTCAAGTAATTTGGGCCATCCCAGTGCCAGGGACACACCCACTGGGATTAGCTCGATGGGCAGGCCAGCAACAGTAGGTTTATAAGGTCTTCTGGCACACCTGTAACGCTGCAGAAATTACAACTTTTCGAGTATTTGTAGAGTAGGATAGTAAACATACTAACCTTGTCCATAGTAATAGCCATTAATGAATGTACACTATGTGATCAAAAGTATCCGGACACCTGGCTGAAAATGTCTTACAGTTTCTTGGCACCCTCCATCGGTAATGCTGGAATTCAATATGTTGTTGCCCACCATTAGCCTTGATGACAGCTTCCACTCTAGCAGGCACACGTTCAGTAAGGTGCTGTAAGATTTCTTGGGAACTGGCAACCCATTCTTCACGGAGTGCTGCACTGAGGAGAGGTATCGACGTTGGTCGGTGAGGCTTGGCACGAATTCGGCGTACCAAAATATCCCAAAGGTGTTCTATAGGATTCAGGCGAGGACTCTGTCAAGGACAATCCATTACACGGAAGTTATTGTCGTGTAATTACTCAGCCACAGGCCGTACATTTTGAACAGATGCTCAATCGTGTTGAAAGACGCAATCGCCATCCCCGGACTACTCTTCAACAGTGGGAAGCAAGAAGGTGCTTAAAACATCAATGTAGGCATGTGCTGTGATAGTGCCACGCAAAACAACAAGGGGTGCAAGCCCCCTCCACGGAAAACACGACCACGCCATAACACCACCGCCTCCAAATTTTACTGTTGGCATTAGCCACACTGGCAGATGACGTTCACCCGGCATTCGCCATACCCACACCCTAACATCAGATCGGCACAATGTCTTCGTCACTCCACACAGCGTTTTTCCACTGCTCAATCGTCCATCGCTCAGTGTTTACGCTCCTCATACCAAGCGAGGCGTCGTTTGGCATTTACCGGAGTGATGTGTGGCTTATGAGCAGCCTCTCGACCATGAAATCCAAGTTTTCTCACCTCCCCCATAACTGTCGTAGTACTTGCAGTGGATCCTGATGCAGTTTGGAATTCCTGTGTGATGGCCTGGGTAGATGTCTGCCTATTACACATTACGACACTGTTCGACTGTCGACGGTCTCTGTCAGTCAACAGACGAGGTCGGCCTGTACGCTTTTGATCTGTACGTATTCCTTCACATTTCCACTTCACTATCACATCGGAAACAGTGGACTTAGGGATGTTCAGGAATGTGGAAATCTCGCGTTCAGACGTATGACACAAGTGACACCCAACCACCTGACCAAGTTCGAAGTCCGTGGAGTGCCCATTCAGCTCTCTCACGACCAGTGAGGTCGCTAATATGGAGTATCTGGCAGTAGGTGGCAGTACAACGCGCCTAATAAGAAAAATGTATGTTTTTGGGGGTGTCCGGATACTTTTTATCACATAGTGTATGTAGCTGCAACTGTTAATGTGTTAATTACGAGGCCCACTAATTAACTTAAGTGGTGGGTTATGCTGTATAATTATTATATTGTGTTGGAATAAAGATATTTTTAAAAAAGGAAACCTTGAAAAACATCTGCGGTATAGACATTTTCAAACGACGTAGACCTTCAAACAGCGGTACTTGAGTTGCTATGTGACTAAGGAGAGGATTTATATCTTCGAGGAACAGAATGATTGGTAGGGTTTTCCGACCGTTGTTTACAGAGTGTGTCATGTATATGCATCCATTAGAAGTAAAATGAAGCATTCAGTAAAAGTTACTTGGCCTGCCATCAGGATGTATAACTTAATTTTTGAGGTCCTCTTGTAAGCTGCGGATTTATCAGGTTGCTTCATATGAGGTGTTTCGAATTCAGTGATACTAGAAATAAAAATTTCGATGCTTCTAAACGCACCTCAAACGGCAAGTAACTGTACATAAAACTGTAATTAGTTTGGTCATAACTTCTGTATGCAGTATATCGGATGTTTCAGTTTTAGAGGTGTACTGGAAATAAAGTACTAGCTCCAGTTTGTTACCTTGGCAATATGACTTGTTTACATTCTTACATCATTATCTTGAGATGATCACACAACATTCATTACTGCATTTTGTGTGTTTATTTAACTTGTAAAAAATGTAATTCAACTGCCAGTTTTAGTATTGGTTTTGTTAGGACTGTCTAATGGAATATTATCAACAGATTCTAGTTGTTACGTGTTGTTGTAAAGAACTATTTTCCTAAGTGCAGATGACGATAACTATCGTAGACTTCTTCCGGAATAGAACTAATATTTTTTTATTTTTGTAACGGATCATGGAAGAATATTTTCTTAACGAAGTAAACTATTCGGCAGAAATATTTTTCGAAGAACACAGTGACGCCTTTATTTTGCTAAAGCAAACAGCAGTGACCACTCATGACTTCCCGTTAACGTGAATTTATTTTTCTTTTCCGTTTCGGAATCGTCTTAGACCGTACGGTATAACTATATTCTTTATACTGACTTATAAACAGCCTACTAGTTTCTTTTGATTAAGTTTCCTTACATTCGTCTATCGTTAAGGAACTATTTCCTAGGTTAGGCATGAAAATGTTCTCATTTCGTCATCTTCATTTTGTTATCTTTGATCCGTTGAGGATACTTCAGTTTCATATAACGAAAAAGGACAGAAGGTCTCCTTGAAGGTGAGATCATTAGAAAGGTTGCAGAACCTCTCGTTTGGAAAGAAGAGCGAAGAATTTCGGCATTTGTCTTACGTTATTTAGGAAAACACTACAAAGGTAAACCTGGAGGGGGGAACGGGTATTTGAACCACAGGTATCCCTGAATGCAAGTTCACTGTCCCACAACTTCAGCACATCACGAGCTTTCAGTTTGCTCCGAATAATTTTTCTCCTGACTCGAAAAACAGTTATAAATTAATTGCACTACTACTAAATATTAAGTTTGTAGTATAAAATTCTAATTTTCACTGTTTATTGCCATCTAATTGACGATTAACCTTTTATTGCTCAGTGGATTTATTTTAATAACTGAAGACAACTTCACAATCCAAATTACTTAAACAGTATTTTATTGGATGAGCGGTTTCGACAGAGGTACGGTGTCATCATCGGATATTATGCTTTAAAATTTTTAAGACATACTGTCCTTCAATGTTGCAAGTCGCTTCACATTGCATATGCACTTCCGAATACATTGCACCTGGTGGACATGCATGGTGGTGGTTGCCAGCTGGTGGTGAACATGAAAATTTGTAACTGGCGCAAGATAGGTATGCTTATGTTTTACACAATACGTTTATATTTGACATGCCGATGTGTGGTGTTTTTCATGGTAGTGGGAAATGGATATGCAGTGTGAAGCGACTTGCAGCACTGATGGACAATATGTTTAAAAATTCTAAAGCAGGAAATCCCATGCCGACAGCATAGCTCTGTCGAAACCGGTCACCCAATAAAATCTCCTTTAGCGACCTTGGCTTGTGAAGTTTCCTTAAGATATCATACACTGCAGATCGCTCCAGACTAACAATATACATTCATGATAAGCATTTATTATGTTTAAAATCTGCCTTTGTGATGTTAGTAAAACAATCTCTGACATGCACTGTCTATTCTTGAATACTAAATCCTGTTGTTGTTGTTGTTGTTGTTGTTGCGGTCTTCAGTCCTGAGACTAGTTTGATGCAGCTCTCCTTGCTACTCTATCCTGTGCAAGCTTCTTCATCTACCAGTACCTATTGCAACGTACATCCGTCTGTATCTGTTTAGTGTATTCATCTCTTGGTCTCCCTCCACGATTTTTACCCTCCACGCTGCCCTCAAATACTTAATTGGTGATCCCTTGATGCCTCAGAACACGTCCTACCAACCGACCCCTTCCTCTAGTCAAGTTGTGCCACAACTTCACTTTTCCCCTATTCTATTGAATCCCTCCTCATTAGTTATGTGATCTACCCATCTAATCTTCAGCATTCTTCTGTAGCACCACATTTCGAAAGCCTCTATTCTCTTCTTGTCCAAACTAGTTATTCTTCATGTGTCACTTCCATACATGGCTACACTCCATACAAATACTTTCAGAAATGACTTCCTGACACTTAAATCTATATTCGATGTTAGCAAATTTCTCTTCTTCAGAAACGCTTTCCATGCCATTGCCAGTCTACATTTTATATCCTCTCTACTTCGACCATCATCAGTTATGTTGCTCCCCAAATAGCAGAACTCCTTTACTACTTTAAGTGTCTCATTTCCGAATGTAATTCCCTCAACATCACCCAACTTAATTTGACTACATTCAATTATCGTCGTTTTGCTTTTGTTGATGTTCATTTTATATTCTCCTTTCAAGACACTGTCCATTCCGTTCAACTGCTCTTCCAAGTCCTTTGCTGTCTCTGACAGAATTACAATGTCATCGGCGAACCTCAGAGTTTTTATTTCGTCTCCATGGATTTTAATACCTACTCCGAATTTTTGTTTTGTTTCCTTTACTGCTTACTCAATATACAGATTGAATAACATCGGGGAGAGGCTACTACCCTGTCTCACTCCCTTCCCAACCACTGCTTCCCTTTCATGCCCCTAGACTATTACAACTGCCATCTGGTTTCTGTACAAATTGTAAATAGCCTTTCGCTCCCTGTATTTTACCCCTGCCACCTTCAGAATTTGAAAGAGAGTATTCCAGTTAACATTGTCAAAAGCTTTCTCTAAGTCTACAAATGCTGGAAAGGTACGTTTGCCTTTCCTTAATCTAGCTTCTAAGATAAGTCGTAGGGTCAGTATTGCCTCACGTGTTCCAATATTTCTACGGAATCCAAACTGATCTTCCCCGAGGTCGGCTACTACCAGTTTTTCCATTCGTCTGTAAAGAATTGGCGTTAGTATTTTGCATCCGTGACTTATTAAACTGATTGTTCAGTATTTTTCACATCTGTCAGCACCCGCTTTCCTTGGGATTGGAATTATTATATTCTTCTTGAAGTCTCATACATCTTGCTCACCAGACGGTAGAGTTTTTCAGGACTGGCTCTCCCAAGGCCGTCAGTAGTTCTAATGGAATGTTGTCTACTCCCAGGGCCTTGTTTCGACTCAGGTCTTTCAGTGCTCTGTCAAACTCTTCACGCAGTATCGTATCTCCCATTTCATCTTCATCTACATCCTCTTCCATTTCCATAATATAGTCCTCAAGTACATCGCCCTTGTATAGACCCGCGATATACTCCTTCCACCTTTCTGCTTTCCCCTCTTTGCTTAGAACTAGGTTTCCAAAAATGGCTCTGAGCACTATGGGACTTAACACCTGAGGTCATCAGTCCCCTAGAACCTAGAAGTACTTAAACCTAACTAACCTACGGACGTCACACACATCCATGCCCTAGACAGGATTCGAACCTGCGACCGTAGCGGTCGCTCTGTTCCAGACTGAAGCGCCCAGATCCGCTCGGCCACGGTCGGTTAACTGGGTTGCCATCTGAGCTCTTTATATTCATACAAGTGGTTCTCTTTTCTCCAAAGATCTCTTTAATTATCCTGTAGGCAGTATCTATCTTACCCCTAGTGAAATAAGCCTCTACATCCTTACATTTGTCCTCTAGCCATCCCTGCTTAGCCATTTTGCACTTCCTGTCGATCTCATTTTTGAGACGTTTGCCTGCTTCATTTACTGCGTTTTTATATTTTCTCCTTTCATCAATTAAATTCAATATCTCTCTTGTTACCCAATGATTTCTACTAGCCCTCGTCTTTTTACCTACTTCGTCCTCTGCTGCCTTCATTACTTTATTTCTCAAAGCTACCCATTCTTCATGTGCTGTATTTCTTTCTCCAATTCCTGTCAATTGTTCCCTTATGCTCCCCCTGAAACTCTGTATAACCTCTGGTTTGGTCAGTTTATCGAGGTCCCATCTCCTGATATTCCCACCTTTTTGCAGTTTCTTCAGTTTTAATCTTACCCGCACTCCCATTTTTATTCATTATTAAACCGACTCTTGCATTACCCCTATTTGATTTTGTATTTATAACCCTGTTTTCGCGTGACCAAAAGTCTTGTTCCTCCTGCCACCGAACTTCACTAATTCCTAGTATATCTAACTTTAACCTATCCATTTCCCTTTTTAAATTTTCTAACCTGCCTGCTCGATTAAGGGATCTGACATTCCACGCTCCGATCCGTAGAACGCCAGTTTTCTTTCTCCTGATAACGATATCCTCCTGAGTAGTCCCCGCCGGAGATCCGAATGGGGGACTATTTTACCTCCGGAACATTTTACTCAAGAGGACGCCATCATCATTTAACCATACAGTAAAGCTATTCTCATTTTGGAAGTGTTTCTTGGTATGTCCCCCACAAAAAAAATCAAAGTTTCTGGAGTCTGCCACTGACATGCTATCTTTAACCCACATCATGGAGATGAACCCTGGTTGAGTGAATTGCTCCTTCTTTGTCAGTCACAAGAGACACTTCATGGAACACACAAATGGACCCAGTGCTGTGGCTATTAGTTATTAATGATACTCGCACCTTTCTTGTACCTTCTACGTGAGTATTTTTCTACAGTCGTTAATTTTTGTCAATACTGCGGACTCACTTCCCACAGTGACTCTATGCCAATCGTGCTGCCTCTCTGGTCTGACTCTGTTTTTCTCTTTTCTTTTATTTATTTTGGCTTTCGGTTACACGGACCATACAGCAAACAGCGGTTATAAAGTACCAAATAAACATAATCGTAAAAAAGCAGACTAGCTCAAAATTATGAATTTCTCTCTCTCTCTCTTTCTCACCTCGTGTGACTGTCGGCAACCTGGGCTGCCACTTGTCACTTTTAGTCCTGTGTCTCCAGCTACCTATCAACATCTGGTCTCGTACGAAAACATGCGTTTGTCACGCGGTAGTCTGAAGAGCGCAATACGTTTCTGAACGATACTCTCGTAACTGAAGAATTAAATCAAAATGGTTCTCGGTCGAAAGGCGAACTCTGATATTAATTTACGTAATAAAAATGAACATAATGTGTGCTAATAAACACGTGAAGTGACATCTGAAATGTCTGCGGATATCTAAGGATACGATTTAGATAAAAGAATCATTCAAATGATGAAATGGAATTTAGACTTTCTCGGCGAATCTCGATGATGAAGCCTTCTGGGTTATCAGTCGAGTCAAGGAGTCGTTCTCCGACAACGTTTCGACAAGTCTGAAGATGACAAGTAGGAAACTTGCTGAAACGTTGCCGTTGAATGACACCTTGACTCGGCTGATAACCCGAGAAGATTTCATCACCAACGGAACATGTAACTAACTGACAATACCACTACTCATTTTCTTTTCGGCGCTTTCATGGCCCTTGTCGCTGCTCAGTTTTTTTTTTTTCTCTTAAAACTACCTATAGGGGACTTGCGAGTAAATCACAGTAGACTGTTTGTTTGCTCTTGTTATCTTCCATGCACGACATATGACCGATGCTTACTTTTCCGTTGTTGCAGCTGTACAACTTCTTCAACGCGCTGTTGACACACATGCCGGACCCCACGGTGCCTCGACCGGTGGGGACGGAGGTCGCCAAGAGTCCCACCTCAGGTGAGCCGCTTTCCGCTTAACCACTCTTTACCATAACACAGTCTGATCTGAAAGTTTTGCAGAAATATCTTGAACAATTTCTGAGAGAATATATATATATATATATATATATATATATATATATATATATATATATATATATATATAGAAATATGAATGTATTAGTTGGACCACTTTTTTCGCTTTGTGGTAGATGGCGCTGTAATAGTCATAAACGTATAAGTACGTGGCATCACGTAACATTTCGCCAGTGTGGACGGTATTTGCTTCGTGATACATAACCAGTGTTAAAATGGACCGTTTACCAAATGCGGAAAAGGTAGATATCGTGTAGATGTATGGCTATTGTGATAAAAATGCCCAACGGGCGTGTGCTACGTATGCTGCTCGGTATCCTGGACGACATCATCCAAGTGTCCGGACCGTTCGCCAGATAGTTACGTTATTTTAGGGAACATGAAGTGTTCAGCCACATGTGAAACGTCAACCACGACATGCAACAAATGATGATACCCAAGTAGGTGTTTTAGCTGCTGTGGAGGCTAATCCGCACATCAGTAGCAGAGAAATTGCGCGAGAATCGGGAATCTCAAAAACGTCGGTATTGAGAATGCTACATCAACATCGATTGCACCCGTACCATATTTCTGTCCACCAGGAATTGCATGGCGACGACTTTGAACGTCGTGTACAGTTCTGCCACTGGGCATAAGAGAAATTACGGGACGATGACAGATTTTTTGCACGCGTTCTATTTAGCGACGAAGCGTCATTCACCAACAGCGGTAATGTAAACCGGCATAATATGCGCTATTGGGAAACGGAAAATCCAGGATGGCTGCGACAAGTGGAACATAAGCGACCTTAGCGGGTTAATTTATGGTGCGGCATTATGGGAGGAAGGATAATTGGCCCTCATTTTATCGATGGCGATCTAAATGATGCAATGTATGCTGATTTCCTACGTAATGTTCTACCGATGTTACTACAAAAAGTTTCACTGAATGACAAAATGTCGATGTACTTCCAGCATGATGGATATCCGGCACATAGCTCGCGTGCGGTTGAAGCGGTATTGAATAGCATAATTCATGACAGGTGGATTGGTTGCCGAACATCATACCATGGCCCGTACGTTCAGCGGATCTGACGTCCCCGGATTTCTTTCTGTGGGGAAACTTGAAGGATATTTGTTATGGTGATCCACCGACAACGCCTGACAACATGCGTCTGCGGTTTGTCAATGAATGTGCGAACATTACGGAAGACGAACTACTCGGTGTTGAGAGGAATGCCTTTACACGTATTGCCAAATGCATTGAGATTGACAGACATCATTTTGAGCATTTATTGCAATAATGTGGTATTTGCAGGTAATCACGCTATAACAGCATGCGTTCTCAGAAATGATAAGTTCATAAAGGTACATGTATCACATTGGAACAACTGAAATAAAATTTTGCAAACATATGTACATTCTGTATTTTGATTTAGAAAACCTACCTGTTACCAACTGTTCTTCTAAAATTGTGAGCCATATGTTTGTGACTATTACAGCGTCTATCACAAAGCGAAAAAAGTGGCCGAAATAAAACGTTGATATTTATTTATGTACTACACGAATATGTAATAAAAAATGGGAGCTCCTGTGTAATAAAATTGATTTGATTTCCGTTTGGCCTATGGCAGCGCCATCTAGCGGGCCAATCACAGCGCCATCTGGTTTCGCCTTTCAAGCTAGACGAGTTTCGTTCTTTGTAGTTTTTTCATTTGATGCTTATTTCGTGAGATATTTGGTCCGGTCACAATGGACCACCATATATATATATATATATATATATATGCGTGAGTCAAATGAAAACATTAAATTTGTAATAAGAAATTGAAATTTCGCGCCGTTATCCTGTATGTTGGTAAGTGTGCTACAAACAGCGTGCAGAATGGCCTGTAGGTGGCAGCATAGCGCAGATGCACACACTCCGTCACAGTATCAGTATAAAGATGGCCGCCCCACTTGCGACTTGCACCAGGGAAGAACAGCGTTCTGTTATTCAGTTTCTGTGTAGTGAAGAGTGTGAAACCTATTGATATTCATCGACGAATGAAGGTTCAGTACGGTGATGATTGTTTGTCACAGCAACAAGTCTACGAATGCAGTAGGAAGTTTGCAAATGGCGTGAATTCAGTGGAAGATGCTCCTCTTCCAGGTCAGGCACAATGAGTTGTGACTCCACAGAACATTGCAGCAGTTGAAGCCATAGCGAAGGAAAACCGCCGAGTGACACTGAATGACATTGCAGTATGTTTACAGATTAGTCATGGGTCAGCACATCACACTGTGCACGATGTGCTCCAGTTTCACAAAGTGTCTGCAAGATGGGTGCCATGGCAGCTGACTCCTGAAATGAGAGAACGACGTGTTGATGCTTACGAAGAACTTATTCGACGGTTTGAACGAGAAGGTGATGGTTTCCTTGCAAGAATCGTTACTGGGGACGAAACCTGGGTTCACTTCCACCAACCGGAAACTATGAGAGCGAGCAAGGAATGATGCCATTCCTCATCACCAAAACCAAAGAAGTTTCGTACAGATCCATCAGCAGAGAAGGTTATGCTGACTTTCTTTTGGGACGGAAAAGGAGTCATTTCGGAGCATTACATGCCTAGAGGGACCACTGTCACCAGTGCATCATACACAGATCTCCTAAAAATCATCTGCGGCCTGCAATCAAATCAATGCGACGTGTATTGCTGTCAGCAGGTGTCATTTTGCAACATGACAATACAAGGCTCCACACTGCCCGTACAACAGTTGCAACATTCACAGACCTGCATTTTGATTGTCTTCCTCATCCACCATACTCACCAGACCTTGCCCCAAGTGATTTCCATATGTTTGGACCACTCAAAGACTCAATGGGAGGAAAGAAATTCCGTTTTGATGAAGAGGTACGCCACACGGTGGATGAGTGGTTGCGCGGACTACCAAAAGAATTTTTTCTAAACGAATTTATGCACTTTGTTAGTGCTGGAGGACTTGCATTGAGCGTGGGGGAGATTATGTTGAAAAGTGATACGGCTCTGAAACTTCCTGGCCGGTTAAAACTGTGTGCCGTACCGAGACTCGAACTCGGGACCTTTGCCTTTCGCGGGCAACTGCTCTACCAACTTTTTTTTTTTTTTTTAATCTCGTTTTGTTCGCATTTGTTCGTTGCATCTGCTCGGGGCGGACATTGTAAGACATCCGTTTTAAGTTCGTTGTTGATCGATTAACTCAGTTTTTTTATTACAGGGGGCAGCTAACCCTCTGACCGAACACGCTGAGCTACCGTGCCGGCTGACCAACTGAGCTACCCAAGCACGACTCACGCCCCGTCCTCACAGCTTTACTTCTGCCAGTAACTCGTATCCTGCCTTCCAAAGTTTACAGAAGCTCTCCTGCGAACCTTGCGGAACTAGCACTCCTGAAAGAAAGGATATAGCGGAGACATAGCTTAGCCACAGCTTGGGGGATGTTTCCAGTCGTGCTTAGGTAGCTCAGTTGGTCAGCCGGCACGGTAGTTCAGCGTCTTCGGTCAGAGGGTTAGCTGCCCTCTGTAATAAAAAAACTGAGTTAATCGATCAACAACGAACTTAAAACGGATGTCTTACAACGTCCGCCCCGAGCAGATGCAACGAACAAATGCGAACAAAATGAGATTAAAAAAAGAAAAAAGTTAGTAGAGCAGTTGCCCGCGAAAGGCAAAGGTCCCGAGTGTTGTGGACTGGCAAGACAGCCAATCCACTATGACGGGAAGCCGAAAGACACGCGTTAAAGCTCACGCAGGATGGCGTGAGGTCTGGAACAGGACAATGTCTTGAGACTAGCAAAAAAGGTACATAGCTTCTGGAATACTTAACTTTAATCCATAATTGGTGAACATCGCTCTTGATGATACATGAATTACAAGATCAATAGCAACTGATAATGGCGCCTTGCTAGGTCGTAGCAAAGGACGTAGCTGAAGGCTATGCGAACTATAGTCTCGGCAAATGAGAGTGTATTTTGTCAGTGAACCATCGCTAGCAAAGTCGGCTGTACAACTGGGGCGAGTGCTAGGAAGTCTCTCTAGACCTGCCGTGTGGCGGCGCTCGGTCTGCAATCTCTGATAGTGGCGACACGCGGGTGCGACGTATACTAATGGACCGCGGCCGATTTAAAGGCTACCACCTAGCAAGTGTGGTGTCTGGCGGTGACACCACACCGAGTTCGAGTCTCGGTCCGGCACACAGTTTTAATCGGCCAGGAAGTTTCATATCAGCGCACACTCCGCTGCAGAGTGAAAATCTCATTCGTGATACAGCTTTGTACCACTTCTGCACAATAAATAACATTTAAAAAATATTTGAAGTTTTCATTTGACTCTGCATATAGCAAGCTTCTCTTATGAAGTTTTTTGAATATATCGAATAGGAGACATTTAATAATTTTTTAATGATAACTGTGTAAGTATAATATCAAATTCATGCACAATTCCAAGCACTTTGCCCCTTTCTCAGCTTTCACTCAGAAATTAAAAACTTACTCCTGCGACAACATTTAATGGGTTTATAGAGGCAGGTGTACAAAATTTCATATTTCTAGCGTTCATAGATTCTGAGAAAAAGGCACATAAACTTTAAAAACACAGTTTTGTGGAAGTGCAACTTAAAGATCTACTTCATGTTTTTTCTTAAACAAAATTGTTAAGGCTTTCGTAGACACTTGTTATCAAACTGCCTGTTGGCTTTTGTCTTGGGTTTTACGGTCGACGTTTATCTGATGATTTTTTTGACGTTTCGCTAGCACCAGTGGTTGGCATTCTCAAATGGGTGGCGAAGCCTTGACAATGCCAGCCACTCGTGCTGGTGAAACGTCAGAAAAATCATCAAAAAAATGTCGGGCGAAAAACCCGAGACAGAATACAACAGGCAGTTTTTTCTGGAGTCATCTCGTCAGAAGGGCACATATTTGTAGTCAGGGTCCTCTATTCCTTCATTGCTTATCTTATGGTCCTTGTTTTCTTTCTACGTCCCTCTACCAGATCTTCAACTGACTTTTCAGCCGCCGAGAGGCGCTGCAGATCTATTTTTCTCGAGATGTCTTGAGTGAAATTTCCTGTCTTAAAGCCCATTCTCTCTAATACCTTCAAGCCACCTACGTTCCCGTCATTAAATACAAGAACTGCATCACAAATTGCAATTCTGACAACTGTGACAGATGAAAATGTAGTCTTAGAGCATAAATTCCATATGGGAGAATTTGGAGGCTCATTTGGGTTCTGCGTTCTGTCATGAACACAAGTTGTTTAGAAATCGGGATTCACAGTCTTCTAGATGTATCCCGTGCAAGTTTGCTTGTAGGTAACCCACGGAATAGTTGTTCACCGAGATAGTGTTGAAATGTTGCTTCATAACCTTGGGGTTGCAGTACAGTCGCGTCACACATTTATTTTTCTGGCGATTCGGTTGCGATTTGATCATTGAAACTTTGGGAACTTATTGTCCATGAGTTCTATTAATAAATAAAAACCAAATTAATATTGGTATTTTCGGTCAATTTCGTGAACGAATGTTGGTTTTAAACGTTTCGCTGTTTGTTCTCAAAAATGGTTCAAATGGCTCTGAGCACTATGGGACTTAACATCTGTGGTCATCAGTCCCCTAGAACTTAGAACTACTTAAACCTAACTAACCTAAGGACATCACACACATCCATGCCCGAGGCAGGATTCGAACCTGCGACCGTAGCTGTCCCGCGGTTCCAGATTGAAGCGCCTAGAACCGCACGGCCACAACGGCCGGCTGTTTGTTCTCACTAGCTGATGAAACACTAGTCGCATACAAAAATATTATACTACGCTTTACAAACGGTGGTAAACTAATAAAACTCCATCAAGTGAAGTATGAGCTAGAAGCCAGTAATAAGACAGTAAATCAAGAATCGGCGGAGGAACTGGAGATGTGATGACTGGAGCTACAGTTTAGATAGTAATTAAGGAACAGCATAGGTTATCGTAGTTAAGTTTGACCGAACAGCACGCTTACAGGGCCGTTTCCTTTCTACGTGGTCTTATATTAATTCAGAACATTTTGTGCAGGAGATTCCTGAGTCACAAAAATTCTAAAGAAAGCCGTTTTTATGTAGTACAGTGAGTTTGTAATACGCTTCTAAGGCATAAATACGGGTGTGGCATCATTAATAAAGTAAACTAATAGGAAGCCATTAAGGAACACAATTTTCACACCCTGATATCCGCTTCCACTTTACGTAACTGAAGTGAATATGAGATTGAAGACAGCAGTTACATTGTGTTCTTCTTAAGACTCAGCCCGAAGATTCTTTTGCAACAATTCTTCCTCTTCACTCTTCTCTGTAGCCTTTCACTCTCTTCATTTCCTCATGTGAGCCTACTCGTACATCATATCTGATCTGTCCAGGTCTTCCTCTTTTCTGTTTGCCTTGAACCGTTTCTCTCATTACATTCACAAGAAAACATTTGCGTTGTTAGAAGTGGCCAATTCATTGATCTCTTCTTTTCCAACCTGTCGATAACAGACTTCCTATTATCTTTTCTTTTAAAATTTCTTCATTTGCGAATTTTCCTTTCCACGAGATATATACCAACCTCCGTCAGCTCCATATTTCAGATAGCTTCAGACATTTGTGCCTCATGCGCCAATCGTCATATCCGAGCCATGCGAGTCCACGCTCCAAACAGATCTCTCTGTACAACAAATCTCCTTTTGGTCTCCACATTTATGTTGCTTGTTGCAGGAAGCATCTTTTTTCTTGTAGTATTATCCAGCTGCCTGCGAAATTGTGCTCTTCATGTCAGATGAACTTTTGCCAACTGATCTGATTTTAGTTCCTAAGTTCTTAAAGCTATTTATTATGTCCACTCCTGGCCATTAAAATTGGTATCCCACGAAGATGACGTGCTACAGACTCGAAATTTAACAGACGGGAAGAAGTTGCTGTGATATGCAAATGATTAGCTTTTCAGAGAATTCACACAAGGTTGGCGCCGGTGGCAACACCTACAACGTGCTGACATGAGGAAAGCTTCCAACCGATTTCTCATACACAAACAGCAGTTGACCGGCGTTGCCTGGTGAAACGTTGTTGTGTTGCCTCGTGTAAGGAGGAGAAATGCTTACCATCACGTTTCCGACTTTCATAAAGGTCGGATTGTAACCTATCGCGATTGCGGTTTATCATATCGCGACATTGCTGCTCACGGTGGTCGAGAACCAATGACTGTTAGCAGAATATGGAATCGGTGGGTTCAGGAGGGTAATACGGAACGCCGTGTTGGATCCCTCGTATCACTAGCAGTCTAGATGACAGGCATCTTATCCGCATGACTGTAACGCATCGTACAGTCACGTCTCGATTCCTGAGTCAACAGATGGGGATGTTTGCAAGACAACAATCATCTGCACGAACAGTTCGACGACGTTTGCAGCAGCATGGACTATCAGCTCGGAGACCATGGCTGCGGTTACCCTTGACGCTGCCTCACAGAGAGGAGCGCCTGCGATGGTGTACTCAATGACGAACCTGGGTGCACGAATGGCAAAACGTCATTTTTTCGGATGAATCCAGGTTCTGTTTACAGCATCATGATGGTCGCATCCGTGTTTGGCGACATCGCGGTGAACGCACATTGGAAGCGTGTATTCGTCATCGCCATACTGGTGTATCACCCGGCGTGATGGTATGGGGTGCCATTGGTTACACGTCTCTGTCACCTCCTGTTCGCACTGACGGCGGTTTGAACGGTGGAGGTTACATTTCAGATGTGTTACGACCCGTGGCTCTACCCTTCATTCGATCCCTGCAAAATCCTACATTTCAGCAGGATAATGCACGACCGCATGTCACAGGTCCTGTACGGGCCTTTCTAGATACAGAAAATGTTCGACTTCTGCCCTGACCTGCACGTTCTCCAGATCTCTCACCAACTGAAAACGTCTGGTCAATGGTGGCCGAGCAACTGGCTCGTAACAATACGCCAGTCACTACTCTTGATGAACTGTGGTATCGTGTTGAAGCTCCATGGGCAGCTGTACCTGTACACGCCATCCAAGCTCTGTTTGACTCAATGCCCAGGCGTATCAAGGCCGTTATTACGGCCAGAGGTGGTTGTGCTGGGTACTGATTTCTCAGGATCTATGCACCCAAATTGCGTGAAAATGTAATCACATGTCAGTTCTAGTATAATATATTTGTCCAATGAATACTCGTTTATCATCTGCATTTCTTCTCGGTGTAGGAATTTTAATGGCCAGTGATGTGGGGAGAGAGGAAAGGCAAGCGAAAGAGCTAATGATACCAGCTGCATTGGAACTTTATGCAGAATCAGCAGCGACGAGTGAAAAATGTGTGCTGGACGGAGACTCAAGACTGGTATCTCCAGCTTACTTGGTAGTTGTGTTAACCACTGCGCCACCTGGGCACAGTGTTTATCGCAAACGCGGGAACTTATCTCTGTTCGGTCCCAAGCCGACCCACACTCCCAGCCAGAGCCACCTATCCACAGTCTCCGTCCATGTCGTCCATGCTCGCTAATTTTACACCCCCGTGGAGGTCCAATGTAAATGTGCATCCACACTGTGGATTATGCATTAATTGCCCGTCGTGGCGTAACGACAAGTGCCGGCACGAATATGAAAGAGGTCAGAGAAGAGAAGGCTGTGAGACGACGTCAGCCAATAGTTCGCTGACTAGGACCGCACCACGGCAGGAGCGGCCTCTACAAAAAGAGAAAAAAGCGCCGCTCCTGCCAGCTTCGCCCGGACAGTAGAAGACGCGCACAAGCAGAGGCACTGGCAGAACCGTTATTAGTGACCAATAGGAACGTTTGTGATAACTGTCAACGACATTGAATATAGCGCTGAGCATTGATTAATTGCAAGTCGCCAATTGCTTGCCACACATCCTTGTACGCCAAAGTTAAGTGTTGTCAATCTATTTTTTGTAATAAATACCATTAATGTGATTTGCTAGAATTGTTGTATAGCTATCCGAGAAAGCAGCATCTTTTAGGTACATTATAAGAGATGAGTGAGAAGGTCCCAAAGATCAGGCACCATGCAGTATCTGCAGCTGAAGGACGAGGGGGGAGAAATGAATGACAAGGGAAGGCAGGAAGGATTCCGCGTCAAGTCCCGATGCTGCTGATTTCATTAGTTCCTTTCCTTACCTTTCCTTTCTTCCCCCTCCACCTACAATTACATAATGTGTATCACAGTTGGTGATTCGCGTGATGTCAGTTCTTTCGGACATGTCCAAAGGAACAGACAGCACTCATTCCTATAAAGGTACGTAAACGTCTGCCTCTCTATCATTAACTTTAATGACTACTGACTGGTGTTCTATATCTACATTCATACTCCGCAAGCCACCTGACGGTGTGTGGCGGAAGGCACCATGAGTACCTCTATCGGTTCTCCCTTCTATTCCAGTCTCGTATTTTTCATCGAAAGGAAGATTGTCGGTATGCCTCTGTGTGGGCTCTAGTCTCTCTGATTTTATCCTCATCGTCTCTTCGCGAGATATACGTTGTTGTAGTTGTGGTCTTCAGTCCTGAGACTGGTTTGATGCAGCTCTCCATGCTACTCTATCCTGTGCAATCTTCTTCATCTCCCAGTACCTACTGCAGCCTACATCCTTCTGAATCTGCTTTGTGAATTAATCTCTTGGTCTCCCTCTACGATTTTTACCCTCCACGCTGCTCTCCAATGCTAAATTTGAGATCCCTTGATGCCTCAAAACATGTCCTACCAACCGATCCCTTCTTCTAGTCAAGTTGTGCCACAAACTTCTCTTCTCCCCAATCCTATTCAATACCTCCTCATTAGTTACGTGATCTACCCACCTTAAGGTCAGCATTCTTCTGTAGCACCACATTTCGAAAGCTTCTATTCTCTTCTTGTCCAAACTAGTTATCGTCCATGTTTCACTTCCATACATGGCTACACTCCATACAAATACTTTCAGAAACGACTTCCTGACACTTAAATCTATACTAGATGTTAACAAATTTCTCTTCTTCAGAAACGATTTCCTTGCCATTGGCAGTCTACATTTTATATCCTCTCTACTTCGACCATCATCAGTTATTTTACTCCCTAAATATCAAAACTCCTTTACTACTTTAAGTGTCTCATTTCCTAATCTAATTCCCTCAGCATCACCCGATTTACTTTGACTACATTCCATTATCCTCGTTTTGCTTTTGTTGATGTTCGTCTTATATCCTCCTTTCAAGACACTGTCCATTCCGTTCAACTGCTCTTCCACGTCCTTTGATGTCTCTCACAGAATTACAATGTCATCGGCGAACCTCAAAATTTTTACTTCTTCTCCATGAATTTTAATACCTACTCCGAATTTTTCTTTTGTTTCCTTTACTGCTTGCTCAATATACAGATTGAATAACATTGGGGAGAGGCTACAACCCTGTCTCACTCCTTTCCAACCACTGCTTCCCTCTCATGCCCCTCGACTCTTAAAACTGCCATCTGGTTTCTGTACAAATTGTAAATAGCCTTTCGCTCCCTGTATTTTACCGCTGCCACCTTCAGAATTTGAAAGAGAGTATTCCAGTTAACATTGTCAAAAGCGTTCTCTAAGTCTACAAATGCTAGAAACGTAGGTTTGCCTTTTCTTAATCTTTCTTCTAAGATAAGTCGTAAGGTTAGTATTGCCTCACGTGTTCCATCATTTCTACAGAATCCAAACTGATCTTCCCCGAGGTCCCCTTCTACCAGTTTTTCCATTCGTCTGTAAAGAATTCGCATTCGTATTTTGCAGCTGTGACTTATTAAACTGATAGTTCGGTAATTTTCACATCTGTCAACACCTGCTTTCTTTGGGATTGGAATTATTATATTCTTTTTGAAGTCTGAGGGTATTTCGCCTGTCTCATACATCTTTCTGACCAGATGGTAGAGTTTTGTCAGGACTGGCTCCCCCAAGGCCATCAGTTGTTCTAATGGAATGTTGTCTACTCCCGGGGCCTTGTTTCGACTCTGGTCTTTCAGTGCTGTGTCAAACTCTTCACGCAGTATCTTATCTCCCATTTCGTCTTCGTCTACATCCTCTTCCATTTCCATAATATTGTCCTCAAGTACATCGCCCTTGTATAAACCCTCTATATACTCCTTCCACCTTTCTGCCTTCCCTTCTTTGCTTAGAACTGGGTTGCCATCTGAGCTCTTGATATTCATACAAGTGGTTCTCTTCTCTCCAAAGGTCTCTTTAATTTTCCTGTAGGCAGTATCTATCTTACCCGTAGTGAGTCAAGCCTCTACATCCTTACATTTGTCATTTGTCCTCTAGCCATCCCTGCTTAGCCATTTTGCAATTCCTGTCGATCTCATTTTTGAGACGTTTGTAATACTTTTTGACTGCTTCATTTACTGCATTTTTATATTTTCTCCTTTCATCAATTAAATTCAATATTTCTTCTGTTACCCAAGGATTTCTATTAGGCCTCGCCTTTTTACCTACTTGATCGTCTGCTGCCTTCACTACTTCATCCCTCAACGCTACCCATTCTTCTTCTACTGTATTTCTTTCCCCCATTCCTGTCAGTTGTGCCCTTATGCTCTCCCTGAAACTCTCTACAACCTCTGGTTCTTTCATTTTATCCAGGTCCCATCTCCTTAAATGCCCACCTTTTTGCAGTTTCTTCAGTTTCAATCTGCAGTTCATAACCAATAGATTGTAGTCAGAATCCACATCTGCCCCTGGAAATGTCTTACAATTTAAAACCTGGTTCCTAAATCTCTGTCTTACCATTATATAAGCTATCTGATACCTTTTAGTACCTCCAGGATTCTTCCAGGTATACAACCTTCTTTTATGATTCTTGAACCAAGTGTTAGCTATGATTAAGTTATGCTCTGTGCAAAATTCTACAAGGCGGCTTCCTCTTTCATTTCTTCCCCCCAATCCATTTTCACCTACTATGTTTCCTTCTCTCCCTTTTCCTACTGACGAATTCCAGTCACCCATGACTATTAAATTTTCGTCTCCCTTCACTACCTGAATAATTTCTTTTATCTCGTCATACATTTCTTCAATTTCTTCATCATCTGCAGAGCTAGTTGGCATATAAACTTGTACTACTGTAGTAGGCATGGGCTTTGTGTCTATCTTGGCCACAATAATGCGTTCACTATGCTGTTTATAGTAGCTTACCCGCACTCCTATTTTTTTGTTCACTATTAAACCTACGCCTGCATTACCCCTACTTGCTTTTGTATTTATAACCCTGTATTCACCTGACCAAAAGTGTTGTTCGTCCTGCCACCGAACTTCACTAATTCCCACTATATCTAACTTTAACCTATCCATTTCCATTTTTAAATTTTCTAACCTACCTGCCCGATTAAGGGATCTGACATTCCACGCTCCGATCCGTAGAACGCCAGTTTTCTTTCTCCTGATAATGACGTCCCCTTGAATAGTCCCCGCTCGGAGTACCGAATGGGGGACTATTTTACCTCCGGAATGTTTTACCCAAGAGGATATACGTAGGAGGGAGCAATATACTGCTTGACTCCTCGGTGAAGGTATGTTCTCGAAACTTCAACAAAAGCCCGTACCGAGCTACTGAGCGTTTCTCCTGCAGAGTCTTCCACTGGAGTTTATCTATCATCTCTGTAACGCTTTCGCGATTACTAAATGATCTTGCAACGAAGCGCGCTGCTCTCCGTTGGATCTTCTCTATCTCTTATATCAGCCTTATCTGGTACGATCCCACACCGATGAGCAGTATTCAAGAAGTGGGCGAACAAGTGTACTGTAACCTACTTCCTTTGTTTTCGGACTGCATTCCCTTAGGATTCTTCCAACGAATCTCAGTCTGGCACCTGTTTTACCGACGATTAATTTTATATCGTTATTCCATTGTAAATCATTCTTAATGCCTATTCTCAGATAATTTATGGAATTAACTGCTTCCAGTTGCTGACCTGCTATATTGTAGCTAAATGATAAAAGATCTTTCTTTCTGTGTAATCGTAACACATTACACTTGTCTACAATGAGATTCAATTGCCATTCCCTGCACCATGCGTCAATTCGTTGCAGATCCTCCTGCATTTCAGTACAATTTTCCATTCTTATAACCTCTCGATACACTACAGCATCATCCACAAAAGCCTCAGTGAACTTCCGATGCTATCCACAAGGTCATTTATATATATTGTGAATAGCAACGGTCGTACGGCATTCCCCTGCGGCATACCGGAAATCACTCTTACTTCGGAAGGCTTCTCTCCATTGAGGATGACATGCTGCGTTCTGTTATCTGGGAACTCTTCAATACAATCACACAATTGTTCTGACAGTCCATATGCTCTTACTCTGTTCGTTAAACGACTGTCTGGAGCTGCATCAAACGCCTTGCGGGAGTCAAGAAACACAGCGTCTACCTGGGAACCCGTGTATTTCGCAATTTCGGTCATCATTCTGTTAATTTTCATCTTATAGTTCTCTTTTAAGATGTTGTTCTTTCTTGCTAACGATATTTGGAGTTTATCTTCATTCAACAGCAGATCTTATTTTGATTTCACTAGATTAATTTTACCCCTTCCATATCCACTTTATGTTTCTCAATGCGTTTCTCAGCATACTAATACTCTGCTAAAGAGTTACATTCCAGAGGTTGCCCTTTCTGTATGTAAGCGTCTTGTACTTCACTATTTGTGCGTCTGATGCCTCTTTGATATAGACATAGTTCATACGTTGTAAGTCTGTCTAAGATATCTACTTTTAACATATTACATTTGTTATAGATGTACGAGTACAATAAATAATGGTTTTCTTACGTCCTGCATTTTGTCTGTAACCTGCTGTAAGGCTAAGAGTATATGAGTTTATAAATGCATTTTACCTCTTTGATGTTAGTGACTCTGTGGCGTCACCGCAAGGCACCACACTTGCTAGGTTGTAGGCTTCAAATCGGCCGCGGTCCGTCACTACACATCGGACCCGCGAGTCGCCACTGTCGACGCTAGCAGACCGAGCGCCGCCATTCGGCTGGTCTTACGATACAAGCTAGCGCACTGACCAGCTTTTTTTTTTCTTTTTTTTTTCTTTATTGTCATTTTCACATTCACACTTGATACAGGTAGGCCAGCAGCGGCATATTACGCCGCTCTTCGGCCACAGAGATGACTAATGATACAAAAGGAGACAATCGAAAAACAGACATGGTGGATATACAGACATAGACATACAAAATTAAAACACACGGAGCCGTTCACGGACGCAGTGTCCAAAATAAAAACTTTCAGAAACGTGGACACGCACAGAGAAGACAGAGACGACACACGCGAACGATGGAACACAAACTATGAAACACTGGAACACGAACACGACGGAACACACAAACACTGGACTATGATCTCCGGCGCGTGAAAGTTCACTATACGTCTACGAGTCCGGGGACCTGCCAAAAAGGGGAAAAGGTGGGGGAGGAGGGAGACGGGAGGGTGTAGATGCCAGTGGCAGAGGAGATGGGAGGGGGAGGAAAGAAGGTAGGGGGTAGGGGAAGCCCAGGGGGAGGAGGGAGGGAGGGACGGAGGAGGTAGAGAAAGGAGAGAGGGTGTCCTGGGGAAAAAACACAAGGTGTGTTAGAGGAGGATCAAAGTTGGTTGGAGAGGTAGATAGAGGGGATGAGGGCATCATCAGGGAGAGGGAGTTGGTGAAAACCACCTTGAGCGAGGGTATGGAGAGTGGAGAGATGGAGAGCAAGTGGGATGTGGGAATGCAGGCGCGGCAGCGGACGGGGGTGGGAGGGTATGGGAGTATAAGCTGGTGAGCTGGTGAGGGGGATCAAGTTTGCGGGAGGTGTAGAGGATCCGTATCCGTTCGAGGAAAATGAGGAGGCGAGGGAACGAGATGAGGTCATATAGGATCCGTGTGGGGGATGGGAGGCGGATGCGATAGGCGAGGCGGAGCGCCTGGCGTTCTAGGATTTGACTGGCTATCTCTACAACAGACATTAATAGGAATGGTTTACTTGTTATAGCTTCAGAGATATTTGCAGAGATGCTGGTAAGCATAGTCTTCAACTAAGTCAGTAGCTACGATCTAGCCAAGCCCAACATACAGTTTATGCATTGACAATTGATGTATATGTGTGAAGCAATCAGAATTGTAAAAAAGTATTCGCAGTTCAGTCTATAACAGCACTTGTAAATATTATTGTACAAAGCCAAGATCGACGTTGACCGCTGATGCTGAATTAAAGCTAAGTATTTAATTGTATTCATGGCTACTAACTTTCTAATCACCTAAGATGTTACAGATACATCGCGTCCAGTATAGTTCATTGATCCTCACGTCAGCCTACGTGATCAACGCGAGCAATTAATGGCCACACGTCGTGATCAGACTGAGAGTCATACTGCGTCACTCGGCCGGGTCACCCTATTCCATGAGCCCCATAGTTCCGCCTCATACACAACAGACTCAATGTCAACTTGCAATTTTATTCCTGTAACTGAGGGCAGAGCAATAGGCAGAAACAACAGTTTTATGCTTCCTGATGGTGAACAGATAGATTGAAACCGGCAGAAAATACACTGATGTGACAAGAATCACGGGAACCTCCTATTAGCGTGTCGTATCTCCTTCTGCAAGGCGTAGTGATACAACTCGACATGGCATGGATTCAGCAGATCGTTGAAATATTGACCCATGCTGTCTGTATAGCCGTCCATAACTGCGAAAGTGTTGCCGGTGAAGTATTTTGTACGCGAACTTATTTCTCGGTTAGGGCCCATAAATGTTCGATAGGAATCATGTCGAGCGATCTGGGTTGTCAAATCTTCCGCTCGAACCGTACAGAATGTTCTTCAAACAAATCGCGAACAGTTGTGGTCCGGTGACGTTGCGAATTGTCATCCGTAAAAATTCCATTCATGAAAACGGCCTCCAAGTAGCCGAATATAACCATTTTCAGTGAACGATCGGTTCAGTTAGACTAGAGGATCTAGTCCATTCCATGTAAGGACAGCCCACATTATTACAGAGCCACCACCAGCTTGCACAGTGCTTTGTTGATGAGTCCATGGCTTCGTGGTGTCTGCGCTACACTCGAATCCTCCATCCACCCCTAAGAAATGAAGCCGGAACTCGTCTGACCAGGCCACGGTTTTCGAGTCGTCTATAGTCCAACCTATATGGTTACGAGCCCAGGAGAGGCGCTGCATACGATGTCGTGCTGTTAGCAAAGGCACTAGCATCGGTAGTCTGCTGCCACAGTCCATGAGCACAACATTCGACGCACTGTCTTAACGGATACGTTCGTCGTACGTCCGACTTTGATTTCTGCGGTTATTTGCGGCAGTGTTGCTTGTCTCTTAGCACTGACAACAACGCACAAACGCCGCTGCTCTCCGTAGTGAATGCCATTGACCAGGGCGTAGTCCGTGGTGTGATGTAATTCCTGAAATCTGATATTCTCAGCACGCTCTTGACACTATGGCTCTCGGAATACTGGACTCCCAAACGATCCCGAAATGGAATGACACATGCTTCTAGCTCGAATTACCATTCCGCTCCCAAAGTCGGTTGAGTCTCATCGCGGGGTCATAATCTCTTATGGAACCTTTCCACGCGAATCAGCTGAGTACAAATGATAGCTCCGACAGTGCACGCCCCTTTTGTGCCTTGTGTACGTACTACTACCGCCATCTGCGTGTGTGCATATCGCTATTCCACGACTTTCGTCACTTTAAGTACATGACTACCTTGGGGTCTGGGAGGAACATGTGGGAGTACGCAGCACTAACGTCACTAAGAGTGCGATTTGGATAAATTAGTATGTCAAAAATCGGCCTCAGTTGCGAAATGTTACTGGTCTTTACCCAGGTTTCAGTCAGAGGAATCTAGCCTTCTTCAGAAGCATAAAACAAACTAATACATTCTGGAATGTATTAGTTTATTTTATGCTTCAGAAGAACGCTGGATTACTCTGGCTGAAACCTGGCTAAAGACCAGTAACATTTCGCTATTGAGGCGGATTTTTGACATATTAATTTATTACAGTTGCTGACAGGGCTGCAACATGTAAAAAATTCTTCCTTTTGGATAATATTAACATTATAATGATTTTGAAAAAAAAATGGTTCAAATGGCTCTGAGCACTATGCGACTTAACTTCTGAGGTCATCAGTCGCCTAGAACTTAGAACTAATTAAACCTAACTAACCTAAGGACATAACACACATCCATGCCCGAGGCAGGATTCGAACCTGCAACCGTAGCGGTCGCTCGGCTGCAGACTGTAGTGCCTAGAACCGCTCGGCCACTCCCGCCGGTAATGCTTTTGAAAATAGTTTCCTTTTTATATAGCTTCACGTTTGTATAGCGGCCGGACTTGAATGCAAAGATAGAGGAACGCCACTTCGTGTAACAAACAGAATACTAAATCTCGTGCGGTAGCAGCATGTGCTGCATATCACGGCTTCTTCACCCCCCCCTTCCCCCCTTTCCTTTCCCCCTTGAGATCTGAATCAGTAGAAGGCGTTTGTCGGCTGTGCAGTGGCAGCCCTGCTGATGACTCGTTCGGAGGCTGGTGGCTGACAGCTGCTGGAAACGGGTGTACGTGTCTGCAGCAGGTGTTGGGACTAGCGTCTGGGTTAGCCGACGCGACCCCGCGGCGGCACAGACACGGGTGTCGCGTCTGCGTGTAGTCGGATCCCGACGGGTCGGACGTATCGCTGATTCCATCGGTTCCAGCGGGCATTCCACGCGCTCCTTCTCACCCGGCAGCTATGCGTACGGGCGGGGACTGACCGCTACGTGACGGCTCAGATGCTGCAGAGAGTCTGTGGCTGCAAGAACTGGGCGTGATTCGCTGACGACCGCGGCTGGGGTCTACTGCATTTCCTAGTCCGCTATTGGTAGCTGCCCGGTGATAGTGAGGTATCTTGAGTTCTAGGGAACGCGGAAGGCTCGCTGTGTTAACGGAGGGCATTTGTTAGTCCTTTGACACTCGAATGATGGTAACTCTGCGGCGGAGGGCCGATTTGAATCATGAGTAGAGTTGCGCTCTGCCAAAACTACGGTTCGGTACTTTTGGTACAGTATACAAATGACGAAGCAAATGGTAGGATTGCAGACAGTGTTAGTAGCATTGGTAGAGAAGGAAACATAAATTAATGTCAGGTTTATTTGCGTAGCCATACTTTGCAGCAAGCACTGAATTACTTGTTCTGTAAACAAAACCGCCTTTGAAACTTCCTGGCAGATTAAAACTGTGTGCCGGACCGAGAATCGAAATCGGGACCTCTGTCTTTCGCGGGCAAGTGCTCTAGAGCACTAGCCCGCGAAAGGCAAAGGTCCCGAGTTCGAGTCTCTGTCCGGCACATAGTTTTAACCTGCCAGGAAGTTTCATATCAGCGCACACTCCGCTGCAGAGTGAAAACCTCTTTCTTAAAACGGCCTTTACTTGCTGGAATTTAATTTATTCTTCCCACAAGCGTTTCACCTTTTCCTTCCTCTAAGGTATCGTCATTGGGATCAATAGCAATACAGTTTTGTTATTTTTATAATATCAAACAGTTCACAATGGTTACAACATACCTTAGTCACAAAGCTAAACAACAAAATTAAAAGTAAAAAAAGCAGAAATAACCAAACCACAGATAACAACACAACAGCACCAAACGCAAACACGCTTTTCCATACCAACAACACAGAATAATCAGAAAAAGATGAAAGAGAACACAAGATGGTACACAATGACATACGAACACGAACTCGCACATAAAATCACCAACATTTTCAATAGGCGGGGGATAAACATAGCATACATAACAGACAATCGTATACAAAAATTCACCCCCATACTGTCAAAAAACAGAGACATATACCAGAAAGCAGGAATATGTCAACTACTGTGTAACACTTGTGAAGGCAGCTACATAGGACAAACAGCTAGAACATTTGATGTCAAATGCAAAGAACACATGAGGGCCTGGAAATGTGTGACAAACCACTCCACATTTACAGAACACCTAAGAGAACATAACCACAAATCAACCAGTAGAGAATGAGAAATGAAAATCATTAGAATCAACAATAAAAAACACCTTCTAACCCTGCAAGAAAATTACTACATACAGAAAACCAAAGCAGAAAGGAAAACCATGTTGAATGATCAAGTAGACATGCCAAATAATTCATTGTTTGCACTAATAGGTAATATAATAGGCTAACATTCCGAAAGAGAATTAATATAATAATGTCATCCAATATAATAATAATACCACCAACCATCTTTACACTCACGTATCCGTGAACCCTTCCACATAACACTGAAACGAAAAGTCAAATCAGCTGTCACCAAAGCTTTCAACCACTCAAACCACCAATCCTCTCCCCATCACAGACACACACTCACCAAAGCTTTCAACCACTCAAACCACCAATCCTCTCCCCATCACACACACACACACACACACACACACATGCGCGCGCACGATATAAGTCTCATGAATAGAAGTTGGTTTTGAATATATACTTCGTTAGTTTAGCAACCTGTAGGCAAACAAACCAAAAAGGAGGAAACACGTAGTTACAGTATTTACTTTGTTAAAAGCACAGTGTCCGAAGAAATAGCTATATTGAGTGGGAAAAGAATAATAGTATACCACAAAAAAGGAGAAACATGGTGAACAGTCTGAAAATGTTCGGAATACAAAATAATGCTTATGTCTCAGTAATAAAGTGATAGTGCGACCTCCAGACCAGATGAGAGGAAACTCACATCACAGTAAACCGTAGGTAATTACTTATTTACATAAAAAATCGCGACGTGAAAAGTTTGATAATCTAAAAATAACGAAAATGTATCGTTATAGATCCCACTGATGATGCTTTAGAACAGGAGAAGGCGAAACGCGTCTAGGGAAAGTAAATGAAGTAGCAGCAAGAAAAGGCGGTTTTACTTGCAAAACAAGTATAAATGAATGTGTGCGGAAGGAACTGGGAGCCGACGACTTCTCTTTGTTTTTTGTTTGTTTGTTTACACATAATTAGAACCACACATCATTCAGTGTTAGTCCATAGTGTACATTATATTTAAAAAATATAAATAGCATTTTATAAGTAATAATAATTACTTGATCACGTAACATCGGTGCTTTCATGTAACTTTTGATGTAAGTTTACATGCACTGACATAAAAGATCTACTTTTTTTCGAGTTTCAGCACTTTGCTGACAGGAAACCAGAAACTATTAAATTTCTTAAAGCGTCTATTAACGACACTGTCGACATTTGCAGTATTTATATTAGGCACCAGTTTCAAATCTTACAGGTTCATTTTCAAGCCTGGCCTATTGAGGTTGTACTGACAGTGCCTAATCTTAATATTAAACATCAAGAAGACAATACAAGCTTTATAAATATTTACAGAATGAATGTCACAATTTCAACGTCCATCTTACCAGCGAGTTTGATTCTGATTTGGTAACAGGCACGTTGTGGATTGTGACATTCATTCTGCAATCCTTTACAATGCATGTGTTACCACTTTTATGTTTATTACTAAAATCAGGCACTTTCAGTGCAGCCTCATTGGGAAAGGCTTGAAAACTAGCCTGTAGGTTCGAAACTAGTCGCTTAAAATGCAACTGTTGACAGAGTCGTTAATAAACTTTTTAAATAGTCTATATAATTGTTCCTATTATTTTGCACTCACTAGCACGTTATTCGCCATGATCAAAGCCAAGACTTCTCCGTTATTACTGATAAGCGCGGAAGTTGTTTATGAACAAAAAAAAAAAAAGTTTTAAATAGCCTCGACAAAGTATGGAAATGATGTTTAATATCTTTTTGTTCAGCATTATCTTTTAATTTTCTTTTTTCTTTTGCGGATCTGCGTTCCCTAGTGCTGTATGATAAACTATGTATTGTTTTTCGTTTTTGCCAGAACTTCCCTCTGTTTCAGGTTACAAAGTAACAGCTTTTTAATAAAGCCTGAATTAAAGGTTGACAGTTTCAATTTTGCTATAAATACTTTTTTTTATTTTTAAGTGACGGAAAGGAGGATAACTACGAGAACAAAAATGTTCCGTAGATTACGCGGTCCTTTATAGATACTTACTCAGTTTCTGGACGGTCCACAACTTCTGATTTCTAGGTCAATCTAGCAAGACACTGACAGCATACGCAGAAAAAGCTATTGAAATGACATAACGCCCGACGGGTATGTAACACACCTAACATACACGTAACGCTTTTACTATCTTAAGTGACCAAGGCTACTGTCAGAACAATCGTAGTTTAATCCTGCCGTAGTTTTCCATCCTTTATAATGAGGGATCCGTTAACGTTTACGACTACATTTCGGCGATGTAGCCTCAGCTGTGTAAGTAGATCACAGTGCAAAAGAACTATTTTTTCGCGTTTTCGCTGATACAGGACATCATCCTCAGAATCGTTTACATTTATGAAACGGGCCACTGTGTATTGGGTACTGGCAGTCAGGTAATAACGGTGGCGCAGTCGGGGTGGTATCCCAGGGAGCAATTTCCGTCAAGGTTGAGGTTACAAGCAGGGGAAAAAATGAAGAGGTGGAGAAAGAAAAAAGGAAGAGGGAGGGCGAAGGAGCAAAAAAAAAGAATAAGAAGAAAAATGTAAAGTGCTGGAGGGTACTAAAATGGGAAGGGCGTGCGGATGTGCATGCTGGGCCAAATAAAACTGGCTCAGAAAGTACATAGAAGACTGATGCGGAACTGACCATTATTAACGAAAATAAAAATCTCCTGCAAATGCAACCAGGAGTACAAAAATTATAGCTGGGGCCCTACCTCTACCATCTGGCTCTATTAAAAACGATACGTCACTACGAGTGCCGTTAACCGTACCAAAGTACACCAAACGTTAATTCGAAGGATAAATATTTGCCTCAGATTCACGCAACGATTGAAAAATAGCACATTACGCAAAACTGCCAACAATAATGTGCACCCTTCCGTAAAATTTCGCTATGTAAATTAAACCTTTGTTCACTGAAAAAAGTTATACACGGGATTTTAGATCAACGAAGATAATACAACTCATGTGTTTATAACAGAGGCTTACTTTCCAATAACAAGATCACAGCGTGTCAAAAAGTAACGTATCAAATATTTCATTTACATCATCACGTACAAGTCGGAGTCGCGAGGTATTTACAATTTAAATAAACACTGAAATGTGGATACGCACAAAACAAACCAGTAACACCGTCAATGAATGTACAAGTTACGCCTAAAAATCTGTCAGCCTTCTACCATACATCCTGATTCTTGAGGGTATGTGTAAAATTGTAGTTGACTCCAAAGGATTATCATACCACTGAGAATCTTACCGAATTATAAATTTTGTAAAAATCTGTTGGAGATTTGTGAGCTAAATTTTTATTATTGATTGGCTAGCGTCCTTTTTTTCACAGTTCTCTTTTTTTACACTTGAGTAACTTTCAGTGACTATAGAAGATATCAAAGACACAAGGTACTGTGTCGATCCACAGATGTAGGTTCCACTTTCTTCTCTGGGCCACTGCTCTCCAATACTAAGCATCTTTGACATTTTAGTTTGAATGACAACTATTAATTATCTGATCACATCATGTCCTTACATATTGTTACAGAGTGAAAACTTCGTTAGTCATGCAAGAGATAATACGTAATAACAACAATATTGTGACTCCTTAGTTTATTATATTGCAATGCATTCCATCACGAAATCATGTCATCCTCAGTCACGGCCTGTGGACAGTTTAATAAACAAAAAAGTGTCACTCTGTTATGAATACATGTACTCTCATAAACCATCCCATTTTATCTTAAACTCCTCTTTACTAAAATAAATAACCACTTCCACATTCACCGTTTAGTACCTTACTCCATAGCCGGCCGCGGTGGTCTCGCGGTTCTAGGCGCGCAGTCCGGAACCGTGCGAGTGCTACGGTCGCAGGTTCGAATCCTGCCTCGGGCATGGATGTGTGTGGTGTCCTTAGGTTAGTTAGGTTTAAGTAGTTCTAAGTTCTAGGGGACTGATAACCACAGCAGTTGAGTCCCATAGTGCTCAGAGCCATTTGAACCAACCTTACTCCATAATATGTAAATATTGGGGGGTTAGAATTAAGGATTAGCTACTAAATGAAGTTCAGTGTGGACTGTAATTATCGTATGACAGCGAAACGTGGTAGATATGGTAATGCGTTATTGTGCAACCGATTTGCAGTAGGAAAAAAGATAGTTACAATTTTGGCCACCAGATGCAAATATGGTGCTCTGCAGCACCTCGTCGACGTCTCTGGTGCTTATATTGAACAAATTGTAGAAACAGCGCTTAATAATAAAACAACGTTATGCCTTTTCTGCCCACGTCCCGTTCCTAATCCATTACATAGGGAAACAATTGTATACGTCTTTCTTGCAATCATAGCGCCAGTTTGTAACTGGTGGCCAAAACTGAAACTAATTAAATCGGTTCTGCATTAACGGATTCGTTGTCATACAATAACTAAAGCGCACACTGAACCACTGGGGGTATTGCCCTTTAATTTTGTATACAGGGTGAAGAAAAATTCGCGCATTCGCACTTGGCAGCGCAATTCCTCACGTACTAGAAATACAAAAATGTCTGTCACTAAATTTCGTCCTGCGCATATTTCGGGCAGTAAATGAAGGTTAAATATTGACAATCGGGCAACACTGAAATCACGTGTATGGCTTCTACTTCAGACAGCGTGTAACATCGGTGCTGTCCAGTTGGTGCAGTGGGTAGCCTTTTGGGTTAACATGCATGACGTCGAGAGTTCGATCCTTAATCGAGGCTTATTTATTTTAATTTGCTAAAAGTAGTCTGCGTGGTACGGCATCTGTCGTCGTAACTGCCATACAGCGATTACATTAAGTCTTCTACAAAACATTTGCAGTTAAGTACTACGAAGACAGACTTGGAAATGCAATCGTTTTCATTTGTCAGCTTTTAAAGCAACTTTTTGTAAGTCATGCATACGAATTGTTTCCCACCACTGCATATACCATATTCCAAACTTGTTTTGTGTGTAACCTCCTGCAGTGGTCCCATCGATTAATAGCAACTACTGTCCCTGCCACGTTCACGTTCATTACATTTAGTTAGGACCTTACGTCACGTGTAGGGTTAGTAGCATGCTTTGCAAATAATTTCGATGGGACCATTGGGGGAGGGTACACAGAAAACAGGTTTAGAATCTAGTAGATGCAGTGGCGCGAAACAATTCGCGTCCACGACGTGCAAGAGGCTTCTTAAAAGGCTGAACAATGAAAACGATTGTACTTACAATTTTGTGTTCATAGTAAGTAACTGCAGATGTTATGTAGAAGATCCACTGTTATCGCATTATTGCCGATTACGACGCCGGATATCGTAGCACTGCAAACTATTTTTAGCAAATAAAATCAAATAAGCCTTTCCCAGAATAGAACCCTCGACCGCCCGCATGTGAACTCAAAACGCTATCCACTGTACCAACTGCACATCGCTTCTTTACTTGCTGACACGGTTATTTATCGTACAAGTGATTGCAGGGTTGGCAGACTGCCAATATTTAACGTCCATTTACTGTATTGCTAGTGTGTGAGGAGTCGCGCTGCGAAGTCCTAGTGGGGAATTTTTTCTGCACCCTGTATACTGGTTGGTTATAATAAATACATTACCTTTCCAAGTCTTCTCTCGATGCATATAAATACAGCTTGGCTGCTAGCAATTACCATTTTCAAAAAATGGTTTAAAGATATTGATACACATTTCCATTTACTCTTTAGGAAACGCCCAGTACGTCTTCACTCACTAAAGCTATTAAAGAATGTGAAAAGCTACTGCTGCACTGTTAATTGATTTCACACCACTAATCACAGAATGCTCTATAGATGGAAGAGGTCTAGGGTGAATGACCTCTACAGAGACAGGGTTGATTTGAAGCTGTGGGTTGTCGTCAGGATGATGACCAATTGTTGCTGAAAGAAATATCATAATCTTATTAAGAACAAACTGAAGACAGCAAGTGGGAAGGAACTGATGAGGCAGGCTGCAGCAGCCTTCTGTCATGCCATGGGCTTGGCAGGAACACCGAGAAGTTTTTCTGGGGATAGCTCTGTAGCTGACGGTAGGGCACTCCGGAAGGTCGGGTTCTTGCAGAGGAAGGCAGCCCTCAGTAGCGGTGTCCGCCCTTATGTGCAGAGGCGTACAGTTTCAGCGTACCAGCACAGTATTAGTGAATTGAGCGGCTGCACCGCCCTGGAAATAGTCTAGGGCTGTGTGATCCTGCCCTACGAGTAGTCACACCCACATATTTTCATGCTGATTTGGAACTTACTATGGTAACTTCCACTGATGGTAACATAAAGATCATCGGAAAGAGACAGGCGGGTGAACTAATAACCAAAACAGGTCCAGACCGTAGCAAAGTCGTCTTAACCATCTATAAAAATGCAGAGACCAATCCAAATCACAAACATAAGTCAGGCTAGGTCGAAGCTCTACTATCCAATGGTGCGTAACTAAACGCGTCAACATTTCAGACAGAGTAGGCCTCTGGTGTTTCAGACACGCTTAATGCTTTGCCAGTTACAAAAAGCAATAACAAGCAACGATAAAAAACAGAGTGACGAAAAGGCATCTAACTATGATACCACTCTAACACTGTAATTTAACAGCTTTGCTGAGTGTCTTTTCATAACTACAGTCTTTAAACATATTGCGCCCCTTTTAAAAAGAAATACGTTGTTCATTCCTACAGGCGCAAAATAGCCCACATTTCCTACTGTTCTCACAAGCTGATCTTGTGGAATTCCTAGCAACAAGACGAAAAATAAAATCAAATGCCGATATTGGTACTTATTGGTAAAACTATCGTAATACAGGGTGACAATTATTGATCTCTATGAAATAAAATCGTCCCAACTTCTGAACGGTTTGCGTCAGGACGTTCAAACTGCACGGTTGGTCGTAGGGCATGTTGAAATTAGTAAGCTGGTATGGTTTGGTTTAGCGACGGAGACCACTTTCATTTGGATGGGTTCGTCAATTAGGAAAACTGGCGGATTTGGGAGACTGAGAATCCACATTTCGCGATCGTGAAGTCTATTCACCCTCAACGGGTGAGTGTGTGGTGTTTGTCCGGTCACGGTTCAAAAATGGCTCTGAGCACTATGGGACTTAACATCTCAGATCATCAGTCCCCTAGAACTTAGAACTACTTAAACCTAACTAACCTAAGGACATCACACACAACCATGCCCGAGGCAGGATTCAAACCTGCGACCGTAGCGGTAGCGCGGTTCCAGACTGAAGCGGCTAGAACCGCTCGGTGTCCGGGCACGGAATATTCCTTGATGGCGCCGTGACTACAGAATGGTAGGCGAAGGTTTTAGAAGATGATTTCCTCCCCGTTATCCACATTTACCTCGATTTCGACAAGATGTGGTTCATGCAAGACGGAGCTCGACCCCATCGAACCAGCAGAGCGTTTGATGTCCTGGAGAAGCACTTTGGGAACCGCATTCTGTCTCTGGGGTATCCAGACGCCACTGACATGGGCCTCGATTGGCCGCTATATTTTCCGGATCTGAACACATGCGACTCCTCTGTGTGGAGCTTTATTAAAGACAAGGTGTACAGCAGTAACCCCAAAACCACTGCTGAACTGAAAACTGCCTTTCAGGGTATCATCGATAGAATCGATGTTCCGACACCTCAGCGGGTCATGCAGAATTTCGCTATTCGCCTGCGCCACATTATCGCCAATGATGACATATTGAATACGTCATAACATAAATCCGAATATCTGTAGTGACGGTCACATGTTGAATAAAGTGTGTGCACGCCGTAGTTTGTGACTAATTAATGTTTTATTTTTTTCATGTAGTCCAATAATTGTCACCCTGTACCTCTCGAAAAAACTCTGTTTCACCTGCTGAATTGCTATTCAAAGGTAATGCCTTATACACTTTTGGACAGTGAGGCACACCACTTGCTCATGATCTGCGTTCTCAGAATGAAATTGGGAGGTGTCTGAATGGAACCGCCATACAACAGACTTCTATTTCGCCGCGCTTGATGCCCGTGATACGCAACCACCCTCTCTGATCCCTAGATGGATCATAACTGGATCAAGGCTCATATAGTTCCGCTGACGTGTCACTGACTGCAGGGAGTGGTCATGAGGACTAGATGTCAAGCTAAAGCGTGGGAGAAAGATCCCTCAATGCATCACATCGTGATTGACAGGAAGTAGTGTCGGCAACAACTGGTCTTAGAGCTCGTCAATCGCAGGAGGAATCGGGCTATTAACCAGGCAGATATTGTGGCTCGCTTTGAGGAACACTTTCGCCACATCTATCTGTATCAGCAACATGAAGTACATGATTTGGAGCCGATTTTCTCACCTCACTCGCACTGTCTCAGGCATCGAAGTAGAAACCGTGATGAAGAACATCGCCTGGGATGACATCAAGGATGCGACAGCGAAAGGTGCTCCAAACAAGTCACTTGCCGTGGATGGTTCAAAAATGGTTCAAATGGCTCTGAGCACTATGGGACTTAACATCTGTGGTCATCAGTCCCCTATAACTTAGAACTACTTAAACCTAACTAACCTAAGGACATCACACACATCCATGCCCGAGGCGGGATTCGAACCTGCGACCGTAGCAGTCGCGCGGTTCCGGACTGAGCGCCTGAACCGCTAGACCACCGCGGCCGGCCGTGGATGGTCTTCCTGTGGAATTTTACCGGGTTTCCCAGGATTTGGTGGTGCGAAGACTGACTACGATGTTTCACGAACTGTTGACCACAGCCGCCACGGTTCAACCGCCATTTATCGAAAGCATTATCATACTAATCCACAGGCCATCGCAGGGGAATGCAGATGGCCATTACTGTCCCCTAATCTTGTTCAATGCCGACTACAAGATATTTTGGCGGGACGATGCCATCGTATCCTTCCGAGTATAATATCTACAGAACGAACGACACCAGGTGGACCCATCAACACCCAATGGTCATATATGAATGTCGAGATTTGATTGCTCTAGCAGCTACGTGCAATCTACATCCAGCATTGGTGGCTGTCGACTTTGAGAGTGCCTTTGATCGGGTGTGACTTTGTTACATCTTAACTGTCAGGGAGCGAATGAACTTCCCGGTCGCCATCACTAGTACTCTACTCCAGTGGCTGCTCCCTTGTCAAGGCTACCGGTGGTATTGCCGGACTGGTACCGATCCGCCTTATCTTAAGGTCGGGGATGCCTGCATCCTATGCTCCCCTATGCTTCGTCCTTCGTCCTGAAGCCACTTATTGGGTGTCTCACGAAGCACTTGTCGGGGTTCGCCCTGGACAATACACGTTGCACTGTCGTGCCTATGCAGATGAACTGTTGTTGCTGGGTACGTGGCAGACAGTGCATTGAGTGTTACCAAATCCACAGCGATGACAACTGGCCGCGGGACTCAACGCGAGAACAACTGGCGCTTCTACCGCGTGTCCAAAGCTTCCGAACTTCCGACACCTTGGCATAGTCTTTCCGTCCATCATCTGTCGCATCACAGTGGTTAACTTCCGGTGCACCCTCCAAGTCACTCGCGCGATCGATCGGCAACGTCTCCCATGTCGCATGCAGTGAGTGACCGACGTCTACACTACCCCGCTTATTCCGCCAACTACCTCTGTGGGGTTTTGCGCGATTCCCCGCTCAGCTGGAATGTGCCTGGCATGGTTGGCTCGACTGCTATTCACCACTTACACACACGCCCATTATTTCACGCCTCCGGTGCGCACAGCACCTGATACCCCACTATCCTTGTTTTCCATTCCTGTGTCCTCTACCTCCCACTGCTGTGTCACAAGATGAAATTTCATGGATACGATTATCTCCTTCTTTGACTGTTCCTCCTTGTCGACTACCTGTTGGTTGGTGGTGTGGGGGCACTGTGGCCAGGCCCGGTGTGGTCAACCCCTGCCCACTCTGCCCATCGCCCTCCCATTGACTGTTTACAAGGAATGGTCAGTTTTCCCCAGTTATATTTTGTGACGTTAGCTGCTGATTTGGTATATGTTTGTTTAGAAATAAAGTTTATATTTCCCTCTCATATGCCACAAAGAAAGACAAAAAAAAATCAGACAGTTGGGAAAAAAAGAAAGTGGCACATCTGTCTGCCATGCACGGGCCCAGGTTCGATTCGCAGATGGATGGCACATCCTCTGATCAGGAACTGGCTGTTGTGTTGTCATCATCTTTTCATCTTCATCGACACGCAAGTCACCCTATGTGACGTCACCTGGAACGACTTGCAACTCGGCGGCAGAACTTCCCCAAGTGGGGACTCTCAGCCATTGATGCCACACATTATTCTTCCTTCGAAAATGCTTTTTTGTATTTTATCTCTCTTCTTTCTTGGTAAGTCTTTATATTTTTCCATAGTTATCCGCAGAGCAGTTTGTGCCATAATTATCAAGATTAGTTTTGATTTGCATAACTGACCAGTAAATGTACTCACATGATGTCCTTCAGACCCCAATGTTATGAACAGATCTTTACAATGAGCATAATAACTATTTGTTTTTAATATTGGTACGTTCTTTTTCTGTAGTTTCAAAACGTGTTCATACTTTGCGCATTTGTTACTCAAGATGGAATTCAAAGGTATACCTGAATGAATGATTTGGTAATAAGCAACACCGACAGTTACAGCCTCTTAATTTGGAAGCTACTTGTTACTGCAACTGAGTTTGCTCTGATGTGCAGCAAATAACGTTGGCAGAAATCCCAAATGATAGTTGGCTTCTGAATCTGCGAGTTATATTAACTCTCCTGTGTTTACCGAGGATAACGATTTTCCACTATTGTATACTATCTAATAAAAGAATTACAACACCTCTGTGAATTCGGCATTGTCCAGTGGATTGCTCGAGAGGCAGACTCGTCAGTACAAAACAGGTGGAGAGTACTGTGTAGTCGGTAGAGAAAGAGTAACATCAGAATGGGTCGGTCAGGAGAACACAGTGACTTGGAACGTAGACTAGTCACTGGAGTGTCACCTGAGCGACAAATCGATCAGAGACGTTTCAACCCTTCTAAAGCTGCACAAATCGACTGTTGGTGATGTTGTATGAAGCAGAAACCTGAAAGAACATTTGCAGTGCAACCCAGATCGAACGGACTTCATGTAGTAACGGACAGAGACCGTCGAACGTCGTGGATATATAAGTCAAAATGATTTGAAGACACCACTCGTTGAATTCTAAATTTCTACGAGCACTAGGACAATTACGGTGGGTAGACAGTTATAAAGAATGGGGTGCAATATCGAGCAGGTCCTAATAAGTCACAATATTTGTACGATATTGCAGTGCCTACATTATTACAAATTACGATGCATTGCTCCTGCGGATATGCACACATGTCCGAAGAAATAGGTACTGCAGCGACTACAGTCATTATGAAATATATGAAATGCATTCTCACTTTCAAGTAAAACGTGTCCTTTGTAATGGAATACACACTGAAGAGCGAGAGAAACTACTACACATTCCTGATATCGTCTAGGGCCTCAGCGGGCACGCAGAAGTACCGCAACACGACGTGGCAAGTGCTCGACTAATGTCTGTAGTATTGCTGGACGGAACTGACACCATGAATCCTGCAGGATTGTCCATAAATCCATAAGAGTACGAGGGGATGGAAATCTCTTCTGAACAGCACGTTGCAAGGCATCGCATATATGCTGAATAACGTTCGTTCATGTCTGGGGAATCTGCTAGCCAGAGGAAATGTTTAAACTCAGAAGAGCCTCCCCCGAACCACTCCGTAGCAAATCTAAAAGTGTGGGGTGAAGAACTGTCTGGCTGCAATTGTCCAAGTCCGTCGGAATGCACAATTGTCATGAATGGATACAGGTGATCAGACAGGATGCTTACGTACATGTCTCCAGTCAGAGTCGTATCTAGACGTATCAGACACATCGTACCTAGTCGTATCTAGGCGTATCACGGTCCCATATCACTCCATCTGCACACGCTCCACACCATGAAACAGCCTTCATCAGCTTGAACAATCTCCTGATGATATGCCGGGACCATGGATTCTTGAGGCAGTCTCCATACCCGTACACGTCCATCCGCTCGATTCAATCTGAAACGAGACTCGTCCGACCAGGCAACATGTTTCCAGTCATCAACAGTCCAATGTCGGTGTTGACCGGCGCAGGTGAGGCTTAAAGCTTTGTGCCGTACAGTCATCAAAGGTACACGTGTGGGACATCGTCTCCGAAAGCCCATATAGATGAAGTTTCGTTGAGTCGTTCGCATGCTGACACTTGTTGATGGCGCAGCACTGAAATCTGCATCAATTAGCGGAAGGGTTGTACTTATGTCCCGTTCAACAATTCTCTTCACTTATCGTTGATCCCGTTCTTGCACGATATTTTCCAGCCGCAGCGACGTCGGAGATTTGACGTTTTCTGGATTTATGACATTCACGGTACACTCGTGGATTGGTCGAACGGAAAAATCCCCACTTCATCGCTACCTCGCTGTGTCCCATACCACTTTCAGACTCATTTAAATCTTAATAACCTGTCATTGTAGCAGCAGTAACCGACTGCGCCAAACACTTGTTATCTTATATAGGTGCTCCCGACCGCAGCGCCTTATTTTGCGCGTTTACATATCTCTGTATTTCAATACGCATACCTATAGCAGTTTCTTTGGTGCTTCAGTGTAGAAAAAGGATACAGGTTGTAGACACAGGTTGCGAAATGTGGAAGTTTGGGTCTGGCTGTGATTCATGCTCGGTTAACCAATTGGTGAGGTGACCGCTCGAGATAATTGGGAAATCTTGGTTCGAGTCTCGGTCCGGCACAAATTTCCACTGTTGTCATTCCATTATACAGCTGATGCGTTGTCCATATTCGCAAATGAGAATGCATTTTTCGTACAAATTTTTGTAGTAAGTGTTATGCGACCCCTGAGGTTATGCAAAGAGCGGCACCACAGAACAGTGGACTGCAAAGGATTGATTCGGACTGATTGTGCTCGCTATACCCTGGATAATGGTATGCATTTGTTGAATGCCTGGATAACATTGCCTGCCATCACGTGTAGTGCGAACATTGAAGTACTGAGGACGAGGTATTACGGTATGGGGTTGTTTCCCTTGGTTGAAGTGCGGTTCTATTACACTTAGGAAAACGATAAATCAAGAAGGTTATAAGAGCATTTTAGAGCATTGTGTTCTGCAATAGAGGTCGAGTTTCGCGACTATGATATATGTATATGTATGTATGTATAGTGCACCTTATCATAAAGAAGCGTCTGTGAGGCAATGGTTTATGGACAATAACATCTCTCAAATGAATTGGTTGGCCTAGAGTCCCGACGTAAGCCGAATGGACTCCCTTTGGCTGGAGTTAGAATGTCGACTTCACTCCACACCCCAGTGACCAACACTACCTTCTCTGACTTGAGATCTTGAGGAAGAGGGGCTACTATTCCTCCACAGATATGCACACACCTCATTAAAAGTGACCCCAGCAGAGGTTAAGGTATCGCAAATGTGGAGGATGGAGCCTCCCTCGTGTGTCCCTCTAGTAATATCTGAACCAAGGGTGGTGTATGACAGAAGTCGCAGGGCCTATAACGACACACAGCGCCACTGCAACTTTTGGCGGCAGCAGCGTCGCTCCAAGAGGGCACAGTCAGTGCGGACCTACTCGCTTCCGCAGGATCACGTGCTCTAGACCAGATACCATTGTATCCTGGTACGTCAATTCCCTTTAGTCCGCCGCGGGGCTTTGGCTGACCAGTTCTCCACGGTCGAGCTCTCTGGACTGCTGCTACGGTTCCTTCATCAGAAGCTCTCCTGGAATCGTATAGCGACCTGCCGTCCTATGCTGGTCTATCACCCTGGGATCTTCTTCTCCAGTGGAACGTGGAGCCGCCAACAGTCGTCCTCGAGCTAAATAGAGACGTGGCCTCTACAGCGCGGACAATCGGGACTTCTGCACTTTGCCACTACATGTTGTTTATGTTACAATCAGTTCCTCGTGAGCTACACTGCGGAACACAATTAAAGGATCATTTTATCGAACCCCGCAATTGCCTCCCATGGCGACACATAAGGTAAGGTAAGGTGCCGTCTTTATTGAGAATTTTAGAAACGGACTTGCACAGAGGCAACCAGTAAAGTAGTCTGAGACGCCTGCAGGTAGGCAACACCTTGACACCCCTGAGATTCCAGCTGCCTGCCTGCAAGCGCCTCAGAGTGTTTCATAGGTTGTCTCTGAACACGATATTTTAAAAATTCTCAAGAAAGGTTGGCGGGCGCTACCGAGGGTTTTGTCGAATTGTTGCGCCTTAGACTGACCCTTCACTCCGTTTCAAGCATGTGCCAATGGCATCCCTTCCCGCCTTCCCCTCCCCCCGCCGACCACGGTCATTCCCCAGGAGGACGCAAAATAGGAGTGTTGAAAAAGCGTAAGCACCCTTCACTTCTTCGAATAGGGTTCAAATTTCGTCGGATGGTTTTGAACGGTTCCTACTGGCTCCACTCTGTACATGAGAGCAAACTTTTCGATTGCACTTCACTCTAGAAGAGTGCTACGATGTTCAAGGGATATGTAGCTCTATAGTGTTAACAGAGAAGGCTTGAAAGGCCCGAGGGTGTCACCAGTGTCCAAGGTTGTCAAGAAAGTCTTGATATTGCTCATCGCACTTCGAACTGTCCTTTTCTACCGCGAAATGTAGGGGAATCGACGTCTCAGGGAAATGGGCGACTTCGTTGATGGTCTTCATCCCACCGTCTGCTGTCTTTTCGTGTGGATTCTGATTGGCGTTGTGTCTGAGATGTTTTCCTCAGTCACTCATAAGAAACCTGCGTGATTTCACACCTGGCGTCGCGGTTCAGACTTCCATCGCTGAGGTGTCAAAGAAAAGTGTGAAATGTGGGTAAGACGGGGGTGTGACTACCGTCTGATAGTGTGACACGTTCGTGGTGACGTTGGGCAGAACTGTAATGAAATTTGGTGCCAATGTGACATCATTAACCAACATTCGAGTCCCATCTGCTTCTGAGCTCTGGCGTTTTCTTCGCGTGAATCGACATCTTGCTGTTCGAAGCGTCATCGAGCCAGAGGGTGACGTTGCAAGGAGCCATGCTTTTGCACCATTACAAAAAAATGGTTCAAATGGCTCTGAGCACTATGGGACTCAACTGCTGTGGTCATAAGTCGCCTAGAACTTAGAACTACTTAAACCTAACTAACCTAAGGACAGCACACAACACCCAGCCATCACGAGGCAGAGAAAATCCCTGACCCCGCCGGGAATCGAACCCGGGAACCCGGGCGTGGGAAGCGAGAACGCTACCGCACGACCACGAGATGCGGGCTGCACCATTACAGGGGAAGACTGTACGCACCTTTCAGCCACATTTCAGACTTGTGCGTCTTAATGAGAGGAAATTACGGATTTCGAAAAGTGATCTTCTCATTCTGTTGCGCAGTGTAGTACTTAGACTCTAATAATTGTGATTCAGATTTCAGTGACTGCCGGTCCACCGGGTTAACGCATACAAACCACTTCAAAAACCGACTTAACTGTCAACTATTTCTTGTTTTGTGCAATTACCTATCAAAGAAGAATTACTGAAGTTTTATGTTCGTTTCAATAAACTTTCTTTCCATTATCAACCTAGGCTTCAGTTTCTGTATGTCCAACCCATTGTGGGCGAATACGCTTCCCGTAGTAACAGCCATGCGATACTTTTGATCAGATACTACGTGTGCTACGTAATATGTAAGTTTCATGGAGTATATTTTTCTTTGTTAGATGTAATGCTCACACTACTGGTGTACCTGCCTTACCCGTATCTATAGGTGGTCTGTAGCTCCCCTACTGAAAATTTTCAGCTTTGTATCTTTTTCAAATGGTGCCCTCCGAATGCAGCATATCACTGTAGGCAGTGACTCTCCTCACGCACTCGGGAACAGTCAGATGCTAAGCTCTGGCGACGATTGCCATACGTAGATGCAGAATGGATTCGGATAGAGGATTACGCAGGAGGTGGAGATGAGTGATAGTGTGAAATATACTGACGGAAAAAGAAATCGCAACACCAAGAAACATTGGTGCGATTTAGACGGAAGTTGGTAGGCGTTTTTCTACGTCTAAAGATGATGTCTACTCAAATTTCGCGCCAGTCGCCTAAGAGTGGTGCTATTAGCGTCACTATGAGGATGCAAATCTGGTTTGATCTAAATACACGTTGTAACGGTCCTGAGCGTTAGTTACCCCTGAGATTGGACGTGGTGAGTTGGTGTTAGTCAAGAATGCCTTTAAGGCGACAAAGACACCATTATCAACATCTCACTGAGTTTGAATGAGGTCGTGTGATAGGGCTACGAGAAGCTGGATATTGCTTCTGTTTTATTTCAGAAACGCTTGGCAGGATAGGGCCACTACACATGAATGCTGACCACATTGACACAACGAAGTGTTATAAATTGGTTACCACAAGGACAGATCCGAGCAGGCGCCCTGTAGCGTGCATTCCAGTGACCAAAAACCTCCGCTATTCGCGACTTCATTGATGTCAAGCGCGGGCTCATTGGTGCGCAGGGAAGAGGTCAATTGTGTTTTCTGATGAAAGGTGGTGCTACCTCGGTGCCAGTGATGGCCGTGTTTTGGTTATAAGGTGGCCATTGAGGGCCAGGAACCAACCTGTCTACATACACTGGACCTAAACCTGGAGTTATGTCTACGTTGTGATATCGTATGACAGGAAAATCGCCGGCCGCGGTGGCCGTGCGGTTCTGGCGCTGCAGTCCGGAACCGCGGGACTGCTACGGTCGCAGGTTCGAATCCTGCCTCGGGCATGGGTGTTTGTGATGTCCTTAGGTTAGTTAGGTTTAAGTAGTTCTAAGTTCTAGGGGACTTATGACCGAAGATGTTGAGTCCCATAGTGCTCAGAGCCTTTTGAACCATTTGACAGGAAAATCACTCTCGTGGTTATCCACAACGGCTCAAATGGCTCTGAGCACTATGGGACTTAACATCTGTGGTCATCAGTCCCCTAGAACTTAGAACTACTTAAACCTAACCAACCTAAGGACATCAGACACATCCATGCCCGAGGCAGGATTCGAACGTGCGACAGTAGCGTTCTCGCGGTTCCAGACTGTAGCGCCTAGAACTGCTCGGCCAGTCCGGCCGGCGGTTATCCACACACTCTGACTAAAAATGTGTAGGTCAGTCTGTTGATTCGATCTGCTGTGCTGCCATTCATGAACTGCATTCCAGTGGGTGTTTTCCAATATAATGACGGTCGCCCCCATACTGCTGTCGTAAATCAAAATGCTCTACCGAATATCGACATGTTGCACCGGCCTGGTCAATCACAAAATCTCCAATCGACAACATATGGGACATCATCGGACGACAGCACCAGTGTCATCCACAAACTGACATCTGGCACCTGTACAACACAATGCATGCACGTTTGCACGCTTCCATTCAACATTCTGTTGGTTACGCCGGATATTAACGTAATGACATTTCACATTTGCAAATGCCTGTCGCGCACTTTTCAAGTGTGGTTTTGCACCGTTAATCGCTTAAATAAGTTGCCTAGACCACTGTATTCCAGAAATTTCATTACTTTAATTATTTTTTTGGTGTCACAGTTTTCTTCCGTTACTGTCACATTGGCATTTTATAGTGGTACACACATTGCCCTTGACATACCGTCTCCCAGAAATGCTGTCAGCAATACTTCAGAAGTTTTTACTGAAATTACACCTTCCTGTTCTATACACACAATTTCCCCCACCTATCTCCTTCTCTCTCTCATACACATATACAGGCGGAGTTTCTCTCTCTCTCTCTCTCTCTCTCTCTCTATCTATCTATCTATCTGTGTTTCTATCAGGCCTTCTCATTTTCCTTCTACCCTTTCATCTCCCCATTCATCTGCCTCTAGCTTACCCCCTTTTACCCTTTAGCCTATTATGCCATTCATATAGGGACTCACGTCCACACACACGAACACAAAAGCTCTCTCTCTCTCTCTCTTTCTTTGCCACCCATCCCTCCTTGCTTTTCTCCGCCCCTTTTATTGTGTCCTTGTCGGCCTGCTCCCTCTGCGCCTAGTCACTCCAGCTCGCGGCGCTTTCACTTGTTTACACTGCCCTCGGGTGGTGGCGATGTTTTGGGGCCACGGCGCGACGTCCCGTCATACCAAGCAGCGGTGGCGGTGGCGGGGGGAGTTGGCGGAGACAGCTGCCGTGGCGGCTTTAGCCCGCCATGAATAAACATGAGGTCGGCGCTGTCACCTAGGGTGTGTGAGTATGTGAGCATATGTGTGTGTGTGTCCCAGGGTCGGCGGGCGCGCAGCCGGCGGACGACGAGTCCAGCGACGGAGGACTCAGCCCGGTGGACAGCACCTACAAGGGCATCCACGTCGGCTCGCCGCTCTCCAGGGCAGACCTCGACAACCTCATCGACTGCTTCCGGAAAAAGAAGGTGGGGCTCTTTCTCTCTCTCTCTCTCTCCCTTCCTCTCTCTCTCCCTCCCTCTCCCTCCCTCTGTCTCTCCCTCCCTCTCCCTCCCTCTCTCTCTCTCTCTCTCCCTCCCTCTCTCTCCCCCCTCCCCCCTCTCCCTCTCTCTGTCTCCCTCTCTCTCTGTCTCTCCCCCCCCCTCTCTCTCCCTCTCTCTCTCACACACACACTTTCCCTACATATTCAGTCACTCTATCAGGACAAACTTTCTACTTCCTTTTCTTTCCTCTTGTTTTATAGTCACCTGGCTTGTTAGCAGGTTTAATATTGCCCTCCATATTTTTCCATCATGTCCTAACCTTGACTGGACTGTACACACAAATGCAGTTGTAAGTCGCTCACTACATTTTGTTTCTGTCTGAAATGTAACCCAGCTTTACAGAACCTAATATGAACTGAACTGTAACTGATCTGAATGCAGGTTGACTTTGAATTAAATGCGCAACGCAAGTAAAACAATTATCTGGCCCTAATTAAAATTTCCACTTACCTCGCGTCTTGACAATAGTGTTGCAGATTTCTACAAAGCTCGATAGCAAGCAGCAATCAGGCAGTGGATAAGCTAGGTTTCTGTTTCTAAATATATATTCAAACTGTAGCACGTGGTAATGCGTAATGACAAACAGTGGAGTGGGGAGAGCAGCTATTCCTATGAAATGATGAGCCAAGACCACGATTTTAGAATGAAATATACACTACTTGCCATTACAATTACTACACCACGCAGGTGTCGTGCTACAGACGTGAAATTTAACCGACAGGAAGAAGATGCTGTGATATGCAAATGATTAGCGTTTTAGAGCATTCACACAAGGTTGGCGCCGGTGGCGACACCTATAACGTGCTGACATGAGTAAAGTTTCCAGCCGATTTCTCATACACAAACAGCAGTTGACCGGCGTTGCCTGGTGAAACGTTGTTGTGTTGCCTCGTGTAAGGAGGAGAAATGCGTACCATCACTTTTCCGACTTTGATAAAGGTCGGATTGTAGTCTATCGCGACTGCAGTTTATCGTTTCGCGATATTGCTGCTCGCGTTGGTCGAGATACAATGACTGTTAGCAGAATATGGAATCGGTGGGTTCAGTAGGGTAGTACTGAACGCCGTGCTGGATCCCAACGGCCTCGTATCACTAGCAGTCGAGATGACAGGCATCTTATCCGCATGGCTGTAACGGATCGTGCAGCCACGTCTCAGTCCTTGAGTCAACAGATGGGGACGTTTGCAAGACAACAGCCATCTGCACGAACAGTTCGACTACGTTTGCCGAAGCACGGACTATCAGCTCGGAAACCATGGCTGCGGTTACCCTTGACGCTGCATCGCAGACAGGAGCGCCTGCGATGGTGTACTAAACGACGAACCTGGGTGCACGAATGGCAAGACGTCATTTTTTCGGATGAACCCAGGTTCTGTTCACAGCATCATGATGGTCGCATTCGTGTTTGGCGACATCGCAGTGAACGCACAATAGAAGCGTGTATTCGTCATCGCCATACTGGCGTATCACTCGGCGTGATGCTACGGGGTGCCATTGGTTACACGTCTCGGTCACCTCTTGTTCGCATTGAAGGCAGTTTGAACAGTGGACGTTACATTTCAGATGTGTTACGACCCGTCGCTCTACCCTTTATTCGATCCCTGCGAGACCCTACATTTCAGCAGGATAATGCACGACCGCATGTTGCCGGTCCTGTACGGGCCTTTCTGGATACGGTAAATGTTCGACTGCTGCCCTGGCCAGCACATTCTAAAGATCTCTCACCAATTGAAAACGTCTGGTCAATGGTGGCCGACCAACTGGCTCGTCACAATACGCCAATTACTACTCTTTATGAACTGTGGTACCGTGTTGCAGTTGCTTGGGCAGCTGTACCTGTACACGTCATCCAAGCTCTTTTTGACTCAATGCCCAGGCGTATCAAGGCCGTTATTACGGCGAGAGGTGGTTGTTCTGGGTACTGATTTCTCATAACCTACGCACCCAAATTGCGTCAAAATGCAATCACATGTAAGTTCTAGTATAATATATTTGTCCAATGAATACCCGTTTATCATCTACATTTCTTCTTGGTGTAGCAATTTTAATGGCCCGTAGTGTATATTCAAAAATACCTAGTAATCGCAATCGAGGCGGGTTTGTAGTTTTTTGATAGACCCACTAACACTTCGTGTGATCTTCACACGTAACATTGGTCTGAAAAATTCTACGCTTAACAAAGTGAATAATGATTAGAAAGAGTACAAAGTAAACAGAGAATTTCCATAAAAAATCAATGACTCAGGGAATTTGGGTGGTCTTTCTGTCAGCACTGACCAACTTGTTTAGCTGACAAGAATCATTCCTAGCTGCGCTGTGCTGCAGTCTTACCTCAACCTTATTCTCTTTAAAAATAATGACATTATTCAAAATATATATTCCTTTCACCTTTCAGTGTGTACATGATATTCATCTTTGCTGTCCTTTCTTCATCTAACAGGTACAATCACAAGTCTATACAGCACTACTAAATACGTACATCATCTACAACACTCCAACTAACAGTGTATCAGAGTGCGTAGAGGCAAAGATTGTGCCACGACAACACCGAAGATTGCTTAGCACTATCGTTAATTGCTCTCTCTCTAACGTGGACATCGACAACATACAAGAACCATATAACATGACCACCTTAGACGGTCTGTAAGGAGGTGTCAGCCTCACCTCATTCACTACAGAAATATAGAAAAGTATTCCCTCTCCCGCTTAAAAAAATCATAGAGGCACTAATAATCTCCATCCATGGTAATCCTGTTCTCCAAGAACTTCTGTATGACAGTTCACGTGGGCCCGATCTGGCGATGAATGTTAATGTCCGATACTTTTGAGATGTACGCTACTGCGACCATATCACACCTTACTGTGAACAATTGTAATGGCTACGTGCAGATAAACGTAGAGATTATCATACAAAATGACGTATCGTCTTTTCCACCATTGTACTCCTTCCTATTTGTCTTCAACCTTTACACTGATATGCGAACAACACAACAGGAATACTCATTTTCAAAAAAGTAAGATCATATCCATACCATTACACAACACTGCCATATTCTCTGAATCATTGTCTGTATCAGGAACTCAACTTTGGAACAATCTTCCTCAAAGGTATAAGAGAAATTAAAATTAAAATTCTTTCAGACTTCAAAAGACAGCTAATGGCCCATCTTGTATCACAATAGCTATCTCTTCTTGCAGCTGACTCTCGTCAGCCCTCCCTCACCCACCACTTTTCCATCCCCCTTTCTTTATTGAAAGTCTCTTCATTCCTAGCAGCTCCTGTCATTTTCGTTTCAATCGTCTCCTCTTTCATCATCCCTTCCACTTCTTCTAATAGCAAACAATGCTTCGAAAGTGTTAAACTAATCAATATGATCCTGAATGCCTCCATTATATTATTATTGTTATTAGCGTTATTGTTATTATTATTGTCGCAAATTATTACTTTTTATTAATAGTGCGAATTACTATTATTGACTTTGTTATGTAATAAATAAATAATATCATTCTTAATTCATCCATTACCTTATCTTCTTTATTATTGTTACTGTTACAGTTATTATTATTGCCAATTATTATCTTTATTATCAATGTAAAATACTATTATTCTGATTGTTATGTAAAATTTTTTGCGTGTGTGCTGTTCCTGATCAGAGTTAAGAGAGAACTTTCAGGCCCTAAACTGGTCAGGCTCAGTAAGCAACACATAAATAAATAATATTTTAATCCCTAAGTAATTATTATACCCTGCATAATCTGTAATCATTTAGTTTATTGTAATCTTCGTCTGCCCATATTATTTTTCTCATCTGGTATTCCTTCCAGTGTCAGGTAACTATTCCTGGATGACGTAGTACATTTCCATTAACCTCTACCTTCTTCTGGTACGCTTCTTCCATAAACTTCTTTTGTCACCTATTCTTTTTAGAACAATTCTTACCTCGTACGTTTCCCTAATTTTCAGCATTCCTTGACAGAACTGTATTTAAAATGTTTCCAGTTCCTTCTCCGAATATACAATGATCTACCCTTCACTTTCATACATTTCTGTTTTCCAGACGTTAATTTTCGGGAACGTCTTCTTCAGTTCAGTATCAATAATTGATGCTAGCAATGCTCATTTATTGAAGAAAGGTTTCTGTACTCGCACTAATCTATTTATTAGGTCTTCTTTGCTTTGAGCATCCTGTAATCTTCCCTCTTAGGGAAAGTATTTCACTTCTTGCATTCGTGTCTCCTTCTCTACTTTTAATTAATCAAGACGCTGTAGTCCTTTCGTTCATCCTTGCATTTTGAAGAATGCGCAAAATAGCGCAACCATTATCACTCTGTCGTTACAGTAAGGTCATTCCATGAAAAGTCATTGTTTTGCTCCGTGTGTAACACTTTGCTGTTTCTTTAGTTAGTGGCAAATCAACACAGCTCGCATCATAAAACCTTCTCTGTATAGATTTACCTGTACTTATTTTTCGTGTTAATTCTTCGACTCAAATTTTACATATGTCACGCCGTAGCCATGGAATGACACAGCAGTGATAAACACTATAAGAGGTGGAAATGCCATAAAAATCCTTACAGTCACTAGCATCAACATTAGTTCCGATAAAAGGGGCAACGCTTGCTATGGAACTGTAAGTAGGCTCCACAAACCGCTCTGTACTACGGAGGGTACAATTTGTCGATACGGTGAGAATATATGCGTCTCGCTGCTACAGAAATGTCAGCCATGGGGGGGTTAGCTACAGAAATCAGTATTTTTCTGTGTCTCACGTAAACGAAAATTCGCATAAAGGTGCAACTGACATTTTTGAGCAGACTTAACAACATAACTCACTTCTTGGAATTTCTAGGTCGACTTGCTCCCGCTCCCCTCATGATCGTTGACTGCTGCTTTAGGCTACTGTTAGAGTAATAGTTGGGAAAGGTTTGATAAGGCAAAAAGCGACGAGTGTAATGATCCTGAGTTCTCGGAACATATTATAAGGGGGAGTGAAATTCCAAGGTCAAGTTTTCAAGTTTTTTATCCTCACCGGCATATGATAAAGATGACATACACACACACACACACACACGCACACACACACACTTTTCACACGTCCTATAGCTCAAAATGTTCCCAGTATTCCAGTTCAAAATCACTATAGGCTGAAATTGGAACCCATAATTTCAATAATTTTAAAAGTTGAAGAAAAATTAAGAATCCATGAACTTTCAGCGTCCTGTCTTTCAAGAGAACGATATGCCATACCTACTATAAGTGCCTGTGAATGAGCTTGTAAGCGGTATTCCGTTGTTATAATATTATATCAGCTTGCTTATAGCCGGACACGGATAAATTATGAAACTAAGTGCGCAGAGTGCACCACACAGTTTACATCCATTACTCACCGCTTTTTGCTACATAGAATGGAATTACTTACTGTCCATAAAGCACGAAGTGTCACCTGAAAGTTTAACACATTTGTATGCATGAGGCACAAGACATTCTGGTAATGTTAGAAAATGTTAAACGTTTCTTAGTGATTTAGTCTAAAATGTCTCTATAATAATTCATGATCGTTGTATATTAACACTGCAGTCAGCGACACTTTCCACTTATCAGCATATATAGCACATGTCCATGTAAATACTTCACAATCATCAAGCCACAATGCATTGAAACTTACATCGTCCATCCGAAACGTTCCGAGGCAGATTTTACTCCTGGCTTATAAGCGACATCAGCACAGTATCTACGGTGAAAGCTTGAACTAACAACTTTGAACAAGAGACGTGCACTCGACCAGTCGTTTGCGAGCAGGCACTGTTAAATAATGGGCATACGGCAGTCGGGTATCAACGCAGTTGTGTTGAAAAATCACAATGGAGCAACGTCTCTAGACAAGTGCACAAGACAGTCTCCAGAATTATTTGCAAAGGAGAAAAGTGAGTGCAAAGGTTGCCAGCACACCTGGACTCCAAAATAAACGATGAGCGGACGCCTGCCGGCACACGATTTTAATGAAAAAACGCGGGCATTTCTATTTCGCCAAAAATTAACGTGTACGACGAGACTTGGCGTCATCGATACGAACCTTCTAAGAAACTACAAAGTACAGGCGGTCATATGAAGGTTCAACGATTTGACGACATTAGTGATACTGGTGTCAATGTGACGCACGAATTCAGCAATATCCCAATCCGATAGTTTCACAGTTTTATCAATGTTATGTGCGTCGTAATCAAGTGGGGGGGGGGGGGGGGGGAGAGGTGGCGCAGAAGGGAGGCTATATTAAGGTTGCCAGACCCAAAGATAGAAAAGCCGGAATTGGGGTTATACTCGTATTTAGACGCGCATTTTGCCCCTAGAAGTCGGACTACCTGTTTTAAACAGAAACAGAGACAGTTGGGTATTTGCAATCGTTTATTAAAGATCAATTAAAGGTAGTTTTTTGTGGCATCAATTTTAAGTGTGCTGAAACTAAAGCAACTCTCAGTAAACATCCCTATATCTTGAAACTTCCTGGCAGATTAAAACTGTGTGCCCGACCGAGACTCGAACTCGGGACCTTTGCCTTTCGCGGGCAAGTGCTCTACCAACTGAGCTACCGAAGCACGACTCACGCCCGGTACTCACAGCTTTACTTCTGCCAGTACCTCGTCTCCTACCTTCCAAACTTTACAGAAGCTCTCCTGCGAACCTTGCAGAACTAGCACTCCTGAAAGAAAGGATATTGCGGAGACATGGCTTAGCCACAGCCTGGGGGATGTTTCCAGAATGAGATTTTCACTCTGCAGCGGAGTGTGCGCTGATATGAAACTTCCTGGCAGATTAAAACTGTGTGCCCGACCGAGACTCGAACTCGGGACCTTTGCCTTTCGCGGGCAATATCCTTTCTTTCAGGAGTGCTAGTTCTGCAAGGTTCGCAGGAGAGCTTCTGTAAAGTTTGGAAGGTAGGAGACGAGGTACTGGCAGAAGTAAAGCTGTGAGTACCGGGCGTGAGTCGTGCTTCGGTAGCTCAGTTGGTAGAGCACTTGCCCGCGAAAGGCAAAGGTCCCGAGTTCGAGTCTCGGTCGGGCACACAGTTTTAATCTGCCAGGAAGTTTCATATCAGCGCACACTCCGCTGCAGAGTGAAAATCTCATTCTGGAAACATCCCCCAGGCTGTGGCTAAGCCATGTCTCCGCAATATCCTTTCTTTCAGGAGTGCTAGTTCTGCAAGGTTCGCAGGAGAGCTTCTGTAAAGTTTGGAAGGTAGGAGACGAGGTACTGGCAGAAGTAAAGCTGTGAGTACCGGGCGTGAGTCGTGCTTCGGTAGCTCAGTTGGTAGAGCACTTGCCCGCGAAAGGCAAAGGTCCCGAGTTCGAGTCTCGGTCGGGCACACAGTTTTAATCTGCCAGGAAGTTTCATATCAGCGCACACTCCGCTGCAGAGTGAAAATCTCATTCTGGAAACATCCCCCAGGCTGTGGCTAAGCCATGTCTCCGCAATATCCTTTCTTTCAGGAGTGCTAGTTCTGCAAGGTTCGCAGGAGAGCTTCTGTAAAGTTTGGAAGGTAGGAGACGAGGTACTGGCAGAAGTAAAGCTGTGAGTACCGGGCGTGAGTCGTGCTTCGGTAGCTCAGTTGGTAGAGCACTTGCCCGCGAAAGGCAAAGGTCCCGAGTTCGAGTCTCGGTCGGGCACACAGTTTTAATCTGCCAGGAAGTTTCATATCAGCGCACACTCCGCTGCAGAGTGAAAATCTCATTCTATCCCTATATCTTGTCAATTATGATAGCAACTATGTGTTGAGTTGTCGTAATTGCTCACAGTTTTTCCTAACTAACTGTCGTTCGGACATGCGTGTCGGTGCAGTCTGAGCTGATGCGCACATTCTACTTTGCGTCCCTCGCTCTGTGCGCAGCATGGTTGTGACACTATGTGTTGCCACGTACGGCCTACGAAGAAATACTGCCGGCCGGAGTGGCCGAACGGTTCTAGGCGCTACAGTCTGGAGCCGCGCGACCGCTACGGTCGCAGGTTCGAATCCTGCCTCGGGCATGGATGTGTGTGATGTCCTTAGGTTAGTTAGGTTTAAGTAGTTCTAAGTTCTAGGGGACTGATGACCTCAGAAGTTGAGTCCCATAGAACTCAGAGCCATTTGAAGAAATACTGATTGCTATATCTGTATATTCTTGTGGTATACCTCCTTACTGCTGCTCATACTTACTCCTCATGGTTATGTCATTAGCTTGGAACTGTCCTTAGTTGTGGGTTCCCTACTGCATCGCTGAAAAGCCTGATAAAAACCGGACATGACCGTAAAAGCCTGGCATCCCTAGACTATGTAGAACTCCTCATGCAATAAAAGTACCATCTCAACCTCTCACTCATTTTTTATTTATGTACTCTCAAAACTTTTATTGAACTGTGGCGACATACCTACAGTAATTCATGACAGTTTTTAATGAACCTCTGACGCCGACACTACATATGACTTATTAGCGGATAGAGCAGACTCCCTTAAAAATACTTCCTTCTGATTCTTCACAACATTCAAGAGGATGTCTAATTAAACATCTTTCAGCCAACCAGTTTCCAAACATATTTTATTTGGCTACCAGTTTCGGTGATTTACTGCACCATCTTCAGGCCCCTGACCGACGCGTAGGAAGATTCCACCTCGGTTGTGACAAAAACGCGGGGCCAGCAATACTGGAATTAGTAGATTTCTGTTTGCTAAAGCGATACCTCCAACCATCATCTGCCGACAACAACCGAGGTGTATCTTCCTACTCTTCGGCCAGGGGCCTGAAGATTGTGTAGTAAATCACCGAAACTGGTAGCCGCCGGCCGCGGTGGTCTAGCGGTTCTAGGCGCGCAGTCCGGAACCGCGCGACTGCTACGGTCGCAGGTTCGAATCCTGCCTCGGGCATGGCTGTGTGTGATGTCCTTAGGTTAGTTCGGTTTAAGTAGTTCGAAGTCATAGGGGACTAATGACCATAGTAGTTAAGTCCCATAGTGCTCAGAGCCATTTGAACCATTTTGAAACTGGTAGCCAAATGAAATAAGTTTGGGAACTGGACGGCTGAAAGGTATTTATTTTTGACATCCCGTATCGAACAGCCGAGTCCCGCAACCATCTATGGAAAAGATGGACATTCATAGACATTCAAGAGAGGTTGCCACAAAACTTATAAGATTTGGTCAAACGTGACGACGGTCCGCATAAAGTGACTTACACTGCGATACTGCTCTGTGTCGCTACTTACGAGTGTCAAGAAACACACACACACACGCACGCACACACACATACACACACACACACACACACACACACACACACACACACAGATGTTGAATAACGTCCTTGCTTGCGACTTGTCCCAGTTCCTAAGGTAATGCTGCAATTACACTTCTGGCCATTAAAATTGCTACACCACGAAGATGACGTGCCACAGACGCGAAATTTAACCGACAGGGAGAAGATGCTGTGATACGTAAATGATTAGCTTTTCAGAGCATTCACACAAGGTTGGCGCCGGTGGCGACACCTAAAAAGTGCTGACATGAGGAAAGTTTCCAACCGATTTCTCATACACAAACAGCAGTTCACCGGCGTTGCCTGGTGAAACGTTGTTGTGATGCCTCTTGTAAGGAGGAGAAATGAGTAGCATCAGGTTTCCGACTTTGATAAAGGTCGGATTGTAGCCTATCGCGATTGCGGTTTATCGTATCACGACATTGCTGCTCGCATAGGTTGATATCCAATGACTGTTAGCAGAAAATGGAATCGGTGGGTTCAGTAGGGTGGTACTGAACGCCGTGCTGGATCCCAACGGCCTCGTATCACTAGCAGTCGAGATGACAGGCATCATATCCGCATGGCTGTAACGGATCGTGCAGCGACGTCACGATCTCTGAGTCAACAGATGGGGACGTTTGCAACAAACATCTGCACGAACAGATCGATGACGTTTGCAGCAGCATGGACTTTCAGCTCGGAAACCATGGCTGCGGTTACCCTTGACGCTGCATCGCAATCAGGAGCGCCTGCGATGGTGTACTAAACGACGAACCTGGGTGCACGAATGGCTAAACGTCATTTATTCGGATGAATTCAAGTTCTGTTTACAGCATCATGATGGTCGCATCCGTGTTTGGCGACATCACGGTGAACGCACATTGGAAGCGTGTATTCGTCATCGCCATACAGGCAAATCACTCGGCATGATAGTATGGGGTAAAATTGGTTACACGTCTCGGTCACCTCTTGTTCGCACTGACGGCACTTTGAACAGTGGACGTTACATTTCAGATGTGTTACGACCCGTGGCTCTACCCTTCATCCGATCCCTGCGAACCCCTACATTTCAGCAGGATAATGCACGACCGCATGTTGCAGGTCCTGTACGGGCCTTTCTGGATACAGAAAATGTTCGACTGCTGCCCTGGCCAGCACATTCTCCAGATCTCTCACCAATTGAAAATGGTCAATGGTGGCCGAGCAACTGGCTCGTCACAATACGCCAGTCACTACTCTTGATGAACTGTGGTATCGTGCTGAAGCCGCATGGGCAACTGTACCTGTACACGCCATCCAAGCTCTTTTTGACTCAATGCCCAGGCGTATAAAGGGCGTTATTACGGTCAGAGGTGGTTGTTCTAGGTACTGATTTCTCAGGATCTATGCACCCAAATTGCATGAAAATGTAATCACGTGTCAGTTCTAGTGTAATATATTTGTCCAACGAGTCCCCGTTTATCATCTGCATTTCTTCGTCGTGTGGCAATTTTAACGGCCAGTGGTGTAAATTCAGTAGCATTAGCGCGCCTCATAAATATTCTGATACTAAGTAAGGCGGGATGACAATGGGGCGCTGTTTACTTCCGACTTCTGTAGTACAGCTGGCAGTATTTCCGGCGGCGTCGCGAGCATCGCACGCGCAGTACTGACTGAGCACACAGCAGCAGCTAACCCCGGCTCACCTGCCCGCCCTTTCCCCCGCTCGGCCGACTACCTAATCAGTGTGTGTGGTGTCTGCGGTCGTGATTGCAGCAGCCGCACCGCTTGCACGCACGTTACGTGGCCAGCATCCTGCGGGAGGCCGCCGCCGCACTCAAGCGGCTGCCCAACCTCAACCAGGCCTCCACCTCCGTCAGCAAGCAGGTCACCATCTGCGGCGACCTGCACGGCAAGCTCGAGGACCTGCTCGTCATCTTCCACAAGGTACGTGTCTCTTCCAGTCCACTTTCCCTTACATAGGCCACTGTGACACCCTTAACAGACAACTGATGAATCCTCAGAACCATTCACCAAGATTTACGATGCTACGATGTTGATCAAAATTATAACACCAGCAACTAAACCAATAAAACGAGATCAATCATCAGATGCGTTAGAAATATATATAAATAAAGAAAGGAAAATAAAAATAAAATAAAATAAAAATAAAAATTACACAGGTCAAAGAAAAATTTGTTTAAAAACTTTTTTTACTTCGATAGCTGATCTTTGTCCTCAAGAACATCGCCCTCTATATACTGCTTCCACCTTTCTGCTTTCCCTTCTTTGCTTAGAACTGGGCTTCCATCTGAGATCATGATAGTCATGCAACTGGTTCTTTCTTCTCCAAAGGTCTCTATAATTTTCCAATAGGCAGTTTCTATTTTACCCCTAGTCATACATGCTTCTACATCCGTACATTTGTCCTCTAGCCAACCCTGCTTAGCCACTTTGCACTTCCTGTCGATCTCAGTTTTGAGACAGTATTATTGAAATGGAAGAGGAGGTAGAAGAAGATGAAATGGGATAATGGCATGATATTGCCTGAAGAGTTGGACAGAGCACTGAAAGACCTAAGTCGAAACAAGGCCCCGGGAGTAGACAACATTCCATTTGAATTACTGATGGCCTTGGGAGAGCCAGTCCTGACAAAACTCTACTATCTGGTGAGCAAGATGTATGAGACAGGCGAAATACCCTCAGACTTCAAGAAGATTATAATAATTCCAATCCCAAAGAAAGCAGGTGCTGACAGATGTGAAAATTACCGAACTATCAGTTAAATAAGCCACAGCTGATAAATACTAGCACGAATTCTTTACAGACGAATGGAAAAACTGGTAGAAGCGGACCTCGGGGAAGATCAGTTTGGATTCCGTAGAAATGTTGGAACACGTGAGGCAATACTGACCCTCCGACTTATCTTAGAGAATAGATTAAGGAAAGGCAAACCTACATTTCTAGCATTTGTAGACTTAGAGAAAGCTTTTGACAATGTTGACTGGAATACTCTCTTTCAAATTATAAAGGTGGCAGGGGTAAAATACAGGGAACGAGAGGCTATTTTCAATTTGTACAGAAACCAGATGGCAGTTATAAGAGTCGAGGGGTATGTAAGGGAAGTACTGTTTGGGAAGGGAGTGAGGCAGGAATGTAGCCCATCCCCGATGTTATTCAATGTGTATATTGAGCAAGCAGTAAAGGAAACAAAAGAAAAATTCGGAGTAGGAATTAAAATCCATGGAGAAGCAAAAAGCTTTGAGGTTTGCTGATGACACTATAATTCTGTCAGAGACGGCAAGGGACGTTAAGACCAGTTGAACGGAATGGACAGTGTCTTGAAAGGAGAATATAAGATGAACATCAACAAAAGCAAAACGAGGATAATGGAATGTAGTCGAATTAAGTCAGATGATGCTGAGGGAATTAGATTAGGAAATGAGACACTTAAAGTAGTAAAGGGGTTTTGCTATTTGGGGAGCAAAATAACTCAGATGGTCGAAGTAGAGAAGATATAAAAAGTAGACTGGCAATGGCAAGGAAAGCGTTTTTGAAGAAGAGAAATTTGTTAACATCGAGTATAGATTTAAGTGTCCGGAAGTCGTTTCTGAAAGTATTTGTATGGAGTGTAGCCATGTATAGAAGAGAAACGTGGACGATAAATAGTTTACACAAGAAGAGAGTAGAAGCTTTCGAAATGGGGTGCTACAGAAGAATGCTGAAAATTAGATGGATAGATCACATAACTAATGAGGAGGTATTGAAAACACAATTGGGGAGAAAAATTTGTTGCACAACTTGACTAGAAGAAGGGATCGGTTGGTAGGACATATTCTGAGGCATCAAGGATCACCAATTTAGTATTGGAGGGCAGCATGGAGGGTAAAAATCGTAAAGGGAGACCAAGAGATGAATATACTAAACAGATTCAGAAGGATGTAGGTTGCAGTAGGTACTGGGAGATGAATAAGCTTGCACAGGATATAGTAGCATGGAGAGCTGCATCAAACCAGTCTCTGGACTGAAGACCACAACAACAACAACAACAGCTGATCTTTTTAGATTTTTATGAGCTGAGTCCAAAACTAGCCTTAGTTTTTTTGTGTCCCCCATAGTTTTCGTGCAGTATGATTTTTACTAAATAAAATAAAAATCCTATGCTTTACGGTAAACTGGGAAATTAATGAAACGCTTTGTTACAACATAACCATAGTCTGTATTTACAATAAGCTACTTAAAACAATGATATGCGTTAATAGAGGTTTAACTTTTGAGCTGGAATTGGTTTGTATTTCCTTTCGCTTTTGTCTTTGAAGCTTCTTGTGTAGCTTTTTCTACGACGAGTTGCTTGCTGGGCTTCTCGGGGAAGTGACCAACAGTCGTCCTCCATCATGTCGGTGTTCCAGCGGCCTTGGTAGCGTTTTTCCATCACTTTAATGTCGCGGTGAAAACGCTCTCCTAGCTCCTCACTAACATCTCCCACATTGTCCGGGAAGTAATCAAGGTAGCTGTTCAAAAAGTGAACTTTCAAGCTCATTAAAAATCCTAAAGTTTTAAACTTCTTTAACATTGTAAATGTAATAGAAACATATTGAAGGTCTTTTTCATGTCCTAAGAACTTTGTAACGACTTCCTTGAATAATACCCATGCTTCATTCTCATTTAAGGTCATTGTGGATCCAAAGTTAACATCAAACAACAATTTTGGCTCTAGACTTTCTGTATTACAAAGGAATTCATCACCATCTGTTTATCTAAATGACACTGTATATCAGAAAATACTTCTGTTGGAATAGAATTTGAATCATCTAGCTGTTCAGGAACCGGGAAATCCACTCCACTGGTCGGATGGTGGACGGAAGGTCAGGGTAGTTTATTACCTTCTTGTTTTCCGTATTATGACCAGTAACATCAATACTGCAAAAGTAGCAATCATTGGAATGATTTCTTGGCACCCTCCATACAGGAACAGCAAATCTAAAGGCTTTTTTCTCCTTTTTGGACCATTTTCTCAGATCTTCAACACACACATAGCATACCTTATGCGGCGCCCAAGATTTATTTTAGTCATCAAGTTTTGATTCAAAGTATGATAGATAAACCTTTCTCACAAAGACTGTAATGTTTCTTTGGTGTAATTTAATCACAAGTTCACTACAAATGTAACAAAAACTGTCAGCAGAGCTTTCACAACCACGGTTAGACATTGTACTGAGAACATGTAAGGGAAACGGGAAAGTGATGTTAGTTTGACAGTAAACAAAACACCATCTGTCAACACAAAAATAGAATCGACCTTTTTGCCAGCAATTTTTTTTCAGCAGTACTACCAACGTCATCTACATTCATTACATATCCTTTTAAAATTATTTTATCTATATAAAAGCTGCTCGAACAGTCCACGGGTGTACTGCCGGTCCATAGTGTCCAACGGGCACAATATTTCGGCGATCAGACATGTCGCCATCGTCAGGTGCGCTGACGAACTGAGCTCCTGAGGGCGTGCGGCCGATTTGAATCCCCTCCCCCCGCGTGCCGCCCTCTTCGCCGACCGCGCCGCACGCCGGCGGTCGCGAAGACGTGGGCGTCGGAATCTGTCGTAGCGTCGATGTGCTTGCTACGTCCGCCCTGGTCGCCCTGTGTACTAATGTTTTTAGTACTCCATTCCTCTGAGAAGGGTGGTGGCAGCTGTCTGCATGCACGTACGCTAGTGCACAGGGCGCGCAGCATCTCAGACTCAGAGAATCTGCCCCAGGAATTGGAACACCTCAAAATCGTGTTCCGAAAAAACGGGTACTCAGAATGGCAGATTAGACGCGCTCTCTGTCCCACCATCACAGCACACCTTGTGGAGACGGATGAAGTTACGGAAGAAGACGTAGCCGCTGCCTTTATTCCGTACAATGGCGCACTATCGGGGAAAATCGGCCATATATTAAAGAAACACAGAGTTAAAATCGTCTTCTGCCCGCCCAATAAAACACGGGTATTACTGGGAAGTGTGAAAGATGACCTCGGTTTGAGGAAGGCCGGCATATACCAAATTCCCTGCGAGTGTTGGCTCTGGCTCTGAGCACTATGGGACTTAAAATCTATGGTCATCAGTCCCCTAGAACTTAGAACTACTTAAACCTAATTAACCTAAGGACGGCACACAACACCCAGCCATCACGAGGCAGAGAAAATCCCTGACCCCGCCGGGAATCGAACCCGGGAACCCGGGCGTGGGAAGCGAGAACGCTACCGCAGGACCACGAGATGCGGGCTGTGAGTGTTGGAAGACTTATATCGGACGAACAGTACCCACCATCGAAGAACAAAACAAATAGCTCTAAGCACTATGCGACTTAACTTCTGAGGTCATCAGTCGTCTAGAACTTAGAACTAATTAAACCTAACTAACCTAAGGACATCACACACATCCATGCCCGAGGCAGGATTCGAACCTGAGACCGTAGCTTTCGCTCGGTTCCAGACTGTAGCGCCTAGAACCGCACGGCCACTCCGAGCGGCGCACCATCGAAGATCGTTGCCGAGAACAGCAAAGGCACACCCGACTGAAATATCCAAATAAGTCGGCGGTAGCAGAGCAGTGTTTGTCCGAGAAGCACGAGATGGATTATGAGCGTACTAAGATCCTGGCTCAGACCTCTAAATATTGGGACAGCGTCATAAGGGTGGCTATCGAAATTCACATCAGGGAAGATCTTATCAACCGAGATTGCGGCTACAATCTCAGCAAGGCTTGGGACCCGGCATTGAATGTAATTTAGAAGACTCTCAGCAAGAAGTACGAACTGGGGACCAGGGCGGACGCAGCAAGCACATCGACGCTACGATAGATTCCGACGCCCCCGTCTTCGCGACCGCCGGCGCGCTGGCGCGGACGGCGAAGAGAGCTGCCCGCGGGGGGAGGGGATTTAAATCGGCGCCGCCCTCAGGAGCTCAGTTCGTCAGCGCACCTGACGATGGCGGTATGTCTGATTGCCGAAATATTTTGCCCGTTGGACACTATGAACCGGCAATATACCCGTGGACTGTTCGAGCAACAAATACGCCGGCAGAAACTGAAGAATCATATATAAAAGCTGTTAAATTCTTTAAAAAATCGCCTAATTTAATGGCTCTGAGCACTATGGGACTTAACATCAGAGGTCATCAGTCCCCTAGAACTTAGAACTACTTAAACGGAACTGACCTAAGGACATCAAACACATCCATGCCCGAGGCAGGATTCTGACCTGCGACCGTAGCAGTCGCGCGGTTCTGGACTGAAGCATCTATAACCGCTCGGCCACAGCGGCCGGCGCGTAATTTAATGAATTTAAATGTAAAATGTGAAAAAATGGTGGGTGATACAGTTTTTTAATTAGGGCTATCGTATTTGGATTTCCCACCCTAAAGAAATATGAGGTATTTTCAGCAAAAAAATGTTCCATCGTTGGCCTGTGTTATCAGAGCACCACGTTGGAATTATCCGAATAATACAAAAATCGGAGGACGTGATTTACAAGATGACTTTAGTTTCAGAAATATTGGATGGTTTGTTCAGGGGAAAGAGCTACGCACACTGAGCAAGTCAATAACGCTCTGGTCCACCTCTGGCTCTTATGCAAGCATCGTTGGACCTGACATTGATTAGCCGAGTCATTGGATGTCCTCCTGAGGGATATCGTGCCAAATTCTGCCCAATTGGCGCGTTAGATCGTCAAGATCCCAAGCTGGTTGGAGGGCCCTGCCCATGATGCCCAAAACGCTCTCAATTTGTGAGAGATAGGGAAACCTTGATCGTCAAGGTAGGGTTTGGCAAGCATGAAGACAAGCGGTAAAAGCTCTCGCCGTTTGCGGGCGAAAATTATTTTGCTAAAATGTAGTCCCAGGATGACTTGCCATAAAGGGCAACAAACGGCGACGTCGAATATCGTTGACGTATCGTCGTACTGTAAATGTGCCGCAGACGAGAACCATAAGGGTCTTGATGTGAAATGGAATCGCACCCATTATTATCACTCTTTGTTGTGGGGCCGTATGGCAGGAGACAGTCAGTTTGGTATGCCATTGTTGTCAGTTGCCTGAGATCTCATTGAATGGAGTAGGATTGTCTCCAGTGATGAGTTCCGCTTCGAAGTGTGCCTCGATGACTTGCAGTGATGTGTCTGGAGGCGTCCCCGACAGAGATGGCATATCAACCTCAGTGTCGCCTGCCACACATCCCAACAATGGGACCAAACTGCTGAGGTCATCGGTCCCTAAGCCTACACACTACTTAATTTAACTTAAACTAACTTACGCTATGGGCAACACATACACCCATGCCCGAGGGAGGACTCGAACCACCGACGTGGGGAGCCGCTCGGACTGTGAAAATACGCCCCAGACCGCGCGGCTACCCCACTCGCAAGCCATGCTAGTCTTACATTTCAGAAAAATAATGCCTACTCGGAAACGGCGAGAGTTACTACTGCATCTCTTCGAGGTTGCCAAATCCTACCTTGGCCAGCAAGGATGGTATTTGGAGCTAGATGCATGGACTTTCCATTTCGGAAATCGTTATGAAATTCAATATTCCGAGATCTACAATATCAATAACGTGCCGAGAATACCAATTTTCTGGCATTACCTCTGACCAGGGACAACGCATTGGCTGATGGCCTTCACTTAACCACCGAGAGCAGGGGCGTCTGCGTAGAGTTGTCAGTGCCAGCAGACAAGCAAAACTGCTAGAATCAAGCGCAGAAATCAATGTGGGACGTACGACCAACATAGGATTTCGCATTAATGGGCTATGGGAGCAGACGGTAGGTGCTAGTGCCTTTGCTAACACTACAACATCGCCCGCAGCGCCTCTTCCGTGCGCGTGTTCATATCGGTTGGACCCTGGACGACTGCAGAACAAGTAACTCTCGATTTCCGTTGGTAAGAGCTGATGATAGGGTTCGAGTGGGGCACAGACTCCACGTAGCCATGGACTCAAGTTGTCGACAAGGCGCTGTACAAGCTGGTGGTAGCTGCATAATACTGTGGGCCGAGTTTACACGGAATGGAACCGATCACTGACTGGAAATGGTTACGCTTGGCTAGACGGAGATCATTTGCAGCAAGCAATGAACATTTCTTCCCAAACAACGATGGAATTTTTATGGATGACGATGCACCATGTCACTGGTCCACAATTTTTCGCGACTAGTCTGAAGAACATTCTGGATGATTGGAGCGAGAGATTTGGCCACCCAAATCGCTCGACATGAATACTATCCAACTTTATTGGATATAATCGAGAGCTTAGTTCATGCAAAAAATCCTGCACCTGCAACTCTTTCACTATTATGGACGGCTGTAGAAGCAGCGTGGTTCTAGGCACTTCAGTCTGGAACCGCATGACCGCTACAGTCGCAGGTTCGAATCCTGCCTCGGGCATGGATGTGTGTGATGTCCTTAGGTTAGTTAGGTTTAAGTAGTTCTAAGTTCTAGGGGACTGATGACTATAGGTGGTAACTCCCATAGTGCTCAGAGCCATTTGAACCATTTTTTTAGAAACAGCGTGGGTCAGTATTTCTGCAGGGGACTTCCTACAACTTATTGAGTCCATGTTACGTCGAACTGCTGCACTAAGCCGGGCAAAAGGAGGTCCAACACGGTATTAGCAGGTGCCACATGACTTTCGTCACCTTAATGTATTGTAGCACTTGCTTGTAAGTACGGTGCAAGTTTCATCGAGAAATGTCACTTGGCAGTGAAACATCACGTGAAAGTTACTTTCGTCTTTATGTTTTGCACATCAGTGTAGTTGTCTTACTGTGTCACATCCCCGCTACGTCAGTAGTTTTGTTTCGTGAACAGCAAACAATAACATTAATACTTCCGATGTTCTCTGCCTGTTGCCGTTTAATATCTAGCAAAATTATGTTAAATACAATTAAATTATATCCATCGCTATGCGGCTGGATAAATACAGTTTACTCTTTGACAGACAAATTGATTAAATCAATATTTCCCTTGGTAACCGAACGTTATGATTCATGTAACAGTATTTACAACCAGTTGCAAAGTTTTCACCTCCGAGTAAGTTAGTCGTACAGACAGATGTATGGTGGACTCGCCAGAGCTTCGCTGGCGGGTGTACCGCGCGCAGAAACACCTGTGCTTCGGAACAAAAGCCCGACCATTTGAATGCGGCCATTGTACGCACTGGTCTGCGCTTGGCGCTGATATTCACACCGAGCACTGTGTGCGTCCGCGCCTAATTTCGCGCTACTCGTGGTGCTCTCCTCTGCAGTGGTCGGGTGTGCGTGTGTGCGTGGGCGGAAGCTCTAGTGTGTGTGTGTGTGTGTGCGCGCGCCACGTTAATCTGCCGGCCGGGCGCCGTGTTTGGAAAACACCGGAACTCGAATGATGTGGCATTCCCCAGCCCGATGTATTTGATCTGTGCACCGTACACACCAGTCTGCGGTTCTCGCAAAGGGGGCTTTTTATGGTCCAATTTTGATACACGAAGTAGAACAGGATTCAGAAACTAAATAATATAAAAGTTGAAGAAACAACTGACAGAGAAGTGTTAGCGAAAAAGTGTTGAATATGGAAGGGTTCCCAGGTAGGAGAGTGAAAAGAACTTGGCAGAAGTGGTCAGAAGACATGAAGAAAAATAGAACAGTTTGCCCTCTTGGAGGGTTCCGTACAAACTCACTTATGCATATAGATAGTTCATCCATCCCTGCTATCGATACTGCCAAGATGTTGGTACCAGAGATTCCAAGACATGCGAGAATGTTTGAATTTTAAGTTTGAAGTTGGGTAACAAATGAGAAAAGAATTACTTTTTTTCTTTGATATAATTACAACTTCCACAGTTTTCGGATTTTTTCCCTTTCTTGAACTGTGAAACCTAACTTCTTGCCAAATTTAGTGATTCTAGGTCAACCTATACGTTTAGATACGAACATTTCAAGTTAGGCTTTAGCGTGACTGTTATTGACACCAAACGAAACAACAAGTTTACTGTTACCAGTCACTGTTTATTTATCTCCACAACGCGTTTCAAAGGCTTAAACCTGCATCATCAGTTGGATTTACATTTGTTAGTATGACGTGTGTGTTTGTGTGTGTGTGTGTGTGTGTGTGTGTGTGTGTTGTGTTACGAGTTTTTTGGAGGAACTCACGGCACTGTCTGCGGCTTCTGTTACCTCCAGTGGTCACAGGTTCCTTTCACAGTCCTAACACACCATTTGGAATGACATTATTTTTGAGAAGATTAATATTGAAGTGAATATGCTGTGTTGTCTTTGCGACCTTGTCTGAAGTGTTTTCGTGCTTGAAAATGGCCTTGATTGCCTGACTTGGCAGATTAACTTTATATGCGAATATTTTAGGATAGTCTTCACCGTGACCGTTATTGACATCAAATGAAACAACAATTTTACTCTTTTATTTATCTCCACGGCGCGTTTCAAAGATTTAAACCTCCATCATTATTGTAACACAACATACACAGCGCATGTTATACTAAAAAATGTAAATGCACCTGATGATGTAGGTTTAAGCCTTTGAAACGCGGCCGGCCGCGGTGGTCTAGCGGTTCTAGGCGCTCAGTCCGGAACCGCGTGACTGCTACGGTCGCAGGTTCGAATCCTGCCTCGGGCATGGATGTGTGTGATGTCCTTAGGTTACTTAGGTTTAAGTAGTTCTAAGTTCTAGGGGACTGATGACCACAGATGTTAAGTCCCATAGTGCTCAGAGCCATTTGTACCATTTTTTTGAAACGCGTCATGGAGATAACGGTAACAGTAAACTTGTTGTTTCAATTGACAACCTACAGGTTTTAAAGTGAGTTCGCAGACTCCAGAATGACATAAATGACCGTATCTTTTGACTGCACTGGCTTCGAATATGAAATGTTTTACACCGACAATAGATCATCGACCTTAGTATGGAACATAAGTTTCAACTCCGAATTTTTCTTTTGTTTCCTTTACTGCTTGCTCAATATACAGATTGAATAACATCGGGAAGTGGCTACAACCCTGTCTCACTCCCTTCCCAACCACTGCTTCCCTTCCGTGCCCCTCGACTCTTATAACTGCCATCTGGTTTCTGTAGAAATTGTAAATAGCCTTTCGCTCCCTGTATTTTACCCCTGACACCTTTAGAATTTGAAAGAGAGTATTTCAGTCAACGTCCAAAGCTTTCTCTAGGTCTACAAATGCTAGAAATGTAGGTTTGCCGACTAATGACCTCAGCAGTTGAGTCCCATAGTGCTCAGAGCCATTTTGTAGGTTTGCCTTTTCTTAATCTTTCTTCTAAGATAAGTCGTAAGGTCAGTATTGCCTCACGTGTTCCAACATTTCTACGGAATCCAAACTGATCTTCCCCGAGGTCGGCTTCTACCAGTTTTTACATTCGTCTGTAAAGAATTCGCGTTAGTATTTTGCAGCTGTGACTTATTAAACTGATAGTTCGGTAATTTTCACATCTGTCAACACATGCTTTCTTTGGGATTGGAATTATTATATTCTTCTTGAAGTCTGAGGGTATTTCGCCTGTCTCATACATCTTGCTCACCAGATGATAGAGTTTTGTCAGGACTGGCTCTCCCAAGACCGTCAGTAGTTCTAATGGAATGTTGTCAACTCCGGGGGCCTTGTTTCGACTCAGGTCTTTCAGTGCTCTGTCAAACTCTTCACGCAGTATCGTATCTCCCATTTCATCTTCATTTACATCCTCTTCCATTTCCATAATATTGTCCTCAAGTACATCGCCCTTGTATAGACCCTCTACATACTCATTCCACCTTTCTGCCTTCCCTTCTTTGCTTAGAACTGTGTTTCCATCTGATCTCTTGATACTCATACAAGTGGCTCTCTTCTCTCCAAAAGTCTCTTTAATTTTCCTGTAGGCAGTATCTATCTTGCCCCCAGTGAGATAAGCCTCCTCTAGCCATCCCTGCTTAGCCATTTTGCACTTCCTGTCGATCTCATTTTTCAGGCGTTTGCATTCCTTTTGGCCTGCTTCATTTACTGCATTTTTATATTTTCTCCTTTCCTCAATTAAATTCAATATACTGTTACCCAAGGATTTCTGCTAACCCTCGTGTTTTTACCTACTTGATCCTCTGCTGCCTTCACTATTTCATCCCTCAAAGCTACCCATTCTTCTTCTACTGTATTTCTTTCCGCCATTCCTGACAATTGTTTCCTTATGCTCTCCCTGAATCTCTACAACCTCTGGTTTAGGCAATTTACCCATGTCCCATCTCCTTAAATTCCCACCTTTTTTGCAGTTTCTTCAGTTTTAATCTGCAGTTCATAATCAATAGATTGTGGCCAGAGTCCACATCTGTCCCTGGAAATGTCTTACAATTTAAAATCTGGCTCCTAATTCTCTGTCTTACCAATATATAATCTATCTGATACCTTTTAGTATCTCCAGGATTCTTCCATTTATAGAACCTTCTTTCATGAGTCTTGAACCAAGTGTTAGCTATGATTAAGTTATGCTCTGTGCAAAATTCTACCAGACGGCTTCCTCTTTCATTTCTTATTCCCAATCCATTTTCACGTACTATGTTTCCTTCTCTCCCTTGTCCTACTCTCGAATTCCAGTCACCCATGACAATTAACTTTTCGTCTCCCTTCACTACCTGAATAATTTCTTTTATCTCATCACACATTTCATCAATTTCGTCATCACCTGCAGACCTAGTTGGAATATAATCTTGTACTATTGTAGTAGGCGTGGGCTTCGTGTCTATCTTGGCCACAATAATGCGTTCACTATGCTGTTTGTAGCAGCTTACCCGCACTCCTATTTTTTTTATGCATTATTAAACCTACTCGTCCATTGCCCCTATTTGATTTTGTATTTATAACCCTGTATGCAACTGACCAAAAGTCTTGTTCCTCCTGCCACCGACTTCACTAATTCCCATTATATCCAAGTTTAACCATCAATTTCCCTTTCTAAATATTCTAACCTACCTGCCCGATTAAGGGATCCTACATTCCACGCTCCGATCCGTAGAACGCCACTTTTTTCTCCTGATAACGTCATCCTCTTGAGTAGTCCCCCCCAAAAGATCCGAATGGGGGACTATTTTACCTCCGGAATATTTTATCCAAGAGGACGCCGTCATCATTTAACCATACAGTAAAGCTGTATGCCCTCGGGAAAAATTACGACTGTAGTTTGCCTTTGCTTTCAGCCGTTCGCAGTACCAACACAGCAAAGCCGTTTTGGTTAGTGTTACAAGCCCAGATCAGTCAATCATCCAGACTGTTGCCGCTGCAACTACTGAAAAGTCTGCTGCCCCTCCTCAGGAACCACACGTTTGTCTAGCCTCTCAACAGATACCCCTCCGAGGAAATGATACCTCTCTCGAGGAAATGATTACAAAATTTTAAAAAGATAGTGTATTTTGGAATGCAGTGCGGCTGAGGGAGGAAATCAGTTGATCCGCCGTGTGTCGGAGATGTGGCCGCAGCATTGCAGGAGTGGTCGAGCGGTGGTGTGAGAAGATGCAGCGCACGGGAATTGCCCGACCGTTGGACATGCCTGTGAGCACGGTGCATAAAATCCTACGGAACACCCTGCATTGCTTTCTATTCAAAACCACCGTGTTTTGCAGCTCTGCCCCCTGCTGACCTGCCAACAAGACAAAGGTCCGCTCTTGAATTGCTTGCTCGCAAGTAGGTGGACAATACATGAACATATAACACTCTGTGGCCAGACGAAACATACTTCCATTTCCACCGGCTTGTCAATCCGCAGAACTGCGGACTATGGCAAAGGAAAACCCGCACGCACTTCAGCAGATACCACTTCATTCTGCAAATGTTGTAGCGTGGTATCGTAGGCCCGTATTTTTTACGAGGAGATGAGTCCTGAGAATCATGTTACCTGTACCGTCACTGGTAAACGCTATGAGAGTCTTCTGCGCACCAACGTCATTCCAACCCTTCAACAGCGTGGATGTGTACTTAGGATAATTTCTATCCAAGATGGCGCTCCTCCGCTAATTGCAAAGCCAGTGCAGCGCCTGCTGCGGAGGCATTTCGGAAATGCTAGAATTGTCAGTCTTCATTTCCCTACAGCCTGGCGATCCAGATCATTTGACCTCAATCCTCGTGGCTTTCGGATCCGGTGTTACCGGAAAGAAGTTGTGTTAAACGCTGAAAAGGCATGCATTGCCCATTCTGAAAGTGACCTCGGAGACACTGCGCTCTGCTGTGTAACGTGCTGTTTCTCCATTTCTAGTTGTGGCGGAAAACGGTGGACGGCGCACTGAACACGACTCTCACGACAGTTAGTAACCGATGCTATTTAGCTGTGCATGCGGCTTTTGGCCCCAGAACAACTAAAAACCAATGTGATTTTACATTCTATTAGTTTTTTTTTTTTACCTCAGGACGGTTAGCAACCAATTTATCCCACACGATGTGGTACGACCTCGCCTTTGTAGATGAGCTTACCAGTGTTGATTGCCAAACTTGTGGAGTCAAGCACATTGAACCGTACCGATGGAGTACCGTGCAACTAAAACCATATTCATCGCAATGCGATTCATCTGTTGTTTATGTTAAGACGCTTATAGCGCGTTTTATTGCTAAAATTTTCGTTAAATTTCTTTTTGTTCCATTACGTTTCCGCTATTCAAATTTGGCGTCATTCTGAGCAGCGTTTCCCTTTCTACAGCGTTTGGAAAGAGCAACTTTAACCAAGCGCACCCTGTATGTACTACACTGAATACAGTACCATACTAGCTGGTCTCAAAAAAAAGCAAACTGTTCATTATGGTGTTTTTAACCTAATTGACATACTTTCGCCAAATTCCTTTTTCTTATAATGAGTAGTTTCTCAGTAGGAGAAACAGCAAGTCGAAAACTGGTGTCCCGCTTCGCTGTTGATGATAGATGCACCAAAAATGGAAACTGTCAGTAGTCATTCCACAGAATTTGTGGAATTTTTCATGTTGAGGGTCTTCACTAGAAACCACAGCCGAACTATATTTGATATTTACAGCATTGTATGGCTGTAGCCTGTAGTTCCATATCTTCTCTGGTTTTTAGCGCTTTAAATAATGACGAGCCACAACAAAGTTCTCTTCAGAAGAGCTCGTTATTGCAACAGGAGCTGAAACAGAAACGTGATTCGTGATCTCTTTTAGTTTGTCGTATGGCTAGTAGAATGGCATATGGTATTGCATGTATCTTCCCAGTGAGGAGAGTCGCACCGATAAATGTCGTGTGCGCCATCTTTATTGCGACGTGTCGCATTGTATCGTCTCAGTGCGAACCGCGCCTAGCAACCTAAACGCCAAGCCCACATCTACTTTTGAGATTTGGTCCTTCATATACGAGGGTTGGAACTTAAATAGTGGCAACTATTTATTCACAACCGATAAAAAAGAGTTACCTGTTTTCAGCTGTTGCTGTCCTTCAAAGTAGTCACCAGCGTTCTGTAGAACCCGTTGCCAGTGATGTGGAAGGCGTAGTATACCGTTAGAAAAGCCTGTTCTGTTGATGGTGCGAACGGAGCGGTCTAAAATTATGGTGATTGTCTTGTACGACTGTGATGGTGTTATCCTAACGCATTACGTTCCTCCACAGCAGACCGCCAATGCACAGTATTACTGTTCGTTTTTGGAGCATCACCTGCGACCAGCTTAGGGAAAGAAGCGGCGACACTTTCTGTGCAATCTACCCATGATTTGGCACGGCAATGCGCGGGCGCATACAGCGCAAGTTGTGGCTGCTCTGTTCGATCGATGGGACTAGGAAGTACTGTACCATCCACCATACTCCCCGTACTTATTCCTTGTGACTTTGATTTGATTCCGAAAATGAAGGAACCACTTCGTGGCATTCGCTTCAGAACTGTTCCAGAGATTCGACAGGCTCCATTCGCACCATGAACAGTACAGGCTCTGCTAACGGTATACTGCGCCTTCCACGTCGCTGGCAACGTGTTCTACACAACGCTGGTGACTACTTTGAAGGACAGCAACAGTTGAAAACAGGTAAATCTTTTTTATCGGTTGTGAATAAATATTTGCCACTATTTAAGTTCCAACCCTCCTATGTTTTGTTACCTACCTTTCTGATGCTGTTTTTTGTTCCAAAACCTAAGAGCGTCTTTCGTTTTAGTTCAAACAAAATTGTTGATATTTTCGTACCCATTGTTGAGGTACTGTCTGATGGCTTTCATCTCAAGATCTTCGGCCGATATTTGTTAGATGATTTTTCTGACATTTCTCCAGCACTAGTAGCTGTCATTGTCAGAGGTTCACCTTCCATTGCTAGTGATGGACTAGACTCGAGACAGTGGATGGTGGCTATAATTAAAGACTCTACGGGGCTGTTCCGCTGGTAATTGTTGCTGTAGCTCCTCCATTATCAGTTACAACTGTCGCTCGTTGCTACGCGGGAATACAGGATCCGATAATCCTGAGGCTTTCTTCTTTCGCGTTAAGCCCATTGTCTTGCTTATGAATTCCGATGACTTTCATCGACAAACATTTTGTACATATTTCACACATCCTGACAGAAATTCAGTTAAAGTTTTGCAGGTTTGTTAATTGTTAGAAGAATAAACGTATGTTTCTAAATGTGATTGGTTTTCTAAGAATCCTCAAAATTTCACTCCATGTATCTAATTTAATGCACATATATACACCCACGTACTTCGTGGAGTTTTGAATAAAAGAAATGTGGCTATTAAAACTAGCAAAGCGTACTACTGAATTGTAGAATAGTTGACTGGAAGTCGTAATGAAATTAGGTCTCTGCAAACGTAGTAATTAACTTTCGTTATAACCTTTTTAAGACTGTCAAAACACCTGAAATTAAACACCTGAGTTCCGCTCCCTCTGGGCGTACCATTCCCAGGAAACCCAAGTAATAATTCATTTGAGTTTGAAATATTCATGGACGTTCAACGTCTGACTCGCATGAAGTCAAATGCAGGTCTGTCATTTGCACTTCTCAGCGAGTTAAACGCAGCAACCGCAACGTTAGGCTGCCTAGGAGAGTACTTTGAATACGAACATAGACGCTGTTGGTAACAAGTCTTGTGGAATTTCACTCGAGCTGTTAAAATTGATTCGACTCTCATAGAATTTTACTAGCCTTATACGATTCACGAGTTTCATCACTCTGAATTACCATTTCTGTCCTTAACGCTTATTACACAGTTAAGAGTAAACGCTGTCATGTACTAATAGTCATGCAGCAAGTAAATTGTGCAACTATGATATTACCGGGTTGCCTTCTACCTAAAATATTGTACAACAGCCGGCCGCTGTGACCGAGCGGTTCTAGGCCCTTCACTCTGGAACCGTGCGACCGCTACGGTCACAGGTTCGAATCCTGCCTTGGGCACGGATGTGTGTGATGTCCTTAGGTTGGTTACATTTATGTAGTTCTAAGTTCTAAGGGACTGATGACCTCAGATGTTAAGTCCCATAGTGCTCAGAGCCATTTTAACCATTGTACAACAGCGCAATTCCGTCAATAATTATTCGTTAAAAACATGTTACAGAAATCTTTATACACTCCTGGAAATTGAAATAAGAACACCGTGAATTCATTGTCCCAGGAAGGGGAAACTTTATTGACACATTCCTGGGGTCAGATACATCACATGATCACACTGACAGAACCACAGGCACATAGACACAGGCAACAGAGCATGCACAATGTCGGCACTAGTACAGTGTATATCCACCTTTCGCAGCAATGCAGGCTGCTATTCTCCCATGGAGACGATCGTAGAGATGCTGGATGTAGTCCTGTGGAACGGCTTGCCATGCCATTTCCACCTGGCGCCTCAGTTGGACCAGCGTTCGTGCTCGACGTGCAGACCGCGTGAGACGACGCTTCATCCAGTCCCAAACATGCTCAATGGGGGACGGATCCGGAGATCTTGCTGGCCAGGGTAGTTGACTTACACCTTCTAGAGCACGTTGGGTGGCACGGGATACATGCGGACGTGCATTGTCCTGTTGGAACAGCAAGTTCCCTTGCCGGTCTAGGAATGGTAGAACGATGGGTTCGATGACGGTTTGGATGTACCGTGCACTATTCAGTGTCCCCTCGACGATCACCAGTGGTGTACGGCCAGTGTAGGAGATCGCTGCCCACACCATGATGCCGGGTGTTGGCCCTGTGTGCCTCGGTCGTATGCAGTCCTGATTGTGGCGCTCACCTGCACGGCGCCAAACACGCATACGACCATCATTGGCACCAAGGCAGAAGCGACTCTCATCGCTGAAGACGACACGTCTCCATTCGTCCCTCCATTCACGCCTGTCGCGACACCACTGGAGGCGGGCTGCACGATGTTGGGGCGTGAGCGGAAGACGGCCTAACGGTGTGCGGGACCGTAGCCCAGCTTCATGGAGACGGTTGCGAATGGTCCTCGCCGATACCCCAGGAGCAACAGTGTCCCTAATTTGCTGGGAAGTGGCGGTGCGGTCCCATACGGCACTGCGTAGGATCCTACGGTCTTGGCGTGCATCCGTGCGTCGCTGCGGTCCGGTCCCAGGTCGACGGGCACGTGCACCTTCCGCCGACCACTGGCGACAACATCGATGTACTGTAGAAACCTCACGCCCCACGTGTTGAGCAATTCGGCGGTACGTCCACCCGGCCTCCCGCATGCCCACTATACGCCCTCGCTCAAAGTCCGTCAACTGCACACACGGTTCACGTCCACGCTGTCGCGGCATGCTACCAGTGTTAAAGACTGCGATGGAGCTCCGTATGCCACGGCAAACTGGCTGACACTGACGGCGGCGGTGCACAAATGCTGCGCAGCTAGCGCCATTCGACGGCCAACACCGCAGTTCCTGGTGTGTCCGCTGTGTCGTGCGTGTGATCATTGCTTGTACAGCCCTCTCGCAGTGTCCGGAGCAAGTATGGTGGGTCTGACACACCGGTGTCAATGTGTTCTGTTTTCCATTTCCAGGAGTGTATAAAATTCTGGACATTTGAGAATCATTAAAGATGTCTAGGGCAAACTTTTGGTATAGCTTAAGTATTCAGTATAAATTCCTCCTTCAAAACCTTAATCATAGTTGCTACGTTCTCTTCTTTATCATCTGCCGAGATTTATACAACTTACGCTGACAAACGACCTATTAAATTTCAGTACGGGATTGGATTTATCAACTCATAGTAATCGATATAGTTTAACATTGAAAAAAGAAGCAAATAATTAGAAAAAGAGATATAGAAGTTCAAGGGGCGCAATATGCATACCAGTGTTAATGTTCACAGTTGCTATACCCATTGTGGCCAAAAATAAGTATGCAATGTTGAATAGCGTGGACGGCATTTAGCATAGAATACTGGTGAGGATTAACGAAACTATGATGAAATTTGTTAAGTGTAGTATAAGCATGAATATTAAGGCACGCTGTTAGAAGAAATTTACTTGACCTATCTGGCGACAAAGACTACCGAGGCTGGTTGAAACCATGTGAATAGCTATCTGTTGACACAGACGAGGCTAGCTCTGATTCGAATAATGGCGCAGCACTGTATGGATGTATGAAAGTCAAACGTGAACATGAAGAAGAATGAAGGATGAAAAAGATGAAATTGGAGGTAGCTGAAATTTTTTGAGAAAGGAGGACGTGTGACTGATAGATTACGCTCTACATGAAGATGTACTAGAAATGAAAGGTGATCACAAAAATGTTATAGAAAATATTTTCTCACAAGAAGGCTGTCGTTGGCAGGATTGTCTTTCTGCATCCATCAGTACTAACTTGGTGATTAGTTGGAACATCAGAATAGAAAAAAAATGGGAGATGTAGACTAAAATAAGTACAACAGATTGTGGAGATGGTAACGGTATAACATTATAGACTGTAATGACGTGAAATTTGCTTTATATTCTTAATCTGATATTCAAGAGCATTAAAGGTATAAACCGTGACTGTGGCTATAATCTTAGCAAGGCTTGGGAACCAGCGATTGGGTTAATCAAGAGTAAATCGAGCAAAAGTATAGTTGTGACGACCACCGCGGACAGAGCCATCACACCTACGTCATCTCAGACGCCGTCGCAATCTGTTCCACCGCGCGGCCGTGGCGCGGGGCGCGGATAGCGGAGGGAGCGCGCCGCGGGCCGAGGGTGTTTATATCGGCCGCCGCCGCGACCGAACCCACTTCCCTCTGAGCAGCCATAGCGTACGGATCTCCGTGTCGGCACGTTCACAGGAGCTCAGTCCGTCAGTTCACCTGATTATGGCGACATGTATGATCGCCGAAATATTGTGCCCGTTGGACACTGTAGAACGGCAGTACACCCGTGGATATTTTGATTATTATAACACTGCTTGCGTGAAATATTGGCAAGTCCAGGTAACGATGACGGAGGTGGCTACAGATCACGCGTCCTTTTCTCCAAAGTAGACCACGAAGATTCAATAGTATTGAGATCTGCTAATTATGGTGGGCAGCAGAGATGCGACAGTTCATTGTCGTGCTTACAAAACCAGTTATGGATGATGTGATCAGTACTAACAGGGACGATCGTGGATAGTTAATTACATGTTCCATAGACAATTTGAGCGATTCTCATGTGGAACGAGTCAGGTTACAGGATATGTATCGATCAATGTTAACGTTAATGAACACATTATTCCTTTAGCCCTACTCATCCAAAAAAAAAAGGTTCAAATGGCTCTGAGCACTATGGGACTCAACTGCTGAGGTCATTAGTCCCCTAGAACTTAGAACTAGTTAAACCTAACTAACCTAAGGACATCACAAACATCCATGCCCGAGGCAGGATTCGAACCTGCGACCGTAGCGGTCTTGCGGTTCCAGACTGCAGCGCCTTTAACCGCACGGCTACTCATCCAACAACACATAAAAAACTATGTTTTCTTTATTTTTAGTCATTATTTATTTTTTTACTGACTAGAAGTTCTTAAGTAGAAATTCCTCGGTGGAACAGAGTCACAATTGTTGGTATGACTGTTTATTGTACACAACTGAATACAGTGTGCTTTCTCTCTATTCGGATTTATAATAACCCTAGTATCGTCCACAAAAAATAACAGTTCTGCTCGATGAATGTTAAGTGCAGGGCCATTCACATATACGGGGTGTTACAAAAAAGTACGGCCAAACTTTCAGGAAACATTCCTCACACACAAAGAAAGAAAATACGAGTATGTTATGTGGACATGTGTCCCGAAACGCTTACTTTCCATGTTAGAGTTCATTTTATTACTTCTCTTCAAATCACATTAATCATGGAATGGAAACACACAGCAACAGAATTTGCACTGAAATGAGGATTGACACATTGTTGGATGAACCATTCGCAGAAGTGTACCCATGGAGGCCAATCAGCTGCTGATAGTGCCTGCACACGCTGTACATGGTACGGAAACAACTGGTTCTCCCGTAGAACTCTCCATACAGTGACGTGGTCAACGTTACCTTGTCAGCAGCAATTTCTCTGACGCTGAAATTAGGGTTATCGTCAACTGCACGAAGAATTGCCTCGTCCATTGCAGGTGTCCTCGTCGTTCTAGGTCTTCCCCAGTCGCGAGTCATAGGCTGGAATGTTCCGTGCTCCCTAAGACGCCGATCAATAGCTTCGAACGTCTTCCTGTAGGGACACCTTCGTTCTGGAAATCTGTCTCGATACAAACGTACCGCGCCACGGCTATTGCCCCGTGCTAATCCATACATCAGATGGGCAACTGCCAACTCCGCAATTGTAAACATTGCACTGACTGCAAAACCACGTTCGTGATGAACACTAACCTGTTGATGCTACGTACTGATGTGCTTGATGCTAGTACTGTAGAGCAATGAGTCGCATGTCAACACAAGCACCGAAGTCAACAATACCTTCCTTCAACTGGGCCAACTGGCGGTGAATCAAGGAAGTACAGTACATACTGACGAAACTAAAATGAGCTCTAACATGGAAATTAAGCGTTTCCGGACACATGTCCAAATAACATATTTTCTTTATTTGTGTGTGAGGAATGTTTCCTGAAAGTTCGGCCGTACCTTTTTGTAACACCCTGTATAAGGAATAGGAGTGGATCCAAAACTGAACACCGTGGGACTCCCCTTGTGACTTCTCTAGAATCACTAAAATTGTCTACTCTTACGACATTGTTTGAATTAATCAGCACAACGTTTTTCATCTTGTTTGTTGAGTATAATTCAGACCAGCTGTGCATATAGCCATCAATCCCATAAAACTTGAGTTTTTCTAAGAGTGTAACATGATCTACACAATCAGACGCCTTGGAAAGATCACAAGCTGACGATATTTTATTACGTAAGTCTTGTACTATTTCAGGAGGAAGTGTATAAAGAGCATTCTCAGTTGAGCAGTCCTTCTGGAATCGGAAATGTAACATGCCGAGTAACTGGTTTCCACTTAAATGTATTCTTGAGTACACTGCTTTTAGAATATTTTGGAAAAGGACATCAGTATGGAAAATGTAAGATAAGTCTGTCTTGTCACCTTTCTTGTGACGAGGTTTAACATTTGCATATATCAACCTGCCTGGAGAAATTTCCTGTGCCAGTGATGCACTGCGTCTATCACAGTGGACATTATTTATTAACTTGGAACAACTTTTTATAATTCTGTTTGAAACTCCATCAACACCATATGAGCTTTTGTGTTTTTAGAATATTTATAATTCTGTTAATTTCAGTGAGGGATGTCGGTGCTTCTTCTAGTAGTTGCTTTAGGTTTTTGGAATGACATTTTTAATATGTTCCCTTGCTTCTTCGACTGGACCTTTTAATAGTATTTTTGCTGCTGCTTGTAGAAAGTTGTTGAAAGTACTTGCAGCTTGTGAATTATTAGTCACGATATTGTTATTTAGTTTAACTGTTATGGTGTCTTTTACACTGACTGGCTGTACTGTCCTCTGTTTGACAATATGGCATATATTTTTAATCTTTTCAACTGTATCACCTTTGTGAAGTATACAGCGCAACTTGAAATAATCCATTCAAAATTGTCACATAACCCTTGGCAGTAATGGGGCCTTACAGAGTAACCATGGGAAGCGCGGAATACCACTAGCTGACCAATAATCACTGACTGTGATAAGGTCTTATGGGGCCAAACTGCTGAGGTCATCGGTCCAATAATCACTCCCGCCGTGTTTCACTCTTGGGACGTAAACCCGACCACAAGAGTCATCCGAGCAAATGACTCGCTTCCAGTGCTTTGTAGTCCAGGTTTTATGGCCTCGGCACCACGTTTTCCTGTTATGGACATTTGCATCACTAATGAGTGGTTTCGGAATTCCAGATCTCCCTCCTACAACCTGCTTTTAGAGCTCCCTTCCTGAGAGTGCAGCATGCAGTTCTGCAATGACTTTTGCAGGTGCTTTTCCACCTCTTATTTTTCGTCACAACCCTCTTGTTGGGAAGCAGCCTACTCATGCCATATACACTCCTGGAAATGGAAAAAAGAACACATTGACACCGGTGTGTCAGACCCACCATACTTGCTCCGGACACTGCGAGAGGGCTGTACAAGCAATGATCACACGCACGGCACAGCGGACACACCAGGAACCGCGGTGTTGGCCGTCGAATGGCGCTAGCTGCGCAGCATTTGTGCACCGCCGCCGTCAGTGTCAGCCAGTTTGCCGTGGCATACGGAGCTCCATCGCAGTCTTTAACACTGGTAGCATGCCGCGACAGCGTGGACGTGAACCGTATGTGCAGTTGACGGACTTTGAGCGAGGGCGTATAGTGGGCATGCGGGAGGCCGGGTGGACGTACCGCCGAATTGCTCAACACGTGGGGCGTGAGGTCTCCACAGTACATCGATGTTGTCGCCAGTGGTCGGCGGAAGGTGCACGTGCCCGTCGACCTGGGACCGGACCGCAGCGACGCACGGATGCACGCCAAGACCGTAGGATCCTACGCAGTGCCGTAGGGGACCGCACCGCCACTTCCCAGCAAATTAGGGACACTGTTGCTCCTGGGGTATCGGCGAGGACCATTCGCAACCGTCTTCATGAAGCTGGGCTACGGTCCCGCACACCGTTAGGCCGTCTTCCGCTCACGCCCCAACACCGTGCAGCCCGCCTCCAGTGGTGTCGCGACAGGCGTGAATGGAGGGACGAATGGAGACGTGTCGTCTTCAGCGATGAGAGTCGCTTCTGCCTTGGTGCCAATGATGGTCGTATGCGTGTTTGGCGCCGTGCAGGTGAGCGCCACAATCAGGACTGCATACGACCGAGGCACACAGGGCCAACACCCGGCATCATGGTGTGGGGAGCGATCTCCTACACTGGCCGTACACCACTGGTGATCGTCGAGGGGACACTGAATAGTGCACGGTAGATCCAAACCGTCATCGAACCCATCGTTCTACCATTCCTAGACCGGCAAGGGAACTTGCTGTTCCAACAGGACAATGCACGTCCGCATGTATCCCGTGCCACCCAACGTGCTCTAGAAGGTGTAAGTCAACTACCCTGGCCAGCAAGATCTCCGGATCTGTCCCCCATTGAGCATGTTTGGGACTGGATGAAGCGTCGTCTCACGCGGTCTGCACGTCCAGCACGAACGCTGGTCCAACTGAGGCGCCAGGTGGAAATGGCATGGCAAGCCGTTCCACAGGACTACACCCAGCATCTCTACGATCGTCTAGTGCCGACATTGTGCATGCTCTGTTGCCTGTGTCTATGTGCCTGTGGTTCTGTCAGTGTGATCATGTGATGTATCTGACCCCAGGAATGTGTCAATAAAGTTTCCCCTTCCTGGGACAATGAATTCACGGTGTTCTTATTTCAATTTCCAGGAGTGTAGAATTCATATGCTTTCCATTGTGTGCCAGCCTAGTCCGCTGTAGCTAAGTATGACGTCATGAATGTTGTGCAATACCTTAAATATAACGTAAATAATCTGAAAAGTTGATAGCATGTCAGGAATAATGCTAAAATAATGATGTGTTAAGTTTCAGTTTAGTAACTTTAACAGTTTTCGAAATTTGGACTTTTATGGAAACATCATCGGCGTAACAGGAAGGAGCTAGAAACTTCAAAATTTACATTCAGATTCTTTTTTCACCGTACTTTAATGGAAACAGCATGCTGGATCTCACAAAGTAATATTTTGGTTGAAATTCGTGATTTTCTGTTTTTGTGTACTAAAAGTACGGAAGCAAGATAGATTAAGTAAGTGATTAGGTAAAGCTAGGATGTTTAGATTTAGGTAGAATGGAGGTGCGCTATAATAACAGACATGTGAGAAGTTTCAAAGAGGTAGCTATATAACTATAGCTGTAGCGTGTCTCCAAAGGGCAAGTTCAGAGCTCATCTATTGCATGCAGTACAACTAGAATAATTCTCTCGACAAAAGTATTTAACCTAGCCACATTAGAATTTTCTTATAGATACTTACCTGTGTGCTGATTGCACAATTAAATCGAGTGCTTCATTGGCCTTCATCGAATGAAGCAATTATTAATTTAGTAACTTGTAGTGGTGTTCTACTAGCCCGAGTGGCTGGTCAAGAGGGCAAATGTTGTCGGCTGCGCCTTCGGCTGTCCGCATCGTGCCTATATAAATAAGAGCTTGCGAGCTAGTGTAAGAGCCCCTTTCTTCCGCCTCTTCCATTTCTACGTCACCATCTATGGCCGTCCTATCGCCCTCACCCCCACCCTTAAGTACCTTGTTGTCACCCTCGACCTTCGACTCTCCTGGACCCCCCACCTCCGGACGATCCAAGCCAAGGCACGCTCCCGACTCAGTCTCCTCAAGCTCCTCTCCGGCCGCACGTGGGGTCTGGACCCCTCCACCATCCTCCACACTTATCAATCCCTCATCCGCCCTATCCTTTGTTATGCCCATCCGGCTTGGATCTCCGCCCCCCCCCCTTCTTTTATAAATCCTTCCAAATCCTTGAACGGCATGCTCTCCGCCTCGCCTATCGCATCCGTCTCCCCTCCCCTACGCGGATCCTGTACGATCTCCTCCCCTTCCCCCACCTCCTCCTTTTCCTTTAAAGGATACGGATCCTTTACACCTCCCGTAAACTCGATCCTCCTCACCCGTTGGTCTCTCCCATCCTCTTCCGCCCACGTCCGCTGCCGCGCCTATATTTCCACGTCCCGCCTGCTCTCCATCTCTCCACTTTCCATACCCTCTCCTGAGGTGGCTTCCGCCAGCACCCCCTCCCTGATCATACCGTCCTCCCCTCCATCTACCCCTCCTACCAACTTTGATCCTTCCTCCCTCTTCCTGTGTTTGTTCCTATGGGCACCCTCTCTCCCTTCTCTCCCCCTTCACTCCCTCCTCCCTTTCTCCCCACTCCTCCCCCAGGCTTCCCCTACCCCCATACCTCCATTCCTCCTACCATCTCCTCTGCCATTGGCATCTTTGATCTTCCCTCTCCCTCCCCCTCCCCCCTCTTCGACTCTTGCCAGGTCCCCGGACTCGCACACGCTATGTGGATATTCGCGCGTCGAAGATCATCGCCACCAGTTTCTCGTGTGTGTGCCATCGTGTTTGTGTTTAGTGTTCGCCGTCACGCTCCTCCGTTCTCCTGTGCCGTCGAAGTCGTCAGTGTTTGTGCGCCGTGCCAACAGTTTTTAGTGTGTTTTTCGTCCAGTGTGAACAGCTTCGTGTTTTTTGTATTCTGTGTCTACTGCTTTTTGCCCGCCAATTTGTTCAGTCTTTTATGTGTCTTCTTTATGTTTCCTCATTGTCCAATCTGAGGCTGAAGAGCAGCGTTGGATGCTGCTGCCAGCCCACCTTATGTACAGGTGATAAAATAACTATAAAGGGGAAAAAACCTAGTGTAAGGGCCCAGACACGTCGGGGAGGAAGGTCTGCTCCCTGACGAACAGTTCGGCTTCAGGAGGGGCCACTGCACGCAGCAGCAACTGCTTCGACTCGTAGAGCAGGCGATGGGGGCGGTACTCCTGGACGTTTCCAGAGCCTTCGACAGCGTGTGGCACGACAGCCTTGTGGCACGCCTGCTCAAATCCTACCTGACTGGGCGTACCTTCCACGTGCGCGCCAACGACGGGACGTCGACAGCGCGCCCCATAGCAGCTGGAGTACCGCAAGGGTCCGTCATCGGCCACTTGCTCTACTCACTACAAACCGCCGACGTCCCGAGGAGGCAGGGCGTGCACGTTGCGCTCTACGCGGACGATACGGCGCCCTAAGGCGGAAGCATCAACGCCATGCCGATGCGTCACCGCCTGCAATCGGCTTGCGACGTCCTTGGGGCTTGGGCCACCAAATGGCGGCTCAAGTTCAACGCAGCCAAAACTCAGGCGGTGATCTTCACCAGAAAGAAGATTCCTGCCGACCTCCAGCCACTGAGCATCATAGGAGGCCCCATCCTATGGTCGAACACCGGACGCTACCTAGGCGTCACTCTGGACCGGTGCCTGACGTGGAAGGCGCACGTCAGGGAAGTGAGGGGTAAAGCGCTTGGCAGATTGCGCTTGTTGTACCCCTTACTCAACCCAGCGACGACCTGCCCCTACCTACACTGTGGATAACTCTGTCCCTGACACTCATCAGGCCTGCTGTGGTGTGGGGCAACGCTGCCGACTCATCTATCGCCAGGCTGCAGACGGTCCAGAACAAGGCGCTTAGGTTAGCGCTTCACCTGACACGAGACTTCAGCACCGGAGAACTCCACAGAGTAGCAGGAGACCCGCTGCTCAAGCACCGATTCCGGCAGGCGGCGCATCGTTTCTACGCGGCCGCCCGGATGTCGGAGAACGAGCTGATACGCACCTTGGGAAACCAAGTGCACTGGCGCCCGACCACAAGGTGGCCAGACCTGTTGCTGGAGTGAAGGCGCGCCGCAACATGAGAAAGATGAAGTAAAAGGACAAACGCAACGTGAGGAAGATTCCGCCGAGAGGACTGCTACAAAGTCACCCAGGCAGAAGTAGGAAAGGCGTGATCCGCTCACCCTACAACACACCGGAGTACGAAGCTCCTTGCATTCGCGTAGCGTAGTATAAGGGCCCAGTTCTCTTCTAGATTCATATCAGCGCGAACTCCGTGTCGGAAGCCGCGTCGCATTTGTGCAGTTGCCAGGAACAGCCTTTGATGCCGTATTATGTAACTCGGTATGCACATAACAATGAGTTTCGCGTTGGGGTAAAGTGTTAATTATGGAACGACTCCAGTGATTCAGTCTCAGTTTGCGTATGTCATATTTTCACATGTCGCCGCAGGACAGGCCTTCTACCATTACTAGCGTGGCATTTGATGAGTATTAACATCAAATTTTGGCGAGCATTCACTTTGAACATTTACATCGATAACGATTATTGTACAGTTTCGGTATCTAGGGATAATAGGATCTGCGCAATAGCCTCTGAACACCTCTGATGGTACAACAGCTGATATGGGTAATCATTTGTCTGGAATTTTAGAGTTTATAGTTTTCAGAATATAGTGAAAATTATTATAGTAAACTACATTTTCTATGAATCCCAGACATCATCCTACATCCTCAGAGTAATGAACTGCAATAATAAATAACTCTAATTCTCCATGAGAGTGAGCACAGTGAACTCTAATTACAGGCATCACGGTTTGGCTAATCACTTTCTGGTTGCCAACATTGTAGTTAGAGAGCCTGTGTTGAGAATGACAACATACAATAGAAATATATATAACTTATTTTCCTCCTACCACCCCACACTCTCAACGACTGTCCATTATGATCACTCAACATACACTTTCCTCCGCGTTGTGAGTTAGCTTTCCCTGTGTGCGGTATAAGACTTCGATACGGTAGCATCTGAATATTTCGGCTACCTCCGTTACGGAAACACCCACGTTACAATTACCAACAGTTTGATGTCGTTCGAATTCACTTACCTCCTACATAACGCACTCACGACTACACAGAACACTGTTCTGACCACGACTGACACTCGGAACGTATTGAGGACTCTGCAGTGTTCCACAAGTGACGTTCGTGGTCAAATATAACAGCCAAACCTGCAGGCCTGCCTAGCATCTGCATTTAGGTTCAGACATGTTTCTCTCTCTGTGTCTCCATATTTTTGTCTACCCCTTGTGTACCACACGTGACAGTTAAGTACTCAGATTACTGTGATCTTCACAGCTCGCACCTATAGCCACGAACTGATGGCGTCAACGACTGCAGACAGTGTCCACTGTCTTTAAGTAGAATTCCTTTTGTCACTCGCTTCTATCTGGCATATACCAAACGAACACTCGATACCGAAATTACACTGACGAGCCAAAACATTACAACCACCTGCTTAATAGCTTCTGCTGTCCGTCTTTGGAACGAAATACATCTCTCATTCTGCGCATCAGAGAGGCATTAGATGTATACGAACAGGTCTTGTAATTCACGTAAATAAAGGGCCGCTGATTTACGTACGCGGTGATTGCGCCCGATGGTGACCCAGATGGGTTCCATAGGATTTACATCATGGGAATTTGGTCGCCGGAACATCAACGTGAGTTCACCATAATGCTCCCCAAACTACTGTTAACACGCTCGAACAGTCCACAGGTGTACTGGCAGTACACCCGTGGACTGCTAGAGCAAGGAATATGCCCGGAGAAACTGAAGAATCGGCTCCGAGACCATTTAACTTCTGGTATTCTTCGCCATTACGACAATTCAGATTCTTACATTTCTCCGTCTCTTGGCATCCAATGGTCCACGTCTCACTCCCTTCCAGCACCCTGTTCCAGGCATACGGTTCTCTATCCTCACTTTCGTATCAACTGTAGCACATAGATATACAGGGTGAGTCACGAGGTTTTCTCCCGGTTTCTGGAGGGTATTCCTTAGGTCATTTTGAACAAAAAATGTAAATAAAGTAATGGGATCACATCCATAATTAAGGAGCTACAGTAATTCAAAAACTCAGGAAAACGGCAGAAAAAACTTTTATTGTAGGATTTCACTGTCAAAAATGCACTTAATCATTAATTTAAACAATTTTGTAGCACTCTCTTGCATTCAGAGTGCATTTGAAGCAAGTGTTCAAAATTTCCTCACTGCGTTTGAAGGCAAACATTCGCACCGACTGGACCGCGCAAGTAGCATTTCGTAATTTCAAATGCTGGTTCCTTACTGACGTTGCGGCTTCGAAAATGCGTTGTATAAATTCTTCTCATCTTTCCACCTTAACTTCGTACACGATGCCTTTCATCCACCCCCAGATGCAGTGATGTAGGGGTGTTAAATCTGGGGATGTGGAAGGCCAGTTGATTGGGCCCCCCGCGACCTATCCATCGATGTGGAAACTGCTGATTAAGATAAGCTGTTACCACATGGTGGAAGTGTGCAGGTGGCCCGTCATGTTGGACGTACATGTGGCGTCTTGTTTCCAGTGGAACATATTCAAGAAGCTGCAGTAAGCATTCTCGTAAAAAGTTACCGTACATCTGATCATTTAAATTTCCCTGGAAAATAAACTGTCCCAGTGACCGGTCACACACAACACCACACCAGACATTGACACTGAATCTGCGTTCAAACTGCGATACTACCGTGGCATGGGGATTTTCGTCTGCCCAGAAATGCATGTTGTTGAAGCCCTTCTTGTAAAGGTTGCCTCAACGCTGAACATTATGAAGCGAAAGAGCTGACGGTTTCCATTTCACCAGTTACAAAAGTGCAAACGGTTGGAACAATCATGTGGCTCTAAATAGCGAACTTCCTGCACATGAAAAGTATACAGTCCATTCTCATGAAGAACCCTACATACCTTAGATTGTGAAACGTTCAATCGGATAGCTAGGCGTCTTGTACTAGAACGAGGACTGCATTCTACTGAATTAAGAGTATTTTCCTGTTCTTGAACGTCACGATGTCTTTCGGAGTGAATACGAATACTGGGAAGAGTACCAGTTTCTAGGAATGTTCCATATGTTCCACTAAATGTTTTGGCACTCGGAATCCTACGATTAGCATACTGACGGTGATATTCGGCAACAGCGGCTTTCGTATTACCATTACAGAAGTCCAAACTGTACACCATCTCTCCATACTCCTGCGATGAAAACTTGTACGGCATCGCAAAGTGTACTGCACACAGGAGACAATAAGAATAAACAGTGACTGGACTATCAACAACGTGATTGTTATGCAAATGTACCACTCGCTGCACTTGTCTACCTAAGACTGATCGTGTGTCCGGTGAACACAGGTGTAGTGCTCCCTACACCGTGGCAAGTTTCGGAACTATGTTGTAGCTCTTATATTATGGATTTGATCACATTACTGTATTTAAAATTTTGTACTAAATAACCTAAGGAATAACCTCCAGAACCGGGGGAAACCCGCTGTTTGTTTTTACCTTTGTCAATCTTCCTTTGATATCTATAGCTACATAACTAATTCGCTAACCTCCATATGGTGCGTGGCTGAAGATACATTGTACCACTGCCAATCATTCGCTTTCTTATTCTATTCGCAAGTGGAGTGAGATCGTATATACGTCTCCGTAAGAGAACTAATTTTTCTTGCCTTGTCATCACTGTCCTCAAGCAAAACCTATCTTGGCGGCAGTAGTACCGTTCTCCAGTCAGACGCAAATGCCGATACTCTAAATTTTTCCAATAGTGCTTCATGAAAATAATGTGGTCTTAGCTCCAGGGATTCCCATTTAAGTTCCTGTGATAAAAACTTGTCGATAGAACTTACCAGTAACAAACCTATCAGCTTGTCTGTGGATTGCTTTTATGTCTGCCTTTAATCTGATCTGTCTGGGATTACAAACACTCGAAAAATACTCAAGATGAGCCGCACCAGTATTCTATATGCTGTGTCCTTTATAGATGAGCTATACTTTCATAGAATTCTTCCAATAAACCGAAGTCGACCATGGGTATCAGCGTCAGAAATACCGGAAGGAAATATTGTAGTCCAATCATAATTATACAAATTGATCATGTTGATAACATCGGAATCGATTGATGCTGTTTGCAGATGATCATCTCCTTTACAGAGAAAGTTGTAAAGTCAGAAAACCGTTGGAAAATTCCGAAAGACCCAAAGAAGATCGACACATTGGCTGATTGGCAGCTGGCCGCAGCGTAAGTTAATGTAATGTGTTTCACGCTGGTACGTGTCAGCTTATTCCCAAACTATCCCGTAAGGTGTTTTGTAATTTAATATGCAGATCCAAGTAGTAAGTCACGTCAGTTCTCTAACGCTGCATGAAAACTACAAGCAATAATAAGAGCTGCCAGTGATTTCTTTTCTAATTACTTCCGTATGTGTTTTCCTGGTGGTACAATGAAGGCCCCTTGTAATTACTGAAGCACTGGCGCTTTCATCTGGCTGGCGAAAGGGATGATTTACTTTGAGTAATGGCACTAGTTCTAAAGGTACTTTGTTTTGCTGAAAGCCAGTCCTGGGCAGGTAGCGTGCAATGCAGAGCAGTGTGTTAGCCTAGCTCATCAAGGACATGGAGTGAGGATGGCCAGTGTACTGAAAGCTTCACTGTGCGAGAGGTTAGAGCAATGCTTTTTAGTAGAAATAAAAATTTGAAAGACAGGAGAGAACATGAGCCTATAAAGAAAAGGAACAGCCATTAAGTACAGACAAGGCTAGCTGGCGCTTTTGTTCTAGTAAGCGGTTCTCAGGTTGGCATACAGTAATTATTTTCGTAATGGCGGGAGTTGCTGCACGTGTGTACATGGACATATTCCGATTGGTCATGACTGAAAATCTGTCATGTATTCAGGAATATTTTCTGCCTTCTTACCCACACCAAGAGATAAATAGACCTCATTAGTTAACCATAACATAATCTGCAAGAGTAGCATACTGTTAAGCTTGTTTATGAAATTATTACTGATCGTAACTCACATGAATCTTGCAGTTGGCCAACAAGATTCTAGCGCTCGCAGACTCAAACAAGCGAGTAAGGAGACTTCTCTAGTGAGTGCCATAAAAAACGCTTGGCGGAGGGACATCGTAGAGGACACTTTCTTTGGGACATCATAGAGGTAGAGAGTGACAAGTCGCTGAGTTGGAACAGAATTGAGGGTTATACAGGTCTGGAACATAAAAAATGTTTCAAATTTATTAAGTGACTTTTATAGTATTTTCAACGCTGATTTCGGGAAAAATGGTGAAAAAATTTCGTCACGTCAAGTTTTTTCACAAACTGCTTGTCTAGTTTTAGCTTTTTTCGATATTTCAGCACTCTTGTGAGTTTGAATTTTGGTTTTTGGGGTCTCCATAAACTGTTATTTAGCCGTTTTTATATTAGATATAAGTGAAATAGAGAGTAGAGAGTAACTAGGAGAAACCAGCAGTATTTTCATGTCAGTGTCTGTCTATCGCACTGCCCCTTCCCCCGCCATCACCAAGCAGTGAGTTTCTGCTATTGTCCTTCATTTCACAGTACCTCTTCACTCTGCGCTGTTCTCGTGTTGTTGTTACTAGTGCTTTAAAGTAGTGACTTATTTATTGTGTTGTGAAGTTGTTTTATGGACAATGGACAATGGCTACCAGAGGATGTATAAACTCGCCAGATTGCTTCTAATACATTTGTGGCGAAATACCCTCAGACGTCAAAAAGAATATAATAATTCCAATCCCAAAGAAAGCAGGTGTTGACAGATGTGAAAATTACCGAACTATCAGTTTAATAAGTCACAGCTGCAAAATACTAACACGAATTCTTTACAGACGAATGGAAAAACTGGTAGAAGCCGACCTCGGCGAAGACCAGTTTGGATTCCGCAGAAATGTTGGAACACGTGAGGCAATACTGACCCTGCTACTTATCTTAGAAAATAGATTAAGGAAAGGCAAACCTACATTTCTAGCATTTGTAGACTTAGAGAAAGCTTTTAACAATGTTGACTGGAATACTCTCTTTCAAATTCTAAAGGTGGCAGGGGTAAAATACAGGGAACGAGAGGCTATTTTCAATTTGTACAGAAACCAGATGGCAGTTATAAGAGTCGAGGGGCATGAAAGGGAAGCAGTGGTTGGGAAGGGAGTGAGACAGGGTTGTAGCCTCTCCCCGATGTTATTCAATCTGTATATTGAGCAAGCAGTGAAGGAAACAAAACAAAAATTCGGAGTAGGTATTAAAATTCATGGAGAAGAAGTAAAAACTTTGAGGTTCGCTGATGACATTGTAATTGTGTCAGAGACAGCAAAGGACTTGGAAGAGCAGTTGAACGGAATGGATAGTGTCTTGAAGGGAGGATATAAGATGAACATCAACAAAAGCAAAACGAGGATAATGGAATGTAGTCGAATTAAGTCGGGTGATGCTGAGGGAATTAGATTAGGAAATGAGACACTTAAAGTAGTAAAGGAGTTTTGCTATTTGAGGAGCAAAATAACTGATGATGGTCGAGAGAGGATATAAAATGTAGACCGGCAATGGCAAGGAAAGCGTTTCTGAAGAAGAGAAATTTGTTAACATCGAGTATAGTTTAAGTGTCAGGAAGTCGTTTCTGAAAGTATTTGTATGGAGTGTAGCCATGTATGGAAGTGAAACATGGACGATAAATAGTTTGGACAAGAAGAGAATAGAAGCTTTCGAAATGTGGTGCTACAGAAGAATGTTGAAGATTAGGTGGGTAGATCATGTAACGAATGAGGAGGTATTGAATAGGATTGGGGAGAAGAGAATTTGTGGCACAACTTGACAAGGAGAAGGGATCGGTTGGTAGGACATCTTCTGAGGCATCAAGGGATTGCAAATATAGCATTGGAGGGTAGCGTGGAGGGTAAAAATCGTAGAGGGAGACCAAGAGATGAACACACTAAGCAGATTCGGAAGGATGTAGGTTGCAGTAAGTATTGGGAGATGAAGGAGCTTGCACAGGATAGAGTAGCATGGAGAGCTGCATCAAACCACTCTCAGGACTGAAGACCACAACAACAACAACATTTGTGGTAACTATATCGTTAAAAAGCAACAAAGAAACATTTGCGATTTTGTTGAAAATGTATATTTCGCCTATTTTGGTATAAAGTCAGGCGATCAAGATAAGCCTCGGGCCCCACACAAAGTTTTTTAATTGTGTGTTGAACAGCTGGGGCAATGGTTTCAACATAAAACGCAGTCCCTACGTTTTGGAATACCAATGGTTTGGAGGGAGCCCAAAAATTATAGTGAAAACTGCTATTTTTGTTCTTGCAACGTACGAGGTTTCAATTTGAGAAACAGAAAGGATATTTCTTACCCTAACATTCAATCGGCCAATCGCCCTCTTCCTCACGGACCTGAAGTATCAATACCCTCTCCTCCATATTCTTGGGGTGATATAGATGATCACGAGTCATTGGCTCAGCAAGGTGATAGTGAAGAAGACAGAAATTGCTACGATCCTGGCACAACCGATCCCATTCCATTCTCACAATCTGAAGAACCGCAGAGGTTTTAGGACCTAGACTGGACATATGTTGGCTCCGGATACATCCTTTTATTGGTATCGATCGAGGGAAGCCTTGAGAAAAATTTTACAGGTAGGGGTTAAAAATGTTGAGAGGAAAAGCCTTGTGGATCCCAAAAATTTATTATTTCCACCACTTCACATTAAATTGGGGCTGATGAAACAATTGTTAAGGCATTTCCAAAAGAAAGGGAGTGTTTTAGATATCTTTGTGGACAGTTTCCTGGTTTATCCGAGGCAAAGCTAAAGGTAGGAATCTTTGCCGGACCAGAAAACTAATGAGAGATCCCAGCTTTGTGAACAAAATGGAAACAAAAGAAAAGGCAGCATGGGTATCTTTTAAATTAGTTGTTGCCGGTATCCTAGGAAACAAAAGAGATCCAAACTACAAGACAATAGTCGCAAACAGGCTCGACAACTTTAAGAAGATGGGCTGTAACATGAGCTTAAAGGTCATTTTCTCCACTCATATCTTGACTACTTCCCTACATACCTTGGTGAAGTAAGTGAAGAGCAGGGCAAAAGATTCCACCAAGACATCAAAGAAATGGAAAAAGATATCAAGGAAGGTGGAACGTCAACATGATAGCGGACTACTGGTGGATGATAAAAAGAGATGATCCTCAGCGAGTCCACACCCGGAAAAACAATAAAAGAAGCTTCGACAGAAAGTGAAAGCGTTATTATAATTACTTGTGAGCTTAAAGAGAAATGAAAGTGTACTGGAAATGTAGTTTGGAACATCATTTATGAATAAAATAAAATGTTATAACGTTGGAAAAAATGTGACGAATTTCTTAAAGTTTGTTATTATACCCAAAAATACTCCCTTTTTTGTGAGAAAACCTGACGTGATTGAAAAAAAAGTGTTGCATTTTTGAAATCAGTGTTGAAAAGTACATAAAAGTCAGTTATCAAACTTCAAACAACTTTCAAAAAATATTTTTTTGCAGGCCTGTGTTATTAGGCACCACTGCAGCGATCTTCGGCCATCGCATTAATTAGAGTGGTAAGCACGGACCATCTTTGCATCCAGCGAGACAGGCCAAGTATGAAGTCAGTTAATATGTATCAGGGTTTGGTTTTGCTGATGTAGGTAGCGAGATTCTCGCACCATGCTTTAAGGTGAGAATGTTGGAGTTTGTTCATGTTTCCTTCTTTTATCCTTTAATCTTTTCAGCAATCATTGCCCTATTCGTGACATAGTTTTGTATCATTGTTCGTGTATCCACTCACCTATGTCACAGATATTTGTAATCCCTTGTCCGCTAATTGCTTCTTGGTATTCTTGATCCTGTGGGTAAAACATTTTTAATATCAATTGGTAATACCAGGTTTTTATAATGACTTTTGCGTTCCTTCCGTAGCTTGATAGATACCGTTATCAGTATGTCTATTTCAGATGCCATACCCATACTTTCATGTTTAATTAGGCCACACCTAGTAATTTTCATTTAATAAGCCGTTATCCGTTGTGTCATCTTGTTTCATTTAAATTTGCATGATCTTATGAGGGGCTTTCCACATCTACAAGTCTCTTGGGATGGAATCTGCAGCATCTCAGGATTAGCTAAACAGCTCAATCCACACCTCGCAACATGAATCTTCGAAGAAATCCACTAGTATTTGATCGCTCTACTGGCCACAAATCACTCCAAACACTAACAACGTAAAATATTTACGAGTTAACATCGAAAGTGATCTAATGTGGAACGAACACCCAAAACTAGTGTTGGAAATGGAATAGGATGGCCAGACGCTGGGCACTAAAAGTTTAGTAAATTCAAGGTAGTATTGAATCAGTAACAGTAACAGAATCTCTTAAACGATTTTCAGAATGAACGCCCAAATGCTTCTCTGAATGACTGCTTAAGATCGTTTCAATCCAAAAAACATTTTTCTGAATCACCTCCGTATCCTCTCTCAGAAAGAACCCTCAAACTATGGTATCTTCCATATCTCTCTAAAAAATTCTGATAATGATCAGATCACTCTGTGAATCATCCCCGAGTGCACCTGCTGAAGAGTTTTGTCCTTTTTCTCTTACTCTGGCCGTTCAGGACACTAAATTTCCCGTTATATCATCTTGTCACGGATGAGCCCAGTTTGTGTCACCCAATTGAAAATCAGCCCTGACTAACCTCACGTTTTCAGTGTTTGTTGTGAGAGGCACCCACATGCCTTGCTCATACTGTGGCACAAGCAGTCAGGCCTGCAAGATGAGTGGTCTTCCAAGCGAGTGGATTCATTCTTAATTTATCGAGTAACATGAACTCTCGTACTCACAATTAAGTCACTAATCAACCTCCTGTATGAATAATACGCAACGGAAACACGCATCTGACTATCAGTAATTTACAGAACTCTGACTGTACACTACGCACTGGCAATACCACATTTTCTTTTTGTCTTTTATTTAACGGCTTTTGTCAACACGTGGCCACCGCACTGAATATGAATGGCGCACTCATTATAAATTCGGGACATTATGACAACATACAATTCGAAGGAAAAGTCCACCAATCTTTTTCTTTTCACTATCTTATTTATTCCGATAAATTCTCTAACATAAACACACAAATTCTATAACCTACAACAATAACACATGAGAAATTCCGCCCAGTGGGCATGGCTTTACATTGGTGAATCTCTATATTATGGTCTCGTAATTATTTAACGCTACAGTGCACTTTCTGGATAGGATGGTGGATGTTTTATTATTTCTCACACTTCGACTCTCACAATCATCATCACGAAACTTTCCTCCAGATCAAGCGGTACAGAAGGAACAAGCATAACCCACAAATCTTTTGAAACTACCTTGCTACTCTCCCATGCAAACCACACATACCCAAATAACATGACATACATCACACTACAATATGAAATACAAAACACTAAATAGTCACAACACTATCACTTTCAGCTTTCCCACTTCAATTAATATTTATCCCAGTTTCACACGACACGGCCCCACTTCGTAATTCTACTTTCCTACTATGAACTCTGGAGATATATGCACGTCTTCCTGTGCAATGCAAGCCAAGTGGCGTTGCTGGATAGACGGCCGACTGACCTTGCTTCTCTCTCAGAGTTTGAATCTAGTGTCACACGGAATCATATCACGCAAAGTAATATTAAGAACGTATTCATCACACACGCGAGTCCTCAACTGATACCATGGACGAGTACTTCTTTTTATCTTTTGTCTCATACACAGTTTGAGACTCACACAGTACTCACCACGTGGAAGTACTCGTCTCTAATTTCAAGTCCTGCACACGCCATTTCTTAAATATTTCAACTTATGGTACATACGCTATTTCTTAAATATTTCAACTTACGGTACACACGCTAGTAATTCAGCTTAACTTAAGCACACGGAACTATTTCAACTTATTGCTACACGTGGTTTCATTGTGACCGTTGGTCACTTCCGAAGATTACTACAATCCCATTAATATTACCTGCCTGACACGTAATTCTCCCCACAAAAGTTACTGAAATAGAGAAACTATTATTTCAAACTACTCTTAAAATTCCACATGCATACCATGTCTCCACTCTTTTGTCATTACGGAGCACAACTAAAAAAGGTCTTAACAGCACAAGATCCAGTGGCAGAGTGCTGAAACATGGCCGTTCTCTAGGTCATCTCGCACCTCTGTCGAGGTGTGGGAAGACCATGCTACCGTATTGGTCAGCCACATTTCAGGCGCTCAAAGCTCAGGTAAATTTCATCTCTTTGGTCCCACCAAAGGTGGCCAATGGATCGACTCAAAGATGATCATATATTCACATTCACCATCTGCAGTTAGCAGACGACCATACATTCTTTCATTTCACAGATCTCACCAAACTGGATGTAGGGATTTATTTTGTGGGAGTGCACATGTGACCAATTAAATAAATAAATTGTCATTCTTTCCCACACTGGTATCCGGCTTCGCTGTATTAATTGAAATTGAGTTAGTTTTACAAAAAAAAAAGTGTTGTTCTGACAAAAATAATGAAGTATGATGTACCTACTGTATTTTCAATGTCGGGCGGTACTGTACCCTTTCAGTAGTACGGTGCCAAAATTTTCGATCCTGTTTCGAAAAACTCATGAGTTGCGGCTGTGTAGAGGATGTGAACTCAGGCAGTTTTTCCATGGCGTCTCCAGTGACGGCACCATCCACTGCTCACGAGTGGGTGCCTTGTTGCTTCTACGCCTCGAGGAAACGGATGTGTATGTCTGTTGGCCCATTCTCCGCATTCCTGAGCCGCCAAGAAGTAGCAGCCTAATGACCAATCCGTTTGTTTGTAACGAGCTGGCCTCTAAGCGCTCTGCTCATGTGTCTTGGGCCCTCGGGAACTCGAGTGACTCATTTAGCTGACAGTCTTTAAATGGAACATCCATTTCAGAGCTAAGCACAGCCCTTGAAAACCGCACCTGCTGAGGAAAGTTCCACGATAGTAAAGCGCAGGTTATAATTTCCCTATACTAGTAAGTTGATTAGTGTTACACTTTTACGGAATTAATGACCGTGTTGGCATAACTAATAGACTTTAAACACTTAGTTCCGTCTACACGTTATTTTATATGGACAGTATGGACTAGAAAACAATATTTGTACATGGATTCACATATCAGTTGAAATAGTTTGTAGCTAGGGATTAGGAAAAGAGTTGTAGGACACGTTAGGTGACTAGGTTTAGCAACTTCGTTGCAGCACGCGATGGTAAAATCCCACTGAGTCATGTACTTCTTCAGGTATAAAGAAACTGCACGTTGTCTGGAGGCGAAAACGCGATGAGCAGCGTTGGTAATGGCTTTGATTAGTACTGCCCAAGTGCGGCTCTGCATACAAATTGCTGTCATATAATTCAGCTATCCTCTTCCAAACACCACAGAGCATTGTGCAAACATTCGATACTGCATTAAGCTAGTAGTACGTCCACCGGAGGCTCATTTCCAGTAAATTTGCAATAATGTAGGCTCGCTTCCACTTCAAGGTGTTGACATTCCAAAGAATGACTGACTAATGAGCCGTTCTTCTCTCCGCGCTTTCACTAGGCACCCACACGGCTTTTACTTCGGCCCACTAACCACATCTTATTCACAGAGGAACATCCGTCGAGCTTTCCACAATGAATTTCTACCTATCGACCTCTATTCGTGACTCGCTGAGAGAACCAAAAGTTTTCGTACATAAACTACAAGTAAAATATTCATAATTAATACAAATATACAGAACTATACAGTTATGAACGGAAAATAGCAAAACAACTATAGTTACATTAACGTTACAAACTGCTGGTGTTACAGGCTGCACTGGAACCCTTTTGTTCAGAGCTTTGAATTGCGAAATTCTACATTACTTGTTGGAAAAACAAGTGGTAGTATGACACATTGGAATAATATAAATAAAATGAAAGATACCCACGAAAGAAGTGGCATAGAAATCACTCGTTAGAACGATACTTCAGTATTGCTTACCAGTACGTGACTCGATCAGATTGGATAAATAGAAGAGACAGAAAAGATCCAACGAAAACAGCCGCATTTCATAACGGGTTCATTTAGTAAGCATGAGAGCATTACAGAAATGGGCCTTAAACTGCCTGGCACTAAAATAGCACGATACTTAAGTGCGGATTCATATACTGGTCAGGCACACCGAATTCAGTTCACTTAAATAACCAGAAATGAAACGAAAACGTAGACAGAGTGCGTTAAAGTCAGCAATAAACTTAAAAATTATGTACAGGTATTTGGTACGTGTAATATTGCGAAAAACTTTTGTAGTAATTTTACGAATGCGAGTCCATCCATGTAAACAATACACGATAAAATGGTTCAAATGGCTCTGAGCACTATGGGACTCAACTGCTGAGGTCATTAGTCCCCGAGAACTTAGAACTAGTTAAACCTAACTAACCTAAGGACATCACAAACATCCATGCCCGAGGCAGGATTCGAACCTGCGACCGTAGCGGTCTTGCTGTTCCAGACTGCAGCGCCTTTAACCGCACGGCCACTTCGGCCGGCAATACACGATATCAGAATAAAATATTTCAACTGCAACTTACCTTTGTGCAGCAAAAAGGCAGTACAATACATACAAAAATAACTGGCAGACTTTCGAGTAGACAGTGGTGTCCTATACAATGACTACCAACTCCTTTTCAGTATCTAATAGCAGTGGAACAAAATTTGTATGGCACCACTCTCCATTGTTGCCAAATTTATTCAATATGGCGGATCCAAGATGGCGTCATGGCGGGAAGTTCAAATTTTTGCGGGAAAATAGATCAATTGAGCTACCTCCACTAACCTAACCCTCTCCCCTCCCGACATCCCCCCTCACCACTCCAGAAAATGGCAGGAAGTTCAAATTCCAGCAGGACAATGCAGCACACCATGGAGACCTACTCTATCCTAAGAAAATGAGGGCAAAGTAGTTCACTTGCGCTGCCCCCACTAAGCTAAGTGATCCAACCACCACCTCTTTCTAGGAATTGGCGGGAAAAGGACTCAGCCTCTGCTGGGCTGCTGGATAGGAAGGACATAAGTCTTTATATTGCATGCAATGTTTATTTAAACAATATGAGGCAGTAGCTCTATCCAGTGTGTTCACCATCAGGTCTGCAATCGAACTGACTTAGTACACAGTACTGCCATCCAAAAGTGTTGTTGTCCCTCCCATGATGTAATCCAAGATGGTGGTCTCGGATGGGGAAAATGGCAGGAAAAGCCTGTTCTGGGCTGCTGGAGAGAGGAAGGAGTGTACTTTATTTATTTTGGAACGATTTATTTAGCGATGGGTTTCATGTAGTTTATTTATTACACTGATACAAATCACTCGCCCTGACATGTTTGGAGTCACAGTACACAGCATACAGAAAGGCTAACTACTCGTAAATTACCTAAATAACGCAGTACACTCATGTACAGACATGCAAACAACTCTTAAATTGTCAAGACAATGCTTTCTAATCGTCAACTATTGAAATCATGCATTGCACAGCCTGCAGACCTGTTCACAAAATAATGCAACAGACACGAAAACAACTCACAAATTATCAAAAAATAATGCATGTGTAATGGCATGCAAAGACGCTCACAGCGCTTAAACAGCACAAAATAATGCAGTGCACAAACACTTACTGCACGTAAAATACACTTTCGAACATATACTCAACTATAATGAACTGCCCCCCTACAGAAGTCCAAGGCATGCTGGGATGCGTACTCATACTGGTACAATACGCAAGACACCTCTGGGCTGTGGGTGCGTGTTTACCATTGCTGGCACCTCACAGATCATGCTATAGAAAATTCACATGAGAGAGAATAATGGTCCAGCACAAACACATGCCCATATTGAATCTTCTCAAATTTTCACACGATCACGAAAGCTGTCCAACACATTCTAAGTATTAGTTCGTTATTCGGCCGTGTAGAGGACGACATGGATAAGTCAGCTACATTCCTGCATCCCAATAGGCCTCTCCATTCAGACAGCTCCTACCATTAGCTGGAAACATGAATCATTCCTGCCACAGGTCACCAGCACTGCACGCCAAGCATGCATAGGAAGAATCATCATCCTAGGAAGCCAGCCACATATATATTTTATCACTGTACTTAAATTAAATATTACCGTCGCGGTCTCAATTGTACGATATTCAACACTGAACGAAGTATCAATAATACACCCTGCTGACAGCTGTGGCTGTAGAAATAGAAATATCTCTACCATTCTTATGACTTGACATATTCTTCCCTTTGCTGTCACAGTATTCTACCTCAAATCTAGACCTTCCCTATGACTGAACATAGTCATTTCCCTTGCACATGTCAGAATACACACACACACACACACACACACACACACACACACACACATTATAAGCCTGGTGCTCAAGGCGAACCTATCACACATCCCCTACTACTAAGTATAATACTTGGCCAGTAACGGATTGCTGGCAACACTAAATAATACTGACAGAAAATCAACGATGGGTGGACATGTCTCATAAGTATTTCCTGTGAGTGATACCACTGTGTCTTAGAAAGAGAGTTGTAATCGTCTTACAAACCGCCACATGTTAAAAAACATGACCATATTACTATCAGAAGCGGTCTTGGTTCTATAGGTGCACACAAGTATTCATGTTAAAAGCTATACTGGCTTTATAAATATACTTACCGAGTTACCTCCAAATGAATAGGTTTTTCCATACAAATACCATGATACTGAATATAGACCATGATCACAGGAGTGTATAGTATCTGACCAACAGTGCAGTTACACATAGCCCACGATGCAACCTCTTGATAGAATCACTCAACTTTGAAAATGATTTGGCTAAGGAATACTGTATGAAACCGGTATTTGCAACTCCCTCGTGCTGCCACTAGATATTTCTCCAGTATTTGTAATGCATTCGGTCTCGATGCCATGTCATAGGTTCTGTGATATATCCACTGGGTTATAGATGAAAGTTGGTGTGCTAACTGAGGTCGTAAGAAATGTACACTACTTTTTCAGATCTCTAGTGTTACGCTCTCCAGTAGAAATGCTGTCTAACATTTGCAGTCAAGTTTTTCCATTCAACCACATATCTGCATTGGATCCTATGTAGAAGTCCTTGAATGGTTACAGCCACTAATGACTCATGTTTCTGGCACTCTCAAATCCTGAAACGAGTCACCCTTTTCTAACCTATTAGCTACACTAAAATATTATACAGACCCTATGCCTCTTGCAACTGTTTCCATTTCTGCAGCTTTGTGCATGTGATAGTTCCAACTTAAGTAGGGACTGAGCATAAGTCGGAGAGAGCTGTATCTACCACCTCCTTCTACCCGTGTAGAAACAGAATGACCTGAGTGCAACAGGACCATGTTTTTAACCATTTGGTGAAATTGGGAACATGTTTCCGTAGCTCCGCCAACAGTGCTCAATGTGTAAGGTCAGCACCAAACGAAGCATGCTCCTGCAACACGAGGTAGTATAAAAGGCAGTAGAACAACTGGGCTAAGGACGAAGATTTTGCTACATCATTGTGGAGCATCCCCAAACTACATACAAGTACTGCTGTCTGAAGCGGATCCACGTCCCACAGGACCCACTCACATCTATCACCCCAACATGCTATCTTCATAATTCTATACCATCCAACAGAGAACACATTGCGAACTATAAAATCTCCTCCAACTTCATCTGATAGAGAATTAGATATCATTTTTACAACATCTCTCTTCTCCCATATATCGAAAACAAATACTGCCTACACTGTAGCATCGAGCACATGTGGCGATGCTATTAAATATACAGCTATTGATCCATTGCACAGACCAGTGTAAAGTTGCATAGCCAATACTGTAGGAGGATGACAATATCCCACACACTATACTATAAGTCGAAGAAACACTCCCTGTGACCCTTTGTCATTGTTTGAAACATTGTTTTTTTTATCCTGTAACACACTTTGTACACTGCCATACATTTTGTTTTTTCCACCACGACTTCGAGGTCTGTGTCAGGTTCTGACATTAACACGCTCTGATCCATTGCTTCTCACAGAAAACTAGACATCTTGCTACTGCTGCTACTATAACACACCTCACACACGGGATGATTTTAACTAAAAGACAGTAACAACATAAGGAAACTGGAAGAGTTTCGCGGCGTTGTGCAGAGTTTGGAAACTATTGTTCAAGGGTGACTGACGACCTATACATTTAAACTCATTTACCACAGTGATGGAATAGCCGATGGCTCTGTGTTCTGTTTCGACTGATTCCACATAATGGAGTCATGTACGCAATTGCTGTTTTAGTGCTGTTTTGCTCCTCCATCGAAACTCCTTCCCTGACTCAAACAAGCGATGTCAGTCAATCATTGTGTGGGAACCAGCAGTGTACCAGTGGATGGATGGAATGGAAAAAATACCGTTATGGCTTGAATAATAAGCATCACAGTTGACAGTGTGAACAATTTTAGCTGTTTCACAGTAATTTCAACACCGACCAATGATGCGACAGCATGTTTCCCAAATTTAATATCATAGCTAAATCGCCCCTTCTCTACTTTGCGAGTATCATTGCGAATATAAATAGATGACTTTGCAGTATGTCCATTCATTGTTAATTCTCAAACACATACATCATCAAAGTATACCAGACAGCACTCTACATATTTCTAGCACCTGAAGCATAGTGCATAATTTACGATCTATCTCTATGCGGATGAAAGTCACAGAGCGTTCTCATAGTCTTAGGATAAGACTGAAAGGCCCCCTCGCACTGTCTTTGACCAGCCCACTTTGCAGCACCATTACCAATTTAATCGGCAGCTGACCAGATGTACGCCGCTACATTCTGCATCTCATGAATGAATGGATCTAGCTAAGTCCTTGCCCAACCATATATGCAAGATTTCTCCAGATGCGTCTATGTCGAGGAGGTGAGCACCCCTTATTGGTGTATAGTAACATATATGAAAGTGTTGTGATGTAATATCAGACAGTTAAGGAAGACAAGAAACGGCTGGTTTTTGTGCATATTGGAGCTCCAGACGGCTGGAGTTTGAAGCATTTTTACGTATATCAACCACGCTATCAAGTGTAAAGTATTGTTCTAGAGTCTCGGATCAGTAGCTGGAAGGTATTGGTATGAGAGAACATAAACGCATGCACTCCCAAGGCTACAACGTTCCGCACTTAAAACAGGCTATCATGGTACGTCACTTCAGTTTCCGACCTATTAGTCGTATGGAATGTAACACTGTTAATATTCCAGTGCATAAAATATATTTCCAGGACATGACATACATCCTTCTTTCCGGTTTCTCTACGATTAACTATCGTAATGAACAGTAAATTGGAAAAACTACTTCCTTAAAATATCTATTCTGTGCGATATTGTAACGCTACCGTCCTTTAACGGACGTACGTTAGCTGTATAAAGCCTGTACTGTAATAAGTTCACGGGCTTCACCTTATAAACAAGGATTTTAGTACATAAATTGACCGCGTGTACCTAATAGAAGCAAGATCGGACTTGTAATCAGTAAATAACTACAGTGAGGCGTCAAACACATGTATAGTATAATTGCGCGTTCGCATAGACAAGAAGTACACACAGTAGATGCTACCGTTAATTAATAATTCGGTCGCCAGCCTACTTAGGCAATGAGTGAGTTTTTCCTTGTACAATTGGGTGCATGTACAAGCATAGTAACCTGTAGTAATGATGCGTTATATGGCAAAGTTTGGAACCAGAAAATTCCACTGAACTAAAGCTTTCTCTTTTTGTACTAATTTGGACGAGCTAAATTCACACAACACCACACTGCAATGATTACTACGAACTGCATTTAGTATATTGATCAGACTGAAATCGGGCATAGATTGCCCTAGGATAAGCAGTTTTGAAAGCACACATACAATGTCACTATTGAAATTGGAAAACAACACTAATACACTTAGGATTAATGTAGAACTTAACTTTACTGGTCAAATCTGATCAACACATTTCAAGGTTTGAAAGAATGAACAAGAAAAAGGGGGGGGGGGCCCTGAAACTGTTATGGTCGTTATACTGAAACTGTTAATTACTAAAAGTCAAATTAACACTCAAATTTCTCAATCAATGGATAACTAATCTTTTGTTTTACTTCTGAATAATTTAACTGTCATTAGTTCTGTCTCAAGTTAATTAAATAGCATCGATAACTCAATTCAAAAGACTATCTTTCAGCTTATTTATACTTCTACCAACATTTGCAATAGTTCACAGAACTATTGCATTTCTTTATAGCAAAAGTTTGATTGCTGATAATTCTCATTTGCACTAATTATAAACTTTCAGTTCAGGATACTCGGGTTGCACAATACGAGGTAAGGATCCTGTCTAGGTCAGTGATCAGGATAAGTCATGGCTAAAGCAATTCTGGTAAAATTCACGTTATTATTACACAATTAGCAACAGTTTCGACACTGGTCCACACATTTACACTTCTAAAGATGAAATAAAGGTTTGACCTGTGCAAGTCGGTGCGGCGGTTGGCGGGCAGCGAGGTTACGGGCAGCACGGCACACATACAAGCGCGGCTAAGGCTCACGCTACATAGGCACTTTCCATCTTCTTAGCGTCGTAATCTTTCCAATTTTGTGCCTCAGAATATAGCCATGCCAAGTAGTCATCGGAATCGGGGCATCCGAGGCTCAATGTAATCCACTTTTCCTAGGTAGCCTCCTCGGTACAGTACTTGTTCCTCGGATCAATTTACCACTCCGACTCTTACTGTTGCTCGCCTCCGACTGACTCCTGTGCCCGTTGCGCCGAACCGCGCCCAGTGTGCGTTTTCCCGCGCTCGCCTGCCTCCACCTTTTCCCGCTCCCCTACAGGTAGGGTATTCACCACAGGTTTTCTATTACACATATTCTAATGCATTACCTACGTATGGACCAAGTGTTTAAATTACAATTTCCACATTTTACAATATTTTTAACATTAAGTACACTTTCTTTTGATTATCACATTCTCTGAAATCTAACATAAATAATAATATTCATTACAAAAGTTACTCGCATTTTCTTTAACATCACTATACGAGCCGAAAAAGAAGTTCAAAACCTTGCCAACATTAACTTATCTAAATTCATAAAGGAAAAAATTATTATAGATACAGTTGTCGTTACACATGCCCCTGTTTCCAGTAATTTTCACAACGTGTAAATTTAATGGGAACACTAAATATTACATTTATACAGTTGTTCTGAATCCTTTTTACGTAAATGTCCAAAATTTTATACCACCTACTTCCTTTCACTCACATTATATAGGTCTATATTTTTTAACATTCCAAAAACATTTACTTGTCATTTACTCAAGTGCCTTTTGCACAGTCCAACTTATCATCATAACATTACTAAAATAGTAATTTAATTATTTTTCCTAAATTTATCAAAGAAATAATTTAAAATTATGGAATACAAACATTTAATTACAAAACAATTGCATATTTTGTACACACTATAAAATAATTTGTCGCTGCTTGTTTTGAATAGCAGTCCATTTCCTTACTTGCTAAACAAAGTACACACACACATATTGAAAAAATTTAAATACACCTATTTGCTGCCTATTATGCGGATTTGGGCAGTCCTTTTCACTTCATATTGTCACTTCTTCTGGATCATATTTACAATTTTCCATCGACTATTTATCTGCCCTCATTAGTATTTGGCAGTCCTTCATATCATGATTCATACACTGCCCATTTTCCTTTTTGACAGGCCCATCTTTTATCTGGCTTATAGCCTTTATCCTTTCTCCATACATTTTTACAGTTACGGTACAAGTGGTAATCTGAAACTTACATAACTACATTAGCACACTTTCAAGGGCATACAGACATTTACAAAGATCAGTTACATTTAGAATAACTTGGGTTCAGCATAAGATACAGCACATTTACTGCAAGTCGCTTTCTGATTATCCTTATATCACTCATTTCTAGGAATATACAGTTTCAGGTCCACAATATTTCTTACACCTAAAGGTCTTTTGGATTTTGGGTAGATCAGGTAGTAAGCATTGTCATGTGGAATATTCTGTATTATATATGGTCCATTATAAATATATTTAAATTTTGAAATTTCATGGTTTAGTTCACTAGACTTTTCGTGGGTTTTTAAAAGAACATAATCTCCAATTTTAAATTTTGAAACTTTTAAATTTTTATTGTGTCTTTTAGATCTAGCTTCAGCTTTTTGCTTTGCCCTTTTTATCACCAATTCTTTCTTTTGATCCAACCCCAAACTTGTACAAGGTAGAAACTCTAGTTTTGCTTCAATTAAACTTTTACTACTTCTGCCTAACAAAATTTCTTCCGGTGGAAACCCTGTAGTTTCATGATGTAATGTGTTCATGACATTCTCAAAATCCGATATAAATCTGCCCCAGGCTCTATGATTGTGACTGCAGTATGTTCTACACAATCTCCCGATTTCTCGCATGTACCTTTCAACCGGGTTGCTTGCAGGATGGTAGGCGGCAATATATTTAACCTCCACACCAACTTTCTCCATTCCCTCCTTCCAAATTTTGGATATGAACTGGGGTCCATTGTCAGATAGTACTGCTTTGGGTTTCCCGATGGTCCTGAAGTATTCGACCATCCTACTAAATACAGCTTTTGCTGTCGCTTTTTTCAAGGAGTATAATTTCACAAATTTTGAAAATACTTCCAAAATCACCAAAATATATGCACAATTTCCCGAAGTCTTTGGGAGGGGACCATATAAATCCACCGATAATAAGTCAAGGGTGTCTTCAGGCAACGTACTTTGCATTAGTCCCCTACTAGTTTTGTTCGGCACTTTGGCCTTTTGACAGACATCGCACGACTTAATTCGTTCCTTTACCTTCTTACTCCTACTACCAGTAATCACTATTACATTGTTCAATTTATCTAGACATTTCTTTGGCCCACTATGCCCCAATGCTAAATGAAAATAGTCTATGACCTCAGTATCAAACTGGTGTGGCCAACATACTCTCCATTCCTCAGTGGCTAAATCTTTCCTCCTATATAAAATGCCTCTAAAGATTTTGTAATACTTCTTAATTTGAGGATACTGCACACTGTCAAAATTTACCTTCACTGATTTCCAGGTTGAATCCTCATTCTGATGGTATCTCATATTTTTACATATCTGCTCCATTTTCCTCTTTCCTGAAACCTCTTTCATATACCTTATCTGAAAAGTACCCTCTTCACCATTTTCATTTGGCACTTCACTCATACCATTAGGCAATCGAGATAAAGCATCTGCCACATAATTCTCAGTACCTTTGACATAATAAATTTCGTAATCAAATTGTTGTAGGTATAATGCCCAACGAGTTAGTCTACCATTTAGTAAACGGCAATCTTTAAGAAAAGTTAAAGCTTTATGGTCAGTATGTATGACGAGCTTATGGCCCCACAGATAATTTCTAAATTTCTTTAGCCCCCATATAATGGCTAAAGCTTCCTTTTCCGAAATAGTGTAGTTTCTCTCGTATTTTGTTAGAGTTCTACTTGCAAACGCGATAGTCCTGTGTTCGATTTCTTCGCCATTACAGATTTCTTGGAAAATTTCTATACCAATTCCATACGCACTGCTGTCAGTACTCATATGGAAAGGTTCCGAGAGTATGGGGTGATGCAAAATATTGTCACTCAAAAGTTCGTATTTTAATTTTTCGAAATCCCTCATACACCCTTCACTCCACACAAAAGCACTATTTTTCTTAAGTAGATTATTCAAATGAGGACTATTAAAAACTTGCCCTTTGACGAATTTTCTATAGAATCCACATAAACCTAAAAAGGCTTTCAATTGTTTTCTATTTCTAGGAACTGGACACCCTGATATTGCACTTAACTTTTCCGGATCTTTTCCAATGCCGTTTGTAGTAATAATGTGCCCCAGAAACTTTATTTCCGATTTTACAAATTCACATTTCTTCCACTTAAGTGTCATGCCCCCTGCTTGTAGAGCAACAAAAACTTTTCGCAATAACTCGCAATGCTCTTGCCATGTTTCTGTAGCAATCAGTAAATCGTCTACATAAATGGTTTGCCGGGAACTCAGTTCTCTCCCCAACACAAAGTCCAGTGCCCTAATAAATACTGCCACAGATGTGCTAAGCCCGAACGGCACTACTTTATACTGATAGCATTTACCGGCAAATAGAAAAGCAGTATATTTACGGGATTCTTTACTTAATGGGATTTGCCAATATCCGGCTGTCATATCCAGACTGGTTAAATATTTCACGTTATAAAATTTTTGGAGCATTTCGTCCAGATTTTCAGGTCTGTCAATTTCCTTCTTTACAATTTTGTTTAAAGTCCAGGCGTCGATAACTACTCTCACTCCCCCATCCCTTTTGTTCACTATGATAAGGGGACTATTATACTCGCTGCTACTTCGTTCGATTACCCCCCACTCTATCATTTTATCTATTTCTACTTGAACAGCCTGCCTCTTTGATATGGGTATCGAAAACGGTCTTACGAAAAAAGGTTTATGCTCTATGGTTTCAATCTGGTATTCAAAATCCTTAACTAGGCCAGGTTTGTCCGAAAATACGGGGCTGTTATTATCTAAAATTTCAAGCAATTCTGCTTTCTGTTCGGTAGATATTCCCTCTAAATTTTCCACCATCCCCTTAAATTCATGCCCCTGCTCGTTACTCTCATTTAATATTCTCTGGACATGGTACACCTCGTACTTGTTTGTCAACCCATCATTCCCTTGGTCGATTTCCAACAACAAAGAATCGATCTCAGACTCAAACACTTTCCCACTTTCCTCAAAATTTAATTCCACATTCCTAAATGTACTATTAATTTTGATCACTCCCTGGCTACAATCAATGATAACCTTTTCTTTATCCAACCAATCTATCCCCAAAATCATTTCAGTACTCAAGTCTGGCACAACCAAAAAATCATGTTCAAATTTTTGTCCTTTTATGCTAAATTCAACCAAAATCTGGTTCTTTACCGGCTTACTAGCCTTACCAGTTGCACCAACAATTTTTACACCTTTCACTGACATAATTACTAGCCCAGGCTTATCACCAATGAGTTCGAAAAATGACAGAAATTGCACTTATCTGAGACCCAGTATCAAGAAGTACTTGCAATTTCACGTTATAAATTTCAACTGGTATTATAGTTTGTCTAACCGTCGCATGTTTTTCATTATCGTGGTCTTCCTTGAGCAAATCCGGGTCGACGATAACATCGTCCCAAGATATGCTTTTCACATCCACCTTGCATATATCTGGCGGTTTCTTGGGTTCCGGAAGTTCAAAGTTATTAATTACCTGAACTCTTTGCGAAATAAACCCTGAGTCGTCTGGTGGTTCTTTCTTTCTCTGTTCTGTTTCAGCGTCTGGATTTTGTTTTGATACGTTGTCATCGTTAGGTACAATATCGACATTAATTGCACCTCCTTTACTTTCACTGATTTTCTCATACCCTCTTTCAGTAAAAGTATATTTACTTTCGTCTACACCTAAAAATTCATCTTCACTAGAATCACCACTACTTTCTCCCTCAACATCAGATTCACTTAAGTACGCTACTTTTGCACAATAGTGAGAGTTAGTACATTCATTTTTGTCCGTATTTGCGTACCTTTCATCATCCGAACTATCGTCGGAATCCGACCATTCCGGATCGCTTTCAGGTTCTAACATAAAAGCTTTTCTGAGACAGGCACTAAGTTCCTCCTCTGTATTGTCGTCAGGCTTGGATTTTAACTCAATCTCCTCTTTTGGCAATACGGCCTCATCCTCAGCTTTATTCACATCCACTGTGACTTCATATTCGGTATAATCCTCGTGGACATTGATTACTTTCAGGTAATCATCTGCCCCTTCTCCGCGGTGCCTATCGGTAGCAGCTTGTACTATTTGCGGACTGTTAGCAGAAGTTATTTCTTCGTCCATGCTGAGGACCTCATCCTCCAAATCCTTCCTATCCTTAATCTGCATCCTATTGGTGGCACGCGTACTTTGCGCGGCGCTATTTATTCTCTCCTCTTCCAATTCGGGCCACGTCACCTTATCGACGTCCCTATCATTTCCTTTCCTATTAACTACCTTCTTCGCCTCATACTCCTTAAAATCCTCCCACTCACATTGCTTTAGGCCCTTGTACAGATCATCGATCTGCACACGCCAATCAGTTACTTCTGCTAATTCATCCTCGCCTTTTATCTCATTACAAACACTGCTAACCGCACCTCTCTGTGTATTCACAGTTTCCTTTATCGTTTCCTTTGCCACGGAATTATCACTCGTAAGATTTTCATTAGCCCTGACGGCTATATTCGTATCTACTGCTGCCGTATTTCTAGCGGCTTCTTTCTTAACAGATGTTCTGCTAGGCTGGGCCGTTGCCCTCTGATGCTCCACTCGCCTGTTAACCTGTAGCGTTCTGTGCGGCAGAAATGACTCATTCTGGCTCGCAGCTGACGCTTGTTTCGCCACAACACGTCGCAGCGTCCCGTGCCTGTCCCTAGCCTGTCTCATTACATTACGGTCGGTCCGGTATTTTTTTTCAAATCGGGGCCGGTATGTATTGTCCGCTTCCGTTTGGCCCGCAACGTTCGCGGAAATTAGTTTCCCGCGTCGTTGTTACTTTGCGCGGTATACCCTCTACCGCGACCTGAATAATTTCCTCTTCCTCTACCTCTGCCCCTACCTCTTTGCAACATATTGACGCGAAATCCTTCGCCGTCATTTCGTTCGTCATTGTGTCGGTTATTATGGTTACCAAAGTTTTGATAGTTGGCACGACTTGCGCGCCAATGGTCTTCGTCTTCGACCCTTTCTAGAAATGCTTGGAAGCTACGATGATTGCTTCCCACATATCTCTTTGAATCCTCCGGAAGCTTTTTATATAGCTCCCAGATAATTTCCGAATCTGATCTTCGGCCTCTTAAATGTGTCAATTTTCGGTACCAATTCTCGCAGAAATCTTTCAAAGAATTTCTGCCCCTGTTATCATGCTGTTTGGCCATGATGAACTCCCGCCATAAGTGGTCCTGCTTTTGTTCAGACCAATATTCTTCCGTAAATTTCTGTCTAAATTCTTCGAACGTCATTCGTTCGGTATTTAAATTTATTCCCCAGCGCTTAGCATCACCGGCTAAGGCGCTAATTACAACGTTTATCTTTTCCTGATCAGACAGGTGCTCAGGAAATATTCTCTCGCAATTTTTGATAAAATCTAACGGATGCCACCCGTTATGTTTTTTGGCTGGATCGAAGCGTTCCTCGCCTTCTAACAGCTTCGTAATCGGTGTGCTATTACAGACAACACCAGGCCTATCTTTAATTTTGTTCTCAAGGTCAAAAATTTTGCCTTGAATTTTCGTAGTATTTTGTTCACAATTTTGAACACATCCGGTTACTTTTTTATTTAAATCCCTTTCAGTTTCTAAAACTACCTTTTCCAATCGTGATATTCCGTGTTGACATTCGTTTACGATCTCAGTTTTGAGACCGAAAACTTTTTCGTCTACCTTAGTTTCAACCAGAGGTTCTACTTTCTCTTGGATGTTGAGAATTTCAACATCGAACCTACTGTTAATGTTAACAATTTCCCCCTGCATAGTATCCATATTCTTGTTAATGGTATCAACTTCAAGTTTCAGAGTATTTACCACAGAATTTAAATTACCCACTTTTTGTTCTACCTGTTCTATTTGTTTACTAATTTTAATTCCCTGTCCTTCAATTCGATCCACGTGTGTTTTTAGCTGCTCGTCAACGTGTGTTTTGAGCTGATTAACCTGATTGCCGACTTGTTTTTGAAGTTGCTCATTTTGTGTTTTGAGTTGTTCGTCAACGTGTGTTTTAAGCTGCTCGTTCTGTATTTTGAGCTGCTCACTCTGTCCTGTGATTTGTTTGGTTAATTGTTCAAATAAGTCGTTCATACTTAAAATTTTTATACTGTTTTGTTCTACGGAATCCGTGTGTTCCGGTTCTACTTCAGAAGTTTCTTTCGGTTCTTTCTTTATCTGTGGTGAATCAAACATGTCAGTGGATTCGTTGACGTACCCACTATCATCTACAAAGTCACCCTCTACTTCCTGTTTTGTCCCTTGCTGTGTTCGATACGATCTCGACATTTCAATCTGCTCGTTGACGTGTTCATGGTACTGTATGTATGCTAATTGTCTTCCGCTAACGCCATCTGTTATCTGGCCGCGTAAACTCCTGCTACTGCCAGTCGCATTCTCCATTTCGCTTGGCGCATCTACCCTGCCTACGTTTCTATCCATACTAGATACCAACTACACCACACTATTATACCTGACGCTCCTGCAATTTATTTTACTGATTTTTATTGCTATTCGTGCCACTGGACATCCACTGTTCGATCTTTACGTTAATTTGTAATCGACTACAACTGGATGTCCTGTCACCGGGAAGCCACATGTAACGCTACCGTCCTTTAACGGACGTACGTTAGCTGTATAAAGCCTGTACTGTAATAAGTTCACGGGCTTCACCTTATAAACAAGGATTTTAGTACATAAATTGACCGCGTGTACCTAATAGAAGCAAGATCGGACTTGTAATCAGTAAATAACTACAGTGAGGCGTCAAACACATGTATAGTATAATTGCGCGTTCGCATAGACAAGAAGTACACACAGTAGATGCTACCGTTAATTAATAATTCGGTCGCCAGCCTACTTAGGCAATGAGTGAGTTTTTCCTTGTACAATTGGGTGCATGTACAAGCATAGTAACCTGTAGTAATGATGCGTTATATGGCAAAGTTTGGAACCAGAAAATTCCACTGAACTAAAGCTTTCTCTTTTTGTACTAATTTGGACGAGCTAAATTCACACAACACCACACTGCAATGATTACTACGAACTGCATTTAGTATATTGATCAGACTGAAATCGGGCATAGATTGCCCTAGGATAAGCAGTTTTGAAAGCACACATACAATGTCACTATTGAAATTGGAAAACAACACTAATACACTTAGGATTAATGTAGAACTTAACTTTACTGGTCAAATCTGATCAACACATTTCAAGGTTTGAAAGAATGAACAAGAAAAAGGGGGGGGGGCCCTGAAACTGTTATGGTCGTTATACTGAAACTGTTAATTACTAAAAGTCAAATTAACACTCAAATTTCTCAATCAATGGATAACTAATCTTTTGTTTTACTTCTGAATAATTTAACTGTCATTAGTTCTGTCTCAAGTTAATTAAATAGCATCGATAACTCAATTCAAAAGACTATCTTTCAGCTTATTTATACTTCTACCAACATTTGCAATAGTTCACAGAACTATTGCATTTCTTTATAGCAAAAGTTTGATTGCTGATAATTCTCATTTGCACTAATTATAAACTTTCAGTTCAGGATACTCGGGTTGCACAATACGAGGTAAGGATCCTGTCTAGGTCAGTGATCAGGATAAGTCATGGCTAAAGCAATTCTGGTAAAATTCACGTTATTATTACACAATTAGCAACAGTTTCGACACTGGTCCACACATTTACACTTCTAAAGATGAAATAAAGGTTTGACCTGTGCAAGTCGGTGCGGCGGTTGGCGGGCAGCGAGGTTACGGGCAGCACGGCACACATACAAGCGCGGCTAAGGCTCACGCTACATAGGCACTTTCCATCTTCTTAGCGTCGTAATCTTTCCAATTTTGTGCCTCAGAATATAGCCATGCCAAGTAGTCATCGGAATCGGGGCATCCGAGGCTCAATGTAATCCACTTTTCCTAGGTAGCCTCCTCGGTACAGTACTTGTTCCTCGGATCAATTTACCACTCCGACTCTTACTGTTGCTCGCCTCCGACTGACTCCTGTGCCCGTTGCGCCGAACCGCGCCCAGTGTGCGTTTTCCCGCGCTCGCCTGCCTCCACCTTTTCCCGCTCCCCTACAGGTAGGGTATTCACCACAGGTTTTCTATTACACATATTCTAATGCATTACCTACGTATGGACCAAGTGTTTAAATTACAATTTCCACATTTTACAATATTTTTAACATTAAGTACACTTTCTTTTGATTATCACATTCTCTGAAATCTAACATAAATAATAATATTCATTACAAAAGTTACTCGCATTTTCTTTAACATCACTATACGAGCCGAAAAAGAAGTTCAAAACCTTGCCAACATTAACTTATCTAAATTCATAAAGGAAAAAATTATTATAGATACAGTTGTCGTTACACGAGCACAATATGTAAATGCATAGCAGCGACGTTTGACATGTGAAATTACACGTAATGCCGCCAATAACTCTGTAAACAGCACATCTGTCATGCAGATGTATACACGGGGACTGCAGTGTCTCACAAACACCTATTGCTACCTTAGAATCATCTTGGTTATGAAACTTAAGTCTCGATTTTATACCAAAGATGCGACAAGGGAATCGAGTACAGAGCATAAATCTGTGTCCGTTTAGAGAAATGTGTCGAAAGAGGAGGGTCACGTTTCGTCACATATGAGATGGAAGTCCTCTGATGATCGAGAGGTTTACTGTTATCGATTGCGAGTAGACAGTGCTGTAAGTCACATACAGGACATGTGTTTAGATACTAGTTGAATGCAGGATATGTCACGCGACTGTTGCATCCTGACAGAACATCTCCATCTCTAGAATGCATCATCAGTCTGCCATTATATCCTACGTCATTGCAGCTCCATCTCGATCGATCCCTCTGTCTTTTCTCTCTCTCTGTTATTCCTTAACGCAGATACATGTAAGTTTAGAGGCAGATGGTTCCCTGTGTTCCTGAAAAGCGTCAAATACAGTAGTCAACTCGCGTGTATCACTGTTACCTCAATAGACATAAAGTACAATGCTACCTCAACAGAAAAAAAAGTGACTGTTTCCCTGGTTCCCTTTGCTTCCATGTCGACGTTTACTCATAGTCCTGTGGCATCACATGCTTACTCCCATGTACAAGAATTGTTATGCACCAAAAAGAAAACACACGAGTTCCTCAATTTCCCCACATTTGAGTGTATTTTCACTCAATTTGTACATATTTCTTGTCATTTTTCGCAATTCTATCGATTTTCTTATGTCACTTCTTCCCATGAGATTGTGACATCACCTCTCATTCCATGTTCTCAAATTGCTTGTAAATGTAGTACAGCTGCCAACACCTAGCGCAAATGAACTTTTTTTGTGATGGGGAGGCATAGTATAGCTTTCAAGCTTCCGTTTTCATTGGCATAGCAGCGTTATTGAGCAAGTGTCTTCCCGTATTTCACGATAATTAGGTCACTTCTGCCGGATTTAACTGTCATTGCAATATGGCGATATTTACAAAATAGTTTTGCCACTGAAAGTCTCGCCTGCAGAAAGAAAGAAAAAGACAGACAGTGCTTCCACACTGGCAGCATCAGTAATTTGGAGGGTAAATTCAGTAAGAGCCGATTAGCATGCTAAATTTATTCGTAAGAATTCCTCTGTTCCAGGACACAGGAGTGTTCTACATAGTGGTGAGAGCGTTTGTGTTTCTGAGATGTATGTTGAAAGCCAGACGTTGCGATTTCCAGGAATGGAAACACGTGATCGATGGGGTGCCATTCTAGGACCATCGGGACGAATGAATTCGGCGTTATTCTGGGCTAGTTTCGTAAACACGTTCTGTTCGGACAAGAATTTCCATGCGGATATGCTGAGACATCACAAAAGCTCCAACAAAAGCGACCATTAATTATTTATGCAGCACTTCGCCAATTTCCAAGAGGTTGACCGAGCTCTTGTTTACATAGGCATGTGACACCAGTATAACAATAAGTATCTTTCAGATGGTGATTCGCCAAGTGAACATTTCATGGCAATGTGTCATCCACACTGGGGAGATAAACGCATGCACAGGTAGACGCAGCTCGCATGTCGCATTAGGATCGCTAGGAACAGTGCACCCTGTGCTATTCTGGGAACCATTGGAACAGATTTCTATAGCATGACATGTGGCGTCAGTATCCACAGGTAGAGAGGTACCGCGCCAGCAACAGTAAACACGAGATCGCAGCCCAGAGGCCTCTCACGTAAGGAACCACCGTGAGCACATTGCCCAGCATGTACCCCTTGGAGCTATGTAGCGGGGCAGTTCTCTGATATGTCACTGTTGATGATATTTCGAAAGTGTTTTTATGTGCAATGAGTGTTTGTGCACTGCATTATTATTGGCTGTTTAAACCCTGTGAGCATGTTTGCATAGCACGACACATGCATTATCTTTTGACAATTTAGGAGTTGTTTTCGTGTCTGTTGCATTATTTTGTGAACAGGCGTGCAGACTGTGCAATGCATGATTTCGACAGTTGACGATTAGCAAGTGTGTTTGGCTCTGAGCACTATGGGACTCAACATCTTAGGTCATAAGTCCCCTAGAACTTAGAACTACTTAAACCTAACTAACCTAAGGACATCACACACACCCATGCCCGAGGCGGGATTCGAACCCGCGACCGTAGCAGTCCCGCGGCTCCGGACTGCAGCGCCAGAACCGCTAGACCACCGCGGCCGGCAGCAAGTGTGTTTGCAGAGCCTTTTACACGCATTATTTTGACAATTTAGGAGTTGTTTGCGTCTCTGAACATCAGTGTACTGCATTACATTGGTGTTTTACGAGTTGTCTACAGGTCTGTAGACTACTTACTACGACCTCAAGGACGCCAGTGTGAGTGTTGTGTATTAGTGTGATAAATAAACTACGTGGAATCCGTCCCTAAATAAATTGTAAGTATTATTTCGACCAACTATAGTTAGTGTGCATGTGTACACATCAGTGAATTGCATTATTTCGGTGATTTACCAGTAGTTTACAGTTCTGTACACTGTTCTATGCATTATTTAGACAGTTTACAATTAACAAACGTGTTTGCAGAGTTTTAACATGCATTATTTTGACAATTTATGAGTTGTGTGCGTGTCTGTACATCAGTGTACTGCGCCCGCATCTTGTGGTCATGCGGTAGCATTCTCACTTCCCACGCCCGGGTACCCGGATTCGATTCCCGGCGGGGTCAGGGATTTTCTCTGCCTCGTGATGGCTGGGTGTTGTGTGCTGTCCTTAGTTTAGTTAGGTTTAAGTAGTTCTAAGTTCTAGGGGACTGATGACCATAAATGTTAAGTCCCATAGTGCTCAGAGCCATTTGAACCATTTTCAGTGTACTGCATTATTCAGATAATTTACAAGTAGTTTGCTGGTCTGTATGCTATGTACTGTGACCCCAAGCACGTCATGGCGAGTGTTTTGTATCACTGTAATAAGTAAACTACGTGAAATCCATCGCTTAATAAATTGTTCCAAAATAAATAAAGTAGATTCCTTCCCCTCTCCAGCAGCCCACAACTGGCTGAGTCCTTTTCCCACCATTTTCCCCACCCCTGACCTCCATCTAGGATTTGTCATGGGAGGGACGACAGCATCCTCTGGTGGCAGTACTGTGTACTACAGGCTGTTCCAGCTCGTCGGCTCCATTGTGAGCCGCGGTGCGCTCCCTGCTCCAGGGAGCCATGTCGCTCGCTGTGACCATTCAAGTGGGCCGGCACGCCGGCACATGGCACATCCTGTTGCGGTGTAATCGAGTGGTACCACATCCAAGAGTTCTCGAGTTACTTGCAGCTCCATGTCGACACCACGCACTAAGATTACAAGCTGAGCACAGTCCGATATGTCGGTGCTTTCGTCAAGTGCTAGCGAAAATGCAACAAAGCTCTCCGCCTTTTTCCTGAGCTGCGTCTCTAAATCCGCTGCCATGTCCAGGATTCGACGAGACACTGTTTCTTTCGACAGGCAAACCCCTTCAATTGCCTGCGCCTCCCTTGGAAATAAACATTCTGCAACTGCTACCATGCACGATTTTACGAGTGGTCCACCGAAAACGGCTTGCCACTCGTCGCAATGATGTGAGCGACCCCGTAACTTGCTCGAATTGCAGATTCAGTCGTGTTTTTTCCGCTGTCATTCACCTGAAAATTATAAACGCATTACAGAACACGAACTATGTTGCATGTTTTGATACCCTCCGCATTACGAAACCGTTTCTAAATTTACGTCTCCTGGTATGTCATTCTTAAACCTGGCTACCAGTTCTCTGCGTGCAACGCCTTCTACCTGATCGTAGTGCGCTGCGTGAAGACGTGTGTAATGTCGTTGTATATTGTACATCTTCGCAGAATTAAATAAAAAAATGGCTCTGAGCACTATGGGACTTAACATCTATGGTCATCAGTCCCCTAGAACTTAGAACTACTTAAACCTAACAAACCTAAGGACATCACACAACACCCAGTCATCACGAGGCAGAGAAAATCCCTGACCGCGCCGGGAATCGAACCCGGGAACCCAGGCGTTGGAAGCGAGAACGCTACCGCACGACCACGTGCTGCGGACGCAGAATTAAATACTTTATGACAAACAAGACACTGCAGACGGCCATGCCTCTCAATGAATAGATAGGTATCCTCCAGTAGAGGTACAGGGCTCCCGCGGCTAGTCATAGCTGTCATTGAACACGGATTATTGCGTGAGTTGCGGCTGCATGCGGCCAGGGGCCAGTGAGTTCGCTTTCCCCCTCCACGCGGGCTCCGACCTGCCACAGTGAGCGCTCCGGAGCGCTCCGGCTCCCTGGAGCTCGGTTGGAACAGCCTGGTGTACTAGGTCAGTTGGACTGCAGACCTCATGGTGAACACACTGGATGGATCTACTGCCTCAAATTGTTTAAATAAACACTGCATGCAAGACAAAGACTTATGTCCACCCTATCTGGTATCCCAGCACAGGCTGAGCAATTCTCCCGCCAAGTACTAGGAAGAGGTGGTGGTCAGATGACTTAGGTTAGTAGAGGTAGCCCAAGTGCCCAATTTTCCCGCCATTTTCTTAGGCTAGTGGAGGTAGCCGTGGTGTTTACATCGGTCCGCTGGAATTTGAACTTCCCGCCATTTTCTGTGGGCAAGGTGGGGAGAGGAGGGGGTTAAGTATGTGGAGGTAGCCCAAATGACCTATTTTCCCGCCAAAAATTGAACTTCCCAGCATGACATCATTGTGATGTTGCCATATATATCGCTGCGATCTTGAATTCGCCCTCTTGTATAAATTTGGCAAGAATGGAGAGTGGGGCCATATGAACTTTGTTCCGCTACTTCAATTACCAAGCTAGTTGGTGAAAGGTTTTGGATATCTGCTAAAAAAAGACTATAACACCCAACTACACTGTGCAAGAAATTTTACATGCCACTTAACAGTATGTCGTTCCATTTATGAATTCCACTGATGTTTCAGTGCCAGTAAATATAAAGATATAAATGCTACCAATACAGAACTTTACATGCTGCCTCTGCAATCTGTCTTTCTCTAGAATCTGTATTGCGGTACCTATAAATGTTTAAGAGAATTAGTGGAGCTTCAGTTTGACTCTAGTTAACATTTTAGAACATAATCGTTCGTGAGCAAGGTCTACAGGGTAATCCATTTTAACTGTTGGGGAAGTGTGTCTAGATATATAAATGGTGGGCCAAATAAATCTGTACTAGATGCAGAAGGAGCCTACATTAAGGTTGCCTACATTAAGGCAGACCGGATGGTCACCAAACCAAGTGCTAGCCCAGCCAGAGAACACTTAAATTCGGCGATCTGATAGGATCTGGTGTTACCACTGTGGAAGGCCGCTTGCTTACTCACTTTCTAGTAGTGGTTTATGGAAGTCCGATGGAGCAACGAAGGATATGTGGCGACTGCAAGAAAGTGCAGGTCAATCCTTTTATAAAGAAGGGTCGTAGGACAAATGTACTTAATTATGCCCTATGACACTGACGTCAATATGCTACAGGATTTTGGAACATATTTTATGCGGAAGAATAATGACGTTTTTGAAAAATCAAAATCTCCTCTATAAAAATCAGCGTGTATTCCGGTTATGGGCCATGTTATTCACCCCACGCCTATAAATGAAAATTTCTGAATTATAACACTCTGAATAATACCTTTACCCATATATGACGTTTCCTTGCAGAACGGGCTGCCATCCACGGAGAACCCGTACGTCTTCAATGGTGACTTCGTGGACCGCGGGAAGAAGGGCCTAGAGGTGCTACTGCTATTGCTGGCCTGTCTGCTCGTGTTCCCCGGCGGAGTCTTCCTCAACAGGGGCAACCATGAGGACCACATCATGAACACGAGGTAAGTGTGGCGTCCACCGAGCCCGCTGGTGTTGTTCTGTAATGCCAGAAAGCTGTTTTTCACAGCTACGTTTTTGTACGAACGTCGTTGATTTTGTTTTATTACGCCAAATTTGTTTGTCAAGCTTCGCTTTCTACGACTTCTTCTGTCGTCATCGTCAGGAGCTAACTATCCTCCTAGTAGGCTACTGGTACTTTCGTGTATACAGGGTGGGCAAATTACATTGATCTGCTAAACGTACGGACGAGGTGGATGAAGTAACACAACAGATTAACAACTCGGTGGAAATCAATGAAATTGCGCGACCGTGTTGCCAGAGGTCTTCCACTCATGCACATAAAGCTGCACGTCAGATGGCGTGACGGCAGCGTGACAGTAATGCCAAATGGGGCCGCTCCCGCAACATGAGACAGTTGAAGGGACAGTAAATACTGTGGTGGTGTTCTTCCAAACTACATGGATCGCAGACAAAACTTGGATGGCTTCACACACAGATGAATCAGCAATGAATTGGAAGAAGGACCAAGTGTGACAACTGTAGCCCAGGAGTTTGGTATTGCTCACAGCATTGTTTCATGTGCAACGAGGAGCGTTCCAGAACATAGGCACTGCTGCCTGAAGGTGATTCGGTGACCGACCATGATCAACAACACCACTGGATGGCCGCTACATTGTAACACAAACAACATGGGACCCACGTCAAACAGCAGGTGCAGTTGCAACCATAGTTAACAGCACTGTAATCTTATGCTCCGCAGTGTCACGGTGACTGCATTGGGTTGGTCCCTTTGCCGTATTACCAGTACGTTGTGTTCTGTTGACACCTGCACATCGGCTGCACCGTTTGCGATGGAGCCAAGAGCAGAGCGACTGGACAAAAGAGGAGTAGGATCGTGTGCTCTCTTAAGGTGACAGCAGTTTCAGTCGAAGTAGTGATTCTGAATGTATCCTCATATCGCGAGACATGGGAACACGCAATGGTCTCAGGAACATTGTCGAACATGATCCATTCGGTGGTCAGCGTGTTGTGATTTGGAGAGGCATAATGCTGCGTAGGCGTACTGACCTTCACAACTTCGAGGTTGGTACACGGGTTATTGTGATATGTGCGTCTTTTCAGGGCTGCGTTCGGCCCTGACTTCATTTCTGTGGACGAGCGCGTCCAAAAGCGCAGGTGGAGTAGATAATATTTGGCGAATAACCTTGACTCTCCATTCTCCCGATCTAATCCTATCGAGCACGTCTGATATGAGTTGGGAAGACATACTGAAGCACGGCCACATACACCAACGACCATCCAGCAGTTGTCAACCTCGCTGGTAGAGAAATGAAGTGCCTTACCACAAAACTTCCTTAGCAACCTTACGGCGGTAGTTGTCAACCTCGCTGGTAGAGAAATGAAGTCCCCTACCACAAGACTTACTTAGCAACCTTATGGCAGTAGTTGTCAACCTCGCTGGTAGAGAAATGAAGTGCCCCACCACAAGACTTCCTTAGCAACCTTACGGCAGTAGTTGTCAAACGACGCTGGTGGAGAAATGAGGTGCCCTACAACAAGACTTCTTCACCAATTTTGTGGGCAGCGTAGGAGTACATTACAGAGCGTTCGTTGCCATTCGTGGTGACCACACACCTTATTAGGAAACATATGCAAGGTGACTTCAACTTAATAATTGTGTTCGGAGAAAAGTGTAATTTCTGTTTGTCTCATAGCGTATTTCTTTCAGCTACATTTTGTTGTGTACTGCAGCAGTTATTCCTAGGTATGGTTCAAGATTAATCGAGTTGCTACTTGGTGGTAACACTGCACGTGAAAGTTACTTTTATCCTTTACTTTTGCACACAATTATAAAACTGGTCACTCCAGATTACATCTTGGACACCTGGGGTGGATGACGAATGTTGGTTTGGCTATGATAAGGTGCAAGAAAAATGTTCCGAGCCAGTTTTATTTTGCACAACTTGTAGTTGGACGAATTGTGTCATAGAGCTACACCGAAGAGGGTACCATCGAGAACGCAGAAATGTCGCAGCATGACTTGGCATGGATTCGACTAATGTCTGAAGTAGTGCTGGGGGGGGGGGAAGGGGGGGGATAGATACGATGAATCCTGCAGGGCTGTCCACAAATCCGTAAGAGTAGGAGGGGGTGGAGATCTCTTCTGAACAGCAAGTTGCAAAGCGTCCCAGATATCCTCAATAATGTTCATGTCTAGGGAATTTGGAGGCCAGTGGAAGTGTTTAAACTCATAATAGTGCTCCTGGAGGCACTCTGTAGCAATTCTGGACGTGTGGGTGTCGCATTGTCCTGCTCGAAATGCTCACGCCCGTCGGAATGCACAATGGACATGAATGGATACAGGTGTGTCAGACAGGATGCTTACGTACGTGTCACCTTTCAGAATCGTATCTAGCCGCATCAGCAGTCCTATATCAATCTAACTACACACGCCCCACACCATTATAGGCCCTCCACCAGCTTGTACAGCACCCTGCTGACATAATGCGTCCATAGATTCAGGAGGTTGTTTCCATACCCGTACGCGTCCATCCGCACGATGCAATTTGAAACGAGACTCGTCGGACCAGGCAGCATGTTTACAGCCATCAACAGTCGAATGTCGGTTTTAACGGGCCCAGGCGAGTCGTAGAGCTTTGTTTAATGCAATCGTCAAGGGTACAAGAGTGGGCCTTCGGCTCCAAAGTCCCGTATCAATGATGTTTCGTTGAATAGTTCGCACGCTGACACTTTTTGATGCCCCAGCATTGAAATCTGCAGCAATTTGAGGAAGGGTTATACTTTTGTCACGTTGAATGATTCTCTTCAGTCGTCGTTGGTCCCGTTCTTGCAGGATCTTTATCGGGCAGCAGCGATGTCGCAGTTTTGATGTCTTACCGGATTCCTGATATTCACGGTACACTCATGCAATGGGCATGTGGGAAAGTTCCCACTTCATCGCTACCTCAGAGATGATGGGTTCTATTGCTCGTGCGCCGACTATAACACCACTTCCAAAGTCACTTAAATCTTGATAAACTGCCACGGTAGCAGCAGTAACCGATCTAACAACTGCGCCAGACTGTTGTTGTCTTACATGGGCGTTGCCGACTGCAGCTTTGTGTTTTGCCTGTTTACATTACTCTGTATTAGGATACGCATGCCTATACCAGCTTCTTTGACGCTTCAGTGTACAACTGTCTTACAGATATTACATAGGCTACCAGAGAATATACAAATGTCATGAAGCAACGCTAGTAGTGACCCTCATTCCGTTAGATCGTGGACGGACTACTTGACAAGAACGCAGCGTTTTAGCATCTAGCGCCTCTTCCGATTAACTGTGAGGTCTATATTCTTTGTACTGCTAAAGTCGTGTTTACACGCGAAGAACCTGGGTTCAGTTGCCGGTACTGCCAGGAATATCACTAATTGTAAAGGAGTGCAATCACTCTCAGAAGGTCAGTTGAGTGGCTACTTGAATTAGAAGTAGCTGTTCCAAGGTCTTAAAAGCTCAAAACTTCGGGGAGGATGGTGTGCTAACCATAAGCCCCACCATAATGCACCCAAATGACGCCATATGTTAGAGCATAACGTAAAGGGAGTCGGCATCTGGTATCGTAATTACTTCTTTTGTTATCTATGCGGCACTAGAGTCAAAACGGCCTGCACTTTGTGGGCGAGTCAAATGCTGATTATGCCACCAGTGGATCAGCTCATAAGTGTCTCTGAAGAAAAGAAGCATTTGACTGAAGCGTAGAATCATCCAAGCTATAATGTCGTATCTTACTTCAAGGACACGCTGGATGAGGGCTTCTATAGGGGATGACACTACCTTATCTCAAGGCACACTATTACAGTAAAGCAGATTTTCTGAACTACATCGCTTGGAGACGACTGTGACAGGTGTATTTTTTAAACTAATTTCATCTCTAGACCCAAACACGCCAACGTATTTTAGATTACCGTGTTCCACCGTTTCAGACGCCCATCTCCAGATCAACGAACTGCAGTGGAGGATAGTGTATTGAGATGATGAAAACCAGCAACCTGAAAACCTAAATTTGATGCGGTCTGAAAGTAAAACTTCTTTTAAAGCCTGACCCGGCTTTGCTCGTCTCGGTGTCGAGTGATTCACAACAGGATCGCACGTCGCGTGACCTTTTGCGGTGGCGTCGGACGCCTAATTGGCAACGTCCCACCGCGCCGGACTCTCATTACGTTTATGGACGCATGGGTGCCGGTGCGTGCGGTTGTAATATGACTATCTCTCACGCGATGTAGAGCGGACTTTCACGCTGTTCGGAATTACCACCTTCACTGAACGTGTGGAATTACACTGTCGTGAAATAACACTAGTGCATTTCAAACCTATTTCAGTTTGCCTACCAGGTGCGCTATCGTCTACCCAAGACTGTAGAACTTACTGTCTCTTCAAACTGCTAAAGCTGGGGCCAATGATTGTCCTAAGCATCACTGGTTATATACACGTCAGGAGCTGTTTTGGCTTCAACAGCAAGCAAGAATACAGTACATGCACATTTACATAGAGCTGTACCAATATTAGAAAGCAGTGTTATTTTATTACAGTTGCCATATACACTATATGGTCAAAAGTATCCCGACACCATAAAAAACATACGTTTTTCATATTAGGTGCATTGTGCTGCCACGTACTGCCAGGTATTCCATATCAGCGAATTCAGTAGTCATTAGACATCGTGAGAGAGCAGAATGGGGAGCTCCGCGGAACACACGGACTTTGAACTATATACTTATATCAATATGGTGTCTGTTCTTACGGACATGTCCGAAAGAACAGACACCATATTCATATAAGTATATAGTTCTGTCAATACCGGCCATGACCTTCTTCTGTGCGGATGCACACATGTTCCCCGAACTCTTACGGGACTTGGTAAGAATGTCTTCCACGAGTAATGAGTGTGTTCGGGTGGGACACTACGAATGTATTGTGTGAACATACGGGGTGAGAATGTGGGTCTCGTGGGAGGCGTGCGCGAGGTAGTCCCTGCAGTCGCAATAGCCTCTGTGCCCTCGGTAGCTCAGATGAATAGAGCTGGCATGTAAGCAGGAGATCCCGGGTTCGAATCCTGGTCTGGGCACACATTTTCACCTGTTCCCGTCGATATAAATCAACGCCCGTCGGCAGCTGAAGGTAGTAATATAATTCTAATTTCGACTTCGAACGTGGTCAGATGATTGGGTGTCACTTGTGTCATACGTCTGTACGCGAGATTTCCACACTTCTAAACATCCCTAGACCCACTGTTTCCAATGTGGTAGTGAAGTGCAAACGTGGAGGGACACGTACAGCACAAAAACGTACAGGCTGACCTCGTCTATTGACTGACAGAGACCGCCGACAGTTGAACAGGGTCGTAATGTGTAATACGCAGACATCTATCCAGACCACCACATAGGAATTCCAAAGTGTATCAGGATCAACTGCCAGTACTATGACAGTTAGGCGGGAGCTGAGAAAACTTGGATTTCAAGGTCGAGCGGCTGCACTTAAGCCACACAACACGCCGGTAAATGCCAAACGACGCCTCGCTTAGTGTAAGGAGCGTAAACTTTGGACGATTGAACAGTGGGAAAACGTTGTGTGGAGTGACGAATCACGGTACAGAATGTGGCGATCTGATAGCAGGGTGTGGGTATGGCGAATGCCCGGTGAACGTCATCTGCCAGCGCGTGTAGTGCCAACAGTAAAATTCGGCGGCGGTGGTGTTACGGTGTGGTCGTGTTTTGCATGGAGGGGACTTGCACCCCTTGTTGTTGTGCATGGCACTATCACAGTACAGGCCTACATTTGTGTTTTAAGCACCTTCTTGCTTCCCATTGTTGAAGAGCACTACGGGGATGGCGATTGGATCTTTCAACACGATCGAGCACCTGTTCGTAATGCACGGCCTGTGGCGTAGTGGTTACACGACAATAACATCCCTGTAATGGGCTGGCCTCCACAATGTCCTGACCTGAATCCTATAGAATACCTTTGAGATGTTTTGGAACGCCGACTTCGTGCCAGGCCTCACCGACCGACATCGATACCTTTCCTCAGTGCAGCACTCCGCGAATAATGGGCCGCCATTCCCCAAGAAACCTTCCAGCAACTGATTGAACGTATGCCTGCGATAGTGGAAGCTGTCATCAAGGCTAAGAGTCGGCTAACACCATATTGAATTCCAGCATTGCTGATGGAGGTCGCCACTAACTTGTAAGTCATTTCCTGCCAGGTGTCCGGATACTTTTGACCACATAGTGTAGCTTTTACGGAGTATATCATACTTACATTGATTGAGGCACTGCGCATGTTGTAAACGCAAATAATTTTTACATGTGGCTAAATGCAGCTTATTAATAGACGAGTCTTTATGAAACTGAAAATGTATCAGTAATTTCAAGAATGTTGTTTAATTATTATATAAAAGCATGCCGATTATTAATGCAAGCCTAAGAACAAGCAGATACATCAAATTATTGAAAGCAACTAGGCCGTGTACAGAATTTCCAACACAAAAGCTAATCCCTTCCCGTTGAAAGTACGACTCCATTGTCAGGTATGGCTACTACGTGCACAATTATAAACCTTATCTCGTCAAAAAGACTATTACCAAAATCGAATGTAGAGGGTCCACACGACATCAACTGACGAGGCGACGTAGCAGGGGACCATCAAAGAATCTCTAGGACAAGCACGCTTCAAAGCTTCTTCATGAGGCCTGAAAATCTGGAAAGGGTAATGATAAGTCTCAATCTAAATACAGTGCGCGTCGATCAAGTGAAATGAAAAGAAGACAAGGATCTCTGCTCAGATGAGTATGGATAATATTAACAGCAGTAGAAGATAGTATAATGGGAGGTAGGTAGGTCAGAGAGTGAATTAGTGTGAACAGTTCATATATAGGATTGTTCTCATCAGAATCGACAACAATAGTTCAGATATACATGCTGACGTCGCAAGCAGAAGATGAAGAGATAGAGAAAGTGTATGACGATAATGACCGGGTAATTCGGCAGGTAAATGGAGACGGATATCTAAAAATCATGGGGCACTGGAACGCGGTAGTAGAGGAAGGAAAAGAAGAAAGGATTACAGAGGAATATAGCATTGGTTGTAGGAATGAAAGAGGAGAAAGAGTTCTGCAATAAATTTTAGCTAGTAAGAGCGAATACAATGTTCAAGAATCACAAGAGGAGGAGGTACACTTGGCAAAGGCCTGGAGATATGCGAAGTTGTAGTTAGATTACATGTTGGACAGACACTGATTCCAAAATCAGATATTGGATTATAAGGCGTACCCAGGAGCAGGTCAGACTCCGATCACAATTTATTGATGATTAAGTGTAGGTTGATGAGATTATTCTGGAAGCAGCAGTGCGCAAAGAAGTGATATACAGAAGAACTACGGAATGAAGAGGTACACTTGAAGATATCTGACGTCACAGATATTGCAATAGCGAGTAGCTCAGTAGGCAGTTCAGCTGAAGAGGTTTGGACATCTCTAAAATGGACGGTCACAGAAGTTAGAAAGAAAAACATAAATACAAGGAAGGTAAAACCGAAGAAACCATAGGTAAGCGAAGAAATACTTCAGCTGATCAATGAAAGAAGGAAGTACAAAAATGTTCAGGAATACAGAAATTCATGCCACTTAGGAATAAAATAAACAAAAACCGCAGGGAAGGCGAGGAGAAACGGCAGCACGAAAAATGTGAAGTAATCGGAAAAGAAATTTACTGTCGGAATGACTGACTCAGCATGAACAAAAGTCAAAACAACCTTTAGTGAAATGGAAAGCAAGGGCGGTGACATTCTGAGCGCAATGGAAATTCCACTGTTAAATGCAAAGGAAAAATCGGATACGTGGAAAGAATACACTGGAAGCCTCTATGAGTGAGAGGACTTATGTGATTAAGTGGTAGAAGTAATATGAGTCGATAGGGAAGATAGAGGGGATCCAGCATTAGAATCAGGATTTAGAAGAGTTTTGGAAGACTTAAGAATAAATTAGGCATTGAAATTTCTAAAATCATTGGGTGCAGTGGCAACAAAACGACTGTTCACGTTGGTGTGTGGGATGTATGAGACTCGAGATATACCATCGGACTTTCAGAGAAACGTCATCCACTCAATTCCGAAGACTTTCAAGAGCCGACAAGTGTGAGAATTATCGCACAGTCAGCGCCAGGAATTCATGTATCCAAGTTGCTGACAAGAATAGCACTTAGAAGAGCGGGAACGAGAATTGAGGATATGTTAGAAGACGAACAGTTTGGCTTCAGGAAGGATAAAGACACCAGAGAGGCAGTTGTGATGTTGCGGTTAATAACAGAAGCAATACTGAAGAAAAATCAAGACACGTACATAATATTTGTGAACCTGGAAAAAGCGTTCGACAATGTAAAATAGTACAAGATGTTCGCACTTCTGGGATAAATAGAGTAAGCTGCAGGGAAAGAGTGCTAATATACAAGAACCATGGAGGAACAATAAGAATGGGGTACCCAGCAGCAAGTTCTCTTATTATAACGGGTCTAAGACAGCGATGTAGACTTTCATCCATAGAGTTCAGTCTATGCATCAAACAAGCTATGATGAAAATAAAATAAAGATTCAAGAGTGGGATTAAAATACAAGGTGAAAAGATATCAGTGATAAGATTCGGTGATGACATTGCTGTCGTCACTGAAAGTGAAGAATTACAGGATCTGTTGAATGGAATGAATAGTCTAGTTAGTACAGAATGTGGATTGAGGGTAAACCGAAGAAAGACGAAAGTAATGAGAATACTGAGAAACTTAATGTCAGGAGTGGCGAGCAGGAAGTAAATGAAGTTGAAAAATTCCGGAGTAAGGAAGACATCAAAAGCAGACTAGCACCGGCAAAAAGAACATTCCTGACCGAGGGAAGTCTACTGCTATCAAACATAGGCGTTAATCTGAAGAAGAAATGGTTGAGAACGTACTTTCGGAGCACAGCATTTTATAGTAGTCAAACATGGGCAGTGAGAAAATCGGAACAAGAGAGAATTGATGCGTATGAGATGTGGTGAGACTGAAGAATGTTGAGAGTTAGGTGGACTGATAAAGTAAGGAATGCGGAGGCTCTCGGCAGAGTCGGCGAGGGTAGGAATACATGGAAAACAAGAAGAGACAGGATGATAGGGCATCTGTTAACACGTCACGGAGTAACTTTCATGGTACTAATGTGAACTGTAGAGCATCATCTAAAGTCTAAAGTGACCGCAATAAATTAGCTTCACCACAAGTCCAGCTCTTACTTGGTGGAGTTATGTAGCGACTGTCACTAGCACAGTGAATGTGTCACTGTACACCACGTACCGGGAAACAACTATTGCAACATAAAAGAGAGTCAGCCATAAATACGTCTCTATAAAACTAACATCATAAATCGCTGGAAAGGCACCCATAAAATCCTTGTCTTAGATCAGCATTGTTCTCCTGGATATCTTACAATACCCACAACAATGTTAGTCGCAATATCGCCGATTTTCTCTGTACTATACAATCTTTTTATTATGGCAGACCATCACGATGCAGAGTTCGGCTGCACACTCAGTGCAGTGTTGTGTTACCCGAAACAAAACAGGACGCAGCCTGTGTTCACTATACAAGCAGGTACACTGAAACGCCAGAGAAATGATATAGGCATGTGTATTAAAATACAGAGATATGTAAACGGGCAAAATATGGCGCTGCGGTCAGCAACGTACGTATTGGACAACAAGTGTCTGACGCAGTTGTTAGATCGGTTACTGCTGCTACAAAGGCAGATTATCAATATTTAAGCGAATTTACACGTGGTGTTATAGTCGGCGACCGAGCTCTGGCGCACAGCATCTCCGAGGTAGCGATGAAGTGGGGATTTTCCCGAACTACCATTTCACGAGTGTACAGTGAATATCAGGAATCCGATGAAACATCAAATTTCCAACATAACTGCGGCCGGGAAAACAGCCTGCAAGAACGGCACCAACGACGACTGAAGAGAATCGTTGAACGTGACAGAAGTGTAACCCTTCCGCAAGTTGTTGCAGATTTCGATGCTGGGCCATCAGCGCACGAACCATTCAACGAAGCATCATCGGCCTGGGTTTTCGGAGCCGAAGGCTTACTCGTGTACCATTGATGACTGCACGAAACGAAGCTTAACGCATCGCCTGGACCCAACATTGGACTGTTGATGACTGGAAACATGTTGCCTGGTCAGACGAGTCTCGTTTCAAAGTGCATTGAGCGAATGAACGTGTACGGGTATGGAGACATCCTCATGCATTCATGGACCCTGCATGTCAGCAGAAGACTGTTCAAGCTGGTGGAGGCTCTGCTATGGTATGGGGCCTGTGAAGTTGGAGTGCTATGGGATCCTTGATACGTCTGGATACGATATGATAGGTGACTCGCACGTAAGCATCCTGTCTGATCACCAGCATCCATTCATCTCCATTGTACATTCTGACGGACTTTGGCAATTCCAGTAGGACAACGCGGCGCCCCCCACATACAGAATTGATACAAAGTGGCTCCATGAACACACTTCTGTGTTTAAACACTTCCGCTGGCCACCAAACTCCCCCGACATGGACATTATTGAGCTTGTCTGGGATGACTTGTAACGTGCTGTTCAGAAGAGATGTACTCATACGGATTTGTGGACAGTGCTGCAGGATTCATGGTGTCAATCCCCTCCACCGCTACTTCAGACATTAGTTGAGTCCACACCACGTCGTGCTGCGGCACATCTGCGTGCTCTAGGGGCGGGGGTGGGGGTGGGGTTGGGGGGTGGGTAACACGATTTTAGGCAGGTATACCAGTTTCTTCGGTTCTTCAGTTTATATGACATCTTGAATCTGGTAAACAGGTCTGTGTAGGGTTTTAGACCCCCAGGTGAAGTTCAGCGAGGTATGGGAGCGGAAGAGAATCGCAAACTGGAGGTAGTAAGCCGTTTGGAACATCAGTAATGTCTGTTTCGTTGGAGGTATAACAAATTATTCCTAAGCAGTTTTAGAAAAGTAGAGAACGTTATAGCCCAGAAGTAGTACGAGAACGGAGACCAAACGTTTAAAAGCGAGTTATCAGAAAAGTCGAGATGCCAAGTGACAAGCGGCCCATCACAGTAGACACATCACTCAGTTAAGAGCAAATCCTACCTTCCCAGTACCACTAAGGTAGGAACTCACGTATTACACTGGGGGAAACTATTGACTCGTTTATAGATGAACATTTTAATGTACGCACTTACCGCGACAGCATGGCATAATTAATCTATAACTTAATTTTCACTCTGACCAACTACTCTGGTATGTATGGAGAAGTCATTTAATTTCTTAGATTTTTTAAATTTTAAGTTAAATATGTATTTGTTTGTCTTACATCTTCCGCTCTGCGTGCCAACATGGGTTCCATCACGATGGAAAGCCAATAGCCATGTGGAACAAGGCATACAGTGACAGACAAAAGCAGCCGTAGCTACACAGCGTGTTTCGCAATCACAGTTCGCACTTGAATGTTTGCTGTTTCGTGGGAGGACGTGTTATGTGATGTTCTTCTTAAACACTTACGCCAACATGTGTTGGAGTTCAACAGCGACAACACTGTTGCTTGTCGAGACTGGTATACCATTCTGCGATACTGCTGCTCGCGTTGGTCAGGCCTCCACCGCCACTACGTGACTATGGAATTTATGGGTTTAGTATGACCATACACCAGACCATGCAGTATCTCAACGCCCTCACGCGACTAGCGCACGAGAGGACACGCGTAAGTTGCATCGATCATAGAGTGTCTTAAAACCAAGTCACCAGGTTTCCGTGACTATCTCTCAGCAAGACCACTCAAGACGTTGTATTGTTCGTACTGCCCTGACCTATGTGGATACCTCGATACGGAGGGCGTTCGACTGTTGCTCTGGCGTGCTCGTTACCCTGTTCCATCACCCACTGAATATATCTGACCATGAGTTTTACGCTACCACTCGCTAACACCTGACACCTCTTATAAGAGACACGTGGTATAAATACACAGGAGAAAGAAAACAAACTTCTTTCGTAAAATCTCTCGCGCTCTAGAAATGAAATGATTGTGCGATATTGTTGTTCATTTAAAGCCTTACATGGGTATAAATGTTTCCTCCTCCATCATATCCATGTCTTCACGTTTCTCTATACAAGGTGTCTCAAACCTATCGGGTTAAATTGGAACAGGTGATAGTTTATCCACAAACGATTATACTGAGATAGAAAACCAATGGTCGGAAACCCATATTTATTGTGTTCAAAAATGTTCAAATGTGTGTGAAATCTTATGGGACTTAACTCCTAAGGTCATCAGTCCCTAAGCTTACACACTACTTAATCTAAATTATCGTAAAGACAAATACACACACCCATGCCCGAGGGAGGACTCGAACCTTCACCGGGACCAGCCGCACAGTCCATGACTGCAGCGCCTCAGACCGCTCGGCTAATCCCGCGCGGCATTTATTGTGTTATAGACGTACACAGCGTACACTGCATAGCAACAATGTGCAATGTACTTCACAGAAATTGTTCAAAGCGATGACCGCCAGCTCAGTGCTTGTATTGTAACGGTGCATGTATTTCTGCGGCACTCTCTCGAAGATTCCGGATGTCTGTTCTACACTGGAACGGGCAGCGGGAAGATAAACAACGTATACCCATGACCACCAAACAGGCATACTGTATACGACTGAGCTAATAGCACGTGTGTCATGGTACGACCACATGAGTTGCACCAACATCCCTAGTGTCAATCATCTACTGCATCACATATGTGTCCGTGGGTAGTAATGTTACTGTGTTGGGTGTCTGATGCTTTGTCAATGAGGGACCGTTACTCGTCAAGGGAGTGGGCAGACATGCGTTTAAAGTACACTCTGGCAGGATGTAGTGCCCGTAAAGCGGCAGGAATGGACAGAGAACGCTTTCACAACAGGCGTCATCCTAATAGGAAGAAACTTATCTCCGTGGATACCAACTTACAATGGAGGAGGTCGTTCACGCCACAGGGAACTGGCCAAGGTGGTGTGGTCGATCATCCAGCATTAACTACTCATCAGTTTGCCAATGAAACGAACATTTCGAAAGATACAGTCCGGTGAGTACTGTTAGAACAGGTATTACACCCCTATGATAAAGAACGAGTGCAAGCACTGAGAGCAACGAATTTTGAGCCCCACATTCACCTCTCGGTGAATTATGCACCCCATTGCTGTAGTGCCGATCGTCATACAGTTTGTATTGATCATGGATGAGGCCCCATTCACCTCTCATGATGCTGTTCTCAGCAGCCACAACAGCCCTACCTGAAGTGAGAACAATCCGCACAGCACCCACATCGCTGGCCACCAGCAACGATTCTTTGTCAATGTATGGGCGAGCATTGTCCGATATCACCTAATAGGATCTTATTTGCTGCCTCCCCATTTGACCGACTGAAGTTACCTGGTATTCCTGCGAGATGTAGAACCACAGTTCTTGGAGACTGTACCCGTCGTTGTCCACGAAACGAAGTAGCTTTAACACAAGGGTTTACCAGCCCACTTCGATGTTAAACTCGGCGAGCACCGCAACAACAAGTACCCTAATCGTTGAATCGGAATAGGAAGTCCTGTACTATGACCAGCGTGATCATCAAATCTCGCACGTTTAGACTTTTCCCTCTGGGGTTACGTCAAGACTGTGGTATATGAAACCTCATAGAAACAGGTGGAGACCTGCTTGCTAAGGTCCAAGCTGCCTATCTACTGGCCCAACAGAGACTGGGATCTTAACGAGAGAAGGTCATGCGCCATTGCTATGCACGCATTGAGACTGGCGATCGTCACTTTGAGCAGTTACTGTGTTGACGTTATGTGATGTACGCTGTGTATGTCCATAGCACAATAACTATGCAGCTCTGTCCATTGGTTCCCTGTCTCACTATAATTGGTTGTAGACCCACTATCACCTGTTTCATTTGACCTAAAATGTTTGAGACTCCTTGTATTATGCGAGGTCTGTAGTGTTTCACTAATGCTAGGCACTTTGTGGGTGGAGTCCTTTAAGTGTGCAGCAGAAATGGAGGGGCTACTATCAGCTCGGATGGATATCCTCAACAATAGAGATCTGGCACCACCAGCCTTTGTCCGTGGCGAGGTGTATGGTTCGATCAGCCGGTCGCTAGAATCGCTGTCCATGGACAACCGATAACGTGATTTATCCAGCAAGGTGACAGGTTTTCACTGACCCACGGTCCAATGACGATCATACTGTGCCAACTGCAGCAGTAACTGACGATATCATTGTGTCAACAAGGGCTCACCTTTGGGTTGTAAGTTGCAGGGCCACAAGTGGGCAGACAGGTGTACTCCGAAGCCTGCACCGAATTGAGCAGGAAGAAGTCAGACATCCACGTTCTGTGATGAGGCGTGGACCTTCAACACCTTTTAGTCTACTCGTGATTTCACAGTGCGTCGACCACTTTTCATGCGTCGATGCTGCCGAAAGCAGCACACGAAGAGCCGACCACCTACACCGTTTTCGGGGTGCGCCTTCTCAGACACGGGGCCACAGTGACCTGCTGATTGTTGATGTCGGTCACATCAGTGGATTTATCGACCGGAATTGACGCTATAATCACTGTGCGTTCGTCGCCGTTCCGTTTATATGCTTTCCATACCGCGTCAAGTGTCAGCAACGCCAGCTGGTAACATTATTCAACCTCGCGGTGAGCAGCGGATCACAATGGTTGGGCTTATCAGTGTGTACAAAATACGTCATAATCAATTAGATGAGGAACATTAATGAACGACATAAGACACCTACTATTATTTATTATTGTAGTGGTGCCTATAGGTAAAGGCGAATATACGCCATTTGAAGTTGTTGTGGGTATTAAGATTGGCCAGTTGCAAGTATGACTCGTGTGCTGAGGGTTCTGTACAGACTTAATTACGTATACAGGCAGTTCATCCATTCTGGGAATCGAGAATGTCGAAGATATTTGTCTGCTATCGACATCGATACTGGCAAGATATCGGTTCCAAGGATTCCAACATTTTCGAGAATGTTTTAATTTCGAGTTTTATGTCGGATAACAAATGACAAAAGAATTTTTTTTCGTATGATATAATCCCAAATTTCTAATTTTTTCCTTTATTTGTACTACGAATCTTGCTCTTCTCCACATTTCATACTTCTACGGCAAAGGGAAGTGCTCTACACGTTTGAATGAGTGAGTCTGCGATTATCAAAATACGTGACACAAATGGTCGTATCTTTTGACTGCATTGTCTTGGAAGCTATCGTCTATTTTACCGCCGAGGGACCACGGATCTTACTATGTGATATAAATTTCGACTTGATATGTTTACCTTTTCTGAGAAAAAGGGGGCAGACAGATAACAAATCACAAATAACTTTTTTCGTGTGATATAATTACATATTTACAGTTTTCGAAGTTTTTCCTTTGGTTGTACAGTGAAACCCTCCTTCTCGCCAAATTTCATGAATTTAAACCAACGGGAAGTTCCTTAAGGGTTTTGATGAGTGAGTTTGCGAGTATCAAAATATGTGACACAAATGACCTTATCCTTTGGTTGCATTGTCTTAGAAGCTTCAAATGTTTGTACAGGTAAGGCAATGTATGCCTTACTATGTGACATAAATGTCAACTTGATACGACCACCTGTTCCTGAGACAAAAGGCTTTGAACAGTCGGACAGACAGACAGAAAGACATCCAACAACGTGATCCTATAAAGCTTCCGCTTGTACCGGTCGAGGTACACAACACCAAAACCGGGTGTTAATGAAACCCGGTCAACTATTTAGTCGGATATGCTGTATCTTAAATGTGGTTTACAGGTAATAAAAGAACTTCATTGTTTCGAAATGTGCACACGCCTGGGTAATTTACAATTGAAACGATTTAATCTTTTTCTGACGACGTTCACAAGGCAGTACACTTCTCCAGTACCAAGTACATCGTTGACGTGCAAGGAGTCAGGGAGCGCGGCTGTTGTTCTGTGGCACCCATGTGGGGCGAAAATCCGAGCTACGTCCCTAATGAGCGGCCGCTAATGATTTTTTAAAGACGATCTCGCCATTAACGCGGCAGTGCCGTATCATTTGCTTCAGGCGCGGTCCTCCGCTCCTGTGAAATTTGCAACCGGCGGCCGTACTGCCTTCGTGAACGCAACGACAGGACGCGGCCATTAATATCTACCGCGACTCACTTAGAACCGAACTATGATTATTTCGTTTCATACAGCGACAATTTTAACTCAAGAAATAGTACGCAAGAAGATCATACACTGAAAATTGAGTGCGTTGTTCAAAAACGTCTTTTTATGAAAGGTTTGACAGTTTATCAAACTATCGTCCTATAGAAATTTAGAGCAGCAAAGCGTAACAGATATAATAACGCCTAAAAATCCGAGAAAGAAATTGCTAAAAATTCAGTCTCATGAATTATTTAGTCATCACGCTACTACTGACTGCAAAGTGTGGTTAGAATGTACAAAAATTAATGAAAAGAATCAAACATCACTAATAACTAACTACAGCAAGTATTGTGGCAAGGCCAAGTCTGAAAAGATGCTACAAAGCTTTTGTAAAAGAGTTTTCCGGTAATCACTTTGTCATTTTGGGGGCAGAAGTGTGGACACTGACCAGAAAATGGAAAAAGACTCCACTCAATGTAAATGACATATTGCAGGTGTTTCAAAACCGCAGCAGTAACGAATGGAAGCACTAGACAAGACTCAACGTTGGTACAGTACATACAAAGGAAAGAATTAGAGTAGTGTGGCATTGTAATACCTTAGAAAGTTTGGGGGAGTGAGGAGACTTACAACATCAAGTGGAAGACGAAGATCTCGAAAGGAATGTAATTCGGGAGTTCCAGAGTTGCTGCAGGAAGGACGGACGGCGAGAAACACTGGTTCATATGAAGAAACATGGATTTTGCGTTCCGGTAAATGGGCAATTGAGGGCTTCGACGCCAGATTATTTACACTCCTGGAAATTGAAATAAGAACACCGTGAATTCATTGTCCCAGGAAGGGGAAACTTTATTGACACATTCCTGGGGTCAGATACATCACATGATCACACTGACAGAACCACAGGCACATAGACACAGGCAACAGAGCATGCACAATGTCGGCACTAGTACAGTGTATATCCACCTTTCGCAGCGATGCAGGCTGCTATTCTCCCATGGAGACGATCGTAGAGATGCTGGATGTAGTCCTGTGGAACGGCTTGCCATGCCATTTCCACCTGGCGCCTCAGTTGGACCAGCGTTCGTGCTCGACGTGCAGACCGCGTGAGACGACGCTTCATCCAGTCCCAAACATGCTCAATGGGGGACAGATCCGGAGATCTTGCTGGCCAGGGTAGTTGACTTACACCTTCTAGAGCACGTTGGGTGGCACGGGATACATGCGGACGTGCATTGTCCTGTTGGAACAGCAAGTTCCCTTGCCGGTCTAGGAATGGTAGAACGATGGGTTCGATGACGGTTTGGATGTACCGTGCACTATTCAGTGTCCCCTCGACGATCACCAGTGGTGTACGGCCAGTGTAGGAGATCGCTCCCCACACCATGATGCCGGGTGTTGGCCCTGTGTGCCTCGGTCGTATGCAGTCCTGATTGTGGCGCTCACCTGCACGGCGCCAAACACGCATACGACCATCATTGGCACCAAGGCAGAAGCGACTCTCATCGCTGAAGACGACACGTCTCCATTCGTCCGTCCATTCACGCCTGTCGCGACACCACTGGAGGCGGGCTGCACGATGTTGGGGCGTGAGCGGAAGACGGCCTAACGGAGTGCGGGACCGTAGCCCAGCTTCATGGAGACGGTTGCGAATGGTACTCGCCGATACCCCAGGAGCAACAGTGTCCCTAATTTGCTGGGAAGTGGCGGTGCGGTCCCCTACGGCACTGCGTAGGATCCTACGGTCTTGGCGTGCATCCATGCGTCGCTGCGGTCCGGTCCCAGGTCGACGGGCACGTGCACCTTCCGCCGACCACTGGCGACAACATCGATGTACTGTGGAGACCTCACGCCCCACGTGTTGAGCAATTCGGCGGTACGTCCACCCGGCCTCCCGCATGCCCACTATACGCCCTCGCTCAAAGTCCGTCATCTGCACATACGGTTCACGTCCACGCTGTCGCGGCATGCTACCAGTGTTAAAGACTGCGATGGAGCTCCGTATGCCACGGCAAACTGGCTGACACTGACGGCGGCGGTGCACAAATGCTGCGCAGCTAGCGCCATTCGACGGCCAACACCGCGGTTCCTGGTGTGTCCGCTGTGCCGTGCGTGTGATCATTGCTTGTACAGCCCTCTCGCAGTGTCCGGAGCAAGTATGGTGGGTCTGACACACCGGTGTCAATGTGTTCTTTTTTCCATTTCCAGGAGTGTATGTTACATTGTTAATTCTGGAGTGAATTTCTAGTTTGACAATGTCTTAAATAGTCATAAGGATAGGAAAAAGGCGAAAATTCCGAAATTATTTCAGTCCATACATAATCGACGGGTGTGTTGTATTTTTCACGCAAATTTAATTCTTTGATACGATTTCAGCCGCAGAAGGAGTTCCCTTAATCATTGCAGTGGGCTAAGAAAGGCAAGCCTTCTGTTCCAGATTGTATACCAGTTATATTCCTTTCAGAGTATGCTGATACAATAGCTCCATACTTAGCAATCATATTCAACCGATCGCTCGTAGTAAGATCCGCAGCCAAAGGCTTGAACATTGCACAAGTAACACCAATGTCGGAGAAAGGAAATGGTTGTAATTCGCTGAATTACGGACCCATATCACTAACGTTGATTTGTAGTAGGATTCTGGAACATATACTGTGCTCGAGCATTGTGAATCACGTCGAAGGAAACGATTTATTGACAAACAGGTGACATGGATTAGAAAACACTAATCTTCTTGTTGTTGTGAGACACAACTAGCTGTTTATTCTCACAAAGTAATGAGAGCTATCGATAGGGGACGTCAAACGGAGTCCTTATTTGCAAATTTCCAGAGGGCTTTTGACACCATTTCTCACAAGCGACTTCTAATTAAATTGCGTTCCAATAGCATATCGCCTCAGTTGTGGGACCTGATTAGTGATTTCCTGTGATATGACTGACGGAAAGTCATCGAGTAAAACAGAAGTAATATCTGGCGTTCCCCAAGGAAGTGTTACAGGCCCTCTGTTGTGCCTGGTCTACATAAACCATTTAGTAGACAATCTGAGCAGACATCTTAGTCTATTTGCAGATGATGTTGTCATTTACTGCCTTGTAAAGTCATCAGATGATCAAAACGAATTGCAAAATGATTTAGACAGGATATCTGTATGGTGCGAAAAGCGACAACTGGCTCTAAATCATGAAAAGTGTGAAGTCATCCACATGACCACTAAAATGAATCCGCTAAATTTTTGTTGCAGGATAAATCACACACTTCTAAAGGCTGATAACTCAATTAAATACTTAGGGATTACACTTACGAATTGGAGCAATGACATAGGTAATATGGGAAATCACCAACTTTCTCCACCAGAGTGTGAAAATATTTTGCTAGCGCCCACCTATACACTGAGAAATGATCATCACAACAAAATGAGAGAAATCATAACTCACACGGAAGGATTTAAGTGTTCGTTTTTCCCGCGCGCTTGTCGTGAGTGGAACGATAGAAATGTAGCATAAAGACGATTCGATGAACCCTCTGCCGGGCACTTAATTTTGAATTCCAAAGTAATCATGTGGATGCAGATGTAGATATAAATCGTTCAGAATCTTATAGAGATTGAAAAATTAGCGTCGATTTGGTCAGCGATATGATACTAAACTCTCCTTCTTCGCCATGATAGATGAGGACTTGAGGTACACACAATCTTCAATTATGGTGAACACTTAAATCAATTAATGGTACAATCGACTTAATGGTGGAAACGTAACATGAAGTAATTTTTTTAAACCATCAGTTTCTTGATTTAATCTTTTGAACAATCGATAATGAACTTAGATTTATATTGATAGCGCCCTATATGTATCAAGGAATGTGAACAGAAGATGCCATTTGGCGTAAAGAGGCGGATGTGGACACTGTCACTTTCTAAGATACCTTCCGCTGCTAGAAATATGCGTGATTCACTGAAGACCATGATCAGTTCAGACTCTTTATTTAACTCTGCCGTTTACTTATCCTTATTTGTGACCATACAGTGAACTTAAACCTCGATACGACCAACTGAAATCAACACAAATATCCTACCAAGATTCAGATTTGGTACAGAGCGGATAGCGGTCTATATTGCACGCTTACTTTCCTGAACTTCGTACGTAACTATGACCTGCCATCGGGCCCTTATACACAGACATTCGTCAGACTACTGCTGGTCGGATTTTCAAGTTTTGTGAACCTTGTACCAAATGCAACACATATTTTACGACTTACACAGCTCCGCTTTGAATTGTTTATGCAATTTTCACCACGATCGTTTCTATGGCGCTATTCGTGCAGTCATTGTGGTAAAGGCGTCCATCATATTTGAGGTAGCAACCCCCGTTAAAGTAATCCTGCCTTTAACAAAGCGTTAAGCTTTACTTCAAGCTTTATATTTAGTCCGCAGCTCGTGGTCTTGCGATAGCGTTCTCGCTTCCTGCGCACGGGGTCCCAGGTTCGATTCCCGGCGGATCAGGGATTTTCCCTGCCTCGAGTCGACTAGTTGTCTTTATCATCACCATCATCCCCGTCATGGTCGGAGGAAGGTAATGGCAGACTACCTCCGCTACGAACTTGCCTAGTCGGCAGTGCGGGTCTCCCGCATCGTTCTCTACGCTCCTCGGACTATGGGACCTCTTCATCATCATCTTGGTATTTAACTATCCTCATAATCTATGTCAGCTGTGAGACGTTTCCAGGGCTGCCTCGCTCGTGAGGTAATGCCACGGAAGCAATGAAACAGCTGAGGCAGAATATACTGAAAGAATGCCATCCACTGATCGTTCCCGCTAGGTAAAAACATGTTTTAGGGGTTAATCTAACTTTAATTCTGGCCACTCACATTCTAGCGTATGAGGTATGCGCAGGAGTTGGCTCGTTTCAGTTCGATAGTTACTCTGTGTTATTGTTGATGGATATCACACTTTCGCTTTGTGTGTTATCATATGTAATAAAGAAAGGAAGGAGGTTTAGTGTTTAAAGTCCGGTCGACAAGGAGGTCATTTGCGACTGAGCACAAGCACTGCTTAGGAAATAATGAGGATTAAATTAGTCGTACCTTTTGAAAGAAACCATACCGGCATTTGTCTGGAGCGATATAGGAAAGTCACGGAAAACATAAATCTAAATGGCCATACGGGGATTTGAATCGTCGTCCTCCCGAATGCGAGCACAGTGTGCAGACCAATGCGTAACCTCTCTCAGTATTATTATTCTTATTATCATTGGAGTGGAGGTGAGTTCACTCGCAACTGGACCTTGGTACCGAAGAGATCACAGGTCAAATTGAGTCTCGTATCTGTTATCAGGCAGTCTGTCTGTTGACAGTTAGTCTAAGATTATTCTCTGCCAGTTCCACGCACCGCTCCGGAAACTGCTACTGAAAAATTATCCTTGTGGCGGTGGCAATCGAAAAGGAATATGACAGCTAAGTGAATGCAGCAGAGCTAAGATTCTTAAGGAGAGTGAAGAGCACATGGCAACGTTAAGTAAAAATAAAATAAAAACGTTAAAAACGAGTTGAATGTACAATCGTGCCCAGAAGTATCTGAACGACCTGAATTGTGTTTCGCCTGATCTGCTCGCAGCTCATATAAAGTAACTGTCTTGCAGGCCCTCTGATCTCTTTCCGGTACAGTCTTCTGACTATACAGAATAGATATCACAAGAGATCATTAGAACACTATGTTCTTTAAGGTAATCAGTCGCGATGCAAATCAACACCACAATATCTTACAAACTATGAAATGTATCATTAGAGATGAGATAGTCTTTAACGCTTGTAAACTCAATTTTACTACAGTAAGTGGCATTTGAAAATCACTACCAAGCGCATTAGAATTTGAGTTAACTAACTCTATCACCTAAGCCATCCCAGTAATCTTTAGGAAAAATTGAATATTTTTGTGAACAAGAGTTTCTCAAACGATATCTGGACTCCTGAAGTTCTTTGACAATCTGAATTACTTTTGCTATTTAAAAGTTTCCTTGCATCTGTAATACGTCGCATCCGATACGAGTGGTTTGTCATAAATTAGATGTTGAACCAACCACTTAGAATCAACGCGACTAACAGCGGCAAGCGCTCTATGGAAACGTCAAAATTAATGTCGCATCACTAATAACTTTTCTGTACTCATGACTGAGCAGGTGATTGTGCACATGCCTGAACTTTAAACGACGTGATGAACTTTTTTGTTACGGATCTGTATTGAAACCTATAGCAATTGTAACTAAGCAATGCTTTCGTGCCTCACTGAGACTCGATTATAGTTAGGTTCGTCATTGGTCACTAGGAGGCGTAAAGTGTCGAGAAATATCGAAGTTTTCTCCAGTATCATTTAGCAAATGTGAACTAGAAAAATTTTTGTGTTCTGTCTGCAATCCTGTCAAGAGTCTTATCTCCCTGTTAACTAACCACGAAAAGCATTTAATTCAGTTTCAAGTGACAAAGTTTGCACTAGTTTAAAACTAAGTGCCATGGTATAAGGTTTTGTGTCAGGCACTCGAACCCAGCGTACAGTCAGACTGTAAATGAAGTAAAACCAGGTACTAGATATCGACTTTTCCTCCAGCAGCGAGATGTTTGTATCTGAAATGAGAATATAATTTTTTTGCCTGGCGAGGAACCGAATCCGGCATCTGCCACCGTTGTTTTCTTTTTGTTCACCAGTAGAGAGACGTGTGCAAGTTTGACTAGAAATAACGGCACCCATCGTCACTGCTGAGAAGATATGAAAAGACATTAAAAATGAAAATTACTTATCACTTGCAGTTCGGTGTACCGATGGTAGGGCTTGAAATGAAACCATAGATATTTTTATGCTGGACCAGGATTCGAATTCACATACGTGCCTTTCATGGAGACCTAGAGGAGTTTGTCATCTTGGGGAAAACAATGAAATGATCGAAATACATCGTTTCGTGAAGGTCAGACACGACGAAAGAGGAGATTCGAATTCGGATCCCATTTCAGCTCCAAATTTTTCAGCGTCTCAAGTCTCAATAAAATATGAGCCCTGTGACCTTACATGATTATTGGCTCGTTAAATAAAATAAAGTTTCTAGTGTAAGGAAGAGTATGGCAGAGTTAGGCTGGGCCATAGCAGAGGCTATGGCCCAACATAAACCGGCTCTGCACCATTTGGTAGCGAAGGGATGTGATGTTTATAATGCGTATTCTGAACTATGGTGCAACCTTACGTTCTTCATTTGACATTACTAGAGGTGAAGGAGATTTGCTCGAGTGCGGTTGAAATATATGCCGGAAGCGGAAATCGATCTCCTAACAAAGAAGCTAGGATCAATCCACCAGACCACAGAAGCCCGCGTTTGCTACATTTATGATTGTGTCGTAACGTATGATACGCTTAGCTTACACATTGGACACGCTGAAGAAGTTCAGTTCTCTATTAACTGGATAGTTATCAGCAGGCTAATGGCACGGTATTTATGCTAGTCTCATACCAGTGGTGAAACATGCTTTATCCATCATAGCCTCAACTGGAAGCTAGCTTGAAATTTTCATTGTTTCAAGAAATTTCTAGGGTCGAGAAATACAATTCAAAAGTATGAAGGGACAAAATACTACTATTAGTACTGCCATTATCCTCGTCCCCACAGACCACCAAGACAAATGTCCGAAGCAGTTCATGACCCATGGGAGGTATTGTAGAATAACAGATACATCCGAAAATTTGGTGCCTCCGATCCCTGACGGCTAAATCCTGTTGTACAGGAGGACGGAAACTAAACACGGTACTGAATTATTGTGTTGTTATGGAGAAACTGTTTATGATAAATGAACGCTCTGTTCTTTCTCGAAGAGGAGAAAAATTCATTTGTCCAAACGCCTGTAAAAAAACAAAAAACAAAGAAAATAGAAGCAAATTATACATAAAAACTTGACTATATGTTCCACTCTTTCCGGTCGTTCAATAGACTTCTGATTTTAAATTATTTTACACCTGATTAAAAAGACTGAGACAAATATGAAACTAATTTTTTTGGTCATATGGAGCATTGCGTCAGGGCTAATGAAGGCATCAAAGAAAAACATCGAGGAAAAGCATACCGACGAAAGCACAAAAGAGGTATGTTTTTTAAAATTCCAAACTGAAATCACAAGACACAAAGAAAAAAGCAGTGAAAGACCGAGGGTGTAGACTCAATACCTCAAAATTAGGTATACATAATAATACTCGTTGTCCTCCTGAAGTAATAGCTCTTACCACCAATTTAAATTCATGGAAGTGACAGGATTCGAAACCTTTACGTGCAGATGAGAAGTTGATCGCCTTAACCACTACGCCATTCTACCAATCATGTACGCTACGCCTTCGAACTGGTACAATATGGTCTGTAATATCACACTTTTTCCATAAAAAAGAAATGATATACCGAGTGAAAGCGGTAGAGTACGTTTTCGACGGAAATGCAGACAGTCGATCTGATATTTAATTTCATGAAAGGAGCTGTGAAGAACATAACCTAACTGAATGTGACACATTAAGTATTCTGCTATATTTTATCAGCACTACGTGTTTCGGAGATAGTGGGAGATTGTGAGGACTTTATAGCTGTTAACGCATCATAAAACTTCGACACAGTGGTGGCGAAATTACTCATGTTGCAATTTCTCGTGCAGAAACCGACTTGAGAAGCTTTGAGGCATATATTATATCACCTAGTCGGAAAAACTGATAAGAAGGTGGTTAATTTAGGCATAAATCTGTGTTCGGTGACATCATTTATCAGACGTCCACAGTGGGCGTTGTGGGTGCGGGGGAGTGAGTTATGTTGGCTGCATGCAGATCAGGTGAAATGGATTTCAGATCGTTCGGGCACTTTTGGGTATGGCAGTACATGCAGTTTATGAGTAAAGAGCCAAATAAAGAGATGGTTGGAAAGAACATGTTACCAGAATGAGGGATGGAAGGTTACAAAGTAAGTAGTGAATTATAAACAGATAAGAAGAAGAGACGTTGGTCGATGAAGTAAACGATGGTAACAAACTTTGCGGAGACGGAACGGGAAGATGCCTAAACGCTGTATTCAGAACAACGACGACGAAGACGTAAGGGTCGCTGTCTAGTGAAAGGAACAGGAAAAACCTGTGGTAAACTGCTGCCGTACAGCCTTCTGTGATGTAAGAAACAAATACACTCCTGGAAATGGAAAAAAGAACACATTGACACCGGTGTGTCAGACCCACCATACTTGCTCCGGACACTGCGAGAGGGCTGTACAAGCAATGATCACACGCACGGCACAGCGGACACACCAGGAACCGCGGTGTTGGCCGTCGAATGGCGCTAGCTGCGCAGCATTTGTGCACCGCCGCTGTCAGTGTCAGCCAGTTTGCCGTGGCATACGGAGCTCCATCGCAGTCTTTAACACTGGTAGCATGCCGCGACAGCGTGGACGTGAACCGTATGTGCAGTTGACGGACTTTGAGCGAGGGCGTATAGTGGGCATGCGGGAGGCCGGGTGGACGTACCGCCGAATTGCTCAACACGTGGGGCGTGAGGTCTCCACAGTACATCGATGTTGTCGCCAGTGGTCGGCGGAAGGTGCACGTGCCCGTCGACCTGGGACCGGACCGCAGCGACGCACGGATGCACGCCAAGACCGTAGGATCCTACGCAGTGCCGTAGGGGACCGCACCGCCACTTCCCAGCAAATTAGGGACACTGTTGCTCCTGGGGTATCGGCGAGGACCATTCGCAACCGTCTCCATGAAGCTGGGCTACGGTCCCGCACACCGTTAGGCCGTCTTCCGCTCACGCCCCAACATCGTGCAGCCCGCCTCCAGTGGTGTCGCGACAGGCGTGAATGGAGGGACGAATGGAGACGTGTCGTCTTCAGCGATGAGAGTCGCTTCTGCCTTGGTGCCAATGATGGTCGTATGCGTGTTTGGCGCCGTGCAGGTGAGCGCCACAATCAGGACTGCATACGACCGAGGCACACAGGGCCAACACCCGGCATCATGGTGTGGGGAGCGATCTCCTACACTGGCCGTACACCACTGGTGATCGTCGAGGGGACACTGAATAGTGCACGGTACATCCAAACCGTCATCGAACCCATCGTTCTACCATTCCTAGACCGGCAAGGGAACTTGCTGTTCCAACAGGACAATGCACGTCCTCATGTATCCCGTGCCACCCAACGTGCTCTAGAAGGTGTAAGTCAACTACCCTGGCCAGCAAGATCTCCGGATCTGTCCCCCATTGAGCATGTTTGGGACTGGATGAAGCGTCGTCTCACGCGGTCTGCACGTCCAGCACGAACGCTGGTCCAACTGAGGCACCAGGTGGAAATGGCATAGCAAGCCGTTCCACAGGACTACATCCAGCATCTGTATGATCGTCTCCATGGGAGAATAGCAGCCTGCATTGCTGCGAAAGGTGGATGTACACTGTACTAGTGCCGACATTGTGCATGCTCTGTTGCCTGTGTCTATGTGCCTGTGGTTCTGTCAGTGTGATCATGTGATGTATCTGACCCCAGGAATGTGTCAATAAAGTTTCCACTTCCTGGGACAATGAATTCACGGTGTTCTTATTTCAATTTCCAGGAGTGTATGTAGAAAGATCTGACTAAACGACTAAGGTAAATCGTTTGGATAACTAGTCTGTTAAGTTGTTATCCAGTGTACCAGAGACTTTTATCAGTCACCCCTCTTTTATTCTAGTTTTGATTTTAATTTCCTGTTCAACATTGACTCTGACAGAACAGCCGCTAGTTGCATGCTCGACTCCTTTTGTTAAAGGTTAAACAGGCTGATCTGCTTCCGGCTGTGCTAACCCGTGTAATAGAAAGAACAAACACTAAAATGGCATTCATGCGTGCCTGCTCCAAGCACGTTGCAAAGCGCCACAACGACCTTTTTCACTTCATTTAGTATTCAGAACTCAGTTTAAAATTCTCGATGCTATAACTTCACGTAAGCTGTTTGCCCGTTACGGAAACTATTAAAATATTCTCTGCAGTGAAGCCACACGGGAGCTGTTCCCTCAAGCAGCTACGGCTTACCGTGAGGCGAAACTGACAGGAAGTTCGGGTGGAATGTTTAACAACCAACGCGCTTTCGACATTCCCGTGAGAGACTGAAACATTGGATTTGCATTCGAAGGATCGACAGGTACTTCGTGGTTCCAGTTTTTAGTTTCACCGCTATATGTCTCTTTCCAGTCGATGGATTGTCTTATCATAATCTTGTGCTGCAGAACATACTCATATCCATATGCAATGAAGTTAAAGGATAATATTTAAATCTGACAACCAGATAGCAGCACGTGGTGTCATTTCGTGCACTTTATCCAGACATCCATGACGTTCCCCACGATATGTCCTATTGTCTGTTTCTCCACATCACAGTCGTATGCAGAATTTTCTTCAGGATGTGAGCACTACTTTTTCATCCCATTGGGACGCGCTGTAGTTACTATTATTCGTGAAGGGGAAGATTAAACACTGCAACATTCGTCGTTGAGTTTTCCGTTAGGTGGGTGTTAAGAGTGAAAATTCATTCCTGCGTTCTTTTCGGTTTTCGGTAACGTCGTAAACGTCTGTAAACGAAGATCGATCCACAGTGGCTTGTGTGACTTCTGGCCCATATAGGGCGATTTTTTCCACCGTGTACAAACTCTAGGGATTGACCGATGAGAGGAAATGGAACAAAAAGGTCTAATGAAATTATGTCCGCAAATGCATGGTTTCCATGCTGGAGATCATTTATTCATTCATACATCGTTACAGAGACTGCGTTCTAATACGCGGTGTACCACGCAGCCACAATTACAGTATGTGCTAAAAATAGTTTCCACGTGCCTCAGAGCATGCTTCTACGCAACGTGGCATATTCTGTTCAACACATTCATATTGGCCACGCTGCATCTCAACATTGTCAAAGATAGAATGAATACACTGCTCCATTGTCTCCACATCTGGAATGTGCTCTGCATACACGGAACTTCTGAGATGGCCACATACCCAGAAATCTGCCGGTTTAACATCCGGTAAATGAGCAGTCCATGGAGCTGGACTCCCTAGTTCGATCCATCGACTAGGGAAGACACGATTGACATGCGTGCGGACGTTAACGGCGAAGTGGGCTGGTTCATGTAGGAATCACGTAACCCTTCGAATCATCAATGTCATCAGCAAGAAACTCCGATAGTTCCGGCCTATAAGGCTACACGGAAGGAAGAGTGGCCCCAAAATACGGTCACCAGTTATCCTGCCCTACGCGTTCCGGCTGCACCGATGCTGATGACTCGCTGTCACCACACCATGGGTGTTCTGCATAGTATCCCACAGATCACTGTTATGATCTTGGCGTAAAGGTGTCCTCATCTGTGAATAGGACGGATGACACATATCCCAGGATCGTGGTTGGCTGGTTAAAGAAACCAGTGACAAAACTGCTCTCGATGTGGAAAGTCTGTCGCTACTAAGCCCTGCACACGCTGTAAGTGATAAGGGTAGTGACAATTGTGATGAAGAACTTTCCATACGTTCATCTGGCTTATCCTGTAATGGCGGGCCAACGGTATGGTACTGGCACGGCGGTCGCCTTCCACAGTATTAATCGTGTTTTCCTTCAAGTCTGGCGCCCGAGCATTTCGGGTACGTCCTTCATGATTTTCTGCTTGCTGAAACGACCCTGCCTCAGACAAACGGCGAGAAACTGTTGCAAACATTGAATGCTGTGGTTGTTGTCGGCGGGGATACGTCTACTGATACACCCTTGCTGCCAGCCGCCCTTTGAAATTTGCATTTCCGTAAGAAAACATCATGTCAGCAAGCTCTCGATTCCAATAAGGAACCATTGTGTACAACGCTGTATCACATACACAACAAGATGAGTCAGCAAGAGAAGTGACTCCGACACATTGCCAATTACTATGGGTTGAGAGGGCGCTAGGGCATGACGTATAAGGAATAGTACGACCATCTAGGAGAAAACCATGCAAACTGTAATTGTGGCTGATTGGTACAGCGCGCATTAGACCACAGTCTCTTTGACAGCATATGGTTGAATAAATGGTCGCTAGCATGGAAACCATGGATTTTCGGACGTGAGTTCCTTAAACCTTTTTTGTTCCATATCCTCTCATCGATCAGTCCTTCGAGTTTGTACTTGGTGGAAAAAATCACTCTTTAGATAGTTGATTCTAGGAAGCGTTACTTAGCTATGGGTTCTTATACGACTCTGTCTTCTTGAGAAATCACTCGTTGTTAGCTTGTCTTCTGAGGTCAGGAGGGGAAATACTGGCTAGAACAGGCAAAAACTTAACGGGGGTTGATGTGACAGCGCCATTAATGGTCTTCATGGCCTCATTCAGGCATAAATGTATCTTAGTTGCATGTGAAATATTCACACATGCAGGGCGACTATATTCATCGTTCGAGTAAACACTTGCAGCTAGGGCATTTGCTCTCCATATGTGTCCGGCTAATTTGTGGAGTAGACTTATTCGTGAGCCAAGATTCTTTGACAGCTTAGTGCAGTGGTGCTTCAGCGACCTAGATAATTAGCAACGGAACTATGTGAAACTTCGACTCCATCAAATAACACGTGTAACTTCGTGTGTGACTGTTAGGGGGTCTGAAAACTGTGATTTCCGTTTTACTTGCATATAGTTGGAGTCCTCATTTCCAAAATTACTCATTCAGTTTGTTTAGGCCATATACATAATGGTTTAAAACAATAGTCTAGATCGCAATAATATTTTATTGTTGCACGCACCCCTGCACGTTCGTGTGTCTGGAAGATCGCATGATCTCACAGACACCCGAAAAGGGCTTGAAATGTATGGCGTGTTTGGTGTCTTTGAGGTTACGCGTTTTGGTATAGTTGTGCTGCATGTTCTAACAACCCTACCACAACAAAGGTAAAATTTAATTATGATTGTAGTGTTGCTCACGCTGCTAAATATTGCATTATCGGGCAACAACAAAGTTACATTATGTGGCAGGTGTCATTAGAGCACATTTAATAAAGTCATTTCATGAAATAATGGATAAACTAGGCACTCATCTTTTCGTGTTTCCCACGCTGGTCTCCTTGTGAACTCATGGCTCAATCGTCGAAAATCTAGGTGATGATGATTCCAAGCTCCGATGTAAAGAGGCCTAGGTGTTATTCTGCGATATTCTAAAGTTTTATGGATGTGTTTCATAAACCATTCTTGAAGATTAAACTTTTACAAGTTAGCACAATGGTGATGTGAAAAAGTAATCAGCACTCCGAATTTAAGTTACACTTCTTTTTTATTAAGTCGGACTCAATTTCTGATATTATTGTCTGTAAACGTTTTTATTACTTGATAGGTAAACTAAACTCATAAGAAGCTCAACGTTGGTTGACGTTTATGGATTCGGCTGTTACTCAACTAGACGTATTATGCACTCCTGGAAATGGAAAAAAGAACACATTGACACCGGTGTGTCAGACCCACCATACTTGCTCCGGACACTGCGAGAGGGCTGTACAAGCAATGATCACACGCACGGCACAGCGGACACACCAGGAACCGCGGTGTTGGCCGTCGAATGGCGCTAGCTGCGCAGCATTTGTGCACCGCCGCCGTCAGTGTCAGCCAGTTTGCCGTGGCATACGGAGCTCCATCGCAGTCTTTAACACTGGTAGCATGCCGCGACAGCGTGGACGTGAACCGTATGTGCAGTTGACGGACTTTGAGCGAGGGCGTATAGTGGGCATGCGGGAGGCCGGGTGGACGTACCGCCGAATTGCTCAACACGTGGGGCGTGAGTTCTCCACAGTACATCGATGTTGTCGCCAGTGGTCGGCGGAAGGTGCACGTGCCCGTCGACCTGGGACCGGACCGCAGCGACGCACGGATGCACGCCAAGACCGTAGGATCCTACGCAGTGCCGTAGGGGACCGCACCGCCACTTCCCAGCAAATTAGGGACACTGTTGCTCCTGGGGTATCGGCGAGGACCATTCGCAACCGTCTCCATGAAGCTGGGCTACGGTCCCGCACACCGTTAGGCCGTCTTCCGCTCACGCCCCAACATCGTGCAGCCCGCCTCCAGTGGTGTCGCGACAGGCGTGAATGGAGGGACGAATGGAGACGTGTCGTCTTCAGCGATGAGAGTCGCTTCTGCCTTGGTGCCAATGATGGTCGTATGCGTGTTTGGCGCCGTGCAGGTGAGCGCCACAATCAGGACTGCATACGACCGAGGCACACAGGGCCAACACCCGGCATCATGGTGTGGGGAGCGATCTCCTACACTGGCCGTACACCACTGGTGATCGTCGAGGGGACACTGAATAGTGCACGGTACATCCAAACCGTCATCGAACCCATCGTTCTACCATTCCTAGACCGGCAAGGGAACTTGCTGTTCCAACAGGACAATGCACGTCCGCATGTATCCCGTGCCACCTAACGTGCTCTAGAAGGTGTAAGTCAACTACCCTGGCCAGCAAGATCTCCGGATCTGTCCCCCATTGAGCATGTTTGGGACTGGATGAAGCGTCGTCTCACGCGGTCTGCACGTCCAGCACGAACGCTGGTCCAACTGAGGCGCCAGGTGGAAATGGCATGGCAAGCCGTTCCACAGGACTACATCCAGTATCTCTACGATCGTCTCCATGGGAGAATAGCAGCCTGCATTGCTGCGAAAAGTGGATATACACTGTACTAGTGCCGACATTGTGCATGCTCTGTTGCCTGTGTCTACGTGCCTGTGGTTCTGTCAGTGTGATCATGTGATGTATCTGACCCCAGGAATGTGTCAATAAAGTTTTCCCTTCCTGGGACAATGAATTCACGGTGTTCTTATTTCAATTTCCAGGAGTGTATTACACAATGCCATTGATAATTGCGGGCCGCTCCAGTACTTGGTTCGGGCCGGGTGCGGTCTGTGGGCTGCAGTTTGTCGACCACTTGTCAAACTGCTCAAGTCTTCAATAATTTCTAGATTTGTTGGACCACTGCCCCATCGACATTTCCCTTCATTTTCCTTGCGTATATAAAAACTGCGCCAAGTGAAATTTGCACCCATACAAGAATATGTGAAATTTGCGCTCAGTATTCTGGGAAACTTCCAGTTCATTAGATCGGGGCCTACCAGCAACTGAAGAGTTCTCATCTACTGCAAAGTCTCTCAATGATTCACGGTACTTCCGCTACGGAAGTCTTCATCCAACGACTGAAGCTAGGACAACTCAGTTCCAAGTTCATTTAGTGTACTAATGGTCGCCAGCCTACTCAGGCAATTACACAGCGAAGTATTGGAAAAGCAGAACTATAAATTTTGCCTACTTTCGTAATGCTATTTTATTTGGTTGTTCAAATAAATATTACTTCACGTAAACAATGTTGGACTACATACTTATACATTGCGTTTTTAAAAGAGAGAAAGCCCAGAAGACAACTTCAAGGAAGCCAAAGAAAATTGGCCAGAGGACATCTTTAGAAAAACGCTTTCCATTATCAAAAAATTTTATTTACTAAAATCCTTAGATACTAAAGCGCACAATTTTGCGCTGAACATTTCACTTCAAGAAAACCTTTTTCTTGCTGGAATTTACTTTCAAAAGCTATTCTTTGAGTCAACTCTGGATAGTCACTTACCAGATTCTAGTAACATGGCTTCACTCTGATTGAATTTTACGTAAGCAAACTTTTACAATAAATCTTTGCAACAGTTAAGAAAATTTTTCATTATTTACACAAAAAGCAATATAAATGGTGCCTCTTTATATTACCCTGGCACTACATAAGTCTGTAAAACCGGATACACGGATTAATGAAACGCCGGGAAAGAGCCCTATTTTGGTTTATGATTAGGATGAAATACCAGGGTGAACCAGTTTCTTTAAAGTTCAAGAATGATTTTTAAAACATAGTTTAAATTAATGGTTCATGCTGCACAAAAGTAAAAATACAATAAAAGTCTTGTCTGGTGGCTGTAGCCTTGGGTATGACGAACAGTTATGACGGCTACACTACGGCCTGCAAGTATCTTGCTGTATGGGCTCAATATCTCTTCTTCGCGTCGTTCAATTTTACATACAGTAGCCCAACAACTCGCAGGTATGCCGTAAGCCGTTTTCAGTCTTGATCCGAGGCAATTTTTGTGCAAATTTGCAGGAAAAGCTTCTGCTGCTCCACAAGGGTGTTGCCTCTATCACTGCTGCCTACAGCCTGGTGCTTTACTTCTCGCGCTTGCTCTAGGTAGCGTGCCAATTAACCCTCGCCACCTTTTCCTGAGCCACTTTAGTTTCAAACAAAAACACACTAGCTTTTACATAACACCTATTTCTTACATTGTTCCTAAGCGTGACCATTTCTTAAATTGTCGAATTTACAACAACATGAACAATTTATTCACAGAAATATTTTTAAATACAAAATGTCATCAGAAAATTATTTAACGTAATAAACAATTTACATAGTATTTTACAGAACCATAAACAAATAATGCTTTAAGTGTTTCAACTTAAATATGATTACGTGAATTATGAAAATCAGTAGTGATGTCAATTCTGTGGTAAGTGGTGCTGGTGGAAATGGTTTCGACCAGCATTATACTGATCGCTCTACTAACCATGAGTTGGAAGTAGTTCCATGGGTTCATCGGATGCTCCAAAAGATATGATGAGATGAGATAAATTGTAGATCTTGTCCTTCTATGCTAGTTGAACAATGATGCTAAATCCTGTCTCCTTTGATCATCGTTGACTCATAACAGATAGCTGACCAAGAAATGGGTTGGTGTCAACCCAGCAAGAATGATGCGGTTTAGGTAACTGTAAGTGAAATTTGCCGTTTCATGTCTGCGAATGTCCAACTTTTATAACGTTAATCACAAGACAAAAATATGGCTCTTCCTGTCAAAACTGCTCAGAATCTCAGTTTGTAATTTGCATCTGGTTAGCTTCATAATTCTAATGCTAATGAATTCAGAGCGACCCCAGGCTGAATGTCACAGTTGTTGCTTCTTGTGGTATGAAGACCGCGCGTACGTGCGTATCTCGGTATCTTCCGTGTAGCGATATCTTTGTGAATAAGTCATGTATTAGCTTCAAGCTTTTTCATATACGTTCTCGGTACCCACGCAAAACGTGCCGCCTCATTTCCGTGAACGTGAAGCGTAAAAGTCACGTTTGATATCTGAATACTGATAGTCGTGTATTGTCACGCAATGTGCGGACAACGTATTTCCCGCTACTCTATTAGTTCCACAGTTCTCATGCGAACGGCGTAGGTTGCGATGTTAATATTTATCAAAAATGGTTCAAATGGGTCTGAGCACTATGGGATTTAACATCTGAGGTCATCAGTCCCCTAAAACTTAGAACTACTTAAACCTAACTAACCTAAGGACATCACACACATCCATGCCCGAGGCAGAATTCGAACCTGCGACCGTAGCAGTCACGCGGTTCCGGACTGAAGCGCGTAGAACAGCTCGGCCACCGCGGCCGGCTCTAATATTTCTCACTGGGGTGAGAAGTAACTTAAAAATTTAACATACCGAGAGTTCACTGGAATTATTTTCGATAAACAGTAACCAATGATGTAATACGACTCATGTTCCTCAAATTTATTCGAACACGTTGACAAAATGTAATTTATATTTGACTGTTTTTATACTGTCTCAGAATCTTACGAATGTCTCAGTGGCGTAACTCATATACTGCAGATCATAAGCATTAGGTACATCAAGAAAAACGATTTTGTGTCAACAGTCTACGTTTAATCCAAACATTATGACAGAAAAAGACATCATTTGGAGTTCTTAAACACTTAGAGAGGACGCAATACCGAAGCACGCATTTTCTTATAAAGCTGCTGTGCGTCCTATTTTGATTCCTGCTCTGGAGAAAACAAGTGCGTTACATTTCCATATAAACTTTCTGTGCTCTAGAAAGTATATTTTGCATTGAGTGCTTCCTTTTTTATCACAAACTTATATGAGAAACATGGATGTCGTTACGCCTTTCTGAAAGTTGTATTGCTCTCAAAGAGTGGAAGCCAACGCAGTAGGTCTCAAAGAAATTGTCTGGAAGAATCTCTTTTAGGCGATACTGCTGTTCATAAAGGAATACAGCCTTACAAAACGAGAAACATATATATGCCTCCATCGCTCATAGATTGCATTCGACTCTTGACAGCTCGACATATAAATCGTGTCTACTAATTACCATTTTGTTTTGTACCAGGTGGTTATAATTAAACTTGCCATATTTAACTCGTTATAGCACGGAAACAACTTACCGTACGAATAGAAAACTTGGTAGTATTAACGTCCAGAGTATGAGGTGCCTCATTCGATGCAGGACAGCACCACCGTCCACTTCCAAATATGGCCACCAGCTGCCGTGATCAGTCATCGTGATTCAGTCTCACAACAAACGTGACCAGTCGCAGTGCACTTGTTGACGCGTCAACATGAGTTTCGACGAAAGGAGCAGGACATTATTGGTGAAGATCTATTGTCAAAACAACAGTAATGCTGCAGCTGCAGTTCGAGAATATCGCCTGTTGAATGGATTACGGAAGGGTCCTCTTTTTCAACTGCTATGCGGAGAAGTTCGAATCAACGGGAGAACTGGGAGTCGCTGCGGGAAGAGGCCGACGACCGGTTGCACAACAAGTAGTTGATGAAATCTCTTTTGCTATGGCAGCAAACACTTCTTGCATTTCCCGATCGTCACGCAGTGCGCGTGCTGTGTCAAGACAGTTGAACATCCCGTGGTCCACTGCACGAAAGGTGCTTCGAACCATTCTCAAATGCTATCCGTACAATATCTGTGTCGTACAGCAGCTTGAACCACAGGACGCACAACGACGTGGTGACTTCGCTCTCCACTTTCTCGCAAGGATTGAAGTTGAGGAGGGCTGGCCCTGGGGTATGCTATGGACAGACGAAGCTAATTTTTCTCTGTTGGGTGAGGTGAACACACAGAACTGCCGAGTGTGAGGGTCTTCACCTCCAGTCACTGTGCTAGAAGTTCCTCTGTGTGGTGAACGTTTCACCGTATGGTGGGGCTTCACGGCTACGTTCGTCATTGGCCCATTCTTTTTTGAACATTTTGGCGCTCAAGGACCAAAGATGTGATGTGTGACTGGCCATCGTTACTGCGATATGCCTCGCCAACATGTCATACCCGCCCTACAGGAGAGAGACGCACTGAACTCAGAAGTTTTCGTGCAAGATGGGGCCTCACAGCACGTCGCTCGTGAAGTTCATCTGCTTCTCCCAAACACATTGAAACGTCCCCTTAGAAAAATTATTGAATTACTGTGCAACGGAATCTGACTTTCAATAATCCCTGGCTAACATTAACCTATACCTTTCACAAATCACTTACCTCACAAAAATCTTCGTTACTCTAGCTACTGCAATACAGCGAGCGCCACTACTGCCAGCTAAATAAAAGATTCAAACTACTGAAGGCACTAACTACTGATAGGCATAGTTAGCAAATGAAAGATTTTGATAGAGAACAAACAATGTATTTACCTTAATAGTGTTCAAAAGTCATAATATATATATATCAGTTCATGATATCCAGTATTACAAATTTACTGTCTCTGTCCAGATCATCCGCTATCAAAACTCCGTCATCCCACTCCCCACATCCACCACCGCCGGCGGCCCATCTCCAACTGCGCAACGCCACGCGCCGCCAACAGCCAACTGCCCAACACTACAATAGCCAACAACAATGCAAACCAGCCACAGACTGCACACAGCACAGTCTGTGATTTTCATACAGAGCGCTACGTGGCATTACCAATATTAAAACCTAAACAGCCTACTTACAACATTTATAGACGATCAAATTATCAGCCGATCGTTTCCAAATGCTTGGCCGACATGATCACCTGATCTCACTCCCTGTGATTTCTAGTTGTGGGTCTACCTTAAGGACAGGGTTTACCAGGGGAACATTCACACTTGAGCTGAGACGAAACACAACATATCAAGAGTGGTAGCCAGCATATGTACAGAAATGCCTCGTTCTCCTCTGCATGATCGAGCGAGGTGGCGCAGTGGTTAGCACACTGGACTCGCATTCGGGAGGACGGCGGTTCAATCCCGCGTCCGACCATCTTCATTTAGGTTTTCCGTGATTTCCCTAAATCGCTTCAGGCAAATGCCGGGATGGTTCCTTTGAAAGGGCACCGCCTACTTCCTTCCCCCTCCTTCCCTAATACGATGAGACCGATGACCTCGCAGTTTGGTCTCTTCCCCCAAACAACCCAACCCTCTCCTGTGCAGAATGTAGTCATGCGCTTCCAGACGTCTCTTGACACTAATGGGCGCCATTCTGAGTCCCTTTTGTAGCAGTAATGGTACCGGTATGTAATGGTTTGATGTACCATAGCAGTATATTAAAAGCCGGCCGAAGTGGCCGTGCGGTTAAAGGCGCTGCAGTCTGGAACCGCAAGACCGCTACGGTCGCAGGTTCGAATCCTGCCTCGGGCATAGATGTTTGTGATGTCCTTAGGTTAGTTAGGTTTAACTAGTTCTAAGTTCTAGGGGACTAATGACCTCAGCAGTTGAGTCCCATAGTGCTCAGAGCCATTTGAAGTATATTAAAAGTGTTCCAATTGAACTGATTCTGCACTATTCCTCTTCCCCATGTCCTTGACATTAATGCTACCAAGTTTGGTCGTTGTATGGTAATTATTTTCCGTGTTACGACGTGTTAAATAGGGAATGTTTAATTATAACCACCCGATTTTTCTTCGACTGTTGCGGATCTTACAAAGGAACAACTTTACAGTCACTTATGAAAAATTAAGTTCGCGTTACACAGCTAACATGGTTAGTAAATAATTAAACATATACATTTTTGCATTCCATTGTTGCAACGAAACCATGTAATGATTGCAACTATAAATAAATTAAGCTATGCCTGAAAGAGTTGTTTTTAATTTCTTTATTGCATATTTCAACCACGTCTTAAGATGCACATCGATGTCAGGTATAACATTTTCAGGATTACAGCTGTCTGTCATCACCGATCAGAAACACGGCGCAAGAGCCGCGTCCACATGACACGAATAATGACACTCCAGAGGTTGACAGCACACTCGTTACTACTCTGATGACTACTGCTGACGTGCTTGGTGTTGTAGAAGTTGGTTTGTTGCACGTGATGTCAGTCAGCTCAAAAACCCATTCTTACAGCCAGAGGCTAATTTATTTATAACTGCAAATTCCAAAGACGTTTCCTTCAGAGAAGCATCACAACGCATAGTATTAAACGGTCATTTAATTATGAAGCTCAGCTGAAGACTGAATGTCTGCATGTAATGACAAGAATGCGGACGCCAATATTGCGCCATGAGAAAGCCTTGATATCTGAAAAAAAAGTAACTTGGTGCGTCAGGTGACAATCTTGACCTAGGGCTCTTCTGGAAGTGTAATTAGGAAAAGCTCCAGGTTTCCATGCAATCCATACCAAATTCCTCGTACACTTTGATAACTGCACAAGAAAGTGAAAAAAAAGTAACTTGGTGCGTCAGGTGACAATCTTGACCTAGGGCTCTTCTGGAAATGTAATTAGGAAAAGCTCCAAGTATCCATGCAATCCATACCAAATTCCTCGTACACTTTGATAACTGCACAAGAAAGTAGTTTGTCACATTTTACGCAGATGTATTGCAGACAGGCAACGTTGCCCATCAACTCAAGATAGTTGTGACCATCACCATCTTACAACCGGGGAAAACACATGATTTCACGCAAATCCATAGACCAACTGCATTGCTGAGCATGATGTACAAACTTTACGAAAGATCAGTCTATAACGGCGTCAGTCCTGAGTACGTAAACATACGGCAACTGCACAGGCAGGATTTCGTCCCCATCGAAGCTGCTTAGATCAAGTCCTCTCACTAACAACGTTCATAGTAGCAAGTTACAAAAACAGTTGAGAACCTTAGCAATTTTTATCGACTTGAAAGGAGCGTACGGCACAGCTTGGAGACAGGGGATGACATAACAACTCATGAAAGCGATTCGCAGCAAAACTGTCCTCAACCTGGTCACTGTCATATTTTCTAATAGATGCCTCCAGATGATCATGAATAATAAGCATTCAAATGAAACAGATCTGTGGTCTCGGTTAATGTTCCATCTTTACATAGCTAGAACCCCGAAGCCACAGTCTAACACATACTAGTCGCGACACTCAATGCTGTGAACATTTGACAGTTGGTGCGACACTAGCGCCCCAAGTGGCGAGAAAGAAGCCGTAAAATCAAATTTTATTTTTAATACTATTTATTTTTTAATACTATTTCTCGTTAATTAACAAAGTAGTTATGAAATATTTGCGTTCTGAGCACCATTAAATTGTCAGGACATGAATGACCAAGAAACACAAGTAGAAACAGCAAAATCTCCCTGATTTAGTGACGTGAGCTACAACTTAATGATGAAGAAATACTCTCGAATATGGGTACAACTGCAGCTTACCCGAGAACAAGAGAATATAAAGTCATATTTCATGCATGACACGAATATATCTCTTTTATTGTCTGTTCTTATTATGAGAGGCACTTTCCTTGATACATAACAACTTTGTATGGAGTCTGATGTTTCGCAGTCTTAAACTTCGCTCGACTTCCCAATATATATATATATATTTTTGTCGGGTTAGGGGGATTACACGACAAGATTATCAGCGCCAATACGAAATTTGCAGAAACGAATGTGGTTCAAAGGGGGAAGATGCGAGAAACGAGACAAAATCACTCACTCCGCCCCCCCCCCCCCCCTCCCGATTCACACCCACAATGACACTTACAATAACACTAGCTCATATCGTGGAAGAGAGCGTTAAAATTGTTCAGACATTCTAAAACTGTTAAACAAATCTAACAAAGGAGTGGTCCAATTCGACATGTTGAACCCTACCCTGAAATGTTTCGTACAGGAAGATTACATCGAAAGAATTGCCGTGTCAATATTTTAGCTGCTCAGACCCACTGAACTGTTTTAGTAAAAATGTTGAAGATATTCATTTATGCTTCACGAAAACCCGCTTTTAACAGCGGTAACAGCGGTTTGTGGAGCCTCTCCTGCTTATCTGTGCCAGATGGCGAATAACCAGACACAGCCGTGACAAAAGAACGTACACCGCATAATGCAAAGCTGAAATTGCACACACATGGATTTTAAGCCAGTATACCGTACCAGAATCGCCTCCAAATTTTTGGTTAACTTAATATCGAAAGTTAAAACGGTTCATGCTGTAATTCTGACACAAGTGACTGGTAGAGGAAAGAAAGTGATGATAGTGTAAGATGTTCCTTTTACAGACAAGTTTCATCAATCAGAACTTTGATTTGTTGGCATTAACCGTTTATTAACAATTACTAGAGACCAGGTCTACGATAATTTTCTTAATAATGTATGTTTTACTACCAATGAAACAGTTTCTCATTTATTTCCTGTAGTCATCACAGAAAAACGAAGTGTCTATTGGATGACAAAAACATTCTTCTTGCAACAGGCACGCCTAACAAAAGAAAGAATAATGCATTCAGGCACTGCACAGTAATTACTAGTTTTATTTAGAAAAAAATCGAATAGAATAAGAAATGGTTGTTACCGTTGTTCTCCATACTATGCTGTGTACCAGGAATACTTAATGAAACTCTTAAAACGTAGTGATGCAAACTGACAATGCACAAATGACTGACGCTCATTGATACTGTGTTCGCACCCGGTGGCAGAATGTCAATCCTAAGGGCCCGGGTTCGATTCCCGGCTGTGCCGGAGATTTTCTCCTCTCAGGGACTGGGTGTTGTGTTGTCCTAATCATCATCATTGCGTCCCCATCGACGGGCAAGTCGCCGAAGTGGTGTCAAATCGAATGACTTGCACCAGGCGAACGGTCTACTCGCCAGGAGGCCCTAGCCATACGACTTTTCTTTTTATCGATACTGTTCCAGTGACAAACCTGGAATGACAAAGAGCTATCGGAAATTACAATGTTTGACAATTTATTGAAAAATGCCTTACGCTGTCGAAAAATTTCTTTATCAAGAGGCCGACCCACTTTATTATTTCTGGGTGGAATCCGAGTTATATTAATAGCCTCTTCATCGTCCTCCTTAAGACAGAAGTGTTCTTACGTCCGGAAATGAAATGAAATGATCGTATGGCATTGTTGGCCGGGAGGCTCCATGCGGGGAAGTTCGGCCACCGTATTGTAAGTCCATTTTAGTTGACGCCACTTCGGCGACTTGCGAGTCAATGATGATGAAATGATGATGGAATCGAACCCGGGACCCCGTGCGCGGGAATGGAGAACGCTACCGCAAGACCACGAGCTGCGGACGTTACGTCCGGAATATGAGTCCAATAAAAACAACGAATTACTTTCTACAAGTGGTAACAAGACTTTTCGGATGTAATCTTGAAACTTACGCTATCGTGTATCGAATGTAAACATACTCTGTCCCGTTGTTCCAGAATTTTCAGTGACGATTAAAATATTTTTGCAACTGATTTTGTTAACTGTAGGTCCTTATTTGCTTTGAGTCTTCTGAAGAGAGATATAAAGCTGCAGAAACAATAATCCACCAATACGTATCACGTTTGTTGTTCACAAATGTGTCACAGCATTCGTCGGTAGCACAACTGACACTCTCTTTCCTCGCTCGCTATGTTAAATTGGAGTTTGCACACAATTCTTGTACGAAACCTCAGCGAATGGCTTGATACACATCTCTTTAGGCGATAACAAGAAGCTTTAGCCTGACGTTAGCTACGTATTTCTCTGTAGTATTACCTCTTAATAACACCTCCTCTACGTGTTTACTTGAAGTAAACTTCATAAATTTAAAACTTAATTTTCTGAGAAATTTTCTAAATGTTTGTGACTTGGTCGAACACGACTGTAAATCACTAATGTTTACCTCACTTGCAATTCAGAGGTATCAGTCTTGCAGCTGTCACTCATAACAGTGCATTGACTCTCACGTGTATTCTCAGTCTTTAGACTAGTTTTTCTTTCACATTTTAGCGAGTTTCACGTAAGCGCATTTTTGTAGTTTGTGTAAATTTTTCTTCCATTTACACAATCCACGTTCAGATTTCATGTACTGGCGTTGCACACTGCTTAACTTTTAAGCGTTTCCTCCATCCTTCGTTTAACCACAATTTTACAGTTATTTTTTTCACTCAAATCTGTTACTGTAATAATTTCTTTCGGCTAGGTAGGTATTGTATTGTTGTTACTGTAGTGTTTTTCTAGACACATAACAATCATCATTCGATACACGATTCAAGGAATCCTCAGAGTTATTTCTTGAACTATCAGTTTAACAAGTCACAGCTGCAAAATACTAACGCGAATTCTTTACAGAAGAATGGAAAAACTAGTAGAAGCCGACCTCGGGGAAGATCAGTTTGGATTCCGTAGAAATGTTGGAACACGTGAGGCAATACTGACCCTACGACTCATATTAGAAGCTAGATTAAGGAAGGGCAAACCTACGCTTCTAGGAGTTGTAGACCTAGAGAAAGCTTTTGACAATGTTGACTGGAATACTCTCTTTCAAATTCTGAAGGTGGCAGGGGTAGAATACAGGGAGCGAAAGGATATTTACAATTTGCACAGAAACCAGATGGCAGTTATAAGAATCGAGGGGCGTGAGAGGGAAGCAGTGGTTGGGAAGGGAGTGAGACAGGGCTGTAGCCTCTCCCCGACGTTATTCAATCTGTATATTGAGCAAGCAGTGAAGGAAACAAAAGAAAAATTCGGAGTAGGTATTAAAATCCATGGAGAAGAAATAAAAACCTTGAGGTTCGCCGAGGACATTGTAATTCTGTCAGAGACGGCAAAGGACTTGGAAGAGCAGTTGAACGGAATGGATAGTGTCTTGAAAGGAGGATATAAGATGAACATCAACAAAAGCAAAACGAGGATAATGGAATGTAGTCGAATTAAGTTGGGTGATGCTGAGGGAATTAGATTAGGAAATGAGACACTTAAAGTAGTAAATGAATTTTGCTATTTGGGGAGCCAAATAACTGATGATGGTCGAAGTAGAGAGCATATAAAATGTAGACTGGCAATGGCAAGGAAAGCGTTTCTGAAGAAGAGAAATTTGTTAACATCTAGTATAGATTTAAGTGTCAGGAAGTGGTTTGTGAAAGTATTTGTATGGAGTGTAGCCATGTATGGAAGTGAAACATGGACGATAAATAGTTTGGACAAGAAGAGAATAGAAGCTTTTGAAATGTCGTGCTACAGAAGAATGCTGAAGATTAGATGGGTAGATCACATAACTAATGAGGAAGTATTGAATAGGATTTGGGAGAAGAGAAGTCTGTGGCACAACTTGACTAGAAGAAGGGATCGATTGGTAGGACATGTTCTGTGGCATCAAGGGATCTCCAATTTAGTATTGGAGGACAGCGTGGAGGGTAAAAATCGTAGAGGGAGACCAAGAGATGAATACACTAAGCAGATTCAGAAGGATATAGGTTGCGGTAGGTACTGGGAGATGAAGAGGCTTGCACAGGATAGAGTAGCGTGGAGAGCTGCATCAAACCAGTCTCAGGACTGAAGATCACAACAACAACAACAACAACATTTCTTGAATCTCCTAATGTTTCCACACTTTCTAAGAAACCATCGACATCATTCTAGTGAATGTTCTAGAAACTGGCTAAGATATGAAACACGTGTATACCTCCCGGAGAAGTAGGGGATAACTATTGCATTCCATGTTTTTCGTGTTTCTTCTCTGCAAAGTTGAAATATTACTTGCATTCCCCATCACTGATCAACTCTGCAACATGCACAAAGACAGATGCTACTAGTGAGCATACACGAAATAAACGAAAAAAAATTATTTCAGTTGTACCTATGTTGTTAACATTTAGCGATATTCAAAAGCAACGGCTTATTATTATGGACACTAAATGTATTGCGAATTCGAGCGAGTGGTACTATGAACAGTTGTGTCAGAGAAACTCACAACGGAAACTGAAATTCGCTTTAAACATTACAATCGCATATGCCGTGTCATCTGTTAAGAGTCCTCGCAGGATACGGTGCTCGATGCACAGTGACAAATTTTCGTCCAAAGCGCTGGCCGACTTCACTCGTTTGTTCGGAAGGGGAGACCAACAGTGTTCTTCACTTTTAGGTTGGTCGGAGATAACAGAATCGAGACGCTGGCCTTACAGCTTTTCTCAAACGATTTTATAGAAACTGCTCAGTAAAAAATAATCATTTTGTGTTACTTGTAGCTTTATATGTAGGTTCATGACGATGCGCCCATCATTTCGTTAATGGTCACAGTTATTGTCATATTTACATGGAAGTAACACAGAGTACAGAATTAGAAAAAGTTTGCAATGAAAAACTGGGGTCGCTATGATTTTTCATTTGGTGTGTATTACGTAATATGTTACTGCATATGACATTTAGTTACCATATCGAATTTTTCTTTTGACTCTCACCAATCTCGAGAAAACTGATGTGATGTAGCATGCTCATTTACGATCGTGCAGCGTCAGCGATAACGTCAGAGTGAAATATCCACAACATTCCTCATATTTCACAAACAGTTTGAGATATTCAAATGAGATTTTGGCAAATGGTAGCACACAAACAAGAGAATTTTCCATATGGTTATTATGCAAAACTTCGTTATCTATAGTACCATTCCACCAAATACAGACCTTTTTGATGAAATAAGGTAATTTTTAGGGGCCACCGATAACTGGTGAAACGATAAGTGCAGCAGGTTTTGGAAGAACATAAGTGAAGACATTACACGTTTGTTTTGCACTGACGATATGATTTTTCATAAGCTACTGACCTTACTTTCCCTCAGTTCCTCACTTAATAATGTTAACAGACCACCGTTTCAAAATTATCTCGAAACTGCGTCTGCACATCATGTTAGTGAGATGGCACTGTGTAAACTCCGCTGTGTTTTGGCGAAAGAAGCTTTTTAACATGGCAACAAGAGAAATGTGTAGGTTTACTCAAAATATGCCGCTCATGATACCTCTCTTAAAGTTACATATGGTTAACAAGCCAAGCGAAAATAAAACGCTGCATTTTCAGCAGAATTCTTTTTAGATACTAACCAAAGCAGAGGTGGAAGATCTTTTTGAATGGTCACCATGAAAGTGTGGGCGTGGAGGAGCTCCGTGTAATATTTGGAAAAATTTGAGCCTAGACTTCAGTTTACAGCGGCACTTTCCCTCTAGCGCTCGGGATTTCCCAACAGCGTCTGCCCGTAACTCCCACCACTATCACTCTACCCTCACGTTCCCTGATGACTGCGCATCTATCGGCCACTATATTCTGCACAGACTTGTCCAATGCGTCGTTGTGCCATGTCGCGCATTCGCAGTCTGCTACAGCTACGGTAGGAGTCTGCATTTCTCCAGCCATCTAGTTAGCTACGAATCAGACAATTTCCTACATTTAAAAAGTCAGTGAGTCTTAGCAGCTAAAACTTCGACAGAGTGTTTCTTTCTTGTATAAAAAATATCAGGGCTGGTTTCTATGTGCTGGTCTGAACCTTTTTCTTGTGTGTAAGACAAGAGAAAAACTAAAATAGACTCCCTGGAATACGTGGCTGGCTGATCGCTTACAGGAGAAATGGATTAGCCATCCACCCTGAAAACACATTCAAAACGTCGCCCTAAAATTTTAGGAAACAAGCGGGAAGTTTCACAAAACTTTAAAAGTCGCACCACATTGGTATGATTTTCAGTGAAACTAGGGATCAAATCCGTTGGCAAATGAGCAACGTACCGTTAGTCCGAAAATACAACACAGTCAAGTAAAATGTGACGCAATGCGATTTGTACGCGACAAGCACCACACATTGAGCGGTCCCGACAGCAGTGCAAGAAACCAAGTGTCATAGGCTTGTGGCCTATGTGAATAAGAGTAAGGAGGGCTTCAACTTGCCTGCGCGGCTGGCAGGAGTTACGCCACGGCTGCATTGTGTCTGTCACTTCCAGCCACTCTTCCTTCCATCGACACATGACTCTGTACCTCAACAACGAGGCAACAGTGTGTAGAGAGACCGAGGATCGTGACACGCCTCCTTGGCTGCTAAATCCACCTTCTCGTTCCCCGTAATACCTACGTATCCTGGCACCCAGCAGAAAGACGTCTCCTTTCCTAGCTTTTGTAGGTGGAGGAGCGTGTCCTGGATACTCTGGAATACATTATATGCTGGGTAGAAGCGTTGTAGAGAATGAACAGCACTCAGGTAATCGAAACAGACACGGAAGTTATCACCTTAAACACGTCTCATCTGCTCCACTGCTCTCAAGATCATGTATAATTCTACATCGAAGGTAGTAAAGTCTTGAGGCAGTCGGATTGTACACTCGTAGTATGCTATAAAAATATACTAACCACCGAGGACATGATGAGATTGCAACCCAGTGCCACAAAGAAAGAAGTATCCACAGTCCACCTCAACAACAAGTTAGGCTGCGGGGAGGACAGTCTTCACTTCAAAAACAAACTGCTGTCCCGAAGTCGAAATCCTGAATATGTAGGTGTCATCTCGGAGGGATCACTGAGCTTCAGGAATGATGTCACAGACGGCTGTCAAATAAGTCGGAACTACACTTTGCAGAAACTTATCGGGGTCTTTAAGTGCCACAATACGGCGGAATGTAGCCTTAGGTCTAGTCAATTCGGTAAGGGAATACTGTGCACCGGTTTAGCTCGACAATATTCACATTCGTCGCATCGTTTTCCAACTAAATCAGACTATGCCCCTTATGGCAGGTGCAGTAAAGGTGACCCTAACCAACTGGCTTATAACACTAAGCAACACAGCTTCTCCCATTGTGTGACGAAAGAAATCTATAATTAGAGAACTTAAATAGGGAATTAGATTAGAAAATGACACACTTAAAGTAGTAAAGGTGTTTTGCTATTCGGGGAGCAAAATAACTGATGATGGTCGAAGTAGAGAGGATATAAAATGTAGACTGGCAATGGGAAGGAAAGCGTTTCTGAAAAAGAGAAATTTGTTAACATCGAGTATAGATTTAAGTGTCAGGAAGTCGTTTCTGAAAGTATTTGTATGGAGCGTAGCCATATACGGAAGTGAAACATGGACGATAAATAGTTTGGACAAGAAGAGAATAGAAGCTTTTGAAATGTCGTGCTACAGAAGAATGCTGAAGATTAGATGGGTAGATCACATAACTAATGAGGAGGTATTGAATAGGATTGGGGAGAAGAGAAATTTGTAGCACAACTTGACTAGTAGAAGGGATCGGTTGGTAGGACATGTTCTGAGGCATCAAGGGATCACCAATTTAGTGTTGGAGGGCAGCGTGGAGGGTAAAAATCGTAGAGGGAGACCAAGAGATGAATACACTAAACCAGATTCAGAAGGATTTAGGTTGCAGTAGTTACTGGGAGATGAAGGAGCTTGCACAGGATAGAGTAGCATGGAGAGCTGCATCAAACCAGTCTCAGGACTGAAGACCACAAAAACAACAACAAATAGATCGAGAATAGCGCTCTTCTACAAATCCACCACGGAATTCCCGAGTGAACACTTCGTTTCTGTAGATATCAACCCAGAACGAGTCAAACAATTTTGCATGAAAATTAATTCAGCCTAATATATCGCTGGGAAGAGGAGCGGACTAAACAGGCATCTCTTTGCCTTTCGAAATGTTCCTTGTCTCACCAACACACCATCCGGATGCGACAAGTGTCACAAATTCTAGTCCGTCGTAAATAGAACCCGAAAAAAATGTGTTAGATGTGTTGACTCGTTGTAAAGGTGGTAAAAAATAGTTTCTCCCAAGTGCGATTGTGGAGCAAACTGTTAAATATACACTGAGGTGACGAAAGGCATGGGATGCCTCCTAATATTTTGTCGGACCTGCGCGTAGCGTGCACTCACGAAGTAGATGGAACACACCTGCAGAAAAATTGAGCCATTCTCCCTCTACAGCCGTCGCTAGCTGCGAAAGTGTTATCTCTCTATATTGTCCTACAAGTTTTCGATGGAATTCATGTTGCGCGACCTGGGTGACTAAATCATTCGCTGGAGTTGTCTAGAATGTTCTTCAAACCAGTTACACGAAGTAGATGGAACACACCTGCAGAAAAATTGAGCCATTCTCCCTCTACAGCCGTCGCTAGCTGCGAAAGTGTTATCTCTCTATTATGTCCTACAAGTTTTCGATGGAATTCATGTTGCGCGACCTGGGTGACTAAATCATTCGCTGGAGTTGTCTAGAATGTTCTTCAAACCAGTTACAAACAACTAAGGCCCACTGTCATCCATAAAAATCCCATGGTTGTTTGGGAACAATAAGTCCATGAATGGCTACAAATTGTCTCCATTTAACTAACGTAAGCATTTTCAGTCAATGATGGTTCAGCTGGACTGTGTCATATTGACGGGTAGGGTCCATGGCTTCATGGGGTCTGCGCCACACTCGAAACCTACCGTTAGAGCTCAAAAACTGAAGTTTGTACTCATCTGACCAGATCAATTGTCTAGCGTCCAACCGATATGGTTACGAGCCCAGGAAAACAGCTGCAGATGACGTCGCGGTGTTAGCAAGTGAACTCGGGTCAGTCGTCCGCTGCCATAGTTCACTGACGCCAAATTTCGCCTCACTGTCCCAACAGTTACGTCCGTCGACTGAACCACATTGATTTCTGTGGTTATTTCATGAGATGTTGCTTGTCTCTCAGCACCGACAACACTACGAAACGCTACCGCTCTCGGCCATTTAGTGAAGGCCTTTCGCTACTCGTTGTCCGCGATGAGAGGTAATGCCTCAGATTTTGTATGCTGGGCACACTCTTGAGACTGTGGAGCTCGGAATATCGATTTCCCCAACGATTTCCGAAAATTAATGTCATATGCTTCCAGCTCCAACTACCATTCCACGTTCATTGTCTGCTAATTCCCGTCGTGCAGCCATAATGACGTCGGAAACCTATTGACCTGAATCACTCGAGTATAAACAATAGCTCCGTTATGCATTACCGTTTTATACCTTGTGTACATGATACTACTGCCATCTGTATGAGTGCAGATCGCTATCCCATGACTTATAGCACGACCAAATAGTTTAAGACTGCTCGTTGACAGACTTCAGTGATGGCAACTCCGAATTTGGGCATGATACCAAAAAGGCTGTGGAATGTACTAGCAATAGGGACACTCGACTGTGGTTCTTTTTCCGTATATTTTATGGTTTCATATGTCTTATGTATTTTTATACCAATTTTTTTGCTTTGCAATACCTTTATATTTTATATTCATGCTTAATGTTTGTACTGTGCACTTTTTATATATAAATAATTCATGTAGTGTACTACGTCATACGCTAAATAAATTGGAGATGACCTATGATTAGCACTGACAGAAGCACGCCCAGGATATTTCCCGTGTGCCTGTCGCGTTTCTACAGTTGACTACCGCAGATTCTCTCCAACGGACGACACGCAGTTTGTAATTGAGTGGCTCTCACAAACAAAACATGTATTCTACATTTTGTCTGTAAATGGTATAATTATACTACACCGCTAACATTGCCATTAGCTTACTGTATTTTTCCTTTTGATCCCTTTTTATTTCTAAAATAATTCATACATAAAAAGCGATAATTCGATCATCACATTGTAACTCAATGAAAACTGTAAGAGCAGGATTTACGGAAAGTGTGTACACTCTACTATATCGCCGCTTTATACAACAGGACACAAAGAAAACCCGTGGCTGCCATCGAAAAAGCACTAGCAACCCAGCTGTACTGATTTTGCGCTCGGTTCGCGTCCTTTGTGCGGGAGTTCTGGCGAACGTCGGATGTTATTGATGTCCACCGCGTTCGTTATTGCACTGTAGCATTACACATAATAGTCGCTGACGGTGTCGTAAGTGCCTTTTCAAAAGCGATGCGCCAGTGCAGCCGTTTCCAGACGCCACGTAACGTGGGCACTAATGATTGTCTTTTCTTGCAGCCCATTACTGCACATCCGACGCGTAATGTTTGTTTTTATCTCTTCTGCAATCGGATACTACTTAGACGGGAAAGAATGCTTTGCAAAACCTGTCTCTCTGGAAAACTGTTTAGAGCAAAAACAACATCCATTAAATGGGGACTTTCATTTTTCCGACATCTTAAAAACGTTGCTAGTATGCACTGAAGATTTAAAACTAACTTTCATACTTCGCTTAAATTCATATTTTTAAGGATATTCAATAGGTTTTTTATTTCATTACGAGGGGCAGTCAATAATTAAAGAGACAAATTATTATAAAAATAAACTGTGTTTCACATAGTGCGACTTTACTACTTATCGATATAATCCCCATCAATATTTAATACACATATTCCAAGAATCAGCTAGCTATTCTACACATGATGCAAAGAAGTCTGTGTTTAGTTGTTTGAAGCCTTTCTCACAAATTCTTTGATCTCCTCCTAGTTGTTGAACTTTTTTACACGTAATGCCTACTTGAGTGGCTAAGACAAATGAAAATCCGAGGGAGCCAAATCCAGACTGCAGGAAGGATAAGGTAGTATCTCCCGATAACCTAACCCATTTCTGCAATGGTTTCTTGTGTCAGCTGGGCGGTGTGAGGGCAAGCATTTAGCAATATAACTCCTTTTCTGTGAGATTCGCCACATTTCTCTCTCATTACTGGCTTCACTTAGTTGATCCACATGTCTGAGTAGTAGTCACTGTTTATTGCATGCAGGCGTTCCAAATAATTACAAAATACGACACCTTGGGCCACATGATTTGTGTTTGCGCTCCCAGTTAATTTCGGACATGTGAGCTGGTGTGCTTCCATTCCATACCTTGTCTTTTGGACTCTGGCCCAATTTGGAGAATTCAAGTTTGCTAACACGTTAAAATGTTGCGTATAAAAGGGTCACCCGCCCTTCGACTGCATTCTTTCAAGTATGTACACACTCTGAGTATTGTTTTCTTGCGTTGTCACGTTAATTCTTTCGGGACCCACTTTGCACGTGTCTTTCTGAACTTGAGCTTGTCACTGATAACATTATGAACTGTGCAAAGACTTACTGCAACTCTTTTTGTTGTATCTTCAACTGTAACAAGTCGGATCTTTACGAATAATCTACATCTACATCTATACTCCGCGAGCCACCTTACGGTGTGTGGCGGAGGGTACTTATTGTACCACTATCTGATCCCCCCTTCCCTGTTCCATTCACGAATTGTGCGTGGGAAGAACGACTGCTTGTAAGTCTCCGTATTTGCTCTAATTTCTCGGATCTTTTCGTTGTGATCATTACGCGAGATATATGTGGGCGGTAGTAATATGTTGCCCATCTCTTCCCGGAATGTGCTCTCTCGTAATTTCGATAATAAACCTCTCCGTATTGCGTAACGCCTTTCTTGAAGTGTCCGCCACTGGAGCTTGTTCAGCATCTCCGTAACGCTCTCGCGCTGACTAAATGTCCCCATGACGAATCGCGCTGCTTTTCGCTGGATCATGTCTATCTCTTCTATTAATCCAACCTGGTAAGGGTCCCATACTGATGAGCAATACTCAAGAATCGGACGAACAAGCGTTTTGTAAGCTACTTCTTTCGTCGATGAGTCACATTTTCTTAGAATTCTTCCTATGAATCTCAACCTGGCGCCTGCTTTTCCCACTATTTGTTTTATGTGATCATTCCACTTCAGATCGCTCCGGATAGTAACTCCTAAGTATTTTACGGTCGTTACCGCTTCCAATGATTTACCACCTATGGCATAATCGTACTGGAATGGATTTCTGCCCCTATGTATGCGCATTATATTACATTTACCTACGTTTAGGGAAAGCTGCCAGCTGTCGCACCATTCATTAATCCTCTGCAGGTCTTCCTGGAGTACGTACGAGTCTTCTGATGTTGCTACTTTCTTGTAGACAACCGTGTCATCTGCAAATAGCCTCACGGAGCTACCGATGTTGTCAACTAAGTCATTTATGTATATTGTAAACAATAAAGGTCCTATCACGCTTCCTTGCGGTACTCCCGAAATTACCTCTACATCTGCAGATTTTGAACCGTTAAGAATGACATGTTGTGTTCTTGTCATCAATGCAGGTTCCAAGAGAGGTGATGACACTTCAACTGTCCGGCCAGGACGTTGCTCGTCAGTCATTCAGCTCGACCGTTTTTTCTACCATTTCAAAAAAATTCCGAAGTTCATACTGTAAAATCATTAGAGAAAAGATTTTAGCCTGTTTTTCACTTTCAGAAAGAAACCTGACTACCGAACATTGTTCAAATAATGTGTATACTTCAAGGACATGTCATCATTAAATGAAACACTGATGTTATAAATAAGACAATTGTCATTCGACAGGGGTTGTCAGCTCATCAGAGTGATGAATGTGTAAAACTCAACCGACAAACTGTTTCATTTCTACATCAATTCTTCACATTAATTGTTGAGTGTTCCTGAAAGAACACTGAGACGACGAGAGGCTGAATCTAAAGTTTCCTATACTTTGAACTTGAGGAAATATTTTCAGGATGCAGTTACAGGTAAATGATGCCTCACAGCATTAGATGGTGGTCTAGCTTCACAAGTTCTGTTCTCGACGATGTTGGACGTTATACTCGAAACGTAATGTAATAATTCGCAATTATCTAAGAATTTTCTCCAATCCTGTCATAGCAAAAGTCTATGTGGACTGTGGTGCGTGTAGCAGTTATGCTTTTTGGATGTGATCTTCAATCCGAAGACTTGTTTTACGCTCTCTACGGTAGTTCATTCTGTGGAAACAACTTCATCACTGCGAAACTATAGCAACCTGCATCCATTTCAACTTGCCTGATGTACTCAAGTCTTGGCCTCCATCTATAGAATTTATCCACTCACCCCTCTCATTCTCTCTCCCTCTCTCTCTCTCTCCCACACACACACATATATACACACACACACACACACTTCCAGGATGTGTTATATTAACTGATCCCTTCTTTAGTTAAGCTGTGCTACAAAATTATTTTTTCCGAAAATCAACTGGGTACTCCACACCCTTAGTTATTCATTTACTAATTATGATCAAAGTTTAGAAGATATGAACTGCACTCTGGCAGTGGTGAGGAAAGATTTCTGAAAAAGAGAAATTTGTAAATATCTAATATAAATTTAAGCGTCAGAATGTCTTTTCTGGGGGCGTTTGCTTGGAGTGCAGTCTTTGTACAGAACTGGAATGTGGGCGATAAGGAGTTCAGGGGGAAAGAGAATAGAAGCGTTTCAGAATATGGAATTATAGAACATTGCTGAAGATTAAGTACATAGATCGAATAACAGATGAGGAAGTACTAAGTCGAACTGGGTAGGAAATAAATCCATGGAACAACTTGACTAAAAGAAGGAATCGGTTAACAGGAGGCATCCTGCGGTATAACGAAATAGTGTTTCGTAATGGAGGGAAGTTTTAGGGGTAAAGATTCTAAAGGGAGCTTAGGCATGAACGCAGTAAACAGGTGCAAATAGGAGTAGGTCGCACTAACTATTCGAGTGATGAAGAGTCTTGCACAGGATAGACCAACGTGGAGAACTGCATCACATTAGTCTTCGGTCTTAAGCATTTAACCACAACCATATCCATTCCATTCAACTGTTCTTCCAAGTCGGTTCCCTTCTTTGAAAAAATTGCCGTGTCAGTGACAAAGTCCAAAGTTATTATGTTCCCTCCCTGAACTTTAATTGTCCTTGTTAGCAAATATTGTGTTCCAAGATAAAAATTAGTTGTCATATTTAAATACATTTGGGAAGATAGGGAAAGGACTAACGGTGTTAAGGCAACTTACCTTATGGTGGTGTTATCGTTCATGAAGCGTATGCTGTATCCACGTCATAAGACGTTAACGTTAGCTTGTAGGAGTAGATGTGGGAAGTTCTTCTGGATTTTCTCTAGATTCCTACGAGCTCACGACAAGAGAAATTGTCAAGACGTGACCTTTGTCGTGGAGGACAGTTTAAAAGGCGCCCCCCGTGTAACGTGGTCACACTTCGCTTTTTGTAATACTTCCAGCAACTTTGAGAAATGGTGTGTTCCACGCAGCTCTCCCATAGCGTCCTGGCTGCTGTGTATCTCTGTCAGCTGTATTATAAATTACACCGCAGAGAACTGGCTATTCGGTTGTCTTGCTGTGGACACTTTTGTCTGCGATAGCAACAGCTCCACGGCAAAATCTGTACATTTTGCACGAAGAAAATTTAAAAATTTCTTTTGTATCGTCTGTAACTGCTTAGATTTTCTCTTCCCTGAAGCCACACAACCGTCTGTTCACGTCGACAAGGGGCAATCCTACCTTATGAATCGCACGAAATTTATACTGAAACATTCTGACGAAAGGCACAAATATACAATAGCTTCGGAAGCAATAGCGCGATGTTTGATCAAACGATACTGCCTCTTAAAAGACGAGTCTCCGTTAGTGGAGGCTGTGACGTCCCTTCCCTCCTTTTTCAATCGCCGGGAGGAGATGCGACTCGTAACGATGTTCGGCCCCGTCTGTATGACGTGGAACAGCACCTGTAACACTCGTGAGAACACAACTCCTCGTGTGGTTCAGAAATATTCTGTTATCTGTCCGCAACAGTCTTCTCAGCTTGTGCGAACTGGTAAACTGCAATCGTTTATTTTTATTTTATGCCCGGTTAGTTCCGTGACGAAATAAAATCTTGATTCTTGATTTCATCATTGCGGTCGTTTTTCACATCATACATAGCGAGGATGAAATTTTGCTGTCTACTGTTCCGTTGCTATGCCGTTGCTACGTCAAGTTATTAACAACCGTCCGACGTAACTCCAGAGATAACTTGTTGTTTGTTGTGTTGTGGTCTTCAGTCCTGAGACTGGTTTGATGCAGCTCTCCATGCTACTCTATCCTGTGCAAACTTCTTCATCTCCCAGTACCTACTGCAACCTACATCCTTCTGAATCTGCTTAGTGTACTGATCTCTTGGTCTCCCTCTACGATTTTTACCCTCCACGCTGCCCTCCGATGCTAAATTTGTGATCCCTTGATGCCTCAAAACATGTCCTACCAACCGATCCCTTCTTCTAGTCAAGTTATGCCACAAACTTCTCTTCTCCCGAATCCTATTCAATACCTCCTCATTAGTTACGTGATCTACCCACCTTATCTTGAGCATTCTTCTGTAACACCACATTTCGAAAGCTTCTATTCTCTTCTTGTCCAAACTGGTTATCGTCCATGTTTCACTTCCATACATGGCTACACTCCATACAAATACTTTCAGAAACGACTTCCTGACACTTAAATCTATACTCGATGTTAACAAATTTCTCTTCTTCAGAAACGATTTCCTTGCCATTGCCAGTCTACATTTTATATCCTCTCTACTTCGACCATCATCAGTTATTTTACTCCCTAAATAGCAAAACTCCTTTACTACTTTAAGTGTCTCATTTCCTAATCTAATCCCCTCAGCATCACCCGATTTAATTTGACTACATTCCATTATCCTCGTTTTGCTTTTGTTGATGTTCATCTTATATCCTCCTTTCAAGACACTGTCCATTCCGTTCAACTGCTCTTCCAAGTCCTTTGCTGTCTCTGACAGAATTACAATGTCATCGGCGAACCTCAAAGTTTTTACTTCTTCTCCATGAATTTTAATACCTACTCCGAATTTTTCTTTTGTTTCCTTTACTGCTAGCTCAATATACAGATTGAATAACATCGGGGAGAGGCTACAACCCTGTCTCACTCCTTTCCCAACCACTGCTTCCCTTTCATGCCCCTCCACTCTTATAACTGCCATCTGGTTTCTGTACAAATTGTAAATAGCCTTTCGCTCCCTGTATTTTACCCCTGCTACCTTAAGAATTTGAAAGAGAGTATTCCAGTTAACGTTGTCAAAAGCTTTCTCTAAGTCTACAAATGCTAGAAACGTAGGTTTGCCTTTTCTTAATCTTTCTTCTAAGATAAGTCGTAAGGTTAGTATTGCCTCACGTGTTCCAACATTTCTACGGAATCCAAACTGATCTTCCCCGAGGTCCGCTTCTACCAGTTTTTCCATTCGTCTGTAAAGAATTCGCGTTAATATTTTGCAGCTGTGACTTATTAAACTGATAGTTCGGTAATTTTCACATCTGTCAACACCTGCTTTCTTTGGTATTGGAATTAATATATTCTTCTTGAAGTCTGTGGGTATTTCGCCAGTCTCATACATCTTGCTCACCAGATGCTAGAGTTTTGTCATGACTGGCTCTCCCAAGGCCATCAGTAGTTCTAATGGAATGTTGTCTACTCCCGGGGCCTTGTTTCGACTCAGGTCTTTCAGTGCTCTGTCAAACTCTTCACGCAGTATCTTATCTCCCATTTCATCTTCATCTACATCCTCTTCCACTTCCATAATACTGTCCTCAAGTACATCGCCCTTGTATAAACCCTCTATATACTCCTTCCACCTTTCTGCCTTCCCTTCTTTGCTTAGAACTGGGTTGCCATCTGAGCTCTTGATATTCATACAAGTGGTTCTCTTCTCTCCAAAGGTCTCTTTAATTTTCCTGTAGGCAGTATCTATCTTACCCCTAGTGAGACAAGCCTCTACATCCTTACATTTGTCCTCTAGCCATCCCTGCTTAGCCATTTTGCACTTTCTGTCGATCTCATTTTTGAGATGTTTCTATTCCCTTTGGCCTGCTTCATTTACTGCATTTTTATATTTTCTCCTTTCATCAATTAAATTCAATATTTCTTCTGTTACCCAAGGATTTCTATTAGCCCTCGTCTTTTTACCTACTTGATCCTCTGCTGCCTTCACTACTTCATCCCTCAGAGCTACCCATTCTTCTTCTACTGTATTTCTTTCCCCCATTCCTGTCAATTGTTCCCTTATGCTCTCCCTGAAACTCTCTATAACCTCTGGTTCTTTCAGTTTATCCAGGTCCCATCTCCTTAAATTCCCACCTTTTTGCAGTTTCTTCAGTTTCAATCTGCAGTTCATAACCAATAGATTGTGGTCAGAATCCACATCTGCCCCTGGAAATGTCTTACAATTTAAAACCTGGTTCCTAAATCTCTGTCTTACCATTATATAATCTATCTGATACCTATTAGTATCTCCAGGATTCTTCCAGGTATACAACCTTCTTTTATGATTTTTGAACCAAGTGTTAGCTATGATTAAGTTATGCTCTGTGCAAAATTCTACAAGGCGGCTTCCTCTTTCATTTCTTCCCCCCAATCCATATGCACCTACTATGTTTCCTTCTCTCCCTTTCCCTACTGACGAATTCCAGTCACCCATGACTATTAAATTTTCGTCTCCCTTCACTACCTGAATAATTTCTTTTATCTCGTCATACATTTCATCAATTTCTTCATCATCTGCAGAGCTAGTTGGCATATAAACTTGTACTACTGTAGTAGGCATGGGCTTTGTGTCTATCTTGGCCACAATAATGCGTTCACTATGCTGTTTGTAGTAGCTAACCCGCACTCCTATTTTTTTATTCATTATTAAACCTACTCCTGCATTACCCCTATTTGATTTTGTATTTATAACCCTGTAATCACCTGACCAAAAGTCTTGTTCCTCCTGCCACCGAACTTCACTAATTCCCACTATATCTAACTTTAACCTCTCCATTTCCCTTTTTAAATTTTCTAACCTACCTGCCCGATTAAGGGATCTGACATTCCACGCTCCGATCCGTAGAATGCCAGTTTTCTTTCTCCTGATAACGACGTCCTCTTGAGTAGTCCCCGCCCGGAGATCCGAATGGGGGACTATTTTACCTCCGGAATATTTTACCCAAGAGGACGCTATCATCATTTAATCATACAGTAAAGCTGCATGTCCTCGGGAAAAATTACGGCTGTAGTTTCCCCTTGCTTTCAGCCGTTCGCAGTACCAGCACAGCAAGGCCGTTTTGGTTAATGTTACAAGGCCAGATCAGTCAATCATCCAGACTGTTGCCCCTGCAACTACTGAAAAGGCTGCTGCCCCTCTTCAGGAACCACATGTTTGTCTGGCCTCTCAACAGATACCCCTCCGTTGTGGTTGCACCTGCGGTACGGCCATCTGTATCGCTGAGGCACGCAAGCCTCCCCACCAACGGCAAGGTCCATGGTTCATGGGGGAAGAGAGATAACTTATGTTGGAGTAAATGTCTTTTAATACGCCGTAATATTGGTTTAAACTAATCGCTTTTCACTGTCCATTATTCAAGTATTCACTTAGTCACTTAAAATGTTTAAAGAGTCAATAAACTTGCATTAATACAGATTGTATTGTCCGTTTACTGAGTTAGGTGACACGTAAGATTTATCTTTTGACTCAGATTTTATTGTTATTTCTGTAATTAATTCTTTGTCCCTACAACACACCCACACCGATATGTCATTCAAGATTAACTTCTGTTCAGTTCAGTACTCGTGACGCTGACGACAACTTTTGACTCATCGGCGCACTTGTCTTTCTTCGTGTCTTCGTCTTATTGTGTCCTACTCAAGACTACGAATTGTTTTTCTGTCGTTGCTCTCAAGGTTTGTAACTTCTCATCAGTACGAAGGATAAGTCCAATAAACCAATGTCACTCAACGGAAGTCTAATACTCATCTTACTGTGCCGTCGCGTTGAGAACGGTAAAGGTTAACTTTCCTCAGTCGAATGACTGAGCAATACTTCAGTCTCTACTTCACGAATTATCAAACTTCCAAAACTGAAACAATCTAATAGCGTTTGCGTCCAGACAACTACCGCAAAAGTACTCTAGAGCGACTCAAGAGCAACTAACTAACTGAATATTTCTATATCCGAGTTGCGTTGTAGTCGCATTGAATTTCCTTATCGATGCGGCTACAACTCTCTTCCATGGTAAATGTTATCTTTCACTGAATTACTTTCTTGGATTTAACCTTCGTTTATATGATTTTGTATTTATGCTATAGATCTTTGATAAAGAATCTATGATAATCCTTTCCTTTTATCTGCCCTTTTCTATGCTATTCTCATTATAATGATATAGGTGTTAATCAAACTATTACCAGTGTAGATTTTATAGTCAATAATTGCCGTCACTGTCAATATGACTCAGTTCCCTACTTTAAGTTTCCACAAAGTTTATTAATTAGTGTTTCCTGTCCTTGGGGCGTTACTACGCGCAGTTTGATGTAGCCTTCTTTTATCAGCACTCTACGGCCTCAAAAAATTTAAATTACTTTGAGTGTATCATCCCTCTCTCGACATCAGCTCGTATTGAACTTACGTACCGGTATCAGTGAAAATGAATAGAAAATTATTAGCTGGGAGCATAACTGAATGGTTCAATGTCAGACATATTTATACAGATGGCTCAAGAACTATCAGTAGCTCAGGATGCGTATTCTTCTGCTGAACAATACAATATTGCGAACAGCGTAAGCTCACAATCGAAGCATTATCAATAATGGAAGCAGAGCTCATCGCTAGCTTTGAAGGACAAAGAAATGTGCTCGAAGATATAACTTTGATAATCTCAGCTTCACACTGTGCATTGTTACAGTTGCCATGCTGTGATTTCATTCTGTACCTTGTCCCCTGTTATATACCTACGTTTAAAATTAATTCTTAATCCAACTACGTGTTCCAGGGGAAAGCTTTCATCATGTGAAACATCATTTCTACACAATTTAATATCAAATGCCAAATTACCGTAACTACTGGACAACTGTTCGTCCAGCGACGTTAGGCAAAGTTGTTGGGCATTCACACCACCCCTCCACAACACTGGAATTCCTTTGTTATGGATAGTGTCGACAGCCTGGAACATGAGTGCACTAGCGATTGACGAAAGTGAGTCTGTTCTGTCGGAACGGATTCCTTTAACGGGAATTCTGTTCTGTTCTGTCACGTCCGAGCCGCAAATAAAAGAGAAGTTGAGATGAAACTACGAAACATGTGACTACGATTGAAGCATCGAAAAGCAATGAAGTCTTGTTACGTCAGAGCGTCCAAATGTATATAGGGTGCATACTAATAAAACCAAAAGACTTCAGGGACTATTTCCAGACTGGAAATGGAAGGAAAAAGGCTCTCTGAACATGTGTCAAGAAACGCATCGTGACCACAGTATATGGTGCTGACGAATGACAGTTCCTCTGACCACGTGCCGTGTGTTCCTTGCTGTGTGATTGACGTAGCGTGCTGTAAGCAGCAGCAGATTGGTCGCGTATTCATGTCGAGTAGAAACTGAGATGGTGTTTGGGTACGGCCATGCAGACAGAAACGGTCGAGAGGCAGCACGGCTGTACTAAAACAAGTACCTTTACATCAACCAAACACATCACACAACATTTCAAGCCCTTTTTGGTCGTTTATGTGATCATCGGTCCTTTCAGATAGACGAACGCGCAGGGAGACGCTGGACCGTGCGTACACAAGATTGGGAAGACCGAGTACTACAGCGTACTGAACAAACCTCAGTACAAGCTCCAGGAAAGTGGCCCGCCGACATGGTACAATCCCAAATACGACCATGTATACCCTCCATGACAACCGCAACTATCCATATTACATGCAAGGAGTGCGAGGATTACCAACAGTGCATTTACTTCTGTTGGAAGCATCTCGGCGAATTTTTCTGCACAAAACCATGACAATTATAGGATTTCTGTTATCGGTCTTCTTTAAGGACGAAGCAACCTTTGCCAGAACTGGCATCATCAATCTGCATTATCGCTGGCTTGTGTTCGAATCTTTCCTCGGGCATGGATGTGTGTGATGTCCTTAGGTTACTTAGGTTTAAGTAGTTATAAGTTCTAGGGGACTGATGACCTCAGATGTTAAGTCCCATACTGCTCAGAGCCATTTGAACCAATCTACATTATCGTCATCTATGGGCTGGAGACAATCCTCGGGGAAACGTTGAGGCGTCTCATCAGCATTTTTCAGTACCAATGTGTGGGCAGAGATTCTTGGCGACCACCTACTCAGACCAGTTATTATTCCACAACGCCCCGAAGGAGGAACGTACCCTTACTTCGTGTGGAATACCCTGCCTAGGTTGCTTCAGAATGTGCCTTTGGCAATACGACAGGTTATGTGATTTCTGCACGGCGCAGCACCACCCCACTTCCGCGTTACAGTTCGCCAACACCTGGAAAACGTTTTCTCCAGACGTTGGATAGGACACGAAGGCCCCATAGTGTGGCCTACTTGATCACCGGACTTAAGCCCCCTGGATGTTTGGCTCTGGAGGCATCTGAAAAGACTTATGTATGGTAGACCATTTCCCTGTATGCAGACCCTTCAACATGGTGTCAGAGATGCCTCTGACGCTATTCGGAGAGAGGCCGGAACGTGCGAAACAGTGCAGCAATCCATGATGCTACGTGTGAACGCATGTACTGCATCCCAGGGACACCAGTTTGATCATCTTTTGTCACGTACATGCAATGCAGCTATGCATTGTCTTCCTGGACGATTTGTGGTCGTTGCGCGTACACCATCCATTTCCGGACACATGTTGATGGGACAATTTTTCGTCCATTTCCAGTCAGGAATCCGTCCCTGTTGTCTGTCGGTTTTAGTAATGTTCACCCTATATATTTACGTAGTAACATCCGTTGCAGACGCTGACTTGCCGATTTCCTCGAATAATTTTCTTCAAACAGAAGTTATTGCAGTGATTAGTTCGACAATATATTCGATACAGCTCTATGCTATTCCATCCTCATGCCTCTTCATCTCTGCCTAACGGCTGAAAACTACACCCTACTAGACCTATTTATCACACTGAAGCCTCACTCTCCATGTTCAGTGTTTAGCTGCGAATTTCTGTATTGTGGATAGTAACGATATGCGGTGTTCTACTACTAAATTAACTATTCCTTCATACTGTAGGACTCGTCATATACTGTCCCTTCGTTTAGTCAAATGCCATAAAGCTATTCTCTCGCCAAATCGATTTGAGAGGTGGCAGGAACCCCCTCTCATATTTCTATCTTACTCCGAGTAATTCGATTTTCCTCTCTAATTGCATGCGGTGAAAAGTTGCTATTCCTTCACACGCGGAATTCCCACGCAGCGTCTCTCGACACCCGGGTGGTCAGGTGACAGGTGGGCGCTCCTGATCTTGAAAGGGTTAAGCCGATGGGAGTGAGGGAGTAGAGTGGATGCTTTCCAGGCGCCGACTTTGTCATAAGAGCGGCGGCGACACGCCCAGAGGAGCCAGAAGGAGCGGCTGGGCTAGAGATTCCGTTACTTCGCAGAAACTTAGTGAAATAACTTTCTGGCGGGCTACCAGCGAGGCGTGGGAATGACTTGTGTTCCCAGGCAGTCTTGGCGGGCAAATTCCCGCATTTTCTGCAAAATCGTAACTGTGATTGCCTTGCTCAGGGAATAGCTCCGTGACGTAGCAAAATTGGCGCCAAGAATCTCCATTGGTGGACTAGTAGTGCGTCGGCAATAGAGTGGAATTTTCCGCCGGTTTTCGAGTTGCTGATAGGAACGTTTAACCACGGCCACTGTCGTGGGGGCGGGAATGTTCTGTGTTCAGCTTGTATGGGTGCTCTTGAGGGAGTCGTCTCTCGCTTTTCGGTCGGAATAGGTTACAAGACTGAGCTCTCACTGCTCTGGACAGTCTGCCCTCCATTGGCTGTCTAATATACTTTCATTTAATTGTAACTGTTTGACGAAGTTCCTGAAGTTTCGACTTTAACGTAACTTTCCGAGTACAGTTGCCAATTGAGCGTTCTGCGTACAAGCGGCCTAAGTTGTCCGTCTTGAGCAGTTTTGTCTAAAGTTGAGTGTATCGGAGTTACTGTGTGACTTCGCTTGTTAAAATCAATCACTGTACCGTCAGTGATTGTGTGGCGAGCCTTCTTCGTCTCCCTCAGAGGCGCATTGGTATTGATTGGAAGTCTTTAGTCTGGAACAACCAGACCAGGACAATTTGTTTCGGGCTATACTCGCGACATTATCATCACCACGACGGGACGTCGAAGCAACCAGTCATTGCTTCTGGTACGCCAGATCGTGTCCTTGCAGTTAACAAGACAGCTTGGTAATGTATGGCCGCAGTACCGGCAGATTAGGGAATTTGCTCTGTGATAATCACAGCTCAACAGAGCACGCCTGTCCCCGTCTTCGTGGTTCTGTCTTGGATGTTCATTGCCTAAGTTCTCACTACTGTAGCAGCAATTAATGTTGGGTTGGCTGGGTGTTTCTCTTAAGATTTGAGTTGTAAGGAAATGGCTCCACATACCACTTGGTCATAAATGTCACAATCTAGTTTATGGACACCCTCACCTTCAGAGCATTTATTTGAGTATCCAATTTTGATGTATTGTAAATGTTTCATGTGTTTTGTTTATTATTTTGAGTTTAGTCATAATAAATCAAATTGTTATTTTGGACAGAACTTTCATTTCGTTAATCGGTAGAGCACCCCTTTCATTTCTCACTACGTTAATGAAACTTTCCTTAATTTCTATCCAATAAAATTATTGCAGGTGCCAAACTCTTTTCTACTCCATTTGCAGGGTCGATTACAGTCAGTTCGCGTTTCTTCCTAATCCATGTGCAACAGCAAAAGAAGGAGTTAGAGAAGGGGGGGCTTAGAGCATCATTTCCATATGAAGGTTCGAGAAGAATTTAGTGTTAAATACACTGCTAGCCCTGACACCTCGCATATTCAGCTGCAAGAAATAATTTTCAGCACTCGTCCGTAGCAACACATTCCAGCGGCTTCTATATACTGATTCTCATCCACGTCTTACTTTTATGCAAGTCTGAAATGTTTTCATAGAAGACTTCCTGAGTCTTAAATACATATTTGCTGTCAACATATGAGGGTAGGAACTTTGACAGTGGCAACTATTTATTTACAGCTCGTACAAAATAGATACGTGTTTCAAAGTTTTACTGATCTTCAAAGTAGTCACCAGCATTGTGTATAATCCGTTGCCAGCGATGTGGAAGTCGTACGATACACTTAGAAGTGCCTTTTGTGTTGACAGTTCGAGTGGTGCGGTCTATTGCCCGACGAATTTGTAGCAGTTTTGAAGCGAATGCTGTGAAGTGTTTCCTTCAGTTTAGGAATCGAGTTGAACTCGCAAGGGCTTAAGTCAGGGGAGTTCAGTATGTGGTATAGCACTTAGCAGCCCCATCACTCAAAGGAATCAGTAACAACTTGCACTGTACGTGCTTGAGCACTGTCCTGTAAAATGATGGTCAGGTTCTGCAGAGAGTGTCGTCACTGCTCTCTCTAAGCTGGTCGTAAGTTGTGTTCCAAAAATGAACAGCATAGAGACAGAAGTGTTAGACCCTTTTAACTACAAAATTTCTTAGATCCTCGACCTAAGATCTGTGGCCAGTATTTGGAAGAAAACGTAGGTTACACCCGTTTACAAAAAGTGATCAACAAATCCAGCATCCTTGACATCCATTTGTTGTAGAATATTAAAACATGTTGCGAGCTCAAATGTAATGCTCAAGCTGAACAGAAAGACGTACTGTGTGTCAACAAGCATCGATTCCGAAATCATATATCAAGTGTAACCCAACTCGCACTTTTCTAACATGCAGAAAGCCACTGATCAGGCGGTCAGGGCGATGCAGTATTTCTCTATTTCCCAAATACGTTCGTCCTGTACCACATGTGTCCTCCCTCACCCCTCTACTGCTCCCCCCCCCCCCCATGGCCCATAGACCTATCAAGGAAAGCGCTTCGCTTCTGAAGAAGAGAGATTTGTTAACGTCGAGTATAGATTTAAGTGTCACGAAGTTTTTTTCTGAAAGTATTTGTCTGGAGTGTAGCCATGTATGGAAGTGAAACAGTTTAGACAAGAAGAGAATAGAAGTTTTTGAAATGTGATGCTACAGAAGAATGCTGAAGATTAGATGGTTCGATCACGCAACTACTGGGAGGTACTGAATAGAACTGGCGAGAAAAGTAATTTGTGACACAACCTGACTAGGAGAAGGGATCGGTTGGTTGAACACATTCTGAGACATTAAGGATTACCAGTTTAATCCTCGAGAGAAGCGTGGGAGGGTAAAAATCGTAGAGGTAGACCAAGAGATGAATACAGCAAGCAGATGCAGAAGAATGTAGGTTGCATAGTTAGTTAGAGATGAAGAGGCTTACACAGGATGAAGTAGCATGAAGAGCTGCTTCAAACAAGTCTTGGAACTCAGGACCACAACAGCAACGACCACCACATCTGCGCTTATTTTACAAAGTATGATCGTGTGGAGTACCAAGAGAAATTTTTGGCTGGAGGACGCAGCAAATTATTTTGGGAGTCATCGACAGATGTAGTGTAAATGGGGGTGTTTTCTAGGGAAGTATGTAGGAACCCTTTCGGTTCAAGTTATATACAGGATGAGTCACTAACTACTGCCACCAAGAATAACTCCGAAAGTATGGAGGGGGCTGAAAAGTTTGTGGGCAAAAGTCGCATGGGGACACGGTGCCATAATATGACGTTGGTTTTTTGTTGCTTTTTTTAAAAATGGGATGCTATAGTTTGGTACTTATTTTCTGAGAGCGTCTATCGAGACGAATCCAATGATGCGTATCAGTAAGGTCTTTGAAGGTCAACGAAGGTCACGAAGGTGGCATGAACGTCTATTTACAGAAGGTGTTCGAGGTGATGACCATTGGTATCAATGCAGTGCTGCAATCATGGATTGAGTGGTATTCCTTATCACACACGCACGCTCTGACCATTCTCTCTCGCATATCTTCAGGTGTAGTTGGAACGACTTTATAAACAATGTCTTTTACGAATCCATGCAATAAAAATCAAGAGGCGTCAAGTCTGGCGAACGAGCCGACCACAACACATCTCATCCGCTTCCAATCCAATGATTTGGGAATTGTCTCTGTGACTCAGTTCTAGCCATCAGCGAAAAATGTCCCGGACACCCGTCGTGTTGACACCACATTCGGTTTCTTGTTCCTCAAGGTATTTCTTCGAATAATAAACCTAATGTTTCTTGCAGGAATGTGGTGTACTTCCTACCATTAAGATTTCCTTCGATAAAACAGGGGCCTATAATTCTGTCCTGCAGTATCCCACACCATACATTCTCCGACCACGGTTCTTAGAGTGCAACTTGCCGCAGCCAACATGGGGTTTCAGTTGCCCAATAATCCATGTTATGCAAATTAACATTTCCATGTTTCGTGAACCTAGCCTCGTCAGTAAATCAAATCAAATTGATAAATGTGTCATCCCTCTGAATCTGAAGTTGAGGCCATCGGCAGAATTCGATGCGACGCATGCAATCCGTACAAGTTAAATCTTGGTGGAGACTGATATGGTAAGGGTGATACTTATGGCGATGCAGAACACGAACAACACTACTCTGGCTCGTGCCAGATTCCATTGCTATCTGACCGAACTAACACAAGGATCTCGAACCACAGTGGCAAGAGTACCAATTTACGTTTCCTTGTTGGTAACTTTCCTTTGCCGGATACGTTTCCAATGCGTTAAAGATCCAGTTGTTCTCAATTTATCACACACATATTTAAATGTACGACGTGTAGGGTGAGTACGAGGAGGAAATCGTTCAGCGTATAAATCTCTAGCTCTCACTGAATTTCGTTAGCATCCTCTGTAAATGAGAAGCATATCGCCTTGTTCTTCTAAGGAATGTAGTGTCCTGTGACCATAATATCAACGAGTCATAGTTGGAGTCGATTAACAACATACGAATAGGGTGCAATAGATTGCGCCGGCCGGGGTGTCCGAGCGGTTCTAGGCGCTACAGTCTGGAACCGCGCGACCGCTACGGTCACAGGTTCGAATCCTGCCTCGGGCTTGGATGTGTGTGATGTCCTTAGGTTCGTTAGGTTTAAGTAGTTCTAAGTTCTAGGGGACTGATGACCTGAGAAGTTAAGTCCCATAGTGCTCAGAGCCATTTTGCAATAGTTTGTAGCACAGACTCTTGAAAATAGACGTAAACTATACGAAGTAAGCTTACTTGCATTGTTTGAAGAACAGGATTTAAACGATGAGTTTAGGAATATACTACAGAGACCTGCTTATCACTCCCGTAGGGATGTTGAGCACAAGATTAGATTAACTGCATTTCGTACTGTCCTTCGTCCCACGACTTGTATGTGTATGGAACAGGAAAAACAGAAATAACTTATAGAAAGAGATGTATCCTTTGCTACGCACTTGACACTGGTTTGCGGAAGTCTTCGACTTCTGCTGCTAATGAGAAGCCGGGGTGCTGCATTCACACTAAGTTAGCTTTAAATATTATTTATACTAACTGAAGTTTTGAAAATGTAATTAATCTTTCCACATGACGTGGTGAGAGGCACCCCCTCTTCCCCTATGCGTTTTGAATACATGAATTACTTTTTACAGTTACCACATAATAAACTATTTAAATGTGGGTATGTGATTGCTTGATTCCGTTTTTTTTTTTTTTTTTTTGTTTTTTTTTTTTTGTGGGGCCCGAGAATTTTTCAGGTATGCTATGCTGGATGGTCCATTGGTTCAGACCACACAGACAGCCAACGGTTTCTGCCTCGCGCCAAGCCACGGAGGAATTAATTGCGCCGCAGTCCACCCACTGTTTCAAAATGGACTACTGTGTTTCTCCGAAACTACGACAGCCTGGATGGCCGCTTTCCACTGCGGCGCCAACACTCACGACAATTTTCATCGCAACATGACACTTAACTGGCCGTCGCATTGTTCATATTTCTTTCTTTCACTGGTGCCATGTCCCGCGCTGACGCAGGGTCAGCATTGTTAGGAACGGATTTGGCAAAGTTAGTGGGAAGGGGTGGCCGGATGCCCTTCCTGCCGCCATCCCGTAACCCCTGGGATGGAATTAGCGTACCCCTACTGTCTGCGTCGAGTGTAATTACTGGAATAGTGCGAGCGGGTTCAGATATCTGCGAGTCGTGTAACTCAGGCGGAACGTGGGAACCAGCCCGGTATTCACCTAGCAGGATGTGGAAAACCGCCTAAGAACGACATCGAGGCTGGCCGGCACACCGGCCCTCGTCGTTAATCCGCCGGGCAGATTCGATCTGGGGCCGGCGCGCCAACCCGAGTCCAGGAAGCAGCACGTAGGTGCTCTCGGCTACCCTGTCAGGTTTTGCCTTGGTCATATGCTCTATTCCATTTAAGCACATACACAGCGCTTCACTGCTATGTCTTATAGCATCGGAGGAATGTCAGATGAACATCTGGTATCAGTTCTACACCATCTACGACGCTCGAAACTCATCAGTGTTGTTTTGTACGGGATGACCAGTACTTTATGATTCTGTACATAGCTGCAGTTTGCGATGCCACTATCCGAGTGTACTGTAATATTTTTAGACCTTGCGGCATCGGACGTCTGGAAAGCGGCTATCGCGTGTACTAAGCCTGAATAGCTTTGCTATGTAGTTAAGACTACTACACGGAATTACTTAATAAATATTGGTGATGGCGTACAAGAAATCGAATGTTAAATGAATTCTGATTTTCATTAACAAAAATAGCCTCTTTGCAGTGACTGAACAGAATACACTAACTGGTGTATGTTAATCACGCCTAGCAAGCGAACAACATTTACGTAACACAATATACACGCACATATGATAAACACTTGAACTTGCTGTAAGTTAGATTGATCTACACCAACTGTCAGTAATGATTTTAAGGTTACTGAATTTGCATTCTACGGAAGGTACAATGAGTACTGTGGTGGCAATTCTTTAATTGAATAATCGATGAACACTATAGAACTGATGGTTACTAGAGATGTTAAAAACATTACTTTAGAATCATTTTGTTCTAATGAAACTGAATGAGTTTTTACGTTGATACGCTACGGTCGCAGGTTCAAATCCTGCCTCGGGCATGGATGTTTGTGATGTCCTTAGGTTAGTTAGGTTTAACTAGTTCTAAGTTCTAGGGGACTAATGACCTCAGCAGTTGAGTCCCATAGTGCTCGGAGCCATTTACGTTGATAATGTACTGAAAAGCCACCACATCGAGTTGAACTGTAATTAATGTGGCACAGTACCTGGCGTCTTCTGTCAGTTGTATAATCCGGCGTTTGCTGGAAATTTTCGGCGTTAACTCCGATTATATCCTCTTGTTGCATTAATACGCCGATACTCACGTAATATAGCCTTTTTACTGGTATTGCTGCACACACAGTGATGGATTTGGGATAATAATGAACTGTTTTCTGTAAATAATTGATGACAGTTGTGGAATGCACTTTGAATCACAAACTTATTATTTCACTCAGACATTACACTGTAGAGAACTTGACTTGATAAATACATAAACTGGTCCGCTACAAATAAATGTACTTGTTATGGCTGCGGTATAAAATGCACTGTTCATAAAAGCACTGTCGTACGATAACTACTAGTTCGTTGCTTGTGCTGGCGTGAGCTCATCAATGGATCTCATATGGTAGTAAGATCACATTGCAACATTAGCTGCAGACACTGGTCACTTCATACCTTGCTGCTGGTCGCTGCAGTCCGTCGTAAATTACGCACACTTCCAAAAGGGGTGTCATGGTTTTTTTTGAGCGGGAACAGCAACTATATCGCTCACACGCCGTCTCCGTCGAAATGTTGCATCCTGCAAGCCTTATTGTCCATTTGACTTGTTGACACACCATACATCCAGTTCGTGTTTTTGTTGTAAGCTCACTTTAACTGTCTATAAGCAACGTTACCGTATCGTACTAAAACCGTCACTTTCTCTCTGTTCTGCATCTGAACAGTTCCAGAACACATCTCTCTCTACTGCCAAATTCACGCGCCAACCTGCATTGTCCGCGTTCTCGGGGATTTCCCTCACATTTAAACATTAATTTACACTATGTTAAGTTCACATTTACAAATGGACATACCATAACATTACCATATTCAATTACAGTCATTATATATATATATATATATATATATATATATATATATATATATATATATATATATATAATATTAAATTATAATTTTTACTATATGTAATAATATTATCCTAGTTTAATGCTTCTTTATTTCGTCGTCCGAGCGCAGCACTATTCAGATACTGTCTTAATCGTAGCACCATTTCATTTGTCAGCCGCCAGGCGGAAGCACCTGTGCTTTTGTTTGCGCAACTATCCAACCCATGGCATGAGCGTTCACTTATCCAACTGCTGCGCCTTGGCTACGCTTCGTTGTGACATTACAAGTTCAGCAGCTGCAGAATGTTTCAAAAAAGGTAAAAAGTCAGTCGACAGCTGAGCAAGAAAACCTTATTTATTTCAATTTACCCGTTTCGACAGATCAAACTGTTATTTCCAGAAGTGAAATAGTCTCAAATCATTGGTAACCCAATGTCTAAATAAGACTTGGACGGTAGTTTTTTTGCTACAGAATCAATAAAATAGAGTGACATCGCTAAAAATATATGGCGTAAGCTATGAGTAGAAAACAGTTAACTGTCAAATCTTGCACCGCACGTAGCATGTGGGACGTACGTCAACCAGCATACTCTCGAAACGGGTAAGGTGAAACAGATAAAGCTTTCTTTGTGCATCTCACAAGTGATTTTTAATCCTTCTTGACCAATATTTTGTTTTGGTGAGCTTATTTATTTCTACAGGGAAGCTTTTCTGGCTCTTGTCAATTTATTTCAAACTGCACCTCCCAGGAAAACTATTCAGAACTTAATTTATTATTCTATACGGTTTCTACACTGCTCAGTCTCATTAATGTGACAACCTGTCAATAGCCTGAAAAACCACCTTATACAGTGAGGACTGCCCTAAAATGCGCAGGAAGAGAGTGAATGAGGCTCTTGAATATATCGAAATGAGTGAGGCGTCGTTCTGGGGTGAGTGCCGTGGCCAGATGGTCTACTTTTCTTGGTTGGGCCATGAACAGCCCGATTGCAGTGGTCCCACATATTCTCGACTGGTCTTAAATCCGGGGAGTATAGTGACCACGGAAGTACAGTAAACTTATCATGGTCTCTTCGAACCACGCACATACACCGCGAGTTGTCTGACACGTTGCATTGTCCTACTGGTAGATGCCATCATGCTGAGAAAAATTGTGTGTAGGGGTGGACATAGTCCCCAAGGATAGACATGTATTTCTGTTGATCCACTGTCCCTTCGAGAATGATGAGATCACCAAGTGAATGCTACGAAATTCCCCAGACCATAAGACTGTCATCTCTGGCTTGGACCCTTCCGACGATTGTTGCAGGGTGTTTTCTTTGAGACGTTTCGCACCAATGACGTCACTGGCCGTCTTTAGGATGTAGCTTAAAGCACGATTTACCAGAAAAGGCCACTTGTCACTGGTCAGTGGACGTCCTGTTGCAGTGAACAGCAGTCAGCATGGATGCATGATCCAGGCCCATATGAAGCAAATTATGCTGAACAATCGTTGGTGACACACTATCGACAGTTCTTAGTTCAACTGGACGGTCAGTTGCTCAACAGCTGCACATCTGTTCGCCCATACATACCTCTGCAGCTGTCATTAACTTTTGTCATCTATGGACTGCACTGCACCACACTTGCCTCGGCGCCAGTTTTGGATAGCACCATTTTGTCACACACAGTATACTTTAACCACAGTGGCATGCAAACCGTTTACAGACGTAGCTGTTCCGGAAGACGTTCCATCCTTGGCATCAAAGCCAACTTCGTGCCCTTCTGGACGTCAGATAAATAGCTACGTTTCCGCATCACGACAATGGCTGCACTGTTTTCCACGTCCTCCCCACCTGCCATATGTGAATGGTCAAAGCACATTGATGTTGTTGGTACGCAGTGGTGACATGAATGTGACTGAATCTGATTATAGTGTGGGCTGGTTAGAGCATCAGTACCCAGCTCCTGTATCTCCCACAGTGGTCACTTGAAGGATGAAATGGTACTTTCACTCTCCCCATTGGAACGGCAGAGACAAAGTGCGTAAACCTTGTCGTCTTGTGCCTGTATCATGCCGTCGACACACGGACCGTGCTGTCGAACGTTAAACGTTGAGCGTGCGAATTTCAACGTGCTGCTAAACGCTCAGAAACGATTCGACTCGTGCATACGGTACATCTACATCTACATTTATACTCCGCAAGCCACCCAACGTGTGTGGCGGAGGGAACTTTACGTGCCACTGTCATTACCCCCATTTTCTGTTCCAGTCGCGTATGGTTCGCGGGAAGAACGACTGTCTGAAAGCCTCCGTGCGCGCTCTAATCTCTTTAATTTTACATTCGTGATCTCCTCGGGAGATATAAGTAGGGGGAAGCAATATATTCCATACCTCATCCAGAAACGCACCCTCTCGAAACCTGGCGAGCACGCTACACCGCGATGCAGAGCGCCTCTCTTGCTGAGTCTGCCACTTGAGTTTGCTAAACTTCTCCGTAACACTATCACGGTTACCAAATAACCCTGTGACGAAACGCGCCGCTCTTCTTTGGATCTTCTCTATCTCCTCCGTCAACGCGACCTGGTACGGATCCCACACTGATGAGCAATACTCTAGTACAGGTCGGACAGGTGTTTTGTAACCCACCTCCTTTGTTGATGGACTACATTTTCTAAGGACTCTTCCAATGAATCTCAACCTGGTACCAGGCTTACCAACAATTAATTTTATGTGATCATTCCATTTCAAATCGTTCCGCACGCATACTCCAACATATTTTACAGAAGTAACTGCTACCAGTGTTTGTTCCGCTACCATATAATCATACCATAAAGGATCCTTCTTTCTGTGTATTCGCAATACATTACATTTATCTATGTTAAGGGTCAATTGCCACTCCCTGCACCAAGTGCCTATCCGCTGCAGATCTTCCTGCATTTTGCTACAATTTTCACATACTGCAACTTCTCTGTATACTACAGCATCATCCGCGAAAAGCCGCATGGAACTTCCGACACTATCTACTAGGTCATTTATATATATTGTGAAAAGTAATGGTCCCATAACACTCCCCTGTGGCACGCAAGAGGTTACCTTAACGTCTGTAGACGTCTCTCCATAGATAAAAATATGCTGTGTTCTGTTTGCTAAAAACTCTTCAATCCAGCCACACAGCTGGTCTGATATTCCGTAGGCTCTTACTTTGTTTATCAGGCGACAGTGCGGAACTGTATCGAATGCCTTCCGGAAGTCAAGGAAAATAGCATCTACCTGGGAGCCTGTATCTAATATTTTCTGGGTCTCATGAACACATAAAGCGATTGGGGTCTAACACGATCGCTGTTTTCGGAATCCATTTTGATTACTAGAGTAGATTCTGGGTTTCCAAAAACGACACGATACTCGAGCAAAAAACATGTTCTAAGATTCTACAACAGATCGACGTCAGAGATATAGCGCTATAGTTTTGCGCATCTGCTCGAAGATCCTTCTTGATGACTTGCACTATCTGTGCTGTTTTCCAATGATTTGGAACCCTCCGTTCCTCTAGCGATTTGCCGTACACGGCTGTTAGAAGGGGGGCAAGTTCGTTCACGTACTCTGTGTGGAATCGAATTGGTATCCCGTCAGGTCCAGTGGACTTTCCTCTGTTGAGTGATTCCAGTTGCTTTTCTATTCCTTGGACACTTATTTCGATGTCAGCCATTTTTCGTTTGTGCGAGGATTTAGAGAAAGAACTGCAGTGCGGTCTTCCTCTGTGAAACAGCTTTGGAAAAATGTGTTTAGTATTTCAGCTTTACGCGTGCCATCCTCTGTTTCAATGCCATCATCATCCCGGAGTGTCTGGATATGCTGTTTCGAGCCACTTACTGATTTAACGTAAGACCAGAACTTCCTAGGATTTTCTGTCAAGTCGGTACATAGAATTTTACTTTCAAATTCACTGAACGCTTCACGCATAGCCCTCCTTACGCTAACTTTGACATCGTTTAGCTTCTGTTTGTCTGAGAGGTTTTGGATGCGTTTAAACTTGGAGTGAAGCTCTCTTTGCTTTCGCAGTAGTTTCCTAACTTTGTTGTTGAACCACGGTGGGTTTTTCCCGTCCCTCACAGTTTTACTCGGCACGTACCTGTCTAAAACGCATTTTACGATTGCCTTGAACTTTTTCCATAAACACTCAACATTGTCAGTGTTGGAACAGAAATTTTCGTTTTGGTCTGTTAGGTAGTCTGAAATCTGCCTTCTATTACTCTTGCTAAACAGATAAACCTTCCTCCCTTTTTTTATATTCCTATTAACTTCCATATTCAGGGATGCTGCAACGGCCTTATGATCACTGATTCCCTGTTCTGCACTTACAGAGTCGAAAAGTTCGGGTCTGTTTGTTATCAGTAGGTCCAAGATGTTATCTCCACGAGTCGGTTCTCTGTTTAATTGCTCGAGGTGGCCTCTGAGCACTATGCGACTTAACATCTGTGGTCATCAGTCCCCTAGAACTTAGAACTACTTAAACCTAACTATCCTAAGGATATCACACACATCCATGCCCGAGGCAAGATACGAACCTGCGACCGTAGCAGTCCCGCGGTTCCTGACTGAAGCGCCTAGAACCGCATGGCCACCAAGGCCGGCAATTGCTCGAGGTAATTTTCGGGTAGTGCACTTAGTATAATGTCACTCGATGCTCTGTCCCTACCACCCGTCCTAAACATCTGAGTGTCCCAGTCTATATCTGGTAAATTGAAATCTCCAGACTATAACATGCTGAGAAAATTTGTGTGAAATGTATTCCAAATTTTATCTCAGTTGTTCTGTCACTAATGTGGCTGAGTCGGGAGGTCGGTAAAAGGAGCCAATTATTAACCTATATCGGTTGTTAAGTGTAACCTCCACCCATAATAATTCACAGGAACTATCCACTTCTACTTCACTACAGGATAAAGTACTACTAACAGCGACAAACACGCCACCACCGGTTGCATACAATTTATCGTTTCTAAACACCGTCTGTGCCTTTTTAAAAATTTCGGCAGAATTTATCTCTGGCTTCAGCCAGCTTTCTGTACCTATAACGATTTCAGCTTCGGTGCTTTCTATCAGCGCTTGAAGGTCTGGTACTTTACCAATGCAGCTTCGACAGTTTACAATTACAATACCGATTGCTGCTTGTTCCCCGCATGTCCTGACTTTGCCCCGCACCCTTTGAGTCTGTTGGCCTTTCTGTACTCTCCCGAGGCCATCTAACCTAAAAAACCGCCCAGTCCACGCCACACAACCCCTGCTACCCGTGTAGCCGCTTGCTGCGTGTAGTGGACTCCTGACCTATCCAGCGGAACCCGAAACCCCACCACCCTATGGCGCAAGTCGAGGAATCTGCAGCCCACACGGTCGCAGAACCGTCTCAGCCTCTGATTCAGACCCTCCACTCGGCTCTGTACCAAAGGTCCGCAGTCAGTCCTGTCGACGATGCTGCAGATGGTGAGCCTTGCTTTCATCCTGCTAGCGAGACTGGCCGTCTTCACCATATCGGATAGCCGCCGGAAGCCAGAGAGGATTTCATCCGATCCATAGCGACACACATCATTGGTGCCGACATGAGCGACCACCTGCAGATGGGTGCACCCTGTACCCTTCATGGCATCCGGAAGGACCCTTTCTACATCTGGAATAACTGCCCCCGGTATGCACACGGAGTGCACATTGGTTTTCTTCCCCTCTCTTGCTGCCATATCCCTAAGGGGCCCCATTACGCGCCCCCAACGTGGTATACTCGATCGCAACGCACTCCAGCGACAGTTGAGGGATGTTTCTAGTTCGGAAATCACACTGTTTGCTCAACGGGCGTACGTAAAATTCCAACGTTAGCTCTATCAAAACGCACATTTCCTCCATAGTCCACGAAAAGGGAAGTACCATGTCCAACGAATAAGGACACAGGTTTATAAAAGTTCCATTACAAACAGTGCGGTACAAATATGGAATACTTCTCCGCATAAGATAAACATTAATTCATCTTTCCAACATTTTAGTAAAACCCCAAGGTCAGTCTTACTTAGTCACTGCTCTCACCCAGTAGCAGAATCTTTGCAACATATGAATTACGAAGTGTAAAAGAAAAAGACGAGCAAAATAACTTTATACAAGTAGTGCAAGCTGTCCTGTAGATTAAGCCAGTCGAACAAAGTCGGCCGGCCGCGGTGGTCTCGCGGTTCTAGGCGCGCAGTCCGGAACCGTGCGACTGCTACGGTCGCAGGTTCGAATCCTGCCTCGGGCATGGATGTGTGCGATGTCCTTTGGTTAGTTAGGTTTAAGTAGTTCTAAGTTCTAGGGGACTGATAACCACAGCAGTTGAGTCCCATAGTGCTCAGAGCCATTTGAACCATTTTTTGAACAGTCACCCCTCAAAAACAAGTGAACTTATATTTACGTAACATCAAATATTATAGCATATACTTATATTAAGTCAATAATATAGTATCAGAACCTAATAAAAACTCAAATGTTAGGAAAAGCAATTTGGAAGTGTTAAGACGCGATCCACCACCCTAACAAAGTCTCATTTCTGGACAGCGAGGCTACTCATTACGCTAAACCCACCACGCTCTCCTTGTACTTAGTCATATTGTATTACGCCTTGTTAAAAATGTTAAACGTAGATAATTATGTAACTAACTGAAATTTAATTATAACAAATTGTACCAAGAACAATGCATTTTGGGTGGATCTTCAGTGTGTCGCTGCCTTCAAATAGCCTACTCTCATAATACGAAAGATACAAGAATTCTTTTGCCACGAATATGATGTTTCTCACACAACTAACAACGGGTTTTCCAGTGATTCTCAATTTGCTGGTGCTCAGAAACGGCATATATACATATAGGCTTGAAATGATTGCCAATATGGTGCCTCATAACTCTGAAGGAAGACGGCGTTCGTGTGACGTAGGGTGGCGTTGTGCCATCTCAGTGGTCAACGCTCAGACGCACGCTCAGAATATCTGACATGCCAGATATTCCACGCTATGACGTCAGAAACTCAGCACGCTCAACGTTCGGATGCACGGTCCGTGTGACGACGGCTTAACGGTGACCTCTCTGCGCCTGAAGGGCCGACCGCAGCCTACCGCCGGTCCCCTGTGAACACCCGCGGTCGGCCGTATATCGCAGCGCTCGCCCTCTCCGACACCCCACCCCAGGGTTCCACGCGTGCCCGCGGGCTGCCAGCACAGCAGGTGCGCGGCAAAGACCTAGCACGGCCGCCTCCTGCCATTTGTCAGCGGCTCTCGGTCGGCTGCCACTGGCCGCTGCTGATAGCGGTCGGCCGAGCAGCGGTGCGGTCTGCGGTCGCCTCCACTCTGCTGCAGTTGGCTCAGTCCGCCGCCTCTGATGTCTGACTTACTGCTGCCGACGGCTGTATTAGCAGCCAGTGCGACGTCAAAGAGCCTTTGCTAAGTCCACATCAAAGCGCTTCTGCTCAAGAAATGTGTTGCCCTTTATTAGCAGAATGTATAGCGCTATAACTCGGGTATTATCAAAATTTTTTATTCATTATGATTCGTTTTTAAACATTAACAATAAATCGATTTATTGATTTATATGGGTAAACATTACAGCATAAGCAGCGGCAGTTGTCAACATTTTTGTTGCGCTACCCACTGTGCACGAGTCATGCTTACTGTACAGGTGTACAGTGTCTGCTTTGAAGATGGCGTAGCAACAGGGAAAGGCTTTGTGTGTGCTCCATTTTGAGATGTCCAGATTTTGGTTACTGAGCAGCATGAATTTCATACATGGCTTAGTAAGGATCCACCACATAGCTATAACGTGGGTAGGTGATACAGACAGTTCATGGAAACCGGATGCCTTTGTAAGGGGAAGAGTCCTGCCCTCACATGTCTGAGGAGATTGTCGAAAGAGTGCGCTAGGCATTTCACTAAAGTCCTTGCAAATCACGTAGTAAATTAAGCAGGGAATTGTTGATGCGAAAGTTTACATTGTGGAAGACATTCCATAATGTGGCTATATCTAAACTGTACGAAGCGAGATTAGCACAGGCCATTACACCAGGAGGCAAGGTTAAAAGGCATGACTTTTGTGAAGAGCTGCAGTTAAAAAGTGAGTGTTTTTATAGAAAGACTCATCTTCTGGGATGAGCCACTTTCCACGTAAGTGACGAGGTGAACACACAGTGTCCATACCTGTAGAACCTAGAAACCACACGTTAGTGTGTCCATAACCCGAGAAGCAAGAAACCACACAATAGCGTGACTCTCCAAAAGTGACCGTATCCTGTGTGACATCCCGCGAGTGAGTGCACAGCCTGTTTTTCTTTGAACAACAAACGATGTTGGGTAACTCTTTTCTAGACATGTTGGAAACCTGATTGTTAACCGAGCTGAATACCAGTTATGTTAATTTCATTCGATATCTGTATGGCAGTTCGCCCCATTTTGAAAGGAATGTACGAGATCTTTTTAATCCTACTCTAAACCAATGCTTGACTGGTCATGCTGCAACAGCAGGCAACAAACTTCTCCTCTGGCCACACCATCTGCTGGATTTAATACTCTGCGAAGTCTTTCTCTAGGGGTCCATAAAAGACCAAGTTTATGTACTGCCATTGCCCGTGTCTCTTGGGGAAATGTGTGATCGGATAAAACGTCTACTGCAGACCGTCACTGAGGACATGCTACATCTAGAATGAAAAATATTTGATTACCATATACACTCCTGGAAATTGAAATAAGAACACCGTGAATTCATTGTCCCAGGAAGGGGAAACTTTATTGACACATTCCTGGGGTCAGATGCATCACATGATCACACTGACAGAACCACAGGCACATAGACACAGGCAACAGAGCATGCACAATGTCGGCACTAGTACAGTGTATATCCACCTTTCGCAGCAATGCAGGCTGCTATTCTCCCATGGAGACGATCGTAGAGATGCTGGATGTAGTCTTGTGGAACGGCTTGCCATGCCATTTCCACCTGGCGCCTCAGTTGGACCAGCGTTCGTGCTGGACGTGCAGACCGCGTGAGACGACGCTTCATCCAGTCCCAAACATGCTCAATGGGGGACAGATCCGGAGATCTTGCTTGCCAGGGTAGTTGACTTACACCCTCTAGAGCACGTTGGGTGGCACGGGATACATGCGGACGTGCATTGTCCTGTTGGAACAGCAAGTTCCCTTGCCGGTCTAGGAATGGTAGAACGATGGGTTCGATGACGGTTTGGATGTACCGTGCACTATTCAGTGTCCCCTCGACGATCACCAGTGGTGTACGGCCAGTGTAGGAGATCGCTCCCCACACCATGATGCCGGGTGTTGGCCCTGTGTGCCTCGGTCGTATGCAGTCCTGATTGTGGCGCTCACCTGCACGGCGCCAAACACGCATACGACCATCATTGGCACCAAGGCAGAAGCGACTCTCATCGCTGAAGACGACACGTCTCCATTCGTCCCTCCATTCACGCCTGTCGCGACACCACTGCAGGCGGGCTGCACGACGTTGGGGCGTGAGCAAAAGACGGCCTAACGGTGTGCGGGACCGTAGCCCAGCTTCATGGAGACGGTTGCGAATGGTCCTCGCCGATACCCCAGGAGCAACAGTGTCCCTAATTTGCTGGGAAGTGGCGGTGCGGTCCCCTACGGCACTGCGTAGGATCCTACGGTCTTGGCGTGCATCCGTGCGTCGCTGCGGTCCGGTCCCAGGTCGACGGGCACGTGCACCTTCCGCCGACCACTGGCGACAACATCGATGTACTGTGGAGACCTCACGCCCCACGTGTTGAGCAATTCGGCGGTACGTCCACCCGGCCTCCCGCATGCCCACTATACGCCCTCGCTCAAAGTCCGTCAACTGCACATACGGTTCACGTCCACGCTGTCGCGGCATGCTACCAGTGTTAAAGACTGCGATGGAGCTCCGTATGCCACGGCAAACTGGCTGACACTGACGGCGGCGGAGCACAAATGCTGCGCAGCTAGCGCCATTCGACGGCCAACACCGCGGTTCCTGGTGTGTCCGCTGTGCCGTGCGTGTGATCATTGCTTGTACAGCCCTCTCGCAGTGTCCGGAGCAAGTATGGTGGGTCTGACACACCGGTGTCAATGTGTTCTTTTTTCCATTTCCAGGAGTGTAGATCAGTGACGTGTGACCAAGGATGCACATATTCAAGTATTGTGATTAATGCACCAAAACGTTAGAGACATGCCACAGCTTATGCTGTAAGCTTTGGCCGGATGAATCGATTTATCATTATTTTTTTATACTGCAGCCTTCATTTATAAACATCATGTACTAATTTGTATTGTAGATACCATGCTATCAAAAACATATTCGATACCTTTTTTTCCATTAATTACGGAACATAAGGTGTACGTGTTCCAAGTACCTCTTGCGTACCAGAGAGTATAGCTGTCATAATGCGTGTGAGACACTCCTGGTTGGCCTGTATTACCCACAACATCTACTTATGAACTTTAACGACAGCTGGAGTAACGAGTATTGCACTTTTCCAAAACCGACAGCTGGAGTAACGAGTATTGCACTTTTCCAAAACGAGATACAACACTTTCTTGTCCATTCAGACCGTTGTAGCTAAGGAAAGTTGTAATACTTAATATAACAGTTATCCACATATGTAAAAACACAAGGTTATGATTCTATACGAGTTCCAGTCTTTTAGGATCAGACTTGTAGAGACGATGTGTAAGACTATGGGTGAGCACTTAGCATATCTCTGACATGCTAAGAAGATCAGAATATGGTAACCTATACGGTGAACAGATCGCTCTCCACAAGATCATGTGACAAAAGTCATGCAACGGAATATAATAATCTTCTGAATGTAATAGGAGTGGTCCAGTTAAATATGAAATTTGGGTACCGTAGCTCACATAGATACAAGGAGGGATGGGTTTTACCGAACTGTGGAACGAACAAAAGGCCAAATTAAAGCCTGATTATTACTGAGATGCATTAACTTAATTCCAATCATTGAATACGCAGAACAAATAATTATGAACATTTTTGATGCTGCTGAGCAAGAGTCATACAATAATTTTAAATGAACACACCGCCATTTGACTGTATAGTTGTTTATTTAACTACGACCTCGGCTTCGGCATTTTATGCCATTTTTAAGTGACTGAATTTCAGTCATAAACATATATTGCACGACATCAAGCTCAAAACTTGGCATAAATTAAGAAAAATATTCGCTCTTCACGAAATTCCAGATGTAAAATAATTATCATGTAGACACATCAATAAAGTTATAATGAGAGCACGTCATATTTAATAACAACAGGTTTATTTTAGTATATAAGAGAGCTTTTATATACCAAAGTATACCTATTTTTATTAAATATTATTTACTGATTAAGTATTCAGTGATAAATATTGCATTAAATATTAAGTTAATGAATATTAAATATTGTATTAAAATTATTATTTACTGATATTTATATAAGATGATGATTTTACATCTGGAACTTCATGGGAAGGGAATATTTTTCTTATTTTATGGCCAATTTTCAGCTTGATGTCCTGCAATATATGTTAATGACATAAACTCAATCACTTGATAATATTGTAAAAGATCGAAACCTGGGTCGTAGATAAATAAACAACAATACAGTCAAATGGCGGTGTGTTCATTCAAAAATAATTGTGAGGTGCATAAAAGTAAAAGTATTTCCTGGGAGGTACAATCTACATCTACATCTACATTTATACTCCGCAAGTCACCCAAGGGTGTGCGGCGGAGGGCACTTTACGTGCCACTGTCATTACCTCCCTTTCCTGTTCCAGCCGCGTATGGTTCGCGGGAAGAACGACTATCTGAAAGTCTCCGTGCGCGCTCTAATCTCTCTAATTTTACATTCGTCATCTCCTCGGGAGGTATAAGTAGGGGGAAGCAATATATTCCATACCTCATCCAGAAACGCACCCTCTCGAAACCTGGCGAGCACGCTACACCGCGATGCAGAGCGCCTCTCTTGCAGAGTCTGCCACTTGAGTTTATTAAACATCTCCGTAACGCTATCACGGTTACCAAATAACCCAGTGACGAAACGCGCCGCTCTTCTTTGGATCTTCTCTATCTCCACCGTCAACGCGATCTGGTACGGATCCCACACTGATGAGCAATACTCAAGTATAGGTCGAACGAGTGTTTTGTAAGCCACCTCCTTTGTTGATGGACTACATTTTCTAAGCACTCTCCCAATGAATCTCAACCTGGTACCAGGCTTACCAACAATTAATTTTATGTGATCGTTCCACTTCAAATCGTTCCGCACGCATACTCCCACACATTTTACAGAAGTAACTGCTACCAGTGTTTGTTCCGCTATCATATAATCATACCATAAAGGATCCTTCTTTCTATGTATTCGCAATATATTACATTTATCTATGTTAAGGGTCAATTGCCACTCCCTGCAACAAGTGCCTATCCGCTGCAGATCTTCCTGTATTTCGCTACAATTTTCTAATGCTGCAACTTCTCTGTATACTACAGCATCATCCGCGAAAAGCCGCATGGAACTTCCGACACTATCTACTAGGTCATTTATATATATTGTGAAAAGCAATGGTCCCATAACACTCCCCTGTGGCACGCCAGAGGTTACTTTAACGTCTGTAGACGTCTCTCCATTGATAACAACATGCCGTGTTATGTTTGCTAAAAACTCTTCGATCCAGCCACACGTCTGGTATGATATTCCGTTGGCTCTTACTTTGTTTATCAGGCGACAGTGCGGAACTGTATCGAACGCCTTCCGGAAGTCAAGAAAAATAGCATCTACCTGGGAGCCTGTATCTAATATTTTCTGGGCCTCATGAACAAATAAAGCGAGTTGGGTCTCACACGATCGCTGTTTCCGGAATCCATGTTGATTCCTAGAGTAGATTCTGGGTTTCCAAAAACGACATGATACTCGAGCAAAAAACATGTTCTCAAATTCTACAACAGATCGACGTCAGAGATATAGGGCTATAGTTTTGCGCATCTGCTGGACGACCCTTCTTGAAGACTTGGACTATCTGTGCTCTTTTCCAATCATTTGGAACCCTCCGTTCCTCTAGAGACTTGCGGTACACGGCTGTTAGAAGGGGGGCAAGTTCTTTCGCGTACTCTGTGTAGAATCGAATTGGTATCCCGTCAGGTCCAGTGGACTTTCCTCTGTTGAGTGATTCCAGTTGCTTTTCTATTCCTTGGACACTTATTTCGATGTCAGCCATTTTTTCGTTCGTGTTTAGTATTTCAGCTTTACGCGTGTCATCCTCTGTTTCAATGCCATCATCATCCCGGAGTGTCTGGATATGCTGTTTCGAGCCACTTACTGATTTAACGTAAGACCAGAACTTCCTAGGATTTTCTGTCAAGTCGGTACATAGAATTTTACTTTCGAATTCACTGAACGCTTCACGCATAACCCTCCTTACGCTAACTTTGACATCGTTTAGCTTCTGTTTGTCTGAGAGGTTTTGGCTGCGTTTAAACTTGGAGTGAAGCTCTCTTTGCTTTCGCAGTAGTTTCCTAACTTTGTTGTTGTACCCCGGTGGGTTTTTCCCGTTCCTCACAGTTTTACTCGGCACGTACCTGTCTAAAATGCATTTTACGATTGCCTTGAACTTTTTCCATAAACACTCAACATTGTCAGTGTCGGAACAGAAATTTTCGTTTTGATCTGTTAGGTAGTCTGAAATCTGCCTTATATTACTCTTGCTAAACAGATAAACCTTCCTCCCTTTTTTTATATTCCTATTAACTTCCATATTCAGGGATGCTGCAACGGCCTTATGGTCACTGATTCCCTGTTCTGCACATACAGAGCCGAAAAGTTCGGGTCTGTTTGTTATCAGTAGGTCCAAGATATTATCTCCACGAGTCGGTTCTCTATTTAATTGTTCGAGGTAATTTTCGGATAGTGCACTCAGTATAATGTCACTCGATGCTCTGTCCCTACCACCCGTCCTAAACATCTGAGTGTCCCAGTCTATATCTAATTGAAATCTCCACCTAAGACTATAACATGCTGAGGAAATTTATGTGAAATGTATTCCAAATTTTCTCTCAGTTGTTCTGCCACTAACGCTGCTGAGTCGGGAGGTCGGTAAAAGGAGCCAATTATTAACCTAGCTCGGTTGTTGAGTGTAACCTCCACCCATAATAATTCACAGGAACTATCCACTTCCACTTCACTACAGGATAAACTACTACTAACAGCGACGAACACTCCACCACCGGTTGCATGCAATCTATCGTTTCTAAACACCGTCTGTACCTTTGTAAAAATTTCGGCAGATTTCATCTCTGGCTTCAGCCAGCTTTCTGTACCTATAACGATTTCAGCTTCGGTGATTTCTATCAGCTCTTGAAGTTCCGGTACTTTACCAACGCAGCTTCGACAGTTGACAATTACAATATCGATTGCTGCTTGGTCCCCGCATGTCCTTACTTTGCCCCGCACCCGTTGAGGCTGTTGCCCTTTCTGTACTTGCCCAAGGCCATCTAACCTATAAAACCGCCCAGCCCACGCCACACACCACCTGCTACCCGTGTAGCCGCTTGTTGCGTGTAGTGGACTCCTGACCTATCCAGCGGAACCTGAAACCCCACCACCCTATGGCGCAAGTCGAGGATTGAAATGAATCATTAATCATGCATGATAATACGTTAGCAGAGGTGAGTGAAATTATACAGTCAGCTATTACCATGAAGAGCCCACTCACTGATGAGTTGGTCGAATGCTTAAAGGAAAGACCCATAGAAGATCACGGAAGCTCCAGCTACCTTGCTTATCTTCACGATTAATTCACCTAGCTAACTGCACGAATTAATTTAGATAACCAAACTCTAACCTGAAATAAGGAGTAGTTGCCTAATCATGTTCCACGCCAATGCAGCTTATGTTTACCATCATTATAAACCTCAGACGCACGGTGTTGTTGCTTTGATAGCTAAGAATTACAGATCCAGGCCAGTCATCTATGATCAGGTCTAGGATGAAGTCTTTTTTTTTTCTGCGGCTCCAATGTGAAGGCAACTCCCCCTCCACCGATCCAAGAGGAAATTCCCACTCTGGAGATCTAAGACGAATAGAGTACCCTCTCTTCTTCTCAATGTCCTGCTGCTTCTGCCAGCATCAGAATCTCATTAGCCGAACGCTGTTGACATTCTGAGTTCCGACAAATGAAAAATTTATGACAATAGCAACAATACCCCTTCTCCTAAGACATTTGCTGTGATTTACCAGTAATACACATTTCTCCCTTATAGTAGGGTATTAAGCACAAATTTTCTCCCATTATGACAGTGTTTTCACATTTCAGCCAATGATCGCATCTGGCCATATATACTCATAAGTTTTCACCCCCGCTATGAATATAATTTTGGTGAACAAAGCTAGAACTCCCTTTCAAAATTTAAACATCACTTACTGTCCAACAAATTCTTCTCGCCCTTGGTGCTCCGTGTTTTCCAATCATATTGCAGACCTCTATCCATTTAGAAAGCTGCTTCTCACAGTGGATGTTTACAGTCTGCTGGATGCTGTCTTCAGCACGCCGCAGTGTGGGGCATTGCCTCTGATAATGTTCATTCGTCGAGTGTGCACCTGGGGTTATTAATTAGATTGCAAAGCAGTTTTGGAAGAAACAGTTGCGTAACAGATAAAATACCCCAGACTTGTTTGAGACAAAGAGCGATAATAGGGATTAACAAATTCAAGCGGACTTAGAAGCTGACTCAACAATGCGTGTGATGCTCAAGTATGTAAAGCGTGTATATTTCGTAGCAGACACCTTTCTGGCACATCAACACTGGTGGTTCGATCTTCAAAGCTCATAGTCAATCGTCTATATGGTGGAGTTTAGCAATTTTTATAATTCAGGACTGATGGCCTTCGTACTCACCAATGTTAAAATGCATTTAATGCATGATGAGCAAGATGTATTATCCGGAAAGCCGACCAGATGTAGAGATTAAGCAACAAGCGTCTTCTCAATTAAAAGAATGTTATGAAATTAAGTAAATCTACTGTAATGAAATAATTGCGTCCATGGGGATGAAATCACTGTAAATGCAATGACAGTAAATAATGTCACTGCATCTTCATTTATCTTCCTACATCGATCCACACAAGCAGTTACACTCCATTTATTTCATTTCACACACATATCCTGTGACAGGGTAAACAACGTTCCGCCACCGACGCCATTCCCTAAGTCGTATTATCCCACACATACCTTGAGAGAAACTATCATGATACGGTTTAAACTCATAGTGGAGAACATTACTGACAGTGAAAGTTTGAATCAGATCTAAGGGCACATTTAGATGATCAAGTAGTTAAGAAAATTGGCTTTGATTAACAGGAAAAATTCGAGTAAAGTTGTGGCATAAATTTTCAACTGTCGATACATACGCACTGAAGACATTTCACGTCTTGGATAGAATCGTATGAAACCTATACTTCTTAAACAGCGGTCAGCTGGTCAACGTCCACGACAACCAATTGTTTCCGCAGTACATATGTTGGCTCGTGAGGGAGAAAATTCATCAACAAGCACCCCCCCCCCCCCCCATCAACATGCCTGTCAGCCCGCATCTCGTGGTCGTGCGGTAGCGTTCTCGCTTCCCACGCCCGGGTTCCCGGGTTCGATTCCCGGCGGGGTCAGGGATTTTCTCTGCCTCGTGATGGCTGGGTGTTGTGTGCTGTCCTTAGGTTAGTTAGGTTTAAGTAGTTCTAAGTTCTAGGGAACTTATGACCACAGCAGTTGAGTCCCATAGTGCTCAGAGCCATTTGAACCATGCCTGTCAGGGGCACAGTTTGAAGAACGTGATGTGGAGACTATTGGCTGAGCAGGAACTACCCTTGTATCACAAATAACGTGTGTAAGAAATGAGACAAAGTGATTTAGAGTTCAGTTATGGCCATGAATTATGTTGTAATACATGAAACTGGACGGATGGGTGTCAGTTTGAACAGTTGATATAAGGTGTAAGATGTTGATGTCAATAAAAAATGTAAATGCTCATTTTCTACCATGAGTTCCTGTCATTAGTACTTAATTTGGGATCTTCCACCACCTGTAGCATTTTGACCGTGGAGATATGGAATTCCTCGTACTGTATAAAAAGTATATTAATGTTGCGCGAGGTGCTTCTTGGTTTTCTGTTTTCATTCTCACCTACTGCCAATCTTCCTACTGTCTAAATGCTTTCCATCAACTGCATACCAAACACCCAAACCGCAACATGTTATTTTCAGACTGAAACATCCTAGCATATTAAAACTGTGAGCAGGACTGGGACCTCAACCTGAGATCCACGTCTTAGTGACTATCTGGCCAACTTGCCTACAGCTTCAGATTAGTGCACACGCCGCTGCAGAGTGTAAACACATTCTGGAAACAATCCCTCAATCTGTAGCTGAGCCATGTCATCGCAATATCGTTTCTTCCACGAGTGCTAGTTCTGCAAAGTATGCAGGAGAATTTATGTGAAATTTGGAAGATAGGAGGTGACGTACCAGTGGAAATAATTTGCCAGATGCACCGTGCATGGACACCTAAGACGGTAGTTTTAATGTCCCATGTCCCATGTCCGAGTCTCAGTCCGGCATACGGTTTTAATCTTCCAGAAGGTTTCTAATTAGTACGCACCTCACTGCTGACTGAAAATTCACTCCGGAATTTTCAATCTGTTCCTAACATATAACTTCTGTGATTTGTGTAACTAGTGCTTATTTGTTTAGTTCTTTTCCTATCCACACTTTCGGTAAAAAATTCATACACCAGGAAAGACGACATCGATTGTCATCTGATGATGGCATATGCCACCTGGTGGATAGCAGATGTACTGACAATGGTTTCAAAGTCGTCCGCCATCAGATAGCGTAGTTGCATAGCTACTAGAGCACCATCTCCGGCTACCATTTAATAGGGAATGCTCAGAGGCAGAAACCACATTGTGGTGCAGACGTGCGAAGCAGGCAGGCAACCATGCCACGGAGATGCAGTCGTACTTCCTACAGCCAGCTCAGCCAGTTTGAAAGGAATCAAATTGTGGCCTTCCGAGTGGCGGGATGGTCCTTTCAGAGTATTACTACACAAGTTGGACGTGCTGCTTCATTTATGAAACGATGCTGGTATCAGTGAACATGTGAAGATTCTCACACCTGAAGACGATGGCAGCAGTAACAGATGATACAGCTACCACAGGACAGATGAGAGGGCTTGGGAGTTCAGATGTGTGGACCGGTTATTGGCGGTGGAACTCCGGGCGCGCACATCTTTAGCCCGTAATGCACTCACGCCACAGCGTCGGCGTGCACAGTTTGATTGGTGCCGTCAGAGGATCACATGGAAGACGGAATGGTGCGGTAAGCTACAACTCTCGTTCACTTTTTGTTTCTGGAGGGGACACTAACCGGCGCTTGGTATGTGCAGAATGTTGTTAAACCTGTTCTTGCAACAGGGAAGTGATAGGTTGTTCCAATAGGATAGTGCTCGCTCACACACAGCCCATGACGCTCAACGTGCTCTGGAAGACGTGGAGCAACTTCACTGGCCAGCACGATCTCCGGACTTGTCTCCAATCGAGCACGTGCGGGATATGATGAGACGAGAAGTGACTCGTGCGACTCGTGAACCAGCAACTCTTACAGTACTAAGTGAGCAGGTCGAACAGGCATGGCATAACGCATACCAGGGCAGTATTCGCCATCTGTACGATCGACTGGATGCCACAGTCAGCGCCTTCATTGCCGCCCATTGAGACTACATCAGGTACTAATACGAGTGTTTCAGTGTGGGTCGATACCTGATACCTCAGAACAACTTGTGCTATCGATCTGTAAATGTAATCATTCCCGCAAAAATAAAAGTGAAATGGAAGCCTCTAAAAACTTGTATAGTTTTACAGATATTTTGAAAATGTGTATTGTAATCTCCCAACAGTTAACTTATCTCCGTAACCTCGGAATAATATAATGTGACTAACCTCCCAATGAAAAAGTGACTCAATACCCTTGTATAATTTACTGACTGTGAATTTAAACTGGTAAATTTTGGACGCCAGCAGTGCTGCGTCATGGCCCGGAAAGATCATTCTGAACAAATTAAAAATTCTTACCTCAGTGAAGTCGCCGGATAACGCGTATATATCTGCTCCTATAAGAAATTTTTCTGGCACAGCGCAGTGAAATGCTGGCTGCTAGATTTGTCATGTATAAAAAGAAACAACTGATTTTTTTGTACCATAATCGGGATGACCATGGATTGGATAAATCAGTAAAATCGTTAAATTAAGATGAATGATTGTCAAAAGTTATTTTTATAAGAAATATTATTATTAAAAGAATATTTAAAAACATCTACATGGGACTTGATATAACAATAGTACGAGATCAGTTGTTACAAATTACATATGCGCGGCTGCTTTTACCTTATGCTACATCGCTCAGGCACCGCCATCGCTCTCCACGACCGGCCCAACCGCCCGACTGGGAGCTACTACCACTACTGCTGCCGAGAGTGCTCTCTGGTTTCTGGTCTGCGATTCTATTGTAGCTTGCATATCGCAGGCGGCGCGTGAGCAATCCATCGAAATTACATCTGATCGAGTGCGCTAGCAATAATTTCCTTAGTCATGGACCTCTTACAGCATGTTTTCGGTTTGGTGAATGGGGTGAGGCGTGCAAGAGAGAGAGAGAGAGAGAGAGAAAAAAGAGCTTTTGCTGCGTGCTTTTCTTCTTCCCATAATCATCGTGCGCAGCAATTTCGCCCGGTTTCTTACAATACCACACTGTTATATACTTTTATGTTCCGTTCCATGGCCTGCAACGTATATACAGGGTGATTCAAAAAGAATACCACAACTTTAGGAATTTAAAACTCTGCAACGACAAAAGGCAGAGCTAAGCACTATCTGTCAGCGAATTAAGGGAGCTATAAAGTTTCATTTAGTTGTACATTTGTTCGCTTGAGGCGCTGTTGACTAGGCGTCAGCGTCAGTTGATGCTAAGATGGCGACCGCTCAACAGAAAGCTTTTTGTGTTATTGAGTACGGCAGAATTGAATCGACGACAGTTGTTCAGCGTGCATTTCGAACGAAGTATGGTGTTAAACCTCCTGATAGGTGGTGTATTAAACTCGCCTAAGGTGAACGTTTTCTGTGCCATTTCAGCCAATAAAGTTTTTGGTCCCTTTTTCTTCGAAGGTGCTACTGTAACTGGACTACAGTATCTGGAGATGTTAGAGAATTGGCTGTTCCCTCAGCTCGAACAAGAAGCACAACAATTCATGTTTCAGCAGGATGGAGCGCCACCACATTGGCACTTATCTGTCCGTAACTACCTCAACGTCAACTACGCGAGGCGATGGATCGTCCGCCAGGCAGCCCGTGACAGAGCACTTCATCACTGGCCTCCAAGAAGCCCTGATCTTACCCCCTGCGATTTTTTCTTATGGGGGTATGTTAAGGATATGGTGTTTCGGCCACCTCTCCCAGCCACCATTGATGATTTGAAACGAGAAATAACAGCAGCTATCCAAACTGTTACGCCTGATATGCTACAGAGAGTGTGGAACGAGTTGGAGTATCGGGTTGATATTGCTCGTGTTTCTGGAGGGGGCCATATTGAACACCTCTGAACTTATTTTTGAGTGAAAAAAAACCTTTTTAAATACTCTTTGTAATGATGTATAACAGAAGGTTATATTATGTTTCTTTCATTAAATACACATTTTTAAAGTTGTGGTATTCTTTTTGAATCACCCTGTATTATTTCCACTTGTGCCTCAAGACACACGTTGTGGACTGCTAAGAAATGAAGTGAGACGCCGGAGGAGGGGAACAGAGATAACGGCGCCCTCCCTTCCGGGCACCACTCTTATTGGTGGGCATCGCTCTTCAACTCAGGAACCCCAGCCGAAGTTCACGTCGCGTTGCGTCACGCCGCATCTCCTCACTTGACGAAGCAGCTGCTGCTCCTGAGAGGGGGATAAGTGGCCGCCAAGTTTACGGCGGGGCCTCAAGGTTTCACTCCAGAAAACCCTCGACTTTTTGTGATTTATGATCCGATAAAGTGGGCGTGACACTAATCTACATCTACATCTATACTCCGTAAGCCACCCAACGGTGTGTGGCGGAGGGAACTTTACGTGCCACTGTCATTACCTCCGTTTCCTGTTCCAGTCGCGTATGGTTCGCGGGAAGTACGACTGCCGGAAAGCCTCCGTGCGCGCTCGAATCTCTCTCATTTTACATTCGTGATCTCCTCGGGAGGTATAAGTAGGGGGAAGCAATGTATTCGATACCTCATCCAGAAATTCACCATCTCGAAGCCTGGACAGCAAGCTACACCGCGATGCAGAGCGCCTCTCTTGCATAGTCTACCACTGGAGTTTGCTAAACATCTCCGTAACGCTATCACGCTTACCAAATAACCCTGTGACGAAACGCGCCGCTCTTCTTTGGATCTTCTCTATCTCCTCTGTCAACCCGACCTGGTACCGATCCCACACTGATGAGCAATACTCAAGTTTAGCTCGAACGAGTGTTTTGTAAGGCACCTCCTTTGTTCAAATGTTCAAATGGCTCTGAGCACTATGCGACTTAACTTGTGAGGTCATCAGTCGCATAGAACTTAGAACTAATTAAACCTAACTAACCTAAGACATCACACACTTCCATGCCCGAGGCAGGATTCGAACCTGCGACCGTAGCGGTCGCTCGGCTCCAGACTGCAGCGCCTAGAACCGCACGGCCACTCTGGCCGGCCACTTTGTTGATGGACTACATTTTCTAAGTACTCTTCCAATGAATCTCAACCTGTCACCAGCCTCACCAACAATTAATTTCATATGATCATTCCACTTCAAATCTTTCCGTACACATACTCCCACATATTTTACAGAAGTAACTGCTACCAGTGTTTGTTTGCTATCATATAATCATGCAATAAAGGATCTTTCTTTGTATGTATTCGCTATACATTACATTTGTCTATGTTAAGGGACAGTTGCCACTCCCTGCACCAAGTGCCCATCCGCTGGAGATCTCCCTGCATTTCGCTGCAATTTTCTAATGCTGCAACTTCTCTGTATACTACAGCATCATCCGCAAAAAGCCGCATGGAACTTCCGACACTTATCTACTAGGTCATTTATATATATTGCGAAAAGCAATGGTCCCATAACACTCCCCTAGGCTCTTACTTTGTTTATTAGGCGACAGTGCGGAACTGTATCGAACGCCTTCCGGAAGTCAAGGAAAATGGCATCTACCTACGAGTTGGGTCTCACACGATCGCTGTTTCCGGAATCCATGTTGATTCCGACAGAGTAGATTCAGGGTTTCCAGAAATGACATGATACGCGATAATATCGTCACCACCACAATGAGTCAGAGAAAAATATGGGTTTCCTTTTATTGTTAGACAGTGATTCGACATTAAGTGAAATGGTTAAGATGTTGAAATAAAAAGTGATGCATACTGTGTGCTCTGCAGGTAGCATGTACCGGTACTCTATACGGCACAACATGTTGGAACACTTCAACAGCATTACACTCTGAGTCGGAAAAAAGACGGCGCTCCACGAAGAATGTATCCTAATGGGACGGAAATGTGTATATGTGATGTATAATTATAGACAAACAAATGACTACAATTTCAGAAAAAAATTGGTTGACTGATTCTTTAAGAGAAACAGATTCGCAAATTGAGCAAGTCAGTTCCTCTTCGAACTGAGCACCAATGACTAGTGAAGAAGTATCTGGATGCTCCGGATGACAGTGGGATACCAGCCTCAGTGTCGCCCGCCATATAGACCAACAACCAGGAATGATGGTATGGGGCGCCATTTTATTTCCTAGCAGGACCCCGTTGGCTGTCATCCGCGTCACCCTTTCAGCACAGTAATAGGTTGATGATATTCTACGCCTCGTCTGTTGCTCTCCTGCACTCGGAGTGTCTACTGCTTACCATCGTGCTTGCCACCATGGCCAACAAGGTCGCCGACTGACTCTCCAATTGAGAACGTTTGGAACATAATGGGGAGGGCCCTCCAACTAGCTCGGAATTTTCACGATCTGATGCTCCAATTGCACAAATGGTTCAAATGGCTCTAAGCACTATGGGACTTAACATCTGAGATCATCAGTCCTCTAAGCTTAGAACTACTTAAACCTAACTATTTAAACCTAACTAACATGACATCACACACATCCATGCCCGAGGCAGGATTCGAACCTGCGACCGTAGGAGCGGCTCGGTTCCCGACTGAAGCGCCTAGAAGCGGTCGGCCACAGCGGCTGTCCCAATTTTACAGAATTTGCCGTAAAAACATTCAGGATGACATCCAACAACTCTGCCAATTAATGCCAAACCGACTCATCGCTTGCATAAGGGCCAGAGGTGGACCAACACGTTATTGACTTGCTCAACTTGTGAATCTCTTTCTCTTCTGAAACTGTAATCATTTGTTTTCCTGTAGATTATCACACCTACCCATTTCCGACCCATTCTGATTATTTTTCCCTTTAGTGTAGATTTCAGCGTTAGCTGCTCAGAACATGGTTTCACGAATGGATTCCTCAGCTGATGAATTCCTCAATTTTGGACACATTTCCCCAGAACAGCTATATTGCTACAAAAAGTTCTTGTTGATCAACACAAAGAACAAGGAATGTCAAGTGTATGAGGATTTCTGGACTGCTGTTAAGAAGATGCAGATCTTCTGTTTTCCCCGATTCTCATGGCCAACAAAATCTGGATATCTCATACGGACACAGAACGGAGACGTCGCGAGGAATTGTGGTTCTTCTCCACCCACCGCTACTCGTATCAAGGATGAGACTCAGTATTTACGTCGGGAAATTTTCAACCGCTAGGCCCTACGCTACGTACCTGGCACCCAAAATTCCTCACGCTTGAAACAATGGGTCGGTAGAAAATGTTTGAGGATGACACGGATCTCCAGACCGCCATGGTCTAATGACACATTTCTCTTCTATGAACATGCTGTTCTATGAAGACGGGTTGAAGAAAAGTGCTTAGAAGTGGCTGCCAGTTACGTGGAAAGGTGAAATAGGTCCTGAGGAAAGTGTAATTGCCAACAAAGGCTCTGTCTGATGAATACATACTTACATACTCGTTATAAGCCGTTAGCATTCGAACGTGCCGTACTTTATTTACCGCCCCATTATTTCGTTTGGCCAATGTGAAATAGAATATAAGCATCCAGTAGACAGTTTTTGGAGAAGTTTGTATATCGTATTGATATTTTGGATGATACTGATACGTCTTGTAAGGTAAATAGATGGCAAAAGTTCTAGGACTGTTTTCATTAAGAGACTTTTACACAACGGGTGTCATTCTGCCCACACCCCTTCTCCAACAATCGCCTAGAGGGGGAAGATTTGAATGAAAAGAGAAGCCATGGGAGAGACTATAGCACGAAATAACGAATCCTACATTACCAATCATTAGCGTAGTGAGCAACCTGAAGTAATAAGAAACTGAAAGCTAAAAAGACTCCCTATTAAAGGAGAGGTGTATTCCGTAAATATTAATAATAAATCGGTATTTTCAAAAAGGGGAGGTTATTTGACTTATGACAGGGTATCTGGCGGACACCAATTGGCTTAACTGAAAACGTGCAGTTAGGTATGAAGTGGACGTAACTGCGCTAATATCGCCGGGAATGACCTCAGTCCCAGATGCGATCTGATAGGAGGAGGACGTGTCATAGGTGCTTCACGAGATTGGCTGAGTAGAACCTCTGTGGATGTACAGCAGCACACTTGCGTGAGTCTCCAGAATTAGCTGCGCAGACAGTTTGCCGCTGTTTGTAGTTAACTGACATGGACAACGCTATTAATTCCATACTATACTATTGGCCATTAAAATTGCTACACCACAAAGATGACGTGCTACAGACGCAAAATTTAGTCGACGGGAAGACGATGCTGTGATATGCAAACGATTAGCTTTTCAGAGCAATCACACAAGGTTGGCGCCGGTGGCGACACCTACAACGTGCTGACATGAAGAAAGTTTCCAACCGATTTCTCATACACAAACAGCAGTTGACAGGCGTAGCCCGGTGAAACGTTGTTGTGATGCCTCGTGTAAGGAGGAGAAATGCGTACAATCACGTTTCCGACTTTGATAAAGGTCGGATTGTAGCCTATCACGGATGCGGTTTATTGTATCGTGACATTGCTGCTCGCGTTGGTCGAGATCCAATGACTGTTAGCACAATCCGGAATCGGTGGGTTCTGGAGGGTAGTACGGAACGCCGTGCTGGATCCCAACGGCATCGTATCACTACCAGTAGAGATGACAGGCATGTTATCCGCATTGCTGTAATGAATCGTGCAGCCACGACTCGATCCCTGAGTCAGCAGATGGGGTCGTTTGCAAGACAACAACCATTTGCACGAACAGTTCGACGATGTTTGCAGCAGAATGGACTATCAGCTCGGAAACCATGGCTGCGTCACAGACAGGAGCGCCTGCGATGGTGTACTCAACGACGAACCTGGGTGCACGAATGGCAAAACGTCATGTTTTCCGATGAATCCAGGTTCTGTTTACAGCATCGTGATGGTCGTATCCGTGTTTGGCGACGTCGCGATGAACCCACATTGGAAGCGTATATTCGTCATCGCCACACTGGCGTATCACCCGGCGTGATGGTATGGGGTGCCATTGGTTACACGTCTCGGTCACCTCTTGTTCGCAGTGACGGCACTTTGAACAGTGGACGTTACATTTCAGATGTGTTACGACCCGCGGCTCTACCCTTCATTCTATCCCTGCGAAACCATTCATTTCAGCAGGATAGTGCACAACCGCATGTTGCAGGTCCTATACGGGCCTTTCTGGGTACAGAAAATGTTCGACTGCTGCCCTGGCCAGCACAGTCAGCAGATCTCTCACCAAGTGAAAACGTCTGGTCAATGGTGGCCGAGCAACTGGCTCGTCACAATACGCCAGTCACTACTCTAGAAGAACTGTGGTACCGTGTTGAAGCTGCATGAGCAATTGTACCTGTACACACCATCCAAGCTCTGTTTGACTCAATGCCCAGGCATATGACGGCCGTTATTATGGCCTGAGGTGATTGATCTGGATACTGATTTATCAGAATCTATGCACCCAAATTGCGTGAAAATGTAATCACATGTCAGTTCTAGTATAATATATTTGTCCAATGAATACCCGTTTATCATCTGCATTTCTTCTTGGTGTAGCAATTTTAATGGCCAGTAGTGTATTATTTGATTTCATTTCGTTGCCGATATACAGACGCGATCTGTTGTTTCAATGAATGGTATTTTTTTGTATAATCTTCACTAGTCAATACGGCACATAAAAATTTGATAACTAATTTCAACTGTTGCGGTCATCTTCATATAAAAATATACCCAATGCTGTCAAATATAACTGTGCTTTATGTACTGACTGGTGCTGTCACTAGACAACATTCCTATTGTATACGTCACTTTCTATCCACGATAACAGTGCTTGTTTGTACATACGATTTACTCATGTTACGGATGTTACAAGAACGAGTTCGAAGCTGACATTGCCTTGCGTTTTAAGAGCCCCCCTATCTGGGTCATTGCTGTCTATGAAGATGGCCACTAACAGTCGAAAGTGGATATAATATTTCCTATAGGCTATTTTGGCTATTGATGATTTTACAGAACTATCAACATTCACAGCTGCTAATTGTTTACCTGGCCTGTTTATATTTTTTGTATCAGTTCGTGGTAATAAATTTGCTTAAGTTGTGTGTCAGCCCGATGGTGCCGTCATAACTTGCTAAGTTCCACAAGTTGATGATACATGGTTGTAAATTGAGTTACTACTCTGACGAATATATGAGGAGCTACAGAACTTCCTTGTTTCTTTTCTGGATAATAAGGCCTAGTGGGGACCATTTATTCACCAATTTGTTTCTAATATATTCCAGTGTTACTGGCGGGCGTTCAACAGAGCCTTAGTTAAACGATAATACAACAATAATAACGAATTAACGACGGGTCCGCCTTTTTATAAGCACACAAATTATTGTTTTGTTGTATCATCGCAGCTATGGACTAACCAAATACTGCAATGCTAAGGTAAAAAACGGGCATATTACTAGGACATACATTTTAAAGATTGGATAACAAGCAAAAAAATTTAAATGTAGATTATTTTCAAACATCCCACATGATTGTAGATGACGTGGTGTGCTAATTTAGACCTGTGGCTGTATTTTGCTGTCGGCCACAGGACACACACAATGTAAAATAAAAAGTAAAGTGTACATACTGTTTAAAGGACAGCAGCATCTGAGGTATCATTTTCCTCAACCAAAAAATAGCCTGTATGTGTACAATTCAGGAAAACAATAAAAAAAATCACTATGGTGAAACATGTTTAGGGGAAAAAGAAACAATAATTTGTGTACTTGCAAAAAGGCGAACCCATTCTTTATTCTTTATTATTCCTCAGCAGGCGCGGGAACTGAGCTCAAAATTCCAGTGTGATAGCAGTGTAACAAGGTGTGGGGCAATACGGCTAACAAATGGCGGACAAAGGACAATAAATAACCAATCACAAAAAAATCCCCGTATCCCCAGAGGTTGAAAAACTTTTAATGCTGATAATTAGATATCATCGATTTAGACTTTCATTAATAAAAGCGATTGGCGACGGGCCACATCCAATTTTAGTAAACGAGCTACAATCGTTAAAGCAACTGACTCTACACCAAAGAACTTTTTTGTTCTTGACCCGCTTCCAGAGGAATAACAGTCAGGTGTCCGTCTAATAATGAAATGTGCGTGTTGCATTATTGGGTGGAAGACCCATTTGGGACCTGGTGCAAGTCCTTTTGTCTGCCGCCACTTCGGCGACTCGCGCGCCCGCCGATGATGATGAAGCGGTGATGAGAATAACGCGCGCGCACACAGACACACACACACACACACACACACACACACACACACACACACACATACACACACGCTCACGCACGCTCAATCCCGAGCGAAGAAAACCCCGTGACACACCCGGTAATTAGCCGGCCGCTGTGGCCGAGCGGTTCTAGGTGCTCCAGTCCGGAACTGCGCTGCTGCTACGGTCGCAGGTTCGAATCCAGCCTCAGGCGTGGATGTGTGTAATGTCCTTAGGTTAGTTAGATTGAAGTAGTTCTAAGTGTAGGGGACTGATGACCTCAGATGTTAAGTCCCATAGTGCTTAGACCCACACCCGGTAATTGCGCCCAAAACTTTGGGTTCAAAGTCAGTAACGCAAACCGCAAGACCACAAGGGTCGGTCTAGCCGTCCCGTTTTATGTTACCCGGGGTTTCCATGTATGTCATAAGGGATGGAGCCTTTGCATCGGCTGTACACGACTTCCTTCATCCACCTCTGTTAAGTCTGGTACTGTCCCTTGTCTCTTGTGATTTCGTAATAGAGAGATCGAAAAGCTCTAATCTTTCCCCATCGCTTCTTGATTTTTTGGACGCCTTGTTAAAAAATAAAGAAGGCATGTATAATTGATAGAGAACGCGATAGACTCGTGATTAAGTTTCATAATACAGAATTGACACGAAATCATTCCTGAGTATCTGCTGAATCATAAGATTCGCTGATGACATTGCTACCCTTTGTGGAAATCGGAAAGAATTACAATACTTGCAGAATAAAAAAAAGAAAAAAAAGCTTACGGAGTATAGAATACAGATTGAGAGAAAACTTATGCACTACCTTGGGAAACAAATAACGCATGACTAACGAAGCAATGAGGATATACCGAGTACTTAGCTGGCACCTTCAATACATCGATTACTAAATTCGATAGTACATTTCTGAGTATCTAATGAATACCTGACACAATTCCGATCGTATTAACTAACTGGTTTTGTTCCTGAAATATATCACTGCATAATATTTTCGTGTACATCTACATCTACAAGAATACTCAGCAGTTCACAGTTAAGTGCCTGGCACAGCGTTCATCGAACAACCTTCAAACTACTTCTCTACCCATCCAGTCTCGAAAAGCTCGCGGGAAAAACGACCTCTTAAATCTTTGAACATAGCTGCTAAGGTTCAGTGACCGTGCCAGAATTATATTGTAACAAATAAGCCCTCGGTCACAATAGTAAGTCAAAATTGACCTGGTTTCGACGCTACTATGAGCGTCGTCTTCAGAATTAGACTAACTGTACTAAAACATTAGGTATATAGTACATTGATAAAATTAAAGTTTGTACTGACTCGAAAAGATGCAGTACTTACAAGTCACACATTAAAAAAATCTAAGCCGGAAAGGCGACGTCATGAACACTTGTGAGATGGCGAGCCGCTAAGGGCTGCTCGTACTGTGAACAATGGTTGCAACAAGACTGAGGTGCGCAGTTTAGAAAGGGTCAGTAGAAACTTTAATTTTATTAATGTACTATATACCTAATGTTTTAGTACAGTTAGTCTAATTCTGAAGACGACGCTCATAGTAGCGTCGAAACCAGGTCAATTTAGACTTAATATTTGTGACCGAGGTCTTATTTGTTACAATAGAACTCTTAAATCTTCCCTTGTGATCTCCGATTTCTCTCATTTTATTATGATCATTTCTCCCTATGCAGGTGGACTTCAACAAAATATTTTCACACTATAAAGAGAAAGCTGATGATTGAAATTTCATGAGAAGATCCTGCCGCACCAAAAATAGCGTTTATTTTAAGGACGGCCACTCCAGTTCGTGTATCATATCGTGGCACTATCTCCCCTATTTCGTGATAATACAAAATTAGCTGCCCATCCTTGAATTCTTCCGATGTCCTCTGTCAATCCCATTTGATGCGGATTCCACGCCATACAGCAGTACTCCAGAAGAAGGCGACAACCGTAGTGTACGGAGTCTCTTTAATAGATCTGTTGGACCTTCTAACTGTTCTACCAATAAATCGAACTCTTTGGTTTGTTTTCGCTACGACATTACCTACATGATCGTTCCAGTTGAAGTTATTTGTTATTGTAATCCATAAAAATTTAGCTGAGTTTCCAGCCTTTAGATTTTTGTGATTCATCGTATAACCCAAATTTAGAAGACTCCTTTTAGTTTTCATATGGATGACCATACGTTTCATTATTTAGAGTCAATTGCCACTTTTTTTATCGTACAGATATCTTATCTAACTCACTTTGCAATTGGTTTTGATCATCTAATGACATTATCAAAGGGTTTATGACATTATCATCTGCAAACAATCTAAGTGGGGTGATCACATTGTGTCTTAATTTATTTATGTAAATCACGAACAACAGAAGCCCCATAACACTTTCTCGGGGAACACCAGATATGAATTCTATTTCAGCCAATACCTTTCTGTCAGTTACAATGAACTGTGACCTTCCTGATAAGGAATCAAGAATCCAGTCGCACGTCTGAGACAATACTCCGTAGGCACGAAATTGCATTTCAGCGTCACATGTGAGCAACTAAATCAAACGCCTGTAGTGGGGCGGATGATTCCTATTTCCTTTCTTGGGTACTGGTGTGACTTGCGCAACGTTCCGGTCTTTGGATACGGTTCTTTTTACGAGCGAACAGTTGTATATGATTGCTAAGTATAGAGCTATACTCTGAAAGAAACCTGACTCGTATACAGCCTGGACCAGAGGCATTGCTTTGTTATATGTTTTAAGCTCCTTCTCTATGCTGAGGATCTCTACTTCTAAGTTACTCACATTGGCAGTATATCGTCATTCGAATTCTGGAATATTTATTTAGTCTACTTTGGTGAAGAAGTCTCGATAACTGGTGTTTAGTAACTTTGATTCGGTGACACGGTCATCAATAACTTCACGATTGTTATCGTGCACTGATGGTATTGACTGCACCTTGCCGCTGGTGTACTTTACATACGACCAGAATGTCTCTGGGTTTACTGTTACCGGCGGAGGTTCGAGTCCTCCCTAGGGCATGGGTGTGTGTGTGTGTTTGTCCTTAGGATAATTTAGGTTAAGTAGTGTGTAAGCTTAGGGACTGATGACCTTAGCAGTTAAGTCCCATAAGATTTCACACACATTTGAACTTTTGTATACTGCTAGATTTCGAGACAGGGTTTCGTTGTGGAAAGTGTTAAAAGCATCTGGCGGCCAAGTTCGCACTAAATTTCGAACTTCTGTAAAGCTTCCCCAGTATTGAGAGTTATTAGTTGTTTTTAATTTTGGCGCACTTTCTTTGATGCTTCTGCAACAGCATTCTAACCCGTTTTGTGTACCATGGCATAGCAGTACCCTTTCATTAATTTACTATGTACCTTGATAGTATTTAGGCATGAAAATGAGAAATGACGGTTTAAAAGAGTTGCATTACCGACACTATTCATCAATACCAACTTTGGATAACACTAGTAACAAAGTAACTCTGCTCGAAATTTCACGCGCAGACAAATCTCCATTTGTTTTCTTTTAACAGTTTAGCAAAGAACAAATTATTTATGAATTATATGCTCCATCTACTCTTTCATAGTACACTGAACAGCCAGGACATTATGTCGCGGCTGCAGCAAAAATATCCAACAGTAATCTGAAGATCTTGTTGTCAACTGTCGCCAGGGCAATTTTGTATTGCGTGATCCACTATTTCCGGCGCATTATGGGGATTCCATCCTTTTTACACTGAAATTAAATAAAAATAATTCAAAATCTAAACAAAATCTCTTGTTAAGAGCTCTGCCTATTGCCATACTAGAAAATCGACAATGGAGCAGTTTCTCGACACGCCCCCTCAGAAAGTAATAGCCCATCTACTCAAATAGTGCGCTACCCTTCCACATGGAATGTTTGCATTGATGGTTGCTTTACATTCACATCATGGGCTTTATAGATCTAAGAGAAACAAATAATCGATTGAAACTACACAACTCCCTCTCCAGAAAGAGTAACAAAAGGATAAAACAAATGTAGCCCGATCCAGTACCTTAAAATGTTCTTGTTACTTTTCCGGTTCCCTTTAATTAGTTTACAGTGTTCATTTCCTCATCGCAATCACTTGTGTGTAATGACCCCAGGGCTTAAACATGGTCTGTTGGCTCACAATTCATCACGTGTCGTGACAGGGTTGAAATACAGAATGTTTTTATGTGTGACGATTATTTCACGCAGTGCATTACGCGTTTGTGGCGTATACTTCGACTCCGCGGCCACCACGAGAGGAATGTAGCGCCACGGACGCCAGCGGCATATTAATTTGTTGGCTGCGTCATTTTTATCAAGCTCTGCTCTGTATCTGAATTTGCGCCGCCATCGCTGAGAATACATTCATTCTTTCTCGTCTGGTTGGTTCTTTTTCGTTTCCATTAAAAATCCTGTCGTCGTTTTCACTAACACACTACAAGCCTACGCGATGCAGCTTTATTTTACAGGCATGTAAGACTAATCCCGGTGTGATATAAAGCATGTGTGCCCAGGCTTTCAGCTTTATGGAATCCGACTGTGAGTTACATATAGCACACAGGAAGTTCGTTAGATATTTGCGTTTCAGCCGGACTATGGACCGCAAAATCATAAAAATAATAGCAGAAATATCGTCAGTTCATAATTAAAAACGTAACTATATCTCACTGTGAAACTTAGTTTCTGGTTATAGCTTATACAATGACAGAAAACAATCACAACACCAAAAAATAATTAATGCAGAGTAATTAAATTTCGGGAATATCTTTAATTAGGTAACATATTGCAGTGATAAACTCTGCAAGACCACAGGTTAATATGAGCGCGAGATAAGCCATTGCAAATGTGAAATACTGGAAATTCATTACTGGTGTAACTGACAGAATGTTGAATACAAGCATGCAAACTCCCATGCATTGTGTTACACAGGCACCAGATGTCACTTTGTGGGATGAAGTTCCATGACTGTTACACTTGGTCGGCCAGTACAGGGACGGTTAATACAGTTTATACATGACGCTGCAGTTGTTGTCTGATGATGTCCCATATGTGCTCGATTGGAGACAGGTCTGGTGATTGAGCAGGCCAAGGCGACATGTCCACACTCTGTAGAGCATGTTGGGTTATAACAGCGGTATGTGGGCGAGCGTTATCCTGTTGGAAAACACTCCCTGGAGTGCTGTTCATGAATGGCGGCACAACAAGTCGAATCACCAGACCGAGGTGCAATTTTGCTGTCAGACTGTGTGAGATAACCACGAGTATCCATGGCCGTAACTCCAAGTGTAGGCCATGTGTGTCTAGCAAACATACTGGTTGGCCGCCGGCCCTAAACTGGCCTTCTCGTGACCAACACACGGCCATCACTGGGAACGAGGCAGAACTATCTTTCATCAGAAAACACATCAGTCCTCCACCTTGCCCTCCAATGAGCTCTCGCGTGACGCCACTAAAGTCGCAAAAGGCAGTGGCTTGGGATCAGTAGAAAGACTTTACAAGCCGTCTGGCTCGGAAATGTCCTTAGTTATGTCACTGTGGTGCCAACTACTCCACAAATTGCTGCCGCAGGTGCTGTGCGATGAGCCAGGGCCATACGATGAACACAATGGTCTTCGTTCTCGGTAGTGTCACCTAGCAGTCCAGAGACCGATCTTCTCCAGACCGTACATTTTCGTGACCACCGCTGCCAGCAATCATATATACAGTAGCTGTATGCCTGCCAAGTCTTTCTGCTGTACCGCAGAAGAAACATCCAGTTAGTCGTAGCCTCTTACACCACCTCATTCAATGAGGTGTTGATAATGACGTCATTGTCGCCTTGTTCAGCCGCTAAGGTAACTGACGCTCGCGACCAGTATTTAAAGCAAATTTGATTTGCATTTTCATTGTGCTCACTACTGTTACTCTTATGCGACAGGAGCGAAATCTGAATAGACATTGACTTTATGATGAAGAAACATGTCGACCAACGTTCGTTTATGTCGCACAAATACTTCTTGAGGTTGCTATTTACTTATTAGATTAAAGTTCTGTCGCTTTAGGCTCGCAGTATTGTCAGTAGTCACGCAGACAGGTTCCAGAATCACATCTGCCGTAAGGTACCGAATTAATTTTTTATCTTTATTAGTTTTGTAAGGACAACGTGTTAGAAAATTTACATATCTATCTTAAATTTGGTGATATCTATCTTAAACTTGGTGGAAACGTTAGCCCTTGTCTTAGGTCAACTATGTGTCTATAACGTCATCAACATCGGTCGTGGAAGCTTACATTATGTAATGTTTACTGCACTTATCGTGATGATAATCCACCAGCGTTAAGTCGTAACATACAATGAAAGTGTCCTTACGAGACATCAGGCAGTAGATCGAGCGAGCGCTAACACTACGATTTCTATTACAAGAGAGATAGACAAGAGGCAAATCTACACGTGTAACATTTCTAGATTTAGGGAAAGCATTTTACTGTGTTAACTGGAATAAATTTTATGGAATTATGAAGGTAGCAGAGATAAATACAGGTAGCGAAAGGTTATCCACCACAGTAACGGTAGGCAGACAGCAGTTATGAGACTTAAAGGTCATTCACCCGTTATTCAATTTTTATTTCGAGCAAGCAGTAAAGGAAACCAAGGAGAAATATGGAATGCGAATTAAAGTTCAGAAAGTAGAAACGAAAACATAGAAGTTTGCCAGTGAACTCGGTCGAAAGGAATCGATCGTGTCCTGAAAAGACGCTACACGAAGAGAAACAATACAAGTAAAGGTAATAGAATGCAAAAGAGTTACATTAGACAACGATTAGGTAAGTACATTCGAAAATATGAGGCAAAATATAGTAGATGAGTTCTGCTTTCTTGGTAGCAAACTACCTTGCGATCGCTAAAGTAGAGAGGATATTTAATGCAGACTGGTAATAGCAAGAAAACTGTTCTGAACAAGTGTTAGAAAGGCTTTTCCGAAAGTATTCTTTCCAAGTGTAACCATATACGTAAGTGATTAGATGAGCAGCTGGCATAACTTATGGAGAGGTTAATAAAAGTTAAAGTAAAATAAAAATATTTGTCAGTCACTTTCTATTTTTTGCCACGACGCTTTTCGAGATCGTACTCAGTAATCTTCAGTTGAATCAGTGGATTAAATTACAATTTTGTTTGCTTAGTATAGCCGACTGCCGGTTTTATTTTCATTTCACTACAAATAGCGTACAATCAGAGCACATCAGTGTAATATGGCAACTGAATTACTAATTAAACAATAATAAAGTTACTTACAATAAGTTCCAGCATAAAGAACCCTGAGGTTCCTCATAAATATACATTTTCCTCTTCAGACGCCACATAAACATGGAACAACAAACAAAATAAACAGCACAGAGATTGTATTTGTTCCACAGTCTCATGGCTTATCTGGAGAAGAAGATGAAGAATGTAAATTCCTTTACTCACGATCCCTAAGGGGGTAATTTGTACGGGGTTGTCATATTCCTAAATTTTTTAGATATCTCACTTAAAGGCGGTTGAAGCTTTGTTTCACGAGATTGCTTATGCCAAGTGTCATCCCGTTAGTTGTGGCTTTTTAGCATGTCCGGCACTGCCTCACATGGGTCAAAGAAAAATAGTGGTTGAATTTTGTATTATTCAACATCCTCGGTTAGTCCTAATTGGTACGGACCCCGGAGAACATTTGGTTTTCGCTTTGACAAAATTACAACAGAACATTCGATAAAGTTACATAAAAAGGGACGACCACTCAAAACTAACTGTGGGGATAGCAACTGTAAGTCCGAGTTCGAACGTAACAGTTCTACAGAAATGCAACTCATCCACAAAACATTCGTTATATCGACTTTTAAGTATGTTTCCTTAGTGTGACATTATTATCAGGCCGCATTAATGGATCCGATTCAAATTGGATTGATTCAGTAAGCGTGACAGCTTTACGCAAATGCTCATCAAACTGCAGTAGCATACACTACAAGAGACACGATGGGAATTACAGAGAAGATTATTGTTAAAGTTACGAGAGCCCACGTTTAGGAAACGAACTGGTGCGAACTGATTATTGGCAGTAGGACAACGGGAAAGCATATCTTAATGTCGTGTATCACTACACCATAGCATGAGCGCTGTCTTGTATAATGCATTCAACCTACATACCAACCCCACTTCCAGTTTCATGGTCTGGCATGCGATAAGCTACATCTCTCGGTGCAGCAAGTTCCCTGGGCTGCACGACCTCCGGACATGTCTCCAACTGGGCACGTGTTGGATATGACGGGGCGAGAAGTGACTCATACGACTCGTCAACCAACAACTATCACAAAACTACGTGAACAGGCGAGCAGGCGTGAAATAGTGTGTTCCAGGACGTTATTTACCGTCCGTACGATTGACTGGATGCCAGAATCAGCAACCGCTTTATCACCCACGGAGGCTAGACCACGCACTGTTATGAGTGTTTCAGCATGGGTTGATATCTGGACCCTCAGACCCGCCTTTGCTGTTGAACTGTAAACTTAATCATTTGACGTACTCTTCATGCTTTGTTGCAACAAGTCTTGGGTGAACTGGAAACATCTAAAGGGTGTCCTTGCTTTTTTCCGGGAGTGTATTTTATAGTATGCCATTCTTCTTCAGTGAAGACAGAAGAATTACTGCACGTATTGAATGGAATGAAAAGACTGTTGACTGCAGAATATGGATTAAGAACAAACATAACCAACACAAATGTAACGCCCGACGATGTCCACCGCGAAAGCGGATGAAGACTGGCATGCCCAGGACTCAACCAGCTGGTTCCTGGCAAGAGTCGGACGGTGGTAGGCGCGATGGCAGGTCAACGGCGCTATGGTGCCGAGTTTGGCAAGGAGACTCAGTGCAGGAAGCGGCTGACCCGATTCCCAGTCATGTAGTGTGGCCCTGGCCTCATGGTGGTGTCGCTGGACTCCCAGTGTGTCGGCTGCTGTTTATATGGCTCTGGTGCCCACTTGTTACACTGGAACCCTGCAACCAGCCACCTAGCTCACAATAAGAACCGTGCCCTGGTGTGGTGATACCGCCCTGCCCACTCCAGCTATTACTACTGTGCAGCGCAGTTTTCCGCTGAGTAGGCCGGCCTGTCTTGACATCCTTTTATGTACGTGTTCCTGTGACCTGCATGATGCCAACATGCGCTCACTCTCCAGCAGTAGCTTGTTGCAATGCTGTACTATGTCTCCTTACAAATTATTCCAAGTTCGACTACAATTAGGTAATGACACTGCAGTACTGCCCCAAATATAATATACGTTTGTGGAGGATATTGTGGAAATGTCATTGCAAGTGTTTTGACTTCCTCAGTTCCTTTGAATGTGTAACCCACCATACCTTTCAAAACTATATACGAGTGTGTAACCTCCCAGCAGAAAAAAATATACATAGCATTCACATTCAGTGTAACCTCCCCACAGATAAATTCCGTAACCTACCAATAATACACTGTGACTAATCTCTCAATAAAATTGTGGCTCACTTATAACCTTTCAATAATTGACTGTGAATTTAAATTGGTAAATTTCGGACGTCAACAGTGCTGCGTCGTGGCCCCGAAAGATCATTCTGAATAAATTGAAAATTCTTACCTCAATGAAGTCGCCGTATAGCGCGTATATATCTGCTCCTATAAGAAATTTTTCTGGCACAGCACAGTGCAATGCCGGCCCGCTAGATTTGTCATGTATAGAAAGAAACAACTGATTTTTCCTTACGATAATCGGGATGACCAAGAATTTCAGAAATTAGTAAATTCTTTAAATTCAGATGAATGATTGTCAAAAAGTTAATTTTATAGAAAAGATTATTATTAAAATACTTTTTTAAACATTTACATGGGACTTGATATAACAATAGTCCAAATTTAATTTTAACAAACTACATACACGCGCGGCTGCTTTTACCTAATATTACATGGCTCAGGCACCGCCTTCGCTCCCCACGACCAGTCCCGCCAACTCCATACAAACGACTGCTAGCTACTACTTACTCCTACTGACACTGCTCTTACTGCAGCCAACACTGCTCTCTGGTCTGAGATTCCCTTATAGCTTACATATCGCAGGAAGCGCGTTAGCAATCCATCGAAATTACATCTGCTCGAGTGCGCTAGCAATAAATTCCTTATTCATTGACCTCTTACAAGTGTTCATACAGAATTATGAACGCAGTTTATCCCAACACTCACTGTTGCTTTGGAATAAAAATAGGAGAGGGAAAAGCTTACCGAAAGGGCAACCAGAGGGTGGCAAGTAACTAGTAAGTTAAACAACTGAATATCGAACTTTAACGTGAAATGCAAATCTTACGGCACATAGTTCAAAGCATAAGAAATCGCGCTTTAATGGCGCGGTTTTGTGCGGAATAATGTTTTTGTCGTGTCTGCCTACAGTGCCTAAAAACCTTGAAACAGGAAGCTAGTGTGGGGAACGGAATACATTATTACAACCGTACTGTCTCTGCCACTGTAATTTTTGAAACACTGCATCAGTGTCGCGTTATACAAAATAAATGTACGCAGTGTAAGCATGTGTTGCGTAGCTCGTGAACGAAGTGCAATACACATGAATGTAATATGTTTTGTACTAATACAACATTAAATAATCAAACGTGGAGGATAGTTACCTGTGCTATAAAGGAAAGATGTGAGATGATAAACCCGCGAAAACCAACTGTATGATCTTATAGTCGCTGGACGGAAAAAAATGGCTACACCAAGAAGGATTTTACTACATAAACGAAATTTAGTATGCGTACTTCTTCATCTGTAAGATGATGCCTGTTCAGATATTGTGCCAGTCGCAATATGTGGTTGAAAATCACGTTTGGTTTAAATACACGCAGTATGAGGATACAAATAAGCTTTGCATTAAATACACGCCACAACAGTCGTGACTGTTAGTTACCTTTGAGATTAATTACCTTTGAGCTTGGACTTGATCTTATTGAAGATTGCTTTAAGGCGACAAACACATGCTTATCAGCATCTCACTGAGTTTAAGCGAGGTCGTGGAATGGTGTTACAAGAAGCTAGATGTTCCTACTGCGATACTGCAGAAAGACTTGGCACGAATGTATCCACTGTACATGAGTGATGGCAGCGCTGGTCGTGACAATGTATGATCGCAAGAAGCCGGGTTCTGGATGGTCAAGGGGTACTACCGAGTGGGAAGAACCAGTCTTCGGCATTTGGGTCTGACTTAGAGTACTACATTTGCAGCAGAAATTTTGGCAGCAGATGGCCCTACAGTGACACAGCGAACGGTAACAAATTGGTTATTTCAACGACAGCTCCGATACCGCGTAGCGTGCATTCCACTGAACCCAGAAAACTGTAATTTGAGACTTCAGTGGTGTCAAGCGAGAGCTAATTGGCGGCCAGGGTGGAGGTCTGCTGTGTTTCCTGGTGGAAGCTGGTTCTGCCTCGGTGTCAGTGACGACCGTTGGTTGCTTAGGAAGAGGCCAGTTGAGCGTCTGCAACCAACCTGTCGGCGTCCTAGACATACTGTACCTACACCTAGAGTTATGGTCTCGGGGTGATTTCCTATGACAGGAAGAGCACTCTTCCCACTGTCCCACGCACCCTGACTGCAAAATTATGTTTCAGTCCGGTAATTCGACCTGCTGCACTGTCATTTACGAGCAGCGTTTCCGGGGGTGTTTTCCACCAGGATAACGCTCGCCCACATACTGCTGTTGTACCCCTATATGCTCTAGAGAGTGTCAGCATGTTGCCTTGGTCTCCTCAATCACCAGATCTGTCTCCAGTGGAGCACATGAGGGACGACAACTTCAGCGTTATCCATATCCGCCCCCATCAGTAACCGTTCCTATATTAACTGAACAAGTGCAAGAGATTGAACTCTATCCCACAAATTGTCATCTGGCACCTGTACAACGCGATGGAAGGATTGCTTGCATCCAACATACTGGCAGTTGCACCGATTATTAAAATACCACCAATGGATTGTCTCCTGCTCACATTAACCCGCAATCTTGCATGTTAATCACTGAAATGTATCATCCCATCATCAGCAATCAGCCAATTCAATCATTAATTGATGTGGCCTCCTCGAGTCGTGGATTCAGGCAGGCTTTCAACAGCCCTCTCCAAGTGGAACGATCTTGGGCAGTTATCTGCCAGGTGCTACAAGCGATCTTATTGATACACTAGTGGCCATTAAAATTGCTACACCACGACGATGACGTGCTACCGATGCGAAATGTAACCGACAGGAAAAAGATGCTTTGATATGCAAATGATTAGCTTTTCAGAGCATTCACACAAGGTTGGCGTCGGTGGCGACACTTACAACGTGCTGACATGAGGAAAGTTTCCAACCGATTTCTCATACACAACCAGCAGTTGACCGGCGTTGCCTGGTGAAACGTTGTGATGTCTCGTATAAGGAGGAGAAATGCGTACCACCACGTTTCCGACTTTGATAAAGGTCGAACTGTAGCCTATCGCGACTGCGGTTTATCGTATCGCGACATTGCTGCTCGCGTTGGTCGAGATCCAATGACTGTTAGCAGAATATGGAATCAGTGGGTTCAGGAGGGTAATACGGAACGCCGTGCTGGATCCCAACGGCCTCGTATCACTAGCAGTCGAGATGACAGGCATCTTATCCGCATGGCTGTAACGGATCGTGCAGCCACGTCTCGATCCCTGAGTCAACAGATGGGGACGTTTGCAAGACAACAACCATTTGCACGAACAGTTCGACGACGTTTGCAGCAGCATGTACAATCAGCTCGGAGACCACGGCTGTGGTTATCCTTGACGCTGCATCACAGACAGGAGCGCCTGCGTTGGTGTACTCAACGACGAACCTGGGTGCACGAATGGAAAAAGGTCATTTTTTCGCATGAATCCAGGTTCTGTTTACAGCATCATGATGGTCGTATCCGTGTTTGGCGACGTCGCCGTGAACTATTCGTCACCGCCATACTGGCATATCATCGGCGTAATGGTGTGGGGTGCCATTGGTCACACGTCTCGGGCACCTCTTGTTCACACTGACGGCACTTCGAACATTGGACGTTACATTTCAGATGTGTTACGACCCGTGGCTCTACCCTTCATTCGATCTTTGCGAAACCGTACATTTCAGCAGGATAATGCACGACCGCATGTTGCAGGTCCTGTACGGACCTTTGTGGATACAGAAACTGTTGGACTGCTGCCCTGGCCGGCACATTCTCCAGATCTCTCACCAATTGAAAACGTCTGATCAATGGTAGCCGAGCAACTGGCTCGTTGCAATACGCCAGTCACTACTCTTGATGAACTGTGGTATCTTGTTGAAGCTGCATGGGCAGCTGTACCTGTACACGCCATCCAAGCTCTGTTTGACTCAATGACCAGGTGTGTCAAGGCCGTTATTACGGCCAGAGATAGTTGTTCTGGGTACTGATTTCTCAGGATGTATGCACCCAAATTGTGTGAGAATGTAATCAGATGTCAGTTCTAGTATAATATATTTGTCCAATGAATACCGGTTTATCATCTGCATTTCCTCTTGGTGTAGCAATTTTAATGGCCAGTAGTGTATCTTTGTCCCGTCTGTCCGGTGGTCTTCCTCTAGGCCTCCGATGCTCTCTCGGACTCCAGTCCAGTACTAGCTTCGTCCATCTGCTATCTTTTCTTCTCGCGACGTGGCCAGCCCACTCCCATTCCAAGGAGCGTACTGTCTCTAAGATGTCCTTAACCTTCGTCGCAGACCGGATGTCCTCTGCTCTTTACCTATCGTTTCTTGTATAGACCAGAATTGATCTTTACATGGCTCTCTGTGCTGTCCTAAGTTTCCTCGTGTGATCTAAACAAATGTATTCCTGAAATTTCATTACTCCACATTAATTATTTTTTTTGTGTTGTGATTTTTTTGCGTTACTGTAGTAATCGATGTGCTACGAACAAACATCGGTTGAGAACATCTAACATCCCTTCCGCACACCGTAATACTCAGCTGAGTAAAGTACTGTATTGTATTGTATGTTAACAAGGTTCTAGGAACGACGGAGAGGCTCCGTCCCCGCCGCAGCCGCTGTGGTCCACAACCCCATGACAACTACCGCAGTCCACTGCACTTCACCCCTCCGCCGCCCCACACCGAACCACTCTTTCAGGGCTATTGTGCGGTTCGGCCCCCAATTGAACCCCCCCCCCCCTCCCCTCCCAGGGAACGTCTCACACCGGACGAATGTAACCAATATGTTTGCGTGGTAGAGTAATAGTGGTGTACGCGTACGTGGAGAACTTGTTTGCGGAGCAATCGCCGACATAGTGTAGCTGAGGCGGAATAAGGGGAACCAGCCCGCATTCGCCGAGGCAAATGGAAAACCGCCTAAAAACCATCCACAGAGTCGCCGGCTCACCGGACCTCGACACAAGTCCGCCGGGCGGATTCGTGCCGGGGACCAGGCGCTCCTTCCCAATCCGTGCGTTAGATTGCACGGCTAACCGGGCGTTAGACTGCTCGGCTAACCGGGCGGGCTGAGTAAAGTAACTTCGTGACTTAGAAGCATGGTCGAAAATGAGAGAAGGTTTTTTTTTTTTTGAGTCACTTGAATTTATTAACTGCTAACTGAGGGTCGGATACAAATCTCCAAAATTAAACAGAAACGAGAAGAAAGGCCCAGCATTACGCGCGGCAAGTTCACATACAAAAGATAACGCGAAAAATAAACAATTCTACCTAACTTTAACGATATCGCAGTTCCCAGTTCTGTGAATACAAATAGAATAGGCGCTGGTTGCTGTTCTCTCACAACAATGCTGAACTTTGTTGGTCGAATACACCCACATCAAAGACACGAGACAAGTGTCCGGACAGCTTTGCTGTGCAGTGACCAGCTTAGCTAAAGCTCTTATCTTCTGATCTGCTGGCTGTGGTCAAAGCTGTTAGACTTATTCTGTAGGAGATTCCTGCATTTCCCTGTTTTAACAAAGATGAGCCGCTCCAGTGCACAGAGACGACTAGTGACCGATTGTCTGTGAATCAAGAGACGCAACGCAAAGTGGTGTTCTGCGACGTATAAAACGAGCGGACTATAAAAGCGACCGCCTTTCAAACACTGACAAGCAATGATTTGTACCATTTTGCTAACACTCTTGCCACTATATAGAGCTGGTGCTCAAATTTCTGCGAAAAATATAGAATGACTAGCGTTCAGAACACATTGAATTATGACACAATCATACCAGGCAACTGAAATACACTACCGAAAAAAAGTAGTACAACTAGAAACACGTTGTCGATTTTGATCCAATGACGGCGTATGTCACCTGGGGAAGTAGATGCACTGGTAGTGGTTTCGACGTCGTCGGTGAACAGGTAGTATAGTGACATACTCAACAGAACGCTATTTGCGTCTACTCTTTAACAGGAAATTCTCACAGGCAGAATGGTCAGTGCGGTGCAAAAGTGTGTAGTAAGCAGGCACCCATGCCACGGGGATGCATTCGTGCACTCTACAGTAAGCGAGTATGAAAGGGGTCAAATTATGGTCTCCCGAGTGGCCGGATGGTCCTTTGGAAGAACTGTCACACAGGCTGAAAGTCCTGGGTCAGTTGTGCAACGATGCTGGTATCAGTGGTCTCGTCAACGTTCTCACACCCGTAGACGAGGATCTGCACGTCAGTGCACCACAGATGCCGTCCAGGGTGGTCGTATTGTAAGGGCAGCAGGGGCAGGTCGTACGGGTACCTGAGGACAAGTAGAGGGCTTGTGAGGCCAGGCGTGACAACACAAACTGTTGCAAACTGGTTATCAGTAGTGGAACTATGGGCCACACACCTCTAGGCCGTCTTACACCACAGCACTGACGTGCACGGCTCGAGTGGCGCCGTCAGAGTATCACCTGGAAGATGAAATGGCGCGCTGTCGTCTCCAGCGATGAAAGTAGATTCTGCCTGCACGTAATTGTTGGTCGCTTGCGCGTACGACGTAGAACTAGCGAGCACTGTCTCGTAGAGTAAATTTGTCCCAGCCACACCGGCCCCATCCCCAGGCGTCATGGTCTGGAATGCGATAAGCTACCTCTCCCGTTCACCTTAGGTGTGTTAGGAGATGATACAAACCAACGCTCGGTACGTGCAGAATATTACTACGCCCATTCTTTTGCCGTTCTTGCAACAGGAATTTGCTGCGTTGTTCCAACAGTATAATGCACGGCCACACATCGCCCGTGAAACTCAACGTGTTCTGCATCAGCTCTCAGGTCAACACGATCTTCAGAGTTCTTTCCAATCGAGCACGTTCCCCACAGTCGTTTAATGAACAAAGTAAGAGCATATGGACTATCAGACCAATTGTGTGATTGGATTGAAGAGTTCCTAGATAACAGAACGCAGCATGTCATTCTCAATGGAGAGAAGTCTTCCGAAGTAAGAGTGATTTCAGGTGTGCCGCAGGGGAGTGTCGTAGGACCGTTGTTATTCACAATATACATAAATGACCTTGTGGATGACATCGGAGGTTCACTGGGGCTTTTTGCGGATGATGCTGTAATGTATCGAGAAGTTGTAACAACGGAAAATTGTACTGAAATGCAGGAGGATCTGCAGCGAATTGATGCATGGTGGAGGGAATGGCAATTGAATCTCAATGTAGACAAGTGTAATGTGCTGCGAATACATAGAAAGATAGATCCTTTATCATTTAGCAACAAAATAGCAGGTCAGCAACTGGAAGCTGTTAATTCCATAAATTATCAGGGAGTACGCATTAGGAGTGATTTAAATTGGAATGATCATATAAAGTTCATCGTCGGTAAAACAGATGCCAGACTGAGATTCATTGGAAGAATCCTAAGCAAATGCAATCCGAAAACAAAGGAAGTAGGTTACAGTACGCTTGTTCGCCCACTGCTTGAATACTGCTCAGCAGTGTGGGATCCGTACCAGATAGGGTTGATAGAAGAGATAGAGAAGATCCAACGGAGAGCAGCGTGCTTCGTTACAGGATCATTTAGTAATCGCGAAAGCGTTACGGAGATGATAGATAAACTCCAGTGGAAGACTCTGCAAGAGAGACGCTCAGTAGCTAGGTAAGGGCTTTAGTTGAAGTTTTAAGAACATACCTTCACCGAGGAGTCAAGCAGTATATTGCTCCCTCCTATGTATATCTCGCGAAGAGACCATGAGGATAAAATCAGAGAGATTAGAGCCCACACAGAAGCATACCGACGATATTTCTTTCCACGAACAATACGAGACTGGAATAGAAGGGAGAACCGATAGAGGTACTCAAGGTACCCTCCGCCACACACCGTCAGGTGGCTTGCGGAGTATGGATGTAGATGTAGATATGACGGCACGAAAAGTGACTCGTACAACTCGTCAACCAACAAGTCTTACGGAACTACATGAACAACTCGTGGCGTAACGTATCCCAGGACAATATTCGCCATCTGTGCGATTAACCAGCTGCCAGAGTCAGTGATTGCTTTGGCGCCTGTGGAAGCTATACCAGGTACTAATATCGGTGTTTCGTCTGGGTACCTCAGAACCGCTTGCGCTATTCATCTGTAAATGTAATAATTTCATGTAACCCATAGCCACTCTTGGAATAATAAATCTTGACTCAGTTGGAAATCTCTAAATGAGCTAACTATTTTTTTACAGCATAAGCAACTAGGTATTTCATTTTTTAAGTTTTTAGAAAATATCTTAACGTTTATCGATCTGTTGTGATGTGGAATCCTACTTTTTTGTGGTATTACTTTCTGGGGTTCCTCGCTTTTTGCAGTGCGCACAGGATAGAATTTGATGGCTATTATACTCCACAATTGTGGTGCTAGTCTTCCCTGTTAAAATTCGTCGCAGCTTTCTTTTGATTTTCTCTCTTTCTTATCCAACGAGTAATATTTATTTGGAAGAAAGTTACGTTTAAAACTACCCTCGCTCATTGTACCAAAGAGCTTACATATACAACGTATCGTCATATTTCTTTCTCAATCGCAACTGCTTTTGATTCTTCATAGGTTCACAAAAATGAGTTTTGTCCACACATGCTGCAAATTCTGTTATATATAGCTACATTCAAAAGCGCTGTTATCTGTTGTCTTGTGCAATCGGTATTCACCTGTCACTGAAAAGTCCATTACAAGACGTCACGAAATGGTACGCCCGAAGTGACGTAATGAAAATGAGGAAAGTGGGAGGAGTCTTCAATAAAATTGTCATGTGGCCAGAGTAAGGAGACAAAATTATTGTACGAAAACCTCACTGCAGATATCAGTAAACAGATCAGTTTCATCCTTATAAAGTTGAAGGATGTCTATGAACGCTAACCAGAGACTAAAGGAAACTTTTCGTACGTTTCCTGACCGTGATTAAAAATTAATTTAGCTTAAAGCTGCAGACTGAATAAAAAAGCTACTTTTGCCTGAGCACTCTCCAATCATCGCCGTATTGGCCAAACAATAAGCCGCCACCACGTATAAGCTGCATCCTTAATTACGGTGGGGAAATAAATAAATAAATATATATATATATATATATATATATATATATATATATATATATATATATATATATTGCGTGAAAATAAGCCGCACACTGATTAAGAGGAGAAATATTACCAGAAGTTGTGACGCAGGTATGCACCGCAAACATTCGTTGTAACATCTGGTACAAAACACTGGCATCTAACATACTAGTACTATATTTTCTATTATTCATTCTCATCACTGTCAGCAGCGGTATTCAATTCATCGCTCTTATTCTCAATCTCATCGTTTTCTCCATTCCGTTCCACAGTACATCATTCTCGCTGCCGTCTAGTGATTCGACATACGACGTTTCTTCAACCCATTGATGATGGTCTCTGGTGATATGGAGGACCACGAAGCAAGAATCTACTCGTACAGAAGGGGGACTGATGGTTTCTATATCTTACCAAGCAGGGCAAGGGCACAGTCTTCTTCCAGGTGCCAGTCTGAATACATTTTTTGAAGCTTGCTCTCTAGTGGCTCGTTGATGACCAAGTCAAGCACCTGTATTTTTGAAGTCATCCCTCCATGTATTACAACGAGGTAATTTTTTTTTTTTTTTTTGCGCAGCATATTTATCTTTTACGTCAGCACTAATATGTCCCTTAAAAGCATCAAAAACTGGCGTGGTTCTGTTAGCAAGCAGCGCCCCATGTTTGGGACTCCGAACGGTAGACAACCAGTCATTACTAATTGCATAGTCATCCAGCCCTTTTCTTGGCAGTGAATTACTAAGTCTTTAGGAACGTTCCCTCTGGGCATAATTTTTCCCTTCATAATGACTTAAGGGGGAAGCTTTTCCCCATCTGCTATAACTACACTACTAGCCATTAAAATTGTTACACCACGAAAATGTGCTACAGACGCGAAATTTAACCGACAGGAAAAAGATGCTGTGATATGCAAATGACTAGCTTCTCATAGCATACACACAGAGTTGGCGCCGGTGGCGACACCTACAACGTGCTGACATGAGGAAAGTTCCAACCGATTTCTCATACACAAACAGTAGTTGACCGTCGTTGCCTGGTGAAACGTTGTTGTGATGCCTCGTGTAAGGAGGAGAAATGCGTACCATCACGTTTCCGACTTTGATAAAGGTCGCATTGTAGCCTATCGCGATTTCGGTTTATCGTGCCGCGACATTGCTGCTCGCGATGGTCGAGATCCAATGACTATTAGCAGAATATGAAATCATTGGGTTCAGGAGAGTAATACGGAACGCCGTGCTGCATCCCAACGGCCTCGTATCACTGTCAGTCGAGATGACAGGCATCTTATCCGCATGGCTGTAACGGATCGTGCAGCCACGTCTCCATCCCTGAGTCAACAGACGGGGACGTTTACAATACCACAACCATCTGCACGAACAGTTCGACGACGTTTGGAGCAGCATGGACTATCAGCTCGGAGACCATGGCTGCGGTTACCCTTGACGCTGCATCACAGACAGGAGCGCCTGCGATGGTGTACTCAACGACGAACCTGAGTGCACTAATGGCAAAACGTCATTTGTTCGGACGAATCCAGGTTCTGTTTACAGCGTAATTATGGTCGCATCCGTGTTTGGCGTTATCGCGGTGAACACACATTAGAAGCGTGTATTCGTCATCGCCATGCACGACCGCATGTTGCAGGACCTGTACGCGTCTTTCTGGATACAGTAAATGTTCGGCTGCTGCCTTGGTCAGCACATTCTCCAGTTCTCTCACCAACTGAAAACGTCTGGTCAATGGTTGCCGAGCAACTGACTCGTCACAATATGCCAGTCACTACTCTTGATGAACTGTGGTATCGTGTTGAAGCTGCATGGGCAGCTGTACCTGTACACGCCATCCAAGTTCTTTTGACTCCATGTCCAGGCGTATCAAGGCCGTTATTACGGCCAGAGGTGGTTGTTCTGGGTACTGATTTCTCAGGATCTATGCACCCAAATTGCGTGAAAATGTAATCAGATGTCAGTTCTAGTATAATATATTTGTCCAATGAATACCCGTTTACCATCAGCATTTCTTCTTGGTGTAGCAATTTTAATGGCCAGTAGTGTACTAACAAGACAGTATTTTATGTTTTTATCCCAGGTGTCTCTTTATGGGGTACTTTTTGCCCCTTTCAAGCCTACTGGCGTATTCACAAGCTGAGACTTTGTCACAAATGGAACAATGACGTGAAAATATAGAATAAATTTATTTTATTTCACGTATGTGTTCACAAATTTGCATGTCCTCAGACTACCGGTTTCGATCTGCAATGACCATCTTCAGATCTGTTTTATAAGAAATGGCGCATTGCTCATCATGTCAAAACATATTGGCGTTTCTTCACTATTGCCAGTCTCATGAAAAGTGTATAAGTGAAACTTTCTCCGCACAAAGGAACAACAGAAACCAATACTCTCTCGGAATTCTCCTTGTGGTACATTTAAAACTCTTGTGATATCCAAGACCTTTAGTTGGGTCATTTCTCGTGAAATAGTTACCCCATCTTTCTTTTTATTTTACAAATAGGAAAGAACCTTAACCTCAAGTTCCGGATATTTGTCACATTTCGGTCCCCAGAATGATTTTCTTGTTGAAGCTGCCTTGTTCCATTTTCCCTTTGAAGCAATCCGACGCTGCACTTTAGATTCGTCCAGCCCACACTTACTTCTTACCTCTCTATTAGCTATGGTATTGGCATAACGCACATTCATAAGATTGAAGCTTGCATCTTAATTGCGCCAGTTTCCTTACTTTGATGATGCTCTTTGCCCTAAATGGTCGTTCGTATCGGCGTAAATCAGGCTTTCTTAACGCGTCCATCTAACCTGCAGAAACGAGGTCTAGAAGTGATTTATTGACTCTTAGAGGTTATGCAGAGGTATTAGCGGTGATAAATGGAGGAAAACGGAGAGTAAATTATAGATTCTCTAACCGCTAGATAACAAACCACAGAAATATCAACAAAATGTTTGCACAGATATTTAAGATACAACACATTTTTATTCTGCCGGCAGATTTCAGAAGGTGACATCAGGATGTACTGTATTGTATCCACCAAACGTATGACGCAGATTATCAAGGATTGCGACCCATTACCAAACTTCCGTATACACCATTATTTTGTTGAGACTAGGGCAGTATACGTTCTAAGGGTTTCCTGTGGATTTGTTAGTATAGTGACATAGGTATAGTGTGATGACACAGGCTTCATGTATAGCACATGCTTAACATTTGAATGAAGTCAAAAGGACGTTGAAACTACAGAATACAAAAAAGTAGTAAAAGTGCATCTCTCGTTCAGCATTCTGCATGAACTTCAAACGTTCGTTCTAAGCGATGTGTATTTAATTCAGGAATGTCTTATCAATAACGAAATTATCTATGCTCCGTAGTAAAATTTCCTAACTGTACAAGTACGTCTCCTTCGTTAATGTCTTTGTAGGCTACACGTGAAATCTTAGCATGTATTTCGAGAGAAAAAGAATAGCTCTAGCAAACATGCAATAACGCTAAAGTTGACGCTGACGGCAAGTTAAACCTTAATTTTTCCATGCAGAATTTTCTCTTCTTGATTTCGCTTTCACTTTGTTTTCAGTTTCTGGTAACGGGAAGTGAGGAGTACATCCAGCGAGCCCAAAAGAATAGCTAAAAGCGAAATAGATAATCTGCAGAAGATAAAGGTCGTGTAGGTAAATTATCAGAATTTAAAGAGTTCCATGGCTTAAAAAGAAACATCGCCTCACACAAGTAAACAATGAAGCAAGTTACAAAGAGCATACCGGCGAAGTGTAAGAAATTTTCTGGTGCTAATCTGTTATCAAGACCTAAGAGATATTTTCCTAAAAATTAACATTGGATTCTGTAGCGCTTTAATAAACAGAAAGGCGGATTCCAGAAAATCGGGGCCGGCCGGTATAGCCGAGCGATTCTAGGCGCTTTAGTCTGGCACCGCGCAACCGCTACGGTCGCAGGTTAGAATCCTGCCTCGGGCATGGATGTGTGTGATGTCCTTAGGTTAGTTAGATTTAAGTAGTTCTAAGTTCTAGGCGACTGATGACCTCAGATGTTAAGTCGCATAGTGCTCAGAGCCATTTGAACCATTACAAAACCGGTTGGAGTAAACACAGATCACTGTTGAAAAAACTGTATGACGAACGTTGAATGCTAAGTACTTAAATAAGTTTCAATGTGCAGGAGAAAATGCGTTCGACAAAGTAAAATGGTGGGAGATTTTCGAAATTCTGAGAAAAATAGGAGTAAGCTATAGGAAGAGACGCGTAACATACAATATGTACGAGAGCCAAGAGGGAATAATAAGAGTGGATGACCAAGAAAGAAGGACTCGGATTAAAAGGGTGTAAGACAGGGATGTAGTCTTTTGACCCTATAGTCCAGTCTGTACATCGAAGACGCAATGCTGGAAATAAAGGAAGGTTTCAGGAGTGGAATTAAAAGTCAAGGTGAAAGGATATCAATGATAAGATTCGCTGATGACATTGCTGTCCTGAGTGAAACTGAAGAAGAATTACATGATCTGTTGAATGGAATGAACAGTTCAATAAGTACAGAATATGGATTGACATTAAATCGAAGAAACACGAACGTTATGAGAAGTAGCAGAAATGAGAACAGCAAGAAACTTAACATCACCACTGATGGTCACGAAGCAGATTAAGTTAAGGAATTCTGCTACCTAGGCATCAAAATAACCAATGACGAACGGAGCAAGGAGGACATCAAAAGCATACTAGCACTGGCAAAAAGGGCATTCCTAGCCCAGTTAAGTGTAGTAGTATCAAACATAAGTAGTAACTGGAGGGATAAATTTCTGAGAATGTACTTAAGAGTACAGGATTGTATGGTAGTAAACATGTACTGTCGAAAAACCGAAATAGAAGAAAATCGAATCGTTTGGGATGTGGTGCTACAGTCCAGTATTGAAAATTAGATGGACTGATAAGGTAAGGAATGAGAATGCTCTGCGCAGAATCGGAGAGGAAAGGAATATGTTGAAAGCACTGACAGGATGGTAGGACATCTGTTAAGACTTCAGGGAATGACATCCGTGGTACTAGCGGGAGTTGTAGAGGGAAAAGCTGTAGAAGAAGACAGAGACACAGAGACTGGAATACATCCAGCAAATAATTGAGGACGTAGGTTGTAAGTGCTACTCTGAGATGAAGAGGTTGGCACAGGGGAAAAAATGGGGACGGGCCACATCAAATCAGTGAGAAGACCGATGGATCAAAGGAAATGGTCAACATTGAAGCCACTGAAAAAGGAAGAATAACCTAGTGATCCTTTTGACAGATTGGCAATAGAGAAAGCAGTGCAGTGGAAAAATGTCAATCTGTAACATAATTTTGGAATACAAAATTGAACAATATATGAAATAAAATGTATAGCACACGACTGGTCGAGCCTAGCACAGACGAAGAGATCAGCATAGAACATAATTAAACTAATCGGATATCTGAGGACTATGAATCGACTGTCGTGCAGTCTGAACTATATGATTGTCAATATCGTTGCTACTACTTCCAACTCAGATGACCTGTACCTAATGTGGAATTCCTAAGTGAGTCTATTACGTTAGTCAATATAAATTCTTCCTATTCTATTTTTGTTACAGTGGCTTTCAGACAGTTATTTCACGTTGGGCGCGAGTCCCTAAATAGAGACACCACTCTTGTTAGTAAATTACCCTCGTCATTACGAGCGTCATATCCACTTTGCGTTCCGCCCTTGCGTGCTACCTTGCCAGCGGGCTTGTTAGGCAAACTGGCTTACGACGCAAGCACCGCCGTTAAAGGAGACCTCTCACTGGTTGGCAGGCTGGTAACCAGCGTAACTACCGATATTCAAGTCTCCTCGAAACAAACACACACACACACACACACACACACACACACACATACATACGTGGACACACACACATACACACACACACACACACACACACACACACACACACACAACACACACTCGCACGTGCACTTTCTCATTCCCCCCCCCCCCAGCCTCTCCAACACACACACACAAACACACGAAGAAACCCAGAGTATCCGAATACCTTAAGGGATGCTTAATTAAAAACCGGCTCAGTGACATGCTTAATGTTGGAAATGAAATGAGCGTATGGCATAGCTGGCCGCGAGGCCCCAACCGGGGAAGTTTGGCCACCGAGTGCAAGTCTTACTGCAGTCGACGCCACATTGGGCGACTTGCGTTCCGGTGATGAGGATGAAATGATGATGAGGACAACATAACAACCAGTACGCGAGCGAAGGAGATTTGTCTGGAATCGAACCCGGGCCCGCTGCATGGGAGGCAAGCACGTTACCACCCAGCTAAGCAGGAGGACATGCTTAATGTTAATGTGCATAAGAAAATTTCTTCCCTCGATTATCAACGAGCGGGATTTTCAAATGACATTACATTCTCGTTATCTCTTGGCTTATCTCACAACTTTTTCTGCTACGTTCATTTCTTGACGGAACGCTGCTCGTAGTCTTGATTCGCTACCTCTAGATCTTGGTGCGCCTGGTTCGATTCCCGGTCGGGTCAGACATAATCTTTTCTCTTGGACTGAGTGTCCATCTCACCTTTTTTACAAAGACACGCAAGTCGCCGAAATGGGACTAGGTGTATCTCAGGGCCCAGCGATTCAATCATGGATCGGTTTCCACTTCAGTTCATTGCAACGCTTGTGGATATAGAAATAGAAGACTCTCTCATGATGCCTTCTGTTACACTTAACGGACATGGAAGAATCGCTAAGATAAAGGTTCACGATAGTCTTAAAAAGGACTACGTCGAAAGTGGAGGCGGAATACTCCAGAATGAACTTCACTGACGACTCATTGTGTATGAATATAATAAGGAATTTAGAATTCCGTGTCATCATCGACTGTGAATGTCACACGCGTCGAAAAACGAGTCGGAAATTCTGCCACGGATCTGAAGGCGGGACAAAAGGTGCTGTGCTTGAAAATACCAGGCGGCCTGTTCCGGCGAATGGTCCACGTCCCGCGGAGGAACTGCTTCCTGCTGCATGACGATAGCAGATTTCAAGACACCATTAGTTTTCGTCTGAACTACTTGGTGGCCCACGTCTGCTTCTTCGCACTGGGCTGTATCGAAGCAGACGAAGAGGTTGAAAAAATTAGCCAACCACTTGCAAAACAAAGGTTTATTGGCCATTGACCTTCTTCAGAAGGAGTGGGCCTTGTTACATCACTTGTTGGTACATTAGATTAGCTGAAGCCGAGCGGCTCTTTTCACATATAAAATTGACAACAACAAGAATTATCCCAAGTCATTCTTGTTTTTGTCAATTTTATGTGTGACAAGAGCCGCTCGGCTTCAGCTAATCTAATGTACCAACAAGTGATGTAACAAGCCCACTACTTTAGAAGATGGTATTTTTAGAATTTTCGAAACCTAGGTCAAGGGCTAATAAACCTTTGTTTTGCAACTGGTTGGCTGATGTTTTTAACCTCTTCAGATTCACACAGTTGCTGCTCGGCAGCCATGTTTAAGATTTTCAAACCAGATGACGTAGTTTTCATGTAGTCGATTGCAGGTGGTGTTGGAACGACTATTACCAACTAGTCAAACAGTTGAAAATTTTATAGTTCTGACAACGACTTCAGAATCAAAGTTCGCTGGTCTCGGGTATCATGGAGTGGACCGTGTTTTCTATTACGGTGACGATTACGTGCAAGACGTCTTGAAAGTGTATCCTGGAAGACTGGATATCATATTAAGCAGAAACGGCGGAACAGATATCGAAAAGTGCTTTAAAATGCCAAAATGTTGCGACGCGTTGATACTGGTAGATTAAAAATGCACTGCTCTGTGTACCAGAAACCCCTGTCTGCGGCGTGTTCTGGCCAACGTGGGATGCACAGATGGTATCGTCTACTGAGCTAGTTAACGAAAGCGGGAGTAGATATTGGGCTGTTGGTAGAAACTCACTCGGAAATGATGGAGGTCATGGTTGCGAAGTTATTTCAACAGCGATCCAGTGCGAAAATTGAACAGCATATACATTCCGGTCTGCCTTTCAAAAACATCACTGCAGATGTGACAGATGTGTGCGAGAGGAAGAACTACGAGAAGATTACCTTGGAAGTTAAGAGAGAGGCTGCTACGTCAGACAAACGCAAGCTCTTCTTGCACGTGAGGAACAGGACCACGTGAGGGCAGAGGCATGCAGCGTCGATAAACAGGAGCCTAAGCAGGAGGCAGAACTAGAAGCAGGAGCTCTGCTAGAGGATACTGAAAACGCTACAGAAGAATCAGAAGCAAGACAACAGGACGAAACGCAACATCAGTCCGAATGAAGGTCACTGCGGAAGAGACGAAGGATGCTACTGGGTCTCTGTGAGAAAGATGCAACCAAAGCTGTTCTACACCATTTCTAATCCTGTTAAATTACTGTCGAAAATTATTTTAAAATCTCTGAAAATCTTTAAGTGTTGTCGATGCTCTGACCATTTATAACGCTTTGTAGCGGAATTTAAAATTAAAGTGAAAAAATCGAAATAATTTTATTGCAGTCCTTGTGCTGATCATACAGAATAAAAATTTGAATGCTTAAAATCAGTGTCAAACAAGAAGACTGAACCAGGCTGTCAATAATGCCATACGACTGTTTCCATTTCAAATTTCTTGAGACATCTGTGCGCCACAGTGGGATAAATCTGATCAATATTTGAACAATTCGTAATTCATTTGACAAGGTTTTCGGGCTACGAAAGCAGGTTTGTCATAATGATCATTGTTCTTTTGTTCGGCAACGTAGGCTTCTTATCAAGAACTTTTTCACTCATGTGGGCCAAAAGGTTTATGCAGTTCAACCAGCTTTAAGCTTGTCAGTATCCAATTATACAGGCCCCTGTACGTGATCAAACTCGGTTTTTGCTCGCACTTTGCTTTCCAAAGGTTTGTCAAATAAGCGCGCACGAATACCAGCTAAGGCTGTCAAATTTTATTTCCAGGTGAAGTATCTGTCAGGCTGTATGTAGCGCGACCCAATGTATTTTGACGCTAGTGGGAAACGTACGATATGCAATGTAGAATTCAAACCGAAATCTGCTCCAGATGTCTACCTCTGAATTATAGTAGTCCGGTAAGCAATTGGCTGTTTTTTGACAAACGCGTGCATAAACGTCAAGTGTATTACGCATGTCAGCCGTCAATCAAAATTTCTCTCAAACACGCGCCATACATAGTCCGTGTTGGCGAAACACGTCAAACAAAGCAGCACTCTGCCGAATAATTTGACAGACACGTTAAGTTTGACAAATTGTTTAATCGTATGCGGAGGCCTTAAGTCTAAGAGTGAATATCTGAGCTCTTTACATCTTATAAGTGCCTAGCGTTGATTCTAAGAAGCGACAGAAAACGGAGAGTACACCTAAAATCTGTATCAAGGATGGAAAATGGACGAGTTAGATCTGATGGAAGGTTCTGGGGCAGTGCATATGTGAAGGAAACCACACGTAAGACGAAAGTGCTACCAATAGTCTTAAGTAAAACTTGAGCCAGAGGATCCCTATTCAAGTACGACTGACAGCAGGCATGGAAAGAATTTATAGATACCCTGTGAAGACAGAACAACATTGAGACGGAGATGCTCAAGGAACTGTAATGAGTATCTCTTAAGGAAGGCGACTACATTCACGTGAAGTTTCATTGGATATGTTCATGCAGTAGAAGTCGCAACGGAAGGTAGTCTGCCACCTCCTTCACCTACAATTTAGCCTATGTGCAAATTCTTTTTCTTCCGTACGTCTTTGATCCTTACACCTCCCTATAGTACCATAAGGTTTTCCTTGATGCCCTAACAGATCTCTATATCATGTCCCTTCTTCCTGTCAGTGTTTTCCACATGTTACTTTCAACGCCGACTCTGTGGAGAACATCACCGATCCTTACCTTATCTGTTCACCTAACTCTCAACATTCTTCTGTAGCACGACATCTCAAACGCTTCGATTCTCTTCTGATCCGATTTTCCCACTGTGGATGATCCACGTACAATGCTCTGCTCCAAACATACGTCAGAAATTTCTTCCTCTAATGAGGGAAGTCTTCCTTCACTCGTCTGTTATGGAATATTTACCTTCGAGCCCAGCAGAATTCCTGAACTCTACTTTGTGACGAATTTTGATGTAAATTTTTGCTACTTCTCATTACTTTGGTTTTTTCCCGGTTTGCTCGCAATCTAAATTTATTACTCATTAGACTGTTCATTCCATTCAACAGATCCTGTAATTGCTCTTCGCTCTCATGGACGACATCAATGTCATCAGTGAATCTTGTCATCGATATCCTTTAATCCTGAATTTTAATTCCACTCTTGAACCTTTCTTTTATTTCCGTCATTGCTTCTTCGATGTATTAATTGAACATTAGCTGAGGCTTACGTTATTGGGCTTCCAGTCTTATTGTTACCTCTTGGTTCTTGCATCTATTGTGTATCACCCGTCTCTTCCATTAGTTTACTCCTATTTTTCTCAGAATTTGAAACATTTTGCAGCATTGTACACTGTCGAACACTTTTTCATTTCTCTTCCAGTGTCAAGCGCATCTTCAGTAAAGCTTCTCTGTTTCCTAAAGCCAAACGGATCATTGTCTAATATATCCTCAGCTTTACTTCCCATTCGTCTGTATATTATTCTTGTCTGTCGGATGATGAGATGTTAAGTTGATTATGCGATAACTTTCGCCCATGTCTGCCCTTGTTATCTTCGTAATTTTGTGAATGTTATTTTTCCTGAAGTGTGATGGTACATCGCCAGTCTCACAGATTATGCATACTCAGTGATTATACATATATACATAGCCGTTTTGTTACTACTTTCCCCAAGGACTTTAGAAATTCCAAAGGAGTGTTATCAGTCCCCTCTGCTCCATTTCATATACCGATAAACTGCTGAATACAGTTATTTGTATAATTTGATTGATTCCAAATGTGAATCGTTGATGTTATAGTCAAAGGATATTACACTTCGCGTTTTATGAAGACCACAACTTCTACGTCAAAATCTGAATTAATATTTGTGCAACTTTCTTCAGATAGTGCTTCATTATAGATTACTGAATCACCTGAAAAGTCTAAGGCTGCCGTTAATGTTGCCTGTGGGATCATTAATGTAAGCAGTAAGAGTCCAAATGCACTCCACTGGGTCGTGACTAAACTTACTTCTACATCTGTGGATGAGTCTCTGGCCGGCCAGCGTGGCCGAGCGGTTCTAGGCGCTTCAGTTTGGAACCGCGCGACCGCTACGGTCGCAGGTTCGAATCCTGCCTCGGGCATGGATGTGTGTGATGTCCTTAGGTTAGTTAGGTTTAAGTAGTTCTAAGTTATAGGGGACTGATGACCTCAGCTGTTAAGTCCCATAGTGCTCAGAGCCATTTGAACCATTTGATGAGTCTCCGTTATATGTAATACTGAGTCAAATGGTTTTAGAAATTACATCTACCCGGTTGCCTCATTCCATGGATTTCGGCACGTCGGGTGAGAAAAGCAGGATTAGGGCTTTGCATGACGGATGTCTCGTCTTAAGCCTGGTAGAGACCTGGTGCACCTTTCCGTTAGTCAAATACACTGAAGAGCCAAAGAGACTGGTAAACCAGCCTAATATGGTGTAAGGCCCACACGACCACAACGAAGTGCCGCAACACGACGTGGCATGGACTCGACTAATGTCTCAAGTAGTGCTGGAGGGAATTGACACCATGAATCGTGCAGGGTTCACCATAAAGCCGTAAGATTATGAGGGGGTGAAGATCTATTCTGAATAGCACGTTACAAGGCGTCACAGATATGCTCAATAATGTTGCTGTCTGGGGAGTTTATTGGCCAGCGGAAATGTTTAAACTCAGAAAGTGTTTTCCTCGAGCCACGCTGTAGGATTTTCGGACGTGCGGGGTGTCGCATTCTGCTGCTGGAATTCCCCAAGTCCGTCGGAATGCACAATAGACATGAATAGATGCAGGTGATCAGGCAGGATGCTTACGTACGTGTCACTTGTCAGAGTCGTATCCAGACGTATCAGAGGTCCCGGATCACTCCAACTGTACACGCCCCATACCATTACAGAGCCTCCACCAGCTTGAATAGTCCCCTACTGACACACAGGGTCCATGGGTTTAGGTTGTATCCATACCCGTACACATCCATCCGCTCAATACAATTTGAAATGAGACTCGTCCGACCAGGCAACATGTTTCCAGTCATCAGCAGTCCAATGTCGGTGTTGACGGGCCCAGGCGAGGCATAAAGCTTTGTGTAATGCAGTTATCAGGGGTAGACGAGTGGGCCTTCGGCTGCGAAAGCATATATCGATGATGTTTCGTTGGATAGGTTGCACGCTGACACTTGTTGATGCCCCAGCACTGAAATCTGCAGCAATTGGCGGAAGGGTTGCACTTTCGTCACGTTGAACGATTCTCTTCAGTCGTCGTTGGTCCCAGTCCTGCAAGATCTTTTTCCGGCCGCAGCGATTTCAGAGATTCGTTTTTTTTTTTTTACCGGATTCCTGCTATTTACGGTACAAACTTGAAACGGTCGTGCGGGAAGATTCCTACTTCATTGCTACATTGCAAATTCTGTGTCACATCTCTCGTGCGCTGACTATAACACCACGTTCAAACCCACTTAAATCTTGATAACCTGCCATTGCAGCAACAGCGACCGATCTAACAACTGCGGCAGACGCTTTTCGTCTTATATAGGCGTTGTTAGCCGCTACGCCGTGTTCTGCCTGCTTACACACCTCCGTATTTGAATACGCGTGCCTATACCAGTTCTTTGGCGCTCCAGTGTATCTTGTACGTACTTGTCCGTTAGTGGAACGACATTGTAGGGTATAAATTGTAAACCGGAGTCATGACCTTATCTGCGTGAGAGGGCACGTGCGAAGCAGAGAGACTGGCAACGCGTACCTCCTGCGTTTCACGACAGCAAGTCACGCGAAGCAAGATGGATTGGGAGCGCGCGTGGCATTTGTGATGGACGAGTTCGGCTCGCCGTAGGAAATGACACGTTAATTCCGCTCAGAGTAAATTATGTTTGTTTCTTGTGAAGCACGACAGAGGCAGTGCTAAACTCCGGATGTCCCCTTCAGCAGCTAAGAAACTCTTTCATAAGCTTCGTCATTTGAATCACAAATGAACTGACGTCTATTAATCGTGCTAATCCGTATATTGCTTTTGCGACAGAGTTACAAGCAAACTCCGCGGTTGGAATTACGTGTGACAAGTTTTACCACAATTGATTTACCAGCCGACGAGAGTTGCTGCGACTTAATGCATTTGTAAAGCTGCTTTTATTAAGAGATGCTCTATGCCTCTCAAGTGGAGATGATATTACATAATTTGGGAAAAGAGGACAGTAAAATAATAGGGTGTAAACTTGATTATAATGTGTCAGAAATTAAGATTAATGGGCTCAGAATTTTGACATTAAGGATTTTCGCCCTAAGTATCGTATGCTTGCCTATCATTGATGACGTGACTATAGTTGTCATTAAGCTGCCAAATAAAGGGAAAGCCACACTTCACTTTGGATTAAAAATACAAACACTACCTCAACTCAGGGATATGAAAACTACACTACTGGCCATTAAAATTCCAAGAAGAAATTCAGATGATAAACGGGTATTCAATGGACAAATATATTATACTAAAACTGAAATGTGATTACATTTTCACGCAATTTGGGTGCATAGATCCTGAGAAATCAGTACTTAGAACAACCACCTCTGGCCGTAATAACGGCCTTGATACGCCTGGCCATTGAATCAAACAGAACTTGGATGGCGCGTACAGGTACAGCTGCCCACGCAGCTTCAACACGATACCACAGTTCATCAAGAGTAGTGACTGACGTATTTTGACGACCCAGTTGCTCGGCCACCATTGACCACACGTTTTCAATCGGTGAGAGATCTGGAGAATGTGCTGGAAAGGGCAGCAGTTGAACATTTTCTGTATCCAGAAAGGCCCGTACAGGACCTGCACATGCGGTCGTGCATTATCCTGCTGAAATGTAGGGGTTCACAGGGATCGAATGAAGGGTAGAGCCACGGGTCATAACATTTCTGAAATGTAACTTCCACTTTTCAAAGTGCCGTCAATGCAAACAAGAGGTGACCGAGACGTGTAACCAATGGTACCCCATACCATCACGCCAGGTGATACGCCAGTACGACGATGACGAATACACGCTTCCAATGTGCGTTTACCGCGATGTCACCAAACACGGATGCGACCATCATGATGCTGTAAACAGAACCTGGATTCATACGAAAAAAATGACGTTTTGCCATTCGTGCACCCAGGTTCATCGTTGAGTACACCATTGCAAGCGCTCCTATCTGTCATGCAGCGTCAAGGGTAACCGCAGCCATGGTCTCCGAGCTGATATGCCATGCTGTTGCAAACGTAGTCGAACTGTTCATGCAGATGGTTGTTGTCTTGCAAACGTCCCCATCTGTTGACTCAGGGATCGAGACGTGGCTGCACGATCCGTTACAGCCATGCGGATAAGGTGCCTGTCATCTTGACAGCTAGTGATACGAGGCCGTTGGGATCCAGCACGGCGTTCCGTATTACCCTCCTGAACCCACCGATTCCATATTCTGCTAACATTCATTGGATCTCGACAAACGCGAGCAGCAATGTCGCGCTATGATAAACCGCAATCGCGATGGGCTACAATCCGATCTTTATCTAAGTCGGATACGTCATGGTACGCTTTTCTCCTCCTTACACGAGGCATCACAAAAACGTTTCACTAGGCAACGCCGGTCAATTGCTGTTTGTTTTTGAGAAATCGGCTGGAAACTTTCCTCATGTCAGCACGTTCTAGGTGTCGCCACCGGTGCCAACCTTGTGTGAATGCTGCGAAAAGCTAATCATTTGCATATCACAGCATCTTCTTCCTATCGGTTAAATTTCGCATCTGTAGCACGTCATCTTCGTGGTGTAGCAATTTTAATGGCCAGTAGTGTATTTATTTCGTAATAGCTCTGATGATTTTTGCAGCTTTTATGATACTGCATACTTCCTAGGTTAACAGGGTGCAGTCCTACGTCGTTTACAAGGCTTTACTTTTCTTTCTTCTCTGTGTCATTTCCGTCAGTATCTCTATCCTTAGATCACTCATAAAGGAGATTTGAGTGAATGGTAAACGAAATCACGTCATCTTCAACGAGCGAAGGCTACCGGCACTGATTTTGCTGTTGATTTAATACGTTCTGTTGTATTTGCACGTATTAAATTTTTTATTAACAGGGCTTTATTAGTTTCCACAGTTAACTTTGATCGTGTGTGAATGTAAATACCTGCGGAACCAGGAATTGTATGTTGTGATGGATTTTTTTTCCATTGATTTCAATTATGAACAAAGCTTCATTGGAATTTCGGTTTTAATTCATAATTAATGAATACGCAGAGCTCTCGACTGATTCATTTTTGTCATATTTTTCCAACCATATGCAAAAAAATCTCCAACTATTCCCACATATTACTTGCTCCGATGTTTTGTTAACCTTAGACGCAAAACTGGTATGCATGGCTAGAGCTAAGTCTGTGGAGTATGTGACTCAAGACTTTCTTCTCTGATAAACGCAATGTATTTTTCGTTCACCACTACAGTCACAACTACGAGGGGTTAGACAGAAATAAACTTATAAATAAATACTTCATTAATTTCTATGGAAATACTTCTGCTGTAGTTTGGAAAAAGAATATTTGTACATGAGCTAAACAATTTTCTGTTATTTCTCCACCGGTTTCGACTGCTACAACGATCTACAAGGCTAAAAGGATTGTAGATCAATACATCAAAAAATACATTTCCGTCATGTATGAGTCGTACAAATAGACAGCGTGCACATTAAGAAAATCGACAAACTGACTGGACTGTAAATGGAGGAAAAACTGCCTTATGAATATGTCTCCGGAAACGGACGGTGTCGTGTAACGACAACAAATCGTCCCCGAGCACAGTATAAAGCTGCATCACATCCACGTCGCAACAGATGTTTAAGGCAGCCTCTATTGGATTGTAGGTATAGGGGTACTAGTGATTGTCATGCAAGATACACATAATAGTATTGTGGTTTACACCACGTTGGCGGAGCTTCTGCTAGGGTTCGTCTCAATGTCCTACACAACCCGGTCTCCATACCTGGTGTAGGCACAGTCAGCCACCTCCCAGCACGTTCTGTCTGAAAGGACCCAGGATCACTCACACTCGCCTAAAAAGGGCTTTAAATGTTGTGTGTCCGTGAGGATACTTGTTTTGGTACACACGTGCTGCCTCTCGGCCTTTTACATCTGCCTGACCGTACACAAAACTACTCTGACTTGTTCACGAAATAAGTACCCGACGAATCTGCTCCTTACAGTACCCTGCGTCAATCACACAGTCAGCAACAAACACACATCAAAACAAGTTTTGCATCACCTCGGTTCCAAGAGTTCCGGAACCTGTACAGAAAATTGGAATAGAGATCATCATAAACTTCATTTCCGCTCTTTTTATTGCTCATGAAAACGACACATTGCATGTCGTTCTACCATACACCGACATCTTCAGGCTCTGAGCACTATGCGACTTAACGTCTGAGGTCATCAGTCGCCTAGAACTTAGAACTAATTAAACCTAACTAACCTTAGGACATCACACACATCCATGCCCGAGGGACACCTTCAGAGCTGGTGGTCCAGATTGCTCTACACACCGGTACCTCTAATACCCAGTAGCACGTCCTCTTGCATTGATGCATGCCTGTATTCATCGTGGCATACTACCTACAAATTCATCAAGGCACTGTTGGTTCAGATTGCCCCACTCCTCAACGGCGATTCGGCTTAGACCCCTCAGAGTGGTTGGTGGGTCACGTCGTCCATAGACAGCCTTTTTCAATCTATCCCAGGCATGTTCGATAGGGTTCATGTCGGGAGAACATGCTGGCCACTCTAGTCAAGCGATGTCGTTATCCTGAAGGAAATCATGCACAAGATGTGCACGATGGGGGCGCGAATTATCGTCCATGAACACGAATGCGTCGCGAATATGCCTCCGATGTGGTTGCACTATCGATCGGAGAATGGCATTGATGTATCATACAGCCGCTATGGCGCCTTCCATGACCACCAGTGACGTACATCGGCCCCACATAATGCCACCCAAAAACATGAGGGAACCTTCACCTTGCTGAACCCGCTGGACAGTGTATGTAAGTCGTTCAACCTGACCGGGTTGCCTCCAAACACGTCCCCGACGATTGTCTGGTTGAAGGCATATAGGGCACTCATCGGTGAAGAGAACGTGATGCCAGTCCTGAGCGGTCCTTTCGGCATGTTGTTGTTCCCATCTGTACCGCGCTGCATTATGTCGTGGTTACAAAGACGGACCTCGCCAAGGACGTCAGAACTGAAGTTGCCAAATCATGCAGCCTATTGCGCACAGTTGGAGGTGTAACACGACGTTATGTGGCTGCACGAAAAGCATTATTCAACATGGTGGCGTTGCTGTCATGGTTCCTCCTATAATCCGTAGGTAGCGGTCATCCACTGCAGTAGTAGCCCCTGGGTGGCCTGAGCGAGGCATGTGATCGACAGTTCCTGTCTTTCTGTATCTCCCCCATGTCCGAACAACATTGCTTTGGTTCACTCCGAGATCCCCGGACACTTCCCCGCTGAGAGCCCTTTCTGGCACACAGTAACAATGCGGACGCGATCGAACCGCGGTATTGACCGTCTAGGCATGGTTTAACTACAGACAACACGAGCCGTTTACGTCCTTCCTGGTGGAATGGCTGCAACTGATCGGCTGTCAGACCCCCTCCGTCAAACAGGCGCAGCTCATGCATGGTTGTTTACATCTTTGGGCGGGTTTACTGACATACCTGAACAGTCAGAAGGACTGTATCTGTGGTACAATATCCACAGTCAACGTCTGTCTTCAGGAGTTCTGGGAACCTAGGTAATGCGAATCTTTTTTTGATTTGTGTACAACAAACTCACGTCACGTAGTCAGAGGAACAGTCATTCGTCAGCGCCGTCTACCGTGGCAATGATGCATTTACCAACACATGTCCGTACGAACTTTTTCCTCCATTTCCAGTAAGGAATGCTTCCCTGCAGTTTGTCGGTGTTATTAATGTTCACACTGTAGAAGACATCATTGCCATAATAGTTTGTCTTAACACAGTCCATATAAACACGTTGTGCCTTTGCACAATTATAGTAGTGCTCATTTTGTGACAACTCCACACAGACTCTCATAGCAGTTATATACTCGTATGTTCTACATTTGTATGGCTCATGGCTCACATGTGGCTGAAGCGAACAGTTGATCCACTGATGTGGTGCTTTTCTGCTTGAGTATAATTGTAACTATCGAAACAAGCAGAGTATAAACATAAAATTTTACGGCTAATGCTCAGATATGCTTTTTTCTAAATTGTGAAAACAAAATTACAGTACCAAAAATAATTAACATTGAGTAATGAAACTTCGGAAATATATTTGTCTAGCTAACAAAAGTGATTATGAATGGAAGATCACGGGTTAATGAAAACGTGAGATAAACCACTGCAAATGTGAAATGTTGGTACATTAATAACTGGTGTGACTGCCAGAATATTGAATGCAGTTGTGCAAACGTGCTTGCATTGTGTTGCACGGATGCCGGATGTCAGTTTGTGGGACGCTTTTCCATGGCTGTTGCACTTGGTTGGTCAATACAGGAACCGTTAAAGGTATTTGTGGCGGCCACCCGATAACGTCTAATGTCTAATACTTGACCGACTGGAGGCAAATATGCTGATCAAGCACCACATAGACACTAAGAGCATGTTGGGTTACAATAGCGATATGTGGGCGAGCGTTATCCAGCTAGAAAACACCTCATGGAATGATGTTCAGGAATAGCAGTACAACAAGTCGAATCACCAGATTAGCATGCTAATTATCAGTCCGGGTGCATGGAATAATCACGAGAGTGCTCCTGTTATCATACGATATCGCACCCCAGACCATAACTCCAGGTGTATGTCCAGTGTCTCAAGCACGCAGACAGGTTGGTTTCAGGTCCTCAGCTGCTCTCCTTCTAACCAACCAACCTACATGTATCACTGGCACCGACGCAGAACCACCTTTGATCGGAAAACACAAGAGACCTCCGCCCTGACGTCGGAAATGGCGGTGGTTTTGGAATACACGCCACAGGGTGTCTAGGTCGGAGCTGTCCTTGAAGTAACAGACGAAACTGTTCGTTGTGTCACTTTGGTGCGAACTGCTGCTCAAATTGCTGCTGCTGATGCAGTACGATGCACCAGAGCCGTCCGCCGAACAAAATGGTTTTCTCTCTCAATAGTGCCACGTAACCTGCCTCCCTCCCCTCCCCCTACCACATCGCCTTCCCCAAACGTATCTTCTTGTTCTTGCGACCTTACATTCTCGTGACCACAGCTTCCAGCAGTCACGTTTCTGACAGGTTTTTCTGCAATATCGCAGAATGTGCATCCAGCTTCCCAAAGCCGTGTATCACGACCTCGTTCAAACTCAGTGAGCTGTTGATAACAGCGTCTTTGTCGCCTTCAAATGGCTCTAAGCACTATGGGACTTAACATCGGAGGTCATCAGTCCCCTAGACTTAGAACTACTTAAACCTAGCTCACCTAAGGACATCACACACATCCACATCCGAGGCAGGATTCGAACCTACGACCACAGCAGCAGTGCGGTTCCGGACTGAAGCACCTAGAGCCGCTCAGCCACAGCGGCCGGCCTTTGTCACCTTAAAGGCATTCTTGACTAACATCAGGCCACCACATTCAGTCTCAAAGTTAACTAACTCTTACGACCTTTACTGCGTGTACTTACAGCGAAACCGATTTTCATCCTCCTAGTGGTGCTACAAACGCCACTCCTATGCGACTCCCATGAAATCTGAATAAACATCATCATTAAGATGTAGAAACACGCCTAGAAACTTTCACTTATGTCGCACAACCCGTCCTTTGGGTTGCGGTTTTTTTTTCGTCAGTGTGTTTCACACCTATTGACAAAGGCCTACCAAAAACTGTACTTGACTATGATGCGAGGTTCGGTATTGGGATACAACTGTCACCATTATATGTACTTTCTTTGTTTTAATGATCTCCTTATCCAGATCCATCAGGAGGGTTCAAGTTTTTTGTCATGGTTATGACAATCGATTCGTCCCTCGATGTCCGACGATGTGTGCTTCTGTAGACCCTCACGCCACAGTTCCTTTTTCTGTTCTTGATACGTTGAGAGGATATGAGATGTTCTTGCAGTATGTACAAAACTTAGCCAAATTTACAAAGAAATTGGCAAAATTACCCCACTTATCAGTGCAATGTTACGTTCTTTCGGTCCTGGAAGCATGCCCTGATTCGGTTGGGAAGAGTGTAGTAAGGGAACTGTTGTATCTTGTCCTTGATGTCCTGAACACTGGCACTGGGATTGTCTTGTCGTCCTGGCTGCCCCCCTCCCACACACAACCTGTAAGGCACAGACCTGTGGATCTTGCTGGCCACCGCAGCACCTCAGCGTCACGCCGACAGTTCATAGTGCCACGTCCTGCGTGTGAAAGAGCATTGTTCTGTTGAAAAATGGCATCGTGTGTCTGTCACATGGGAGGTAACACAGGAGGACACAGCATATCCTTGACTGTGCCATTAGAATTCCCTCAGACTCTATCAGCTGTCACACTGGTTTGCTTCTCACACTGTGGCGTCACGAATGACAGTGCTGTGCCTCTAAAACAATGGAAGAACAAGACTTCTCCCGAGGGCGCCAACGCAGTCGTCGACGATGTTCATCAAGGGTAGTGCGGGAGCACTATTCATCGCTGAACACAGTTCGACGCCGTTATTCAGCACCCCTTGCCTCCCGGCTACTGCACAGCTCTAAATGCCGTTGTTTGTGTTGTGGTGCTAACGGCAGCCCAGACATAGGACGGTAGTCTCTGACCAATGGTGTCACATGACACTTAATGTCGGAGGGAGACCATTACTTGTTCTCCGATTGCAGGCTCAGAAGTGAAGGAATTACAGTGTGCCTGGTGCACAATATAGCGATCTTCCCTTGTGGTGGTCACATGTGGTCGGTTATAACTTTGACGATGAGTATTAATGTCGTCAGCTTCCCATGCAGCCCGAGATAGGGCCACCATCGAATCCGAATGCCTCACAAATCTACATACAGCACTACTCGACCAGCTGGCCAAATGGAGACCAAGATGAGGCCTCTTTCAGACCCTGCCAGGTGCTGATAACGCTGTCTCGCTCACGTACGCAGCATCTCCATGACCTTCAGAGCGACGACTCACCATCTGACGCTGCACGCGCCAGTTATACACCTTACCAGGCCTAGCACCAGTACTGAACACGAAGAACACTAATGCACCATTATGAATGTCGTACTTACCACACAGCACTGCAACTCATTTACGTATTCGCCGACGGTGGGTCTGGATATGGAGTTACATCTGAAAGACTCCCGATTAATATTATGTCGCTCGTTATTAACGTAAGTAGCAGCATCAATTTAAATTTTAGGTGACTGTCACGTAACAGATAAATGATAACATGAGTTAGTTGCATCAGCAGTCGTTTAATCAGGATGCGGCTGCTCAACAATTTTCACACAATGATAGAGGATTTTCCAGTAACAAGTGCCGGCATGTTTCACACTGTTTGTCTTACATATTCTGTTGAGTCACAATGTGAGACAGATACTACTCTCGTCTAACACTACCAATTGCTGTTAACACAATTACAGGTCACTATTTGCAGTACTGCGTCATACGCTGTAACAGTGGTTAACACAAACAATCCTCAGTGCAATCCAAGATGTGGCCAGCGCGGTTGACGTGAACGCGAATATATGGCACACTGAAAAACCCTTTGTAACACACTTGTGAAGAACATGATGTGTCACGAATCGGTAATGTTTTGCTGAGGATCAACCAACAGCTTCGGGGGCTCACTCAGCCGGTACGACACAATGCTTAGCTCTCTGCTCCAAAGTAAATTCTTCGCAGACTCGATGTAACTGACACTTCATTCACTTAGCGCTAGCGGCGTTCGACAGTAGATTTTTCGTACCATCGACCTGTGTGTGGAAAAAAAAGTATTTCTTCTCTCTCTCTCCCTCTTTTCTTTTGTTGCAGACGGCGTCCATACTACTCCTGGCAATGGATAGCACTGAATGTAAGGACATGTGTTAAACAGCGCAATACCGATACAATTTGCTGTATTTGTTTAATGTGCTGGCCGCGGTGACCGAGCGGTTCTAGGCGCTTCAGTCTGGAACCGCGCACCTGCTGTGGTCGCAGGTTCGAATCCTGCCCCGGGCATTGATGTGTGTCATGTCCTTAGGTTAGGTATTTTTAAGTAGTTCTACGTTCTAGGGGACTGATGACCTCAGATGTTAAGTCCCATAGTGCTCAGAGCCATTTGAACCATTTGTTTAATATGTAAATAATCTGGTGACAATAATACTACAATAAAATTCGTGGTAGGTAAAAGAAAACGACGGGTAGTCTGTAAACGAAATTTCTACTTCTTCCAGAATAGCTAGGTATTCACTTCAGAATCTGCTTCCTTCAAATACACGATGTTTCACCACACACGTCAGCATGATGTCCAGTGTTGCACGAAAGTAACACTTGGAAGGCAGGCTCAAATTGTTATATACGTGCCGATGTTTTCTTCAAACACTGACAGTTGGCGTACCGTTTTTAGCCGAAGTGGAAGAGTTGGAAACGACTTTGCAGAGTTGTCTGAGCTAATCGCCACACAGTTTAGCAGTTTGGAATTGTGTGTCAGTAAAATCTACTCACAGAGCTCTACACCAATTCACAAAGTGACGATAACGCATCGACTGACCAATTCCCATACTGTTGATCGACATCATTAGTGCAACTGGCTGTGGCAGCCTGTACAAGATGGATAGATTGATACTGAAATGCTACTCTTTTCCTAATGAAACATGGCTGCATGTATTGGTGTACATGAACTAGCAGAATAAACGACTATGGACTTTTGAAAATCGTTATGAGACAGATCAAAAGCCTATACTTGGTGTGGAAAAATAAACTGCAACTCTTTTTCAGAAAACTGGCATCTAAGAAAAATGGCAACGTTCATTTGATGGAGAAAAAAGCAAGAGCACAACCACTAATGTGTCTTGACAGTTTTTTATGGAAACAAATATCACATTTGAATGTATTTACGTTAGGAGTATCAACCCATTTTGATAGTTTTCGTATTGGACAACTAGACGAGAATGGTTTATTATGTGAACTTGTTAAGAATGTGAGCCTGTCTGTGGGTATATTACTGCTTATCAATGGAGTCTACGATCACTTCCCAGTAACTACAGAAGACAGAAAGTTAATGCACATTCAGTCTCAAATTTTTACTCAGTGACATTCTTGAGCTAAATTCTGTTAGTGTCGTAGCTGTATGTGTTCGAGCAGAAATTCAGTCTTTACACGTGTCACACCATCATCAGTCTCATGATGAGAGAAATTGTGCAAATTATCGCTAGCAATCATTTCAGCTATGTGCTCTGTCAGTATTCTATCGCCAGAAAATTAATGTTAGTAATTGTGAACATAGAACAACTGTGCATACGCACTGGGCTCTCCTTCAGGCTTCACATGTGTAACCGACTTGAAGAATTTCTAGAATGATACAGACTCACCATAAAGTGAGGTAATAGCTCAATTATCACCATGCAGTAACATAGTTGACTTATCGACTTATTTCCAGTATTTCCAAGTATCTGTCGAAAGCTTATCAAGCGGAACGTGTTTGAAGCAGAAAGGAGATCGGACTTGTTCCGCCGATTCGACAGTATTATTCGAGAGTGAGGAATCATTATCACAGCGAAATGATGAAACGCTAGAGATCAGTCCCATTTCAAATTCCCGATTACTGGTACCTAGATGCAGTTATTTTTACTTGAGCGTTAGTTATTGAAGAGAGACAAGATAATTATAGGGAAAGAAAGAAAATCATTGCATTTGACTATTTCAAAAATATAAATTTTCTACAACCACCACCAGCGTGCAAGAAAAAAGGTTTCTTGTGGCTTTCACGTTTCCTACGACAGTACCCATCAGATATAAAAGAATTTAATCCTGTCGTCGAAATGCTTCTTTAAGGATTTGTAACTCAGCAACTAAAAGAAAATAGTGCTTCCCGAAACTTTTTATGAGGGGTGAACCCAAAAACTAATGAAAAAATTTCCCAGTTTCCTCAGTGATATTTTACGAGTAATTTTGTATAAGGAACATAAGGTCTCCGATATATAGACCAGTACAGTAAATATGATATATTAGTTACTTACCCCAACGATCTGTTTCTTTAGAATTACGAGGGTACTCTCAAAAGTAAGGCATCCTATTTTTTTAAAAGTACATGGACCTGTTTATTTCTATAATGGTTTACATTAGTTTACAACTTGCACATTTAGCTATTTTTCGACATAATCACCATTTCTGTTGATGCACTTTTATAGACTCTGTGGCAATTTTTGTATGCTCATGTCAGACCAGCTCGCCGCCATGCTGTTCAGAAAGTTATGAACCTCTTCTTTCACCTCGTCGTCAGAGCTGAATCGCTGGGACCACAATTAACGCTGAAAGGTGGTACTGTGAGACTCTGAAAAAACTCAAAGGGCAATTCAGAACCGGAGAAGAGGAATGTTGAGCAAGGGCGTACATATTCTCCATGACAACGCTCGCCCACTCATCGCTCGGCAAACCGTTGCTCTCGCACAACAGTTTCAGTGTAACATAATCACACACCCACCCTATAGCCCTGACTTGGCGCCAGAGACTATCACCTGTTCCCTAGGTTAAAAGAACATTGAGCCGGAAAGTAATTCAGCTGCGACGACGAGATGAAAGAAGAGGTTCATAACATTCTGAACAGCATGGCGGCAAGCTGTTGTTACATGGGCATATAAAAACTGCCACAGCGTTTACAAAATTGCATCGACAGAAATGGTGATTATGTCGAAAAATAGCTAAATGTTCAAGCTGTAAACTGATGTAAACCATTGTAGAAATCAACAGGTCTATGTACTTATAAAAAAATAAGAGACCTTACTTTTGGGATTACCCTCTTAACTTCACCTCAGTGGAAAAGCATGTAATGTCCTATCTCTAAAACGTATAGCAGTTGTGCTGATGCATAAGCATTGTGACGTGGGTGCCGTAGATGCGAGAAAGTCCAAAATAGCGTCTTTGTGCTGTTCTTTCTTTGCATTCAATAAATCCATAGACGAAGGGCACATCGACAAACTGTTCATTTGCTGAACATGAACATACTATTTTGTATCGCTTTTAACGTACAACTGACGTTGACAGAATAACAAACAACAGACAGAAGCAAACAGTACTGAATGCAGTCTTGAAGACGAACACAAGTGTGCTAACTATCAAGAATTTGGTTCGGAAGTTTGAGAGAACTGGTAGTTTTCGTGATGACAGTGTTGGCAATTTCAGTCGTCCAAAAAAGGTAAAAACGCCTGAAAACATCGAGCAGGCACGCGATGTGTTTCAGACCAGCCCCAGGAAATCGGTCATACGAGCTGCACAACAGGTGGGAATGAGCTAAGAGACACTGTGACAAATTGTTGTTTAAGACCTACATCTCTTGCCACATAAAATTCATACCCATCAGCCGTGATGCCCCAGGGCCTCTGAACAGCGGTTGTATTTCGGCAACCCTATTGTCCACAGAATTGACGAAACGGACTTTGATGTGAATATCGTTAGGCTTAGCGACGCAGACCACTTTCATTTGTATGGGTTGGTCAATAAACAAAACTGGCGCATTTGGGGGACTGAGAATCCGCATTTCGCGATCGAGAAGTCTCTTCACTTTCAGTGAGTGACTCTGTGGTGTGCAGTGTCCAGTCACGGAATAATCGGTGCGATATTCCTTGATGGCATGGTGACTACCGAACGGTACGTGAAGGCTTCGGAAGATGATTTCATCTCCATTATCGAAAGTGACCCCGATTTCGAAAAGATGTGGTTCATGCAAGACGGAGCTCGTTCCCATCGAAGCAGGAGAGTGTTTGATGGCCTGAAGGAGCACTTCGGGCCCTGCATTATGGCTCTGGGTTATCAAGAGGCCACTGGCATGGGCGTCAATTGGCCCTCATATTCTCCGGATCTGAGCACATGCGACTCCTTCCCGTGGGGCTGTATTAAAGACAAGGTGTACAGCAATAAACCCAAAACCATTGCTGAGCTGAAAACAGCGATTCACGAGGTCATCGACAGCATCGATGTTTCGACACTTTAGCGGGTCATACAGGATTTCTCTATTTGTCTGCGACACATCATCGCCAATGATGGCAGTCATATCGAACATGTCAGAACCTAAACCAGAATATCTGTAGTGACGTTTATATGTTGAATAAAGTGTGTGAACGACGTAGTTCCTAACTAGTTTACATTTTTTTCAAATGGTTCAAATGGCTCTGAGCACTATGGGACTTAACATATGAGGTCATCAATCCTCCAGAACTTAGAGCTACTTAAACCTAACTAACCTAAGGACATGACATATCCATGCCCAAGGCAGGATTAGAACCTGCGACCGTAGCAGTCGCGCGGTTCCGGACTGAAGCGCCTAGAACCGCTCGGTCACCGCGGCCGGCTTACATTTTTTTTCCCATGTGGTTCAATAATCGTAACTCTGTAAGGGCACTGCTGTGCAGAAATTTTGAGCTCTGAGTAGATATGGGTAAGAAATGAAACGAAGTGTCAGTACAGGTCTACCCTGTAATGAGCCACCGTATAGCGTACGTCCGTCATACGAAAATATGCAGGAAATATTCCTGAACAATTTCTGAAATTTTGACGCTGTTCGGGTTTAGCTTGTAGAATGAGACGGAGGCAGGGAGACAGGAAAGATTACGTAGGAATTTTCCACTGTGCGACATTACAACATGTAGGAAAGTATGTTCGTCACCTTACGGGTTCTGTGTCTGAAAATCCCCGCTCAACTCGACACAGTGCCGTAGGTGATATACACCTGTTGTCGGCTAAGCCGGAAGCCCTGGAAGGAGACACGGAAGCCCTATGTACGGCGTCCTCGCATAGCGCACCGGGACGTAAACGCTGCGCGCGAACCCGATCTCGGAGCTACACCAAGAATCCTGCACGCACCAGCCCATGGCTGCTCTATATGCTTTCATTCTAGACGCTGGTGACTTCATTTAATCTGCAACTTTTAACACTCAGTACTTCATATGCACTTTTGCTTCTCACGATATCGTATAGTGGATGGCGCAGAGCACTTCACACCTTTGATCCTTTCACCTGCTCTATGAGCGAATGACACGCAGGAACGTGTATGCTCGGTACCTCTCTGTGTAAACACGACTTCGTTTACCTTTATCGGAGTGGTATGACGCGGGATATATGCTGGAGGAAGTGATGCGTTTGTATTGACTCCTGCTGGAACGTATAGTACAGGGATTTTTGAGACTAACAGGTACGTTTCTTAACTAAGTACGTCTGTCTTGTGATGTATATCACTCGTTTATGCTGAACATTTCTGTGGCACACGTTACTAATTGCACTCATGAATATTTTGCGTTCGGTACCGACTTCCTTCGTGAGTGAATTACATATCGTTTAAATCTTCTGATAAGTAAAGACTGACGTAAAAAAAAATCGCAACACCAAGAAGGAGATGTGCGGCATAAACGGAAGTTGGTAGGCATGTTTCAATATCTGAAACATTATCTGTATTCATAATTCGTGCCAGTTTCACAAGAGTAACGGTAGTAGCGCCAGTACGAGAATGCAAATCAGTTTTGCTTTAAACACACGTTGTAACGGTCGAGAGCCTTAGTTACCTTCGAGATTGGACGTGTTGAGCTGATGTTAGTAGCCGATCGGGATTACCCGAGGCCGGCCGTAGTGGCCGTGCGGTTCTAGGCGCTTCAGTCTGGAACCGCGTGACCGCTACGGTCGCAGGTTCGAATCCTGCCTCAGGCATGGATGTGTGTGATGTCCTTAGGTTAGTTAGGTTTAAGTAGTTCTAAGTTCTAGGGGACTGATGACCACAGATGTTAAGTCCCATAGTGCTCAGAGCCATTTGAACCATTTTGATTAGCCGAGCAGTCTGAGGCGCTGCCGTCATGGACTGTGCGGCTGGTCCTGGCGGAGGTTCGAGTCCTCCCTCGGGCATGGGTGTGTGTGTGTTTGTCCTTAGGACAATTTGGGTTAAGTAGTGTGTAAGCTTAGGGACTGATGACGTTAGCAGTTAAGTTCCATAAGATTTCACACACATTTGAACATTTTTTGATGTTAGTAAAAAATGCCTTTAAGGCAACAAAGAGGCTATTATCAACACTTCACTGACTTAGAACGAGGTCGTGTAGTAGGGCTACGAGAAGCTGGATGTTCCTTCTGCGATCCTTAACAAATAAGGAATCTACTCCTCAAATAACTTTAATTTTGGATATCAAAAATCATAATAATTGTTAAATATCTTGAATTACACCCACACAAAATTACATTTGGTCTCGTTATTTACGGTAGTTGTGAATAAATATCTGAGCATTTACATATATTTGATAAGTTACCTGTGCTTGGGTCACACTGAACTTTATTCTTATGTGGTCATCATATCTGTCATTTCATTTGAATCTGTGCAGCATCTGGCAACAGAAACACAATCACCAGTCTCAGGTGATTATGGGAACGGCTGTCTGAAAATGCTCTACTGCACATGTTCAGTATAATTATACATAATTCAGGACCAACTGCATTTATTAAGAGAATAATAGCGTCACTTACCTTTGTGACGGGACGTTGTGAGTTGATATTAGTCAAGAATGCCTTTAAGGAGACAAAGTAGCCATTATCAACATCTAACTGACTTTGAACGAGGTCGTGTAATGGGGCCACGAGGAGATGAATGTTCCTTCAGCGATCTTACAGAAAGATTCGACCGGAATGTAACCACAGTACATGACTGCTGGCAACGGCGGTCACGGGAATGTACGGTTGCGAGACAGGTGGCACTATAGAGAGGGAAGACCATCTCGTTCGGTGTATGGATCTGGGGGATCGTACTGCAGTTGGCACCACATTGACACAACGAACTGTTGCAAATCGGTTACTTCAACGACAGATCCGAGCTAGACGCCACGAAGCGTGCTTTCCACAGCCCTCATATCATAGACATTAGCGAATTCAGTGGTGGCAAGCGAGAGCTAATTAGAGGACAGGGTGGAGGCCTATTGTGTTTTCTTATGAAAGATGGTTCTGCCTCGGTGCCAGTAATGGCCATGTGTTCGTTAGAAAGAGGGCAGTTGAGGGCCTGCAGGCAGTCTGTCTGCGTACTAGACACTTGACCCGCAACTCAGGTTATGGTGTGGGTTGCGATTGCTTACGACGGCAGGTGTACTGTCGTGGTTATCCCAAACACCATGACTGCCATTCATGAACAACATTCCAAGGGTTTTTTTCCAACAGGGTAACGTCCGCCCACATACCGCTGTTGTAACTCGTCATCCTCTACAGAGCGTCGACATGTTGTCTTCGCCTGCCCAATCACCAGACGTTTCTCTAGTGGAGCACATATGGGACATCATCGGATGACAATTTCAGCGTCATCCACAAACAGCGTCAACCGTCCCTGTATTGACGGACCAACTGAAATGGGTATGTAACTCCAGCCCACAAACTGACAGCCGGCACACGTACTATACTACGCTTGCACGTTTGCATCTTTGCATACAACAATTTGGCGGCTACACCTGTTATTAATGTACCACCATTTTGCATCTGCAATGGCTTACCTCGCGCTTATATTAACCAGTGATACTGCAACGTTAATCAGTTAAATATGTTACCTGCGAGAAATGTTTTCCGGAAATTTCATTACTCTACATTAATTATTATTCGGTACTGTGATTTTTTCCGTCAGTATATTTGGTAGAATTAAGCGATAATGCCACATTAAAAAGCTTCAGATAGTAGTCTTAGATACCAGATGGTCCTGGCTGATACCAAACAAAAGCAGCGGATCGTGTAGTCAAGCGCCAATGGCTTATTACGTCATTTAAACGCATTTCATTAGATTTAGTTTTGTTGGGGGTCAGTTCGCAGTTTTTGAGCCTGTTACCATCGGTCAGCTCGAATAACCGTCTTCTTCGCACTTTGTGTTCCAGTGAATGCTGAATAACGACCCTTTATACCATATATTTGATTATTTGTTCAATGTGGAAGTAATCTAGTAAGGAATTTGGAAATATAGAGAAGCCAGTGACAAGATGCGCTCTGTGAACAGTGCCCAGGGGATTCCCTTACAAGAGTAGTATCAGTAAAAATGATTTGGTGGACAGGGCGGGCAGCTATCTGCTGTTTTTTCCTGATGATGGCGTGGTGTTCAAATGGCTCTGAGCACTATGCGACTTAACTTCTGAGGTCATCAGCCGCCTAGAACTTAGAACCAATTAAACCTAACTAACCTAAGGACATCACACTCATCCATGCCCGAGGCAGGATTCGAACCTGCGACCGTAGCGGTCGCTCGGCTCCAGACTGTAGCGCCTAGAATCGCACGGCCACTCCGGCCGGTTGATAGCGTGGTGTATGGTAAGGTGTCGAAACTGAGAGACTGTAGGAAGATACAAGACGAATTAGAAAAAACCTTCAGTTGATGTGATAAATGGGAGCCAGCCCTAAATGTGGAAAAATGTAAGGTAATGTGAATGACTAAGAAGAACAAACGTGTAATGTTCGGATACAGTGTTACTAGTGTGCTTCTTGTACAGTCTAGTCGTTTAAATGTCTGGGCGTGACGTTGCAAAGTGATATGAAGGGGAAAGAGCGTGTGAGGCTTGTGGTAGGGAAGGCAAATGGTCGACTTCGCTTTACTGGGAGAATTTTAGGGAAGAGTTATTCAACCGGAAAAGGAGAACGCATGCAGGACGCTGGTGCGACCTATTCTTGAGTACTGCTCGAGTGTTTGGGATCAATATCAGGTCGGATTGAAGGAAGACATCGAAGTAATTCAGTGGCAGGCTACTAGATTTGTTACCGGTTGGTTCGAACAACACGTATTACGGAACTCAAATGACAATCCCTGGAGGGAAGGCGACGTTCTCTTCGAGAAACACTATTGCGAAAATGTAGAGAGCGGAATTTGAATCTGACTGCCGAATGATTCCACTGCCACCAACATAGATTGTGCGTAAGGGCCACAAAGATAATGTAGGAGAAAGCAGAGCTCATACGGAGGAGTACAGACACTCGTTTTCCCGTCGCACTGTTCGCGAGTGGAACAATAGTGGTAATGACAAGTAATGGTACAGGGCTACACTTCCCACGCAACTTAAGGTGTCGTGCGGAGTATCTATGTAGATGTAGGTGCAGATGTAGATACAGGCACGAATCTGGGTTCAGAAGGGGTCCCGCCATAAACATGTCACTTGCCACAAAAGACCAGTGATGCATCTACTCTATCTAAATGACTGTTCAGAGATTTGAACCCTGGTTCTGTCGAATGCTACTCAAACGCCTTAACCGATACACTAACTCGAATGTTACACCTAAAACGTGGTAAGAGGCGTCAATCGTCTCAAAAATCCAAAACATACATTATGAATGTCTTTCAGTTATGCGTTTAAGTGCAGAAAAACTAAACTATACTCCGATCGATCAGGCCATGAAGGCCCAACGATACCGACCGGCCGCCGTGTCATCCTCTGCCCATAGGCGCAAATGGATGGGTATGTGGTCAGCACACAACTCTCCTGGTCGTTGTCAGTTTTTGTGATCAGAGCCGCTTCTTCCCGATCAAGAACCTCTTCAATTGGCCTCACAAGGGCTGAGTGCACTCCGCTTACCAACAGCGCTTGGCTGGCTGGACGGTCACCCATCAAAGCGACAGCCCAGCCCGATAGCGCATAACTTTGGTGATCTAGCGTGAACCAGTGTTACCACTGCGGCAAGACCGGTGGCGCGTTTAAGTACATGCCTTTACGAAAATCAGTTCTTATGTTGCCGCCGATATATCAGCTGAAACTGTAAGGCTCTTTCACAGGGCCTCTATGATGAGACACATAATCTGTTATCGATGGGAATTTCCAGAAAAGCTGTGTTTCATATATCACGTTGTTGTTGTGGTTCCCAGTCCGAAGACTGGCTTAATTTAGCTGTCAATGCTAGTCAATCCTGACAAAGTGACTTCATCTCTGCACAGCTACCGGAACGCACATCCATTCGAACTCGCTTACTGTTTCATCTTTTGCTCCCCCTATACACTTTTTACCCTCTACAGTTACTTCCGCTACCAAATACACGATTTTTGATATCTTAAAGTGTGTAGTATCAACCGATGACTGTTTTAACCTGTTTGTGCCATGAACTTCTTTTTTCGTATTTTAATTCTGTATCTTTTCATCGGGTATTCGATCTACACATCTAATTTTCAGTATTGTTCTATAGCACCACAGTGTTCCTGTCTTAATTGCGTATCGTTCATGTTTCACTTCCGTACCAGGCTGCATTTCGGACAGTACATTTAGAAAAAACATTCTTCAATTAATATTAGGTATCAACAAACAGTTCAAATGGCTCTGATCACCAAGGGACTTAACATCTGAGGTCATCAGTCCCCTAGAGCTTAGAACTAATCAAACCTAACTAACCTAAGGATATCACACACAGCCATGTCCAAGGCAGGATTCGAACCTGCGACCGTAGCGGTCCAGACTGAAGTGCCTAGAACCGCTAGCCCACCCTGGCTGGCTAGTATCAATAAATTCTTCATTTTAGAGATGCTTGTCTTCCAGCAGCAGGCTCCGTTTTATATCCTCTCTGTTTCGGGCGTCATCAGTTATTTTACTGCGCAATGAGGAATACTGATCTACAACTTTTAGTGCCCGATTTCTTAAACTAATTCCCTCGGGATAGTCTAATTTGATAGGCCACATTAAGATCTTACTAAGATCTTATAGGCAGTTACCTGAGACTTAGCAGTATCACAGGAAATGGAGTGACAGACACCACTACTATTAATTCTCCGGTGTTAATTAACGTTCTCTTCAGAACTTCATGTGGATATTTTGTGAATTCTAAAGAAAACCAGAGGGTGAACGCATACATGGTCGTTCAGGTATCCATCGTTATTAACCCGGTCACCAAAAATTCCATGTGAAAGTTAAATTTCGTAATATGTCATCAGTGTCTTTTGGAAACTGCTGCTAGATTTATTTGATTTATTTTATACTGTATAGGAACAAAAATATTAATGTCTTTGTCCAATAACTATCTCCGTTTTGTGCACTCTACGGAGAAGGTAAGGGACTTCGGTTCATTGGTATGATTAAGGGAAAAAGCAGATTGCTTACAAAATTCTCGTGCGATCTACCCTAGCGTGTTGTGACACAGACAAAATAGGATGAACATGGGATACTGAACATGTAAAAAGAAAGACAAGAGGAACGATGACATGCTTTTTGATCTTCGGGTGAGGGTCGCTGAAATGTTCAAGAACACAGACTGGAAGACGCTTGAAAAATGTTCAAATGTTTGTGAAATCTTATGGGACTTCACTGATAAGTTCATCAGTCCTCCCATGCGCGAGGGAGGACTCGAATTTCCGCTGGGACCAGCTGAAAGACGCTTCAAGAAAGACTCACAGTACCCTGAGAAAAACTTTTTATAAAGGTTCCAAGAACCACCATTAAGTTTGGAATAATATACATTTCAGTCTACAATTGCAATGTTTTCTTTGTTTTCAAACTGGCTACCGGTTTCAAATGTTCAAATGTGTGTGAAATCTTATGGGACTTCACTGATAAGTTCATCAGTCCTCCCATGCGCGAGGGAGGACTCGAATTTCCGCTGGGACCAGCTGAAAGACGCTTCAAGAAAGACTCACAGTACCCTGAGAAAAACTTTTTATAAAGGTTCCAAGAACCACCATTAAGTTTGGAATAATATACATTTTAGTCTACAATTGCAATGTTTTCTTTGTTTTCAAACTGGCTACCGGTTACGGTACACAGCATCATCCTCAGACCACCTCCTGGCACGCAGTGTCACGCTCGCTTCCCCAGTAGATGCGTCAAGTTGAAGAATTATTTGAAGAAAGTCGTCTCTTTTAAATGCGAAATTGTTTCAATGTTATTTCCTTCGGCAAATGTGCGCTCTGTCCTTAAGAAAATGTTCCATCTTGTCTATGAAATATGTTACAAATCGGGTATGAATTGTGAATTCAGATCAACGATGTCAGAGGAACGAATCGGCGGGACGGTAGTTTCAAACGTTTTATAACGAAATGTGAGCGAAGAGCGAAGTTCCTCTCAGCAAACTGCAATCTGTTCTCTTGTCGCCATCGAACTAAGCAGGCGTATTTTATGTAAGTCTTTACGTAGTAGAACTACATGTGCTTCGATATGTGCCGAAGTTATAAAAAATACCACTCAATCCATGATAAGATTGCAGTACTGTATTGATACCAATGGTCATCACTTCGAACATCTTCTGTAAATGGACGTCCATCCACCTTTTCGACTTTCGTTAACCTTCAAAGACCTTGATGTTACACATCATTGGATTCGTCCCGATAGCCGCTATCGGAAAATAAGTACCAAACTATAGCACACTATTTAAAAAAAAAACAAAGTTGACCTTCACATCTCTGACGCGACCCCATCTAGTAACAATAAACCAACGTCAAAATATTGGCCCCATTGTCCCATGCAGTATTTGTCCCAAAAGCTTTTCCACTACTATCATAGTTTCGGAGTTACTCTAAATGGCAATAGTTTGTGACTCACCCTGGACATAAAGAGGAGCATTGAGGCATATACTGTAGATTCGTTGAGACGGCGAAATCAAGATTTGACTAATTACAGCGCTCACAAATAGAAGAGAATAGGACCAAATAGAAGAGAATAGAACCTAACATGTGTTATTCTGCGAAGCAAACTGTAACGCGCACATCACGGTGGATTACACAGTATGGTTGTAGAAATACCCATTCAAGAATTACGCTGAGGCAACAGAAGTCCTGGGATAGCGAATGCACATATACCGATGGCGCACGTACGCAAGGTATAAAAGGGCAGTCCATTGTCGGAGGTGTCAATTGCACTCAGGTATCGCTGCACGACGGGAATTAATACACTTTAAACGTGGAATGGTAGTTGGAGCTAGGCGCATGGAATATTCCATTTCGGAAATCATGAGAGAACTCAGTTTTCCGAGATCATCAGTGTCAAAATTGCGACGAGAATACCAAATTTCAGGCATTACCTCTCACCACATACGGCCTTTGCTATGGGCGACGGCCTCAACGTAACGACCGAGAGCAGCGGCGTTTTCGTACAGTTGTCACTGCTAACGGGCAAGCAAAACTGAGTGAAATAACTGCAAAATCAATGTCGGAAGCACGACGAACATATCCGTTAGGTCAGTGCTTCGAAATTTGAAGTCAACGGGCTATGGCAGCAGACGACTGACGCGAGTGCCTTTGCTAACAGCAGGACATCGCCTACAGCACCTCTCCTGGGCTCGTGACCATATTGGTTGGACCCGAGACTACCGAAAAATAGCGGTCTGGTCAAATGAGTCCCAGTTTCAGTCCATAAGAACTGATGGTAGGGCTCGCTCGTGGCGAAGGACCCAGAAAGCCATGGAACCCTGTTGTCAACGAGGCAATATGCAAGCTGGTGATGGGTCCATAATGGTGTGGAACCGGAATGGACTGGATCCTCTGGTCCAATTGAACCGACCACTGACTGGAAATGATTACGTTTGGCTATTTGTAGACCATCTGGGAGCATTCATGGACTTCTTTTCCCAAACAAATACTCAATTTTTGTGGGTGCCAATGCGCTGTTGTCACTGTGCCACAATTGTTAGCGATTGTTTTAAAGAACGTTCTGAACAATTCCAGCGAATGATCTGGTCACCCAGATAGCACGACATGAATCGCATCGAACATTTGTGGGACGTAATCGAGAGATGAGTTTGTGCACAAAATCCTACATAGACAACACCCTCTCTGTTATGGACGACTATAGTGGCAGAGAGGCTCAGTATTTTTGCAGGGGACATTCAACGAGATGTTGAGTTCAGCCCATGTCTAGTTTCTGCATTACGACAGATAGGACGTCGGACACGATATTAGGGGGTATCCCGTGGCTTTTGTCACCTCATTGTATTGCATAAATATTAGATAATTATGTTGTTGTTGTGGTCTTCAGTCCAGAGACTGGTTTGATGCAGCTCTCCATGCTACTCTACCCTGTGCAAGCTTCTTCATCTCCCAGTACCTACTGCAACCTACATCCTTCACAATCTGTTTATTGTATTCATCTCATGGTCTCTCTCTACAATTTTTACCCTCCATGCTGCCCTCCAATACTAAATTAGTGATCCGTTGATGACTCAGAATATGTCCTGCCAACCGATCCCTTTTTCTAGTGAAGTTGTGCCACAAACTCCTCTTCTCCCAAATTCTGTTCAATATCTCCTCATTAGTTATGTGATCTACCCACCTAATCTTCAGCATTCTTCTGTAGCACCACATTTCGAAAGCTTCTATTCTCTTCTTGTCCAAACTATTTATCGTCCACGTTTCACTTCCGTACAGGGCTACGCTCCATACAAATACTTTCAGAAACGACTTCCTGACACTTAAATCAATACTCGATGTTAACAAATTTCTCTTCTTCAGAAATGCTTTCCTTGCCACTGCCAGTCTACATTTTATATCCTCTCTACTTCGACAATCGTGAGTTATTTTGCTCCCCAAATAGCAAAACTCATTTACTACTTTAAGCGTCTCATTTCATAATCTATTCCCTCAGCATCATCCTATTTAATTCGACTACATTCCATTATCCTCATTTTGCTTTTGTTGATGTTCATCTTATATCCTCCTTTCAGGACACTGTTCATTCCGTTCACCTGCTCTTCCAGGTCCTTTGCTGTCTCTGACAGAACTACAATGTCATCGGCGAACCTCCAAGTTTTTATTTCTTCTCCATAGATTTTAATACCTACTCCGAACTTTTCTTTTGTTTCCTTTACTGATTGCTCAATATACAGATTAAATAACATTGGGGAGAGGCTACAAACCTGTCTCACACCCTTCCCGACCACTGCTTCCCTTTCATGCCCCTCAACTCTAATAACTGCCATATGGTTTCTATGCAAATTGTAAATAGCCTTTCGCTCCCTGTATTTTACCCCTGCCACCTTCACAATATGAAAGAGAGTATTCCACTCAACATTGTCAAAAGCTTTCTTCAAGTCTACAAATGCTAGAAATGTAGGCTTGCCTTTTCTTAATATATTCTCTAAGATAAGTCGTAGGGTCAGTATTGCCTCACGTGTTCCAACATTTCTACGGAATCCAAACGGATCTTCCCCCAGGTTGGCTTCTACCAGTTTTTCCGTTCGTCTGTAAAGAATTTGTGTTAGTATTTGGCGGCCGTGATTTATTAAACTGATAGTTCGGTAATTTTCACATCTGTCAACACCTGATTTCTTTGGGATTGGAATTATTATATTCTTCTTGATGTCTGAGGGTATTTCGCCTGTCTCATACATCTTGCTCACCATATGGTAGATAATTATATAGGGCACTAATTCTGGAGCGGGGCATATAACTTACAGGCACACCCTCTAAATAAATTCGTGAAGTTCTTTTTTTCATTTATCAATTATTTTTAACACTAGGATGCATGAAGAAATCGCTTCTCGTGATGAGGGTGTAAAACACTCATGTTCTCTTGTATTTAGTGAACCGGGAGGTTCCATGGAACGACAAATCGGGCCAAGGTGCAAAATGCAGACGGCAGCCGGAAACTACGCTGGAGGTTCCCACCTCCCCCCCCCCCTTCCCCCTCACCACTTCCATTTAGCTCTCGACCGTGGCTAATTAGTAACCCTTCTTCAGCTAACGAGGCAACTTCCTCCTCCCTAGTCGTTTTACACGGCACAAATCTCTTGAGGAGGTACTTGGTTTACGCTGCACTAGTGCTGTAGCCGTGGTGATCGCAGCGTTAAACTGAGAAAGCGGATGATGTAGCTACTACTGAACCTAAGAATGTTTTCTAGTGCAGCCCAGTGCATTTTAACAAATTTATAGGCAGAGTAAAAATACAGAAGTCATCTCACTTATACAAAGGCATTTTTTTTTCATCGTCAGATCTGTAGCGTAACTGAAACCTCAGCGAAAATTCTGTAAAGCTTTGTGCAGATGTATTGCTGACTGTGTCTAGTATGCCTGCCTATCGTATCACTTCGCACTTTTTAGTTCTGCGCGCTCAATCATTACGTTAGGATGTCTAGACAAATATGTCTTCCGCAGAGTGTGAAGTCTTGCTGGGGGTTTTCGCCTGCTTTCATGCAGCCCAAGTAATCAAGTAATGCAACTGTGATGCGTTTAATTGTTCATGACAATTCTCGACCGCTCATGGCAGAGGCGACGAACAGGCTCGAGGAGCGTTTTCGATGGGATTTGTTTGATCACTCACCACACGACCCAGACTTGGCGCCCTTTGATTTTCTTCTCTTCGCTCACGTGAATCGGTGGATGCGAGGACATTATTTCGGCACAGACAACGAGCCGCAGACGTGCGTGGGGAAATCGGCGGAAACGATGAAACGGTACCACGCTACGACAAATGTCTGGGTCGGAGTGGTGACTATGGAGAAGTAGCTGGAAGGTATAGCTTAACTGTTCCAAACAAAATATTCTGGGCCTTCACTGTGGTTTCCATTTCACGACCGATCGGAGGCTGAAAAAAGAAGTCCTTATACTACGAAACTATTTAAGCGTTTTTGTTTGCGTGGCCATCCACCGCAACAAGCACAGAAATATTTATAATGCAAATGGAAAACGCCTTTTCTCCCTGCACTGTATTTCACTTTCCCAGAAGCGTTTCGCCATTTTTCACTGTAAGGCATCATCAGTGGAATGTTTTTAGTTGGTATCGGTGTTTGCTCTCAATGGTCACATGGAGGTCACACTACAGCTATATTTTCGAAACATAAGCATGTTTTTGTGTTTCGAACACATTTCTTCTCTCTTTTCCATATACCGATAGGGCATCATAACAACTAGTCAAACAAAATGAAAAGTCAGAAAAAAATGTTCGAAACACTAAAACAAGCTTATGTTTCGAAAATAGAGTGGTAGTGCGACCTCCATGTGACCACATGAGAGGAAACGCCGATGCCAACTAGGAACAGGAAGAACCATGCCACTGATGATGCCTGAAAGTGCAAAAAGGTGAAACGTGTGTGGGAAAGTAAAATACAGTGCAGCAAGAGAAGGCGTTTTTTATTTACAAAAGGAAAACCTACGCATTACTTGTACTTATTTAGTATAATTATAGAAACCAATAACCAAGAGCTTGGTAGAATTTAACGTAAATGCTTGATTTCTAGAGCACATTAACCCTTTAATTAATTAAGTCATAATCCAAAGACTTCTTAAATTCGATCAAGCAATTTATGGATAAAGTTAAGAATAAAGAACTAAGTGCTTAACTGACCTCGGTGTAGACGAGATTAGCATAAATATTCTTTCCGAGCTCAAAAAACAAAGGATACAACTTCATCATTTTCTTCTTCTTCTTTTTCCTTAGCGTTTGTCCTACATGCAGGTGGGATCCGCTGACAATGCAAACAACATTCATTATATTAATTAAAAGTGTGCAAATATCAAATGAATTCCCATTAGTGCTAACAGTAAATGTTGAATCACAGTTGCAAGTGCATATAAGTGATGACAAATGGGAACAGTGTGAGGATAAAAACGGAAAACTATGACTAAATATTTGCTGTAGTACATAGTAAACGAACGACAGGCCAAAATTAGATATGGAGTGACTGTGATGCTCAGTCACCTGAGTGAGACGTCGATATAAGGTGGATTAAGGGAAGAAAGGATAAACGTGGCAGAACCAGCATTTAAGAACGATGAAAGGAGAATGTATACGCTATGTTGCTTCCTTGGCAGGATGAAAGATCAATTGTCAGTGAGACGGTGATCATATTAACAAGGTGCAACCTAAAATTAAATAAGTCGTAAACATCTACATCTACGTGACTACTCTGCAATTCACATTTAAGTGCTTGGCAGAGGGTTCATCGAACCACAATCATACTATCTCTCTACCATTCCACTCCCGAACAGCGCGAGGGAAAAACGAACACATAAACCTTTCTGTTCGAGCTCTGATTTCTCTTATTTTATTTAGATGATCATTCCTACCTAGGTAGGTTGGGCTCAACAAAATACTTTCCCATTCGGAAGAGAAAGTTGGTGACTCAAATTTCGTAAATAGATCTCGCCGCGACGAAAAACGTCTTTGCTGTAATGACTTCCAACACAATTCGCGTATCATATCTGCCACACTCTCTCCCCTACTACGTGATAATACAAAAGGGGCTGCCCTTTTTTGCACCCTTTCGATGTCCTCCGTCAATTCCACCTGGTAAGGATCCCACACCGCGCAGCAATATTCTAACAGAGGACGAACGAGTGTAGTGTAAGCTGTCTCTTTAGTGGACTTGTTGCATCTTCTAAGTGTCCTGCCAATGAAACGCAACCTTTGGCTCGCCTTCCCCACAATATTATCTATGTGGTCTTTCCAACTGAAGTTGTTCGTAATTTTAACACCCAGGTACTTAGTTGAAGTGACAGCCTTGAGAATTGTACTATTTATCGAGTAATCGAATTCCAACGGATTTGTTTTGGAACTCATGTGGATCACCTCACACTTTTCGTTATTTAGCGTCAACTGCCACCTGCCACACCATACAGCAATCTTTTCTAAATCGCTTTGCAACTGGTACTGGTCTTCGGATGACCTTACTAGACGGTAAATTACAGCGGTAATAGCGCCAACAATCTTCTGTAACACTCAGACAGAATTTACCTATTTTGGAAATGTGATAAGAGCTGCGGGGCAGAAGTAAAACGCAAATTGGTAGTATAATACACTAGGGAAAAATAGCTTGCAATAAGAAGGGAAGCCAGTTTCCTCAAAAAAATGTTCAATTAACGTAAGGAGGAAGCTAGTCAGTACATTTGTCGTATAAAAACAAAACGTGGATAGTAGGTGCAGAAATATTGGAAGTTCTTAGGGGGACAGGATTCCAAATGGAGAAGTACTGGCGTCATTTGGGTGAAACCATATCCATGAGATATTTCAGCTATAAATAAAATTCACGAATTTTATATATTGTGAGATATGAAGAACTCCTAGTTTCAGAAAAGGCAAAAGTAAGAGGAGGAAGATTATTTATTAAGGCCCGTGTATCATTATGGACAGTACAGAAGCTGGTATTGGGGAAGGAATACGGCCATGGCTTTTTAGAAGGAACTGTCCCATTATTTGCCTTTGGTGGTTTATGGAAAGAAGGGAAAACCCAAACTAGGATGTCCTACCGGGTCTAGAAACGTCGTTCTCCCGAATGCGAGTCCGGTGTGTTGCTTGGAACACGCAGTCGAAGGAAAGAATACCAATCGACAACGTACACTAAAGAATGGCGGCGTGCTGAAAAGTAATGTCTCCGAATTTCTCATGTGAAAACATTTACATCTCTTTATATGAAACAAACATTCTACGTCTTTATTCTTCATGTCTACGAATCTGCAACGCTCTGCAGCTAAAGGGCTCCGATTTGTAACATAGCGATCTGCAACATAACTATGTCTAAATGTTAGAAAGAGCGCGCTGTAATAGAGCTTCGAATTCAATGGGTTCCTTAAAATATGGAGCACCCCCCCCCCCCCTTTTGAGCATGTGTGTGCCGAAACACACACGAGCGCTGTGATATCTACAACAACCCGAGGCCTTGGGTTCATTGTCATCGATCATCCCGTATACAGTTTCGACTTGGCCGTATCCGATTCATCCGTTTCCCGAACTTAAAGAATACCTTCCAGGACTTCACTTTGATAGTAATAGAACGGTGCAGGCAGGGGTTAGGTGTTGAATCCGTCGACAAAGTCGAACATTCTACAGCTACTGTATCAGCAAGCCGGTCTCTCGCTGGGAGAAATGTGATCGTCGGCAGGACAATTATGTTGAGAAATAAATATGGAGATATTTAGAATAAAGATGTAGAATGTTAATAACTTTTCTTTTATTTAAAAACCGTTAAGAGTTTTCACATAAACAATTCTGGGGCATTACTTTTCAGCACGCCCTCCTACAAGTGTTTCAGCAGTTTGTTTCTCTAAATTCTGCAATTAAATTTTCTGTCTTTGTAACATATTCAACATTATTTTTTATCCAACGGTGTATGAGGACCCCTTATCGTTCTTATTACCTGGTGAGTCTCCTTCGTTTTGATGTTGTGGAACTGAAGCTCATTTCCTCCCCTTGGAACCCTCTCAGTTCACCAGATGTTCCACATTAATTCTTAAAGGTTCAAATGGCTCTGAGCACTATGGGACTTAACTTCTGAGGTCATCAGTCCCCTAGAATTGAGAACTACTTAAACCTAACTAACCTAAGGACATCACACACATCCATGCCCGAGACAGGATCCGAACCTGCGACCGTAGTGGTCCCGCGGTTCCAGACTGTGGCGCCAAGAAACGCTCGGTCACTCCGGCCTGCTTTCTTAAGGGGTTTGGGCAAATTTGCCACCACAGAATTGCATAGTTTCTGCAATTATGCATTTTGCTGACGTGTTGTTAATTCTTTATACTGAATTATATGTCTGACAGCATTTGATATGTTCAGTGTTGAGTCCGGAGTTGTCAATAATTAGTTGCTTTGAGCTAATTCTATTTAGTGAGCTCTGAAACTAGACAACAAGGAGTTTAGACTGTAATTTCTTTCCTGAAATGTCGTTGGAACTGTCCTCTGCCTTAAACTTTGAAATGTTTTCCATATTCGTCTGACTGTTCTGTTGTCTAACCCCTTCTGCACAAATTATAGAATATTTTTTAAGCTTAAAGATAGGTTTTATGCAACTGTCGACAACACTCTGTTCTGTGCAAGCCTCTTCATCTCTGATTACTGAAGCCATGGTCTCCTTCTAGCTGATCACAGACCTCAATGGAAAACGACCGCGCCAAATGAAGAAGTCAAATGTAACAAATATTACCGTTATCCAGTGAGTGGAATGTAAGTAGAGGTGCAGTATTAACAAAGTGACAGGCATTGTTACGTGTCTGTACAGGAAGTAGCTGAAATGAAATGAAATGTTGTGTGGCTAGGGCCTACCGTCGGGTAGACCGTTCGCCTGGTGCAGGTCTTTCGAGTTGACGCCACTTCGGCGACCTGCGCGTCGATGGGGATGGAATGATGATGATTAGGACAACACAACACCCAGTCCCTGAGCGGAGAAAATCTCCGACCCAGCCGGGAATCGAACCCGGGACCTTAGGATTGACAGTCTGTCACGCTGACCAGTCAGCTACCGAGGCCGGACAGGAAGGAGCTGAGAACTATGGGGAAAGACGCATCTCACAAGATAATACAAGCCCATTTCTACGGGTGGCGTTACATAAGTAATGCAACACACCTTTTCCTGACAGCAGTTTTGGTTTATCCAGGATTCCAATACACCACATTACTCCCCACTCTATTGGCTACAAAACTCTACCTTCCAACGGAATCTCTATTCTACGCGACGGTCTTACTCACCTTACGGCGGGTCCGTCCCGATAGCTGAGTGGTCAGCGTGACGGATTGCCGTCGTGGGTGTTGTGCTGTCTTCATCATCATTTCATCCCCATCCGGCGCGCAGGACGCCCAATGTGGCGTTGAATGTAGTAAGACCTGCACCAAGGCGACCGGACCTGCCCCGCAAGGGGCCTCCCGGCCAATGACGCCAAACGCTCATTTCAATATACCTTACGGGGGGGGGGGGTGAGGGAGGGTTCTATACACGACTTGTACCACTCTACTCTTTGACGTCGGTGCCAATGTCTGGCTGCAGCAATAGCCTCCCCCATCATGCACGATCTGCTTCCCGCAGAGTGTATGCTTCACTGGGCCAAACACATAGAAGTCTGAAGGTGCGAGATTCGGGCCGTAGGGTTGACGTGGAAGAACAGTCCAATGAAGTTCTGTGAGCTCGTCTCGCGTGCGCAGACGCCTGAGAGAGACCGGATTTCAACTTTGTCTTCGGAGAACAGGTGATGTGGCTCCAGTACATGGACTGCCTTTTTGTTTCCTGTTGGAAACATTGTCACGGTCAGCCACCTAAGCCGCAAGCAATTCTACATAGATGGTCTTTCGTTGCTCTTTACGGTCTTCTGTTAGGCTGCCAGGAACTCAGCGGGCACACATCCGTAAGTACATCAACTGGTGGATGTCTGTGTCAGCAGTAGCAACAGAGACGTCCAGTTGAGCAGCGAAATGTCTGATTGCGAACCGTCAGTCACGTCGACTGTGAGTGTCCACACGTTCCAACATTGCAGAAGTCACAGCCGTGTGCGGCAGGATGTCGGAGGGGTTTGCTTTGCGCGACCTTGTAGCTTTAATGACAGACGCCTCGCCAATGACTCGCCGTGCTTTTGTTCATTGCCGGGTATTCGTAGACAGTTTGCAAGCACCTGTGGATATCTGTGATGCTCTGGTTTTCAGTAAAAAAAAAAAAAAAAAACTCAGTAACAGATCTCTGCTTGAAACGAATCTCCGTTACAGAAACTAATTCGAAGGCTACGTATATCCAATCGGAAGTTCATGAAGCTGTAGGGACTGAAACTGAAATATCCGAAAGTATCCCACAAAAAATTCCGCAATTTTTTCAAGCGAAATTGGCTCAAAAAAAAAGTGCTGCATTACTTATTGAACGCCCCTCCTATATTAACAGCTACAGCGTACTTGACGAAGACGATATTATTCGTCGGTAGCAGTAGTAAAAGTAATATGTACTTATATCCCAAATTAAACTTTAATCACCTCTTTCCTATACGTGTAATGTTCTTCTCAGGATAGAACAAGGGGAAAATATATCACTTCCGTCATGACAATTCCTAGAAACCAGTGTGGTGCTTAATCCAATTTAGGGTTGATGACTATTTTACGTCTACCACTACGTTGCACGTATGATATCAACTAAAGAGCCAAAGAAACTGGTTCGCCTGCCTAATGTCGCGTAGGGCCCCGCGAGAACGCAGAAGTGCCGCAACACGACGTGGCATGGACTCGTCTAATGCCTGAAGTGGTGCTGGAGGGAACTGACACCATGAATCCTGCAGAGCTGTCCATCAATAAGTAATAGTAAGAGGGGGTGGAGATTTCTTCTGAACAGCACGTTGGAAGGCGACCGAGATATGCTCAATAATGTTCACGTCTGAGGAGTTTGGTGGCCAGCGGAACTCTTTAAACTCAGAAGAGTGTTTCTGGAGACACTATGTAGCAATTCAGGACATGTGGGGTGTCGCATTGTCCTGCTGGAATTGTTAAAGTCCGTCGGAATGCAAAATGGATAGGAATGGACGCAGATGATTTCACAGGATGCTTAAGTAAGTGTCACCTATCAGAGTCGTATATAGACGTATCAGGGATCCCATATCACTCCAACTGCACACGTCCCGCACCATTACAGAGCCTCCACCAACTTGAACAGTCCCCTGTTGATATGCAGGGTCCATGGATTCATGAGGTTGTCTCTGTACTCGCACTTGTCCATCCACTCGATACAATTTGAAACGAGACTCCTCCGACCAGGCAAAATGTTTCAAGTCGGAGTTGACGGGCGCAGGCGAGGCGTAAGGTTTCGTGTCGTGCAGTCATCAAGGATATACGAATGGGCCTTCGGCCCCGAAAGCGCACATCGATGATGTCTCGTTGAATGGTTCGCGCGTTGACACGTGTTGATGGCCCAGTATTTACATCTGCAAGAATTTGAGGAAGGATAGCACCTCTGTCACGCTGAACAATTCTCGTCAGTCATCATTGGTCCCGTTCTTGTGGATCATTTTTCAGCTGCAGCGGTGTCGGAGATTTGATGTTTTACGGGTCGTATGAGAAAATCCCCACTTCACCGCTAGCTCGGATATTCTGTGTCCCATCGCTAGTGTGCCGACTATATCACCACGTTCAGGCTCACTTAAATCTCCATAACCAGCCATTGTAGCAGCAGTAACCGATCTAACAACTGCGCCAGACACTTGTCTTATATAGGTGTTGCCGTTCGCAGCGCCTTATTCTGTCTGTTTACATATCTCTGCATTTGAATAAGCGTGCCTATACCAGTTTTTGTAGCGGTTCAGTGTGTATTCGCATTTTGTGTCAGAACGTGGCACGTGCTTTTCAGTAGACCGATAGATAAATTATTCGCGACCAGAATCCACCTCAAAACGCAAGCGGATTCCGCATGAATTGTGGTGGTCTGCGCCTTTCACGTCCGCTGGACCGGAATGGCGATAACCGCAACCGGATTATCGCTGTGGCGAAGCGTCGCCCTCTGTTAACTGCCGACTATTGTGCGTATTATGATTTCCATAAACATTATTCCCGCCGTCCGGAAATGCACCTCGGTTGTTGGCAAATAGTGGTGTTATTAACTGTTAGCAGCAACATTATACGCGGTGTTAAAAAAATATTCTATGTTTTGCGAAGTGGTAATACGAACCAAAACAAGAAAAGAGTCCTATAAACATTATCTATAAAATTCATTAGTGAAGAGCTACGAGTACTTGTTCATCTTTGCTACTGTGAAACACCTCTCCTATTTCATGCTCTTTGCTATTACGAATGAGCTACAGTATACATTAAACAAATGATAACGCGTTATTCCGTTACAGGGAGACAACAGAGCTTTTAATGTAATCTGCTTGTTTTACTGTACATACGACATGGACTTTGAAGCCATTGCTAAAGAGACGTCGACGTAGTGTCGATTCATAGTAAGGCATGCCTCTGTTCAGTATCTGAGGGACTCACGCAGTCTCTGTAAAACTCTGTGTTAATCACGGATGCGTTGGCAGCCTTTGATGACGTATTACTATAGTGTTTGTAGATCAATAAAAGGGCTTGCATACAACAAAATATTCTACATTCCCAAAGCCACCGTACGGTGCGTGGCTGAGGGTATCCTATATCACTACTAGTCATTTCCTTTCCTGTTCCACTCGTAAACACAGCGAGGGAAAAGTGACCGTCTTTCTGCCCCCGTATTAGCCCTAATTTCTCGTATGTTATCTTCGTGGTTCTTCCACGCAATTTTTGTTGGCGGTAATAGAATCTTTCGGCGGTCATCTTGAAGTGCTGGTTCTCTAAATTATTCCAATACTGCTCGTCGAAGAGAACGTCGCCTTCCCGCTAGGAATTCCCATCTCAGTTTCCGAAGTATCTCCAGAACACTTGTCTGTTGCTCGAACCTACCGGTAGAAAATCTAGCAGCCAACCTCTGAATTGCTTCGATGTCTTCCATCAGTCGGACCTGATACGGATCCCGAACACTCGAGCAGTATTCAAGAATAGGTCGACACCAGCGTCATTTGTGTAGACTCCATGAACCAAACATCCCTAGAATTTCCCCAATAAACAGTGGTCGACCATGCGCTTTTGCTACCACAGTCCTTACATGCTAGTTCCGCTTCATATCGCTTTGACAGGCTACGCTCAGATATTTAAAGTACTTGACGGTGTCAACCAGGACGCTACTATTGTTGTAGCCGAACGTTATCGTACTGTTTTTTCCAATCATCTTTATTAATACGAACTAGAAATTTGGGGTAAGTCATCTTGTATCCTCCTACGGTCACTCACCCTCCCGTACACTACATAAACGTCAGCAAACAACAGCAAATTACTACCCACCTTGTCCGCCAGATGATTTATGTAAATAATGCGGTCCTATCACACTTCCCTGGGACACTAATGGCTCTAAGCACTATGGGACTTGACAGCTGAGGTCCTCAGTCCTTAGGTTAGTTAGGTTTAATTAGTTCTAAGGACATCACACACATCCATGCCCGAGGCAGGATTCGAACCTGCGACCGTAGCAGCAACTGAAAGACTAGACGGCACTAATCGTCCCACGGCAAAATGGGGCTAGCACACAGCAAGTATTTTTGGAGTAACTGATTTCCTGTTATTTTGCAAGTGTGAAGCATTACTGGTATCATTTATTATTAATAATGTATTTCTAAGTGCTGCTTCTGTTTCGGTAATATAGACTTTGATTCGTCTCACGCGTGTGGTGATTTTTCTTCTTGTCAGGATCGACAAAAGGCGATGAAGGAACTACTGGGACGTTGACGGAGAGGCTTTTGAATTTGATGCTGGCATACAGAACAGATGATGTGAGCAGGAAGTGTGTTTAGAAGTGGTTAAAGAATTTTAGAGACAGCTGGGATGTTGCATTACGACTGGAGTTTACAACCTTAACTACAAACAGCATATAGATATGTGACATATTCTAGCAAAAAAGACTACCACGGACGCTGAAATCGGACTAATTAAATATTAGCCAGGAAGGCACTATTGCTATATTTTGCAATGAGGTAGATAAGTGGATCTTATGTTCCTAGTTTCTATCTCTTACAGGTCGTATTCATGGGAATTGCTAGTGATTTAGGTAGTATGAGTAATCGAAGCCCATCTTCACTGCAAATCATACTTGATGGTACAAATTACAACTTCAGAGAGGTAGGTAATCATCAAGTTCGCAGTATACATCTGTCTATGTGTCATTTCAACGTACGTGTGAAGGCTGATGACGCAATATCTTGGTACGTTACCCAGTTTTATAATTTTTAATGTAGGTACAGCATTAATAATGAAGCGTTTTAAGATTTTTTTTTAAAAATATTTACAATTTCTCTGTTCTATTCCCGAGGTTCTCAGCAACCTCTTCGAACAAATTAACTCTTGCCTACGGGTGCCACGCGGGGTACCCGCGTGGTCTAGGGCACCTTGCCACGATTCGCGTGCCTAGGGACAGATGACCTCAGGAGTTTGGTTCCATAGGAACTTACCATAAATTCCCAAATTCCTCCGGGCAGCAATAAATCATGTATACGACGTATGTTCCACAATGAATGTAATGTTTACCAATTTTTGGATCTACTCCTTAGATTACTTCAGTGTGTAAAGATATTAGCATTACAGATACAGTGTAGGTTATGTTTTCAAAATCAGGGTGGAAAAATGAACACATGTCCATCCTCCACCTCTAAAACTTTCCATAATCCTGTATATGTTTAGAAATACGTATTCACATTAATGGCTACCGTACCGATGCTCTCACTGAGGTATTCAGGGTTGATGGTATCAGATTTCATCATCATACGCTGGTTAAGATGATTTATTTGGTAAGTGCATAATGTTCTAGCGTTTTGTTTTGTTTGTTGATATTCCGGTTGCTATGGGCTTATGCATCGATTGTCGTTTTCTAATTGTAGTTCACAGTTCCTTTTTGGGGCTACTTATTGTCATTTGGCATTTGGAGACAGTGAGTGGAGCTGTGAACGCTAGAAAGTGGAGTGGCAAGTAAAGATTTCATAACATTTCCGGCATATTCTTGTGTTCGTGTTCAGTAGAGGGGTGACTGCAGCGGAGGCAGCCAGAAACAATGGAACCGTGCATGGGAATAATGCCATAGGACGGAGCACGACAGTAAAATTGTTTTGTCCTTTTAAGAAAGATCATTTTGCCATTAGCGTCTTTCCACGTTCATGAAGACCTTCGGGGTTCGATGACGATCATTTAAAAGCGTTAATCCACGATGATCTAAGTCACTGTACTCGAGAATTGTGATAATTCCACTATCGTGCAACATTTGCAGGCAATGGGGAAGGTTTAAGAATCTGACTGCATGCTCTAAGCCAAAATCGCAGAAATCAGCGGGTTGCCATATACGCACATCTGCTTACTCGTCATCAATTGGCTCATGATCAACACAGACCACTGCTATCCTGCACATTTACTGGTGACGTAAAATGGTGTTTTTAGCCTAAAATAAGAAAAATAAAGGAATTGTTGAGCCCAAACAAACCAGCAGCTCCAACTACATAGATCTCTACCGGAGGAAAACAATGTACACATTCTGGACAATTACAAAGTAAAATGATTCGTCACTAAAAAGGAAATAACTTGGCAGGTCAGTCAGTTACAACTGCACACGACACTTTCAACGGAAACGACGAACGCTCTCGAAAACTGGTATCAGACTGGCAGTCTCCTCAAAATATTGAGGAAACTACCTATGTAGTTCATTCAAGGCCACAGTGAATTCTCCATACCTCTATTTTCTTTAATGGCAATGAATTTAGGAAAAGGGACTGTGTCAGAATATGTTCCTCCTATAAGACCATTTATTTTTTAAATGCATCCCCATTAAATCAGAAAGAAGTTAGATCTCATCTTGTAATGTTTTACTGTGGGCAGTGTGCAATCAGGTCCACTTAAAATTCGAGGTCTGCAATTCATTCGAGATGTTCTAATTTTCGTTCTTGCACACCTTTTTCCTTCATAAATTTACCAATACCGAGTTTTAAACCGAAAAATCGCTCAAGGCATCTCCCTTGACTTAGCCAATGTACTTTGCAGTAATAGGTGAAGTCTCCATACTCTTCGTTGAGTTACATCGAAAACTATTGCAACTAACAGTGGAATAAAGCGTGCGACATACGTAATTTTACTATTCGTACCACCAATGTCTTCACGTGTTCCATGCCTGCTAATTTAGCAGAAAGTAGTTCTTGTTGTACGGAACAATGAATCTCGTAGGTCGATCATAGTATTTTTTGCTTTTTTATTGTAACTAAAATTTTTAAATTCTTTATGCATAGCATTCGAATATCGTTTCCTAGCAAATCTGGAGCATGCTCGTTTATGCGACTGCATAATATACACTGATAACCCAAAACATTATGACCACTGCCCAACGGGACAATGGATGCCACCTGAGAGCGTAGTGAGCATGTAACGCGGTAGCAAAAATATGTAAGTGGAGCATACATCTACATCTACATGACTACTCTGCAATTCACATTTAACTGCTTGGCAGAGGGTTCGTCGAACCACAATCATACTATCTCTCTACCATTCCACTCCCGAAAAGCGCGCGGGAAAAACGAACACCTAAACCTTTGTGTTCGAGCTCTGATTTCTCTTATTTTATTTTGATGATCATTCCTAACTATGTAGGCCGGGCTCAACAAAATATTTTCTCATTCAGAAGAGAAAGTTGGTGACTGAAATTTCGTAAACAGATCTCGCCGCGACGAAAAACGTCTTTGCTGTAATTACTTCCATCCCAATTCGCGTATCATATCTGCCACACTCTCTCCCCTACTACGTGATAATACAAAACGAGCTGCCATTTTTTGCACCCTTTCGATGTCCTCCGTCAATCCCACCTGGTAAGGATCCCACACTGCGCGGCAATATTCTAACAGAGGATCAACGAGTGTAGTGTAAGCTTTCTCTTTAGTGGATTTGTTGCATCTTCTAAGTGTCCTGCCAATGAAACGCAACCTTTGGCTCGCCTTCCCCACAATATTATCTATGTGGTCTTTCCAACTGAAGTTGTTCGTAATTTTAACACCCAGGTACTTAGTTGAATTGACAGCCTTGAGAATTGTACTATTTATCGAGTAATCGAATTCCAACGAATTTCTTTTGGAACTCATGTGGGTCACCTCACACTTTTCGTTATTTAGCGTCAACTGCCACCTGCCACACCATACAGCAATCTTTTCTAAATCGCTTTGCAACTGATACTGGTCTTCGGATGGCCTTACTAGACGATAAATTACAGCATCATCTGCGAACAACCTAAGAGAACTGCTCAGATTGTCACCCAGGTCATCTGTATAGATCAGGAACAGCAGAGGTCCCAGGACACCTGATATCACTTCAGTTTTACTCGATGATTTGCCGTCTATTACTACGAACTGCGACCTTCCTGACAGGACGGGGGATTACCCTAGCGAAGGTATGGGCTGCATATGGGGAAATCCACTGAGATAAGCGATTTGGCAAAGGGGAGTTTAGTAATACGCAGAGCGTGTGGGCTAGTATCTCGAAAACTGCGAAGCTGGTCGAATGTTCACATATTACTGTCGTTATCATCTACGGGAGAAGAAGAAGGACAGTCAAACTACAAGTAGGTGCTAAATCGTTGGGCGTCCGCAACTCTTCAAGGAACACTGGGCTCGGAGTCCTGTCTACTCTGCAAAGTAGGACAGATGGTGATCTGTGGCATCTCTGCCGAAAGAGCTCAGTGATGGTGCACGTAGAGGCGTTTCGCAGCACACTGTTCATCGTACATGGAGTTCCGCAGCAGACCACCCTTACGTGTTCACATGTTAACCAAACGACATCGTCAATTACGATTCCAGTAGAAACTGGACCATCGGGATTCGGCTGTCTGGCAATCGAAACGTGTGGCCTCTTCGGGTGAACCACATTTTTGCTACACTAGGTCGATGGTTGTCTCCATTAACGCCGTAATCGGAGTGAACGAAGGCTCGAAACGTACAGCGCGCCACGGACGCAATCTGGTGGGACCAGAATTATGCTATGGGAGACATTGTCCTGCAGTTGCATAGGATACATGCTAGTAATCGAAGACACGCTGGCAGCTGCCAACCGTCTGAATCCCTTCGTGCCTGATGTCTTCCCCGATGACGATGTCATCTTTAAGCAGCATAACTGTCGGTGTCTCGGAGACAGAACCACGCTACAGTGGTTTCACGAGCATTATAGTGAATTTACGTTGATGTCTCGGCTACCAAATTCGCCTGATGTAAATTCTATGGAACCCATCTGGGTCGTTATCGGGCGGCGTCACCGCGTGCGCCGTTATTTACGCCCGTTATTTACGCGAATTACGTGTAATGCCACATAGCTCCACAAACCTACCAATAAACTACCGGATCTCTGCTACGCGGAATCAGTGATGTATTCTGTTCCAAAGACGGGCAGACATGTTATTGAGCAGGTGGTCATAATGTTTTGGCTCATCATTATATATTGAGAATTCTCATCCCTCTCTTCTGTAATTCCCATTTATTTTTAAAGGCTTCTGATTATAGATCACTACACTGCCTTAATGTCCTTCGCACCATATAAAAAGAGCGAAATATGAAGAGCCTTCACATACACACTCACACACGCCACGATCAAGCCGAATTGGAGACAGTTGTGTGAACCGAAAAATACCACACCGAATAATAAATGAAATACCTCGCTTTACACCAAGTAGTTCTGGGAAGGAACGAGGAAATCTTGGAGCCGTACGCCCCACTCGGCACTCACACTCGACCAGCCTGAAGTTCGGCATGCCATGGCCTAATTCATCCCAAAGGTGTTCCATTGGGTTCAGATTGTGAATGCTTAAAGGTCAGTCTATCTCAGGAATGTTATTCTCCGTAAACCATTGCCTCACACATTCTGCTTTTTGACAGGGTGCAGTGTTATGCTAATACAAAGAATCATCATCTCTGAACTGTTTCCGTACGGTACGCCGGAAGTAATGCAATAAATTGTGTTTGTATCTTTACGTAGTTAGCGTTTTCGTATTCGCAGTTAGGGTGCGATGGAAAACGCCACCCTATCGTAACACGACCTTCTCCCTACTTCACTGTTGGCACTACATATGATGACAAGTAACATTCTGCAGGCAGTCCACAAACCCAAAAGCTTTCATCGTATTGTCACAGAGTACAGTGTGATTCATGACTCAAAATCACTCGTTTTCAGTCATCCAATGTCTATTTGGCTTGCCCTTTGCAACACCGCCAGCGTCGCTTGGCGTACAGTACAGAAACGTGTGGTTTCTGACAAGCTGCACGGTAACAATATACTATTGTTTTTAATTCCCTACTCATACTCGTTGTGAGAGTTGGACTGTTGGTGGCACTTTGGAACTTACGAGAGGTTCCTTCTGATTATTTCGTGTCATTCTCACACCGCCCTCTGCAATGTTAGAGCGGGTCTGTGTCAATCAATTAGGTCTGCCTGGCCTTGTTTAACAGTGTTGTTCCTCCAAACAACGTCACCACGTCAGCTTTTAAATGCACCATACGTTGAATTGCCGATTTTAATTTTTATGCTAGTGTAGCCACACATCGTCAGACAGAATATGAGAAGATAACACTTATTTATATGGATAACATTACGGCTCTGAGCCTCTGCAGAAACACCATGCTACAGTCAGTCGATAGTTCTGAGCGTAGTCGCAGTGGCGATCGGGATAAGAGTGCTCTTTTCTACATTGATCAAGCACAGCTTATTTAATTTTGTGGCGTTTAGCAAATTATCCGAGGTTTAAACATGAACCAAACAACACGCTTCGCAATTCTGACAAGGCTCCGACACATTATTTCATCAGTGCCTCACACACCTTGCTTTCATTAAGACGACTAATTTCGATAAATAACGAGGAGCTAAATTTCAGCTGCCAGACTACTTAACTATGTTTCACTGTCCATTACACGACAGACAAAACATGTGATTTATTTGCGACGTTTCTCGTAGATACACAAACCATCAGTTATGAACCATAATTCGTCACACAATAGAATCACGCTTTCGGACAGACCTGCGGATTAAACCCATTGTTAGGCTGTATCGGAAAACAGCTGCACAGATGACATCGAATCAAATGGGTTTCTGTGCCGAATATATGTGGCTGCTGAAACATGACGATGAGCACCAATGGTCTTATATGCATGAACTTGCTCGTCAGATATTTGCGAATTTATTTTGCTTACTCGTGAACTCCGCGAAAAAAAGGACCCCTTGACTATTACTATTACTCTAACTAGAAATGACCGTGCTCATCTAATAAAAGTGGAGGAACCTTATACGTCTCCCCTGATATCTCATGCACGTAAGTTTGGAGGTAACTGGTAACTGAAAGCAAGTGTATTTATAATTTCTTCCAAGGATTAACTGAAATTACGTCTACACACGCAAGCAAGACTTGGAAAATCCAAACACTAATTTATATTTGAACAAAGGCAATTCATCACACATCTGCCAAAATCGAAAGTTCCCTCTACAAAAGCATTTCAGCTAACACAGTTGTTGGCTCCTTTCTGCTAACGTAATGGCAGACGTTGAACAGTGCGCGTATTTGCTCAACATACAACAATAACTAACACGAAAATCGGCAGTAAACAACATGCAAAAAAATGGTTCAATTGGCTCTGAGCACTATGGGACTTAACATCTGAGGTCATCAGTCCACTAGAACTTAGAACTACTTAAACATAACTAAGGACATCACACACATCCATGCCCGAGGCAGGAGTCGAACCTGCGACCGTAGCGGTTGCGCGGTTCCGGTCTGAAGCGCCTAGAGCCGCTCGGACACACCGGCCGGCAGGAAGCATGCAAATTCAGAAAAAAACACTCACAAACAAAGTAAATATGTAAATATGTGTATTAAAAAAGATGAGAAATAGAAACTAAGGACGCTGCTAATACATTCAATAATACGAATACTATAGGAAAAAACCACGATTGCAAAGAAATGACTTCTCCAAAAGCACTTTATTTCAAGAACGAAATTGATTTTAATCTTTATTTCTGAAAGTCAGTAGAAAACGCCGTTCAAAGTGGAACTTCAGTTACATGACAACAGTGACAGTGAACCATTAACGTAACTATAACAAAAGCTTGAATGCAGAGCTGTTTCCAGTAACAGTTCGCGAGGGTTGAGCTTTTCTCGCATAATCTTCAGTTATCTGCATAAAGTTAATCTTCGCCAACATCCACGACGTTGGTCCATAATCCTAGAGCCTGCAGTCCAGTAACTATCGTCGTCTTGCTGATGTTACTTGCAGTCGCCGATTGTGGATGCAACAAGAACGCGCGATGTTTGTAAAATTCTCACAATTAGCAAATATACATGCATTGATGTAGGTAAAGCACGAATTATTCAGTTTTCACATGACGTATCCCGATGTCATATCGTTCGTTAGCCGTTTCAAGTCAAAGTTTGAATTTCATTATTTTACCCATTTTGATTTCAATTTTCGTAAATTACGAAATACTGCGACCAGCCACAAGATTTTTGAAATGGTTTTATTGTAACGTTACAAGTTTCAGGCCTGAGACCATCGACAGATGGTAACGTGTTCTTCTCTGCAAGTTTTGCATTTATGTTGTCGCTGAAAGCAAAGACAGAAGTTTGACTTTCTTCTACAGTCAATACTGATGAATGAACTGAACTAAATACGAGCATCATATTCAGTTCAGAAAAACTCATCATAAAATAAATCTTCTAATGCACTAAAAAAGTAAAGCACAAAACATGGGAACAGGAAGCACAGGAAAAAAAGTGAAAAATCTGCATACTTCCGTGCTGTTAATCTCACAATTTCTAACACAAAAATCTAAAAGTATTTCTCGTGTGGTGAAGTTCATCTCACTATGAATCCTGTAAAGTCACATACACTCTTCTACAAAGGATTCCGCTACACAGCTTTCCTAAAAAAATTATCCAAACGATCCATTAAAAAAAGAGTAAGACGAGAAGAGCTAAGGGAATTAAAATTTTTCATTAGCTGAATGCCATCCTAATCATAAATACATCGTCCTTAAGCTCTATAGACATGATCTGATGCAATTTGTCCACTTCCAAGAACAAACTAATGTATTACATTATTATTTAAATAAAGAAACGTCATAAACGTTCGGTTACACTCAGATAATTTACAATACATATATATAGAAGTTTTTTACATAAGTAAGCAAACCAGCATTTTTGCATAAGTGCGCAGACGTTAAATGACAAGGAACTGCAGTGAAATATTGCTCGAGCAAGTATTTATGTTCCTTGACAGGAGCGTCTTTTGGCTCTCTTTTAAATTACTGTGTCCGCTAATACAAGCGATAAACTGCTTTTAAATTCGCACATTTTTTAATAACACCTGCAACCAACATTTAAATAAAGTTACTGCAAAATGATAAACTGTTTACTGAATAATTGCTTAGGTATGCCAATATGAAGTATTGATGCATTGTTCATTTACAGAGTAATTGTTGCGGTTAGGATGCTGTGACAAACATTTGCGTAATGAAACGGATATAAAAGAAGTCAAAAATCAATAAATAAAATAGATTTCAGGGATGATAGCTATAGTGCGATGCTTCTATCTGAGACATCGATTGTTGAAATTGCATAAAGCAATTATAAGTTGTTAGCTCAGATGTTCATTGTGTAAATGCTTATTCACTGTGGCTTACTAACTTGGTTGTTTTAATACTGAAATTACTGTTGTGTCATTCGATGCGCCTCAGCTTTTTGGGATCGCCGATATACACTTATATGCATTAATATTTGATTGCAAATTATTATAGACTCTGAAACAGCTGTAAGAAGCCATCTTTCAGTTTGTCTCAAAGCTCGCTGGGAGTACAGCCGTCCTCGTAAGCTATCAGTGCGTCATGTCAATTGGATTATCCTCATTTCCGACGTAACCTTTCTGCCTCTGGACCATCTGCGGCGCTTTGAAGACCCTGCGGCTGTCCACTAGTGCTCAACCGTACAAGCTAATTCACCTGTTACCAATACTGTGCCGACGATTAGCTCGCCTAAATACGCGGAACGTTACACACATCAACTTAATGTGGCATATTAGCTCACTAATTGGCACATTAAGCCACACCAAATTTTACATATTTATTTAACACGATAATTACACACATAAATTATAAATAGAATACCTTACTTGCTTGTCAGTACAATAGTTTGGGTATCCTTTTGGTGGTGTATGAAAAAGCTTATACCTGCTTTTATATGTCATTATTAGCTTAAATTTTCTAACTGTAACACAATTGATAAAAATTACGGCATGTTAATTAAATGCACAAATAAATACATAACTTTCATGTAATTCTTCGAGACATCTCGATTTTTGAAAAGTTTTCAGCGCTTTTGCGCTCATTTGATAGCACCTTTTTGCATTGTTAATATCGTACCACTTCACCGTCATCAGCACGGCACACAGCCGGTGTTCTGGCGTTGAAGTTTAGATGGTTCGCAGTCGAGCCACCTCTGCTAAAATTCGTGACGCCCTTGATCAGGTACGGCGCCGAAACATGACTCAGTCTGCATTCACTGCCCGTGTTGGAGGACGATAGCTGTCGAAATACGACTGTGGTGTGGTGTAATAATGTAACCTCCCCAGTCCCTATATATCAAGCACTGAAAGTCCTCCTCTGTGGAATCGATACATTCACAAACAGGCTAGCAAACAAAAAAAAAAAAAGCCTGATTTACTGCAGAGACAAAACACATTGGATTCAGCTCTTCATTTCAAACACTCTTTCCATTTTCCCTCTAGAAAAAACGTCTTTCTTGCTATGAAATGTGTTCGGAACCGTAAATCAACTATTTTTCATATCTCTGCAATTTTATCGCATCTAATCAGAACTTTAAAACTAATATCACCCTGTTCAGAAATCGCCTCTTTAACATCGACTTTTAACTCGGTGTATAGCTGGATCCTAAATTCAGCAAATATTCACTCTTATTTGCACTAAATTACGGTTACCCCCAGACGTTATTGTCATAAACATACAACGAACTTATCCCCATACTTTTGCATATATAAATCTATTTAAAATCCTTCCAAAATAACGTAAGTTATGTAATTAAACTACGCAATATACCCTCAAAAACTTAGCTTACACTCCCAAAAGCAATTAAAATTTTAGCGAGGTCTGATGACCTCCATGCACCAAATTTTGTGCGAACAGCAATTACAAAGAAACTACACGTATTAAACGAGAAACCAGTACAAAATATTACAAGTAACACATAAATAGCCCAAAAATCTCCCTCCATATTTAGGTAGACTACGATTCACATTCCTCTCTTATAGTCTGCCGACCTCCGCGCACCAAGAGTTGCGCAGCCATTATTTCCTCCCTATTTACCGTAAATTCTGCATTCATAGTTTATTACATACATCTCAAATTTAGCAAATTATGGCTTATATGAAACAAAAGTAGCTCCCAAAATTACTGTAAACTAAACATGAAAATACCATTATTTACACACAGATTTTTTTACAACGAGTTCTTCACTCATAAGGTGTAAGTCTGCCATCGCTGCTGATTACATTTATCGCGCCAGTATGACTGTGATTTGAATCTAACTTTTTTCCGCTTTTTCACCTGCTCAAATTCGAGCCCTTTTTCCTGGATCACCAATTGTTTCTTTCGTATACAGACAAAATTTGTGACTACCGCTGGAACACCACATTTAGATTCGAGAAACGAACACTTCCTTTCTTCATCAACATCATTTATTTCACTTACAGGCAGAAAATTTTTAATTTCACGCCTGTCTTAACATTAAGTTCTCAGATGAATGGTTTCAACGTCCATTCCTTTTTTCTCCATATTTATGATACACATTATAATTTCACATGATCCTTCAATCTCAATATCCATTCCTGGATTCTCTTGATCTATCTCCAACTCAGCTGCAGGACTTAAATCACCCTCAAAACTCATCATTTCATCATCTTCATAAGCATGAGTTATACTGTTCGCTTCCTCCGAATTAACGATATCAGCAGCTGCAACATTCTCAAAATTAACCACATAACATTAAACTTCGTCTCTCTTAAACAAATCCTCGCCTTTTTCACCGATTCATTGTAGACTTTATCCAACATACTCCATTAACCTGCGCTGATAACTCATAAGATTCATTACTTTAAAAAATTCCATTGCATCCGTTGATACGCTATACAAATCACCACCAATTACTATGTCAATATTCGCCGATACGCAATATAATATAGCGCTACCACATCGATCCACATTACAATTCGCAGTAGACATGAATTCCGCCAGACACAGTTCTAACACTTTCTCCTTTACATTTTCTTCCCTATCAGATTCCTCTGACACTTTGGATTCTGATCTACCATCTAACACTTTGCTTTCACATTTATCCTTCCACATCCGCTAATAATTCATGCTTTCATCAAGAGCCATTGATTCATTCCCTTCAGTAGAAATAAATTTACAGATTCCTTCCTCCAAGATATCTAAATCAGTGGCATTAATTTTCGCAACGTCAGCAACTAAAACATCACCTCTATCTTGCTTTATCAATAAATCACCTACTTCCGTCAATACATAATAAAATTCATCATAAGCTACCGAGACTACTGCTATGCCATCTGCGCTAATACCTCCACATTCCTCCGTCAGTACACCACAAAATCCATCTCCAACTGGTGAGACTACAGCTTCGCCGCATTCACAGACAGCTTTATCTACTTCCTCCGATACAAAATCATCTACTCTACTTTACTATAACTGTTGCTGCTGACTCCTCCACCTAATTCACATCAACTCAACCACTATTCTGATCACATAATCTGTCAACAAGCATACATTCATTCCATAATTCACTTCATTTTCACAAAATAAATTTTTCATCCCTAAATTTCTCTACGCATCTCTTGCGCCCTCTTTATTGTTACTCTGCATAATATTACTCCCCATTTTATTCTTACATGTTATACTCCCATCCACCAACATTTGTGGCTTCTTTGCCGAATATAACGTGTCCGTTTCAAGGCTGGTGTATTTCGCTATCTCTGGATCTTAGATGTGGAGATATCTAACTTCTGTACGCCGTATTCTGGCGTTGCATTTCATGAGGCTCCTAGCCCTCAGATTTTCTTTACCGATTTTCACTTTCTTTGTGACATTTCCCGTTTCCATTTCCCCGGTGAAAATTGTTATTACGGTGGTAACTATTTTATGTTTATTATAATTCCCGTTCTGGTACGCATTTCTCTGCCTACTGTTCCAATTATGTGTCTTGAATTTCAACGCCTGTTCAAGTGTCTCAATAAAATTTAAAAATTCGTCAATGAAATTTGTTGAGCTGAGGACTAAATCATTTGGTAAAAATTTGGTAGTCGTCTCCCGAACTTCGTGAACTCCATCAACATTCCCAGCGGACGATTTATATGCTTCAAATTAGCTAGTTCACGCACACAAAAGTCCCACATCGATCCAGTTCCACGTCTGAAACTTGGTCCGTTTAGGTACTCGTCCAGAAGTCGCGTTTGCTGCGCTTCACTCCAGAATTAGTTCAGAAAACAAATCTCAAACACATCAAAGATAGCAAACGAACGACTCATTAAATTTGCCCATGACTGTGGGTTGCCCTCAATGTGTCTTTTCGCGAATTTAATTTTTACCTCTTCCTACATTCCTCTCACAAAAACCATCTTTACATGCAGCAACATAACCAACCGGATGGTGTTTTCCATCGTCGGCAAAAGACTTTGTCGTTCCTCATTTACCTCGTGGAACACGTATCGCAGTAGTAGCCTGATTCGCTGCTAACGAATTTGATTAAGCCCTCATGTCTTTAAACAGCTGTTCATGTTGCCTCCCTTCTTTATTTAACCTTGATTCAAAATGTTGTATATTTTTTAAACATCTCCTTTTCTCATTCTGCTACTCCACCTAACAAATTGGTAACAGACTTATTGGCCAATTCCTCAAGCGCATTTCGGCTCTGCACACAAATTTTCACCTCGCCGCCCAGCTCCAAACATTTCTTTTCCAACTTGTACCCAAAATATTTTTCTACACTGCCGACTATGGTGCCAACTAGGCCAACCTCCCCAGAAATTTTGTCTAAATCTGCCCTTATACCTTCTAATTTTCAGTCAGTCATTCACTCTACATCAGATTTAATTTTCTTCACCTTACCTTTTGCTGTTTCTGCTACACTTGTGTTTACTGAAACTACCTCTGTTTTACTGAACCTATCTCTGTATCCAATATCCTCATTTTTAACTCAAATTTGTCAGAATTTCCTTTAACTAAGCCACTGAATCATTCGCAAATACATACCCCTTCTCTGATTGCGAACTTTCTGCCCCAGTATTACTGTTATTGTCAACACTACCACGCTCATATTTAGGACTCACTGGCTCCCTCACATTTCCTAAACCACATGCACTGGGTGATTACTTCATCACTGGAAGCTCCACTATCGATGGTGACCCTGTGGGTTCACACATATTAAGGCTACAGGCGGCAGTAATTATCTCGTCGGTAATGCTGGCTGCTTCTGCTGTTCTGCTGCTGCCCGAAGTGTCGATGCTGATGAACTCATCCAGGTCTCAGCTGCTACTGGCCGCTGCAGACTCGAACTCAGTACGCCTCTGCCTAGCCTTCTTCTTCATTCTTGAAGGTCCGCGGTGAGCTTCCCCTCACCTAGCTTTTGCTACCAATTCGTATGCCTTGAGCCCCCACGAAAGTACCTATTATGCAATAGCTTTGGACCTGAATCAAAGTAACTGCAACGTGTTAGAATTACAATTGCAATCCTAAGTGGGTTAGCTTCATATCCCGGACGAGAAAACCCCACCTGCCACATTACCTAAAGTTTACTGGATAGTGTAGTAGCTCTTTTAAACAGCATCCCCATACGAGCAAACCAGTTGTTTATTTACCTGTGGTTACTCGTACTTTAGGTACTGAGGCTATGCACGGCGCCTTTTAAAAAGAATAGGTCGATGTAGCCATAGGGTGGAGCCCGTAACGTCTGACTTCATGCCCTACAGCTAACTGGCTGCAAATGACAACCAGTAGCGGTATGCTGCAGTCGAATAGTCTATGCACTGGACAGAATTTCAAACTAATGAAATAAACAGCAATATAAAATAGAAGATAAATGAATAATTTGATAATACATGTTCTATTCTAATGTGTGTAACTGATGTATACGAGCCTTTTAATGAATAATGTAGATCAAGGAAGGACATCACAAATAACTGGGAAGTTTTACTACGATAATCAGTCAAAATACAGACAGAAAATACACTTATTTAATACAGTAAAGTTACGCTGAGAGCGTTATGAGAGTGGTAGCAAAATCTCCAAACTAAATAGTCTTCAAAGACACGCGAAAACTAAATCCATTCGGTGATCACAATACACGAGAGATTTAACAGCTCAAAACAATTCCGAGTTCAACACGCTGCTTTACAAATTAACACACACGACACAAAGAATATTAACTTACGCAAGGTCTATTCGCAGTTCCGTAAATCAAGTGGCAAAAGTTAGAGTCCTGTTCTGGAACACATTCAGACCTCTCAAAATTTAAAGCCCCTTCAGCAGCTACGGTACAGTAGCGACCGTTCACGACCCAGACTCAATCACTCATAGCACTAAATCAAACATGTTACCTCAGACAGATCTGCCTTCTTCCAGAACTCGCATAAAACTGTTAAGACTGGCCCCCTGGTGCTCTTCAGTCTCTACTTGACTCTTGTAGCTTTCCGCTAGTATCTGCTTTTCCACTGTCTGAAGGCCATCCCCTCCCAAAATACAGCGTTCTTACGTGCTGCAGACATGATCTAATTCAAGTTGACCATTTCCTGGACTAAAATAATATATATTGCAACAATATTTAAACAGAGAAATTTCAAACATTCAGTTACAATCAGATGATTTACAATAAACATAACTAATAATAGGTACATAAATAAATAAGCCAGCATTCTTGCACAAGTGCACACACATTAATGAAAAAGAATTGTAGTTAAATCTCGTTCAAACAATTATTTATGCCACTCGAGAAAAGTGTTTTTCGGTTCCCTTCTCAATTGTGTTATCCGCTAACACTTACGATAGACAACTTTTAAATTGTCACAGTTCTTAAGGGCACTTCCAGTCAACATTCAAATAAAGTTGCTGGCAAAATAGTGAATTGTTTATTAAACAACTACGCAAGTAAGAGAATATGGAGTATTGGTGCTGTGTTCATTTACTGTGTAATTGTGGTCGATGCGATGTTCTGTCAAACATTTGCGTAATGAAACGGATATAAAAGACGTCATAAGTCAATAAATAAAATAGATACATACACGCAGCTTTCAGGGATGATAGCTTTAGTGCAATGCTTTTATCTGAAATATGGGTTGTCGAAATCGCATGAAGCGATTACAAGTTGTTCATTCAGATGTTCAGTGTCTAAGTGCTCATTCACTATGAATTACCAACTTTGTTGTTTTAAAGATACTGAAATTACTGTTGTGTCATTGTATATGACTCAGTTTTCTGGGATCGTCGATGTACACTTATTTGATTTAACATTTGATTGTAAATTATTATAGACTCTGAAGCAGCTGTAAGAAGCCATCTTTCAGTTTGTCTCAAAGCTCGTAATCGGTGGGAGTATAGCCGTTCCTCGTAAGCGATCAATGCGTCATGCCACGTGGATTATCCCCATTTCCGGCGAAGCCTTTGTGCTTGCACGTGCTTCTGGACCGGCTGTGGCGCTTTGACGGCTCTAGGGGTGTCCAACAGGGCTCAGACGTACAAGCAAATTCACCTGTGACCAATACAGGGTGGCCGATTAGCTTGCACAAATGCGCGTAACGCCACAAAAGGAGTAATAACACAGTAAGTGTTGTGTCTAGTTCATACAGCATAGACACAATGAGGTAGCTAGGTGCACGCTAAACTAACGCAGACGGGCTTGAAGTTCTGGAACATGAGACTTATTAATGAATAAGAAGAAAAGTACGTAGCGTTTTTAATACTTATCTTTAATTCTCTTGTTGGAATACATCTCTCTTGAATATTAGTAAGCTATAAGCACTGATACAAATGGCGCCTTGCTAGGTCGTAGCTATGGACTAAGCTGAAGGCTATTCTATCTGTCTCTCGGCAAATGAGAGGAAGACTTGGTAGGTCTAGTCGCAAGCAATGTCGTCCGTACAACTGGGGCGAGGTCTAGTCCGTGTCTTGTGACCTGCCATGTGGTGGCGCTAGGTTTGCGATTACACAGTGGCGACACGCGGGTCCGACATGTACTACAGGACCGCGGCCGATTTAAGTTACCACCTAGCAAGTGTGGTGTCTAGCGGTGACACCACAGTAAGCAACATTTTCAGTTGAAGTATGCGAATTGATAAATTAGCAGTATTCGGATGCTGTTAGAGTAATTGCGCATTATTATGAGTTTTAGGGTAATACTGCAGTAATAACTAAAAGTTATACAATGTTTATCAAGACATAGAAAGACACTGCCGGAGAAGAAATGGAGCCGGCCGTTGTGGCCGAGCGGTTCTAGGCGCTTCAGTACGGAACCGCGATGCTGCTACAGTCGCAGGTTCGAATCCTGCCTCGGGCATGGATGCGTGTGATGTCCTTAGGTTAGTTAGATTTAAGTAGTTCTAAGTTCTAGGTGACAGATGACCTCAGAAGTTAAGTCCCATAGTGTTCAGAGCCACTTGAACCATTTGAAGAAATCGAAAACCATGAAAGATGAATTCGGTTTCGATCCAATGAGAGAATATGGCACTCGGAAATGGTAGATTATATAATGGTTTCAACGTAGCTGATGGCGTAGTGGCGTACAAAAGTGGCATCTGTGTTTATCCTTAAAGAGGAAATGCCCGTGGCCATAAGGCCCAGTGTGATTGAAGACGTGTAGAGCAAACAGTTCTCGAACCGTCAGCATAGCGAGTTTGGGTCTGAGCACTATGGAACTTAACATCTAAGGTCATCAGTCCCCTAGAACTTAGAACTACTTACACCTAAGTAACCTAAGGACATTACACACATCCATGCCCGAGGCAGGATTCGAACCTGCGACCGTAGCGATCACGCGGTTCCAGACTGAAGCGCCTAGAACCGCTCGGCCACTGCGGCCGGCCATAGCGAGTTTGAGGGCGATCAAACCGTGGCCTTTCTAGTGGCTGAATTCTCGTAGGTGGAGAAATGCCACACAAGTTGGACAGGCGACGCCAGTTGTGCAGAGACGTTGGCATCATTGGGCACGTGAGTATTATCACACCCGTAGACGAGGTTCTGGACGTCGACGCAGCACAGACGACCGCCGTTGTATTGTAAGATCAGCAGTGGCATATCGTACATATTGCACGCACAGGTAAGAGCAAATGTGAGCCCACAAGTGCTAACTCGAACTCTTGCGAACTGGTTACTGGGAGTGATACTATGATCACGTGCACCCCTCTAGCCCGTCTTCCACGCACGTAACAGCATCGACGTGCACAACACGACTGGTACCGTTAGAGTGTCACCAGGAGGATGGAGTGGCGCCTTGTGGTCTTCACCACCGTCTCGAACAGTGCATTCGCCATGAGACACACTGGTCCCATCTCAGGCCTTATGATCTGCGGTGCGGTAAGCCACAACCCTTGTTTACCTTTGGTGGTCGTGGAGGGGAAGCTGGTCATGACCGATACGTGCACAGTGTTTTTCGGCCAGGAAAATCCATGGTAAGGTCACAAAATTACTATGGGTTACTGAGGCTATAACGCCCAGACAGTATTGGGAACAGAAAGTCGGTTGAAACCGGAAGAGAATAACAGCAAAATCGTAATATCAGATTGGAATATTTATCGTAACGATAGTTTAGTCACCAATCGCGGCGGCGTACTTATTGCAGTAAACAGTTCCAAAACATCTAGTGATGTTATCACGTTTCCCGAATATGAATTAATGTGGGTGAAGTTAAGTATCAACAATGCTAATAGGATAGAACACCAGCGTCAGGAGCTGTAGATTTAGATCGTTTCAGAGAGAATTACCTGAGTAAGTTTCTTGAACATGAAGTTGTAACTGGGAGAGGGGGTACGGAGGGTTGGGCACATAACTTGCGACGAAGTATAGAGACATCCAGTCAAAACAGTTGCCAGAGACAGGGATTAATGTCACATTATTCAGAATGTCTTGTCGGAAAATTACTTCGAGCAGATAGTTAAAGAACCAACTCGTGAATGTAACGCCTTAGACCTCCTAGCAACAAACAGACCTGAACTTAACGAATCCATTAACGTAGAGGAAGGTATCAGTGATCAAAAAAGCTATGATAGCAACTGTGGCTCTGGGTTTTACAAGGAATGTTAAGAAAGGTAGGAACATATTTTTGCTTAGCAAGAGTAAGCGGATACGAACTTGAAGAGTACCTGAGTAGGCAGCATCAAGTATTCAGTGATGAGGACATAGATATGGAGTACAAATAAAAGAGCATCATTCAATATGCCATAGGCAAGTATATATGTAACAAGCAAGCTCTTAAGGGATCAGAAAGACCCATAGTGCTTTAATAGCCCTGTGAGAAAGTTCTTACGTGAACAAAGAGAGCTTCATCACAGAGTCAAGGAGAGACAGAACCTAGCTGACAAACAAAAGTTGAACGAAGCAAAAATGATCATAAGTAGGGCAACGAGAGAGGCCTTCAATGACTTTGAAAGTAAAATTTCGTCAACCGATCTGAGTAAAAACCCTAAGAGGTTTTTTGTCTTATGTAAAATTAGTAAGCAGTTCGAAATCATCTATCACTTAGTGACCATAACAGCACCAGAAAATGACAGAAGGCAGAAATACTAAATTCCGCCTTCCTAAATTGTTTCACCGAGGAAGATCGTAATACGGTTCCTCATTTCAATTAGCGTACGAGCTTCGAAATTGCAGATACTGAGATAGTTGATAGCGGAATAGGCAAACAACTACAATCATTTAGTAGCGCAAAGGCATCAGTATCAGATGAGATACCTCTATGATTCCACAAAGATGATGCGAGATAGCTTGCTCCCCCTTCTAGCAGCAGTTTATCATAGATCGCTGGAGCAACAAAGGGTACTGGACTAGATTTGCAACTGCATTCTAGACTTCCTTACAGACAGAACTCAACACGTCGTTCTTAATGAAACAATATCGACAGATGTAAAGATAATTTCGGGGATACCCCAAGGAAGTGTAAAAGGACCGTTACTGTGTACAATGAATATAAATGATCTAGTATACTGCGTCGGAAACTCTTTAAGGCTGTTCGCAGATGATGCAGTTGTCTATAAGAAGGTAGTAGCGGCAGAAGACAGCAACGACATGCAGGACCTAAAGAGCATTGATGAATGCTGCAGAACGTGTCTGACCAACCGATCCCTTCTTCTAGTCAAGCTGTGCCAGCGCCACATTTCAAATGCTTCTTTCTCGTCTTGTTTAAACTGATTACTGTTCATGTTTTATTTCCATTCATGTCCGCCCCCGGTAGCTGAGTGGTCAGCGTGACGGAATGTCAATCTTAAGGGACCGGGTTCGATTCCCGGCTGGGTCGGAGATTTTTCTCCGCTCAGGGACTGGGTGTTGTGTTGTCCAAATCATCATCATTTCATCCCCATCGACGCGCAGGTCGCCGAAGTGGCGTCAAATCGAAAGACCTGCACCAGACGAACGGTCTATCCGACGGGAGGCCCTAGCCACAAGACGTCTCATTTCATTTCCATTCATGGCTACTCTCCACACGAATACTTCCAGAAAACACTTCCTGAAGCCTAAATCTATATTCGTTGTTAGTAAATTTCTCTTCTCCTGAAGCGCTTTTCTTGCTACTGCGAGTCTACATTTTATATCCTCGACCATTATCAATTATTTTGCTGCTCTAATAACAAAACTCATCTTTTATCTGGAATCAGTAACCACCCGAAAGTACCTAGGAGTAACTACCCGGAGCGACATTAAGTAGAATGATCGTATAAAACAAACAGTACGAAAAATTAGATGCGAGACTGAGAGTCATAGGAAGAATCTTAAGGAGATGTAACTCATCCCCGAAGAAAGTCGCTTACTTGGCGCTTATTCGAGCGATAATTGAATAATGCTCATCAATCTGAGACACTTACCAACTAGGACTAACAGAAAAAGAATATTCAACGAAGAGCTGCGCGTTTCGTCACGGGATCGTTTAGTCGGTGCGAGAGCGATGTCACAAATGCTCAGCAAACTCCACTGTCAGACGCTATGAGAGGTGCGTTGTGCATCAGTGGGAGGTTTACTATACAAATTTCGAGGGAGTACTTCCCGAAAGGGTCGCTAACGTGAAATGACGACAAAAAGAAAATGTGAGAAATTAGAGCTAGTCATTCTTCCCGCGCGTCTTCAGTGACTTGAACAGGGAAGGAGGAATCAGTTAATGATATCAGAAGTACCGTCAGCCATACACCATCAGGTCACTTACGGAGTATTAGTGTACTTAACAAAGGTTCTTCTGCTGTTCTTGGAACAGGAATGTGATGAGCTGTTCCAACAGGATAATGCCTGCCCGCACACTGGCCGTGAAAACATACTCTCAAAGTAATGGAGCTGTTTGCCTGGCCAACACGACCGCCGAACTTCTTTGCAGTAGAAGGCGCATGATACTTGATGGGGCAGGTGACTCGTGCGAACTGTCCAGGGAGTAGTGTATCTCAAAAAAGTTTTCGTCTGATCCACTGCGTGCCAGAGACTGTGCCTACACTGTCACCGGTAAACACCATGCTGCATACAAGTATGGATGTTTCAGCATGAGACCATACCTGGTGGCCGGCCGGAGTGGCCGAGCGGTTAAAGGCGCTACAGTCTGGAACCGCACGACCGCTACGGTCGCAGGTTCGAATCCTGCCTCGGGCATGGATGTGTGTGATGTCCTTAGGTTACTTAGGTTTAAGTAGTTCTAAGTTCTAGGGGACTTATGACCACAGCAGTTGAGTGCCATAGTGCTCAGAGCCATTTGAACCATTTTGAACCATACCTGGTACCACACAACCACTTGAGTTGATCTGTACATGTAATCATTCCATGTACTCCATATGTATTGTTTTTACTATTAGTTTGCAATGAATTGGAAACGACTCAATGAGTGTTCAGATTTTATGCAACAATGGATTGAGGCAAATTTTTTTCAATCTATTCACGGATAAGCTTTATAGATGTACCTACAAACACGTATTTATACATTTAAAATGTTTATTGACTTGGGCCAGTATTCACTCGTGTGTAAGTACGTTCTGGATTGACTGCCAGTTTTTAAATATTATTGCAGACTTCAATTTCCTGTAGTTAGGCATCGCTTTACGTTAACATTTCTTTTTTGGTAAAACACTGTTGTTTTTATTCACTAGTGCGGGGCTGCGGGATTATTTTGTCATAAAGTCACACGTCAACAACCAGTTTTTTGTTTACATTAAGGACATCTATACGAATCTGTTTAATTACATTTTCTGAAGAGATGGTATCAGTTTTCAAATCGATATCACTGATACAGCACCTAATTTCTATACATTTGAAACTCTACAAGATAACTTGTATATGCATATGATAACTCATGGTCTGAAATAGGAAGACGAACTTAGCAAAATCTTTATTGGAGCATTTTCTTTGAGGACTCTAGGAATATGTCCTTAGGTCGTTGTGACTAAATATGCCATGACCGCAGGTAACAATGATAGAAGTTTATTGTATTATTTAATTAAGTGTCCATGTGCTCTTAATGACACATCAGATTTTGATTACTGATTTTGCAGTGCCGCAGCATGAACAGATAAATCACGTCAATCCTTTGGAACTGTAGTTACTCACAACGCTTGTAAGTTCAGTAACTATATACACAAAAAAGCAATCTTCAGTTCGATTGATAATACGGAATCTGTAGTTTATATGCTCAAAAATGTGCACAAAACGTAATTGCAAAACGTAGGCTGCACGGAGTTCACATTTTTAATAAGTAGTTTCAAACCAGATTTAAGAGCTAATTAAAGAGAAATGTAAAAAAATTAACCGAAGGAAAATAATTTCAGCAGGATCGTATACCTACAAGCCAAAATAATAATTCCCAATATACAAATAGAACAGCATGTTCTTACGTGACAAATCACAGTAAAGGCTTAACGTGTATTTAAAAACTTACCCACAATGTGATGAGAAAAAGAAAACTACAATGACAAATACAATGTATAGCATCAAAATCTTCACCACAGCAAACTAAACTCCTCAAGGGTGCTAAACATGCAATGTTTGCAGAACTTCGATTAATGAAATGAATTGCTTTCACAAGGAAGTATCAGAACTTGCATACTCGCCAAAGAAGCCATTTTAAATGTTATAACTTTCCTCTTCTCTCAAATGAATGTATCTAAGATTTCACGCACACATTAGTGTATTCCATACCATCAGTATATGCTGAAGCACAGTAATTGGATTTCCTTCCTTTGTTCCAGATATGGGTTCATCAGAGAAGTGAGACTGAAGTATCGGGTGAGTGACTGATTGTATTTAATACATACCTTTTACAATTAGATCTCTAGGAAATACACTCCTGGAAATTGAAATAAGAACACCGTGAATTCATTGTCCCAGGAAGGGGAAACTTTATTGACACATTCCTGGGGTCAGATACATCACATGATCACACTGACAGAACCACAGGCACATAGACACAGGCAACACAGCATGCACAATGTCGGCACTGGTACAGTGTATATCCACCTTTCGCAGCAATGCAGGCTGCTATTCTCTCATGGAGACGATCGTAGAGATGCTGGATGTAGTCCTGTGGAACGGCTTGCCATGCCATTTCCACCTGGCGCCTCAGTTGGACCAGCGTTCGTGCTGGACGTGCAGACCGCGTGAGACGACGCTTCATCCAGTCCCAAACATGCTCAATGGGGGACAGATCCGGAGATCTTGCTGGCCAGGGTAGTTGACTTACACCTTCTAGAGCACGTTGGGTGGCACGGGATACATGCGGACGTGCATTGTCCTGTTGGAACAGCAAGTTCCCTTGCCGGTCTAGGAATGGTAGAACGATGGGTTCGATGACGGTTTGGATGTACCGTGCACTATTCAGTGTCCCCTCGACGATCACCAGTGGTGTACGGCCAGTGTAGGAGATCGCTCCCCACACCATGATGCCGGGTGTTGGCCCTGTGTGCCTCGGTCGTATGCAGTCCTGATTGTGGCGCTCACCTGCACGGCGCCAAACACGCATACGACCATCATTGGCACCAAGGCAGAAGCGACTCTCATCGCTGAAGACGACACGTCTCCATTCGTCCCTCCATTCACGCCTGTCGCGACACCACTGGAGGCGGGCTGCACGATGTTGGGGCGTGAGCGGAAGACGGCCTAACGGTGTGCGGGACCGTAGCCCAGCTTCATGGAGACGGTTGCGAATGGTCCTCGCCGATACCCCAGGAGCAACAGTGTCCCTAATTTGCTGGGAAGTGGCGGTGCGGTCCCCTACGGCACTGCGTAGGATCCTACGGTCTCGGCGTGCATCCGTGCGTCGCTGCGGTCCGGTCCCAGGTCGACGGGCACGTGCACCTTCCGCCGACCACTGGCGACAACATCGATGTACTGTGGAGACCTCACGCCCCACGTGTTGAGCAATTCGGCGGTACGTCCACCCGGCCTCCCGCATGCCCACTATACGCCCTCGCTCAAAGTCCGTCAACTGCACATACGGTTCACGTCCACGCTGTCGCGGCATGCTACCAGTGTTAAAGACTGCGATGGAGCTCCGTATGCCACGGCAAACTGGCTGACACTGACGGCGGCGGTGCACAAATGCTGCGCAGCTAGCGCCATTCGACGGCCAACACCGCGGTTCCTGGTGTGTCCGCTGTGCCGTGCGTGTGATCATTGCTTGTACAGCCCTCTCGCAGTGTCCGGAGCAAGTATGGTGGGTCTGACACACCGGTGTCAATGTGTTCTTTTTTCCATTTCCAGGAGTGTAGTTTTGCTGGACATAGATTTTAATACGATGAATATTTGCAATTTCTGAGATAAGGATCTGTGTCGCTTCTGTATTCTTCCGTTCAAAAGAGCCTGCGTAGTTTTTTCTCTGTAGAATTCATTTTCCGTTTTGAATTTTTCAGAATTACTGGTTTTGTGATTCTGTTTGTTGCTGTGTTTGAAGAGCATACCTTATACAGGGGAGTTAAGTAATAGTTTCTGCATTGACCGGATAGGAACTGCATATTCTAGTTTCCATCTCGAATTCCTTACACAATGAACAATAAAAAGACAACACTTTGACCATCTGAGCTCTCGATTTCAAAAGTGCCTGTCTACCAAAGGCCTCCAACACGATTCGTCCAGACTGTTTCCTCCGTTTCACAGTGCAGAAGCCCTACTGCTTTCAAATTGGGAGTCATGTGCCATGTGAGGGAAGTGTACAGAATCGCTGCTAGTTTGTGTCTGAAAGTTAACCGAGCGAGCTGGCGCTGTGGTAAGCACGCTGGACTCGCATTCGCGAGGACGACGGATCAAGACTGCGACTGGCCATCCTGATTTAGGTTTTCCGTGATTTCCCAGTCAAATGCCGGGATGGTTCCCTTGAAGGGGCATTTCCTTCTTCATCCTTTAGTAATCCGATGTGACCGACGACCTTCCTTTTGGTCCCCTTCCCCAACCATTCAACCAACCAGTGAAAAAGTTAATTACACACACGAAGTCGTGCTGTCATTTCCTGCTGGCATATTGTACAGGAAGAAAGATAAAAACTACTCCAATCTCCTTCCTACCATAATTTTCGTGAGGTTCACCTTGGTTTTTATACAAATGCCGTAATTGGCAATAACCTCTATAGCAGCCTCAATAGCAATATTGTCTTCACCACTCTCAGCTCTCCGAGACTTGAATAAACACAGTGGAGAGCTCTATAAAGAGCCATATGGCCACTTTGACAGGGAATGTAATCATCGCAGCATTCCAGGATTATGAACATACCCAACTCTCCGCTTTCATTATTTCAATTTTCCGGTGTGCGTCTCTTCGGCCGCCGACCCCCAAAACGTGTAACAGAAACTCTATGAACGTTCAAATGGTCTAACATTCTTCAGAAAATGTCTTCTTCAGTCTACGAGGTAGTTCATTGTTGTGATTGTGGTCTTTATCTGAAGTCTAGTTGGTTGCATCTGCCCGCGATACTGTATCCTGTGCAGGCTTCTTCATCATAACTGCTGCAGTCTACATCCATTTGAACCTGCGTATTACATTCTTCTCTTGGTTTCTTCCTACAACTTTTACTCCCCAGACTCCCCTCCATTACTAAACTGATTATTCGTTGATTTTTTGGATGTGTCGCATCAACCAATCCCTCAATTTAACTAGCCTTTGAAATAAACAAAAGTTTTTCCTCATTTAGATTCAGTATCTCATTGTCAGTTACTCTATGCCATATTTAGTATTCTCCGTTAGTACCATATTTCGAAAGTTCCTGTTCTCTCCTTATCTGTTGTTTATCTCATTTTCAGAAATGATTTTCTTGCTGTTGCCAGTATACATTTTATATCCACTTTACTTTGTTCTACTTGTTATTATGCAGACAGAATAGGAAAACACTTGTACTGCTTTCCATTTCCCATTCCATAACCGAATTCAGTCAGCATCATCACATTTTAATTGACTAAAGTCCGTTACCATTATTTTAGATTTGTTGATGTTGATGTTGATCTTAAAATCTGTTTCAAGGCACTATCCATTTCATTCGACTGCTTTCAAAAATGCTTTGCCGCCTCTGACAAAATTAGAATGTCACAGGAAATCTTCAGAGTTATTTTTTTTCCCTCCCTGAATTTCTTCTAGGTTTCTTTCATTGCTTGATAAATGTACAGATGGAAAAATTGGGTACTGACTACAGCCCTTTATCACTTCCTTCTCTACCAGCTTCCCCTTCATATCCTGTGACCTTTGTGACTGCAGTCTGGTGTTCGTAAATTTTGTAAATAATGTTTTTCGCTCAGTATTTTAGCCCTGATACAGTCGAAAGCTCTCTCCAACTTTACAAATGCAGTAAATATAGGTTTTCCTTTCTTATTTTAATCCAGTCGTTCCTGAAACCGACCTTGTACTTCTATCTTATGAGCTGGATACTGAAGAAACGTTAAAACTATAGTTGTAAGACTACTGTATGCTATTGGAGGAGGAGGAGGAGATTAGTGTTTAACGTCCCGTCGACAACGAGGTCATTAGAGACGGAGCGCAAGCTCGGTTGAGGGAAGGATGGGGAAGGAAATCGGCCGTGCCCTTTCGAAGGAACCATCCCGGCATTTGCCTGAAGCGATTTAGGGAAATCACGGAAAAACTAGATCAGGATGGCCGGAGACGGGTGTATGCTATTGTAAACTCTCATAAGTAAGCGTAGGCCATGGCGGTTTTCCTAGTAGTTTTGCTCAGTTAAAGTAGTACCTGCGTTACCTCTACGTTAGGGGTGTTGCATAAACGGTCACAATGCCCACATAGTACTAGGGACGGGAAGTTGGCTGAAGCCAGATGTAAACAGTAATGAAATTCTAAACTCAGATTGGAATGTATACCGCAGAGACAGGCTGGTCAGTCATGGGGGAGTCGTGTTTATAGCGATAAAAAGTGGAATAGCATCGAAGGAAATTGACGGAGATCCGAAATGTGAAATTATTTGGTTGAAGGTCACGGTTAAAGCAGGCTCAAAAATGGTAACTAGATGTCTCTATAGGCCCCCTGGCTCAGCAGCTGTTGTGGCAGAACACCTGAAGGAAAATTTGGAAAATATTTCGAGTAGATTTCCCGACAATGTTATAGTTTTGGGTGGAGATTCTAATTTACCAGATATAGACTAGGAGACTCAATAACGGGTGGCAGGAACAAAGAATCCAGTGAAATTTTTTAAGTGCATTATCTGAAAACTACCTTGAGCAGTTAAACAGAGAAACGCTTCGTGGCGATAACATATTAGACCTTCTGGTGACAAACATATCCGAACTATTTGGAACAGTTAAGGCAGAACAGGGAATCAGCGATCATAAAGCGGTTACAGTATCGATGATTTCAGCCGTAAATAGAAATATTAAAAGAGGTAGGAAATTTTTCTGTTTAGTGAAAGTGACAAAAAGCAGATTTAAGAGTACTTGACGGATCAACACAAAAATATTATCTCAAGTACAGATAGTGTTGAGGATCAGAGGACAAAGTTCAAAACCATCGTACAATATGCATTAGATTAGTATGTGCCAAACAAGATCGTAAGAGATGGAAAAGAGCCACCTTGGTACAACAACCGAGTCGGAAAACTGCTACGGAAGCAAAGGGAACTTCACAGCAAACACAAACATAGCCTAAGCCTTGCCGACAAACAAAAATTACACGAAGCTAAATGTAGTGTGAGGAGGGCGAGAGGCGTTCAACAAATTCGAAAGTAAAGTTCTATGTACTGACTTGGCAGAAAATCCTAAGAAACTTTGGTCTTATGTCAAAGCGGTAGGTGGATCAAAACAAAATGTCCATGCACCCTGTGACCAAAATGGTACTGAAACAGAGGATGACAGACTAAAGGCCCAAATACTAAATGTCTTTTTCCAAAGCTGTTTCGCAGAGGAGTAGATATCGAAATAGATGACAGAGGGATAGAAAAACAATTAAAATCGCTCAAAAGTGGAAAGGCCACTGGACGTGATGGGATACCAGTTCGATTTTACACAGAGCACGCGAAGGAACTTGCTCCCCTTCTTGCAGCGGTGTACCATAGGTCTCTAGATGAGCGTAGCGTTCCAAAAGACTGGAAAAGGGCACAGGTCATCTCTATTTTCAAGAAAGGACATCGAACAGATGTGCAGAACTATAGACCTATATCTCTAACGTCGATCAGATGTAGAATTTTGGAACACGTATTATGTTCGAGTATAATGACTTTTCTGAAGACTAGAAATTTACTCTGCAGGAATCAGCATGGGTTTCGAAAAAGACGGTCGTGTGAAACCCAGCTCGCGCTATTCGTCCACGCTACTCAGAGGGCCATAGACACGGGTTCCCTGGTAGATGGTTTGATACAGTTCCCCACAGTCGTTAAATGAACAAAGTTGGAGCATATGGACTATCAGACCAATTGTGTGATTGGATTGAAGAGTTCCTAGATATCAGAACGCAGCATGCCACTCTCAATTGAGAGAAGTCTTACTTCGGAAGATTGATTTCAGGTGTGCCGCAGGGGAGTGCCGTAGGACCGTTGGTATTGATAATATATATAAATGACCTTGTGGGTAACATCGAAAGTTCACTGAGGCTTTTGCGGATGATGCTGTTGTGTATCGAGAGGTTGTAACAATGGAAAATTGTACTGAAATGCAGGAGGATCTGCAACGAATTGACGCAAGGTGCCGGTAATGGCAATTGAATCTCAATGTAGACAAGTGTAATGTTCTGCGAATACATAGAAAGAAAGATCCTTTATCATTTAGCTAAAATATAGCAGGTCAGCAACTGGAAGCAGTTAATTCCATAAATTATCTGGGAGCAGGCATTAGGAGTGACTTAAAATGGAATGACCATATAAAATTAATTGTCGGTAAAGCAGATGCCAGTCGGAGATTCATTGGAAGAATCCTAAGGAAATGCAGTTCGAAAACAAAGGAAGTACGTTACAGTACAATTATTCGCCCACTGCTTGAATAGTGCTCACAGGTGTGGAATCCGTACGAGATAGGGTTGATAGAAGAGATAGAGAAGATCCAACGGAGAGCAGCGCTCTTCGCTACATGATCATTTAGTAATAGCGAAAGCGTTACGGAGATGATAGATGAACTCCAGTGGAAGACTCGGCAAGAGAGACGCTCAGTAGCTCGGTAAGGGCTTTTGTTGAAGTTTTAAGAACATACATTCACCGAGGAGTCAAGCAGTATATTGCTCCCTCCTATGTATATCTCGCGAAGAGACCATAAGGGTAAAATCAGAGAGATTAAGGGCCACACAGAGGCACACCGACGATATTTCTTTCCACGAACAATACGAGATTGGAACAGAAGGGAGAACCGTTAGAGGTACTCAAGGTACCCTCCGCCACACACAGATAGGTGGCTTACGGAGTATGGACGAAGATGTAGATATACACCTTACCTCATAACGATTTGTTTCTTCAAATATACCGTGAGTTTCCGTAGTGGTAAACCGTCTAGAAACTGAGTGAGGTTATATAAAGACTGAGTGAGGATATATACAGAGCTGTGTAACCTTTGGAATATTTTTGTTCTACGTAGTTACACTTCTGTCTTTTGTAAGAAGCACAAAATGATGTGCATTGTCATACGCTAAATAAAATAAGTAATTAAATGTCTGTTATTTTTTGAATGATTTCTTGAAGCCTTCTGCTGCCATTTTCTTTATTTCCTGTAAGATTGTACTATTTCGGCCTTAGGCCATTTTCAAGTACCTAAAACGGAAGTTTCACACATTGGATACATTACTTACTTTTGTGATTTTGATGTAAGAACAAGTCATATCTGTAAATATACTAGGCGCATTATAACTTACTTCAAGGATGATTTTTTGGTAACAGATTATGTCATATATGTCTTTGATCCCATGACATCACGTTATGCTCATAAATTAGTTCTAGGTGCTCACGTTATTTTAGGAGCACGTTACTTTCGAACAGTTGTTGCAAAGCTCTTATATATAACGTACTTAACATTAGGAAGATTATAATTGTTTTACAGAAGTTTGCTACTTAACCTGCATATGCTTTTGTTCTCAGTTATACACTCCTGAAAATTGAAATAAGAACACCGTGAATTCATTGTCCCAGGAAGGGGAAACTTTATTGACACATTCCTGGGGTCAGATACATCACATGATCACACTGACAGAACCACAGGCACATAGACACAAGCAACAGAGCATGCACAATGTCGGCACTAGTACAGTGTATATCCACCTTTCGCAGCAATGCAGGCTGCTATTCTCCCATGGAGACGATCGTAGAGATGCTGGATGTAGTCCTGTGGAACGGCTTGCCATGCCATTTCCACCTGGCGCCTCAGTTGGACCAGCGTTCGTGCTGGACGTGCAGACCGCGTGAGACGACGCTTCATCCAGTCCCAAACATGCTCAATGGGGGACAGATCCGGAGATCTTGCAGGCCAGGGTAGTTGACTTACACCTTCTAGAGCACGTTGGGTGGCACGGGATACATGCGGACGTGCATTGTCCTGTTGGAACAGCAAGTTCCCTTGCCGGTCTAGGAATGGTAGAACGATGGGTTCGATGACGGTTTGGATGTACCGTGCACTATTCAGTGTCCCCTCGACGATCACCAGTGGTGTACGGCCAGTGTAGGAGATCGTTCCCCACACCATGATACCGGGTGTTGGCCCTGTGTGCCTCGGTCGTATGCAGTCCTGATTGTGGCGCTCACCTGCACGGCGCCAAACACGCATACGACCATCATTGGCACCAAGGCAGAAGCGACTCTCATCGCTGAAGACGACACGTCTCCATTCGTCCCTCCATTCACGCCTGTCGCGACACCACTGGAGGCGGGCTGCACGATGTTGGGGCGTGAGCGGAAGACGGTCTAACGGTGTGCGGGACCGTAGCCCAGCTTCATGGAGACGGTTGCGAATGGTCCTCGCCGATACCCCAGGAGCAACAGTGTCCCTAATTTGCTGGGAAGTGGCGGTGCGGTCCCCTACGGCACTGCGTAGGATCCTACGGTCTCGGCGTGCATCCGTGCGTCGCTGCGGTCCGGTCCCAGGTCGACGGGCACGTGCACCTTCCGCCGACCACTGGCGACAACATCGATGTACTGTGGAGACCTCACGCCCCACGTGTTGAGCAATTCGGCGGTACGTCCACCCGGCCTCCCGCATGCCCACTATACGCCCTCGCTCAAAGTCCGTCAACTGCACATACGGTTCACGTCCACGCTGTCGCGGCATGCTACCAGTGTTAAAGACTGCGATGGAGCTCCGTATGCCACGGCAAACTGGCTGACACTGACGGCGGCGGTGCACAAATGCTGCGCAGCTAGCGCCATTCGACGGCCAACACCGCGGTTCCTGGTGTGTCCGCTGTGCCGTGCGTGTGATCATTGCTTGTACAGCCCTCTCGCAGTGTCCGGAGCAAGTATGGTGGGTCTGACACACCGGTGTCAATGTGTTCTTTTTTCCATTTCCAGGAGTGTATTTATTTACCGTTCATCATTGGTGTAAATATGACTGTAGGTAATTTCTTTAAAATAACATGTAAATATTTGTTCTGTTATTGGAGGAGCACGTCATTTTTGAATAGTTGCTACGAAGATCTTATATATCACATTTACCACAGTATTCTAATGAAATTGTACTGAGAACCACGAGAGTCTAGTAAAAACTGCTTTATGATTTGGTGATGTTTCGCACTACAGTCATATTTATTAATGAGTGAATCGATAATTTTACATTCTATGCTTCTGTAACGTTTCGCCCTAGAACTGGTAGAAAGCTGTCTGGGAATTTCCCATTTCGCAGGTCTTGTTGCTCATTTACAACTTTTTATGACTGATCTTTTAGATATATGTAGGTTTCAATTTCTTCCATTACATCCATGACGTTTCCTTTCTGTAGCTTATGTAATATTTGAAGTGACCCATCCATATTAGGTATTTTGTGGTTGGTGCCTTTTAAGGATGCACCAAATGTGAATGGGTTATTGTCACTTATTGTCGTGTGTTCTTTAAATCGTGTACTAAATTTTCTTCCTGTTTGTCCAATATAAAATTTTGGGCATTCTTCACGGTTAATTTTGTAGATTCCTGATTGCGAAAACGGCTCTGATTTAACTGGTATGTGTCTCAACAATCGGTTTAAATTGTTAGTAGTTCTCTAACTGATGTATAATTTTGTAGCTTTCAAACATCGAGTAATGTTGTCGGTAATAATACCTAGATATGGCCATACAAGAACTTGTTTTTTTTGTGGTTCTTTTTTGTCTCTAGTTAAATTTGTTTCGTCTATGCGATTGGCGTGTGTTTGCTTAGTTTTCTTTTCGAATAACGTAATTTAGGCAAATCACTGAAAACCTCACTGAAAGCTCAGTCCTCTGGAATATGAGACCAGAGATTTCCTGTTGTTCCATCCCACTTGGTGTCCATTTACTTCCCCCTCTTTCTCCTATCTGAGTCCTAAGGACCTCGCTATCGAGTAGATCAAATCGTCACCTGCCATCCCTCTGTGGAGGAATACAGTTCACTAAGCAGGTATTTCCTGTTCTGACGTAAATGTAAATGGTCAGGGCTAGCATACTGCATCAGCAGTTTATCACAGAGATTGGAGCTACAGCTGCGTTGTACAACATACAGCCGCCCCTCCTCCTCCCCCCCTTCCATCTCCCGCCCCCTCTACGCCCCCCACCCCACATCCCTCCCTCTCTCTCTCTCTCTCTGCGTGTGCGTGTGCGTGTGCGTGCATGTGTGTGTGTGTGTGTGTGTGTGTGTGTGTGTGTGTGTGTGTGTGCCAGCAACTTCTTCTTAAATGGCTTTAGAGACTCTATGGCGACATGGTGCTGTAGAGACCTACTGATATTTCTGTTGATTTTTTTCCTGCCACTTCGTACTCTACTGAATAATCCACATTTTCCCAGAAATCTCAGTTTTCTTCTATTTAGTACCAGCACAATCTACGTCAAGCGCGAGTCTCCATTGGAAATATGTGCCACACGGTTTTTAATTGCTGCAAATGTCTTAGCAGTGAGTAACAACCTCCGAAAACGTTGCCCGGAACAGAGGTAGTAAATTTATGCAATTTTACTGCTCGGGACGAACTGTCCAAGTAATAAATGCACAAGCATATCTAAGTAAGTGCGTTTGTCTGTGCGTGACAAGAAATTGATGTCTTCGGCTTGTACAGGAGTTTACTGCATGTAAGTAGAATCGAAAATGCTTTCATTGAACGCGTAATTGGCAAGGAAACACATTCAAAATGAGGGCTGATACATAACAACCAAGATACATATGATGTGAAGGCACAAGACACCGAAAAAATGCAAGCGATCAGTGATTAATATTATCATGGCAGTGCAATCATCCATACGTAGAGACTGCGTGGTAACTAGCGACACTTCCGACGTTCGATTATAGATGTAAGGGCCAACAAAGAACCAAAGCAAGAACCATCATGCACGAAGTCGCACGTGTTTGGCAGATATGTCCTTTACTCCCCTTGGTGACACTGCTCAAATAAACAAAAATGAGATGTCAAATCTCAGTCTTGGAAAAACGTAACGCGTAGAAGCGACTAATTTTCTTTCTTTATTTTCTTGCAACAAAATGACACTCACAAAAATATTTCTGAGTCCTGTTACCTGATTAGATAAGTCAGTGGTTACCATTAGACTGTCTAAATCCACATACTGAACATGGCGACTTAATTAGGTTTCTGTTGTGTTGTAACGTCATCGTTTCAGCATATTCATTTAGGCAGACGAATGTAAACCACTGACTTGTCCAAAAACGAAACTGCATGTTGAAATACCGTTGGGTTTGATGTTGCAAGAAAGTAAAAAAGTCAGTTTCCTATCAAATAATTCGTTCACGCATCAGGATGAAGAGATGATTCTCTCTCTCTCTCTTTTTTTTTTTCGCTAATAACGCAACCCCTATAGTATCAATTTGCTGTATGCCTTTCTCTCAGGAGCAGGTAGATGTATAAACTAGATATTTTTGTCATATACTAAGCTGTATAGTCCTTTGGCTGTGTAAGAAACTAAAGCATCTAAGTCAATGCAGCCAGAATATACGACTATTTATGTCACAGTTTGATACTCACAAAAACACTGATCAAAACCTAGAAGGAAGAAACATTTCACAGTAGAACTAAGGCACAAAATCTGGACATAGTTAATTTGTAATTATATCACACGAAAGAGAAATGTTTTGGTTATTTGTTATCTGACTATCAGAAACGGTCGGACGTATGAAGCTTAACTTGATATTTGTACACTCAACATCAAAACCTAGAGGATACTTCCCGTTAAGCTAAAATCATGAAATTTGGTAGAAGAAAGATTTTACAATACAATTAATGTACCTGTATTGTAGTTGTAATTGTTAATTTGCAATTACAGGAGGGGTGATCAAATAATAAGGTAAATGAACTTATTTTAGTATTAGATGCTGACGATGTAACCATTTGATTTAGTTTTTCCGATAATCCGATCCGTTTAGTCAGGCAGCGTCAAGTAGGAACATGTCCTTCCTTGTCAGTCAACGTTCAGAGATACTAGAGTGCGCACCATGGATTTCGAACAATGAGTTAGCGTTTAGTACTGTTTGTAATTCCTAAATACTTCCAAAGGGAATTCGTGAAATGTTGAAATTGGTGTATGGCGATAATTCTGTAATTGTGAAGATTCTTTACAACTTGTACGAGCGATTTAAAGGCGGAAGTGAGTCGGTAGAAAATGAAAAAAGTTTGGGACGTTCATTAATCTCAAAAACAGAAGGAAACGTGAAAAATATGGCCAAATTTCAAGTTCAAACAGGCGAATAACTATTTGAGAGCTTTCCGAAAAACTCATCACCTCGTACGAATCACAGCAAAGCATTTTAATCGACAATTTGCAAATGAGACGAGTGAGTGCAAAATTTGTTCCCAGACTTCTGTGTGATCAACAGAAGGAAAGTCGTGTGTCAGTTTGCAAGAAGTTGAAGGATCATCTTCGTTCAGGTCCGTTCTTAATTTCCAAAATTGTGAATGGAGATGAAGCTTTGGTCTATGGGTATGATCCAGAGACGAAAATTCAGAGTTCTTAATGGAAAACCGGTGAATATCCTCGCCCGAAAAAGACACGGCAGTCAAGATCGAATATCTAAGTCCAACGGGAGCAACTGCAAAATTTTATAAGGGAGTAATGCAACGTGTGTAGAACGATGTCCAAAGAAAGAGACCAGTAAAATGGGCCAATGGCGTCCTTCATCACGACAAAGCGCCGTGCCACACCACACTTTTGATTTGCGAGTTTTTGGACGGAAAAGTGTAGCTCTCGGTCCACAACCGCCCTACCCACCAGATGTAGCACCATGAAACTTCTAGCTCATCCAAAAAATTAAAACCGTTCATAAAGGAAAATCCTTCGACACCGCCTCTGTAGCTGAACACCTTTCCAAAAGATGCTTCCCAGAAACACTTCCAGTCATGGATACAACATTGGGGTAAGTGCATTGCTAGCTGAAGACAGTAATTTTAAAGGGATTAAATCAAGTTCCATGTACGGATATTATTTTCGTCTAACAAAATTATTTACCGTATTTTTTCGTCACACCTCGTACCACAGACCAAAAAAATTTTTTGTCATGATATCCGACAATCTGTCTGTCAGTCCATTTCTTAAGTTTCCTCTCTCTCAGGAACAGCTATGTATACCATGTTGAAATTTATGCCACCTACTACAGCCTACAGTCCGTTGGCGGTGTAAAACATTTAAGCTCCCAAGTCAATATAGAAAAAAGATACTTCCATTTATGTCACATATTGCGATATATTACCCGTATCGATATCGATGAAAGGCAAAAATCATCAAAATTCTAGATTTCCGGGATATTTTTTGGTTTTAGAGGTGGAGGCCCTCCACGCCCACACCGGCATGATGGCTAGCAGAGTAGGCCTACTGCCATCTCTGCATAATGGTTAGTTTTCACTTAAGTGAGGTCTCACAGGCTATGGGTACTGCGATGTTTGCGTACGTCTGGTTAAGGTTTACCATTAGTAAGTGCTCATCTGGAGATACACTGGATCCAAAGTTGAACGAAGGGGATGCTGTTTGAGGGGCAGAGGATACAAAGTGCCTAGGCGATAGTTGGGTCAGGTTGTAAGATGAGCAGTGGCTTTCTTTCTGCCTGCGACGGGTCATTCAAGGGCAGGCTCTGTTGTTGTTGTTGTTGTTGTGGTCTTCAGTCCTGAGACTGGTTTGATGCAGCTCTCCATGCTACTCTATCCTGTGCAAGCTTCTTCATCTCCCAGTACCTACTGCAACCTACATCCTTCTGAATCTGCTTAGTGTATTGATCTCTTGGTCTCCCTCTACGATTTTTACCCTCCACGCTGCCCTCCAATGCTAAATTTGTGATCCCTTGATGCCTCAAAACATGTCCTACCAACCGATCCCTTCTTCTAGTCAAGTTATGCCACAAACTTCTCTTCTCCCCAATCCTATTCAATACCTCCTCATTAGTTACGTGATCTACCCACCTTATCTTCAGCATTCTTCTGTAACACCACATTTCGAAAGCTTCTATTCTCTTCTTGTCCAAACTGGTTATCGTCCATGTTTCACTTCCATACATGGCTACACTCCATACAAATACTTTCAGAAACGACTTCCTGACACTTAAATCTATACTCGATGTTAACAAATTTCTCTTCTTCAGAAACGATTTCCTTGCCATTGCCAATCTACATTTTATATCCTCTCTACTTCGACCATCATCAGTTATTTTACTCCCTAAATAGCAAAACTCCTTTACTACTTTAAGTGTCTCATTTCCTAATCTAATCCCCTCAGCATCACCCGATTTAATTTGACTACATTCCATTATCCTCGTTTTGCTTTTGTTGATGTTCATCTTATATCCTCCTTTCAAGACACTGTCCATTCCGTTCAACTGCTCTTCCAAGTCCTCTGCTGTCTCTGACAGAATCACAATGTCATCGGCGAACCTCAAAGTTTTTACTTCTTCTCCATGAATTTTAATACCTACTCCGAATTTTTCTTTTGTTTCCTTTACTGCTTGCTCAATATACAGATTGAATAACATCGGGGAGAGGCTACAACCCTGTCTCACTCCTTTCCCAACCACTGCTTCCCTTTCATGCCCCTCGACTCTTATAACTGCCATCTGGTTTCTGTACAAATTGTAAATAGCCTTTCGCTCCCTGTATTTTCCTCCTGTCAACTTCAGAATTTGAAAGAGAGTATTCCAGTTAACGTTGTCAAAAGCTTTCTCTAAGTCTACACTGTTAGCAGTGGGTATCATGCAGGTCGATACCTTTGTCGCTGTGCGGTGGTGGTACTGGGCGGCTGCTGCTGGGTGCCGGTTTTGATTTCTCGGTCAGCGTCAGTATATCTGTAATAGTTAAGGTCATCATCGTTTTGTGTCCGATAGGTCACACATCGGATTCACAGTGTCGGGTAATGTTGGCGGTTTGTTTGTGCGTTAGTGTGCGAGCTTGTCGGTTTCCTTGCTGTAGTGGCTAATGATGCGTAGCACGTTCTGTATGATCTGCAGGCGGCGGAGATGTGTAGAAGTTGCGTATCCCCAGACGGGAGCTGCGTACATCATCAGAGGTCTAATCAGTGCCATCTATATCGACCTCCACATCCTCCTATTCAGTGTACTTTCCCTGTTGAACATTGGGTAGAGTTGTCTGAGCCTCGCTTGCGCCCTGTTGGCAACGTATTCAGTGTGGTCCTCCCACCACCATGCATGTTTCCAGTCCAGCCTGACACCGAAAAATCTGACTTTCTCTCGGAAACGTATGTCTGGATTCTTTTATTTCATAAGTCTACCTGCTGGTTTAATGCTGTCATCAGTCTCCTCCTACACTGTGACAATCCTTTGATCCACACGAAAGTACAACACCTTATATCCCCTATAATTTCCATTCTGTTTTTCGTATTTTCGTCCTCCAGTACTTTTTCCCTCTACTATTTCTACCAATGCAAAGTTAACAGTTTCTGGGAGCCGTAGCAGATGTCGTCCCACAATTTAGTCTATTCTTCTGTTATTTGTCTTTCCTAATCTATTCCTTTTTGCAGTTCTGCTGGTAACTGTTTTCCTCATCTGTTCTTTTATGCAGTCCTAGCTAGATGTTCTACTTCACCTGCTTATTTAAAATTACTGAACCGCATCACACATCAAATACTTCGGCTTCGGATTTCTGATGGTCCATCCAATGGCCTTGCACGGTCTTTGTGGTTTAATCGATGTCTGTCAGTTGTGCGCGCAAAACGTGATTAAAAAACTGTGACACGTACCTGACATAAAAGTAAAGCACCAGAGTTTGGAGGGAGGAACGAAAATATATTTCCAGATTGAGAGAATATGTGTTGTTACGTCAGAGATTAAAAAATCGAGTCAAATTTACAGATAACTTGGAAAAGTGACTCTACTTATCACTATGACGTTGCACACCATCAAACCTGGATGCACGCACCGATTCGGTTGTGAAGGGTGCCATAAATCCATTGTACCCTCTTCTGAGGCAAACTCGTTCACAACTGTTGTATCTCATCCTTCATATCCTGGACACTGGGACGGAGTTGGGGTTCGCGTAAAATAACCGAAGTTAAGCACTGTCGGACTGGGCTAGCACCTGGATGGGTCGCCATCCGGTCTGCCGAGTGCTGTTGGCAAGTGGGGTGCACTCAGCCCTTGTCAGGTAAACTGAGGAACTACTTGATTGAGAAGTAACGGCTTTGGTCTCGCAAACTGACATATGGCCGGGAGATCAGTGTGCTGACCACATGACCAGCCATATCCGCATCCAGTGACGCCTTTGGCCTGAGGATGACACGGCGATCGGTCGGTACCCGTGGGCCTTCATGGCCTGTTCGAGCGGAGTTTAGTTTAGGGACGGAGGTGGACCCCAATCCTCAACATCATGGACACAGTTTGTGGTGACACGTTGTTCGTGTGGGCAAGTATTGTCTTGTTGAAAAACGCACGGCAACAGTGTCGTTTGAGACGTATCATTCGTATTCGTGAGATTCTGTAGTCCAATCAGACTTCTTGAAACATTATCGACCGTGACTTGAAGATGTTCCCTATGCCCCCCAACACCATGATGGCAGTACTACAGCGCTGTGCCTCTCCAAGATATTAAGAGGCTGGGGAATCTCCCCATGTTGCTGCCATGGTCGCCGACGATGGCCATTGACGATAGTGCTGAACCGTGGTTCATCGCCGAACACAATGCAACGTCTTTAATCAGTAGCCCATGCTACCCAGTCAGGACTCCATTTCAAACGCAGCCTTTTATGTTTTTGTGTTAACGGGAGACTATGCATGGGGCGGTAATTCTCTAGTGCGGCAACTACTAATCTCCAACCAATTCCACAGAATGTTGCATGGAGTCCATTACCGATCGGCCGCGAATTAAAATCGCAGTGAAAATCCGACAAAGCTTTGGGCAGATGTGTTGTGCGTGTCTGTAGTACGCCTGCATACTGTGTCACAACCCACTTTTCAGGTCTGCCCGTGCATGTAATAGTCTGTAGACAAATGGGTCATGTGTGAAGTGCTGCTGAGGTAAAGACGTCTAGACAATAGTGCCTTTTGTCAATCCAGCAGCCGGCCGGAGTGGCCGTGCGGTTCTAGGCGCTACAGTCTGAAACCGAGCGATCGCTACGGTCGCAGGTTCGAATACTGCCTCGGGCATGGATGTGTGTGATGTCCTTAGGTTAGTTAGGTTTAATTAGTTCTAAGTTCTAGGCGACTGATGACCTCAGAAGTTAAGTCGCATAGTGCTCAGAGCCATTTTGTCAGTCCTGCATTTGACGTGATAGGTGATTGAACCTCAGATTTAGACTTTCAAAATTTTTTCTTAACGAATTTACTTTATTTACTAGTGATTGACCAAGAACATTAACACATTTAATCACACTAGGTGAGCGTGGAAGTAGTTGCCAGGAAGTAACTGATGGAAAATAAAATTAGTTCAACAAATGTGAATTTTATTCCTAAAAGCATTTTCAAAACAGATTTAAAATTACCATCAGAAAGCACCCTCTAAATATCAAGTTACAATTATTCAGAGGCAGAATAACAATTTATTTTTTTTAAAGTAGGAGCCTTCGTGCTGAGAAGCTTCCGCCCACTTTCAACACGGCCGTAGTCACGACCGATCACAACGACCTCTGAAAACTACACTGGTGCAAATCTGCAACACACAAGATTACTTTAAACTAAAAATTTTAAGAACTCACACAATCTCATTAACCATGCACCCCGTAACAGGGATGCAAAAACACTAAGAAATTATTTGCCACCAAAAGTGCAATTTGTTTTTAAAAGGCTCTTACAGTGGAAGGGTGGAAACTGTATTAAATGACTATTTAAATAAAACCCATGAAATTCAGACTTATATTAAATATACAACATGTTCTACATTACACATATACCGCCTCGCAAGATGATAGGCAAGATAAAAACATATTTCAGGAATTATGCCTTTACCTTAATTCTATAAATTCGTTAACACCGAATCCGACAAACATGACAGAGGCAGCTATTAACGTACGGGAGACCGACAGACAGACACTAACTGCCTAACAAATGCGGTCGAGAGACAGACGAGCAAGCTGGGGACGAGAGACTGGCCAAGAAAACAAATAGAATTTAACAAGTAAATGAACAGCATATCTCCAGTCACTTAACTTCTAATAAACTGCGATTTCTGGCGAAGACCTGGCGCAGCACTCCCAAAATGCTCTCCCGAACTGTCCGTTGCCAGCCGTTTCAACGGACGCAGGAAGGCGCGCCGATCTCCCGTCTCACGGCGTCGCAGCTCGCCCCGGCCAGACCGATGTCATGGGTTGACTCATGATGCTCTCTTGTCGACCGCGAAGTCACTACGCCTCGCTATAAGGCGCGGCCGCTGGACTCACGTGGCGACCTCACATGCGCCGACTCTCCAGGCAGGCAAGTCATCTTGTGTCCCAGTGCGCGACCGACCAACCAATCGATCCAACCGCCAAAGCCCATTGCCTGAGCAAATTCGAGCAGACTGGCGGCCTAACACATACTAGCACTCCGGACGACAGACAGACACTAACCGCCTCACCAATGCGGACGAGAGACAGACCCAGACTAACTTGGCTGACCAACTGACCAGACTCGCTCAGACTGACAGACTGTACATCTGCCCACTGCACCGACTCAGACTGACTCCCGCTCCCGAGCTGATAGCACCCCCTTAAATGTACGTGAACAGGCAATTTTTCCCCTTTCCCACCAGAGGGAGACACCAAAGCTGCGACTGCCACAGCGGCGCAACCGCCAGAAACGGAGGGCGACTGCTTTACCCTATGCGCTGCGGCGCGCTCTTTAGAACAGCAATTTTTTCCAAGGCTCAGTGATATTTGTGACTGGAATGTAGTAGTTGTTGGTTGGAGGATGTATGGGACAGATATTGCATCTAGGTCTCTTACAGGGATATAAACCATGAGATAAGGTGTTGCGAGCAGGGGTTCTGCAGGGATTGATGAGAATATTGTGTATGTTTCTGTGCTGCTGGAGCTCACGTAATGCAACTGTCATGAATTTTCTTCTTCATGATAATTGTCATTCTCTCACTGCAGGGCCAACGATCAAGTTCCTCCTCACCACACTGCGGAGATGCTGAGTCGCAGAGAGTCACAACAAAAAGACAGCCAGAAAGTGAACTTTCGGCCTACAAGGCCTTCTTCGAAATTAGACAAAACACACACACACACAGTCATGAAACGCTGCGCATACATCACCAATGTCTCTGGCAACTGAAGCCAGACTACGAGGAGCACTGCATGATGGGAGAAGCCACTGGGTGTTGGGTATAAGAGGCTGAAGTGGGATGGAGGGGGGATGGCAGGGTAGGGTAGAGTCGGTAGAGTGCTGCTTGTGGGAGTGTACAGGGACATGGTGGAGAGAGGGTAGGGCAGCTAATTGTAGTTGGGAGGTTAGATGGAGGACATGGGGGGGGGGGGGGGGAGAAGGGGGGACTAGCAGGAAAAGGAGAGAAGCTATAAGACAGAGGGTGTATTGTTAGAATAGAGGGCTCAGTAGTGCTAGAATGGGAACAGGGAAGGGGCAGATGGGTAAGGACAATGACTAACGAAGGTTGAGTACAGCAGGCAGCTTACAGAAACGTTGGATACATTGCAGGGAGAGTTCCCACCTGCGCAGTTCAGAAAAGCTGGTGTTGTGGGAAGGCTACAAATGGCACAGGCTGTGAAGCAGTCATTGAAATGAAAAACGTAGTGCTAAGCGGCGCGCTCAGCCACGAAATAGTCCAGCTGTTTCTTGCCCACATTTTGTCAATGGCCATTCATGTGCACAGTGACCTTCTTGTTTGTCGTGAGCAAGTAAAATGCAGCACAGTGGTTGCAGCTTAGCTTGTAGATCACGTGACTGGTTTCACAGGTAGCCCTGCATTTGTTGGTGGGAGGATGAATGGGACAGGTCTGTAACAGGGATATAAGCCATGAGAGAAGGTGTTGGGAGCAGGGATGGACGAGGATATTGTTCCTGTGGGCGGTGGAACACCAGTGTGGCAGGGGTGGGAATGATACTGTTCAGGATACTTCTCATTTCAGGGCATGAGAGAGGTAGTCGAGTCCTGGTGGGGAACGTAATTCAGTTGCTCCAGCACTGAGACACGAGGGGAATGCTTCTCAGTGGCCAGACAATGGGACTTCATGAAGTGGAAGATAAGGTACGGGATATGTGGTTTTGTATAAGGTGTGGCGGGTGATAACGGTCTGTGAAGGCGTCAGTAAGACCGTATTTCGAGACGGACTGCTCTTCACTACAGATGTGACGGCCTCGGGTCGCTACGCTGTCATTTCCGTTATTTTGTGTGTTATTTTCTGCGCCTTTCCTATGCTACACGAACTTTTATCTCATCCTACCAACACCTTCCTTCTCCAGTCTATTCCAGTTCGCACCTATTAACTTCATCTGACCTAGTCACATCTGCCATCACACTTCTTCACACGTATCCGTTCACAGACCTGAAATCACATTTCAGTCTTTTTTATTTATTTTTTCTTCGTTCTCATTGTGTCTTCACGTCAATTAAATTGGTTTTCGCCTTACTCTATCGGCCTAATCACTCAGATTTAATCTTGTTTCCCCTTGCCTCATCCGTTTCCTCCTTTTCGGGATTTTTCCACGTGTCTGGGTGTATTTTTGAGAATTTTTTCCGACTTAATTATATGTTATTTACGTATTTTAGCAGTTTTTATCCACCACCATCCTTGCTCCATCAATCTGCGTCAATACAGAAAACTTTCAGCCGGCTGAGGTTGCCGAGCGGTTCTAGGCGCTACATTCTGGAACCGCGCGACCACTACGGTCGCAGGTTCGTATCCTGCCTCGGGCATGAATGTGCGTGATGTCTTTAGGTTAGTTAGGTTTAAGTAGTTCTAAGCTCTAGGGGACTGACTACCTTAGAAGTTAAGTCCCATAGTGCTCAGAGCCATATGAACCATGTGAACAGAAAAATTTCCTTATTCCTGGACAGAATTCTGTCGCACATAGTGTTCCCGCATTGTTGCTTGGATCATGGAATCCCCGCAAATGGCCTTAAAACCAAATTACCCATCGCTGGATGTCATACTGCCTGCCACAATGACCTCCACGTGTTCAGATTCCGCCAATCCTTAACCCTCACCAACACAGCCCTGCAAAGCCACTTCAATAACGCTCAGACCTCCTTGCATAACCTTCTCTCCGTCCACAAAATTCTCCTGCTATGGAATCCCAAATTCGTAGATTCCATAACACACATTGAAACTCTTGCCATTCTGGAACTAGAGCAAAATGCACAACGCCACCAAAAAAAGCTCTCCGCCCTGTTCACTTCCTATTCCCACCTTGGAGTACCACTCTCTACCACCTCTACAACAACTTCCAAATGTCGTCCACTAGTCCTCATAGCTGTCAAACCCTGAATATAGCAGGTGAACTAAATAGAAACCTAGTCCTCACAGGGAATCATATAGCACTCGTAGGAAAAAGTGTTCCGAGGCTGTTACCTGAAATGCTCCTCTATGATACTGACAAGAGGGAGATAGAGTTAATAATTAAATCACTAAAGACCAAGAACTCTCATGGATATGACGGGGTATCTAGCAGAATACTGTAGTGTTGTTCCTTGTATGTTAGCCCAGTACTTAGCCATATCTGTAACTTTTCCTTTAGGAGTGGTCGTTTTCCTGACCGATTAAAGTACTCGGTAGTGAAGGCACTTCATAAAAAAGGAGACAGGGATAATGTTGACAATTATAGACCTATTTTTATGCCATCGGCGTTTGCTTAAGTTATCAAGAAGGTTGTATATACAAGGTTACTGGAGCATTTAAATTCACATAATTTGCTGTCAAATGTACAGTTTGGTTTTAGAAATGGTTTAACAACTGAAAATGGTATATTCTCTTTTCTCTGTGAGGTTTTGGACGGATTAAATAAAAGGTTGTGAACGCTAGGTGTTTTCTTTCATTTAACGAAGGCTTTTGACTGTGTTGACCACAAATTATTACTGCAGAAGTTGGACTGTTAGGAGTAAGGGGAGTAGCTTACAATTGGTTCGAATGTTACTTTAAGAACAGAAAGCAGAAGGCAATTCTCCGCAATATTGAGAGTGGTAGTGATGTTCAGTCCCAATGGGGCACTGTTAAGTGGGGCGTCCCCCATGGGTCGGTGTTGGGGCCACTGCTGTTTCTTATTTACATAAATTATATGCCTTCTAGTATTACAAGTGATTCAAAAATATTTCTGTTTGCTGATGGCACCAGCTTGATAGAGAAGGATCTTGGGTGTAATACTGAAACATTATCAAATAATGTAGTTCATAAAATAAGGTCATGGCTTGTGGAAAATAATGTGATGTTAAATCACAGTAAGACTCAGTTTTTACAGTTTCTAATTCACAATTCAACAAGGACTGATATTTTGATCAGACAGAATGGGCATATTATAAGCGATACGGAACAGTTCAAGTTCCTAGGCGTTCGGATAGATAGTAAGCTGTTGTGGGAACCCCATGTTCAGGATCTTGTTCCGAAGATAAAAGATGCTTTATTTACCATTAGAACAGTATCTGAAATAAGTGACAGTTCAACACGAAAAGTAGTCTACTTCGCATATAGAAGGATCCTTTATTGTATGATTATATGATAGCGGAACAAACACTGGTAGCAGTTACTTCTGTAAAATATCTGGGAGTATGCGTGCGGAACGATTTGAAGTGGAATGATCATATAAAATTAATTGTTGGTAAGGCGGGTACCAGGTTGAGATTCATTGGGAGAGGGCTTAGAAAATGTAGTCCAGCAACAAAGGAGGTGGCTTACAAAACACTCGTTCGACCTATACTTGAGTATTGCTCATCAGTGTGGGATCCGTACCAGATCGGGTTGACGGAGGAGATAGAGAAGATCCAAAGAAGAGCGGCGCGTTTCGTCACAGGGTTATTTGGTAACCGTGATAGCGTTACGGAGATGTTTAATAAACTCAAGTGGCAGACTCTGCAAGAGAGGCGCCCTGCATCGCGGTGTAGCTTGCTCGCCAGGTTTCGAGAGGGTGCGTTTCTGGATGAGGTATCGAGTATATTGCTTCCCCCTACTTATACCTCCCGAGGAGATCACGAATGTAAAATTAGAGAGATTAGAGCGCGCACGGAGGCTTTCAGACAGTCGTTCTTCCCGCGAACCATACGCGACTGGAACAGGAAAGGGAGGTAATGACAGTGGCACGTAAAGTGCCCTCCGCCACACACCGTTGGGTGGCTAGCGGAGTATGAATGTAGATGTAGATGTAGATATTTACATACACTTATGTCATATGGTATTATTTTTTGGGGTAATTCTTCTGATTCAAAAAGGGTATTTTTGGCTCAAAAACGGGCTGTTCGAGCTGTATGTGGTGTAAGTTCGAGAACCTCTTGTCGACCACTATTCAATAGTCTGGAAATTTTGACATTGCCCTCACAGTATATATTTTCTTTAATGTCGTTTGTTGTTCGCAATATTAGCTTATTCCCAAGAGTTAGCAGCTTTCATTTAGTTAATACTAGGCAGAAATCAAATCTGCATGTGGAATGCAATTCCTTGACTCTTGTGCAGAAAGGAGTGTACTATTCTGCTGCATCTATTTTCAATAAGCTACCACAAGAACTCAAAAATCTTAGCAGTAGCCCAAACGCTTTTAAGTCTAAACTGAAGAGTTTCCTCATGGCTCACTCCTTCTATTCTGTCGAGGAGCTCCTGGAAGAGCTGAAAAATTAAGCAAATTCCAGTGTAACATTGTTGATTTTCTTTATTTAAACTTACGAATTGTCGCTTGAATACGTTTCTTGTATTTCATTTTATCTGTTTCTACTATCGTGTTATAATTTCATGTAATGACTCGTTCCATGACCATGGAGACTTCTCCTTAATTTGGTCCCACGGAACAATAAATAAATAAATAAAAAATAAAGAAAATTTCGTTACATTCTTACCTGCTAGGACCAGCTGCTTTCTTTATCTGCAACCGTCCTTGTCCCAGTAACATCTCAGGTGTGCGCGACATTGAAGGCTGAATTGGATATGCACACTACGATGTGCACTATATCAGACACAACTCACGAGGGACTAATTTTGATGTTCATATTTCTATGATGAAAATGGCTGTTGCTGTGCGATTGTGTTTTTTAAGTACAAGATCTAATTTGTAATATACTTGCGATTGTTAGCCTTGTTTATAATACTGGTGCACATTTCAAATACTCGTTAGTAAGGAAGTTACGATAAAACGGGGAATTTAGGTGTTGGATGATAGCTAACTACATATGGGCACCTAACATACTTTGTAAGACTTGTTATGGTGGTGTTAGTATTTTGGTGCGTATTGAGTTCTGAGTGGCAACATTGGTTAATGAAACATTAGTGTCATCAAAGTATGTTTCTACTAACACTTTGCCGTCCGGCGACACCGCAGTGGTGTCGCGAGCGAAGTATCGCGCAGTGGCCGGTGACATCATTTAGGTATCTTTTTCATTCTGTTGGTGTTTTGTTTAGGTAACAATAAGTTACACACGTCAACAAGATTTTTGTTTTTATAAGTACTTGTGCACTTTCATCATGGCAGACGAAAGAGACGATACGATTATTTACGATGAATGCGCGGACGTCTTGTCTGACGTTCCGGACGATTTGGCCGGTTGGGAAGAAGACATTGGATATCAAAAACATGAAAGTTAAGCAGAATCGTCGGAAGATAGTGAAATAAGTCCAAGAAGAATCCGGCGAACGCTACAGTTGCTAACTGATTCGGATGAGTCAGACGAAGAAGACAGGCTATGATTTACTGAGGACCAATAATAAATGTAGAGGATCTCCGGGTCCACACATATTTCCCGAAGATACACAGAGTGTCGTGGATGTCGTAGAATTGTATAATGGGAACGATCTATCTGAATATATTAGCAACGAAACCAACAAGTGTTACAGTCAAAATTGCAATAAAAGGAAAGTGGATAAAAAAATGTGAAATTTGTCGACATTACGGGGCCCGAACTTAGAAAATGGTTTGGGCTTGCTATCCTTATGGGAACTGTAAAAAACGCTAGGATAGATGATTACTGGTCAACGAATCCGTTGATAGACATACCGATATTTCGCAAAACGATTCAGACAAAAATTATGATTTTTACATTTTTCTGACAATAAACTGGATAATGTCGACGAGTTTTTCAAAGCGCTATTCGTAATTAATTATTTTTCCAAAAAGTTTAAAGAAACGTTTAATCTAAGTCAAAACATCTCAATTGTTGAAGGAATGGTAACGTGGCGTGGAAAGTTAAATTTTAAAGTTTACAATCCGTCGAAAATTACGAAATATTGCATACTCATTCGGATACTGTGTGATTCGAGTACGGGATACACTTCCTCATTCAAGAGATATTCGGGCGCCGGACAACATTTAGCAAAAACAGTGATGGGACTATTGACACCTTCTTATGGAAAGTGGCATCACCTCTACATGGATAATTATTATAACAGTGTAGAACTTGCAGAGAAGTTGCTTGAAAAGAAAATTAAAGTTTGTGGAACGATACGGCAAAATAGAGGATTTCCGGAAAAATTAAAGCTCGCAAAAGTAAATGTGTTTGAAGCTTGTCATCACCGGAAAGGTGACATGCGGCCGCCGACAAGCCAAGTAATCCGAATTAGCGCTGCCGGCGCCAAGCGAATAAATTTGTACGAAACGTGCGGACGGCAAAGTGTTAATATCTAAGTAAGAGGTACTCATCCCTCTCGACGTAGATTACCAATTGTATAATCAAAGGTGGTGCGGATTGAGATGATAAATAAACCAGCCGAACCAAAGATCGTGTAGTGTCACCCAACGAACGTTGCTTCCACATGCCTACAGAAACATCAAATGTGCAGTTGCGAGACGTGAGGTATTCGCTCTTGAGGCCTGGAGACAAACTGGGACAAAGGGAGCCGTATACAAGTGGCATCGGTATTTTCAAAATGTCCATCGTGTGATAAAAAAATACTCGATCGTTAATGTAGAAATAGTTCCAGCAAGTATTTAAAAGGAACTGTTTCATTTGAATGCAGCGAATTCAAGAAAAGGAGACGAATTATAAAAGCACAAGGTGTCCATGATTAAAGTTACAGTTTCAAAGCACCCTAGAAGGGAAACGGCAGCTCAGAATGATGTCAAATCTAAACAGAAAGTTATTGACGCAAGACGAACTGTCATCTAGCAAAACATTTAACAGAAATTTGACCAGAAGATGGCGCTCTAAGTGTCAGAATATGCGCACCAGCACGGCTCTTCCTCAGTTTGCGTCAGAGGCGTTCATTATGACTGTCTCCATGAAGGATCGCTGCTGGTTGAGCTCTACTACAAAAACGGTGACTACGCGCCAGTGGCCCTGCAGAAGGTCCGGACACTCAAGGGTATGACAAAAGGCATTGGTCCGATGTCTGCTAAGGTTCCAGAGAATATGATTACAGAATTGGAGAAGACTGGCTCTTTTGAAATTCGTTGTGGCTGAGGGAGGGAAGCAGCTGACTCGACGTCCATCGAAGATGTGGCCACAGCACTTCAGGAGTGGTCGAGCGGTGGTGTGCAAACATACAGTGCAACAGGAATTCCCCGAATGTTGGACGTGCCTGAGAGCACGGTGCATAAAATCCTACGAAACATCCAGCATTGCATACAAATCACCCATGTTCAGAAGCTGCTTCCAGCTGAACTGCTAGTAAGACAAACGTTCGCTGTGGAATTTCTTGCTCGTCTTGAAGTGGTCAACGAATGACCATTGGACATTCTGTGGACAGATGAAGCCCATTTCTCTCTCCAACGACATGCCAATACGCAGAAATGCACAGTATGTGCCAGGGGAAAGTCGCATGCATATCAACCGGCATCACTTCATCCAGCAAAGGTAACTGTGTGGTGCGGGTTGACGGGATCGTTTATTGTAGGACCGTATTTTTTCGAGGAGATGAATCCTGCGGGTCCTGTTACCTCTACCGTAATCGGTAAACGCCAAGAGAGTCCTTCGCGTACCAACGTCATCGGTTCACAAGATCATTTTTATGCAAGATGACGCTCCTCCGCACAGCCAGTGAAGCGGCTGCTGCAGAGGATTTTCGTCTTATTTACCGTCATTTCCTTACGACCTGGCCGTCCATATCATAGATCACAATCCGCATGACTTCTGGCTGTGGATTTATTTCAAATATGTTGTCTTCAGTGCTCCAATTGTGAATGTAGTTGAACTGAAGGCACGCATTATGCAACGCTCTCTGAATGTGACCCACGGACACAACGATATGTTGTGGAACACGCTATTTCTCAATCGTGACAAAAAACGATCGAGAGCATACACAACACGTCTGGCGCCATACTCGCGACAATTATAAGAGATGTTATTTTGATTTTTATGCTGTTTTTGGACACGGGAGAGTTAAAAACCGAGGTCATTTTGCTTTTTATGTGCTTTCTGGCCTCAGAACAATTACAAACCAATGTAATTTCTATTTTTGGTGCGGATTTTTTTCTCATTGCACATAAAAATCGTTTTTTCGCATCCGATGTGGTATGAACTCGCCGAGGAGCCGGGGCTTACCTAACTAACACTGCCACATGTGTTGACTGTGGAACTTACGTAGTCATGCACAATGAACAGTACGATTGGTGTAATGTGCAACTCAAACCATAGCCGCCATATTCGCATTCATCTGTCATTTGTACCCTGCCACATTTACGTTAAGACGCCTACATCGCCATCAGCTGCTAAAATTTTCGTTAAATCTTTTTGTTTCGCGCCGTTTCCCCCTGCGTCAATAATATGTTGTTGAAATTTGATGCCATTCTGAGCAGTGGTTCTCTTTCTACATAATTTTGAAATTGGAACTTTTATCATGGACACAGTGTATAATACAGTGAAGTTTGTGTGTGTATTAGACGGACTGAGCCACAAATGCAGTAAAGCGTGCGAAAAATATGGAAGGTTCCTAGAGTGATGCTAATGGGAAGACAAGGCCCGAAGTTCTAAATAAATTAAAAATGACTTAAGACTACTTGTACGTTACAGCAGTACTTCCAGTATAAATGGGGATCGCGTAATGAAGCCGAAATGTCTAACAAATTTGGAAAACTTTTTAATTCTAGTGTTAAAGTAAATGAAATATGTACAAAATCGTAAGGGAAAAGATACTGAAGTAAAGTTTCCGGTGCAAAGTCGTAAAATACTGAGTAATAACAAGTTGCTGAGTTGCTTTGCAATTTTATATATTCTCAACTATCTACGTATTTATATCCGATGAATAATAATTTTTCAGTATCATGCATTCACATTGCATTAAAACTTTTTCAGAAAGTACCCCTGATACACTTGTTGAGACAGACCGCTACGGCCGACGTATAGTGCGTGGGCGTTTTAGCGTCCCTGCTCCTCGTGAAACCACTCTGTAGTTACAGACAGTGAGTTAAAGGTCGCGACACAGCCCTCTCGTGGTGCGTTATACACAGCCAGCAATTCGTTCCAGCCAGATAATGGCCGACAAAGAGCGAAGCACCCCCGGCCTTTGTCTGCAGAAGCAGCCGCCACTGCGACGCGGCCATCCCCCCTTCGCTGTTGTACGTCACTTCTCGCTGCTGCTCATTTCTGAAACGCCAGGCGCATTTCTATCACACGGGCAGTACACACTTCATCACGGGCCGGCCTCTAACCGTTCAACCCACGCCGTGACGGGTACGAAACGAATTACACGCCTGGCAACAGTAAACGAACGGCGACCGGGATGTCAAAGGCCGCGGGAACAGTTCATCACATAGGCGCCAATCAGTGCTGGTTAAAGGCCATCGTGAGCAGAGCGTATCCGCCCACAGACTACACTGCTTTGATGCTACATACCAGGGCACCGTTGCGCAAGGGAAAGGGCAGATAAGCGGAAAGACTACATCGAAGACCTCCACGAGGGGGCAGTGGGGAGAGACAGGGGACGGGGGTACTTGACCGATCGCTTGATAGAGTCGATACAGAAAACATAATGGGTCCAGTATTAAAGTCAGGGTTCAACAGAGCTTTGGAAGTCAAACGATCAAATAAGGCAGAAAAGATAGATTAAATTGCTTTGAAATTTCTGAAATCAAACGATTATTAAATAAGGTGTGCATAATTTATGAGTCCCGACACATACCACTAGATTCACACAGTTTAGAAGACAGAATGAGCAGATAAATGCAGCATCGTACAGTCAAGTTAACACTCCATTCATTCAAGTTGGTGAAAAGAATAGTATAAAGAAGAGTGGAAGAGGAAATTGAGAATTTGTTGGATGACGATCAATTTTCCGGAACAGGTAAGGTCACCAGACAGTGAACTCTGTCGTATAGAATAATACTGGAAGCAATTACAGAGGTATCTCGGTTGAAATCAAGGCACGTTCATAGGATTCGCCGACCTGAAAAGGGCGTTCGGTAATGTAAAGTGGTGCAACTTCTTAAAAATGACGAGACAAAAGAAAGAAAGACTATAGTGAAACGTGGGTGATATACAAGAAATACAGCAACCAAGAGGAAGCAGCAAGATGGAAGACCAGGAATAAAGTGCTTGGATTAAGAAGAGCGTGAACTAACACAAGGAACCATTATTTCGCCCCTACTGCTCAATCTCTGCACCAAAGAAGCAATGACGAAAATAAGAGGAACATTCAAGAGTGCGATTAAAATTAAGTGGGAAACAATATCAAGGATTAGATTTATGATGACACTGCTCTCTTCAATGAAAGCGAAGAAGAATTACAGGACGTGTTGAATGGAATAAACAGCGTATTGACGAAATAAGGCAGAGTGAGAGTGAACCGATGAAAGGTGACAGGTGAAAGTTATGAAAAGTATCAGAAATACAGCGGTTAGCCCACCGCACTCGCAAATTGCAGGATGACGGTTCGAACCCACGTCCGGCCATCCTGATTTAGGTTTCCGTGATTCACCTAAATCTCTTCAGGCAAATGTCGGGATAATTCCTTTGAAAGGGCTCTACCGATTTCCTTCAACACCCTTCCTTAATCGAAGCTTGTGCTCCGTCTCTAATGACCTCATTATTGACGGATCGTTAAACAGTAATCTCCTCCTCGTCCATTACCACAAATGAGGGAAACATAACTTCAAAATTGGGAACCACGAAGTAGATGAAGTTAAGGAAGTCAGCTACCATCGAAGGAAAATAGCACATGACAGACGAAGCGTAGAGGATATAAATAACCGACTAACTCAGGCAAAAACGGCGTTTCTGGCAAAAAGAAGTCTGATAGTGTCAAACATTGGGTTTAGTGTGAGGAAGAAATGTCTCTGAATGTACGTTGATAGAACAGCATTGTATGGTAATGAATCAAGGACTGCGGGAAGTCCAGGAAAGAAGAAACACCAATCATTTGAAATATGGTACTGAGGAAGAATGTTGAAAATTAGGTGAAATAATAGATCAAGAAATGAGGAGATTCTCTGTAGAATCGGCGATAAAAGGAGGGTATGGAAAACAGTAACAAGAAAAAGGGACAGGAAAATACGACATGTGTTCAGACTTCAAGGGATAGCTTTCAAGGTACCAGAGGGCGCTGAGAAGGTAAACATTGTAGGTGAAGACAATGACTGGAATGAATCCAACAAATAATTGAGGATATGGAGTGCAAGTGCTGATCTGAGATAAGGAATTTGCTACGAGAGAGGAAGACTGATAAATCAAAAGGAAAGCTAAATAAATAATAAAGAATTCCGTCTTTCATCCAGGAGTCTCGTTAAATCTCACTTGTGTGGATCGATACACTCGAAATGCGCTGATAATCATCTATCCAAATGTAGATGCCACGGGAAAAGAAATAAAAGTTTGGTTTTAATCTACCGTCGACGACGATGCCATTAGATGGGGAATACGGGCTGTGTTTGTGGTAGGATGGGTGAGGAAATAGGCCTTGGCAGTTCAATAGAACCATCCAAGCATACACCTAAAGCGATTAAGGAAAATCACGGAAAGTCTAAATAAATCTGGTTGGCTGGAACTGGATTTGAATAGCCATCTTCATTATTACAAGTGCAGCGTCTTAGCAACTGCCTCAAGATGTCCCGTATATGGGATGTAGTCAGGCCCTGATAGACTAAAATAAAGAAAAAAGCACCACGAAGGAATTATCCGAGAGGGGCGGAAATTAGTGGATGTGATGTTCGTGTACAGACAAACGGATGATTACAATGTTTAGGAAAATTAGTTAATTTATTCAAGAAGAGGAGCTTCACAAATTGAACAAGTCGGTAACGCGTTGGTCCAGCTCTGGCTTCACACTGACTTTCAGAGTTGTTAGATGTCCTCCTCAGAAGTATCGTGGCAAATTTTATCCAATTGGTGCGTTAGATCGTCATATTTAAGAGCTGGTCCTAGTGATCTCAGCTGGCGAGAGACCCGGTGATCTTGGTGGACAAGGTAGGATTTGTCAAGCACGAACACAAGTAGTAGAAATTCTCACTGTGTGAGGACGAGAATTGTCTTGCTGAAATGTAAGCCCAGTTTGGCTCAATGTGAAGGCCAACAAAACGTGGCGTTGAATAGCGTCAGCGTAGCGGTGTGGTGTAAAGGTGTCGCGGCTGGCAACCATAGGGAACCTGCTATGAAATGGAATGGCACCCTAGACCATCACTCCTGGTTGTCAGGCTGTATGGTAGGCGAGGTTAAGGTAGGTATATCACTGCTGTCTTGGGTCTCTCCAGACAGGTCTTCGATAGTCATCAGGGCTCATCACTGGAGACTATTCTACACCAGTCAATAAGATCCTAAGCTGAATGTGCCGGATACCACTGCAAACTGGATCTTCGGTGTACAGAGGTCAATGGTAGTTGACGCAACGGGAACCTTGAGTTCACCACCTTTCTGTGAGCTTCCTATTAGTAGCCATTGTGATCATTGAAGTACTAGTTGTACGTCGGATGGATGACAGTAATAAATGAATTTAGCTCTGAGAGCCTCTCTGACGATCTCTCGTCCTCTCGTTCTGTCATCTCTCTAGGTCGACCGCTTCCATCTCGAAGCTATTTTTGGCCATGGTTCACCCATTCCTGCGAACATGATCGAATGGGGCAGCGCTCTTACTCAGTTGTCGAGCGATTTGGCGAATACTCCAACAGGCCTCTTTGAACCCAACTACAGGTTATATGCATATAAAAGTGCATTTTACTTTATTCCCAGTTTTACTGTTTGACACACGTCAAGTGAAAGTATCAGCGCTGCCGCTGCTGTAAGTACGGAGTAAGAAGCGAGCTGTCGGTCCCCACACTAGCTAGCAGAGACGGTTGGCCATCTGGCGCTTTTGGAGCCAGTAGGATGAGGCACCCATGCAGAAATCGCTCATGACGCCAGCAAAGAGATACGTAGGGAAACTACATTTGTTCTAGTGAGAATCGAATAACTGTTATTAATTAAAAAAAAGGTTCTGTGGCATTGATGGCCGGGAGGCTCCACCCGGGGAAGTTTGGCCGCCAGGTGCAAGTCTTATTTCAGGTGATGCCTCATTGGATGAGTTGCGGGACGGTGATGAGAACAGAACAATACCCAGTCCACAAGCAAAGAAAATTTCCAACCCGGCCGGGAATCGAACCCGGGCCCGCTGCGTGGTAGAGAAACACATTAACACTCAGCTAAGCAGACAGTCATAGTTATTAATAAATATTTGCCAACAAAAGTTGTCTTTTGCCACTCAGATATTAGGAAGAGACTACGGGTCATAAATACTATCTTTCAGTAATTTTACAATGCCAAGAAACGTTGATATTAGTAAGAAACGAATAACTTTGGCTTAATCGAAAAGATGTACGATCCTATACGAACTATACCGATTGTACGCTCAAGTTGCAGACTGTGCTCCATAGTCGGCAGTTGTCGGTAGGACGCCTTTCGATCTACTCATACGGCAAACCATCCTCTCGTAGTGTTGATACTTAGCTTGTAATCAGTGTTAAGAAGTAAATTTTACGGTGTTTCTTAAATAAACACAGTATAAAGGCATCCCGTGTAAAAATTATCGGCAAAAATTTTTTTTCCGCTTCATTACGTATAGCACAGACAGTAGTATTGCACTTTCAAAATCCTAAGGCGCTGCTACGACTCTGTAAGGGGACGTAAAACTACGAGAGCATCTTCACTTAACAGGTAGGAAGAATTCCTACGCGGCTGCTCACTAAGTCAGTTCAAGGACGGAATGGCTTGGTTATCGCAAAACTCGGATGGGCAAGCGTGGCCAGTTGTAAACTGAGACCTTTCTGGGGGTTTAGTACGAGTAAGGGGGTACTTGCAACCTCCTCTCTCAAATGTATTGTTCACGTGGCTTTCTGCGAGGAATACCTCTTTGTGCCCTGGCATCGACCTGACCCCTGCCTCGTATGCTTGCCTGCTGCCCGATGAAATCACCTTTCAGCGTTCACATTCACCAATCGGCCGCCAGTTTACAATTTTGAATTTTCCGTCGATGCTTGTACTAAGACCAATTTGTGACCAGTCTGTAAAGCTCGTTGTGGTGCGCCACTTTTTTATATCTTATAATGAATATCGATGACTCGTTAACTGAATTTGGCTGTACAAGTGCTTCTGGAGTACAATTTTGAATTTTCCGTCGATGCTTGTACGAAGACCAATTTGTGACCAGTCTGTAAAGCTCGTTGTGGTGCGCCACTTTTTTATATCTTATAATGAATATCGATGACTCGTTAACTGAATTTGGCTGCACAAGTGCATCTGGAGTACAGTCGCTACACCCTCGGAAGATTTATGCTTGCATCAGCGGAGATCGAAGCCTTCCTGCAGGATCTGCTTTACACTTACTAACAAGTGGCACAGTCAGTCATTGTTCAAGGCTGTAACAAAATTGGTACAGCGAAACGTACAGGGTACATTCTTCACACAACCAAAACAAGAAGAAATATTGTACAGATAGTCTTATAGAAAAGCTTTCTTTCCATATTCTATTAACTCACTCGTTTATAGTTGGAGTATTATTTATGGTTTGCAGTAACCACACGCATACACACACAACACAATTTTAATTTTTCGCTGGGCCAGTTTTAGTATCATTGCCGGATTCACACATCGATGTCGATGAGAACGCACTAGCGTTGGTTGTGCAGAGTTCTACGGTTTCACGGCTGCAAGGGAGCAGTGTAGAGATCGCGTCAGTTGATAAGCCTCTCTAGTGGCGTGGGCAACGAGGAATGTTAGCGCTTTCTTCGGCCAGTTGCGCTGCATCCGATGGTTTCCGGTCGCCGATGTTTCTAAGCGCACACAGTGACGCTCTTGTGCTGGGTCATTTCTCTCGGTTTGGTGTTCCGGCTTTGTTCGTACACTGCTGACAGGTCTTGGCTTCACGTCTGTCGGTTCGTCTTCCCGGATCAATGTACGGTTTTCCATCGTCCCCCTCTCCTTCCCCGAGTTCTTTTCGGCTTCTTACCATTTTTCTTCGCAAACGTCTGGCGGCACAATACTACCTGGGAAGTGCGGTAATGACGTAATATTAGTGGCTAATTCTGAAGATCTGCTGAATTTAATACATCTTTTAAAGCTATTTGGAAAGGACTACATTTTTAAGACATCAGTAAATAAAACTAAGACAATGAGTTTACATGGGAAATACCCCATATGGAATAAAATCCTGATTAAAAATTAGGCTTTAGAACAAGTTTAGCTCTTTAACTATCTAGAGAACTATAGGTTCGATTACTTATTTATTTTCTCGTTCGGCGTTTACAAAGACGGTCACGACATTCATTTCTTAGCACAGTGTATTAAATGAAACTACGTGGTTCCAGAGGCCGTTACAAGTCTCAAACATCTATAATGCACACATGCAGACGGAAACAATGCTTCAACAGAAGGCCGGAATTCGAACCCGGGTCTCTTGTTCACTAGGCAGACGCGCTAACCAGTACGCCGCCCTGGCACAGTGGCTTGGCACAACACCACAGACCTTCCTCCTTAGTCCAAATTTATGTTAACGCCTCAGCCCATTTGGAATTCCCCCTAAATTCGAATGGCATTGCAGAGCCTGTCCAACTGTATTGAAACTGCCTGGGTTTCAGGCAGGTTCTTGATCCGTTCGATGCTGAGGTGCTATTCCAGTACAATTGGAGAGCCTCTGTACTGCTGTTAGTGTTTACCGGGAATGTCAAGTGGGCTTAGATGTGAACGGGAATTTGGAGAGAGGTGTGCTAGGATAGTCCGTGCATTTGTCCAAAGACACTGTGTGAGGGTGGCGTAGTGATTGCCGCATCTGCCTAGAGAGCAGTAGACCCAGGTTCGACTCCCGGCCTCGGCACAAGTTTCAATTCATCACTTCAGTCTGCATATACAAATCACAATATATTAACTACAAGTCTTGTAGTTTAGTTTTCTTTACGTATATTCTTATAACTTTATACGGTAAACCAAATATTCTTGAGCCACTCTGCGCCTGAGTCAGAGAGTCTGTGTACATGTCTCGATTCATACCATAACCATGCAGTTAACTCATAAGTAAACCTGTGATTGACTGGATTTTCCCGCAATCACGTTCCGAACTATCCGATTTGGCTCATTCGTTCATTAGTGGCTTACACCTACAAGCACTCGTTCTGACACGGTTCAAAGTTGTCCACAATTTTCTTGTTTCCAGAATGGGATTTTCACTCTGCAGCGGAGTGTGCGCTGATATGAAACTTCCTGGCAGATTAAAACTGTGTGCCGGACCGAGACTCGATCTCGGGACCCGAGTTCGAGTCTCGGTCCGGCACACAGTTTAAATCTGCCAGGAAGTTTCAATTTTCTTGTTGGTGTCCTCTACCAAATTTCGGTTCCTATAGCCCACAGTTCTTTCCAGGTTGTGTCGAAGATTTTCAGACAAGATATGAAGATAATAATGGGCATTAAATTAAAAAGATAGCAGTGTACGAGAAGCAGTGTAAACAGAACGCTAAAAATACCCAAAGAGACAGAAAAATTAAATTCTGTTGTTGTTGTTGTGGTCTTCAGTCCTGAGACTGGTTTGATGCAGCTCTCCATACTACCCTACCCTGTGCAAGTTTATTCATCTCCCAATACCTACTGCAACCTACATCCTTCTCAATCTGCTTAGTGTATTCATCTCTTGGTCTCCTTCTACGATTTTTACCCTTCACGCTGCCCTCCAATGCTAAATTCGTGATCCCCTGATGCCTCAGAACATGTCCTACCAACCGGTCCCTTCTTCTCGTCAAGTTGTGCCACAAACTCCTCTTCTCCCCAATTCTATTCAATACCTCCTCATTAGTTATGTGATCTACCCTTCTAATCTTCAGCATTCTTCTGTAGCACCACATTTCGAAAGCTTTTGTTCTCTTCCTGTTCAAACTAATTATAGTCCATGTTTCACTTCCATACATGGCTACACTGCATACAAATACTTTCAGAAACGACTTCCTGACATTTAAATCTATACTCGATGCTAACAAATTTCTCTTCTTCAGAAACGCTTTCCTTCCCATTGCCAGTCTACATTTTATATCTTCTCTACTTCGATCATCATCAGTTATTTTGCTCCCCAAATAGCAAAACTCCTTTACTGCTTTAAGTGTCTCGTTTCCTAATCTAATTCCCTCAGCATCACCCGACTTAATTCGACTACATTCCATTATCCTCGTTTTGCTTTTGTTGATGTTCATCTTATATCCTCCTTACAAAACAATGCTCTTCCAAGTCCTTTGCTGTCTCTGACAGAATTGCAATGTCATCGGCGAACCTCAAAGTTTTTAATACTTCTCCATGGATTTTAATACCTACTTCGAATTTTTCTTTTGTTTCCTTTACTGCTTGCTCAATATACAGATTGAATAACATCGGGGAGAGGCTACAACCCTGTCTCACTCCCTTCCCAACCACTGCTTCCCTTTCATGCCCCTCGACTCTTATAACTGCCATCTGGTTTCTGTACAAATTGTAAATAGCCTTTCGCTCCCTGTATTTTACCCCTGCCACCTTTAGAATTTGGAAGAGAGTATTCCAGTCAACATTGTCAAAAGCTTTATCTAAGTCTACAAATGCTAGAAACGTAGGTTTGCCTTTCCTTAATCTTTCTTCTAAGATAAGTCGTAAGGTCAGTATTGCCTCACGTGTTCCAATATTTCTACGGAATCCAAACTGATCTTCCCCGAGGTCCGCTTCTACCAGTTTTTCCATTCGTCTGTAAAGAATTCGTGTTAGTATTTTTCAGCCGTGACTTATCAAAGTGATGGTTCGGTATTTTTCACATCTGTCAACACCTGCTTTCTTTGGGATTGGAATTATTATATTCTTCTAGAAGTCTGAGGGTATTTCACGTGACTCATACATCTTGCTCACCAGATGGTAGAGTTTTGTCAGGACTGGCTCTCCCAAGGCCGTCAGTAGTTCTAATGGAATGTTGTCTACTCCCGTGGCCTTGTTTCGACTCAGGTCTTTCAATGCTCTGTCAAACTCTCCACGCAGTATCGCATCTCCCATTTCAACTTCATTTACATTCTCTTCCATTTCTATAATATTGTCCTCAAGTACACCCCCCTTGTATAGACCCTCTATATACTCCTTCCATCTTTCTGCTTTCCCTTCTTAAATTTTGTAAGATGAAAATTGTATGTGTTCTACAGTATGGCACTGAATCTTGCGTTACGAACAGCTAGGAGTCCATTCGTGTTAATGGGACTGAAATGAAATTTTTACCAGTGAAATATTGGACTAAATCTAGCAGAATTCATAATGAAAACATAAAAATAGAACTAAAAATTTTTGGAGTAAATGACAAAATAGAAGACCATAAAGACAAGTAGAATATCTGGAACGACTGGAAGAAAGACTTTGAAGGATGGCCTTAATACAAAAATCCAAAGAGGGTCATGGTACGTCTAATTAAAAGATTGAACTGAAGCCAATACAGGTCGATAGGCCTAATCTATCAAAAGAAGGAGATGAAGAAGCAGAGAATTAAGTGTTTCTATACTGACATTCGTATATCAAATTTGCTTGTTCTGTGTGTAAAGAATGGGTCCTATATCTATGCCAAAAGCTATCTTTACTCTTATACTTTCCATTATAAAACTCCAGATCGGCAGATACTTTCCTGAACCAATTATCCGTCCAAAAAAATATTCATCTCATTGTATGCGAAATACACAGGAAAAACTGCCATTATTCCAAAGCCATGTAGTGTCACTACATGGTTATTGTTACTGTCGCATTAGGGGAACCGAAAAAGGTACGAGGGTAATCCCAAAATTAAGGTCTCCTATTTTTTATAAGTACATAAACCTGTTTATTTCTACAATGGTTTACACCAGTTTACTGCTTCAACATTTAGCTATTTTTCGACATTATCACCATTTGTGTCGATGCATTTTTGTAGACGCTGTGGCAGTTTTTGTATGCCCATGTCATACCTGCTCGCCACCATGCTATTCAGAAAGTTATGAACCTCTTATTTCACCTCTTCGTCGGAGGTGAATCGCTTTCTGGCCAAAGGTTCTTTTAACCTAGGGAACAGGTGATAGTCACTGGCCGCCAAGTCAGGACTATAGGGTTGCTGGGTGATTATGTTCCACTGAAACTGTCGCAGGAGAGCAAAGGTTAGCCGAGCGGTGTGTGGGCGAGCGTTGTCATGGAGACTGTGTACCCCCGTGTTCAGCATTCCTCTTCTCCGCTTATGAATTGCCCTTTTGAGTTTTTTCAGTCTCACTGTACCTGCCGGGGTTAATTGTGGTCCCAGCGATTCAGTTCCGTTGACGATATGAAAGAAGAGGTTCATAACTTTCTGAACAGCACGGCGGCGAGCTGATATGACATGGGCATACAATAACTGCCACAGCGTCTACAGAAATGCATCGACAGAAATGGTGATTATGTTGAAAAATAGCTAAATGTTCAAGCTGTAAACTGATGTAAATCATTGTAGAAATAAACGGGTCTATGTACTTATAAAAAATAGGAGACCTTACTTTTAGGATTACCCTCATAGATATTAGTCATTGTAGGATCACAGCTACAGATTTTCTCCCAAGAGTTAAAGCTTGATTCAGGGCGTTCTCAACAAAGAGTGACACGACAGTTCAGAAAGTAAAGAAAAAGTGGACTTCCAAACACACAATTTGTTACCAGTGAGTCACTGTAATGACAACTGCCGACATTCAAAAAGCCTCAGAGCGACCATCGCACACCTCAGCTTCAGTACTGGCTGCTTCAAGAAGCTACAGCACAGCATGGCTCTTACATCTTCCCCGTTGTGACGCCAACCATATTTTCTTTCAGGGAAATTCACTGATGACACAAAAAATGGCCACCTGAGTAACTTCGTGTTGATCTACTTATAGAACTCAATACAGAAACGATTCCGCATGGCATAGGATCGACCAGTCGTTGGTATATTTATGCAGGTATGTACCACCACAAGTCTTAGACAGAGGCAACGTATTTCCCGTAAATTACGGGCCTGTGGTTTGTGGGAGCCGAGCTAGCGTTCGCAGCGACCACAATGTGTTCCATCGTGTTCAGATCAGTTGACTTTGATGTTCAAGCAATCATCGCGGTCTGGCTAACATACTCCTCAAATTACTGTAACAAGGCTCTGATCCTGTGACAAGGAGAGTTATCTTTCTGTAAAATGCCACCGTCGTCAGCGAAGACGTTATAATTCACTGAAGCATCTGAGTCCATCGGTGACTCATCGCGAGGGCAGCAGTTTCCATATCTAGGTCCTGCCTGCTTTTATAGTTCACTTCTTCAGTTAGGTTTGCTAGAATGTTTGTGATGCGTGCATGGTGTGTGCGGACGCAGGAGGAGTTGGCCGCAGTTCGCCAACAGCCGAGTGCGCTTTTGGCTCTGGTCAGTCATCCTCAGGCGGCGACCTCTGGGTGTTGCAGTGGCGGAAAATCTGGCGCGTCGCATGGGACACCTCAGGTGTCGCTTGTTTCGCTCACGGTTTCTGCTGCCGAGGCTCCTCCTTGTGTATCCGACACAGTAGATCCGGCCTCACAGCAGAGTGAGTCGCTGGTAGTAACACGCTCGTGTAGTTAGAGGCAGAGGGCCAATGTGGAGACTGGTCGTATGGGCTCGGCCATTCATCCTGTGAGCGGACGGATGGCTGCTCCTTCAGCAGGATCCAAGGAGGCAAGTGGGGGAAAGGGTTTACTTATGAAGCCCTTTAGCCAGGCAGTATTGAGGACTGCAAAGAACGCCAATGAGCACTAGATATTTCTACCGGAAGGCCTCATCCGAGACGTGAAGGCGCACTTGCCTCTTGCTATCGAACGTGCAGGGTGCACTCGTCTGCAAGTTGTGGCTCACGTCGGCTCCAACAACGGCTGTCGCATGGATTATGAGGCCATCCTCAGTTCATACAGGTAGCTGTCAGCAGCGGTAAGGCCTGCTGGCCTCGAGTGTGGCGTATAAGCAGAGCTCGCAATTTCTAGTATTGTTCCCAGAGTTGACAGGGATCGTCGACTGTGTGACGATCTTGACTGCAGATTTCTAGACCTGCGTTACTGGTTGGGGATTTGTAGGACTCTCCTTTACAGGTCAGGGGTGAACTACACAAAGGATTCAGCTACTCGGGTAGCAGACTACGTGTGGAGTGAACATGAGGGTTTTTAAGGCTAGGCGGTAGTTTGAGGTACTCTGCTGAAACTCGTCAGCCGATACGCAGCAAGGGATGTCAGAGCGCGTTCAGAGTAAAGACACTTCAACTGTCAAAATTTTATAAACTGTCGAAGTATTCGTAACAAAGTTTCCGAATTAACTGTCCCCCCCCCCGCAGGAAAATTCTCGCGTTCAAATTATTCACGGGACCGAGAGGTGGCTGACGCCTCACGTGGAAAGCTCTGAGATATTTACCGAGTTGTGGAACGCTCATCAGAAAGATAGGGGCATTGTAATTGACGACGATATTGTCTCTATCGAGGTCGAACTTGTGTCTGACAGTGATGTTAACTGGTCGCGTATAACAGGTCTAGGTGAAACCAAGCTAATTGTTGGATGTTTATCCGGCCGGAGTGGCCGTGCGGTTCTAGGCGCTACAGTCTGGAGCCGAGCGACCGCTACGGTCGCAGGTTGGAATTCTGCCTCGGGTATGGATGTGTGTGATGTCCTTAGGCTAGTTAGGTTTAATTAGTTCTAAGTTCTAGGCGACTGATGACCTCAGAAGTTAAGTCGAATAGTGATCAGAGCCATTTGTTGGATGTTTTTAGCGCCCACCAGATTCTGCTATCACAGTTCTAGTCACTGAAAGGATGCCTATGGTCAATAGCGCGTAAATACCCGGATCTTGTATTGCTAGTTGGAGGTGACTTTAACCTGCAGAGTATAGACTGGGATGTGTAGGGATTCATTGTGGGGAGGACAGACAGACAATGCGAAATACTTTTGAGCACGTTTTGTGAAAACTGTCTTGAGCAATTACCTCGGCAGCCCACAGGCAATGGAAATATCTTAGACCTTGTAGCTACAAGTAGGTCGGATCTTATCGACAACGTTAATACAGAAAAAAGGATTAGCGATCATGATGTCATTATAGCAGCTGTGGTTATGAAATTTAATAAATCAGTTAAGAAGGCTAGGAGAGTGTTTCTTCTAGAAAGAGCAGGTAAGTAGGTGTTAGAATCTCACTTGGATAGTGAACTGACATCAGTTATTGCCAGTAAGATGCACGTAGAGGAATTATGGGTAAAGTTTAAGCAGACTCTAAATCGCAGTCTGGAGAATTACGTGCCTAGGACGTGGATGAACAACGGAAAAGACCCACACTGGAATAATAACGAGATGCGGAAAGTACTGAGGACTACACAGATTCGTGCGTCTATGAAAAGATGTATGAGCGAAACATACAACTACTACCACCGACATATATTAACAACAGATCTGGCAGAGAACCCGAAAAAATTCTGGTGCTGTGTAAAATCGCTGAGTGGGTCTAAGTCTTCCATCCAGTCAATTGTTCACGAGTATAGTGTGGCACTTGAAGATAGCGGAACGAAACTCGAAGTTTTAAATTTCATGTTCAAAAAAATCCTTCATGCAGGAAAACCGTACAAATATAGCGTCGTTTGACCAACGAACAGACTCCCGTATGGAGGACATAGTAATAAGCATCCCTGGCGTAGAGAAGCAGCTGAAGCAGTTGAAAACCTCAGGTCGCACCTGATGAAGGTTACGAGCTACGTGCAAGTACGACGCTGATATCCGGCAGAACACTCGACAACCCAAGATGTCAAGTCACCAGTTCCTAATGGAATCTCAGTTCGGTTTTTCAAAGAGTATTCTACGGCTTTCGGTCCTTACCTAGCTTAATTTAAACGTGAACCTCTGGCCCAGAGCGAAGTCCCAAGGGACTGGAACAAAGCGCATGTGACTGCTGCATTAGAAGGGCAAAAGAATGGACCCGCCAAATTGCAGACCATTACCCTATCATCGGTTTGCTGAAAAACCCTTGAACATATTCTCATTTCGCATATAATAACCTTACTTGAGACTGAGAAGCTTATGTTAACGAATCGCATGGTTTTGGAAAGCATCGCTCGTGTGAAACTCAGCTTGCACATTACTCGCATGATATACTGAAAACCGTGAATGAAGGGCAACAAACAGACTTCATATTTCCAGATTTCCGGAAAGCATTTGACACGGTGCCCATTCAGGCTGTTAACGAAGGTACGAGCGTATTGAATAAGGTCACAGATATGTGAGTGGCTTGAAGACTTCTTAAATAATTGAACTCAGTATGCTGCCCTCGTGTGTTCATCAGAGACAAGGTTTAGGAGTGTCCATGGAAGTGTGATATGACTGCTGTTGTTCTCTCTATACATTATATGCTCTCGCGGCGAGATCTATTTACGAAATTTCAGTCACCAACTTTCTCTTCCGAATGCGAAAATGTTTTGTTGAGCCCAACCTACATAGGTAGGAATGATCATCAAAATAAAATAAGAGAAATCAGAGCTCGAACAGAAAGGTTTAGGTGTTCGTTTTTCCCGCGCGCTGTTCGGGAGTGGAATGGTAGGGAGATAGTATGATTGTGGTTCGATGAACCCTCTGCCAAGCACTTACATTTGAATTGCAGAGTAATCATGTAGATGTAGATGTAGAAGTATCCGGACACCTGGCTGAAAATAATGTACAAGTTCGTGGTGCACTCCATCGGTTACGCTGGAATTCAGTATGGTGTTGGTCCACCAATAGCCTTGATGACAGCTTCCTCTCTCGCAGGCATACGTTCAATCAGTTGCTGGATGGTTTCTAGGGGAATGGCAGCCCATTCCTCACGGAGTGCTGCACTGAGGAGAGTTATCGATGTCGGTCGGTGAGACCTGGCACGAGATCGACGTTCCAAAACATATAGAATTCAGGGCAAGACATTGTGCAGACCAGTCCATTACGGGGATGTTATTGTCGTGTAACCACTTCGCCATAGGCGTTATGAACAGGTACACGATCGTGTTGAAAGATGCAATCGCCATCCCCGAATTACTCTTCAACAGTGGGAAACAAGTAGGTGCTTAAAACATCAATACAGGCCTGCGCTGTGATAGTGGCACGCAAAACAGCAAGGGGTGCAAACCCCTCCATGAAAAACACGACCACACCTCAACACCACCGCCTCCGAATTTTACTGTTAGCGCTACACATGCTGGCAGACGACGTTCACCGGGCATTCATCATACCCACACCCGATCATCGGATCGCCACATTGTGTACCGTGATTCGTGACTCTAAACAACGTTTTTCCACTGTTCAATCAATCATCTAATGTTTACGCTCCTTACACCAAGCGAGGCGTCGTTTGGTATTTACAAGTCCAATGCGTGGCATATGAGCAGCCGCTCGACCATGATATCCAAGTTTTCTCACTGCCGCCTAACTGTCATAGTCTTTGCAGTGGATCCTGATGCACTTACAAATTTCTGTGTGATGGTCTGTATAGATGTCTGCCTATTACACTTTACGACCATCTTCAACTGTCGGCGGTCTCTATCAGTCAACAGACGTGGTCGGCCTGTACGCTTTTGTGCTGTACGTTTCCGCTTCACTATCACATCGGAAAACAGTGGAAATATCGCCACCCAATCACCTGCCCACGTTCGAAGTCCGAGAGTTCCACGGAGCGCCCCATTCCACTCCATTGGATTTCTACCTTCGTTTTAATTTCGCGACCCTTGGGAAAAAACACGGTATTTGTTACATTTAATTTTAAAACGAGGGCAGTCACAACTTATTTAATTATAAATAACTGACTGACTGTTTGTACCATAAAACAAGTGCTTACAACATATATTAGGATAATTAAAATATAAAAGTGAATTTCAGGCCCAATAGTCCGCAATACTTATTGAAGTCTATAAGAGTCTCAAATAGCTTTGAGAAACTTGTAAAACGCTCTTCTGGCCGTACTAGACAAGTAGTTACACATAATTTTAAAACTACAGCAGCGACACATAATTTTAAAACTAGAGCAGCGATAGCTTAAGTAACTATAGGTATTGGATTGACTATTCAAACTGTGTGACCGAGCGACGTGCCGCAGTGGTTAGACAATGGACTCGCGTTCGGGAGGACGACGATTCCATCCCGCGTCCGGCCATCCTGATTTAGGTTTTCCGTGATTTCCCTAAATCACTCCAGGCAAATGCCGGGATGGGTCCTTTGAAAGGGCACGGCGGACTTCCTTCCCAATCCTTCCCTAATCCGATGAGACCGATGACCTCACTGTCAGGTCTCCTTCCCCAAAACAACCCCCTCAAACTGTGTGACAGGTGCTCACAACAGATGTTAAAACAATGTGATTGACTTCAGTAAGTACAGATATTGTAGACTATTGGACTTTTCATTCAGTTTTATATTTTAACACCTGTTGTAAACATCTGTTATACTGTATGGATATTCTATCAATTATGTACGCAGTATTTGTCGTCGAGCAAGACCACTATAAAAGCACGAAAATTTTGTAGCGAATAAAAATTTTATTCCCCCAGATTCAAGAAGGGGTTGAGTCCCCCTCCTCACCCTCATCCCCTTCCTTTCGGTCGCCTGTGGACAGGGATAAGGAAGAGCAGCAGAATGAAAGCACCGGCTGCGGCAGTAAAGTCTTATCTCGCTGTGAGGGCGCCCCAGAGGCGCGGTCCCCTTGGCCGGCGGCGACCCGCCGGGCACGCGCGCGCCGCGGGCAGCCGCTTCAGCGCACCCAGGGGACGCCGGCGGCGGCTGTGGCTGGCAGACAGCGCCGCGACGCCGGGGGACGCCGGGCGACGCTCGCCTCTGGGACGGCGGCCAGCATTATTCATGAGGACCGGAACCCACTGCACACAATGCGGCACCGCGATACGCACAAAGTTTCTCCACCAGTCTGTCGAAGCTCGTTCTGTATTCACTGCCGAAACAAGTCACCTATCTGATCGCTGAGAAATGACCTGGACGATAGTAACTCGGACTCCTAGGAAACAGAATCCGGCGTGTCTTGGTGACCTGCTTTCTGTAGCAGACTACTGTCACGAAAAAATGGTCATAAGATGTTGTCCAACCTACTTTACAGTTGGTGATCGAATATTAAAGCACTCCTATTAAATCAGATCGCTTGGAGTAATTGCGAAGACGGTAGAAGGAAACATTGATGAAGGTGTCCTCTTTTGGGAGGAGTAATAGGCAGTTAAAATCTTATGCTACTTACGACAGATAAGAAACATGATACAATGCGCAATGGTAAGGTCACACAGGCATTTTTGTACAACAAAACAGTAGTTCAGTAGGCCAAGAAACTTCTTTATCAGGAGCTTACCTTGATATCCAGTTAACTTTCCTTAACTTCTTACATCAAGTAGGAATGGAAGTTAGAACGCAATGATAAGAAGAATCGGAAACTTCGATCGTAAATAAAGGGTACGATTATACTTGTTTTAAAGCCGACATGAATCATTTACGTTACATTCATGATATTCGGGACACCGTAGAGCTTTGTCTACCATCACGGTAGATTTACTTCTACATCTGCACGACTACTGTGCAATTTGCTAACTCCAATCATTTGTTTGAATCTCCTGTTCAACCGAGATTCTGTGGAAAGTGGTATTAGTGATGTAGAGTGTACTGGTCAAACCTTCCCATCGGAGACTGCGCTAGTAAAGATGACCCTTTCTTGGATTCTCTTAGTGAATCGGCCCGTAGGATTTCCTCCTATCTGTACTTTATGAAGCGTAAATCCTTTACAGCCGTTGGAAACAACTCGCAATCTGGCCGCTATAAGTACTGTTACTGGAAACAACTGTGCTGCCGTCTGACGTATGTGTGAGTTGGGCTAGCTCATATGCGTGACACCCTCTCCACTATTTCACGATAATGCAAGACAAGCAGCCCTTTCTTTGGACTTTTTCGATGTCAGCCGCCAATCCCGTTTGGTAAGGATCCCATAGCACGTAACAGTACTCCAGAAAAGGACAGATAAGCGTTGTGAAGGCAGGCTCTTTAGCAGATCTGTTGCATTCTCTAAGTATTCTGCTAATAAAACGCCGTCTTTGATTCGCAATTCTCACAACATTGTATGTGTGACCGATCCAATTTATGTTGTTCGTGATTGAAATACCTGGATATTTACTTGGATTGGCGGTCTTTAGATTTGTATGATTTATTATGTAACCAAAATTTTGACACGAATCCGTTTTAACACTTAGATGGATGACTTCACACTTAGTATTCGAAGTCAGTTGCCACTTTTCGTACCACACAGATATCGTGTGTTTAAAGCATTTTGCAATTGGTTTTGATCCTCTGACCAATTTACTAGACAATAAATTACAGCATTATCTGCAAACAATCTAAGAAGGCTGTTCATTTACAATGTTTAGGCACAGTAACGGGCCTGGAACGCTTCCTTGGTGAACGTTAGGTATATCTTTTGTTTCTCTCGATGACTTTCTGTTAGTTACTACGATCTGCGACCTTTCTGACACGAAATTACGAATCCAGGCGCACAACTGAGGACGAGACTCCGTAAGCACCCACTTTGATCAGAAGCTGCTTGTGAGCTACCGTATCAAAAGCCTTCTGGAAATCTAAAAATACAGAATGAATTTGCGATCTTCTGTCGATAGCCCGCATTATTTAGTGTGAATAAATTGCTAATTGTTTTTCGCGAAAACGATATTTTGTGACCCAATGCTGACTGTATGTTAATAGCTCGGTTTCATTGAGGTAATTCACAGTGTTAGAACACAGTTTATGTCCAAAATTCCTGCTGTAGGTCGACGTCAGTGACAAGGGCCTATAAGTCAATGGATTACTTCTTATTGGTATCGCCTACGAATACAAAATTCATACACTTACGTTGCAATAATTCAGACGTTGGCGATATTTATCAATTAATGTTCTCTTTCTCCAAGCTCCAGCAACATGGAGAACAATTCCTCGCAGAATTAAGAATGCTCAGGGTACTACTGCTTTTTGGTTTTTTTGTATAGAATGATTAAGCGGTTATTAGATATCTAGTATGATGTATTTTAGTTACAAGTCTTACAATCTGACCGTGTACCAGTAGAGAAAGTCCAGCAACCATTTTAATGATTAATGAATGTAACTGTTTGTGTCTCAAAGAGTTATGACAGTAAAATCGTGTTTGAAACATTTTTTTTGTAAAAAACTTAATTTTTTCTTTTTTATATCGAAATGAAGTTAATGTTAACGTTTCACTAATAGCGAAGAAACATTGTTTACTTATTTTTACTTTAATTATTAGCAATATATACACATACGTTTTCTTAGAAAAGTCTTTCTTTGTTGTTGTTGTAATGGACAAATACTGCTAGACTACGCTGAACGCCGAATAATTAAATTAAAAAAAAAATACTGCGTAGCCAGTGAATTCAACCACTATAATGCTATCTTTTTTGCATTTGGGGGAACGTCGACTGGACAAAGTAATTCTCAATTCTGAGCTGATTGCCCAAACGAACGAAACTTTTCGTCATAAGAAAGATAAACCTGGAACAGTAAGCAGAGGTGGGGACGGTCTTTTTTGCGAAAATATAAAACACATAATAAGAACCAGGGCAGAGTGCACTCATGTTTTAAACTTATCCGGTTGTTCATTTCATAAAACCTAAGTCGTGTACTATTTTTGTTATTTATTCTCAAAACCTCATATACATTCAATAGTCAACTCCCGCAAATGTCAAGTTTCAAAACAACATGTTCATCCACAGTAAATAAACTTCTTTGAGAGACTTATCTTTCTCTGTAGTTCGTTGATTCCATCCTAAAACTTACATTTTTCTCATCGATCTTCTGGTCTCATGCGGCCCACCACGAATTCTTGTCCCACACTAACTTCTTTATCATAGAGTACCTAGTACACGACAGCGTCCTGAACTATTTGTTGGGATATTCCGAACCCTTTCTTCCTCTACAATTTTTATCCTCTCCAGCTTCTTCTAGTGCATTGAGGTTATTCTCTGACGACTTAACACTTGTACTATCACCTTGTCCCTTCTTATTTTCTATGTTTCCCACATGTTTTTCCCCTCGCCGATTTCTCGGAGATCCTCCACATCCACATAGTTTTGAACATCCTTTTACAGCACCACATCCAAAACCCCTCGGTTTCTTTCCTCGGTTTCCAACGGTTTCTGACTCCCTTCCATACACTGCTGTGCTCTAAACGTACAACTTCACAAATTTCTTCCTCAAATTAAGGCCGATGTTTGATATGAGCAGGCTCCATTTCGACAGCAGTGTCCCCTTTTACAGAGATAGTATGCGTTTATAACCTCCTTGCTTCGTCTGCCGTGCCTCATTTTGCTTCGAAGGTCACATAATTCCTTACCTTCGTCTATTTTTGATGGTAAGTTTCTCACTAAGCTTCGGTCTTTCTTGGACTTACTCTCAATTCACATTCTGACCACAGTAGACTGTACATTCAGTTCCACATGTCCCGTAATTCTTCTTCACTTACACTGGGGATAACAATACCACTAAACAATCTTATCAATGGTGCCCTATCAACCTAAATATTGAATCCAGTCTTGAACATTCCTTTTATTTCCGTCAATGGTCCATACACGTATAGATTAAATAGTACGAGAGAAAGACTGCATCCCTCCTTTACAAACTATTATTCGAGAACTTTGTTCTTGTTCTTCCATTCTTATTGTTCTTTCTTGATCCTTATAAATTTGCACATTATCCCTTCTTCCCTGTATCTTACAGCAACTTTCCTGAGAATTCCGAACATCCAGCACTATTTTACATTGTGGTATCTTTTTCTTGGTCGACAAATCATATGAACATTTCTTGCTTCCGATATGAAGCAGAAGTCACAACAGCGTTTCTGGTGCCTTTATCTTTCGTAAAGCCAAACTAATTGTTATCTAACGTATCGTCAATTTTCATTATTTTCTGCATTATTCCAGTCAACAACTTTAATGGATGAGCTGTAAGCTGTTTGCGCTGTAGTTCTCGCATGTCTCTGCCTTCACTTCTTTTGGGACGGTGTGGATAACTTTTCCCCGAAAGTCTGATGGTTCTTTTCGAAACTAAATAGTAACTCGGACAGCTCTTTGGTGTCACTGAAGGAATTATATCTGCGCTCTCCGTCGTACATGTTCGCAAGTGTTATAAAGCTCTATAAGACTCTCACTCTAACATTACACCCCTCATGTCTGACACATCAACTCCCAGTTCATCTCATCACGTCATCAGTCACTTCCACCCTTTCGTAGGGTCCTTCAGTGTACTCTTTTCCATTTATCCGCTGTTTCCTCTGTGTTTAACAGTGAAATTCTTCTTGCATTCTGGATACAGACGTCATTGCTTTAAATTTCACGGTAGATTGTTTTGACATTTCTATGTGATGAATCAGTCCTTCCAACTGTCCTTTGCCGGCCGGTGTGGCCGTGCGGTTCTAGGCGCTTCAGTCTGGAACCGCGTGACCGCTACGGTCGCGGGCTCGAATCCTGCCTCGGGCATGGATGTGTGTGATGTCGTTAGGTTAGTTAGGTTTAAGTAGTTCTAAGTTCTAGGGGACTGATGACCACAGATGTTAAGTCCCAAAGTGCTCAGAGCCATTTCAACCATTTGAGCCAACTGTCCTTTCTCTTTCGGCATCTTCACATTTTCCTAAAACCAATTCGCCTTTGCTTTCTTGAATTTCCTATTTATTTCATACCTAATAGTCTTACATTGATTTAGTCCTTTCTTATCCTGACGATTATTGTACTACCGTCTTTCATCCATCAGTTGAAGTATTTGTTTTCTTATCCGAGATTTCTTCGGAGCTGCTTTATTTATGTCCTATTTTTTCAAAGTCAACTGTTTCGTTTATCGACGTGACAAATACGATAATCGTCTGCCGTGTCAGATGCCTGGAAATGAGTTACCTTTTTATCTACGTGACATTAAATTTATTCCCAATTCGTATGTTAATGTTGACGCAAAGACACCTACGTTAAAAAATATAGGTTAGAAAATGCCGCTTACTTTAAAATTTAACGTTGTATGTCTGGAGCGCCATTGTTGTCGTTTTTACGGAGAGCGACATGCTGACATGGTGTCATGAGGATTGAATCAGTCACTGCACAACGTGATGACATATCAAACTTCGTTCTCAGTGCGAGTTCTCACTTTCATGCCTAGGCACCACCCACACGCTGTCGATACCTGAGTGCGGTGGCGGTGCCAGATGTATTCTTTTTTCTTTTTTTCTTTTTTTTTAATGCTGCAGTGTTTTCTGTCACTGTTCGTGGGTTTTTACGGCGGGCTGTGACGCGACCTGACGTTTTACGGCTCAGTAGCCGACTGTCGGTGACCGATGAGTCAGCGGCAACGGGCTGTCGTCGCCTCTCTGACCCCGTCGCTGTTTCGTTTTCCGCACTTGTGTCCACGAGGCGCGTAAATCTTTTACAGTCGTTGCAAACGCACACCTGTCAGACGGCAGCGTAGTTTTGTTTCACACAACCTTTAGTTTTGACATCTGTTCCCACACGCTTTTCTAAAGTAGTGAGACATCACATTTCTGCGTGTTTTTATATCTCTACAACCCCCTACCTTTTGATTTTTCGAAGTTACAAATTCTGTAAACTGTGTACTAGATCAGTACTGCCAGATTATCTGTTTAGGAGAAGGTAGTTAGTTACTAAAGGCGAAAAGAACGGAAATTAAGATATCGTAATATACTGAAAGCAAATCACCTACTGTTCGCTCTTTTTCGAAGGTCCTTTGCAGCGCGTTAGGTGTCTTACATAATCGGGAACACACGATTCAAATAAGCTACACTGTAAGAAAAGGTTGTACACCTTTTTAGAGGTTTCCAGTTCACTAATGATTTATTGTTGCATCAATGCATAGGGAGTATATTAAATGATTACCTTTACAGAGTAATAGCTAAAGCGCTTCTGAGGTACCAGGTAATAACCCATGCTGAAACACCCACATTAGTACGAGGTGCAGCATCCGTGGGCGACAAAACAAGCCATGACTATGACCCCACGCCTCCTCAACCTGTTCACGGGATTCTGTAAGAGATGTTAGTTAACGAGTCGCAAGAGTCACTTTCCGTCCCATCATATCCCCCAAGTGCTCGATTGGAGACAAGCCCCTAGATCGTGCTAGCCAAGGAAGTTGTTCCACGTCGCGCAGAGCACGTTGAGTTTCGTGGTCAATGTGTAGGCTAGGATTATGCTCTTGGAACAACTCCTGGTACCATAACGAGAGAAGAAAGGGTCTAACAACATTCTCCACGTACCGAGCACAGGTTAGCGTCCCCTCCAGAAACACCAAAGGCGTCGAGAGTTATAGATTATCACATCACACACCATAAGGTCTGTGGTGAGGCCACTGTGTCTTGAACGAATGCACTCCATTAATCAGCGTTCGTCAGGTCTACGTCGCACGGTCAAACCACATTCATCTGCGGGCACGCAGAATCTGATCGCTGAAGACCAGGGTACGCCATTCCATCTTCCAAGTGATCCTCTGACGGCACCAGTCGTGCCGTGCATGTCGATCCTGGAGTGTGAGTGGAAGACGGGCTGGACGTGTGTGGCCCGTTGTCCCACTGCCAATAACCGGTTCACAACAGTTCGTGTTGACACGTCTGTGCTAACAAGCCCTTTCATCTGTGCTCTGGTAGCTGTACGACCTGCCACTGCTGCCCTTACAACGCGACGACCCTGGCGTGTGTCTGTGCTGCAAGGATGTCCAGAACCACGTCTACAGGTGTGACAATTTCCACGTGACTGCTGACACCAGCACCACTGCACAACTGCCACAGAACGTTCAGCTTGTGTGACAATTCTCCGAAAGGATCATCTCACCACTTGGAAGGCAACACTTTGAACCCTTTCAAATTCACTCAGTTATTTGTGGGAAGCACGGCATGGCATGGTTGCCTGTTTGCTTCACATGTTTGCACCACACAGCCTTCTCGCTGTGAGCGTTTCCTGTTAAAGGGTAGACATAAATAGCGTTCTGGTATCTAGGTCACTAGGCTATCTTTCGGCAGACGACGTTGAAACCATTATCAGTACACATACTATCCTTCAGCCGTCATTAAAATCGATGCCGTCTCTCTAGGCATACTATTTTTTTTCCACCAGGGTAATACCCAGAGTACTACATACACAGAATTGAAAAGAAATAATTCTGAATAATGCACCTGTAGTGGTTTGAGAAATGTATCACCATTAACCTCATAAACATGACTACCACCTCCACCACCACCATCACCAACACCAACACCACCACAACCAATACCACCATATCATTCAGCTTCCGTCACAAAAGCTCTTGAGAAAGAAGTTACTGATTCAGACTACTAAACGGAGAAGCATCACTAACTTGACTCCATATTTTAAGGAGAAACAAGCATAGTAGCAAGATAACAGCCTTAGCAATAGACCCCGCACGAACATTTGGACCATAATTACCACAGTAAGCAGGTATGACCTTCTGAATGTTCAGCTTTTTAACATTTGCACACACCGATTGCTGGGAGTGATATCTTGCTCGTTTATCCTTTTCTCCTTAAAATATATCAAGTTGGTGATGTTTCGTTGTTGTTATACGTAAAAATAAAAAAAAAAATTATGTGTCAAGGTTGCAGATATCCTTGCAGCGGTGCAGAAGGGTTCAACGGTGCTGCAGTCAGCTCGGGAATGAAATGTGTACCTGCAATGTTATGGTTGCTTTGATAAATAGTTTCGCAGTAATCGTTACATATGGAGGGGAAGCAGAGACACGGAGAGATCAGTTGATTTTCCTTCCTACATATACGATTTACATTATGCAGCGTAAGTCACTAACTGTTGCCACCAAGAATAACTCCAAAAGTATCATAGTAGATGAAGAGTTTGTGCGACAAAAGTTGCATGGGACAACGGGGGCCATAACATGACCTTGATTTTTTGTTGCTGGGTGGGGTCCCATCAGAGATATGAAGGTCAACTTTGTTTTTTTTTTCAAATGGGATGCTATAGTCTGGTACTTATTTTTTGATAGCGACTATCGAGATGAATCCAGTGATGTTTAACAGTAAGGTCTTTGAAGGTTAACGAAGGTCAAAAAGGTGGTATGAACGTCCAATTACAGAAGGTGTTCGAAGTGATGACCATTGGTATCAATGCAGTGCAGCAATCTTCTTATCATGGACTGAGTGGTATTCCTTATCATATCGGCACATATCGAAGCACATGCTCTGACAATTATCTCTCGCATATTTTCAGGTGTAATTGTAAGGTCTTCATAAACAATGTCTTTTAACAATCCCCACAAGAAAAAATGCAGAGGCGTCAAGTTTGACGAACCAGCCGGCCACAGCACATCTCCTCCGCGTCCAATCCAAGAATTTGGTAACTGTCTCTGCAATTCATTTCTAGCCATCAGCGAAAAAGGTGTCGGCCTCCCATCGTGTTGATACCACATTCTGTTCCTTGTTCCTAAAGGTATTTCTTCCAATAACAGACCTAATGTTTCTTGCGGCAATGTGGTGTACTTCCTACCATTGAGATTTCCTTCGATGAAGTAAGGGCCTATAATTATATCCTCCAGAATCCCACACCATACATTCGCCGACCACCGTTTTTGGTGTGCCACTTGCTGCAGTCAACATGGATTTTCAGTTGCTATATAATGCATGTTATGCAAATTAACATTGCCATGGTTCATGAATGTAGCATCTTCAGTAAATAAAATCAAATTAATAAATGCGTCATCCCTCTGAAACGGAAGTTCAGCCCATCGGTAGAGTTCAACTCGACACATACAATCCGTACCAGTTAATTCTTGGTGGACACCGATATGGTAAGGTTGATATTTATTTCGATGCAGAACACGAACAATACTACTCTGGCTCATATCAGATAACCTTGCGATTTGACGCGAACTAACATAAGAATCTAGAACCACAGCAGCAACAGTACCAATTTCCGTTTCCTCATTAGTAACTTTCCTTTGCCGGATATGTTACCGATGCGTTAAAGATCCAGTCGTTCTCAATTTATCATACACATATTTAAACGCACGACGTGTAGGGTGAGTACGTTGACGATATCTTTCAGCGTATAAGTCTCTAGCTGCCACTGAATTTCGTTGGCATTCACCGTAAATGAGAAGCATATCTACTTGTTCTTTGAAGGTATACATCATTCACATTCGCTTTATTCGACGATACTAGTCTTATCGTTCCTATTAGTATTGTATTGCGAAACCGGTGAATGGTGTTTACATGTCAATGGCACGTTAGGCGGATACGACGTATTCGGCGAATATTTACTGTTTGCACGATATACGAGAGAATTGCAAAAAAATGCAAATGGCTCTGAGCACAATGGAACTTAACATCTATGGTTATCAGTCCCCTAGAACTTAGAACTACTTAAACCTAACTAACCTAAGGACATCACACAACACCCAGCCATCACGAGGCAGAGAAAATCCCTGACCCCGCCGGGAATCGAACTCGGGAACCCGGCCGTGGGAAGCGAGAACGCTACCGCACGACCACGAGATGCGGGCACGAGAGAATTGTCAGAGCATGTCCTGTGATAAGTGCCGAAGTGATAAGGAATACCACTCAATCCACGATAAGAAGATTGCAGCACTACATTGATACCAATGGTCATCACTCCTAACACCTTCTGCAAATGGACGTTCATGCCACGTTTCTGACCTTCATTGACCTTCAAAGACCTTACTGTTACACATCAATGGATTCGTCTCGATAGCCGCTATCAGAAAATAAGTACCAAACTATAGCATCCCATTTAAAAAAATGAAAAAAAAGTTTACCTTCATATCTCCAACACGACTCCACCCAGCAACCAAACACCAACGTCATATTATGACGCACATTGTCCCATGCAACATTTGTCCCACAAACTTTACAGCTACTATCATACTTTCAGAGTTATTCTAGGTGGCAATAGTTAGTGACTCACACTGTAGATCTTTCCCTTACTGGTAAAATTAAAAAATTTCCGTTGCATTACACAACCATAAATCCCTTAAAAAGGATAATTCATTTCTATGGCTTCCTATTAGTAGTACATTACATTAAATTCACTTCCGAAGGGTACCTGTTCCTTTGTTACATAAAAATCCAATGTATGATCAAAATAGTGAATTTCTTGAGCGATGGGAATAGTTGCAGGTGTGTAGCATTGTTTCTATGGCCCGACCCTTATTTTCGGATGCAACCTTACGACGAGTGTGTTTTAAATACCTTCTGTCCGAATGATTATATAGAGTCCTGCTTGCATGTGGCCTACACGCGTGGTCCGAATGTGCCTGCGATGTGCGAGAATACACTTCACGTACGCTGTCGGAAGTTATCGAGGATAACCGATGTTTGCTCGCCTGAAAAAAGTGAGTGGGTGTTTTGCTGCAGGCAGGCAGATGTCACTCGCTTGTCCACAGCCTGGCGAATAACATACGCTCATATTCACTTGCACATAGGCTGTGATTTGCAAAGTACACATGTGCGATGCTCTTCCTTTACTGCCTGAATTGATCCGCATTTATTCAAATGACGAATTCAGATTAAAATTTTTATTCGTGAATAATAAAGAAACATATTGACTCGAAATATTATTCATACACACAAATAGAAACAATTATTCATCACCTACGAATAAAAAACGTTGCGAATAATAAATAAATTCGAAATGCAGTAGAATTAATTCCTCCAGTTCGTTGTCATTTGTTAATGAAATGTATGAGAAGTCTTTGTTACTTCTCAGCAGAAAGATTATTTGCATTGCTAACAACTGCCATTATGTCCCATTAAAGGAAATACTTTCTACATATGTAAAGAGTGTATGGCTGCGTTGTACCTCCTGAAATCGTCTTAATTTCAGCATAAGGATAAAAGACTTCCAAATCGCAAACGACTTGAAAAAAAAATTGAGAAATCATTAATTCCATTGTAGTTTTTTGCAAATAACTCGTGGTTCCATGTTAGTTTTACCTCCGAAAATAATACTTTCTTTTCATGACATAACATCATTGGAAACTTGACATTTCTTGGGGTATTATACGCCTATGGGTTGTTGTAAGGTTCCCATGGTCATGGACAGCAATGGAAGTAAAATCGTGGGTAACACATTGTTCGCAATAATTACAGTTGGCATCGAAAGGCGAAAAAATCTTCCGATTCTCTCTTGTCATTTTCTCGATAAAAAAAGTTGCCAGTGTGTTGTAACATTATGAACTCTGTTGTGCACCAAAACGCAATGTCTCTTCTGTAATTTTTCAGTCTCAGAGCTCTGAGTAAATGCATAGACGGATATTACGTCAAAAAACTACTCGATCTAACGGAAACATTACCCAGACTTAATACTAAAACATTCTTGAATGACTTTGGACTTTCAGCAACATTCCATAAAGGTTTCGGGAGACTTCAGATTGAATGTCTGTTGATGCTAGTCGTCAGCATCCTCGAAGCCCTCGCGTAGTTCACTTGTCTAGAAGATACCCATATTCTAAAGTGTTCCAAATTAAGAGTTGATGTCAGCTGCATTCATATCTTTGGTTCTTAAAAGTAGAGTACTTCCACTAATTATGGGGGGGGGGGGGGAGAGGGAAATGCGGGAAAGTGCAGTGGCAGTTAAATTGGGCTGCTTAGGTAGTGTGACTGCTGGTATCGTCCGCCTACGCACATTTCAATGCTGCATTTGTCACGCTGCAAAGCTAGCAAAGCTCCGCCCAACCCGAAGGATGGTTTAAAAACTGCAGCGCTGCAGTAGGCGTGTTGGTGTGCCCTTGATTTCCTCACACCTCTGAACCAGTTATGGAGCCAGTTACAGGGGGACCTACGTTACAATATCTACTCCGAAACACGGTACAACTTGATCTGGCATTTTTATCATGGTTCGAAGGGAAAGAAACGATCATTCACAGAGATAATCGTAGGACGAACGGGACATTGAAACCATAGACTTCAGTTTTGTAGATATGAACCATTGAGGTACATTTCAGTATAAACCGTTCATACGTTATTTATCAAGTATAAACTGCACTAAGCCAAGGGAACACTCACTGATACAAGTAAAGAAAGAAAATACGGCATCATTCCCTGTTATTCGTTATTTATACTACAAACGATTTATTCGCGAATAATTTGTTTGAATGATCTACTTATCCGAGTTATCATCCAGAGAGAATTTCATTCAAATAATGGTCATCTCTGTTTACCACTACACCTTGCGCTTTCTTCCTCTCTACAGTCACTGCAGTTTATTTTATCAACTGTCCTGCAATTACACCTACTATGGAGGGACATGGGGTCAACACTCGGCACTCCCAGTTGTTGTCTGGTTTCCACACCTTGGAGCTGCTACCTCTCACTCAGCTCCTCAGTTGGTATCACGAGGCTGAGTGCATCCCTTTCCAGTCCTCCCACCAAGGAAAAACCGCTGGCAGTACCTGGAATCGAGCCCGAGTCTCCGAGAGGAGGGTCTTCGCGTCGGCCACTTTTCTTTCGTTTTATTTATTCCAAAGGAACCTTCCTGGCACCTACAAGGAGGGGTGGGGCACAGCAGCCAGGGGTTGTAACCCGAGACCTGGCCACCAAATCTCTTTCCCTCCCCCAGGAACCAAGGAAATTGAACGGAACGAGGAGCAGGCACAGATACAAAGCACATCAATCAGTCCAGCTTTTTTATATGCTTCCTTTTTGGCACTTTCTTCCTGAACGACATTGTGCGTTTGTACGCAATCTCGAATACAGATTACTTTTTTTAATTTTCTTTGCAGTATATATACAGGGTGAAAAGTATTTAAACCGACAAACTCTGGGAGGTTGTAGGGGACATCAAAACAAATATGTTTCCCTAAAGTCATTTTTTCCTATGAGGAGTATTTAAACCGGTAGAGGAACATTTCTCTGGCGGCAGATAATTAAACCAACAAACACTTTGCCATTTTTTTTTACGACCAAGAGACAACGAGTAGGTAGCAGATAAGGCACAATTGAACAGTCCCCAACAACACCGACCCACACATTAACGAAGAACTGCACTTGATGAGCGCTAGTAACTGTGGCATGTGTGTTATCTTCACTCCAAACATGCGAATTGTATATATTGAAGACTCCATCACCTCTGAACGTTGCTTCATCGGCAAACAACACACAGGATGGCAATGTAGGATGCGTTTCACACAGTTCCAGGTACCACAGCGAAAACTGTGCTGTGGGTGGATAATCAACTGGTTTCAGGTTGTGGACACGCTGTATGTGAAATGGACATAACAACTGCTCTCGAAGGACTGTTCTTACACTCGTCTGATTCGTTCCCATGTTACGTGCAATTTCACGAGTGCTAATTGAAGGATCCCGCTCCACGTGCTGCAAGACAGTTTCCTCAACTTGCAGCGTCCTTACCGTGCGACGGCGTCCCTGTCCAGGTAATCTGCTAAATGACCCGGTCTCACGCAGATGTTGGCACACAGCAGCAAAGGTCGTATGATGCGGGATACGGCGATTAGGATATTGTTGTTCATAAACCCGCTGTGCAGCTCGTCCGTTGTGGTGCGCTACGTAGTACGTAGCAACCATATCAGTGTACTCACTCCAGGTGTATCGCTACATTAGTAAACAGAGACAATGCACTACTGCACTGGTGGACAGCAGTTACCTACAACTGAAGATCCTAATACGGCCTCTAACAACTGAAGAGCGTAATACGGCCTCCACCGGTTTAAATAATCCTCATAGGAAAAAACGACATTAGGGAAAAATATTTGTTTTGATGTCCCTTACAACGTCCCAGAGTTTGTCGGTTTAAATATTTTTCACCCTGTATATATACTACGGACCGTAGAAAGAAATCAACATCACAAGGAGGAGGGTGCTGCTATTCGTCACGCACGGTAGTGCCATTGACACTCAGTTTCTCAGAGAACAATATCCCTACGACCAGAGAACAGCCGGCACTAACAGTGACAAAGGAGTGGATCAACTCTTGATTGCAGTAATGCCCCAACTCTGGGGTGGCTTAAGAAAGACACAACAAAGAACTTTAGAAAAAATAATCTGTATTTGGGATTGGGTACAACCAAACAGGGCCGTTCACGAAGGAAGTGCCAAAAATTAAGCACATTGTTGTTGCTGTCAGCAAACAACTACCGAACTACGTGTCCGCAAATCCACTTCACGGAGTTCCTCTTCGTTTGTGAGAAGTATCTAGAGCCCGGAAAGAGGAGCACGTGAGGAGGTATCAGATGGGGAGTCGTACGAGTAATTAGGGCCAGCATTTGTCGCTCCAAGAACCAGACACCTACAGCCGATCCGCACACCAGGCAGTGCTCGGCTGTGTCCAGAACATCACAGACGACAGATCCCGTGAAGGAGTGACCGGTATATTGTCTTCCTATTGACCGTAAGGTACCATGCACATTGGACGTCAGTGGCAAGGTGAGGAGCGCACGCCGATCACCGTACGGCACAACAGTCGATCTGGTAATGCTTCCCCTTAGCTTTGGTGACTTGTTCTGCTGAAGGAAGCACAAGATCGCCTTGGTGGACGTTAGGCGTGTTGGAAATATCGCAGCACAGACATAACTAACTTCGAGGAAAGAGCGAGGAAATAAAAGTATGCCGGTGGGATGTCCGAAAACTGGATAGGTGCTGAGAGAGAGTGTGGTGCAAGGGCCTCCACCAACAGGCTGGTAAGGCCTTGCACCGTGGGAGGGTGAGGGCCTCGTGCGGCATCTTGAACAACAAGCCTTGGCTAACGTATGAACCCAATGTCACTAGCATGCGGCGGGCCACCTGAGGTGAAATGGGAAGTGCCTACGCCATGTGGGGGATGATGATGATGATGATGATGATGATGATGATGATGATGAGGAAGTCCCATACTCTTTAACATAGCGTAGGGGACGATGCGGGGACCCGCACTGCCGTACTAGGCAAGGTCCTAGCGTAGGTGGTATGCCATTGCCTTCCTCCGACCGTAATGGTGATGAATGTGACGCTAAATATACATTATCATATTTTGTCCTTTAAAGAAGGTAGAGGGCTCGTAAACGATGGTCTAGGAGCCCAGCTCGTAATTTGGACAGTAAGCGCCGGCAATTGAGGCCAATCGTGCGCCGTATATTAATTGTGAAATTGAGTCCTAAGCATCGGATAGTAGCAGCTATCCGCAATGGAGCAGTGGTGTCCGCTCGAAGCCCCGCACCTATAGCCATTGAGCTCAATTTGCGGACGTGAAGGCAGCTACCAGAAGTTTCGCCGTAGGTGGTTACCCATGACAGTGATTCCCTCAGCACCCCAATGAAGAACGAGGACGATATCATCCTCATAACCCGTGTAACAAAATACATGGTCAACAAGAGACGCTCCAGACAGGCGTTGACGGATGGTCGCAGAGCAGTGACGAAAGCATACAACAGTGCAGAAAGCGGCCAGCCTTGACGCACTGAACGACGGATGAAGATGTGAGGAGTGAGACAGTCACTATTAGAGTACACGTGATGCCGCTCCACGAAGGAGACGCATTACGACGTCGATGGTAGTATCAGCTCGTGCCGTACTGTTGCACAGCTCTTCCAGGTCGTCGTGCTCGAACGCCTGGCTGTAGTCAAGAGTGGCCAAATGTCGAAGCACACGGCGAGCGTGAGTAAGACTGATTATGTCTCGATAGCGACAGAGCGGAGTGCGGATGTTATTAGCATCTCCCAAAGAGGTTTGCTGAGGGGTAACCACATACGCGGCCGTCCGTTTAAGCCGTGCAGCTAAACGCCGAGTAAAGATCTTCGTGTCGCTGTTGAGAAACGTCAAGGTGGTGTACTCCGAGGCTTGTGGATAGGAGTGTGGAGACGGTCTAGGAAACCGTCTGGGATCTGCACGGTAAGCGACGTAAGGGTTGGGTTGTTTGGTTGTTTGGGGGAAGATACCAAACAGCGAGATCATCGGTCTCATCGGATTAGGGAAGTATGTGGAAGGAAGTCGGCCGTGCCCTTTAAAAGGAACCACCCCAGCATTTTCCTGGAGCGATGTAAGGAAATCACGGAAAACCTAAATCAGGATGGCCGGACGCGGGATTGAACCGTCGTCCTCCCGAATGCGATTCCAGTGTGCTACCACTGCCAGCGACTTAAGGTGCCAAATCCTTGGTTACAGATGCGGATGTAAACAAAGCAACCAATTATAATCAGTTGTGACGCTCTTCAACATAAATCTTGTTCTTTTGTTCTGTCCGAAACGTATTCCAATGTCAGTACAACTGTAGTTGGAGACTGAATGCAAGCATTATATCACTCTTCATCCACACAAATTTAAAGTTCCGCAATGAAATCAATGACCTCCAGTGACATTAAATACTCGATTATCGCCTTACGTTTCGTTATACGTAATCATACTCCGTCACTGAGGTAGTAGTTGATGAATCTCAGGTATACAGCACGCACTTTCTCAACAGAAAATATGGAAAATCGACAACTAAAACGAAATTTTAGTTCTAATAAGGTGACCGCGCCTCCTCGTCATCACCGACTTCGTCCGAATTTGTAATATACGCAGGACTTGGCCAGAAATGAACGCGACAGAAGTGGGAGTTTCAACTGGTCAAATGTTTAAAAAAATTAGCATATTTGACTCAGATCGGCGAGCCACGAGGCATTTATGCCAGCGCAGTTTACAGGCAGCTGTTGGTGCTTTGAAAAGAATACAGAGCGCTAACCTGAGGGTAGTGCGCTTGAGTTACTATCCGTAATTTATTAAAAATTATCAATTTTTAGGTTACTTCACAGTAGATAAACCGAAATAATGCACAATATAGTACATTTATATTTTTTTAAAAGGTATGAAGAAGAAAGGCAAGGAAAATTTGGATTGCAAACAAATTTCCAGGAAAGGATTGTAGGGGGTGTATGAGAACTTCGTACTTAAAATTAAATATTTTCATTATGTTATGGTTTTTTTAATTACACGAAAAAAACAAGGGAAGAAGTAATTTTCTCCACATATTGTACACCTTATAAACGCCGTATTTTTGGAATTGCATGGTGCTTTCGAACTTTCAGTAAGAAAAGAAACTTCGTTTACATTGATGAAACTATCTAAATACGAAATCCTGTACGCTGTAATTACAATCCCTTTTTGGAACGTTATTTTCGGAGTCCTCGCGAGTGTTTTAACTACAGTCCTTTCTTGGAAATTTATTTGCATTGCCAAATTTTCTTTTGCCTTTAATTTTTGTCATTTTAAGAAAATATTTATAAATACGCTATACTGAGCACTGTTTCTGTTTATTTGCAGTGTGAATAAAGTGAAAATAGTAAATAACAAAATATTTATGCAGAGGGATTCGCCCCGACGATCTTTTGGTTAGCGTTTTGTGATTTATGCAGTGCAACAGACACCGTCTAGGATCTACTCTAACATACACTAATCAGTCAGAATATTAAGTCCATCTACGTAATAGTAGGAACTGTGTTCCTGGAACCACTCTGTCACACTCCTGGCCTTCTGGCAGGCGCATTATCTTGTTGAAAAGTGCCACTGCAGCCGGGAAACACGATCGTCGTGTAGTATGTGCATGTTCTGACACCAGTGTACGGTACTGCTTGGCCGTCATGGCGCCTTGGATGTGTTCCACTGGACTCATTAATGCTCATGTGAATGTTCCCAGAGCATAATGCACCCGCCGCCAGCTCCTCTCTGTCCAGCAGTGCAGGTGTCAAGGAGCTGATCCCTCGGAAGGTGACGGATTCACTCCCTCCAGTCGGCATAATGAAGAATGTATCGGAATTCATCAGACCGTGCAAAGCCCTGCCGCTGTGCCAGCGTCCAGTGCCAATGGTCACGAGGCCATTTTAGTCGTAGCTGGCGATGTCGTGGTGTTAATATTGGCATAGGCATGGGTCGTGGGCTGCGGAGGTCCGTCGTTAGGAGTGTTCAATGCACTGTGTTTTCAGACACACTTGTATTCTTCCCAGCATTAAAGTCTAATGTTAGTTCCGCCAAAGTGCACCGCCTGTCTTGTTTTACTGTTTTACGAGCCTACGACGTCCGACATCCTAAATGAATGGTGGTCGCCCAACCCTACGACGTCTGGACATGGTTTAACCTTGATTTCGCCTCGTGTCGAAGACACTCGCCACAGCACTCCTCGAAGACCCCATAAGTCGTACTGTTTCCGAAATGCTCGTGCCGAGTCACTGGGTCATAGCAGTTTGCCTTCGGTCAAAGTCAGATAGATCGCCATTCTCATTCTAGACAAGGACAGCACGCTCACTTATACTGTATGCACCGTGCATGTGTGTGACTAGCAGTCATTTCTTGCCAGGTGACGGTGATATCGCCTGGACAGGTTTATATCGATAGAAGGTTGGTGGTCATAATGTTCCGGCTGATCAGTGCTCGACCTGCGACCAAGAACTATGTTTTCGAAGGTCTTGGCCTTCGCAGCTCCCATTTCTGTCACTTTCATTTCTGGCCAAGCCCTGCATATACTATCGAGTAAGTGCGGTCCCCTTTTACATGTATTATAACGCTTACAGGGCCCACTACGTTGTTTCGAAGCAGTATAGAGTCTGTGTTTCCGTAGCCGCATGGCAGGGCCACTCACAATCGGTGAGTGCGCACCACTCACGAGGAGACGACGGCGAGCACCATCTCCAGATTCCGCAGTAATTTTTATTAATGGAGTAGAAGGAGTCAAAATAAGCGAACACGTGCTCCGCTTATCCGTAGAAACTCGACCGTGTCTGGAGGGACGAAGGTCAAAGTGTTTGAGGAATTTTCTAGTTACTTTATGCGCTTTTATGCATGCAGTATTGTCAGATGAAATAGTGGATCATTAGTTAGTGTCATGGTTTCTTAATTTTGCTCCTCACGTTCGAAACAATATCATTCTTCTCGTATATTTTGTTTCATTTTATTTTTGTTTTCAATTATTTACCCATGTCTGTAAAAGGTTACTACACAAATGTTTCTTATCAAACCAGTCAAAACAATGACGTTATATTAAATGTAAAATTATAAGTGGATTCCACAGTTAGTGTCACAATTTTATTACATATGTGTCCATGGTATATTGAGGGGCTACAACCATTTTAAATTCTCATATCCTGATATTTCATCCTCATATCAATTATTATATTAATTCTTATATTTTATTCAGTTTATTCTTCAGAAAGATTTGGTGCATTCCCTGGGATGATATCGATCATAGAAACACTCGCAATACAGATAATCCGAATACCACAAGCATCATGCGCAGGCAGGTTTTGCTCAGTGACATTTCTTCACATGAATCTTACTTGGGAAAGAAACACCATTAACACTAGTCAATTTTACGCACATTGGTAATAATTTCGGAGCAAACTATGCATAAAGGATCTCTTTTCCCAAAGGTAGTGCTTATAACTGATTATGAATCAAGATACAGAACAGGAATTTCACCGAAAACTATTTCAAATAAGCCTCTCATTTCTTAATTCACTCATCTTACTGCAGTTAGTAGACCAATAAGGTCAACACTGTATCAATATATACTGGAAGACATCCGTGTAGTAATCTTCTGCAGACATGGGTATATACACTACTGGCCATTAAAATTGCTACACCAAGAAGAAATGCAGATGGTAAAATGGTAGTCATTGGACAAATATACTAGAACTGATATGTGATTACATTTTCGCGCAATTTGGGTGCATAGATCCTGAGAAATCAGTACCCAGAACAAGCACCTCTGGCCGTAAGAACGGCCTTGATACGCCTGGGCATTGAGTCAAACAGAGCTTGGATGGCGTGTACAGATACAGTTGCCCATGCAGCTTCAACACGATACCACAGTTCATCACCAGTAGTGACTGCCGTATTGTGACGAGCCAGTTCCTTGGCCACCATTGACCAGACTTTTCAATTTGTGACAGATCTGGAGAATGTGCTGGCCAGGGCAACAGTCGAACATTTGCTGTATCCACAAATGCCCGTACAGGACCTGCAACATGCGGTAGTGCATTATCCTGCTGAAATGTAGAGTTTCGCAGGGATCGAATGAAGTGCCGTCAATGCGGACAAGAGGTGATCGAGACGTGTAACCAATGGCAGCCCATACCATCACGCCGGGTGATACGCCAGTATGGCAATGACGAATACACGCTTCCAATGTACGTTCACCGCGACATCGCCAAACACGGATGCGACCATTATGATGCTGTAAACAGATCCTGGATTAATCCGAAAAAATGACGATTTGTGATTCGTGCACCCAGTTTCGTCGTTGAGTACACCATCGCAGGCGCTCCTGTCTGTGATGCAGTGTCAAGGGTAACCGCAGCCATGCTCTCCGGGCTGATAGTCCATGCTACTGTAAACGTCAAAAATGTTCAAATGTGTGTGAAATCTTATGGGACTTAACTGCTGAGGTCATTAGTCCTTAAGCTTACACACTACTTAACCTACATTATCCTAACGACAAACACAAACACCCATGCTCGAGGGAGGACTCGAACCTCCGCCGGGATCAGCCGCACATTCCATGCCTGCAGTGCAAACGTCGTCGAACTGTTCGTGCAGATGGTTTTTGTCTTGCAAACGTCCCCAGCTGTTGACTCAGGGATCGAGACGTGGCTGCACGATCCGTTACAGTCATGTGGATAAGATGCCTGTCATCTCGACTGCTAGTGATCCGAGGCCATTGGGATCCAGCACGGCGTTCCGTATTACCCTCCTGAACCCACCGATTCCATATTCTGCTAACAGTCATTGGATCTCGACCAACGCGAGCAGCAATGTCGCGATACGATACACCGCAATCTCGATAGTCTACAATCCGACGTTTATCAAAGTCGGAAACGTGATGGCACGCATTTCTCCTCCTTACACGAGGCATCACAACAACGTTTCACCAGGCAACGCCGGTCAACGGCTGTTTGTGTACGAGAAATCGGTTGGAAACTTTCCTCATGTCAGCACGTTGTAGGTGTCGCCACCGGCGCCACTTTTGTGTGGATGTTCTGAAAAGCTAATCATTTGCATATCACAGCATCTTCTTTCTGTCGGTTAAATTTAGCGTCTGTAGCACATCATCTTCGTGGTGTAGCAATTTTAATGGCCAGTAGTGTAAATGGAAAGCAAAAATAAAAGTAGTAATCTGATTTCCAGCACTGAGTGCAATATTAATAAGCTGCTACGTTAGCCACCGTGCCACCATTTGGTCTAATGGTCCTCCGCAGTGAAAGGTATATAAATCACATCGAAAATACCTCTAATACTTCGGCCCTCGTTTTTTCAGAAACTGTCAAGTATCTACAGAGACGCAGCGACACGTGTTTGCTCTCCCACTGAGCGAGGTTTCCGAGAAATCTGGTTGTGGGACTCTCCGTGTTCTCCTCGCCAGTAAGGGCGCGCCGCGTGATACCGGATGCGGGAACTGCCGGCCACGTGCTCCGGCAATGCGTGCGGAGCGAGCGGTGAGCTCCGAGCGCTGCTCAGGGGGTTCCGCCACGTGGATGCGGTGCTCTAATGTGTGTTGTGAGAATAAGTTTCTTATAAGATTTGTTCTGTTTGTTAATATCGCAATGATTTCATAACATGTCACACACCATCAATGGGGTATCACATTTCGGTTCCTTACGAAATGTAATCAGATGTATAAGATACTGAATCATCGTCTTGATACTTTACAAATGCTTGTAGTATAGAAGCATACCATTCCGTACAGGCAGACTGTAATTTTCAAGAAACGTATGCACAATAGTAACCACGCAAAAATATTAAATCAGTAGTCGTACAAAGTAAGTTTATTAGCGTTGTGATAGAGTTAATGTGAGTCTGCGAAAAATCTTTTTTGTGCACGTCGTGATATACTTCATGCAACTTACGTTTCATTTCAAAGGGGTTTTCAGTAAATGTTCGAAAACATTACAGGGTATTCATTTTACAAACATCACTTACAGATTTAAAATGATTCATAACATGAATTTAAAGGAAAATAGAAGGATTCTGAAGTTAATCATAAGCGTTCGACATCTTTCGTGTATGTTCTTCATGTTACCATAGCTGTAAAATCGCACTAGGTCTTTATTTCTAGGCCACTATGAAATGAAACTGTCCATTTGTGTTAACACAGCATATTATAAAGAAACAATCACAAATATCGCGCACCAATCACTGGAACTGTTTCTTAGAATACAAATACGTTTATTTGCCTGAAGTCAGTTTGTGGTGTTACAGATGTATTAGACGAATTAGTAAGCCACCTAGAACTGATATGAGGTGAGGTAAATTTGTTTGTGCCACAGAGCGCTAACTAGAGGACTGAGGGCGCAGCGTGGCTGGTCCGGCGTAGTGACTGGTACGGTTCTGCCCAGGTGCGAAGGCAGCTATGGGTAAGTCAGAGTACAGTGGGGACTTGGATCACTTTTCCTCGTATGGGCAGGGTGCAGGAGAAATGGTGGAGTACTAGGCAGTCAAACATGGCTACTTGAGACTCTTAGAAATTCAGTAACAAATCACACTTATGTAATAAAGCAAATGAAGTCAGAGTGAGTTCCAGTGCAGAACTTGCCAAACTGAGAACGGACAGAGTACGAGCTCCTACTTGTTACCTCACGTGTGTTCAGGTATCAATCGTCATTCTAAACTTTGGCTTATTTTGAGCTGGAGAATATTTTGTTTATTGTTATCACAAAGCGGACTTGACTCTTTAGTTTGACGATTCTATAACCATAATTGCAATTGCATTTCAGTTAGGTTATCTTCCTGTCTGCATCATAACTGGTAACAGTTAATTTGAGATTATTTTCAAGAATAAACACTATTGAACAAAATTCTATGGTGTTGTCTACATTAATTTCAGACATTAGATTAGAACACTTTTATTAACTATGTATTTACCTTTTACTTAACATTTCTAACTTGTTTTTTAATTCGCAATTCTGGTCAATGCATACGTCGTAGCATCACAGGTACAGTTTATTAGGCCGGTATTACACTATCAAATTTCTTTGTCAAAGATTTGATCAAAGAAGTGATCCAATATTCCGTCCAATATATTTGACAAAGATCTTTGACGTAGCGCTACAAGGGGTATTACACTGTCATCAAATTTTTCGTCAAAGTTCAAGATGGCTGACAACAACTTGTTATTAACCGCAGCAGTTCTACGTACTCCAATTGCATTGTGTGCACATGCGGAAAAGAAGTGGGGGGAAAAAATGGAACCATACATACGAGGTTGACAGTCTTAAAAGTCCTGGGATTACAACTTGATAATAAATTCAGTTGGGAGGAGCACACCACAGAACTGCAGAAACGCCTTAACAAATATGTATTTGCAATTCGAGTGTTAGCAGACATAGGCAACATAAAAATGAAAAAGCTTGCATACTTTCATTCCATAATGTCATATGGGATAATATTTTGGGGTAAATCTTGAAGTCAAACGAAAGTTTTCAAGGTCCAAAAGCGTGTAATACGTATTATTTGTGGAGTAAATTCACGGACCTCCTGCAGAAACCTCTTCAAAGAACTGGGTATACTAACTACTGCCTCTCAGTATATTTACTTCTTAATAAAATTTGTCGTAAATAATATATCTCTTTTTCCAACAAACAACTCAGTTCATACATACAATACCAGGAACAAAAATGATCTGCACAAGTACTTAAAAGCACTTACTTTAGTTCAAAAAGGAGTCCACTACTCAGGAACACTCATCTTCAATAATTAGCCAGGAAACATAAAAAATTCAGTTAGAAATAAAGATCAGTTTATCAGTTTAAAAAGAGCCTGAAAGACTTACTACTGGCCAACACCTTCTACTCCATTGGCGAAATTTTTAATAGAAACAAATGATGTATTTATTCATACTATTAGTATTTTTATTTCAGCTTAAAAAAAATCGACATGTTCCACATCCACGAGGATCTCCTCAGCACGGATGTATGGAACGAAAAACTAATCTAATCTGAGTGAAGCCGTGGGTTTTACAATGACACGATAAAAGCATTCAACAAAACTTGTTACGTGAGTTTACAGTGGAAGACGTCAAGTCGTACATCAATTACTTAAGAATGGATGAGCATACATTTCTGTATGTGCTCAATGAAGTGTATCCTAATATCACAAAGCACAATTTTCACTTAAGAACTGCTACATCCTCAGAAGACAGGCTCACTATAACACTCCGATTCCTTGCTACAGGAGAGGGTTATGTTATGTTAGGTTAGGTTATGTTAGGTTAGGTCTCCAATCTTCTTAATCTATTTTTGTATTCAGGGTGCCTCACGTTGTAAAGCGCCTCATCAGCTTCAGACATCCCTATTAATTCTGTAGTTGTCGGCACACACCAATTGTATTTACCGGTAATGGTTATAAAAACACTACAGACGACAGAACGCTGCAGCGATGCTAGCGCTCCGCGTGGTAACATATCGCATTGCAGTGAACAGAAGACAAGCGATTTCTTTGATCAAATATACGGCCTCGGCCTAGATTTGATCAAATATTGGACGACATTTGTCAAAGATCCCTATTACACTATCAAATATCTTTGACAAAGATTTTGGACAAAGATATTGGACAAAGAAATTTGATAGTGTAATACCGGCCTTATCTGCGGCAAGTTTAATTGCTGCACATTAAAGCTGACGTCTACAGCTCGACCCTATGACTTCATTGAGCCATCATTTTAAAACGCAGCCATGAATAGCCAATTTACCTAAGATTCAAGTAACGGCAGGTAGAGTCGCAGGTTGTCTTACTGGTATAAGCCATTGTTTCGAACGGATACCACCGTGATACAAAAGGTTCGATATTGTTCACATTAATAAGGACTATTAGTCATTGCCTACAAGCGCACTCCTATTGCCCGACCGCATAGTTTACCCTTGCAATGTGACCAGTTTCACGAATATCGATCTATTCTATAGCAGCGGACAAGCAGCTTACTGCATCCGTTTTCTTTCACTCGTGCACGATATCTGCACGATCGAAACGAGAGTAATGTCATGAAGTCGTGAATTTTCCAAGTATGTTCGTTTACTGATGATCACCTACAAAGTTACAACAATTATAACTCTCAGACATCTACATTTTGTGTGACGCTTTCAACAATTCATCATTCTAAAATCGCCGTTCGACGTCTTCTGGCGAAGCACAAAAACATTTTGGAGTAAACTATTCGGGAACTGGCAACTGATTAATTGCCTACAATTGACTACAGTGAAAATCGTCATGGCGTGGGGGCATAGCTAAAAGTCGACAATGAGTTGTGCATTACTATGCCACGATAAGTAGTTCCTTGGTAATACGAAACAGTCACTCTCATTATGTGTCAGAGTAGTTGTTGCTAGCTACCTCCTGTAAAGCCCAACGCACGATTGAGATTGATGTTAGATCTTGAATACCAGTTTCTTCAGTTTATTGTCATATTAGCTTGGCATGAGAATCTTGATAGCGACAGAAGTGGCGCGTAGTTTTATTCTCAAGGTACATTTATCACAGTGATAAAGTTTCTAATCGTGTGCTCAAGTCAAAAGTGTCGTACCAAAATCCTACTCTTACTTCTCCACATACGTAAGGAACACCTAAAATATGGCGAAAAAGGTCTCTCGAAATGAAACCGGTTTCTACTGGACACTGTATTTCTTATTCATTAAGTTCATAGAAAATGTCGCTATGACGCCAATCCCACAACTCCACTAGAGAAACCCTCTACTTTTCTGATTCAGTCCGGTCGCTGAAAAATATCTTGTCTCACTTTGTACAAACTTAAAGTGAATCAACAATTATTAACTTTGGTGTCTAATCCGAAGCCTTACTATGCAAACTGTGCTTCACTCACTCTCTCTCTCTCTCTTCCTCTGAATTTCGTTGTGTGTGTGTGTGTGTGTGTGTGTGTGTGTGTGTGTGTGTGTGCGCAGTTAGTTTACTATTAAGTGATTCATTTTGATAGCTGAGACAAATTTGCCACATGCGTACTCTAATTTAACATTTCTATCTCACACTGACTGGTGTGTTTAGCTTCCAGTTGTTTCGTGCACCTGTGATTCTGACGTAGGTTTTCATTGATTTCCAACAGTTTCTTCATCCAAATGCCGGCATGATCCCACAGCCAAATACTTATCCCATCCTTCTCAAACTAGATCTGTAAGTATGTTAAGGTATTGAAGTATCATTTTTTCTCACAGAAAACTAAGTGTGCATTTTCAGCGTAGTCAGTAGTGTACTAAAGCGGTAGCAAATCTGAAATCTCAACGTTATCGTTACTCTGTAATAACTCAAAAACCGTAAAACAAATTAATCAGCGTAACCGCAGCATGAAATTAAATCCGGTCCTGGTACATGTGTCGAAAACGGAAATCTGCCTGTTGCAGGTGTGGTCAATGGTGTTCATTAAAGAACCTTGTTTTAAATAAATAGCAGTGGGTTCGAAATATCTGCGTGATTTAATTAATATTTCTCTTATAAGACTACAGTACCATTACCCCCAGTGGCCATTACACTGAGTGATTCATCAAGTATATTAGATCGTAATAAAATTGATAATAATTGTACTGTGTATAAACAGATTTAACTTCAAATTCCGATAACGAACACGACTTTTGCAAGGCGATGGGCTTGGAATGTTTACAGACTCCAATTTTACGTTTCCCGTACTGTCCCTAAATTGGCTCAGGAATACCAAGACGATTCCTTTGAATAGTACTCTCTAATTCTTCATAGTCGACGAGACAGTACACCATATTTTCCTTCCTTTCTTCCTTCCTGTCTTTAAATGTCTTAAACACAATATCTTCCCTTGTTTGTTGTTCCCGTCTATCGTCCATTGCAGATAAGAAAGATATGGTAGTGAAAAAAGCTGACACTGTTCAGCCAGAGTAACTTCACTAATGTACTTGATATATTTGTATAAATTTAAATATTTAATTTTTTCATATTAAACGTATGAAGACGACACCGTAGCTATTCAGAACGACGCTACTGGCATGAAATACCGCAACGAATGAGAGGGATGGTCACAAAGTAAAGATGATATGTAACTATTTTTGGCAGTATAAGAAGTGAAGTAGTGAAGGGTTGCTGTTTTAGTATTTTGTGTTTAGGAAAACGTAAAAGTCAGGATTAACTCCATAGATACAGGCCACTGATGCTCGCGAAGTCGGTAAAATCTCCTAAGATGACAGAACCGAGTCAGTCAAGGTGAGTTTGAAGAGATTTTTAACAGTGTCTAGGTAGCCTTGTAAACTCATATGTGGTACACTTAAATGAATCTTCACATTTGCGAGAGTTTCGTGTAAATGCATATTGGGAACCACTGCAAAATCTATATATCACTGGTGTTTTTCCTAGTGAATTGTATATACCAGATACGTTACTTCAATTTCGTCCTGAAACACCCTTAATCCGCACATATAAAAATGTGGTGTGTGTGTGTGTGTGTGTGTGTGTGTGTGTGTGTGTGTCCAGCAATCTTACCTGTAAAAAAGAACTTGGCGCGCAAATGTATGTTGAGATGTATACTCTGGAATACACGCAGCAATGTAAAGCAAACTCCGTAGATACATCTCTTACTGTTTGAGAAAGTTCCTGAAGTTGTAGCAAACCACCATTAATTAGCACAGTTGTGGGGTGCGATGTGGTGTACGTGTGATAAGGGTCTCATGCAAAAATAATCGAAAATCGGTTATACTGTTGTATAATACATAGTTTTCAGGGTCACTAATCTGACTGATAACAGTCTCGAGGACATTTAACGCCCATGTCAGCGATTTCCCAGATTGTGTTTGCGTAACACTCATGTTCGGCGGGAGGTGAATAAATGCTCCACGAAAAACTGTTAACAAAAAGGTGTTTTTTCCGACATTTTGGCGATATTAATCTTTTTGATTTTATGATGATTTTTGTGTTATTAGTTACGATTTTAAATTGTAGTAACCACCGAATAAAACAAGTTTTTCTAATTTCTAAAAATTTTGTGAAGCTTCAAAATAAACGATGTGTTTCATCAAAATAGCAGGATTGCCAAAGTATTCCAGTAGAGGAAAAGTTTAGGAATCCCTGCTCTAGGGAACAGGGATATGGATAGGAAAAGTGATCTCTAAAGCGTAAACCTGTAACAAATAGCATAATGTCAACCAAACATCGTGCACATATTACGGCTCACAATAATCAGCAAGAAGAAGCTGGGCATTTTAAGTGAAGTGATAACCTTAACGGAAAGAAAATGGCTGAAACGATCTTTGTCCCACGGATTCAATTTATTAACACTTACTTCCCTTTTGTCTTTAAACGAATGGCACCTGCGTTCAGGATCACAACCAATAAACAACATGGGTCCAACATTTAAGATGTGTGGTTCGGATGCGAGATCACCATGTTTTTGGAACGAGGAAATCCTCCTGCCGGTTGCTCAGGCGGGAAGAAGTGACCCTCACGCGTCTTCGGATTGGGCACTGTCCTCTCACACATAGCTTTCTATTACGGCGGGAGGATCCCCCGTTTTGTGATGCTTGTGGCGTGCACATCTCTGTGCGCCACATTTTAACAGACTGCATTTTATACCGTGATGCAAGGGCAGAAGCACAAGTTGATGGGGATCTGCCCTGTGTTTAGCTAATGATGAGACGTGTGTGTCTAGGGTTTTAAAATTTTGTGAAGTGTCTGGACTTTGTCCTAAACTTTTAGGCTAGAGGTTTTAGTGTATTGCAAAGTGGCTGGCTCTTCCCTTTTTTCCTTGCGGTCAGCCAGCGACTTCCATCTGGTATATTGTTTTAGCTCCCTGTACCACGTTATTCCTGTGTTATCCATGTTTTACTGCTGACGGCATGCTTCGTCCCACGCTTAGTTGTGGGTAGGCACATATTTTTCGAAGCTTGTTACCTGTGTTTTACGTTCTGTTTTATCTTACTGCTCTGAGTATTTTCGTGACACCCGTCTCAATCTGTTACTGAGCGGGCGCTGAAGACCTTGCCGTCGTGCGCCCATACAACCCTCTCCATCCATCACACACACACAATGTAATGTGTCCACTCCCAAGAATTCATTTATTACTACACCTGGAGAGAAAACTAAAAAAAATATTATGAATAAACAAGTGTGGAACAAAGTTTATATAACAGTGGATTTGTAGAAAAAACACTTTATGATCAATATATATCGTAAATTAGTAACAGAGAAAAGGTGGTAGCAATATTTTATTTTTCCTCTCGACAGTTGTCTGGTTGGACGTAGCCTGTGGCTAATTCCTTGCCTGTGCCAATCCCTTCATTTCAGAGTAGCACTCATACCAAACATGCTCAATTAATTGTTGGATATATTCGAATCTTGGCCTTACCATACACCTTTTGCCGTCGAGGACTCCCTCTACTGTCATGCCAGTTGTTCCCCGATGTCCTATCACGTGGCTGTCCCATCTTTTATGCAGTGTTTTCTCACATACTCATTGCCTTGTCGATTATGTAGAGAATTTCTCATTTCTTATCAACATACTTCATTTCCAGCGTCTTTCTGTACTACACCATACAAAACGCTTCGAATCTCTTCTCTTCTGTTTTCCCATCTCACATTCAGCTAATGTTTAAAAAAAATCTGTTGACACGGCATGTGCTATGACAAAATACATGTCACAAAAGAATATCGTTTGTGATCCATAGTAATTGAATTTTCAGAGTAGAAACTAGAAAAAAGTACCAAGAGTAGGCATTGCTCACAGGGCGAGTGACAGTTAAAACTGTGAAACTTCCTGGTAGATTAAAACTGTGTGCCCGACCGAGACTCGAACTCGGGACTTTGCCTTTCGCGGGCAAGTGCTCTACCATCTGAGCTACCGAAGCACGACTCACGGCCGGTCCTCACACCTTTACTTCTGCCAGTATCTCGTCTCCTACTTTCCAAACTTTACAGAAGAAGAGATACTGGCAGAAGTAAAGCTGTGAGGGCCGACCGTGAGTCGTGCTTCGGTAGCTCCGTTGGTAGAGCACTTGCCTGCGAAAGGCAAAGGTCCCGAGTTCGAGTCTCGGTCGGGCACACAGTTTTAATCTGCCAGGAAGTTTCATATCAGCGCACACTCCGCTGCAGAGTGAAAATCTCATTCTAGTTAAAACTATGTTTTCGAAAACATCCACACGTTGCACTTCATGTTTTTTATAGACCGATTTCGCTTTTCAAATGAACAAGGGTGTCATCAGAATATACAGTTTAAAATTGGCTGGCAGCTCTAGAGATTAATCTAGTCGTGCTATAATAATCTAGTCGTGCTATAATAATCTAGTCGTGCTATAATAATAAATAACTTACGTTCTGAAGTGCTTTTAAAGTACAGTAGTAAATGGTAAGATTTACACTGGCAGCGCCGAAGATGAAATTTGGCGCTGTCAGTGTCAATGTCATGATTTACTACTGTACTGTAGCACGACCAGATTAACCTCTAGAGCTTTCAGCCAACTGTAAACTGTATATTCTGAAGATGCTGTTGTTCGAAACCGATCAATAAAAAATACAAAGTGTGACTTGTGGCTGTTTTCGAAAACTTAGACAAATGTACACTCTGGTAGGAAGAAAAATTTTTATACTGGCATACCGCTATTGACGTAAATGTTTTTATGTTATTGAAATTTTGATATTCGTGTAACCTGGGATTGTCTTCTGAGAGAAGCATACCAGTTTAAGTACTGGGTGGTTATAATTAAAGTGCAGCTGGTCAGGGAGGTGCAGTGTGGGTTTAATTATCGTACGGCTGCGAAACTTGGTAGATATGCTAATGCGTTATTGCGGAACCAAGTTACGTTGGAAAACAAATTAATTCCACTTTTGGTCACCAGATGATCCACGCTGTCACTCGGGAAAGCATAACATGAGTGAACGTACGGCTATTGAGAAGGGAGACTGTACGCATTTGATGAAAGTCTTTTATATGAACGGCAGCAATTACATTGCTGTATTCAGAGGGTATCGCTGAATGAAAGGCCTGGGGAGAGACCCAGTGTGCTTAAACGGTTTAAAGAAGACGATAGTTAATTTCGACAGTGCTGGTGAGCTGTAAGAGGAAGACGTCCCATCCCGGTGGAGGTTGTTGAGGAGGTTGCTGTTTCTGTAACTGACCATGCAGCACGTGTCCCGAGTAGTGTCACGAGAATAGTCCATCTCATGGTCGATAGTACGGTACGTTTTGCACTCTATTTCACACTGGTACACGTACAATATCCAGACGGTGCAGCTAGTGAAACCTCATGACACGCAACAACGTTCCGAATTAGCTCATCGGTTTCTGGTGTGGATCGAAGTTGATAAAACGTTGCCGGGCAATATTCTATGGAGTAATGAGGCACATTTTACAGTACAAGATCCACTGACTACACAGAACTGCCGAATTTGGAGTACTGTTAATCTGCGCGTTGTATACGTAGAGCCATTGCACTACTGTGTGGTGTAGTTTCGCAAGCACCTTGATTCTCAAAATTGTTCCAATGTGTATGAAATATTATGGGACTTAACTGCTAAGGTCATCAGTCCCTGAGCTTACACACTATTTAACCTAAATTATCCTAAGGACAAAACACACACCCATGCCCGAGGGAGGACTCGAGCTTCCGCCGGGATTAGCCTTAGACCGCTCGGCTCTTGATTCTCGAACCGTTCTTTTTTCAAGAGAATACATCCAGAGAGCCTTTCACGTGTACTGTGACGTCTGCCGTCCGTGTACAGCATGTGATTCCTGTTCTGGAAGAGTGCAGCTGTGTGGAAATTACTGTTTTTATACAAGTTGGGACAATATTTCATCTCGCTCCCCGTGCGAGAGACCTGCTTAATGCAACGTCCCACGATCGTGTTGTACCAAGAATTTTTCCAGATGTTTGGTCTGTAATGTCATCTGATCTTAATCTCTAACTGATCTGAGAACTATTATATCGGAACACGTTGGTCAGAATCCACCGAAACTGCTACGAGCAACTACTGATCACGTCATTTTTTGGATACAGCATTTCGTCGGTGTTTCTGGTACTCATACTGAACAAATCGTGTAAACGGCGGTTAATAATACAATCGACATTATGCTTTCTCATTTGTTTGACCTTTTCTGCTCACTTCTAGTTCCTGATCTATTACCTACGCGAACATTTATATACGTTTTCCTTACATTCACAGCGCCACATTTGCAACTTGGAGGCCAAAATTGATACTAATTACTTTTTCCAGTGCAAATTGGTTCCACATTAACGTATTAGGAAAATCTACCAAGTTTTCCTGCTATACGATAGTACACCCCGCACTGGTCCTCTGTGAGCAGTTGTACATTAGTTTAATCAACCAGTATAAAATATTGCACATAAAAGTTTCCTAATGGAACTGTCTGTGGAAACATAAATAGAAGTTTAAGATGCTGTCATAACTGTATATTACCTGCTGACTCGCAAAATGCCAGAGACTGAAGCAATTCTGGTTAAAGTGAGTTCCTGAGACGTAACGGGAGGTGTACTGACAAGGGAACCTCCCCATCGCACCCCCCTCAGATTTAGTTATAAGTTGGCGCAGTGGATAGGCCTTGAAAAACTGAACACAGATTAATTGAGAAAACAGGAAGAAGTTGTGTGGAACTGTGAAAAAATAAGCAAAATATACAAACTGAACAGTTCATCATACGATAAGCAACATCAAGGAGACTGGGAACGCAGGAGCGCCGTGGTCTCGTGGTAGCGTCAGCAGCTGCGGAGCGAAATGTCCATCGAGTAAAAATTTTAATTTTTTATTTTCAGTTTATGTGACAAACTCTTATGTTTTCATCACTTTTTTAGGAGTGATTATCAGATCCACACGAAAACCTAAATCGGGCAAGGTAGAAGAATCTTTTTACCCCTTCGCCAAGTGTACAAGCTAGGTGGGTCGACAACATATTCCTGTCATGTGACGCACATGCCGTCACCAGTGTCGTATAGAATATATCAGATGTGTTTTCCTGTGGAAGAATCGCTTGACCTATGACCTGGCGATGAAATGTTTTCGGTTCCTATTGGAGAGACACGTCCTTTCGTCTACTAATCGCACGGTTTTGCGATGCGGTCGCAAAACACAGACACTAAACTTATACAGTGAACAGAGACGTCAATGAACGAACGGACAGATAATAACTATGCAAAAATAAAGAAAGTAAAATTTTCACTCGAGGGAAGACTTGAACCAAGGACCTGTCGTTCCGCAGCTGCTCACGCTACCACGGTACGACGGCGCTCCTGAGCCCACAATCTCCATGATGTTGCCTATGTGGCCCACGGACTACTCAGTTTGTATATTTTGTTTATTTTTTCACAGCTCCACACAACTTCTTCCTGTTTTCTCAATTGATCTGTGTTCAGTTTATCAAGACCTATCCACTGTGCCAATTTATAACTAAATCTGAGGTGGGTGCGATGGGGAGGTTCCCTTGTGAGAAGCTAAGCGCTGCAGAACTGGCGCTCCTGGAGAAAGAGGTAATGGAGGGGGAAGTTGGGAGCGTTGGGAGCCATTTGGCGCTGCACTTGGGTCGCTGCCGCACGGTTCCACTCCATTTCGCGAAGCCCGCAAGCGAGGGGCACTCGTAGTCACACTCCACAAAGTTGTTCTCTCAGTGCTGTAGAGTTGGGGGAAACCTGCCAGCAGCAGTCTGTCTGCACAGTCGTAAGGAGGACAGCGCGCGATTTGGATTTCCACCACCTAGTGTTGCAGCGTACATGGTAGTCCAGACAAACTACACTGCTGGCTGTTAACATTCCAGTACAGTACGGATTGTATATAACGAAATTTCGCTTACTATGCATATGCCATGCAGTAGGAAGACTACGAGGTGTGGCTAGAAAAAAACCGGACTAGTACTGGTGAAACAATAAAACGAATGCAATAAGGCTGAAAGTCGCGTGGCCAGTCACGTGACTCTCGCTCCGCCTACTGCTCGAGTTTCATCTGCCTCCTGCACTCAGTCTGCCCGTGGCGTCTGTTTTAAGTAGTTGACGTTTTGTCTGTGCGTCGGAAAATGTTGAGTGTACAGAAAGAACAGCGTGTTAACATCAAATTTTGTTTCAAACTAGGAAAATCTGCAAGTGAAACGTTTGTAATGTTACAACAAGTGTACGGCGATGATTGTTTATCGCGAACACAAGTGTTTGAGTGGTTTAAACGATTTAAAGATGGCCGCGAAGACACCAGTGATGACACTCGCACTGGCAGACCATTGTCAGCAAAAACTGATGCAAACATTGAAAAAATCGGTAAACTTGTTCGACAAGATCGCCTTTTAACAATCAGAGCAGTGTATGAGTTAACAGGAGTTGACAAGGAAAGTGTTAGGCAGATTCTTCATGAAAGTTTCAACATGAACAAAGTGTGTTCAAAAATGGTTCCAGCCGCCCGCGGTGGTCTCGCGGTTCTAGGCGTGCAGTCCGGAACCGTGCGACTGCTACGGTCGCAGGTTCGAATCCTGCCTCGGGCATGGATGTTTGTGATGTCCTTGGGTTAGTTAGGTTTAAGTAGTTCTAAGTTCTAGGCGACTAATAACCACAGCAGTTGAGTCCCATAGTGCTCAGAGCCATTTGAACCATTTTTGCCAAAAATGGTTCCAAAGTGTCTCACAATTGAACAGAAGGAACGCCGAAGAATTATTTGTTCTGACATCCTGGAAAACATTGAAAGTGATCCCACCTTCTTACAAAATGTTATTACTTGCGATGAATCGTGGTTTTTTACTTACGATCCCGAAACTAAACGCCAATCGATGCATTGGAAAACTACTGGTTCTCCACGACAAAAAAAAGCACGAATGTCAAAATCGAAATTCAAGGCAATGATGATTGTTTTTTTTTTTTTTTTTGACATCAAAGGGATTGTGCACATTGATTGGGTACCAGAGGGACAAACAGTGAATCAGCATTACTACATTAGCGTCCTGGCTACCCTACGTGAGCGAGTACGGAGAAAACGGAACGATTTGTGGAGAAAAAAGTCATGGATCCTTCACCAAGACAATGCCCCAGCTCACAGTGCGTTGTCAGTGAAGACGTTTTTGGCAAAACACAACATTCCCATCTTAGATCATCCACCCTGCTCACCTGATTTGGCCCCCTGTGACTTTTTTCTTTTCCCTAAAGTCAAGTCAGCTTTGAAAGGAACTAGATTTGAGACTGTTGAAGCAGTAAAAGAAAAAGCGACGGAAGTAATGTATGGACTTGCCGAAAATGATCCGCAGCATTGCTATGAACAGTGGAAAATTCGTATGGAGCGGTGTAGAGACCGAGGAGGAGAGTACATTGAAGGAGATAACATGAAGTTGTAAATAATTGTAAATAAATGTTTTTTCCAGCATCAGTCCGGTTTGTTTCTAGCTGCACCTCGTATATCATTAATACACCGTGTGTTACGTATAAGGTGGGTTAATGATGCCACATCGGCACCAAATTTCACCACAATCCTGTCCAAAGCCACTGTAGAGGTGTCACATGATCAGAAGGCCGCCACACCCCCTCTTATCCACCACATCCCACTCTTCTCTTGATATCTCGTTGATTGATGTCTGAATCGCAACGCTAAGTCTTGAAACCACGCGATTTTCTTGTGGGTGACCTACGAAAACACTTCGCTCACACCGCCTCTAGGAATAGACACGAAAAGGCACATGATGACGTTCTTGGCAACCTTCGATGTTGTAGATTCTTTCCGGACAATTCAACACTATTCTAAGGATACTGCGGGGCTACACTCACATTAACCATGATGTGATTCCTTTGGAGTGTATGCGACCGAATATTTTGGTTTGGTGTTCAGAGTGGAACCATCACGGACCATGAGAAACCAAAATTCGAACTTGATTCGAAGCAAAAAATTGAGTTGATGCTACTTTAGTCGTCCTATTTCGCACTTTCCGGTGCTTTGTTCACATGGCGAAGGCAGGTGTGTGACACTGACAGAAGTATGATTGAAACGACAAAGAGTCCCTCTAGGACTCACCAGATCGCCAACACCCTCGGTGCCAACTTTGTTCAACAGTTTACAAATGTACCTGTACAAAGAGAGTTCTTGATTGATCCCCAAGCGCCTACAGGCAGGAAATTCAATAGACACCCAGCAGCTGAGTGGTGCTGCAGTGCTGCTCTAGCGCTTGCTTATAGATATGCAGAATCTGAGGGGTGTGTGAGTTGTCGAGGGAACAGCTTACCTGCACGTGCCTAGGAGGATTATCTCTTTGCAGGTACCGCTCAACAAAAGTGTGTAAGTGACACTGAGGGTGTTGCCGACACAGGAAGAATTAGACTGACACTTTTACGTTTCATTCACACGCATGTCAAAGTGGGACTCCCCCCCCCCCCCCCCCCCCACGAGGAGGCCACAGGACGGCACGAAGTAGGAACACTGGAAAAGCAACCGAATGAAGTTCTCATATAGTTGAATGGTTTTGAACTATCCCAAGGGGATCCACCCTATGTATCGGACCAAAGACTGCGGTTGAAATTCACTCCAAAGGGGTCAGGATCGCATTCAAAGAGGTTGCAGGTCTGCAAGGACCTTAGAGAAAGGGTTAGTTCTCTGGAGGTGTCGACAGGTCTATACTTTTAATTTAATCTCAACTGTTACCTTTCCCAAAAGCTGGAAGTGAATGCCAGAATCTCCATGTCGTTATATTCCATAGAATGACTGGTATGAAGACAATATTCTGCAATAGCTCGTCTGTTGTAAGCATTTGTGGTGTGTATACGCAATACATTGGCCCTCCTTGATCCTATGGTGTGACCAATACATGACATGCCACAGTTGCAAGGAATACGCTAAACACCCGCCGTAGACATACCAAGATCATCCTTTACGTTATCTAAAAGGGTCATAATTTTAGATGATGGCTGAAAAATAAAATCGCATTATGTTTCTCCAGAATACGTTCACTTCGATTGGAAATATTTTCCGCGTAAGGTAAAATGGCTGCAGACTTCGGTGCAATGGCGCTATTAACATCACTCGTCCAGTTCACAGTTGGTCGGTAATATAATGTGTGTCTGATCTACCTTGCAGTATAGCCATTCTGACGAAAGGTTACTTTCAGGTGTGCTAAGTCAGTTGACCAACTTTCAGGGTCTGAGAAGAGGTGGGCCCTTTGAATCAAAGTACGAAGTACCACTTCACGTTGAGTTGGAAGGTGTAACTATCATCTCGTTGATACAAATCAGTGTGAGATGGTTTCCTGCCGTCAGACTTCCTGTGCAACACATCAGGAAGGGACAGTTTAGCTCTAACTGGAAAGTTATATTGAGGATGAATGGAAACTTACTTCTGCACGAAATAATGTGAGTTGCGGGAATAAATGGCTTGGTTTCTTGTTATCACAAACGTATCGGCTCTGAATGTCTCAAGTACGGCAATATTGTTCGCACTAGCAAATCGGAATTCATAAATTAAAGAGCAGGTAGATTATGATTAATTACTACAGTTCGTAGCGATCTCAGTGAGATAGCCGTAGTGGCCGTTAAACAAACATAGCGCTAGACGGGTTTTCACCTTGATAAAGTGAGAATTACCCACAAATTGACTCTAAAACCTATCAATAATATACTAAGGGCATTGGTGGTACAAGATAAAGAAATATTTCACAACACTGGATCAAAAATGAGTAATTATTGAGACTTAAAGAAACTATCATTGAAACATGCGTCCTAACAGTTCGCAGCTGGGAGGAGGAAAGGTGACGGGAAGTAACAAGTCAAGTTTTTCAGGCAAAAGATGGATACTGTGTTACAACGACAACATTTTGTAAACTGATCAGTCCATACTCTACACATTATGACAGCATGGCTCATATATAAGCCTTTTTCTTCATCACAAATACACATTTATAGTCGGACTATTATATTTGCACTAAAATACAACAGCTTTATTAAAACAAGAATAAAAGGGAGAAAATTACTAATATGTCGCCACAGTAGGCAGCTATCCTTTTCCACTTCCATTGCGAAGGAATGTGCGCGTGGATTAATCTCATATTTTCTAAGAAAAAACCTTTTAAATTCTCGCTTTCATGAGGCCAAGGAACAGAATTATCTTCTACATGTCCGTAAAAATACGCAGTTTTCAATGCTGCCAACTCCAGGGCGCGTTCCTTAGGGCATCCACACATAAAGTGTCAATAACAGGGGACACAGGGCTGCCTATCGCAACTCCACCTGTCTGTTCATAGTATCTGTTCATAGTACTGGTCACTGAATGAAAACTAAGTGGAAGTCAACAAATGTCGAAATATGCTCGTTAATTCAACACCGAACCTAACCTTATTTAATTGTAATGAGTCAGGGGAACATAAGGAAAAAGAGAGGGAGACCACAAGAAAACTAACTAAAATAACAGTGCCATTCAAAAGGAATACCTCTAACTGACGTAAGAAATCCGCAGAGTTTTCGATGTGATGCACGCATCGGCCTACCTGCGGGCTAAACAGAGAAGCAAGATGTTTTGTTGCACGGTATGTCGGAAACAATGTTATTGAAAAGAGGCCTAAGAGGAAATACATGCACGCGAATCTTTAGAAGGCCGTATAATCTGGGAGACAGCTCAATGAGAGAGAAGACACTTGGTAGTCTCTTGCGAGAAGAGAATTTTCTTCAGGAGGGTGTTAGTCTCCATCTCAACACTTTTTGACGGGGAAGCCCCGAGTCTGTTGTACAATGGATGAAATAGGAAACACTGAATCTTTTAAGGCTAATCCTGCCTGTTCAATAGAACTTTAGCATTTCCCTGGGCTACGTGTGAGATAACAACATCGGTATCCACAATGGGTGAACGCACTGAACGCAAAGCAACACAGGCACGTAAACACACAACGTGCTTCTCTTATAACCTCCTCGGTAGTATCAGAAGATAGTTTAAAAACGCCCTGTTCGATAGAAATTATAAAATCAACCGCTTGGGCGTAGGTGTAAAATTTAAATCTGCCCCTCGCGTTGATAATCTTCGTCGTCCATACCTTTCTCCATGAGATTGATAGCAGAAGGTCGAGATGTAGGATTACGCTCTGTGCCACGGAAACCTTCAAACTTCGCCGAAAGCCGGGCAGTTACAGAGTAAAATTCCCAGTCAGTAAAACAGTCTCCGATCAAGAGTCACCATCCAGCCAGTGCCAAGAGAACGCGAAAATTTTCGGAGCAGTCATTAAAGGAAGCAAAATAAAATGGTTCAAATGGCTCTGAGCACAATGGGACTCAACTGCTGAGGTCATTAGTCCCCTAGAACTTAGAACTAGTTAAACCTAACTAACCTAAGGACATCACAAACATCCATGCCCGAGGCAGGATTCGAACCTGCGACCGTAGCGGTCTTGCGGTTCCAGACTGCAGCGCCTTTAACCGCACGGCCACTTCGGCCGGCTGAAGCAAAATAATTATTTCGAAAAAAAAATCCAACTGTTGGCGAGTGTAGTGAATCCTTCGCCGAAAAGGACTTAAACCAGCACGTTGTTTGATGTGATTAGCGGCAGGAGAATTAATGTAACGCAAAACTCTCGCAAACTTTGCAACTATATTATGGTCTGGGCACCTTAACAAAAACGACATGGCACGCTGTAATCTCACTCAACCATTGCGAAGTTTATCGAACCTCACAAGCAATACTACGACTTCTCTCCACATTAATCATTTGTATTAACACATATTCAAATTCTTCAGTTAACTGTACTGGCTATCCCACGAAGCTCCTACGGTAGCAACAGCTTTCTAAATTCTCGTTAACAAAAATTTACAATCCGTCCATAACGTTCAGAGGAACAAATTTGCCGTACACGTTACTTGAGTCGTTCTATGTGTTTTCCGCTGTTGGCTAGTATGTGAGAGACTTCCTTCGCCACGAAGATCTTCTAGTATGAATGGTCTTTGGGTTATACGTTGCTATGTAAGTCTGGAACCAGCATAAGTCTGTACAGGATTCATACAAAACGTATTTATATACTGCTCATGTATGTTACAGGTACAATCATAGTTAATTCTTTGGAACAAATATCTCCTGGGATAAAACCTAGAGTCATCACAACTCTGTGCAGATAAAGACATTACCTTATTACTGCTTAGTAATTTTATTTATGTTATAGTAACATTCGCTAATATTGTGGAGACGATTATTTTGTACAACACTTCACTCACGGCATTGTTACATTACTTGTTAACCTATAAGTGCACGTACGTATTCGTGGCGAGAAGAGGTTAGGAGTGGGTAGGGTTGAATATGCTGGGTAGGATACGATAAGCAGCATGGTATACAACATAATAAGATAATGCAGGAGGAATGGGATAGAATAGGATGACTGATAGAATAGAATAGAGCAGGCTGGCTATGACATTACGAGAGACGAGTAGATTTTCCAGAGAATGAACGTGAAAATCAGTGACTAGTAGGCATGACAGCATTGTAAGACAATTGTTAAGACATCAGCGAATAAGTTCTGTAGTGCTAGACGGAGTATAAAAGGTCATAAACTGTAGGGGAAGACTCATATTGGAGTACATTGAACATAGAGTTGAAGACGATTGGTGGAAAATTTTATCTTAAAATGAAACGCTGACACAGGAACTAAACTAGTGCCTGGCCTCATTAAACCAGTCGGAAGACTGGTCATCATCACTTCCAAGTGACACTATGACACTTATCTTCATCAGCACTGTTACATCTACTCACACTATCCCCGTGATGGACGTTCTACATTCCAACTCACACCGTCTCTTCTATTAACAAGTCTCAGACGTATGTGCACACCGTCTCTTCCATTAACAAGTCTCAGACGTCTGTGCATGTTACTGTTATTGATATCTATGCTATCTGATCAAAATTCGACAGACGAATATTAGTGGAGATTAATACGGCGTATGTCCAGCCTCCTTCTCCTCCTTTATGGTGGCTCGAACTCAGCTAGGGATACTTTCTATAACATGTTTGTGAAGGAAGGGCGTCCCATTCGTCCACAAGAGCCGCAACCAGAGAAGACTCATTTCCAAAAATGACCCATTGGGTCCAGGTCTGGACACTGGACAGGCCAATCCATTTCAGCAATGTTATAATCCAAAGACAGATTTTGTTTTGAGGCAGCGTGCATTGCCGTACTGATACAAACAATGATTCTCTCCCAGCTGTTCCTCTACCGCACTCGCTAAACAAGGCTGTAAAATGTGTTTAAAACCTTCCGCATTCATTATTCTCTTTAGCGCAACAAGGGAACTAAAACTTAATAAAAACATCCCCACACGACGGCACCACCTCATCCGTAGTTGACTGTTGACGCTACACATGATGGTAGATAACGTTTTCCAAACCTTCCAATAGATTGCCATAGGGTGTGCCGTAATATGTCGCTCCATATCACTCGTTTCTGGTTAACCACTGACCAGTGGCGTCGCTTTTACACCACCTGAAGCGCCGCTTAGCATTGACAGCAGAAATGTGTGGCGTATGAGGAGCAGTTCGACCATTCTTTTTAACTACTTACACGCTGTCACTGTGCTAGCCGGCCTGCTGATAGGTCATTCCAACTCAGGTGATTCCATCCCTCTTTGTTTCACGCGACTTTTTATAGTCACACTGAACTACGCTCGAAAGCCCGTGTCCGTCACTTCGTGAGCTCTTCCTGGTGTTAGTTTAGCTGTTCTCGTAGCTTCGCGTTTCACATCACCAAGAGTCAACTTGGGCAGCTTTAAAGTGTTGAAATGCCCTTAATGGATTTGTTACTCAAATGACATCCAGTGATTAATCCACGTTCGAAGTCACTGAACTGTCCTGAGCGATCCATTCAGCTGTTACTGCCTCTCTGGCAACACCATAATACCCACCGTCTTTTCCACTGGCCGAACTGCCCCTCGTGACATCTTTACTCCGTTCATCATCATAATAAACCTCATGTAAATACTACACTATGAGTTCTTTCGCGTTTGGTGCAACCTCAAACGGTTTCGTTTCATGTGGAGCTGAAGCCAAGCTGTCTCGAGTACAGTCAAGTACGATAATGACGATACGGGGAAACAGCTTCTCCGGCGCATTTAAGTCGTACAGCACTGGCCAGCCATCTGATGTAACTGACCTGCAGTGATGAGAACAGTTGCAGTAAAGACGTAAAAAGAGACGAGCACGGAAACTATATAGGCTTGAATGTCACTTTCTAAGTAGAAGGACTTAATATACGGCAAAACTCAGGCGATACGCTTCTTAGGTGACTGGACGGAAAACGGTACATGATCTCGATCTTCGCTAACATAGTATTGCAATAAAAAAAATGACGAAAATTCCTGACTTTAACAAGGGTAATTTTTTTTTGCATGTGCCATGTGTAGTGTAAAAGTGCACTGGTGATTTCCTATGCAGTTAAACACCGAAGCCACTGCCGTGAGTCGTTGGTAATGTCTCAATTCCTTCTATATCGGACTCCGATGGATATGGTATATTTCAGTACTACTACGTTGATCCCGAGGTGATCAGCAACAGAATCCCAAGCGACCAAAAAACACACATTCCCCCCTCCTCTTTTATGACCTGTATTTCGCCATCATTCGGCAGTGATGTGTCACAAAGCGACAATTCCCTTAACTTGGCTCCTGATCAATTCTGTTTGGTTCACATTGCAGTGTCATGGTGACAAATGTAAAAATGGGGAATTTCTACAGTGTGCACGACGCTGCGAAAATTGTTATTTTCTATGTTTCTGTGACGCTTATTACTCTGGCTCCTGTGGGACCACACCTGTCATACAAAATAAGGGGCGCATTCAAATAAAGAGTATTTGATTTTTCATTTTTCTCCAAAGATTGAATTGTTTAAAGTTTTCTTAACTTCTAGAATATTTTATAAAATGTGGGTAATTAAGAATGAACATAAGCAATGAAAACCAGAAATTTGCGTTCGATATATAATTAGAAAGTAGAAGATGCGCTGTTTTCTTTAAAAATGATTAAGTATGAGTGTTTTTCTTCCCTTTGGGTCACCAGTATTCTCACTGGTTTGATGCGGCCCGCCACGAATTCCTCTCCTGTGCCAACCTCTTCATCTCAGAGTAGTACTTACAATCTTCATCCACAATTATTTTCCGGATGTATTCCAATTCTGTTTTCCTCTATTTTGCCCTAACAGCTCCCTCTAGTACCATGGAAGTCATTCCCTGATGTCTTAACAGATGTCCTATCATCCTTTCCCTTTTCTTTATTCCTTTCCTCTCAGATTCTGCGCAGAACCTCCTCATTCCTTACCTTATCAGTCCACCTGATTTTCAACATTCGTCTGTAGCACCACATCTCAAATGCTTCGGTTGTCTTCTGTTCCGCTTTCCCCACAGTCCATGTTTCACTAGCATACAATGCTGTACTCCAGACGTACATTCTCAGAAATTTATTCCTCGAATCAAGGCCTATGTTTGACACTAGTAGACTTCCTTTAGCCATAAATGTCCTTCTTGCCATTGCCAGTCTGCTTCTGATGTCCTCCTTACTCCGTCATTGGTAAGTTTTCTGCCTAGGTAGCAAAATACCTTAACTTCATCTACTTCGTTACCATCAATACTGATGTTAAGTTTTTCGCTGTTCTCATTTCTACTACTTCTCATTAACTTCTTCTGTCTTCGATTTACTCTCAATCCGTACTCTGTACTCATTAGACTGTTCACCCCGTTCAGCAGATTATGTAATTCTTCCTCACTTTCACTCAAGATAGCAATGTCATCAGCGAATCTTATCATTGATATCCTTTCGCCTTGAATTTTAATTCCACTCCTGAACCTTTCTTTTGTTTCCATCATTGCTTCTGCGATATGCAGATTGAACAGTAGCGGCAAAAGACTACATCCCTGTCTTAGACACTTTTTAATCCGAGCACTTCGTTCTTGGTCGTCCACTCTTATTGTTCCCTCTTGGCTCTTGTAGATATTGTATCTCTCTATAGCTTACCCCTATTTTTCTAAGAATTTCGAACATCTTGCACCATTTTACATGAGTTGAGTTAATTAATATCTATTGCATGGATTTCATAATTAAATGATTTAGGTACTCAAACCGAACAAAACAATTGTAGACCACAACGAGTTTCGAACAGCAACCTGCCCGCATACATGATGATAACACTACGACGCTACCGTTTACGGGACGTATGCAGTTACAATACGGTTCCTTATTTTTAGTTTATAGTGTTTCCTGAAAAGCGTCAAAGCTGTTGTTTCTCTGTAATCTTGGAAGAAACATTACCAACAACTTGTTTCTCACCATTTACGGTATTCCACGCGCGTGTTTCACAACGAAGCAGGAAACAATGTCCTCCATTTTCACGGAACGTATGCACGGTTGGACAATCAGATCACAAGTAGCGTTTACAGAGACCTTGAGAGTACACGATTTTTTAAATAAAAATTACATAGCTAAAGTATGATTAAGAAAAACGTTGATTGCTGTTAATACATCAGACTGTCTTAATGGTTTTTTTATAGTGATATAGTAATGAGATATCTGATACATAAGCTGGGCCGGCCGCGGTGGTCTCGCGGTTCTAGGCGCTAATTCCGGTACCGCGCGACTGCTACGGTCGCACGTTCGAATCCTGCCTCGGGCATGGATGTGTGTGATGTCCTTAGGTTAGTTAGGTTTAAGTAGTTCTAAGTTCTAGGGGACTGATGACCACAGATGTTAAGTCCCATAGTGCTCAGAGCCATTTGAACCATTTTTTAACATAAGCTGGACCTACTTCAAAGAGCGTAACACCAGTGTAAGAGAGCTACGGCTGCTGGCCAGTCATGGCGTTTGTGTTTGTTTACACCAGATGAACGGAGTATAGTGATGATTAGCTCGTTACATAGGATTTGGATTGGATTGTTTGGGGGACGAGACCAAACAGCGAGGACATCGGTTTCATCGGATTAGGGAAGGACGGGGAAGGAAGTCGGCCGTGCCCTTTGAAAGGAACCATCCCGGCATTTGACTCTAGCGATTTAGTGAAATCACGGAAAACCTAAATCAGGATGGCCAGACGTGGGATTGAACCGTCGTCGTTATACAGGAGTGCCTGTTACTTCCTAAGTATGTAGTTTATTACATTATTCGGTAATTTAAAGTTATTGATATTCCTAATTAATAACTCTGTCTTGCCTTCACTAGATTCATGCCACACAGCTTCAAACTGGGTCAGTTATCTCAAAATAAAATTTTCATGGGTTCCTTAAGAATCACGGACAGTAAGCGCTGAAGTTATTATCCTAACAAATGCAGTGAACAACGGACATAGCAGTCGTATAAATGTCTGTTATAACACATTTTCACTGTCCTCGTTCCTTTTGCTGCCAAGTGAGGTACTCGCCGACTGCAGCCATATTAGGCCCTTCAAGTGATGGATTTCGAATCCTGGTCAGACACATAGCATTAAGTACTGATGCATATGAAAGACACCAATTAACTGTACGTTTCTGGCCGTGTTGCAGCAAAACGCAGACCGGCTTCTCAAGCTGATCGAGGTGGTGTACCGGTCTCTGCCGCTGGGCACAGTCGTCAACAACAAGGTGCTGGTGGTGCACGGCGGCATCTCCGACATCACCGACCTGGAGTGGGTGCGCTCTCTGGACAGACACAAGGTGAGGCAGCCGTACCCCCACCAGCAGATCCAAACGTGACCTGATCATCTGCGGTACCAAGTCTAGCAATCAGCATATTAACTGCTTCTTCTTCTTCTACTACTACTAGTGCTACTACTACCACTAGCGCTGCTCGTATACCATTAGGCAAAATTTATGGAGAAGAAACTTCCGCATGATGTGTCACTGTTAAGTAGCATTGCACGATGAAACTTGGATCAGACGTGCAAAGAAGTGCTGCAGAATAGTACAGAACGTAACTGAAAGAAATGCGCAATGAGACGAACAGAAATGACACATTTGTTCAAAGACAATTATTCCTCTGAAGTCTGAGTGATTTATGTTGGTCCCCTACACATTACAAGGGACATGCGTGTGTGATGACCACTGGCAGGAGTGTATAATCTGCAACGTACTCCCATGCTAACCACACGGTTGGTAAGAAGTTGTTGTTGTAGAGTATTCTATTCCTCCACAGCGCGGATGACTCTTGCTGGATGGTCGTTGATGCATCCCACTCGTGCTCTATGGGATTTACGTCGAGGGAACGCGTAAGCCAGTTTATTCGTCGAACTCGTTTCAAGAGCTCCCCTACTTGCGCTGCTGACATGAAACTATTTATTTATCGTATGGCAACAACAGCAAACACTGACAGGTACATCAAGTTTAATTTTACATATATATCTAGTTAAGTATTTACATATAGTTTAGTTTCACTTTGTGGCACAAATTTTATAAACATTTTTCAATAATAAAAATTACTAACTTAATATTACTGACTACTTTAACTGCTCTGCCGGCCGGAGTGGCCGAGCGGTTCTAGGCGCTACAGTCTGGAACCGCGCGACCGCTACGGTCGCAGGTTCGAATCCTGCCTCGGGCATGGATATGTGTGATGTCCTTAGGTTAGTTAGGTTTAAGTAGTTCTAATTTCTAGGGGACTGATGGCCACAGCAGTTAAGTCCCATAGTGCTCAGAGCCATTTGAACCATTTTACTTTAACTGACATAATTGCAAGTTAAAAAAGACAGATACATGTAATCGTAGTTCAGTATCTAATGACCATATAGAGGGAGTAGCATTAATAATGTCTCTATATGGTCCCGGGTACTTCCTCTGAGGATACTCTCTAACAGTATGTTGAACAGTTTGTTCCTGGAGCCCCACAATCACAGTCTGGAGAATCTCGGAGGCCCCACTTGTGCATCATAGGGTTGCACCTGGCGTGGCCAGTTGTTATTCTGTTCAGCCTTGTCCACTCACTCCTCTGCAGATGGAATCCTGGTAGGCTGGCAGTTGGGTCTTGGAAAACTTGATGCGCTATTGTTGCAGCATTCCACCTCTTGCGCCACTTTACTGTCGAACTTCTCATCGTTCCTTCCGTTATGCCACATTGGATTATGAGCTTTTAAGCGATCTGGGGGAGGGTTGTTTAAGGCTGTATGAATTAGGAACTCTTGTGGGTAGTCTGGGTGGTGTAGTTTCCTACATTCTCGATTGATTGCTTCTTGGCGTCGTAATTCAGGTGGTGGGATGGTGCCGATGGTGTGCAGCAGGGGATTAGGGTGGATTTTAATGTGCCCGTAATAATCCTCATTCACTCGTTCAGGTGTACGACCAGCTTCCTCGTGTGGGCACTATGTTGCCACACTGGAGCACAGTATTCGGCAACTCGGTACATCAGCGTAAGTACTGTAGTACATGGAGTCGATGAGTCGCACCCCATGTTGTACCAGCCACTTTCTTTACGATGTTGTTTCGGGTCTTTAGTTTTTGGCTTGTTTTTTTGCAAGTGTCTTTTATATGTCAGAGATCGATCTAGTGTGAACATGACACAGAAGTTGTAACTCTGGAGCTGAGTGGCTTAATTGTTGTCGAAGTCCACAAACCACCGCACGTCAAGTGGCCCACCCCAGCGTTGCCATCTGTACCCCAGCCATGCATACACCTAAGTGATTTCAACATGAAACGATGCACATGTGAAAGGGTACAATGCCACAATAACGCTGGTCGGAGAGATACCCTGTTCAAAGATTTGGATCATAAACAAAGTGCGAAAATTTTCTTTTTCTCTGTATAGAATCAGCTACATGCCTTCAACAAACGTGAGTACACGAATGACTAAGTAACTGCCCAGTACACACCGAAACTGTATTCCACAACACTGCCGCAACCCCAAGTGTATAACGCTGACATACTAAGTTCACATTTTAGTATTTGTTTACCCACAGAGTTGCAGTTGACGTGACGTACGCTGAGAAAAAACGTTAACAGAAAAAAGCACAAAAATATGCCGCAAATGGTGACAATAGTTCTTAAAAGCATGCGATAACATAAAATAAATAAGGCAGTATGAAATTATTCATAGAAAACTACATTTCAGAAAATGAACAGTAGAAATGTCATAATGTGTTACTGTGTTTGTGTAACTATGCTATTTTCTGCATGTTTTAGATTTAAAGACCAACTGATGATGGTGCTATTTGTAGCCGAAACAAGATTGGGAAATAAATAAGTAAACAAATAACAAGGGGTTTTGCCTCAACGCGGACACACAATTCTGTTATTGTTGTTTACTGTAGCAGTTCTTACTAAGTATGGTCCAAGTTCCATCGAGCCGTGTTACTTGGCGGTGGCACGTCATGAGAACATTACTTTCGTCCTCAAGTTTTGCTCACCTCTGTACTTCCTCTTTCTTGGCACTGCGCTCACTGACAAAGCCATATCGAGAATAAGCAACGTTGTAGCTGTGTATCGGAAACGTCCTGATCTTGTGAATGTTATGTCAACATTGAAACATAGATATTATACCGTCGACATATCGGCAATATTCACACATTTCTCCGATATATTGGGCATACATCTTACTTTACAGGTCACGCTGAAGAAAGGCCGAGTCATCTTTATAGAATTTTGTAGATTTAGTGAAAGTGTCAGACAGTGATGACAGGAATACACTCTCTAAATCTATGAAGCAAAAACACAGTGATCGATAGTTTATCAGTGACTCGTACAGAAACCAGACTGCAATTGTAAGAATCGATAGATTTGAAATCGTTGAAGAAGGAGGAGGATAGAGTTGTAGCCTATGCCCTAGTTTCATTCAGTCTGTGCAGTAATGCGAACCAGGAAAAAACTCGAACAGTTATTAACGTTCGGGAAGAAGAAATAAAAACTTTCAGGTTTGACAAGAACAGTTGAACGGTATGGATAATGTCTTGAAAAATAAACATAGACAAAACTATAATAAGGATGACAAACTGCATTCAAATTAATTACGGCGATGCTGAGACAATTCGATTAGGAAAGCATACTACATGGGGTTTGCTGTTTGTCAGCAAGAAAGTGTTGGTGGCTGAATTAGAGAGGATATAAAATAAAGACTGACAATAGAATGAAAATAAACTTGTTAGCAACAAATATTACTGTGTCCTGAAAGTGTTAGTCTGGAATCTTGTAGAGAAATGAAAGAGAGACGATACATGTATCTGACAAAAAGAGAGTAGAAGCCAAGAAATTCCTTGGTACAGCTGACTGCTATTAGACGAATATAGGATAACTAAAGGGGAGGTGCTGAAGAGAATTGGAGAAAAAATTTGACTAAAAGAAGGGATAGTTCAATATGACATAGTCTGAGGCATTAAACAATTTTCAACTTGATAATGAAGGGAAGTGTTGGGACAGTGAAAATTGTAAACAGAGACCAAGGGTTTACGACATATTCAAAGCATGTATGTTGCAGTAGTTATACAGAGATGAAAAGTCTTCACTTTTAGATTAGTGTCGAATATTGCTTCAAAACAATCATGGACTGAACACTGTCCAAAAAGAAGAAGAGAACAACAACGTCAACAGAAACTATCATTGCCGGCTAGGGTGACCGAGCGGTTCTAGGCGCGACAGTCTGGAACGGCGCGACCGCTCCGGTCGCAGGTTCGAATCCTGCCTCGGGCATGGATGTGTGTGATGTCCTTAGGGTAGTTAGGTTTAAGTAGTTCTAAGTTCTAGGGGACTGATGACCTCAGAAGTTAAGTCCCATTGTGCTCAGAGCCATAGAAACTATCATTACCTCTGATATCACGTTAATATATCAAACGCAATGAGTCTAGGTAAAAGCGCTCCTTAAAGCACTCAGTATTTACCACTAATCATTTGAGATAACAGTGAAAAATGAACGGAATTTTCAAAGGAAAAAATTAGAAAATGTCACTGAACATGAGGTAGATTTAGCACTCCACGTTCTACATAACACAACAATTTTGACTTTATCAAACATTGTGAGCAGAGTACTTGTGTCCAGGTCTAGAACTCCACCCACACTGATTGCTGTGTAGCAGAGAAGTGGTAAAGAAGCCTAAACCGCATAACATCTAAAATCCTTAACGAAAAAAGAAAAATAAAACAATAAAGATGAGCTATGTGAGAAAAGTAACGACAATGATTTTTTTGAAATTCCGAAGTTATTATTTTCTTCGAACTACAATAGTCTCCTCTTCGGCAGCTACACACCGGCGGAGTCGTTGTTACCAATCTTAGTAGCAGTGCTGAAAGTCTGGAGCTGGTAGTGCCTGTAGCATATCGGTCACATTCTTTTGAATGATCTCCTGAGTCCCAAAATAGCGTCCTTCCGAGATATTTTTCAATTTCCGAAAAAGAATAAGGTGACAAGTTCTCAGATCAGGTGAGATTGGGGCTGTGGGAGAAAATGAATGCTTTTGTTGTCAAAAATTCCGTGATGAAAGTGGCTGCGTGAAATGGGGCGGTGTCATGATGGAGCATCCATTTTTTTGCAGTGTCCTATAACACTCGATTCACCCTTTTCTTGAACTTTTGAAGAACATCTTTATAAAACACTTGGTTGACAGTTTGTCCTGGAGAAATGAATTTATTATACACGATGTCCCTACTGGCAATAAATCATATCGACATTGTGTCTTTTATCTTTGATTTGCTCATTCGAGCTTTTTTCGGTCGAGGAAATGTCTCAGTGTGACACTCCTCACTTTGCTGCTTTGTATTAGTATCCTACCGAAAAATCCAGGATTAATCATCTGTGGTCACACGACTCAACCATTCATGATCATTGGCAGTCCTCTCAAGAAGACCCACGCACATGTTTCCCCAGTTGTCTTTCTGCTTAGCATGGGGTTTTTCGGCACCATTTTAGCCGAAACATTTCCCATGTGCCAAACTTCAGTCAAAATTTTATGTTCGGAGGAAGTTTTTAACAGTTCATCCATCATCTTTCTTGTTAAACGTCGGTCTGATCTCACAAGATCACTCACACGTTCGACGTTTTCGTTGGTTTTTGAAGTTGAAGGTCTCCCTGAGAGAGGTTCATCTTCAACTTGTTCTCGGTCCTCCAAAACGACGATTTTTGCCAGCGATAATCTTGTGGTCTTGATAAGGAATGTTTCCTCTACTGCTGTTTCAACTCTTCAGAGGTCACACTCGCGGATTTAGCACAAAACTTGATGGTAAATTTCTACCATAAATTCCGCTGTTCCATTTTCGCCACTCACATCAAAGTCACATCTTCACTCACGGTGCTCCCAAAAATTAGGTGATCGTTGAATAGAGTTGAAACTCGGACTCAAGTACACCAACACACTGCTGCCAGAAATGCACGCAGACTTGTCACTCTCATGATTTTTCCAATGCACCTCGTGTTAGAATTCAAAATGTCCGTGACGTTTAATTGTGCCGGCAGAGTTCATTCGAACAATGACAGCCGTGACCTGAAGTCGCAGTGGATCACTGTCCGCACTGTGGTGCCAGCTGTAACACCGCCGTGCCTCTCTAAAACGCTGAAAGAATGGGACGTCTCCCAAGGTCGTCGCCATAATTGCCAACGATGGTGATCTGGGGTAGTACGAAAGCACCATTCATGCGACGCCATTAATCAGCAGTCTTCGCCCCCCAGTTTCTACTCCACTCCAGACGCAGCTGTTTTGTTGCGGTGTTAACGACAACCTACGCACGTGATGATAATTCATTAGATCGGCTGCTGCTAGTCTCCGAGTACGGGGCAGGATGACACATCATGTTGCAGGGAGACCATTACTTCAACTCGGATGTTAGACATAGATGTCCTTGGTGCACGATAAGCGATCTTCTCTAGTGGTGGTCAGACGTAGTCTACTGGAAACCTTACTACGAGTACTCCTGCCCTCATGGATCCATGCAGCCAAACATTAGGCCACTGTTCCATTCTAATGCATCCCAGATCTGGATATTGTACTTTTTTTCCAGCTGGTCAAATAGCGACCCAGCATGAGGCCCATTAAAAACTCTGTCAGGTGCTGATAACGCTGTCTCACACGCTTACGCAGCACTTCCGCGTCCTTCACAGTGATCACTCTAAAACATAACGTTGTTCACGCTCTGTATATGACCTATGAGGCCTTGTAAGAACACTGTATACACATTTGTGAACAACACCAATGCTTTCTGATGGACTGAGGTGACCAAAGTCATAGGATACCTCATAGTATCGTGTCAGTCCTCCTTTTGCTCGGCGTAGTGCAGCATCTCTTCTTGAAATTGACTCAATAAGTCGCTGGAAGTCACCTTCAGAAAAAAGCCATGCTGCCCCTACAGCCGTCCAGAATTGATAAAGTGTTGCCAGAGCAGGATTTGGTGCACGAACTGAACTCTCGATTTTGTCCCATAAATGTTGGGGCCTTCTGGTTGGCCAAAACATCCGCTCAAATTGTCGAGAATGATCATCAAACCATTCGCAGATAACTGTGGCCTGGTGACATGACATCATAGCTTGGAAACATGAAATCCACAAATGGCTACAGATGGTCTCCAAGTTACCAAAAATAAGTATTTCCAGACATGGTCGGTTCATTTGGATCAGTGGATCCAGTCCATTACATGGGAACACAGCCCACACCATTATGGAGCCACCGTCAACTTCCACAGTGCGTTGTTCACAACGTGGGTTCATGGCTTCGTGGCTTCTGCACGACACTCTCACCTTACTGTCAAGTCTTGCGGTTTTCTAGTGATCTAGGCTCCAGCTGCTAAGGTCACGAGATCTGGAGTGGCGCTGCAGGTGATTACGTACTGTCCGCAAAAGGCACTCGTTTCGGTCGTCTGCTGCCGTAGCCCATTAACGCCTAATTTCGCTGCAATGTCCTAACTGAACGCGTTCTTCGTATGTTGATTTCAAGCAGTGTTACTCGTTTGTTGGCGCTGACAACTCCACGCAAACTCCACTCCTCTCTGTTATGGAGTGAAGGCCGTCGGCTACCGTCTTGTCCATGTTGAGAGGTAATGCCTGAAATTTGGGACGGAATAACCATGCGTCTATCTCCAACTAGGCCTACCATTTCGCGTTCAAGGTCTGTTAATTCCCATCGTGCAACCATAATCTCATCGTAAACCATTTCACATCCATCACCTGAGTACAAGAGAGAGCTCTTTATACGTGCATATCGGTATCCCATGAGTTGTCTCAACTCAGTATATAATCTAACAGGCCTCGAAAAAACACTGATCACTGATCGCGAACAACGCTAGTGACCTCTGGTGGACATTCTGTAAGTTAAAATGAATATTTACTCTCATCGTTTACATACCCGTTGATGTTGTGAATGTGTATGTAGTTACATTGGCGTCTGTCCACGGCTTCTGGACGATTCACCTTCTTTGTCACCCAGCGTATGCCTGGAAATTACGTTGCTTTCCACGAAACTCCGGTCATTCAGTGCCGTTTCTGCTAACCGGGAACACTGAGAGGCCATAAATCTCTGTAGAAGTAGAGAATGTAAATTTCAGTTTGGTTTTAACAGGAATTCGCTGCGCCCGAGAGAACAAAAGCAGGATAGGCTTTTGTACTCATTCCCCTGGAGGCCGGCTGACAGAGGGCGCCGTAGAAACTCCGCCGGCAATTTCGCTGCTCATCTAATTGCCTACAGCGCCTTTATCAAGGGGCTGAATGCGATTAGCGACGCCCACTCTTGTAACGTTTCCCGTTCCGGGAGATCATACTGAATAATGGAAGTCGGGGGATAACAGTAGCCGAGTGCCTCCGGTAAACACTCCACAGATGAGAGAGAGAGTTTGATTTGCTAAGACGCAACCCGAAATTTTATTCGGCTTCTAGCCCTTGAATAACGGGATTCACCTGGCTTGGAACTGCTTGCTCGTACTTACAGGGTGACAATTGTTGAACAATGTGAAATAAAATCGTCATAACTTCTGGAGAGTTTGCGTTAGGACGTTCAAACTGCACGGTTGGCCGGGGGGAATGATGGGAATTAGTCTGTATGTATGGTTTGGTTTAGCGACGAAGCCCACTTTCATTCGGATGGGTTCGTCAGTAAGCAAAATTTGCGCATTTGGGGGACTGACAATCCGCATTTCGCGATCGAGTACTCTCTTCACCCTCAACGGGTGACTGTGTCGTGTGCAATGTCCAGTCACGAAATAAACCTTGATGGCACGGTGATTACAAAACGCTAGGTGAAGGTTTTAGAAGATAATGTTTCATCCCCATTCTCCAAAGTGACCCTGATTTCGACAAGATGTGGTTCATGCAAGACGGATCTCGACCCCATCCAAACAGCAGAGTGTTTGATGTGCTGGAGGAGCACTTTGGGGACCGCATTGTTGCTCTGCTGTACCCAGAGGCCACTGGCATGGGCTTCGATTGCCCGAAATATTCTCCAGATCTGAACACATGCAACTCCTTTTTGTAGGGCTATATTAAAGACAAGTGTGCAACAACAACACTAAGACAATTGCTCAGCTGAGAAATAGCCATTCGGGAGGTCATCGATCGCATCGATGTTCTGTCACTTCAGCGGGTCATACAGAATTTCGCTATTCATCTGCGCCACATCATCGCCAATGATGGCAGACATATCGAACATGTCATAACCTACATCCGAATATCTGTAGTGGTGTTTACATGTTAAATAAAGTGTGTACACGCCGTCGTTTGTAACAAATTTACGGTTTTTTCATATAGTTCGATAATTTTCACCCTGTATTATGAGTACTGGGTAATTATTCAATAGATGTAGGATTTCGAAATCCAAACATTACCTTCCAGATTTAGATCTACCACGGTTTCCATAAATCGTCAGCCGTGATGTTCTACAGAAGGACTTCTGATGTCGAATGGAAGGACATAACCAATAGGTCTGATGTAGACAGAATTCACTTGTGGTAAGTAGGTTCATCAGTGCTCATTCACAGTAAACACTTCATGGTCCATCGAGACCCGCTAAGTTACGCCAGATGATGAATAGGCTGTATGCTGCACACAGATGATGCAAGCGAAATACATAACATTAAATTTATGAGACGAAAACCAACTCTTGGCTTCGGGGATTTTTATTTGCTTATTTTAATGACGCGTTTCGCCTATGGTAGGTATCTTCAGATTATCTGCAAGACAAAATTTACGGAAGTAGGTATAAAGAAGCGTTCTGATCCCATATTGTGCAAAAACATACTCTATGGGAAAAGTTTCTACGTAAACTTAGAGAAACTAATCATGGCGCACGCCGTCCAAAAAAGGACTATACGATGCGAATACATAGGCAAAATGCGCTTGGGAAATCAAAAAGCTGAAATTCCCCAATATCTGTCAAGCGAGTTAATGTAAAGAACCGCAACGATGAAAAATTGCAGCGAAAAAGTTTAAAGTTTGATAAACTGGATTTCATTAGACTTGAAAAGGTCGCCTAAGGAGACAGTGAAAATACATATCTAAAGATCTTTGAACTACTTAATTCGTTGCCTTGCTGCGCGAAGGACGCCGCAGAAGTTAAGAACAGAGCACAGCAGATCTTCATGAATCGGAACCACAACTTATGTTAGCGGGCACGCTGACAAGCATAGAATGCAGAAAAAATTTTAAGGTTTGATAAACTGGATTTCATTAGACTTGAAAAGGTAATCCGGCCCTCGTGTGCAAGAGGAATCAGACAGATGGCGTCGGCTATTGTATACATAATCCATTACGCAGAACAATATTCATATACAGGAGATAAACAGCCTTATAAATAATAGTGTACGTAATTCGTCATATGACAGCTCAAAAACTAAGAGTAAATTTAACTGCCATCTATCCAAGAAGATAATTATACCTCATGAAATGGTCGTCATAAATACAAAAAAACAAAAACTACATTATGCCTTAAGGATAAGGGAACCAAACAAATAACAAAAGAGACACCAGCATACTTCATAGCAACGAGGCTAAACCTCTATAAACAATGGACATCGTTATATAAAAAAATGATGGCTTATTGCCGATCAGGCATTGGAGATTTTCAACTTTTTGGTAGCCCAGTCACATGTTGCCGATGCATTGTCACCTTATAATCATTTTATGGACGGCGTGAACCGTGACCAATTTCTGTAAGTTTGCGTAAAATCTTTTCCCGTACAGTACGTTTTCGTACAAGATTGGATCAGAACACTTCCTCATACCTATTTTTGTAAATTTTAGATTGCAGATAATTTGAAGATACCTACAACAGGCGAAACATGTTATACAAATAGGAATATAAAAACCTTGGCTACCAAGACTGTACTTTTATTTCAAATTTTAGACTACTTTTGTGTCAGCTGCAGTGATGGAATAGAAGAAAAAAAACTAAATTTACGGAGCTGGAGAACTACAGTGAAATGTACGAAACACAAAAATCAGGCTTGCTTGTTGTACAGTATACATTGGTTCTAATTCTTCACCCCTGAGTGGTAACTGACCAACTTGGACACACGACAGATCACCTCGAATGAAGCAGCAATATACAACATACGAACTACGAACATAGTATGGAAAGCATGGCAGACGATTATGGATAAACAAAGTGGAAATGAATGTTTTTCAATGTTCTTGTTCTGATTATTACATACATCTTCATGTTCTCTCTCATTAGTTGTACATATCATAGTGAGCGGAAGCAAATCCTAATTAGACATATAACTAAGACATGTATACCAAAATCAACTCGCGATTACTGCCCACGTTTCAAAATCCATGAAATTTATTGCACCTCAATAACTGCCATACTACATCTAACACGATGAATAATTAATGCTTCTGAAAACATCTTAGCACAGCACCTGCATTACTAAAGCGACCGACAGTTTCAAACATACCATAGACGAACACGAAACAAATATTGTAAGACTACTGGATTTCAGCAAGATGTCCAAATGTTGCTTTTGGCATGTCACTAGCGAAAGTAAAATACTTGAAACTCAAGAAATGTGCACTCATGCTACTTAGTAAACCGATATCAAGCAGTCCATTACGGGTCAGAAGAAAACATTATGAGGAAAAAGTGTCTTCAGAGGAGTCACTTAGTACTCAGCCTATGGTCCGTTCCATATCTGTCTTTATATCTTATGAGACTGCAACTGTTTTGAATTGTTGTTAACAGCACATATATGCTGACGCTATCCAGCTGTATTAGCGAGCCCTAAGATTATTCCTTCTGTATTACCATCCATGAGTGACGATCATGGTTCAGTGCGAACGTCAATATGAAACACCACCGTGTGACAGTTGATTTTTATTACGCTTCGAAAGTTGATTAATTAATATTTTAAAGCCATTCTCATCATACTTCCTAAGACTAATCTGTAATCCTACAAAAATAGTGAAGATCTTGTGTTGCAAGAACATCTAAACTGAACAGAACAGTGTGTCACAGCATATAGAATTCTTATCCAAATAATATAAAAAATTTAGAAAATGATATTCGTGTAAAATAAACCAAAGAATAGACAACTCATTAGTCCTGTAGGAACTCTACAGCCATGATGCAGCTTGAGTCGATGTTATTGCTGAGAACTCCACATGACTATACCTAATCAGTCTCAAAAGTCTCGAGATTGGATTAATAAAAAATACCAGAAATACTGAGACGGTAGTTTTAATGCTTGAAGCGTTCTACATAGTCCCGTTCGTCTCTTCAGCTTTATTTACAGCTGGGGCAAAGTTTGGAAGAGGTAAAATAACAAATGTCCATAAGAGACATAAAAGACCGATAGCACACCTCATGCTACAGTGCAGGCTAAACATCAACATCTCTTTAAGGTTAATGTGTGGGCCGGGCTTTAGATGAATGTCTGGGAGGCTCTACGTTCTCCCAGTACATCCTACAGGTGCTGTCAACAGGGATTTTTTTCAGAACACTCTCCAAGACCTACTATAAGGTGTGCCCCAACAAATTAGAAGAAACGTATGGTTTATGAACGATGGAACTCCAGAAAATTTCTTTCAGAGTTCCAAATGCACTTGCTAGTATTTGCCATGACAGGCGGATAGGTAGAGGAAGGATAGTTCTATGGCTTGCAGGTGCCCCCTACCTCAGCCCGTTGGATTATTATATCTGGGGGCACCTTAAACAATATACAGCTCTATGCAGCAGACCAGCCAGATGCAGAAACTCTTCATCGACGTGTCATGGAAGTCTGCAAAACCATTAAACCATCAGAGAGTATTTGAAAGAGTGTGAAAGAGTGCTCAGACCATGACTGGACGAGTCGATGCTGAAATATAACGTATCACTTTCTGAATGTAATAGGTTACAACATGTCTGTCCTATCTACACTATGTAATCAAAAGTATCCGGACACTTGGCTGAAAATGATTTACAAGTTCATGGCGCCCTCCATCGGTAATGCTGGAATTCAGTAAGGTGTTGGCCCAGCCTTAGCCTAGATCACAGCTTACACTCTCGCAGACATACGTTCAATCAGGTGCTGGAAGGTTTCTTGGGGTATGGCAGCCCATTCTTCACGGAATGCGGCACTGAGGAGAGGTATCGATGTCAGTCAGTGAGGCCTGGCACGAAGTCGGCATTCGAAAACATACCAAAGGTGTTCTATAGGATTCAGGTCAGTACTCTGTGCAGACCAGTCCAGTACAGGGATGTTACTGTTTTGTAACCCCTTCGCCACGGGCCGTGCATTATGAACAGGTGCACGATCGCGTTAAAAGATGCAATTGCCATCCCCGAATTGCTCTTCAACAGTGGGAAGCAAGAAGGTGCTTAAAACATCAATGTACGCCTGTGCTGTGATAGTGCCACGCAGAACAGCAAGGGGTGCAAGACCTCTCCATGAAAAACACCTCCACACCATAACACTATGGCCTCCGAGTTTTACTGTTGACACTAAACAGGCTGGCAGATGACGTTCATCTGGCATTCCCCGTACCCACACCCTGCTATCGGATCGCCACATTGTGTATCGTGATTCGTCACTCCACACAACGTTTTTCCACTGTTCACTCGTCCAATGTTTACGCTCCTTACACCAAGCAAGGCGTCGTTTGGCATTTACCGGCGTGATATGTGGCTTATGAGCAGCTCCCAGTCATGAAATCCAAGTTTTCTCACCTCCCGCCTAACTGTCATAGTACTTGCAGTGGATCCTGATGCGCGCCGGCCGGTGTGGCCCGCCGGTTCTAGGCGCTTCAGTCTGGAATCGCTCGACCGCAGATGTTAAGTCCCATAGTGCTCAGAGCCATTTGTACCATTTGGATCGTATTGCAATTTGGAAATCCTGTGTGATGGTCTGGATAGATGTCTGCCTATTACACATTACGACACTCTTCAGTCAACAGAAGACTTCAGCCTGTACGATTTTGTGCTGTACGTGTCCCTTCTCGTTTACACTTGACTATCACATCGGAAACAGTGGACCTACGGATGATAGGACGGTGGAAATCTCGCGTACAGACATACGACACAAGTGACACCTAATCACCTGACCACGTTCGAAGTCCGTGAGTTCTGTGGAGCGCCCCATTCTGAGGTCGTTGGTATGGAGTACCTGGCAGTAGGTGGCAGCACAATGCACTTAATATGAAAAACTTAAGTTTCTGGGGGTATCCGGATACTTTTGATCACACAGTGTATGAATGATACTCGCCAGTCGTTGACAAAGATTTCGTTAAATGTGAATATGCATATTGTAGTCGTTTGTATGTACATACGATCTGGAGGCTGGACGCTGGACGCCAAGTTTCTACGTGACTCTGACAGCTGGTTCTCCTCTTACGTCACTTGTTGGGCCTGTGGTTGTTCCGTGGAGGCACATCCCTTCTCGGAGATACACAGTGATCCAGAGAACTTTAAAGGTCGTGACAACGAATGGTGTCGTCAAGAGAACAGTCGAACGAATTAATCTGTGTTAACTCTATAATTTGAAAAGACTGATGTATTAATGTACTGAATGTTAATGTTTAACTGCATAAAAGCATTATAAGAAGTGTTTCGGATTGTAATTTGAGTCAATACATAAAGGTTTACGACGAAGTAATCTCTCTCATTTCGTAGAGTCGAGAGATAGTTGGGACTTGTCAGTTTTCAGCATCAAGTTTTACGCCTGTGGAGACGGAGTCAACCGTCAAAAGCAAGCACAGCGCAGAAGAACGGCAAGCTGAAAGAGGATATCACTTGATCGTACTGTTGTTCCCGCATGTCAATGCTTAAAATCCTAATCTAATTGCAAGTCAGCGGAGATAGAACTAAGCAAACTCTTCGTTGGGTGTTTAGAAGGAAGAGGACATTCCGAGTGTTAATTATGAGTACATCTGTTGACACGCTCCAGTCATTCAAATTTTATAGTTTTATTAATATCCCAGATGCGAAGGATTTTCAGACATATGTTTGTATTAACTTTTCTTTCGTTTCAGTGTAGGGTACTATCCCCAAAGATTACACAGACCAACGATGGATAAACTCTTTTGCTGAAAATAACTTATTCTTATGTATTTTATGGTGGGAAATCCAAAAATGATACTTAGAAAACTGTATGACCCACAATTTCTTCACATTTTACAGTTAAATTTATTAAATTAAGCGATTTTTTAAAGAATTTACCAGCCTTTATATAGTTAAAATAATTTAAAACGAAGGTGTAATGCCGGCCGCGGAGGTCTAGCGGTTCTAGGCGCTCAGTCCGGAGCCGCGCGACTGCTACGGTCGCAGGTTCGAATCCTGCCTCGGGCATGAATGTGTGTGATGTCCTTAGGTTAGTTAGGTTTAAGTAGTTCTAAGTTCTAGGGGACTGAAGACCATAGATGTTAAGTCCCATAGTGCTCAGAGCCATTTGCGCCATTTTTGAAGGTGTAATGAATGTAGATGACGTTGGCACATGGTGTTTTGTTTACTGTCAACCTAATGTCACTTTCCTGTTTCGTATACATGTGCTCAGTACAATGTCTAATCGTGGTTGTAAAAACTCTGCAGATAGTTTTTGTTATATTTGTGGTGAATTAGTGTTTAAAAAACACCAAAGAAACATTACAGACTTTGTGAAAATAGTTTATCTATCATACTTTGCATCTAAACTTGGTGATCAAGATAAATCTTGCCTCATAAGGAATGTTATGTGTATGTTGAAGATCTGAGAAAATGGTCCAAAAAGGACAAAAAAGCCTCTATATTTGCTCTTCCTATGATATGGAGGGAGGCAAGAAATCATTCCGATGATTGCTACTTTTGCAGTGTTGATATTACTGGTCATAATTCGAAAAACAAGAAGGTAATAAGCTACGCTAACCTCCCGTCCGTCATCCGACCAGTAGGGCATGGTGTAGATTCGCCGGTTCCTGAACCACCAGATGATTTAAATTATATTCCAGCAGAAGTATTTTCTGATGTACAATGTGATTTAGATGAACCAGATGATGATGAATTCCATTGTAACGCAGAAAGTCTAGAGCCCGAATTGTTTACTCAGAACGAGCTTAACGATTTGGTTAGGGATGTGGGCTTAACGAAAGAAAAAGCTGAATTGCTTGGCTCTAGATTAAAAGAAAAGAAGTTATTGGCAGTTGGAACCAGCATATGCATGTATAGAAAGAGAGAGCGGCAATTTCCCAAGTTTTTTCAACAAGAAGGTGATTTAGTGTACTGCTCAGACATTCCCCGTCTGATGAATAACTTGGTATTGAATACAAAAAGGAAGACTGGAGGCTGTTTATTGATTCATCCACATCTAATTTGAAGACTGTTTTATTACACATTGGTAACATGTACGCATCTATACCGGTTGCACATTCTGTACATATGAAAGAAAACTATGAAAACCTAGAAATAGAGCTAAATAAAATAGGCTATTCCCCTCATTGTTGCGTTATATGTGGCGTTCTAAAAGCAACGTCCATGCTCCTTGGTCAGCAAGGTGGCTTTACCAAATTTCCATGTTTCTTGTGTGAATGGGACAGTAGGGCTAGCGATTAACACTGATTTAGAAAGAATTGGCCTGTGAGGGAATCTTTAAAACCTGGTGAGAAGAACATGCTACGCAGAAACCATGCAGATCCAAAAAACGTGCTCCTACCACCTCTACATATGAAGTTAGGCCTAATGAAATAGTTTGTAGGTGCTTTTCCTAAATATGGACCATTTTTATCTCTGCCAAAAGTTTCCACACCTTTCAGAAGCTAAACTAAAAGAAGGCGTCTTTGTCGAACCTGACATTAGAAAATTGATGTTTGATGTTAACTTTGAATCCACAATGACCTTAATGACAAAGAAGCCTGGGGATCAATCAAGGAAGTCCTTACAAAGTTCTTAGGACATGAAAGAGACCCAGAATATGTTTCTATTACAGGTACAATGTTAAAGAATTTTAAAACTTCAGAATGTCTAATGAGCCTGAACACTTTTTGAACAGTCCCCTTGATTACATCCCTTACAGTATGGGAGATGTTAGTGAGGAGCAAGGAGAGTGTTTTCACAAGGACATTAAATTGATGGAAAAACACTACCAAGGCCGCTGGAGCACCAACATGATGGGGGACTTTTGTTGGTCACTTTACCGAGAAGTTCAGGAAGTGACTCAACGTAGAAAAAGCTAGACAACAATCTTCAAAGAAAAAACAGAAAGAAAATAAAAACCAATTCCAGCTGACAAGTGAAACTTCTATTAAGTCATATCATTGTTTTAAGTAGCTTACTGTAAATACAAACCATGCTTACGTTATAACAAAGCGTTTCAGTAATTTCCCCGTTTACTGTATGGCGCAGGATTTTTATACTATATAGTAAAAAGTGTATTGCTGGAAAACTATGGGTGATATAGAACTCCCCAGATTTTATTATCCTATCCTATAACAAACCAATAGGCCTGCCACTTTGCCAAAATTCTTCCAGCTTTTCTTATCCTTCTGTCTGTACCTTTACTCTGCTGTTTAATATTTCTAATTATTTATGCTACTAATTTTATCCTATATTACAAGCTCTTGTCCCAACCAATTAACTTCAACTCCTAATTTGATTCTTCCATTAATCCATTCTGTTAGTGTATTATTGCTACGTTGAAAATATTATGCATTTAAAAATGTTAACAGAACCTAAATTACTGGAATAATTTTATTATTATTATTATTATTATTATTATTATTATGACTAATGTACAGGGTGTAATGGGATAACTGCAGATATCTTATACGTGGCAATATGTGCACACATCAGTGTACTGGTTGTTATTTGTCTGTCCCGAGCAGTCTTCCCACAAAGACGTCATTAACTTTGCGACCTGATGTTTCCCACAGGGTCATAACTGTACCACTAACAATGTAAGTGGTCTACTCTTTACAAAATAGACTCACCGTTTTGCATCCATGTGTCCACACTTCAACTCCTGACCTGCTACCCATGGTATAATAAGCACTAATGACTTGCTCTTGTAACATGTAGATGAAGGTAGTCGACCTGAAAACATACGACTTGTAATAGCTGCAATTATTAGTCTGAAAATGACGTAAACACTGATATAACATTGTTCAGTACACAATCCTAAGTCACCAATAGAAATATCTGCACTTATACCTGTTACAAACTGTATTATTTACATTGTAATGATAAGAGTGAAACCAATCCTAGCAAATACTTCGTGAAATGGAAAGGAGTGCCTCTGGAGACCATTAACATGCCATCTATCGCCCTCTCTGCCTTACATCTATATGAGCCAAGTCATTATTAATACTGCCCACCTTGACAGAAATGTCACCTGGAGGAGTTGCGAGTACGTGACGAGGAAGAGAAGAACACAGGCGACACTATGGGCCTCAGGAAGGGAAATCATTTGATTGAATAGACTTTGACAAACAGATTATTATGGCCCGACGCGTGGGAACAAGCATTTCGGAATAATCGAAGATGGTTGGCTGTTAGCATTCTACTATCATGAACGTCTAGTCAAAGTGCGTGAACGACGGTGAAAAAACGAGTAGCACAAATAATCTAAAAGACTGATATTAACGTAAAAAGTATCTAATTTGACAGTGAGGTGGCAAAAGTCATGGGATACCTCCTAACATCGTGTCGCACTTCCTTTTGCCCGGCGTAGTACAGCAACAACAAAGAAATGTTCAAATGTGTGTGAAATCTTATGGGACTTAACTGCGAAGGTCATCAGTCCCTAAGCTTTCACATTACTTAACCTAAATTAGGACAAACACACACACCAATGCCCGAGGGAGGACTCGAACCTCCGCCGGGACCAGCCGCATAGTCCATGACTGCAGCGCCTTAGAGCGCTCGGCTAGTTCCTCGCGGCAGTGCAGCAACTCCACGTGACATGCACTAAACAAGTCTCCTACAGAAATATTGAGCCATGGTGTCTCTGCAGCCGTCCTGAATTGCGAAAATGTTGCCGGTGCGGGATTTTGTTCACTAATTGCCCTCTCAATTACTTCCCGTAAATGTTCGATGGGATCCGTGTCGGGCGATCTGGATGGCCAAATCATTAGCTCGAATTGTGCAGAATTTTCTTCAAACCAATCACGAACAATTGTGGTCCGGTGACATAGCGCCTTGCCATCCATGAAAATACCAATATCGTTTGGGAATTTCCAGTCAATGGTCGGTTCATTTGGACTAGGGGACCCAGTCCACTCCATGTAAACATAGCCCACACCATTGTGGAACAACCATTAGCCCGCACAGTACCTCGTTGATAATCAGGCTCTGTGCGTTCGTGGGGTCTGTGACGAACTACCATCAGCTCTTGTCAACCGAAATCGGGTCTCATCTGACCAGGCCGGGGTTTTTCTGTTGTCTAGGGTCCAATCGATATGGTCAAAAGTCCAGGAAAGGCGCTGCAGGCGATTTCGTTCTGTTAGCAAAGGCACTCGCGTGCGTTATCTGCTGCCATGGTTCATGAACGCGAAATTCCATCACCATGTCCTACTCGACACGTTCGTCGTAGATCCCACATTGATTACTACGGTTATTTGAAGGAGTGTTGCTCGTCTGTTAGCACTGACAATTCTAAGCAAACGCTTCTGCTCTCGGTCGTTACGTGAGGACCGTCGGCCACTGCGTTGTCCGTGGTGAGAGGTAATGGCTGAAATTTAGAATTCTCTTGACACTGTAGATATTGTAATATTGAATTCCCAAACGATTTCCGAAATGTAATGTCCCATGCGTCTAGCTCCAGCTACCATTCCGCGTTGAAAGTTTCCTAATTCCAAAATCTTAAGAAATAGTTCAGATGGCTCTAAGCACTATGGGACTTAACGTCTGAGGTCATCAGTCCCCTAGACTTAGAATTACTTAAACCTAACTAACCTAAGGACATCACACAAATCCATGCCCGAGGCAGGATTCGAAACTGCGACCGTAGCAGCCGCGTGGTTCCGGACTGAAGCGCCTAGAACCGCTCTGCCACGGTGGCCGGCTCCAAAATCTTAAACATGGCTCTGATTCAGCAACTGTGTAAATCTGAAGAGGCTGAAAAAATCAGCCAACCAATTGCCAAATGTGTGTGAAATCTCATGGGACTTAACTGCTAAGGTCATCAGTCCCTAAGCTTACACACTACTTAACCTAAATTACCCTAAGGACAAACACATACACCCATGCCCGAGGGAGGACTCGAACCTCCGCCGGGACCAGGCGCACAGTCCATAGCTGCAGCGCCTTAGACCGCTCGGCTCAACCAATTGCAAAGCAAAGCTTTATTTATCCCTTGACCAAGATTTCGATATTCATAAAAATAAATAAAAACCCCTTCAGAAGCAAATATTTTTATAAATATCGAAAGCTAGTCAAGGGCTAAATAAAACATTTGGTTTGTATGTGGTTGGCTGATTTTTTGAACCTCTTCTGCTAATTCCCGTTGTAAGAGCGTAATCGCGTCGGAAACCTGTTCATATGAATCACCTGAGTACAAATGACATCGCCGCTAATGAACTGCCCTTTCATACGTTGTGTACACGATATTACCGCCATCTGTATACAGTCATGGAAATAAGTATTCATACATTAGGTGGTGACAAACTACAATGTTGTGTTGGGATAGTAAATCACCCACAGCGCCGATACGAATAAGTACGATGTTGTAGCGTCAGATAATCATGTTCTTGGTAATGATGCTTCCCGTATGCCATGAATCTATTCTGGGAAAATAAAATATGTTGCAATCTGCACGGTCTAGGACAGGGCAAAATGTATTCATACAGCGTACTACTTTCAACCAAACAAACGGCTGACGCAGCCGCGGAGCGCATGCCACACTTGTGTAGTCGTGTGGCGGCCGTGAAACAACAGCACGTCGGAGGTGGGTACAGTGGAACAGCAGAATGGGCCGCAAGGGGAAGGAAACGACCATTGAGGAACGAAACACCGTTGTCGCCCAATATCTTCACCACAAGTCGTATGCCGAAATTGCGATCACCATAGGACGAAGCCGAGCGACTTTGCAATCTATCGTTAAGCGATATAAGGACAGACATGTAGTAATGAACAGTGAACGACACGGTCGTCCACAGATGCTTACAACAAGAGAAACCAGAATGCTACTAAGAATCATCAAGAAAAACCCGATGACGACAGCATCGGCACTATCCGCATATGTACATGACCACTTCCGAAAGGACATCACTCCAAGGGCAGTTCGTACCATTCTCAATCGTTCGGGCTACAGAGCCAGGTTCCCGAGACGAAAGCCCTACATCATCAAAAAGAATAGGGAATGGCGGATGCAATTCGCGAAACAGCATGTATCCAAGACAGCAGACTTCTGGGATACTGTACTGTTTAGTGATAAAGGCAAATTTAATATCGTGCACAATGATGGTAGGTTCTTGGTATGGAGAAGACCGAATACAGACCTCGACCGAAACAACATTCAACACACGGTGCAGCACGGAGGTGATGGTATGGGGCTGTACGTCAGCCTCCGGTGTCGGAAAATTAGTGTTTGTGGAAAGTACCATGGACAGATTTGAGTATGTGAACATTCTCAAATAGAACTTACAACAGTGTGTTGACGCCTTAGGTCTTCCTACAAATTATTACTTCCAACAGGACAATGATCCCAAACATACGGGGCAAATTGTCCGGCTGTGATTGCTCTGCAACACTCCACACAATCTTAAAACACCAGCTCAGAGTCCAGATCTGAATACCACGAACCCTTGTGGAGTGAGCTGGACACACGAGTGAGAAAACACGACATCCGTAGTAAGGTCTCTTGAAAGAGGCTCTCCTTCGAGAATGGGAAAGTATCACTTCGGAAACTACAAGAAAATTGGTCCATTCCGTGCCACGGAGGTTGCGAGAAGTAATACACCGGAAGGGTATGCATACGAAGTATTAAACATGTTCTGGCTTTGTTAGAAGTGTAATTTTCTACTGGTGTATGAATACTTAATCCCCAGCGCAGTAGAGAACTTGGCAGACGTTTTTGTATTGTGTTTTGTAAGGGCTTGTTCATTCTCGTTCGATATACCAGCATAGCTGCCTTGGCGAGTGGCCGATGTGTATAGTGCGTATCCGATTAGTGTTTTTGGTTTCGTATTGTCAATAAAGGCAGTTTACTTTTCCACGCTCTAGTGTATGAATACTTATTTCCATTACTGTATGTGCCTAACGCTATCCCGTGACGTGTAACGTCAATGTATTGAGGACTGCATGTTGAGGCTCTCCGCCGCACTGGTCGTAGCATTACTGAGTGTGATGTACAGGGTGTTTCAAAAATGACCGGTATATTTGAAACGGCAATAAAAACTAAACGAGCAGCGATAGAAATACACCGTTTGTTGCAATATGCTTGGGACAACAGTACATTTTCAGGCAGACAAACTCTCGAAATTACAGTAGTTACAATTTTCAACAACAGATGGCGCTGCAGTCTGGGAAACTCTATGGTACGATATTTTCCACATATCCACCATGCGTAGCAATAATATGGCGTAGTCTCTGAATGAAATTACCCGAAACCTTTGACAACGTGTCTGGCGGAATGGCTTCACATGCAGATGAGATGTACTGCTTCAGCTGTTCAATTGTTTCTGGATTCTGGCGGTACACCTGGTCTTTCAAGTGTCCCCACAGAAAGAAGTCACAGGGGTTCATGTCTGGCGAATAGGGAGGCCAATCTACGCCGCCTCCTGTATGTTTCGGATAGCCCAAAGCAATCACACGATCATCGAAATATTCATTCAGGAAATTAAAGACGTCGGCCGTGCGATGTGGCCGGGCACCATCTTGCATAAACCACGAGGTGTTCGCAGTGTCGTCTAAGGCAGTTTGTACCGCCACAAATTCACGAAGAATGTCCAGATAGCGTGATGCAGTAATCGTTTCGGATCTGAAAAATGGGCCAATGATTCCTTTGGAAAAAATGGCGGCCTAGACCAGTACTTTTTGAGGATGCAGGGACGATGGGACTGCAACATGGGGCTTTTCGGTTCCCCATATGCGCCAGTTCCGTTTATTGACGAAGCCGTCCAGGTAAAAATAAGCTTCGTCAGTAAACCAAATGCTGCCCACATGCATATCCGTCATCAGTCCTGTGCACTATATCGTTAGCGAATGTCTCTCGTGCAGCAATGGTAGCGACGCCGAGGGGTTGCCGCGTTTGAATTTTGTATGGATAGAGGTGTAAACTCTGGCGCATGAGACGATACGTGGACGTTGGCGTCATTTGGACCGCAGCTGCAACACGGCGAACGGAAACCCGAGGCCGCTGTTGGATCACCTGCTGCACTAGCTGCGCGTTGCCCTCTGTGGTTGCCGTACGCGGTCGCCCTGCCTTTCCAGCACGTTCATCCGTCACGTTCCCAGTCCGTTGAAATTTTTCAAACAGATCCTTTATTGTATCGCTTTTCGGTCCTTTGGCTACATTAAACCTCCGTTGAAAACTTCGTCTTGTTGCAACAACACTGTGTTCTAGGTGGTGGAATTCCAACACCAGAAAAATCCTCTGTTCTAAGGAATAAACCATGTTGTCTACAGCACACTTGCACGTTGTGAACAGCACACGCTTACAGCAGAAAGACGACGTACAGAATGGCGCACCCACAGACTGCGTTGTCTTGTATATCTTTCACATCACTTGCAGCGCCATCTGTTGTTGAAAATTGTAACTACTGTAATTTCGAAAGTTTGTCTGCCTGAAAATGTACTGTTGTCCCAAGCATATTGCAACAAACGGTGTATTTCTATCGCTGCTCGTTTAGTTTTTATTCCCGTTTCAAATCTACCGGTCACTTTTGAAACACCCTGTAGATCCGGCAGAGAGCTGTATGTGTGGCACTTGTTGTGACGTGTGCTGTGACGTAAATCGCTGTGTTGTGGTGTTGCAGTACGTGTCTCTGCTGCGGCCGCCCGTCACGGACAGCCAGGCGCCTGGGGCGGAGCTCATCGACAAGATGGAGTGGAAGCAGGTAAGCGCCCCGACCGGAGCGCCAGTAGCACTACCAGAACCTCGCACGTGCCGTATGTTAAGGTGAAACACTTTTTTAAAATTTTTGTTTCTAGAGCTCTAACATTCTGCGTGGTTGCTGCTGTTTGTTCTAAGTCGTGTCTCCCTACCGCTTTCGCGCAACGCCGCACTGAGCGTGTTTTTTAGGGAATTGACTAGTTTGAACCAGGGACCTGTTGCAGGTAAGGAGATTCCAGACCACACATGACATGTAGAGTTCAGAAGAGTTCAGTGAGACTAGCGATGATATAATCAAATAGTTAATGATTTCTGCGTCAGCTCCACTGCACTCCCTGTAAAAGAATCTTAATACTAACCAAATTTAGTGGAAGGGGTTCAAAGCTTTCCTATTTTTAGTTAGCTGGTAAAATAACGTCGAAAAAGCAGTTAAGTTTACCATTGGAAATTTCATTCTACTCACAAAACGTTGTTTATAAATTGCACTATTGATAAAAGGAAATATTTTAATACAGGATGATAAAAACCAACTGCGTTCAACAAAAATGCGAACGAATATTCCCTGAGTGGGTTTCAAAGTTCTACAATGGATCGAAGGATGACCTATGCCATATCACATCTATAATCTAGGTTTAAATTAAGTTTCACAAAAGAGAAAACTATCAGAATGGTCTAAAGTGACCCTCAATTATCTATAATTACTTATCTGTCTTGTCGTAAATTACAGTGGCTGATGTGGCTTCTCAATAATTATATAGCAGAAAAATCATCGCGTTTCAGATTTTAACTTCTAAAAGCAAATGTGAATAACACGAAGTTCAATTGACGATCAACACTAGTATTACTTAAAAAGGGGGTGTAACAGATGAGACTTCTGCAGTTCTGAGTGAAGCCTTATGCGCTCTTATGTGGCATCGCATGTGTTCATTACCGCCGGCCGAAGTGGCCGTGCGGTTAAAGGCGCTGCAGTCTGGAACCGCGAGACCGCTACGGTCGCAGGTTCGAATCCTGCCTCGGGCATGGATGTTTGTGATGTCCTTAGGTTAGTTAGGTTTAACTAGTTCTAAGTTCTAGGGGACTAATAACCTCAGCAGTTGAGTCCCATAGTGCTCAGAGCCATTTGAACCATTGTTCATTACCTTGTCGGCGGGTAGTCAGCGTCAGGGGGCGGCGGGCGGCGCAGCTCCACACACCTCGCCGTCTCGAAAGCAACTCCTCTCTAACTTCTCTTTATTACAATTTACCGAAATTGGTTTAAGAAAAGCTGTCTGGCTGTGTTTTCAGCTGACCAATCAGGGTCTCAATGTTAACCTTAAGCTCCGCCTACCAAAATTCTGTCTATCCTATGAGAAACGTTATACTTTTCGTGGTGGAGCAATGTTTTTAATGTTTGCAAGGTAACAGAGACGCGTATAGTCTCACGCTAAAACTTTCAGCTGGTGTGGCCCTTTAGTGTTATCGTAAGATCTATACTGTTCTTCAGGAGGGCTTTTAACATGGGCTGGGGGTGGTCTTGGCGGTCAGCGGGCGATTTCGGTGTCCCTTATCATAGGGCCTTCTAGATTACACGACTCTGCTCTCGGCTTCTGTTCTCGTTTCTCCCCTCGGAACTGCGTCTGTTTCACGGTGGGAAGGTATGACATGCACTTAGCCATTCTTGTGTTAGTCTGTGGTATTCCATTTGCTCACTCGTTGATCGTATTACTTTGGTTGATTTAATGTCAGGATTTATTCTGAGCTATGTGACATACTGCCGGATTTGCTATCATGTCAGGGTATTCATGGAAGGTGTTAGATTTGCCTGACACCTTACAGAGCCTAAGTTGCTGACTGTCACAAATTATAAGCAGTGTCATATACGCAAGTAACTAATGGTTACAATGCTGAAGTAGTCACTAAAATGTTTCAAAAAATTAAAACACAACATACGAGAAGAAACAGCGTGGCAGAGGGCAGACTGGTAGGTAGAACTAGCTAGATTAGAGTTTAACGTCCAGTCGACGATGAGATCGTTAGAGACGGAGGACATGCTCGGATTTAGAAACAATGGGAAAGGAAACCGGCAGTGTACTTTTCAGAGAAACTATCGTGGCCTTTGCCTGAACCTATTTAGGGAAATTATGGAGAGTCAAATTATGGATTGTGGAACGGAGATTTGAACTGACGTCCTACCAAAGACAGTCCAATGTGTGCTGACGGCTGCGGCACCTCGCTCTGTGTGGGTAAACTGAGCCAAGTGTACACGGGCATAAAACCACTGCTCAGATGCACTCTGCTAAAAATGTCGAACGCCCGGTATTTTACATCAATGTTTTAATTTAATTAAGAATTTTAACAAGCTACCTCATTATTGATATGTGGTGCATTATCCAGATTGCTCGTTAGTTTTAAATTAATTGCATTACATCTTTTAGACGTTTTCTCTTTTACGTTTAATGCGAATGCTTTTCCTCTTCCCCTCCATCCTTTTTCTCTCTCCTACTCAACATTCCTGAAATGAGCGTCTGTATGATGCCAAGTGTGTTTAGTAAAATGCTGGATGGCACTGAATATTAACACAGATGCACTTCGGTGCTGCTCCTTTTATTTTACAGCTTAATAGTACGCTCTTTTTATGGAGATTTGACTTTTAAAAACCATTGATTAATTACATATGAAGATGGTTTCTGGTCTTTCGGACATTTCCGAAAGAACAGATACCATCTTCATATATATATATATATATATATATATATATATATATATATATATATATATATATATATATATTCCTGGAAATTGAAATAAGAACACCGTGAATTCATTGTCCCAGGAAGGGGAAACTTTATTGACACATTCCTGGGGTCAGATACATCACATGATCACACTGACAGAACCACAGGCACATAGACACAGGCAACAGAGCATGCACAATGTCGGCACTAGTACAGTGTATATCCACCTTTCGCAGCAATGCAGGCTGCTATTCTCCCATGGAGACGATCGTAGAGATGCTGGATGTAGTCCTGTGGAACGGCTTGCCATGCCATTTCCACCTGGCGCCTCAGTTGGACCAGCGTTCGTGCTGGACGTGCAGACCGCGTGAGACGACGCTTCATCCAGTCCCAAACATGCTCAATGGGGGACAGATCCGGAGATCTTGCTGGCCAGGGTAGTTGCCTTACACCTTCTAGAGCACGTTGGGTGGCACGGGATACATGCGGACGTGCATTGTCCTGTTGGAACAGCAAGTTCCCTTGTCGGTCTAGGAATGGTAGAACGATGGGTTCGATGACGGTTTGGATGTACCGTGCACTATTCAGTGTCCCCTCGACGATCACCAGTGGTGTACGGCCAGTGTAGGAGATCGCTCCCCACACCATGATGCCGGGTGTTGGCCCTGTGTGCCTCGGTCGTATGCAGTCCTGATTGTGGCGCTCACCTGCACGGCGCCAAACACGCATACGACCATCATTGGCACCAAGGCAGAAGCGACTCTCATCGCTGAAGACGACACGTCTCCATTCGTCCCTCCATTCACGCCTGTCGCGACACCACTGGAGGCGGGCTGCACGATGTTGGGGCGTGAGCGGAAGACGGCCTAACGGTGTGCGGGACCGTAGCCCAGCTTCATGGAGACGGTTGCGAATGGTCCTCGCCGATACCCCAGGAGCAACAGTGTCCCTAATTTGCTGGGAAGTGGCGGTGCGGTCCCCTACGGCACTGCGTAGGATCCTACGGTCTTGGCGTGCATCCGTGCGTCGCTGCGGTCCGGTCCCAGGTCGACGGGCACGTGCACCTTCCGCCGACCACTGGCGACAACATCGATGTACTGTGGAGACCTCACGCCCCACGTGTTGAGCAATTCGGCGGTACGTCCACCCGGCCTCCCGCATGCCCACTATACGCCCTCGCTCAAAGTCCGTCAACTGCACATACGGTTCACGTCCACGCTGTCGCGGCATGCTACCAGTGTTAAAGACTGCGATGGAGCTCCGTATGCCACGGCAAACTGGCTGACACTGACGGCGGCGGTGCACAAATGCTGCGCAGCTAGCGCCATTCGACGGCCAACACCGCGGTTCCTGGTGTGTCCGCTGTGCCGTGCGTGTGATCATTGCTTGTACAGCCCTCTCGCAGTGTCCGGAGCAAGTATGGTGGGTCTGACACACCGGTGTCAATGTGTTCTTTTTTCCATTTCCAGGAGTATATATATATATATATGTATATATATATATATATATATGTATATAGATAGATAGATATATATAGATAGAGAGAGAGAGAGAGAGAGAGAGTTGAGGCACACTGACCATTTGACCATCTTCTTTTGTGCGGATGCACAAACAGTGCCCGAACTCTTACGAGAATCGGCAAAAAGCCGCGAGTAATGGGTATAATGGGCAGGAGCACTATGAATATAGTGTGGGACAATAAGTTGGGAATGTGAGTCCCATGGGAGGCGTTCAGAGATAAGTTCCTCCAGTCGCACCGTCCGCTGTATCCTCGGTGGCTCAGATGGGTCAGCCGGCACGGTAGCTCAGCGTGTTCGGCCAGAGGGTTAGCTGCCCTCTGTAATAAAAAAACTGAGTTAATCGATCAACAAAGAACTTAAACGGGTGTCTTACGGCGTCCGCCTCGAGCAGATCAACGAACGAAAACGAACAAAATGAGAATAAAAAAAAAAAAAAAAGATGGGTAAAGCGTCTGCCATGTAAGTGGGAAATCCTGGGTTCGAGTCCCGGTCGGGGCACTCATTTTCAATTGTTTCCGTTGACTATATCAACGCCTGTATGCAGCTAGGGGTATTCATTTCATTGTAATTCCTTGACTAATTAGATTTGAAAATGATCATTACATGTGATCGAAACTATTTATCAAATGTGACTAACTAAAACTGAGAGTGTTTCAACAATAATTTTTAAAAATCGCGCATTACTCATGAAAATATGTCAGCGATTATGATAAGCAGTATCATAAATGACAAGTAAGTAAATAATGGTTACAATACTCAAGCAGTCACTAAAACGTTTCAAACAATTAGGACGTAACACACGTGAGTAACAGATCAGTCAGTCTAAAGAGGGGCAACAAGTGCAAAAAACTGTTTCAGTGCCTGCTGAAGAATGAAGGAAGGAAGACTGAGTTTAACGTCCCGTCGACATGAAGGTCATTAGCGACGGAGCCCAAGCTCGGATTGTGTTACAGATGGGGAAGGAAAGCGGCCGTGCCCTTTGAAAGTAACCATGCCTGCATTTGCCTGGAGTGATATCGGGAAATGACGGAAAACCTGAACCTGTTTGGACAGACTCGGGTTTCAACGGTTTCAACCGTCGTCCTCCCGAATGCGAGTCCGTTGTGCGAACCACTGCACCACCTTGCTCGGTTTTATACGCCTGCTGATAACAGCGAAGGTTGGTAGATGTACTATCGCAACAGTTTCGAAAAACAGCTGTTAGAGAAAGTTTTCGAACAACCGAAACTCTTCGTTTTTAAACTGTGGTGTGGTAAAAACAAAAGAATTTCCACATTTAGATCACTGTGTGTGTACAACATTAAACGCGACGACCGTCCTAAGCCATATGCGGCTCAAACTGACAGCCCTTTCGAGACCCATCTTAAAGAACACACTTCCAAACAATAAGATGCGATATAGGAGACCATCTAACGGAACTTAAAACACTCGACAGGACCAACACATTTTCAAAGTTTGCGCGCCGCCCCTATGGGTGTTTCTTGAATAATATGTATAAACTTGAGACCTATGGATATTACCTGCAAAAAGCGACTAAAATACTCAGTGCGGTGATTGATTACAAAAATTATGTCTCCTTCAAGAAGTTTTACGGCAGTCAGCAGCAGCTACTCTCTGTGTCTGCTACATCACTACTCTGTGGCATAGTGCCTCAACAGGACGCCGCATTTTCAGGCAGCGTGATAGCTGCCAGACTGAGTGGTAGCCCTATGAACAGCAGCAGAGACATAGGCTGTATACGCGTTCTAGCGAAAAAAGCCTATAGCCAATGATTAATAGTAATGTATTAGTGCAAATTACCAGTAACCACCTTCACCTACTCTTTAAAGATTCTATGTCCCACATACGAAACAGCTCAAACAAACGGATTATTGAATATAAAATATGTTGGCAAAAGAGTTAGTAGAATTAATCAGTTATAACTAGTAGCCTGATATTGAAATTTTACTGCACGAACAACGAAAACTTAGTAAGCGATAAATCCTTTTCCTCTCATTATTTTGTGGGAGGCATCAGCGATAAATATTTTCGGAAAGGTTTGAAATTACATGGAAAGGTTATCGGAATCCCCTAAATACTCTCTTCTCAAATACTGGCTGAATATAGTCTAGATGATCTGTATACTGCTGGTTACGCTGCGTCACTTTTTAACTCAAATACTTGACTTATTGTTTTAAAAATTAACTTAAGTTCACACATCTTAATGAACATTTGAATTTATTAAATTCGACCAATAATTATGTGCAATACCGAAAATCATATTTTTGTCACCACTGACAAGCGTTAAGTAGGAAATTTGTAATTGGGATCAGGTGACATTTCTAGACGCCTAGCTTTCTTTCTTCGTTTCGGTCAACTACGAGTCGGCATAGTTCAACTTTCTATTTTTTGGCGCTTTAACTCGGGCCTAATGCACCTGGATTCGTTTCCAGTTTTGTTCTTTGTCCACACCTCCCCTGTCTTCATGTATGAATATCAGATACATTTATCCAACGAAAACCATTTTTACTTTAAAACTAGAAAATAATCTCTGAGGTAGCCAATATAACAGTGTTACATTATGTTGGATTCCGTCGGAACAAATGGATTGATTGTTTATGGAGCAGTTGCACGGGGAGTGGTCAGTTTAATCGATTTGTGCAGCATTTCAGCGAAATACTAAGAGGAGAACACGCGAAAAATGGACGCTAGGAAGTATTTCCTGTAATCTGTTGTGGGTCAAATAACGAAGAAGAGCCAACGAGTGAGACATGTAGACGGCGCTGGAGAGGATCAAAAATCAAGAATAAAACAATTGGCATGTATGACATGTGTGAGAAATGGAGAAAGCAATGTCGCAGTAATACATTGTTTGTGTGCATGACTCATGATTATATGAAAACACAATTTTACTTTCTAAAGTAATCTTATCTCAAAATGAATCCAGTCACAAATAAATGTGATAACTGGAAGATAATTTATTACTTGTACTTTGGTGTGAACGTTCCTTTCACAAGCGAAGTTTCCTGATGCAATAGAATAAAATTTTCAAAAAGTTGTAGCTCGGCCAGTGTGCTCAACTTGATCCTGACACATTTTTAGCTGTCCAATAAGTCCTGCGGTTCTATTGTCAAACCATCGTCGTCACGTTAAAGAAATCTCTTGGAAAGCAGTTTCGAGAGGCAAGCATAGGAGATGTCTTGTAGCAGCGTTCGATATGGCCAAGAAGTTTTGTTGCGTGTTGCATTGGTTAAATTAACTGAATTATCCATACACTAGCATCTACAGAAGTGGTACAGCAGCTACTTTACGGATATGAAGTTGCTTACGATACAAAGAATACAATAAGTATGCTACATTTTGTTGCGTGGTTTTGAAAGGTAATTGTCTTTTTTAAACTACCTAAACGGTGAATAAGAATCTGATTTACGTGTTATTGACTACAGCCATTTATTCGGAAAGCGTTAGTGAAAATGTTTGCGGCTATAAATTATATGATGACAACAGTTAATTTTCGAAAGGATTAAGGGAAACAGACTGATCTGTCACAGGAAGAAATAGCTATTGAACACTGCAAGGGAAATAAATGGAACTAAGCAGACTGCAAGGAGTATGAATCTCTTAGTGTAATGAAATTCACCTTAAAGACGATCTACCGTACAATGCACATGCTTATGCAGTTTGTACAGTCTGTAACAATTATGAACCTTACTTAAATGCAAAAACTCCAACCCTTCAACGCAAAAGTAACAGCTTGTCTCTGAGCATTCGGTGAAAGTTGATTTTCAGTTGATGCTGGTGTTCTCCTGTATTGGTAGGCAATCTGCTCCGCGAGCACTGACCCAGACATGCTGGAAAAATCAGGTACTATAAAATAATACTCGTTGTGTAGTCAAACATACCAGATGTTGATGAGTTTCGTTGCAATTAAACAGGAGATTCCGTTATTGTGTGGCCTGTTGCAGATTGTTGTTACAAAAGGAATTAGGTACATTTGAGAGAAATAAGCACATCGACACCAGATTATTTACGATTTTAGAAAACTATTCCTTTTACAAATATGCAGACATACATTGAATCTCCTTAATCAACATAAAAATGCGGACCGTCTACAAAAGAGATATTTTTTTTAAAGTAATATAAAATAATGAGACGTAAGAACCGAACTGATTCGCACTGAATGAGATATTGTTCCAGAATCTAATATTATCGACGATGGATATTCTGGTCTGCGTCGATATGTGACTAATTTCCGTTTTGAATCGTAAAGATAATAATGGCAAGAGATTCACCATGTCTAACTGCTGCATCTGAAAACCTACATGAGTGCAGCCAATTACATCTGCAATGCGTCACTTAAGCCAATAACATTTGGCTGTCTCACCAACAGATTTGCACGAGCATGATATAAACAGTGGCTTGCGAGGACGTGATAAGAATAACCAAAACGAGACAAGAAGTGTGTCTAAATCTCTCGAGCAAACTGGATTCTACGCCTCAATGAAAAACAATAGCAATTCGCACGGCAAGTTGTCCGACTGGCCGCCACAAACCAAAGAGTTTGCTGCGATACATACCACGCATTCGTCGAGGCCAAATAACTACGCTAGGTAGTATCCGTGTTCTACGGGTAGCGTCTTTGATTCATAATCAAAACGTCTTCGGTAATGGGTTCGATCCCCGCCACTGCCTAAATTTTGATAAATAATCAGCATTGGCGGCCGAAGATGTAGTGTCGGCAGACTTGCCAACACTACGCACACTAATTGAAAGAGGCGGCCAAGATGCACGCGCTAACTCACGAAGGATGGAGTGAGGTCTGAAACAGGATACGTAATGAATGCTATAAAGAAAAGTACGTAGCTTCTGGACTACTTAACTTTAATCCATCCTGTATACAGCATTCTTGATGATACATCTGGAGATTGTGGCGATACAAGTGAGACTCTTTAGATACAAGCAATGTTACAAATGGCGCCTTGCTAGGTCGTAGCCATTAACTTAGCTGAAGGCTATTCTAACTGTCTCTCGGCAAATGAGAGAAAGGCTTCGTCAGTGTAGTCGCTAGCAAAGTCGTCGTACAACTGGGCGAGTGCTAGTCCGTCTCTCGAGACCTGCCGTGTGGTGGCGCTCGGTCTGCGATCACTGCCAGTGGCGACACGCGGGTCCGACATGTACTAATGGACCGCGGCCGATTTAAGCTACCACCTAGCAAGTGTGGTGTCTGGCGGTGACACCACATTCCTCCCCCGCAAATCGGCGGACGGTCGTGTGATAAGGCTTCCGCCGTGGGGAGGACCCCATGTTGACGTATGCGACGAGGTGGGGAGCCTAACAACAGGCGACGCTGTGCCACCCGCACCCTGCCATTCGGTCCGAGGGGAGCTAGGAAACGCCTGAAAACCTAGTCCAGGGTGCACGTCAACATGAGGTGTATGCGCCCTTAGAGATACAGGAGGGGCCGAAGGGTCGACCTCCATGTGGTCGGGGCACCCGACAGGCGAAGACGACATCTGGTCTGGAGCCGGCAAGAGTTCCAAGTCTGAGGACAGCTGGGCACGGGAAGCGATCGGCGGCGCGTGACCCAGGGAGGCGCCAGGCAGTTGCAGCGATGTGTCCACTGCGGGCGGCGCCGGCGGGAGAACAGGCGGCGGCGGCGGCGCGTCGCCATGAGGCAAAAGGGAAGGCAGCGTCGGTAACACCTGGGGATGAGGCGAGCCAGTAGATGGGTCCCCAGGGCGCTGACCGGACGGCACCGTCGCTGAAAGCAGACGGGGAGCGGCAGAACCCAGGCGACGGCAGAGGCGCAGCTGATTGAGATGCCGACGCACCTCACCAGAGGCCCCCAAAACCAAATACATCGCGCGGCCGAGGCAGCGAAGAATGCGCCCTGCGAGCCAACGCCGTGAACCTCGATAGTTGCGATAGAAGACAACGTCGCCTGGAGCAAAAACAGGAGTCTGCCGCTGCACAGGAACCTGATGCGGCGGATGCAGCAAAGACATCAAGGTTCGATGAGGACGACCGTGGAGCAACTCAGCCGGCGAGCGACCATCGCGGGGCTGAGAGTGATACGAGGACAAAAAGAGCAATAACGCGTCCTCCCGAGAATGCGACTCTTTCAACTTCAACATCTGGGACATAAAAGTCCGGACCAATCGTTCAGCGGCACCGTTTGACTGAGGCGAAAACGGCGCGGATGTCAGATGTTGAATACCATTGGCGTTGCAGAATGACTGAAATTCTGCAGACATGAATTGTGGGCCATTGTCGGAAACAATAGTCTGTGGATGACCTTCAATGCAAAAGATAGCAGATAACGCTTGGATGGTGGCAGATGACGTCGTGGAAGACATCCGGACAACAAAAGGAAAATTACTGAAAGAATCGACCACAACCAACCATCTAGCATTCCAGAATGGACCAGCAAAATCGATGTGCAATCGTTGCCAAGGGGAAGTGGCTTTCGGCCATGCAAAGAATTTCCGCGGCGGCGCGGATTGTTGTTCGGCACACGCCAGGCAAGAAGAGCACATAGTCGTAATCGCAGCATCGATTCCGAACCAAGTACAGTGCTGACGAGCCAGTTGTTTCGTTCGCACTATACCCCAATGTCCTTGGTGAAGAAGCCGTAAGACAGAGGACTGTAACGAACGTGGGACCACGACTCTGGACTGATCATTATCAGAACGCAACAACGAAACACCACTTCGTACAAAAAGTCTCTCCTTGTGAGCAAAAAATCGGCGAACCAACGGATCCTCGATCTGTGACTTTGACAAGGGCCATTGCGTAGCAACAAAACGCAAAACAGTAGCAAGGACAGGGTCAGAAGCTGTGGCTGTAGCTATGCGACGAAAATCAATCGGAAACGATTCGACCACGTCATCGGTTTCCGCATCAATGAACATACAAGCAAGTTTGGAAGAATTGAATGCTCTTGCGACCTCATCAAGCAATGCGTGGGGAACATTGCGCGCTCTGAAAAAGTTCGGTTGCGCGTTTACCTTCAGTTCCAAATGTGCTTCATAGTTCTTAGCGCAACCAAGGCCCGGTGCAAAAATGTCTGCAAATTCTTCACACAGACGAGAAACACTGGCGGAAGGCACAGTCTGATGCACTGATAGGACCTGATTTACTACAGACAAGTTAAACAACGGAAATAAATCTAAACCAAACAAGTTCACTGCAGAAGAAGAACGAAGGATGTAAAATGACACAAGTTTTGTTTGTCCCTTGTATGTGGCAAGAAGAGTGCACTGTCCTAACACAGGGATAGCTTGTCCTGAATAACTATTTAACTTAACATTTGCGGCACGCAACGGAGGTTTGCCCAGTTGTTTGTACGTGTCGTGATTGATCAATGAAACTGCAGCTCCGGTATCGAGCTGGAATGGTATCACTTTGCCTCCAAAGTCCAAGTCTACAAAAAGTTTATTGTCCTGCTGACGACAATAGCGACTTTTACGTGCAATTTGAACTGAGACAGGTATAGAAGCACTTGCGACTTGACGGGAATTCCGGCGACGTCGACGCACACGTTTTGTGGGACGAACACAGTCATTGTTAGAGAAAGGGGCACTGGACGGGGTGGAATTAACTACATGAATGTCCATGGGCGAAGGTTCACGAGCCTGAGTATTCTGGGTTCGATTCCGGTGCGAAGCAAAGGGCCTGGAATGGTTGTGATTGTCTGATCTGAGCTTTTTCTGGCAAACACTTTGAACATGTCCTTTCGTATGACAGTAAAAGCAAATAGCTTGGCGTGACGGGCAATTGTCACGCGAATGTCTAGTTGCACACTGCGGGCATGATTTCAGAACTGCATTGGCATGCTTACGCGGCACACGTGTTTGAGAGCTAGGCAGCAGCTGCGCGGACGTGCGCGAGGGCTGTGTAGCAGTCCGTGCAGAGTGCCCGGCGGGCCGGTTAGGTGACACACGGCTGGCGAAGTTTCAAATGATTCCTGAGCAAAGTCAAGTGTGTCTTGCCTATCCAATATGTCTATCACTTGTTGAAGGGAGGGATTGACTAGTTTCAAAATCTGTTACCATATACGGACATCAGAAACGTTCTGTGCAATTGCATCACGCACCATTGTATCTGAATAAGGGAGACCACATTCACACTCAAAAGCACAATCCCTAGTAAGTCCTTGCAATGTTGCAACCCACTCCCTATTAGTCTGACCGGCCGTATGTTTTGTACGAAAGAACATATACCGTTTTGCAACGACATTGACTGTTTCTTTGAAATAGGCATCTAACGCCGACAAAATTTCTTCGTAGGATAGAGTTGCTACGTTGCGCCGGGGAAACAATTTCACTATCACACGGTACGTTTGCACCCCTACACATGATAATAAGTGAGGCTGCCGCTCGTTACCGTGAATTCTGTAGGCGGCAAGATGAAATCCAAATTGGCGTGACCACTCCGTCCAGGTTTCGTCGTCCGTGTGAAACGGATGAAACTGGGGTGCAACAGCATGTTGTGGCTGCGGTAGCGATGAAGCGGCGGCTGCCGAATCGGTTTGCAGTGTACGCTGACCCTGGACGAGCTGTCCAAGGACATCCAATAACGCCTGCGTCTGCTGATTCTGCAAGCGATAAAATTAGGACAGTACATCTGGCGAAGCCATGACACAAGGAAATGTAAGCAATTAGAAAGAACAAGATCCTGATTGATCCGCGTCGCCAAAAATGTAGTGTCGGCAGACTTGCCAACACTACGCACACTAATTGAAAGAGGCGGCCAAGATGCACGCGCTAACTCACGAAGGATGGAGTGAGGTCTGAAACAGGATACGTAATGAATGCTATAAAGAAAAGTACGTAGCTTCTGGACTACTTAACTTTAATCCATCCTGTATACAGCATTCTTGATGATACATCTGGAGATTGTGGCGATACAAGTGAGACTCTTTAGATACAAGCAATGTTACAAATGGCGCCTTGCTAGGTCGTAGCCATTAACTTAGCTGAAGGCTATTCTAACTGTCTCTCGGCAAATGAGAGAAAGGCTTCGTCAGTGTAGTCGCTAGCAAAGTCGTCGTACAACTGGGCGAGTGCTAGTCCGTCTCTCGAGACCTGCCGTGTGGTGGCGCTCGGTCTGCGATCACTGCCAGTGGCGACACGCGGGTCCGACATGTACTAATGGACCGCGGCCGATTTAAGCTACCACCTAGCAAGTGTGGTGTCTGGCGGTGACACCACAGACGACTTCCGGCATAAGAAGTCAGCCTCATTCTGCCAACTGCCTTGTCAAAGAGGGCGGAAGAGCGGATAGAGGTTCAGGGCACTCTCTTGTCCTAGGGGTGGGAAATTGCCCCTAAAGGCGGAAGAATCAGCAATGATCAACGACATGAGGATACAGAAGGCAATGGAAACAACTGCATTAAAGACACGTAACGTGTATCCACAGGACATGTGGCCTGTAATTGAAGAAGTGTCATGATGATCTCTCCATTGGCAAAAGATTCCGGAATAGTCCCCCATTCGGATCTCCGGGAGGGGACTGCCAAGGGGGAGGTTACCATGAGAAAAAGATTGAATAATCAACGAAAGGATAACATTCTACGAGTCGGGGCGTGGAATGTCAGAAGCTTGAACGTGGTAAGGAAACTAGAAAATCTGAAAAGGGAAATGCAGAGGCTCAATCTAGATATAGTAGGGGTCAGTGAAGTGAAGTGGAAGGAAGACAATGATTTCTGGTCAGGTGAGTATCGGGTAATATCAACAGCAGCAGAAAATGGTATAACAGGTGTAGGATTCGTTATGAATAGGAAGGTAGGGCAGAGGGTGTGTTACTGTGAACAGTTCAGTGACCGGGTTGTTCTAATCAGAATGGACAGCAGACCAACACCGACAACGATAGTTCAGGTATACATACCGACGTCGCAAGCTGAAGATGAACACATAGAGAAAGTGTATGAGGATATTGAAAGGGTAATGCAGTATGTGAAGGGGGACGAAAATGTAATAGTCATGGGCGACTGGAATGCAGTTGTAGGGGAAGGAGTAGAAGAAAAGGTTACAGGAGAATATGGGCTTGGGACAAGGAATGAAAGAGGAGAAAGACTAATTGAGTTCTGTAACAAGTTTCAGCTAGTAATAGCGAACGCCCTGTTCAAGAATCACAAGAGGAGGAGGTATACTTGGAAAAGGCCGGGAGATACGAGAAAATTTCAATTACATTACATCATGGTGAGACAGATATTCCGAAATCAGATACTGGACTGTAAGGCGTACCCAGGAGCAGATATAGACTCAGATCACAATATAGTAGTGATGAAGAGTAGGCTGAAGTTCAAGACATTAGTCAGGAAGATTCAATACGCAAAGAAGTGGGATACGGAAGTACTAAGGAATGACGAGATACGTTTGAAGTTCTCTAACGCTATAGATACAGCAATAAGGAATAGCGCAGTAGGCAGTACAGTTGAAGAGGAATGGACATCTCTAAAAAGGGCCATCACAGAAGTTGGGAAGGAAAACATAGGTACAAAGGAGATAGCTGCGAAGAAACCATGGGTAACAGAAGAGATACTTCAGTTGATTGATGAAAGGAGGAAGTACCAACATGTTCCGGGAAAATCAGGAATACAGAAATAGAAGTCGCTGAGGAATGAAATAAATAGGAAGTGCAGGGAAGCTAAGACGAAATGGCTGCAGGAAAAATGTGAAGACATCGAAAAAGATATGATTGTCGGAAGGACAGACTCAGCATACAGGAAAGTCAAAACAACCTTTGGTGACATTAAAAGCAACGGTGGTAACATTAAGAGTGCAACGGGAATTCCACTGTTAAATGCAGAGGAGAGAGCACATAGGTGGAAAGAATACATTGAAAGCCTCTATGAGGGTGAAGATTTGTCTGATGTGATAGAAGAAGAAACAGGAGTCGATTTAGAAGAGATAGGGGATCCAGTATTAGAATCGGAATTTAAAAGAGCTTTGGAGGACTTACGGTCAAATAAGGCAGAAGGGATAGATCACATTCCATCAGAATTTCTAAAATCATTGGGGGAAGTGGCAACAAAACTACTATTCACGTTGGTGTGTAGAATATATGAGTCTGGCGACATACCATCTGACTTTCGGAAAAGCATCATGCACACAATTCCGAAGACGGCAAGAGCTGACAAGTGCGAGAATTATCGCACAATCAGCTTAACAGCTCATTTATCGAAGCTGCTTACAAGAATAATATACAGAAGAATGGAAAAGAAAATTCAGAATGCGCTAGGTGACGACCAGTTTGGCTTTAGGAAAAGTAAAGGGACGAAAGAGGCAATTCTGACGTTACGGCTAGTAATGGAAGCAAGGCTAAAGAGAAATCAAGACACTTTCGTAGGATTTGTCGACCTGGAAAAAGCGTTCGACAATATAAAATGGTGCAAGCTGTTCGAGATTCTGAAAAAAGTAGGGGTAAGCTATAGGGAGAGACGGGTCATATACAATATGTACAACAACCAAGAGGGAATAATAAGAGTGGACGATCAAGAACGAAGTGCTCGTATTAAGAAGGGTGTAAGACAAGGCTGTAGCCTTTCGCCCCTACTCTTCAATCTGTACATCGAGGAAGCAATGATGGAAATAAAAGAAAGGTTCAGGAGTGGAATTAAAATACAAGGTGAAAGGATATCAATGATACGATTCGCTGATGACATTGCTATCCTGAGTGAAAGTGAAGAAGAATTAAATGATCTGCTGAACGGAATGAACAGTCTAATGAGTACACAGTATGGTTTGAGAGTAAATCGGAGAAAGACGAAGGTAATGAGAAGTAGTAGAAATGAGAACAGCGAGACACTAAACATCAGGATTGATGGTCACGAAGTCAATAAAGTTAAGGAATTCTGCTACCTAGGCAGTAAAATAACCAATGACGGACGGAGCAAGGAGGACATCAAAAGCAGACTCGCTATGGCAAAAAAGGCATTTCTGGCCAAGAGAAGTCTACTAATATCAAATACCGGCCTTAATTTGAGGAATAAATTTCTGAGGATGTACGTCTGGAGTACAGCATTGTATGGCAGTGAAACATGGACTGTGGGAAAACCGGAACAGTAGAGAATCGAAACATTTGAGATGTGGTGCTATAGACGAATGTTGAAAATTAGGTGGACTGATAAGGTAAGGAATGAGGAGGTTCTACGCAGAATCGGAGAGGAAAGGAATATGTGGAGAACACTGATAAGGAGAAGGGACAGGATGACAGGACATCTGCTAAGACATGAGGGAATGACTTCCATGGTACTAGAGGGAGCTGTAGAGGGCAAAAACTGTAGAGGGAGACAGAGATTGGAATACGTCAAGCAAATAATTGAGGACGTAGGTTGCAAGTGCTACTCTGAGATGAAGAGGTTAGCACAGGAAAGGAATTCGTGGCGGGCCGCATCAAACCAGTCAGTACACTGATGACCAAAAAAAAAAATGGTAGTATACCAATACCAATGAGTTAACATCAGTGCGTCTCTGGAGAAGACATTATAAACTAAACTAAACTAAACTCCGTCGGAACAGGCCTTGGGAGGACCAACGATACCGACCGGCCGCCGTGTCATCCTCAACCCATAGGCGTCACTTGATGCGCATATGGAGAGGCATGTAGTCAGGACACCACTCTCCCGGCCGTATATCAGTTTACAAGACCGGGGCCGCTACTTCTCAATCAAGTAGCTCCTCAGATTGGCTCACAAGGGCTGAGTGTACCCCGCTTTCCAACAGCACTCGGAAAACCTGATTGTCACCCATTCAAGTGCTAGTCCAGCCCGACAGCGCTTAACTTCGGTGATCTGACGGGAACCGGTGTCACCACTGCGGCAAGGCCGTTGGCTAAGACGTTATAGCGTGATGTTAACTTATCAATGAAACGAGTCCAAGTGACACCAGATGCATTTCAGTCTCTCATTTGCTAATCACTTTGCATAAAATGACGCATCAGTGTGCTGCACACGTAATGTTCTTCATACAGTATCAGTACTTTTTACCTCTGTAAACTGACTGTCACTAATGTGGATGTTGTGACATTTATTACCAGCACAGGACGCAACACAACCTAATGGCCCCCTCGTGTCCTACTGCCAGGAGTCACCAATACTTGCCACAACAAACAATTTTGTATGAAGTCTTTCGCATAGTGATCATGGCTTTAACGACGGAACGCTTAGTGGACGAAATAAAATGTTTGTTACTGTCTCAGAATCATATTTTCTTTTTTTACAAAATAGTTATTAGTGATGTCAGAAGATTCGTAATATCACCCATAAACCGTCACGATGGTTTGAACGTTTTATTGAGATACAGTGAGTGGCTACATGTATACTTCTTCGGGTTCAAATGAAATTTAGGCAGTAAACAGTACAAGTAAGAAGACAACACAAGCCTTGCAAATATCTTGTTACAGAACAAAGCAGAAGATTACGTGGGGAAATCGAGCAACTGATGAAGAGGTGCTGAATCAAACTGGGAACTAGAGGCATGTATGACACTCCTTGACAAAAAGAAGGGATAGATTTATAGGACACGTTTTTGGGTATCATGCAGTAAATAAATTGGTAACGGAAGGAATTCTGAAGGAGAGATTAAAGCCTAGAGGGAGAGAAATACATAAATACGTTAGGCAGATTCAAATACATTTAGGTTGCATTCGTTACTTAGAGATGAAGGTACCACTACATCAACGGTCTCAGCCTTCTCACAGTCACACAACTAAGAAAGAATGATGTGGTTTCTAAATGAAAAATTTATTCTTTAGCAGAATGTACGCTGTCACAAAACTTCATACCAGATTATACGGAGTGCCTTAACGGGCCTCGAGACACACCCTTACTCGTCTGGTAAGGTACCCAAGTGGCCCCAGTGAAGTATGGAAATCGGAAAAAGTATTAGGAAAGTGGAAATCTGGTGCAGTCCTACACATGAGCCTAGTGGACTCACAAAATGAGAACACAGCTGTTTGAAGGTAAGTGATTCGAAATTTAATCTATCAGCAGGATTAATTTGGAAGAGTGTTCCAAAGACATAGAAGTCTCTTTGGTTCAGTCTGAAGTGAAAACAAACATCGGACTGGAAATGAGACATACCCTTGAAGGATGCATCAGCTGTTCACCTGGAATGAGTTTAAGAAACTTCAGAAAATCTCAATCCAGGAAACAAAGGTTGCATGTACACTTAAGAGTCAAACCATTATGACCACCTCCTTAATAGCTTGTTCGTCTGTCGTTGGAGCGAAATACTTCACTGATTCTGTGTATCAGGGAACCGACAGTGTATTGGCCGGTTTGTGGAGATATGTGGCATTAGATGTCTATGCACAGATCATGTAATTCACGTAAAGTGCTTACGCAGTGACGGCGCCCGATAGCAACCCAAATGTGAATCATAGGAATTCATCAGGCGAATTTGATGACCGAGATTTCATTGTGAGTTCACTATAATGTTCCTCAAACCACGGTAGCACGGTTCTGGCTCCGAGATAGGGACAATTATACTGCTGAAGGATGACATCACACACAGCAAAACCAGCTAAATATCGCCCCATAACATGCCTACCAACAATATACAAAATATTAACTTCAGTCATTACACAGAAATTAATGACACATACAACACAGAACAAAATTATACATGAAGAACAAAGGAGCAAGAGAACGTAAAGAGCAACTGATAATAGATGCGGAGGTGACATATCAAGCTAAAACTAAACAAAGGTCGCTACACTACGCATGAATTGATTACCAAAAAGCTTTTGATAGTGTACCCCACTCATGGTTACTACAAATATTGGAAATATACAAAGTAGATCCTAAATTGATACAGTTCCTAAACATAGTAATGAAAAATTGGAAAACCACACTTAATATCCAAATAAATTCAAATAATATCACATCAAAGCCAATACAGATTAAGCGTGGAATATACCAAGGAGACTCATTAAGTCCTTTCTGGTTCTGCCTTGCTCTGAACCCACTATCCAACATGCTAAATAATACAAGTTATGGATACAATATTACTGGAACATACCCACACAAATTCACACATTTGCTATACATGGATGATCTAAAACTACTGGCAGCAACAAACCAACAACTCAACCAATTACTAAAGGTAACAGAAGTATTCAGCAATGATATAAATATGGCTTTTGGAACAGACAAATGTAAGAAAAATAGCATAGTCAAGGGAAAACACAAAACAAGAAGAATACATATTGGATAACCACAGCGACTGCATAGAAGCGATGGAAAAAACAGATGCCTATAAATATCTAGGATACAGGCAGAAAACAGGAATAGATAATACAAATATTAAAGAAGAACTAAAAGAAAAATATAGACAAAGACTAACAAAAATACTGAAAACAGAATTGACAGCAAGAAACAAGACAAAAGCTATAAATACTTAATGCTATACCAATATTGACCTACTCATTTGGAGTAGTGAAATGGAGTAACACAGACCTAGAAGCACTCAATACACTTACACGATCACAATGCCACAAATATAGAATACATCACATACATTCAGCAACAGAAAGATTCACATTACGCAGAAAGGAAGGAGGAAGGGGATTTATCGGTATAAAAAACCTACATTATGGACAGGTAGACAATTTAAGAAAATTCTTTCTAGAACGAGCAGAAACTAGCAAAATACACAAAGCAATCACTCATATAAATACATCAGCTACACCAGTACAATTTCATAACCACTTCTACAACCCTTTAGATCACTTAACATCAACAGATACGAAGAAAGTAAATTGGAAAAAGAACACACTACATGGCAAGCACCCGTATCATCTAACACAGCCACACATCGATCAAGACGCATCCAACACATGGCTAAGAAAAGGCAATATATACAGTGAGATGGAAGGATTCATGATTGCAATACAGGATCAAACAATAAACACCAGGTATTACATCAAGCATATTATTAAAGATCCCAATACGACAACAGATAAATGCAGACTTTGCAAACAACAAATAGAAACAGTAGATCACATCACAAGCGGATGTACAATACTAGCAAATACAGAATACCCCAGAAGACATGACAATGTAGCAAAAATAATACATCAACAGCTTGCCTTACAACATAAACTTATAAAACAACACGTTCCCACATACAAGTATGCACCACAAAATGTACTGGAGAATGATGAATACAAATTATACTGGAACAGAACCATTATAACAGATAAAACAACACCACATAACAAACCTGACATCATACTCACCAATAAAGAGAAGAAATTTACACAGCTAGTCGAAATATCCTTACCCAATACAACAAATATACAAAAGAAAACAGGAGAAAAAATTGAAAAATACATCCAACTGGCTGAGGAAGTCAAGGACATGTGGCATCAGGATAAAGTTGTCATTATACCAATTATACTATCAACTACAGGAGTCATATCACACAATATCCACCAGTACATCAATGCAATACAGCTACATCCAAACTTATATATACAACTACAGAAATCCGTAATTATTGATACTTGTTCAATTACCCGAAAGTTCCTAAATGCAATATAACATATACCGTACAGTTAAAAGGAAGTCACGCTTGATCAAGGTCCGCGTCACTTTCCATTTTTGACCAGACATAACGTCTGAGAAAAGAAAGAAGAAATAATAATAAATGTAATGTCTCTCTCATAACCAGCACTATGAGCAGTTCAGAGGCGATCTCGCCACGAAAGTGGAAAATAATCTCACCACTTTACACGCGGTTTTGTTAACATTTTGGGCGGCATACAAACAGTAACTTCCATGAAATCTAAGCGCTCCAGGACGGTGTGCAGTCCTCGCGAGTTCACTTTCTACTCTTACCGAACACGCATTTTAGCAGAAGCCTGGCTGTGACGTCATTCGAGGCAGCACGTAAGCCCGCATTCGCGTGACGCGGACAGAGTGGTAGCTCGGTGCGAAGTGTGTCTTTTGTGAAATTTAAGCTATCCAGGACGGTCTGCAGTCCTCGCGAGTTCACTTTCTACTCTTACCGAACACGCATTTTAGCAGAAGTCTGGCTGTGACGTCATTCGAGGCAGCACGTAAGCCAGCATTCGCGTGACGCGGACAGAGTGGTAGCTCGGTGCGAAGTGTGTCTTTTGTGAAATTTAAGCTATCCAGGACGGTCTGCAGTCCTCGCGCGTTCACTTTCTACTCTTACCGAACACGCATTTTAGCAGAAAACTGGCTGTGACGTCATTCGAGGCAGCATGTAAACCGGCATTCGCGTGACGCGGACAGAGTGGTAGCTCGGTGCGAAGTGTGTCTTTTGTGAAATTTAAGCTATCCAGGACCGTGTACAGTTCTCGCGAGTTCACTTTCTACTCTTACCGAACACGCATTTTAGCAGACGCCTGGCCGTGACGTCATTCGAGGCAGCACGTAAGCCCGCATTCGCGTGACGCGGACAGAGTGGTAGCTCGGTGCGAAGTGTGTCTTTCGTGAAATTTAAGCTATCCAGGACGGTCTGCAGTCCTCGCGAGTTCACTTTCTACTCTTACCGAACACGCATTTTAGCAGAAGCCTGGCTGTGACGTCATTCGAGGCAGCACGTAAGCCGGCATTCGCGTGACGCGGACAGAGTGGTAGCTCGGTGCGAAGTGTGTCTTTTGTGAAATTTAAGCTATCCAGGACCGTGTACAGTTCTCGCGAGTTCACTTTCTACTCTTACCGAACACGCATTTTAGCAGAAGCCTGGCTGTGACGTCATTCGAGGCAGCACGTAAGCCGGCATTCGCGTGACGCGGACAGAGTGGTAGCTCGGTGCGAAGTGTGTCTTTTGTGAAATTTAAGCTATCCAGGACCGTGTACAGTTCTCGCAAGTTCACTTTCTACTCTTACCAAACACGCATTTTAGCAGAAGCCTGGCTGTGACGTCATTCGAGGCAGCACGTAAGCCGGCATTCGCGTGACGCGGACAGAGTGGTAGCTCGGTGCGAAGTGTGTCTTTTGCGAAATTTAAGCTATTCAGGACCGTGTACAGTTCTCGCGAGTTCACTTTCTACTCTTACCGAACACGCATTTAGTAGCATCCTGGCTATGACGTCAGACGAGGCAGCGTGTAAGCCGGCGTTTCACTCACGCGGACCTTATGACACGGGGGTGCGTATTGATCGTTATTTAGATTAAGGTCTTGAAACTTGTTATAGCTTTGTCATTTAATGGATGTACTCAAGTGCTGTAATCAGCCCTTTCTCTCATTAATATAAATAATACTTAATCTATTACAAATAAAGAAGTTTTCGTTCCAAATTTAGCTTTTAGCAAATTACTTGAAAACTATTAGAGGTAGCTTAATATGATCACATAGTTAATGGATTTATGTCAAACCGGAGCTTGATGCCAGTTTTTATCCTCCGGAGTCTAATACTTGGGGCCTTCAATATCTCGTACGAGCGCCGATTTTGACCAAAATATTGCTTCGATAAAATTGAGACTTTAACAGTTAATTGCGACATATATATGAACATTCAGAATAATTTTTAGCTTTCTAGATTCATTATTTAGCATCACTTCCTTTTCACTCACAGCAATGTATTTAGGCAAACATATTCATCTTTTCACTCTGGGATTTAACAATTCAGGTATCAAAGTACTGAAGTATATGTTGACTAAGGTTGGAAAAGCTGCTTTAATATTTAATTTCATCATTACATTATAGTGCTGTACTTATATGTTTCGCACAGGCGCGTTATGATGACGTGGCGCTAGTAGCAGTGAACTGGGTAAGTCCCGGCACACTCGCTCGCCTCTGTATTTCCCAAATGCTACATCGCTTGTTTCGCCACAAGTACAATTTTGTATTTAGAAACGAATCGTCTGTGTATAAAACTGATAGTTTTCAGAACTGACTACATTGATAACAAAAACTACACACATCAAACAAAGTTTTGCATCACCTCGGTTCCGAGAGTTCCGGAACTTGTACAGAAAATTGGAATAGAGGTCGACTTAAACATTATTTCCGCCATTTTAATTGCTCATGAAAACCACACATTGCTTGTTGTACCACCATACAGGGAGACCTTCAGAGGTGGTGGTCCAGACTGCTGTACACACCGGTACCTTTCTCTGCCTCGTGATGACTGGGTGTTGTGGAATGTCCTTAGGTTAGTTAGGTTTAAGTAGTTCTAACTTCTAGGGGACTGATGACCATAAATGTTAAGTCCCATAGTGCTCAGAGCCATTTGAACCATTTTGAACACCGGTACCTCTAATACCCAGTAGCACGTCCTCTTACACGGACGCATGCCTGTATTCGTCGTGGCTCATCAAGGCACTGTTGGTTTAGATTGCCCCACTCCTCAACGGCGATTCGGCGTAGATCCCTCATAGTGGTTGGTGGGTCACGTCGTCCATTAAAAGCACTTTTCAATCTATCCCAGGCATGTTCGATAGGAGAACATTTTGACCACTCTAGACGAGCGATATCGTTATCCTGAAGGAAGTCATTCACAGGATTTGCACAGGATGAAGACGAATGCCTCGTCAATATTTTGTCTCTCTGTATCTCCTCCATGTCCGAACAACATCGCTTTGGTTCATCCCGAGACGCCTGGATACCTCCCTTGTTGAGAGCCTTTCCTGACGCAAAGTAACAATGCAGACGCGATCGAACCGCGGTATTGACCCATGGTTGAACTACAGACAACACTAGCCGTGTACCTCCTTCCTGGTGGAATGACAAACTGATGGGCTGCCGCACCCCATCCGTCTAATAGGCGCTGCTCATGTATGGTTGTTTACACCTTTGGGCGGGTTTAGTGACATCTCTGAACAGTCAATGGGACTGTGTGTGTGATACAATATCCACAGTCAACGTCTCTGTTCAGGAGTTCTGGGAACCGGGGCGATGCAAAACGTTTTTGATGTTTGTATTTCAGAAAAGCTGCGAGATAATGGCCAATACAAGAATATTGCGAACGATTGCATTAGTATAAGTCATTAGTGTTAAAATGGTTCAAATGGCTCTCAGCACTATGGGACTTAACGTCTAAGGTCATCAGTCCCCTAGAACTTAGAACTGCTTAAACCTAACTAACCTAAGGACATCACACACATCCATGCCCGAGGCAGGATTCGAACTTGCGACCGCTGCGGTCGCGCGGTTCCAGACTGTAGTGCCTAGAACCGCTCGGCCACACCGACTGGCTCATTAGTGTTATTTTCATAGTATACGAGTATATAGAGGTTAGGCAAAAAAATGTGAACACCTGTTCCTACTTGTGAATGGTTCATTAATAAGGGGTGGGACCGCTATTTGCCCGTAATGCAGCTGTGATTCTTCTTGGAATACTGGCATATAATGATTGTATAGTCTCCAGTGGAATGTTATGCCACTCTTCGATCAGAACCTTTTCTAACTACTTTAGTGACGAAGGAGGCGGATAGCTGCTTCGGAGTCTGCGCTCCAATACCGCCCAGAAGGGTTCGATAGTGTTCAAGTTCGGGGGTGTGCTGGCCAGCGAAGACGCTGCAGTTGAGTTTCATGCTCCTCATACCACGATTGTACTGTCCTGGCTGTGTGAATGGGTGCATTATCGTTCTGAAATATGGCATCATTGTTGGGTAACATCATTTGAATCATGTGGTGCACCTGATCACTTAAAATGTTCACATAATCATTGGCTGTAATACGGCCTCTGAGAGTAATGATGGGACCAGCAGAATACCACGGTGTGGCTGCCCACACGATCTCATTTCCAACTCCGTGGTTAAATATTGGAATCAAGCAATCAGGATTGTAGGATTCTTTTGGCGTTCTCCAAACGTAAACTCGGCCCGATGTTGGAAATAACGAAAATGTTGACTCGTTGGACCATATGACGTGTTTCCACTGATCAGCGGTCCAGGATTTATGCTCCTGCCACCACGTTTTACGTTTCTTTGCGTTGGTTGTCGTCACTAATGGTTTGGGTATAGCAGCTCGTCCGTGAATATTTGCTTTATGGAGTTCTCGGCGGATAGTGTACATAGATAAGGGATTTCTAAGATGGCTGTTGAGCTCTGCAGTCACTTTAGCCGCCGTAGTTACGTGTTGTTTTGACACAATTCGTGTTAGCGAACGACGACCTCTGCCATATAGCTTTTTTGATTTGTCCCCACTATTACGTTTACACGATGACGTCTTTCCATGTTTTGCAATCGTGAGTGTTGAAACAATTGCTCTTGAAACATTTAATAAGTTGGCTGTCTTCGATACTGATGCGCCAGCTAACCGGGCCCCCACATTCCGCTTTCTTTGGAACTCTGTAGGTCTTTCTCTGCACGTCGACCTCGACCTCTGAATGCAAATACTAAGTGTGCACTACTCGTGAAAAACCTGCACCAGTGCGTAGTCAGTACTGAACACGCACAAGCCAGCACGACACATGCCTTACCTGAGTTGCTGACCGTCAAACACAACTATCGCATTACTATCACTGTTCACTTTATTTAGCCTGTCCCTGTATATATAAAGTTGCGATCAAAGAGTTTCCGTTCTAAGGCCGTACAGTCGAAGACCTGCATGCTATAATTTTTCATAATGCGGAGCCACAGTCATAATACACTCCTGGAAATTGAAATAAGAACACCGTGAATTCATTGTCCCAGGAAGGGGAAACTTTATTGACACATTCCTGGGGTCAGATACATCACATGATCACACTGACAGAACCACAGGCACACAGACACAGGTAACAGAGCATGCACAATGTCGGCACTAGTACAGTGTATATCCACCTTTCGCAGCAATGCAGGCTGCTATTCTCCCATGGAGACGATCGTAGAGATGCTCGATGTAGTCCTGTGGAACGGCTTGCCATGCCATTTCCACCTGGCGCCTCAGTTGGACCAGCGTTCGTGCTGGACGTGCAGACCGCGTGAGACGACGCTCCATCCAGTCCCAAACATGCTCAATGGGGGGCAGATCCGGAGATCTTGCTGGCCAGGGTAGTTGACTTACACCTTCTAGAGCACGTTGGGTGGCACGGGATACATGCGGACGTGCATTGTCCTGTTGGAACAGCAAGTTCCCTTGCCGGTCTAGGAATGGTAGAACGATGGGTTCGATGACGGTTTGGATGTACCGTGCACTATTCAGTGTCCCCTCGACGATCACCAGTGGTGTACGGCCAGTGTAGGAGATCGCTCCCCACACCATGATGCCGGGTGTTGGCCCTGTGTGCCTCGGTCGTATGCAGTCCTGATTGTGGCGCTCACCTGCACGGCGCCAAACACGCATACGACCATCATTGGCACCAAGGCAGGAGCGACTCTCATCGCTGAAGACGACACGTCTCCATTCGTCCCTCCATTCACGCCTGTCGCGACACCACTGGAGGCGGGCTGCACGATGTTGGGGCGTGAGCGGAAGACGGCCTAACGGTGTGCGGGACCGTAGCCCAGCTTCATGGAGACGGTTGCGAATGGTCCTCGCCGATACCCCAGGAGCAACAGTGTCCCTAATTTGCTGGGAAGTGGCGGTGCGGTCCCCTACGGCACTGCGTAGGATCCTACGGTCTTGGCGTGCATCCGTGCGTCGCTGCGGTCCGGCCCCAGGTCGACGGGCACGTGCACCTTCCGCCGACCACTGGCGACAACATCGATGTACTGTGGAGACCTCACGCCCCACGTGTTGAGCAATTCGGCGGTACGTCCACCCGGCCTCCCGCATGCCCACTATACGCCCTCGCTAAAGTCCGTCAACTGCACATACGGTTCACGTCCACGCTGTCGCGGCATGCTACCAGTGTTAAAGACTGCGATGGAGCTCCGTATGCCACGGCAAACTGGCTGACACTGACGGCGGCGGTGCACAAATGCTGCGTAGCTAGCGCCATTCGACGGCCAACACCGCGGTTCCTGGTGTGTCCGCTGTGCCGTGCGTGTGATCATTGCTTGTACAGCCCTCTCGCAGTGTCCGGAGCAAGTATGGTGGGTCTGACACACCGGTGTCAATGTGTTCTTTTTTCCATTTCCAGGAGTGTATGTTTCTTTAAAGTCAGTACCGCCATTAGACTGTTGTTTATTTATAGTATTACATTTATACTTACACAATCATGATTTCGGCTTCAAAGTGCCATTATCAAGTGTTTTGAGTATCATAAATTGCCTGGGATGGCATACTGTCGTATAAACAAGTCTAATGGCGGTACTGACTTTAAAGAGATCTGCCTGCCAGTCAGACAGAATCGCTGAGAATTTTGAGGCATTCGTCCCACCGACGTACCAAGCTACAGATAACTGTTTGGTTTAACGCGGTGTCTAGCTGTGTGAAGAAGACCGTAACTGCCTCCTGCATATCCTCGACCGAAAGAAATCGTTGACCCTTCAAGGCTATTTTAAGGGCTCAGAGGCGTGATAATCGCATGGGGAAAGATAAGGACTATAGGACGGGCATTTGTTGTTGTCCGTAATGGATGAGGCTGGGCTACCAGATCGATCGCCCTCTTGTGTCAAATAGCTACCAGCGCGGAACCTGGCACACCGTTCTGCAACAGTGATTTCGACAGAGATACGAGGTGTGGCTAGAAAAAAACCGGACTAGTACTGGTGAAACAATAAAACGAATGCAATAAGGCTGAAAGTCGCGTGGCCTGTCACGTGGCTCTCGCTCCGCCTACTGCTCGAGTTTCATCTGCCTCCTGCACTCAGTCTTCCCGCGGCGTCTGTTTTAAGTAGTTGACGTTTTGTCTGTGCGTCGGAAAATGTTGAGTGTACAGAAAGAACAGCGTGTTAACATCAAATTTTGTTTCAAACTAGGAAAATCTGCAAGTGAAACGTTTGTAATGTTACAACAAGTGTACGGCGATGATTGTTTATCGCGAACACAAGTGTTTGAGTGGTTTAAACGATTTAAAGATGGCCGCGAAGACACCAGTGATGACACTCGCACTGGCAGACCATTGTCAGCAAAAACTGATGCAAACATTGAAAAAATCGGTAAACTTGTTCGACACTTTCCTTGTCAACTCCTGTTAACTCAGGGCCGGCCGAAGTGGCCGCGCGGTTCTGGCGCTGCAGTCTGGAACCGCGAGACCGCTACGGTCGCAGGTTCTAATCCTGCCTCGGGCATGGATGTGTGTGATGTCCTTAGGTTAGTTAGGTTTAACTAGTTCTAAGTTCTAGGGGACTAATGACCTCAGCAGTTGAGTCCCATAGTGCTCAGAGCCATTTGAACCATTTTTTTAACTCAGACACTGCTCTGATTGTTAAACGGCGATCTTGTCGAACAAGTTTACCGATTTTTTCAATGTTTGCATCAGTTTTTGCTGACAATGGTCTGCCAGTGCGAGTGTCATCACTGGTGTCTTCGCGGCCATCTTTAAATCGTTTAAACCACTCAAACACTTGTGTTCGCGATAAATAATCATCGCCGTACACTTGTTGTAACATTACAAACGTTTCACTTGCAGATTTTCCTAGTTTGAAACAAAATTTGATGTTAACACGCTGTTCTTTCTGTACACTCAACATTTTCCGACGCACAGACTAAACGTTAACTACTTAAAACAGACGCCACGGGCAGACTGAGTGCAGGAGGCAGATGAAACTCGAGCAGTAGGCGGAGCGAGAGTCACGTGACAGGCCACGCGACTTTCAGCCTTATTGCATTCGTTTTATTGTTTCACCAGTACTAGTCCGGTTTTTTTCTAGCCACACCTCGTATACGTCTTCTGGAGTTTGTTCTTCGACAGCCACGGAAAGAATAATAGCATGCTGCTCCTGTTTGGGCACTTCTGGTAATAAAGTCGCCATAGTTCACGTTCACTGGCGGTAAACCCAAAGAGGTTCTGGTCATACATAAAGCACACCAGTGGCAAGACGCAGTCAATACCTTCACTGCGCGATAACAACGGTGAAGTCACTGATGACGGTGTCACTAAAGCAGAGTTATTAAACACAGTTTTGCGAAACTGCTTCACCAAAGAAGAAGAAGTAAATAGTCCTGAATTCCATTCAAGAACAAGTGCCAAGATGAGGAACATAGAAGTAGATATCCTCGGTGTAGCAAAGCAGCTTAAATCACTTAATAAAGACAAGGTCCAGACTGTATACCAGTCAGGCTTCTCTCAGAGTTTGCTGATACAATAGCTCCAAATTTAGGAATTATTTACAACCTCTCGCTCACAGAAAGTTCCGTACCTAAAAACTGGAAAATTGCTCAGATCACAACAATACCCAAAAAAGGAAATAGGAGTAATCCTCTGAATTACAGGCCCTTATCACTAACGTCAATTTGGTGTATGGTTTTGGAACATATAGTGTATTAGAACATCATGAAGTACCTCAAAAATAACACGATTTATTGACTCATAGTCAGCACGGATTCAGAAAATATCGTTCTTGCGAAGCACAATTAGCTCTTTTTACTCATGAAGTAATTAGTGCTATCGACGGGAGATGTCAAATGGATTGCACATTTTTAAATTTCCAGAAGGCTTTCGACACCGTTCCTCACAAACGTCTCCTAACCAAACTCCGCGTCAATGGAATATCGCCTCAGTTGTGATTTCCTGTCAGAAAGGTCACAGTTCGTAGTAATAAACCGGGAAGTCATCGAGTAAAACAGAATTAATATCCGGCGTTACCCAAGAAAGTGTTATACGCCCTCTATTGCTCCTGATCTGCCGGCCGCGGTGGCCGAGCGGTTCTAGGCGCTTCTGTCCGGAACCTCGCGGCTGCTACGGTCGCAGGTTCGAATCCTGCCTCGGGCATGGATGTGTGTGATGTCCTTAGGTTAGTTAGATTTAAGTAGTTCTAAGTCTAGGGGACTGATGACCTCAGATGTTAAGTCCCATAGTGCTTAGAGCCATTTGAGCCATTTGAGCTCCTATATTCGCGACGGAGGAGATAGTCTGAGTAGCCCTCTTAGATTATTTTCAGGTGGTGTTGTCATTTTCCACCTTTTAAAGTCATCAGATGAGCAAAACGAATTGTAAAATTATTTAGATAAGATATCTGTGTGGGGCGAAAAGTAGCAATTGACCCTGAATTAAGGAAAGTGTGAAGTTGTTCACATGAGTACTAAAATAAAACCGCTAAATTTCGATTACGCGATAAGTCACACAAATCTGAAGGCTGTTAATTCAACTAAATACTTAGCGATTACAATTATAAATAACCTAAATTGGAATGATCACGTAGATAATGTTGTGGGTAGAGCAAACCGAAGACTGCGATTCATTGACAGAACACTTAGAAGGTGCAACAGGTCTACTAAAGAGACTGCTTACACCACGCTTGTCCGCCCTATTCTGGAGTACTGCTGTTGGTGTGGGATCCGCATCAGGTGAGACTGGGGATGACATCGAAAAAGTTCAAAGGAGGACAGGTCGTTTTGTTTAATCGCGAAATAGGGGTAATAGTGCCACAGACATGATACGTGAATTTGAGTGGTAATCATTAAAACAAAGGCGTTTTTCGTTGCGACGGGATCTTCTCATGAAATTTCAGTCACCAGTTTTCTTCTCCGATTGCGAAAACATTCCGTCTGCACCCACCTACATAGGGAGAAATGATCATCGCGACTAAATAAGAGAACTCAGGGCTCACACAGAAAAATTTAAGTGCTCGTTTCTCCCTCGCACCGTTCGAGAGTGGAAAGGCAGAGAGACAGCTTGAAGATGGTTCATTGAACCCTCTGCCAGGCAATGTATTGTCAATAGCAGAGTAACAACGTAGATATAGATGTTCGAATTTACCTCACGCACGTCGCAAAGACACGAAAGCCACCCTAATCCATTGTCTACTTGTCGGTGCCTTGGTACCCGCATCGCAGTCGCGTTACGTAGCATATACGCTGCAGTAGCAACATCAAACTTTTCATCGCCTCTTATATGTCTAGCAACAAAATAAAGGTCCCTCTTCTCTCCTTGCCCGCATCTCGTGGTCGTGCGGTAGCGTTTTCGCTTCCCACGCCCGGGTTCCCGGGTTCGATTCCCGGAGGGGTCAGGGATTTTCTCTGCCTCGTGATGGCTGGGTGTTGTGTGCTGTCCTTAGGTTAGTTAGGTTTAAGTAGTTCTAAGTTCTAGGGGACTTATAACCACAGCAGTTGAGTCCCATAGTGCTCAGAGCCATTTGAACCATTTTTTTCTTCTCTCCTTCCTTGTACAGGTTACACCAATACTCAAGAAAGGAAGCAGGAGTAATCCACTGAATTAGAGACCCAGGTCACTAACGTCGGTTTTCAGTAGGATCTTGCAACACATACTCCTAGAGCACCTCCCCGCGAAAGGCAACGGTCCCGAGTTCGGGTCTCGGTCCGGCACACAGTTTTGATCTGTAAGGAATTGACATATACTGAGTTGGAACATTATGGGATACCTCGAAGAAAATAATTTGTTGAAATAGTCGTCATGGATTGAGAAAATATTGGTCTTAGGAAACACAGCTAACTCTTAACTCGTAATAAGTAGTGAGTGCTAACGGCAGGAGATTTCAAATTGACACCATATTTCTAGATTTCCAGACCGCTTTAGACACTGTTCCTCATAGCGACTTCCAATCGTTTTGCGTGCCTACCTAGTACCGTCTCACTTGTGCTGCTGGATTCGTGATTTCCTGTCAGAAAGGTCACAGTTCGTAGTAGTTGACGGAAAGACATGGAGTAAAACGGAAGTGATACCTGGCGTCTCCCAAGGAAGTGTTACAGGTCACCTGCTGTTCCTGGTCTATATAAATATTTAGGAGACAATCTGAGCAGCTCTCTTAGATTTTTTGTAGCTTGTGCTGTCATTTATCGTCTTGTAACGTCATCGGATGATCAACACATATTGCAAAACTAGTTAGACAAGATATTTCTATGGTGCGAAAAGTGACAATTTATCTTGAATAATTAGTGTGAGGTAACCCACATCGGTAGTAAAAGCAATATTTTAAATTTTGGTTACACGATAAATCACCCTTTGAATTCAATTGAGTACTTAGGGATTAGAATTATCAGTAATTTTAGTTGGAAGTATCACGTAGATAATGTTTTGCATAAAGAGAACCAAAGACTGCGATTTATTGGTAAAACGCTTAGACGATGCAGCAGATCGACTAAAGAGACTGCCTACACTAAGCTTGTCCGTCCTCTTCTGCAATACTGTTGAGTGCGATAGGATCCTTATTTGATAAGTTAGACGGAGGACACCGAAGAAGTTCAAAAATGGGCAGCTCGTTTTGTACTATCACGAAATATGGCAGAGAGCGTCATTGATGTCAGAGGCGAGTTATGGTGGCAACCATTAAAACAAGGGCGTTTTCCGTTGCGGCGAGGTATTTTCACGAAATTTCAATCACTAACCTACTCCTACGAAAGCGAAAATATTTTACTGTCGCCCACCAACATACTGAAAAACCACCACCGCAAGGAGTTCATTTCCCTCGCCCGCTGTTAGAGGGTGTAACGGTAGTGAAATTGCCTGAAGGTGGTTCGACGAACCCTCTGCCAGGCACTTTAATGTGAATTGCAGAGGATTCATTTGGATGTAGTTAGAAATTAGATAGAAGTATATTGCTGAAACTACAGACGTGATTTTAGGTAATATAATTCACCACATTAACTGAATTTCAGATCCAAATGCAACATCTGGAGGACGCACAGTGAAAATTAAGCACGAGGATTAAATGAATGCGACAATTACTAATACAGTAAGTTTTGGATTTATAATACGTTGAGTAAGCTCACGATTATACTCCTGGCTTACAGTAATGTTCTCGTCGCTACGTTCTTTTTTATAAATGCAAGTATTATCCTTGTTCACACGTACGTAATATATAAACATGGTTGGCAGGAGGGAAATGTCTTCTTAAAAAGAATGATTATTCGTTGAAGTAATTCATAGTGAAGTAGAAAAAGGTATACTTTTTGGAAAATAATTATTTTGTTGATATAAAACTGTCTGAGAACAGAATGTATTACTGAAGGAATATTTAAGGGATATTACGTTGTTACAACTGTCACATGAGAATGGCTTCGTAGGCCGAAATCACAATAGTTAATGTATAACTTTAATAAGGGTCCATGCGGAAAATGTGGTCATTTCTGTAACTTACGTGTATTTATGACGTGTTTGGAAATTGGAAATTTGTGGTAAGTTCTTACGGGACCAAACTCCTGAGTTCACTGGTCCCTAGGCTTACACAACTACTTAATCTAACTGAAACTAACTTACGCTAACAACACAAACACTGTGCCCAACCAAGGGAGGACTCGAGCCTACGATGGGGGTAGCCACGCGAACCGCGACAAGGCACCTGAGACCGCGCGGCTACCACTTGTGGCGACGTGTTTCGAGCCATTAGTGTTTATCTTCAGGCATAAAGTCATACAAAATAAGCTTTAATATGTACCCTAGCGGCTCGAAATGCATTTCACATAAACGAAGGTCACAAAATAAATTATCTGTAAACGATGTGACTGGCTGCGGTATATACACTATCTTATCAATGTATACCGAAACTTCTATGTGGCGCAGAGTAGAGCACTAAATGTCACCAGAGGTGGGCGCATTAGTAAAAAAGGAGGAGTGGGATTATTGCGCCGTCAGTAGAAAAGCAATAACAGCGTGAAAGGGTCGACCAGGAGCGTTTAGTAAATTTGCATGTGCAATAGTCACTGCAATCGACCTGAGTAACATAGCCACAGCGAACATTTTCACTCTTCTAACGTCGCCCAAGTCGACTTTCGGTAATATGACTGTGAAGTGGAAGCATGTAGGAACGACCAAAACTGAACCAAGAGTAGGCGGACTGTACTAACGGACTAGGACCGTGGAGTATTGAGAAGTGTGGCTGAAAAAAAAAGTCACTCGTTACTTGGAAAGTGCTATAAGCGTACCAGCTAGCAGCACGACTACATTGGGAGTTAAAAGGAATTGGTTGCAATGGTCGAGCAACTCCTCATAAGCAATTCATTTCTGTGGTCGTAGTTAACTGACGCATGACGCAGTGTAAAGACCGATGCCGCTGCATAGTGGATGACAGGAAACTACTGATTTGGAGTGATGAATCATGCACGCTACGCTCTGTGGCAATCAGATGGAAGGGTTTGGGTTTGGCAGATACCTCGAGAACGTTACCTGCCATCAGGTGTAGTGCCAACAGTGGAGTACAGAAGAGATTGAGCTACGGTATGGGGCTCTTTTTAGTACTTTGGTTGTGGTACCATTACTGTGCTTAAGGAAACGCTAAATGCAGAAGAATAAGAACACATTATACCTCAGATAAAGCTTATCCATAATGGGTGGTTTAGAACCCACGAGTGTTTATGCAATTTAAATACATAAAACTACAAAGAGTTACTTTTCTGAAAACGTTATTTACTAATTGCACGAACCGATTGTAGAACCATTTCAGGCTCACCTTCAGATGATGTACAGGAAGTTACATAGTTATTTCAAGCATGGTACTGAGCCTCCCTGCAAGAAGATGTAACATGCTTTAATACAGCACCATGAATATTGTTGCTAAATTTTTTATCCATATCGGCAGATAAACAATACTCATGACTATTCATTAAAGCACGTTCCATCTTCTTGTCACACAGCCAGAACCTAGCATTGTGCTTGAAATAGCTACACTCCTGGAAATGGAAAAAAGAACACATTGACACCGGTGTGTCAGACCCACCATACTTGCTCCGGACACTGCGAGAGGGCTGTACAAGCAATGATCACACGCACGGCACAGCGGACACACCAGGAACCGCGGTGTTGGCCGTCGAATGGCGCTAGCTGCGCAGCATTTGTGCACCGCCGCCGTCAGTGTCAGCCAGTTTGCCGTGGCATACGGAGCTCCATCGCAGTCTTTAACACTGGTAGCATGCTGCGACAGCGTGGACGTGACCCGTATGTGCAGTTGACGGACTTTGAGCGAGGGCGTATAGTGGGCATGCGGGAGGCCGGGTGGACGTACCGCCGAATTGCTCAACACGTGGGGCGTGAGGTCTCCACAGTACATCGATGTTGTCGCCAGTGGTCGGCGGAAGGTGCACGTGCCCGTCGACCTGGGGCCGGACCGCAGCGACGCACGGATGCACGCCAAGACCGTAGGATCCTACGCAGTGCCGTAGGGGACCGCACCGCCACTTCCCAGCAAATTAGGGACACTGTTGCTCCTGGGGTATCGGCGAGGACCATTCGCAACCGTCTCCATGAAGCTGGGCTACGGTCCCGCACACCGTTAGGCCGTCTTCCGCTCACGCCCCAACATCGTGCAGCCCGCCTCCAGTGGTGTCGCGACAGGCGTGAATGGAGGGACGAATGGAGACGTGTCGTCTTCAGCGATGACAGTCGATTCTGCCTTGGTGCCAATGATGGTCGTATGCGTGTTTGGCACCGTGCAGGTGAGCGCCACAATCAGGACTGCATACGATCGAGGCACACAGGGCCAACACCCGGCATCATGGTGTGGGGAGCGATCTCCTACACTGGCCGTACACCACTGGTGATCGTCGAGGGGACACTGAATAGTGCACGGTACATCCAAACCGTCATCGAACCCATCGTTCTACCATTCCTAGACCGGCAAGGGAACTTGCTGTTCCAACAGGACAATGCACGTCCGCATGTATCCCGTGCCACCCAACGTGCTCTAGAAGGTGTAAGTCAACTACCCTGGCCAGCAAGATCTCCGGATCTGTCCCCCATTGAGCATGTTTGGGACTGGATGAAGCGTCGTCTCACGCGGTCTGCACGTCCAGCACGAACGCTGGTCCAACTGAGGCGCCAGGTGGAAATGGCATGGCAATCCATTCCACAGGACTACATCCAGCATCTCTACGATCGTCTCCATGGGAGAATAGCAGCCTGCATTGCTGCGAAAGGTGGATATACACTGTACTAGTGCCGACATTGTGCATGCTCTGTTGCCTGTGTCTATGTGCCTGTGGTTCTGTCAGTGTGATCATGTGATGTATCTGACCCCAGGAATGTGTCAATAAAGTTTCCCCTTCCTGGGACAATGAATTCACGGTGTTCTTATTTCAATTTCCAGGAGTGTATGTAACTTCTGTGCACCAACTGTAGGCGAGCCTGAAAAGCTTCGAAAACCGGTTAGTGGAATTAATAAATATATATTTAAAAAAACTGGTTGCAGTTTAATGTATTTACATTTTACGTCATTGCGTACTGTGTACAGAATAGGAACAGTTCACAGGCGGTGATTGTATCAGTACCAAAATGCACCCTGTCATAAAGCAGCATCTTTGGTGCAATGTTTGTGGACAATACCGGTCCTGAAACGGACTGCCCTGTTCAGAGTCCAGACTTAAACCCAAAGGAACGCCTTTGGGATGGGTCAGAGCGTACACTTCGCTCCAGACGCCAGCGTCCAACATCAGTACATTCTCTGGATTCGGCTTTTGAGGGAGAAAGGGCTTCCATTCTTCCAGAGACATTCAAACAGCTTGTTTAATGTGTTCCCAGCAATGTCAGAATTGTCATAAAGGACGAGGGTGGATACACCTCACACCAATGTACACTAAAAATATATAACCGGGTGGTTATAATCAAACGTTCCCTATTTATCAGGTTATAACACAGGAACTAATTACGATACCAGTACCAAACTTGGTAACATTACTGTCCAGAGTAAGGGGTGCATGATTTCCATGCGTCACAGCACCACCGTCCAAGTCCAACTATGGTCACAAGGTGCCATGATAAGTCACTGTGATTCATAGTCTCACACACCTGACCAGTCACAGTGCTGACGTGTCAACATGAGGTTGGATAAAAGGAGCAGGGCATTATTGATGATGCTCTGATATCAAAACAACAGTAATTATGCAGCTCCAGTTCGAGAATATCGCCGGCTAAAAGCTTTACGAAGGGACTTTCTTTCTCCACTTGCTGTGTGGAGCATGAAGAAGAAGTTCGAATCAACTGGAGGCCTGGGCGACGCTCCAGAAAGAGGCCGACGACCGGTTGCACCACAGCTGATGAAATCGCTGTTGCTATGGTAAACAACGCTGCGCACAATTCCCGATCGTCAGGCAGTGAGCTTGCTGTGTCACGACAGTTGAACATTCCCTGGTCCACTGTATGGAAGGTGTTTCGAACCATTCTCAAATGGTGTCCATACTAGATCCAAATCGTACAGCTGTTTGCACCACAGGATGCACGACGTGTTGATATTTTTCTCCACTTTCTCGCAAGGATTGAAGGTGACGAGGGCTGGACCTGGACCATCCCATGGACAGACGAAGCTCATTTTTCTCTGACGGGTGAGGTGAACACACGGAATTGCCGAGTGTGGGCATTTTCACCCCCAGTCACTCTGCATGAAGTTCCTCTGTATGGTGAACGTCTCAGCGAACAGTGTGGCTTCACGGCTATGTTCATCATTGGCTCATTCTTTTTTGAACAGGCTGGCGCTCAAGGACGAAAGACATGCTATGTGCTGGCCAGCGTTACTCTGATGTGCTTCACCGACATGTCATACCCGCGCTATAGGAACTAGACGCATTGAACTCAACAGTTCTCGTGCAAGATGGGGCCTCACCGCACATGGCACGTGAATTTCACCTGTTTCTCCGCAACACATTTGGAAGCGATCGATCTCAATCCGTCACTACCTGTGATTTCTGGTTGTGGGGCTACCTGAAGCACGGAGTTTACCGGGGGTGGGGGCATTCGCACATTCGCTGATCTGAAGCGTAGGATATCAAGAGAGGTAGCCAGCGTTAACTACGGACATGCTTCAGATGGTTCAATTGAATCTGAGCGCTATGGGACTTAACATCTGAGGTCATCAGTCCCCTAGAACTTATAACTACTTAAACCTAACTAACCTAAGGACATGACACAAATCCATGCCCGAGGCAGGATTCGAACCTGCGACCGTAGTGGTCGCGCGGTTCAAGACCAAAGCGCCTAGAACCGCTCGGCCACTCCGGCCGGCGGACATGCTTCGTTCTGCAGTGCAGAATGCAATCCTGCTCTTTCAGGCTCTTTTGGACGCCATGATGAGCCCCTTTAGTCGCAGTAATGGTGCCGCTATGTAGTGATATAATGTACTGCAGCAGCACATTAAAAGTGTTTCAGTTGAATTGATTCTGCGTTATTTCTCTTCCCAATGTCCTTGAGATTAATGCTACCAAGTTTGGTACTCGTACAGTAATTAATTTTAGTGTTATAACGTGTTAAATAGGCAAAATTTAATTATAACTATGCTATATTTACAGAAAACAAATAGTGGAAGTGATGAATCCTAAACGCTGTGCGGGAGCTTATAATCCACTCCTCCAACATATTAATACATTTGCTAAACCACTGCTACACACCGATCAATTTCCTCCCCTGACCAGGCTGGAATTCAGCAACAATAACGTTATTTACCATCCACCTTTCGGAAAAAACTGCTCTTATGTTCGCCGATGACAACTGTCTGTGAGCTACGACAGGTATTTTGTGAACAAATGACGAGGAATGCTACTCTTTTTATTTGACAGTAGACATGGAATTATTTCAATCAACCAATCTGAAAGGATGAGGAAACTATTTGCCCCTGGCTTATTAATTCAAATACTCAAGCAACTTCCAAAAATTAAATTCAGAGTGAAGATCGTCGGGAGTTATTACAGTAATTTCCGTTGAAATTGTGCCACACTATGCACTGTTTATTAATCAGAGAATATAAGCAGTTGTTTTCCTCATTGCAAACAAATTGCTTTAGCGCATATCCTATTAGCTTCAGTGATTCGATGCACTGCGGCTAATCAGATTTATGAATTCCGACACTTGCTGAGCTACTCATTACAGAAGCTCGAGTTGTTGCACGTCATTAATATTACAGAGCGTAGTCAATAAATCACGGCACTGCACGCCTGTGAGAGCAAGCGCAGGGTGAAATTCTGTCAGAGTGAATATTGATAGAGTGCCCTTTGTGGTTGACGCGTATGTTAAATAGGGCAAGAGTGTTTCAGAAATGTGTCATATCGTTCACTGTATGTCTCTGCGATCGACTGGTACTGCATCAGAAATTTACATCTACATCTACATCCCTATTCCGCAAGCCACCTGACGGTGCGTGGCGGAGGGTACCTTGAGTACCTCTATCGGTTCTCCCTTCGGCCGGCCGGTGTGGCCGTGCGGTTTTAGGCGCTTCAGTTTGGAATTGCGTGACCGCTACGGTCGCAGGTTCGAATCCTGCCTCGGGCATGGATGTGTGTGATGTCCTTAGGTTAGTTAGGTTTAAGTAGTTCTAAGTTCTAGGGGACTGATGACCACAGATGTTAAGTCCCACAGTGCTCAGAGCCATTTTTTCGGTTCTCCCTTCTATTCCAGTCTCGTATTGTTCGTGGAAAGAAGGATTGTCGGTATGCTTCTGTGTGTGCTCTAATCTCTCTAATTTTACCCTCACGGTCTCTTCGCTAGACATACGTAGGATGGAGCAATATACTGCTTGACTCTTCGGTGAAGGTATGTTCCCGAAACTTCAACAAAAGCCCGTACCGAGCTACTGAGCGTCTCTCCTGCAGAGTCTTCCACTGGAGTTTATCTATCACCCCCGTAACGCTTTCGCGATTACTAAATGATCCTGTAACGGAGCACGCTGCTCTCCGTTGGATCTTCTCTATCTCTTCTATCAACCCCATCTGGTACGGATCCCACACTGCTGAGCGGTATTCAAGCAGTGGGTGAACAAGCGCACTGTAACCTACTTCCTTTGTTTTCGGACTACATTTCCTTAGGATTCTTCCAATGAATCTCAGTCTGGCATCTGTTTTACCAACGATCAACTTTATATGATCATTCCATTTTAAATCACTCCTAATGCGTACTCCCGGATAATTTATGGAATTAACTGCTTCCAGTTGCTGACCTGCTATTTTGTAGCTAAATGATAAGGGATTTATCTTTCTATGTATTCGCAGCACATTACACTTGTCTACATTGAGATTCAATTGCCATTCCCTGCACCATGCGTCAATTCGTTGCAGATCCTCCTGCATTTCAGTACAATTTTCCATTGTTACAACCTCTCGATATACCACAGCATCATCCGCAAAAAGCCTCAGTGAACTTCCGATGTCATCCACAAGGTCATTTATGTATATTGTGAACAGCAACGGTCCTACGACACTCCCCTGCGGCACACCTGAAATCACTCTTACTTCGGAAGACTTCTCTCCATTGAGAATGACATGCTGCGTTCTGTTATCTAGGAACTCTTCAATCCAATCACACAATTGGTCTGATAGTCCATATGCTCTTACTTTGTTCATTAAACGACTCTGGGGAACTGTATCGAACGCGTTGCGGAAGTCAAGAAACACGGCATCTACCTGTGAAGCCGTGTCTATGGCCCTCTGAGGCTCGTGGACGAGTAGCGCGAGCTGGGTTTCACACGACCTGAGTGCTGCTGCACGCTGACAGGTTTTTCTGCGCTGGGATGTAACATCAAATTCTGCATAGGTAAACACACTTTGAGTCTCTTTCAGAAAATTCGCTACAAATATTAAATTCACTTACAATCGCTACGAAAGTTTTTCGTTTGCCTACATTCCCATCTCACATCCCCCAATTAGTGTGTAACAACAACAACGCTGTACTATTGTAAATAAAAAATTTTTTCTTCTGAATTTTGATAAATTAGTGTAATCGATATTCTGACTTCATTTCTTTTCTTTTCATGTCATTGTGTTAAGAAAACTGTAAACAAATTTCGATGTGAATATTAATGTTTATGTCAAATGTCAAACAATATTGTAACAGAATTGAAATGTAAGAAACTTTGAATCTGTTGTAAGATGTTTAAGTTGTAATTGTGCGTCTGGTCCATACGTAGGCAATGTATTGGGATATGTAGAATGCAAAACCTCTGGTCAATACCCTGTCTGTAGGGGAGCGGTAAAAGGTGGATGGTAGGCAAGCGCGGGAAAATGCACACGGGCGCTGCACGGCATAATGGGCTCAGCAGTGGTATTCGGAGTTCGGCATTGGTCTGAGCAACACGTGCTGGATCGAGGAGGCTCTCCTGGAAGACGTAGTTTCATTAAGCCTCGGATATGCCGTTCCGACGCCTATACAGCATGGCAAAATTCCATAGGCACTAAATGGAAAAGAATTGCGACGCTAAGAAGAAACAAAGTGCCAATACGTCAAGAGCCATTGCTGTGATTGTATGTGTGCCCTGTGAATCGCCATCTCGCTGCCTGCCGACCGCCGCATCGATACGAACAGGTTGAAACTTTTAGTACTGTATTCGTGTGGACTAGTGTTACTTTTGTTCCATACTGTTCAATAACAACTTAAATTTTACCAGAACTGTCCTATCATTTAATTATCCTCACAACTAACCTAGACAGGGTCCTTTTCACATGTTGTGCAATCCGAGTATCCCGAGATGAAGATTTAAAGTTTATGTTAATAATAATTACTTGCAGACCTAGCTATGTTAGAATTATGTTTAAAGAACTGCTTTGTTAATGAATCTATAGGTAAATAACAAAGGTCTGACAAAGTGGGAAGATAATTTTGAAATTGGTTTAGTAATGAAGTTTAATTATTTTGAGGCAGATATAATGGTATTTTAAATGAGCAGGAAATAAGATAAAAAGAGTAGTAATTCATATATTGGAAATCTTGAGTGCTTAATGCTTTCAATAGTTAATAGTTTCAATACAGTGATCATAATAGTTTCAGGCCCCCCCTTTTTTTTATTCATTTGAATTCTGAAGTGTTCTAAATCGATTAGGAGAGTAAAGTTAAAGCCAATATAAAACCCAAAATTTATCAGTGTTTTACATTTATCAAAATTGACATTGTGTGTGTGTTTCGAAAGTGCTATTTCTAGGGTAACCTATGCCCGATTTTAATCAGATCAATGGACAGTACGAAGTTTTGTAGTAAACATTATAGTGTAATGTTATGTATTTATGGTTTATCCATATTGGTACAGAAAGTGAAATTATCAGTTCAGTAGGTTTTCTGGTTCTAAAATTTACCATATTATTCAGTATTATTACATGTTGTTATGCTCGAACGTACATCAACTTGTACAGGGAAGAAACTCAGTTAATGCCTAATTAGTCTGGCGACCGTATTATTAACAAATTGGTAACATCTTCTGTGTTGTTTCTTGTCCGTCCTGACGTGTAGTTGCATTTCGGACTTGCTTGGCGTATCATTGTTATTACTGAGTGTGTGTAAGTCTGATTTGCCTCCATTCAGGTACACGCGGTCAATGTATATACAAAAATCCTTTCTCTTAAGGTGAATCCCGTCAACATACTATAGTACAGGCTTTGAGGAATATCGTGCGCTCGAGCGTAGTGTTACAAGTGCCACTTTGGATTAAAAATCAATGACTATAAACAATAATTACGAATGTGTACTGATATACAGCATCACAATTATTTAGATTTCATTATCAGCGATCTCTCATCCAAGTTGGTTCTTGAACACATGCGTTAGCTATATACATAAAAATGTAAATCTTCAGTTGCTCAAAACCATGTACCTCCGAAAGTTCTTGACCCATTGCTTTGGAATTTGGACGCAAGTTTCCATTCCAAAAAGATTTGTTTTTAGGTAGCTATTTCTCGTATATATATGTTCGGAAAACCCTTTACAGCGCTCCAGGACTTGTAGAGGGGAGTGAGTATATAATATTTTTTTTAGGAATCCACGCCCGGAAACGTAGCATTTCTGTTCTACGGCGGCTTCACTTGAGATGTTTACGTACACTATGCTCGTTTGTTCTTTGTTTTGGAACAACGTAAGCACGTAATGTTTAAATGTTAATACAAACATATATGCTTAAATGATCAAAGGATGTTTCGTTATGTTATGTTTTCTTTCGAATTGTTACCTAACACTTGTACTCCGTCATATCTAATTGAATTCCTCAATCAGAAGTGAATGAGTAAAATATCGAAATTGAAACAGTCTGAAAGGGTACGTTCCCGGACATGAGTTCCCATTCAAAATATTATGTACTCACTTCTCTCTTCAGGTCCCAGAAGTATGTAATGGGAATTTCAGAACATCCTGTTTACAGTGAGGTGGCAAAAGTTGCGTGATAGCGAGATGTACCTATACGGATGGCGGTAGTACCGGGTACCCAAGGTATGAAAGGGCAGTGTATTCATTGGCGGAGCTGTCATTTGTAGTCATGTAATTCACGTGAAAAGCTTTCCGACATGATTATGGGCGCACGACGGGAACTAACAGACTTTGAACGCAGAATGGTACTTGGAGCTAGACCCATGGGACGTTCCATTTCGGAAATCTTTAGGGAGTCCAGTATTCCGATATCCACAGTGTGAAGAGTGTGCCAAGAATAACAAAACTGAGGCATTACCTCTCACCACGGATAACACAATGACTAAAAAAATGGTTCAAATGGCTCTGAGCACTATGGGACTAAACATCTATGGTCATCAGTCCCCTAGAACTTAGAACTACTTAAACCTAACTAACCTAAGGACACCACACAACACCCAGCCATCACGAGGCAGAGAAAATCCCTGACTCCGCCGGGAATCGAACCCGGGAACCCGAGCGTGGGAAGCGAGAACGCTACCGCACGACCACGAGATGCGGGCAACACAATGACTGACAGCCATTATTTAATGACCGAGAGTAGTGATTTTGCGTTATCTTATCAGCGCTAATAGTTAATTAACACTGTGTGAAATCTACATCTACATAGATAATCCACAATCCACCGTACGGTGCTAGGCGGGGATTACCTGCATCACTAATAGTCATTTCTTTTCTTGTTTCAGTCGCTAACAGCTCGAGTAAAAAACGACGGAATGTATGCCTCCGTATGAGCCCTAATTTCTCGTATCTTATCTTACTGGAAGTTACGCGCATTGTATGCTGGCGGCAGTAGAATCGTTCAGCGGTCAACTCTAGATGCCGGTTCTCTGAATTTTCTCAATAATTTTTCTTGCAAAGGACGACCCCTTCCCTCCCGGGGTTCCCATTTGAGTTCCCGATGCATCTCCGTAACATTTACGTGCTGTTTGAACTACCGGTAACAAATTCACCAGCCGCGACTCTGAATTGCTTCTATCTCTTGCTTCAGTCAGACCTGGTACGGATCCCAAACACTCGAGCAGTACTCAAGAATAGGTCTCACCACCGTTATATACACGGGCTCCTGTACAGATGAACCACTCTTTCCTACCTTTCGTCTTCCCTACCACAGTTCTCACATGCTCCTTCCACTTCATACCGCTTTGCAACGTTACGCTCAGATATTTAAACGACTTGACTGTGTCAAACACGACACTAGTAATACTGTAACCGAACATCCTACTCAACCGCATGAACTTACATTTTTCCACATTTGCAACTAGCTGTCGTACATTGTCTAAGTCGCGTTGCATCAGCCGCCCGTTGTGGCCGAGCGGTTCTAGGCACTTCAGCCCGCTGCTACGGTCGCAGGTTCGAATCCTGCATTGAGCATGAATGTGTGTGATATCCTTAGGTCAGTTAGGTTTAAGTAGTTCTAAGTCCAGGGGACTGATGGCCTCAGATGTTAAGCCTCATAGTGCTCAGAGCCATTTTTTTTCACCTTGCATGTTCCTATAGTCACCCAACTTCAACACCTTACCATACACCAGAGCGCCATCAGCAAACAACCGCAGAGTGTTGCCCACCCTGTCCGTCAAATCATTTGTGTATATAGAGAACAACAGCTGTCCTATCACACTTTCCTGGCACACTCCTGACGATACGCTTGTGTCTGATGAACACTCGCCGTCGAGGACAACATTATGAATTCTATTACTTAAGATATCTTCGATCCACTCGCATATCTGTGAAGTTCTTCCATAAGCTCGTGCCTTCGTTAACAGCCTACAAATGCTTTTCGGAAATATAGAAATATGAAGTTTGCCTGTTGCCCTTCATCCATGGCTCTAAGTACATCATGTTAGGAAACGGAAAGTTAAGTTTCACACGATCGATGCTTTCCAAAACCATACTGATTCGTGGACATCAGCTACTCAGTCTCAACGAAGTTTAATATATTCAAAAATGGTTCAAATGGCTATGAGCACTATGGGACTTAACATCTATGGTCATCAGTCCCCTAGAACTTAGAAATACTTAAACCTAACTAACCTAAGGACATCACACAACACCCAGTCATCACGAGGCAGAAAAAATCCCTAACCCCGCCGGGAATCGAACACGGGAACCCGGCCACGGTATATATTCTAACTGAGAATTTGTTCAGTATTCTGAAGCAAACCGTGGTCTGTAATTTTGCGGGTTCGTTCTTTTACCCATCTTATATACTGGAGTCACATGCGCTTTTTTCCGACGGTTAGTCAGGTTGCCACTCGTGCCTTCATCTTGGCCTTCGAGGGTGACACATTACCCGAGAAGGTCAAGTTTAGAGGCTACCGCTGTGCTGTGAAGCCATATATGCCTCCCCCGATGCGGGGCTTTAACTGCTGGAAGTTCGACCATGTGTCTTCCCGCTGTACTTCCAGCGTCACCTGTCGGGATTGGGATTTTGTGCTGGGCAGGAGACTCGCGATAAATGAAAGCTAGTCAAGGGGTCAATGCCGTAGAATACTCTTTGTAAAAACAAACTGGGATTCCATCCGGACTTGATGATTTATTTGCTTTCAGGTCTTTCAGTTGCTTTTCTACGCCAAGGATGCTCATTACTATGTCAGTCATACAGGAATCTGCCCGATGGTCAAATGACGTATTTACACGGTTCTCCGGTGTGAACGATTATTTAAACGTGAAATTTAAAACTTCGCCTTTCGTTTTGTTATCTTCGACTTCACAAAAGACCGGTCAGGAGGGTACTGAATGGAAGCCTTAGCCCTGCTTATCGATTTTACATAGGGCTAAAATTTTCTCCGGATCTCTGCCAGATGTGCTGCTGTTCATCGGTGGATCGGTGGTAGTAGTTGTATGCTTCGTGCATATATTTTCACGGACGCACCAACATTTTCTTTTTTTGCGTTCTCTTTTGAACCGGAAGTGCAACAGCTGTTGCTTCTCCAGAGTTTTCGAATCTCGTTATTAAATCGCGGTGGGTCTTTTCCGTCATTAATCCACTTACTAGGCACAGAATTCTCCAGACCACGATTAACAATCTGCTTAGACTTTGCCCATAATTCCTCTACGTCCATCTTACAGGAACTAAGTGCTGCCATTCCAATGTGTGAATGAGATTCTAACCAACACTACTCTTTCTAGCAGAAACACTTTCACAGCCTCATTAGCTGATTTATTAAGGGGAGTTTTACTATCTTTGGCTCGAAAAAATCATGTTCTTTGAGAATTTTTTTCTCGGGATGCGTTATAGATATCAACGTCAAATTTGGTCAAAATGTTTATTGGTATTCTTCAACAAACTGGAATTTTTTCGAGCGGAAATGTCGAAGAGCAAAGACGGAAATGCCATAGGAACGAAACAAAATTTCGATGTAGACCCTCACGCGCGGTATATCAGAGGTCAGTCGGCTCGTCTGAAATGAAAATTGAGTTGACGTTAGCGAAGTATATAAGATTCCTTAGAAATTGTACCTCGCTTAAGTTATTTGGACCACAGGAAACAAAATGACGACCATTTGAAAAAAATAGGGGTTTTTCATCGATTTTTCGACTTCGTCGCCCACGTAAAAATATTTATAGTTGGTGTATCGGAATAAAAGTGGTACAACACCTAGAAAATTTAGTTAGCTTCGTCAGAAACAAAGAATCATGCGAACCGGTTCAGTAGATTTGAAGTTACCATACAGTTCGATAAAAAGAAACGCCATTTCCAGAAAAACGTGTTTGAAGTTTTGACTACATATAAATGCAATATTATACAACGCACGTTCAATCTGCTATTCCGGGTCCATAAACTAGTCCTTTTTCGTCCTCATAGAGAGCGTTCTGCTCGATCTGGGGCATCCTACGCTGCTACAGAGCCGCTCGTACGGCCGGTGACAAGCGGTTTTCGGCCGCTTGAATCCGGTGGTCGTTCGAATGCTTGGAGAACTCTGTTGAATAGAGTCCCAGGGTGACGTCCATCGTTGTCATGGTCTTCAGAATTGCTGAATAGCCTTTGTTGAAGCTGCTCACTGCCAGGAAAGTCGAAATCTCCACAGTTTTAGCACCAGAATGCAAATGCTTGGAGGCTAACTTCCAAACACACGCGTTCGAAATTTTGTGTGTTTCCTCCTAAGCAACGAAACAATAACTCGTCGATTTCAGGCAGGTGCATTTTTTTGTTCAACCGTGAATAACAAACATTTCAGTTCCGTATTCGGGAAAACCGTTTCAGGAGTGGATTCTAAACACTTTTATGGATCCAAAATTGCAATTAAAAAAAACGATTTTTTAACCAAAAGTTAGTAAAACTCCCCTTAAATTTTGTAACCATAGTTGCTTTAACGACATGATCGCTAATCGCCGTTTCTGCGTTGACATGTCGGTAAGGTCCGACCTATTCATTACTACAAGGTCTAAGATACTTCCATTGCATGTGGACTGCCGTGTTAACTGCTCATGAGAGTTTTCTGAAAACGTGTTCAACAGTACTTCGCATGACTGTCTGTCTGTACTCGCCGCAGTGAATCCATAGTCTTGGCAGTCTGCACCCGGTAAGCTAAAGTCGCCTCCAACTAGTATCACGGTGTAGGTAGTTCTGCGCTACTGACCGTAGACTTTCTTTGAATGACCGTAGGAGTCAATGTGGAACCTACGAAGAACGTATTCGTTAGAACAGTGCTGCGAAATATGCTGCTACGGCAGCAGACGGCCGTCGTGAATACCTTTGCTAAAAGCACGACATCGCCTGCGGCACCTCTCACGGTGTCGTGAGCTTATCGGTTGGACAACAGACTTGTGGAAAATCGTGGCATGATCAGATGAGTTACGACTTCAGTTGCTAAGAGCTGATGGTATGGTGCGAGTGTGGCACAGACCCCACAAAGCCATGAACCCAAGTTATCAACAAGGCACTGTGCAAGTTGGTTATGGCTTCATTATGGTGTGGGCTGTGTTTACTTGGAATGGTCTACGTCCTCTGGACCAACTGAACCGATCATTGACTGAAAATGGTTGTGTTCGGCTGCTTAGAGACCATTTACGGCCGTTCATGAACTTCCTGTTCCCAAACAACGATAGAAGGTTACCATTCTAGGTTTGAGGAACATTCTGGACAATCCTAACGAATGATTAGGCCAGTCAGATCACCCGACATGAATCCACTCTAACATTTATGGGACCTAATAGAGAGGTCAGTTCGTGCACAAAACCCTGCACCGGCAACACTTTCGCAATTATGGACAGCCATAGAGGCACCATGGCTCAATATTTCTGCAGTTTACTTCCAACGATTTGTGGAGTCCATGCCACGTTCAGTTGCTCCACTTCAGCGGGCAGAAGGAGGTCCGACGCCATATTAGGAGGTATTCCCAGACTTTCGTCACCTCATTGTGTGTGTGTGTGTGTGTGTGTGTATGTGTGTGTGTGTGTGTGTGTGTGATATTACGTACATTAAAAAAGTAGGCAAATAACACACGCGCGTATTACAGTGCAGTGTTGTATCAAAATTTCAAAGTGTTCGGTCAAAAATGGTTGGATATATGCGATTAGGAAGATTTACAGTTTTTAAATACTGGTTGAACACGACTAAAACCAACAAAGTGCAGGGGAGGATTCGAAACTGAAAATGAAGAAGAAAACATGAACATTTGTCCGGAAATGGACGGTGTGTGTCGTCCAGGAACAGTACAGTGCTGCATCGTATCCGTGTCCCAACAGATGTTCAAAGTGACCTCCAGGGGATGCATTCCACGCGTTCACACGTGGCACCATGACTTGCCACACTCTTCCGCACATTCTGGCCTCTCTCTGAATAGCGGCACAGGCTTCATGAAACCTCTGTTGAAGGGTCTGCTAATCATGAACTGGTTCAGCATACACAACGCTTTTTACAGATGCCCCGAAGGATAAAATTCCAGGTGGTTTAAGTACGATTATAGAGCAGGCCATGATACACTACCTGCGCTCCTGTCCAGCGTCGGGGAAGATGTCGTCGAACTGTAATACGGAAGTGGCATGTTGCGCCGTCATGTAGAAACGATATAACCTGTTGCATTGCAACAGGCACATTGTCTAGCAGCCCAGGCAGAATATTCTGCAGGAAGACCAGGAACGTTCCTCGATCGAGGCGTCGTGGTACAGTAACCGGTCCAAGTAAGTGTTCGCCAGGAATCCCTGCGCACACATTGATGCTGAAACGATGCTGATGATACGCCTCAACCATTCCCTGTGGATTGTCTGCAGAGCATAGATGACGAGTATGCACATCAAAAATGGCTCTGAGCACTATGGGACTCAACTGCTGTGGTTATCAGCCCCCTAGAACTTAGAACTACTTAAACCTAACTAACCTAAGGACATCACACACATCTATGCCCGAGGCAGGATTCGAACCTGCGACCGTAGCAGTCGCACGGTTCCGGACTGCGCGCCTAGAACCGCGAGACCACCGCGGCCGGCGAGTATGCACATCGATGATGCTAGTTCTGGTAAACGTTACTTCGTCGGTAAAGAGGACTGATGACAGAAGTTCCATAATTGTGATGGGGTGCCGCGAAAACCATTGACAAAATGCTTCCCGTAGAGGGAAACACGCTGCTGACAATCCTCGCACTTGTTGCAGGTGACAGGGGTACTACCGGTTGTCTTGTATGACACACATAAACGCACTTTGGCTTACACCGTGTTGGCGGGCCACTTGCCTGAAGCTTGTACTAGGGTTCACCTCAGTATCCTGTAGAACCCTGTCCTCCATATCTGGAGTATGTATAGTCCGCCGCCTTCCTGCATGTTAGTCTGTCTGAAGGGATCCATGATCACACAAATGTTCAAAAAGAGTTTGAAATGTTGTGTGATGTGGTTGGTGTCTGTGAAGGTACGGGTGTTGGTATAGCCGTGGTGCCTCTTGGCTGTTTCCTTCTGTTGGGCCGCACACAGGCATCATCTCGGCTTGTTCCCCATGTGAGTACCGGGCCTTTCTGCTGTCTGCAGTAGGCTGCGTCAATAATACAGCCTGCAACGCACAAGGGACACACAACACGTGCTCAACGGAACTTTCACTCGCTAGCGCCATCTACCGTGGAAACGATGCATTTCCGGACCCATATTCACAGGACCTTTTCTCCTCCTTCCCTGCAGTTTACCGAATGTATTAAGGTTTGTCCTGTACAGGTACAAACCTATATGATCGTTTCTACAAAATATCATACCTGCGAAACTTCTACACGGACTGCTTTAAAATGTTGATACAACACTTCAATCGAATACTCACGTGGTATATACCTCCTGGAACACTATCTGCTATATATGTAATATGTACAGCGTGACAAGTATTGAACTGTTGTTGTTGTTGTGGTCTTCAGTCCTGAGACTGGTTTGATGCAGCTCTCCATGCTACTCTATCCTGTGCAAGCTTCATCATCTCCCAGTACCTACTGCAACCTACATCCTTCTGAATCTGCTTAGTGTATTCATCTCTTGGTCTCCATCTACGATTTTTACTCTCCACGCTGCCCCCCAATGCTAAATTTGTGATCCCTTGATGCCTCAAAACATGTCCTACCAACCGATCCCTTCTTCTAGTCAAGTTGTGCCACAAACTTCTCTTCTCCACAATCCTATTCAATACCTCCTCATTAGTTACGCGATCTACCCACCTTATCTTCAGCATTCTTCTGTAGCACCACATTTCGAAAGCTTCTATTCTCTTCTTGTCCAAACTAGTTATCGTCCATGTTTCACTTCCATACATGGCTACACTCCATACAAATACTTTCAGAAATGACTTCCTGACACTTAAATCTATACTCGATGTTAACAAATTTGTCTTCTTCAGAAACGATATCCTTGCCATTGCCAGTCTACATTTTATATCCTCTCTACTTCGACCATCATCAGTTATTTTACTCCCTAAATAGCAAAACTCCTTTACTACTTTAAGTGTCTCATTTCCTAATATAATTCCCTCAGCATCACCCGATTTAATTTGTCTACATTCCATTATCCTCGTTTTGCTTTTGTTGATGTTCATCTTATATCCTCCTTTCAAGACACTGTCCATTCCATTGAACTGTATGAAACAAAATTATTGAACTATGTGAAACAAAATCCTGATATCTTCTGAACGGTTTGTGTTAGGGCGTTCAAAATACACCGTTGGCCGCGGGATATGATGGTAATTAGTATATTGGTTTAGCGGGGAAGCAAAGTTTTATTTGGATGGGTTTGTCAATAATACAAATTGCCGCATTTGGAGAACTGAGACTCCGTACTTCGCGATCGAGAAGTCTCTTCAATCTCAACGGCTGACTTTGTGGTGTGCAATGTCCAGTCTCAGTATAATCGGTGCGATATTCCTTGATGACACAGTGACTACCGAACGGTACGTAAGGTTTCGGAAGATTATTTCATCCCCATTATCCATACTAACCCTGATTTCGAGCCGGCCGGAGTGGCCGAGCGGTTAAAGGCGCTACAGTCTGGAACCGCACGACCGCTACGGTCGCAGGTTCGAATCCTGCCTCGGGCATGGATGTGTGTGATGTCCTTAGGTTAGTTAGGTTTAAGTAGTTCTAAGTTCTAGGGGACTTATGACCACAGCAGTTGAGTCCCATAGTGCTCAGAGCCATTTGAACCTGATTTCGACAAGATATTGTTCATGCAAGTTTGAGCTCGATCCCATCAAAGCAGGAGTGTGTCTGATATCCTGAGGGAACACTTTGGGGACCGCATTCGGGCTCTGGGGTACCCCGAAGCCACTGGCACGTGCCTAGATTGGCGGCCACATTCTGCGGATCTGAACACATGCGACTCCTTTATGTGGGGCTGTATAAAGGACAAGATGCACACGAATAACCCCAAAAACTTTGCTGAGCTGTAAACAGCCATTCAGCTGGTCATCGACAGCATCGATATTCCGACTCCTCATCGGGTGATGCAGATTTTCGCTATTCGTCTGCGTCAAAACATCGGCAATGATGCCAGACATATCGAACATGTCATAACCTAGATCGGAATATCTGTGTTGACGTTTACATGTTGGATAAAAAGTGTGCACGCCGTAGTTTATAACTTGTTCTTAGGTACATACAGTATGTGATCAAAAGTATCCAGACATGTGTTTGAAAATGACTTACAAGTTCGTGTCGGCCTCCATCGGTAATGCTGGAATTCAGTACGGTGTTGGTCCACCCTTAGCCTTGATGATAGCTTTAATTCTCGCAGGAATACGTTGAATCAGGTGCTGGAAGGTTTTTTGGGGAATGGCAGCCCATTATTCACGGGGTGCTGCTCTGAGGAGAGGTATCGACCGTCGGTCGGTGAGGCCTGGCAGGAAGTCGGCGTTCCAAAACGTCCCAGAGGTGTCCTATAGGTTTCAGATCAGGACTCTGAGCAGACCATTCCACTACAGGGATGTTATCGTCGTGTAACCACTCCGCCACAGACCGTGCATTATGAACAGGTGCTCGATAGTGTTGAAAAATGCAATCGCCATTCCCGAGTTGCTCTTCAACAGTGGGAAGCAAGAAGGTGCTTAAAACACAAATGTAAGCCTGTGCAGTTATAATGCCACACAAAACAACAAGGGGTGCAAGCTCCTATATGAAAAACACGTTAACACCGTAACACCGCCACCTCCGAATTTTACTATTGGCACCACACACGCTGCCAGATGACGTTCACCGGGAATTTGCGATACCCACACCCTGCCATCGGATCGCACCATTCTGTACCGTGATTCGTCACTCCACACAACGTTTTTCCACTGTTCAGTCCAATGTTATACGCTCCTTACTCCAAGCGAGGCATCGTTTGGCATTCACCGGCGTGATGTGTGGCTTATGAGAAGCTGCTCGACCATGAAATCCTAGTTTTCGCACCTCCTGAATAACTGTCATAGTACAATGGATCCTGATGCAGTTTGGAATTCCTGTGTGATAGTGTGGATAGATGCCTGCGTATTACACATTACGACCCTCTTCAACTGTCAGCGGTCTCTGTCAGTCAACAGACGAAGTCGGTATGTACGTTTTTATGCTGTACGTGTGCGTTTTCGTTTACACTTCACTGTCACATCGAAAACAGTGGACCTAGGGGTGTTTAGGAGTGTGGAAATCTCGCGTGCAGACGTATGACAGAAGTGACACCCAATCACCTGACCACGTTCGAAGTCCGTGACTTCCGCGGAGCGCCCCATTTTGCTCTCTGAAGGTGTCTAATGACTACTGAGGTCGCTGATATGGAGTACCTGGCAGCACAGTGCACCTAATTTGAAAAACGTATGTTTCTGGGGGTGTCCGGATACTTTCTATCACATAGTGCAGTTCCTTTATATATATATATATATATATATATATATATATATATATATATATATATAGTACACACAATATATAAATAAAACTGTGTGGTATACAAAGGGAAAATGTTACCAAAAATCTCAAAAGTTCCAACGTTGTTAGCAACCAGGGAATTTGTATTTACGGCTTATTGGTTTATGATTTGAATACTACAACAGAATATGAATTTGCAATAACAGTTAACAAGGCTCAAGGCCAGAGAGAGGATGAACAATGAGGGATAGACGGGTGGGTGATAATGGTCATAGAAAACGGGAAGGAGGAAGTGGACAGAGAGTGGTAGGAGGGGGAGGGGGAGAGAGAGGGAGGGTGAGGAGAAGATGGACAGAGAAAGGGCGAAAGATGTGAGGGACTCAGAGAAGTGGAGAGACAGGAGGGGGGGGGGGGGGGCAGGGGGAGATGGAGAGAGACCGGTGGGAGGAAAATATCGACGGAGAGAGGTGAAGGTGATGAACGGGTGGAGGCAGAAGGAGGAGAAGATGGACAAAAACAGGTATAGGGGGAGATGGGCAGGCACAGGGGAGAGAAGGAGATTAGGACGTATACCCAATTCACATACACGTTACAAACGTGTGCTTTCTCTTTTGCATTGAAGCAGACCTCCTAGGAACAGCTAGTATCTAGTAATGTCCAATAGTTATAGAAATACTTCTGTAGGGCAGTGCAACTACTTTTAGGCTACATGTAACAGTATACGAAATTTAAAAATTCAGTTTAAATTACTGGATAACAGCTGACAGAATTAAGGATATTTGCGAAATCTCTGACTAAAGATGGTTATTTCTCATTGTTTACGACGTGTTAGTTATCTTCAATGTTGAATATTTTTTGAAGTGCTAAAGCTTAGAAGAGAGAAACTTCCATGCTATCCCCATTACGTAGGTATCAGATCTTGTAAAGAGACTCATAACGATAACGAAATGAGAACCTAAGGCCACAAAACGAATGCGGATGATTTTAAATTAAAATGTCTAGTATCAAAACGTTCGCGTGTATCACTTGTGTGTGATAGCTTTTAAGCTCCCGATGAGTCTTAAAGTTTATCCGTTTGAATTTTCCGACTAAGGACGCTACATATTGCATAAGAAAGAGTCATTTCACATAATTACCTGTCGTTTTTAAATGGTACCTCTTCCAAAGATGATTCAGTAAATAGTGTAGAAATTAAGTGAAGTTAAGACTTAAATGTGAAACAGACGATGTTACAAATGGTTACGGGGACAGTGTAGGATACACTTCCAGTTCTGAACAATAATTGTTATACAACTTAAAGTTCTGAATGCATTTTAATAAATATTTCATTACTCATACTATGTATCTTAAGCAACAAGGTAGTGTAGAAATTAAGTGAAGTTAAGACTTAAATGTGAAACAGACGATGTTACAAATGGTTACGGGGACAGTGTAGGATACACTTCCAGTTCTGAACAATAATTGTTATACAACTTAAAGTTCTGAATGCATTTTAATAAATATTTCATTACTCATACTATGTATCTTAAGCAACAAGGTTGTACATCTTCATGGTTCAAATGACGTCACATTCACAATATATAAAATTAGTTAATAAATATTAATTTTTAAATATAAAAGTAGTCCTTTTAAGGTAAAAAATTCTGAAAAAGAATAATTGCGATTTTTTAGACTTTAAAAGTGATTTGTATGGTATATACTTGAAAACTGTGGGAAGAATTGTATCTTTATCAGAAATAGTTCACCTGTTACAATATTTTCTCTTTGATAAAGAAATTATTTGAAAATACTACATTGTCTTTCTCTCACCAATCATCGCGTAACATCTTAAGTATGAACTTTCAGAACATAAAGTTAGGGAAAATATACTACGGTTATCTAAAAATAATTGTGCCAAATCTCAGTAATGTATCTTTCACAGCTTCTTAGAAAATTTTTCCCAAATAACCAAAAATGTAGCTTTTAGCAATACTCGTTTAAATAAATATTCTTATTATTTTTGTTGCCTCTGAATTTCCCAGTTCCACAATAATTTTCATTTGCCCCCTGATGTCTTTCTTTGCGTCGTTTTTTCACTTTTATCACCCTTGGAGAAGCCTCTGCAGCTGGATCTGCATGGAAGACTAGCTTTTCATCAGTCTGGCGGAGAGCTTCGGTAGCGTTCATTCCTGACTTCATTCCCAGTTTCATGTTTATAGCACCACTATTGAAGTACAAAGCTGCATCATACACTCCAGTCTGTATAGATTTTAGTTCAACACACACAATTTTTGGCAGACGATCTCATATATCATTGTTCATGCTTCCATCCAAGTTGTGGAATCGAACGTGAAGACGTTTTCCCAGAAACGTCTCATCACTCACGTAGGTAAGCATAGGTTTAATTGTCTGAATGACAGCATAAATAAGTGTGTGATTATGCATGTACACTTCACCAGCAACAGCAAACTGTTTAAACCTTCACCGAGACTCATTTCCTTTCTTTCATAGCTTCTGAAGCATTACCATTATGCACTTGTAAATGATCCATTTCTTTGTAAATCCGCCAGACCCACCAAGTACCTTGTTGTCACTTAATTTTTGACTACTTTGTTATGACTTGAGTTTTCGTAACCGTGTCCCCAACCGTTTTTGGACGCGCCATAGATACTTCAATTTTACTCTTTCAACTTCATCACCACAGGGCTCTGACTCATTTTCCTTGGTGCAAGCCTTACAGTCACCATCACCATCATCATAATGCACATCTCGTTCATATATTATTGGTCGTTTGAATACTTCTGGAGCACTCTGGAATTCCATATCTCCCCTAGACCCAACACAGTTTTTGTCACATTTAGAATTAGGCAGTTCGCTACTAAACCCTCGACAACAATTTGTTAGACCTCTATATCAGTAACTTGACCGGTACCAAATGGTGTGGCAGCAACAAATAGCGGTTTCATTGAAACGAAAGTCAACCTTCGAATGACCTTCGATAATTATCTTTAAGATCATGGTTATTAGTAATGATATGTGACCGGTTATGCCCCTCATAATTCGTATCTAACATTGTATTTCGCTTTATCCCTCCTCTAGTTGGAGTTAATCACTACTAGAATTAAAAACATATTTCCTTTATTTTACCTTCATTGCACCTCACCATGACCTTGAATACTGTATCATTTTATATGTAGAATTAGCCGCTCTTTTCAGCTGTAAAATCAAATATTAGGTTCCCATGTAAAACCACACTTTAAGCTCCAAATCACCTTCCAAATCAATTTCAAGATTAGTAGCGATCTGTGACCCTCTTTGAACACTATAACTTTTATCTACAACATTTTACTGTATCTGGTCTCTATCCCGAGTTAGTCCACATTGAATATTAAAATGGTCCACGCCATGTATATATTCGCACATATTTCTTACACGTATTTCATCCTCATCTCGTACGAATGTCACCCTGCATTCAGCCGGCTTCTGACGGGACCTGTAATTCGGCCAGTTACTTATTGTCGCTGAAGAAAGAGGGTTGTGGGAGCTGTGTGATTCTCAGCTGTTTTACACCACGCAACTCCAGAGAGGACATAGAATGTATCTTTGGTATTCACCTATGGGCAATATATTTGGTCCGGAAGCACAGTGGCAAAATTACTGGCTCTCTACAGTGTTTACTATCACGACGTAGGCGATACGCTGAACAATGCAAATAAGAGACAAGTTGCGGTGCAAACTTTTAAATTATTCCAAGAAAAGTAATTAAAAGGTAAAAATAGCAAGAGGTCGTTTTCAGACGTTTGTACATGTCATCCCTTCTCGTCGTCATTCCCTGTCCCTTGCGGTACCTTACTCCCACTTCATATTTACAAAATTCATGAGTAATGTATATACCACATTTGGCTGAAGTTGCCCCAGGCGCTCCCGATCTATGCCTGTCACGTCTTTCCACCCCAAACCATCAGTCATAGGGGTGATAGGAGTATGTTGCTGTCACAGTAAATTTTTACACATAGGAAGCGATACATGAGTCAGTTTTGGTAGAAATTCCTTCAGACGTTACAAAAGAATGCAGATACGTCACTATTTCTGTACCCCTCTACCCTATCCCCAACTCTAGGGATGGAACGTCATAGAGACTATCACGAATACGTCAAGTGACCGGGAAACAATGGATTTGATATTGACAACTGATGTTATCGAAAATTTTTACATTTCCAGTCACAAGCCACCGTACTATGTGGGACGGAGGGTACACAGTACCACTATTAGTCATTTGCTCTCCTGTTCAACACGCAAATTTCGCGCTGGAAAAATAACTATCTACACGCCTCATTATGACCCAAATTTTTATGTGTCTCATCTTCGTGATCCTCACGCGGAATTTACATTGGCCGCTGTAGAATCGTTCTGCAGTCAGCTTCAAATGCCGGTTCTACAAATTTTCTCTACAGTGTTGCTCGAAAAGAACGTCGCTCTCCCTCCAGGGATTTCCAGCTGAGATCTCCATAATACTTGCGTATCATTCGAACCTACCGGTAACAAATCTAGCAGCCCGCCTCTGAACTACTTCGATGTCGACCTGGTAGGGATCTCAAACACACGAACAGTACTCAAGAATGGGTCACATTAGTGCGACATACGCCGTCTTCGTCATCACAGATGAAGAAACTTTTCCTAAATTCTACCGGTAAACGGAAGTCGCTTTCCCTACCACACTCGTTATATTTTGGTTCCATTTCATAAGGCTTTACAGTGTCACGCCCAGATATTTAAACAGCTTGACTGTTTCAAGCATGACACTACTAATTCTGAATCTGAACATTAACGGTTTGTTTTTACTACTCATCCGCATTAACTCTCATTTTTCCGCAATTTAGAGCTAGCTGGCGTTCATCACATCAACTACAAATTTTGCCTAAGTGATCATGTATCTTCCTACAGTCACTGAACTTCGACACCTTCCCATACACCACAGCATCATCAGCATACAACCGCAGTTGTTTCCCATAATGCCCAGCAGATCATTTATGTATATAGAAAATAATAGTAGTCCTATCACACTTTCCTGAGGCAGTCCTGACGAAACCCGTGTCTCTTGTGAACAACATACTGGGTTCTATTACTTAAGAAGTCTTCGAGCCACTCACATACCTGGGAACCTATTTCATGTGCTCGCACGTTCGTTAAGTCTTCAGAGTCTCACGATGTCAAACGCTTTCCTGAAATATAGAAATATGGAATGCGCCTGTGCAGTAAGCCATTCGAGAAAAAGGGCAAGTTGATGTATATTACCCCCAAAATATTCCTATACGAATAATTTTACGAGGAATGCATTATCTATATACAAAATTTTATTTAAATTGCTCCGGTCGGTCTTGAGTTAAGACTCTGTATCACCCCATTTTCAACACCACTTCTATGCAGGGTGTGTGCTTCTTACTCCCACCGAAAACTTAGCTAATATGTGTACAATAACTCACTAAAATTTCATCACCATCAGATGAATGGCATACGAATGCCAAGAAAAGGAACAAATAAACAAACACCATTTGTACACTCCTGGAAATTGAAATAAGAACACCGTGAATTCATTGTCCCAGGAAGGGGAAACTTTATTGACACATTCCTGGGGTCAGATACATCACATGATCACACTGACAGAACCACAGGCACATAGACACAGGCAACAGAGCATGCACAATGTCGGCACTAGTACAGTGTATATCCACCTTTCGCAGCAATGCAGGCTGCTATTCGCCCATGGAGACGATCGTAGAGATGCTGGATGTAGTCCTGTGGAACGGCTTCCCATGCCATTTCCACCTGGCGCCTCAGTTGGACCAGCGTTCGTGCTGGACGTGCAGACCGCGTGAGACGACGCTTCATCCAGTCCCAAACATGCTCAATGGGGGACAGATCCGGAGATCTTGCTGGCCAGGGTAGTTGACTTACACCTTCTAGAAAAATGGTTCAAATGGCTCTGAGCACTATGGGACTCAACTGCTGAGGTCATTAGTCCCCTAGAACTTAGAGCTAGTTAAACCTAACTAACCTAAGGACATCACACACACCCATGCCCGAGGCAGGATTCGAACCTGCGACCGTAGCGGTCTCGCGGTTCCAGACTGCAGCGCCAGAACCGCGCGGCCACTTCGGCCGGCACACCTTCTAGAGCACGTTGGGTGGCACGGGATACATGCGGACGTGCATTGTCCTGTTGGAACAGCAAGTTCCCTTGCCGGTCTAGGAATGGTAGAACGATGGGTTCGATGACGGTTTGGATGTACCGTGCACTATTCAGTGTCCCCTCGATGATCACCAGTGGTGTACGGCCAGTGTAGGAGATCGCTCCCCACACCATGAAGCCGGGTGTTGGCCCTGTGTGCCTCGGTCGTATGCAGTCCTGATTGTGGCGCTCACCTGCACGGCGCCAAACACGATACGACCATCATTGGCACCAAGGCAGAAGCGACTCTCATCGCTGAAGACGACACGTCTCCATTCGTCCCTCCATTCACGCCTGTCGCGACACCACTGGAGGCGGGCTGCACGATGTTGGGGCGTGAGCGGAAGACGGCCTAACGGTGTGCGGGACCGTAGCCCAGCTTCATGGAGACGGTTGCGAATGGTCCTCGCCGATACCCCAGGAGCAACAGTGTCCCTAATTTGCTGGGAAGTGGCGGTGCGGTCCCCTACGGCACTGCGTAGGATCCTACGGTCTTGGCGTGCATCCGTGCGTCGCTGCGGTCCGGTCCCAGGTCGACGGGCACGTGCACCTTCCGCCGACCACTGGCGACAACATCGATGTACTGTGGAGACCTCACGCCCCACGTGTTGAGCAATTCGGCGGTACGTCCACCCGGCCTCCCGCATGCCCACTATACGCCCTCGCTCAAAGTCCGTCAACTGCACATACGGTTCACGTCCACGCTGTCGCGGCATGCTACCAGTGTTAAAGACTGCGATGGAGCTCCGTATGCCACGGCAAACTGGCTGACACTGACGGCGGCGGTGCACAAATGCTGCGCAGCTAGCGCCATTCGACGGCCAACACCGCGGTTCCTGGTGTGTCCGCTGTGCCGTGCGTTTGATCATTGCTTGTACAGCCCTCTCGCAGTGTCCGGAGCAAGTATGGTGGGTCTGACACACCGGTGTCAATGTGTTCTTTTTTCCATTTCCAGGAGTGTATATTGCCAGGAAAAACAAGAGAATTAGTACACTTGGTAAGACGCCATCAACTTTGATCCTATGATGGCATATGCCACACTGTGGATAGTGAGTGTACGTACCGATAATGGTGTCAGCGTCGTTCGCCAACAGATACTGTAGTGACATAGCTACCAGAGTGGCATCTGTGAATACGCTTGAACAGGGTATGTTCGTAGGAAGAAGTTTCACTCTGCGTCAAACGTGTTAAGGAAGCAGGCAACTATACCACGTAGAGCGAGTTTGAAAAGGGTCAGATTTTGGCCTTTCGAGTGGCAGGATGGTCGTTTCGGATAATTATCACACAAGACGGACACATTGCGTCAGGTTTGCAACGATGCTGGTATCAGTGGTCACGTGAACATAGCCCACCTTCAGTTCAGACCACAGCATCGATATGCACGGCTCGACTGGCGCCGTCAGAGTATCACTTGGAAGATGAAATGGCGCGCTGTGGTCTACAGCGATGAAAGAAGATTCTGCGTGCTTGCAAGCGATCGTATTTTCAAAGCACGACGTAGACATTTTGACCGTAGTCTCGTAGAGTGCAATCTTTCAAGACACACTCGCCCTACCCTACGCCTTGCGGTCTGAGGTGCGATAAGCTACAACTCTCGTTCCCATCTGGTGTTTCCGGAGAGACGCTAACCAGCTCTTGGTACTTGCCGAATGTTGATAGGCCCTTTCTTTTGCCGTTCGTGCAACAGGAAGGTGATATCTTGTTCCAACAGGATAATGCTCGCATATACACTGCCCGTTATACTCAACGTGCTCTGTAAGACGTGCGACAACTTACCTGTACAGCACGATCACCAGATTTGTCTCTAGTCAAGCACGTGTGGGATATGATGAGACGAGAAGTGACTCAACGGCTCGTCAGCTGGCAAGTCTTACATAATTACGCGAACAGGTCGAGCAGGCGTGGCTTAACAAATCCCTGTAAGGTATCCGCCATCTGTACTTTCGTCTGGGTACCAGAGTCAGCACCTGCATTGCCACCTGTCAAGGCTACACCACGTATTAATATGGGTGTTTCAGCATGGGTCGACATCGGGTACCTCAGAATCCCTTGTGCTATTGATCTGTCAACACACTACTGGCCATTAAAATTGCTACACCAAGAAGAAATGCAGATGATAAACGGGTATTCATTGGACAAATATATTATACTAGAACTGACATGTGATTACATTTTCACGCAAGTTGGGTGCATAGATCCTGAGAAATCAGTACCCATAACAACCACCTCTGGCCGTAATAACGGCCTTTATACGCCTGGGCACTGAGTCAAACAGATCTTGGATGGCGTGTGCAGGTACAGCTGCCCATGCAGCTTCAACACGATACCACAGTTCATCAAGAGTACTGACTGGCGTATTGTGACGAGCCAATTGTTCGGCAACCATTGACCAGACGTTTTCAATTGGTGAGAGACTGGAGAAGGTGCTGGCCAGGGCAGCAGTCGAACATTTTCTGTATCCGGAAAGGTCCGTACAGCACCTGCAACATGCGGTCGTGCATTATCCGGCTCAAAGGTAGGGTTTCGCAGGGATCGAATGAAGGGTACAGCCACAGGTCGTAACAAATCTGAAATGTAACGTCCACTGTTCAAAGTGCCGTCAATGCGAACAAGAGGTGACCGTGACGTGTAACCAGTGGCACCCCATACCATCACGCCGGGTGATACGCCAGTATGGCGATGACGAATACACGCTTCCAATTTGCATTCACCGCGATGTCGCCAAACACGGAAGCGACCATCATGATGCTGTAAACAGAACCTGGATTCATCCGAAAACATGACGTTTTGCCATTCGTGCACCCAGGTTCGTCGTTGAGTACACCATCGCAGGCACTCCTGCCTGTCATGCAGCGTCAAGGGTAACCGCTGCCGTGGTCTCCGAGCTGGTAGTCCAAGCTGCTGCAAACGTCGTCGAACTGTTCGTGCAGATGGTTGTTGTCTTGCAAACGTCCCCATGTGTTGACTCAGGGATAGAGACGTAGCTGCACGATCCGTTACAGCCATGCGGATAAGCTGCCTGTCATCTCGACTGCTAGTGATACGAGGCCGTTGGGATCCAGCACGGCGTTCCGTATTACCCTCCTGAGGCCACCGATTCCATATTCTGCTAACAGTCATTGGATCTCGACCAACGCGAGCAGCAATGTCGCGATATGATACACCGCAATCTCGATAGTTTACAATCCGACGTTTATCAAAGTCGGAAACGTGATGGCACGCATTTCTCCTCCTTACACGAGGCATCACAACCACGTTTCACCAGGCAACGCCGGTCAACTACTGTTTGTGTACGAGAAATCGATTGGAAACTTTCCTCGTGTCAGCACGTTGTAGGTGTCGCCACCGGCGCCAACCTTTTGTGAATGCTCTGAAAAGCTAATCATTGGCATATCACAGCATCTTCTTCCTGTCGGTTAAATTTCGCGTCTGTAGCACGTCATCTTCGTGGTGTAGCAATTTTAATGGCCAGTAGTGTAATTACGTGAACAGGTCGAGCAGGCGTGGCATAACAAATGCCTATAAGTTATCCGCCATCTGTACGTTCGTCTGGGTACCAGAGTCAGCACCTGCATTGCCACCCGTCAAAGCTACACCAAGTACTAATATGGGTGTTCCAGCATGGGTCCATGTCAGGTACCTCAGAAGCCCTTGTCCTATCGATCTGTAGATATAATCATTTCATTTACTCAATATGCAATGTGGCAATAAGAAACATTGAGTGAACTGGAAACTTCTTAAAGAGTGTACAGATTTTTCTTCCGGCAGTGGATTATTATATTAGCAGTGCTTTGTGCAGTACGGCAATTGAAGTTTCGTGTTATTTCCACTATCGCAAAGACCGGTCAGCACAAAGGAAGGTGGCCGATTGCGCGGTTCCATGGGATCCAATTAACCGAGGCTGTGTGGGGGGCACCGAGTTAGCGAGTTTCTCCGGCGCTGTGCGCGGTGACCTGCAGGTTGCGTCCGCCTCCACGCCAGCCACCAAATTTCCCCCCCCCCCCCCCCACCTCCTCCTACACCCAACTTCACTCGCCCCCGCTGCCGTAGCCCTTACCCCGTCCACTGTGGCAGCAGGACTCCTGGCGAGGCCCGTAACTGCATTAGCCACCTCATCGGGCGGGCATCAGGCCACTTAGGCGGGGCGGCGGCTCCTCTCAATCCTATAGCGGTACCGCGCCGCACCAAACCGCCGCACGCCACGGCACCTTTGGCGATCCCCGGGCAGCCGCTAAATTAGCCTCTGCCGTCGCTGCTACTGTGGCGACGGTCTGCCGTCCAGCAGGTACAACTTCGGAACAGCGTCCAGAGAACTCCGAAGGAATTCAGTCGTGGAACGTAGACAATGTTATCTGAAATAAGCAACAGGTTGCCAACTATTCGGATTGCTAAGTGTTAGTAATTATCGATATAATAGCACTGAGTGTAACATAGAGAGGGTAATCCCAAAAGTAAGCTCTCCTATTTTTTTATAAGTACATAGGCCTGTTTATTTCTACAATGGTTTACACCAGTTTACACCTTGAAGATTTAGCTACTTTTCGACATGATCCCCATTTCTGTCGATGCACTTTTATAGACGCTGTGGCAGTTTTTGTATGCCCATGTCATACCACCTCGCCGCCATGCTGTTCAGAAAGCTATGAAAATCTTCTTTCACCTCTTCGAGGCAGGTGAATCGCTGGGACCATAATTAACGCTGACAGGTACTGTGAGACTCTGAAAAAACTCAAACGGGCAATTCAGAACCGGAGAAAAGGAATGTTGTACACATTCTCCATGACAACGTTCGCCCACACATCGCCCGGCAAACCGTTGCTCTCCTGCAACAGTTTCAGTGGAACATAATCACCCACTCACCCTATAGTCCTGACTTGGCGCCCAGTGACTATCAGCTGCTTCCTAGGTTGAAAGAACATTTGGCCGGAAAGAGATTCAGCTCCGACGACGAGGTGAAAGAAGATGTTCATAACTTTCTGAACAGAATGGCGGCGAGCTGGTATCCCATGGGCAAACAAAAACTGTCACAGGGTCTACAAAAATGCATCGACAGATATGGTGATTATGTTGAAAAATAGATAAATGTTCAAGCTGTAAACTGATGTAAACCATTGTAGAAATAAACAGGTCTATGTACTTATAAAACAATTTGAGACATTATTTTTGGGATTATCCCCGTAAATTTTCAGATGCCAATAAAATTTAAAAATAGTATTAAACAGCCGGCCGATGTGGCCGTGCGCTTCTAGACGCTTCAGTCTGGAACCGCATGACCGCTACCGCCGCAGGTTCGAATCCTGCCTCGAGCATGGATGTGTGTGATGTCCTCAGGCTAGTTAGGTTTAAATGTTCTAAGTTCTAGGGGACTGATGACCACAGATGTTAAGTCCCATAGGGCTCAGAGCCATTTGAACCATTTTGAAGTATTAAACGTAAGGACAAACGTCGAAATATCCAACCAGTTCTAGAAAGAAAATTGAATGGGATTAAAGTAACGCGTCTAGCTTTTGCAGAAAATTTCGCTACACTTTCAGAAAAATGATAGAAGCAGTTACTGAAATAAATATTATGAAAAGAAGAGTCAATGGAGCAGGCCTAAATCTGCAGTTGAAACAACATAAAAAATAAAAAAAAGAACCATAACAAATACAGAAAAATGTGCCGAAATACGAGGATGGTTTGATAAGTCTGGTAAATTTTAGTGAAATAATGGAAAGTTTTTATTGCGCCTTTATTGTTGGTAAGCTTATTCATTCCAAGGATCGTATAAATAATTTCGACAACGTAAAGCATAAATTTCATTGTTGACAGCCGTCTCAGTTGTCAGATCAAACACCTTTCAAGCCGTCTAATTTCCAAACTTATTTTATTTGCCTACCAGTTTCGGCAATTTATTACTCTATCTTGAGGCCCCTGACCGACGTGTAGGAAGATTCGACCTCGTTTCTTGTCGAAACAGAAGCCAGCATTCGAATACTGGTATCTGTAGATTTCTGCTTGCTATAGCAATCATTTCAACTATCATCTGCCGACTCGACATTTGTTTTTTGAAGTGATCGATTTTGGCCAAAACAGGGGCCAGCATTCCAATACTGATGTCTATAGATTTCTGCTTGCTGTAGCAATCACCTTAACCAACGTCTGTCGAATCGGTCAAGGGCCTGAAGATGGCGTAGTAAATCGCCGAATCTGATAGCCAAATAAAATGAGTTTAGAAAGTAGGCTACTGAAAGTTGACATCCTGTAGCGAACAGCCGAGTCCCCTAACCATCTCTGGAAAGATGGACATACAGAGATCGTCTGAATTGGTCAGTGTGTCGACTGTGAATGAAAATAGAGACAACAGAGCTTCGTGCTGTTACCAATCATATTCATTTGACGGATTGGACTGCCGCACAAATCAAAACGGAAATGGATGAACTTGACGGTGTCTCTGTACCTTCATTGAAGACCGTTTACTTCTGGATTAATAAATGTAAACGTGGCCGGACAAGCAGGGAAGACGAAGCGCTTTCCAATGGTCCAAATAAGGTCACCCGAAAGGAAACCATTGACAAAATTCGTGACATATTAATACAAGACCGCTGAATAATATTTGTCTGGTTACTAAGACTGTAGGCATCTCAACCGAGCGAGTGAATAATATCGTGCACGGAGAATTGGCTACCAAGAAGCTGTGTACGAGATGGGTGGCAAGGTTGCTTATAGTCGACGAAAAGCGCATCCGGCACAACATATCAACATCTGGTGATGTTTTACCACAATCCGCAAGAATCTTAGCACCGGTTTGTTACTGTTGATGAAACTGAATCCATCGTTATACACCAGAGTCAAGACTCCACACAAAACAATGGAGAAAGGCTGGTGAAAATTCCCTGAAATAGGTAAAGATCATTATCTGGTAAGAGAATGGCCGCTATTTTTTGGGATTCCCGAAGAACAATCCTCACTGATTACTTGTAAAAAGGTAGAAGCCATAACTGAAAGACTATTGAGATTCAATGGTCGATTGTCTGAAACTTCGGTGGCTGAAGGAAGACCAATGTTGGCGAGCAAAAAAGTACTGTTTCACCTCGTTAATTCACCATGCCACACATCAGCGATAACAATGGCGAAAGTGCATTAACTTGCTTTTAATTGGTTCCTGATCCATCCTGTTCACTAAACTGAGCCCCAAGTGGCTTCTTCCTGTTCCCTAATTTGAATCTTTGGCGTAGTGGGAAGAAATTTTTATCAAATGGGGAAATGATTTAACGATCATTTTGCAGAATTTTACAGAAACCATTTTTCCGATTGATGAAAAAGTTGTAGGTCGCGCTACTAAGTGTTTACCACTGAAAGGGGACTATGTTGAGAAGTAAAGAAAAGAAAAATCGTATATGATTATTCTTAAAAATTTTATGAAAATCAAGTTTGAACTTATTTTGTAGAGATTTGGAAAGCAGTACGTAAATGATATTTTATACTGAAAAGTATTATGTTACTCAGTTGTTGTATGGAAAGCTTATGTTTATCATTCCTTCATCAACGAGACATAGAAACCGAAGTTAATACTTTATTCACCGTGCGATTTTTCCGGCTGTTGTGTCTCAATTTATGTTAGCTCATGTTGGATATTAAATCCACTGTTAGGGGGGGGGGGGGGGGGGGGGGAGGGCGTGAGGAGCTCTTAAAGACACATTGTTTCGAATGAGACTGTTTTTAAAACTGCATTTGTAAAAAAAAACATCGAATATACCCGATTTCCATCATTTCACAAAAATCATTTTTCCCCATGAACCTGTAGACTATTGGAAAATAAAAGGTGAATGAAATTTTGTATACCACTGCCTTGCGCTGTCAATCTATTGCGTTTCATGTTCAGAATGCGTTTACTCTAAGAAATATAAGATTCCGAAGTTTACATTTTTCTTGTGCTGCGCCCAAGTTTGATTCAGAATATTTAGCATTGGAAGCCCGCGTTGGATAATGATTTTTTTTTTTTGTTGATGAAACCATGGTATTTCTAATGAGCCCAGTTTGTAAAGTTTCATAGAACACAGTTTTCTGCAAAATCAGGACGAAAATACTCCAGTTTTTACCTTTTTGAAAATATGCAAAGTTTCAGTTAATTTATTCGGTATTGGATTTTATTTGATAGCCTTGTGTTGTTAGGTCACGATATGCCAAGATTCACGTTCATCATACCTTTAGTCCTTGAGACATAACAAAACTAACGTCGACATTTTTCGGCGATTTTGCCTAAAATTTTGTGGCTTAAGTTCGCTGGTAAGATTCTTTGCATTATTATCCATAAAAGAACGTATAAATTTGTAAAAGTTATCCTAATTTCGTTTCTTTCAAAAAATGTTGCCTGTGACATTACAGCTCAAAGTCGCCAGAAATACCCGATCGCACTGCGCAAATTTGCGCATGGAGTCATGGCTATGTATATCTCGCCCAGTATTGCTTCGACGAACGTTAAACTTTACCAGTGTTCATTGTGGAAGTGTGGGTACGTTGACTTAAAATTTCATCGACATTCGTGGCGGTCAAGCAGGAAAACATTCCGAAATTAGGGTATTTCGCATGGAATGACTCACTAGCAACTGAGTGTGAATGTTTGACAGTGTCTGTGAGCGGACGAAGAAACCGAGACAGAAGACAACAGGCAATATGTCAAGCTGTGGCCACCAAACCCCAAACAGTTTTGTGATAATTCTGTATACAAATAAAGCATTTAAAAAGCGTTCTACCTCTCTTGCAACAATCAAATGACACAAATTATTTAACAAACAACAAGATTTTCACGGTTACATTTTCACTGAAAATTTAAGTATTACACCATACAAAGCCTAGAAAATAAAAATGCGATAAGCGTCATGCGCTGCTTTTAGTTTGTTGTGATATCAGTCGCGTACCGGCGCGTAAGTGAAAGCCATAACAAATTAAATCGTCACCCTGTAACATTGGTGGGGCGTGTGCGAACATTCTGTACGCATGCACATCATATTAGCACACGCTCCAGTGCAGATACAAACCAAGTACATTATCCTGACTACAGACAATACGGAAATCTGCAGAGCAGTAATTTTTACAAATGGTTCAGAAGGCTCTGAGCAGTATGGGACTTAACTTCTAAGGTCATCAGTCGCCTTGAACTTAGAACTACTTAAACCTAACTAACCTAAGGACATCACAAATTTCCATGCCCGAGGCAGGATTCGAACCTGCGACCGTAGCGGTCGCGCGGCTCCAGACTGAAGCGCCTAGAGCCGCTCGCCCACTCCGGCCGGCCCATTTTTTTCAATAACAATATAGCTACATGCTCAGAATAAAAAAATACGATTTTTGCTTTATTATTGACCTTCAACTTAATTTAATAAGCATAAGTCAGTGATACACAGACATTACCTATTTATGAAAGTGTCTATACAGTAGGAGGAGTTGTAGAGCGGAAATGGTTTCAGTTTATTTTAATAACTGCTTTAACGTCTGCACATATTGCTTCTTTCAGTTAAAGAATGTGATTACAGTATGAGTGAATCCACAAGTTTCAGTGCGGTTGCAAATTTTCGTCCGATCTCCAACAACTAAGAAAATCAGCGAACATGGAGGGCATGAACAGAGACTGCGAATGGGTGGCGCTAGGGGGGAATATGTGTCGACCGGGCAGCGCGCCCATATACCCCGCGCCTTTGCGATAAACGCTGTGTGCCGGTGGTGCAGTGGTTAATGCAGCGCCTAGTAACGTAAGATCCCTTCCGCGCGGGAAGGAGCGCCGGTCCCCGGCACGAATCTACCCTGCGGATTTGTGTCGAGTTCCGGTGAGCCGGCCAGTCTGTGGATGGTTTTTAGGCGATTTTCCATCTGCCTCGGCGAATGTGGGCTGGTTCCCCTTATTCCGCCTCAGCTACACTGTGTCAGCGTTTGCGGCGAAAACAAGTTCCTCACGTACGCGTACACTACCATTACTCTACCACGCAAACATAGGGGCTACACTCGTCTGGTGTGAGGCGTTCCCTGGGAGGTCCACCGGGGGCCGAACCGCACAATAACCCTGGGTTCGGTGTGGGGCGGCGCAGGGGTGAAGTGGACTGCGATAGTCGTCGTGGGGTTGCGGACCACTGCGGCTGCGACGGGGACGGAGCCTCTCCATCGTTTCTAGGTCCCCGGTTAACATAACGTAAGATCCAGAGTTCCTATCCGAGATCGGCAAGTATTTTCTTATTCGGCATAAAGTCCCGACTGAGCTCATATCATGAGTTCCCTTCCTTTCTCCCCCTCCACATACAATTTACATAAAAAGTTAAGCTATGACAATATACCTCCGCATTTATATTGTCGAACACTTACACTTTAACCGACATGCCAGACTAACAGTTAACAGAGTGACGAAACTCATACATAAACTTGCAAGTCTGTACACTATAGACTGCGCCTGCAGACAATGAGGACATACTACACAGTACCATTTGCGTCAATAACTTGTTTTGTGACTAGTGCTTGGGCACATTGATTATGCTTAGGCACGCATAAAATCGTTGTGAGACGCTGTCAGAATCTCAGCGGCTTTCGGTACAACCTCGAGTGAGGCACTGTGTATGATACTGGGAGTTTTCCCTATAGATATTACAATTCGCCACAGAGCAGATGCCTACTGGCTGAAGAGGGGAACACGTGACAAAATAAGAGAAATAACTGGACAAGAGATAAACGACAAACGGACATGAAACAAACGGAGAACTGATACATAGCAGACAGAACGCGGCACAACTAATAAGGGAAGATTAGTCTATGCTTTCGTCCCCAGTATCCGAGAGCAGATGAATTTGAAGTACACAAATCCAACAAGTGGCATGGTGCAGTTTCTCACAGGCCAAAGCCCGTATCCTGTGCATCTCCACAGGTTTGGCCTAAAACAGACTCGCACTTGTACCTATGGTGTGGATGGCACACGTGAACACATACTGCTCACCTGCTGTGTGGTAGGGCATAAAGACTAAGTTTAGGAAGCCAGAACATAGGACAGTTAATACGCAGACAAGATGACTGGAACTCTGTAAACGACATCGCAGACAAAAAGGATCACGAGCACTAAATGCGGCATATAAACAGGAGATACCATAGGCTAGAGAAAGACAGGTTCCACATCTGACAGATCAGCAGTACATAGTAAACGCGAGCCGCCCGCAGTGACCGAGTGGTTCTACGCGCTTCAGTCTGGAACCACGCGACCGCTAAGGTCGCAGGTTCGAATCCTGCCTCGGGCATGGATGTGTGTGATGTCCTTAGGTTAGTTAGGTTTAAGTAGTTCTAAGTTCTAGGGAACTGATGACATCAGATGTTAAGTCCCATAGTGCTCAGAGCCATTTGAAACTTTTTTTTAGTGAACGCCACTGATGCAAACACAGACACTGCATCGAATGCTATATATCACACAAAGGAAGTGAAGCCGAGATAAACATACAAGCATAGTAAAGATGAGCTATGGTTCTCCAACACTAAATCGAATCAGTCTGAAACTCTAACTATCTATGTAGTTGGTTTTTAGAGCATGTTACACTATCTTAAGATGCGACATATTTCTTCTTTCGCTGCATCAGGTGTGACTGGGTCGAAGTTTTACCGACCCTGCACCTGATGACCCTGACTATGACATTGTAAATCAACACCCAGTCTCCACTGCAGTCTTAATTTCGGAAGCACATTAAAACCTAATTAATCAACACATTATCAGTTATTGCCACAGTCAAGAAAACATATGTAACAGATGCTACCACACACATAGAAGGTATAAAGAGAAGAACTGTCACATCATATCTAAACCAAATTGGCACCTCTTGTTTCTTCCAATAAATGCACTTTTAATTTTAACTTAAAATACATTCACAACCTATTCTGTGTCTTATTTATAATCGTTATCTAAGTTACCTAAAAGTGTAAATAAAATTGTTTATATACATTTGCACTTACTTTTTATTTTCTGCTTTTGTAAAATTTTCAAATCAGAAAATGTACGAGTAATAAAACTGAATTTGTATGATATGAGATCGAAAATCACAAATGTACGATATACTATATAACTATATGCTTGATAAATAAATAACTATTGATGTTGTTGTGGTCTTCAGTCCTGAGACAGGTTTGATGCAGTCCCCATGCTACTATATCCTGTGCAAGCTTCTTCTTCTTCCAGTACTTACTGCAACCTACAGCCTTCTGAATCTGCTTAGTGTATTCACCACTTGGTCTCACTCTACGATTTTTACCCTCCACGATGCCCTCCAATGCTAAATTGGTGATCCCCTGATGCCTCAGAACATGTCCTACCAACCGGTCCCTTCTTCTAGTCAAGTTGTGCCACAAACTCCTCTTCTCCCCAATTCTATTCAATACCTCCTCATTAGTTATGTGATCTACCCATCTAATCTTCAGCATTATTCTGTACCACCACATCTCGAAAGCTTCTACTCTCCTCTTGTGCAAACTATTTATCGTCCATGTTTCACTTCCATACATAGCTACACTCCATACAAATACTTTCAGAAACGACTACCTGACACTTAAACCTATACTCGATGTTAACAAATTTCTCTTCTTCAGAAACGCTTTCCTTGCCATTGGCAGTCTACATTTTATATCCTCTCTACTTCGACCATCATCAGTTATTTTGCTCCCCAAATAGCATAACTCCTTTACCACTTTAAGTGTCTCATTTCCCAATCCAATTCCTTTAGCAGCACCCGACTTAATTCGACTACATTCCATTATCCTCATTTTGCTTTTGTTGACGTTCATATTGTATTCTCCTTTCAAGGCACTGTCCATTCCGTTCAAATGCTCTTCCAAGTCCTTTGCTATCTCTGACAGAATTACAGTGTCATCGGCGAACCTCAAAGTTTTTATTTCTTCTCCGTGGATTTTAATACCTACTCCGAATTTTTCTTTTGTTTCCTTTACTGCTTGCTCAATATACAGATTGAATAACATCGGGGAGAGGTTACAACCCTGTCTCACTCCCTTCCCAACCACTGCTTCCCTTTCATGCCCCTCGACTCTTATAACTGCCATCTGCTTTCCGTAAAAATTGTAAATAGCCTTTCGCTCCCTGTATTTTACTCCTGCCACCTTTAGAATTTGAAAGAGAGTATTCTAGTAAACAAAAGCTTTCTCTAAGTCTTCAAATGCAAGAAATGTAGGTTTGTTTTTCCTTAATCTTTCTTCTAAGATAAGTCATAAGGTCATTATTGCCTCACGTGGTCCAATATTTCTACGGAATCCGCACTCATCTTCCCCGAGGTCGGCTTCTACCAGTTTTTCCATTCGTCTGTAAAGAATTCGCGTTAGCATTTTGCAGTTGTGACTTATTAAACTGATAGTTCGGTAATTTTCACATCTGTCAACACCTGCTTTCTTTGGTATTGGAATTATTATATTCTTCTTGAAGTCTGAGATTATTTGGCCTGTCTCATACATCTTGCTCACCAGATGGTATTTAGTAACTAAATAAGTAAATAAATTCACTTCACATAATATGTTGATGAATATGTAGCGTCTGTCTGGGATTCTTAACAGATATGACAGAAGAAATGGAGAAGAGCCAAAGAAGAGCAGAGTATTTCCTCAAAGGTCCGCTTAGTAGCCGCGAAATGCGAAAATGCTCATCCAACTTCAGTAGCTTCAAGAGAGATGTGGTAGAATCCCTTTATCGTACGTTCCTAAAAGAGTCAACCAATATATTGCTCCCTACCACATATATTTCGCGAAAATGACGAGCCGCGATGATAAAATTGGGGGAGGGGGGGTTGAACTGACACAGAGGACTACCAATAATCGTCATTCGCACGCACCACTCGCGACTGGTGTAGGAAAGATAGAGAGCGACAGTAGTACACGAAGTGCCCTCCGTCACATGGCATAAAGTAACTTGCAGATAATTAATGTACATCTGGATGCAGATGTAACTGTATAACTGAGACCTATTATGACGATTCTGCTAAGTGCCTATTCCCGTATAGACAGAGAGACATATCCACCTGTTTAGCGTCCTTGCACTGGAATGCAGTTCCTCAGCGAGTGCCTCTTCTGGTTGGACAGGTGTTCGACATCCTGTGGAGCGACCCGCAGCCGGCGGAGGGCTGCGTGCCCAACTCGCTGCGCGGCGCCGGCACCTACTTCGGCCCCGACGTCACGGACAAGTTCCTGCAGAAGCACAAGCTGCAGTTCATCGTTCGCTCGCACGAGTGCAAACCCGGCGGCTACGAGCTCACGCACGGCAACAAGGTCAGTGGCGGCAGAGTGGCACATTGGCGGCGGCCGTGGCGGTCGTACAGCAGCTGCAGCACGTGCAGTACTGAGAGCAGTGTCGCACGTGGCGAGCCACTAGAGCACAGGTTTCGAGCCTTTCTTAGACCATTACATTTGAGTGGTATAATACCTTAGCTAGTACCCTCCCTCAATCTCTCCCTTGCTGTCTGTCGCACCACCTTTCCCCCTATCGCCGCACTGGGTAGCCACACTGTGGTGGTATTTTGTGATAAGTTCCTATGGGACCAAACTGCTGAGATCATCGATCCCTAGACTTACGCACTACTTAATCTAACATAAATTAACTGACGCTAAGGACAACACACACACACACACACCCATGCCCGAGGGAGGACTCGAACCTCCCACAGGTGCAGCCGCACGGTCTTGGGTGCCTTGCCACGGTTCGCGCGGCTCCCCCTGTCGGAGGTTTCGAGTCCTCCCTCGGGCATGGGTGTGCGTGTGTGTTGTCCTTAGCGTCAGTTAGTTTATGTTAGATTAAGTAGTGGGTAAGTCTAGGGATCGATGATCTCAGCAGTTTGGCCCCATAGCAACTTACCACCACGACGACCACCCATCTCCCAAACATTATCACCAGCTTTCGCACCTAACTGTCCAATCAAAGACTTTTCTTGGAACACTTGTAAGTAGGCTGTTTAGGTTTTTATGTTGGTAACGTCACGTAGCGCTCTGTATGAAAATCACTGGCAGTGCTTTGTGCAGTCTGTGGCTGGTTGGCATTGTTCGAATATTCGCTAATGTAGTGTTGGGCAGTTGGATGCGAACAGCGTGTAGCGTTGCGCAGTTGGAGGTGAGCCGCCAGCAGTGGTGGATGTGGGGAGACAGATGGCAGAATTCTGAGAGCGGACGATCTGGACGTGTGTCCATCAGAAAGAGTAAATTTGTAATATTTGATATCACGAACTGATATACATATGATGACTTTTGAACATTATTAAGGTAAATAAATTGTTTGTTCTCTATCAAAATCTTTCATTTGCTAACTTTACCTATCAGGAATTAGTGCCTTCAGTGGTTAGAATCTTTTATTTAGCTGGCAGTATTGGCGCTCGCTGTATTGCAGTAGTTCGAGTAACGAATATTTTTGTGAAGTAAGTGATTCATGAAAGGTATAGGTTATTGTGACTCTTGAAATTTTCCCGGCGTATCGAATATTCCATAAGATTTCGGGATTGCAGCCGGATCTCATCGACTTCTTTCCACGATATTTCGGCTGCCAACCTTACAGCCATCTTCAGGCGAGTGTTTGACACTGGAGATTGCTAGTGGAAGTCGCTCTATTCATACTTAAAAGTGCCGCAGGCGCGCATGCGCAAGTTACCGTAGCATGCGCGCCACCTGTCGATTCCAAGGCCCTCTACAGTATTACTGCATCTATGGAGCGCCAACGAATGCATGAAAAAAGTAAAACATGCACACAGATGTGTCCAAAACAATAAAAGGAAAATTTCAATATTAAATTTAAAATTACTTGTCGCTCCACATGTCAGAAGCCATAAAAAGTTTTCTTTTGGTTGAAATTAAAGAAATCAACGGGTCCCAGGCCTTATTCAATAAAAAGCCGCCATCACGATTAATGAGATTTTCCGCTGAACGTATTTCGACGGATTCCTTCACACTGAATCCCAGAAGGATCTCGATGGGGCCAAGATTTTCGTGGCCGAATAATCCATAGTATGTCCTGTGGATATACAATGTTCGGCTATGGCCGACTTACTGGGCTGTAAAAGGCGAGTGTGGCGCTCATGTTCAACGCAGCGGTCGTGTACTGTGCGTGTGGTTTGACCAATGTAGGCTTTCCCACACTCGCAAGTTATTTTATAAATTCAGCCTTCCGTAATCCCAGATCATCCTTGGCTGAGCGCAGAAGAGCACGTCTTTGTAGGTGGGCGGAAGATTGCTTTCACACGATGTTTCTTTACAATTCTGGGTCATTGGGGCATTCTGTCTATCGAAAACCCACGCATACGGATCTGTACCTACAGGCGTCAAGCTGTCGTCACCCGTCACAAACTATGGGTGTTCTTCGAACGTTGGTGCATAGGGCACATGTCGTGTCTGATAAAGACAGCCTTGCAGACGAATTAGAGCACTTGAAATCGGTATTTCAACATAATGGATATTCTGCACATCAGGTCAGTACTGCTTTAAGGAGGAAAAATCGTGATGTACGTTTCGAGCAATGTGCCGTCACTGAATTCCTCACTGCGGAGAAAGAAACTGTGAGGAGTATTCACAAGTGGTCGTGCAGAGTCTATGGAGCATCTGTTGTCGACAAAAGCACGGTTAGTTGCTGAACACGGAGGGTGAGGTCATCAGAAGGGGATTCGGTGGAGCTCCATGATTTGCAGCAGTCGGGGAGACCATCCACGGCTGCCACACCTGACAGCCCTGACCTAGCCCCCAGGGCCTTCCACTTGTTTGGGCCATTAAAGGATACCATTTGTGGAAGATATTTTTAATTCAAATTCAAATGGTCAAATGTGTGTGAATTCCTAAGGGATGAAGATATTTTGAGGACGATGAAGCACAGGCTCCGCCACCAGGACAAGGATTGGTACCAACGGGGCGTACACGCCTTTAATTCCCGCTGGAAGAAGACCATAGAACGGGATGAAGATTATGTGGAAAAAATAGGGTGTGTTGATAAAACACTAGTCTTTCGTGTGTCTTTTATAGCAGTCAGAATGCGTTGTGCTTGTATATTGTGGGTAATAAATGAATAGATTAAGTTTGAGTTGTCTTTGTCAGGTAAAATTCTGTAGCTCAGGGTTTCAAAAAGTAATTAAAAAGGTAGTTTCATATTTGGCGGATGGCAGGCGCTGATGTGAAGGGGTTAAGATGTACTTCGTGGACAATGCGACGATACTAATTGTGGTGGTCAAACATGGTGAACCGGAACCTTTATGGCAAGTATAGCTTTCCTCACTTTCAAATGAAGCCCAAACCTTAGGCCACCGTCACAACTCAATGTTCCACAAATCTGGATACTACACTATTACACCATCCGCTCAAATGGAGGCCAACAATATTGCACATTTCATACTATGTCAGTTAGTGATAACGCTCTCTCAAACGGATACGTGGCGTCTCCGCGTCCTTCACAGTTTTCACACAGCATTTGATGCTCTTCACACCCCTTATATATCAAAGCGGTCCTGGTACCAACGCTGAAATCGAACAACACTAATCGTTCTGGTGGTCATTCTGTAATCGCTATACAGCGTGTTTCACAAACTGCTTTACAAATTTGGAAATTCATATAAATTATTTCATAGTACCTATAGAGGTGATTGCAGTGTTTATTTGTAGGGGAATACATCAAGCTTAGTCACGCGTAGTTCGCTAGTGCCGAATCGCTCCATAAGGGGCGCTAGCGGCAGTTGCGTTGAAGATGGCTGCCTTCGTTGGACCCGAGTGTGGTAGCTGTGTGTTTTAGTTTGAAGAATCGAAGTCGGGGACAAAAGTTCAGCGTCATTACCGTACCAAGTACGCTAAAGGTCCTCCTAGTAGGCCTACAATTTATGAGTGGCATATATGTTTAGTAGAAACAAGCTCCTCGGTAAGACAAGGGAAATTATCAGGTTGTCCAAGCACATCTGACGACGTCGTTGAGCGAGACAACGTTTTGTTAACAGCCCTACGAAAGCGACCAAGAACGAAATGTTTATTTCATGGAAGATGGTGCACCACCCCACTACCTGGCTGACGTCCGGGATTTTCTCAGTGACCGCTTTCCAGGTCAATGGATTGACCGCGATGCGTCAATCATGGCCCCCAGGTTCCCCAGACCTGACACCACTCGATTTTCTTTGATGGGGATTCATCAACGATATCGTGTTTGTACCCCCTGTGCCGGCTTCCCTACCTGAACTTAGAGCAAGTATTTACGTCGCCTCTGAGCAAGTTACACCTTCAATGCTTCAGCGAGTTTGGGAAGAAATTGACTTCCGACGGGATGTGTGCAGGACGACGAACGGAGGCCAGATACAACATCTATACTTTATGGTAAAAATGCTTGATGTGTTTCCCTGCAAAATTAAACTAAACCCAGCTCCATACCTTCTTTCAATAAATTTATATGCATTTTGAAAGTTGTAAAGCCCTGTTTGAATACCCTGTATATGGAAGGCAGTGTCCTGACTGACTCACTGACTGACTGAGTGATTGACTCATCATCACCCAACCAAAACAACTAAGGACAGAAACTTGAACTATGGAGAGGGTGTGAGTAGTACACTGCAGGCATCGTTTAAGAATTGGTTGCCCGAAATTCCGCTCTTAAGGGGTGAAATAGGGGATAAAAGGCTTTCTGAAAGTATGTCACTATTAAGGGAAATTTGAAGATAGAACTACGAGAACTGGTATTTGGCTTCTCAGTTAGAAAATAAAAAAATATGTGTTTCTGCCATTTTAGAAATTCGACCACTAACGGGGTACAATAGTGGGTGAAAATTTCTTTAAAATAAATAATAACCAAAGAACTACTAACGGATTTTTAAGGTTACATCTATGGCACCTGGTATTTTACTTATCGGTTAGAATTTTTTTTTAAATACTTGTTTCAGTGTTTCTGAAAATTCAGCCCCTTAGGGATGAAAATATTTAATAAAATTTTTTGTTACATTAAATAAATTTAAAGCCAAATTTATGAAAATTCGTATTTCACTTCTGGGCTAGATATAGAGAAATATTTGTTGGGGATGAAATTTGCTAGGGAGCTGTCTCCACAAGAACGCAAAAGGCGTGATTAACAAAGACATTGCACTCCGGCTACCAGACTCGGAAAAGACAATGCTTATTTGGTCTTAATTAGCGTGAAAAGCTTAGAAGGTGTTGCAGTTGGTGAACAACATAAACGTTCAATTAAATAAAAACAAAAAGACATTCTCTGCAGGACAAACAGCCCACGAGAAAGACTCAGCGGACACTAAGCTGGTAACTTACATACCCGCAGATGGCGTGTACGTGAACCAAGTTATATTAACATCCAACCTCATCTTCTTGGTGCTGAACTGTCTGTCAGACAGTGAATACACAAGTTGACGTTTCAAAGCATACGTAAAGGCACTTGAAGGTATAAATAATTTTTCAGACGAAATTTCTTCTTTTAGTTTCTTTTTGGCACACTGATTTAGGCAATAATTACCGTCGATATTCTTTGTTTGCAAGATATAACATCAGGTACCTTTTTTTTCCTGAAAAGGCAGTCACTTGCTCATGTTGTGGAAAATAGTTGCACGAGAGTCTTCCTGGTTTGTGTTGCCAGTACTAGGCGAATACATATAAGGAAATGTATGCTACATTCTCTGGCAGACACTCTCAGAATAGCGCTACCAGGCAACTCACAGGGCGTTCGATGTTTGCAATATTACGACCGTCTTTTGCTTGGTTCACTAATTTTTCGAGTATTTTGTGAATAACGTACTCCGCTAGGACGAACGTGAAATCATGTTATTTAAGGGACTTATCTTCCGCACAACAAAGCATTTTGATGCTCGTCGGCTTCAGACTTCAGCCTTAAGTTTAGCTTTACATGCTTTACAAGTATCATCACTCTCGGCCAAATCGCTTTTTGACAGCAGCTGATCTGAAAGTGATACGAGGTTGAAGCCTGGATTCAATAAATAGAAGGTCATGAAGCATGTTAGTGCTTAAGCACTTTTGCTATTTCCGCACAGGGATACAAAATGAACACTATGTGTGAGATGTTCTGTTCTATTGTGGAGAATTATAGGAAATAATTGTAAATTTACATGTACAGTCCCTCAGTCAAAGATCAAACTGACATAATGTGCCTCTTTAATGATTTAGTTTGGACCGGAAGGTGGTTTCAGGTTTGGCTGGTGTGCCGTTGAACCAAACGAGGAATGTAGTGACCCAATACGTGGAGATAATCAAATTTCCGGTCTGGCAGATGACCCTCTACGTATGTACTGATTTTTTGTCACCTGCAGCACATTATTCGAATAAGTCGAGCATGAAGTGAATTCATAGATGACTTGATTTGACAGTTTCCTAAACATTGCGCTGAAAAGATCAGAGAAAGATAGTACAGTCGTGAAGAACCCCGGAAACTGCGTGGTTCTTTTTTTTTTATTCACGTAATTTCTGATTTGTAAGATGTGTCTCTCTAATGAAAAATTACATGTTGTAGCTTGTGATATTCGGAAAATGTTCCTTCGCGATATAATCAATATTACGATAGGTTTCTAATCTCATGCGATTTTCTTTGCAGCGAATTTTAAAATTCATGCATAAGGCCGTCCAGCAATTCGAGAGAAAAATTCTTGAGGCCACACAACGGTATCATCCAAGTAATCAGCATATAAATTAACGTACTCCTAGTTAATATTTGGTGCTATAAAATACAGCGATACATAGCTGTCTTTAAATTTCGGTTATAATAGCGATGTGGTTCATAGTCGTTTCCATTTTAATCCGTGACGATAATTTTAATTAATTGGCAGACGGGATATCTTTGATAAAATTCAGAATTCTTGTTCCCGATTAATGCTTGGATTACGTGACATCTGTTGGACACCGGAACTATACAAACAAATAATCCACTGACATCTTGCCGGTTCCAAACTCGAATTTGCTCTATATTTTCCTACGTTTCAAAATTGTGCGTCGTGTATGTGCTTTCGTTGGTCATTCCAAGATCCGATTTTTTCAATACCGAAGTTATCAATATATCGCAAATAAATGTTCTTGAAATCTGTGACAGCTCCCCAAGGTTACTATCTGAAATACTACGTTTGCTTTCGAAGTTTACCTTCTAACATATCTGCGCAATATGATCAAAAGCAGCCAGATATCTATCAGTAGAAATTAATATGGTATGTGTGTACCCCTGCCTTTATGACGGCTTTTACTCCATTGAGGTTACTTGTAATGAGGTACCTAAATATCTATGGCTCCATCAAGAATCGAAACCATAGAAGGTAATGATTTGGACGCTGGAGTATGGAGTAGAGTCGACGTCCTAACTCTTTCAAAAATATTTATTTTGTGTGTTCAGTGCGGAATTCTTGGCAGACTAGTCCATCTCAGGAATGTTATTGTCCACAAACGATTGGGTCACACACGCTGCTTTAGGACAGTGTAAGGGTACATGTATCGATCCGATGATTGAAGGGTCAAATCTGTATTTAGCCTTCTTCGCTACAGTGCGTAGTTCTAGAAGGGAGATACCGGCGCCTGGAGATCGTTTGGCCCAAAGGAGTCAGTGAATCGAGCCGGAGTATGCCTGCAAAATGGTTCAAATGGCTCTGAGCACTATGCGACTTAATTTCTGAGGTCATTAGTCGCCTAGAACTTAGAACTACTTAAACCTAACTAAGGACATCACACACATCCATGCCCGAGGCAGGATTCGAACCTGCGACCGTAGCAGTCGCTCGGTTCCAGACTGTAGCGCCTAGAACCGCACGGCCACTTGGCCGGCGAGTATGCCTGCAGGTCAGGTCCTGGGTGCTCGTACTTCCTGCGTTCGCGTAGGCATTGTTGGTGATGTCTTGATTGGGCCCCATGTTCTTCCACCTACGCTCAATGGAGCACGTTATCATGATTTCATACGGGATTCTCTACCTCTGCTGCTAGAACATGTGCCTTTACAAGTAAGACACAACATGTGGTTCATGCACGATGGAGCTCCTTCATATTTCAGTCCAAGTGTTCGTACGCTTCTCAACAACAGATTCGGTGACCGATGGATTGGTAGTGGCGGACCAGTTCCATGGCCTCCACGGTCTCCTGACCTCAACCCTCTTGACTTTCATTTATGGGGGCATTTGAAAGCTCTTGTCTACGCAACCCCGATACCAAATATAGAGACTCTTAGTGCTCGTATTGTGGACGGCTGTGATACAATATGCCATTCTCCAGGGCTGCATCAACGCATCAGGGATTCCATGCGACGGAGGGTGGAATGCATGTATCCTCGCTAACGGAGGACATTTTGAACATTTCCTGTAACAAAGTGTTTGAAGTCACGCTGGTACGTTCTGTTTCTGTGTGTTTCCATTCCATGATTAATGTGATTTGAAGAGAAGTAATAAAATGAGCTCTAACATGGAAAGTAAGCGTTTCCGGACACATATCCACATAACATATTTTCTTTCTTTGTGTGTGAGGAATGTTTCCTGAAAGTTTGGCCGTACCTTTTTGTAACACCCTGTATAATAAAATGGCTATCGTACAGTGAGGTATCGGTAATTGTAAACTCATACAAGCTCGTGATAAATGAGTGACTGTAATTGCACAGTCAGAGCGCTCAGAACAAGAACGGACGTGATACTTGAATTTACAGTAGAGTAAATTAACTGTAAATTACACTGTAGGAAATTCTGCCACCAGCCACGTTTTCGTGAAATCATTTTACTATACTTTTAGTAGTTTCGGGCCGGAGCCCATCGTCAGATGGTAGTGCTGAATTCTTGCAAGTTTTGCATATGTGTCCTAAATTATAACGAAATTTTCGTGATGCATAGTTTACAAAAGATTTGTCATTTTGTTTTATATTAGGACACAATTGTAAAACTTGCGAGAAATGAACGCTACTATCTGACTGTGGGCTCAGGCCTAAAACTAGTAATGATGTAATAAAATGATTTCAAGAAAACTTGTGGCTGGTTGGTGTATTTCCTACAGTGTAATTTACAAAAACAGCTGCGGTGTTCTACAGCCAAAGTGGATAAATTAACTGTGTCGTATAAAAGTGTTCGCCTGTTATAACGTCTTCATTGTTGTTAAAGTATTTTGGGAGGGAGTGAATTATAGAACAGTGTGGGTGAATATATGTGACATAAGCTCTAGATTCAGGCTCAGAATACTCCTTATCGACACATGTAACTTGGGAGTAACTTCGCCCTCCATAACTTGGTACATATGAATGTCCTACGCTTATTTTCCCAATCAGCCAGATTACACACCCCGTAATAATCAACGATAAATCAATAAATAGTACGGGAGGCGTCTTACAAATATTGATAAAATATTGTAAAATGTGTTCATTTTTTTCTGTTCCTTGAGTTTACCGTTTTCCTCAGAACACACGCTAACCTCGTGAAACACCCCCTTACCGTAACATAACTTCCTCCGTACTTCACTCTTCGCACCACACAAGATAGCAGGTAACCCCCAGGCATTCACGAAAACCAAACCCTTCCATCGGATTGCACAGGGAATAGTGTGATTCATCAAGCTGCTCGACCATTCTTATTAACTTCGTACGCTCATCTGGACTCAGTAGGGCAGCTGACAGTATACTGGCACTCGCAGTGATTCCTTCCGCTGATTTGATGCGATTTTTTACAGCCACCCTCCGCAATGCCCAACGGTCCCTACCCATCAGTACATGAGGTCAGCATGGCTTCAGTTTATCTGTCGTTGTTTCTTCCCGTTTCCACTTTCCAGAGACATAACCAACAGTCGTCATGGGTAGTCTCAGAAGAGCTGATATGTCTCTGATGGATGCGTTGCTCAGGTGACTACGCAACGTTCAAAGTGACTCACCTCTACTGATAACACAATATTCCCAGCTTCCTTCTATGCTGGCAGTTCCGCTTCACGTGACACCTTGTGGGCAATTCCGTACTACATACGAGCGAGGGAGGTACCGCAACTTGCCAATGAAATCTGAACGCGGCATCAGACGACGAATCAAGCAAAATTTTCCGGGTAATTTTTGACTGGAAGTAGAGCATTGTGGAACTACAGATAATCAAAGACGAATGTACAGATATGTGTGTATTTAAACTAACATGCCACAGCTCATATCCGTCATGCCATGGGATGCATTTACTGCTTAAATTAGCGGAAGATCATTAGATGAACAGTCAAAGTTTGCTACACTTTAAATTCCTATCCACATATGGATTATGTGGCGTTAACAACAGAACTTTTTTAAGTACACGCGGTAATAATATTTTATTTTTACGTGCACAAAACTGAGAAACTGAAATCAAAATGAAAGAAAGCATTGACGACAGCTGGATGGTTGACAGGGAGATCGATAATATCGAAATATGTTGTAATAACGAGTCACGTAACAGCATAATAATAACAGTAATCACTCACACACTCATTCACGCAGAGTGCTCTACTAATCAAGCACTAAGAAGTATTGATATAAATACAACTGATACCGTGCAGCTAATGAAATCTACTATATTACTGTAATGGTTAAAAGGTGTTCATGAAGTGACTATATATGACTTGAAGTGACAAACTTCAAATAATGGTTCAATGACATAAGCTACAACTCATTCACGAATATATACTTTCGACTACATTTGCAGCTTATTCCTCTAAAAACAAGGAAATGTAGATACATTTCATGCAAGAGAAGCATATATTTCTGTTGTCTGTTGTTATTATGTTAAGGACTTCACTTAAGAATTAAAATTTTTTATGAAGTCCAATGATTAGCCCTTTCGTACACTTCATTCAACTTTCTAATACACGTATATTTTTGTAAACGTAATTACTTTTGCTTTAAAAGCGAATGTGTTGCAGACTATTGCCGTTTGTGGATCAGATTTAACAACAGTTGTGGAATAGGTTTCTCCTGTATTTGGAAACAGTTTTATTGCTTTATTATCACGTCTGTGTGGTTTTCCCTTAAGCTACAGTTGTGATGGGTTATTTGATACGTCAAATAGTATAGGTATTACATTCTATATAATTTTCCTACGTTCCGCATCCATTAATTTGGCTGAAAGAGTTTAGCAATTTCTTTTGTTATTAGAGGAAAACGACGTTATTCAGTAAATGTGTACGTTACAAGAGAATAGTTAATAAACTGTCATGTAATCCATCGTTTCGTATTTTCCAGGACACTTAGGAAACTCAATAGTCACAATGTGGTGCATTTTTTTAGTTATAGTCGATTTTTATGGTATCACATACACTCCCTGTTGTAAAAACTATGTTACAAATCAATATAAACTTTAGAATTCGCATTCATGCGATGTCGTATTCAGAAGTGTTGCTTGCTGGCCACTTGGGGCGCTGCTACAGCTGAGGGCAACAAAATGCAGACGGAGCGTCTCGACTGTTATATTAGATTGTGCTGCTATGTTTTAACAATAATAACATCTTTGGCGTACCGTCCGTAGTTCCTTTCGACGTATTCACGAAACTGTTTGTACATTCATTGCACAACCCACATCCTAGTTTTTGTAAGTTGAGTTTTTAATAAAGTGATTTATAAATAAACGCACGAAAATTACGCTGTGTTTCTATGTGTTCAAAGTTTGTGCCTTAAATGCATGTTGTTGTTGTTGTTGTGGTCTTCAGTCCTGAGAGTGGTTTGATGCAGCTCTCCATGCTACCCTATCCTGTGCAAGTTTCTTCATCTCCCAGTACCTACTGCAACCTACATCCTTCTGAATCTGCTTAGTGTATTCATCTCTTGGTCTCCCTCTACGATTTTTACCCTCCACACTGCCCTCCAATGCTAAATTTGTGATCCCTTGATGCCTCAGGATATGTCCTACCAACCGGTCCCTTCTTCTCGTCAAGTTGTGCCACAAACTCCTCTTCTCCCCAATTCTATTCAATACCTCATCATTAGTTATGTGATCCAGCCATTTAATCTTCAGCATTCTTCTGTAGCACCACATTTCGAAAGCTTCTATTCTCTTCTTGTCTAAACTATTTATCGTCCATGTTTCACTTCCATACATGGCTACACTCCATACAAATACTTTCAGAAACGACTTCCTGACACATAAATTTATACTCGATGTTAACGAATTTCTCTTCTTCAGAAACGCTTTCCTTGCCTTTGCCAGTCTACATTTTATATCTTCTCTACTTCGACCATCATCAGTTATTTTGCTCCCCAAATAGCAAAACTCCTTTACTACTTTAAGCGTCTCATTTCCTAATCTAATTCCCTCAGCATCACCCGACTTACTGCGACTACATTCCATTATCTTCGTTTTGCTTTTGTTGGTGTCCATCATATATCCTCCTTTCAAGACACTGCCCATTCCGTTCAACTGCTCTTCCAACTCCTTTGCTGTCTCTGACAGAATTACAATGTCATCGGCGAACCTCAAAGTTTTTATTTCTTCTCCATGGATTTTAATACCTACTCCGAATTTTTCTTTTGTTTCCTTTACTGCTTGCTCAGTATACAGATTGAATAGCATTGGGGAGAGGCTACAACCCTGTCTCACTTTCTTCCCAACCACTGCTTCCCTTTCATGCCCCTCAACTCTTATAACTGCCATTTGGTTTCTATACAAATTGTAAGTAGCCTTTCGCTCCCAATATTTTCCCCCTGCCGCCTTCAGAATTTGAAAGAGAGTATTCCAGTCAACATTGTCAAAAGCTTTCTCTAAGTCTACAAATGCTAGAAAAGTAGGTTTGCCTTTCCTTAGTCTTTCTTCTAAGATAAGTCGTTAACGTCTTAAATTAACTTGTTCACTACACACAGCAGTAACATCACTGCAGTAACACTGGTGAAACATGATACAGTCAGGTACAATGTTGTTAATACTGAAATCTAAAGGCAATATGTTTCTCGTAGAAGAACAAAGAGCAAAAGAACAAAAACAAACAGTGCTAAAGTAAATAGAAATTGAATTTTAAACCCTGTTCCTTTCCCATATAAGATTTTTACAGATAATGTTCGAAATTTTTGTCTTCAAAAGACACAACAGCCTCAGAAGGACACAGCAGCAACTAAATGGGACAAAACCGCACTGTTACACACTTTCAAACACTTCTGGAAAACGCTGATTGGCGTTTTAGGTCTTCAACGGAGCACTGGGAAAATTTATCGCGGTTTGACTCAGCCAGCTCTACTGCCACCATGTTATCAACATTTTTCTTAAAAAAAATAGCTCTGAGCACTATGGGACTTAACACCTATGGTCATCAGTCCCCTAGAACTTAGACCTACTTAAACCTAACTAACCTAAGGACATCACACCACAACCAGTCATCACGAGGCAGAGAAAATCCCTGACCCCGCCGGGAATCGAACCCGGGCGCGGGAAACGAGAACGCTACCGCACGACCACGAGCTGCGGACCAACTCTTTTCTTCCCACAACGTTTATCTGCTGTGTTGCTCCGTAACATGTGAATTTATGGCAAAGAAGATTTGGAGGTTTGGAAACGGACCTCTTCGCTGTCAGATACTACGTCGTTCGACAAGATTCAAATAGGACACTAATTTAATTTAACGCTATTATGTATGATTTTTCTGCCTGAATAATTGGGGGCTCTCATGGAATATCTTGGGAGATTGTAGTAAGGCTTGAGTTAGGTCTCATTTAATACGATGTTCGGAGGTGTACCACTGCTGTATTGAACAATTGTAGAACGTACTATTTGTCTTTCAGGCATTCTCAGCGTGACTGATACATGGTTTAATTTCCGGTTGTAACGCTCCTCCCGCATTGCCTCCTTTCGTTGGTCATTATTTAGGCGCTGTTTAAGCCTGGTAAGAAGGCAAACGACCCTAAAAGCTTTTAACCAATATCATTGTTGAGCCACTGTCTCCGGACCTTCGAGCTCCTTATTCTTAACGGTTTTAATAGCACAATCGAAGGAAAGTTTATTTCTGAAAAATTTGGTTCTCAATCTTCAAATTCGTGCTGTAGTCAAATATTGAACCTCGTTCACACATTGAGAACAGATTGCCTTTGTTCACGTAACAGGTTCCTGAAGCACTATCAATAACAGAAAGTTAATGAAGAAAATTTACCAGCTCACCACTGACTACCGAATAACCAGCATTTAAAAACAAATTGAAAGAGCTTCTCACTGATAATTCCTGCAACTCAAAAGATGAATTTTTACGTTCCACATTATTGCAGAATGTCGTATTCATGATCTTATGGAACAAATACCAATGAAATGTTATTATAATGATAAAGGCGTTTCATCGAACTGTAAAATAAAAACATAGGTCACAATAAAATTCTGTTTACTACTAAGATGCATCAACTAGGTTCCAGTCATTGCAAAGGCAATACAAATAGTTATTAAGCGCACAATGGTTCAAATGACTTATAAAAGGGACCCGATAATCCCTTGGAAGAGGCGGCTAGATCTGTACGTGAAATGAGACATGTAAAGCCGCAATGATAGCTTAATATATCAATCGACTAAAGAAAAATCTAGAAAAGTACATAAAAGCACGCACATGATGACTTCAGTTAGTTGACTGAATGAGTTAATTTAGTGAAGCAAGACTCTAATTCGAACCAAACGAGTTCGGGGTTCGGGGTTCCCTCGTCACCGAGCACGCAAATGCGGCTCATGCTTGCATCGTTTTAAAAGTCAGGTGCAGAGGTTGGCAGCAGTGAAGTTCATTCCCGGAATCTATAAGATGATCAGCTCTAGGACGACGTGCTCCATTTCTGCAGATCCAAGATAAAGGCGTGTCTTCCTCTGGCGGTCGAAGACAAAGAAGCTGTCCCATCATGGGAACAAGCTCCGGGGAATTAAATCTTGGCCGACCTCCTCTGGCCTCTCTCGCGGCGAGGAGATCATTTTAGTTAGATCACGTATAGGGCACTGCCGCTTTAGCCCACGCCATTTGTTAAGTGGAGATGCCCCAACACTTTGTGTGCTTATTGTGGTCAAGCTTCGACGGATCGCAATTTCCTGACCGAATGCCTTTGTTTATTATCATAGATGAATTCTTGAATAGGAATAAATAAATCTGTAAGTGTAATATATGAATTTTGTGAATTTAAGGGAATGAGTTAAGTGATGAAAATTTTAAGCTTTTTTTAAAAAAAAATCTTGATTCATGTGTCCATTTCTTATGCACTTGACACGTTCCACAACGTAACGGTTACTGTGAGACTGAACAATGGAACACATAACTAACTAACTGGCTACCTAACTTTCCTTCCGTCGACTGGGCTTAACGTCTAGTCGCTTTTAACTCCTTTTCATCTTGATGTTCTAAGGCTCTGACATGGATGCGTATGATCTTAGTTGTTTTCTTCCTCCCTAAAGAAACGAGAAAAAAAACACCTCTGGACTTATAAGACGAAGTGTATATCAGTTCTTCCTCTCAAAATCCTCCTGGTTCTGTCAGCACCAGATTCTCGCTCACCTTCCGATTTCTGGCCCATGAAAGATTTACGAATGATAGTCTCCATTCTTCTAATGAATCTGCTGCGATTAACCAATGAAACACATTTTTATCTTAGAGTGGGACAGAAACAAGAAATTATCTCCTACTATGAGAGTGGTTTTACGTTTCGGACAGTGTTAGGGGCTGCATGTATGCACTCACGAGACTTCAACCCGGTTTTGAAACTAATGTTGGTGAACCAATATGGGTTTCCGTTAGAAACTTTAAACTTCAACTACAGCAGGCCTCCTTTGAGTCCAACAGATTCTTCTCACTCTGAGTGTATCGTGTTTTCAAAAATGGTTCAAATGGCTCTAAGCACTATGGGACTTAACATCTGAAGTCATCAGTCCCCTAGACTTGGAACTACTTAAGCCTACCTAACGTAAGGACATAACACACTTCCATCCCCGAGGCAGGATTCGAACCTGCGACCGTAGCAGCAGCGCGGTTCCGGAATGAAGCACCTAGAACAGCTCGGCCACAGCGGTCGGATATCATGTTTTCCCATCCTCTTCTAGATTTTTATTTTTTTAGAGAGCACTCTTTACACGCTTCTCACATTAGATGTTTACAGCCTGCCGAATGTCACCTCAAGCCCTTTGTAATGCCCTTATCGGAACGTTGGAGATCGTCCCTGACAGCGTCCATCCATCCAGTGTGTACGTGCCTCAGGACTCAGTCTTTCAGTGAGGAACAGATTTACGACTTGCTTGCCGTTGTACTCCTGTGGTATTCACTCTCCCACAGTCATCCAGCGGACACGGCTTGCACAAAAATATAACACACACATTTCACCGAATAGAAATGAAAATGATAAGCACTTATTAGATTCGAAATCACTGGTGCTTGTTTGAGTAGCATCTGCACCTTCATACATCAGTAGTAATTTGGATAGAATTGCTTGTCTAATTTGCAGTAGTTCGTTAGCTTACGGATTAGTTTTCCAAGAAAATGTAACAAAAGAAATAGTTTACCTCAAAGCAGTGTGCTTGCTCCTCTACTTTTTACACCAATGACCAGCCCATCAAAGAATACACTAAGGCACTCCATTTACGCTGATGATACAGCAGGGAAGATGTTTGAAGGGGTAGAAGAATGGATGACTTCATTTTTAGATACGCTTGGCCTTGACTATGAGGTTTATCACCTAGGCCACATCCCAGCAAGACTCAGGGGTGGGAATAGAGAAGACTGGCTGGAATTTGATGTGGAAGGTTACTGAGACGGATGGAACACTATAAACATGGCGTACTGAAACACAGTGGCTTGAAAGATGGATTATCCTGGAGTACGATACTGTCATAGGCACACAGAAATATGTATAAAATGGAAGTGTCCAGCCGAATCCATTCTCGTGTCACTTGGAGCAAAGCTAAACTAAGTACATGTGGCCTCCCCAAAGTGTGTTACAGTTACAATATTTTAGCATCTTCTGCAAACGACTTATTTCCGACCAGTTTTACCCTGGAAGAAGCAACAGTTAGAGGTCATTCGTGGTATTTCTGTTACAGTCTGCGTATTTCTCAGTAGACCGAAATCTACGTGGGAGACACAGTCGACTGTTTTAGTTCCAGTTCCTTCTTAGAGTCGCGGCCTGTCATGCATGACAAATTCCTCCCATCACTGATGGATCTTTCAGCAAAATAATTTTTCTTACCAAAGAATCAGATAACGATTGGTTAGCATACAAAAATGGGACACCTTATATTTCTGTTGTGAAAACATCACATCCTAAGCTGTCAGCCAATCAGCAACAACATCGTGATTAGTCACTCTCTGTCCATATTGGCTCTCGACGTTGAAGAATATGTCGTTTTGTGTTAGTTTGGAACCTCTTACGAAGTCGTACGTTTTCTCCATTTGGCACAACTTTCCATACCTTTAGAGGAAAAATATTTGCGGGTAGCCTGACACATACACTACAGTATTCCTCAGGATATAAGCGACTGCGTGGGTTACTGATCCCCCTCTCAGGTATCAATAAATGACAGTCCTGAATATGGTAGACCAATCAAAAACTCTAAGCAGTAAGTCAGTGTCACAAAGCCAGAACGAGCGTATCGTTGAGCTAAACGCTACATCATGCATCAGGGAAAAGGCGAAGCGACCACTCAGGAATGGCATGGTTACCAAAGTCTAGACGACTTACAGCTGATAACTATGGTCGACGAATCCTAGGAATATAGCAAAGGAATCTGTGCCAATACGATGCAGAAGATGATGACCTCAACTCCGAAATGTTGGGGTCACGAGTTTCGTCGAGACCGTATGATCGGTACGCATTCGATACTATGGCCTACCAGTATCTTCGAAAACGCCTCGCATAAAAACGGGATTTTTCTGGGGCTGATACTTCGGGTTCTATCGGCGATAGAAATGTAGGGTCAAGCAATTTAGGACATTCCTCGGGCTCGGGAACTTTTGTAGACCCATCAGAACGATGGCCTTGCTGTAGCGATCCTTCAGTACAGGTTCAAAGTTTGAATATTGCAAATTTCCTTCATCTTTGGCAAATGGGGCAAATCGATTAGTTCTTTTTCCATTAGATGTGAGCTACTGAGCGCCTTAAATGGTTTGTGAAGACATCATTTAGTTCATGGGCGGTTCCTGAGAAAACCCGAAAAAGAGTTTTTCACCATTTTTCGGCGTCAGCAGCGGATATCTAAACAACTAAGGGCAGAATATTGCTCAGATTTTGTGAGTATATTCTATCAGCATTTTTGTAGAAGCACCATCTTCCCATTTTCAAAAATCTTTATGCGTTATCGAGAAACATCCAGAAAACATGGTTTATGGGTACCAAAACCTGGCCGCGGACGCCCGGGTTCCCGGGTTCGATTCCCGGCGGGGTCAGGGATTTTCTCTGCCTCATGGTGACTGGGTGTTGTGTGCTGTCCTTAGGTTAGTTAGGTTTAAGTAGTTCTACGTTCTAGGGGACTATTGACCATAGATGTTAAGTCCCATAGTGCTCAGAGCCATTTGAACCTGGCCGCGGATTCCAAGACGACTACGCGCAGAAAATGGGTCAAACTTTTACGATATGTTCCTAAGATACCTATGTCGAGTAGATTTAAAAGTTTTCTTTATGTCTATGTCCTTTTCCGTTATACAGAGGTTCAAAGTTACACTACTTGTACCCGTAAACCACTCACGTAAATTCAGGTGTGAGACGTTATTAACGTAGATCCTAAAATGACGTAGCGCTGACAAATATGCAGTAATGTCTCTCCATTATCATCAGAAGGGTCCTTGGAGCCACATGTTGTAGTGCAGAAGCCCATGGAAAGCTTTTGTGCATGTAAAACCATGTCTGATGTGTAAGATTAGTTTTGAGTTATTTTAGTTTCAGATAAGTAAACTGTCAGAATTTTATTGGCCCATTAAGTTATTTTCATATGAGTGATATGACTGCTGTAACACGAAAATTAAGGGAAGCAGTGGAAAAATGCTCCTTTCGGAGCACAAAAAATGTGATTTGCTCCTGATTACTGAAAGACTGAGTGAAAAGTGGGATGCCACCTGTCTCATTCAACTTTGCTCAGCACCTTTAAAAACTTCACGAAATATTTTGGCATGTTTTCGTTCCTCCCGTGTGTCGACCGACACTGCATGTGCGTGATACGCACCTTAACGATCTGCGTGCCGTCTCGCAAAGCTACGCACGTGTACCGCGACCGATACCGCGCCAGATAGTGTTGACGGATGAGGCGTGTGTGGCTCCCACACCAGTACCGAGCAGTCCCTACCACCCGCCTGCCAGATAAGCCTCACTGGGTCAGCTAATAAGACACGTACGCCCTGGCTCTTCTCAGAAGCCCCTCCTTCATATCACGATCTCGGCGCCGTTACATTTGCATTCGCAATTTTCGTTGCTGTGCTCCGCAGTAATGGTAGCAGCCACCCCACAGGAACAGTGGGGCAGCCAGCTCATTCATTCCTACTGCACTCACGATCGGCGAGGCTGCATCAGTAATAGGCTACCTAGGAGCAGTGGTCAGCGCCGGCCACGGTGGTCTCGCGGTTCTAGGCGCGCAGTCCGGGACTGTGCGACTGCTACGGTCGCAGGTTCGAATCCTGCCTCGGGCATGGATGTGTGTGATGTCCTTAGGTTAGTTAGGTTTAAGTAGTTCTAAATTCTAGGGGACTAATGACCACAGCAGTTGCGTCCCATAGTGCTCAGAGCCATTTTTGAGCAGTGGTCATAAAGTGTTAATTATCACCTCGGTAAAATTAACTTTCGATCATGAAACTTTGTCGCTGTGTCTCCTTTTGTAAGGAATACTGCAGTATGACTTGTTCTCCGTACACATCGCTGGTCTCTGTACTTTACAGAGCTGAGCGTGCAGCTGTCTTGTTATTTAACGTCAACAGTTCCCAAGCATTAGTGGTCACGCGCATGAACAGTAGCGGAAAACAGTATAAAGGCAGGGTTCCACGAAAGTAATAGTACTTTGTCTGAAGCATACATGTCTCGAATTTACTATGAAAGTAGTAGACATATAAAGATATAAACAATCATGGCAGAAGTATATGGTTCCTTTCATGTAACAAAATAACACGTTTGCATTTATTTCGATGGAAATTGGTATAAAGTTGTACTGTTATTACTTTTTCCAGCCTTCATTCTTCCTAATTGTCCGCCTCCGTAGCGCAGCGGTAGCGTTACCCCATACCACGCAACGGGGCCCGAGTTCGATTCCCGGCAGGGGAATGGGTCTTGTGTGTGCATCATCACTTACATTGTCATTGACACGCAAGTCGCCGAAGTGGCGTCAACTAAAAAAGACTTGCAATCCGGCGGCCGAAACCGGAAGGGGATGTCCCGGCCATAAATAACATACGACCATTTCATTGTCCGCCACCGTTTGCTGAGTGGTCAGCGCGGCGGAATGACATGCCAAGGGGCCCGGGTTCGATTCCCGGCTGGGATAGGAGATTTTATCCTCTCAGGGACTGGGTGTTGCGTTGTCCTCATTATCATTTCATCCCCATCTCCGACGCGGAGGTAGCCCAATGTGCCGTTGCATGCAATACATACTTGCCCTCGGCGGCCGAACTTTCCCGAATGGGAGACTCACGGCTCTGAATGCCGTACGCGGGGTCCGCATCTCGTGGTCGTGCGGTAGCGTTCTGCCTTCCCGCGCCCGGGTTCCCGGGTTCGATTCCCGGCGGGGTCAGGGATTTTCTCTGCCTCGTGATGACTGGGTGTTGCGTGATGTCCTTAGGTTAGTTCGGTTTAAGTAGTTCTAAGTTCTAGGGGACTGATGACCATAGATGTTAAGTACCATAGTGCTCAGAGCCAATGCCGTACGCTCATTTCCATTGCATTGGTCAACGGTAGTGAAATTGTCGCAGGTTACATGCGATCTTAACGTTAGCCCTCCACGAAATTTTCAGCCACCATACGAGCGTCAAAAATGGCTCTGAGCACTATGGGACTTAACATCTATGGTCATCAGTCCCCTAGAACTTAGAACTACTTAAACCTAACTAACCTATGGACAGCACACAACACCCAGCCATCACGAGGCAGAGGAAATTCCTGACCACGCCGGGAATCGAACCCGGGAACCCGGGCGTGGGAAGCGAGAACGCTACCGCACGACCACGAGATGCGGGCATAAGAGCGTCATTTTTGGTTTCCACGCAGCAGGTGTTTCGCAGCAGATGCCTGCCTTATTACTGCAAGCTATTATACAGAAATGGTGACCAAGAACGCAGATCCTTGAGTGTGGTCATTGCATCATGTGTGACTTCACACGTATCCTTGTTTTGGTTCGGGACATTTCCACGTGACATTTTCGCGACGCGTGCTATTGCGTTCGTTTAGAGGCATCAATTTTAGGCGTCTGCCGTACACCGATTTCAAGTTATTGGTGTGGGAAGCGGCCACGGAAGAGTGGGTAGAGTATTAGCGACTTTTAGTCGGTCATGAAATTCAGTCCCACCCAATCACTTAACCAATAATTAGAAGCGCCTCTTTGACTCGGAAATTTCAGGCGAGAAGGAAACTAGAAACTACCTCGGTGAGAATGTGTGCCAGTCACTATTCAACTCGTTCATACTTACATGATATAGGTATCAAGGATAATAGTTCTTGCGACTATCAGAAGAATGCTGGAGATGTCAATCACTTGCTGTTTTCCTTCCTTCGAAGCACGACGAAACCTCTTGCTGCAGTACCTTTTGATTTCGAAGGTGTCTCTTCCAAGAAGTATCGCTGTTTTATGACGTCATGAAGATGCTCAAATATAATGTGTCGGGCATGGCACTGATTTAGGTTTTTAGGCACTTCTCTACTTCTGTGAGTCGCTTGGCAGCGGTGGTGTACGCTCCCTGTAGGTAAACAGTGATGCGTCGCGGCATCGAGCTTGTCGAGGAAGTTAGCTGTGTGTGGGTCAAAAATTGGTTCAAATGGCTCTGAGCACTATGGGACTCAACTGCTGAGGTCATAAGTCCCCTAGAACTTAGAACTACTTAAACCTAACTAACCTAAGGACATCACACACATCCATGCCCGAGGCAGGATTCGAACCTGCGACCGTAGCGGACGCGCGGTTCCAGACTGTAATGCCTAGAACCCCTCGCCCACTATGGCCGGCCGGCGTGTGTGAGTCAGAGTGTTGAGTGTTGTTGGCCGCGTAGACAAAGTTGCGACAGACTTCAACAACGGAGGCAGCCCCGTGTCCCATTGGTCGGAGTACACACCTGACATTTTGGAGCGCATCTCTCGCTGGTGTTGAGTGGGCAGTTATGGCTGCCATTTCTGACATGTTGGACGCGGTGCTTTATGGGCTGACGCGCAAATAAACGTGATTTACATGACCCTACAGAGGTAGTGCTTCTATTGGCTACTGTAAGCTGATGACTGTTAATTCTGCCATCGCTTAGTCCCAGGGACTGTACTGTTTTGATTCGCTGGAAACTGTTGTAACTTGTTTACTAGACGATTTGAAATTAGTAATGAAGTTACATGCCGCACGGAATGAAGTTTCCCTCGCATGTTAATGGATGCAACTTTTCAGAAGAACTTATTATTTAAATTTATTTGAACTGGTGTTGTTAATACGTTGTTGAGTCTTGTGTCAGAGTGAATTGTTTCAGTTAAGCATCTGAACAGTGGTTAATTTTAATGTAACTATATATGTGGATTAAGATTGAGTGTTCACCCAAAATTATGATGAATCCAGTTCACATGTGAAATTGTGTATCAACAGTTGCTTACTTTATTTCAGATTCTTAAGAGATTGAGTTGTATTCCTTGTGAGCCTTGTTTTTTTTTCTTTTTTTAAAATTTGTTTGTCAGAGCAGTGAAAGACCTAAGTCGAAATAAGGCCCCAATAGTAGACGATGTTTCTTGGGAGAGCCAGCCTTGACAAAACACTCTTCTCTGGTGTGTAGGATCTATGAGACAGGCTAAATATCCTGAGACATCACGGATAATATAATAATTTAAATTCCAAAGAAAGCAGTTTGTGTCAGGTGTGAATACTACCGAACTACCAGTTTAATAAGTCATGGATCCAAAATAGTAGCACCGAGCGAGGCTGCGCAGTGCAGAGGTTAGCACACTGGACTCGCATGGACGGTTCAATCCCGCGTCCGGCCATCCTGATTTAGGTTTTCCGTGATTTCCATAAATCACTCCTGGAAAATGCCGAGATGGTTTCTTTGAAAGGGCACGGCCGACATTCTTCCCCGTCCTTCCCTAATGCGGTGAGACCGATGACCTCGCTGTCTGGTCTCCTCCCTCAAAATAGCCCAACCCAAAGTAGTAACACAAATTATTTACAAAAGAATGGTGAAAAACTGGTGAAAGTGAACGTCGGGAAAGATCAATTTTGGGAAATGTAGGAGAGTAACTGTTCCTATGAAATAATATTTCGAGACAACGATTTTAGAATGAAGCATGTGTTCAAAAAAGGCAGAGCAGAAGGTCGCGTAATCTTCGCACATGACATTGGTCTGAACAGTACTATGCTTAACAAATTGAACAATAATTTTGAAAGGGTACAATGTTAACAGAGAATTTCTATAAAAACGAAACAGGTTAATCAGTTAATATGTTATTGCATGACTCAGGGATGTGGGGTGGTCTTTCTCTCAGCTCTGAGAACGTTAACTAGCTGACTATACTCATTCCTGGCTGCGCAGTGCTGCAGTCTTACCACAAATTTCTTTTTCTCAAAAGTAATAACTTTATTCAAAATCTATATATTCTTCTCTTTCCAATGTACTCATCTTACTCGTCCTTGCTGTCCTTTATAGTCAATCATTCTTCATCCAACATATACCATCACAAGCCAATACAGTACTACTGAATTCGTCCATCACCTACCACACTTCAACTTAGAAGGTATCAGACGGCGTAAAGGCAAAGACTGTGATACAGCAAGACCAAAGATTGTTTAACAGTAACATAACTTGCTCTCTCTCTCTGACATTCGTATCGCTGTCATGTGAAAATAAAAATGACATGACCTCCTTACACAGTTACGAACACATCGATACATAGCACTTCCACATGCAGATGTTTACGTCACAGCAGAAACTCTTAATTGCAAAGACTAACTAATTTCAAACGCTAAGATATTACAAACAAGATGATGCAACCTTATCTATATAGGCCCCTTCATGTCATGGCTCATATTAAATGATGTGGTTAAGACAAACTTTTTCATAAAATAAGCATTCAACACCGGAGAACTCTCTGAAAAAATTCGAACTGATACCTTGTAGTTATCATTTAGCTGTTACCATTTACTCTCTCACAAATGAAAATCTGTAATTCTTCATAATGTTACACACGGCATTCCTTGTCCATTTTACACATTATATGAAGATCTTTCCCTATATCATGGAATAGGTGTTATGACTAAACCGTTTGCCGCTTCTTTAGGTCTAACTATCCCTATAACTCCCTACGTGAACCTCTTTCTGCAAGACTATAATTGTAACTTCACGTAAGAACACACCCACATTATCTTTTTCATAGTACTGTTCATCAGTTTTAAGTACGATAACACGTTGACTTACGCTCTTGTACGTCACTTCTATTACTCGGATTGTATTAAGTGAGAATACTGATTTCTTGGAGGAAGATTTACAGATTAACCTACCTTCTGCGGTCTTTTGGTTGGTGTACACCTATTTTTTGCCGCTACCGCCGACACGAAAAATTCTTGCCACCTGCCCTATCTCACGTATCACCGCACTTTAACTTACTCTGTTATTCGCCCAATAGAGCATATACGTATTTTTTTACTTAACAATACAAATATATCCATCATTTTTAACTAGAAATTATGTAATGAAATTTTTACCGGTGTTCCTAATATGTTTTCCTAATTTGATAAGGCACGTGATACTATCGAACTTTATCATAAAAACACAGACCTGATCAGGTGGTTCGATCTTCGATAGAGCACTCTTTTAATCATGACACGAAATAACATACTGCCTATTTTACGCATTACTTCATTGCGTTGTGCTTCAATCAGCCGCTAAAACTGCTGAGGCTCGACGAAAACAGTGGTCACTTACCGTGAGGTATTCCATGGTAATCGAACTAAAACTATGAAAACTGGTCGCCAGCTCTAAAGGAGCAAATTTTATTCAGAGTTTCTGAAGGAAATGTGGATGTGATTCGTTTCTGTAGGTAATGTGCAACTAATTAAATGCCGCGCGGGATTAGCCGAGCGGTCTGAGGCGCTGCAGTCATGGACTGTGCGGCTGGTCCCGGCAGAGGTTCGAGTCCTCCCTTGAGCATGGGTGTGTGTGTTTGTCCTTAAGATAATTGAGATGAAGTAGTGTGTAAGCTTAGGGACTGATGACCGTAGCAGTTAAGTCCCATAAAATTTTACACACATTTGAACATCTGAACTAATTAAATTTTCGAACTTTGATTCAGTTCTTTGTCGTAAAGAAATTATTTCTAATTTTACTGAAATGCACATATATATGTAAGTTTTCGTTACCTTTCTGCAAACTCAAGCACAAGCTGAATAATCTGACTTTACCCTACTCGTAACTACTCGCTGGTAATGCAGACAGTTAATGTGCAGTGTGACAGAAAATTTTATTACGTTATTAATCACTTGAATATTAATGAGTCGTGAACATTCCTTTCATTGAAATGTATTTGCAGTAAATTAAAATTTAGAAAAGCGACCATTGAATTCACTTGCCATTGTTTAGCTCTGAGGGAGTGTTCAGCGTTGTATTCTTATGATATTTATGAGGACGAGTAATTGTCGTAACTGTAAAGTTCACAAAAGCACATTTATGTACTCAGATTAATACATGAAGTCACTTGAATAGCGGGGACAGGATCTCGTGTAGGTAAAGAACAATTTGAAAACATTAGTTTCAGTTACTCTATCGTTCAGATCTTCATCACATTTTTGACAATATTGACTGAGCTCCCTACACTTGTGAGACTGCAAATAAACGTGAGATATTCCTTCCGTTGAATGTGCTGCTGTTGAGATGATGCGGCAGATGAACGACTTGTTTACGTCTCAATACGGGTGCACATTATTGAAACAAGGCATTGGGCCTGTGACCACTAGTGTGCTCTTCATAGCAGCACCAGAATTCCAATGATTCAAATGGCTCTGAGCACTATGGGACTTAACATCTGAGGTCATCAGTCCCCTAGAACTTAGAACTACTTAAACCTAACTAACCTAAGGACATCACACACATCCATGCCCGAGGCAGGATTCGAACCTGCGACCGTAGCGGTCGCGCGGTTCCAGACTGAAGCGTCTAGAACCGCTCGGCCACTCCGGCAGGTGCCACACCCGACATTACCATCTACAACAGTTTGGAAACTCTTGCATTCCGCATCTTAAACGATAGACACGACCTTTCGGTATCATTCGCTGCTGCCGTTTTTGAATATTATCTCTTGTGGCACTAATTCACAATTCTGAACCTCACCGAACATACAATACGCGATTTGAGAACACACCCTCGGTCAGCCTGACAGAGCCATCTTTTCCCTCGCTTTACATAGATCTCTATGCGCAAGGTCATCTCGTATGTCGAAAGGAAATCTCATAGTGGATACCTTCCTTATTGCATTAACTTTGTTTTGTGAACTGAAACGTACTGAACATCAGACAACGTGAGTCAGTTTTATTTACAAAATGCCAACACAGATTCAATTTAAAACTACTGACGTTTATTGCATGGCATTTTCGCATTTAAACATAATACACTGAAGCGTCAAAGAAACACGTATAGGCATGCGTATTCAAATGCTGAGCTATGTAAACAGAATAAGGCGCTGCGGTCAGCAACTCCTATATAAGACAAAAAGCGTCTGCCGCAGTTTTCAGATCGTTTACTGCTGCTACAATGGCAGGTTATCAAGATTTAAGTGAGTTTGAACGTGGGGTTATAGTCAGCGCACGAGAGATGGGACGCAGCATCTCCGAAGTAGCGATGATGTGGGCATTTTCCCGTACGACAATTTCACGAGTGTACCGTGAACATCAGGAACGCGGTAAAACATCAAATCTCGAACATCGCAGCGGCCGAAAAAGATCTTGCAAGAACGGAACCAACGACGACTGAAGAGAATCTTTCAACGTGACCGAAGTGCAACCCTTTCGCAAATTTCAATGTTGGACCATCAATCATTGAACGAAACATTATCGATGTGGACTTTCAGAGTTGAAGGGTCACTCGTGTACCCTTGATGACTACACGACACAAGGCTTTACTCCTCGCCTGGGCCCGTCAACAGCGACATAGCACTGTTGATGACTGGAAACGTGTTGAGTGGTCGGTCAAGTCTCGTTGCAGACTGAATCGAGTGGATGGACGTGTTCGAGTATGGAGACAACCTCATGAGTCTATGGAGCCTGCGAGTCAGCAGGGAACTGTTCATTCTGATGAAGGCTCCGTTGCTGTGGGGTGTGTGCAGTTGGAGTTATATGGGACGCCTGATACGTCTAGATACAACTCTGACAGGTGACACGTACGTAACCATCCTGTCAGATAACCTGCACCCATTCATGCGGGCAATTCCATAAGGGCAATGCGACACCCCATACGTCCAGAATTGCTCCAGGAACATTTTTCTAAATTTAAACACTTCCGCTGCCCACCAAACTCCCCAGACATGAACTTTATTGAGCATATCTCGGTCGCCTTCCAACGTGCTGTTCAGAAGAAATCTCCACCCCCTCTTACTATTACTGATTGATGGACAGACCTGCAGTATTCATGGTGTCAGTTCCCTCCAGCACCACTTCAGGCATTAGACGAGTCCATGCCACGTCGTGTTGCGGCACTTCTGCGTTCTCGCGGGGCCCCACGCGACATTAGGCAGGTGTAACAGTTTCTTTTGTATGTTGTATGACGTCGCTTTCTAGTCGCCATAGCTTCCCCCGATGCAGGGCTTTCATTGATAGGAGACATTTCTATCAAGAAGTATAAGAAAAATTATGATAAATACTGCACAGATTAGATTAGATTAGTGCTTGTTCCATAGATCATGAATACGACACTTCGTAATGATGTGGAACGTGTCAGGTTAATAAAAGGTGTCTATACAAGATATTACATTACACAAAATATTACATGACAATTATTTTGTGGAATTTGGGGAAATTACCCACTTACTACATCCAAAAATTCATCTAATGAGTAGAAGGAGTTGCCATTAAGAAATTCTTTTAATTTCCTTTTAAATGCTGTATGTGTATCTGTCAGGCTTTTGTTGCTATTAGGTAAGTGACCAAAGACTTTTGTGGCAGCATAATCTAACCCCTTCTGAGCCAAAGTTTGATTTAACCTTGATTAGTGAAGATCATCCTTTCTCCTAGTGTTGTAGCCGTGTACAATGCTATTACTTTTGAATTCATTCGGATTGTTAATCATAAATTTCATAAGTGAATATATATATATATATATATATATATATATATATATATATATATATATATATATATATTATGAGGCTACAGTGAGGATCCCTATCTCTTTAAATAAGTGTCTGCAGGACGATCTTGGATGAGCTATGAGCTCCAGCAATTATTCTTTTACTCAATGATGAGTTATCCCAGAATGAAAATAGGCATGGTAAGCTAATTTACAGAGATGTATATCACGAAAATTTGCAATGACCTTAATAGCATAAGTAGCTGAACTCAAACGTTTCAGCAGATCTTCAGTGTGTTTTTTCCAGTTAAACCCCTCATCGCTGCATACACCTAGAAATTTTGAATATTCTCTCATCGCTACCGATTTCTGATCGAAGTTTATATTCATTAATGGTGTCATTCCATTTACTGTGTGGAACTGTATGTAATGTGTTTTGTCAAAGTTTAATGAGAGCCCCTTCATGATTTTCTGAAAAACATCGTTTACAATTTCACCAGTTAATTCTTGTCTGTTGGGTGTGACAGCTATACTTGTATCATCGGCAAAAAGTACCAGCTTTGCATCTTCGTGAATATAGTATGGCAAGTCATTAACATATATTAAGAACAGCAGAGGACCCAAGACCGAACCTTGTGGCACCCCATTCTTGATTGTTCCCCAGTTTGAGAAATCACTAGTTTTTTGCGTATTATGTGAACTGCTTATTTCAACTTTCTGCACTCTTCCAGTTAGGTATGATTTAAACCATTTGAGTGCTGTCCCATTCGTATCACAGTTACGCTATAATGGCCAGTGTCCTTTATTTGGGTGACTGTGGCAGATTTAGTATCACTGCTTGTGTTGTAGGCATTTATGTGTTTGTTATATCTTTCGATGTGAAACCATATTTACGGACAAAGCTTTTGAAAACACAGAAATTTCCTCTTTCTGAGGATATTGTCGTTCTGTCGAAAAACAGTTCGTTATCAATATGTTGCTATTTACTTACGGTGATTTACGCTGCGTTTCTCGCCTACATCGGGAAATGCCGTCTGCTAGTGCATCTTCGTTAGGCACTGATACTTGTAGCCTAATTTTTAGTTGCTTGGCGGAACTATGCATTTCTCACGTTTTACACAGCACACTTTTTCGAACTTTATTAAAACAGAAAACAGTGCCGTGCGAAAAATTGTGCTGCGTAAAACGTGAGAAATGCAGACATAAATGAATTAATAAGCAGAAAACAGTGCTGAATGAGATTTTCACTCTGCAGCTGAGTGTGCGCTGATATGAAACTTCCTGGCAGATTAAAACTGTGTGCCGGACCGAGACTCGAACTCGGGACCTTTGCCTTTCACGGGCAAGTGTTGAAAGTAGGAGACGAGGTACGGGGGGAAGTAAAGCCGTGATGACGGGGCGTGAGTCGTGTTTGGGTAGCGCAGACGGTAGAGCACTTGCCCGCGAAAGGCAAAGGTCCCGAGTTCGAGTCTCGGTCCGGCACACAGTTTTAATCTGCCAGGAAGTTTCAGAAAACAGTGCTGTTCGAAAAAGTGTACTGAGTAAAACATGAGAAATGCATAGTTCTACAGAGCAACTGAAATTTAGTCTACAAGCATGAGTGTTTGCGACGGTGTGCTAGCAGACGGCATTTGCCGATGCAGACGAGAAATCAAACTGAAATCACCCTCTGTAAAAAGCGACGTATTGTTAACGAACCGTTTTTCGATCTTAAAAGCAATTCACTTATTAAATGTCTTTAATTTCAGACCACTGATGATGCTTTACCTCAATAAAGCGATATGCGTCTGGTAAGGAAAAAAAAAGTACGCGTATTTTCTTGTAGTTGCAAGGACAGAACTAAAAACACCCTCGAGTGCTGTAAAGCAGCTACGGACAATATGAGGAATTTAGTTTCCCCTTTTGAAAATTGGAAATTTGTGGTAAGTTCCTATGGGACCAAATGCTGAGGTCATCGCTCCCTAGGCTTAATGTAACTTAAACTCACTTACGCTAAGGACAACACACACACCCATGCCCGAGGGAGGACTCGAACCTCCGACAGGGGGAGCTGCACAAACCGTGACGAGACGCCTGAGACCACGCGGCTACCACGCGTGGCTAATTTCCTCTTTAACTGTCTCTCATTGGCGCCTGCGACATCGCAGAGCGCGATTACCTGTCGTCAGTGATATGCCGGGCGTTTTGACCGTTAACGAGCCACGGTTGCGGAGCGACGAGGTATTTCGGTATCGATTAAACGCCATTGGCACGCACAGGGCCTAGCTGTGCCACGCCAACCCATTGCGAACAGCTTCCATCGCCCACCCCCCACTAACACACGCAGTGGCTTCCACTCTGGGCAGGCGACGCAGAGGCTGCGGCTGCGGCGCCGACAAAGGCGCACGGGTCACTGGCCTCTGGACGTGTTGCCATCAGCGTGCCGGCCGGACAGCTGCTACTGTGTGGGGCATGCAGACAGCAGCTACTGCCTTCCGGCGTCACTCCATGCGCCTTGGGCGGACGCGAACCTAACACTTTGGCGGTAAGGGACAAGACCGCAACAGACTAGCCGAGGCAACAAGGGCACTGTCAAGGTACGGAATATGCAACCAGGTCACACAGCCACCCATGTTAAAAACCGGTGTTGGTGCAACCTCCAACTTTATAATTCTATTCGATTGCGATATAATTTACCGTGATCGCGTATGCCTAATGAAATTTTACGGTGAGTAAGGGTATCGTTACCGAAGGAAAATAATGACAGTAAGAGGAAAATATACGACAGACCCTTCCGAGGGAAGAACCTATTCTAAATCTAATCTAAACACTGATGAGAGTCTTGAAATGGGTTGAAATTTAGGATAATGGCTCATGAACCACACAGGAGGGAAAAGGGTCCACGTAATATTTACTACAAGAATTACTGATAATACAAAGAAAACACTGATTAGCTAAAAAGGGGATAATTGAACGGTCGCCAGCCCGCTAGGACAATGAATCTCCAGAATCTTAAGAAGGACAATGACAAAGAAATTTCAGGAAATGCTGACTGGCGTGGCAACAGAAGGTTGTCACGCTTTTGCACACCACAACATTTCACGAGAAAATAAATTAATCAGGAAGCACTGAGTTTGCAGTTACTTATTCTGAAATACTAAATTTTGATTGTAAATTTAAATGGAGTTACTGGTTAAATAATTGTAACTAAAACTTAGTTATGTAAAAAAAAATTACTTTCAGTAGCCTCAGTGTTACGTAATGCAAAATTTAGAAAAAGTCAAGCAATTTTGATTATTGAAAGGCCGCATTGAATTTACTTTAAGCAAATGAGCAGCTGATTTTATTTTTAATATAACAAGAAGCCAGCATACCAAGGCAGCAGAAGTCACTCGTTAAGCTGAATACACTATAAACGAAATTGCGTCCTTTTAATTTGCGCTGTATCTTTAGTTCTTAGTTTTGCAGCGAAATTTTACTTTACTTTAAGTGTCGGAAGTTGATACTCAAAACTCTAAATTAGTTAAGCCTCTGTTATGGTATTCACAAATGAACAGTTACGGAGGCAACAAAATTTGGACTGAAATTGGCACTAAGTAGTTAATCAATTTTCGTATTTTTACGACACTCGGTGATTGCTTGGAAACGGACCCTGCTAAGTAATAATTTATCAGTACCATGACAACACAGGTGCGCTGCATGTTTTCGCTATTGCAGGTTATTATTCAAGAAAGTTAGTGGAAAACTGTGAAAGAAATACCACTGGGTAATACATCTACAATATCAGTTATACTTTGTCAGTTAACAATCTTACGATGTTCTAGCTGTGCGGACGACGAAGAATGTTGCCGACGACAGTGCTGAGATGATAGTGTTGCCGCTGCTGTTTGAGAACCACGAGTCGTCTCCAGAGGCACGGATAACTATGAGACAGACAACAGTTAGAATTGTAGCTTTCCTCCGGCTGTCCACTCCTATCGTGCTCTCAGTACTCGCGCGTTAACGAAGTAGGTGTGCCTACACAGGCGCGATCGTAGCTGCACGTAGCGTTTGCGGGAGCGCCCAACAAACATTTCCTCACTCTTTCGTGACTCAAACTGCTCTGCTTCCTTTCTGCTCTTAGCGCGACGTTGACTTTCCATACACAAAGATAAACAACGCCACAACTACTATCATTTCGTCATTGCTATCGATACTTTAAATAAAGTTCCCTTGGTCATTACCCAGTAATTTACAATATTTTCATTATAATTACAATGAATTATACGCAGTTAGAAATAAATACACTGTAGTTTCAGTAATAAAGCTTACAGATTCAGAATCAGAGGTACAGAGTAGGTTATCAATGGATTTTAAACGGCGAAAAATTTTGGATGATGGTGAAGGTATTTTATCTGCATTTTCGGTGTTACACTGGGACTTTTCCGACCTTTATTCGTGTCTCTTAAGTCTGGGAGATTCAGTATTCTTCTACTGCTAACCTTCTGATGTAAGCTGTATATATGCAGACTGAAGCGTCGAATGAAAATTTGTACCACGGCTGGTATCCCAACTCTGATTTCTGCTCACGAGGCAAATTCGCTAACCACTGCGCCAGCTGTTCACAGTGGGTATTTGGACTGAGGATGGAGGCGTGCTATATTAGACAGCGCAGCTGTGAAAAGTCGATGTGTCAGGGTAGCGCAGCGGTTGCTGCATCTACCTAGTAAGCAGAGGCCCAGCTTCGAATCCCGGCCTTGGAACCAATTTTCATTTATTACTTCGGTCTGCATATATAAATCACAGATGTTTGAGACCTGAAATGGTCTCTGGAACCGTACAGGTTAATTTGACTTCTGATGTTTATGTGGAGTTGTTATCAGTTATTGGGAAGGTTGTAACTGAATTCTACTATTAATTCAGCCCAAACATCCACGGTAACAGAAAAATGGATTACTGCTGTTGTTCCAGAACCTGGATCGCCATTGCACGTTTGAACCACTAACTTAAACACTTGAGACCCTAGTTCTCCAGGGTATACAGTCTTCATGTAGCTAATTGGAATGCAGTCAGGTGAAGTTGTCGATAACCGCCGATATTTCGACGGCAGACCACCCTGTCATTATAAAGACCCAATAAGAAGTAACCAAAGATATCTATTAAGAGTACGTTGCAAAATGGTACTTTGGCACAGTGTGATCCTTAGCACTTAAGGTCCTATACCTGATACAATGAAATCTTAGTATCTTTTCTGTGTCTTAGCAGTTTATGATACTGTGAATGTAATTATGCAGACGCTCGAGATTGTCCTAGTACTCCGTAAATAGCGACTGCATAGTCGGAAAGTTGTCTTCTGAATGGAACTCGTAAAACCTTGCTATGCAGGGTAATTGCAGCCACTGACGTGAACTGACTGTTGGATCGGAAGCTGTGTGAGTGTTCGTGGCACGTCGTGTTTTGTGCGTGTCAGTGGAAGGATTTTCGTCTCCGTCAGTGCAAGGAGGAAGCAATTTAGTCCACGGCTGACAACGCTCTCTTCGGCGGGTGGCAAACCTGACAGCGGATGCGAATGATGTGCATGAGGACGTGGCGCGAAAGAAAAAAGTTATCGGAATTTGAGAGAAGGCTTTTGACACTGTAGCACACAAGCGGCTCGTAGTGAAATTGCGTGCTTATGGAATATCGACTCAGTTATGTGACTGGATTTGTGATTTCCTGTCAGAGAGGTCACAGTCGTAGTAACTGACGGAAAGTCATCGAGTAAAACAGAAGTGATTTCTGTCGTTCCCCAACGTAGTGTTGTAGGCCCTTTACTATGTTAACGATATTGGAGACAATCTGAGCAGCCGTCTTCGGTTGTTTGCAGATGACGCTGTCGTTTATCGACTAATAAAGTCATCAGAAGATCAAAACAAACTGCAAAATGATTTAGAAAAGATATCTTAATGGTGCGAAAAGTGGCAGTTGACCCTAAATAACTACAAGTGTGAGGCCATCCACACGAGTGATAAAAGGAACTCGTTAAACTTTGGTTACACGATAAATCAGTCTAATCTAAAAGCCGTAAATTCAACTAATTACCTAGGTATTACAATTACGAACAACTTAAATTGGAAGGAACACACAGAAAATGTTGTGGGGAAGGCTAACCAAAGGCTGCGTCTTATTGGCAGGACACTTAGAAAATGTAACAGACCTACTAAGGAGACTGCCTACACTACGCTTGTCCGTCCCCTTTTAGAATACTGCTGGGCGGTGTGGGATCCTTTTTGGATTGTTTGGGGGAACAGACCAAACTGCGAGGTCATCGGTCTCATCGGATTAGAGAAGGACGAGGAAGGAAGTCGGCCGTGCCCTTTCAAAGGAACCATCCCGGCATTTGCCTGGAGCGTTTTAGGGAAATCACGGAAAACCTAAATCAGGATGGCCGGACGCGGGATTGAACCGTCGTCCTTCCGAATGCGAGTCCAGTGTCTAACCACTGCGCCACCTCGCTCGGTGTGGGATCCTTACCAGAGAGGACCGACGGAACACATCGAAAAAGTTCAGAGAAAGGCAGCACGTTTTGTATTATCGCGAAATATGGGAGAGAGTGTCACAGAAATGATACATGATTTGGGCTGGACAACATTAAAAGAAAGGCGTTTTTCGTTGCGGCGGAATCTTCTCACGAAATTCCAATAACCAACTTTCTCCTCCGAATGCGAATTATTTTGTTGACACCGACCTACTCAGCGAGGAACGATCACCAAGATAAAATAAGGGAAATCAGAGCTCGTACGGAAAGATACATGTGTTCATTCTTAACGCGCGCTATACGAGATTGGAATAATAGAGAATTGTGAAGGTGGTTCGATGAACCCTCTGCCAGGCACTTAAATGTGATTTGCAGAGTATCCATGTAGTTGTAGATTTAGATGTAGCACCAACTAGAAGGTGCTTCTTGGAACTAGGAGGTAGAAGGCGCGCAGTTGTCCCTGTTTGGTGACGACCTCTCGTGATTTTTGTTGGGTACGCCTGAGCCTGATACACAATAACTGTTACTAAATAATTTTCATTTCCGTCACATTTATTACTACCAAACAAAGTCAGCTACGACAAAATAGTGATGCACCCAGAAGAAACGATCGGATGTCTATGTAACTTCGTAAACGCACACTCCTTTCGCGGGTGGGTAGATATCACATTTTCAATTCTCTGTGACGGGTAGAACAACTGCCACAACGCTTTAGTGTTGTTCGTGTTTGGTTTTGTTACCGGACCTGGCAGAATCGAACACAGTGTCAGATGTTGAGCGACAGCTGAGAAGGACACGGAAATTCCACTGAACTGTTCTGTCACCGTCGTATAGTGGCTGGACTCTGACAAGACCACAATGACTAAAGTGTCCGTAGAAACTAGACAACCGGCCTAGGCCGTCAACAGTGAGTCGTAGAGTGTGAACAGACGTTCAACAGGATGAGGAAAAACGGGAGTCGGAGACTGTACCACTGAATAACAAATCCAAAAGCGAAAACTGAAGGCGTAGCGAATCCTGAGCTCAAAACAACGATGTACAGTGAGAACGGTACGAAAGCAAATCAAGTTTGCTGACAGATGTGCTGATGGCAGAGGCTGAAGCGGTTGGTTGTTCCTCCAGGCCTCAGTCTGAAACACAATTTAGTTACGTATGTTTATTAGCGCTGTTCTCTTGAGGACATCGCCGACCTGCAATCGCACTGGGTGTAGAGCAAGTCATGCCAGGGAGTACTTGTGTACCGGTGGTGCTTGTGCCCCAACGCCCTAATATCTCCCCTGTGTGAAGCTTCGACCCAGTCGAAGAAAGGTGATGGCATCCCCCACACGTATTCCCTAAAGTACTGAACACCCGCCAACTGCTGGACTAATTATGTCGAATATTCTGGAGAAAGATGGAGAGCCAGCTTTAAAGCCCAGTTCAGAACATACTGAAGACATCCAATGTATTTTTCAGCTGTATTTCCCCATATGATCGCCAAATACTCGGTGACCAGTTATACAAAAGATCTGTATACAGTCAGACTGGGGGCAGGGTACACAGAGAGTTGTGGACCAGGTGAAGTTGGTTTAAGTGCCCCATCGCTTGGCAGCGTACATCCTTGATGTGGAGGCGCCACTTGAGTTCCAGGTATTTGACTTGTTCCGTCACCGGGAAATTTCTACGGCCTTGAGAGGTGGGAGGGGGTTAGGAGGCAGTCGTCGACTGAGGAAGGTGGCTTGTGTCTTCACCAGGCTATCAGCGAGACGATTTGTGGCACCCAGGTGAAGAAGTCGTCGAGGCCACGTCAACGTTGATGTTGCAGCGTTCGTTGACTTCTGATTGCCGGCCGAAGTGGCCGTGCGGTTAAAGGCGCTGCAGTCTGGAACCGCAAGACCGCTACGGTCGCAGGTTCGAATCCTGCCTCGGGCATGGATGTTTGTGATGTCCTTAGGTTAGTTAGGTTTAAGTAGTTCTAAGTTCTAGGGGACTAATGACCTCAGCAGTTGAGTCCCATAGTGCTCAGAGCCATTTGAACCATTTTGACTTCTGATTCTGCTGAAGAGCATGGTTTCGTCCACATGTAGTGCAAGCTGCATGTTCCTTGCCCTCAGTATTTCGCTTCTGAAGCCCCAGAACAACAATCTCGTGCGTTCCCGGTGCGGGTATGGCGATTAACGATTCCTCCGAACCGGCTGGACGTGGGAAATCCGATCCAGATTACCCATAGGGGAAAATCTCATTGTCTTTGATGTGTACTTGCAGTCTCTTCAAATACAAACACTAGCTAACCTCAGATAGCAACAGAAGTTGGCTCGTAGGGCGATAACCAGAAGGTGATCGTTGTTCATTCTGTAGCTTGGGAACAGTCACTGTGTCCCCATTTCCAAGCAATAGGATACTCTCTCGTCTGCAGGACTGTGTTGAAGATAGCAGCAGTGTGTGGTGACAGCTGCAAAAGTATCTGATCGTTGCCGAGATCGGCATCTCCTGCCTTGTTCCCATTTAGCCTCCTCAGCTGATTGTGGGTCTCTGCTGCTGCACTTGGTGTCATGTGGTCATCAGCGTCGTGGACAGCCAGGTACATTGGGAGCCGATCGCTAACTATAGAGATGGGGGCAGAATCAACTGGATTCTCCATTAGAGTGAAATTTGTGGGGCAGACATCAGCCAGATATCGACTTCAGCGTTAGGCATGGGATGTGATGTCGCTTGTGCAGAAAACGCTGGGCCTCCCTCCAGTGTCATCTTCGACGCGAAATGCATCAACTTAGTCGGGTCAAGTCTGGTTCCAGTAGTGTTCCATGACCGTTTTGATTTCCCACTGGAGGCGGCTGAATAGGCGTTTTGGCCGTGATTTCCGTGTCTACTGTGAAACGCAGAAGACCTGCTTTTTCTCGACTGTATTTCGCAGGAGGTGTTGCTGCAGGTCCACGATCTGTTCCTGGTCTGTTTATCACCTCCGACAGGTGCAGAATCAATGCCAGCTTGGAGAATACCACATGTGAAACCAGTCTTGCAGAATCCGGTGTCTGTTGCAGTGTTGCATCCAAGCGTACGCAGTAGTCATCCCAGTTCATGTCATGAGTGGTAATACCCTGCTGGCGGACAGAGGCAGCGTTGGTGGCGAGATCAAACAAAACGGGAATGTGTTTGGAAGACAACACCTCACTTGCTAGCGAACACCACATATGGAAGGCGTTTACAGAATATGATGCCACTGGTGCATGCATTCCAATGGCGACTGCACAGTCTTGCTTAGCGTCTCGTGACATTCACCTGCCTCTGACATTTGTGGCCGGAGAGTGTCATTCCGTATGTTTTGGTATTAAAATCTTCTCTGATGGAAATATTGTCAGGGACCGAAACAATGTGGAGAAGTCAGCAGGCTCCAGATGCCCTTGCAAAGACCAGTATGTATTTATAAAATGATCCGACAATTGGCTGTATCAAAGACTTCCTCCATAGCCTCCTGTTTCTGAAGTGGTGGGAAATGCCGTAAGTGGTGTTGAAGGTGAGTGGGCGTGCCACCGCATTTCAGCGTTGAGCTGAAAGTAGAAATTGGGGACACGAACGTTTGTGCCCTTCTTGAGGTGTGCTTCTGGTATCAATTTGATATAAATTGCTTCCTCACGGAGCAACTGACGAAATTCATCCTGTTGTGTGGATATGGCGTTGTCATTACACAGGCGACAAGTGCATGATGATTAAAAGTCAAGGGGAGGTTCCTGCGAAGTCCTGATGGTTGCCTCAATAGCTTGATTTACTGTTGCATTAAGCTGCAGCAAAAGTTGTTTCAGTTCTCAGACGTGGATCAAAAGGGTGGTGCTAATCATCATCAGTAGGGTCGTGAGGTCGTTGACGCAGGACACGCTGTCGGCCACAGAATGGGACAGTGCTGAAAGAATTCAAGTTTCATTGCTTGCAGTGTGAACATAGAATGTGTTGGATGCATTTCCATTGTCTACCCCATGGTGTTGGTGTAATGGAGGTGCTTGGTATCCAGAGGACGTAGGGATGAAGGAGTGCACTGTTCTGGAGAAGCTCCTGAAGTTGGTTCGTTGATATACAGGGGTCGCTATCAGCTGGTGCTGCGACGTAACAAGCGTTTGGGCAGAGAGAGCTGTCACGAAGATTACTTCTCAGCGTACCGGTGCACCTAAACCATTCTAGCGAAAGGTGAAAGTAATGTCTATTTGCTGTATTCAGGGATCTTGAAGGTAAATAGCAACGAAATGTTTTATTTACAGGTGAATACAAATAAAAAAACCTTAGTTTTCAGATAGTCATGAAAGTGCATTCTTTGTGATTCGTTTGAAGGGAACTGACAAAGAGGAAATGGCGAATTTAGTTATAATGTACCACTGTAAGTTTCATATATGTTGTACCGAAACAATTTAATAAACTTGCTTGTACTGTCAGCTTTAAAAATACGTTTAGTATTATTAGTGCAACATAAGTAGTGGGCACCGGTGACATGAGGATGTTTTGTTAGTGTGGATTGCCTACAACAGGCGCAAGCAAACATTCAGGGGCAATTTTACTGTTCTGTTTCATGTCAGCCCTAGTGTTCTCTTGTGATTGACAGTTTCTTAACCTACTGCTAAACGCCACATGTAATATCAAACCCCTCTGATGACGTCTTGCGTTTCCCCCATAACCCTCCTCCTCCCACACGCATTTGGGAACTCCCTTCGCTCATAAAAGCACACGTTTGATACCAAATTAATTCACTAATTAATTTAATCGATCACTTAATTAACTCCATGCCCTCTAGAAACCCTCCTATAGCCATCCCCCTCCCCAACCCCACCTGGAAATTGGCAAGAGAAAGACTCAGTTGATTGGCTATTTGGCAGGAAATCGATTCCAGTGTATCGAATATTGTTTAAACAGATTTTGGTAGACAAAGCAATATATTAATATTGTTTATTGAAACAATTTATTGGATACAAAGCAGTGTTTGGAACATAGTGTACTCATTTATTTTAAAAAAATTGTGAGGAAATTGACTGCAGTGAATGGAATACTGTTTATTTAAACATTTTGTGGGTCACAATGCAGTTTGGAATATTTAAACAATATCGACGATATTCTTATCTTGATTGTGCAAGTAATACCATCAACATAACTCACCGCATATAATCGCATTCTTAAAAACCTTCGGAAACACTACAGGGCACTGTGCGCCCACGAGTCGACCACTTCGCCGAGCAAGCGGGTTCGCTTATTCCGGCACATGCAGGCTGCACTGCACCCACATGGACCCACGACTGGCAGAACAGAAGTTGCACTAATCACCCAAACAAAAGCTTCAGGTGGCGTCATTCCTTTGATACTGATAACTGAGAAATTCCTGTCGAAACACTTGCTCTCTCTCTCTCTCTCTCTCTCTCTCTCTCTCTCTCTCTCCCCCTCTCTCCCTCTCTCTCTCTCTCTCCCTCTCTCTTGGTCACCCACTGCTGGATCTGCATCGGTAGTGGTCAGACTGAATTGCAGACAAAGCAGTGTTTATCTGCTAACCCCCAGCTGTGGGTGTCTTGGAAATATTCCAATACTCTGTGACATTGATTGACTGATTAATTAAATCGATAGCCTTTGTGTGGAACAGTTTTCCTTGCTGCCTATTGATGGATACAAGGATTGAAATATTTTGGAGGATTCGATCCTGCAACTATACGGTTTCCAAACCCTACTGTATTTTTTCCCTTACCTCCTGTCAGAGGATATTGGAACAGTTAGGTCATATGGTAGGAAATCTGTTATATTGGAGGTAGCTGATAATTTCAAATTTTAGCTCAGTTGCATGCTATGTCCTTAAAAAGTCTGCAGAGGGGTTGGACTGGTATGTGTCCTTCCAGTACCACTATAGAAAATAATAAATTGATCAGTCGGGAATTTGATGTTGCGATTGGGTTTTTAAAGCACTCTGGAACCACGTAGTTTGTTCTCTCCACTACATTTGGAACGAGGAGGAATTGCCTACTGCGCGATGGGACAGAGACAACAACAAAAAAATACCTCTGCAAGACGGAGTCAACTGTAATGTATTGAAAAGCACTAAAGAAGACACGCTTAAACCGGCAGTAACAGTAGTAGTACTAGTCATGGCTAGATGTCACAGACCGCTATCAGTCGGGAATCTGACAGTGCGATTGGATTTTTAAAGAATTATAGAACTCCTAAATTGGTTCTGTGCACTACATTTGGAAGGAGGAGGAGGAGGAGGAAGAGGAGGAGGAGGAAAGGTATACGGCATGATAGGGTAGAGACAACAGCAAATACCACTTCGAGTTAGTGTCCACGGTGATGTACTGAGAAGCACTAAACATGACACACTTAAACCACCATCCAGTCCGTAGCAGTAGTTGTCATAGCCAGATTTCGGAGATTGCTGAAACATTTGTACATTCCAAGCACTCAGGTCCCAGTGGTCACATTCAGCACTACAGTTCAGCGAGTCACGCAGCGCTAGTTGCCACAGTGTATGCGCATGTATGCCAGAGTTCACCAGAGCCGGCCATGGAGGGCTTCCAGGGATGATTGTAGTGTTAGGAATTCCGGTGTTATCAATATGTCCAGCACCAACACTTGCCAGTGATCGATACTGGATTGCTCAGTTTTCCATGGAGAATACATGCAACGCACAGGATTGAGGAGACAGCCCAACACATACTATTATTTAGCTATTCAGCTATCCAGAGGATGCCACCGCTGTGAATTGCCTCTGCCGCTGCGGGCAAGAACCGACTAACCAGCTGGCTAGAACTTTTCTTTGTACCCACCACTCGCGAGAGCCTTAAGCTGGAAATTCCCATTTGTTCCAGCCACAGGCGACCTCCTCCACGCCCTACACCCTAAACGGAAATACATCCAGCTGACGGCTGCGGCTCTTCAAATACCAGTATCCTCTCTGCTAAGGACCCCATACAGCAAAACTCTATTGTAATTTTCGACAATCCCTCTGCATCTTGTAACTGCCCCTCAGTCTGTGTCCCGCCCTTCCTTCAGCTACGCCCATGTGATCTTTCCAATGTAAGTAGGACTGAGCGGAAGTCGCTACATCTGCCACCTCATTCATCCTGTAGGGAAACAGGGTGAGCTGCGTTAATGCAACAGAATGGTGTACTCGGTAAGATATTACCACACCCTCTCTTCGGATCTGTCAAAAACAAATACTGTCTGTGTGCTGACATCTAGTATATGTGTCAATCCTGTTAAATATATTGGTACTGGTTTCTTGGATCATCTGCCCATTTTCCAAAGTCACGTGTACAGACCAGTGTAAACGTTCATCATCTGTACTGTAGGAGGACCATATCCCACAGACTATCAGTCACAAGACACGATCCCTTTGTTGTTCTTTCGCAAGCAGTCTGATCCATTGTTCTTCTGTTTTAACACATCTAAGTAGTGTATGACGATAGCTTTGTACACCATCATACATTCTGTCTCTTCACCACAACTACAAGGGCTGTGTCACGTGCTAAACAGTCATTAAAACGTTTCGATCCATTGGCTCTGAAAGAGAGCTGAACATCACATGGTGTAAACTGTGCTGCTCCCACAGCACACAGGATGGTTGGAGTAAAAGACAGAGGCGGTGTTCCTTACTGACAAACATGTGGAAGACATACACTCCTGGAAATTGAAATAAGAACACCGTGAATTCATTGTCCCAGGAAGGGGAAACTTTATTGACACATTCCTGGGGTCAGATACATCACATGATCACACTGACAGAACCACAGGCACATAGACACAGGCAACAGAGCATGCACAATGTCGGCACTAGTACAGTGTATATCCACCTTTCGCAGCAATGCAGGCTGCTATTCTCCCATGGAGACGATCGTAGAGATGCTGGATGTAGTCCTGTGGAACGGCTTGCCATGCCATTTCCACCTGGCGCCTCAGTTGGACCAGCGTTCGTGCTGGACGTGCAGACCGCGTGAGACGGCGCTTCATCCAGTCCCAAACATGCTCAATGGGGGACAGATCCGGAGATCTTGCTGGCCAGGGTAGTTGACTTACACCTTCTAGAGCACGTTGGGTGGCACGGGATACATGCGGACGTGCATTGTCCTGTTGGAACAGCAAGTTCCCTTGCCGGTCTAGGAATGGTAGAACGATGGGTTCGATGACGGTTTGGATGTACCGTGCACTATTCAGTGTCCCCTCGACTATCACCAGTGGCGTACGGCCAGTGTAGGAGATCGCTCCCCACACCATGATGCCGGGTGTTGGCCCTGTGTGCCTCGGTCGTATGCAGTCCTGATTGTGGCGCTCACCTGCACGGCGCCAAACACGCGTACGACCATCATTGGCACCAAGGCAGAAGCGACTCTCATCGCTGAAGACGACACGTCTCCATTCGTCCCTCCATTCACGCCTGTCGCGACACCACTGGAGGCGGGCTGCACGATGTTGGGGCGTGAGCGGAAGACGGCCTAACGGTGTGCGGGACCGTAGCCCAGCTTCATGGAGACGGTTGCGAATGGTCCTCGCCGATACCCCAGGAGCAACAGTGTCCCTAATTTGCTGGGAAGTGGCGGTGCGGTCCCCTACGGCACTGCGTAGGATCCTACGGTCTTGGCGTGCATCCGTGCGTCGCTGCGGTCCGGTCCCAGGTCGACGGGCACGTGCACCTTCCGCCGACCACTGGCGACAACATCGATGTACTGTGGAGACCTCACGCCCCACGTGTTGAGCAATTCGGCGGTACGTCCACCCGGCCTCCCGCATGCCCACTATACGCCCTCGCTCAAAGTCCGTCAACTGCACATACGGTTCACGTCCACGCTGTCGCGGCATGCTACCAGTGTTAAAGACTGCGATGGAGCTCCGTATGCCACGGCAAACTGGCTGACACTGACGGCGGCGGTGCACAAATGCTGCGCAGCTAGCGCCATTCGACTGCCAACACCGCGGTTCCTGGTGTGTCCGCTGTGCCGTGCGTGTGATCATTGATTGTACAGCCCTCTCGCAGTGTCCGGAGCAAGTATGGTGGGTCTGACACACCGTTGTCAATGTGTTCTTTTTTCCATTTCCAGGAGTGTAGTAGCATATGGAAAATGGAAGAGTTTGTGGCATTGTGGAGTCTTTCCAAGCAGCTGCCCAGAGGTGATGACCCTTGAATTTAGTCTCGTCTTTCACAGTTACAGGGTAGCAGATATCCGTTTTGAAGAGACCGAGGATATTGATTGATTATGTTGCAGCCATGTATAAGATCATTGTTTCGGTCCTGGCCACCCCAAGAAGGTGGTGCCCCCACCAAGACTCTCTCAATCTCAAACAAGTGGTATCAGTCAAACATAGTATGGTAATCAACAGCGTACCAGTGGACACATGGGATGCAAAAGACAGTATCAATATGGGACAATGTATTGTACTAAGCACCACACTTGATACTGTGATCAGTTTTAAGTATTTTACCAGTTTTCCTGTAGTTTCAATACTAACCAATGACACAGCATCCTGCTTCTCAGTTTCTGTATCATCGCTAAATCAACCCTCCACTACATTGTGCGTACCATATACTAGAATGTGAATGTAGTGCAGTACGTCCATTCATGGTTAATGGTCGAACATATACACCTAAGTATACCAGACTATGTCCTATACAGATGTGGTTAGGTTATCTACATAATACTAGCATTTTGATCACAGTGCGTAATTTTCGATTGAGACTGCCCACCTATCCCTGTGTGGATGGGAGTCACAGAGAATTCTCGCATTCTTATGATAAAGCTGGAGATTGCAGGATATCCCCACATTGTCTTTGACCAACGCTATGTACAACACTGTCACCGATATCATTTGCAGCTGACCAGAAGTAGGACGGTCCTATACCCACTACATTTCACATCTCGTGAAGGTACAGAGCAGACCAATCTTACTCACGGCACCCATCCAAGTGCACAAGATCTCTCCAGATGCGTGCATGTCAAGGGAGGTAGCACACCTTATCGGTGTCTAGCAGTTGTGAGAGAGTTGTGATGATGAAACACATTGTTAAGAAGAAAATGTGTGGTTTTATGCACGATAAAGCTTCAGACGGACGAAGTTTGAAGCATTTTATGTAAACAGTACAAAAAAGGTGACTCATTTAGAGATATGAGAGTGCCATGAATATGATCCACTAGTGGCTGTAATCATTAAACTACATCTCCATACTATGGAACGTAAGTATCTGGCTGAATGGAGAGACTTGATTCCAAGTAGCAGACAGCATTTCTACCAGAAAGAATAACACTATAGATCTGAAAAGTGAGTGTATTGGTAATACGATTTTGTACATTTCTTTTGAATTCAATCCAGCGTTACATTTTTTAAGTGATTCCTTACATAGCACACCATCTACTGTAAGTGATCGTTCTAATCAACGCTCATCATACCCCACCTGCAGCCCCATGGATATATCGCAGAACCGCTGTTGCACTGTCTACATGGTATCAAGGTAGAATGCGTTACGAATACTGTTTGCTAGCGTGGGAAATATCTAGCATTGGCATGATGGAGTTGCAAATAGTGGCTTAAATCCATGTCCCTTAGCCGAATCACTTTCTAAATTCGGTTATGAGAGTGACTTTAGCTTACACTCGCACTTTCAGTGTGTTAATACACGCCCCATCATAACCACCTATATCCAATGTCACGGTATTCGGATGGAAGACCGCTTCATTCAGGAGCAATAACATACTTCAATTTATAAAGCCTGTATAGTTTTTAACATGGAAATCGTTAGCGATACTTGTGTTTGCCTGTAGAATCAAGAATGATTTTCATTCAGGGTCACAGTAAATTGTTCCTTCCGATCGTGTTTTTAACAGCTGTTCTCTTATAAGCCGATTACGTCTCTCTTTCTGGGACACACTGGTACTACCCGCAAGAAAAACAAATGAGGCATGTCCATCCAACGCGAATTTTGACTCAGTAATGTTTGGAGCTACCACTATTCAGTTATTTGCGAAGTATTGTACTTACTAGGCTATATGTGATAGATTCGCTGTGATTGACAGGCTTATGGAGTTTGTGTTGGGGTGTAATGTTACAGTGGTCATTCTTTGGCATGTACAAAGTAAATGACTATGTTCAGTTGTAAGAAGGGTAGAGATTTGACCTGGGAAACTGGGATTTCAATGAACCAATAACATTAAGGTGGATGAAGGATTTTATGTGGAAAATTATATCCTGTGATAAGAACATAGTAGCTATTGATATTTCCGGAGCCACAACCGTTAGGAAGAGTTATTTCAGATACTTTGCTCATTGTCAAATATCATCAGATTGGGTCTGCAATTGTAGCATTTAATTGTAATTAGAGTGATGGACACCTTTTGATTTCTAGTACGACATCGTTTGGCATGTGGGGTGCATGGTGGAAGTAGGCTGTGGCCGGAACGAAGAAGTATTTCCAGCTTAAGGCTCTTTCGAGTGGTGGGTACAAAGAAAAGTTCCAGATAGCTGTCCAGTCGGTTCTTACCTGCAGCTGCTGTGGCAAGTCCCAGCGGCAGCACAATATGGATAACTGAATAGCGAAGTAACACTGATTATGTGTTGGGCTGTTCCGAGATCGCGTGTGTTGCGTGTATTCTGTATGAAAAATTGAGCGATTTAGTATCGATCACTGACGCTGGACATACTGATAACATCCGAGTCCCTATCTCCCCAGTCATTCCTGGGTGCCCTCCATGACTGGAAGTGGTTAACTCCTGCATACAGGCGCATATACTGTGTTAAATAGACCTGTGGGGCTCTGTGACCTGGGGCCCTGCGTGTGGACATCTTGACACAAGGCCGCAGGTTGTACGAATGTTTCAGCAATCTCTGACATCGAGCCATGACAACTGCTGCTGCTGCGGACATTGTTGTGGTTTAAGTGTGTCATGTTCATTGCTTCTCACTGCAGTGTACTCTGCCTTGCAGCGGTATTTGTTGTTGTTGTCTCTATCCTATCATGCAGGAGGTCCTTCCTCCTCCATCCAAATGCAGCAGGGAGAACCAATGTGTGGGTTATATAGTGCCTTAAAAACCAAATTGTAACATCAGATTCGCGATTCACCAATTTATTGTTTCCAATAGTGGTATTGTGAGTACACACACCAGTCTAGCACCTCAGGAAATTGCTTAAGGACATAGAATGCAAATTCGAAATTTTCAGATACCTCCAACATAGTGGACTTTCTACCAAATGACCTAATTGTACCAGTAGCCACCGACAAGGGTCAAGGGAAAATGAAATGCAGAAACATTTGGTTTGGGGATCGAATCCCGCCAAATATTCCAATTTTAGTATCCACAAACAGGAAGCATGGAAGAACTGTCCCACACAATGGGTATCGATCTAATTAATGAGTCAATAACTCTGAGGAGTGAGGGAATATTTCTTGGACATCCATAGCTAGAGGTTTACCAGGTAAAGACCACTTTGTTTGCAGTTCAGTCTGAATGCAACTGACAGTGTGTGCAGGTCTTGAAGTGGCACTTGACAGTATGAGGCCACTTTATATATATATATATATATATATATATATATATATATATATATATATATATATATAGAGAGAGAGAGAGAGAGAGAGAGAGAGAGAGAGAGAGAGAGAGCATTAGCTTTGACAGGAATTTCTCAGGTATCAGTATCAATGAGTTGCCACCACCTGCCATTTTTGTTCAGGGTTAATGTGGCATCCAATTTGCCAGTCGTGGGGCCCAAGGCAGCTAGCTGTGTGGCAGTTGACAGCAGTCATGGGATTAAGCAAAGTCGTTGGCCCAGTGAAGTGGATGGAGTGTGTGGGCTCGCAATGCTCTGCCGTCAGTAAAAAACGTTTTTAACAGTGTAATTACATGTGGTGAGTTATGTTGAGGGTATTCCTTGTGCAATAGAAATTTAAAAAAAGCGATCGATTTAATTACTCCTTTTCAACATATTTTACAAAACATACTTCTTACCAAATAGTAACGAATGATGAGCAAGGGAGATCCAACGCCTAAGTTGAATTTTTTATAAATAAACAATACACCCTCTCCCACAAATTTTAATTTCCTTTCATAAGATCCCCTCCAGCAAAGAGCCATTAATTTCCTGGGGATGGGAGGCGAGAGGAGGGCTGAGAGATTTCCCAGTGGGAGAGGGGTTAATTAATTTATCAGTGTACTTAATTAGTCAATCAAATTGAGTGTGGGCGGTTTCTAGAGGGATTGGAGAGTAGGGGGAGGGAGAGGGGAGGGTGGAGGTATCTCCTAAGAATGGATTATCCCCACATGGTCACAATCCACTTAGCAGGACAATAGGTTTAAAGCCCTAAATCAGTCAACTGCCACAATTTAGTTAATTTACACATTCGTTTGATATCAAATGTGATGTAGTATGTAGGTTAAGCACATCTCAATTAAAAGAGAACAATAGGTTAGGGGCTGACACATAACAGAACAATAGGTTTACCTATGAATGTATGGTTGCCCCTGAAGTAGACAACCCTCACTAGCAAAATGGCCTTGCACCCCTGTTGTACTACTACCCATGTTTAGAAATGATGTGGTGAATTGTCTAATGCGCTCCTTATCCTAACTTATTAATTAAATGCTGAGTAATTATTGTGTCTTACAGTACAGCAACAAAAAGACATTTTGGAATGTGGAGCACAGATGAACTGCCTTCAGCTGCAACAGTATCTCTGAGAACTTTAGATTGCAATAATATGCATGTATATAAATGGTACCTAAGCCAACAATTAAGAGGCATCCCGAGTAAAAACAAAAATGCAAACAGGTATATAATTATTTTTTTTACGCAGTACTGTGTTTTTCAGCGAGGTTTAAAACGGATTTGAAATGCATTTTCTTGTACTTGAAGAGCTGATAATCGGTTTAAGTACTTCAAACGTAAGAAAACTCGCATTTGACATTGCTGAACGAAGTAGAGTGCCTCATAACTTCAATACAGAAGATGCTATGTTAGGAAAAATGTTGGATGAAGTTGTCCATGTAAGGAACATTTCCGAAACTGGAGGAATGATTAAAACAGTAAGCAAATCTTCAAGGTCTATCCAATGAATTTGTCAGCTGATGAGCACTTCACTCAAGAAAAGGCTAACAAGGAAAAGTGCAGGAAGACGTGTGAAGAATCGATATTTGCTACAGTGACTTAATACGAAAGGATCCCTGAAGACCATAAAATTTCTAGCAATAATGGTCTGTAGCAACCTAAAGTGGAGTGACCATACTAAAGTAATTGTAGAAAAATCAGAAGCCAGACTGAAATAGATTGGAAGAATTGTAAGGGACTGTAATTAATCCACGAAATAAATGGCTGACAAACATAAATTGATAATTGTTACGTTGTGCCTACAAAGTAAATGCTGTGTGTAGCTCTGTATGTAACAGCAGAGCATATTTGTTACGCTTATCGCTATTGTAGTCTCTGAAAACTAAATGCCTTTCATAACTTCTTAGGAGAAACATGTAGAATCTCCCTATTTTCAGTTCTGAAGAGAGCTGCAGAACATAACAAGAAACAGAATTTCATAGCCAGTGTGTATCAGACGTGAGCTACGCCATTAAATCTGAAAATTAATTAATGAAGGATTTCTGTGCCCTAGTTCTTGTAGCTGAGGTTTATGCGCATCGTTACTGCGGCGGATCTTGATGGAAGTTGACATTTTTTACCCAAATGTACAGTCCTTAAATATCCGAGCGCGGCGTAATTACTACGGGGCTTAAGCCATTTAATTTCTACAAACTAAGCAAAGCGCTAGTTTTGTAATTGTGTGCGTCTGGAGTCTCGAATAACCGAGCCAGTCGCCAGTTCAGAACAGCTCCAGCTCCAAGAGAGTAAAATGAAAGAAAAAAGTAAAGAAATAAAAAAGTGGAGGAAAATGGAGAACCACACTTGTCTTTTTATCCTCTGATGGGTCAGAAGAAAATTATCGTAGCAGCATACCACTTTTCTGGAGTGCTCGCGGTGCCCCAGGAAGAACAGTTTTACCATCTCACTTCACTTTCATGATAAATGCTTTCATATAATTATAATGAAGATCATAAAAAGTTCTCGTTCGAATTAGAAATAAAGAAGTTTATTTCTGCTCCTGAAGTTTCTGTTTATCACTGTAAACCTGAGCAGGTATTCAAACAAACAAAGCAGCAGACCACAGATGAGGACTGAGAGATACTGTAGCTGCTGCACGAGGATGAAAACCAGGATAATGAAAACGTTACTGAATCGGTTATGGCACCAGTGGACGCTGCCAGAGAATTTTTATTCGCAGAAAATAAACTTTATTTATATTCATCACGAATTGTGTGTGTGTGTGTGTGTGTGTGTCCCTCCGCCTCACCTGGTGGCTCGCCGCGGTTGGCGGGTTCGTGCTTGGCTACCGCAGGACCCCTGCCTTGCACCACTTTTCCCTTCTGTGCTGCATATCTGTCCTCTTGCTATTCCTTTTCCCCTGTCTTGGGGAACATGTCTGGGGTATTGTTGGGAATGTGTAACGCATTTTCAGTAGCTGTTAAAAGAACAGTCTCATCACTGTTTTCCGTTCCTTTTTTCCTTTCTTCTTCCCCTTCTCCTCTCCTTCCTCCGCTTCGGCGGAGGCTCCTCTTCTTCTTCTTCTTCCCTGTATCCTCCTGAAGGCCTGCCCACGCGTCTGACACGGAGCAGGTGACTGGGTAAGATGTAATTCCCAGTCTCGGATCGACAGATAGGGCTCGCACGTACACCCTGGTAGAGGTCAGGACCAGGGAAGGGTGATAGTCTAAGCTGCTACCTTGCCAAACTGCCGACTGGTCCCACTGTCAAGTGTTGTGGAGGTGTGACCTGAGGTGCGAACAATCACCTAAGGTGGGGTGGGTAAGCCCTCTTCTAAGGGGTGGCGTGGTGGGAGGGGGGGGGGGGGGAGGGAGCAGATGGAAGGAGTGCGCCATCGGAGACGCTGTCAATCATGGGGGATTTTGTCGTAATGAGCCAATCATCATCTTCGCAGTCCATGTCTACCAAAAGTAAACGGAATAAGGCTCCCGATTCAAAGACTCTCCCAGCTGCATCACGGTTCCTTGTTTCCTTGTGGTTTTACGTACTGAAGACAGTCAATTCAAAAAATGCTTCAAATGGCTCTGAGCACTATGGGACTTAACAGCTATGGTCATCAGTCCCCTAGAACTAAGAACTACTTAAATCTAACTAACCTAAGGACACCACATAACACCCAGTCATCACGAGGCAGAGAAAACCCCTGACCCCGCCGGGAACCGAAGACAGTCAATTCTTTGCCACGATAAGTCCATTTCTTATTCAGAAAGATGTTGATGCAACTGCCGGTCGTGTGAAACCCTGCTCTCGTTTACGCAATGGCACTTTGCTTTTGGAGACTACTTCTGTTTCTCAAGCACAAAAACTGATTGCCGCTTCGCTACTCCACTGCTAACCTGTTCGTGTCGAGACCCACAGAACTCTGAATAACTCTGAATTCTTCCCATGGTGTTATTTACACTAGGCTGCCGGATGGTCTGACCGCCGTCCGGAGTGGCCGAGCGGTTCTAGGCGCTACAGTCTGGAACCGTGCGACCACTACGGTTGCAGGTTCGAATCCTGCCTCGGGCATGGATGTGTGTGATGTACTTAGGTTAGTTAGGTTTAAGTAGTTCTAAGTTCTAGGGGACTGATGACCACAGCAGCCATTTTTGATTGTCCGCCTCCTTCTTCGTGCTGCATCAACTGCAATAGCGGCCATGCCGCCTCCTCTCGAGACTGTCCTGTGCATCACGATGAGCGGGCTGTTCAGGATATCCGGGTGAATTTTTTTTTAATTTACTGGTTCTTTATTAGTAACGCAATTCGAAACGTATATTGAAGACAGAATCCACATAGACCACTGGACGTACCGTCAAATTATATCACTGTACGACACTTAGTTTGGTAGGTTCGGAATTTTTTACGTGGGAGTACGATTCTTTAAAGAATCGGGGCTATGGTTTACTGGTAATTAATAAATGGGTAGCTTAGTCAGTTAGAGTATTTCCTGCAACAGGTCAGAGTTTGGATTCGTCAGCCTGTCTGGCACAAACTTTTAATCTGTCAGCGAGATTCATAAAACAATTTGACGTAAACAGCATACAACAGGACTAAAGCTTTGCGATGTAATAGTGCTACCGTTCACCCTAACCGTGAGAGAAACGAGGTCTTTTCAGAGTTTTAATATCGTCGGTGGCAGTTCCCCATTTCGCAAAACGGGCTCAGTCTGGAAAATGGCGAATATGCGTCAGCCACTATTAGGAGGATTTATTTGTATGGCACCATAACTCTTTCAGCCTTAAAGCTTCCACAGCCAGCCTTTTTCGTCACATTTAAAATGTTGTTTGCACGCTATTACTGTCATTATGACAGCAGATAAGCTTCTGACGTCAGGGTATTATATCTGAGGTTAATGTTTATGTCTTTGTGCACTGCTTCCCGAGTAGCTCGGAATTTTAAAGGTATTTACGCACTCTCGTGAACTGGCTGACGTTTATAATAAGATCCTTAACAGGTTGACTTACTGTGCATACGATCCCAGTACAGGCGCTTCTACGGCTCTGGTGATGAAGATATCCGAGATCACGTTGTCCTCAAAAGTAATGTTTTCGAAACATTTAAATTATAGTACCCAGCTAGGTCTAGCAGCAGAGACTATATTGAATCTCTGATGATTGAAGCGGTACAGACTTTAGTTAGTTGTTTATAGTTAATCCTCGACCATCGGGCATTTGTATAGCCATTCGAACACCTATCTTACAGTAGCTACGTTAAACTATATTAAGCAAGGATTAAAGGCCAACCGCATATGCCGCTCAGGCAAATTATACGAATCGATTAATTGCTTTCAAAAAAAATGTTAATTAATTCCCAGCTAATGGCACCATTTCTATATGCACCGAACGGATTTTATGCGCAAAAACATGCAAAAACACGTTTCTCTGGCAGGTTTTTGAGGCGCGTCACTTACGTACATTAAACATGTACGAATCGGTTCTAACTTTGCGCTAGGGTAGGTGAATGGATAAAATTAAAACGAATTTACTTTGTTCAGCAATCGTTATCCTTTGCCAAGATGCGATGGTTTAAAAACACTTAAATGTAGCACATAAAATTCTGAATACGCAGAAACAGTTTAAAGTGAACCAAATAAATAAAATAATGCATTTTTACCGTAAAATTGAAAACTCGACTTTAGAAAACCAGCTTCAGTCGGATTTTACGTGAAAAAATCACGTTATTGGGACTGTTTTTTTTACGCGCCCTGCTTCTGAAATGGTTAAAATGGGTCTGAGCACTATGGGACTTAACATCTGGGGTCATCAGTCCCCTAGAACTTAGAACAACTTAAACCTAACTAACCTAAGGACATCAGACACATCCATTCCCGAGGCAGGATTCGAACCTGCGACCGTAGCGGTCGCTCGGTTCCAGACTGAAGCGCCTCGAATCGCTCGGCCACACCGGCCGGCGCGCCGCTTCTGAGTGTCAAACTTTTGCGAATCGGTTGTAATGTTGTAAGGAAGTAGACAAATACATGTAATTAATGGTCGTCCTATAGTATTGTGATAGCGTTATCCGTTGCCACGATATGAGAAACATATCTCGAAAGAGAATAAGAAAACCTTCACTGGATCAGTCGTCACCCAGTTCAACGAAACTTTACATCGGTTGCCAAGTTATGGCGGTCTAATGTCAACATTATGGTTGAATTGAAGTCGAGAACCAGAATGAAAAATGCTGGGAAACTCTTCTGCCATTGCAGTAAAAAGGCGAATACCTTCTAGGCAGAGTAGGGGTGTAAAAGAGGCGAACCAGCTTTTAGTCTTACCTGGCAGGTTCAGAGACCTTTAAATGACGTCAAATACTCTCTCTCTCTTTTTTTTTTTTTTTTTTTTTAGTTAGCTCTACTTCTCCAGCTCAGTATTAGCTTTCTTTCTTGTAGAGTGTTGAGGTGTTGACACACTTGTATCTGCGTCTTGCAATTTATAGGTTAAAGTTCCTAATCCTGTGCCCAAAATCTGGAAGCTTCGCCAGCCACAGTAAATAATACGATAATATTGTATGGCTGAAGAGCATACACGTAACAGCTAAAAAAAAATTTTCCGGGGAGGGGGAGGGCATAAAATTTCTAGGAGTAAGTTTGTTTCCGGTGGGAATATGCTAAAACAATTCTCTGATTTCTGTGTAGTGACGGGGTTAATTTTTTCCCCGAGGGGATCAAATCTCGCGCAAAACCCAACCACCACTGCACGTATAGCTAGGGGTGTAGGAACAATTAGATACAAATGTATGTTCTTCTAGAGAGTTAGACAATGGAATTCATATCTGAGAGTGGAGGTGAATCTATCATAGGAAGTATCCGAGAGTGGGATACATGACAGAATGTCTCATGTTATTCGATATGACATCATGTTCCTCTATTTGACACGATGGATCATATTATATGAGTACCAATACTAACAATTAAAAAAGCGTGAATGTGTCTAGATCCTTTGATTCAAGTGTTTTTGAAGCTGCCAGATAAGTCGAAGAACTAATTCGCTTCTTTTACATCCCTAGCTCTGCCCAGAACATATTCCCCCTTTTAAATGCTATGATAGGAGCATTTATCATCTTATTCATCCACTGATAATTTACACAATGTTATTACACATGTAATATTAACTGAAAAAGAAAAGAATTTTGGAAAAGTTAAATAAATTTTGCAACAACATATTACCTCATGTAGGTTTAGATTAACACGTTCTCTTGTTAATTTTGATGTGTTTGACATGTTTTCGCAGGCACTTGCAAACAAGTTTATAATTAATGTAGATAAACATCCTTTTACATTCTTCATTTGTAACACATCACTAGTTAGTGTACACAGTACACACTATACTACAGCACACAGCACTCTAGTCTCTTCCACTACGCTGCATGCATGCGCGTACACAAGCACACACACACACACACACACACACACACACACACACACACACACACACACACACATACACACTCACTTCCGAATGGCATCAGAGCGTTGACGATGCTTCCACCATCCGATTCAGTTCTTCATATTGCCCCTTATTCATGTGACAAAGCTGAGTCATCACCTCACCACAATGAATGAGATGTTGTGTTGAATAAAAAGGAAAGAGACTAGAATTATCTATCACAGTTCCTGAGCACAGGATTCTATAGTAAAGTTTACGAAACTAAGGCAGTTTACTGGCAGTAGTTCGTTATTAAATAATGCTAATTTTTCTACTGTTCGTTACTCTGTATATGCTTTAACTGACCTTTTAAACGATAATGATCAAAACAGAAGAAATGAACTAAAATTCGTGCGACGCGCAGCATTCAACCCCGGGTCTTCTTGCTTTCTAGGTAGAAACGCTAGCCATTACACCACCAGAGCACCATGGCCAATATTACTGCGCTCACGACCCAAGTTGAGTGCCCCAGCCAACAGAAACTTCAATTCATATCTTCAGCTTATTTTCCCTTACATTGTCACTACTGCCAGGTCTCTCTAGCATTGGAATAGCACCCCAGCGTTGCACGTAATGGTAAAGTCCTGCACCATAGGTGATCTTATAGATCTTACATTTTTCCTTGAGACATTGAAGTCCCTTCTTTATCAACGATAATGATCAAAGCAGAAGAAATGGTTCAAATGGCTCTGAGCACTATGGGACTTAACTTCTAAGGTCATCAGTCCCCTAGAACTTAGAACTACTTAAACCTAACTAACCTAAGGACATCACACACATCCATGCCCGAGGCAGGATTCGAACCTGCGACCGTAGCGGTCGTGCAGTTCCAGACTGAAGCGCCTAGAACCGCTCGGCCACAACGGCCGGCTACACCACAGAAATATGGTCAATATTGTGCTGTTGTGGTGTAATGGTTAGCATTTCTGCCTAGCAAGCAAGAAGACCCAGGTTCGAGTCACAGACGGAACATAAATTTCAACTCATTTCTTCTGCTTTCATCATTATCGTAAGAGACATAAATGTTTGAGGGAAAAATATAAGATCTATAACATCACCTAAGGCACAGGACTTTCCCTTTACGCCCAATGCTGGAGTGCTATTCCAATGCCGGAGAGCCCTGGCAGTACTGACAATGTAAGGAAAATAAGCTGAACGATGTTGACCATATTGCTGTGGTGGTGAATGAGTAGTGTTTCTGTCCCGTAAACCAAATAGTCAGGTTCGAGTCCTGGCCACAGCACAAATTTTAAATCATTTCTTCTGCTTTGATCATTATCGTAGATAAGGAAGAGACTTAAATGTCTCAGGGAAGAATATAATTATAAGATCTGTAAGATGACTTTTTAAATATTTCGATGAGATTGCTCTCTGATTTCCTTGAGCAATTTGTTGTAGAACTTCATTCCTTTGTAGAAAATGCTGTTGTTGCATTGTCATCAGTGTTGATGTTTTTGTAAGATAAATGCTAATAGTCTCCTTGATAAGCCTAACATGTTAGCAGATATACACATACAGTTCAGGTGGAAACTCCAGCTGTTTAAACAGATTTTTACAGGGAGCACGGTAGTTATTTATAGTCAGGTTTTGTGTACGTGACTTTCTATAAATGAGTAAAAATATAGTTCTCATAAGAGCACGATATAACGATAATACAGGGTGAGTCACCTAACGCTACCGCTGGATATATTTCGTAAACCACATCAAATACTGACGAACCGATTCCACAGACCGAACGTGAGGAGAGGGGCTAGTGTAATTGTTTAACACAAACCATACGAAAATGCACGGAAGTATGTTTTTTAACACAAACCTACGTTTTTTTAAAAATGGAACCACGTTGGTCTTGTTAGCACATCAGAACATATAAACAAATACGTAATCAGTGCCGTTTGTTGCATTGTAAAATGTTAATTACATCCGGAGATATTGTAACCTAAACTTGACGCTTGAAACCTCCGACGTTCAGTTGCGTGTTGTAACAAACACGGGCCACGGTCGGCGAGCAGCATCTGCAGGGCCAGCCCGTTCTCCTGATCTTACACCTCTGGACTTCTTTCTGTGGGGTACGTTAAAGGAGAATGTGTACCGTGATGTGCCTATAACCCCAGAGGATATGGAACAACGTATTGTGGCAGCCTGCGGCGACATTACACCAGATGTACTGCGGCGTGTACGACATTCATTACGCCAGAGATTGCAATTGTGTGCAGCAAACGATGGCCACCACATTGAACATCTATTGGCCTGACATGTCGGCACACACTCTATTCCACTCCGTAATTGAAAACGGAAACCACGTGTGTACGTGTGCCTCACCCCTCATGGTAATGTACATGTGCGTCAGTGAAAAACACCAATAGAAAGGTGTTAGCATGTGGACGTAATGTGCTGTTCCAGTCATTTCTTTACCTAAGGCCCATCACAGTTCGCTTTGGATCCCTGCGTAATTCGGTGCTCTCCGATACTCACGATCAAACAGCGGAGGGGTGGTACTCAAGCGTCAACTTTAGGTTACAATATCTCCGGATGTAATGAACATTTTACAATGCAACAAACGGCACTGATTACGTATTTGTTTATATGATCAGATGTGCTAACAAAACTAACGGGGTTCCATTTTAAGAAAACGTAGATTTGTGTTAAAAAACATACTTCCGTGCATTTTCGTATGGTTTATATTAAACAATTACACTAGCCCCTCTCCTCACGTTCGGTCTGTGGAATCGATTCGTCAGTATTTCATGTGGTTTACGGAATATATTCAGCGGTAATGTTAGGTGACTCACCTTGTTTATTGTCTGTTACACACTGGTGACTGCACTCTTAAGGGCATAGCGTGCTGATGACGCTTTCTTCTATGGTGTACTTGTCTCTTCATTCCACTGCAGATGACAGTCAGTATTAATTCTTATGATTCGGTACAGTCTATGAAACTTCCATCCACATTTAAATTTACAGATTATATTTGCTGTATAAGAAGCATCGTTGATGTCTGGTTTCTGTTTCCAGATATACAGCAAGGAGTAACAGATGCTATACAGTTATATTCGGGACGGTCTCGTATGAACACACAAATCTCGCAGCGGAGATTTATCTGCGCGTGTGCAGCTGTTCAACCAGCATTATCTAAGCTTAGTCAGTCGCGACATCTAAGAACAAACTCTTTGACGCTAACCAATTTTTCATAAAGTCAGTTCCTTCTTTGTCTTATACATAAGAGACATTTATAACAACAGAACATTGCTGATTGCTTGTCGATTTCATTACTACCATACAATTATTCAGAAATTGTATTCCAGCATTCCTGTATATTTCTAATATTGAATGCTGTCTAATACGTTACCCCGCGTTTTGCAATCATGAACTGAGGAACGATAACAGCTAAAGACCATTCTAGAATAATAGGTTGCATGTGGACGAAGTGACTTGGGATTTCCCCAAGATGGTGTCACCTACTGAAAAAGGAATATGTAGTGTAATATTAAAATTCAACTGAACGAATGTTTTGAAAAGCAATATTTAATCTACAGAAGCTGGTGGACCAAATGTCATTCTTTACGCGTATAACTATAACCCAAACCCACCATCAGAATTAACATTACTAGAACATTAACTATAATATTAAATTCTCCGTAACTTTGAAAATATCACAAACCCACAAAATATTACAGAACAGTTTCGAAATCAACCACAATTTTTTTTAGGATGGAATACTTACAGATCGGCTCTCTGCCGTTTAAAATTTCCCAAGAGTTTAATTTACTTTATTCTTATAAAATGGCAGATACGTTTATAGAAATGATAGCGGGACTCAAGTACCTATACTACCACGTTAACATACACTCTAAGACAGAAAAAGATGCACCACGAAGGAATCATCCAAATGCGACGGATATTGGCAGACGAGATGTATATGTGCAGAGAGCAAATGATTACAACTTCAAAAAAATTAGATGATAAATTCAAAAGAAAGAGCTTTATAAATTGAGCTAGTCAGTAACGCATTGGCTCACCTCTGGCCATTATGCAAGCAATTATTCGGCTTCGCAATGACTGATAGAGTTGTTGGATGTCCTGTTGAAGGACATCGCGCCCAATACCGTCCCACTGGCGCGTTAGATCGTCAAACTCCCGAGACAGAAGAGGTCCCTGCCCATAATACTCCAAATGTTCTCAATTTGGGGAAGATCTGGCTGGCCATGGTAGAATCCGGCAAGCACGAAGACAGGCAGTAGAAACTGTCACAGTGTGCGGGCGGGCATTGTCTTGCTTACCACCATGAGCAACAAAACGAGGCGTAGGATATCGTCGACTTACCGCTGTGCTGTATGGATGCTGCGGATGACAGCCAAAGGGGTCCTGGCCTCTCAGACCATCACTCCTGGTTTCGGGCCGTATGGTGGGCAAAAATCAAGTTGGTATCTCACTGCTGTCCATAGTGTCTCCAGACATGTCTTCGGCGTAGAAACTCAGTGACTGGAGTAGAATTGTCTTCAGTGACGAGTCCCGCTCAGAATTGAGCCCAAATGATCAGTGAGCATGTTGCATGGCTCTGAGCACTATGGGACTCAACTGCTGAGGTTATTAGTCCCCTAGAACTTAGAACTAGTTAAACCTAACTAACCTAAGGACATCACAAACATCCATGCCCGAGGCAGAATTCGAACCTGCGACCGTAGCGGTCTTGCGGTTCCAGACTGCAGCGTCTTTAACCGCACGGCCACTTCGGCCGGCCATGTTGCATGCAGTCACCTAAGGGAGAGGAGTCAAGTGCATCGCCAGTGAATGTGTAAACTCTGTTTGTGAATGGTCGTATTTTAGCTGTTTGTGTGTCGTATGTTCTGAGGTGAAAATTGGAGAACAGCCCAGTATTTGCCTAAATGAACGAAAGAAACCGCCTAAAAAGCACACTCAGGCTTGGCGGTGCACCAGCAACGATCATAAATCGTCTGCGTAGATTCGATCCGGGTGCTGCTGGTTTTTTTTTATTTTCTTTTTTTCCCCCACAAGCTAATCTACTGCCCGTTATACTATACGAGCAGGTATTCAAACAGATACAATATGCAGCAGAAATGCTTGTGTAAGTTAATCTGTATTACTTAAGAGAATACCCCAGAACCCAAAAATGGTTCAAATGGCTCTGAGCACTATGGGACTTAACATCTATGGTCACCAGTCCCCTAGAACTGAGAACTACTTAAACCTAACTAACCTAAGGACAGCACACAAGACCCAGTCACCTAGAACCCAACACCAGTTGTATGTTACCTATCTAATGGCTTCTACAGGCAACAAAAATTTCGTTTTCTATATTGAAAGAGCTGTCATAATCTGCTCATTAAAGAGTACACGGTTCACTCACATTAATGTGACCACCACCAATGTTCGACATTAACACGAAATACATACTCAGAGACGGTGAAAGAGGGTAAATAGTTTTTGTGTATGGTAATGTATAGTTGTGTTTACTGGTATTTTGTCTGTGTCGCAGTGTGAAGTTGAACTTGTGATTAGAGGAACAGTTTAGCTCGTATTTAAGTTGGTAAGTAATTTCGTAATTTTTGTAAAGTGATTAGCAATGCAAAAGTTAATCCGGAAATGCAACATTTAACTCTGTACTGAAACGCTTGTGGTGAGAGTACATTCTGTTCTGTTACATTGAAGGAAACAGTCCCGTTAGCAATAATAAAAGCAATCTGACTGCGAAAAATATATGAAATATAAATAACTACCAAAAATGCCTTGAAAAGTATGTCACTGTAGAAATGTTAATTGTATCACACGTAAATTATAAATGGTCTACCTGTTTGCACAATGAATAAATTCTGTGTTGGTGCTACCTCCTAACTACTCTGGCTGATGCTGCCATGCAAGTAAAAAAATAAAAATTCAAACTACTAGCAATGTGATTTGAAACGTGCGCTTTAAACTATAGAGATATCCTCAAAATTTCTGCCCTAATGAATCTTATTGCTGCAGTGATCGTTTTCAATTAAAGTTCTGTTACTGAGAAATTTTGAAAAGCTAAATCATATATGTGAAACTTCAAATGAAGATACGAAGCTCATTGATGAATAAGCCATAAAGAACTTTATTACCAAAACTTTGTATCACTCAAACGAATTATTTCAACACCTGAAACATCAGAAATTCAATTTACATTAATAGTGGAATAGAATGAACAAGTTCTCTTTACTTTCTTACAAACATGTATCCTATCGAACTTTGAAGAAAAATCAGTAAATCACACATTGTTACGTTATCCTAAAAATCTCCAATTCTAAATCCTGACCGAATTAATTACTACACTTACATGTCTCAGCAAATGCGCTATTACAGTACCTTTTGAAGTATTCCTGAATGAATTTCCAATATATCTCTCCATAAATGAAAAATAATATAAGAAAATCATTGCCGGCATACAACATGGCCTAAACACATCTCACTTCCTTCACAAAATACAAGACGACGCCTCCTCTTTTCTCCAACACTGCACTCCATTAGTAAGCAGAGATTCTACTAACAGTCTCCCGCAGCATAATATCTTTGGCAGAGATGTTGCCTGCTATTACTCAGATGCTATTGAAGATTTATTTTTCTGCATGGCATCCAAATTCACCGAAATTACAGTTTTCTGTACAAAAGAAAACCCTTAGAAAGGTATTTAGCAGCACCAGCAGTTCAGGGTATACGAGGAGTATAAAGCATGTCCAGGAGTGAGGGTGGTGGGGGGGGGGGGGGGGCGGGGGTGGACTAGTGTGGATGCGTTTCCGAAACTGCTAAGTCTGTAAACTGTTCGCGTGCAGCCGTGGTGCCGGCCGAAGTGGCCGTGCGGTTAAAGGCGCTGCAGTCTGGAACCGCAAGACCACTACGGTCGCAGGTTCGAATCCTGCCTCGGGCATGGATGTTTGTGATGTCCTTAGGTTAGTTAGGTTTAACTAGTTCTAAGTTCTAGGGGACTAATGACCTCAGCAGTTGAGTCCCATAGGGCTCAGAGCCATTTTTTGCAGCCGTGGTTATTGTATACCACGCATGAAAAATTGGCGCTCTCCAATACGGGCGCCGAGACAACTGTCGTACAAAAAAATGGTTCAAATGGCTCTGAACAGTATGGGACTTAACATCTGAGGTCATCAGTCCCCTAGACTTAGAACTACTTAAACCTAACTAACCTAAGGACATCACACACATCCATGCCCGAGGCAGGAATCGAACCTGCGACCGTAGCAGCAGCGCAGTTCTGGTCTGAAGTGCCTAGAACCGCTCAGCCACAACGGCCGGCAACTGTAGTACACCACTGGCTTTAGATGACAGGGATGAACGACAGCTGCGGAGATGTGTACGGGCGAATAGATGAGCAACTTTTGAGCAACTGACCGCAAGATGAACCAAGGGACTACCAACTGTATCTCCTCAATGACCATTCAGCGAAAGTCCCTGCGTTTGGGCTCTGCAGTCGGTGCCTGGTCCCATGAAGCTATGTTGACGGTTGCTTATCAGTGACGAAGCGTGGAATATGCACGCGAGTATCGCACCTGGAAGTCCACTGATCGGCGACAGGCGACCAGATTAATCACGTTTTTTCTCCAGCGTAAAGATGGCCGCTGACTTGTACGGCGTGAATTGTCCGAAAGCACAGGGTCCAGATCGAAGGAGGGAACGTTAGGGTCCGGGGAATGTCTTCGTGGCATTCCATAGGTGGTTTCGTCATTCTCGAAGCAACAGTGATCAACAGAAGTAGGCTTCTATCCTTGGAGACTACGACCGCTCTAGATGCAGTTTGTCTCTGCACGGCGCGATGGCACCTACCAGCACGACAATTCAACGTGCCACATAGCACGCAGTGTACATGCTTGGTCCGAAGAGCACCAGGACTAGTTTTCGGTATTCCCTGACCACCATACTCCTGGATTTAAATCCAACTGACAATCTATTGTAGAATCTCGTACCGACTATTCGTTTACCGTGAAACCTAGCGCAGCTGAAGACGACACTCGAGTTGGCACGGCTCCACATCGCTGTCGGTGCCTTCCAGATCCTCATTTACTCTCTTCCTGCAGGTCTCGCGCTGAAAAATGTGGTTATTAAGGATTTTGACAGCTGGCCATATTAATGTAACTGGACAGTGTACACATGTTACGTTAATAGTTTAACACAGTAACACGAGTATTAAAGTTAGAAACTGTGTGTCTGTCTCGGGGCAGCGTAAGTGACGCTGCGCATTTATTTACCCATAATTTCAGAATGTAAGCACTCAGCGATTTTCAAGAAATTTTACAGATAATTTCGAACCTTTATGAAACATTTTCTGGCTGATAGCCCCCACAAAATGATGAAAAGAGAAAAGTTTATCACTTAATACAATTTCACTGTTCGTGCAATAAAACTTCAGCATAAAACATGACGTTCTAATTTATTGTTTTTCTTCCACTGACTTTGTTCACAATACAGTCTGCAGACGGGGGCATTACATCATTGTACTGCAAATAGCTCAGGAAATGCGACTTCCTTTTGCTTAAAATGTAGCCAAAATTACCAAGAGCATAACGATCTAGTGTTTCGTAATGAGAGCTCTAAGCGACTTCCCTCTGACTTTCAGTATGATTTCAAACCATTTGTAAATTTGGTGGTTGCATACTTAGCGTCATATATTTGACACGTTAACCCGTTTTCTAATTAATCTGGTGTCTGATTTTGTTGCTGTGTAGATGAGAGTTCCATTCTTTAAAGAATGAGTGTCTACCAGTACCAGTATAAACTAAAACAGCGGCAAATTTGTTCCATCATTAAATCTGTGTTTATACTGCATTTTGTGATGTCGTATACCATAAATGGTGGGTGGTCGGATGTCTTTGTATACATTTACATCTTCATCCATGCTCCGCAAGCCACCTGACGGTGTGTGGCGGAGGGTACCTTGAGTACCTGTATCGGTTCTCCCTTCTATTCCAGTCTCTTATTGTTCGTGGAAAGAAAGATTCTCGGCATGCCTCTGTGTGGGCTCTAATCTCTCTGATTTTATCCTCATGGTCTCTTCGAGAGATATACGTAGGAGGGAGCAATATACTGCTTGACTCTCGAAACTTCAACAAAAGCCCGTACCGAGCTACTGAGCGTCTCTCTTGCAGGGTCTTCCACTGGAGTTTATCTATCATCTCCGTAAAGCTTTCACGATTACTAAGAGATCCTGTAACGAAGCGCGCTGCTCTCCGTTGAATCTTCTCTATCTCTTCTATTAATCCTATCTGATACGGATCCCACACTGGTGAGCAGTATTCAAACAGTGGGCGAACAACTGTACTGTAAACTACTTCCTTTGTTTACGGACTGCATTTCCTTGGGATTCTTCCAATGAATCTTAGTCTGGTATCTGCTTTACCGACTATTAATTTTATATGGTCATTCCATTTTAAATCACTCCTAATGCCTACTACCAGATAATTTATGGAATGAACTGCTTCCAGTTGAAACTTTATCGTCTCCTCTCTACACCTCTTTTCTTATTGTAACCTTCCCTCTTGCAATAAACTATGAAACCTTTCCTTAGGATTTCTATCTCTTGCTTAATAATAACAAATGAAATCTTCACTTTGAAATTTATTCTCTTTCTCTATCTTCGCATACAAATTTAATTGCTGATTGTTAAAAGTGATTTTCTGATTATTTCGACGAGACGTAGAATGTGTCGTCGTCGTGGCCCTTAGTCGTTATCTGCAATACCCAAAACTGTTCCTTACCTTTTTTACTGTTACTGGATCGCCATCGGACTGCTACATCGAACTGCAACATGAATATACTTACTCTGTTTTACTATACTCTATTAGCTGCTGGTAGGCTTTCATAATAAGTGGCTGTATTTATTACCAAAGCTGACGTTATTCTTTAAAAGCAAAGCTGACGTTATTCTATAATTAATTTGACTGAAATTACGTAATTCATAGTTAAACTTTTTCTTGACAAGAATAAAATTTTGCAAAGTTTTACGTTGATGGTTTTTGGGATGGATTTTAATTAGAAATGCAATATTGCTGGCAAAAGTTAATTATATTCTGAATGAAATGATTTTACAAACGTTCAAACGGGACTTACTTTTTACAATAATCTTACAACTAGCAATGCGCAAACACATCATCTTCAGTAGTCTTGAGTTTCTCAAAAAATTGATTCAATAATATTAGTTCCTCTTATTATAATAGTTAGCTGATGTCTCTGTACATCCGTTTATAATCTCTTGTAAATCATAGCTAGTGGTTGGCATGCACACTACTCCTCTCAACCTCTCGCTTCAGACCTGCTACCAACTCGCTTCACATCTCGTTTACTACTGACTTCCTACGAACGCTAAAGTGCCGTTTCTCCTGCCAACAATGCTTTCTGGTGCAGACAATCCCTGCTACCATTACAAAATGTATCAATGCGCGGTCTTTCCCGCTCTTCTCTTAAAATGTATCCATACGCGGTCTCTCCCGCCCTTTTTAACATTATATGAATTTGCGGTCTCTCTTGCCAACAGTACTTTGGTGCAGACATTCCCTGCTACCACAGTTATTTCCAAAGTGACAAATATTAATTATTCCTACTTAATCCTATTAATAAAATATAAACATCTTTCATAAATTGTGATTTGACAATAAACAAAAGAAATATACACGTCTTACATAACCCTCCACTGGGTTTCCTTAAAATTTTCCTACGTCGTTAAGTCATTTGGACTTGACGTAAGGAGAAAATTTGATTATAGAAATATGTGTAGTAATATGTAAGTTAATGATAGAATATTTCTTTCAACAATGCACATACATATACTGCCATAAGAATTTGTTTTCCTAAGTCTAACAAAGAGAATATTCAAAAGAGTAAACATCAAAATATACAAATAATATGAGTCAGTAAGTTGGAAGTGTACATCAGGTAGTCAAAGTTATTTACATTTCTAATAGTAATGGATGGCATAACTGAGAACATAGTTTATGTTTCATTATAAATTGGCATCTATTAGTACCGTATTCAAGGAAGGGAAAAAAGGAAATCGATAGCATGGTCAAAGCACTGGCAACTATCTGTGAATGCACTCAAAAGTCCGTTTCTTTCCCTCACATAGCACAACACCAGGTTTCGCCATGTGATTCTGTCGTCTCTTTGATCCATAGTTTTAGTGTAACCAAACACTAAGTTAACCGTCGAATTGCCTGAGTTGCCGCAGCTACATCAGGTACAAGTTCCAACTCCAATTGTCCATTAGTAGTGATGGTGTGCATCTTGGTATGCCATCACCTATTGTCGTACATAATGACTGTGGTGTGCATCTTGGTATGCCATCACCTATTGACGTACATCATGACTGTGGTGTGCATCTTGGTATGCCATCACCTATTGACGTACATCATGACTGTGGTGTGCATCTTGGTATGCCGACACCTCATAGAAAACATCGTAGACTGAAGTAACGTGGGTCACTATTCACTTTGTTTGTGCTCCATAACCATGGGGTGCACGGGAATTAAGGTACAGGTATAATCATTTTGTCAAAAGGTTCACGGATATGTTTGATACCGTTATTACCACATTTTACATCATATCTTTCCTCTGTGCTCATAAACATTATTTATTTTACGTTTAAAAGGACAAAATATGTCACCTTGTGTGACTGTAGAAAAAGTTTATAGTTTTAAACAATTACATAAAAAAACACATTTTCCATTTGTTGTGAATTCAGTCTAAAATACATATTACATTACCTGACACTCAATAACATAAACAAATATTTCTCTAAGTGGAATTTAGTAGTACATTTAGGCATCAACATTTTAAATAAAATAGACAAGTACCTTTATACAAACTATGTCACTTTCTGTGACTCTAAATAAATCATAACCAGGTACTCATGTAAATAATTACATAAAGACACTGTTATATTACTTCACAGGTTGTGAATTCACAGTTTTTGAAATATGAAAGTACATTTTGACAAAATATGTCACTTTCTGTGACTTCAGTATGTTCGGTAATGTGTTCGTCAGTTACGAGTCATATTGTCAGTCGACTGTATATTATGTTTGAGTTGTGTAGCATACATTGTCATTGTTATTTAAGAGAAAATATTTGTATTTTACGTAGAGTGCGAATCGGTATACTGACATTTGGTGTGATCTGTTTTTCCTATCTATGTATCTGATGTAAAAGATATCATGTTCAATGCAGAAAAATTTTTTCGAATAGCAAAGTACATATAGTAAGCAATTTAATGTTGTTTCTCCATCCGTAGTGCTGCGCTGCGCTGTGTCACCTGTTATCAAAATAAACCATTACTAAATTATATTCCTTACAAACTAACATCTTAATTCTCCTCTCTCCTTTGTACCTCGTGTCATCTCTCTGCATAGCCAATAATAAAATATTCATTATTAATAATCATCAGAGCACGGCATGACACCAATATCTCTATGTATTACCTATAACAAATATTCATGGTTAATAATCGTCAGCGCACGGCATGACTTCAACATCTCTCTGCATCTGGAAAAAGCGTCAGCTCTCGGCATGACCTGTAAAGCATTTATCCACATTTATCCATATTCAATACTTATATTATAATTAAAACTACTTTTATTTTGGTGAACTATGACAACAATGCTGCATGCACGGGTTAAAGAATACATCTAATTGCTACCACTGTATGAAAATTACTTGTACGTGTTATACATTTACATTTAAATAGTCCTGTTAATTGCTTCACTACCTTACATAATGTGAAATAAATGTCCTGCGAGAACGCTTCTAAGACTGCTATTAATGGTCAGTGTATTTATCTGCGGTCGAATCGAGGTGAGCTGTTGTGCACGTAAATAACCCATTAGTAGCTCACTGTGTTCGGGCTTGCTGGAATGTGTCAAAAAGCTCATTGTTACACTCTGTCAATATGTATCCCTGTAAGAAGGTTTTTCTATTTTAAGAATTTCTTTATGTTTGACATATGATGGTTTCCTCTCAATTGTTTTGTTCTGAGTGTCTCAATGTGTACTACATTAGCGTGCGGAATATTTCGAATTCTGTACGGTCCTGCGTATAGAAGTTCTAATTTTTTGCATCGGTTCTTCCCTTCATGTGACAGATAATGGGTGCGGACTAGTACCTTATCGCCAATCTCGTACTTGCGTAATCTACTTACCTGCTTCTGCTGTCTCTTCCGACGATCTGCAGCTCGTTTAATGTTCGCTAATGCCATGTCTATTATCTCACAATGACGAAGTCTACGCTTCTTTGGAAAAGTAGTCATTTCAGTATGTTTATTCGGTGGGTCTTTATTCGTCAGTATTACAGTTGGTGAGAGCATCGTTGTCTCATTAGGTATTGCATTTATTACTTCCTGAAACTGCGATATGTATTCGTCCCATGTTGTATGCTTTCTGTGGCAATAAATTCTACAAAGTTTCCCGATCTCTTTCATTATTCTTTCTGCCGGGTTAGGAGAACTGTGATATCTTGATATGTAAGTTGGTGTTATGTTCTTACTCTCTACCATTTGTTTCCATATGTCTGACCTAAACTGCGGTCCGTTATCTGTAATAACCTTCTGTACATGTCCTACTATTAATAGAAAATCTCTTATAAATGCTCTTGATACTGATCTAGCTGTTGCTTTCCTTAGTGGAGATAATGTTACAAATTTGGACGTCAGTTCTACGGCTACTACAATATAACTATAACCTTTACTTGTTCTGGGGATTTGACCGAAAAGATCTACTGCTGCCATGTGTCTTAACTTAACCGGTATGATGGGATACAGTGGTGGAACATGTGATACTGTAGATGATTTAGCTTTCTGACATATCTTGCAGGATGCTATAACTTTGCGAATGTGTTTTTCCATATTGTTGAAGTGACAATTTTGTCGAAGAATTAGAAAGCATTTCCTAGCTCCGTAATGTGCATAGCTTAGGTGCGTATACGATATCAATTTGTTTCTGATCCCTTCTGGAATGCATAAAAGCCAAGTGTTGCCGTCTGGGTACGAGCGAATAAACAGAATATTTTGATGTATAGTGTAATTATGTCTGATTTCCGCGTTGCTCTTGTCTCGCCAAAGCGTTAAAATCTCTTTTAGTGTTTCATCTTTCTGCTGTTCTCTCTCTATGTCCTGTAATGCTGATGATATAAAGTTTTCGAAAGCTACTTGTTTGATATACATAATACTATGGTTGTTGTAGCAGAAGGTATTTTCTTTCTCTAGTCGTTTATGCTGAATAGATCTCGATAGTGCGTCGGCAACAATATTCTGCGTGCCTGGAATGTGTACAATAGTAAAGTCGAACTCTTGTAGATATAATTTCCAACGGCGTAATCTATCATGCGTATGTTTTGCTGATAATAGATTGCTCGGAGATCGGTATATACTGTGGTGTGTCTTCCATATAGATAATGACGGAATCTCTTAAATGCCCATACTACACATAGCGTCTCTAATTCTGTTACAGAGTAATTGCGCTCTGCTGGAGAAAGTATCCTGCTTCTAAACGCAATATGTTTAACGATTGTCTTACCGTCCTCCTCTACTTCCTGGAAAATATGTACTCCTAGTACTGTAGTTGAACTATCTGTTGCAATGGAAAAGTTTTGTGTTGGGTCGGAATGCGATAACAAAGGTGCCCTTAGTAAAGCTTCATTCAAATTCTCGAATTCAGCTTCAGCGTCTTCATCCATGACCAAACTGTGTTTTTACTTGTGAGCTGATATGTCTAATCCTTTATAATGAATGAATTTTCTAAAGTAATTAATAACGCCTAAAAAGCTCCGAAGTTCCTTCTTATTTGTTGGCACGTTGATATCTTTCAATGCTTGCAATTTGTCGGAGTCTGGTACAATACCTGTTTTTGAAATGATATGACCTAGAAATTTTATTGAGGCTTTTCCAAATTCAAATTTACGGAGGTTTATAGTTATACCATTTTGCTCCAATCATTCAGTAATTGTTGAAGGGTGTGGTTGTGCTGTTCCCAGTTTTCTGCTGCGATTAGAATGTCATCTACAAATGTAGTAATTGTGTTTCTAAAATCCTGTGGGAGAATTGTATTCATGCATCGTATAAAGGCTGCAGACGAAGTCTTTAGTCCAAACGGAAGTTTAAAAAATTGGTAACATTCACCAAAGCAAAGGAATGCCGCATACTTTCGGCAATTTGGATGCAACTGGATTTGCCAAAATCCTGATCTGAGATCGAGGGTGGTATATATAGAGGTGCCATGAAACTTTTGCAGTAACTCTTCTAACGTTTGTGATCTGTCAGGTTCTGTAATGATTATTTTATTAACCTCACGTGAATCTAAAACTAAACGGAGTGATCCATCCTTCTTTTCAAAGATGTTTAATGGATTTATATATTGGCTTGCTGCTGGTTCAATTATACCCTGATCAATCATTGCTCGTAACTCTTTCTTAACTGCTTCTGTGTATATATGCGGGATTGGATAGTGTTTTGCTTTGAAAGTCTCGTGTGGTTTCACCTGAAATTCGTACATAAATCCTGCCATCGTTCCTGGAACATTGTTAAAAACTGTTTCATGTTGCATAAGAATATTTTCTAATTCTGTGCGCTCTGTGTCGTCTTTTGCTATACTGTCTCCAACCTTGCGCGTAATTGTCTCTAATACATTATACTCCTGTTCCTCTGCCATGTCGTTATTATGTGTATTCGTGTATAATGTGACATAACAATCGTTATCTTTAGAATCTGCAATAATCTCGATTCTGTGCATGTTTTGTTCTTCTGAGGACACTGTGTTTTGAAATCTCACTAATTCCTAATATTATATCAGTTGTTAAATGTGGAACTATCCAACAATTGCTGTGGAAAGTTTGCCCTGCAACAACAAACGTTAATTGTGTCTGTCTTTTGACTTCAATGATTTTTCCTGGAAATGCTTCCTTAACTTTAGTTTTGTGTAACGGGAATACTGGATAATCATTATCGGCATTGCATCTGTTAAATGTGTCTTCGTTAATTACGCACATTGGTGAGCCTGAATCAATTATTGCTAAACTATTTTGTAACTTTAAATTTATCTGGATTATTGGGTGGCATATAGTTTTTTACATGATCAGTTTTTCTTGTAACAATGTGTCTCGCACGTCATCAAATGTAATGGCATTCTCTATCGTTATCTTTTCTCTGTTCTTATCCATAGTGTCCGCAGCTCGTGGTCGTGCGGTAGCGTTCTCGCTTCCCGCGCCCGGGTTCCCGGGTTCGATTCCCGGCGGGGTCAGGGATTTTCTCTGCCTCGTGATGACTGGATGTTGTGTGAGGTCCTTAGGTTAGTTAGGTTTAAGTAGTTCTAAGTTCTAGGGGACTGATGACCATAGATGTTAAGTCTCATAGTGCTCAGAGCCATTTGAACCATTTGAACCTTATCCATAGTGTCGTCATTTAGAGATTCATCACAGGCTATCTCTAGTCATAAATGTTCTGACATTTCATTTTCTGTTGGGGAGTGCTGTGTGTTTTCTATGAGCTGCACTGTTCTACCGTTTTGATTATTTGCGGTAGGTGGCGGATGAAATCTTGTGTCTGGTACATTCATACGATAACTTGGTTGTTGTGCACTGTTTGAATTTCAATGAAAATTATCATTGTAGAATGTCCTTTGCGGTCGGTGTTCGTTTTCTCTCCTTCTGTCGTCATAACTATGGTTATACGGCGAGGCACGCATGTTTCTCTGGAAAGGCTGTCTTTGTTCGTTTTGTGTATTTTGCGGCTGTCCCATGTAATTGTTTGCACCTGTCGCCTTTTCTTGGCGATGAGTCATGTGGAAGCTTGACCAGTTCGGCATTTCCTGTCGTATATGTGTCGTGTTATTTGGATGGCTTTGTTGTTGTCTTGAATTGTAATGTACATTGTTATTATACTTCTGTTCATTGAATCCCTGTGTGTATTCTTGATTAAAGTTTTCATTTTCGCTGCGAAAGCGTTTATTATGATTGTTATTGCCAAATCGTGTTTGCTCAAAATTATTATTGTTTGTCTGGTTTGCGTTATGTCGTGAAAAGTTCTTATTAACAAACGCATAATCTGCCTGGTGTACCTCTAGCAATTGCAGGATGTCTCTAAATGCGTACACGCTGTCCTTTATCTGGCCTGTTAATAATGACACTTTCAATGCTCTGGGGAGTTTTGAAATACACAACTGTGTTAATGCGGATTGACTGTATGGCTCATTGAGGTATTCGTTTTGTTCAACCATATGCTCGAAAAATTGTGTGATTGTTGGGAAAGTAGAATTCTCGAAATTTGGTAGACTAATTAGCAGATCTTTAATGCTACTCTGTGTGGTATTTGACCAACATGCTGCTAGAAATGCTTCCTGGAATGCTTCTACTGAAAAACACTATCTAGCAATTGGTCGCATTCTTCTTACTGGTTCCCCTTCAAGAAAACTAATAATAAATTCTAGCTTATGTTTAACTGGCCATGACGGTGGGAGTGCCGAATTGAATTGTTGGATCCAGTTCAGTGGATGTATTTGCGTCCTGTTGTTTTTAAATGTTTTAAACTTTCTCACTGAAAGGAAATGCTTGTGGTCGAAACCGTCATGTCTTTGTGTGTAACAATTTTCTTAATGTTGTGAATATGAATTTGTGTGTCTTTCTGCCTGGTTAAGATCTCTTACTCTCTGAAGCGTACCGACGTTATATGTATTGTGCATCTGAGGCATGTTGTAATGGTGTGTGTTCTGTTGGAATTGATTGTTTGCAGTTGTTTCTTGTGTGTCAGCTATCCTTTGCTGTAAAGAATTGGTTTTCAGATGTAACAAATTATTACGTGATTCTAGGTCTGCGATTGTTTGTTGCACATTTGTAATTTGCGTATCTTTACTATTAGAAATCTGTTGAACTGAGACTGGAGTAGTGTCATCTGATTTACTCTCATTGGTAGTATCTAACAGGTCTATTCTTGTAGTGAATTCGTTGATCTTTTCTGTCAATTCGTTTCGTAATTTACGATTACTTTTGGTTACTTTCTTAAAATCTGCTTTCAAATTTTCTGAGTTTTGATTGATTTCTATGTGTTTCATTCTGTCAGTTAGTGTCAGAACTTCTTCTGTTAATTTATCCCTAATATTCTGGATTTCAGTGTCTGTAGAAATTTTCGCCTCAATTGCGTGTGATTGGATTTCCGTGAGCCTCTGTTGTATTTGAATATTTGTCTCCTTAACCGTCTCGATTTCTTCTGAAATCGAGTGTATGTAATTGTCCACGTAAGTTTTTCCCTGAGCAAACACTTTCTTTTTGTCGTCCTGTCGCTGTTTATTAATTGTTTGTAATAGTTCTTTTCGTTCTTTATCCTGCTATCGCACCAGTTTGCGGTGACGTATCATACACTTTTCTGTGTGATTGTTAAAACGTTCATCAATGTGAGAGTTTTGTTTACAAAAGTTCTCTGTCATTGTTTCTCGTATGCTAACCGCGAATGCTTCATGTTTATCTGTTATTTCTTGGACCTTGGCGTGCAATTATTGGTTTGAATTTTCAGCGACTACCTTGATTTCGTTTTTTAGGTCTGCTGATTCTTGTGCCCTTCTGTTAAAGTTTTGATTCATGTCTTGTCTCATTTGTAGCAAAAATGCCATTATTGGATCCGTTTCGGATTGACTTCTGTGTGTATTTGTATTCGTTGTTAAAGGTTGTACATCTGTGTTCATTTGAACAAACTCAGACGATTGTAATCGTGTCACCTCTTCCGTGGTTTCGGAATTTTTGTCCATGAAACTGTGGTATCTGTTACGCAGGTTGTGTATCTGTGTACCGTTTGAATCTGTTTCGACACGTAATGGAGTCACACTGTTTGACTGCACTATAGTGGTTTCGTTACTGAAACTATAATGTCTGCTACGCGTAATTTGTGGCTGTGGAGCGTCTATTGTATTTTTTTTTTTTTATTTTTTCATTTGGCCTGTGAATGTGTACTCAATTTAGCCATCAGCAACACATAGTGACAATGTACACATAATTGAATAAACAAATACAGAAATGCATATTTACAAGAATAAAAAGCTTAACTGTTACAGTTTTGTATACAATGTTTTAAAAATTGAATTGTATTGGAAAATAATTAAAAGTGTCTTGGCTTACAATTCACACCACTTCTGAAATATCTTCATCAGCAAGACATATTTATAATTTATGTACACCATTAAAACCTACAGATTTTGACCAGTACTCTTGATGAAGTTAACTATCACTTTATATAGACGAACGTCTTTAGTACACAAAAGAGGAGAAGCTGATTGAGGAAGATGGTAGCCCATACTCAGCAATGTCTTCAGAAAGACCAACCGTTCACGGTCAAATTTAGGGCACATAAATAAGATGTAGTTGACATCAGCTTCCGACTCAGAATCACACTCACATGCTGGTGAACTGTAAACGTTGATCCGATGTAGATGTTGTGGGAAAGAGGCATGATTGAAGTGGAGTCTTATGATGGTAGAAATCGTGGATCGGTCCAGATGTGTCCTCATGAACCACGGCTGTGAAGGAATCCGAGATTGTAGCACTGCGTAATAACCGCCTTTTGTCTGTTGAGAAACGTTCCACATTTCCTGCCATTGTTGTCTTGCGTGATCTCGTAAGTAGTCTGTATAAGGAAGGTGCAGATCCAGGACAGTGCTTACGGTTGCCGCTTGTTTGGCTAATGCATCAGCTTCATCATTATAGAGGATACCCAAGTGGGAAGGTACCCATAACAAATGGATCGTCCGGCCCGTGTGTGTGCTGCAAATATATTCAGATATCACATCCAAGATATAACTGTTGGTTGTTTTGTTCCATCGACTGTACTGAATGTTTTTAAGAACGCTTTGCGAGTCAGATACTATCAATATCTTGGGGAAGGAAGTGCTAGAGACAAACTTAAATGCTTCCAAAACTGCCACTGTCTCCGCCGTAAAAATAGAAGTGCTCGTAGGCAGTTTGAAGGTTTTGCGGATCTGGATCTGAGGGCAGAAAAAAGCGCATTTAAAAACAAATTATTTTGCACTAATGTCTCATTATCAGTTGGCATTTCTGAAGTTGATTGTTCGTCAAAAGATTCCATATTATTACTGCTCTCGAATGTCTGTTCACCTAATGTTTCACTACCGGGTTATTCACACGTATTATTTCTGTCTATTCGTGAAAAGAATTTCTCGTCACTATTTTCTACACTTTCATCGCTTTGAGAACGAGTAATTATTCTGCGGGACATTGTCTATAATAAACACACGCAACAAACATATCATTGTTCAAAGCGGATTTAACACTGAACAAACACTTTTCAACGCAGAATCAATAGACAAACAGAATTGCCGATGGGCTGTGAATTAAAGGTATACAGTTTAGTATAAGCGTTGCGCCACTTAACACTAGCTTATTCACACAATTGTCAGAGTCAGTATATACATTTTCACAGTAGATTTACTAAAGAGTCTTACCGATTGGATGTCGCCAAGTGAAACCTTCCCGTCTCCTCTCTATACCTCTTTTGTTAGTGTAACCTTCCCTTTTACAATAAACTATGAAACCTTTCCTTAGGATTTCTAGCTCTTGCTTAATAATAACAAATGAAATCTTCACTTTGAAATTTATTCTCTTTCTCTATCTTCGCATACAAATTTAATTGCTGCTTATTAAAAGTGATTTTCTGATTATTTCGACGAAACATAGAATGTGTCGTCGTCGTGTCCCTTAGTCGTTATCTGCAATACCCAAAACTGTTCCTTACCTTTTTTACTGTTACTGGATCGCCATCTGACTGCTACATCGAACTGCGACATGAATATACTTACTCTGTTTTACTATACCCTATTAGCTGCTGGTGGGCTTTCATAATAAGTGGCTGTATTTATTACCAAAGCTGACGTTATTCTTTAAAAGCAAAGCTGACGTTATTCTATAATTAATTTGACTGAAATTACGTAATTCATAGTTAAACTTTTTCTTGACAAGAATAAAATTTTGCAAAGTTTTACGTTGATGGTTTTTGGGATGAATTATAATTAGAAATGCAATATTGCTGGCAAAAGTTAATTATATTCTGAATGAAATGATTTTACAAACGTTCAAATGGGACTTACTTTTTACAATAATCTTACAACTAGCAATGCGCAAACATACCTTCAGTAGTCTTAAGTTTCTCAAAAAATTAATTCAATAATATTAGTTCCTCTTATTATAATAGTTAGCTGATGTCTCTGTACATCCGTTTATAATCTATTGTAAATCATAGCTAGTATTTGGCATGCACACCGCTCCTCTCAACCTCTCGCTTCAGACCAGCTACCGACTCGCTTCACTTCTCGCTTACTACTGACTTCCTACGAACGCTAAAGCGCCGTTTCTCCTGCCAACAATGCTTTCTGGTGCTGACAATCCCTGCTACCATTACAAAATGTATCAATGCGCGGTCTTTCCCGCTCATCTCTTAAAATGTATCCATACGCGGTCTCTCCCGCCCTTTTTAAAATTATATGAATTTGCGGTCTCTCTTGTCAACAATACTTTGGTACAGACATTCCCTGCTACCACAATTATTTCCAACACGACAAATATTAATTATTCCTACTTAATCCTATTAATAAAATATAAACATCTTTCATAAATTGTGATTTGACAATAGACAACAGAAATATACATGTCTTACACAGCTGCTGACCTGCTAAATTGTAGCTAAATGATAAAAGATCTTTCTTTCTATGTATTCGCAGCTCATTACACTTGTCTACAATGAGATTCAATTGCCATTCCCTGCACCATGCGTCAATTCGTTGCAGATCCTCCTATATTTCAGTTCAATTTCGCACTGTTACAACCTCTCGATATACTACAGCATCATCCGCAAAAAGCCTCAGGGAGCCTCCGACGTTATTCACAAGGTCATCTATATATATTGTGAATACTAACGGTCCTAAGACACTCCCCTGCGGCACACCGGAAATCACTCTTATTTCGGAAGACACCTCTCCATTGAGAATGACATGCGGCGTTCTGTTATATAGCAACTTTTCAATCCAATCACACAATTGGTATGATAGTCCATATGCTCTTACTTTGTTCATTAAACGACTGTGGGGAACTGTATCAAACGCCTTGCGGAAATCAAAAAACACTGCATCTACCTGGCAAGCCATGCCTATAGCCCTTTGAGTCTCGTGGACGAATAGCTCGAGCTGGGTTTCACACGATCGTCTCTTTCGAAACCCATGCTGATTTCTACAGAGTAGATTTCTAGTCTCCTGAAAAGTCCTTATACTCGAACATAATACGTGTTCCAAAATTCTACAACTGATCTACGTTAGAGATATAAGCCTATAGTTCTGCACATCTGTTCGACGTCCCTTCTTGAAAACGGGGATGACCTGTGTCCTTTTCCAATCCTTTGGAACGCTACGCTCTTCTAGAGACCTACGGTACACCGCTGGAAGAAGGGAGCAAGTTCCTTCGCGTACTCTGTGTAAAATCGAACTGGTATCCCATCAGGTCCATCAGCCTCTCCTCTTCTGAGTGATTTTAATTGTTTTTCTATCCTTTGCCATCTGTTTCGATATTTACCATTTTGTCATCTGTGCGACAATCTAGAGAAGGAACTACAGTGCAGTTTTCCTCTGTGAAACAGCTTTGGAAAAAGACATTCAGTATTTCTTCCTTTAGTCTATCATCCTCTGTTTCAGTACCATTTTGGTCACAGAGTGTCTCGACATTTTGTTTTGATCCATCTACCGCTTTGACATAAGACCAAAATTTCTTAGGCTTTTCTGCCAAGTCAGTACATAGAACTTTACTTTCGAATTCGTTGTATAGGTTTTGTAGAGACGCTAAACATCGCTTATGATGTTGTGTTAGGTCAAAAATGATTCAAATGGCTCTGAGGACCATGGGACTTAACATCTTAGGTCATCAGTCCCCTAGAACTTAGAACTACTTAAACCTAACTAACCTAAGGACATCACACACATCAATGCCAGAGGCAGTATTAGAACCAGCGACCGTAGCGGTCGCGCGGTTCCAGACTGAAGCGCATAGAACCGCTCTGCCACAACGGCCGGCTTCAAGAGTAGTGCAGTTGTACCGAAGCGGCTTTCTTTTCCTATGTATGTGCAATATGTGACATTTATTTACGTTATTGATCAACTTCCAGAGGCTTCACCATCGATCTGTCTTCTGAAGGTCATTCTGCAAATCTTCTAGTCTCTTCTGGAGTTGCTACTTCGATACAGATACCGCGTCATCTGCGAATAGTCTTAAATAGCATGCGACGCTTCCTACTAGATCATTTATGTACATTGTAAACAATCACTCCTGTCACACTTCCTTGGGGTACTTCGGAAATTACCTTTAAGTATTTCGATTTTGTTCCGTTAAGAGCGACGTGTTGAGGTCTATCTGCAAGAAAGTCTTGTATGCAGTCGCATATCAGGTCGAATACTCGGTAAGTCGGTATGTTGTTTCACTAAATTGAAGTGTGGGAGTTATCAAATGCGTTCCTGAACTCATGAAACACGGCATCAACCTGAGCGCCGTTGTCTACAGCGCTATGGAGGAACAGAGCGAGCTGAGTTTTGCAAGATCGCTGTTTGGGGAATCCGTGTTGGGTTTTATAGAGGACATTTTTCGTTCTCCAAACGCGTCACAATACAAGAGCATAAAACAGGTTCCATAACTGTGTAACAGACTGCCGTCAGTGATGTATGCCTATAATTATATGCATATGTCTACGATCCTTTCGGGAACACACCGAGCGAGGTAGCGCAGTGGTTAGACACTGGAGTCGCATTCGGGAGGACGACGGTTCAATTCCGTGTCCGGCCATCATGATTTAGGTTTTCCGTGATTTCCCTAAATCGCTCCAGGCAAATGCCGGGATGGTTCCTTTCAAAGGGCACGGCCGACTTCCTTCCCCGTCCTTCCCTAATCCGATAAGACCGCTGACCTCGCTGTCTGGTGTCCTTCCCCAAACAACCCAACCCAACTTTCGGGAACAGAATTGACCTGCTCTTTTTTCCAGTCGCTAGGTACTCTTTGTCGCACCAACGATGTATCATAAAATACTAATAGAATGTGAGCAAGCTCTTTGGCATAAGCTTTGTATAACCTTAGAGGTATCTCAACTCATTCTGATACCTTTCCACTAGCGAGTGATTGAAGGTGTTTGTTCCACAATCAGTTATTTCAATATCTGCTATTTCTAAGGTCGTACGCTACGGTATTACGCTCTTCCGCTGTGAAACAATTTCAGAAGACGGAAGGTAGTATTTCTGCCTTCTCTCGGTCATTTTCCGGTGCCGTTATGGTCACTCAGTGACTTATTTTTACATAAGACCAAAACCACTTAGAGTTTTTACTCAGGTCGGTTGACAAAGTTGTATTTTCGAAGTCATTGAACGCTTTTCTCGTTTACCTCTTTACGCTCATTTTCGCTTCGTTCACCTGTTGTTCCCAGGTAGGTCTTCAGTTGAATTTCAGATGAAGCCTTCTTTGTTCAGGGAGCAGTTTGCAAACACGGTTATTAAACCGCGGTGGGTTTTTCCCATTCATTAAGACCTTGATCGGATTGTGTTTCTCTAAGCCGTATTAAACGATGCTTTTGAATATTTCCGTTTCTGCTCCACGTCTTCGTCCTCATCACTGAATATTTGATGCTGCCTACTCAGATAATGTGCAATTTGTACCGTGTCACTCTGGCTAATCAGAAACATCTTCCTACCTCTCTTGAGATTCCTTGTAAAACCATTAGCTGTTGTTAGTCTTATGATCGAGCACTGATACCTTCCTCTACGTTAACTGATTCGATAAGTTCAGATCTGTTTATTGCTAGGAGGTCTAAGAAGTTACCTTCATGAGTTGTTTCTCTAACTATCTGCTGAAGTAATTTTCGGAAAAACATTCAGAATAATGTCTCACGAATCCCTGTCTCTGGCACCAGCTTTGATAGCATGGCTCTCCCAGTTTATACCTGGAAAACTGAAGTCACGCCCTGTTACAAAAACATGATCAGAAAAGCTACAAATGATATCCAAGTTCTCTCTGAAACGTTATACCACTGCAGTTCGTGACCTGGGCGGTCTATAAAAGCACCCGATTACCACATTTGACCGACCACTGATGCTTAACTTCACCCAGATTAGTTCACGTTCAGTATTCGTGATAACCTCGGTAGGTGTCATCGAGTTCCTTACTGCGATAAATACGATTCAGCTATAAGCCACTAACCTATACTTACGATAAATAATCCAATCTGAAATTTTGATTTTTTTGAATGCCGACCAGATGTTGGTTGGCAAAAGTGAAAAACTCGTCCGAAGCCATTGGTGACTGAGCGTCTTTTGGGATCTGTTTACGAAATAAATACTGCGCTATGAAGACACGTTTCATTTACCAATATTGATGTAGCCAATAGTTACAAAAATGTGACAGTGTAAGTTAACTCCGGTAACAGAGACCTGCAGTCGACAGTAACCATAAAGGTCATCACATAACACGATTTTGATGACGTTAAGAAGTTGGATTTATGGGGACTCCGCGTAGGTAACACCAAGTACCAGAAAACAAATATCGGCGACACCCATCCATGATATATAAGCGGATGTACCTACGTCACTTCTCCTCATAAACCACTGGACTGATTTCAACCAAACATGGTCCACATAATAAATGTCAGTTTATTCAACGACACATATTACGTACAGTATTCACATATACTACTTAATTTACTTGAAAAATAAAAAATATATATTGATGAAATATACTAGGTGTTTCCGTAAGAGCGTCCAAATATTTTACAGAACATAGAGGATGCTAAACTGAAAATCGGAGGCAGGGAACCTTGGGTAGGAGAAGCCAGCTTAAGGAGATAATAGGAGTAAAATCACATTACTGTGTACTTTTTATTTAAATTAGTTAACTGTAAATACCATCATTGACACAATGAATGTACCATTTTTACCGTATCTTAGAAAACGGGCTAAAACTGACGGCCGTCAACTTCCACTATTTTTTACCGTATCTTAGAAAACGGGCTGAAACTGACGGCCGTCAACTTCCATGCATGCATAACATCGGCGAACAAGATTCTGACGCACCCTGAGAAATATCCCTGCGTGTTTCGAATCACATGACAGGCAGATACAATTTTGGCAGCTAATTCCATCTCCGTATCCACTAGGATCTCATACACAAATGACTTTAAATATCCCCGTACGAAATTATCAGGGGATTCAGGTCAGGTGACCTCGCAGGCCGTGGAATAGGACATCCCCTTCCAATCCAGCGACCAGGAAATACTGTACCGGAACTCCTCCAGTGTATTGTACTGTACGTCTCTGAACAGCACTGAGTAATAAACGGAGCTGTCATTGATTCTTAGCACGTTCTCGATCGCGTTCTCGCTTCCCGAGCACGGGTCACGGGTTCGATTCCCGGCGGGGTCAGGGATTTTCACCTGCCTCAAGATGACTGGGTTTTTGTGTTGTCCTCATCATTTCATCATCATTTATGCAAGTGGCAAGATTGAACTGAGGAAATGTTGAGAATTTGTATGGGCGCTGATAACCGCGTAGTTGAGAGCCCCACAATCCAAACATCATCATCATCATCATCATCATCATCATCATCATAGCACGTTCTGTCATGGTACAATGTAAATGCGATACAACAGAGCCACTTTATGGATAAGTAAAGTAAACAAAACCTGCATCATTACTTCCTGGGAATGAGGCTAGCTTTACACAGTACGTGTAAATTTGTATGCATGTTAGTTGTAAATAAGATGGAAAATAGTAATGCTAGACAAAGTGGTAGACAAGTTTACTTCCATATCTCCTTAAGCTGACTTCTCCGATCCCAGGTTCCCTATCTGAAATTGATCAGAGGAGCATTATCTTTGTTCTGTTACATTTTGGACACTCCTAGAGAAACATCCTGTATGTACGAATATATGTGACAAATATATGTGAAATATACGTAACATTTGAGATCTTTGGAAAGTTACGGGAAAAAAAGCTCTTCCTAAACCGTTGTATCGATATCAACCAAAGTTGCTGCTTATAGTACTTACTGTCTGGAAAGAAGTACTGTGGAGGTAAGAACCAGCAGCCTGCTATTGTGATGGGGTTGATAGCATTGTGATGGTAACAGTAATTGGGGAAGTGGAGACAGACAGAGGGGGGAGGGGGAAAAGGACGAGATCTACTCAGACGGTGGGTGGTGGGGGAGCAGGAGGTGGATAAAGGGGGGTGGGAGAAGGAGGAAATGGACAGAGAAATGGATGAAGAGAAAGATTAGAGGAGATGAGCAGAGATTGGAGGGAGGAGGAGAACAGAGAGAGAGGATTAACAAATAGACAGAAAGAGCGGATAAAGAGATGGATAGAGAGAGGATGGAGAAAGAGATTGGCTAGGGATGGGGTTGTAGATAGAGGAGGGAAGAGGAGGGAAGAGGAGTTGGAATTAGAGGTGGGTAGTAGGTGGTGGACAGAAAGAGGGGGAGGAGCAGATGGACAAGGAAAAGGAAAGGAGGAGATGGACAGAGGGGAAGGGGTTAGGAAGAGATGGGCAGACCGGAAGGGAAGAGATGGACTAACAGAAGACTTAAATAAATGCAAACTTTGGGCGACGCCAAGAACTGAGCTATTCCGTTATACATCGAATAACGGACTGATCCAGCAATTCTGTACGACTCTGTCATTCAGTCTTCACCGCTATTTGGCTAATGCTGGACGTATGATCCGCTGTGCGCAGGTGATCACCATCTTCTCGGCGTCCAACTACTACGAGCTGGGCTCGAACAAGGGCGCCTACCTGAAGCTGGTGGGCAGTGAGCTGTCGCAGCACTTCGTGCAGTTCACGACGGCCACGTCGCGCGCCAAGCGACTCACCTTCCGGCAGCGCGTCGGACTCGTCGAGAGCTCCGCCATCCGGGAGCTCAGCACGCAGATACTGGCCTGCCGGGACGCGCTCCTCGCAGAGTTCCGAACTCACGATCCCGGCGACACAGGTGAGCTGCAACTCCCGTATCGGTGACGTCGTTCACCTGAGGCAGGATTTATCACTGTAACGCCAGGGCCACTTTTCTTCAATGTCCGATCGGTCGCGCAGTTAAAGCCACACCAAAAATCTGATGAAGCATTGTGCACATCAGTTGCACAGTGTCTCGAGTATGCACGTCGCGTCGATAGCGTCACGTCACATGTCTCACTTCTGAGTGCACAGTGAGCGCATAAACATGTGCAGAACAGTAGAGTCTCCAGCCAAGTGTAAAGTGCGCCCTGTCATTCAGTTTCTTCATGTTGAGTGTTTCCGCCTGATTTCAGGCAGCCCACATAACGTAGCTGTCATGCTTGACAGCAATGTGCGGCAACGGTGCAGGCACTTTGAAGCAGGTCGTACAGTCGTACAGACGATAATGTTACACATGAATGTGTGGTGTCTGTTCCTGCCGAAACCGCAGCTGTGATACATTATGTGTAAAATGAAGGTGGAGAGGGGAAGAAAGGAAAGGAGAGGGAGTTGATCACTGCTGTCACCTGCATCTGAACATTAGGAGGAATCGGCGGCGAAGAGAGAAAATGTGTACCGGACCAGGATTCGAACCCAGGACTTCCTGCTTACTAGGCAGGTGCCCTAACCACTGTGGCATATGGGACACAGTGTTATCGCAACTGCACGAACTATCTCGGCAAGCCTTATGGCCGATCCACATTCCCACCCGAGCGCCACCTATCTGCATTCCCCGTCCATTTCCTCCAAGTTCGCTACTCTGAGATTCCCACAGGAAGTCCGACATGTTTGTGCATCCGCATAGAAGAAGGTGGATCCATTGCTCACACCCAGACCTCCAGATGTCAGACACTCATATCGGTACCAAACGTTGTACGTCGACAGACTATCAACCAAAACTCTAATGTAGTTCGTACTACGTGCCGTTGTCCAGCAGAACGGGCGTAACGTTTATTAAAACTAACACCAGAACTATAGGACAAGAGATAAGCACAACTGTGAAAAACTAATACATAGAGCTTCCATTGGAAAGTTGGTAGAGCATTAAATCGTTGTACCGTGGGTCCTGTGTTCATACCCCGATGATGAATTTTTACTGTATGGTTTGTGGGACTACTACATACACCAAAAAAAGTTTTGCATCAACGCGGTTCCGAGAACTCCTGAAGGTAGACGTTGATTGTGGATATTTTATTACAGACACAGTTCCTTCGACTGTTCAGATGTAAACAACCATGCATGTGCAGCTCCTATTAGACGGAGGGGCCCCGACAGCTGATCAGTTCTAGTCATTCCACCAGGAAGGAGGTACATGGCTCGTGTTGTCTGTACTTCAACCATGTTGTTCGCACATGGAGGAGGTACAGAGAGACAGAACTGTCGATGACATGCCTCGCCCAGGCCGCCCAAGTGCTACTACTGAAGTGGATGACCGCTACCTATGGTTTATGGCTCGGAGGAACCCTGACAGCAACGCCACCATGTTGAATAATGCTTTTCGTGCAGCCACAGGATGTCGTGTTACAATATGCTGCATGATGCGCAACTTCACTCCCCACGCCCATGGCGAGGTCCATCTTTGCAACCACGACACCTTGCAACTCGGTACAAATGGGCCCTACAACATGCCGAATGAACCGCTCAGGATTGGCATGACGGTCTCTTCACCGATGAGTATCGCATATGACTTCAACCAGACAATCGTCGGAGACGTGTTTGGAGACAACCCGGTCAGGCTGAACACCTTAGACACACTGCCCAGCGAGTGCAGCCATGTGCAGGTTCCCTGCTGTTTTGGGATGGCATTATGTGGGGCCGACGTATGCCGCTGGTGGTCATGGAAGGCGCCCTAACGGCTGGACGATACGTGAATGCCATCCTCCTACCGATAGTGCAACCATATGGGCAGAATACTAGCGACGCATTGGTCTTCATGGACGACAATTCGCGCCCCCATCGTGCACATCTTGTGACTGACTTCCTTGAGGATAATGACATCGCTCTGCAAGAGTGGCGAGCATGTTCTCCAGACATGAACCCTATCGAACATGCCTCGGATAGATTGAAAAGGGCTGTTTATGGACGACGTGACCGACCAACCACTCTAAGGGTCTACGCCGAATCGCTGTTGAGGAGTAGGACAATCTGGACCAACAGTGCCTTGATCAACTTGTGAATAGTTTGCCACAATGAATACAGGCTTGCATCAATGCAAGAAGACGTGCTACTGGGTATTAGAGGTACCGGTGTCTACAGCAATCTGGACCATCACCTCTGAAGGTCTTGCTGTATAGTGGTAAACCATGCCATGTGTGGTTTTCATGAGAAGCAAAAACGGCGGAAATGATATTTATGTTGATCTCTATTCCAATTTTTTGTACAGGTTCCCGATCTCTCGGAACGGTGGTGATGCTAAACGTTGTTTGATCTGTGCAATACTTCCGTATGTGTGAGGAAATTAGTTTTTTACTCTAGTGTTCTGATTGTTTATCTTTTTCCTTCGATACTAAAAATGCACTAGCTGTTTCGTCTCGAGTGATGTCTGTTCTGTCACACATGTCCGACAGAACACAGCACACACCCATACAAATGTACCCTATAGGTTTGGTACTTTCAGCTAACGAAGTGAAAGTAGACTGCCAAAAGAACATTGCTACGAACTTCAAAAAGTCCTTTTACATGTCAGGAAAATGTTCTCCGATATAACAGTTTCATGCGTAAACTGTTAAAACGAATTGTCGCCAGATGGTTTTGAATGCAGGACCTTTATTTCAGTTTGCGAATGTTCTACTGAATGACAGCACACAGCATGAACTATATTGGTGTTTTGGTTGATACTCTATCTGCATACAAGGTTTGTTACCGATCTGTATGTCTGGCATCTGAGGGTTTGGGTGTTAGATAGGCGTATCAGTTATATGAATCCGTAGCTGTGATTCATTATATGTAAACTTAGAAGTAGAGAGCGGAAGGAAGGGAAGGAGGGGGAGGGGACCACTGCTGTCAGATCCCCACCTTCAATTTACAAATAATGATACAGGTAGTAAATGAAGGAAGCGAATGTAAGTTGATGATCTTGTTAACCGAGAGGATTTGGTGATTCGAGAAAATCGTCTACGAAGAACAAATAAGGACAAGGGAAGAGCAATATTATCATCAGGCATTGTCCTTTCTTAGGTCAATGCTCGGCCGCACACTGTAGCTCCTGTCTACGAAGAACAACTAAGGACAAGGGAAGAGCAATATTATCATCAGGCATTGTCCTTTCTTAGGTCAATGCTCGGCCGCACACTGTAGCTCCTGAGAAAACGCTTCTGCTGCGTTTCCGATCGGATTTGTTTGATCACCAGCCGCTCAACGGCCCCATCTGAGTTTCATCTCTATGCCCACATGAACCGCTGGCTGTAAGTGCAGCATTTTGGCACCATCAACGAGCTGCAGACTAGCGTAGAGGGCTGGCGGGAGCATAGGCGGCTGCTTTCTATGATGAGCTTATTGGAAAGTTCGTACAACGCTACGACAAAATGTCGAAGACGGGGCAGCGACTCTGTAGAAATATAGCTGTAAGTTGTGCTTAAATGTTGCAAGTAAAACATTTCTGGTTTATACTTTGTTTTCTATTTCGCGACCAATCGGAACTTGAAATACAAAAATAGCCCTTATAAAAATACTTGGCCTACTCTATTCGGTTTCCAATGTCAAGTTTTAACCATTATCTCGAAAAACGAGATTTGGTCATGGGGGTCCTTCTCTACATATTCAGACTTTTAACTTGTATACAAAAAAAAAATGTTTATGGATATTTTTATCATTCGCGTCAATCCTTTACCTTATCAGAATTTTGGATGAGAGGCAATAATGTTGGGCACTGAGACATCGGTGTGGTTCTGGGACCTCATGTTTAATCGGAGATCAGCATGATTGCGACACATCGATGAGCTGAAATCTACACATCTGAAGGCAATAAACACCTGCAAATAGCTTATAAATACAAATTAGACTACATTTAGGTCCACACTGCCCACATTCAAAAGGACATTAGTTCATGTTGTTCCGGACGGAAAAACATTCGTCGGCACTGTGGTAGGTTCTTAAATTTACTTCTGGAACAGATCGAATGGATACTACAATAAACACAAAATATTACCTCACTTTATTATAACTTGAACAAGATGAAACACTTAACTTTGAAACAGTCCATGCCCATAGGACTGTCTACATATATTTGTCATTGAACACTAACGTATCACTTGATACAGTAAAGAATAATAGTCTCTTTTCTCTGTGTACTAATTCATTATTCGTCTTGAGAAGCTTAGCCTTAGTTTAGCAGATGTCAGTTTTTTCTTCTCAGAAGGATACTACCATGATATGTTCAAAAATTGTACAAGTTGTATGTGATTATTGTAAACACAAACGGAAAGTTTGATAATTTACAGTAACTAAATCATTTATACCCTACATGTCAAGCTGTTGTACTAGCAGCTAGATGAAAATAGAAATAACAGCGTCAGATGTTGACTGACCACTGTGAAGGTCACGGGGATGTCACGTAGTCGTGTGAGACAGCGTTATCAGCACCTTATAGAGTTTTAAAGGCACCTCATCGTAGGTTTCCTTCTTCCCGCTCGTCGAATCAGTCGGACTGCATGGAAACCTGAGGTTCGAGTCAACACCAGAACGAATTTAACTGTTTGCTGCCTCTACACAGAGAAAAAACTTCTGAAGCTCATTTCAAGTAACTTTCATCTGTAACTAACGGCATATTATGACGGCTGCTGCTGTTAACAATAATAATAATAATAATAATAATAATAATAATAATGGACTTTCCCCACTGCTGTTCAATTGAGTGCGAGAAAAGGTGATCAGGGAATGGAGGAAAATAACAGAAGAAGAAGGAATTAGAAAAATCACAATTGGGAAAAACGGATAATCTTTGTATTGATTTTCTGACTTTTGCAGATGATCTTGTCATCTTCGCTGACTCTATACTGGATGCAACAATGCAGATAGATCTCTTACAGGACACAGCTTCAAAGGCAGCACATGACAGGTGTGAAGCAACGAAATTTATGGAAACTGATTATGGCAGAATAAAAAATGCTACAAAATTTAAATATCTAGGTGAAATAATGCAGCTAGTGCTTTAAACAAACAAGCGAACTTAGCAAGGGTAAGGAAAATGGATTTGCCTTTTCCACTAACAAAAAAACTATATAACAAGAAATTTATTCCCATAAATGCGAGACTTCAGTACTACAGTACTGTCACTAAACCAGAATGGCTTCATGCATCAGAATGCCTTTCGTTAAATACAACCACGCATATGAAATAGAAAATAAGGAAAGGAAAAAACAAGCAAAATCTTGGGGCCAAAATTTGAGAATGGAAATGGAAATAAGGAATTTTATGAAAAAATAAAGCGAATATCAGACACGGTGAGGTGAGAAGAGTTGGATTATACGGACACCTAAAAATGCACGGAAGACATACATTTGCAACTGACAGCTGAATTTTATTTTGAAATATGTACTACAGTTGCTGAGGTATAACAGGTACGAATAAAATAATAAATTCTAGAACATTACTGGAAGTAGATGATTATGAATTTACTTCATATGCCAAGCGATATGATAGCAAAATTATTATGGCTCAAAATGGTTCAAATGGCTCTGAGCACTTTGGGACTTAACATCTGAGGTCAGGAGTCCCCTAGAACTTAGAACTACTTAAACCTAACTAACCTAAGGACATCACACACATCCATGCCCGAGGCAGGATGCGAACCTGCGACCGTAGCGGTCGCTCGGTTCCAGACTGAAGCGCCTGTAACCGCGTGGCCACACTGGCCGGCCAATTACTATGCTCCACACACACAAAATGCTTTCAAATATAGACTCATTTGATGAACCAACTTTCATCGACTCACATTTGGTCTTCTGTATATTTTATAGTTCATATCAGAGGATCATAGAGAGCAGTGGTGTCATTGTAGATTACTTAGTGAGAGTAATTTCAGAAAAACTGATTACCGACGCCTAAGAGTTAATTTTCCTTCAAGCGTCACTTTGGTGAACATCGGAACGTATTAGTTTATAGTGTTGTCAGACAGGAAAGGAGTATTCTTGCTGGGGAAGCAGGGAAGCTTTTATTCTTTTAGCAGCAGATGTAAGAGGTAAATTTGATTACGGGTGGGGCCGGTGGTTAAATTAGTTAGAGTGAGAAACACAGACTGTGTGTGCTTTAATTCACCTAAGTATAACGCTATGTATTATCGAAGCAGTATCGCACTTTAGCTCCTAATTAATTCGCGGAAGTCGAAGAATTGTGGGTTGCTTTATCAGTCTAAATATGATTTAGAAAGTTTTAACTAAATGAATAAAAGTAATTGCTCTTCGTTGTGCAGTTATGTACAAGGCCTCCTCTTCTACGATATATGATCAAAATAAGCATTAATAAAAAGTACTTTCTACCTTCCCAAAAATCCATTATTAAAAATTATAATTTACGTAGGTTTGATAGTACACATCGTGGATGCGACGGTGCATTTGTTAAATGGTATAATCCTTACTATGAGAATCGTTCTTCTAGAACGAAACAACTGTATTGTGTTGGGCAACGCGTAGTCATAAGAAAACATACATCGATAAAATCAGTGCTCTGAGAACCCCTGTGTATCTAGGCGTGCATCTCGGGGTCCGTTCTGAGGTGCACGGGTTATTTGCTTCTATGTCCTGTCTCTCCAGCCAGTATAAATTCCAACAATCTCACTTTAAATGTGCCACAGACGTCTAAAATTTTAATGATGGTAACAATAAAGTATTAATAATAATTTGTTTACTTTAGTGCTTAATATATTGCTGTACCATAATTTGCAAAAACTGCAGTTCAGAAAAATACATTAAGACAGTTTAAAAGCGTTCGTCTGAAAATTTATCAGTTCATATGATGTACAATTGATTTCAGAAATCAACTCTCAACTTCGACATAATTCATACTTTATATGATGTAAAATTGAAGTAACCATTCACTGTTATCACTACTTTACTTGTCACTAAACATGTTATCACTCGACAGGAGACTAAGTCAATACGTTCCTGTAACTGACGAAAGTGCTGTTTCATCCAGTCATATCTCCTTCCGTACGTGGGGGTCCGTTTTACAGTCTTATCGCTTCTTTTATCCATATTTTTCACTCAGTTTCTGTCTAATTCTTTATTTTTCTATTTTATTTATTTACTTATTTTGCCGCTTCCACCTGTGGTTTCAGGAATCTTCTGAAACTAGTTGTTGTGAGCCTTTTTTCTGGATGTGATGTTTTCTACATCCCCCAGTCACATTGCAAGTGCATTCATGTGGACTAGCTCTCAGGCAAGTTTCCTGAATCGTATCCGAAGATGGTAGTTTTCTATAATCGCTTACCATTCTTGAGACCCTTATTTTACACACTACTTTATTTTCCCAATGTCAACATAGAAGTTTGGAAATTATCTGTAAAAACATGGCTGCGCGTGATTAGCCGAGCGGTATAAGGCGCTGCAGTCATGGACTGAGCGGCTCGTCCTGGCGGAGGTTCGAGTCCTCAGATTGTTCAAATGGCTCTGAGCACTATGGGACTTAACATCTATGGTCATCGCTCCCCTAGAACTTAGAACTACTTAAACCTAACTAACCTAAGGACATCACACAACACCCAGTCATCACGAGGCAGAGAAAATCCCTGACCCCGCCGGGAATCGAACCCGGGAACCCCGGCGCGGGAAGCGAGAACGCTACCGCACAATCACGAGGTCGAGTCCTCCCTCGGGCATGTGTGTGTGTTTGTCCTTAGGATAATTTAGGTTATGTGGTGTGTAAGCATGACGTTAGCAGTTAAGTCCCATAAGATTTCACACATATTTTACCATTTCTTTTTGTTATAAAAATATGAACGCTTTTAATAAAATGCTCTCGGCAGGGAGGGGGGAAGGAGGGTGTTTGGTATGATATTCATAAACCATCTCTTTCCTTGATTTCATACCTGTATGTATAGTCCTTTTTTAGGGTTCTGTATCTTAAACGGTAAAAACGGAACCGTTATAGGACACTTTGTTATCCTTCTGTCAGTCTGTCTGTCCACCTATTAAAAACTCTTTTTCTGGAAGGGTTAGGCGTATCAAGTTGTTATTCATATCAGGTATTCAGGTCTACTACTCCTTGGCGATGTACAAAAGTGAAGCTTTAATGACAATGCAATCGAAAGATGCGGCCCTTTATGTAACAAGTTTGATAGTCGCAATCTCACTCATTGAACCTACAAGGCACTCCCCGTTGATCAAGAATAATTAAATTTGCGAAGAAGCAAATTTTCACACAAGAACCAAAGCCAAAAACCCATAAATTGTTAATTTGCAATGATATCAAGGGAAAAACATATTTGTTAAATTGTCGCTCTGTCCGTCAGTCTTTTACAACCCCTTTTTCTCAGGAACAGGTTGAAATTTGTATCATACATGAAGGTCTACAGTAGTTCGGCGACGCAATAAGTGTAATCTTCTAAGTCAGAGGAACCCAATGATATAGCTGCTTATGTCACATATTTTGATACAAACTCATTAAGACCTGTAGGGTACTTCCCTCTTAAGTACAATCACTAAATTTGCTAAGAATTAAGGTTTGACAGTACAAATCAATTGAAAAAAAATCAGAAAATTTTTAATTTGTAATTCTATCGCAAGAAAAAAATGTTTCTTTTGTATTTTGTTATTCCAACTTCAGACTTGAAATCAAAACATCCTCGCTAGTCTTGGAACCCTTAAGACCTCTATCTTGATACCATCAATGTCGATAACACGCAAAAATCGTCAAGAGTCCCACTCGCACGTGGCCAATTTCTTTTCTGAATTTGAATATTTTTCATACAGAGTACGAATTTTAAAATACATATTAGTGGAACAGTTATGACAGCGGCTATTAATGTATGTGTTCCGTGTCTGGTGGTCATAGCGAGGCTGACCACAGACAACTAAGAGAAAATTACAGGCAGAGAATCGACGATACGCTCCCGTCTCGCAGCAAACGTTTCCCGGTTGCGTGGGAGTGAGGCTGTATTTTACAGCGAGAGATGCGACGATATCGGATAGCGGACGCATCTGGACCCAGCATTTGTGTTCCGCACATAATACGTACATATCTGCGAGTTGAATAGAGATAGAATCCTCTGCCGATTGTGTGAGAGAGAATTGGTTCAGGGGTGAAAGGGAGGGATGGAGGGAGGTAATGGCGGAAGGGACCGTGTGTTTGCAATCAACCGCGCCGATATGGCAGTAATTGTTGCAAGCGTCGCAACGCCTGATTGGTAGGTGCGCCGTAATAACGCCGGGCGTATCGCACGTTCTGCAAAGCAAGCAGTCAATATTTGCTTTGTGAAGAGCGAGCAAATCATGGCGGAGCGGGCAACGATCCCCGCCGTCATGATCTCCACCCGAGAGTTGAGTAACCTGCGAATGCCGCCAAACAAAGCGACGGGGATAACGGGAGTGTACAGGATCACTCTAGAGGCGGAACGCTGGCACAAAACAGGTTGACTGGCCAGTGACCGACTTGTCCCGCGCTTCGTTAATTAACTCCCATTGCCGCATTATCTGGATTTTCCCCGTAGGCACGCGGCACCTAGTTATAGGTTTATTATGACGGAAAATTGGGAGCGCCCGCGAATAATGAGTCCATGCGAGCAAACACTGAATTTCAGTTTTTCCAATCGTATTCATAGATACGGTCGTACAGCGTTGCATCCCCAGCACTGATATCCAGCGTTTTATGAGGCGAAATGCGTTCGTGGAAAACGTTAAGCATGCAATTTTTGGAGGTAGCCCCTATTCGGTTAATAAAAACGCAAATCATCCAGAAGATGAAGTTAAAAGTTATTAGGCCGCGTCATGTTTCTTCTAAAAAGATCGACGTTTCGACCCCTCTGCTGGGATCTTCCTCAGGAACTTCTGCTGTCCGCTACTGCTAGAACACTGTCAGAGACGAGTGTCGCGTTCACTTATAAATGGGGAGTTTTCACGCGTTCGGGTTGGAGAAGTGATAGTATTGGTTAAAATTCATATGGCTACCATATGTGGACGATACATTTGTTATACGGCCACACGGCGAAGAAAAACTTCATGCGTTCCACAATTTCTTAAATGGAATTCATCCCAAAATCAAATTCACCTTGGAGGTTGAGAGTGAGGTCGGTCTCCCGTTCCTAGATGTGTTGGTATACAGAAGATCTGATAACACTCTAGGCCACAGAGTGTACAGAAAGCCGACTAACACAAACAGGTATTTAGATGCCACTTCGCACCAACACCCAGCCCAGAAGCAAGCCGTACTCAACACTCTGTTTTCACGTGCCTTCCGTATCAGTGATGACGACAACTTGGAATCGGAGTTGAATTTTTTAAAGAGGACATTGAAGGCAAATGGGTACGATAGTTATTCAATCGACAGGGCTTTTAGGCGGGATATTTATACCGCTAATAAGAATGACGAGGAACCGCCTTCTCACTCCGTCAGGTTACCGTTCGTTTCTGGGGTCACTGACTGCATAAGCAGAATTTTAAAGAAAAATGGTATTCAGACATCTTTCTTTAGTCAGAACAAAATAAAAGACTTTTTCCGACGGAAAACGGATGCACCTGATTGCCTCCACAATGCAGGTGTCTATCAAGTGACATGTGACTACGGCAAAGTGTATATAGGCGAAACGAGAAGAACTGTTAAAGAACGCATTAAGGAACACGAACGGCAATGCGGCTAAAACAAGGTGCAAAATCGGCAGTAGCGGAACATCATGAGAACTGTGGCTCTGACATCGACTTTAAAAACGTACTTGTACTGGCTAAAGAAACAAACATTTATAGAAGAAAGGTCGGAGAAGCGGTTGAAATTTCTAAGAATGCATCTAAGTTCAATAGAGAGGACGGCTATAGGCTTCCGGCATCGTGGCTCCCCGCCATCAAGGAAGTAAATATGCGGCCGCGGTGTATGAGCGGCATAAACAACGCGCTGCAAGTCACCTCGGCGGACAATAATATTTTGGGTAAACATTCCCCCTGTCTAGCTCTGTCCCTTTCGAATCTAGCCACTGATGACGACCAACCAATAGCGGTAGCAGGCATTTCAACCAATAGCCCTTCTCCAGCATAGTGTGCAATAGTGCCTTTCTATCCAATGACGATGGGCCGCAAATGGTGTCCAAGGGAGATGAGCTACGAACGCACCCTTGTTCTGCATCGGAGTAGGAATATTAGCCAATGACTATGGCCTACCAATGGTAGCCATATGAATTTTAATCATTACTATCACTTCTCCAACACGAAGGCGTGAAAACTCCCCCTTTATAAGTGGACGCGACACTCGACTCTGACAGTGTTCTAGCAGTAGTTGATACCAGAAAATCCTGAGGAACATCCCAGCAGAGGGGTCGAAACGTCGATCTTTTTAGAAGAAACATGACGCAGTCTAATTACCCAGAATATTTTAACTTCAGTGACAACGGCCACGAAGGCCTGCAGACTTACATCCATAAGATGTAGTCGTAAAATTCGTAAAAAACAACGAAAAAAGCGTGCCAAATCCAAACGATCGCAAAATCTCACAAGATTGGCGATCTTTTGTATATGCTCGAACTTTAGTCGTATATGCTTATAACAGATGCTGATAACATTTTCCTCGACGAAACTTTCTTTCGAAACCTGGTTGGTTGGTTTAGCGGGAGAGGACCAAACAGCAAGGTCGTCGCTCTCAACGGATAAGGGGAAGCTGGGGAAGGAAATCGTCCGTGCCCTTAGAAAGAATCATCAAGGCATTTGCCTGGAGCTATTTAGGGAAATCACGGGAAACCTAAATCAGTATCGCCGGACGCGGATTTGAAACGTCGTTCTCCCGAATGCGAGACCAGTGCGCTAACAACTGCGCCATCTCGCTCGGTCGGAAACCTCGCAGAGATTCCAAAGATATTATGGTCGTACGTAAAGTATGCTAGAGGCAACACAATGTCAACGTCTTCTCTGCGCGATAGCATTGGAAATACTATCGATGACAGCACTGCCAAAGCAGAGATACTAAACACAGCCTTCCAAAATTCCTTCACCAAAGAAGACAAAGTGAATATTCCAGAATTCGAATGAAGAACAGCTGCTAGCATGAGTAACTTAGAAGCAGATGTTCTCGGAGTAGTGAAGCAACTTAAATCACTTAATAAAAGCAAGTCTTCCGATCCAGACTCTATAGCAGTCAGACTCCTTTCAGAGTATTCTGATTCAATAGCTGCAAACTTAATAATCATATGTAACCGATCGAAGAAGTATCCGTATCCTAAGACTAGAAAGTAGTTCATACCGATATTGAAGTGGGAGTAATCCACTAAATTACAGGTCCATATCATCAACGTCGATATGCAGTAGGATTTTGGAGCGCATATTTTGAATTACCTCGGAGAGAAGGGTCTATTGACACACAGTCAACATGCATTTACGAAACAACGGATTCAGGAACAACGCAACCAGCCCGTTATTCACACGAAGTGCTGAGTGCTATTGACAAGGAATTTCAAATTGATTCCGTATTTATAGATTTGCAGGAGTCTTTTGACACCGTACCACAAGAGCGGATTGTCGTGAAATTGCGTGGTTGGTTGGTTGGTTTGGGGAAGGAGACCAGACAGCGAGGTCATCGGTCTCATCGGATTAGGGAAGAACGGGGAAGGAAGTCGGCCGTGCCCTTTGAAAGGTACCATCCCGGCATTTGCCTGGAGCGATTTAGGGAAATCACGGAAAACCTAAATCAGGAAGGCCGGACGCGGGTTTGAACCGTCGACCTCCCGAATGCGAGTCCAGTGTCTAACCACTGCGCCACCTCGCTCGGTTGTGAAATTGCGTGCTTGTGTAATATCGTCTCCGTTATGTGACTGGATTCGTGATTTCCTGTCAGGGAGGTAGTAACTGACAGAATATCATTGAGTAAAACAGAAGTTCAAATGGTTCAAATGGCTCTGAGCACTATGGGACTCAACATCTTAGGTCATAAGTCCCCTAGAACTTAGAACTACTTAAACCTAACTAACCTAAGGACATCACACACACCCATGCCCGAGGCAGGATTCGAACCTGCGACCGTAGCAGTCCCGCGGTTCCGGACTGCAGCGCCAGAACCGCTAGACCACCGCGGCCGGCTTAAAACAGAAGTGATTTCTGGACTTCCCCGAGGTATTGTCACAGGGCCTGTGTTCTTCCTAATATATATAAATGATTTGGGAGACAATCTGAGCAGCCGTGTTAGGTTTCTTGCAGATAGTGCTGTCGTTTATCGTCTAGTGAAATCATCAGAAAATCAGAATAAATCTCAAAACGATTTAGAAATGATTTCTGTATGGTGGGAAATTGGTAATTGACAGTAAATAATGAAAAGCGTTACGTCATCCACAGGAGTGCTAAAAGGAATCCGCTAAATTTCGGTTACACAATAAATTAGCAAATGTGAGGGAAGTACATTCAACCAAATACCTAGGAATTACAATTACGAACAAATTAAACTGGAAAGAACACATATGAAATTTTGCGGGGAAGGCAAACCAAAGACTGTGTTCTTTATTGGCAGCACACTTAGAAAATGGAACAGATCCACTAAAGAGAATACATGCACTACGATTATCCGTCCTCTGTTGGACTACTGCTGCGACGTCTGGGATCCTTACCAGATAGGTTTAACAGAGTGTATTGAGAAAGTTCAAAGAAGAGTGGCACGTTTTGTATTATCGCGAAATAGGGGAGAGAATGTCACTGACATGATACAGGATTTGGGGTGGATATCATTAAAACGAAGGTGTTTTTCGTTTAGGCTGAATCTTCTCACGAAATTTCATTCATCAACATTCTCCTCCGAATGTGAAAATACTTTGTTGACGCCGGCCTACATAGGGAGAAACAATCATCGTAATAAAGTAAGGGAAATCAGAGCTCGCACGGAAAGATAGAGGAGTTCGTTTTTTCCGCGCGCTGTTCGAGATTGCAGTAATAGAGAATTATTGTGAAGGTGGTTTATGAACACTCTTACAGGCCATTAAGTGTGATTTGCAGAGTGTCCATGTAGTGGTAGATGTAGACACGGTTATAAAATTCACGTACATACTACCGGTGGCTGTGGAACTAATAAGAGTAGCACTTCTCTGAAGCTGTTAGAACGACCACCTGAGCGCATTAATGTTGTTCTCGCTTAGTGTGCTACCAGGCCTCATGGGCTACGTAAGGGGGCGTTAACAGCGTCAGATGTTGACTGACCACTGTGAAGGTCACGGGGATGTCGCGTAGTCGTTTGAGACAGCGTTATCAGCACCTTATAGAGTTTTAAAGGGACCTCATCGTAGGTTTCCTTCTTCCTGCTCGTCGAATCAGTCGGACTGCATGGAAACCTGAGGTTCGAGTCAACACCAGAACGAATTTAACTGTTTGCTGCCCCTACACAGAGAAAAAACTTCTGAAGCTCATTTCAAGTAACTTTCATCTGTAACTAACGGCATACTATGACGGCTGCTGCTGTTAACAATAATAATAATAATAATAATAATGGACTTTCCCCACTGCTGTTCAATTGAGTGCGAGAAAAGATGATCAGGGAAAGGAGGAAAAGAACAGAAGAAGGAATTAGAAAAATCACAATTGGGAAAAACGGATAATCTTTGTATTGATTTACTGACTTTGCAGATGATCTTGTCATCTTCGCTGACTCTGTACTAGATGCAACAATGCAGATAGATCTCTTACAGGACACAGCTTCAAAGGCAGCACATGACAGGTGTGAAGCAACGAAATTTATGGAAACTGATTATGGCAAAATAAAAAATGCTACAAAATTTAAATATCTAGGTGAAATAATGCAGCTAGTGCTTTAAACAAACAAGCGAACTTAGCAAGGGCAAGGAAAATAGATTTGCCTTTTCCACTAACAAAAAAACTATATAACAAGAAATTTATTCCCATAAATGCGAAACTTCAGTACTACAGTACTGTCACTAAACCAGAATGGCTTCATGCATCAGAATGCCTTTCGTTAAATACAACCACGCATATGAAATAGAAAATAAGGAAAGGAAAAAACAAGCAAAATCTTGGGGCCAAAATTTGAGATTGGAAATGGAAATAAGGAATTTTAAGAAAAAATGAAGCGAATATCAGACACGGTGAGGTGAGAAGAGTTGGATTATACGGACACCTAAAAATGCTAGATGAAAATAGAATAACAAAATGAATTTTTGACTCATTTGACAGAAACTCCAAAACATCAATGACGTGGGTAAAAGACGTTAAGGCAGATATGAGGGAAATGAAACCATGGAGGAAGATACAGGAGAAAGAGAAAGGTTCGGAGCAAAAGTAAAAGATTTCAAGAGCTTCCAGGAGGAAACAATAAAAATACATGTGCAATATGGACAGAATGAGGAAGAGAAAAGCCGGCCGTGGTGGTCTAGCGGTTCTAGGCGCTCAGTCCGGAACCGCGCGACTGCTACGGTCGCAGGTTCGAATCCTGCCTCGGGCATGGATGTGTGTGATGTCCTTAGGTTAGTTAGGTTTAAGTAGTTCTTAGTTCTAGGGGACTGATGACCACAGATGTTAAGTCCCAAAGTGCTCAGAGCCATTTGAACCATTTGAACCAAGGAAGAGAAAAACATAAGAAATGAATGAAAAATTACTGGAAAGAAAGAAAGGAGAAAAGGAAGAATACATAAGTTGTTTCATGTGGTCCCCAGTAGGTCAAACCAATTAAAAATAATAATGACAATAATAACAATGGTAATAATAATAACAATAACAATAACAAATCCTCGCTTATTAAACCACCACATCCATATCAGGCAAAGCTGTTTAAAGCGTGCTATCATTGTCACAAATTCATCTATCACATGTTCGTAGCCCAGTTGCTGTGTTATGCCAGGATCCATGTAGACGGCGGCAAGGAAGTCGAACTGTTCCTGCGACTTGGATGACCGTAATTAATTTTTGAGTTTTTTATCTTATTGCAGTGTTTGACAAAAATGATCTCCGTGTGATATTCAAATTAGAGAAACGGTTCTCGTACGAAGTTTTCGTTTCTCCTTCACGTATGTTTTTAAAGTGAGTAATCTCATCACTCACAAACTATTCCAAGCCATTTTTGTAAGGTTGTTGCAGTTTTATAGCACATTTCAATAGTTCGGTGTTGCCTCGTACAGAGAAACTACTTAGGAACTGAAAATTGCTACAAAACTATTCCTACAATTTTTTTTCTTTTCTGCAATTCAGGCGTCAATCTGTATACAATAACCAGAAGTCTTCTGTATTCATCCGAAAATCTTCTTTGCCTTGCGAGTGTACTAAATTCTTTCGTATTAAACGCACCACACTCGACAGTCTTTGTTGTTTCTCGCCATTCCTCAACGCTCTAAAAACAAACATTTATTTAAGTACCTCTCAAAATCACTGCCTGCATCAATAACTGAAATCACAATCCGTACCCTGTGCCACACGACTTTCTTTGCCGGTATGATGCCGAAGGAATTCATTTATATTAGCCAGTTCGTGGGATCTTCAGAAACTGCATAACTATCATCATTCGCTTTATATGCGTCATTTGGGTCAACTGAAATGCCGCTTCTGCGCCATGATTATTGTTTCTAATACCTGGAACGACTGATCCAGATACCCCGCACACTGCACTATTTTCGATACTGTTGACCACCTTACTACACTTCAAATTATTACACTCTGATGTTTCTAAAGTTGGGCACGAGCTGGAACTGACTAGCTATGTTTGATTTTTAAATAGCAGCACATTTATGTCTGCACTCTTTCTCACAATTTCCTCTCTCTAAATTGTCTCATCTTTCGACAGCCTCTCGTAACGAGAACCCTATTCTCTTGTCCATTAGTTATTCAATTTACTTGTACTAAAATATAAATCACAAACAAAACATTAAGCCTCTGCTTTCTATAGTTTTCAATTAAACTGAACTGACGACCGAGCTGTTTGAATGACTGGCGGTATTTCCTTTGTATGTGAAGTTTGAATGGGCATTGTCGACACTGGCTACTGTTATGACAGTGTTAGCGGCGTCTTCCTTCAGAAACCTTAATTTAGAGAAATGAGAGTTGTCTTCGTAACGTATACCACATGGGACGGCACGACACTAAATAATGTGAATAATGGTCACATTATGACGACGTAACTTCATTATTAAAACAATACTCGTCCTTCTTCCGTTGCTTGACTATATAGTTCACGAAATTTGAGCCGACTGTTGGCGTTATTCATATCGGTTTCATTGTGAGTGAAGCTAGCATTTTATTTTCAAGAGATATGTATAAAAAGTTTAAAAAATGAGACGTTTGCAGTTGCGAATATAGACAACCATCAGTTGTTCCCTTCGAACACGGATGCATGTCCGAAGCAATAGTGCATCGTTCTTCTTAACAACACAGGCAATGCAGTATCGTACACTACGGGCCATTAAAATTGCTACACCAAGAAGAAATGCAGTTGATAAACGGGTATTCATTGGACAAATATATTATACTAGAACTGACATGTGATTACATTTTCACGCAGTTTGGATGCATAGATCCTGAGAAATCAGTACCCATAACAACCACCTCTGGCCGTAATAACGGCCTTGATACGCCTGGGCATTGAGTCAAACAGAACTTGGATGGCTTGTACAGATACAGCTGCCAATGCAGCTTCAACACGATACCACTGCTCATCAAGAGTAGTCACTGGCGTATTGTGACGAGCCAGTTGCTCGGCCACCATTGACCAGACGTTTTCAGTTAGTGAGAGGTCTGGAGAATGTGCTGGCCAGGGCAGCAGTCGAACATTTTCTGTATCCACAAAAGCCCGTACAAGACCTGTAACATGCGGTCGTGCATTATCCTGCTGAAATGTAGGGTTTCGCAGGGATCGAATGAAAGGTAGAGCCACGGGTCGCAACACATCTGAAATGTGACGTCCACTGTTCAAAGTGCCGTCAATGCGAAGAAGAGGTGACCGAGACGTGTAACCAATGCCACCCCATACCATCACGCCAGGTGATAAGCCAGTATGGCGATGACGAATACACGCTTCCAACATGAGTTCACCGCGATGTCGCCAAACACGTATGCGACCATCATGATTCTGTAAACAGAACCTTTATTCATCCGAAAAAATGACTTTTTGCCATTCGTGCATCCAGGTTCGTCGTTGAGTACACCATCGCAGGCGCTCCTGTCTGTGATGCAGCGGCAAGGGAACAGCAGCCATGGTCTTCGCGCTGACAGTCCATGCTGCTGCAAACGTCGTCTAACTGTTCGTGCAGATGGTTGTTGTCTTGCAAACTTTCCCATCTGTTGACTCAGGGATCGAGACGTGGCTGCACGATCCGTTACTGCCACGCGGATAAGATACCTGTCATCTCGACTGCTAGGGATACGAGGCCGTTGGGATCCAGCACGGCGTTCCGTATTACCCTCCTGAACCCACCGATTCCATATTCTGCTAACAGTCATTGGATCTCGACCAACGCGAGCAGCAATGTCGCGATACGATAAACCGCAATCGTGATAGGCTACAATCCGACCTTTATCAAAGTCGGAAACGTGGTGGCACGCATTTCTCCTACGAGGCATCACAACAACGTTTCACCAGACAACGCCGGTCAACTGCTGTTTGTGTATGAGAAATCGGTTGGAAACTTTCCTCATGCCAGCACGTTGTAGGTGTCGCCACCGTTGCCAACCTTGTGTGAATGCTCTGAAAAGCTAATCATTTGCATATCACAGCATCTTCTTCCCTGTCGGTTAAATTTCACGTCTGTAGCACGTCATCTTCGTGGTGTAGTAATTTTAATGGCCAGTAGTGTATTTATTCGCCGTCAGCGGCCGAGCCACTTTCAATTAAAATGCCTCCCCTGAACGGTAATATACACAATGGATGAACAAGTGCAGGTCGTAAACACATAGTTGGCGACAAAAGGAAGTTTGGGTCTGACCGTGAGTCATGGTCAGATAGCCTAATGGTAAGGCGACCGTTCGCGATAGGCGGGAAATCCAGGTTCGAGTCCCGGTCAGGCACAAGTTTTCATTGTCATTGATAAACGGCGGATGGTGGTTCATATTTGCAATTGCAATACCTTTCATGCATTACACAGCGGCTGTTGTCTCCGCAGTATGTGTTCTTTTGAACATACGTGCTTATCCAAAGGAACATTGCATCCTACTTCTGAACAACACAGGCACTGTGAAAAAGTAATAACAGCTTACACGCCACCCCTCAAAATCCTCTGTCCTTCAAAAGCCGGCCGCCTAGGCAGCTGTCTAGTCTGCCTGGGCCTAAATACGGGTTTGGACCAGAGCGAGATGGCGCAGTGGTTAGCACACTGGACTCGCATTCGTGCGGACGACCGTCCAAACCCGCGTCCGACCATGCCAATTCAGGTTTTCCGTGATTTTCCTAAATCGCTTCAGACAAATGGTGAGATGGTTCCTTTTAAAGGGCGCGGCCGATTTCCTTCCCCATTCCTCCCTCATCCGATGGGGCAGATGACCTCCCTGTTTGGTCCGCTCCCCCAAATCAACCAACCCACGGGTTTGGGTCGATCACGTCCGACCACCACAAGGATGGGTCTCTGTAGTGTGCACCAGGAGCAGTGTAACTTCTTCACAGCTGCGCCTATACCATTAGCACAATAGCAGCAAGCCGATTAGGGATTTACTGTCCCATGTTTCGGCTGCCGTTAACACCACGCCACAAATGGCCGCATATGGTGTGATGCCATGACCGGAAAACATTGCATGCTGGTTCCCCTCTGCCCCGGATGAGACCAAAGTCGGCGAGTATCTCGGTGAGCTGGGTAGAGGTCGCATTCTCCCATTGTTTTGATGAATTACAGCGGTGGTATTCCTGCCGAATGGTTTGCGGAGCCATCTGGTATGACTTCAGGTCACGGCAGATAGTGACTGACGGAAATCTGACAGCACGGCGGTACGCCAAAGACTGGTGCATCCTCATGTGTTACTTAGCATCTACAATATCGTGGTACTGATTTTGATCAGGACAGTGCTTGTCCACATATGGTACATGTCTCTATGAACTGTCTGCATGATGTTAAGATACTACAGTGGCCAGCAAGATCCCTAGATACATCCCCAACAGAGCAAGTGTTGGATCAGTTCTGACAACCCCTCCCCAGTGTCAGTATCCAGGATATCAATAACCAGAGTTACAACATTTAATAATATTTTTTTGGTTCGTGACCGCATTGTCAATGTGTATAAAGTACCGATGTTTCGGTCCCTATTGCAAGCGACCTTCTTCAGGGTGACAGCCTGAAGAAGGTCGCTTGCAATAGTGACCGAAACGTCGGAATTTTTATATACATTGACAATGCGGTCACGAACCCAGAAAATTTTTATTGAATGTGACAATGGCCGGGGATCCTGCGTTTATATCGAGTTACAACAGTAGTGGACCATCTTGCCACAGAAGAGGTTACGTTTCCCAACGGTATCAGTGCCTGCATCCATCCCAGAGGGGCCTCAACGTCGTACTGGGGTCATAATGCCAACTTCTTTGTGAGTCTGACTCGATTTTATAATTACTCTAATATCACATAGCCACTCAGACCAAGAATTTACATTTCATTTCAGCTTATCTCTAGCGTGCTTACTTTTTGTGTCAGATGGTGTACTTGTAAGAAAGTTTCTGTTCTGTGGATACGTTGAAACGCTCTAGACCGTATCCATGTGTACATGATAGATTTTTATGTCATATCGTTCTGTCACAAGATCGGCAACCTGTAAACATAAACCCGGACTACAGTCTATAGACTGGCAATGTTTTACTCCATTTTAGAGGAATCAGCAAGTTCTTAGACTACCCGTTTTAGTGCAACAAAGATTGACCTCTTTATTTGCCACTGGCGCAGCAGGTTCGTTTGAGGCTGACTCTGAACACAACACACATTACCGAACAAGGTGACATAGTGTCGGTGTTCGGTTGAGAGCGGCAGGTTTCAGACCTGCATCCAGAAATTCAAGTTTAGGTTTTCCTTGATTGCTGAATGTAATAACGTGAATGATGGGGATGGATCCTTTGAAAAGGAAACGACAGAATTCCTCCTTCATCCTTGGTCCATCTGAGCCTGTGCTCCATCTCCAGTGGTCCTGTCGTCATCTGGAAATTTCATTATAATATTTCATAATATTTCAAATCACATGTACCTGCATGTAAATAAATTCGTGTCTTTACAGTTTTCTGAATCCTTTGAGTAGACGCGCCAGGCGTACTTACTCGCTAGAATCGTACTTCAAGGATAGAATTTACTCCCTGGGGAAACGTTAATCAGACGACCCTGAGCTAAACGCAGACGATTTAGGACATGTGTGAGATCATGTAGGAAATGTGTGACGTCCAATATTAATAAATGAAAGAGAGAAACATTAGCATGGCATGGTTGGCTATAACACTCCGAGAAGTCAGTCAGACGACTAATCGGAAACGGCGTCTTCCTCTGCACACAATGCTCCCTTTCCACGGGTGTAGGAGAATGGTGTCTTAAGGGTGTCTGTTGAGTGCATATCACTATAATACGTTAGTGTAGTGCGGTGTCATGCTTGTGTTGTATGACGATGAGAGAGACCCAAAGAAATGAAACCCGGTGTTGGAATACAGCCTACACATATTGACTGGCACACAGCGGACTACAAGGGCTAACGTACATGTCTGATGGACGGATTGCTTTTACCAGTATCATATGTCCTTCCTTAACGAGCCACTGCGTAATGGTTTGAATTTTAACCTGGGAAGCCAGTTCAAAATCTAATGATCAGATAATTCAGGTCACCACCTATCCTACACTTTCCGCCTGACACTGGGGTACAATAGCGAAAATGTATTCCACCAACAGGATTAGAACAGGCAATCTCCGAGGGGTGCATCATTAGCAGCCGGTCGGAGTGGCCGAGCGGTTCTAGGCGTTACAGTCTGGAACCGCGTGACAGCTACGGTCGCAGGTTCGTATCCTGCCTCGGGCATTGATGCGAGTGATGTCCTTAGGTTAGTCAGGTTTAAGTAGTTCTAAGTTCTAGGGAACTGATGACCTCAGAAGTTAAGTCCCATAGTTATCAGAGCCATTTGAACCGTAATGAGCAATCTAGCCAACAAAATTGAGTTCATATACAGGGTGTTACAAAAAGGTACTGCCAAACTTTCAGGAAACATACCTCACACACAAATAAAGAAAAGATGTTATGTGGAAATGTGTCCGGAAACGCTTAATTTCCATGTTAGAGCTCATTTTAGTTTCCTCAGTATGTACTGTACTTCCTCGATTCACCGCCAGTTGGCCCAATTGAAGGAAGGTAATGTTGACTTCGGTGCTTGTGTTCACATGCGACTCATTGCTCTACAGTACTAGCATCAAGCACATCAATACGTAGCATCAACAGGTTAGTGTCCATCACGAACGTGGTTTTGCAGTCGGTGCAATGTTTACAAATGCGGAGTTGGCAGATGCCCATTTGATGTATGGATTAGCACGGGGCAATAGCCGTGGCGCGGTACGTTTGTATCGAGACAGATTTCCAGAACGAAGGTGTCCCGACAGGAAGACGTTCGAAGCAATTGATCGGCGTCTTAGCGAGCACGGAACATTCCAGCCTATGACTCGGGACTGGGGAAGACCTAGAACGACGAGGACACCTGCAATGGACGAGGCAATTCTTCGTGCAGTTGATGATAGCCCTAATGTCAGCGTCAGAGAAGTTGCTACTGTACAAGGTAACGTTGACCACGTCACTGTATGGAGAGTGCTACGGGAGAACCAGTTGTTTCCGTACTATGTACAGCGTGTGCTGGCACTATCAGCAGCTGATTGACCTCCACGGGTACACTTCTGCGAATGGTTCATCCAACAACGTGTCAATCCTCATTTCAGTGCAAATGTTCTCTTTACGGATGAGGCTTCATTCCAACGTGATCAAATCGTAAATTTTCACAATCGACATGTGTGGGCTGACGAGAATCCGCACGCAATTATGCAATCACGTCATCAACACAGATTTTCTGTGAACGTTTGGGCAGGCATTGTTGGTGATGTCTTGATTGGGCCCCATGTTCTTCCACCTACGCTCAATGGAGCACGTTATCATGATTTCATACGGGATACTCTACATGTGCTGCTAGAACATGTGCCTTTACAAGTACGACACAACATGTGGTTGGTTGGTTGGTTGGTTTTGGGGAAGGAGACCAGACAGCGTGGTCATCGGTCTCATCGGATTAGGGAAGGATGGGGAAGGAAGTCGGCCGTGCCCTTTTTAGAGGAACCATCCCGGCATTTGCCTGGAGTGATTTAGGAAAATCACGGAAAACCTAAATCAGGATGGCCGCACGCGGGATTGAACCGTCGTCCTCCCGAATGCGAGTCCAGTGTCTAACCACTGCGCCACCTCGCTCGGTTACAACATGTGGTTCATGCACGATGGAGCTCCTGTACATTTCAGTCGAAGTGTTGGTACGCTTCTCAACAACAGATTCGGTGACCGATGGATTGGTAGAGGCGGACCAATTCCATGGCCTCCACGCTCTCCTGACCTCAACCCTCTTGACTTTCATTTATGGGGGCATTTGAAAGCTCTTGTCTAAGCAACCCCGGTACCAAATGTAGAGACTCTTCGTGCTCGTATTGTGGACGGCTGTGATACAATACGCCATTCTCCAGGGCTGCATCAGCGCATCAGGGATTTTATACGACGGAGGGTGGATGCATGTATCCTCGCTAAAGGAGGACATTTTGAACATTTCCTGTAACAAAGTGTTTGAAGTGACGCTGGTATGTTCTGTTGCTGTGTGTTTCGATTCCATGATTAATGTGATTTGAAGAGAAGTAATAGAATGAGCTCTAACATGGAAAGTAAGCGTTTCCGGACACATGTCCACATAACAAATTTTCATTCTTTGTGTGTGAGGAATGTTTCCTGAAAGTTTGGCCGTACCTTTTTGTAACACCCTCTATATACAGGGTAAGTCACTAACTATTGCCATTAAGAATAACCCGGAAAGTATGATAGTAGCTGAAAAGTTTGTGGGACATAAGTTGCATGGGACAACAAGGGTCATAATATGACGTTGGTTTTTTGTTGCTAGGTGGGGTCGCTTAAGAGATATGAAGGTCAAATTGGGATGCTATAGTTTGGAACATATTTTCTGATAGCGGCTATCTAGACGAATCCAATGATGTGTAACAGTAAGGTCTTTGAAAGCCAGCGGAAGTCAAAAAGGTGACATGAACGTCCGTTTACAGGTGTTCGACTTGAGGTCCATTGGTATCAACGCAGTGCTGCAATCTTCTTATCGTGGATTGAGTGGTATTCCTTATCACATCGGCACTTATCGAAGCACATGCTCTGACAATTCTCTCTCGCATGTCATTAGGTGTAATAGGAACGTCTTTATAAACAATGTCTTTTACGAATAATCACCACATGAAGAAATCCAGAGGCGTCTAGTCTGGCGAACGAGCCGGCCACGACACATCTCCTCCGCGTCCAATCCAACGATTTGGGAATTGTCTCTGTAAATCATTTCTAGCCGCCAGCGGAAAATGTGCCGGACACCCATCTACATCTACATCTACATGACTACTCTGCAATTCACATTTAAGTGCTTGGCAGAAGGTTCATCGAACCACAATCATACTATCTCTCTACCATTCCACTCCCGAAAAGCGCGCGGGAAAAACGAACACTTAAACCTTTCTGTTCGAGCTCTGATTTCTCTTTTTTTATTTTGATGATCATTCCTACCTATGTAGGTTGGGCTCAAGAAAATATTTTCGCATTCGGAAGAGAAAGTTGGTGACTGAAATTTCGTAAATATATCTCGCCGCGACGAAAAACGTCTTTGCTTTAATGACTTCCATCCCAACTCGCGTATCATATCTGCCACACTCTCTCCCCTATTACGTGATAATACAAAACGAGTTGCCCTTTTTTGCACCCTTTCGATGTCCTCCGATAAGGATCCCACACCGCGCAGCAATATTCTAACAGAGGACGAACGAGTGTAGTGTAAGCTGTCTCTTTAGTGGACTTGTTGCATCTTCTAAGTGTCCTGCCAATGAAACGTAACCTTTGGCTCGCCTTCACCACAGTATTATCTATGTGGTCTTTCCAACTGAAGTTCTTCGTGATTTTAACACCCAGGTACTTGTTGAATTGACAGCCTTGAGAATTGCACTATTTGTCGAGTAATCGAATTCCAACGGATTTCTTTTGGAACTCATGTGGATCACCTCACACTTTTCGTTATTTAGCGTCAACTGCCACCTGCCACACCATATAGCAACCTTTTCTAAATCGCTTTGCAACTGATACTGATCTTCGGATGACCTTACTAGACGGTAAATTACAGCATCATCTGCGAACAACCTAAGAGAACTGCTCAGATTGTCACCCAGGTCATTTATCAGCATCATCTGCGAACAACCTAAGAGAACTGCTCAGATTGTCACCCAGGTCATTTATATAGATCAGGAACAGCAGAGGTCTCAGGACGCTTCCCTGGGGAACACCTGATATCACTTCAGTTTTACTCGATGATTTGCCGTCTAGTACTACGAACTGCGACCTTCCTGACAGGAAATCACTAATCCAGTCGCACAACTGAGACGATACCCCATAGACCCGCAGCTTGATTAGAAGTCGCTTGTGAGGAATGGTGTCAAAAGCTTTCCGGAAATCCAGAAATAAGGAATCAACCTGAGATCCCCTGTCGACAGCGGCCATTACTTCTTGCGAATAAAGAGCTAGCTGCGTTGCACAAGGATGATGTTTTCTGAAACCATGCTGATTATAGAATGAGATTTTCACTCTGCAGCGGAGTGTGCGCTGATATGAAACTTCCTGGCAGATTAAAACTGTGTGCCCGACCGAGACTCGAACTCGGGACCTTTGCCTTTCGCTGGCAAGTGCTCTACCAACTGAGCTACCGAAGCACGACTCACGCCCGGTACCCACAGCTTTACTTCTGCCAGTATCTCGTCTCCTACCTTCCAAACTTTACAGAAGCTCTCCTGCGAACCTTGCAGAACTAGCACTCCTGAAAGAAAGGATATAGCGGAGACATGGCTTAGCCACAGCCTGGGGGTTTTTTCCAGAATGAGATTTTCACTCTGCAGCGGAGTGTGCGCTGATATGAAACTTCCTGGCAGATTAAAACTGTGTGCCCGACCGAGACTCGAACTCGGGACCTTTGCCTTTCGCGGGCAAGTGCTCTACCAACTACCGAAGCACGACTCACGCCCGGTACCCACAGCTTTACTTCTGCCAGTATCTCGTCTCCTACCTTCCAAACTTTACAGAAGCTCTCCTGCGAACCTTGCAGAACTAGCACTCCTGAAAGAAAGGATATAGCGGAGACATGGCTTAGCCACAGCCTGGGGGATGTTTCCAGAATGAGATTTTCACTCTGCAGCGGAGTGTGCGCTGATATGAAACTTCCTGGCAGATTAAAACTGTGTGCCCGACCGAGACTCGAACTCGGGACCTTTGCCTTTCGCGGGCAAGTGCTCTACCAACTGAGCTACCGAAGGAGACGAGATACTGGCAGAAGTAAAGCTGTGGGTACCGGGCGTGAGTCGTGCTTCGGTAGCTCAGTTGGTAGAGCACTTGCCCGCGAAAGGCAAAGGTCCCGAGTTCGAGTCTCGGTCAGGCACACAGTTTTAATCTGCCAGGAAGTTTCATGCTGATTATGTATCCATAGATCGTTCCCCTCGAGGTGATTCATAATGTTTGAATACAGTATATGCTCCAAAACCCTACTGCAAACCGACGTCAATGATATAGGTCTGTAGTTCGATGGATTACTCCTACTACCATTCTTAAACACTGGTGCGACCTGCGCAATTTTCCAATCTTCAGGTACAGATCTGTCGGTGAGCGAGTGGTTGTATATGATTGCTAAGTAGGGAGCTATTGTGTCAGCGTAATCTGAAAGGAACGTAATCGGTATACAATCTGGACCTGAAGACTTGCCCGTATCAAGCGATTTGAGTTGCTTCGCAACCCCTAAGGTAACTACTTCTAAGAAACTCATGCTAGCAGCTGTTCGTGTTTCAAATTCTGGAATATTCCATTCGTCTTCCCTGGTGAAGGAATTTCGGAAAACTGCGTTCAATAACTACGCTTTAGCGGCACAGTCGTCGGTGACAGTACCATCGGCACTGCGGAGCGAAGGTATTGACTGCGTCTTGCCGCTTGTGTACTTTACATACGACCAGAATTTCTTCGAATTTTCTACAAAATTTCGAGACAATGTTTCGTTGTGGAACCTATTAAAGGCATCTCGCATTGAAGTCCGTGCCAAATTTCGCGCGTCTGTAAATTTTAGCCAATCTTCGGGATTTCGGGTTGTTTTGAACTTCGCATGCTTTTACCGTTGCCTCTGCAACAGCGTTCGGACCTGTTTTGTTTACCATGGGGGATCAGTTCTATCTCTTACCAATTTAGGAGGTATGAATCTCTCAATTGCTGTTGCTACTATATCTTTGAATTTGAGCCACATCTCGTCTACATTTGCATAGTCAGTTCGGAAGGAATGGAGATGGTCTCTTATGAAGGCTTCTAGTGACACTTTATCCGCTTTTTTAAATAAAACTATTTTACATTTGTTTCTGGTGGATTTGGAAGAAACGGTATTGAGCCTAGCTACAACGACCTTGTGATCACTAATCCCTGTATCAGTCATGATGCTGTCTATTAGCTCTGGATTGTTTGTGGCTAAGAGGTCAAGTGTGTTTTCGCAACCATTTACAATTCGCGTGGGTTCGAGAACCAACTTCTCGAGATAATTTTCGGAGAAAGCATTTAGGACAATCTCGGAAGATGTTTTCTGCCTACCACCGGTTTTGAACAAGTATTTTTGCCAACATATCGAGGGAAGGTTGAAGTCTCCACCAACTATAACCGTATGAGTGGGGTATTTATTTGTTACGAGACTCAAATTTTCTCTGAACTGTTCAGCAACTATATCATCGCAGTCTGGGGGTCGGTAGAAGGAGCCAATTATTAACTTAGTTCGGCTGTTAAGTATAACCTCCATCGTGTTGATACCACATTCTGTTCCTTGTTCCTAAAGGTATTTTTTCCTTTAACAGACCTAATGTTTCTTGCAGGAATGTGGTGTACTTCCTACCAGCATGATTTCCTTCAATGAAATAATAGGGGCCGATAATTCTGTCCTCCCGAATCCCACCCCATACATTCACCGACCACGGTTTTTGGTGTGCAACTTGTCGCAGCCAAGATGGATTTTCAATTTCCCAACAATAAATGTTGTGCAAATTGATATTTCCATGGTTCGTAAACATAGTGTCGTCAGTAAATAAAATCAAATTAATAAATGTGTCACCCCTCTGAATCTGAAGTTGAGCCCATCGGCAGAATTCAATGCGACGCATATAAACCGTACCAGTTAAGTCTTGGTGGAGACTGATATGGTAAGGATGATATTTATGGCGATGCAGAACACGAACAGCACTAGTCTTGCTCATGCCAGATTCCCATGCGATTTGACGCGAATCAACACAAGGATCGCGAGCCACAGTGGAAAGATTACGAATTTCCGTTTCCTCGTTAATAACTTTCCTTTGCCGGATGTGTTTCCGATGCGTTAATGATCCAATTGTTCTCAATTTATGATACACATATTTAAATGTATGACGTATAGGGTGAGTACGTTGAGGATATCTTTCAGCCTATAAGCCTCTAACTCTCACTGAATTTCGTTGACATTCTCCGTAAATGAGAAGCATATCGACTTGTTCTTCGAAGGAATATATCATTCACATTCGCTCGATTCGACGATGTTAGTTCAAAACTGTTTCAAATGGCTCTGAGCACTATGGGACTTAACATCGGAGGCCATCAGTGCCCTAGAACTTAGAACTACTTAAACCTAACTAACCTAAGGACATCACACACATCCATGCCCGAGGCAGGATTCGAACCTGCGACCGTAGCATTCGCGTGCTTCTGGACTGAAGCGCCTAGAACCGCTCGGCTACCGCGGCCGGTGACGATGTTGGTCTTGCCGTTCTTGTTAGTGTTGTATTGCGAAACCGTTGAATGGTATTTATATGCGAACGGCACGTTAGATGGATACGCCGTATTCGGCGAATATTTATTATTTGACGATATACGAAAGAGAATTGTCAGAGCATGTGCCTCGGTAAGTACGCAGAGATAAGGAATACCACTCAATCCATTGGAAATTTGTGGTAATGTCTTATTGGACCAAACTGTTGAGGTCATCGGTCCCTAAGCTAACAAACTACTTAATCAAACTTACACTAATAAACGCTAAGGCCGACACACACCAATGCCCGAGGGAGGACTCGAACCTCCGACGGGGGAAGCCTCGCGGACCGTGACAAGACACTTCAGACCACTCAATCCATGATAAGAAGATTGCAGCACTGCATTGATACCAATGATCCTCACATCGAGCTCCTTCTGTAAATGGACGCTCATGCCACATTTTTGACCTCCGTTGACCTTCAAAGACCTTATTGTTACACATCATTGCATTCGTCTCGATAGCCGCTATGAGAAAATAAGTGCCAAGCTGTAGCACCTCACGTAACAAAAAAAAAAAGAAAAAAGTTGGCATTCATATTTCTGCCGCGACCACACCTAGCAACAAAAAACCAACGTTATACTATAGACCCCGTTGTCCCATGCAACATTTATCCCACAAATTTTTCGGCTACTATCATACTTTCGGAGTTATCTTGGTGGCAATAGTTAGTGAGTCACCATGTTTATCCTTTCATCATGAGATCGAGAAATGTTGAAGTAGCTCTCATGAGAGAGCACCATCCAAGAACAGCTTTATGGAGATTTCTAATCTAGCGAGACTTCTACATGTACCAAGAACAGTAAAGATTTCTGTACTCCAGAAATCTGTTTCACTTCTGACGATTTCTGCCACTCGGGAAAGAGGTACTGAGAAAGTGACCAAATCAGATACAACGGTATTCTATAGCTCTTAGTGTGACTGTTAGTTGATAGTGTGGAACTGTAAAAATTTCATTCCGGAAGTCACGAAATACGACACCAACATGACTTTACCTGCTATCCCATGACTAAGAGAGAACTTTAAGTATCAAAACATCGCTTCTCGCAGATTCCTTGTTGAATCCTTGTTGGTTCGTCTCCACGGCTTCGCAACCATAGTCTCATCAACTAGTTATAATTAGTGAAGTTAAACTGAGCATGAAATAAATCAAGCAATGTGCACGATTCGTGGGGACGCTTAAGGAAATTTATTCCTTTATTTCCTTTTCTTCGGAAAAGAGGGGATGAGGGAGTAGGGTCGGTCTGTTCACTGGTCTAGTGTTATGCGACCTAGGCAAACTTCTCCAGCTCAGGGTTACACTTTAACACCAAACATTATCGATTATTTATTGGATATTTAACTCCATTTGAATATTACATAGCAGAGTAATAATCTAACATTAGTAACATTTTGCGACTGCAGCAGTTTTACTCTGAAGCCCCAAAAAATTAGTATAGCCATGTTTATTCAAATACAGAGATATGTAAACAGGCAGAATACGGCGCTGCGGTCGGCAACGCCTATATAAGACAACAAGTGTGTACCGCAGTTGTTAGATCGGTTACCGCCGCTACAATGCCTGGTTATCAAGATTTAAGTGAGTTTGAACGTGGTGTTATAGTCGGTGAACGAGCGATGGGACACAGAATTTCCGAGGTAGCGATGAAGTGAACGAGTGTACCGTGAATATCAGGAATGCGGTACAACATCAAATCTCCGACATCGCCGTGGCCGGAAAAAAGATCCTGCAAGAGCGGGACCAACGACGACTAAAGAGAGTCGTTCAACGTGACAGAAGTGCAACCCTTCCACAAGTTCCTACAGATTTCAATACTGGCCCATCAAAAAGTGTCAGCGTGTTTACCATTCAACGGAATATCATCGATATGAACTTTCGGAGCCAAAGGCCCACTCGCGTACCCTTGACGACTCCACGACACAAGGCTTAAGCCTCGCCTGGGTCCGTCAACACCGACATTGGACTGCTGACTGGAAACATGTGGCCTGGTCGGACGAGTCTAGTTTGAAACTGTATCGAGCAGATGGACATGTACGGGTATGGAGACAATCCCATGAATTCGTGGACCCTGAAGGTCAGCAGGGGACGGTTCAAGCTGGTGGAGGCTCTGTAATGGTGTAGTTGTAGTTGGAATAACATGGGACTCCTGATACGTGTAGATACGACTCTAACATGTGATGCCGGCCGGTGTGGCCGTGCGGTTAAAGGCGCTTCAGTCTGGAACCGCGTGACCGCTACGGTCGCAGGTTCGAATCCTGCCTCGGGCATGGATGTGTGTGATGTCCTTAGGTTAGGTTTAATTAGTTCTAAGTTCTAGGCGAGTAATGACCTCAGAAGTTAAGTCGCATAGTGCTCAGAGCCATTTGAACCATTTTGACATGTGATCCGTACGTAAGCGTACTGTCTGACTACCTGCATCCATTCATGTCCGTTGTGCATTCCTACGGATTTGAGCAATTCCAGCACGACGATGCGACACCCAACACGTCCAGAATTGCTACAGATTGGCTCAAGGAACACCCTTCTGAGTTTCAACACTTTCGCTGGTCGCCAGACTCCCCAGACATGAACAAATTGAGCAAGTTTGGGATGCCTTGCAACGTGCTGTTCAGAAGAGATCCCCAGCCCTGCAGGTGTCATGGTGTCAGTTCCGTCCAGCACTACGTCAGACATTAGTCGAGGTCGTGTTGGGGCACTTCTGCGTGCTCGCGTGGGCCCTATACGATATTAGGCAGATGTACCAATTCCTTTGGCTCTTCAGTGTAAATTTTAGTATAATGTTTGTTGCTAGGTACGTGACCTTGTTGTAAATTGCTACATTTTTTTCACATGCGGGAAAACCGTCTTTTAGTGGAGTAATTTTTGTAGTTTCTGAGAAATACTACAGCACACAAACAGTGAAAGTTGTAATTTAAAAATGGGAAAGACAATACATTAAAATTCTGTTACCTCCCTGCCTAGAGGTGTAAATCTGAAAAGTGTTGCCGGCCGCGGTGGCAGTGCGGTTCCAGGCGCTGCAGTTCGGAACCTCGGGACTGCTACAGTCGCAGGTTCGAATCCCGCGTCGGGCATGGATGTGTGCGCTGTCCTTAAGTTAGTTAGGTTTAAGTAGTTCTAAGTTCTAGGGGACTGATGACCTAAGAAGTCTCATAGTGCTCAGAGCCATTTGAACCATTTGAAAAGTGTTACAATGTTGGATACTGCCCCATACTGCATTACTCCGTGATTATGAATATGATTATTACGTAATAGAGCACCCTTTTAATTTAAGGGACTGGAAGACACAGCTGCTGTGGCTTCCCCACGTGTTTTTGTGACACATCACAGAAAAGTCTCAGATTTACAAGACTTCTCAGGGAGAAGCAGCTTGGTCCCACGGGTCGTCCATAACCTGCTTGTTGAGCACTTCTCAACGCGCCACAGGCACAAAGTAGCAGGAAGCGGTCCTCAGGAGGCGCGCTCCCGCTCGGCCACTCGGCGTGTTTAGGCGGCCGGCGGACAAAGGCGCGGAGCGTGCCGATGCCGGCCCCGGCCGCCACGGCGGACTGTGGCGCTGCCATCGATTCCGGGCCGGGGCGCGCCTGATAGCGCCGGCGTTAAAGCGGAGCGCGTGCTTTTTCTCTCTGGTGCCACGCCGAGTCGTCTTCTGTTCCAGGAAGCAGCCTCGGTGTTCCGTGCGGTTCTGTCGACTTATCGTGCCCACCAGATACATTCAGACGAAGCTTTGGTTACCTGATAAACATAAACGATTTTCCGTCAAAACATCCACCAAAAGCTTTGACGGAATTAAAAGCTGAGATTGGTCGGAAAAAAAGCTGGAGAGCAGGAAGAAAATGAAACGTCACTGATTGAGGCAGTACGTGATGTTATTTCGATGGTTAAAAAGCCATTCCATTTACAAAGAACTTCCCAGTAAGAGCCCATTAGTCAGCAAGACGCTGCAACCGACTAGCGTGAATGCGGGCACTGATTCGGTTGGCAAAGGTGCCCTAGAGCCGTTCTATCCTCTCCTGAGGAAAACTAGCCCACAAGTGTCCTAGACATGATGGATGCTCGCACTGGGACAAAGATGATGACAGAGCTGATCCCGCACATGTACCGCAGACAGATCTGGGGATCTCGCTGGCTACGGGAGGGGCGCAGCATCACGCAGACAGTCCATACAGACACGAGCATATGTAGATGAGCATTGTCCTGCTGAAAAACTACACCCCAGTATTGTAGCATGAGATACTTCACATGTGGACTCAGGACGTCAGCAATGTATGTTCGTGCCGGCCGGAATGGCCGAGCGGTTTCAGCGTGTTCGGTCAGAGGGTTACGTGCCCTCTGTAATAAAAAAACTGAGTTAATCGATCATCAACGAACTTAGAAGGATGTCTCACGACGTCCGCCCCGAGCAGACGAAACGAACAAAAGCGAACAAAATGAGACTAAAAAAAAAAAAAGCGGTTCTAGGCGCTACAGTCTGAAACCGCACAACCACTACGGTCGTAGGTTCGAATCCTGACTTGGGCATGGATGTGTGTGATGTCCGTAGGTTATGTACCTGGGTTTTCTCTTTTGATGCTAGTCAATTGTCAGGATGAGCATTACTGCAAAGGGCATTTGACTCTAAAGCATTACGTCAGGGATAAAACACTAAAAAAATTACTTTTTCTCTCTTAACAACATGTGGGCAGGGTAGGCGCTTCCTTGGCTCGGGTATGAGGTAGAATGAAACAGCATTTTTACATAAGATAACTTTTATTGAAAGATTTGTACAATGGTTTCCTTAATGGATTGTTATGGCTGGGAGAGCAGCAGCTGTGTCGTTTGCGAAGCCTTCTGCTGCGTGAGCGGCGGCGTCTGATTACGCCTGGCGGTGTGTATCTCGTGTCGCTGTTTCGCCCAGTTGACTGGAGACGCGCATCATGAGGTGGCCCGTTTAGTTATTGAGAACGAAGTCGTGAATCGGATGGTGATACCTTGGATGTGGCATCCCAGTGTTTCTCTTCTCTATGCGGCCGCGTGTGTCAGTGTTGTGCGTCGGCCAGCGGAGCGGCACGGCGGTGGAAGGCCAGTGTCCCGGACTCGAACAACGGACTCCAGCTTGCCAGTCTTCGGCTGTCAGATCTTCATCACCAGCTCACAGGTGACTGCTGATGTGAGGCCGTCTCCTTCCCGTCCTCACGAGTCACCTGGGTACGTAAAAATCAAATACCTTCTAACTTCTGTCTTCTGGCGGCGAGGCTGCTACTTGCTATTCCATTACAGTGGCGGACTTGGTGCTTCTGTGTACGATGTAGTCTCTTCCTGCATGACGGTCTTCAGCACAGACTGAACTGTACTGGAACTGAACTCGAACCGAAACTGAACTGAAAACTACTGTCGGGCCCACTGCGTCTCGCGTATTTATTTACTTCAGTACATTGGACTTCACGGTCCTTGCCTCTTCTGTCACGTTGAAAAGTTTCTCGAAGAATCTTCTTAACGTCAGCCACTGGCTCTTGGAATGTAGGCGAGGGCCTTTGATCACATGTGACAATTGAGAAACACGCGAGCTGGTCGGGCGATGCCCTGGCGGCTGAATCGACAGCTTCTGCTTATGTGGGGACGGCGATGGCTTCTCTTGAACGTGCTGACTTGCAAGCGCCGGACGTTGCCACTGCTGCTATGTCCGCTGTTTGCCACTGTGTAATTCGTCTAAACTAAACTAAGTTTTTCTTTTATTTTCTAATTTCTACTTCACTTCACATTGATTTCACTAATTTATTTACCTATCTTAAGTACCACTCAACAGTTAGTTAGGTTTAAGTAGTTCTAAGTTCAAGGGGACTGATGACCTCAGATGTTAAGTCCCATAGTGCTCACAGCCATTTCAACCATTTGTATGTTCGTTTTGTAAGAATTCCCTCACCGGCAGCTGTGACCTGGGTATTATGCAGACACTATATTGTGGCAGTTTTAGGTGGGGAGTGTTTTGAACTATACTTGCGTAAGATACCGGTAGGGGTCAAGCTTGAACTACCACTGCCAACCGCAGCAAAGAATTGCACTTCAGCCACTGCCGAATGCTTTGTGTACTCCTGTTTTATTTGTCTTGTGGATTGCTTGTTTTACTTAATTTGAAATGAGTAAGACTTAAATCCTAGTGCATAACGGGATTCCAATGCGACCCTCACCACAACAAAAGGATTCAGCGATCCCTATGACCGTTATGTCAAGAGCGTTGTTCCTATCCAAACCAATGGCGGAATGGTTCTTCTCCCCATGCTGCCACCATACTCGCCGACCATGCTCGTCTGGTGTAGTGCAGAACCGCGATTCATCGTTGAATACACTGCGAAGCTATTCATCAGCAGTCCAAGCTTACCGATCATAGTACCACTCTAAATACCGGGTGATCAAAAAGTCAGTATAAATTTGAAAACTGAATAAATCACGGAATAATGTAGATAGCGAGGTACAAATTGACACACATGCTTGGAATGACATAGGGTTTTATTAGAACCAAAAAAAGTACAAAAGTTCAAAAAATGTCCGACAGATGGCGCTTCATCTGATTAGAATAGCAATAATTCGCATAACAAATTACGACAAAGCAAAGATGATGTTCTTTACAAGAAATGCTCAATATGTCCACCATTCCTCAACAATAGCTGTGGTCGAGGAATAATGTTGTGAACAGCACTGTAAAGCACGTCAGGATTTATGGTGAGGCATTGGCGTCGGATGTTGTCTTTCAGCATCCCTAGAGATGTCGGTCGATCACGATACACTTGCGACTTCAGGTAACCCCAAAGCCAATAATCGCACGGACTGAGATCTGGGGACCTGGGAGGCGAAGCATGACGAAAGTGGCGGCTGAGCTCACGATCATCACCAAACGACGCGCGCAAGAGATCTTTCACGCGTCTAGCAATTCGGGGTGGAGCGCCATCCTGCATAAACATCGTACGTTGCAGCAGGTGTTTATCAGCCATGCTGGGGATGATGCGATTCTGTAACATATCGGCGTACCTCTCACCTGTCACGATAGCAGTTACAAAACCAGAATCACGCATTTCCTCGAAGAAAAAAGGCCCGATAACGGTAGATATGATAAATCCTACCCATACTGTGACTTTCTCGTCGTGCAATGGAGTTTCCACGACAGTTCTAGGATTTTCGGTAGCCCAAATTCCGCAGTTGTAGGCGTTGACAGACCCTCGGAGCGTGAAATGAGCTTCGTTGGTCCACAACACGTTACTGAACCAATCGTCATCTTCCGCCATCTTTTGAAACGCCCATGCCGCAAATACCCTCCGCTTCACTAAATCGCCAGGTAACAGTTTCTGATGCCGATGGATTTTGTACGGATAGCATCAGAGGGTACGCCTAAGTGCCAACCAAACAGTAGTGTATGGAATGCCGGTGCGAAGTGCGACTGCACGAGCGCTGACTTCCCCGTGCATAGACGAACCCGCTACAGTCTCCACTTCTTCCTGAACTGTCTCAGCAGCATTACGCCTTGTGCTCGGTCGGCCACTACGGGGTCTATCGTCTAAACAGCCCGTGGATTCGAACTTCGAAATAATTATCGCCACAGCTGCGTTTGCCAACGGACCCTTACCCGCTCGAATCCCCTTCCTATGGCGATAGGATCGTAACGTTGAACTAGCACATTCCCCATTCTGATAATACAGCTTCACTAAAAGCGCCTTTTCAGGTGACGGCAACATCCTGTGACTGCTGGCGCATCTGATTCTCTCTCTCATTACAGCTCCTTTTATACAGGATTGTCATGCGCAGTCACTGACGTTTTGCTGTCCAGCGCCATCTGTCGGACATTTTGTGTTGTTTTTTGTGTGTGTTTTTTTTGTTCTAATACAACCCCATGTCATTCCAAGCATGTGTGTCAATTTGTACCTCTCTATCTACATTATTCCGTGATTTATTCAGTTTTCAAATTTATACTGACTTTTTGATCACCCGGTACAATCGCACGTTTCCTGATGTAAACAGTAGCCTACACATGGGACAACAATTTTATAGTCCGACCGGTGCTAAACTCCAACCAATGATGGGGGATGACAATAAGGTTGCAGAGAGTACAATGATTGCTCTTGAATGGCTGGCGCAGATGTGCTTGTTGTAGAATATGGCGATCCCCCTTTGTTGTGGTTGCACATGGTAGATCGGAACCTTGACGACGCTGCTCTTCTCCTGTACCCGGGCCGGTGAAACGTGTCACTTGACGGATCGCATGTGGTTGGCTATACCGCACACGCCCACATCTCCGAAGTAAGTATATATATGAAAGGTCGTTCCAAATACTGACCATAATAGCTGTCCGCCCCATTAGCTGAACGGTCAGCGCGTTGGAATGCCACAAACGGGTTCCTGGGTTCAATTCCCGACTGGGGTGGGAGGTTTTCCCCCCTCAGGGACTGGGCGTTGTACTGACCTTACCATCATCATTTCATCCCCATTGTCGACGCGCAAATCGCCCAATGTGGCGTCGCACTCAATAAGACCTGCATTTGGCGGCCGAACTTCCCGCCTGGAAACTCCCGGCCACTTACGCCATACGATCATTTTCACTTTTTATCGTGATAACTGCACGTAAAACGTAGTATAATAATGTAAACCTAAGCATACTAAAGAACACGCCATCCACGCCCATAGAAAGAAATATAGCAAAACACCCATATCCTACCCGATTGCAGAGAGAAAGAATTAATTCTATATACATTCACACTCACCAATTTACGATGTCAATGGCGCAATTCCATCCAGTTCTCCTTCACTATAATCGGAATCGGCGTCAAAACCGTTGTTTTAGTCATCATCGTCATCATTAAGAAAAAATCATTAATCGTTCGTTTCCATTTATAATGCCGTCTGTAGACTGTGCTTCCCTTATGAGTTTAGTAACATGTCGACTTTTTTCCTCCACGAGGTAGCGTCTGCAGTAGCGAGACCTTCACGCAACAGTCTTTCCAGTTCTATTATAGTGAAAGTCTTGTTGTTACTTCTAATGTACACCTTGACTTCACTCCAAACGAATTCAGTTGGATTAAAATGGGGGTGATAAGCAGTAGCCTAATTACCAAGTTCGCTTGCAATTTCATCCACAACGTTTTAGGCGTTACAGGCTTATTTTGTTTTACGAGCGAGTGTAGCAACAGCTTTGTCATGCTCATGTCCGCAGCAATGTCTCTCGTCTGTAACCACTGCACCATAGTTTCTTTACGGTCACTAGTGGTGGGAGTTTTACCTAAAATCACGGAATGGTACGGTGCTTTGTCCATCACAAACACTGTCGGAAAAATACACTGGAGCAACAAATTCTTAAACCACTGTAGAAAACATGGGTGGTCCATATCCTCATGAAGGTGGTTCATTGAACCCTCTGCCAGGCACTTTATTGTGAATAGCGGAGTAATCACGTGGATGTAGATGTAGATGTTGATGTGAGTGGGCCGTAAATAACGATTTAGAAATCAGTACGCCCAAGTAACATTATGCCTCTCCAGACCAAACGTTTGGACCACCGAAATGATTATGTTCAACAGTGTTCCTGTGTGCATTATTTGATTAGATTAGATAAGATTAGATTCAGTTTTCGTACCGTAGACCCAAAAAATGAGATGATTCTCGTGGGTGTGGAACATGTCAGAAAGTATAACGTAAAAAACAAAACATTTGAATATAATATTTGTGTATTGTGTATTGAACCAGGGACCTAGAAACGACGGAGAGGCTTTGTCCCGCCGTAGCCCTCAGTGGTTCACAACAGTCCACCCACCTCACCGCCGCCCGACACCGAACCCAGGGTTATTGTGAGGTTCGGTCCCCGTCGCCCCCTTCGTGAACGTCTCATACGAGACGAGTGTAACCCGAAATGTTAGCGTGGTAGAGTAATGATGGTGCACATGTACGTGGAGACAATGTTTACTCAGCAATCACAGACATAGTGTAAATGAGGTGGAATAAGGGGAACCAGCCCGCATTCACCGAGGTAGATGGGAAACCGCCTTAAAAACGACCACAGACTGCTGTGCGGATTCGTGCCGGGGACCGGCACGTCTTCCCAATCGGGAAGCAGCCCGTTAGTCCGCGCGGCTGGCTCGGTGGGCTAATATAATACTAGCATTATCATTTCTCAGGATATTGTCAAACTATGTGAGTACGATACAGTAAACCTCAACAGCTAATATTTACAGAATTAATACGCTGCCATAAAGAAACATTGTTATGCACTATTAATAAATTTATCATAGACAAAATACCTAATCTTGAATGTTGTGACAAAGTGCTGTGAGAACTGAAATCTAACAGACATTTTTACTTAAGCTGACCTAACAGTCTCTGTTAAGATATACATCTATAGAGTAGAAGGAATTGCTCACCAAAAAGTCTTTCAAACTCTGTTCAAACCATGCTTTATCTGAAAGCAAGTTTTTAATGGTTTCTGGCAGTATATTGAAAAATGTGCGTTCCGGAATATTGGACCCTTTTCTGGACCAAGGTAAGATATTTTTGTCTTTAAGTAGATTTCTGTTATTCCTAGTATTGATAGTATGTATTGAGCTATTGGTTGGAAACAGAGATATCTCACTTGCAACAAATTTCATTAAGGAATAAATATACTGAGAAGCAGTTGTTACAAAAAAAGTTCATTGAATAGGTTTCTACATGATGTTCTTGGATTTACACCGCAAATGATTGTTATTACACGCTTTTGCACGTTAAAAACTTTTGCTCAGTTTTGTGAGTAACCCGGAATGCAATCCTCTATGATATAAGAGAGAGAAAGTAAGCAAAGTATGCAAGTTTTTATACTTATACCTCCCACATCTGGCATCACTCTGAATTCAAATACAGACTTGTTTAGGCACTTAAGCAATTCTGTGGTATGCCCTTCCCAACTGAATTTATTATCGAGTTGTAATTCTAGGAATTTAACACTGTCAACCTCTTCGATCTGCGTGTCTTCATATGTTACACACATGCTGGAAGGAAATCTCTAACAGATTCTGAACTGCATATAGTGGGTGCTTTAAAAGTTTAATGACAGTGAATAATTTTAAATCATTTATTAATGTCAGTGAAAATTTGATTAGCACCTGATTCTAAATTTGTACTTGACTTGCTACTTATTGCAATGTTTGTATCATCTGCAAACAAAACAAACTTAGCATCTGGCAATGTAACAGACCTGAGGTCATTAATGTACACAAGAAAAAGCAATGGACCCAACATGGAACCTTTAGTAATATCACACGTAATTAATTCCTGATCAGATGAAGACTGATTGCTTACTGCACAAGTATTTCGCAACGACACGCATTACCTTCTGTCAGTTAAATAAGGCTCAAACCATCTTGCAGCACTGCCGGTGACACCATAATATTCTAATTTACTCAAGAGAATGGTGTGGTTCACACAGTCAAAGGCTTTTGAGAGGTCACAGAAAATGCCAGTAGCCTCTAATTTATTATCTGATGAATTAAGTACAATCTCCCTGTAAGTGTAAATAGCTTTCTCTATATCAGAAGCATTACGAAATCCAAACTGTGGCTTGGACTATACATTATTTGCAGTCAGAAGTTTAAGGAGACGCTTGAACACAAAATTTTCAAATGTTTTGATAAAGCTGGTAAAGGTGAAATTGGTCGATAGTTTGATGGTATCTCTTTATCCCTCTTCTTGTAAAGTGTTACAACCTCTCGCCATATAAGAATACGATTAGCACCACACACTAGCTGTATAAGTGATGTAGATGATAATGCTCCAAGTGCCGTGAGACTCTTTCGGTACAATGCTGATGTCCGTATCAAATTCAGTGCAGGGAAATGCAGGAATATTTGCAGACGGACGTCGATTTGTTCACAATTTGACTGTTGAAGCTGAATATAGATAATCAGAAGGCTTTGCGCATAGAAAGTCGAGTAGATCCACCAATGGTCGATTACGATATGGGTAATAAATCGTATGAAATAGTAACATCCGTAAAATGCCTAGGTGTAAAACAGTTGAAACGGAATGACAACACAAATATACTCACATCAAAACAAGTTTGGCATCACTCCAGTTCCAAGAACTTCTGGAGACAGACGATGATTGTGGATATTGAGTGTTCAAAGATGTCACTAAATTCGCCCAAAAATGTAAACAACCAAGCATGAGCAGCGCCTATTAGACAAACGGTGTCTGACAGCCAATCAGTTCCAGTCATTGCTGGCCGGTGTGGCCGAGCGATTCTAGGCGCTTCAGTCTGGAATCGCGCGACCGCTACGGTCGCAGGTTCGAATCCTGCCTCGGGCATGGATGTGTGCGATATCCTTAGGTTGGTTAGGTTTAGGTATTTCTAAGTTCTAGGGGACTGATGACCTCAGATGTTAAGTCCCACAATGCTCAGAGCCATTTGAACCAAGTTCCAGTCATTCAGCCAGGAAGGAGGTACACGGCTCGTGTTGTCTGTACTTCAACCATGCCTAGAGGGTCAGTACCGCGGTTCGATCGCGTCCGCACTGTTACTTTGTACGAGGAAGGGCTCTCAACAAGGGAAGTGTTCAGGCGTCTCGAAGGAACCAAACCGATTTTTTCGGACATGGAGGAGATACAGAGAGACAGGAACTGTCGATGACACATGCCTCGCTCAGGCCGCCCAAGGGCTACTATTGCAGTTGATGACCGCTACCTACGGATTATGGCTCGGAGAAACCCTGACAGCAACGCCACCATGTTGAATAATGCTTTTCGTGTAGCCACAGGACGTCATGTTACGACTCAAACTGTACGTAATAGGCTGCATGATGCGCAACTTCACCCTGACGTCCTTGGCGAGGTCCATCTTTGTAACCACGACATAATGCAGCGCGGTACAGATGGGCCCAACAACATGCCGAATGGACCGCTCAGGATTGGCATCACGTTCTCTTCACCGATGAGTGTCGCTTATGCCTTCAACCAGACAATCGTCGGTGACGTGTTTATGGCAAACCGGTCAGCTTGAACGCCTTAGACACACTGTCCAGCGAGCTCAACAAGGTGGAGGTTCCCTACTGTTTTGGGGTGGCATTATGTGGGGTCGACGTACGCCGCTGGTGGCCATGGAGGGCGCCGTAATGGCTGTATGATACGTGAATGCTATATTCCGACGGATAGTGCAACCATATTGGCAGCGTATTGACGAGGCATTCGTCTTCATGAATGACAGTTTGTGCCCCCATCGTGCACATCTGGTGAATGACTTCCTTCAGGATAATGAAATCGCTCGACTAGAGTGGCCAGCATGTTCTCCAGACATGAACCCCACTGAACATGTCTGGGATAGACTGAAAAGGGCTGTTTATGGACGACGTGACCCACCAACGACTCTGAGCGATCTACGACGAATCGACATTGAGGAGTGGGACAATCTGGAGCATCAGTGCCTTGACGAACTTGTGTATAGTATGCCACGACGAATACAGGCATGCATCAATGCATGCAATGCATCGTGCTAGTGGGTATTTGAGGTACCGGTGTGTGCAGCAGCCTGGACCACCACCTCTCAAGGTCTCATTGTATGGTGGTACAACATACAATACGTGGTTTTCATGTGCAAAAAATGGGGCGGAAATGATGTTTATGTTGATCTCTATCCCAATTTTCTGTACAGGTTCCGCAACTGTCGGAACCGAGGTGATGCAAAACTTTTTTGATGTGTGTTGTCGTAGAAAAAGGAAATGACTTGTCGAGATTCACAGCCAGAATCTTAAGGAAATGTAATTCATCCTCGAAAGAATCTGCGTGCAAAATATCCTTGAGACTTATTCTTGAGCTTTTCTCACCAATCTGAACACTCAGTTCAATACTAGAAGAGAGAGAGAGAGAAATCGAACGAAGTGTAGTACTTTTCATCGGGAGAGGTTTAGTAACTTCAAGAGCGATACGGAGGTGTTCAACAAAGTCCTTTGGGAGATGCTACAAGAGAGGCGTTGTGTTTCACGGTTTTGCTGTATGCTTCAAGGAGAGTGAGGAAATATCACTTCATCCCACATACCTCTTTTGAAACAGGCACTATAAGAAAATCAGAGCTATTCGAGCTCACAAGGCATCTTATCGACAGTCGCTCTTCCCACGTTACATTTGCGAATGGTACAGGTGATCCTGCCACTGCTGATTATCGGTTCAAGGAGACCAAACACCAAAGGACATCGGTTGCAACGGGTTCCCCGGCTGCCTGTTGTTGCGATAGGACTTCGTTATTCTGTTAGTTAAGCTAGTGTTCCACCAGTCTCTCCACTGAAACCTCCTAAGTTTTACTTTTGACTCGTGTTAAAATGTCTGTGGCATACCGACAAGAATCCTATCAACTTCCCTGACTGATCTGGTTATTTAATCCTAATTCCTCGATAACCTTAACTTTACTTTCGTGTTCATGACGTGTCTCCTATGTCGCCCTTATTGCAACTCTGAAAACGCCATCTGGACGTGTCTCGTCCGTCCGCTCAATGTTTAAAAACACTACTAAACTTCGATACGTAACATCTCATGTACGAAATAACCACTTCTCAGTCTCTACAGTAACACGGTGCGTAATTGGAGGAATAGCGAACTCTACAGAATAAGTCTAACCCAACTTATTCACAAAGAGTCAAAAATCACTAATATTTTCTACTGGACTATTAACGTTGAGAAAAAGAGTAATGAGCGCAATTACGGCTCCTTCAACAAGCCACATCAGAAACAGTATCGTCAAAGTGAAAGAACGTGCCTACAGTAATGGGTAATGTTAATAGCCACTTTATTTTCGTTGCCTTGATGATGCAGCTCTCGATGCAACGATGTCAGTCTGTGTCCTACCTGCTAATAATACCTTATGCCTCAAGCAGGGTACCACAAGAAAGAATTCAAATTCGGGATTAGACATATTTAAGGCTCCGGTGAAATAACTGTCAGCAGTTCAAGAAACCAATTTTGAGCTCTATATTCTTGAATGAACTACTGTGTACGGTACGCTTCAATGAACTGTGACAGGAGCCCGAACAACAGGAGATTGACGTACTAGGTCACATATTAAAACTCGGAAATACTACTAGCAGTCTTGAATGAACTGTGACAGAAGCCCGAACAACAGGGAACTGACGTACTAGGGTACGTATTAAAACTCACAAATACTGCACTGATGATGGCTAGTTACTAGCAAATAACTAGATTTGCTTTAATAAAGCCTGAAAGGAAAGAACGACTGACTGCTGTACTTCATTATTTTGAAAGTCAGTTCAAAGGCACTGGCTACTGACGAATCGGGTCAGATAAAGCCTGAATTTGTTGAGCTGAAGCAAAGCAACTGGAAGCCATATTACGAATAACGTCGTAAGGACGGCTGTAGGTGTTCCATTTTATCACACATGCGACCGACCGAAGTCCTTCAAACCTTCAATTAGAAGGATGGTCATACAGAACCGTAAATTACTACAGCTCATGAGTCCCTCCCCTTTGCTACTGGCTTTACTTGATATAGACGAGCTCTTAAGGTTCGTTAGAAATAAGGAGACTGGAGCAATAAAATCGACTATCTCCCAAGGCCTGTGATATCGCGGCAGAAGCTTTTTAGTCACCTTATCTATAGCCTTAATAGCCGCCCCCAGGTTCTGCACAATGGCCGCATCACCCGGCTGATAAGTACTAGGCCGTCGACCTTTATTATACCCCCGTGCTTCGTGCCTATGAGCATTTCCCCTTGCATTATTAGGTGATTTCCTCCACTGTACAATCAATTGCTCTGGCAGAATTTTGTCAGGAACAAATCATCTATGGACCACAGGTTTCTCAGTGGCCTTACAGGCAAAGACAAGTTCCGTAGGCGTGGCAATATGACACTCGTGGCGGGCCATATTAAATGCTAGCATAAGTCGTATTGTTAAGCAGAACTATATCTCTACAGATAGCTAGCACCTCATACCTTTTGGTTTTCAAACCGTATTATACTAAAACGTGTTTTTTTTTTTTTTTTTTTAAACCAGGATCAGTACTCCGGCTCTTTATTTTAATTTTACTGCTTCATTGAAGAATCTGATACTGACCTTCGATGGGACTGTTTAGACGCTATCGGTGGACATATGTTGTCATCGCAAAAGACATTTTGAATTCTTTAGTTTTTAAAGGTGAAAGGCACACTCACATCTTCCATCGTCTCTAGATAAGGCACCAATTTACCGGCAGAGTGTTTAAACGTACTTCCTAATGCCCTATTCCTCTTTCATGCGGTGCTGCTGCCTATTGCATAGTTTCATTAATAAATAATTAATTTATAAATAAATATTTACAAATGTGAAAGTGATATTAAAATTTAAAAAGTGCAAATCCTATGCGAGTTTTGCGACCGCACCATTGTACATAATACAGTAAAATAAGTCAGTGTAACTACTGAATTGCAGACACATTTATGTGTCTTATGATGATAAAATCCATGTGTATTGCACTTATATTCACTTTACATATGGATGTCACATCTGTGATACCTGTGCACACATCTACTCTGGTTGTGCATCACATGGTGCTTTTTCCCATACCTGTGTGTGTGGATTATAACGTGCAGTAGGTTCTTTTCTCTTTTGGGGGGGGGGGGGGGGTCATCAGTCTTCTGACTGGTTTGATGCGGCCCGCCACGAATTCCTCTCTTGTGCTAACCTCTTCATCTCAGAGTAGCTCTTGCAAGCTACGTCCTCTATTATTTTCTGGATGTATTCAAATCTCTGTCTTCCTCTACAGATTTTGCCTTCTACAGCTCCCACTATTACCGTGGAAGTCATTCCCTCATGTCTTAACAGATGTCCTATCATCCTGTCCTTTCTCCTTTCAGTGTTTTCCACATACTCCTTTCTACTCCGATTCTGCACAGAACCTCCTCATCCCTTACCTCATCAGTCCACCTAATTTTCAACTTTCCTGTGAAGCTTAAAACTGACCAAGAAGATGGAATAGCTAACTTATAATAATAAATAACGTTTATTTCTTCAACAAATTCCCTACGGGGGAAAACAATTTCTCTCACGATACTTACAGCGGCAGTCGATCTAGGTATAAAATAGAGTGTTTACATGACGCATGCTATCGATATGTAGCTGTTGTCTGTGTTTATAGTCAGTTGCTTGTTAGGAAACGTTACGAATTGATTAAAATGTAATTGAAGTATAAGAAATTCCTGCACTTTTCGGTATTTTCTTCACTTTTCTAGTGTAGGGAGATTAAGAACAACTAGACCTACTTTATTTTGAGCAGTGACTCAGTTAACACGATTTTTCCCAAATTTACTTTCTTCACAGGTGGATAGCATTCTTTACAAGACCCAACGCCGACTTGCAAGATATTTTATACGGAGGTTAGCATACAACTTATAGGCATGGGGACTCGCAGTGTCGCTAATGCAAATCGTAAGTGACATGGACGCACGATCACAAGTTTCAGAGGTTCATAAACCGGGTATTAGATAAATAAAACTTTAAACATGCGTGCTACGTCTGGAACTCGCAAACAGGAAGAAAGCGATAAAGGTGTGATTTATAATTGAGAGTAACATCTTTAGTGAGTCCTCGCTGTGGAAAAGATTCAGTCACAGAAATAGTGAAGCGTGCTCACCAAAGTCGTCTTCATTATCACTTGAATTTGAAACGAAGCTTGTTTAATTCTACCATTTAACATACTACAGTGACCCGTCATTATCTTGTTATGTCAAATATAGAATAGTAATTGCACCACAAATTTACAGGAATTTATCAAAATTTGCATTTCGAAAGGGACTTCTCATTCTTTTATTTATTTATTTACACGTCAAGTTCCGGAGGACCGAATTGAGGAGCAAATCTCTAGGGTCATGGAACGTTTCAGTACATGAAGTTACAACATAAAAGTAATAACAGATGAAAATGAAATGTTTATGAACCCGAAAAAATTAAAGTCATAAGTTTATGTAAATTCAGTCAATAATACAACAAGAATCAGTTTAATTTTTTAAACAACTCCTCTACAGAATAGGAGGAGTGACCCATGAGGAAACTCTTCAGTTTCGATTTGAATGCGCTTGGATTACTGCAAAGATTTTTGAATTCTAGTGGTAGGTTATTGAAAATGGACGCAGCAGTATATTGCACACCTTTCTGCACAAGAGTTAAGGAAGTCCGATCCAAATGCAGGTTTGAAGTCTGACGAGTATTAACTGAGTGAAAGCTGTTTATTCTTGAAAATAATTTAATATTGTTAACAAGAAATGACTATAATGAGTATTTATATTGAGAGGCCAATGTCAAAATACCCAGACTCGTGAACAAGTGTCAACAAGAGGTTCGTGAACTTACGCCACATAATTCCCGAACCGCCCGTTTCTGAGCCAAAAGTATCGTTTTAGACTGGGAAGAGTTACCCCAAAATACAATACTATACAACATAAGCGAATGAAAATAAGCAAAGTAGACTAATTTTCATGTCGAACGATCACTCACTTTGGATACCATTCGAACAGTAAAAATGGCAGCATTAAGTCTTTGAACAAGATACTAAACGTGGACTTTCCACGACAATTTACTATCTATCTGAACACCTAGAAATTTGTCTGTTCAGTTTCATTAATCATATGCCCGTTCTGTGAAATTAAAACGTCGGATTTTGTTGAGTTGTGTGTTAGAATCTGTAAAAACTGAGTCTTACTATGATTTAGCGTTAGTTTATTTCATGCAAGGCATGAACTTAGGTCATGTACTGCACAATTTGAAACCAAACCAATGTTGCACACAACATCCCTTACTACCAAGCTAGTGTCATCAGCAAACAGAAATATTTTAGAGTTACCTGTAAGATTGGAGGGCATATCATTTATATAAGTAAGGAACAGGAGTGGCCCCAACAAAGATCCTTGGGGAACCCCCCAGTTGACTGTGCCCCACTCAGACCCCACATCACAGCCATTCTCAACACTGTGAATAATGATGTTTTGCTGTCTGTTGCTAAAGTAAGAGGTGAACAATTTATAAGCTATTCCCCGTATTCTGTAGTGATCTAACTTTGGGAGGAATATTTTGTGATCAACACAATCAAACGCCTTAGGTGGATAAAAAAATATGCCAACTGTTCGAAACCTTTTGTTTAACCCATCGAGTACCTCACAGAGAAAAGACAATAGCCGGCCGAAGTGGCCGTGCGGTTAAAGGCGCTGCAGTCTGGAACCGCAAGACCGCTACGGTCGCAGGTTCGAATCCTGCCTCGGGCATGGATGTTTGTGATGTCCTTAGGTTAGTTAGGTTTAACTAGTTCTAAGTTCCAGGGGACTAATGACCTCAGCAGTTGAGTCCATAGTGGTCAGAGCCATTTGAACCATTTGAGCCAAAAGACAATATAGCATTTTCAGTTTTTAAACGACTTCTAATTATTACGACTTCTTATTATTACTGTCTCCATCCATGAACATTCTAGGGTATTGTTTTCACTTAAGGTTAATTAATTCAGTAGAGATCAGGATTTGATGATATCATAATTTCATTATCATTCACAAATGGTTCAAATGGCTCTGAGCACTATGGGACTTAACATCTGAGGTCATCAGTCCGCTAGAACTTAGAACTACTTAAACCTAACTAACCTAAGGACATCACACACATCCATGCCCGAGGCAGGATTCGAACCTGCGACCGTAGCGGTCTCGCGGTTCCAGACTGAAGCGCCTAGCACCGCACGGCTACACCGGCCGCCCATTCAGAAATACATGTGTCAGAATTGAAACCTAAGAAACAACCATGTATTCAACTTTGTAGACCGATTGTTCCTTACTTCGAGAACGTGTTCTGTTTAGCATAAATTTCTATAGTTCAAAAGTTAGTAAATAAATAAGGTACGATGTTAAAACACAAACTACTTCTATACCTTATAATATTTCAGAATTCTGCTCTCGTAATAGTGAAGCCCGAAATTTTCCGAACAAGGTCATGACCTCAGATTCACCATAGTTTCATATTTAAGGGAATTATTCATAGTTTCAAGTTTTACTAAATAAATTAGAACGGACGACTCTTTAGAATCCGAGGAAGCTTTTTTAAGCGTGTAGGTACGGTACCATTACGATATCAAACTAAAGAATCTTGGGTTTCTATAAAACACAAGGATAAAAAACATTTGGTAAATGAAATAATTCATATTAAAAATCCTATCAGGTTGCGTTCGAAATTTCTTTCTTTTGTATTATTAAGCAACATAGGGTTCTCCCGTAATTGATTAATAAACGTGAAGGAGTACCACGAAAGGGTAAAGACCATAAACAACCGGACATAAGTTGGGAGCGAGGAGACAGAGTGTGAGTTCATGACAGAACGGAGAATGTTAACAGCAAAGGTCTATGTGAAGGCGGTAAAGAGTACCGCGCAGAGAGAGGATCAGAATTGTTTATGACCACCTTACTGTAGCAACAATGGAGTCTGAGCAAGTTGTTGTACTGAACCTTTGACCATGCACTTACATGTAACCGAACAGTGAACAATCATTATGGTGTATGTATTTCAAAACTGTGTTACTGATTAGTATACCGAGTATCAAAATTACATATTTTGTGGGAATAAACTGTCCATAAACAACAGTGGTGTGTGTCAGTGTGTTTAATAAAGACGGGTACATCATATGCTAATGCAGTTCCACCCCTGAGATTTTAAATTCGCATTTCGCACAAACTGATGGATAAGCTTGACATGGCACGGAATGCAAAACGAAAAATCGTTTCAGCGAGATGCGCTAGCTCATCCTGAAGACAATTCCGTGACGCACTTGCAGAACTGAAGCGCGTCATCGCCTCCAGTTTTCATTGTCGCCAAGGACGGCTCACTTCGTTCTCTGGCGGGGCATTGACATCATTCTATTGTGCCGACGCGTCTCTTGTCTCCGCTGAATAGCGCCAGTTAGGGCTTCAGCTGCGCCAGAAAATAGACGAGCAGCGTCTTTCTCAATGGGACGCACTCTTCGTTAACTGATCCACCGCTGATGCGAGATCTGCAGCTATTGCGATAAGGCTCGTCACAACAACATACATTTATACACTCATTATTCGGCATACGTAGTATTGCGCTCTACCAAAACTACGGTTCGGTGGTTTTGGCACAGTACAGAAATGGAGCAGTAAATGGTAGGATTACCGGTAGTATTGGTAGCACTGATAGTGAAATAAACATAAATGAATGTGTGAGAGAGAAACTGGAAGTCGACGATTTCGTTTCGATTTTTGTTTATTTGTTTTGCACATAATTAGAGCCGCACAACGTTCAGTGTTAGTCCAGTGTGTATCTAATATCCTTACACGATATAAATTGCATTTTGCACGTAATAAAAGTTAACTGATGGTGTAACTTCTACGCTCTCATGTAACCAAAGCAATTACTTTTATTGCAAGTACATGCACAAACGTAAATAAATCTCTAAAATTATTTTTGTTATTATTTTTTGTACCCACCCAATGCAACGTTCCTCATCATGATCAAAATGAAGAGTTTCCTCTAATTATTGGTAAGTTCGAAAGTAGTTTTAAATAACAGAAACATAGAAACATTGTTTTATGTAAGCTCGGCAAAGTATTTGAGCGACGTTTTTCTTTTTTTTTTGGGAGGGGGGGAGTTACGTTTTGTAGCGTTGTGCGATAAATCTGTGTTTTATTTTCTTTTTTACTACAACATTCCTCTATTTCACGTTACAAATAAATTTTCTTCGAGTAAAATCTGAATTAAAGGTTGTCATTTTCAGTTTTGTTATAAATGCTGTTTATTTACAAGTAATAGGCTGTATGATAACTGTGTAGACCAAACATTTTCCGTACTTTACATCGTCCCTAATATACGCTCCCTCAGTTTCTAGACGATTCGCTATTCCGGTTTGTAGGAGAATCCAGTAAGACATTGATCGCATACGCAGACAAAGCTACAGAAATGAGGTAACGCCCAATCAGTATGCAACACACCTAAAGTACAGGTAACACCGCCACTATCTTAACTGACCAAGGCTAATACGAAAATTACCGTAGCCTGCGCTTACTTATGATAGTCTACTGTAGCTTACGGTAGTTTTACAACTCTAGGCATTCGTAGTCGACTATTCGCTGTTAATACCCTCTGCCAAGCGTACAACCAGTGGTAAGTGATTTAATTTCGGCTGAAGGTATAAATCATACAACGCTAGTTGTTACAAAATATTGCTTCAAATTTCTTTTACTTACCGCTGTCGCTTTATGCAAAAAATATTGTGTTAATATGCTTGAATAAATGCTGTGAGGCCTTGATTCTTACAATTTTGAGAGATTTATGGTTCCATATTTCGGTTCTACGGCCATTTATTACTCCATTTTGTATGTGATGCGTACCGTCATATTTACAAAGAAACCAATTTAATGACCCGATTCTATGTGTTCTGCTGTTGATAAGTCTCTGGAAACACGGCTGTTTATATACAGACAACGTACTTGTTTCCAGAATGAGATTTTTACTCTGCAGCGGAGTGTGCGCTGATATGAATCTTCCTCGCAGATTATAACTGTGTGCCAGACCGAGACTCGAACTGGGGACCTTTGCCTTTCTTGGGCAAGTGCTCCACCATCTGAGCTACTCAATCACGACTCACGCCCCGTCGTCACAGATTGACTTCTGCCAGTATCTCGTCTCCTACCTTCCAAACTTTAGAGCACTTGCCCACGAAAGGCAAAGGTCCCGATTTCGAGTCTCGGTCCGGCACACAGTTTTAACCTGCCAGGAAGTTTCAACGTACTTGTTTCTTTGAACGAAAAGATTTCTGATAAGTATTCTGTGTGTGTTTGTGTCTGTGTGTGTGTGTGTGTGTGTGTGTGTGTGTGTGTGTGTGTGTGTGTGTGTGTGCCTGTGGTGTGTGTGTACGTGCACGCGCGAGTACTCACGCACATGTGCGAAGCTGGTTGACTCAGTAATCGACGTAGTGATTCGGAGCTTAAGCTCTTGGTCCTATCAACATGAGATTTGGAGAAAAAAAAAGTGTAGTGTGTGTCATAAATTCCCACTACGAAAGGACTTTCTCAAACCCAGGCCCTAGGAATGTGAAACGGGAATTCAGTGTTTTGTTGACATAGCCTGGAATAAAGCAATGTATAGAGGTAATAATTGTTTTGTAAACCAGGCACCCTTGGAGAAATAACAAGAAAATGTTTTCGCTTTGAAGCTGTGTTTCAACCACCAGCTTAACCACTGGTCCTACAAATATGAAATTTGTAGAGAACAAGACGTTTTGTTATATTAATCCCCTAATGCGATTGGTAGGGTATTCAGTTACTTGTACGAAGATACTGCGCGCATCCGGTTATGTAATTCGACGCCAAGTGTAAACTGTTTGGTCTCATAAACAAGAAATTTGGAGGGAAGAATCGTTATATAGCGCAAGCACCCACCAATAACATGTTTTGTCCCAAATATAACTCCTAGAGATTTAAAGGGATATTAAGTGCGTATTAAAAAATTAATATTGCTGTTCGCGTCTTGAAGAACCCTGTCGACCTTCTTGTAGGTGAAGAAGAAATTCCGTATATCGTGATTTCGTTAGTGGAAGCCGTTTACTTCGTAATATCTTCGGCTAACACCATCTGCAGTTGTTTCTGCGAGCCTAGTGGCTTGAGAGTACGATAATCGACTTTCAGTATACATTTCACGTACGGTTGGCAAAGTGGAAGAAACCTGTCAAAAGTACTTCTATACTCTTCTTACTGATTGTGTAGTGCATTAAAAATCTGCAATATCTCTAACTCAGCCCTTTTCTTTTTTAATGTTTCACATTTTGAAAAATCTGGGATTGTGTTCCAACAGCTTGTGAATTTCATTGTAAATAACTGCGATGAATGTTTAGTCACCTCACACGATAGTACGTAGCTTTTAAACTTACAATAGACGAGAAGAGGGCTGTGGTGGTATGATTTATCCTTCAGTGTACGACGGACTGCTTGAGTCTCAATGAAACACACTAAATAAAGTATATTTAGTGCTAAAGATTGTTCACGAATATCATGCTGTTCTGGAAAAGCGTAATAAATTAGCGTGCTGTGACTGCTGAAAATAATATGACTACTGGTAATGTGGGTCATATATGTGGGTCGTTTAATGGACTTAAGTGGAAGGCTGAAAGTCTAGGAAGGTATTGCACTGAAGAGAAGATCCATTACACAATCTTCCGGAACTCATTCACGCTTTGTTAATCGATCTGTAATCTTAACATGAACATTTTATGAATAATATTCATTAATACAACAGTCGTTTCCAAATGACGTCATTGGCGGAAAGCAAGTGACAGTGAAAGGGCTTTTGGCAACCTTCAAAGTTCATGGGCAGATCCGACAAGAAAGTGGCGCCGTGTTTAGGATTCCTGTTGTTTCACTTAATCGTTTAATCCGAAATTGCGACGGTTTTTCTAAAAACGACTCGGCTAGTTTCCTCTTTTATTCTATTTCGCCGACACTAATGATTTTGTAGCCCATAGAATTTTAAACCATAAAATTCGTTTCTTTCTCTTTCTCTCTTTCTCTCTCTGTCTCTGTCCATTTTTTATGGAGATTTCTCCCTTTTACTTGTATTCCGAAGTTATATTTTTATCGAATAATTTTTTTCTATTACCATCTGTTTTCCGATTTTGGTGAACGCTTCTCTCAATCAGTATGATTTATCCTGTTTGGAGTTCCCATTACTTTCATTCGTTCGTATCTCATTCGTCGCATTGTTTTTTGTGACTTTCTTACGTAGATATGCTAGTGTGTTCCCTCCACTCGCCTTGGCTATTGTATGCCGTTGTTGGACTCAGCTACACACTGTACGCTCGACACATTTCCAATGACCTGTTTTGAGTTGCGCTTTGCACGAGCTTCCCTTTCTCAATGTGGCAATTTTGACCGGCCCCCTCTTATTTCCTACAACATCTCCCTGCCTCACGTTGATGCGTCGTCCTCAAAGTTTCCTAACTAATGTACCTGAGATTATTTTAAGCAGCAACATTCGCTATATCATAAGCTCATATAAAAGCTGCTACTATGTTTCATAGTTTCGCAGCCACCACCGCGTTTCCTGTTAATCACGAGAAAGCAGGAACTCTGCGTGTTGTGGTACAGCACACGTATTTTCCCACGCTAGCTGTCAGCAGGCGCACGCAAGGTCCTCATTAAACTGCACGCAACCTTCAAGATAATTAATACTATACTCGCAGGCAGAAGCGTAGATTAGAGATCTCTTACATGGAATGAAACAACTTGTTATGAAATTTATGTGCCTGTGTAGGAAACCAACATGAAAACATAAAATCTGTTTTCCTTCGATAGATAAACCATGGCATCTGCACCTGCACGTCACAAAAAATTGCATCCTTCTTTGACACTTCTTGGAAAAGATTGTTGTATTGTTAACAGCCGCGTGGGTAGCCCGGCGGTCAGGGGCGCATTGCCACGGTTCGCGTCGCTTCCTCAGTCGGAGGTTCGAGTCCTCCCTCGGGCGTGGGTGTGTGTGTTGTCCTTAGTGTAAGTTAGTTTAACTTACATTAAGTAGTGTGTAAGCCTAGGGACCCATAACCTCAGCAGTTTGGTCCTATAGGAACTTACCACAAATTTCCAAATTTCCTTGTGAACAGCGATAGCGATCAATTTTGGTTCTGCAGAGACTGATTGGATGAGGTCGTTCCGATTACTGAAGTACGGTATTTCAGTGCCCGTGTTGTTTTGAAGAACGATGCATGCATATCGTATGCAGTATCTTATTTGTCAGCAGCGACTTTCAATTGTAGTGTCGTCACCTGTACGGGAAATACATAATGTGTGTACGGGTACAGGCAGTAAGGCAGGAACAACACCATATAGAAGTGAGGGTCTGGCCGTGAGTCATGCGAAGTTGACCAAAGCGGCTAAGACAACCGCTCGCGTAAAACGGGAAATCCGGGTTGAGTCCCGTTCTGCAGAAATATTCACTCCCGCCATTCTCCTATACAGTTGATGGTTGTTCGCATTAGCAACTGCCAATACATTTCTTGGGTGACGGAAGTAGTTCAACACACTGTACGCAGCCCACAGACACAAACGGCGCTTTTGGGTGACATGTTTTGGTGTTCAAATGTGTGTGAAATCTTGTGGGACTTAACTGCTAAGGTCATCAGTCCCTAAGCTTACACACTACTTAACCTAAATTATCCTAAGACACCCATGCCTGAGGGAGGACTCGAACCTCCGCCGGGACCAGCCGCACAGCCCAAGACTGCAGCGCCTTGACCTCTCGGCTAATCCCGCGCGGGCTATATGTTTTGGTGAGATAACATTCGGAGCTCAGAGGCACTGCACAGAGGTGCGCTGGTTCCGGCACTAATACAATGAACTTGAAGAATTACGTCAGCTCTTCCAGGCTGTTTCGTTAAAACAGGCACTTCATCCAGCTCTGCTGGACAGTTTTGGGATTTTTCTCATGTTCAAGTGCACCAATGTGCGTGGGCACACACTCTGAATAGTATATATCAGAACTCTCTTCCCATGCACATCTACTCACGGCATGAGAGTCAATGGACACATACGCGGAATGAAGAGCAAGAAAGCAGGCATACAGAATTGGCATGTATAAGGGCGTGCTGAAAAGTAATGGCACCAACTATTTTGAAACTGTTAAAGATATTAAATTAAAACAAACGTTATTAACATTCTACATTTTTATTCGTCGTGTCCACATATTTATTTCTCAACGTAGCCATTCCGGCGACGAACATAAGTCTCTCAGTGAGAGACCAGTTAGTTGACACCGTGACTGACTTTGTTGATGGAGTCACAACCTCACCTGTGCTTGCACCGGTTAATCACTATCAGAGTCTTTGAAGATGTTCTTTAAATGTTAGAAACATGGAAATCGGGGAGGCGAAGACGAGAGTGTGTGGAGGATGACCGCTGACAGTAAAGCCAAGACACTGGACTGCTGCAGATGTCGCAGCGCTCGAGTGTGGTCCGGCATTGTCATGTTGAAGGACAGGTTTCTCCTTTTGTGGACGGACTCTTAGAATAATTAGTGCTTTCAATTTTCTGAGTTTCGCTCACTCACCAACATAATTACGTTACACACCGTTACTCTAGACACGACAATTCGAAGCCCCTCTACCAGCAGAGGCTTGTAACTTCTGTCAGCGAAACGGGAAAGTCGAACGAGTAATATATATGGTACGTATTTACTTCAACCAATATTGTGAACAGAATAAAGAATTCGGTGGCATTACTTTGCAGCACGCCATCGTAGTATTTGGGAAAGATAGGGAAAGATATCAGCCGTCTCCTCTTCGAGGAAACCATCGCTGCACTTGTATTATGTGAGTTGTGGATATCGTTGAAAATCTAAATCTGAATTTTCTTCGCGACACACACTATAGTCTCTCTGGAATGTTGACTGGTATCTTACAGCATGCAAGTTAACTGTCCTAAGCACTGTACGACTTCCCCTCGCCAGGGATCGAATGCTTAGTGTCACATTCTTTGTATTTAGGGTAATGAGGGAAATATACAGGGTGTAACATTACGACAACGACAAACTTTTGTCGACTGCAGAGAGTCTTCTGAGGAACAAGTTGAGGATTGGTACCCATGTCCCGAAACATCATCAAATGGTTCAAATGGCTCTGAGGACTATGGGACTTAACATCTGAGGTCATCAGTCCCCTAGAACTTAGAACTACTTAAACCTAACTAACCTAAGGACATCACACAAATCCATGCCCGAGGCAGGATTCGAACCTGCGACCGTAGCGGTCACGCGGTTCCAGACTGAAGCGCCTATAACCGCACGGCCACACCGGCCGGCGAAACATCATCCATTGACACTAGAGATCATCAAATCTATAGTGATCGTACAGTGAACAGATTCACCTTTGCCGCCGAAGCGGATGGCCTACCAGGAGACGCTTTCCCCTGTGACTTCGACGACATTTTGCGTCGTTGGATTATGTTTTCAATTTCCTCACGACAATCTCTCGAAGTTTGCTGCTAACATTTTGGTACACACTGTGTACAATCTTGAAGTGAAGAAATACCCAACTTCCTGTCTAAACCAAATAGTTACTTCGATTTGGAGCCTTTTTCCAACCCCAGGTGTTAGCCGAACAAGCAGATTTTCCAGATGCATTTTCTCCTGGCTTGGCATGTATGAACGAGCTGAGTGGAACCATTGCGTGTATTTGTGAGAAAACAGAGTCCACACTGCAATAAATATGATCCAGGGTTCACACAAGACACGCTGTTTCTATGGATCCTTAAATTACTGTTCACTGTGTTTTCATAAAATGAAAGATGGAACAAATCGACCAATTTTGAATTTTGAAGAAAGAATTGTGAATAGAATCTTTGTAGGGAAACGTCATCGACTGAATGTAGAAAGCAATAGAAGGTTTCTGTTTTTTAATATACTATATTCACATTTTCCTTCTCAAATATTTTACTCTCCTTATAAACTTTCAAATAATTTTATGACTTATTTCTCACAGGTGGTAGTGAAATATGTCAACACCATTTTTTTTTTCATTCTGTCCACACTATTAAAAAGGTTTGAGCGCTTTGTATGTGAGAATTGTATGCGAACTATCAAGGCTGATTCAAAATTCAGTTAAAAGCTCTGTAATAGGATTCGAGGTCAAACAGAAGTTACCGAACCTCAGTATCCTTATTAGACAAAGTTATGAGCCAGCTTCCCACTTTTGTTTGACTCAGAATCTGTTTCCATTATCCTCAATTTTTGATTCTTATCCATATAATCCCGGAGGTCTGTATGAAGCTCTATAATGGCTTTCATTTCTGATCTTAATTTGTTCATGAGTGGGATAAAAGAGCGAAACAATATCGCTTATGCGCTCGCTAGTGTTTCCCTTGTCATACTTGATTGTTATACTGCTATAGGCCGATCTTCCAAAAGTCTTTCTGTGGCAGCAAGGTAATCAAAAGGTATTCGCGGACAAGCGATTCATTTGTAGGGAATTCTTTCCCTTGGATTTGCTTAAGAGCTGTTTCTTACTTGAAAGGCATCCCTGAAGGAGCTGCTGTGTATTCAGTTGTTGCTACTCAGTCACACTGTTCCCAAATGCCGGCCGAAGTGGCCGTGCGGTTAAAGGCGCTGCAGTCTGGAACCGCAAGACCGCTACGGTCGCAGGTTCGAATCCTGCCTCGCGCATGGATGTTTGTGATGTCCTTAGGTTAGTTAGGTTTAACTAGTTCTAAGTTCTAGGGGACTAATGACCTCAGCAGTTGAGTCCCATAGTGCTCAGAGCCATTTTGTTCCCAAATGTTGCAGTGTATTTGGCACAGCATGCAAGTTATCCATCTTATCAAACTTCTTTCTCTTGCATTTTTGAAAAACTAAATGCCTGTTCTGGTCCTCCAGAATGTGAAGACGCTGGCATTCCCAACGTCGCGAACTCTCTATTGGCCTATCGCAAATAAAAAAGGACACATTTTCAACGAATAATCCACACATCCAAGAATTAGAATCGTGACACTGCAATCATACAGCGTGGCAATTGTTGAACTATATGAAAAAAACGTAAACTGTTTACAAATTACGGCGTGCACACACATTATTCAACATATGAACGTCACTACAGGTAATTGGATTTAGGTTATGACGTGTTGGATAAGCCTGCCATCATTGGCGATGACATGGCGTAGACGAATAGTGAAATTCTACATGATCCGCTGAAGTGTCGGAACATCGATGCTGTCGATTACCTCCTGAATCGCAAAAAGGAGTCGCATGTGTTCCGATCCGGAGAATATGGCGGCCAATCGAGGCCCATGCCAGTGGCCTCTGGGTACACCACAGCCAGAATACGGTCCCCAAAGTGATCCTCCAGCACATCAAACACTCTCCTGCTCCGATGGGGGTCGAGCTCCGTTTTGCATAAACCACATCAAGTCGAAATCAGGGTCATTTTCGATAATGGGTGTGAAATCATCTTACAAAACTTCACGTACCGTTCGGTAGTCACCGTGCCATCGAGGAATACCGCACCGATTATTCCGTGACTGGACACTGCACACCACACAGACACCTGTTGATGGTCAAGAGCCTTCTCGATAGTGAAATGCGGATTCTCAGACCCCAAAATGCACCAGTTCTGCTTACTGACGAGCCCATCCAAATGGAAGTGGGTTTCGTCCCTAAACCAACTAAATCCCATCATGTTCCACGCCCAACCAAGCAGTTTAAACGTACTAATGCAAACCGTTCAGGAATTACAACGATCTTACTTCATATAGACCAATAATTGTCGCCCTGTGGGAACATGCCGATATACGAGACTTTGTAACACCAAAGGAATACGCAGCAGCTTCTTCAAAGTTGGTTGTCCAGTACAAAGCTGCTTTTAAGCAAATTCTGGGGTATGAAATCCCTATAACTGAATCATTTGTCTGTAAACATAGTCTTGAATTTCCTGCTGTCTTATAAAGAAGTGGTAAACACTCACCCCGATGGATTACGGAATCGATCTTCCATGTACAGAAATTCATATCTCCCACACTACCGTCTAGTCATAATTAAACTGATGCTTTTCTGAGTACTGCAGTATGGGCTGTATACGTCGCAGGATGCTGAAATATAGTGGCTATGTTCATTAAATGGTCCATTTAGTGAGTATTCTAAAAAAAAAGAACAGTTCCAATTCCTGCCATTTCTGGCACCAGACAAAAATAGGGCGCTGTAAGCAGTCAGAATGTGAAATGTTTCCTGTTCAGATGTCAGTATGTTGCTCGTCGCATGGCGACACACGTTGATTTCTTTTGTGAAGCGATTATTGGTGCAAAGGGTTAAGAAAGTTGACGTTTTCTGTACGAACCGCAATTGCTATTTAGAAGGAGTACCATGCAATACTTGTCAAGTTGTTTTATCAGAACAGCAGCAACAGCAGTTTGCATTGCGGTAATATCGCAGATAGAAGCAAATGAGTAGAAGCCTCATGTTGGTAAATGGGCTAAAGAATTTGGTAATAAATTTGAAGAAACGGGGGAATTAAATGGTGCAGCAAGCAGAGGGAGAGTGCCCATTCCCATGGCAGTTATTAATGAAGTTGCTGCAGATATAGCCGACCACGCACCACATACCTCGCATTCTGCGGCCAGTGCTCGAGCTGTGTCACGGGAATTGTCTCTTCAAAAATGGTTCAAATGGCTCTGAGCACTATGGGACTCAACTGCTGAGGTCATTAGTCCCCTAGAACTTAGAACTAGTTAAACCTAACTAACCTAAGGACATCACAAACATCCATGCCCGAGGCAGGATTCGAACCTGTGACTGTAGCGGTCCTGCGGTTCCAGACTGCAGCGCCTTTAACCGCACGGCCACTTCGGCCGGCAATTGTCTCTTCCCTGGTCAACAGTTAAAAAGATTTTGCGACTCATTTCACAGTGGTATCCCTAAAAAATTCAGAATGTGCATCAAATGAAACCACAAGATAGGCTACAAAGCCGTGAGATAGCCCTCCATTTTTCGGCACGCATGAGAACAGGTGACATGTGTCTAGGGAATATTCTTTGGGTGGACGAGGCACATTTTGCACTGCAAAATACACAGAACTGTCACATGTGGGGCTCTACTCCGCCACATGTGCAAGAAAATCCACTGCACTCAGTTTATGTGACTATGTAGTGTGTTTTCACAAGCTCCTTCATTCTAATAATAAATGAAAAGCACCAGTTTGCTTTTGTTTTACAATATTATTTTTATTGCTAACGGGTTTTCGGCTTACAAGGTCAGCTTCAGACATTTACTGAGTATTATCACCAAAGAAGTTAAATGTTAGCAGACAACATTGGAAGAGAAGTAACACATCTAGAGTGAAGTAGAAACATACAGTGGGTAACATCTTTGCAATGAAATAGTAAAAACTGAACAGTACATAAATAACGATGGAGTTGACAGGAAAACCTTTAGCACAAAATAGGAATAGCATGCCTACAAAACAGTTTCTATTAATAAACAAAACTAATGAAATAAGATAAAATTAGTACTAGACAAGGCTGCATCAAGAGGTATGAAACATGGAGAGTGATACACATCCAATTAAAAAAGAAGAGACAGTTGTCAATGTAAATACAGAATACACGAGGAACTTGAGCAATATCAATAAGATAAACAGATATTAGTAAATGCAGGAAAATTGAGGTGTTTGAGGGAACCTACAGTTTGAGAGTGTGGTGGTACTGCATTTTAACATTAACATTATAATCAAAGCAGTGGCTGTATACCAGTTTACATTAAATAAATGAGCAAAGTTAAATATGAACAGTATTTGATGAGACAACTACAAGGGGAGTTAAACAGGGCAGTAATACAAGTACAAGTTAAAAGCAAACCCTTAACTATTGAAACCACAGCATATGTGGAATACAAAGACAACTGCAACAAATAAAACAACTTAATGACTACAGGGAAATGGGAATATGTAGGAAGAGAGAGTGTAGGATGTAATGAACAACAAAGATGATTATATGAAGTTTAGGAGAGGGAAAGTGTTGAGTTGTGTCTGGTCATTTAGGATGAGATCTGGACTGTGAGCAAGATGTTTGCTAATTTCCAGGGCTTCCAGCAGGTTGAGTTTATGGCCTTTGTTTGCTAAGTGAAGTACACGGGACACTGGCTGGTAGTTGTGACCCTCACTCAGTACATGCTCAGCAAATGCAGAGTCTGAATTCTGGAACCTCCAGCTGCGTTCACGTTCAGCCAGCCTAGTTGATATGTCTCTGCCTGACTGACCAATGTAAAATTTGTCACAATCAGAGCAGGTGATTCTGTATACCCCACTGTTAGCTAATAACTGGATCTTATCTTTGCTATTAAAAACACACTGGGCTGTAGTGTTCCTGACATAGTAGGAAACCCTATACTTGCAGAATTTCAGTGCTTTGGCTACAGTCTGTGATAGCTGAGCTAGAAATGGTAGAGTACACCATTTCTTGCAGACAGTGGATGGGGAAGCAGGTGGGGCATAGAGGAGGGGTATAATTTTCCGTTTTTGTTTCCTGTGCAAGATGTGGTCAATAAGAACTGGATTGTAGCCATTGGCTGAGGCAATAAATTTTATTGTATTTTATTAAAATCATCTCTGGACATGGGGATAGATATGAGACGGTGTACCATTGAGTGGAAAGCTGCATGTTTGTGAGCTATGGGGTGTTGTGAGCAAGAAGGTATTACTGTGTCTGTAGTTGTTGTTTTTCTGTAAATTTTGAAACAATGTGTGTGTGTTCTGATGTCAATGGTCAGATCTAAGAAGTTTATGGATTTGTTGCCAATTTCCATAGTGAACTGCATATTTTTATGTTGACTGTTTAGGTTTTTCAAGAATGTGTTGAGTTGTCTTGTAGTACCAGTCCACATACACAGGACATCATCTACATATCTAAACCAGTATTTAATGTTTGCACTCAAAGGTTCTGTTTTTAGAAAATTTTGTTCAAAATGGTCCATAAATATTTCAGCCAACAGTGGACTAAGAGGGGAACCCATAGTTAAACCATCTAATTGTTTATAAAAAGTGCCTTGGAACTGGAAATAGTTCCGTGCAAGGCAGGTCTGTGTGGCCAGTCTCAAGTCATTCAATTCCACAGGATTGACATTAGACTTGTGCATCAGCTCTGTCAGAATGTCAATACATTCTACTACTGGTATGTTAGAAAACAAACTGCTGACATCAAAGGATACTAATTTATCACTGTGTGAGACAGATATACCATTTAACTTGTTTACTAGGTCCACAGAGTTTGAAATACCATGCTTTGGTTTGAATTTAGTCTTGCTCTTAATTAGGACAACAAGTTTACTGGCCAGTTTGTAAGATGGAGCAGTGAATGATGATACAACTGGACGAATAGGAACACCTTGTTTATGCAGTTTAGGAAGCCCATACATTCTAGGAGGCACTGGGCTCATATTAGTTAACAGTTTTACTTCAAATTCAGAGAATATGCTATTGTATGTAATGATTGCATATTTAACATCCTCTTTGAACAATTTTGTAGGGTCTTTAAGAAGGACTTGGAAGCCTGTGGTATTCAGAAAATCATTAACTTTATCCACATAATCACATTTGTTCAAAAGCACAATAGTGTTGCCTTTATCAGATTTTGTGGCAACGATTCCTTGGTGTTGTAATTTCTGTTTCAAGGACTTGAGGGTGTGAAAGTCAATAGACCGTGGGATGTTACACACGAATTTGGTTTCGTTCTTTAGTGCATTGGCAACTATATATTTTGCAGTGGTGTCTTTCGTTAAGGCATATTCAATATCAACTTTCATAACATCCAGTTGTTTTTCTGATGGAGGGTGGGAAGGAGCATATTTAAAACCTTTTTCAAGCACTTTTTGTTCCTTTGGGGACAGAACCAAGTTCGATAAGTTAATTACACGTTGCGAAAAATTTTGTTTACAGTTTGAGGTTAGAGGTTCACTCACCTTCCTAATCATAGATAATTTCTTGTTCCGCATCCTTCATTTTATGTCCGTCTTTCTTCGAAGGGCTGTGAAATGCACAGCAACACCTACATAAGAACCTCCTTGTGTAACGTGTGATTCCAACTTTGCAAGTACGCACATTTGTCCATGTCACTATTTCCAAGCAAAATGGAAGACGCCGCATATTGCTTGAGAGGTGAAAGATTTTCTTTGAGAAATCTTCCGTAACGACTGCATCTTCACTGCATGTGTGGCCTTCCAGATACCCCGACTTAAGCCCATGTGACTTTTGGCTGTGGGGACATTTGAAGATCTTGTCTATCACGGAAGTATCGGATCTCATACTAATCTGAAGGACAGCACATGACGACATGTCGCTCTGATTACACCGGATACGCTGCGAACATCTGACGACCATGCCGTATTATGATTGTAGCAGGTTGCTGAGTTAGGACACCACACTGAAACCATGTTGTAACTTGCGACCATGCCCTAATAAACGTACCAGAACGGCCATTATCCTGTGTTCAATCGTTCCTTCTCCTTCTCCTGTACCTACTCCACAAAAAAATGGTTCAAATGGCTCTGAGCACTATGGGACTCAACTGCTGTGGTCATAAGTCCCCTAGAACTTAGAACTACTTAAACCTAACTAACCTAAGGACAGCACACAACACCCAGCCATCACGAGGCAGAGAAAATCCCTGACCCCGCCGGGAATCGAACCCGGGAACCCGGGCAGGGGAAGCGAGAACGCTACCGCACGACCACGACCTACTCCACATTTTGACTGCTTACTGCGCCATATTTTACCTAGTGGCAGAAATTGGAACTATTACACTGAAACGCCAAAGAATCTGGTGTAGCCATGCGTATTCAAATACAGAGATACGTAAACAGGTAGACTACGGCGCTCCTGTCGGCAACGCCTATATAAGACAACAAGTCTGGCGCAGCTGCTGGATAGGTTATTGCTGCTGCAATGCAGGTATCAAGATTTAAATGAATTTGAATGTTGTGTTAAAGTCGGCGCACGAGCGATGGGACACAGCATCTCTGAGGTAGTGATGAAGTGGGGACTTTCCCGTATGACCATTTCATGAGTGTACCGTGAATATCAGTAATCCGGTAAAACATCAAATCTCCGACATCGCTGCGGCCGAAAAAAAAAAAATCCTGCAAGGACGGGACCAATGAAGATTGAAAAGAATCGTTCAATGTGACAGAAGAGCAACCCTTCCGCAAACTGCAGCAGAATTCAGCGCTGGGCCATCAATAAGTGTCAGCTAGCCATTCAACGATATGGGCTTTCGGAGCCGAAGGCCCATTCAACACGAATCTTTACGCCTCGCCTGGATCCGTCAACACCGACACTGGACATTTTATGCTGGAAACACGTCGTCTGGTCGGAAGAGTCTCGTTTCAAATTGAATCGCGCGGTTGGACGTGTCGGGTATGGAGACAACAGTCATGAATACATGGACCATGCATGTCAGCAGGGGACTCTTCAAGCTGGTGGAGGCTCTGTAATGGTGTGGAGCGTGTGCAGTTGGAGTGATATGGAGCCGCTGATACGTCTAGATACGATTTTGACACGTGACATGTACATATGCATCTTGTCTGATCACCTGCATCCACTTATGTTCATTGTGAATTCCGACGGACTTGGACAATTCCAGCAGGATAATGTGACACCCCACACGTCCAGAATTGCTACAGAGTGACTCTTTTGAATTTAAACACTTCCGCTGGCCACCAAATTCTTCGGACATCAACATTATTGAGCATATCTGGGATGTCTTGCAACGTGATGCTCATATTGTTACGGATTTATGGACAGCCCTGTAGAATTCATGGTGTCAGTTCCCTCCAGCACTACTTCAGACCTTATTCGAGTTCATTTCTGCGTACACACGGGGGCCTTACACGATGTTAGACAGGTGTACCAGTTTCTTTAGCTCTTGAGTGTATATTCTTTCATCATAATCCACTAGCGCACCGATTGATGAACGTACCTACGACTCGTCAGCGTCCTACGGTGTGTACAGCACGCACTGCAGCAATCGAAACATCATCAGTTTAATTATAGCCCCCCGGTACGTGTCATACAATGATAAAATTTTGCATGGACGTTCAGCATGTCTGTGGATGTTGTCTGCATAAGGTATTGCGAATAGAGTTATAGAAAAGAAGTAATAAATTAAAACATCAAGACTAATGTTGCAGTTTTACAGCATGAGCAACGATAATACACTAGCAATAAACATTTTTCCTTTCATCATTCTGTGTGGGTGTCAATAAGAAAAAGTTTCGCAAATTATGAGTAAAGTTTGTTGGAAGTCGTTAAGTGCTCTCATTCTCAAATAATAGAAGAATAAATTCTGAGTAATTTGCGTGCCTTGAATTTTCTGCCTCAGGACAGGCTGCCTACACAGTTTCTAATTTTAATACTTGATTTACTGTGTGAAACCTTTGACATAATATTGTAGCTCTTAATGAGCAGATTATGACAGCATTTAAAAATTTTAAATTCAGTCGGTAATTGTATGAAATACTGAAAATCACTTTTTTGTTGGAAGCCAGTAGATAGGCAACCTGCAACTGAGACAGTGAATCAGGTTAGCCGCTCAGGAATATGCACGGCTGGGAAAAACTACAGATTTCATGTCCACCATTGATGAAGGTATAACATCCTCGAGGACTGTGTTCAGTGGTACCAGGGTGTAACAGCTTCCTACGGACGGTTGTAGTGTTAGTGATTGGATTGTTATGGTCACCAGCGATAAGATGAGGCTCAGGTCGCCTGTCTGTTCACCTTGCCTTTTGACTCTGCAGGCAGTAACTGTGCCTAGTTTGGAGCCAACCAGCGTGTGCAACATTCATTCTAGGGTACAACCATGCCCCAGCGATAAGTATGTACTCGTGCAGAACAGTTTCATCCACTTGAACGGAGTTGCACTGTGGGCCAGTGGGAGGCTTCATGCACGTATCGACGGACTGCAGCTCATACTGGGCTCGACGTATCGGTGATGTATTACTGCTTTCAACAGAAATACGTGGAACATTCTCCCACCTGTAGTATAGATGCACGTCAAGGTCGACGCACTGTGCGAGCAGTGGTGGTCGACCGAAAATGATCCAGACATGAAATCTGGGCACATGTTGCACCTGCGGTGTCATCAGGGAGGGTGGAAACCGTCTGCTTGCAGCAAGGTTAAGATCACTTGTGCTACTCGTCAGGCTAACACTGACACCACGACACCAAGGCTACAATGGTGTCGTGAAAGTGTTGAGTGGAAAATGGAATGGTGCTTTCATGTTTTCACAGATGAAAGTAAGTTCTGTCGTTTGGTGAGTGATGGACGTACACATGTATGGTGTGAGGTGCCTATTCTGATGTACATTCGCCCACAACACGTAGGTTCCACCCTGAGCTTGTTGGTGTCATGTGCCATTAGTTCTCGCACACGGTCACATCTGATTATTCTACAGGATAAAGAAAACAGTGACCACCACATTGAACAGGTGGTCATCTCCGGGGTACTCTCATACTTTCGAACAGGAAGGTGATGCGTTTTTTAAAGTAGGACAGTGCACGTTTATATACAGCTGTCGCATGGCAGCGCGATCTCGTGGTGTGTAACGACCACCCTGGCCAGCAAGATCACCAGATCCTTCGTCAATTGAACACTTGTGGGTCGCGATGAATGGCAACTTACTCATTCTCCAGGGGTTGAAAGAACCATTGCTGATTTGCAGAAAAAGGCACAAGGTGCTTCGGATAGTCTACCGCAGGATGGCATTCGGCACGTTTATGATCGTTTGCATGCGTAAATACACGCCTGCTTTGCCACCTGTGTGGGAACTTTGTGTACTGATGCGATTGTTTGGACTTCCTTTACGGTGGCATGAGCTACGTTTGGTCGGAATTGCTTATCATGTACTCCTACAATAATTACCTACTTTTCACCTGACTTGTCAATAGAAGGAACTTATCCTTGTGAATCATGCAATTTTTTTCGAGAGTCTAGGCTAAATAAGGTGACCAATCACAATCACAGATGTCATGGACATTATTAGCAACTGCTTACGCGACAGCTGGCAATATCTGATGCTGTCACACCAAATGTGCAGAAAACTCAGTTTGTAGCTTTATAATGTTGTTGTGACTGGTGCATAAGGCATACAACGCCACGTAAAGTCCTGAATTCAGTGCAACCCATTACGAGGAATTCCTCTCGCGCTCATTCGCCATCTCATGTTTCCTACCCATGGGGATGGCCTAACTGGTGCTGATTTCCACTACAACTTCGACTGTCGGTAGTGTCGTTGGATGACGCTTCTGGACAAGGGTTCGTACCCTGAACTTGTTCCTCCGGCCTTCTCCTACAGAAGGATGTTGCCACACTACCACATAATGTGCAGGTACCACCAGATGCCCCTCATCTTTCTTGCAGGCAGGTGCATCTAGTATTATCTACCTATCAGTCAGCCCTTATGCACGTCCAACCTCACTTGCGTGCGCTCAGCGGGTGCTGAACAGTAGCATGGACCCTGACCTGGCTGCTTGACCATCCACTCGTCAGCCTTTCGCCCTTTCCCATCCACCTGGAGTGTGTGACACTTGCACGGAGTGACAATTGTACATTTCATTTCAATGAGTGTTTGTGGAATCAAGTTCAATGTTGCGGCCTCGTTCTTGCTTATAACAAAAACGAAGAAATAAACAGTTACGTAAGCCTGTATTCAGCTCTAGCATATCTTGGTCTGGAAATATTGGATGATGGTCAGATGTCTGCTCAGGAGAATACGTTTGAAAGTTTAAGGCTTCAGGTCTTCTACAATTATTTCTGGACGAGAGGTTTATTAACGAGTATGTGCCATGAGATAAGTGAAACCGCAGTGGATGGCACTACTGCACTAACAACATCTCTGAATGATGGAACTGTAAGGTAAATATACTCATGTCCAGAAAAAAACGAAGACCTTGAACGACTAGATAGGAAATTCATATTCACAGAGCGTGTACAGTAGTATGTTCTGCGGAAATGATTAGCTTCTGAACCATGTCAGCCCGGGCGTTCAAGGTCAACAACGATATCATGGCGCTACACCAACTATCGATAAAATTTTCCAGAAGCTGTAGTCGCTATAAACCGAAGTCAGTGGTTCAGTGCAGCTTGAGCAGGCGTTCAGGATGCCTCACAGACGTAGGCGCGAACCGTACAGTCAAATCAGTGAGTTTGAAAAAGGGGGCACTATTGGCGTAGAAGAATGTGACGCATCCATTCCGGGCAATGCTGCTCTTGTAGGACGAAGTGTTTCGGCAGTGCAACGGGTCTGTGTCGAATGGTTCACGGAAGGCCGTAGAACACGACAAGATGGGTTCGGTCGCAGTATACAGACCACCCCATGAGAAGATTGGCAACTCATCCGTATGGCATTGCACCACAGATCTGCTTCCTCTCCGGCTCTGGCGCAACAGTGGAACACATCGTGTACTAACAAGGATGAGAGTCTGTCGCCGTTTATTACAGCTTGGATTACGTGAATTTGTCCACTTCTCCACCTACCTTCGATGAATGTGCAGAAACATGCTAGACGGCAATGGTGTAGAGAACGGCCTCACGAGGGACAGGAATGGCATCAGACAGTGTTTACGGAAGAATCCAGGTTCTGTTTGTTTGAAAGTAAGTGTCCCGTTTTAGTTCACCATAGGCAGGGGGGAATGCCAGCACAGTGACTGCATTTGTATAAGATATACAGAGCCACCTGAAGGCCTTGTGGTGTGGGATGCTGTTTGGTACAACCACAAATCACATTTGGTGCGTGTCCGTGGCACGGCAACTAGTTCTACCTACGTATATGAAGTCCTGCGACCCGTAGCCATACCCTCTTTGCACAACACCGCAGACGCCAGTTTTCAGGAAGACAAAGAACGACCACATGTTGTTGCACGAACGCGTGCCTTCTTGGTGTCACAGGAGTCAGCCCTTTGCCCTTGGCCGCCAGATCACCATACTTGTCACCAATCGAAGATGTGTGGGATACTGTGAAACGATGGGTGCAGCGCTGTGACCCCATGTCAACAGCCACAGATGAGCTTTGGAACCAGGTGAATGCAGCATGGATGGCTATAGTACACGACGCTATTCGCGCCGCCATCACGCATCTGACGAGTTATCAGGGCCCATGCCTACTAGGCAACGAGACACATGCTGAACCAAGGTGATTGAAATTCTTATCTTTTCTGGGGATCATACTAACATACATGTGCTGTGAATATGAAACTCCTATCTCTAATCATTCGGGGTGTTCTATTTTTTATCAACATGAGTGTACATTAGTATCAAAATTTCATCCAAATACATATTGATAAATACAGGATTCTCTGCCTCGTGATGACTGGGTGTTGTGTGCTGTCCTTAGGTTAGTTAGGTTTAAGTAGTTCTAAGTTCTAGGGGACTGATGACCATAGATGTTAAGTCCCATAGTGCTCAGAGCCATTTGAACCATAAATACAGGTTCAAAAAAATGGTTCAAATGGCTCTGAGCACTATGGGACTCAATTGCTGTGGTCATAAGTCCCCTAGAACTTAGAACTACTTAAACCTAACTAACCTAAGGACAGCACACAACACCCAGCCATCACGAGGCAGAGAAAATCCCTGACCCCGCCGGGAATCGAACCCGGGAACCCGGACGTGGGAAACGAGAACGCTACCGCACGACCACGAGATGCGGGCAAATACAGGATCTTCGAGAATACGCAGAGTACCATGACCACCAGTTCGACCGATTATTTTTAAATTTTGATGGGAAAAGGAGAAGGAAGTCAGCAATTAGGCCGGCCGCTGTGACTGAGTGGTTCTAGGCGCTTCAGTCCGGAACCGCGCTGCTGCTACGGTCGCAGGTTCGAATCCTGCCTCGGGCATGGATGTGTGTGATGTCCTTAGGTTAGTTAGGTTTAAGTAGTTCTAAGTCTAGGGGACTGATGACCTCAGATGTTAACTTTCATAGCGCTCAGAGCCATTCAGCAATTAGGACTGACAAGACTGCCGCAAAGTTTTTAAAAAGTCTCCAGATTGATGGCAACTTAAAATTATTTCTAACTTGTGTGGCCTATGCACAGAAATTACAGTGTAGAAGGATACGTTATAACCGTAATACACGAAATTAGACATGTACTAAAAAGTAGTTTACTGCTATGCTCCTCCTAGTCACGGGCTTTCTTGGAAATATGCTAAATAATTTTAATGCGGGTGAAATGAAACTACTTCCTCGTGATTTTGCTTGGAAACGACACAAAATCGCTCAATGTATCTTTAAATTTGTAAAGTATTCGTTAATAAAGACTATTTGAGAGGCCATGCCTCTTCTGTGGAATACCCCTAAGAAATTCTATGAATAAAAGTCTGTACGGGTGGACACCTAACACAACATCTACGCAGTCGTAAATGACTTGCAACTGCACCATTCTCAAGCTGTGCCCCTGTACCTGTGAAAAGCCGCTCATCCCAGCAAGGGCCACAGGCTCCATAAAAGTGTCACTCCTGTAGCGTACCGAACGTATTCGGTCAAAATAGACGCCAGAGCGGGAATGAGTTGCAACAGAGACAGCTGTAGATGCACAGGAGTGTTATGCATTGCAAGGCAAAACATGGCTGACGCATTGCAAAGTAGGGCCAGGTGGGTGCAGTGTAGCAACAGCCGATGCTGCAGTATTCTTGGGGAAGGATGGAAGCATTTAGAGTACGTGCATTAAGCCCTAAACGAACATAAAGCGTATAAGTACTCAGCCGTTCATGTACTAAATCATTCCAGTTTCACTATCAGTGCCCACACCGTGAGCCTGTGACACCCAGAGCAACATCCCAGAATGCATTACAGGGTCTGCTGTTCAATCACGAGACAGGGCAGCCTGCCATGAGTCGCAAGGGAGCCACCCACTCGCTGGAAGGAGTTCACAGCCACCGTCAGCTCCACTGCCGCCCTGTCATGGCATTGTAGTGATGCCATGCTCTGCCCCATTCTGTGCATTGTCAGCAATGCCGGGCGTCTATTGTTCCAAATGAGAGCCAACTGGACTCCTCCACCAAACTGTTCCTGATTTACTACGGCCAAACACAGGAGTAAAGAAATTAATTCAACAAATCTACTGTCGTCACACTCCACAGGTGATAGTCTGAAGGTCATTCAACACTCCGTAGAAGTGTCACTATGCACAAGTGTTCCATCCCCATCCACCTGTGCCTGTGGGCGCTCAGGCGCCTGCAGGCGGGCGTGCGAGCTGGAACATCCAACTCTACAACCCCTGAATATCTCCAATATCATTTTGTTATGGCCTGTATCATCACCCGAACAGCCATAACAGTCTCAGTCAATGCCAGTTTGGTTTCCGGCAAGGCCTATCAATTAATGATGCTATTTTCTGTTTCACCGATCAAATTCTCTAATCTCTTAACAGGAAATTGACACCAATTGGAATCCAATGTGACCTATTCAAGGCTTCTGACTGTGTCAACGATGAAATTCTGACATATAAAGCAGACTATTATGGGTTAAGTGGAATAGTGGGGACACGGATTAAATCCTACCTTACAGATAGGAAACAAGTGGAAATAATTTCTGACAGTAGTGGAATCACAGCTTTATCCAAGTGGGCCCCAGTCAACACTGCAGTATCTCAAGGCTTGGTATGGGGACCCTTACTGTTTCTTACATTTATAAATGACATCTCACACTGCACCAAGTCAGCGAGCAATTTCACCCTATTTGCTGACGATACTTCTCTTCTACTTGATAAAGCAACAGAGAACAATCGGGAAACATCTGCGAACATTGCACTTGATGAGATTCGGTTTAACTGTGATGGACTCTCGCTGAATATAAAAAATGTGTGTGTGTGAAATCTTATGGGACTTAACTGCCATGGTCATCAGTCCCGAAGCTTACACACTACTTAACCTAAATTATCCTAAGGACAAACACACACATACCCATGCCCGAGGGAGGACTCGAATCTATGACTGCAGCGCCTGAGACCGTTCGGCTAATCCCGCGCGGCGAATATATATTTCACATGGCACATAAAGAAGCGCGGGATATAAATATAGAATTTAATGGACAACAAATAAAGAAAGTCGACTTAACTAAGTTCCTGGGTGTGTGTACATAGATAGCAAACTCAATTGGTCCAACCATATCCTAGATCTAGAAGAAAGGCTTCATTCTGCAACAGCTGCGTAATTGCATGGACCACACATAAGGGTGCCGTAAGAGCTGCTTATTTCGGATATTGCGATGCACTTTTGCATAACGGAATCATCTTTTGGGGCAACCAGCCCTTGGCAAAAAATGTTTTTATTTCTCAGAAGAGAGCTATACGCATCATGAGTGGTGTGCAACGAAGGCGCTTCTGTAGGAATCCGTTAAGGAAACTACAGGTATTTACAATGATATCTTAGTACATAAAATCCCTTGTACGTTTCATTAATAAAAACCACTCTCTCTCCAAAAACAATAGTGAATATCATGGTCACAAAACAAGGTCAAACGAGGACTTTCACAGCAACTAGTCGAATTATACCCCTGTACAGAGAGTAGTAAATTATACAGGCATCAAAATTTTCAATGCTCTATCCAGTGTCATCAAAAGTGTTGTTCCTGAAACACCAAAGTTCAAGAGCAAACTGAAGGAACACCTACCACAAAAATAATTCTATTCAATTAGAGCATAGGAGTAAGTTTGAGTTAGCCATTCAATGTAAGCATAAAGGTAAAATATTTGTTGCATTGTAGTATATTGTTGCTGGAATACTTTGATATTGTTAATTTGAATGTGTCCACATAAGTATTAATTCTGATGTATGTAATACTTTTTTTTTCTAGTGCTCCATGTTTTTACAATGAATCTTGTCATGAATTAATCAGATTGTGTGCTGATGTATTGTTTACACTGTAAAAATACTGACTCGTCCCATATCCTTGCAACTCCATTGTTATCAGGATCGACAGGACTCGCAGTGAAATAAAATAAAAAAATAAATACTTCTACATTTGTCGTATTACAAATTTGGTTTGTCCGCGTTTGCCTGCAGGCTTTATCACGGTGAGCGAGTGGTGCGCGGCCATGGAGGCCAAGACGGGTCTGACTCTTCCGTGGCGCATGCTGAAGGACAAGTTGGTCAGCGTGGACCCGTCTTCCGGCCGCGTGCAGTACGTCACCACGTTCCAGGAGCATCTGCCGGGCCGCAGAGCCGTCGTGAGTAGAGCTCGCAGCACGCTCACGGTAATGGAACCGGCAGCCCAGGGGAGCTCGCCGTCGTTTATACTCCCCCACTACCACCACCAGCCCCTGCACCAGTCTGCGTGTCTCCACGGAAACACTCGGCTTCTCTCACAGGATGTAATCCAGAGCCCCGTATGCCAGCTGCACTCCATCACGATCGTTTACTGTTAACTATGGCTTTAAACACATTCTCCAGTGTACCTTTCCGCCGTCACCTATTTGTAAAGCACCTTAGGCGGCTTGAATACTAGTTGCAGGCAGAATTGTTTTGGTATCACCTCAACCCGCTTCCTGCAAATTATATTGTTTTGTAATGAGGTATTACCAAATTTGTGGATGGTGAGAATACTGGAAAATAAGAGAATCGAAGCGCTTAAGCCGTATGCTTTAAAAGGATGTGTAAAATTAGGTGGGCCGATAAAGCTTGAGGAAATACTCCGCAGAATCGGCGAAGGAAGGAACACAAGGTAAACTCTGACAAGAAGGGACTGATTGGGGAACGTGTCTTAAGACAGCAGGAAATAGCTTCTGTGGTACATGAAGCTGCTGTAGACGCCCAAACTTCCAGGACACGACAGAAATTTGGCATATATGCAACAAATAACTGCGGCACAAGAGAAGAACTCGTGCCGGGTCACATTCAACTAATCAGAAGAGTGATGAACCCCACAAAAAATTGAATGATTTGAATGTAAAATCTGCATACAAGATTTAACATCATAGTTCCACAATGCAATCTTCGGGTAATACACTATACAGTCACATTAAAGTTAATACCTGTCAAAAAGATGAATAACGGCCTGGACGTGCTGGCAGGGAATCAATGAGGTTGTGGAAGGTACCGACAGAAGTGTAGAGCCATGTTGACTTCAGTGCCGTGTCCAGCTGTGCTAGTTTTCTATGTCAAGGATTCATGGTGCAAATGATCCTATTAAGGTGGCCTCCACAGATTTTCGATTGGGCTTAAATCCGGGGAATCTGGTGGCCAGAGGTGCTCTTCAAACCACACACATACACCTCGAGCTGCATGACACCTTGCATTGTCCTGCTGATAGACGCTATCGTTCCTAGGAAAAACAAACTGTAGTTAAGGACAGACTTGGTCCACCTAGGGGAGAATAGAAACTTGCGCCACAACCTCACTAAATGGGCACATCGGGCGATAGGAAGGAAGTATTTGGGGCGGGGAGGGGGGGCATAAGGTGTACACAGGTAACCAAAACTTGACTGCAACATTGAATTTCAGGTGGACGTAGGATGCAATAGTAATAAAAAATTATACGGGGTAAAGTAGAGTAGAGAACATCGTCAAAAGAGGCTTCAAGCTGAAGAATGCAGTAACAATAAAAACCTCCTGAAAACTGAATTTTTAAATCATAAATCCACTAATGAAGAAAATATATAAACAGTATTTAACTTTAGGGGACCAGATACTGTAGCTGTGGCGTATATTATCTGTATTTTAGTAGCTAGATGATAAATAACACGCACGAAATGCACATAGGCACTTTAGCAAATATGCGGTCACCCAGTAAAACTTAGTAGTAACGCTTCGTAAGCAATATTAGTTTACTGATAATTAGTGAACGGCCAAAGTGAATCTGAGACGGAAACGGCACACCAAACACCAGTGTTGTTCAACGGCTGTAAAACTTTCCGATGAGCCTTTTTTGATGCTTAATGTCACGTGTTATGTGAGTTCACTTACCTGGATAAGCTCAACCATAGTTTGGACAAGAAGAGAATAGAAGCTTTCGAAATGAGGTGCTACAGAAGAATGCTGAAGATAAGGTTGGTAGATCACGTAACTAATGAGGAGGTATTGAATAGGATTGGGGAGAAAAGAAGCTTGTGGCACAACTTGACTAGAAGAAGGGATCGGTTGGTAGGACATGTTTTGAGGCATCAAGGGATCACAAATTTAGCATTGGAGGGCAGCGTGGAGGGTAAAAATCGTAGAGGGAGACCAAGAGATGAATACACTAAGCAGATTCAGAAGGATGTAGGTTGCAGTAGGTACTGGGAGATGAAGAAGCTTGCACAGGATAGAGTAGCATGGAGAGCTGCATCAAACCAGTCTCAGGACTGAAGTCCACAACAACAATAACAACATCTCATCTGAAACAAATGAAAACCAATCCTCTATACCACTTCATTCGGTAGCTCCTGGCAGAATCGGACTAGCGGAAACAGGGCAGAAAGTCTAAAGTCACATACAACAAAAAATTCATGAGGAGGGAGATAACAGTCTTCTTTGATAGTGTTTCTGAAATGACCGTTCACTTTAATTTCTCCCGTGTTGACGAAAGTCAAATGGCTGTCAGCTGCTTAATACTGACGAAAGGGAAATATATTTTCGTTTACATCAGATGGATTGGTTGGTTATTATACACACTTACGATTTTTACGAATGCAACTTCATTTTTAGGTGCTTTCATATGATGTTTGAATCAACAGATATCCGCAAACTTATGTTGACTCCAGAAAATCAAAGGTATACATCTCCGATCTGCACTTACCGACTTCACTGCAGAGACAGTGTAAGTACGGAGTTGCTGGTCAGCACTCCTACAAATGTTCTGTACGTGACTCATGCTATTGATATTTGTCATTCTTATTTGTACGGATAAATATCGTTGCGACTTTGATAGACTTTTCCGTAGCCTGTTTTCGTAAAGTCTTCTACCGTTCGTAGTCGTTTCACGTTTGTAGCTAATATTCCCCCCCCCCCCCCCCCCCCCCAGCTTGAATTACTCTGTAAAAAAATTCACGAAACGTCTTTTCAATGAGTTTTATTTTGGATCAAGAAAGCGAAAAAGACTGCAATACATTTGATCCCAAACCACCAGTGTGGAAGTTCACTGAGACCTTATACTACTTAGCCACCGCCTCCCTTTTTCCGTGGTCTTTGCCCCGCAAATAAGCACACTGGACGAAGAATTAAACACACCCAGGAAACACCAGGCTAATACGAAACAGCCCTTCTAGCTTTGATAATGCCCGCGATTGAGAGAGGAAGGGAGTCTACAGTTTTCTTGAGGTATGCCACATATACTTGAAGCAGCATTCATCATTTGATTCCGTAGAGCTACAAAACAGCAGGGATGTTGACTGATATGTTTCAACCACTATTCCAGGTAGCATCAGACATTTTCTGTGAGACTAGGATCGAGTGGTTTAGCAAGCCAGTCGAAGCGCTATAGTGTGCATGAGTGCTCGCCGAACAAGGGTCGTATGCATGCAGCCTTAAGAATATAGCTGCTGTTAATTTGGAGAACAGAGGCGACCGTAGTATAGCCATGGCGGTCATTTAGGAGATAGGTCAGCATTTCGACGCAAAGAATGTTAAAAAAAACATCGTGGTCATGTCCATGGCAATCTGAATGAATGGGACCGAGCCAGCCGAAGTGGTTAGTCTGCCTTCGGCAGGGCAACAGAGCGGACGCGTACGTGTTGACTTCGTGCGGCGCGCGAGCTCGCCTTGTTTACTTTCTGACGGCCGTTGCTTAAGTGCCGGCTTACCTTGTACGATCCATGGCGAACCGTTACCGTAAATCAACACTCCGATTTACTTTCTGCAAAGATTATGCCCGACCCAAAGCACTCGATGTGGAGCGTTTTCTGCGAGAGGAAGTGAAGATCCCGGCGACCGATATTATCGGCATACATTTGTCCATCGTGAGCAGCACGGTCTATGTGAAAATCATTAACGACGCGGCGTGCGAACGCATACTACGTGAGACCAAACAGGGGCTCCGCTTCTGTCACGCTGATGGCAACGTGGGGGAGGTAACCGTCGACCACGCAGCTTAGGTATGCGAACGATACGCATTTTCGAACTGCCATTCGAACTTCCTGCTGAGGAAGTCGTCGCGGCACTACGCCCATACGGCACAGTCCATGGCCACACTGCGGAGAAGTGGACACAGTTTCGGACGTATCCTGTCCTAAACGGGGTCCGACAGGTCACCATAGATCTCCGAAGCCACGTGCCGTCCTATTTACAGATTGGCGGATGCCGTGCAATAATTATGTAGGACGGCCAGCCTTGGACCTGTTCCGGGTGCGGTAAAGAAGGCCACCTTAGATCCGAATGCCTACAACGGCGTATTACGCAACTTCCAGCTGCCGAAGAACCACCCACGTCGCAACCTACGGTGCTACCGGTGACCTATCCCGCTGCTCTAGCTTCTTCTACCGCTTTGCAACGTCGCCCGGTCACCACAAACGACGCCACCAACGAGCCCGACCCGACACCGACGGAGAGCGCCTCGGACGACCCGCCGCCTCGGCCGGCCATCGACGCCGCTCCGAAGATGCCGGCGCAACCAGACGCTGACCTTGGCCTCGAAAACACGATGGAGATCGACTCGCTCATCGTTCCTACAGCGGCCTTTCTGCCAGAACGACGCGACTCCCTTGCGTCGTCTGACACGGAGGGTCGCACAAGGAAACAACGTTCCCCGAAACGTCGCAAGCGAAGACGTCGCACCGTTTCCGGCCAAGAGGAGACGTTACAAGTCGAGGAGGACGTAACCGTCGACCAGCACGAGGCCTCAGAACCCGCTACTGCTGACGAAGACGTTATGAGCGCGGAGACATCTATCGGTGTGCCTGTGCCCCGTGCTTACTCTGAACTAAATCCTGAACGTAATACAGGCGATACTACACCACGCACAATTACAACGTCTTCTGCAGGCAAAATGGACGATACACCAGTTTCCGCTTCCACGGCGTGGCACGAGGAGGAGGTCGAGGAGCAGGACCTGTTACGGGACCCTGCGCCGTCACGGCCGCACCACTAATCATACTCTCCCCAGACTCCCCTGCGGGCCAGCGGGATAATGTTCCGCTGCGACGCCCACACCCTTGCGCGGACAGCGGAGTGGACCAGCCTCCAGCAATCCGACACCAGGCCTACCGGATAGCAACCATCAACACCAACAACATCCGTTCCAGGGTGAAAATCCGCCTTATGCAGGAGATGTTCTGGGCTTCGGATATTGATTTCGCCCTTCTGCAGGAAGTTCACATGGCTAGTCTCCCGGATATCAATGGCTATACCGCCCAAGCCTCCGCGAGTGATCCTATGGGCCGCGGGGTGGCCATCTACGTCCGCCACGGGATTTCTGTGACCGATGTCGCCTTCCTTCCATCAGCTCGGGGCATGGCACTCACTGCCATGGGGACACGCATCATTAATGTCTACGCTCCCTCAGGCACCGACCGACGGCATGAAAGAGCCCAGTTTTATACCGAGGAAATCGCTCCCCTGTTTTTAGGGCGGTATGACCATTGCCTACTAGGAGGTGATTTTAACTGCGTTCTGCATCCTAAAGATCAGATTCCCCACTATACTACATGCCAGGAGCTACGTATAGTGGTGCGAGACCTCCTGCTTCACGATACCTGGGAAGTTCAACACGGCGACCTTTCTGGCCATTCCTTTCTTACCAGTCATTCCGCAAGTCGACTAGACAGGATATATGTCTCACAAACTCTTAGATCTGCGATACGGGGCGCCGAACGATGGCCGCTGGCGTTTTCCGACCATTGCGCTTACATCTGTACGGTCCTCCTTCCGCCGCAATCAGTATGGCGCAGCCGTGCGCCATGGAAACTCAATACCTCACACTTGCATGACCTGGCGTGTCGCCAACAAGTCACTGAAACGTGGACAGCCTGCGAACGACGCCTTCCCCGCTACCACTCGACATTGACGTGGTGGTTCGATTGTGCCAAGCCGGCGATCCGGAGGACACTGATGAGATACGGGAAGGACATGGCCGACTGGCATCGCACCACTGTTGACTTCTATTACGCGATTCTCCGAGATCTGGATGCTCAGCCGCCAACCCCGGACAACCAGTTGGAACGGCAACGAACTAAGGCGAAGATAATTGCGCTGACACGCCGGAAACTGCAAGGGGTCGTGATAAGGACGCGGCGCCACGATCACGCGGATTTAGAAATTCCATCCATGCATGATATAGTGTCCGACAAACGAAGGCGTCGTCGGCAGATCATCAGCACTCTGACCACGCCTCATGGAACGCAGGTGACCACTCAGAATGACATCGTCCACGCATTCGTCGAGCACTACCGTCGTACTTATAGTGATGAAGACGCTGGAACTGCAGCAGACGACTCCATTTTGCATTACGTCACGCGCACCCTCCCCCACACGGAGGCGGATGCTTTGACAGTGCCGGTCACGCTAGACGAAGTCAACCATGCCATCGCCAAGGGTGCAGTCAACAGATCGCCCGGCTTTGACTGCTTACCGATTGAGTTTTACCGTACCTTTCGGGACCTCATGGCACCACGGTGGACGACTATGTACCAAGAACTGATGACATCTGACCAAGCAATCCCACCCGCCTTTGCTGATGGCATCATTATACCGGTCCACAAACCAGCCCGAGGTTCGATGGTCACGAGTTACAGACCGCTCACCCTACTCAATGCCGATTACAAGATTTTCGCGCGCTTACTGGCAATGCGGCTCCGAACTACACTCCCTCATATCCTCTCGCCAGAGCAAACGACGCCTGGCGGACAGGTTTACAGACTGCCACAGGGGAATGCCGCGACTTAATTGCGATAGCGGCGGCCTGCAGACTCCGGGCAGCGGTTGTCGCTATAGACTTCGACAGCGCCTTCGATAAAGTGCGTCATCGTTTCCTGTATTCGGTGGCAGCCCGAATGGGCATCCCCCCTCCGTTTCTCGACGTCATCCGGCGTCTTTACGACAGTGCCAGTTCACGTGTCCAAGTCAATGGACGTTTAGCAGGGCCGGTACCTATCTGCCGTTCGATACGGCAGGGGTGCCCCCTCTCTACCCTCCTGTATGCCATTGCCCTTGAGCCCCTTCTTGGTGGCTTGACGACCAAGCTCTCTGGCCTCACCCTACGCCAACACACTTTTCGCTGTCGGGCATATGCTGATGACCTCCTCCTCCTCATTCGCTCCGGCTCTGAGATTCGGGAAGTCCTCGACTTGATTACCCGTTATGGGGCTGTCGCTGGCAGTGCCATGAATGTCACCAAATCTTCTGCAATGCACATTGGACGAGGCCTCCAGGAGGGTGAAGTTGCACCCCTGCCGCTTGTGCGGACTTTCCGGTACTTGGGCATTACCTTTACCCCCACGGTAACACGCACAGCGGCAACGAATTTCCGTCGCCTGTTACACGTCATCCGCAACGACGTCCGCCAGAACCTCTTGCGCCGCCAGGACACACTTCAACGGGTTGAGTTTATTAATCTTTATGTGGCATCAAAATTGGTTCACATCGCACAAGTTCTCCCTCTGCCAACTGCAATTGGGCGCAACCTTCAGGCGGCTTTTGGCTATTATCTCACGGCTGGTTCGATGTTTAAAGTCCGTTATGAGACACTTACCCTGCCCTCACGGTATGGTGGCGTCGGGCTCGTCAATGTCCGTATGCGAGCTGCAGCCTTGTACATGAGTACCATGAGAAAACAGTGGATGGGCCAGGGTACATCTCTAACACGCAGCCTGCTTGAAGTCCTCCTACCTGCTTCCACCTCACCACCGGTGTCTGTCGGCCATATCGTGCCTTATTTGTCCCATATTTCGACCTTTTTCGTCGACTACAGTTACATACATACCAGTCTCCCAGATACACGCCCACCTAGGACTAAGGATTTTTACAGCCTGTTGCTGCGCTGTGTTCCCCGGAATGTGATGGAGACCAAACATCCCTCCATCCAGTGGCCCATAGTGTGGACTACCGTCCACCAGCCCTTCCTCCCTACGAACGTCCGGGCACTGTGGTATCACATAGTCAACAGGAAATTTGCCACGAAGCAGCGCCTGCACAACATTGGCTTGTCAGAATCCCCTCTTTGTCTCCTTTGCCAGCAACTGGACACTGATGAACACCGTCTGACATGCACCTCGTCGCAAGATGTATGGCGCTTCGTGCAGCAAATCATTGCCTGCTATCTCCGGGTGCCACCCGACACAATCGAACCTCGAATGTTTCTATACCCGGAGGACCGACATTTTCCCGCCGCCAAATGTCATGCTATTACGTGGGTCAAAGGATGGGCGGTCGCTTATCTCTTTCATGAGGGACCTAAATCCCGCCTCGACTTTTGGACCTATTTACGAACAGCCCATGCAGCTCTCGAAAACTCGCCACGATACCGAACATTATTTGCTAACTATCTTCGAGCGGTCTTTGTTAGACCTCCACTGAGTTGGGGGGTGCCTGGCTCCTCCCCTGGCGGTGTCTGAGTTTCAACCGCCTACGATCTATTCTACTTCTGACCTCCGCGGATGGGAGAGCGCGTCGCAGATTGCGCGGATTTTATTTCTTTTTGCTTTTCCTTTTTCCTTTCTTTTTCTTTAACCAGAATTTATATTTCTTTTCTTTTTCGCCGATGTGTTCCCATAATTTCATGATATTAGTGAATCTTACAAAAACACATGCAAATAAATAAATAACAACGCCTTCCACTACTGTTGATTCCTGTGTCTCCTGTCGCCTGTATAAAACAAAAAAGAAAGGGATAGATCGTCTGCCATGTAATCAAAAAAAAAAAAAAGTGGTCAGCGCGACAGAAAGTCCTTCCTAAGGGCCCGGGTTCGATTCCCGGCTGGGTCGGTTATTTTCTCCGTTCAGGGACTGGGTATTGTGTTGTCCTAATCACCATCATTTCATCCCCATCGAAAAAAAAAAGTGGCCGTGCGGTTAAAGGCGCTGCAGTCTGGAACCGCAAGACCGCTACGGTCGCAGGTTCGAATCCTGCCTTGGGCATGGATTTTTGTGATGTCCTTAGGTTAGTTAGGTTTAAGTAGTTCTAAGTTCTAGGGGACTAATGACCTCAGCAGTTGAGTCCCATAGTGCTCAGAGCCATTTGAACCATTTGAATGGGACCGAGTCGTGGCACGAAAAGCACTCCTAAAACAGCAGAGGACAGATTCCAACATTATACATGCCTTGCAAACGCACTGGATTAAATGGCTCAGTAGACTCAATGATGAAATGCAATATTATTTGCCGCCTTTCGCAAGGTATCAGACTACGAAGGACCATTGAAAGCAGTTCCTTTTGCAACCTTCACTTGGAAACTGAGCACACGAATGATTCATTCCACTGATTTCATTCGATTTTTACAACCACCTCGCCAACGGCTTTGCCGCGGTGGTAGCGCAGGTTCCCGTGAGATTACCGAAGGTAAGCGCTGTCGGGCTAGGCTAGCACTTGGATGGGTGACCATCCGGTCTGACGAGCGCTGTTGTCAAGCGGAATATACCCAGACCTTGTGAGGCAAACTGAGGAGCTACTAGACCTAGAAGTAGCGACTCCAGTTGCGTAAGCTGACATATGGCGGGGACAGCAGTGTGCTCACCACATACCCCTCCATATCCGCATTCTGTGACCCCTGTGGGCTAAGGATGACACGGCGGCCGGTCGGTACCGCTTTTTTACAACCATCTTCCGTAGAGCTCATGGGGGGAGGGATCACTGTCCTCTAGAACATGAGATCTGCTTGGTCTTGGTTTAGCTGTGGCTATTCCTTCTCGTTTGCACTTCACTATCACATCACCAACAGCCGACTTAGGCGGCTTTAGAATGGTTGAAGTATTCATGACTGATTTGTTACGCGGGTGACAACTAGTGAGTAGCCCACGTTCGAAGTCAAGGAGCTTCCGCTCCTACACAGTCTGCTTTCACCGCTTCTCTACTGATAACGCAACTCTCTTCTCCTCGTCTTATAGTGCCAGGTCTGCCTCTCATGACATCTACTGGTCAAGCCCACATTTCATACGGGTGTTAGCATACTTTTGAGCAGATAGTGGAGTCTTTGCTACATACACTACTGGTCATTAAAATTGCTACACTACGAAGATGACGTGCTACAGACGCGAAATTTAACCGACAGGAAGGAGATGCTGTGATATGCAAATGATTAGCTTTTCAGAGCATTCACACAAGGCTGGCGCCGGTGGCGACACCTACAACGTGCTGACATGAGGAAAGTTTCCAACCGATTTCTCATAAACAAACAGCAGTTGACCGGCGTTGCCTGGTGAAACGTTGTTGTGATGCCTCGTGTAAGGAGGAGAAATACGTTCTATCACGTTTCCGACTTTGATAAAGATCGGATTGTAGCCTATCGCGATTGCAGTTTATCGTATAGCGACACTGCCGCTCGCCTTGGTCGAGATCCAATGACTGTTAGCAGAATATGGAATTGGTGGGTTCAGGAGGGTAATACGGAACGCCGTGCTGGATCCCAACGGCCTCGTATCACTAGCAGTCGACGTGACAGGCATCTCATCCGCATGGCATCCCTGAGTCAGCAGATGGGGATGTTTGTTCAAATGTTCAAATGTGTGTGGAATCTTATGGGACTTAACTGCTTAGGTCATCAGTCCCTAAGCTTATACACACTTAACCTAAATGATCCTCAGGACAAACACACTCACCCATGCCCGAGGGAGGACTCGAACCTCCGCCGCGACCAGCCGCACAGTGGGGATGTTTGCAAGACGACAACCATCTGCACGAACAGTTCGACGCCGTTTGCAGCAGCATGGACTATCAGCTCGGAGACCATGGCTGCAGTTACCCTTGACGCTGCATCACAGACAGAAATGCCTGCGATGGTGTACTGAACGACAAAAATGGGTGCACGAATCGCAAAACGTCATTTCTGCGGATGAATCCAGGTTCTGTTTATAGCATCATGATGGTCGCATCCGTGTTTGGCGACGTCGCGGTGAACGCACATTGGAAGCGTGTATTCGTCATCACCATACTGGCGTATCACCCGGCGTGATGGTATGGGGTGCAATTGGTTACACGTCTCGGTCACCTCTTGTTCGTATTGACGGCATTTTGAACAGTGGACGTTACATTTCAGATGCGTTACGACCCGTGGCTCTGCCCTTCAATCGATCCCTGCGAAACCCTACATTTCAGCACGATAATGAACGGCCGCATGTTGCAGGTCCTGTACGGGCATTTCTGGATACAGAAAATGTTCGACTGCTGCCCTGGCCAGCACATTCTCCAGATCTCTCACCAACTGAAAACGTCTGGTCAACGGTGGCCGAGCAACTGGCTCATCACAATCCGCCAGTCACTACTCTTGATGAACTGTGGTATCGTGTTGAAGCTGCATGGGCAGCTGAACCTGTACACGCCATCCAAGCTCTGTTTGACTCAATGCCCAGGCGTATCAAGGCCGTTATTACGGCCAGAGGTGGTTGTTCTGGGTACTGATTTCTCAGGATCTAAGGACCCAAATTGCGTGAAAATGTATTCGGATGTCAGTTCTAGTATAATATATTTGTCCAATGAATACCCGTTTATCATCTGCATTTCTTCTTGGTGTAGCAATTTTAATGGCCAGTAGTGTATTTCGGCATCCAGCATCGCTGTTCTGTGACAGCGCAAAAATTATTTGTGTACACAGTATTTCACCAAAACTTAGAGGTACATTACACAAAATTACGCACTCCTATGATGTAGTCTATTGCTTTTAAATGTATCTGATTGTAATATTTAGTTAAGTTCCTCTTTGTGAAATCCTAGGCAAACATATAACTACACATTACGTGACGAAATTGTCAGATCAAAATTTTGAATTTGCAATATAAAATTTAATTTCGTCATGAAATAAAACCTATGGAGTAGATGAAAAGTCATAATATTGGTTCAAATGGCTCTGAGCACTATGGGACTCAACTGCTGAGGTCATTAGTCCCCTAGAACTTAGAACTAGTTAAACCTAACTAACCTAAGGACATCACAAACATCCATGCCCGAGGCAGGATTCGAACCTGCGACCGTAGCGGTCATGCGGTTCCAGACTGCAGCGCCTTTAACCGCACGGCCACTTCGGCCGGCAAAAGTCATAATAAATGAGAATTCATTAACACATCTCATTGGCGCTATTCGCAAAAATGCACAATAACAGCAGACTAATTTGGTACTTTACTTCCTTTATTAACAGTTTTCCGAAATAGTTCATGAATAACAACCGGTTCTGGGTTAACATTTATGATTTCCGATGTACAATCTTCATAGCCTGTAATGGGTGCTATCGACAGGGAATGTCAACTTGATTCCATATTTTCAGAATTCCAGAAGGCTTTCGACACCGTTTCTCAAAAGCGTCTTCTAATCAAACTGCCTCAGTTGTGCGACTCGATTAGTGATTTCCTGTCAGATAAGTCACAGTTCGTAGTAATAGACTGAAAGTCATCGAGTAAAACAGAAGTAATGTCCGGCGTTCCCCAAGGAAGTGTTACAGGCCCTCTATTGTTCCTGATCTATATTAACGACATATGTGGGAGACAATCTAAGTCACTGTCTTAGATTGTTTGCAGATGATGCTGTCATTTACCGTCTTGTAAAGTCATCAGATTACCAAAACTAAATGAAAAATGATTTATATATGATATCTGTACGGTGCGAAAAGTGACAATTCACCCTGAGTAAAGAAAAGTGTGAAGTTATTCAGATGAGTACTAAAAGATATCTGCTAAATTTCGATTACTTGATAAGTCACACTAATATGAAGGCTGTAAATTGAACTTAATACTTCGGGATTACTATTACAAATAACATAAATTCGAACGATCACACAGATATTGTTGTGGGTAGAACCAACCAAAGACTGCGATTCATTGGCCGAACACATTGAAGGTGCAACAGGTCTACTAAAGAGACTGCTTACACCATGCTTGTCCGCCCTATTCTGGAGTATTGCTGTGCGTTGTGGGATCCGCATCAGGTGGGACTGACGGATGACATCTAGAAAGTTCAGGGAAGGGCAGGTCGTTTTGTACTATCGTGAAATAGGGGAGATAGTGCCACAGACATGATACGTGAATTGGAGTGGCAATCATTAAAACAAAGGCGTGTTTTGTTGCGACTGAATCTTCTCATGAAATTTCAATCACAAGTTCCTCCCTCCGATTGCGAAAACATTCTGTCGACACCCACCTACATAACGAGAAATGATCATCACGATAAAATAAGAGAATTTAGGGCTCGCACAGAAAAATTTAAGTGCTTGCTTCTCCCGCGCGCGGTTCGAGAGTGGAAGAGTAGACAGCCAAATTGAAGGTGGTTTATTGAATCCTCTTCCAGGCACTTTATTGTAAATAGAAGATTAATTACGTAGATTTCGATGAACCTACGTCATTTGCTTGATGGATAACTGAGAACTATCGAATCCGTCATGCGGTTGTCTATATTATTTCTGTAAGAAATATGTTCTCAATCAGTTTCATGCTGGATCATGCATTTCGTTCCATTCGGCTATAAAATTCATGGTCACATACCCATCTCTTCTCGGGTGTCCACATCGCTGACCAGTCGGTTTTTATAATGCAGATCTTCTTGCAGACCCGTTGTCTTCCATTTGTAAGAGACGATCCTAAAAGTGTTTTTCTTCATATTACATATGTTTCAGTTCTTAAATAGCCCGCGGATCTATTCAGAAACTTCATTTACGCTCTTCATAGCTGGCTTCTTCTTTCAGATTGGAGACCAATTCTGACAACCAAGGAACATCAGAACGACTGCCATCACACTGTTTTTTACTATGTGTCTTTTCGTATTGCGTTGGCAAGCGTTCTCATTAGCCACACAGCAGCTGGAACTTTTCTTCTCAAGTCTTAAGCACGATCACAGGATAATAATCATAACTAAAAAGCTAAATTTGCTGACCTGCTCAGGTAAATTGTTTTGAATTACAATCTTTAAACGGATTGGATTTACCTCGTGAGCCAGTACTTAAGATTTATTGAAGGATATATCTAGGTGGCAGCTGCTGTGTAGTGGCTACCAGGTCGTGTTGTTGAGTGTGAATAAAGTTTGGCCCTCATAAAATACAACACTATTTAAAATTGTATTAGTAAGTATAAAATTGTTTGTCGCTTATCCAGTTTTTTATAACTACATCAATAAATGTATTAAAGAAATTCTGAGATAAATGGCACCCTTTCTCACCCAAAAATGGTTCAAATGGCTCTGAGCACTATGGGACTCAACTTCTGAGGTCATCAGTCCCCTAGAACTTAGAACTACTTAAACCGAACTAACCTAAGGACATCACACACATCCATGCCCGAGGCAGGATTCGAACCTGCGAACGTAGCGGTCACGCGGTTCCAGACTGAAGCGCCTTTAACCGCTTGGCCACACCGGCCGGCCTCCGATAACTGTCTTTCGGTCCGAAGCATCAGTATGACATTCGTCACGAAGGTGCCTACAACTTCCTCTGTAATGGTGCAAAGGCATGGCGCCCTGTTATGTCACTCCCGTAGTTTGTAACTAATTTACGTTTTTTTTTTCATATAGTTCGATAAATGCCACGCTGTACCCGTTTGAAACTGTAACACACATTCAGCCTTAGGGCTGTTCTAGCACCTGAAGCCAGGCAAACCGCATCTGTTACATGTCAAAGGGATTGCCTAACGCTGCATAGATAGGAAAATCGTGAGGCTGAATGTGTGTCCAAGTTTCTGACAGGTAACGTGCTCAGAAAAGATGCTTGGGTGGCACCGGGGGTGCTGCCGCACTGGGGTGCATGCACTCGTGATCACACCACTGGACGGCGCGAAAAAGGAAGGATAATGGAGCACAAAACATTTTTCTTCTTAGGATCACGTTCAAATTTCATCGAATGGTTTTCACCGGTCCCTAATGTTTCCATCCCGTATACCGGAGCAATAATTGCGGATCAGATCCCATTCAATAGATTCCAGCCTTACGATGGGATAAAACACCGAGGAGTTGGCAGCAATATGGAACGTTGTCAAGGACACCGAGCTGCTGCTCATCGCACTGCGAACTGTCGTTGTCGAGCGTGAAATGTGTGAGAATCAACGTCTCACGGAAAGGGGTGGTTTCCTTCACGCCCTTTATGGTGACCCCTGAGGCCCTTTCGTATCGCTATGGTGTCGACGTGATTGACAGGGGTTATGCGGAAAGTAAGGTACGGTCGGTCGCGAAATGGAAAATACAGTGAAAATCTGACGAAGTTTAGCACAGATGCATTGTGCACTGCGTCTAGTACGCCATTCAATCGCAAAGAAATCGTCAGATTTTCACTGTATTTTCCATTTCGCGACCGACCGTACCTTACTTTCCGCATAACCCCTGTCAATCACGTCGACACCAGACGCCACGAAAAGTCTGCCCAACGCCACCATGGACGTGCTACACGATGGGGAGGACGTCAAACACTGCCTTACCCACATTTCATCGCTTCTGTTCACGTCAGTACGTTGGAGGTCAGAACCGCGACAACCAACATTGAAATTACTCGTTTTTCTTGTGAGTGGCGAAGGATAACATTTTATACACACTGCCGCTCAGAAGCGATACGAAAGGGCCTCAGGGGTCACCATAAAGGGCGTGAAGGAAACCACCCCTTTCCGTGAGACGTTGATTCTCACACATTTCACGCTCGACAACGACAGTTCGCAGTGCGATGAGCAGCAGCACGGTGTCCTTGACAACGTTCCATATTGCTGCCAACTCCTCGGTGTTTCATCCCATCGTTAGGCTGGAATCTATTGAATGGGATCTGATCCGCAGTTATTGCATTGCTCCGGTATACCGGATGGAAACATTAGGGACCGGTCAAAACCATTCGATCAAGTTTGAACGTAATCCTAAGAAGAAAAGTGTTTTCTGCTCCATTATCCTTCCTTTTTCGCGCCGTCAAGTGGTGTGATCACGAGTGGATGCACCCCAGTGCGGCAGCACCCCCGGTGCCACCCAAGCATCTTTTCTGAGCACGTTACCTGTCAGAAACTTGGACACATATTCAGCCTCCTGCAGGGTTAGGCAATCCCTTTGACATGTAACAGATGCAGTTTGCCTGGCTTCAGGTGCTAGAACAGCCCTAAGGCTGAATGTGTGTTACAGTTTCAAACGGGTATAGCGTGGCATTTATTGAACTTTTAAAAAAAAAAAAACGTAAATTAGTTACAAACTACGCGTGGGACACACTTTATTCAACATGTAAGCGTCACTATAGATATTCGGATTTAGGTTATGACGTGTTCGATATGCCTGCCATCATTGGCGGTGGCCGGCCGTTGAGGCCGAGCGGTTCTAGGCCCTTCAGTCTGGAACCGCGTGACCGCTACGGTCGCAGGTTCGAATCCTGCCCCGGGCATGGATGTGTGTGATGTCCTTAGGAGAGTTAGATTTACGTACTTCTATGTTCTAGGGGACTGATGACCTCAGATGTTATGTCCCATTGTTCTCAGAGCCATTTGAACCATTTGAAAGGTGCATTTGAACCAGCCATTGGCGGTGATGTGGCGCAGACTAAGAGCGAAATTTTGCGTGATCCGCTGAAGCGTTGGAACATCGATGCTGTCGATGAACTCCTGAATGGCTGTCTTCAGCTCAGCAACGGTTTTCGAGTTAGTGCTATACACTTTGTCTTTAGCATAGTCGCACAAAAAGGAGGCGCATGTATTCAGTAATTGTCATACTGTACATTTGTAACGCTCTAGACAAAGGTGGTGGATGGGAACGAAGGTTTGCCGAACTGGAGGATCTTAGAGGGACTCTGTGTTGCTTTATTCACGGTAATGTTTATGTTGCATCCCCCGTACACTCCAGACGCGCCAGGTCATATTTAGTGAGGCCATAATGTCCTTAAAGTATGGATGAAACACCCAATTGTTGCAGCCATGTCGTACGTTATCAAACCACCCCTTTCCTGTTGAAAGGTGTGATTTCACTGACGCCCTCCATGCCGTTCCCTGAAGTCTTTTCTAGTCACTCCTGGGTGGCGATACGCCACCCTCAAGAAAATCGACTATTTCAACGCCAGGTGTCGCGGTTTGACCTCCATCACAGAAGCGTCAGGGGAAGGGGTGAAATGTGGGTATGACGGAATGTGACGACCTTCACATTATGTGACGCCGTCCACGGTGGCGTAGGACAGAATTGTTGTCCAGTTTGGTGGTAATGTGTCTAATTAAGACACCTTACAGCTCACTTGAACTTTTGGCCTCTTGCTTCCTTTTTTTTTTTGTTTGTGTTTTTGTTTTGCATGTGTCGACACCTTCATGTGTTTGAAGCGTCATCGTGCCCTAGGATGACGTAGTAGGACGCCAAACGGCTTTTGGAACTTTGCAGAGGAAGTTCAGAGGCACATTTGTGCCAAATTTCAAAATTCTGGGTGGGAGACAATTACGGGTATTGAAAGAGTGGTACTTTAATTTTGTTGTACAGTGTCCCTCATAGTTTTCTTTTGAAAGTCCCAGGCTGCAGAACTCTTCGTACTTTGTTTTATACTCCAGCATCCCACTTTGTGAGATGCGGCCATTGTGTCTATAATTTTGACCCTACGTCTTTCCCCTTACGTTTATCCCAGTCACTGTCTGCTCATGATTCGAATCCGTCCCAGCATCTGGAGCATCTGCATATGTGGTGCTGTCCAGTATCTGGTTTGTAAACGTATGATAGAAGAACGTATGATACATTTTGCATTTAACCTTATTTCCTTAGTGGCCGTGAGCAAACTTTCTGCTCATTCCTAATAGGGCGTTAAGAAACTAGCTCAAAACCATCGCAAAATCACAGAGGAAGCATTCCGTCTCCTTGTCATGGATTGTCTGACTCTCTTAATTAAAATAGTTATGATGTCCCTTAGGTTCCATTAATTCGAAAATTTGTGGCTTGTGACTAACGCATCTAATCTTAACCAATTGTTGGCTTGTCTCTTATGCGTCTAAGTCTAATGAACTCTTGTCTTCGTCTCTGTTTGCATAGACATAATGGCCTACTTGAGAGGCTCCTACTAAATACAATCGGCTGTTCACTTGTCAAATAGTTACAGTTTCAATACCTATTTCGTTTAGCATGATCTGACAACATTGTCTCCCAAGACCAGAGAGATTTTCTTTTACACATCACTACATTCATCTGTACTTCAATAAAACTATTCAATTCATCTGTCACTCTCCTCGAATTTTACCGAATTTCTAGCAGGATTAAATCATTTCGCTAGTCTGCTTCAGTTAATGAATTGCAATTCTGTCACCGCCAACGTCGATTCGCAATTACTTGAGTAAGCAGGTGTTCTAGCACACTGCTGAAGTCGTCGGTTAACAGAGCAGTGACTCTCTAACATATATTAAGAGTAGCTAGTATGTAACCCGGACTTGCGCTTTAGCAGCCAACAACAAGAATCGCTAAATCACAGTGACCTAGCGCTACACGGATGGCAAACAACTATAATTAATACATCAGCTACAGATTACTAGCTGGGGTATACACCTGTTTTCACCGACTGCCCACACTGCTTCATAAAAACAGATTGCCTTTGTGTCAAGGCAATACACTTGCATCCAAAAATTAATTACTAATACATGTTTTGTAAATAAAACCGCCTTTCCCTGCAGCAGGAAAAGGAGGTTATATTAACAAAACAAGTATTTCCATGCTTGCTGCGGAGGATGGCCACGCAAACAAACTTAAGAACTAAATTCCACGTGACGTATCATTACCAAGTAATATAGCTCGATGGAACTTGGACCATGCGTAGAATGAAGTGCTACAGTATGGTACAGAAGGGAACAGAAATATGTTGTGAGGCGAACAGAAATGAAACTTTTGTTCAGAAGCAGTAATTACATTGAAGTCAGCTTGATTAATCATGGACCCCTGAACGTTACAAAAGGCGAGATACAGTTGTTAATAGTGTGTGTGATCACCACAGACAGCTGTGAATGCTCTGGAACGTGCTCCATTGCTGACCACAAGGTTGGTAAGGAGTTGTTGTGTAGGGTGTTCCTTTCCTCCACAGCGCGGATAGTGGTTAGTGCATGTGGACGTACGTCTCCCCGACGCATCCCACATGTGACGGGTGATATTTAAGTCGAGGCAGGCCTACCAGTCCATTCGCCGAATATCCTCTCATTCCAAGAACTCCTCCATGCGTGCTGTTCGATGCGATCGTGTATTGTCATCCATAAAACACCACTGAAAAGACCCGCATGGGAAAGTTGTAGTGTCAAAATAATGTTGACTAGTGAGTGTGCTGCGTTCAAAGATTTGCAGGTCAGTACGTCCACGCAACACTATGCCTCATCCTACTACAACACGTAGACCAGCAAAACTGACTCAGAAGCGTTGTCGAACGTGATACATTTGGTAGACCAGATGTTACGGTGAGTCACCGAGCTACATGGCCGTACTGGCCAGCAGATCTCTGAACACGTTACACTTTTCGCTCAGTGTTATCGTGACACTGTACTCCTTCCTCACCTGCGTCTTTTCAGGGGTGCATTCTGCCCTAACTTCATTTTTGTGGCTGATGGTGCGTGCTCGCATCGAACTACACATTTGGAGGAGCTCGTAGAACGTGAGGATAATCCGCGGATAGGCTGAGCTGTCTGTTCGCCAGATTTACCGACTTAAATCATATCTGGCACGTGTGGGATGCGTTGGGGGGTCATTGCAACACGTCCACGAGTGCCGACGACCACGCAGCACTTGTAAACCGCGCTGATGGAGGAATGGAATGCCCTACCATAATAGCAAGAAAGCAGGTGTTGACAGATGTGAAAATTACCGAACTATCAGCTTAATAAGTCACGACAGCAGAATACTAACGCGAATTCTTTACAGACGAATGGAAAAAACTGGTAGAAGCCGATCTCGGGGAAGATCAGTTTGGATTCCGTAGAAATATTGGAACACGTGAGGCAATACTGACTCTACGACTTATCTTAGAAGATAGATTAAGGAAAGGCAAACCTACGTTTCTAGCATTTGTAGACTTAGAGAAAGCTTTTGACAATGTTGACTGGAATACTCTCTTTCAAATTCTGAAGGTGGCAGGGGTAAAATACAGGGAGCGAAAGGCTATTTACAATTTCTACAGATGGCAGTCATAAAAGTCGCGCGGCTTGAAAGGGAAGCAGCGGTTGGGAAGGGAATGAGACAGGGTTGTAGCCTCTCCCCGATGTTATTCAATCTGTATATTGAGCAAGCTTTAATGGAAACAAAAAAAATTCGGAATAGGTATTAAAATTCATGGAGAAGAAATAGAAAGTTTGAAGTTTGCCGATGACATTGTAATTCTGTCAGAGACAGCAAAGGACCTGGAACAGCAGTTGAACGGAGTGGACAGTGCGTTGAAAGGAGGATACAAGATGAATATTAACAAAAGCAAAACGAGGATAATGGAATGTAGTCGAATTAAGTAGGGTGATGCTGAGGGAATTTGATTAGGAAATGAGACACTTAAAGTAGTAGATGAGTTTGGCTATTTGGGGAGCAAAAAACTGATGATGGTCGAAGTAGAGAGGATGTAAGATGTAGACTGGCAATGGAAAGCGTTTCAAAATAAGAGAAATTTGTTAACATCGAGTATAGATTTAATTGTCAGGAAGTCGTTTCTGAAAGTATTTGTATGGAGTGTAACCGTGTATGGAAGTGAAACAAGGACGATAAATAGTTTGGACAAGAAGAGAATAGAAGCTATCGAAATGTGGTGCTACAGAAGAATACTGAAGATTAGCTGGATAGATCACATAACTAATGAGGAGGTATTGAATAGAATTAGGCAGAAGAACAGTTTGTGGCACAACTTGACTAGAAGAAGGGATCGGTTGGTAGAACGTGTTCTGAGGTATCAAGGGATCACCAATTTAATACTGGAGAGCAGCGTGGAGGGTAAAAATTGTAGAGGGAGACCAAGAGATGAATACAATAAGCAGATTCAGAAGGATGTAGGTTTCAGTAGGTACTGGGAGATGAAGAAGCTTGCACAGGACAGAGTAGCATGGAGAGCTGCATCAAACCAGTCTCAGGACTGAAGACCACAACAACAACAACCATAATAGCTCCTTACCAACCTCGTGGCCAGCGTGGGAGCACGGTTCTGAGTATGCATATCCGTCCCTGGTGATCACACACCCTATTATGAATCATGTCCCGCTGTTTTAACGTTTAGTGGACCATCATGAATCGCGGTGACTTCTGTGTAATTATAGTCTTTGTTATTTCTGTTCCTCTTATTGGCTCACTGCGTATTTCCTTTTAGGTTGCTTCCTCTACTTCACTGTAGCAGTTCTTTCTACTTGGCAAACTTAATCGACGTATGTTACTTGGTAGAGATACGTGAAGCGAAAGTTACTTTCGTCCCTGAATTTGATTAACTTATGCTTTCCGCTGAACAGTCTATCTACGAAATCTCAACCTAATGATGAAGTATTTTAAACAAAGCACAGCGTAACAGGGTTCTGTTGATAGAAATGGGCTCTCGTAACAAGCTCAAATCTGGAAGATCCTTTACTGAAAAATGAAAATAATTCCGTCATTAAACTGATTAACAAAGACATAAGTAATTTTATTCGGATGCATTGGAGTGACTTCCTTAATCAGTGCACTAATTTTACTCTATAAATAAGATGATAGCCATTCAAAACAGTACTGTCATAATATTCACTATGAAGTTCATTTTCTTGCTTACGAATTTTGTCGTGTTCTTACTTTTCTTTTCAGACCGAGACAACGGTGGCTGAAACGCTGTATAGAAACAAATCAAGCTTGGAAGCCATCTTCAGGATAATAGACAAAGACAATTCAGGTATGTGGAGAATCGAAACACAGTCTTGCTTTCTTTGTGATTTCTCTTCCAGTATATAGTATGTTTATAATGCAACTTTCGCTACTTGAGCCATGATAGACAGAAGACTATTTACTGTGTAGGTACCAAACAGGATAGGAATTATCTTAATACTGTGCACTGCAGGATGTGCATTGCTAGTAGTGTTAGTATCATGACTAGTCGTTGGGACGGACGTTCGTACGGCGACGCAGGGTTGAATTGTGTGCATTCAAGTTGCAGTAGGCATGGATGTGGACAATGTGAGCAGGGCTTTACTTGTAAAGTTGTTTTATCAAAACAAGAGCAATAGTGTTGCTGCGCTTTGCAAGTATGGATGCATTGAAGGACTACAGAGAGTTCCTATTTCCGCATCGAGGTTGAAGAACGCGATGCGAAAGTTCGAATTACTGGGAATTACCCCTGAGGGAGACCGACGTTCAATTGCGTCAGAGGGAGTTGAAGAAGTTGTCATTGGCATGGCTGGGAATGCTGGACGTAATGTGCGATTTTCACATGGTGCACGAACTGTTTCACGAACAGCTGAACATTACGTGCTCCAACGTTCGAAAATGACTGGGAACAATTTTAAAACGGTGTCTCTAGTGCGGTTTCCAGCTGTCGTGGATGCAGATAATCGTCATATTGAGTAGCTTTTCTAACGTGGAACATGAAGATGGTACCCAGTTGGGAAATTTTACCTTATAATGTGGAAATTAAAATGCGTTTCTCTCAGTGGTTTATCCGTTACGTCTTTACCGCATGTCCTTAAAATGTTTCCATAAAGAGTCGTTGTCCTACGTTCACTTATTTTTCTTGGGGGATCTCTCAAGCAGCGAATGTGCAATCTTAATTGTGAAATTCATGTGAACTTGTGTTAGTCCCTTTAGATTTGAGACGTGTAAGCCTAAACCTTGCGTTTACGTACAGTAATGAAAGGCAGAAACCAGTTACACCATTATAATTTGGTTCATTTACGTACCAAGTAACAATTCTCTTTTTTGGTTACTCATGTGTATTGGCGGTAATGGCTATCAAATCCAGTCTCTGAACATGTAACGGTTCCCCAGCTTTTCCATTCGAACTTTGATCGTTCAAAATTTATTTTTGCTAACCCAAGACACCATTACTCTGTCGACTAATACACTCCAAGGAAAATAAAGGCAGAAACCCTCACCACAAATGAATCATGCGAGTGGGGGAGAAATCGGTAGATGTGATGTACGTGTACAAACAAACACATTATTACACTTTCAGAAAAATCGAAGGATTTCTTCAAGATAAAGAATTCACAGATTTAGCCAGTCAGTAACGCATGTGTCCACCTTTGTCCCTTACACAAGCAGTTATTGGGTTTGGCATTTATTGACGGAGTTACCAAATTCTGTCCATTTGGGGAATTAGATCGTCAATATGCCGAGCTGGTTCGATGGTCCTGACCATTACGATCCAAACGTTCTCAATTGGAGAGAGATACAGTGACGTTGCTGGCCAAGGTCGGGTTTTGCAAGAACGACAACCAGGAGCTATGATTTCAGCTGCCATCTATTTTCATAGCAGGACTGCTCTAAATGTCATCCACTGCGCCTTTGCAACACAGCGATACGTCGACGATATTCTACGCTACGCTCCATTTTGTTGTTGTTGAAGAAAAGCCTTCCCGCAAACGGCGGGAGTTTCTTCTATTGCTTGTCTTCGTGGTTGTCAAACCCTATCTTGGCCAGCAAGGTCTTCATATCTCTCCCCATCTGAGAACTTTTGGAGCATTGCGGTCATAATTTGCACGAGGTCCCTCAGGACAACATCCAACAACTCTATCAATCAATGACAAGCCGAATAATTGCTTGCATACGGGCGATTGTTGGACTGACGCATTATTGACTTTCTCAGTTTGTGGAACTGTTTCTCTAAAATAGAATACTTTTTTCTGAAATCGTTATCATTTTTCGTCTGTATATTTACGTCACGTCTCCCGATTTCCGTCCCAACCGGGTAATTTCTTTGTGGTGCGGTCATTTTTTTGTCTTAAAGGATATATTACGCACACGGAAAATGTTTAATGTGACAACATTTAATACACACTTATCATCGTAGTGCTGTAGGTTGTAAAGGAAATCCGCTGTTAGCGTGCAATAGAAAGAGTGTAACAATGCAACTCCGTATCTTTCGACCCACGTATCTCGGAACAACACGACGATTCGTGAACCAGAACACAATCCACGATTTTACAATCCAACCGATAGCCTACTTTCAACTACGATAACTTAGTATTGGGCTATACTAGTCTTTGATATTGTTTCTACCGCAGCTTCTCGTAAGCTCAGCATTATGTGTAGTAACAACTGACATTCTGTCGGTGATCCACGTTCAAAGTGATCTACGTACTTGAATATATAGCAGCTGTACCTATTAAATTAAAGTCCTTGCATTGTGCAAATTGCTCAAGAATGTCCAATAAGACAGACTTTCTAGTTATCGTAAGTATTAAACAACGGTTGTATCTCTAACTCATTGAGCCTTAAAAGAAAACACAGGTATGTTTCGAACCGGCTTTACCATAAACTGCTGTTGATGCATTGTTGAAATTGTTACACTTTCAACCTTTCGTTTACCATTTACTCTGTATAATCCAGTTTAAGGTAGTACTAAATAGGCTTCACTACCATCTGTTTTGAAATTACTACCAAACTGGACAAAGATATATCAGTAACAAAGTCAGAGATATAATCCAACCTATCATCTTTTCCTTAGTGTATTGCATGGGAACTTTTCTTTAACTTTAAGTATTGTGTATGTCTTTATACATTTCAAGATACAATTTAAGTTTAATTATGTTTTTCTTGTATAGGGAAAATTGTTTACTTCTTTGCTTCATTATCTCTTTGGAAGATAAATATCGTAACACAGTTAGCCTTTTAATGAAAGTTTGCTGTTGTCTTTGATCACTTGGCACATTGCACAATACTTTACTTATTACTTTGCAGATTATTATTTTCCCTTCTACGTATTTATTTTACTATGAACTTAAGGTCCTTTCAGTGAAACTGAACATTAGATGAGATGAAATTCTAAGCTGTAAAAAACCATTTTTCTTTTTTCTTTTCTTTACGACCGAAGAGGCTCTGCTAAGAAGAACTTGTCTGTTGTTCAAGACGTTTTGTTCGAGAACCCAACTTCCCAAAGACACTAAAGTAATTCAACCTATTCAAAAAAAAGGCTACAGTTAGCGCTATTTTATACTTGTGAAAACAAAGCTCAGTCTTTTCAGGCTTTGGCGTCTATGCACATAAAATCACTATAATGTTGGGTTAGACTCGGTCACTCGACAACTGCTTATTTTAAGAGAGTAATGGCGCTGTTCGTGCTTTAGTTAACAGCTTCTTCTGTAACCAACTTTTATTATTCATTCGGGGCTTTATCTCGTTCTCTGTTGGGGCAAATCAAAACTGAACTCACTACTATTACGCCTTTTTAATAACAAGATAGTGGGTACTACTAAACAATGAGCTTGCCTCTGAGTTGACGAAATGTACTCAAGCCTACTCTTAGCATCTAGCTAAAACACCAGAAACGACTCAACTACCTTAGACTGTTCTGATCAGTATTACTATTTCTCTCCTAAGCAGCCAAACCAGAACAAAGCCGATTCATAAATCAATCATCAATACTAGACAATAATGCGTCCAATGACGTCTTAACAAACCTATAGTGTGTACTTAAATCCCACAAAAACGACCGCTTTACGCCCCGCAATTTATTGCTCTGAAAAAGATCAGTATTTTTCGTTATACAAAATTCGTCGCTGAACCCCTAACTCCAACAAGAAACTAGCCCAGAGTCAACTAGACAGCTGACTTACCTACTACGACTATCTACGGAAGGATCAGCCCCACCGTCCAGTTATCCAAACTGGTACCAACTGTCTTAGTCAAAGTGGTACCGTCAATTAATATCATGTAAAAACCATATTGAACCATTAAAAAGAATAAGTGAACAACGTCATTACTTAAGTAAGTCCAGCCGCTGTGACCGAGCGATTCTAGGCCCCTCAGTCTTGAGTCGTGCTGCTGCTATGGTCGCAGGTTCGAATCCTGCCTCGGGCACGGATATGTGTGCTGTCCTTAGGTTAGTTAGGTTTAAATAGTTCTAAGTCTAGAGGACCGATGACCTGAGGTGTTACGTAAACAATTAGTTATTTATATGTCCGAACTGTCGGTTGATGTTTCTCGTGGCCAGACTGATCTCGCTGCTGACACTCTGGTGTACTGAACTCTGCCTGGCCGGAGAAATGGTATCCATTACCAGACAGTGGTCCCAAAGTACATCACCTACCTACAACAACATTCTTTTGCATACACGAAATCAATAACACAGTTCAAAAAATGCACATGATTATCTATCTAACAGACGATACATAATAAATTTAGGTGGTTCATTTGCACCTGATGGGCCACAAGCACTATTTCACCTCACAGCCCCCACTTTGTGACCCATTAGTTCCTGCTCCTTAATATACGTACCGTATAGTCTTCAAACACACACATTAAATTTTATTAAGCCTAAAGATTCTTTATACTCACATTAAATATTGGCAAACCTATTGCAATAATATTTGGTATTATACGGCCTGTACCAGTTATAGTACACTTTAAACTTATATTTCTGCTGATAAGCTGTTCAATCGGTAAGTTGTTCTGTCACCTAGGTCACCACTTGCAACGGTTCCATGGTTTTTCTGGTCGGACTTCGAGAGTTCAAAGTTTTTTTCTTTTCGATTAAGCCAAGACTCCAGTGATCTATCCACTAGGATTTTGTGCACTGTTTCTGACAATGTTCAGATCTTGATGGAGTCTCAGTAAAATTTTTTTAACTGATTGAGTCACTTAGTCTACATGTTTTGACGTTCGGAAACGGCAAAGAAAAGATAATCCCCCGAAATAAAATAAGAATGCGCATCATCCGTTTTCAAAGCTGTCACCTCGACAGCTCTGTCAGACTGGGGCTGTCTACCTGCTGACTTCATATATCACCGTGCAAGATTCCCCCGTAGGGACAAAACTCAATAAATGCTTCTCAGTTTAGCCACGACTCCGTAGAAAGCTCAATACAACTGCTCGCTCCTCCCCACTCGAGACTCCATAAGTTAACTCTTTCCTCGATTACCTTAATGAATCGATGCGTAGGACATCCTCCTACCTGTTCTCCGTACGTGTCTTGGTGTAGCCATTACAGCAATGTTGTGGCACATTAGACTCATCTAACGGTGTAAGCAGGCGACCTGTATGTCTTAGCAGTGGAGTGGCTAGTACACTGCTGGCCACCGTAAATGCAACACCCTGAAGGAAGCATCCGAATCAAGTGAAAATTACACCATGAGTTTGCAGCGATGAGATACGCAATTGATTAGAATTTTAGCACAGACACACATCACGCGCGCCTGTGGCGCCACCTCATAGCGCCATTTCGACGAGTGTACGTTCGGCACGTGTGTTTACGTTGTGGTTGTTTCACAAGACGATCAGTTATGCCTCGTAGACAACAGCGAACATCTTTTGATCAAGTATCCGAGTTCGACAGAGGAAGGATAGTGGCTTACCGAGATTGTGGATTATCATACAGAGAAATCGCTAGTCGTGTTGGACGAAACCAAACAACTGTAATGCGGATATGTGACAGTTGGATGCAGGAGGGTACGACGGACCGACGTGGTCGATCGCATTCACCTCGGTGCACCACTGCACGTGCTGATAGGAAAATTGTGCGCATGGCAGTGACGGATCGCTCAGTGACATCCCGAACCATAGCACAGCACATTGCGTCTGTAACGCATCATCCAGTGTCTGCGCTTACCATTCGACGCCGTTTACAGCAGAGTGGTCTGTCCGCAAGACGTCCATTGCTTCGTCTACCATTGGCGCAGAACCACAGACGTCTCCGTCGCCAATGGTGTGATGACAGACGGATCTGGACGGCAGAATGGAATGACGTTGTCTTTACTGACGAGGCACGCTTCTGTCTGCAGCACCACGATGGTCGGATTCGAGTGTGGAGACACCGTGGAGAGAGGATGCTGGACAGCTGCATTATGCACCACCACACTGGTCTTGCACCGGGTATTATGGTATGGGGCGGTATTGGATATTACTCTCGCACGCCTCTAGTACGCATTGCCGGTACTTTAAATAGCCGGCGCTACATATCCGAGGTGCTGGAGCCAGTTGTCCTTTCTTACTTTCAGGGCTCGGCCACAGCCATATTTCAACAGGATAATGTGCGACCACACGTGGCACGCATTGTCCAAAGGTTCTTCGTCAATAACCAGATTGAATTGCTTCCCTGGCCAGCTCGCTCTCCGGATCTTTCGCCGATAGAAAACATGTGGTCCATGGTTGCTCAACGAGTGACCCAGATTACATCCCCAGCTGCCACACCAGATGACCTTTGGCAACGTGTGAAAGCTGCTTGGGCTGCTGTACCCCAGGAACACATCCAACGTCTCTTTGACTCAATGCCGAGACGTGTGGCAGCTGTGATCTCCAACAATGGCGGCTACTCTGGCTACTGATTCTAGCAGGAACCACATGTCACAGACTTCTGTAAACGTAATCATTTGATACTTGGTCAACATGTTATCTACAAAATAAATTTTGTTGAGCTACCTCTTGCCTTTATTGGTGTTGCAGTGTATATATGTGTTGCAGTGTATATATGTAATAAATCTCGAGATGCCATTACAGTTCATTTATTAGTGAACGCCGTAAAGCAGTTTGCAGTTAAATAACTGAAATTGCTCTTTACAAAAACGTAGTGTAATTCTAAAGCATGTTGAAGGCAACTATCACAGAGAACAAACTCCGATTACAGCCTATTGCTAACTGACGAGACTGGTGTGCAGCATGTATGTCATTCATACCTCGTACAACTTCGTAGCTGTTCGTATGTGATCAGTAGCTGAATTATTTTAATCTGTTTGCTAATTTACTTGGCTTACTGCGTAGTATTACTCAAGTATTAAATATTTAATGACTCAAGGCTCCACCTAACGCTGACCTCGCCAGAAGTGAATCTTAACAAATAATGGGTAATACAGCACAGGGAGAGTGTCGTACCAGAACGTGTTTTCCCCGTGGATAGATCGCATAGTGTGATTCTTTGTCATGGCGCACTGACCTCTCACCACTACACTGATTCATTACCTCGCCATCTGGTACATCCGTCACCGATACTTGCATGGGAAACAGCTTCTCACTCGCAGGTGCTGTATTCTGCAGCACTGCTTAAGGTAGCAAATCACAACGAGCCGACAAAAGTCATGATGTAGCGATATGCGTACGTAAGATGGCAGTAATATCGCGTACACAAGATATAAAAGGACAGTGCCTTGGTGCAGCAGTCATTTGTACTCGTGTAATTCTTGTGAGAAGGTTTCCGACGTTCTAATGACTGCGCGACGGGAATTAACAGATTTCCAAAGCGGACTTGTTAGTTAAAGCTAGACATATGGGACATTCCATTTCGGAAATCGTTAAGGAATTCGATACTGCGAGATACACAGCGTCAAAAGTGTACAGAGAATAGCCAATTTTAGGCGCTACCTCTCACCCCGTACAGCGCAGTGGCCGACTTTCTTCACTTTGCGACCGACAGCAGTAGAGTTTACACGGGGGTGTCAGTGCTTATGTTCAAGTTACAGGGCGTGGAATAGCCGCAGAAATCAGTGTAGGATGAATGACGAACGTATCCATTAGGACAGTGTGGTGGTCAGTTCACCCTAATCAGCCAATTGCTGTTGAGCGGGAGGGCCGGGCCACATAAGCAACATTCACAATTTATAACAGCAACAATTTTATTAAACTTTTTTTTGGCAAAATAAAATTTTATCTTTAAAATTTTTGTGGTAAGGTAAGTTAACAAAAAATCCTTACAAAGCACGGGCAACCGCCCTATTCAAACCACAACATTAATCTCTAAACAAGCATTAAGTGACTAGCAAGTTAATTAAATTATGTACACAGTAAAGCACCCAAAAGGAGACTACAATAATGAGATAAATTTTAGCCAATAATGGATATCACAAATTTTTTTAACACAAAATAAAATACAAACAGATACGCCCCTTCGTGACACATTTTCAAAACAGGTGACGCCACATAGGCACGGGCTAATTAAAGTAGCAGAAGGGGGCCCACTGGACCCAGACCAGAGGCCGCTAGACCCAGAACCCACAAAAAGCGGGCGAGCTGGACAGGGTGCCGCACACAGTACACTACAACACACAAATCTTCTATGAAATCCTTTACAGATCCAAATCAGGGCCGCACGATTCGATTCGGGTAATGTGGCCGAGTCCAGTTCCCACACTACAAGCCAGGTTCGGTCTTGCAAACGTGCCAAACACACCACAACCTCTGCGTCGTGCCCCGGCCTGCTCAACCTCGCTCGCCTCCGATTCTCACGCGCCGCGCGGCTCTCCAGCTGTCCTTCTCTAGCGCCACACGCCCGTCGCGGCCAAAAGCTACGTCAAATGGCCGAGCCCAAAGATCACACTATGCCGACCCGATCGATCAATCGATACGAGCCGGCACGGCGCATACAGTGCGGCGAAAACTTGGCGTTAATGGGCTATGGTAGCAGACGTCCAACACGAGTGCCTTTGCTAAGAGCACGACATCGCCTGCAGCATCTCTCTTGGGCTCGTGTCCATGTTAGGTGAACCCTACATGACTGGAAAACGGTGTCCTGGTAAGAGCTGATGCTAGGATTCTAGAGTGCTGCAAACCCCACTAAGCCATGGACCTAAGTTGTCAATCTGGTGATGGCTCCATAACGGCGTGGGCTGTTTTTACATGGAATGGACTGAGAAATCTGGTCCAACTCAACCGATCATTGACTGGAAATTGTTATGTTCGTCTACTTGGAGATCACTTGCATTTATTCATGGACTTCATGTTCCAAAACAACGATGGAATCTTTATCGACGACAATGCGCCATATCACCAGGCCACAACTGCTTGTGATTGCTTTGTAGAACCTACTGGGCTGTTCGAGCGAATGATTTGGCCAGCCATTTCGCCCGGCATGAATCCAATAGGACGTAAGAGGGACATAGCCGAGAGGTCAGTCCGTACACAAACTCGTGCCCGGCAACACTTTCGCAATTATGGACGGCTATACAGAGAGCGTATCTCTAAATTTCGGCAGGCGACTTTCAGCACTTGTTGAGCACATCGAACTGCTGCACTAAGCCGCAAAGAAGGAAGACCGACATGATTTTAGGTGGTATTATATGACTCCTATCACTTCAGTATACTTCTGCTAGCTCTGGAATCTCTGTAACATGTAATACTTGAAAATTAAATGCTGTCCAAAATAAAAGGAGCCTCGAAATTACCTGGTACTTATGGCGCCTGGTGGCTGGAACCATGTCCCTTCCCTACCTGTCAGAATGGTACATTCTTAAAATAGTCCTCGATACCAACAAACTGATTTGGTTCGCAAATCAGATCTCACTATATGGGACGAAATTTAGTAAATACTGCGCCACCACGTACTGCAGATCACCTATACAGATGAGGTCGACAACAACACTGTAAAGGTTAAAGAATTTCTTTATTTGCACGCACAAAAAGTTATTACACTACTACAAAAGATTATTTTAATATTGAAAAGTTAGAAATCCCGCTGTGGCTGAACCTAATAGCATTACTGTAGCTAATACCTTGGTCTAAATATTTCATTTTTTCGATGTAACTATGAGTTACATTATATCCATGTAGTCTATAATGCCTTATGAGAAAGAATAATTGAACGCCAATAGCAAAGTACTTATGACGAGTGTGCAAAAAAAATGTATTTTATAGAAATAATAAGTCTTTGCGTAAATTTAAACTATCAAACAATAACCAAGTGGATACTTACCTGTGTTCTGCTTATGGTGCTGTAAAAGTACTCGCTTCTCGACGTTCACAACGTTATTGCTCCTCCGTCTCTTTGTCTTAAGCAGCCTTCATGATTCCGCAGCCTCCTTAGATTGTCCTATCTGGAAATTTTCATGCTTGATTACTTTTTTAAATTAAAAGATTAGAGATAGACGAGCAAGCTAACTTTCCTTTGTTGTTCAGTGGGGCTGTTAGTAGAAATCTAAATATTCTCACGGTTTTAAGAAATGTATTGTCCGGTTAAGAATTCCCCTGTGGATCTTCAAAAATTCATTGATTGACGGTGCTTCAGATGTTTGCTGGGCACTGTATTACCAGATATCTCTAAATGATGTGCGAACAATATTGCATCAACTGGCTATTCCACAGCTGTAATGCTAAACACACCACCTCAGTCGCCGCAGCGCATCTTCTGCTCTTTTTTTAGATTCGAGGGCAGCTTCAAACTTCTGCAAAGTAATACGGAAACGTGTGCGGTCTTCCACAGGACAACAGAAACAAGCCGTTAAATTTCGATTTCAGGAGAAATCACACAAGTTTAAAGGCCGGTAATTCATCTAAATAACTAAGAATTAAATTTATGAACAACTTCAGCTGGAATGATCACATTGATAATGTTGTGGGAAAGACCAACCAGAGATTAAGTTTTATTGGCGGAACACTTATAAGATGCAACAGGTCTGCTAAAAACACTGCCCACACCATGTGACGCTGCTACAGTATGGTTGTGCTGTATGGGATCCTTACTAGACAAGACTGACGGAGGACTTCGAAATATTTCAAATAAGCACGTTTTATATTCTCGCAAAATACGGGAGAAAATGTCAGGAATATGATAAGAGATTTGGATGTTGATAATAAATGAGAGCTCGCACAGGAAGATTTAAGTGTTCATTTTTCCTACACACTGTTAGAGAGTAGAACGGCAGAGAAATATTCCCAAGATGGTTCGAAGAATCTTATGCCAGGCACTTGGGTGTGAACTGAGGTGTATTCATGTAGCAGAGATACTAACGACACGACCTCGTTACACTGCTGACTTCAGATGTATACTCACCATCAAGGTCCCCAATACCGTTTCATTGCTCTCCAATATGAATCTTTCTATTCTGGCCAATGTAATTAGCTCGTAACTAAGTTTCCGAGTATGTCGAATTCAGGCTTAGATTTCGTCGCACCAATTCGCGCTATTACACGCCATTAAGGGCAATTACTTGTCATTAAGCGCTGTTAAGTTCGCAGCCAACGCGAAATGCGTCTACCTCACATCATCAATCTCTGTTGACTGCCGCCGACTGTGTTGCTGCGTGGCTCAATGGCACGAAGCTTCTCCCAAAGCCATTCCTCATCCATTAGTGGCTCTCATGGATTCCATTCAGCTTATATTATTTTGAAGATTCATGCTGTTGATTAATTCTTCCCCCAGAGGTATCACCAAAGTTAAGATCTGTCGGGCTTGGCTAGCCCTTGGATGGGTGACCGTCCGGGTCTGCCGAATGCTGTTGGCAGATGGGGTGCAGTAAGCCCTTTTGAGGTCAATAGAGGAGCTACTTTATTGAGAAGTAGCGGTACCAGTCACGAAAACTGACAACGGATGGGAGAGGAGTGTGCTGACCACGTGTCCCTCCGTATCCGCACCCTATGATGCCTAAGGGATGAGGAAGACAAGGCGGCCTGTCGGTAGCGTTGGAGCTTCATGGTCTGTTCGGACATTGTTTTTTTCTTTCTTTATAGTATTGATTAATACAAGCAGTTATTTACACATATTACCCCGTCAGTCCAATAAGTTTCGAGACTGTATTAAAAAAAAAAAAAAAACGGACGTAGGTCGTTCTAATGCAGGGCTGGCCACGGCGTGCCAGATTTCACGCGTGCGCGTGCAGCATGTTCGGGCGGCGCGCGTGCCATGCCCGACCTATCATTCGGCTTTGTTCGGCCCTTCTCGGAAGTAGTCGGAACAGCGCGACATTTTATTTAGCATTGCGGTGCTGCATTTTTCGGTAGGAATTAGTCTCTTAGTTCCACAGAATCATGGTGTCAGCCCCGTTTACCCATCGCTATTTGTTCGTGGTCTGAAGGACGTTCACAGGACCAGGCTGTCCGCGTAAAAAGAGGCAGTCTAGCGACCTGTCGTCACAACCCTTTAAAATAAATGGGAAAGATAGAAGAGAGGGGTGAGAATTCTCTACTGCTTATTTGCTATGAAACGACGTTACAGTACCATGCAGAGAGAATTTAAACATTTAGGTGACATTGAAAGAGAAAAAAAATTACGGCCATCGACAGACGGGATTGATTGCTGTGTACATCGAGGAGTACTTTGTGCAAAATTAGGTGGCATGGAGCACTTGATGAAACTGGTGGTACGAATAGTCAAATCCTGAAGTCGCACCCATTATTCCGTAGTCAGTTGCAACAGTTTTCAGTGAAATTGAACGATTAGTATGCAGACTTCATATATTAATGCAAAGCACGTAAATTAAGCCAAGGAACATGCCTGGGACGATTTTTCGATTTAAAACTCTTGTTGAATTTACAAAGGAAAAAGGAATGCAAGAACGAAAATTAGAACGTCTGGAATGGATTGCAGTCTTGGTATTTTAAGTATAATCGATTGCACACTGAATCTACTGGGGATGCATTTAAAAAGAAAATCGTCTTGTAGAATGGTCACACTCTAACAAAGACAATTTTGAGTTCACTGGGGAAAACGTGAGGTTAAAAAATTTCATTGTGGCCTTGCAATAATTAAAAGGATAGTTTTATAAAGGTTTTGAGGACACTGTCAGTCTTACATTCCTTGTCGAGCTCTTCTCGAGACCGTTTGCCGTTTCAGTTCAGCCTGTGCAGATGCAAGTGATTAACCTGCAAGAAAATTCCAGTGTCAATGACAACTTATTTCACGTTCGGACTGTCCAGGACGTCTACATTGCTTTCGTCAGGTAGATTTTCCAAGTTTCTATGATGAGACTGCAAAATTGCTACTATATTTCGATACATGTGTCTGTGTGAAACAGCTTTTTTCAATTATGAAGCTAACTAACTCACGATTATAAATTATATTATGCCTACAGCACGCCAAAAAGATAAAATAATACTGAAAACTTGTTTTGTATGTGGTCTACGCTGTTGAGAAATCTGAAATATAAAATTGAGCTGTTCGCGAGACCGTTTGCCGTTTCAGTTCAGCCTGTGCAGATGCAAGTGATTAACCTGCAAGAAAATTCCAGTGTCAATGACAACTCTTTTCACGTTCAGACTGTCCACGACGTCTATATTGCTTCCGCAGGTAGATTTTCCAAGTTTCTATGATGAGACTGCAAAAATGCTACAATATTTCGATCGACGTGTTTGTATGAAACAACTTTTTTCAATTATGGAACTAAATTACTCACGATTAAGTACCAACTGGAGGGCGAAACTCTGTGAAATTCTCTGCATCTGTCTGTATCCCGACAGTCTGCACTAGATATAAATTATATTATGAATACAGCACGCCAAAAAGATAAAATAATACTGAAAACTTGTTCTGTTTGTGATCTACGCTGTCGAGAAATGTGAAATATACACTCCTGGAAATGGAAAAAAGAACACATTGACACCGGTGTGTCAGACCCACCATACTTGCTCCGGACACTGCGAGAGGGCTGTACAAGCAATGGTCACACGCACGGCACAGCGGACACACCAGGAACCGCGGTGTTGGCCGTCGAATGGCGCTAGCTGCGCAGCATTTGTGCACCGCCGCCGTCAGTGTCAGCCAGTTTGCCGTGGCATACGGAGCTCCATCGCAGTCTTTAACACTGGTAGCATGCCGCGACAGCGTGGACGTGAACCGTATGTGCAGTTGACGGACTTTGAGCGAGGGCATATAGTGGGCATGCGGGAGGCCGGGTGGACGTACCGCCGAATTGCTCAACACGTGGGGCGTGAGGTCTCCACAGTACATCGATGTTGTCGCCAGTGGTCGGCGGAAGGTGCACGTGCCCGTCGACCTGGGACCGGACCGCAGCGACGCACGGATGCACGCCAAGACCGTAGGATCCTACGCAGTGCCGTAGGGGACCGCACCGCCACTTCCCAGCAAATTAGGGACACTGTTGCCCCTGGGGTATCGGCGAGGGCCATTCGCAACCGTCTCCATGAAGCTGGGCTACGGTCCCGCACACCGTTAGGCCGTCTTCCGCTCACGCCCCAACATCGTGCAGCCCGCCTCCAGTGGTGTCGCGACAGGCGTGAATGGAGGGACGAATGGAGACGTGTCGTCTTCAGCGATGAGAGTCGCTTCTGCCTTGGTGCCAGTGAAGGTCGTATGCGTGTTTGGCGCCGTGCAGGTGAGCGCCACAATCAGGACTGCATACGACCGAGGCACACAGGGCCAACACCCGGCATCATGGTGTGGGGAGCGATCTCCTACACTGGCCGTACACCACTGGTGATCGTCGAGGGGACACTGAATAGTGCACGGTAAATCCAAACCGTCATCGAACCCATCGTTCTACCATTCCTAGACCGGCAAGGGAACTTGCTGTTCCAACAGGACAATGCACGTCCGCATGTATCCCGTGCCACCCAACGTGCTCTAGAAGGTGTAAGTCAACTACCCTGGCCAGCAAGATCTCCGGATCTGTCCCCCATTGAGCATGTTTGGGACTGGATGAAGCGTCGTCTCACGCGGTCTGCACGTCCAGCACGAACGCTGGTCCAACTGAGGCGCCAGGTGGAAATGGCATGGCAAGCCATTCCACAGGACTACATCCAGCATCTCTACGATCGTCTCCATGGGAGAATAGCAGCCTGCATTGCTGCGAAAGGTGGATATACACTGTACTAGTGCCGACATTGTGCATGCTCTGTTGCCTGTGTCTATGTGCCTGTGGTTCTGTCAGTGTGATCATGTGATGTATCTGACCCCAGGAATGTGTCAATAAAGTTTCCCCTTCCTGGGACAATGAATTCACGGTGTTCTTATTTCAATTTCCAGGAGTGTAAAACCAAGTCGTATGCATTGCTACTGCACTGCCATCTAAATGCGGTGCGTTCGCTGTTGCCCCTCTTCCTCCTCCTCGTTTTGACAGCGTAACGTGGCAATAAGAGAAATGTGAAGCGAGAGGGTGCGCTTTGGCACTGGTGCCCAGGTATGACCCGCGAGCCAGAATCTGCTTTAATGCTTCAGTGTTCTAAATAATCTGCCCGTCTCCCCACCCGCCCTTCCCTCTCCCCCTCCCCCCTCCCCCACTTGAGTATAATGCACCGAAGGTTCATACAATCACATGAAAATGACAGAGAAGCTGTTCAATTTGTACGCCACATTCACACCTATTTCGTTCTTCATGAACCATTCTGTACTCTTTTGTTTAGCGGCAGGATCGTCCTGTTTACATCAAGTCGCTCCCACTGTCTTTTTTTTTTTTCCAGAGAAGAAATTCCAGCGTTTTCCACTTCAGTCAGCCTGTCGCAGACGTCCACCATTCTTTTTTGTTTGGGTAGTCAATGTGTGCAGGCCAAGCTTTGCTCACTGTTTTCTCCTCTTCAAAACATTCTAGATAATGTCTTCAACAATTGATGTAGAGAGCTCAGTTCCTTGCTGCATTCCGAATTGTGACACAGTACCGTTGATATACAATAGCTGCATATCCACTACTGAACACTGCCCGCTCACAACTGACTTGAAGAACGCACATGTGTTTTTTTTTACAGTTGTTCTTTCCAAGTGCCACAGTACTTACTGCGCCGACGTCACCAGTATGCCAGGAATAAAATCAATCTCGGATTTTTTTGAACTTATGGTGTATTCTTTATCATTGGCTTTTCAATTTACTAATCATTTTTGTGTCTTAATATACCTTGAATTCTAATTCAGTACTCAAAAAGGTCTTCACACTACCTCCATCAATCATCAGGCACTTTTAAGAGTGGCCTTACGAATTTGGGCGCCATAAAGATGAAACAGCACCACTCAGCTGTACCATACTTCGCCACTAATATGTTGAAAAAATTTAATTTTCAAGTTTCAGAATAATCGTTATAAATTGAAGTCTGCCTGACTATGTGTACTTACTACCATGATAAGCCTCTCTTCATATAGGCCTACTCTAACCTAAACGAATCTCAGACATTTGTGCTGTTTTGGGAAAAGCTCCAAGGAAAGCAATATAAGAGGAAGAGAGTACACAGTCACATGATACTCTCATCTGGGGTTAAATACCTCAAACCTTTGCTTCCTGTGTCTTGTCTCTTTGTGTATGGACATAAACTAGCAAGAAGTACGAGGTCTCGTAATTATATTCGTCGTTTCACTCAAAATCTTACACTGCGGTATAACTGTTGTCATTTCAGTGTCTGATATGAATGTTTGAAAAACGTGAATTGGTGAAGGTTTGCCGGAGAGGTGACTTGGAAACTACGCAGCCGTCCAGTTACAGTAGCAATTGGCAGGCAATAAATGCTCAGAAATACGAGGGGTGTTTGAAATGTCGGTGCAAATATAAAACTACTTACGTGTTTGGGATAAACCTTTTTTAGTCTCCTTTTAGACTTCTACACTTCGTCCAACGCTGTTCTAATTTGTTGATCCCTTCCGAATAACAGGAATTGTCCAAATCTGCAAAATAGCTACTAGTTGCTGCAATCACCTCCTCATTTGAATAAAATCTTTGTCCCGCCAGCCATTTCTTCAAATGGGGGAACAAATAGTAGTCCGATGGTGCCAAGCCTGGAGAACAGGAGGGATGTGAATCGAGTTGGAATCCTATTTCCATTAATTTCTTACGACCACAACTGCTGAGGTGTGTGCTGGTGCATTGTCGTGCTGGAAAAAGACTTTTTACGGTCCAACAGCCGGCGTTTCTCTTGCAACTCGGTTTCCAGACGGTCCAATAACGATGAATAATATGCACCTGTAATAGCTTTACCCTTTTCCAGATAGTCGATGAGAATTATTCCTTCCGAATCCTAAAATACAGTCGCCATAACCTTTCCGGGCGAAGGAATGGTCTTCGCCTTTTTTGGTGCAGATTCTCTGTTGGTAACCCACTTTTTAGATTGTTGTTTGGTCTCACGAGTATCGTAATGTATCCATGTTTCATCCACAGTGACGAAACGACGCTTAAAATCCTGCGGATTCTTCCTGAACAGCTGCAAACCATGCTTGCAACACTTCACACAATTCAGTTTTTGGTCAAGCGTGAGCAATCGCGGAACCCATTTTGCGGATAGCTTCCTCATGTCCAAATGTTTATGCAAAATACTGTATTATGTACCCATTCATTCGAGATGCCCACAGTACTAGCAATCTCACGCACCTTAACTCTTCCATCTTCCATCACCATATCATGGATTTTACAAATGATTACTGGAGCCGTAACGTCCACAGGGCGCCCGGAACGTTCAACATCACTTGTGCCCGTATCGCCACTCCGAAAATTTTGAAACCACTTATAAACTGTTCTAATCGAAGGTACAAAGTCACCATAATGTTATCAAGCTACTCTTTAGTCTCCCGAGGCTTTTTGCCTTTCATAAAGTAATGTTTAATCACCACACGAAATTCTTTTTCGTCCATTTTTTGACACTCACTCGACTTCCGTGATTAACACGAATGCCAAACACAAAGACATAGACCAATATGGCTGAAACTTGGTGTGCGTTCTATCCAAAGTTGCTACTAACTAAGCATGTCCTCGATACGCGCCGGTGGTGCCATCTCTCGGACTTTGCACGGGCTTTTCAAATGCGTCTAGTATATAGTCATAAAGAATGGAAGTCTAAGACATTGGTTACTGGAAAGTGCGAGTAATGGTAAATGCATCATTGGGGTTAGTGAGTTTACATAGAACACGCAGGATGAGAGTCAGTGACGTTCTGGAGGGTACCCACAGGGACAGGGAAGTGGAGCCACGACGAGTTCAGTGCCGTGGCCAACAGTCTTAGGTTGACGATCCGTGGCAAGAATAACCCGATCAAGGTGGTTCCACAGATTAATTACTGGGTCTAAATACGGTGAGTTTTGTGGCCAGAAGAGTGCGGTAAACTCATCCAGGTGTCCCCCGAACCACACACACATACTTTATGAGCTGTGTGACACGTTGCATTGTCCTGCTGTTAGATGCCATCGTCCCGACTACAAACAAACTGCACGTTGGGGTGGGAATGCTCCCGAAGGATAAACAGACTCTTTTATTAGTCCATTGAGCCTTCTAGAGTGACCGATCACACAGGGAACGCTAGGAAAACATTCCCCGAACTATAACGTTACGTCGAGTAATCAAATTGTAGAAGGGAAAGGAAAGGGAATGAACTAATGATTTCAGCTGCATAGGGATTTTGTGTGGTATCAGTGTCGAAAAGTAAAAAATGTGTGTCAGACCGGGACTCAAACCCAGAATCTCCTGCTTACTAGGAAGTTGTGTTGACCACTGCGCCACCCAGATACAGTATTTCTTGCAACTGCGAGGACTACCTCGGTACGCGTTCTGGCCGAATCACACTCCCACCTATCATCGCTTACTGCAATCCCCATCCATGTTCTCCATGCTCGGTAATTTTAGATTGCCACTGGAGGTCGAACGTCAATGTGAGTCTGCACTGGAAGTTGTGGATTCATTGGCCATTGAGGCGAACCAATTATATGAACTCGTGGTGTCTGTCCATTTGGACCTCCCCTTTTCTTTCCTTTTTTCACCCTCTCCGTTCAATTTACATAATATGTATCACAGCTGTGAACCCCACTGGTGTCCGTTCTTTCAGACATGTGCGAGTGAACAGACACCACGCATTCATACGGGTAGGATGATTTTACAGGATATTTGCTTTCAGAAGTTTGACACAGAACACGCTAATGGCCATTGTCCGATAGAGCATAAAACATGATTCATCTGAAAATGCTACCTGTCACCTCTCGGTGGACGTCCAGTTGCGGCAATGGCGTGCAAATTATAACCTTCATCTCCGCTGAACAGCAGTCAGCATGGGTGCATAAGGCAAGCGCCTGCTGCAGGGGCCCTTATGCAGCTACACTACTGGCCATTAGAATTGCTACACTACGAAGATAACGTGCCACAGTCCTGAAATTTAACCGACAGGAAGAAGATGCTGTGATACGCAAATGACTAGGTTTTCAGAGGATTCACACAAGGTTGTCACCGGTGGCAACACCTACAACGTGCTGGCATGAGTAAAGTTTCCAACCGACTTCTCATGTACAAACTGCTGTAGACCGGCGTTAGCTGGTGAAACGTTGTTGTGATGCCTCGTGTAAGGAGGAGAAATACGTACCATCACGTTTCCGACTTCGACAAAGGTCGGATTGTAGCCTACCACGATTGCGGTTTATCGTATCGTGACATTGCTGCTCGCGTTGGTCGAGATCCAATGACTGTTAGCAGAATATGGAATCGGTGGGTTCAGGAGAGTAATACGGAACGCCGTGCTGGATCCCAACGACCTCGTATCACTAGCAGTCGAGATGACAGGCAGCTTATCCGCATGGATGTAACGGATCGTGCAGCCACGTCTCGATCCCTGAGTCAACAGATGGGGACGTTTGCAAGACATCAACCATCTGCACGAACAGTTCGACGACGTTTACAGCCGCATGGACTATCAGCTCGGAGACCATGGATGCGGTTACCCTTGACGCTGCAACACAGACAGGAGCGCCTGCGATGGTGTACTCAACGACGAACCTGGGTGCACGAATGGCAAAACGTCATTTTTTCGGATGAATCCAGGTTCTGTTTACAGCATCATGAGGGTCGCATCCGTGTTTGGCGACATCGCGGTGAACGCACATGCGAAGCGTGTATTCGTCATCGCCATACTGGCGTATCACCCGGCGTGATGGTATTGGGGCCATTGGTTACACGTCTCGGTCACCTCTTGTTCGCATTGACGGCACTTTTAACCGTGGACGTTACATTTCAGATGTGTTACGACTCGTGGCTCTACGCTTCATTCGATCACTGCGAAACCCAACATTTCAGCAGGATAATGCACGACCGCATGTTGCAGATCCTGTACAGGCCTTTCTGGATACAGAAAATGTTCGACTGCTGCCCTGGCCAGCACCTTCTCTAGATCTCTCACCAATCTAAAACGACTGGTCAATTGTGACCGAGCAACTGGCACGTCACAATACGCCAGTCACTACTCTTGATGAACTGTGGTATCGTGTTGAAGCTGCATGTGCAGCTGTAACTGTACACGCCATCCAAGCTCTGTTTGACTCGATGCCCAGGCGTATCAAGGCCGTTATTGCGGCCAGAGATGGTTGTTCTGGATACTGATTTCTCAAGATCTATGCACCAAAATTGCGTGAAAATGTGATCACATATCAGTCTAGTATAATATATTTGTCCAATGAATACCTGTTTATCATCTGAATTTCTTCTTAGTGTAGCAATTTTAATGGCCAGTACTGTTTATTTGTTGAGTTGTCATTTACGAGACATTTTTGGTAGCCCTTTGGTTCATCTGGGTGGTCACTTGTTCATCAGTTGCATGTTTATTCGCCCGTACACATCTCTGCAGCCACCGTTCACCCCAGTCATCCATGACTCGTGGAGTAGCGAAATTGCCTCGTCACCGATTTTGATAGCACCATATAGCCATGCACGATATACTTCAACCACGGCGGGATGCGAACGGATTACGAACTTAGCCGCTTCGGAAATGTTTACACCTTTGGCGCGAAAGCGAATGATCATGCCGTTTTTGACATCAAATAAATCGCCCCGTTTTCGTATTACGACAACGACTGCTCTCATGTTCTGCGTGTCCTCAACACGTTTCACATATCCCTCCACTGCTAGTGCTGCCATCTGCCACCTTTGAGTGGTTATTGTGCGTTTATGTCATATTAATGTGACTGGAGCGTGCATTATACGGCAACTTACGCATGTGATTAGACAGAAATATACATTCCCACCTTCACGAACCATGGATCTTGCCAATGTCGAGTGGCGTACTTGCCATGATGATACAGCCTGTAAGAGCAAACATATTCGAAGGCTGTATGTGGAGAGGCTAGACGAAAATGTAATTCACGAAAATGGACAGAAGACTTTTCAGCAGCTGCAAGGCGAACATGCAGGATGATTAACTGAAAACTATCTGTAACTTTAATCAACGTGGCCTTGCTGTGCTGATATTTCAAGCAGCTGAAAGCAAGGGAAAACTACAGTCGATATATTCACCGAGGACATGCAGCTCTACTTATAGCTTAATGATAATGACATCTCCTTGGGTAAAATTTTCGTAGGTAAATTAGTCTCCCACTGGGTCCTCGTGGCGGCGAATACTCAAGAGGAGGCTGTCATTAGCAGAAACAAAACTTTCGTCGGCGACCGGAGTGTGGAATTTTACATTCCTTAATTGGGTACTTCGATTGGGCAATTTAGGAAGAGAGATGCATACGTTGAAGTTAGGTGGAATTATTGAAGTACGCTGATGAATTTACAGCGCTTTTAGTCTAATAATGAATTAGAAGGTAGGAATGCAGGGTAAGAAAAATATGAACAGCAAAGTAAATCTGTAGTGAGTATTGGATTCTAAGACAAACAGCGATTTTACCTCTCGATCAATGCTCACACCTCTCTGGCAGTAATAAGCGGTACATTCAAGGTCATAATGTAACCTGATACGTCAAGATAAGGCCCCATTCCATGCTACCCATCGACTGTGCTAGTTCTGGCTCAGATAACAATTCCCTCGAAACTTCCTGGCAGATTAAAACTGTGTGCCCGACCGAGACTCGAACTCGCAGAAGTAAAGCTGTGAGTACCGGGCGTGAGTCGTGCTTCGGTAGCTCAGTTAGTAGAGCACTTGCCCGCGAAAGGCAAATGTCCCGAGTTCGAGTCTCGGTCGGGCACACAGTTTTAATCTGCCAGGAAGTTTCATATCAGCGCACACTCCGCTGCAGAGTGAAAATCTCATTCTGGGAACTATTCCCTCACTCATCTACGCAAACAGGATGATTTAAAATGGTAGGAATTCGAGTCCCTCTCTCCAATTCCCCGTTTCTGTATAGTCTAACTGGATGAGTTTCGCCATTGAGGATCTGTGCACCATAGTGAAAGCATCATTAGCGGGATCAGCTGCACAGTTATCCTACTTGAAAAATTGCGATAAATATTATCTTAATTTATGAGTAAGACACTTTGACTTTACAGTGTATGACTGGGAATTCGGAAAGGGCTCGTTGTCCTATTAGCTGAAATACTATAAGTCAATGACATCATGACATTTTCTGTAAGAACTTAATGTATGAACACCTCCCATTTCTGTTTACAATTTTAGAACAGTTTGTTGCAATGTATCCGATTTTCTCATACATTCCAAGATCGTCATCCTAAGACACTTGAGGATATGGGACTTTAAACGTTAATCAATTAGCACAGTGCAATATTTTAACAAACACACTGAAATCGCACGTTAAATAAATAGTGAAATGCAATACTTTAAGAAACACACTGATACCTAATGTTGAACAATAACTGTACTGCAAGAAATACTATATTGCTATATACCAGCCTGTGAAGAACTAATTCCTGCATTATTGGTGGGTTGAAAATATTGGCAAGACTGCCTTAGAAGAGTCTAAGACTATAAGATTATAGTTGACTTGTAAATAACCGCGGAAAACGCAATTATAGACACACACACAGCTCATTGCTTAGAATTTACACTGTAAACGAGTACACCTAACCAACCTGTGCTGCTAATTAACATTCCTGGTATGAAAAGATTTCCTAGTGATTTAAAAACATTGACGTCACTTTAAGACTTCTTTAGAAGAGTGTGACACTATGAGATCACTGTAGACTTGTGAAAGACCTGGTTTTGTACACAATCACACGCACACAACACACACACATACACACCACATCACTAAATTTACGCTGTAAACCATTACCACCACTGGCATATGATAGGAAGAATGAAATAAGCAGACACTTTTTTTAAACAAACAAACAAAAAATGCGAGGAGCAATCACCGCCATGTTCAGCACTAGTAGCTGTAGCCAGTAAGGCTTCAAAGGCATATTGCAGACATTGTGCAACTTGACCTTCAGCAAGCATCAGAATCGTTCATATATGATGAATAACACTTCTGGAGAGAGAGAGAGAGAGAGAGAGAGAAAGAGGGAGAAGGAGAGAGAGAACGAGAGAGAAAGAGAATGTCCTTCTCAGCTATCTTTGTCGTGCCAGCCAGCAACGGCCGAGTATCCCACACATTTGAGACAAGGGCGAGAAGATGCAGCTTGCAGGTCATGAACACAGAATGCAGGCTGTAATAAGCACTCAAATCCTTTTTTACTACGTGTGTCTCTAATTTTCGAGTACATATTTTCCAGCCATAAGTCGTTAATAACATCTACTCTCGCTAGCAAAGTTCACTTTTACAGCAACAGTTTTTAATACAAGCCGACTGTGCTGAAAAACGTCCTGAGACTTTTCCAATGTCAATTATACAATGTGGTTTTGTATACTACAGGCTGATCACAGCTAACATCCATGATGGAATCATTAAATTTGAATTTTGTTTACGTATACAGTGGTGAACTATGATCAGTGTATCAAATGAGCAGTTCAGAGACAATGTGACTGACAGTATATCAAATGTCATTGCGCAAGGCGTGTCCTCGCTGTTGTTCCTACAATCAACTGACAAATCTAGTTATCTAAAATAGTTAACTATGTAGAAAAAATAGGGAAATGAATTTCGTAACCAAATGTTTATTGTCTTTCTCCATTTGTAAATTCTTTCCATCCCTCATTTCGTATGCACGTAGACTGGATGGGCCACTATGAAACTCTTTAGTTACAGGCAATTATCGGAAAGTTTAGAGTGTAGAAAAGGTGGTTCTCAATATAGAGCGATATAAAACCTGATGCATACATATTTACGTGGGTAGTGGCAAACTTGCACCTCCAGTTTAAACATCCCCTTAGAAAACTTAATGAATTACTGTGGTGATAAACCTCTTACGTTATTTGTTTTTCAAACAGCTCTCTTTACTTATTCTCTGACTTTCAATAATCCCTGCAAAAGAATGGCCCTGACTAACAATAACATATACCTTTCATGAATCACTTACCTCACAAAAATATTCGTTACTCGAACTACTGCAATACAGCGAGCGCCAATACTGCCAGCTAAATAAAAGATTCTAACTACTGAAGGCACTAACTACTGATAGGCAAAGTTAGCAAATGAAAGATTTTGATAGAGAACAAACAATGTACTTACCTTAATAATATATATATATATATATATATATATATATATATATATATATATATATATATATATATATAAGTTCATGATTTGTTGTTGTTGTGGTCTTCAGTCCTCAGACTGGTTTGATGCAGCTCTCCATGCTACTCTATCCTGTGCAAGCTTCTTCATCTCCCAGTACGTACTGCAGCCTACATCCTTCTGAATCTGTTTAGTGTATTCATCTCTTGGTCTCCCTCTACGATTTTTACCCTCCACGCTGCCCTCCAATACTAAATTGGTGATCCCTTGATGCCTCAGTACATGTCCTACCAACCGATCCCTTCTTCTTGTCAAGTTGTGCCACAAACTCCTCTTCTCCCCAATCCTATTCAATACTTCCTAATTAGTTATGTGATCTAGCCATCTAATCTTCAGCATTCTTCTGTAGCACCACATTTCAAAGGCTTCTATTCTCTTCTTGTCCAAACTATGTATTGTCCATGTTTTACTTCCATACATGGCTACACTCCATACAAATACTTCCTGACATTTAAATCTATACTCGATGTTAACAAATTTCTCTTCTTCAGAAACGCTTTCCTTGCCATTGCCAGTCTACATTTCTATATCCTCTCTACTTCGACCATCATCAGTTACTTTGCTCCCCAAATAGCAAAACTCCTTTACTACTTTAAGTGTCTCATTTCCTAATCTAATTCCCTCAGCATCGCCCGATTTAATTCGACTACATTCCATTATCCTCGTTTTGCTTTTCTTGATGTTCATCTTATATCCTCCCTTCAAGACACTGTCCATTCCGTTCAACTGCTCTTCCAAGTCCTTTGCTGTCTCTGACAGAATTACAATGTCATCGGCGAACCTTAAAGTTTTTATTTCTTCACCATGGATTTTAATACCTACTCCGAATTTTTGTTTTGTTTCCTTTACTGCTTGCTCAATATACAGATTGAGTAACATTGGGGAGAGGCTACAACCCTGTCTCACTCGCTTCCCAACCACTGCTTCCCTTTCATGTCCCTCCAATCTTATAACTACAATCTGGTTTCTGTACAAATTGTAAATAGCCTTTCGCTCCCTGTATTTTACCCGTGACACCTTCAGAATTTGAAAGAGATCATTGCAGTCAACATTGTCAAAAGCTTTCTCCAAGTCTACATGATTTACAGTATTACAAATTTAGTCTGTCTGATGGACACACGTCCAGGTCGTCCGCTCTCAAAATTCTGCCATCTCTCTCCCCACATCCACCACTGCTGACGGCTCACCTCCAACTGCGCAACGCTACGCGCTGTTCACATCCAACTGCCCAACACTACAATAGCAAATATTGCAACAATCCAAACCGGCCACAGACTACACACAGCACAGTCAGTGATTTCCATACAAAGCGCTACGTGGCGTTACCAACATAAAAACGTAAACAGCCTACTTCACAGTTTCTTGATATCTACCAATCATTCTGAATGTGCTTACTTTCTCGTAACCAGCTGTTTTTTCGACAAAACACTTCACTAATAATGTACAAAAAAGCCACCCGCAAATCGGAATAGCTTCCCGGAACGTCTACTAAAAAGTAGAACGTCAGAACTTTATTATGTTTTAGATATCAGTTAAGGTACTGAAAAGTGGTAACTCAGAACTTTTTACTGTGTTTTAAATATCAGTTAAGGTATTAAATGTCTTGCGTATTACTCGCTCGATTTTGCTTCTTCGATGGCGCAAGTTGCACTCCTCTGCTGCCAGAGGGCTCCGAATTGTAGCGTGTAACATGGTGTTTCGTAACGTAATTATGTCGGTGCGTGAGAGACCCCTAGAAAACTGAAAGTACGAATTCGAAGAGCTCGTCCACACATGGAGCATCCTCTCCTTCAGTGCGACAACGCCGGACCACATAGGAACACTGCAAAATCTGCAACAATTCTAAGCCTAGGGTTCACTGTCATCTATCATCCTCCATTCAGTCCCTACCTGGCTCCATCTATTGAACCCTGCCTAGTTGTCGAATATGGGGTGCCTCGGAAACCTGCTTTCTCGGATCGATGGACAACAATTTAAACAAATCATGTTAATGAATTTTATTATAAAAGGAAATGATTACAATACTTAACTCTGCATTTACACACGTGTTGAGAGCAGAGGGCGACAGACCAAATAAGCACGTTTGTTCAGTACAGAACATGCTACATAGTAGAATCGAAATGACAAGTCTTGATGCTGTTCTAGAACTGGGCTGCTACCAGTCGAGCGCGGCGCTTATGTTCTCTTCGCACAGAGGCCGCTGCTGTTGCGTTGTCGTCCTGGAGAGGGGTCGGTCAGCGTGCAATTGGCTGACGTCTTCTTCAGAGCGCTCCCTGCTCTGTCGTTCCGGCAGTTGTCTTTACGTCTCAACACCATTCGAGGTTCATCTGTTTCCAGATCTTAAAGAACACTTTCAGTCATTTCACCTTGATAGTGATGAAGCGATGCAAGCATAGATGAGGCTGCGGCTCAGTCAACAAGTTCAAATATTCTATAACGATGATAACAGCCAACTGGCCTCTCATTGGGAGAAATGTGTTTGTTGCCAGGGTGAAAAAAAAAGGTTCAAATAGCTCTGAGCACTATGGGACTTAAGATCTGAGGTCATCAGTCCCCTAGAACTTAGAACTGCTTAAACCTAACTAACCTAAGGACATCAAACACATTCATTTCCGAGGCCGGATTCGAACCTGCGACGGTAGCGGTCGCGCGGTTCCAGTCTGAAGCGCCTAGAACCGCTCGGCCACTCCGGCCGGCTGCCAGAGTAACGATATTGAGAAATACATAGTATAAGGAAAGGATAGATGTCTTCGTACCGTTAAGATGATACGTTAAGTTGCAGACAGGCACAACTACACGTTAGCTTTCGGCCACAGCCTTCGTCAGAAAAGGAAGCAGATACATATTCACTCACACAAGCAAGTACAACTCACGCACACATGACCGCCATCAGCGACAGCTCGGACCAAAATATATTCCAGCCTGGAGTTCCTATTCTTTGAGAAATAAATATGTTGACGTGAAGGACAAAGATATAGAATGTTATCAAGTCTGTCTAAAAAGCTGTAAGAATTTTCACATAAAAAATTTGGAGGCACTACTCTTCAGCACGCCCATGCAATTACAGATTAGATCGGTCCTAAAGGCATTCTCAGGTTTTTTACGGCAGCATATTGTCAGTAGCGTATTTTGAACAGCAACACATTTCTACATATACTGTTATGTGTTTGTAGATTTAGAGCAGTAAGGACTCTCACATTTGGATGAAACAATAAAAACCTAACGCACACAACGAAACCATCACGAACCAGCCAATCATGTAACGTGATTTATCAGTAGTGTCAATAAGCGTTCTAATATTTTAGGTGTCATAATCAGAAGTGATGTCGTGATCATGTGACTAACTTAAAAGCACAAACCAAAACAGTGTTCAGATCAGAATTACATCCCTAAACGTTTCCTCATCTACAAAAGTAATTAAAGTGTAGCTTTAATACCAAGAAGAATCGTAATTTTATGCAAAAAGTAAAAGGAGAAAGAATGCATGATTTTATCTGTGATTCCAGGGTATACTAGATGTGGCTACGAGAACATACACATAAACTGTACATACTTGAGTGTCGCTTATACTATTCGAATTTTTAGGTATGTTAGTACGACGTAAGTTATTACGGACAATTTGAACAGCCTTCTTCAACAGTAACCGAGTGAGTGGCAAACCGGTCAACACACTGGACTCACACTCTGGAGGGAATGATTCAAGTCCAAATCCGGCCATCCAGCCTTACGTTTTCTGTGCTTTCCATAAATCGCTTGAGGCGAATGTCAAGATGGCTCCTCTGGAAGGCCACCGCCTATTTCCTTTCCCAGCCTTGAAGCATTCAGGGCTTATACACCATCTATAATGATCTTGATGTCGACCGGACGTTAAACCCTATTTTTCCTTTATTTCCCTAATGTCAAAAGGGAGTGTAACTTATTTTGCTTGGAAACCAATAAATTTTTAGAATGAAGTAGATTTTTCAGCGGTTTGTATCTAATAGTAAAGTGCAGAGAATAATTACTGCACGTAAATGTAGCGTACCACATACGCTCTAAGACAATAAATGATGTGTCACGAAGAAATTAACCGAACTGTGACGGAAATCGGTAGATGTGATGCAATATATAGACAAACAAATGATTATAATTTCAGTAAAATTGGATGATTTGGGGGAATAGCTTCACAAATTAAGCAAGGAAATAAAGCGTTGGTCCACCTCTGGCCCTTAAGCAAGCAGATGTTAGGTTTGGCGTTGAATGATAGAGCTGCTGGATGCCCTCTGAGGTATATCGTGCCAAATTCTGTCCAGCTGGCAAGTTAGATTGTCAAAATCCCGAAACGGTTGAAGGCCCTGCCCGTGAGGCTCCAAACGTTCTCAACTGAGAAGAAATCCAGCGAACTCACTGGGCAAGGTAGTGTTTGGCAATAACGAAGATAAGCAGTAGAAACTCTCACCGTGTGCAGGCGGGCATTATCTTGCTCAAATGTAAGCCAAGTACGGCTTGCCTGAAGAGCAACAAAAGGAGACGTAGAATATCGTCGAAGTACCGCTGTGCTGTCAGGGTGCCGCGGATAACAACGAAAGGGGTCTCGCTACGAAAAAAGTGGCATCCCTGATTGTCGGACCACATAGCCGGTGAGAGTCTGGTTGGTATCTCAGCGCTATCCGTGGCGTCTCCAGACACGTACTCTGTCTGGAATCTCACTGACATCAGTAGAAATGTCGTCAGTAATAAGTCCCGCTTTGAACTGAGCTCTGACGACCAGCGTATTGTATGCAGCAAAAGTGGTTCACAACAGTCTGTCCACTCCACTATGAAGGAAATGAGATGTGGAAGAAAGTTACACCATGAGTAACAACATTATTACTGAGGGACCACAAAAATTTATTATTTATTTCGGATTCCTTTTATTTCTTTCCGCTTAATTAACTATCGTATGTAAGTAGATTTTAAATGACAGTGGAGGATTGAATACGAGGCTGCAATTTGCACAGTGACATGTGATGCAATATCAGTCGCATTTTCATTCGACAGCTTATTAGATACATTATCATAGTTTACCATTGTATATGTAAACAGAATGCAAGTATAATGATTCCACCTCGGTTATAATTTGTGGTCAGTCTGTCACCGTGAGCCGGCCGCGGTGGTCTAGCGGTTCTGGCGCTGCAGTCCGGAACCGCGGGACTGCTACGGTCGCAGGTTCGATTCCTGCCTCGGGCATGGGTGTGTGTGATGTCCTTAGGTTAGTTAGGTTTAAGTAGTTCTAAGTTCTAGGGGACTTATGACCTAAGATGTTGAGTCCCATAGTGCTCAGAGCCATTTGAACCATTTTTCTGTCACCGTGACGCAACTCGTGTATAATTGCCATTGTCAATATCCCAGAACGTTTTCTAGTGCAAACAATTTAAATAAAATATTGTTACTGTACATGTGATCTTTGCTAGCAATAGTAATATTTCAAGGTGATTAAATGTTAAAAACGTTTCATTACTGGACACATAATCGAAAATTAGAGAGACATCTGATAAAAAGTAATCGAGTGGTTAATACAGCCTGCATTGTGTTGATCTTATCTCAAGTGTGTGCGATGCTTAGCCACACTGGTCTTCACGACAGAGAGCACCAAGACGCCATTCTTCTCCTCACTCACTCTCTTTCCAGTAGCGTTATTATCAGGTGTGGGCGAGGCTGATGGTTGTTGGCAGTCAAGGTGTGTGACGTCCATGATCCGTGAGATGAGGCGTGCTGGTTGCAGCTTTTGATAAGCTAGGTTTCGAGCTGGGTATCTGGACACAGAGACTGTGGGATTACTATTCTTTTTAGTTTGTTTCAAACAAAGTGTCTGCCTGTACTATAGCGCCAGTCATATTCCAGTAATGGTGGTGACTGTTTACAGTGAAAATTTAGCGATGTGTTTGTGTGTACATACCCGGATGTTTTCCCATTATTCATTACAAGTCTGCTCTATTCTCATACCGACAGACTTCTCTAAGACGGTCTTACAGTGACATCATTGTTTTTAACCCACTAGGAAGTCGTTTTTATGCCAATAGTTATGTTAGTACATTTGGACTGGGAGCAGTTTTCAAGGAATATATTTTGTGAGTGTGTGTGCACATATCTGGAATTTCCACCGTTATTTAAAAGTCTATTACAGTCTTATAGTGGATGTCATTGTTTTCAACTCACTAATAATGCAACGTTAAGTTCCTCATAGACTTGGTACAGGGGAAGAGTGATATTGTTGCAGTGTGCTAATCGTTTAACATGGGATATTGTAGTATTAGTAAAATATCGCTTTGCGCTAATTGTTCAACGTGTGATACCCGTGTACTCGTTGAAATATCGCATGGTGCTAATTGTTTAATATTTAAAGTCTCGTATTAAAATTTTTCTGAGGATGATGATCTTCAAAAGTGGGAAGAAATCGGCGACATTGTAAAAAATTACTGCGAAATTGTAAATAGCAATGGGAGGTGGTCATATGTTGGAGTGCTTACAGAAAAAGTTTTGTTTTTAACAAACTATAACATCATTTATTAATAATCATGGGGTAATTTCCTTGTACTCTTGGTACATATCAATAGTTTATTTGTTTAAATAACGCACTGTGGCGATTGTTAAACATTAATTGTCTCCTACTTACGTTACTGTTTAGATTACAGTCTTGGTATAGATAATAAGTCATAAAGTCATTTAAAATTATGCGAAGTAATGGGGGTCATGAAACATGTCAATAAGTCATGAAGTTATAATAATTCAGCCAGTAAGACAACGAATTTTCCAATCACACTTTGTATGTCACAGAGCCTTACGTCATCAGGTAAGATAATTTTTACCATACTTTTTTAAGTAAGATAACTCTGCGGCTGATCTCTCTGATGACCCTTTCTCTATAGTGTGCATACCGTGAATGACAAAACCGAAGCAACTGGACTGTAGAGAAAAGCGGGAGACGGAGAGTCGGACGCTTCGTTTGTATACCAATTAGCTTCGAAGGTGAAGAAGAGGATGAAAATATATAATGATATAAAGGAAATTATTCGCATACTTCAGAGAGACGAACGAATGATTATGATGGGGGACTGGAATTCGATAGTAGGAAAATGGAAGGAAATAAAAATAGCAGAATAACGTGGACCCTGCAAAAGGATGAAAGGGGAAGCCATCAGGTGGAATTTTGTACAGAGCACTATTGAGTCTTCATAACACTTTATTGAGAACTATGAAAGAAGTGTGAATATGTGGAAAAGACGTGGAGATACCGAAAGATTTCAGCTAGATTACATAAAGTAAGACAGATGTTTTGAAATTAGGTATTAAATTGCAAAGCATTTCTACGTTCTTGTGTAGACTGTGCCCATAGTTTATCGATTATGAACTGAGAATTAAAACAAAAGAAACTGCGTAAAGGTAGAGAATGAAGCAAATGAGATCTGCATCAGCTGAAAGATTCTATTAGGCAACGACTGACTGATGCATGGGGAAGAAATACAATAAAAGACATGCGGGTACGTTTGAGGCTTGGAACAGTAAGGACAAGAGAGGAACAAATAGGCAAAAAAAAGAGACTCGGTGAGAAGACTGCATTTAAATGAGGAAAGCAGAACATATAAAAGGTAGTAAATGAAAACAGGAATAAAGGTTTATAAAATATGAGAATGAAGGAAAATGCATGATGGTAAAGCGACAATGACAAGAGGCGATAGCCAAAACGACAATAACAAAAACGACTATGGAAAAGATAGATGTCACCTATGGGAAAATTAAAGAGACTTTTGAAGAAAACCTAAGTGCGGATATGAAAATTAGTAGTTTAAGTGGGATGCCAGTGTTAAACAAAGGACTGGTGGCAGAACTGTGGAAGAAATCTATAGACGGTCTATAGAAGGGAAACTAACTTGAAGGCAATATTAAGCTAAGAGAAGACGATAGGGATGAAGTTTGCATATGGCGAAAGTAGTGTCATAGAGCACTGGAAGATCCTAGGTCGAAACAAGACCCCTGAATTTCACAACGCTCCCTCAGAATTACTGAGATCCCGGAAAAAGCTAACCTGGTAAACTATTCCATCTGGTATGTATGCTATATGAGAAAGGTGAAAAACCTTCAGACTGCAAGAATGTGGTATATTATCGAACCGACAGTGTAACACATTATGGTTGCAACATACTGAAGAAGAATGGAAAAACAGGTAGAGGCCTACCTCGGGGAAGATACGTTTGGGCTCGGGAGAAATGTAGGAAGGCACAAGGCAGTAATGACCCTGCGACTTACAAGACTTACCTTAGAAGACTGACTGAAGGGCCGGCCGCGGTGGTCTCGCGGTTCTAGGCGCGCAGTCCGGAACCGTGCGACTGCTACGGTCGCAGGTTCGAATCCTGCCTCGGGCATGGATGTGTGTGATGTCCTTACGTTAGTTAGGTTTAAGTAGTTCTAAGTTATAGGGGACTAATGACCACAGCAGTTGAGTCCCATAGTGCTCAGAGCCATTTTGAACTGACTGAAGGAACACAAACATTTCTTTATAGCGCATACATCTTACGGGAATTTGGGTGGATGATGACTTCGACAACCTCCGATATTTAGACTGGTGCACACCCCGTCATCCTCAAGGCACAAATGCAACGAGAGGGCGCATGACAACGGAATTTAAAAAAAAATGGTTCAAATGGCTCTGAGCACTATGGGACATAACATGTGAGGTCATCAGTCCCCTAGAACTTAGAACTACTTAAACCTAACTAACCTAAGGACATCACACACATCCATGCCAGAGGCAGGATTCGAACCTGTGACCGTAGCGATCGCGCGGTTCCATACTGAAGCACCTAGAACCGCTCGGCCACACCAGGCGGCATGGAATTTAAAACTTCAGCATGCAGAGCATACAGCGGAAGATGTCACACACACGTCCCATAACCACTAGGGCTACCACACAACACAAGATGACCAACGTTAGGAGTTTATCACCTGATCCAGCGTATCGCAGACTCAGTGATGATCAAAAAAGGGTTGAGAGGAAGACTGACAACCTCCTGACAAAGTTCCTTGTAGCAAGATACTATCAAGAGCGTTAACTCTGACTGTGCTGACCCCCTCTACACTTTATGGCCTCCAAAAGATCCACAAGAAAGGGATTCCGCTTATTGCTATTCTCAGTAACAATAGTGCTTCGCTATGCTGTGTACCAAACACGAACAACCTTGTTATCGTGTTAAGCCCATCAGTAGGTCGGCGTGTACATCACATTAAGAACATGGCGGATTTGGTTCAAATGGCTCTAAGCACTATGGGACATAACATGTGAGGTCATCAGTCCCCTAGAACTTAGAACTACTTAAACCTAACTAACCTAAGGACATCACACACATCCATGCCCGAGGCAGGATTCGAACCTGCGACCGTAGCGGTCGCGCGGTTCCAGACTGAAGCGCCTAGAACCGCTCGGCCACAACGGCCGGCCATGGCGGATTTCTTACATCCATTAGATAGATTGCGTTTGAATGATTTTGAAATGTGATTTCTCTCTTCACTCAGTTTACTCTATCTGATCCATTACCGTTAAGTGTGGCTAATTTTGGAGTTGAATGAACGATCCTCTTTCACATGTGTTGACTTCCACTTACTTGCTAATCGGTGACCAGTTACACTCCTGGAAATTGAAATAAGAACACCGTGAATTCATTGTCCCAGGAAGGGGAAACTTTATTGACACATTCCTGGGGTCAGATACATCACATGATCACACTGACAGAACCACAGGCACATAGACACAGGCAACAGAGCATGCACAATGTCGGCACTAGTACAGTGTATATCCACATTTCGCAGCAATCCAGGCTGCTATTCTCCCATGGAGACGATCGTAGAGATGCTGGATGTAGTCCTGTGGAACGGCTTGCCATGCCATTTCCACCTGGCGCCTCAGTTGGACCAGCGTTCGTGCTGGACGTGCAGACCGCGTGAGACGACGCTTCATCCAGTCCCAAACATGCTCAATGGGGGACAGATCCGGAGATCTTGCTGGCCAGGGTAGTTGACTTACACCTTCTAGAGCACGTTGGGTGGCACGGTATACATGCGGACGTGCATTGTCCTGTTGGAACAGCAAGTTCCCTTGCCGGTCTAGGAATGGTAGAACGATGGGTTCGATGACGGTTTGGATGTACCGTGCACTATTCAGTGCCCCTCGACGATCACCAGTGGTGTACGGCCAGTGTAGGAGATCGCTCCCCACACTATGATGCCGGGTGTTGGCCCTGTGTGCCTCGGTCGTATGCAGTCCTGATTGTGGCGCTCACCTGCACGGCGCCAAACACGCATACTACCATCATTGGCACCAAGGCAGAAGCGACTCTCATCGCTGAAGACGACACGTCTCCATTCGTCCCTCCATTCACGCCTGTCGCGACACCACTGGAGGCGGGCTGCACGATGTTGGGGCGTGAGCGGAAGATGGCCTAACGGTGTGCGGGACCGTAGCCCAGCTTCATGGAGACGGTTGCGAATGGTCCTCGCCGATACCCCAGGAGCAACAGTATCCCTAATTTGCTGGGAAGTGGCGGTGCGGTCCCCTACGGCACTGCGTAGGATCCTACGGTCTTGGCGTGCATCCGTGCGTCGCTGCGGTCCGGTCCCAGGTCGACGGGCACGTGCACCTTCCGCCGACCACTGGCGACAACATCGATGTACTGTGGAGACCTCACGCCCCACGTGTTGAGCAATTCGGCGGTACGTCCACCCGGCCTCCCGCATGCCCACTATACGCCCTCGCTCAAAGTCCGTCAACTGCACATACGGTTCACGTCCACGCTGTCGCGGCATGCTACCAGTGTTAAAGACTGCGATGGAGCTCCGTATGCCACGGCAAACTGGCTGACACTGACGGCGGCGGTGCACAAATGCTGCGCAGCTAGCGCCATTCGACGGCCAACACCGCGGTTCCTGGTGTGTTCGCTGTGCCGTGCGTGTGATCATTGCTTGTACAGCCCTCTCGCAGTGTCCGGAGCAAGTATGGTGGGTCTGACACACCGGTGTCAATGTGTTCTTTTTTCCATTTCCAGGAGTGTACATGAATAGATAGATGGAGTTACGATGGGGAATTCTTCGTCACCTGTTCTTGCCAGTCGGCATACGTAAAATTTCCAGAAACGTGGTCAGGAGTCGATACATTTGTTGTCTGGGTTCACGGAAATGAGAGTTTCTACAACTTTATGGTCGGTGAAGCAAATGTAACACAAATAAATAATAATACCAACAATAAGACTTATTTCATATACAAATCTCTCACTATGCTTTTCCCTGTATTTTTTTCTGTTCAGGAAAGATTTAACTGCCAAGACTATGCAAGTATATTCGTATCTTGTTTCTGAACTAAACATCTCACTCGTTTCTAACGGATGCTGACCCAGTTTTTAAGACTATCAAACGGGAAGCTGCGGTGTAGAAAATGGAACAGACAGTCGTTATGATCCTGATATCAACTGATATTGTGTGTAGCTCTACGACACAAAACACTGTGTGTATAATATGCGTAGTGTTGTGCAATGAGTGGCAGTGAGAAATGGACAGTTGTAGCAACAGCCTTCTACTTTATTAAATATCTACTTTCTAAAACAGTGTTGTACTCTAGGGATAAATGGAATGAGGTAGTACCGCTGCAAACAGACTGGCTCTAACTTCGAGAGGGTGGAGGATCGAGTCTTCATACGATCATACTGATTTGTAATTACCGTGTTTTACTAAAAGTACTCCAGGCAAATGACGGGATGGTTTCTAACATAAGACAACGGTCCACCAAAGTCAAATTACACCTGTAAGTATGTAAATGCCTATTTAATAGGTATCTCAGGAAGAGTGCTCGAATTCGGAGATATGACAGGAATGATCGTTTGAAGTAAACACTTCATTTGGACATATTCATTATTTCCAATGATTTCCAGGATGAGAAACACTGAATTATTTATTTTCTGTGTTATTCAATACATTCTAATATTTATAGACGTACACATGTACAACAGTTCGTAAATATTACAACATGCATTTGACGAAGTATCAACAGAAAAATACATATTATAACACATTCATCTCTGAGAATTATTGTACACGTCACATTACAACTGTTCTACAGTTCACAATAGATGTTTGAATATCCCACAGTCCAGTTCAATGATTTTCCAGAAAATTCAAGTAGTTCTGTACAGTCGTTCCTTCTTGTAAAATGACTGGACCCATCGACATATTACTGATCATGCCGTACCAAATACTGATCGAGAAACGAAACTTTCAATTGGTTTCCACTGTAGCGCTGGACTTTTCCTGCGGCCATCGATAATCATTAAATGTGTTGTTGATTGCATAACGTGTAAACGTCGCTCCATCAACGAGTAGCATTAATGGGAGCAAATGACGATTGTCGTTTAACCAGTGAAAAACTCTAAATCGTGTGGCGTTTCCACCAGTGTGAAGCTTGTCGACATGCCTACGTGATATTCACACAAGTTCGTGGGACATTTAAGACATAGAAAGTCGCCGTGTGCTGGTAGTAAGAATACGCTGCAACATTTCAATAACGTGTTGCTGTCCCTGCACACATTGTCGAACTAGACGTCCAGAAGAAAAATGTAAGCTTGGAAAAATTGCTGTATCACGCAATGTGCAGAAAACACTAGTAAATTCTCTACGAAAAGGAATTCAATGATTCCCAAAGCGCCAGCGGTATTTTTTCACAGCAGCAGGAGCACTACCGTGATATAAGCCGTAAACATGCAACATACATGCGTATGCTTCGTTACTGCAGCTGTGTGCCGTTTTAGCCATCGCGTATAGAACGAGATAAATCAATGTTTCTCTGATACACTCTCAGTCCCTCGCACTCCTTCATTTACAACACACGATCGACAACTACGCCTTCGATTCGCTAGTTTAAGGACATTCCGAGCAAAGCGGTTGAAACTAACGAGTTAGGCTGGACTAGAATAAAACGTCAAAGAATTTGTCGGGTGGGTAAGACACGTACGCGCGCACCACTCACCCAAAATAAGTGTACATTAAATGTGTTCTATCTCGGAAAACATTCGGAATAGGGCATATGTCCATATGAAGTTTTTTGCTTCCAATGAGCGTTCCTGCCATATCCCTGAATATTGACGTTTGCTCCTGGAACACCCTGTGTATCAGTTACATTAGTTTTACTGTTCCAAAACTGTAATACCAAATATGTCCAGTATCATTGCAAAAGTGTACTACGGATAAATAAGATCACTGTTACCAGTAGTCCACCTGAATATTTGCATCACGGTGTAGTTGGGAAAGGATGTTTGCCTTCTCTTCCTTTATCTTTGGTCAGGAGGAAGGCTGATGCTTCGCTGGTATATGGCGTTCATAAAATACCAACTCACACTCATTTTCACCTTAACGTTGATAGTTGTCACCATTCGGCTGGGCGTGCAGGGGTACTCCGTACCTTGGTTCACAGGATCCACATATTTTGAGACTATGAAAGGTTGTCAGCTGAATTACACCACTTGGAAGAAGCCTTCCGGCGGAATGGTTATAGTAAAATACAGAGCAGATGCGCGTTGCATTATCGACCAACCGTGAAACGCGTGAGATGAAAATAAAGAGGCGGTGCCTAAAGCCGAAGATCTTTTGCTTTACGCAGGTAGCATTTCCAACAGGACAGGTCGTATTCTGACGAAACACAGAGTGGAGTGGGTTTTTCGGTTGTTGTTGTTGTTGTGGTCTTCATTCCTGAGACTGGTTTGATGCAGCTCTCCATGCTACACTATCCTGTGCAAGCTTCTTCATCTCCCAGTATCGTTCTGAATCTGCTTATTGTATTCATCTCTTGGTCTCCCTCTACGATTTTTACCCTACACACTGCCCTCCAATACTAAACTGCTGATGCCTTGATGCCTCAGAGTATGCCCCACCAACTGATCCCTTCTCCTAGTCAAGTTGTGCCACAAATTTCTCTTCTCTCCAATTCTGTTCAATACCTCCTCATTAGTTATGTGATCTACCCATCTAATCTTCAGCATTCTTCTGTAGCACCACATTTTGAAAGCTTCTATTCTCTTCTTGTCTAAACAATTTATCGTCCACGTTTCACTTCCATACATGGCTACACTCCATACAAATACTTTCTGAAACGACTTTCTGACGCTTGCATCTATACTCGATGTTAACAACTTTCTCTTCTTCAGGGACGCTTTCCTTGTCATTGCCAGTCTACATTTTATATCCTCTCTACTTCGACCATCATCACTTAGTTTGCTCCCCAAATAGCAAAACTCATTTACTACTTTAACCCTCTCACTTCCTAATCTAATTCCTGCAGCACCACGCGATTTAATTCGACTGCATTCCATTATCCTCGTTTTGCTACTGTAGATGTCCATCTTATATCCTCCTTTCAAACCACTGTCCATTCCGTTCAGCTGCTCTTCCAAGTCCTTTGCTGTCTCTGACAGAATTACAATGTCATCGACCAACCTCAAAGTATTTGTTTCTTCTCCGTGGATTTTAATTCCTACTCTGAATTTTTCTTTTGTTTGCTTTACTAATAGCTCAATATACAGATTCAATAACATCGGGGAGAGGCTACAACCCTGTTTCACTCGCTTCCCAACCACTGCTTCCCTTTCATGTCCCTCCACTCTTATAACTGCCATCTGGTTTCTGTACAAATTATAAATAGCCCTTCGCTCCCTGCATTTTACCCCTGCCATCTTCAGAATTTGAAAGAGAGTATTCCAGTCAACATTGCCAAAAGCTTACTCTAAGTCTACAAATGCTAGAAACGTAGGTTTGCCTTTCCCTAATCTATTTTCTAAGATAAGTCGTATGGTCAGTATTACCTCACGTGCTCCAACATTTCTACGGAATACAAACTGATCTTGCCCGATGTCGGCTTCTACCAGTTTGTCCATTCGTCTGTAAATAATTCGTGTTAGTATTCTGCAGCCGTGGCTTATTAAACTGGTTTAGTTCGGTAATTTTCACATCTGTCAACACCTGCTTTCTTTGGGATTGGAATTATTATATTCTTCTTGAAGTCTGAGGGTATTTCGCCTGTCTCATACATCTTGCTCACTAGATGGTAGAGTTTTTTTAGGCCTGGCTTTGCCACGGCTGTCAGTATCTCTAATGGAATGTTCTCTACTCCCGGGGCCTTGATTCAACTGAAGTTTTTCAGTGCTCTGTCAAACGCTTCACGCAGTATCATATCTCCAATTTCATCTTCATCTACATCCTCTTCCATTTATATAATATTGTCGTCAAGAACATCGCCTTTGTATAGACCCTCTATATACTCCTTCCACCTTTCTGCTTTCCCTTCTTTGCTTAGAACTGGGTTTCCATCTGAGCTGTTGATATTCATACAAGTGATTCTCTTTTCTCCAAAAGTCTCTTTAATTTTTCTGTAGGCAGTATCTATCATACCCCTAGTGATATGCACCTCTACATCCTTACATTTGTCCTCTAGCCGTCCCTGCTTAGGCATTTTGCACTTCCTGTCGATCTCATTTTTGAGACGTTTGTATTCCTTTTTGCCTGCTTCATTTACGGCATTTTTATATTTTCTCCTTTCATCACTTAAATTCAATATCTCTTCTGTTACCCAAGTATTTCTACTAGCCCTCGTGTTTTTACCTACTTGATTCTGTGCTGCCTTCACTACTTCATCTCTCAAAGCTACCCGGATTTCTACTAGCCCTCGTGTTTTTACCTACTTGATGCTGTGCTGCCTTCACTACTTCATCTCTCAAAGCTACCCATTCTTCTTCTACTGTATTTCTTGCCCCCATTCTTGTCAATCGTTCCCTAATGCTCTCCCTGAAGCTCTCTACTACCTCTAGTTCTTTCAGTTTATACAGGTCCCATCTCCTCAAATTCCCACCTTTTTGCAGTTTCTTTAGTTTTAATCAACAGTTCATAACCAATAGATTGTGGTCAGAGTCCACATCTTCCCCTGGAAATGTCCTACAATTTAAAACCTGGTTCCGAAATCTCTGTCTTACCATTACATAATTTATATGAAGCCTGTCAGTATCTCCAGGCTTCTTACATGTATACAACCTACTTTTATGATTCTTGAACCAATTGTTCCATTATCATTTACGATTAGCTCCTTTTTATGGTCCGTAAAGGATCATCTTGGTTGGCAGAGGGCGGATCTCTACCGCATCCCTTACAGTTGCAACGTGTCGTGCATCAGGCGATCATAACCGTGGACGACAGGTATACTGATACAAGCGGTACACACGCTTACAACAGGTGTTCCAGTCTGAGACTGCAGAACCCTGCTTTTGCACCAGTCATCATATGGAACACAGAAATACATAAATTACTCCATACAGCTACTGGGATTGTGTTATTAAGTACGCAGTTGATATTATACTAACAAGTATCCTCATTCCTTATTACTAGAGACATACGTTTTTCCTTAAATTTTGTTTGGAGTTCTGACATCTCTCGCTCTCTCGTCAAATATTACAGGGATATACTTAATGCTGCTCGCTCAACCGGTGGTACTAAATATTCACTGTCGACAAATTCTAATGTTAGTCATCTTTGGTTGTCTGGTGACGGTACTGTTAATGTCGTGTGTATTTTCTTTCTCCGTATGCAACACGTACCGAGATTTTAAATTCTTTGAACAAAGCTCCCGTTGCTTTCGTACCCTGAAAATGACGCAGTGTGCGCCTGTCGAAATATCGGTGGCTGCCGAAGGCTTCGCCAGGCTACATTCCCGTAAATAGTTCGAAAGTTTTATATTCCAGGAGGAATCCAAGTACCGTCGTTCAAAGAATTTGTCGAGTAAGAGAAGCATTTAAATAATGTTAAGTTGTATACACTCTTTGAAACTAAGAGCGTTCCAGGGGTAAAATACTGGGAGCAAAACTTACACAGAAACGAGACTGTAGTTACGTGTCGAAGAACAGTAAATAGAAGCAGTAGTAGGGGAAGAAATAGAAAAAAAAATAATGTTATCCGATGACATTGCAATTTTGCGAGAAAGGTATAGGAGTTGGAAGATCAGTTGAAAGAAGTGGTCAGTGTCATAGAAAGAAGTTATAATAGCATCTACAAGTGTAAGGAATGTAGGCGAATTATGTCAATAAAAAACAGACGATCAAATCTTTTACTTGGCAGCTAGGTGTTTGATGATGACCGAAGTCTACAGAATATGAAATGCAAATTGTCAATAGGAAGGAAAACATGTCAAAAAATAAAAAAAATTTTAACATGTAGTACAAATGCAAGTATTTGGAATTCTTTTCTGAAGGTGTTTGCCTAGAATGTAGAATTGTACGAAAATGAAATGCTGTTGATGAACAATTCTGATATTAAGACAACAAAACTTAAAGTGTCGTGCTTCAGAATAATGGTAGAAACTAGGTGGTTAGATAGAATCATTGATGAGGAACTACTGAATAGAACTGGGAGTAAGAGAAATTTATGAGAAAACTTGACTGAAAGAAGCGATCAGCTGAGAGAACACATCCTCATGGATTAAGGCATCTTCAGTTCCATGTGGAATGAAGTCTTCGGGAAAAATTTATAGAGCAAGACCAAGTTGTTCGTACATTAAGCATGTTCAAATACATGCAGGCTATAATAGCTGTGTAGAGGCGGAAATGTGATGGTGTGGTGGCCTTCAACTATGTCTAAACATTCTGCGTGGTGTCTGTTTGTTCTATATCGTGTCTCCCTACCACTTTCGCGCAACGACGCTCTGAGTGTGTTTTTTAGGAAATTGACTAGTTTGAACCTGGGACCTGTTGCTGGTAAGGAGACGTCAGACCACACATGACATGTAGAATTCAAAAAAGTTCAGTGAGACTAGCGATGATATAACCAAATAGTTAATGATTTCAGCGTCAGCTCCACTGCACTCCCTGTAAAAGAATCTTAATACTAACTAAATTTAGTGGAAGGGGTTCAAGGCCTTCCTATTTTTAGTTAGCTGGTAAAATAACGTCGAAAAAGCAGTTAAGTTTACCATTGGAAATTTTATTCTACTCACAAAACATTGTTTTTTAAATTGCACTATTGATAAAAGGAAATGTTTTAATACGGGATGGTAAAAACCAACTGCGCTCAACAAAAATGTGAATGAATATTCCCTGAATGGGTTTCCAACTTCTACAATGGATCGAAGGATGACCTATGTCATATCACATCTATAATCTAGGTTAAATTAAGTTTCACAAAAAAGCAAATTATCAAAATGGTCTACAGTGACCCTCAATTATCTTTAATTACTTATCTAACTTGTCGTAAATTACAGTGGCTGATGTGGCTTCTCAGTAACTATATAACAGAAAAATCATCGCGTTTCAGATTTTTACTTCAAGTGGCAAATGTGAACACCATGAGCTTTAATTGATGATCGACACTAGTATTACGCAAAAAGTGGATGTAACAGATGAGACTTCTGCAGTTCTGAGTGAAGCCTTATGCGCTCAAAAATGCGGCATCGCGTGCGTTGATTACCTTGTTGGTGTTCGTCAGGGGGCGGCGAGCAGCACAGCTCCGCTCACCTCGCTGTCTCGGAAGCCACTCTCCAGCAACTCTCACTACAATTTACCGAAGTTGGTTTCAAAAAAACTATCTGGCTGTGTTTTCATCTGACCAATCAGGGTCTCAATGTTAACCTTAAGCTCCACCTACAAAAATTCTGTCTATCCAATGAGAAATGTTATACTTTTCGTGGTGGGGCAATGTTTTTAAAGTTTGCAACGTAACAGAGAGGCGAAAAAGTCTCACGCTAAAACTTGCAGCTGGTGTGGTCCTTTTAGCGTTATCGTAAGATCTATACTGTTCTTCTGGAGGGCTCTTATCTTTTAACATGGGCTGGGAGGTGGTCCTAACGTAACAGAGACGCGAAAAAGTCTCACGCTAAAACTTGCGGGTGGTGTAGCCCTTTTTGTGTTATCGTAAGATCTATACTGTTCTTCTGGAGGGCTCTAGCTTTTAACATGGGCTGGAGGGTGGTCCTAACGTAACAGAGACGCGAAAAAGTCTCACGCTAAAACTTGCGGGTGGTGTGGTCCTAGCGGTTAGCTGCCGACGTGGGTGTCCGTCCGTCCCTTATCGTAGGGCCTTCCAACCTAACACGGTTCTGCTCTCGGCTTCTGTTCTCGTTTCTCCCCTCGGAATTGCGTCTGTCTCACGGTGGGAAGGTATGACATGCATTTAGGCATTCCTGTGTTAGTCTGTGGTATTCCATTTGCTCACTCGTTACTCGTATTACTTTGGTTAATTTAATGTCACGATTTATTCGGAGCTATGTGACATACTATTGGATTTGCTTATCATGTCAGGGTTTTCATAGAAGGTGTTGGATTTGCCTGACACCTTACATATGTACCCTCCGACTGAGAGTTGCAATAATAAAGGTTTTGGCTGGTTTCGTTGTCTAGGGTCTGGGATACGTAGTTGCCGCATTACAGGCCAAACTGCTGAGTCTACACACATAAATCGAATGGGCGAAGGTTTCTATCACTCGGCAATTGCGAATTACGAATGTAACATATTAATTTATGAATGAAAGATTGAAATTAAATAAAATTTGCAGGTACTATTTTAACGACTTTAAATGATGAGTACGATAGTAGAAGTACTTTTGAGAATGCGGTATATTTCTGCAAAACACTTATTGCTGTCGATGGTCCAGCAAGTAAATCAAATATAAGTTGAATAACAGGGAAACAATAGATACCAATTGCACGTAATTAGTTATGAACAACAACATAGCTCGCGAGATATTCACGTCTAAACGCACACTACGTCTTCATTGCAGAAGCCACGGAAATCAAACAAGAGCACAGGTCGGCACTCCGAAATATTTCTATCCTCCGCGACCACGCGCAAACAGTCTTTCCGCCGACTGTGCGTCCGTCGCGCTGTACTGTCCGTGTCCAGCACTCACTCCCGTGTCCTGTGCCATACTCCCCCTAGCGCTGCACTGTCCCAAACTATACCGTGTCCTCTCCAGAAACGATGCTCCTCCCCAACCTCCATACTTCTCTCTTAGTAACGAGCACTGTGATTGGCTAGAGCACTCAATCCATGTCTCCAAGCCAACGTACACTCACAAATATATTGAAACACATACGAAATACGGGATTTAAATTTAAATAACATGAAATTAAATAAATATTCCTGCCGTCAGACCATAAACACGCTCTAACACACATTATTAAATACATAAACAAATTAAATAACCTTATATCAAAGGAATAGCAACAAAAGATAGGCCAGTAGACTAATGTCAAAAATGGTTCAAATGGCTCTGAGCACTGTGGGACTTAACTTCTGAGGTTATCATTCCCCTAGAACTTAGAACTACCTAAACCTAACTAACCTAAGTACGTCACACACATCCATGCCCGAGGCAGGATTCGAACCTGCGACCGTAGCAGTCGCGCGTCTCCGGACTGAAGCGCCTAGAACCGCTAATAGCCAATAAAGAGTGCAACTTTCCTGAAGAGTTCTTATGTTCCAGGTGACAAATAATCCTACCCAGGATTAATTGTGAGTTTTATTTAAGGGGGGGAGGATGTCAAACCTGCCGAATGGGGGCAGGAGAGGCACCACAGGACACTTTAATTTCCACTGTCCTGAATATAGGCTTGATGGACTCCATAAAAAAATATACACATGTGAATTCCACAGAGCGAAACACATTGACTTGCGACAGAAGAATGCTGTATGAAGAGGTGTGGCATTGCACTTTGGCACACTTAAGACCAAAAACATGTTTCACATTTCCTCGAACATATCGGTTTATACACACATCAAAAAAGGTCTTCCATCACCTCGGTTCCAAGAACTCCTGAAGATAGACGCTGACTGTGGATATTGTATCAAGGACACAGTCCCTGTGACTGTTCAGTGATGTCACTAACCCGCCCAAAGACGTAAACAATCATGCATGAACAGCGCCTATTAGACGGTGAGGGTCCGACAGCCGATCATGTCCAGTCATTCCACCACGAAGGAGGTACACGGCTCGTGTTGTCGGTAGTTAAACCATGCCTAGATGGTCAATACGGTTCGATCGCGACCACATTGTTATTTTGTGACAGGAACGACTCTCAACAAGGGAAGTGTCCAGGCGTCTCAGAGTGAACCAAAGCGATGTTGCTCGGATATAGAGGAGATACAGAAGGACAGGAACTGTCGATGATATGCATCGCTCAGGCCGCCCAAGGGCTACTACTGCAGTGGATGACGGCTACCTACAGATTATGGCTCGGAGGAACCCTGAAAACAACGCCAGAGGACGTCGTGTTACGACTCAAATTGTGCGCAACAGGCTGCATGATGCGCAACTTCACTCCCGACGTCCATGGCGAGGTCCGTCTTTGCATCCACGACACCATTCACCACGGTACAGATGCGCCCAACAACATGTCGAATGGACCGCTCAGGACTGGTATCATGTTCTCATCACCGATGAGTGTCGCGTATACCTACCACTAGACAATCGTATTTGGAGGCATCCCGGTCAGGCTGAACGCCTTAGACACATTGTCCAGCTAGTGCAAGAAGACTCAAATCGTTCAAATGGCTCTGAGCACTATGGGACTTAAAATCTGTGTTCATCAGTCCCCTAGAACTTAGAACTACTTAAACCTAACTAACCTAAGAACATCACACACATCCATGCCCGAGGCAGGATTCGAACCTGTGACCGTAGAGGTCACGTGGTTCCAGACTGAAGCGCCTAGAACCGCACGGCCACAACAGCCGGCTGTGCAAGAAGGTGGAGGTTCCCTGCTGTTTTGGGGTGGCATTATGGGGAGGCCGACGTACACCGCTGGTGGTTATGGAAGGCGCCGAACTGGCAGTACGATACGTGAATGCTGTCGTCCAACAGACAATTCAACCATATCGGCAGCATATTGTCGAGGCATTCGTCTTCATGGACGACAATTCGTGCCCCATCGTGCATGTCTACATCTACATCTACATCTATACTCCGGGAGCCACCTTACGGTGTGTGGCGGAGGGTACTTATTGTACCACTATCTGATCCCCCCTTCCCTGTTCCATTCACGAATTGTGCGTGGGAAGAACGACTGCTTGTAAGTCTCCGTATTAGCTCTAATTTCTCGGATCTTTTCGTTGTGATCATTACGCGAGATATATGTGGGCGGTAGTAATATGTTGCCCATCTCTTCCCGGAATGTGCTCTCTCGTAATTTCGATAATAAACCTCTCCGTATTGCGTAACGCCTTTCTTGAAGTGTCCGCCACTGGAGCTTGTTCAGCATCTCCGTAACGCTCTCGCGCTGACTAAATGTCCCCATGACGAATCGCGCTGCTTTTCGCTGGATCATGTCTATCTCTTCTATTAATCCAACCTGGTAAGGGTCCCATACTGATGAGCAATACTCAAGAATCGGACGAACAAGCGTTTTGTAAGCTACTTCTTTCGTCGATGAGTCACATTTTCTTAGAATTCTTCCTATGAATCTCAACCTGGCGCCTGCTTTTCCCACTATTTGTTTTATGTGATCATTCCACTTCAGATCGCTCCGGATAGTAACTCCTAAGTATTTTACGGTCGTTACCGCTTCCAATGATTTACCACCTATGGCATAATCGTACTGGAATGGATTTCTGCCCCTATGTATGCGCATTATATTACATTTATCTACGTTTAGGGAAAGCTGCCAGCTGTCGCACCATTCATTGATCCTCTGCAGGTCTTCCTGGAGTACGTACGAGTCTTCTGATGTTGCTACTTTCTTGTAGACAACCGTGTCATCTGCAAATAGCCTCACGGAGCTACCGATGTTGTCAACTAAGTCATTTATGTATATTGTAAACAATAAAGGTCCTATCACGCTTCCTTGCGGTACTCCCGAAATTACCTCTACATCTGCAGATTTTGAACCGTTAAGAATGACATGTTGTGTTCTTTCTTCTAGGAAATCCTGAATCCAATCACAAACCTGGTCCGATATTCCGTAAGCTCGTATTTTTTTCACTAAACGTAAGTGCGGAACCGTATCAAATGCCTTCCTGAAGTCCAGGAATACGGCATCAATCTGCTCGCCAGTGTCTACGGCACTGTGAATTTCTTGGACAAATAGGGCGAGCTGAGTTTCACATGATCTCTGTTTGCGGAATCCATGTTGGTTATGATGAAGGAGATTTGTATTATCTAAGAACGTCATAATACGAGAACATAAAACATGTTCCATTATTCTACAACAGATTGACGTAAGCGAAATAGGCCTATAATTATTCGCATCTGATTTATGACCCTTCTTGAAAATGGGAACGACCTGCGCTTTCTTCCAGTCGCTAGGTACTTTACGTTCTTCCAGAGATCTACGATAAATTGCTGATAGAAAGGGGGCAAGTTCTTTAGCATAATCACTGTAGAATCTTACGGGTATCTCGTCTGGTCCGGATGCTTTTCCGCTACTAAGTGATAGCAGTTGTTTTTCAATTCCGATATCGTTTATTTCAATATTTTCCATTTTGGCGTCCGTGCGACGGCTGAAGTCAGGGACCGTGTTACGATTTTCCGCAGTGAAACAGTTTCGGAACACTGAATTCAGTATTTCTGCCTTTCTTCGGTCGTCCTCTGTTTCGGTGCCATCGTGGTCAACGAGTGACTGAATAGGGGATTTAGATCCGCTTACCGATTTTACATATGACCAAAACTTTTTAGGGTTCTTGTTTAGATTGTTTGCCAATGTTTTATGTTCGAATTCGTTGAATGCTTCTCTCATTGCTCTCTTTACGCTCTTTTTCGCTTCGTTCAGCTTTTCCTTATCAGCTATGATTCGACTACTCTTAAACCTATGATGAAGCTTTCTTTGTTTCCGTAGTACCTTTCGTACATGATTGTTATACCACGGTGGATCTTTCCCCTCGCTTTGGACCTTAGTCGGTACGAACTTATCTAAGGCGTACTGGACGATGTTTCTGAATTTTTTCCATTTTTGTTCCACATCCTCTTCCTCAGAAATGAACGTTTGATGGTGGTCACTCAGATATTCTGCGATTTGTGCCCTATCACTCTTGTTAAGCAAATATATTTTCCTTCCTTTCTTGGCATTTCTTATTACACTTGTAGTCATTGATGCAACCACTGACTTATGATCACTGATACCCTCTTCTACATTCACGGAGTCGAAAAGTTCCGGTCTATTTGTTGCTATGAGGTCTAAAACGTTAGCTTCACGAGTTGGTTCTCTAACTATCTGCTCGAAGTAATTCTCGGACAAGGCAGTCAGGATAATGTCACAAGAGTCTCTGTCCCTGGCTCCAGTTCTGATTGTGTGACTATCCCATTCTATACCTGGTAGATTGAAGTCTCCCCCTATTACAATAGTATGATCACGAAACTTCTTCACGACGTTCTGCAGGTTCTCTCTGAGGCGCTCAACTACTACGGTTGCTGATGCAGGTGGTCTATAGAAGCATCCGACTATCATATCTGACCCACCTTTGATACTTAACTTAACCCAGATTATTTCACATTCGCATTCGCTAATAACTTCACTGGATATTATTGAATTCTTTACTGCTATAAATACTCCTCCACCATTGGCGTTTATCCTATCCTTGCGGTATATATTCCATTCTGTGTCTAGGATTTCGTTACTGTTCACTTCCGGTTTTAACCAACTTTCCGTTCCTAATACTATATGCGCACTATTTCCTTCAATAAGCGATACTAATTCAGGAACCTTGCCCTGGATACTCCTGCAGTTTACCAATATTACGTTAACTTTTCCTGTTTTTGGTCTCTGAGGACGGACGTTCTTTATCAACGATGATGATGTTCTCTCTGGTAAGCCGTCAGGTATTTTATCGTTTCGCCCAAGGGGGGGTCCCTCTAACCTAAAAAACCCCCGTGTGCACGCCACACGTACTCTGCTACCCTAGTAGCTGCTTCCGGTGTGTAGTGCACGCCTGACCTGTCTTGTGAATGAGTTCCTTCAGGATAACGACTACACTCGTTTAGAGTGGCCAGCATGTTCTCCAGATATAAACCCTATCGAACTTCCCTGAGATGGACTGAAAAGGGCTGTTTATGGACGACGTGACCCACCAACCACTCTAAGGGATCTATACCGAATCGCCGATGAGGAGTGGGACAATCTGGTGCAACAGTGGTTTGATGAACTTGTGGATAGTATGCCACGACGAATACAGCCATGCATGAATGCAATAGGACGTGCTACTGGGTATAAGAGATACCGGTGTGTACAGCAGTCTGGACCACCACCTCTGAAGGTCTCGCTGTATGGTGGTACAACATGCAATGTGCGGTTTTCATGAGCAATAAAAAGGGCGCAAATGATGTTTATGTTGATCTCTATTCCAATTTTCTGTGCAGGTTCCAGAACTCTCGGAACCGAGGTGATGCAAAACTTATTTTGATTTGTGTATATAAAACTCTCCAGAAAGATGTGTGCTAGAAAGCTAATACATTTTTCAAAAACCTATTTCTTTTAATTTTGACGTCCTACCCCAAACGCTAGAGGATGAGGGTGGAGAGTGGGGCACCACAATAAAGTTTTTTCCTCGGTTCAGAAATATTGTAGACCCCGGGCAGGACTACAATCCCCGGTGGAGTGCCATTGGACAGTGTCACGGGTACTGTGGCGTGGGTTGTGCCACCGCAGCCGCCACACTGGAATCCCACCTGCAGCGTTGTGCCGGGCGCCAAACAAATGACGCGGCGTGCTGTTACCTGGAGCTGCTCAGAACTGTTTACTGCAGGACACAGATTAACTGTCCGCATTGCTCGCGTTAGCCATTAGTCTGAATTGGTGTCGCCAGTAAAATCTATAATTAAGAGCGGCGTAGCAACCGGATGGCTATAATTAAAGAGCAGATCCTCACGGGGATGCAGTGTGGGCTGTAATTATCGTTCGGCAGCGCCACGTGTTAGATTTTCTAATGCGTTAATGCGGAATCGATTTACTCCGGAAAAAACTACACTACTGGCCATTAAAATTCCTACACCACAAAGATGACGTGCTACAGATGCGAAATTTAACCGACAGGAAAAAGATGCTGTGATATGCAAATGATTAGCTTTTCAGAGCATTCACACAAGGTTGGCGCCGATGCCTCGTGTAAGGATGAGAAATGCGTACCATCACGTTTCCGACTTTGATAAAGGTCAGATTGTAGCCTATCGCGATTGCGGTTTATAGTATCGCGACATTGCTGCTCGCGTTGGTAGAGATCCAATGACTGTTAGCAGAATATGGAATCGGTGGGTTCAGGAGGGTAATACGGAACGCCGTGCTGGATCCCAATGGCCTCGTATTACTAGCAGTCGAGATGACAGGCATCTTATCCGCATGGCTGTAACGGATCGTGCAACCACGTCTCGATCCCTGAGTCAACGGATGGGGACGTTTGCAAGACAACAACCATCTGCACGAATAGTTCGACGACGTTTGCAGCAGCATGGACTGTCAGCTCGGAGACCATGGCTGCGGTTACCCTTTACGCTGCATCACAGACAGGAGCGCCTGCGATGGTGTACTCGACAACGAACCTGGGTGCACGAAGGGCAAAATGTCATTTTTTCGGATGAATCCAGGTTCTGTTTACAGCATCATGATGGTCGCATCCGTGTTTGGCGGGATCGCGGTGAACGTCATTGGAAGCGTGTATTCGTCATCGCCATACTGGCGTATCACCCGGCTTGATGGTATGGATTGGTTACACGTCTCGGTCACCTCTTGTTCGCATTGACGGCACTTTGAACAGTGGACGTTACATTTCAGATGTGTTACGACACGTGGCTCTACCCTTCATTCGATCCCTACGAAACCCTACATTTCAGCAGGATAATGCACGACAGCATGTTGCAGGTCCTGTACGGGTATTTCTGGATACAGAAAATGTTCGACTGATGCCCTGGCCAGACCATTCTCCAGATCTCTTACCAATTGAAAAGTCTGGTCAATGGTGGCCGTGGAACTGCCTCGTCACAATACGCCAGTCACTACTCTGGATGAACTGTGGTATCGTGTTGAAGCTGCATGTGCAGCTGTACCTGTACACGCCATCCAAGCTCTGTTTGACTCAATGCCCAGGCGTATCAAGGCCGTTATTACGGCCAGAGGTGGTTGTTCTGGGTACTGATTTCTCAGGATCTATGCACCCATATTGCGTGAGAAAGTAATCACATGTCAGTTATAGTATAATATATTTGCCCAATAAATACCCTTTTATCATCAGCATTTCTTCTTGGTGTAGTAATTTTAATAGCCAGTAGTGTATTTCTTATTTTGAGTACCAGGTGCAAAGCTAGCGCCGTACGCTGTTTGTGTGACGGTATGACATCCACGCCGTCATTTGAGAAGCCATGACGTGAGTGAACAGTATGACTATCGGGAAGAGAGACCGTTCAATGTTAGTGAAACAGTTTTAAGCGAACGGTAGCAGTTACAGTGCTGCACTGCGAGAGTATCGCCAACTGAAAGATCTGGGGAGATCCCAGATGTCATGAAATTGTTTAAAGCAGAAGATAATGAAATTAGAAAATGCGGGTGAGATTGGTAAGACACCCGGAAGATGACTGCGTCCTATCCGAGTGGAAGTTACTGACGAGGATGCTGTTGCTGTAACTGACCATGCAGCACGTGCCTAGTGCAGTGCTATAGCTCGTGCAGTGTTATGAGAGTTGTCCATCCCATTGTAAACGGTAGAGAAAGTTTTGTTGTCTATACAAGATTCGGACGGTGCAGCAGCTGAAGCCTCATGATCCGTAGCAACGCTCTGTGTTTGCTCCTCGGTTTCTGCCACGGATCGAAGTTGATGACACCTGCCCGAGCAATATTCTATGGAGCGAAAAGCCACATTTTACACTTAAGGATGTAGTGAACACAATGCCGAATTTGTGGTACCTTTGAAACACGTATTGTGCACGAAGAGTCATTCCATTTGTTGTAAGTTACTTTATGACGTGGACTCACAAGCAGCTTTAGCCTCGATCCACTCTTCATTGAACAGAATACATCTAGAGGGCCTGTCAGGTGTACCGTGACGTCTGCGCATTATCTTCACCTCCTCGTACAGTATGTGATTCCTGCTTTGAAAGAGCATAACTGTGTGGAAACCATTGTTTTCATGCAAGATGGGGCAATATATTACGTCACTTGCCCAGTGAAACATCTGCTTAACGAAACATTCCCCGAGCGTGTTATCTCCAGAGGTTTTCGAGATGCATGGCCTGAAAGACCACAAGATCTGAATACGTCTGACTTTTGGCTCTGGAAATTTCTTGGAGAACCTGTGCACCAGGGACACTTCCGTCTCTCCCTCATCTGAAGACAAGTAAACAGGAACACTTTGCTCAGCTTACATCATAACTGCAGCGCCCAACTGTTGATTACATTGCTTGACGGATGCAGCATCTCGTTGACGTCTCCGGTGCTCATATTGAACAAATTGTGTAAGCGTCGGCTACTAACAATTTCCAAATTATACCATTCTCAGTTGTTTGAACTTTTCTGCCCACGTCCCTTTCCTAATCAAATGCATATGGAAACATTTCTATACGTCTACTTGCAGTCACAGCGCCAGATTTGCACCTGGTTACCAAAATTGCAAGTAATGTTTTTTTCTAGCGTAAACCGATGTCGCATTAACGCATCGGAATATTCATCAAATTTTGCTGCCGTACGATAATTGTAGCCGACACTAGACCTGTTTGCTGCAATTGTAAGCACCTGGCATCTCCATATTCTGAGGAAGATTCCGAAATTCGTCGACTTGACTGCTAGATGTACACTAACAATCCTGTAAAATTCACATAAGCTACAATCAAAATCCCGTGGAAACAAGTGTAACTTATTTCCTTCAAACTTCGTCAAGTCCGCTGCATTCATTAAGCACCACCACCACCCGCCTACTTGTTCCGCGAATTGATACGAAGCCTCTGCCGGCCGAGAACGTTGACGCTTCCAAAACCACAACACTCGTTTAGAGCGTCAGAAAATTGTTAATTGTACACTGTTTGACAAAACAAGTGAATCAGCTAGAAGACCTGATTTCAACGTAACTTCATACATTTACAAACCATCGGCCTCTATGTAAACGATCAACACTGCATATCTGTGTGACAGACAGAACTGCGACGAGAGTGCGTTACCCTTGTGCACGTTTAGTATTGTTACTAGACCAGGTAGGGTATATAAGGGTACTGAGCAGTGTCAGATATTGAGAAAGCTCTGTGAAGGACATGGAGGTGCCGGCGTACACGTGTGAGACAGGGTTAGCAGCACCTGACAGAATTCGGTAGGTGCCTCACTTTACAGCCAGACTCGCGAATTCCTTGAATAGGTTGCTGGTAACACCACAATACGAACCACTGAGTTTTGAGTGGTGCAGTGATCGGGATGCGTCGACCCCTCATGAATGGCGTCGCATTGTTAGCACTACCTGGGGATCATCATCGGCGAGTATAGTACCGACCTGGAGAGAGAAATCATTGTTTCAATATTTTGGAGCCGCACAGGAGTGTTACTCTAGGCCTCATGGTGAGGGGGCCATCAGGTATGATTTCAGGTCACGGCTGCCAGTGATTGAGGGAACTCTAACTGCACTTCGATATGACATGGACATTATGACTCGGACATCCTGCATCCTCATGTGTCACCTCTCATGTGATAGTATCGCGGTACCATTTTTCAACAGGACAATACTCGTGGAACTGCGTGACATTGGACTTTCAGAAATCTCTTTCCATCCTGTGCCGGGAAACACCTGCAATCCTAGGAAAGTCCCAATCCCTTAAGCCAGTCTTTTACGCCTTGCTCATCATCCATATACAAGGATTAGCGGAAACGTGCCAATCATAACTAGACCGATCAAAAGCCTCCTTTCTTCAGATAACTGTGGCGCTCACAGTCACAAGCCTATAAGCCAAACTCATGGGCCTTTCTCACCATTCGCTTACAGGGATTAGGGGAAACGGTCCCATGATATCTAGACCGAACAAAAGCCTCCTTTCCTCCGATAATGGATACCAGCTGTAGCGTTCACAGTAACAAACAGGACGAGCACACACGTCGGACAAGAAATGTTATGTTATGTGCTTATATTAATATAACCTGTTACTGTGTGTGCATCATGATCCGACACTTGTATGGTAGGAAGTTCTTCACACTTGTATGCACTTTTAAATGTGAAGTTAAGCACCTCAGATTTCTTTCCTTTGTGGCTAAGTCGCACTTTAGTCTGATGCATGTGGGTCTTTGTGGAAGGATTGCATCAGTTAATTGACTTCATATTACGTAAATTGGATGTGTAGGGGCGGGGGGGGGGGGAAGTTAAAGGAAAGGAAAGGGAAGGAACTATTGATGTAAGCTGCATCGGGACTTTATGTGGAATCAGAGGCGACGAGTGGAAATATATGGTGGATCGGGATTCGAACCCGTGATTTCCTACTTACTAGGCAGTTGCGCCATCCTGACACAGTGTTGATCGCAATTCCACTGAATGTTTCGGCACGTCTCCCAGCCAACGCACATTCACATCCAGCGTCACCTATCCACAGTCCCAGTCCACATCCTCCATGCTGCTTTGATGTTCCCGCGGAAGGTCGAGCGTGATTGTGCAACCGTGCTTAAGATCGTTGATTCATTGCCCATCGAGGCGAATCTATTGTATGAATGCGTGGTGTCTGTTCTTCCGAACATGCGTTCATATAGCTAACTGACTTCATACAGTAAAGAAACTTCTCCTGTTTCTTCACTGGCATCTAATTTTGTATTTATTTCTATGTAGCAGTTTTCTAGCTTACAAATGTTTCATGTTTTCCTGTAACCCTTAATAACGTTATGTATTTATTGTGGACCTTTCTATCTGTATGTTCACTATTGCTAAAAATTACTGCATATACACTCCTGGAAATGGAAAAAAGAACACATTGACACCGGTGTGTCAGACCCACCATACTTGCTCCGGACACTGCGAGAGGGCTGTACAAGCAATGATCACACGCACGGCACAGCGGACACACCAGGAACCGCGGTGTTGGCCGTCGAATGGCGCTAGCTGCGCAGCATTTGTGCACCGCCGCCGTCAGTGTCAGCCAGTTTGCCGTGGCATACGGAGCTCCATCGCAGTCTTTAACACTGGTAGCATGCCGCGACAGCGTGGACGTGAACCGTATGTGCAGTTGATGGACTTTGAGCGAGGGCGTATAGTGGGCATGCGGGAGGCCGGGTGGACGTACCGCCGAATTGCTCAACACGTGGGGCGTGAGGTCTCCACAGTACATCGATGTTGTCGCCAGTGGTCGGCGGAAGGTGCACGTGCCCGTCGACCTGGGACCGGACCGCAGCGACGCACGGATGCACGCCAAGACCGTAGGATCCTACGCAGTGCCGTAGGGGACCGCACCGCCACTTCCCAGCAAATTAGGGACACTGTTGCTCCTGGGGTATCGGCGAGGACCATTCGCAACCGTCTCCATGAAGCTGGGCTACGGTCCCGCACACCGTTAGGCCGTCTTCCGCTCACGCCCCAACATCGTGCAGCCCGCCTCCAGTGGTGTCGCGACAGGCGTGAATGGAGGGACGAATGGAGACGTGTCGTCTTCAGCGATGAGAGTCGCTTCTGCCTTGGTGCCAGTGAAGGTCGTATGCGTGTTTGGCGCCGTGCAGGTGAGCGCCACAATCAGGACTGCATACGACCGAGGCACACAGGGCCAACACCCGGCATCATGGTGTGGGGAGCGATCTCCTACACTGGCCGTACACCACTGGTGATCGTCGAGGGGACACTGAATAGTGCACGGTACATCCAAACCGTCATCGAACCCATCGTTCTACCATTCCTAGACCGGCAAGGGAACTTGCTGTTCCAACAGGACAATGCACGTCCGCATGTATCCCGTGCCACCCAACGTGCTCTAGAAGGTGTACGTCAACTACCCTGGCCAGCAAGATCTCCGGATCTGTCCCCCATTGAGCATGTTTGGGACTGGATGAAGCGTCGTCTCACGCGGTCTGCACGTCCAGCACGAACGCTGGTCCAACTGAGGCGCCAGGTGGAAATGGCATGGCAAGCCGTTCCACAGGACTACATCCAGCATCTCTACGATCGTCTCCATGGGAGAATAGCAGCCTGCATTGCTGCGAAAGGTGGATATACACTGTACTAGTGCCGACATTGTGCATGCTCTGTTGCCTGTGTCTATGTGCCTGTGGTTCTGTCAGTGTGATCATGTGATGTATCTGACCCCAGGAATGTGTCAATAAAGTTTCCCCTTCCTGGGACAATGAATTCACGGTGTTCTTATTTCAATTTCCAGGAGTGTATATCTGCAATATCTGCTAAATTATTGCAGATCTCTTTTGGTGAGAACGGAGAAAATGTACGGGCCACTAATTATCCTTACTGTAAGAATGTAGCACGGGAGATCCCTGGAACTGCTAACTCTCCTCATAAGATTTTGTTTATTGCCAACGTCACTCTTCTCCAAAGCCCTAAACGTGAGGCTGTCCATGACAGCTCATTCCCAGTAGAAATCTGCTGCGAATTCCGTTCTCTTATCACAACGCAACGCATGATAAGGGTTCATGCCTAACTTATTATTCGCTTTGTAAAGTCCCCATTAGGTTCCTATTAAATTCTTCGTTCATTCAGAGATACACTCTGCTTTTGCAGTGTATGGTGTAATGTTATAAGGAAGGATAACTCACTCTTATTTCTTATTTTGAATATGACGTGAGCGTCTAGAGGCTGTTTCCATATCAGACCCTCCCCCCCCCCCCAAAAAAAAATAAAATTGCACAAGTCTTTTATTACGTTGAGACTTAAGAGTAATGCACTATTTTTAGTATTAACACTTTTTATTTGTATGTTTACTCATCGTATATACTTAAAATTTTTAGATGTCTCAGAAACATTTTCATAAGTGCTTTCTCATTTTTTTTTTTCAAATTAAAACTAAATTTGCAGTATCTCAGCCGTCTAGCAACTTACAAGCAATGACTGCACTGAAGTGGCAAACTGAACTGATTCAACATAAATGATGCCTTTGGCGTGGGTCTCATGATACACATAAAATAGGATTTCTTCTAGAAAAATCCCAAATGTTCTATTATTCAAATTACCTAACAGTATCGGTCCTGTAATTAATAATAAAACAGATTTAATGAATTTTTTAATGAATTAAAAATTTATTGGATGTATAATAGGAACAATAGTTATTTATAAAGTCATCAAAATCAATTAAATAATTTTAAAAATATGACACATCACAAGCTGCACATAAAACACGTTTGAAAATCATGTATAAGTAACATTTGTCGTGTATGGTAATACATCAACCGCAAGAAATAAAAATAAAAACAATACTTCGTGTGCTTTATGGTGAAATTTGTACGATGATTAATTTACATGGCACAACGTTACAAAATAGAATTACGGAAAACTATTACTACGCAATGGGCCAACTTTGAATGACACAGAATTTTGAAGGCGTACTAAAGCATTACGTAACTGTGGAAAGACATGAATACCATACTTTTAATCCGAAAATGGCGTAAACATTACTCAAAATAAAGTGGTATTTCAGACCTTTGTTATCTCAAGACGTCACCGTACAACTTGGTTTGTTATAACTTTCTTTGAATGTGTATTTTGTGTAACTCCTGTAGGAAAGCGTTTAGCACTTACTGTTATCCAATGAACTGCATTCACAGAAATATAGGCCAACCTTCTTTTATTTATATGAAACTCACAGGAGAAGCTACGTGAGTTCTTTATGCGGTGAACTGCGAACGACGCACCAGCACATTACTATATTGAGATCAATGCTAATGTCATTCTGATGACGTTGCAGTTCATTACTATAAGAGGTAGCCAACCTGACAGCAAGTGACACATCAACATTAGTTTGATCCGGCCAATCTATTTTCACATACCATGCCGTTATCAGGAGAAACAAAACTGACGTTCTACAGATCGGAGCGTGAGATGTCAGGTCCTTTAATCTGGCAGGTAGGTGGCAGTTAGGTTAAAAAATTTATAAAAGGAAATGGATTGGTGGAAGCTGGGTATAGTGGAAATTAGTGAAGTTCGCTGGCAGGAGGAACAGGTTACCTGGACAGGCGATTATAGGATTATAAATACAAAATCAAATTTGGATAGCACAGGTGTAGGTTTAATTACAAATAAGAAAATAGGAATGGAGATAGTAAAATTATAAACAGCCGATCAGTTGCAATGGATAAAGAAATTCTTTACCTTGGTTTCGACAAATATAAATTTGTCTTCTTCAGAAGGTAGCAATTTTACATTAGTAAGGACTAATATACCATCGCCGTTTTTACAATTGTCGGCATAGATCCATTTGTCAAAAATGAAATATAGCCCTAGAATTGAGTCGGTTGTGAGCTCTGCAAGATCCGTGAACTATTTTTTATTTATGTGACAAACCCTAATTCTAGGGCTATATTTCATTTTTGACAAATGGATCTATGCCGCCAATTGTAAAAACGGCGATGGTACATTAGTCCTTACTAATGTAAAATTGCTACCTTCTGAAAAAGACAAATTTATATTTGTCGAAACCTAGGTAAAGAATTTCTTTATCCATTGCAACTGGTGGCTGTTTATAATTTTATTACGTGAAACCGTTGGTGTTGTGCAGCTATGTTTAAAATATTGAATGGAGATAAGATACTATGAACAGCATAGTGAACGCATTATTGTAGCCAAGACAGACAGAAAGCCGACACCCACTACAGTGATACAAATTTATATCCGAACTGGCTCCACAGATAATGAAGAGAGTGTGGAAATGTATAATGAGATAGAAAATATTATTGAGATGGTTAAAGGAGACGAAAATTTGATACCGATTGGGAACTGGAATTTGATAGTGGGCAAATGAAGAGAAATAAAAACAGTATGGAAATGTGGACTGGGGGAAAAATGAAAGAGAAAGCCGTGTGATAGAATTTTGCACAGAGCATAATTTAATCACCGTTAACACTTGGTTGAAGAGTCATAATAGAAGGCTGTATACGTGGAAGAGGCCTGGAGACACTGAAATGTTTCAGGTTGATTATACGATGGTGATACAGAGGTTTAGGAACCAGATTTTAGACTGTAAGGCATTTCAGGGGCAGATGTGGGATCTGGCCATGAACTGTAGATTAAAATTGAATAAATTTCAAACGGGTAGGAAATTAAGAGATGGAACCTGGATAAACTAAAAGAATTGAGAGGCTATTGCGAGTTTCAGAGGAAGATTCAGGGAAAGATTGACAAGAACAGGGGAAAGGAATACTGTAGAAGAAGGTTTCGGTAGCTTTGAGGGACGAAATAGTGAAGGCAGCAGAGGATCAGTGAGTAAAAAGACGAGGACTGGTAGAAATTCTGGGATAACGAGACAGACATTTAATTTAACTAATGAAAGGAGAAAATTTAAAAATGTAGTAAACGAATCAACCGGAAGGGAATACGAAAGTCTAAAATATGAGATTGACAGGAAGTGCAAAACGGCTAAGCAGGAATGATTACAGGACAAACACAAAGATTTGGAACTATATATCACTACGGGAAACATAGATGGAAAATTAAAGAGGCCTTTGGAGGAAAGAGAAACAGCTGAATATCAAGAGCTCAGATGTAAAAACCGTCCTAAGCAAAGAAGGGGAAGCTGAAAGATGGAAGGAGTACATAGAGGGTCTGTGCAAGTGAGATGTACTTGAGGGTAATATTATAGAAATTGAAGAGGACTTAGATGAAGATGAGATGGTAATATGATACTGTGTGAAGAATTCGACAATGTTCGGAAAGATCTAAGTACAAATAAGGTCACTGGAGTAGTGGGAGAGACAGTCGTAACAAAACTCTTCCACGTCGTGAGCAAGACATATGAAACAGGTGAAAGACCCTCAAATTTCAAGAATATAATAATTTCAATTTCAAAGAAAGCAGATTCTGCAAGATGTGAATATTATCGAATTATCAGTTTAATAAGTCATGTTTGCAAAATACTGACACGAGTTTTATACAGAAGAATAGGAAAACTGGTAGAAGCCGACCTTGGAAAAAAACACGGTAGATAATGAAGTTTCGCATACTAAAAATGAGGCAAAATACTCTGTTTTTTTGTGTGTTGATCATTTGCCAAAATCTCTTTTCGATAGCTCAACTCGTTTATGAAAGATGAGGAATGCTATGGATCTTTCACTCTGATTTTTATTGCTGGCGTGGCGCCATTGCAAATGAGTGAGCTAGATCAATTTTCGCGAGATCAGTGACAGAAAGAAACCTCCACCAAGTCTACATGTTAGCCAAATTTCATAGAAAGCAACATATTATGTAATATACACCAAACGCAAAATCATATTGATTTCTATTTTTCATCGCAAGCTTTTTCAAATTTCTCGTTGCGTCTTACTTCGAAGTAAATATCACAATAACTGTGACCATCAACGAAATCATCATGAACCTGACATATAAAGCTACAAGTAACCCAAAAAAGAAATTCTTATACCGAATAGTTTCTATAAAATCGTTTGAGAAATATTGTAGTGCGTGCGCCTCAATTCTGCCATCGCCGACCGGCCGATAGGTGACAAACACTCGGTGTCTCCTTTTGAACAAACGAACGAACTCGCCCAGCCGTTTGGACGAAAATTGGCCAATGTACATAGGCCACCATATCCTGCACGGACTCTTTACCTTGCTGTGTACCATGACCTTTTGCAGATCCTCTTGTGTTTTTGGAACAGTATTTGCTATTACGAGCTGAAGTTTGCTACAGAACTCAGTCAGTTCGAAAACTGGGAGCTGCGCCGCTTTCTCAGTGCCGATACTAACCTCATATCTCAACAATCCATCTAGCTGCAGTAATCATTCACAGCACTGATGAGCCATCCTGATTCTGACTATTTCTAGCTAGGATTGCAGCATGCGCCCGCTCCGTTGGCCGTGCGGTCTAACGCATGGCTTTCCGGGCGGGAAGGAGCGCCTGGTCCCCGGCACGAGTCCGCCCAGCGAATTTGTGTCGTGGTCAGGTGAACCGGCTAGTCTGTGGATGGTTTTATGCGGTTTTCCATCTGCCTCTTATTCCGCCTCAGTTACATTATGTCGGCGATTGCTGCGCAAACAAGTTCTTCACGTACGCGTACACCACCATTACTCTACCACGCGAACATAGGGGTTACACTCGTCTTGTGTGAGACGTTCTCTGGGGGGGTCAACCGGGGGCCGAACCGCACAATAACCCGGGGATCGGTGTTGGGCGGCGGAGGGGTGAAGTGGACTGCGGTAATCGTCGTGGGGTTGTGGACCACTGTGGCTGCGGTGGGGACGGAGCCTCTCCGTCGTTTCTAGGCCCCGGTTAACATACAATACAATACAAAACAACACAATACAAGACTGCAGTATACTACAGCTGGCAGAGAGTGAAGCAATAATTGCACTTCATATAACATAATGATGAGTTTTCTATTAACATAGGACAAATTGGAAAATGAGATAACTAATCTAATAATTAAAGTTTTCTTGAGACACTTGAGTCTCATCATTATCTACTGAAGCAATGAATAAAAATTTGTGTCGTGGCTGGGACTTGAAACCAGACTTCCGTGCATATTTTTGTTTTGGTTGATCTCATTTTGTTCGTTAATGTTCGTTACATTTGTTTTGAGCGGACGTTCCATGACGCTTGTTTAAGTGCACTACTGGCCATTAAAATTGCTATACCACGTAGATGACGTGCTAAGGACGCGAAATTTAAACGACAAGAAGAAGATGCTGTGATATGCAAATGATTAGCTTTTCAGAGCATTCACACAAGGTTGGCGCCAGTGGCAACATCTGCAACGTGCTGACATGAGGAAAGTTTCCAACCGATTTCAGATACACAAACAGCAGTTGACCGGCGCTGCCTGGTGAAACGTTGTTGTGATGCCTCCTGTAAGGAGGAAAAATGCGTACCATCACGTTTCCGACATTGACAAAGGTCGGATTGTAGCCTATCGCGATTGTGGTTTATCGTATCGCGACATTGCTGCTCGCGTTGGTCAAGATCCAATGACTATTAGCAGAATATAGAATCGGTGGGTTCAGGAGGGTAATACGCAACGCCGTGCTGGATCCCAACGGCCTCGTATCACAAGCAGTCGAGATGACAGGCATCTTATCCGCATGGCTGTAACGGATCGTGCAGCCACGTCTCGATCCCTGAGTCAACAGATGAGGACGTTTGCAAGACAATAACCATCAACACGAACAGTTAGACGACGTTTGCAGCAGCATGGACAATCAGCTCGGAAACCATGACTGCGGTTACTCTTGACGCTGCATCACAGACAGGAGCGCCTGCGATGGTGTACTCAACGACGAACCTGGATGCACGAATGGCAAAACGTCATTTTTTCGGATGAATCCAGCTTCTTTTTACAGCATCATGATGGTCGCATCCGTGTTGGGCGACATCGCGGTGAACGCACATTGGAAGCGTGTATTCGTCTCTCGCTATACTGCGTATCGCCCGGCGTGATGGTATGAGGTGCCATTGGTTAGACATTTCGGTCACCTCTTGTTCGCATTGACGGCACTTTGAACAGTGGACGTTACATTTCAGATGTGTTACGACACGTGGGTCTACATTCGATCCCTGTGAAACTCTACATTTCAGCAGGATGATGCACGACCGCATGTTGCAGGTCCTGGACGGGCCTCTCTGAATACAGAAAATGTTCGATTGCTGCCCTGGCCAGCACATTCTCCAGATCTCTCACCAACTGAAAACGTCTGGTCAATGGTGGCCGAGCAACTGGCTCGTCACAATACGCCAGTCACTACTCTTGATGAAATGTGGTATCGTGTTGAAGCTGCATGGGCAGCTGTACCTGTACACGCCACCCAAGCTCTGTTTGACTCAATGCCCTGGCTTATCAAGGCCGTTAGTACGGCCAGAGGTGGTTGTTATTTCTCAGGATCTATGCACCAAAATTGCGTGAAAATGTAACCACACGTCAGTTCTAGTATAATATATTTGTCCAATGAACACCCGTTTATCATCCGCACTTTCTCTTGGTGTAGCAATGTTAATGGCCAGTAGTGTACATTGTTGAGCCATTTACTCAGTTTTTTTATTATAGAGGGCAGATTACCTTCTGATCGAACACGCGGAGCTACCGTGCTGAGAATATAAGGCAGGAATGCTAGCTACTACACCAGCGCAGCAGTGGCATAATGTCTAGCATGGCTGGTTCCAAGTCCTGACTGTGGCACAAATTTTAATTCATTTCTTCAGCTTACAACATTATCATAGATAATTATAATACCTATAAATCACCTACAACAGGAGATACAGCATCTCCCTATTATGTCCAATGCTGGGGTGGTATTCCAATGTCCCAGTGCCTCGGCAATAGTGGTGATCTAAGAAGGTGAAAATGAGCAGGAGAAAAGTGCCACAGTGGTGTAATGGCTAGCATTCCTTTCTTAAAAGCACGGAGACACAGGTTCAAGTCCCAGCCGTGGCACAAATTTTAATTAACTTCTTCAGCTCCCATTATTACTGAGTTAACTGACACTGTTAACAAACTGTTGCAGGTTACATATCGACGGAGGAGTTCTCGGACGCGTGTTCACTGCTGAGCGAACACCTGCAGAACCCCATCTCGTCCGAGCAGCTGCTCGACATCTGCCGCTCCATGGACATCAACAAGGACGGCCTCGTCGACCTGAACGAGTTCCTCGAGACCTTCCGGCTGGTGGACATGGACCGCGACGAGGGCGACGACGACGAATACGAGTCCCCAGAGGAGAGCACCCCGCGTGCCGAGTGAACACAGAACACAGCGACACCACTGGCGACATCCAGCCAAAGCGGTCTCTGATCAGGTGTAAGAACGCGTCAAGGGGACAGTGCGAGCGTGGTATCTCGCAACGGCGTCGGACATCTTCGCCGAACGACGTGGCTATAAACCCCAGCAAAGTGTTCCAGAAGCTGATCTCAAGAAGATTTAGAAGTTTCAGTGTTGCGCGATCCCACAATTCATGTTTCGTCCATCACGTTCAAAGATGCAGGATGAACAGCGGTACATGAATTTCCTCAGCATCAATTAAGGAAGTGATATCATACAGATACTACCCTTCACAATACTTGCTCCGTATCGTGTCATATGGGTAGTAACCTACACAACGCTTGTTCCATTTAAACTGAAGGCACAATTTTAAGCGAACGTAGTAGAACTTCCTTATAAATGCACTGTTTCAAGTAAAGTGAACAGTACAGAACAGTGAAAAGATAAATAAAAATCCATTATACATCGCCAAGTTTAACTGGAACGGTACTTGTCTCTGATGGTGAACTTATCGAAGTTCTAAATGCAGAACGTCGTGTCGACGTACTTAGATGTTTATAATTTTATTTTGTCGCAACTCTCTTCAAACGAAACCCAGTTTATTATTTTGCACAACAGGACTGCAGAATGGACAGTGAAAACCTTAATAGTTGTAGTGAATCGATCCGAATAACCAGTTGTTCTTCGTTCAATTTGTTCAGTGTGTTAATTCTTTTTTAAGCACCTGTCAGTGTGCGAAACTGATAAAATTACGCGAGTGGTGAATATAAGTATTCAATACTCCCTATGCACACTTCCAAGCTTTGTCTACAAAATAACCAAATAATGAAGGCGGAGAAGAATTACCGATGTCATAAGCGTATCTGGCCTCAGAAATCACGTGTGTTGTATACTGTGTACTCTCGTTTGAAATCTTCCTTTGAAGAAGGAAGCGTTTTTTGAGATTAGTGGGAAAAGTCGCCCCACAGATGAAGACTGTTTTATTTACGATAGAGAAGGAAATGTGTCTGTATTACAGTAAGAACAGAGAGTTACTCTTTCGAAATCTATGCGACACATACAACAGGTTTTTCAAGTTTCCCTCGATTCCTTGATGCAACATTCAAGAGCACCCAGAAACGAAAATTTCCTAAACGTGTGACCAAAATTTCACCACTAATGTTCATAAACAACAGTGAAGGTGGTCATTACTTTTTCGTTCCTTCCGCAGTACAATGTAAAAGTGTCACATATCATATATCCCGGGTGTGTATTGGTGATAAGGCACTACGTTAACCAGTTAGTTCGAGTTTCCAGTAGCAGGATAATATCTAGTCTAAGAAGAATGCCCAAAATGCTGGCTGTTCTGTACATTCCCTGCATGATATATATGTCTGTGTAGTGTACGAAGAACACACTATAATAGTGTTATAAAAGACTATGTGTAACAGGTTTTGTTAAATGAAAAATATTTATCACTACCGAGGCCACACTGGATAGCTCGTTCTATTCAGGATTGTAACATCATCCCACAAAACCCCCTGCCATTATGGCGTGGTCGGTATGCTAAGAAGAAGTAATTTACTGTTATGGGAATTCTATGAACTTTCCAGGAGTTAATTATCTTTTATTGTTTCTTACTCTCTCCTATTAGAGTTCTAGACATTCTGCAGTAGAGGAATTATCCTGTGTGTGGTGGAAAATCGGAAAGCAGAGTTTACTTTGGATATAGCAACGACAAGATCAGCAAAGTAGGACTTTTCTAAAGTTTTTTTTTTTTTAAAAAAAAAAGGAGATACATTCTTATATGAGTGTGTTATATATTTAATTATAAAGACAATGGAACCTTGGCAACCTTTTATGTTCAAACGGTGCTACTTATTAACTGGGAGTTATGCTATCCAGCGTCTTCCCTACAGAGGAATGTAGATACATAAACACTACCAAGGAATCAAGTTAAGCATCCTCAAGTAATTATGGAAACATGACTGCAACCGATGTAATACCATTTTTGTAGAGCTGCAAAATTACATTAAGCGATCAGCGGAGTTGCCAATAAGAGTGTACGGTTAGTTCCACGTCGGTAGGATGTGGAATTCTGTCGGCCTCGGAGCCATACATCGTGAATTTTCAGATAAACTCATAAAATCTTTGTATGGGTGTTGTAGCAAGCGGTTCTCAATATTCTGGATATTACCATTTGATTCGAGTATAGGGGCAAGCTCAAACGAAATGTGGTCGAAAGCAGATGCTCTTTTCAGTAGCTTGAGTGTTTTAGCATTCAGCAAACAGAAGACACACGTGTGTGTTGAGTGTGCAGAGAGCTGTATTATTGAAATAGTGTGCCAGAACTTTGTCTCATAACTGGTGATACATGGGGCAACAGGACTTCCTTCGTGGTGCTGGTGGTGTCTTGCAGTCGTATCACATAGTATTCCCTTTTATTCTGTCAACACAGTGCCTATGTAATACTTCCAAAAATTGAGACGTTACTGCCCTCCCTCTTTCTTCATGCTATGCCCTATCCCTCCCCCAACTGTGCCAAAAAATTCTCACATACTGCTTCCCTCGTCGTTGAACAAAGTCATTATTGAAAATTATGAGACAGAAAGTTGTGTTGTAGTGATTCTGAATCATGTTGATACTCCCCTCTATCTCAGAAACGACAATTATTAAAGTATGGTGATTTCATCAACATGTAGTCGCATGTAACAGTAAATATATCTTCAGCTTCTCATCTTCAAATTCCGCATGAAATCAATGTGACGACAGAACGAGGAAATTCTTGAATTTTTACGAACCGACAGATCAAGATTTACTCATTCTAAGCATGATTCTCTTTATGCAGACTCAACGTGATTACTCCACTATGTAACATCTTGCAACATCTCATCTATGCTTTAGAAGTGGAGGGTTCTTCGTGTACCACCGTCCTTTACCAGCTGTTTCTGTTCGTATCGTGTGATTAAATCACAAATACATTCAGATGCAAATTCTTAATACCACAGATACATACTGCATGCAGTCATGTCCTAACCCATTCCACTATGCTTGAAAATGACAGTATGTGACGACTGCGGTCGCAATAAATATTTTTAACAGCCATATGTGGAATAACTACATTCACTCACTACTTACAGGCTTGGGCCCAGTTCTTAACAACACATCGTAGATATCTAATTATACGGAATTACTACATTAAGTAAGTATATTAAGCTTGTGGACGCAGTCCTCTTCAAAATACCGCAGATACGATATGGTACTGAAGATGATTACGGATTAGTGTCATATGTGGACCATTTCTGTTTGGTGCTCAACTTCTTCGTCTGTGAGAGGGTGTGTTTGTAAGAGACGCTAATAAGAGGTTTGTTAAAAGTTACACCATTATGATTTTAAGATTAAAAAGTTCAATTATGCCTACAATAAGTTTAAAAGTATATGAACGATGTTTCGTATTGGTGCAGAAGAGCATGTTACAAGACCGTTCAGGTTTCCAAGGAGTTTGCTCTTTTACCGAATGCACCGCGCTAGTCAGCACTTCTTTTCTCATTGCCTTCTGATCAGAACTAAATTGTTACTAGAACAGAAATGACTGTAACAACACAATTAGCGAAAATTTAAATTTACCGTTACTGTAAACGTAAGTGGCAACATGTTTTTAAACTTTTATCTCTAGTATGTTTTACGAAAAAATGCAAATAGAGAAAGATGCGGTGTCTGATTCTGATAACTTGGCTATATGTGCAGAACCTTGTTACTGAATTACTCGTGAGACCAAAAGTCAACATTTCCATTGAAATCCTTTTATATCATATTTAGGTGTAGGTAATTTTGGCTGTGTATTATATTTGTGTGCTATTTATGACTCCAAATGTGACTAGGTGCTCTATGAAATAATGTCTCAAAAGAAATCCGGAAAAGTATATGTCAGGCATGTACGTTGAATAGCGCCAGTTTCTTACAATAATGAGGACAATGCGGGTACAAATTATTTATGAATGTATCCGTATATACCTATATCATATTCAGATACGTATATATAATATTATGTGGTAGCAAATCTATAACAAGTGTTATTAAATGTGTCTTTTGAGATCCTTTTTGAATCCAAGCTGCATGCCCTGCCACAAGTTCTTTTAGTAAGTAACTGTCCGAGCCTTTCCGTGCGTCGATGATGAATGCATGTCATTTTTAAAACACCTTAGAACTGTTTGGCTTACATGTGTCCTTTTCGTATTTAATTAAAGATGCGATTAAGTTTTGTGAATCCTCAACTATTACTTCTCTTGCGTCATAGAAGAATTATAATTTATTTAGAAAAAAAATTCGACATGAATTAAGTTCTCAACCACTGCTCCTTGACACTTCAACGCTGGAACAACTGTCCCACGCTTCAGCTCTGTCACATAACATGTCAGCGAACGGACGCCCAACGGGAGACTAGGCATTGTGAGATAAAGTACGTATTTGTTATCCTTCTTTTGGATCCACACTTTGGACCGGTGGTGACTAAGTAATATGTAAGTATTTCTGTCTTTTTTTGTGGTTAGACTCATAAATATTACTGCATCTCACATTATCTTGATCATCATCATCATCATCTTCATGCAATAAAGGTCAAGCTTTGTTGACCTAGACAACATTAGCCTTTCTGACTCTAGGCATTTTTGTCATTTGGTTGTAGTTGCTGCAGTCTCTCCTCATGTTAGCATTTTGTATTATGAATGATCTGGACCTGTATTTTTCCTAGACTTTTTCCTTCTAAGATGTTTTATGAAGTTGTAATGTCGAATTAGGCGCCCGATACTTTTAGTTTTTCTTCTCTCTATTATAATAATCAATGTGTTTTTTTTTAATTTCCTTTACTAGTCATTCATTGGATTTTCTTTCAGTCCATGATGTTTCTGTGGCTCATACTCTAATTTACATCTAAAATGGCTTGCAATGTTTTTTTTTAATTTCTTGTTTCCCCTGAGTTTACCCTTCACAACTGCAGCACGCTGCAAATTAATCATTTTTGTCTCTACATTGAGGTGAATGTTTGTTAATAAATTATTCTCATTTTAATGGCTTGTTTGGTCTCTAAAGTTCTTATTTTAATATCCACTTTACTTCTCTCGTCATTCATCACTTTACAAGTAGCAAAATTGCACTAGTATAATATTTCTTACATTTATTCTTGATGTTTGCACCTTATTTGTCTCCTCAGTTTATCTATCACCTTTATTTTAGTGTGGGTTGTGTTCCTTTTCAGTGTGTGGTTCTGCAAGGCATAAGATAAAATCTTATATATATACTCCATTTCAGAACCTGCTTAGATTACTACACCATTAGCAAATCGAATACTATGTTTCTGTTTATCATTAGTTTTAATCCCTTTGGATCCACTTTTGATTGACTGTGTTACACTTTGGTGTGAATTAATTAAATATCAATGGAAAGAGACGGTACACTTGTTGGACGCTTCTTATGTTAGCCTCTGTCTTAATGCTAGTGATATTTATTTCTGTACTCAGTCCTTTATTTCTCCTGTCTACTCCAATTTCGTGCACTTCTCTAAACACACTCCTCCAGTGAACTCCATTAGAACATTTCTCTATGTCAATGATTGTTTACCTGTTCACCTGAATTGTTGTTTCTAAAATTATTTGTGATACCATTATGGTTTTCCTGGTTTCATGTCCTTTCCTAAATTTAGATTGGTACTCAACTATACAGAAGGTTAACTTAGCTTTAAATTTTTTAACAACACTGAGTAGACTTCTTGATGTACATAGTCTATTAACACGAAATTTCCATAATCTATCCCATCATTGGCATTTTCTTTTTGAGTTATAGTAATATTAGGCTTTTCTTAATTCCACTAGTAGTATTCCAACATCATAATGGACACACATCAATGTGCAGATTATTAGTTTTGGCTTATGTCAGAGATTTTTTTCATAATTAAACAGTAATGTTACCTCTTCTAGTCAATCTGTTGTTGGTAGGTTTCTCAGCATTGTAGAATTGTGACCTAACTGGAGATCCTATGAGTAAATTCCTACTTTTTCCATTGTGTGTAAGTAATCTCAGGGAACTTCGCACACATACAGTTCTTTCATGTATATTTTTCATATGTCTGAGATTTGTATCTCTTTCAAACATAATGCTACATTTTAAGCCCTAAATATTTTGCTACAAGTTCCACATTAAAATTTTAGTAATATTTCTTAATTTTTTGTCTGTGTTTCCTTTCACTAGGTCTTCTTCTACCTCCCTACATCTCTCTACTTACACAATTATCATTTATCTTATTCTATTCGACACATGGCTGTTATTTGGTTTTTTACATGCCTGTATTGGTAAAAATTTATTTTTCTCAATATATTTTGTTCCCTTATTACATGCAGTACTTCTGATGGCATACATAGAGTTTACATGATATATATATACAGTATATATATATACAGTACAAGGAAAATCCAGATATAATCAACAACAAAGAAGGTTTTTTATATTTTGTATGGCAGGTGGTTGAGTCACTGTTTTTTCTGCATTATTATTAGTCGTTAATTTTACTTTAGCTATATGACTTCATTGTAAGATCTACTGTAGCTATAATTTTGGGATTTCTTTTTGTTATTGGGCGACTATCTAGATACAGAGATATGATGGGATCTCATAATTTATAAGAAAATGAAAAAATAAAAAACCAGTTGGAAACTTCAATTGGCTGTACACTGATGTACTGAACAACTTAAAATGTTTTCTTTCATCTTGTAGTGAGGGATCATCTTTATTGGTCTGCAATATAATGTAGTGATGATACACTCTCGTTGGTCCGTCATATGACCGGTCACAGCATTAAAGGATTGCAACAGATTAAAAAATCACTCTCTGTATGTGATAACAAATTTATAATTACCATTCTACGATATGTTTATGAAATTCAGTACGGCATCAGCAAGAGGATAAATTTGTTTCTGAAGTTATATACACCTCGTTATCAGAAATGTATTAAACCTGAGTTGGTGAAATGTGATGTTATATATTATAAACAGATTTATTACTGTGTGTTGTGATAAAAATTTGTCATTCATCCATACCCCTTAAACGCTTTGGGCTTATCGTGTAACCTTGTTCATTATCAACTCATAGACATTTTACGGTCTTTTGTAGTATTTTGTACTTGGTTTTGCGACCACTGAAGCAGTATGTAGTGTAATATTGATTACCAGTATGGGAAAACGTTTAATAGAAGGTAATCTGGTATCCACTCCATCTCGAAGTGTCTTGGCTAAAAAGCTTTCATTAGTTAGAGGCTGGTACATTAATGATATTATCTCATATGTCAGCTTATTTTTAGTAAACACATGATACCAAGATGTAATGGGGCATACTGAAGTGTAAGAATGGAGAAGGGTTCATTCATAGCATAATGCAGTGTAAAATCATTAATAAATGGGAATTAGATAATGCATGCTGGGACATGTGGCTTAAAAAATTGATCAATCGCATCCGTTTATTGGACATTTCCATCAGTGTCTTAATGGAAAAGTGCAACTACATTTTATAATAATTTTAAATAGTAATATTAACCCAAAAACGTAAGTCGATTAACAAGGTTTTTCTGGCATCACCTGAGAAGTTATGCTGGTATAGACAAGTACTAAATTATTTCACTGTCTCCAAATACCACTGAACATTGTAAGTACAAGATAAATCAGCAAAAAGTCTATGTCTGGTCACCTAAATTTATATAAACACAAAAATTTTCATTAACCGCTCTGTAATTCATTGATGAACTTATTTCTTCATACTCGCATATTCTTTAATTCAGAAACTCCCTGAACTGATTATGTGGATGTATGCCTGCTGTTAGTATGGTGGAAAAAATATCAGTTTCTTAGTGTACTTCAAACATTTACCTGCATCCCTGAGTTACTGAAGCGTTCTTCATTATTTAATATTGTATTTTCTCATATGCAATGAAATGTTATTCAGCAGAATTACGTGACATATTATATCCAGTGCTGGCCAGTTTTTACCACGTTTGGAAAACATTTCATCAGATACTTCGATGCATGTACCATCGTTAGGCACGACACAGAGCTTGCTCTAAATTACAACGCAACTATTAACAAAGTGAAATTGATAAATAGTTGCAGTATATATGTTGTCTTTAACGAAACAGTTTTGTAGAGAACTACTAAACTGTCTGTAATTTCGTGAAGAGAACGATAACGGGCAAAATAGTTCGTTGGCATGAGTCTGCATTTACACGCTTGCCATTACACACAAGTAGTGATAAGACAAAGAAATTGTTTGTAGTTAAAAACGGTATGGATAACATTGTACTAGATGTATATTTAAGCACCATTGAAATTAAAATTTCAGTAACTGCAAGTAGTAAAAACTCTGGGGCTGAATAAAAACTGATCCCTATTTATGAGTGGTAAATAATTTGCGTGTGAGAAAGATGAGAACCGACATTATTTTCCTGCACTTGTCGTTTTTATTTATTGCAAATAATGACTGAGTGTAAAAACAATTGCCAGTTACACACTTGAAGTCTTGCACGGTGCTTCTGAAGCTGCTGACTGGGAATGCGATATAAGAATATGTTTAGTGTTTCTGAGTTGATATTCGCTGCCACAGCAGGTGTCCGACTTCAACTTTAGCTTCACAGGCAACAGTTAGCGTAAATATTCAACTCACGCTTTGCTACTATCACAGTTATTTAATTGAGGTGGAGCACAATTGGGCTTCTTACGGTATCCAGTATCACGATTAACTCTTCTGTCCCTGCTGAGTCCATGTCAGACTGTTCCCGGTTTAGTTATTCACCTAGAATCAAAGAGTGTTATTTCTATTTCAGTACAGCACGAAGCTCCAAAAGCTTCTTTTTGTGAACTGGTTTGAGTTCATTCATTTGAAATATTCAGTGAACGCAGTCTTCGAATCTCTGCCACGCTGATATTTAGAATTACTAAGTCCCTTTCACCAAGCGGGCTACATAAATCATGATATTCTTCGTTGTATTAAAAGGAAATATTTGTGTGATGGTCCTGAAAGGATAAATTATTTTTCTAAAACAGCCGTTCCTCCCATACCCTTTATTTTGCACTTATATGTATATCTATGTTACTAGTTTCGAGGCTGCACCTCCGTTTTCGCGAATTATACAGAATGAGGCTATGGTCCAGTAACAACAGCAAACAAATAAGTGTAAATAGAAAAGTGAAGTATATCTGTAGAAAGACTTGTCCCAAAAGGAAATCTAGGTAAGTACTAGTGTGTCTGTAAAAGAGTTACTTTCCCTCTTTGCATGTCCATTCGTCATACGTGAAAGTTTGCTTAGTACTTGCTTTAACTGGCAAAATATTGAAATATTCAAATTAGATTCTGGACATTTCCTTTGACAGTGACATCACATGTCTCTATGTTAGTGGGCTGTATTGACATCAACGTATGTACTAGTAAGCCTTCTAGCTGCTATGAACACTAGACCTTCTGTATGATTATTGGAAATCAAGGTGCCATTAGCCAGGTGCGAAGGTGCCAGGAGCCAATCCAGTGGTAACAAATATTTGGGACAGCATAACGTCCTTAAAGTCTGATGCAGATACATTTGAGATGTCATTTGGACATTTTTCCCCTAATGTGATCAAACTTTCGGTTGATTTTCGCCGCCTTCCATAATTATCTTCTTATGCTAATTTATCGATTTATGCACTACTATTAGACTCAGCACCCACTATAATCAATTTCATAGGTTTTTTTTTATTTTTTGCCTAGCCCTGCTACTTTGTACTTTCTGGTAGGACATGAATGTGAGAGTAGATACACCAAATAGCTGCTTATATTAAGTAATCATTATTTACGATTTTTATGTACTTGCAATTACAATTATGGTGAGAACTGGCATGGATGCGAATGCCATTCATATTAAAGTAGGAAGAAATTTTAACGTGAGATAGAAAGAACACAGTAGAGAGAGCGAACATAATCAGTCGAGATTATTTCTACATTTGAAAAATTGAAATCACACTGCTCATGCGATCGAAAATGCACTACAGATTTTGCACAGAATACCAAAAGGTTTTGCAATGAACGTTCTTGAGGAATTAGAAATTTATATGTACACGAGAAAATACCCACAAACAATATTAAATGAACATACAGAATTTAGACACAAGTACTACCTTAAGAACTTTATTGCACTTTTAGAACACGAAAATAGATAAATCGGAAATAACATATGCAACAACCAAAGACAATCGAAACAAATTTTAGTTAATACAATAATATAACTGTTCATCTGCGCAATATTTGTAAACATATAGCGTCGTAAGAGTGCAACTGTCAAGCTGCTGTCACGTTGTAACTAACATTTAATTTCAACATCTTGACACCATTTACGATCTTAATAGAGCAGTGACAGTTGCAAAACAGGCCTCTAACGACGCAATATGGACATCACAATCTAGACGTGAGTACAAGACAGCTACTTTAATATGAATGGCATTGGCATCCACTCAAGTTCTCACCATATTTGTAATTGCTGGTACTTGAAAATGGTGATTAAGCGGAAACAGATTGTCGTAAATAAAGAGTACTTACTATAAACAGCATTTCGTTATCAGACATATATTACGCTGTTGGCTCTAAAGAAGAAAAATTGTAGGCGATACTTTCTGATCGTTGTTCCATCTACCAACAGGTTAGCTATTTCTGTATACCATATCAGAGGGTGTTCCAGCAGCTGAGCGGACACGGTCATAGGTGGACAGAGTTGGGAAAAAGCCTGAGTTGCATACAGTCTTGCATCAGGGTCGAAGTGTATGTGATAGTCCCCCACTCGCAGAGCGACTGCGAGCAGTGGTTGCCCAAAAGTTGGTGCATGCGTAGAACGCTTGCAATACGGCCGTCCGTCGGGTAGCCTACACTGCAGGCGCCTCCTCAAGAGGCACGGTGAGGGGTGGGCAGTAGGACACTGACCCATGTGGCAGTGTTGAAATAGAAAACGTTTCACTGACTGACCCGTCTCCCGAGTAGGGTCACCAATACGCTTCTGACATTTTTCCTTTGCAGTCTTCTTTTCTCATACTTTATATAAGCAATTAATTTTTAACATTTACCAGTAGCAGCACATTTCAGATGCTTCCACTTTCTTCTCCTGCAAATTTTCGGCAGTCTATGTTTCACATAGATTTAATGCGATGCTGTGAATGTATGCTTTCAAGAGCTTCTCTCTGATCTGCTTATCAATATGTGACATCAGTAGAGGTTATTTCTTGAAGAAAGCTTTCTTATTTTGTGCCAATCTACCTCTGGTATCTTCCTTATTCTGGCCAATATCTTTAATCTTGTTGATTAGACAAGAGAGTGTCTTCGCATCTTCAGTTACGGCAACGTTCCCAATTTTGATGTTCCCATAGTAGTTATCCTCTTCCACTGCACTTCGTTACCCTATCAGTAGGAAAGTTCTGAAACAGGATTCATAAAAAGTAGAGAAAAGTTAAGTTAGTGATTTTAATCCTTGAAGTATTCTACCTAGTAACCCTCACTTATGTACAATGCTCCGAAAATTCATAACACCATGTGAAACTAACAGAAAAGTCCTTTTTTGGGATGTTGTTGAACTTGCTCGTCATATTGGCTTGAACGTCGGTGGATTCTCCATGTGAATTTCTGTACATTGTTGTGTTGTGGTGGTTTCGTATTGATAACACCAGTTTTATCACCGTTTTGCATGTGAATAACGTCGCGGCACGCGTCCTCACGTCGTTGTTTCTGTTCGACAATCAAGGTATGAGGGACAGACTTTGCACTCACTTTTCTCACCTTCAAGACACACTGGAGAGTCATGACAACTTGATTTAGAGACGTTGTGGCGGAACTACGATGACGTGTTACTTTCGCTCGTCTACTACTTAACACTGCCTGCTCGCAAACAACTGATCTAACGCACATCTGTCGTTTACAGTTATTAGTTGGAGGTGCCGTAGTAGCTGCTATGCTGACATCAATTATAAGTAAACGCAGTCTCGGAACTTTTTGGATGGGTACTGTACATTCGTCTTTGCCTTTTACATTCTTCCGCGATATTGTACAAAATTTGTATTGTTAGTATCTTTCATCAGGACTTCTGCATCTACCTTATATCCGTTCTGAACAATTATACGAACATTAGCATTTGCATTTTTTCCCTTGGCCTTTTTGTTCCATTACCCAAATTTTCCTTCACGTCCTTTATTTCTTTTTGATGAAACAAGTTGAACAACACTGCACATGTGCTGCCACCTTGCTTTACACTATTGTCAACACTAACTTGTGTTTCTTGATCGTCCAGTTTTTATCATCCCCACTTCAATTTTGTAGATGTTTTAAATTATTCGTTTGTTTCTGCAGTTCGTTTGTCTCTCAGTGACTGCCTCACATTTTCGGAAGCTTTCTCTAGGGTCACAAATGCTATGAAGGTATCCCGATTTTTTCATTCTGCCATCCATTATTGAAGCCAGTATCGGAACTTGTCAGATGAATCGTCCATTGTTTTCACATTTATTCACTTGTACTTTTTATGGTACGCCACAGATTTTTATTCTAAAAATCAGAGTCACTAAAATATAGATTTTTACACCACAACGATGACGTTGTCATCAGGTATGCAACGTTTCGTGTCTCTATGTACTTGTTTCATTATAATCTTTAGTACGAAGACTGGTTTGATGCAGCTCTCCACGCTACTTTATCCTGTAAAAGCATCATCCCCAGGTAACCACTGCAAACAACATCAATGTGAATATACTTAGTGTATTCTTCCTTTGACCTCACTCTACAATATTTACCCCACACAATTCTTTCGAATAGCAAATTCACGATGATGCCTCAGGATGTGTCCTACAAACTAATCCCTACTTTTAGCCAGATTGTGCAACAACTTTTTTCCCTCCAGTTCAGTTCGTTACATCCTCATTAGTTATGTGATGTATCTACTTAATTTTCTGCACTCTTCTATAGCACCAGATTTCAAAAGCTTCTCTATTTTTGAGTTACTATCATCCAAGTTCTACATCCGTACAAGACTACACTCCAGAAAAAACACCTTCAGAAAAGATTTCCTACTGCCCAGATTGATATTAGATGCTACCAAATATCTGTTTCCGAGGAGCGCTTTCCTTACCGTAGCCAGTCTGCACTTCGTTTCCCTTTGCGTCGGCAAAGACCAGTTACTTTGTTGCCAAGTGACGTAATTCATGTACTAGCCCCATTTCATAATCTAATTCAACTGTATTCCACTACACTTGCATTTATTGATCCTTATCTTATAACGTCTGTTAAAGGCAACTTTCATAACATTCAGCTTTTCACTCAGATCCTTTTCTGTTGCTAACAGAGTTACCATGTCATCGCAAACCTCATAGTTATTATTTCTTTTCCCTGAATTTCATTTCCTTCTTAAAATTTTTCTTTGGATTCCTTTAATGATTACTCATTCTACAACGTTGCGATGCTGTCGCTTTCCCTTCTCCATTGCTGCATGCTTCTCATGTTGTTCGACTCTTTCAACTTCATCTCCTTGGGGATTTCTGCTGTGTCCTGTTCTTCGAAATAACAACTGGTTTTCTTGCTGAGTTGCTGGTCGTTCCTATTCCTAATTACAGACTGATATTTATCTTCTCATGCTGGTTGAATAGCGACTACTGTTTGTGAACTGCACCATTCTGCATCTACACATCCCCTCCTCTGGTGGAAAATAAATCGTAGCAATATTATTGATTTTTGTTATTGTGTTATTCCATTCACGTGCTGAGCGAGGGAACTTTCACTACGTGTATGCCCCTCCATTCGCCCTTATTTCTTTTATTTCATTCTCCTTATCAGAATGCAAGATACAAGATAGTGGCAGCATAATGGTCGCACTATCTTCTTCTACTACAGATCTTTCCAACAAGATTCCCATAGAAGTAGGCTTTCGTGCTTACATGCGTTCTCGTTTAAGGTATTGAGCATTTCTACACCACTTTCGAAAGAGTTATGATCCTTTTATGATCCTAGAAGCGCATCTCATTATTTGTTTGATGTGTGTTGTCTTAATTACTTGATAAGACCTCAAAACACCGTAACACGATCTAACCTTGGTGGCAAATGCGATTTTTACGCGATTTGGTACATTTTTAGCCAGAACCCTTTTCAGAAAGCTTTCAACAAATCGCCTTCCGTTCCACTGATTTTACGTAATCGCCCAATTTCATCTCGTTTCTTGTTATTATCCCTAAATACCGTTAATTAAACCATGTGAAATTTTTGACCGATCTATCTTAAGTTCCTTATGATCGTCCAAAGACGATGCTTTTCTGTACAGTGTAGAGTAATCAGCGAAGAATTTTATAGTGCTGCTCATCTTATCTGTCACTTTGTATAAACGGTGTCCCAGAAGGAACGCAACATTTGAGTGCTCAGTAATATAAAACTTTATAGATGACATTAACTGATCGACATATTATTGCAGTGTGCGCTACCTGTGATTACATATGAGACATTTTATTACTCAAATGTCCTCCAGGACTTTGCAGAGGTACACCCTGATTCCTTAGAAAAGATTTTCCTCAACATTCGCCATAGTAGCACCTCTAGCTCTGAAATTAGACGCTGAATCTCAGTCTTTAGCCGAGTTTGTTGGCGTGGACACGAGATTTCAAATACTCCGACAGAAAGGAATCACGTGGTGTTATATCACAAGATCTGGGTAGCCAATTCACGTAACTGTTGGGAGAACTTTTCTAGCCAGGGAACTTCTCACGTAACAATTATATTGTTACAATATGAGTGTGACAGATTGTGCCACCCTGTCGGAAACAAGCCTCTAGAGCATTCACACGTCTCACAGAAAATCTAGTAACATACTGTAGAAGCCTTCGCCATCCACTGTTAATGCGTTTACGGTTCCATCTTCGAAGAAGTATGTCCCATTTATGCCCTCAGTCCTGATCTAACACCACACATTCACCCGTGCGTGGTGGATGTAATGGATATTTCATAAATACTCGAGGACATTCTGTGCCAAAAATTCTTCAATTTGGCTTGTTCACGAGGCGTTCAACAAAAATTACGCATTTTCAATTAACATTATTTGCCTGATTAAATTGTTCCTGGCTCTCCGTTTCGTGAGCACTCAATGAGCAAATGCTCGGCGCTTTTCGTGATCGTTTGGCTTCTAATGTTCGTTGGGTTTTATAGCCTCAAAGGTGCGGAAAGCCTTTAAGAATTCGTTACATGCTGGCTCATGGAATATAGATTTTCCTCGACGAATAGATTTTGCCGGACTTTCAGCTACATAATCAATCCCAATGCCTCTGATTTTCGCAGTACGACGACCATGAGGACACCCCGAGCATGCAACGTTCACAACCGAACCGGTTTTCTCATATTTGGCAATTGATCTCATCACACTCTAATTATTCAGTCAAGTTTCTTGACCAAATATTTCACTGTCCCTGCACAATAATTGTGACGTTCGTTCCATGTTTCACTATGACAACATGGTGCTCCTTTGTGAAAATTTTCATTACTAACCAGTAAGAAAACAGGTGAAAATTGTCATGCCAATTTACTGTAACGCAAATCGCAGGAATTTCAGAAGCTGCGAATATACTTCGTATCGTCCTATATTGGTTAGGACCTGTCAGTATTATAGAGTGTTGAACATCTTTCGGAAATTTAAGATGACAATGTCTGTCGATGTGTTTCGTACCAAATGTTGAGATTGTAGGTAAGGGATCTCGTATGTTGTAATCAAACAAACTTATGTGAAACAAGTTACGCTGTGCATGTAGAGAGAATATAGCAGAATGTTGCCGCCTTTTGACATCTTACGTTGCATCCCCTTTCGTTCGTACGTCAAATATTTCTTACTGCAGCGTCCCGTAGTACCTGTAGGAATATCGTCAACCGCGTATTACCTGTTGCGTACGACACCTCCTGATACCGGTATTGGACAGAAGAGCTTCGGCTTTGATAAGGAGCTGTGCACACTGTTAGGAGAAAGATTCAGAAGCTTGGTAAAACACTCATCTCGTAATTAGTCCTTACAGAATAGTTGTGAAATGGATGCAGAAAGGACAGCTGAAATGACTTATCTTGGTAGGTTCAGGATATGAGGTTGAGAATCCTCTACTTGGTGTTCTTCGCCAGGGTGGTTAGTGGGCTCCCGACTGACGTATATTAACGTATTTAGTTTACAGATTCAGAGCATTTCGCTGCCAGTTTCTCGTCCATAAAGTCAACTGTAGTTTCCGACATAACAAACGAAGTTTTTGCATCACAAATTTGTATGCAATGACTCGTCCAGTTTTCGACATATGAAGAAGCTAGCTAAATTTTGAATGACAAGCTTGAGATCATAATACGCTCTAAGACAAAAGAAAGACGCACCACGAATAAATTATCCGAACGTGACATAAATTAGTAGATGTGTACGTATACAGACAAACAAATGATTACAGTTTGAGAAACATTGGATGATTTATTCAAGAGAAAGAGCTCCCTAGATTGAGCAAGTCACTAACGTGTTGGTCGACCTCTCGCCTTTATGCAAGCAGTTATTCGGCTTGACATTGATTGCTGAAGCTGGTGCATGCCCTACTTAGTGGTACCAAGCCAAATTCTGTCCAGTTGGTGAATTTAGTCGCCATAATCCGAAGATGGGTGGAGGACCCTGCCCACACTGCTCCATACATTCTCAGTTGGGGAGAATATGGCGACCTTGCTGGACAAGGTGGGATCTGGCAAGCAGGAAGACAAGCAGTAGAAACCTCTGCCGTGTGACGGCGGGCATTGCCTTGCTGAAATGTAAGCCTAGGAAGGTTTACCATGGAGGGGCAACAAAACAGAGCGTAGAATACAGTCGTCGACCACTGTGCTCTAAGGGTGCCGCCGATGAAAACAGTGATTCTACAATGAAAGTAAATGGCACGACAAACCATGACTCGTGGTTTTCCATCCGTATGGCGATTGATAGTCAGGCTGGTATCCCACTAGTGTCTGGGATGTCTCCAGACACGTCTTCGCTGGTTATCGGTGCTCAGTTGGAAGCACGACTCATCAATGAAGACAGTTCTGCTCCATTCTGTGACATTCTAGACATTTCGTTTCAGAGCAGGACCCCTTTGGTTGTCATCCCCGCCACTCTTACATCGATGATACTCTACGCCCCATTTTGTTGTCTCTTATGGCAAGCTATCTTGAGCTTACATTTCAGGAAGATAGTGTTCGCCCGCATTTGTTAAAAGTTTCTACCGCTTGTCTGCGTGCTTGTCAAGTACGACCCTGGCCAGTAATGTCACCAGATCTCCTCGCAATTGATAATTTTTGGAGCGTTTGGGGCAGGTCCGTCCAAGCATCTTGGGATTTCGACGATCTGACGCACCAGTTGGTTAGAATTTGGCACGATATCCCTTAGGAGGAAATCCAACAACTATGTCAATGAATGCCAGGCCGAATAACATCCTGCGTAAAGGTTATAGGGAGTCAACTCGTTATTGACATACTCAATTTGTGAAGCTCTCTTTCTCTTGAATAAATGGCTAATTCAGTTCAGGTGCTTTTCATTACTTCTTCAAGCAACCCATCTAATCTTCAGCATTCTTCTGTGGCACCACGCTCCGAAAGCTTCTACTTTCTGTTCGTCTGACCCATTTACCAACCACGATTTACTTCTGTACGAGGCTGCACTCCAGACAAATACTTTATGAGAAGACTTCTTCATTTATTTTTGTATTCGATGACAGCAAATTTCTCATTGTCTGAAATGCTTTTCTTCCTATTAACAGTCTGCTTTTTATATTCTCACTCTTCGCTCACTGTCTGTTATTTTGCTGCCCATATAATGAACTCATCTACTTCACTGCACTACGAACTTAGAGGATCTATTTCTCGAAACCCCATGATTCCGAACCATTGCGACACTTAAATTTTGAAATTTAGTTCAAAGGTGCGTTCATCATTCTTATCGCATAAGCGTGGCGCCCTGCCATTTTACCTTCTATCTTGAGGACGCTTCAAACAGCAAAATGTCGACACTTGCGAAAGTAAGGCCACAGCTCAGAAGTTCCTGTGAATTATAATACGGGCTAACGTTGTCATATTGGTACCAAATTCCACCACAGTTCAGCTCAATGCCACCATGAACGTCTCACACGATCGTAAGGGCGTCACAACCCCTCTTACTCACATTTCAACCTTTCTTTCGACGCTTCTGCGATGTAGTCAGAGCCACGACGCCCCGCGTTGAAATCACGCAGATTTCTTATGAATGGCCGAGGAACACATTCGAGACACACCGCCGCTCAGAATACGCACGAAAAGGTAACAGGAGATGGCATTAAGGGCATCAATGTACCACCCTTTTTTCCGTGGGCGCTGATTTCCATATACCTCGCGCTCAAAACGGCAGTTCGTAGTGCAATAAGCAAACAGGAAGACGTTCTACACAACTTTTGACACTGCTGACAACCTCGGGTGTTTCAGCCCTTTTCTAAAGACAAATGTACCTGTATGGACAGAACCCGTGGCGACGTCATAGGCGCTTACAGACCGGCAACCCGTTTCACACACTCCGATTCTGGCTGCCGTACTATCAGGCACAACAGCAGCAGTGTAGCAGAGAAAGAGCAGCAGCGTAGCCTACCTGCAGGCGCCTGGTACTCTGGCCACGGGTTCTGTCTGTACAGGTGTATTTTTAAAACTCTCAATGAATGTGAGCGGGTGCCAAAGAGGGTTTTGACGAACTGGGGGTTCTTGGTGGGACTCATTGCCGTTTTATTCACACATGTGTCAACGTCGCATCTCCCCATGATTACGCTAAAGGAAGACACAAAATAGAAGCGCTGGAAAGCGTAAACATACTTAGCTACTTTGGACTGCCTACAACTTTCGCCCAATTCTTATGAACGGTCTCTAGTGGTTCCAACCTATGCACGAGAGCAAAAGTTATGGTCACACTGCTCTCCAAATGGATGCAATCATGTTCGATAGGGATGCAGCACAACAATGTACTTGCAGAAGGTTTGAAACGCCCGATGGTGTCAGCAGTGTCAAAAGTTCTGAAAAAACGTATTCCTGTTGCTCTTCACACTGCGAACTACCGTTTTTGACCGCGAAAATGTACCTGACTCGACGCCCCAGGGAAAGGGGTGATTTTAGTCTCCCTTTATGCCATCCTCTGCGACCTTTCCGTGCCGATTCTGAGCGGTGGATTGTCTGGGATGTTTTCTTCGGTCACTCATAAGAGAACCGCGTGATGCCAACGCTGGGGGTCATATTTCTGACCTCCATCGCAGAGGCGTCAAAAGAACATGTGAAATGTGGGTAAGATGGGATTCGATGACTTTTCGATCATATGATACGCCCACAGTGGCACTCGGCAGAATTGCTCTGGAATTTGGTGCCAATGTGACATTATTAAACTACACCGACTTCCGAGCTGTGGCCTTTTATTGGCAGGTGTCGGCAACTTGCTGTTTGTAGCGTCATAGAGAGCGAGGGTGACGTCACAGGGAACCATGTTTTCGCACCACTACGGAAGAAGTTTGTACGCACCTTAGAGTCAAATTTCAAACTTGAGCGTTGCAATGGTTGGGAATTACGTGGTTTTCGAAAAAGTAACCCGTTAATTCTGTTGCTCAGTGTACTTTTAGTCTTTTATTTCCTAATCTAAAATTACCAGCGGCGATTGTTGGTACTAATTAACGATTATTTTTGCTTCATACGTTTTTAATTCAACAACAGCACCTACCAAGTGAGTATTAGTAAAAAGTAGGTATGTATTCACCTTGGTGACTGCCGTTAACAAGTGCAATGTGCTCTGGAATACAGTAAGACTACTTTTCCTTAAATGCACACAACGCTCATTCTCCTAGTCGGTAGCCGTAATATTTAAAACGTTCTCTGGCCTGTCGGGTTATTGATGAAGTCTGCTTTGTTGACTACAGTAATTACCACCAATAGCTGGACGTCATACCCACTACCAATGGCAGCATTCTTTATTTCGGTGTTTACTTGCCACTCTGAATTGGCGTTTCTAGAGATTCACGATGTCAAGCGCAATCTCCTCTGAATTTCCATAAGACTTTATAAACAGTTGTACAGCGTGCTTTAAACTCAAATTTGATTTTCAAGCAAAAAAGACGAAATTTTCAAGGAAAATGTCATTATATTATAATGTAGTAGACCTGAACGATTTTCATTGATATTAATTCATACAATTGAATATGATCTGACCTCATCCTCCATTTCAAATACTTCCTTCATAAACGCTCATGTTGCTGACGTGTACACCGAAAATTCAAAAATATCTAGTGCGACGATCTAACTTTCGGAAACTATATTATCACCGAGAGTCTGGCGTTTCTTTAATGTGTATTTAGTTTCAAATGTCACATCGTAAGAATCACCAGATACTAAAGTTCTCCATTGTTTGTAGAGTAGTCATAGAAAAGACCGTGACCAAAACAAAAACCGTAACATTGGTATGAACAAAAATCATTCCCATCACATCTGAAATGCTGTTTTCTATTAGCTACTATTTGTTTATATTGTGGTGTACGTACTGAACATATTACAAGGTGATTCGGCTGCCTCTACATATGGTTTCTATGCAACCCACAACGCTCTCAAATAACATACGCAACATCTTCATATTCTCTCGCTCGCTACTTGCAAAAAATTAGTCCCACAGAAAAAATGAACTGGACCTTTTGTACTAAATGTAACGTAGTTAAAAATTTTACTGGGTTATGTTTTCGACAGAGGCAGTAGTTTTCGTATTATTTAAGAGAAACGTACGGAAGTGACCTCCAAACACGCTTTTCTGATGTAACTCAAAAAACGTGACCTCCAACGAAATCGTATCCCAGTACTAAATTTGGTTACAGTGTCTTCTCTACGAAATGGTCCTGTTGTTTTTTTCTGTGGGACCAGCAGTTTCACGTAGCGAGCGAGAGAATACGAAAATCATGCGCATGTTTTTTGAAGACGTTGTGAGCTGCATCAAACCTATCGCTAGGGGCACTTGAATCACCTAGTATAGCAGAACACATGAGAATTCACTTTCTCGGTCATACAGATGAATTATGTAACATATAATGGAATAAAGGAATAAAAAGGAATGGAGGAAGTTAATAATGTTGACAGCAGGCTGTTTGAATATGAAACATTATCTCAGATAAGCAAAACAGAAGAAGAAATTAGTCAAGGATGTTGTCAAATCTAGCAAACCATCTTCTAGGAAAACGACAGGAAATCCAAATGGTGGTGATCTGAGACATTCTTCTTCTGGATCTTAATCGGTGCTTCACCACACTAAGCAGGTAAAAAAATATCGAGGAAGGAATCAGTAACAGTACTACCCTCATGTCAAATATATTGGGTTCACTGTTATAATCCTTTGTTTGAAAGCCAAACGCGGCGCTTTTTATTTCTGATTCTAGTGGTCTTCCTTGCCAAGCTGCAGCAATTACAAGAGTCCTTTCCCAATCCCCTACAAACTAGCTAACATTGAGTGTGGTGTGAGAAAAAAATAATACGTAAATTACATACATTACTTCCGCCACAGGAGGTGACTCTTTATTCAGCAGGTCTACTAATAATTGACTTCTGGATGCTGTCGATATTGTTTTGAAATTGTTCATCAGTGCAGTGGTATGAAAACAACTCTATCTCTACTTTCTGTCCTCTAGTTAATGATGATGACATCTTCGCAAATAATGTCTTTTTTACTCTTACTAATAACTAGCTAATATGTGTTACAACTATTCCTGTGTTTGAGAGTAATATGGTCTAGACGATATTGTAAGAGTCGCTTATGTGATATGTGTCTACAGTAGCGTGTAATGAACGCCTGGATTTACAGAATGAAGGAGAACTAATTTTCTCTTTCGTTTCGAAGGTCGTAGACTGGTTATAGGCACACATATAATGAAAAGATAAAGTTAATTTGGAAGTGGAATCCTGACAAATAGAGGTTGTCCTGGAAGCAGGGAGGAATATTAAAGTGCTATAGAAAATACAAAATTCAGCAGAGCAATCGTTTCAGAGGATGTGTGACATGTCGCACAATCTTTTTGAAACCGAAAGTCGTCATTTTCATCAATAAGAGGAAACGACCAATCAGACTGCAGTGTCGGAAGCTCCCTCATAATTTTCAAAAAAGTACCGGCCGATCATTCCTCCGGTCCACAACCTACACGAAATAGTCGTTCTTTGTGGATGCATCTCATCTTCCACCAGTTACTCGTGGATTTTCGCTACCCCTTATTCTGCAGTTCTGCTTATTGATGTACCCACTGAGGTGGAAGTGCGCCTCCTCTGAGAAAATTAAGCTTTTTGTGGAGTTCTCGTTCTCCTCTCCTCGAGCCAATACCCTCTGAGCAAATAGATGTTTCTTTCTATGATTTGCAGACATCAACTCTTGTATAAGTTGAATCTTGTACTCATGCATTTTCAGATCTTTTGGAAAGGTTTCATGCGGTGAACCTGGTGATAAGTTCAGTTGTTGAGGTCGTCGTCGAACCGATTTTTCAGGAGCTGACGGTCACACTTTCACGCACGACAACAATGTTTTCTTGTGTTCGAACAGAACCCGATGGTCCATGGTCCTGCTTTCTTAAAGTCGGAAACAGAACTAGTAGTCTCAAACTTCCGGATTAACTTCTAGAACTGATGATTAGGTTGGTGCAGCATTACGTCCGAGTGTCACATGCAACTCATGAACGGTCGCAGTGGGGCATTCACTGTTTTTGTACTAACTTTTTACCACTTGGATACGTTGCTCAGTTGTCATCTGCTCCGTGGCGAAAATAAATATCAAACAACAATTCTCACCACACAAAAGCTATCACTCTACTAAAGGAAAGAATCGCAGATAACAAACATGAAAAAACCACGGCTGCGAACCGTCATATGACAAAGTGGCGCAAAATTCAAATTCGTACTTACTTCAAGGTCACCCGTTCTATCAGCAGACTAACTCACAGGCGCAACCTGACATGAGATTTGTTAGCTTGTTACGACACCTTGCCTTGATACCACTGAAAGACCTCGTAATTTTCTCAGTGAATTACGAAGTATTACTCCCGCTGCTGTTGGCCCAGGAAACATCGCCCGGGTCCTACCAACAATGGTAACTTCCTTATCACGGATAATCCTTTTACGATAACATGAATTTTCGTTGGTGGCAACCACAATCAACCAGCGGCACTATCACACGTCGATACGGTCAAAGACATTTTTTCCATCGATTGCCTTGGAACATTTTTCCTATGCTACGTATAGCTACTCTTCAAAACCATCTGTGTACTGTATCCCAGACGGGACCATATTAATGGGTGATCGCATGTAGACATAAGGACAGCATCGCTGTACCGCCCCCTGTGAATCCCAGGCATTAAACTTATTCTTTCGCAAAGCAGATAATCTAGCATTTTGTTCACAATGTAAGCTTTCGCTGACGGTATTTGCGTTCTTGATGAATTAAGCCGCGTTATAAGGTATAATTCTGCGCCTAACCTTCTGTCACCTAATGCTGATGAAGTCACCATCAGCCATTGCGTCAATACGTATAAACAGTTCGGCTTGCTGAGCTTCATTGTGTTTGGAACTGCTATCCGAGTATTTTTGACCTCTGATCATGACTCCAGGATTAGGAGACGAAACGCATGACACAGAAATATATTCGTACTTGGACCACCCCCTAACGCCCCTAAAACAAAATTCGCCAGAACTTTTGTGATGGTCACCAGATAAGGGCGGGCATGGGGGAGGGGGTGGAGGGGGGCTGAGGGGGTCAACTTCTTCTTTATTGTAACTTCATGTACAAATTTGCAGCTTTTACTCAAAGGAAGTGCAACTCTTGTGCTGTGGTGGCATAACAGTGGGCTGCAACAATTGTAGAACGGTGGTGGCTTTGGCCGAAGCTAAAAATCTACGTTACCCAAATTCTTCCTGACACCCTTAGACTGAATACTGATGTTTATACATCATCAAAATATATTAGAAATTAGAAACTATTTCTTTTTTTGTGAACTTTTAGGATATTTTTAACTACAGAAGTTTCCGCAGCAGGGGCCGCGTTCTAATACATCCGTTTTCATTGTAACATGGAAGAAGGTACGCCTCTTCTATGTCAGCAGATAAAAAGGAATAGGGAAGACGTCCGACCAGCCTCTGACTATATGAAAACTGCTTGGCGACACTTTTTGTTGAATGTAGGTTTTTGGAAAACGAGTACGTGTAGCTGTCGCTTCTGGCAGTCAACTTGCAATGCTGTCCCTCAACCAATACGGTTACTGAACTTTGAATTATATATAGATGTGTGCTGTATATAACTTAAGCTGTGCATGTGGTTACTTGTTGTGATTTATCCCAAATTTTATATTTCAAAACCGAGTACAAAACTTATTCAATTCTTCCGCATGTCTTGCTGTCTCTATGTGTCACAATTATATATTTATGGAAAGAACCAACTCAAATAAATTTTATTCATGTTCAGCTGTGTTTTATTTGGCATTTACTTCTTATCTTCCCGAATCGTACATATATAATTAAGATATAACTGAAATAAAATTGAGATGAAGTTTACATTTAAAAGAAAATTCTCACAAAAACGGGTACAACAATGCAAAGCACCACCGATGCAGCTCCAGAGCATTCTACTTCCACTAACTGATGGCATTCTTAGTAAATGTGTGTATACATTAATTTTGTCTAACAGCCGCTAAATGTGCTTGAGATTGTTAGCCACGACATTTGTCTATAAATAAACTTCTATATCCAAACTGTTTTGTTCCACTGCCGATTACTATCACGTTATCTCATATGGCATCAGCAGTATGATCTAATACCACATGATGTTTCAAGTACACTTCAGTTTCTTACCTATGGTGTCCTTCATACGACAATACATTGCTCTGCTTTTTGCTTCGCTCTAATGCAGGTGTTGTTATATCGACATAATCCTGTAAGTCATCACTAACACTTAATTAGCAGTTTTAATATGCAAAAATATATATTTATAAAGTCCTTAGGAGCTGTGGACCACAATATGTATTATATCCTTACACCACTTAGAATGAGTTCATCTCTTACATTACCAGTTTAGAGCAATAGAAAATAGAACTATTCTTTTGAATTTAGAATTATTTCTAACACAAAAAAGAAAATATGCAGACGGCATTAAATTAATAAGGGACGAAAAGTTGATGTTCTAGTTTTTTCATGACTATACAGGATGTAGAAAAACTAGGACTACCTCAATATATTGTGAGATTGAAGGAAATCTATGATAATACACAGTGAAAAACACATTCTACATCACAAGCAGAATGAAAATGAAGTACAGTGAGCTGACAAAAGTCATGGGATAGCGATATGCACTCATATAAACGGTGGTAGCATAGAGTATACAAGGTGTGAAAGGGCAGTGGATTGGCGGAGCTGTCATCTGTACTCAGGTGATTCATGTGAAAAGGTTTCAGGCGTGATTATGACCTCACGACGAGACTTAACAGACTTTGAACGCGGGACGATAGTTGGAGCTAGACGATTGGGACGTTATATTTCGGAAATCGTTAGGGAATTCAATATTCCGAGATCCACAGTTTTAAGAGTGTGAAGTGAATTTGGGGCATTTCCTCTCGCTAAGGACAACTCAGAGGTACAACGCCCATATAGTACTAGGGACAGAAAGTTGGCTGAAACCAGACGTAAACAGTAATGAAATCCTAAACTCAGATCGGAATGTATACCGCAGAGACAGGCTGGACAGTGAAGGGGGAGGCGTGTTTATAGCGATAATAAGTGCAATAGTATCGAAGGAAATTGACGGAGATCCGAAATGTGAAATGATTTGGGTGAAGGTCACGGTTAAAGCAGGCTCAGACATGGTAATTGGATGTCTCTATAGGCCCCCTGGCTCAGCAGCTGTTGTGGCTGAGCACCTGAAGGATAATTTGGAAAATATTTCGAGTAGATTTCCCCACCATGTTATAGTTCTGGGTGGAGATTTTAATTTGCCGGATGCAGACTGGGAGACTCAAACGTTCATAACGGGTGGCAGGGACAAAGAATCCAGCGAAATTTTTTTAAGTGCTTTATCTGAAAACTACCTTGAGCAGTTAAACAGAGAACCGACTCGTGGCGATAACAATATTAGACCTTCTGGTGACAAACAGACCCGAACTATTTGAAACAGTTAACGCAGAACAGGGAATCAGCGATCATAAAGCGGTTACGGCATCGATGATTTCACGCGTTAAATAGAAATATTAAAAAGGGTAGGAAGGTTTTTCTGTTTAGAAAAAGTGACAAAAAGCAGATTACAGAGTACCTGACGGCTCAACACAAAAGTTTTGTCTTAAGTACAGATAGTGTTGAGGATCAGTGGACAAAGTTCAAAACCATCGTACATTATGCGTTAGATGAGTATGTGCCAAGCAAGATCGTAAGAGATGGAAAAGAGCCACCGTGGTACAACAACCGAGTTAGAAAACTGCTGCGGAAGCAAAGGGAACTTCACAGCAAACAAAAACATAGCCAAAGCCTTGCAGACAAACAAAAATTACGCGAAGCGAAATGTAGTGTGAGGAGGGCTATGCGAGAGGCGTTCATTGAATTCGAAAGTAAAGTTCTATGTACTGACTTGGCAGAAAATCCTAAGAAATTTTGGTCTTATGTCAAAGCGGTATGTGGATCAAAACAAAATGTCCAAACACTCTGTGACCAAAATGGTACTGAAACAGAGGATGACAGACTAAAGGCCCAAATACTAAATGTCTTTTTCCAAAGTTGTTTCACAGAGGAAGACTGCACTGTAGTTCCTTCTCTAGATTGTCGCACAGATGACAAAATGGTAGATATCGAAATAGACGACAGAGGGATAGAGAAACAATTAAAATCGCTCAAAAGAGGAAAGGCCGCTGGACCTGATGGGATACCAGTTCGATTTTACACAGAGTACGCGAAGGAACTTGCCCCCCTTCTTGCAGCGCTGTACCGTAGGTCTCTAGAAGAGTGTAGCGTTCCAAAGGATTGGAAAAGGGCACAGGTCATCCCCGTTTTCAAGAAGGGACGTCGAACAGATGTGCAGAACTATAGACCTATATCTCTCACGTCGATCAGTTGTAGAATTTTAGAAGACATATTATGTTCGAGTATAATGACTTTTCTGGAGACTAGAAATCTACTCTGTAGGAATCAGCATGGGTTTCGAAAAAGACGGTCGTGTGAAACCCAGCTCGCGCTATTCGTCCACGAGACTCAGAGGGCCATAGACACGGGTTCCCAGGTAGATGCAGTGTTTCTTGTATTCCGCAAGGCGTTTGATACAGTTCCCCACAGTCGTTTAATGAACAAAGTAAGAGCATATGGACTATCAGACCAATTGTGTGATTGGATTGAAGAGTTCCTAGATAACAGAACGCAGCATGTCATTCTCAATGGAGAGAGTCTTCCGAAGTAAGAGTGATTTCAGGTGTGCCGCAGGGGAGTGTCATAGGACAGTTGCTATTCACAATATACATAAATGACCTTGTGGATGACATCGGAAGTTCACTGAGGCTTTTTGCAGATGATGCTGTGGTGTATCGAGAGGTTGTAACAATGGAAAATTGTACTGAAATGTAGGAGGATCTACAGCGAATTGACGCATGGTGCAGGGAATGGCAATTGAATCTCAATGTAGGCAAGTGTAATGTGCTGCGAATACATAGAAAGATAGATGCCTTATCAGTTAGCTACAAAATAGGTCAGCAACTGGAAGCAGTTAATTCCATAAATTATCTGGGAGTACGCATTAGGAGTGATTTCAAATGGAATGATCATATACTGTTGATCGTCGGTAAAGCAGATGCCAGACTGAGATTCATTGGAAGAATCCTAAGGAAATGCAATCCGAAAACAAAGGAAGTAGATTACAGTACGCTTGTTCGCCCACTGCTTGAATACTGCTCAGCAGCGTGGGATCTGTACCAGATAGGGTTGATAGAAGATATAGAGAAGATCCAACGGAGAGCAGCGCGCTTCGTTACAGGACCATTTAGTAATCGCGAAAGCGTTACGGAGATGATAAACTCCAGTGGAAGACTCTGCAGGAGAGACGCTCAGTAGCTCGGTACGAGCTTTTGTCAAAGTTTCGAGAACATACCTTCGCCGAAGAGTCAAGCAGTATATTGCTCCCTCCTACGTATATCTCACGAAGAGACCATGAGGATAAAATCAGAGAGATCAGAGCCCACACATAGGCATACCGACAATCCTTCTTTCCACGAACAATACGAGACTGGAATAGAAGAGAGAACCGATAGAGGTACTCAAGGTACCCTCCGCCACAAACCGTCAGGTGGCTTGCGGAGTATGGATGTAGATGTAGATGTAGATGTAGAGGTCGACGGCCTTCTCTTAACGACCGAGAGCAGCGGCGTTTGCATACAGTTGTCAGTGCTGCCAGACAAGCAAAACTGCGTGAAACAACGACAGAAATCGATGTGGGACGTAGGACGAAAGTATCCGTTAGGATAGTGCGGTGAAATTGGGCTTTAATAGGCTATGGCAGCAGACGTCCGACATGAGTGCCTTCGCGAACAACCTGTAGCGCAAATGGGCAGGTGCGTCTCGATTTCAGTTAGTAAGATCTGATGGAAGGGTTCTATGTGGCGGAGACCCAAGTTGTCAACAAGGCAATGTGCAAGTTGGTGATTGCTCCGTACTAGTGTGGTATGTGTTTACATGGAATCGACTGGGTCTTCTAGTCGGACTTAACCGATCATTGACTAGATATGCTTATGTTCGGCTCCTTGGAGACCATTTGCAGTCATTCACTGACTTCATTTTCCAAAACTACAATTGAATGCTCCATTTCAACGGGCCACATTTGTTCGCTATTGATTTGAAGAACGTTCTGGTCAGTTCGATCATATGCAATGGCAACCAACATCGCCCGAAATTAATACCATTGAACATTTATGGGACATATTCAAAATGTCAGTTAGTGCACAAAATCCTGAATCGGGAAAACTTTCGCAATTATGGACGGCTGTAGAGGCTGCATAGCTCAATATTTTTGCAGGGGACTTCCAACTACTTTTTGAGATCCCATGCTACGCCGAATTGCTGCACTGCACTGGGAAGTGCGATACGATATCCGGATGTATTCCATGAGTTCTGCCACCTCAGTGTGCAGACAACGTACGGGTGACCTACTGGTACACAGTGGAGTAATAATTGTGGATTTTAAACTTGGCGTTGGCTACAATCATGATAGATATCCTGCAGCATTGAGCAATCAGTCTGACTTAAGGGGCTCCGGAAAGTCTCAAATCATGAAAAGTTCAACATTTACTTTTTTGCGTTTTCTGAATCTGGAGACTATTACCTTTTAATAGTTATATAATTTATTCAATTCCGAAGACTACAACTATTTTTAAATTTTTTTTTGAAATGGGTTCTACATGGGCGTGACCCACTGTTGCGCTGTTAAACTGCTGTCAAATGGTGTTATTATTAACGTCAGTGTTCACCAGGTACATTTTAGTGATGTGAGATAAAGTATGTGTTGTGGCTAACCTGTGATGGTTCAATATATATCGCTGGTGTGATTGTCGATTGTTTCATGTTTATTTACTCTATCGTTATCTCGAAAATATTCGTAATTAATTCTGTTTCTTGAGTCTCTGTTTTGTTGAAGTATAATAATGAGTAAAAGTAAAGTTATTAGAAATCCTCTGAAGGCTTTTAAGAAGAGGAGAAATGTTGGAAAGCCAAAGGTATGTGTTATTACTGTAAACAATAAAGACGATAACCAAGTGAGTGAACCTATCCTCTCAAGTACACCTGCCCATAGCAGTCAAAGTGGGAAAGAAAATACTTCACAGAAGAAGCTTGGTTCAATGAGTGAAAACTATGAACGTTTTATGGGCGAATCGGATGTGAATGAAATATTTGATATGTCGGATCTCAAAGGAATTTTTTCAAACTGTGTAAGATGTATTCATTGTAGTGAAGTTGGTCTGGAACTCTCCATAATAAAGCACGTAGGACTTGCTAGTGAAATACAACTGAAATGTGATAAGTGTTCATACATGACCACCTTTTGGAACAGTGTTGCAGTAACTGCAACTGAAGAAAATGGTAGCAAAATCTACGAACACAACATTAGATTTGTTTATTCCTTGCGTTCAGTTGGTAAGGGTGCTACTGCAGGTGCAAATTTCTGTGGCATCATGAATCTTCCAAATCCCCCAACCAAGTTTACGACCTATAATAAATTAATAGGGTCTAAAGTGGAAGATGTCTGTATAGAATCTATGAAGAACGCTGTGGAAGAGGCAGTAATGGAAAATAATGGTAACAGAGATTTGACTGCAGCGTTCGATGGTACCTGGCATAAACAGGGACACACATCTCTTCATGGTGTAGTATCTGCCACCAGTATGTATACAGGGAAAGTTTTAGATGTAGCAGTAATATCAAAGTATTGTAGATATCCACAAAAATATAAAGGTACACATGAAAATAATTGCAAAGCTAACTATAGTGGCAGTAGTGGAGGAATGGAAGTGGCTGGTGTTGCCAGTATATTCCAGCGTTCTGAGGCGTGTGATAAAGTGCGGTATGTTAATTACCTTGGTGACGGTGATTCTAAAAGTTTCAAACATGTTCAAGGACTGAAGCCCTATGGTGATGATGTTGTAGTGCAGAAATTTGAGTGTATTGGACACGTACAGAAGCGAATGGGAACAAGACTTCGGCGACTGAAAGCTTCGTACAAAAAACAAAACCTCAGTGATGGTAAAGGGTTGGATGGGAAGGGAAGGTTAACTGACAGTGTAATAGACAAAATACAGAACTATTATGGAATGGCTATTAGGCAAAATACACAAAGTGTCGACGAAATGAGGAAGGCTGTTTGGGCTCTTTTTTTTTCATACCTCTTCAACCGATGAAAATCCCCAACATAGCTTGTGTCCCAAAGAAGAAGACAGTTGGTGTAAATATAACAAAGGAATGCTAACTGGTGAAGTGTACACTCATAAGCATAGTCTGCCTCATGCAATAATGGAGTTGATAAAACCTATTTTCAGAGACTTAGCAGCACCTGAACTGTTGAAAAAGTGTATTCACGGAAAAACTCAAAACCCCAATGAAAGTGTAAATAGTGGTATATGGTCGAGAATCCCCAAGACTGTATTTGTTGGAATAGAAACACTTCACTTTGGTGTGTATGATGCTGTTGCGACTTTCAATGATGGCAACATTGTAAGGTGCAAGGTATTTAGAAATATGGGAATGAAGATAGGTTCTAACATGGTACGAGCGATGCTTGCTTTAGACAAGGAACGCCTTCGGGCTGCAGACAGGGCTGTAAAGAGTCTAGAAATACAAGCAAGAGTAAACAGGAGGAGGAATAAGAGGAAGCTGGAGGAGTAGTTTGCAGAGGATGAAGATAATCCATCCTATGGACCTGGAATGCACTAAAAAGTTAATCCAATCTTTGTCGCTCGATACCCAAAACTTTTATTTTCTCATACTAATTACATGTTTTCTAAGGATCTTCCAAACATATTTGTTTCAAGCTTTCAGTAAATGTTACACAGTACCTTCTGCATAATTTAACACAGCCTTTTTTCAAAAAACTGTATATTTTTGAATATATAAATAAAAAATTGCAAAAAATGTTGTGAATTTTCATTACAATTGAAAAAAAAATCATCTTTAATAACTGAACTAAAATTTTGTAAAATCCCTGTGTTAAGTTGTAGCCCATATTATAATAAATAATCTGTAAAAAGTTCAACTTCCTACCTCAAATACTTTGTGAGGAAAAATGTAATTTATAAGCGTTATTTTAACATTGCAAGTATAGGGCGTTCCGGAGCCCCTTAATACTAGCGGTCAGTATATTCGCCACCTTCACCCAATATTCTACGCTGGGTGCTACTTAACTCATGTCCCACCAGAGATGTTCCCCTATTTAAAACCGCCGTTTGCCGTGCTGATGGTTACATCGTCCAGACTACACACACTAACCGAAATAGATTTGCGACAAGTCCGTAACAACTACTTGAGAAATCGGAGGGGTTGGACCCCTGATTAGCAGAGAGGCAACGGAATGAAATACGATGACAGAAAGTGACTGATAAACAAAGAGAGGCAACGTGTTTTGTCACACAGGGACTTGTACACCAGTTTCAATAGGCATGAACACACACAGCTGTTTACCTCTGCGGTATTTCTAACCCTATTCCATACCAACGAATCGCTCTTGCCTGAATTTACCCTATGTTAGTTCTGCAAGTTCCCTAGGAAGAGTACAGACAGGAGGCTCTATTGTGGCGGGAACTAACTGTTTCGGAAACTAATTAACCTTTTCCATGTGAAGCAAGCAAGTGTGGATGTTCTTCACAGCTAGTATCCCAGCGTCCAGAGTATTTCCTCTTCTATTTGGCCATATATCACATGCGCATTTCCAAATTTGTACTTTGAATTCAGAGCATGTGAGTGGCCTACCGGACAAAGATAGCCCACACAAAAGTTATAAATGTCCACTGACCTATTTTCTTGATGATGAGCATTCTATTGAACATCATAATCATATCCCAGAGTTAAAGCAGCACGTGGGTCATCGTTTCCGGCTCTTTTGATGTGTGGGGCTGTAAAGGGAGTTACAGTGAGAGGGCTAAAGCTCTCTAACTATCGAATGAGAAGTCCAGTTTAATGTTCAACTTTAATGAAACGGAATAAATTCGCGGACCAAGCAGTAAACAGTTCACAACTGATGTACTAGACGTTCGACTGCATAATCACATGTTATGTTGTTCATACAGTTAACAATGCTGTTGCAGCTTACAAAACTTCATATATACAGCACATTATTTACTCCTGTACACTGAATCTGATTTGTGTTGTTCACAGAATCGTGATACATAAATATTTACATACTTGGTGAGCAAATAAGATCTTATCCGTGCTGCGCTGCCTACATCAAAGCGCGTAGCGGATGCTAACTAAGAGTCCACTCACCAGTTTGTAACGTCCCCGCTCTTGCGTACGTTAACTCTTTAAAGCCTGTACTATGATAAGTTGACGGGCTTCACCTTATCAGAAAGGATTTTATTAAATATGATGACCGCGTGTACCTAAATGGAAGCGAAATCGGACTTATACCCAGTCAGTAACAACAATGATACGTCAAGCTAGTACAAAGTGCAACTACACGTTAATACGGACAAGAAACCTACGCAGCAGATGCTACCAATTATTAGTAATACGGTCGCCAGCCTAATTAGGCATTACGTGAGTTTTTTCCTTGTACAAGTGGATGTACGTACAAACATAACCACACATAGTAATAGTGCATTATATGGAAAACTTTAGAGCCAGAAAAATCTACTAAACTAGTATTTTCCTTTTCTGTACTGATTTGGACAAGCTACAGATACACAACATTACACTACAATGATTACTACACACTGCATTTTGTCTATTGATCCAACTGAAATCGGGCATAGGTTGCCCTAGAAATAGCACTTTTGAAACACACATACAATGTCAATCTTAATAAAAAAAACACTGATAAATTTAGGTTTTATATTGGCTTTCACTTTGCAGATTAAATCAATTCTGTGCACTTCAGCATTAAAATGAATAGAAATGAAAAGAATGAAAAGGGGGGGGGGGAGGACCCTGAAACTGTTATGGTCACTGTGTTGAAACTATTAATTATTGGACACATGAAGCACTCAAGATTTACCAAATATGGGTTAATATTCTTTTTGTCTTATTAATTCCTCATTTAACTACCATTATTTTTGTTTCTGTTTAATTAAGCTTCATTACTAAACCACTTTCAACATTATCTTCAAAATTTGTCAGGTCTATTATTTACCAAAATATCCATTAACAACAAAGTTCTTTAAATATCTTTCTAGCATAGATAGTTCTGCACGTAATTCTTATTAACATGAATTTTAAATCTTCATTTCGGGACACTCGGATTGCACAACATGCGGAAAGGACCCTGTCCAGGTTAGTGATTAGGATCATTAATTAATAGGGCAATTCTGGTAAAAGTCAAGTTATTATTGAACAGTTAGGAACAAATTTAACACTGGTCCATACGGATACACTTGTAAAGAATTGACCTGTGCAAGTCGATGCGGCGATTGGCGGGCAGCGAGATGGCGAGGCACACAGCACACATACAATCACAGCTATGGCTCTTGCTGTATCGGCACTTTGCTTCTTCTTGCCGTTGTAATCCTTTTCAATTCAGTGCCTATTGGATATAGCCATGCTGTATAGTCGTCGGAAATGGCACATCCGAGGCTCAAATGAAACCACTTTTTCCAGGATAGCCTCCTCGATCCGGAACGTGTTCCTCAGACCGGTGCCCAACTCCGACTGTCTGCTGAGCCCGTTATGCCGTACCGCGCCCGTGTGCATTTTCCCGCGCGCTCGCCTGCCATCCACCTTTTACCTCTCCCCTACAGATAGGGTATTCACCAAAGGTTTTACATTCCACATATCCTAATACACTGCCTACGTATGGACCAGGCGTACAATTACAACTTTCACATCTTACAATATTCCCAACACTATTTAAACTTCATTTCTATTATAATATTACTTGAAATTTAACATAAATATTAAAATTTACATCGAAATGTGTTTACAGTGTCTTTAACATAACGACATGACCAGAAAAGAAATGGATCCAGAATATTGATTACAGTAATTCATCGAAAATCAGAAGAAAAATTTTTATATGTACAGTTGTTGTTGTTACACATGCCCCTGTTTCCAGTAATTTTCACAAAGTGTAAATTTAATGGGAACACTAAATTTTACATTTATACAGTGGTTCTGACTCTTTGTGTGAATGTCCAAAAATTTTATACCACATACTTCCTTTCACTCACATTATATAGGTCTATACTTTTTTAACATACCAAGAACATTTACTTGTCATTTACTTAAGTGCCTTTTGCACAGTCCAACCTCTCATCACAACATTATTAAATTAGCAAATTACTCATTTTTACTAAATTTCTCAAAGAAATAATTTCAAAATCTGGAATACAAACATTTAACTACAAAAATGACTGCAAATACCTGTATACACAGTAAGACAATTTGTTGCTGCTCGCATTGAATGGCAGTCCATTTTCTTACTTACTAAAACAAAAACATACACAATAATTTTCAGAAAATTTAGTACACATATTTGCTGCCTATTATTCAGATTTGGGCAGTCCTTTTCACCTCATATTGTCACCTCTCCTGTATCACACTTACAATTCTCCATTGACTATTTATCTGCCCTCATTGGTATTTGGCAGTCCTTCATATTATGACTCAATTACTGTTCACTTTGGTTTTCGGCATTTACCCTTTCATTTTCAGTCCTTTACTCCATACATCTTTACATTTACAGTGCATTAGGTAATCTGAAACTCACATAACTACATTAGCACACTGTCAATGGTATACATACATTTACAGAGATTAGTTACATTTTGAATAAAATAGTTTCAGCATAAGATATAGCACATTTACTGCAAATTGCTATCTGAATGTACTTACGTCATTCACTCCTAGGGACATACAGTTTCAGGTCCACAACATTTATTACACCTAAAGGTCTTTTGGATTTTGGGTAGATCAGGTAGTAAGCATTATCGTGTGGAATGTTCTGTATTATATATGGTCCATTATAAATATATTTAAATTTGAAAATTTCATGGTTCAGTTCACTAGATTTTTCGTGGGTTTTTAAAAGAACATAATCCCCAATTTTAAATTTTGAAACTTTCAGATTTTTATCGTGTCTTTTAGATCTAGATTCAGCTTTTTGCTTTGCCCTTTTTCTTACTAATTCTTTCTTTTGACTCAACCCCAAACTTGTACAAGGTGGAAACTCTAGTTTTTCCTCAATTAAACTTTTACTCCTGCTGCCTAACAAAATTTCTTCCGGTGGGAATCCCGTAGTTTCGTGATGTAAGGTATTCATGACATTCTCAAAATCCGATATAAATCCGCCCCAGACTCTAAATCAACAAAACAATAATTCACTTTCAGGTAACACTGAGATACAGTAATAATAAAGTCATGCATAATACTAATAATATATACAAATACAGTATCCTGTCCTCAGTCTCTTTATTAACAAGGCAGTCTTTTAGGGTTCATAAAACAGTCACTTAAGTATGGTGGCTTTTTAGGCCTCCTATTTTCTACATCTTTCACTAAACCATTCAGATCTCGCCAACGTTTCGTTTCATCAGGTGGCTTTTTAGGTTTTGAAATTTCAAAGTCCTTAGCAAGGTACAACATTCCCTGTTCTGCTATCATTTTATCAGGTGGTTCTTTTTGTTCCTGTAATTCACACTCCTTCAAAACATTTATTAAGGCGTGCCCCAGTATAGTATCATCTGGAGGTTCCTGCAAATTATGCCCCTGTTTTACATTACTGAATAATTCATTCGGTTTTTGCCCACTTCTATTTACTGTATCTTGCTCTGGAAAATTTTCACTAATTTTCTCATACCCTCTTTCAGTAAAAGTATATTTACTTTCGTTTACACCTGAAAATTCATCTTCACTAGAGTCATCACTACTATCTTCCTCAGCACCAGATTCACTTAAGTACGCTACTTTTGAACAATAGGGAAAGTTAGTATATTCATTTTCGTCTGTATTTGCGTACCTTTCAACATCTGAACTATCGTCAGAATCCGACCATTCTGGATCGCTTTCAGGTTCTAACATAAAAACTTTTCTGAGACAGGCACTAAGTTCTTCCTCTGCATTTTCGTCAGGCTTTAATTTTAATTCAATTTCCTCTTTTGGCAAAACGGCCTCATCATCAGCTTTACTCACATCCACTGTTAATTCATATTTCGTGTAATCCTCGTGGACTTCAATTACTTTTAGGTAATTATCTGCCCCTTCCTCATGGTGCCTTTCGGTAGCAGCTAGTACTGTAGGCGGATTATTAACAGAAGTTACTTCCTCGTCAATGCTAAGGATTTCGTCCTCCAATTCCTTCCTATTTTTCACCTTTGTTCTATCGGCAGCACGCGTACTTTGCGCGGCGCTATTTACTCTCTCCTCTTTAAACTCGGGCCCCGCCACCTTATCGACGTCCCTTTTATTTCTTTCTTTACTAATTAACTTCCTTGCTTCATATTCCTTCTTAAAATCCTCCCACTCACATTGCTTTAGGCCCTTGTACAGATCGTCGATCTGCACATGCCAATCAGTTACTTCTGCTAATTCATTCTCGCCTTTTACTTCATTGCAAACACTGCTATCCGCACCTCTCTGTGTATCCACAGTTTCATCTATTACTTCCTTCGCCACGGAATTATCACTCGTAATATATTCATCAGCTCTTATGGCTACGTTCGTACCTAATGCTGCCGTATTGCTAGCGGCTTCTCTCTGAACAGCTGTTCTGCTAGGCTGGGCCGTTGCCCTCTGATACTCCACTCGCCTGTTAACAAGTAGCGCTCTGCGCGGCCGAGATGACTCATTCCGGCTCGCACCTGACGCTTGTTTCGCAACAACACGTTGCGGCGTTCCACGCCTGTCTCTAACCTGTCTCATTACTTTACTGTCAGTTCGGTAACCTTTCTTAGACCTCGGCCGGTATATCTTGTCCGCTTCCGTTTGGCCCGCAACGTTCGCGGAAATTAGTTTCCCGCGTCGTTATCACTTTGCGCGGTGTACCTTCTACCGCGACCAGGGTAATTTCCTCTTCCTCTGCCTCTGCCTCTTCCTCTCTGTATCATATTGACGCGAAACCCTTTGCCGTCATTTCTTTCGTCATTATTACGGTTATTTCGGTTACCAAAATTTTGATAATGGGCACGACTTTCAAGCCAATGGTCTTCGTCTTCCACCCTTTCGAGAAACGCCTGGAAGCTGCGATGATTGCTTCCCACGTACCTCTTTGAATCTTCTGGAAGCTTTTTATATAGCTCCCAGATAATTTCTGAATCTGATCTTCTTCCTCTTAAATGTGTCAATTTTCGGTACCAATATTCGTAGAATTCTTTCAAAGAACTCCTGCCCCTGTTATCATGGTGTTTGGCCATGATAAACTCGCGCCACAAATGATCCTGTTTTTGTTCGGACCAATATTCTTCCGTAAACCTTTGCTTGAATTCTTCGAACGTCATTTGTTCGATATTCAAATTAATTCCCCAGCGCTTAGCATCACCTGCTAAGGCGCTAATTACAACGTTTATCTTTTCCTGATCAGACAAGTGTTCAGCAAATATCCTCTCGCAATTTTTGATGAAATCTAACGGATGCCATCCGTTATGTTTCTTGGCGGGATCGAAGCGTTCCTCACCTTCTAACAACTTCGTAATTGGTGTGCCATTACAGACAAAACCAGGCCTATCTTTAATTTTACTCTCAAGGTCGAAAATTTTGTCTTGAATTTTCGAAGTATTTTGTTCACATTTTTGTACACACCCGGCAACTTTTTCACCTAAATCTCTTTCAGTGTCTGAAACTGCCTTTTTCAACTGTGAGATTCCGAGTTGACATTCGTTTACGATTTCAGTTTTAAGACCAAAAACTTTTTCGTCTATTTTTGTTTCAACCAGAGGTTCTACTTTCTCTTCGATGTTGAGAATTTCAACATCGAACCTACTGTTAATGTTACCAATTTCCTCCTGCATAGTATCCATATTTTTGTTAATGGTGTCAATTTCAAATTTCATAGTATTTACCACAGAACTTAAATTACCCACTTTTTGTTCTACCTGTTCTATTTGTTTACTAATTTTAATTCCTTGATCTTCGACCTGTGCTTTAATTTGATCCACTTGTGTTTTAAGCTGCTCGTCAACGTGTGTTTTAAGCTGCTCGTTCTGTGTTTTGAGCTGATTACTTTGTGTTTTGAGCTGCTCATCAACATGAGTTTTAAGCTGCTCATTCTGTGTTTTGAGCTGCTCAGTGTTTTAAGCTGATCATTCTGCCCTGAAATTTGTTTAGTTAATTGTTCAAATAAATCGTTCATGCTTAAAATTTTTACACTGTTTTGTTCTACGGAATCTGTGTGTTCCGATCCTACTTCAGAAGTTTCTTTCGGTTCTTTCTTTATCTGTGGTGAACCAAACATGTCAGTGGATTCATTCACATACCCACTATCATCTACAAAGTCGCCCTCTACCTCCTGTTTCATTCCTTGCTGCGTTCGAGGCGATCTCGACATTTCAATCTGTTAGTTAACGTGTTCGTGGTATTGTATGTACGCCAATTGTCTTCCGCTAACGCCATCTGTTATCTGGGCGCGTAAACTCCTGCTACTGCCAGCCGCATTTTCCATTACGCTCGGCACATCTACTGTGTCTACGCTCCTGTCCATACTGAATGCAAATTACACCTTTCCACTGTACTTGACGTTCACTGCTATTTGCTTTACTAAATGTTATTACAATTCGAGCCACTGAACATCCACTGTTCGGTATTCACTTTAATTTGAGACCGACAACAACTGGATGTCCTGTCACCGGGAAGCCACTTGTAATGTCCCCGCTCTTGCGTACGTTAACTCTTTAAAGCCTGTACTATGATAAGTTGACGGGCTTCACCTTATCAGAAAGGATTTTATTAAATATGATGACCGCGTGTACCTAAATGGAAGCGAAATCGGACTTATACCCAGTCAGTAACAACAATGATACGTTAAGCTAGTACAAAGTGCAACTACACGTTAATACGGACAAGAAACCTACGCAGCAGATGCTACCAATTATTAATAATACGGTCACCAGCCTAATTAGGTATTACGTGAGTTTTTTCCTTGTACAAGTGGATGTACGTACAAACATAACCACACATAGTAATACTGCATTATATGGAAAACTTTAGAGCCAGAAAAATCTACTAAACCAGTATTTTCCTTTTCTGTACTGATTTGGACAAGCTACAGATACACAACATTACACTACCATGATTACTACACACTGCATTTTGTCTATTGATCCAACTGAAATCGGGCATAGGTTGCCCTAGAAATAGCACTTTTGAAACACACATACAATGTCAATCTTAATAAAAAAAAACAATGATAAATTTAGGTTTTATATTGGCTTTCACTTTGCAGATTAAATCAATTCTGTGCACTTCAGCATTAAAATGAATAGAAATGAAAAGAATGAAAAAGGGGGGGGGGAGGACCCTGAAACTGTTATGGTCACTGTGTTGAAACTATTAATTATTGGACACAGGAAGCACTCAAGATTTACCAAATATGGGTTAATATTCTTTTTGTCTTATTAATTCCTCATTTAACTACCATTATTTTTGTTTCTGTTTAATTAAGCTTCATTACTAAACCACTTTCAACATTATCTTCAAAATTTGTCAGGTCTATTATTTACCAAAATATCCATTAACAACAAAGTTCTTTAAATATCTTTCTAGCATAGATAGTTCTGCACGTAATTCTTATTAACATGAATTTTAAATCTTCATTTCGGGACACTCGGATTGCACAACATGCGGAAAGGGCCCTGTCCAGATTAGTGATTAGGATCATTAATTAATAGGGCAATTCTGGTAAAAGTCAAGTTATTATTGAACATTTAGGAACAAATTTAACACTGGTCCATACGGATACACTTGTAAAGAATTGACCTGTGCAAGTCGATGCGGCGATTGGCGGGCAGCGAGATGGCGAGGCACACAGCACACATACAATCACAGCTATGGCTCTTGCTGTATCGGCACTTTGCTTCTTCTTGCCGTTGTAATTCTTTTCAATTCAGTGCCTATTGGATATAGCCATGCTGTATAGTCGTCGGAAATGGCACATCCGAGGCTCAAATGAAACCACTTTTTCCAGGATAGCCTCCTCGATCCGGAACGTGTTCCTCAGACCGGTGCCCAACTCCGACTGTCTGCTGAGCCCGTTATGCCGTACCGCGCCCGTGTGCATTTTCCCGCGCGCTCGCCTGCCATCCACCTTTTACCTCTCCCCTACAGATAGGGTATTCACCAAAGGTTTTACATTCCACATATCCTAATACATTGCCTACGTATGGACCAGGCGTACAATTACAACTTTCACATCTTACAATATTCCCAACACTATTTAAACTTCATTCTATTATAATATTACTTGAAATTTAACATAAATATTAAAATTTACATCGAAATGTGTTTACAGTGTCTTTAACATAACGACATGACCAGAAAAGAAATGGATTCAGAATATTGATTACAGTAATTTATCGAAAATCAGAAGAAAAAATTTTATATGTACAGTTGTTGTTGTTACAAGTTGACGTCCCCCGCTCCACTCCACCTGTCCACAGCCTGAAACACTTCGCGCCGAAGAATCTGAACATTGTGTACGAACTCTTACTACTGAGTGTCGCTAAGATGGTTGTGAACCAGATATGCATTCAGATATCAAAGAATGTTTAATAAACGAAAGTTTTTTGTATCTCAATCCATCACTTACGTCAGATCAGCTGAAATTAACCTTTCTAATTACTATGTGTGGTATGAGAGTGAACGCTATGGCACTCAGAGACAGTAATGTCAAAATGTAAATCTGGAATTGTGGGCAGCGTTAACACTTAACTCAAGAGGTGTTGTCTCTCAGACCACGCGAAAATTTCGGACTTGCTCTCCAAGGTCAGTTCTGGCGGAATGCATACATATCACTCCTAACCTCCCTAAAACGCCAACCCTACAATGTTTTGCTGTCAGTAGCACTATCGCTTTGTTTTTTTGCTGCTGACACCCGTTATTTACACGTGTTGGGGTTTCCTAGACCGCGCATCTTGAACTACGTACCTCTTTTCTTCTGTACAGTACAAACTGTGCTCACCCCGAAAAGTGTAAGTTCCAACGGCCTTACGTTTGATGAAACTGTTATATGGTGGATGGAGGGAAACGTCAAAGATGTAAATAAAAAAACAGACGAAAAAGACAATATTTTTACAACTGCCAGTGATCACAGAACTGCTATCGAAGGATGATCCAGAGAAAGATCTTTAGGACAGTTATGGTGGGAACCTTTCTATTTTTCCAATAAAATACTTAAAGTGTTAGTTAACATAAACTGTATTATGTCAATTTTGCAGACTTTCTTTCTGTGCCCATCGAGGGCAATTTTACGGTGCAAGTTTAAAACCTGGAATTTTGTTTCATGTCAAAATTTACTTGCGACAGAGGTACTATAATTTTTCGGGTTGTAAAATTCAGATCTCTAAGAGTTTGTTATGGGTAATGTTGTGAACTGTCAAGAGCAGCCAGTCCACAATAAGGTAGCCGATAGGGCACGCGTAACTCACGCCGTCTTGCGTTAAATCTGAAACAGAATATGTGGTAAAAGCTATAAAGAAAAGAACTGAGCTTCTCATATACTTAACTTTAATTTGTTCTTGTACATCGCTATGGTGAATACAATTGAGACTCTATCCCGATATGGATAACTGCGCCTTGCTAGGTCGTCCGTACAACTGGGGCTGAGTTCACGTCAGTCTCTCGAGACCTGCCATGTGGTGGCGCTCGGTCTGCGATAACAGTGGCGACACGCGGGTCCGACTTGTACTACCGGACCGCGGCCGATTTAAGCTACCACCTAGCAAGTGTGGTGTCTGGCTGTGACACCACAGGTAATATATAAAAACGGCACAAAAATATGTAATTTTGTGTGATAAAAAGTAAAATACAGACCACTTTATTCAGTGCAATGAAATCAACAAGTAGTACTCAAACAACGCTTAAATGATCGTAAAAATAAATTTTATGTTGTGGTGTGCGTACTGTAAGACCTTCAGTACACACACCATCAGATTATTTGACTTGTCGCTCTAACGAGGTAGGCGAGTGTCAGCAATATGTCTCGTGGTCTTATCGTGGCGTGTTTATCTTCTGCCGTTAGGTCAGACGATAGAAATGCCACTTGCACGCTTGGAGTAGCAGACTGACGGTGACCAACTTTAAACAGAACTTGATTAATTTTCACACACATTTATTAAAATAATAACAAGCATAAAAATTACTTAACTTGGTTCTGGATGCTATTTACAACTGACAATCTGAAGTTCCTTTGGTATTGGTACGTTAATCTTATTCTCACATATATCTCTGATACTTGACTAAAGTGTCTTCATGGCTATGTACAGGAATATGGTAATCTTATTGGGCGCAGACTGAAACTTGACTATAGACTGGTACAGACAAATGTAGAACTAGTACAGACTGTTGCAGACAAATGCAGACTGAGTAATCGGAGGTCTGTACACTCGTTATAATACCTCGCAAGTTCATGCATCACTGCGCGAGTGTGGTCCACGAGGAGAAAAGGTTCTACGTTAGCAGCAATCTCATTGGCGGCGTTACATATTAATACGCGGATCGGCGGAAGCAGAATTTGGTCCGACTCTATGGCAGTGCCATCTCATAGTGCGGAGACGGACGAGTGCTATGCCTGCGCTGTTGTGCTTAGCGGGGCGCGCTCTAGTGGGAAAGTTGTGTACGCGCTGTCTATGCGGAACTATGTACACAACATATGTAATTTAAAAATTTAAAATTATTTGAGTCTAGAATCCCAGTTTAAACATACGGGTCCCAGAGACTTCACCTCGAAGTAAACATAACAGAGAAGTCACCTCGTGAGTTAATTGTTAACGCGATACAACTGAATGCTCCATCTTCTGTCTTAGGTCTCATGTGGCTTGTGTTCACTGAGACCCGTATGGTGTCTCATCAGCTGATGAATACCAGATGGAGCACTGAAAAATAAAGGAAATTAATGCTAAGATCCAACAACAAACCTGTTAAAAGATAACGAATTATTATCCTCAAAACAAGCCTAAGTAGTTATATGTCAACAGCTGTTTAACTATCAATATATAATAAAACTGAGGTAAGTGAAATAACGTTTCACAATTACTGTGGAAGCGCAAAAAAAAAAAAAAAAAAAAAAAAAAAAAGGCTCTGGGCACTATGGGACTTAACTTCTGAGGTCATCAGTCCCCTAGAACTTAGAAGTACTTAAACCTAACTAACCTAAGGACATCACACACATCCATGCCCAAGGCAGGATTCGAACCTGCGACCGTAGCGGTCGGGTGGTTCCAGACTGGAGCGCCTAGAACCACTCGGCCACTCCGGCCGGCGTGAAAGTGCAATGCGAACAGATAGCAAATAATGTTAGAATATGGCGTAGACGTTGAAAGCCGTCTATTACAAAACGTCTTTCAAATCATTTACTTAACGTGGGTTACTAGTCTCTGGGGAAATTCAAAAACACTATCCACAGATTTTATCTCGTATCAGTACCATCATCCTTAGGTACATATGAAGATATACATGTGCCCTACACTCTGGCGTGGTAGTTGAAAAATCCAGTGTCAGTACAGAAGAGGTTTACACAGAGTTTTCATGTAGAGTGCAGAGCAGAGCTTTCTGACTTTTGTTTTCAGACTCTTTCGGGCTAGAGGCATGATGAAGACACCGCCTCCTCTAAGTCGACGGCTCTCTCTGATGTTTCATTTAAATAGCCATTTCTATGCTCCAAAATACAGAAATTTATCGAAAGATTGGTGCCTGCAAGCACATGTTGGCGTATTACACTCCTGGAAATTGAAATAAGAACACCGTGAATTCATTGTCCCAGGAAGGGGAAACTTTATTGACACATTCCTGGGGTCAGATACATCACATGATCACACTGACAGAACCACAGGCACATAGACACAGGCAACAGAGCATGCACAATGTCGGCACTAGTACAGTGTATATCCACCTTTCGCAGCAATGCAGGAGACGATCGTAGAGATGCTGGATGTAGCCCTGTGGAACGGCTTGCCATGCCATTTCCACCTGGCGCCTCAGTTGGACCAGCGTTCGTGCTGGACGTGCAGACCGCGTGAGACGACGCTTCATCCAGTCCCAAACATGCTCAATGGGGGACAGATCCGGAGATCTTGCTGGCCAGGGTAGTTGACTTACACCTTCTAGAGCACGTTGGGTGGCACGGGATACATGCGGACGTGCATTGTCCTGTTGGAACAGCAAGTTCCCTTGCCGGTCTAGGAATGGTAGAACGATGGGTTCGATGACGGTTTGGATGTACCGTGCACTATTCAGTGTCCCCTCGACGATCACCAGTGGTGTACGGCCAGTGTAGGAGATCGCTCCCCACACCATGATGCCGGGTGTTGGCCCTGTGTGCCTCGGTCGTATGCAGTCCTGATTGTGGCGCTCACCTGCACGGCGCCAAACACGCATACGACCTTCACTGGCACCAAGGCAGAAGCGACTCTCATCGCTGAAGACGACACGTCTCCATTCGTCCCTCCATTCACGCCTGTCGCGACACCACTGGAGGCGGGCTGCACGATGTTGGGGCGTGAGCGGAAGACGGCCTAACGGTGTGCGGGACCGTAGCCCAGCTTCATGGAGACGGTTGCGAATGGTCCTCGCCGATACCCCAGGAGCAACAGTGTTCCTAATTTGCTGGGAAGTGGCGGTGGGGTCCCCTATGGCACTGCGTAGGATCCTACGGTCTTGGCGTGCATCCGTACGTCGCTGCGGTCCGGTCCCAGGTCGACGGGCACGTGCACCTTCCGCCGACCACTGGCGACAACATCGATGTAGTGTGGAGACCTCACGCCCCACGTGTTGAGCAATTCGGCGGTACGTCCACCCGGCCTCCCGCATGCCCACTATACGCCCTCGCTCAAAGTCCGTCAACTGCACATACGGTTCACGTCCACGCTGTCGCGGCATGCTACCAGTGTTAAAGACTGCGATGGAGCTCCGTATGCCACGGCAAACTGGCTGACACTGACGGCGGCGGTGCACAAATGCTGCGCAGCTAGCGCCATTCGACGGCCAACACCGCGGTTCCTGGTGTGTCCGCTGTGCCGTGCGTGTGATCATTGCTTGTACAGCCCTCTCGCAGTGTCCGGAGCAAGTATGGTGGGTCTGACACACCGGTGTCAATGTGTTCTTTTTTCCATTTCCAGGAGTGTATTTCATCCGCAGAGTTTTTAGCTTCCTTGTATACGAGGTTGAATCCGCTGCTTAAAGCGAGAGGCTTTGTCCCATGTTCAGTATCGTTACCGGTATTTCATTTATTCATTCACGATTGTAAGTCACTCTATACATTGTTATTCCAGTTATTTAATGTTAACTGTACCTGTGGCTGTGCTCACGTGTCGGTAGTTTTGTCATGAAGAGTGATGGCAAGTAAACTGTTGTACTTGCGATAATATCAGCTGCCCTCACGTGTCTACATGTTGGGTAAACATAGCTCGTGATGTGCACCCCACTCTCTCCCCTCGGCATGCGCAGCGTCGCTAACGAATGTACAGAGGGGCATGGGCAGGAGCGTGCATCCATGCCTCAGGCTACTGCAGTAGCTATGCATTATTCAGTGTGCACATTACGCAACAAATAGTGAAGACGCATGGATTAAACACATTTGAGGTAGTAAAAGTATTTTATTCATTGCTTTGTATCGTATCACTAGCACACGTCCACCAATAAAAGCATTTTCACGAGTAAAGTATGATAAAGGTCAAAAGTCAAAGAGTAAATAGTTATTTTGAAAGAGTAACTATACTTTCCTAATTTGGGAAGTATTCGTCAAATCAACAAGCATATTGTACAAAACATTTTTGTAGTGGACTGACAAGGCAGCCAGTCCACAGTGACGGGTAACCGAAAGGCACGCGTACACACACGCCGACTGGTGTTAAATCTGAAAGCTATAAAGAAAAGAACGGAGCTTCTCGTATACTTAAGTTTAATTCATTGTGGTACATTTCTCTTGATAATACAAGTGAGACTGTCTCCAGATATGGTTAATGCGCCTTGCTAGGTCGTAGCCATGGACTTAGCTGAAGGCTATTCTAACTGTCTCTCGGCAATTGAGAGAAAGGCTTCGTACGTGTAGTCGCTAGCAATGTCGTCCGTACAACTGAGGCGAGTGCTAGTACGTCTCTCGAGACCTGCCTTGTGGTGGCGCTCGGTCTGCGATCCTGACAGTGGCGACACGCGGGTCCGACATGTACTAATGGACCGCGGCCGATTTAAGCTACCACCTAGCAAGTGTGGTGTCTGGCGGTGACACCACAGTGCCGATGGTGTGCAGCAGGGGATTAGGGTTGATTTTAATGTGCCCGTAATAATCCTCATTCACTCGTTCAGGTGTACGACCAGCTTCCTCGTGTGGGCACTATGTTGCCACACTGGAGCACAGTATTCGGCAACTCGGTACACCAGCGTAAGTACTGTAGTACATGGAGTCGATGAGTCGCACCCCATGTTGTACCAGCCACTTTCTGTACGATGTTGTTTCGGGTCTTTAGTTTTTGGCTTGTTTTTTTGCAAGTGTCTTTTATATGTCAGAGACCGATCTAGTGTGAACATGACACAGAAGTGGTACTCTGGAGCTGAGTGGCTTAACTGTTGTCGAAGTCCACAAACCACCGCACGTCAAGTGGCCCACCCCAGCGTTGCCATCTGTACCCCAGCCATGCATACACCTAAGTGATTTCAACATGAAACGATGCAAATGTGAAAGGGTACAATGCCACAATAACGCTGGTCGGAGAGATACCCTGTTCAAAGATTTGGATCATAAACAAAGTGCGAAAATTTTCTTTTTCTCTGTATAGAATCAGCTACATGCCTTCAACAAACGTGAATACACGAATGACTAAGTAACTGCCCAGTACACACCGAAACTGTATTCCACAACACTGCCGCAACCCCAAGTGTGACACGACAATTTTCTAAAGTAATCTATGTTCTTCCTCAGGGTTCAAGCTATCTCAGTAACAAATTTCAGTCAAATCAGTTCAGAGCCTTACTCGTGAAAACATAACACACAGGTTTACTTTCACATTTATAATATAAATATGGTTGAAAATTCAATTATGTATCTTTCTTTCTTTGATGGAAGTTCGATTAAATACAGCTTACACGGCGTCCCAAGCTGCTCTCAAGTTAACTGTCAAAACCACATGAAAAGTTGCCTAGTAGTTTTGGATATTAGCGAGTTCAAACAGACAGGTAGGACGGTTTTACAAAAAAAAAAAAAAAAAAAAAAAAAACTGAATCATAATACTTTTTTATCTGTGATACGGTTTTGATGAAATAAAGCCTGTACAGTCCCAAGCTATGTTCAAGCTACCTGTGACAACCACATGAAAATTGGTCTAGTAATTTTAGAGAATAGCGTATTCGAAAAGATAAACTGACAGATGCGACGGTCTTACATAAGAATTTTAAATCATGATATGTTTTATTCGTATTCCTATTTTGATGAAATAAAGTCTATACCGTAACCCTCTCCAAAACCCAAATGTAAATTCATCTAGTAGTTTTGGAGGTTAGCGCGTTCAGACAGACAGAATGATAGGATGGTTTTAGTGGAAGTTTATTAGAAGTTTCAGTCACACGATTTTGATGAACTAAATCCTATACAGTGCCCTAATCTGCGAGAACCCATAAAAATTCATGTAGTTGTTTTGAAGAAATGTATTCAAACAGACAAACGGATAAGCACGGGAGTTTTACAGATTTTTTATTAGTACATAGTACGACGGAGAATTTAAGATATATGGAGTTCCTTTTTGTCCCAAGTCGAATACGTTATGGAATTATACTTCATGAGGTCCATTAGACGAAAAATGTAATCTTCCTACGGTAGTGTCTCACTTTTTTAATCGCATAATAATACGAAGTTACTCTCAACTTCTGTTTAGAATTTTTGACCCCTCAGTCATTTCTGAAAATTTTTACGTTTTTCTGGGCTGTTCCTATGTGGTGACCTACTCTTACTAAACTCGAAGGTTCATGGGAGAACAATTTATTTGACACGTTCTGTCTTCAGCAGATTCGTTTTTCAGATAAGCTGCCATCAACAGAATTCTCTCAGCTCTGCATACATTTTGTAGGAAATACAAAGTAGTTCTTTGTTTCTCAGAACTTCGAGATCTCCTTCTGATACTGAGACAGGACATGCTGAGTAGCACCGTGGTGTAGTGGTTATGATACTAAACTGCTGAATGGAGGGTCGTGAGTTCAAAACTCAGGTGGACTTCAATTTCTTTATTTGGTTAGAGTACATTGTAGAAGTATCCACAAATGTCAAGATGCATTGTAATGAATTGCTCTGTGGCGACATATATAGTGTATGTGTTCTAGCCGGAGGCAATTCACTGCGCGCTCTTGTATATGCAAGTGCTGAATAAACCTTCGTTAAGTGAAGTTAGTGTTCGTCATTCAGCTAATTACACCTTCTCCTTGGTGACATTATTCTGGTGGAGGCGCTGGGTATTGGAACTTGTGATAACGCAAATTATCGACGACACAGTGGCTCCCATCAGGCCACGACAGAGCCGGCGTTTACGTGGCGAGAAACCAGAGCCATATTCGACAGATCGCCATCTACCGGAGACAGAAGAAGAAGAGGACGTTACGATGACAGCAACTGTGTGCCACCACATGAGACATCCTTCCGGGTTCTCTGGTGACGGTGGCCAAGATCCAAACACGTGGCTGAAGGTATATGAGCATATAGCCAGATTTAACAAATGGGATGACAACGATTGTTTGGCTAACGTATTATTTTTCTACTTACTGCCAAGTAATGGTATGATAACAACGAGAAGAAGTTTACAAACTGGGAAGTATTCCAGGCGGAACTGCGCAAGTATTTCGGCGACACGCAACGACAGAAGTGCAATTCTGAAGATAAATTAAAGTGCAGGGCACAGCGTTCATGACAAACTACAGCCTCCTACATTCAAGACGTCTTTGAGCTGTGTAAAATAGTGGATCCTAGAATGAAAGAGGAAGATAAGGCTGCAATTTCATGAAGGGTGTTGCTGAGGACATGTATCAAGCCCTTCTCCTGAAGGAGGTTTCGACAGCAGGCGACTTCATAAAATGATGCCAGTATGTCGAGACAATGCATCAAAAAAGAATTACACGCAATAAGTTTGAACGGCTTGCAAACGTCGTATCGATGTCTGCGATGGAAGAAGGAACTGATTTCACAAGTGTTATCCGTAAGATAGTGTGAGAGGAAGTTCAGAAGTCACTTGGATTACACGGCGAGCAAAAAACCGCGACGCTTCAAGAGGTCATAAGGGAGGAAATGGAACAGACATTGAACCCAATCTCTCGTCCTTCATTTCGCTTTAAAATGGTGAAGAAGTCGAGACCCAGCCGGAGTTACGTTACTACAATGCCGCATGAGGAACCTGTTTGGGCACCAAGGAAGATACGTCTGGAGGACCCAGGATAACCAACCAGTACGTTTCCACTGCGGACGACCGGGTCATGTGGAGCGCTATTGTCGAGAAAAGCAACGGATATTTGATGACGCCTGCGCCAGAAGTCACCAGACCGATCTTAGCCGACGCCAACTCCGGGACGACGAAGATGAATAAGAAGATGTGGGTGCAGGATGACGTTGGTCACCATCGCCGCAAGCTAGCCGCTGTAGAGGACGCTCCCCAACACGCCGATCAAGGTCTCCATCGCCGTTTAGAAGCTCCAACCGATCACCTAGCCGCCGCAACCTGGCCGACCAGCCCAAGCTCTTGGGGATTCCGGAGAATCACATTCAGTCATTTCGCAGAAGTACCGTCGCCAGTGCAGAAAACCGTATTCGTCGATAGCAAAACATCTCTGCTGAAGGTGGCTAATGGGAAATATGTAAAACCTACAGGAAGATGAACATTTCGTGTGGGTATAAGTGGAAATACACATCCCTTAGAATTCATCGTCTTACAAGAGTGTAGTCATGACGTCATTCTCGGATGGGACTTTTTGAAAGTTTCTCAGGCAATTATAGACTGTGGTCGCTCGAAGATTATGCTACACGAGATGAGATACTGTGGATAGGAAGATGCGCGTCCGAGTGTGTGGAGACTGTGTGTGCCGGATGAAATGATCATTTCGCAGTCAGATCTAGATAGGTAACTGTGATATGTCGTGCCATGCATCAACCCATGGATCTTGTAGTGAAATGTAAGAGAAGCATACCACTGGAGAATAACTTGGTCATCCTTGCCTCTGTCGTCACATTTAAGAACGGATTCGGTGAACTGTGGATAGTTAACTGTCGCCTAGAACCACAGATCCTTCCAAGACGCATGTGCGTAGCAAACGCTGAGCCGTTAATTGCAGAACAGCTGAGGGTCATAATAACCTCCCATGCCGAGTCTGTGGGCGAAATTAGAGCTACCACTACGAGACAAGATCTTCTAGCTCGAATATCACCAAATCTCACTAAGGAACAACAGAAGAAGCTACTTGCCATTCTTCAAGAGTTCTGTGATTGCTTCAATCAACAGATGAAGAGCAAATTAGACGTATCGACGGTGAAGCACCGGATTAGCACTGGATACCATCAACCAATAAGCCAGCGAGCATAATGTGTGTCAGCAACGGAACGTCAAATAATTGGCGACGAGGTAGAGAGAATGATAAGAAATGAAGTCATTCAGCCTTCGCAGAACCCATGTTCGTCACCAGTGGTCCTTGTCAGGAAGAAGAATGGCAGTTGGCGGTTTTGTGTTGATTACAGGAAGCTTAATAAGGTAACTAAAAAGGACGTTTAACCTCTTCCACGAATTGACGATACACTAGATTGTCTGAAGGGGGCAAAGTTTTTCTCAAACGGGGTCATGTACTCGGGATATTGCAGATCGAAGCAGATGAGGCTGATCGTGAGAAAACTGCATTCATCATCCCTGAGGGCCTGTAATGCCGTTTGGTTTGTGTAATGCAGAAGCATCTTTTGAACGGATGATGGATAATCTTCTACGTCTCCTGAAGTGGACGAAGTGTCTTTGTTATTTAGATGACATTATAGCGTTCTCAGAGACATTTGATGAACATATAAAAAGGCCGATGGCCGTTCTTAAGTGTCTCCATCAAGGCAGACTGAAACTTAATCCAAAAACGTGTCTCTTTGGAGCAAAAGAAATCAAAATATTTGGACACTTTGTGTCAAACGAAGGTGTGCGGCCAGACCCAGAAAAGGTGAGATGCAAACGGAATTTCCTACTCCTGAAGGTATTAGAGATGTGAGAAGCTTCCTCGGATTATGTTCTTATTACCGTCGTTTTATCAAAGACGTTTGCATCAAAGCCAGGGCAAGAGTTGTTAAAAGCTGATGCTAAATTTATCTGGGATGGTGCTCAACAAGATTCTTTCGATGTGCTGCGAAATGCTCTGACGACTGACCCTGTACTTGGTCTGTATGATGAGAGAGCACTTACAGAAATGCACATGGATGCCAGTGGGTATGGGATCGGTGCCGTTCTGGTGCCAATTTCGGATGGAAAAGAGAAGGTTATAGCCTATGCTTCTAGTACACTTACAAAAACCGAGAGAAACTACTCAATTACCGAAAGACAGTGTCTTGCTGCGATCTGGGCCATGTGCAAATTTCGACAGTATCTCTATGGAAGGCCATTCACAGTTGTTACAGACCATCATTCACTTTGGTGGTTGGCAGGACGACTCGTCAGGTGGGCACTACGTCTTCAAGAGTATGACATTACCATAGTGTACAAAAGTGGGAGAAAACACCAAGATGCCGACTGTCTCTCAAGAAACCCTATGCTATACCATCAAGACTTTGATGAAGATAGTGACTGTCTTGCTGCACTCCAAGATCTCTCTGCTGAGCAGAAGAAGAACGCCAAGATATCTTAAATTATGCTTACCTAAAATCGGTCAGAGGATGTGAAAGGACAATTTAAGGTAGTTAATGGATTACTTTGCAAGAAAAACTTTGATCCGTTTGGAAAGCGGTGGCTCTTAGTGATTCCTAAACACATGCGCTTGGATGTTCTACAGATATTCCACGACACACCTGAGGCCAGACATTTAGGATTTATTAAGACATACGATAGGATCCGCAAGAGATTTTTCTGGCCAGGTTTATTTAGGAGTGTCCGTCAATATGTGTCACACTGTCGAGAGTGATGGAAGAGAAAGGTGGTTCCTCAGAAACCACCTGCCCGACTCACCACCAGCCGAAACGCCGATCCAGCGTGTTGGGATTGACCTCCTCGGACGATTTCCCAAGTCTGCTAGTGGCAATAGATGGATTATTGTTTGCACTTGTAACACCATAGCTCTAATACTCTACTGATTTATTTTGCCTTTTGTTTTATTTAATGTTACATCGTTGAGTTTCTGTAAATGTGTTTGATTGGATAGATAACACAAAATTATATACTCCTTTCTTTGTTTAAAACTTTGATGTCGTGGTTTGATTCTATTCAATGTAGTATATCTGTCATTTAAATTCTTTGTCCCATATGGAGGGAACAAAATTTACTTTATATAATTGTAATTTCTGTGTGAATAATTTTTTGTAGATATAATAATATGTGCAAATGTTCTGTTTTATTTAAAATGTTTGTTTGCTGTTATGTAAACTGCTGACCTTCACTTAGGGTTCTTAGTTATTCTGTATGTAAAAGTTGTAGTGGTTCCCATCGTGAACGGAACTGTGTAGCGCGCGCAAATTGTGGTTGGCCTAGGTAGAAAAGGTGGAATTGAGGGTCAGTCGGGGTCGAACTACCAAACTGTGCACTGCCATGTAAAAGTTGTATATTGTGCTGGTTCCGAGAGTGGCTTTTTCTGCCACTATCCAATGCCTCGGATGGATGGATAAATAGCTGGAACGATTCTGGAATTGGTATCCATCATCGCCACCAAGAAGTGACAGAGTCCAGCAATTCTGCCTGCAAATCCACCTACCAACATGCAGTTGCCACCACATTGCGCAATTACTCTAAGGGAATACTATAATAATGTACAGTGAAGGATCAGCTTATTGGATGTGTTAGTGTGCTCAAATATAAGGTAACTTTTAATTGAATTCATGTACCTACCTTGATTTTTTCCCTATCACAACACCTCTCAGGTTCCTCTCCATTTAAAATATGATTACCGAGTGTCCTAGTTTGTGGGAAAAAATGAAAGCCTCAGAACATTAAATAATGTTGTTTGATCTTTGCTAAGAAGGGACTGTTGAGATTTACTGTGGATTAAGTGAAATTGTGGGAGGTAGTAAATGTAGTCTTGTGAAAGCCTCCCAGGGATGGAAAAAGTCTAATTTAAAGTTTTGTGTAGTTTCAAAGTCACCTATTTAATCATTTACTTGAAAATAGAAGACTGTGGTAATAAAGAAAATTTGCAGTTTCTTTTAAAGTTTAAAAGCTCTTAAAACTGAGGCTTATAAAGTGTTGCTTAGTTAATGATCATAGTGCTGCCTGTAGTATATTTTAAAAGGTGAGTCAGTTCTTGCAAATTTGTCAACATTATGTTTCACTGTAGTAAAAGTGGAAAACTGCAACAGTGGATAGTTATATATTCATGTTTGCTAAGTGTTTGTATCTCTTGTGTATTGGAAGTGCATATTAATAGTATAACAGGATCCACAGTTGGCCTATTGTGCTAATGCTGGGTAACAAGTAATGGGAAGACCACTATTTATGAAAACAATAATTTCTTTATTCAAAGATTGTGAGAAGCAACCTGTTAGTGGATTCCAATTAATTTTCATTTCAAATAGTAAAGTATCTAACTGAGAGAGACTTAACCTATGTCAAATTTATGATTCTGCAGTGACTGTTAATAGTAACGTTATAAAACTTATTCGGTTTGAATAAGCCATGAAAGTAATAGTGTGTTCTGTTATCTGTTATATTTATACAAATAGTCTGTCCTGCTCTGTCGGCTTCCAATCTTAACTGTGAACGTATGTATGTATCAGAGTTCATTACACTCGCGTGTGGCAAAATATAGGTTGTGTTTGTCTGTTGAAGTTACTCATACCTATTTTCTTAAACAAGAATGTTAATCATTCTCTTGCCTAATTAGGCTGGTGACCGTTTTCATTATTCTTTAAACAGTGTGGCTAGGTAAAACATTATTTGTTACTGTTAGAATAATTACGTAATTCTGACTTTCCCTTCCGATAAGCCACCTCCGTTAGGTACAATGCGGTCAATATAACAAAATTCCTCTCATAGGGTGGCACTGCTCTGCTTCTCCATACTATAATTACTAGAATAAGAATAATTTCTTTATACGAACTGCCTTAGGCTCTGAGGTTATGGTATAGTAGCAGCAGACAGGAGTGTTATACGTGGCTTTTCCGTGTCATGACTACTTTGTTCTGTTGGGGCATAGTACGTAATAAGCCAAACTTGGTATTTGATTAGGTGAGCTACGTAAATACAGCTGCAGTGTTATACACTGATTATCTGACACGCTATGCCATTACAAAAGCTGTGAAAACAGCCCAATCATTCAAGGTAGCCAAATTCATCGTGGAAGACATTGTATTAAAACACGGTGGCCCAAGGTCATTAATTACGGATCGAGGGAAGTTTTTCAATCGAATCTTACGACAGAGATAAACCGTCGGTGTAACATTACTCATCACATGACGACTGCCTACCATCCGCAAACTAACGGGCATACTGAACGCCTTAATAAGACCTTGGCCAACATGCTATCAATGTTCGCAATGTTGAGCAGAGCGCCTGGGATGAGGTGCTACCTTTCGTGACGTTTGCCTACAACGCCGCCAAACAAGACACCACAGGATTTACGCCATTTTTCCTGGTGCATGGGTGTGAAGCGACTACGACGATGGACACCGTGTTTCCGTTACATCCTTATGACGTGGACGACAACTATATCGGCCAGATGTTAACCAGAGCTAAGTAAGCTCGGCAGTTAGCTCGACTCCGCGCGCTGCAGGCTCAAGAAAACGATCGCCGAAGGTATGATGCGAGCCACCGCACTGTTGTCTACCAGTCTGGTGACCTTGTCTGGATTTTCACTCCTGTTCAGAACGTTGGTCTCTTTGAGAAGCTCCTCACGCGGTACTTTGGACCTTATAAGGTTGTAAGACAATTGTCTGATGTTACTTATGAAGTTGGTCCGCAGCTCGTGGTCGTGCGGTAGCGTTCTCGCTTCCCGCGTCCGGGTTCCCGGGTTCGATTCCCGGCGAGGTCAGGGATTTTCTCTGCCTCGTGATGACTGGGTGTTGTGTGATTTCCTTAGGTTAGTTAGGTTTAAGTAGTTCTAAGTTCTAGGGGACTGATGACCATAGATGTTAAGTCCCTTAGTGCTCAGAACCATTTGAACTTATGAAGTTGAAGATTTCGAACCCGACACAAGACGACAAAAGATCAGAGATACTGTCCACGTCCTATAAGGATCCTGCAACGCAGGGTTAATTTCTAAGCTCCAGCGACAGACAACAAGCGGAAAGGTGACGAAGAACGTAGCGGCAAATGAAGTTATAAGATCACCACCAGGGCGAAAATCAGCCATCGGGAGTCGGAGTATGCAGGACCGATGATTTGTTCCCCGAGTAGGACGACGTAACACCGAGACACTGTTGTCTTAATAAGGGAGTAATGTGACACCAGATGATGAGTGGCACCGAGGTGAAAGTTCCGTTTCAGCCGCGCTCGCGAGTGGCCGCTGTTTACTGCTGCACTTCCGTGTTTACATCGCTTTACTGGTGCTTCACCGAGTGCTGTCCGTCCGTTAATCTTCCTGTCCGTTCATATTCCTTGTGAGCTGATCGCTCTTTCTGGTCTTGCTGCTGCTAATTGGAATTTCGGTTGTTTAATCGAAATTGCGTCGCTGGATTAGCCATGGCTACAAACCTTAGGAAGAATACTCTAGTATTTGCTTTTGACAAGGAATCCCGTCCTGTTCAGCTGACATCCCAGGAAATAGATGACTGGATTACACGGGTAATTGGTCTCAGTTCTGAAACCGTCCATACCTGGCAACTGGATCAGGAAAAATACTGTGTTTTTGTGAAGTTAATCAGTGCTGAGACTGTTGATAAAGTTTTACGAAAGTGGGGCTATGAAGTACATTTTGTGCATAGAAATTGTTATAAAAGTAAGGTTTCTATCTATAGAGCGGACATTCATTACAAAACCGTTTGTGTCTACGGAGACGTTAAGTCAATTGCAAATGAAAGATGGTCGCCTAGCTTTAAACTGCAATGTTTCAACGGGGTCCGCTGTGTAGAGATGGACGTTAAGACAAATATTCTGTCTCACATCACTGTTTGTGGGCATAAGGCGCAAATTGTTTGAACAGGTCAGGAAGCTACATGTCATATATGTAACGAAACCGGCCACTTCAGACAGGAATGTCCGCGGCGAACTGTTGTTCTTAAAAGTAATTTGATACAGCGTCAGAAGCTTACCTTCAATGATCTGTTACCAAAGAATAGCCCGGATCAACTGCTTGAGGATGTTAACGCAGCGGGCCAAGCTGATGTCTCCTTTCACGATAACAGTCAATTTCCCCCGTTAACAACAGTGGGAAACCCTGTTACCACTACTCGTGAAACTGAAATGCAACTGAAAAAACGACCTCTGGAGATAACTGATAGTTGTTCAAAGGACGAGCTGTCTTGTCCCACTCTCACACTTCGCAAGCAAAAACAGTGCGATGAGGAGGCAGAGAAACCTGAAGGCAAAATGCGAATAGAAACTGATGAACAGAAAGATAATACACCTACGGTACCAGAAAATGAAGGGGGTGTAGTCAGCATTAATTTGCAAGAAACAACAGGTGCAGTAGCCGATTGCAAAGATCAGCAGCTACCTGTTAATAAACAAATTCAGGGAGAGGCTGCAAAATTGCAGTCTCCATTTGTTTCCCTCGATCAGAAAGTGAGTGAAATTAATAAAGAACGGGGAAGTGATGGAAAACTGAAATCCGGTCAAAACCTCAGGGCAGGCGTCTGCAACCGAAATTGCGAAAGCGTCTGCTGCTGCTCCAGATAAGCCGCGAAGTAAAATACCGACGCAACCAAATGAGAATGTAGCTCGTAACCAAGGGATTGATTCGTACCGTAGAGCATCTGGAGCTAATGCAAACGAAAACAAAATTAAGATCTTAAATCTCAGAGGTTTTGATAATATCAACGTCGAGTGGGCAAAATTAGTCCGACAACATAAAACACTTGGGATCACCCTGACAGCATGCCCTATGAAAATGACGACTTTAAATTGGAAAGTTGCAGCAGATAAAGTGCAAGGAGCAATTATAAAGAATTTAACTCGTTATATGAACCAAGTTCAAAGAACACAGTTTATCAACTAATGTATCCTTGCTAAAGCTTATTATACTGCCCAGTTGTTTCCAATACCGAGAATGATAGCGAGGAGAATAATGTCCAAAATCACCAACTTTTTTTGGAGAGGTGAAGTGTTTCCGAGTACCTGCTAAAGTAGCCACTGTACATCCTAAAAATTGTCGACTAGGATTAGTTGATATAACGGATAAGGCCTCTGCACTTTTTATCAAAAGGAAAGTTAATTTAATAAGAGACTCACGAGAAAGCATAATTAGCCAACTTTTCGAGATCATTAAACCTCGAAGCCTGCTTTCCCCGATTGATCAGGCAGTCACGACACTTAACATCGAGAGCCACAATGCGGGAACGAAAGAAAAGCGAAAGAGGGAACAAAATAGAACGACAGTTTCCAAACTTTGAGTGGACCGAGATTTGGAAAAATATTAGTTCTAATATGCTCACGTCTAATATATATATATATATATACATATATATATATATATATATATATATATATATATATATATGGCATCCGTCCATCCTTGAGGGATGATGGTGTAGCATGCTTGGTTCAGAGTCTGCAGCGTCTGCTGTGGCTAAAAAGTCCCACTCGAGAGTGGCAGTCCCTACTGCAGTTTGGACATGTGAAATTTGAGGGACTTCGAACAGAAGCCGCTGTGTCTCTTCGCTTTGTCCTCTTCCTGATTTGTTCCTGTGTGCGTTCGTCCTCTGAGAGCTTGACGCCGTTGCGCACAGTTACTCGCCACTTGACACAGTGTAACCTCCCCACAGAAATTTTTGAAAAATGACAATACTTAATGGAAATGGAGCTAAGCGTAACCTTCCCACAGAAAATTCGAAAGGACAATACTTAATGGAAACGGAGCCACAGCTAAGTGTAAACTCCCGCAAAATTATTAATGACAAAGACAATTAAGCAAAAGTTAGCAATCTGACCCAAGTATAAGTTCCCATAAAATAATGAAACATGATCCCATGACAATGAAAGTACAGTGTTAATCAAAACTCAATTTAACCGAAATGTCGGTCTTTGGCCCTGTGCAAAAATCAGAATTAATTTCTTACCTTAGTAAAACTGCATGTCAAAATTCTGCTCTTATTCTGCGCCACAGCTTGCAGCAGATGTATGGCAATAACTAAATTTTTTTTTTTTAAGTTAACTGAAAATTTTCTTTAAAGGAAATGGAAGGAATTCGAATCATTGTTTAGTTAAAAATTGCTTTGAAATCAGATTATTATTGCGGCGATTTGAAAATTAATTACAACGAATATAGATTAGATTATGTGATGAGCGCAAAGCTGCATGAATACTTATTTAATAAAATTATACCTCATCCTGAATCTCGACTATTGCTGTGCCGACGCCCGCCGACTGCTCTGGGCTACCACTACTCACAGACTCCTAGCACTACTGAGGACTGACTACTGCACACTGCTACTGACTGACTGCTCGCTACTGCGAGTCGAGCGCAACTGCTCTGGTCAGAGATTCTACAATGTCTCAGCATCGCTGCCGCACAACATACGTGTTTCATAACCCTCCACTGGGGGGGCAAAAATTTGGCAGCGATGGTGAGTCATTTGGACTTGCCATCGTAACAAATTTTTTCAACTAATTAACTTTTACAATTTACAAAATATTCACTTATAGTACAAAATGAGAGTACAAAACATATCAGAAAAATATACAAATTATTTGACAGATAACAAAGTGCATACGCACTGTAAGATTCTGTAGCTTTTTCAGAACAAAATCATGTTGACAAAGGACATGAGTGCACATGCACTGCAGTGGAGAATATATCAGCAAAAGACGAAATGTATATACAATGAATAACAAATGACATAAATCATAAAAGTATGCAGAATGAACACAAATCATATCGAAAATTGAGAAGAGTGCACAGGCACTGAAGTTCAGTTGAAAACATATTCACATAAGTGCACATGCAGTGAAAAATTTTTAAACATTTTTATAACAAATAAACGCAAGGGTAGAAAAATCATCAAATCACAAAAAGTATATAGATGACAAGAGTGCACACATACTGCACTTCAGAACAAATCAAAAAATGTCTTTAGTATAATGGCAAAAAATTCATGTCGACAGGTGAGATAAGTGTACTCGCACTGGAGTTCAATAAATCGAAAAAATGTATAGGCCATGAACATACATGGTGTTAGTTAAAAATGATTTTCGCTATTAGGATAGGAAAGGAAAGGATTGCATTATGGTTGTAGCACTTTAGTTTGCACACAGCTGCACTGAAAGTCCGTATCTTTCCACAGGGTCACAACACTAAGTGATACAATCTGCAGTTCCGTTCCCAGAAGTATTTATCAGCGTATCAAGACACTGAAACGTCGTAGTATTATTCCATGCTATCATTTGGCAGTACATCAGGTACACCAAACAGTGGGACCATAATAACGTCTTCTTCGCTTACGGTGGTGGACAGCATGTCGTGTCAACACCACGCTCTTAAGAGGCACACCAACGTAGAATTAGTGCAAAACCAAATATAGTGCTCCATGATTAGGAGGATGTATAGGACAAATGGATATTACAGTAATTCAGGGTAGTTAGCTCAGAAGTTGAAGGACATCAACTAACAGACAAGCCTTAATAGGTGATTACATAAGTCGTATGCGGCATACATAGCTCAGTTATTGAACATTTCTGTACCATGAATGTAATATTACAGAAAAATGTTCATTAATTAATTTACAGACAAGAGTGGCAATCAATGGCCATCAAGTATTGAGTATTACAAAACATTTTTCCTCATTCAAATGACATATTTACAAATAATTATTGGCACTCAGTGGCTAGCAATTATTGATTAGTACAAAACATTTATCATCATTCAGTATTATCGTGAGAAGTCATCATTGAAAAATAGGAGCTCATTAATGGCATAATTACTAACAAAACATTTAGTTACATTAATTATTGGCACTCAGTGGCCTAGCAACTTTTATCATCATTCAGTATTAATAGGAGAAGTCATCATTGAAAACAGTAGTTAATTAATGGCATAATTACTAACAAAACATTTAGTTACATTAATTATTGGCACTCAGTGGCCTAGCAACTTTTATCATCATTCAGTATTAATAGGAGAAGTCATCATTGAAAACAGTAGTTAATTAATGGCATAATTACTAACAAAACATTTAGTTACATTAATTATTGGCACTCAGTGGCCTAGCAACTTTTATCATCATTCAGTATTAATAGGAGAAGTCATCATTGAAAACAGTAGTTAATTAATGGCATAATTACTAACAAAACATTTAGTTACATTAATTATTGGCACTCAGTGGCCTATTATTAAAAACATGAAGTCAGAATTGAATACAGTAGCTAATTAATTACAATTAATACATAATTCATTAAGTGACACTAATTATTGGCACTCAGTGGCCATCAATTATCGAATTAACAAGTCATTATTAAAAATCAGTTAATTACAATCATAGCATTAAGAATCATGGGCATAATAAGTAGTCTCATTACAATAAGAAGTCATTATTCAAGTGACATACTATTCAGAGCTAATTAGTATTATGCAGAATTATCATAAACTAGTGACATTATATGGGACTGGTAATACATTTTGTTTTTTGTGCTAGCAATGCATTGCTTGCGTAATTATAAGGGAAAACAAAAAAAGAGAAAAAATTGCTTCTAGGTTGTTCCTATAAATGAAAAATGTGTAACGTCATTCGTCATGAGTCAGCTGTAGCAAGGTTGTGACACAAGGTATTATATGTGATCACGTTTGTAAATTATATACAAATGGGTAAAAAAAAAAAATTGCAAGTACTAGAACAGGTATAATAAGTAACAAGTTTAGTAAGTATCATGAAAAGCTTCTCCTGGAAAAAATACAAAATGGATTATTGAGCTGAAAGAAGAAACGCAGACTATGCTGAAAAGTAGTGAACTTCGAATTAACAGGTAGTGAAATGTGTATAAAAAATATGTGTTCCATAGCTGTCCTTTCCAAAACCTTCAGTCATCCTACTACGCAATATAACACCTGCTGTCAAAGTAAACTGCAACAAATACTTAAATAACTACATAGCATAAATACATAACTTCAACATTATCCTCATCTGTAAAGAAAAACTTCATTATTCATATCATCATAACTCCATCATTATCATCACCTGTAAACAAAAACTTCATTATTCATAGTACCATATTCTTCATCATTATTCTTCGTCAGCATTAATTATCATCTGCAAAAAATCACTTCATTATTCATCACACAACTATTCCTTATCCCTAGCATATTTCATCACTTAAAACTAAGATGTGTAGTTCTGTCTGACAGCTTGCATCAATCGCTTTGTATTCTGAAAGAAAAAATTAGTTAAGACTGCTATTCTGCGAAGTGTATAGTATATTCTTGTTAATGCTTGTTAATTCTGATCCATTTACTCGTCCTCATTAGTTTATTGCATCTTCTTTCGTTTATTCCGTAGGTGAAATTCCCATTTCTGTTTAATTTATTTCCTTAACGCATCATTTCTTTCTGAAATTGATGAACAAAGATTAATGTCTTGCATTTAAATCATATACCCATTAAATAGTGACTCGTTAATGGTGACTCAATTAAGCATACAGCATAACATGACAGAAAACGTAATATCTCAAAGCATAGACAGTGTTTAAAGGCAAAAAGTGTACAGAGAATATCATAATGCAGCAGCAAAAAAGGAAAATGTAAAACAGTCACGATGTTGAGATATCACAAGGCAAAATGTCAAAGTCAAATGGTGTGTGTTATACCTTAACTAGTTCACAATGCATATAAACAAAACATGAAAACATCGTACATACATAAGAAAGACAAAATGTGACATTCGTTGTGTTCAGCTTGTATGTTGTGTAGTTAATAGAGGCGATAATTAAAGACTTCAATGGAGAGAGAATTTGATAAAATTAATGCGTCATTACAGAGAATTGCATAATTATTCATAAAATGCGTAAGTTCATCTGGAAAATATGCACGGTCTAGTGTATAACGACCTGCTAACCTTACCTTGCCGGGCACTTGCCAAAAAAAAATACGATAATCATCAGTAATTAGTCATGTGAATATAATTGCATAAGTGGTCATAATATGTGTAAATGGCCTCATAACATGTTACATCGTAAAGTGGTTTCATTCTATAAAGGGTTTAATGTTTGACACATGATGGTTCCCCTTACTTTTCCTGGTTCTCAAAGTTTCGACGTGTACAACATTGGGATGAGGAATGCTGCGAATCCGATATGGACCTGCATATAGAAGTTCAAATTTACTGCACTTACCTTTTAATTTGCTGGATAAATAATGTGTACGTACTAATATCTTCTGTCCAACGTGAAAGTCTCGGCGTCTACAAACCTGTTTTTGCTGTCTTCTCCGGCGCTCTGCGGCACGTTTGATGTTGTTCAGCGCAATGTCAATTATTTCATGGTGTCGTAATCGACGAGATGTAGGAAATGTTACTAATTCTTTAATTTTGTTTGGTGGTTCAACGTTTTTCAGTATAACAGACGGAGATAGCATAGTGGATTCATTTGGAATGGAATTAATTACATCTTGGAATGAGTGTATGTGTGTGTCCCAATTAACATGTCTTTTGTGGCAGTATATTCTACACAGTTTACCAATTTCTTTCATTAATCGTTCACAAGGGTTCGAAGAAGCGTGGTACTTGGATATATAAATCGGAGAAATGTTTCTAGCTCGTAACATGCGTGTCCATATAGCAGAACGAAATTGTGATCCATTATCTGAAATTACTTTCATCACATGCCCTACATGAAATAGAAAATGCTTTACAAATGCTTTCGAAACAGTTTTAGCAGTAGCTTTGCGTAACGGAGTGAAAGTAACAAATTTTGAAGTGAGTTCAACAGCGACAAAGATGTAGCAAAAACCTCTGTTAGTTCTCGGAATTGGACCAAAAATATCTACTGCGCCCATATGTCTTCATTTAACAGGTACAATGGGATATAATGGAGGAATATGTGAAGTTGTGTCAGACTTAGCTTTCTGGCAAATTTTACATGACGCTAAAACTCGTCGTATACGTTTTTCCATGCTGGCAAAATAACAGTTCTGTCTCAGTATAAGAAAACATTTTCTAGCTCCATAATGTGCGTAGCTTAAATGAGTATACCAAATTAATTTGTTAACCAGTTCGTCAGGAATGCATAATAACCAATTGTTGCTGTCTGGATGAGAACGGCGAAACAGAATGTCATTGCGTACAGTGTAGTGGTTCCTAATCGTAACATTATTCTTATCTTGCCAAAGGTGTTTAATTTCTTTCCACACATTGTCTTTGCTTTGCTCTCGTGCTATATCCTGTAATGAAGATGAAATAAAATTTTCAAATGCGACTTGCTGAATGTACATGACGCTGAAATTTGCTTTGCAGAAGTTGGTTGTTACGTCTTGCTGATTGTTGCTGAGAGAACGCGAAAGTGCGTCTGCTATAACATTTTGTGTGCCGGGAATGTGAACAATCGTAAAATTAAATTCCTGTAAATAAAGTTTCCATCTGCTTAATCTATCGTGAGTGAATTTAGCTGAAAGTAAAAATTGTATAGCTCTGTGGTCTGTGTAAACGGTGGTGTGTCTACCATACAGAAAATGCCGAAATCTCGTAAAAGCCCATACAACACATAACGTTTCTAATTCAGTAACGGAATAATTTCGTTCAGCAGGTGACAAAATGCGGCTTGCAAATGCGATGTTTTTAATTACTGTAGAGCCATCTTCTTCAATTTCCTGAAAAATGTGTACGCCTAAAGCTGTGTTGGAACTGTCGGTGGCAATAGAAAAATTTCGAGTAAGATCTGGGTGCGATAAAAGTGGAGCATTCAACAAAGCATGTTTCAGGTTCACGAATTCAGAATGTGCTTGCTTATCCCAAGACCAAATAGTGTTTTTACCTGTTAATTGGCATAATCTAGGCGTGTCTAAAGCAGAATGATGAATAAATTTGCGAAAAAAGTTAATTAACCCCAAAAAGCTGCGTAATTGTTTCTTCGTTGTGGGAACAGTAATGTCACGTAGAGCTTGAAGTTTTTCTGGATCAGGCGCAATGCCTTCTGCTGAAATTACGTGTCCAAGAAATTTTATAGAAGTTTTACCAAAATGTGATTTACTGAGATTCACTGTAAGTCCTTGTGCATGAAAAGTTTGCAACAGTTGTTCAAGAATCAGATTGTGTTCAGACCAGTTAGCTTCTGCGATAAGAATGTCGTCTACGTACGTCGTAATTCTGTCTTTCAGTTCTGTCGGAAGTATTGTGTTCAAACCGCGAATAAAAGCTGCAGAGGAAATAGTTAAGCCGAATGGTAATTTGCAAAACTGATAGCAATCACCAAAACAGAGAAATGCTGTGTACTTTCTACAATTTGGATGAAGTTGAATTTGCCAAAATCCCGATTTCAAATCTAATGTAGAATAAATAGCTGTACCGTGAAATTTCTGTAGCAGTTCTTCCAGTGTCTGTGGTCGATCGGTTTCATTAATAATAATGTCATTAATGTGACGTGAATCAAGTACGAGGCGAAGTGAGCCATCTTTTTTCTTAACAATATGCAGCGGGTTTATGTACGGACTAACTGCTGGTTCTATAATTCCTTGATCGAGCATATCCTGCAACTCTTTTTTAACTTGTTCTCTATGAATATATGGAATCGGATAATGTTTTGCTTTAAATGTATCGTGCTGTTTCACTTGAAATTCATACATAAATCCGGACATAGTACCAGGAATGTTGTCAAAAACTGGAGCTTGCTGCAAAAGAATTTTGTGTAATTGCGTTCGTTCGTCATCTGTATTTGCACTGCTTTGTTTAACTTTGTCAGAAATCATCTGCATTACGTCGTAGTCAGTTTCGTCTGGAGTATTGTAGTTCTGTACGTACGTGTCTGTGAACAATGCGGAATTACAGTCTATGTTACGTGTTGCGGAGATGACCTCTGTGCGGTTAATTGTTTGTTCTTCCGCAGATAAAGAATGCTGAAACTCTAAAGCTAATTGTACATTTTCGTCCTTCAACATTAAATAAGAATTTTGAAAATCAACCACTGCGTCGTGTTGTACGAGAAAATTAGTACCTAAAATTACGTCTGTTGTCAATAAGGGAACAATCCAAAAATTTGAGTGAAATGTATGACCTCCAATACAAAATGATAAATGCGTCTGTAATTTAACGTCTACTCCTTTACTCGATACTGCTCCTTTCACTTTTGTTTTGCCTAAAGGTAATGTGGGATAGGTGTTCTCTTTGTTACACTCGTTAAAAGTTTCCTCATTTATAACTGACATAGGTGATCCGGAATCAATTACTGCTGAAAATTTCGATGAACCAATTTTAATTTCGATGACAGGATGTGAAATGGTTTTCTGAACAACTGGTTTTTCCTGCAAAAGAATGTCTCGGATATCGTCGAAAGTAATAACATTTTCGCGAACAACATTTTGCGTGTCTAAAGTAGTGCTTGTGTTATTGGAAGATGCGTCCTGTACAGTATCTAGTCAGATTCTATTCGACGTGTTACTATTATCAGGAGGATGGTGTGGCATTTCTACTATTTGAACAGTTCTATTACTTCTTCCAGACGTGTTACGCTCTGGATGATACCTACTGTCGGGTTCATTCATGAGAATAGGTTCTTGTGGATAATTTTGCTGTTGGTATGACCGACTGTTGTTAGATGTACGCTGAAAATTGTGCTCATCGTTTTTACGTCTGTCGTGATACTCATTCCTATACGGTGCATTGCGATAGGAATTGAAATACTGTCTTCTCTGTACGTAGTTATTTCCTTGCTGCCGTGCGTTACTATTTGTTGTATCAGGGACTATACGTGCACGCGGCGAAACATTAAAGCCTGGTTGACCTTGTGCATTCCATTGTTGGTTAGGCATGTTAACCGGTTGACTTTCATGCTGTTGTGGTGGAAAACGTCTATTGTTACCAAAATGTGATTCATGTTGCTCAAAATTTTGACGATATTGATAATTAGAATTTTGTCTGTTATTAAAGCTTTGGTGGTTTTCATTCCTAAAACGTCTGTTACTTTTCCTATTAAAATTACGTGTCTGATCATAATTGCTGTACGTCTGTTGGCCTTGGTTGTTATATGAAAAATTTTTGTTTACGAAAGAATAATCTGATTGCTGCACTTCTAAAAGCTGCAGCAGATCCCTGAATGCCGAAATATTTTCTTTTTGTTGACCTGTTAAAAGTGACACTCTTAATGACCGTGGTAATTTAGAGATACATAATTGAATGAGGGCGGATTCACTGTACGGTTCACTTAGGTACTGGTTCTGTTGCACCATGTGCTCAAAAAATTGCATCACACTCGGAAAATTGGAGTTCTCATAATTTGGTAAGCTAATTAACTGATCTTTAATTCCGCGCTGTGTCGTTTTTGACCAATACGCAGATAGAAACGCATTCTGAAACTCTTCCACTGAATAACATTGCCTCGCGATCGGCCTCATACGAGTTGCCGGTTCGCCTTCCAAAAAGCTGCAAATAAATTCAAGTTTATGCGTTACAGGCCAAGTCGGTGGAAAAGCAAAGCTAAATTGTTGTATCCAATCTAGCGGGTGAATCTGTGTTCTGTCGTTTTTAAACACTTTAAACTTTCTCACTGACAGAAAATGTTTGTAATCGAAATTGTCGTCTCTGTGTGATGAAACAGGTTCATGGTTGTAAGAGAATCTGTTGAACTGTGATTGTTCGGAATCTAAGTCCCGTACTCTCTGTAGATTACCCAAATTATACGCGTTGCGCGAGTCTGGCAAATGTTCGAAAAGTGGTGTCTGCTGTGCTGTGTTATTAACTGAAGTGTTTTTCATCTCTGTTACTTCTTGCTGTAAACTTGACAGTTTTCGACGCAATGTGTTATTAGACGAATCAATCTCATTAATTGTCTGCTGTAAATTTTGAAATTCCGGTGTTTGATTAAATGCAACCGGTGAAGTATCGTCTGATTTATTGTCATTAGTAGTTTCGATGACGTCAATACGACTGGCCAATTCATCACATTTTTCAGTCAGTATTTTTACCTGATCATCGGTTTTAGTGTCATTGGCATTAATCTGGTTTTGCAATTTACGTGTAGTTTCGTTCAGTTTTTTAACATCAGCTTTCACGACATCGGAATCCTGTGTTAGTTCTAATTGTTCGAGTCTGTCGGTCACTGTTTGAAAATCTGTTATGTATGTGTCTGTTTTCGATTTCAGATCAGAAATTTCGTCACGTAATTCTGTGTTTGACTGTTCGATGGTATTAATTTTGTCCGAAACTGTGGCAATATTATTGTCTACATACGTTTTTGCCTTCGCAAACATTTTACGTTTGTCTTCTTGTCTCTGTGCAGTGATTGCTTCCATTACCTGGCGTTTTACTTTATTTTGATCATCAATAAATTTACGAAAACGCGTATTACTGTTTTCTATGTGAAGACTAAGACGTTCGTTAATTTGAGTGTTCTGTTGTTTGAATTTCGCGTCAATCTTTTCATCCATTGTGCGCGAAAGTTCTACTGTCATTGCTTTAAACTCGTCGCGTAATTGTGTAGCTTTTTCAGAGCATTGTTTAGCGACTGTACTGATTTCCGCTCTAAGTGTTTCTGTTGCAGCTGTTTGCAATTCCCTTAATTCCTGAGCAACAGACTTAATTTCTTCGCTACTTTTTTTTGAACAAGCCTCGATTTCCTCGCGTAACTGTACCTTAGTGTCATGACATTGCGCGGCAACGGCTCTAATTTGTTCACTAAGTTTGTCTTGTTTGTCATTCTGTTGTTTGAAATTCTCTTTAAATTGTTTGTTATCTTCACTATTTTGTAGCAATATTGCCATAATTTGTTCCAAGGTAACATTACCTACTCCAGTCTCTGTACTGTTTGTCGGTGTATTTGCAATTGTCGCGTTTTCTGTAACCAATTGGTTATTCTGAGATTCACAAAAAGGTTTGTCAGTCGGATGTGTACTGTCAGACATTATTTCGGAATTAAATAAATCCGGCGTACTTTGTGTATCCTGTTCATTTTCATTAGACAAATTTGTCTGTACGTTACTTGAATTTTCCAAATCGGGTGTGTTAAGCTGGGCAACGCTCATTCCAACAGAACGCCCCGCGTCATCAATTGTCGTCAAATTAACAGAGGAGACAATTGAGTTCTCTTGTTCATCATTCAGGTAAAAGTCGTCATTCGCGATTGGAACGCACTGACTGTTAGTGAACACAGCATTGTCATCATTACACTGCGTGTCACTAGTACTATTGGTCACGTTGTTTAGGTCGGTAACTTCATTCATAATGCCTCGCGATACACTATTCACTGTCTTTCGCGGCATTTTTACAATAGTCACAATTAATCACAAAACAAATAAACACAATGCAAAATCAATACACAAATACAACAGAGCAACGAATTGCCGATGATCTGAGGAAAGAAAGTCACAAATTAGTAAAAGCGTTGCGCCAAATTATAATTATATTTAAGCAAATAAGAGCAGATATCTGACTGTTTTTCAAAAGATTCTCAACGAAATACGATCCTGGCAGGGTCGCCAAGTGTAACCTCCCCACAGAAATTTTTGAAAAATGACAATACTTAATGGAAATGGAGCTAAGCGTAACCTTCCCACAGAAAATTCGAAAGGACAATACTTAATGGAAACGGAGCCACAGCTAAGTGTAAACTCCCGCAAAATTATTAATGACAAAGACAATTAAGCAAAAGTTAGCAATCTGACCCAAGTATAAGTTCCCATAAAATAATGAAACATGATCCCATGACAATGAAAGTACAGTGTTAATCAAAACTCAATTTAACCGAAATGTCGGTCTTTGGCCCTGTGCAAAAATCAGAATTAATTTCTTACCTTAGTAAAACTGCATGTCAAAATTCTGCTCTTATTCTGCGCCACAGCTTGCAGCAGATGTATGGCAATAACTAAATTTTTTTTTTGAAGTTAACTGAAAATTTTCTTTAAAGGAAATGGAAGGAATTCGAATCATTGTTTAGTTAAAAATTGCTTTGAAATCAGATTATTATTGCGGCGATTTGAAAATTAATTACAACGAATATAGATTAGATTATGTGATGAGCGCAAAGCTGCATGAATACTTATTTAATAAAATTATACCTCATCCTGAATCTCGACCATTGCTGTGCCGACGCCCGCCGACTGCTCTGGGCTACCACTACTCACAGACTCCTAGCACTACTGAGGACTGACTACTGCACACTGCTACTGACTGACTGCTCGCTACTGCGAGTCGAGCGCAACTGCTCTGGTCAGAGATTCTACAATGTCTCAGCATCGCTGCCGCACAACATACGTGTTTCAACAGTCATCTGCAATGCTTTCCCAGCGGCTTGGATTGATTCTGGTCTTGGTCAGGTCTCTCTTGCAGACATCCTTGAAACGAAGATGCGGTCGTCCCACTGGCCTCACACCTTCCTGAAGTTCGCCGTACAGCAGCTGTTTCGGTATCCGCTCAGGATCCATGCGCCTGACATGTCCCAACCATCTTAGACGTCGATGACTCAGGAGTGCAAAGATGCTGGTTGTGCTTGCACGATGAAAGACTTCGGTGTTGGGTACTCTATCTCTCCAAGAGTTCTGAAGGATCGTCCGGAGACAGCGGAGATGGAAGCTGTTGAGTCGAGATTCATGCCTAGAAAGAGTTGTCCATGTCTCACAGCTATAGAGAAGGGTGCTTATAACACAAGCGTTGTAGACTTTTAATTTAGTTTTTGTGGTAAGCAGTCCGTTGTTCCATACTCTGTTTTTCAGTCGGCCCGCATCTCGTGGTCGTGCGGTAGCGTTCTCGCTTCCCACGCCCGGGTTCCCGGGTTCGATTCCCGGCGGGGTCAGGGATTTTCTCTGCCTCGTGATGGCTGGGTGTTGTGTGCTGTCCTTAGGTTAGTTAGGTTTAAGTAGTTGTAAGTTCTACGGGACTTATGACCACAGCAGTTGAGTCCCATAGTGCTCAGAGCCATTTGAACCATTTTTTGTTTTTCAGTCTAGCCATGACAGATGATGCCTTTGCGATTCTGTTAGTAAGTTCAGTGTCCATGGACAAGTTGCTACATATTGTGGATCCCAAGTAGGTAAAGTCATCAACTATCTGGAGAGGATTGCCATCAATGCTAATGGATGGAAGGTTGGTAGTGCTCTGCGCCATGATCTTAGTCTTTTGAAGGCTGATGAGTAGACCAAACTTTTCACAGGCATTTGATAATTTGTTGATTATATACTGCAGCTCATCTTCTGTGTTCGCTACTAGAGCTGCATCGTCCGCATATAACAACTCACGGATAACGACTGTATTTACTTTGGTCTTGGCCTTGAGGCGAGCAATGTTGAAAAGATTTCCATCAGACCTCGTATGTAGATACACTCCCTCCTCACAGTCTTCAAAGGCAAATCTGAGGAGAAGGGAAAAGAAAATCCCAAACAATGTAGGAGCTAACACACAGCCCTGTTTCACACCGATATTAACAGGGAATGCTTCTGATGTTTTAACGTTGAAGCAAATTGTTGCTTGTGTTTTCTCATGGAAAGAGACAATTATCTGCAGTAGTTTAGGTGGGCATCCAATCTTCTGCAACAGTTTGAAAAGCCCATTTCTGCTAACTAAATCAAACGCTTTAACAAGGTCAATGAAAGCAATATAAAGTGGCCTCTGCTGCTCACGACATTTCTGTTGTAGCTGTCTTAAGGAGAAGATCATATGTACGGTTGATCGGCCGGGCCTGAAGCCACACTGAGATTCTGGGTAGATTCTGGAAGCTAAGATCTGTAATCGCATTAGGATGACAGTTAACAACATAGTTAGCACCAATGAAAGACTGCACGTAATCGGACTCTGTGAAACAAATTTATGTCAATAATGCCATCTAGTTGACACAATAATTCATAGATATACTTGCAGTGGTCACATCAATAGTTGGAAGTGAATCCGTGAGCAAATAGCTCTGATTACAAGAACATTCCCTGAGTATATATCGCTGTCATTGATACACAGGCCTGAAGCACGCTGCAAAAAATAACGCTGTGTACTGGTTGCTGGGAAATTTTGTTACTTACGTCTTTAACAAATTAGGATCCGATAGTATCACAGAGTTCAAGGTACACATGCTGTGTGAATTCCACAAAATTTGAAGGTATTCGAATCACAAGAAAAAGTTCGGTAATATGTGAAAAATTGTATTTGAAAGAATGGGCATTGGTTAATATAAAAAAGAAGACTGTGTTGACAGTGATGTATTGTAGTTACGTTAAGGATATTATTTAAAAATTTACGGTATATTTTTGGTGTGTGCTTTTTCTAATTCAGAGAGTAGTTTTTGAAATTTATAAGCTAATGTACAGAACTTATGTGACAGTGAGATTGTGTGTCTAATAGTGTCAAAACACAAAACATTAAAGGTGCATTATTGACTTATATTAGAAATCTGGAAATAGCTTTTATGGAAAGGTCCTTATCGATTAGTTAAAACCATAAGATTCTATCTGATAATGTAATATTAAATGGATAGCACATTGCCCTGTTCATTTTTGCACAGTGATGTGTAAGTCAGATTGGCAGTGAAAGACGTATTATATAGGTCTGATCACTTCAGATTCTTAACATTCAATTAATGTCCAGAAAGTGTAGTTGGAAGGCTGGTCAACTTTATTATATATCTCCTTTCCGTCATTCTCAAGTATTTCAGAAATTGTCTAATATGATTATTAAACTGTTTTATATTTAAAATTATCCCACCAACTTGCTGATATCCATCATAAAGAACTGTTTATGCTTCTGTAAAGATTGGAGCTCATGTAATTCAAGTGCAGATTTTATTTCTTCATGTTAAAGTTTGAATGTCTTTAAAAAAACCTTTCTTGATTTTTAACTTAATTCTTTCTGGTAATTTAGCGAGTAAAACAATCTTCTGTTGTCTTTCTTTAACATCAGTATAATTGAAATGATCGAACAATTTTGTTTAAATAACTTCATGTATAACATGTGTCCATGGTTAGTACATGAACTTAGTATGTATTTGGAATGTCTGACATTGTTTTTTTAATAATTTTTTTTATAAAAAAGAGTGGTGTAGTGGTTATAATACTTAACTGTTGCATCGAGGGTAGTGAGTTCAAAACACACCTCGTCTGTACAGTTTTTATTTCTTTATTCGGTTCGAATACACTCTAGAAGTATCGACAAATTTCAAGAATCGTTGTATTGAAATGTTCTGTAGCTGTATATATACTGTATGTGTTCTGGCGGAGACAGTTAGCTCCGCGCTCTTGTATGTACAAGTGCTGAATAAACCTTCGTTACGTGAAGTTAGTGTTCGTCATGCAACTAATTACACCTTCTTCTACGTGACAATACTGATTATGTTCGGAGAAAGTACAACAGTTCATGTATACTGCGAGTGTTAGACCACACGAGGTGAAGTTTCACATCCTCGTTGCACTTATTCTCTGTATAAGAAACCATATAAATATATTTTCAGTTAGTAACAGGAGGTTAAAGTATGTTGATCGTGATGACACACTATAATAGATACATTTTTAAGCTCCCCTTATACTTCTCCTCGTGCTACGAAACCTTTCCTTCTCCTGACAACTCGTATATCAACCTTATAGGAGTCACATCGCGTTATTTCTGTTGTTGAGTCAAAATTTTATATAAAAATGGGAATATTTTCTGGGCAGTTTCACTGAAGTCATACCAGCTTTATATTCAGGTTCAATAAAAAAAGGTAAAAGGTTATCAACCTACATATAAATAAAACATACTTAGAGTAACTGTTGAATAAAATGTACCAGCAACTTAGCATTTTTGGTAATAAGAAACGCAGTGGTTAAGAACAATTAGAACAAGAACACATCAGCAAGAGAGAGGAAGGAAGAGTCGACATTTCAAGTATGGTGCCAAAGAACAGCGTTGAGTACCTGAAGATTGTCTGGGTAGAACTTAATACCCAGGATAAACAGAAACTTAATTGCGTTTTTCCACCAATCACTCGCTCCCCTACGCACATAAAAACTTAGAGAAAACCTTAGTTCCCCAGCACGAATGTTCCACAGTAATAGTGTCATCACTGGAGAAGCCTTTAATCATCCAAAAATCGTTTGGAATAGTTACAGTTTTCCCAATAGTGCGCATCACAAGATATCGTGCGAAAAATTACCAAATGTCGTCTCTGATAACTACCTAGAATAAGTAGTTCGGAAGTTCACGTATGCTGGAAATATAGTATCCCTAATAGAAAAAAATTAACCTGACCTCTTTGAGGATCTCTGATAACTACCTAGAATAAGTAGTTCGGAAGTTTACGCATGCTGGAAATATAGTACCCCTAATAGGAAAAAATAAACCTGACCTCTTTGAGGATACCCATATTGAAACTTGTATCATTGGCCTTGAGATGTACAATGATTGCCAAAGAGCAAAGAGGGACTGTATCAAGTACGAAGACTTACATGGTCAGTAAGTTAGCTAAAGAGGCAGCATTTTTATGCCTCAAAGAGGATCGGAAAACATTTAGCTCTGGCAGGAGCATGTAAAAAGACTATGGCCCAGATTTAAAAGAATTTATGATGCACTGAACAGATATTTACCTGGTATATTAGTTTAAGATAGGAGTGACCGCCCTTAGTTTAGAGTACTTGTAAAGAAGCTTCTAAAGGATCAGTGACTATTGTGTAGTAGGTGCAATACTAGGCAAACAGCTTTAGATAAATGCTGAATAAAAAGGACAATGCGTGAACTCTTCAATGACTACTGTGACAGAATTTTATCAAAGTTACCTCATGAAACCGAAAGAAACTTTAGTCTTATGTAAAAGACTGCCATTGGCATCAAGCTTCATATGCAGACCCTCGTGGATGACAAAGGAATTGAAACGGAGGGTAATGAGCAAAAGAAAAAATTCTGAATTCCGATTGAAATGCTCCTTACAGATTTGCCGCCTCGAATTACTTTTCGCAAAACTGCAAACATATGCGATGTAGGTATTAGTGGCAGTGGTGATGGGAAACAGCGGAAAAGGCCAAAATTAAACAAAGCAACATAGCTTTCTGAAATTCCTCTCAGATTCCATAAAAATGTTGCAAATGAGTTAGCTCCCAGTTTAATCATGTTATAGGTACCGTGAACAAAACACTGTACTCATTGATTGAAAGAAAGCAGAGATCGCACTGGTCTAAAAGCCAAAAGTACTTTCCCATTTCATTGATCGTCATCTGCTGTAGAAGCCGAGAACACATTCTGGACTTAAACATTTTGAAGTATCTGAACAGAATCATCCTTTCATGTCAACCAGCATGGATTCCGAAAAATCAGTTATGCGAAACCCAGGTTGAGCTTTTCTCACATTACATCTTGAAGGACGTGCGTAAAGACAATCAAGTGGATCCAGTATGTGCTTATTTTCAAAAATCACTTCACTCTTACAGGAGAAGGGCAAAAGTATGGAGACACCAAACACACAACACATTACCATGCCTAACATGGTGCTGGAAAATCTTTGACATTCAAACCAGTTTACAGTAGTGTCACAATGGATAAATACAGGCCCTCTACGGTTTACAGGGGAATCTTGTACCATCCTTCCTGCAAAATACTGGCAACTTCAGGGTACAATGATGGAAGTGGATAGCGATCACGCACCCATCTTTCCGAAGCAGACCAGAAAGGCTCAAGGATACTGAGAATCTGGTGACTGTGGTGGTCGTGGAAGATGGGACAATTCATCCTAGTGCTCGTAACACAAGTTCTGGACAGTGAGAGCTTCATGAACAGGAGCCCAGTCGTCTCAGAACACAGTATCTCCATTGGGCAAAGCAGATATTGTATCGTGGGATGGATCTTATCAGCCAAACTGCCAATAGTGCGACCTTGCACAATAACCATGGAGCCCATGGAGTACCACGATATACCTCCCCACATCATAACCGAACCCCCGCCATGTTTCACTCGTGGAAGCAAGTATTCTGCATTGTAGGCCCGGGACGGGGTACGACAAGCGTTAACTCGGCCAGAGATAGGAAACAGTGTGGAAACCCACCAAATGACTTTTCTCCATTTCTCCAGAGTCCATGTTTTATGACCTTGTCACTACTATTTCCTGTCTTGGGTACTGGCATCACTGATGTGTGGTTTTGGAAATCGAGCTCACTCTGCAATTCCCAGCTTATGGAGTTCCTTTCGTGATGTTTCAGTGCTAACTGGGATCGGGAATGTGGCGTTCAGTCCTGCAGAGACTTTCGCAGTTGGTTTTTTTCTCATTTTTCGTAACAGTCCAGTTCAATTACCATCTGTCGTGATCATTCAACATACAGTTTCGTCTGCATTGAGTCTTAGCAGATGACGTTTTTCCGCTTTCCCTGTATGCAGTATAAATCTTCGATACGGTGCCTCCTTAAACACCAAACACTTCTCTTGCCTAGGTTACTGAAGCTCTCGCCATACGAGAGTCACCAATATCCCACTTTTTAATTCTCTTATCTCTGACTTAAAACACACAGAACACGGTTCTGACCACCGGTGACAATGGCAAGGTAAGTATGCATTTATGTTCAAGCATTCATTTCTCGCAGTGTCTTGGGTACTGGCATCACTGATGCGCGGTCTGGGAAATCCAGTTCACCCTGGAATTCCCATCTTATGAACGATTATTTACAAAAGCACGATTATACAGGATACCCAACGAAATTCATAGCTACACTAAAGATTTGATTTTATCTTGGACGGGGAGTACTATATGAAAAAGCTGCACTTGTTTTCTCACGTCGTGACAGGATTTCGAAATGGTACAAATATTGACAATAGTTTTAAGCGTTCAGAGAAGTAAAGGTCTTCACTTAACAAAACGCAAAACGTAGTAACTTATGGCGACAATATCAATAAGTACCAATTGGAATCAGACAGCCCATACGACAACCTGCGTGTAACAGTTATTAAGGATGTGAATGAAAGTAAGGTAGGTTACAGACTTCAGTTCATTGGCAGGATACTGGAAAAAACACACATACTACAAAGGAGACTGCTTAAAAATTAGTTAAGCTGTCCCGTCTTACAACACTGCTCATTTATGTGGAACCCAGATTATGTAGGAGTAACAGAGGTGCCAATTTCTAGACACATGGGAAAATGGAACTGAAATGTTGAATAACCCGGATTGGCACACGCTTGAACATATAGGCCAATTACTCCACGACGGTCTGCGTACAAATTTTGAACAACCGACATTACGTGAATAATCTATAGATATTGTTGGTTCTTCTACGTACGCCTCCCGTTGATGCATGAAGACAATACCGTGGCAGTGACAGCATTAACAAGGACAGTTAATCATTCGTTCCCCGCTAGAAACTCAATGGGAACGGGACAAAACTGTAACATGAGGTACCATCCTAGGTACCTTCTGTCATGTACTACACAGTGGTTGGCAAGTTATGTACACTATGTGATCAGAAGTATACGGACAGTTGGCTGAAAATGACTAACGAGTTCGTTGCGGCTTCCATCGTAATGCTGGAATTCAATATGGTGGTGGTCCACCCTAAGCCTTGATGACAGCTTCCAATCTAGCAGCCATACGTTCAATCAGGTGTTGGAAGATTTATTGGGGACTGGCCGGCAATTCCTCACTGCGTGTTTCACTGAGGAGAAGTATCGATGTCGGTCGGTGATGTCTGGTACGAAGTTCCAAAACAACCCAAAGGTGTTCTATAGAATTCGAGTCAGGCCTCTGTGCTGGAGAATCCTTTACAGGGAAGTTATTGTCGTATAACCACTCCGCCACAGGCCGTGCATATTGAACAGGTGCTCGATCGTATCGAAAGATGCAGTCGCCATCCCCCAATTGCTCTTCAACAGTGAGAAGCAAGAAGGTGCTTAAAAAATCAATGTATACCTGCACTGCGGTAATGCCATGCAAAACAACAAGGAGTGTATGGAAGGCCATAAAAAATACAACCTTACCGTAACACCACCGCCTTCGAATTTTACTGTTGGCACAACACACGCTGACAGATGACGTTCACCGGACATTCACCATACCCACATCTTCCCATCGGATCGCCACATTGTGTACCGTGACTCGTCACTCCATACAACTTTTTTCCACTGTTCAATCGTCCAATGTTTACGCTCCTTGCACCAAGCAAGGCGTGATGTGTGGGTTATGAGCAGAAGCTCCAATATGAAATACAAGTTGTCTCACCTCCCGCCTAAATGTCAAAGTACTTGTAGTGCATCCTGATGCAGTTTGGAATTCCTGTGTGATGGTCTGGATAGATGTCTGCCTATTACACATCACGATCTTCTTTAACTGTCAGCGGTCTATGTCAGTCAAGAGACAAGGTCAGCCTTTACGCTTTTGCACTGTGCGTCTCCTTCTCGTTTCCACTTCACTATCACCTGGAAAACAGTGGGCCTAGGGATGTTTAAGAGTGTGGTAATCTCGCGTACGGACGTATGACACAAGTGACACCCAATCACCTGACCACGTTCAAAGTCCGTGAGCTCCGCGGAGCGCCAGTTCTGCTCTCGCACGATGTCTAATGACTACTGAGATCGCTGATACGGAATATCTGGCAGTAGGTGGCAGCACAATGCACCTAATATGAGAAACGCATGTTTTTGGCGGTGTCCGGTTACTTTTGATCACATAGTGTATGTATAAACAGATGGAGAGGAAAGGGTAGTGTTAGCTGGACATTTTGTAGGGGATACAGTGATAGTTAACTTGGCCCAGGATCTGACAGTAGTGGGAAATAGTAATAGGAACATAAAATATTAGAATATGCTAATCTGAATATCGAGTGTGTTTAGTGTAAAACGTATCTGCATGGGGAAAGATTACCACCAGTCGAGAAGACCACATCAAAACCAATATGAACATAAGTGACTAAAAATGACTTAAAATAAGCAAGAACCAGACAAGTGTACTACACAAATTATGTGCCCTACATACCACAGTAGTCTATTTTACGATTCTCTCCAGGAACGCTAAGAATCGAGAACATCCCTTTTAGTTGTACGAAAGGAACTGGCCTTGAGCAACGTCTTGACGTTTAGAATACAAGTGTTTGAAGTCCATACAAAAAAAAAAAATTCTCACTCTCTTCGGCGTAATAACAAACCAAATACAATATCTGTATATTGTTGTAGTTTTCTTTCCTTGTTTTACAGAGAAAAAGTATTGTTTTTTTAACAATTACATTTTGCAATAATTTAAGAAACGTAAATGTTACGCAAAAAAAATTATCAGTTCACTTTGATCAGTAGACAACCACCTCTACAGTGTAAATCAGTTGGAATAAATGATAAACGGCGGTCATGTTACAGACTTGACAGATTCTTGAAGGAAATATGTATGATTCATCATAAAGCTGTATAGGGTGTAACGAATGTAAGTGCAGGTGTTTCTATATGTGATATATCACTATGTCTTGGTTGGTTTTTCCCTGCAGCGAACAGTCTTCCCACACACACGTCACAAACTTTATGACCTGATGATTTCTGCGCAGCTGTAACTGCAACGCTAAATGAACTATGCTGTCAGTACAGAGCAGCCATTTTGTGTCCATGCGTCCACACTACAATACCGGACCTGCTCCCCAGGGGAGAATAAACATTAATGGTTTGCTCTTCCCACGTGTACTTGAAGCTATTAACCAACCTAAGAAATAATATTGCTATTAGGAATAATAATTATTAGCTGAAATTGACGTAGATACTGTTGTAATGTTGTTCAGTACATCGTCCTCAGTTATAAACGGAAATATCTGCAGTTACAACCGTTAAACCTTGTATTTCAATTAAAATAAATGAAACTGAAGCAAACAGGACATTCTCTTGGCTCGAAACTCGGACGGCTTCCGAAACAGGAGGCCAAGTTTTCAGTGGTCATATAAATTATAGTCAATTGCGTGTTAACTATCGTTCGCTATCATTGTTACGCAGTATCTTGTAAGAGAGGGAGTCGCGGTGTAATACACAACAGGATACTACGATAAGATGACATGCTGCACTTGTAAGACATGGATCGCACGGTATGTGCCTGTAAATAAAGAATTCGTGCTTTGAAAGTGATCGCAGACAAAAATTAACATGTACAGATGTCTCCTGACACTTTAACAACAAAACAGAAGAAATACACTGTGTGATCAAAAGTATCCGGTCACCCCACAAAAACACACGTTTCCCATATTAGGTGCATTGTGTTACCACCTACTGTCAGGTACACCATATCAGCGACCTCAGTAGTCATTAGACATGGTGCGAGGGCAGATCGAGGCACTCCGCGGAACTCACGGACTTTGAACGTGGTCAGGTGATTGGGTGTCACTTGTGCCATACGTCCGTACGCGAGATTAACACACTCCTAAACATCCCTAGGTCTTCTGTTTCCAACGCGATAGTGAAGTGGAAACGTGAAGGGACACGTACAGCACGAAAGCGTACAAGCCGACTTCGTCTGTTGACTGACGGAGACCGCCGACAGTTGAAAAAAAAAATGGTTCAAATGGCTCTGAGCACTATGGGACTCAACTGCTGAGGTCATTAGTCCCCTAGAACTTAGAACTAGTTAAACCTAACTAACCTAAGGACATCACAAACATCCATGCCCGAGGCAGGATTCGAACCTGCGACCGTAGCGGTCTTGCGGTTCCAGACTGCAGCGCCTTTAACCGCACGGCCACTTCGGCCGGCCGACAGTTGAAAAGGGTCGTAATGTGTAATAGGCAGACATCCATCCAGACCATCACAAAGGAATTCAAAACTGCATCAGGATCCACTGCAAGTACTATGACAGTTAGGCGGGAGCTGAGAAAACTTGCATTTCATGATCGAGCGGCTGCTCGTAAGCTACACATCACGCCGATAAAGCCGGCCAGGGTGGCCGAGAGGCTCTAGGCGCTACAGTCTGGAACCGCGCGACCACAACGGTCGCAGGTTCGAATCCTGCCTCGGGCATGGATGTGTGTGATGTCCTTAGGTTAGTTAGGTTTAAGTAGTTTTAGGTACTAGGGGACTGATGACTTTAGAAGTTAAGTCCCATAGTGCTCAGAGCCATTTGAACCATTTTGAACACCGATAAATGCCAAACGACGCCTCTGTTGGTGTAAAGAGAGTAAACATTGGACGATTGAACAGTGGAAAAACGTTATGTTGAGTGACGAATCGCGGTACACAATGTGGCGATCCGATGGCAGGGTGTAGGTATGGTGAATGCCTGCTGAATGTTATCTGCCAGCGTGTGTAGTGCCAACAGTAAATTTCGGAGGCGGTGGTGTTATGGTGTGGTCGTATTTTTCATGGAGGCGTCTTGCACCCCTTGTTGTTTTGCGTGTCACTATCACAGCACAGGCCTACACTGATGTTTTAAGCACCTTCTTGCTTCCCACTGTCGAAGAGCAATTAGGGGATGGCGATTGCATCTTTCAACACGATCGAGCACCTGTTCATAATGCACCGCCTGTCGTGGAGTGGTTACACGACAATAACATCCCTGTAATGGCCTGGCCTGCTCAGTGTTCTTACCTGAACCCTATAGCACGCCTTTGGGATATTTTGGAATGTCGCCTTCGTGCCAGGCCTCACCGACCGACATCGATATTTCTCCTCAGTGCAGCACTCAGTGAGGAATGGTCTGCCATTCCCCAAAAAACCTTCCAGCTCCTGATTGAAAGTATGCCTGTGAGAGTGGAAGCTTGTGGGGCGGCGGAGGAGTAGAAGTAGTTGATTGCTGTATAAAAGTTTGCAATGTTGAATCAGTTTCTGGCTTTTAAAATGTTGTTATGCTGTCTTTCGCCGTTCTCAACACTGGCTCTCTATTTACTTTGTAGACCCCCAGAAAGCGATTTGACAAAACCTGAAGCCTGTAAATAGAGTTCCTAGTGCCCACTTCCTTGAGATTACAATTATAGCTGCAGCTTGTAGCTCTGTAGAGTCAGGAAGTTGTTCGGGATTTCTAATCAAAGACGACTTTCCAAAATAGTTGAGTATATTCTCAAAATCACAAATATACACACAAATATCCCTCCAACCTAACTAACAGAACAGTTCAGAGTCTATTGCGCCAATGCAACTATAAATGTCCGAAATAATTGTTGAAATGAATGCTCGCCATAATTTGATGAAATATCTCATCAAACGCCACGCTATATTAGTAGTAGAATGTCTGTCCCGCGACGGCACGTGAAAATACGACAACACGCACACTGAGGCTAGATAATGAAAATCATTCCCGAATTAACACTTTACTTGAAACGCTTTACTGGTTACGCGCATCTCGAGTAACAGAATACGGCACCCGAGGCTGTTAGTAGCACTGATACTGGCGCGGCGCGATTCCCGACACAGATGGCGTGTCATTCAGCGTCTGGAGAGAACTGGGGCCCCTTGGCTTCCTCGCACAGTGCTCTTATATATAAAGCCGGGGTGCGGACCGCTGAGAAAACGCTCGATCAAATCGGCTGTCTCGACTAGCCGCTGTGCTAGTAACGCACCACTTCAAGTTGCATAATAAATTTTAGCTTCTCTTGCTGAAGGCCGATGAAGCTCCTAATTTAACTGTGCATTCAGCACGCAGGGAAGTATTGATAATAAATTTTTGACGTGGCTAACTTTAATAACTTAGGCGAGAGAATTAATTTAATTGCACTGCACGCAGCAGATGGGCTCTGAACTGTCCCTTCTGAGATCCGCTATTGCTATAATTTAATAGATATTTGAAAGAAACTTTTTACAGCTTCATCATCATAGCGGACCTCCAACCTATTAAAATCTAAACATCCTAGTATGATTTATAAACTCACTTAATCTATCTTGCTTCCTCTAGTTTTGAGATGAAAACCACAAAATCATGAATTTACACTAACATCTTAATTTGTGAAATCCAAAGTACTATTTTTATTAAATCATTATGAAAGCTGAATCTAAATACAAATTTTGCAGTCTCTAGCTCTTTTCTGTGCCGCCAATTATTTTTATAGAAAAACGTCCAAATAAAGGAAACGGCTGAAGTTATCAAGCTGATATTTAACACACATTAGTTTATCATTATTCCAGACATACTAGGAAAGTTTTATGTCATTTGCTTGATTTTTAAGGTATTGCGCAACATCTATGACGTCAGAGCTAGCAGACTGACTAACACACAATGGAAACTGATGTGAATTTGCTGCAGCGTGAGTAGGCTGCTTCCCTACATCACCCTCTACTTAAATTTTTTTGTTTATGAATGTTAATGAATGAAGAAAAAAAAATTTAATTACAAAAAGGGAAGCAAGAGTACAATTTAAACTCCCTATGAAAAATCAAAATTGAATTATAAACATATATAAATATTAAAAGAAACTGATTTCCTACATTAATCATTTAAATTGCGGGCATTTTCACTGCCTCCTTAGAAATGTCATTACTCAAATGTTAAGCAAAGTCAATGAAATATTTTTGGCATACATATTGCCTTAGACTAACAAACACATAGAAATTGAAAAACTGTGAAAATCTTAGTTACATTAAATACATCAAATACATTTTTACACACACAAATTCAAGGAAGATAACATGATACATAAACAGATGATTATTCCTTATCAGTCTTTTATAAACCTGAAAGAAAAGTTCACAACTAAATTTTTACACACGTGGTTGTAGCCGCTTTGGCTGGCGTCCTACACTTCCATTCACAAGGGTAGAGGAGGGGAAGTTGCTATGGTGTGCGTCCTTCTCGATCTCTCTAAATTACAAGGGGAAAGGGGAGGGGTCACTGTGAGTTGGGTCCAAGTCACTCCACGCTTTCACGCAGCTATCAGGCTGCCATTATCTGGTTTGTCCTGTAGAACAAACAAAAAGAGTGCCTCAGACTCTGTTCACTTAACATCTAAGGGTGGGTCACAATGAAATGGGGATATATACATCTTAGCCTTCAATATGTTACTGGAACAAAGTTAACAGAATCTTTTTCAATAATACTCTCGAGGTTACTTAATTGTCATAAATTGGTAAACAAATGGCTCAAAACGCCTTTAGTCATGTACTAGATAAAATTTATGCTCAAGACATACAATCATAAATCATATTTAGTCTGAATTTATTATTTCAGGGCCGGAACACTGAACCAATGCTCAGTACATTTCTGATACATTTGTCTTTTATTCACTTAACTGACTCATTTTTTTATTACTTCATTCTTAGAGATAGTATGAGTATATTTGATTAGTAGTTGTTCCTCAGCTTCTTTATACATGTGAGTAACTTTTGGTAATAGTACAGTTGCGAGTGTTCAAAACACACTACGTTTAGTTGATTACTAAATTCACTTATTGGTCCTCTGCTGTTGTCAATTCCACATCTGAAATTAGGTACTTACTTACTGTGAAGTGTATTTATGCTGAGCTAAAATAATGTTTTACGTCTGTCATTATGTTTTTCAATTATATTGCTAGTGTATGTACTTATTTGACACTCACTCATTAACATTTAAAGCACAGGATAGCACATTCATTTCATATTTTTAGTGTACTGCAGCTGATCAGTTTGCTCACGTGGCAATCCATTTCCACTCAATTGGACGCTGAAACCACAGGTAGTCTCTCTCAGACCTACCACTAAATGCATCAAATAATTATGGACGAGCGTAATGCTAATTTCCTTAAACCTATAGGACACCATGAGCTACTCTGTCTCATTTAACATAAGGGTACCTATGGTCGCATTCACGCCTCCAACTTATAACCTCAATATGTGTAGGTGTATCCTGTCACACACTACACTAAAATAACGGCCAGCTCCAACCTTATAAATACTTCAGGGACGTGTCCTTCACGTCTCAACCACAAACACTGCTCAATTCTATTACACTGCCTTTCCTTGCTACACCAGGTGAGTTTAACCCTACAACTTATCTGCATATTTTTCCTAACACTAAGCAATCTCTTTTACTATTTCTTAGTTAGCTCCAATGCATACACTAGGTTTCACTACCACTTCAGATCCTGCTTGTACACGGATTTGTACATCTTTTTAAAATACTGTTGTGGGACCATTTCCAATAAAATAACACTTTGTACTTACTATTTTACCAGGGTACCATACATAATTGTTACTCAAATACATTTTATCTTAATTATGTCATACTTCTCTATCGTTTGTCACTATTAGGGTTGTCACATTAGGTATTTTGTTTTGCTAATCGGTAGATAGAATAGTTACATAACTCATGGCTTGATAGCCATAACAGAAAATTTTCATATTAGAAAGAAGGGGTCGAAATTTTTGTGGACAGGAAAGGTGAAGATTGAGTGAGACCTGAAAAGGGAAAGAAGATCTCACACAGCTGGGACTGCACAGCTGCCACACTGTGTAGAGGTTACAGGACAACCTCCTCCCTACAGCATTCATTAGTTGAATGCTGGCTAAAAAACCATAACGGCAAATTTAATATGTTAGAAAGAAGAGGTAGAAATTTTTTTTTTTTTTTTTTTTTTTTTTTTTTTTTTGGGAAGGAAAGATGAAGAATGAGTGAGACCTGAAACGGGAAAGAAGATCTCACACAGCTGGGACTGCACAGCTGCCACACTGTGTAGAGGTTACAGAACAACCTCCTCCCTACAGCATTCATTAGCTGCCTATGAACACGCCACGTCGATCTGAAAATACTTTATGATGCCTTTTTAGAACCTGTATTAGTTCTTCCTTTTGATTGGCTGAAATCTTATCGATTTCCTGCAATTTAGCTTCTATTTTGTCTAAAATAATTGCTTCTTCTTCTTCTGTGTTCAGCTTACTGTTACTAAAGTTAACACTTTCGTCCCAATACCTCCTATTTTTCAGAACTCGTATAGGCAGCTCCCAAGTTTCATCATCAGTTACTACATGTTTATCACTAAAAGGTACTATAATTACTCCGGTTATTGGCAAGACCATTTTTAACTGGCTTCTTTCGAAGTCAACAACACTCTGATATTTTGACAAGAAATCTATGCCAATTAAAACCTCAATACTGAGATTGTTTACAATTAAACATGGATGATCAATTAAATTACCATTAATGTTAAAGGGCAGTAAAGCTTCTTGCTTTACCGTTTTTGACACCTTGCCAGTAGCACCAATTATTCTTAGTCCTGATACTCTCATTACTGTAAGCTTGTCTTTACCAGGTAATGCGTCAAAGAAGGACTGAGATATCGCACTCACCTCACTTCCACTGTCTAAGAGACAACGTACATTGATACCCAACATATTCACTATTATTATAGGGTGGCTTATTCTAGGTTGTACAGGTGGTTCCTCAATTTCATCTAATAGTTCCTTTTGGATTTGTCTCCAACTAAAGTGATCGACATCTGTCTTCATTACATTTAGGTCACAGTGTGTAGGGGTTTCCTGAATTACATTCTTAGCTGCCTTTTCCAGTCGGTCTATTAATTTTAAATCGAAACATCGCACGACTTCATTACATTTAGTTTGCTGAACATGACCCAAATTACTGTAGTCTGAGCGATTCTGCGCCTCCAGACCGGGCATAACATTAGTTACAGCTAAACCACTTTCACCATTATCGTCGGTTTCCTTCTCAAGTGACAACTGGTCACAGCTACCGGGTTCATCGACCCTCAACAACCTACCCTCTACATTCTCACTTATCTCCTGTCCTAAATCTATTAGTACATTATCAACATCCTGCACAGGCACTTTAGATAAGAGCACATCATCTTCATCGTAAATATAAGCATGAATTTCTTCTGCTTCTTCACCTGACAATTCAATATTTTGTAGCTCTTCCCTATCATTACACAGCTGCGCCTTCTCTTTCTCTTCCCACTTAGAAAGCGTCTCTAACACGGTATCTATCAAATATTGTGAGTGATCTAATATTTCTGTTGTATCCTCAGGTGCTACCGACTCTTCATCCACATGTTCAGTTTGAGTATTCTGATCTGTCTTACCAATTCCCTTAACTACTGGCTTAGGAAAAGTACCCGCCTGGTGAGCGCCAGTGTCCTCATAGACGGGAACTAGTTTTCCTGCCTCGGCCTACTGCTGTTTTCTTTATTTTCATTATAGTTAGCTGGCATAGCATTGCTTTCCGTACTGTTGTTTACATGCATATTTCTGTTTGGAACAAAATTATTATCCCTTGGACGCCATTGTTGGTTCTGATAATTATTTCCCCAATTCCTACCTCCCTTAGGATGGCGAACACCTACTGTTCTGATGTTTACATTGCCATTTTGCTCGTTTCTAAAATTACTACTATTGTTATTAGCATTTCTGTTATTACGTGCTTGCTCCTCATTGGCAGCAACACGTTCTACACGTTCCAAATATTCAATGAAACGATCAAGATTGTCTCTAGGGGCAGATATAATTCTAGTTTGCCAATACAATGGCAGTTTGGCTTCAAGACCTAGTATAATCATCTCAGGTTTCAGCGTTTCGTCCAAATGTGACAAACGTGAAATCCATGACCTAGCAAACTCTTTAATAGATTCTTTGCCTGCATTGAAGCGTTTTCCACTCCAAAATTCTCTTAACACTTCATTTTGCTTATGGCTAGACCAATACTCATTAATGAAAGCTGTTTTAAATTCCGCTAATGTTTTACACTTCAACATAACATCAGCTGACCAACGCATGGCGTCACCTGCTAAATGACTTCTAATAAATGAGATTTTCTCTCGTTCAGACCAAGTTGGTGGAATCACATCTTCAAAATCGTTCCAGAAATCTAGCGGGTGGATATTTTTATCTGGATCGAACCGCAAGAACTGCCGACACCCGACTTGTTGTATACTACCATTACCAGAAGTTACTGAAGCTACTCTATTCTCTAGGTTAGCAATGTTAGTACTGATATTCTCTACTTTCATCTCAACATTATCTACTCTTTGTACAATACGAGTAGTATCAGTTTTGATTACATCTATGTCAGCTTGACATATGTTTACTTTTACATTAACGTCTTTGAATCTATCTGAGCACAGTTCAGATTCTGCCTCGATCTTTTCTGTTAACTTGTGCTCCAGCTTCGCATCTTCCATTTGGAAGTCCTTGCGAACCTCAGCAACTTCGGATTTTACTGTTTTATACATCTCAGAAAACTGTTGAGCAACCTTTTTCTTAATATCCTCATGGTTGCAACCTATTTTATTATTTAAACTGTCTAGATCCTCTTTCAACTTATTGCAACCAGCCTTGAAGGTATCGTCCATTACCTCCAATCGTTTATTAAAATTAGTTTGGCTGGCCATAATCTCATACTTTAATTCAGCATTACTGCTTTTGACCTCAGTTATTTCAGACTTTAATTCAGCTGTCATTTTTGCATTACTGGCAGCTATTGCTTGTAATATAACATTTAAATCAACAGCCCCAGTATCTTTGGGTTGCTCAATAGCTGGCTTTTTATCACTCTCAGGTGACGAAAAACTAGCTCCAATACCAGAATCATCAAAACTAAATGAAACTTCTGATTGATCAGCCATATCTAACTTCTCCTGTTTAAACCTTACCATCTCTGATGACCGTTTCATTATTAATTCATCAGAGAAACTATCATCCAATAAATTTACAATTTCGGGTTTATGTTTTACTACAGGGGTTTCTATTATTGAATCATTGCACCTTCCCACACTATTGTCAGGAGACAATACTCCATATTTTACTTTAACACTACTTTCATGCATATTTAAAATTGAACCGTTGTCTGAATTTACATTTCCCTCAACATACATAGGTTCTAATTTAATTTTAAACTCGGTTTCTTTTGGCGGTTCCATCGCCGACAGTCTTTTAGTGCAGGTTAGTAAAATTTTTAACAACTTTTCACTTAACTTAGTTCCTTCTGCACGACGTTGTCGGCGCGGCGTACCAGGATTACTGAGGCGACGCAACTCGCTGAACTGCAGACGGCACTCCGACGGCTGTGATGTGTTTGCGTGGCCCACAATAGCAGGCGCGTCTCCGGCTGCTGCAGCGGACGACTGCGGTGAGGTGAAACTGGCTTCTCGCGATGCCGGCTGCACCGCTAGACTCAGTGCCAGCTCCGTGAATCCAGATGCGACGTTAATCCAATAGCGTCGCTCCCATGCACACGTAACACTTTCACTGTTCTATTACTCAGCTGCGTGTCGCATTTCACTCGCGAATCCGAATAGTTAAAAATCGCTTTCACTTAGTAAATTTCCCGGCCGATGCACCATATGTGGGGCGGCGGAGGAGTAGAAATAGTTGATTGCTGTATAAAAGTTTGCAATGTTGAATCAGTTTCTGGCTTTTAAAATGTTGTTATGCTGTCTTTCGCCGTTCTCAACACTGGCTCTCTATTTACTTTGTAGACCCCCAGAAAGCGATTTGACAAAACCTGAAGCCTGTAAATAGAGTTCCTAGTGCCCACTTCCTTGAGATTACAATTATAGCTGCAGCTTGTAGCTCTGTAGAGTCAGGAAGTTGTTCGGGATTTCTAATCAAAGACGACTTTCCAAAATAGTTGAGTATATTCTCAAAATCACAAATATACACACAAATATCCCTCCAACCTAACTAACAGAAAAGTTCAGAGTCTATTGCGCCAATGCAACTATAAATGTCCGAAATAATTGTTGAAATGAATGCTCGCCATAATTTGATGAAATATCTCATCAAACGCCACGCTATATTAGTAGTAGAATGTCTGTCCCGCGACGGCACGTGAAAATACGACAACACGCACACTGAGGCTAGATAATGAAAATCATTCCCGAATTAACACTTTACTTGAAACGCTTTACTGGTTACGCGCATCTCGAGTAACAGAATACGGCACCCGAGGCTGTTAGTAGCACTGATACTGGCGCGGCGCGATTCCCGACACAGATGGCGTGTCATTCAGCGTCTGGAGAGAACTGGGGCCCCTTGGCTTCCTCGCACAGTGCTCTTATATATAAAGCCGGGGTGCGGACCGCTGAGAAAACGCTCGATCAAATCGGCTGTCTCGACTAGCCGCTGTGCTAGTAACGCACCACTTCAAGTTGCATAATAAATTTTAGCTTCTCTTGCTGAAGGCCGATGAAGCTCCTAATTTAACTGTGCATTCAGCACGCAGGGAAGTATTGATAATAAATTTTTGACGTGGCTAACTTTAATAACTTAGGCGAGAGAATTAATTTAATTGCACTGCACGCAGCAGATGGGCTCTGAACTGTCCCTTCTGAGATCCGCTATTGCTATAATTTAATAGATATTTGAAAGAAACTTTTTACAGCTTCATCATCATAGCGGACCTCCAACCTATTAAAATCTAAACATCCTAGTATGATTTATAAACTCACTTAATCTATCTTGCTTCCTCTAGTTTTGAGATGAAAACCACAAAATCATGAATTTACACTAACATCTTAATTTGTGAAATCCAAAGTACTATTTTTATTAAATCATTATGAAAGCTGAATCTAAATACAAATTTTGCAGTCTCTAGCTCTTTTCTGTGCCGCCAATTATTTTTATAGAAAAACGTCCAAATAAAGGAAACGGCTGAAGTTATCAAGCTGATATTTAACACACATTAGTTTATCATTATTCCAGACATACTAGGAAAGTTTTATGTCATTTGCTTGATTTTTAAGGTATTGCGCAACATCTATGACGTCAGAGCTAGCAGACTGACTAACACACAATGGAAACTGATGTGAATTTGCTGCAGCGTGAGTAGGCTGCTTCCCTACAAGCTGTCTTCAAGGATAAGTGTGGGCCAACACCATATTAAATTCCAGCATTACGATGGAGGAGGCCATTAACTTGAAAGTCATTTTCGGCCACGTGTCCCGATACTATTGATTACATTGTGTAGTTAGTAATCTCGTTATAAGATATCAGTAGATGTTTCCATTTCTTCCATATTATGGAAGTAACAATATAAGTGAGAGACAGTCTAGACCATGCAGTTAAATAAATATAGCTGTACGTAAGACAAATGTCGTGCGCAGATATAAAGAAAAAAACCGAATGTATCCTATCTGACGAAAAGTATGCAAACACCCTCGTGTAATGTGGAGTTGAGCACTTGACGTTACGAAACTCATTTTAAAAGGAAGCAAGGGGTGGAATTGTGTTGTTACTGGAGGAACAGTAAAAGCAGAACAGCTCGATCAGGAGAGCTCATTAACTTAGAACGTAGACTCGGCATTGGATGTCATGTCAGTAAAAAATCCATCAGACATTTCAACCATTCTAAAGCCGCCCAAATGTTGGGAATGTGGTTGTGAAGTGGAAACACGAATGAATAACCACGGCTAACCTAATACCTGACAAACCCCATGTACTGGCGGACGTGGAGTGTCGAGTATTGTTGAGGGTGACAGAAGAAAATCGCATGAAATTAGAGGAAAGACTCACTAGTGAGTTCCAAAGTGCTATCAGCAGTACCGCTAGAGTAATTATTATGTATAGGGGTTTTTTACAAACGGAGTAAAACGGTCGAAAGCTCCATGTAAGCCACAGAATTCTTTAGTACGTGGTATGGGAGGCTTCAGGTGACATATAGAGTGACGTCACTGGACACTGGATGCCTGGAAATGGATGATTCGGAGTGATGAATCACGCTACACCCTGTAGAAATCCGGTAGAAGGGTTTGGATTTGACGAATACGTGATGAACCTTGGCTTCCCTAACGTGCAGTGCCATCAGTGAACTGTTAGGGAGGTGATTTTTACAGTAAGAATGTTTTCTTCGTGGATATGGTAGGGCCCCTTATTGTGATTAAAAAACGATAAGATATGAACACAATTTACAGTCTTGACAATGACTGTTCTCATAAGCGTGACACTGCACCAAGAGACTAGCAGCTTCTGTGATCACGTAAAAACCTAAACCTGAAGGGCCGGAGGCGGATTCCAACTGTTGCCCTCTCGAACCCGAGTCCACTGTGCTAACCACTGGGCCACCTTGCTCGGTAGCAGAGTTTAAGCAGATATAAGGTTGACGGGTGCGCACGTCCATTATCAGTGTCCATTAAGGGTGTTCTGATACCTCTGATCACACAGAATTAGTTGTTGCTTACTCAAAAAAATGGTTCAAATGGCTCTGAGCACTATGGGACTCAACTGCTGAGGTCATTAGTCCCCTAGAACTTAGAACTAGTTAAACCTAACTAACCTAAGGACATCACAAACATTCATGCCCGAGGCAGGATTCGAACCTGCGACCGTAGCGGTCTTTCGGTTCCAGACTGCAGCGCCTTTAACCGCACGGCCACTTCGGCCGGCTGTTGCTTGCTTACTCAGAAGGAGGCTGCCTGCCAGTTCTTGAGGTCGCCATCCAGTTCTTGAGTACTGTTCTACTGTCAGTGACTCGCACCAGGTTACATGACCAATAGAGGTACACGACATTCAAACAAGAGTTGAGCGCTCTTCACGGTTTTGATGCAACTGCGCCAACACATCGCAGATATTCCCAGATCTTACGTCATAAGAACGAGAGCAAAATTAGATGAATACGAGCCCATGTAAATAGATACTGAATTTCTCAGTCCCGCCTGTGATTATAAAAGGAGCATAGGGAAATGAATCTGGTGAATCACCAAACGTGCAGAGTATATGTGTAAATGTTGCTGTTAGTTGAAGTCTTATATCATTGAGTCATTAAGGTTCTGAACAACATGTACATTGTGGCCATATTGAATTGGATAGTAACATTCATTCATGTTTTTTCTAGGAGATGTAGCAAAGTAATTCTTAATGAGTCTTAAAAACAATACACATCTCCAAGACATACTAGGAGTCCTCTTGCAAATGAAGTACTGGTGCCATGGCTTCATTAATAAATGTTTGATCTGAATTCCCTGCCTGCTACAAGGAGATTCTGTAAGAGCATGTTTCATCACAAAGCGAAGTAGGAAATGGTAAAGAAACACATTAAATATGGACAGATAATGCAAAATTAGGAGGAGAAGGAACTGAAGAAATTGATAACGAGACGATGTATTTATAGTAGACTATTACATCTCGTACTACTAGATAATTAATAAAGAGCATATAACAGACTGTGTGCTGTGTTGTGAAACTGAAAATTGGAACTCAAACAGTGACTTAGGTGAAAAACGTAGTCTCTCTCTCTCATATGACAATGACTGTTCTCATAAGCGTGACACTGCTACAAGGAGATTCTGTAAGAGCATGTTTCATCACAACGAGCAGTAGGAAATGGTAAAGAAACACATTAAATATGGACAGATAATGCAAAATTAGGAGGGGAAGGAAATGAAGAAATTGATAACGAGACGATGTATTTATAGTTGACTATTACATCTCGTACTACTAGATCATTAATAAAGAGCACACACACACACATATATATATATATATATATAACAAATGTTTGATCTGAATTCCCTGCCTGCTACAAGGAGATTCTGTAAGAGCATGTTTCATCACAAAGCGCAGTACACTAAGTTTTTCACCTAAGTCACTGTTTGATATATATATATATATATATATATATATATATATATATATATATATATATATATATAAGATAGAGAGAGAGAGAGTACGTTTTTCACTTAAGTCACTGTTTGAATCCCAATTTTCAAACAGTGACTTAGGTGAAAAACGTAGTCTCTCTCTCACTCTCTTATATATATTATGACTATGTAACACCAATGCAAGTAACAGTTATCGCTCTAACTGCTTTTATGTGTGAGTCCGTTATCGCAACACTAAATATAGAAGTACAAAGTGCAACTAAAACAACTAAAAAGATTTATATGTGCAGCAAATTAGACAAAGAAGCAGTAGCGTCGTATCTCAATAAGGGACTTGAAACATTTAGATCAGGCCAAGATCGTCTAGAGCCACTAAGGATTAAGTTTAAACGAATAGTTCACCATGCATTAGATACGTATGTACCCAGTAAAATTCATTATAGGAGAGGTGCTCCGTGGTTCACAGTAGCTGTAAGGAAATTTCTAAAGAAAAATAGATTGCTTCCTGAAAGATATAATGAAAAGTATAGGAAGATACGCAGCACTGTGTAGGCGCTATGCAATATACTTTTTTTTTCATGCAGTCAGGTACCGTAACCGACAATAATCGCTCCAAATTGTTCGACTGCGCTTAGTGTGTTAAGTAACACCACGACAGGACACCCAGAGAGCGTTGCTGGGAAGTGGAGGACGAACGGACGTGGACGCTCCTCATCTGTTTGCTCGACCATCTCTGTTTGCCATCCGCCAACACTACACTTGCACATATTGATCTCACGCTGCCCAGCAGCGAGACGAGCAAATATTGTACAATATCCTACAAACAAGGTCCGAATTACTTTCCTTTTATGCTTTCTGATTCTACAAGTTCGTCAACTGAATACTGATATTAAATTCATTGAGATTATATTTATTTCTCATCATACCGGGCCCTGACGTCTAAGTTGTCTCAGGAAAGTCAAGCACAATACTTAAGTCAACATTAATTTCGTTTATTATTATCGACTTTCTTTTAGCCAATTTACATTATTATATGATGCAAATTTTCGTATCAAAATGGCAACGTCATGTCAAACAAAAATATTACGTTGAAACTGCAATGGTATACACAAGGTGTTAGAGGATAAGTGCAGATATTGTGATCATTGGTACCTTAGTATGCATCCCCTTCAGTGTGTTGGTTGGTTTTTCTATGTGTCTAATAGTCTTCCTGCACATCACATAATATACCAATTTATGTTTTCTGCACGGTCGTAACTGCAACACTAGGTGGACTACGCTTGTCATTATAAACTAATAGTTTTGCCAATACCTGACCTGCAGCCCAGGGGAAAGTAGCCACTAGTCGCTTCCTCTTGCCAAATGTACGAGAACATGCAGATACTAATCTACCTAGAAACATACTACTCCTACTAACTATAATTATCATTCTGCAAATGAAGTAAATACTGGTGTAATGTTGTTCAGAACACTGTCCTCAGTAACCAGTAAAAATATTTGCACCGATGCCACTAACACGCTGTATGATATGAAAATTGCTTGTGGTTCACTTTCTGGGCGAACATCTTTCAATCGGGCCACACTTCGGCGACTTGCATGCCCCTAATCTCTCACAGGTATCCAATAGTGGAAGAGGGACCTGAAATTTAACGTGGAATCCGAACAAAGTGTCGTTCCTTGTAACTGCTCACATCGTTCATAGGTGAAGGTTGTGTAAGTAGGCTGTTTGGGGTTTTATATTGGTAACGCCACGTAGCGCTCTGTATGAAAATCACTGGCTGTGCTGTGTGCAGTCTGTGGCTGGGTGGCATTGTTGTAATATTCGCTATTGTAGTGTTGGGCTGTTGGCTGTTAACAGCGCGTAGCGTTGCGCTGTTGGAGGTGAGGCGCCAGCAGTGGTGGATGTGGGGAGAGAGATGGCGGAGTTTTGAGAGCAGATGATCTGGACGTGTGTCCATCAGAGACAGTACATTTGTAAGACTCGGTGTCATGAACTGCTATATATATTACGACTTTTGAACCCTATTAAGGTAAATACATTGTTTGTTCTCTATCAAAATCTTTAATTTGCTAACTATGCCTATCAGTAGTTAGTGCCTTCAGTAGTTTGAATCTTTTATTTAGCTGGCAGTAGTGGCGCTCGCTGTATTGCAGTAGTTCGAGTAACGAAGATTTTTGTGAGGTAAGTGATTTGTGAAAGGTATAGGTTATTGTTAGTCAGGGCCATTCTTTTGTAGGGATTATTAAAAGTCAGATTGCGTTGCGCTAAAAAATATTGTGTGTCAGTTTAAGCACAGTCATGTACAATTTTTCTAAGGGGACGTTTCAGTTGTATTAAAGACAGGCTGAAAATTCTCATGATTTGTGGGGGGATTCGATCGCGAAACCGCTAAATCACTTGGTCTGAGAGCGATGATATATGTGATGGATCGTAACGGACGATCTCAGTACGCAGACTGTAATGCGTGGCACTTTATACGGCTGCGAATCTTCGCTTTTAAGAAGAGCAGGCATAGTGGTTTCCAGATAGATAAGCATTTGACTGCATCCATAACTTTCGAGAAACGTGGAAAAGTTACTTACGTTTGGTCTATCTTATTTTATTCCACAGGGAGACCAGGTGACCGTAATTTGCCTGTTTTTCGCTATTGCTCCGGACTACTTGTCTTACTCTACACTACTGTCTATCTCAAAAGGAAAATGACAGTATTATTGAAGGTGTTAACAATGGTAATTAAGAAACAGGTTTGACGGTATTGTTCTGAACAACTGGCCTTTGCACGTCGTGTTTATATTGTACTACGAGGTATTGCAAAATGAAATGCCATTATTGCAGAAGGCAACAGAAATGTTCATTAAAAGCAAAAAAAGTATATACCGACACAAAATTTCTGCACATCACCCCAGACGCCACTTTTCAGCAACACAATGCAGGACCACATGTTTTTGCACGAACACGTGCCTTCTTGGTGTCAATGGATGCCAGCCATTTATCCTGCCCGCCAGATCACCAGACTTGTCGCCAGCCGAAAATGTGTGGGATAGGGTGAAACAACAGGTGCAGCAGTGTGACCCAATACCAACCACAACAGATGAACTATGGAACTAAGTGAATGCATCATGGATGGCTGTACCAGAGGACGATGGAACAAGTTATCAGAGCCCATGGCGGACCATGTGCCTATTAGACACCGGGACACATGTTGAACCGAGTTGACTGAAATGCTATTACTTCTGCAGGACACACTAACGTACATGTGCTGTGAATGCGAACACCCTATCTGTAGTCGTCCAAGATGTTTTGTTTTTCTGAACATGGGTGTATTTCCGTCATTGCAGGTGATCCCCGTTTTTTTGCATTACCACAGGTAACAGGTTCGCGAAAGTAGAATGTCTCTCTACTGGAAGTGAATCGTTTTACACTCGAGGTTTACATTGCTGTCTGTGTACGTGTGTCCTTACCGCATTCTTTTCCTATTATTTAATTCACTATACGTAACTGAGATGAGTACATGTGAATTTCATCAGGTTGGCGCTATCTGTTGTCCGCTAGAGCAGTTTTACCAGTAGCGGTATCTTAGGTGGAAGAGGTTTAGCTTGATCGTCAGGGCATGTGCCTGAGCAAGGAAATACAGTTAAGCAGGCATGAGGATTTGGATCACCTATGGCTACCCCGTCTCCACCAGAAAGTGAGGAACGGTTACTATTCGTCCGGTACTAGCATAGTTTGCTGCTTAGTCCAATGGGAATATACATCCTGCGGATAGAGGTATTTAGTGGGTGATGTTTATAGTTAACAATGTTTGAACATTTTAAATACTAGAAGGAAAATCGTTCAGATTACAATAGGAGTAATTTTTGGTATGGATTTACCATCATCTTGTTTTTTTGCGAGGGAATACTTTGTCTATGACTGAGGTGGCTACCATATGATGCGCAGAATTAAGAAACTTTATTCTCCGATATAGTTAGTAAGAAGGCATTGCCTTAAAGTCGTGGAGCACAATTGTGTGATGTGTGAGACTGAATTATGTAATTTTCTTGGATTGTAAGGATTTGAAAATAGGCGACTCTGTTCAGCTAGAGCGCCACATGACTAGCGACAGAAATGAAGCCCTTTCTTCCATTAAATATCAGTCAATGCTAGCACCTTCAGTGCTTGTGTAATTTTTGTGCAGTTTTCCAGGCTGAAGTTTATTTTTCTCACAGAAGGCTGGACTTATTTGTATTGCATGACAGTGTCATCGACCGTATGTTATTCAAAGCGCATTTAAGTTCAGTTGTTTACTGATCATTGAAAAGGTCTGAATTTAAGGAATAGAATGAATACCGACATGAGTAGCTCATTTTCCTTTACTTTTGTGCTGGAGAATTTAATGGATCTTTTACTGTTTGCAACATACCCAGGTTTCAGCCAAGACTTTGCTGTAGAGCAGTGTTCACAATGGGTTTCATAGTAATTATCATTAGTGGCGATTTACTTCCAGCTCTATTTCTTTGGTAAATGGATGGGTGTGTGATAATGGTATTTCTATAGGAGACTCCATTTTATTTCATGAACTGATTATGACGGTTCCCAAACACTTTTCCGTGTTGGTATGATGCTGAAGTTAATTTTTATGTAAGATGGAAGCCCTGACTATATCTTATGCTCAAGAGTGTAGTTTCGTTGTGAATTCAAATCGTGTGTTCCACATTTGATCAACAAATCATTCTTATGGAACACAAGAGCATCCTGTATGTAATCAGGATACCATAAGATCAACTTCTCGCGAGCAAATTTAGCTGTGATATTCTGACCCTTTTGTTGAATGATTCAACTGAAATAAAGCTATTGTGTGGATTTCTTAAATTTTTATTCGGGGCATAGTCAGAGTTCAGTCGCGACCCAGGGGCCAGTAAATCAAATAAGACATAAAAAGAAGAAATATTAATGGAATAAAAGTAATAGTTTGTATTGTGGCTAGACTGCATGGTAGATACGTTTCATATCGCAACACGTGCTAAAATTACAAGACCGCAGGGATACTCTACGTGCATTCCCTTCATACTATATATTAGTTCAAATACCATTACCAACTTCCGAATGGAAATTCAGCATAGAAAAGAGAGAGGATAGTAATACTGACCTTCCATGTGTGGTGTACCTACCATAGGATAGATAGCTGAGTTTTTGGAGAAGCGTCATGTCTAGGGGAAAGAACAAGTAAAAGAGTAAACTTTACATGACCTCGGAAGGTGGAAACGTAAGGTAATAATGGATCATAAATAAAATGGGCTTCCATTAACTATTGCAAAATTTCAAATAATATAAACAATGGTAAAGATAAGAGAAAAGAAAAGGTAAGAGTGAGCCACTGAAGAAAATGATGGAAGAGAACTTTGTTTTGTAATTTTCAGGTATCAGGAAAGAACAATATTATGTATGTGATTTTGTCCAAAAAAACGATCGCCATAATTGAGAGAACCTACAGTAAGACATACAAATTATAAGAGCGAATATGATGGCAGACTGAAGCAGCAAATGAGTTTAACGAAAGGTAGAATATGAGGGTAAAGGAAAAAGGTTAAAACGGAAAGGTTGCAGAATGTACAGAGTGAGCACAGTAGGTATAAGTTTACGGAAATAGGCAATCGAAAGAGAGAAGGCAATAGTGAATTGTCTACAAGTTATCTGTAGACTTCTAGGATAACCATTAATGCGTTTGCATATGAATAACAGCAAGTTACTAACAGATGAAACCTTACAAACCTCACCCGAATTCTCAACCAAAAGAAAAATTGAATCACGCATTGATGTAACTGTCACTATGTAGGTTCATGAACGCAAAAAAGAGAGTGAATAATTTAAATTAGCAGAAATGAAGTACTGGTAATTGGCAATACGTAAGTGACATGGAAGCAGACTCTGAGAAACATAAAGGCAATTTGTAGTAAAATACTGAAGAATATATGATGAAAGTTGTACAATATTAAAATAAGAATGAATAATTACTGATTAAAATCATCTGAATAGTGAATAGTAACAAGTAACGATAAATTTATAAATAAACTCCTGAAATTTCAACTGTAGCTATGTTAAGAGAATAGTGAGAGGAGAAATGGTATATTCAAAGATGTAATATTGCTCAACAAAAATTTGGAGTATCATGGAGTTTACCACAATGACATCTTATGGTGTACCACCCACTGAGGTTTGTACAATACCTTATTAAGAAAATAAACACAATTCCTCTTGTAAACAAGAATGAGTTTGGTTAGTCACAAAAATCATTAGAAAACAAAAAAGGCTGTCTCCTAAGTGTACATTTTGAAAACAAAAATAATTCAAAAATGGCTCTGAGCACTATGGGACTTAACATCTATGGTCATCAGTCCCCTAGAACTTAGAACTACTTAAACCTAACTAACCTAAGGACATCACACAACACCAAGTCATCACGAGGCAGAGAAAATCCCTGACCCCGCCGGGAATCGAACCCGGGAACCCGGGCGCGGGATGCGAGAACGCTACCGCACGACCACGAGCTGCGGATGAAAACAAAAATAGTGAAAACCTTTATCTCTTGATGCTGATTATCAGTCTCTAGTAGTGAGTATGTCCTACCCGCACACAGTTCTTCCACTCTATGGCGCATACTCTCGATGAGACCACCAATTTTGTCTTGGGGTTTGAGATCCCACTCCACAATGGCAGCCTTAGTGAGGTCCTTGAGGTCCTGAAGATTTTTAGGCCAATTTCCATGGGTCCCATGGATCCTCCGTTGCATTCATGTCTGGGGACTGTGCTGCACAATGCATTTGGTTGATGTTGGATCTTTAAAGATACCGAGACACTGCTAAAGTACAGTGCGGTCTTGCTTTTCCATCGACTATAATGAAGTTGTCACCAACTTCTGGTCTGTACGGTCTTACAATTGTCTGTAGGACGGAATGAGAGGGGTCTGTTGTCCCATCACTACGGCCACCCACAAAATTCCTTTCACCTGCAAACGGATGGATTTCCTGAACGTATTGGCGTTCTTGGTGTCTTTTAGCGCTTCTCCAAACCCTTACATGTCTAGTGTATGGTAGGAAACAAGTCCTGGTCTCGTCATCAAACATGAAATTACTCCATTCTGCAATGATCCAGTGTTGAAATGCAAGAGCCCAGGTTCTTCGATTGCGTCGGTTCCGTTAATTCAGCGCCAAGCTTCTCATTGGTCTTTTGGAATGAAGACCACCCTGATGCAACCTTCTACGCACTGTTCGATCTGAGATACGAATCCCTATTATCTGGGAGAAATCATTTTGGATATTTGTGGCGGTTAATGTTGTGCGCTGGTGTGCCAACAGTTGAAGGAAACGATCCTGAAATGGTGTTATACGGGGACGACCACTGCGAGGTCTGTCGTTCACACTTCCCATCACTCTGTACTTTCTTCACACCTAAGACACAAACTTTGAGTGAGATGTAAACGAACGGCAACATCTTACAGTGTATGACCTGCTGAAAGTAAAACCACTATCACCACTATCCTGACATTGTGAAAGTATTATAAGCCACTATGTGGCATGTCACTGCAGCATTGAACACGAACTGAATGAAGCTATTGGTGATACTGGACTGCTTGCGATGTGCCGCTGCAGCAGCTGTTTGTTTGCATAACTGGCAAACGGCCACAAAGCATCCCAAGAGTAAATACCGTTCAGTTTATGGGCTCTAACTGGCTAATGCATGAAGTGCGTAGGTCAGTGACACCTCTATAACGGTAAACCACATTTTACAGTAGTATTCCAAAGTTTTGTTTAGCAGTGTGTGTACGGTTATAACGTTTGAGGTCACACCAGGCACCCTTAGGAGGATGACACGAGAGAGCTGCAAATGAAATGGGACAGAAGAAAAACGAGTAAGTAAATGGATTGTTGCCCAGCAGAGAATTGGTCTGACACACTCCCTGTGGGTTGAAAAACCAGTTCAGCAGGTCACTAACCAATGGCACCTGCAACGTTACCAGTCGCCGTCAGCTTACTCAAACAAGCCACTACCAGGACGATAGAGGCTATCTGGATTCCGTTGCCTGAGCCCTTACGCAAGGTTGAGGAACCAAGGGAACTTTTGAGAACCCGCCATTGCCATGCCGCCAGTAAACGCTGAGATGGTCACTCAAGGTATCATAACAAGACAGGCATGCTTCAGTAGACCTTTTTACTCATACAAAAGGATATAGCCCTGCGGGGTCTGCATGTAGGTACAAACCACTACATGTGGCCCATATGACCACATGTACTTATTGTCTGTGTCCCAACAAACGTATTCTTGCAACTGAACCTTTAAATCAGAAACACAATCTACATTTCTCGTACCAAATCTAAGACTATAATAGTACGATGTGACAAGACAAAATATCTCATACCAGCGATAGTATTTCGTGTGTATTTTCTTCCAGGGAAACTTTAATGACTGCTTAATGAAAATGATGTATGTCTTAAGTAATTTTATTGTTTAGCAGATATTGTACTGTAGGTCTTGAACACTTACCTGTAAACACCATTAATATGTACATTTTGAAGTCTATGACTGATAATGTTGTTGTAAACTTAAATATTAATAATTTGTGATATAGAAATATTTTGATTTATTTATCTTCTTTTGTTTAGGAGAATTCGTATATGATTTGGTATCTAAATACACCAATTTTATATATAATTATATATAATTATAAATATAAAATTTAATTATTTTTGTATTTTGAGTTCATACCTCTTTGTTCAGTTACGTATTGTGTACCTTTGTATATTACACACTTAGCATATGTTGATGCATGTATCTGCAAAAGGGATGAAGTAGTTAAATTTTGGAAAATGTTTTTATATGAGAATGAATGATAACTGATGTTATTTAAAAGGAACAGAAGTGTATAGTCGAACATAAGCCATCAACAGTTGAATCATTAGTAAAATAATAATGCCATTTGTAATGTTAATTGTAATGCAAAATAAATGAGTTCAGAAGCTAATACCCAAAATTAATAGCATGATGTTTAACAAAATGAAATAAACCTTTCACACCAGCAAGAAAAGAGTGATCATCATGATTTAATAATCAGACACATTTCTTGATCTTTGATATTAATAAGTAATAATTTACATGTCTGAGACATTGCAGGCAAATTCATTTATTTAATTAAAGAACCCAATTAAAGTCCACCATCCACAGTGTACCTTACCGTCCTCTCCCCTACACAACTCCTCTCCAACACCCAACTTATCACCATTGCAATTTTAACTATTATGTGTAACTATCACATCCACATAAACAATAAATATCTTCTCATTATCTACCTCATTTCACTAATATGGCCCTGTACCCACATTGAACAATTCTACCCATACTTTCATGAATAGTTCTCCAGTTGGTTTACTAATGCCATTATATCTATCCCTTTCTTCTCATAACATTAATTGCTATTTGCATCATTACTCCTTGGTTCCATAACTACTTCTGTTTTTCCACTGATATAACTACATCTGTATTGGACAGTTCAATAAATTTGCCTGAACTTAAATCCCTATTATCCCCATCATCTGCTGTTTTATACTCCCTATTTTTGCTAAACATTTCTTCAACCTGAAAACTACACTGTCCATTGCTAAAATTAACATTTTTCAATTTACCACATCGATTTCTTTTATTTATATTATTATTCTTATTATGTTTCTTTTTACATTTCTTTATTACCGAAAACACCATCCATATAACGCATATCCAATCTCTTTTCTCTCGTTGACTTGATACCTCATCGTATCCTTGTTTGGCTGTATTGAAATCGTAATTACCTGCCCGTCTGTGGACATTTAGTGAGGCACCGTTGAGGTTCCTCAGTGCCAGCTACGTCTGTCTTTCCATCTGACAATTTATCAGTTCTTATCTGTGCTTATTATTCCTTTTTGTAAAATACAATGTTGCAGTGCATGAATGTGCAAAGGAATAGGCACTACAGTTACTACAGCTGTTATGAAATACAGACGCAAGGACGACAACATATGTAGGACAGCCAAAGTTGTTAAGATAACATTTCACAATTGGAAACTTTATGCAGCACAGCAACCGCAAATACATTTCATGTGTTCCCTGTTAAAAGCTATCGACTGCCACTCTCAAATTCCTCTTACCTCCCTGTGGCGTGCTCTTCCAATTCATATCTTGACTGTTATGTCCATGTCTGTCCTCCCTCCATCTGTGCTCATTGTGCCCATTAAAATTGTTGCAGTTTCCACTTTACTGATGTCTTGTCTTTCCGTTCTCCACCTTTTCTACAACCTGGGTCTAAAATGGTTCAAATGGCTCTGAGCACTATGGGACTTAACATCTGAGATCATCAGTCGCCTAGAACTTAGAACTACTTAAACGTAACTAACCTAAGGACATCACACACATCCATGCCCGAGGCACGATTCGAACCTGCGACCGTAGCAGTCGCGCAGTTCCGAACTGAAGCGCCTAGAACCGCTCGACCACCGCCGGCACCTGGGTCCTAAACACAGGGCGTTGTCCATCTTCTCTACAAAATTCAGGGATTCTCCCACAGAACCTTTGCTCTGTGGATAAGATCCCATTGCAAATGTTCTTACAGTCTGCTCTTTAAAGTTGAGATCTCTGTCAATACACCCAAAAGTCTATCCCAATGATTCAAAATATTTAACTCCTTAAGACAGAACTCTTTCATATTTCCAGTCCCAATTCTGTACCTTGTTCCATTTAAAAATCATTTGCCATTTGTAACTGCTTTCTTGTCGCAATATTTATTTGAATATGATATTGCAAAGGTTTTAAAACATAAAACTAATCATCCCTCTGATAAGCCCAAATTTGAGTTCCCCTTCTAATTTTCTTTCAGTAATCATTATTTTGACAGTATTTTCCTTAAATAGTGCCAAGAAATCACGGTTTCCGTTAGCAGATTTCTGCCTCCATTTAATTCGTTTTTATTACTACTGATTCCCTTGTAACATTCAGAGGTCTCCACCTCCATAGATTTCATGTCTGTCATTGTTTATTCTTCAAATAATACTCATTTTTGTTCCTGTGGCAGAATTTACCCACAACATTACCATGCTGAATTTCCAGTTTCGATGTTAATTCGTTTTTCACTCCATCTACTTTATCATTACCCTGTTAATAATATTCTATACCTATATAATACCTTCTAATGACATTTTTAAGTTTGATTTCAACCTCTCTTCGGCCAATCTACCTTCTCACTTAGATTGTTTATTTTATTTCCAGGCTTGGACCTGAGTTCTTTAATATTATGCCAATGTCAGATGGTATATCCGCTATTTCAGACTTTGTTTCCTGAAATATTGGATCCATTTTCTGCTAACGTATAATTATAGCAATCTGATTTTCTACCGTTGCTGTCCATGTTAATTTACTGCTGTGGCTTGATGTCTGGAGTTGTCGACAGAGGTTCCGTGACATAAATCCTCAAAGCCAGCAGCTCAGTAAGGGTGGTGTGCAGACATACTGATCAGCCAGAGCATGATGACCACCGGCCTACTATATAAACCCATCCAGGCGATAGCAGCGTCACATGGCGATGAATGACTGCTAGTCAGACACACGACTGGTGCTTGTAGTATCAGTGAGTGCGCTGTCTGTGTGTATGATAGGGAAAGCGCGCGATCTATCTGAGTGTGACCATGGGAAGATAGTCATGGCCCAGAAGCTCAGTGCGAGCACTTTGGAAAACTGCACGATTTGTCGGGTGTTCGAGGAGTGCTGTAGTGAGTGTCTTCCACACGTGGCGAAACCAGGGTGAAACCTCATCCAGACGTAGTGGGGTTGGGTGGTCACCCCTCATTACAGATGTCAGACTGGTAAAACAGGACAGGCGGCGAACTGTGGCGGAACTAACAGAAGACTTTACTGCTTGGCAGAGTACCAGTGTGTCTCAACACGCAGTTCACCAAACACTCCTAATTGTGGGCCTCTGCAGCCGACAACACATGCATGTGCCAGTGTGAACACCACAACATCGGCTACTGCGATTGAAATGGTCACGTCACCATCGACACTGGACGTTGGACCAGTGGCAGAACGTTGAATGGTCTATTGAATCCCGACATCATCTTCATCATGCCGATGGGTGGGCGCGAATCCGTCGTCTTCCAGGGGAACAGCTACTTGCCATCTGTACTGCGCGGCGGAGTCAAGCTGGCGGCGGCTACATTATGCTCTGGGGAACAGTCACGTTGGCATGGGTGCAATGGAGCTCTTGCATGCACCATGACGGCCAAGGAGTATCGCACACTGGCTTCAAATGGTTCAAATGGCTCTAAGCATTATGGGACTTAACATCTGAGGTCATCAGTCCCCTAGACTTAGATCTAATTGAACCTAAGGACATTACTCACATCCGTGCCCGAGGCAGGATTTGAACCTGTGACCGCAGCAGCACCGCGGTTCCGGACTGAAACGCGTAAAACCGCTCGGCCACAGTGGCCAGCTACACTGGTTTCACACGACAAACATCCATTCATGACGATCATGGTTTCCGATGGCAGTGGCAATTTTCAACAAGAAAATGCGCCATGTCACAAGGCTAGCAGTGTGATGGAGCGGCTCGAGGAATATAGTGGTCAGTTCTGACTGATGTTCTGGACCCAAAATTCGCCAAATCTGAACACAATCGAGCACATCTATGACGTGATTGAACGCAGTGTCATATTACATCGCCAGTCTCCCCGGAATTTACGGGAACTAGGCGACTTGTGTGTGCAGATGCGCCGCCAACTCCGTCCAACGACCCACAAAGGCCTCATTCCTTCCATACGACGATGTGTGGCTGCTGTTATCCATGTCAAACGTAGACATACCGACTATTACGTAGGTGATGTTCAAAATGTTCAAATGTGTGTGAAATCTTATGGGACTTAACTGCTAAGGTCATCAGTCCCTAAGCTTACACACTACTTAACCTAAATTATCCTAAGGACAAACACACACACACACATGCCCGAGGGAGGACCCGAACCTCCGCCGGGACCAGCCGCACAGTCCCTGACTGCAGCGCCTCAAACCGCTCGGCTAATCCCGCGCAGTACGTAGGTGATCGTAATGTTCTGGCTGATCACGGTATACTGTGGAAGCCTGGTAGGATGTGGACGTAATGTAAACAATGATGCCAACGATCAGCAGCAGGTGATGTAGATGTAGCATGGGTGTAGCGTGGATGACGGCGTTAGCCCTTGGCAGCATCAGGACATGGTACAGACGACAGGACTAGATAATGGCGCCACCTATGGCTGAGTGTAGATATGGCACGGAGGCACCATCACTGAAATGCATATTGGACACCTCGGCATTGTGATATGGCAGTTTGGAGACGCAATGTGGGCAGCTTTGGATGGTCACGTGGCAGTGTGGAGGTGTAGCGTGGCCACCTTGGTGTGGTCACGCACTGGCATGGAGATGGGACGTGGACACCTCAGCATAGTCTTGCAGTGGTGTGAATATGCGACATGATCGCCCCTTCATGGTCTGCGACTAGATCAGATGGCATGCACACGTGGCCACCGCATGATGACTGGAGTGTAGGCAACGGCACAGTCATGTCAGCCTTGTGGTACTGACACTTAACTAATGCTGTAATCACTGTGGCACTATCTCTTGCCCCTACTTCGTGACTGGTAGAATGCTGTTGCAGGGGGCAGCGTTGACAGGGTGCAGGTAACCACGCATGAGGATGCGCTGCTTCTTCCAAAAAACTGTCAACACAGCGAGCACATGGCATTCGAGGAATTGACACCTAACACTCGACTCACTGAAATGTCAGTCACAAAGTAATTTCAGTCAGGGTATAACACAATACATGACCACTTTGCCATTACCACTGCTTCTTCTTCACTGTGTGTGGCTCAGAGCCCTCCACACTAAATAACCAATGCTATTGTCACGAAATATACAATGGGGTATGACGTCAAAAGATACTTTCAACCCTCAGTATAAATTTTTTCCATTGCCTTTCTAAACGTTATTTCCTACTGTTAGTAAGAGCGGTGCTGTTAAGATTCTCATAGTCTGAAGTTCATACCCATACTTGCAGTAAGTTACGTGCGCAGACTTCCACAGATCTTCTCATACGAGAGACTGAAGCCTTCGTTGTCGTGTTTGGCGCACACATGTACTCCTCGCGAGTTCAAAGCCCGCATTTCTTACGGTAAGTGAAAAGTTTAATTTCCTTTATATTTGAAATATTTTATGATTGTTGTTGTTGCACTAAGTTACCATTATTATTTAAGTGTAATGGCAGATCGCAGTTCTGAGGAACTATCTGGATAACATAGTTAGAGGAAAAAGGGCAAATTAATAACCCTTCCTATTATGATACTAATTTAACCAGTGGATATACCAGCGAGGGTGATGATCCACCACACGCAAGTTGTAAGCAATTAATTATAAGAATGGGAAGAAGAAAATGAGGACGGGGACGAGAACTTCAACAAAACAAGTGAAGATGTATCTAATTATTATTTTGGAAAAGATAAAACAACATGGAATGAATTACCGAGTTGTCCTATTGTTATAACAAAGTCCAGCAATATCGTTATTTGTGTTCCTGGTCCAAAATGAATGTGAGAAGTGTGTCCTTAATTGTCCTTATTTGTATACTTTTTTCACGGGTATTCTAAAATCTTCCAAATTGAATGCTCGCAAAATATGGTGCAATGAGAACGGTAGTGTGTTCGAATGAGTCTGTTTGACTATGTACGGGAAGAGATTTCATTTGTTGCTTCAGTGTCTGCGGTCTGATGAGATATAAACTGCAAACGAAAGAAAAGACCTGGACAAACTGGCACCAATACGTCAACCTTTGTATTTGTGTCAGAAAACTTTAAAAAGTACAATAATCGTGGGGAGTACCTCACAGTTGACGAGCATATGATTGGTATCCGTGGAAGATGTCCAATCAGAAATTTTATATGGAAGTTTATTGTGAAAAACAGCGGCGGAGCCTCTTCATGTAAGCATTGCAGGAAATGAAGTCGTCTTGAGAATTGAGAAACCAATTATACGCGCATGACGCAACATCGTGGCCTATAATGGGTTTAGTAGCTATCCTCTTACGCAAGAACTCCTTGCGAACAGGACTACTTATGCCGGAATAATGTGACACAAAGAAAAAGAATTAACTAAGGTATTTTCACTAAGCAAATTTCGAGAAATAAACACTTCTGTTTTCGTCTTTAGACATGATGCGAAAGGTAAAAAGAGAGCACTAATTTTACTTTCAAGTAGCATAGTGCTGCAGCGATTAATGAGGCCAACTGCCCTAAAAGCAAATCACATATTGCTACATTCTACAATCACTCAAACGTTGGAGTTGACATATGTGATCAACTTTGTTCGAATTACAACACACTACTAAACGACGGCCATCAAAATTTTTTATGATTTTTGAGGTTGAATAACTAGTACATCATTTTTCTTCTACCGATTTTGGTTTATTTCGAACTACTCTCCGACTTATTAGGCCATCTTCAAGAAACAGCTGATTAGCGTCTAGGAAGGACACTGGTTCTTAGGTAACAAAACACAGGCGAGGTTACAATCACTTGCATAGACCGTTGTGATCAAACTTACTTCTTTGTGTTGAAATTATACTTTACATTGACGATGTTGAGCAAAATTAATAATTAAACTAGACAATATCACACGGTGAAGGATTTTTTTCTGAGATACTGTTAAACTGAGTACTTTTCATTAATGTTGTGCAACAAATACGTTTTTCTCTCTTTGTTTACATTGTGAACTAAACTCTAGGCAATGGACAGTATGATACACAATAATTAGATTACATAATATTACATTATTAAAGGATATATAGTTATGATGCCATAACTATGCACTTGCAACTTATATTGAGAAACTAAATTGTTTTACATTGTAAGTAACATTTTTATGCAATGGGCAATATTGAACATACTACAATATATGGTATTAAAGTATTACAAGTTATATTGTTGAAACTTGTAGGGTAACGAATAGGAAAGTCTCTTACGGTTCGATTTTATTTGGCAGTATGTGCCATTGGGCTGGTTTGTGGGTATGTGGTTCGTTGACAGCGTCATGTGAAGTATGAAAGTGTGGATGAGCTGAGCTGTAATTCATCATTCAGATCCAGCAGGGGATTTTGAACTACATGTCTGTTCATCTCAAATGATTGTTCAAATGTGTGTGAAATCTTATGGGACTTAACTGCTAAGGTCATCAATCCCTAAGCTTACACACTACTTAACCTAAATTATCCTAAGGACAAACACACACACCCATGCCCGAGGGAGGACTCGAACCTCCGCCGGGACCAGCCACACAGGCCATGACTACAGCGCCTCAGACCGCTCGACTAATCCCGCGCGGCTCAAGTGACTGTAACAGACTTACTTTACTTCCTTTGCTGGCTACATGTAGTACTTATGTGTGTACTTGGTATTTGTGTTCTTCCGTCAGCACATCTGCGACAAAGGGGGAGTCTGACTTATGTAATCTCCAGTTGCGTTTCTTTTCAGTCCGCCTAGCTGTTATGGCCCTGGCTTACTGACCCATATACAGCTTTTTGCACTCATTGCAAGTCATTTTGTAAACGCCACTATGCACTTGCAACTCATATTTAGAAACTAATGTGTTTTATATTGTAAATAACATTTCTATGGAATGGGAAATACTGGTAATGGTACATGGTTAAAATATACGGTATTAAAGTATTACAAGTTATACTATGAAGTCTGTAGGGTAACGAATAGGAAAGTCTCTTATGGTTCAATCTTACGTAGCAGTAGGTGTCATTGGGCTGGTTTGTGGGTATGTGGTTCGTTGATAGCTTGAAATTGGCGATGAGCTCACTTGTAATTAATCATTTAGATCCCGCTGGCAATTTTGAGCTAGATATTTGTTTATCTAAAGTGCTTGTAAGAGGCTTAGTTTTCTTCCTTTGTTGGCTACATGTACTACTTCTGTGCAGGTTTGCCATTATTGTTCTTCCATCAGCATATGTTCCGCAAAGGTGGATTCTGACTTATACAATGTACAGCTGTGTTTGTGATCCATCAGCCTAGCTGTACGGTCCTGCCTGTCGGACTAACATACAGTTTGTTCCAGTAATTGGAAGTGAGTTTGTAAACTACACTATTACTTAATAAATCTGTTTTGTCCTAGCTGTTGAGTAGGAATGGGCTGTAGTGCCTCTTACACAAACTGAAGTTCTGTAATTGGAATATTTGTTTTCGCTAATTTGTCGGATAGTTTTCCTAAATATGAGACAGTACAATATGACTGTTGCTGCAGAGAGCGAAAACATATAGAGTAACATTTTTCTGTTTTTTGTGTAAAAGTCAATGTTTGATGCAATATATTTAATGGTGTCTAATTTTGTTTGAAAATTCTGTATTCACACCGGTATGGACATAAGACGATGTACCATGGAATGAAAGGCAACATCTTTTGTGTGATATTGGGTGTTGTGAAGATGAGAGTATTACAGTGCCTGTTGTAGTGGGTTTACTGTAAATTTAGAAACTATGTCTCTTTGTAGTGAGATAAGTGTTGAGGTCTAAGAAGTTAATGAATTTTTCACCAATCTCTGTGATGAATTTATGTTTTTGTGTGTGGTTCAGGGAAAGTGTTCATTTGTCTTTTGGTTACAGTCTACAGAGACTGTACATCATCTACTTATGTGCACCAATATCTGATATTATCACTGAGAGCTTCATTATGTATTAACTGTTTTTCGAAATGGTCCATGATGAATAATGCCAAAAGAGGACTGAGGGGAGAAATCATTGCAATGCCATCCATCAAATTAAATTTCCTACAAATGTGCCTGGGTGACCAGTTTTATATATTCTGCTTGTAGAGGGTTGACACCTGTCTTGCACAGTAATTCTGTCAATATATCGAGACATTCTTTCACTGGTATATTTCTAAATAAGTTGGTAACATGAAAAGATATTAGTTTCGCACTATGTGGAATAAGGAGGTCTTTAATTTCGTTAACGTGGTCCGTTAAATTCACAACTTACATTTAAATTTGGTCTTGGCTTTGATTCACAAATGAAATTCTTTGCTACTTAAGTAGCTTGGTGCAGTGCAGGTTGGCCTTCCTTGTGTAGTTTAGGAAGTCTACACAGTTTAGAAGCCTCTGGGTCCATGTTGATCAAATACTTAGCTTCATATTCAGGTGTTACTCTTTTGCACGTCTTGGTTAAGTTTTAAATTTCTTCATTGAAGGTTTTGGTGAGATCTTTGATGTGTACATAGTAGAAATTGGATGTGAGGAGTTGTTTCACTTACTCAACCTCACCAATTTGGTCATGAGAACCAAAGTACTATTTCTATCAGCTTTTGATGCACAACAGTCTATGTAAGTGATTGTATCTTCGCCTATAGCCTTTAGTTATCAAAGGACCATTGTCCCTTCCAGGCACTAGTCAGTTGTTTCCTGAAGGTAGCGTAATAAGCCGAAATAAACAGAAATAAACAGAAATCTGTTTAATAAAAGCAGTGTACTTATTATTCAACTTTAAATATGGAACTTTCCTACCAAGAAATAATGGAAGAATCCACAAATAACTTGTACAATATTTCAAATATAGCTGATTTAGTCATTTTATATAATTATTCTGCAAATAAGAACCACACGAAAGTCCAACGAGCTGAGCCCCTTGAGGAAAACTGTTGTCAAATGGTGAAACCTCATAGTCAGGAACAGATGAAACTGCCCATGACATCCAGACAACAAAAAACACGAGAACACACGTTTTCAGGAGAGGACCCAGAAGTATAAATGGAAACACTTCAAGTAAAGAAAGAGGACAAAGAACATTACAAACTATGTGCCAGATCAGGAAATAAATCTACGTGAAAAGTGTGTGTAAAATACTATGAATGGGTGTGTACTGAACACTCGGCAACTAGCATTATATGTAAGAACTGTCCATGATTTCTCATTGTAGGTATTTATTCTGATTATTTCTTATGTATTATCAGCTATTGTCAGCTTCTTCATTGAAGAAATTATGTATAATTTAATTACTGATTGTGTAATGTTTCATGTTGTGAGCAGTAAACAGACGAAGTCACAAAAACATATTTTACATTAAAAAATTTAAACGTATAATGTCTTACCGCATTTCAGGAGTATAAAGAAGCTAGTTTACTCTTGAATTGGGCAGAAAGTAAAACCAAATAAAATAATGAAATAGAAAAGTAACACACTTTTAATACAAAAATGTTTGGTTTATAGTTTGAAAGGTATCTCTGTGGGGACTATATGAATGATTACTAATGTAGGCAGACGTTTTAGTGTTCTAACAACTTTTATTTATCGAAAGAAAAAACCGACGTTAATTATACTACACAAAATATTGACTGAATACTGTAAACAACTAAGAGGTGGTTTAAGACTGCAATGGGCAAGGATCCTGGGTAGCAGAAGTGAGTCAAGCACTCTGGCCCTAGGAATGTGGATAACGCAGTCTGAATTGATCTGACGCTGAGCAGCCTCTGATTGATGAAATCTACTGTAGTTTCTGTACTTAGGTGCAGTGAAAGCAAGTGGCGATTGAGATCCGTATGCCCTGACAATGCCGGAGCAGCAGTATCTTAACATGTTTGCTTCGTGCGGCGATGTAACTTGCAGCTGGCGAGAAGTGTGCGACGGAGATGAGACGTGGAGGCAGCTCTATAAATCGATCGCGGCCACGAAAGAAATTGAAAAACCTCAAGGTCTAGCGATCAGGCAGACAGATCGAAATTTACTCTCTACCAGTGCCCTGAAATCATGGTAGATTTCAGTGTGTGAGACACCCGTTCACTGGTCGTACCAAGGACCAATCTGGTTCACTTATACGGCAGTATACAAAGATACCAAACGTAAAGACTGGTAAACCAAAAACGAATAAGTGTACCCTCAGCAAACGAGTAGTCCGAGACATTTGAAGTCACTCTGTCGGTACAGTAAGAGCTTCACCACAGGCTCCTCATTCTAAACTACTCGCGAGTGAAGTCAGTCGCAGGACAGGTCCCAAGTACCAACCATACATGCCAGAGCATCGACCACAAGTCTCCTATCAGACCGAACTCCTGCACCCAAGTGCCTCGCATCTCCCTAGAGAAAAGAAAAAAAAAATTTCCAGCAAAGTGCATGAAAGGCACCACCTTCAAGCCATCTCGAGTCAATCACAGGGCCCTAGAGGAGCTAAATCTCCCCTCTCACACGACGGCATAAACTCATGTCGAACTAGGGCAATAGTTAAGAAACCTGCATCTCTGAAAAAAAGGGAAACCCCCAATTACTGAATTTTTTTTTAAGTTTCCGCAGAGGGGGAAGATGATTTTCTCCAAAGTCGTGTCACTTCCCACAGCAACAAGTGAACAGATGCAATCTTAAATATCTTTATCTAAATCACCTGTGCTTTGGAGCTTGTTAGTCATAACTATGAAGTGTAATAAATATTCTATCTCTAAACGTTTCTGAGACGCAGGAATTTCTTATACAACCAAGGTGGCCGATGGAAGTGGTTCACAGGCCTATTTGCAGTATAGGCGAGCACGAAACCTTGTGAATTTTTATTACACGTGGCTCTGCACACAATGCCTGGTTTAGAACTACACTGTGTAGACGCATTCCTTCCGACCATCACCCTCAGCCCAGGCTTCGGCTGGCATCAGAGCAGATGTTGCAGCATTGTTCTGCTGGAGACCTGTCTTGTTGGGGGGCTGCCTTGTCTGCCCTGTACGGCTGTGGATCTGTCCAGCAAGATTTACTTAGGGACGAGCTCGCCGCCAATTGCTTTCAACTCCCAACATGCCGTTTCTGTGAGCTATGAACCATAAAAATACCTCACGCTTTTATCGCTCTTCCAGGCTCCATCAGTATCTGCTCAGACCGTTACTTACTCAAGTCTTGCTCAAGGTGCGGCAGGTTGTAACAAAATCCTTAATAACTTTCTGGATACGAAAAATAGGTGAGGGAGTAACTTGTCCTCTCTCAAGTTGCACTCGGCGTGGGTACTCGTGTCTTAAAAAACGGTGGTAGTAGCGGAAGGTTAAAGAAATATTGTAATAGTGAGCTCTATCCTGGACAAGGCCCTATTTTCAAGCCCACTAGTGTACTATTTTCGATGTGCAAACCAAATTGTTTGCTGATTGAGGTCCTATCAACATACAATGATTACAAGAGTACACTACATACGATACGTCTCACTCATGTATATCTAAAAGTCAGTTGTGTACTTCTATCTCTTGACGCAATAACATTTAGACATTGATGTGGCTTAGCATAATAGCTGATGAAATATCAATATGATTAAGTATACATATGTCGAAACACACTCAAAATCAGACTGATGAATAAAAAATATAATGAGGCACTGAATCCTGAAGGATAATGATGGAGCCTAATACATATGTTTAAATTCAACTTGTAAATTTATTACAAGTAAAAGGGGAACAGCGACCATTAGAAATTAAGATTGTAGAGCACGCCACAAGTCACACACAGCTTTCTTTTATGATGTGTTTGATTTGACAGGATGTACCACAGAGAGTTAAAGAGAAAAGCATTACTTACATTATTATGATCTATATATCGTGAATATTATGAAACACACACACAAGGATGTGAAAGTATTCATATAATAGAAACAACATGATAAGCATGATAATTACAATGTATAAGTTAAATGAACAGCAAAAGGTATGTAAATAATACTACAAGTGAATATGTGGATGGTACGATGTCTCATACCTCAAGAAATGTGAATTGTGGAATATTATAGGAAACCAGCAGGTGGAAACAACTCTGATTATCACAGACCGCAAGGAAGATGGAAGGATGTTATAAAACATTGACTACTGTAGGCGTCAGGCACTGCACCACAGTCTATTAAGGCATTTATTGTGTTTGTGGAAAACAATGCAACCTCCTTTAATAAGAAATTACTAAGAAGTGAGACACAGAGCAATAAGTAAGCTGTTAAGCACTGAGGCAAAAGTGTACCGAAGGCAGTAAAGTGTAGCTTGGAGAAAGCTTATCATTATTTAATGGAATAACAATAGCATGAAGATGTGAAGATACGATAATGGGCATTATAAGTCGAAGGTAAGTATCGGACTTGAATAGGCTATCCAATATACCACGAGAACGGAACGTCACCTTTCAGCTCAGAAACAATATTTTGAATGAAATACATTCAGCATGTGCTGAACTGAGTGCTAAAAACAAATTAAGACAGAGTCAAACCAAATGGATGCGTAGCGTCTGTTCTTTCGGACATGTATGATAGAACAGACACCACGCTGAATCCGCTGCTGTGAAACGTTATATGTAAATGGAAGGGGATCACTGCTGTCAGCTGCAGCGGAATCAGCAGCGACGAGTGAAAATGTGTACTGGACTGGGATTCGAACCCGGGATCTCCTACTTGCTGGGCAGGTGCATTAACCACTGCGCCATCCGGGACACAGCTCTATCGCAACTGCGCGAACTGTTTCGGACGATCTACACTCCTGGAAATGGAAAAAAGAACACATTGACACCGGTGTGTCAGACCCACCATACTTGCTCCGGACACTGCGAGAGGGCTGTACAAGCAATGATCACACGCACGGCACAGCGGACACACCAGGAACCGCGGTGTTGGCCGTCGAATGGCGCTAGCTGCGCAGCATTTGTGCACCGCCGCCGTCAGTGTCAGCCAGTTTGCCGTGGCATACGGAGCTCCATCGCAGTCTTTAACACTGGTAGCATGCCGCGACAGCGTGGACGTGAACCGTATGTGCAGGTGACGGACTTTGAGCGAGGGCGTATAGTGGGCATGCGGGAGGCCGGGTGGACGTACCGCCGAATTGCTCAACACGTGGGGCGTGAGGTCTCCACAGTACATTCATGTTGTCGCCAGTGGTCGGCGGAAGGTGCACGTGCCCGTCGACCTGGGACCGGACCGCAGCGGCGCACGGATGCACGCCAAGACCGTAGGATCCTACGCAGTGCCGTAGGGGACCGCACCGCCACTTCCCAGTAAATTAGGAACACTGTTGCTCCTGGGGTATCGGCGAGGACCATTCGCAACCGTCTCCATGAAGCTGGGCTACGGTCCCGCACACCGTTAGGCCGTCTTCCGCTCACGCCCCAACATCGTGCAGCCCGCCTCCAGTGGTGTCGCGACAGGCGTGAATGGAGGGACGAATGGAGACGTGTCGTCTTCAGCGATGAGAGTCGCTTCTGCCTTGGTGCCAATGATGGTCGTATGCGTGTTTGGCGCCGTGCAGGTGAGCGCCACAATCAGGACTGCATACGACCGAGGCACACAGGGCCAACACCCGGCATCATGGTGTGGGGAGCGATCTCCTACACTGGCCGTAAACCACTGGTGATCGTCGAGGGGACACTGAATAGTGCACGGTACATCCAAACCGTCATCGAACCCATCGTTCTACCATTCCTAGACCGGCAAGGGAACTTGCTGTTCCAACAGGACAATGCACGTCCGCATGTATCCCGTGCCACCCAACGTGCTCTAGAAGGTGTAAGTCAACTACCCTGGCCAGCAAGATCTCCGGATCTGTCCCCCATTGAGCATGTTTGGGACTGGATGAAGCGTCGTCTCACGCGGTCTGCACGTCCAGCACGAACGCTGGTCCATCTGAGGCGCCAGGTGGAAATGGCATGGCAAGCCGTTCCACAGGACTACATCCAGCATCTCTACGATCGTCTCCATGGGAGAATAGCAGCCTGCATTGCTGCGAAAGGTGGATATACACTGTACTAGTGCCGACATTGTGCATGCTCTGTTGCCTGTGTCTATGTGCCTGTGGTTCTGTCAGTGTGATCATGTGATGTATCTGACCCCAGGAATGTGTCAATAAAGTTTCCCCTTTCTGGGACAATGAATTCACGGTGTTCTTATTTCAATTTCCAGGAGTGTATATTCCCACTGAGCACCATCTATCCGCAGTCCCTTTCAATATTACTCTCGTTCGCTGCTCTGAGATTCCCACAGAACGTCCGACGTATTGGTGCATCCGCACTGAAGAAGGTGGATCTATTGCCCAACTATGAATGCGTTGTGTCTGTTCTTTCAGACGCTCGGTGGGAGTGCGGACCGGCAGTGATGTGTGCCGAGATAGTCCGCGCAGTTGCGATAGCGCTGTGTCCCTGGTGGCAAAGTGGCTATCCCACCTGCCCAGTAAGCTGGAGAGCCCTGTTCCACATTCCGGTCCTGGGCACATTTCCACCCGTCACTGCTGATTCCGCGTAATGCCCAGCTGCAGCTGACAGCAGTGATGCCCTTTAATTTATATACAGAGTCAATTCATTTGTACTGAAATGTGACATGCACTGTTTATCGAATCGACAACGTTTGAGGCGCAGAAAAATCTCTGCGGAACACATGCGATCAACAGACACGAATCTCTTAATGACGGAAATATTAACATAACTTCTTTATTTCGTAGCGGAGTTTCCGTGGGTAAATATCTTAATGTTCATGTCGTTAATACGTAAATGAAGACTTGTAATGTGTGAAAAACCAGACTTCTGTGTTACTGAGAGACGAGAGGAAGGAACTGCTAAATGGGTTAGCACGTTTACAGGCCAGCGACTTAGCAGACCAAACGAAAGAAAACATGGATGCCGGCAGGTGTTTAACCAGACTGACTACCTATTAAATCTGTTTTTATTCTTCAGGATTATAGTATGATTGCTTCTCTCTAATTAATAATTTGTGTTATGTGAGCAAGAGTGTGCTGGAAATAATACCTCCGAGTATTTTATTTGAAAACTTTTAAAACAAAACAAAATTTATCAACATTCTACACCTTCATTCTTCATGTTAACTCAAGCTAGGCACCCTGGAGGTGAAAGTACATCTCCTAGTGAAAGACTATTTTGTTGATGCCATCACTATAATATTTTTGACTTTGTTGATCGAGTCATTACCTTACCTCCGCTTGCACCATTTAATGACTGTCAAAGTGAATTCCTCGGTGTTCTTTAAGTTTTGGAAGCAGACGAAAATAAAATGACAACATATCGGGACTGTAGGAGGATGGTTGATGACAGCGAACACAAGGCGTTGGATTGGTGCAGATGCAGCAGTACTTGTGTGTGGTCCCGCATTGTCATGCTGAAGGTAAAAGTGATCCATGTGTGGACGCACTATTAGAATTCGGGCTCTCAGTTTTCTAAGGGTCTTTCAGTACCTTGCAGAGTTTAAGATGGTGCCTTTAGATATGAGTTACAAATGCACCACACGTTGAGCATTCCAGAACACTGTGAGAATGACTTTGTCATCCCTACAGAACTGTGGTAAGTCGATGATACTCTACGACCGTTCTGTCCCGCTTCATGGCAAGTCGTTCTGAACTTACATTTCAGCAATATTATGCCCTCTCGCACATGGCGAAAGTCTGTATTGCTTGTCTTCGTGCTTGTCAAACAATATCTTGGTGAGCTAGGTCATCGGATCTTTTCCCAATTGAGAACGTTTCAACTATTATGGGCGGACAGCATTTGGCACTATATTTCTCACAAGGGAAACTCCCCATCGCATGCTCTTCAGATTGAGCTGTAACATGGCCCGCTGGATAGCCTGTCAATAACTGAATACAGATCAAGGATGAAAACAGAAAGAAGGTGTAATGGACTATGAAAAAAGGAGCAGAATAGAAGCAGCCAACGGTCCAAACCCAGAATATGCAGCATCGAGCAGACTTGCTTAGCCATGGCGTCGTGGTTGTGTGGTTACGGTGTTAGAATGGGAAGGGGCAGTTCCTTCTTCAAATTTCGCTCGTGCCACAAAGTTTTTTACGAAATTGTGAACTATCCGTCCGGTTACTGATGTGTGTGTTTCTTACATTCTGATTTGTGGTTTTTCTTTCTTTTTTGTGGTGTATCGTCCGTTTTCAACAGCGAGGTGTAAAAAAAGGGATTTCCAGAAGTGCGTACCACCTGTTTGTTTCGACTTTTGAATTACTTCGTTGTAACATAGTTCACAGCCTTTTATTTGTTGTTGTCATTTCTGTGAAAGCTCGATATCCATCTCACCTGCTCTCATTATTCATCACATTTACTTTCGGTGGTAATACAGGGTGTCGATAAGATACCTTTACAATTTCAAAATTTTATTACAACGACAGTTATTGAAATATTTTTACAACATTTCTTTTATCGTAATCAGTGTTTATAAAATTTTTTTGACAGTGTTTAATAGACCTCTATATGGGCGCTGTAGCATAGCGTCATCAATGGTGGCAATTGCATTACGAATCCTTTGCTTCAAGTCAGCAATATCTCGTATCAGTGTCTGATACACGATATCTTTTACATACGCCCATAAAAAAACGTCCAAGGGAGTGATATCTGGCGAACGATGTGGCCAAGGAATTGGCCATCCCTCCCAATCCATCTGCCTGGAAATGTTTCATGGAGAAACCGACGAACATGCAGTCTTGCTGAAAAATGATAGTTGGTTGTAAGTCAATCAATTGTGGTACTACATATTCGGTCAGAAGGTAGAGGTAAACATTCGCAGTAATTATTGACTCTTTGAAGAAAAATCAAACAATTATTCGGCTACACATGATTCCACACCACACGTTCACTTTTGGACTATCCCGGCGAAGCTCCCTAGTCACATGGGGGTGTTGAGGTTCCCAGATTCTCACATTGTGTCTATTTAATGTCCCAGAAACATAAAAAGATGCCTCGTGACTGAAACAAACTGCCGGCCGTGGTGGCCAAGCGGTTAAAGGCGCTACAGTCTGGAACCGCGCGACCGCTACGGTCGCAGGTTCGAATCTTGCCTCGGGCATGGATGTGTGTGATGACCTTAGGTTAGTTAGGTTTAAGTTGTTGTAAGTTGTAGGGGACTGATGACCTTAGAAGTTAAGTCCCATAGTGCTCAGAGCCATTTGAATTTTGAAACAAACTCGCTTGAGGAATGCTTCATCCTCCGAAAGTCGTTCCAGCATTTTGAGTGCAAATACTGTCCGTTTCGGCTTGTCATTAAGCTCAAGTGTCTGTAACAGTTGCACTTTGTAAGCGTACCACCGTAAGTTCTTGTGGAGAACCTTATACACAGTTGAACGTGGTAGTTGCAACTGTGAGGCAGCAGTGTGGATTGACTTCGTAGGTAAACGAGTGAAGTTTCAAAAGCGATCGATGTTTTCCTCGGATGTTAGTGGTCGCCCGCTCCTCCCTTTATCCAACACTGTCCCTGTCTGCATAAATTTTTTGTGCCAGGCACGGATTGAAGGACGCGATGCTGGATCTCTTCCATACTTCGTTCTGAAGTTTCGTTGAGTCTGAACATCCAGTTTTGTCTCAATAAACCAGGACACACATTATGCCTCCTCTTGAGGAGTTGCTATTTTATAGAGGTTCAGTTCCTTCCATCAACAGAGCATCTGCAACACAAAATTTTAGTGTATATAAAAAATTTAGTAAATAGTGATTACAATGAAAGAAATTTTGTTAAAATATTTCAACAACTGCCGTTGTAATAAAATTTAGAAGTTGTAATAGTACTTTATGGACACCCTGTATATTTTTACCACATGACATATGTATAGTATGACAATTGCCAAGAGTACAGAAGAAGAAAAGATGTATCAACGATCAGAGGGAATGTTGGTAATTGTGTGAAAAAAATTTGGGGCACTGACGAGATTTAAACACCGATCCTCCGCCATCACAGTCAAACACCGAGAGAACATAACAACGACGCTGTATGTACAGAACTTCGCTCAATGTTACACATCTTGAGCTTGGACCGTTCAATGTTACTATTTTGCTTCCATTTTCACAGTTCAATTCACCTTGATCCTGTTCTCGTGCTTGTTCTGTGTTCAGTTTTTGACGGGCTGTCCACTCGGCCATCTTACGACTAAATCTGCGGGGGGTGGGGGTGGGGGTTACGGGGTTACGGGGAGTTTCGTTGGTCAGGAGGATATCCGACAGCTCTATCAATCAATGGTAAGCCGAATAACTACTTGCAGAACGATCAGAGGTGGACCAATGCGTTATTGGCTTGTTCAATTTCTGAATCTGTTCCTCACGAATAAATCATCCATTTTTCTGAAATTTTAATTATTTGTTTGTCTGTACACGTAAATCACATCTACCGATTTCCATCCCATTTGGATAATTTTTTCATGCTGCGTCTTCTTTTTGCCGTGTGTAGCCCTTATGAAATAAAATGAAATGTCGTGTGGCTAGGGCTTCCCGTCGGGTAGACCGTTCGCCTGATGCAGGTCTTTCGATTTGACGCCACTTCGGCGACCTGCGCGTCGGTGGGGATGAAATGATCATGATTAGGACAACACAACACCCAGTCCCTGAGCGGAGAAAATCTCCGACCCAGCCGGGAATCGAACCCGGGACCTTAGGATTGACATTCCGTCACGCTGACAAATCAGCTACCGGGGCCGGATTATAGCCCTTATAATTCTTCGATGCGTGCCTACTACCGCACAAATATAAACAGACCCATCACTTCAGTACGGATATAGAAGGTATCACTCTTGTGAAACATAGCTTGCCGTTTTCACACATGATATCCTGCGAACGGTGGATGATAGCCAACAGGAGGATTCCACGTTCCTAGTTTCGACAAAGCGTTTGATACTGTTCTCCATTATAGACTGTTAAAGAACATCCGAGGATACGGACTGGGTTTCAACATATACGAATAGCTCAAAGACTTCTTATGTAATAGAATCCAGCACGCTGTCCTCGACGGCGAGTGTTGAACAGGGTCAAAGGTACGGTCAGGATTGTCGCAGGGAAGTGTGATAGGACCATTCTTGTTCTATACATACATAATTGCTCTGATTTGCAAGTTGAGGAGCGATCTGCTGCTGTTTGCTGATGACACGATCGTGTACGGCAAGGTATCGTCATGGGGGGACTGTAGGAGGATACAAGATGGCTTACACAAAATTTCAGTTCGGTGTGATGAATTCCAGCTCACTCTAAATGTAGAAAAATTTATACAGACGAGTGGGAAAAACAATTCTTTAGTGTTTGAGCACAGCTTTGATATTGTGCAGCTTGACACAGTCACGTCGACTAAATATCTAAGCCTAAAGTTGCAAGGTAATTTGGAATGTAACGAGAACGTAAGGGCGGTAATAGGTAACGGGAGAATTTAAGGGAAGTGTATCCCATCTTTAAAGGCGACCGCATATGGAAAACTAGTGCCATCCTTTTTGAGTACTGTTGTAGTATTTCGGATTTCTACAATGTCGGATTAAAGGATGATTCCGAAGTAGTTCAGAGGGGAGCCCCTCGATGCTTTACCAGCAGATTTGACCAGCACGCGAGCATTAGAGTGGGAATCACTGGAGGGAAGAACACTTTCTTTTGGTGAAACATTATTGAGAAAATTCATAGAATCGACATTTGAAGCTGACTGCTGAACGATTCTACTGCCGCCAACGTACTTTTCACGTAAGGGACAAGAAGATAAGAGAAATTAACGGTCGTACGGAGGCATATAGATAGTCTTCTTTTCCCTCGCTCTAGTTGCTAGTGAAACAGAAAAGGTACTGTTTAGCATTGGTACAAGGTGCTCTGCGGCACGCACCACACGATGGCTTGCGGAGTATGTATGTAGATGCAGAAAGGCTGTTACCCCTAGCCACCAGGGCAAGGCTATTAGAGCTGAGGTGTTGTAATCAATTACATTTCATAAGCTGCTAGCTGATTGTATGACCACGGCTTACTTACTCAGACCATTGCCTTATGCATATTATTTGGTCGTCCCTCCTGTCTTTCAGATTATTAGCGCACTGTTAGAATAGCCTGTAGAGTACTTAAGTTTCTGCTATTGCTGCCAGTTAGATTCAGGTTCATGGTTGTTGTAAGGCACGTGGTGTATATTTGTTGTTTGATTCTTTTGGTATTAACACAATTAAGTCAGCATCGTGGTTACTCATTTAAGCACTAATCGGTCATTTATTAATTTTTATGCATACTACAGAAGAAAATCTTGCCGATGACAGCTTGGCGACACCTGTTGCTAATACTTCCTTTATCAATTCAATAATTGTCTATGAAACAGAAACTGAAATATTTCCTTCAGAAACAGTTTCCCCAAGGGATTGGACGTGTAATTTTCAGATTTTGAAAGGTGAGTTTCGCCGACGATGCTGGGACGGAGTATGCCGTGAAAGCTTTTTGTGATACGCACATTGGCTCTCTCTTGCACTAATTTTTAAGGAATATGGTGGTAAGGCCTTCAGCTTTTGGAATAGTACTGCAGATTTCGTTCTTGAAGGATGACATTGTTTGATGACCTCAGTGAAGTGATATCTATACTACATCATTTTCAGACTGAAGTACTGTAATTACAGACAGCGGATACCACCCCGTAGCACCTTGTTTAACTACTCTGAAGAGCCAAAGCAACTGATACACCTGCCTAATATCGTGTAGGGCCCCTACGAGCATTCATAAGTGCCACAACACGACGTGTTTTTGACTCGATTAATGTCTGAAGTAGTGCTAGAGGGATCTGACACCATGAATCCTGCTAGGCTGTCCATAAGCCCATAATAGTACGAGGAGGTGGAGATCTATTCTGAACAGGGGTGTAGATATATTCTGAACAGCTCGTTGCAAGGAATATCACACATGCTCAATAATGCTCATGTCTGGGGAGTCTCTTGGCCAGCGGAAATGGTTAAACTCATAAGAGTGTTTCTGAGGCGACTCTGTAGCAATTCAGGACGTGTGAGGTGTCGCATTCTGATGCTGGAATTTTCCAAGTCCGTCGGAATGCACAATGGACATGAATGGATGCAGGATATCAGACAGGATGCTTACGTACGTGCACATGTCAGAGTCGTATCCAGACGTATCAGGAGTCTCGTATCTCTCCAACTATACACGCCCCACATCATTACACAGCCCCCACGAGCTTGAACAGTCCTCTGCTGACATGCAGGGTCCATGGATTCATGTCTCCATACCCGCACACGTCCATCAAATCGATACAATTTGAAACGAGACTTGTCCGACCAGGCAACATGTTTGCAGTCATAAACAGTACAATGTCGGTGTTGACGGTCCCAGGCGAGGCGTAAAGCTTTGTGTCGTGCAGTAACCAAGGGTGCACGAGTGGACCTTCGGCTCTGAAAGCCCATATCGACGAAGTTTCGATGAATGTTTCGCACGCTGACGCTTGTTGATGGCCCAGCACTGAAATCTGCAGCAATCTGCGGAAGGGTTGCACTTCTGTCACGCTGAACGATTCTCTTCAGACATCGTTGGTCCCGTTCTTGCAAGATCTCTTTCCGGGCCTCAGCGATGTCGGAGATCTTATGTTTTACCTGATTCCTGATACACATGGTACACTCCTGAACTTCATCGCTACCTCGAAGATGGTGTGTCCCATTGCTCGAGAGCCGACTATATAACAAAGTTCAAACTCACTTAAATCTTGATAACCTGCCATTGTAGCAGCTGTAACCGATCTAACAATGGCGCCAGACCCTTGTTGTCTAATATAGGCGTTGCTGACCGCAGCGCCGTATTCTGCCTGTTTATAAACCTCTGTATTTGAATACGCATGAGTATACCAGTTTCTTTGGCGCTTCAGTGTATAACCTAATCATATGACATCTTGTTATCCTGAGAGGATAGCTGTTGGGGTTAATTCGCAGTCTGATGGTGTTTACAAGTTGGTTAAAGGAGTCACGAATATTCATACAATACAGCATAGCTTCAGTAAGTCGGCACTTTGTACAAGCGTTCATGGATCACTATACAGTAGACGACTTATATCTGCCTTCTAAGATATGTCGCCCTGTCTGTAATCCCTGTTGATACGAAGCTGTTATTTTTAGGGAACCTGTTTCCATAGTTTGCTGAAAGATCGGTTTTCAAGATTTTATTTCCGAACGTAGCGCCGCTAGGTCGTTTCCACGCTCGAGCCAGGCTGGACTCCTGCGGGAAATTCACAGCGGATACGTGACGCTACTATCTGCCGCTCATCGTTGCGTTCAGGAAGTGGTTTGACGTTTCGATTTGCGAGCGGCGTGGTGCCGTGTGGGTTTCCGGTGGCGCCTCCTCCCCGTAGCACGTCCGGAGAAGCCATCACTCGCTCCGGCACTCCTTTCAAAGCGGCGGACGCGCCTCCATATTGGAGGCCCCCACGCATATTGGCCTTCTGCGGATTCCATTCGGCGAGCTGCTTTCACCACCTCTGCCTTTCGGGCCTTTCGGGGGATTCAGCGCTGATGACGGGAAAGGATCAGTGAAACTCCGCGTCCGATCTTTACCGTCTAATAATCCGTAAAATCCAACAAGTCAAGGGCAACCAGAAGCACAGACCGTAATGAAAACGACGGATATTATCACGAGATTAGATTCATTTTCTAATTTTATATCTTCCTAATATACAGGTTGCAGAAAAAGAACCTGATAAATAAAAAAAGAACAAGTTAGATGACGTGAGATCGGCAAAAACCGTCAAATAACAGTAGGTTATTATCTACCTGTGAGCTACGCCCACAAAGCAGAAACCAGTCAGTGACGAAAACTGGAAATTATGTGCATTTAAACCAAGTTATTTATTATTTAAATTAGCCCAGCGTAGTTGATAGAGGTAAACAACCAAAGTTAAGTAAACTTTAATTAACGTGAACACGGATGGCATCGTCGGAGGTGAAATTTCTGTAAATTTTTTTTTCTGAGCAGAGCTTCACTGTTGAATCATAGAAGCTTGAAGTATAGTAATTCTACAAAGTTGTTAAAATAATGAACTGCTATACACAAGTAATACTGCAGTTAGATAGTCGACGTATGATAATATGAAGAACAATGTATTTGTTTATGAAATGCGAAGACCCCGTATTATATTTTTCTTATCTACAGATCAAATGAACGGACATTTATTCTAGCAAGTACATCAGGGCCTACAAACAGAAACACTGATGGAAAAGAAAAAAATTAAATTTTGAACATTCACATTCTCTTAAATACCGTCTTCACAGTAAAATTTACTGTCTCCAACAATGTCAAAAAGTTACGTATTCCCGATATGGCCTGTCTGGAGTACATTTGCAGTGTGTGAGAACTCAAGGAAACTTCACAAACCAAGATCACTAGAAAAGCATTTATCCGACGATCTTCGAAAGAGTTATGTCGTAAAAATGCAAAAGTGTAAGATCAGATGATGACACTACAGCTCTATCGAAACCGGTCATCCAATAGAACTCTTTTTAGCTATATTGGCTTGTGAAGTTTTCTTCAGTTACCAACGTCAAAAAGTTGCCATTCGGCAAGAAATTTGGGCTATCCCTGTCGAAAATTGCTGGCGTGTTTCGAATTACTGTCGCGGTCAGAATAATTATTTGGACCACCTCTTCAAAGATTTCGAAACGTCCCTGGATGACAGTCATTTTTTACCCGTAACTGTTACATGGCACTTTTCTGATCTATGGTTATCTAGTAAATTTTACTCTATTCAACGCCGTCTACCCTCATCTGAGCACATAATCAGGCTTTTCTCTTGGTTCTGTGTAAATTCTTGATACATGAATGTTGTTTATATAGCCTGTAAAAATCGATAAGTCGATTCCTTTCTTTGTAATTTTAATGTATCATTTTGTTCCATGTTTCATCTTCCTCTTGTACGAGATGAAGAGTGTCTAATCAGCAGAAGCTCTATCAACAAGGTTGTAGTCATGAGTTTGAAACCTTTCTTTTATGTACACTTACAGAAATAACATTAACTATGGTGGAACAAAATGTCGCTTGGAATCGCTCATGATGATACGTTAACTCCGCCGCGAGCTACTCAAGCAAGACGCACGGCCCGTCCTCACAGCTTGACTTCCTCCGTACCTGAGCTCCTACTTTCCAAACTGCGCAGAAGCTCTACTGCGAAACTTTCTGGACTAGCACTCCTAGAAGAAAGAATCCTGAGGAGACATTGCTTAGCTGCAGCCTTGGGGGATGTTACCAGAACAAAATTTTCACTCTTCAGCGGAGTGATGAGTTCATTTTCGTCAAGAGTATAGACATATTGAAGAAATTAGGCATAGATTTAAATTCCTTAAATAAGATTTCTTTTTCTTGGGATTCAGACATTGCTTATCTTAGTGCCAAAGAGGCACTCACCGCTCACCGCTCAGAGAGGAAAATACTAATAAAACTACCTGGCAGATTAAAACTGTGTGCCCGACCGAGACTCGAACTCGGGACCTTTGCCTTTCGCGGGCAAGTGCTCTACCAACTGAGCTACCGAAGCACGACTCACGCCCGGCACTCACAGCTTTACTTCTGTCAGTACCTCGTCTCCTACCTTCCAAACTTTACAGAAGCTCTCCTGCTTCGGTAGCTCAGTTGGTAGAGCACTTGCCCGCGAAAGGCAAAGGTCCCGAGTTCGAGTCTCGGTCGGGCACACAGTTTTAATCTGCCAGGAAGTTTCATATCAGCGCACACTCTGCTGCAGAGTGAAAATCTCATTCTGAAAACATCCCCCAGGCTGTGGCTAAGCCATGTCTCCGCAATATCCTTTCTTTCAGGAGTGCTAGTTCTGCAAGTTTCGCAGGAGAGCTTCTGTAAAGTTTGGAAGGTAGGAGACGAGGTACTGGCAGAAGTAAAGCTGTGAGTACCGGGCGTGAGTCGTGCTTCGGTAGCTCAGTTGGTAGAGCACTTGCCCGCAAAAGGCAAAGGTCCCGAGTTCGAGTCTCGGTCGGGCACACAGTTTTAATCTGCCAGGAAGTTTCATATCAGCGCACACTCCGCTGCAGAGTGAAAATCTCATTCTGGAAAATACTAATAATTTAAATTTACTATTTCTTTTAAACAAATGAAGCTACAGAGTTGATATTTAAAACATTTATCATTTTAGCGATGGGCTTCTATATGAAATGTCGATCGTTAAGATCGACTAAAGCTTTGAGATTTTAGCATTCAGGTCTTTTTACAATACTTGTGAGTTTCACTTTAACAGTAAATCCTAAACTATTATAGATACAATAAATATTCAAGTTTTTTTGGGATCACCTCGGAAATTTCCTAAGTAAGGTAAATTAAAATAACTGTGGCTTCATTTCCTGAATTATTCCAGAAATGTCTCCCTTTATGGCCGACCTTAGGTCCTCCTTATTTAACACTGCTACAGTTCCCTGGCCACAAATGCCTTCTTCTGGGTTTCCCTATAGTGTATGTTCTCGTCTGTCTCACTCACTTAGGCCTCAATAGACACCTGTGAGTTTCCCCATCTCGTGGTGAACCTGTGCCCTTTGTGGTACACGGTCCTGGACGACAGGGTTTGTTTCATAATTCCTGTAGGCTGACTCTTTCGACCATATATTTAAGTGAGAGCAATGCTCGTTAACTCACATTGTAAAGAAAAGAAAAAAAGACAATGAAAAGGAAATTGTTCTAAAACTAGTATTCATTTATGCTGCATTCAGATATTCTGTATGCTCTGTTACATAGAAGCACTTAAATTTCTCTCTTTAAATATTTTAAGCGTGTTTGCAAAATGTACGTGCATAAATTGATTTCAACTGTTAGTTCCAATAGAAAATATGCGCACTTACTTCAGTATACCGGTAGATTCAGCTGCCCCTACTGCTGGGTTCTATGCAACCCACAATGCCTTCAAATGCGAGACAAAATCTTTTCAAATTCTTTCGCCCTCTACCTTCACATTGATAGTTCCAGCCGGCCGCTGTGGCTGAGCAGTTCTGGGCGCTTCAGTCCGGGAACCACGCTGCTGCTGTGGTCGCAGGTTCGAATCCTGCCTCATGCATGGATGTGTGTGACGTCCTTAGTTTAGTTATGTTTATGTAGTTCTAAGTCTAGGGGACTCATGTTCTCAGATGTTAAGTCCCATAGTGCTTAGAGCCATTTGAACCATTTTTGTTAGTTCCATAGAAAAAATGAAAACGACCATGTTGTAGAAAATTCAATGTAGCCAACTAGTTCCTTTTTTTTGGGGGGGAAGGGGGAGGGGGGATGGGGGGAAACGTTTTCAATGTAGGCCATCGTTTCCTATTTATTCAAGAAAAATGTAGAAAAGTGACCTTTAAATGCGTTTTTCTTGAATAACTCGAAAAACATGGCCTCTAGCAAAAATGCACCCCAGTAAAAAATTTAGTTGCATTAAATTTCCTAAAAAACTATCCTGTTATTTTTTCTTTATGGCCAATAGTTCACACATAGTGAGCGAGAAATGTGAGAATCTTGTGTGTGGTGTGTGAAGGCGTTGTGAGCTGCGTAAAACCCAATGGTAGGGGGAGTCGAGTCACACTGCATAAGTCTCATTTAAATATTTAAGTCGATTGTGGTATGCTTCACTATCTGTTAATTGCAAAGAAATCTGGCACATATTCAAAACACCGCAAAACTAAAAAAGCTTTGGGAGAGGAATGGAATGATCAAATCATTTTACATTTTTATATAACCACCGTATAAGAACCACCCTAATTGTAGGAATCAAGCACAACATAAGCAGTAATAAACAACGCATAATGACATGAAGCAACTTCTCGGCCACTTCTGTTTCAACAGACTAGGTCTTAACATTCTCCTTAAAGCAAAAGGAAAAAATATTAGGGACTGTGCGTCAAGAAGCATGAAATTCGAAGAAATAAGGACCACCGTAACACAGACAGATCGCGCACAAAGTTGACTGCAATGCAGTGACTGCAAGATGAGTGGTTACGAGATGGAATCAGGGAGACAGTGGGACAGGGAAAGTAGGTATAGGTCGTTCCAGAAAGGCTACACAACGAAGAGGTCGTAAGGTTGTGCTACTGTCTCCGACGAATTTTAGTTTTATGTTCCGTGGATCATTTTGCACAATAAAACGTAATGATGCGGAACGAGTGATATTACGTTCACATCTCAAATGAATTTGTAAATATGGATACATGCTTGAACATTTAAAAGCTTCTTTTTTTTAAAACAATAAAGAGTACATATGTGAGTTGACAATTCCTACCCACCACCTTTTACAGATTACAATAACAGAAATTCTTGTACGGAATAGAAAAGGATACCAAGGACAAACTTTCTCTGTTTATTTTAAAATTTTACTTTGCTGTCTGCCAGACTTTTTTTTTTTTTTTGTTTGTAACTGGGTAAGTGAGCAAAAATTTTATATGCAGCACTGCACACCCAGTTTTCTGCTGAAGACAACATTAATGTGGAGTAATGAATATAATTTTCCTTCTGATTTTCAGGAGTGAGATTACGTTTCAGTGTGAAAGAACATCAATGATAAACCGAGTTGTCAAGAGTCATAGGACAGCGATATGCACGTATACAGACGACGATAGTAAGGCGCACACAAGGTGTCGAACCCTACACCAGGGATGGTTGTACCGTTGCTCTATAAAGTTTTAATTTGGTTGGTGGGTTTGGATTCCTGCTCGTGAAAAACGGCGTGAGTGCCCAGATCATCTTCATAGTATTCAATTTTTTTATCTCGTATTTGTTGGGTAAAAGTTATGCCTTCATCTAGTATCACTCCTAGGTATTTAGTCGTCGTAGTCCCGGGTATTTGCTGTCCATTAATGGCAAGTCGCATCCTCAGTTCCGGCCGTTTCTTCGTAAACAGTACTGCTACATTTTTCGTAGCGTTTAGGGTGGTTTTATTGCTCTTTTGCCGTAGTTCGGTGACGACAAGTTGACGCTGCATCCAAGTTGTTCGATGTTCCTTCCAGAGACTAGGAAGGCCGTGCCATTGGCGTACAGACTGGCGGTGACATGTTGAATGGTGGGAATGTCGATAATATACAAATTAAACAGGCATGGCGATATCACCGTTCCCTGTGGGATGCCAGCTGAGGCAGTTTATAGTGATGATTTCTTCCCACCTATTTGTACAAACAGACGCCTGTCCTGCAGAAAGCTATCAATCAACTTGATATAACAGTCGGGGAGACGGGTTCGATTGACTGTAAGCTTGTCACGCCAAACCCGATCATATGCCTTTTCTATATCTAGGGAAACTCCAACTGTGGTAGAGTTGTATGTATTCTGTAATCCGAAGCAGCTTAAGCTCCACCGATAACCGTGGCAGAAAGCCAAACTGTTCTTGGCGGATGATGTCATTTTCTTCCAGATACTCTTTGAGACGTTGTAGCAGCACCCGTTCCAATATTTTGCCGAGTGTGGGTAACAGACTAATCGAGCAGTAGCTGTCTGGCAACGTTGGTTTTTTTCCTCTTTTGAGAATAGTGATCGTCTTCACCTTCTTCCAGTCTGCGGGAAAGTAGTCGTTGAGTAATCAGCTGTTAATAATTCGAGTTAAGAGAACGATGACCTTTCTCGGAAGATGCTTAAGATCGGCGTTGGTCACAAAGTCCTTGCCAGGCGCCTAGTTGTTCGTCATCCTGTTAAGTTTTCTAACTTCAGCGGTAGTGGTAACAAGTAGCCTCTGACGTGTGGGGAGTTGGTGGAAGTCGACGATTCGCTGTTGGATACGGTCCTCTTTCCTTGCATCCTCTGCATCCTGTAGGGGCGGCACTGTCATGTGGTGTTCATACACGTCGTCATACAATTCATCTTGGCGAATAGGGTCGTATATGACGCCATCGGGGCCCCGTATTGCTTTCTATGGTGGCCTCGGTTGGCGTAGTACCCTGACAAGTTGCCATTCTTCCCTAGCCTGGAGAAACATTTCGTCCATCCGTATTCGCCAGAGTTCTTGCCACCATTCTTCAACGGCGTAGCTCCCGGGACAGACGATGCATCAGCCGTCTATCTACTGGATGTCTGTATCGTTGCCGTCGTTTCCTGTGAGTATTCCGGCGATGCTTGCTGTCGGTGGCATATCAGTCGCTGCACGTCTTCATTCCCGTTAGATTTTAGCTGTCAAAGTTGTCTCAGCGATGACCATATCGGGAATTGTAGAGACTGCTTGGATCAGTTGGACGTTATTGTTAAGCTATATCGTAAATTAACAGCTCTGGAGCTTGGAGGTGATACCAGGAGGCAGGCATCATGTAGAAGTCTGAGAACTGGTAGATGGTCAGAGGACCGGTCATGGATGGTCTTCAGGTGTACATTTGCAGCCTTATTTTTAACAATCGCTATATCGAGAATGTCATCCTCTTGGACGGTCAACTGAGGGATGCGGTCGGCTCCCGTGGTCCGTAGATGGTGACTTGAAGATCGTTCCCTAGATCGTAGAGTAGCTATCCCTTTCTGTTGCCCCTCCTTGAATATCAAGCTCCAAGTTTGGAGTTACGGTCTCCTCCCAGCAATACCTTATTGAATCCGTCGAAGACAGCATGAAGATCTCTGGCCACCAACTGTTTCTTGGGGCTAAGATATGCCGCCACCCAGAGTTATGTTTCCTATTGCCTATTGCCGTGAATATTGTAACCGCTGTGGCTTCTAGTGATGCCAGGGGCAGTAGATCTTCCTAATGTTGTCGGAGAGAGTTTCTGACGAACAATGCAGTTCCGCCACCTTGTTGTCCAACCCGGGCCGTCCCATAACCATGCATGTTGAAACTAGCCATCTCCGCCAGGTGCGTTTCCGACATCAGGACTATGTCCAACCTGTGCCGACTAGCAAATTCGCTCAGTTCAGTTTGTTTACGTCTTGCTCCATTGGTATTCCAAATGCTGAGTCGGAAGTTTCTTTTTCTGCAGCCGCTATCCATTCCTTAAGTAGCGGTAAACGCCTTGATTATTCCCTCCACAAGCGTGAGGATTCTTGTCAGTTTTTGTTGAAGTTGTACAAGGAGGGCTGCGATGTCCGATGTGGCTGGTGTCAAGGTGCCTGGGGTGGCTGTAGTAGACGCAGATGTTGCAGGTTGGTCTCTCCTAGGCGACAGTGTGTCTGCAGAAGACCGTGAAATCAGTTTCCTTCGAGTCCTGTGTAGGGTAGCTGATATTTGGGGCTGTCTGAATGGCTGTTTTTCTGGTGCCTCACAGTCCATCTTGCTAGTCGCCGCTGGCGTTGTCTATTGTTGATGTTCACCGTCGAGTTCTTGGCCCGTTGCTACGGCTGGACTTTATATTTACGGAAGGAGTGCCTGGTATTTTTCGCATCCGCGCCATGAGGTGCAGTGGACTTTGTCACAGTTAGCGTATTTTACTTTGGAGGTACAGGGCAGGCTGCATTCCTTGGTCCGATGGTCTCTAGCGCACTTAACGAAGCGGGGTGGCATCCGGCAATTAGCCGTATGCTCGAAGCGTTGACAGTTTTTGCGCTGTGTCGGCTCATAATTGGACCAATAATCTTCAATGCGCACCGTCGTGCAGAGACCGGATGTCGTAGATTTTATGGTTTTCTTTTGCCTTAGGAAGGCTGACACAGCACGTGGGCAGCCAAACTAATTCATCACTGACTTGATTTACTTGTCTCCTTTCATACTGATGTACCCAGGCGTACCTTTTTCACTTAATGCCTCCTTTAGTTGACGCTCTGTGACCTGTGCAGGCAGTCCTTTAATCGCCACCTTAAGTTCCTTTTCCTCCAGTGATTGATATGTGAAGTGTGGCAAGTCGTAGGTCTCAAAAAATTTCAGAACCTCTCTTTGATCCTCAAAGGACTCGAAATGGTATTTAATCCGGTCCTTTTGGAAGATGGCCTTCAGGGTTCCGGAGACTAGTTTTTGTGGCGCATTATTCCGTTCCACATACTGGTCACTATGGTAAATCGTCAATGGTGGAACACGTTTTTGTTTCGCTGCGTCAGATGCAGCAGCGGCTTGTTGTTCTTAAGTTCCTAGTTCGAGGTTTCACATCTGATTGGGGTCGTCCTTGTTGTCATCTCTGGGGGTAATAGATGTGCACCTATTACTAGTCTCAATAGTCTCAGCTCATCGTTTCTGAGACGTCACGTCTTCTTTCGAGATTCTCCAATAGTGCCGTTGATGTCGCACGAGCACGACATCATCCGTTTCTCCAAAGCTCTTGTCTCTTTCCAGTGGTTCTCGGTTCATCAACTCCATGTTCTCGCCGAATTCCAGCGGCGTTGTCCTACCCTGGTCCACATCAGGTTCGTCGTGAAGGACGCTACCAAACGGTTCAAATGTCTCTGGGCACTATGGGACTTAAGATCTGAGGTCATCAGTCCCCTAGAACTTAGAATTACTTAAACCTAACGACATCACTCACATCCATGCCCGAGGCAGGATTCGAACCTGCAACCGTAGCGGTCGCGCGGTTCCAGACTGAAGCGCCTAGAACCGCTCGGCCACACCGGCAGACTAAAGGACGCTACCACGCGGAGGGTAAGAGTTTTCTTCGTCCGTAAAGGGTGAAATTTGAGGGCGCCGCCGGCTTCCGCGAGTGCTCTTGTTTACCAGTAGCAATGGGTGTCGATGTCAGTTGGGCGTGTTGTTCTGTCGTCGCTGCGGCGCCAGGCGGTTGTACAACTCCGCCCGAGTGAAACGTTGAACTCTCGTAAACCATGTCCATAGCCTGTGTCGTCTTCCCCTCCAAAGCCCATCTGCCAGTGCCGAAGTCGTCATAAGCCGATGGGGCCTGCGGTGCTGCACGGTGTGCTCGCGTTGACATCGCTCTCCCGATTGTGGTGAAATTATACCGCAGCGGCTGCTCCTTTGTACAGCACCTGTACGTCCATCGCGTGCGCGAACATAACTACTCTCTAGCGCAAAGTGCGACAGCGCACCAGTGGTGAAAACTCGCGAAAACGATAAATCAAGATCAAACACTGTTGACACCCGAATCAAAGATCGTTGCCTTTTGATGTCAAACTGGGTTCCTATTCTTAGTCCAAGGATGCCCCTATCTCTGTTTATAATATTGACAGATGCCGGATTTCAAAATGCTTCTTTCATTACAGAGTCCCAATAACAGGACGCAGGGGCAAGCACTTGCGTCTCATCATACAACATTTTATGTCCTTCATTAAGGCAATGTTCCGCAAGAGCAGATTTTTCTGGCTGAAATAAACGCGTATGGCAGTGGTGCTCCACGCATCGATCGTGGATCATACGAATCGTTCTGGAATTTTGTAGACACCGCGCTTCTTCACATCCAAATCGTCCGTCACTCAGACAAGTAGCACCTTCGTCTTAGACAGCTGACGGAATACGCTTTTAATATCGAATCTCTTTGAAATTCTTCCTATTTTCGAAGATATGCTTCCAGTGAAAGGTAGGAACTCCACTGACCTGCTTGTATTTTCTGTTGGTTCCCGCGAAGGTCCAGTCTGTAGAGCACGACGGGTCTCACTGTCGGTACAACCATTCTGCTTGAACATTACTTTTTGATGATCCAGTTCTTGTGCCAAACTACTTTATCTGCAACTTAGAAGGCATAAGCTCTTTTTACTAACGTTCGTAGGGCCCCTTTGCGTTGGAATAATAGACGGCAACTTGATTCATGAAGATATCGGTGTGTATGCGTGGGCTTACAATAAACACTGTATCCTAATGTTCCATTATCCCTCCTGAGGAGCAAGACATCTAAAATCGGGAGTTGTCCATCCTTTTCAACTTCCATCGTTAACTTACTGTTGAGATACAGACAGTTAAAATGATCTAGGAGACGATCCAGAGCATCCCTCCCATGTGGCCAGGTGGATGGCCGAAATATTGTGCCAAGATGACGTTATCTTCCGGCTGGAAACCCTATTTGTATATCATCAATTACTACCCCGAGAAAGTATACGGAGCCACAAGATAGGACTGGTGTTTATGGTGCAACTCTTGCCATTTCCGTCAGTATGCGAATGATTATTTCCGTAAGGGCTTAAGACCATACAAAGGACTCCACATTTAGTTTCGTACGACATGATCTGGCAGCGGCGACTACTTCTAAACCGGCGCAGTGCGAGTGGTGATGCATGTTTCCAGCCGGACTCCATCTTCCCCCAGCGTGTCGGGCAGCTAACTCAACTAGGCAGGGGGTGGCGCCTGGCAGGTAACTCTGTTAGGGGCACCTGTGCTGGCGGGACACGGCGGCGCAACTTGTTGGCAGCGAAGCCTGGTGCTGCAGGGTTTCTCGTTACGAGAACTCCCAACTGTTGGCCGGCGCCAGACCGCCGCGTTTAGTTACGGCTTCGGGAGCTACTGTGGCGGCGCGCTCTCGCTTCTCCTGTACTCGGGCGCAGCTGCGCTTTTGCTTCAGCAGCGCCGTAACGGGACCTCGTCATCTGCCTACTTTTATGGTCATAAAGATTTAAGAAGCCTTTCTGGCTCCCTGAGAGCTACGTACTCTCCGAGCTCTCAGCATGGACGAGGTAATGGATAAAATTTTCCAACATTCTCTGGAACATAACAAAATTCTTACTTTTTATATCTACATCTACATAGATACTCAGCAAGCCACCGGTACGGTCGGTGGCAGAGGACAGTCTGTACCACTACTTGTCATTTCCCCTCTGGTACTGCGAGGTGCCGGAGCTAGCAGTGTATTTAACACTAAATTCTTCTAGAATCTTCATATGGAAATGATGCTCTAAGCCCCCCACCCCCCTTTCTAACTCCGACTTTTGCTGTTGCACATGGATTAAGAAGAAACGCGAACTGACTGTAATCGACCCTGGAAGTGGAGTAGAAAAGAGTTTGGCACCTGCAATAATTTAATTTGATAGACATTAATTTGATAAAGGAAAGTTTCGTTAAAGTAGTGAGAACTGAGAGGGTTGCTTTACCGATCCACAGAATGAATGTTCTGTCCAAAATAACAATTTGATTTATTACGACTAAACTCAAAATAATTAACAAAACACATTAAACATATACGTCAAATTGGATACTCAAATAAATGCTGTGAAGGTGAAGTTCTCCATAAACTAGCTTGTGACGTTTATGACCAAGTGGTATATGGAGCCAATTCCTTGCAACTCAAATTTTAAGAGAAACACACAGCCAACCCAACATTAATTGCTGCTACAGTAGTGAGAACTCAGACAATGAACATCCAAGACAGAACCATGTAAGAAAAGACAGGAACAGGCGCGCTCTGCTGAGCTCTGATTATCACAGAACAAAATTCTCTAATGTGCCGGTGCTGCGGACATACATTACCAAGCTGTCTTCTTAACTGCAAATGGTTCAAATGGCTCTGAGCACTATGGGACTTAACATCTGTGGTCATCAGTCCCCTAGAACTTACAACTACTTAAACCTAACTAACCTAAGGACATCACACACATCCATGCCCGAGGCAGGATTAGAACCTGCGACCGTAGCAGTCCCGCGGTTCCGGACTGAGCACCTAGAACTGCTAGAACACCGTGGCCGGCCTGAACTGCAAGGACACGATCTGGCATACCGGAGGCGATGGCTGGTTGCTTCGACGTCCCGTAGTGGTGATGATAATGTCGCGAGTATAGCCGAAACAAATTATCCTCGTTCAAGATTAAAGACTTTCTATCAATACAAATTCGCCTCTGAGGGAGACGAAGAAGGCTCGCCACACAATCACTGACGGTACAGTGATATATTTTAACAAGCGAAGTCACACAGTAACTACGATACAGTCAACTTTAGCCAAAACTGCTCAAGACGGGCAATATAGGCCGCTTGTACGCAGAACGCTCAATTGCCAACTGTACTCATAAAGTTACGTTGAAGTCGAAACTTCAGCAACTTCGTCAAACACTTTCACTGAAATGAAAGTATATTAGACAGCCAACAGAAGGCAGTCTGTCCAGAGCAACGAGAGCTCCGTCTTGTAACCTACTCCGACCGAAAGGCGAGAGCCGACTCTCTCAAGAGCACCTGTACAAGCCGAACACAGAACATTCCCGCCCCCACGACAGCAACTCGAAAACCGGCGGAAAATTCCACTCTATTGCCGACGCACTACTATTCCACCAATGGAAATACTTGGTGCCAATTTCTGCGCCGATTTTGCTACATCACGGAGCTGTCCCCTAAAAAAGCCAATCACAGTTACGATTTTGCTGAAAACACGGGAATTTGCCCACCAAGACTGCCTGGGAACACAAGTCATTCCCACGCCTCGCTGGTAGCTCGCCAGAAAGTGTTTTCACTAAGTTTCTGCGAAGTAACGGAATCTCTATCCCAACCGCTTCGTCAGGCCCCTGTGGGCATGTCGCCCCCGCTCTTATGACAATGTCGGCGTCTGGAAAGCATCCACTTGACTCACTCCCACCTGTCGGCTTAACCCTTTCAAGATCAGCAGAACCTGCCTGTCACTAGACCACCCGGGTGACGATAGACGCTGCATGGGAAGTCCGCGTGTGAAGGAATACCAACTTTTCACCGCATGCAATTAGAGAGGAAATCGAATTACTCAGAGTAAGATATAAATATGAGAGGGGACTCATGCCACCTCACAGTACCACTCGCAAACAGAGCGAGGGAAAAACGACTCTCTGTATGCCTCTGTATATGCCATAATTTCTCGTATCTTACCTTCATGGTCCCTACGTGCGATGTATGTTGTCAGCTGTGAGCTTCAAAAGCCGGTTCTCTAATTTTTTTTTTTAATACCGTTTCTCGAAAAGAACGTCGCCTGTCCTCCACAGATTGCCATTTGAGTTCCTGAAGCATCTCCATAACACTTACGTGTTGTCCGAACCTACCGGTAACAAATCTAGCCGTTCGTCTCTGAATTGCTTGGATGTCTTCCAAGTGCACAAGAATAGGTCGCACCAGCGTCCTATATGCAGTCTCCTTTACAAGTGAACCATTCTTCTCCAAAATTCTCCGAATAAACCGAAGTCGACCACTTGCCTTCCCTGTCATAGTTTTCATATGCACGTTCCACCTCATATCGCTTTGCAACGTTACGCCCAGATATTTAAATGACTTGACTGTGTCAAGCAGGATACTAGTAGTACTTTATCCTAACTTTACTGGTTTGTTCATCGTACTCATCCGCATCAACTTACGGTTTTACACATTTAGGGCTATCTCTTATTCATCACACGAACAGGATACTTCGTCTAACTCGCCTTGTAGCTTCCTACAGTCACTCGCCTTCGACACCTTACCGTACACCTCGGAATCATCAGCAAACAACCGCAGGTTGCTGCCCACCATGTCTGCCAAGAGAAAAACAGCGATCTTAATAACACTTCCCTGGGGCACTCCTGACGATACCCTCGTCTCTGATGAACACTCGCAGTCGAGGACAACACACTGGAATCTACTATTTAAAAAGTCTTCGAGCCACTTACACACTTGCGAACTTATTCCATAAGCTCGTACCTTCGTTAACAGCCTCCAATGGGGAAGCTTGTAAAATGCTTTCTGGAAATTTAAAGATATAGAAACCACCTGATGCCCTTCCCTTTACAAGGAAAATGTACAATATTTCCCTGATTATGAATCATTATTTCTAAGAAACTAATCTGGATACAGCTATGCGGATTGTTGCAAATGGTATCTTGACTTATAATGGTTTTTTTGTGATACACTTCTACACCTATCTGCGGTCCGCCCCTGGTAGCTGAGTGGTCAGCGCGACGGAATGTCATACCTAACGGCCTGGGTTCGATTCTCGGGTGGGTAGGAGATTTTCTCCGCTCAGGGACTGGGTGTTCTCTTGTCCTTATCATCATCATTTCATCCCCATCGACACGCAAGTCGCCGAAGTGGCGTCAACTCGAAAGAGTGGCACCAGGCGAATGGTCTACCTGACGGAAGGCCCTAGCCACACGGCATTTCCATTTTATCTCTCTGCGGCATTGTGGATGTTACAGCATAAATTTCTTTTCATTCCCTCTCGTAGTACAGGTGCGGTCGGCTGTTACTGCTCAGCCACAGTTCTGAAGCGCCTATGGGAGACATCTGCTAGGCGTGGAGAGCATCGAAGGACGGCATGAAAAGCTTAAAGAATGTGGCAGTACTGTTGAAACAGCAGCAGACGTGGAGTGAATTACGACGGTGTTGATACTGTGGATACAGTATCGCTACACAGTCCACGGAAATCGACGTTTCGTGGTTGAAGAGAAACAGGCGTACCTCAGACCACTATGGTGAAGATCTTACACAAACCGATCCATTTGATCCATTTCCATGTGTACAAAGTGCATCTCCAGCAGGTTTTGAAGCAAGATGACGGGCCCATAAGTGGTGAGTTTGTTAGGAACATGCTGCAACGAATCGATACAGACAATGACTACCTTAAGAAAGCTTGTCTTTTGATAATGCTTTACTTTCTCATCTCTGGGAAAGTAAAATAGGTGTAATACCTGGATCTAGGATTCAGATAACTCGCATAATGTGACGCAACAGACAAGGGATAGCCCGATAGGGAATGTGTGATGTGGATAATGCATGTTACCGTCAATGGTATGTTCTTTCTCACTAATTCCACTGTTTTGACAACAGCTTACCTGGACATGTTGTAACATCAAGTAGCACCTCAATTACCAGAATTTCAACCATGAGTAGTGTTCCAGCAAGATGGTGCACTACTACGCTGGGGGCTGTTTATTCGCCAGTTCACGAATGAATATTTTCGTCATAGGCACCACATTCTTCATACATGGAAACCTCCTGATATTTTTGTGGGACTTGTGGGGGGTACGTTAAAGTGTTCAATTTTCAAGATACACTCCTGGAAATTGAAATAAGAACGCCGTGAATTCATTGTCCTAGGAAGGGGAAACTTTATTGACACATTCCTGGGGTCAGATACATCACATGATCACACTGACAGAACCACAGGCACGTAGACACAGGCAACAGAGCATGCACAATGTCGGCACTAGTACAGTGTATATCCACCTTTCGCAGCAATGCAGGCTGCTATTCTCCCATGGAGACGATCGTAGAGATGCTGGATGTAGTCCTCTGGAACGGCTTGCCATGCCATTTCCACCTGGCGCCTCAGTTGGACCAGCGTTCGTGCTGGACGTGCAGACCGCGTGAGACGACGCTTCATCCAGTCCCAAACATGCTCAATGGGGGACAGATCCGGAGATCTTGCTGGCCAGGGTAGTTGACGTACACCTTCTAGAGTACGTTGGGTGGCACGGGATACATGCGGACGTGCATTGTCCTGTTGGAACAGCAAGTTCCCTTGCCGGTCTAGGAATGGTAGAACGATGGGTTCGATGACGGTTTGGATGTACCGTGCACTATTCAGTGTCCCCTCGACGATCACCAGTGGTGTACGGCCAGTGTAGGAGATCGCTCCCCACACCATGATGCCGGGTGTTGGCCCTGTGTGCCTCGGTCGTATGCAGTCCTGATTGTGGCGCTCACCTGCACGGCGCCAAACACGCATACGACCATCATTAGCACCAAGGCAGAAGCGACTCTCATCGCTGAAGACGACACGTCTCCATTCGTCCCTCCATTCACGCCTGTCGCGACACCACTGGAGGCGGGCTGCACGATGTTGGGGCGTGAGCGGAAGACGGCCTAACGGTGTGCGGGACCGTAGCCCAGCTTCATGGAGACGGTTGCGAATGGTCCTCGCCGATACCCCAGGAGCAACAGTGTCCCTAATTTGCTGGGAAGTGGCGGTGCGGTCCCCTACGGCACTGCGTAGGATCCTACGGTCTTGGCGTGCATCCGTGCGTCGCTGCGGTCCGGTCCCAGGTCGACGGGCACGTGCACCTTCCGCCGACCACTGGCGACAACATCGATGTACTGTGGAGACCTCACGCCCCACGTGTTGAGCAATTCGGCGGTACGTCCACCCGGCCTCCCGCATGCCCACTATACGCCGTCGCTCAAAGTCCGTCAACTGCACATACGGTTCACGTCCACGCTGTCGCGGCATGCTACCAGTGTTAAAGACTGCGATGGAGCTCCGTATGCCACGGCAAACTGGCTGACACTGACGGCGGCGGTGCACAAATGCTGCGCAGCTAGCGCCATTCGACGGCCAACACCGCGGGTCCTGGTGTGTCAGCTGTGCCGTGCGTGTGATCATTGCTTGTACAGCCCTCTCGCAGTGTCCGGAGCAAGTATGGTGGGTCTGACATACCGGTGTCAATGTGTTATTTTTTCCATTTCCAGGAGTGTATTATAAAATGATTGTTAAAGTACATTATTATTAGGAATTGGTCCGCCCCAGGTAGATGAGTGGTCAGCGCGACAGAATGTCAATCCAAAGAGCCCGGCTTCGATTCCCGACTGGGTCGGAGGTTTTCTCCGCTCAGGGACTGGGTGTTGCGTTGTCCTAATTATCATCATTTCATCCCCATCGACAAGCAAGTCGCCGAAGTGGCGTCAAATCGAAAGACTTGGGCCAGGCGAACGGTCTACCCGACGGGAGGCTCTCGTCACACGACATTATTTATTATTATTATTAGGAATTGAGCACTTCATTTCATTCTTACAAACTTATGCGTTGAAAACAGACATATTTGTGAAATCTGGTCTCTGCCTGAGGAAGCAACAATTCATCATTCTGAAAAACGTGGTACCTAGCTAACGAGATGAGAAGCCATTTGGCCTGTGTATTGAGAAGCTTTTTCCCTACTCGATCCACGCGGGCTTAGGCGTCTTGTCACGGTCAGTGTGGCTCCCCCCCCCCTCCGCCACACCCCCTCCCCCGATGGAGGTTCGAGTCCTCCCCCGGGCATGGGCGTGTATGTTGTCCATAGCGTAAGTTAGTTTAAAATAGTTTAAGTAGTGTGTAGGCTTAGGGACCGATGACCTTACCACAAATTTCCAAAAATTTTTTTCCCTGCTCGTTTCCGTTTGAGGAACACCTTTTCTCTGGACCGAGGTGTACGGTAGACAGACCGACCAACTTGGTGGAGTAGCCACATAACACTAATTCACTCAGATGATGTAATGGTGCGCTGCTCAGTGTTCTAACATTTTGCGTGAATTTCCTGCAATTTATGGAGGAAGGCGATAATTAGTAATTATGCAGTAATAAGTCGTTCCATGTAAATTGCAGCCGTGGATGCAAGATATTTGCACGCAAAACTACGGTGCTGCAAGAATTGAGCAATGGTTCCACAATTATAGGATAATACGAGTTGTCTGGTATATCTAAATAATATTAGACATAAAAATACTGTGGAAGTTATTTTGCATCATATTCTGAAGCGGGAAGCGAAAACTCTACCTCACGACCACGAGCTGCGGATCCCGCAACGTATGCAAATTCACCATATTCATACTCATGTTCCTCCTTCAACCTGCGTAATTCATTAATCCTAAACATTTCGTTGATCGTTGCTTGCAGAAGCATAAAACTGGAGTTGCATGCAACTGAGGAGTAGGAACGTGCTATGGAAGCAAACTGGCAGAAACTGCCAGTGACTTCAGGATGGTCAGATGGGCGGTAGTCACACAACGGTCAAGGGCCTGTAACGTCACCTCTGGAGCTCTGTGGTGCCGCCGGGAGGATCGCGAAAAGAAAGAAATTCCTAGAGCGACTGCTTGTGTAAACGTTTTACAATTGCTTCTGACAAAGTGAGCTGTTAACAACTATTTCGTAGTTATTAATGTAACTGGAAAGGCAGCCTGTCAGCTAACAGAAACTCTGGACTACTGCAGTAACAGCAGAGGTTGAAAATACCACTTCAGTTGTAAGTTACTTGATTTTCACACAACCGGTTTCGGACTGCTATAAGCCCATCCTCTGGTGTCGTAGCTGTGCTGTGATCCCCGAGCGCTGCGTGTACCAGGCGCGGTGTGCTGCCTATGAGCGCAGAACGGCTTCGACACCTGAGGATTGGCTTGTAACAGTACGAAACTGGTCGTGTGAAAATAAAGTAACTTACAACTCAAGCGGTATTTTCAACCTCTCCTATAATGCTCCGTTGCGGATGTTCTTCCAACAGTATTCTTTATACTACAGTAATAGTTAGTTCTTAAAAGTGTTACTTTTTTTTTATTTCAAGTGCATTACTGTGGTTGCATCGGATCAATGGACATCTTTCTTCCACAGTATATCTCTGATGTCGTTACTCAGCAATATCTTCGCGCTAGAGGGTGCACCGTGCCCCAACTGCGCGATTTAGGAATGCTGTGCATCAGTCACGTGCTCTGTGTGCTCCTCACTGTGGGTTTTGGAATTTTCGTGCGGCCACTGATCAGCATGTAAGACATCACGCCAAGCCGCTGTAGTGCGTCACACTACTGACACTAGAAGTAGTTTGGAGGAGATCATTTGGTGTACGGCATATTAAAGAGACGTGCTGCGGTGAGAGGCTTAGGCTAGTGACAGACTGTGGCCGGCTGCACCTGAACAACTGGTTGTTGGCGACATCGTCGACTGCACAGCCAGCTGAACACCTAAGAAATTACTTTGGCGAGAAACTTCTTAAGCCACTCACTTTCAGCTGTTCTGAGTTCCACAGCCACTGTCTTGTGTGTTTCCATAAGACGAACATTAGCTAACAAAATGAAGAGAATCGTAACAGTTATTGGACTAATAATATTTTATTCCTTGCAACCGGTTTCAAAATAATATAGTTCCATCTTATGGCATACAGTAAAGCGTAAAAGAACTAAGGTTGCTTCCACCCTACGTTTCCTGTGGAACAGAAGATCCGTGTCCTACTTTATAAGATAGGGGACATAGGGACCTGGCACCAAACATCATCCTGCTCCTCTTGCCGGAAAGAAACGTAAATGACCTGGATGTCTAGCCCGTAACAACACTTCTCTTGAAAGCCTTAGTACGCACTGACTTATTGTTCAGACTTACTGTTTCCTGCAGACGTTTTGGGGCAGACGTATACGCCCTGACACGCAAAGAATCGTGTCCTCATCTAGCTTTGATTCAAGGGAAGCAGAAAATTGAAATCTGAGCCATTTGTTTCGTTACTGGATGAACTTTCTTTACGTAGATGAATCAAAATTGTACCCTTTGCTGAAGCAGTTTTTCGGAAAATGATTTACTTATTGCATAAAAAATTAAGTATCACAGTTTTTTGATTCGATGTTTTTTCGCTATTTAATTGCTCAAATGACTGCTTGCAATACTTTGAAATTAGGTAACCCACTGCCTATTGTTCGAAGAATGTGAGGTGAATTGTGCGAATTAAGAATGTAAATGTGAGGGAATCAGAAATGGACGATGTTTGATATGGATCGTGATGGTTTGAAGGATAATCTTTGCATTGATTTGTCATCTCCGCTAGATTTACTGAATCGGGAAACCCAACGGGTCCTTTTTCTTCGGTAAAGATGCGGTGCGCAAATTCATTTCCATCAATGTCAATTTTGTGCTGTACTATCTTTGCATCTGTCGATGAATTCAAAGTGGATATATTTAGTTATGTGACGTACTTGGTTCTAATTACTACTCTTCAAGACATTTAGACAGTCGCATGTATTTGCAACAACGCCACCTCTTCCATTTATAGCACCAACAGCAGAGTTAACACGTGTTGAAGGTATAGGGTTTTGTTGCTATACTAAAATCAGCTGTCAGCTGGCATCTTGAGCTGCCAATTCCAAATTGGTAAGATTTGTAGAGATTTATAATTCTCATATAAAAAGGAACTACTTGTCATGTTTGCATTATTATATTAATAACGCATTCTTCTTTTGCACAAAGCTAATCTGAGCTCCTTAAAATGCCTAAAAATTTAGCAGATACCGTGTTGTGTACCACTAAATACGCACCTGCGAAATTAAGAAAATGGGCGTCTTGTAAGGCCGGTGTTGTTTCCCCATGACGGCAAGGCGTTCTTTTTAATAAGACTGTCATCAATCTCTTTTAATGATATTATTGACTCTTGTTACATTCAAAAATATGTTCAAACGTGTGTGAAATCTTATGGGACTTTACTGTTAAGGTCATCAGTCCCTAAGCTTACACACTACTTAACCTAAATTATCCTAAGGACAAACACACACACCCATCCCCGAGGGAGGAATCGAACCTCCGCCGGGACCAGCCGTCTTGTTAAATTCAAAGATCTTTCAAATCCATACAAGCGTACAGAGAACCAAGCAAATTACTACAAAATAGTTATTTTATGCATTTTCGAACAATTTTGCTTGTACTCAAAATTTTACTTCTCCGATAAGAGGCACTCTCCCGCTTTCCATCTCCTATACTACGAGAGAGTGGAGGGTGATGTAACCGGGGAAACCACACTATCAAGTCGAATTATGAGGCAATCATATTTATTAACAATTGTAGGCAAGAGACAGAGCGATAACAAAATCAGTAGTAAAGTATTGAATGTTGGACCTTACAAATATGGCTATCAATAAAATCTGTTGTATAAGCCGAGACAAACATAGTCATTGTAAAGATTTATTGTAAGTAAATGAAACTTCTCCTCCTAATGTTTTTCTTCAGAGATGGCGGGGGTACGTTGAGTCGTATATAGGCTCATATTGATAGAGGCTGTCCCCCTATTATATCTTTTAGTTGTTATTAAGCAACGATTGTTATGGCGTCTCGCTGGAGCAGTGGCTCCCAAACCAGGGAGTAATTACCTCCTGAGGCGTAAAATAAAATTTTCTGAAGGGTAAAAACTAAACGACTTGATTCTGTTTCAGTCACGAAATTAAATTCTTTTCAAAAGATCATTACTATTATCACTACATTTGTGAGACTCTAATACTGATTATATCTGTAAAAGTAGCAGTAATTACTTTTTCTGAATTAGTAGCTTTAACGCGGTGGAGGTTGCAAGTTCCTTACATAAACCGCCCAATACATACATATGGCCGGCTTCTGTAACCGAGTGGTTCTGGGCGCTTCATTTCGGAACCGCGTGACTGCTACGGTCGCAGGATCGAATCCTGCCTCGGACCTGAATGTGTGTGATGTTCTCAGGTGAGTTAGGTTTAAGTTGTTCTAAGTTCTAGGGGACTGATGACCTCCGATATGAAGTCCCATAGTGTTCAGAGCCATTTGAACCATTTTGAACATAGCCGGCCGAAGTGGCCGTGCGGTTAAAGGCGCTGCAGTCTGGAACCGCAAGACCGCTACGGTCGCAGGTTCGAATCCTGCCCCGGGCATGGATGTTTGTGATGTCCTTAGGTTAGTTAGGTTTAACTAGTTCTAAGTTCTAGGGGACTAATGATCTCAGCAGTTGAGTCCCATAGTGCTCAGAGCCATTTGAACCATTTGAACCACTTTGTTACTTCCTTCGTAATTGACAGCACGACACAGCAGTAACTACATAAGGGCTAGCTTAGTGCTGTATACAGTTTTATATTATCATTAATGTGGTTAGACACAAACCATTAACTGCCTGAAGTTGTCCTGTTTCTGCCAGTTCGGAAGTAAGGAGTGAAGCAATGAAATGATTTACGAACAATAATTGTAGTGCAAACGTCTGAAATTGTTTTATTTTAATTGGGGTTGCAGTGAGCAGGTTGAGAAGTGCCGCAATTGGGAGGAGTAATGCAGGGAAGCATGTGTCGTAACCAGGGTGTACCCTCATTGTGATACACTACTGGCCATTAAAATTGCTACACCACGAAGATGACGTGCTACAGACGCGAAAATTAACGGACAGGAAGAAGATGCTGTGATATGCAAATGATTAGCTTTTCAGAGCATTCACACTAGGTTGGCCCCGGTGGCGACACCTACAACGTGCTGGAATAAGGAAAGTTTCCACCCGATGTCTCATACACAAACAGCAGTTGACTGGCGTTGCCTGGAGAAACGTTGTTGTGATGCCTCGTGTAAGGAGGAGAAATGCGTACCATCACGTTTCCGACTTTGATAAAGGTCGGATTGTAGCCCATCGCGATTGCGGTTTATCGTATCGCGACATGGCTGCTCGCGTTGGTCAAGATCCAATGACTGTTAGCAGAATTTCTGTGGGTTCAGGAGGGTAATACGGAACGCCGTGCTGGATCCCAACGGCCTCGTGTCACTAGCAGTCGAGATGACAGGCATCTTATCCGCATGGCAGCCACGTTCGGTCCCTGAGTCAACAGATGGGGACGTTTGCAAGCTCGGAGACCATGGCTGCGGTTACCCTTGACGCTGCATCACAGACAGGAGCGACTGCGATGGCCTACTCAACGACGAGCCTGGGAGCACGAATGGCAAAACGTAATTTTTTCAGATGAATCCAGGTTGTGTTTACAGCATCATGATGGTCGCATCCGTATTTGGCGACATCGCGGTTAACGCACATTGGAAGCGTGTATTCGTCATCGCCATACTAGCGTATCATCCGGCGTGATGGTGTGGGGTGCCATTGGTTACACGTATCGGTCACCTCTTGTTCGTATTGACGGCACTTTGAATAGTGAACGTTACAATTCAGATGTGTTACGACCCGTGGCTCTACCCTTCATTCCATACCTGCGAAAACCTACATTTCAACAGGATAATGCACGACCGCATGTTGCAGGTTCTTTACGGGCATTTCTCGATACAGAAAATGTTCGACTGCTGCCCTGGTTAGCACTCTCCAGATCTCTCACCAATTGAAAACGTCTGGTGAATGATGGCCGAGCAACTGGCTCGTCACAATACGCCAGTCACTACTCTTGATGAATTGGGGTATCGTGTTGAAGTTGCAGCTGTACCTGTACACGCCATCAAAGCTCTGTTTCACTCAATGCCCAGGCGTATCAAGGCCGTTATTACGGCCAGAGGTGGTTGTTTTGGGTACTGATTCCTCAGGATCTATGCACCAAGTTGCGTGAAAATGTAATCACATGTTAATTCTAGTATATCATATTTGTCCAATGAATACCCGTTTATCATCTGCATTTCTTCTTGTTGTAGCAATGACCAGTAGTGTCTGAGAAGGAGTTGTGGGTAGCACCACACACACACACACACACACACACACACACACACACACACACACACCACTAACTAGAGTTTCCATTCTTTGATTTTGCCGAATTAAATCTCATTGATATTTCGTCATTTTAAAATGAAATAATTCCAAGGAAAGTCTTTCACTCTACGGTTCAATTAGGTGCTAAGTTGGTGATAATGTGGATGATGGGTGGCTGAGGGAGTTAACCAATTTCAGGTGGGGGGTGGGGGAGTGGGGGGTTACTAGCTAATGTCTGATTACTCTCAGGAGTTATGGTCTAAGCAGAAGAATTTCTGTACTCATATTGGTCAGTCTCGTGACACACCGAGGCCAAGTGCATCTAACGAAATAGATGGTGACTTCGTGAACTGCGCTGACAGCGGAACACCGAAGACAATTAAGCTGTCTGAGAGCCTCTTAAAACACACACTTTAAGCTGTTTCTTGGCCCGAAGTCAAAGTGTGTTTGCGTAAGACGACCCGTAGTTAAATTTACTTAAATAGCGAAGCTTCACTGGCCTCTTCAGTGTTCCTGCAGTACCAAATGGTTCAAATGGCTCAGAGCACTATGGGACTTAACATCTATGGTCATCAGTCCCCTAGAACTTAGAACTACTTAAACCTAACTAACCTAAGGACATCACACAATACCCAGTCATCACGAGGCAGAGAAAATCCCTAACCCCGCCGGGAATCGAACCCGGGAACCCGGGCGCTCCTGCAGTACCTTCTAGCTCAACTCGTGTTTCCACTATAATTTGTAAGGCTTCAGATCTCTATCATTGGGTCTGGTATAACGGTCAATTGACATTAACGTTACCACCACCTGCGTTTGATGTCTATGTGCAATAACCTTTCGCAGACGGCAGGTGGCAGCACTGGCAGTGGAGGGTATATAAAGCGTGCCGGGGGGGGGGGGGGGGGGGGAGAACGCGGAAAACAGTGAGGTCATTGCCGTAATGCAGAAACGATTTGTAAGACTTCCAAAACGGCATGATCATGGGCTTTCGGGCCAATGTTGGAAGAATTTCCTAAACGGCTAAAGTTACAAACTGTTCATGTGCCAGGATGATTAAAGTATACCGTGAATGCCAAAATGATTCGTTCCAAAACATGCTCCGAGGCAACTATGGTGCAACACGCGCCAGAGGTGACCGGGAAGAAAGACGTCTGCAGAGATGTGTACGAGCGAATAAACGTGCAAATTTTGAGCAACTGCTCTCCCAGATGAACCAAGGGGCTACTAACAGTGTCTTCTGAACAACCATTCAGCAAACGTTGCTCTGTTTGGGCCTCCACAGCAGGGGCCTGGTTCATGGATCCATACGCCAATATCGCAACTGGGCGTCTACTGAATGGCTTTTTCAGATCAATCACGTTTTATGCTCCTTCGGAGAGATGGCCGTTAGCTTGTACAGAGCGAAATGTCCGCAAGCAAACACTGTGAATGCGTTATGGTCTGGGGAATATTTTACGACATTTCTTGACCGATCTCGACATTCTGGAAGGCACAATCGATCAATAAAAGTATACATCTACCTTCGGGAACCATGTCCACCCCTTCATCCAGTTTACCTTACCTGGTATCTACCAGCAGGACAACGCAATGTGTCACACAGATCGGAGTGCACGTGCGTGGTTCGAAGAGCATCGGGATTAGTTTACCGTAATTCCCTGGCCACGAGACTGCCCGAATTTAAGCCCAACCGAGAATCTGTGGGCCATGGATCCTCAGCCGTGAAACGTTGCGCTGCTGGACGTGGCACTGGACTTGACATGGCTTCACATCCCTGTCGGTACCTTCCAGAACATCACTGACTCTCTTCCGGCACGCCTCGCTGCGGTCTGCGTTGCAAGATGCGCTTATTCAGGCTTTCGACAAGTGGCAACATTAATGTGAATGGACAGTGTATATATATCCACATTAGGTTAGGCGTTTAATTGTCTGGTTCTTAACATTAATTATTGTCTGTCCTATGGGTTTTAGATGTTAGTAGTATTATTATTTAATGTTCTCAGGTTTTCGAAAATATTCATTCAAATTTTTTAAAGCTTCATATTTACATACTATACGTGTAGTACGAAGCGGCCTGTTCCAATATGTTTTGTCGTTTAATCTTTCATGAGACTTCAATATTATACTTACCATCTACAGATACTTTTGGGCATGTAATTGGCGACTTCGAGTGTGTGTCCAGTCTTGGTGACAGAGGTGTGGTCCTGACTGTAAACTGCTTGCATTGACAAAAACTTTTAAGAATTTCTTAAGTACCGGTTAGTACGTGATTCATTCCTTGTATTCATTGTTAAGCCCCTCGACAATACACTTGCACAGATTTCACTGTTTTAGCCCAATAGTAGCTTTAAAAGTAAAATAATTTGTTTCTTTTAAATAAATATTTTCTTGGCCTGGCAACAGCCTCTCCCAACCCCTCGCTCTCAGCCAGTCACTTACATTTACTTTGCTTTAATTATATCTTAAAATTATTATGTGCTTAGAAGAAAAGTAAATGCATTTTATGCTATGTTTGTGCGGCTCATTTACGGAAGAAAGACGAGACAAGAATTTTTTTAAGGGTAATATTGTAATAGTATTCGATTTAATTCATTGGGTTCGTTTCTCAATGCTCAAGTGAAAGCAGTTTGGAAGAATAAATAACTTCATTTTTTTTTATTTTACGATTTTTCACAACGTGACTGTTGGAAACAGAAGGAGTGAAAGATCATGTAAATTTCATTCTGGTAGTAAATGGTAAAAAGTACATTTATGTAAAGGTATGCCCATTAACTGTTCCAAGTTCAATAAATAGAATTATTTTCAGAATGCTTCCCATCGGAGCTGGCGACTGGTAATAAAAGGCAGAATAATTTCTTCTCAGACAGGAAGATCTCAAGATAAGTTCTTCCTGGCTCAGTGGTAAATAGCGACAATGCGTTCTAGTCGGCAAACATTGATTATCAGCTCGATAATTAAAGTTTAGAGTGAAATGTTAAACTTTGTTTTTGGATCGAAGAGTCGCCTATATTTTCACTAAACACTCCGCAATAAATATGATAGGCTCTCAATATCCAAACAGGTTTACACGCGGTGTGCCGGCCGGGGTGGCCGAGCTGTTCTAGGCTCTACAGTCTGGAACCACGCGACCGCTACGGTCGCAGGTTCGAATCCTGCCTCGGGCATGGATGTGTGTAATGTCTTTAGGTTAGTTAGGTTTAAGTAGTTCTAAGTTCTAGGGTACTGATGACCTCAGAAGTTAAGTCCCATAGTTCTCAGAGCCATCTGAACCATTTTTTACACTCGGTGAACAATTGTGAGAGAGTACAGTTTAGATGTAAACAACTCCCAAACGGTGAAATTTGTTATTCTTTGCAATAAACTGCTATCTTTTCTTAGCAAATTTAACACGAAATACACGAAACGATGTAAGCACACGAGAAGGGATAAGGAAAGTACAAATGAGCATAAAGTCTTCCTCTGATAACAAAATTTTTTTAGCATTAGCTATGTTACATACATCTGAGCATTTTGTAAAGATTGGTAGCGTAACTCTATTAATGTCAAAAATGGTTCAAATGGCTCTGAGCACTACGGGACTTAACATCCATTGTCATCAGTCCCCTTGAACTTAGAACTACTTAAACCTAACTAACATAAGGACAGCACACAACACCCAGTCATCACGCATTAATGTCAAACATAGACCTTAATTTGAGGAAGAAATTTCTGAGAATGTACGTCTGGAGCACGGCATTGTATGGTAGTGAAACACGGATTGTGGGGAAACCGTAAAAGAAGAGAATAGAAGTATTTCAGATGTGGTGCTACAGCCAAATGTTGAAAATTAGGTGGACTTACAAGGTAAGGAGTGTGGAGATTATGCGCATCATCCGGGCAGAAAAGAATATATGGAAAACACTGCCAAGGAGAAGAGGCAGGACATCTGTTAAGATATCGGGGAATGATTTCCATGGTAATGGAGAGAGCTGTGGAGGAAGACAGAGATTGGACTACATCCAGCAAATAATTGAAGATCTAGGTTGCAATTGCTATTCCTAAATGAAGATGTTAGCACAGGAGAGGAGTTCGTGGCGGGCCGCATCAAACCTGTCAGAGGCCTGATGTCTAAAAATTTTAGTGTACTTTTATCGTCTATTTTTAGAACTGTCTGGTCGCACCTACAAAAATGCGTGACCTTGCAGCAATCTCTGTGTTATAAAATAGTCGTGGATCCTGTTCATTGTTGAAGGATATGAAAGAAAGGTCATTTTTCTTCTTCTTCTTCATAACAAAACAGTGACGCCACTGTCTACCACGGTAGTTAGCCACTGCTGCATTTCAAATAATACCCGAAATACGAATAACAACTCGTTCACAAAGATGTTTGAATGGCTCTGAAACGCTGGTAGCGTGAGTGCCTACGTATTGGCATGCACCCTTCATATTTATACTACACTGACGGAAAAAATACCAATACCAAAAATTAATTAACGTAGAGTAATCAAACTTCGCGAATACATTTGTGTATGTAACACATGTAAGTGATTAACATTTGAAACATCCTATTATATCCTTTATTGGGTTTTGTGTGATTCACTGAAGTCGCCAAACAGTTATTATTATGAATATATGACGGTGTGCTTAATGGACGAAAGGCGACCGGTTTTTCTGCTGTGATTTTGGAGGTATTTCAACAAAGTGCGGCTATTCTGAGACGGAATAGTTAATGATTGAAATTTTTTCTGTTACTAAAGACCACAAATGTTGTGATATACAAACTAATATGTATTTTCTATTAACACACTAATTCTGAGGTAGTTGCTAACTTCGTCTTACACATTTAATTCCGGTGATATCTTTTATTAGTTGCTGATTTTAAATACTTAGTCAGACGCAATGATGATGGTTAACATTCACAACAAGCCTCACTGCAATCCCATGGTTGTTGCAGGCCGACGCGGTTGACGCGAAACGCGTAATTCGGCACTTGTTACTTTTGGTTTTATATCACTCGCGAATCGGTATTGATGAGGGTCAACCCCACGACGATAAGGGGACTCGCTCATTTGTCATACTCGGGTGAATTTACAATTTACTGCTCACTCGGCACATCCGCCATTGACACCGTACTCAGCTCGACCGCCATTTTCTTTTACTTTTGCCAGTCTCTCCAGTACTGCTTTCACTCGACACTCATCTCACTGCCTCCTGCAGCGATCGACAATCGACTCCTGTCTGCTATCGACGTGGGTGTCGGATACTACACTACTGGCCATTAAAAATGCTACACCACGAAGATGACGTGCTACAGACGCGAAATTTAACCGACAGGGAGAAGATGCTGTGATATGAAACTGATTAGTTTTTCAGATTCACACAAGATTGAAGCCGGTGGCGACACTTTGTAAGGGGTCCGCAGGCCCTTACTATTAAAATTTGCGCTCACACAGGTCGGTAGGGCAAATATCGAGTAGTGTGTGCAGGACGCGCGAGCTAGAGGGGATTCCCCGGAGTGCCGAGTGGACGGCTTGGGTAGATTCCCGCGAGGCGGGAATAACTGGGCGGAGAGCAGTGCGAAGTTAGAGCGTGGAGTGCCGAGGCCGGGTGTGGTAGGTTCCCGCGAGGCGGGAATAGCTGTGCAAAAAAGCCAGCAGAAATTATTGCTATTTACCGGCAAAGGGAGTGGCCAACGCCGTGGTTTAACCCCTTTGTATCAATATTCGGCGGAAAAGTGAGAAAGTTTTATTATAAAGTGATTTCAGTGAGATTGAGTGCCGCTGTTATACTTCCGCGTCTACCGCGCCGGCATTACTTGGATTACAGTGACTGGATATTGCGTGTGACGATTAACAATAACTAAAGAGACCTGTGATGAGATTAGCCGTCATTAACAGTGTATTGACGAAGGCAGTGGCTGTCTCCTTATTTTTGTGCTTTGCTAAGAAATAGGTTTTGTTTATGAAACTGTGTTTGCTGTCCTCATTTCCACCAAACTATACTTATTACCATATTTGTGAGGATAGCACGGAATGTAACACCTCCTGAGCAGTCCAATCCGATTGCTAGCCCATTAGGTACACGGTCACATTATTTAATTATCTAATTTTGGGCTGCTAGTCAGATCCGCGAACGAGCGGATAACTAAAACCAGAATAAAAGGACGTGTTACACCTTGGCTTACCGTGGACAGGACTCGGACTAATGCAATTTTCGAACGCAGTGTTACACAATTGGCTTAGCGTGAAAAGAACAAGTGCAATTTTCGGACGAGAAAACAAAGTATTCAATGTGGAATCGGGACAGTACATGAATGTTAAAATCGCGATAAGGAACAGTGTAATATTTGAACAATACGAAGTAATAAATCGCACGATTGTGACTAAACTGTTTTTCTTGCCAGATGAGATAGCCAAATAACGTCAATAAACTGTGTTGTAAAGTGCAAACGCGAAAATCCGCGCGAAAAACTGTGAAAAGTGGACGTAAAAAAAAAAAAAAAAAAGAGACACGTGTGAACAATAAAATAGTGAGACGAGCCAAGATTTCGTCACAAAAGTGGTTAGAAAAGTGTTTAATGATAACATGTTGACTGAAATTGCCCTTTGAACGGTGAAAATCGGGCGGTTTCGTGTGGACCCATAAACTGGTATGCTGACGATAACGTATTGTGGCGACGCAGTTAGGGAGTGACGTCTCGCAAAGCCACGTAGCAGTCGCGCCAAAGAGCTTCGACCCGCGAGGTGATTCCACACGACCTCCTACCACACAGCGACGCAACTTCGAGACAGCGAGCGCAGTCCCGGCATCTAGCGGCTGAACGACGAACTACGTCCGCCTACAGCGCCACGGAGCGGCCGACGGGGAACTACGTCACCTTCACGCGAGCTCCAACAGCGGACCGACCACGCCCATCTGAAACGTCAAAACATCGCGACTCGCGGTAACGTCGGTTGGTGAGTGAAGACGACGAGTTAGAGTAACAGTAAATTGCAGTGTGCAGTCTTCGTGTTAAATAAACAGTTTTAACTGATATTCGCGTTAGGGAAAATGCTAAATCGTACTAATTTCAGAAAAGTTGCGAAACATATTTTGAAGTCTAGCATGCTTATTGGGGCACACTGCATTGCATAAATGACAATTGTTTTTAGGAATTTGCATTTTTTTTAAATTTTGTGAATGTTGTGATTATCTTGTCTAAAATATTTTTGCATAAATTATGTATGTGAAAATTGTTTTTTGGAAATTTAGGTTTGTGAGAACAGTTATATTCAGTATTCATGCATGTTATATCATTTTGGGAACTAAGTGAAAGGGTTACAGGTACTGTTTGAGTAGGTTCATGGTAATTAGGAGTGTTTTGAATTATTGGAGGTTATTTTGTACTACTTGCCTGGGCATTAAATATAAACCAAAAATGTCTTCTGAAGATAGGCAGGTCTGTGAGGCAATAGTTGAAAGAAAAGTGGTAGGACAGAGAGACAGGGATGATTCAGGAATCAGTGATTGTGGATTGTCATTAGGAAGCCCAGCAGCACATTCAACTAGTTATCCCGAGACACCGGGACAAACGACGAGAAATAAGTCAGTTTCAGAGGGTACCGATATGTGGTCAATGTTGGTAGACTTGATAAAGAAGAGTTCGCAAGAAAGTAGAGAAAGGGAAGAAAGGTTACGAGAATCATTAGAGAAGAGTTCACAAGAAACAAGAGAATCATTAGAGAAGAGTTCACAAGATTTTCAAAAATCATTAAAGGAAGAATTACAAGAAAATAGAGAAGAAGGAAGAATACTCAGAGAATCATTAGAGAAGAATTCACAAGAAACAAGAGAATCATTAGAGAAGAGTTCACAAGAAACAAGAGAATCGTTAGAGAAGCGTTTACAAGAAACTAACGCATGGTTAGAAAGGAATTCACAAGAAACGAGAGAATCACTAAAGGAAGATTTACAAGAGATCAAAACATCACAAATGAAGATGGAAGATAATTTGAAGAAGGAAATGCAGGAGTTACAAGAACGACTGAAAATGGACATCGACGAAAGAGAGAGGAAGCTACAGACGAGCATAAAACAAGTCCAGGGAGACGTAGAGAAGGTGGAAGAAAGGTTAACAAAAAGGATAGAAGACGATGTTGAAGAAACGAAAGCCGAGCTGGGAGAAAGAATCAACGAAGTGGAAACAAAGTGCAATTATCGCATCGCCGAAGTGACGCAGAGGCAACAACAATGCCACGAGGCGGTTAGGGGGATAGAAGATAAGCAAAACCGACTAAATGTAAATCTGCAAAATGCTATAACCATACAACGAGAAGGAGAAAAGAGGGTTGAAATGGAGGTCAAGCAGTTACAACAGGGAGTGCAGCAATTAGAAAGCAAGACAGAGGAAATTGATAGACGAATTAGCAATGCCACCTTAGCCGTTGGGGAAAGTAAGGTCATTACATTGATGAGCAATGATAATCGGTGCATCCAAAGTAATACAGGGCAGAAGTTTAGACCAAAGGGAGGGTTGCACCCAATGATATTTATGAAATGGCTAAAAGGAGTTCTCCCAGCACATCTTAAGGACTCAGACAAGATTCAATTTGCAATAGATAGGATGGAAGGTGAGGCTTTCACTTGGGGAGTCAGGAAGAAGGAAGGGACTACGAGCTATGACCAATTTGAAGAGGAATTCTTAAAGAAATACTGGTCTAAAAGCCATCAATGTGCAGCAATTGAGGACCTACTCCATCGCAAATCACTTAGTACATGGAGGGGAACGTTGAGAGAGTTTGCTGAACATTTGTGGGAACTGAACGAAACCCTGGAACAACCCCTGAGTGATGACGTAATGATATCGGCAATAAAAAGAAGGTTGAATCACAGAATGCAAGAAACTATATCCGGGAGCCTGATTGAAGATAGGGAGGCGTTGATGAAGATACTGGAACAACTGGAATCTGTTCGAGCACAGGGATACGATCAACCTAATGTTCAAAATCGAGAGGGAGGTAATGACCCAAGGAATCATTTCAATAAGTCATCTAATTATAGAGGAAGAGGTGGCGGTTATGGATACAGGAACCGTGGTGGTGGACGGCAATGGAGAAATGATTGGAGGGGAAATGAAGAACCAAGAGATCATGAGAGAAGATGGGATAGGCGAAGGAATGACACGGTGCATATAGAAGAAGAAGAGAGACCGGAAAACTGAATGACACTCCAGATGAGGTCCGATCGGGAGTGAGAGCTACGAGGACCAGAATAAACCTCCTGAGACATGACGATGGTGGAGACCTCAGAGAAGATCTACTAGAGGAAAGAAGTGAGATTCCCAAAGAACCCAGGTTACCCATGATAGGAATCAAGTTATGTGGGCTGGACATCGAAGCATTAGTTGATACAGGAAGTGAAGCATGTGCAATATCCAAAAGATTGTATGAACAGATACTAAAAGCGAAGGTTAACTTACCTAGTTTCCCAGTGAGTGGAGTGAGGATCGTGAACGCCGTAGGGGCAAAGAGTAAACCTATTAAAGAGCAAGTATTAATTACATTTGAGATAGAGGAAGAAGAATATGAAGCAACATTTTTGGTAGTTACCGGATTGAACACATCGATTATTTTAGGGATAGATTGGTTAAATGAAGTTGATGCAGTAGTGAGTTTTGATGAAGGTACTATCAAAGTTAAAGGAAGAAAGGGCGAAGAAAAGAGGTTGAAATTTGCTGAAGGGAATGCGATCGAAGAAGAGGAAGAATTCAGAAGAATAAATTTGTGTCACGAAGAGGAACCCACCACGAGATACGCGGAAGAGGAACCAGGAGCAGAAGTATTGATATACCTTGAGGGACTAGCACGAGAAGATAGACATAAAGAGGACAAAATCGGAAAAAAATTGGAGGAAATGACGCACCTAGATGAGGGAGCTAAGAAGAAATTAGCTGCAATATTATACAAGCGTTGTAGAGTATTTTCTCAACGGCCAGGTATCATGCAAGGAGTGGAATGTAAATTGAAGATAAAGAACCATAAACCATTCAATATAAAACAGTATACCATTCCCCAAGCAAAACGAAAGGCAGTAGATGAAGAAATACAGAGGATGATGAACCTTGGGGTTATCGAACGGGCCAATAGTCAATACAACAACCCCCTATTTGTTGTTGATAAGAAAGATGGAAAAGTAAGGATAGTTTTGGATGCCCGGACAGTGAACAAAATCATCGAACCGGAGAGGGACAAACCAGAAACTATAGAAGAACTGATTCAAAAATTCCCAGGAGCAAAGGTGCTTAGTAGTATCGATTTGACGGCGGGGTACTGGCAGATACCGTTGGCCACAGAGTCTCGCCAGTATACAGCATTTACTTATGGGGGAAGGTGCTATCAATTTAGAGTGTTACCATTTGGACTTAACGTATCAGTGTCTGAGTTTATAAGAGCGATGGATAAGATACTAGGTGAAGAGTTACTTAAAAAGGTCACTGTCTACGTAGATGACCTGTTGATAGCAAGCGCATCATGGGAAGAGCATTTGGATAGACTGGATGCAATATTGGCGGCTTTTGAAACCGCGGGAGTAACTGTAAACCTGGATAAGTCGGAATTTGGCAAATCAAGGATAAAATTTCTGGGCCATATAATATCCGAGGAGGGTATCTATCCTGATCCTAGTAAATTGGAGGCTATTAGGAATTTTCCAGCTCCCCATAGTAAGAAACAGTTGCGAGCATTCTTTGGGGTGTGTGAGTTTTATAGGAAGTTTATCAAAGGACCCATGCTTAATGCACCGAATATGAGAGAATTAACCAAGGCAAGGATGCCGTGGCATTGGAATGCGGAATGTCAAACCGAATTTGAGAATATTAAGGACGCGCTATATAATGCAGATATCTTGTACCACCCAGATTTTTCCAAGGATTTTTATTTAGGAGCAGACAGCTCGGACTATGGACTAGGAATACATTTATACCAAGTAGATTTGAGCGGGAAAGGTGAGAGAATAAGAACTATAGCATTCGGTAGCAGAAGTCTAAATGCTTGGGAGAGAAAGTATTCAATTACTGAAAGGGAAGCACTGGCAATTGTGTGGGGCTTTAAGCGTTTCCGATATTATTTGGCTGGGAGACATGTGAAAGTCGTGACTGACCACAAGGCCCTTACATTTCTGACTACGAGCAAATTAAGGCATAGTAGACTAATGCGATGGGCCCTAGCATTACAAGACTATGATTTTGAAATAATTTATGAACCAGGAGCAACACACATAATACCTGATGCTTTGTCAAGATTACCAGCTGACTCAAGAGGAATGTTGTTGGAGAGGCCGGAAGGAGAAGGAGTTAGAATCAACCTGATGAAGGGAGTACAGTATGAAGAGTTTATAAGAAAGTTCCTAAGGAATGTGCGCAGGGAACAGAACGAGGACGAGAAATTAAAGACAATTAAAAACAAATACAGGTGTGCAGGAGAAGAAAGAATTCGCACATTCTATTATATTCACAATGGAATACTCTATAAAAGGAACAAGGAGGGTGAAGAGAACTGGAAACTCTGTATACCGGAGCATGTGGTAGAAAAATTAATTTGGTATACGCACTACAGTAATGCGCATTATGGACCGAAGAAGTGCTTGGAAAAGTTGAAATTGGATTGTGCATTCAACAACAAGGGAAGGCGTATACGTAAATTACTGAGTACATGTGACACCTGTCAAAAATCTAAGACGACCACAGTACAGCACAAAGGATATATGCATCCAATTGTACCGACAGCGATTAAGGACATAGTTGCAGTGGATCTATTTGGGCCACTTCCTGCCTCACGAGGGAATTATACACAAATCTTAGTAGCGGAAGAACTGGTTTCCAAGTATATAAAATTTTACCCGTTGAAGAAAGCTACTAGTAGAGCCATCATTAACCAATTTGAAAAAGACTATTTTCAAAAGGTGTGTATTCCTAAGCGAATATTGAGTGATAATGGGTCACAATTCAGGTCAAAGGAATGGACAGAGATGCTAAGGGAGCACGGAATAGAACAAATTGCCATTTCTAGATATAGGCCCGCTTCTAACCCAGCGGAACGAACCATGAAAGAGTTGAACCGTTTATGCCGCACCTACTGTCATAGGAAGCATGGTTCATGGAAGGAATATCTGGAAGAATTTGAGCGGGTTAGGAATCATCTCCCACATGATTCCACAGGGTTTGCACCATGTGAAGTATTGCTCAACCAGGAACCCGATAGTATTTTTCGTGAGTTGGTAGTCTACCCACCAGGGAGTTCATTGACCTGGGAGAGGAAATTGGAGCTGGTGGAATTAAGTATGAAGGAGAAGACCAGGAAAAGACAGGAAAGACACGACAAACTAGTGAAACCAATTACTTACCGAGTAGGAGATCTGGTATTAGTAAAGGTTCATGCTAAATCAAAGAAAATAAACTCTGAGATACATAAGTTTAACCATGTTTATAAAGGACCATACAGGATTATAAAAATTAGTCATCCTAACACTGTGGAATTGGAATATGCACGGACAAAGAGAGTGCATGGCAAAGAGCATGTGGAAAACATAAAAAGGTACTACTCGCACGAGAGTAGAAATAACCCAGGTGAGGAGGAGGAACTCGACTAGGGTGAATGAATGAACTGAGAGTGTCTAAACTCCTTGAAGTAGTGGCGTAGAATATATTAGGACAATTAGCTATAGAATGGACAATTGAAAGAGGGAAGTGTTTGTTTACATTTGTGCTTTGTGATATATTAGAATTAGAATTGAAAATTTCATGTCAAAGACTATCTCAGAATGAATATAAAACTGGTAATAATTATGTAATAGTAATAATCCATATGTTCTGTATTTAGGTAAGGAATTTTTGAGTGTATATGCTGTGTATGTTTTCATTTTGATATTGGACTACAGACGACTTGCTGGTTGAACTGAAAATTTGTAATTTTGAATAATGCCATTTATGTGATGTACTAACCTTTTTTGTAGAAATTGTTATGGAGGCAGCCCACTACCGGAGTCCAGGATTATTTTGAAAAATTGTAAATTCATTAATAATTTGTATTGCATGTTTTGATTCAATGTAACTATGTTTTTAAATCCCTAGCCGATTCTTTTTCACCTGTGGTTCAAAAGAAGTTTTTGAGGGCGGGGATGTGAGGGGTCCGCAGGCCCTTACTATTAAAATTTGCGCTCACACAGGTCGGTAGGGCAAATATCGAGTAGTGTGTGCAGGACGCGCGAGCTAGAGGGGATCCCCCGGAGTGCCGAGTGGACGGCTTGGGTAAACTGGGCGGAGAGCAGTGCGAAGTTAGAGCGTGGAGTGCCGAGGCCGGGTGTGGTAGGTTCCCGCGAGGCGGGAATAGCTGTGCAAAAAAGCCAGCAGAAATTATTGCTATTTACCGGCAAAGGGAGTGGCCAACGCCGTGGTTTAACCCCTTTGTATCAATATTCGGCGGAAAAGTGAGAAAGTTTTATTATAAAGTGATTTCAGTGAGATTGAGTGCCGCTGTTATACTTCCGCGTCTACCGCGCCGGCATTACTTGGATTACAGTGACTGGATATTGCGTGTGACGATTAACAATAACTAAAGAGACCTGTGATGAGATTAGCCGTCATTAACAGTGTATTGACGAAGGCAGTGGCTGTCTCCTTATTTTTGTGCTTTGCTAAGAAATAGGTTTTGTTTATGAAACTGTGTTTGCTGTCCTCATTTCCACCAAACTATACTTATTACCATATTTGTGAGGATAGCACGGAATGTAACACCTCCTGAGCAGTCCAATCCGATTGCTAGCCCATTAGGTACACGGTCACATTATTTAATTATCTAATTTTGGGCTGCTAGTCAGATCCGCGAACGAGCGGATAACTAAAACCAGAATAAAAGGACGTGTTACACCTTGGCTTACCGTGGACAGGACTCGGACTAATGCAATTTTCGAACGCAGTGTTACACAATTGGCTTAGCGTGAAAAGAACAAGTGCAATTTTCGGACGAGAAAACAAAGTATTCAATGTGGAATCGGGACAGTACATGAATGTTAAAATCGCGATAAGGAACAGTGTAATATTTGAACAATACGAAGTAATAAATCGCACGATTGTGACTAAACTGTTTTTCTTGCCAGATGAGATAGCCAAATAACGTCAATAAACTGTGTTGTAAAGTGCAAACGCGAAAATCCGCGCGAAAAACTGTGAAAAGTGGACGTAAAAAAAAAAAAAAAAAAAGAGACACGTGTGAACAATAAAATAGTGAGACGAGCCAAGATTTCGTCACAAAAGTGGTTAGAAAAGTGTTTAATGATAACATGTTGACTGAAATTGCCCTTTGAACGGTGAAAATCGGGCGGTTTCGTGTGGACCCATAAACTGGTATGCTGACGATAACGTATTGTGGCGACGCAGTTAGGGAGTGACGTCTCGCAAAGCCACGTAGCAGTCGCGCCAAAGAGCTTCGACCCGCGAGGTGATTCCACACGACCTCCTACCACACAGCGACGCAACTTCGAGACAGCGAGCGCAGTCCCGGCATCTAGCGGCTGAACGACGAACTACGTCCGCCTACAGCGCCACGGAGCGGCCGACGGGGAACTACGTCACCTTCACGCGAGCTCCAACAGCGGACCGACCACGCCCATCTGAAACGTCAAAACATCGCGACTCGCGGTAACGTCGGTTGGTGAGTGAAGACGACGAGTTAGAGTAACAGTAAATTGCAGTGTGCAGTCTTCGTGTTAAATAAACAGTTTTAACTGATATTCGCGTTAGGGAAAATGCTAAATCGTACTAATTTCAGAAAAGTTGCGAAACATATTTTGAAGTCTAGCATGCTTATTGGGGCACACTGCATTGCATAAATGACAATTGTTTTTAGGAATTTGCATTTTTTTTAAATTTTGTGAATGTTGTGATTATCTTGTCTAAAATATTTTTGCATAAATTATGTATGTGAAAATTGTTTTTTGGAAATTTAGGTTTGTGAGAACAGTTATATTCAGTATTCATGCATGTTATATCATTTTGGGAACTAAGTGAAAGGGTTACAGGTACTGTTTGAGTAGGTTCATGGTAATTAGGAGTGTTTTGAATTATTGGAGGTTATTTTGTACTACTTGCCTGGGCATTAAATATAAACCAAAAATGTCTTCTGAAGATAGGCAGGTCTGTGAGGCAATAGTTGAAAGAAAAGTGGTAGGACAGAGAGACAGGGATGATTCAGGAATCAGTGATTGTGGATTGTCATTAGGAAGCCCAGCAGCACATTCAACTAGTTATCCCGAGACACCGGGACAAACGACGAGAAATAAGTCAGTTTCAGAGGGTACCGATATGTGGTCAATGTTGGTAGACTTGATAAAGAAGAGTTCGCAAGAAAGTAGAGAAAGGGAAGAAAGGTTACGAGAATCATTAGAGAAGAGTTCACAAGAAACAAGAGAATCATTAGAGAAGAGTTCACAAGATTTTCAAAAATCATTAAAGGAAGAATTACAAGAAAATAGAGAAGAAGGAAGAATACTCAGAGAATCATTAGAGAAGAATTCACAAGAAACAAGAGAATCATTAGAGAAGAGTTCACAAGAAACAAGAGAATCGTTAGAGAAGCGTTTACAAGAAACTAACGCATGGTTAGAAAGGAATTCACAAGAAACGAGAGAATCACTAAAGGAAGATTTACAAGAGATCAAAACATCACAAATGAAGATGGAAGATAATTTGAAGAAGGAAATGCAGGAGTTACAAGAACGACTGAAAATGGACATCGACGAAAGAGAGAGGAAGCTACAGACGAGCATAAAACAAGTCCAGGGAGACGTAGAGAAGGTGGAAGAAAGGTTAACAAAAAGGATAGAAGACGATGTTGAAGAAACGAAAGCCGAGCTGGGAGAAAGAATCAACGAAGTGGAAACAAAGTGCAATTATCGCATCGCCGAAGTGACGCAGAGGCAACAACAATGCCACGAGGCGGTTAGGGGGATAGAAGATAAGCAAAACCGACTAAATGTAAATCTGCAAAATGCTATAACCATACAACGAGAAGGAGAAAAGAGGGTTGAAATGGAGGTCAAGCAGTTACAACAGGGAGTGCAGCAATTAGAAAGCAAGACAGAGGAAATTGATAGACGAATTAGCAATGCCACCTTAGCCGTTGGGGAAAGTAAGGTCATTACATTGATGAGCAATGATAATCGGTGCATCCAAAGTAATACAGGGCAGAAGTTTAGACCAAAGGGAGGGTTGCACCCAATGATATTTATGAAATGGCTAAAAGGAGTTCTCCCAGCACATCTTAAGGACTCAGACAAGATTCAATTTGCAATAGATAGGATGGAAGGTGAGGCTTTCACTTGGGGAGTCAGGAAGAAGGAAGGGACTACGAGCTATGACCAATTTGAAGAGGAATTCTTAAAGAAATACTGGTCTAAAAGCCATCAATGTGCAGCAATTGAGGACCTACTCCATCGCAAATCACTTAGTACATGGAGGGGAACGTTGAGAGAGTTTGCTGAACATTTGTGGGAACTGAACGAAACCCTGGAACAACCCCTGAGTGATGACGTAATGATATCGGCAATAAAAAGAAGGTTGAATCACAGAATGCAAGAAACTATATCCGGGAGCCTGATTGAAGATAGGGAGGCGTTGATGAAGATACTGGAACAACTGGAATCTGTTCGAGCACAGGGATACGATCAACCTAATGTTCAAAATCGAGAGGGAGGTAATGACCCAAGGAATCATTTCAATAAGTCATCTAATTATAGAGGAAGAGGTGGCGGTTATGGATACAGGAACCGTGGTGGTGGACGGCAATGGAGAAATGATTGGAGGGGAAATGAAGAACCAAGAGATCATGAGAGAAGATGGGATAGGCGAAGGAATGACACGGTGCATATAGAAGAAGAAGAGAGACCGGAAAACTGAATGACACTCCAGATGAGGTCCGATCGGGAGTGAGAGCTACGAGGACCAGAATAAACCTCCTGAGACATGACGATGGTGGAGACCTCAGAGAAGATCTACTAGAGGAAAGAAGTGAGATTCCCAAAGAACCCAGGTTACCCATGATAGGAATCAAGTTATGTGGGCTGGACATCGAAGCATTAGTTGATACAGGAAGTGAAGCATGTGCAATATCCAAAAGATTGTATGAACAGATACTAAAAGCGAAGGTTAACTTACCTAGTTTCCCAGTGAGTGGAGTGAGGATCGTGAACGCCGTAGGGGCAAAGAGTAAACCTATTAAAGAGCAAGTATTAATTACATTTGAGATAGAGGAAGAAGAATATGAAGCAACATTTTTGGTAGTTACCGGATTGAACACATCGATTATTTTAGGGATAGATTGGTTAAATGAAGTTGATGCAGTAGTGAGTTTTGATGAAGGTACTATCAAAGTTAAAGGAAGAAAGGGCGAAGAAAAGAGGTTGAAATTTGCTGAAGGGAATGCGATCGAAGAAGAGGAAGAATTCAGAAGAATAAATTTGTGTCACGAAGAGGAACCCACCACGAGATACGCGGAAGAGGAACCAGGAGCAGAAGTATTGATATACCTTGAGGGACTAGCACGAGAAGATAGACATAAAGAGGACAAAATCGGAAAAAAATTGGAGGAAATGACGCACCTAGATGAGGGAGCTAAGAAGAAATTAGCTGCAATATTATACAAGCGTTGTAGAGTATTTTCTCAACGGCCAGGTATCATGCAAGGAGTGGAATGTAAATTGAAGATAAAGAACCATAAACCATTCAATATAAAACAGTATACCATTCCCCAAGCAAAACGAAAGGCAGTAGATGAAGAAATACAGAGGATGATGAACCTTGGGGTTATCGAACGGGCCAATAGTCAATACAACAACCCCCTATTTGTTGTTGATAAGAAAGATGGAAAAGTAAGGATAGTTTTGGATGCCCGGACAGTGAACAAAATCATCGAACCGGAGAGGGACAAACCAGAAACTATAGAAGAACTGATTCAAAAATTCCCAGGAGCAAAGGTGCTTAGTAGTATCGATTTGACGGCGGGGTACTGGCAGATACCGTTGGCCACAGAGTCTCGCCAGTATACAGCATTTACTTATGGGGGAAGGTGCTATCAATTTAGAGTGTTACCATTTGGACTTAACGTATCAGTGTCTGAGTTTATAAGAGCGATGGATAAGATACTAGGTGAAGAGTTACTTAAAAAGGTCACTGTCTACGTAGATGACCTGTTGATAGCAAGCGCATCATGGGAAGAGCATTTGGATAGACTGGATGCAATATTGGCGGCTTTTGAAACCGCGGGAGTAACTGTAAACCTGGATAAGTCGGAATTTGGCAAATCAAGGATAAAATTTCTGGGCCATATAATATCCGAGGAGGGTATCTATCCTGATCCTAGTAAATTGGAGGCTATTAGGAATTTTCCAGCTCCCCATAGTAAGAAACAGTTGCGAGCATTCTTTGGGGTGTGTGAGTTTTATAGGAAGTTTATCAAAGGACCCATGCTTAATGCACCGAATATGAGAGAATTAACCAAGGCAAGGATGCCGTGGCATTGGAATGCGGAATGTCAAACCGAATTTGAGAATATTAAGGACGCGCTATATAATGCAGATATCTTGTACCACCCAGATTTTTCCAAGGATTTTTATTTAGGAGCAGACAGCTCGGACTATGGACTAGGAATACATTTATACCAAGTAGATTTGAGCGGGAAAGGTGAGAGAATAAGAACTATAGCATTCGGTAGCAGAAGTCTAAATGCTTGGGAGAGAAAGTATTCAATTACTGAAAGGGAAGCACTGGCAATTGTGTGGGGCTTTAAGCGTTTCCGATATTATTTGGCTGGGAGACATGTGAAAGTCGTGACTGACCACAAGGCCCTTACATTTCTGACTACGAGCAAATTAAGGCATAGTAGACTAATGCGATGGGCCCTAGCATTACAAGACTATGATTTTGAAATAATTTATGAACCAGGAGCAACACACATAATACCTGATGCTTTGTCAAGATTACCAGCTGACTCAAGAGGAATGTTGTTGGAGAGGCCGGAAGGAGAAGGAGTTAGAATCAACCTGATGAAGGGAGTACAGTATGAAGAGTTTATAAGAAAGTTCCTAAGGAATGTGCGCAGGGAACAGAACGAGGACGAGAAATTAAAGACAATTAAAAACAAATACAGGTGTGCAGGAGAAGAAAGAATTCGCACATTCTATTATATTCACAATGGAATACTCTATAAAAGGAACAAGGAGGGTGAAGAGAACTGGAAACTCTGTATACCGGAGCATGTGGTAGAAAAATTAATTTGGTATACGCACTACAGTAATGCGCATTATGGACCGAAGAAGTGCTTGGAAAAGTTGAAATTGGATTGTGCATTCAACAACAAGGGAAGGCGTATACGTAAATTACTGAGTACATGTGACACCTGTCAAAAATCTAAGACGACCACAGTACAGCACAAAGGATATATGCATCCAATTGTACCGACAGCGATTAAGGACATAGTTGCAGTGGATCTATTTGGGCCACTTCCTGCCTCACGAGGGAATTATACACAAATCTTAGTAGCGGAAGAACTGGTTTCCAAGTATATAAAATTTTACCCGTTGAAGAAAGCTACTAGTAGAGCCATCATTAACCAATTTGAAAAAGACTATTTTCAAAAGGTGTGTATTCCTAAGCGAATATTGAGTGATAATGGGTCACAATTCAGGTCAAAGGAATGGACAGAGATGCTAAGGGAGCACGGAATAGAACAAATTGCCATTTCTAGATATAGGCCCGCTTCTAACCCAGCGGAACGAACCATGAAAGAGTTGAACCGTTTATGCCGCACCTACTGTCATAGGAAGCATGGTTCATGGAAGGAATATCTGGAAGAATTTGAGCGGGTTAGGAATCATCTCCCACATGATTCCACAGGGTTTGCACCATGTGAAGTATTGCTCAACCAGGAACCCGATAGTATTTTTCGTGAGTTGGTAGTCTACCCACCAGGGAGTTCATTGACCTGGGAGAGGAAATTGGAGCTGGTGGAATTAAGTATGAAGGAGAAGACCAGGAAAAGACAGGAAAGACACGACAAACTAGTGAAACCAATTACTTACCGAGTAGGAGATCTGGTATTAGTAAAGGTTCATGCTAAATCAAAGAAAATAAACTCTGAGATACATAAGTTTAACCATGTTTATAAAGGACCATACAGGATTATAAAAATTAGTCATCCTAACACTGTGGAATTGGAATATGCACGGACAAAGAGAGTGCATGGCAAAGAGCATGTGGAAAACATAAAAAGGTACTACTCGCACGAGAGTAGAAATAACCCAGGTGAGGAGGAGGAACTCGACTAGGGTGAATGAATGAACTGAGAGTGTCTAAACTCCTTGAAGTAGTGGCGTAGAATATATTAGGACAATTAGCTATAGAATGGACAATTGAAAGAGGGAAGTGTTTGTTTACATTTGTGCTTTGTGATATATTAGAATTAGAATTGAAAATTTCATGTCAAAGACTATCTCAGAATGAATATAAAACTGGTAATAATTATGTAATAGTAATAATCCATATGTTCTGTATTTAGGTAAGGAATTTTTGAGTGTATATGCTGTGTATGTTTTCATTTTGATATTGGACTACAGACGACTTGCTGGTTGAACTGAAAATTTGTAATTTTGAATAATGCCATTTATGTGATGTACTAACCTTTTTTGTAGAAATTGTTATGGAGGCAGCCTACTACCGGAGTCCAGGATTATTTTGAAAAATTGTAAATTCATTAATAATTTGTATTGCATGTTTTGATTCAATGTAACTATGTTTTTAAATCCCTAGCCGATTCTTTTTCACCTGTGGTTCAAAAGAAGTTTTTGAGGGCGGGGATGTGAGGGGTCCGCAGGCCCTTACTATTAAAATTTGCGCTCACACAGGTCGGTAGGGCAAATATCGAGTAGTGTGTGCAGGACGCGCGAGCTAGAGGGGATCCCCCGGAGTGCCGAGTGGACGGCTTGGGTAAACTGGGCGGAGAGCAGTGCGAAGTTAGAGCGTGGAGTGCCGAGGCCGGGTGTGGTAGGTTCCCGCGAGGCGGGAATAGCTGTGCAAAAAAGCCAGCAGAAATTATTGCTATTTACCGGCAAAGGGAGTGGCCAACGCCGTGGTTTAACCCCTTTGTATCAATATTCGGCGGAAAAGTGAGAAAGTTTTATTATAAAGTGATTTCAGTGAGATTGAGTGCCGCTGTTATACTTCCGCGTCTACCGCGCCGGCATTACTTGGATTACAGTGACTGGATATTGCGTGTGACGATTAACAATAACTAAAGAGACCTGTGATGAGATTAGCCGTCATTAACAGTGTATTGACGAAGGCAGTGGCTGTCTCCTTATTTTTGTGCTTTGCTAAGAAATAGGTTTTGTTTATGAAACTGTGTTTGCTGTCCTCATTTCCACCAAACTATACTTATTACCATATTTGTGAGGATAGCACGGAATGTAACACCTCCTGAGCAGTCCAATCCGATTGCTAGCCCATTAGGTACACGGTCACATTATTTAATTATCTAATTTTGGGCTGCTAGTCAGATCCGCGAACGAGCGGATAACTAAAACCAGAATAAAAGGACGTGTTACACCTTGGCTTACCGTGGACAGGACTCGGTCTAATGCAATTTTCGAACGCAGTGATACTCAATTGGCTTAGCGTGAAAAGAACAAGTGCAATTTTCGGACGAGAAAACAAAATATTCAATGTGGAATCGGGACAGTACATGAATGTTAAAATCGCGATAAGGAACAGTGTAATATTTGAACAATACGAAGTAATAAATCGCACGATTGTGACTAAACTGTTTTTCTTGCCAGATGAGATAGCCAAATAACGTCAATAAACTGTGTTGTAAAGTGCAAACGCGAAAATCCGCGCGAAAAACTGTGAAAAGTGGACGTAAAAAAAAAAAAAAAGAGACACGTGTGAACAATAAAATAGTGAGACGAGCCAAGATTTCGTCACAAAAGTGGTTAGAAAAGTGTTTAATGATAACATGTTGACTGAAATTGCCCTTTGAACGGTGAAAATCGGGCGGTTTCGTGTGGACCCATAAACTGGTATGCTGACGATAACGTATTGTGGCGACGCAGTTAGGGAGTGACGTCACGCAAAGCCACGTAGCAGTCGCGCCAAAGAGCTTCGACCCGCGAGGTGATTCCACACGACCTCCTACCACACAGCGACGCAACTTCGAGACAGCGAGCGCAGTCCCGGCATCTAGCGGCTGAACGACGAACTACGTCCGCCTACAGCGCCACGGAGCGGCCGACGGGGAACTACGTCACCTTCACGCGAGCTCCAACAGCGGACCGACCACGCCCATCTGAAACGTCAAAACATCGCGACTCGCGGTAACGTCGGTTGGTGAGTGAAGACGACGAGTTAGAGTAACAGTAAATTGCAGTGTGCAGTCTTCGTGATAAATAAACAGTTTTAACTGATATTCGCGTTAGGGAAAATGCTAAATCGTACTAATTTCAGAAAAGTTGCGAAACATATTTTGAAGTCTAGCATGCTTATTGGGGCACACTGCATTCCATAAATGACAATTGTTTTTAGGAATTTGCATTTTTTTTAAATTTTGTGAATGTTGTGATTATCTTGTCTAAAATATTTTTGCATAAATTATGTATGTGAAAATTGTTTTTTGGAAATTTAGGTTTGTGAGAACAGTTATATTCAGTATTCATGCATGTTATATCATTTTGGGAACTAAGTGAAAGGGTTACAGGTACTGTTTGAGTAGGTTCATGGTAATTAGGAGTGTTTTGAATTATTGGAGGTTATTTTGTACTACTTGCCTGGGCATTAAATATAAACCAAAAATGTCTTCTGAAGATAGGCAGGTCTGTGAGGCAATAGTTGAAAGAAAAGGGGTAGGACAGAGAGACAGGGATGATTCAGGAATCAGTGATTGTGGATTGTCATTAGGAAGCCCAGCAGCACATTCAACTAGTTATCCCGAGACACCGGGACAAACGACGAGAAATAAGTCAGTTTCAGAGGGTACCGATATGTGGTCAATGTTGGTAGACTTGATAAAGAAGAGTTCGCAAGAAAGTAGAGAAAGGGAAGAAAGGTTACGAGAATCATTAGAGAAGAGTTCACAAGAAACAAGAGAATCATTAGAGAAGAGTTCACAAGATTTTCAAAAATCATTAAAGGAAGAATTACAAGAAAATAGAGAAGAAGGAAGAATACTCAGAGAATCATTAGAGAAGAATTCACAAGAAACAAGAGAATCATTAGAGAAGAGTTCACAAGAAACAAGAGAATCGTTAGAGAAGCGTTTACAAGAAACTAACGCATGGTTAGAAAGGAATTCACAAGAAACGAGAGAATCACTAAAGGAAGATTTACAAGAGATCAAAACATCACAAATGAAGATGGAAGATAATTTGAAGAAGGAAATGCAGGAGTTACAAGAACGACTGAAAATGGACATCGACGAAAGAGAGAGGAAGCTACAGACGAGCATAAAACAAGTCCAGGGAGACGTAGAGAAGGTGGAAGGAAGGTTAACAAAAAGGATAGAAGACGATGTTGAAGAAACGAAAGCCGAGCTGGGAGAAAGAATCAACGAAGTGGAAACAAAGTGCAATTATCGCATCGCCGAAGTGACGCAGAGGCAACAACAATGCCACGAGGCGGTTAGGGGGATAGAAGATAAGCAAAACCGACTAAATATAAATCTGCAAAATGCTATAACCATACAACGAGAAGGAGAAAAGAGGGTTGAAATGGAGGTCAAGCAGTTACAACAGGGAGTGCAGCAATTAGAAAGCAAGACAGAGGAAATTGATAGACGAATTAGCAATGCCACCTTAGCCGTTGGGGAAAGTAAGGTCATTACATTGATGAGCAATGATAATCGGTGCATCCAAAGTAATACAGGGCAGAAGTTTAGACCAAAGGGAGGGTTGCACCCAATGATATTTATGAAATGGCTAAAAGGAGTTCTCCCAGCACATCTTAAGGACTCAGACAAGATTCAATTTGCAATAGATAGGATGGAAGGTGAGGCTTTCACTTGGGGAGTCAGGAAGAAGGAAGGGACTACGAGCTATGACCAATTTGAAGAGGAATTCTTAAAGAAATACTGGTCTAAAAGCCATCAATGTGCAGCAATTGAGGACCTACTCCATCGCAAATCACTTAGTACATGGAGGGGAACGTTGAGAGAGTTTGCTGAACATTTGTGGGAACTGAACGAAACCCTGGAACAACCCCTGAGTGATGACGTAATGATATCGGCAATAAAAAGAAGGTTGAATCACAGAATGCAAGAAACTATATCCGGGAGCCTGATTGAAGATAGGGAGGCGTTGATGAAGATACTGGAACAACTGGAATCTGTTCGAGCACAGGGATACGATCAACCTAATGTTCAAAATCGAGAGGGAGGTAATGACCCAAGGAATCATTTCAATAAGTCATCTAATTATAGAGGAAGAGGTGGCGGTTATGGATACAGGAACCGTGGTGGTGGACGGCAATGGAGAAATGATTGGAGGGGAAATGAAGAACCAAGAGATCATGAGAGAAGATGGGATAGGCGAAGGAATGACACGGTGCATATAGAAGAAGAAGAGAGACCGGAAAACTGAATGACACTCCAGATGAGGTCCGATCGGGAGTGAGAGCTACGAGGACCAGAATAAACCTCCTGAGACATGACGATGGTGGAGACCTCAGAGAAGATCTACTAGAGGAAAGAAGTGAGATTCCCAAAGAACCCAGGTTACCCATGATAGGAATCAAGTTATGTGGGCTGGACATCGAAGCATTAGTTGATACAGGAAGTGAAGCATGTGCAATATCCAAAAGATTGTATGAACAGATACTAAAAGCGAAGGTTAACTTACCTAGTTTCCCAGTGAGTGGAGTGAGGATCGTGAACGCCGTAGGGGCAAAGAGTAAACCTATTAAAGAGCAAGTATTAATTACATTTGAGATAGAGGAAGAAGAATATGAAGCAACATTTTTGGTAGTTACCGGATTGAACACATCGATTATTTTAGGGATAGATTGGTTAAATGAAGTTGATGCAGTAGTGAGTTTTGATGAAGGTACTATCAAAGTTAAAGGAAGAAAGGGCGAAGAAAAGAGGTTGAAATTTGCTGAAGGGAATGCGATCGAAGAAGAGGAAGAATTCAGAAGAATAAATTTGTGTCACGAAGAGGAACCCACCACGAGATACGGGGAAGAGGAACCAGGAGCAGAAGTATTGATATACCTTGAGGGACTAGCACGAGAAGATAGACATAAAGAGGACAAAATCGGAAAAAAATTGGAGGAAATGACGCACCTAGATGAGGGAGCTAAGAAGAAATTAGCTGCAATACTATACAAGCGTTGTAGAGTATTTTCTCAACGGCCAGGTATCATGCAAGGAGTGGAATGTAAATTGAAGATAAAGAACCATAAACCATTCAATATAAAACAGTATACCATTCCCCAAGCAAAACGAAAGGCAGTAGATGAAGAAATACAGAGGATGATGAACCTTGGGGTTATCGAACGGGCCAATAGTCAATACAACAACCCCCTATTTGTTGTTGATAAGAAAGATGGAAAAGTAAGGATAGTTTTGGATGCCCGGACAGTGAACAAAATCATCGAACCGGAGAGGGACAAACCAGAAACTATAGAAGAACTGATTCAAAAATTCCCAGGAGCAAAGGTGCTTAGTAGTATCGATTTGACGGCGGGGTACTGGCAGATACCGTTGGCCACAGAGTCTCGCCAGTATACAGCATTTACTTATGGGGGAAGGTGCTATCAATTTAGAGTGTTACCATTTGGACTTAACGTATCAGTGTCTGAGTTTATAAGAGCGATGGATAAGATACTAGGTGAAGAGTTACTTAAAAAGGTCACTGTCTACGTAGATGACCTGTTGATAGCAAGCGCATCATGGGAAGAGCATTTGGATAGACTGGATGCAATATTGGCGGCTTTTGAAACCGCGGGAGTAACTGTAAACCTGGATAAGTCGGAATTTGGCAAATCAAGGATAAAATTTCTGGGCCATATAATATCCGAGGAGGGTATCTATCCTGATCCTAGTAAATTGGAGGCTATTAGGAATTTTCCAGCTCCCCATAGTAAGAAACAGTTGCGAGCATTCTTTGGGGTGTGTGAGTTTTATAGGAAGTTTATCAAAGGACCCATGCTTAATGCACCGAATATGAGAGAATTAACCAAGGCAAGGATGCCGTGGCATTGGAATGCGGAATGTCAAACCGAATTTGAGAATATTAAGGACGCGCTATATAATGCAGATATCTTGTACCACCCAGATTTTTCCAAGGATTTTTATTTAGGAGCAGACAGCTCGGACTATGGACTAGGAATACATTTATACCAAGTAGATTTGAGCGGGAAAGGTGAGAGAATAAGAACTATAGCATTCGGTAGCAGAAGTCTAAATGCTTGGGAGAGAAAGTATTCAATTACTGAAAGGGAAGCACTGGCAATTGTGTGGGGCTTTAAGCGTTTCCGATATTATTTGGCTGGGAGACATGTGAAAGTCGTGACTGACCACAAGGCCCTTACATTTCTGACTACGAGCAAATTAAGGCATAGTAGACTAACGCGATGGGCCCTAGCATTACAAGACTATGATTTCGAAATAATTTATGAACCAGGAGCAACACACATTATACCTGATGCCTTGTCAAGATTACCAGCTGACTCAAGAGGAATGTTGTTGGAGAGGCCGGAAGGAGAAGGAGTTAGAATCAACCTGATGAAGGGAGTACAGTATGAAGAGTTTATAAGAAAGTTCCTAAGGAATGTGCGCAGGGAACAGAACGAGGACGAGAAATTAAAGACAATTAAAAACAAATACAGGTGTGCAGGAGAAGAAAGAATTCGCACATTCTATTATATTCACAATGGAATACTCTATAAAAGGAACAAGGAGGGTGAAGAGAACTGGAAACTCTGTATACCGGAGCATGTGGTAGAAAAATTAATTTGGTATACGCACTACAGTAATGCGCATTATGGACCGAAGAAGTGCTTGGAAAAGTTGAAATTGGATTGTGCATTCAACAACAAGGGAAGGCGTATACGTAAATTACTGAGTACATGTGACACCTGTCAAAAATCTAAGACGACCACAGTACAGCACAAAGGATATATGCATCCAATTGTACCGACAGCGATTAAGGACATAGTTGCAGTGGATCTATTTGGGCCACTTCCTGCCTCACGAGGGAATTATACACAAATCTTAGTAGCGGAAGAACTGGTTTCCAAGTATATAAAATTTTACCCGTTGAAGAAAGCTACTAGTAGAGCCATCATTAACCAATTTGAAAAAGACTATTTTCAAAAGGTGTGTATTCCTAAGCGAATATTGAGTGATAATGGGTCACAATTCAGGTCAAAGGAATGGACAGAGATGCTAAGGGAGCACGGAATAGAACAAATTGCCATTTCTAGATATAGGCCCGCTTCTAACCCAGCGGAACGAACCATGAAAGAGTTGAACCGTTTATGCCGCACCTACTGTCATAGGAAGCATGGTTCATGGAAGGAATATCTGGAAGAATTTGAGCGGGTTAGGAATCATCTCCCACATGATTCCACAGGGTTTGCACCATGTGAAGTATTGCTCAACCAGGAACCCGATAGTATTTTTCGTGAGTTGGTAGTCTACCCACCAGGGAGTTCATTGACCTGGGAGAGGAAATTGGAGCTGGTGGAATTAAGTATGAAGGAGAAGACCAGGAAAAGACAGGAAAGACACGACAAACTAGTGAAACCAATTACTTACCGAGTAGGAGATCTGGTATTAGTAAAGGTTCATGCTAAATCAAAGAAAATAAACTCTGAGATACATAAGTTTAACCATGTTTATAAAGGACCATACAGGATTATAAAAATTAGTCATCCTAACACTGTGGAATTGGAATATGCACGGACAAAGAGAGTGCATGGCAAAGAGCATGTGGAAAACATAAAAAGGTACTACTCGCACGAGAGTAGAAATAACCCAGGTGAGGAGGAGGAACTCGACTAGGGTGAATGAATGAACTGAGAGTGTCTAAACTCCTTGAAGTAGTGGCGTAGAATATATTAGGACAATTAGCTATAGAATGGACAATTGAAAGAGGGAAGTGTTTGTTTACATTTGTGCTTTGTGATATATTAGAATTAGAATTGAAAATTTCATGTCAAAGACTATCTCAGAATGAATATAAAACTGGTAATAATTATGTAATAGTAATAATCCATATGTTCTGTATTTAGGTAAGGAATTTTTGAGTGTATATGCTGTGTATGTTTTCATTTTGATATTGGACTACAGACGACTTGCTGGTTGAACTGAAAATTTGTAATTTTGAATAATGCCATTTATGTGATGTACTAACCTTTTTTGTAGAAATTGTTATGGAGGCAGCCCACTACCGGAGTCCAGGATTATTTTGAAAAATTGTAAATTCATTAATAATTTGTATTGCATGTTTTGATTCAATGTAACTATGTTTTTAAATCCCTAGCCGATTCTTTTTCACCTGTGGTTCAAAAGAAGTTTTTGAGGGCGGGGATGTAAGGGGTCCGCAGGCCCTTACTATTAAAATTTGCGCTCACACAGGTCGGTAGGGCAAATATCGAGTAGTGTGTGCAGGACGCGCGAGCTAGAGGGGATCCCCCGGAGTGCCGAGTGGACGGCTTGGGTAAACTGGGCGGAGAGCAGTGCGAAGTTAGAGCGTGGAGTGCCGAGGCCGGGTGTGGTAGGTTCCCGCGAGGCGGGAATAGCTGTGCAAAAAAGCCAGCAGAAATTATTGCTATTTACCGGCAAAGGGAGTGGCCAACGCCGTGGTTTAACCCCTTTGTATCAATATTCGGCGGAAAAGTGAGAAAGTTTTATTATAAAGTGATTTCAGTGAGATTGAGTGCCGCTGTTATACTTCCGCGTCTACCGCGCCGGCATTACTTGGATTACAGTGACTGGATATTGCGTGTGACGATTAACAATAACTAAAGAGACCTGTGATGAGATTAGCCGTCATTAACAGTGTATTGACGAAGGCAGTGGCTGTCTCCTTATTTTTGTGCTTTGCTAAGAAATAGGTTTTGTTTATGAAACTGTGTTTGCTGTCCTCATTTCCACCAAACTATACTTATTACCATATTTGTGAGGATAGCACGGAATGTAACACCTCCTGAGCAGTCCAATCCGATTGCTAGCCCATTAGGTACACGGTCACATTATTTAATTATCTAATTTTGGGCTGCTAGTCAGATCCGCGAACGAGCGGATAACTAAAACCAGAATAAAAGGACGTGTTACGACTTACAACTTGCTGACATGAGGAAAATTTCCATCCGATTTCTCATACTCAAACAGCAGTTGACTGGCGTTTCCTGGTGAAACGTTGTTGTGATGCCTCGTGTAAGGAGGAGAAATACGTACCATCGCGTTTCCGACTTTGATAAAGGTCGGATTGTAGCCTATCGCGATTGCGGTTTATCGGATCGCGACATTGCTTCTCGCGTTGGTCGAGATCCAATGACTGTTAGCAGAATATGGAATCGGTGGGTTCAGGAGAGTAATAGGGAACGCCGTGCTGGATGCCAACGGCCTCGTATCACTATCAGTCGAGATGACGGGCATCGTATCCGCATGGCTGTATCGGATCGTGCAGCCACTTCTCGATGTCTGAGTCAACAGATGGGGACTTTTGCAAGACAACAACCATCTGCACGAACAGTTCGACGACGTTTGCAGCAGCATGGACTATCACCTCAGAGACCATGGCTGCGGTTACCCTTGACGATGCATCACAGACAGAAGCGCCTGCGAAAGTGTACTCAACGACGAACCTGGGTGCACGAATGGCAAAACGTCGTTTTTTTTCCGATGAATCCAGGTTCTGTTTACAGCATCATGGTGGTCGCATCCCTGTTGTGCGATATCGCGATGAACGCACATTGGAAGCGTGTATTTGTCATCGCCATACTGGCGTATCACCCGGCGTGATGGTATGGGGTGCCATTGGTTACACGTCTCGGTCACCACTTGTTCGCAGTGACGGCACTTTGAATAGTGGACGTTACATTTCAGATGTGTTACGACCCGTGGCTCTACCCTTCATTCCATTCCTGCAAAACTCTACATTTCAGCAGGATAATGCACGACTGCATGTTGCAGGTCCTGTACAGGCCTTTCTGGATACAGAAAATGTTCGACTGCTGTCCTGGCCAGCACATTCTCCAGATCTTTCTTCAACTGAAAACGTCTGGTCAATGGTGGCCAAGCAACTTGCTCGTCACAATACGCCAGTCACTACTGTTGATGAACTGTGGTATCGTGTTGAAGCTGCGTGGGCATTTGTACCCGTACACACCATCCAAGCTCTGTTTGACTCAATGCCCAGGCGTATCAAAGCCGTTATTATGGCCAGATGTGGTTGTTCTGGATACTGATTTCTCAGGATCTATTCACCCAATTTCCGTCAAAACGTAATCACATGTCAGTTTTAGGATAATATATTTGTCCAATGAATACCCGTTTATCATCTGCATTTCTTCTTCGTTTAGCAATTTTCAAGGCCAGTAGTGTATGTTCGTGGGAGCACGGATCCCTTACACATTGCAGGATGACAGGTTAAGGTAGGTGCGAGGTAAGCCATTTCAAATGCGTAACGCTAGAGCATTAACCCTCTGACCACTGGAGACGCACTACCTGCTTGGCGCGCTGAGGCGCCGCGGCCTGTGGCGTAATCCAGCTACCTGCGTCTGTCCGTCCCTCGGAGCCGCCGCCAGGACCGGAGCGGCCAGCACTGCCCAACACAGGAATCGTTAGCGCTAGGATTTCACCCAGGACAAGTCCAGCCCACTGACCTCCGGTTTTGCCGGTCTTTGTTCGGCGCCTGGGCATCGTTTCAGTTGACCCACGTGGTTTACCGCGTCCGGTCGCACTTGGAGTGAATGTTAAATTAATGTCTTGCTAGGTCTTAAATTTTGCCAGATAGTTAGAAGACACGTTACAAAAAACGTGCACAATTGACCTCAGCTGTGCCAGGTACTTCCACAGCAAACATAAGAGAAAACAATTTAGCACTGAATTCTTTAAATACGAGAACTCAGCATTCAGAAGAATAGCCTATGAAAAAACATTCTTCTGTGTGAGAAAAAATTCCCAAAGCTGCAACAGGATAAACCTACCTTCAAAGAATAATTTGCTTGGAGAAAGAGGAACCACAGTATACTTTGCACTTAAGTTTCAGAACTCAGACAGTATTTGTGAAACAAGCACCAATGTTCACCATACTTCCAGATGGCATCAAAATTACTTTGTTCTTGCTAGATCGACCCAAGCTGTTTTGGGTGTTATTCACTGAATAGTTTTGCTGAAAAGTTTTAGGGGAGGGGCCGGCCTCGGTGGCCGAGCGGTTCTAGGCGCTACAGTCTGGAACCGCGGGACCGCTATGGTCGCAGGTTCGAATCCTGCCTCGGGCATGGATGTATGTGATGTCCTTAGGTTAGTTAGGTTTAAGTAGTTCTCAGTTCTAGAGGACTGATGACCTCAGAAGTTAAGTCCCATAGTGCTCAGAGCTATTTGAACCATTTTTTTAGGGGAGGGGGTGGGGGAGGGGGAGGGGGAAGAAGAACTAGCACAGCATGAAGGACGTTTTACAGCCGTGAAACACTGCAGCATTTATTTGCTCCACAACTGCTCTGTGACAAACATACAGATTATCATTATTATTTTTAAAAAATGGTTTGAATGACATTTACGAAATTAATCAATCTTGTGGTTAAAAACAGACAGGACAAAGAATAACGACAGATTATTTTCCTGAGACGTTTGCAACAGCATGTAGGACACTAATCACAATGCAGGTATGGCATTGGAATAATTTACAAGCTAAAATTCATCCATTTCCCATGCAAATACTGATGAAGTATGGCATAGAAGCAAATATCTTACTGCTTTCATTAGGCATTTCTACTTTATGGCCTTCTTATATTCTTTAATTTTCGTGAGCTACTATGAGGGCCTACATAAACAAAACGACTTTCACTTATTTCTATATAACGTTGATTTTAGACAACAGAGTTAGTCGACTGCATCCGTGGCTTTACTACAGACATGACAGATTCAAGACCATTGTTTTCCCACTGTATGTTTGCTCTGCCGTTTCCCTCAAATAAACGTATTATAATAAGTGAATAAGTTAATGACAATTTGTTAACGAAAATTTTAAATTTCTTATCAATACTGAATCTCATCACAGTGTAACGTGTTGGACTGTGACGATAACAACTTTGATGTAGCTTCCACTCTGTGGAACTGGCGGCTGTTTAAGGGGAGGGCCTTACACTATGGATAGGCGTGGAGGGGTGTTGAATGGGCGGGACATCTTCCGGGTGAAATCCTAGCGCTAAGGGCACGTGCCCAACACGCTCTGTGCTGAGTACTTCTGGACTGATTACGACTCGCGCAGATCCGACTTGAATTTTTGGTGAATTTGAGCTTTAATATCTCGGTCAATAGTTTTGGTAAAGAAATCAAATTTTGCAGTCTTGTACAACTTTATGCGTTCTCTTAAGAATAACAATGAAAACAATTTTGCGAACCATATTGAAACAGAAAGTTGTAGGTAAAATCGACCAAAAAATTGGCGCCTGTTAAAATTTCGAAGTTTGGTTTATTTCATCTCCTGGACAAATGCTACGACGAACGTGGAACTTGGCATGTTGTAACCTAATAACACAAGGTACTCGAATACAAAGTTTCATTTGCGAAGCACTTTCCAGTACTGAATGAATTACGCCCTGAATTTAATATTTTGTAAAAACACCAAAAATGCTGTATTTTCGTTCTGATTTTGCTAAAAAACTATGTTCTATAAAGCACTCCAAGCTGTATAATTGGAATGAAATTTGGCTCGAAAATCACGCCCGTAAACAACGTAAACTTCGGACTCGCGTATCAAGTAGAGTGGACGTATGATGAAGATGAAATTTAGAATGCAGTAGATTGATAGCACAAATATATGGAATAATTTTTATTTCCCTGCTATTTTCCAATAATTTACAAATTAGTCGAAAAGATGTTGATTTTTACGAAAAGATGAAAGCACGGTATATTCGATACTTCTTTTACAAATACCTTTTTCTATTAATGCTTCAAAGCTAGTCCCATTCGAACATCCAATTTAAGCCCCTCACCCTGCCAGAACAATATGTTTAATTTCCAATATTGGCTAATAACAGAGGCAAAGTAGCAAGAAAAATCGCACTGAGAACAGAGTTTTAACTTTGGTATGTTATTTGTCGTTGATCAAAGGCGTTTGATATCAGTTATGGACATCAGGTTTTGTACAAGTAGACCAAATGTGATCTATATTTCTACTACTAAGGATAAAAGAATATAACTGTGTATGTTACGTGTTAATAATTTAAATGTATCGTACGTAGATTAATATATTGGTTTTTGTTATACTGACGCAATGTGCTCGGCATAATTACATTTGCCCAAGTACAGATGCTGCGCCCTCTCAATCACCAAGTCCGTTCATTTGCCAGCAAACTGCTACATATGAAGCAGTCAGGCATTGTCTGAATAATTTTATAGCTGTTGCTTCTATTTCACATCCTTCTTTTCGACCCGGGCTTCGGATCGTCACTGGCCAAGTCAAAACTAGATTCATCTTTTTTTTTTACATTTTTTGCCTTCTTATTTTGAGTAGTTCATTCAGAAGTCTCAACAAATTTTCTCAGTTTTAGTTCCCAATGATTATTAATGCTTCTTTGTATGATAAGTCTCAAAGAAGGGTACAACCGTAACGGAACGTTGCAAGTTTTGCATTGGTATCTAGTTCTCCAGCACACTTTCTGTTTCGTCCAAACCACGCATCTGCGCATTAGCGTACTTTTCTGCCAATGTTCACTCACAATAACAGCCGGAAAATGTCTCCCTGTGAATCACGCCTTCCCCTACCAGCTTTTTTCCCGTTCCGTAGAATATTTTCTACATCTCCCTTAAAAGAGAAATGTGAAACTCTGAGAGTGCTATTTTTCGCCCTGTTACCGAACGGTGGAGAGCATGAGCATTTAGAATGTACAAATCCAGAATGTGGAAAAAATATTTCTTGTACCATTTCACAGTCTTACGCACTGATCCCACTGAGCTCTGTAACATGCCACAACGGTCAACTGCACCCACACTCTAATTGTAATCTACAATACAGGGTTATTACAAATGATTGAAGCGATTTCACAGCTCTACAATAACTTTATTATTTGAGATATTTTCACAATGCTTTGCACACAAATACAAAAACTCAAAAAGTTTTTTTAGGCATTCACAAATGTTCGATATGTGCCCCTTTATTGATTCGGCAGACATCAAGCCGATAATCAAGTTCCTCCCACACTCCGCGCAGCATGTCCCCATCAATGAGTTCGAAAGCATCGTTGATGCGAGCTCGCAGTTCTGGCACGTTTCTTGGTAGAGGAGGTTTAACCACTGAATCTTTCACATAACTCCACAGAAAGAAATCGCATGGGGTTAGGTCGGGAGAGTGTGGAGGCCATGATATGAATTGCTGATCATGATCTCCACCACGACCGATCCATCGGTTTTCCAACCTCCTGTTTAAGAAATGCCGAACATCATGATGGAAGTGCGGTGGAGCACCATCCTGTTGAAAGATGAAGTCGGCGCTGTCGGTCTCCAGTTGCGGCATGAGCCAATTTTCCAGCATGTCCAGATACACGTGTCCTGTAACGTTTTTTTCGCAGAAGAAAAAGGGGCCGTAAACTTTAAACCGTGAGACTGCACAAAACACGTTAACTTTTGGTGAATTGCGAATTTGCTGCACGAATTCGTGAGGATTCTCTACCGCCCAGATTCGCACATTGTGTCTGTTCACTTCACCATTAAGAAAAAATGTTGCTTCATCACTGAAAACAAGTTTCGCACTGAACGCATCCTCTTCCATGAGCGGTTGCAACCGCGCCGAAAATTCAAAGCGTTTGACTTTCTCATTGGGTGTCAGGGATTGTAGCAATTGCAAACGGTATGGCTTCTGCTTTAGCCTTTTCCGTAAGATTTTCCAAACCGTCGGCTGTGGTCCGTTTAGCTCCCTGCTTGCTTTATTCGTCAACTTCCGCCGGCTACGCGTGAAACTTGCCCGCACGCGTTCAACCGTTTCTTCGCTCACTGCAGGCCGACCCGTTGATTTCCCCTTACAGAGGCATCCAGAAGCTTTAAACTGCGCATACCATGGCCGAATGGAGTTAGCAGTTGGTGGATCTTTGCTGAACTTCGTCCTGAAGTGTCGTTGCACTGTTATGACTGACTGATGTGAGTGCATTTCAAGCACGACATACGCTTTCTTGGCTCCTGTCGGCATTTTGTCTCACTGCGCTCTCGAGCGCTCTGGCGGCAGAAACCTGAAGTGCGGCTTCAGCCGAACAAAACTTTATGAGTTTTTCTACGTATCCGTAGTGTGTCGTGACCATATGTCAATGAATGAAGCTACAGTGAATTTATGAAATCGCTTCAATCATTTGAAATAGCCCTGTACATTGCGGATTCTTTATTTTTTCGCCAGTATTTCTTTCAGACTTCTCTGCTTCAACCATTTGTGTTGTGTCACTTGCATACCTCTCTCTTAGCGCACCACTTGATAGCAACGATCTTGTCAGTCGACTTAAAGCCAGTTTCTCCTCGTTTTAATTTATTCTACAGTTTTGGCATGTTGCGCCTATTCTTACGAACAGTGCCACATGCGGCTGCTCAATGGTTGTGAAGCCAGAGGAACAGGTCCGGGCCGGAGTACCGATTATCGACATGTAGAGTATGACCGTGTTCCAAATATGTACCAATAAGAATTGCCACTACGTAGCTACTTTGCCCTAAATTGTGGAACTCAATTTCTGTTGTCCCACCTGTATATACAGCTATATCTACATCATACTCCGCAAGCCACCAAATGGTTGTGGCGGAGGGTACTGTCGCCACCAGTATCTGATCCCTCCAAACCTGTTCCACTCGCGAATAGTGCGTGCGAAGAATGATTGTCGGTAAGCTTCTGTATTGGCTCTAATTTCTCGAATTTTCTCCTCGTGGTCAATACTCGAGATGTACGTGGGGGGGGGGGGGGGGGGGGGAAGTAATTTGTTGTTTGCCTCCTCCTGAAAAGTGTTGTCCCGAAATTTCAATAGTAAATCTCTCCGTGATGCACAACGTCTCTCTTGTAACGACTACCAGTGGAGTTTGTTCAGCATCTCCGCAACGCTCTGTCGCCAGCTAAACGATCCCCTGACGAAACGCGCCGCTCTTCATTGGATCTTCTCTATCTCCTCTATCAGCTCTACCTGACAGGGAACCCAGATAGATGAACAATACTCAAGGATCGAACGAACAAGCGCCTTATAAGCCACTTCCTTCGTGGATGAGTTATATTTCCTTAAGATTCTTCCGATGAATCTGAGTCTTGTGTCTGCTTTTCCCGCTATCTGTTTTATATGGTCATTGCACTTAAGGTCGCTCTGGATAGTTACGCCTAGATATTTTACGGCAGACGTTGTCTCCAGCTGTTTGTCATCTACAGTGTAGCTGTACAGTAGTAGATTTCTTTTCCTATGAATACGGAATATGTTACAATTATTTACGATCAAGGTCAATTGCCAGAGTCTGCACCATTCATCAATTCTCTGCAGGTCGTTCTGCAAATTCTTACTATCTTCCGGCGTTGCTACTTTGGTATAAACAATTGCATCATCTGCGAATAACCTTAAAGAGCATCCGACGCTTTCTACTACATCATTTATACAGGGTGAGTCACCTAACGTTACCGCTGGATATATTTCGTAAACCACATCAAATACTGACGAATCGATTCCACAGACCGAACGTGAGGAGAGGGGCTAGTGTAATTGGTTAATACAAACCATCAAAAAATGCACTGAAGTATGTTTTTTAACACAAACCTACGTTTTTTTAAAAGGAACCCCGTTAGTTTTGCTAGCTCATCTGAACATATAAACAAATACGTAATCAGTGCCGTTTTTTGCATTGCAAAATGTTAATTACATCCGGAGATATTGTAACCTAAAGTTGACGCTTGAAACCTCCGACGTTCAGTTGCGTGTTGTAACAAACACGGGCCCCGGTCGGCGAGCAGCAATTGCATGGACATGTTTACGATGACGACCGTGTTTACGAATGTGGCTGCAGTGCACTGTTAGGTTTGGTCTAGCTGTCGCAGTGTCCGCATGTAGCGCTTGCTGCTATTGTTATTCTGCATTCGTCTCGGCGCGCAGACCAACTGTAGTACACCGTGTTACCAGACGTCTGTGATAGTGTAGTGTTGAAGGAACTGTGACCATGGTGTATTCGAACTCTGCAAAGGCGGAGATGATACTCATCTATGGCGAGTGTCGACGAAATGCAGCTGAAGACTGCAGGGTGTATGCAGAACGGTACCCGGACAGAGAGCATCCAACGTGCCGCACATTGCAAAACATCTACCGCCAACTGTATGCAACAGATATGGTCGTAGCACGCCAACGGGTCCGTAACAGGCCCGTCACAGGAGAAGCGGGTGCAGTAGGTGTGTTAGCTGCTGTTGCCATGAACCCACACATGAGTACACGGGACATTGCGAGCGCCGGTGGACTGAGTCAAAGTAGTGTCATGGTTGTTTGGGGAAGGAGACCAGACAGCGTGGTCATCGGTCTCATCGGATTAGGGAAGGAAGTCGGCCGTGCCCTTTCAGAGGAACCATCCCGGCATTTGCCTGGAATGATTTAGGGAAATCACGGAAAACCTAAATCAGGATGGCCGGACGCGGGATTGAACCGTCGTCCTCCCGAATGCGAGTCCAGTAGTAGTGTCATGTGCATACTGCATCGTCACCGCTTTCACCCGTTTCATGTGTCGCTACATCAGCAATTACATGGTGATGACTTTAATCATCGAGTGCAATTCTGTCAATGGGCATTAACAGAGAATGCGTGGCAGTTCTACCTGTTTACCGATGAAGCGGGTTTCACAAACCACGTGCCAGTGAATCTACGGAACATGCATTACTGGTCCGTGGACAATCCTCGCTGGCTCAGACACGTAGAGCGACAGCGACCGTGGACTGTAAATGTATGGTGCGGAATCATTGGCGACCACCTCATTGGTCCTCACTTCATTGCAGGGGCCCAAACAGCTGCAACATACATCGCGTTTCTACAGAATGATCTGTCAACGTTGCTCGAAAACGTCCCACTGGAAACGCGTCGACGTATGTGGTATCAGCATGATGGTGCACCTGCACATTCCGCAATTAACACTAGGCTGACCTTTGACAGGATGTTCGACGGGCGTTTCATAGGACGAGGAGGACGTATAAATTGGCCAGCCCGTTCTCCTGATCTTACACCTCTGGACTTCTTTCTGTGGGGTACGTTAAAGGAGAATGTGTACCGTGATGTGCCTACAACCCCAAAGGATATGAAACAACGTATTGTGGCAGCCTGCGGCGACATTACACCAGATGTACTGCGACGTGTACGACATTCATTACGCCAGAGATTCCAATTGTGTGCAGCAAATGATGGCCACCACATTGAACATCTATTGGCCTGACATGTCGGGACACACTCTATTCCACTCCATAATTGAAATCGGAAACCACGTGTTGTACCTCACCCTTCATGGTAATGTACATGTGCGTCAGTGAAAAAGACCAATAAAAAGGTGGTAGCATGTGGACGTAATGTGTTGTTCCAGTCTCTTCTGTACCTAAGGTCCATCACCGTTCCCTTTGGATCCCTATGTAATTCGGTGCTCTCCGATACACACGATCGAACAGCGGAGGAGTGGTACTCAAGCGGCAACTTTAGGTTACAATATCTCCGGATGTAATTAACATTCTACAATGCAACAAACGGCAGTGATTACGTATTTGTTTATATGTTCAGATGTGCTAACAAAACTAACGGGGTTCCAGTTAAAAAAACGTAGGTTTGTGTTAAAAAATATACTTCCGTGCATTTTTGTATGGTTTGTATTAACCAATTACACTAGCCCCTCTCCTCACGTTCGGTCTGTGGAATCTATTCGTCAGTATTTGATGTGGTTTACGAAATATATCCAGCGGTAATGTTAGGTGACTCACCCTGTATACATTATGAAGAGCAACGGTCCTATCACACTTCCCTGTGGTACCCCAGATATTACCTTTACATCTGTCGATTTAGTTCCATTAAGAGCGACGTGTTGAGTTCCATCTGCAAGAAAGTCTTGAATCCAATCGCAGGTCTGCTCCGATACTCCGTAAGCTCGTATTTCTTTCATTAAATGGAAATGCGCGACGGTGTGAAATGCCTTACTGAAATCATGGAACACAGCATCAACCTGAGCACCGTTGTCCACTGCGGTGTGGATCTCATGGAGGATCAGAGCGAACTGAATTTCGCAGGACCTCTGTTTGCGCAATCCATATACAATAAAATCCAAAATATACCCAGTCTGACAGTCACACCGTACAAATGTCTTTATTCCGAATGTACTTCGTTTGGTTGGAATAAATTACTTAAAAGATAATCGTCCTTTGAACATCAAGAGACTTTCATCTATACAAAGCTTGTGAGGTGGACGAAATGAATTACGAAACGTCTTACGAACGTTGTCATCAATCGTCCTAATTTTAAATAGTCTGTCGCCTCCTGTACTCGCAGAGTTATCACTGAAATGCAGCATTCTCAGAATTAGGCAAAAACGGTCTCGGGACATAATTTCGCTGGAAACTGGTGTGTTCAAAAGTGTATCTGTGGACTAATAATCACTTAATTTTAACTTCCTAACTTGCACCATTAGAAGGCAAATAGCAACAAAACAATTGATTTCCTCAAATCAAGTCTCTTTCCACTTTTACAGTCGAAAATTCACAGGTTCTGTAGTATTGTCTCTCGTGTAAACGTAAAAACGATTTGTCTCGTCTGCAATAAATTGGAACAGTTCTTCAGACATAAATATCACAAAAAATGAAAGAATGCTTTGATCAGTACCTAGCTGACATTTGTGTCCTGAGCTCGAGTCATCAAAGTAATGGTTTAACGGCTGGAAATCGGTTTCTTTCCAGTCAAACGTGTCACTTAAGCGCACTCTTTTTCCTGACCGTTTCACTGTCACTTTCTGATTCCTCGGATTCAGAGGAACTACTGACTGTGATTCTTGCTCTCCCCTCTGATGTAAAGGGCTGAGGACTACAGCTTCGAGATTCTGTTGAAGACTCATCACTGTTAGCAACGTCAGATAATTCACACTCACTGTCGCTCCTAGTGAGCATATCCAGGATCTCTTTATCTGTGCAGCCACGGTGATGTGACATTCCTGCCATAGAAAACAAGAAAACTGACGAAAACGCAGGAAGCGAAGTCGAATTCTGCAAAGAGGGAACACAGCAACGAACATACACTCAGTCGCAAAAGTATTCAGACAGCACGTAACGGCGCATAATTTTGCATTTTGCCGCATGAATAAATACAGAAATTGCACTTTGTAATGTATTTGAAACTCTGGGTACGATGTCGCAACGTGAAACACGCGTCAAATACGAAGAATTGTTTTTGGGCATGTGTCTGTTAAGTAATATTTCCTGAAAACGGCATGGGAAGGTGCAACAAGTTGTAAAAATTGTAAAAATGTGGTTGCTCTTCAGTTGCCCAAAAGTATTGCACCCCCCTCCCCAAAATCACCAGACCTTAACCCAATCGAACATTTGTGGGATAAATTGAAACGGACCCTCCGCGCAGACATCTATACGAAGGAGACCTTGAAAGAGAAATTGCGCCAAGAATGGGCAAATATGGGCCCAGATTTGACGAAAAACCTCATGGAAAGTATGCCCAGTAGATTGGAAGAGGTATTGAAAATGAAATGTGGACAAGTATTCGGACAAAGGCGGACAACGTGAGAGAATAGTTCATTCCGAGACCCACAGAGGGTATCGCGTGCCTGTGCAGGTCGACGATGGGACGCAGAGGGAAGTGTTCTACGTTCGAGCAAAGACAACTTGTCGTTTATCATCACGCGAAGGGGAAAACCTGCATGGAAACTGCCACAATAGTGAACATGAAGAAAAGTACAGTTCACGACATTATTAAACGGTTCGAGAAAGAAGACCGATTGGAATTCCGTTGCAGTACAGGACGGCCACGGACATTTTCACAGAGAGATGAACGTGTGATTGTGCGAAAGGTACAACAGAATCCGAAAATATCTGCCACACGAATTGCAAGTGAGGTGGAGGGAGACCTTGGTATAAAAGTTCATCCCGAAACCGTGCGGAGAGTACTAAGACGATCGCAGTACCATGGTCGAGTGGCACGGCGAAAGCCGTTCATAAATGCAGTGAACCAGAAGAAACGTATGCAGTTTGCGAGGGAATACGCCGAATACGATCAGGCTTGGTGGAATCGGGTGATATTTTGCGACGAATGTAAATTTGCACTATGGCAAAGCGACGGAAAGGCAAACGTGTGGCGAAAGACCAATGAAGAGCTGAATCCCAGGAACCTCAAACCAACAGCAAAGTTTGGAGGTGGGAGCATCATTGTGTGGGGATGCATGTCCGGCAGTGGTGTGGGTGATTTAGTGTTTATTCATGATACGATGAACAAGGAAGCATATTTGAATATACTACAAGGATATTTGAAGCAGAGTGCACGACATCTAGGTATTGCGAACAACATTCATTTTTATCAGAATAATGATACCAAGCATACCGCGCATATTGTAAAGCCGGCCGCGGTGGTCTAGCGGTTCTAGGCGCTCCGTCCGGAACCGCGAGACTGCTACGGTCGCAGGTTCGAATCCTGCGTCGGGCATGGATGTGTGTGATGTACTTAGGTTAGTTAGGTTTAAGTAGTTCTAAGTTCTAGGGGACTGATGACCACAGATGTTAAGTCCCATAGTGCTCAGAACCATTTGAACAATTTTTTGAGCATATTGTAAAAATGTGGTTGCTCTTCAATTGCCCAAAAGTATTGCACTCCCGTCCCCAATCACCAGACCTTAACCCAATCGAACATTTGTGGGATAAATTGAAACGGACGCTCCGAGCAGACAACATCTATACGAAGGAAACCTTGAAAGAGAATCTGCGCCAAGAATGGGCAAATATAGGCCCGGATTTGACGAAAAATCTCGTGGAAAGTATGCCTAGTAGATTGGAGGAGGTATTGAAAATGAAATTTGGACCCACAAGGTATTGACATTTTCGTCGTATAACTTATGAACATTTATTGGACTGTGTCCAAATACTTTTGTACCTGCAAGGTGTGCAGGATGTTTCATTTTTGTTGTTAATTTTTCTGTTATTTATGTTTTGGAAACGAAATAATACAATAATTCTTTTGTAATTGATGTTGTTACGCATATATATTGCTAATAAATATGTTTGGGTTTCATAGTCAGTGTTTCTCGAGTACTCATTGTGAAACTTCCCACTGTCCGAATACTTTTGCGACTGAGTGTATACGTACACTCGAACTATACAGTCACACCACTGAACAGCTACTGGAATAGCGGGGCGGAAGTACAGCTCTGCGTGTTTACACGTCTGCTCAAGTAGCTGTGACTCAGCGCGCCTAATCTCGTCCCTTGTGGTGAAAAGCCCGGTGGCACGGTAAGCGTCAACACGTCCTTAGCGTTGTAGGGAAAACCCAGGTGGCCGCGCTTAACGACGTCGGGCGCCAGGAGAGCGGAGAGGGATAACGAGTTACCACGTCCCCAGCAGTCGAACGGTTAATAACCGGAGTAACAGCCAGAATGTTGAATGTAAGCATGAAAACGTGCATGAATTGTGTCGAACAGGTGCCGGATGTCAGCTTGTGGGAAGGAGTTCCTTGCCTGTTGCACTTGGTTGGTCAATACAGGGATACTTAATGCCGCTTGTGGATGACACTGGAGTTGTCCGATGATTTCACGTATGCGCCCGATTGTAAACGGATCTGCTGACTGAGCAAACTGAGGCGACACGTCGAAACTCTGTAGAGCAATGCTGGGTTACAACAGCAGTATGTGAGCGAGCGTTATGCTGTTGGAAAACACCCTCGGGAATGCACCTCATGAATGGCAGTAAAGCATATCGAATCACCAGACTGAGTCAGGGTGCGTCAGACAGCCACGAGAGTGCTCCCGCTGTCATACGAAATCGCACTCCAGATAATAGCTCCAGGTGTAGGTCCACTGTGTCTAGAACGCAGACGCGTTGGTTGCAGGGCCTCAGCTGGCCTCCTTCTAACCAACACAAGCTCGTCAGAGGCAACGAGGCAGAGTCAGCTTTCATCAGAAAACTCAACAGACCTCCATCCTGCCCTCCAGTGAACTAGCGCTTGACATCACTGAAGCCCCAAAAGGCGGCGGTTTTGGGTCAGCGGAATGCATGCTACAGGGTGTCTACCTCGGTGCTGTCCTTGAAGTAACAGACTTGTAACAGTTTGTTTTGTCACTGTGGTGTCGACTGCTGCTTAAATTGCTGCTGCAGAAGTATTACGATGCCTCAGAGCCACATGCCGAACCATGTTGTCTTCCCTCTCGGTAGTGACACATGGCCATCCAGAGCCCTTTCTTCTTGCGACCGTACGTGCTCGTGACCACCGCTACAATCAGTGATGTACAGTGCAGGCATTCCTGTCAAAAGTCTTTCTGACATAGTGCGGGAGGAACATCCACCTTCTAGTAAACCTGCTCCACGACATCGTTGCAATTCGGTGAGGTGCTGATAATGGCGTCTTTGTCGCCTTAAAGGCATTCCTGACTAACATCAACTAGGGGATACGGAATCGGATTTTGGGTTAAAAAATCGAATTTTTTTTATTGGCGTATTATATTCTGCCATGTTTCCTCTTTAAAATGACGTATCATACATAGCTCTACTACAATTATAACTATTTTATTTTTATATATTTGTGAGATCTGGTATTGCGCTCTTCACAGTGGTATAATGTTCGCTATGTCAAATATCTGGGAGATGGTGACTCTAAAGCATTCAAAGAAGTTTTGGAAAGCAAACCATATGGGAACAGTGTAAATATAAGCAAACTTGAATGTATAGGACATGTGCAGAAGAGAATGGGTGCCAGGCTGAGAAGGTTAAAATCAGTTATGAAAGGGAAAAAACTAGATGATGGGAAAACCTTGGATGGCAGAGGAAGATTGACTGATTCCATAATAGACCACATTCAGAACTGCTATGGCCTTGCAATCAGGCAAAATACAGGCAATCTTGAAGAAATGAGGAGAGCTATATGGGCTTTATATTTCCACACCGCATCCACGGATGAGCATCCACAACATGGTTTGTGCCCCAAAGGTGAAAACAGCTGGTGTAAATACAATAGGGGACTAACAACAGGAGAGAAATACATTCACCACCACAGTCTACCATCAGCCATCATGGCAGAAATAAAGCCCATTTTCAGAGATCTGGCTGACAGAAGTCTTCTGATGAAATGTCTTCACGGAAAAACGCAGAACCCCAACGAGTGCTTGAATAGTGTGATATGGCATCGTCTCCCAAAAACAGTGTTTGTCGGAATTAATACACTACATTTTGGTGTGTATGATGCTGTGGCAACCTTCAATCTTGGAAATATAACTAAATGCCAGGTCCTTCAAAAGTTGGGTATGTGTGTTGGTTCCCGTACGGTACGTGCTATGTTCTTTTTAGATCAGCACAGACTAAGGCATGCTGATAATATAATCAAGACATTAGTGAAAAAAGCAAGACAGGTGCAGAGGGGTGCCAAAAGAAGACTTGAAGATGATTATGAAGACTGTGAAGGGGGTATTAGCTACGGATCAGGAATGTTTTAATCTTCTTTCTCCGTTTCCCATAAGTTTACTTTTTACTTCATCTAGGAACATTATCTCAGGTACTGGTCAACCTAGAAGTCTGAAATTTTTATGACGTAGTGACATAGGTCCCTATTACATACTGAAACAACGATTTTTTAATTACTTGATTTACAAAAGACTTAGGGGTGATAGTCTAGTAAAAAGCGATGGAAAAAATTTACTTAAAAATAAATGTACAATATCTCTGTAAGAAAATACTTTGACAATAAACTGTTGTTTCAGTATTGTTGTAACATATGAATGCACATACAGTAAAATTTTTACCTCTCTGTCTCCAGTAGTTTGTGAGAAAATGTTCCCTATAGTAGGCATATATTAACATTGCGGGGATAGGTGATTCCGTATCCCCTTAACAAGTCCAATCTCAAAGGTAACCAACGCTCAACACAGTTACGTTCCCTATTAAAAGCAAAACTGACTTGCATCCTCATAGCGGTGATACTAGCGCCAGTCTCAAGCGATTGGTGCGAAATTTTAATAAACATTATCTTTCAGATGTACAAACACGCCTACCAACCTTGTTTATGTCACACAACTTCTTGATGTTGCGATTTTTACGGTCTGTGTATAAGTTCCATTCGTGAGTCCTGTTAGCCGAACATAGGGCAAGGAAGTATTCAGCGGCGGGTGGTGACTCACCCTAGCGTGCCTCTGGCCTGGAGTCCGCAGCTCGTGGTCGTGCGGTAGCGTTCTCGGTTACCGCGCCCAGGTTCCCGGGTTCGATTCCCGGTGGGGTCAGGGATTTTCTCTGCCTCGTGATGACTGGGTGTTGTGTGCGGTCCTTAGGTTAGTTAGGTTTAAGTAGTTCTAAGTTCTAGGGGACTGATGACCATAGATGTTAAGTCCTATAGTGCTCAGAGCCATTTGAATTTTCTTACATGGAGCACCAGGCCTAACTTTCGCCTTCAGTAGAAATTGTCAGAGCGAAGCCGCGGAGACGTCTCGGAACATTAACACCGACATCGTTCGCTTGAATAGGCGCCACGCTTGTCCACTAGGCTGCGATGAGCGACCATCATATGTCGCTTGCATATACCCGCAGAGACCGACGCAATGGCTATACACGCCATTAGTAGCGATTTAACTTCTCTTTCTACCTCTTTCCAAGTTTCACTACATTATTCTGAATCGTTTGCCTTCTTGTGGGCCGGGAGGCATTTGAGCGTCCGGTCGCCGGAATTGTGTGGACTTTCTGCCGTTGCATTTTACTGCAGCGTTGCCCGGTGAGCACCATCTTGGAGGTTGTCTACACGTCGCGTAAATTTGCGTATGCGGATGATCTGGCCATCGCATACCAAAGCAAAAATTTCGAAGATCTTGAAAAAACATTGAATGCGGACCTTGAAGCGCTGAACACCTACTGCCTTAAGTGGCATTTGCATCCCAACTCCAATAAAACGACCAGTACCATAATGCACCTTAATAACAGAGTTTCAAGCAGGAAACTACAGCTTTCCCTGAATGACCGGCATATCAGACATGAAGATAAGCCCAAATATCTGGGAGTAAAATTAGACCGTACACTAACGTTTAGCTCCCATCTGGAAGACAACAAACAGAAATTAAAATCTCGAAATGCCATTATGTCTAAACTGGCCGGAACATCATGGGGTGCGGAGCTAATACACTAAGGACGTCAGCATTAGCCCTCATGTACAGCGTGGCTGAATATTGTTCACCAGTCTGGGCGAAAAGTGCGCATGTAAATAAAGTAGACACCCAATTGAAAGAGACGATGAGAATTATCTCAGGCACACTTAGGGCTACCCCATGTGACTGGCTCCCAGTCCTTGCCAACATAGAACCCCCTGATATAAGGCGCTCCATGGCGACCTCAAGAATATACAGGAGGATCGTACACAATCCAGAACTCCCTATACACCAAGACTTATCACCCATCAACAGGCTAAAATCTAGGTCCCCCTTTTGGAAGATTGGCAGGGAATTACAGGACTTCGACCCAAAGCTAGCCTGGGGGGAATCATGGCGCAAAGGGACACACAAGAACCAAAAGCTTATCGATGACACCAGCAAGAAGATAAATGGTTTTGATCTCCCTCGGAAGCTCTGGGTTGCCTTAAATCGCCTTAGAACAAGCGTGGGAAGATGCAAACATCTAATGAATAAGTGGGGACTTCCGGTGAGTCCCGTGTGTGAATGTTGTGAAATCCAGACAATGGACAACCTACTGGTGTGTGAAGTGGTAGGATATAGTGGTGAACTGAAGGACATACATTACTTGCCTGACCTAGCCATAGATGGCTCAAAACTATAAGTAGCATTGTGTAGTGTTGTAATTTCCTGGTGGATTGTAATGACACTGTAATATTTGCTTTGTATATGCCGAACGAATAAATAAAAAATAAAATAAACTACATTATTACATTCACTCTCTTCTTTTCTGCCCCTCTCTCTCTCCACACATACGCCGAAGACTGTATGGTGCACTTTTTTAAGTATATTTATACACATAATTTGAAGCACCACTCGACACCAAGAAATTTCACTACATGGAAGTATGTACTCAAAGATGGCGCTATCGCAACCATAACAACGCCAAAGACTGCCCCTCTATATAAGCGCTGGCAGGTCGATAGAAACACAAACAAACACATTCATACACACAAAATTCTAGCTTTCGCAACCTATGGTTGCTTCGTCAGGAAAGAGGGAAGGAGAGGGAAAGACGAAAGAATGTGGATTTTCAGGGAGAGGGTAAGGAGTCATTCCAATCCCGGGAGCGGAAAGACTTACCTTAGGGGGAAAAAAGATCTTCGCACACACACACATATCCATCCGCACATACACAGACACAAGCAGACAAAATGGCTCTGAGCACTATGGGACTCAACTGCTGAGGTCATTAGTCCCCTAGAACTTAGAACTAGTTAAACCTAACTAACCTAAGGACATCACAAACATCCATGCCCGAGGCAGGATTCGAACCTGCGACTGTAGCGGTCTTGCGGTTCCAGACTGCAGCGCCTTTAACCGCACGGCCACTTCGGCCGGCCACAAGCAGACAAATGTCTGCTTGTGTCTGGGTATGTGCGGATGGATATGTGTGTGTGTGCGAGTGTGTATACCTGTCCTTTTTTCCCCCTAAGGTAAGTCTTTCCGCTCCCGGGATTGGAATGACTCCTTACCCTCTCCCTTAAAACCCACATCCTTTCGTCTTTCCCTCTCCTTCCCTCTTTCCTGACGAAGCAACCATTGGTTGCGAAAGCTAGAATTTTGTGTGTATGAATGTGTTTGTTTGTGTATCTATCGACCTGCCAGCGCTTTCGTATGGTAAGTTACATCATCTTTGTTTTTAAATATATTTTTCCCGAGTGGAATGTTTCCCTATTATATATATATATATATATATATATATATATATATATATATATATATATATATGTGTGTGTGTGTGTGTGTGTGTGTGTGTGTGTGTGTGTGTGTGTAAGAGAGAGTAGGAATTCACAAATTAATGATCTATTACTTACTATTTATATTTGAAGAAACAGGTTAAAATTAAGATAAACAAATAAAGCAGTCAGTTTGTAAGCTGACTGTTTTATTTGTTTCTCTTAATTTCAGTTAGTTCTCTTTTATCATAAATAGTAAGTAATGAAACACTAGTAATTTGTAAATTCCTAAATCTCTCGAGATATCTCTGAGAGGGGCTGTCTTTGGCATTGTTGCGGTTACGATATCGCCACATTTGGATACATACTTCCATGTGGTGTAACTTGGTAGTTTGTAAATGCTGCTTTAGTTTATATGTGTCCACATACATAAAAAACAGTGCACCATACAGTCTTCGCTGCTGCTTGATCACAAGCAGTCAGCACCGGAACGTAATGGCATGGATTTTTCAGAGTAAGTAACAAAAACATCGACAACACAGATAATTCGTTTATATCATTGAAAATCCCTGTGAGGCCAAGTTACAGTTAAAAAGACATTGTCTCACATATTGTTTTGGTTGTAGGCCACTACCACTCGAAGGAAAATTCATCATTTCCGAGAACTAAAAGTGAAGGCTAATGTAAAATGTATCCTAACTTGAGCAAGCCGTCTGAAGATGCACCTGTAAGGTAGGAAAGCGATAACGGCGCTATTTAAATAAATAAATAGCATTGTAAATGGTTTAAATGGCTCTGAGCACTATGCGACTTAACGTATGAGGTCATCAGTCGCCTATAACTTAGAACTAATTAAACCTAACTAACCTAAGGACATCACACACATCCATGCCCGAGGCAGGATTCGAGCCTTCGACCGTAGCGGTCGCTCGGTTCCAGACTGTAGCGCGCAGAACTGCACGGCCACTCCGGCCGGCCAATAGCACTGTAAAAAGTGGCTGGTTGCTGTCGTCTTCCATGTAAAAGGCAACCACATGTCTAACTAAAAATAGGAAAGCACTTGAATTAGAACACCTGTAAACGCAAGTTAATTCCTTCGTCTCGTTGTTAATTTTGTGACTGGTGTAGTATTATACACTCCTGGAAATGGAAAAAAGAACACATTGACACCGGTGTGTCAGACCCACCATACTTGCTCCGGACACTGCGAGAGGGCTGTACAAGCAATGATCACACGCACGGCACAGCGGACACACCAGGAACCGCGGTGTTGGCCGTCGAATGGCGCTAGCTGCGCAGCATTTGTGCACCGCCGCCGTCAGTGTCAGCCAGTTTGCCGTGGCATACGGAGCTCCATCGCAGTCTTTAACACTGGTAGCATGCCGCGACAGCGTGGACGTGAACCGTATGTGCAGTTGACGGACTTTGAGCGAGGGCGTATAGTGGGCATGCGGGAGGCCGGGTGGACGTACCGCCGAATTGCTCAACACGCGGGGCGTGAGGTCTCCACAGTACATCGATGTTGTCGCCAGTGGTCGGCGGAAGGTGCACGTGCGCGTCGACCTGGGACCGGACCGCAGCGACGCACGGATGCACGCCAAGACCGTAGGATCCTACGCAGTGCCGTAGGGGACCGCACCGCCACTTCCCAGCAAATTAGGGACACTGTTGCTCCTGGGGTTTCGGCGAGGACCATTCGCAACCGTCTCCATGAAGCTGGGCTACGGTCCCGCACACCGTTAGGCCGTCTTCCGCTCACGCCCCAACATCGTGCAGCCCGCCTCCAGTGGTGTCGCGACAGGCGTGAATGGAGGGACGAATGGAGACGTGTCGTCTTCAGCGATGAGAGTCGCTTCTGCCTTGGTGCCAATGATGGTCGTATGCGTGTTTGGCGCCGTGCAGGTGAGCGCCACAATCAGGACTGCATACGACCGAGGCACACAGGGCCAACACCCGGCATCATGGTGTGGGGAGCGATCTCCTACACTGGCCGTACACCACTGGTGATCGTCGAGGGGACACTGAATAGTGCACGGTACATCCAAACCGTCATCGAACCCATCGTTCCACCATTCCTAGACCGGCAAGGGAACTTGCTGTTCCAACAGGACAATGCACGTCCGCATGTATCCCGTGCCACCCAACGTGCTCTAGAAGGTGAAGTCAACTACCCGGGCCAGCAAGATCTCCGGATCTGTCCCCCATTGAGCATGTTTGGGACTGGATGAAGCGTCGTCTCACGCGGTCTGCACGTCCAGCACGAACGCTGGTCCAACTGAGGCGCCAGGTGGAAATGGCATGGCAAGCCGTTCCACAGGACTACATCCAGCATTTCTACGATCGTCTCCATGGGAGAATAGCAGCCTGCATTGCTGCGAAAGGTGGATATACACTGTACTAGTGCCGACATTGTGCATGCTCTGTTGCCTGTGTCTATGTGCCTGTGGTTCTGTCAGTGTGATCATGTGATGTATCTGACCCCAGGAATGTGTCAATAAAGTTTCCCCTTCCTGGGACAATGAATTCACGGTGTTCTTATTTCAATTTCCAGGAGTGTATATTTCTCATGTGTCACCTGCGCACAGCATTCATTCGCTTTCTGTATTTTATTTTGTTGTCGTTGTGGTTCGACGACTGTATTGATGTAGCTCTCCATGCTGCTCCCACCTACGTAAGCCTCTTGATCTCTGAGTACGTACTACAACTTAAACCCATTTGAACCTGCTTTCTGTGCCCAACTCCTGGCCTCCTTCTACACTTTTTATTTCCCATACTCCCTTCCATTACGAAATTGGGGATTTATTCAATGCCCCCAAGAAGTGTCCCAGCATCAGATCCCTTCCTCCAGTCATGTTGTGCCTCAAGTTTCTATTTTTCCCAGTTCGTTCAAGTGCGTCCTCTTTATCTATTCGATCCTTCGTCATTCTTCAGCAGCACGACGTTTCAAAAACTTGTGTTCTCGTATTGTCTGAATTGTTTGTTGTCCACAATTAATTTAAGTATAAGGCTTCGTATTTGATAATAACAAATTTATTTTTGTCGGAATTGCTTTTCTTCATGTTGGAAGTACGCATTCCATACCTTGACTACCTTGGCCATTGTCAGCTATTTTGTTGGCCAAACAGTTAATTTGGCCTACTATTTTTTTCTCATTTCCTAATGAAATTCTCTCAAATCTGTCTCATTTAATTCGACTGAATTCCATTACCCTTTCGTTGGTTTTGTTGACGCTCATCCAATAACCGCTTTCGAAGACTGCAGAAATGACGTTACAGAAGTTGTTTTTGAATTTATTCTTTGTTGCTTGACTGGTTTCGGCCAAAGACCGTTTCCCAGCACTTGGTGTACACATGTGAACCATACAGGAAAATTTCAGACGAAAAGGATGTTTGAAAGTTGTAGTAAAAATTGCGGAAAAAAAATTCATACTCTTCTCTTTTTAACCCCAGATGCAGACAGGGGGATGTCATAAGTTTAACGTGTGTATCTGTCTGTGGTAGCGTATCTCCCCAAAGAAAGCTTCCATTGCAATGCAATTCTTTTATTTGAAAACTTGTTTAATCAGGATGGTTCTTAGCTATGTTCGAGGAAAGTGTGTTCAGCAGTTTAAATTTCATCGGCTAAATAAATTTTAAAAAATATCCGCCACTGCACTCACTTGATACATGTTATGTAGTATATAAGAGTACATCAAATTACACACATGAGTCTGACCAGGCCTCACGCAAAGATAGTGGCCTCAAAGATGTGTTGTTGTGGCTGCTCTCACAACAACTTGGGACTGAAGAAAACATTGTAAGAATGTGAAATCATGTGAAAGACGCCAATTCTCGAGTCACACACCAAACCACGCAAGACGGGGATTTTCTACCCGGCAAGGAGAGGCGTGGCCATGAACGGCGATCATACACTGGGCAGCTTTGAAAATGGAGTCCGCCAGTAACATCCTGCGAGAGGAGAAAATTTCGACGAACCGCTGAGCTGAGAAAGCGATGAGAAGAGAAGCAGGCAGTTGGTGGCACGGCGCGGAAGCAAGAGGACCTGGGTGCTCTTCTATCCATCGCCAACATCAGCCTTCCGACACTGTGATATCGCAGCTTCGGCCTCGCAGCCCAGAACGCGAATACAACACGGGCCTCACCGTCAGGCCACGATTCCTGATGAGGGCAGCGGACTTGCTCGGCACAGCTCCGAGGCGAAGGGCCGTACCGACGCAGCGCCTGCCACCGACAGCACTACCCGACGAATGGTCACGAACAGTGGTGAGACGATCCGTCCCTTCCTCCTTCCCCTTAATAACCGAGTCGCGCCCAGACCCAGTCAAATAGGCACCGAAATGTATGACTTTCTTTCACTTCGTGTAAACGGTACTGAAATAAATATGTTACTTTCTTCTTTTAATCATCTAAGAAACCTGTTCAAGTTATACACCAACTCCTCAGTTTCATAATATTTTGTATTTGATTTCATTTAAGCACTTGTAACACGACATCATCCTCTAGCATTACTTTTCCTCAAAAATAACTGTCGATATCAGTATAAATTTTCGAATTTTGGACAAGTCAATATTATCTCAGTTGCTTTTCTGAAAAGTTTCATATAATTTTGTACACAGTATGTTTTATTTCAAGTGAAACTCTATGAAAAGGAATTAATTTATAAAATATTTTACTATCGATACTATAATCGATAAGTAGTAGTTCTGACCGTACAGCTAAAATTATTTTTTTCTAAAACCGTTTGAAATTACTAATTATTTGCGCAATTAAAATTTCTATTATTAATTACGCAATTCTGTACTGTTTATTATGTTTATTTCTGGATTCATTTATTAAATAATAATCGAAATTAGTAATGAAACGAAAACTACTAGGAAATCATTTCTTTAGAAAAATTGTAATCCATTTGGACTATTGTTATTTCCGCAGATGTGAGAGTCGTAATCTTGCCTCTGATGTGATCGGACGTATTTTTGTATAACAGATGCGAACAATGTAACTTCGGTTTTATTAATGTCAAAAATCAAAATATACATGATATACTAAAATGTGAGTAAATCAGTGAAAAGTATATTTATGAAAAAAATTCTGCAACAACAGTCTTCGAATTTATTTAGTTCAAACCTACCGTGAGGACCTGATGTTAGATTATCATCTTCAAGAATCAGACTACTAGAGAAGAAAAACTGGAGCCATCTCAACCTGACAAGCTAAGTAAAGTTGAAAGTTGATTGTAATATTCGCTCCTTTCAAATCTTCATAAAAGACTTTGCTTATTAATTACTTGGACTTGGCAGTGTTTAATGTGGGCAATAGGTGGAAGTAGGAAGGAGGGGGAAGTATACACACTGTCTGTTAATTGTTGGCTTCCAGTGTGAGTTGATCTCACTGGTAATTTTCATGTTATGTGGTATCAGAAAGGAACCTTTCCCGATTCACTACACCTTCAATGATGATTTTTGACTTAGAAGTCTCGTGTTTCAGCACCTACAAAGCAGAAAAAAGGTATTAGTGACTCATCTGTAAATGACAAACATATGCTCTCACAGACTTTTTTATAGTTCTTTTTGAGGTATACAATTCAATACTAAATCATAGCTTTATGCCTAATAGTTTAGGCTGCTATTTATTGCAGAGAGTGGAATGGCAGTCCACTTTCTTCCGTCTTGATTTAGAATTATCTCCACTGCTTATTGCATATGTATTAAAACATAAGCAATGAAAATATGTGTAAATTAAAAAAAGAATCACATAAATTGAGTAAGTGAAACAGATCTCGTGTCACAGTTTCGTGTTTCGTCCCGGAAAGTATTTGTGAGAATGCAGGGATAGAATGTCGATCGTACCGTGTCTATTAGTAAAATATGAAGGTTGGAAAGCATGGAATAAAACTTAAACTGAAAATTTAGAGAAACAACTTACACAAAACGCTAGTTATATTAAACCTAAAGAGGCAATAGATATTATTTTCTTTTTTTTTTTAATTTTTAGATCTTTCTTGCGTCTGGGTTAAAATGGCTCTGAGCACTATGCGACTTAACTTCTGAGGTCATCAGTCGCCTATAACTTAGAACTAATTAAAACTAACTAACCTAAGGACATCACACACATCCATGCCCGAGGCAGGTTTCGAACCTGCGACCGAAGCGGTCGCTCGGCTCCAGACTGTAGTGCCTAGAACCGCACGGCCACTTCGGCCGGCCCATTCTTGTGTCTGGGGTTTCTTTAAATGTTTGATTTACGTTTTTTCATATTCAGTGGTGAATTGCACGTTTTGTGTAGCTTACTGAATTTGTGATGAAGTGGAAACGCCTCATCTTTTGTTTCATTGAACAAACTAATCGTGTCATCTCCGTAACTCATCAACTAGCGCTGGTCGATCTATGACATGCTTAAGTTGTACGCGGTTAAGAAAATGTCGCCATTGTTCCTGTCACGCTATTGCCCATAGTTAAACATATACTTTGCTTGGAGATTTTACCATTAAAGGTGATATACCTATAGGATAAGTGCAGTTATAAAAGTTCATTAAATTGAGTGATTTCTACAAAAGAAACGTTTCCTCCGCCCTGATGAGTCATTTTAAAATTAAGAACAGCTAGAAAAATATTTCAGATATACGAGCAATAAATTCAATAGGAAATTTATAAAGTTGCCAAATGTGGTTTGCTCTGGAGTACAGTGAGTAGCCATACAGATGAATGAAGCGACTCGAGAATTTCACTGACGCTGCTACTGGCTTTATTGAAGTATTTATCTGTTAAATTTAGGATGTTTTGTAGATCCTGGCGCGTACGTGCTCCTGTGTGTGTGTGTGTGTGTGTATATGTGTGTGTGTGTGTGTGTGTGTGTGTGTGTGTGTGCGTGTGTGTGTGTGTGTGTGTGTGCGTGTGTGTGTGTGTGTGTGTGAGAGAGAGAGAGAGAGAGAGAGAGAGAGAGAGAGAGAGAGAGAGAGAGAGAGACAGACAGAGAGACAGACAGAAAGAGATTGAGTGAGTAACTGGTAACTCTATTGACACAAATGTGTTTGTGGACAAGTCGTTCTCTGCAGAACATTTTCACTCTGATTGCTACAGTTTAAATTCTTCATTTTGTCTTGGATTTTCTTACTTTATGAAAAGAAGAATATCATTCGAATTAATACTGAAGTAACACCATTGCTATGCTGTCGGTCACTTCGAATGATGTGGTATCCCATCAGGAAGATACTTATGTCGAATTTGAACCATGACTGCTAGCACAGTGGTTTCTTCGTCAATTATATACTAAAACATCGCGTAGTAAGTAATCTCTAATCGAAACTACTCAGCGGGATTTTCATTGCCGTATTTCGTTTTGAGCCATATTGGTCGAAAGTGCCTGTATAAACATTTGATATATTTCGAGGGGAAAATCATTCCATAACGTAGAGTTTTGAATCTGACTGGAGGTAATCAAGGTAAGATAAGCTTTAATCAATCAAGAGTTTATGGTTAACAGTAAGTTGCTTCGCCGTTAGATGAATTTGAGGTGGGTGAAGGTTTCGATGAACTGGTGTCACTTGTGTGTGATGTGGTACGAACATTCACTGGTTTGAAGATGGAAATCCAGGGAACTTATGTCCCAGAAGCGGCTCCACACACTTACATCCGCGGTACCTGGCTAGCTGATAATTGGCTGTAGGCTTGGCAGGACAGGCGTCGTTGCACAGTGTATTAGAGATAAAAACGAAGAGGTTTGTCGTCTTCCAGGAGCAGACATAGAAGTACATGGTGTTTCAAAATGAATAAGCGGGTTTTAATGCTTGGTAGCATTTATTACATTCAACCCACAATTATAAATAACACATACTAATGAAAGAGCAACTCAGATTTGTCTGTATCTCTGTGTGCAAAGGGAAGAGCATGGAACGAGGGAGAATGAATGAAACACACCTTGAACGAGTGAGAGTAATCCCAAGAAATTAGTTCGTCCTTGTCGTTCGCAGCTCTTACAAGCTCTAAAGCCTACAGACTAGTGTTTACGTGCCAGCTTCGCAAACGAAATTTTGCTGCATGAAATGAAGATTTTCTGGATCGTGTCGTCTTCGGTGGTGAACCTACATTTCACCTAAATGGAAATGTGGCTACGCGTAATGTGTGTATCTGGCGGTAGGCAAATCCCCACGAGATGGTACAGTTGCAACGAGATCCTCGAGACTTTTTCGGTAAAGCAACTGTAACTGGTGTTTCTCAGCATCACAATGGTGCGCCATCTCACTGGCATAACTCAGCACGCGACTGGTTAAACGACGTTACACCCGACCGCTGGATTTGCCGCGAGGCGTTGGATGACAGAGCTAGTTTCATACACGATCTGATCTCATGCGATTATTGCGTTTCGGGTTCATAAAGGATGATGTATATGTGTCTCCGCTACCAGCTGATCTATCATACTTCAGAAAAAGCACTGATGAAACAATTGCTATAGACATTGTAAGGTTGTTGCTTTAAATTTGTTCTGAAAGCGGTGCTGATATTCAAGACCATAAAAGTGGGTTAAAAGCTGTGAGCTATCTCAGGAAGTTAACCTTGCATTACTGCGCAACTGTTTCACCAGGTATCCAGTCTAGCTTACCAAATTCCCAACCAGACTAACATTAATTATAATCTTTTAGTACTCATCTTACGATAACCGGTGATATATACATAAAAAGACAATTTAAATAAAAAGAAATAAATCAGTTTCAATTTGGACATTTATTTTAACATTGGTCATTGTTCCGTTAAAATTTCAGCATATCAAACTTGATTCATATGTAAACTGGTGCCTTATTTAGGATTGTGTAAATGTGAGTTTGTAATCTTACGGAACACATCAAATAGGGAGCTAAGATTGGGAGACTACATACAACACTGCATTCATAAAATAACACACAAAGAACGTTGAAACAAATCCAAGAGGAAATTAACCACAACAAACCGATTCAATTTTCACCCAAAGAAGTTACGTTTGTAGCGCAATCCTGTCCGTCATGAAATTACCACACACTGGTATACTAAATTCATACTAACTCTCTGTGAAATCTTCCCAAAAAGAATAGCTGAGGGCTACTTTGATGATTACACCACATGCTTCACGTGGTCAACTTGGTTTACACAAAGAGTGTAACTCCACAGTAATTTTGATAATTAAAATAAATTATATCGAAAAGCAATTTACAAAAGAAAAACCTCGAACTGGTTACTATCATCTTCCTATTAACCTGATGGGTCAAACAATTGTATAAGCACATGGTACTGGTCTCACAAAGTACAGCCCACGTGGGTTGAACATAAACAAAAGTTGCCATATTGAAAAATATTGTCAAGATGAGACGTTATAATCTCACGCACATTTGCATTTAAGATTGAGGATCTTAGTTAGAGTTACTGATCAATACGTGGTTCCACTTTACTCACAAAGTAGTGACAAAGCAACTAGCGGAAGATATTCTGAACTTCACACTCGAAATACACTGCGTTGCAATTTAAGGTAACATTAGATATTTTAGAGCTAAACCTGAAATAAAGGTGATTAAATTTTCAGTTACACTGAACTTGAGAAATCCATTGTCCTACGGACTTAGCAGACAAGCGCTTAGCCGGAGATCTTACCACTTCAGTCGCTCGCCGCAGACAGACTGACCTGGGATCCTACTGAGCGTGCTTAACAGATACAAACGGAAGTGACCAGAAAGGCAGCTTCTTATACCAACATGACAAGGGACAGACAGGTCCATACTAAGAATAGAAACCTCTCTGCTTTTAGAAAGCGTAGCTACCTGATCTGACGTTGGTCCTACTGTTCTCTAGCAGACAGGCTTGTCTACTACAATCGTGCATGCAACTACAAATACTTTTGCTCATTCATCCTCTCACACAGAAGGGAAGGGGATGACAGTATCTTATCATATACAGTATATAAAATAAAGCGGATGTAGGTTCCGTATGAGACTGTGTGACATGAATTACATATAAACTGTGTTTTAAAGTGTAGTAGTGTGACAGATCGTTCTTGTTTATGTGTAAAAGTAACACGTTCCACTGCTCAGTCTCCTTCCATATAGTCAGAAACACCACAGTAAATTTAGAAGTGGAATTTATTCCGTAAATGACAACAGATTTAAGAAATAAACATGAAAGGAATCCAACAGAGACCTTTCATAACCCCAACGCTCCGGGAATAGACTGTACAGGGAATTTTCTGGCCATGCTAGGACATTTCCAGGCAGGCTTCTCACACCCAACTTAAACCAAAAATGTAAAGAAAAGTCAAAAGGTCACCAGCTACTTGCTAAAACACAATAATTTCAACACATCTTTAGAATCTACCAATTTCAAAGAGAAAAAAACAATCTGTGACACCTATTTAAAAGATAGTGTAGACCTAATTCGGTCAGCAAGTAAAAACAATGGTTCCTGTGTCATTAATATGAAAACAATTTCTGGTTGTTACCCTTATGGAGTTCACCATATAGGCTCATTGCAAGAGCCAACTGATCACAGGAAAATTTATGACTGTTTATTAACAACTAAAATTTATGAAAATAGCAAAGGTGCCACAGCAATAAAAAAAGAACATGAAAATAACAACAGCATTATAAAGCAGAACATTACAATGCACAATCCGAAAAAGCCAAAGAAAATGATAATAAGAGAAAAAATATGTTTTACGAAGTGGTTATCACAAAAAAATTCTATATCTTATAAAACTAATAATTTGTAGAATTAAAATAACTTTGTGGCACTAATTCAATGACTCTACTATATTTCAGTTAGTTAGCAAACAATGATCACCGTGTCATTATACTGAAACTACAATTAATTGTGTGATTGTTACCCATATGGGGTTCCTCACTATAAATATGCCCCATGCAAAGGCTAATCGATCACAGTCCAATGAGAATGAATAGCTATCTGACTGATAAACGAAGCAATGGCACAGGAATTAATTTACGAAACAAAATATCACAAATCTAATACATCACACAAGAACAAACATTGATCAATGAAACAGCTCTGAAAGTACAACAGTGAACGTCTAAAAAAAAAACAACAATAAATAAAACACCTGCAAAATACAAGAGGCAAAGTCTAAAAAAAACAATAAATAGAACACCTGCAAAATACAAGAGTCAGTCTAATAAACATCAATAAATCGAACCCCTGCAAAACACACGAGTCAAAGTTTCTCTGACAGAAACACAAGTATATGCATTGAACTCAGAACCGTATAATCACTGTTCAGTGGCACACTCAGTAGTTCCACTGTTCCAAGGCACAATATATGTCCATCTGTTGCGTGCAATCCCGCCGTCTCTGCCCTCTCATGAAGCATGAAGTTTCTCTTGGTGGCCCGTGTCACGTACATCTCGATTTGGTTCCATGTTTGTGTTGTCAAATTCGTGCGGTATCCTCGTCTGACACGCCAGGTTGATATTCCTGGGCAAGGATGACACTTAATGGCTCTTCTTTGTTCCACCCTTAGCAACCAGGGAACACAGAACCATGTTTTACTGTCGCTTGACAATGGGCTTCCACCAAGAAATGTTGATAGTCGTCGTTGACGTCGGCAAGTTTCTCTGGACAGTACCTGTCAAAAGGCTTCACGCCCCTTTATCCCCTGTCTTCTGTCGTTTCACTGCAGCCGTCTCATCACCATCGCGTGCCTGTGGTGCGTTGCCAGCACATGGATTTCCGCGCGGTGGACCGCTCGGCCATCTCAGGTCATCGCCTCCACGAATAGTCGCACTGGTGCGGCCGGCCATTAGCTCTGGGTGCAAGGGAAAGTGTTTGCCCCGCAGCCCTTCTTTTGTTGGCGAGCGTGCTACAGAAGTGGCCCGGCTGACAGTGTGTCCTGCTGGGAAACCCGCCTGTTAACACCTAGTCCTCCTCCTCGCTGCTCCCGCTGTCTCGTAAGAGTTTAGCCGGTTCGTTTTCACGTTTTCAACTGCATTCATAGAAATTGTTCATCATAGTTATGTGATTACAAAATGTCATACACAATACCGCTTAGTATTGTCTTTCACAATTTTTAAGAACAAAAGTGAGACTTATTTTTTTTAATAAAAAAGTTACATGAATCGACAATATAAAAATAAAAGTTAAATGACTTGACAATATAAAAAAATAAAAGTGAAATGAATTGACAGTATAAAAATAAAAATTAAATGAACTGACAATATAATACCTAAATCCACATCACTAATGTGGTTCACTTGCGTTTTAATAAATCAAATACTACTTATTAATTCACTAAAATGAATAGGATTATGCCTTGTGCAAGTATAGGTCAGGACAGCATAGGGTTCACATGTTATTTACACACACACACATGCAACCTGTTGTCTATACTACAAACTAACTACCCATAAACATGTATTACTCAAAATTCTACTTCAATCCACTACTAGTTAATCCAACAAGCTACTTCAATGCTACTACAACACAGTGTTTATACCACTACAACAGTGTTCTAATTCGTCCTCTTCTTGACGCTCGTGGCATATGTCTTGTCACATGATAAATATGGAGAAACTTTCCTTAAACATACATAGTAAAAAGAACAATGGTTATTTACACGCCAAAACGTTTATTCCAATTGACACACCTGGTAAGAGACTCGCAATTATACATTTATCATACTCATATGTTTATACATAAAACAGTAAGACAATTTCATCTAAAATTACGTTATCACAAGAATTGATAACATAGATGATTCTGAGAAGGGTAAAAATATTTTCATCATACAGGTTATACTACATTTTCTTACCCATTTTGCTGCAATTTCGTTCATTCTTTCAGTTGCCTTTCGCTTCCAAATCAGTTATTTCGCCTGTGGTGGTTATTCTGGATTCATTTCTCATGAATGGCAAAATTCTGGTCTCCTCTATTCTATAAAACAGTTTCATCTTAACATCCTATTGAACCTACAACTGACACAAAAGATCCGAATCCTCCTGTAGTTTAAATGACAAATGTTTTGTTTCATCCTTATTACATTAAACCAAGCTTTCGTTTGGTCCCATAATCAAAATTATTTAATCTTCCTCTACCTTCAAGAGGGAAATTTCTTCAGTTCAACTCATATAGGCTGTAGTGCATCCCGCACCAGCGAAAACAGTAAGCTGTAATGCTCACAGCATCAGCAAAACACATAAACGTCTCTTTTCTAGGACAAGTATTAACACAGAATAATTTTTCAGGCTCTGACTCAACATCAATCAAGACTACAAAAAGGACCCATATTTCTGTTCAATTATCCATTTGCTGGAAAACTGCTCGTCATTTGACTACCACAATAATATTTCAGGGCCACGTAAATTACACAAACCACAATTCTTCTTTCACCTTGGAGGGAATCAATCTACTTACGAAATCCACAGACAGCACTTTACGTACTCAGCTATAAAGAACAAAAAGACATATATCATCATTATTAACATATCATCGCATATTGGGAAGCCACTGGTTAAACAATCGTATTTTCGCATCCTGTTTTCAAGATTCCAAACTTACTCATTCCTTTCTCAGAGTTCTCCTATCTTAAAATATTCATACAGCACGCATACTATAGTGAAAGATCCTCACTTATACTGACAGATATACAATAGTAATAGATAGATAGTAGCACTGAAAGCAGAAAATCGGAAACAAGGCTACTAACAGCTGGGGACCTGGGTTTGCCAGACCCATAATACCCACAGATCGGATATTACCCTGAGTTTTGCATTAATTCAACACAGATCTTGCTTCTCTCAGGAGCGACTCTTTTCAAGTTACACAAAAAAACCATAAACAATATTTCACTCGTTCACAAAGAAACCTTTCATCTTCACATTTGAACCAACCTAAATCCTAATTGCACAAGGAAAGAAAAAAAAACTAAAAACATCACTTCAATCAATCACATAGAAACATCTTTATCATTATTTTTACCAACATATTATTCAAAATGCATATGTCACAAATGTAAACCAATCAATTCTTTCTCTTCACCGTCCTCTCTATATTTCCTATGTACTCATTTGCATGTCGCTCATTTGTTCCGATTGGGCGCCTTCTGCGCTGATCATTTGTCATTGCCAGTTTTGTTCATTTCCATTTGCTGGATTATGTCTAAGGTTAGGCGGCCGAATTTCAACATCATGTGGTGCTCCGCCTACAATCCTATTCCCACCGTGTTCATTGTAGTATGGATTCTGGTTGCCGTACCTGTTGCGTTCACGATCTTGTCCACGTCATCGATCATCTCCGTTGTTCCACCTGTGTTCGCGACTGTTACCCCAGTTTCTATATGGCCGGTCCCGATTATTGTTCCGTTCGCATCGCTCTGCCCTGTAATAACTTTGTGCCTGATTAGTCGGGCATTCTGCTGTATTATATTCCAACTCTTGGAGAAGTGTCTTAAACATTTCCACGTCCTCTTTGCATCGTCCCGCAAGAATGACGTGGCGCAAGTGCATCGGCAATTTGGTGATGCATATCCTAATTAGTTCCGCAGGCCCGTATGGGTCGTATAGAAATTGATTTGCCTGTAGCATGTGGTCGAATAGGCGCGCTGGGCTGCCGAAACCAGACTGGTTCACATTTGGCAGCATAATTATGCCATGCTTGACCCTATCTTGTGCCGCTTCCGACCAATAGGCGGACAGAAAGGCTTGTCGAAACTCCCGAGTGGAGTTGCAGTGACGCGCTGCCGACCTCATGCGAATCGCCGGTTCGCCTTCCAAATAGCCACACATATATTCTATCTTATGTGAACTTTCCCAGTCGGGGGGAAGGCAGAACTCAAATTGCTCGAGCCATGCTCGTGGATGTATTCCTTTTTGCGAATTTCTAAATATCTCAAACTTTCTACCGTAAGGAAATGTTTGAAATCAAATCCCCGCATTTCCTCCCGGCGAGGCCCTTGTATGTTTCTATTTTTCTCATGTCTGCCCCTCAAAATACATCGTTCCCTGTCGTCAAATTCTCCCTCGTGGCCGGAGTCCCTCTCTGCACTGTTCGTACAGCTATTTTTAGTGCTATTGGCGAGTTCGGAATCACACCCCATGCGGCTTTCCAGATGCGCCACGCGTTCTTGTAATTCGCCTGTTACAGCTTTGTGTCGCCTGTTCACTTCGAACTGTCCCTTCTGAAATCCAAGAAGCGAACGCACTTCTTCGGTCTCTGCGACCGCTACCGGTGTAGTATTTAACGCTCTCCGTCACCTGCATCATGCCTACGATGTCCGATAATGCTGCAATCTTATCATGTATTTGGCTGTTGTCCTCCGCCCCAGTCTGCTTCAATTGTTCTACTTGTTTGACTGCTGTCCACTACTGTGTTGCTAATGGACGCGGGACAAAGCGTTTCCGCCTCCTGGACGCTGGAAAGTATCTGCTGGTGTTCTCTTTGGCATTCTTCTCTCAGCGCTTGGAAATTCCTAAGTAGCTGTTCCCCGCTCTCTTTCGATTCCGCATCGCGCCTCCGCATGCCCTGTTCTAAAGCTTGCCGACGATAATCGATTTGTTCAAATGTACGGCCTAATTCTTTCATAATATCACTTTTTATTTCACTTGCCAGATTGTTTATCATCAGACACTCTTTGCATCGACTTGTCGACTTTATTTGTCTGCTGGATTAGTTTTTCGTCTATTTGTTCGCTTAGTTCACGGATCGATTTTTCAGATTTCTGCGTCATTTGTTCGCCTAGCTCTCGGAACGATTTTTCCGATTTTTGCGTCATTTGATCGCCTAGCTCTCGGATCGATTTTTCAGATTTTTGCATTTGATCGCCTAGCTCTCGGATCGATTTTTCAGATTTCTCTGTGTTTTCTTTATTTTGTTGCAATAAGGCTTTCATGAGTTCTGCCAAATCAATTTGGTTAGTTGGAGGCAAATTAATTTCTGGCTCTGATGTGAGCCCGTTCGTCCTGTTTCGCATTTCCTCTGAAGTATTCCCCATTGCATTTTCGGAACCGTCCGACGCATTAATATTCGAAATCAAATTATCCCCTTTGGTCCATGTTGGTTAAGTTGCTGGACCGCCTACTTTTAGCTTGGTTACGTGTCTGCATTAGTTCAATTTATACCCAGTACGCAACACACTAATCAGAATAAATGAAACCCCCAAAAATCACGACAGTCACACGAAAGGTACCCAACCTAGTACGCACTTTTTCACACACGAAACCAATTTATGTCTTTGATCGAAGTCAGTGCAATTTACAAGCGAAAAAAAATACACACACACATAAAACACGCAAATATAGAAAACAAAACAAGACAAACAACACAACGTCGCTCAACAACGCCGTGAATCTTTTGAAAGTCTGCTCAGAAACAACGCAGAAGTTGTTTGAGCGCTGCAGATAAAAAAAAATTAAGATTATACAACGATCGCAATCTAACGTTTCAGAGATTCCAGAGTCTAGCAGAATCACAGAACAGGGTCGCCTTGTGTAATGTTGTTGCTTTAATGTGTTCTGAAAGCAGTGCTGATATTCAAGACCATAAAAGTGGGTTAAACGCTGTGAGCTATCTCAGGAAGTTAACCTTGCATTACTGCGCAACTGTTTCACCAGGTATCCAGTCTAGCTTACCAAATTCCCAACCAGACTAACATTAATTATAATCTTTTAGTACTCATCTTACGATAACCGGTGATATATATATATATATATATATATATATATATATATATATATATATATATATATATATATATATACAAAAAGACAATTTAAAAAGAAATAAATCAGTTTATATTTGGACATTTATTTTAACATTGGTCATTGTTCTCTTAACATTTCAGCATATCAAACTTGATTCATATGTAAACTGGTGCCTTATTTAGTATTGTGTAAATGTGAGTTTGTAATCTTACGGAACACATCAAATAGGGAGCCAAGACTGGGAGACTACATACAACACTGCATTCATAAAATAACACATGAAGAACTTTGAAACATATCCAAGAGGAAATTAACCACAACCAACCGATTCAATTTTCACCCAAAGAAGTTACGTTCGTAGCGCAATCCTGTCCGTCATGAAATTACCACACACTGGTATACTAAATTCATACTAACTCTCTGTGAAATCTTCCCAAAAAGAATAGCTGAGGGCTACTTTGATGATTACACCACATGCTTCACGTGGTCAACGTGGTTTACACAAAGAGTGTAACTCCACAGTAATTTTGATAATTAAAATAAATTATATCGAAAAGCAATTTACAAAAGAAAAACCTTGAACTGGTTACAATCATCTTCCTATTAACCTGATGGGTCAAACAATTGTATAAGCACATGGCACTGGTCTCACAAAGTACAGCCCACGTGGGTTGAACATAAACAAAAGTTGCCATATTGAAAAATATTGTCAAGATGAGACGTTATAATCTCACGCACATTTGCATTTAAGATTGAGGATCTTAGTTAGAGTTACTGATCAATACGTGGTTCCACTTTACTCACAAAGTAGTGACAAAGCAACTAGCGGAAGATATTCTGAACTTCACACTCGAAATACACTGCGTTGCAATTTAAGGTAACATTAGATATTTTAGAGCTAAACCTGAAATAAAGGTGATTAAATTTTCAGTTACACTGAACTTGAGAAATCCATTGTCCTACGGACTTAGCAGACAAGCGCTTAGCCGGAGATCTTATCACTTCAGTCGCTCGCCGCAGACAGACTGACCTGGGCTCCTACCGAGCGTGCTTAACAGATATAAACGGAAGTGACCAGAGAGGCAGCTTCTTATACCAACATGACAAGGGATGCACAGGACCAAACTAAGAATAGAAACCTCTCTGCTTTTAGAAATCGTAGCTACCTGATCTGACGTAGGCCTACTGTTCTCTAGCAGACAGGCTTGTCTGCTACAATCGTGCATGCAACTACAAATACTTTTGCTCATTCATCCTCTCACAGAGAAGGGAAGGGGGATGATAGTATCTTATCATATACAGTATATAAAATAAAGCGGATGTAGGTTCCGTATGAGACTGTGTGACATGAATTACATATAAACTGTGTTTTAAAGTGTAGTAGTGTGACAGATCGTTCTTGTTTATGTGTAAAAGTAACACGTTCCACTGCTCAGTCTCTTTCCATATAGTCAGAAACACCACAGTAAATTTAGAAGTGGAATTTATTCCGTAAATGACAACAGATTTAAGAAATAAACATGAAAGGAATCCAACAGAGACCTTTCAACATAGTGATAAAGGTTTTGGAAAAACGTGGCTACAGACTCGATGTGAGACGATGGTGCTCACACTGAACACTTTTAATAGAAACTGTTATAATTACTTTTTCATTTGATATATTATTTATAATTGTAAATTAAATGTACTAATTGCTACAAATCCTTAAAACCTGTATATTCATTTTGAAACACCCTCTATAATGGTAATGTACTCCAACTAAGAGAATTGTACGTTACAGAAAGTTAAGTAGCGGAATCCACTGAGCTCTAATATGGTATTGGGTTAGCCTTTCAGGCAGTAACATAATAATGTGAAGTTTTTTTCTGATACCACCTCTAACAAGATTCCCCAGCCAAGTGGCTCCGCAGTTCCGTCAGTTTGGAGTAATTGTAACCGAGCTATGAGTAGCCTGCTGGCGTTCAGCAAAAACAGAAGTGAAATATAATTCAATTTAATTTAATATGGGAAAATTTTCTGAAAAGTTCAGTTGCGTAGGATTGACGTCACATATTCGTTTCACCTCAAGAGTTTCGAAATACAATCCACAGATAGAGAATAACGTGAAATAAATCATAGTTTCATCACTCAACGGACACCACTCAATAAACTGTGTTGTCTGGCCGAATACCAATGCAGCGAGAACATCAAAGCAGATATCCAGGCCTGCAGTAGGAAACGCTGATGCTGACGTATTATCGGTAAAAACAAATACACTGAAATTGAATCTCGAATTCCAGTTACGGGCGTACGCAACGTACTTCTAACACGTAAAACAAAATCCCCAGGAGTGCAGTCGTTGAAATTCGTAACATGAAGCTCCCCTTTACTCTTTGCGATACAGTTTAATCTTGCTAATGCATCAGTCGCTGCAAGTGGTCAGTTAAAAACCTGTACTAAAGTGTTTTTAAACTCAACTGCCGAAATATGAAGGTATTCAGGATGACAAGGAGTACCACTGTAAAAGTCACATAAAGGGTTCTTATTAGAATCTTATTATTTCCAACTTATGTAACAACGATGAGGAGCTTCATAGCTTCATGTTTACAGACTGTATTAACAATTCACAATCTCCTCTGGTTTCCAGATGCTTTAGCGCCTTCATTGATGAGTGTCCTATGACACTGTATGATGTTAGGCACTGTACCCCATTCACCTCACGTGAAGGGAATATATATATATATAGTGCCAGTTACGAAGGTAGCGAGACGCAGCTGGAATACAAAACACAATGGATAAATTCTGTTCTGAACTTACGAGCAGTTAAAGTAAAGACACGTTTTACACTCATGGTGGGAATAGAAGACGTTAATGTAGCGAATCAAGAGACAGGCTTCGAGACCCACAATGACTCAACCACCACCTACATATCGTGTATATCGCTCATTCTTAGATCCAAAGGTCGCATTCGCTGCTGGGTTTCTTTCCAGAGGGGGCGTTGCACGTGAATACCATGCATTCTAAGAACCAGTCTCCAAGCAAGTCTGACACAACTGTCAAGTGATGGTAGGGTAGAAAGCAATCTGTGTGGTACTACAAGTAGGGAAACGGGTCTACAGAATCGTACAATAGGCTCCTATAACGTTCGCCAATAAGAGACCACATCAAATTGTAAGTTGCGTACTGCGCTAGAAATCGGTCTATCATAATCAGTAGTTAGACTGAACACTTGTCGATTGAAGCTATGCTCTGTGATGTGTGTGTTCGGGACCTAATAATCAATTTTGTAATTCTACCTAACTACAAAGTAAGGAAAAAATTAATCACAGTAGCACATGCTAACAGAAATCAGCGTGATGTGAAATAAAAATGCATAGCTTGTGTAATTTAACGTCAAACTGGGTGTAATAACTGTTAAAAGCCTCTCAAAATCATAAAGTGTAAATGTGGTTAGCATGTAGCTAAACATACTGCTGTGGATCATTTCCCTTCATTGTAATCACAGTACTGTAATCTGAAAATGGTCCAGCATGAAAAACGCCTTCCTAAAATATTTAAATACTGATGTAGCTTAAGGACAAAATCTACAATAATATTGCAGAAGCTGAAGGTCTCCTTACTATATTCTGCACAAACTACTGCATGAAAACATTAGTGTGCATATTATGAAAATCTGCCACAGCAGACCTCCGCCCTAGCGTCATCGAAGAAACTTTCGTAACTTCATACTTAGAACATACAGAAAGAGGAATATTTATTACTAATACTTGCGACAAGCTTTAGAGGACTGAATTATTTCGTAATGTGTATCGGAGATGATCAGATAAATGACAAAGTGGATGTTGGTAAGAGGTGCGTCCAAAACTGAACTGATACTGTGTATTAAGCTCAAAATTATCAAATTGTAGATAGACACTGAAGAGCCAAATAAACTGGTACACCTACCTAATATTGTGTAGGTCCCCCATCGAACACACAGAAATGCCGCAACACGACGTGGCATGGACTCGACTATAGTCTGAAATAGTGCTGGAGGGAAATGACAACATTATTTCTGCAGGGCTGTCCATAGATCCGTAAGTGTACGAGGGGGCTGGAGATCTCTTCTGAACAGCACGTTGCAAGGCATCCCAGATATCCTGAATAATGTTAATGTCTGGGGAGTTTTGTGGCCACCAGGAGTGTTTAAACTCATAACTATTCCTGGAGCCATTCTGTAGCAATTCTGGACATGTGGGGTGTCGCATTGTCCTGCTGGAATTGCCCAAGTCCGTCGGAGTGCACAATGGATACGAATGGATGCAGGTGATCAGACAGGATGCTTACGTACGTGTCACATGTCATAGTCGTATCTAGACGTATCAGGGGTCCCGTATCTCTCCAACTATACACGCCCCACGTCATTACATAGCCCCCACCAGCTTGAACAGTCCTCTGCTTACATGTAGGGTCCTTGGATTCATGAGGTTGTCTCGATACTCGTACACGCCCATCTACTCGATACAATCTGAAATGAGACTTGTCCGACACGGCAACATGTTTCCAGACAACAGTCCATTGTCGGTGTTGGTGGGCCCAGGTGAGGCGTAAAGCTTTGTGCCGTGCAGTCATCAAGGGTGCACGAGTGAGCCTTCGGCTCCGAAAGCCCATATCGATGATGTCTCGTTGAATGGTTCGAACGCTGACAGTTGTTGATGGTCCAGCACTGAAATCTGCAGCAACTTGCGGAAGGATTGCTCTTCTGTCACGCTGAACGATTCTCTTGAGTCGTCGTTGTTCCCGCTCTTGCAGGATCTTTTACCGGCCGCAACGATGGTGGAGATTTGATGTTCTGTTGAATTCCTGATATTCACGGCACTCTCGTGAAATGGTCATACGGGAAAATCTCCATTTCATCGGTACTTCGGAGATGCTGTGTCTCATCGTTTGTGCGCGGACTTTAACACCACGTTCAGACTAACTTAAATCTTGATAATCTGCCATACTAGCAGCAGTAACCGATCTAACAACTACGGCAGACACTCTTTGTCCTATATAGCCGTTGCTGGCCGTGCACGCTATTCTGACATTACGTATCTCTGTATTCGAATAAGCATTCCTATACGAGTTTCTTTGGCACCTGAGTGTATATCACATAGACTTTACAACATATGCAAATACGAATCTAACTTTTAATAAACACAGATACGCAAATTATCTACAAGCGTCTTCCAGTGATATACGAGAAAACCTAAAATGCAAGAGAGAATGACGAAAGTGAGTGCACTGAAAAACTACAACACGCCCTGTAATCAGTTTCTATCATATAGAAAGTAATCGATCCCTGAGTCTACATAATATCACGCAGCTAAATATGAGCCCACGCTCGCAATTCATCACCAATACAGTATGCGAAAATAATGCAGCGTTACGCCACGTGTTAGTGTGGAGCTTGTACTGTCTGGCGCCAATGTAGCACAATGACGTCGTAGGAAGTGAGGAGTCGTGATTGTAGTGACCACCTACCATTAAGTAAGAGGACGTAATCAGAGTGCAAGAGCGCTTGTTTGGGAAGGTGACGAAGCGCAAAAAGCTATCCAGCGTTTCTGAAGGGTGAAGTTGGGCAAAACTTCAGTTACGGCTAGGCTCCTTCAGGAGCTGACTACACGAGAAGAGCAGAACGAATGAAGTCATTTTCTCCCAAAGGCTGCTACAGACTGTTCTTTCTTCCGGGAAAAGGGGGGAGAGGTGCTGTTGTTGGTGAAGTACTGGCCAGCAAAGTCTCTTCAGCGCCCCCATACCAGATTGTTATTCTCAGATGTTCACAGATGTACAGCGACGTTCTCTGTGCATGGCAATGTCAAGGTATGAAACTGATGCCAGTCACTGCTGTCCTCATTAGCTACTGCCTCCGAGGTGGAGTCCACTGTAGAGCTTTTGGTCATGTATCAAGGACTTCACCTCCACTATCAACAGGCAACTGCCTGTTCTGGGGACTGACTTAGCACCTTCGCACTAGTAGGTTCCCCTCTGGGTGCTTATCTCCTGCTCGTGACCACCTTTTTAGTGGGACAGCTGTTGAAGCCTGGGCTGGAATCGGCCCAGTCTCATCATCACTGTAAACCAGTTCTTGGAGGTTTACATCGACGCTGGTCTTCGCCTAGGACGGGTAAATGCCTAAGATGCTGAGCATGTTGGGGCCTATAGTCTGAGAACCGTCTTACCCCGTGCTGTACTGTGCACCCTGGTGGACCAGCAGCCTGGACGGGACTGCCACACACCGACAGCGGATCGCGGTCTCTGCCAGCAGTGGCCATCCTGCTGACTCCAGCAAATGACTCTGCTTAAGCATGTCGCTGTCCAGGTGTACCTGCTGACGATGGCTCGCTGACGTCAGCGGCTCCCTGCGTCATCCTGGAGTCAACGGCCTCTCCTCCAGCGTCGACTGCACCTGTGTATCTAACGTTAATAAGAATCTAAGTCACTAGGAATATCTTACTAGCGATCCGCCGCTCGCATCGAGTTCCGTCCATCATTTTGCATCCTCATCCTGGCGGAGAAGGCGGCGTTACTTCCTGACCTCCGCAACGTTCTTTCCTATGCCACAGTGGAGCTCACATCCCTGGCCTCAACAGCAGTTTAAGTGTAAAGTTACTAATATCTCCCAACCGAAATGTCTTACACATTGCGTGTTAATGAACACTGCAAATAACTGCAATGTTTTCACCAAATCTCCAAGTGTAGTCCCTATCTTAGATCAAATTACAACTCATCGCTACCATGTCCACTACATTATTGTGAATTTAAATTCAGGCGACTGCATAGACCAAGTTAACCACCTAACGCCTGACTGGCTGCAACCGAGTGGAACTCACCACAGGCGAAACACTTAGCTATAGCAGTGCTTCGGGAAGAGATAACTCAAAGGGCTTGCATGACATATCGATAACGATTACAAGATATCTTCGGAAAATGTACTCAAAGATTACTTCGCGAACCGAAGAAATCAAAACTGTGAGTAAAATGGAAGTTCTGTTTAACACGCCACTTCCAAGATCTATCAGAGATCTCTGTTCATCCTACCCCACTTTGAACAGTGTACTGTCGGTAAGTAGGATATATTGGCTCATGCAGTGGCACCATGTTAGATTGTCCACCCTTGGAATGTAATGCGTAGCATGATTTCGGAAAGTCACTGATAAGGTTAGAGAGTTAAGGTGCGCCTGATGTCTACGCCCAAGTTGCACAGTTCCAGTAAATTATGAGCCAGCGATTTTCTCACACGGAGCTGGAAACCAGCAGCGTTCTAGATGTGTTCCATCTGGTTCAGTTCGGGCAAATTTGGTGGCTCAGTTCATGATCATGCTCCTCAATTCAGTATAAGCACTTTTGTGGTCTACTGACACAGAGAGTTATCCAGCTGGAAGATGTCACTGCCATTTGGGAATACATCAAGCATTTACGTATTCAAGTGGTCCCCAATAACGCTCACGTGGTTCATAGCTGTCATGGTGCGTTCGATTGCTACCACAGAACCCTTTGATGCCGAAGTGGATATTCCCCATAACATGATACAGCTCGCAAATGCCTATGTCTGTAGCGTAGTGCATGTTTAGAGCAGCCGTTCTCCTGGATGACAGCGTATTTGGAGTCGACCATTGACCTGGTGTAACAAGGAATATGATTTATCCGTCTTTCGGTTGATTCTAGGTCCATTGGTCCATTGGCTGCTATGTCGTAATTAACAATGTCCCAGCTTAGAGATGGAAACATGTAAGAGACGTTGACTGAGGAGTTCTGTGTTGAATAAATTCTGTTCTAGATGTGTTCCATCTGGTTCAGATTGGGCGAATTTGGTGACAGAGTCATAAACATCTGTTCACCATCAAGCTCCTCAAACCACTGTAAGCAAATTTGTAGCCTACTGACACACCGTTAACCAGCTGGAAAATGCCATTGCCATTCGAGAATATATCAGGCATTAAGGTCTTGTCCACAATAATGCTCCTGTAGTCCACAGCTCATATGGTGCCTTCCATTACTACCGCAGGACCCTTTGAAAACCAGCTGAATGTTTCCCATAACATAATACAGTTCACAAATGCCCATATCCATAGCACGGTGTATGTTTCAAGCAGTCGTTCGCCTGGATGACAGGGTATATGGAATGGAGCATCGACCTGGTGTAACAATGAACGTGATTTATCCAACGATTCCGTTGATCCTCGGTCCATTGGTTCAGTGGCTGCTACATCGTAATTAACGATGTCCCTGCGTCCAGATGGGAACATGTAAGAATTGTAGGCTGAGGAACCCAATGTAGAACAAAGTTTGATGATCGGTGTGCTCAGAAAATTTCTGCCTACATCAGCACTGTACTTTGTCGTCAGATGACCCCAGATCTCTTCCTGCACTGCTTTACACAGAAGCCATGCCTCCGACCTCTACATTATTTGATGATGCGTGGATGCCCAACATCTTGTCATCTATGGCTGCTTTCACCGTCATCAACCACCTTCCAGAGATGCTGATGACAGTGGCACGTGAACAGCCGAACAGTTTCCCCTTTTGCGAGATGCCCGCTCCAAGGCACCGGACCATAACAATCTGCTCTTTGTTGCTAGATTCTAGCCGGCCGAAGTGGCCGTGCGGTTAAAGGCGCTGCAGTCTGGAACCGCAAGACCGCTACGGTCGCAGGTTCGAATCCTGCCTCGGGCATGGATGTTTGTGATGTCCTTAGGTTAGTTAGGTTTAACTAGTTCTAAGTTCTAGGGGACTAATGACCTCAGCAGTTGAGTCCCATAGTGCTCAGAGCCATTTGAACAATTTTTTTGCTAGATTCTACCTTTTGCCGTGCGCACCGTCCCTAGAATGAATCCTGATTCGCTTATGCTGTTAGGAAAGTCAGGTGCGATAGGTCGCGAAATGAAAACCACAGTGAAAATCAAAAACTTTTTATTAGCAACAGTTAGCCACACCTTTCTAAATAGTCGCCGCTCCGACTGAGACATTTGTCATTGGGTTGTACAAACTTTCCAGTACCCTCGTCACAGAAAGCAGCCGCCTGTGCTTTCCGCCAGTTCTCTACGTTGGTCTGTCTTTCGTTGTTTGTGCCAAAATGTTGTCTTCATAGCCAGCGATTCATGTGAGCAGAGATGAAAAACGGTGTGAACCATTTAAGGGCTGTATTGTGGGTGATCACACACTTCCCATCCAAAACGCTGCAGGGGCGTCTTCATTGCCCCTGAATAATTCGGTTGAAAATTGTCTTGAAGAAAGAAAAGCAAGACATTTATGTTATGTGGGGTGCATAGCTTCAGGCGAAATGTCTCACAGGTCCTCATACTTCGCGGGAGACACTGTTGCTTTAGGCATTTCTATGTCATCAGTTTGCGCTCTGAAATGAAACGAGCGACATGAAGCGATCGACATGCACACTAAAGACACTGCCGAACACACCTGTGCAAAGTTCCATCGGATTTTCTGAGTGGTTTCCATTTCGCATCTAATCGGGCCTTGCTTTTCGAATATGTGTTGTATATTTTTCTTATCGCGTTATGGGTCCGCAACGACTCCAGCCGACTTACAGTATAGCGGTGGGCAATGGCCATAATTTTATCGTGTTTTAATGACTAATGAAAACCACCTCAGCTATATAATTACGCATTTATTGTTCTACCCTAGCCGGTTTCGTTCTGCAGTTAAAAAATAGGAAATTGCGCTAAAAGTACAGAATCTTAATGAAAAAAATAAACAATCACTGTGACAACAGCCTTATGCTACATATAGTACATTCTCGTCCTGTGGTAATGAATAATCATATGAGTGGTCTGGCTGTGATATATTTCTCTCTCACTTTTTTTTGTACGTGTCCATACAGCCATATCAACAGTGAAATGTTAGTTATGACTATACGAACGTAAAGACCCAGAATATAAAGTTCCCGAATGGAGGAAATCTTCCACCCAGCCGGGAATCTAACCTGGGCCCCTTTGGTTAGCAATCCGCCGCTCAGCTACCGAGGAGACACATGTAATGTTGAAGAAACAATGTTCACAAACATTCTGTCGATAGCATGGCGAAATTATGACGAGCAAGGACGAGAGAGCGCGAGAGAGCTAAACAGATAAACATAGCCTCTATCGACTGCGATAGTCGATAAGCAACGGCAAAGCTTGAAGTACAGAAGTGACAAAGAGTAAAAAACCACTACACAGTTAATCGAAACATTTGAAAGATAGATACGAGGAAAGGTTGAAAACACAATTATGTACCATGACAAGGGAACAGGCAACATTGCTTACACAAAACTACGAGGAGCGTTCCAGAAGTAAGTTTCATCATTGTTTTCGAAAGAGAAGATAGTGGACCAAGTGACACAAATAAACGCCATAGGATTCCACACCCACTGCTGGTTCAACGGCGGAAGGGGTATAAGCGGAGGGGGAATAACGTATGCGCACAGTGCCAAAGAAGAGAGAGTAGCAGTAGAAGGGTGTGTCCGAAACACTCATCACGATGGGAGAGGGACATGTACTGATACTGTGATCGCCAACGGAAGTGCATGCTGTTACCCGGTATGAATAGGCACGTGGGATTAATGTGTCTGTCATCCATGAACGCCTACGGACCGTCTCCATCTCGTCAAACATTTGGCCGCCGGTGCTGCATGTTCTGAGAAGGATTTTCACCTGTTTCTTGCACCGATTGCCGCATTATCGTCACGTCATTTCCAAACGGCTGCTGAGTTGGAGCAGGCTGTGCGACAATTTTTTGTATCGTAGGGCACCGAGTTTTACCACAGTGGTTTCTTCAAATTGATTGCATGCTACGACAAATATCTCTATATAGATGGTGACTGTGTTGCAGAATAGTGCAAGGTGTGTAGTTCATGATCCCAAGGTGTATGTGTCTTCGAAAATAAAGTTCTTGTGTGAAAAACAATGTCGAAACTTACTTTTGGTACGTGCCTCTTACATCGTCATTTGACATGTGTGACCGTAGAAGAATAACTTCTAGAAAATACAATTGTAAATTAATTATTTAAAATATATCGGGCATGGTAATTATGATCTTACAGCACGATTATAAGACGCGAATACCGTAGTTACAAGAGATCCATTCACACTGAAAATATACAAGAGCTGAAAACTAGTGGTTTTCGTCGTATGTTGCTAATAAAATTACAAGTGAGCTATGTTAAACTTGATACAATTATTTACAGCGGAAGAGAAGGCGTTACAGTGGTAACACAAAGCTGTACCGTTTCTAGCTTGATAAAGCGCACGTCGTATTATGTAATCGATTGTGAAATAAATAATTACATATAACATAACAGAACCACTAATTGTGATTATGCAAAATGATCATAAAGCCGTTACAATAAACAACTTATTGAACAGAAAAAAACACACACAAGACTTCTGGTGTGTTACTAACAACTACTTATCTGTACAGTGAAGAACAAATAGCGTAGCTTACATTAGGTTGCACCGACATTACACAGATAAAAGTGTGAGTAACTGATTCCGCGAATGATTTTTAAGTAATTACATACAACATAACAAAATACAGCAAATGTGCTCACACCAATTGACCGTGAGTAATGAATAAAAGCGACTACTAAAAACTGTTCTGTCATTGAACATGCGGAAGGCTAAAAGAACTAAACTGGATAATATCAGTCACGTGTAGACTACTGAAACCTGCCTGTGCTTTTCTTGCAACAACTATTTTGATTCATCAGTTTAACTGAACATGCTTCTTCTAATGGTGAAATTTTTCGCAATTAAACAAATGAATGTTGTTAAAATCTACATCTACATCGATACTGCGCTGTCCACCGTATGGTAAGAGGTGGAGGGTACCCTGTACTACCACTTGTCATTTCCCTTCCTATTCCACTCGCAAACAGAGCGAAAGTAAAACGACTGTGGACATGCTTCCGTATAAGCCCTAGTTTCTCGTAGCTTATCTTCGTGGTCCTTAGCCGCAACGTACGAAGGTGACAGTACAATCAATCGTTCAGCAGTCAGCTTCAAAAGCCGGTTCTCTAAATTTTCGCAGTAGTGGTTCTCGAAAAGAACGTTGCCTTCCCTCCAGGGATTCCCATATGAGTTCCTAAAGGATCTCCGTAACACGCGTTGTTCGAACCCACTGGTATCAAATCTAGCAGCTCGCCCCTGAGTTTCTTCGACGTCTTCCTTTGATCAGACGCGGTACGGATCCCAAACACTCGATAATTACTCAAGAATAGGTCGTACCAGGCGTCCTATATGCGGTCTCTTTTACGGGTGAATCACTCTTTCCTAAAATTCTGCCAGTAAGCCGAAGTTGACACTTTGCCTGTCCTGCCACAGTTCTCACATGCTCGTCCCACCTCATATCGCTTTGCAACGTCATTCCCACGTACTTACACGACTTGATTGCGTCAAGCAGTGCACTAGTAAAACTGTAACCGTGCACTATAGGTTTGATCTTCCTATTCATTCTCATTAATTTACATTTTTCCACATTTAAGGCTATCTGCTATTCATCACACCAATTGGAAATTTTTTCTGAGTCGTCTTGTATCTTCCTACAGTCACTCAACTTCGACACCTTACCGTACAGCACGCCATCATCAGTAAACAACCTCTGATAGCTGCCCACCCAGTCCGCTAAATCATTTATGTGTTAAGAGAATGACAGCGGTTTTATCATACTTCCCCAGGGCTCTCCTGCAGAAACTTTGTCTATGTTGAACATTCGCCGTCGGGGTGAACTTATTCTATATGCTCCCATCTTCGTTATCAGCCTGCAATGGGACACCATTTCAAATGCTTGCCGGAAATCCAGAAATACGGAATCTGCCTGTTGCTCTTCATTCATAGTTATCAGTATATCATGTGAGAAAAGGGCAAGCTGAGTTTCACATGAGTGATGCTTCCAGAAACCATGCTGATAAGTAGACATAAGGTTCTCGATCTCAAGAAAGTTAATTACATTCGAACAGAGAATTTGTTCAAGGATTCTCCACCAAACAGAAGTTAGGGATATTGGTCTGTAATTTTGCGGGTTCGTTCTCTTACTCCTCTTATATACTATATACTGTGCTTTTTTCCAATCACTTGGGAATTTTATCTGGGCGAGAGATTCACGATAAATGCAAACTAGGTAAGAGGCCAATGCCGTAGAGTACTCTTAGTAAAATCGAACTGTGATTCCCACTTGGACAGCACTCCTGTGTCGCAGCAGAAGGGATCGCCACTATGATATTACGCCAGTGACTGCCGAATCATGTGGCGTCGATATTCAGTAGAGTTAATATTGTATTCCTTCTGGTTTTTCACTGGCGCAGCACTTATCTTACAGATAGCCAAGGATTACGACAGGCTATTAAGCGGGTCAGTACACTGCACAGTGTGTGGGTCCATCATTCACCGCACTTGGTGTAGAACCGCCTGAAAGCATGTTGGGAGAGATGTTTGTGACCTCTGGCATGCCGTTATATGCAATTACACGTGTGGCTCCTTTTGCACCCTGCAGCAAGGTAGTGGTGCTGGGCGTTGTGGTTGCTCACCGGTTATTAACGGTCAACAACAAATGGTTAGCGATGCGCTACGTCGTACCCCCTATGACCTGTACAATCTGCATTTGTTGACGATGGTCTCTGTCGGCAAAATACTGTATTTCACGTGCATGGAAACTGACACAGTGATACGTGGAAATGTTCGTTAGTTACGGAAACCTTCAGTTCGTTAGCTATTAAATGCGCTGATATTGCGCCTATTCCCCACTCCTATGTTCGACTGTGTCGCAGGCGATCAGTGAAAAGGCTGACTTCTTATCAGTCACTTGACACGCCGAACCGTTCCATTTTCCATGACTGTAGAATCTGTTCACCATCCAAAGCAGGTGCTAATTCAATATTTAATGATAGAAACTAGTTAACTCCACGGAACACTTTCTGCATCAGCTATTCAGAATCGCCTGTACGTCTCGACGAGGAAAAGACGACTCATTGTCATCAAGTTTTGAATACAGCTGTTGTACACCCAATGAAATAATTAAATAGTGATTTCAATGGGCATATGATTGTCTTCTACGTATTAGCAGTAACCATACTATTTGTAAATTGCAGGTACACATTTCAGGTCCGTTAAAAATTAAGCAGGGGAATCACTAGGGAATCATATGTAGACGTAAAGCACCTGGGGAGACGTGATTAATGTGGAGGGGCGACCGATTAATGTCACACTACCGTAGCTTGACCCCACCTACGAACTGAACATGGCTTCTCTTACATGAACGTGGGTCCCTATGGCGAAGAAGCCACGTCTATGACGAGAACAGCATATCATCCGCCTTCTTGTTAATGGCAATCTCATATTACGAGGTGCATTCAAGTTCTAAGGCCTCAGATTTTTTTTCTAATTAACTACTTACCAGAAATCGATGAAACTGGCGTTACTTCTCGACGTAATCGCCCTGCAGACGTACACATTTTTCACAACGCTGACGCCATGATTCCATGGCATCGGCGAAGGCTTCTTTAGGAGTCTGTTTTGACCACTGGAAAATCGCTGAGGCAATAGCAGCACGGCTGGTGAATGTGCGGCCACGGAGAGTGTCTTTCATTGTTGGAAAACGCCAAAAGTCACTAGGAGCCAGGTCAGGTGAGTAGGGAACATGAGGAATCACTTCAAAGTTGTTATCACGAAGAATCTGTTGCATAACGTTAGCTCGATGTGCGGGTGCGTTGTCGTGGTGAAACAGCACACGCGCAGCCCTTCCCGGACGTTTTTGTTGCAGAGCAGGAAGGAATTTGTTCTTCAAAACAGTTTCGTAGGACGCACCTGTTACCGTAGTGTCCTTTGGAACGCAATGGGTAAAGATTACGCACTCGCTGTCCCAGAACATGGACACCATCATTTTTTCAGCACTGGCGGTTTTTGGTGGCGATGAATCTGTGTGCTTCCATTGAGCTGACTGGCGCTTTGTTTCTGGATTGAAAAACGGTATCCACGTCTCATCCATTGTCACAACCGACGAAAAGGAAGTCCCATTCATGCTGTCGTTGCGCGTCAACATTGCTTGGCAACATGCCACACGGGCAGCCGGGTGGTCGTCCGTCAGCATTCGTGGCACCCACCTGGATGACACTTTTCGCATTTTCAGGTCGTCATCCAGGATTGTGTGCACAGAACCCACAGGAATGCCAACTCTGGAGGCGATCTGTTCAACAGTCATTCGGCGATCCCCCAAAACAATTCTCTCCACTTTCTCGATCATGTCGTCAGACCGGCTTGTGCGAGCCCGAGGTTGTTTCGGTTTGTTGTCACACGATGTTCTGCCTTCATTAAACTGTCGCACCCACGAACGAACTTTCGACACATCCATAACTCCATCACCACAAGTCTCCTTCAACTGTCGATGAATTTCAATTGGTTTCACACCACGCAAATTCAGAAAACAAATGATTGCATGCTGTTCAAGTAAGGAAAACGTCGCCATTTTAAGTATTTTAAACAGTTCTCATTCTCGCCGCTGGCGGTAAAATTCCATCTGCCATACGGTGCTGCCATCTCTGGGACGTATTGACAATGAATGCGGCCTCATTTTAAAACAATGCACATGTTTCTATCTCTTTCCAGTCCGGAGAAAAAAAATCGGAGGACTTAGAACTTGAATGCACCTCGTAACTTAGGATTTTGAATAGCCTAATATTATTGCAGCTGATGTAAGACCTTGTTAAGTACTTACAGTGCAGTTGCAAGCTACCTCTGTTGCTAATTATTAGTAAGCCAACCTAAAGAATTACTGTTACCATTTAATAAACTGGTTGCTCTTTAAGTGCCGCTTCTATCAGTCCAACACGTTGTCAAAATGTTCAAATGTGTGTGAAATCTTATGGGACTTAACTGCTAAGGCCATCAGTCCCTAAGCTTACAAACTACTTAACCTAAATTATCCTAAGGACAAACACACACACCCATGCCAGAGGGAGGACTCGAACCTCCGCCGGGACCAGCCACACAGGCCGTGACTGCAGCGCCTTAGACCGCTCGAACACGTTGTCGTTTGCGACGTTAAACTTCGGTAACTGATCAATTTCTGTGAATTTTATGACTAGCACTGGAGTGTCTGGACTGACAGATGCCTGTGCACAGACGATCAACTCTGTTGCGGATATTATTTCTAAGTCTTATGAGAAACAGGCGTTCTGAAGGGCTCAGTGGCGGTTGCTGCTGCTGCTGCTGACAATCTACGTGTAGTGTACGCAGTTGAGGTACTGTTTTCACTGTACACAATCAGACCGGCTGTTTACATAACGGTAGTGAAGTTCATATCGGACCAAACTACTGAGGTCATCAGTCCCTAGGCCTACACACTAGTTAATCTAACTTAAAACTAACTTACGCTAAGGACAACACACATACCCATGCCCGAGGGAGGACTCGAACCTCCGACGGGGGCAGCCGCGCTAGCCGTGAGACGACACCTCAGACCGCGCGGCTACTCCTATCGGCTTTTAACCCTTTTGCGGCTACAGGGGCCGAGCGTCCTGGCTGCCCGACCGGCTGGCGGGAGGAAACGCAGTGCCTGCCTGGCCGCACGTTCCGGCGCGTACAGAAACACTGTTCAGTATCGTTCTTCCTAAAAATAGTATACCCTGTATAGTCACAGTGGTTAAAGTTTCTGGTAAGCACGAAAGAGAGCGGAACTAACCAACACTATCAGTTATATGTTTATTATGGGCTGAAAAACAGTTGCTTTAGAAAAATGATGGGAACTCTTCTAATAGTAATTCCTGTAACCTGAGACTTACACCGTCGATGTATGTGTCTACAACATATTAAAAATTCGCTAACATGGAATGAACATGTTTCAAGATATATAGTTTTAAAGTGATTAGTGCACAGCGAAAATGCCCAAATTTAGGTCAATTCTTGCTACCATCTTAAATAAAAATAATTACAGAAATTGAAAACCAAATAGTGTCATGTTTCCGGACTCAGAGTTAAACAAAGAATATATCTGGATAACTCATTTTGTGATAGGCCCACGACTTCGTTTGTAATTAAAGCCTAAAGTCGATTATCCACAGTAAGAAATCGGATAGTAAACGTCTATCTTCTTCCTGCTCGTTGTTTTTTTTTCAGCACTGTTTACTTTAGAGGTTTCCCATCCTCATTTTTGACGCAGGCTTAGGGCTGCCGCTGGCCGAGTTAAAACAACTTTTTATTACTATTATTTACTTTTTTTATTCTCCTTTACTTTAAACGTACGCAGTTCCTAAAACATCCTAATATTTCTTTTGTGTGTGACATTTTTCGATACATGACACCATGCAGAGAGCCATATTCCACTTTTTGCATCTTACGCGTGTCATTTTGCGTTTTGAATGAGCAGTACGTACTACACAGCATCTGTGGGGAATCTCTTTCTTCTCTGTTGCTACGGGGAACCCTGGATAGTGACCCTCTTAATTCTGCAATCGGAAACGGCTTTCTTCTTTGGTTGTCCGTGGGATCGCACTTTTACACGTTTTGACTGTGAAATTCATCAAGCAACTTACGGAGTATTTCCAAATGTTATTTCGCTACTGGTACCTTCTGTTGCTTTTGTATTTAGAAAATAGCTTCTTCATTAAGCACACACAAGTCAGTCAAATGAAAGAACACTTTGTTGTACCACTTTATTGTCTTTCGTATGCACTCTAAAGAAGATAACAGCATCTCTGTCTTATCAACAGCACCCATTGACTTATTACAGCTGACAACACAGGTAGGTTTCAATTTGTTTAGGCCCGTTCTATGTTCTTCTTTCTCTCTTTCCACAAACTCTGATGCATATATGGTGGAATGCATCATGGCTTCATTCTTGTCCATCCACTTTAGTGCGATGAATGTTCCACAGGACTTGATCTGTAATTCCCCATTTTTCAGCTTGTCTGGTAACGGTGGTAGATGTCTCCTGTTTTTGCGTACTGTCCCGACGGCGTTTGTACTTTTATCATGGAGCCACAGGAATAATTCTGGGCTCGAATACCAATTGTCTAAATAAATGATATGACCTTTGTCGAGGTGTGGCAATAAAAAACTGACAACAACATAGCCCGATTTTCCTCAATCAGTATTTCCAGATTCTATTTCCGTGACGGCACCAGTTTCGACGTTATGATCCAAAATATAATTGATTTGTACGTCACAAAGGACGCAAATTTTAATACCAAAACGGCTAAGTTTATTTGCTATGTACTGCTTAAATCGGAGCCTTGCTTTGAAAAGTAGCAGACTTTCGTCGATCACTAGGTTTTCAAAGGGTACTACTGCCACGTGTAGTTTATTTTTTGTGCGATCTACAATGAGACGTATTTTTACAAGAATATCTTGACATGCGCTGGAATTTTTATTCAAGTGCAATAAACGCAGGATCAACTTGTAGAAGTCCCTGGACATTATGATAGAAAATATTGGTGTTTTAAGCAAAGAATCTTTCGATCAATATTCATTCACTTCTAACTTTTTACTTCTAGGCATAAGCATAGAACATGCTAGGAAGCAATAAAATCCTGCTGTCTCTATATGCTTCCAGCGTGCTAATCTCCTGGGTACTGTCGTCAGTTTTTCAGTAATAAATTTATAATAATTATTGATCTGTATCCAGATGGCAGAAACGAATTCCATGTACACGAAGAATAAAAAAAAATCTAAATGACTTGCTGACTCTTCGAAGTCTGCTTTTAACCTGCTAAATGTGTTCACAAAACGGTGTCGTTTCGTCACTGGATGATTCTCCGTCCAGCCATACGTTCTTTTTCCTGATGAAGTTTTACTTACGTCATCTTCTTTTCCGTCATCAGAGGAAGAATCTTCTGTTCGTGACGTCGAGGATTCAGCAATACGTCCAGACGCGTCCAACTCTTCGTCGGAAGAAAGCTCCGAAATATCACTACAATCTTCGTCGCTGGTATTCATAAGAATATTCATGATTTCCTTGTGAGATAAATTGCGTTCCGACGTGGCAAAGGTTGCACATGCGAACTCTGTCGTCTTACCGAAGAGAAATGAGGACTATCCGAATGTTAGACTCGTAAGCAAAAAGGGCCCAGAGGAGGTGAAAACTAAAGCGGTTTCCTACATTACAAATAAGACCAGATAATGGCACTGTAGTCAGAAATGCGGACAACAGCGCTAAGCCGTTCTATTGTGTACGTTTACCTGCTCCCACGCTCGGGCGTATATGAATGCCATTAGCCGTCTGGACTTTCCCCCTGCCGGGCGTACATGAATGCCCGTGGCCCTACGGACTCCCGCCGCTGGGCGTACATCTACGCCCATAGCCGTCTGGTCTTTCTACCTGCCGGGCATACATTTACGCCCGTAGCCGCGAAAGGATTAAATAATGCTTTGTAACCTACGGTTCACCATTCCGCTCTGTACATCTTAAAATTTCAGTATGAAGGTGCATGAGCATAGACTTTTTATTCTGAGACCCATCTGATGTATACTTTTTGTGTAAGGCAGTAAGCCTGCACTAGTTGAATTCTGGATACGGATGTTACACAGTTATAAAATGAAGCATGCTACCTCTGGGAATGAAGTGAATCATTACCAGGTGGCCAACTATGGTCCAGCTACACTGCGAAAGATTTCATGAACTAGATTAATTTTACCTCGGTTGTTCCAGTCGTACTGCTGCAACTGAAAACCGTCAGATTTCAGCTTTACTCTCTATATAGCCTTTTAATTATGATGACCAGTATTTTCTAACCTGTACCTGCTTTTGTCTAGTGACATGACTAAAAATCGAATATATTAACATCTGCCGATGTAATCCGAAGTATCAATAGCAGTCTAAACTCGAGTTCTGCTGACGTTTCGTATTACGGAAGAGAAAAAAAATCGCCAGTCGTTCATCACTGAACTAGTTTATCGGTTGATGTTAGTACCATATATCATCACTGAGAAAACAACAAGATGATAAACTTAACATAGCGTTTCTTACTGTGCAAATATAAGTTTAGAAGGTAGAGGTTCATAACCATCAGTTCTGTTGTTTTGTAATGACCTTCGGTACAATGTCAACAAAACGAAACACCATATATTGAAGCTATAGCTCATTCTTAATTGCAATTTGCTGAACTGGAGTGGAATATTTATAGATTTATGAAAGATTATATGTAGAACTTTCTTTAAAACCAATAGTATATTTGTGAAATTTGTTGTGACCTGATATACCCTACTGGCCATTAAAATTGCTACACCAAGAAGAAATGCAGATGATAAACGGGTATTCATTGGACAAATATATTATACTATGACTGCCATGTGATTCCATTTCCACGCAATTTGGGTGCATAGATCCTGAGAAGTCAGAATCCAGAACAACCACCTCTGGCCGTAATAGCGGCCTTGATACGTCTGCGTATTGAGTCAAACAGAGCTTGGATGGCGTGTACAGGTACAGCTGCCCATGCAGGTTCAACACGACACCACAGTTCATCAAGAGTAGTGACTGGCGTATCGTGACGAGCCAGTTGCTCGGCCACCATTGGCCAGACGTTTTCAATTTGTGAGAGATCTGGAGAATGTGCTGGCCAGGGCAACAGTCGAACATTTTGTGTATCCAGAAATGCCCGTACAGTACCTGCAACATGCGGTCGTACATTATCCTGCTGAAATGTTGGGTTTCGCAGGGATCGAATGAAGGGTAGAGCCACGGGTCTCCGAGCTAATAGTCCATGCTGCTGCAAACATCGTCGAACTGTTCGTGCAGATGGTTGTGGTCTTGCAAACGTCCCCATCTGTTGACTCAGGGATCGAGACGTGGCTGCAGGATCCGTTACAGCTATGCGGATAAGAAGCCTGTCATCTCGACTGCTAGTGATACGAGGACCTTGGGATCCAGCGAGGCTTTCCGTATTACACTCCAGAACCCACCGATTCCACATTCTGCTAACAGTCATTGGATCTCGACCAACGCAATGAGCAACGTCGCGATACGATAAACCGTAATCGCCATAGGCTACAATCCGACCTCTATCAAAGTCGGAAACGTGATGGTACGGATTTCTCCTCCTTACACGAGGCATCACAACAATGTTTGACCAGGAAACGTCGGTCAACTGCTGTTTGTGTATGAGAAATCGGTTGGAAACTTTCCTCATGTCAGCACGTTGTAGGTGTCGCCACCGGCGTTACCTTTGTGTGAATGCTCTGAAAAGCTAATCATTTGCATATCACAGCATCTTCTTCCTGTGGTTAAAATTCGAGTCTGTAGCACGTCATCTTCGTGGTGTAGCAATTTTAATGGCCAGTAGTGTATATTCCACTATAGTTTCGCAAAATGCAATGAAGAATGCACTACAGGTCCCACAAATACACGTTTCTGGCTTATTGATGCCAGAGTGAAATTTCTTACAGCAGAACCTGCGATAAAAGCTGTGCCTTCGAAGTACACACTTACATCGTAAGAAGCGCTGCACTGACATATTTTACTATCAGGTTTTCCTTTGGCTTCTCTTTCCAGGTTTGACAAGTTTAACCATTATGGCTACCACGCAAAACAAAATGGTAAGTTGTGCCGTGCCTTGACACATTCAGCGCTCACTCAGAATGTCATTGCTATGTTCACCTTAGAAAAAAATTAGCGATGTTTCAAACCTTTTGTAACAGATTCCAAATTCAAAACTATAAGTAGAGCGGATTCTAGGGCGTAAAGTGTAAAATCGATTTTTTTCCGTTAGATGGAACAGGCCGGTAACTCGGAGACATTTGAAAACGTTTACACAATTCCATGGCTTACACTAGATGCAGACAGCTGGGGTACACTAATTCCTTCCCGTGGGCTTCGTGGTGGCGGCACGAAGGGCATCCTGCCACCCTCTGCAACTAACACTGCCAAATCAATAGTAACATGGCCGAGCCCAGGTGACGCGCGACAAAGTCCCCCACAAAGAAAGAAAATGGAACAGGTCGGTAATGTTCAATAGCTTTGTAAGGAAATCAACATTACCTATGTTTACCGTCACTTGAGAATTAGATAGTGCTTGCTCCAGTTATCTCAGTTCCGTGAGTGCAGCCATGCGATCTCCTCACGCTCGGCCTTGCGTGCGCGTGACACGCATCCCCGCATGCGGAGATAACAGCCTGGCTGTGGCTGTAGCGCTGGGTGGCCTATTCTGTACCGCGGGCCGGTATTCTGGGGGACGGTAGGGGCCAGCCACAGCTGGTGTGAGGCTGGGGATTGGCGGCAGGGACGGGGGCGTTGTGGTGGGGGGAGGACAGATGGCGCACGCGGAGTCCGTGCGAGCCTTTCGTGCCGCACACAGCTGCTCACGCGCCTCCCTGGTCAATACTCGGCTGCTGCAATATTTAGACTCATTCGCAAGTTTCCACTCAAAGTATTCCATTTCGGACAAGTTTCTCTCTGCAAAATCTTGGTTGTTCAACAACTGAATTCCTATTAACCTTGTGCTGACAAAAGTTTCACGTTAACAATAGTCATCCATATGAATGATATCAAAATATTCTATCTTTCTCTTTCTCTCTCTCTCTCTCTCTCTCTCTCTCTCTCTCCCTCACTCACTGCCTTTCGCTAACTTATTCATACACACACAGACTGACACACACGCCCCCCCACCCCCCTACACATACACTTTTTAAAACGTAAACCTGCCACAGTATGCACGTTATGAAGATAAGGATGAATACTGACAAACAAAAACAGCTAAACACGATTAATATCAAATCTGTAATGTGTACAAACCAATCCGTACAGTTTTAATAACAAAAGAAGTAAAAGGCATTTTAATTCTTATGGCCACTCCGCCAGACCAGGACTTGTACGTTAAGTGGGAAACTTAACCCCCAACAACAGCTCGACATGCTGTTTTGAACTATCAGAAATCACCTCATAATACTAGATTAATTTCTGATTATCTCAATTCATGATAATACTGAATCACACAACTGAAGCTAACGTTACTAGCATAAAACTAAAATTTCAAAAATTAACAGAAAAATGAATACTAAATGCTACAAAAGTTTAAATTTATGACTTCTTTGCAACTGTTGTCTGGTAACTCATTGTTTAAGGCAATGTTTTCTAAGAAACCTTTTTCTTATATGTGACATAGAGGAGCTATAATCTGATTCGTAAGGATAACACATAATTTCGTAACACATCCTGTTACCATTCTTCTGTCTTTAAGTTGATAAATTAAACTCAGAAGATTGTTATATATGTCACACACTCAGCGCCCAAGAAACTGGTATAGGCATGTGTATTCAAATACAGAGATATGTAAACAGGCTGAATACGGCGCTGCGGTCTGCAACGCCTATATAAGACAAAAAATGTCTGGCACAGTTGTTAGATAGGTTAACGCTGCTACATGGCAGGGTATCAAAATTTTAGTGAGTTTTAACGTGGTGTTATAGTCGGCGCGCGAGCGATGGGACACAGCTTCTCTGAGGTAGCGATGAAGTGGGAATTTTCCAGTACGACCATTTCACGTACCGTGAATATCGGAAATACTGTAAAACATTAAATCCCCGACATTATTGGGACTGAAAAAAGATCCTGCGAGAACGGGGCCAACGACGACTGAAGAGAATCATTCAGCGTGACAGAAGTGCAACCTTTCCGTAAATTGCTGCAGATTTCAATGCTGGGCCATCAACAAATGACACCGTGCGAACCATTCCAGGAAACATTATCGATATGGGCTTTCGGAGCAGCCCACACTTGTACCTTTGATGAGTGCACGACACAAGGCTTTACGCCTCACCTGGGACGGTCAACATCGACATTGAACTGTTGATGACTGTAAACATGTTGCTTTGTCAGACGAGTCTCGTTTCAAATTGTATCAAGAGGATGAACGTATACTGGTATGGACACAATCTCATGAATCCATGGACCATGCATGTCAGCAGGGGCAGTTCAAGTTGGTGGAGGCTCTGTAATGGTGGGGGTGTGTGCAGTTGGACTGATATGGGACTCTGATAGTCTAGATACGACTCTGACAGGTGACACGTATGTAAGCATCCTGTCTGTTCACCTGCCTCCATTCACGTGCATTGTGCATTCCGACGGACTTCGCAATTCCAGCAGGACAATGCGACACTCCACACGTCCAGACGCGCTGCAGAGTGGCTCCAGGAATACTCTTCTGAGTTTAAACACTTCCGCTAGCAACCAAAATTCCCAGGCATGAGCGTTTTTGAGCATATCTGGCATGCCTTGCAATGTGCTGTTCACATTTTGTTCAGAAGACATCTCCACCCCCTCACACTCTTACGGACATGTGAACGGCCCTTCAGGATTCATGGTGTCAGTTACCTCCAACACTACTTCAGACATTAGTCGAGTCCATGCCACGTCGTGTTGTGACACTTCTGCCTGTTCGTGGGGCCCCTACACGATATTAGGCAGGTGTGCCAGTTTCTTCGGCTCTTCAGTCTACTTATTTCTTAGTTATGGCCGTGTAGCAATGGTTAACGATGTAGACTGGAGGGGAAAGTCACGTGGACACTGTATGTGCTGTTGTATATTTAACTAATACGCTACGACACTATTCAAAATGTATGAGGATAAGTCCAATTAAAACGACTGTGTAAAAAAAAAAAACATATAACATCAGTATCAACTGCAGACCGCCCCCGGTAGCTGAGTGGTCAGCGCGATAGAATGTCAATCCTTAGGGCCCAGGTTCGATTCCCGGCTGGGTCGGAGATTTCCTCCGCTCAGGGACTGGGTGTTGTGATGTCCTAATCATCATCATTTCATCCCCATCGACGAGCATGTCGCCGAAGTGGCGTCAGATTGAAAGACTTGCTCCCGGTGAACGGTCTACCCGACGGGAGGCCCTAATCACTCGACATTTACATTTAGTATCAGCTGCATAGGTATAAGCGACCTTTTAGTGAACCTATCGTATCGACACGGTCAGCCGTTATAACTTGTTTTCAGAATTGTGCAGTACCGTACACAACCGTCACATGACGAACTTTATTGTAATATACTGAAATATAGACATTTTTCTGTATAATTTCAGGGAAGCAGGAGCAGATGTAGATTACAACGCAATGGCTTACCTCAAGATAGGGTATCAATGTTTCTTCTACTTAATATGTACAAGGACGACCACTCCACGGAGCCTGAAACTCAATCGTCTATTGCAGCGGACGACCAAGCAAATGTTAACTAAGCAACGACTTTTGAAGTGGTTGAAAATAAACTCCACATTGCTCTCAGCACATATTACAATTCAAAACAGTTACAACAAAATCAAGGTAGAACTTACACAATCTCATTTTGGAAAGTAACATAAAACTTTGCCTGACAGCTGTATCGAATAATTAGTCCGACAGACTACATGCGAAAAATATATTTTAGATCTACTAGTTACAAACAGCCAGATCTCTTCGAGAGTGTCACAAATGTCAGAGGCATTTGTAATCGTGATGCTATTACGCGAAAAATGGTTACCGAAGGCACAACGTGATAAAGAATATATCTGTGATTCATCGAACTGTCACTATCAACTTTTTAAAAGAAACGAACTGAAGACATCTATTTCATATCTGGCACACGAAGAAAATTGTGGTTTAATTTGATAGATGTTGTGAAGTGTTGTCAGTATAAGTACGTCCACGTCAAGTAATAAAAGACGGAAAAGTCTAGTCCAGGCTTCGTGGTACCATTCATAATATATCTGAAAAAAGAGACTACCCACATTCTCGCTACAAAAGAGATTACACAGATGTTGATAGAGAAAAGTTAATTGCAAACCTTGCATTAGGAAGAAAGGCCATGCATGAATCCTACAATAATTCTCACGGTCAGATCTTCACTTACAGCAGTAACTAGATCTAAACTTTCTTTCACCTTTTTGTGGATCCGACTGGTGTCGAAGGTGAAGACGCCAGATGGAAAGTACACACTGCAAACATCGTATTTATAAATGTAGCATTACAAGAGAGGATTACCTAACCAGTACTTCAGGACCACAACAGGTTAGTAAATGAGGCATACAGATATCAGAATCTCCAGTACTGAAAAACAATTAAAGCTACTTAAAGCAAACAAGGAATTCGAGTTAGAGTTTACGTTCTATTAGACACTGAATGAGCTTCTTTCCTAGGTCACATTCATGGAAAATAGCTTCCACGAGTAAGAGTCCCGAATGAGCACAGGTCGCGCCTGATCCCAACAAAGGTAACAGATTGGATGCGTTTACACCGACGGAGAAAAACTCCCAACACCAAGAAGGAGTTCTGTGAGGTAAACGAAAGTTGGTAGGCGTGTGTCTACGTCTGAAAGATGTCTATTCAGATTTCGTGCTAGTAGCGCCACTATGAGGATTCAAATCAGGTTTGCATTAGATACACACCATAATAGTCGAACGCGTTGGCTACTTTTGAGATTGGACGTTGTGAACAGTCATCTATCAAATTAAGGTGACAAAGAGGCCATTATCAACAACTTACTGAGTTTGAACGACGTCATGTAATAGGACTAAGAGAAGTAGGATGTCCCTTCCGTGGCCAGCCGGTGTGGCCGAGCGGTTCTAGGCGCTTCAGTCTGGAACCGCCCGACCGCTATGGTCGCAAGTTAGAATCCTTCCTCGGCCATGGATGTTGTGTTGTCCTTAGGGGACTCATGACCTCAGATGTGAAGTCCCATAGTGCTTAGAGCCATTTGAACCATTTTGTTCCTTCCGCGATATTACAGAAACACTTGGCAGGACGGTAGCCACCGTTCATGGTTGCTGGCTGGAGTGGTCGCGTAAGGTACGGTCGCAAGGTGACTGGGTGACAGACCGCCACGTACCACTACCGAGAGGGAAGATCGTTATATACGGCGTATAACTGTGGCACATCGTGTTGCGTCTGCAGCAGCAATTTAAGCAGCAGTTGGCACCACAGTGTCACAACGAACTGTTACAAACTTCACTTCAAAGACAATGCCGACCCAAACGTCCTGTAGTGTGCATTCAAAAGGTTCAAATGGCTCTGAGCCATATGGGACTTAACATCTGAGGTCATCAGACCCCTAGAACTTAAAACTACTTAAACCTAACTAGCCTAAGGACGCCACACAGATCCATGCCCGAGGCAGGATTCGAACCTGCGACCGTAGCAGTCGCGCGGTTCCGGACTGTAGCGCCTAGAAGCGCTCGGCCATCTCGGCCGGCAGTGTGCATTCCACTGATGCCAAACAACCTCTGTTTCCGTCTTCATTGGTATCAAGCGAGACATCGTTGGAAGGCGGAGTGGAGGTTTATTGTGTTTTCTGAAGAAAGCCAGTATTTCCTCGATGTCAGTGAGGGTCGTATGTTGGTTAGGAGGAGGACAGGTGAGTGCAGCCAACCTGTCAGCGGCCTAAACACACTGCAGCTACACCTGTAATTATGGTCTGTGGTGCTATTTCGTACGAGAGCAAGAGCCCTTCGTGGTTATCCCATGCACCGAGACTGCAACGAGCATGTAGACACACTGGAGCTAAACCTGGAGTTATGATCTGGGGCGCGTACTGTACGACAGCCGGAAGACTCACATGGTTATCCCACGCATCCTGCCTGCAAATTTATACGTGAATCTGGCGACTGGATCTGTTCTGCTGCCATTCATGAACAGCATTCCGGGGGGTGTTTTCCAACAGGATAACGTTCGCCCACATACCGCTGTTGTAACCCAGCATGCTGTGCAGATTGTCGATATGTTGCATTGTTTTGCTCGATTACCAGAACTTTCTACAATCCAGAATGTTTGGGACATGATGCAACGCACGCGTTCACACGTCACATCAGGAACTACCGCTCTCTTTCGCACGTTCTGGAGTCTCTCTGATTAGCGTCACAGGCGTCGTGAACACGCTGCTGAAGGGTCTGTTTCAGTACACGCAACGCTTTTCGGATAGCCCCAGAGACAGAAATCCAGGGGTTTAAGCTCTGTGATTTAGCCTTGCCACGAGGACTCAGCGTCGTATCCAACTTCCGGGAAAGATGCTGTTGAGGTGTTGACAAACTGTAATGCGGGAGAGGGGTGGTGGTCCGTCATGCAAAAACCACATAACCTGTCGTATTGCCAAAGGCACATTTTCAAACAGCCCAGTCAGAGTATTCTGCAGGAAGTCCAGGTACGTTCCTCCATCGAGGCGTTGTGGAATAGTAACAGGTCCAATTACGTGGTCACCAAGATCGCCTGCCCACACATTGATACTAAACTGATACTGATGAGATGCATCGACCATTCCGTGAGAACTGACTGTAGATCTACAGAGGGAAATCCACTGCTGATAACCGTTGCACTCTTAGCAGGTAATAGGGATAGTAGCGGTTGCAAAGCAAGCTACACATAAATGTATTTTGGCTTCACAATGTTGGCAGGCCACTTACGTTGAACTTGTACTAGGACTGAGCTCAATATCCTGTAGAACCGTTAGTCCAAATCTGGTGTACGCACAGTCCGCTGCCTCCCTTCAGGACTCATAATCAGACCAACGCCCAACAAGGGCTTGAAATGTTATGTGATGTGATTGTTGTCTGTGATGGTTCTTGTTTAGGTACAGATGCGCTACCCCTCGACCCTTTCCATCTGCTTAGCAGTTCGCAAAAACCATGTCTGCTTGTTCTCTACATGAGTACCAGCCCCTTCTGCTGCTTACAGTACACTGCGTCAAACACACAGCCTGTAACACAGAAGGAACAAACGGAACATCGTTAGAGGAACTGTTTTTCGTCAGCGCCATCTACCGCGGCAGCGACGCATACCCAGACGCATGTTCATAGGACCTTTTTTCTTCCATTCCCAGTCAGGAATCCGTTCCAGCAGTTTGTCGGTTTTATTAACTTTTACCCTGTATACACAGATAGATTACTACTGTGGGGTGATTGGGATCTGCTGTTATCTATTTCTTCCTGCATTTTGAATCATAATTGAGAGTCATCGGCAGATCCGGATCTGGGTGGAAGGGGGGGGGGGGGCGGGGGGGACAGGAACGTCAAATCTGGGTATCTGCCACAGGCGGCAATTTCAGGCGGCACCAAATTCATATTTTTGAAGAAAAAGACCTTGTTTCAAAAAGCGTCTTGCATCCAGCGCACGTTCATCTATCGATATTCACGTAATTTTGAAACCAATTCCTGCTGGTTTTTGAACATTTTTGAACATATTCTAAGTCGAATTCTGAACGGATCACAAGCTGATTTTTGAATGCGTGCATAGTGTACTAGATGTCTAGGTCGGGGAAGTCTCGTCGCATCTAGAAGTAAAAAACGGGACGAGACTATACGAGCTGAGCCGAATAAACCCGAAAGGGTGAATGCCAATCGCTGTTTGTTTATGTGGATGATTTAATGTGCGTTATAATAGCAATTAGCGAAATCTACAGACTAAGACTGCCGGGGTAAAAATAAACGACTAACAGGAATAACAGATAAGAAAGATTATATATAATCTTCTCGGTGTATCCAAAATGAAAACGATATTTTGACAGAAAGTTCTAGCCAGATTGCTACACTACTAAGGGCAAGTTGTACAGGCCCCGGTTAGCAGCCGCTTGAGTTCTGTTCTCGGAAAGCAGCGGAAAACGCGCTGAACGAAAACGTAATTCGTAACCAAACCTGTGAGTCTGACAAGGGTAGTAAAGTTAATACAAGAATAATATTTCACAGAGGCAAGAATAACTACAGCATAAGTGATGACAAGGTTGTTTGTTACAAGCAGGATGGAGAAGAAACGGGGACATCACATATATTATATGGAAGATTATGACGTTTCCAAATGTATATAAAATTTTGGTGCTACTACTACTTTTAATAGCGATACTTCCGGAATTAATTTCTGTTATTTATGTAAATAAGGTAGATAAAGATGACAGTTTATGCAAAAACAGTCTCGCGTATTTGGCATGTGTCACAATAGCTGCAATATTAGAAAGGTTTATTTCGTTTTGTGTAGCTGACAGCGACAAAGTAGACGTAATCGAATCGAGAAACCGCACCAGTCTTGGGTAGTACTCGTATTAACAGCTTTTTCGTTATTAGACAACGAAATTTTATCTTTTCATGCAGCAAAACATTTGACGATCTTTGATGAGATAATAGATTCTTTCGCAGAAAGGAAAGCAGGCCGTGTAAAGCTGTAGCAAGCTTAGAGAGGAAAAAATTTTGGGACCTAAGAACCTAACGATTGAAGAAATGTGTACCATTTGCTTATCTGTTGTCTTTACTGGTTTTATGTTTCCTTTAATTAATTTTATGTCACATAAGCTAATAGGCAATAAAGAGAGCAGATTTTCTGAAGAGTTCCTATTCTCGCGGTCACAAATAATCCCACCCAGTGTTAATGGTGAGCATTTTAAGGTGGTTAGAGTGTCAAGCGTACCATCTGGGAGCATAACAGGTACCACAGGACAATCCAGTTTCGTGTACATAGGCTTGCTCACCTCCACTACGAAGTATACTCACTTGAATTCTACAGAGCAAAAGACAGTGACGTGCGACAGAAGAATGCTATGCAGCTGGGAGAAGGAGACGCGCCTCAGGACATTCTTATTTCCGGTTTCCTGAATATGGACTAAATCACCTCCATTACACAATACACACGCTTGAATTCCACAGAGTGAAATACAGTGACGTGCGACAGAAGAATGCTGTGTGAAGAGGTGCGCCACTGCACCTTGGCACACTTGAGACCAAATAACATACCTTCCATTTTCTCGAATATATATGTTTTCTATATCAAACAACAAGTTAAACATATTTTTGAAAACTCGATATTTTTTTTAAAATTTTTGACGTCCTATCTCAAATGCTCGAAGAGGAGGGGTTCGGCTACACTATAAGGTTCTTACACCTGTTTTAAAATATTGTGGATCCGGGGCTGGTGAGCGGTGAATGAGGTGTTGGCTCCTTTTTCTCCTCCTGTTGGACCCACGCAGTGCGGTGGAAGTGACTCGCCAGCAGAGCTCGTATCTCGTGTCGTTGGTGCTGTCTGTTACACTCTGAGGGCTGTCTGCCAGAATAGAGCAAACCTGAATCCATCTTACTACTACAGTACATCAGTCCATTACTAGCAGATATCGCGTCCGTTGCATGAGAGATTTACAGGCACACCCAGTGCCACCTGACACTGTGTCTGGCAGCATTGTTTGTTGCCTTCAAGTTCCATCATACCCCTCCAGACAGCACTCTTCTCTCCCCCACCCCTTACCCAGCTATCCCTCCTGTTTCCTTGCCCCACTCCAGATTGCTACTTTCATTCAACGTGACGGCTGCATTGAGGCCAGAGCTGCCGGAGACAGTGGTCACATGTGTGAGGTGTGCCTGCTTGTGTGTGTTTTCCCCTTTTTTCTGGTGAATGCTTTGGCCAAAAGCTCAGAGCGTTAATAGTATTTTCATTGTGCCTGTCTAAGGCTCATGGTGTCATATTTACAGTGAGTAGCACTCCATCCTTTTCATAATATAGTAAATATTTATTACAAATAAAGACCATATAACAATTTTACCACATATTTTTATTTTATACATATGGACTATCTGTTACCACGACGTGTAGTCGAATAGTCCTTTCAGTCTTATCATCCACATTTATTGGCCGCTTATCTGGAAAACAGATGACTATGGAGGACTACGTGTTGTGTTTCTTGCATAGTGGTAATATATTGCTTGAATACATAGTACAGAGACATTCTCCATTTTCAGTACTATGTGCTGATTTATTCTAGAAGTACGTGGTGATCTTAATAGTTTACATTTCACTAATAATTCCTGTCAAGTCTAGCTGCAACAAATACAGAGATGGGGAAACAGCCTTACGGCGCTGATTTTGGCTTTAAGCTCAAAGCATACACGTTGTCTAATTTTGGATAGGATGCGATGAGTGATTACCTACTAGTTGGTGCTCAATTGCAAATCTACATAAATTCATTTATAGCTGTGTATATTAAAGGACGTTTTTGTGCCTAGAGGAAACTTCTTTAGTCATCTGTGGTCAGATAACATTTTCAATTTGGTTACTGGGCGGTAAATGTCGATATTATACTGCTTAGCTTAATACAGCAGGGTATTATATAACTACTTATGATAGTGGCTTATTTCCTAACACTCACGCACACCGTACAACACTAAAAGAGGACAAACCGTCTTTCAGTCCTTGCGCCTTCTTGGAACACGTAACATAACAATAGCATGTAAAAGAACTGGTTTAATGTCATTTCTGCTTATACACAGAATTTCATAAAAAGCATGCCTTGCTTTACTCTAGTTGCCGATTCACGGTAAATGGCTCTGAGCACTATGCGACTTAACTTCTGAGGGCATCAGTCGATTCACGGTAAGCTTCACAGTTGCACACCTGTTTTTGCTATCGGTAAGATGAACAGTTTTCCAAATAGTCGGCTTTCTCAGAGGCTGGCGCCACCGAGAGCGGTCAAACTCCGAAATAGCGACGCAGTTCCACTTTACAGTAGAATTGAGTGGCCAGCACTGTTCCTCACATCTGGCGCGCGCTTAACGTCAGAGTTCCATTTTTTTTTCTCTCCTCTGCCGCTGTTTTTCCCTCTGCGATGTCAAGAGCGGCGAAAACTGCGAAATGAAACGCGCCGCTGCCCTATTGGCTTCAGCAAACTCTTTTCAGTCGGACTCTGCTGCCGCGACGTGAAACTGAAGGCAAGTTTTACGACACCCAAGTCTCTAGTGCCTACGGGGGGCTGCTTTATACATCGAGCTATACAGCCAAGTTATCTTGGGATACAGATACATAAAATAGTCCAGGAAGTTTTCCTGTTGATGGCGTCCTTCGTTTCCTCCTGGAAAACTTTCATTTTTCATACACGTTCCGATACCAAAACTAAATGATAAATTCCAACAGATCAAACAAACACATATCACGCAGGTTCCCACATATTGCGAGGTTTGATATCCTGCAACACTGATGTGATCATAGTTGTAGATCACAGCCTATACCAGCAATTGTAACTCAATTAATTTAAAATGGGATATAGGCTACTGTGAAACTCGAGGTAACTGTCATTTCGGAGAAAGCTGTAACTGAAAAGTAATTCTTTTTTCTTCTTATATTTCGTGCGTTTTACTATAACAGCAACTGTGATTGAAAAACCAGTGATTGTGGGTTTTACTGTAACAGCAGTTGCAGTTGTAAAAACCAGTATTTGTGGACCCACCAAATAGAAGAACAAAAAGAGAATTACTTTTCATTTACAGCATTCTACAAAGCGACATCTCGTATTTCATAAAATATTTCATTTCAAATATGGAAATGCTTAACATGTTCTTATAGAAAATTGTAAATAAGGAGCTCGACATTAGATTACAAAGTAGCTCTTTGCTGACTAAAAGAAATATCGTTGAATCGCCGAATCAGGTATATGTCGTAGAAAAATGGTATTATTGCATTCAGAGGAGGAAGCTTACTGTGTTTGTTTCACAACAGAAATATTATAAGAACTCCAATAAGCAACTTAGATTTCCTCCTTTCTCTGTAGTTATATTTCTTTTTGCCGCTACTCAGAGTTGTAAAACTACTGTAGCCTACTGTAGAGTATCTTAAGTAAGCGTAAACCACAGTAGTTTTCATAGTAGCTTCGGTCAGTTAAGGTAATACCTGCATTACCTGTAAGTTAAGTGTATTGAATATCTATTAGGCGTTACCTCAAAACGATCTCTTTCTTTACGTTTGCGATCAGTGTCATAACAGATCCCACAAAAAAGAGAAGTGGTCAATCATCTAGAAGCTGAGTGAGGATACATAAAGGTCCGGGAACCAACGGAATATTTTTGTTCTTCATAGTTAGCCTAATGTCTGTTACTTAAAAATAAACAGTATTCACGCTAAAATTGAAATTGCCAATGTTTAATTCAGGTTGCATTCGAAAATTGTTGATTTGTGAAGTGAAAGGAAGGATTTTATAGTAAAAATAAAGGATATAATTCAAATTTATCATACAGTGATACAAAACGAGATTTCCTCAACAATAAAGTAAAACAAGAAAACCGCAAAGCAGTAATACGTCGAACATCGCTTCAGTACTTGGTCAGACTTAAATAAAACATGTTTCTGTTATTCATAAACAGCATTTATCAATAATAACAGGAAACTTTTGCCTTTGATCATGATGAAGAACGTTCTACTGAGTGCAAAATAGCAACAATAATTACATATACTTTTTATGTTTGTGCACGTAAACTGTATTTGCATTAAAAGTAATTGCTTTGGTTACGTTACACCATCAACTAATTTTTATTACTTATGTATTGCAATTATATTCCATAAGGGTGTAAATGTAAAACAATCAACACTCAATAATGTGCGGTTGTAATTACGTGCAAAACAAATGAGCAACAAGCAAAGAGAAGTCGCCACTTCCCAGTTTCTCACTTACATATTCATTTATGCTTTTTTCCCAACAATGCAACCAATACTACCGGTAATCCTATTATTTACTACGTAATTAAGTAGTATACTAAAACTACCGAACCGTAGGTTTGGTAGAGGGCAAATCTATCTACATTGTATAGCAAGAGGTACAGAGGCTCCATGCAGTACAGTTGTGTAGTTTGGGTTGCCTGGCCAGTAGGCGTTAAGTGACTTGACGAGGTACGGCTGAAGGCGTACTTCCGGTTTGATTTACTGAGGGCGACAGCTTTGTCACCCTACAATCGACTAACACGTGAGCGGAAATAGGAAGTTATTCGCACCATTCCGCCGAACAGACTGTGCATGCGGCCTGCGCGCCCCCAGCAAGCAGAACCGACTACAGGGTCAATCGAACGGGCCTACAGGGGTTGAGCGAAAACATGGAAAAACCACGAGAAATGCAGACTTTAAGATGATGCAGACTTTGAGATGCAAGTCAAGCCTGACCAGGTTGAGCAGTTGTAGATAACTAATAAAGGCAACTGTGTGATGTCCTCAATACTTTGAAAATGTCGTTAGCACTCAGAGTCGTGTTCTGTGTAGCTGTCATTGCATTATCTCCAAGCTAAGTGGATTCGAACATGGGCGAAGTTTTGGTGGGTGCTTTCGTAACTAAGGTAGCCAAAGTGTTTGATATCTCTAGACGTACTGTATTAAGGAACTTCACCTTATACAGTGAAGACGGAGAAGCGTCATGTGCTAAGTCACAAAGCGGATGAAAGTGCATTCTGCTCGATCGTGACAGACGGTCATTGAAGGGGAGGATTGTGACGAAAAACAGCACGAAGAGAGGAGCTCCGTGAGCAGGAATTGAAGGGGAGACGGAATTCCAAAACCGCGCATCACTGATACAAATGCCTGTAACGGGATAACGCGCTTCCGAGTCCATAAAACCTGGATCATGGAGCAGAGGAAGATAGTAATTTGGTGAAATAAGCCTTGTTTTACAATGTTGCCAACTTCTGGCCCAAAAGTGGAACATGTCGCGGATTCGATTATGATTGGTACCCCGTGAATACTATGTAAGAGCGCATTATAGCCAAGGATTATGTTATCATTTTTTTGATCAGGACCAACCTGTGGTACAATGTTTCTTCCTAATAGTGAAGCTGTGTTCCAACACGTCTGGGCACTTGTTCAGACAGCTCGTATCTTCCAGGACTGGTTTTGCGAACAGAAGGATAAATTGTCGCATCTCCCATGTCCAGTATATATTATTATTAGCATATTATTTATTATTATAGAGACTTTGTGGTGTACTTTGGAGAGAAGAGCACGGGGCCGCTATCCACCTCCATTATCATTAACGGAATTTGCCAGTACTTCGCAGGAAGAACTGTGAAATATTCCACTGAAAACCATAAAGGACCTCTATTTATGCGTTCTCAGACGACTGGAAGCTATTTTAAATGCCAATGGTTTTCCTGCACCATATTGGACATGTTAATGTGTTATTTTTTTATGGTTCCATATTTCCTCCTCTCTTCCTGTTTATGAATCCTAAGCCCTGCCTTCTAGGTACACGTAGCCCCAGGAGGCGACAGCCAGCAACCATTCTGCGACGGCTGCCGCTTTTGCACGAGTTCATCGCTTTGTGAATTTCTTATAAATATCTACCACGTTGATTAGGACTTCGAATCAGTGTGATATTTGTCAAAATTTGTACCTGACATCGGATCTCTTCCAAACTAGAGATAAGTGTTGTAGGGTGGGAAGGGGGCGGGGGTTCAGTAACACCCTGAAAACTTGTAAAGCTGTTAAAGATGAGGTTGTGCTCAAAAATAATTATTAAGAAAAAATCGGTATGTTGTGCCGTTTCAGAGTTATTTAGCATTGAAGGTACCCAGTCAAACGACTGGAAGCGCAAATTCCACCACTTGCACGCGGTAAAATACGGTAATGCATAGATCTCCGTGGGTCCATGAGCTACCACCTGTTCACACCCTTATAATAGTTAAAATGTGACGTTTTACAAAGTGATAAATTTAAGATTGGTGAACAAATGTAACGTTTTTTCGATTTGAGGAAACCAAATGAAGAACAAGTTTTGCGACACAGTCTCGGGAAGACTACTTGAATTTACATTTGCAACAGACATGACTGGCTAACTTCAACGCTAAATACACCGTCTGAAAAAAGTTAGTACAGCCTTTGAGAGGTTCCACTTCGCTCAAGATTTATTGTTACAACAGTGCATACGTGATAATGTTACACTTGCAGATCAATAGCACAAGCGGTTCTGAGGTACCAGCCGCCAACTCATGCTGAAACACCTGTGTCGGTATGTGGTGTAGCCTAGACATGGCGCTGACGCTGGCATCCAGTCGATCTTACAGGTACTGTCCTGGTATACGTTATCCCTTGGTTGTCCGATCTGCTCACGTATTTCTGTAACTGTTCTTGATTGACGAGTCGCATGAGTCACTTCTCGTCCCATCATACCTCTCCTATGTTCGACTGGCGACAAATCCCAAGTTCATGCTGGCCAGGGAAGTTGCTGCACGTCTTGCAGAGCACGTTGAGTTTCACGGGCAGTGTGTGGGCGAGCATTATCCTGTTGGAACAACACATCACATTCCTGTTGCAAGGCAGGCAAAAGAACGGGTGTAACAATATTCTGCACGTACCGAACGCTGGTTAGTGTCCTCTCCGGAAATACCGAATGTGGGCGAGAGTTGTAGCTTGTCACATCCCTTACCATAAGACCTGGGGTGTGGCCAGGGTGTCTTGGACGAGTGCACTATACAAGACAGTGCTAACCAGGCTACGTAGTACACGCAAACTACCATCATTTGAGTGCAGGCAGAATGTGCTTGGACATCGCTGGAGAACCACGGCGCGCCATTCCATCTTCCAAGTGATCCTCGGGCGGCACACCGACGCTGCGACGTGAGTGGTAGACTAGCTATAGGTGTGCGTGCCCGTATTCCCATTAATAATAACCGGCTCGCAACAGTCCGTGTTGACACGTTTAGGATCTCATCCCCTCTTATCTGTGCTGCGGTAGCTGTACGATCTGCCGCTGGTGCCCCTACAATACGACGATTCTGGTGGGTGTCCGTGCTGCGAGGATGTCCAGAACCATGTCTACGAGTTTGAGGATTTTCACGTGACCACTGACACGAGCATAGCTGCACAACTGACGTATCACGTGCTACTTGAATGGTAAGTCTCCCGCCACTCGGAAGTCCACAATTTGATACGTTTCAAACTCGCTCAGTTGGCTGTAGGAAGTGTGAGTGCGTCTCCGGTATGGTTGCATGCTTGCTTCACACGTCTGCACCACAACGAGCCTTCCGGCTATGAGAATTCCCTATTAAAGGGTACACAGATGGCTCTGTGGTAGCTACGCCAGTGAGCTGTTTGTTGGTGGACGGCGCTAATTCCGTCATCTGTCATCTACTTTCCCCAAGCGGTATACGCCGTCATCGGATCAAATCGCAGTCGTAATTCTAGGTGTACTAATTTTCTTACCGGCAGTATAGCTCGGAAACGGCGCAACGTATTGAATTCTTTTGTTAACGATTATTTCTCAGAACACCTTCCACTGATACACCCTAACAAGCTATTCAGACCGTATCCGAACACGCATTACATAATAGCGTCCGTAATAAACAGTTCTCAACAGCGACTTAATAATTTTGTTAGTCGTAGCTGCCTTGGTAGAACGGAAGTAATCACTTCTATGCGTCGTAAGCGTAGTCATAGGTTTAGGTCTAACAAGTCTCGTTGCAAAGAGTTATCTACGACAGAGCACAGACGGCAATCTGACACACCATCACTTTCGGGATAATGAATCGCGTCCGTAATTATTAAAATGCTGTAGAGTACTTTAAATATGTCACAATCCACGCAATAACGAAATACGTGTTGATATTTGTTCGTGGAACAATAAAGTATGAAAGCAATAAAAAGAAAAAGTCTAAATATTTCATGCATTAAATATCGCCACAGCTATTTTCTTTGCACGCTGGGAATATTTTATTTCTTATATCGTTTTGAATTTATTATTGGTAATACGGATCTGCTGTAATGCGATTTAATCGTATTATTGCTTTCAGATACTAGTAACAGTTCATTGGTTTCCAGTTCGGTATGGTCTTGTGGACAATTTGGTTAAAGCTGATGAGATGCTGGTTTCAAGGTCCCAGCAGAAAAAGCGTTCTCTCATAGTTTTCTTGACCTGGTGTCATTTATATAGCAGTCAATTTAATTAGATATCCAGTTACGTCTTAATGACAATGTTGTGTCTGGGACAGGCTGCAAAAAAAATCTCTAAGTATAACTACTTGAGAAAGAAAACTACACTCCTGGAAATTGAAATAAGAACACCGTGAATTCATTGTCCCAGGAAGGGGAAACTTTATTGACACATTCCTGGGGTCAGATACATCACATGATCACACTGGCAGAACCACAGGCACATACACACAGGCAACAGAGCATGCACAATGTCGGCACTAGTACAGTGTATATCCACCTTTCGCAGCAATGCAGGCTGCTATTCTCCCATGGAGACGATCGTAGAGATGCTGGATGTAGTCCTGTGGAACGGCTTGCCATGCCATTTCCACCTGGCGCCTCAGTTGGACCAGCGTTCGTGCTGGACGTGCAGACCGCGTGAGACGACGCTTCATCCAGTCCCAAACATGCTCAATGGGGGGCAGATCCGGAGATCTTGCTGGCCAGGGTAGTTGACTTACACCTTCTAGAGCACGTTGGGTGGCACGGGATACATGCGGACGTGCATTGTCCTGTTGGAACAGCAAGTTCCCTTGCCGGTCTAGGAATGGTAGAACGATGGGTTCGATGACGGTTTGTATGTATCGTGCACTATTCAGTGTCCCCTCGACGATCACCAGTGGTGTACGGCCAGTGTAGGAGATCGCTCCCCACACCATGATGCCGGGTGTTGGCCCTGTGTGCCTCGGTCGTATGCAGTCCTGATTGTGGCGCTCACCTGCACGGCGCCAAACACGCATACGACCATCATTGGCACCAAGGCAGAAGCGACTCTCATCGCTGAAGACGACACGTCTCCATTCGTCCCTCCATTCACGCCTGTCGCGACACCACTGGAGGCGGGCTGCACGATGTTGGGGCGTGAGCGGAAGACGGCCTAACGGTGTGCGGGACCGCAGCCCAGCTTCATGGAGACGGTTTCGAATGGTCCTCGCCGATACCCCAGGAGCAACAGTGTCCCTAATTTGCTGGGAAGTGGCGGTGCGGTCCCCTACGGCACTGCGTAGGATCCTACGGTCTTGGCGTGCATCCGTGCGTCGCTGCGGTCCGGTCCCAGGTCGACGGGCACGTGCACCTTCCGCCGACCACTGGCGACAACATCGATGTACTGTGGAGACCTCACGCCCCACGTGTTGAGCAATTCGGCGGTACGTCCACCCGGCCTCCCGCATGCCCACTATACGCCCTCGCTCAAAGTCCGTCAACTGCACATACGGTTCACGTCCACGCTGTCGCGGCATGCTACCAGTGTTAAAGACTGCGATGGAGCTCCGTATGCCACAGCAAACTGGCTGACACTGACGGCGGCGGTGCACAAATGCTGCGCAGCTAGCGCCATTCGACGGCCAACACCGCGGTTCCTGGTGTGCCCGCTGTGCCGTGCGTGTGATCATTGCTTGTACAGCCCTCTCGCAGTGTCCGGAGCAAGTATGGTGGGTCTGACACACCGGTGTCAATGTGTTCTTTTTTCCATTTCCAGGGGTGTATAATTCAACTGTGATAGGAGGAGTTGAAGTAATAATGCATCTACAGCTATGCAGCCCTCAAGAGTCCATTTCTACAGGAAAAAAACATTTTAAGATGACAGTGGGACATGATTTAGGCGTATCTGTAGTGAGACAAGGATTTCTGAATACTGAAACTGGGCGTTTCAACCTGTTAGCATTGTTCTCGTGTCACTGTGACGTCCCTTTTCGTCTGTACCTAATTTCAGACAGTAGCATCAGCTTTAGTGTGACTTGAACGCTTGAACAGCAGAAGCATGGAAAAACTGTAGTTAATTCACGTTCAGTTTGACGCACTTAAAGGTCAGCGCGCGACCTAGGCGGTACAGAGACGGGAGCCATACCGAATCGAATGCACATGGGAAATTCACGACCCTTGACCCGTTTCACTGGCTATCACTTTACGTGATTTTAGGCGCTCGTTTAGGCAGCGATCTCAGAAAATATGATTCACAGGCAATTAACGTACGATAACACACACAACATAAGTTACACGATTCGCAGACAACAGCTGGCGCACACGACTTAACTTACTTACGTGAATAGTTAACTAGCAGGGTTTTGGTAGGCTCGTGTTCATAACTTCACGTAATATATACGTTACTGTTAACTTCTAGAAAGTCAGAAGATACGCCACTAACGCGAAACGCTTCGATTTTAAAATAAGTGCTTTCAACGCAAACTGCCTTTTGAAACTTCCTGGCAGGTTAAAACTGTGTGCCGGACCGAAACTCGAACTCGGGACCTTTGCCATTGCATGGGGGCTTAATTAAATGAAATGAAAATAATTTTAATTTTTTGCTTTAGTAGCTGTCTGTTCGGTTACGAATTCTCGTAAACGGTTGGCCCTGACTAGTATTATTACGCAATCTGACTGCATAGAACTACAACAAAGACTGAAATGGAAATTTTCATTAACACAATTAATTAATTAAGTCCCCAGCAACTATAAAACCTACGAAACCAAAGCACAAGTATAACTGTTCTGTGTGTGGAAGTGTGATTCAACGTACGCATCTGGCACGGTTCTTCTTCAATAACGCAAGAAATTTTAAATATCATTTATCTGAATTAATTAAAGAAAATAGAAATACCATAATTACTCAAGAAAACCAGAATTACACTCTAATACAAGAACACAAGCCAGATGCTTTGTTGACTGAACCTGTAATGACGCATTATTCAGGACATTGAAATAATGAGAAAGAAAAGAAAAGTAGTTTGTTACCTTAATTTATATTGATGAAAAGCACTCTAGACATTACAATCTCTCCACACCGACTCGCTACTATCACATCTCAACAAGAACTTTTCAGTATCACATCTCAGCAAGCACTGCCTACTAGCTCATCTCAACAAACACTCCTCACTACGACATCTCAGCACTGACTACCACGAGCTCTCCCCAAGCACTGCCCACTACGACATCTCAATAATCACTGCCAGTGGAGGCGGCGGAACAATGCTCTCTAGCGCGATCTCTGGCGCTGTGACTCAGTGTAGCCACCTTTCATATGCCCTTCCTCCACGGGCTAGAATTTGATGGTATTTTTGCCAGCATTGGTGGTGAAAATACCACCAAATTCGTCAAAAAAAATACAGACAAAAATAAAAGATAATATTCATGCGTAAATATCATATAACTAGATAAAATGTTGGCTTTGCACTGACCTTTCAATAACCTAATATATAAAATACAGTAAGCAATACAAATTCTTTCATACATGTGACTTTACATAACAGTTTACACAAGTATTATGTGGTTAAACAGTTCAATCAATAGCGTCAGCAATGACGAATATGTGCAGGTAAGAGTCTCATAACTTTTCACAAACAGTAGTACACAAAAAATCAGTTTATACAAATATTCACATAAACGCTTTCCATAGCCCAAGAAACAAGTAGTTGACAGTTCCAGCAGTAGCACCCAGCAATGGTCAACAGGTGCAAAAACCAACAAGTGACATTTTTTCAGTAGAAACAGTCCATCAGTGGCACCCAGTAATGTTGAATAGGTGCAGACACCAACAAGTAACACCATTTCAGTATAAGCAGTTCCATTAGTGGCACCAGCAATGTTGAGCAGGTGCACAGAGCAACAGGTGACATCTTTTCAGTAGAAGCAGTCCATCAGTGGCACCCAGCAATGTTGAGCAGGTGCCGACACCAACAAGTGACATCATTTCGGTAGAAGCAGTCCATCAGTGGCACCCAGCAATGTTGAGCAGGTGCAGACATCAACAAGTAACATCTTTTCAGTAGAAGCAGTCCATCGGTGGCACCAGCAATGTTGAACAGGTGCAGATATCAACAAGTGACATCATTTCAGTAGAAGCAGTCCATCAGTGGCACCCAGTAATGTTGAGCAGGTGCAGACACCAACAAGTAACACCATTTCAGTAGCAGTTCCATTAGTGGCACCAGCAATGTTGAACAGGTGCACACCAACAAGTGACATCATTTCAGTAGAAGCAGTCCATCAGTGGCACCCAGTAATGTTGACCAGGTGCTGACCGCAGTCCATGAAATTCACTTTCACTAATCACACTGTTCATCAGCAGAAATTAAACATGTTCTAGTGGCACCAAGCATGTAGAAAAAGTGCAAATAACAGTCCATAATATTCCCTATCACTAATCACACAGTTCAGGCATGAACAATAGTTTGAATGCACATACAAATGCTTTACACACTAAACATATAAATTCTAATAAACACACAAATGATATCAGATAATTGTCACATTAACTATTACAATACACAAATAGCAGTAAACCTATAATATTTATGGGTGTCAGTGCAAGCCACAACAAACAAGTAAAATAATATTTAGGAGATAGGTTGGGATCACTTCTCTGGGACTATAAAAGGAAAACACACAAAACACACTCATTCATCTTTCATCCACATTTAGTGCTCCTGTGTAGTTGAATAGTGTTAACTGTGTAAATGTAATTCTGTCAAAATTTGATGTTCATCATGTGTATCAAGTAGTAGTGGCAGCAATGTATAACAGTCAATAATAGTTAGTCAACGTCATAGTCATCATGTCAAGACCAATGTTTGCCAAGCCAGATCAAAATGTACGGTTGCTGAAAAACTGTCAGTGAGCCAAGATATGCAATTACTTCCTCTCTCCAAAAAAAAAGTATATACTGCTTAGTGATTTAACAAAGTTTGTGTGTAGACAATCTTCCTTCTACTTGAGTGTTCTAGTCTGCCATCTTCATCCTCCTTGTTCCATATGGACCAACAAAAAAAATATGCTCCTCACTTACTTTACCTCTTATCCACCAAAACTCCAATAATCATCAGCATCACATAATCTCAGTACTTCACTAATACCTCTTCAATACGTCGAAACATATAAACCTTAGCACCAATATCGTTTCACTTCCATAACAACTCTTTCCTCTAGTCAGTCTCCTCGAACAAGTACAGATAAAATCCTAATGCAAACCTCAATTCATCATCTCATACAATCCGAAGACACAATGTCAACACACAACCTCTCGTGTAATCCATCTGATCATAATCTGCTACTCATTATAAATTATAAGATACATTTTGGTTCCTTGTCCATCATTAAATAAAAGAAATGCATACATGACCTCTAACAGACTTAGTTCGAATAACTCTCAGTAATTAAGTACGATTACGAAGTGTTAATGATCGTGATATTTCAGTGTGTACACCACTTCAAAAATTATGGCAAACAGAAGCAAACATGTGGAGTATTTCTTGTGTCAAGTGTCACTTCCTATTTCAATTGCTCACGAAGAATGCAGTGTAATAACTGTCAATGGTCTAACCTAGTGTTGGTATGTCATGTCGTTAACTTCCTTCCTATTAGCATAAATTTATACAGCTTTCATAAAACCTCCAGCTCATGTGACTTCTACGCAGTTTCTTGTATTAATGCCGTTCGTCGAATTATGGCAGTTCATTTTCTTATCTTAAAAATATAAGGCACTGAGCATAAGCAAAACATGCAATAGCGAGTAAATATACCAGTAGAGAACAGAATGTCAACAAGTGGATGCAACACAATTCCTACAACAAGGCTCTGCCAAGCGAACAATCTATAATTAATACCACAGTGTAACCTAAACTCTATGTTTGTTCACAGTACATCAGCATTGCTATATTCTAAATTGAAGAGTAATTATGACAAAAAAACAGAAATGTGTAAATATGCAATCCATACGCAAAGCAGCAAATATATATCTTACACAATAAACAGGTCATTAGCATCATATCAGCATAAGCAAATAAATGTTCATATGTAATCTTAATAAGTAAACATGAAGGCGCAAGCAGATAAATCACAAAGTGTAACCTACATACATAACCACAGTCAGCACAATTAATCAGGTGACAATTATAACTTAAATAAATAAGCACAACAGGCACATAATAAAAAAAAAATCTGACGTCAGTGAAAAAGCAGTGCAGCCAAGCGATGCATAATATATACAAATAACAAGCCTGTTCATTAATCAATCATTGTCAAAATCAGTAAATGTGCGCAAGCACGTCGTTTCATAAGTAAATTCATAGAACATGAAATTTAGCACAAAGTATGAGTCACGTAATCGGGAGCAGCAAATTACGTTTAAAGTACATACCTAAGTGGAAATATGTTACTTGAAAAATAAACTCAATTAATCGTTACCTTTTTAGTTTATTAGTTTCTTCTTCGAAATTACATTCTTACTGAAATTTTCTCGATAGCAAGTCCTCTTAACGTCGGACACACACAGAATTTACCTGAAGTTCTTAATTATTTTATACAACCGTATCCTGAAAAATACTGAACGTTAATAACATAATTTATAAAGACACCATAGCTTTATGCAGAATTTAGTCGAAGAAATTAGACTGTGTATTTGTTTACGGCTGTCAGTGCATTCGCACTGAGCGCTCGATCAGCTGTAGCCGCGTGACGTAGGAAGTTATTGTTTGCGGTCAACGACTGCCTTGTGCGGCGCGCAGACTGACTGTTGCTTTGAGTATGTGCCGCCGCCAAAACACAGCGCGGTATCCTTGTACTCTCCGTGTGTTTACGTAGCTGTTAGTTTCTCACAAGTATGTCATTCCACAAAAATTTTAACGTTAGATATATGATGTATTCCTTTAGAGCGTCGTGATTTAAGAGTTTCTACTTCAACAGTGTTATCATGAATGATTTTGCGAATTCTATATGGACCGTTATAAAGGAGAAAAAATTTGCGACACAAGCCTTTTCCTTTATGAGACAAACGATGAGACTTAATTAATACCTTTTGACCAACTGAAAAAGTTTTTAAGCGACCAGGACGTTCAGCTGATTTCTCTCTTCTTGCAGCCGCAGACGCAATATTTCGTAGAGCCAGGTTGACAACTTCAGAATGCCGCAGTTTCCGTGAAGGCGGAAAAGGAACGATTTCAGAAATGCGATTGGTTGGTACTTTATTTTTTAATATCAATAGAGGCGGTAAAGAAGTTGAGTTATTAGGAAGTTCATTCAGAATGTTTTGAAAAATATGAAGATACTGATCCCACGTTCTGTGATTCTGATGACAATAAAGACGACACAATTTATTAATTTCTTTCATCCATCTTTCTGAAGCGTTAGACTGAGGGTGAAAAAGTGAAATAAAAATTGGTTTAATCTTACGACGCCGTAGAGTACGAAGCCAAATTTTAGAGCGAAACTGTGATCCATTATCTGATATAACCTTATCAACATGACCCACTTCTTTAAGAAAATGTTTGATGAAAGCATTAGATACTGAACGAGCTGTTGCCTTGCGTAAAGGTGTAAAACACACATATTTTGATGTCAATTCCACTGCTACGAAAATATACGCAAAACCATTAGTAGAACGAACCACTGGACCGAACAAATCGACTGCAGCCATGTCCTTTAATTTCGCTGGAATGATAGCAAACAACGGTGCTCTATGAGAAATTCTTGGCGGCTTAGCCTTTTGACATAATTTGCATTTGGCAAGAACAGATCGAATACGTTTTTCCATATTATTGAAGTAGCAATTTTCCCGTAATTTATGAAAGCATTTTCTGGGACCAAAGTGTGCATAACTGAAATGCGTATACCAAATCAGCTTATTAACCCACTCATCAGGAATACAAACTAACCAAACACAGTTGTCGACCGATTTTCGTTTAAAAAGAATGTCGTTGCGAACTAAATAATGCTGTCTAATCGCTACGCTTTCCTTTCTCCTCCACTTCTCCTTAATGTCCTTCCAGATTGGATCCTTATTTTGCTCCTTAGCGATGTCCTGGAGCGAAGACGAAATAAAGTTCTCAAACGCAACACCTTGAATGTACATCAAACAATAATGGTTTTCTTTGCAGTCCTCTTCAGCACTTTGTTTCAAACCCATAGGTGCACGTGATAAAGCATCAGCAACAATATTTGAAGATCCCTGTATGTAAACAATACTAAAATCAAATTCCTGTAGATACAGCGCCCATCGTGACAATCTGCCATGAGTTAATTTTGTCGACATAAGAAATTCCAAAGCTCGATGATCAGTGTAAACCTTAGTATGTCTACCGAACAAAAATGTGCGAAATTTTGTGAAAGCCCAAACAACAGCCAAAGCTTCAAGTTCCGTAATCGAATAATTCTTTTCGGATTTAGAGAGAACACGACTTCCAAATGCAATAGTCTTCTGTACTACAACGCCGTTTTCTTCTATCTCTTGAAATAAATGTGCACCTAGGCCTTTGTATGATGAGTCCGTCGCCAAACAAAAATCTTTAGATAAATCCGGATGTGAAAGAAGTGGAGCAGCAAGTAAAGCATCACGAAGTTGTTAAAATTCTGACTGAGTTTCCTCATCCCAACACCAATTAGAATTCTTTCCAGATAGTTCACATAAACGAGGTGTGGCCAAATTGTCCAATCCAACAAAGCGTCTAAGAAAATTACAGACACCAAGGAAACTACGAACATCACGTTTTGTGGTAGGAACAGCATAATTACGAATAGCGTCTAGTTTCTCTGGATCAGGGAGAATACCTTCTGTAGAAATAATGTGACCGAGAAATTTCACCTGGGAACGACCAAATTCAGGTTTTTCCAAGTTCACTGTAATGCCAACTCTTGCAAAAATACGTAATAATGAATCCAAAATTTTGTTGTGGTCACTCCAATAACGTTTAGCAATAAGAATATCGTCAACATATGAAGTAATATTGTCACGAAGATAAACAGGTAAAATTTCATTTAAACTACGAATGAATGCTGCAGAAGATACAGTAAGTCCAAACGGTAATTTCCAAAGTCACTTTTGGGTAAAATCGTCATATCCGGTTAATCTTTACCTACTGTCTAGATAGATGGATAGTAGAAGAATTGTTTTTTATAGATGCAAAGAATAGTATAAGAGTAGGCAGCGGTGCAGAAAACTAAAAGAGAAATAGCACCACTACAGCTCGGGACCCTGTGATCGCTACGGCACATATTCACTTAGTGTAGTGAATCCCCTGAGGACTTTAATAGCTGCACATAATTTTCAGTTTGAGACTTAGTGGCAAACTTGGCGGAAGTGCGTACGTAAATTGATCAAGCCATGAACATGGATGTATGTCATTCTTAGAATTACGAAAGATCTGAAATTTCCGGACAGTCAAAAAGTGTTTATAGTCAAAGTTTTCGCCTCGTGGCGACAAAGACCTACCGCGTCTGTCCCAGTCCCAATGTCGATTATTGTCAAGTTCGCGCGCCTGGCGCTCTCTTGTTGCATCTCGTAAATAAAACAAATTACTTTCTTCAAAGCCCTCTGCTATCTGTGATTCTAAATTTCTTTTGCTGTCTATTCCTACAATTTCGCCTTCAGTTTGTTTGACTTGCTTTCGTAATGCCTCAACTTCCCTTTTAACAAGTTCATTAAATTTTCCCTGATTTTCAACATGCTTATTTATGTTCTGGTACTCTTCGGTTTCTGCAAATGGTAATGGAGCTGTATCATCCGAATCTCTGCCCCCATGTAAACTAAGACTTGTCAATTTATTTGAAATCTCCTCAACTCGTTCCGATAAGTCACCTATTTTTTCTTTCTGTTTAACTACGTCTTCCGTAAGTGTCGCGACTCGTGTTTCAGTGTTGACACATTTTGTAGTTAACTGTTCATATTGTTGTGTTAGGTTATTTAATCTGTCATTTGGTACGGATTCCTCGATTCTCTCAAGTATTTCTTCCTTATCGTGTGCACGTTGTAAATTTAACTCTGAAAATTTTTGTACTATCACGCGATCTTTTTCTTCCCGTTCTCTGTCCTGTTCCTCTTGTCTGATTTCTGTTGAAATTAAGCTATTATTGTGAAACGTCCCCTTTCAACAATATTTCACGACTGTGCTTAACCTGACACACAATATTTTTTAGCGCAACGCAATCTGACTTTCAAAATTCTCTACAAGAGAATGGCCCTGACTAACATTAAACTATACGTCTCACAAATCACTTACCTCACCAAAAATCTTCGCTGCTCAAGCTACTGCAATACAGCGAGCGCCACTACTCCCAGCTAAATAAAAGATTCAAACTACTGAAGGCACTAACTACTGATAGGGATAGTTAGCAAATGAAAGATATTAATAGAGAACAAACAATGTATTTACCTTAATATCATATATAGCAGTTCATAACAAATTACAAAACTCCGCCATCTCTCTCCCCACATCCACCACTGCTGGCGGCTCACCTCCAACTGCGCAACGTTACGCGCTGTTCACAGCCAGCTGCCTAACACTACAATGGTTGAGTATTACAACAATGCAAAGCAGCCACAGACTGCACACGGCACAGCCGGTGTTTTTCATACTGAGGTGGCGTTACCAATAAAAAAACCTAAACAGCCTACTTACATAGCCCCCATGCTCCCCACAAAAAATTTTACAAATTTTGTTGGGCAGTGGGCAACACATATTTGTTAAAATTTTTCATAATCGTAATTACAATAACAAAGAAATCAAATGCACACACTTATTGATACAATGTTGGTCAAAAGCTAAAATTTTTTCTCACAGTCCATAAAGACAGTCCTGATCATTCATCACATTGCAGTGTTTTTCTCAAAGTCTGAGCAGTAAAAGAAAATGCACACGGAAGTAGTGGATTTCCATGCAGTCTTGAAGAAGTATCGTTGTCCTTCCAACGGAAAGACAGTGCTGACTCTCGACATGCTGACAGGTAATAGGCCACAAGAGAGCAAACCCACAGCAGAGTCAGTCGAAGTTTTGAAGAGTATTGGTGGGTAGGTCATCACAGAGCAGACCCACTGTAGTCCTGGTAGAGATTACGGTATTGGTGGGCCACCAGAAGTGCAGACCCACTGCAGTCCTTGTAGAAATAATGGTATTGGTGAGTCATCAAAGGTGCAGACCCACTGCAGTCCTTGTAGAGATAATGGTACTGGTGAGTCAGCAAAGACGCAGACCCACTGTAGTCCTTGTAGAGACGGCCAGCAGCCATCTGTTGCGACTGTGCAGGTGCACAATCACCATCGAAGAGTCTTGCGGATAATGTAGCAAGTCCATAACCACCACTTGTGCACTCACAAAGTTTTTGGAATTGTCCTCAGAACCAGCAATGCTGTTATCCAGTCCCTTGCTGAATTATTAACACACGTGCAAACACTAACAGTCCCTACTTCTCACATATTGTCCATATACTATGACCAATAGAAACGTGTGCAGTGAAATGTAACTTACAAGTTACTTAATTTGATGACCTGGTGTCAATTACAATTTTATAACATAAGAACACAATAACAAAGGTACAAAACACATCATTCAAGAACATAACAATACAAATAACAGTTGCGGTAATAGGGGCTTTACAAAAGAATAGAAATAAACATATACATCAGTGTTACAGGAATTATGACATAATTTCATACATAAAAGATCAGAATAACTTTTGAAACATCAACTTCACACCTAAGCATTAACACAGAACAGATAAATGTCTAAACATCTTTACAAAGTAAATAACATATTATCAATGCAAATTATATTTGAGGATCACAGTATTCCTCATCATAGTGAATGTAGCTTAGTATTAGAAGAAGAAAAAATTCTATGAAACTACACAAAGACAGGAAGAAAACAAATACACAAGGGTACACAAACACATAGTGGGATAACACAATGGAAAGGACAGGGTTCGTTTTCAGTGTAACTTTTGGTACTGCAGTATTTTGTGAACAAAACCTTTTTTGTTCTTGGAGATCTCTCTTCGTTCATCATTATTCCCAAATGGTCCTATCTGTACCTCTTTTCTGTATTCTAACCATATTTCTTTCAAAATAATTATTTCTCATTGTACAATACTCATTTTGGCCCTATCTGTTTCTTGTGGCTTCTCAATGCATTTCTTCCAATTCATCATAGTTAGTTTCTTATATAGTCTACCCCCTCTTAAGCTAACTTAAATCTACTGAGCTCAGATGCTAAACTAAGGGACGAGGCAATGCAGCAGCACATAACAAATTAACACAAACAGCAATGACAAAAAAAATGCAGATTTGCGAAGCAAGCAGCATTAAGAAATTAGCAAAGCAATTGTAATATTACAACTAATCTAAGGCAATGTGCAACAAATAATAACAAGAAATCATTAGTAAAACTGGCTTAACAGAATAATACAAAGTCAAATTCAATAACACAATGCCTGGCAAACAGCAGCAACTTATACCTAAACATGACATAGCTCAAGCAGAAAAAATAGTACACTAAAGATAACAATGCAGATAAGGGAAATGTATAATCACATCTTAATGTCTAAGTAATTAAAGTGGTGCACCACAAAAACTAATTCTACAAAAATTACTAAGTACTAGAAAAGAAAATTATGTATGCAGTTCCTGTGAAGGTAAATGATTTTTTTTGCTCCATCATTGTTTTTTAAATTATTATTTACTCGATCTGTAGACAGAAAATATTTATATTAGTACATCTACAAAATTTTATTTGAACCAATGCTGCAGTGCAGCTAGAAACTAGATATCAAATGAAATAAGCAACTATGTACAAAGCAAAGCATAAAAATATCATTCAGTAGTCATGAGGTATTTCATAAGTTAGTAGAAAAATCTCTCAACTAGAGAGACAGTAGTCATAATCAGGTGTATAGACATAAAAATATTTCTCGTCATTTCATTAGGCATCCAGTGTAATCATATGTTTTCAAGTTCGACCGTGTCGTTTTTGCGATGCTTTCTACAAAAGAATGTCAATAGCGATTATAATGGCCTCCCCCTTTTTTTTTTCTTCTACCTGTGCCGCTGGAAGGCTAATGGCTTTTTTTTTTGTTCGGGCGGCTGTCGCCCAGGTGGGTGCCCGCGACGCATTACGTGCAGGTGGTCTCTTAACTTTCGTACGGAAATATTTACGACAGCAGTTTCCACTACAATGGCAGTCTTATATAAAAATGTTTCACAGGTCAAGAATTAGCGTTGCAGATCTGTAAAAACAAAATCTTATTGATATAACAGTGTCCAAAAAAATTTTCGTCGGCATTGTGATACATTCACGCATTTACACACATTTCACAACTCTTAAAGTACGATTCTTGGTTTCCAACAACCTTTATCACAAATCAGAGTCCCTAAATCACTATTCATTACTCCTTACCTTATTACACATATACAAATTCGTCGACGCTTCTTCAATATTTCCTGTTAATGAATACGTAGCATAATCAAATAACTCATATAGCATCAGCTTCTTGACCATAAACATACCTCAGCAGCACAAAACACATCGTCGTCGTCAAAATAACATCATAACACCTCAGTCAAATCTCAAAAACGTCGTAGCTTTCTGCAATAATTTCAAAACCTAAAAAAATTCTCTGCTCATGTCAGTAGTGTCATTTACCTCAAACGTACTTTAAAAATCATGCTCCCTTACCAAATACATCATTCAAAGCTCTCATAGTATCACAATGGTTCTGAAAAAATATGAAGAGTTCACAAGGTACATACAAAATACAATTTCGTAAGAGTGAAGTTATCCAACTGTGTAATTACGTAAACATCTGTCACTGATGTAGTAAAAAAAATGTTTATCTCTCAGTTACATGATCAGATAGCTGTGTAATTTATGTGTTGGAGAAATATGGTACCGATGTGTAAAGTTGTATAAGCAAATACCATATTAGCTAGGGCTCCTTGTGCATGCCAAACACATGGTACACAAAGTAAGCGTTTACCCCCCTGAGGATTAATGTAATTATACCCTCAGGTGTTACAGATTACAGCAATGGAATGAAATGTATCACGGAAAACTTTCTTTGTAAAAAAAAAATCTTTAAAATAAATGTTTTAAGTATAAAATTAATCACTCAAATACGTGTCCTGTAGCGCTAAACTGTGCGTCATGTTGTAAGATAATTCTATGAAACTGTCGTAGTTATCGTCCTCTGTAAGCAAAGTTCTGCTAAAGTCAATGTACTTACCTCATGATACACAAAAGTGAAATGCTTTGTGTATAGATATCGTAGTTATTACGCTTATTGTTGTGATGAAGAAAGTACTGTACTGTAACGTATTGTTGTGCTACGAAAAAGGCTGTCTCATTGTAGCTATACCACGAAAGTTACTACTAAAACATGTTTTACTTTCCAGAAGAAGTCAGAAAAACTGTGCAGATATAAAACAGATACACCGCAAAAGCAACAAGGTAAATTGTGTCACACATTAGTAGCGTCGTGATATAGTCGTGTAGCTGTCAAATAAACTAACCACTGTGTCACCTGGTACCTCTCAGAAAGCACCTTGAATCCATAATGTATTTGCAAGTAAACCAAAATGTTGCATTAAAATCTCAAGTTAAAAAAGCACATTATCTCTCAATAAACAGTTTTACGTGTGAAATGTGGTGTAAACCTTTGCTCTTCATAGTACTCAGAGTTTGAACAATGCAATTAACATGCGGTATACGTCGTTAAAGAATACTGGAATTTTTCTCAAGGTTAGCGTGAATGTTATTTTTCTCGGAGCCAGCCGGCGCAGGTGTCTGCCTGCGGTGCGGGTCATTGTCTGTTTCTTTCATGGCGCGCGTCGTTAATGGGATTCGGAGACCGAACTTCTAGAAATTCACGTTGTCGAAAGTGCCCTGCTCTGTTTGAATCTCACCAGTTCTGATGAAATTCAGGTTTGTCGTTATGATTATCTTGTCTGTCGTCATGTCGGTAGATTTCATAATTTCTTTCTTGTCGGTCATGTGGTGGAGAATTTCTCCCAGAATCGTAACTGCGCGCTGGACCGTTGCGTCTAAAGTTATTCTGCCTCTTTTTTTTTTTTTTTTTTTTTTTGAACAGCTTATAGTAAAAATCATTGTGTCGGCGAGTAGCATATCGGTCATTGTCACGTCGTGTCGGCGGTTCCATCTCAAAATTCGGTGTGCCTTGCCAATTTCTTTCATAATTTCCGAAGTGTCCTGTGTTATTATTTTGTGGTTGTTCCGTATTTCTATGTCCCTCCTCCCGTACTGGAGCGCGAGTGTCCTCTGAAATATGTAATTCTTGTATTACTTGTGTCAGCTGATCTTGTACTTCGCGGATTTCTCTTTGGTGTTGCGTATTAATTTGATTTTGATTTTGTTTGAATTTTCTAATTTGTTCATACTCTTCTGTGTCAGTGAAGGCTACAGGTCTTGTGTCCTTCAGATCATCATCTACCTTTGTAGATAAGTTAGTGACCTGATCCGAAAGTTCGGCTACTTTCTCCGACAGTGAACACATTTCCTCAGTGTGTTTTTCTGAACCAAGTTTCAGAGTGTCCATTTGTGTTGAAATCGAATCTACTGTGTCCTTCAAGTTTTCCTGAGTTTTTGAAAGTTGCGTAACCGAATTGGTAGATGCAACTGAGTCAAATTTAGCCGACAAGGTCTCATGATTTTCATGAACAATGGTTTGCAGTTCTTTTATGGCTGCTTCGTGATTCTGTAATGCATTTTCATGCCGCGAAAAAATAGGTTGAAAATGCTCACAAATTTGTGTTTTTACATCATTACAGACTTTTTGACATTTCGATTCAATATTATGTAACTCGGTAGTTAAATCTTCACGTGTTTGTTCAAGCTTATTTTCCACTGAGTCTAACTTTTGAAGCTTTTGTTCCATTGCGTCTAACTGTTGCTGTGTTTGACTCTGATTTTGTTCAATTGTGTCTAATTTTTCAAGCTTTTCCTGTGTTTGTCCCATTTGTTGTATTAATTGTAATAACAATGCATTGGTGTCTGAAACATGTTCCTTAGTGGTTTTCGGCAGTGAATTTGCACCGGAAACATTCACATTTTGACAAGCAGAAAATGTGTCTTGACTTATTTGAGAAAACGGTGAGGACCCAAATCCTGAATCTACAGTATTTGCGAGATCGTGTCCTGTCATTTCGGATTCCTGAGGCGAGCTGTTGCCGACCGACCGATCGATAATGCTTCCCTGTTCTCTAATTGTTTCGCTGTCTACACCATTGTTTGCCGCCCGCTCCATTTCCCTATGCACAGTTACCAAGTTACTACTTTTAACATTAGTTAATTCATTACTCTGCGGCGCTAACATACTGCTTTCGTCTTCGCTGTCATTTCTCAATTTACTTTGGAGCCTAGTGTTACGTTTTTCACACGCCATTATTGTCACAGTATTTCACACGACAACACAGAAAAACACAATTTCAAGAGCAAAAATAAGAGAACACATTAACATAACACTGAAAATAATATCTAGTTAATTGCAGCTGCGAAATACTTAGTGCAAATCTACATGCATGCCACAACTGTTTTACTGTACAACAATGAAAGACTGCAACTACAATGGAAATTCTCTCTATAATTACGCGCTAGCAATAAACAAAATCTACACTAATTACACAAACTACAAGAAAAAATCAGAAGATTCCAGTGAGGTATCCTCGGCTAAGGGTCGACATATGAAACGTCCCCTTTGACAATTATACACAGGACTGTGCTTAACCTGACACACAATATTTTTTAGCGCAACGCAATCTGACTTTCAAAATTCTCTACAAGAGAATGGCCCTGACTAACATTAAACTATACGTCTCACAAATCACTTACCTCACCAAAAATCTTCGCTGCTCAAGCTACTGCAATACAGCGAGCGCCACTACTCCCAGCTAAATAAAAGATTCAAACTACTGAAGGCACTAACTACTGATAGGGATAGTTAGCAAATGAAAGATATTAATAGAGAACAAACAATGTATTTACCTTAATATCATATATAGCAGTTCATAACAAATTACAAAACTCCGCCATCTCTCTCCCCACATCCACCACTGCTGGCGGCTCACCTCCAACTGCGCAACGTTACGCGCTGTTCACAGCCAGCTGCCTAACACTACAATGGTTGAGTATTACAACAATGCAAAGCAGCCACAGACTGCACACGGCACAGCCGATGTTTTTCATACTGAGGTGGCGTTACCAATAAAAAAACCTAAACAGCCTACTTACAATTGTGACCATTCAAAATCGGTTGTACTTCTCTAATTTCTTTCTTTGATTCATCTTTCGTGATTTTGAAACATGTCCCTGTTCGTGAGCCTAACTGTGTTTCCATTGTCTCCATCTCGGTTTTAATTTCAGATCGTAACTGTGATCCCACTGTTTTTAATTCGGTTTTAATTGTTTCTATTTTTGAGCATATCCGTGTTGTCATAATTTCACTCTTCGTGTTAATTCTTCCTATCTCTGTTTTTAATTCAGATCCCAAATTTAATATTGCACTCATCAACTGCTCCATAGTAACTGGTTCGAAACTCTTTTCGCCCCTAACATTTCCCGCAAAACCTGTTTCATTCGTCATAGCTGTAAAGCTATCTGTGTTCGATACTATTCCAGAATTTTCTATCGTTAATCTCATATTCTGTGAATTTTCTGATTGAGAAAAATTTTGAAATGGTTCCGGACTATTTTCCCGACTTATTACATTGTTTCCCCCTTCATTATTCATCATACTGTTCTCCTGTGTTGGCGAGTTCGCCATGTCAACAATTTCGTCATTCTGACTATCCATCATTTTTGCCTTTTTCATCGATCGCGTAATCATTTACAAAACATACAAAACTCGTCACTATATGAAAATTACACACAATGACACTTTATCTCCAACAATACCATTCACACGAAATGTTTCCCTCAAACACGATTAATCGAACAATTGAAATAATTGCACTAATTGTCAAACCCGTAGACAAGACAACAGAAATGAAATTTTGCAAAAAAAAAAAAAATACCATTAGAAGAATGACAATTACCAAATCTACACATGCAAAATAGACTACAATTGCTAAACTACAAATTACTACAACAATACTACTGTCTACTATTTTTACAATCAGAAGATTCCAAAGGACGATCCGAAGCATCGGTCGCCACGTGCATGGGGGCTTAATTAAATGAAATGAAATAATTTTAATTTTTTGCTTTAGTAGCTGTCTGTTCGGTTACGAAGTCTCGTAAACGGTTGGCCCTGACTAATATTATTACGCAATCTGACTGCATAGAACTACAACAAAGACTGAAATGGAAATTTTCATTAACACAATTAATTAATTAAGTCCCCAGCAACTATAAAACCTACGAAACCAAAGCACAAGTATAACTGTTCTGTGTGTGGAAGTGTGATTCAACGTACGCATCTGGCACGGTTCTTCTTCAATAACGCAAGAAATTTTAAATATCATTTATACTGAATTAATTAAAGAAAATAGAAATACCATAATTACTCAAGAAAACCAGAATTACACTCTAATACAAGAACACAAGCCAGATGCTTTGTTGACTGAACCTGTAATGACACATTATTCAGGACATTGAAATAATGAGAAAGAAAAGAAAAGTAGTTTGTTACCTTAATTTATATTGATGAAAAGCACTCTAGACATTACAATCTCTCCACACCGACTCGCTACTATCACATCTCAACAAGAACTTTTCAGTATCACATCTCAGCAAGCACTGCCTACTAGCTCATCTCAACAAACACTCCTCACTACGACATCTCAGCACTGACTACCACGAGCTCTCCCCAAGCACTGCCCACTACGACATCTCAATAATCACTGCCAGTGGAGGCGGCGGAACAATGCTCTCTAGCGCGATCTCTGGCGCTGTGGCTCAGTGTAGCCACCTTTCACCTCTCGCGGGGCAAGTGCTCTACTATCTTTTTTTTTAAATCACAAGTTTAAAGGAACAGGGATGGTTTTTATTTATTTATTTATTTATTTGCAATAAAGATCACTCAGTTAAAAGGAACATGTAGATCATTTCATGGTATAGTATGTGCATTACATATTGAGTGGTGAGAGAAGCGTGAGGTTCATTATCAGCTGTCAATTGTGCACACCGACTGCACCAGGCACATCCTAACTGCATGGTGGGTTGAGGAAGACTGCCTGAAGATAGTTGGCAAAGGTCTTTCGATAGTGTTACCATCTATGAACCTCACTGTGGGCTTGCTGCAAGAAATACCAAAAGTCAAGTCGCGACTTGGCAGCATCCCCACAGAGGTACGCGATCGTCCAACCTTTGACCAAGATGATCGACTGTGATTTAGTCGCCGGAAAGTAGTCACTCTCCGGATGTAAGAAGGAAGCAGGTGTAATATGTTGCGGGGTCACACGGAGGTAGCAAGCTACCATCTGTCTTCCTAGGAGCCAGACTTCCTCCACCACGATACAAGTTAAGCGGTGATGGTCGTCATCCATTTGGCGACATTTCGGGCATAGTGGAGTGTCCACTAGTCCAATTGCATGGAGCCGTTGGTTGGTGTTGAACTTGTCACAGGCGACAGAGAACCACAGTGCCCGAACGAAGGTAGGAAGGAATTTTTGGTGCACATGTCTCCAGATCTTCAGCCAATGCAACATGGGGTGTTTGAGTTCAATGACATTACGACTTATCCGTCGTAGCAGCCAAACATAAAAATCCTTCGCGCATGGCGATCTCGTGCGCGGAAGCTCGTCTCTGATATAACTAAGTTCGACGATAAATGTTGATACATGCGCAAAATGTGGCGTAATGTTGCCCACCGCCACCGGAGGTGTGAGGGACGCTGGAATCAGGAGATCCAGCAGGTGGGATGTAAGGGAATCACCCCCGCTACGCCATTGCTTGTACATCGTGGCTAGAAGGAGCGCCGTCGCTCGGCAGTGAACATTCGTAAGTCCGAGTCCCCCCTTGTCCGTAGGGAGCGTGAGCGTTGCGTATCGCACCTTGAGGGGCGACCCAATCATCGCAAAATAGCCTAGTGCTGATTGAAGTCGACGTCCGAGCGTGAGTGGTAGGGGCAGAATCTGCGAAATATGCACCATTCTAGAAACCACATAAGTGTTCAGATACTCGACTCGCTGCATAGGATCAATGCGCCGTAGGAGATGTTGTCGGACCATGGTACATGTTGTCTGTAAAATACGTCGGTAGTTAACTGCCGCAGTATGTTTTACAGATGAGGTAAAGTCTATGCCGAGATAGCGGAATCGTTGCACATAAGGAAACCGACTGATTTCTTCCGGCGTAAGGCCCCTTCCAACCGGCATTGCTGCCGATTTGTTCATGTCCACTGCACTACCCGACGTCACACTGTGGTCCAACAACAGTTCAAGGACCGTCTTCACCTCTTCCTCAGAACGAACGAGCAGCAGGAGGTCGTCCGCATAGGCACGACATTTGAAGGTGTAGCCCCGTAGTTCCATCCCAGAAAGAGAATTTGTTAGCCTTCCAATTAATGGTTCCAACGCTATCGCGAACAGCAGCATCGAAAGAGGGCAGCCCTGGCGAATGGATCGTCGAATCTGAATGGGCCCTGCTGTACGCCCATTAACCTGTACCAAGGATTGTACGCCCCCATAAATCCTTCTAATGAGACCAGTAAAACGGTCTGGAAATCCCATTTGTTCCATCATAGCAAACAGTTAGTTGTGGCGCACCTTATCAAAAGCACTGTCAAAATCAACCTCCACCATCGCCGCTTTAAGCCGGCTCTCCTCCGCTAGCTGCATTTCATCACGGCATTCGCCAGTAGCTGTTTGCACATTCACCGATCCACCCGGTGTCGTCTGTTCTGGAGAGAGAACGTTACGAATTAACATACGACATCGGGACGCTAGCAACCGTGTAAAGATCTTATAGTCGGCATTAAGCAGGGTGAGGGGCGATAATGTGTGACCGTAATCCCTGGCTTCGGTTTATGTACTGGTACCAAGAGGCCTTTCATAAAAGCCGGTGGAATAGGCGCATCGGAATTTAACATCTCGTTGTACATTTCTGTCCATCGCGGTGCCATTTCGTTTCTCGGTAAAATTCAGCAGGAAGCCCATCAATGCCTGGGGACCGATTCAACGCACCTTGTGCGATCGCATCATGTACGTCCTCACAGCTAATAGCTTCCAGTAAGGTTCCCGCGGCTTCCACCGTCGGTGTACGGAAGGCGTGTGTGGCTATACTGTCGAGGCCATCGACAGGGGCTGCTTCTTCCCGATAGATGTGATGGTAATGGTCGATAAATTCTGAGACAATGTCCGCTTGACGCGTCACTCTTCGGTCTTCGCGGGTAATTAATTCCCGTACCAAAACGCGTCGTCGGTGCTTTCGTTCATTCACGACGTGGTGCATGGAAGGAATATCGTGCCTTATCGTATCGTGACATCTGGCGGGCACTATGGTTCCCTGAAGATGTTTCCGAGCTAAAGCCACTAGTTTAGCTTTTATCCTTTTGCTTTCGATCCAGATGAATTGTCCCGGCGGACCATCATCCAGGTCGCGCAGCGCTGCAAAATAAAAGTCGGTCGTACGGCGGCGCTATTCTGCCATCCCCCTGCTATATGAGATGAGCGTACGGCGAAGCGCCGGTTTAGCGCAAGTCAGCCACCAATCAAGCATCGTCGCATACCTTCCAACCCTTCGCTCGCACATCGTCCATGTCTCAAGGATCCGGTGACGGCATTCACGATCATGGGGAGATGTTGAATGTTTAGTTTCCACGGGGCCTTATTTTCCCACACCTCTCTACGGAGAAGAAGCACCTTACACATGTAAGCGCTGTGATCGTAAAATGCCAATGGCCAGCGTTCCGCGTCCTGGACATCATTTGCATAAGCCTGTGAGATATAAATGCGATCTAATCTGCTCGCCGAATGATTTGTCACATAGGTGTATCCCAGTCCATCTCCATGTCGTAATTCCCACGTGTCACTAAGTACAAGGTCGTTGACAACGATTCGCAACTCCTGGCTGATGTTTGCTTGCGGCCATTGGTCTTCTACATCTAGATCTACATACATACTCCGCAATCCACCATATGGTGCGTGGTGGAGGGTACCTCGTACCACAACTAGCATCTTCTCTCCATGTTTCACTTCCAAACAGAACGAGGAAAGCCGGCCGCGGAGGTCTAGCGGTTCTAGGCGCGCAGTCCGGAACCGCGCGACTGCTACGGTCGCAGGTTCGAATCCTGCCTCGGGCGTGGATGTGTGTGATGTCCTTAGGTTGGTTAGGTTTAAGTAGTTCTAAGTTCTAGGGGACTGATGACCACAGATGTTAAGTCCCATAGTGCCCAGAGCCATTTGAACCATTTTTAGAACGAGGAAAAATGACTGCCTATATGCCTCTGTACGAGCCCTAATCTCTCTTATCTTTGTGGTCTTTAAGCGAAATGTAAGTTGGTGCCAGTAAAATTGTACTGCAGTCAGCCTTAAATGCTGGTTCTCTATATTTCCTCAGTAGCGATTCACGAAAAGAACGCCTCCTTTCCTCTAGAGACTCCCACCCAAGCTCCTGAAGCATTTCCGTAACACTCGCGTGATGATCAAACCTACCAGTAACAAATCTAGCAGCCCGCCTCTGAATTGCATCTATGTCCTCCCTCAATCCGATCTGATAGGGATCCCAAACACTCGAGAAATACTCAAGAATAGATAGTATTAGTGTTTTATAAGCGCTCTCCTTTACAGATGAACCACAACTTCCCAAAATTTTATCAATGATACGAAGACTTCTGTCCGCCTTCCCCACAACTGCCATTACATGCTTGTTCCACTTCATATCGCTCTGCAATGTTACGCCCAAATATTTAATCGACGTGACTGTGTCCAGCGCTACACTACTAATGGAGTATTCAAACACTACAGGATTCTTTTTCCTATTCATCCGCATTAATTTACAATTATCTATATTTAGAGTTAGCTGCCACTCTTTACACCAATCACAAATCCTGTCCAAGTCATCTTGTATCCTCCTACAGTCACTCAACGACGACATCTTCCCGTACACCACAGCATCATCAGAAAACAGCCGCACATTGCTATCCACCCTATCCAAAAGATCATTTATGTAGATAGAAAACAACAGATGACCTACCACACATCCCTGGGGCACTCCAGATGATACCCTCACCTCCGATGAACACTCACCTCTGGCTGAGAACACAGTTGAAATCTCCACCAATTATTACACATTCATAACGTCCATGGAATAGTGGGGCAATGTCTTCTGCATAAAATCGCGCCCTTTCCCGCCGCCGAGTATTTCCCGACGGTGCATAAAGATTGATGATGCGTGTCCCAAACGTCGTGAAAGCCATTCCCATGGCCGACGGAAGATAACACACGTTTTCCACTGGGAATCCATCTCCCACGTAAACTGCCACCCCACTCCCATTGTGATCTCCATGTGACGAATTGGATTGGTAGCCTGCGATGTATGGGAGTGTAGCTATATGGACTTCCTGCAGCAAAGCAAAATCCACATCAGATACCCAAATCGTTTCCTTCAGTGGATGTATTTTGGCCGGTGAACGCACGTCATTTATATTTAATGTCGCAATACGGTTCGCATGGCGTTGAATCCCACTCTGTCGAGGCGCAACAACATATCCCTGTATCGGCGCTGGGGGCTGAGTTAGAAGACGTTCTCTCGCCTCTCTCCCTTCACCTTCAGCAATTATTAGGCCGTCTTCGTGAGTGCCGGCTGCCTCTGTATGACGTCCGGCGCCTCCTCAATATCGTCATACCACGTCTTTTCAGGCAGTGATACCTTAGTGTCCACAGCCACAGCATCTGCGTCTGGAGAGCCAACTGGCTGTGATTCCTCTTCAGCATCACCACGTCCCTGTACCGTTAATGTGGCAGACCGCTGCCGGTCTGATCGAACAGTTTCCATTGCCTCATCCTGTTGCGTAGAGGCTGTTGTGTCGTCTTGGTCCACAGGCACATCGTCGTCGGGGCAAGGGAAGTCATCCCGAGGAGATATCGTGCGACGCCACTGTTTCCTCCTTTTCGGAGAACGTTGTTTGCATGACCTCCCTTCCATGTCCTCAGATTGTAGGGCATCACGTCTCCTCGACAGAAAAGCATCCGTAGGAACTGGAAGTGTTTCGAGTCCCATCGTTGTACTTGGCGGGAGTTCGGTCGAAACTGATGTTGTCGTCACAGAGTGCATAGTAGCTCGAACTGCTTCGTGCGCTATCGTTGTGCTTGGTGGGAGTTCGGTCTCAACTGATGTCGCCGTAGATTGTACGCTCGATGGAGCACATCCTCTGTCATCCCGACGTCTGCTGCAAGGTTTCGGAGAGTGCCATCTTCCATCGGGGCTGTGTCCTTTCGGTCATCAGCGGACGCAGTGAGGGCTTTGGCATAGGTGCTCGGCAGACTGTCATCGCCGGCGACGGCTCCCGCACATCTGAAGGCAGTTGCGTAATCCGCCGTTGCATACAGTTCGACCTGAGGACACCCTCCTGGCCACAGCCAGAACATGTACGTGGTTCAATATCGTAAATCACCACCGCTCGACAACCACCAGTTGTCAGATTGGACGGTACATGCTTCTGAAGATCAATAGTGATCTGTCGCACTCCGTTAAGAACGGGGTACGTGGCGAATTGTGTCCAGTGTTCTTCCGTGTGACCATGCACCGTGCCGTATGGCTTAAAAGCCTCGATAACTTCGTCAGCCTGGAGCTCAAATGGCAGCTCAAAAACACGTATTGTGCGTACACCCAGACCAGCACGTTCTACAGTAACGGTGCCGACATTCCCGTCAGCATGGCAAAATCGGAAACGTGCTTTTGTTGCCTGTAGAATTCTCTCACACACCGCGTCATTTACCATCTTAACATACATCGTGGGACTAATGATGGACAGGTGAATTCCAACAATATCGTTTGGCGGTATCTTGACTTCCTCTCGAATGAATCGTTCCACTGCTAAAGCCTTTGGTCGTTGGTAGTCTTTGCAGAAATAGAATCGTAATGTAGTTTTCCCGTACTTGTACGCCATGATCGTTGTTACTAGCCCGCTCGCAGACTACGTCCACAAGTAAACAAACACTCGCACACGCCGCACAGGTGGAAGTATAGGAACTTCGCTTCGCACGGCCGCTAGCACCGAACTGACTGCATGGAAAAACTGTAGTTAATTCACGTTCAGTTTGACGCACTTAAAGGTCAGCGCGCGATCTAGGCGGTACAGAGAGGGAGCCATACCGAATCGAATGCACATGGGAAATTCACGACCCTTGATCTGTTTCACTGACTATCACTGCACATGATTTTAGACGCTAGTTTAGGCACCGATCTCAGAAGATATGATTCGCAGGCAATTAACGTACGATAACACACACAACATAAGTTACACGATTCGCGGACAACAGCTGGCGCACACGACTTAACTTACTTACGTGAATAGTTAACTAGCAGGGTTTTGATAGACTCGTGTTCACAACTTCGCGTAATACATACGTTACTGTTAATTTCTAGAAAGTCAGAAGATACGCCACTAACGCGAAACGCGTCGATTTTAAAATAAGTGCTTTCAACAGAAACTGCCTTTTGAAACTTCATGGCAGGTTAAAACTGTGTGCCGGATCGAGACTCGAACTCGGGACCTTTGCCTTTCGCGGGCAAGTGCTCTACCATCTGAGGTACCCAAGCACGACTCACGCCCCGTCCTCACAGCTTTGCTTCTGCCAGTGTCTCGTCTCCTACCTTCCAAACTTTACAGAAGCTCTCCTGCGAATCTGCAGAGCTAGCACTCCTAAAAGAAAGGATGTTGCGGAGACATGGCTTAGCCACAGCCTGGGGGATTTTTCCAGAATAAGATTTTACTCTGCAGCGGAGTGTGCGTCGATATGAAACTTCCTGGCAGATTTGGGAGACGAGGTACTGGCAGAAGTAAGGCTGTGAAGAGGGGGGGGGGAGTCGTGCTTGGGTAGCTCAGATGGTAGAGCATTTGCCTGCGAAAGGCAAAGGTCCCGAGTTCGAGTCTCGGACCGGCACACAGTTTTAATCTGCCAGGAAATTTAATATCAACGCACACTCCGCTGCAGAGTGAAAATCGCATTCTGGAAACTGCCTTATTATTTGAAAATTCGTCCATAGGTTAACTGATGATTGTTCCGACAGGAAGCATATCGCCCATAAATAAAAATACATTTACATATTTTGTTAATTAACTGTCTTGTTTTCTGTTCTTTAACAAAATTACCGGTTTCGGCTATACAGCAGCCATCTTCAAAATCGACTATAGATTTGAAAGAAAAAACTTCAATACCTACTATAATAAGAGGAGAAAAGCAAAGGACACAACATTTAATATAAACTAGATATACCTCTTATCCTGCGGCACTGCAACAAGTCATTTCCATGTAAAAATAAAATGAGTTGAGTGTACCTTATATGCTTGAATCGGATTTATATAGAATACAGATCATCCTAGAGGTCGTTGATGCATGCATAACATACAGGTAATTACACAAAATAATTAAAATAAACTTCATTTGAAAGCAATGAACGGTCGAATCCGACATGTCGAAACCTGCCCTGATTTTTTTTTTTTTTTACATGAAGAACAAAACGAAAGTAACTCAATGTCAAAATCTTACCTGCTAAGACATACTGTAAGTATGTTTAAAAAATGTCAGATTTTCCAAAATATACCTCTCCAGGTGGCTGGAGACATGTATTTCACTGCAGTAGTCGCAGCATATAGGACATACGCAACACGGCGGGTACATGTCCTTGGGTCGTGGCATATTGGTAAACCGATAACACAGCACAACACGATCGTAATTTGTAGAGCGAATTTCAGTTTCCGCCTATAGCTTTTCTGGCACAATTGTTCACAGTTAGTATTCAATTGAGTCTGCGTCTCACTTAATATCCGTAGTAAATAGTCGTTGCCATTGCGGTATCGCTAAGTGATAACGACACAGATAAAACTGAAATAATTCTCCTTGTGATTTCTTGGTATATCCTTGCTAATAGCATTTGTCTTTGTGCAGCGTCCAGAGTTTCCCGGCAATGTGGAATCTAATTAATGTTTTCGACATTGCAAAGAAGGAGTACGAAGACTGTGGTACCGATATGCAGTCAAAATCACGTAGTTGTCCTCAACAAATAGCTACAGTTTGTGTTATTCACTGTCATTAGACATTCATTCCAGTGAAGCAGAAATTTCGTTAGAAATTGTGGAAAAATCAGAAGAAACAGGAACTCGTAAGATTTCGTGAATTGCGGTTTGAACAATGATTGTTGTGCTAATTAAAGACCAGAACAAAAACGGAATACCTTCCCAGTCTAAAGAAAACGGGCAGAGTAATAGCTTTCAGAGAGAAACAAAAGGCTGTAAAATTTTTGGTTGAAAGACGGAGGGAGAAAATGCTTAAACTTAAGCAGTGTGCAATTTTAACTGCAGTGGATATTTGCAACAAACATTATGAGGGAATAAATATACTTTGAAGCAGTACTCAAAATGCATAACTACTTAATCATATGTCTACAACATGATTTTGCGAGAGTACCACATTGTCTTACAACCCGTTTTTGAGCAATGAAGACATTCCTTCGTAAAGATGAGTTAGCCCAGAACATTTTTTCATGTAACATTATTGAAACAAAATGTGAACAGTATGTCAACTTAATCATTTATTTGCTTGCATTAGGCGGGAACGGAGGGAATAATCAGAAGCTTTGTAGTTCTTTTTATTAGAAAGGAAAAGCACAATTTTTTTAAAAAAAATAAACAAGTGCTAATATGTAACTATTACGCTGATGAAAATTATATACGAAAGACCTGATCATTAACATTTCTGAAGTTCATGGGGGTTGTAATTACATGTCTGGTGATCACTGTTATTTTAGAGTTTTCTGATGCGAACAATCAAAAATCGTTATCTTGAGATCATACTACCTGCAGCTTAACTAGATAACGGATTTTTATAAAGTTCCCTTTGTGACAGGTCGTATGTATATTTCACATTTCCTTACTCTTAATTTATTGACTTACTTTCCCTATATGTACTTTGATAGAATCCTTGAAGTGCTTCGCATGTCACTGCAAATTATCTGAGAAGTTTATGTAAACGTGGAGGGAGGAGGAGCAGGAGGAGGTGAAGGTGAAGCAGATTAATGTTCATCATCCTGTCGGTAACGAAGTCATTGGAGACGGAGTACAAGCTCGGATTAGGTAAAGACGGAGAAGGAAATCGGCCGCACACTTTCAAAGGAACCATCCAGGCATTTGGCTTAAGAGATTTACGTAAACCACGGGAAATCTAAATCTGGCTTTGGATCCTCATCCTCCCGAATGCGATGCCAGTGTGCTAAACCTGAACGTGAATTGTATAAAAGGAAGAAAGACTTTCACCAAGTACAAAATAGACGCCACAATGAAACACTCGAAAGTGAAAGTAAAACTACTCAAAAGATTTAGAACTGCTCATAAGAGGCAATGCACCATTTCCGATGGAGATCTATGACACTGGACGTCCTGAACTGCAAGTCAGACGAACATTGCTGATTTGTAGGCTTCCTCGACCTGTTTAAACGGATTCAGGCAGTTATATGGAAAAGGAAGTAGCGAAATTATGACGTTTACTTCAAGTAACCGTGTATAGGTAATGTCATTAGCAGGTAATACTGTACAGAAATTCGTAGCTCACGTGAAGACGAAGCTTCTTGCTATCCTCTAAAAGCTGCGTACTAAGCCAGTCAGTAGGATTTCTTGCAAAAAGCACTTTATCATTCTGAGCGAACAGTGTGTCTTGTGCAGTAGGTGACTGCTATGACTTATTCGTTTACAACAATGTGAGTGGTAAGTATCAGCGGATTACTGTTTCCGCAGCTTTATCTCTGTCTTCAGGAAAATCAAGACAAATTAAGATCAAGAATTAAGAAAAGGACTGGTTACTTCCAAAAGGCTTCTAATTGTTGTAGCAAAATCTGGAAGAAAGGAGAGAATAACTTCAGTGTTACATCTGGAACACTGCAAGACTACCTGGCCCATGCGTTTGCTAAATTGATTTTGCCCTTCGACCGTGGTTGTTGTTGTTGTTAGCCTGCATTATAGGTTATCACATTTATCTGAATTTAAATGAACTTGTAAGGTGAAATAATTTAATGAAATGGTGGCCCTGTCATTATTGTAGTCAACTGTTGATGGGTGTTTAATATATCAACAAAAGATATATCTTTTATAAAAATTACGGTACAGGTTTATTGATCATAAAATAAGACAAACAATATGGGACAAACAACACAAGTTAAGCGTGATGCCTAATAAATCATGATCTGCTGGCAACACAAATAGATGCAACAAATAGTTAAACACCAATGGATGATGACTGGTTGGCAAAGACTAAGATTTGTCTGATTAAACTATTTACTCTGGCTCAAAACATGGGATAACTAAATCTGAAATTATCTAACGCCGAATAGCCGTTGCTCGTATACCCATAGCTTGATATGTAGTGCTGTCTCAGAGCAGAGATGAGTGAATCCTTTAATTCCTTATCGCGGGCACGAAATATGCAAAGTCGGAGCTGGCGATCTGTTAGACAGATCGCAATTACTCTCTAATGGAGCCCTCAAATCTCGGCAGATTCCAGCGTGTGACACTCCCGTTCGCTGGTCATACAACAGACCAATTTGACTCATTTATATAGGAAGGTGCCAGACAGGAATAAGATTTCCCTCAGCACAGCGAGTTGTCTGAGATGACTGAGGTCTAAACTGTCAGTACAGCTAATCCTGACCACAGGCTCCCCAGACAAGACCAATCCTAGTGTGAAGTAACGCACAGAAGAAGTGTCCAAAGTGCAACTCACTCATAACAACAGTCTAGATCAGAATATTCTCCAGAGCAGAGTCTGAATCAGAAGACCAGGTTTCTGCTCCCCTCACTTTCTGACAACCCAAGCTAAACTCCACAAAAGCATTCATGCAACCACCCGCTCAAGGGTTTCGTGCCAGTCACATGACTCCACAAGTGCCTTGTCTCCCCTCTAACTTGTCTGCCCTACCCATCGGCCAATCCTAATCAAAGAAAACAATATTTTTCTCTTTTCTGGAGAGCTTCCAAAACACTCAGTGTGTCCAACCATGGACCTTGGCTAAAAAGTAGAAGTGGGTTTGTGTCCCACAACATACCTTTCAGACTCGCCAAAAATGTAGGAGTCCAATCCAAAATTCTTTTGAAAGCCTTAGGCTTCCCAACAACTTAGCACGCAGAGGGACGACACCACCTCACGGCCTCCTTGACAGCATCCGATCCACGGCGAACATGGAAACTCGCGAATTTTTATGGCCACCTTCACTGATCATAAAGGGTTTTTACAGCACTGTCGAACCGCCTTGGCCAGGTGACCTAAATTTCTCTCGCGCCCCTGCCCCTGCTGTGGCTAGAAACGCCTAACAAGTAGGCGCAGGCAGGCAATTTTTTCGCCTCTTTGACCAAAATCATTATCTGCACGTCGGTGCGAGAAATTCTTGGAACCGGCATTCTGTCCCCGGTAAGTGCTTCGAAATGTTCCTTTCCTATAGAGATAAAGGAGACCCACAATAAAGATCCTGCATCCATTAACAACATACATTCTCCCATCAATGCCTGCTCATAATGATAACTTCCTGTTGTCTCACAAAAATGATGTCTTTGGTGTAAAATAAACATTAAAGTGTAGTCTTGAATATTAAAAATAGTGAGAGTGACTCGTCCTCTCTCAACATCTTATTATTTGCAGAAAATAGTTCATTGCTTTTGTTAGGCTATTGGCCAAGACATAACGAAACGTCTGTCTTTAGTAGGACGACGAAATATACGAGGGCTATTCCGAAAGTAAGGTCCGATAGGTCGCGAAATGGAAACCACGGTAAAAATCAAAAATGTTTTATTTGCAACAGTTAGATACACCTTGCAGCTACTTATCTCCACAGTCGCCGACCCGACTTAGACGTGTATCGTAGCGTTGTACCAACTTTCCCATACCCTCGCTATAGAAGGCAGCCGCCAATGCTCTCCGCCAATTCTCTACGCTGGCCTACGGCTCGTTGTCTTGTGCCGAAATGTTGTCTTCATAACCAGCGGTTCATGTGACCAGAGCTGAAACTCAGAGGGAGACAATTACGGGCTGTATTGTGGGTACTCTCACATTTCCATTTGAAAACGATGCAGGAGCATCTTCATTGCCCCTGCAGAATGCGGCTGAGAATTGTCTTGAAGACGAAACAGCACGACAGTTATGTAATGTTAGCTGCATAGCTTCAGGGGAAATTTCTCACCAGGCCCCCGTACTTGGCGGCAGACACTATTTTCTAGACATCTTTACGCACTCACTGCGAGCTCAGAAATGAGAAGAGCGACGTGATGCTAACTGGGGTTATACTAGAGACACTACCCAACACATCTGTGCAAAGCTTTATCGGAATTTCATAGTCGTTTCCATTTCGTGACCGATCGGACATTACTTTCGGAATAGCCCTCGTAATTCTGAATCCACCCAGAGCTCATAGTATGATTCAGGTTCTAGTATAACAGATGGTCAAGACTGTAAAGTAGATTTCAGAATATTGATGGACAATATAATTTCCGACAGCTCTTTGTTGTTTCGGGTGTTTCACAGGAACAGAATTGTTAAGGTTCAATCTTTTCTGCATTGTCAGTTTCCATCACCACATTTTACGAATTTGATCAAATATGTCTGGTATGCAGTACAATATACACAATGACAGCCAAGATCGTTACTGACTCTATTCCAGTTATACCTAAGTAAAATTCTAGTCATTACTATGAGGTGCCTGAATTCATTAATTTTTCTTTTATCATGTGCAGGGAATGTGTTTGTTTTCATCATCCAATAGGTACTTCGCATTTTTGTGACGACTACATGGAATAAACAAGGAGCTGTATCATTGTTAGCAAAATATGCAATGTTCTATAATTATCGTAAGAACTCTGCTACAGGAATTGTTGTCAACGAAAAAAGTCACGATTAATGGAAATCATCTGAACTATAGCATCATACAATTCCTTGACTTTCTTTGCACTAATAGTCACTTGTGTGAAAAATTACATGTCTGAAACAGTTTAGCCGTCGATAGGAACTGCACGTTATTAAAAAAAATAGTGATTTGAGACAATTTTGGTATGGTATAAACGCTTAAAATTTACATGTGTGACTTTTATCACGGCGCTACGGTCGCAGGTTCGAATCCTGCCTCGGGCATGGATGTTTGTGATGTCCTTAGGTTAGTTAGGTTTAACTAGTTCTAAGTTCTAGGGGACTAATGACCTCAGCAGTTGAGTCCCATAGTGCTCAGAGCCATTTTATCACGGCTGCGTCTACTTATTCGCCGATTCGTTGGCTGGGCAGGACGGGCAGTATAAAAGCTATTATAGGCGACTCTTCGTCCATCGAAAATGAGTAGCTTTAACATTTTTTAAACAATACATGCAGTACACCTTAGTTGCTACAATTTTGACAGCGTTTTTCTTTCGGTGTATGCCTTCTGCGTGAAGGATTTCAGGGTACGTTTCGGCATGTTGTACTGGACCATTACCTTGTCAGCAAGCAAAAATTTCTTATATTTAACCATCAGAATGTGTTTGCGTTCTGGCAGTTTAAGGCTGGTCAGAATTGAAAAGAACGTCCAAAGATGAAACATGATTACAGAAATTATCCTAAAATATAGGACGCTGTGATGGTTCTAGAATTAGAATTATAAAATAAGGATATGGGATAAGTTTCCAGAACGTGTACATTAGTCTTTCTCTCAATTACAATATATGTTTCGATTAGAACAATCTATATCCCGCTGAAACATGCATGGCGATTTCCACCTGTCATTTTACATGGCTATGAATTGTTGCCTCCCCCCTCCCCCCCCCTCCCCCCCCCCCCAATGAACCATGGACCTTGCCGTTGGTGGGGAGGCTTGCGTGCCTCTACGATACAGTTAGCCGTACCGTAGGTGCAACCACAACGGAGGGGTATCTGTTCAGAGGCCAGACAAACGTGTGGTTCCTGACGAGGGGCAGCAGCCTTTTCAGTAGTTGCAGGGGCAAGAGTCTGGATGATTGATTGACCTGGCCTTGTAACACCAACCAAAACGGCCTTGCTGTGCTGGAACTGCGAACGGCTGAAAGCAAGGGGAAACTACGGCCGTAATTTTTCCCGAGGGCATTCAGCTTTACTGTATGATTAAATGATGATGGCGTCCTCTTGGGTAAAATATTCCGGAGGTAAAATAGTCCCCCATTCAGATCTCCGGGCGGGGACTACTCAAGAGGACGTCGTTATCAGGAGAAAGATAACTGGCGTTCTACGGATCGTAGCGTGGAATGTCAGATCCCTTAATCAGGCAGGTACGTTAGAAAATTTAAGAAGGGAAATGCATAAGTTAAAGTTAGATATAGTGGGAATTAGTGAAGTTCGGTGGCAGGAGGAACAAGACTTTTGGTCAGGTGAATACAGGGTTATAAATACAAAATCAAATAGGGGTAATGCAGGAGCAGGTTTAATAATGATTAAAAAAATAGGAGTGCGGGTAAGCTACTACAAACAGCATAGTGAACGCACTATTGTGGCCAAGATAGACACGAAGCCCGCGCCTACTACAGTAGTACAAGTTTATATGGCAACTAGCTCTGCAGATGATAAAGAAATTGATGAAATGTATGATGAGACAAAAGAAATTATTCAAATAGTGAAGGGAGACGAAAATTTAATAGTCATGGGTGACTGGAATTCGACAGTAGGAAAAGGAAGAGAAGGAAATGTAGTATGAGAATATGGATTGGGGCTAAGAAATGAAAGAGGAAGCCGCCTGGTAGAATTTTGCACTGAGCACAACTTAATCATAGCTAACACTTGGTTCAAGAATCATGAAAGAAGGTTGCATACAAGGAAGAACCCTGGAGATACTAGAAGGTTTCAGATAGGTTATATAATGGTAAGACAGAGATTTAGGAACCAGATTTTAAATTGTAAGACATTTCCAGGGGCAGATGTGGACTCTGACCACAATCTATTGGTTAGGAACTGTAGATAAAAACTGAAGATACTGTAAAAAGTTGGGAATTTAAGGAGATGGGACCTGGATAAACTGAAAGAACCAGAGGTTGTACAGAGTTTCAGGGAGAGCGTAAGGGAACAATTGACAGGAATGGGGGAAAGAAATACAGTAGAAGAAGAAATGGTAGCTTTGAGGAATGAAATAGTGAAGGCAGCAGAGCATCAAGTAGGTAAAAAGACGAAGGCTAGTAGAAATCCATGGGTAACAGAAGAGATACTAAATGTAATTGAAGAAAGGAGAAAATACAAAATTGCAGTAAGTGAAGCAGGCAAAAAGGAATACAATCGTCTCAAAACTGAGACCGACAGGAAGTGCCAAATGGCTATGCAGGAATGGCTAGAGGACAAATGTAAGGATGTAGAGGCTTATCTCACGAGGGGTAAGATAGATACTGCCTACAGGAAAATTAAAGAGACCTTTGGAGAAAAGAGAACCACTTGTATGAATATCAAGAGCTCAGATGGAAACCCAGTTCTAAGCCAAGAAGGGAAAGCAGAAAGGTGGAAGGAGTATATAGAGTGTCTATACAGGGGCGACGTTCTTGAGGACAATGTTATGGTAATGGAAGAGGAGGTAGATGAAGATGAAATGGGAGATATGATACTACGTGAAGAGTTTGACTGAGCACTGAAAGACCTAAGTCGAAACAAGGCTCCGGGAGTAGACAACATTCCATTTGAACTACTGACAGCCTTGGGAGAGCCAGTCCTGACAAAAGTCTACCACTTGGTGAGCAACATGTATGAGACAGGCGAAATTCTCTCAGACTTCAAGAAGAATATAATAATTCCAATCCCAAAGAAAGCAGGTGTTGACAGATGTGAAAATTACCGAATCATCAGTTTAATAAGTCACAGCTGCAAAATACTAACGCGAATTCTTTACAGACGAATGGAAAAACTGGTAGAAGCGACCTCGGGGAAGATCAGTTTGGATTCCGTAGAAATGGTGGAACACGTGAGACAATACTGACCCTATGACTTATCTTGGAACAAAGATTAAGGAAAGGCAAACCTACGTTTCTAGCATTTGTAGACTTAGAGAAAGCTTTTGACGATGTTGACTACAATACTCTTTTTCAAATTCTGAAGGTGGCAGGGGTAAAATACAGGGAGCGAAAGGCTATTTACAATCTGTACAGAAACCAGATGGCAGTTATAAGAGTCGAGGCACATGAAAGGGAAGCAGTCGTTGGGAAGGGAGTGAGACAGGGTTGTAGCCTCTCCCCGATGCTATTCAATCTGTATATTGAGCCAGCAGTAAAGGAAACAAAAGAAAAGTTCGGAGTAGGTATTAAAATCCATGGGGAAGAAATAAAAACTCTGAGGTTCGCCGATAACATTGTAATTCTGTCAGAGACAGCAAAGGACTGGGAAGAGCAGCTGAACGGCATGGACAGTGTCTTGAAAGGAGGGTATAAGATGAACATCAACAAAAGCAAAACAGGGATAATGGAATGTAGTCGTATTAAGTCGGGTGATGCTGAGGGAATTAGATTAGGGAATGAGACACTTAAAGTAGTAAAGGAGTTTTGCTATTTGGGGAGCAAAATAACTGATGATGGTCGAAGTAGAGAGGATATAAAATGTAGACTGGCAATGGCAAGGAAATCGTTTCGGAAGAACAGAAATTTGTTAACATCGAGTATAGATTTAAGTGCCAGGAAGTCGTTTCTGAAAGTATTTGTATGGAGCGTAGCCATGTATGGAAGTGAAACATGGACGACAAATAGTTTAGATAAGAAGAGAATAGAAGCTTTCGAAATGTGGTGCTACAGAAGAATGTTGAAGATTAGATGGGTAGATCACATAACTAATGAGGAGGTATTGAAAAGAATTGGGGAGAAGAGGAGTTTGTGGCATAACTTGACTAGAAGGAGGGATGGGTTGGTAGCACATGCTCTGAGGCATCAAGGGGTCACCAATTTAGTACTGGAGGGCAGCGTGGAGAGTAAAAATCGTAGAGGGAGACCAAGAGATGAATACACTTAGCAGTTTCAGAAGGATGTAGGCTGCAGTAGGTACTGGGAGATGAAGAAGCTTGCACAGGATAGAGTAGCATGGAGAGCTGCATCTGCATTAAAAACCAGTATCAGGACTGAAGACCACAACAACAACAACATGAATTGTTGCAGTGCAGCAGAATGAGAGGCATGTCATATTTGTATCATACGTTTGTTACTTTGATTTTAACCTCTTATTACAGTAGAGAGTACCTTTTTTTTTTAATTCTTTTACTCCTACAGGTAACTCTGTCAAAAAGCTTCACAATAAAGACAGTAAAATAAAACATTACTGACATCAAGTGAAGGCATTCCAGATTGTAATTTTATGTCAAATTCTATTCAACAATAAATTTGACAAATTATGAAAACAGAGAACCCCGCAAGATGAGATGAGCGCGAGGAAAGAGCAAATCTGATTATGTTCAGGTTACGTTGTTATAGAAAGCTGCAAGTGACGAGAGTGTAATTCTACTTTCAGGTAACACGCTAAAGCAGCGGAAGGAAAAAAAAAGAAAATTAGGTTTTGAGACCCCCGTCGACGACGAATTCATTAACAATGGAGCACAATCTCGTAATTGGGAATGGTAATCTGATAATGTGCTGCAACTGTTCTATCATGCCCAGACGTCGGGTGCCAAAAAATATGATACACTGAATTTGCGCTGTCATTTAATGAAACTTTAATTTCTTTTTCGCACGTTACCTGGCTTGATCATAATTAATCAAATCGAATGTCACTGAAATATGAGCTCTAGTTCCAGATGTGGTGATAACTGAGATGTGAACAGGGATAATAGGAGTAAAGTCAAACACTAATTTATCGAAACAAGGAAAAAATCATAAAGGTCCTTGATCTCAGAGGACTTTGACTCGGCTGACATGGCACAACGACTGTATTTGCAGGGCTCAATGACCATTGGATTTCTCCACCTGGGAAAAGTATTCGACCCTCTATAACGGCACAAGTTGTTCGAAATTCTGGGAAAAATAGGCGTGAGTCATAGAGAAAAACGCGTAATATACAATATGTTCAAGAACGAAGGCGGAGCAGCCGGAATAGAGGATATAGAACAAATTAAAAGCGGTGAAAGACAGAGATGTAGACTGTCGATCCTAGTGTGTATTCTATACACAGAACAAGAAGTGACGGAAGTAAAAGGTTCAGTACTGAGGTTAAAATTCAGAGTGAAATGATGTTGACAGAGCGAAATTTTCATTCTGCAGCGGAGTGTGCGCTAATATGAAACTTCCTAGCAGATTAAAACTGTGTATCGGACCGAAACTCGAACTCGAGATCTTTGCCTTTCACGGGTAAGTGTTCTACCGATTAAGCTACGCAAGCACGACTCACCAACCGTCCTCACAGCTCTACGTCCTCCATTACCTAGCCTTCTGCCTTCCAAACTACACAGAAGCTCTCCTGTCTCGCTCTAGCCCACAATTCTAATCTGGCAAGAAGTATCGTATCAGCACATACTTCGCTACAGAGTGAAGGTTTCATTCTGTAAACATCCCCCCCCCCCCCCCCCCAGTCTGTGTCTAACCCATGTCTCCGCAATATCCTTTCTTCCAGGACTGCTAGTCCTGCAGGTCCCGCAGCCGAGCTTCTGTGAAGTGTGGAACGTAGGTGACGAGATACGGTATTGATAAGATTCACTGTTGGCATTGCTGCCATTAGTGAAGGTGAAGAAATATTGCAGGATTTGTTGAATGGAATGAGTAGTCTGATACGTGCAGAATGTGAACTGAAAGTAAATCGAAGAAACACGAAATTAATGAGGAGTACTACAAATGAAGTTAGCGATAAACATAACATCAAAATTGGGGTCCACGGACGAATTTAAGAAATTCTGCTAGAAATGAAAATAACTCATGACGAACGAAGAAAGGAAGACATAAATACACAGGCTGTCACAGGCATTAAAGCGCTCCTGGCAAACAGAAATCTGACAGTATTAAACATCGGCCTTAACGTGAGGAAGAAATTTCTACGAATGTGCCTTTGGAGCCCAGCATTCTATGGTAGTGAATCGTAAACTGTAGGAAAACCGGAAAAGATCAGAACTGAAGCCTTTCAGATGTGATGCTGCAAAAGGATGTCGAAAATTAGATGGAAAGGTAAGACAAGGAATGTGAAGGTTCTCCGCAGAATAGACGAAGAGTGGAACATACGAAAATACTGGTAAGTATAAGGGACAGGATGACACGACAAGAGGTAAAACACCAGGGATGACTTCAGTGGTACTAGAAGAGCTGTAGAGATTAAAAACTGCACCGTGAATTCGTAATTCGCAGCACGTCTGTCTTCCTGCCTCTCCAGGCGGTCGCTTCGGCGCACCTCTCGCGTGAGTGCTTGGTTAGGTGGCGCCAGCGCCACTCGAGCTTTGATGGGGCGGTGCAAAATGGAGGAGCTCTTCTTGCGCTGCTGTCGGTGTCGACACATCTCCCGGAAACGAGTGCCAGAGCCTTAGCGCGGTGATCGAGAAACCTGCAGCAGCGGGGGCGGCTAGCGCGGACCGCGTCCCAGCTGCGTTGGCGTTCGATGTTGCTGAGTCGTGCTAAGCTGGGAGGTGCGGACAGCGGAGCAGAAGAAGGGCGACAACAACACAGGTCTCCTGAAAAGGCGGCGGTACCTGCGTAGCGAGGCGCCGGGACGGTACTCCGGTGCTGGCGCGACGCTTCTCAAATCACCATTGCAGTCCAAAACTGTCACAGTGGCTGCAGTTGCAGCTATGGGGTTAAGGAGTGACGGACTTATCAGATGTTAACTGACAAAAACTAGAAGTCTCTCGCAATTTGTGGTGTGCGTACTGTAAGACCTTCGGTACACACACCATCAGATTATTTGACTTGTCGCTCTAACGAAGTAGGCGAGTGTCAGCAATATGTCTCGTGGTCTTATCGTGGCGTGTTTATCTTCTGCCGTTAGGTCAGATAATAGAAATGCCACTTGCACGCTTAGAGTAGCAGATTGACGGTGACCAACTTTAAACAGAACTTGATTACTTTTCACCCACATTTATTGAAATAATAAAAAACGTAGATATTACGTAACTTAATTCTGGATGCTGTTTACAATTGACAATCTGAAGTTCCTTTGGTCTTGGTACGTTAATCTTATTCTCACATATCTCTGATACTTGACAAAGTGTCTATACATTTCTCTTCATGGCTATGTACAGGAATATGGTAATCTTATTAGGCGCAGACTAAAAAAAATGGCTCTGAGCACTATGGGACTTAACATCTATGGTCATCAGTCCCCTAGAACTTAGAACTACTTAAACCTAACTAACCTAAGGACATCACACAACACTCAGCCATCACGAGGCAGAGAAAATCCATGACTCCGCCGGGAATCGAAACCGGGAACCCGGGCGTGGGAAGCGAGAACGCTACCGCACGACCACGAGATGCGGGCTGTAACGACATTCCTCTCAACAGCGAGTAGTTCGCCTTCCGTAATGTTCACACATGCATTGACAATACACTGACGCTTGTTGTCAGGCGTTGTCGGTGGATCACGATGGCAAATATCCTTCAACTTTCCCCACAGAAACAAATCCGGGAACGTCAGATCCGGTGAACGTGCGGGCCATGGTATGCTGCTTCGACGACCAATCCACCTGTCATGAAATATGCTATTCAATACCGCTTCAACCGCACGCGAGCTATGTGCCGGACAACCATCATGTTGGAAGTACATCGCTCTTCTGTCATGCAGTGAAACATCTTGTAGTAACATCGGTAGAACATTACGGAGGAAATCAGCATACATTGCACCATTTAGATTGTCATCGATAAAATGGGGGCCAATTATCCTTCCTCCTATATTGCCGCACCATACCTTAACCCGCCAAGGTCGCTGATGTTCCACTTGTCGCAGCCATCGTGGATTTTCCGTTGCCCAATAGTGCATATTATGCCGGTTTAAATGGTTCAAATGGCTCTGAGCAGTATGGGAATTAACATCTGAGGTCATCAGTCCCCTAGAACTTAGAACTACTTAAACCTAATTAACATAAGGACATCACACACATCCACGCCCGAGGCAGGATTCGAGCCTGCGACCGTAGTGGTTGCGCGGTTCCACACTGTCGCGCCTAGAACAGCTCGGCCACTCTGGCCGGTCTATGCCGGTTTAGTTACCACTGTTGGCGAATGACGCTTCGTCGCTAAATAGAACGCGTGCAAAAAATCTGTCATCGTCCAGTAATTTCTCTGTGCCCAGTGGCAGAACTGTAAACGACGTTCAAAGTCGTCGCCATGCAATTCCTGGTGCATAGAAATATAGTGCGTGTGCAATCGATGTTGATGTAGCATTCTCAACACCGACTTTTTGAGATTCCCGATTCTCACGCAGTTAGTCTGCTACTGATGTGCGGATTAGCCGCGACAGCAGCTAAAACACCTACTTGAGCATCATCATTTGTTGCAGGTCGTGGTTGATGTTTCACATGTGGCTGAACACTTCCTGTTTCCTTAAATAACGTAACTATCCGGCGAACGGTCCGGAAACTTGGATGATGTCGTCCAGGATACCGAGCAACATAAATAGCACATGGCCGTTGGGCGTTTTGATCACAATAGCCGTACATCATCACGATATCGACCTTTTCCGCAATTGGTAAACGGTTCATTTTAATACGGGTAATGTATCACGATGCAAATACCGTCCGCACTGGCGGAATGTTACGTGATACCATGTACTTACACGTTTGTGACTATTACTGCGCCATATATCACAAAGCGAAAAACTAAAACATTAATATTTCTTTACGTACTACATGAATATGTAATAAAAGATGGGGGTTCGTATTTTCAAAAACGCAGTTGATATCTGTTTGACTTATTGCAGCGCCATCTAGCGGGCCAACCATAGCGCCATCTGGTTTCCCCCTTCAATCTAGACGAGTTTCGTTCTTTGTAGTTTTTTCGTTGGATGCTTATTTCCTGAGATATTTGGCCCGGTCACTATCAATGGACCACCCTGTATATTGTCTCTATAGCCGTCCATAATTGGAAACCTGTTGCCGGTGCAGGATTTAGTGCACGAACTGACCATTCAATTATGTCCCGTATAAGTTCGGTGGGGTTCAAATGGAGAGAGCTGGATGGCCAGATCATTCGCTCTAATTGTCCTGAATGTTCTTCAAACCAACAAATGTGGCCCGGATACATTGCGCATTTTAATCCATAAAAGTTCCATCGTTGTTTGGGATAATGAAATCCGTGAATTGCTGCAAATGGTATCCAAGTAGCCGAACATAACTGTTTCCAGTCAGTGATAAGTTCAGTTGGACCGGAGGGCTGAGTCCATTTCATGTCAGTAGAGCCCACGCCGTTATGGAGCCACCAATGGCTTACACAGTGCCTTGTGACAACCAATGTTCCATGGCTTCGGGCAGGGGGGGATGGGGGGGGGGGGGGGGCGAGGGAGGGCTGCGCCGCACTCGAACCCTACCATCAGCTCTTACCAACTGAAATCGGGACTCATCTGACTGTGCCTCGGTTTTCCAGTCATCTCGGGTCCAAACGATATGTTCACGAGCCCAGCAGAGGCTATGTAGGCCATGCCAGGCTGTTAGCAAAGGCACTCGAGTATGTCGTCAACATCTGCATCTACATCTACATCCATACTCCGTAAGCCACCTGACGGTGTGTGGCGGAGGGTACTTTGAGTACCTCTATCGGTTATCCCTTCGATTACAGTCTCGTATTGTTCGTGGAAAGAAGGAATGTCGGTAAGCCTCGGTGTGGGCTCTAATCTCTCTGATTTTATCCTCATGGTCTCTTCACGAGATATACGTAGGAGGGAGCAATATACTGCTTGACTCCTCGGTGAAGGTATGTTCTCGAAACATCCACAAAAGCCCGTACCGAGCTACTGAGCCTCTCTCCTGCAAAGTCTTCCACTGGAGTTTATCTATCATCTCCGTAACGCTTTCGCGATTACTAAATGACCCTGTAACGGAGCGCGCTGCTCTCCGTTGGAGCTTCTCTATCTCTTCTATCAACCCTATCTGGTACGGATCCCACACTGGTGAGCAATATTCAGGCAGTGGGCGAACAAGTGTACTGTAACCTGCTTTCTTTGTTTTCGGATTGCATTTCCTTAGGATTCTTCCAATGAATCTCAGTCTGGCATCTGCTTTACCGACGATCAGCTTTATATGATCATTCCATTTTAAATCACTCCTAATGCCTGCTCCCAGATAATTTATGGAATTAACTGCTTCCAGTTGCTGACCTGCTATATTGAAGCTAAATGATAAGTAATCTTTCTTTCTGTGTATTCGCAGCACATTACACTTGTCTACATTGAGATTCAATTGCCATTCCCTGCAACATGCGTCAATTCCTTGCAGACCCTCCTGCATTTCAGTACAATTTTCCATTGTTACAACCTCTCGATATACCATAGCATCATCCGCATAAAGCCTCAGTGACCTTCCGATGTTATCCACAAGGTCATTTATGTATATTGTGAATAGCAACGGTCCTACGACACTCCCCTGCGGCACACCTGAATTCGCTCTTACTTCGGAAGACTTCTCTCCATTGAGAATGACATGCTGCGTTCTGTTATCTAGGATCCCTTCAATCCAATCACACAATTGGTCTGATAGTCCATATGCTCTTACTTTGTTCATTAAACGACTGTGGGGTACTGTACCGAACGCCTTGCGGAAGAGTGCTGACAATTCCCATTAACCCCAAATTTCGCCGTCCTGTCGTAACAGATTGGTTTATGCAGTTGTTTCACGTAGTGTTGGTTGTCGGTTAGCGGTGACAACTCGACGATAACGCCACTACTCTCGGTCTTTAACTGAAGGCCGTCGGCCACAGCATTGTCTGTGATTGGAGGTAACGCCTGAAATTTGTTATTCTCAGAACGCTCTGGACACTGTGAATCTAGGAATATTGAATTCTCAGACGGTTTCCGATACTGAGTGTCCCATGTGTCTAGTTTCAACTACCATTCCGCGTTCAAAGTCTGTTTATACTCAACATTCGGCCACGATCACGTCGGAAACCTTTTCACGTGAATCACCTGACTATAAATGAAGGCTCCGCCAATGCATTACCCGTTTATACATCGTGTACGCGATACTACCACCAGCTGAACATGTGCATATCGCTACTCCATGATTCGTTCTTATCTCAGCGTGGTGTAAAGATCAGAGTACAATCAGACCACTTACTTTATTGCTGAACAAGTATTAATCTGTATTGAAGGTCTGTTGTAATAATCTGATATGTTATTATTGTTATGTGACGACACGTGCGGCGCGTAAATGTGTTCTCTAAACGCTAGAGCCATACTGATTTAATTAATTACGAATTGTATATTTTATTGTAATGAAGGTGACCTTATTTTATTACATTATGACTGTGACTGGTGTGCCTTCTGCCGTATCTACGTAAAAAGGAAGTTATTTTGTCTGTGAGATTGATCCAGTTACACTTTTTTATAGTACAAGAGATCTCATTGACATATGGGCCCAGGCAGTGCTATAGATAGTGTCGTAATGATGAGCTGGTACTAAGAGTAACCGTAGGCCAATGTTTAGCTGCGTGCTAGGTAGGTCATCTTAATACAAGGAAAAGTATTCGCTTCTGCGAATATGATCAAACTCCAGCAATGTATAGGTGACAGTGATAATTTGTGACAGATAGGGACTCGAACCCTGGATATCCCGCATTACACGAGCGGTCGTCTAAAAGCCTCAGTCCTCCAAACACAACTCTACGACTTTCCCATAACGTGTGCCTACGTTCCGTATTTACTCAGCTGCTGTGATTCTCGCAAAGGGAGGGACATACGATTATTGTTATGACATTATCCTATGGTTAACTACAGAAGTTGTACTTATTGTCTTTTCTTGTCTGTGGCCAAAGGACATACATCCAAATAGTTGTTGTTGGTACACGAGTTTATGCGCTGGCGCGAAGCTGATTTTAATTCTGTATCACTAAATCCTGTTTCACTGTGTCCAAGGCATTGTGATAGTTGTTGTCTTGTTTGAGACCAGCTTTCACTACCTGTATTGAGCTACAAATTAAATTCTCTTTGATTGTTATTGTTCGCTTGTCGAAAAGTTTTTATGTTCAATATATTAGTTGTTAAATACAGCCCACACTTGCACTATCCCAGCTGGAACCTTCACCCAAATCACACGCTGAAAAACTGTAGGGTAAGGCAGACATTGTAAAACATCCAATAATTGAGGACGTACGGCGTAAGCGCCAATCTGACGTGAAGGGGTTGATACAGGAGAGGAATTCACAGTGGGCCGCCAGTCAGAAGACTGATCCGTCAAAACGGTTCAAATGGCTCTGAGCACTATGGTACTTAACATCTGAGGTTATCAGTCCCCTAGAACTTAGAACTACTTAAATCTAACTATCCTAAGGACATCTCAAACATCCATGCTCGAGGCAGGATTCGAACCTGCGACCGTAGCAGTCACGCGGTTCCTGAATGAAGCGCCTAGAACCGATCGGCGCGCGGGATTAGCCGAGCGGTCTGAGGCGCTGCAGTCATGGACTGTGTGGCTGGTCCCGGAGGAGGCTCGAGTCCTCCCTCGGGCATGGGTGTGTGTGTTTGTCCTTAGGATAATTTAGGTTAAGTAGTATGTAAGCTTAGCGACTGATGACCTTAGCAGTTAAGTCCCATAAGATTCCACACACATTTGAACATTTTTTTTTAACCACTCGGCCACCGCCGCCGGCTGACTGATCAGTCAAAAAAGTTGTCAGTTCAGATAGCTCGGCGGTTTCGCCTCACGATCGCCTGGCGATGGTTGTCGATTATGGAGCATTATCCGTCGGCGGGCGACGATATGCGGCGACGTGTCTGATGAAATGCTTCTTACATTCTTCAGGACGAACAGCAGGTGTGTTGCGGATGACTGCCAGGTGCCGAAGGTTGAACATTCCGATCATTTTGAATGAGTAAGGCGGCCTAAGGCCCTTGTATATCGCACAAGCGAACTTAGCTGGAGTTTTTCAACGTTCACGTAGACGCCTGTTGGGCATTTCGCCCGTCATGGCCGTTGCCCTACTAGTACACTTAGGACAAGACGGAACTTGAGACGAGAGTGACAATGTCAGTTTCGAATTATTATCGGCACAAGAGAGGATTTAAAGTAGCGTAGGATGGAATGGGAAGCAAGTATGCATCGAGTGGGAGTGTAGAAGCAGGGCTAAAGGAATAGGACCCAAACAGAATAAGGATGTTCAGAAAATGAGTTGTTGGCAGCCGTGTGAAAACCCGAATCGGTGATGGAACCAGACCACAAAAGAAACATTACCGTCGGAGTCGTGAAACGGAGTCGTAGTCGAATGCTTGTGTAAAAGAGCATAAACCTGGAATAGGAATCGGTAGAACATGAAATAGACTGAAATCTGCATGGGATCGGATGAGCATAAAGTCTTGAATACGAAATGCTTCGAGACCAAGTCTCGATACAAAGTTATGATAAGTCTTGAAACGGAGTCTCCAAACAGAGTCGAGATACAAAAAGTCCCACTCCATGGCTCGCGGTTTCGATCCAAAGTTTCCCTCTTGTGCTTTTCCAGAACTGCACCTTTATGGCCTCTTATCGTTGGCAGGCGATGTTTCAGTTCCACCCATTTGGCGATTCCTCTTGGATAGTTCTCCTCCTTCTCACTCCTCGTCCCTCGTCACCAAATCTCAGCTTGACTGTTTCAAAGGCCTCTGAGAACTTGAATTTGCAGTCACTAGTTGTGAGCCCTCCTATCCTCGTGACCCACTAGGGTTATCACGATGCTTCGTTCCCTGAAGGGTTCTCGTTCGGAGCCAAGCTGACGACATACGACGTGTCTATAAGAAGCTTATGCAGTGTTCACAATGCGAATCGCGCCGATCCGCGTCGAGTAGGGACGTGCCGGGATATCAAAGCCATTGTCAACCATTGCAGTGTTCACACTGCAGGCGGGACGTGACGGCGACGGCGGCGACATTTACGATACTTAACATCTCCAGCGTGAGATGCAGGAGCTAAGCTTCACCCTCTTTTGTAAACGTGTCAGTTGTCTGTCGCCGTTTATTAAAAAAGTGTCAGTGAAAATTTTAAACAATCTTATATCACCGTACAGAGGAACAGTCGAAATCTAACCTGCTTATTCAGTAATTCTTGTAAGTTTAATTACAATGATAAGAGACAATTGATTTACACTGAGGTGGTAAACGTCAGGGGAAACCACGAAATAGCATGTCGGACCTCATTTTTACCGGTACAGTGCAGCAACTCGATGTGATATACACTCAACAATTTATTGAAAGTACACTTCCGAAATACTGGATCATGCTGCCTCTATAGCCGTCCATAATTGCGAAAGTGTTGCCGGTGCAGGATTTGTGCACGAACTGACCTCTCGATTATAGCCCATAAATTTTCGACGGGAGTCTTGCCGAGGGATTTGTGTGGCCAAACCATTCGCTATAATTAGCCAGAATGTTCTTCAAACCAATCCCAAACGATTGTGGCCCGGTGACATGATGCGTTATCATGGGAAGAGAAAGCCCATGAATGGCTGAAAATGTTACTACGCAGCCGAACATAAGCATTTCCAGTCAGTGAACAGTTCAGCTGGGCCAAACGACCTAGTCCATTCCCGGTAGACACAGCTCACCCCATTGTGAAGCCACCACCAGCTCGCACATTGCCTTTTTAACAACTTGAATCCATGGGTTCGTGAGGCCTGCGCCGCACTCGAACTCTACCATCAGTTCTTACCAGCTGAAATCGAGAATCATCTAAGTCGCGGTTTTCCATTCGTCAAGAGTCCAACCCATACATTCACAAGCCGAAGAGCAGAGCTACAGACGATGTTGGGCTGTTAACAAAGGCACTAGCTTCGGTCGCCTGCTATCATAGTCCATCAACGTCAGGTTTCACTGTATTTTCCTAACGGATACGGTCGTCGTACGTCCCATATTGATTTCTGCGATGCTGCTTGTCTGTTAGCACTGACAACTCTACGCAAACGCCGCTGCTTTCGGTCGTTAAGTGAAGGCCGTCGGCCACTGCGTTGTCCGTGGTGAGAGGTAAGCCTGAAATTTGGTATTCTCTACACACTCTTCACTCTGCGGATCTCAGAATACTGAATTCCCAAACGATTTCCGAAATGGAATGTCCCTTGTGTCTAGCTTCAGCTACCATTCCGCCTTCAGAGTCTTTTAATTGCTATTGAGCCGCCGAAAGCACGTCGGAAACCTTTCCACATGAACCCCATGAGTACACTTAACAATTTCGCCAATGTATTGCCCTTTAGAAACCTGTGTACGCGAAACTACCGCCATCTGTGTATGAGTGTATGAGCATATCGCTATCCCATGACTTTCATCAGTTCAGCGTAGTGTCCTAGAACTGAGAATATAACACAAATCATTCATGTACAGTCTGAGTTCCTCCTTAACTTTGTGTTAATTATTATCACAAAATATATAAACACATCAATATGGAGGAAGGAGAGCCATTATGTTTGAAGGAGCCTCAGGTTTTGCCCTTCTTGTTTCCGTTTGGTAAACAACCTTTTTACAAAGAAAAATGCGATGTAGGCAGCCAGTACTGAGGAAAGTCTAATAGGTGGCCTTGTCGCGTTCCCTTTTGGGAACACTTTTTACTTGGAAAAACTTTAATACAAGCAGATGGAACGGGGTAACAGTAGCAAGAGAGCAATTACAGTGGATGGTCGTCGTGATTTTTCGTGTTCTCACTGGCACTTAGCTCTCTGCGCTAAAATATGCACGAAATACTGGAGGAATTTGTGCATTAATACTTATGTATTAAAAAGTGGTCTGTGGCCATTAATATTCGTGGTTGCAAGACTTAACAGGCTCATTTGTGGGTTTGCAGCGGTTTCTCAACTTTGCCTCAAGCACGCTGAATATGGACAACCATGGCGATGTCATTGCCATGTCGTTTTAACCAGAGACGCGATGAAATTGCAGAAGTGTTTGTTGACACCACATTCTCAGCTATGTTGCTCATAACAGGGAAAGCTATGAACTATTTAACTATCATTATTTCAAAGCAGAGCCAGAATAAATCAATCAAGTTTGTTATTAAGTACGTCTCGTTCAATATATACGAGGGCAGTTCAATAAGTAATGCAACACATTTTTTTTCTCGGCCAATTTTGGTTGAAAAAACCGGAAATTTCTTGTGGAATATTTTCAAACATTCCCGCTTCGTCTCGTATAGTTTCATTGACTTCCCACAGGTGGCAGCGCTGTACGGAGCTGTTAAAATGGCCTCTGTAACGGATGTGCGTTGCAAACAACGGGCAGTGATCGAGTTTCTTTTGGCGGAAAACCAGGGCATCTCAGATATTCATAGGCGCTTGCAGAATGTCTACGGTGATCTGACAGTGGACAAAAGCACGGTGACTCGTTGGGCAAAGCGTGTGTCATCATCGCCGCAAGGTCAAGCAAGACTGTCTGATCTCCCGCGTGCGGGCCGGCCGTGCACAGCTGTGACTCCTGCAATGGCGGAGCGTGTGAACACACTCGTTCGAGATGATCGACGGATCACCATCAAACAACTCAGTGCTCAACTTGACATCTCTGTTGGTAGTGCTGTCACAATTGTTCACCAGTTGGGATATTCAAAGGTTTGATCCCGCTGGGTCCCTCGTTGTCTAACCGAACACCATAAAGAGCAAAGGAGAACCATCTGTGCGGAATTGCTTGCTCGTCATGTGGCTGAGGGTGACAATTTCTTGTCAAAGATTGTTACAGGCGATGAAACATGGGTTCATCACTTCGAACCTGAAACAAAACGGCAATCAATGGAGTGGCGCCACACCCACTCCCCTACCAAGAAAAAGTTTAAAGCCATACCCTCAGCCGGTAAAGTCATGGTTACAGTCTTCTGTGACGCTGAAGGGGTTATTCTGTTCGTTGTCCTTCCCCATGGTCAAACGATCAACTCTGAAGTGTATTGTGCTACTCTTCAGAAATTGAAGAAACGACTTCAGCGTGTTCGTAGGCACAAAAATCAGAACGAACTTCTCCTTCTTCATGACAACGCAAGACCTCACACAAGTCTTCGCACCCAAGAGGAGCTCACAAAACTTCAGTGGAATGTTCTTCCTCATGCACCCTACAGCCCCGATCTCGCACCGTCGGATTTCCATATGTCTGGCCCAATGAAGGACGCAATCCGTGGGACGCACTACGCGGATGATGAAGAAGTTATTGATGCAGTACGACCTTGGCTCCGACATCGACCAGTGGAATGGTACCGTGCAGGCATACAGGCCCTCATTTCAAGGTGGCGTAAGGCCGTAGCATTGAATGGAGATTACGTTGAAAAATAGTGTTGTGTAGCTAAAAGATTGGGGAATAACCTGGTGTATTTCAATGCTGAATAAAACAACCCCTGTTTCAGAAAAAAAAATGTGTTGCATTACTTATTGAACTGCCCTCGTAGTTACTAGTACCTTCAGAGTGTTAATGTTTGATTTCTAAACCCATTTCATTTTTCTTAAATCTTACATTCAGATATATCTATGACAACTGTAACAGAAGCAACGTTAAAAGATGTGTTTTCCCAAATTTAAAGAATCACAGTATTACGCATCGTTGATGAGATGCTTTGTTACACACTTGAGTAAAATTCCTTTGCACAACGTCATTTTCTTAAAGTTTCAGGACTATTATTACCTTTATTCAGATGACAAGTATTAACTTTAAAGATATTCTGAACTGACTTATCAGTTATTTTCTGGTTCTCAAACCAAAGTTTCCACATTACGTAAAATTAACTTGAATTGCTGTTCCAAGTTCAACCACCAGATTTAACTTTCAAATGTTCATTCCTTCAGATTGTGGCGACAGTATATACAGGATGATAATTATTGAACTATATGAAATAAAATTGTTATAAATTCTGAACGGTTTGCGTTACGTCCTTCAGACTGCACGGTTGGCCGTGGCACATGATAGGAATCAGTATGCGCATGCGCAGGCGCCTTTTTAAAAGAGATAGTTCATGCAAGGTTGGATTTGTTAGTATGGGTATCATGCATCTTTACCGTGGCAAGCGACAGCAATGGGTCCCAGTTGCTGCAGCCGCTACATTCCTGGAACAATCAAGATCGTTATACAGTAGTGGGAGATCGGCCATAGATCATCTCACTGTGTGGGGGATGTGTGGAGATTGTCTGCATGCAGTGTACGGTACGGCTTCCCTGCGTGGTGCCAGTTATTCGACAGTGTATTCCAGCTGGACATCCAGTAATGGCGTCTGATTAACAGGGGCTCACCTGTGCCGTTATGTTTGCGTATGCTTGGCCATAGATGTTAGGTCCTTACAAGTATGTCTTTTGGTCTTTTATGTTTCCATCTATGGTTGTGGTCGTAGTTCCCCAGATTCAGAATAAACGGGTTCTGCGAATGTCTGGAGTTTCTGTATCGTCTTGTGGTGAGTTTGTGGATTACCTCCGTGAGAGTCTCAAGTCGGTATTCACGGTGAAAGTCCGCGATGCGTGTGTATCGTGGAGCATTGCTTATGATTTTGAGTACTTTGTTTTGTGTGAGCTGCAGACGGCGCAGGCGTGTCGGCGCAGCGTATCCCAAGACAGGAGCTGCGTACGTCATCAGGGGTCGGATAAGTGTCATGTACATGGACCTCGACACCTTTCTGTTCAGTGTGCTACGCCTGTTGAGCACAGGGTAGAGCTGTTTGAGCCTCGCGCTAGCGCAGTTGGTCATGTGTTGTATGTGGTCCCCCCCCCCCCCCCCCAAGAGTAATTTCTGGCCCAGCCAGACACCGAGGTATTTGACTTTCTCACGGAAACGTATTGGGCGTGCATGTAGAGTTATTGGTCTGCAGTATCGGTGTTTGCGCAGTTGCTTCGGTCTTCTAGTGAACAGAACGGCTTCGCACTTGTGACCTTTACTCTAACACGCCATTTCTCCAACAAAGGCTCAGCCACTCTGACTGCAGTCTGTAGGTGTGACGTAATGTTTGATGGTTTGCAATATTGCGCGAGGATGGCTGTGTCATACGCCTAGATAGCCATCGTTGTGTTGTGTGTGGTTGGGAGATCGTTTATGTAGAGGTTAAACAGTAGGGGCCCTAGGATGCTTCCCTGGGGTACTCACGCGTGTATACCGTGTCATGTTGATTGTTTTCCCTGCACGTCAGTGTTGAAACTCCTGTCTGTGAGGTATGAGTGTATTAGACGCACCAGCACGTCGGGGAATCCCGCGTCGCTGAGTTTGCGAATGAGGCCGTTGTGCCATAGACGGTCGAAAGCCTTTTCGATGTCCAGGAACACCGCTCCTGTAACTTTGTTTATGTTGAAGCCATATGTTATGTGTTCAACGACCCGTAGGAGTTGTTGTGTTGTGGAGTGGTGATTCCTGGAGCCTAACTACTCCGGTCTCAGGATGTCATTTGTTATGCAGTGCCTAGTGATGCGTTTGAGAATCAGCTTCTCAACAATCTTCCTGAGCGAGCTCAGAAGGCTGATGGGTCGGTAATTCTGTGGGAGGCTGTGGTCTTTCCCCGGCTTCCTGAACATCAGGACCTTGGCCGTCTTCCAAAAGGCGTGGAAATGTTGTTCTTTTAGTATGGCATTCGTTATGTGTGTTAGGTACTCAGTTGCTTTATCCGTGAACTCCTGGAGGACACGGTTTTGAATGCTATCATGACCAGGGGCTTTCCTAGCAGCGGAATGCATTATAGCCCAGGAAACTTGGGGTGTGCTAGCATGTCGAATGCCGTTGCGCGATGGTTGGACTAGAATGCGTGTAACCTCTTGGTCAGTAGCAGGTGTGAACACTGGATCTGATGGTACCAGTTTCGGTGTGAATGACGCTGCGAGTGTTCGGACCATTAGTTCTGCTTTCTCTTCCGCTGAGTATGCAGGTCCGTCAGGCCCTCGAAGCGTGGGGTGTATATTTTCTCCCTGGTGAAGTGTCGCGCTAGTTGCCACACGCCAGGTCGCGCGGTGTCCAGCCCTTCGAGTTTTTGGTTCCACTGTTGTGTTCTATGTGTTTGTATTTTATCGTGTAGGATGCCCTGTAGTCTGTTAATGTGCCGTTTGAAGTACTGACGCCTGGTGCGCTGCCATTGTCTCCTGAGGCGATTCCTCATTGAGATTAGGCCCAGGATTTCCTGGGGCAGGGCCGCACTGTGTTGTTGTGAGGTGCGATCAGGTATGGCGCCTGCCATTGCGTCCTGGACGGCGTTAGTGACAGTTTCTACTGCCTCGTCGTAGTCCAACATCTTGCGTTGTTCCATGTGCTGCAGTGTTTCTTCAATGTATAGTATTACAGGTTGGTGGTTTCAGGGCAGATCGTTTTCAACGGCAACGTTGAGTGTCGCTGTAATGCCCTTGATGAGGGCCATGTCTATCACGTCTGGCCTATGTCCCCTCTGATAGGGAATGTGCGTCGGTTCAGTCGGCGCTAGTATAATGTAGTTTCTGCCTAGTGAATGTTCGTACAGTTTTTTGCCGTTGGGATTTCGTATGCGTGAATTCCATTCTGGGTGTTTTGCGTTCAGATCTCCAGCGACTATTACTCGCGGTGAAATGTTGAGTAGTGTGCTCATATCGCGTGTTGAAATGCCTACAGGGCTGTTGTATACCGATATCAGTGTGGTGTAGGCTCCGTTTAACTTGACTCTGACGGCCGTATCCTCGATTTTTTCCAGTTCAGGGAGCTCTATGTTTGTGTGCTCAATGTCTTTGTGTATGACGATTGCAGTTCCACCTGCAACGGCGTCGCCCGGTCGGTCGGTACGATAGATGCAGTAGCCAGGAAAGTTTAATTGTTTGTGCGGTTTAAGCTTAGTCTCGCACAGTAGCGCGACAAGGATTCCCTTGCGCTCCATGAAAGCGGCAAATTCTGCCCTTTTGTTGTGGATCGAGTCTGCATTCCAGAACAGGATCTGTGATAGTGTATGCGGGTTTGCGTTATGGACCGGGTGTGGTATATTATTCATGTAAGAGTGTGAACGAGTGTTATGATGGCAGTGTGTATGACAGCCCAGTATTGCCCGGGTTCTGTTCTCATGAGCTGGGTGATGAGTGTAGTGACGGCCGTCAGTACATTGGTAAGGATTTGAACGGAGGTGTATCGAGGGAATAGTGTTTCCAGTATTCCCCCAAGTGATGCGTTGGTGTTGGTTGTGGCAGCCTGAGGTGCTGTTGTGGAGTTAGCGGCCGCTTGTGCGGGTATTGGTGTGTTGTTCGGAGTGGCATTAGTGTTAATGTTTTGTGACAGAGATTGTGGCGCCAGTGTTACTTTTGTGGTGAGGGGGATGGTAGTGTGAATTACAGTCTCGGTGTCTTGTTGACTGTTTTCCTGTGTGTTATTGAACTGTTGCTGCTGGGTGGCCTGTCGTGGTGATTTCGTGTTCCCCGCCCTGTGTTTACGTGTACGTCTATTCCTCCTCTGGGCTTGGGGTTCTGGGTGTTCTTGTGTGGATGTGTTTTCCTGTATAGCGTGTGTTTCTTCGCAGCACGTGATCCCGGGAGTGGGGTCGTGTTGTTTGGGGCATAGGTGCTGGTACCGATGCTTGTTGGTTTTCAGGTATTGTCTGTGGCTGTTGTGTAGCTGTTGCAGCGGTTGTTTCGCACGTGTGTGAAGGGCGCTGAGGTTCCGCAACCTGTGCCGTTCCGCCAGGGCGTGCAACCGTGGAAAACGTTACGCCGTTCCTTACTGGGTTCGGCGCTGGCCTTGGGCGTGGTATGTCGTACTGTACCCTGCTCTTGTCTTGTTTACGCTTTAGCGCCTGTTTGTATGCACTGCACTGCCTGAAGTTTGCCGCATGGGGCCCACCGCAGTTGGCACAGCGTCGCTGGTTTGGCTGTGTTTGTGTGCAGGTGTTGGATCTGTGACTGCCAGCGCATCCGCGGCAGCGAGTTGCCAGGCCGCAGCGGAGGGCCGAGTGGCCGAATCGCTGGCAGTTGTTACATTGTTGGGGGTTGTCGGCCATTTGCAAGTGAAAATGTCACGGTACAGCGTGCCTGAGCGTATAGAACTTGTGAGGGTCTACTATGCGAGCAGTAACAACCCTGCTTCATCTCAGAGGAAATTCGATACCGAGTTAAAGCTGAACTGTGCTCACAATCAAGAATTTGATTCGCAAGTTTGAGAGAACGGGTAGTGTTCGTGATGACAGTGTTTATATGTCGGTCATCCAAAAAGGGTGAAAACGCCTGAAACCATCGAGAATACACCCTCTATGTTTCAAACCAGCCGCAGGAAATCGATCACACAAGCTGCACAACAGATGGTATTCAAGCGGGAAATACTGCGAAAAATTGTTGTGCAAGACTTGCATCTCTTCCCATACAAAATTCAAACCCATCTGCCATTAAGCCCCAGGGCCATGGAAGAGCGGTTGTGTCTCACCAACAGTATTGTCCACAGAATTGACGAACAGGACTTTGGTGTGAATATGGTTTGCTTTAGTGACGAAGCACACTTTTATTTGGATGGGTTTGTCAATAAGCAAAATTGGTGCATTTGGGGCTGAGAATCCACACTTCGCGATCGACAAGTTTCTTCGCCCTCAACGGGTGGCTGTCTGACATTACTCGATGGCACATGGCACGGTGATTACTGAACGTCACGTGAAGCTTTTGGTAGATGATTTCATCCCCATTATCCAAAGTGACCCTGATTTCTACATGGTGTGGTTCATGGGAGACGGAGCTCGACCTCATCGAAGCAGGAGAGTGTTTGATGTCCTGGGGGAGCACTTTGGGGACCGCATTCTGGCTCTGGGGTACCCAGAGGCTACTGGCATAATCCTCGTTTGGCCGCCATACTCTCCGGATCTGAACACATGCGACTCCTGTTTGTGGGGCTAGATTAAAGACAAGCACAGCAATAAACTTAAAACCATTTCTGAGCTTAAAACAGCCATTCAGAAGGTCATCGACAGCATCGATGGCGGCCCACTGTGGCCGAGAGGTTCTAGGCGCTTCAGGCCGGAACCGCATTGCAGCTACGGTCGCCGGTTCGAATCCTGCCTCGGGCATGGATGTGTGTGATATCCTTAGGTTAGTTCGGTTTAAGTAGTTCTAAGTTCCAGGGGACTGACGATCTCAGCTGTTAAGTCCCATAGTGCTCAGAGCCATTTGAACCATTTGAACAGCATCGATGTTCCGACACTTCAGTGGGTCATGCAGAACTTCATTATTCGTCTGCGCCGCGTCATGGCCAATAATGGCAGGCATATCGAACATGTCATAAACTAAATCCGAATACCTGTAGTGACATTTACATGTTGAATAAAATGTGTGCATTCCGTAATTTGTAGCTAAAATACGTTTTTTTTAATACAGTTCAATAATTGTCACCCTGCATCAAATAGAAGGTTTAAATTTCAGGATGAATTTCTCGAGGTGAAATTTCTCAAAGTAACTTTAATAACAGCTCTTGTTCCAGTAACGGAAGAAGTCACCACGTTTAGTGGTCGAAAACAGAAATTAAGGCGAGTAGTGCAATGCTTGGAATACTTCGTATTATACAACGACCCAATGGCTTGTCTACTAAATACTTCAAAAGACATTCGATAGCCAGATTAAACTGCAGTCAGGTTAACACGCAGTCAAGATTGGAGAAATAGTGCATTACGCGTAGTTTAATATCGCATTTAAGGTGCTAATATTGTTCTTTCGGTTCGTGATATCTCTTTTAGGCGTCAGGTAAGACAAACAATATCGTAGCAAGGTCAATTTGCTACATAGACGCAATCAGACTCGCGAAAAAACTAACGTAAAGACAACACTATATCCGAATACAGGAAAGGAAGCAACAGGGTCGTTATAACTGTAGCATCTTCATCATCTGCTCCCGAGAGGGAAAAAAGATTCGATGTTACGAATACTAGCTGCACAGGAAAATATTTTGTGTGCTGTCATCTATCGAGAAGCTCTTTCAGATACATTTAACCAATTGCGATATGTTAGTGTAGTCCATGTTACGTGAACAACCATGTGTTCTATTTACGCACTGATCAAATCGATCAATTCTTCCAGCATGTGTGCCTGCATACACACACACACACACATTACATGTCTATTGTTCAAGCATTCGTGCGTGTATGGCGTGCCGTGCATGCACGGCAGTGTGCAGTAAGCGTCCCTGAAAGATGGCAGTCAGACCAATAGCAGCTGTTATTTATGGCTTGTCTTCACACTGTTCTTGTCTTCATGGATGGGAAACAACGTATAAATGAAATTCAACTTGGTCCACCTATTAGGTTGTAAGGAACTGAGCGAATACCACAATTGCAACGGAAATTCGAGATTATCGAATGAAGTGCCGCAGCAAAAGAATGAAGTTTAGATGGTAAGCAGAAACAATGAACTGGTACGCATAAGCAAAATATTATTATCCGCGTATTTTTAATTTCAAAACTACTCTTTAAGTAATGATTATAAAGAATCCGCCTCGATTGCAAATTGAAACCGGATGTTTACCTAGGTTTCGGCGCGGATAACCATGCCTTCTTCGGAACATACTGAAACTACAAACTGCCTAAAGAGGTATGGTACAACATTAACACATAATGCCCAAAATGGCAAAAGACTCGCATAAAACGTAAAGTAAACGGTAAGTGTGTACCATTTCAATAGCTGTACTTACAAGGGAACCTCCCCATCACAGCCCCCTCAGATTTAGTCATAAGTTGGCGCAGTGGATAGGCCTTGAAAAACTGAACACAGGTCAATCGAGAAAACAGGAAGAAGTTGTGTGGAACTATGAAAAAAACTAGTAAAATATACAAACTGAGTAGTCCATGCCAAGATAGGCAACATCAAGGACAATGGGAGACAAGCAGCGTCGTGGTCCCGTGGTTAGCGAGAGCAGCTACGGAACGAGAAGTCCTAGGTTCAAGTCTTCCCTCGAGTGAAAAGTTTAATTTTTTATTTTCAGTTCATGTGACAAACTCTTATGTTTTCATCACTTTTTTGGGAGTGATTATCACATCCACAAGAAAACCTAAATCGGGCAAGGTAGAAGAATATTTTTACCCATTCACTAAGTGTACAAGATAGGTGGGCCGACAACGTATTCCTGTCATGTGATGCACATGCCGTCACCAGTGTCGTATAGTGGAGGAATCGGTTGACCTATGACCTTGCGATCAAATGTTTTCGGTTCCCATTGGAGAGGCACGTCCTTTCGTCTACTCATTGCAAAGTTTTGCGGTGCGGTCACAAAACACAGACACTAAACTTATTACAGTGAACAGAGACGTCAATGAAAGAACAGAATGATCATAACTTTGCGAAATTAAAGAAAGTAAAATTTTCAGTCGAGGGAAGACTTGGACCAAGGACCTCTCTCTCCGCAGCTACTCACGCTAACCACGGGACCACGGCGCTCCTGAGTTCACATGATCCTTGATGTTGCATATGTTACACGTGGACTAATAAGTTTGTATATTTTATTAATTTTTTTCATAGTTTCACACAACTTCTTCCTGTTTTCTCGATTAATCTGTGTTCAGTTTTTCAAGGCCTATCCACTGTGCCAACTTATAGCTAAATCTGAGGGGGGTGCGATGGGGAGGTTCCCTTGTTAGCTCAAACGTCAGAAGCGTGCTTCCTCACCCCAGCCAACGTTCCGTGGTCCGCGGGCTCTCAGGTAAACTCTTGAAGTTACTGAATATATTTTGTCTTTACGAGGCCTATTCGGAATGTAAGGTCCGATCGGTCGCGAAATGGAAAGTACAGTAAAAACTAAAAATGTTTTATTTGTAACAGATAGCTATATATTCCAGCTGCTTACTTCTCTAGGTAGTCGCCGCTCCCACTGAGACATGTGCCGTAGCGTTGTACAAACTTTCTAATACCATCGTCATAGAAAGCAGCCGCCTGTGCTTTCCGCCAGTTCTCTATGCTGATCGGCAGCTTGTTGTCTGTGCCAAAATGTTGTCTTCATAGCCAGCGGTTCATGAGAGTAGAGAACAAAATCAGATGGAGTCAAGTCCGAGCTGTATGGAGGGTGATCAAACACTTCACATCGAAATAGGTTCCTGAAGTGTGCAGCCGAGAACTGTCATGAAGAAGATAAATGCGTAACAGTTACGTTGTGTGGGCTGCATGACATCAGGCGAAATCTCTCACATGCACTCATTCCTGGCGGGGGACACTATTGTTCTAAGCATCTATGAGCTCACTGTACGCTCATAACTGAGAAGAGCGACGTGACGCGATCGACGGGCATACTACAGACACTGCCCAACACACCTGTACAAAGCTTCATAGGGATTTCACTGTTCTTTCCACTTAGCGATCTATCGGACCTTACTTTCCGAAAAGCCCTCTCATAATTATATAGTGAACAAAAGAGCTTCTGAATGTTTTCGAAAGTAATGTGGAATTCCTTTTGATTGTGGTAACAGCTGCTTGCATAGTAGGATTGTTACAAAACTGTTCACCTTAATCATTGAATTCACACCTGCCTGATACAGGGTGTTACAAAAGGTCTAATTAAAACTCTTTCTTACTATTGTTTTGTGATGTTTTGAATCGTGATGAAAGTCTTTGTGTGTTGAATGCAGCTTGCCGCTAACTTGGTGTAGTGTTTGTCTGTACAGAAGTGTATCTGTCGTCTTTATCGCTCCTTCACGCTCATACCTGAATCAGTACAGTAAAGTCAGGGCTTCGTGTCTTATGATTGGCTGATCCGTAAAAGGGACAGACAAACAATTATACTACTGGAGGATTCTAAGTAATTTCTAGAATTACATTCACTCTCTCTCTCTCTCTCTCTTTCTCTATAATTTATCTGTGTACAATAAAGATATATATTACTTGAGATCAGCCTCGTCGAATCTCTGGTAGAGCCCCTCGTCTTAATATTCAGCGGCAGTTTTGCTAGAAAAGATCTTTACATTTGTTATTATTATTAAGCGCTGCATTCAGTTGGGAAAATCGATCGTTTGAACAATTCGTTCAGTTTACGACAGATCTAATATTTCAGATGTGGACGAAGCCTTTTTGGACGATTTGTAAAACTCATAGATTGCAGGTTCTCTTCGTCACAGCTGAAACTTCCCAATTAATTACAGGCCCAGACAATCATCAATGATTCATACAGAGAACTCATTCTTCATTCACTCTGTAGTAAAATGTTCACAAACCTGATTTCAGATGAACGGTTTATATTAAATCCTTTGTTGTACAGATTCCGTTTTCGGGTATTTTAAATCTCAGGAGATTTATTTTTACAGGTTTATTATTTCTTTATCTCTCCCACTAGCGGCACAAATTTCCCTTGTTCGCTTTAGTGCGAAGAAGAATACCTAAAACTTCTTTAACAATCCGATTTTGGAAAAAGTTCCGTTCTCTCTCTCTCTCTATCCCAACTATAATAACCATGGAGCATACATATCTCTACCTCTGTTGTTCCAGAGAATAAACGTACTAGAAAACTACCTTGGCGTCGACGAGCTGTCGGCGCATATCTTACTAGAAAATCTGATCAGATACTTTTTAAACGTAAATAAATATGGATGATTTGATTAATCATTATTAATTAGTGCGTGGTAGAGGGTAATTTTCCGTGGGGATATTACAATGCCCCTCGCAGCGAGCGAAGTTTGTGAGCTCAATTTTGATTCACCGAACACACTTCGCGAGCTATCTATTAATGTGGATAACCCGGAAGTGATGATTGTCAGTCCTCCGACTGAAAAAGAATATTATGTTTGAGACAGACGAAGAAAAGAAATGTGGAAAACAGAAGAAATGAAGAGACAGGTACCGCGGCTGTATTGCTTTTACGTGCATCTCGGTGTTATGTTTGCTGTGCACAACCAAGGAAGATGATCTTTCATAGACTGTTGTCAGGGTCTACCCATTCGGGAACTTTCTTAAGCAGGGAAACCTTGGAAAACCTCTTAAGCTTAGACCCCCAGCCTACGATACATAGGAGATAGGAAAGCCTATAGAAGAACAAAATTAATTTTGACATTTGTCTTTAAAGAAAAGATAGGGATCAATTTGTCTCACAATTTGGAAAAAGGTAGTTTGTGCCTCTAGCAAAAAACTTTTTACAATAAATAACGTGAATTTGCGTTTTACAATCTTGCTCCTAGTACAATATCTTGCGGTGCTAAACTCCCCCGGGTCTTGCATGTCCCCGACGTCCACATTTGTAGTCGGTCTTCTACGCGGCCCCCTTTGTAGTAGATCTTCTACGCGGCCCACAATGGGAAGAGTAGAAGGAACCGGGATACTCGAATTGACATGCAACATTCATTCCCAAAAGAATTAGCAGTGAACAAAAAGGAAACTCTTCCTGTAAGAGAACTGATTAGGTTGCACCGTCCAAGATTCTCCTTTTTGAAAGCAAAATCCTTATGGCTTCATGGATCCTTTTTGTTACGACGTACTTCAATGAATTTAACTCTTAATTAATGATGTTGCCAAAAGCATCATACGATTTACTTTCGTTTGAATACTCCTTTTGACTTTGCCTCCCCACTGGTACTTATAAGTCCAAACGCTTTAACAGATTTTCTATGACTGATTTGTCCTTCGTAATTTAAAGGATTCATGTAACTTACTATAGATTTTGGATTCAAATCATCGAATAATGGAAAGTGTAGTTCATTTTATACCCAGACATCATCCATATTTCCTTAAGAAGTCATATACTTTAGCTATCCTCAAAACTTTTTATTCTAAACACATATATTTCTTCACTTTAGTGCTGAAATGTAAAAGTTATTATCATTGAGGAATGCGGATTCGCTTCTTTCATTTACTCTCTGATTCATACTGCGTTCATCCATGCTCATCTATGGAAATGGATTTTTTCAAACAGAATTCCCAAACGAACACAAACCATTTAACAACTATTAATTCTATAAATATTAATAATTTTAAAAACTCTTAACTCCTAATTGTGACACTTATTCCTTTTAAAGTTCAACCTGAATGAGTTTATTCTCGCGCTTGGTGCGAGTCTCTTATAAAGCATATCTGTGTCGTCTCTATCGATTTTAATTCTCGCGCCGACGTCAACTTTTTTGCGCGGGAAATTGTCTTTGCGGCGTTAACCGTCACTCACGATTCACTACCACAACACATCCCTTCTCACGTTTATACATCTAAGCGTTCACATGAGATTATATCTGAATATTCACTTTGAACCTTTTTTTTGATTATTCAGCGTCCTTTTGCGAGAAACATTTCATTTTTCTCGCAGGTCAGTCAGATACTTTATACATCTTGATCACATTAGCAAAGCTAAAGTCCTATGTTCACTCAAACCACAGGTGAAGCCTATCTCCACTATCCTTTTTACAACATCCAATAATAATAATTAGTCACTATTTCTATATTCTATGTCATTGATTAACTATTTCATTTTAAATGTTTTTAACACTACACACACACAGTTTATGGTTATATTTTTTACGAGTGTTCATCTCTGTCACTCAGAACACCATTCCTCCCTATCTCCTATTCTTCATTATATCTTTTTAAGTCATTGTGAGGAAATAACCCTTTTATTTTGTTCGATCCCATGTATGCTTTTGGCACGACCAACAATAGTGAGCAGTAGGGGTTGTGGAGGGTTCGATCAAACCCCATTTCAACAGGCGATCTATTTCTTTTTGAACTTGAGCCTTTAACCTCCAGGGAACAGGATAGAAAGTTCGACAATATGTTTCGTGCGGCTTAACGTAGAGATGGCATATGTAACCTTTAATCACTCCTGGCCTTTCATCAAACCCGTTTTCATACACTAATAATAATTCTTTGAGCTGCTTCTTCTGATCTTCAGTGATGCAGTCGGATTCATTTAACTTCTCATACACTAATTGACCGAAATCTCCTTTGACTTGGAACTCATTATTTGCGTGCTGTTTAAAATTCTGTGCAGTCCTGATTACTTGCACACTGATCCCACTATTATATTTTCTGGTAAGGCTTTCCTTTTTCAACAAGTCCAACTCAATTTCTTGTTTATTTATATTTAACCAAATTTTTCCTGTTTTAAAATATATTCTGCATCCGTATTGACGTAGGCTGTCGACTCCGATAATGCAGTCTACCACCAAATTTTTCACAACAAGGAATGTGCTTAATATTGCTACATTTCCTACTTCTACACTAAGTAGTGACTGCACTTTTACATTCGCCGATCGAGCCCCAACGGCGCCTATTATTTTGCAATTTTGAACTGGAAAAATTGGTACTCTCCTTATATTTCTTATCTTGTTGAATAGAGCCTCTGAAATAACATTTGTGGTTGCAGCTGTGTCTAAAACCGCCACTATAGGTACAGTCTCCAAAATCACTTGCACTTCGGCTACTGCCACCTGTTCCTTATCCTCATCTTGGGGTTCTAAGTCTTCGGTCAATTCATCTGCCAGTAATCTTCCATCATTATACGTCAGCATGGGTACACATATCCTGTTGCCCCTCAACCTATTGTTGACCGCTCCTCCGGGGCACGAGTGGGTCCTTACAAGTTTGTTGGATTTTGATTCGCCTGGTGGTTGACATCGTCCGTCACTTCGGTAATTACCGGTTGATTCGTAGATGTCTGTCCCCACTGATGTTGGTTGTTTGAGTTTATTCCCCCCGGTTGATTCCACTTTCTATTACCGTTATTGTTCCAAGCTTGCGGTCTAAAATTCCTTTCGTTTCCCCATACGGGATTGTATCCTTTCCCATTCCTGTTATTCCTTGGATAGCCCCTCGCAAGACTATTACCGGTATTATTGTTGAGATTTTGATGAGTTTCTCCATTATTTATCGATCTCTGTGCGTTCCCTTGCCTACCATTAGCCGGAGGTTCTATCTCCCTATATTGGAATCTGCTATTACGTGCTTTCTGGCTGTTCTCTTCTATAATGTCTATATGATCTAACGTCGTGAGGAATGACTCCAGGTCTTTATCGTTGCCGTAAATTAATTGATTCCGGATGCTAGTTGGTAATCTTGCCTTAAGTATGTTTATTATGTCTGGCAAAGTCATAGGTCTGTCCCAATATCTTGTTTTATTTATATATTTTTCAAAATATTTCCTAAGGCTTCCCTTCGAAAAAGAGAAAGGCTCGGGGTAGAGCACCTCCTGCCTTAGGCGTTCCTGTACTCCTTCTGACCAGAATTTCGCTAAAAACGCTTTTTCAAAATCTTCATACGTCGAGCAAACAGAAGTCATGTCCGAGGCCCAGATCGCCCCCGAACCTTGTATATACCCAGTAACGAAACTGATCTTCTGCCACTCCGACCAATTTCTGGGTAGCACTCCTCTAAAACTTCGAATAAAAACAATCGGATGGACCCCCCTTTTGTCAGTGTTAAAAATCTGAAATTGCCGATGCTTTATCATTTTTTCTTCGGCATGACAAAGGCTTTCATAATCTCCATCCGCTAAAACGTCACGCGAACAACTAGCTCGTGGCCATTTGATATTCGAGTTACTTACACATGTCGGTATTGTGTGCGAATGTGCAGTAACGGGGTCTATAGTCGCTGACAACTTCTGCTGTTGGCCTGTATTCATTTGTTCTGAGCCTTGTTGTGAAACGCGTATCGACTCTTCGATCGTTTGTTTCCATTGCTCGAGATCATCACCTAACTGCTGTCGCACTTCCTCAAGTCCTTTCGCAAACAAATTCTCTTCGTGTTTGGCGCGTAGACTCTGGAATGCTGCTTTAGCATTTTTCTCAACGTTTTCACACATTAGCCTTTTGTTTTCTAATGTGATTTCGGATAATTTACCCGTTAATACATTAATCTGGTGGTCAATAACGTCTTGACGTTCTGTCAGATGTTCCACACTTTCCTTTAGGTTCGTCTGCGTACGTGCCAATTCAGGAAGTTGCGCAATTGCACATGACATGGCATCTTGCTTTTGTACTAACTGCGGAACCATTTCCACCTGTTCGCGTACGGTATCTATCTTAATGGCCACATACTCCTTCATTTCTACACGTACACGTTGAGTAGATTCCTCACATTGATCTTTAACCAATTCTATTTGTGCAGTTAATTTTCGTTCCGTCTCTTCGGCCTGATCTTTTAGTTCCTTTGTCTTTTCCTCTATCCGCTGCTCTAATTCGGAAAAACTGGCCTGTAAGTGCTGCTTAATCTCAGCTTTCAAATTTTCCTGCCCTTCAGTGACTGAAGCTAATTTTGTATTCAAATGGTTTTGCCCTTCAGTAACTGAGGCTAACTTCGCATTAATGTCGGTTTGCAAATTTTCCTGCCCTTCAGTAACTGAGGCTAATCTCGCGTTAATATCGGTTTTCATATTATTCATACTCTCGGTTATCATTTGCATCTGTCTCAACACAATTAGTCAATGTTCAAATCTACGTCTACTTCCAGCATACAAGCAAGCTTTAGTAAAAAAAATTATAGATCTGGCCTTATTTTTCTGCGCCCTGCATGCTGTTTATTCGTAGACCCCACTAATTCAGCTGCGAGTATTTCTTCTCTTTTTTCCAAGTTAGGTTGTCTCGTCGTCGTTCACATGAAACAAAGAACAAAATTATTTTAACAACGTCCAAAAACGTGTCCTGTCACGGTCGCCATTCTAATTAAAACTCTTTCTTACTATTGTTTTGTGATGTTTTGAATCGTGATGAAAGTCTTTGTGTGTTGAATGCAGCTTGCCGCTAACTTGGTGTAGTGTTTGTCTGTACAGAAGTGTATCTGTCGTCTTTATCGCTCCTTCACGCTCATACCTGAATCAGTACAGTAAAGTCAGGGCTTCGTGTCTTATGATTGGCTGATCCGTAAAAGGGACAGACAAACAATTATACTACTGGAGGATTCTAAGTAATTTCTAGAATTACATTCACTCTCTCTCTCTCTCTCTCTTTCTCTATAATTTATCTGTGTACAATAAAGATATATATTACTTGAGATCAGCCTCGTCGAATCTCTGGTAGAGCCCCTCGTCTTAATATTCAGCGGCAGTTTTGCTAGAAAAGATCTTTACATTTGTTATTATTATTAAGCGCTGCATTCAGTTGGGAAAATCGATCGTTTGAACAATTCGTTCAGTTTACGACAGATCTAATATTTCAGATGTGGACGAAGCCTTTTTGGACGATTTGTAAAACTCATAGATTGCAGGTTCTCTTCGTCACAGCTGAAACTTCCCAATTAATTACAGGCCCAGACAATCATCAATGATTCATACAGAGAACTCATTCTTCATTCACTCTGTAGTAAAATGTTCACAAACCTGATTTCAGATGAACGGTTTATATTAAATCCTTTGTTGTACAGATTCCGTTTTCGGGTATTTTAAATCTCAGGAGATTTATTTTTACAGGTTTATTATTTCTTTATCTCTCCCACTAGCGGCACAAATTTCCCTTGTTCGCTTTAGTGCGAAGAAGAATACCTAAAACTTCTTTAACAATCCGATTTTGGAAAAAGTTCCGTTCTCTCTCTCTCTCTATCCCAACTATAATAACCATGGAGCATACATATCTCTACCTCTGTTGTTCCAGAGAATAAACGTACTAGAAAACTACCTTGGCGTCGACGAGCTGTCGGCGCATATCTTACTAGAAAATCTGATCAGATACTTTTTAAACGTAAATAAATATGGATGATTTGATTAATCATTATTAATTAGTGCGTGGTAGAGGGTAATTTTCCGTGGGGATATTACAAAGGGTACGGCCAAACTTTCAGGAAACATTCCTCACACAAAGAAAGAAAATATGTTGTGTGGACATGTGTCCGGAAACGCTCACTTTCCATGTTACAGCTCATTTTATTACTTCTCTTTAAATCACATTAATCATGGAATGGAAACACACAGCAACTGAACGTATCAGCGTGACTTCAAACACTTTGTTACAGGAAATGTTCAAAATGTCCTCCGTTAGCGAGGATACATGCATCCACCCTCCGTCGCATGGAATCCCTGATGCGCTGATGCAGCCCTGGAGAATGGCGTATTGTATCACAGCCGTCCACAATACGAGCACGAAGAGTCTCTACATTTAGTACCGGGGTTGCGTAGACAACAGGTTTCAAATGCCCCCATAAATGAAAGTCAAGAGGGTTGACGTCAGGAGAGCGTGGAGGCCATGGAATTGGTCCGCCTCTACCAATCCATCGGTCACCGAATCTGTTGTTGAGAAGCGTACGAACACTTCGAATGAAATGTGCAGGAACTCCATCGTGCCTGAACCACATGTTCTGTCGTACTAGTAAAGGCACATGTTCTAGCAGCACAGGTAGAGTATCCCGTATGAAATCATGATAATGTGCTCCATTGAGCGTAGGTGGACGAAACTAAAATGAACTCTAACACGGAAATTAAGCGTTTCCGGACACATGTCCACATAACATCTGAGGAATGTTTCCTGAATGTTTGGCCGTACTTTTTTTGTAACACCCTGTATTAACAAGGAAGCAAACGCTCTTAAATATGCGATCAGTTGCGTCGATGGATGTTTACATATCCCTCTTCATTAATTTCCATTTACTCATCATTATACCTAATTTGGGCTGTACAGTTAGTTCGCCTCCACGTGGTGCACCCTGGATAACGCTAAATGAACTAACACAATTGGCGGCAGACCGCACGAAGAATTACTGCCCCACATCACAGTGAAACAGAACGACAGACAAAGCGCTATGCATGATACATACATCGGTCCTTTTAGGGACCAACTGACCAAGGATCTCGGACCATGCATCCGAATCTGCCATTTCAAAATTGAGGGCATAAGCAGAGCAAAACGTCAACTATTGCAGAGAATTTTACACGATAACGACATTGATCTGGTAGCCATACAGGAAACTCATGCTGAAAATAGAGCCCAACTGAAAGCTAGAGGAAGGATACTGGGATATGATCTACTTGGAGCCACGTATAACAGACACTATGGCGTTGCGACATATGTGCCTGGGGACATAGAGGACGCCTTTCTAGTTGAAGCCTCCATTGAAAATAATATCCATGAAGTTGTCATCAAAATAGGAGAAGTTACAGTAACTAACATCTATAAACCTCCTGCTACTACATGGTCGGCTGAAGTGATAAAGATCCACCCAAAACCGAGCGTATACGTTGGGGACTATAATAGTCACCACGAAATGTGGAAATGCAGTACGAATGATAGCAATGGAGACATGCTGGTCGATTGGTCCGAGGAACAAAATACATATCTGGTCTTTGATGCCAAGGACCGAGGGACATTCAGATCAGCCGCATGGAACTGCGACTATAACCCGTATCTGTGCTTTGTTTCGAGGGATACAAACGAAAAACCACTGACAGCCTCTAGAAGGGTCCTGACGGACTTCCCTCATAGCCAGCACTGCCCTGTGCTTATTAATATCGGTATATCCGTCCCGATAATAAGGTCTTACCCTCGACCAAGGTGGAATTTTACAAAAGCTGACTGGACAAAATTCTCTGAACAACTTGATTATACCTTGAGCTGGATCCCTCGAACCAGCAAGAGCTATGAGAGGTTTGTGTGACCGGTCATTAGCTCTGCGAAAACAGCGATCCCAAGAGGGTACCGCAAAAAATACATTCCCGGTTGGACGGGGATATGCGATGACCTGTACGCGGAGTTCCTCAAGAATGGGGACCGGGAAATAGCGGATGAACTATTACATAACATCGACTTTATTAGACGGCAAAATGGGAGAATACTGTTGAAAATCTAGACTTTTCAAAGTCAAGCCGACAAGCCTGGTCCCCACTGCGTAAACTTGGAGGCGCAAATCAACCTGAACATAGAAAGGACGAAATATCTCCCAACAAGGTGGCATCCCGCATAGTTGCTGCGTCTAGAGCCCCACGAGATAGAAAGCACACAACAAAAGGGAAGAAGGACTTAAAAAATTTAAAAAGGACCCGTGCAATGGACTCAGAATATTCATCAGATATTCGTATCGAGGACGTTACCAATGCACTGAAGAAGGTTAAACCGGGCAGAGCTCCGGGTTTCGATGGTATCCACCCTGAGTTCCTCATAAATGTCGGAGCCTACTCAAAACAAAGGCTGGCTAAGTTCATTACGGACATTCTCCAAGTGGGTAACATTCCTCCCCCACTTAAACGAGCAAAGATCATCGCAGTTCTGAAACCTGGTAAACCAGGCGATAGACAAGAGAGTTACCGCCCCATTGCCCTTCTCAGTATGGTCTATAAATTACTAGAAAGACTGCTCCTCAACAGAATAGGCCAAACTAAAAAAAATCTCTATCGAACAAGCAGGATTCCGTCCCTATCGCTGCTGTACAGATCAAGTCCTATCACTGACAACATACATAGAGGCGGTGTTGTAGAAGAAACATAAAGTAGCTGCAGCATTCATAGACCTAACAGCAGCCTATGATACAGTTTGGAAACAGGGAGTCATGTACAAATTGATCTGTGCCGTCCCCAGCAAGAAGATAACCAACCTCATTGACGATATGTTGTCAAATAGAACTTTCCTAGTAATAGTGGGGAATGAGAGATGTAAACAGATGAAACTCAATAATGGACTCCCACAAGGCTCTGTCCTTGCGCCCCTTCTTTTCAGCCTTTACATCGCTGACATGCCTGCAACCAGATCGCGCAAATTTGATTATGCTGACGACTGGGCTCTGGAAACAGCCCACAGAAATATAGAAACTGCCGAAGATATCCTTACGAGTGACCTAGGTATTCTCAGCGAGTACTTTAGAAAATGGAGGCTACAACCTAGTGCTACAAAGACGGAAGTATCTGCCTTCCATTTGAACAACAAAATGGCCAATAGAGAACTACATGTATAGCTAGACGGGAAAATACTAAATCACAATAAACACCCAAAGTACCTTGTGGTCACCCTAGATAGGACACTAACATTCAAAGAACACCTGACGAAAACTGCAGCGAAACTTAAAACACGCAACAACATATTGAAGAAGCTCTGTGTCACCACTTGGGGCTCCACAGAATCTACCTTAAGAACATCCGCACTTGGCTTGGTGTATCCAGTGGCAGAATAATGTGCCCAGTGTGGCTCAACAGCAAACACACACACATGGTAGATAGCCAACTTAATGCAACAATGCGTATTATATCAGGCACAATCAGGCCAACTCCTACAGTGTGGCTGCCCGTTCTCATTAACATAGCCCCTCCTAACCAGTGCCAAGAACACGCTCTGGTTAGAGAATTTCAAAAAATCGTGACCAACCCTCAACTACAAATCCATGAAGATACTCACGACATCCAAGGAAACCGACTCCCGTCTAGGCATCCTCCACGAAAGACCGCACAGGCGCTGCACCAAACAAACTTTAAAATAAATGACCGATGGAAAGAGGAATGGGAGGGCAGAACAGCAATAAACTGCCACAGTATGCCATGCGTCTTCAGTAAACCAAAAGGATTTTATTGCCCTCGCAAAGTTTGGTCAACTCTTAATCGCATCAGAACCAACTGTGGGAGATGCGCCAACTCCTTACACAGATGGGGTGAACTTCCTTCGGCCGCTTGCGACTGTGGCGCTGAGAGACAGACGGTCAAACACATCATGTAGGAATGACCACTAAGGGCATATGAGGGTGACCCACAGGATTTCCTAATGGCGACCCAAGAGGCAATCGACTATATATTATCTAAGCTGGACGTTTGTTTGTGATTGGTCTTCTCTGAGTGTACAGTTACAATTGGTGGTGTCCTTATATACAAACTGTTATTTATTGTTCTGTTTATACACATGTGCTTTTTAAAAATCGAGTTGTTTCTGTAATTTTTACTGTGATATTATGAGCCATACGCTAAACAAATAATAAATATAACTAATTTGCAGTAACAGTTTAATTTGCTGCGGAGTGCATATCGTTCTACAGTCTCATGTCGTTGTGCAAACACATACGAGGTAAAAGACTCATCGTGTTCATTAACAAGCGACAAACGTCATTTCTTAAAACCTCATACGGTGTTTCATGACACATTTTTTGAAGTTTTATTGGCACCGGTACCAACAATTTCTCATTCATAACTTTCTTATACAACATACTTATGCCGCGTGGAGTAGCCGCGCTGTTAGAGGCGCCATGTCACTAATCGTAGGGCACCTCCCGCCGGAGGTTCGAGTCCTCCCTCGGGCATGGATGTGAGTATGGAGATGGGGGCCGCTCCACGCCCGCACCAAAGTGGTGAACAAACCAAAAGTTCTACTGTCACCTCCAAAAACATGTTAGTTATCTAATAGGTGGTTCACAGGATGCTGGGCTGTGATGTTATCCGTGCGTCTCGGTAAGACTACGCATTAACACGGTCCATCAGGTGATAGACAGTGGACGAAACGCGAGTGAGGGTAGCAATTTGAAGAGCAGAGGGAAAAAAGTGCCAAGGCTCGTGCCGTGGGAAAAAAGCCTCTGCGACAGTGTGATAGGTAGTAAGAGCAGTAGTGGCTTACTAGCTGCGATAGTTCATACAAGGTTGGGTTTGTTAGTATGGGTATCATGCATCATTACCGTGGCAGGCGATGGCGATGTATCCGAGTTTGATGCAGCGGCTGCATTCCTGGAACAATCAGGATCGTTATATATTAGTGGGAGATCGGCCATAGATCATTTCACTGTGTGGTGGATGTGTGGAGCTTGTTTGCATGCAGTGTACGGTACGGTTTCCCTGCGTGGTGCCAGTTATTCGGCAAGTGTGTTCCAACTGGATATCCAGTAATGGTGTCTGATTAACAGGGGCTCGCCTGTACCGTTGTGTTTGCGTGTACTTGGCCATAGATGTTAGGTCCTTACAAGTATGTCTTTTGGTCTTTTATGTTTCCATCTATGGTTGTGGTCGTAGTTCCCCAGATTCAGAACAAACGGGTTCTGCGAATGTCTGGAGTTTCTGTATAGTCTTGTGGTGAGTTTGTGGATTACCTCCGTGAGAGTTTCAAGTCGGTATTCACGGTGAAGGTCCGCGATGCGTGTGTATCGTGGAGCATTGCTTATGATTTTGAGTACTTTGTTTTGTATGATCTGCAGACGGGGCAGGCGTGTGGGCGCAGCGTATCCCCAGACAGGAGCTGCGTACGTCATGAAGGGTCGAATAAGTGTCATGTACATGGACCTCGACACCCTTCTGTTCAGTGCGCCTCGCGCTTGCTCGGTTGGTCATGTGGTATATGTGGTCCCCCCAGAGTAATTTACGGTCCAGCCAGACACGGAGGTATTTGACTTTCTCACGGAAACGTACTGGGCGTGCACGTAGAGTTATTGGTCTACAGTATCGGCGTTTGCGCAGTTGCTTCGGTCTTCAAGTGAACATAACGGCTTCGCACTTGTCGACGTTTACTCTAATACGCCATTTCTCCAACCAAGGCTCAGCCACTCTGAGTGCGATCTGTAAGCGTGACGTAATGTTTGATGGTTTCCAATCTTGCGCGAGGATGACTGTTGTCATCCGCGTAGATTGCTATCGTTGTGTTGTGTGTGATTGGGAGATCGTTTATGTAGAGGTTAAACAGTAGGGGCCCTACGATGCTTCCCTGGGGTACTCACGCGTGTATACCGCGTCGTGTTGATTGTTTTCCCTGTCCGTCAGTGTTGAAACTCCTGTCTGTGAGGTATGAGTGTATGAGACGCACCAGCACGTCGGGGAATCCCGCGTCGCTGAGTTTGCGAATGAGGCCGTTGTGCCATAGACGGTCGAATGCCTTTTCGATGTACAGGAACACCGCCCCTGTTGCTTTGTTTGTGTTGAGCCATGTGTTATATGTTCAACGACCAGTAAGAGTTGTTGTGTTGTGGAGTGGTGACTCCTGAAGAATAATTGCTCCGTTCTCAGGATGTCATTTGTTATGCAGTGCCTAGTGATGCGTTTGAGAATCAGCTTCTCAACAATCTTGCTGAGCGAGCTCAGAAGGCTGATGGGTTGGTAATTTTGTGGGAGGCTGTGGTCTTTCCCCGGCTTCCTGAACATCAGGACCTTGGCCGTCTTCCGAAAGGAGGGGGTTTTGGTGTTTTAGTATGGCATTCGTTATATGTGTTAGTTATTCAGTGGATTTATCCGTGTACTCCTATGGGTGTGAGTGTTGTCCTTAGCTTTAAGCTAGTTTTAAGTAGTGTGTAACTCTAGGGACCGATGACCTCAGCAGTTTGGTCCCTTAGGAATTCACACATGGGTGTGAGAGTTATCCTTAGCTTCAAGCTAGTTTAAACAGTGTCGTAAGTCTAGGGACCGATGACCTCAGAAGTTTGGTCCCTTAGGAATTCACACACATTCGAACATTTTTGAACAACATACTTAGTTCGAGCGTGCTCCATCAGATTGCTTTCTTCAGACTCCATCAACTACGACTACAAATATGTAGTTGTCGTTAGCAGCAGGTTGGAATACAAGAGAATAATACTGTTGACAATTGTAGAATATACTGCCAGTATTTAAGACACTGGATATGTATGTGCTTTCCATCTGTACATCACACGCCATTTGTGAGACCCCATTTTGCAAACATTTCACTCGTAGTTTCTTTAAGTCGCGAAACAGTTGTTCAGTGCGCATACACGACCAATGACACAAGCGGCACTATTATTCGCATTGTTTCTGAGTTGCAAGATGATCATTTTGAGAATTCGAGATTAGCTCCAGTTGGTGAAGGATCATCATGGCCAAGTATCGTGTCATTAAGAAAAATAAAAAGAATTTGCGAAGAAACTGTCGACGAAGAATTTTTCAGCTGGAAATCGACAATCTTATTTAGTGGTAAGTTGGCCCAGTGGATAACCCATCAAAAACTGAACACAGATCAAGCACGAAAACAGGTGGAAAGTGGACTGGACTGTGAAAAAGGAAGAAAAACAAAAACAGTAAACGGTCCAAACTCAAGATGAGCAGCATCGAAGGAACTGGCAGAGCCACGGCGTCGCAATTGTCACGGTGTTCGACTACAAAACGGGAGACCATTGCTCAAATGCCGTTTGTGCCTTTTTCCCCAAAATTATGAACTGTCCATCCGGTCACTGGCACATCTGTTCTCTTTCTGTAGGCTTGACAATAGTCATACTATGCGCTGGTTATAATCAGATGGCAACAATATATTACCGACGAAAGTAAATGTGATGAATACTGAGAGAAGGCGAGATGCCACATAGATCTTTCACAGAACTAAAAACAACAAATAAACGTATGTGAAATATGTTACAACAAAGGAATTCTAGAGTAAAAACTTCTAAATGGAACGCAAGAGTCATAACATGTGGTAATTGTGTGGAACAAATGGGAGGTACGTACGTCGGGGGGTCATCGCCTTGTAGTCACGGGATCCCAGAATCGAGTACTGGTGAAAACACACAAGATCTCGGATTCAACTTTCATTATAGGTCCTTTCCTCACATTCCGCTGTTGCAAATAATCATTACACCACGACACAGACACAAAATTTCAGTACAGCGAAAATACACGTCATGCCCGCATCTCGTGGTCGTGCGGTAGCGTTCTCGCTTCCCACGCCCGGGTTCCCGGGTTCGATTCCCGGCGGGGTCAGGGATTTTCTCTGCCTCGTGATGGCTGGGTGTTGTGTGCTGTCCTTAGGTTAGTTAGGTTTAAGTAGTTCTAAGTTCTAGGGGACTTATGACCACAGCAGTTGAGTCCCATAGTGCTTAGAGCCATTTGAACCATTTGAAACGCTGTTGCAAATAATCATTACACCACGACACAGACACAAAATTTCAGTACAGCGAAAATACACGTCATGCCCGCATCTCGTGGTCGTGCGGTAGCGTTCTCGCTTCCCACGCCCGGGTTCCCGGGTTCGATTCCCGGCGGGGTCAGGGATTTTCTCTGCCTCGTGATGGCTGCGTGTTGTGTGATGTCCTTAGGTTAGTTAGGTTTAAGTAGTTCTAAGTTCTAGGGGACTGATGACCATAGATGTAAAGTCCCATAGTGCTCAGAGCCATTTGAACCATTTTTTTCAAATACACGTCAGTGACTGGACGGATAGTTGGTACTTTTACGGAAAAAAAAGCTGACACGCGTAAGATTTAATAACAGATCTGCCACTTTGCAGTCGAACACCGTGACCACATAATTAGGACACCATGGCGCTTGTAGCTCGCTAGACGTTGCACATCTTGAGTTTGGACCGTTCACTGTTTCCATTTTGCATCTTTTATGGCAGTTCAGTAGACTTTCTTCCTGTTTTCGTACTCGATCTGTGTTCAGTTTTTGACGGTCTAACCACACTTGGCCATCTTACCTCTACAGGCGAGGGGCGTGCGATGGAAAGTTTCCCTTGTTAGTACTTCCTGAGGAATCTCAAGAGCACAAGAGAACTTCATTCCTATTGAGAGCCAAATATATGTAGACAATAAAATACAAGTACATTTTTGTAATAAACTCGAGGCAGTAGAGTTCTGTTCGAAGTTTTCCTCCAAAACAATGATTAGCCAACGGTTCTCAGCCGTATTTTGTAATAGTATGCCTCTATCAATTAATACCAGAATCCAAATACGTCAGTCATCGTTAAGAGCGTCTTGAGACTGTTTCTCTGTTCAGTAATAATCAAAAATACTTACAGGGACAGTAACAATCAAATGTTACCTTAAATTTAATTGATGTTGGTAAATTAAACCGTGAGCGTAAGTCAGGATCACAGTGGTAATGTAGTGCGGTCACTGCGGGGCTTATAGGAGTGAGAGGGGGAATAATTCATCGTTTGTTTTCGTATGCTGGCAACCGACGAGCTTGAGCGACTAGCACCGATCAGTGGTCGTAGAAAACGTGAATGGAAAGTAACATGGATTTCTGAATGCACATTATACAGACGGTCATCTTCAAATGTGGTACATGCTCGTAGCAAGTAATATGAAATCAGATTAAGGCTGTTGCAATACAGTGAAATGAGGTAAAGAAAAATTCCATTCAAAACATTTAGTAAACATCTGTGATCGTGTCTCATACTGCAGTTGCTGTTATTAATTGATGTTGCTGTTGTTGTGCTCTGCAGTCCAGAGACTGGTTTGATGCAGCTCTCCATGCTACTCTATCCTGTGCAAGCTTCTTCATCTCCCAGTACCTACTGCAGCTTACAACCTTCTAAATCAGTTTAGTGTATTCATCTCTTGGTCTCCCTCTACGATTTTTTTCCCCAAGCTGCCCTCCAATACCAAATTGGTGATCCCTTGATGCCTCAGAATATGCCCTACTAACCGATCCCTTCATCTAGTCAAGTTGTGCTACAAATTCCTCTTCTCCCCAATTCTGTTTAATACCTCCTCATTAGTTATGTGATCTACCAATATAATCTTCAGATTTCTTCTGTAGCACCACGATTCGAAAGCGTCTATTATCTCCTGGTCTAAACTATATCGTCCACGTTTCACTTCCATTCATAGCTCCATACAAATAGTTTCAGAAACGACTTCCTGACGCTTAAATCTGTACTCGATGTTAACAAATTTCTCTTCTTCAAAAACGCTTTCCTTGTCATTGCCAGTTTACTTTTTATATCCTCTCTACTTCGACCATCATCAGTTATTTTGCTCCCCTAATAGCAAAAATCAACTATTACTTTAAGCGTCTCATTTCCTAATCTAATTCCCGCAGCATCACCCGATTTAATTCGACTACATCCCATTATCTTCGTTTTGCTTTTGCTGATGTTCATCTTATACCCTCCTTTCAAAACACCGTCCATTCCGTTCAACTACTCTTCCAGGTCCTTTGCTGTCTCTGACAGAATTACAGTGTCATCGGCGAACCTCAAAGTTTTAATTTCTTCTCCATGGATTTTAATACATACTCCGAAATTTTCTTTTTTTTTTCCTTCACTGCTTGCTCAATATACAGATTGAATAACATCGGAGATCGGCTACAACCCTGTCTCACTCCCTTCCCAACCACTGCTTCCCTTTCATGTGCCTCGACTCTTATAACTGCGATCTTCTTTCTGTACAAATAGTAAATAGCCTTTCGCTCCCTGCATCTTACCCCTCGCACCTTCAGAATTTGAAAGAGATTATTCCAGTAAACACTGTCAAAAACTTTCTGAAAGTCTACAAATGCTCGAAACGTAGGTTTGCCTTTCCTTAATCTATTTTAAGATAAGTCGTAGGGTCAATATTGCCTCACGTGTTCCAACATTTCTCCGGAAGCCAAACTGATCTTTCCCGAGGTCGGCTTCTACCAGTTTTTCCGTTCGTCTGTAAAGAATTCGTGTTAGCATTTTGCAGACGTGGCTTATTAAACTGATAGTTCGGTAATTTTCACATCTGTCAACGTCTGCTTTCTTTGGAATTGGAATTATTATATTCTTCTTGAAGTCTGGGGGTATTTCGCCTGTCTCATACATCTTGCTCACTAGATGGTAGCGTTTTGTTACGCCTGGCTCTCCCAAGGCTTTCAGTAGTTCTAATGGAATGTTGTCTACTATCGGGGCCTTGTTTCGACTTAGGTCTTTCAGTGCTCTGTCAAACTCTTCACGCAGTATCATATCTCCTATTTCATCTTCATCTACCTCCTCTTCCATTTCCATAATATTGTCCTCAAGAACATCGCCCTTGTATAGACCCTCTATATACTCCTTCCACCTTTCTGCTTTCCCTTCTTTGCTTAATTGATAATTCTTTTATTAATTGATATAAGATACTAATTTCCGTGGGTTACTCATTAATAGTAAGAGTGGTAAGGGAAGGTGTGGTAAGGTGGCAAGGACGAGAAAAGAGGCCATTGTTTATTATTTATGTGAACAGCGCTGCTGCTTGCCGAGAACAGGTCAGTCTTGTCCAAATACACATAGCCATTTCTGTTAGAGAGACTTGACAGAAGAAGCTTTTTCCGTTATTTTTTAGGTACATCTTTTTTTGTTTATGATCGTCTGATATTAGATAAGTCATTTACATTACTCATGTTAACTCACTTGTATGGAGAGTAATAATTTGCACAAAGCCAATGTTTAAACAACGTCTTCCGGACTACAAACTTGGTTCCTAGTTATTTATTTCAGTTTGACAGTTCCTTCTGTGGATCACTTATGCCGCCATTCATGGCTTCCTATTTGGAAAAGTAGCCACACTACTCGTCGGGAAAAGTGGCCAACGTGTTCATCCCGGTAAGTGTTAGTTTATTCCATACATCGCCTTAAAGTATTACAGATCAGATTGGCTTTCATACCCTTTTGTATGTGCAAAGCTCCCATCCGCCAGTCTATCGCTTTGTGACAGTTTTAAATTGATAAAACAATATTATTTACAATCGTCTCTGTTCTGTTACATTTGGCCAAGTACAAAAGTCCGATTCAAATTAGTCTGCCTCAGTCGCTTGGTATTCTTTAAGACTGTAGGGCGTGAATACACCTAGAAAATGCCCAGAAATCAGAAGAAAAAACAAGGGATGATACCGAGATCCGACTGCCCACTGTACTGGCTTTGCTGCGTAAACTTGGTCACTACATAAGCCCTCACAGAAACGCATTTACTTCCAGTATATTATTTACTTGTGACACTTAAAATATTTGGAGTGATACATTATAATATGTAGATTCAAAGTGGTAAGCTTCTATCAAGAACCATAGTCTAGTGAAAAATGAAATTTTGTTTGGCTGTGCAGTAACAACCATCCTCCCTCCACCCCCAAACCCCCAGATTCTTATGCGGCCCGAGTACCGCTCTACAGCGTAAATATTGCCTCTCAAGGAATAAATTTTAACAACCACTCATCTAAAGAACGTAACGATTTACTATCTGTGATAGCACATTCTTCAAGAAACACGAAAGCCAAAATTTAAAAAAGGAACGTCTTGCATATTAGTTTATCGATTGAAATATCTATAAACGCGGTCCAGATGTTGGTATTCTTTAAGACTGTAGGGCGAGAATACACCTAGAAAATGCCCAGAAATCAGAAGAAAAAACAAGGGATGATACCGAGATCCGACTGCCCACTGTACTGGCACTCTTGATTTCTGGCACTTTATTAATGAACGCCATTGTGCAGTTATCAGCAATTCCTAATACAGTTTTCCTCCAGGGCCCACCCCAAAGCTGCGGTTTACTGCTGTGAGAAGGTGGTCCACGCGTTTTCCTTGGAACAGCTTATTCTCTGGTCACCGGAATATTCTTCTCCATAAAAATATCCATCGATTGTCTCACCGAATCTAGCAACTCGCCCCTCCTTCCTCGCGACGCCCGTTTCCTTGTATTCTCGGTGGTATTAATTATAGAGAAAATGCAATAAATAAATAAATCATCGATGTTCTTTGTAGCTCCACTCCACGTTCCCTAAACTTTTTTGGTTCCTGGAAGGAAGGAACGGGACTTGGTGGTCACTTTGCCTCCACCCCTCCCTTTCGGAGCCAGAAATGTAAGATAAAGGAAAGAAAAAATGGGACATAAATAGAAGGACTAGCATTACATGGCAGAACAACCCCAAAAACGCTTTTCTGATCAGTAATGTCATGACATCATTTCATTTCATCGATAAATATAAATGTATTTTTTGCATCTGTCACACACAAACGATCCACACTAATGTCTCACTTTAGATTAATTTATTTGTGAAATATTCTTCTCTATTTCTCTGAAATACGAAATTTACATTCAACTTAATTGTAGGATATGGACAAGAATTAATTGCTGGCTTTTTACTATGTAAAGTTTAAGTTACTGTAAGACCACAGCAAATGATTCTCAAGATTAAACAGCTTCAGGTTACCTTATCAACCAGGTTGAGGTTACGGATATGAAAGTAGCTAGGATGATTGCAGGTACCAGCAGATGGGAACAATGGCGGGAGGGTGTCCACAATGAGGAAATCAAAGAAAAACTGGGAATGAACTCTATAGATGTAGCAGTCAAGGCGAACAGGCTTAGATGGTGGGGTCATGTTACACACATGGGAGAAGCAAGGTTACCCAAGAGACTCATGGGTTCAGCAGTAGAGGGTAGGAGGAGTCGGGGCAGACCAAGGAGAAGGTACCTGGATTCGGTTAAGAATAATTTTGAAGTAATAGGTTTAACATCACATGAGGCACCAATGTTAGCACTGAATAGGGGATCATGGAGGAATTTTATAAGGGGGCTATGCTCCAGACTGAACGCTGAAAGGCATAATCAGTCTTAAATGACGACGACGATGATGTTGATGATGATTAAACAGCTCGCCGAGGAAAATCTTAGTGTGTGTTTGGAGTTTTCTGTACGTGGATGATTAAAAAAGCACAAGGGTACCACACTGGGCTTACATCGGCTGGTATTATTTGTTTTTCTATCCTGCTGTGTTGGGCAATATTCTGAACCGTCGCACTGGTTTGTGGTTGCAGCGTTAAGGATTGTTTATAATACGCATTAACTCCTGAAAGAAGACAGGTATCTGCTCACTACCAACTCAGAATCTCTTAGGTAGTTTTACATACATTTCACTCGCAGTAATGTGTGCCTTTAAACGAAACGAACGGTAAGCTACACACTCAAGCCGACTTGCAATACAACATTTGTATGTGAGTAGCTCGTACTTAGCAAATAGTGTCTTTTCGCGACGATTGTTACGAATTGTGGAAAGGTAATTACTTCATTAAAGAACTTAGATGCTATAGTATCATATGTAAGATTTTTTAATGCACACTATCTTCAGGATCGATTAATAAATGTTGCGAAGCTAAGAATCGCACGAAATGTAAAGCAGCTATTTTCGTTTTATCACAAGGAAAGTAGAGCTTTTAACAAAATAAACTTTTATAAAGTCTAGTAATTTTACAGTGAAGAAATCAGAAGAGTGTATTTTCCCTGTGTTTTTTTTATTCTTTTAGGTTGGCTTTTCGCCAGAAGGTCATATCACCTACATTCTCTTGCTGTCTCCAATAGGAAACTACCGGCCTAGCCTCACTGATTGCACTGATTCCAGTCAGATCACCTAAGTTAGGCAACGTCGGGCGTGGTCGGTACTTGGAAGGGCTTGCATGTCAGCTTTCCCTTTGCCGGAAAGGTAAGTGGAAGGAGGGGTCGCCAGTGCCCTACGGCCAGTCTATGGGCCACTGTCATGGATAAACTCCAAACCTCTCCGCAGTCTCTCGTGGAGTAAGGGCACGCGACACTTGCTGGTGATCCGTCCGTCGGACGAGGGCGTTATGTTCGTCGACCACTTTGTGCTATTCGAGAGCAGTATGGTATGTGCCGGGACCTGGGCTCACCCTTTCCCTTCTATCATCATCATCCAACACAAATAGACGCCACACTACACACTCACATCCATTGCAATCATCTACACGTGTCAGATACACTTACACACGACTCTTACACTTCGCGCAGGAAAGGTGCCAGTGGCAGCGAAGGATAGCATTTCTAATTAGGCCTCTGCATTTGCTTCTCGGGTCTTCCAGAAAATCATGCCAAAAGAATTTACTTTATTTCGAGTGGGAATCGGTAAGCTGAGGACATGTCCACTCTGTTCATTACTACCCTTTAGAAGAAGTTTTACAAACAGCACCAATTAGACATAAAGTCCTTCCTTTTGCATGTAATGCTGATCCATCTCAGTCACACACTACCATTCTTTCACATTGACTACTATGGGGAAGATTACCTGGCGACTTCTTTTGAAAGAAACCATTCTGGTATTCGCCTTAGTGGTTTAGGGAAATCACGGGAAACCAAAATGTCGATGGACAGCCAAGAATTCGTACCCGCGCCCTGCAGAATACGAATCCAGTCTCCTAGCACTGTCCTACTTTGGACAGTAACTATTGTTGACAGCCCATAAAGAGTTCGATACGTAAAAGGACATTAACATTGTGTCTATTTGTGGCCAATGGATAAGTCAATTTAACAGCAACGGAACAGAAATGGTTAGCTCAAATTATAATATATTAAAATTAAAATGCCATATACGAAAAGTATTACTGTATTCGTCTTTTTTCAAAAGGTTTCACTAATTTTCCTAAAGGCAACATCTGTCTTTCCATATCCGTGCATGCATCTACAGCCTTTCATTAATAATCTACCCATTCCTGATTCCCCATTTTGCTTTTTCTGTCCCTCTCAGTTTTAAACCTCTGTACTCCCGTTTGCCATCTTCATTTCCAGCAATTATAATTATTCTTCCGTCATGTACATTAAATATATTTTGTATTATCCAAGGATTTCAACTGAGCTTCATCTTTTGCCTCAGACGTCACCACTATTTTACCCCTCTACGTTACCTGTTCGTATTCTATTGTATTTCATTCCTCTGTTCCTGTCAGTCGTTGCCTATTGACCCCTTTGAAACTCTCAATAACCTCTGCTAGGCACCATCTCCTTAATTTCCCGCTTTTCACGACCAGTAAATAATGCTCAGAGTCAACAGTTCTCCGTGGAAATGATATGTTGTGTTGTTGTGGTCTTCAGTCCTGAGACTGGTTGGATGCAGCTCTCCATGCTACTCTATCCTGTGCAAGCTTCTTCATCTCTCAGTACCTACTGCAGCCTACATCCTTCTGAATCTGCTTGTGTATTCATCTCTTGGTCTCCCTCTACGATTTTTACCCTCCACGATGCCCTCCAATGCTAAATTGGTGATCCCTTGATGCCTCAGAATATACCTTACCAACCTATCCCTTCTTCTAGTTAAGTTGTGCCACAAACTCCTCTTCTTCCCAATTTTGTTCAATACCTCCTCATTAGTTATGTGATCTACCCATCTAATCTTCAGCATTCTTCTGTAGCACCACATTTCGAAAGCTTCTATTCTCTTCTTGTCTAAACTATTTATCGTCCATGTTTCACTTCCATACATGGCTACACACCATACAAATACTTTCAGAAACGACTACCTGACAATTAAATCAATACTCGATGTTGACAAATTTCTCTTCTTCAGAAACGCTTTCCTTGCCATTGCCAGTCTACATTTTATATCCCCTCTACTTCGATCATCATCGGTTATTTTGCTCCCCAAATAGCAAAACTCCTTTACTACTTTAAGTGTCTCATTTCCTAATCTAATTCCCTCAGAATCACCCGACTTCATTCGACTACAATCCATTATCCTCGTTTTGCTTTTGTTGATGTTCATCTTATACCCTCCTTTCAAGACACTGTCCATTCCGTTCAACTGCTCTTCCAAGACCTTTGCTGTCTCTGACAGAATTACAATGTCATCGGCGAACCTCAAACTTTTTATTTCTTCTCCATGGATTTTAATACCTACTCCGAACTTTTCTTGTGTTTCCTTTACTGCTTCCTCAATATACAGATTGAATAGCATCGGGGAGAGGCTACAACCCTGTCTCACTCCCTTCTCAACCACTGCTTCCCTTTCATGTCCCTCGACTCTTGCAACTGCCTTCTGGTTTCTGTACAAATTGTAAATAGCCTTTCGCTCCCTGTATTTTACCTCTGGCACCTCCAGAATTTGAAAGAGAGTATTCCAGTCAACATTGTCAAAAGCTTTCTCTAAATCTACAAACGCTAGAAATGTAGGTTAGCCTTTCCGTAATCTTTATTCTAAGATAAGTCGTAGGGTCAGTATTGCCTCACGTGTTGCAACATTTCTACGGAATCCAAACTGATCTTCCCCGAGGTCGGCTTCTACAAGTTTTTCCATTCGTCTGTAAAGAATTCGCGTTAATAGTTTAAAATCTGGTTTGGAAATATCAATATTACCTTTACAAAAACAATTTCAAACATTCTAGTATTCAAATGTGTGAATTCCTAAGGGTCCAAATTGCTGAGGTCATCGGTCCCTAGACTTACACATTACTTAAACTAACTTACGCTAAGAACAAAACACACACCCATGCCTGAGGGGGGGACTCGAAGCTCTGGCGGGAAGGGCCGAACATTCTAGTGTCTCCAGTTCTATTTCACGAATACAACTTTTCTCATTATTCTTCAATCAGCTAGCAGCTACGATTAAATACGCCCACAATCTGTATTCTTCTACTGTATACTACCATCGTTGACGAGACATGTGGAGTCCGACTAGCTGACGTTCACCAGAGGTCAACGGACTGGACTCAGCTATGGGAGAAGAAACTCAGGGTTTCCCAGTCTTCCGGAACTAGACGTGTTGGTTTAGCTGTCTCCATGAAAGCCAGTGCATTTTCTGTTTAGTTTGCAAATGACGAGGTTATGATGCAAAAAGAATACACATACCACTAACGTTGAGAATAGGAAAGTGAACCCTGTGGCAAGCGATATTTACGGCGAAAAATTGCATTTTCTCCTCCTCTATTTCACAACTGTCGCTGACGTAATCACATTACATTACTCCGTAATATCAAAATATATGATTAAAATTTCGTATAGTGTAATGCTAATTATGATGCGTTTTACGTAAACTTGTGTGTAATATTTGTTCTGAAAAGGTATTTGTAACAGCACTTAAATTTCAAAATCGTACTTTCTCGCTGACTTTAATAGCAGTTCAAGGAATTATTTTAGAATGCGCGTGAGTAGACGTAATTACTCATTGTTCAGATATTCACTGCAAAGCAAGTTGTAGTAAAGTTTGGATGTGAAGGAAGCATTTAGTGCGTTCTATATTTACTAAAAACGGTGCGGGGAGTTCGCTTTGAAAAACACATTATCATCTTGCAGACGATTCAGGTCTACTTGTGTAGACGTGTGAGATTAACACACAGAATATTAACAAACAGAGACTTACGTGGGTTATTTTCGAATAAATATTTATAGATCTGAATAATGAGAGAGAAAGAGATCAATTTTGTGGTCATTATTATACGAAAGCTTAGAGGCGAAACAATTTGACTATGCTCATAAACCACAGCTACGTTACAAATTCATACCCGGCTGCACTGTTCACTGTGGCCCAGAAAACGTTCTGTTCCATCGTTGAAAAATTATATTTTTACATAGGCATCCTATAAAAGAACGTGTAATTGTCCATGTAAGTACGTAGTATGTTGTTGAAATCTTTGTCAGACAAAGTCTTAGCATAGACGAGTTACTTCACAGATGCGGACTGACACTCGAAAAACCTTTGTAAAGAGAACACTATATGTCAGTATGCGGAAGACTGGAATAGGACCGTTATAATTGTACTTACATGTGTTCATATACATGTGTAATCTGTAATTCACAGCCGACCGGAGTGGCGCTACAGTCTGGAACCGCGCGACCGCTACGGTCGCAGTTTCGAATCCTGCCTCGGGCATGGATGTGCGTGATGTCCTTTGGTTTGTTAGGTTTAAGTAGTTCTAAGTTCTAGGGGACTGATGACCTCAGAAGTAGAGTCCCATAGTGCTCAGAGCCATTTGAACCATTTTCTTTAGTAATTCACAATGATGTTTTTGACGGAGGATGTTAACAACTACTTTGCAACGGTTTCTAAACAGTTTCCCTCTCGACTCGCACATTGGAATAATTAACTCTTCAATCTTCCCATGTGAGCTCTGATTTCTCACATTTTAACGCATTGGCCATTTCTCCGCATGTAGTTCTGAATTAACAAATTGTTTCAGCATTCGGCGAATAATATTGGTGAGGGTAATGTCGAGAAATGATCGCAACTAAAAAATCCTGTGCTTAAAAAATTGATGCTCCAACTCGCTTATGATATCCATGACAATCACTATCCTAATTCGTAGCAAATAGAAAAAGAGCTGCCCTTATTTGTACCTTCTATACGCAGTCCGTCAGTTCTACCTGTTACGGACGCCACACTGCGTAACAGTTCTGCAGGAGAGAAAAAGCAAGCATAGTGAGCGGATGAAGTGAAGTTTAGAAGAGGAGAAGTTCTGGGATGTGTATGCTCATTTAAGGTTATATCAGGACTGTGGGTCAGATGTTCGGTGATTTTCAGGGCGTCCAACACGTTGAGTTTTTGGACTTTGTTTGGTAAATCGAGGACGAAAGACTTTGGCTGGTACCTGTGGCCCTCACTCTGAATATAGTTAGAAAATGTGGAGTCATAATTCTGCAACCTCGAACTGCGTTCATATTCAACCAAACTAGATACTATTTGAAACTTCCTGGCAGATTAAAACTGTGTGCCCGACCGAGACTCGAACTCGGGACCTTTGCCTTTCGCGGGCAAGTGCTCTACCAACTGAGCTACCGAAGAACGACTCACGGCCGGTACTCACAGCTTTACTTCTGCCAGTACCTCGTCTCCTACCTTCCAAACTTTACAGAAGCTCTCCTGCGAACCTTGCAGAACTAGCACTCCTGAAAGAAAGGAGGTACTGGCAGAAGTAAAGCTGTAAGTACCGGGCCTGAGTCGTGCTTCGGTAGCTCAGTTGGTAGAGCACTTGCCCGCGAAAGGCAAAGGTCCCGAGTTCGAGTCTCGGTCGGGCACACAGTTTTAATCTGCCAGGAAGTTTCATATCAGCGCACACTCCGCTGCAGAGAGAAAATCTCATTGTAGATACTATTTCTCTGCCTGACTGAACAATATAAACCTTCTCACAGTCAGGACGTGATTTTTATGTCCTCCTGTTGGCTAGTAATTGTGTTTTTCTTTGCTGTTGAAAATACGTTGGGCTTGACGTTCTTCACGCAGTAGGAAATTCTATAGTTGCCGGTTTTCAGTGTTTTTGCTACACTCCTCGATACCAATCCTAGGTATCGTATTGTTCACCACTACCTGCAGACAGTGAAAGAAGCAGCAGAGTGAGACTAGAGGAGGGTATAATTTCTCATTTGTCTTTCCTATGCAAGACGTAGTCAATGGGGACAGGATTGTAGCCATTGGTTCATGCAATTTTCAATAGCAAAGATAAAAATGGTTCAAATGGCTCTGAGCACTATGGTCATCAGTCCCCTAGAACTTAGAACTACTTAAACCTAACTAACCTAAGGACAGCACACAACACCCAGCCATCACGAGGCAGAGAAAATCCCTGACCCCGCCGGGAATCGAACCCGGGAACCCGAGCGTGGGAAGCGAGAACACTACCGCACGACCACGAGATGCGGGCAGCAAAGATAAGATCCAGTTTCTGGCTAACAGTGTTGTTTACAAAATTTCATGTCCTGACTGTGAAAAGGTTGAATTGGTCAATCAGGCAGAGACACAGTAACCAGGGTGGCTGAATATAAACGCAGCTAGAGGTTGCAGAATTGTGACTCCACCTTTTCTGAGGATGTACTGAGTTAGATCACAGTTACCAGCCATAGTCCCATGTCCTCCACTTGGCAAACAAAGGCCAAAAGCTCAACCTGTGGGAAGCCATGGAAATAAACATACATGTGGCTCGCAGTCCTGATTTAACCTTATTTGATGAAACACAGCTAATACTTCCCGTCTTCTAAACTAAACATCATTCTCGCACTGTGCCATTGCACCCTAAACTGTCTGTTCCTTTCTATTGTTCCACTTTTCTGAAATTATCTATTTTATTTTTATACTTTTATTTTATTGTGATTGCCTCTGTAGTCCATATATTTTGTTGTTACAGTTATCAGCTATATGTTTTACTCTATTCCTTTATCACTTTTAATGTGTGATCTCTCATCAAGCCAGTCTTTAGTAGTCTTGTTATGTAATAATTTTACTTTATTCAGAGTGTTAATTTAATTTAAATTGTAACGTAGGCACTACTTTTCGAATTTAGTGCTAATGTTTTCCTTGGTTTGCTCGTATTATATTTATCTATTATTCAGCTTTTTACATTTTTAACTGCATGACCACAGCACTGTCAAAGATGACATTTGCTGTGTGTATGCGCCTCAGTCTCGACGAGTAACATCTTTCCCAAAGTTGTTTATAGTTACTGTAACTTCTTTGACAACGATAGTTAGTTAAAGCTTAATGATGGCCTTGTAAGCTGAAAACCGGCTAAAAAATAAATTAATACACAATATTGCGCTTTTCATTTACTATTACGTTGTTCTACCAAAAGCGACAAAATAATCATTTGACATAGGTATGATATACCTGAAGAAACGTGTTGACTTTCTTCATTGACAAATTGAGGTCCTACCATCGGATACAGGTGGCATTGCATGATATTAGCTTGGTATCTCCTTAAGGTGTGCAATTTTCTGTCCGGTGTACTTTTCAATCCGGTTATAGAGCAGATCATCAGGAAAATAATTTCGTCACCCCTTACGACAGGAGACAGATTCAATATACAGACGTCCAAGGGAGAGTTTTGAATCATAGATCACTTTCCTATTCCATTTTTAAGTGATGTCATTCACTTTTTATGTGCCACAGTGTGTACAAATAAATTGTACAGCTCCTTCACGTTTTTCCAAAGGTGATTTTTAAAATTTATCAAAGCTGTAGCAAATATTCAACAAAAATCATTCCAAATACATCTGTCTGACGGGCTGTATTATACTCATTTGAAAATGCCTGTGCTCCGAAATTTAGCCTCGATGGACAACCCAAAATAAAATGATATTTGGTCCAACTAACAGCAGGTAGTACGGCGGATGATTCTCATTTTGAAAACTGGTTTTAGCTATAGACCCAATGTCACCTTAAATATAGGTACAGAAAGAATTAGGGCGATACCTCGGAAACCACCAACCGCCAAACACTGGTTATTATGTCTGGTTCTCGCGCTACGCACTACAGCGGTTGCGCGATGATAGCTGTTGCGCTTGTCGAACTATGACTACCTGACGTTGTCGCTATCATTTCGTAGTATTCACCGTGACATTTGTCTCTTTCTGATCACGTAGTGATACATGCTATTCCTTGAATGAGAGGTTCATGCCCTTAAATACATTTGTCAGAGAAAAGATGTTCGTGACAAAGTACTCGAGAATTGGCGGGCACCACACTATTGGGAGGTGTTTTAAATCGTAGGTCCTGATATCAGAGCTATCAATGCAGTGACTGTATGGACGTGGATAGCAGTCAGACGACCCTAGCTGCAGAGTTGGAGACAGGAGTTCTATGGAGCGGGCGGTGCGAAGGAAAGAGCCCCATAAAATCTAAGAACGCAAAATTTCAAAGATAATAAATGTATTGTAACTGTTAATTATCAAGTTGAATATCAGATCTGTCATGTATGTAGTACAGAGAGGTAGAATACGAGTTGGTAGCTGTCCTCATTTATCACGTATTGAGTTGTGGTTTTGAAGATAACATAAGAAGGTGAATTGAATCTCACTTCTTATTTATGTGGTGGAGTGAATGAGAACGTAAAGTTAATTTTCAGCAGCTTTATCTGCAGCCTGTAAGGAGGCGAAGTCTTAGCCAAGTTGGAGGAGGAAGGTACACGGATTCAGGGCGTGGACTAGCTTGATGCTGATTAATAATACTTAACGGCAACCGAATATTCAGTAAGCAACATTCACTGTGTATAAAACGAATGTTCAGGTGGCAACTTATTTGAGTGTTTGGTGCATGAGGTGATGTATAAGAAACCACCACGCAGTCCAAGCCAACCTGGAAAACTTCAATCTCCGAATTTTTCAAGGGGAAAAAGTCTGGAGATTGTTCTTCAATGCCCTCTAGATCTTACGAATATAATAAAAAATTGAGGACTGTTTAGAATTTTATAGAATGTTTTAGAAAGTCCATCCAGTAAGTTGGGCACGTCATAAAGATACATGAACAACTCACCAAAAAAGTGTATCCGTTTACAGAGAGAAGCTACCTAAAAAAAGAATGCGTGTGAGAACGAAAACTTTTAGGAACAAAATCTGAAGTAGTTCGACAAATAAATCAACAAGAAAAAGCTGATACCAGGGGAAGAAAAATTATTTAAATCCAAGAAGGAAACGTGTAACTTTCCAAATAATTCCTAAATTTGTTGAATGTTCCAAATACGCCATCCCAAAGAAACCTGATGAACAACATCACAAAAGTAGACATATTAACCGGGAAAGAAAAACGCGAATCAGTACTCATACCACAAATTCCACTCATTTCAACTGACGTAGCATTCAGCTTTAGAAGGCTCCAATTATCGGTGAAATAAGCAAATAATGCGACTATCAACAAAGCACAAGGGCAAACATCCCGATGTTCCGGAGTGAAATCTAAAGAAATCGCGTTTCTCGCACGAACAACTTTACGTAGCGTGTTGGACAACCATGAAACTTATTCGGCAGAAAACAAAAACCGAACGTTGTTTACAAGAATACACTTAGTTTTTTTCGATTCAGAAAATATATAAACAAAGCAGGAAGCGAAGACATTCTTTTCCTGCTGTAATCGAATACAAGAAGTAGCCAGGTGTTATTGTGCTATACGTAATAAACAAAAATCTCATTTCAGGAAAAAAAATTTGAGTGAGATATTTGGAGGAATCCAAGACAGAACGGCACTGGAAGCGGAGTTTATTATTTATATGCGGAGCCAGACATCGTGTCCACCAATAACGCTACGATATTCCGAGCTCCGGAAATAAAGAAAATCCACCAAATGTATACACAAAATGGTTCAAATGGCTCTGAGCACTATGGGACTAAACTTCTGAGGTCATCAGTCCCCTAGAACTTAGAACTACTTAAACCTAACTAACCTAAGGACATCACACACATCCATGCCCGAGGCAGGATTCGAACCTGCGACCGTAGCAGTCACGCGGTTCCGAACTGCAGCGCCTAGAACCTCCAGGACCAAGATCTATCGGAAGACATACACTACAAGCAGATGCCACGTCTCATCGAAAACGTGGCACCCCGTAGCGCATGTATCAGTTCAGGAAGTAATAGAACTATGACCAGCTGACTGGTAACAATTTATCATAAGGAATAGTGATCAGTCAAGTGTGACTCAGAAAACTAATGAAACAAAAATTGCTTTGGCACCAGCAACGTCCTTGTGTGGCAGTGATTCAAACGCCGTTTTAGTAGTCAGTCCAAGTCATACATACCCTTATTTTCCGGTTTTTACAGTTTTCCAGAAACATTTAGTCAGACAGGAGCTGGTCTTTTGGGCCCCTGCTTCTTCACTCGTTGCCTCTTTTCTGCATGTGTGATATCCTATCCTATCCTATCCTTCCACAAAGTTCCGAATGCGAATTTACGACGACTGTCAGCAACTTGAACATAGTGAACAAACATGTTATCGGCCTCTAACTTATATGTATTGCCTCGTTAGCAGATCGTTTTATATTTAAGTTGAATGTGATGAAAACATATGAATAATTCGGGATGAAGTAGAATAAGGAAAAGGACAAGAAATCATTGGCGAAATGCTTGGTATATTGAGTAAAAGACAACGAGAACATAAAGACGAAATTTAGGACCATGTGTCACCTAACACGGGGAGGAGGCGGCTCTAATTTCGAAAACTGTCGGCAGAAAACAACTGGCTCATCTGATGAAGCACATTAATGCTGCCGTTGCCGCTGTCCAGTACCAATAAAAAATACGAACCAGCTCGTGTGCAGTGCAGCAGTAACAGTAGCTGAAGCACTGGGCTTACTACAGTCAAAGCCAAAGTTCAACTTCCAATCCAATCAGCGGCAGTTCAACCAGAGTCTGAATCCCCAAGACGACACAAAAGTTGAAAAACCAGAGAAAGAGACAATAAGATATTTCTGGAAAGACCTCTGAAAAACAGAAAAAGACCGCAACAAAACTGCTGGGTTGGTAAAGGACTTTGCAAATAAATTTTCTAAGAACAGAAGAAAACAGCTGGAGATAACACGTGAAACGGTTAATAAAAATTGTTGTGAAAAAAGTCAAGAACGCTTCATCCCCTGGCAAAGATCGACAGTACGGCTTCTGGCTCAAATACCTGACCAGTCTGCATGTGAAAATGGACGAACTGTTTTACGCAGTGCTGCAGATAGGAGACGTTAGTGAATGGCTTACAACTGGAAAAAATGTTTAATATAGAAAGACCAGATCATGAAGTAATACACGGAATTACAGGCCGATAACCTGTTTGTTCACTATGTTCAAGTTGCCGATACCCATCGTAGCCGACAGCGTTCGGAATTTTGTGGAAGAATAGGACATCACACTTGCAGAAAAGAGGCAACAAATGAGACAGCACAAGCCCAAAAGACCAGCTCCTACTCTATGAGGTTTCGGAAAACATTAAGTTGCTTTTCGATTTACCATAGTTTTAAGAACTTATATTTCTTAATGTGGCATTTTGTAATGTAACAATGAGTTCTTGCGGGGACCAGAATTAAATGAAATTTAAAGTTGATGTAGACTGTCGAAGCGCATGAAGATGAGGCTCCAGGGCAACAGCTAAAGGAACAAGCCATCAGGATTAACACCATCAACACTGTAATCGAGAAATCAGAAGAAGACCCAAAGTGCACACCCAGCAAAGAAGCCAACGAAATGACTGACCATATCTTGAACTGTTGTTAAAAAAATCGCTCGGACTGATTGCAGGCAAAGGCACATTGATCTAATACGAACGATTCACAGGAACTTAACGCCAAAATGGGCAACGGCCGGTGGCAAGGAACTGGAGGTATCAAAAGACAGAAAAAGTCGAAAGCAAACATGCCAAGTTATTGTGGGACTTCCGTCTTTTGTTAGATCGAGTGCTGGAATACAGTGCACCGGGTATCACGAACGTGGAGAAAAAGAAAGTGTCGATAATCGACATTGCCATCCAGGTGATACTAGAACTGACGAGAAACAACTTGAGAAACTTGCTCGGTACGGTGACTTTAAAATCGATCTACAGCGAACCTTGTGTAAAACGTATAGAGTTGTCCCAGTGGCTTTGGGCACACTGGGAGCAATCCTAGAAGATCTTAGGGGACGTTCTAATACCATTGGCATTGATAAAGTAGGCAACCACCAACTAGAAGAAGCAACTTTCCTGGGATCTGTACGATTTATCAGCCGAACCATCACGCAGTCCTATACACATGAAAAGAGTCCTACGCAGAATATGAAATCCAGTGTGGTGAATTCATTTGTTGCGTTTACTGTTATTACAGAAATAATAATATTTGTGTGCTAATCGTGCTAGACATTTTGAGCCTAATAGAAAAATTGTATTCGCAATTGCGATTATTAACTTCCAATCAGTGATGTATATGTACCTGTACGTTTACCACGCCAGTGCTTCATACTGAAGAAGGCGTCTTCGTAATGGTACAATATTTCTCTCGTCTCTTGAAATTCCCCGTTTCACTGTTTCATAATTATGTACGTATGCGCCAATTCTCCCCCATGTTACGTATCATCTGATGACGCCACTGTGTTTGTCACCACTAAGTTCTCATACCTAAGGATGCGGGAATGTGAATACATTTAGCGAACCACACCTGGATGTTGAGTAACAATCTTCGAGTGCTTGTATGTATGTGCGCGAACTCAAAGCTTTAGTAGTTCATGGAATTTGTAGCGTCAAAAATACTACCTGGTAAGTGAAACTCACGCCGCATTCAAATAGCCGCAATATAGACTCCCTACACGCTGCCTGTAAGCTAGTGCCATCTGCCGACGAATCGATGAATGAGTGTAGTTTGTTATTTCGCCACAAGGGGGCTATACATACCGTGCGCGGCAGGTCTGTGCAGCGGGTTGTACGAAATCTTGCCACTAGATGGCACCACAGTTCACTTAAGCAGAAGCTTCTCATACATTTATGCGTTTTGAAGGGTCAGGGATGATTTTCAGAAACTTACTAAACTGAGGCCTTATCATATGAAAATGTTCTGAAAAAAATAACTAAACAATAGTTTACTACGAACTTGTAGTGTCATTATTATAAAGAAGCGTAGGACATTTAGGATGGATTATATAACGTAATGAAAACAAAAAATTGCAAGGCACAGTAAAGGTATATTACTATACTATGAAGGACACAATCGCTGATAGTATCAGAGATTTTTGTGCAGAAAGAGTGAGGTGAATATGGTAATACCTGCTAAAGTCAGACGCACTTCTGATAGTATGCTTCATATAATTGATAATTAAGTAATAGCTAAGTACCGGTACATTATTAATCAGCAAAAGAAAACATTAGTTCGGTCGGTCGGTGATTGATTACTTTTAAAAGGAATAACCAAATGACAGAAAATTAATCCAAAATCAGGAAAATGTCCAATTGTTGAGGAACGCTGAGAAACGTGTTTGTGCAGAAAAATATTACTACAATTTCTTCTGCACTTAGAATGCGAATCGTCCATTTTTGTCGAGTAGCGACATAGTCGCAGCAAAAACATGTAATAATCCACGTCCTGTTTTTCTTTTTATTCCAGTTACGGACCATAATATTTTACATCAAGTTATTAATTTCAGTCCACGGTGACCATCTCCAGACCTAAAAAATAATAAGACAGAGGCATACTGCCGTAAAAAGTGCATCAAACGTACAAGTAAGGTAAACAGAGAACAATTTTTTGCTCATAAGACGCAGTGACTCACTTGAGTGCAACTAAGTTTTCGATCAGATCGAGTCAATATACGTAAATATGTTAGAGCGAAAATAATAAGACAAGCAACATTCTTTAAGGCATATATTGCTTTCTGAACGCCTTTGTTGTAATCTGATGCAGCTTGCACGGCAAGATGAATCTGTCTTATTGATTTATAGGTCTGAATATTGTCATCATAGACTTAAATTAATAACGTGACGTAAAATATTGCCGTCAGAAACCGTATAAAATACAAAAACAGTGTTCATTCTTTATGGCAAATAAAATATGTACAAAATTTAAAATGGCACATGATGCAAAATAGCTCTCTTTCTGAAAGACTGTAAGCATGGAGAAAAGCATTCTTACAGTTGTCATAGTCACAGTTTCAGGTTCCTTCATACATTGAGAAAGTAACTGCTGACTTGGGAGTAGTGAGAATTTAAATTTCACTGTTCACAATTGCTGCATTTGCTGAATTAGAGGTATTAAGAACCGCACACTACCACTAATTACAACGTAAATATTAATTAAAACATGTTAGGCAAGATGTTGTAGTAAGAACAATAACTTGTAAAAAATAAATCACACAATTATAAATAGAAATAATTTTCACAATTAAGAGAAAGGGATGATGATAAACCCAGACGTTACTGAGAATGCCAATAAATAAGCCTAAAAAGGCATGCTCGGAATGAAACCCCTGACAAACTACGTAATGAAATGCGAGTAGCTACCCATACATACACGAGAGCACAAGAGCAAACTGTACTTCTAGATATTCATGGCGTCCATATGCTGAGGTGAATACACGAACCGTATTCGAAGGTAAGATCATCCCAGGTCGTTTCTGAGTCGAAGCTGTTCCAGTCCCAACGAACCGGAAATATTTAAATGACAGACAACTGAGTTCGACAGTGGTTCAGTCGAAGCGAATCAGTGCTGTTGAATGTGTTACACCATCCGACTGATTCAATAAGAATAATAATTTTTATTGAATTAGACAGCACACAGTTGCATAAAGAAATTTTATTTCCTGACCTTTTAGGACCACAGTAATAAGTTGCAAGTATGTTATTGTTGACACTCGTAAATAATGTGATTGTTATTAGTATGTACCATTTTTATCTTTAAATTTTTTAGTTTTTTTAACTTCTCTTTCTTAAATTTTAATATTCTTATCCATCTTCTACTTATTTGTGGTATATTTTTCTGTAGAGCGTTCTGAAGAAGGGCACTAAGTGCTTGGAACCGGTTACGGAAATAAGATTTCTTTTATGCACCTGATTGCTGGTCATTTCGATAGATACAACTACAGTTGCTGGAGATCGATAAAATACTGAACTTAACGTCAAGCTAGACGCAAAGAACCATCTACCTGTACAGGAAAAAAGAACTGAAAACTTTCAATATCTCCAGCCACATTAATTTTAACAATGAATGTATCGCCAATAAGGTAACACCTAAAAATGCTTTTGCGTACATTAAAGCTCCTACCAATGTTCATTATGACAAGTGGACTTGGAAACTTGCAAAGTTCGTCATGAACTGTATGATAAAATGTTTATTCATTGAAAAAAAAACTGAATGTTAGTACTTAGAGTTTATACAATGACATCACTAGACTGTTACATAATTTGCAACTGGGTAGTGTTTCTTCTTATATTGATGATTTTATTATATATTGATTTTTTATTTTTTTAGGACGACAGGAATATGCTGCAGCATCTCATTGTTGACACTCGCAAATAACGCGACAGTTATGAATATGTACCATTTTTTACTTTTAATTTTTTTTTTATTTTTGAAGTTTTCGTTTTTAAATTTCGATATTTTAATCTAACTTTTTCTTATTTGTAGTATATTTTACTGTACAGCCTTCTGAAGAACGGCACTAAGTGTCTGAAAACGGTTAAGGAAATAAAATTACCGTTATGCAACCGGTTGCTGATTATCTCGATAAATACGACAGTTGCTGAAGATGGATAAAACATTATTATAATTTTTCTGATTTTTGCTCGTTAAAACTAATTACAGATTACACTAACTAATTAATTTCTGGGTCACATAAATTGTCAGTGGTGCAACATACAAGCATCTAATAAACACATCTTAGCCAGCATCTCGTGGTCGTGCGGTAGCGTTCTCGCTTCCCACGTCCGGGTTCCCGGGTTCGATTCCCGGCGGGGTCAGGGATTTTCTCTGCCTCGTGATGGCTGGGTGTTGTGTGATGTCCTTAGGTTAGTTAGGTTTAAGTAGTTCTAAGTTCTAGGGGACTGATGACCATAGATGTTAAGTCCCATAGTGCTCAGAGCCATTTGAACCATTTTTGAAACACATCTTATCCCTGAACAGAAATTAAAATTAACAAACGAGACAACAGTGCTGCAGTTAATCGGTTCTTTGCTCTATACATGTGACAGTCAGAAGCGTAATTTATACGAATCACATTGTGAAGCTTGCTAAATTCTTAAAAAAATGCTATCCAGACGTTTTAGGAAATAGTACGGAGTGATCGACAGATCTATTTAGTACGGTTGACGCAGAAGGAACTTAAATCGCAAGCTGTGTATCTGTTCTCTTTTGTTTCCGCAAATAAGAGCTGTGATGAAGAATTTAAATCTGCATTTCTGTCTGCACAACTCGGCAACCAAACGTATCTGTAATATCACCACACAGGACTGAACTTAAACATCTCTCCGGGAAGACGGCTTCCTTACTGCATTTGATACAAAGTGTCGTCAGCAACTAGCTACAGACTGTTCGCTAAAACATTGTAGATGTGTTTAACCGATGCCCATACGCTATCGTTGTGCCTCGATGCGGCCTTGGAGATCCTGATGAATCTATTGCTAACGTAAAGTCATATGTATCGATCATATTCTACTAGACTGTAATGCTTCATCAGATGAGGAAACGGAAATTATGTAAAAATTTACCTTTCTTCTATAATAGTACGAGTGTCTTCAAGGTGCTTTAAGATATACATTTTGAAACATAAAAATGATTTACTCCTAGTGGGCGTGTATGCATCCATGTGATCTTCACTTTCGCTCTCATAAACCGTACTAATAATGTACACCATAATTTGTTGAGATCGACAAAGAAACGAATGAATGCATAACTCTGACGCCAAATCGTAGCTGATATTCGGATGCTGGCCAAGTGACGAGGTGCACTTAAAAAATGTGAATCAGCGATGGGCGGCCATCCATGCATACCAGTAAGTCATCCACTGTTCCTCTCAATTCCTTCATGAGAACAAACCTTCCGGTGATTGCTTCCCACAGCCATCGTTCTAACTATATGGACACTAAACTACGAAGTGGTACAAAAATGCCAGAAAAGTTGCCACTGAAATTTATGTACGACAGAAATCTACAAACAGGAGCAGAATTCTCTACAGAATACAAACACTGTGTTTGTACAAGGGTAGGTAGTCATTTAATGGTCATTCTGCACCTCTCGAACAGAGCAATGGAAAACGTCGAGACTATGTTTCAGTAAATCTCATAAAGTTACCACGAAGTGTCTGTTAATGGAGTAAGGAACCGTACAAACCCATCGACTGACTGGAATGTTTCATTTAAACATTCACCCGAAGATCACCCTGAATATATAACAAGGTTTCGACTCATTCTTAGTGAAATGATGCCTATCTTTCGACTTATTCTTTATTATTCAGTATCAATATTTGGATTGCGGCTTACATAATAATGTGGATGGATAATTCACAGTACTTGTCAAATGTAAATAATATAGCTAATTTTACGGGCCACAATGTTCTGTAACATTTAACGATAAAGCTGCAGCCGAGCAAAATCGACTCCGCGTCCTCGACTAGTCTGATCCACCGCCTGCTAGCTGCTCTGTGAGTTAAAATAAAACATAGGCCACATTTTGGCTAAACACGAACTCTTTTATAAGTTGTTGATGTTGACACAGGAACTACTGGAGAGCTGTCTACAGAACTGTTCAATACGACGAATGAAAAGATACGTGTGTGATCTCTAATAACAAATATAATCTCTTCGAATCAAAACAGCTCTCGTAAAATTTGAAAGTAGATGTCAGTCTTCAGTTGTGCGTCCTCCAAGCAAAAATTTACGAAACGTAAAATTTTTTTTATCACAAAAACGTTTAATGTGACTATCCTGTATGATAATATTTTCAATTCTTTTCGTTGAAAGTGAGATATATAATTTCATTATGGTGAGATACCCAAGCTGAAAGAACAATGAATTCTAAAGTACCATCTCATTGTTCTGTGACAGTACGAACGTTGAAAGTGACAGAATGGGCATCCACGTGGCCCTATTTTTAACTTGTATTTAGAGCAGAACGGCACCACGATTGACCAAGCAAGGATGTCTGATCCTCAGAAATTCACTCTAAGCCTCCTCCCAACCCAACCGAATTCCCCCCCCCCCCCCCCCGCCCAGAAAGAAAAAAACGACGCAGCACGAAGAACTGATCCGAATCGGACGGAAACAGGCAGGTGTTCATGTACATGTATAGACGAACAAGTTTACATTTTCAGAAGTATTGAATAATTTATTCAAGAGAAACATCTTCACAAATGCAGAATGTCAGAAACGCTTTGGCCCTTACGCAAGCAGTTATTCGGCTTGGCATTGATTGTTAGAGTTGTTGGATTTTAGTGTGACGAATATAGTGCCAAATTTTGTTCAATTGGCGCATTAAATCGTCAAAATCCCGAGATAGTTGGAGGTCCCTGCCCATGATGCTCCAAACGTTTTCAGTTGGAATGATATCCGGCGACTTTGTGGTCAATGTGGGGTCCGGCAAGCAAGAAGAGAAAAAGTAAAAACTCTCGCCATGTGCTGGCGAGCATTATCTTGCTGAAATGTAACCCCAGGATGGCTTGCCATGAAGGGAAACAAACTAAGAGTAGTGGATCCCTGTCATACCACTGTACTGTAAGGGTGCTGCGGATCACAACCAAAGCTGTTCCGCTATGGAATGAAATGGCACCCCATACCATGACTCCTGGTTGTCGGACCGTATGAATGGCAACAGTCAGGTTGGTTCCCCACAATTGTCTCCGGACACGTCTTCGGCCTGGAGTCTCATAGAATGGGGTAGAATTGTCTTCAGCGATTTGTCTCGCTTCGAACTGAGCACCGATGAGAGGCGAAGACGAGTGTGGAAATGCCCCAGAATGTGCTGGGATACCATTCAGACAGTCGCCCGCTATATGGCCGACAGTCTGGAGTGATGATCTGGAGTGTCATTTATATTCTTAGCAGGACCCCTTTGGTTGTCATCCGAGCCACCCTTGTAGCACAGTGGTACGTCGATGATATTCTGCACCCCGGTTTGTTGGCCTTCAGGGTAAGCTACCCTGCGCTTGAGATGGACCAACGCGCTGTTGACGTGCTCAGTTTGTGAAGCCCTTACTCTTGAATAAATTATCCAGTCTTTTCTGAAACTGTAATCGTTTGTCTGCCTGTAGAGGTACATCACATCTACCGATTTCCATCCCATTCCGATAATTCATGGTGCGTAGTTTGTTTCTCTTAGAATGTACACTACTGGCCATTAAAATTGCTACACCACGAAGATGACGTGCTACAGACGCGAAATTTAACCGACAGGAAGAAGATGCTCTTCAGAGCATTCACACAAGGTTGCCGCCGGTGGCGACACCTACAACGTGCTGACATGAGGAAAGTTACCAACCTATTTCTCAAACACAAACAGCAGTTGACCGGCGTTGCCTGGTGAAACGTTGTTGTGATGGCTCGTTTAAGGAGGAGAAATGCGTACCATCACGTTTCCCACTTTGATAAAGGTCGGATTGTAGCCTATCGCGATCTCGGTTTCTCGTATCGCGACATTGCTGCTCGCGTTGGTCGAGATCCAATGACTGTTAGCAGAATATGGAATCGGTGGGTTCAGGAGGGTAATACGGAACGCCGTGCTAAATCCCAACGGCCTCGTATCACTAGCAGTCGAGATGACAGGCATCTTATCCGCACGGCTGTAACGGATCGTGCAGCCACGTCTCGATGCCTGAGTCAACAGACGGGGACGTTTGCAAGACAATAACCATTTGGACGAACAGTTCGATGAAGTTTGCAGCAGCATGGACTATCAGCTCGGAGACCATGGCTGTGGTTACCCTTGACGCTGCATCACAGACAGGAGCGCCTGCGATGGTGTACTCAGCGACGAAACTGGGTGCATGAATGGCAAAACGTCATTTTTTCGGATGAATCCAGGTTCTGTTTACAGCCTCATGACGGTCGCATCCGTGCTTAGCGACATCGCGGTGAACGCACATTGGAAGCGTGTATTCGTCATCGCCATAGTGGCGTATCACCCGGCGTGCATTGACGGCTCTTTGAACAGTGGACGTTACAGTTCAGATGTGTTACGACCCGTGGCTCTACCCTTCATTCGATCCCTACGAATGCCTACATTTCAGCAGGATAATGCACGACCGCATGGAATGGGACAAGCACTTATGATCACTGTTAGCAAACGCGAATGAAATTCTGCAGTACTACTCCAAGAGATTGGGTCTTTATAAAGTATGCTAAATTTGGTCCAATCGAGTAGGGGGTGAAACAAGGAACTCTCACGTTTTTCTTTGCGAATTGTAACTTTGTTTCTTTGCCGTCAGTCCGTGAATGCAAACGGCAGCTACAATATGCCATGAGGTCTGATAGTATCAGTGGCGTTTTTGCTGAGCGAAATAATTTATTAAATTTATGTGGTTTTATATCTTATTTTGTGAATTTCTTGTGTCCAGTAAGGAACTTATATTGTCGTACTATACGTGAAAACTGGTAACAACAGTGAATTATACTTTGAACAACATTGCCGAATGTATGTTATGTTACACCATGGGTCACCTTGTTTCTTATGCCGAAGAAATTTCCCTGAAAAAGTAAAGTTGGGTCAGAACCGTGTAGAAGTATCGAAGTGAAACCGCAACTGCCCGATATTACCCCCATTACTTCGATATTTATAAATTATATCTTTGATGAAAGAAGTTTATACATTTTTAACGAGCGATAAGTGGAAAATCGGGGTTCGAGTCCCGTTCTGGCACAGATTTTCGTTATCGTCATTCCATTTTACAGCTGATGGTAGTCCTTATTCTCAACTGCATGCCTGTCCAAAGAAACTTGGCATCGTAATCAGAATAACACAGGCACTGCAATACCGTATAATCGAAAAAGAGTCGGAAGACATGTGAAGCAAATAGCTACTGTGAAGAGTAGCCCGGTTGTGCCCCAAAGAGTAACCGCTTTTACCCCAATGTGTGGGGTGTAACCTATATAGCACAGTGCCGAGTTATATTAAATATAATGGGAACCAACCAAAATAAGTGTTTATGGATCATAAATATGGTTCATGCCTTGTTTATCTTTCACTGAGATACGTTTGAAGTCCTAACAATGAAAAGTGTTACCGCGATATAGCTTTTTCCTTATCTACCCTATTATATCTCAGTTCGCCATAGGCTTGACAGCAACACCGACTACATTCAAAGACGATATTCTAGAATCAGAACAAGCTAGATCCCATACTAAAGTGTAACAGAGATGCTCGTGGAACTTAAATGTCAATCATTAGTTAAAAGTTCCAGGCAGAGGGGCCGTGGTCGATGTGTAAAACCTTCTACCGGACGTTTCGTTGCCAACTGCGGTCAACATCAAAGGTGAAACTGTTTCGCGCAACCCTTTTAGCTTAATTCTGAGAACAGTTATTCGTGGACGATGACCGATACTTATGCTTCCACCATAGAATACTCCAAGGAAGCATTTTGGGAATAAGATTCAAGAGATGAGGGTGCGTACAGAGGTATAAAGAGAGTCATTGACCACAAGCTATATACGAGAGCGGAACAGGACAAAAAATGACTGCTATTGATAGGACGTACCCTTCGACACGCAGCGGTCAGTTACTTGCGAGGAATACGTATGGAATATTATAATTTAAAACAAGTACAGTTAAAAGTAGTTGATATAAGAGCTGCCTGATAAACTAAAGCTCCACATTCCAGTCGCGGTCGAACAGAGAATTTTAATCTTGTAGGAAGTTTCAGGTTCACTTATGTACTTTCCGGACTATGAAGAACGGTTACTGTTAATCATGCTACAGCGTAAAAATCGGTGAATCGGAATTTGTATCACGTTAACAGATCGCCTCAATACTAATGGACGTTGTTCGGGTTGTATAGTTTCTTAGTTGTTGAGTGTGGCGGAAGAAAAGGAACGTGTCCTAACCAACGTGTCCTAAACGCCAATAAACAAATTACAGAGACACTGTTTCCGCCATCGTCGTCAGTAGCTGCCATATGGCGCTAGCTAACTGTTTGCCACATGGCGCACAGAAAAAATACTCTTTTTCCTATCCCTCGTGAGACAACACGTGTATTCTGGGATAATTAAGGAATAATAACCTAAAAATTTAAAGTAAAGTTTCCCTTTTCGGCACCTGCGACACTGACGCATCTGTGGAAACAGAGCGACGGTTCTTTTTTCCTCTACAGAACGCCGCTAATTCACACGTACACACTTCCTGTTCGCCGTCTCTTACGGTCATTACCGCTAATAACTTTCAGATAATAGAAGCTGTGAATATGTAACTGATAAACAATGCTCCTTAAGCTTCTTCATGAGTTCTGTTTACTACCACAGGACATTTCCTTTATGATCGACTTACTGGGCCAAGTGTAGGTGACAGTTTGTGACGGAAACCATAGATGCTAGAAATAAAGGATCTGGAGGCAGTGCAGAGCTCTATATGTACTACACAAAGGCAAAGTTGAAGGCTGCAATTTATGTAACAGAGTAACTCACGACAGTGTCGAAGAATGTGAAATCAAATACAAGTGACCAGTACAAATTAAAATATTGATAAACGACACTCTTGGCGCTATGTGGACTGCTTAGTAAGATGATTTTTTGCTGATTTTTATGCTCCTTGTAATTCATTTCAGTATTATGACGTGGATTACATTTGTTAGTAGGTTTATGAAGTAAATAAGGCTGCACACTAATCATATTTATAAAATGATTAGTTTGATGTGAGAAATCATTAAATTATTGCACATTTACGTATTTCAGTAATATATCATCATCATTATCACCAACACTATCACTATATCACGTACGTCACTGGGTAAGGGCCCCGTCTAAATTTTTCCAGGAATTACAATGTAGGCATATAAAGCCATGTTGCTTATGAAACTTTTTTAATGTCATATTCACACATGACGTCATGTAACTTCAGTCTTCTCTTATATTGAGAAACAGCAAAGAACTTACTCTTCGAAGATCATCCATTCGTCTGCCTATAATAATAATAATAATAGTATTTATTCAATATCGAATAATCAAATACGTTCCATAGAAATAATACAGTTTCAGGACATCGTACAGATTATTCTCCTGAATATGTCAGTTTACAAATTAAAAACTAAAGATATGTGTGTAACAGTACATTTTACATTACATTTTTACATTAAATTTACAAATATTTTTATTATCATTAGAGCACTTTTGAATTACTTAAAACTATGAGCTTGACATACTTACAAAGCACTTTTCATATAGACAAACAACTCATCTGGGGAATAAAATGGTTTTAAAATTCCGTATAGATGTCCTTTTAATTTGCTAGTAGGTAAGGCTGTGAGACGTTTTGGTTGGGTGTTGGTTAACTTCAGCCCAAAATGAAGTGCATTTTTTTTCATATAAAGCCGTTCTGTAGCTATTTACATGGTATCTGAAATTTTCTCTTGTATCATGCTGTTGAAGTCTGGATTTATTGTTTTCAGAAGCAATATTATTTTCAATACATACACATATATATATATATATATATATATATATATATATATATATATATATATATATATACACACCCAAAATGGTAGGCATAACTAATTTTGGAAACAGGTTCCGCCATGATTCTCTAGGTTTGGCAACACATACAATCTGATAATAATGGTAGACTTAATATAGCTTAACAATGTGCTTAGGATGGTTTGTGTCGTTATAACCTGTCCCGCCCACCTCCTTTCGAAAACAGTGGTAATTACATCTCGCTCTAGTTTTTCCCTGATCCTTTCGTGTACTGATGCGAGTGATCTGTTATATACAAAACAGATGGAAATGAATGCAATTACAAATCTCAGAAACAATAAAATCTTATCTGTAAGGAGCTTCAGCCGACCTGAAATTCCAGTATGTGTACTGTTCACTGCTCCATCTTCCACTTTTGGTATCAGTGTGTCACAGTGCAGTATTGGTACGCAGTCAGGTCCCCAGCGTTGATTCACGAGGCCAGAACTTCTACTACTCGTTAAGGTAACCACTCAGACGTCGTCATAAGAGACTCTCTTCCCGCCAAGTAAAATTACTTTCCAGTAATGAGCATCGTACCGAAGGATAAACGGAAGATTAGGGTTTAACCTTCCATCTGTAAGATGACCATTACAGATGGGGCGCAAACTGTATTCTAAGAAGAATGTGGAAGGAAACTGGTCATTGAGTGTTCAGTGACATAAACTTAGCATTAGTTTTAACTGATTTAGAGCAACGACAAATTTGAATGGGTATTTGAACCTTACTTCATCCAAATACGAACTCAGTAATGAGCAGGAAAGAGTGTAGTACCAATGAACACATTTCAGACTTTCGTCTTCAGCAAGCGCTGTAGTTGAACTTCAATATACATTCATATTCCGTATTTAAATAAGAGCATTCACGTTTTGTGTGCAGCAGTCTTTTTCTGAAACTACAACTTTGCCGCACAAATATAAGGTTCTTCCCAATGCGAAAAGCTGTTTCAAGCTACAAAACGGCCATTTACGTAGCAACAAATATTTTATTGAAATTTAAAAGTGTTGCAATCGCGAAAATTTTGGCAGTACTGTATCTAAAGCCTTTCTGTTGCATTATTACTCCAGTACATACCAATAGTCAGTAAGTGAAATTAAATTAAGTAGAAGTATTATCGAAAGCTAGTTACAAGTTAAAAACACCTTTTAAATGGAAATTATTTTAAACCAACACGAATTTCCATTTTCAAGGCAGGGAAAGTTGTTGGGACATTAAAGGAACTAAGTTAATTTATAAATACCACATTTTCAGTGGTGGAAGATCTTGTTCTGTTGCAAGGGATAAAATACTGACGACCAACGAGATGTGGACTGAATGAGATTTTCACTCTGCAGCGGAGTGTGCGCTGATATGAAACTCCCTGGCAGATCAAAATTGTGTGCCGGACTGAGACTCGAAATCGGGATCTTTGCCTTTCGCGGGCAAGTGCTCTACCATCTGAGCTACCCAAGCACGACTCACGCACCGTCCCCACAGCTTTACTTCTGCCAGTATCTCGTCTCCTACCTTCCACACTTTACAGAAGCTCTCCTGCGAACCTGCAGAACTACCGCTCCTGAAAGAAAGGGTATTACGGAGACATGGCTTAGCCACAGCCTGGGGGATGTTTCCAGAATGAGATTTTCACTCTGCAGCGGATTGTGCGCTGATATGAAACTTCCTGGCAGATTAAAACTGTGCCAGACCGAGACTCGAACTCGGGACCTTTGCCTTTCGCGGGCAAGTGCTCTACCTGGTAGACGCAAAGGTTCCGAGTTCGAGTCTCGGTCCGGCACACAGTTTTAATCTGCCAGGAAGTTTCAAGATGTTGGCTAACTGTTCAGAAGTTACATAACTTGGATTTCACTCAGTACAGTTTTCTGTATGTAAAGAATTAACAATTACTTCCAGACGGCATTGATATACAGCACATAAATGTGTAGAACTGAAAATATACTCTAATCAGGAAAAAACAACTCATCACGAAGGAGTTATGTAAACTGGACACAAACTGATATTCGTACAGGTATCGACGAAAATTCCAAAACTGTACAGTTTGGAGGCCAATGCATGTACGAGGGGTGACAAAAGATAAAAAGAGCGCCGTCAAATGAGGTCTTGAAAGCCCAACGGTACCGACGGACGCCATGTCATCTTCAGCCCTTAGGCGTCACCGGATGCGGATACTGAGGATCGTGAGGTCAGCACACCGCTCTCCCGGCCGTTGTCAGTTTTCGTGATCTGTGCCGCTAGTTCTCAATCAAGTAGCTCCTCAGTTGGCCTCACAAGGGCTCGCCAACGACACTCGGCAGACCAGGACGGTTTCCCATCCAAGTGTTAGCCAAGCTGGACAGTGCTTAACTTCGGTGATCTGACGGGAACCGGTGTTACCACTGCGGCAAGGCCGTTGACGTGTATGTGTGATGCTACAGCGCAATTTCACTGCACAACTAGCAAGGACAGTAAACAGGGGACATGTCAATATGATGGCATAAAGTCCTTGCGAATTTTATTCTGTGTACTCAGTTTGACAGTAACCATGCCTCCCAGATAGGCGCGTGAATAATACACACACATGTCAGCAAGTAAGAGAGGCCTTGTAGTTGGGCTCAAAGAAGCCCGTTGGATTCGCTGGTTGGTTTGAGGGATAAACGGACCAAACTACAGGGTCATCAGTCCCTTGTTCCAGATGCAAACAAGGCTCAGTGACAAGAAGAAAGCGCTCGGTCTAGAGAGACGACAGAAGTGAGTATCGAGCAACCGTCAGGGAGGCACTCAGAGCCCAGGATTCAACAGCATCATCGATCCGATTAGCAACTGACGCTTCAGTGACAACAAGGGCGGTTAATTAATCACAAAAAGAGGGCTGAGTCACGGCGCCCCTTGCGCCGACTTCACTGACCTCTGCACACCAGCAAGACCGTTTGTAGTAGTGTAGGTTACATTCGGCCTCGAATCACTTTGACTGGAGTACACTCAGCTCCAGTGATGTGTCTCGCTTCGAAATGAGCCGCGATGACCAGCGAAGGCGTGCCTGGAGGCGCCCTGCACAGTGATAGGATACCAACCTGATTGTCGCCCGCCGTATGGTCCCACAACCATTATCTGGGGTACCTTTTCATTTGATAGCAAGATCCTTTCGGTTGTCGTCCGCATCACCCTTACAGCACAGCGGTACGTCGACGATACTGTACGCCCCGTTTTGGCAAACCATCCTGCGCTTACAGTTCAGAAATGGTTCAAATAGCTCTAAGCACTATGGGACTTAACATCTGATGTCATCAGTCCCCGAGACTTAGAACTACTTAAACCTAACTAACCTAAGGACATCACACACATCCATGCCCGAGGCAGAATTAGAGCCTGCGACCATAGCGTAGCGTAGACTGAAGTGCCTAAGAACCGCTCAGCTACAACGGCCGGCTTATATTTCAGCAAGATATTGTCCGCGAGCACATGGCGAGTGTTTCTATTGTTTGCCTTCGTGCTTATCAAAACAATCCTTTTACTGCAAGTTCGCCAGAGGTCCCCCAGTTCAGAATGCATGGAGCCTTATGGGCGTCGCCCTCCAAGTAGCTCGGCAGTCTGACGATTCAGTGCACCAATTGGGCAGAATTTGGCTCGATATCGCTCACGAGAACAAAAATGGTTCAAATGGTTCTGAGCACTATGGGACTTAACATCTGTGGTCATCAGTCCCCTAGAACTTAGAACTACCTAAACCTAACTAACCTAAGGACATCACACACATCATGCCCGAGGCAGGATTCGAACCTGCGACCGTAGCAGTCGCGCGGCCTCACGAGAACATCCAACAACTCTATCAAACAATGACAAGCTGAATAACTGCTTGAATAAGATCCAGAGATGGATCAACACGTTACTAACTTGCTGAATCTGTGAAGCTCTTTCTCTTGAATAAATAACTCAATGAATATTAAAATATTCCCGGGGAATTGACTCTTCAAATTTCTGGCTTGTCGCCTGTAGTCGTTGAATCCATTGCACGATATGTCGTCTGGGCACATGCCGGCCATACTCAGGTGAGATATCGAAGACTGACAGAGACTTGATTCGTTCCGCCCTATATAGCGGGAGCGAGTATTTCGCGCATGCGTCAAAATTCAAATTGACAGGCAGACCACCCTTCCCGGTGGCAGCGCCCTCGCTGGTGGAACCATGTGGTGGACCCCACCTATCCCCTGTGTTACCGCCCGCCGCCTCCATTGGCGCACTCTGTCGTCTCCAATTGGAAGAAATCATGAAGATGATGGGGTTCCATACGCTCTCCATATGGTAGCCGCTATCAAGGTTCATCAGATTTTCCGTCAGGCGTATTTCTACGGATTCTTTAATAATGGAATCAAAATATGTTGCTATGGTCAGGATCACAGTTCTGTCACACTCCATAGAATATCCAGTGGAAATGCAGTGTTCGGCAGTAGCCGACTTGCTTGGTTGCAAAAGGCGAGTGCACCGTTGATGCTTAGTGCAGCGTTCATTCACAGTGCGTATGGTCTGTTCTAAGTAATCCATACCACACCGACAAGGTGTTTTGTAAATTCTGCCCTCCCCCAGTAACAAGTTGTTCTTCACCAATACCAAAAGATCTGCAATCTTAGATGGTGGACGGAAGAACAAATGGTTCAGATGGCTCTGAGCACTATGGGACTTTACTTCTGAGCTCATCAGTCCCCTAGAATTTAGAACTATTTAAACATAGCTAACCTAAGGACATCACACACATCCATGCCCGAGGCAGGATTCGAACCTGCGACCGTAGCAGCAGTGTGGTTCCGGAGTGAAGCGCCTAGAACCACTCGACCACCCCGGCCGGCACGGAAGAACATTTTCACTTGAAATTTACAGAGAGTTCTTGCTATTCAAAAAGTAAATTTGTCCACAAAAGGAAGAAAACCTAAGGATTTTGCTGACGTGTTCTCCTCTTTATATACTTCCTGATTCATAATTTTAACTGATAGTGCCCTGTTATTCTGCTGAGTGGAATATCCATTTTTTCTTAACACTGTCTTTAGGTGGGCGTGCTCTTTAGACCAACTACCTAGATCTGAGATAGTGTGAGCCCTGTGTACGAATGTTTTAAGCACGTTCATAGTTTGGGACTCATGAAAACAACTTGACACTTGAAAATACAAATCAGTATGAGTGGGCATACGATGAACTGTATGCCCAGACAGCCATCACTCTTTCGTCTAACTAAGATATCCCAGAAGGGCTGACAACCATCTTTCTCTATTTCCATGGTGAACCGAATGCTGTTATGAATGGAGCTGAGATGATGAAGAAAATCTGTCAGTTTATATTGTCCCTGAAAGTATCGACCACATATCTCGAAAATATCGTGCAATCAATTCAACGACGACCGGCTGCAAGCCCGAAATTCGTTTGAACAAATCATCCAGTTTTTCTGAAATTGAATTTGTTTGTCTATACTTATACGTGACATGTACCGAATTCCGTCCCATTCGGATGATTCCTTCGTGGTGCGTCGAGATTGAGTTTTTTTGTCTTAAGTGTATTTTCAAATTCTGTAGTGAGCACCAACTCATGTCTCTCAACAACAAAAGCAGTAGCAAAAGCCGGAAATTGCTTATGGCGGTCAGTAATACGCACTTCTTAATGCGGTTGTAAAATTGATCACTAGACTAAAATACTGAACAAGGAACATAACACGTTCCTGCGTACACTATCCTCAAGATGCAACGATCTTCAGGCGGCCGTGGTGGCCGAGCGGTTCTAGGCGCTACAGTCTGGAACCGCGCAACCGCTACGGACGCAGGTACGAATCCTGCCTCGGGCATGGATGTGTGTGATGTCCTTAGGTTAGTTAGGTTTAAGGGGCTCCGGAAAGGCTCAAAATCATGAAAAGTTCAATTTTTACTTTTTTGCGTTTTCTGAATCTGCAAACTATTAAATTTTAATAGATATATAATTTATTCAATTCCGAAGACTACAACTATTTTTAATTTTTTTTTTTTTGAAATGTGTTCTACATGGGCGTGACCCACTGTGGCGCTGTTAAACTGCTGTCAAATGGTGTTATTATTAACGTCCGTGTTCATCAGGTACATTTTAGTGGTGTGAGATAAAGTATGTCTTGTGGCTAACCTGTGATGGTTCAATATATATCGCTGGTGTGATTGTCGATTGTTTCATGTTTATTTACTCTGTCGTTATCTCGAAAATATTCGTAATTAATTCTGTTTCTTGAGTCTCTGTTTTGTTGAAGTATAATAATGAGTAAAAGTAAAGTTATTAGAAATCCTCTGAAGGCTTTTAAGAAAAGGAGAAATGGTGGAAAGCCAAAGGTATTTAGAAATACGGGAATGAAGATAGGTTCTAACATGGTACGAGCGATGCTTGCTTTAGACAAGGAACGCCTTCGGGCTGCAGACAGGGCTGTAAAGAGTCTAGAAATACAAGCAAGAGTAAACAGGAGGGGGAACAAGAGGAAGCTGGAGGAGGAGTTTGCAGAGGATGAAGATAATCCATCCTATGGACCTGGAATGCACTAAAAAAATAATCCAATCTTTGTCGCTCGATTCCCAAAACTTTTATTTTCTCATACTAATTACATGTTTTCTAAGGATCTTCCAAACATATTTGTTTCAAAATTTCAGTAAATGTTACACAGTACCTTCTGCATAATTTAACACAGCCTTTTTCCAAAAAACTGTATATTTTTGAATATATAAATAAAAAATTGCAAAAAAAATGTTGTGAATTTTCATTACAATTGAAAAAAAATCATCTTTAATAACAGAACTAAAATTTTGTAAAATCCCTGTGTTAAGTTGTAGCCCATATTCCAATAAATAATCTGTAAAAAGTTCAACTTCATACCTCAAATACTTTGTGAGGAAAGATGTAATTTATAAGCGTTATTTGAACATTGTAAGTATAGGGCGTTCCGGAGCCCCTTAAGTAGTTTTAAGTCTAGGGAACTCGTGACCTCAGATTACGGCATGGGATACGTGCGCGTCTTCTTTGACCAATTTGCGAAAACATTCTAAAAGGCAATGATGTATAGAACGACGTCACTGGGGACAAGTGACATCAGGGAGAGTATTTTCTGACGAGTCCAGGTTCTGTTTGTTTGAAAATGGTGGCCGCATTTTAGTTCGCCGCGACATAAAGCGGCAGCTCAAGGCCTTAAGGGGTGTACACGCGGCACTCCGCTGCTCGACTCGCTGCGGCTCACTTCGTTACCGTCGCTCGCCTACGCTACTAGCCCATCGCAATGTCCGGACGTAGGAAAGGAGGAACAGGCAAGATTGCTGCCGCCGTCGAGCTCCTGCTAAAGGCAGTCTGGAGCAACGACTCGCTGCGGCTCATTTCGTTACCGTCGCTCGCCTACGTCACTAGCCCGTCGCAATGTCCGGACGTAGGAAAGGAGGAACAGGCAAGATTGCTGTCGCCGTCGAGCTCCTGCTAAAGGCAGTCGGGAGCAATATATGAGACAACAAGAAGAAAAAGCGGAAGCTCGTGGCACAATTACTAAGTGTCAGAAGATGGGACACATAGCCAGGACTTGCGACGGCGAGGTAGCGTGTATGAAGTGCGGGAAACCGCAGGATACACGCCACTGCGACAAACCGCGGCCGCGTGCATAAACTGCGGCGGCGCGCATGCAGCAAATTCGCGCAGCTGCGGCTACCTGAAGTCATAGAAGCGGCAGAATGGGGTCACCACATACCAAGAGGTAGCCCAAGAAGACAAGGTGGACACCCCGTCCTCCTACTCAAGCAGGGGAAGCGGGCAGCACACAAGAAAGACGACGAGAGAGTGTTCAGCGAAACGTTGCGCAAAGCCAGCGATAACGCCATTGCAACGCTCAAATCCGTCATGGTGGAGGAGAGGGTGGCCCTGAGGGCGTTGCAAGGTGACACTACTGAGGGTAGCCCTGTACCTCGCACTTCGCATGACAACTGAAGAGGCGCCGACCCCCACCAGTAAGGGGGTAGACGCGGAAACGCAAACGACCGTCTCCCTGGCCGATGCAGCATCGCGGAAGAGACGCCCACGGACACCGAGGGAGAAGAAGACGAGCCGTTCGAGTGGCTGCCCCTTCCCAACAAGAATTGTGTGAGGGAGGAACTCGCCAAGATGGCAGATTCCCTACGAAACGGCAGCTATCCCCACCATGGTAATCCATATCCCTTCACGATAACCGACGTCCCTCCCCCCCACATAAACCCTATTCATTCCACTGGGGGTGTGACCCCCTAAACCAGAAGATCAAAGGGAGGGAACTCGTCCGGCGTGCGGATCTGTAGCTAATAAACTGCTACCCGATCTTCACCGACGCGGACTGGAAGTACCTGACAGAACAAGCCGTCCTGTATATCAAACAGAACTCGCCGCCAGAGGACTACTCCTGTCTGACCAAAATAGAGTTCGGACAACCAGGAAACAACAACAAGAGGAATGACAAGCCGCCAGAGACATCTGGCCGTTAATTCTTTGTTCCAGATAACCTAGATGCCCAACTATAACCAGAGGAAAAACAACAAAACCCCCCAGGAATAGAGGAGGAACAGCCTCTCACAGCTTAAAACTTTACGACTCGGGCCAAGGATAAGGCCCGTCATTTTAGCGTCAGCGTCAGCCTTATGCCGTGGGATGCTACTGAGTACAACCACAAATCACAGTTGGTGAGTGTCCAGGGCACTGTGACCAGTGTAAGGTACGTGAATGACATCTTGCGAGCCCTAGCCATACCCTTTATGAACGACACCGCACACGCCATTTATCAGCAAGACAATGGACGACCACATGTTGCTCCACGAACACGTGACTTCTTGGTGTCACAGGATGTCAGCCTGTTGTTCTGACCCGCAAGATTACCAGACTTGTCACCAATGGAAAATGTGTGTGATATGGCGAAACGAAAGATGCAACGCCGTGATCTAACACCAATCACAACAGATGAACTGTGGAACCAGGTGAATGCAGCATGCATGCCTATACCACAGGACGCCAATCGCGCCTTAGACGCGTCAATGCCATCACGCATGGGACACCTTATGAGGACCCATGGCGGACCTTGTGCCTACCAGGCAACAGGACACAACCTGAACCGAGGTGACTGAAATGCTAATCATTTCTGCAGAACATACTAATGTACACGTTCTATGAATATGAACGTCCTATCTCTAGACGTTCAAGATGTTCTGTTTTTTCTGAACGTGAGTGCATTCCGTTAAGAAGCCACAGCGACAGTTTTCCCAGCATACGCGTTCTACTATGGAGAGTCAAAAGCAGAGGCAGTAGCCAGATGCGGTGCTCACTCCAGCGTTGCCGGTTACCAGGGTAAGAACCCACCGGAGAATTCGGCGCGGAACGCATCACGCAACCACCTTCATATTTTCAAACGACTGCAGTAAAAAACAATACTATTTTCAAAAACGATTCTGTACATTCTACAAGAGCAGGAGCTATTTTCGGTGTGATGAGTAATGCCTGGAAGTATATTCGGTAATGCCTCTTTTTTCTTTATTTTAGCCTGTCTTATTTTAGTGTCACAATTTTATACTGATGATGTCGGCTCAGTTCGCCATTGGGTTACATAGCTACTCATATGGAGTTCGAAGCGTGTAGATGTCAGCAGACACAAATGAGTGAACTGAACGTGTGTGCCATGCGGCCTTCTGCAACTCACTGTTTGATTAACTTTATGGGGGCGGCTTGCGTGTCAGGTGCATAAGAAATGACTGTTGTCTGTGTAGTTCGCTATAATGTATGTATGTATGCTGCAGTCCCATGTTTGTCTTGTTATTTTAATGGTATGGAAACAGAGAATGTCACACCAGCCTACGGACAATTATCATGGCTAGGTGGCGATTAGCCTAGACACCATCATACTCTATGTTTGTTCTATTGTCTCCTCAATCCTTGCACTGTCCCTTATTGTCTTCAACTTTTACTCTACTATCTCAACAGCACAGCAGAAATACCCGTCTTCAACTAAGTATAATTCTCTCTGTACTATCACATAACACTGCCGTGTTCTCTAAATCATTTTCTGTGTCATGAACCCGGTTTTGGAACAATCTTCCTCAAAATATCACAGAAATCGAATTCCTTCTAAACTTGACACAGGTCCACCTTCTATAACAACAGCCATCTCTCCTACATTCTGTGCAGCTCATTCACGTCCGTCTGCCTCTCCCACATCTTTTCCCTCCCCCTTTTCGGCAGAGTTCTCTATTTATACTTGTTCTTCCTACCACCCACTGTCATTACAAGTTCTCCTCTTCCTTTATCCATTCCGCTTTTGATAACACTAAACATGGCTTCAAATGTGCTAAACTAATCTATATAATTGAAAATGCCCTATACTGCTACTGCTATTGTCATTATTATTATTATTAGTGTCAGTTATTATTATTATTACTATCGGGAAGGTATTATAATATATTTTGAATGTGTTGTTGCTGATTAGATGGAAGAGATGGCCTAAGACCCAAATCTGGACAGGTTAAAAAAGCAATAAATGAACTGTTGCGGGCACACAGCCGAGTTCAACGTTCCTATTCGATAAACGGAAAGCCACGTGTCACGTGACGTACCTCGTCCAGACACCGAGGAGGGAGACGGAATGTTACCGAAATCTACATTCAAGTTGGGCACAGCCTCGACAGTGGACAAAGGTAGCAGTAACAACTGCACCCATGGGCGTAATATCTTAACACATACGTAAACAATGCAGATGAAATTGCGCAGTTAATGTGGCTTTACCGCTAGAAAATTACTGTGAAGTACTGGAAAACCTTACGAGGAGCCTTTGTTGATACAGAGAGAGGCAGGATGCCCTCAAGTGATAGCAGGCGTAAGATACTGCCGATAAAAGTCCTCTAAATATGCACAGCCAGTAGCAACGGCCAGACATATTCTGACCCTCATTGAAATGATTTAGGGTGGGACAGCCCGAGAGACCTATTATTGAGAAACGCGTGATCGAGGCTCACATTCGTTGAAAGTCTTCTTAAAACAACAACTCGCCGGTTGAGCAAATCAATTTTCAATATTCGCATTCGATAGTTTTTTTTTCTCTTTGTTATTCAAACGTCTCTGGCGTGAAATAAAAGATAATAAGGCAATACAAAAACATCGCAGGAGAGCTTCTGTAAAGTTTGGAAGGTAGGAGACGAGATACTGGCGGAAGTAAAGCTGTGAGTACCGGGCGTGAGTCGTGCTTCGGTAGCTCAGATGGTAGAGCACTTGCCCGCGAAAGGCTAAGGTCCCGAGTTCGAGTGTCGGTCGGGCACACAGTTTTAATCTGCCAGGAAGTTTCATATCAGCGCACACTCCGCTGCAGAGTGAAAATCTCATTCTGGAAACATCCCCCACGCTGTGGCTAAGCCATGTCTCCGCTATATCCTTTCTTTCAGGAGTGGTAGTTCTGCTTGGTTCGCAGGAGAGCTTCTGTAAAGTTTGGAAGGAAGAGTCGAGATACTGGCAGAAGTAAAGCTGTGAGTACCGGGCGTGAGTCGTGCTTCGGTAGCTCAGATGGTAGAGCACTTGCCCGTGAAAGGCAAAGGTCCCGAGTTCGAGTCTCGGTCGGGCACACAGTTTTAATCTGCCAGGAAGTTTCATATCAGCGCACACTCCGCTGCAGAGTGAAAATCTCATTCTGGATCATGGAAGTCATCAAATTTCAATGCGAAACGCTGTCAATACAACAGTGTTATTAAGAGCCACAATACCTGTATTATTAGAGTAATAATTCGTATTGATGTTCAGATGGTTTCAATGAAGTGCCTGTGAAGTATATTTCGACTTGTATAGGCGATGACTAGTATACAGCTAAGAGCATAGCCTACAATTATTGTAGTTTATTATAGAACAACAATGATTTGATCATGGAAGAATGCCAATTGCCCCATTAACGGTGAAGCTCCATATTGAAGAGATAAATTTGATCACATTGCCATTAATTTTCTAATTAAAGGTCAAACCTTTATATGTAGAGCTTAAATCTGCTGCACTACTCTGCCGTATTAGAATCTAGAAATTAGCGGGAGTTCTGAGTAACTGTGTTCTGCAGGTGGGTTATTTGTACTCATTCGATTGTTCTACTTATGTTAGCTCTGAATATAATTGCTTAATTTGTTACCATTGTTTTCCATATATTTACAATGAATGTAACGATTCCAACAAATGAAATTGTTGACCTAATGCTTGATACTACATTTCATGGTGTGACACGTTGATATACTTAACTTGAAACAGCTTTCTACCTTTATCTTTAAATTGTTGTAATATCTTTGTTAGTCTAAAAGTTTTAATTCGTGACATTTATTTAGTGAAATTTCTTAAGAAAAGTTAGTAAAGATTTAAACTTCTAGTTTTGTGTTTTGAAAACGACCGATTCCGTTCAATGAACGTCGTCAGATGACTTACAGCTGAACAATACAAAAATTAGGGCAAATTTGCACATAATCAATCATATGCAACCCATACCGCTAACAGTCTTCATAACAAATCCTCATAGATTCAATGTCATGTGCTACACTGACAGGATGTCACATACAGCGCCTGCAGCAAAAAGCCAATATCGATGTATAAGACATGACTCGCCAAAGTGAGAAGTGGTAAGTCTACAGATGGCAATAGTGTTGTATTTTTAAGAATTATGCTCTCAAATGCACTCCTTTTCATCAGTATCGTTAATTTTCTCATTCATTGTTTGTAGTTTACATTTATGAATGTTAAGAGTAGAAAATTCCTGTAGTCTAAATCATAATACGAGATCACCACTAATTACTATTGTTATTGTATATTGGCTCACTCATTTTACATACAATAATATTATTATTTCTTTTCGTATTGGCCGTATCCGAACCACGCTGTTTCAACTGCACTCTTCCTTTCTCCTGCACCTGGGCAATAAACTTAGCCCAGTATCTCCCAATCCGTTTCCTATGCTGCCCCTTCCTCGCTTCACTCCATGTTTTGCCAGTTTTTGGTTTCGTCTTGTCTCGGAAATCAAGGCATTGCTGAATTTTCTTCTTAACCTGAATGCGTTTATGAATATGCTACAGCGTTATCGCCAGTTCTCAAAGGTGTGCGTCTTCTACCACTGTGAACCACCCTTCCTGCTTTTCTTTTTGGGGCACTAACGAAGGATCCGGTTGTCGACGTTGTAGTACTCAAACGAAATAATCCTGCTACGAACGGTGTATATGATCTCTTCCGTGTGTATACGGAGTTCAGAGGTGTGGCGTCTCATGAAGTCCCCATTTTCTTTTATTGGACCTAAGATTTTATTTTTAAAAATTTCTCTTTCTTTAAATTTTCCGATCAGATCCTTTTCTATTCATATCAGAGCATTCCGCAGCATATGAGGCCCCAGTTGTATTACGTTGCAGTAAATGGTTCAAATGGCTCTGAGCACTATGGGACTTAACTGCTGAGGTCATTAGTCCCCTAGAACTTAGAACTAGTTAAACCTAACTAACCTAAGGACATCACACACATCCATGCCCGAGGCAGGATTCGAACCTGCGACCGTAGCGGTCTCGCGGTTCCAGACTGCAGCGCCAGAACCGCGCGGCCACTTCGGCCGGCACGTTGCAGTAATGACGTATCATTGAACTGATTTCTTCTTGTGCGCAATTTTCGTTTGTTGATCCTTCATGGAGACGTTCTCATAAACAGACTTCTCCATTCGTTTGATTTCGTATCCTTCTATCTCTGGTATTCTGATTGACGACTTAATGTTTGTAGCAAGATCAGTTTTCTCCAAGAGGGTCGCGAGTTCTTGCTTTCCTGGTTGTGTCCAGAGGTCATTGATTTGTTGTGTCGAGGGAATAAAAATAAAAGACACTGCAAGTTCTTCTGCAAATCTGCTAAGACCAGTCAGTCAACTGCCCATCATGTACCTACAGCCTTGCCCGAATCAACACCTTTGTCACTCATTCCTTTTCCTGGCGGGATCACTTCCTCGAATACACAGTTCAAAAACAGAGGCAAAACTCTCCTTTTCCTTCCCTGGATCTTGACCCGATTTCCAAAACATGTGAAATCTGTCCCACAAACTTCACTTTAGAAAAGGTGTCGGTGAGAGTCACTCGGGCAATTGAGCTTTTCGTGTCATCTAAGCAAAATACTCTTGATATTTCGAGAAGCTGTTCTGTCGATTGAATCATAACTTTTTTATTTTGAAATGATTTGAAATTATTATTATCAGATTTGAACAGATTAAGCTAACTCTATCGTATATGATGAGAATAAAAGAAATGGTCATCTTGTAATTCTGATACTCATAATGTGCTCGTTTCTTGGCGATTAAAACTGCTACAAAAGACAATGGATTCCTAAAGTACCTTTGGGATGCTTTTTATGTACTCTGGCACGTTTGTAGGTTACCGGGAAAGTCGCTAGGTCCTCTATAGAAGTCTATCGATGAGAGAATAATCTCGAGGACAGTTATAGCAAAACATGTCGTGACGCCTTTGTCTAGGCCACAGCGCAGGGAATTATTGACGTATTCTCATTCAGTCGTTCTGGAAATCTCAGTCGTGCTATCCTTGAGGCTGTTCCCTCGTGGCGTGAATATCAGATCAGTAAACTACCGCTTCCGACCTCACGTGAATAGCAAATGAGTAAACTACCAAGTGTAGGAGGGACACGCTAAGGTTGTTGCCTCGTTCCACTAGGCAAACAGAAATGCTGTGCCTCGATGTAACTAACATTAGAGTTACTTCTGAAACGCATCCGTAAATACCACTGTTTTAGAACAACGACCGCAAAGTGCTGAGAAAACAAATATTGCTGCAGTCCCGGTTCAAAAAAGAACGCATCAATGTCGATAGGCAAAAGATATTAGAAATTCTTGCGTTTATAAAAGGTTGATAAGCGAAGCATACAGCTAGCGAAAGATGTTGCCTAGATAGAAATTTCTGACTCTTCGCTAAGAGGGTCCGAGACATCAGTTCAGTCACTCATCGGCCAGTCTGATGTGGCAACAGAAAGCATCTAACGAAATACTGAAATTTAAAATTTGGCATTTTAAAAATCATTCAAGCAGAAGGACAGTGCAGACATATCATCGTTTGAACGATGCACAGACTCACTCGTTAGGGACACAGAAACATGAACCCCCGGGGATGAAAAGCTGCTGAGGGAGTTGAAAAATAGTCGTCGGGTCAGGTTAGAACAACACTTAGGTTTTACAGAGAGCACTGTTCGGTGTTTTCCCACGCTTAGCTTGCATTTATGGCGAATCTCTTCCTCAGTGCAAAGTTACAAGCGGCTGCAACAAACAAAGCGGATGATCCCTTATATAGGAAGAGTAATCGAATCAACCCGAAAGGTACAAATCACTATTCTTACGTCTGTGTGATCCAGAATTCTTGAGCGTATTTTAAATTGGAATATAATAAATATGCTTGCGACAGAAATTCTTCTGTTTTGCAAATCATCTCGGATTTAGAAAGCATTAAGTCTAATCAAAGTACTCCTCTACTTAGGAAACTAGCGTAGAGGAACAAATGCCTGAATTCTGCATCGTCGTTTATGGCAAGTGTGGGGCCGAGGGTTAAGTATTACAAGGTGTACAACTTTGCTTCCGCCGTTTTTAATGAAACAAGTTGGTTACACATATATCATTCAAAGTATTTTCCATCGCTGGCCACTACTTTCTGCCATCTTTCGGGCAGTGTACGAATCCGCGACGAAAAAATTGTTCATCTTTTGCAGTGATCAACGAATCGATCCAATTTGTGACTTCTTCATAGATCGGAAGTGTTGGTCAGCCACGCCATGCGCCATTGATCTAAACAGGTGATGGTCAGAGGGAACAATGTCTGGAGAATACGGCGGGTGGGGTAGGACTTCCCATTTTAACGTTTCCAAGTACGTTTTGACCTCTTTTGCAACGTGGGGACGAGCGTTGTCGTGTTGCAAAATCACTTTAGCGTGCCTCTCGCTGTATTGCGGCCGTTTGTCTTTCAATGCTCTGCTCAAACGCATTAATTGCGCCCGATAACGACCACCTGTGATTGTTTCACTTGGTTTTAACACCTCATAGCACACGACGCCGAGCTGGTCCCACCAAATGCAGAGCATGATCTTGGAGTCGTGAATATTCGGTTTGGCCGTCGACATGGATGCATGGCCGGGATATCCCATGATTTTTTACGTTTAGGGTTATCGTAATGAACTCAATTTTCGTCCCGGTCACAATGCGTTGTAGAAGTCCCATCCGTTTTTGCCTCTGAAGCAACTGTTCACTAACACACAAACGCCGTTCAACGTCTCTTGGTTTCAGCGCACATGGGACCCAAGTTCCTTCTTTCTGAATCATGCCCATAGCCTTGAGACGTTTTGTAATGGCTTTCTGTGTCACTCCCACTAATCATGCCAATTCTTCTTGAGTTTGACGTGATTCTTCACTCAGCAATGTCTCCAATTCTGCATCTTGCAAAACATTCTCTCTTCCACCACTACGCCGGTCTACGACGTTAAAACCATCATTCTTGAAGCGTTGAAACCACTCACGCCCCTTTTTTTCACTTATAGCGTCCTTACCATACGTACTTGAGAGCATTCCATGAGACCAGCCGCTGTTTTCTTCATACTGAAAATAAAACAGTAACACCTCCACAAATGACGAGAATTAGGCTCATAAACTGACCATTTCAATCAAGAACAACTTTATGATGCAGACACAAATCGACTAATGTTTGAATGAGGTTATGTTAACCGAAGTCCATGCTAACTGCCTAACGTCTGCGATCTGTTTCTTTCGACCGCTACTTACCGTTGTCGCCACCTATCGGCAAACGGCGGAAGCACAGTTGTACACCTTGTACATGATGCTCGTTCTCTAATTTTCTGAGTTGAAATGTTTGGTATTGCGATTTATAGATACCACATCCTTTTACGACGGCCTTAAAACTATTTGTGCATGCACCCAGAAAGCGACGAAGAACGTACTGCCTGCATTCTTCGTTCCACAGATCCACTTCTCAGTTCGCCTGGACAGAAATAAAATTTTCTTACTCCCTAAGAATAATGGAAATGAGTCAGGAACCTCGACGATAAATAAAAATCTACTGTGTTTTAACGAAACAATATACTATAACCAATATTCAGAAGCACAAGAATAAGCATAAAAATACCGATTGTGCTACCGTACTCGGCACTTGAAACAGTTCAGAGACGACGTCTACGGTTTATTCCCATTTACGAAAAGTTAAGTGCTCGCCTTAAATCTGGAGAGTGATCTTGGTCACTTGTCTTGTCTTGCGGTTTCCTGTAACGTAACGTGTGGCACACAAAACAGAACACAGAGAATGAAACATAGCGGTGTTAGCTGCAGACTAAGAACGATCCCAACGTTTCTATAAGTATGCCTGCACTTTACTTACGTTCTGTAAAACCCTTAGCGGGACAAATCTTAAATTTTCCAAACTGAATCAACGGCAGGTGGTGGCCTGTGGACCGTCTCAGTCTTAGCTTCTGTTTCTTCAAACTTTACAATATTGCCTTGAAACTTGTTTTATCTTCATTATTACGTATAATAAATATCGTCTTGTCATCTTCCCTTTCTAGCTTAATAACAAAGATTTTTTCCTTGTTGTTACTGTTGTGGTCTTCATCCCGATGACTGGTTTGATGCAGCTCTCAATCCTACTCTATCCTGTGCAAACGTCTTCATCTCCGAGTAGCTACTGCAACCTACACCCTTCTCAGTCTGCTTACTGTATTCATGTCTTGACCTCACTCTGCGATTTTTACCCCTCATGTTTATCTCCAGTACTAAGTTAGTGATCTCTTGATGTCTCATAATCCCTTCTTCTAGTCAGATAGTGCCACAAATTTCTTTCCTCCCCAATTCCATTCAGTGCCTCTTCAGTAGTTACGTGACCTACCCACATAATCTTCAGCATTCCTCTATAGCACCACATTTCCAAAGTTTCTATTCTCTTCTAGTCTAAACTGTTTACTGGCCATGTTTCACTTCCATACATGGCTACACTCCGTACAAATACTTTCAAAAAAGACTTCCTGACATACAAATCTAAGCTCGATGTTAACACATTTCTCTTCTTCAGAAACGCCTTTCTTAACATGGCCAGTCTACATTTTACATCCACTCTTCTTCGACCATCATCAGTTAGTTTGCTGCCCAAATAGCGAAACTCATCTAACATTTTAAGTGCCTCAGTTTATAATCTAATTCCCTGAGCATCATCTGTTTTAATTCGACTTCATTCCATTATCTTTGTTTTGCTGTTGTTGATGTTCATCTTAAATCTTCCTTTGAAGACGCTGTCCACTTCATTCAACTACTCTTCCAACTCATTTGCTGTCTGTGACAGAATTATAATAACATCGGCAAACCTCAAAGCTCTTATTTCTTCTCCCTGGACTTTCATTCCTCCAACAAATTTTGCTATCATTTCCTTCTCTGCTTCCTCAATGTACAGATTGAATAGAATCGAGGATAGGCTACAGCCCTGTCTCACTTTGTTCTCAACCATTGCTTCCCTTTCGTGCCCCTCGACTCCTATAACTGCCACCTGGTTTCCGTACATATTGTGAATAGGCTTTCTTTACCTGTATTTTATCCCTGCCACGCTTAGAATTCGAAAGAGTATTCCAGTTAACATTGTCTAAAGGTTTCTCTAAATCTACAAATTATAAGAATGTAGATTTGCCTTTCCTTAATCTATCATCTACGAGAAGTCGTAGGGGTCAGTACTGCCTCGTGAGTTCCTACATTTCTCCGGAATCCAAATTGATCTTCCCCCAGGTCGGCTTCTACCAGTTTTTCCATTCATCTATAAAGAATTCGCGTTAGAACATCGCAAACGTGACTTATTAAACTGAGAGTTCGGTAATTTCACATCTGTCAGCGCCTGCTTCCTTTGGAATTGTAATTATTATATTCTTCTTGAAGTCTGAAGGTATTTCGCCAGTCTCATACATCTTGCTCACCAGATAGAAGAGATTTGTCGTAGTTGGTTATCCCAAGGCTATCAGTAGTTCTAAATGGAAGTTGTCGCCTCCCGGGCTTTGTTTTGACTTAGGTCTTCCAGTGCTCTGTCAAATCCTTCAAGCAGTTCCGTATTTCCCACCTCATCTTTATATGATTGTTCTTCCATTTCCATAATATTGCCCTCAGGTACATCTCCTCTATATAGTCCCGATATATATTCCTTCCACCTTTCAGCTTTTCCTTCTTTGCTTACGACTGGTTATCCATCTGAGCTCTTAATATTCATACAGGTGGTTTTCTTTTCTCTAAAGGTTTCTTTAATTTTCCTGTAGGCGGCATCTATCAGTCCCCTAGTGATATACGCTTCTACATCCTTATATCTGTCGTCTAGCCATTCTGCTTAGCCATTTTGCACCTCCTGTCAACCTCATTTCTTAGACGTATGTATTTCCCTTCGCCTGCTTCATTTACTGCGTTTTTGTATTTTCTCCTTTCATCAACTAAATTCAATATCTCTTGTGTTACCCAAGGATTTCTACTAGCCCTCGTCTCTTTACCTACTTGATCCTCTGCTGCCTTCATTATTTCGATCCTTAAAGCTGCCCACCATTCTTCTTCTTTATTCCTTTCACGTGTTATTGTCAATCGTTTCCTATTTTTCCCGCTGAAACTCTTTACAGTCTCCGGTTCTTTCTGTTTATCCAGGTCCCATCTCCTCAAATTCCTACCTTTTTGCAGTTTCTTCAGTTTTAATCTACAGTTCATAACCAATAGATTGTGGTCAGAGTCCACATCTGTCTCTGGAAATGTCTTAAAAATTAAAATGTCGTTCCGAACTCTCTGTCTTACCATTATGTAATTTATCTGAAACCTTCTAGCGTCTCCAGATGTCTTCCCCATATACAACCTTCTTTCATGATTCTTTTACCAGATTATGATTAAATTATACTTTACGAAAAATTCTACCTGATGGCTCCTCTACATTCCTTTCCAGCAGTTAAGTTTTGGTCTCCCGTAGCTATCTGAATAATTTCTTTTATTTCATCATATATTTTTTCAATGTGTTCATCGTCTGCGGATCTAGTTGGCGTCCAAACTTTTACTAAAGTAGTGGGTGTGGGCTTCGTGTCTATCTTGGCTACAATAATGCGTCCACTATGGTGTCTACAGTAGCCTATCGGCGTTCCTATTTTTTCATTCATAATTAAACCTACTCCTGCATTACCCCTATTTCATTTTGTAGTTATAACACTGTATTCACTAGTCCAGAAGTTCTGTTACTCCTACCACCTAACTCGCACTATATCTAACTTTAACATATCCATTTTTCTTTTCTAAATTTTCTAACCTATCTGCCCGATTAAGGAGTCTAACTTTCTATACTCCGACCCATAGAACCCGAGTTTTGTTTCTCCTGTCTCCGCCCAGAGATCCGAATGGAGAACTACTTTACCTCCGGAATATTTTATCCAAGAGTATGTCATCATCATTTAGCGATACAGTGCCTCGGGAAAAATTACGTCTGTAGTTTCCCTTTGCTTTCAGCCGTTCGCAGTACCAGCTCAGCACGGCCGTTTTGGTTGATGTTATAAGACCAGATGAGTCAGTCATACAGACTGCTGCCCCTGCAACCATTGATAAGGCTGCTGCTCTTTTTCAGGATCCGCACGTTTGTCTGGCCTCTCAGCAGATACCCCTCCGTTGTGGTTGCACCTACAGTACGGCCATCTGTATCGCTGAGGTATGAAAGCCTCCCCACCAGCGGCAAGGTCCGTGCTTCGCGGTTAATAATTCATGGTAAAATGTACCATATATTTTTACGATAAGCTGAGCCTAACTTCAGAAGTTGAGCTCTGTAACTTTAACATTACGTGCTTCTAATCATTCGGAAATAGCGGAGTAACACAAAAAGTAAAAGAACCAGCTTCTTGAAAACTTCTGCCATGTGTTTATGATAAACTGCATCTAACTGTACAAGTAGAACATTCTAGCTTTAATACTGTGCACCTTTAAAATGACTGGGTGTTGTGTGATGTCCTTAGGTTAGTTAGGTTTGAGTAGTTCTAAGTTCTAGGGGACTGATGACCATAGATGTTAAGTCCCATACTGCTCAGAGCCATTTGCACCTTTAAAAGTCTTACAAAAAGTGAATTTTTGAAATAATTAATTAGTGAATCGTGTTCAGATTCACAATACTTAACTTTTCATAGTCTTACATAAGCTGATAAAGTTTAAAAGAAATATTTAAACATTTAATTTTATATAAGCGTCTCATATAAGTGTGTCGCAGCATCCTTCAGGCCTCTGTTGGACTGACCTTGACTGAGCGACTGGGAAAAATCAATACTTTACTCGCCTCACTAGCACTGACATGCTTCGCCACACAAGGTCCTAATGGAGTTGGTTTGTGTTTGCATTTTTCTGTCCTGTTATGAAGTGTCTGCGTGCCATCTGGATGGCTGTGATGAGTGGTTGTGCACTATACTGTTAGGTTAGTGCTGTTATCGATGAGGGGAAGGGAGAGGTCGAAACCTGGTAACATACAGCCAACTCCTGTCGAACAGAACCAAGGACGCCGCCGAACTTAATATCCCCAGCCAGCAGATGGATCAACATCAACAGTGCAGAGAGAGAGAGAGAGAGAGAGAGGTGGAATTTAATCCAGGATACTGGTGCAAAGAGTGGTGATCAGGAACTTTATACTTCCCACTTCTCCTCCCTTTGATGGCCAAATACTGACAGTGAAAACTTTCCACCACGAGGAATCGAGCTGACTTACCTCCGAGTCGAGCGCCATCGTACAGGCATGAGTTGGGGACCTCGTCTACACAAGCAGGATTTAGAAAGAACTGCTCATGCGAAACTTGGCTTGACCTCTCCACGCATCATGTCCTCCGATCCCTGGATGTAGGACTGCTGACAGATTCGATATTCCTAGTCTTCCAGTAAGTGTTCGACACAGTGAAACAGGTCTATTGGGAGTTTGTTCTTTGCATTCCTGAAATTTGTACATACTTTGGATTTATCACACGCTAAGCGACAATTTTTAGTTGCTTATTACTAGCACACAGTCTTTGTTCAGAGTAGCTGTGTCACTAGAAAATGCGTTCGTTTAGTCATCGCTGCTTCGCAGCGAGGAGCGCGGAAGTTCTATCGTTAGAGGTAGTACTCAGACAGACGGCGAGCAGCGGCCTCGTGGCAATGTAGACGTAGCGTTATGTGCATCTGTGTTTATGTAAAATGATTTGTCTTTGAACATTGTGAAACAGAGCAGATGGATTTGGTTAGTGATTTAGAATGAAATGGGGCGAGATGAGATTAGAAAAGGGTATTAAGAGAAATGAAGGTGATATTTTTATTTATTGGCACTGCAATCACGAGTAGTTAGAATTATTGTTGAATGAGATATCAGTATCAGGGAACTTCAGATTTTTCATTAAAGATTGAGCAATTGTCGCTTTGAGGAATTTTTCATGTTTGTTAATGATTCGTCTAACATCTGTGAGAGTAAGAGTTCGGCATCAATGTCGCCCCATTGTCAATGTTGATGTGTTTTCTAACATGAGTCTCATATAACTAATAACATGGCAGATAATTTAAAAATAGTTTTTAAAGAAATATTTTACCTAAGAGCATTGTCCACATCCTCAGTCCAAGTCATTTGTATTTAAAGTAGCGTCTCACTCAGTGATGTGTATGGAATAGTTTACGTGTTGTCTGGAGCATTGCTGTGAGCTCTCAGCAACTGTAGTCAGAAATTCGCAGCAGGCACACAGACAGCAGTAAGCACCGCGTTTCCAAGCAATTACATTACGAGGAGAGATATTTTCACTTCAGGATCAGTATGCTAGGAAAATTATCAAAGCGTATTGACCATTCCATGAAGAGCATTATTAAGCAGATCATTAACGCACATGCACCACTTCGTCTAATTAATGAGATTAATAATAAAGTTCAGGATTTAATCAGTTTCCTTATTTTTAGAAAGATTATAAAAACAGGACCAAATTCATGTTGTATTCTCGCAGACAGATGTATTTGGTTTCATTCACAGTTGGAAAAGCACAAAGTCGTCCAAAACTATACAACAAAGTTACAACCAACCAACCAAGCTAGTGAAAAAATCAAACAAATTGAAAAATTTTTAAAGGAAACTTTCAACAGTGTCCTACTGCAGACAGTTAACAAGGATCCGAGCCTAATGGACAGGCTGTCAGACACACCAGTGGCTTGAAACCTTTACAAGTAATAGGACCCAGTATTTTGTTTTGGTCATCAATTGTTCATCATAGACAGAGGATCATAACCTTTAAATATTTTAACTATAAATCATACCGTCACAGGTGAAGATTTCAGTTATAAAGCATGTTTCAAAGAAGAAGATTCAGCCACCTCCGCTGAGCAGGCTCATCTACGTGCGCTGCTTAGCAACATGGAACTGAACGGTGAGGTAACACGGAATAGCCGGAGCGAGTAAACGCTCGGCTGGCCATAGAAAGCAAACAAAGCCTGCCTTGCACATCTGTAGGAATATGCCAACCAGAACTTGTACCGGCTACACAAAGGTAAATATGGCCCAGCAAAGATAGAATATCCCAGAATCATCGAAAAACAAGCTGGGGAAAGAGGATGCTAGGCACCGTACCCAGGTAGGAAAGGCTACAATTGGTGTAAAAAACGGCAGCCATGGACAGCAGGAAGGCAGTAGCCAGCGAGCATCAAGCCTGTATAAAGAACTCATTCGGTAGTGACACCAAAAAGTGGCCAACGGCACTGAAGAGCAGCAACAGCTGCTGGTGGAGGTCTAAAACTTCAACTACGAGAAGACAGTCTACGCAACTACATCTGATAGATCAGTAGCCAATTTACAAGTGTTCCGTATATTTTTAAGTGAATAGTGTTGAAGAAACATCATGACTCTGACTCCAGTAGTATTGTTGACGGTTTCATTTGCTTGGGGGAACATGTAGCTGAACAGTACATGTCTGCTGTGAGGCCAGCGCGATTTTGATAAGTAGTTAATTAGGCCAAAAGATCACTAATTAGGCCAAGAGGCCAACGATTAATTTATTAGGTCGGGTGGGCAGTTTCGTTGTTGATAGCAGAACGAGTGTACTTGTTTGTGTGCTAGGGTACTGCCTTCCTGCTATACAGCTGAAGACTGGAAGGGGTTCGGGCTGAATCTGTATGAATTAAATAGGAATAGTTAGTCGGACACCTCACATGCCAATGTGTTTAATGACAAATAAATCTATTTGAAGAGAATTAAGTGTATATGCAAGTTTGCTACTTCGGCAATTACCACCACTGAAAAATCCCGAATATTTGTTTCTCAGTAGCAGAATGAACCCTAAGCATCCCAATAAGTTCTACTCCCTCTGGACTCAGTTATAAAAGGTAATTAGAGAAAACACACTAAGACAGTAGACCCGCTTTGTCGTTAACGCCCTGATTGGATTCGTGGGTTGGACCTGTGCCAGGACGCGACAAGAGGTATCGCTAGGAGTGCTTCGAGAAAGTGTAATAGGATTCCATTTCTTATCTACATGAGGTGGAAGACAAAATTTAAGGGACTGGTGCTGCGATCTGGAATCTAGGCGTAGTAGATCTCTGCACCTCTAGGTGGCGAGAGCTGCATATTTGATGAGTCAGTGTGCGGAGTGGCATTCATCTGTGAGGACGTGTTGCGTGTCCACAGTGATTTCCTTAATACTGTGTGTTTGGTGTGTGGCGATTTTACGATGGATCCGCAAACAGAACAGCGCGTGTGTATCAAATTCTGTGCGAATCTCGAGAAAAGTGCTAAGGAGACACTTGCAATGATTCAGTCAGTGTTTGGGGGACAGGGCATGAGCCGTACGGGTGTGTTTGAGTGGCATGCTCGGTTCGGGGCCGGCTGTACAGACGTCGAAGTTGATGCTCACACTGGAAGGCCCGTTAGCTGCACAACGCCAGACAGTGTTGCCAAACTTCAAGTGGTTCGTGTGGACCGACATCGAACCATTCAAGACCTTGCGGATGAAGTGGGTATTGATTATAGGACATGTCAACGAATGTTAACTGATGAACTGGGCATGCATCGTGTCGCCGCAAAATTTGTGCCAGAAGGCACAACATGTTGAAGTGTGGACGGACCTTCGTCAGACCGCATCTGATGATCTAACCCTCTTGTCACGGGTTATCACCGGCGACGAGAGCTGGATTTACGGTTATGACCCAGTGACAAAGCAACAATCGTCCCAGTGGAAGTGCCTGGGCTCTACAAGACCCAAAAAAAGCAGCACAGGTAAAGGGCAAAGTGAAGAGCATGATCATCGTTTTCTTTGATACCAAGGGAATTGTGCACAAAGAATTCGTCCCACCCAACCAAACAGTGAACTTCGTGTACTACTCTAACGTTTTGCGACGACGGCCAGAACTTTGGCGTCAAGGGAACTGGCTGCTGCATCACGACAACGCGCCCTGTCACATGTCCTTGCTCACCAGGACCTTTTTGGCATAAAACAGCATGACGGTAGTACCCCACCCACCTTACTCGCCAGATCTGGCACCTTGCGACTTCGCGCTATTCCCAAAACAGAAACTCAAGTTAAAAGGCCGTCGGTTGGACAGTTTAGAGAGGATTCAAGAAGCATTGCTGGCAGTGATAAACACCCTCAAAGAACAGGACTTCCAGAAAACGTTTGATCTGTGACGGAAGCACTGGGACCAGTATGTACGTGTGGATGGGAACTACTTTGGGTATGATGGTGACCATTAGTCCAAAGGTAAGGTTTTCAACAGATGGCACCAACAGTCGCGAAAATTTTGGATAGCACCTGGTACGATCTGACAGATAGCTTGAGAAGCAATCTACAACCCACTGGTGATGCTGTAGTGTATGGGAAAGTGTCGTCGTTGAGTGACTATAGGACAATATTAAATGACTTGGATGCAATTTTTATTTTGTATGATGAATGGGAAATTGCTGTAGATGCAAAAGACGTTAGTTGAAAGTTGATGCAGATGAATAGGAATAAGAATCCGCCAATGATCACATGCAGCATAATTGGTGCGCTCTTGACGCAGTTACGTCGATTAAATACCTAGGAGTATCGTTGCGAGGCGACGGACATGTCAGATCGCTAGTACGAAAGTTGAATACTCGACATCGGCATATTCAGACAGTTCTTGAAAATTAGCAAAATATGATTCCAAATTTCGGAGGCTTTTGGATCGGAGAATTTACCAGTGTATGATCATGGCAAAGAGTAAAGATTATTGAATATATGCTTCACGAAGTTCTTGTCCGATCAACGCTGTCATGCTCGAGCTTCCGACGACTTCCTTCGTCGTCATCCTCAGGAGATATTTCAACAGGCCGTTAGGTATTTAAGTTGACCGATTTGACTACTTAACGACATCTACATTCATTCAGACAGCCAAGCGACTCCAACATCTCTATGAACCTCTGCAACGAGATCAAACATGGTTGCAGTACGCCATGAAACCCTTGTCAAACTTGGAGAAAGCAACAGGGTAGACCCTGGTCACTCAGGAATCTGTGGCAATGAATAAGCCGATAGGCTGGATAGGACAGGAGCGGTGAATGACTCCATTTGTTGGATAGAAACCTGTCTTAACCATCACTTCTCAGATCGATAAAATCAAAACTACGTAGCTGCATCAGTAGCTAGCACCTAGAATATTGGAGTAAGATCCAAAAACCAAACCTTGGCCGGGTAATGATACTGAAGCCATGTTTCAAGGGAAGTTCTGTAATCTTAGGCCTGAACAGCAGAGGTATGAAACTCATGGTAGGATTCATATCTGGCTATGGGAACTTTAAGAAACACATACACTCGCTTAGTAGTGGAAAGGCGTCAGGAACAGATGAGATAATTATAAGATTCTAGAAAGATTATGCGAAAGAACTTGTTTCCTTTCCAGCAGTAATTTATCGTACATCGCTCGAGCAACGAAGGATACCTAGCGACTGGAAGAGAGTGCAGGTCATTCTTGTTTTTAAGAAGGGCCACAGGACAGATGCACAAAATTATGGATCTACACTCCTGGAAATGGAAAAAAGAACACATTGACACCGGTGTGTCAGACCCACCATACTTGCTACGGACACTGCGAGAGGGCTGTACAAGCAATGATCACACGCACGGCACAGCGGACACACCAGGAACCGCGGTGTTGGCCGTCGAATGGCGCTAGCTGCGCAGCATTTGTGCACCGCCGCCGTCAGTGTCAGCCAGTTTGCCGTGGCATACGGAGCTCCATCTCAGTCTTTAACACTGGTAGCATGCCGCGACAGCGTGGACGTGAACCGTATGTGCAGTTGACGGACTTTGAGCGAGGGCGTATAGTGGGCATGCGGGAGGCCGGGTGGACGTACCGCCGAATTGCTCAACACGTGGGGCGTGAGGTCTCCACAGTACATCGATGTTGTCGCCAGTGGTCGGCGGAAGGTGCACGTGCCCGTCGACCTGGGACCGGACCGCAGCGACGCACTGATGCACGCCAAGACCGTAGGACCCTACGCAGTGCCGTAGGGGACCGCACCGCCACTTCCCAGCAAATTAGGGACACTGTTGCTCCTGGGGTATCGGCGAGGACCAATCGCAACCGTCTCCATGAAGCTGGGCTACGGTCCCGCACACCGTTAGGCCGTCTTCCGCTCACGCCCCAACATCGTGCAGCCCGCCTCCAGTGGTGTCGCGACAGGCGTGAATGGAGGGACGAATGGAGACGTGTCGTCTTCAGCGATGAGAGTCGCTTCTGCCTTGGTGCCAATGATGGTCGTATGTGTGTTTGGCGCCGTGCAGGTGAGCGCCACATTCAGGACTGCATACGACCGAGGCACACAGGGCCAACACCCGGCATCATGGTGTGGGGAGCGATCTCCTACACTGGCCGTACACCACTGGTGATCGTCGAGGGGACACTGAATAGTGCACGGTACATCCAAACCGTCATCGAACCCATCGTTCTACCATTCCTAGACCGGCAAGGGAACTTGCTGTTCCAACAGGACAATGCACGTCCGCATGTATCCCGTGCCACCCAACGTGCTCTAGAAGGTGTAAGTCACCTACCCTGGCCAGCAAGATCTCCGGATCTGTCCCCCATTGAGCATGTTTGGGACTGGATGAAGCGTCGTCTCACGCGGTCTGCACGTCCAGCACGAACGCTGGTCCAACTGAGGCGCCAGGTGGAAATGGCATGGCAAGCCGTTCCACAGGACTACATCCAGCATCTCTACGATCGTCTCCATGGGAGAATAGCAGCCTGCATTGCTGCGAAAGGTGGATATACACTGTACTAGTGCCGACATTGTGCATGCTCTGTTGCCTGTGTCTATGTGCCTGTGGTTCTGTCAGTGTGATCATGTGATGTATCTGACCCCAGGAATGTGTCAATAAAGTTTCGCCGGCCGAAGTGGCCGCGCGGTTCTGGCGCTGCAGTCTGGAGCCGCGAGACCGCTACGGTCGCAGGTTCGAATCCTGCCTCGGGCATGGATGTGTGTGATGTCCTTGGGTTAGTTAGGTTTAACTAGTTCTAAGTTCTAGGGGACTAATGACCTCAGCAGTTGAGTCCCATAGTGCTCAGAGCCATTTGAACCAATAAAGTTTCCCCTTCCTGGGACAATGAATTCATGGTGTTCTTATTTCAATTTCCAGGAGTGTATATCGTTCACGTCAGTCTATTGTAGAATTATGGAACATGTTTTATGCTCCAGAATTATGACTTTCTTGGAGAAGGAAAATATTCTCTATAAAAATCAACATGGATTCCGCAGACAGAGGTCCTGCGAAACTCAGCTCGCTCTGTTCCTACATGAGATCCACAGCGCAGTGGACAAAGACGCTCAGGTTGATGTCGGATTCCTTGACTTCTTTTGAAGGCATTTAACACCGTCCCGCCGTTTATCGATAAGAATACGAGCTTCTCGAGTCTCGGAGCAGATTTGCGACTGGATGCAAGGCTTTTATGCTGACAGAACTCAACACGTCGCTCTTAACGGAACAAAGTCGACAGATGTAAATGTAATTGGCGGAGTACCCCAAGGAGGTGTGACAGGATCGTTAATGTTTGCAATATATATATAAATTAACTAGAAGAAAGCGTTGGATGGTCTTTAAGGCTATTTACAGATGATGCCGTTTTTATAACAAAGTAGCAGCGCCAGAAGATAGTAACGATTTGCAGAATGATCTCCAGATAGTTGATGAATGATGCATGTTCTGGCAGTTGACCCTGAAAGTAAATAAATGTAACATACTGCGCATAAATAGGAAAAGAAATCCATTACTGTATAGCTACACTATTGATGACAACCCGCTGGAAACAGTATCTGCAGTAAAATTTCTAGAGTAACTATCCAGAGCGCCTCAAGTAAAATGACCACATAAAACAAATAGTGGGAAAAGTAGATACCAGATTCAGATTCACAGGACGAATCTTAAGGAAATGTAACTCATCAACGAAGGAAGTGCCTTATAAGGCGCTAGTTCGATCGATTCTTGAGTGTTGTTCATCTATCTTGGATCCCTATCATGTAGGACTGATAGAGGAGATAGAGAAGATTCAACGAAGAGCGGCGCTATTCGTTATGGGATCGTTTAGTCCGCACGAGAGCTTTACGGAAATGTTCAACAAACTCCATTGGCAGACGTTACAAGAGAGGCGTTGTGCATCACACAGAGATTTACTATTGAAATTTCGAGAGAGCACTTTCCGGGAAGAGTCGGTTAAAATATTACCCCCACACATACACCTCTCGCGTAATGACCACGAGGAGAAAATTCGAGAAATTACATCCAATACAAAGGCTTACCGACAATCATTTTTCCCATGCGCTGCTCGCTAGTGGAACAGGGTTGAAGGGCTCATGTAATTGTACAAGAAGTACCCTTGGCCACACATCATTAAGTAGCTTGCAAAGTATGACGTAGATGTAAGGATGGGGCTGAAACCGCAACATATTTAATCTTCCAATGCGAAGTGATAGCTGTCAAAAGATACACATTACTCTGCTCATTAATTCTTGGAGATTGTGTGAAATATGTGGAGTAGTAAAGACTGTCCTATTACTTTTTAAGGTTACTGGCCAGCTTTACTAGGATCACAGAAAGATGATGATCGTTAGTTTGGTTTGTGGCGCGCTCAACGGCTTGGTTATCAGCACCGTACAAATTCCCAATATTTGCAATTTCAAATCTCGTCACTTCCTTAATAATGATGAAATGATGAGGATAACACAAACCCGCAGTCCCCGGGTGGAAATAAACTCCCGACCCGGTCGCGAATCGAACCCGGAATCACGTGATCCAGATACAGCAACGCTAACCATTAGTCCAGGGGCTGCGTACCCACAGGAAGAGAAACCATAGCATAAACACAGTTTCGTTGAGAGCAATAGTGCAATAGTGCGCTAACACCACTACTGTTTTGTCTGTATGCACAAATTAGTCAGTCAATCAAGAGGTACTTAAATAGGCCAACTGAAATACCGAACGGCTTACTGACATATCTCCTGCCGATGAAGATGGGAGAAGCCGTCGAAAAGTCGACGCGATAAGAACTCTGTGAAGTTTTTTTTTCAAGAGTGTTGCCGCGAAAACCTACTTTCGCAAAAAAGATAAGTGTCTTAGCGTCCCGTGGACGGCGAAGTCATTAGAGACGGACAACAAGCTAAGGCTGGAAAGGACGAGGAAGGAAATCAGCCGTGCCCTTTCAGTGGCACCATCCCAGAATTTGTCATAAATAGTGTAAAGAAAGGAGGGAAAACCGTAAATTACGAAGGCCAGAGGGAGATTTGAACAGTTGATGCCCCAATGTCCCAAATACGACTTCTGGACGGGAATTTGAAAGACTGATGTCCCGAATACGATTTCACAACTCTTACCACAGCATCAACTTACTCGGTAAGTTGTAAATTTTCAGAGTGTTCGGAATAAATTTCCTGAATGTACTGCCCTCCAGGAAGCGTGTGGTGCGCAAATTATTCTCGGGACTAAGATCTGGCTGAAACCTGAGATAGGAAGTTCTGAAATATTTAGTGAGGGTTGGAACGTGTATCGGAAAGACAGAATAGACACCGTAGGAGGTGGTGTCTTCATTGCAGTTGATAAAAATATTGTGTCTACTGAGGTCGAAGTTGAGTGTGATTGTGAAGTTATCTGGACACGTTTAACAGGGCTAGGGGAAATAAAGTTAATTGTGGGGTGTTATTACCGGCCACCAGGTTCCACCGTGACATTTCTAGAATCATTCAAAGGGAGTCGACATTCTGTATCGCAGAAGTACCCGGATCATGCTACATTAGTCGGAGGCGACTTCAACCTACCTAGTATAGACTGGGATGTCTATGGATTCATTACAGGTGGTACAGACAAGCCGTCGTGTGAATTACTTTTGAACACATTTTCCGAAAACTGTCTTGAGCAGCTAAATCAACAGCCAACGCGTAATGGAAATATTTTATATCTGGTAGGCACGAACAGACCAGACCTCATCGACGGTGTCAATGTTGAGACAGGGATTAGTGATCATTACGTTGTCATTACGACTATGGTTACGAAAGTTAAAAAGTCGGTCAAGAAGGCTAGGAGCGTATTCTTACTAGAAAGGGCAGATAAGCAGTTGTTAGCATCCAACTTAGTAAATGAATGGACTTCATTTACTTCCGGTACGATGGACGTGGAAGAATTATGGGCAAATTTTAAACACATTGTGAATCCCGCATGTGACAAGTATGTGCCGAAAAAGTGGGTTACGGACGGAAAAGACCCACCGTGGTTTAACAGCGCAATTCGGAGAATGCTCAGGGAGCAAAGGCAGTTGCACTCGCGGTACAAGAAAGATCGGGAGAATGAGGACAGGCAAAAGTTAGTAGAGATTCATGCTGCTGTAAAAAGAGTGATGCGCGAAGCATTCAACCACTACTACCGTCATACCTTAGCAAAAGATCTTGCTGAAAAACCAAGGAAATTCTGGTCTTACGTAAAACCGGTAAGCGGGTCGAAGGCTTCCATCCAGTCTCACACTGATCAGTCTGGCCTGGCAACGGATGACAGCAAAACGAAAGCTGAAATTTTAAATTTAGCATTTGAGAAATTATTCACGCAGGAGGATCGTACAAACATACCGCCGTTTGAGTCTCATACAGATTCCAGTATGGAGGACATAGTGATAGATATCCCTTATTAAATTTAGCATTTGAGAAATCTTTCACGCAGGAGGATCGTACAAACATACCGCCGTTTGAGTCTCGTACAGTTTCACGTATGGAGGACATAGTGACAGACATCCCTGGGGTTGTGAACCAGCTGAATGGGTTGAAAATAAATAAATCGTCAGGTCCTGATGGGATTCCAATTCGGTTTGACAGAGAGTACTCTACTGCATTGACTCCTTACTTAGCTTGCATTTATCGCGAATCTCTTTCTCAACGTAAAATCCCGAGCGACTGGAAAAAAGCGCAGGTGACCCCTGTATATAAGAAGGGTTGAAGGACAGATCCTCAAAATTACAGACCAATACCCTTAACATTGAATATAGATTTAAGTCTTAAGAAGTTTTTCCTGAAAGGATTTTCAGGAGTTTTGCCATCTTTGAAAGTGAAACGAGCACTATAAACTGTTAAGAAGAGAATAGAAGCTTTTGAAATGTGGTGCTACAGAAAAATGCTGAAGACCGGATGGGTACATAACGTTACTGATGCGGAGGTACTGAACAGAATTGGGGAGAAAAGACTAGAAGACGGGATCAGTTGATAGGACACATTGTGAGACATGAAGAGGGAGACCAAGAGATGAATATTGTAAGCTGATTCAGAAGTTTGTCAGCTGTTGTTGCAGGATTCTCGAACATATTCTCAGTTCGAATATAATGAATTTCCGTGAGACAGAGAAGTTGCTGTCCATGCATCAGCACGGCTTTAGAAAGCATCGCTCCTGCGAAACGCAACTCGCACTTTTTTCACATGATATCTTGCGAACCATGGATGAAGGGTATCAGACGGATGCCATATTCCTTTACTTCCGGAAAGCGTTTGACTCGTTGCCCCACTGCAGACTCCTAACTAAGGTACGAGCATATGGGATTGGTTCCCAAGTATGTGAATGGCTCGAAGACTTCATAGGTAATAGAACCCAGTACGTTGTCCTCGATGGTGAGTGTTCATCGGAGGTGAGGGTACCATCTGGAGTGCCCCAAGGAAGTGTGGTAGGTCCGCTGTTGTTTTCTATCTACATAAATGATCTTTTGGATAGGGTGGATAGCAATGTGCGGCTGTTTGCTGATGATGCTGTGGAGTACGGGAAGGTGTCGTCATTGAGTGACTGTAGGAGGATACAAGATGACTTGGACAGGATTTGTGATTTGTGTAAAGAATGGCAGCTAACACTAAATATAGGTAATTGTAAATTAATGTAGATGAATAGGAAAAAGAATCCCGTAATGTTTGAATACTCCATTAGTAGTGTAGCGCTTGACACAATCACGTCGATTAAATATTTGGGCGTAATATTGCAGAGGGATATGAAGTGGGACAAGCATGTAATGGCAGTTGTGGGGAAGGCGGATGGTCGTCTCCGGTTCATTGGTAGAATTTAGGGAAGATGTGGTTCATCTGTAGAGGAGACCGCTTATAGAACGCTGGTGCGACCTATTCTCGAGTACTGCTCGAGCGTTTGGGATCCCTATCAGTTCGGGTTAATGGAGGACATAGAAGCAATTCAGAGGCGGGCTGCTAGATTTGTTACTGGTAGGTTTGATAATCATGCGAGTGTTACGGAAATGCTTCAGGAACTCGGGTGGGAGTCTCTAGAGGAAAGGAGGTGTTCTTTTTGTGACTCGCTACTGAGGAAATTTAGAGAACCAGCATTTGAGGCTGAATGCAGTACAATTTTACTGCCGCCAACATACATTTCGCGGAAAGACCACAAAGATAAGGTAACAGAGATTAGGGCTCGTACAGAGGCACACAGGCAGTCATATTTCCCTCATTCTGTTTGGGAGTGGAACAGGGAGAGAAGATGCTAGTTGTGGCACGAGGTACCCTACGCCAAGCACCGTATGGTGGATTGCGGAGTATGTATGTAGATGTAGATATATCCACGGTGGTTCTATAATGCTATAGGGGAATAAGAAAACTAACAATTCCATCCTATAATGATACACATTTGTCAAGATCGTGTACTAATGGAAGGGTAATCGGACTTTATGTCGTTTGTTAATATTCTTTGTTGTGGTGGTGGTTGTTGTTGTGGCCTTCAGTCCAAAGACTGGGTTGATGCCACTCTCTGTGATACTCTATCGCTTCCCAAGCCTCTTCATCTCCGAATAACTGCTACAGCTGACAAACTTCTGAATCAGCTTACAATATTCATCTCTTGGTCTCCCTCTTCATGTCTCACAATGTGTCCTATCAACTGATCCCGTCTTCTAGTCTTTTCTCCCCAATTCTGTTCAGTACCTCCGCATCAGTAACGTTATGTACCCATCCGGTCTTCAGCATTTTTCTGTAGCACCACATTTCAAAAGCTTCTATTCTCTTCTTAACAGTTTATAGTGCTCGTTTCACTTTCAAAGATGGCAAAACTCCTGAAAATCCTTTCAGGAAAAACTTCTTAAGACTTAAATCTATATTCAATGTTAACAAATTTTGCTTCTTACGAAAGACTGTTCTTATTAATGCCAGTCTACCTTTTATATCCTCTCTAGATCCTCAATACTAAATTACTTTCCTGTCAAAATAACAAAACTCATCTACTACTGTAAGTGTCTCGTTTTCTAATCTGTCTCCCTCATTTAATTCTACTACTTTCCATTATACGTATTTTGATTTTGTCGGTGTTCATCTTCTGTCCTCCTTTCGAAACACTGTCCATTCCGCTCATCTGCTCTTCCAGGTCCTTTGCTGTCTCTGATAGTATTACAGTATCACAGGCAAACCTCAAAGTTTTTATTTCGTCTCCATGAACTTTAATTCCTATTCCAAATTTTTCTTTAGTTCCCTTTACTGCTTCCTAAATGTAGAGATTGAATAACACTGAGGATAGTCTACAGCCAGGTCTCACCCCATTTTTAATGATTGCTTCCCTTTGGAGCCCCTTGACTCTTATATTTGCCGTCTGGTTTCTGTACAAGTTGTAAATAGTTTACAGAATGAGATTTTCACTCTGCAGCGGAGTGTGCGCTGATATGAAAATTCCTGGCAGATTAAAACTGTGTGCGGGACCGAGACTCGAAATCGGGACCTTTGCCTTTCGCGGGCATGTGCTCTGCCAACTGAGCTACCCAAGCTCGACTCACGCCCCGTCCTCACAGCTTTACTTCTGCCAGTACATCGTCTCCTACCTTCCAAACTTTACAGAAGCTCTCCTGCGAACTTGCAGAACTAGCACTCCTGAAAGAAAGGATATTGCGGAGACATGGCTTAGCCACAGTCTGGGGGATATTTCCAGAATGAGATTTTCACTCTGCAGCGGAGTGTGCGCTGATATGAAGCTTCCTGGCAGATTAAAACTGTGTGCCTTTCTCTCTATTCGTATTTTACTCCTATTATCTTCATAATTTCAAATAGAGTACTCTAGTCAAAAATGGCAAAAGCTTTCTTGAAGTCCACAGACGCTATAAACGTTGGTTTGCCTTTCCTTAACCTATTTTCTCAGATACGTCGCAGGGTCAGTATTGCCTCACGTGTTCCTAGATATCTCCCGAATCGTAACTGATCTTCTCTGAGGTCCGCTTCTACCAGTTTTTCCGATCTTCTGTAAGCAATTCGTGTCAATATTTTTCAACCAGGACTTATCAGACTGATAGTTTGGTAATTCTCACATGTGGCAGCACCTGATTTCTTTGCAATTGGTATTATTATACTCTTCTTGAAGTCTGACTGTATTTAGACTGTCTTATACGCCTTTTACACCACACTGGAAGAGTTTTTGTCATGGCTGGCTCATTAAATTTAATACCTCTTGTGTTACCAAGGATTTCTAATAGTCCTTGCGTTTTTACCTGTTTATCACATGCTGCCTTCACTATTTCATCTCTCAAAGCTACCCTTTAGTCTTCTACTGTGTTTCTTTCCCCTGTTACAGTCAATCGTTTCCTTAATGCTCCCTCGGTAGCTCTCAACAACCTCTGCTTCTTTCAACGTATCCAGGCCCTTCTCCTTAATTTTCTACTTTTTGCAATTTCTTTAGTTGTAGTCTACAGTTCATAATCAACACATTGTGGTCAGAGTCCACATCCGCTCCTTTCAATTTAAAATCTGGTTTCGAAATCTGTGTCTCACCATTGTATAATCAATCTGAAAACTTCTGGTGTCTCTTGATCTCTTCGACGTATACAACATTCTTTTATGATTCTTGAAGCAAGCGTTAGCAGTGATTAAATTCTGCTCTGTGCAGAATTCTACCAGGAGGCTTCATCTTTCATTTATTTCTCCCATTCCTTATTCACCTACTGTTTTTCTAACTGGCGAAAAACAGTCTTTTGATTTTATCTGCCAGTATGATCTTTAATTATCATGTGGAGCATTTAAGCAAAATCCAACTTTCAAGCCGCAAAATTGTTTTCTTTCAATTATTTCATTTATTGTTTTCAGGACTTTCACTTTATTTTGCATCGCAGACTATTTGTGAAATCGAAACAGGAGCCTGACAAGGTTAGTGACTGAGGGCAAATAACAGCTCGTGATACACAGTTAAATTAAGCACGTGTAATGTGAAAAATTCACTAAACACTGGCCCATGCAATAATACACATAACTAAATTTACTCTTCTGTGGCGATAAAGAATTGCCATATGATCCAAACATGTTTCTTTATGTAAAATGTTGTCGATATTTCTACTTGGCGTATGAACTGTAAACTGCAGAGCAAACCAATAACGGCCATGGTACAGGAGCTGATAACAGTTTTCATCCGAGGCTCTTTTAAGCCACTCTTCCGGAAATTCTTGCCTCACTGAGCACTGGTTGAAAGGTGGTCACAGACTCCATGCTACGCTTTGTACGTCTTTGCGCGCTAACTCATTCCTATTTACCTTTCAAATTCGCGCCTAAACCTTTTAGATCTGGATGGACATCCCGCTGTCTTATCTTCTATATGCTGTACGACGGTCCGTAAGATGAACTAGTTATACATTTGTTGTATTTAATACAACATAGCTTTGAAAAGGACAGTTACAGAATATTTCCTGGTTACATAATTTTATAGACTGATGAAAAGTATTTTCACGAACATCAAGTCAAACAAGTTAAGGATTACAGATATTATAAATCGATAGTAGACGTGAGTTTTTCAGTTCTGCTCACTATGACTGCACCGATGGAACACAAAATTGTACTGATTTTCAAGCATAATTAATTAATAGCATCACACCTGAATATTTACTCTCTATTACAAATAATGTCCTTCAACGATTATGTCCTATAAATATCAATTTTCTTTTAGTTTTTATATGCGCATTGGTTTTATTTTTGTATGATCTAATCTGACTGCGAAAATAAATGTTAGTGAGGGAAACTGCGATATCAACGATTTATTCTTCAACACTGAACCTCTTAGTCATTGTCCTAAAAAGTGTGTCATGATCCGACTTTTGCACTTGAAGAGATGTTTCCAGAGCACGCCAGTAATGTGTTATGTTTCACTTGCAACCCTGGTTAAACGCTTCGCTCTTTTCACGGTGACGATTAGCGTGAATTTGGTTAAACTGTCCGCATTCCGTAGCGGTAACGTTACCGCCTAAAACGCAGGGGCCCGGATTCGATTCCCGGCAGGGGACTGGGTTTTGTGTGTCCTTTATCATCGTTTTCATCATCATTGTTTAGCAAGTCGCCGAGGTGGCGTCAACTAAAGGACTTGCAATACGGCGGCCGAACTTACCCAAATGTGGCATCCCGGCCAACTATGCCATACGATCATTTCATTTTTTTTTTTTTGTGTGTAACTGAAGTAGGAACCCATATCCTGTTGAACTGTAAATTATTCTCTTTACATTGTCTTTCAGCGCCTATTGTTAAGAGACATAACCAGCACCGGCAGAAAAGCCCCGATTCATCAATGGTTCAAATGGGTGTGAGCACTATGTGACTTAACTTCGGAGGTCATGAGTCCCCTATAACTTAGAATTACTTAAACCTAACTAACCTAAGGCCATCATACACGTCCATGTCCGAGGCAGGATTCGAACCTTCGGCCGTAGCGGTTGCGTGGTTCCAGATTGTAGCGCCTAGAACCGCTCGGCCACTCCGGCAGGCCCCCATTCATCATGTCAGACATTTCGTAGAATATTTGCGTCACTTTAGTAAACCCTACCAGTGTCATTACTTTACTTCTAATACTCCCTTCTTTCTTGCACCCTCGAGATTCTATGCCACATTTTAACTTTCAAAAAAATGGCTGTGAGCACTATGGGACTCAACTGCTGTGGTCATCAGTCCCCTAGAACTTAGAATTACTGAAACCTAACTAACCTAAGGACATCACACACATCCACGCCCGAGGCAGGATTCGAACCTGCGACCGGAGCGGTCACGCGGTTCCAGACTGAAGCGCCTAGACCGCACGGCCACACCGGCCGGCTTTTAACTTTCCTTGTGCTTTGTATGTACTCTCATGTCATCCGTGGTCATATCCCTTTGTGGTGTTGAAGTCGTGGTTCTTACCCATTACATTTTATCCCTTCAAAGTTTATCCAGTGCCTCATACGAGTGAAGACATCAACGAAAATCTATGCAAATTCTACGTTTCTGCTACATAGCAAAATTTTTTATTGTCTGCTAATATTAATCTCAGTTGCAGATTAAGCTTGTTGCTGCGTGAGGAGTAGAGGATAGTAGGAAACATAGAGCAGGTACAAAGACTGTGATGGATTTCGAGTCAGTCTCTCGCCTGTAGCAATCATTATATCGCTGCTAAGCAACAAAGAATTTCTATAGACTAACGACCATTAATCAAATTCTTCTCTCTCAAAATTGTCATCAGATTCCTAGAAACTTCACTAACTTTTTGTAGTATGACTCAAAAGACGACCTGCGACCCCAGCGTGTAAAAATAGAATTCTTGTTCTTCCACTAAAAATTGTTATTTCTCCCATTCAATTCAGTACATTCGAATCCAGAGGGTCAAATGCGTGTTACGAACTTTGTACGTCACAATGAACATGGCAATCTAATAAACTTAACACTATCCGAATCAATTCCCATTAACTTTCAGTTACTAAAAAATTATGACATAAGATCTCACGTAAAAGACAACTAAAATATGTGACTGTGTGTCTGAGGGACGATAGCATTCCGAGCGTCACAGTTGAGACTAGATTTAGACAGAGCGTCTGTGTTCAAAGACGTCACACATTCTTCTCGTGATCGACCGTTACATGAAGAGAGAAAAACACAATTTTTGCAGTCTCATAACAGTCACATACACAGCCGGAAAAAATTAGTATACCAGGAAAGACAACATCGATTTTTATCCGACGAGAGAAAATGCCGCCTGAGGGATAGTAGATGTATTGATAAAAGTTTCAATGTCGTCCACCGACAGATAGTCTAGTGGCATAGCAACCAGAGCGCCATCTCTGTCTATCCCTTAATAGGAAAGGCTCACAGCTACAAGGCCGAGTGTGGTACAAACGTGTGAAGCAAGCAGGCAGCGCCGGCCGCGGTGGTCTCGCGGTTCTAGGCGCGCAGTCCGGAACCGTGCGACTGCTACGGTCGCAGGTTCGAATCCTGCCTCGGGCATGGCTGTGTGTGATGTCCTTAGGTTAGTTAGGTTTAAGTAGTTCTAAGTTCTAGGGGACTGATGACCAGAGCAGTTGAGTCCCATAGTGCTCAGAGCCATTTGAACCAAGCCAAGCAGGCAGCTATTCCACGGAGATGCACTCCTGCTTCCTACTACGTTGGTACCAATCGGTTACTGCTGAGAAGCTGTTCCAGTTAGAACCCCATATGAGTAAACCAGTTGCGTTTTTACCTGTAGTTGCTCGTTCTTTAAGGACTTGGGCTACGCATGACTGTGTTTAAAAAGAATAGCTCGATGTAGTCATAGAATCGAGGATCGGACGTCTACTTTCGTGGCCCACAGCTTCTTCGCTGCAAATAATAACCTGCAGCTGTCATCCTGCAGTCGAATAATCTATAAATTGGTTAGAATCACGAATTAATAAATTACACAGAAATATAAAATAAGAGATAAATGATTAATTTAACAGATAGCGTTATATTCTATTGTCTGTGATTGATTTAGACGACATAGAATTATGTTGGATAATATTCATTCAAGAAAGGACATCTCAAACAAATGGAAAGTGTTCGTACGATATTTAGTTAAAATACAGACAGGAAATAGCCTTTTCAAATGCAGGTAACGTTATGTTGAGAGTGTTACGAGAATGGTAGCAACCTTCTCAAACTACATAATCATCAAAGGTACATGGAAACGATGCACATTTAGTAATAACAATACAAAAAATATTCGCCAGCTTAAAACAGTTTGGAGTTCTACATGATGAAGGTTAATAGCACATACTCTGTCTGTTCTCAGTTCCGCATATGAAGCGGGAAAAGTCAGAGTCGTACTACGGAACACATTCAAACCACTCGAAATGTAAGTCCCTTCAGAAATTAAAATATGGCAACAGCTGTTCACCGTCCAGAATCAATCACTTACAAGACTGAATCACGCAGACAGGTCTGCCTTCAGCAAGAACTCGACATAAAGTATTCCCAGTAGTTAAAGTCTCATACCGGCTTTTCACTGCACTTGTATGACCGAATCATGTGCGTTACCACAGGCAGGTCTCTCTTCATCCAGCACAGACGTAAAAATGTCCAGAACCGCTCACTTGAGCTCTTTGACCGAGAAGTCCCGTCTCCGCTTGACTCCCATACCGTTCCACTACTATCTTCACCTCTATTGGCTGTAGGCTGTCCCTGCAACAAACACATCACCCTTAAGCTCTAAAGCCACGATCTGATTCAAACTGGTCACTTCTAGGACTAAACTATTGCTACAATGTTTACACAAAGAAATGACATAAACAATAGGTTACAATCAGATAATAAACACAAATATAAGTAACAGCTGGTTTATAAATAAATAAGCCAATATTCTTGCACAAGTGCACTCGCGTTAAATGACTACAAATTATCACTAAATATTATTTAAATAATAATTATTATGCCTCCTTTACAGAAGCATCTTTGGGTTCTCTTTTCAGTTGTAGTGTCCACGAGAACATGCGACTGACCACATTTAAATTAGCATAATTTTTAATAGCTCCTCCAGTCAGCATCTGAATAAAGTTGCTTGGAAAATAGTTAACTGTTCATTAAATGAATGCATAAGTATGACAAAATATGACGTATTTATGCGGTGTTCATGTTCTGGGTAAATGTGGAGAAAATAATATTCTGCCAAACATTTGCATAGTGAAACAGAGAGAAAATACGTCGTACATCAATAAATAAAATAGATGCAGATATGTAGCTTTCAGGGATGATAGCTATAGTACATTGCTGTCATCTGAGATAACGTTTATTGACCTCCATTAACATCCACAGATAACTCATAAGCTTCTTCTCTTGAAACGTCCATTACATCCGTCAATAGATCATGGAGAGCGCCACCAATAAATACGGTCGCAGGTTCGAATCCTGCCGCGGGCATGGATGTGTGTGATGTCCTTAGGTTAGTCAGGTTTAAGTAGTTCTAAGTTCTAGGGGACTGATGACCTCAGAAGTTAAGCCCCATAGTGCTCAGAGACATTTTGAACCAATAATTTCGTCAACCTCCGCCGGTACACTATATAAAGCGCGGCTACTGACCCAATCCACATTAGAATTCACAGTACACTCGAACTGCGCCAGAATCGGGTTTACCACTGTCTCCGTTACATTTTCTTTGCTCTCAGACGCCTCCGCAACTTTATGTTTTAGCATACAATGTAATACATTTTCACATTCACCTTTCCACATCCACTCATAATTCTTGCTTTTATTAAGAGCCATCGGTTCGCTTCCATCAATGGAAATAAATGCACAAATTTCTTCCTCCGAGATACATAAATCAGTAACTTCAACCTACACGACTTCATCACATAAGACACCCCACTCACCTCCGTTTAACAATAAATCACACATATCCACCGATACATAACGAAATTAATCACCAGCTGTGGGGACGACTGCCAGGTCCCTTCAAAAATACCTCCTCATACCTCCGTCGATACACCACAAAATTCATCTCCATCTGACGAGACTAGAGCTTCCCCGTCTTCGCACATAGCTTCACCTCCTTCCTCCGATACAAAGTCATCTGCGTTACAGTCACGTACATTACTTTCACGTACATAATTGTTGCTTCTGACTAGTGCCGTTTTAGAATTTGTCATACATTCCCCCTCAACCTGATTCAGATCCACTTCAATCTCTCTTCTGATCACAGAATTCTTCGTCAGACATACATTCATTTCATTATTCACGTTCCTTTCACAAAATAAATTCTCCAGACTCATATCATCGTCATCGAATCTGTCAACACATTTTATCGAAATTCTTTCGCCCTCTTTACGGTTCCACTGCTTAAAATTATTCTCCATTTTATTTTTATTTTTTATAACCTCCATCTCCAAAGTTTGTGGCTTCTTTGGTGAAATTTCGAACCCACCTAGAGCTTTTAAAATATGTTCTTTTCAACGCCGGTTCATCTCGCCACCTGTGGACCAGAGATGTGGCGATCCCTAATTTTCAGACCTCGTATTCTGTTGTTGCCTTTCGTGAGGCTGCTTCCCATCAAATGTTCGATCCCGATTTTGGATTTTTTCATGATGTTTCCCGTTTCCATGTTCCCTGCGAAAATTATTATTAGAGATATAAATATTTCGGTGATTGTAGCTACCCTCCTGGTACCCATTTCACTGTTCCTATTATATGGCTTGAATTTCAACGCCACTTCAAGTTTATCAATAGAATCTAAAACCTCGTCGATGGATTATGTTGGACTATGGGCAAGATCCCATCGTAAAAATTCCTGGTAAGCGCCCCTTGAGCGTCGTAATCTCCGTCAACACTCCCAGCGGGCGATTAATATGCGTCAACTTAGCTAGTTAAAGCACATAAAAGTCCCGCATCGACCCATTTCCGCGTTTGAAATAAAAAGGTACATATATGTAGCTTTCAGGGATGATAGCTATAGTGTAATGCTGTCATCTGAGATATAGTTTGTTGAAATCGCCTGAAGCGATAAAAAGTTGTTAATTCAGAGGTTCATTGTGTAAATGTTTATTTACTGTGAAATATTAACAGTGCTATTTTAAATTTACGAGGGTTGGAACTTGAATTGTGGCAACTATTTATTCACAACCGATACAAAGGAGTAACATATTTCCACTTGTTACTGTCCTGCAAAGTAGTCACCAGCGTTGTGTAGAAACCCTTCCCAGCGATGTGGAAGGCGTAGTACACCGTTAGCAGATCCTTTTCTGTTGATGGTGTGAATTGAGCGGTCTGCTGCCTGTCGAATCTCTGGAACTGTTCTGAAGCAAATTCCACCGTCAGTGCACAGTATTGCTGTTCGGTTTTGGAGCATCACCTGCGACCAGCTTTGCGAAAGAAGCGGCGACACTTTCTGCGCAACCCACCCATCATTTTACACGACAATGCGCGGTCGCATACAGCGCAAGCTGTGGCTACTCTGTTCGGTCGATGGGACTGGGAAGTACTGTACCGTCCACCACACTCCCCGAACGTAAGTCCTTGTGACTTTGATTTCGTTCTAAAGATGAAGGAACAACTTCGTGGCATTCGCTTCAGAACTGTTTCAGAGATTCTACGGCAGTAGATCGCTCCATTCGCACCATCAACAGAAGAGGCTCTGCTGACGGTATACTACGCCTTCCACATCGCTGGGAAGGGGTTCTACACAACGCTGGTGACTACTTTGAAGGACAGTAACAGGTGCAAACATGTAACTCTTTTGTATCGGTTGTGAATAAATAGTTGCTACTATTTAACTTCCAACCCTCGTATTAAATTTACTGTTGTGTTACTGGATGCGTCTCATTTTTCTGGGAGTGTCGATGTACTCAGATTTACATTAATATATGATTCTAAATTGCAAAATGTATGAGACAGGCGATATACCCTCAGACTTCAAGAAGAATATAATAATTCCAATCCCAAAGAAAGCAGGCGTTGACAGATGTGAAAATTACCGAACTATCAGTTTAATAAGTCACGGCTGCAAAATTCTAACGTGAATTCTTTACAGACGAATGGAAAAATTGGTAGAAGCCGACCGCGGGGAAGATCAGTTTGGGTTCCGTAGAAGTATGGGAACACGTGAGGCAATACTGACCCTACGACTTATCTTAGAAGCTAGATTAGAAAAGGCAAACCTACGTTTCTAGCATTTGCAGACATGGAGAAAGCTTTTGACAAATGTTGACTGGAATAATCTCTTTCAAATTCTGAAAGTGGCAGGGGTAAAACACAGGGAGCGAAAGGCTATTTACAATTTGTATAGAAACCAGATGGCAGTTATAAGAGTCGAGGGACATGAAAGGAAACCAGTGGTTGGGAAGGGAGTGAGACAGGGTTGTAGCCTCTCCCCGATGTTATTCAATCTGTATATTGAGCAAGCAGTAAAGGAAACAAAAGAAAAATTCGGAGTAGGTATTAAAATCCATGGAGAAGAAATAAAATCTTTAACGTTCGCCGATGACATTGCAGTTCTGCCAGAGACAGCGAAGGACTTGGAAGAGAAGTTGAACAGAATGGACAGTGTCTTGAAGGGAGGATGTAAGATGAACATCAACAAAAGCAAAACGAGGATAATGGAATGTAGTCGAATCAACTCTGGCGATGCTGAGGGAACTAGATTAGGAAATGAGACACTTAAAGTAGTAAAGGAGTTTTGCTATTTGGGGAGCAAAGTAACTGATGATGGTCGAAGTAGAGAGGATATAAAATGTAGACTGGCAATGGCAAGGAAAGCGTTTCTGAAGAAGAGAAATTTGTTAACATCGAGTATAGGTTTAAATGCCAGCAAGTCGTTTCTGAAAGTATTTGTATGGAGTGTAGCCATGTATGCAAGTGAAACATGGACGATAAATAGTTTGGACAAGAAGAGAATAGAAGCCTTTGAAATGTGGTGCTATAGAAGAATGCTGAAGATTAGATGGGTAGATCACGTAACTAATGAGGAAGTATTGAATAGGATTGGGGAGAAGAGGAGTTTGTGGCACAACTTGACAAGATGAAGGGATCGGTTGGTAGGACATGTTCTGAGGCATCATGGGATCACCAATTTAGTATTGGAGGGCAGCGTGGAGGGTAAAAATCGTAGAGGAAGACCAAGAGATGAATACACCAAACAAATTCAGAAGGATGTAGGCTGCAGTACGTATTTATAGATGAAGAAGCTTGCACAGGATTGAGTAGCATGGACAGCTGCATCAAACCAGTCTCAGGACTGAAGACCACAACAACAACAACATGATTCTAAATTATTGTAGACTCTCAAAGAGCTGTAAGATGCCCTCTTTCAGTTTATCTCAAAGTCCGTCATTGCTGGGAACATATCTGACCCCCCCCCCCCCCCCTAAACCATCCACGAGTCGTCCAAATGGGAATTATCCATTTCCGGTGAAGCCAGCGCCTTAGACCGGCTGCGACGCTTTGACGGCCCTGGGTCTATCCCCCAGCGCTCTGCCGAACAAGCAAATTCACCCTCCTACCAACACAGGGCGGCCGATTAGTTCGCCTAAATTCGCGTAACCTTACACTACGGCCAGTTTAGCGAGTTTGGAAGGGGTAAAATTATCGCCTTTCGAGACGCGGAATGGTACTTTTGGAGAACTGTCACACAAATGAGACGTGCTGTATCAGTTGTGCAACGATGATGGTATTAGAAGTAACGTGGAAGTTCTCGCGCCCGTAGAGCACGTTCTGGACATCCTCGCAGCACAGACACCCGCCAGGATCGCCGTATTGTAGGGGCAGCAGTAGCAGATCGTACGTTTCTACAGCACAGAAAAGGGGGTTTGTGAGCCCAAATGTGTCCACATGTACTGCTGTGAACCAGCTTCTCAGCACTATAGGCTCACACACTGTAGACCGTATTCCGCTCGAGCCAGACCATCGATGTGCATGGCTCGACTGATGCCGTCAGAGGATCGTTTGGTACGTGGAGTGCTGCGCCGTGGTCTTCAGCGATGAAAGCAGATTCTGCCGGCATACAAGCGATGGTCGTTAGCGCATATAACACGGACCTGGTGAGCGCTGTCTCTTAGAGTGCATTCGTCCAAGACACGCTGGTCTCACCCCATGCCTTATAGTCTGGGATACGATAAGCGACTACTCTCGTTCACCTTTGGTGTTCTGGAGGAGACGCTAACTAGTGCTCGGTACGCGCAGAATGTTGTTAGACCAGTTTTTGCCGCACGGGATAGCCGAGCGGTCTCAGACGCTGCAGTCATAGGCTGTGCGGCTGGTCCCGGCGGAGGTTCGAGTCCTCCCTCTGGCGTGGGTATGTGTGTTTGTCCTTAGGATAATTTAGGTTAAGTAGTGTGTAAGCTTAGGGACTGATGACCTTAGCAGTTAAGTCCCATAAGATTTCACACACGTTTGAACATTTTTTGAACCCGTTCTTTCACCGCTCTTGCAACAGGAATGTGATGTGTTGTTCCAACAGGATGAATCTTCCCCACACACTGCCGGTGAAACTCAACTGCTCTGCAGGACATTCAGCTACATTCCCGACCAGCACGATCTCTTGACTTGTCTCCTAGCGAGAACGTCTGGGACATGATGGGACGAAAAGTGGCTCTTGCGACCTATCAGCCAACAACTCTCACAGAACTACGTGACGAGATCGAGCAGACGTGGCATAACGTATTCCAGGGCAGTATTCTCCACCTGTACGATCTACTGGATGCCAGCGTCGACGCCTGCATTGCCACCCACGGAGGCTACACCACATATATGGGAGGACACCGGGTACCTCAGAACCGCTTCCACTGTTTATCTGTAAATGTAATCATTTCATGCACTCCATATGTAGTGTTGCAACAAAAAATCTTGAGTGAAGAGTGTACTAACATTTTTCCGATAGTGTATTTTAAAATATAACAGGACTCTTAAAGTGATTTGTACACACATTGGGTCGGCGATAACTGATAGCGAGGGGCACGAAAAATTTCATGAAACTGCACTTCACAGCAACTGTCCGACTTACAATGAATTGGTGTCCCTCCCACGGGATGTGTCTATTTGCGTCGCACGCTGTGATCCCGCGAACAGCATGCAACATTTGACAGTGACAAAACGTACACTTTTCACGTGATCGTTCGGGAAGTATAGTACTCTTCTGGACAGTTCATTTTCTTTACTCTACCGTCATCCTGTGTTACTTTTTTTTTTTTCCTTTATTGTATTTCAATTCCCCATCGGGGCGGGCTGGCAGCAGCATAGGCGCTGCTCTTCAGCCGAAAGACATAGAACAAAACAATAGAAGACAGTTAAAAACAGCAAAGGAGAGAATAAGGTGAACATAGATATAAAAAAGGGGAACATCATGGAAGGCAATAGACAAAAAACGGGGTGACTAAAATGGAGATAAAAAACTGTTTAAAAGTAGCACACACAAAAAGCCACACACTGTGACGGTTAAAAGAACACGAGGCCCAGTATGACTGGAGCATAAAGGTAGCGACGTATGGCATAGCACATAATGTAACACTGACGGCGAACCTCAAGGCAGGACACAATTAAAATCACACCTCTTGACGCACACGAGAAACAGCACTAAACAACATTGATGTGGCACACTGATGAAGAGCAACACAGAGGATCTGCCAGGCGCTAGGAGATGAGGGAGACCTGAAGAAGGGAGGGAGGGGAAGAGATGGGGGAGGTGACCGGGGGGCGCGTGGAAGAGGGCCAGGGAGGGAGGGATGTGGGAAGGAGAGAGGCAAGTATGGGGTGCAGGGTCTCAGGGGAAGGGGGGACAGAGGAAAATCCGCTCTGGGAGAAGGAGGAAAGAGGGAAAGGGGCCCTGGGGAGGGGGGGGGGATTGTGTTACTTTACACAATCTGCATTACTTTACTCCCTTCTCATTAAGTTCCATCGAGCGCCGCCGGTGGAGGGTTTTGAAAGGTCTGAGTAAAATGGCTGCTTAGATAAGACACTACTGGCCATTAAAATTGCTACTCCATGAAGATGACGTGCTACAGACGCGAAATTTAACCGACAGGAAGAAGATGCTGTGAAATGCAAATGATTAGCTTTTCAGAGCATTCACACAAGGTTGCCGCCGCTGGCGACACCTACAACGTGCTGACATGAGGAAAGTTTCCAACCGATTTCTCATACACAAACAACAGTTGACCGGCGTTACCTGGTGAAACGTTGTTGTGATGCCTCGTGTAAGGAGGAGAAATGCGTACCATCACGTTTCCGAATTTGATAAAGGTCAGATTGTAGCCTATGGCGATTGCGGTTTATCGTATCGCGACACTGCAGCGCGCGTTCGTCGAGATCCAATTACTGTTAGCATAATATGGAATCCGTGGGTTCAGGAGGGTAATACAGGACGCCGTGCTGGATCCCAACGGCCTCGTATCACTAGCAGTCGAGATGACAGGCATCTTATCCGCATGTCTGTAACGCATCGTACAGGCACGTCTCGATCCCTAAGTCAACAGATTGGGACGTTTTCAAGCTCGGAAACCATGGCTGCGGTTACCCTTGACGCTGCATCACAGACAGGAGCGCCTGCGATGGTGTTCTCAACGACGAATCTGCGTGCACGAATGGCAAAACGACATTTTTTTTCGGATGAAACCAGGTTCTGTTTACAGCATCATGATGGTCGCATCCGTGTTTGGCGACATCGCGGTGAACGCACATTAGAAGCGTGTATTTGTCATCGCCGTACTGGCGTATTACCTGCGTGATGGTATGGGGTGCCATTGGTTACACGTCTCAGTCACCTCTTGTTCGCATTGATGGCACTTTGAACAGTGGACGTTACATTTCAGATGTTTTAAGACCCGTGGCTCTACCCTTCATTCGATCCCTGCGAAACCCTACATTTCAGCAGGATAATGCAAGACCGCATGTTGCAGGTCCTGTACGGGCCTTTCTGGATACAGAAAATCTTCGACTTCTGCCCTGGCCAGCACATTCTCCAGATCTCTCACCAATTGAAAACGTTTGGTCAATGGTGGCCGTGCAACTGGTTGGTCACATTACACCAGTTACTACTCTTGATGAACTGTAGTATCGTGTTGAAGCTGCATGGGCAGCTGTACCTGTACACGCCATCCAAGCTCTGTTTGACTCAATGCCCAGGCGTATCAAGGCCGTTATTTCGGCCATAGATGGTTGTTCTGGGTACTGATTTCTCAGGATCTATGCACCCAAATTGCGTGAAAATGTAATCACATGTCATTTCTAGTATAATATATTTGTCCAATGAATACCCGTTTATCATCTGCATTTCTTCATGATGTAGCAATTTTAATGGCCAGTAGTGTACATAGTGAAATTTACTAGCGGGAACAACGTGAGTTTGTTGTTCGTACATCATCCTACTCGATGATTACGACAGTTAACTGGGCGTGAGTATCTTAATGCATTTTACGTCGCCTAGAGACTTTCAATACTATGTTGTAGTTATGTTCTAGCTGTTATTCTTGTTTGTATGAAATGTACATCGATGAGATCTCAAGACGTGAGAACAGTGGGCGAAAGTCTTTTTTTTTTTTTTTTTTTTTTTGTGAAGGTATGTTACTAGCAATCCGAAAACAACCGAGGGTGTACAACTCACACTTGTGTGGGAGTACTTTTACAGAAACAAAACAGAAAGGAAGAAGAGAAGAAAAGCAAGAACGTTATTGGACTAATACACAATGTGATATCTTGTGATGATAGGTGTCTCAACATACACATTTGTGGCCTGATGTTGAAGATATCTCTGAAATCCATTACCAGGTCACTATGGGCCTATTTGATGAACCCAGGGTATTACGAAGAAGTTCAAAGAACACATGCAGTCATTTACGTAAATATCCAGTCTTTACTTAAGTGAAATTTGGATTAGTGGTGCCATTATGAGCACTCTGCAGCGGAGTGTGCACTGATATGAAAAGTCTTGGGAGATTGAAACTGTGTGCCAGACCGAGACTCGAACTGGGGACCTTTGCCTTTCGCCGGTATGCTCTACCATCTGAGCTACCCAACCACGACTCACGGCCCGTCCTCACAGCTGTACTTCTGCCAGTACCTCGTCTCCTGCCTTCCAAACTTCACAGAAGCTTTTCTACGAAGCTTGCAGACCTAGCACTCCTGGAAGCAAGGATATTGCGGAGACATGGCTTAGCCACAGCCTGGGGGATGTTTCCACAATGATATTTTCACTCCGGAGCGGAGTGTGCGCTGATATGAAACTTCCTGGCAGATTAAAACTGTGTGCCGGAACGATACTCGAGCTCGGGACCTTTGCCTTTCGCGGGCAAGGGCTCTACCAATTGAGCTAACGAAGCACGACTCACGTCCTGTCCTTACAGCTCTTCTCCTGCCAGTACCTCGTCTCCTATCTTCCAAACTTCAGCGAGCACGTGCCCGCGAAAGGCAAAGGTCCCGATGTCGAGTCTCGGTCCGGCACACAGTTTTAATCTTCCAGGAAGTTTCAGGATTAGTGTGCTTCACGCTGCTATTGAAGAGCTATAAAAGTGGAGAGTGAGGAAGTTGTGCACCACATACAAAAGAAATACTGTTTTCAGTTTACTTTATAAAAACTTGAAATTGAGATGACTCACCATATTCCATTTATTCTTGTCATGTAATCCGACAAGTCAATAACGATACGAAAAGTGTCACGCCACTTCGGATATGTGTTTTCTTTCGTTTTAAAATTTCCAGATTTGGGTAAAATTATCCATTACCAGGCAACACTGGCGAATATCTTTCTAGGCGTATGACAATGTAAAATTGCATCCTTGGGCATGTAACTTTACACAAAATGTCATGAACACGATTCTCATGCTTTTTAAGATTATAATTGCCCTTATGTACCCTGATGGCATACACAAGCCCGCCTCTAGTAATTATGCAACTAATCAAGCTCTACAAAATAAAAATAAAAACAAATTAGATGTGTAAAATAACCCCGCTTGACGGTACTTTTATCATCAGGCAGCTACTTCGAAGGGGCACTGAGTCCACGGCTGAATTTGCAGTGATATTCAATTACATACACTATCAAGATCTTCAATCATTTGTGCCTTGATAAAAATGTGAGATGACATCTGAGGTCTCTGAGACTATCTTACATCGTTACCTTGGTAGAAATAAACACTAACTGTATTCTAACCTTCTTTGCCAAAATAACCATTCGACTTTGTGTATGCAAGTGAATACGAGAAGAGATCTAGAATTCACCACCTATGGTGGCGGGAAGCCGTCGCAAAATCAGTGACACTTGGGATTTTTTACCACCTATCCAATGCATTTGACTTTGTGAATCACAGTATTCTCGTAGAAAATTGAGGTTTTATAGGATTGAAGGTATGGCCAAACAATAGATAGACATACCTAACGAAAAGAACGATCAAAACTGTACATAGCAGCTCAACGAATATAGTCCAGAGACATAAGTCTGGCTGGTGACCAATCATATATGGAACTCTACAAGGTTCGATCTTAGGTCCACTATTGTTTCTGATACGTATAAACGATTTTTCGGCTAATATGCAACAAGCAGAGTTAGTTCTTTTTATAGATGAGAATAGTATTGTACGCCGATAATCCAAAACATTATGCCCATCTGTTCAACAGCGTGTTGTTCCACTTTTCAAACACAGTACAACATTGATTCTGCTTGGTATGATTCTAGAACCCACTGACGGGATTCCAGAAGTACATGGCACCAGATGTGCACGTGCAGGTCAATCAAATCGCGCCAATTAGGGGTTGATGGTTTACTGACACGCATCTGGCGCCAAATATGTAATATTCCAGTGGGCACAGATCAGAGAGATTGGCTGGCCAAGACATCAATGTGAGTTCACTACAATGCCCCTTCAAACCACTGTCGCTCGATTCTGACCTCGCAAACAGGACAGTTATTCTCTTGGAAGATGTTATATCGTAAGGGGTAGACCAAGCGTAAAGTGATGCAGGTGGTCCATAGTTACATTCACGCAGTACACTGCAGTCATGATGATGCCTTTGATTACCACCACAGATCCCATGGAAGCCTAACCCACTGTACCCCACAGCATAGTTCTGCCCTCACCGACTTGCATCTGTGGTGCGATGTCTGTTTCGTGCAGACATTTACGTGGATGACGGTGTGTAAAGACCCAACTATCGACCTGATGTAACAAGAAATGCGATTCATGTAACAGGTGACACATTGATACATGGTGAAAATTCAGTGATGCCGTGCCTACTGCAATCATAACTGACGATGCTATGGTCGCAGGTTCGAATCCTGCCTCGGGCATGGATGTGTGTGATGTCCTTAGGTTAGTTAGGTTTAATTAGTTCTAAGTTCTAGGCGACTGATGACCTCAGAAGTTAAGTCGCATAGTGCTCAGAGCCATAACTGCCGATGTTGGGTTAACAGCGGAACACGTAGGGGGAGGGGGGCGGTGATGTGGAGCTTCATGTTCTACAATGATCTTTGAACGGTGTGCTCCAAAACGCTTGTGGCTGCACCTGGATTACACAGTGCGGGATCCTCTGCCCTCCATGTTTTCTGATAAGACGCAGTCGTCCAATACCATACCACCTACTCGTTATTTCTCCATCCTTCAACCACTTTCCATAGGTGCTCACGACAGCTGTACGCCAACAGACGGCCAGCTTCTCTATTTCAGAGATTCTCGTTTCCAGCCGCAGCGCCACAACAATGTGCCCTTTGTCAAAACTGTTTATATCAATGTATTTCCGTATTTGTGGCCGGTATCTTCGGTATAATGACTGCCCATTCGTCTCTCTTCAACTAACACTTTCCTTACTGCGTCCTGTGCCCGCAACACCACCAGGAGGCATTCAACCTCGCAGTGGACGGTGATCATAATGTTTTGGCTCATCATTGTAATCAATGCAATCATACATACAGAAAAACAAGAAATGGTAACCAAAGATCTTAAACATATCACTGACCGATGTTCTGCCAATAGTCTCACTCTCACTTTTAAAAAGACACAACAACTTCAGATCTTCACATCTGGGGGTGCTACACCAATGGTAAGCGTAGCACACTGCGAGGAAATTGTAAGCAGGGCGGAAACTTCAAAACTCTTAGGTGTCCATATTGATGAGAATTTAAACTGGAAGAAAGATTGGTTCTCCTAAAACAACTTAGTTCAGCAACATTTGCACTTACAATCACTGAAAATCTTGAGGATAAACAAATCAGTAAATTGACGTATTTTGGATATTTTCATTGAGCAATGTAATGTGGAATAATGTTCTGGGATAACTCAACTTTAAGAAAGAAAGTCTTCATTGCACAAAGACGTATTGTAGGAATAATATGTGGCGCTCACCCACGACCAGCTTGCACATATGTGTTTAAGAAGCTGAACATTCTGACTATTGCTTCACACTATATTTATTCTACCATGAAGTACGCTGCAAAAAAAAAAAAAAAATAAAATAAATAAATAAATAAATAAAAAATTATCTACAGTTAAAAGGGAACAATTATGTAGATAATTACAGCACAAATAGGGTACACAATACTGCAACGAAAATTTTTGAACCCTTAGCCAGTGACATAAAATGTCTGGCAGACAGCAAGTAAAATTTGAAAACACACTAAGAAAGTTTCTCCTTGCCAATCCCTTCCATTGTGTAGAAGAATTTCTATTGCTGCAATATGTAAGAGGTAGTCGGTAGAACTTACTAACAACATTTGCACATCTCTCTTCCTTTTTGAAAACAAAATTAAAAAAGCTTAGAAATGTTCAGATCGTAATAATATGTGCAAATTAAATTGCGATGTGTATGTATAATTACTGGTTCCACTCATTAATGTTTACTGACTAGCAAAATATCTTGCAGGATAATTAACACGAAAAAAATGGTTCAAATGGCTCTGAGAACGATGGGACTTAACATCTGAGGTCATCAGTCCCCTAGAACTTAGAACTACTTGAACCTAACTTACCTAAGGACATCACACACATCCATGCCCGAGACAGGACTCTAACCTGCGACCATAGCAGTCGCGCGGTTCCAGACTGAAGCGCCTAGAACCACTCGGCCACCATGGCCGGCAATTAACACGAAAACTAGGTCATTGTGAACATCACGTTGTCAACTTGCACACTTTTGTTGAAACGCTCAAGAAACTGAAAATAGGTCGAAACGACGTAATGGTTAAATGGTTCAAATGGCTCTGAGCACTATGGGACTTAACATCTGTGGTCATCAGTCCCCTAGATATTAGAACGACTTAAACCTAACTAACCTAAGGACATCACACACATCCATGCCCGAGGCAGGATTTGAATCTGCGACCGTAGCGGTCACGCGGTTCCACATAATGGTTAGTTATGACGTGGTGTCACTTTTTATGTGGTTGCCAGTACAAGACACGCTGGATATTTTGGCCCAATAGTTTCCACCTCGAATCGTCAAGTTGTTCCGTCATGTTCTAACGACAACATATTTCTTGTGCCGCAACGAATATTATGAAATGACGGATGGCACAGCAATGGGCTCACCACTGTCTCCTGCAGTCGTGAATTTCTTCATGGGTCACTTCAGGGAGCAGGCTCCGAACTATGTGGTGTTGCGTCCCTCTCGCTTCCTTATGTTCGTCGATGACACCTTCCTGATATGGCCTCACGGAAAAAATACACTGCCGCAGTTCGTGGGTCACATGAACGGTGTTCATCTCAACATTAAATTTACCATCGAAATGGAGAAGAATGGCAAGCTACCGTTTTAAACGTTTTAGTCGAGCGAAAAGCAGGAGGTTGGCTTGGTCATTCAGTGAACAGGAAACCAACTCACACTGATAGATATTTGAAAATCGGTAGTTTTCATCACACCATACACAAGAAAGCGGTCCTAAACACGTTAATACTCAGAGCCAAAGTTATTTCTACGGACGATCACCTACAGTCTCAATTTCAGCACTTGAGGCACGTGCACAGCGAGAATCGCTAGAAAAAAAAAGAGACATTGCAAACGCTTTCAGGTATCACCGAGGAAGGACTTCCCGTGAATCGGGAGAACAAGCCAAGCCGGTGGCATTCCTGCCGTAATGTGGGGCAACGAGCAGCAAGTTAGAACGTGTACTGCAGAGACATGGATTGAGACTAGTGCTCCGGCTCGCCCCCAATATACAAGATACGCTGCACAGTGTTAAAGAGGACGTAGCTCTTCATGTGCCCGGTGTGTATTGTGTCCCTTGCGAATGCGGCAGCATCTACATTGAAGAGCCAAAGAAACTGGTACATCTGCCTAGTATGGTGTAGGGTCCCCGCGAGCACGCAGAAGTGCCGCAACACGACGTGGCACGGACTCGACTAATATCGGAAGTAATTCTGAAGGTGATTGACACCATGAATCCTGCAATGTTGTGCATAAATCCGTAAGAGTACGATGGGGTAGAGATTTATTCTGAACTGCAGCTTGCAAGGCATTCCAGATATGGTCAATAGTGTCCATGTTTGGGAAGTCTGGTGGCCAGCGGAAGTGATTAGAGTCAGAAGAAAGTTTCTGGAGCCACTCTGTAGCACTTCTGGACGTGTGGGCGTCGCATTGTCCTGCTGGAATTGCCCAAGTCCGTCGGAATGCACAATGGACATGAATGGATGCAGGTTATCAGACAGGATCCTTATATACGTGACACCCGCCAGAGCCGTATCTAGACGTATCAGCGGTCTCATATCACTCCAACTGCACACGCCCAACACCATTACAGAGCCTCCACCAGCTTGAACAGTCCCCTGCACACATGCAGGTTCCCTGGGTTCATAAGGTTGTCTCTATATCCGTATACGTCCATCCGCTCGATACAATTTGAAAGGAGACTCGTCCGACCAGGCAACATGCTTCCAGTCATGAACAGTCCAATGTCGGTGCTTACCGGCCCAGGCGAGGCGTAAAGCTTTGTGTCGTGCAGTCATCAAGGGTACACGAGTGGGCCTCAGGTTCCAAGAGCCCATATCGATGATGTTTCGCTGAATGGTTCGCAGGCTGACACTTGTTGATGGCTCAGCACTGAAATCTGTACCAATTTTCTGAAGGGTTTTATTTCTGTCAAGTTGAACGATTCTCTTCAGTCGTCATTGTTCTCGTTCTTGCACGATCTTTTCCCGGCCGCAGCGATATCGGAGATTTGATGTGTTACCGGATTCCTGGTATTTACGGTACACTCGTGAAAAGGTCGTACGGGTAAATTCCCACTTCATCGCTACCTCGGCCCTTGTAGCAGTAGTAACCGATCTAACAACTTCGCCAGGCACTTATTGTCGTACATAGGCACTGCCGACAGCAGCGCCGTATTCTGCCTATTGACATATCATTGTATTTGAATACGCTTGCCTATATCTGTTTCTATGGAGCTTCAGTGTATATAGGTCAGAAAGTTCGCACGGTCGCAGAGCGGTGTACCGAGGACAAGAGACATATTAAGCAAAGGGAGCTCGACAAGTCGGCCACTGCTGAGCATTGCCTTAAAACGGACACAAAATACAGTATGACTCAAGCGTCAACAAACTGGGACTCCGTTTTAAAGGAGGCGGCTGAGATTACAATGAACATCAACAATTTCAACAGAGGGGGCGGGTTTTGGATCTCGAAAGGAAGCAACGGCGGATGCTTACCGCTCGTAGGGAGGCGGGAGCTGCAGTTTCAAACGTGGCACCGAGCACTCGAGGCACCTTAAGTCACTTGCTCCAGCGGCGGGCAAGAGCGACTATGACTTGCCTACTCGCCTTCCACGCACGCATCGTTTCGGCCCTCTCTGATAGGTGCCAGCGGCAGAAATAGTAGGTATATAAGCGGGAAATAGCACTAGCCACCTCGTAGCCTTCAAACCCAGCTCGACCAGTTCACTTCCGGCCCCAGGATTTTTATCTCATCATTTATGGTCGTCCTATCAACGTCACTCCTTCCCTGAAATACCTTGGCCTCACCCTCGACCGTCACGTCACCTGGTCTCCCCACCAGCTTATGATCCAACACAAAGCCCACAATAGACTCCACCTCCTAAAACTCCTGTCCAGCCACACATGGGGACTGCATCCTTCTGACTTCCTTCACACCTACAAATCCACAGACTTGATTACCCCCCCCCCCCATCTCCTGGTATCTTCTATCCTCTCTACACCCAACCTGTTGCCGTGCCTTTGCCATGGTGTCCACCTTCTCTCCATATCCACAATATCCACTTCCTTTCTCAATGCAACTTGCAGCAGTTACCCCTCCCCTGGATGATGAGCTTCACCCCGATATCTACCCCTCCTACTAACTCTAACCCCACCTTCCCCTCCCCCTCCTCAGGGCTGTCTCTCCTGTCCTCTTCTCTTCCCCTGACCGGCGTTTTCCTCCCTCCTCCGCCCCCTCCCTTTATCTTGAAACCCTTTGTCTCTGCACTCCCTCCTGACATCCCTCTCCTTCTTTCTTTCTCCCGCCACCCATATCCTGATTCTTAATGCGCCTTCCTGACCCCCTTTCTTCTCATCCCACCTCGTCCAGCCACCCTCCCCCGATGCCCCCTCCTTTCCCCTCTTTTCTCTCCTCTCAGCCCTCTCCTCCCTCAGCAGGTCGCTCCTGGCAGTCTTTATTCTTCGTCTTGTATGTGCTCCGTCTCGTGCAGTGGTTTTTAGAGTGTCATTCTGGTGTGTTTTAATACTGTGGCCAACTTTTAACGTGTGTGTGTGACTTCAGTGTATTTTATGTGCTCTACAAATCGCCAAGTGTGTTCTTTTTTTTTTAACAATATGTGGACTTTTTAAACTATCCCACAGTGAGCGTCCCCTTGGTAGTGTCTATTTTAACCCCCTCCCCCCATTTTATGTTCTTAAATGTCCATTTTTATCGCCTTTTATATATCTCATTTCATCTTTTTATTTGTAGTGTCACTCGGCTAAAGAGCAGAGGACTGTGCCGCTGAGAGCCCTCTCTTGCCCATACGGGGCCAGAGAATGAAATTACAATAAAGAAACAAAAAAAAAAAAAACAGCCCTGGCAGTGAGAAGTGTTACTCCTGACGACGATGGCGGAGCTAGGCATCGAAAGCTCGAAAGCTCGAGAATGTTGTTGGAACTGACACTGCTTGAAAACCGAAAAGATTTTATTCAGTCATGACACCGCGAAAGACTCCGAGGACACATATTGTCTATGGTGCCAATTATCCATGGAGCATGGAACTAGCTAACTGACTAACAACATCACGCAGCGGTTTGTAGTAAAGGAGCTGTTTCTGTGAAAAACAAGTTCTTTCAAGCGACACGAGTTTGGCGAACCGAACGCCCACAGACTGGCTGTGGAGTGCAAAGTGTGGAGCCAGTGCAGGATGGATTGAGGGTCAGCTAACGAGCGAGGCTGCACGGCAGGCCAGCAGTAACTGCAGCCCATAAACAGCGGCTGCGGTTATCGGATGCAGTCGCGTGGCTACTGCCAGCCTGCTGCACTCTGCCTGCTGCGTTGTTTACGTCGACGCGGCAGCCCAGGCTGCGCCAGCCAGTTGTTAACCTGCCTAGATCTCCATCAGGTGAGGCAGGGGCGGGGCGCCGCTGCTCCATACAGTCGCGAGGGTCCGGTTACCGTGAGTGGCGTACTGAGAACAGTGTAACAAGCAGTGGGTACCAATACATGAGAAAACGGAACTCGATTCTCAGTACAAAATCCTGCAACACCCTCTTAGGAAATGTCATAAAGTTCTCGAGAGGACATCCTTATTACTATCAGAATATGACGTAGTAATCTCACTTCTGCTCTGTAGAATCAGGCCCTCTTTCCTATCTGTCTCCGGGCTTCGAGCCCTACCTTGGCACCATTAGCTGATGTTGAAGGGAGGTTGAGTAGCTGATCCAGCCGTAGTGCGACATCTCCTGTCGACATAAGTGCCAAAAACATGATGATGTTAGCTGGTTGCAACTGTCATACGTATCACGAGGCGCACATGTACACTTCAGATTCATGTCGATAATGTTTTCGATAATGTTAATTCGGCCAAGCATTTTCTACACATGATTCTCCTACGCAGATGATATCGCACCAAGATAGGTCCATTGATAGTGAAGGAGATCTATTACTAAGTGAATAAATATCCTAGTGAGGTGTGCTAAATGAAATAGATCTATTATGTGGGGAACTATGTATCCTGTTGCTTGCTTCCACTAACGATTGTGCCTAACGTTCACAGGATGCCACAGCGTCGATGATTAGTACAAAAATAAGGCAAACGTGCAGGATGAAAATTATTGAACTATATGAAATGAAATAGTTATAACTTATGAACCGTTTGCGATACGACGTTCAAACTGCACGGGTGGCCACGGGGCATGATGGGAATTAGTATGTGCTGTATGGTTCGGTTTAGCGACGAAGCCCACTTTCATTTGGATGGGTTCGGCAATAAGCAAAATTCGCGTATTTGTGGGACTGAGAATCCTTATTTCGCTACTGAGAAGTCTCTTCACCCTCAACGGCTCACTGTGTGGTGTGCAATGTTGTGGTGTGCAATGTCCAGTCACGGAATAATCGGTGCGATATTCCTTGATGGCACGGTGACTACCGAACGGTACGTGAAGATCTTGGAAGATTTGTCCATCCCCATTATCCAAAGTGACTCTGATTTCGACAAGAGGTGCTTCATTCAAGATGGAGCACGACCCCATCGAAGCAGGAAGCAGCACTTTGGGGACCGCATTCTGGCTCTGCGGTACCCAGAGACCACTGGCATGGGCCTCGATTGACTGCCAAATTATCCGATTCTGAACACACAAGACTCCCTTTTGTGGGGCTGTATTAAAGACAAGGTGAACAACAATAACCCCAGAACGATTTCTGAGCTGAAACAGTAATTCAGGAAGTAATCGACAGCAGCGATTTTCCGACACTTCAACGGGCCATGCAGAATTTATCTATTCGTCTGCGCTACATAATCGCCAACGATGACAGGCATGTCGTACACGTCATAACCTAAATCCGAATATCTGTAGCGACGTTTACATGTTGAATAAAGTGTGTGCACGCCGCAGTTTGTAACTAATTTACGGTTTTTTTTTTTCAAGTACTTCAATAATAGTCAACCTGTGCCCAAACACAAAAAAAAAAAAAAAAAAAACGATGCACTACAGAGGAATTATCTGAATGGGACGGAAATCGGTAGACGTGGTGTGCATGTACAGATAAACAAAGACTAACAATTTCTGAAAAATCGTATGATTCATTCAAGAGATAGAACACATATTAAGTGAGTCAACAACGTGTCAGTCCACCTCTAACCGTTATACAATAAATTATTCGGCTTGGCACTGACAGCGTTGCTGGATGTCCTCCTCAGGGATATCATGCCAAAGTTTGTCCAATTGGTGCGTTAGATCGTCAAAATCCCAAGATGGTGGTAGGGCCCTGCCCATGATGCTCCAAACGTTCTCAGTTGTTGAGAGGTCCGGAGATCTTGATGACCAAGGTAGGCCTCGGCAGAACTACGAGGTGCGGCTAGAAAAAAACCGGACTGATGCTGGAAAAAACATTTATTTACAATTATTTACAATTTCATGTTATCTCCTTCAATGTACTCTCCTCCTCGGTCTCTACACCGCTCCATACGAATTTTCCACTGTTCATAGCAATGTTGCAGATCATTTTCGGTAAGTCCATACATTACTTCCGTCGCTTTTTCTTTTACTGCTTCAACAGTCTCAAATATAGTTCCTTTCAAAGCTGACTTGACTTTAGGGAAAAGAAAAAAGTCACAGAGGGCCAAATCATGTGAGTAGGGTGGATGATCTAAAATGGGAATGTTGTGTTTTGCCAAAAACGTCTTCACTGACAACGCACTGTGAGCTGGGGCATTGTCTTGGTGAAGGATCCATGGCATTTTTCTCCACAAATCGTTCCGTTATCTCCGTACTCGCTCACGTAGGGTAGCCAGGGCGCTAATGTAGTAATGCTGATTCACTGTTTGTCCCTCTGGTACCCAATCAATGTGCACAATCCCTTTGATGTCAAAAAAAAACAATCATCATTGCCTTGAATTTCGATTTTGACATTCGTGTTTTTTTGTCGTGGAGAACCAGGAGTTTTCCAATGCATCGATTGGCGTTTAGTTTCGGGATCGTAAGTAAAAAACCACGATTCATCGCAAGTAATAACATTTTGTAAGAAGGTGGGATCACTTTCAATGTTTTCCAGGATGTCAGAACAAATCATTCTTCGGCGTTCCTTCTGTTCAATTGTGAGACACTTCGGAACCATTTTTGAACACACTTTGTTCATGTTGAAACTTTCATGAAGAATCTGCCTAACACTTTCCTTGTCAACTCCTGTTAACTAAGACACTGCTCTGATTGTTAAACGGCGATCTTGTCGAACAAGTTTACAGATTTTTTCAATGTTTGCATCAGTTTTTGCTGACAATGGTCTGCTAGTGCGAGTGTCATCACTGGTGTCTTCGCGGCCATCTTTAAATCGTTTAAACCACTCAAACACTTGTGTTCGCGATAAACATTCATCGCCGTACACTTGTTGTAACATTACAAACGTTTCACTTGCAGATTTTCCTAGTTTGAAACAAAATTTGATGTTAACACGCTGTTCTTTCTGTACACTCAACATTTTCCGACGCACAGACAAAATGTCAACTACTTAAAACAGACGCCACGGGCAGACTGAGTGCAGGAGGCAGATGAAACTCGAGCAGTAGGCGGAGCGAGAGTCACGTGACAGACCACGCGACTTTCAGCCTTATTGCATTCGTTTTATTGTTTCACCAGTACTAGTCCGGTTTTTTTCTAGCCACACCTCGTATTGTCCAGTTAATTCAGTGTAATAAGTTCAATCATATATTTTTCAAAATCAGTGCTTTTAGAGGTTAAAAGCTGAAAAGAGTGACAGTGAAATCCAAATTGTGTAATCGTTGGAGGCTAAGTAGTGTAATTGTTGATGGCTCAATGTGTAAGTACTGAATTCTAAAAGTTTCATTGTTGAAGGCTGTAAGTTAAATTCTTGAAGGCCACAAGTGTAATTGTTCACGGAAGGAAGTGTAACTGTTGCCAACTAGATAGTGCAACTGTTAGTTGCTAAATAGTGTACTCACACTGAAGACCCAGTAAAAATGTAAAAAAAAAAAAAAACTACTTTGTCATAGCGTGCTTCGGACCATGAAGCAGACGCACTGATAAAGCTACGTATCCCTTCATTTTGCTGGTGGCAGACAGTGCACAAATGAAGTTGCTCCTAAACATACATGCCTTAAAACTGCATATCGTCCCAGTGAGTTGAGGGCGATCACACTGAAACACCTACCCCCTCTCGTTCGCTGCAAGACCGAGCACAAGACACACTCTCTCCCCTCATATGTGAATAACGGAAACAGAGCGTAGTTAATTAGAAAAGGATATAAGTAGGTCGGCCAATGAGAAAAGCACTGTCATTTGAAAAGAAATACCATGTACGTAGAAATACAGCAGCTTTCTAAAATTGTACATAAAGAACAAATTGCTTCTACAGTTACACTTGTGCCTGGCACTGAAACAGAGTAAGCCAAAACGACCTACATGAAGTCGGACATATTTCGTCCTAAACACTCCTCTTATTGCATAACGCAGTTAGCATGGGTTTTTGAACCTTTAAAATAGACTACTGTTCACTTCTGCCATGGATATTTTACGTATTAATTCACGACTTGCAAAATCTCACAAAGTAGAGGAACAGCTCCAGATGAACGATACTAATCGTGACATAACAGCCATGACCGTTTATCTACTGTCGTAGATATAGAGGGCTTAACCCATATGTGGCACACAAAGAAATATTGTGAAGAGGAAATGTTAATTTACTCTAATTAGATGTATAAGATAATGTGAACAATTTCACATACATTGTATCAAAATACAGGTTGCCTATATCATTGTGTACAAAAAGCACATGGGAGCTACAATAGAAGAACAACAGCATTGTTCCTATGACTGGAGAAATGTTGCATTTTGCACTGTTACATGTGAAACGTCTTAGAACAATTATTTTTTTCAACAAAGCACAAAACAGTTCCATATTTTCCGTATTTTGCAATCTAAATCTTCGATTTCGGTCCGTACTCTGGCCAGTGGCGAAAATTCTCATGTTGTATTATCGTTCACTAGCAGAGGAGCTGCTGTTTTCTTCTTCTTCTAGCCTTGTTGTCTGTCGAATACTCACAACCAGGCTTCCTCTTCTCAGAAAAGATAAGTCAATATGAAATGTCCCGATAAAAATTCGCTAACTCATTTGTGTGACAACTCATTTTCGAGACCTCCTCTTTCCGCTTATAAGCAGTTTTCGTTGTACAGTAAAAAACAGCGCCACAAAATCGAGTCAAAGCCTTTCACCAGTAACAAATGGTCAAATTACCTTGCAAGATGTCTTATAAGATGAAAACTATTCAGAACGCTCCCACCAGACAACAGAATGTCGCTGGATATGACAGCTCAAACGAAGCTTGCAAGCACCATTACCCATCCAAGAACAAAACTTCAAACCTGTTGTAGAAAACAGTATGCCATTTTGATGTTGCTTGAGAGAGACATTGCCAAATAAAGGGTTTGAGAAATGGGGGAAGTTACGGTGCTATGTAGCCATCTGTAACATCAAAGAATGACATACCCTCTACCGGAATTCTTCGACAACACTGGAGATTCCCACGAAGTAATATATCATACTGTAGTATCGAAGTTTTCCTGGAGCTGTTATCAGGATAAACCACAGACAATGTTGACTATGAGCCACGTCGTAGAACTGTCACGCACTCCGACACCGAGACTGCCGTAGGCTACCCCATCGTAACGTTTTTTGAATGATTAGCAGCCATTGTTTCCAGTAAGTCTTTGTCTGCAAATACCTACGGAATTGATTAAAGTTCATTCATGCACGTTGCCATTACTCCTGTTGTCCACCTCTTAGCCGAGAGGCTGATAAACATAAAAATGCTGAGTAATGTTTCGAGTCTCCTGCCCGCTCGGGTAAATGGATGGTCCCATTCTTGCAATGAAGGGATGTCCACACAGGGAAACTGCACCATAAACTACGTATATGGCACAAGTATTAGTGAGCCAGATTTATACAATCTTTGAAATGGGAACTCGAAACATAAAGGGTGCCTCCGTAAGGCGTCAGTGAGCTCACCATTAGCATTTCTCCAGCGAGACGTGCCATAAAATCGAACAAACTGGCTCCAATGTACTAATTCATAAGCACTCCTTTTGTGCATACAAGCTCTGTTCAAAAAATTCCGGAACTTTGTCCACAAAATTTTTCTACGTTATCTTTTACAATAAGTACATGGTCTCCTTAGACGTATTCTCCTCTACAATTGATACACCGCCCCCAACACCGTTTCCGCTTCCGAAAACGGTCCTGGTTCAATTCTTGCTGGATCGCGAGAAGATCCGTCTGCGAATTTCTTTTACTTCCTCTATCGTTGCAGATCTTCGTCGTTTGAACTAGGTTTTCAACTTAGGAAATATAAAAAAAGTGTCAGAGGGGCCAAGTCTGGAGAGTACGGAGGATGAGGCAGCACAGTGTATTCGTTTTTTGTGCGATAGTCACGCACCAACAGGGATGAATGTGAGGGTGTGTTATCGTGATGGAACAGATATGAATTGTCTCGCCAAATTTCAGTCCGTTTCGTTCTCACATTTTCGCGAAGGCATCGCAACATGTCCCGACAGTAGTATCGATTAACAGTTTGTCCCTCTGGAGCGAATTCACGATGAACTAAATCTTCTTAGGCGTCCTGTCACGGTTCGCGCGGTTCTCCCCGTCGGAGGTTCGAGTCCTCCTTCGGGCACGTGTGTGTGTGTGTGTGTGTGTGTGTGTGTGTGTGTGTGTGTGTGTGTGTGTGTTGTCCTTAGCATAAGTTAGATTAAGTAGAGTGTAAGCTTAGGGACCGATGATCTCAGCAGTTTGGTCCCATAAGATCTTGTCGCAAATTTCCAAAATCCTTCAAAGTCAAACAAAACTATCAGCATGGCTTTCACATTTGGCCTGACTTGACAAGCTTTTTTGGCCTTGGAGAGCCTTTCCCGGCCCATTATAAAGATTGAAACTTGGTCTCAACATCATAACCGAAGACCCAAGTCGGGAACATCTAGTTGCCATTTGCGCGATCCAAAAACCTCTTCCCATATTGGAAGACAAAGGTCTTTCTGACCTTGACTGATGAGCAGTGGGACGAACTTGGCGGTAACACGGCGCATTCCAAGACGCTGTCAGGATTTTATGACATGATCCAACTAAAATAGTACATTCTTCTGCAATCTCTAGGATAGTCAATCTTCGACTAGCACGCACAATTTCGTTGACGTTGCTCACATGAGAGTCGTCGGTAGACGTCGAAGGTCGTCCTTAACGAGGGACAGCATTAACTTCGGTTCAGACTTTTTTAAACCATGTGAATCATTCGTAAAAATGGTTCATATGGCTCTGAGCACTATGGGACTTAACATCTTACGTCATCAGTCCCCTAGAACGTAGAACTACTTAAACCTAACCAACCTAAGGACATCACACACATCCATGCCCGAGGCAGGAATCGAACCCGCGACCGTAGCAGTCCCGCGGTTCCGGACTGCAGTGCCTAGAACCGCTAATCATTCGTAAAACCAAGTACGGCATAAGCACTCATCACCCTAGGCTTTCTGCATCATTTGGTGTGTCTCTGTAAAGGTGTTCTTGAGTTTCACGCAAATTTTAATGGAGACGAGTTGATCCTCTAATTCTGTCATTTCGAAATTCGCGAACTGTCCAACACAACGTTCTACTTAACACAGCACCGAACAATAACTAACAGACATACAACAAAGAAACTTCCGACAGTTACACATTAAACACAGGCTGAGCAGGGATGCCAACCGCATTTCGCTCCAACACACCATAGGCGCGAAATAACGAACACTCCGGAAATTTTTTAACAGACCTCGTAGTTCAAGCTCACGAAAGCTCGTAAAATCTGTTAGTTACATATAGTTAATCAATAAATATTTTGTTCTACATTGTACAGGTTGGGAGCATGAGGCGCCCAGCGCCCAGTATGATGGGTTGCTGGCATGTCAGGGAGTACTGCAGTTCCCCCACCGGGTGGTGGCAGGTGTCAAACGGTGACCTATCAGAAAACATTCCAGATTGAGAAAGCATTATAGTCATACATTTACAGTGAGGAAATCGTAGCTGGACAGGCAGTCGTTGGCCTCCTCAAGCGTGCCGGCACCAACAGGAGTCCACCGGGATGACGTCGCGATGGCGGCTGACGACTTTGTGCTACAATCACCACGGCAGCAGAGCATTGGTGTAGGACAGTGGCAGAGCAGCGAGAAGCAGCTTCACCTGGTGGGCTGCTTTTGAAATTCAGTCGAAAACACACCAGGGCAGCCAGATTAAGCTGCAGCTTCCGGCCTAGCTGCCGACGCGTCGGTGGCGTTGTGCCCGCTCTTGGCGATGAATCGCAACGACGCTTGTCTGCACGAGTCATTGGTGTCTGAGCAACTAGATAATCCAGTCTCGAACCAAGGCAGTCAGCAAAGATGCTAGTCACCCAGCAGGTGACCTGGCAGTGTGAAGGTGCAAAGTAGACTGGATGCAGACTCATCTCAGGCAGAGGCCTGCAACTATTGGCAGCAAAGTGTGACGGCAGTAACTGGATGCTTCATCTCGGACGTTAATGGGCTCTCTTGGGCATACTGTGTGTAACGGAATGCTATTGAGTCTGAGGGATTGAATTGACTGGTCTATATGGAGCCGGGCTGGCTAGCGTTTCTCAGACAGCAGCACTCCTGGCCTGTAAGTCACAAGAGGCCAGACATAATAGTTGGGAAACTATGACTGGATTTACCGTGGTTTCCCAGTCTAGTCAGCTCAATCAGAAACCCTGTCAGAGCTGTCAGGTGGCACTACCACGAACTGCACAAATACTAGCTGGCATCTTTCGCATCATCAGCGTACTGAATAGGTGTTTTGCGTACTGAATACGCTCTCCTGTACTATGGCACCTAGTTATAGAGCCTAACTGTGCTTCGCTCCTGATGACGCTTTGTGCTGACCCGAAGCACGAGCAATTCGCTACACTGAGCGAAGCCGTAGTGCAAATGTTTGGAAGTCACTGAAGTGGCAGCAGTGTTAGGAGCTCAAACCCCAGTCTTAAAGAATAAATTATTTTTCATCACTGATCCCTTTATGACTGAACTGAATACCAGACCACTTGTAACATTTTCGTGTGCGAATTGAACATCTGAACGCATACACAAAGTCGCCACTTGGTACCGAGTGAAAACGCTGTATATTTGGTCTGTTACTGGGTAAACATTACCTGATTGCACAATGAAACCAAATACCATGTGATTGCATTTTTCTTTGTTGTAGATTAATAGAGTTGTGTACTATTAATAGTTTTTATTCTGTTCTATCGTAGCCGGCCGCTGTGGCCGAGCGGTTCTAGGCGTTTCAGTCCGGAACCGTGCTGCTGCTACGGTTGCAGGTTCGAATGCTGCATCGTGCATGGATGTCTGTGATGCCCTTAGGTTAGTTAAGTTTAAGTAGTTCTAAGTCTAGGAGACTGATGACCTCAGATGTTAAGTTCCATAGTGCTTAGAGCCATTTGAACCATTTTTGTTCTATCGTATTCTTTTCTGTGGTAACGACGAAACATTTTTCCGTACTGTAATAACAATGTATCCTTTGACATTAACACTTATTGTAGTGTGATGAGTGTTAAAGGTGGCGTTTGCACGGGTCAGTGGTGCCTGGGCAGCTAGATGATCCAGTCTCGAACCCACGGCCCACCGGGAAGGGAGCTGTGAGCCAAGATGCTAGTGAGCCAGCAGGTGACCCCACAGTGTGAAGGTTCAAAGTAGACTGCATGCAGACTCACCTCAGGCAGAGGCCTGCACAGTCTAAGAGTAGGTGCCTGGCCTCCCTCCCAGGCCTCCACCTTACCTTCATTTTACCTCTTCGTCACTCTTCCTCTGCGTTTTGTTTCCGTTGGTGTTGGTCTTTTCTCTCTGTGTGTTCCTTTCTCCTTGTCTCTTAAGCTGGAGATTTTAGTGTGTTGCAAAGTGGCTGGCTCATCTTTTTTTATTCCTGTGGTCAGCCAGCCCAGACCAACTGCTCTATGCTTTTAGTACCTTCCTCTGCTTTTCCTTTTACTGTACATTATCTCCTTTTGGTTTGTGTCCTTCGTTTTCTCTTTCGGTGTGGTTCCCCGTTAGTTTTACGCCCCTTTACTTTCCCCAACTCCTTTGGGAATCGTTTTACCTTACGACTTCTTTGCAGGGGAAAGAAGAGACTGATGACCCTGTAGTTTTGTTCCTTTATACCCCAACCAACCAACCAGCAGAGGCCTGCAAATATTAACAGCAAAGTGTGACGGCAGTAGCTGGGTGCTTCAGCTCGGATTTAAGGGTACTTCTTCTTGTGACTAGCAGCTGGGGTCACCTGAGCATACTGTGCATAACTGAACCCTGCTGAGACTGAGGGATTAAATTTCGTCTGTGCTTCTGAGCACCAATGTCTCTACTCTCATGATTAAGAAAGGGAACTTATTGGATAATACACATCAAACTATCCTTGGTACTGCACAGGTCTCCTGGCAGTAAGGAGTGTTGGTAGGGGCTATGTTTTCAAAGAATCCACCAGCAAAATAAATTTACTTATAGCGCTGCCAGGATGGCCTGTGGGAAGACGTTTACTGCGCCGCTTGGCCGAGTTGTTACTACTTCAATGGCTGCCACCCAAAAAGCGGGAACTCTGTAGTAATCATCTCTCTTGAAATTGAGTTTACATTTAGAGTTTATTACGACCTCAGGGACTTTTCTGCTATACACGTTCCTCTCTCTCTCTCTCTCTCTCTCTCTCTCTCTGTCTCTCTCACTAGCGCTATTGTGTTGTTAAACTTCATAGCCTTCCTCCAGTCCTCCAAGGGACTCAATGCAGCATATTTCGCACTCAGCATCATAATAAACTGAGAACCTCCTCTTGTGCAGGGACCTGACGTGGTATTTCCTTTTATGTACATTTGACATTATGTCGGTTGTTGGAGGGTGATGAGAGGGGGGGAGGGGGGGGCGGGGGAGGAAGCTCTGAAGTGTTACAATATTTTTAATAGCCAGGTACGCCAAGATCGCTTGTAAAACATTTCATTCATTCGACAGACTTTCAAATGCAAAGATGAAGGCGTAAAGAACAATAGTGACAGACATTGTCGTCGTCATGAATATTGTACAGTAATAAGGGAATGATAATTGTGGACAGATAAACATCAAGAATGTTAATTGGCATCAATACCTACGACTTGGAGTGTAAACAGTGCAACCTGCTATTTTACTATCGTCTCAGAATATAGTTGTTCAAACCAGACGTAGGACAGTGTTGCGTTTAATCTTAAGTGGTTCCCCTAAACCAACATGCATATTTAGATACATAATTTCAGGCAAGCCAGCAGCAGCGTGGAGCAGAAATAATACGACCTCCGCGGGAGTATCGGGTACGTGGTGTGGACAGGGCGCACGAGGTCCGTTAATAGTCATAACTACAGGCAAACGTAAACGGTGCTACCCTCAGCGAAATGGCAGCAAGCAATAAGAAAGATCTCCTTACACTCTTAGTACCTACGCCTGAGACCTCATTCCGCATGCAGTCAAGTCAATTAAGGTAAACTATTGTCAAAAAGCGTGTAGTCCCAAATTTTGCACAGTTATAGCAGGCAGTGTCATGAGCACCGTATTGAAAATCCTGACCAGTGGGGTGTGAGTGATGGGATGAAGGGAGTTAAAGGTCTCTTATTTATATTTATCTCGAATAACTCGAAAATCGCGGCACGTAGCGAAAATGTTTCCCGGTTGAAACAAAACTACATTTCCTACAAAACTCTCATTCGGGAGGACGACGGTTCAATCCCGCGTCCGGCCATCCTGATTTAGGTTTTCCGTGATTTCCCTAAATCGCTCCAGGCAAATGCCGGGATGGTTCCTTTCGAAGGGCACGGCCGACTTCCTTCCCCGTCCTTCCCTAATCCGATGAGACCGATAACCTCGCTGTCTGGTCTCCTTCCCCAAAACCAACCAACCAACCATCCTACAAAACAGGTCCTATTCATTTTTTATCTAGGACTAATAGTATCCAGGTTGACGGGGATGGTAATATCGCAAATTATTAAAAATATTGGTCTAAATGTATAAAATTTATCTTTATCTTTAAATGAACCAGGTTAGACATAAATTTTAAATGTTTGTAGCTTATCTACATGCAGTAGAGCAGCATTAAGGGACAAACTGTGTTCCGGGAGTGTAACAGGATGGAGATGCGTGGTACAGAAGCGCGAGGAAGGGTGCGTCGCTGGATTTTGTTCATGCACTTTCCTCCTTCAGATGTCTTTAGACCGAAGATCGAGCAGGTGATTCCCCACTCTACCGACCACACTACGTCACGAGAGGCGACTACAGTATATTTCACGAAGTTATACCGACCATACGCTGCGCGCTTTGTGAATAACTGCCGACGCAGTGTGCAAGCATACCTGGGGAGCTTTTATTTTGCACAAAGTACGTCAACATGGAATGCAGTTATGAATTACTAATAATACTAACGCAAGATATGTAAATTGAAGTTGGAGAGGGGGAGAAAGGAAAGGAAAGGGAGGGGATCACTGCCATCAGCTGCATTGGCAAATTACACGGAATCACCAGCGGGGAGTGAAAATGTTTACCCGACTGGGATTCGAACCCAGGATCTCCTGGTTACTAGGCAGGTGCGTTAACCACTGCGCCCGCGTTATCGCACCTGCGCAGACTCCCTCGGCACGCCTCACGCCCGATCCATATTCCCACTGAGCGAAACATATCCACAGTCCCTGTCCATTTCCTCCACGTTCGCTCTCTGAGATTCCCATACTATATATTCATATAACTAATGCAAGAACTGCATATTGGCAGAATCTATGTAAATCTCTGCACACTACTGACAAAGCATAAATGGTGCTCCCTTCACATTTTGCAGATAGATTATACCTCCCCAGCATTTCCTGTCCTTATCTAAGTAAACAAAATGACTTCTCTGAACTCCTGTTTCTACAATGAAGTTAATTTCGGTTTATTAAATGAGTACTTCATTGCTGCCAACAGCCTACCAAAAGGAAGGACCTTTTCCAAGTGTAACATGCCATCGATATATGTTACACAATCTCGATTTCATTATCTCCACTATCACTATATGGAATACTTTTCAAGGCACGAAGAGTATCAAAAGCAACCCAGCTCTACTAAAATCTGAAGAGGCCCAGAGGCTTAAATTTTATCCCTCTGCAGCAGAAGTAGGCCACCTAGGTGTTATACAGATTCAGATATTTCAACATAAATCAATCAGTGCGTTGCAGCAGATTACTTTAATAGACTTGAACATGATCAGTCCCATTCCACTAGATATATTCACATCACTTGGGCAGATATATTGTGGATATGTGGCAAGAGGCTCCACTCAATGCAGCCCATACTACAAGTGCCAGAAATTCCTCAATGAAAAAGATTTCTGCTGTCAACCAGCAACACAATGGCGAGAGAAGTGCGTTAATTTTTTGGTTATTCATTAATTCATCACCAAGTGACTGAACCACATTTACACGCTCTGCAATTCGCTGTTCACGACAGGTAGTAACAAGGTGCCACAGTTACAAATTCAATTCCTTTCCTTACCAACACTTCAGAAATTACTGGCAGTGTCACACTTACAAATTAAACACAAAAGAACATATTTCAGTTAACAACTGCAAATAAACAGTCATTCAATATGCTCAAAATAACTCCGCTATATACACTGAGCTGACAGAAGTCACGGGATACCTCCTAATATCGTCCGCGACCTCCTTTGGTCTGGCTTAGTGCAACAGCTCGATGTAGCATGGACTCAATAAGTCTTTGAAACTACCCCGCAGAAACATTGAGCCATGCTGGCTCTATAGCCGTCCACAATTGCAAAAGTGTTGCCGGTACAGGATTTTGTGCACGAACTGACCTCTCGATTAAGTCCCATAAATGTTCGATGGGTTTCGCGTCGGGATACCTGGGTGGCTAAATCATTCCCTCGGATTATCCAGAGTGTTTTTCAAACCAGTTGCGAACAACGATGGTCCAGTGACATAGTGAATTGTCATCCATAAAAATTTCGTCGCCGTTTGGGACCTCTAAGTTAACGAATGGAATGTAAATGGTCAATGATCTGTTCATTTGGACCAGAAGGTAGAGTTCACTCCATGTTAAGACAGTCCACACTACTATGGATCCACCACCAATTTTTACAGTGGCATGTTGAAGAGCAGAATCCATGACTTAATGGGGTCTAAGCCAGGCTCGAACCGTACCATCGGCTCTTGCCAGCTGAAATCAGAAGTCATCTGACCAGGCCACGGTTTTCCAATTGTCGATAGTACAACTGATATGTTCCCGAGCCTAGGAGATGCACTGCAGCCTTTTAGCAAAAGGTACTCGCATCGGTCGTCTGCTGCGATAGCCTGTTAACGCCAAATTTCACCGCGCTCTCCAAACGGATACATTCGTCGTACGTCCCACGTCGATTTCTGCGGTTATTTCACGCAGTATTGGTTACATTTTAGCACTGACAATGTAAGAGGTATGCGATGTATGCGCTGCCTGCAACAGGCAAGACTTAGGAGAGTCTCTGACCAGAGAGCAGTATGTAGTTAGTTGTTGCTTGTCGCTAGTCGACAGTAGTCGGCAGGAGTCTGCAGTAGTCGGCAGGAGTCTGCGGTAGTCGGCGCGTGTCTGCGCTTGTCTGCAGTCTACCCTGGTCGGGACTCTGGAGGATGAGTATTATTGTAGAAGGTAAAGAAGCAGCCTTGCGCATATCTAGTAATGTATGTTAACTGTCATCCAATTTCTTTTAAAAAATGCCCCAATAATAATTTTTATAATATAAAGTATTTTTTTTTAAAAAAAAGCACTCATTTCAATTTAAAGAATATATCCAATGCATGATCATTCCTTTCAAGAATCACAAAAAATGTAGGCCAGCATTGCACGAAGCTGTGCCGAAAAATTTTTAGGTAAGAGCAGATATATTCGCAGTTTTTATTGAGGTAGGAATTTTTTTGCTTTTTTTTATTCAGAATACAGGGCCGACGCGCAGCGCTGCTGTCGTCATAAAATTTACCAGGTTAGTGATATTTTTTATTATTTTGGTGTTTAGGAATTTTTCTGTTTCGAACTTAACATTAAAAGAGAAAAGAATTTTGTGGGTACATTAAATGTGAATGCATTTCTGCACGGAGATTATAAATGGGAACCAATTTTGTTCAGAGGTTACAATATTTAAAATTCATTTAATTCTTATTTCCGAGGGGAGGTTACATCTGGTTCATTTTTATTTTTAAAATATTTCTGTGGGGAGGTTACAACAACTCTAAGCCAAGACCACTGCTCTCGGTCGTTATAAGGCGGCCGTCGGCCACTGCGTTGGTCATGGTGAGAGATAGCACCTGAAATTTTGTATTCTTGGTGCACTCTTGGCAGTGTGGACTTCAGAATACTGGATTCCCTAACGATTTTCGAAGTGGAATGTCGCGTGCTTCTACCTAAAACTATCAGTCCGCGTTCGGAGTCTGTTAATTGCCGTCGTGCAACCATTATTATGTGGGGAACCTGTTCACGTGTCTCACCTGAGTACAAATGACCGCTTCGCCAATGCACTGTTCTTTTGCACCTTGTGCACGCGTACCGTCGCCGTCTGTATATGTGCAAATCCCTATCCCATGACTTTTGTCACTTTAGTGTAAACACTTTATCAAAAATGGTTCAAATGGCTCTGAGCACTATGGGACTCAACTGCTGTGGTCATAAGTCCCCTAGAACTTAGAACTAGTTAAACCTAACTAACCTAAGGACAGCACACAACACCCAGCCATCACGAGGCAGAGAAAATCCCTGACCCCGCCGGGAATCGAACCCGGGAACCCGGGCAAAAACACTTTATCGTTGAAGGCATTTCGTCTGTTTACATAAGAGAACTGGGTAGGAAACGCTGGGGAGGTGGAATCTGTCAAATGAAAAGCGAGTAGCGTTCATGGTGGGGGAACCTGCCTTTCCCGGAAAAACACAGCAGCCGTACAGGACGACAGAGGAGCAATTTCCCCTGTGCCAGTAGTGTGCAAATATCTAACAAGGGAACCTCCCCATCGCACCCCCCTCAGATTTAGTTATAAGTTGGCACAGTGGATAGGCCTTGATAAACTGAACACAGATCAATTGAGAAAACAGGAAGAAGTTGGGTGGAACTGTGAAAAAATAAGCAAAATATACAAACTGAGTAGTCCATGGGCCACATAGGCAACATCATGGACAATGTGAGCTCAGGAGCGCCGTGGTCTCGTGGTAGCGTGAGCAGCTGTAGAACGAAAGGCCCTTGGTTCAAGTCTTCCCTCCAGTGAGAATTTTACTTTCTTTAGTTTTACATCGTTATTATCTGTCCGTTCGTTCATTGACGTCTCTGTTCACTGTAATAAGTTTAGTGTCTGTGTTTTGCGACCGCACCGCAAAACCGTGCGATTAGTAGACGAAAGGACGTGCCTCTCCAATGGGAACCGAAAACATATGATCGCAAGGTCATAGGTCAACCGATTCCTCCACAGCAAAACACATCTGATGTATTCTATACGACACTGGTAACGGCATGTGCGTCACATGACAGGAATATGTTGTCGACCCACCAAACTTGTACACTTGGCGAATGGGTAAAAAGATTCTTCTACCTTGCCCGATTTAGGTTTTCTTGTGGATGTGATAATCACTCCCAAAAAAGTGATGAAAACACAATAGTTTGTCACATAAACTGAAAATAAAAAAAATTAACTTTTCACTCGATGGAGGATTTGAACCAAGGACCTCTCATTCCGCAGCTGCTCACGTTACCACGAGACCACGGCGCTCCTGTGTTCTTAGAGTCCTTGATGTCGCCTATCTTCCCATGAACTACTCAGTTTGTATATTTTGCTTATTTTTTCACAGTTCCACACAACTTCTTCCTGTTTTCTCACTTGATCTGTGTTCAGTTTTTCAAGGCCTATCCACTGTGCCAACTTATAACTAAATCTGAGGGGGGTGCGATTGCGATGGGGAGGTTTCCTTGTAAGTAGGACCTGCCAGTCGGGGAGTTGCAATGAGGCACTAGTGCAGTCGGGTTGCAGCTGTGAGGTCTGCATCGACATGGCTCTCCCGACCATTGCCGCCACGCATCATTTGAGCTGGGCCACGGTCTTGGTGGATCGTCGGCCGGTCGTCCTACCGTACGACGCGTTTTGGCTCGCCGATCGTTCATGAGTCGGCTGCGTGTGTGTGCATAGACTCCCGATTTGTCTTCGTGTGTGCTTAGTTACTGTTGGGTATCGTTCATGTCTTCGTACAAGTGTTTGTCAGGTTGTGTGTGTAGTTGACGTTATTTCCTCTGACGACTATTTTAGATGTTGTCGGCATTCTGAGGGTAGTCTGTCGGTTGGTGCGGACCAGGGAGGATGTCTCCGCGTGGTGCAGTCGGCTGGGTCCGCTGGCATTCCCTGCGCAGTGTCGGAGCGTGTGTGAAGCTGTTCGACAGCTACGAGCTTCGTGGCTCACCGACCCAGGACGTCAAAGTTGAGTGGCGTTTTAAGTACCCAAGTCACGTCCATTCATATTGTGTGGTTCGTTTTGGTGGTTCGCTTTTGCGGAGGTTTCCCTGTGAGCAGTGAGCAACACCGAGTGTTTGTATTGCTGAAATTTAGCCGCCATGCGGTGAAATTAACTATATTGGTTGACTACAATTCAAGTGCACCAGCGGAAGTTTCTGCTTTGTGGCCATTAGTATTCCGGTTACATGCCTTGGCCACTAACGTAATTTCCGACAGTGTCCTTTCCTCACCTTTTGTTGCTGTCCAACACGGTATGTAGTTTTGACAGCTTAATACATATACATATTTGATTGTGGGTAATTACGTCCATAACATTTTGTTTGTGAGTTCTCATGTAGCCGGCCGAGCGGTTATAGGCGCTACAGTTTGGAACCGCGTGACAGCTACGGTCGCAGGTTCGAATCCTGCCTCTGGCATGGATATGTGTGGTGTCTGTAGGTTAGTTAGGTGTAAGTATTTCTAAGTTCTAGGGGACTGAGGACCTCAGAAGTTAAGTCCCATAGTGCTCAGAGCCATTTGAACCATTTAGTTCTCATGTACCGATTGGTGGCAAGCAAGTCGTTTTGTCGGTCGGTCCGTGGCTGTCCCTTGGTTGGGTTCCGACGGATGAAGTCAATTTGGGCTCACCACCTGTCTCACCTAAGTGAACGATGGCAGACCGACCCCCTGGAGGCTTCTGCGTGCTGTTGTCTTTACTGTCTCACGGGTGTTTAATTGTCTGTTTATAACCATCATAGCCAACGATTTAAAAAAAAAATTCTTGGTTTTGCTGTGTTTTATATAAATCAAACGCCTTCAGCCGCGTGTAAGTAAGTTCGAATTCCGGCAAGTGGATATTTGCTGAATGGTTATTGTCGTTGTGTTGTCTTTTCTTTTAATACGCTTTCAGCCACTTAAGGCTTATGTTATATACTTTTTTTTAAATTTCGGAAAATTAATTGTGGGCCTTCAGCCGCTTGGAATCTTATTCTTAAAATTACCTTTCAAGGTTAAACATTGCGGCCTTCTGCCCTTGAAGGTTTATGGTATTTTTTGAATTTTAGAAAATCAATTGTGGGCCTTCAGCCGCTTAAAACCTTATTCTTAAAATTACCCTTTAAGCAGAAACATTGCTGCCTTCTGCCTTTGAAAGGTTATGGTAATTTATTTTAAAATCTTGAAAATTTTATTGTGGGCCTTCAGCCGTTTGTATTGCATCTCGTTTATGTTTGTCAATCCACGTTTGCCTTGAGGCTTTCAGAGCTGATTACTCACACGTTGTTCAGATTTCCCTGCCACACCTGAGGAGACTGTCTGGCGTAGTGTTAGACAGACATATGGATATCTCCCGTTCGCTACCTGTTGGCAACTATCGTACGAGGACTTCTATACCGTATCGCAATTATTCGGCGAATAGAGGGGAAGAGTTCCTCGTAATCCAGGTGTGTACCAGTCTTTGATATTCCCACCTACTTGTCTGGATCTTTTTGTAGTTGTTGCCTCGAGTCGCAGATATGTCGGTTATCAAGACTGGGCGCCAACCGCAACTCTCTCGGCAGCTGCTGGGCACTGTATCCGTCATGATCGGCGTTCGCGGCTGCACACTCACACGCCGGAGTCTGAGAGGGGTGGCCGACCCTCCAGCAAGCGACACGATTCACGCCGGTGTCGTTGCAGATAACAAATACAGTATCTTTGGAAGAAGGCATCAGAATTTTAACATGACATCACATAATCAAGTAATGTAGTGTGGTATTTCTTATAAAATATCGTTGGATTATGGAATTCTCTATGATGTCACGATTTCTACCAGCGTCTTCGTTTATAACGCCATGAGTAATACAGTTGTGGCTTAGCAACGACACTTAAATCGAAACCAAAGTTGACAATATCGTAATGTCGACGGGACGTCAAGAATAGTCTTACGTTACTGCATAAAATACGTAAAATTGTGGAAAACCGGTAAAATTCATAAAATTGAGGGAAAAACGTAAAACTGAGAATACTTACAGATCTGCCTAGGTGAGGTCTCTGCTCGTATCATGCAATATTGTATTAACAAGTAGACCTAGAGTGATGGAATTTGTTATAAACAGATGGACACAACCTCTCCGTGTGCTACAGAACTCCAGAGTGTCTCCAGTTTTAAAATAGGAAAATTGTGGTTAATACGTAAAATTGGGAAAACTACGAAAAATACGAAAAGATACGTAAAAATGAGAGTATATACATATCTGCCTGGGTGCGGTCTCTGCTGGTGTTACGTAATGTTGTTATAAACAAATGGACACAACCTCTCCGTGTGCTACAGAGCTACAGAGTGCCTCCAGTTTTAAAATAGGAAAATTGTGGTTAACACGTGAAATTGGGAAAACTACGAAAAATACGAAAAGATACGTAAAAATGAGAGTATATACATATCTGCCTGGGTGCGGTCTCTGCTGGTGTTACGTAATGTTGTTATAAACAAATGGACACAACCTCTCCGTGTGCTACAGAGCTACAGAGTGCCTCCAGTTTTAAAATAGGAAAATTGTGGTTAACACGTGAAATTGGGAAAACTACGAAAAATACGAAAAGATACGTAAAAATGAGAGTATATACATATCTGCCTGGGTGCGGTCTCTGCTGGTGTTACGTAATGTTGTTATAAACAAATGGACACAACCTCTCCGTGTGCTACAAAGCTACAGAGTGCCTCCAGTTTTAAAATAGGAAAATTGTGGTTAACACGTGAAATTGGGAAAACTACGAAAAATACGAAAAGATACGTAAAAATGAGAGTATATACATATCTGCCTGGGTGCGGTCTCAGCTGGTGTTACGTAATGTTGTTATAAACAAATGGACACAACCTCTCCGTGTGCTACAAAGCTACAGAGTGCCTCCAGTTTTAAAATAGGAAAATTGTGGTTAACACGTGAAATTGGGAAAACTACGAAAAATACGAAAAGATACGTAAAAATGAGAGTATATACATATCTGCCTGGGTGCGGTCTCTGCTGGTGTTACGTAATGTTGTTATAAACAAATGGACACAACCTCTCCGTGTGCTACAAAGCTACAGAGTGCCTCCAGTTTTAAAATAGGAAAATTGTGGTTAACACGTGAAATTGGGAAAACTACGAAAAATACGAAAAGATACGTAAAAATGAGAGTATATACATATCTGCCTGGGTGCGGTCTCAGCTGGTGTTACGTAATGTTGTTATAAACAAATGGACACAACCTCTCCGTGTGCTACAAAGCTACAGAGTGCCTCCAGTTTTAAAATAGGAAAATTGTGGTTAACACGTGAAATTGGGAAAACTACGAAAAATACGAAAAGATACGTAAAAATGAGAGTATATACATATCTGCCTGGGTGCGGTCTCTGCTGGTGTTACGTAATGTTGTTATAAACAAATGGACACAACCTCTCCGTGTGCTACAAAGCTACAGAGTGCCTCCAGTTTTAAAATAGGAAAATTGTGGTTAACACGTGAAATTGGGAAAACTACGAAAAATACGAAAAGATACGTAAAAATGAGAGTATATACATATCTGCCTGGGTGCGGTCTCTGCTGGTGTTACGTAATGTTGTTATAAACAAATGGACACAACCTCTCCGTGTGCTACAAAGCTACAGAGTGCCTCCAGTTTTAAAATAGGAAAATTGTGGTTAACACGTGAAATTGGGAAAACTACGAAAAATACGAAAAGATACGTAAAAATGAGAGTATATACATATCTGCCTGGGTGCGGTCTCTGCTGGTGTTACGTAATGTTGTTATAAACAAATGGACACAACCTCTCCGTGTGCTACAAAGCTACAGAGTGCCTCCAGTTTTAAAATAGGAAAATTGTGGTTAACACGTGAAATTGGGAAAACTACGAAAAATACGAAAAGATACGTAAAAATGAGAGTATATACATATCTGCCTGGGTGCGGTCTCAGCTGGTGTTACGTAATGTTGTTATAAACAAATGGACACAACCTCTCCGTGTGCTACAAAGCTACAGAGTGCCTCCAGTTTTAAAACAGGAAAATTGTGGTTAACACGTGAAATTGGGAAAACTACGAAAAATACGAAAAGATACGTAAAAATGAGAGTATATACATATCTTCCTGGGTGCGGTCTCTGCTGGTGTTACGTAATGTTGTTATAAACAAATGGACACAACCTCTCCGTGTGCTACAAAGCTACAGAGTGCCTCCAGTTTTAAAATAGGAAAATTGTGGTTAACACGTGAAATTGGGAAAACTACGAAAAATACGAAAAGATACGTAAAAATGAGAGTATATACATATCTGCCTGGGTGCGGTCTCAGCTGGTGTTACGTAATGTTGTTATAAACAAATGGACACAACCTCTCCGTGTGCTACAAAGCTACAGAGTGCCTCCAGTTTTAAAATAGGAAAATTGTGGTTAACACGTGAAATTGGGAAAACTACGAAAAATACGAAAAGATACGTAAAAATGAGAGTATATACATATCTGCCTGGGTGCGGTCTCTGCTGGTGTTACGTAATGTTGTTATAAACAAATGGACACAACCTCTCCGTGTGCTACAAAGCTACAGAGTGCCTCCAGTTTTAAAATAGGAAAATTGTGGTTAACACGTGAAATTGGGAAAACTACGAAAAATACGAAAAGATACGTAAAAATGAGAGTATATACATATCTGCCTGGGTGCGGTCTCTGCTGGTGTTACGTAATGTTGTTATAAACAAATGGACACAACCTCTCCGTGTGCTACAAAGCTACAGAGTGCCTCCAGTTTTAAAATAGGAAAATTGTGGTTAACACGTGAAATTGGGAAAACTACGAAAAATACGAAAAGATACGTAAAAATGAGAGTATATACATATCTGCCTGGGTGCGGTCTCTGCTGGTGTTACGTAATGTTGTTATAAACAAATGGACACAACCTCTCCGTGTGCTACAGAGCTACAGAGTGCCTCCAGTTTTAAAATAGGAAAATTGTGGTTAACACGTGAAATTGGGAAAACTACGAAAAATACGAAAAGATACGTAAAAATGAGAGTATATACATATCTGCCTGGGTGCGGTCTCTGCTGGTGTTACGTAATGTTGTTATAAACAAATGGACACAACCTCTCCGTGTGCTACAGAGCTACAGAGTGCCTCCAGTTTTAAAATAGGAAAATTGTGGTTAACACGTGAAATTGGGAAAACTACGAAAAATACGAAAAGATACGTAAAAATGAGAGTATATACATATCTGCCTGGGTGCGGTCTCTGCTGGTGTTACGTAATGTTGTTATAAACAAATGGACACAACCTCTCCGTGTGCTACAGAGCTACAGAGTGCCTCCAGTTTTAAAATAGGAAAATTGTGGTTAACACGTGAAATTGGGAAAACTACGAAAAATACGAAAAGATACTTAAAAATGAGAGTATATACATATCTGCCTGGGTGCGGTCTCAGCTGGTGTCACGTAATGTTGTTACTAACAAATAAAACTCAAGTGATGTTACTTAACGTAATTTGTGATTAACAAACAGATACATCCTCTTCCCATGCTCTCCAACTCCTGAGTAACCACTCCCAGACGAGTGTCTGTTATACAATATGGAGGTGTGGAAGGGGCTGCATAATCCTCATACGTTCAGAGGATGGCGGAGGGAGTTGTCGCCACATTTATATCTCTTGATAAACTGCTTCGGTGATTCCGTGGGTGACAATAATCAATTCCCGGTGGTTCCCCAGGGGAGAGGCAGTGCGAGAAGTTAGGAGCCCAAATGAGTATCTAATCCAAAACCAGATGTGTAATATGATAATGGATGGGATAAGATCGTTATCTGGGCAAAACATACACTGTATTTCTACTTCTGTGACCATGACTCAGTTGTAGCAATAATCATTATCAGACTACAAATAGTAGGTATAACCATTAGGAACATTTACAAGTTTAGCACGTTACAGAGGCACTCATTCATGTCTCAAGGAGGTTCAAAAATATGGTTCAAATGGCTCTGAGCACTATGGGACTTAACATCTGAGGTCATCAGTCCCCTAGAACTTAGAACTACTGAAACCTAGCTAACCTAAGGACATCACACACATCCATGCCCGGGGCAGGATACGAACCTGCGACCGTAGCAGTCGCGCAGTTTCAGACTGAAGCGCCGAGAACCGCTCGGCCACCACGGCCGGCTCTCAAGGAGGAAATCGAAATTTTTGTCTCCGGGCAGAGGCATCCAGAGAATTTGTGTATCAAGTTTGAAAGAAGTGTTGGCCATGTGTTGAACAGATGTGCACCTAGAACAACAGTAGAAAGCGACCCTCCACGCTATACGACCACAGTAAACAAACTTCTGACGAGACGAGATGGGTGTAAAAGAAAGCATGTGGTCATATATACGTAGAATGAAACGTGGTTCGCTGTCAGACGCATGGTCGGTGTAGCCTTCAACGACTACCGCCGCAGAATCCTATCGAAAGATCTTTCACAACAACAAACTATTTACGGTGTATCTACAATAAATTTATGAGTATCACCACGTTACTGTAATGCTTTATGTGATGTTTCGAACGTTCAGTCTTCTTCGTTCGCGTCTAGTTAAGACTGAACTACGGAAGCTACAAATTTCGCGACGTTTTCTTGAAAGATTTGGTGAAAGTACCGCACCTCTTTCTTCCGCTTTCATGAACGATTAGTGCATGAGTTATGAAATGTTTCAGTCATTCTAACAGTACACTGAGAAACAGTTTTGCAATAACGAACGATTACTTAGATTGAGATACGGAAAGGAAGCTCCTGCTCCTTACACCAGCTTCTTCTTTCCTAAAGTAGAAAAAAACATAGATAGACAAGTTATTAAAGTATAAAATACAGCGAGTAATTCAGCCTATTGGTATGGACGAGAGGCTTTAAGGTAACAGATTCACCGATATAATATATGTAGTGATGTGGCAGCTGTGAGCAGAAATTATCAAATTACAACATTACACACATGAGCAATGAAAATATTCCTATTAAAGTGCTTGATAAATGGCCATGCAACTGGGTATCACTTTCGCGCGAATTATAATTGCTTTTAAATATGAAATGAAGTGCTTCAGATCACTTAAACCCCAATTCTTAGAGAAAACAATTTAAATTTACGTTTTGTAAATAACTGTTGTGAAATTTAGTGTCAAAGATGTACCTCCGAACAGCTGCTCTCCAGTTATAATTTAACGTTAATGTTGTTCCATTAAACGGCAATATGATTTTCTCAAGATAATTATCTTCAGGTGAGACATTTTTCGTAAGTGTTGTGATTATAACAGGCCAGGCTATAAATTCTGACTTCAGCTTAACTCCAAAGCCATTGCAGCCTTAAATTAGAGTTCGCGGAGGTACTTTAAAACTTCGGGGCTGAGAGGTAGTTGGTCTAAGTGAGTGGCAAAATATCAACCAGAAGTCAAACAGGCAACGCACTATCAAGAGTTATTAGCTTCAATCGTCGATGTATTCAATTTTACTGTTTCTGTAGGACAGCCGATTTGTAATGATTAACAATACATCGTTTCGAAAGGTAATACGAATAATCTTTCGCTGGGCCAGATGCATAAGAATTTTTTTTTAAGTAACGCATTGCAATTTGTCATTGAAAGTAAGCCTAATATTTGTCGTAGCTGAATCTCAGCAAAACTTCAAAAATTTTGGTTATGGTTTCTTCTGATGACAGTTCCTCTCATACTTTTACGAAAATCCAGAATATATTGTGCGATCCATTTCGTAATACGATAACAAATAATAACTACGAACTCTATCCTCTAATGCGAATGCTGGAGGAGACACGATAGTTGACGTGAAGTTGAAATAATTAAATGCACATCAGAAGAATGCTAAAACTCCAGTTTCACGTTTACCATATTTGAATTACAGCTATTGCTATTGCCTCACTTGGGCTTACCTGGTAGTTTGACAGCCCCGCTTACGTTGTCTCTAGAGCACGAAGCGTCTGTTGCCAGGCGACAATACAATAATGTGTATATTTCCTTGTAGCAAGGAGAATTTCAAGGAGATTCTAATAAAGATATTGATATTTATCCTCAAACTGACCACTCTGAGAATGAAAAAAGGAAGGATTGAACGGAAATTTCACTTTTGATTAGCTACAAATGCACTGACAATATTATAACAAACACATATATTGCTCGGTTCAAATATGAGAAGCAAAAAGAAAGTACTGGTATTGATAACAACATCCCGATACATGGAGTAAATGAACCACCAACGTGATGTGCGGAACACTAATGCATGTACAGCTCTTAGTAGTATTCGTGTTACGTATTTCGTACAGATAGATAAACTTCAATTTCAAGGCTTCAAAATATACTTTCTTACGGTTTTAAATAAAGGTAATACTTCCGAAGTTGGTATCAAGTTCCTTAAGGAGTTTTCAGTTACAGTGACAACTATTAATTAGTGGATGCCTGGACTTGAACGTGGCTGCAATTCTCGTGATATTTCCCACTTTAGGAACGTCTAAAAGCTGCATCGGCAGACGGATATTGTACGAAATTACTCGTTATGTAATTTGGACCTAAGATGATGAAAAACGAATCAGAGAAGAAGGAGGAATCGGCTTTAACGTCCCGTCACGGAGGGCAGGCCGGATTACGAAATGAATGGGAAAGAAATTTAGCAGTGCCCATTGAAATAAACAATCAGTTCATGAACAGTGCGCGGGAAGAACGATTATTCAAATTCTTGTGTGCGTGCTGTAATTTACCTGCAATTATCATTCAATGCCTCTAATATATAATTTAGTTAATTCTCTGGAATTTAACTAATGTTACCCGTTTAATGTTACCTGGAATTTAATGGCAGTACACAGAGTAATGTCGTAAGTATTCAGGTAATGTCTGTGCAGTTATCAGTACACTTATTAAGTACCACTTCTTTATGGTATCTGCTCTCTGAAACTCGGCGAAATTACTCTTCTGCTGCAAGACGTCCCGCTGCTAAGTTCACTGCAAGCTTAACTAGAAAATAAATTATATTCCTCGTAATAGGACATTTGGAATTTGTATATCCAATGACATCATTCGAGACAGGAATTTGGTAGTATTACCAGTCCGTAGAAGACCTCAAAAAGGAGGAAAACACTTTTGCGATGAACAGCATTCTGACGGTGCGCAAGCTCGTACATTTCCTTCGAAAGTCCATCCGTCCCAACTTGTGTTCCGATGTGCAACGCTTCGGGATCCATACACAGAAAAAAAAATATCGTAATTACCTTTTCAAATTACAGAGTGATGCAGTTTTCCATACTATCCTTACACATTAGTAATTAGCGTTCGTATTTAACTGATTTCGACTCTCTACTTTCATTAACATTTATAATTTCAAAAATTCACAAAATTGCTGCCTTCCAACAATAGATTCCATTAGCTGTAAATATATGAAAGATTCGATTAGAGTCGTACAGATCTCAGTGCACGTCCATCTAGCCGAATAATTAACATGAGTGTGCCTTTTTTGTTTCCTTCGTAGCGTATTTCACATGTCCAGAGAGAAGCTCTGAGGGCCAAAGAGCGCATAGCGCCTCTCTCGCAGTCACAAATTAGAGACTATCATTTATAAATAAATCTCCTGACTGCAAATATCCCGGCTTTCTAAATGTTCCTTTCATCAGCGCAGCATCACCCGCAAGTTATATTTAGCTGCATCATACGCCCCCAAACGACTCGGTTAAATGGCGCAAATTCACGCATTAGCCCAGCATAACCGGCTAGCCCCATCCGGCATACTCGCAGATCGGCCGCATGAGGACAGGCAACAAAAATGCGCCGCTCCCTGCATCAGCCCCGCACAACCCGCTAGTACTACCTCGGTATACTGGTAGATCCTACACACTAGAACAGGCAACAAAGACGCGCCCTTCCCTGCATCAGCCCAACACAACCAGTTTTTTTTATTATTATTTTTCTTTCTTTTTTTTTTTTGGGCCTCCTTCCTCCCCTATAGCCCTTCCTTTTCCTCTCCAAGAATGCCGCCATCCGCCTAGTACTACTGTGTACCCTGCTACTCCCATACACTACAGCAGGAATGTAGGATGGGTACCACGAGTGATCTAAAAGGAACTGCTTTGTAGACTGACTGTATGTACCTAGTAGTCTACCAATAACTCAAAGCTTGCTACCTGCTTTACCCACAAGTGTTATCGTTTCATTTCATGCTCCTACTAAGTGTTACACACAGGTATATGTGTGAATTTACCGATTTTCACTGTGACTCATTGATATTATATTCGTACTATATTATTTTCTTCTTGCTGTGAAATGCAGAACTTTATATTTTTGAACGTTTAAAGCAAGTGGCCTGTTCTTGCACTACTTCCAAATCTTATCAAGTCTGCCTGAACATTTATCCAGTTACGTTCAAACTATAGTTTATTGTTGAAAACTGCATCATCTGCAGTATGTCTGAGGCTACTGTTAATAATTTCCATAAGGTTGTTAACACAAAGCATCAACAGCAAGAGACCTAACACAGTTCTCTGTGGTACACCGGAGTTACTTCTACATCTGCCAATGACTCATCATCCAAGATAACATGCTGCGTCCTCCCTAACAAGATATCCTCAATAAAGTCACTTATTTCGCCTAATACATGACACGATCGTAATTTTGATAATAAGAGTAGCTTGACACCGAGTCAAATGGTTTTCGGAAACCGAGAAATACTGCATCTGCCTGACTGTGATTACCCGTGGCATTCAGGATGTTATATGAGAAAGAGGGTGTGGCGTTTCACATGGTCGATGTTATTGAAATCCATTTTGCTTCGCATGGACGAGGTCGTCCTCATCGAGGACTTTCACTATGTTTGAACTTAAATTAAGTCGTAAGGTGCTACAACAAATGGATGGCAATTGTATTGGACGGTGGTTTTGTGTAACACAGCTCCTACCCTTCTTCTATACGGGTGTGACCTGTGCTTTCTTCCAGCTACTGGGCGCGGTTTCTTGATCTAGGGATCTATGATAGATTATAGTTAGACGAGGGGCTACCTCAGCTGAAAATTGGTTATTCAATCTGATAGGGATTCCATTGGGCCCTGAGACTTCGTTCAGTTTTAACGATTTCAGCTGTTTCTCAACGCCACTGCCGCTAATATCCATTTCATTCCTCTGTTCCGTAGAAAGAGGATTAAATTGGGGCAGTACTACTGCTTTTCCTTTGTAAAGGAAGATTTGAAAACAGAGTTGAGCACTCCTGCTTTTCCTTTGCTACTCTCAATTTCAGTTCCTCTTTTGTCCATGAATGGCTGAAAACCATCTTCCGTAACAATAACAATCTTTATATACGAGCTGAATTCCTTTGGGTTTTGTGAAAGATCACTTGACAGTATTCTACTACGGTTCTCATTGAAGACTTCACGTATTGCTCTCTTGACTGCCAAACGCGGTTCATTCAGCTTCTCTCTACCGATAGCCCTGTGCTTCACTTTATAGCTATTATGCAGCAGTCTCTGTTTCATTATACTCGTAAGTTTCCTTACAAATTTTATACCTTAGAGGATCTTTTCCATCATGGACTGTAATCTGGCTCAAAATAATCTGTGATAACGATTTAACTTCCCCAAGTTCGACGTAAATTTTGTACACATCTTTTAGAAGGTAAGAGATTAGTTAATACTCGTATTAGCAAAGGAGATCTGCAAAACTAGTAGATTCTTAGTGTAAAGACGTTCGTCTTATAGATAAACACTCGTTTAATGCATATGTACACCCCATATGCGAAATTCGGGCTAGAAAGCAAAACTGAAACTACGCTAGAATACTTCCCGTAGTCAAACTGAAATATTACGTAAAACAAGAGAATAATGCGTAGCACTACGAAGCGAGTGCATGGCTTGACTGAATAGAACCGTTACATAGGACAACTTGTCGATATCCGCGTTTTCTGACTCCCAGTATGGCTTTAATGACTTGTGAAAGTGGCGCTATTTACGAATATGAATGATTGTGTGCATGAATGATTGATATCTGCAATCTGTTACAGCCTAAACTGTCTGCTGAGTGTGTATATGGGTCTCTTATCTGAAGCGTCATGGTAATGTGTTTTTTGTATGTTAAAGTTCTGTCCTGAGTGACTCCCAGGAATTTTGGGCTTTCGTTGTACCTGACTGTGCCAAGAGGCCCGATCTGTGGACTGATCTTTGCTGATGAAAGGCGATTAGAGAGGTGGAACAGGCTTACCTCGGTTTTAGAAACATTTGGTCTCGGTCGCCATGTCTCAAAATACTCACAAAGTTTAGTAAGGCTGTTCGTTATGTGTTCTTCACATTCAGAAAGGTCTTCACTCTGATATGAAATTGCCAGGTAATCTGCATATTCAAATTTTTGGCAGGTTAAATTCGGCAGGTCAGCTGTGTAGAGGTTGAGTAACACTGGAGAAAAAACAGATCCCTGAGGTAATCCGTTATTGAGTACATGCCATCTGCTTTTCTCTTCTCCTTGGTGTACTTTATACGTCCTATTGCTTAACATGTTACTTAAGAGGTTGCAAAAAATTTCAATAACAGGCCCTCACACCACACCGTGTCATAAGCTGCTGACAGGTCAATGAACACTACTCCAGTTTTAAGTTTCTTTTGGTATCCAGATTCTATGTGAGTAGTCAAGGAGAGCACTTGTTTACAGCAGTTTCTATAAGGTCTGAATCCAGCTTGTTCAGGTGGTATCATAGCATTAATTTGATCTTGGATTCGGTTTAGAATCATTTTTTCCAATAGCCTGTAAGCACAGCTAAGTAGAGATATTCGGCGGAAGTATTCTGCAGCTGTTCCCTCTTTCCCTGGCTTTCCCTGAGCCGTTCTAAGACTTGTGTACTATATATCATTTCACATGTTCATTTTTATATATATTTCTTAGTTTTGCTAAATGTCTATTACTGTAATTGATGCATACAATAATAATAATGGTAATGTGTACCTAACTGATGAATGAGATAGTGGGGCGAAGAGGAAGCCTTCTCATAGAGGTTTTCAGGGTTCTTCTTTATGTATCTGGAGATGAATGGTTCGCCTAGTAGGCCCGTAATATATGTGTTTGGCTTGTATCGGTCAGCGTCTTCCTTGATACGAAGGACCTTGCTTTCCAAGACTGCAGTTTGTTATTCGCTGTAATGGCCATATCTTTGATCTGTACAGGGCTGTTGGTGGCATGATACATCTGTACAACCTTGACTTGGTGTCTGTCAATAACCCCCCCCCCCAACCCCCCCCAACCCCCCAACCCTCCCCCCCCCCCCCACCCCCAAAAAAATCACATAACACACACTTTGGGACCGGGTACAGTTGGTAGAAAGCAACGCAACTCTTACTTCTTGCCCTGTTAATCCGCGTAGCGAACGTCAGACGTCCATCGAGTTGTAAGCCCAGGTACATCGCAATGTGGCCCCCTTCCAACAGTCTGCCAGCAATAGAGATCTGTGTGTCTGGGAGAGTTATCTACTTCGTGGACAGGATGCGACTTGCTTTTCTGAGTTGTTAAGTTTGCTGCTGCTTTCACACATCGCCATGTCGCTGTCGAACAGGGCAATTTTGGTGCATCGCTGGTACTGAGTGCGCAAAGCATAGGGCACAGAAACAACCCCTGCAGGATCCCGGCCTCAGCGTTCCTGATTGTACTGAAATGTTAACCACATCTGGCAAAGCCTGTTTCCCCGCTAGGAACGAGTCAGATCAAGCTGATCATGTGTCCTTGAATGTTGGAGGCAATTTGTAGAAGAAGCCATCATGCCAGACTTTCTTGAAAGCGTTTTCTATATCGAGAAATACCGCTCCTGTATTGTGTTTCCTGTTGCTCGCCCCACATATTTCTTCCACCAAACGCAGGAACTGATGGATGGTGCTATGTTCTGGACATAAGCCAAAATGCACAGGAGTGATAATGTTGCTGTCTTTGAGGAATTGGATGACGGCTCTGTGGGTAAGACACTAGTGCTTCCGTAGAAAGCACAGGAATGAAGTGGGTCTGTAGTTTTGGGCTCTTTGTATGAGCAGTGTTGTTCGTAAACATGCAAAGCCAACTGATTCCAAGAACAAACAACACCAATTTCAACATAGCAGGCAGAAAAATGCGGATACTGTTACAAAATGAATCTAATGTTCCCTATTTGAAATACATAATAGCAGATTTACACACATGACTAGCAGCTGTCGCAGGTATTACACAGGGGCGCGTAATATACCAAGTATTTTCAACGCTCGTGGATGAATGAAGTACGAGTGAATATAGCTATCTACCTGTATTCGAGATTCTGAACAGATCATAAAGGAAAGCTAGGTTCCATTATAATTTGAAAGAGCACTCCACATGAGAATTTCCCTGACTCGATAAACAAACTTGACCCACAGTAAAGTAATCGAACATACAGTACTTAGAAAGCGTCGCTTAGTCTAAGTCCACGTAGTGATCTCATCTAACAAGTATGAAGCAGCATGGTGAAAACTTTGCGCTAGAGCCGATTTTGCGATCGTCTACTTTGTTCTAGTAGAGCTGTTTTTGTCTTTTCATCTATACACGATGTTTTGAAGTACCATGTTCTTAATCAATTTCAACAGCTTCTGGCATGGTGGACTTGCTTCCTAATATCTGCATTACTATCTGTACTGAATGTTTGAAGCTGTCAGTTGAGCTCATGACTACCAGTGACCAGTTCCTCTGACGACACGGTCCTTGCTGATTAAATGATGAATATGGATTTTATAGAGACCCCCTCCGCTTTAAAGAATTGTAGTGTTTGGTTAATTTCATGTTAAATGTTTGCTGAAACTTAGGCACGCTCTCCTCTTTTGTGAATAGATGCCGCTTGTCATTCAGGTTAGTCTGTTGGATTTTCCCTTGAAGTGCACGCCACCATTCCGTCCCATCTTTAGTGCCCGTTAACCATAGTTTCCCTGTAAGAGAAATATACTAGACTGTGTTTAATGAACTCTATTTCCTGTTCGGTTGGTCTGAAGTCTTATAGTAAGTTATCGGTTGCGCATTCGCATAGTTAAATATTGGCCTAGATTGAAATTAAAACCTTTATATGACTTCAGACAGCTTGGCACTCAGATAAATTAGAAACGGAAGTTACTGCCTGCTCGAGATATGCATGACCAAGTCGACGTTATATGGCAAAAGCTCGCCCCTACATCAAGGGAAACGAATTCAGTTACAAAGATTATCGATGTTTTAACTAGAATGCGCGACATTTAAGTTGAGGACAGATGATCGTATGTCCCGGTATCAAATGATGAATAATGTGTTGACAGGATTCGTCATGGCGGCCCAGATGGTGAATTTGTGGTGCTTTCCGATTCAGTGACCGTTATATTTAAATAGTAGCTTGGAGCTCGCTGCTACGCTAACATAGATGTTTTTCCTGAATCGAATTTTTACATTGTTCACGAACTGCAACGCCTTCTAAGCTTCTCCCGCTAATTAAGGCCATAGAAGCATGGTCTTTTCCTACTGTACTACTGACCAAAAGAGATTCTAGTACCTGGAGTCGTTGGATTTGGAACCCGGCCTCTTGAGTTTTTGTAGTGATATTTCGACAAAACTAGCATTCCGAAACAAGTATTTCTTTCGGAATGAAATACCAAATCTTATAGATTTAGCTTTAGAAATGTATTAAAACAATTAAATATTTTCATAAACATTTTCATCTCCTATTTCAAACCCTTTGGGGTTTCATTTCCAAAAAACACGGGAAAATACTATTTTTACGTCTAATCGTAAAGAAACACACAGTTTTTCATCGATTTGGTTCAAAAATGCTTTCATAACGAAATATTTCCATAAAAACTTTCAACCCGATTGTACCACCTTAGTAGTTAAATTTCGGAAAGCAGTGAAACACGTAATTTTCTATTGCCAACCAAGATGACAAATTAAAAATTTCATAGAATTTGCATTAAAAATTCTTTCATGAAACATACATATTTTCAAAGACATGTTTAATGATGATTTATTTCCAAAAACAATTTAATCCACTATTTCACCCCCATGGGAGATGTGTTTCCGTCTGCCCCTTAACAGGTGTTTCCTTACTTCCGACGGAGAAACCAAATACCAATTTTCGTGTTTCTAGCTTCGTATTTCTAGCTTTCAAAAGCATTTCATCCCCTATTTCACCCCTTAGTGGAATAATTTCGAAAAATCCCGTCTTAAACGATGCCTACAGTATAAGGTCAACGCCCTCTCCCAAATTGAAGTTTCTGTCCTTGCCGGTTTGGGCTGAACGGTGATGAGTCAGTGAGTCGGTCGGACAGTGTCTTTTATACATCGAGATTAGAGCGAGTTTCCGGTTGGTGGTCAGTTAGTAGAGTTTAAAACAATGAGATTCAGAGCAGATTTTGTCTGGAAGGGCTTGGACAAAGACGTTAGAACGTTGGTCCAAGCCTGTAAGCTTCGTCGGTTGAGTAAGGCTTGCGACAAATACTCGCCAAGATTTATGGACGTCTCTTCTCTGTATGTCAAATGCTCGCTTCCATGCGCTGCTCAGCGTTAATCCGTCGTCGCTGTTGAACTTATTGCTACGCATTCTACTCCAGCCTGTTTGACGACTGACTTCAGTTGCCTCAAGTGCAGGCAAACAGATCCTTGACCATCCTTTAACATAGGAGGTCTGTAGAAATTAGGATCTGTTTCAACAGTTCTAATACAAATACGGGATTGGCGCTGAGCATTGCATGGTACCAGACATTTAACATCGAGAGACTGCTAAGATGTGTGTACCGTATATATCCACGGTTTCCATGCTAGAAGTATACACAAAGAAATCTTCATAAAGAAAGAGTTCGACATTTTATATTGTTAGGTAAATACGCAACAGACAGAGACACTCTCCATAATGTAACCCTCACCATTTCAGGAATAGCGCTTTGTTGCATGTCGCATGTGCACCAATGACCTATCTCTTCATGTTGGCGAATTATGCATTTCCAAGATGCCTCCTGGCGTCATTTTTCACCAGGGTAATGAAGCCCCACCCAAATCATGGGGATGTTACCACATTTTTCCATAAGATATTTTCTGAAGGTTATATCGAAATGAGGGGCGGGCGAGAGTGCATTGCCTGGCACCTCTCGGTCGCCTGGTCCACTGGATTTTAGTGCACGGAGATTCATCATTGTTTAGAGTACAAGAGTTCGTGATCTGACAGATCTGAGACAACGGATATACGCCTGTCATGCTTCGGAACATGTGGCGAGAAGTGGAGGACCGTTTAGATATCTGTCGAGCTGTAATCGGTGTCCACATTCAATTGTACCTACTTGTATAAAAATGTTTGAGTTTTGAGGTACAAGCTCCTGTTAGGCAAATAAAGTAATAAATCTTAATAGGTACTGAACAAATGAAAAAAAAATTGTCTAATAAAAACAAAGGAAGAGGTAGATAAGTTTTGGGACCTTCTAGAACAAACTGCGAACAGAGTAAATAAAAAGAATGTAAAAATCTTATTGGGAGATTTCAATGCTCAGTTGGGAAAAGAAAGGAAATATAAAGATATAATTGGAAAACGGAGTCCACATAAATTTATGAACAAAAACGGTCAACGACTTGTAGAACTCTGTAGTGAACACAGCATTATATCTAAATCAACATACTTTAAGAGGAAGCCAAGTAAACTTAAAACATGGAAACATCTAGACTGGAGGAAGGGGAAGTGGCAGCTAGACCATGTCTATATGGACAAAAATTTTCATAAGGAGATCCACAATGTTAAAGTACTGAGAGGAGTAGACACAGGCTCAGACCATTACATAGTTAAAATTAAAATCAAATTCACTCCGTTAAAGAAGATGGCCGGAAAAACTAATAAATTAAAAAGGAGGTGTGACCCACATCAGCTAATTAAAAATAATAAATACCAACAAATAACACAAGCCGTCAAATTAACAGGTGATCTAGAACAGCTAGTGCCTAATCTTAAAAAAGAAGCAGAGAATCTAGCTCCCTTGAACCCACGAAGGAAACAATCATGGTGGACATCAGAATGTGACAAATTCCATGAAGAAGACACCAATCATGGTTAAAGTTTCAAATACATAAAACTGAAGAAAATGCCATCAACCTAAAATATGAAAGAAAAAATTCACACAAAATATTAGAAGAATCAAGAGAGGATTCCATAAAGATATTATAAACTCTATAGAAGGTAATTATCATAAAACCAACTCCAGGGACTATTATAAAATCTTTGGGAAACAACTACAACAGTATGAGGCCCCTACACTAATACTGAAAGATGAAAATGGAAGAATGACACACAGTACCAAGGAAAATGCAGAAATCATGGCTAAAGCATTTAAAAAACTTCTGAATAGCGAGGAACCCAAAGAACCCTTACAAGTCAACATAAATACCCCAATAAAAATCAAACCTAACATACTAGACCCTCCAGCTTTCCAAGAAGTAGCAAAAATTCTTAAAGAACAAAAAAATTATAAGGCATGCGGAGAAGATCGGGTTTTTGTTGAAATGTGGAAATATGCAAGTGACACAGTCTAGACCTCCTTAGACATGGCTCTAACAAACATTTGGGCAACAGAACGATTCTCCGAACATTGGACCACAGCTATCATCCACCCACTACACTAAAAGGGAGATATGAGCAACTCAGACAACTACAGAGGAATCTCTCTCCTAGATAGCACATACAAAATTCTATCCAAGATCCTATATGAAATAGTCAAGGAGCAATTAGAACAGGAGTTAGGGAAATATCAGGGAGGTTTCAGACCATGGAGAAGTTGTGCAGAGCAGATAATTAGTTTAAAATTGATTATGGCATACTACAAGAAACGGAACAAACCTCTGGCAATAACATTTGTAGACTTTAAGAAGGCATATGACTGTCTCCACAGAACGTCAGTATTAAAAATTTTAATAAATCTAGGACTCCATCCGCCCGCCGAAGTGGCCGTGCGGTTAAAGGCGCTGCAGTCTGGAACCGCAAGACTGCTACGGTCGCAGGTTCGAATCCTGCCTCGGGCATGGATGTTTGTGATGTCCTTAGGTTAGTTAGGTTTAACTAGTTCTAAGTTCTAGGGGACTAATAACCTCAGCAGTTGAGTCCCATAGTGCTCAGAGCCATTTGAACCATTAGGACTCCATCCAATACTAGTTAAAATAATACAACTCGCTCTAACCAACACCAAATCAAAAGTGAAGTTTAGAGGAGAAATTTCGGAACCATTTCTCATAAAAACAGGCTTAAGACAAGGTGACTGCCTATCACCATTATTGTTCAACTGTGCACTGGAATACATAATGAGAGAATGGTACAAGGACAATCTGAAGATGATAAGAATTCGAAGTGCAAAAGATGATATTAGCTTAAACTGCTTGGGATTCGCTGATGATCTTGTTCTCCTAGCCAACACCATTCAAGAAGCCAGGCAACAAGTGAAATCACTAGAAGAAATATCAGAGAAAGTAGGCTTTAGAATATCATTTGAAAAAACGGAGATTGTGCTAACGATCCACCACTTGCAAACAAAATTACAATAGGAGAACAGGAAATCAAAATAGTTGATAAATTTAAATATTTAGGCGAAATAATAACATACAATCTAAATGATAAGCCATCATGGCAGAACGGAATAAAAAAAACTGAACTACGCAAATTACATTACCAAAACAACATACAACAAAAAAGCGTATCTATAGATGCAAAATTAAAACACTATAAAACAGTTACACAACCAGAAATAACGTATGCATCTGAAACTATCTTCAAAACAACTAATACAGCAGAAATTGACAGAATACTAAAAATAGAAAGAAGAAGAATTAGAACATGTATAGATAAACAGTAAAAAATAAATGGACATTGGAGAATAGCATCAAATGCAACACTGTATAAGAAAATAGAACCAGCCATGAGCACGATCAGGAAGAAACGCATCTCATTCGTTGGACATCTGATGAGAACAGAATTAGTAAAAAATAATACAAAAATTGTGGAATAGCAAGAGTGACATTAAATGGATCACAGAAATTTAGGAAGATATAAAAGAACTCCAAATTACAGTAGATGACCTAAAAAACAAGACAGGGAATACCAGAATACTGCAAGACACGCAAACCAGTCTACAAATGAAAATCAATAAAAGGAGTACAGGTAGAGTGGTCTCAGATGAAGAAAGAAAGAAAATATCTGAAAGAATGAAGAAATATTGGGCAGACAGAAGAGCAAAACACCTTTCATATAAGAATAGACTCTAATAATTATATTACCTAAATATCATATTAAGTTATTGTTGAGCCAAATTGTATCCCTGTGTAACAACTTGTTTACAACTTTGTATATTTGACTAGAGTGGTCCAATGGAGAGCATAAAATAATTAATAATTATAAAAATAATAAAGGTACTGAAATATAAACCACTTTCGTAGGTGGCTGCATGGAGTTGGCACACATCTGCTGCCGGCCGATGTGGCCCAGCGGTTCTAGGCGCTTCAGTCTGGGACCGCGCGACCACTACGGTCGCAGGATCGGGGACTGGTGACCTCAGAGGTTAAGTTCCATACTGCTCAGAGCAATTTTTGAACTCATCTGCTCACACAAATCACCCAATTCCCGTAAATTTCTGGGAAGTGGGTGATGAGCTCTGAAGCCACGTTCAATATCCAGTCCAGATGTGTTCGATCCGGTTCAGAACTGGCGAGGTTGGGGGTGGGTGGGAAACCATACCAATTTTAACTCGCCCCTCTGTTCCTCGAACCACACCATCGCACTCTTGGCCTCTTATGCGGTCTGCAACAAGTTTACGAAACTCCTTGGCCGTCATAATCCTTGCACGAACACCACTGGAGCCATGGCTGCTCACGTGAATGTCCCCCAGAGCCTAATGCAGCACTCTGGCCCACAATACAGGTGTCAAAGAGCTTTTCCCCTGGAAGACGAGGGATTCGCGCCCTCCCGTCGGGGTGATGAAGAAGCTATCGGGATACATCAGACCATGAAACGCTCTCGCACTGCGCCCACGTCCAGTGTCGATGGTCACGCGCCCATTTCAGTCATAATTACCGATGTCGTCGTGCTAACATTAGCACATGCATGGCTGGTCGGCTGCGGAGGTCCATCATTACGAGTGTTCGGCGCACAGTTTTACTCTGCCCAGGACCAAAGTCTGATGTCAGTTGTTCTACAGTTCGCCGCCTGTCCTATTTTACCAGTCTGCACAGTCTACAGAGTCCGACATCTTTAATGAAGGAGAGGCCGCCCAACCCCACGACGTATGGAAGTGGTTTCACCTTGCTTTCGCCACGTGTTGAAGAGACTCACCACAGCACTCCTCGAACATCCGACAAGTCGTGCAGTTTGCGAAATGCTCGTGTCGAGCCTCCGGGCCAACACAATCTGCTCTCGGTCAGACTCTGACAGATAGCGCGCCTCCCCCATTCCACACACGGACAGCACGCTCACTGATACTACATGTACCATACGTGTGTCTGACCAGCACTCATTCCCCGCCAGGTGACGCTGCTATCACCTGGACTATTTGGTGTCACCGCCAGACACCATACTTGCTAGGTGGTAGCCTTTAAATCGGCCGCGGTTCGTTAGTATACGTCGGACCCGCGTGTCGCCACTATCAGTGATTGCAGACCGAGCGCCGCCACACGGCAGGTCTAGAGATACTCCCTAGCACTCGCCCCAGTTGTAAAGCCGACTTTGCTAGCGATGGTTCACTGTCTACATACGCTCTCATTTGCCGAGACGACAGTTTAGAATAGCCTTCAGCTACGTCATTTGCTACGACCTAGCAAGGCGCCATATTCAGTTGCTAACAGATAATATTGTGAATCATGTACTGTCAAGAGCGACGTTCTTCATTAATGGATTAAAGTTAAGTATCAAACTATTTACGTCCGCTTTCTGAATTCTAATTCCTTGTCATGTTCCAGACCTCACGTCAGTATAGTCCTTCCCTCCTCACGCCAGCCTGCGTGAGCTAAAACGCGTGCATTTCGGCCTCCTCTAGTAACACGGTGTTGGCTCTTCAGCCAACACAATATATATATATATATATATATATATATATATATATATATATATATATATATATATATATATATACACTCCTGGAAATTGAAATAAGAACACCGTGAATTCATTGTCCCAGGAAGGGGAAACTTTATTGACACATTTCTGGGGTCAGATACATCACATGATCACACTGACAGAACCACAGGCACATAGACACAGGCAACAGAGCATGCACAATGTCGGCACTAGTACCGTGTATATCCACCTTTCGCAGCAATGCAGGCTGCTATTCTCCCATGGAGACGATCGTAGAGATGCTGGATGTAGTCCTGTGGAACGGCTTGCCATGCCATTTCCACCTGGCGCCTCAGTTGGACCAGCGTTCGTGCTGGACGTGCAGACCGCGTGAGACGACGCTTCATCCAGTCCCAAACATGCTCAATGGGGGACAGATCCGGAGATCTTGCTGGCCAGGGTAGTTGACTTACACCTTCTAGAGCACGTTGGGTGGCACGGGATACATGCGGACGTGCATTGTCCTGTTGGAACAGCAAGTTCCCTTGCCGGTCTAGGAATGGTAGAACGATGGGTTCGATGACGGTTTGGATGTACCGTGCACTATTCAGTGTCCCCTCGACGATCACCAGTGGTGTACGGCCAGTGTAGGAGATCGCTCCCCACACCATGATGCCGGGCGTTGGCCCTGTGTGCCTAGGTCGTATGCAGTCCTGATTGTGGCGCTCACCTGCACGGCGCCAAACACGCATACGACCATCATTGGCACCAAGGCAGAAGCGACTCTCATCGCTGAAGACGACACGTCTCCATTCGTCCCTCCATTCACGCCTGTCGCGACACCACTGGAGGCGGGCTGCACGATGTTGGGGCGTGAGCGGAAGACGGCCTAACGGTGTGCGGGACCGTAGCCCAGCTTCATGGAGACGGTTGCGAATGGTCCTCGCCGATACCCCAGGAGCAACAGTGTCCCTAATTTGCTGGGAAGTGGCGGTGCGGTCCCCTACGGCACTGCGTAGGATCCTACGGCCTTGGCGTGCATCCGTGCGTCGCTGCGGTCCGGTCCCAGGTCGACGGGCACGTGCACCTTCCGCCGACCACTGGCGACAACATCGATGTACTGTGGAGACCTCACGCCCCACGTGTTGAGCAATTCGGCGGTACGTCCACCCGGCCTCCCGCATGCCCACTATACGCCCTCGCTCAAAGTCTGTCAACTGCACATACGGTTCACGTCCACGCTGTCGCGGCATGCTACCAGTGTTAAAGACTGCGATGGAGCTCCGTATGCCACGGCAAACTGGCTGACACTGACGGCGGCGGTGCACAAATGCTGCGCAGCTAGCGCCACTCGACGGCCAACACCGCGGTTCCTGGTGTGTCCGCTGTGCCGTGCGTGTGATCATTGCTTGTACAGCCCTCTCGCAGTGTCCGGAGCAAGTATGGTGGGTTTGACACACCGGTGTCAATGTGTTCTTTTTTCCATTTCCAGGAGTATATATATATATATATATATATATATATATATATATATATATATATATATATATATATAAAGTGATAATAGTGGGCATCACAAAATGTATGTGATTTAGTTATTTCGACAGTCAGTATCTTTCCTGAATAAGGCAAAGGTTTTTACTGTTGAAAGCTCGGGTTCCTCATAGGAGGTTAACGCAGCTAGAGGACCGAGAACAATTTGCACAATTAAACTCTGATCGCTTATAGAGAATCAGTTATTTCGCGGGTTATCGGGGTTCAACAAAAGTTTCATTACATATTTAAAAAAATTAAAAAAGTAGTTCTTTGTCAAAGCCTTGAAGGCATAAGTGACGTTGACCGGCCGCCGAGTCAGCCTCTGTCATGCGGATGCGATGTGGAGCAGCATATGGTCTGCACGCCTCTCTCCCGGCAGTTTTGCCGACTTTCCAAACCTTGGACCGGCTTCTTTTCAGTAAAGTAGCTCATCTATTGGCTTCATGGCGTTGAGTTCACCCCGTATTAGACCTCTCACCAAGGAAAAACCGTTGGCAGACCGGAGATCAAACCACCATTCTCCACATGGCAGCCATCTATGCTCACCACTCAGCTACAGAGACAGACATATGGTATCATAATCTGTTGTAAAATAATTTCAGCAGTGTTCACAGAGTTGGATTATTATTCAGCCTATTGTGACATCAGTCGTGACACAGCGAGGCACACGAGGAAGATAGACTGCGGCACGTACGTCACAGGACGTGACACTGGAGGTGTTACTAATGCCAGCAGCCATCTGCGGAGGAGAGCCAGTAACTGTTTCAGACGAGTTTAATAATTCTTGACTGCGTGTTTAATTGCATGCAAATTGTCGATAGCACACGACAAAATTAAGATATTCAGAGGGTACTCTTTCAATTATACACTCCTGGAAATGGAAAAAAGAACACATTGACACCGGTGTGTCAGACCCACCATACTTGCTCCGGACACTGCGAGAGGGCTGTACAAGCAATGATCACACCCACGGCACAGCGGACACACCAGGAACCGCGGTGTTGGCCGTCGAATGGCGCTAGCTGCGCAGCATTTGTGCACCGCCGCCGTCAGTGTCAGCCAGTTTGCCGTGGCATACGGAGCTCCATCGCAGTCTTTAACACTGGTAGCATGCCGCGACAGCGTGGACGTGAACCGTATGTGCAGTTGACGGACTTTGAGCGAGGGCGTATAGTGGGCATGCGGGAGGCCGGGTGGACGTACCGCCGAATTGCTCAACACGTGGGGCGTGAGGTCTCCACAGTACATCGATGTTGTCGCCAGTGGTCGGCGGAAGGTGCACGTGCCCGTCGACCTGGGACCGGACCGCAGCGACGCACGGATGCACGCCAAGACCGTAGGATCCTACGCAGTGCCGTAGGGGACCGCACCGCCACTTCCCAGCAAATTAGGGACACTGTTGCTCCTGGGGTATCGGCGAGGACCATTCGCAACCGTCTCCATGAAGCTGGGCTACGGTCCCGCACACCGTTAGGCCGTCTTCCGCTCACGCCCCAACATCGTGCAGCCCGCCTCCAGTGGTGTCGCGACAGGCGTGAATGGAGGGACGAATGGAGACGTGTCGTCTTCAGCGATGAGAGTCGCTTCTGCCTTGGTGCCAATGATGGTCGTATGCGTGTTTGGCGCCGTGCAGGTGAGCGCCACAATCAGGACTGCATACGACCGAGGCACACAGGGCCAACACCCGGCATCATGGTGTGGGGAGCGATCTCCTACACTGGCCGTACACCACTGGTGATCGTCGAGGGGACGCTGAATAGTGCACGTTACATCCAAACCGTCATCGAACCCATCGTTCTACCATTCCTAGACCGGCAAGGGAACTTGCTGTTCCAACAGGACAATGCACGTCCGCATATATCCCGTGCCACCCAACGTGCTCTAGAAGGTGTAAGTCAACTACCCTGGCCAGCAAGATCTCCGGATCTGTCCCCCATTGAGCATGTTTGGGACAGGATGAAGCGTCGTCTCACGCGGTCGGCACGTCCAGCACGAACGCTGGTCCAACTGAGGCGCCAGGTGGAAATGGCATGGCAAGCCGTTCCACAGGACTACATCCAGCATCTCTACGATCGTCTCCATGGGAGAATAGCAGCCTGCATTGCTGCGAAAGGTGGATATACACTGTACTAGTGCCGACATTGTGCATGCTCTGTTGCCTGTGTCTATGTGCCTGTGGTTCTGTCAGTGTGATCATGTGATGTATCTGACCCCAGGAATGTGTCAATAAAGTTTCCCCTTCCTGGGACAATGAATTCACGGTGTTCTTATTTCAATTTCCAAGAGTGTTTATTGATTTCCCGTGGGCCCCTCACGGAGCCAATTGTTCACAAAGTGTGGCGAACAAGCTGACTAGTGTGACGTCACAACTTCGTTGCAGGGTCCGTATATCTCGTTGACCGCGTGACACAGTTAGCACGTAGTTACGTTCCAATTACATCCCGAGGCATTATCGGAGAACTAATTTGTAAATGGAGGGAATTTCTGACAGGAGAGCGGAGAACTGTAGAGGCAGAATGAGACTTGAATACAGTAAGGTGAACAACAAAGATCTAGGTTACAGTAGTTACAGTAGTTATGTACAAGGTAGAAAGGAATCATGAAGCTAGGAAATGGTATGAGAGACGGGTTTCGATTCGGAGAGTAGTAAGACAGGATTGTTGTTTTTGACCATTCATATTTAGTGTATACAAGGTCATTCCATGATGATGTTCCAAAGTACAACGATGGTGAAGAACGGTGAAAAAGCATCATTTTGAGGTAAGGAACTCTGGTCCTGGAACGACCGAGTCGAACGTTATAAGCGAAAAGCATTCTGATACCTCTGGCAGTGGAATATATGTACCATCACTGTTGTTCCTAAGACTGTAAGGTAGGCAAAGAAAGAAAAAAGATGTCTAGCAAACATGGGCTCTAAAATGCTCCTCTTAAGAAGTATAGGCGCTCCTTCTTCGCTACTGTGGGACACATACCTTCTACTGAAGACGTCCCCACAGCTATTAAGATACGCATTCTGGAGCCTATATTTGCTGGACTTTTTTTGTTTTGATCTATACTACCTGTTTCAAAACTATGGAAACCAAAGAGTTTGCATAGAGGAGATGTTCACACTATCTAAAATGAACAAGTGCTCACAGTTCTTCAGGTATGCATTTTGGGAGCCATGTTCATTAGAAATGTTTTTCTTGTTTTGGTCGTTAGTACCGCCTCTGAAAGTTGCCTACCATTCAATCGTAGCAACAACAGCACCAGTACATTTATTCTGCAGCCAGAAGAGTCAGAACGATTTTCACTTATAACTTTCAACTCAGTCGTTTCTGGACCATGATCCCTTACCGTAAATGATGCCTTTACTCTTATCCATCACATGAGGATGTTTGTAACATTATCGTGGAATCACCCCGTATATCGAAGACTTGATAATGAAGACGCTAGAAGTAAAGAACGGAGACTCAACTGCATCAGATATGCTAATGACATGCTGCTGCTTAGAGATGACACAACATCTCTTCAAAGAACACTATCCCGACTAGAAAAGAACTTCAGGAGTGCCGAATGAAAACCAACACGAAAAAACCTATGATGGTATGATTACAAGACAAATACGATATGAAAGTGAAAACAACACAGGCCAAATTGAATAAGTTGTGCAGTATAGGTAACTGGGGCGCACTGTAACTAATAACTGGATGAAAAAAAAAAAAGCGAAATACAAACAAGAACTGTATTGGCAAAGCAAGCTTTCCACAAAAAGAAATGCTAATTTTTTAGCAGAATTTCTTGGAGTTAAGGAAAAGCTTGGTTAAATGCTTCGTATTGAGTGTTCTGTGACTTTGGAGAGAAGAGGAGAACACGAACGTGACGTATGCAGTAGGTGGATTTGGGAAAGACTGGAGAGAATGAAATGGGTGAAGAAAGTGAGGAAATGGAAAGGGTATACGATCGAAGATCCCCGTAAACCAGATTAACAAAATGAGAGGGGAAAGGATACGACATGAACTGCAAGGGAAATGAATTCTGACGACGACTACCGAAGGATGAATGGAATCATTGGATAAAGTGGAAAGAGGAAGATACCGGACTACGCAGCAGTTGGCCTTGGACAGGATCAGCTGGAGGCATCAGTGGTATCAGGAACCTGCCAATAGGCAGAACACCTAGTGTTGATGATGATGATTATGATGACAGAGACGAAGGGTTTTGCCGTATCAAACAAGTCTTAGGATTGATTCTATAGCAGCCGATCTGTCTGCAACGGGAATTTACAGTGTGAGATGTTATACGGTTTCTCAGCCTACATAGCACAAACAGAGAAAAAAAATCTCAACACTGTAGCATTACTGGGCAATAAGTTGTCCAGCAAGCAGAGTACACACGAATAAAGTGCTCAGCCTTGGGGCACAGAACTAGAGTAACGTCATAAACTACGACGGGCGTGGGCACACAGATCGGCAAATCTAGATAACAAAATTCAGAATAGCAGACTGCAAAAAGAGGGGATAAGAGTAGCTGTCTGCCATAAAAGTTAGCAGCCTGAAAGAAACGAGCGGCTGGGACAAATAAATAAATGCATGAAACGGGAGCTCTGAGCGAATCGAACGTCAGTTTGTTAGCCAGCTATATTTTTACGCTAATCCTACAATATGGTGGCGCACATCAGTGATTACCTCCAAGGAAATCAGAATGCAGAGGAAGGGAAGATTTCGCTCAATAAAGAAGCGTGTTTTTCATTCGGTGAATGGAGACAAATTACACTCGTAGTATACGGCATACCGAAGTGTTACTGGTTAAAAGAATCACACCTTTGAAAAACATGTATACGGCAAGTGGTGGGTGTCAAGTATTTTGCAGTGCTACCTGTTCGTTTGAATTCAAATACTGGTAAGCACTTGTAATATCTCATCTAAGTAATGACTTATATAGGAGAGTAGGTGTCATTCAGACTTCAAATCCATCATGAACAGATCATCATTTTGTATCACTTGTTGCTGGAAATGAACGGAGAGTATCTATAGTTTCTGATCAAGTTCCAGATTATTTGTTCAATAAATATTGTACACGTATTTTATAGCGTACAAGAAATTTAAAGGTGTCCATATTTCTGATTCCTAACGTATCCACTGTTTCAATATGGCCGGCCGCTGTGGCCGAACGGTTCTAGGCGCTTCAGTCCGAAACCGCGCTGCTGCTACGGTCTCAGGTTCGAATCCTGTTTCGGGCATGGGTGTGTGTGATGCCCTTAGGTTAATTAGGTTTAAGTAGTTCTAAGTCTAGGGGACTGCTGACCTCAGATGTTTAGTCCCACAGTGCTCAGAGCCATTTGAATCATTTGTTTCGATATGTAAGGTGTCCTAGCAGGAATGATCAGCATTCAGGGACATGAGAGGAACACTCACTTTGAGTACAAATCTTCATATGGACATACTTGCATTGCGGATGGTTTCCTAGACAGAACACATTTAATGTACATTGTCATTTATTTCCAGTATTATTCAATACACTGTGAAGTTTACACAGGTACAGACGTACAACAATTAATAAACATTACAACATGCGTATCACAAAGTATCAACTGTCAAAATACGCCTTTTTAGAACACCTCGAAGCATTATCGTACGAGTCATTGGCCTGTCGAATACGGAGTTACCTATGGTGTGTTGTGGCTGAGGCCGGCCGGAGTGGCCGTGCGGTTCTGGGCGCTACAGTCTGGAGCCGAGCGACCGCTACGGTCGCAGGTTCGAATCCTGCCTCGGGCATGTATGTGTGTGATGTCCTTAGGTTAGTTAGGTTTAATTAGTTCTAAGTTCTAGGTGACTGATGACCTCAGAAGTTAAGTCGCATAGCACTCAGAACCATTTTTTTGTTGTGGCTGAAGTAGTGCGAATGATCGAGAGTGTATCAGAGACAAGCGTCGGTAAACAGTACTTGTTGACATGCTGGCTAAAATGCCACGCATATACACAAATGAAGAAGTTGAATGTACGTGTACAAAGGAAAGGGGAATAAGCGAGAGGAACTGCTTGGTCGCATCATGGACGCTGCTCCCCTCATTAGGGAACGTGCAGAGGCACTCAGGCAAGCAAAAAACATGTTCTTAAGAGAGCAAAAATGCATTAATGTTGGCGGTGCGATATGAAAAGATTTATCGTGAACTGTACAGCAGCTGTAATGTGACGTGTACGATAGGGCATAGAGATGAATGTCTTAACAATTCGTACACAGTTATCCGAAATTAAAGCAACAAACGGAAATTTTGCAAGATTGCGTTTATTGTGCCACAAAACCGTGCAAAGAGGTGATAGTAAAGTAGAAACAAAGTAAAGAACACGGAACGTAAACAAATGCAACATGCATAACGGTAGACAGAAACGTTCGTTGTTTTCCAGCTTAACGGATTTGCACACACGCACCAATACCTGGTTACTGTGCTCAGCATGGGATGTTACCACCTCTCTGGCAGCAATACAGGCCTGACAACAACGGGGCATGCTGTGAGTTATGTCACCAGTGTCATGTTGAGGCAATAAGGCTCATACTTCCTGTAGAGCAATTCGCAAGTCTTGAGGATTGGTGGCAGATGCTGACGTGACACAACCCGTCTCCTTAGCGCATTCCACACATGCTCTATGGGACTCGAGTCGGAAGAGAGAGCAGGCCACGCCATGCATGCAGTATCTTCCGTTTACAAGATATCATCAACCACCCGTGCTCTATGAGGCCGAGCATTATCGTCCATCTATACTAAGGCTGAGACCACACCACCTCGCGACAACCGCACACGAGGTCCCAATAACTCGTCGCGATAACTGATAGCAGTTAAACCTTGCCGATTCACCCCTACAATATCATGAGAAGGTGTTCGCGTGGTCAACATAATCCCTGCCCATATCATCAAGGATCCTCCTCGATATGGGTCTCTTTCCACGATTTTCGGATTCCATAATCGTGTTCCACGTTCCCTCCAGATGCGAATGCGTCGAGAAGCACTCTCCAGACCAAATCGGGACTCATCTGCGAAAAGAACATTGGCCGCTGCTCGACTGTCCAGGTGACGTTGACGACTCCACTCCAGACGTTTCCTTCTGCGAAGACACATCAGAGTTATACATACAGAATGCCTCCGACAATAAAGGCTACTCTGCCGAAGCCTTCTGTACGCCGATTGTCTCGAAACAATTCGTTTAGTGGAAGCTGCGAGGTCGGATGCCAGGTGCCGTGCAGTACTCAGGTGATAACGTCGTGCCCTTACGGCCAAATAACGGTTTTCTCTTTTTGACATCACATGTGGTCAGCATACTGTTTCGGTCTCTATAAATTGTAGCCACATCCGAGAAACAACAGAACGATTCACCTTAAGCCTGCCCTGCGCCCATTCTTCCTATGGCCCACCACCGCAGAGAGTCCGGTAGGCCTCTGCCTTTGTGCCATACTGCACTATCTGTGACTGTATTAACTGCGAATGTGGATGTGGGACTATGCAGCGAACACTACCCTGCTTGATAGGTGACCTGTCGTCATCGTTGACATAGATCATGGTTTTCCATTGTTCCGCGCAGAACAAGATTATATGTGCATCTGTTGACATTTTGTATGATTATACTGTGAATTAGACACAAGACGGAGAAATAGCGGTTTGTTGATTTAACTTTGGACTACAGTGTATTTTTCAATTGATACTTACAAGGGAACCTCCCCATCGCACCCCCCTCAGATTTAATTATAAGTTGGCACAGTGGATAGGCCTTGAAAACTGAACACAGATCAATCGAGAAAACAGGAAGAAGTTGTGTGTAACTATGAAAAAATAAGCAAAATATACAAACAGAGTAGTCCATGCGCAAGATAGGCAACATCAAGGACAATGTGAGCTGAGGAGCGCCGTGGTGCCGTAGTTCCAGTGAGCAGCTGCGGAACGAGAGGTCCTTGGTTCGAGTCTTCCCTCGAGTGAAAATTTTACTCTTTATTTTCGCAAAGTTACGATCTGTCTATTCATTCATTGACGTCTCTGTTCACTGTAATAAGTTTAGCGTCTGTGTTTTGCGACCGCACCGCAAAACCGTGCGATTAGTAGACGAAAAGACGTGCCTCTCCAATAGGAACCGAAAACATTACGTCGCAAGGCCATAGGGCAACCGATTCCTCCACAGGAAAACACGTCTGATATATTCTATATGACACTGGTGACGGGATGTGCGTCACATGACAGGAATATGTTGTCGACCTACCTAACTTGCACACTTGGCGAATGGGTAAAAAGATTCTTATACCTTGCCCAAGTTAGGTTTTCTTGTGGATGTGATAATCACTCCCAAAAAAGTGATGAAAACATAAGAGTTTGTCACATAAACTGCAACAAATGAATGCAACAATTTCACAGTCGCACAGTTTTCCCTGTGCTCTGTCAAAACTTATGTTTTTAACGTTTTCAAATTTTTCCGTGTGTAGGCCGTCAAATCCTGCTTATGTCCAAGCAAGTCTGAACATGTCCTGGAATTTTGGAGATCGAGGGAAGACATGAACCAAGGTCCTCTCGTTCCGCAGCTGCCCACGCTAACCACGGCACCACGACGTTCCTTTGCTCGCGCTGTTCTTGATGTTGCATATCTTGCATTTAGACTACTCAGTTTGTATATTTTGCTAATTTTTTCATAGTTCCACACAACTTCTTCCTGTTTCCTCGAGTGATCTGTGTTCAATTTTTCAAGGCTTATCCACTGTGCCAACTTATAACTAAATCTGAGGGGGGTGCGATGGGGAGGTTCCCTTGTTGTAAAGCACATGTTGTTGTTTAGTATTTTTTTTAACTGGTTCTGAGCACTATGGGACTTAAGATCTGTGGTCATCAGTCCCCTAGAACTTAGAACTACTTAAACCTAACTAACCTAAGGACATCACACACATCCATGCCCGAGGCAGGATTCGATCCTGCGACCGTAGCAGTCGCGCGGTTCCGGACTGAGCGCCTAGAACCGCGAGACCACCGCGGCCGGCGTTTAGTAATGGTTCTACATGTGTAAACCAGAGAAGATCCTGAATAATACAAAAATAAATAACAATGTACATTACAACAGGGCATATATCCATATGTTTCGTTTTTTTTTTTTTTTTTTTTTTTCTAATGATAGTTCCTGTCGTGTCCCGGAATGTTTATCATTCCTCCTGGAACACCCTATAGAATCGATCTGTTATTTCATACGTAAAAGGAATTCTTTTTGAAGCAGCCTTACTCTAATTTACCAAATTACTTCCAAATAGGTACTATTTAAGTTGTAAAGTTTCAAGTAATATGCGTGTTATGAATACGACGACCGCCTTTCCCATATTTGTGAACAGAACCGTATGAAAGAATATCTTTGTTGTGAAGTTACAAATTTTTCGTATCAGTAACTTCAATAAAATCCTCTCGGTCTATGAGACGTTTCACTTCCGATAGAACACTCGAGCTTTCGATAGCTGCCTCTGCCATAGTCATCAAGAGTCAAACTCAGTGACTGTCGGTGTTCCTCTTGTGTAAGCGCGATAGTGTCCATCCCAACACCAAATTTACTTTCCACATTATAGGGCCTACAGCGTAATATAGGTCACATTATGACATTTTAATGAATGGTCAATTCCTATTACCTCCTTGAAGTTTCTTTCTCTCTCGTACTGTAAGCTAATTTCGGGGCTACTGCCACGTTCTAGTACAACCTGCAATCATTACAAATACTATACATGTCGTCAATTAGATGGTATTTTAGATATAATACAGACAAAATTATACTTACGTTAAGTTGTTCGTAACACACGTACATACTGCATCTTTTTCTTGTCGCTATTTCTTTTTGCTAAGTCATATTCTGAGCAAGTATTTTTCATAAGATTTGACAGTTGGTTCTATATTTACAGAAAATAAATGCGTGGTGTAATGACTGGCAGTTATCTCTCAATATTAGTAAGTGTAACCTACTGCGTATAACAAGGCGAAACTCCCCATTAATGTACGAGTGCAAAATAAATGCCCAGTCTTTGGAAGCGGTAACGTCCGTCAAGTATCTGGGTGTGACTATTCCAAATGATTTCAAATTGAATGATCAGATTACACAAGTAACTGGTAAGGCGAACTATAGATTGCTGTTTATTGGTATAATCCTGAAGCGATGCAGTCCTTCAACAAAGGAAATAGCTTACAATACGTTAGTTCGTCCAGTCTTAGAGTATTGTTCGTCTGGTTGGGACTCTCACCAGTTGGGTCTGATACAAGAGATTGAGAAGGTCCAAAGAAGAGCGGCAAGATTCTTGACTGGTACATATGGCCATCGCGAGAGCATTTCAAATCTCATAGAAAGTTTGAAGTGGGACACACTTGCAGATAGACGGCGCGCTAAACAGAAGGGGCTGCTCACTAAATTCCGAAATCCGATCTTCACCGAGGATGTAGAGCATATATTATTACCACCAACTTTCAAATAGCGCAATGATCACCATTCAAAGATAAGGGAAATAAGAGCTCGTACTGAGGCGTTGAGACAGTCGTTTTTCTCTCTCGCGGTCCGCGAGTTGAACAGAAGGGGGGAAATATGACTTTGGCGCGAATTGTGCCCTCCGCCACACACCGCTTTGTGGCTAACGGAGTATATATGTAGATGTAGATGTAGATGTAGATATTGACATCTTATTAATCTGGTCAAGGTTTACTTACGTTAAGTTGTCGTTAAATATTTATATACTGGATTTGTGTATGGTTGTAATTTTTTTGCTGTCTTCATTCAAGATGGCTGCCGCAACGTACGCCACGTGAAACGGCTCGTGATATAGGTGTCGTTTTCTTCGGGAATAAGTTGTTACTGACGAAGCCGTGTAAGCTTAACGTGTTTAGTAGTGCAGTGCGTCATTGGCTATATTCGTTGACTTCGTGAACTACGTAAAGAATTACGCAGCTCTGCGTCGGGATGTGCCGGCCTACTTATCCTGCCACAGCGGCGTCCACCACGGGGCTGTCAGCCGAGGCGAGCAGCCAAAACGGCGAGCTTCTCTTTGGCAACAACTGAAGCCAGAAGACGATGCCGTGTCACAGCAAGGGAGCGGTAGAGCCTCGACAGCAACGCCAACGAACGACGTAACACGGGATCTTCACCAACCACTGAATATGGCTGGGGAATCACCTGAGGAATTCTACGACGACAATAGTAAATTTTCATCTAGAAGCGAAGAAAGTTCTTGTTGCCGTAACAAACGAAATGAGGCAGAAAGTATCTAGATTCCGTCCAGGTTGCTTGGACAAATACAGTAACTGCGAGAGGAGAATGAAAGATCACATCAACAAATCTCCAAATCAGATTCGGGAGTACTTAAGGCCCGTGCTGAGCTTCCAGAGCAGGAGAACTTCAGGCTGACAGAAAAAGCAACTACTTTCATTCCTTCATATTATGATTTAATTATTTAATCGTATGGCTAGGGCCCCCCGTCGGAGAGACCATTCGACGGGTGCCGGTCTCTCAATTTGACGCCACTTCGGCGACCTGCAGTCGATGAGGATGATAGGCTGATGATGAATCGAACCCGGGGCCAGAGCAATGACAATCCATCACGCTGACCATTCAGCTACCGGGAGCGGACCATATTGTGATGTCGCAGCTTAACAATAACCAAAGGTAAGTATAGCAGCTAACATACAGAAATCACCAAACAAGTAAAGCAACACGATGTTCGTAAAAGGCTTCAAGAGAAAGCAAATCAGATACATAGCATTAAGTGTGAACCAGCGAAAATGAAGAGATTTCTACTAATTGTGTACAGTGTGCCCAAGAAAGTGGAAAACAATGAACTTCTTGAAGATACGAGGCTTGGAACTTTAATAGTGGCAACTATTTATTTACAGCTCGTACAAAATAGATACGTGTTTCAAAGTTTTACTCACCTTCAAAGTAGTCACCAGCATTGTGTATAACCCGTTGCCAGCGATGTGCAAGTCATAGGATACTATTAGCAGTCCCAGATGTGTTGACAGTTCGAGCGGCGCGGTCTATTGCCCGACGAATTTGTAGCAGTTCTGAAGCGAATGCCGTGAAGTGTTTCCTTCAGTTTATAAATCGGGTTGAACTCAAGAGGGCTTAAGTCAGGGGAGTGCAGTAGGTGGTATAGCACCTAGCAGCCTCATCAGCCGAACAAATTAGTAACAGCTTTCACTGTACGTACTTGGGCATTCTCCTGCAAAATGATAGTCAGGTCCTGCAGAAAGTGTCATCACTTCTGTCTCTATGCTGTTCATTTTTGGAACTCAACCTACAACGACCTTAGAAGTCCTGCAGAACCTGACCATCGTTTTGCAGAACAATGGTCAAGCACGTACAGTGCAAGCTGTTACTGATATGTTTGACTGATGGGGCTGCTAAGTGATGTACCACCTGCTTCACTCCCCTGACTTAAGCCCTCGTGAATTCAACTCTATTTATAAACGGAAGGGAACACTTCACGGCATTCGCTTCAAAACTGCTACAAATTCGTCCGGCAATAGACCGCGCCGCTCGAACTGTGCATGGGGGCTTAATTATTTGAAATGCAAATATTTTTAGTTTTTCGGTTTAGTAGCTGTTTGTCCGATTACGAAGTCTCGTAACGGTTGGCCCTGACTGTTATTATTACGCAATCTGACTGCTTAGAACAACAACAAAGAATGAAATGGAAATTTTCATTAACACAATTAATTAATTAATTAAGTCCCCAGCAACTATAAAACCTACGAAACCAAAGCACAAGTATAACTGTTCTGTGTGTGGAAGTATGACTCAACGTACGCATCTGGCACGGTTCTTCTTCAATAACACAAGAAATTTTAAATATCATTCATACTGAATTAATTAAAGAAAATAAAAATACCATAATTACTCAAGAAAACCAGAATTACACTCTAATACAATAACACAAGCCAGATGCTTTGTTGACTGAACCTGTAATGACGCATTATTTAACATGGAAATAATGAAAAATAAATCAAGTTTCGTTACCTTCATATATTGACCAAAATCACTCTAATCATTACAATATATCTCCACACCGACTCGCTATTACCACATCTCAACAAGAACCTTTCAGTATCACATCTCAGAAAGCACACCCTACTAGCACATCTCAACACGAACTGACTACCACGAGTCCTCGACAAGCACTGCCCACTACGACATCTCAACACTCACTCCCGTGGAGGCGGCGGAACAATGCTCTCTAGCGATCTCTGTCGCTGTGGCTCAGTGTAGCCACCTTTCATATGCCCTTCCTCCACGGCTAGAATTTGATGGTATTTTTGCCAGCATTGGTGGTGAAAATACCACCAAATTCGTCAAAAAATACAGACAAAAATAAAAGATAATATTAATACGTAAATATCATATAACTAGATAAAATTTTGGCTTTGCACTGACCTTTCAATAACCTAATATATAAAATACAGTAAGCAATACAATTTCTTTCATACATGTGACTTTACATAAGTTGACACAAGTATTATGTGGTTAAACAGTTCAATCAATAGCGTCAGCAATGACGAATATGTGCAGGTAAGAGTCTCATAGCTTTTCACAAACAGTAATACACAAAAAATCAGTTTATACAAATATTCACATAAACGCTTTCCACAGCCCAAGAATAAGCAGTTGACAGTTCCAGCAGTAGCACCCAGCAATGGTCAACAGGTGCAAATACCAATAAGTAACATTTTTTCAATAGAAGCAGTCCATCAGTGGCACCCGCAATGTTGATCAGGTGCACACAGCAACAGGTGACTTCATTTCAGTAGAAGCAATCCATCAGTGGCACCCAGCAATGTTGAGTAGGTGCAGACACCAACAAGTAACACCATTTCAGTAGAAGCAGTCCATTAGTGGCACCAGCAATGTTGATCAGGTGCACACAGCAACAGGTGACTTCATTTCAGTAGAAGCAATCCATCAGTGGCACCCAGCAATGTTGAGCAGGTGCAGACATCAACAGGTGACATCTTTTCAGTAGAAGCAGTCCATCAGTGGCACCCAGCAATGTTGAGTAGGTGCAGACACCAACAAGTAACACCATTTCAGTAGAAGCAGTCCATTAGTGGCACCAGCAATGTTGATCAGGTGCACACAGCAACAGGTGACTTCATTTCAGTAGAAGCAATCCATCAGTGGCACCCAGCAATGTTGAGCAGGTGCAGACATCAACAGGTGACATCTTTTCAGTAGAAACAGTCCATTAGTGGCACCAGCAATGTTGATCAGGTGCACACAGCAACAGGTGACTTCATTTCAGTAGAAGCAATCCATCAGTGGCATCCAGCAATGTTGAGTAGGTACACACAGCAACAAGTCACATTTCTCAGCAGAAGCAGTTCCATAAAATCTAGTATCACTGATCACACTGTTCATCAGAGTTTATAAGCAGAAATTAAACATGTCCTAGTGGCATCAATCATGTAGAGAAGGTACAAGTAACAGTCCATAATTTTTTTACAATCACTGATCACACAGTTCATCAGCAGAAATTAAACATGTCCTTGTGGCACCAATCATGTAGAAAAAGTGCAAGTAACAGTCCATACTATTCACCATAACTACTGAGACAGTTCAGTCATGAACAATAGTTTGAATGCACATACAATTTCTTTAACAAATTATTATCAATGCTCTTACACTAAACATACAAATCATAATAAACACACAAATGATATCAGGTAATTGTCACATTAACTATTACAGTACACAATAACAGTTAACCTATAATATTTATGGGTGTCAGTGCAAGCCACAACAAACAAGTGAAATAATATTTAGGAGATAGGTTGGGATCACTTCTCTGGGATTATAAAAGGAAAACACACAAAACACACTCACTCATCTTTCATCCACATTAGTGCTACTGTGTAATTGAATAGTGTTAACTGTGTAAATGCAATTCTGTCAAAATTTTATGTTCATCATGTGTATCAAGTAGTAGTGGCAGCAATGTATAACAGTCAATAATAGTTAAGTCAACGTCATAGTCATCATGTCAAGACCAATGTTTGCCAAGCCAGATCAAAATGTACGGTTGCTGAACAACTGTCAGTGAGCCAAGATATGCAAATACTTCCTCTCTTAAAAAAAAGTGTATACTGCTTATTGATTTAACAAAGTGTGTGTGTAGGCAATCTTCTTTCTACTTTAGTGTTCTAGTCTGCCATCTTCATCCTCCTTGTTCCATATAAACCAACAAAAACAATATGCTCCTCATTTACTTTACCTCTTATCCACCAAAACTCCAATAATCATTAGCATCACAACATCTCAATACTTCACTAATACCTTTTCAATACGTCGATCATCAATATCATTTGCCTTACCTTTTGTCCACGAAAACTCCAATAATCATCTACTTCACCTAATCTCAATACCTCAATAATACGTCAATACATATAAACCTCAGCACCAATATCATTTCACTTCCATAACAACTCTTTCCTCTAGTCAGTCTCCTCGAACAAGTACAGATAAAATCCTAATCCAAACCAATTCATCATCCCATACAATCCGAAGACACAGTGTCCACACACACCTCTGTGTAATCCATCTGACCCAAATTTTCTACTCATTATAAATTACAAGATACATTTTGGTTCCTTGTCCATCATTAAATAAAAGAAATGCATACATGACCTCTAACAGACTTAGTTCGAATAACTCTCAGTAATTAAGTACGATTACGGAGTGTGAATGATCATAATATTACACAGTGTGTACACCACTTCAAGAATCATAGCAGAAGCAAACATGTGGAGTATTTTTTGTGTCAAGTGTCACTTCCTATTTCAATTGCTCACGAAAATGGAGTGTAATACTGTCAATGGTCTAAACCTAGTTTTGGTCTGTCATGTCGTTAGCTTCCTTCCTATTAGCATAAATTTATACAGATTCCATAAAACCTCAGCTCATGTGACTTCTATGACTTTCTTGTACTAATGTCGTTCGTCGAATTATAGCAGTTCATTTTCTTATCTGAAAAATATAAGGCACTGAGCGTAAGCAAAACATGCAATAGCGAGTAAATATACCAGTAGACAACAGAATGTCAACAAGTGGATGCAGCACAATTCCTACAATGAGGCTCTGCCAAGCGAACAATCTATAATTAATACCACAGTGTAACCTAAACTCTATGTTCGTACACAGTATATCAGCATTTCTATATACTAAATTGAAGAGTAGTTATGACAACAAAACAGAAATGTGTAAATATGCAATCCATACGCACAGCAGCAAACATGCCTTACACAATAAACAGGTCATTAGCATCACATCGACATAAGCAAATAAATGTTCATATGTAATCTTAATAAGTACCCATGAAGGCGCAAGCAGATAAATCACAAAGTATAACTTACATATCCAACCACATCAGCACAATTAATCAGGTGACAATTATAATTTAAATAAATAAGCACAGCAGGCACATAATAAAAAAATATATCATTAGTGAAAAAGCATAGCAGCCAAGCGATGCATAATATATACAAATAACAACCCTGTTCATTAGTCAATCATTGTCAAAATCAGTTAATGTGCGCAAGCACGTCGCTTCACAAGTAAATTCATAGAACATGAAATTAGCACAAAGTATGAGTCACGTAATCGCAAGCAGCAAATTACGTCTAAAGTACGTACCTAAGTGGAATTATGTTACCTGAAAAATAAACTCAATTAATAGTTACCCTTTTTAGTTTATTAGTTTCATCTTCGAAATGACCTTCTTCCTGAAAATTTTCTCCAAAGCAAGTCGTCTTAACGTCGGACACGCACAGAATTTACCTGAAGGTCTTAAATACTTTATACAACCGTATCCTGAAAAATACTGAACGTTAATAACATAATTTATGAAGTCATCATAGCTTTATACAGAATTTATTCGGAGAAATTAGACTGTGTATTTGTTTACGTCTGTCAGTGCATTCGCACTGAGCGCTCGATCAGCTGTAGGCGCGTGACGTAGGAAGTAATTGTTTGCGGTCAACGACTGCCTTGTGCGGCGCGCAGACTGACTGTTGCTTTGAGTATGTGCCGCCGCCAAAACACAGCGCGGTATCCTTGTACTCTCTCCATGTTTACGTAAACTGTTGGTTTCTCACAAGTATGTCATTCCACAAAAATTTTTACGTTAGATATATGATGTATTCCCTTAGAGCGTCGAGATTTAAGAGTTTCTACTTCAACAGTGTTATCATGAATGATTTTGCGAACCCTATATGGACCGTTATAAAGCAGAAAAAATTTGCGACACAAGCCCTTTCCTTTGTGAGACAAACGATGAGACTTAATTAACACCTTCTGACCAACTGACAAAATTTTTAAACGACCAGGACGTTTCGCTGATTTCTCTCTTCTAGCAGCCGCCGATGCAATATTTCGTAGAGCCAGGTTGACAACTTCAGAATGCCGCAGTTTCCGTGAAGGCGGAAAAGGAACGATTTCAGAAATGCGATTTGTTGGTACTTTATTTTTTAATATCAATAGAGGCGGTAAAGAAGTTGAGTCATTAGGAAGTTCATTCAGAATGTTTTGAAAAATATGAAGATACTGATCCCAAGTTCTGTGATTCTGATGACAATAAAGACGGCACAATTTATTGATTTCTTTCATCCATCTCTCTGAAGCATTAGATTGAGGGTGAAAAAGTGAAATGAAAATTGGTTTAATTTTACGACGCCGTAGAGTACGAAGCCAAATTTTAGAGCGAAACTGTGATCCATTATCTGATATAACCTTATCAACATGACCAACTTCCTTAAGAAAATGTTTGATGAAAGCATTAGATACTGAACGAGCTGTTGCTTTGCGTAAAGGTGTAAAACACACATATTTTGATGTTAATTCCACTGCTACGAAAATATACGCAAAACCATTAGTAGAACGAACCACTGGACCGAACAAATCGACTGCAGCCATCTCCTTTAATTTCGCTGGAATGATAGGAAACAACGGTGCTCTGTGAGAAACTGTTGGCGGCTTAGCCTTTTGACATAATTTGCATTTGGCAAGAACAGATCGAATACGTTTTTCCATATTACTGAAGTAGCAATTTTCTCGTAATTTATGAAAGCATTTTCTGGGACCAAAGTGCGCATAACTGAAATGTGTGTACCAAATCAATTTATTGACCCACTCATCAGGAATACAAACTAACCAAACAGAGTTGTCGACCGATTTTCGTTTGAAAAGAATATCATTGCGAACTAAATAATACTGTCTGATCGCTACGCTTTCCTTTCTCCTCCACTTCTCCTTAATGTCCTTCCAGATTGGATCCTTATTTTGCTCCTTAGCGATGTCCTGGAGCGAAGACGAAATAAAGTTCTCAAACGCAACACCTTGAATGTACATCAAACAATAATGGTTTTCTTTGCCGTCCTCTTCGGCACTTTGTTTCAAACCCATAGGTGCACGTGATAAAGCATCAGCAACAATATTTGAAGATCCCTGTATGTAAACAATACTAAAATCAAATTCCTGTAGGTACAACGCCCATCGTGACAATCTGCCATGAGTTAATTTTGTCGACATAAGAAATTCCAGAGCTCGATGATCGGTGTAAACCTTAGTATGTCTGCCAAACAAAAATGTGCGAAATTTTGTGAAGGCCCATACAACAGCCAAAGCTTCAAGTTCCGTAATCGAATAATTCTTCTCTGATTTAGAGAGAACACGGCTTCCAAAGGCAACAGTTTTCTGTACTACAACGCCGTTTTCTTCTATCTCTTGAAATAAATGTGCACCTAGGCCTTTGTATGATGAGTCCGTCGCCAAACAAAAATCTTTAGATAAATCCGGATGTGAAAGAAGTGGGGCAGCAACTAAAGCATCACGAAGTTGTTCAAATTCTGACTGAGCTTCCTCATCCCAACACCAATTAGAATTTTTTCCAGATAATTCACATAAACGAGGTGTGGCCAAATTGTCCAATCTAACAAAGCGTCTAAGAAAATTACAGACACCAAGGAAACTACGAACATCACGTTTTGTGGTAGGAACAGCATAATTATGAATAGCGTCTAGTTTCTCTGGATCAGGGAGAATACCTTCTGTAGAAATAATGTGACCGAGAAATTTCACCTGAGAACGACCAAATTCAGATTTTTCCAAGTTCACTGTCATGCCAACTCGTGCAAAAATACGTAATAATGAATCCAAAATTTTGTTATGCTCACTCCAAGAACGTTTAGCAATAAGAATGTCGTCAACATAAGAAGTAATATTGTCACGAAGATAAACAGGTAAAATTTCATTTAAGCTACGAATGAATGCTGCTGAAGATACAGTAAGTCCAAACGGTAATTTCCGAAACTGGTAACAGTTACCAAAGGCTAAAAAAGCAGTATATTTTCTACAATCAGGGTGGAGTTCTATTTGCCAAAAACTTGCGCGCATATCAATCGTGGATAAAACTTTAATTCCATGGAAATTTTGAAGAAGTTCATCTAAATTTTGTGGACGGTCAGTTTCAGGAATAATAATATTATTTATCTGTCTGGAATCCAGAACCAAACGAATTGACCCATCCTTTTTAAGAACAACGTGTAATGGGCTGGTATAAGGACTGACTGCTGGCTCAACAATGCCCTGATCTAACATGTATTGAAGTTCATTCTTAACCTTGTCTCTGTAAGCCAAAGGAATAGCGTACGTTTTTCCGCGAAATGGTGTGTGTTCTTTTACTTTAAATAAATATTGTAAGCCTTGTATAGTTCCTGTGTGATGACTAAACACTGTAGCATGTGAAGTCAAAATATGGTGCAGCTCTTCTCTTGCAACGTCATCTGGCACTTCAGCTTTCTTAACCTTTTCATTAATTAATTCTTCGCTATTAATTACATCATCCATCGCGTCCCTGTATCTATTGTCATTGTCATGAATAAACACACTGTCGTCATAATGCTCAACAAAAGCATCAGAAGTAAGAAACCTTAAACATTTTGTATCTGATTCAGATCTTGCTAAACACTCGAAAAATTTCAAACATTTCAGCATTCCGGCAACAGTCAAATTCACACTTCCTTCTTTAAAGTTCAAAATTGCCTTATGTGCGTTAAGAAACTCCATACCTAAAATAATCTGTGTACTGAGTAATGGAACAATAATAAAATTAGCAGAAAATTCGTATCCTTGACAAATGAAATTTAGGTTGGTCTGTTGTTTAACTTCCACACCTTTTCCAGAAATCGCTCCTCGAATTGTAGTTTTAGAAATAGGTAACACGGGACAGGCAATAGTTCTTTCACATATACGAAAAACTGATTCACTAATGACGTTCAATGGGCTCCCAGAATCTAAAACTGCAGTGAACTTATTCTTACCCACACATACTTCAATAACAGGATGTAAAAATGCGTCTACATTAGTTTCCTTTTCGTCTAACAAAATGTCTCTCATGTCTTCCAGTCGTACGTAGTGTAAAGTCGAAGTGTCATTACTTTCTGAACCGTCTATATTGCTGCCAGAAGCCGAAGCTGCTAGTCATTGTCGATTGTTTGCGTCACGTCTTTGATTATTCGCGTCATTTCGCGGATCAATTTCTACTAATTGCACTTGTCTCTCTGAAGTTCTGTCACGTGGAGGATGCCAATTAGGTCCTTCCTGTCTGTTAGATGCAAATTCTTGGTTGTGTCTGTTATTAAAATTTCTGTTTTCCTGTCTGTCTGCATAACTACTTCTTGTGTAATTTCGACTGTCACTTCTGAAATTATTGTTGTATCTACTACCCTGGTTATTTCTGTAGTAAGAATTTCTGTTATTGTATGAATAATTTCTATCTTGATGATACCGATTACTGTTTCCGTATGGTTGATCATTCCGGTAGGAATTACCGTTATTATAATTGTCTGTGTAATTTCTGTTAGAACGTCTGTTATTGTCATAAGGCTGGTATCTATTGTCCTGTCTGTTACGTCTGTCATTCTCAAAGTTACCCAAATAACGTCCGTTCCGATCACTATCCCTTTTCTCTGAAAATGTATTGTAATTACTGCTACTGAAAAAATTACAAGAAGTCCCGTCGTCGTTGTCATACTCAAGTTCTTGTAGCAAAGTCTTAAAAGTCTCAATGTCGTCTTTACATCTTCCGGCTAAAGCAATTTGTCTTATGGATTGTGGCAGCTTAGTTAAACAAATGCGAATTAATTCAGTCGGACTGTAAGGGTTGGAAAGGAACTGATTCTTTCGAATCATGTCTTCAAAATATTCTGCTGGCGTGCGGAATTCAGACTGTTTGAAATTACGCTGCATAATAAGACTGTGTTTGACTCTGTCTTGCGTGTTTTCGGACCAATATGCCGATAGAAATGCATGATAAAAATCATTCAGATTATTACAATCTCTAATGAGTGCACGCATCCGCGTCGCCGGTTCGTTTTCTAAATATCCACACATAAATTCCAGTTTGTGACTTAGTGGCCAATTTGGTGGGAGTGCATACATAAATTGATCTAACCATGCACATGGATGTATGTCATTTTTAGAATTGCGGAAGATCTTAAATTTCCGAACAGTCAAAAAGTGTTTATAGTCAAAGTTTTCGCCTCGTGGCGACAAAGACCTACCGCGTCTGTCCCAGTTTGAATGTCGATTATTGTCAAGTTCGCGCGCCTGGCGCTCTCTTGTTGTGTCCCGTAAATGAAATAAATTACTTTCTTCAAACCCCTCTGCTATCTGTGATTCTAAATTTCTTCTGCTGTCTTTTCCTACGATTTCGCCTTCAATTTGTTTGACTTGCTTTCGTAATGCCTCAACTTCCCTTTTAACGCGTTCATTAAATTTTCCCTGATTTTCAACATGCTTATTTATGTTCTGGTACTCTTCGGTTTCTGCAAATGGTAATGGAGCTGTATCATCTGAATCTCTATCCCCATTTAAACTAAGACTTGTCAATTTATCTGAAATCTCCTCAACTCTTTCCGATAAATCACCTATTTGTTCTTTCTGTTTATTTACGTCTTCCGTAAGTGTCGCGACTCGGGTTTCAGTATTGTCACATTTAGTAGTTAACTGTTCACACTGTTGCGTTAAGTTATTTATTCTGTCATTTGGAACGGATTCCTCGATTCTCTCAAATATTTCTTCCTTATCGTGTGCACGTTGTAAATTTAACTCTGAAAATTTTTGTACTATCACGCGATCTCTTTCTTCCTGTTCTCTATCCTGTTCCCTTTGTCTAATCTCTACTGCAATTAATCTATTATTGTGAGCATTCAAAATCGGTTGTACTTCTTCTCTGATTTCTTTCTTTAATTCATCTTTCATGTTTTTGAAACAAGTCCCTATTCGTGAATCTAACCGTGTTTCCATTGTTCCCATCTCAGTTCTAATTGTTCCTATCTCAGTTTTAATTGTTCCTATTTGTGATCCCTGTGAGTCTAACCGTGTTCCCATTGTTCCCATCTCAGTTTTAAATTCAGATCGAAAATTTAATATTACACTCATCAACTGCTCCATATTAACTTGTTCGAAATTCCTTTCGCTCCTAACATTTCCCGCGAAACCAGTTTCCTTCATCATAGCTGTAAAGCTATCTGAATTCGATACTATTCCAGAATCTTCTGTCGTTAATCTCGGATTCTGTGAATTTTCTGATTGAGAAAAATTTTGAAATGGTTCCGGACTATTTTCCCGACTTATTACATTGTTTTCCACTTCATTATTCAACATACTGTTCTCTTGTGTTGGCGAGTTCGCCATGTCAACAATTTCGTCATTCTGACTATCCATCATTTTTGCCTTTTTCATTGATCGCGTGATCATTTACAAAATATACAAAACTCGTCACTATAAAAAAATTACACACAATGACACTATATCTCCAACAAAATCATTCACACGAAATGCTTCCCTCAATCACGATCATCGAACAATTGAAATAATTGCACTAAATTGTCAAACCCATAGACAAGACAACAAAAATTAAATTTTAAAGAATACCATTAGAAAAATGCCAATTACCAAATCTACACATGCAATATAGACTACAATTACTAAATTACAAATTACTACAACAATCCTACTGTCTACTATTTCTACAATCAGAAGAATTCCAAGGGACGATCCGAAGCAGTGGTCGCCACGTGCATGGGGGCTTAATAAAAATATTAATGCAAATAATTTTAATTTTTTTTTTTTTTTTTGCTTTAGTAGCTGTCTGTCCGATTACGAAGTCTCGTAACGGTTGGCCCTGACTGTTATTATTACGCAATCTGACTGCTTAGAACAACAACAAAGAATGAAATGGAAATTTTCATTAACACAATTAATTAATTAATTAAGTCCCCAGCAACTATAAAACCTACGAAACCAAAGCACAAGTATAACTGTTCTGTGTGTGGAAGTATGACTCAACGTACGCATCTGGCACGGTTCTTCTTCAATAACACAAGAAATTTTAAATATCATTCATACTGAATTAATTAAAGAAAATAAAAATACCATAATTACTCAAGAAAACCAGAATTACACTCTAATACAATAACACAAGCCAGATGCTTTGTTGACTGAACCTGTAATGACGCATTATTTAACATGGAAATAATGAAAAATAAATCAAGTTTCGTTACCTTCATATATTGACCAAAATCACTCTAATCATTACAATATATCTCCACACCGACTCGCTATTACCACATCTCAACAAGAACCTTTCAGTATCACATCTCAGAAAGCACACCCTACTAGCACATCTCAACACGAACTGACTACCACGAGTCCTCGACAAGCACTGCCCACTACGACATCTCAACACTCACTCCCGTGGAGGCGGCGGAACAATGCTCTCTAGCGATCTCTGTCGCTGTGGCTCAGTGTAGCCACCTTTCAACTGTCAACACAACTGGCACCCCTAAGAGAATCCTACGACTTCCACATCGCTGGCAACGGGTTCTACATAATGCTGGTGACTACTTTGAAGGTGAGTAAAACTTTGAAACACGTATCTACTTTGTACGAGCTGTAAATAAATAGTTTCCACTATTAAAGTTCCAACCCTCGTTTTTATGAGCTTAACTTGTTTGAGGACGTGCAAAAGAAGAAATATGAAGAAGAGGTACGACTGAGATTCCGAATCAGACCCCGAGAGAAAATCTGTGTCAATCATGTGAAGGAAGTCACTCCTCGTGCTCGTAATCTTCTGCTGTAAAAAGGAAGGGTGAATATCAATTTCCTTGAGTTACGAATAAATCATTATGTTGACGTACCAAAATGTTACAAGTTCTGTGACTTAGGTAACACCAAGTAGATCTCTAAACGTAAGGAGCGAGTGTGGTCCCGCTGTGGAGCAGAGGGCCACCAGAAAAGTGCATGCCCAAACATCAACGTGAAACCTGTCTGCATCCCTTGTCGCAACACGAACGAACAATGTGAGACGCGGGAAAGACTGTGTAACTTAGGCAATGCTGTTAGAACCTGAAATAGCCGGAACAGAGTATGGATCCATCTAAAATAAAAGGAAATGTAGAACGGCCAACTCAATATCAAATCTAGGCAAATCAAGAAACAAGATACGTTGCACAGGAAACGGAGGCACAAGTCCCCTTCGACCGTGGCCAGGCACTGGCGTCGTGCCATAGCCTGGCGTCACCAGTGTGGGATTATACTGTGATGGAGGGGAGCGTCACATTTAGAAGGCATCCCAGCACCAACTACTACAGAGTACATGGAGAAAAAGCATCTTGACTTCATGAATACCAAAGACGACATGAACTGCAGAAGAGATTAGAGACAGCAGTTGCAAAGTAACTTAGAAGACAATTTCTTAAATCAGTAATTACCCAGACAAAGATGTGTTGCATGATAAATGAACTTGAGCTACAGAAATTTTTGCAAGTGAAGTTGAACTTTCGGGAAGCTTTAACACAGACTGTGTAACTAACGACCTGTCCTTAAGACAAGACTTCCTCATCACGTACGAAATCACAGCAGATGAAGTTCGTGAACTTCGTTCAAGGAGAGACTTTGCGGCGAACACCTGCATCAACCCAAGCTGCGAGGGTTGCTGACAGAAGAGGTGTTGCTGGTGTAGCAGTGCGTGTAATGGGAGGCTTTCCGACATGGAACTCCTGCCAAACGGAATGATAAAGATGATGGTGGTAATGATATTATCGACACCGCAGCTGCAGTAGCAGTAGACCCACGCCACTTCGACATCAACTGCAGAGTCTCCCCTATCTCCTTATGAAGTGGAGTGTAATGACCGCGATAATACTGATGTGTACAACAATCGCAAAACAGTGAAGTGCAGTGAAAATCAGCTCCTTCTGTCAAGTACAAAAAATATTTCGAGCACTACTAAAAACGAATTTCAGTTGTAAACAGACAACATTCATGATAATTTAGAGGTTAATGTCCAGTTAAGTCATTTGGTGGATCACAGTGTACTGCAGATTACTCTTAGATACATTATCAGAGTTGAGCATTGTAAAGGAAACTCTGTTACGTATCCTACACCCAGAGCATTAGACAGGATTATTTTGAGAGTAAATAATTTGCCAACAAGCGTAAACCATTATGTGACCTCGTTATGTAGGCGTTCATAAGGAGAAATGAACCATTCAACACTGAGCAGTTATACGTGGATTCTGTAAAAGCTCAAGGATGCGTTTTCTTTGACCCAGCCCTCCCCTCTCTGAAACGCTTTGTTTACTCTCGAAACACGTAAAATAATAAAGATATTACAGATAAATGCTGCTAGAAGTAAACTGGCAGTGATTGAAATACGAAAATTAATTGACGAGCTCAGTGTGGATATAGTCTGCTTACAAGAACCATACTGTATAAAGAATAAGCTCCCATATTTTCCTGCGGATATAGTAACAGTTACTTGCCACGATGAGACTATGCCACTGTCGTTACAAGTAGGAAATTCATTGTGACAAACGTGTCAAAGCTGTGTGGTGAGACATGGTCACAGTAGAAATGAAGTACATGCAGGCAAAATGGGTTGCACTAAGCATACACATGCTGTATTCTCATCACATCGTACCTTATGTAGATAAACTCAGGGCGATTGCTCGATATGGTCGAGGTGCACGTCTTCTTCTGGCAACAGATCCGAATGCAGGAATCTCTCTGGGGCACATTAGGCAAACCGACGAACGAGATTATATACTAGAGGATGCAATATAGGTCCTGGACCTCATAGTTTAAGTCTAGAAGGCCAGCCGAGTACATTCGAGGGACGAGCATTTGTAGCCAATAACGTAGATGTCACTTCAGCAAACCGCATGGCAGCAGCTAAGATTAATACTGGGGAAGTGCCCCAGTACCTAACATCCAATGACCATAATGCAACTGTCATCGAAGGCGGAAATGACAATAACACTAGACATCAGGAAAACGGATTACGTTGACTTAGTTAACTCCCTTGCAGGATTCCCAATGGAAACACTTCCGCCGGCCGGAGTGGCCGTGCGCTTCTAGGCGCTACAGTCTGGAACCGCGTGAACGCAGGTTCGAATCCTGCCTCGGGCATGGATGTGTGTGACGTCCTTAGGTTAGTTAGGTTTAAGTAGTTCTAGGGGACTGATGACCACAGCAGTTAAGTCCCATAGTGCTCAGAGCCATTTGAACCATTTTTGAAACACTTCCGGTACATGTGGACTTGGTCAACAGGTACTAAACGAACTCTTGCAAGAGCACAGGGAATTTATATTGTTAAGATAAACGTAGTCAGGCTACAATCCACTGAACCCCAGAGCTCTCCACGCTGTAGCAAAGTGTAAGACCAAGAATAAGAGTTTATCAACGTGCTCTAGGGCAACAAGAGCGCACTGCTAGGCTCCATGAACACAGCGCAATGAAGATGCGCTACAAAACATTAGTTCGGGAAACTAAAAGAATACACCAAGTGAAATTTCTACGAAGGGAGCTGCAGTTTTACATATGGGGAAGCCGTGTAAATTATTGACTGATAATGTTAAGGGACCTACTGTCATGTCCACAAGTTGTGAAGAGCATGGCTCAATGACGGCTGGATGAAGGGAGTCAGCAGATCTGCCAACCTCCTTGCTTCCTGATGATAATACAGACACAAATACTGAAATCCAAGCACAATTTAGAATTCAAATAAGTAACGAATACAACAATTTGATGGTGGTGATTCCGTTCGCACATGAAGCAGCTGCTGCTGAAATTTCCAAGCTCAAAACTGGAAGGCACCTGGTCCGAATAGCGTGCATCGTGAGATCGTGCGGATGGTAGGTCCACTAACAGAGCCATATCTGACAGCGTTATTAGACGAGCCGTTGCGAACAGGTAGGATCCCGGCTGTATGGGAGACAGCTAGAGCAGTAGTGATTAAATAGAGAAAGAATAAAGAACCAGGATCACTGAAAACCTATAGACCTATTTGCTTATTAAACGTCCTGGCCAAAGTTCCGGAACGTCTGCTCTGTGATCGGCTGCAGGCGCACACGGAGCTCTTGGGTCTAAACCAATGTCACTGTGGATTCAGAAAATAGAAGTCTATCGATGATGCGGTTAATAGAATTCTTCAGATTGTAGAAAATTCCACAACGAAGTATGCAGTGGCTCTCGTGATTGACACCACAGGCGCCTTCAACGATCTTTGGTGGCCTGCGATGTTCGCACGCCTTCGAGATGTCTGTATAAGAGCTTTGTAGATTATTGCAGTGGATGTACACTTCAGTGGCTTGCGGAGCAGAGCAGGGAAATCAAAAACGTTACCAAGGGCTGTCCTCAAGGTTCCGTAAGTGGTCCATTGTTCAGAGATCTTAATATTGAACCCCTGTTACATCTGTTAGACGGGGCAGATGCTCATGAAGGAGTTGTTGCATACGCAGTTGAGCATCCTAGTAGTTGTATCCGTAGATTCCAGAGCGAGACTTGAGGAACAGGCGAATTATGCACTTGCTCAGATGCAGCACTGCTGCAAGAGCAACAAACTGACGATAGCTGTTCATAAAACCACTTACACCCTTCTGAAGGGTGAATACCGATTAGGTTCGTTTCAGATAACGCTGATACAATAGCTCCCTACTTAGCACTCATATACAACCGCTCGCTCACCGATAGATCTGTACCTACAGACTGGAAAATTGCGCAGGTCGCACCAGTGTTTAAGAAGGGTAGTAGGAGTAATCCATTTAACTACAGACCTATATCATTGACGTCGGTTTGCAGTAGGGTTTTGGAGCATATACTGCATTCAAACATTATGAATCACCTCGAAGGGAACGATCTATTGATACGTAATCAGCATGGTTTCAGAAAACATCGTTCTTGTGCAACGCAGCTAGCTCTTTATTCGCACGAAGTAATGGCCGCTATCGACAGAGGATCTCAAGTTGATTCCGTATTTTTAGATCTCCGGAAAGCTTTTGACACCGTTCCTCACAAGCGACTTCTAATCAAGCTGCGGGCCTATGGGGTATCGTGTCAGTTGTGCGACTGGATTCGTGATTTCCTGTCAGGAAAGTCGCAGTTCGTAGTAATAGAAGGCAAATCATCGAGTAAAACTGAAGTGATACCAGGTGTTCCCCAGGGAAGCGTCCTGGGACCTCTGCTGTTCCTGATCTATATAAATGACCTGGGTGACAATCTGAGCAGTTCTCTTAGGTTGTTCGCAGATGATGCTGATAAATGACCTGGGTGACAATCTGAGCAGTTCTCTTAGGTTGTTCGCAGATGATGCTGTAATTTACCGTCTAGTAAGGTCATCCGAAGACCAGTATCAGTTGCAAAGCGATTTAGAAAAGATTGCTGTATGGTGTGGCAGGTGGCAGTTGACGCTAAATAACGAAAAGTGTGAGGTGATCCACATGAGTTCCAAAAGAAATCCGTTGGAATTCGATTACTCGATAAATAGTACAATTCTCAAGGCTGTCAATTCAACTAAGTACCTGGGTGTTAAAATTACGAACAACTTCAGTTGGAAAGACCACATAGATAATACTGTGGGGAAGGTGAGTCAAAGGTTGCGTTTCATTGGCAGGACACTTATAAGATGCAACAAGTCCACTTAAGAGACAGCTTACACTACACTCGTTCGTCCTCTGCTAGAATATTGCTGCGCGGTGTGAGATCCTTACCAGGTGGGATTGACGGAGGACATCGAATGGGTGCAGAAAAGGGCAGCTCGTTTTGTATTATTACGTAGTAGGGGAGAGAGTGTGGCAGATATGATACGCGAATTGGGATGGAAGTCATTACAGCAAAGACGTTTTTCGTCGCGGCGAGATCTATTTACGAAATTTCAGTCACCAACTTTCTCTTCCGAATGCGAAAATATTTTGTTGAGCCCAATCTACATAGGTAGGAATGATCATCTAAATAAAATAAGAGAAATCAGAGCTCGAACAGAAAGGTTTAGGTATTCGTTTTTCCCGCGCGCTGTTCGGGAGTGGAATGGTAGAGAGATAGTATGATTGTGGTTCGATGAACCCTCTGCCGAGCACTTAAATGTGAATTGCAGAGTAGTCATGTAGATGTAGATGAAGGGAAGATTTTCTCTTGCCAGAAATCCTTCCTGGAGGCCTACGGAAGACCTTGAAACGCAGCACTGTTCGTAGATATTTACACTGCTGGCCACCGTAAATGCAACACCAAGAAAGACAAGAGGTAGCACAACAAAATTTATTTTGTACATAACATGTTGACCAAGTATCAAAGTATTACTTTTACAGACGTCTGTGACATGTGGTTCCTGCCAGAATCAGTAGCCAGAGTAGCCGTCATTGTTGGAGATCACCGCTGCCACACGTCTCGGCATTGAGTCAAAGAGACGTTGGATGTGTTCCTGGGGTACAGCAGCCCAAGCAGCTTCCACACGTTGCCAAAGATCATCTGGTGTGGCAGCTGGGGATGTAATCTGGGTCACTCGTTGAGCAACCATGGACCACATGTTTTCTATCGGCGAAAGATCCGGAGAGCGAGCCGGCCAGGGAAGCAATTCAATCTGGTTATTGACGAAGAACCTTTGGACAATGCGTGCCACGTGTGGTCGCGCATTATCCTGTTGAAATATGGCTGTGGCCGAGCCCTGAAGGTAAGGAAGGACAACTGGCTGCAGCACCTCGGATATGTAGCGCCGGCTATTTAAAGTACCGGCAATGCGTACTAGAGGCGTGCGAGAGTAATATCCAATACCGCCCCATACCATAATACCCGGTGCAAGACCAGTGTGGCGGTGCATAATGCAGCTGTCCAGCATCCTCTGTCCACGGTGTCTCCACACTCGAATGCGACCATCGTGGTGCTGTAGACAGAAGCGTGCCTCGTCAGAAAAGACAACGTCATTCCATTCTGCCGTCCACATCCGTCTGTCATCACACCATTGGCGACGGAGACGTCTGTGGTTCTGCGTCAATGGTAGACGAAGCAATGGACGTCTTGCTGACAGACCACTCTGCTGTAAACGGCGTCGAATGGTACGCGCAGACACTGGATGATGCATTACAAACGCAATGTGCTGTGCTATGGTTCGGGATGTCACTGAGCGATCCGTCAGTGCCATGCGCACAATTTGCCTATCGGCACGTGTAGTGGTGCACCGAGGTGAATGCGATCGACCACGTCGGTCCGTCGTACCATCCTGCATCCAACGGTCACATATCCGCATTACAGTTGTTTGGTTTCGTCCAACACGACTAGCGATTTCTCTGTATGATAATCCACAATCTCGGTAAGCCACTATCCTTCCTCTGTCGAACTCGGATACTTGATCAAAAGATGTTCGCTGTTGTCTACGAGGCATAACTGATCGTCTTGTGAAACAACCACAAGGTAAACACACGTGCCGAACGTACACTCGTCGAAATCGCCAAGCCTTAAATGGCGCTATGAGGTGGCGCCACAGGCGCGCGTGATGTGCGTCTGCGCTGAAATTCTAATCAGTTGCATATCTCATCGCTGCAAACTCATGGTGTAAATTTCACTTGATTCGGATGCTTCCTTCAGGGTGTTGCATTTACGGTGGCCAGCAGTATAGTTATGCTTCTAGGAGAGAAAACAAACTCTCTAGAACATGTAAAATCTATTACTTAGGAAGCGGCCAAATTATGCATAAGATTGCCCGTGCTGGCACTGCTGACTATTAATAACCGTTGCATGTGGTGCGGTTATATCACGAATCTTATCTTCAACGCGAATGCGGGCTCTGCTGGCAGCGTCTGGGCGCATCACCTTAGACTAGGCAGCTATAAAACAATACTGCGACGAATTCAGCGGAGCGTACTTGTCAGGCTCACCAGTGCACTACACCTGCAGAGGGTTTACCGGTAATCCTCAGGATATGCGCGATAGATATCGAGGCACGCTACAGGGCAGCGCTGTATAGGTTGGGGCGTGAGCAGTATGATCGTGTGTACGAGATCACAGGACCGCATATTACTGATAAAAGACATCTACGAGCCTGAGAGTTAGATAAATGGCAGTCTTACTGGGACACTTAAGAGCACTGAATGGCGTGTTTACAACATATTCCCAATCATCAAGACCAGGCTCCAACTACGAGACTTTGCCCCCACCCGAGATATTGTGCACCTATTAACAGGTCAAGTCCATATCCCAAACATCTTCACCAAGTGGGATTTAGTAACACAACAATCTATGAATGTGGAGTGGAAGGTTTCGCTGATCACGTGGTTCTAAGATGCCCTCTTTTTCATTCAGAGAAAGAGTGCAGACGATTAGACTGCGATCTGCAAACAATTGTACGTGACAAAAACTTCTGGAGTACAGGCAATATGATAGCACATCGGATATCTAAAAGGCTACTTCTTCACTTTCAGTCTGTAACATCAAGTGGACGCTCTGAGTATCAAAATAATGTCACCTGTCAACAGGTCACAAGAAGCGGTTTCTCAATTACAGATAATCATAGCCACATATGCATTTATTTAATTACGAGAAATAAAAAGAAAAGAAAGAATGCTATGGCCACCCTCATGAGTATGCGCAGTCTCGAGGATTGCCGAGGTACGCAGATACCAGTGTGAATAATGTCGAATAGTGTAGCAACAATAAGTTTAGTGGTTGTAATTAGTCGGCAAACCTCGAGTTCGTCCGACGCTGCCAGTAACATACCTGGTAATGCAATATACAAGTTATTCACTTGCAACTTGAGTTAATTCCTTTTATTTTATGTTATTATTATTGTTATTTTCTTAAGTGATTAGTATTTTTCAAGTGTTCTGCTTTATGTTTACGTTAATACTACCAATAGTTACTGTTAACATTATTTGCTACTACATTAATAATATAATGCATTGTCTGTCACCATGATTAACGAATGTGTACGACCTGATTAAGGTTTTCAGATAACAGATCTAAAATTCGTAGTAGTAAATAAATTGAAGTTGGATTGAACTGTCTTATACTGTGAATAATTACGTATTTTTCATGAGATTTGACAGCTTTATAGTTTGATCCAGAGATGCCGTATGTTTACATTTGTTGATTTCTAAATATTTACTTGGTTTTGTAAAAATTATTTATATTTTAGGTCTATTTGATCGTTTAGAATGCCTTGTAGTTCGTTTTTTATGTGTAGGTAAGATTCTATTTCTTCTAGAATATTCTTGCTGATTCCTGGTGAAATTTTGTGTAGTATGTTGATAGCTGTTTTGAGGTCTTCTGATTTATAATTGTGGATTTTTAGATGTAGAAAGAAGGTGGGTGGGTTAGTGTAGGAATCTACTGTGTTTTCTCTATATCTGATGCTGAAGTTACGTCCCAATTGTCCTACGTAATATTTTTCGCAGTTAAATTAAATAAATAAAATAATCTGAATGCCACATTTTAAAAAATCCAAGCTTTCAAAACAGCTAACGACGTAAGCACAAAAATCCTTTCAGCAAAAGCCACAATACCAGAATACTCATATCGAGGAATATACACTACTGACCATTAAAATTGCTACACCACGGAGATGACGTGCTACAGACGCGAAATTTAACGGACAGGACGAAGATGCTGTGATAAGCAAATGATTAGCTTTTCAGAACATTCACACAAGGTTGGCGCCGGTGGCGACACCTACAACGTGCTGACATGAGGAAAGTTTCCTACCGATTCCTCATACACAAACAGCAGTTGACCGGCGTTGCCTGGTGAAACGTTGTTGTGATGCCTCGAGTAAAGGAGGAGAAATGCGTACCATTACGTTGCCGACTTTTATAAAGGTCGGATTGTAGCCTATCGCGACTGCGGTTTATCGTATTGCGACATTGCTGCTCGCGTTGGTCGAGATCCAATGACTGTTAGCAGAATATGGAATCGGTGGGTTCAGGAGGGTAATACGGAACGCCGTGCTCGATCCCATCGGACTCGTATCCCTAGCAGTCGAGATGACAGGCATCTTATCCCCATGGCTGTAACGGATCGTGCTGCCACGTCTCGATCCATGAGTCAATAGATGGGGCCGTTTGCAAGACAACAACCATCTGCACGAACAATTCGAAGACGTTTTTAGCAGCATGGACTATCAGCTCGGAGACCATGGCTGCGGTTACCCTTGACGCTGCATCACAGACAGTGGAGCGCCTGCGATGGTGTACTCAACGACGAACCTGGGTGCACGAATGGCAAAACGTCATTTTTTCGGATGTATCCAGGTTCTGGTCGCATCCGTGTTTGGCGACATAGCGGTGAACGCACACTGGAAGCGTGTATTCGTCATTGCCATACTGGCGTATCACCCTGCGAGATGCTATGGGGTGTCACTGGTTACACGTCTCGGTCACCTCTTGTTCGCATTGACGGCACTTTGAACAGTGGACGTTACATTTCAGATGTGTTACGACCCGTGGCTCTACCCTTCATTCGATCCCTGCGAAACCCTACATTTCAAAAAAATGGTTCAAATGGTTCTGAGCACTATGGGACTCAACTGCTGAGGTCATTAGTCCCCTAGAACTTAGAACTAGTTAAACCTAACTAACCTAATGACATCACAAACATCCATGCCCGAGGCAGGATTCGAACCTGCGACCGTAGCGGTCTCGCGGTTCCAAGCTGCAGCGCCTTTAACCGCACGGCCACTCCGGCCGGCCCCTACATTTCAGCAGGATAATGCACGACCGCTTGTTGCAGGTCTTGTACGGGCCTTTCTGGATAGTGAAAATGTTCGTCTGCTGCCCTGGCCAGCACATTCTCCAGATCTCTCACCAATTGAAAACGCCTCCTCAATGGTGGCCGAGCAACTGGCTCGCCACAATACGCCAGTCACTACTCTTGATGAACTGTGGTATCGTGTTGAAGCTGCATGGGCAGCTGTACCTGTACACGCCATCCAAGCTCTGTTTGACTCAATGCCCAGGTGTATCAAGGCCGTTATTACGGCCAGAGGTGGTTGTTCTGGGTACTGATTTCTCAGGATCTATGCTCCCAAACTGCTAGAAAATGTAATTACATGTCAGTTCTAGTATAATATACACTCCTGGAAATGGAAAAAAGAACACATTGACACCGTTGTGTCAGACCCACCATACTTGCTCCGGACACTGCGAGAGGGCTGTACAAGCAATGATCACACGCACGGCACAGCGGACACACCAGGAACCGCGGTGTTGGCCGTCGAATGGCGCTAGCTGCGCAGCATTTGTGCACCGCCGCCGTCAGTGTCAGCCAGTTTGCCGTGTCATACGGAGCTCCATCGCAGTCTTTAACACTGGTAGCATGCCGCGACAGCGTGGACGTGAACCGTATGTGCAGTTGACGGACTTTGAGCGAGGGCGTATAGTGGGCATGCGGGAGGCCGGGTGGACGTACCGCCGAATTGCTCAACACGTGGGGCGTGAGGTCTCCACAGTACATCGATGTTGTCGCCAGTGGTCGGCGGAAGGTGCACGTGCCCGTCGACCTGGGACCGGACCGCAGCGACGCACGGATGCACGCCAAGACCGTAGGATCCTACGCAGTGCCGTAGGGGACCGCACCGCCACTTCCCAGCAAATTAGGGACACTGTTGCTCCTGGGGTATCGGCGAGGACCATTCGCAACCGTCTCCATGAAGCTGGGCTACGGTCCCGCACACCGTTAGGCCGTCTTCCGCTCACGCCCCAACATCGTGCAGCCCGCCTCCAGTGGTGTCGCGACAGGCGTGAATGGAGGGACGAATGGAGACGTGTCGTCTTCAGCGATGAGAGTCGCTTCTGCCTTGGTGCCAATGATGGTCGTATGCGTGTTTGGCGCCGTGCAGGTGAGCGCCACAATCAGGACTGCATACGACCGAGGCACACAGGGCCAACACCCGGTATCATGGTGTGGGGAGCGATCTCCTACACTGGCCGTACACCACCGGTGATCGTCGGGGGGACACTGAATAGTGCACAGTACATCCAAACCGTCATCGAACCCATCGTTCTACCATTCCTAGACCGGCAAGGGAACTTGCTGTTCCAACAGGACAATGCACGTCCGCATGTATCCCGTGCCACCCAACGTGCTCTAGAAGGTGTAAGTCAACTACCCTGGCCAGCAAGATCTCCGGATCTGTCCCCCATTGAGCATGTTTGGGACTGGATGAAGCGTCGTCTCACGCGGTCTGCACGTCCAGCACGAACGCTGGTCCAACTGAGGCGCCAGGTGGAAATGGCATGGCAAGCCGTTCCACAGGACTACATCCAGCATCTCTACGATCGTCTCCATGGGAGAATAGCAGCCTGCATTGCTGCGAAAGGTGGATATACACTGTACTAGTGCCGACATTGTGCATGCTCTGTTGCCTGTGTGTATGTGCCTGTGGTTCTGTCAGTGTGATCATGTGATGTATCTGACCCCAGGAATGTGTCAATAAAGTTTCCCCTTCCTGGGACAATGAATTCACGGTGTTCTTATTTCAATTTCCAGGAGTGTATTTGTCCAATGAATATCCGTTTATCATCTGCATTTCTTCTTGGTGTAGCAATTTTAATGGCCAGTAGTGTATAAGATCCGGAGCTATATTGGCATGCAATTCTCGGAAATTTTATTGAGGTAAGAAAAGTCATGGGATAGGGATATGCAGATATATAGAGGGTGGTAGTATCGCGTACGCAAGGTATAAAAGGGTGATGCATTGGCGGAGCTGTAATTTGTACTCAGGTCATTCATGTGATAAAGGGTCCGACGTGATTATGGCCACACAACGGGAATTACAGATTTTGAACGCAGAGTCTTGATTGGAACTAGACGCATGGGACATTCTATTCGCAAACCGATAGGGAATCCAATGTCCCATGATCCACAATGTTAAGAGTGTGCCGAGAATATCGAATTTCAGGACAAGTTTGCACTGACCCTCGGTCCAGTCTCTGATCCCATGCCCACTGCAATCGTATTAGGGCGTTCAATAAGTAAGGCAACACGTTTTTTTCTCCGGCTGTTTCCGTTGAAAATAAGGAGTTGGTGGTGTGATATCGTGGAATATTCCCGCTTCATCCCCTATGGTTTCATTGAAGTTTCTGAACGTGGCGATGTTAACCTAGCCTTCAAAATGGCGTCTGTAACGGAGGGACGTTCCATGTAGAAAGCTATCACAGAGGTTTTTGTATGCAGAAAACAAAAGCATCGCAGAGATACATAGGCGCTTTCACAATGTCTACGGAGATCTGGCAGCGAACAAAAGTTGGGCTAGTCGTTGGTTCAAATGGCTCTAAGCACTATGGGACTTAACATCTGAGGTGATCAGTCCCCTAGACTTAGAACTACTTAATCCTGACCAACCTAAGGACATCACAAACATCCATGCCCGACGCAGGGTTCGAACCTGCGACCATAGCAGTGAAGCGGTTCCCGACTGAAGCGCTTAGAACCGCTCGGGCTAGTCGGGCGAGGCGTCTGTCATCATCGCAAAAAGTTCGGACGCACCTTTCCCATCTTCCACGTGCTGGTTGACTGCACACGTCTGTGCAACTCAAGAAACGCCTCCCGTGTGTTCGTCACCACAAAAATGCCAACGAACTTCTATTTCTTCATGACAACGAGAGGCCTCACACAAATCCACACACTCGAGAGCAATACACAAAACTTCATTGGATTGTGCTTCCTCGTCCACTCCACAGCCCTGATCTCTCACCTTCCGACTTTCATTTGTTTGCTCCAATGAAGGATGCACTCCCCGGGCAGCAGTAGGTGGATGATGGGGAGATTATTGATCCAGCGAGACGTTGGCTTCGACGCCGACCAGTAAAGTGTTATCGTGCGGGCATGTATGCCCTTCCAGTAATACGGTATAACGCCGTCGCATCGGACGGAAATTATGTTGAAAAATAGGTTTTGTAGCCAGAAGAGTGCGGAATAGAACGGTGTATTTGAACCCTGAATGAAACCAATCTGCTTTCAGAAAAAAAAATTGTGTTGCATTGCTTATTGAACGCTGCTTGTAATCGACGATGTGTTGGGGTCAAAATGGCAACAAGTAGGGGTCATCTACTGCGGAGACCCGTGTTGAACAACGTACGCTGAGGAATGTGCCCTGGAAGACTTGTGGATATATCAGCACTGTACTGCGTTATCCTGCTTTATGGAATGCGCCAAGCCTCCAAACTCCACGTCCTCTGATGAAACATGGATGCACAACACATTGTCGACTAATGGTGATTCCAATGTCCCTCGATCACTTTGCATAGATACGATAGTGGTTCGCAAAGTGCCAACCTGGGCCGACGTTCCCTAGATGTTCCTTGCCAGGCACTGGGCCTTAACCACCTGCCCTTTATCGAAGTCGCTTATGTCAGAGGATTTCCCAACTTTCGGTTAGTAACGTCGTCTGAATGATTCCTCAATTATCTTATACAGGGTTATTCAGTTACTCCTACCAACACTTTTTATGTTACCGGCAATGACTTCAAAAACGGCGTGTGGGATTTTCATATTCACTCGCTCACTATGTGCAAACTTTCAGTCCTACAGAAAAATTGGACAGGACCTTTTTGCAGAAAATTTAATGTTGTTAAATTTTGTACCGGGATATTTTTTCGTTAGAAACTGTATTTTTCGGATTATTCAAGAAAAATTCACAAAAGTGACGTGCAGACGGGCTTTGCTTGAATAACTCGAGAACTGTGGCCCCCAGCGAAAGTGCATCATAGTAGAGAATTTACCTACATTAAATTTTCTAAAAAACATCCCGTTCATTTCTTCTGTAGGACTAAAAGTTCGCTTGTAGCGAGCGAGAGAATTTGAAAATCTCGCGTGTGGTTTTTAAAGCTAGTGCGGGTTGCATAAAACCCATAGACAGGGGCCGCTGAATCCATCCTGTATACTTCCCTTACCGCGTACCAGGTGGCATTCATTCTGGCAGTGAACAGTGGTCATAATCTTTTAATCATCAGCGAAGAAGTATTTACTGGTTTCTCTTGATATAATCTCGTCATCTGATACAGTCTGATCTCTGTGAAGGAATTCATGTAGTGAAGACTGCTTATATGTTATACGCCACACTAGTGGTTGCAATTTGGCAGCCTGAATTTATGTGCATCATAGTAGATAAACAAACTTTGTGATGCTTTGGGGTGCAATGTGATACCGACTCGTGGGTAGCGATATGTGGGTGCTTTGTAAATATGGGAATGCTTTCAGGGAATGATAGTTATTTTCTCGTTCTGTGTGTTCCACTTATGACCTCGTTGTCGACGGCAAGTTAAACCCTTGTCTTCCTTCCTTTTGCTTCACTTTTGCTACAGACAGATGTGTCCATCAATCACAAGAGTCTGGGTGACCGCTCTGGTGAAAATCGTAAGCAACAGCCTCGTTCCCCACCAACAGCAGAGACTGTGACACAGCTTTGAAAATTTCCATCGGAGCTACAAATATGAAAATTGGACACAAACTTCAAGGAACGCTGTGGTTGTATATTTCCTGCATTAGAGTGTGTCTCCCACTAGATAAGACGAAGATATTTAGTGAGTGAAACAAAATCTTAAGTTCCCGATCAGCACCGTGGTGAGATCAGAATTACCAGCCAGTAGGTAGGCATCACAAAACGCATCACGTCGGCCTACGATTTGCGTGGGCAATGCGACGGTCCACCATGAAAGAGATCTCTGAAACATACGAGACTTCCAGTAATGGAAACGAATCTGTTTGTTCAACACAACCAAAACGCGCACCCATTGTCATAACGATGCTGAGCTTGTCTCGAGCACAGGCTAAATCCTCGCATAGGCCTACATTTGTTGACACTTGTGGTTAATGTTCATTTAGGACTACTGTTTTTCCACTTTATTAATTGAGAGCGATTTCTCTGGATCCTAATTTAATAAACTAAAATTAATTAACTGTTGTTGCTGTTGTGGTCTTCAGTATAGAGACTCGTTTGATGCAGCTGTCATTGCTACTCTATCCTGCGCAAGCTTTTTCGTTTCCCAGTACCCGCTGAAACCTACATCCTTCTGAATTTGACGCGTATTCTCCTCGTGGTCTCCCTCTACGATTTTAACCCCCCACGCTGCCCTCCAATACTTAATTGGTGATCCATTGCTGTCTCAGAACATGTTTTACCAACGATCCCTTCTTCTAGTCAAGTTGTACGATAAATTTCTCTTCTGCAAAATTCTGTTTAATAACTTCTTATTAGTTATGTGATCTATCCATCTAACCTTCAGCATTCTTCTGTAGCATCACAGTTCGAAAGCTTCTCTTCTCTTCTTGTCTAAACTATTTATCGTCCACGTTTCACTTCTATACATTGCTACACTCCATACAAATACTTTCAGAAACGACTTCCTGACACATAAATCTATACTCGATGTTCACAAATTTTTTTCTTCAGGAACGCTTTCCTTGTCATTGCCAGTCTACATTTTATGTCCTCTCTACTTCGACCATCGTCAGTTATTTTGCTCCCCAAATAGCAAAACTCATTTACTACTTTAAGTGTCTCATTTCCTAATCTAATTCCCTCAGCATCATCCGATTAAGTTCAACTACAATCTATTATGCTCGTTTTGCTTTTGTTGATGTTCATCTTATATCCTCCTTTCAAGACCCTGTCCATTCTGTTCAGCTGCTCTTCCAGGTCCTTTGCTGTCTCTGACAGAGTTAACTATGTCATCGGTGAACCTCAAAGTTTATCTCTTTTCCATGGCTTTTAATTCTTACTGCATTTTTTTTCTTTCCTTTACTGCTTGCTCAATATACATATTGAATAACATTGGGGATAGGCAACAAACCTGTATCACTCCCTTTCCAACCACTTCTTCCCTTTCATGCTCCTCGACTCTTACAACTACCATCTGGTTTCTGTACAAACTGTAAATAGCCTTTCATTCCCTGTATTTGACCCCAGCCACCTTCAGAATTTGAAAGATTGTGACAGTCAATATTGTCAAAAGCATGCTAGAAACATAGGTTTGCCTTTCCTTAACCTACCTTCTAAGGTAACTCGTAAGGTCAGTATTGCCTCACGTATTCGAACATTTCTACTGAATCCAAACTGATTTTCCCCGAGGTCGGCTTCTACCAGTTTTTCTATTCGTCTGTAAAGAATTCGTGTAAGTATTTTGCAGCTGTGACATATTAAGCTGATAGTTTGGTAATTTTCACACCTGTCCACACCAGCTTTCTTTGGGATTGTAATTATAACATTGTTCTTGAAGTCTGAGAGTATTTCGCCTGTCTCATACATCTTGCTCATCAGATGCTAGAGTTTGGCATAGTTGGCTCTCCCAAGGCTATCAGTAGCTCTAATGGAATGTTGTCTACTGCCGGGGCCTTGCTTCGACTTAGGTTTTTCAGACTTAAGTCTTTCAAACTCTTCACGCAGTATCATATCTCTCATTTCACCTTCTCTTACGTCCTCTTATATTATTTCTAGAAAACGAAAAAAAGAAGAAAAAAACCAAGTGTGAAGATGTTATGTGGAATGTTGGATGTTTTATAATCATTATTATTATTTATTTGTGTAACTTTTTTTTACCGAACCCCTACTCTATTTTGTCTAAGTAATCCTTCAATGTATAAAATGTATTGCATAACAGGTACTTTATAGCTGCCTTTTTAAATAAGTGTATTTTTGCAATTCCTTTTATCTCTTTTGGTAATTTATTGTACAGTATTATTCCTTGGCAGAAAATGCTGTTTTGAGTTTTATGTTTCTTTTTTTTGGCAAATGTAAGTTGATTCTAGCTCTTGTCCCATGGTCATGGACAGAACTGTTTGTACAGAAATTACCAATGTTATTTTTGATGTGTACAACTGACTGGTAAATGTATTCACATGGACCAGTTGAAATCCCCAGTGTTTTCAACAGATCTTCATAGTGAGCTTGACTACCATTTTTGGTTATGATTCTCACGGCTCTTTTCTTGAGTTTGAAAATTGTGTTCATATTTTGTTCATTTGTTCCCTAAAAAGAATGCAATAGCTAAGAATTAAGTGTACATATGAATAGTATGTAACTAAAAGACACTGCATGTTACAAACTGATGATAGGATTCTAAGGGCATAAAATGCTGATGACGTTCTGTTTGCAAGTACCTGTGTGGGTTCACACCACTTCAACTGAGAATCAATGTTCATTCCTAGAAATTTTGCATTTGTTGCACAGTCTATAGAGGTGCCATCTACGTTTAGTTTAACATTGTCATTTTCCCTCTTCAAACTGAAATTCATGGCGTTAGTTTTGTTTATGTTCAATGTCACTTTATTGCTTACTGACCAATTGTAAACTTCCTTGAGAGCTTCATTTGCTTTCTCTGCAAGGAGTTCTCTTGTATTCTCAGTGACTATAATATTGTTGTCATCAGCGGAGAGAATTTTTTCACAATGAGTAACACTACTGGGAATGCCATTGATGTATATCAGGAATAGTATTGGTCTTAATATGCTACCTTGCAGAACGCCTATATTAATGTATTTTGGTTCTGATAAATGGGTGACTGGAATTCGTCAGTAGGAAAAGGGAGAGAAGGAAACATAGTAGGTGAATATGGATTGGGGGGAAGGAATGAAAGAGGAAGCCGCCTTGTAGAATTTTGCACAGAGCATAACTTAATCATAGCTAACACTTGGTTCAAGAATCATGAAAGGAGGCTGTATACATGGAAGAAGCCAGGAGATACTGACAGGTTTCAGATAGATTATATAATGGTAAGACAGAGATTTAGGAACCAGGTTTTAAATTGTAAGACATTTCCTGGGGCAGATGTGGATTCTGACCACAATCTATTGGTTATGAACTGCAGATTGAAACTGAAGAAACTGCAAAAAGGTGGGAATTTAAGGAGATGGGACCTGGATAAACTGAAAGAACCAGAGGTTGTAGAGAGTTTCAGGGAGAGCATAAGGAGACAATTGACAGGAATGGGGGAAAGAAATGCAGTAGAAGAAGAATGGGTAGCTCTGAGGGATGAAGTGGTGAAGGCAGCAGACGATCAAGTAGGTAAAAAGACGAGGGCTAATAGAAATCCTTGGGTAACAGAAGAAATATTGAATTTAATTGATGAAAGGAGAAAATATAAAAATGCAGTAAATGAAGCAGGCAAAAAGGAATACAAACGTCTCAAAAATGAAATCGACAGGAAGTGCAAAATGGCTAAGCAGGGATGGCTAGAGGACAAATGTAAGGATGTAGAGGCTTATCTCACTAGGGGTAAGATAGATACTGCCTACAGGAAAATTAAAGAGACCTTTGGAGAGAAGAGAACCACTTGTATGAATATCAAGAGCTCAGATGGCAACCCAGTTCTAAGCAAAGAAGGGAAGGCAGAAAGGTGGAAGGAGTATATAGAGGGTTTATACAAGGGAGATGTACTCGAGGACAATATTATGGAAATGGAAGAGGATGTAGATGAAGACGAAATGGGAGATAAGATACTGCGTGAAGAGTTTGACAGAGCACTGAAAGACCTGAGTCGAAACAAGGCCCCGGGAGTAGACAACATTCCACTAGAACTACTGATGGCCTCGGGAGAGCCAGTCATGACAAAACTCTACCATCTAATGAGCACGATGTATGAGACAGGTGAAATACCCTCAGACTTCAAGAAGAATATAATAATTCCAATCCCAAAGAAAGCAGGTGTTGACAGATGTGAAAATTACCGAACTATCAGTTTAATAAGTCACAGCTGCAAAATACTAACGTGAATTCTTTACAGACGAATGGAAAAACCTGGTAGAAGCCGACCTCGGGGAAGATCAGTTTGGATTCCGTAGAAATGTTGGAACACGTGAGGCAATACTGACCTTACGACTTATCTTGGAAGAAAGATTAAGAAAAGGCAAACCTACGTTTCTAGCATTTGTAGACTTAGAGAAAGCTTTTGACAATGTTGACTGGAATACTCTCTTTCAAATTCTGAAGGTGGCAGGGGTAAAATACAGGGAGCGAAAGGCTATTTACAATTTGTACAGAAACCAGATGGCAGTTATAAGAGTCGAGGGGCATGAAAGGGAAGCAGTGGTTGGGAAAGGAGTGAGACAGGGTTGTAGCCTCTCCCCGATGTTATTCAATCTGTATATTGAGCAAGCAGTAAAGGAAACAAAAGAAAAGTTCGGAGTAGGTATTAAAATTCATGGAGAAGAAGTAAAAACTTTGAGGTTCGCCGATGACATTGTAATTCTGTCAGAGACAGCAAAGGACTTGGAAGAGCAGTTGAACGGAATGGACAGTGTCTTGAAAGGAGGATATAAGATGAACATCAACAAAAGCAAAACGAGGATAATGGAATGTAGTCAAATTAAGTCGGGTGATGCTGAGGGAATTAGATTAGGAAATGAGACACTTAAAGTAGTAAAGGAGTTTTGCTATTTAGGGAGTAAAATAACCGATGATGGTCGAAGTAGAGAGGATATAAAATGTAGACTGGCAGTGGCAAGGAAAGCGTTTCTCAAGAAGAGAAATTTGTTAACATCGAGTATAGATTTAGGTGTCAGGAAGTCGTTTCTGAAAGTATTTGTATGGAGTGTAGCCATGTATGGAAGTGAGACATGGACGATAACTAGTTTGGACAAGAAGAGAATAGAAGCTTTCGAAATGTGGTGCTACAGAAGAATGCTGAAGATAAGGTGGGTAGATCACGTAACTAATGAGGAGGTATTGAATAGGATTGGGGAGAAGAGAAGTTTGTGGCACAACTTGACTAAAAGAAGGGATCGGTTGGTAGGACATGTTTTGAGGCATCAAGGGATCACAACTTTAGCATTGGAGGGCAGCGTGGAGGGTAAAAATCGTAGAGGGAGACCAAGAGATCAATACACTAAGCAGATTCAGAAGGATGTAGGTTGCAGTAGGTACTGGGAGATGAAGAAGCTTGCACAGGATAGAGTAGCATGGAGAGCTGCATCAAACCAGTCTCAGGACTGAAGACCACAACAACAACAACAAGTGTTTTACTAAATGTTTAGATCCGTTTGAAGTACATGCTATCTCTAATCTTTGTACGCTATCTGCTAGGTGTGGTCGAAACCAGTCATTAGCTCCCCCTCTTATTCCTATTGCTTCTAATTTATTTAATACAATCTTGTGGTCAACTGTATCAAAGGCCTTATAAAGCTCTTTGTCAAGCGCATCAAGTACAATCTTTGTGAATTCTACTATGACTGAATGTATTTTTGCCAAACTGTGATTTGCTTAAAAGATTGTATTTATTCGGGTAATTCATTAATCTGTCTTTCATAATTGCTTCTATTATTTTTGAGAATGGTAACAGCAGGGAAACGGGCGAATAATTTTCTGTCTTCTGCATTACCTTTCTTAATCAAAGGTACAACTCTTGCCGGTTTTAACTGCTCTGGAAATGTCCCTGATTGAAGGATTTATTTATTATATCTGTTAAGATGCCTTGTATAATCTCTATGCATTGTTTCAGTACACACACTGGTACGTCATCTACACCTAATGACATTTTATTTTTTTGTTTATGAACAGTTTTATTGACTTCATTCTCTGTGGTTGGAAGTAACTTCATTGTATTTAGTGCAACATTATTTACAATTGTTATGTTTGTGGAAGTCTCCTTTTCAATACTTGAAAAATACTTATTTGCATAGTTTGCTAAGAGTTGTGGATCATTTATTACCTTGTCCCCTTACTTAGCAGTGTGTTATTCTGCGTTTCTTTGCCTCTTCCCGTTTCCTTTTTTATAACATCCAAGACTGCTTTACTTTTATTCTCTGCATTATATATTATGTTGTCAGTAAATGATTTTTTTGCAGCATTCAGCCACTACCTATAGATCCTTTTGTATCTATGGTGGAAATTTAAAAGTTCTGGATCACTGCGATTCTTTTTCATGGAACTGAGGTATTTAAGTATTTGGGAAGACTTCTTAATACCTGCTGTTATCCATCTGTTTTTGTGATATCTTGATACAGGTATACTCAGTAAATGTCTGAAGATGGCCTTGTAAGCCGAAAACCGGTTAACAATAAAAGGAATAATGTAGAAAAAAAGAAAACTGGTGCTTTTCATTTATTATAATGTTGTTCTACCAATAACTGATGGAAGATTCTGTTAATAAGATATGCATACTTTTGGAAATGCGTTTTCAAAGTTCAATTTAAATAATGTGGATAATTTAGAGAATTTCATATTCACACTGGTTTCCTTATACACTTCATCCCAGCTTTGTCTTGCTAGTTCCTTTGGAAAACCTTTTAAATTGATTTCTGATGGATGTCGTTTGTAGACTTGTAGTTTTGGGAATGATTCGATGCCTGATTTTACTGTTATTTGACAGAGATGGTCTGATAGTCCGAAATCTTTTACAGCTACATCACGCTTTTCCCTGTCCATATTTGTGTCCACATGGTCTATTACTGATGCAGTCATTGCAGTAACACTTGTTGCACTATTGACCAACAGGGAAATGCCAAAACTTTGAAGGATGTTTATGAGGAAGCTGCTGGATTCATTTATATCAGTGTTGATGTTAATGTCCCCACACAGAATCATATTTACCTTTGTACTTGAGACTTTATCTAGAACTTCAGTTAACTTATTTTAAAAGTGTCAATACTACCACTGGGAGATCTATACACACATTAAATTATTAATTTCTTGGTGATATCGAGCCCTGTTAGTTCAATAGCTGATATTTCAAAGTGTTTGTCTTCACTTGCTGTACTGAGGTCATGTCCTGATTAGAATTGTGTTCCTTTTCTAATATAAATGCATGATCCTCCACCCCTTGAAGCAGTGCTACAGTAAGAATTTGTCCTTTCATACGACGATAACACTACGTGTTGGATTTCTCTCTCTCTACGCAAGTGCTCAGTAACACAAATTACTGCACAGTTCAAAGATTGGAGCTCAACTTCTAATAGTTTTATTTTTTTATTGCCTTTTTTGATGGATGATTGTTAAGTCTGTGAAATGCCCCATGTTACTCACTCTAATTGGTTGCCTTTCTTTGTGACATCCGGTATGTGTGATACTTGGAGTGTTAAACCTGTCCTGCAGGTGATTATTTCAGTGCTTTTTAAAGCGAAACGCCCCCTTAGAAAAATTATGAATGACTATGGTGGTAAACTTCTACGTTATTTGATACAAAGAGACCTAAGTAAAACTGAATGTACTCAGACAGTTCTCTCTTTGCTTATTCTGATCATCACTAAACTAACACACAATATTTTTTAGCGGAACGCAATCTGACTTTCCATAATCCCTACAAAAGAATGACCCTGACTAACAATAACCTATACCTTTCGTGAATCACTTACCTCATAAAAATCTTCGTTACTCGAACTACTGCAATACAGCGAGCGCCAATACTGCCAGCTAAATAAAGGATTTTTAACTACTGAAGGCACTAACTGCTGATAGGCATAGTTAGCAAATGAAAGATTTTGATAGAGAACAAACAATGTACACTCCTGGAAATTGAAATAAGAACACCGTGAATTCATTGTCCCAGGAAGGGGAAACTTTATTGACACATTCCTGGGGTCAGATACATCACATGATCACACTGACAGAACCACAGGCACATACACACAGGCAACAGAGCATGCACAATGTCGGCACTAGTACAGTGTATATCCACCTTTCGCAGCAATGCAGGCTGCTATTCTCCCATGGAGACGATCGTAGAGATGCTGGATGTAGTCCTGTGGAACGGCTTGCCATGCCATTTCCACCTGGCGCCACAGTTGGACCGGCGTTCGTGCTGGACGTGCAGACCGCGTGAGACGACGCTTCATCCAGTCCCAAACATGCTCAATGGGGGACAGATCCGGAGATCTTGCTGGCCAGGGTAGTTGACTTACACCTTCTAGAGCACGTTGGGTGGCACGGGATACATGCGGACGTGCATTGTCCTGTTGGAACAGCAAGTTCCCTTGCCGGTCTATGAATGGTAGAACGATGGGTTCGATGACGGTTTGGATGTACCGTGCACTATTCAGTGTCCCCTCGACGATCACCAGTGGTGTACGGCCAGTGTAGGAGATCGCTCCCCACACCATGATGCCGGGTGTTGGCCCTGTGTGCCTCGGTCGTATGCAGTCCTGATTGTGGCGCTCACCTGCACGGCGCCAAACACGCATACGACCATCATTGGCACCAAGGCAGAAGCGACTCTCATCGCTGAAGACGACACGTCTCCATTCGTCCCTCCATTCACGCCTGTCGCGACACCACTGGAGGCGGGCTGCACGATGTTGGGGCGTGAGCGGAAGACGGCCTAACGGTGTGCGGGACCGTAGCCCAGCTTCATGGAGACGGTTGCGAATGGTCCTCGCCGATACCCCAGGAGCAACAGTGTCCCTAATTTGCTGGGAAGTGGCGGTTCGGTCCCCTACGGCACTGCGTAGGATCCTACGGTCTTGGCGTACATCCGTGCGTCGCTGCGGTCCGGTCCCAGGTCGACGGGCACGTGCACCTTCCGCCGACCACTGGCGACAACATCGATGTACTGTGGAGACCTCACGCCCCACGTGTTGAGCAATTCGGCGGTACGTCCACCCGGCCTCCCGCATGCCCACTATACGCCCTCGCTCAAAGTCCGTCAACTGCACATACGGTTCACGTCCACGCTGTCGCGGCATGCTACCAGTGTTAAAGACTGCGATGGAGCTCCGTATGCCACGGCAAACTGGCTGACACTGACGGCGGCGGTGCACAAATGCTGCGCAGCTAGCGCCATTCGACGGCCAACACCGCGGTTCCTGGTGTGTCCGCTGTGCCGTGGGTGTGATCATTGCTTGTACAGCCCTCTCGCAGTGTCCGGAGCAAGTATGGTGGGTCTGACACACCGGTGTCAATGTGTTCTTTTTTCCATTTCCAGGAGTGTATTTACCTTAATAATGTTCAAAAGTCATCATATATACATCTATCAATTCATGACATCCATCTTTACAAAGTTCCTTTTTCTGGCGGACACATGACCAGATCGTCCGCTTACAGTAACCTGTGAAACCTCTGGCATCTCTCTCCCCACATCCACCACTGCTGGCGGCTCACCTCCAACTGCGCAACGCTACGCGCTGTTCCCATAGAACTGCCCAACACTACAGAAGCGAATGTTCCAACAATGAGTCCAACCAGCCACAGACTGCACACAGCACAGTCAGTGATTTTCATACAGAGCGCTACGTGGCGTTACCAACATAAAAACCTAAACAGCCTACTTACATAGCTCCATGCTCCCAACAACAAAATTTTACAAAATGCGTCTGTGATTTTCATACAGAGCGCAACGTGGCTTTACCAACATAAAAGCCTAAACAGCCTACTTACAAAAGTGCTGGAGATATTCTTTAGGCAAGGAAACCTGTTGTCTGGATTTATCCTAAAAAAGAATGTCTGTGGTGGAATGACAGCCCATCTTCCTGAATAGCTGAAACCTTGTTGGAAGCTGATATCTAGAACGAAGTGGACGTCATAACGTATCTCACAAATGCTCCGTTGTGTTCAGTTGGGGAATGTTATTTTCCTCAAATTACTACCTCGCAGATGCAGCTTTGTGAGAGGGTACCTTGTCATGGTGATTCGTCGTCTCCGAACTGTCCATCAAATGTACGCAGTACGCAATGACGTAAAATGTGTTCATATACTTCCGTATTTAACGTCTAATTAAGCACATTAAGGGGACCACACGTCAGCCTTGAGAAACACCCTTACACCTTTACACCACTTTCTCTGTTTGTCACTGCTGATACTACGCATGAAGGCAGGTATAAAGTTTTCCTGGCAGTCGCCAAACCCTAACCCAAACCCTTCCATCGGATTGTCATAGGGTATAGCGTTGTCCATCTCTCCAAATCCCTCGTTTCCAGGTTACCTTTGTCCAGTAGCGCCATTCCTTGCACCACCTCAAGAGTCGCATAGACTGACTACAGAAATGAGTGGCTTAACTTTTTAACTCCCAGCGCACAGTGGCTGTGTTAGCTGGACCACTGGTAGCACTTTGGAACTCATGGATGATTGCTTCTCCTGATTTCATGTGAGTATGTACAGCCACCCTCTGCATTGCTCGACGGTCCCTGTCCATGAGTACAGGAGGTCCGCTTGGTTTTGGTTTGGCTGTGGTTGTTCCTTCGCGTTCCCACTAGACAGTTACATCGCCAGTAGTCGACACGGGTAAATTTAGAAGGATTGTAATGTCCCTGGTGAATCTGTTACTCACATGACATCTAACGTTCGCGCCGAGCTCACTCAGCTCTCCTGTTGTTACTACTTCTGTACTGGCAGAAGAACACTGTACGCCAACTTTTATGCAGGTTGGACCACCTCTCGTGACGTCAGTGGTTAGTTCCGCATTACCCTGGGGTGTCCACATACCTTTGATCATGTAGTGTGTTTATCTTTAAAACTGCACGGAATCAAATTCAATGGAGTACATAAAGAAACCGAATGACAGAGACTGTTGATACTGCTATGACATTAGCAATAAGATAAGGGACTTAAGGTATAGAGACAAAACCAGCTAATAAGAAATGAGTAGGGATACTTACCCGGACGACAGCTTACACCACTGCTACCGAACGTTCTCGGCTACAGTTATTCGTTATCGAGTAACAAATGCACCACGAGACCGCAAGCACCATTTTGGTACTGTCTGAAACGTTTCGCTACTAGCATTTTTGTTCGATTCACGCAGTTCAAATGGTTCAAATGGCTCTGCACACTATGGGACTTAACATATGTGGTCATCAGTCCCCCAGAACCTAGAACTACTTAAACCTAACTAACCTAAGGACATCACACATATCCATGCCCGGGGCAGGATTCGAACCTGCGACCGTAGAACCGCTCGGGCACCGCGGTCGGCGCACGCAGTTCGTGCACGGCTTATCCCGACTCAGTAGTTTTTGTATTGCTCCATTTCATTACTCTAATCGAGCTCTGAGTGATGCTAATCTTCCATTATTCGCTTGTCTTCTTTCCCGCACGCTCGTGCCGACCGTGTTGTTTCAGTATTTCTATTCCTCTAACTTTTTATTCTCAGAGTAGGAAGTCGGCAGTGACACTTGGTCTCCCGCCATGTCTTGTACCCAGCAAACAGATCGTGTCCTTATACAGCCGAGTCGACAGTATTCGCAGCTACAAATTGTGGTGTCACCGCTAGACACCACACTTGCTAGGTGGTAACTTAAATCGGCCGCGGTCCTGTAGTACATGTCGGACCCGCGTGTCGCCACTGTGTAATCGCAAACCTAGCGCCACCACATGGCAGGTCACAAGACACGGACGAGACCTCGCCCCAGTTGTACGGACGACATTGCTTGCGACTAGACCTACCAAGTCTTCCTCTCATTTGCCGAGAGACAGATAGAATACCCTTCAGCTTAGTCCATAGCTACGACCTAGCAAGGCGCCATTTGTATCAGTGCTTATAGCTTACTAGTATTCAAGAGAGATGTATTCCAACAAGAGAATTAAAGATAAGTATTAAAAACGCTACATACTTTTCTTCTTATTCATTAATAAGTCTCATGTTCCAGAACTTCAAGCCCGTCTGCGTTAGTTTAGCGTGCACCTAGCTACCTCATTGTGTCTATGCTGTATGAACTAGACACAACACAAATAATATACAATGAAGAGCCAAAGAAATTGGTACACCTGCCTAGTATCGTGTAGGGCCCCCGCGAGCAAGCAGAAGTACCGCAACACGACATGGTATGGACTGGACTAATATCTGAAATAGCGCTGGATGGAACGGACACCATGAATCCTGCAGGGCCGTCCACAAAGCCGTAAGAGTACGAGGAGGTGGAGATCTCTTCTGAACAGCACGTTGCAAGGCATCCCACATATGCTCAATAATATTCATGTCTGGTGGCCAGCACAAGTGTTTAAACTCACAAGAGTGTTTCTAGTGCCACCCTGTAGCAATGCTGGACACCTGGGGTGTCGCATTGTCCTGCAGGAATTGGACAAGTCCGCAGGAATGCACAACGGACATGAATGGATGCAGGCGATCAGACAGTCTGCTTACGTACGTGGCACCTGTCAGAGTCCTATCTACACGTATCAGGGGTCCCATATCACTCCACACCATTACAGAGCCTCCACCAGCTTGAACAGTCCCCTGCTGACAAGCAGGACCCATGGATTCATGAGGTCGTCTCCATATCCATCTTCGTCCATCCGCTCGATACAATTTGAAACGAGACTCGTACGACACAGCAACATGTTTCCAGCCATCAACAGTCCACTATCGGTGTTGATGGGTCCAGGCAAGGCGTAAAGCTTTGTGTCGTGCAGTCATGAATGGTACACGAGTGGGCCTTCGGCTCCGAAAGCCCATATCGATGATGTTTCGTTGAATGGTTCGCATGCTGTCTTTGATGGCCCAGCATTTAAATCTGCAGCAATTTGCGGAAGGGTAGCACTTCTATCATTTTGCACGATTTTCTTCAGTCGTCATTGGTCCCGTTGTTGCAGGATCTTTTCCCGGCCGCAGTGATATTGGAGATTCGATGTTTTACCGGATTCCTGATATTCACGGTACACACGTGCAATGGTTGTACGGGTTAGCATCCAGGAGGTCGATGGTTCGACCCTGCGCTGAGACATATATTTCCATTTGGTCCAGGTGGTACGGATCTGACATCATAATCATCAACAGCGATTCCAACGAGTCCTCTAGAAAGCATTTGTATTTACGTACTACAATCATAGAAATTGAAGATTGGTCAGCTTAGAAAGAAGCTCTTACCACGTCGTGGGAGTGAATTTATTCACACCACTTCATCTATTAGATGCGAAACCTGTTTCCTTTGTACCCTCATCCAGTGGTCCCATAGATTAATACCAACTATTATTCTTCCCTCGTTCAGGTCCGTTACATTTCGTTTGGGCGTTACGTTACCTGTAGGACTAGTAATAATATAATGTCCACATTCGGTGACTATTTGTATGTGTTATCGCCATGGCCCCCACTAATTATGCCTTTCAACAATGAGTCTGGTAACCGCATGCTTTTTAGCACGTATCTCAATGCGTTATTAGCAGTTCGAAACCCAACACTTCACAATTAGCAGTGTCGGGATGAATCACGCAGAATAATATCGGTCAGAGGAATAATGCGCGTTAGGTGGAACAACGCACATAACTGATGGCGTGTTTATACTAGGTGCATTATCCATCAGACAGGGGCTAGTTGTGAGTGAAGTAACGCTCCGGTGGCAGACTATACACGCGTACACATATCGAATTTTCTCATTGTAAACCTGTAAACCAGAGTGTCAGACGTATGGCATACACAAACGATGAATATGTGGATATGCTTGTGGTCCTTGGTGCATCTGATAACCGGGCTGGTGTTGCCGCTCATGAATATGCTGCTAGGTATCCTCATTGACGCCATCCAGATAAAAATGTGTTTCGTCGTCTGGAGCTGCACCTTCGAGAGTCGGGTTCTCTCTTTCCACCATCGCGTGACAGAGATCGTCCACGAACTCGCCGTACTCCAGCTACTGAGGAAGCTATTCTGGAGATCATACACCAAGAACCTCAGCGAAGTAAACGTAACGTAGCAAGGCAGTTGCGTGTCTCGCAACGCACGGTTGTTAACATGCTGCACGAGCATAGGCTGCACCCCTATCACAGCGCTTTCACGCAACACCTGCAACCTGCAGATCGCTATCAGCGGATGAAATTCTGTGAATGGTTCCAACAACTACAGAAAGCCAACGATGGCTTCGTGAACACCGTAGTATGGTTGGATGAAGCAGCATTCACTCGTGAGGGTGTCTTCAATGTGCCCAATGCCCATCATTGGTGTGCAATTGACCCGCACGTCACCTGCGACCGTGGATATAAAGTTCGCTTTAGTATCAATGTCTGGGCCGGAACATTGGGCTGCAGGTGTTAGGGCCCCTACATTTTACCTGACCAGTTGAATGCACAAAGGTATCATGCATTCCTCTCACACTATCTGCCTGGTGCGCTGGAAGATGTTCCATTACATGTTCGGCAGAGGATGTGGTTCAAATATGATGGAGCAAATGGCTCTGAGCACTATGGGACTTAACATCTGAGGTCATCAGTCCCCTAGAACTTAGGACTACTTAAACCTAACTAACCTAAGGACATCATACACATCCATGCCCGAGGCAGGATTCGAACCTGCGACCGTAGCGGTCGCGCGGTTCCAGACTGAAGCGCCTAAAACCGCTCGGCCACCATGGCCGGCCATGATGGAGCACCTCCACACTCTGGAATTAATGTGCGACAGTATTTGGACAGAACATTTCCAGGGAAATAGTTCGGACGTGGATGTCCAGTTGTATGGCCACCGTCTTCACCTGACCTAAATCCATGGATTTCTTCCTCTGGGGACACGTGAAGGAGTATGTGTACTCTACTCTTCCGACGAATGTGGAAGAATTGGTAGCGCGTGTTCATGCTGCTCTTGTTACTGTGGACGCAACTTTGCTGCGAGGGGTCCAAAGTTGTATGATCCGGCGTGTTGGACAATGACTGGACGTGCATGGCGGTCGCTTTGAGCATGTGTTGTTCTGAAGGCAACGTATTCTGTTGTGAAGCTCATGCGGTCATTAATATGGACATTATTATTGACATTGGTTGCTAATGTGGTACTTCTGAGCGCTCATATTACATGTAGCGTACATGAAAACTAGGTGTTGTGTTACTGTACTGTGCTATCATCTCTAGCATCTCGGAACTGATATTGTTTTCGTAGTTTAGACAAAAAGAGAACAGAAGCTTTCCAAATGTGGTGTTACAGAAGAATGCTGAAGATTATATGGGTAGATCACGTAACTAATTCTGTTCTATGACAGGTCATTTGTTTCAACTGTCTATTTCTCATATGTCTAACCACTTATTTGTTATCTTCAGCGTTACAAAAACTTGTAAATTGAGGATCATGTGACCTCAGAATCGGTGTATATCACACTATGAAATGTCAGAATGAAATTAGGAAATGAAAAAAAGCGCCTCAACCCAGGATCGAACCCTCGACCTCCTGCATGCTCAAAATTCTAACCACTGCACCAATTGTACAACACTACCAATACCTGCTGACAGAAGTAGTTCCCATACATATGGTTACAGGGTTGCCAGATTGCCGCTCTTTAACGTCCTTTTTCTGCCGGATGTACTCGCCGAACGAAATTTTGTGGCAGTCATTTTTTCATCGCTGGCATGTAAGGAGTCGCGCTGCGAAGCCCGAGTGCGTGAATTTCGCTTCACCCTGTATATGTTTTCTAATTTTAAAAACGTCTTCTCTGAAATACAAATTTTATCAGAAGAAAACGATACGTAACCTGTTTGGCACTTGGTCTGCTACTATGGAAAAGTGATTGTGCTCTACACTAACACCAGGAATGTAAGAACACAGTTCCGCAGCTGAGATGATGATTTGAACTACCGCAACGTTTAGTGGTAAAATAGACAATTGACTGACACAGTTTTATTTTTATTTATCAACAGTCGCCGCCCTAATGATGCAGTTTTTTATGAACGAAATATTCATCAGTATTCGTAGTTGTGCAGTTTGTACCCTGAGATATTTGCCACACGCTGTGTCCCATGAATTCAAATATGCAAGTGACTTATGTGAAAATGTTATGCCTCGGAGATCAGTTAATTAGACCTACGTGCATTTCTTACAAAGTGTGCAGACCAGTTATAAGATTAGATTTTGACCTGAGTTGAATGGCGAGATTAGTTCTGTCACACAACGACTCGTTACGCTGTTGATATGAGTCCATGTTTGTTGTTGTTGTGGAATTCAGTCCATAAACTGGTTTGATGCAGCTCTCCATGCTACTCTGTCCTGCGCCAGCTTCTTCATCTCCGAGTAACTAATGCAACCTACATCATTCTGAATCTGCTTAGTGTATTCATCTCTTCGTCTCCCTCTACGATTTTTACCCTCCACGCTTCCCTCCAGTACTAAATCGATGATTCCTTGATGCCTCAAAACGTGTCCTACCAACTGTTCCCTTCTTCTAGTCAAGTTGTGCCACAAATTCCTCTTCTCCCCAGTTCTGTTCAGTACCTCCTCATTAGTTACGTGATCTACCCATATAATCTTCAGCATTCTTCTGTAACACCACATTTCGAAAGCTTCTGTTCTCTTTTTGTCTAAACTATTTATCATCCATGTTTCACTTCCATTCATTGCTACACCCCATACAAATACTTTCAGAAAAGACTTCCAGACACTTAAATCTATTCTAGATGTTAACAAATTTCTCTTCTTCAGAAACGCTTTTCTTGCCATAGCCAGTCTGCATTTTATACACTCTCTACTTCGACCATCATCAGTTACTTTGCTACCTCAATAGCAGAACTCATCTACTACTGTAAGTATCTCATTTCCTAATCTAATTCCCCGATTTAATTCGACTACATTCCATTATCCTCGTATTGCTTTTGTTGAAATTCATCTTATATCCTCCTTTCAAGACACTGTCCACTCCGTTCAACTGGTGTTCGAGGTCCTTGGCTGTCGCTGACGGAATTACATTGTAATTGGCAAATCTCAGAGTTTTTATTTCTTCTACATGGATTTTAATTCCTGCTCCAAATTTTTCTCTTGTTTCCTTTACAGCTTGCTCAATATAATGAGTCCAATCAACGATAAACTTGAACATTGTATTCCCTTAGCAGAATCACGTAGCGCAAAATATATAAATAAATAATAGCGACTGGTCTGCAAAAAGTATAAGATATGATCTGTACTTATTGACGTTCAGTAACGGGTGTAACGAGTTACGAGTAACGATCTCTGTAAGGGTATGTTTCCAGAAAAAACAGAATAGGTGAGTTTCAAAATTTAGTCCTTAGTTTTACAGCCCCACACTCAGTGCAGGTAAAATGGTCTTTATCTGTGTGTGTTTAAATGAATCGTTTTATCAAGTTATCACAAAACTGAGTGCTACAAAAATATTGTATATGACGTTTCGTGTACGATGATTATGTAAAACTGTGCTGCCCCGTTGGGCATTTAGAAGTTCCTGTGAAGAAAGCGTTAGTTTCTGGGTGTCCTTCACATGAAGGTTACAGACTTTGCTGGAGCGTAACAATGCAGATTGAGTGTTACGTTCCGCGAAGGAAATGCGAGCACTGACGAAGAACGCGAACCCAGTATTCAAGACCACTCGTGTGCGTGTCATGCTTGAGACAGTGGCCGCCACACGGTAGCGGCATACTTGAGCCTCTGGTAAAAAAATGAAAGAAAAAAAGAAACGAAAATCCCGTCCTAAAAGGTTCCCCGCCGCACACGAGTGACCACAGATTCCTCCATCAGAGCCTTTATTCAAATCGCTTCAGCGGGGAGGCACAAAACAGACCAGTCCGGGAGCGCGGACGACTGTGAAGAATACCCGCTCTCGGCAAAAGAACAAAGATAAGTGTACACAAATTGATCATGAAGAAATGAAACCGACGCAGGATTAACCTGGGCGATTAAGACGTCGTGATGTCGGAAATATTCCAAAGACGGGCGGGCGGAGGTAAGCCACAAAAAGCCCGCCCCGCTCTCCTCTTTTTGTGATTCCCCCCTTTCGCCGGCCAGCGGTGGCGGCGGCGGCGGCAGCGGCCGTGCAGTCAGCAGACATGTTAACAAACGACAACACGCCGGGCGCCCGGACAATGGCGCGCATTCACGGGCGCCGGGGCGGAAAGCCGAAGCACCGTCCCGCGGTGACAGCGGCCGGAGGGCGAGGTGGGGGAAGCGGCGGTTGGCAGCACTGCCACTGGTTTCTGGAGCCGCCGGGAATAGCGGGTCACCGGCCGTCGCACGTGACCGCAGAGCGGCGAGCCTCCGAAACAGCACACCACAAGGGTACCTACTAGGGCTCTTGACAAAATATCGATACGTCGATAATCCTTATCAATGTAGCTATATTTAAGGGCGATACTTTTACTCCCGACATATCGATTACGAAATGATATCGGTGCCGATACTTTTATTTTATATATATTTTTTTTCGAACATTTCGATATATATTTGAAATTGTTCTTTTGAAATTGTAGTAGAACGTAATTTCGCTTTAACTATGTGAAGGAGTCCTACTGCTTTTTGAGCTTACATCGTGTCCAGTCTTCCTCTTTGACTGTGTGAAGCAAGTAGGCCTAAAGGTGGCACAAAAAAGAAATCCCTATTGCACTGGGTGGTGGCGGTGTGGCTGGAATAACAAGATTTCCGATGTGAAGAAACAACATATCAATTACGTTTAATAACGTTTTTTAATGCAAATCTTTACATCGACAATCTTCCACATCAGTTGTCGCAAATTATGAACAAAAATCTAAATGACAATATTGGTCTTTGCAATGGTGCCGGAGACAGTGTGAGCGGAAATGTTGACGTAATCGGCTGTCGGCGGTACCAACTGACACTGCTACGTTAACTTCATCACGCAATTTTGACACTATAACTGCTAAGTCGCTGGTGTTCGCAGAAAAAAAAGAAAAGAAAAAAACAGGGAAGCCGACATGCAGTGTTCGGACAAATCCGATATGTGACGAAACGGAACGCCGGAACCATCGGACACCTTTTATTGTGCTACTTACGTGCAGTTACCATTGTTAGCAAAGTGGTTATTGCCAAGCGTTAACGTGCATTGTTTTCCTTTTCAGTTTTTGATCTAAGGGGGAATAAGCAGATGAATAGAATATATAATAATAAATTAATACTTAACTACTACATCTCTAAGACCGGCAGTGTATTTACAATGTGCAACAGGTATTTCTGTAAGCCTGTACGTCGATATTTCTTTCGTCGATTTATCGATTTATCGATACTCTTCCCGAGATATCGAAGACTGTTTACGGTATTTTTCTATGTATCGATATAACGGATTCAGATATTTTTAAAGATATCAACAGTCCTAGTACTTACCATAGCGGGAAGATACCTACTCCGCAATACAGGAAAGGTCGGGGATGGGTCCGCTAATCGCCCTATACGAATTCCGCAACTTGTCCTTAAGGTTGCAGCGCGCATTTTCCGCCTAACAGATGAGACTGGCAACGTCACCTTAAGGCATTTGTGGGCAAGTAAGAAGCCTTCGGGCCACAGGCGACCCGCTTATGCTTTCTGCGACGATTGCGAAGGTAGTAAAAAGAGTCCGTCCTCAACCGAGTTTTCCTTCCCGTGCACGACAGATGCCCACTAGCACTACCACCCCAGTACCCTTGTACAGTGTGTAAGGTGGTCATGTCATTTTCATTTCTGCGTGTTATCGATATGCACGTCAGAGAGACAGAGAAAGAGCAAGTTACGTTAATATCAAAAAATCTTTGGTCTAGTTCTGGCACCGTCTTTTCGTCCGCACGTCTGATACATTCTTAATTGGAGTGTGTTAGGTGAGGGACGCATTCAGTACTGCTGTTTTGACATGTGATGGTATCTGTTAGATGAAGACAGATTTATTGTAAGGAACAGCAAAGATCCATGTGGTGTATACACTGAAAGGTGAAAGTAATATAAATTTTTACTTTTGTGTGTGTGCGTGTGTGTGTGTGTGTGTGTGTGTGTGTGTGTGTGTGTGTATGTATGTGTGTGTGTGTGTGTGTGTGTGTATGTGTGTGTGTGTGTGTGTGTGTTTGAAGAAAAGAAGTTTGAGGTAAGACTGCAGCACTGCACACCTAATTTGTTGACATGATTATTGGGAGCTAGTTAACTTTCTTCACTTGCTCAGTTCAAATGGTTCAAATGGCTCTAAGCACTATGGGACTTAACATCTGTGGTCATCAGTCCCCTAGAACTTAGAACTACTTAACCCTAACTAACCTAAGGACATCACACCCATCCATGCCCGACGCAGGATTCGAACCTGCGACCGTAGCAGTCGCGCGGTTCCGAACTGAAGCGCCTGCAATTCGGTGCAGGTTGCGTTCTGTTTAGTCAAAGGTTAGCATTCGAGTTTAAGTTAGGTAACAGTTTGTGGGAACACAGTTCGGTAATAAGTAGACTTTTACATAGTGGGAGGTAAAGTTGAGTTAAATTTAATACAGACACATATATAGTGGGGAGGTTACAAGTGTACATATTGTTCGCGCAAACTAACTTGACGCTCGGGGCAGCTGCTGATGGGAACGAACCGTATGACACTGCAGTGAGTATGGAAAAGCTGAAGAAGCAACAAACTTTATTTACAAAGTAATCAACATTTCAAAATAGCGCTACAGAAACAAGTTTAAGGGCAGCCTACAACTGTGGCAAACGCATGTCTTTTTCGCATGGCGAGTTTATTAAAAAGGGTAAGGTAGAGAGCGCAAGGGTGCGGAGTCCTGATGTTAGAGCAAATTTAAAAGCATTTCACTGTCAAGAAAGACTGACTCACAGAATAGCTGAAGACTATCAGCAAAGGTTTTGTTTGGTTTTCCTTGGCAATGGACGAGAGCCCAAATAATGAAAACGCTGCAGAATTACTCATCTTCATCCGTGGAATTAACGAAAACTTCGTCATCATAAAGGAACTGCTTGGGCTAGAATCAGTTAAAGATAGAACAAATGGTCAGACTCGCTCGAGTGTGGCGTAAGTTGTGTGGAGAAAAGTGGCTTGTCCTGGAACAAAATGGTAAGCATTACAACAGATGTGCTCAAAGCTTTCAGTAGGAAAAATGTAGGAGTGTTACAGCTTTTAAAAAACAGTGCAAGGCACAGACAGTGTTACTAGTCTTTTCGTTGCATTTTGCGTCAGAAATGGAATTTTAAAGCTTCACTGGACTTAAAGCATGTGGAACATCCTGTTCGCCAGTCTGGTCCCTTTAATCCCACAAACCAACCATCCTGTTCGTGGTGTTGTCAGCACAGTCAGAGCAAGAGCATTATACCATCAACAGTTCAGATCTCTTATTCAAGATAGGTAAGGGGGAAGGGGTGGAGGGGACGTTAAAGGATGAAGACGAAGTTAACTACTACAGTTTGAGGTGGTTCAGCGTGGACAAACTGTTACTAAGAGTCTGGACACTGCATAATGGAATTCTCTTATTTCTTCACACGATGAATATATCTCATGATTTTGTTACCAAAGTGGCAGGACGAGAGATATGTGCTTATGTTGGCAGTTGGTGCATTTGAGAAACTGAGTGAAGTAAATGTAGCATTTGAGCGAAGGGGGTTGTTTGCACATGAAATGTGGATATATGTAAAATCATTCAAAGCAAAACTAGGTCTGTTTGCAGGGCAAGCAGATGAAGGCAGCTTTTGTCATTGCCTTTCATTAGGGAAACAGAAAGTGCCTGAAAGTGTTTCTGATAAAACTAGGGGTCGTCTGCAAAGTGTAGAGGAGTGTGCCACCAGAAGGTTTCAGGACTTCAATAAAATTGAGCCTACATTCAATTTTCTCTCCTATCCCATCACTGCCAACGTTGACACGGCACCTGAGGAGCTAGAGCTTCAACGTATTGACACGCAATCAGACCACACTGTGACACTAGTGTTTAATCCTGTGACATTAACTGACTCTTCCAATTTTTTGTCAACTGAAAAATTTCTCTGTATAAAGAAATTTGCTGGGAGAATTTTCTCCATTTTTGGGTCTACATATATTTATGAGTAAAGTTTTTCTTTCTTGAAGATCAACAAGAATAAATATCGATGGTCATTCACAGACATTAACGTGCAGGCTATGATGGAAATCTTAACAAGCAATCTCACTCCTGATTTCAAAAGGATTGTAAAAAATTGTGATAGGACATATTTGCCTCAATCTGTTTCTGAAATTAACGGTGCTTCAGATGTAGAAGATATGAAGTTAGCAAAATGAAAAAAATGGATAAAACTGGGACTATTTTATTGAAATTTATTGATTTTTATGGTACAATTTATACCTTTTTTGAAAAGCGTAGTTAACTAATGAATGCAATCTTTTTAAAAATTGCGGCCCTGCGCTAACATCCACGTCCACAAAGTGGCCCCGAGCCATAACATATCCTCACAGCTGTATTGAAAGAATCTGGACATCATCAGAGTTCAAAAACTGAAAATTTTGCTTTTTTATTTAATAAAATTCTGTGACTTTTCCAGATCACAAAAACATATATTTCGTATATATTACATCAACATTTCAGTGTTTAAATGCCTTTTCAAAGCAGATGCAGCGCTTTCTTTTTAAATGCTTAGCTATCACACTACAGTAGAAATGCACAAAACCATAGGAATAGTATAACTAAAGTCAATATATAGGATGAGCCAGGAATAAAGGGATGTGCTTTGAGGAATGAAAGTATAAGTAATCCTGCACTTAAGATTTCATGTGGACTTGTGCCCCATTCCGAATAGTTTCCGTGATAGAACAGATTTAATGTACATTGTTATTTATATCTTGCATTATTCGTTGAGATTGTTTACAATGTACCACAGTAGTGTAGAGGAAGTTGAGAGGAAACATTTATACGGGACACTTGTCGTCTATCAAGTCGGGGAAATACCTAAAACTGGCCTATAAAATCTACCTAAGCTACATCGCATGCACGTCGAGCGATATTTCAATATTTTCGGGCAAACAATTAATAGTAGCGGAAACATGATTGGGACTTATGTGGTTTAATTTTGTACTGCGACATGTTTTCACTGAAGGATGTGGTTTTCAAATTGTTCAAGAAAAGCGTACAAAAGCGATATTCGGAATAGACATATGTCCATATGAAGTTACCTGTTCATAATCGTTAATACTGTCGTCTCTGTCCGCAGCTTGTGGTCTCGCTTCCCAAGCCCAGGTTCCCGGGTTCGATTCCCGGCGGGGTCACGGATTTTCTCTGCCTCGTGATGACTGGGTGTTGTGTTGTAAGTAGGCTGTTTAGGTTTTTTTATTGGTAACGCCACCTCTGTATGAAAATCACTGGCTGTGCTGTGTGCAGTCTGTGGCTGCTTTGCATTGTTGTAATACTCGCCATTGTAGTGTTAGGCAGCTGGCTGTGAACAGCGCGTAGCGTTGCGCAGTTGGAGGTGAGCCGCCAGCAGTGGTGGATGTGGGGAGAGAGATGGCGGACTTTTGAAATTTGTCATGAACTGCTATATTTATATATGATGATATCAAGGTAAATACATTGTTTGTTCTCTATTAATATCTTTCATTTGCTAACTATCCCTATCAGTAGTTAGTGCCTTCCATAGTTTGAATCTTTTATTTAGCTAGCAGTAGTGGCGCTGGCTGTATTGCAGTAGTGGGAGTAACCAAGATTTTTGTGAGGTAAGTGATTTGTGAAAAGTACAGGTTAATGTTAGTCAGGGCCATTCTCTTGTAGAGATTATTGGAAGTCAGATTGCGTTGCGCTAAAAATATTGTGCGTCAGTTTAAGCACAGTCCTGTATAATTGTTTAAAGGGGACGTTTCAGTGTGACGTCCTTAGGTTAGTTAGGTTTAAGTAGTTCTAAGTTCTATGGGACTGATGACCATAGATGTTAAGTCCCATAGTGCTCAAAGGGAACCTCCCCATCGCACCCCCCTCAGATTTAGTTATAAGTTGGCACGGTGGATAGGCCTTGAAAAACTGAACACAGATCAATCGAGAAAACAGGAAGAAGTTGTGTGGAACTATGAAAAAAAAAAGCAAAATATAAAAACTGAGTTGTCCATGTGCTGGATAGGCAACATCAAATAATATGTGAGCTCGGGTGCGCGGTGGTGCCGTGGTTAGCGTGAGCACTTGCCGAACGAAAGGTCCTTGATTCAAGTCTACCCTTGAGTGAAAATTTTAATTTTTTATTTTCACACAATTATCAAATTTCAGGCACTCACACATAATCAACTTCGCTCTCCAAAATTCCAGAAAATGTTCAGATTTGCTTGGACATATGCAGGATTCGACGGTCTACACACGGAAAAATTTGAAAACGTTAAAAACATATGTTTTGACAGAGCACAGGGAAAACTGTGCGACTGTGAAACTGTTGCATCCATTTGTTGCAGTTTATGTGACAAACACTTATGTTTTCATCACTTTTTGGGAGTGATTATCACATCCACAAGAAAACCTAAATCGGGAAAGGTAGAAGAATCTTTTTACCCATTCGCCAAGTGTACAAGTTAGGTGGGTCGACAACATATTCCTGTCATGTGGAGCACATGCCGTCACCAGTGTCGTATAGAATATATCAGACGTGTTTTCCCGTGGAAGATTCGGTTGACCTATGACCTTGCCATCAAATGCTTTCGGTTCCCATTGGAGAGGCACGTCCTTTCGTCTACTAATCGCACGGTTTTGCGGTGCGGTCGCAAAACACAGACACTAAACTTATTACAGTGAACAGAGACGTCAATGGATGAACAGACAGATCATAACTTTGCGAAAATAAAGAAATTAAACTTTTCACTTGAGGGAAGACTTGAACCAAGGACTTCTCGTTCGGCAGGTGCTCACGCTAACCACGGGACCACGGCGCTCCTGAGCTCAGAATATCCTTGATGTTGCCTATCTTGCGCATGGACTACTCAGTTTGTATATTTTGCTTATTTTTTTCATAGTTCCACACAAATTCTTCCTGTTTTCTCGATTGATCTGTGTTCAGTTTTTCAAGGCCTATCCACTGTACCAACTTATAACTAAATCTGAGGGGGGGGGGGTGCGATGGGGAGGTTCCCTTCTCAGAGCCATTCCAACCATTTGAACCACTGTCATCTCTCAAAACGTCTACCTTCCCTCTTGATCAAGTCTGGATATAGATCTTTCAGATTCTCAACTCCTCAACAAATATTTTCTTGCCAACACACAGAATCCAAATGAAAGTTTCAAGAGTTGTCTTTACGAGCGCTCGCCGAAACCTTTTCTTCTTCTTTTCTTACGTCAGCTTTTTACGTTCATATGATGCATGTCATAATACACTGAGGAGCCAAGGAAACTGCTACACCTACCTAATATCGCGTAGAGCCCCGCGAGCACGCAGAAGTACCGCAGCACGACGTGGAATAGACTCGACTAATATCTGAAATAGTGCTGGAGGGAACTGCCACCATGAATCCTGCAGGGCTGTCCATAAATCCGTAAGAGTACGAGGGGGTGGAGATCTCTTCTGAACAGCACGTTGCAAGGCATCCCAAATACGCTCAATAATGTTCATGTCTGGGGACTTTGTTGACCAGCGGAGGTGTTTAAATTCAGAAGAGTGTTCCTGGAGCAACTCTGTAGCAATTATAAACGTGTGGGGTGTCGCTTTGTTCTGCTGGAATTGCGCAAGTCCGTCGGAATGCACAATCGACATGAATGGATGTAGGTGATCAGACAGGATGTTTATGTACGTGTCACCTATCAGAATAGTATCTGGACGTATCAGGGGTCCCATATCACTGCACTATTACAGAGCCCCCAGCTTGAACAGCCCCCATCCGCTCAATACAGGTTGAAAGGAGACTCGTCCGACCTGGCGACACGTTTCCAGTCATTAACAGACCATTGTCGGCGTTAACGGGCCCAGGTGAGGCGAAAAGCTCTGTGTCGCATAGTCATCAAGGGTACACGAGGGGGCTTTCAGCTCCGAAAGCCCATATCGATGATGTTTCGTTGAGTGGTTCGTACGCAGACACTTGTGGATGGCCCAGAATTGAAGTCTGCAGCAATTTCCGGAAGGGTTGCACTTCTGTCACGTTGAAAGATTCTCTACAGTCGTCGTTGGTCCCGTCCTTGCAGGACCTATTTCCGTCCTCAGCGATGTCGGAGATTTGATGTTTTACGGGATTCCTGATATTCACAGTACACTCGTGAAATGGTCGTTCGGGAAAATCCCCACATCATAGCTAACTCGGAGATGCTGTGTTCCATGGCTCATGCACCGACTATAAAACCACTTTCAAACTAATTTAAATCCTGATAACCTGCCATTGTAGCAACAATAACCGATCTAACAACTGCGACAGACACTTGTCTTATATAGGCGCTGCCGACCGCAGCACCGTATTCTCCCTGTTTACGTATCTCTGTATTTGAATACACATTAGAGATGGGCAAACTGAAACACGTAACTGTTTCGAAACAAATGAAACAGTACAATGTAATGTTTCGATACGCAGTTTAGAAACAGTGAAACAGTTCGTATTTTGTAATCTAATAAACCTACACATTTTATCATCTTGAATGTCTACTGTATAAGTATGTCCATATAAGCACAAATGAGGTGCGAGAGCGATAATCTTATCGCAGAAAGTGTGAAACTATCACTTACACGTCTTGGCAGGTTCGTATTTCCTGCAGCAAATGCGCTGCTTTCGTGTCCTGTGGCTTTCATACTTTTCAATTGACTGAGGACAGCCATAGCTGAAGACAGAAGAACCACCACGAACGAAACTGGAGATGGGAGCGAACTGCAGAAACAACGGATATGCTAATGGGATTCCCACATTCCGTTAGTATGGGTAATATACCCATCCTGCTAATTTCCATGCACACAAGGGGATCATTGTGGATAATGGGCACAGTGACTATAGACTCACAAATAACGCCAAATAATTCGAATAAATTACAAAATATGAGAGAAAAAAATTTTGTCTTTCAAGGTGTTTCGAACCGTTACTATAAATTCACCATGCTTCCCAGTCCTTCCCGTTCGCCATTACACTATCAGTGATATGTCAAACAGATTGCTAGCAATTATACCTACATCAAATTTATGTATATGTTTAATAACTGTCACTCTACGCCTTGTTTTATTCAAAATGTTGTAGGCTTACTTGCGTTTCTTAATATGATTACTGTACATGAACAGAGAAGCGTATGTTATAAAAAAAAGTATAATTTAACTGAATGATTTTCACATATTCATTATTTTGAATGTGAATAGTATGCGTTGTTTTATTGTTGGTTAGTGTTTATAAAGTAGATGTTACGCCATTTCGACATAGGACAGTCAGCTAGAAACGAAGCTTTATTTTCGGATATCTTAAGCTTCATGCTATTGCTTGTCAAAAATATTTCGACACTCTTGAAAGTGTTTCATGAAGTGGTATGTTGTGTTTCAGTACCTGTGCCGAGCCCGAATCTCGTCCGACACAGAGCGGAATGAAACATCACTGTTTCGATACAATCAGTCCGTTCCAAGCACAGGTGGACTGAAACAGCTTTATTTTGAAACAACGATGCAGTATCTGTGTTTGGCTCGAGATCGAATCTGGTCCGAGACAGGGGCGGAATGAAACACCACTGTTTCGAAACAGTGAACCACAGTGAGATCGAATCTGGTCCGAGACAGGGGCGGAATGAAACACCACTGTTTCGAAACAGTGAACCACAGCCGTTCCGAAACACTGAAACAGCTCCACGTATCGATACACTGTATCGAAATATAGAAACAGTGACCAAGTCTAATACACATGCATATACCAGTGTCTCTGGAGGTTCAGTGTATGTTTCAATGATGGAGTAACAAGCAGATTAAAAGCCATGACAGACTAGCTGCCCACACTGTGGAAAACACGAAAAATGTGGTTCTACTAGTGGACGGACTACGTGTCGCTGAAAGCACGACAAAGGAAGCTTGAATAACAATGAAAAGAAATAAGTCTAAATAAAGTAAAAAGCACACTCAAAATCAACAAGATTGTGGAGCTGTAATATTCTGACTATTGTCATTTAGTTCCAGTTTTCCACAATCAACGTTTTTGCACATTTGGAGTAAATTACCTCTTCCAGTACTAAACTTACGAAAACAAAATGTTACGTGAATATTAGTATAGTGCTTGCCTACACAGTGATTAAAATTATTCAACAATAAAGTTAATATTTTAAGTTAGAGCATTTACTATGTTCTTAAATTATTAGGAGAATAAACTGACTTCTAAAATACATTTTTTAAATATACAAGAAAAGAAACTGGTAAATACTCCTGCTTTATTTTTTAACGAGTTAATAATTAAAAGAATGATATTGATTTTGAAATTTTATTTTGAGTAATGTGTAAGTACAGTGCACCAAAATTAAAAATTACGCTTGTAAGACCAAAACCAATTTTCAGTCCATTATGAATTCCACTTATATAACTTCTTGCACATAGAGGTCTCAATATACTAGTTGTTTGGTTAAAGTTTCATTTCAATACCTGTTGAAGTGTTTGTGTTATTATGTTTCAAAATCTAGTAAAAAATACAGACCACAATGTCCCGGTTTCGTTAAGCCCCTTTTACACGATCTGCTTTCTTCTCTGACTTGACTCCTAGCCTGTCCTGTACCGTATGCTGCTAGGGCTGTCCGTGTGCCGTTTGAAGCCTGAACTGCGACGACAGTGAGGTTTTGAAGGACTATCCTTTTCACGAAAAAATCGAAATACAGTAAAAGAATTTAGGAACGAATATTGATAACTGTGTTTATTTTTGAACAAAACAAAATTTATAGAGGATGTTTTTCACAAAGGCCATATAATAAATTCTCCATGCTCCTGAAAACTGAAAGAGTAGAAAAGGTGTAGTCCAAACATTGAAAATTGTCTTATTTATGTACTCGAAAATATATATACTTACGAAAATGTCAAACAATGTTTAGAAGGGAGTTAACACTGGTTTTTATTGTATCTTATGTATCTTGTTTTATTTCGAAATGCCAAAAAAATATATTTCTCGTTAAATAGTTCTGATTTTTTCACTGCTGAAACCAACTTCATTCAAAAACGTTAATCTGTTTATATTCTTATTTATACAACATGTATGGTGCTGTTTATTTAAAAGACTGGCTGAAAACTGGGGTACCTGCTGCCTCATTCTATCTTCCTCAGCACCTTTAAAAATTTTCCGAAAAAACTGACATGCGAACATATTCGTGCTCTTTTTCACGCACAACTCACCTCTCCCTCTCACAAGCTACCCTACATGTAACTCACTCACACTCAGTAATTCAGCGCTTTAAGTCTCTCTTACTCATCCACTACCACTGGCCAATTCTCACTCACTCCTTCATCCCAACTCATTATCTCTTTGTATCTCTCTAACTGCCACTGTATCCTATACCACAGGCACAGTCTCCTTCGTTCTGTCTCCCATCCCCTCAGTGTCACTGTCTCCCTATTGCTCTCTCCCATTGCTACTATCCCATTCATTCCTTCCCCTTTCCACCGTCTCTTCTCACTGTTACTATCTCTCTCTTCCTCCTGGTCATTGTGGTCATTGTCATAGATTCTGTTCTCATTGTCACTGCCTCTCAACCACATCAACTTTCTCTTTCTCTCTATTCGTCTCCCACTTGCACTATTTCCCTCACTCTCTTCCGATCACTGTTCTGTCACTGCCAACTATCTTCCACTGCCACTGTGTCCTTAATTTTCCATCATACTGCTCTTGTCTCCTTCGCTCTTTCTATATTACAACCACTGTCTACTATCTATTTATTTTATTTACTTTATCTTCCAGTATTTATTACTTTTAGGTCTTTTTCCTACTGTCATTGTGTCCTTCTATCTCAGCATAAAAAAGCTCGAATATGTTTGCATGCCAAAATTTTTGAGAAAATTTTTAAAGATGCTGAGGATGGTTGAATGATGCATCTGGCACCCCACTTTTGAGTTAGTATTTTAAATAAAGAGGAAAAATATTGGCATTTTTTGTGTTCCGATATGAGCATTTTTCAGCTGGTAACCTGCTTTTCCATGCTGCAGCAGAGCATATCACTCATGTGAAAGAAATGTATTGGTTAGTAAAATTTTGATAGTATGGTTACGAGAAATTCAAATAATGGAAAACTAATTTTACACCTCATATCGGATTTACGTGCAACAAAATTTTGCATGTGCTTCAGTGCTACAACATGGGGTTCCCAGACCCCTTATGTGGATAATGGAGACACATTACAGCGTATTTCTCCGTGTCACGTCCCTTATTAAAGTATGTTTTCTCCTCACATCGGATTGTACGTGGGCATTTTTCGTGTGCAAGTAGGACAACTTTGAACCCCTGTATCTCGAAGACTGATAAACCTATCAAGAAAATTTTCAAGGTTGATTGAGAGCGGGATCTTAGGAATATGTAGTAAGAACTTCAGCCATTTTATATACATGATCGTCATGGATTACGCGGCTTGGTTTTGGTATGAAAAAAGGGTAAATAAGCTTTATAGAGTTTTCTAAGAAGCCATCCATGAATTAATTGGTATCTCCATAAACCCCCTAAGGCTCACGGTAGAGTACATATGCAAAGAGAACCGACCGATTTGTTCCATTTGCCTAAGCAGGAGAAAATGTGTAATATTCGTACTTTGACCCTGTACTGCAGGATAGTGACACCAAGCGAGACTTCCGTTGGGTATGCAAATAGTCCCTAGGCCAATTGCTACCCAAAATACTAGATACTGTCTTTCTATCACCAATAGAACCCGAGGTACAAGCCCCGAAAACATTCCGCTTTTATGCGCGGCATGTTGAAACGTTCTGGTAAGATGGCTGGTTCAAATAGCTCTGAGAACATGGGACTTAACATCTGAGGTTATCAGTCCCCTAGACTTAGAGCTACTTAAATGTAACTAACCTAAGGACATCACACATATCCATGCCCGAGGCAGGAGTCGAACCTGCGACCGTAGCAGCAGCGCGGTTCCGGACAGAAGCGCCTGTCTGTACGAAAACAAAGCTACAACAAAATAAAGATTAAGAAGACACAAAAGCGCAAAATCAATACAGTAAACAGTAAAAGAAGTGAGCACTGCGATAATACGTTTAACTTCTGATGTTAGTAGTCCCCTGTTTCTACCCATGCACGCTTTTCAGCATACTCTAGATTTCAGAACTCCAAACTAGGTACGTCAGCTTATCATTAACGTCCTCGATCTATTCGCAACATAATTGGCGGCTGATTTATATGCATGCAAGCACATGACGTGCATCTACACCAGGTCATCGATCTTGGAAAAAAAGTCGCTCTTGTGAAACAGTCTATACGCCCAAGTAACTTGTAGCTGGTGGCACGGACGAGGATGGAAGTGCTGAATTAGGGCCCAGAAAGAAAGTTCCTGAAAGTAGTGTCATATGTGCAGGGTAGTGATACTGGAGATGAAAAACACTCTACAAGTAATTTATAGGGAATGAGGCTACTTTATAAAAATCTTGCCGAGTGACATAGCACGAAAGTGAAATTTAATACTGACCAAGCTCGAAGTCGCTGGAACAATACCTACGAGTATAGACACACAGTCAGCGCGGATTCAGAAAATACTCTTCTTGTGAAACAAAACTACACTACTGCCAATCAAAATTGCTGCACCAAGAAGAAATGTAGATGATAAACAGGTATTCATTGGACAAATATATTATTCTAGAACTGACATGTGACTACATTTTCATGCAATTTGGGTGCATAAATCCTGAGAAATCAATACCCAGAACGACCACCTCTGGCCTTGATACGCCTGGGCATTGAGTCAAGCATAGCTTGGATGGCGTGTACAGGTACAACTGCCCATACAGTTTCAACACGATACCACAGTGAATCGAGAGTAGTGACTGGCGTATTGTGACGAGCCAGTTCCTCGGCCACCATTGACCAGACGTTGTTAATTGGTGACACGTCTGGAGAATGTGCTGTCCAGGGCAGCAGTCGACATTTTCTGTATCCAGAAAGGCCCGTACAGATCCTGCAACATGCGGTCGTGCATTATCTTGATAAAATGTAGGGTTTCGCAGGGATCGAGTGAAGGGTTGAGTCACAGGTCGTAACACATCTGAAATGTAACGTCCACTGTTCAAAGTACCATCAATGCGAACAAGAGGAGACCGAGACGTGTAACCAATGGCACTCCATACCATCATGCCGGGTGATACCCCAGTATGGCGATGACGAATACACGCTTCCAATGTGCATTCACCGCGATGTCGCCAATCACGGATGCGACCATTATGATGCTGTAAACAGAGCCTGGATTCATGCGAAACAATGACGTTTTGCCATTCGTGCACCAAGGTTCATCGTTGAGTACACCATCGCAGACGCTCCTGTCTGTGATGTAGCGTCAAGGGTAACTGCAGCTATGGTCTCCGAGCTGATAGTCCATGCTGCTGCAAACGTCGTCGAACTGTTCGTGCAGATGGTTGTTGTCTTGCAAACGTCCCCATCTGTTGACTCAGGGATCGAGACGTGGCTGCACGATCCGTTACAGCCATGCGGATAAGATACCTGTCATCTCGACTGCTAGTGATACGAGGCCGTTGGGATCCAGCACGGCATTCCGTATTACCCTACTGAACCCACCGATTCCATATTCAGCCAACAGTCATTGAAAAAAAAGGCTCTGAGCACTATGGGACTTAACATCTATGGTCATCAGTCCCCTAGAACTTAGAACTACTTAAACCTAACTAACCTAAGGACATCACACAACACCCAATCATCACGAGGCAGAGAAAATCCCTGACCCCGCCGGGAATCGAACCCGAGAACCTGTAACAGTCATTGGATCTCGACCAACGTGAGCAGCAATGTCGCGACACGGTAAACCGTAATCGCGACAGGCTACAATCCGACCTTGATCAAAGTCGGAAACGTGATGGTACGCATTTCTCCTCCTTACACGAGGCATCACAACAACTTTTCACCAGGCAACGTCGGTCAACTGCTGTTTGTGTATGAGACATCGGTTGGAAACTTTCCTGACGTCAGCACGTTGTAGGTGTCGCCACCAGCGCCAGCTTTGTTTGAAGCTCTTAAAAGCTAATCATTTGCATATCACAGCATCTTCTTCCTGTCGGTTAAATTTCGCATCTGTAGCTCGTCATCTTCGTGGTGTAGCAATTTGAATGGCCTGTAGCGTAGATCTCTACTCACACGAAATAATGAGTGCTATTGACAGTGGACGTCAATTAATTCCATATTTCTCGATATCCAGACGACTTTTCATACTGTTCCCCATAAACGACTTCTAATCAAATTGCGTTGATATACAGTAACGTCTTAGTTGTGTGACTCGATTCGTGATTTCCTGTCAGAAAGGTAACAGTATGCAGTAATCGACAGAAAGTCGTCGAGTGCAACAGAAGCAATATTTCGAGTTCCACAAGGAAGAGATATAGGCCCTTTGCTGTTAGTAATCTGCACAAGTATTTAGGAAACCATGTGAGCAGCCATCATAGATTTTATGCAGAGAATGCTGTTATTTACCGTCTAGTAAAGTCAGCAGAAGATGAAAACCAAATGCAAAATGACGTAGACACGATATCTCTATGTTGGGAAAAGTTACAATTGACTTTGAATAAGGAAAACTCTGAGGTCATCCATATAAGTATTCTAATACATCCGTGAAATTTCGCTTACAAGCCAAAACACATACAACTAAAAGCTGTCAGTTGAACTAAATGCCTAGAAATACAAATATGAATAACTTAAATTGGAACAATGACAAAGATGGGGAAGGCACACCGAAGACTTCGCTTTACTGGCAGACTGTCCACACAATCCCAATGAGTTGCCTTCCGAGTGGTAGGTCAAATTTTGCGTAAACATTATTACTCCCTCGTCTATTCTTTCCTCCAGAATTGCATGTATTATTATCTGTACAAAAAGCCATGTTGTTGTTGTTGTTGTTGTCTTCAGACCTGAGACTGGTTTGATGTAGCTCTCCATGCTACTCTATTCTGTGCAAGCTTCTTTATCTCCCACTACTTACAGCAACCTAAATCCTTCTGTATCTGCTTAGTGTATTCATCTCTTGGTCTCCCTCTACGATTTTTACCCTCCACGCTGCCCTCCAAAGCTAAATTTGTCAACCCTTGATGCCTCAGAACATGTCCTACCAACCGATCCCTTCTTCTTGTCAAGTTGTGCCACAAACTCCTCTTCTCCCCAATTCTATTCAATACCTCCTATTAGTTATGTGATCTATCCATCTAATTTTCAGCATTCTTCTGTAGCACCACATTTCGAAAGTTTCTATTCTCATCTTGTCCAAACCATTTATCGTCCATGTTTCACTTCCATATATGGCTACACTCCATACGAATACTTTCAGAAACGACTTCCTGGCACTTAAATCTATACTCGATGTTAACAAATTTCTCTTCTTCAGAAACGCTTTCCTTGCCATTGCCAATCTACATTTTATATCCTCTCTACTTCGACCATCATCGGTTATTTTGCTCCCCAAATAGCAAAACTCCTTTACTACTTTAAGTGTCTCATTTCCTAATCTAATTCCCTCAGCATCACCCGACTTCATTCGACTACATTCCATTGTCCTCGTTTTGCTTTTGTTGATGTTCATCTTATATCCTCCTTTCAAGACACTGTCCATTCCGTTCAACTGCTCTTCCAAGTCCTTTACGGTCTCTGACATAATTACAATGTCATCGGCGAACCTCAACGTTTTTATTTCTTCTCCATGGACTTTAATACCTACTCCGAATTTTTCTTTTGTTTCCTTTACTGCTTGCTCAATACACAGTTTGAATAACATCGGGGAGAGGCTACAACCCTGTCTCACTCCCTTCCCAACCGCTGCTTCCCTTTCATGCCCCTCGACTCTTATAACTGCCATCTGGTTTCTGTACAAATTGTAAATAGCCTTTCGCTCCCTGTATTCTACCTCTGCCACCTTCAGAATTTGAAAGAGAGTATTCCAGTCAACATTGTCAAAAGCTTTCTCTAAGTCTACAAATGCCAGAAATGTAGGTTTCCCTTTCCTTAATCTATTTTCTAAGATAAGTCGTAGGGTCAGTATTGCCTCATGTGTTCCACCATTTCTGCAGAATCGAAACTGATCTTTGTCGAGGTCGGCTTCTAGGAGTGTTTCCATTCGTCTGTAAAGAATTCGCGTTAGTATTTTGCAGCTGTGACTTATTAAACTGATAGTTCGGTAATTTTCACATTTGTCAACACCTGCTTTCTTTGGTATTGGAATTATTATATTCTTCTTGAAATGTGAGGGTATTTCGCCTCTCTCATACATCTTTCTCACCAGATGGTAGAGTTTTGTCAGGACTGGCTCTCCCAAGGCCGTCAGTAGCTCTAATGGAATGTTGTCTACTCCCGGGGCCTTGTTTCGACTCAGGTCTTTCAGTGCTCTGTCAAACTCTTCACGCAGTATCATATCTCCCATTTCATCTTCTTCTACATCCTCTTCCATTTGCATAATATTGTCCTCAAGTACATCGCCCTTGTATAGACCCTCTATATACTCCTTTCACCTTTCTGCTTTCCCATCTTTGCTTAGAACTGGGTTTCCAACTGAGATCTTGATATTCATGCAAGTGGTTCTCTTTTCTCCAAAGGTCTCTAATTTTCCTGTAGGCAGTATCTATCTCACCCCTAGTGAGATAACCTCTACATCCTTACATTTGCCCTCTAGCCATCCCTGCTTAGCCATTTTGCACTTACTGTCGATCTCATTGTTGTGACGTTTGTATTCCTTTTTGCCTGCTTCATTTACTGTGTTTTTATATTTTCTCCTTTCATCAATTAAATTCAATATTTCTTCTGTTACCCAAGGATTTCTATTAGCCCTGGTCTTTTTACCTACTTGATCCTCTGCTGCCTACACTACTTCATCCCTCAGAGCTACCCATTCTTCTTCTACTGTATTTCTTTCCCCCATTCCTGTCAATTGTTCCCTTATGCTCTCCCTGAATCTCTGTACACCCTCTGGTTCTTTCAGTTTATCCAGGTCCCATCTCCTTAAATTCCCACCTTTTTGCAGTTTCTTCAGTTTTAATCTACAGTTCATAACCAATAGATTGTGGTCAGAGTCCACATCTGCCCCTGGAAATGTCTTACAATTTAAAACCTGGTTCCTAAATCTCTCTCTTACCATTATATAATCTATCTGATACCTTCCAGTATCTCCAGGATTCTTCCATGTAAACAACCTTCTTTTATGATTCTTGAACCAAGTGTTAGCTATGATTAAGTTATGCTCTGTGCAAAATTCTACCAGACGACTTCCTCTTCCATTTCTCTCCCCCAATCCATATTCACCCACTATGTTTCCTTCTCTCCCTTTTCCTACTCTAGAATTTCAGTCACCCATGACTATTAAAATTTCGTCTCCCTTCACTACCTGAATATTTTCTTTTATCGCATCATACATTTCATCAATTTCTTCATCATCTGCAGAGCTAGTTGGCATATAAATTTGTACTACTGTAGTAGGCATGGGCTTAGTGTCTATCTTGGCCACAATAATGCGTTCACCATGTTGTTTGTAGTAGCTTACCCGCATTCCTATTTTTTATTCATTATTAAACCTAGTCCTGCATTACCCCTATTTGACTTTGTATTTATAACCCTGTATTCGCCTGAACAGAAGTCTTGTTCCTCCTGCCACCGATCTTCACTAATTCCCACTATATCTAACTCCAACCTATCCATTTCCCTTTCTAAATTTTCTAACCTACCTGCCCGATTAAGAGATCTGACATTCCACGCTCCGATCCGTAGAGCGCCAGTTCTCTTTCTCCTGATAACGACGTCCTCTTGAGTAGTCCCCGCCCGGAGATCCGAATGGGGGACTATTTTACCTCCGGAATATTTTACCCAAGAGGACGCCATCATCATTTAACCATACAGTAAAGCTGCATGCAGTCGGGAAAAATTACGGCTGTAGTATTCCCTTGCTTTCAGCCGTTCGCAGTACCAGCACAGCAATGCCGTTTTGGTTAGTGTTGCAAGGCCAGATCAGTCAATCATCCAGACTGTTGCCCCTGCAACTACTGAAAAGGCTGCTGCCCCTCTTCAAGAACCACACGTTTGTCTGGCCCCTCGACAGATACCCCTCCGATGTGGTTGCACCTACGGTACGGCCATCTGTATCGCTGAGGCCCGCAAGCCTCCCCACCAACGGCAAGGTCTATGGTTCATAGTTTTCTCATTTAAGTCAGTGTCCCATAATAACTCCTTCAAACAATCGACAGCAATATTCGGTGATTCGTCAGGCTGCTCTCGAAATTCTAAAATGTTGACTTTCACACCTTCGTAAGGTAAAAAATATCGAATCGACACTGGGAATAATTTTACTGAGCCATGATGTGAAGCATCCGTTAGTAAAAATATGCAGTCGACTTCACAAATTTTGTCTTTCAATTCTTTCAACACCATAGCTGCTCCCTGAAACTCTGTACACCCTCTGGTTCTTTCAGTTTATCCAGGTCCCATCTCCTTAAATTCCCACCTTTTTGCAGTTTCTTCAGTTTTAATCTACAGTTCATAACCAATAGATTGTGGTCAGAGTCCACATCTGCCCCTGGAAATTTTTTCACGAAATATGTTCGAATTAAATACGACGCACAGTCATTTGAGCGAAAGCTGTGTTTTTCTTGAACCGTGTGATACGTCCCTGGACCTTCCACTGCAGCTCCATGCAAATCATTCCAAGTCGGCAAATCGGTTCCTTTGAGAGAGAGTGAGCATTGACGAGCTGGAAGCTTGATAGGAAGTCCTCTGTTTTTCTACCAATAAACTTCCGCCACGTGGACAAAGAAAAATGCATACGAGAATTTTTGACACCGTTTGAAATTAATATTTTCTATGTTTCGAAGTGCATAAGCAGACCCATATAAGAATAGAAAAAAAATTAACCCAGAACAAAATTCTACAACAGCAAAATGGTGTAATGAACACATTGCACTTTCTGAAGTGTGCTTCGTACAAGGCTTTTAACTGTTACCGAAACCTTCATAAACATTCTGAATAAAACCTCTTCCAGTTGAAGCCCTATACTACATAATTTCTTTCTTTAATGACCTTCACGTCATCCTTCTGTCAGTTCTACACCTATATCTACACCTATAATCCACAAACCACCGTGAGGTGCGTGGCAGCGAGTATGTCCCATTGTAGCAGTTATTAGGGTTTCTTCTTGTTCTCTTCGCGTATGGTGCGCGGGAAGAATGAGTGTTTGAATAAATAAACTGGAAGCATCTTGATCGATTAACTTTTTTAATGCTGACCGGTTTCGATCTTTTTATCAGGTCATCTTCGGACCTACAGTAAACAGGAATTGATATGAACATATAAAGGACAAAATCACATATTCATAAAACGGTAAATAACGCTGATATACCATGAATGTCTGCCGGAGGCGGTGGCGCATGGCAAACCTCTTGTCTGTGACTGGCGATGTTCTGCAACGTGAAGAAATCCAGCCGCTTATTAGATATGAAGCCCCGCCCATCGTCTCTGAAATTACGTCATGGATAGCCAATCACGTAAGTTGCATTTCTGACGCTTAAGAAGGTAACGTGGTAGTCATTATTACCATCTATAGGACTTATAAAACACGTTAAAATCTTTTAGCTTATAAAATATAGTATAAAAAGGTAATTACTGCGACCTAACAGTGTGGCCCTCAGTCATGTACTGTTATCGACCAACGCAAAGATGATGGCAAGGACGCCACTGTAGTAACCATGGCTACCTACTCGTCTTACTAGGGCCAAAGAGGCTACCTGTGGAGAAAGCGGCCTGGTCGCTCTAAGGTTGCCAGGGAGACCCAGCGAAGGTCGACCAGTATGTGATATGAGTAAGTGATACGCACATCAGTTCCTGTTACCATTAAAATTTTAACTGAAAGATATCTCGTCAAAATAACTTAAAAAATGTTATGTCTGATATGCGGTATCAGTAGTGGAATGTTACAGAAATTTTGTAAAGTAGGAGCTATATTACCGCTACGGTCCTTGGTTTGCATAGGGTGCATCGCGATGGCTATCATGAGCGTAAAATTGATGACATTGATTGTTTGAATGCCCCTGTGTGTGCAGTAATTATTATAATAATATCCTAACGATACCTGTGTGAGCGATATGTAGGGGTTTATAGTATATTTCTAGAGTAGTCATTTAAGGCTGGTTCTTGAAATTTTGATAATAGACTTTCTCGGGATAGTTTACGTCTATCTTCAAAAGTATTCCAATTCAGTTCCTTCAGTACATCTGTGAAACTCTCCCGCGGATTAAACTAAAGTGTGACTACACGCTTGAGCATTATTCTAGAGCCGGTCGCACGAGTGATTAGGAAGCAATCTCCTTTCTAGACTGATTGCGCTTCCTCAGTATTCTACCAATAAGCCGAAGTCTACCACCTGCTTTACCCGCGGCTGAACCTGTGTGTTCATTCCATTTCATATACCTACAAAGTGTCACACCAAGGTATATGTACGAGGTTGCCGATTCCAGCAGTTAGGAAACATCAGAGAATATTTTATCTCTCGGTCAATTTTGTAATAATAAAGTAGCTGTTCTGTTTAACTTAACAGTACCACATTCCTACAAACTGGCGTATTGCAGAGAATGCCAAAAAAAAATTGCGGGTCTGCTGTTAGTTAACGAAGTTCAAGTACCTCCGGTAACGGCAGTTTGAGCAGGTAAACAAAAAGTGGCGGAGTTCCTGTGAGCGGACCATATCGACCAGTGTACCAAGTTCTTTTTGGGAGACTCACAGCCACTGTGCATAGTCGCTCGACAATGTGTGTTTTTCAAGTGGAACGCGTGTCCGTTTTATCAGTACTACTCGCCCGTCGCTCGGCGCGTTGGTTGATGGTAGCGACCGTGAAGGCATATATCATTTACGGTCGCTCCTGTCAGTCAACGGGCCAAGCGTCAGGTTACAGTGGGTGAGTAGCAGTCTGGAGATAGGTGCCGCAAGTCGAGTATGGAGATGTGTGGCGAGGAGAACCTTGAGAGATGGCTCTGAGCACTATGGGACTCAACTGCTGAGGTCATTAGTCCCCTAGAACTTAGAACTAGTTAAACCTAACTAACCTAAGGACATCACGCACATCCATGCCCGAGGCAGGATTCGAACCTGCGACCGTAGCGGTCTTACGGTTCCAGACTGCAGCGCCTTAAACCGCACGGCCACTTCGGCCGGCACCTTGAGAGAAACTATTACAATACATATTGCGAACGCTGAAAATGCGGTGGGAGAGATATCTCAAATATCTGAAATAAAAACTGTCGTTGTAGAAGAGGAAGGCTTGGACTTTTAGTGTTTAACTGTGTTTTACAAAAAAAAATGAAAAAATCTGGAATTTGGAATTTAAAAAATTACAAAATTGAACCACTAATTCTGAGGAGGGAGACAAATGGAATTAAGGTAAAGTGCTTAGCTTTTTCAGACTGTTTAGGAGTACTTTCAGAAAATTTGACCGCAGCAGTTACTCAATAAATCTTCTGAACAAAATGAACTGATCTCAAAATGTCAGCTGAGAAAACAAATATCAGAACAAATATTTTTAAAAAATGCACCAAAATGCATAGAAAAACAAATCAGTAGTATAAAGCGAGTTAACAAATTCAAGTATCCTGGAGAATCTATACAGCAGAAGGGACTAGAAGAATTTGCAATAAACGTAAGAGGCAATAAAATACAAAGAGTATATGGTTTGATAAAAAGTAGTTTGAACACGAAATGCATATATAGAACAAAACTGCAGTATTTTACAATAGTGGTAAGTAATACCCATGAATTCTTAACACAATAAGAAGTACCTGAAAGACGTTTTACTAGAAAAATAGCCTATACAAAGTACAGACGGTTGGAAAATTAGAAATAACGAGAAGATCTGCTAGAAAAAAAATATACAGAAAATTTCGGAAGTAATGGCAAATCGAGGATACATCGTCTTCGGACAATTGCACCGAACGACTGAAAACAGGCTAACGAAATAAATATTCCTTAAGTCTGGAAAAGGAAATCGACAAAAGCGTGGATTACTGGAAGAAGAAAAGAAGTAGATACAAGATCTAAGAATCGGGAGAGACATCTATTTAAGAATAAAGCACTACATTTAAAAGCAGGAAAAGTAAGAAATTGGGAACAATATGTACAGGAGAGAGGAGAAGACAATATGGGGATAAACTGAAGGAATACTGGACAAACAGGAAACAATATACGAAAAAGAGGAACAGAGCGGGTTACGTGATCCTAGTTGGTCAATACGAAGATAAAAAAAAATGACATAAAGGTCAATGGATGTGCGTTAAAATGAAATAAATGTTAATTAAGGAACTAGGCAAAAATTATCTAATGAGGCTTTATGAACTGAAAGTGTAAGAGGTTTGTTGGTTCAAGTGTTTAAGATCGATGAACGTGCGTGCATGTTAAGAAAATGTACTTGCCTGTAACGATATTTGATTTCAGATTCAGTAAATTTCGTATGCAATGTTTCAGAGTGCTGCTAACGAGAACGAGAATGATGTAAAGGTCATGAAGAGTATGACTACTATCTGAAGTTTTATTAGGTTGAAACTGTCTACAAATAGTGACTTTAATTGCGAGTGCTCCTCAATAATTGTAGTAAGCTCCCGATTATATTGGTGCAGATCATTCATTTTGAGGATTTCCGTGGTTTTTGATTGAGACAAAAGAGCTGGAGCTACGATTTTCGGTCATAATTAGGATGACTATTATCGTTTAGACAGCACTATTAATCATGTGACTAACATTTCGGCTCTAGAAGACGACAAAGGACCCAATGGGAGCGTCGAAAGTCCTTGAAATATTGTCTGTTATTTCCCACTTCATCCTCAGATCAATATAGTGTCTCTGTCCCCATAACGTGTACGCGGCGCATTCCTGTTAGTATGATTGCCTATTAGCCTTTTCCATAGGAGCTAAATGTAGATAATTTCCAATTACTTTGAATTTCTCCTGAGACGAATAGCTTCAGAATTCTTGCTCTTTGTTCATGCCGAATGGAAGCAGAATGTTAAGCATAGCCAGAAGGACTACACTGTCGACTGTACTTTTATGGCCGCCAACAGAACTCAGTATTACCGTAATTTCTAATAAGGATCAACCCTCTCTCCTCCCGGATCACACACAAGCTTATAGTCACACAGCATGTACGACTTTAATTCATACATAATTGTGAATATGACCGGGATTTTTCATGTTGTGGTGTATTATTAATTTAACCCTAGATTACTAAACCCTGCAAAAATTTACGATTGCAGTACCGTATGAAACAGGAGATTTTGTACTGAAATAGGTATGTAACGTACCATTGGAGATACAACAATTGTAATTAACTAATGTATAACCTATAAAGTATGACTTCCTTTGAATAAATCTTTAGTGTCTAGTGTCAATTAGTAGTTAAATAAACAAACACATTTGCCTTTAAATCAAAGTTTTTCTCTGAATAAAACATTAATAGATCTGGGCTTCAGCACATCAAATAGGTTGTTTATGGTATTCACAGTGTCACCAACACAAATGAAATCGGGAAGCTAATGCAGATAACTTGACCTACAGTCAAAGAAAATAGCTCTTTGACTTCAATTACGTCTTGCCTTTTCGTAGCTGAAATTGAACAAGTTCCTGGCATATTGTCTGTACACGTCCCACAGGTATCTCATCCACGTTCCTGGGACTCTGTTCCAGTTTCCTCAGATAAACTGCTTCTAAAACTGGAAGCACGTTCTTCCTCATATTCTCTGTATACGTCTCAAGGGTATCTCAAAAAAATGGTTCAAATGGCTCTGAGCATTATGCGACTTAACTTCTGAGGTCATCAGTCACCTAGAACTTAGAACTAATTAAACCTAACTAACCTAAGGTCATCACACACATCCATGCCCGAGGCAGGATTCGAACCTGCGACCGGAGCGGTCGCTCGGCTCCAGACTGTAGCGCCTAGAACCGCACGGCCACTCCGGCCGGCTACGGGTATCTCATCCACATTCCTGGGAGACTGCTCTAAAGCCTAACGATGAGCTGCAGCTAGAACAGAGCAAGTGCTATCGCATATTCTCTGTAAAAATCTCACAGATATCTTATACTAGTTCCTGGGAGACTGCTCCAGTGTCCTAGAGAAATTGCTGTTAAAAGTGGGGCAATTTCTTCCTCATGTTCTCTGTACAAATACCGCAGTTATCTTATCCACGTTCCAGTGTCCTACGATAAACTCCTGCTAAGAGGGGAACAAGTTCTCATTCATATTCTCTGTACAAATCTCACAGATATCTCATCCTTGTTCCTGGGAGACTGCTCCAAAATCCTACAGTAAACGGCTGCTAACACGGGAACAAGTTCTTTCGCATATTTTCTGTAGACATCTTAAGGGTATCTCATCCAAATCCCTAGGAGGCTGCTTGAACGATTTAAGATAAACTGCTTCCAGAAGGGCCAGAGGGGGCAGGGGAGGGGGCGCTTAATTATTTCGCACACACATAGTAGCTATGTCAACAGGTATCTAACCGTACTCCGGCGACACTGGTCCTAATACCTACGATAAACCGCTACTAGGATGGCGTATTCTCCAAAGAAACCTCACAGGTATCTTAGCCACGTTCTTTGCTGGTCGGTTGATTCGGAGGGGGGGACCAAACATCGACGTCGTCGGCCCGTTGCGTTAGGGATGGATGGGGAAGGAACTTGGCCATGCCCTTTCACAGGAACCATCCCGTCATTTACCTGAAGCGATTTACGGAAATCACGGAAAACCTAAATCAGAATGGCCAAACGCGGGTTTGAACCGTCGTCCTCCCGAATGCGAGTCCAGTGTGCTAACAACTGCGCCACCTCGTTCGCTCCACGTTCCTGGGAGTCTGTCCAATCTCCTACGACAAAGTGCTAAAGTGGGGCAATTTCTTCCTCATGTTCTCTGTACAAATACCGCAGTTATCTTATCCACGTTCCAGTGTCCTACGATAAACTCCTGCTAAGAGGGGAACAAGTTCTCATTCATATTCTCTGTACAAATCTCACAGATATCTCATCCTTGTTCCTGGGAGACTGCTCCAAAATCCTACAGTAAACGGCTGCTAACACGGGAACAAGTTCTTTCGCATATTTTCTGTAGACATCTTAAGGGTATCTCATACAAATCCCTAGGAGGCTGCTTGAACGATTTAAGATAAACTGCTTCCAGAAGGGCCAGAGGGGGCAGGGGAGGGGGCGCATAATTATTTCGCACACACATTGTAGCAATGTCAACAGGTATCTAACCGTACTCCGGCGACACTGGTCCTAATACCTACGATAAACCGCTACTAGGATGGCGTATTCTCCAAAGAAACCTCACAGGTATCTTAGCCACGTTCTTTGCTCGTCGGTTGATTCCGAAGGGGAGGGGGGGGGGGGGGAGACTAAACATCGACGTCGTCGGCCCGTTGCGTTAGGGATGGATGGGGAAGGAACTTGGCCATGCCCTTTCACAGGAACCATCCCGTCATTTACGTGAAGCGATTTAGGGAAATCGCGGAAAACCTAAATCAGGATGGCCAAACGCGGGTTTGAACCGTCGTCCTCCCGAATGAGAGTTCAGTGTGCTAAAAACTGCGCCACCTCGTTCGCTCCACGTTCCTGGGAGTCTGTCCAATCTCCTACGACAAAGTGCTGCTAAAAGGGTATCAAGTTACTTCGCATATTCTCTGTAGTGACCTCACAGGTGCCGCAAGTCGTATTCCGTATTCCGGACGGACTGATCCAGCTACCTACGATGAACTGTTGCTGTAATTGGAACAAGTGCTTCCGTAATTCGCTGTGAAAATCTCACAGGTATGTCAGGCACGTTTAGGGGAGACTGTGTGGACGATCGAGCCATCGGAGTTGCGCCTCGGAGGCGCTGCCGTGCTGGCGCACAGTAAAGCGGCCGCCCGATACATCGTAATTGTGAAGTGGGCCGCGGCGTATCGCGCGAGTCAAGGTCGAGGAAGAAAGGCGGCGTCTCTGTCCGTCTGGTCGCCTCCTCCCCCCCTCCCTCCCCCCCATCCCCTTCAGTTGCTGTCGCCGCGGTCCGCTGCGCAGCGCCTCTGCAGACGAAGACGCTTCCTCTGCCGCTCTGGCGACGCACGCATCACATCGCGTGCCTGCGCTCGCCCGCTACCGGAATACACGAAACCCGACACGGCCGGTACAATCACTTCCACCCACAAGGTGCTGGACCATCCCAGGGCATTTCCGTGACGCTACCACACTAAATATCAATCACCGTGATTGGGTACTTACCATCCAGCCCACCAACAGTAGCGTAACGGTTTCTTCTGAACGCCGGCAAATCCCATAAGGCAGTTCCTGTACAGTATAATTGCGATATTTTACGCTGTGTGATCGAAAGCGCCTGTACGGTGCCCAAAGGAGTGGCGCTGAGCGTCCATCGATGGTTAGCGTGCCTGCTACCTGCGCTTCACGCCACCTCCTCCTCCTCCTACTCTTCTTCTGGGACCCAGCCAGGTAAATACGTGCGAGTTCAATCCGCACCTTTACTCACTGCCGCTCAGTAACAGTTTTGGGGAATATCTAGCAAAACAAAGACCCGTCACCAAATTCATTATATTTTGCTCACGAACAGACGGCTGCATTGACAGTAAAAATTAATTTCGCCACCGTAATAGCCTTGTCCGCATCTCTAAGTTAAGAGTCTTCGGAAGACTACTGGCGAATAAAATAGCAGCAGAAGACAATTTCTATGTGTTACTGAAGAGACTGTGTCGGCAGTAAAGTGCTCCATGGACGTCCCAGGATAAATCGCTACTGAAGTAGGTGCTGACACAGCCCTACTCTGTGAGTGTGGAGCCTTCGACGATACCAGAAAAACATTAGTGACGATGTGATGGTTATCAGTCACCTTAGAGGAAGTCCAGTGGACTCGATAATGCACCACGGGGCCGAGAAAATTATCAGTGCTCCGGTTACAGTATCACACTTTTCTTTTAATATTCAAGTACTTAGCTGATAAGCCCGGCGTTCCTGGGTATTCATTTTGAAAGTTTTCTATTAGAAACTAAAACAAAAAATTAACTGTGTTCATAGTGAAGCAAAGGAAAAAAATTTTTTGACCATGTATTCGTGAAAACACCTTTGAAGTTATGAAAAACTCGTACAAAGGACTGTGCATCATGTAAAAATGTGTAAGTACAGTATCCAAATCTAGAAAAATGATTGCGGACCGTTTCTGTACGCTGGGTGCTGCTGCTTCACGGGTCTACAACGCGATTTTGTAAATATATATGGCAACACCTCTTCATAACTCTTTAGACTGCTACTGTATTCGCCGGCCATGGTGGCCGAGCGGTTCTAGGCGCTACAGTCTGGAACCACGCGACCGCTACGGTCGCAGGTTCGAATCCTGCCTCGGGCATGAATGTGTGTGATGTCCTTAGGTTAGTTAGGTTTAAGTAGTTCTCAGTTATAGAGGACTGATGACCTGAGAAGTTAAGTCCCATAGTGCTAAGAGCCATTTGAACCATTTTTTGTTACTCTATTCGCCTACAGCCATTTGCACCTCGTAGTTGAAGGTTGGCAAAATCGCTGCCAGTTGTCAGGTCTTTCCTTGATTTGACTCGACTGTACTAGAGTCTTAGTAGTAAAGAGTAAACGTACACTCATGTTCAGAAAAAAACAGAGCATCTTGAACGACAAGAGACCGGACGTCCATATTCACAGGACACAGCGTTAGTGTGAGGTATACTGACGATCTTAAATGGTACATTAAAAACAAATGTAAATTCGGAAACCTCATTGTCATTCTCGCTCGATTTCTCGTTCGCTTTAACGAGAACGAGGTTGCAAATTGCAAATTTAGCAAACCACGCTTTCGCGTCATGACGCCGTATTCGCACCTCGGCTTCTTTTTTCATTACCGCTCGTAAACGTTCTTTCTTCACATCAATGTTAATACTAACTCGAGGAGAGGAATCAGTCATCTCTTCCTCTAAATTCTTAGACTTATGGTTTAATAGGATTTCCTCCGGAGTGAATCTTGTAGATTCGTGTGTCAAAGCATTAATAATCTTTCCAAAATTTGCTCCAAATACATGACAATATGTTCGGCAAAGTCACCGTAGCTTGCGCATGTATCGTTCTGCTGGATTTCCGGCGGGGCAATAGGCCGAGATGTGTATCAATTCAACCCCAATACTTTCCATACCTTCATTCCATAATTTGAAAGTAAACTGTGCCCCATTATTGGACAAAATCGCTTTTGGTTTGCCGATATGCACAAAGTTATCGTTTGCAAGTTTGTTATGAACCGGTTTAGCTGTTGCCTTCCTTATCGGATATAACATAATGAACTTCGAAAAGGCTCTCAACACTACTAATACATAGGCGAAATTACCTGAGGGGTTTGGCAGAGGGCTATACAGGTCCGTGCATACTAAATCTAGTATATCGTCAGACCTTATGCTCTGCGTAGGGCCACGATCTGTGCAGTTGGTCACTTTCAAAAAATGTTTCAAATGGCTCTGAGCACTATGGAACTTAACTTCTGAGGTCATCAGTCCGATAGAACTTAGAACTACTTAAACCTAACTAACCTAAGGACATCACACACATCCAAGCCCGAGGCACGATTCGAACCTGCGACCGTAGCGGTCGCGTGGTTCCAGACTGTAGCGCCTAGAACCGCTTCGCACACTACACAGCAATACTCCAGAATAGGGCGGACAAGCGTGGTGTAAGCAGTCTCTTTAGTAGACCTGTTGCACCTTCTAAGTGTTCAGCCAACGAATCGCAGTCTTTGGTTTGCTCTACCCACAACATTATATATGTGATCGTTCCAAATTAGGTTATTTGTAATTGTAATCCCTAAGTATTTATTTGAATTTACAGCCTTCAGATTTGTGTGACTTTTCTCGTTATCGAAATTTAGCGGATTTCTTTTAGTACTCATGGGAATATCTTCACACTTTTCTTTATTCAGGGCCAACTGCCACTTTATGCACCACACAGATATCGTACGTAAATCATTTTGCAATTCGTTTTGGACATCTGATGTTTTTACAAGACGGTAAATGATAGCATCATCTGAAAATAATCTAAGAGGGCTAGTGAGATTGTCTTCTATGTCGTTAATATAGATCAGGAACAACAGAGGGCCTATATCACATTATTTCTGTTTTACTCTAAGATTTTCCGTCTATTACTACGAATTGTGACCTTCCTGACAGGAAATCACGAATCCAGTCAGGCACATGTGGCGATATTCCATAGCTACACAGTTTGGTTAGAAGACGCTTGTGAGGAACGGTATCGAAAACCTTCTGGAAATCTAAAAATATGGAATCAATTTGACATCCCCTGTGGATAGCACTCATTTCTTCATGAGTATAAAGAGCTACTTGTGTTTCACGAGAACGATGCTTTCTGAAACCGTGCTGACTATGTGTGAATAAATCGTTTTCTTCGAGGTAATTCATAATTTTCGAACATAGTATATGTTCCAAGACCCTACTTCAAATCGTCGTTAGTGATTGTGGGCCAGTAATTTAGCTGATTACTCCTATTTCCCTTTTTAGGTATTGTATTGTATTGTATGGAACTGGAGACCTAGAAACGACGAAGACGTTTCGTAGCCCTCAGTGGTTCACAACCCCACAACAGGCTACAGCAGTCCACTCACCCCACAGCCGCCCCACAGCGAACCCAGGGTTATTGTGCGGTTCGGCCCGCAGTTGACCGTTACCGCCCCCCCCCCCTACCCCCCGGGAACTTCTCACCCCAGAAGAGTGTAACCTCAAATGTTTGTGTGGTAGTGTAATTATGGTGTAAGCGTACGTGGAGACTGTTTACGCTGCAATCGCCGACATAGTGTAACTGAGGCGGAATAAGGGGAACCAGCCCGCGAGGCAGATGGATAACCGCCTTAAAAACCATCCACAGACTGGCCGGCACACCGGACCTCGACAGTAATCCGCCGGGCGGATTCGTGCCGGTGACCGGCACGCCTTCTTACTCGGGAAGAAGCGCGTTAGACTGCACGCCTAGTCGGGCGGCCTTTGGGTATTGGTGTGACAGCAATTTTCTAGACTTCAGGTACGGATCTTTCTATGAGCGAGCCATTGTACATAATTGCTAAATATGGAGCCGTTGTATCAGCATACTCAAGCAATCTGACTGGTATACAATCTGGACCGAGGCCTGGCATTTATTAAGTGATTTAAACTGCTTTGGTACAGCAGGATATCTACTTCTACGTTTCTCTCATGGCAGCTGTTCTTGATTGGAGTTCTGGAAAATTTACTTCGTCTCCATCGGTGAACGAGTTTCGGAAAACTGTGTTTAATAACTGTGTTTTAGTGGCACTGTCCTCAGTGACTTTGCCGTTGTTGTCGCACGGTATAGGTATTGATTGCTTCTTGCCACTGGTGTGCTTTATGCATGATCAGAATCTCTTTGGGTTTTCTGCCAGATTTCGAGACAGAGTTTCGTTGTGGAAATTATTGAAAGCATCTCGCATTGAAGTACGCTCTATATTTCGAACTTCTGCGAAACTTTGCCAATCTTGGGGATTTTGGGTTCTTTTAGATTTGGCATGCTTTTTTCGTTGCTTCTGCAACAGTGATCTGACACGTTTTGTGTACCATGGGGGATCTGTACCATCACTTATTAATTTATGTGGTATACGTCTCTCAATTGCCGTCGATTCTATCTCTCTGAAATCATTCCACAACTTTTCTACGCTTACGTGATGAGAGCGGAAGGAGTGGAGGCTATCCGTTAAAAGGCGTTAAAAGGATTCTTATCAGCTTTTTTAAATAGATATACTTTGCGTTTCTTTTTGATGGTTGCGGGTGTTACGATATTCAGCCTAGCAGCAACTGCCTTGAGGTCGCTAATCCATGTATTCATCATTATATTCCCTATTTCTCCTAAATTATTTGTTGTTAAGAGGTCAAGCATGCTTTCGCAACAATTTACGCTTCGAGTGATGTATAGTACATAGGTTAACCTATGGGACATAGATCGAGAGCTCCGATGAATATAGGCGTAGTCTAACGTGGAGTAATGTTCCGAAAAATGATAGAAGAAGAGAAGATGGTTGACATAGAAAGAAATAAGATTTCAAACAAGTAATACTGTGCAAAGGGGAAAGTGTCTTTTCTTATTATTACTGCTCTAAATTATTATTATTATTGCCCTTCACATTTCTGTCTCCTTAGGTACGGAGACAGCTAGTGTTGTAACGCTACCACCGACCAACTTTTGCGATAATCGATGATAACGTTCTACCTCTGCGAGACGTTTTTGAAAGTTGTGACCTGGAGATAACCTAATGGAAATAGAACAATCAAACTTGGATTCGTTTCCGAAGTACTCCAGCAGAGTACAAACAATTATAAACGGTGGGTCAGGAACAGACGTTCTCCCAGCACGAAAGCAAGTTGTAACATTACGTATAAAAACAGGTCGCCAGCCTAATTAGGCATTCTACTTGTTTCAAGCATAATGATAAAGTAGAAGGCAAAGCTAAGGCTAACCTAACCTTCCTTGACACACACACTAAACTCTATGCCTGTATCTGTAAACACTATAACACCGTAACCCAACCTTGCAGATGAATGTGCTACTAACTAGTAAGTCAGATAAGCCAATGGCCAGTGGGATAGTAAACAGTAATATATACCTCTCAACAACACGCACCTTAAATGAATTAGGTGCAACAGTTTATAAACCCAAATACCGACACACATGAAACTAGTAGCAATACTGAACAGGGGAAAGATAACTTCATTGCCTAGTACAAGGTCTCTATGCCTGTATATTAACCACCTTGCATTAGAATAGATGCCATAATAAGCAGTTATTTCTCAAACTCGGTTTGAAACAACTAAACAGTATGCAAATCTAACTACACTGGCTCTAAAGGGGCCTTTGTATTGTTTCATTAAATAAATAGGCTAGTACATGAGGACCCTTAAACTTTCATGGTTTGATGAACCATGCTCATTAACAAAACTACATCAGTCTGTATGAAAAAAGGCAAGTATTCTTATCAGTAATTATTAGTTAAGTAAAGCACAACGAACTATAAATCTTCAAATAACAGATGTGCTTTCATAAGCAATCTTTTGACCTACTCAGTATTATAAATGACTGTGCAAATTACAACACAACGTTATGTTCAAGTTCAGCCACTTTCTCATAATAAATTAGGACTCTCGGAATTAAATTCGCTAGGATAGGAATCCTGTCCACGTTTGTGATTTCGGATAATCACGGGTGTAAGACAGAGATTTTAGTAACACCACGATTATTATTAAATCAAGCAAATTTTCACAAATACCTGGTCCACTTACAGAGTGCCAAATACAAAACAATTTAGTGGAAGGCTGGTGCCACTGGTGGCGCAATTTGCAGAGGCTATTAACCTGGCGGCGATGCAGTCATGGCAGTACTATTGACCTCTCCCTATTACTGATCCTCTTGGCGTCGAAATAATATTTTTATAGGGCCAAAAACCATACTGTGATAATGGTATCACCAAATTCAGCATCCGAAGCCCATACATACCGCCCTTAAGCCCTGCTGGCCTCAAAACTCCAGGAATATAAGCTGCTGCTAGCGAGGTGCTGGCCATAGCACTGCTCAGCCCAGACTCCTTACTCGTCACAATGGACGAGTTGTCACTTGCGCAACAACCACATCCTTTCTACTCCGCCAGGCTACTCCCGCAGGTGCAGGGCTTCCTCACATCTTCTACATTTAACACTACGCTCCCTAATTATGGACCAAGTCACTTATTGTACATTACATAACAATCATTTCAACAGTTATTTAAATTCACAAGCATAATTTAAACAACTTCGTTCAAAAGTTCACATAACTGAAACATGTATACATGGCCAAAGAATTTCCGCGACAGGTACGACATTGTACGTAAGCAACAGTACAAATCGACATAGAAATATCGAATCAGATACAAAATAGCTAGAAAATAGGTGTTATAGCGTCATTTCTGAAATGGCATCATGTACTTTTCAACTGCAATGAAGAGCTCACGGGATCTGTCATTAACACCTACAATAAGAAATATTATCGAACCAGAGCAAAAATTTTTCATTCCGAGTGCCAATATCGCAAGCACAATCAAGGCGGAACTTATCAGAATTACTACAGAAATATTATATACTGGACAACGCACTATTTCCCTGGCCCTCACAATTAGCAGATGTCTCTCTTATTACTTCAGATACGTTCGTTATGGAAATAAATATAGCGTTATGTCAGTACTATTGTCTATTACAGATCACTAAATGCTTTCAAACAGTAACTTGTTCCGTACTCGTCCCAAAGTTAAACCGTTTACGAAAAGTTACGGGGCTCCCAATAAGTGGCGTCCATGTGTGTGTGTGCGTGTGTGTGTATGTGTGTGTGTGTGTGTGTGTGTGTGTGTGTGTGTGTGTGTGTGCTCTGTGCTATACGAAGAATGGCTAAATGACGCAGACGCAGGGTAGAGCGTTTGATCAGATTAATCAGCTCCTCACACGTGTCGATGGGCGGGAGAGCAGGTGCGATCGCTACAGTAGGTAATCCTGGTAGCCTCGGGCCCGTAACAGGGCAATGCCAAGCGAGGAAACGCTACAAACTTTTCCACGACCCGTAGTTACTACGCTGGCAGAGGGGCAGGATGCGGTGGTCAGACAGCCATCGTAAGGGAACTTCCGAAGCCATAAATCCTCAGATAAGGAATTGCCGCGAGAGCAGCGCACTGTTTTCTCGTAATCGACGCCCCCGCACTTCGATTCCCTCCCCCCGCTCCCCTCCCCCTTCTCACGTAAGACGTAAACAGTGTGAGGCGACCGGCAGTGCTCTCGAAAATACGCGCCGAGCGAGCAACTTGTAAATAGCGGCGTACAAATGCGCGTTAGAATTACCAAACGACTTAATACCAGCGCGGCGCCGTAATTTTCCCGCACCGGTAGAGCCCGGGGATTAATCGCGCGGCCGGCCGACTATCGGTCATCGCGGGGGCGCCGGACAACTGAATTACCTGCGGCTGGGGCAACCCCCATTACCCGGCCGGGTAATGCCATGTTATTTCAGCGCCTCGCGCTCATACATCACGCGGCAATTTCAGCAAATTCGGTCTCCGCGGCGCAGCAGCGGCTGATTTACGGACGGCAGCGCCGCCAGTGGCAGGCGCGTGAGTTACGGCGGCCGGAGGTGTGATGATGGGCCACCCCCACCCTCCCCCGCCGCCGCCTCCACCGGTCCTGCCCGACCGCTGGCGGCAGGGGCTAGCGTGGCAGCTGGACGTTAATAGCGCACCCTCATCATTCAAGGAGCCGTGTCGTTCTACACAGACTCACTACAGACGAGGTAAGCCCTCCAAGCGTATAGAGACGCTCTGGAGATCATGAAAGCCCCGACAGTGCCTTACTACCCAGTGAGCAGTAGAGCAGCATTGACATCTGAAGCGTTCATACAGACCTTTCCAGCACTTTACAACGATGCTTATGCAACCCAGCATGTAGGGCGTTGCGCGTAGAGTAAACAGTTTGACAGCCTATACCTTGTTCCTAGCTCTATTCAGTGCTAACAAACATAGCTCGCACTTCGTATTTGGATATAAATAAACACTATGAAATGGAGAGGCGTAAACTGTCGAAATCTACATACACATCTCCACATATATTCCGCAAGCCGCCGTGCGCTGCGTAGCGGAGAGTACTCTGTACCAGTACTAGTTCCACTCGCTAATAGAGCAAGGGAAAGACGACTATCTACGTGCCTTCGTATATGCCCTAATTTCTCGTATCTTTTCTTCGTGGTCCTTACGCGCGATGTAACTTGGCGGCAGCAGAATCGTTCGGCAGTCAGCTTCGGATGCCGTTTCTCTAAATTTTCTCACTATCGTTTCTCGAAAAGACAGCCGCCTTCCCTCCAGGGATTTCTATTTTAGTTCCCGAAGCATCTCCGTAACACTAAAGTGTTGTTTGAACCTACCAGTGACAAATCTAGCTGCCCGCCTCTGGATCGCTTCGAGACCGACCTGGTACAGATTCCAAAGACTTGAGCAGTACTCAAGAATTAGTCGCAACAGCGTCCTATATGCCATTTCGTTATAGCTGAACCACTCTTTCCTAAAACTTCTCCCAATAAACCGAAGTCGACCATTCGCCTTTCCTACCACAGTTCTCAGATGCTCGTTCCTGGCTATTTAAACGACTTGACTGTGTCAAGCAGGACACTAGTAACACTGTATCAGAACTTTACAGGTTTGTTCTTCTTAATCATCCGCTTTAACTTACAATTTTCCACGTTTAGAGGCAGCTGCCATTTATCACACCAACTACAAATTTTGTCTAACTCGTCTTGTGTCTTCCAACAGTCACTGAATTTCGACACCATACCCTACTCTGCACCATCATCAGCAAACAAACGCTTTTTTTGGCCACTCTGTCCGCCAAATCATTTGTGTATATAGAGAACCGTAGTTCGTTCAAATGGCTCTGAGCACTATGGGACTCAACTTCTGAGGTCATTAGTCCCCTAGAACTTAGAACTAGTTAAACCTAACCAACCTAAGGACATCACAAACATCCATGCCCGAGGCAGGATTCGAACCTGCGACCGTAGCGGTCTTGCGGTTCCAGACTGCAGCGCCTTTAACCGCACGGCCACTTCGGCCGGCTCCGTAGTTCGTATATCTGGTTTTCATTGTAACCATATAAAGAAAAAATATTTACTCGTCTGATAGTCTTGAACATAGATATTACAATATTCTGTGAATCTGGTGCATGTAGCAAATATTTCATTCTCTGGACACAATCAGACCAAAGTATTTCCTTAATAGCAAGATAATAAAAGCTCTGAATACGACTCATTAACAGTCTGAACATTAATCAAAATATCCACGGGTGTACTGCCGGTCTACAGTGTCCAACGGGCCCGTTGGACACTGTAGACCGGCAGTACACCCGTGGATATTTTGACTATCAAATACGCCAGGAGAAACTCAAGAATCACAAGTCTGAACATTATCACTAAATATTAGGTAATCTCAGTTTGACAGTCCAGTCCTTAAGATCAAATTAATTAAAGTTCGGTCTAGGGGGCTCGTTATTAGCACCCAGATTTAACTCAAACACTTCTGAGAAAGAGTTCACTGCTTTAAAAAAAAATTCGTCTCTTCCGAATATAGCTACTGCCTCTTTATATCGAAGTGTATGTTTATTTTACAGGAATGGTACTTTTTTATCCATCCGTTGGTATCAAAATATGGGAAACATGTAATACATACAATTTCAATCAACATAATATTACAGACGTGTACTACATCTCTTGTCCAATGGATAGTTACTTACAATCACTCAGACATCTCCCCGTAAAAAAAGGGGAGAAGAAGTAGAAGTAGTAGTAGTAGTAGTAGTAATAGTAATCAAGCATAAACTCCAGAATGAGAATTTCCACTCCGCAGCAGAGTATGCGCTGATATGAAACTTCCTGGCAGATTAAAACTGTGTGCCGGACTGACAGTCATTCTGAAAACATCCCCCAGGCTGTGGCTAGGCCATGTCTCCGCAATATCTTTTCTTCCAGGAGTGCTAGTTCTGCAAGGTTTGCAGAAGAGCTGCAGTTTGGAAGTTAGGAGACGAGGTACTGGCGGAATTAAAGCTGTGTGGACGGGTCTTGAGTCGTGCTTGGTTAGCTCAGACGGCGTGTTTGGACAGGTTGCGAACGCTGGTGCCGAGTTTAAGATCCGTTTTCTTACTCTTACTTCACCCTTCCACAAAGGACGTGTTGGACTCACTCAGGTCAAGCACAGAGCGTTGGCGCCACACCTTCTCACAATGCGGCGACTCTGGCTTTGACCAACGGACAGTCTTCCTGGCCTCCTGATAGCAGAGGTGGCCACACACACTCTGTGCTCACCGGTACCTATTGGACATTTATCGCCCTCGCTATCACATATTAGGACTTTTTCGTGGAGCACAGCTACATGTTGGGGGTTATACCGGAGACACTGGGTCCGGCAGCAAAGACTTATTATAGTGTTCTCCAACGCTGGAATCCGGCTCACGATATTGTACGACACCACCCCACGGTCGACTGGACGGGGGTTTGTAGAGCGATCCACGCGCCCTTCCTCTCAACTTTCGTGCGATCGACGTGGTATCTTGTCACTGTAGACACGGAAGAACACGGACTGAACTACGGTCCCGCACGCTAGTGCTGGAAACCGATCTGCCGGATACTGGCTTTCCTGCTACGCCGCCCCTATATTTCAATTGTGCCCCTGCACCTCCTTCATCCCGACACTGTCTATTTCCCGATGACCTAGATGAATGCTGTCAATTGGGTACGAGGAATAGCGATACACTACATGTACCGCGACGGCGAAAAGGAAGTCCTCGATTTGTAGCAATACATGATCGCCGAGTTCCTGGTCTTAACGAACAAAACGGAATACCGCAACCTTTTCGCCAACTATTTGGGATCGTCATTCATGGACCCACTGCCCAGCTGGGGTGCGCGGGTGTGACAAGAAATTGACTTGCAGCCGTGATGTTTCCCCAACGGTAACAGAAACAGTCTCTGACTGTGTGCAGAGGCCTCGGACGCTACGACGGTTGATGACTGGTGATATCCATTGCAATAACGATCGGCCGGTTACTGGCCGCCCTTTTCGATAAGGTGTCCCAGGGGGCAAGATGGCCCTTTTAGTCCACATTTTCGGCATAATTTTGGACGTATGGCTCCCTTGTTTTGTTACTTCTTACATAAAACGAGCAAATAAAAAAATTGTGCTGGTGCGCTTAAGTGGTGGGAGGGGAAAGACATCGTGGCTCGTGGCTAGGCCTCGGAATTCGACCCCTACCCGCCTGGCTTCCTCAAACCTGCCATTGACTGTGCTAAAAAAAGAAAAATTTGGTCGGCAGCCCTGGTTAATTTCGTAATTGTTGCATGGGGGCTTAATTAAATGTTGAATGCAAATAATTTTAATTTTTTGCTTTAGCAGCTGTCTGTCCGATTACGAAGTCTCGTAAACGGTTGGCCCTGACTAGTATTATTACGCAATCTGACTGCTTAGAACAACAACAAAGAATGAAATGCAAATTTTCATTAACACAATTAATTAATTAATTAAGTCCCCAGCAACTATAAAACCTACGAAACCAAAGCACAAGTGTAACTGTTCTGTGTGTGGAAGTATGACTCAACGTACGCATCTGGCACGGTTCTTCTTCAATAACACAAGAAATTTTAAATATCATTTATACTGAATTAATTAAAGAAAATAAAAATACCATAATTACTCAAGAAAGCCAGAATTACACTCTAATACAAGAACACAAGCCAGACGCTTTGTTGACTGAACCTGTAATGACGCATTATTTAAAACATGGAAATAATGAAAAATAAATCAAGTTTCGTTACCTTCATATATTGACCAAAATCACTCTAATCATTACAATATATCTCCACACCGACTCGCTATTACCACATCTCAACAAGAACTTTTCAGTATCACATCTCAGCAAGCACTCTCTACTAGCACATCTGAACACGAACTGACTACTACGAGTCCTCGACAAGCACTGACTACCACGAGCTCTCCCCAAGCACTGCCCACTGCGACATCTCAATAATCACTGCCAGTGGAGGCGGCGGAACAATGCTCTCTAGCGATCTCTGGCGCTGTGGCTCAGTGTAGCCACCTTTCATATGCCCTTCCTCCACGGCTAGAATTTGATGGTATTTTTGCCAGCATTGGTGGTGAAAATACCACCAAATTCGTCAAAAAAATACAGACAAAAATAAAAGATAATATTAATACGTAAATATCATATAACTAGATAAAATTTTGGCTTTGCACTGACCTTTCAATAACCTAATATATAAAATACAGTAAGCAATACAAATTCTTTCATACATGTGACTTTACATAACAGTTTACACAAGTATTATGTGGTTAAACAGTTCAATCAATAGCGTCAGCAATGACGAATATGTGCAAGTAAGAGTCTCATAATTTTTCACTAACAGTAATACACAAAAAATCAGTTTATACAAATATTCACATAAACGCTTTCCATAGCTCAAGAATAAGCAGTTGACAGTTCCAGCAGTAGCACCCAGCAATGGTCAACAGGTGCAAAAACCAACAAGTAACATTTTTTCAATAGAAACAGTCCATCAGTGGCACACAGTATTGTTGAATAGGTGCAGACACCAACAAGTAACACCTTTTCAGTATAAGCAGTTCCATTAGTGGCACCAGCAATGTTGAGCAGGTGCACACAGCAACAGGTGACATCTTTTCAGTAGAAGCAGTCCATCAGTGGCACCCAGCAATGTTGAGCAGGTGCAGACACCAACAAGTAACACCATTTCAGTAGAAGCAGTCCATCAGTGGCACCCAGTAATGTTGACCAGGTGCAGACAGCAAGAAGCAACATCATTTCAGTAGAAGCAGTCCATCAGTGGCACCCAGCAATGTTGAGCAGGTGCAGACACCAACAAGTAACACCATTTCAGTAGAAGCAGTCCATCAGTGGCACCCAGTAATGTTGACCAGGTGCAGACAGCAAGAAGCAACATCATTTCAGTAGAAGCAGTCCATCAGTGGTACCCAGCAATGTTGAGCAGGTACACACAGCAACAAGTCACATTTCTCGGCAGAAGCAGTTCCATAAAATTCAGTATCACTGATCACACTGTTCATCAGAGTTTATAAGCAGAAATTAAACATCTCCTAGTGGCACCAATCATGTAGAAAAGGTACAAGTAACAGTCCATAATTTTTACAATCACTGATCACACAGTTCATCAGCAGAAATTAAACATGACTAAATGTCACACATCATGTTGAAAAGTGCAGCACCATCACTAATCAGACAGTTCAGGCATGAACAATAGTTTGAATACACATACAATGCTTTTACACTAAACATACAAATCATAACAAACACACAAATGATATCAGATAATTTTCCTATTAACTATTACAATACACAAATACCAGTAAACCTATAACATTTATGGGTGTCAGTGCAAGCCACTATCAACAAATTAAATAATATTTAGGAGATAGGTGGGTAGGATTAGGAAAGGAAAACACACAAAACACACTCACTCATCTTTCATCCACATTAAGTGCTACTGTGTAATTGAATAGTGTTAACTGTGTAAATGTAACTCTGTCCAAGATTTGATGTTCATCATGTGTACCAAGTAGTAGTGGCAGCAATGTATAACAGTCAATAATAGTTAAGTCAACGTCATAGTCATCATGTCAAGACCAATGTTTGCCAAGCCAGATCAAAATGTACGGTTGCTGAACAACTGTCAGTGTACCAAGATATGCAAATGCTTCCTCTCTCAAAAAAAAAGTATATACTGCTTTGTGATTTGACAAAGTGTGTGTGTGTAGACAATCTTCCTTCTACTTGAGTGTTCTAGTCTGCCATCTTCATCCTCCTTGTTCCATATGGACCAACAAAAAAAATATGCTCCTCACTTACTTTACCTCTTATCCACCAAAACTCCAATAATCATCAGCATAATCTCAATACTTCACTAATACCTCTTCAATACGTCGATACATATAAACCTTATCATCAATATCATTTACCTTACCTCTTGTCCACGAAAACTCCAATAATCATCACTTAATCTTAATACTTCAATAATACCTCTTCACTACGTCGATATATATAAACCTTATCATCAATATCATTTACCTTACCTCTTGTCCACGAAAACTCCAATAATCATCACTTAATCTTAATACTTCAATAATACCTCTTCACTACGTCGATATATATAAACCTCAGCACCAATATCATTTTACTTCCATAACAACTCTTTCCTCTAGTCAGTCTCCTCGAACAAGTACAGACAAAATCCTAGTGCAACTTCAATTCATCATCCCATACAATCCGAAGACACAGTGTCTACACACAACCTCTGTGTAATCCATCTGACCCAAATTTTCTACTCATTATAAATTATAAGATACATTTTGGTTCCTTGTTCATCATTAAATAAAAGAAATGCATACATGACCTCTAACAGACTTAGTTCGAATAACTCTCAGTAATTAAGTACGATTACGGAGTGTGAATGATCATAATATTTCACAGTGTGTACACCACTTCAAGAATCATAGCAGAAGCAAACATGTGGAGTATTTTTTGTGTCAAGTGTCACTTCCTATTTCAATTGCTCACGAAAAATGCAGTGTAATAACTGTCAATGGTCTAAACCTAGTTTTGGTATGTCATGTCGTTAGCTTCCTTCCTATTAGCATAAATTTATACAGCTTCCATAAAACCTCAGCTCATGTGACTTCTATGAAGTTTCTTGTACTCATGTCGTTCGTCGAATTATAGCAGTTCATTTACTTATCTTAAAAATATAAGGCACTGAGCATAAGCAAAACATGCAATAGCGAGTAAATATACCAGTAGAGAACTGAATGTCAACAAGTGGATGCAGCACAATTCCTACAACGAGGCTCTGCCAAGCGAACAATCTATAATTAATACCACAGTGTAACCTAAACTCTATATTTGTACACAGTATATCAGCATTTCTATATACTAAATTGAAGAGTAGTTATGACAACAAAACAGAAATGTGTAAATATGCTATCCATACGCACAGCAGCAAACATATATCTTACGTAATAAACAAGTCATTAGCATCATATCAGCATAAGCAAATAAATGTTTATATGTAATCTTAATAAGTAAACATGAAGGCGCAAACAGAGAAATCACAAAGTGTAACCTACATACATAACCATATCAGCACAATTAATCAGGTGACAATTACAATTTAAATAAATAAGCACAGCAGGCACATAATTAAAAAATATGACATCAGTGAAAAAGCAGTGCAGCCAAGCAATGCATAATATATACAAATAACAACCCTGTTCATTAGTCAATCATTGTCAAAATCAGTTAATGTGCGCAAGCACGTCGCTTCACTAGTAAATTCATAGAACATGAAATTTAGCACAAAATATGAATCACGTAATCGCGAGCAGCAAATTACGTCTAAAGTACATACCTAAGTGGAAATATGTTACCTGAAAAATAAACTCAATTAATAGTTACCCTTTTTAGTTTATTAGTTTCTTCTTCGAAATTACATTCTTCCTGAAATTTTCTCCATAGCAAGTCGTCTTAACGTCGGACACGCACAGAATTTACCTAAAGGTCTTAAATATTTTACACAACCGTATCCAGAAAAATACTGAACATTAATAACATAATTTATAAAGTCACCATAGCATTATACAGAATTTAGTCGGAAAAATTAGACTGTGTATTTATTTACGGCTGTCAGTGCATTCACACTGTGCGCTCGATCAGCTCTAGGCGCGTGATGTATGAAGTAATTGTTTGCGGTCAGCGACTGCCTTTTGCGGCGCGCAGACTTCACTGTTGCTTTGAGTATCTGCCGCCGCCGGAACACGGCGCGGTATCCTTGCATTCTCCACCTGTTTACGTATAACTGTTGGTTTCTCAAAAGTATGTCATTCCACAAAATTTTTTACGTTCGATATATGATGTATTCCCTTAGAGCGCCGAGATTTAAGAGTTTCTACTTCCACAGTATTATCATGTATAATTTTGCGAATCCTATATGGACCGTTATAAAGCAGAAAAAATTTGCGACACAAGCCTTTTCCTTTATGAGACAAACGATGAGACTTAATTAACACCTTTTGACCAACTGACAAAATTTTTAAACGACCAGGATGTTTAGCTGATTCCTCTCTTCTTGCAGCCGCAGACGCAATATTTCGTAGAGCCAGGTTGACAACTTCAGAATGCCGCAGTTTCCATGAAGGCGGAAAAGGGACGATTTCAGAAATGCGATTTGTTGGTACTTTATTTTTTAATATCAGTATAGGCGGTAAAGAAGTTGAGTCATTAGGAAGTTCATTCAGAATGTTTTGAAAAATATGAAGATACTGATCCCACGTTCTGTGATTCTGATGACAATAAAGACGACACAGTTTATTAATTTCTTTCATCCATCTTTCTGAAGCGTTAGACTGGGGGTGAAAAAGTGAAATGAAAATTGGTTTAATTTTACGACGCCGTAGAGTACGAAGCCAAATTTTAGAGCGAAACTGTGATCCATTATCTGATATAACCTTATCAACATGACCCACTTCTTTAAGAAAATGTTTGATGAAAGCATTAGATACTGAACGAGCTGTTGCTTTGCGTAACGGTGTAAAACACACATATTTTGATGTCAATTCCACTGCTACAAAAATGTACGCAAAACCATTAGTAGATCGAACCACTGGACCGAACAAATCAACTGCAGCCATCTCCTTTAATTTCGCTGGAATGATAGGAAACAACGGTGCTCTGTGAGAAATAGTTGGCGGCTTAGCCTGTTGACATAATTTGCATTTGGCAAGAACAGATCGAATACGTTTTTCCATATTACTGAAGTAGCAATTTTCTCGCAATTTATGAAAGCATTTTCTGGGACCAAAATGTGCATAACTGAAATGTGTAAACGAGGTGTGGCCAAATCATCCAATCTAACAAAGCGTCTAACAAAATTACAGACACCAAGGAAACTACGAACATCACGTTTTGTGGAAGGAACAGCATAATTACGAATAGCGTCTAGTTTCTCTGGATCAGGAAGAATACCTTCTGTAGAAATAATGTGACCGAGAAATTTCACCTGAGAACGACCAAATTCAGATTTTTCCAAGTTCACTGTAATGCCAACTCGTGCAAAAATACGTAATAATGAATCCAAAGTTTTGTTGTGCTCACTCCAAGAACGTTTAGCAATAAGAATGTCGACAACATATGAAGTAATATTGTCACGAAGATAAACAGGTAAAATTTCGTTTAAACTACGAATGAACGCTGCTGAAAATATAGTAAGTCCAAACGGTAATTTCCGAAGTCACTTTTGGGTAAAATCGTCATATCCAGTTAATCTTTACCTACTGTTTAGACAGATGGATAGTAGAAGAGTTGTTTTTATAGATGCAAAGAATAGTGAAAGAGTAGGCAGCGGTGCTGAAAACTAAAAGGGAAATAGCACCACTACAGCTCGGGGCCCTGTGAACGCTACGGCACATATTCACTTAGTGTAGTGAATCCCCTGAGGACTTTAATAGCTGCACATAAATTTCAGTTTGTGACTCAGTGGCAAATCTGGCGGAAGTGCGTACATAAATTGATCTAACCATGCACATGGATGTATCTCATTCTTAGAATTACGAAAGATCTTAAATTTCCGAACAGTCAAGAAGTGTTTACAGTCAAAGCTTCCGCCTCGTGGCGACAAAGACCTACCGCGTCTGTCCCAGTCCCAATGTCGATTATTGTCAAGTTCGCGCGCCTGGCGCTCTCTTGTTGCGTCCCGTAAATGAAATAAATTATTTTCTTCAAAGCCCTCTGCTATCTGTGATTCCAAATTTCTTCTGGTGTCTTTTCCTACGATTTCGCCTTCAATATGTTTGACTTGCTTTCGTAATGCCTCAAATTCCCTTTTAACGCGAACATTAAATTTTCCCTGAATTTCAACATGCTTATTTATGTTCTGGTACTCTTCTGTTTCAGCAAATGGTAATGGAGCTGTATCATCCGAATCTCTGTCCCTATTTAAACTAAGATTTGTCAATTTATCAGAAATCTCCTCAACTCTTTCCGATAAGTTTACATCTTCCGTAAGTGTCGCAACTCGGGTTTCGGTATTGTCACATTTAGTAATTAACTGTTCATATTGTTGTGTTAGATTATTTATTCTGTCATTTGGTACGGATTCCTCGATTCTCTCAAATATCTCTTCCTTATCGTGTGCACATTGTAAATTTAGCTCTGAAAATTTTTGTACTATCACGCGATCTCTTTCTTCCTGTTCTCTATCCTGTTCCCTTTGTCGAATCTCTACTGCAATTAATCTATTATTGTGAGAATTCAAAATCGGTTGTACTTCCTCTCTAATTTCTTTCTTTAATTCATCTTTCATGTTTTTGAAACATGTCCCTATTCGTGAATCTAATCGTGTTTCCATTGTTCCTATCTCAGTTTTTAATTCAGATCCTAACTGTGATCCCAGTGAGTCAAACCGTGTTTCCATTGTTCCCCTATCTGTTTCTAATTCAGATCGTAACTGTGATCCCATTGTTCCCATCTCTGTTTTTAATTCAGATCTCAAAGTTCCCATCTCAGTTTTAATTGTTCCTATTTGTGATCCCAAATTTAATATTGCATTCATCAACTGCTCCATACTAACTTGTTCGAAATTCTTTTCGCCCCTAACATTTCCCGCAAAACCAGTTTCCTTCGTCATAGCTGTAAAGCTATCTGTGTTCGATACTATTCCAGAATCTTCTATCGTTAATCTCGTATTCTGTGAATTTTCTGATTGAGAAAAATTTTGAAAGGGTTCTGGACTATTTTCCTTGCTTATAAAATTGTTTTCAACTTCATTATTTATCGTACTGTTGTCCTGTGTTGGCGAGTTCGCCATGTCAACAATTTCGTCATTCTGACTATCCATCATTTTTGCCTTTTTCATCGATCGCGTAATCATTTACAAAACATACAAAACTCGTCACAGCACGAAAATTACACACAATGACTCTTTATAATCAACAATACCATTCACTCGAAATGTTTCCCTCAAACACGATTAACGAACAATTGAAATAATTGCGCTAAATCGTCAACGCGTATACAAGACAACAAATCAAATTCAGAGAAAAAATACCATTATAAGAATGACAATTACCAAATCTACACATGCAAAATAGACTATAATTACTAAACTACAAATTACTACAACAATGCTACTGTCTACTATTTTTACAATCAGAAGAATTCCAAGGGACGATCCTGGCAGGGTCGCCACGTGCATGGGGGCTTAATTAAATGTTGAATGCAAATAATTTTAATTTTTTGCTTTAGCAGCTGTCTGTCCGATTACGAAGTCTCGTAAACGGTTGGCCCTGACTAGTATTATTACGCAATCTGACTGCTTAGAACAACAACAAAGAATGAAATGCAAATTTTCATTAACACAATTAATTAATTAATTAAGTCCCCAGCAACTATAAAACCTACGAAACCAAAGCACAAGTGTAACTGTTCTGTGTGTGGAAGTATGACTCAACGTACGCATCTGGCACGGTTCTTCTTCAATAACACAAGAAATTTTAAATATCATTTATACTGAATTAATTAAAGAAAATAAAAATACCATAATTACTCAAGAAAACCAGAATTACACTCTAATACAAGAACACAAGCCAGACGCTTTGTTGACTGAACCTGTAATGACGCATTATTTAAAACATGGAAATAATGAAAAATAAATCAAGTTTCGTTACCTTCATATATTGACCAAAATCACTCTAATCATTACAATATATCTCCACACCGACTCGCTATTACCACATCTCAACAAGAACTTTTCAGTATCACATCTCAGCAAGCACTCTCTACTAGCACATCTGAACACGAACTGACTACTACGAGTCCTCGACAAGCACTGACTACCACGAGCTCTCCCCAAGCACTGCCCACTGCGACATCTCAATAATCACTGCCAGTGGAGGCGGCGGAACAATGCTCTCTAGCGATCTCTGGCGCTGTGGCTCAGTGTAGCCACCTTTCATTGTTTTTGCCATAAAGCATTCAAAACTTATCTTTTTTTCAATTACAGAAAATATAGAAAAAGTAGTAGAGTACTAGCCTGCAAAAGGCAGAGGTCTCAAGTTCGAGTCTCGGTCCGGAACACTGTTAAAAAAATGCAATAAAATAAAACAAACAAGTTGGTAGAGCACTTGTCCGCGAAAGGCAAAGATCCCGAGTTCAAGTCTCGGTCCGACACACAGTTTTAATCTGCCAGGAAGTTTCATATCAAGCATAAACCATTTTACAACCTCTTATTATATACAAAACAATCTAATATTGTTATGATGACATTTATGTCCCCGACACGTACTGTTATTGCAGGCAGACTTATTAACTCTTTAAATAAGGTCACACGATTTTATCATATTACGGCACTTGAAGCAGCCGCGCGGTCTTAGGGCGCCTTGCCACAGTTCGCGCGGCTCCCCCCACCCCCCGCCACCCCCTCGGAGGTTCGAGTCTTTCCTCGGGCATTGGGATGGGGATGGGTGCGTGTGTTGTCTTTAGCGTAAGTTAGTTTAGGTTGAGAGAAGTAGTGTGTAAGCCTAGGGTTCGATGACGTCAGTAATTTGGTCCCATAGAAAATTACCACAAATCTCCAAAATACACTTGAAATTAGTCATTTTCCTGTGGAGAATTTACACAACATATGTTTAGGCACCGTCCCCGTCGTAGCCATCACTGGTATACAACCCCACAACAGGCTACAGCAGTCCACTCACCCCACCGCCGCCCCACACCAAACGCAGGGTTGTTGTGCGTGGTAGAGTAATTATGGTGTACGCGTACGTGGAGACAGTGTTTGCGCATCAGTCGCCGACATAGTGTAACTGAGGCGGAATAAGGGGAACCAGGCGGCATTCGCCGAGGCAGATGGAAAACCGCCTTAAAAACCATCCACAGGCTGGCCGGCACACCGGACTTCGACACTAATCCACCGGGCGGATTCGTGCCGAGGACCGGCACGCCTTCCCACTCGGGAAGCAATGTGTTAGACCGCACGACTAGCCAGGCGGACTTATGTTTATGTAGTTATATTTATCAAAAATAAAAATATGTGTTACAAGTTGGCAGAATCATAGGGTCTTCTTCTATATGTATGTTTAGGTACTGAGTCGCCGTTGTGGGCTTCATCAATCCATGAACTTTTAGTCTACAGATCTGTACATTAGAACAGTGAGGAACAGTGAGGTGTGTCGTAGTTCTTTTTACTTGTTTTATTTTATCAGACCACCCTTTGTTGAACATCACGTAGTAGTTAATTTACATTTTTAGATTTGCTTTCTACAGCGCGAGGAGGAAAATATAATGGGATACGTACGGCAAGGATGAGGACTGTGATGAAATTTTTACGTGTCTGTCGGCAACAGTGAGTTCCGAGCTAAACCGGAGAGAGTATTCAAAGGCGCCTTTGTATAGATAAAAAGACGGCATTTGGCAGGTACAGGATATGGGCGAGGAACATACGGGCTCGTTAGTATTGTTTCTGCTTGCGAACTGCGAGCTTTTCTTTCACTGAACTACAAACAATGCCTAAACGGCGTTGCTTAGTATCATTTAACAGTAATTTCATTTATCTTCTTTAGTGGAACGATTTGACAGCTTATCTCGACTTATCGTGGCAGCTGAGGCTTATTGCTTCACGGCTTCGCTTCATGGAATATTTTCTCCACTTCAGTATGGAGGTCACTGATCGTCAACAGCATTCATTACATGGCCGCTGAGTCGCACACAAGTTCTACACTGAAGTGAGAAAACTCATGGGATAGCGATATGCACATACACAGTATCTTGTACACGTCACATGAAAGAGCAAAGCATTGGGTGAGCTGTCACTTGTACTCTGTTGATTCATGTGAACAGGTTCCCGACGTCATTATGGCCGCACGACGGCAGTTAACAGATTTTGAACGCGGAATGATAGTTGGAGCTAGACGCATGGGACATTCCATTTCGGATATAGGTGGGGAATTTAATATTCCGAGGTCTACCAGGTCAATAGTGTGCCGAGAATACCAAATTTCAGCCATTATCTCTCACCACGGACGACGCACTGGCCGACGGCCTTCACTTAACGACCAAGAGTAGCGGCGTTTGCGTGGAGTCGTCAGTGCTAACAGGCATGCGAAATGCGAGAAACAACCGCAGACATCAATATGGTACGTACAACGAACGTATCCTTTAGGATAGTGAGGCGAAATGTGGCGTTAATGGCCTACGGTAGCAGACACCACACGGGAGTGCCTTTGCTTATCGGAAGCACCGTAGACGAATGGAAAACCGTGGCCTCGTCAGATGAGTCCCGATTTCAGTACGGTTCGAATGTGGCGCAGACCCCACGAAGCACAAGGCACTGTGCAAGCTGGTGGTAGCTTCACAATGGTGTGGGCTGTGTTTACATGGGTCCTCTGGTGCAACTGAACCGATCACTGGTGGAAATGGTTAAGTACGGCTAGTTGGAGACAATTTGGACTTCTTGTTTCCAAACAATTACGGAACAATGCGCCATGTCATCGGGCCACATTAGTTCGCGACTGATTTGAAGAACATTCTGGACTACTCGGACGAATCGATTTGGCCATCCAGATCGCCCGACATCAATACCATCGAACTTTCACAGCACATAATTGACGTCAGTTAGTGCACAAAATCCTGCACCGGCAACACTTTCGCAAATAAGGACGGCTGTAGAGACAGTATGGCTCAGTATTTACGCAGGAACTGCCAACGACTTGTCGAGTCCATGCCACTTCGAGTTGCTGCGCTACCCCGGACAAAAGACGTCTGAAAAGCTATCCCATGACACTCGTCACTTGAGCATTTTTACTGTTCGAAAACAATTTATCGAATTCTTCGCTCTGGACGTTGTTTTCAGATTATACTACTTGCCACTAAAATTGCTACACCACGAAGATGACTTGCTACAGACGCGAAATTTAACCGACGGGAAGAAGATGCAATGATGTGCAAATGATTAGCTTTTCAGAGCATTCATACAAGGTTGGCGCCGGTGGCGACACCTACAACGTGCTGACATGAGGAAAGTTTCCAATCGATTTCTCATACACAAACAGCAGTTGACCGGCGTTGCCTGGTGAAACGTTGTTGTGATGCCTCGTGTAAAGAGGAGAAATGCGTACCATCACCTTTCCGACTTTGATAAAAGTCGGGTTGTAGCCTATGGCGATTGCGGTTTATCGTATCGCGACGTTGCTGCTCGCGTTGGTCAAGATCCAATGACTGTTAGCAGAATATGGAATCGGTGGGTTCAGTAGGGTAATACGGAACGCCGTGCTGGATCCCAACGACCTTGTATCACTAGCAGTCGAGATGACAGGCATCTTATCCGCACGGCTGTAACGGATCGTGCAGCCACGTCTCGATCCCTGAGACAACAAAAGGGGACGTTTACAAGACAACAAACATCTCCCCGAACAGTTCGACAACGTTTGCAGCAGTATGGACTGTCAGCTCGGAGACTATGGCCGCGGTTACCCTTGGCGCTGCATCACACACAGGATCGCCTGCGATGGTGTACTCGACGACGAACCTGGGTGCATGAATGGCAAAACGTCATTTTTTCGGACGCATGGAGGTTCTGTTTGCAGCATCATGATGGTCGCATCCGTGTTTGGCGACATCGGAGTGGACGCCCATTCGAAACGTGTATTCGTCATCGCCATACTGGCGTATCATCCAGCGTGATGGTATGGGTTGCCATCGGTAACAGGTCTCGGTCACCTCTTGTTCGCATTGACGCCACTTTGAACAGTGGACGTTACATTTCAGATGTGTTACGACCTGTGGCTCTACCCCTCATTCGATCCCTGCGAAACCCTACATTTCAGCAGGATAATGCACGACCGCATGTTGCAGGTCCTGTACGGGCCTTTCTGGATACAGAAAATGTTCGACTCTGCTCTGGGCAGCACGTTCTCCAGATCTCTCACCAATTGAAAACGTCTGATTGATGGTGGCCGAGCAACTGGCTCGTCACAATACGCCAGTCACTACTCTTGATGCACTGTGGTATCGCGTTGAAGCTGCATAGGCACCTGTACGTGTACACCCCAACCAAGCTCTGTTTCACTCAATGCCGAGGCGTATCAACGCCGTTATTACCGACAGAGATGGTTGTACTGATTTCTCAGGATCTATGTACCCAAATTGCGTGAAAATGTAATCACACATCAGTTCTAGTATAATATGTTTGTCCAATGAATACCCGTTCATCATCTGCATTTCTTCTTGGTGTAGCAATTTTAATGGCCAGTAATGTATATCCTCGGTTCCTCAGTCAAGGGCAAAAAAATGGCTCTGAGCACTATGGGACTTAACTTCTAAGGTCATCAGTCCCCTAGAACTTAGAACTACTTAAACCTAACTAACCTAAGGGCATCACACACATCCATGCCCGAGGCAGGATTCGAACCTGCGACCGTAGCAGTCCCGCGGTTCCAGACTGAAGCGCCTAGAACCGCACAGCCACCGCGGCCGGCTAATAGAGTCAGAGCTGAAACTTTTTTATTACTGCGTACATCTCGCCATTCGTTTTCCAAAGTTGTAACCTCCCCCTCACTTATCGACCTTAATGACAGTGAAAAATTAAACCGCGTGTACCTAATGGAAATTTGGGAAAAGCAATCGTCACCGAGGTTAATTTGTCGGTAAAGAGGGAGGAAAGGGTTACATCTAAATGAAAGGAAAAATGCTAATGAAACTGGTGGAAATTAATTTTGAAATAGGGGTAAAGTTAATAAAGAAAGTAAATGTGCGGCCGTTACGTTAACAATCAACTAGCGGTAACTAGATATTTGAGATTTGGGGGAAATTACGGTCTCCAGTCCTAAGGACAATTACTATAGTAACTGAAAAAGAAAGATTATTACACATATAATTAGCACTAGAAGCGTGGCAACTGAAGGTTGACAAGTGTAGTGTGAAAACTGAAAGTTTGTCAGAAGTAATAAATTTCGCTACACTTAATTTAGCAAAAGAATTGATAAAACCGGAAAATCGAAAGTTAATTTAGTGACTGAAGTTAATAGTGAGCTTTCTTTCTGAAGCACATCGAAATTCAGTAAAATACGGTTAGTCTTGGACTACCTCAACAATCATTTCAAAAGCTACTTGAATCTACGCAATTTAGAAATAAGAGATTTAACTTTGAACTTGAATTAAACCATTCTGAACAATTAACAATAGTAAAATTTAGTACGTACCAAGCTGAGCTGCAGTCACAGGTAAGCTAAAATATGGTAACAAAACTAGCACTCTTAATTTGTGCTTGTGTAATCTAAGTATTTTAGCCAGCTATGAATACTTTAACTGAGCTTTGAAATTAAAGCAGTGAAATGGAATTATGCTGGCGTTTGAATTTCAACGACACTCGGGTTCATTTCGGAAAAGGAAGGGACCCTGCTTGGTAATGCAATTGGGACAATGAACAACAAAGGTTCATGCTAAGTAGCTCTAATTTTGTGATGCAACAATTTTAAAAGTTTGAAAAGCTGAGGTCTGCCATACAGTTCTAAAACTTTACGTGCCTCCAGTCTTCCTTGGTGGTTGATTGAAGGTTTGAAGCCGTCGATCGAGGATGTGGCGACAGTCACTCATTGTCGGCCGTCGCTGTTGCAGAAGCTGGATGTTGGCGCGCCTTCTTCTCGACACGGTCACCAGACGAAACGGACTCTTGATGTGCGCCAGTTAATGCTCCCGTCCGCGACACCATGTCAGAAACTATCATCGCAAGTCGAGCGCAATTACATGCTGCCAAACCCCGAAAGCGCGGCAACTCGCGGGAGCTTCACACCGCACACCTGCTCCACTCGCTACTCCTGCCAGACTCTCCCATGCTCTGCCCGCGCTCCACGCGGCAGAGTTAACACTACCAAAGATCCTACACACTTTGATTCTTCACACGACCTATCGATGTAATCGTTCGATAGCAGTTTTCCCTAGGCAAGACCCAGCGTAAAAATACAAATAATATTTACGAAACAAACCAATTATACATCGACATAAATGCATAAATATATATATATACAAATAGTAAAACAATTACAATATGTAAAGGCACAGAAATGTCATATATTCAGGTAACAAAAATAAGGAAAACAAATTTATAGTACAATAGATGGAAATAGGAGGATATGCATTTACGGCGTTACACGTGCCCCACATTGTCTGAGGATGTTCGTGTAACCTAAACAGACTCAGAAAATGTCCCAAAAAAGAAACAGCGGAAATGCATATGCTCAAAACATCATCAAAATTTAGCATTCGTCTAATTAAGCATAAATCAATTTTTAGACCATAAAATTTGAGTGGAGACAGTCCTAATCTTATTCCACTCTGTCATCTTGCGCAAAATAAAACAGGTTGATAACATATTAAAATTCATAGAAAGCATAGAAAATGGTTTAGCTATTCTAAAATCGTCAAAATTCCTAACAGTATCAAGAAACGTACTACTATTTACAAAATTAACCAGAGTACATGGTCATAAAAACAGGTTGATCGAAATACGCAAATTAATAATTAATTACTTAGAATACACATTTTATATAACCTTTTCATAATTAATACTCTCGCCATGAGAGTCCACTTAACGCTAAACAAGAAAATAATATACAGCTGATCGACAAAAACATAAAAATTGACAGTAGAATTCTTTTACATCAGCTGTCCGGGAAGAAAAACAATACCGCCTTCCGTACTCGCCATGAGAGTCCACTTAACGCTAAACAAGAAAATAATATACAGCTGATCGACAAAAACATAAAAATTGAAAGTAGAATTTAGAATTCTTTTACATCATCTGTCCGGGAAGAAAAACAACTCCGCCTTCCGTACTCGCAAGTACAAGGAACGCCGACAGCGGCACAAGAGCCGACAGCGGGTCCGCCTCGCTAGTATTGTTGCGCCCGCCTGTGCGGCACGCTTGATCTCACTCGCCTGTGTAGCGGCATTTCCAGAACGTCCGTTTCACTGAATTCTTTAGGAAAACTCACTCCCGAGTAATCTCAAGGAGTCCATTAATACTATCACAGTGAATAACTCAACACTGTCCATCATCACTCGCATGTACTAGCCTGAAACTTAAAACAGCGTCTAAGTACATCGGCAATGACTAGTAAAACACATATTCATGAAATCTTACAGCCAGTTGCAAAATCATATTTACATTGCTTAATCTACTGTGACTCAGCTGTAAACTTAAACTAGCAGCTTGGATTTTTAAATTGATTAATATTCAGTAACTCTTAAATCATTTAATCAACATTAATTACTTATTAATTACAAATTTAATGACCTCTAGGTCAGGCAAAAGCATCGCAACCTAGCAAACATTAAATCTTACACTCTATATTTACATACTGTTCAAATTACCGCCCGCATCTCGTGGTCGTGCGGTAGCGTTCTCGCTTCCCACGCCCGGGTTCCCGGGTTCGATTCCCGGCGGGGTCAGGGATTTTCTCTGCCTCGTGATGGCTGGGTGTTGTGTGCTGTCCTTAGGTTAGTTAGGTTTAAGTAGTTCTAAGTTCTAGGGGACTTATGACCACAGCAGTTGAGTCCCATAGTGCTCAGAGCCATTTGAACCATTTTTTCAAATTACCCATTGTGTGGTATTAATCGATCCTAGGTTGGTACAATTTCAAGTCTACAATATTCCGTATACCTAATAGTTTTCCAGAGCTTAGATACTCTGAGCAATAAGCATTTGTGTGAGGTATACCAATGACTTTATATGGTCCATTATAAACAAACTTAAATTTAGATATTTCATGGTCTATCTCGCTCGATTTCTCATGAGCTTTTACAAGTACTAAGTCTCCGATAGCAAACTTAGCAAAACGCGCTTTAGCGTCATGACGACGTATGCCAGCATCGACTTTTAGCTTCATTACTTCTCGCAAACGATCTTTTTTCACACCAATACTAATGTCAATCCGTGGAGGGAATTTGATTATCTCTTCCAATTCACTTTCTACACTTTTGTCAATTCCGAAATTCCTCACGTTACGGCAGTTCAAACTCATTCCTACGTCAATGTCATCCGGCCAGTTAACAATGTGTATAGGCTGGTATTGCCTATGCACACCGTCTCCTGCCTCGTCAAAACTAACTACTATTGTTTTATCTTGTGACGTACATGTCAAAGTTTTGCTTTCGCAATTAATCACTGCACGGTACTTTAATAGCCAATCTAACCCAATAATTACTTCCGTAGTTAAGTCTGGCACGACGACAAACTCTTGTTCAAAACGTGCCCCACATATCTCGAAGTTGACAAAAATCTGTTTTGTGACCGGTTTACTGGCCTTCCCAGTAGCACCGATAATTTTCACTCCTGTTACTGGCATAACTACGATGCCAGGTCTGTCTTTCAGTAACTCAAATATTTTCCCAGATACAGCACTCAATTCTGCACCGGTGTCAATCAACACGTTTAGTTGTAGGTCGTGCATATTAACAGACACTACTATCTGTCTACACTAGTCCTCGACTGTTTCTTTATTTTCCCACAGTAAATCCTCGTCTATATCCAGGTCATTCCAGAAAAAACCATCCGGCTTTGATCCTAAATCCGGTTTATCTGGCGGCTTTTTCAGCCTCTGTTCACATACAGTTTTAATTTCAACACGTCTGTCCTGAGGCTTAGTCTGTAGCTTCGTCTCCAATACCGTTACCTTTTCCTGTAACTCGTCAACTAGTGAGTGTTGCTTTGCTATCAATTCACCAATTGTCACCTTCGCTGATTCCTCTTTAGTCAGATTGATCTCATCTGCCACTCTACCTGGAGAAATGTGCCCAGTAGTATCTGCAATTACTTCCTCTAGATCTGCGCAACCCACATTGTTATCGTCTGACCGTATAATGTCAGCTCTAACCGCATACACGCTGTAATCTATGTGCTTTTCTACCAATCGTGTCCGGCTATCACTAAAATTTTCATAATCTTTCTCCTTAATACTCTCACAATGTTTAAACTGGAGGTTTGCGTCGGATGGGTCGGCTACTTCTACCACTATAACTTTCGGTAAAGTCTGCCGGTTAGGGCCAGAACTTTCCGTTACTACTTCAACATCCATCTCCTGTGGGACGAAACACGACGAACCTTGCTCGTGCTCCCCATTAACATCAACTATTTCTAGTAAAGTCTGCCGGTTAGGGCCAGAACTTTCTATCACTTCACAAATACTATCTTCCTGTGGGACGAGACGCGGCAAATTAAGCCCGCGCTCTCCATAAATACTTCTCCCGTACAGGCCCCTATAATCTCTTAGTTCGTCGTATAAGCGACCGAACTGCCTTAACCAGGCCTCATCCCTCTCTGCATCCCCTCGCTCAATGACGGACGTGTTATCCGACATCTGATCTTCTCTCAACAATTGCGAATCATTCTTAAACTCAATCTCCAGTTCCGCTGTGGGTATTACAGCTGCCACTTTATAATCGATTTCCGGAACACTACTTAAATTGTTCTCACTGACAGTGAATGTATTTTCTACTGCCGTGTCTACAGCTGATCTACTACTTGTGGGCGCACTCCTTTCTCCTAATACTGGCACACTCTCCCGCTGTTGATTACTCCATACGGAATTTTCATAACGACGACACCTCTGTTTTCTACTGTTATTGGGCCGCCAAAATTTCTCCACGTGCGGTCGGCCCCTCACCGGCGCGGCTAAGAGTTTCCCTGTCTCGTCCCAGCAGATACGCTCCCCGGATGCTGCTGAGGCGGCTGATCACACCCTCTGGCGTTATTACTATTCTGCGAAGCCCGTATCACGCTAGTATGATACTGGTTTCCGTCATTCCTGTTATTATTTACATTGTACCGATTGTCATTACGACCCGAACCACTACTGTTATTGCTGCCAAGATTGCGGTATGCATTATTCCCATAGTTATGATTGTTGTGGTTGCTGTGGTACCCGTTGTTGTTACCACGGCCTCTACCAGTATCGCGATTATTGCGCCAATTGTCCTCGTCCTCCACTCTTTCCAGGAAATCATTTATTGTCGTGTAATTGCTTCCTACGTAGCGTTTTGTATCATCTGGAAGCTTTTTGTAGAGTTCCCAGACTATTTCGGATTCCGTGCGGCGATCACGCAAATATTCCAACTTGCGGATCCAGCCCTCACAAAACTCCTTCATCGAACCGCGCGAATTCGCATCGAAAGGCCTCGATACGACAAATCCGCGCCAGACAGTTTGCTGTTTTTGCTCTGACCAGTATTCAGCCAGAAACAAATTTTTAAATTCGTCAAAAGTCAGGTTCGTAATGTTGAGGTTTAAGCCCAAACGCTTGGCATCACCAGCCAACACATCAATAATCGCATTAACTTTTCTCTCATCAGTCCATGATCTGGGTAAAACTCTTTCACAATTCTTAATAAAATCCGTCGCGTGTATACCGCCTTTTTTCAAGGGGTCGAACCGCTCCTCTTTCGTCAACAATTCCGAACTATGTACATAGATTGGCACATAGCTCTGTTTTTCGTCAAGTTTCTTTTCTAATTCCGACACTCTCGTAATGACTTGGCAAGTGGTTGTCGCAAGCGTTTCTACTTCCCTTTTTTTCTCTTTGCAGGTATTAGCCTGCTTCGTCACTTTGGTATCTACTTCGGATACTAAAGCCTTTAAAGTTTCCACCTTCTTTTGATCCTCTTTTTTCACTAATTGAATTTGTTCCGTCACCTTATTCTCGATGATCGGAGCAACTTATTCTCCTGCACTTTTCTCGATTCTGCTAATTTCGGAATAAAAACGAGTATTTATGCTCGCAATTTCCGCCTGAACGCCTATCATTTCCTGTTTAAGATTACCGATTTCGGTATTAATTACAACAATATCTTCTTTGATTTTATCAACTTTTGTGTTAACAACTCCAACATTGTTGTTAACAACGTTAATAGCTTTGTTCTGATTGTCTAGCATCCGTTCAATTTTTTCAGACTGAGCTTCTTGCTTGGCAGCCTGAGCTTCTTGCTTGGCAGCCTGAGCTCCTTGCTTGGCAGCCTGATCTTCTTGCTTGGCCGATTGACTCTTGATTTCGTTAATCAAAACATTCAATAAATCAGTTAAATTCCCGAAAACTACCGGTTTTACTTCCGTAGCGGCTTCCTCTTTAATTGTCCCCCGTATTCGTCATCAAGGGATTCATATTTGAGTTTCACTTCCGATTCCGAAACATTTTCTAAAGTTTGGAATTCCATTTCTGCTCTTTGTTGCGTTTCGGCCGTCGCGTCTTTCATGCTCGCCGCCTGCCCCTGAACAATTGGTACCGCGGTGCGCGTTTCCCACTGTTCGACCGATTGTTCCGTATCCAAGTCTACCAAATTTTGGTAATTGTTGCCTTCACTCATTTTAATAATTTTCAATATAAATGCCAAATCTTAAATATAATTAGGATTACTCCCACTACTTATTCTCGCTGACGTAACGGCCTGTACGTAACCAGTACTTTGTTACGAGATTTGCACCATACAAAATTCGTGTCCAGAACAACCTCAAATCCTAAGATTGTCCTGTCACCAGGTCGCCACGTGTAACCTCCCCCTCACTTGTCGACCTTAATGACAGTGAAAAATTAAACCTCGTGTACCTAATGGAAATTTGGGAAAAGCAATCGTCACCGAGGTTAATTTGTCGGTAAAGAGGGAGGAAAGGGTTACATCTAAATGAAAGGAAAAATGCTAATGAAACTGGTGGAAATTAATTTTGAAATAGGGGTAAAGTTAATAAAGAAAGTAAATGTGCGGCTGTTACGTTAACAATCAACTAGCGGTAATTAGATATTTGAGATTTGGGGGAAATTACGGTCTCCAGTCCTAAGGACAATTACTATAGTAACTGAAAAAGAAAGATTATTACACATATAATTAGCACTAGAAGCGTGGCAACTGAAGGTTGACAAGTGTAGTGTGAAAACTGAAAGTTTGTCAGAAGTAATAAATTTCGCTACACTTAATTTAGCAAAAGAATTGATAAAACCGGAAAATCGAAAGTTAATTTAGTGACTGAAGTTAATAGTGAGCTTTCTTTCTGAAGCACATCGAAATTCAGTAAAATACGGTTAGTCTTGGACTACCTCAACAATCATTTCAAAGGTTACTTGAATCTGCGCAATTTAGAAATAAGAGATTTAACTTTGAACTTGAATTAAACCATTCTGAACAATTAACAATAGTAAAATTTAGTACGTACCAAGCTGAGCTGCAGTCACAGGTAAGCTAAAATATGGTAACAAAACTAGCACTCTTAATTTGTGCTTGTGTAATCTAAGTATTTTAGCCAGCTATGAATACTTTAAATGAGCTTTGAAATTAAAGCAGTGAAATGGAATTATGCTGGCGTTTGAATTTCAACGACACTCGGGTTCATTTCGGAAAAGGAAGGGACCCTGCTTGGTAATGCAATTGGGACAATGAGCAACAAAGGTTCATGCTAAGTAGCTCTAATTTTGTGATGCAACAATTTTAAAAGTTTGAAAAGCTGAGGTCTGCCATACAGTTCTAAAACTTTACGTGCCTCCAGTCTTCCTTGGTGGTTGATTGAAGGTTTGAAGCCGTCGATCGAGGATGTGGCGACAGTCACTCATTGTCGGCCGTCGCTGTTGCAGAAGCTGGATGTTGGCGCGCCTTCTTCTCGACACAGTCACCAGACGGAACGGGCTCTTGATGTGCGCCAGTTAATGCTCCCGTCCGCGACACCATGTCAGAAACTATCATCGCAAGTCGAGCGCAATTACATGCTGCCAAACCCCGAAAGCGCGGCAACTCGCGGGAGCTTCACACCACACACCCGCTCCACTCGCTACTCCTGCCAGACTCTCCCATGCTCTGCCCGCGCTCCACGCGGCAGAGTTAACACTACCAAAGATCCTACACACTTTGATTCTTCACACGACCTATCGATGTAATCGTTCGATAGCAGTTTTCCCTAGGCAAGACCCAGCGTAAAAATACAAATAATATTTACGAAACAAACCAATTATACATCGACATAAATGCATAAATATATATATATATATATATATATATATATATATATATATATATATATATATACAAATAGTAAAACAATTACAATATGTAAAGGCACAGAAATGTCATATATTCAGGTAACAAAAATAAGGAAAACAAATTTATAGTACAATAGATGGAAATAGGAGAATATGCATTTCTGGCGTTACAAAGTATTTCAAATAGTCCATACACCCAGGTCTTCCCCTCCCCCCCCGCGCTTCCCCCCCCCCCCCCCCTCTGTTCCACCCACTCTTTACAATCTATCGTGTGGGCGCCTTTGTCCTCAGAAGTTCAAAATAACCTAGCAGCCCACAGGTCGGTTTGTTTTAGCTGCAGCACCGTTCAATAACACTTCATCTTTCAATAATTGTCTACTTTATCGCGGTCCTAAACCATTTTATTAGAGATGCTTTTTTTTCGAAACATGCTCACAGGGAATATTTGTAATTCCTAGGAGTGTTCAGAGGTGGCTCCTACATTGAGTGGAATATTCATTTAGCGCTGATTCATCGCGGAGTAGTTTCCTATTGTAGTTGTCCGGGCCAAGTATGTTTTAAGTGACACGGAGCGAATAACAACGATGGATCAAAGCAACCCCTTCGCATTCGTTAGCGTGAACACGCGAAACAACATATGAAACAAATGTAACTGCAAACTTCATCTAGCCTGCAGCCACCCTAGTGGTAAATGTCCGGTTGGTACGGAAATTTGTACCATCCCAGATGACACAGACGTACAACAGATGGCTTGAGGGCAAATACCTAAGGCTGGCCAGCTGGTGACAAAAGCATACCGGCTTTCCAATTAGCGCAGTGTGGCTCAATTCCGGCGCCAGCGAATCGTATACAACAAACTTATCACCGTGCAAGCAGCTGTCATTGAGGCAACGAAAGTTCATTCTATTGGAGACGAACTTATGTTACAACCCGCTTAACTGTCAACATTGCCCACTCAAATAAAATTTTTATTTTTTATTTCAACCTAACCAAAACGCCTGTGTACGGGAAGTTAAAATTAAAGCTCTTCATTACTTCATCAACTCAATGTAATGTGCAGTATCTCTTCTCTTCCGTCAGTTTCTTTCTCCTCTTGCTTGTAACAATTTCTTCAGTCTATCCTGGTCAACCAACTTCAGCAGAAACCTCAGTTTGCACTGAGGTGAGGTAAGTCATGGGATGCCTCGTAATATCGTGTCGGTCCTCATCTTGCCCAGTGTAGTGCGGTAATTCGACGTGGCATGCAGTCAACAAGTCGTTGGAAGTCCCCTGGAGCAATATTGGGCTATGTTGCCTGTATAGCTGGGTATAGTTGTAAAACTGTAGCCGGTGCAGAATTTTGTTCACGAACTGATTTCTCGATTATATCCCATAAAAGTTCTATAAGATTCATGTCGGACTGTCTGGACGGCCAAATCATTAACTCGAATTCTCCAGAATATTCTTCAAACCAGTCACGAACAATTGTGGTTCAGTGTCATCTATAAAAAATTCCATCGTTGTTTGGAAACAAGAAGTCCACCAATGTCGCAAATGGTCTTCAAGTAGCCGAAAGGAACCATTTCGTGTCAATGATCGGCTCAGCTGGATTAGAGGACAGAGTCCGTTCCATGTAAACAGCCCAGACCCTTGTGGATCCACCATTACCTTGCACATTGCCTTCTTGTCAACTTCGGTCCATGGCTTCGTGGAGTTTGCTTCACACCCGAACCCTAAAGCCTACTGTCAGCTGTTACTAACTGAAATCCGGATACATCTGACCAGGTCCCGGTTTTTCAGTAGTCTAGAGTCCAGCCGGTATAGTCACCAGCCCAGTAGAGGCGCTGCAGGCGTTGTCGTGCTGCTAGACGCGTTGGTCGTCTGCGGTCACAGCCCATTAACGCCAAATTTCTCCGCAATGTCGTAACGGACACGCTGTATGTACGTCCCACATTCATTTCTGCGGTTATTTTACGCATGGTTGCTTGTATGTTGTGTTATCTCTACGCAAACGCTTCTGCTCTTGGTCGTTAATCGAAGTACGTCGGTCACTGCGTTGCCCGAAATTTGGTAGTCTCGGCACACTCTTGACACTTTGGATCTCCGAATATTGAATTTCCTGATAATTTCCGAAATGGCATGTCCCATGCTTGTAGCTCCATCTACCACTCAGCTTTCAAGGTCCTGTTACGTCGTACGGCGATAATCACGTCAGAGACCTATTCACATCAATCACTCGAGTACAAATGGTTGCTCCGCAAGTGCACTGCCCTTCTATATCTTGTTTACGCTATACTATCACCGTCTGAATATGTGCAGCCGGCCGTGGTGGCCAAGCGATTAAAGGCGCTACAGTCCGGAACCGCGCGACTGCTACGGTCGCAGGTTCGAATCCTGCCTCGGGCATGGATGTGTGTGATGTCCTTAGGTTAGGTTTAAGTAGTTCTAAGTTCTAGGGGACTGATGACCTTAGAAGTTAAGTCCCATAGTGCTCAGAGCCATTTGAACCATTTTTTTTTTAATATGTGCATATCGCTGTACCATGACTTACGTCACCTCGGAGTATATCGGAGTAAATTCACGCCGATCCCCAGCATTTGTGTCAGTAACGAGTCAACAATATGTATATTTTTTGTGATACATTTATACCAATTCTTATTAGAGGAAAGCGCGTCATTGTAAATGTTTTCTTCAGGCCGTATCTATCAAGACTATGAGCAGTATTTTACGGGATGAGTAGGATGCAAATGGTTCAAATGGCTCTGAGCACTATGGGACTCAACATCTGTGGTCACAAGTCCCCTAGAACTTAGAATTACTTAAACCTAACTAACCTAAGGACATCACACAGATCCATGCCCGAGGCAGGATTCGAACCTGCGACCGTAGCAGTCGCGCGGTTCCGGACTGGGTGCCTAGAACCGCTAGCCACCGCGGCCGGCGCGTAGGATGCAGATAGGTGACTTCGCTCAGAGTATGTAGGGTTTGTCATATTGTTGTATAACAATAAGCTGCGCAATAGCCGCTGCTGCCAGTAGAACTGTTAACGCTACACACTGAAGAGATTGGCGGGCTGCCTTTTGCTTTGAGACCGCAACTCGTGGTCTCGCAGTCGGGTACCCGGTTCGATTTCCGGCGGAATCAGGAATTTTCACCTGGCTCGAGATGACTGGGTGTTTGTGTTGTCCTCATCATTTCTTCATCATTCCTGAAAGTGGCGAGATTGGACTGAGCAAAGGTTGGAAATTTGCGCGGGCGCTGATAACCGCGCAGTTGAGCGCCCCGCAAACCAAACACCAACATGTTTTGCTTTGATAAGACGTAGGCGCTCCTGAGCACCCGTCACCTGTATCAGCTATGTTCAGAACAAATGGCAGGGACCTCAATACTAAGAGTTAGTCATTGGGATAGCACATTGCACATTGCCTTCTTGTCAACTTCGGTCCATGGCTTCGTGGTGTATTTTGTTAAATAATACACTCCTGGAAATTGAAATAAGAACACCGTGAATTCATTGTCCCAGGAAGGAGAAACTTTATTGACACATTCCTGGGGTCAGATACATCACATGATCACACTGACAGAACCACAGGCACATAGACACAGGCAACAGAGCATGCACAATGTCGGCACTAGTACAGTGTATATTCACCTTTCGCAGCAATGCAGGCTGCTATTCTCCCATGGAGACGATCGTAGAGATGCTGGATGTAGTCCTGTGGAACGGCTTGCCATGCCATTTCCACCTGGCGCCTCAGTTGGACCAGCGTTCGTGCCGGACGTGCAGACCGCGTGAGACGACGCTTCATCCAGTCCCAAACATGCTCAATGGGGGACAGATCCGGAGATCTTGCTGGCCAGGGTAGTTGACTTACACCTTCTAGAGCACGTTGGGTGGCACGGGATACATGCGGACGTGCATTGTCCTGTTGGAACAGCAAGTTCCCTTGCCGGTCTAGGAATGGTAGAACGATGGGTTGGATGACGGTTTGGATGTACCGTGCACTATTCAGTGTCCCCTCGACGATCACCAGTGGTGTACGGCCAGTGTAGGAGATCGCTCCCCACACCATGATGCCGGGTGTTGGCCCTGTGTGCCTCGGTCGTATGCAGTCCTGATTGTGGCGCTCACCTGCACGGCGCCAAACACGCATACGACCATCATTGGCACCAAGGCAGAATCGACTCTCATCGCTGAAGACGACACGTCTCCATTCGTCCCTCCATTCACGCCTGTCGCGACACCACTGGAGGCGGGCTGCACGATGTTGGGGCGTGAGCGGAAGACGGCCTAACGGTGTGCGGGACCGTAGCCCAGCTTCATGGAGACGGTTGCGAATGGTCCTCGCCGATACCCCAGGAGCAACAGTGTCCCTAATTTGCTGGGAAGTTGCGGTGCGGTCCCCTACAGCACTGCGTAGGATCCTACGGTCTTGGCGTGCATCCGTGCGTCGCTGCGGTCCGGTCCCAGGTCGACGGGCACGTGCACCTTCCGCCGACCACTGGCGACAACATCGATGTACTGTGGAGACCTCACGCCCCACGTGTTGAGCAATTCGGCGGTACGTCCACCCGGCCTCCCGCATGCCCACTATACGCCCTCGCTCAAAGTCCGTCAACTGCACATACGGTTCACGTCCACGCTGTCGCGGCATGCTACCAGTGTTAAAGACTGCGATGGAGCTCCGTATGCCACGGCAAACTGGCTGACACTGACGGCGGCGGTGCACAAATGCTGCGCAGCTAGCGCCATTCGACGGCCAACACCGCGGTTCCTGGTGTGTCCGCTGTGCCGTGCGTGTGATCATTGCTTGTACAGCCCTCTCGCAGTGTCCGGAGCAAGTATGGTGGGTCTGACACACCGGTGTCAATGTGTTCTTTTTTCCATTTCCAGGAGTGTAGAATGTGAAAATTTGCGCCACTAAGTTCTATATGGTAATAAATTAATAAGTTTATTACATAAGATGGTGATTGTTATCAGGCATATCTGTACCCCATTGTGACTGGCGACAAGCCTGTAAGATGTTTACAAGGCTTCTTTCAGACATGAAATATTGGGTGTAGTAACTAAACTGAATTTGTTTATTTACTTTCAGGGTGAGGAATGAGTGATAAGAAGGAAAATAGGTGGTCACATGTATTATGGTTGACATAAGACTTTTGAATGAATTTTCGGTTGTTACTCTCTTTTGTCTAATCAGTTGCAGATGTAGGTATCTTCTACTTCTCTCGCTACCGCCTTTATCCCGCATTGTGCCCAGGGTCGGCAGGGTTAAGGACGGATTTGGCATGGTTAAGTGGAAGGGGTGGCCGGATGTCTTTCCTGCCGCCACCTCATACCTCCTGGGACAGAATTAGTGTACCCTAGCTGTCTGCGTCTAGTGTAAATCGTAAAATAGTGTGAACGTGTTTCAAATGTCTGCGAGTCGTGTAACTGAGGCAGAACGTGGGGACCAGTCCTATATTCACCTTGTAGGATGTGGAAAACCGCCTAAAAATCACATCCAGGCTCGCCGGCAAGCCGGCCGTCGTCGTTAATCCGCCAGGCGGATTCGATCCGGGGCTGGCGCGCCTACCCGAGTCCAGGAAGCAGCGCGCTAGCGCTTCGGCTACCCTGGCGGATTTGCAGTTGTATATATCTCTTTGTCTAATCTTATCAGACGTGTTGATCGTTCATTGGAAATGCTTTAGAGAGAAGGTTTTAATGTTACCTGGTATTGATCTTCCTTTTACCAGATGTAGCCCAGGTAAACAGGTACACTATATGATCAAAAGTATCCAGACACCTGGCTGAAAATGATTTACAAGCTTGTGGCGTCCTCCATCAGTAATGCTGGAATTCAATGTGGTGTTGGCCCACCTTTAGCCTTGATGATAGCCTCCACTCTTGCAGGCAGACGTTCAGTCAGGTGCTGGAAGGTTTCTTGGGGAATGGCAGCCCATTCTTCACTGAGTGCTGCACTAAGGAGAGGTAATAATGTCGGTCGGTGCGGCCTGACACGAAGTCGGAGTTACAAAACATCCCAAAGGTGTTCTATAGGATTCACGTCAGTTCTCTGTGCTGGCCAGTCCATCACAGGGATGTTATGGTCGTGTAACCACTCCGCCACAGGCCGTGTATTATGAACTGGTGCTCGATCGTATTGAAAGATGCAATCGCCATCCCCGAATTGCTCTTCAACAGTGGGAAGCAAGAAGGTGCTTAAAACATCAATGTAGGCCTGTGCTGTGATAGTTCCATGCAAAACAACAAGGGATGCAAGCCCCCTCCATGAAAGACACGATCACACCATAACACCACCGCCTCCGCATTTTACTGTTAGCACTACAAACAATGGCAGTTGACATTCACTGGGCATTCGCAATACCCACGCTCTGCCATCGGATCCGGATCGCCACATTGTGTACCGTGATTCGTCACTCGACACAACGTTTTTCCACTGTTCAATCGTCCAATTTTTACGCCCCTTACACCAAGCGAGGCGTCGTTTGGCATTTAGCAGCGTGATGTGTGGCTTAAGAGCAGTCGCTCGACCATGAAACCCAAGTTTTCTCACCTCCCGTGTAACTGTCGTACCACTTGCAGTTGATCCTGATACAATTTGGAAGTATTGTGTGATGTTCTGGATAGATTTCTGCATATTACACATTACGACCTTCTTCAACTGTCGGCGGTCTCTGTCAGTCAAAAGACGAGGTCGGCCAGTACCCTTTTGTGCTGTACGTGTCCCTTCACGTTCCCACTTCACTATCGCTCGGAAACATTGGACCTAGGGATGTTTAGGAGTGTGGAAATCTCGTGTACATACGAAGGACACAAGTGACATCAAGTCACCTGACCACGTTCGAAGTGCATGAGTTCCGCGGAGCGCCGCATTCTTCTCTCTCACGATGTCTAATGACTACTGAGGTCGCTGATATGGAGTACCTGGCAGTAGGTGGCCGCACAATGCACCTAATATGAAAACAGATGTTTTTGGTGGTGTCCGGATACTTTAGATCACATAGTGTATGTTGAATGGCGCGTATCTTTAAGGCTCCCCTAAACGATCAAACAGCTCGTCAGATTTCACTATGTTTGCCAAATACTTGATTGTGTACACTGCTGTGTAGGGAGTTTGTCACGCATAAAGCGTATCTGACGTATTTTACAGATTTTTTTTTTATTTTTTTAATGGCTCTCAGCACTAAGCGACTTAACTTCTGAGGTCATCAGTCGCCTAGAACTTAGAACTAATTAAACCTAACTAACCTAATGACATCACACACATCCATGCCCGAGGCTGGATTCGAACCTGCGACCGCAGCGGTCACGCGGTTACAGACTGAAGCGCCTAGAACCGCTCGGCCACACCGGCCGGCAAATTTTGCTTCACGGAACTTTGACAGTATGGGAAAATTGTCTTGTATGTTCAGTGAAAACTAGTTGTATCACAATTTATTTCACTGTATGTGCGTTTCCACAGTTATTTAACTGTGTAAAGCAACACATTTCCTTCTCTGCCAACTTGTCTTGAAAAACTGTGCAATTAGTTGTGGGACATCGTGGATCATTCCCGGTTCAGCCGTTATAATTTCCTTAAGTTCCGATAGATGGCTTCGCCACACGTAGCCTTCAAAATACTGTCTGTAACAGGGGCGCATTTCAAGCAGAGAGCTGTTATTGAGTTTCTTTTGGCGGATAACCAGAGCATCACAGACATTCGTTGGCGCTTGCAGAATGTCTACTGAGCCTGGCACTGAACAATAGCACGGTGAGTCTTTAGGAGAGGCGTCAGTCATTTGCGTAATGACGTTACGCAAACCTGTCCTGTCCCCCGCGTACCGGTCGGCCGCACACCGCTGTGACTCCTGCAACGTTGCAACGTACGGGCAATCTCATTCGAGGTGATAGAAGGATCACAATGAAACACCTCGATGCTCAAGTTGACGAATATTGACACTCAGAGGTGTGTACGCGCAGGGTTCCTCACTGCCTAACAAAAGACCATAAAGAGCAACGAACGACCATTTGTGCTGAATTTCTTGCTCGTTTCGAGGCTGATCGTGACAATTTTTTTTTGTCGAAAATAGTCACAGGCGATGAAACATGGGTTCATCACTTTGAACCGGACATTCCACAGAGTGGCGCCATTCCACCTCTCCTTCGAAGAAAAAGTTTCAAAGCCGCATCCTCAACTAGTAAAGTTATGATGTCTGTCTTCTAGGATTTTGAAGAGGTCATTCTGTTTGATGTCTTCCCTTATGGTGCAGCGATGAACTCTGAAGTACATTGTGATACGCTAAGTAAGTTGAAGAAACGACTTCACCATGTTTGTAGCCACAAAAATGCAAACGACCTCCTCCTCCACGACAGCGCAAGGTCTTCTCAAACAAGTCTGCACATCTGAGAGAACCGTAGAAAACTTCATTGTACTGTTCTTCCTCATTCACCCTAAAGCCCGGATCTGGAGGAGGAGGAGATTAGTGTTTAACGTCCCGTCGACAACGAGGTCATTAGAGACGGAGCGTAAGCTCGGTTTAGGGAAGGAAATCGGCCGTGCCCTTTCAAAGGATCCACCCCGGCATTTGCCTGAAGCGATTTAGGGAAATCACGGAAAACCTAAATCAGGATGGCAGGAGACGGGATTGAACCGTCGTCCTCCCGAACGCGAGTCCAGTGTGCTAACCACTGCGCCACCTCGCTCGGTAAAGCCCGGATCTCGCACTTTCCTTTTCCATCTGTTTGGCCCAATGAATGATGCACTCCACGCGAAGAAGTACGTGGCTCATGTGGAGGTTATCAATGCACCAAGACGTTGCCTCCGACGTCGATCAATAAAGTGATATCATGCGGGCACGCATGTCCTTCCATCTTCTAGTAAGGTGGCGTAAGGCCGACGCACCGAACGGAAATTATGCTCAAAAATAGGGTTTTGTAATCAGAAGAGTGGCGAATAACATAGTATATTAGAATACTAAATGAAACCAAACAGCTTTAAAAAAAATAAAGAAAAAAAAGTGTTGTATTACTTATTGTACGCCCCTCTTGCGATCAAGGATAAAAACAAAATAGCTCTGCCAATTACTAAAATGGTAAAGGTGTCACATCTATCCGAGCCATATATTACACAGGAAGAGGTTAAGAAGAAAATCAGTATTCTACGCACAACATACTAGCTGGAGTACCATAAAATAAAACTAAAGTTGAGGTTCTCCAATTCTTTCACGCTATACGAGTATGTTCCCTGTTATTACAGGCTCAAGTAGAAGGGAATAAATTTTTGCCCCTTTGTGTCTTCTTCTTCAGTGTGAGTATGGAGTAACTCTGCTGTGGCCGAGCGGTTCTAGCCGCTTCAGTCCGGAACCGCGCTGCTGATACTGTCGCAGGTTCGAATCCTGCCTCGGGCATGGATGTATGTGATGTCCTTAGGTTAGTTAGGTTTAAGTAGCTCTACGTTTAGGGGACTGATGACCTCAGATGTTAAGTCCCATAGTGCTTAGAGCCATTTGAACCATTTGGAGTAACTCTAAACAAGTTATTAAAGGTTTCAGTGTCCATTCGGAGAATGTTAATGTAATCATCAGCTTCCGAGTGCAGCATTTTCTTTAACAGGATTTCATGTGTATATTTCGCTCTCTTTTTAAACCATTCCGTGGGCCAGCTTCTTGCTTAATTCTTCTTCTTTAGACACAGTGCCTGAGTCAATATGAGAAATGCTTTATCTGCTTTTGTATCCATCCCCAACAGTATGCAAATACGGCATACGAGAACAAGTTTGCCTGACTAATCCGTGGCTACATAAGAGCAAACTAGACAAACAGCTTTGATCGTTTTCGACGGCTTTTATACATATCCTGTATTATTTCTCGTTTATCGTCGTCGCTAACAAAATATCGAGGCAGACCGTTTGGCACCGGATTTTACCGTAACGTTGTCTCCAATACGATTTTACTGTAAGCTGTGATAACTAGACACAGTTGTTTTCTGTGTAATTTTACTGAACACAAGTCCATTCTTATTAAAATACAGGGCCCGAACTGACTATTCTGGCAGAGCATTCTCAGACTTCGATATCATTTAGGTTTATATTCTGTTATCTGTGATAAAACTATTTCGAAATAAAAAATTCTTGAGCATAGCCAACCAGGTAATAGCAGTCTTGATGTAGTCGATACACTGTTGTGAGAATTATGTTTACTGTTTTCTGTGGTTCCTAAGCTATTTCTTTACCTCTTTAATAGAAGATGAGTTGAATTACTAATCTATTTACTGAAGCTAGTTCGATCCAGAAATGTGGAATGTGTGTTGTTCTCGTCTGTGATATCTTACTCGGGGTTCTCCTCTGAAAATCAACACGGATTTCTTACTTACAGGTTTTGTGACGCTGTATTCACTCTGTTGATTACGGAGTCCATAAGGTTGAGCGCAGTATGCTGCACGTTGATATCGTATTTCACGATGTTCGAAAAAACGGTACATTTGCGAATATTCTCCCTGTGTACATAACACTGACTAAAGTACTAACAGACTAATAACGTGTTTGGTTTTACGACTTCACAGTTAATAGAACACACTAGGATTTATTGCAAGAAATTCGAGGTTTGTTAAAAAAATTCCGGAAATTTGTACATAAAATTTTTCTTCTCTTAGCTTTTACTCATTATGCATGGTGCCCTTCGCAATACTCGTACTCTCTTCCACAGTTGATATACAGCTCCCAACGCCGTTTCCACTTCCCGAAGCAGTCTTGGTACGCCTCTCGTTCGATTGCGCAAAGCGCCGTGCGCAAGTTTTCTTTCATCTCGTCTGTCGTTGCCAATCTACGTTCTTTCAACGGAGTTTTTAACTCTGGAAACAAAAAAATGTCCGCCGGGGTCAGGTCTGGAGAGTACGCAGGATGAGGCAGTACAGTTATTTCGTTTTCTCCACATTTCAGGCCTCTCCCTTGTCACATTTTTTCGCAGGCGTCCAACACGTCCCGATAGTACTATCGATTAACAGTTTGTCCCTGTGGAACGAATTCATGACGAACTAATCCTTCGAAGTCAAAGAAAACTATCAGCATGGCTTTGACATTTGACCTGACATGACGATCGTTTTTTGGTCTTGGAGAACCTTTCCACAAGATTGTGAAGATTCAACCTCGGTCTCAACATCATAACCGTCGACCCTTGTCTCATCACCAGTTGCGATTCTCTTAAAGAACATCTGGTTCGCATTCGCACGATCCAAAAGCTCTTCACAGACTGCGAGGCGAAGGTCTTTCTGATCTTCACTCATGAGCCGTGAGACGAACCTGGTAGCAACACGATGAATTCCAAGACGTTGTGTCACGATTTCATGACATCGTTGTGTCACGATTTCATGACATGATCCAACTAAAATGTTACATTCTTCTGCAATCTCTCGAGACAGTCAGTCTTCGACTGGCACTCACAGTTTCGTTGACGTTCCCGACATGAGCGTCGTCGGTAGACGTCGAAGGGCGTTCTGAAAGGGGGTCATCTTTAACTTCCGTCCGGCCATTTTCAAACCGTGTGCACCATTCTTAACACCGAGTACTGCTTAAGCATTCGCCACTGCAGGCCTCCTGCATCACTTGGTGTGTGTCTGTGAAGGTTTGGAGTTTCACGCAAAACTTACAGCAGATGTGTTGCTCCTCTATCTCTGCCCTCCCGAAATGCGCAAACTGTGTGGCACAACTCAATACAGCACTGAACAATAACTAATAGACATGCAACAATGAATCTTCCGGCAGTTACACATTAAACATGGGTTTGTGTAGGGCTGCCAAGCCCATTTCGCTCAAACAATCGAATGTTCCGGATTGTTTTGAACAGACCTCGTATACGGTCGCTGATGTTTCACTGCGCTGTGCAGAAACTGCCCATCGACAATACAAAATAAAATGTAACGCAAGACTACTTTGTATTTACACCATGAAATGGCTCTGAGCACTATGGAACTTAACTTCTTAGGTCATCAGTCCCCTAGAACTTAGAACTACTTAAATTTAACTAACCTAAGGACAGCACACACATCCATGCCCGAGGCAGGATTCGAACCTGCGACCGTATTGGTCACGCGGTTCCAGACTGTAGCGGCTAGAACCGCTCGGCCACCTCGGCCCGCTGTATTTACATCATGTTCGATTGTTGACTGGAATCAGTCACAGCTGTTAGACATCCAATGACTGATAAAAAATGAAGCATCCGGAAGGGGAGGGCGAAAAGAAATGCAACTTCACGGGATGAAAGGTTCTAAGAAATTATTTCAGTGACTACAAACTCGAGTCAGAGTTACAAAGAATAGGGAAGTATGAGACCATTTATTAGTATGATTCTGAGTGCCCTTTGGCCCGGATGAATGCGCTGGTTTGATTAGGAAGTGTGTTATGAATCCGACGTGTCCTTCCTCAGACAAGCTGGCCCACGACTAACGTAACAGGTCCTAGAGATCCTGGGCACTGACAATGGGACACGCACTCTACCGGGCACAGATCTGGAAAACTTACTACCCATTGGAGTACCTCAGCATTATACAGTCAAATCATAGAGTTACGTGCTATGTGTGGACGAGCATTGTCCTGTGGAAAAATGACACCAGAATACTGTCTCCCATGAGAGGTGACGCACAAGGAGGACGTAGGATGTCCGTGACGTACCGTTGTGCCATCAGAGTTCCCTCAGTCTCTGGCAGCTATGAACTGAAGTCATACCAGATGGTTCCCCACACCATGATACTAAGAGTACCGTCACCATGCCTCTACAAAACATTGGAAGACTGTGACCTCTCCCTAGGTCACCGCCATATTGGCCGACGACGGTCCTCCATGATCGTGCGGAACTCCGCTTCGTTGCTGAAAACTAAGAGATGCCATTCTTTAGCAGTCTATGCTTCCAGCTCACAACGCCCCTCCAATCGCTGCAGTTGCTGGAGTTGCGGTGTCGGCGACAGGCTATACATGGGCCAGTAATTCCCTAGTCAGAATGCTAGTCTTTTTAAATAGTGCGGGATGACAGCGCATTACTTGTCCTCTAACAGGAGGGGCAGATATGAAAGGGTTACGATGTACTTGGTGCACAAACCATCTATCCTTCAACTTTATGAGACTGTGGGTCCGCCTTGATGCAGAATACTTTTGTTATTTATTTATACCCAAACTAGTTTATGCGACAAATATCGCCATCGTTAGCGGATTCTTTGATTTTGAAACACGCAGAAATAGCATACTTATAAAACATTGCAAAACATGTACCGTTTGAGACTTTCCCAATGTACTAACTGCTTCATTGGTTCACGGGGTGTGGCGTCGGATAATGTTGTGGAAGCCGCACAATATTTCGACGAAACAGCTACTCGTCATCTTCAGGTGTTTACTGACGTGTCGCTGCAATGGCTCGCCAATATATATGCTGCGTCGCTAGAAAACCTCAGGTGCCAAGGAGTGGGGCTATAGCGTCGTCGTTGACGAATCACAGAGCACGATGACATCCAGTGCCCCCTGCTTGAGAAAAAAACCGTAGTCTTCGCATTTTATACAACGACTGATGACTTTGTGTCTCGAACCAGCTAACGTATTAGTTAGTTTCGATGTGCTCTCTTTGTTCACACGAGTAACTATGGTGCATTCACTATAACTTATAGGATCTATGTTCGAGGAGGACATGTTACATCTACTCAAACTAACGCTTAGCTAGACACATTTTTTATTTAATGAACAACATTTTGAACAAACTGACGGTGTTTCTAAGGGTAGCCCTTTGTCTCTCATAGTAGCTAACTTCTCTATGGAGCCGACCGCTGTGGGCGATCTGTTCTAGGTGCTTCAGTCTGGAACCGCGTGACCGCTGCGGTCGCAGGTTCGAATCCTGCCTCGGGCATGGATGTGTGTGATGTCCTTAGGTTAGTTAGGTTTAAGTAGTTCTAAGTTCTAGGGGACTGATGACCTCAGATGTTACGTCCCATAGTGCTCAGAGCCATTTGAACCATTTTCTCTATGGAAGACTTCCCGGAAAAAGAATTTCAGCCAGCGGTGTTGAAACCTAAACTTTCTGGATATATGTGTACGACACATTTGTAGTTTGGCCACACGAAGCTGCAACGATACCTGTATTTCTGGAACACCTCAACTCCTTCCATCCCAGCATTTGTTTCACCATGTAAGTGTGGAAGAATGGAGACCTCCCGTTCCTACATGTCTTGGTCCGCAAAAAGAAAAGAAGAAGATGGTTCCTTGGCTCACAGTGTGTTTCGTAAACCGACTCACACTGACGTATATCCAGGAGCTACGAGCTTCCCATCTGAACGCAGTGGCGTGTTACGGACTCTAGTTCATAGAGCTAAAATTTCCTCAGATGCAGGGAGTTTATGAGCAAGACTTAGCCACCTTTGTTCTGTATTTATATAAAAAGGGGAATCTGATGAACAGATTGGTAACACATTTAAACCTGCTCGCACTACAGATCAAGAGCAGCTACAAGAAATCCTCGACGAGGATGGTTTTTCTACTGCATGTTTCTGTGTGTTATTTAAGACTGGCTGGCTGTTCAAAAAACATCAAATAAAATGTGTCTTCCACCCCCTAGCGCGAGTGCAAACTATACTGTGTTCTGTTAAAGACAACCTAGGTCTAAGACGATCAGAGATATATAAAAACCGTTCCAGACGTGTAATATTAAAATGGTGTGATTAGATTTACATATTGTTGAATGTACAACTCAGTCAATAATTGTGATAAGGATGTTCAGTTCTTACACTAACGCTCATTTTTTCAAGTTTCAAGAACGAGCTTTAAGTGAATAGTTTAAGAATTCTATTTATCGATCCACTACGGACCGCGTTGACAAATTTAGACTCATTAAAGCGAGCACAAGAAAATGTAAACATTTATTCTTCTCACGCTCTAGCAGGTAAAGTATCGGGAAGAAATTCTAATACGTGGTAGAATGGGCAGAACCCTCTGCCATGTACTTCACTCTGGTTTGCAGAGGGTGAAAGAAGGAAGGAAGATAGTTTCAGAAGATGCAGAGCGTAGTTGTGGATTTCCTGACGTAAAATTCTTGTGCATACAGGCGTTCTGCGAAGTACGAGTACATTGCTTAACTTACACGTTGCAATACGAGAAATTCTCATTTGCAAGCCATCTTGTCGTACGCATGTTCTGACGAAAAGTAACCGGCAGAGTGGCAGTGGTAATTGGTAAAATGTTCAAAATGGCTCTGAGCACTATGGGACTCAACATCTTAGGTCATAAGTCCCCTAGAACTTAGAACTACTTAAACCTAACTAACCTAAGGACATCACACACACCCATGCCCGAGGCAGGATTCGAACCTGCGACCGCAGCAGTCCCGCGGTTCCGGACTGCAGCGCCAGAACCGCTAGACCACCGCGGCCGGCGGTAAAATGTTAACGACTTACTCACGGACTATGCTGTTCTTGAGTGAAATGAAAAAACACTTTTTCCCTTTTTTCTAATAAAGCGGACCAGTCTCGAAAATTATTTGGCATAAGATTACCTTCACCACTAGTTGTTAATGAATTAAATAAATCATTACTTAATTTTGTTTCTACTAATACCCAGGTTCAACCGCGACATTATTTCCAAGACTCGCTCTTGCCTTCCGCCTGCTGCTGTGTTGTCGATATGCCGATTCTACCCATAGTACAGACATTTTGTCTTGTGTTAGTGAATTACGCCTGGTCATGTGACTTCATTCTGGATTCTGGTGAAATGGTTCTGGCTTGCCTCGTATTTACGTCATAGCACGTTACGCAGTTATCCAGATTATAGAGCAATAGACTTCTTTCCGCAATACATTTTGCTGTCGACTTTAACGAGGGAAACGTAAGGACTCTGTTCGCACGCTTAACTTTTTAGAGCTAATCGGATCAGTATCCAATTTAATCGCAGTCATTCAAGGTTTCTAGTGGGTTATCTCATTGCTGTTTCACTCATCAAATAATACTTCGGGCGTTGATGCTATATGTGCTTATTTTCTTTTATATATAGTGTCCGGATGGTAATGTAAAGGAATATCGTCCATTGAATTTTATTTATAGATGGCTCTTCAGTGTAAAAATGATCAAAATCGCGCCTTGTATGAAGTTTCATTTACTGGCGTATTGCATTTCTCCAGGACTCTACAACAAATCAAAATCTGCCATCCGCCTAACCTAATACTAATTTTTCCTGATCGTCCATATTCGTATCATCTCTTAGAATTACCGCTAAATACTTAATCGATGTAACATAGTGAAAATCTTCAGTGCCAATATTGTAATAGGAAACTATCGGTTTTTTTATCCCTGCGTTTACCCACATTCAAAAAGAGTTGCCATACCTTAGACCAAATGGAAGTTTTGTCCAAGTCCTTTGGCATTTTGTGCGGAACGTCTAACAATATTGATTACCGGTAGACAAAACCATCGACAGTGAATTATCTTTTGGTGCCGCTTTCCTGATCTTGTAAATTATTTTTTCGTAGATGCCGTGCTCTATTTACTCAACGTGTGAGAGCGACATTGAGGGTTTGCGCATTATATTGAAGGAGACAACAGGCCGTTAAAAATCCTGCCATTCGCTCGTTATATAGTACTGTGTAAAGGTGGTACCGCGCAATCCACAACTGTTCCCGCCGAAACTTCGTGATTTGCCTACGTGAACAAACGATCCAGGGATGTCATACGAATACACCAGGAAAGACATATGAAATGTATCATCCGTCGACGTGAATTCAAGTGAGTATTTTGGTTACATATTTAATACTTAATCAGCATTATCAGTAGAAACATGCGAGAAGTATGTTGATGTGCAGAGAAATTACATTAAAACTGCTTGTTTGTTCGCTGCAGAAGCTTGAATTATTTATTTCAGAAATAGTTCAGAGCACTACACTACGGTATTGGTTGAGAATGTGGACTGGTATATGTAGGTGAGACGGGGCGGTCGATCAGCAGAAGAATTGCAGAGCACGAAGATATTCACTCAGGAGCCAAAGACACCGGTACACCTGCCTAATACCGTGTAGGGCTCCCGCGAGCACGCAGAAGTGCTGCGACACGACGTGGAAATGGACTCGACTAGTGTCTGAAGTAATGCTGGAGGGAACTGACACCATGAATCCTGCAGGACTGTCCATAAATCTGTAAGAGTACGACGGGGTGGAGATCTCTTCTGAACAGCACGTTGCAAAGCATCCCAGATATGCTCAATAATGTTCTTGTCTGGGGAATTTGGTGGCCAGAGGAAGAGTTATAACTCAGAAGAGTGTACCTGGAGCCACTCTGTGGCAATTATGGAAGTGTGGGCTGTCGCGTTGTCCTGCTGGGATTGCCCAAGTCCGTCGGAATGCACAGTGGACATGAATGGATCCAGGTGATCAGACAGGATGCTTACGTACGTGACACCTGTCAGAGTCGTATCTAGACGTATATAGGGTCCCATATCACTCCATCTGCACGCGCCCTACAACATTACAGAGCTTCCAGAACCTTGAATAGTCACTGCTGACATGCAGCGTCCATGAATTCATGAGGTTGTCTCCATACCCGTACACGTCCTTCGGCTAGATACAATTTGAATCGAGACTCGTCTAACTAGGCAACATGTTTCACAACATCAACAGTCTATTGTCGGTGTTGACCGACCCAGGCGAGGCGTAAAGCTTTGCGTCGCGAAGTCATCAAGGGTACACGAGGGAGACTTCACCTCCGAAAGCCCATATCGATGATATTTCGTTGAATGGTTCGGACGCTGTCAGTTGTTGATGGCCCAGCATTGAAATATACAACAATTTACGGCAGGGTTGTACTTCCGTCACGTTGAATGATTCTCTTCAGTCATCGTTGGTCCCGTGCTTGCAGGATGTTTTTCCGGCAGCAGCGATGTCGGATATTTGATGTTTTACCGGGTTCCTGATATTCACGGTACACTAGTGAAATGGTCGTACGGGAAAATCCCCACTTCTTCGCTATCTCGGAGATGTTTTGTCCCATCGCTCGTGCCCCGACTATAACACCATGTCCAAACTCACATTAATCTTCATAAACTGCCATTGTAGCAACAGTAACCTAGCTAACAACTGCGCCAGATACCTGTTGTCGATAGCAGTGCCGTATTCTGTCTGTATACATGTTGTTGTTGTTGTTGTGGTCTTCAGTCCTGAGACTGGTTTGATGCAGCCCTCCTGCTACTCTATCCTGTGCAAGCTTCTTCATCTCCCACTACCTACTGCAACCTACATCCTTCTGAATCTGCTTGGTGTATTCATCTCTCGATCTCCCTCGACGATTTTTACCCTCCACGCTACCCTCCAATACTAAATTGGTGATCCCTTGATGCCTCAGAACATGTCCTACCAACCGATTCCTTCTTCTACTCAAATTGTGCCACAAACTTCTCTTCTCCCCAATCCTATTCAACACCTCCTCGTTAGTTATGTGATCTACCCATCTAATCTTCAGCATTCTTCTGTAGCACCACATTTTGAAATCTTCTATTCTCTTCTTGTCTAAACTATTTATCGTCCATGTTTCACTTCCATACATGGCTACACTCCATACAAATACTTTCAGAAACGACTTCCTGACACTTAAATCTATACTCGATGTTAACAAGTTTCTCTTCTTCAGAAACGCTTTCCTTGCCATTGCCAGTCTACATTTTATATCCTCTCTACTTCGACCATCATTAGTTACTTTGCTCCCCAAATAGCAAAACTCCTTTACCACTTTAAGTGTCTCATTTCCTAATCTAATACCCTCAGCATCACCCGACTTAATTCGACTACATTCCATTATCCTAGTTTTGCTTTTGTTCATGTTCATCTTATATCCTCCTTTCAAGACACTGTCCATTCCGTTCAACTGCTCTTCCAAGTCCTTTGCTGTCTCTGACAGAATTACAATGTCATCGGTGAACCTCAAATTTTTATTACTTCTCCATGGATTTTAATACCTACTCCGAATTTTTCTTTTGTTTCCTTCACTGCTTCCTCAATATACAGATTGAATAACATCGGGGAGAGGCTACAACCCTGTCTCACTCCCTTCGCAACCACTGCTTCCCTTTCATGCCCCTCAACTCTTATAACTGCCATTTGGTTTCTATACATATCTTTGTATTTGAATACGCATACCCTACCGATTTCATTGGCGCTTCTGTGTATATACGTATGGGACAACGCATCCTGGTCAGCGATGGTCGAACACCAGAATGAATGCGGTAAAGAAGTAATATTCCATGAATCCCACGTAGTGGCGAAACAGCCATTTACATTGACCAGGAAGATTAGAGAGGCGATAGAAATAGCCTAACAACCCGCCAACACGTACAGCGAGGACGGGTTTTGGTTTCCAGCGTCCTGGCTGCCAGCTGGCAGTCAAGTTCGTCTTTATCCACCAATGACAAAGAATAATATAAAGACCAATAAAGAAAGACCACCACTCCTTCTATACCCAAGTACCCTATCAATCTGCGTAAACAGCTTCCTCCGCTACTGTATAAGATCTGAAGTCTCTCTCATTCAGCAGCCAGCTGAGCAATGCTCTTAGGAAGGCCATTTGCAATAGTGGCCGAAACGTCGGACAACTTTATATACCGACAATGCGGCCAACAGACCAGAAGAATTTTATTGACAGCACTACATACCTGTGTATCCTATACAATAACTTATCACTCTTTTCAGGTTTATAGACCGCTTCCAGCATTATGGAAAATGAAATCTGAGGAATATGCAATCGGAGACCTGGAAATAGAGGCCTGCGATGACCTCCTTGAAGTCTATCAAGAAAGCCGTCCATCAGCTAGAAATAAAAAATTTGTCAAGTACTTCCAGTGATTCAGGCTGTTAGCACATTATAAAACAAGCTGCTACTGAATATTTTGCAAATTTGCTTCGTAAGTTTTCACAGTGCCATGCAGTTTTTATATTTTAATCGTTTCAATTGTTATCATTTCTCACAATGTGGCCATTAGAAGACAATTTTATTGAACTTCAACGTAATGTATATAACTTCATAGCTGGCCGGTGTGACCGAGCAGTTCTAGGCGCTTCAGTCTGGAACCACGCGACCGCTACGGTCGCAGGTGCGAATCCTGCCTCGGGCATGAATGTGTGTGATGTCAAATGGTTCAAATGGCTCTGAGCACTATGGGACTTAGAACTACTTAAACCTAACTAACCTAAGGACATCACACACACCCATGCCCGAGGCAGGATTCGAACCTGTGACCGTAGCAGTCCCGCGGTTCCGGACTGCAGCGCCAGAACCGCACGGCCACCGCGGCCGGCGTGTGATGTCCTTAGGTTAGTTAGGTTTAAGTAGTTCTAGGGGACTGATGACCTCAGATGTTGAGTCCCATAGTGCTCAGAGCCACATAACTTCATACAAATTCGCCATTTTACTCTTCAGTCTGGGTACAGAAATTTGCTTTCGGTTGCCTCTCACTTATCTTGTAATTTGTCAAGCAGGTGTAGATAGCTTCACACGTTTCCACTGCAATACAGCTGATAGCAGCACGTGCGGTGATCGTTGAAAATTTGATATCCTCAAAAGTGTTCACAGTTCCCAGGTAACGTAGTGTAAAGGATAAACTTTTCTGGTGAGGTGATCGCTGCCGTCATCGCAATATGTTTTCTGCATACACAAGGTGTAACGAGATTCACCAGTTCGTTGAATGGTTACTCGTTCATCTTTGAGGAATTCCGACAACCATTCGGCTCTGCTGCACATGCTCTTAGCACATTAGCACGATCGTGTGTAGACCGCCTTCCACGCCACTTTTGCGGGCATCGCTGCTTCCTCTTGTCTTATTTCTTCCAGCACGTAACGATTTCAGTCGCAATACATGTGATTTCCATAGCGTCGAGAGCTGAAAAGTTCGCTACGATGGCAGTTTTCTGACAGATACTTCCTGGGATAAACGCAACATGTCTCAAGAGTTTCGGGTTAAATTGAAACAGGTGATAGTGGGTCCTCAGACAATTATATTGAAATAGAGAACCAGTGGTCATAAATGCATATTTATTATGTTATGGACATACACAACGTACACCGCATAACAATAGCGCAGCTCATAGTAACTGTTCAAAGCGACGACAGCCAATCTCGGTGCATGCAGGCACTGGAGACTGTGCCTCTAGTTCGCTGGAGAATGTGGTCCCAACACGACGGCGCTCCAGCCCACTTCGTCGTTAATGTTTGCGAACACCGAACAACACGTACCCGTTGGTGTATGAAACCCCATTAGAAATTGATGAAGACCTGCTTGCTAGGGTCCAGACTGCCTGTCTCCTGGTACAACACAGGGATCTTTGAGGCAGTGCGGCGTAACCTCATTCGTCGTTGCCATCCGTGCACTGAGACTGACGAATGTCACTTTGAACAATTACTATCAGTTACATTGTTGTTATGCGTTGTACGCTGTGTGGCTGTAACGTAATAAATATGTATTTTCGGCCAGTGGTGCCCTATCTAAGCATAATCGGTTGTGGACCCACTACCAACTTTTTCAATTTGATCGAAAAGGTTTGAGACACCCAAGAGTGTTGTGCCGATCTTCGTCTCGCACTTTCACGCAATATATTGACATGGCATTATCGAGCAACGAGTAGTGGGCGTCGGAAAGCCCATTAACGTACTGTGTTTTTTATATCTCTCACTTGCTGATCCAGTCATACACACACTGATCAGTCAGAACCTTATGACCACGGTATGTCCACCTTTCACACGGATAACAGCGTGCAATCAATGAGGCCTTGGAAGGCAGCTGGAGAGAGCCGCCAACACATGCGTATAGACAAGTCACCGAATTCCCGTGAATTCCGGGGAAGGGGACGATGGGTTCTGATGCCACATCCAGTCATTTTCCAAATACGTTCGACCGGGTTCAAATCTGGCGAATTGGGGGCAAGCACATGAACTGTAACTCACCACTGTTTTCCCCGAACCATTCCATCACACGTCTGGCCTTGTGACATGGCGCATTATCTTGTTGAAAAAGGCCAATACAATCGGGAAACACGATCTGCAACCGATGTGCACCCTTGCACAAGCTCCACTGGACCCATAGATGCCCACGTGAATGTTTCCCAGAGCATAATGGAGCCACCGTCGGCTTGTATCCCTCCTGCAGTACAGGTGTCAAGGGGATGTTCTCTTGGAAGACGACGGATTCGAGCCCACCAACCGCCATGATGAAGTAGGTACCGGGATTTATCAAACCAAGCACTACTCGGCCACTGCGCCAACGTCGAGTGCCGATCGCCACGTGTCCATTTCAGTCGTAGTTGCCGATGCCGTAGTTTTATCATTGGCACATTCATGGGTCGTCGGGTGCAGAGGCCAATACTTACGAGTGTTCAGTGTACTATGTGTTCAGATACACATGTACTCTGCCCAGCATTAAAGTCTGATGTTAGTTCCTCCACAGTTCGCCGGCTGTTCTGTTTTACGAGTCTGCCCAACCTACGAGGCCCAACATCTGTAATGGGGGTTGCCGCCCAACCCCACGACATCTGGACATGGTTTGACCTTGGTTTCGCCACATGTTGAAGGTACTCGAATACCCGACAATTCATGCAGTTTCCGAAATTCTAGTGCCGAACCTCCGGGCCTTCACAATCTGCCCTCGGTAAACTCAGATACATAGCTCGACTACCCCATTCTAAACAGGGACAACATGCTGCTCACACCGTACGAGTGTCTGACTGGCAGTCATTCCTCGCCAGGTGACGCTGCTATCGCCTGGACTGGTTTATGTCTATAGTAGGTCGGTGGAATGTTCTGGCCGATCAGTGTAGAATAGATTAATAAGCGTGAAGACCATATTCCGCACAGTGACTTGTGGGGTAATGATGACGATGCGGATGTACGGTGCGGGCAGGCTGCGTTCCATGGCGGCGATCAGCAAGAGAGTCCCGGAAGCGCACTTGTGTCTGAGCCGCGGTAATCCCTGTGGCGCCAGAGCCGGAGAACACGCGCAACACCTGCGGCTGGGCGCCCTGGGCGATTAGGCGCGAGCCGACCCGATGGCGCACCGCTCAGCACACCACAGCACCAGACCACACAAGCAATTTCCGGGGACCAGCCCAGCCGCCTCTGGCGCCAGCTGCGTTGCGTCACGATGCTCGCTGGCACCACTAAGAGGCAACTGCTCTGCGCACCAACTGCGTGAGTCAGGCGATTCGTGGCGACAAACGGCAGCGCCCTTTCCACGGACTGGCGAGCCGAGTCTCCACATCTCTGGAAACACCAGTCACCCCTACTCTGTACAGTTATTCGACCCGCACGGCTGTAAAACCATCTGTAATGGAGAAGTGGGGTATACATTACTGCGTCCAAAGTGGTCGCAATGAACTGATTTGCTTCATAGTTTTTCTGCCCCCCTCTCAGTTGTAAAAGCAGCTTTGCGCTGCATACAAAATCCAGTAGTAAAAAAAAATTCAATTATAGCTGGTCTTAGGAGCTTGCTGCAAGTTATACAGATCAGCAATCAATTGGTAATGAAGTAATCCACTAGTAATGAAGAATATGAAAGCCGCCAAGCAAACTAAACTCTCGGGAAGAAGGGGACAAACAACAAGGTAACACGAAGTGCGGGGCGAGTCAGGAGGAAAGGTACATACTTTGAGGGATGATACCATTAGTTAAACTTAATGAAATAAGTCATGAGCTTACGTCCTGTTCTTAACAGTTTCCGAAGTAACTATTGAAAACAATAGCGAACAGAACAAGATCGTAAATGAAGCACTGTGATGTAATGTTTCGTTTAATTCGGACATTTCCCTACAGATGATGTTGAAAAAGTCCACCGTCAGCTGCAATGAAATTTGGAGCTCTTGTAGGCAGCTATTGTGTTGTTGATCTGAATTCATTCGTGCGACGCTTTACTTGCGCACACGCACGTAAAATGCGAGGCCCCTCACTCGTAACTGAGGTGCGCACTGAAATGGTCGGTAGAGACAACACTACACAGCCTGATGTCGCTTTGGTTGTATTCGCATGTCAGTGCTGGAGGAGGAGGACATGCGACTGCCGCCAGTGATTTTCAAAACCTGTATGTCGGACATGTAAAAGTAAAGGACAGATGTTCAAATGGTTCAAATGGCTCTGAGCACTATGGGACTCAACTGCTGAGGTCATTAGTCCCCTAGAACTTAGAACTAGTTAAACCTAACTAATCTAAGGACATCACAAACATCCATGCCCGAGGCAGGATTCGAACCTGCGACCGTAGCGGTCTTGCGGTTCCAGACTGCAGCGCCTTTAACCGCACGGCCACTCCGGCCGGCTGACAGATGTTCATTTGAAGTTTTTGTTAGCAGTCACCTATATTGTCACCCTTCAAATCATATACCTTTTCTCCTGAGTCACAATGTGCAATGAAACAGTCGACATCTTATAGAAATAAGAGTACATTTAAAATCATCAAACAGCCGATGTGACACATAAATACCGCATTGTACAAGAAAGCTAGACCCCTCTGCGAAAAGGAGTAGGAAGTATCGAAACGCAGTAAAGGGCGATATTATGGGCAAGTATAGTCGACCATCTCCTCGATGCACAGTGCACAAGCTCCTTACAGTTAAAGCGAGTACACACTGATGAACCGAAACATTATGAGCACTGCCCACCGCGACGTTGGATGCCGTCTGCCTTGTGGCCACGTGACGGGGTAACAAAAGAATGTAAGCGGAGCACACACGGACGGAGGATCATTCGAGAGAAGGTAGGGGCTGCAAATGGGGAAATCCATTGACATTAGGCACTCTGACAAAGGGCAGATTATTATCACGCAGAATCTGTGAACGAGTATCTCGAAAATTTCGAAACTAGTCGAATGTTCACGTGCTACTGTCATGAGCATGCACGGAAAGAGATAGAAGGACGGTGAAATTACCACAAGACGCTAAACCGTTGGACGTCCACGATTCTTCACAGAACAACAGGTTCGGAGGCTTGCCTGCTCCACTAAGTAAAATAGATGGTGATGTGTAGTATCTCTGCCGAAAGATCACAATGCTGGTGTACGCACAAGTGTTTCGGGGTTGGGTTGAGTTGTTTGTGGGAGGAGACCAGACAGCGAGGTCATCGGTCTCATCGGATTAGGGAAGGACGCGAAGGAAGTCGGCCGTGCCCTTTCAAGGCTCTGAGCACTATGGGACTCAACTGCTGAGGTCATTAGTCCCCTAGAACTTAGAACTAGTTAAACCTAACTAACCTAAGGACATCACAAACATCCATGCCCGAGGCAGGATTCGAACCTGCGACCGTAGCGGTCTTGCGGTTCCAGACTGCAGTGCCTTTAACCGCACGGCCACTTCGGCCGGCTGTGCCCTTTCAAAGGAACCATCAGGGCGTTTGCCTGGCGCGATGTAGGGAAATAACGGAAAACCTAAATCAGAATGGCTGGACGTGGGATTGAACTGTCGTCCACCCGAGTGGGAGTCCAGTGACCTAGCCCCTGCGCCACCTCGCTCGGTCTAACCGTTTCGGAGCACACCATTCATCGCATAGAGTTGAACATGGAGCTCCGCTGCAGACCACCCCTATGTGTTCACATGTTGATCAAACCACAGGCTCAGTTACAATTGCAGTGGGCATGGAACCATCGGGATTCTACCTTCGATCAATGGAAACGTGTTGGTTCTTCGGGTGAATTTTGCTACACTAGATCGCTGGTCGCCTATACAAGCGCCGTCATCGAGCTGAACAGCAGCGCGAAACCTGCAGCGCGCCATGGACGCAGGCTGTTGGGAGCAGTATTGTGCTGTGGGAAACATTCTCCTGTCCTTGCATGGAACCTGTGGTAGTAATCAAAGACACGCTGACAGCTGCGAACCACCTGCATCCCTTCATGCTTGATGTCTTCCCCGACGGCGGTGTCTTCTTTCAGCAGTATAATTATCCGTGTCTTGGAGCCAGAATCTTGCTGTAGTGGTTTGAGGACCATCATAGTGAACTCACGCTGATGTGTCGGCGACCAAATTCGCCTGATGTCAATCGTTTTGGAACCCACCAAGGTTGCTATAGGGCGCCATTACCGCATACGGAAATCAGCGGCCTATTATTTACGCGAATTACATAACTTGCGCATAGACATCTAATGCCGCATACCGCCACAAACCTACCAACAAACTTTCGGATACCTGACGTATTTCGTTCCAAAGACGGACAAACAAGCTATTAAGCAGGTGGTCATAATTTTTTGTCTCATCAGTGTATGCAGGTCTCAGTCCTTCTCAAGAACTCAAATTCACTGGTATTGAATAATATAAAATCTTCCAAGGCAAACGAAATCCTCAGGAAGAAGTTAAAGTTTATAGGGATCAAACGAGAAGGTAACACAAAAGATAATGAAATACTCTACGACTCATGAGGAAACTAAGCGGCAGTCATATTATTTTGCAATATTTCATATCAGTGGTAATTGAAGTTCAAAACCTAAATATAAATTTTCCCATGCTGTTCGATGTAGCTTTCAAAAGCTCTCCACGAAATCGACCTTAAAGTTTTTCGAGCGCCGTTAACATTTTAATATGAGAGCAATTTTTCAATAGCCAATTTGGCGCTGCTGTAGATCGCTCCCCTGCCCCGCGGGCGGTCTTCGCTCGGTGCACAGCTAATTAACATTTTTAAACAATGGTGAAAGATCTACGAGCATTTCCGTGAAGCGTAAAACGCATACAAGAAGAAAAAAAGTCGGTGGAACTCGAGCCTGGTAATCGCTGCATCCTTGATTCGAGTCTTGTTTTGGTTAAAATTTTACCGCTTGATTTCGAGTACGTACGTGACTTAAACACAAAATCCGTGAAACAAATTTCTATTAACACATATATAATTGATATTACTATGAAAAATTCATATTCTCTTATTTATCATTACATATTGCACACAAAAATTCAGTTTTCATTGCAAATATTAATTCTGAACTATTCATATTTCATAAAAGAGTGTTTGCAAATGCTGGGTAAACTAAAAAAATATTACAAATTAAACTCTGTGTATTTTACGCTTCGCAGAAGTGTTTGTAAAACTTGAACCCTGTTTAAAAATTCACGGTGACTGAGAATTGAATCCTGGCCGCCGATGCAACAAGGAAGCATACAAAATGAAGATCATATGTTAGGGTATCAAATATACTCGGAATGCTTCAAAGTCGATTTTCTTGAGAGTTTGTAAGAGTTTCATCAAACTGCTTTGTAAGATTAATAAATGAGTTCTCAACTTCACGTAAAATTATTACAAAATTCCGATGTCCCTGTGGTCTCCTTATTAGCGAAGAAAACGTGCATTTAAAAATATCGAACTGTCTCTACAGACGTGAATACTACAACCAAACAATGGAAAATTCAGGATCGAATGTAACAATACGAGGGAAGGAAAGTTGCTACACACCATAGAAAGGAGATGCTGAGCCGCCATAGGCACAGCATCTCCGCTATATGGTGAGTAGCAACTTTCCTTCTCTCGTATTGTTATATCCCATCCTGGATATTCCATTGTTTGATTTTTGCCTGACGGCGTTTCTTCGATCCTAACCCTGTGCTGTTATCCTTTGTTACTACTTTCTGTTGCGTCGCTAAAAGAAACTGACGAAGGCCTTAATGGCCGAAAGCTATGATTCTGTGAATCTTTTTATTGTGCCTGTCGCGCCTCAGCATCTCCGCTATATGGTGAGACGTGAATACTACGTTATACTTAAGAGATGAGAAAATGAATTTTAGACAAACGTACTTGATTACAACACGATCCAGTAAGTGCAAGGATATACAACTGCAATGCAGGTTTCGGGCAAGATCTTGAAGTACACGTCGGCGGCCTACATAATAATTACTTGCAGTTAACCACAGCAGAGAATAAATGTTAGCACACTCTTAACCCCCCAATATCCACTTGAATGTCAATCCAGAAAATGACAAAACAGTTCAACAAACTTATTGACCTTCAAATGCGTTGCTTAAACAAGTGTGAAGAGACAGTTCCAGTATTTAAGAACTATTTATGCCAAATGACAAAACTGATCAAACATAGTATGGATAAATACACTGAGATGCAAAGGTTAGGGATAAGTCCTACTATAGAGTCGCACCTCCATTTGCCCGACGTAGTGCAGCAGATCTACATGACATGGACTCAACAAATCGTTGGAAGACCCATGCAGAAATACTGAGCATTGCCGGCTGTATAGTCGTCCATAATTGTGAAAGTGCTGCCGCTGCAAAATTTTGTGTGCGAACTGACGTCTCGACTGCTTCTCATATTTGTTCGATGGTACTCCTGTCGGGCGATATGACTGGCCAAATCATTCGCTCGAACAGTCCACAATGATCTTAAAATCAGTCCGGCCGCCATCGTCGTTTCGGAAGATGAAGTCCATGAATGCCTGCAAGTGGTCTCCAAGTAGCCCAACATAACCATTTCCAGTCAATGATAGGTTTATTTAAACCAAAGGACCCATTCCATTATTCCATTCCACCTAAATATCGCCCATACGAATATGGAGCCACCACCAGCTTGCACAGCGCCTTGTTGACTACCTGGGTCCATGGCTTCGAGGGGTCTGCGTCACGCTCGAACCCTACCATCACCTCATACCAACTGAAATCGGGACTCATCTGACCAGGCCGCGGTTTACCAGTCGTCTAGGGTACAACTGTTACGATCACTGCGTTGTCCGTGGTGAGAGGTAATGCCTGAAATTTGATATTCTCGGTACACCCTTGACACTCCAGATCTCGGAGACAGGTGGGGGAACTAGACTAGAATCGACGCGGCGCGGCAGAATGTTTACCTTGGCTTGTGCATAGACCAACATTACTGTTAGTCTCAGGCGATTTTACACGCTGCTTTAGGGAAATGCTGGCTTGTCACAAATTTCAGCCGCAGAAAATGCGATACGCATGCAGGTAAACTACTATTACATGCAGAACAAAGGTTACACAACTCACACTCGTAACGGACGAAAAAGTCTAGATGAAGGACACCCACTTGCAAAATCAGATAAAATTAATTTTCCAGTCGTGTCGTACTAGACTGGGTTAAACACCAAGAGGAAGATATAAATCACATTTTCTTCTGAGTACAAAAATACGTATGAACTTTTCTTATGCCATCACTCTGCAAACCTGCGCTAACCTTAAAGATAAGTATATGTCCCAATGAGGCTAAATGTTATTGTTTTTCCACAAAGAAACGTATTATCTTCTCTATAACCTTCAAATCGCGAGCTACACCTTCAAATCTATACAATAGTGGCCATTAAAATTGCTACAACAAGAAGATGACGTGCGACAGACGTGAAATTTAACCGACAGCAAGAAGGTGCTGTGATATGCAATTGATTAGCTTTTCAGAGCATTCACACGAAGTTGGCGCCGGTGGCGACACCTACAATGAGGAAAGTTTCCAACCGATTTCTCATACACAAACAGCAGTTCACCGGCGTTGCCTGGTAAAACGTTGTTGTGATACCTCGCGTAAGGAGGACAAATGCGTACCATCACGTTTCCGACTTTGATAAAGGTCGGATTGTAGCCTACCAGGATTGCGGTTTATCGGATCGCGACATTGCTGCTCGCGTTGGTCAAGATGCAATGACTTTTAGCAGAATATGGAATCGGTGGATTCAGGAGGGTAATACGGAACGCCGTGCTCGATCCCAACGGCCTCGTATCACTAGCAGTCGGGATGACAGGCATCTTATCGGCATGGTTGTAACGGATCGTGCAGCCACGTCTCGATCTCTGAGTCAACAAATGCGGACGTTTGCAAGAAAACAACCATCTGCACAAACAGTTCGACGACGTTTGCAGCAGCATGGACTATCAGGTCGGAGACCATGGCTGCCGTTACCTTTTGACGCTGCATCACAGACAAGAGCGCCTGCGATTGTGTACTCAACAACGAACCTGTGTGCAGGAACGGCAAAACGGCATTTTTTCGGATGAATCCAGGTTCTGTTTACAGCATCATTATGGTCGCATCCATGTTTGGTGACATCGCGGTGATCGTACAATGGAAGCGTGCATTCGTCATCGTCATACTGGCCTATCACCAAGCGTGATGGTATGGGGTGCCATTGGTTACACGTCTCGGTCATCTCTTGTTTGCATTGACGGCACTTTGAACAATGGACGTTACATTTCAGATGTGTTATGACCCGTGGCTCTACCCTTCATTCGATCCCTGTGAAACCCCAGATTTCAGCAGGATAATGCACGACAGAATGTTGCAGGTCCTGTACGTGCCTTTCTGGATATAGAGAATGTTCGACTGCTGCCCCGACCAGCACATTCTCCAGATCTATCACCAATTGAAAACGTCTGGTCAATGGTGGCCGTGCAACTGGCTCGTCACAATACGCCAGTCACTACTCTTGAGGAACTGTGGTATCGTGTTGAAGCTGCATGATACTTTGTCCAATGAATACCGTCTGCATTTCTTCTTGGTGTAGCACTTTTAATGGCGGGTGGTATATATTTGAATTAGTCAATTTGCTCTACGGTCAGTTTCAGATGCCGGCCCGCATGGCCGAGCGGTTCTAGGCTCTACAGTCTGGAACCGAGCGACCGGTACGGTCGCAGTTCGAATCCTGCCTCGGGCATGGATGTGTGTGATGTCCATAGGTTAGTTAGGTTTAATTAGTTCTAAGTTCTAGGCGACTGATGACCTCAGAAGTTAATTCGCATAGTGCTCAGAACCATTTCAAACATTTTTTTGTCTTTAAAGAAATATCCTCACTATATTTACATGAATCCACTGTGAGGCTCAAGTCTGTTCAAATGAAATCAACTACAACCAAGTATGCCACAAACTACGGTTCACCTGAGAACAGGGAGCTGAGAATATCATTTAACATCCCTACACCGGTGCAGCAATACTTCACCCTTTTACCATGATTTAGGCTGCAGCAGAGAACGGCACGCTGCGGGCAAGAAGAGCGGGGTGCTGCGGCAGCTGTAATGTTCTGACGGGTCGACGAAAATTTGCAAACTGGCATTGTGGCATTCTGAGTGTCAGAACTCGGGAAACTTCCCTATCAGAGCCCTGAAATCCTAGCAGATTTCAGTGTGAGGTGCACCCATTCGCTGTTCTGGGCAAACCAATTTAACTCACAGGCACGACCATGTGTGCTGGAATTGCCAAACGTCGCACTGCCGATTCAGGACGAATAAGTTCAGCCTCATTACACACGACAATTCCGAGTTTATATACAGTTCCACTGTCGGTACAGTTGGAAACTGCCACTGGCTCTGAGTCCACCACAAGATACCGACCTCAAGTCTCACCCACTAGGGAACGACCTGAAGTTTTCCACCAGGGGAGGACCAGAAGACAAAGAAGGCAAAGAATCTCAACCACTGTCCGCCATGCCTTGGTACGGCAGCCAAACTAGCAAGAACGAAACTGCCCCATATTGCACAAACCAATTGAAGTATTCTCTACTCATTGAATTTCCCCTTTTGATTGTTCTGTTGGCCTGGTCGCCAATCCAGTCACAGCTCCTGGGTTCTCACGCTCAAGGTTCTCACCTCCGCTTTGCATATTCTGAAAGGAGCCAATCAGCGACTCCAAATCTCTCTTGTCTGAAACAAGAGGTGTCGTTCTCATAGTAAGCATGGCCATCTTTTGGCAAAAAACATCTACCTAGATGGGGCCACATCCCTCATTTATGGAGAGATCTTATCTTTCCAGGCCTACCGTTTCCAATTTGTGAAAGAAGGCAGTTAAGCTTCGTAGACAGTCATGCCTATGAAATGTATGTTTCTGCTACTCGCTAAAGGAACCTGACGACTTCTTTGTGTCAGAGGGGCTACAGTCTTGCTTCCACTAAACATATGTTCCTGCCACCCTGTCCTTATCTTCCCAGCTTTCAACATAAGAATTCATGGAGTTTTGTGACCTTTTTGGCACAAAAGTTTATACCCGTCTCTCTTAAATGGCTTCCTCCACTCACTTTCTGCCAAGCGGGTGCCTTCGCAACAGACTGGCACCTGGCCCAGGTAAAAGTTTTGTGAACTGGTGCTCTTCTCTCTCACCCTAAGAGAAAGAATGAGAATGCATTGGCCAGAAGTCCCTCTGCAGGTACGATTCATTGAGTACTGCTTCCCAGAAACTCTCACACAGCACGGTCGTTGCACTCAGCATTTATGGCACCCAATTAATCTCTCTCCCTGTTCTTCGTCACCTCCGCTACAGCCCCTCGGGTACTAGGTCTCTACAGGTTACTTCTTGCAGTTATATGATTATTCTGCCCACAATTTTCTTATGTAAAAAGTCATTGACAACATATAGCAAATGTAGTACTACGGAGCACTGGGATCATGACCTACAATATTAACGTTAATCTAGCTGATAATGTTGTCAAAGTAAGAGAATGGTGTGCCACCTCTCAGCTCTTTCAATCGCCTTTATACTTCAAACATTTGTTATCTTGTGCCAATCTTTTAATTTGAACATAACTGCTGCACTGATAATCCTCTATAATATGGTTTATTTATTTCAATTTTTGTCTACTCATACCATCTCCCCTCTAATGCTCTTGCCAGCACCAAGTTCCTGGATGCCGTAGTAGATGATTCACTAACCTATCCCTTTTCTTGGCGAGGTCCTTCCATCCACATCCTCGTTCACCTGTATTTTCTACTCCTTCTTCACTCTTTATCTGTCTTCTTCATTCTTAACATTCTTCGATAGCACCACATTTTTTATATTTCCACTATTGTCTTGTTGAGATGGACCACTTTCATACGTTGCTGAGCTCCAGATGTACACATTCACAATTACTTTCTCATTTACGTATCAGTGTCTGATAACAGTACAGTTTATCTAACGAAGAAACATTTCTTTCTATATGTTAACCTATATCTGATACAATCTTTACTTCGGTTATCCTGTGCAGTCTTGCTTCCTAGATAGGAGAATTCTTTCACTTCTTTCGCTGCCGTGGCACTCATAGCCCTAGTGGTAAGCAAATCGTTTTTTTCCTTACTACTACCGTTCCGCACCTTGGCGTCCGCTATGTTTTGTTTGAAGCCATGTACTCTAATAAGAATGCCGTTCATTTACTTCTTGAGGACTTCTATGTCTTTCTTATATTTGGTCTGAAGTCTTATGTTGTCTGCGAGTCTTAGCACAGCAGTCTTTTCTCTATTTGCTGGGCGGACCTGTGTGTTTTTCCTGAGGCTATTCTCTACGACACGGTCGGCTTTTGGGGGTTGCTGGCTTTCTTCAGCCTCTAGATGGTGGTCGTTCACAGAGAAAACAAAATTCCACGGAACGAATATGACAGTTATAAGGAATTAGATATCATTAAGCAAACTGCAGTAGCTAATGACTTTCCCAGCTCAATGATACATCAAGGACCAGAAAAGAGGATGAGTTGTCCCTACAGCTTATCCGTTTTGTTCTAGAGCAACTGCTTGGAAAAAGGAAAAATAATTCTAAGGCTATAATTAATCCACATTATAACTCATCTTCGTTGTCTATCATTTGCTGACGATACTGAATTTCTCTCCAGGAACAGACTACAACAAAATCACTTTGTGGTGAACGTACCGGAAATAGCACCACAAGACAGACTCCAAATTGCACAGGAGAATACGAAGTATATCGGAGAAAAGCGATAGGGGTTTAACAAACAACTTTAAATCCCCAGAATCGGGGAAAATTCCAAACTGGACGAATTCCAATGCTTAGGTTAAATTACTGAATCGATAACAATTAATCGGTAAAGTAACAAAGTGAGAATTGCAAAATAATAAATAGCACTTCAACTCACGTAGAAGAAACATCATGCTAACATCCATAAGAAAACGGCAAAATTAAGACTTTTTAAAACTGAATTTCTTCACGCATAAGCGATTATGATAACCGGTGGCAGATCTTAAAAATATCAGAAAAGAATAAAGAAAAATTCTGTGAGAAATCTTAAAACTTAAATGTGAAAATTGAATTTGTATTCAGAAGAAACTAGAGGGAATCTATCGAGGTACAAGAAAAAAGTGAAAGAGACAATTAGAAACTAAGATTAACATTTTATGGTAAGTTTCGAAGAAGTAATTGGAACAGCCTCACATCGAATGTTCTGAATGTAGCTTTTTTGACGAGGTACCGAGAAAACTGGCTAACAGAAATGCATGAAGACATATAGGAAATTCACGTAAAAGAAGATTTTTCAAGATGAAGTATGATTTCGAACAACAATGAACAGTCAAGGAGTGAATATTTCACTCTGCAGCGGGATGTGACCTGCTTTGAAACTTCCAAGCAGATTAAAACACTGTGTTGGATCGAAAATCGAACCCAGAACCTTCACTTTAGAGTGCAAACGCTCTTCCAGAATGACTATAAAGGCAACACTCACGACGTCCACTCACAGCTCTACTTAGACAAACTTTCTGGTCCGAGTCCCAATCCAGCACATAGTCTTAGTCAGCTAGCAAGTATGTTTTGTAAAGTACACATGCTTGGCTGAGGGGCGATCTGTATGGTTGGAAATGAAGAACACACTACTATGCCGCGATAGCAATGTACACACTTTTATTGTTCCAAGATCGCGGATTTCAAGAGTCTTATGCTGCCATCGTCTGGTCTTATGGAACTTGTTATAAAATTGCCTGATTACATCACATGAAGTCAAAGCATAAAAGGCACTCACACATATTGGTATACATATCTTGATAAAAACCCAGTTGGGAAAATGCTCACAATTGATAAAATACATACAGTTGATAACATGCAAACAGATAATAATATCCTCGCAGACTCATATCGGCGGCGAACATGACTCAGAGTCATGCAAATTACCAACTTGGTTTTCATCAAGGTATGTATGCGTCTGAGGTGCCATTTATGCTTAGACTTCATGGAACTTAATATCGCAATTTTATAACTACTTTCAAAAGGACAGGTCATCAGATCAGATGATTACAGCATAAGACTGTCGAGACCGGTTATCTTGGAACACTAGAAGTGTTGCGTCGTAAAGCCAAATGCCGGGACGCTAGTCGGGAAGGCCAAGGAAGAGATGGCTGTGCGAATACGTCAGCCAATCACACGCTGACCGGACCTCCCTCCAGGACGACAACGCGACAGCAGCGGCCGCTCTGTGAAGAGGGCATAAGCGCCACGACAGACTGGGGTCGGCCCAGTACAATAGCAGCATCAATATTAGCGACTTCCATAGCTGCGTCAACGCTAGTTTCTTCGCTTGTACTCTCCATGTAGCACAGACGTGGGATTGCTCGAACAGTCCACGGGTATACTGCCGGTTCATAGTGTCCAACGGGCACAATATTTCGGCAATCAGGCATGTCGCCATCGTCAAGCGGCCGCCCGTCCTCAGGAGCACAATTCGTCAGCGCACCTGACGATGGCGACACATCTGATCGCCGAAATATTGTGCCCGTTGGACACTATGAACCGGCAGTATACCCGTGGACTGTTCGAGCAACAAATACGCAGCCAGAAACTGAAGAATCAGACATGCGATTGTCTATACTGAAGAAAACTGATTACACTAGTCAACAGTGGTTTTGGTATAGACAAAGTACATGTTGTTGTTGTTGTGGTCTTCAGTCCTGAGACTGGTTTGATGCAGCTCTCCATGCTACTCTATCCTGTGCAAGCTTTTTCATCTCCCAGTACCTACTGCAACCTACATCCTTCTGAATCTGCTTAGTGTATTCATCTCTTGGTCTCCCTCTACGATTTTTACCCTCCACGCTGCCCTCCAATACTAAATTGGTGATCCCTTGATGCCTCAGAACATGTCCTACCAACCGATTCCTTCTTCTACTCAAATTGTGCCACAAACTTCTCTTCTCCCCAATCCTATTCAACACCTCCTCATTAGTTATGTGATCTACCCATCTAATCTTCAGCATTCTTCTGTAGCACCACATTTCGAAAGCTTCTATTCTCTTCTTGTCCAAACTATCTATCGTCCATGTTTCACTTCCATACATGGCTACACTCCATACAAATACTTTCAGAAATGACTTCCTGACACTTAAATCTATACTCGATGTTAACAAATTTCTCTTCTTCAGAAACGCTTTCCTTGCCATTGCCAGTCTACATTTTATATCCTCTCTACTTCGACCATCATCAGTTATTTTGCTCCCCAAATAGCAAAACTCCTTTACTACTTTAAGTGTCTCATTTCCTAATCTAATTCCCTCAGCATCACCCGACTTCATTAGACTACATTCCATTATCCTTGTTTTGCTTTTGTTGATGTTCATCTTATATCCTCCTTTCAAGACACTGTCCATTCCATTCAACTGCTCTTCCAAGTCCTTTGCTGTCTCTGACAGAATTACAATGTCATCGGCGAACCTCGAAGTTTTTATTTCTTCTCCATGAATTTTAATACCTACTCCGAATTTTTCTTTTGTTTCCTTTACTGCTTGCTCAATATACAGATTGAACAACATCGGGGAGAGGCTACAACCCTGTCTTACTCCCTTCCCAACCACTGCTTCCCTTTCATGTTCCTCGACTCTTATAACTGCCATCTGGTTTCTGTACAAATTGTAAATAGCCTTTCGCTCCCTCTATTTTACCCCTGCCACCTTTAGAATTTGAAAGACAGTATTCCAGTCAACATTGTCAAAAGCTTTCTCTAAGTCTACAAATGCTGGAAACGTAGGTTTGCCTTTCCTTAATCTTTCTTCTAAGATAAGTCGTAATGTCAGTATTGCCTCACGTGTTCCAATATTTCTACGGAATCCAAACTGATCTTCCCCGAGGTTGGCTTCTACTAGTTTTTCCATTCGTCTGTAAAGAATTCGCGTTAGTATTTTGCAGCTGTGACTTATTAAACTGATAGTTCGGTAATTTTCACATCTGTCAACACCTGCTTTCTTTGGTATTGGAATTATTATATTCTTCTTGAAGTCTGAGGGTATTTCGCCTGTTTCATACATCTTGCTCACCAGATGGTAGAGTTTTGTCAGGACTGGCTCTCCCAAGGCCGTCAGTAGTTCCAATGGAATGTTGTCTACTCCGGGGGCCTTGTTTCGACTCAGGTCTTTCAGTGCTCTGTCAGACTCTTCACGCAGTATCATATCTCCCATTTCATCTTCATCTACATCCTCTTCCATTTCCATAATATTGTCCTCAAGTACATCGCCCTTGTATAGACCCTCTATATACTCCTTCCACCTTTCTGCTTTCCCTTCTTTGCTTAGAACTGGGTTTCCATCTGAGCTCTTGATATTCATACAAGTCATTCTCTTATCTCCAAAGGTCTCTTTAATTTTTCTGTAGGCAGTATCTATCTTACCTCTAGTGAGATAGGCCTCTACATCCTTACATTTGTCCTCTAGCCATCCCTCCTTAGCCATTTTGCACTTCCTGTCGATCTCATTTTTGAGACGTTTGTATTCCTTTTTGCCTGCTTCATTTACTGAATTTTTATATTTTCTCCTTTCATCAATTAAATTCAATATTTCTTCTGTTACCCAAGGATTTCTACTAGCCCTCGTCTTTTTACCTACTTGATCCTCTGCTGCCTTCGCTACTTCATCCCTCAAAGCTACCCATCCTTCTTCTACTGTAGTTCTTTCCCCCATTCCTGTCAATTGTTCGCTTATGCTCTCCCTGAAACTCTGTACAACCTCTGGTTCTTTCAATTTATCCAGGTCCCATCTCCTTAAATTCCCACCTTTTTGCAGTTTCTTCAGTTTTAATCTACAGGTCATAACCAATAGATTGTGGTCGGAGTCCACATCTGCCCCTGGAAATGTCTTACAATTTAAAACCTGGTTCCTAAATCTCTGTCTTACCATTATATAATCTATCTGATACCTTTTAGTATCTGCAGGGTTCTTCCATGTATACAACCTTCTTTCATGATTCTTAAACCAAGTGTTAGCTATGATTATGTTGTGCTCTGTGCAAAATTCTACCAGGCGGCTTCCTCTTTCATTTCTTAGCCCCAATCCATATTCACCTATTATGTTTCCTTCTCTCCGTTTTCCTACACTCGAATTCCAGTCACCCATGACTATTAAATTTTCGTCTCCCTTCACAATCCGAATAATTTCTTTTATTTTATCATACATTTCTTCAATTTCTTCGTCATCTGCAGAGCTAGTTGGCATATAAATTTGTAAAACTATAGTAGGTGTGGGCTTCGTGTCTATCTTGGCCACAATAATGCGTTCACTATGCTGTTTGTAGTAGCTTACCCGCATTCCTATTTTCCTATTCATTATTAAACCTACTCCTGCATTACCCCTATTTGATTTTGTGTTTATAACCCTGTAGTCACCTGACCAGAAGTCTTGTTCCTCCTGCCACCGAACTTCACTAATTCCCACTATATCTAACTTCAACCTATCCATTTCCCTTTTTAAATTTTCTAACCTACCTGCCCGATTAAGGGATCTGACATTCCACGCTCCGATCCGTAGAACGCCAGTTTTATTTCTCCTGATAACGACATCCTTTTGAGTAGTCCCCGTCCGGAGATCCGAATGGGGGACTATTTTACCTCCGGAATATTTTACCCAAGAGGACGCCATCATCATTTAATCATACAGTAAAGCTGCATGCCGTCGGGAAAAATTACGGCTGTAGTTTCCCCTTGCTTTCAGCCGTTCGCAGTACCAGCACAGCAAGGCCGTTTTGGTTATTGTTACAAGGCCACATCAGTACACAAAGTACATATAAAACACAATTATATATTGTAATGTGACATAAAATGTGAAATCATAAAGTGTCCATCATGTCAGGATTAAAAGTGTCGGCCTGACATGGCTGCTTGTCCTGTTCCAGACGTTGCCCCTTTGTCTGCAAGATCCGGGAGGTCGCAGAGGGTGGGCTTACTGGTAGTTGGGAGCTCCAACGTCAGGCGCGTAATGAGGCCCCTTAGGGAAATGGCAGCAAGAGAGGGGAAGAAAACCAATGTGCACTCCGTGTGCATACCGGGGGGAGTCATTCCAGATGTGGAAAGGGTCCTTCCGGATGCCATGAAGGGTACAGGGTGCACCCATCTGCAGGTGGTCGCTCATGTCGGCACCAATGATGTGTGTCGCTATGGATCGGAGGAAATCCTCTCTGGCTTCCGGCGGCTATCTGATTTGGTGAAGACTGCCAGTCTCGCTAGCGGGATGAAAGCAGAGCTCACCATCTGCAGCATCGTCGCCAGGACTGACTGCGGACCTTTGGTACAGAGCCGAGTGGAGGGTCTGAATCAGAGGCTGAGACGGTTCTGCGACCATGTGGGCTGCAGATTCCTCGACTTGCGCCATAGGGTGGTGGGGTTTCGGGTTCCGCTGGATAGGTCAGGAGTCCACTACACGCAACAAGCGGCTACACGGGTAGCAGGGGTTGTGTGGCGTGGGCTGGGCGGTTTTTTAGGTTAGATGGCCTTGGGCAAGTACAGAAAGGGCAACAGCCTCAACGGGTGCGGGGCAAAGTCAGGACATGCGGGGACCAAGCAGCAATCGGTATTGTAATTGTCAACTGTCGAAGCTGCGTTGGTAAAGTACCGGAACTTCAAGCGCTGATAGAAAGCACCGAAGCTGAAATCGTTATAGGTACAGAAAGCTGGCTTAAGCCAGAGATAAATTCTGCCGAAATTTTTACAAAGGTACAGGCGGTGTTTAGGAAGGATAGATTACATGCAACCGGTGGTGGAGTGTTCGTCGCTGTTAGTAGTAGTTTATCCTGTAGTGAAGTAGAAGTGGATAGTTCCTGTGAATTATTATGGGTGGAGGTTACACTCAACAACCGGGCTAGGTTAATAATTGGCTTCTTTTACCGACCTAACGACACAGCAGCGTTAGTGGCAGAACAACTGAGAGAAAATTTGGAATACATTTCACATAAATTTCCTCAGCATGTTATAGTCTTAGGTGGAGATTTCAATTTACCAGATATAGACTGGGACACTCAGATGTTTAGGACGGGTGGTAGGGACAGAGCATCGAGTGACATTATACTGAGTGCACTATCCGAAAATTACCTCGAGCAATTAAACAGAGAACCGACTCGTGGAGATAACATCTTGGACCTACTGATAACAAACAGACCCGAACTTTTCGACTCTGTATGTGCAGAACAGGGAATCAGTGATCATAAGGCCGTTGCAGCATCCCTGAATATGGAAGTTAATAGGAATATAAAAAAGGAGAGGAAGGTTTATCTGTTTAGCAAGAGTAATAGAAGGCAGATTTCAGACTACCTAACAGATCAAAACGAAAATTTCTGTTCCGACACTGACAATGTTGAGTGTTTATGGAAAAAGTTAAAGTCAATCGTAAAACGCGTTTTAGACAGGCACGTGCCGAGTAAAACTGTGAGGGACGGGAAAAACCCACCGTGGTACAACAACGAAGTTAGGAAACTACTGCGAAAGGAAAGAGATCTTCACTCAAAGTTTAAACGCAGCCAAAACCTCTCAGACAAACAGAAGCTAAGCGATGTCAAAGTTAGTGTAAGGAGGGCTATGCGAGAAGCGTTCAGTGAATTCGAAAGTAAAATTCTATGTACCGACTTGACAGAAAATCCTAGGAAGTTCTGGTCTTACGTTAAATCAGTAAGTGGCTCGAAACAGCATATCCAGACACTCCGGGATGATGATGGCATTGAAACAGAGGATGACACGCGTAAAGCTGAAATACTAAACACCTTTTTCCAAAGCTGTTCCACAGAGGAAGACCGCACTGCAGTTCCTTCTCTAAATCCCCGCACAAACGAAAAAATGGCTGACATCGAAATAAGTGTCCAAGGAATAGAAAAGCAACTGGAATCACTCAACAGAGGAAAGTCCACTGGACCTGACGGGATACCAATTCGATTCTACACAGAGTACGCGAAAGAACTTGCCCCCCTTCTAACAGCCGTGTACCGCAAGTCTCCAGAGGAACGGAGGGTTCCAAATGATTGGAAAAGAGCACAGGTAGTCCCAGTCTTCAAGAAGGGTCGTCGGGCAGATGCGCAAAACTATAGACCTATATCTCTGACGTCGATCTGTTGTAGAATTTTAAAACATGTTTTTTGCTCGAGTATCATGTCGTTTTTGGAAACCCAGAATCTACTATGTAGGAATCAACATGGATTCCGGAAACAGCGATCGTGTGAGACCCAACTCGCGTTATTTGTTCATGAGACCCAGAAAATATTAGATACAGGCTCCCATGTAGATGCTATTTTTCTTGACTTCCGGAAGGCGTTCGATACAGTTCCGCACTGTCGCCTGATAAACAAAGTAAGAGCCTACGGAATATCAGACCAGCTGTGTGGCTGGATTGAAGAGTTTTTAGCAAACAGAACACAGCATGTTGTTATCAATGGAGAGACGTCTACAGACGTTAAAGTAACCTCTGGCGTGCCACAGGGGAGTGTTATGGGACCATTGCTTTTCACAATATACACTCCTGGAAATTGAAATAAGAACACCGTGAATTCATTGTCCCAGGAAGGGGAAACTTTATTGACACATTCCTGGGGTCAGATACATCACATGATCACACTGACAGAACCACAGGCACATAGACACAGGCAACAGAGCATGCACAACGTCGGCACTAGTACAGTGTATATCCACCTTTCGCAGCAATGCAGGCTGCTATTCTCCCATGGAGACGATCGTAGAGATGCTGGATGTAGTCCTGTGGAACGGCTTGCCATGCCATTTCCACCTGGCGCCTCAGTTGGACCAGCGTTCGTGCTGGACGTGCAGACCGCGTGAGACGACGCTTCATCCAGTCCCAAACATGCTCAATGGGGGACAGATCCGGAGATCTTGCTGGCCAGGGTAGTTGACTTACACCTTCTAGAGCACGTTGGGTGGCAAGGGATACATGCGGACGTGCATTGTCCTGTTGGAACAGCAAGTTCCCTTGCCGGTCTAGGAATGGTAGAACGATGGGTTCGATGACGGTTTGGATGTACCGTGCACTATTCAGTGTCCCCTCGACGATCACCAGTGGTGTACGGCCAGTGTAGGAGATCGCTCCCCACACCATGATGCCGGGTGTTGGTCCTGTGTGCCTCGGTCGTATGCAGTCCTGATTGTGGCGCTCACCTGCACGGCGCCAAACACGCATACGACCATCATTGGCACCAAGGCAGAAGCGACTCTCATCGCTGAAGACGACACGTCTCCATTCGTCCCTTCATTCACGCCTGTCGCGACACCACTGGAGGCGGGCTGCACGATGTTGGGGCGTGAGCGGAAGACGGCCTAACGGTGTGCGGGACCGTAGCCCAGCTTCATGGAGACGGTTGCGAATGGTCCTCGCCGATACCCCAGGAGCAACAGTGTCCCTAATTTGCTGGGAAGTGGCGGTGCGGTCCCCTACGGCACTGCGTAGGATCCTACGGTCTTGGCGTGCATCGCTGCGGTCCGGTCCCAGGTCGACGGGCACGTGCACCTTCCGCCGACCACTGGCGACAACATCGATGTACTGTGGAGACCTCACGCCCCACGTGTTGAGCAATTCGGCGGTACGTCCACCCGGCCTCCCGCATGCCCACTATACGCCCTCGCTCAAAGTCCGTCAACTGCACATACGGTTCACGTCCACGCTGTCGCGGCATGGTACCAGTGTTAAAGACTGCGATGGAGCTCCGTATGCCACGGCAAACTGGCTGACACTGACGGCGGCGGTGCACAAACGCTGCGCAGCTAGCGCCATTCGACGGCCAACACCGCGGTTCCTGGTGTGTCCGCTGTGCCGTGCGTGTGATCATTGCTTGTACAGCCCTCTCGCAGTGTCCGGAGCAAGTATGGTGGGTCTGACACACCGGTGTCAATGTGTTCTTTTTTCCATTTCCAGGAGTGTATATAAATGACCTAGTAGATAGTGTCGGAAGTTCCGTGCGGCTTTTCGCGAATGATGCTGTAGTATACAGAGAAGTTGCAGCATTAGAAAATTGTAGCGAAATGCAGGAACATCTGCAGCGGATAGGCACTTGGTGCAGGGAGTGGCAACTGTCCCTTAACATAGACAAATGTAATGTATTGCGAATACATAGAAAGAAGGATCCTTTATTGTATGATTATATGATAGCGGAACAAACACTGGTAGCAGTTACTTCTGTAAAATATCTGGGAGTATGCGTGCGGAACGATTTGAAGTGGAATGATCATATAAAATTAATTGTTGGTAAGGCGGGTACCAGGTTGAGATTCATTGGAAGAGTGCTTAGAAAATGTAGTCCATCAACAAAGGAGGTGGCTTACAAAACACTCGTTCGACCTATACTTGAGTATTGCTCATCAGTGTGGGATCCGTACCAGATCGGGTTGACGGAGGAGATAGAGAAGATCCAAAGAAGAGCGGCGCGTTTCATCACAGGGTTATTTGGTAACCGTGATAGCGTTACGGAGATGTTTAATAAACTCAAGTGGCAGACTCTGCAAGAGAGGCGCTCTGCATCGCGGTGTAGCTTGCTCGCCAGGTTTCGAGAGGGTGCGTTTCTGGATGAGGTATCGAATATATTGCTTCCCCCTACTTATACCTCCCGAGGAGATCAAGAATGTAAAATTAGAGAGTTTAGAGCGCGCACGGAGGCTTTCAGACAGTCGTTATTCCCGCGAACCATACGCGACTGGGACAGGAAAGGGAGGTAATGACAGTGGCACGTAAAGTGCCCTCCGCCACACACCGTTGGGTGGCTTGCGGAGTATAAATGTAGATGTAGATGTAAAAGTTATGACCTGCAAGTTATATATCACAGTTGAATTTACTGTATAATTTTAAATGGTTTGTGTTTGAAAGGAGTGTGATAAAACTTAGTGTAATGACCGTTTTGTTCTCAACTTTAATGTGAACCACTTTTTAAACGTAATATGTAACATTAGTGTATTTTACATTGTGTATTTAAACCCTCCAGCTACATACATTTGCTTAGTTTTCCGTCTATATTATCTCAAGTCTTTGAATTTTTCTTTTCTTTTTCAGGAATTATTTTGGCTAAGTTCACTCGACAGAAAAGTATTTTGTAGGCATTGAAAATACAACACGAAGAAATCAAAACGTGGATGTACAAACCATCCAGGTTCATTTTGTTATATATGTGGTGAATTCACGACAAGAAAACAAAGATGACTAATTTCTAATTTACTGAAGACGTCGTATCATTTATACTTCAAATGTCAACTGGGAGATCAGGATAAAGATTGGGCACCTCACATAACTTGCACTAGGTGCAATTCAAAACTAACACAATGGCTCAAAGGAAAAAAAGAGCACTTACATTTGGAGCGAGCGAGGTGGCGCAGTGGTTAGCACACTGGACTCGCATTCGGGAGGACGACGGTTCAATCCCGTCTCCAGCCATCCTGATTTAGGTTTTCCGTGATTTGCCTAAATCGTTTCAGGCAAATGCCGGGATGGTTCCTTTGAAAGGGCACGGCCGATTTCCTTCCCAATCCTTCCCTAACCCGAGCTTGCGCTCCGTCTCTAATGACCTCGTTGTCGACGGGACGTTAAACACTAACCACCACCTACATTTGACATATCAATGGTTTGGCGAGTGCCTCAAAATCATGTTGATGATTGCTACTTCTTTTGGACTAATGAAACTGGCTTTTCACCAAAGAATATGAAGAATATTAAGTACCGTAACCTACCTCAGCAATTAGACCTGTTCCCCACGGTGAAGATCTGCCGGTTCTAGCTCCTCCACTGGTGTGGGAAGAAATTCGTAATTCTGATCATGAATCTGCAGACGCTGAGGAAGCACAATGTCAATCAAGTGAAGAGGAGCACTTTCCAGAACAAAGACCACATTTAATTACACAAGCAGACTTGAGTGACCTAGTTCGTGATTTATACTTATCCAAGGAGCATGCAGAAATTTTATCTTCACGTCTTAAAGACTGGAACTTACTTCATGAAGAAACAAGAATTACCAACTTTAGGCAATGTAATAAAGATCTGATGACATATTACCGTACGGTGGGCAACGTTTGTGCTTGTACCAACGGTGCGCAACGTTTGTGCTTGTAGTGATGTAGTAGGATTAATAAACAGTTAAACATACCATAAGATGCTGCTGAGTGGCACTTGTTTATTGACGCTTCCAAGACAAGTCTGAAGGCTGTACAATTGCATAATCCTAATACGTTTCCATCGTTACCTGCACGGTACTCTGTGACTATGAAAGAGAACTACGTAAGTTTGTCAGAGATACTTGAAGCTATTAAGTATAAGGAAGAAAATTGGAAAATACAGGGTGATTCAAAAAGAATACCACAACTTTAGGAATTTAAAACTCTGCAACGACAAAAGGCAGAGCTAAGCACTATCTGTCGGCGAATTAAGGGAGCTATAAAGTTTCAGTTAGTTGTACATTTGTTCGCTTGAGGCGCTGTTGACTAGGCGTCAGCGTCAGTTGATGCTAAGATGGCGACCGCTCAACAGAAAGCTTTTTGTGTTATTGAGTACGGCAGAAGTGAATCGACGACAGTTGTTGAGCGTGCATTTCGAACGAAGTATGGTGTTAAACCTCCTGATAGGTGGTGTATTAAACGTTGGTATAAACAGTTTACAGAGAATGGGTGTTTGTGCAAAGGGGAAAGTTCTGGACGGCCGAGAACGAGTGATGAAAATGTAGCACGCATCCAGCAAGCATTTGTTCGCAACCCAGGAAAATCGACTCACAGAGCTAGCAGAGAGCTGCAAATTCCACAATCAACTGTATGGAGAGTCCTACGAAAAAGGTTAGTTATGAAACCTTATCGTCTGAATGCGATGGATCAGCCGCCAGGCAGCCCGTGACAGAGCACTTCATCACTGGCCTCCAAGAAGCCCTGATCTTACCCCCTGCGATTTTTTTCTTATGGGGGTATGTTAAGGATATGGTGTTTCGGCCACCTCTCCCAGCCACCATTGATGATTTGAAACGAGAAATAACAGCAGCTATCCAAACTGTTACGCCTGATATGCTACAGAGAGTGTGGAACGAGTTGGAGTATCGGGTTGATATTGCTCGTGTGTCTGGAGGGGGCCATATTGAACATCTCTGAACTTGTTTTTGAGTGAAAAAAAACCTTTTTAAATACTCTTTGTAATGATGTATAACAGAGGGTTATATTATGTTTCTTTCATTAAATACACATTTTTAAAGTTGTGGTATTCTTTTTGAATCACCCTGTATGTTGTGATTGGTTTACTAACTCGTCTCCAAACTGGTTTCACAAAGTATTGCTGTTTCCTTTGTCTTTGGGACAGCCGTGCAACAGATAAACATTATAAAGTTAAACAGTAGCCACCACGAAAGAAATTGGCTCCAGGGAGAGAAAATGTGAAATATGTGGTTTTGGTGGATTCTCAAAATGTTTTCCTTCCCCCGTTGCATATTAAGCTCGGCCTTATGAAGAATTTTGTCAAGGGAATGGACACAATCCTAATGGTTTCATGTACCTACGTGAAGTGTTCCCTCAGCTAAGTGACGCCAAATTGAAAGAGGGGATTTTTGTTGGTCCACAAATTAGGAAGTTAATGCATGATAAGAAGTTCGAAGAAAAATGAAGTCAGTTAGAACTTGCAGCCTGACGTTGTTTTACGGATGTCGTTGAAGGTTTCCTAGGAAATACAAGAGCAGAAAACGGTGACATATTAGTTGGAACTCTTTTAGAAAACTATAAAGTCTTGTATGCAGAATGTCACTAAAAATGCACTTCCTTGATTCTCATTTACATTTCTTCCCTACCAATTTAGGAGCGGTTAGTGACGAACACGGAGAAGATTGCATCAGGACATTTTGTGAATTGAAAGCCGCTATAAAGGTAGATGGAACCCTTCCATGTTAAGTGACTGTTGGTTTGGTAGCGTGAAGGATACATATCCCACAGAAGGAAGTTGTCATCAGTAAGACTCAACCCTTCACCATCAGCATCATCATCGAGCAAATGAATGTTGCATTTTTTCTTGTAAAAATGTACATTAGGACCAGGACACTAGAGTAAGATAGTTTTATGGGATGAAGTATGTTATATATTGTCTAAATTTAGTGTAGACCACCCTAGTCTCTGTTTTTAGATATAGGCATTTAAAAACCCCCGTAACAAAAAATTGGAGGATGATGGCGGAAATCTAACTGCATTGTCAGATTCAGCAAGTCCTAGTTAGTTAGGTCCACCATGTTTTATCTCTGGTCCTGAAAAAACGCCTTTTTTGTTGTACAATGTTGTTTTCTGTGTCACCCTTTCCTTGCGACACATATTTGTAATTGCCAAAGTTAAGTATTGTGTCTTTTCTTGTTGTAATAAAACTCATTAATAAGACTTGTTTGATTGTTTGTATAGCGAACTGAGAATGTGGGCTTCCTAGATACCACAGGAAGCGTCTACATTGCGGTCGCGGCCTAAGAACTTTATTCATTTCCTGGTAGCAAGCTTCAACAGTCAAATAATTTGGCAAGATACTTGCTCGACAAGCTACAGGATAGGCGGAAAAACATAATAAAACACAGCTAACGAACCAAGATAACAAAATAAGTATTACACAAGTTCCAACGTGATCCCTAGCTAAAATGAGAGAGAGAAAACAGATTCAGCAACTCTGCGATTCATACGATGGTTGTTATTTATGTTACTTGGTCCAAAACTTGCTTATCTTACATGTAACCTTGTTAAATGGATCTGAATGAGGTCTGCGACTGTCTTTTGGGTTTCTTAAACAACAGAATTTGCTGCTGCAGTCACCTTAAATAGAAATAGCTGCTTCTGCACGACGCGTTTCGGCAGCATGCTTTCATCATCAGGTATTCGTCAATTAATTAAACATTTTTTTGTAAGCAAATACGCGCTGCTGGTACAATGGTTTTGTTTATGTGTGAGCCAACAACAAGAACTTCGTACTTTTTAGGCGCGTAGGCACGCAAAATAGTGGTTAATTAATACATGAGCACCTGATGATGGTAGAGTGCTGCCGAAACACGTTGTGCCAAAGTAAATATTGTCGTTAGGCGTGAGTGAAGAAGTGAATTGTGTTGTTTATAAAATCCAAAACCTGATCAATTAGCAAGCAAGTATTGATACTAGAAGGTGCAGTCGATTTTAGTCCTCCAGAAAAGGAATTATTTCTGGCGATGCGCCGGTAGGTGATCCGGCTGTGTTGTCGGCAGGTGAGTTACCGACCTGACTCCGGCCGGCCGCGACAAGTGTGTCCTAACGACCCGTCCGGAAGCCGCGTCAGGAAGCGAGGCAGCCGTCCCTAATTGTCACCGCCGTCCTTTGTTTGCCCGCCGCCACAGGGAGCATCCCTCCACCCCCGCACCGCGAGGCCGGCTCCTGTTAGCCCCTCCTCGTTCACAGACGCCGTCTCCTCGTCTGCGGCGGCCGCTGCCGGTATTCAAATGGCTTCACGCATGTGGCGGGCCCTTAATTAAAGTGACGCGCTGGAGCGGGCGCGTCCTCGGGTAAAATATCGGCCCCGGACATATCGAATTTAATTCCCTATACTTTCGAGGAATGTATAAATATTTCAGGGGGGGCACTAATGACTGAGGACGAGATCGCGCCCGCGTTGAGTTTCTATGACTGCGTCATTTGCATAGGAAAGGGACAGGCAGTTCGTTAACGCAAGTCGTGGGACGATTCACGTCTGCTCCCGCGCCGGAATGGGCAGTTCCCAGCCGTCGTAAAGACAATGGCGCCGAGAACGGCCCCAATCACGACTGCAGCTGTCGCTTCGCGTGTCGTACCTGCGGTTATAAATGCTATCGGAATGAGCCGGTTACCGGGAAGATAGCGACAGGAAACTGACCCACGTACGGGAGAAGAGTCTCAAGGCTATCTGCTATCATCAATTCAGAGGTAGCTGATTGGTAAATTAATAAAACTGTAGCGGGAAAACAAGGAGACGGACTAACTTTTTCGACTTGGTCAGACAGTAGGAGCGAAGATAGTTCCAAAATTAATGTCTCTCACTACACTAAGACTAACAGAGATGCAACATAGTGTAACAACGGTAAGACATACAATACTTGTTGTCTCTTCAGATAAACTTTACTGCTGTAAGGGTTTTATTTAAAGGGGTGATCCGATAAGACAACACCATTCGTTACTTAATTTTCCCGCTGATGAATGGTGACCCGTTCCAGAGACTATAGACAATCAAGGTGAAATCACTCGCTTAAAAGTGGAGGAAACATAATTTCCGGGAGACAACTGTCACACAGACCATCTTTAAAAGCCACAAATAATTGCAAGTCTGCAGGACCTAATCTGGACTGAACGGTCGACGCGATAATAGCCTCAAGTAAAATTTTGTGACTGAATAGTATGAATTTCCAGGAACTCCAAACAATTAGGGTAAAATCAGTTTCTTAAAAATGAAGGACAACATAATTCCCTGGAGATTGTTCTCACATACACCATCTTTCAAAGTCACCGAATTTTGTGATATGCTCCTTGATGATATAATAGGACCTGGCATTGTTGTGCTGCAAACGGGTAAGTCTACTTAAGCAAATATTCACAGCAAGGCATTGTACAGTGGATAGTGAAGGGTACTTGGTACCACTGTTAGCGAGTTTCTGGCAGTTGTATACACACTCTGCTTTTGACCTGCCCACGCTTGCCTGTTAGCCAGGCAGGTAAGGTGCCGCAAGTTATCGGCAGAACGAGGAGACTGCTTTACTGGCCAACCCAAGCAGACTAATGCAATTTTGCTTGTCTGCTCGTGTTTCTGGTGTGCTAAGCTGCAAAGCAATTTTTTCTGTACACTTCCGTTGTAGTTATGATTAGGGCTCGGAAGTAGACGAAAAGTCTTCTTATTTATTTTCTTTTTTTTTTTTTTTACACGAATATCACATGAAGAGTGGCAATGAAATATATACTTATTTTGGGTCATTGTAGGCCAGAATATGCTGGCCTTTATTTGCCTCCATTTTTCCTTTTCGTTGTATTTCGGGATAATTTTCTTTTTTTTTTATTTCGATATGAACGGTTCTCTCTGCAACTTCTCCCTCTTTCGACTAGTACTGACTACTCTCAACTAGAACCATCGTGACGTCACCTCTGCTAGATTTTTTCTGTGGTAAGTTGAGGTTCTTTGCACCTAAGAACCTGAAGATGTCTATTATGCGACAAAGCAAACTGAAGTAGGTTTTGGAAGTGTATTTTCTGTACCTGTAGTGTGCTCCAACCAAATGTCACATTTATACCAATTTTAATTACTTTTTCCACGATGTGTATTGTGGGTTCGCTGAATTCATTCTAAGTGACCAAAATAAATGGTTATAAATTCCTCAAAAACATTATAGCAAACATAGAGTTCGTTATTCGTATTATAATTATCTAGAAAATACATCTCTGAAAGACAAAGCTTTTACTTCATACGAATCGTCCTTCGGACGACGTTGCATACCACCACAAACTGGCTTTTCATCCACAGACTCATACTCACACGCTTGTGAGCCACTGAGTCTATGACCTTCTTCCAAATATTTATGGAGTGAGGAAACTGCTGATCAAATTTACAAACATGTCGTAACGTCCGTGAGGTTCCCGAATGCAGGTTTAGTAACTTTTTATACAATTTCCGCTGCGACAACTCTACCGCTTTATTCGAAGCTGCCCCTCAAACACACGACGAGTTTCCCCCTACTGGATTTGAGCTCTGTTTCGTGACTGTTACGTATTCAAATGGTTCAAATGGCTCTGAGCACTATGGGACTCAACTGCTGTGGTCATAAGTCCCCTAGAACTTAGAACTACTTAAACCTAACTAACCTAATGACATCACACACATCCATGCCCGAGGCAGGATTCGAACCTGCGACCGTAGCGGTCGTGCGGTTCCAGACTGTAGCGCCTTTAACCGCTCGGCCACTCCGGCCGGCGACTGTTACGTATTCCTCGGTTCTTAATTTCTCCTCAATCTCCTTTAAACTTGGCTCGTTCATCTGGCTGCTCCTGCCTTTATGATGAATGAGCTGCAGTGAAAGTACCTACGCAAACATAAACCTGGCTATTCTGTAGTCCCTTTGGATTGGTAGCGCATCCTGTTGTCAGGTGCAGCAGACTGAACGCTTCCCATGAAGCTTGCCAGGCTAGCGGGAACCCAAGTTGACCTGTTTTAATCACTCTGATTCACTCTTGTATCTCCGTTGCGGCAGGATGAGGTGCTGTAATAGTTGCAGCGAAGATATGGGCAGACAGGTGGAAAGAGCATCTGTACACCCCTGGTTCCTGACATATTCCATCATTGTATGTAGCAAGAGAAATACAAGTTTCATCTGGAAGTTTCGGCGATTGCTCTCAGAAAATGAAGGAAACAATAGTTATAAACAAAACAGGTACTGGCCTTCAAAGTGATCACCATTGGCTACATCACACTAATGGCATCGGTTGTTAATCTGTCGGAAACCGTCAGATAACGCTTCTTGTCGAACCGCTAGAAGCACCTTTCTCACGCGCTGTTGGATATCCGCATCATTATAGGAGATGATACCTGGTGCTGCCACGATCCGGAGAACAAGCGACAGTCAGTGGCATGGTGTTCATCGTCTTTCCCACTTCACGATGGATCATGACCTTGTTGTCGAAGCACCATCTTAATCCTCAATGTTATAAGCCGGCTGTTTTTGGGATACGGCAAAGACAACGAACAGGATGCCACTGACTTTGGCTTGGTCTATGAATCGTATTGTTGGCACCAGGTTTCTTCTCCTCCACAACAAGCGTTCGCTGACGGTTTTCAATACAGGTACACTGTTGTCAGGAGTGTGTTGCTACTAATGGTGATTACTCAGGTACGTAAAGGTACTTTGCTTACAACTATTGTTTCCTGTGTTCTATGAGACCGTTCGCTGAACGTTTCAGACGCACCTTGTAAAACTGTGTATTCGTGAGTACGCGCACCGAGTAAAGTGGTGAAATAAGATGGTTCAAAATCCTGCTTGATCGTCTACATTTTGGACTTTCGTGGCTTTCGTAACACGCTTACAATATATCACGAGCAGCTGCCGTTCACCTTCGTCTCTCATAATCTTGCCGTCGACTGGATGTTGAATATTAACCGTCGTGGATACTCTAATCTGCTTTATTCTCACCATCCCAATGTAAGAGATACTGCGCTCGTGGCAAAATGGTCGTCCTTTGTTCCTCAAATACCTGTAATTTTACTGAACAGATTTTACGGGAACAAGTCACCTTTTTTCCGATGGCTCGGATGCCAGTTCTTTGAATACCCCACCGTTATGCTTTTATATTGCTGCCCTGGCTGCATTATTTCTTAACTGCTTCGGTGTCTGCTCTTATACCTTTAACGGGCAATCACATGAAAACGAGATATGGAAAAATGTAAGTAAACTGTTTATTACTTGAAAAGGACTCGCCATAACTGTTAATAAATTTATCCCACTATGAGACAAGACGGCCAACGCCTTTATGGAAAAAATATTTGCGGTTTTCTACGGAACCGTGATTGTGCTCATGTGCGCACCTCTCGTCCGAGGCAAATCGACGACTATGAATATATTTTTTGAGCGCCCAGAAATCTGGAAGTCAGACGGGGAGAAATCGGGATTTACGGAGGATGTGTAAGGGCTGCCCAGCGAAGTTCTGCAGCGCGATCGAAAATATCTTGTAAACATTTGGGCCGGCACTTTGTAGTCAACTTTGTTTCGTAAAGTCCTTATCCCTCCCCATGCAATTGTCACGTTTTTGGAGCCCTGAAGAGAGACATAAGTAGCCGTGGATTTGCTTTGGACAAAGAGATGCACGCCTGGGTGCAATCACGGTTCCTAAGCAATCGCAAACATTTTCTCATGAAGGCATTGACCGTCTTTTCACACAGTGTGATTAATGTATTTAACAGCTAATGTGATGCTTTTGAAATAATAAACAGTTTACCTACTTTTTTCCGTCTGCGTTGTTTCCATTTGACTGACTCTTTTACTTGATACGGACTCGAAACACTGGAGTAGTAGTCCTGAATTGCTCACGCTAGAGTAGTTGCGTGGGGTTTTTCATACAGCTGGGCTTCACTTTCCAACGATCTTTCCAAGAAATGTATGTCTTCCATTCGCCTTCCATAGACCTAATATTGTGTGCTACGTCTAGCTCATACCAGATTGCAGGGCACCACTAATTGTTTAAAGTATGACACAGGTTCCAGAAATCTGCCACTGATATTCTAATGTAATACTCTCGTGGTCTATATGAGGCAGACATACTGTCTACGTTACCTGTGTTTCCTTAAACTCGTTCAGCGCCGATACTTCTCTACCGACAACACCATCATAAGTAAATAATACGAGAGTGCTGATAACCCTACCTGACAAAAATTTTATGCATACTGAGACAATTAGGTTTGCTGTTCCGCTTCGTTAGGACATTCATGATGTTACTTTGGTTTCTGGTAAACTTTCGCCTTATTAATTACCTATTACACAATTTGTTCAATATGAGCACCGGAGGTGTCAGCGAGATGCTGCAGAGCGCCAAATTTGCACCTGGTGGCCAAAATTGGAACTAATTTTTTTACAGCGTTAGTCTCAGCATTAGCGAATTGGGATGTCTACCACGTTTCGCTGCCATGGGATAATTACAGCCCACACTGGAACTTCGTGAGTAGGATAATGGTCCTTACCGATGTAAAGTTCTTTGAGTCAGTTTTATATTTGACAAGATATTTCCTATTAATGTATCTTTGTTACAGCACGCTACAGTGCCAAACGCCTTTCGGGAAAGCAGTAGGCCTATGTCAAAATATCTGTTACTTGCGACTACAAAGACGATCTTATTTCCTGATCATAATCTTATTTTTAGAGGAGATCTGAATTTTCGTCAGGAATGTAATAATATTTCGTCTATTCATGAATGCTTCCCCCATGAACCATGGACCTTGCCGTTGGTGGGGAGGCTTGCGTGCCTCAGCGATACAGATGGCCATACTGTAGGTGCAACCACAACGGAGGGGTATCTGTTGAGAGGCCAGACAAACATGTGGTTCCTGAAGAGGGGCAGCAGCCTTTTCAGTAGTTGCAGTGGCAACAGTCTGGATGACTGACTGATCTGGCCTTGTAACATTAACCAAAACGGCCTTGCTGTGCTGGTACTGCGAACGGCTGAAAGCAACGGGAAACTACAGCCGTAATTTTTCCCGAGGACATGCAGCTTTACTGTATGATTAAATGATGATGGCGCCCTCTTGGGTAAAATATTCCGGAGGTAAAATAGTCCCCCATTCGGATCTCCGGGCGGGGACTACTCAAGAGGACGTCGTTATCAGGAGAAAGAAAACTGGCGTTCTACGGATCGGAGCGTGGAATGTCAGATCATTTAATCGGGCAGGTAGGTTAGAAAATTTAAAAAGGGAAATGGATAGGTTAAAGTTAGATATAGTGGGAATTAGTTAAGTTCGGTGGCAGGAGGAACAAGACTTTTGGTCAGGTGATTACAGGTTTATAAATACAAAATCAAATAGGGGTAATGCAGGAGTAGGTTTAATAATGAATAAAAAAATAGGAGTGCGGGTTAGCTACTACAAACAGCATAGTGAACGCATTATTGTGGCCAAGATAGACACAAAGCCCATGCCTGCTACAGTAGTACAAGTTTATATGCCAACTAGCTCTGCAGATGATGAAGAAATTGATGAAATGTATGATGAGATAAAAGAAATCATTCAGGTAGTGAAGGGAGACGAAAATTTAATAGTCATGGGTGACTGGAATTTGTCAGTAGGAAAAGGGAGAGAAGGAAACATAGTAGGTGAATATGGATTGGGGGGAAGAAATGAAAGAGGAAGCCGCCTTGTAGAATTTTGCACAGAGCATAACTTAATCATAGCTAACACTTGGTTCAAGAATCATAAAAGAAGGTTGTATACCTGGAAGAATCCTGGAGATACTAATAGGTATCAGATAGATTATATAATGGTAAGACAGAGATTTAGGAACCAGGTTTTAAATTGTAAGACATTTCCAGGGGCAGATGTGGATTCTGACCACGATCTATTGGTTATGAACTGCAGATTAAAATTGAAGAAACTGCAAAAAGGTGGGAATTTAAGGAGATGGGACCTGGATAAACTGAAAGAACCAGAGGTTGTACAGAGTTTCAGGGAGAGCATAAGGAAACAATTGACAGGAATGGGGGAAAGAAATACAGTAGAAGAAGAATGGGTAGCTCTGAGGGATTAAGTAGTGAAGGCAGCAGAGGATCAAGTAGGTAATAAGACGAGGGATAATAGAAATCCTTGGGTAACAGAAGAAATATTGAATTTAATTGATGAAAGGAGATAATATAAAAATGCAGTAAATGAAGCAGGCAAAAGGGAATACAAACGTCTCAAAAATGAGATCGACAGAAAGTGCAAAATGGCTAAGCAGGGATGGCTAGAGGACAAATGTAAGGATGTAGAGGCTTGTCTCAATAGGGGTAAGATAGATACTGCCTACAGGAAAATTAAAGAGACCTTTGGAGATAAGAGAATGACTTGTATGAATATCAAGAGCTCAGATGGAAACCCAGTTCTAAGCAAAGAAGGGGAGGCAGAAAGGTGGAAGGAGTATATAGAGGGTTTATACAAGGGCGATGTACTTGAGGACAGTATTATGGAACTGCAAGAGGATGTAGATGAAGATGAAATGGGAGATAAGATACTGCGTGAAGAGTCTGACAGAGCACTGAAAGACCTGAATCGAAACAAGGCCCCGGGAGTAGACAACATTCCATTAGAACTACTGATGGCCTTGGGAGAGCCAGTCATGACAAAACTCTACCATCTGGTGAGCAAGATGTATGAAACAGGCGAAATACCCTCAGACTTCAAGAAGAATATAATAATTCCAATACCAAAGAAAGCAGGTGTTGACAGATGTGAATATTACCGACCTATCAGTTTAATAAGTCACAGCTGCAAAATACTAACGCGAATTCTTTACAGACGAATGGAAAAACTGGTAGAAGCGGACCTCGGGGAAGATCAGTTTGGATTCCGTAGAAATGTTGGAACACGTGAGGCAATACTAACCTTACGACTTATCTTAGAAGAAAGATTAAGAAAAGGCAAACCTACGTTTCTAGCATTTGTAGACTTAGAGAAAGCTTTTGACAACGTTAACTGGTATACTCTCTTTCAAATTCTGAAGGTGGCAGGGCTAAAATACAGGGAGCGAAAGGCTATTTACAATTTGTACAGAAACCAGATGGCAGTTATAAGAGTCGAGGGGCATGAAAGGGAAGCAGTGGTTTGGAAAGGAGTGAGACAGGGTTGTAGCCTCTCCCCGATGTTATTCAATCTGTATATTGAGCAAGCAGTAAAGGAAACAAAAGAAAAATTCGGAGTAATTATTAAAATTCATGGAGTAGAAGTAAAAACTTTGAGGTTCGCCGATGACATTGTAATTCTGTCAGAGACAGCAAAGGACTTGGAAGAGCAGTTGAACGGAATGGACAGTGTCTTGAAAGGAGGATATAAGATGAACATCAACAAAAGCAAAACGAAGATAATGGAATGTAGTCAAATTAAATTGGGTGATGCTGAGGGGATTCGATTAGGAAATGAGACACTTAAAGTAGTAAAGGAGTTTTGGTATTTAGGGAGTAAAATAACTGATGATGGTCGAAGTAAAGAGGATATAAAATGTAGACTGGCAATGGCAGGGAAATCGTTTCTGAAGAAGAGAAATTTGTTAACATCGAGTATAGATTTAAGTGGTAGGAAGTCGTTTCTGAAAGTATTTTGTATGGAGTGTAGCCATGTATGGAAGTGAAACATGGACGATAACTAGTTTGGACAAGAAGAGAATAGAAGCTTTCGGAATGTGGTGCTACAGAAGAATGCTGAAGATAAGGTGGGTAGATCACGTAACTAATGAGGAGGTATTGAATAGGATTGGGGAGAAGAGAAGTTTGTGGCACAACTTGACTAGAAGAAGGGATCGGTTGGTAGGACATGTTTTGAGGCATCAAGGGATCACAAATTTAGCATTGGAGGGCAGCGTGGAGGGTAAAAATCGTAGAGGGAGACCAAGAGATGAATACACTAAGCAGATTCAGAAGGATGTAGGTTGCAGTAGGTACTGGGAGATGAAGAAGCTTGCACAGGATAGAGTAGCATGGAGAGCTGCATCAAACCAGTCTCAGGACTGAGGACCACAACAATAACATTCATGAGTGATCATTCCATGACGCTCTAGCGCTTATCAAATGAACGTGTGACAAAACATATTCTTCTTATCTGGAATATCTCTAAATGCAGTAGAGCACTACAGTGTGTGATAAAACATCAAAACGACAAAGATGATGCTCAAGCAAGTAATTTCACGTAAGATACTTTTGGGCTATTTCCCAACATTTGTGGCCCACAAAAATGTTGGGAAACATCCCAAAAGTGGATTACAAATGTAGAACATGTGACGTCACCATATGACGTACCCCACCACACATGCAGCGATTGGGCTTGTCGATCCTATCCCTGCCGGTAGTTGGCAGTGCTACACATCGCTTTGCTAGACTATTCTGTTTTCGAGCACCTTTTGTAAATGTCATCTGTTGTACACGTAGCACTTACAAGATTATATCCCTCGCTGTAACCAAGGAAACACAGTTCAAAATTTTGTTTCTTTTATTTTTTCTTTTTTGTTTACGGACTTTGTTTTAGAAAAGAGCATGTAGGTCATTTACTACTAGAGATGCAATTTGGAAGCTTATGCTTATTAACTTGTAACGCAGCACGGTAGGTTTTTGTTGTACTGTACTTTGCAATTAGCCAGCGAAGGTCGAGAGATCGATAAATAAAATAATAAATCCTATCTCAATGTAAAAACATAATTGTCTAACGTACTGCAAAAAAACTGCTGCCTACCCGACGCAAGACTTGAACGCTGACCACCACAAAATAAAATCGCGCACGTAGACCCCCATTAAAACCGGAGTGAATGCTAGACTTGGGGTGGGATGAACATCTTTCACGGGGAAATAGGCTCCACCGTTGCAGCTGCGGCCACGTAATTTTATCTGGTGACGTCACAGGTTCAACATTTGTCATCAAGTTTTGGGGTATTTCCCGACATTTGCAGCCCCATGTGTATTATATTAAATTACTTCTCTGCGTCGTCTACATTGCTTGTGGGGTTTTTAAACGTTAATAAGAATCACCCTGTCGTAAGGTAGGTACAGGGTGACAATTGTTGAACTATATGAAAAGAAATTTAAATTAGTTGCAAACTAAGGCGTGAACACACTTTATTCAGCTTGTAAACGTCACTACAGGTGTTGTGTCTAGCCAAGACAGCCTAGACACAATGAGAAGAAGCCGAAAGGCACGTGCTTAAACTCACGCAGGCTGGCGTGAGGTATGAAACAGGATACGTAATGAATGCTATAAAGAAAAGTACGTAGCTTCTGGAATACTTAACTTTAATCCACATTTGTAGAACATCGCTCTTGATGATACATTAATAGAATCTCAATATCAATTGAATACGGCGCCTTGCTAGGTCGTGGCAAATGTAGCTGAAGGCTATGCTAACTATCGTCTCGGCAAATGAGAGCGTATTTGTCAGTGAACCGTTCCTTGCAAAGTCGGCTGTACAACTGGGGCGAGTGCTAGGACGTCTCTCTAGACCTGCCGTGTGGTGGCGCTCGGTCTGCAATCACTGACAGTGGCGACACGCGTGTCCGACGTATACTAACTGACCGCGGCCGATTTAAAGGCTACCACCTAGCAAGTGTGGTGTCTGGCGATGACACCACAACAGGTAGTCGGATTTAGGTTATGACACGTTCGATATGCCTCCATGACCGGTTGAACTGTCGGAACATCGATGCTGTCGATGACCTCCTGAATGGCTGTTTTCTGCTCAGCAATGGTTTGGGCTTATTGCTGTAAACCTTGTCTTTAACATAGCGCCCCAAAAAGTAGTCGCATGTGTTCAGATCCGGAGAATATGGCGGCCAATCGAGGCCCATTCCAGTGACCTCTGGGTACCCTAGAGCCAGAGTGGGTTCCCCAAAATGCTCATCCAGTACATTAAGCACTCTCCTGCTTCGATGGGGTCGAGCTCCGTCTTGCATGAACCACATCTCACCGAAATCAGGGTCACTGTGGATAAAGGGGATGAAATAGTCTTCCAGAACACCGCTGGCCAGAACACCGCTCTCCTAGCTGTAAGTCAGTTTGCGAGACCGGAGCCGCTACTTCCCTATCAAGTAGCTCCTCAGTTTGCCTCACAAGGGCTGGGTGCTGCCCGCTTGACAATAGCGGTCCGCAGCTCGTGGTCATGCGGTAGCGTTCTCGCTTCCCACGCCCGGGTTCCCGGGTTCGATTCCCGGCGGCGTCAGGGATTTTCTCTGCCTCGTGATGACTGGGTGTTGTGTGATGTCCTTAGGTTAGTTAGGTTTAAGTAGTTCTAAGTTCTAGGGGACTGATGACCATAGATGTTAAGTCCCATAGTGCTCAGAGCCATTTGAACCATTTTGACAATAGCGTTCGGCAGACCGGATGAACACGCACCTACGCGCCAGCGCTGCCCGGTAGCGCTTAACTTAGGTGATCTGACGGGAACCGGTGTTACCATTGCTGCAAGGTTATTGGAGACTGAGGCTACTACGGTGGCGTATTACAGGTAAAATCGAGTAAGAATTCCGATAGGGCTTCGTTCTTGCTGAGTTTTGGTAGTATAACTTCAGTCTCAGTAATGGTTGTGTTTATTTCAATGTCAAAAGTGTAAGAGTGTGCGTGATGGTCAATACTGCTACAAGATCTGGACCACGTGGTTAAATGTATCCTTAAATGTATTGTTTTATATTACTGACTTCTGTTTACTGTGTTCAAATTCAACTCCGGACTTATTCACTTTACAAGGGGAGGCCGCCAATTGTGAAATTCAGATTCGATTCATACTCCGCATAATAAAAGCTCATGGCCAGAGGTGTAATGTGGCAAAGCACCAAGATGCACTTCTCAGCCGTTGTCGAGAAAATCGACAGTTAAAAGAAACCGTTGCGGTGAAATACTCTCTACGATTAATAGGTTTCTACAGCGTCGTGGCGCAGCGGTAAGGGCTCGGGTTTGCAATCCGAAGGTCGCCGGATCGAATCTCGCACCATGCAATTTTTTTTTGTTATTAGATTTTTGTAATTCAAATATATATATATATATATATATATATATATATATATATATATATATATATATATATATATATATACTATTAATGAATTGCTTATGCATGTTGGTGAAGGCGGATCGCTCTCCAATTGTACCGCCTCCATTTTTCCGTTTTTTTAACAGGGTGTACCAAAGCTCTCCCGTCCGCACTGATTTTCGAGGATGTTATAAGTTGCGTTAGGGACCGCATCCACCTTCTTTCGAAGTTAGCAGGCAACTACGCTGTTATGCGGCGGCTCGTTTCGGCCCATTCAACATCTGTCCCTCAAGTGTAACGAGCGAGTAAGGGAGTTCATATTTCATACCTGCCACAGCGAATTTGTGTTCGTGGGGTCTCTATTCTAATTCGAACGTTTGACTTACGCTATACGTATTGGTTTCGGAATATCGTTTCTACGTCTTCCGTTAACTATACGTGGTTAACATTATGAAGACAATTAATAACGTTTGTGAAATATAACTTTGTTTGCAGAAAACAAATGATGTTCGAAGTCGCCAGTTTTTCCACGACAAACGACTTTCAACAACTTATTATATGCATAATTGTTGCAACTGATTGCCGGGATATATATATATATATATGTGTGTGTGTGTGTGTGTGTGTGTGTGTGTGTGTATACATATATACACATTTGAATTACAAGAAACAAATTCTTAAAAAAAAGGTCGCATGGTGAGAGATTCGATCCGGCGACCTTCGGATTACAAACCCGAGCGCTTACCGCTGTGCAACGACGCTGTACAAAACTATTAATCGTAGAGAGTTTTTCACCGCAACGGTTTCTTTTAACTGTCGATTTTCTCGACAAGGGCTGAGAAGTGCATCTTGGTGCTTTGCCACATTACACCTCTGGCCATGAGCTTTTATTATGCGCAGTATGAATCGAATCTGAATTTCACAATTGGCGGCATCCCCTTGTTAGACTGGATAGAGAGTTTCGATGCGTTCGCCCATTTCATATTGGTCGAAAACCTCCAGTGAGTTTCTGAAAAGCCTTCAGTAGTTAACTGCGTGGAAAATTATCACAGGCTTTTAATATAAATGTTCTCACTGATCGACATTAAATTCTTCATCAGTTAAACTAAATTTCAATTCGTAGTGAGGATGTAGCAGCCTTTTTCCTTAATATTTTCTAAGTAGTACTATTAAACCAAAGTTCATGGTCTCTGTCTGTTGGTACATTCTTTGTACTCATTTGACCACGATTTATCTTTTGCCATAAACCCATTTCATATAATGTCCGAGTAACTGCAGCTCTTGCTACTATTTAGACACCTGATACGCTGAAAGGCAACGCTGGTGGGGACTGTTTAAATGATTGATTGTGTTTGCATAATTTTAGTGTTCTAACAACATTTATTTTTCCAAAGAAAAAGCAGACATAAATTATGCTCAACAAGTTATTGACTGAATACCGTAAACAACTATCAGGTGGTTTAAGACTTCACTGGACAAGGATCCTGGGTGACAGAAGTGAGTCAAGTACTCTGGCCCTAAAAATGTGGATAACGCAATTTGAACTGATCTGACGCTGAGAAGACTTTGGTTGATCAAATTTACTGTAGTTTTTCTATATAGGTGGTACTGAAAGAAAGTGACAATTGAGATCTGTATGCCCTGACAATGTCGGAGCAGCAGAACATCACCCTGTTTGCTTCATGCGGCGATGTAAATTGCAGCTGGCGTGATGTGCGCGGTGGAGGTGAGAGGTGGAGACACCACCTGTGAATCGATCGCGGCCATGACAGAAATGCAAGAACGTCACTGTCTAGCGATCAAGTAGACAGATTGCAATTTACTCTCTACCACAGCCCTGTAATCACGGTATATTTCTGTGTGTGACACACCCGTTCGCTGGTTGTACCAAGGACCCATTTGGCTCACTTATAAGATAGAGCGCACAAGGATACCAAACGTCAAGACTGGTAAACCGAAAACAAATGAGTGTGCCCTCGGCAAACGAGTAATCCGAGACTTTTGAGTCATACTGTCGGTACAGTAAGAACCTCACCACAGGCTCCCCAGTCTAAACTACTCACAAGTGAAGACAATCTCAGGACAGTTAGCAAGTACCAACCACACATGACAGAGCTTCGACCAGAAGTTTTCCACACCAAAGTCCCGCACCAGAGTGCTCTGAGCCTCTCCAGAAAAGAAATCCGTTTTCCCGTAACGTGCAGGAACGACACAGCCTTCACCCCATATTGAGCCAATCACAGGGCTCTAGAGGCGCTTAATCTCCCCTCCCACACAACAGCACAAACTCATGTCGAACCAGGGCAAGAGTTAAGAAACTTGTGTCTTTGGAATAAAAAGAAACCGCCAAGTACTGGCTTTTTTAAGTTTTCACAGTGGAGGAAGATGATTTTCTGCAAAGTCATGTCACTTCCCACGGCAACAAGTGAACAGATACAATCTTAAAGATCTTTATCTAAATCGCCTGTGCCTTGGAGCTTGTTAATCCTATCTTTTTTTTTTTTTTTTTTGGTCATCAGTCTACTGACTGGTTTGATGCGGCCGCCACGAATTCCTTTCCTGTGCTAACCTCTTCATCTCAGAGTAGCACTTGCAACCTACGTGCTCAGTTATTTGCTTGACGTATTCCAATCTCTGTCTTCCTCTACAGTTTTTGCCCTCTACAGCTCCCTCTATTACCATGGAAGTCATTCCCTCATGTCTTAGCAGATGTCGTATCATCCTGTCCCTTCTCCTTATCAGTGTTTTCCACATATTACTTTCCTCTCCGATTCTACGTAGAACCTCCTCATTCCATAACTTATCAGTCCACCTAATTTTCAACATTCGTCTATAGCACCACATCTCAAATGCTTCGATTCTCTTCTGTTCCGGTTTTCCCACAGTCCATGTTTCACTACCATACAATGCTGTACTCCAGACGTACATCCTCAGAAATTTCTTCCTCAAATTAAGGCCGGTATCTGATATTGGTAGACTTCTCTTGGCCAGAAATGCCTTTTTTGCCATAGCGAGTCTGCTTTTGATGTCCTCCTTGCTCCGTCCGTCATTGGTTATTTTACTGCCCAGGTAGCAGAATTCCTTAACTTCACTGACTTCGTGACCATCAATCCTGATGTTAAGTTTCTCGCTGTTCTCATTTCTACTACTTCTCATTACCTTCGTCTTTCTCCGATTTACTCTCAAACCATACTGTGTGCTCATTAGACTGTTCATTCCGTTCAGCAGATCATTTACTTTACTTTCACTCAGGATAGCAATGTCATCAGCGAATCGTATCATTGATATCCTTTCACCTTGTATTTTAATTCCACTCTTGAACCTTTCTTTTATTTCCATCATTGCTTCCTCGATGTACAGATTGAAGAGTAGGGGCGAAAGGCTACAGCCTTGTCTTACACCCTTCTTAATACGAGCACTTCGTTCTTGATCGTCCACTCTTATTATTCTCTCTTGGTTGTTGTACATATTGTATATCACCCGTCTCTCCCTATAGCTTACCCTACTTTTTTCAGAATCTCGAACAGCTTGCACCATTTTATATTGTCGAACGCTTTTTCCAGGTCGACAAATCCTATGAAAGTGTCTTGAATTTTCTTTAGCCTTGCTTCCATTAATAGCCGTAACGACAGAATTGCCTCTCTCGTCCCTTTACTTTTCCTAAAGCCAAACTGATCGTCACCTAGCGCATTCTCAATTTTCTTTTCCATTCTTCTGTATATTATTCTTGTAAGCAGCTTCGATGCATGAGCTGTTAAGCTGATTGTACGATAATTCTCGCACTTGTCAGCTCTTGCCGTCTTCGGAATTGTGTGGATGATGCTTTTCCGAAAGTCAAATGGTATGTCGCCAGACTCATATATTCTACACACCAACGTGAATAGTCGTTTTGTTGCCACTTCCCCCAATTATTTTAGAAATTCTGATGGAATATTATCTATCCCTTCTGCCTTATTTGACCGTAAGTCCTCCAAAGCTCTTTTAAATTCCGATTCTAATACTGGATCCCCTATCTCTTCTAAATCGACTCCTGTTTTTTCTTCTATCACATCAGACAAATCTTCACCCTCATAGAGGCTTTCAATGTATTCTTTCCACTTATCTGCTCTCTCCTCTGCATTTAACAGCGGAATTCCCGTTGCACTCTTAATGTGACCACCGTTGCTTTTAATGTCACCAAACGTTGTTTTGACTTTCCTGTACGCTGAGTCTGTCCTTCCGACAATCATATCTTTTTCGATGTCTTCACATGTTTCCTGCAGCCATTTCGTCTTAGCTTCCCTGCACTTCCTATTTATTTCATTCCTCAGCGACTTGTATTTCTGTATTCCTGATTTTCCCGGAACATGTTTGTACTTCCTCCTTTCATCAATCAACTGAAGTATTTCTTCTGTTACCCATGGTTTCTTCGCAGCTACCTTCTTTGTACATATGTTTTCCTTCCCAACTTCTGTGATGCCCCTTTTTAGAGATGTCCCCTACTATATCTAGATTGAGCCTTTGCATTTCCCTTTTCAGATTTTCCAGTTTCCCTACCACGTTCAAGCCTCTGACATTCCACGTCCCGACTCGTAGAACGTTATCCTTTCGTTGATTCGTTCCCGGAGATCCGAATGGGGGACTATTCCGGAATCTTTTGCCAATGGAGAGATCATCATCACACTTCTTCAATTACAGGCCACATGTCCTGTGGATACACGTTACGTTTCTTTAATGCAGTGGTTTCCATTGCCTTCTGCATCCTCATGTCGTTGATCATTGCTGATTCTTCCGCCTTTAGGGGCAGTTTCCCAGCCCTAGGACAAGAGAGTGCTCTGAACCTCTATCCGCTCCTCCGCCCTCTTTCACAAGGCCATTGGCAGAATGAGGCTGACTTCTTATGCCGGAAGTCTTCGACTGCCAATGCTGATTATTTATCAAAATGCTGATTATTTATCAAAATTTAGGCAGTAACGAGGATCGAACCCGGGACCGAAGACGTTTTGATTATGAATCAAACACGCTACCCCTTTTTTTTTTTAATATCGTTTTGATCGCCTTCATTCGTTGCATCTGCTCGGGGCGGACGTCGTAAGACAGCCGTTTAGGTTCGTTGTTGATCGATTAACTCAGTTTTTTTTTATTACATAGGGCTGCTAACCCTCTGACCGAACACGCTGAGCTACCGTGCCGGCACCCCTAGACCACGGGTGTAATAATCTCTAAACGTTTCTCAGATGCCGGAGCTTCTTATACAACCAAGGCGACCGATGGAAATGGTTCACAGGCCTAATTGCAGTATCAGCGAACATGAAAACTTGTGAATTTTTGTCATGCGTAGCTCTGCACACAATGCCAGGTTTACGACGCTACTGTGTAGGTGTGTTCCTTCAGACCGTTACCCCTAGCCCAGGCTTTGGCTGGCGCCACAGCAGGTATTGTGGCATTGTTCTGTTGGAGACGAGGGACTGCCCTGTCTGCCTGTACTGTTGTGGGCCTGTCCAGCAATATTTACTAAGGGATGGGCTCACTGCCAATTGCTTTTAACTCGCGACATGCCGTTTCTGTGAGCTAAGAACCATAAAACTACCTCAGGCTTTTAGCGGCCTTGCCACAGTGGATACACCAGTTCCCGTGAGATCACCGAAGTTAAGCCCTGTCGGGCGTGGCCAGCACCTGGGTGGGTGACCATCCAGGCCACCACCCGCTGTTGCCTCGCTCATCAAGAACCCTATCTACAGTGATGCAGTTCCATTGGAGAAATCAAAGTTTTAGAGCAGGGGCAACTGATACTCCCACACTGTTCGGCTGGTGCTTCGGTGTCTCACTCTTCAATGTACAGTCGTGGACAAAACGAGCGAGACCCCTCGCCTTTTCGTTATGCTGATCCGCACGGCTTTAAAGTCTGCTACACAGCATAACAGGCAAGGCGACGAAGTGCTACCAACATACTATGCGCAGGCGTGAAATTGACAAACTATCTGAACTTTTTTAGACTGTATTCCATAATTTCTAAGACTATATTAATGCTGATTAGTGTGTTAAATACAACACGTAAACATAGGACAGAACTGAAAGAAGAAACGCTAATTTGTATGAAACGGACGAATAAAAATGAATTTCAGCTTATCCAGATAACAGACAAAGAACCCCAGAACGTTACGAATTAGCAAAATATTATCCGCATTCGCCCGCGAAACGGTCTGTGTCAACGTTCAGACCAGTCATACTGGATTACCATTGCTGACCTACCATGAAAGTGTGCAAATTTAGCAATGCGTGAAGATTCATAACGAAATTCACTTAAACATCATTCAGTGCCACACTTAAGTCAATTCCATTATTGACAGAAGCGGAAAAAGGAGGCAGTATCATGTATGAAATTCTACAAGAGTGTCATATTGACATCCACAGAGCGCCAGTACAGAATAAAGGTAGCGATAAATCGTATTGGGTGCGCGAGAATTTCTTAAAATTGCTTTACTGATATTCTACCTGCCTCCATAGAGATTAGAACCGAAAACAAACCAGACCTTCCTTTCACTATGCTAGCAGACAACCTAGGCAAACAGCCCTCTATTATTACCCCAGACATGAACAAGCCGGCAATTTCGCAATAAAAATCTGCAGTTTCTGTTGCATAGAGCTTTCTGGACTCAAACACATGAATTTTCTTCCTTTATGTCACCACTTATGCGACAATCATTCGGGATGATTATCGAAATAACAAATTACTGTTATTAGAGAGTAAATTTTGTAGGATAATTCTGCACCACCCCAGGAAATAAACGGCTACATAGCTGCCAAACGTATTCTGCATTGTTTCGAATTCTCCACTAGACTCGCCACAGCCAGAAAACGTTCATTAGCAGAAGTGTTTCTTAAGCTAGCTAGCAATGAGAATGTTCGTACTTCTAAAACGCGGTGGCATTAATACTGGGATGTGAATTACCACGTGTATAGGCAAATACATTCTATTTGCATTCCTGTAAACGTGATTTGGATCGAAAACGTAGCTACGACTAATATGCTTATGTATCGACAGCAACTAGAACATTTCGAATAAAGAGTAGCGGGTGTTATTTATGCGGCCCTCATCTTCAGTGTTTTCGTTGTTAGGATTTCGTCACCTAAACCGGTAAAAACGGAACCCTACTAGTCTCACTTTCTTGACCGTCTATCGGTCTACCCAACCCTTAAAACCCGTTTACCTCCAGAACGGGTGGACATAATAAGCGGAAATGTATCGCACTTCTTGCTGTAACCGGTCCCTTGCTGGTGTAAAAAAGTGAGCTTCTATGTCAACGCAATCAAAAGATACGACGGTTTATGTAAAGAAAATTTACGCGAAAGGTCAAAAAATGGCTTCAAGAACTATGCGACCTAACTGCTTAGGTCATCAGCCCCTAGACCTAGAACTACTTAAACCTAGCTAGCCTAAGGGCATCACAGACATCTATGCCCGAGGTAGAATTCCAACCTGCGACTGAAGCAGCCGTGCGGTTCGTCACTGAAGCGCCTGGAACCGCTCGGCCACCGCAACGCGGCGAAACCCTACTCACCTCATGTATAATGATAATATATACTGTCTAGTGAGGATAAACTGTATTCTCCAGCAACTCAGATCGTTTGATCACGGAACTTTTACGAAGCTACATTCAAACTTTGTCGAAGTCGTCTGCAATATCCATTACAAACACCCTAGGAACTTCGTATGCGATATCCACTTCTGAATACGCTGGCAGATAATGCAGTACTATAACAAGTAGGTGGGAACTTATTGTTATTGGTCCATGCATGACACTTTATTTCAATATCACTTTAACGCGCCTAGGTGTTCGTATATGGCTGAAATTAATGAACAAAAAGTAAATAAACAGTAAACAACTTCGATGTTCAGATCAAGTGAAAGTCACATGTCGTAATTACAACATAATTTCGTTGTTACATCTACATGACTACATCAACAGGATTTCTTTGCAATCCGGACTTACGTGCCTGGCAGAAGGTTCGGATTATTTCTCTACCGTCCCACTCATTAACAGTGTGCGGGAAAAGGGACTACTTAAATCTTTTCTTGCGAGCCTTGAATTACATTATTACTATGGTTTCTTCTTGTGTAAGTACCCTAGGAAATAATGTTTTGGCATTCAGAACATATGGTGGTGATTGAAATTTCGTGAAAAGATCTCGTGGCAACGAAAAACGCATATGTTTTCATGAATGTTACCCCAACTCGATTATCAAATCTGGGATCCTCTCTCCCCTATTTCGTGACATTACAAAGCGTGCTACCGTTCCTTGGACGTTTTTGCGTGCACAGTCAATCACGTCTGTCAAGGATATTATAGCAGTGGACGGACAAACGTAGTGTAGGCAGTGTTTTCAGTTGGCCTGTTGCGTATTCTTAGTGTGCGGCCAATAAAACGCAGTCATTCGTTTGCCTTCCCCACAAAAGTATGTTTTCGATCTTTCCAGTTTAAGTTTTACTGGGTACTGAGATGAACTGACAGTACTTCGACTTGTGTTTTGTCATGTAACCGAAAGTTAATTATTGTTATTGGACGCAGCTTTCGTGTTTAATGTATTCCTCAGTCAACAACAGTAGACTCCTCGTACACCACACATAACTGTTTCAAAGTATTAAATTGTTACTGATCTTACCATGTTGCAGTGGTCATCTTAACTTGCCGTTTTGAAAAAAAGGAAAATATTTTAGCGAAATGTAGCAACTAAGAAGCGGAGTATCCAAACAAACAAACGTTTCCGGTTTAAGTAGTTGCAGTAGGTCTACTACACAGTAACGTAAATTAGGAGCAAAGTCCATAAGTAGATCCTCATCAGGAAAACCAGCCCTCATAATGCAAAGTGCAACTACAAAAAAGAAAGTTTCCAAACATGTCAATGAGTAGTCGAGGAAAGTGGACGCATTCTGTCTACTGAATCCCAACGCACGCAATTTACGAGGGGGCACGCCAAGTGTCAGACCCCGATCTTGCTTTTAACTACGCTCATTGAAAGAGGGGACAAAATAAGCTTAAACTCTACCGCTTCTGAGAAAACGACGGTCAAAGTGTTCAATGCGTTGTTGCTATAGTGTAGATACCGCTTAGCGGTTAAGGATTCAACTGAAGCGGTGGCTCTGCGGCTACCATAGCGACTTCGGAACTTTGCGCTGCGAGTTCGAAACCCGGTTTTTCCTTTTTTCCCCCCTCACTCACTGAATTATCTACGAATGTTTATTCCAATTTATGATGAAACACTGTTGTCGTTATTCGTCAGTTAATTTACTGTGTAAAGAAATAAGTTAAAAAGGGGACACACAGTGCGTAGTGGGGCGATCACTCTGTTGTAGAAATAATTCAGAAGCCAAGATCGCTTAAATACTGTCTACTGGATAACCGGTTTCAACACACTAAAGGTGCCATTATCGGATCTAAATGTAGATTAACATTGATAAACCATTTGGATATAACGATACATGAGGCAGACGAGATGATTTTATATCAGCTTGTCTCAATCGTTTATTATTTTTTTAATTCATTAATTACACATAAAGTTAATTGTCGAGTAATGACAACATTATTTCAACATAAATTAGAAAAAAAAACATTCGAAGATAATTCTGATAGAGAGGCAGGAAAATAAAATAATTAAAAAACCCAATATGGTCTCGAACACGGGAATCAATGCTAAGAAGGAACGACGGTAGCCACTGAGCCACCGCTTTAATTGCGTTCTCGGCTGCAGAAGGTATCTACACTAGAGCAACAGCGCGTTGATAACTTTGGCCGTCGTTTTCTCGGAAACGGTCGAGTGTCTGCAGATAAGCCGAAACACAAGTTCGCTTATTTTGTCCTCTCCTTCACTGACAAGGGGAGGCCGCCAATTGTGAAATTCAGATTCGATTCATACTGCGCATAATAAAACCTCATGGCCAGAGGTGTAATGTGGCAAAGCACCAAGATGCACTTCTCAGCCGTTGTCGAGAAAATCGACAGTTAGAAGAAACCGCTGCGGTGAAATACTCTCTACGATTCATAATTTTCTACAGCGTCGTGGCGCAGCGGTAAGCGCTCGAGTTCGTAATCCGAAGGTCGGCGGATCGAATCTCGCTCCATGCAACTTTTTTTTTTTAGTATTTGTTTTTTGTAATTCAAATGTGTGTATAAACACACACACACACACACACACACACACACACACACACACACACACACACATATATATATATATATATATATATATATATATATATATATAATTCCCGGCAACAGGTTGCAACAATTATGCATATAATAAGTTGTTGAAAGTCGTTTGTCGTGGAAAAACTGGCGACTTCGAACATCATTATGTTTTCCGCAAACAAATTTGTATTTCACAAATGTTATTAATTGTCTTCATAATGTTAACCACGTATAGTTAGCGGAAGACGTAGAAACGATATTCCGAAACGAATACGTATAGCGTAAGTCAAACGTTCGAATTAGAATAGAAACCCCACGAACACAAATTTGCTGTGGCAGGTATGAAATATAAACTCCGTTAATCGCTCGTTACACTTGAAGGACAGATGTTGAATGGGCCGAAACGAGCCGCCGCATAACAGCGTAGTTGCCTGCTAACTTCGAAAGAAGGTAGATGCGGTCCCTAGCACAACTTATAACACCGTCGAAAATCAGTGCGGACGTGAGAGCTTTGGTACACCCTGTTAAACAAACGGTAAAATGGAGGCGGTACAATTGGAGAGCGATCCGCCTTCACCAACATGCATAAGCAATTCATTAATAGTTTATATATATATATATATATATATATATATATATATATATATATATTTGAATTACAAAAAAATAATAATAATAGAAAAATGTTGCATGGCGTGAGATTCGATCCGGCGACCTTCGGATTATGAACTCGAGCGCTTACCGCTGCGCCACGACGCTGTAAAAAATTATTAATCGTAGAGAGTATTTCACCGCAACGGTTTCTTCTAACTGTCGATTTTCTCGACAACAGCTGAGAAGTGCATCTTGGTGCTTTGCCACACTACACCTCTGGCCATGAGCTTTTATTATGCGCAGTATGAATCGAATCTGAATTTCACATTTGGCGGCCTCCCCTTGTGAGCAAAGTTTCGGGACAATCAGCCTATGACACTTGGCGAGTTCCCCTCGCTCGTCGAGTCGCTTCTTACGCCCGGCGAGAATTATGTATGCCTCCGAGTAAACTGCGCCACCTGGAAACACGGCGAGCGGGGATAAACACGTTTTCCTTCTTATAAGGCAACCCTCTACAGATAAAATTCATGAAGTGTTCTTCAGGTTGCCTCAGATATTTCAGAAATGTTTCTTGCGTCAGGCCTGCCGCATATGCAAAACGTAAACATTTCATTTCGTGTAATATTTATCAGGATAAGACATGACAAGAGTGGACCAGTCCCTTCTGAGAAAAATTAGAGATTTTAAGTTGCTCCACTATGTAATGACACGGGTATGGGCTTGCGATCTCTCTTTTATGCCATCGATTTCCGTGTTACACATACTTGGCCACTGCGTTGTGGCTGCCATCGTGGAGGAGGCAGTCTGTTTCCTGCCAGCGCTGTTTCCGCAGCCAATATTAACCGCGACGAATCATTCAGTCAACGCTAAATGGCCCATCTGGCTGAGGCAGACAAGGGCGCTATAATAGAACTCCATGCAGAGGGATCTTCAAATGCCGACATAGCAAGAACTATGGGTCTTCACAAGTCGACGGTAGCCAGGTGGATCAGACGAAAGGAAGAGAGTGGTAACTTGAATGGGAGGCCTCATGGCCGTCGCCGCAAAACAACAGCAGCTCAGGATCAGCAGATACGCCGTTTCAGTGAGAACCACCCATTTGTCAACGCACGACAAATTCAGCAAACTTTGGGTCTCAATGTTAGCAGTAAGACCGTCACTCCTCGTGTAAGGGAAGGTGGACTGAGAGCAAGAAGCGCTGCTGTGAAAGAGACATTGACTGTTTCCCAAAGAGAAGCTTGCCTTGCTTTTGCTACTGAAAATGGCGACAAACCTCTCCAGTTTTGGAGGCGAGTGATTTTCACGCACCAAAAAGTTTTCTCTACGGCATCATCCGGAAAAGTACTAGTTTACCGGCCTAAATGTGCTAGGTATAATCGAAAATATATTTACAGTTGCCGAAGGAGTGGCAGGTTGTCGGTGCCGGCCGGTGTGGCCGTGCGGTTCGAAGCGCTTCAGTCTGGAACCGCGTGACCGCTACGGTCGCAGGTTCGAATCCTGCCTCGCGCATGGATGTGTGTGATGTCCTTAGGTTAGTTAGGTTTAAGTAGTTCTACGTTCTAGGGGACTGATGACCACAGATGTTAAGTCCCACAGTGCTCAGAGCCATTTGTAGTCGGTAACGGTATGGGCGTGGATATCGGCCGAAGGGTGTGGGCTCCTGTGGGAAGTGGAAGGAAGATTCGATGCGCGCAATTACATATCAATTCTGGAGAACGTGATGTTGCCTGCTGTGGCAGCAAGATTTGGCGATGATCAGATCATGTTCCAACAAGATCGCTCGTCTATTCATATGGCACGTGTGGTTAAGAGGCGGGTCGACGACCATAGTAATATTACTGTAACGGAATGGCCACCTAAAGAAGCTGACACGAATCCCATTGAGAATATCTGGGCAGAAATGGTCAGAGTAATACGAGAAAAGGGAAGTCACCGTCGACTCGCCGACAGCTTTCTGATGTGATTCATGACGCTTGGAATGAATTACTTGAATCTCCTAGTTATGTGGCTCGAGTTGTGGGCTCAATGCCCAACAGACTTCGAGCTGTTGTGGAAGCCAAAGGAGGCTTCACCAATCAGCTGTTTCAAGCTTTGTTTCTTTCTTCTTCGTCTTTTTTTTTTTTTTTTTTTTTTACTTACAGACGTATATTTTATATAATTTCAAGGAAACGCAGTAAATGGAATGTGGACTGATTTTTGAGGCTTCATTTTGTGACGGCTAAACAGTGCTGCATCATGGGACCCGCTATTTGTCCACATGTGGCTGAACATCAGAGGTGTAAAAAATTTTGAGGTGCCGAAGTTCTCTGGAAGAATAACGTCTTTTAGACAAGGAGATGATTTTTAGTTCATTTCATTTTAACCATTCACACTATGATTTGACATTCTAATCTTTGATTTCATTTTATTATTATGTATCTTTTCTCCAGTGAAAGTCAACGGTAGTAAGTTTCAAGATATGAAGAATAACTGGAAGTTTCTAATTTGTGGAAAGCGTATTTAACAGTTAATATTTTCGACAAATCTGTAGTTATAGGACATATTAAGAAGCGAGTCAAAAATGGCTTTGTGGAATGATCAGGTTGGTCTCTAAAGGGTAACGACGATAAAATAGCAAATATGAAACTATGGGTAACAACTATTGTTGATGGTGAGGAGCCATAATCGATATGTCACTTTTCCGTAATTGTATTTCTGAAGTTTATCGTCAATCCTAGGACTGACACCGATACTCTGTTTTACGTAAAGAATACAACCTTCAAAATTTATTTAGCAGCGCAGAATATTAAATCACAGTTTATAGATCAGGAACCTAATCCAACTGCCTTTAATTTTATTCTCACGGATGACTTTGGGACAGTAAATAACAAGAGAAATAACAAAACTCTCAGAATCAATATATAGAATTCAAGTGTCCAGTGGATTCAAAAGTTTGCTATAATAGCGATTAATTGCTTTTACAGACTCCTTCATGCCTACATTTTCTATCAGACAATGTTTGAAACTAGGACTAAGAAGGTAAACAATTTTTCCACAAATTGTCAAATTGGAAGTCGGAGAGACAGTTACACAAATTACGATGACAACAAACGTTTTTCAAGTAAACTGATCACAGGAGGAATCCAACGCATTTATTGTGAGTTACATGCACAGTATGTAAACTGGCAACGCCACCAACACACAATACCACTAACAAGGGAACATCCCCATCGCACCGCCCTCAGATTTAGTTATAAGTTGATACAGGGGATAGGCCTTGAAAAACTGAACACAGATCAATCGAGAAAACAGGAAGAAGTTGTGTGGAAGTATGAAAAAAATAAGCAAAATATACAAACTGAGTAGTCCATGCGCAAGATAGGCAACATCAAGGATAGGGTGAGCTCAGGAGCGCCGTGATCCCGTGGTTAGCGCACGCAGCTGCGGAACGAGAGGTCCTTCCGTCAAATTTTCCCAGGAGTGAAAAGTTTAATTTTTATTTTCAGACAATTATTATCTGTCCGTCCGTCCGTCCGATGCGAGGTAACCGCGCCATAGTATGATGACGCTACACCTAAAAAACATCGAAAGACATGACGTCAGTCGACTATAGCGCACGGAAGAGAGAGTATTCCTGCTAATGAGGCTCCCTGGCTGGCAGTTAACTGTTCGCTACTTTGGACGAGAGTGCATTAAATACGTGCGATGCATTGCGTGGGCAATATGAATCCAGCAAATATAGCTCGTGACTCCAATAACAATGTCAATGAATATTTTCCGAACTGTAAGGCATCGGAAAGTTCCTTAAGGGATCGAACGATTGTCGAACATTTGTATGATTATTTCCTACATTTGTTGAATAACAGTACGTGTGGTGATGATTGTCTGAAAATAAAAAAAATCAAACAACTAACCCGAGGGAAGCCTTAAACGAACGACCTCTCGTTCTGCAGCTCCTCACGCTAACCACGCGACCACTGCGCTCCTGTGCTCAAGCTATCCTTGATGTTGCTTATCATGCACACGGACTACTCAGTTTGTTTGGTTTGAATATTTTTTTCATAGGTCCACACAACTTCTTCCTGTTTTTCGAATGATCTGTGTTCAGTTTTCAAGGCCTATCCACTGTGTCAACTTATAACTAAATCTGAGGAGGGTGCGATGGGAAGGTTCCCTTGTTAGCTATGAAACAACTGTAGCAAAACGGAGCATCCTCGTTATCCATGTGATGGATAAGACGACTAATTCGCAACATAAATGTCAATGTAAGCATCAGTTTCTGTTGGAACGTGCTTCCCGGACCAAATAACATACATTTCCTATATCGAGTGAATTTACTAAAATAATTATGAACCACTTGAATTTGCATTCAACAGGCAATGTTCAGAAGTCTGGTGTAGGAGTACTGCATGCTCTAATTCGAAACAACAAAAATCAACAGAGTAACTATTATTGAACGTCATCAGGTCACTCATCGAGCATTCCTATGCAGTACTGTTACTGGTGACGTGTTATGATGCCTTTATCGTTAACTTCCTAAGAAGAAATGAAAGGCTGAGCCCCACCAAAAGACGTAAACTCGAGGAAAGAGTTGCGTGAACATATTATTTTACATCTGATAAATCCAAAAGTGTGTTTTGGGCTACGAATTCTGCCCCCAGGGTGTGTGCAACACAGCTGGAATTTGTTGCCAACAACTGAGTCACCTTTCGGTCACAGTGTAAGAAAATCGAGCAACAAAACTACATCACCTGTGCTACTGCATGATAACGCACTATGTTGATTTGAGAAACAAAACTATCCAGGAGATTGATAGGAAAGTCGTCTCTCAGGCACATTTGTATTGATAGGGAAGTCCTCTCTCAAGCACTTGTCCCTCTCGTCATATATTTGTAAAATTTTACCTTTCCCACTCTAGATCGATCAACCGTCAAGGCAATTCATTTCTAGACGAAAATACTTTTAAAACTACTCTGGTTTATTGACATCGTTAGAACAAGTAGGTTTCTACAGGCGTAGAATTTGTAAACAACTTTAGCATTGTCATATCGTTTTAGATATCGTGAAAGAAAATTCTGCTGCTAATTAATTTCTCTTTGATAATTACTGTTGCGTTTAGTAAACTAATGGAAAATGCAATTAAAATATTCACTGTACTAATACAAACTAAAGTCAGCTTAATACAGAAACATCACGACGGCAGTCTATCTTAATAAAGCATTAAGTTTCTGTGAGACAATTGGGCTTATTTTAACACGAATTAGTAGGATATTACAGACTTTACACTTAGAAAAGATCTGTATTTATTTCATTTCCTGTACCATTCGTAAGTGTTATGAAAATGGGGCTTTTCATAGATAAAATTATGTATTCACAACAACAACAAAATGTCGGCAGAAAACAAAAGTGGCATTATGAATCTGGCAGTACCGTAAGGTTTTCACTCTGACACTAAGAGTTACTGAAAGTAGCAAGAAGAATTTTGCTCGAGCGTTGTCTTACGATTCCCTTATTAAGTTTTTATCTGCCTGCTTGTAGCTGTGCTACAAAAGAATTAAAAATCTGGCTTTCAGCAAGTCTCGAAAGGCGAACAAAAGCAGCTTGCACCTGGTTACTAAGCATGTTACCTGGGGACTGGTTTTTTCTTAAAGCGGGAAGACATCCTTTTGTGGTTCAATTGGCAAATGTCAGTCAGACGTGTGACGTTAGTCTAAGCGTTTCGGTGTGTTGAATTTGTACCAATGATTTTTCTACACGTTTTTTCTGTCCCAAATAGAGTTGAAGTCTCCCATTAGTATTTTCACGTCATCTTGGTGAATTTTGCTCATGGTATTTTCGAGTGTGTTCCAGAATTTTTCAACATTGTCGGTGTTTTTCTTATTTTCGATGTTGGTGGGTTCAAATGGTTCAAATGGCTCTGAGCACTATGGGACTTAACTGCTGTGGTCATCAGTCCCCTAGAACTTAGAACTAGTTAAACCTAACCACATGGGTTTTGTGGACGAGTATACTTTTAGTAGCCGCGCGGGATTAGCCGAGCGGTCGGGGGCGCTGCAGTCATGAGCTGCGTGGCTGATCCCGGCGGAGGTTCGAGTCTTCCCTCGGGCATGGGTGTGTGTGTTTGTCCTTAGGATGATTTAGGTTAAGTAGTGTGTAAGCTTAGGTACTGATGACCTTAGCAGTTAAGTCCCATACGATTTCACACACATTTGAACATTTGAACATTAGTTCTGCTCCTGTAAATAAACTGTTATCTCGTTAGTTCACATATTTATATTGGAATAACGTATTTGTAATAAGCACATCGGATTATTATTTTCCACCGTGTTTAAGAATTCAGGTCCTGTCATAGATAAGTGATCTATATTCAACAGTCCGATAAAGAATGTGGTTTACACAATCTATCATATGATGACAGTCGTGGTCGGATATCCACATTAAGACTACCTGGCTGAATCCGATTAGAACGATCTGGTATCGAAATGAAATTACAGAAATCGGATAATTTGAACGTCTGTATTTCAACAATGCTTCGCACATAAATTCCTATGATGGAGTAACAGGTAGCAACTGTCTAAGAAAAAGTGAGAAATATGTCTACTAGTAGCAATGTAACGTAATTATAAACCACATTTATGTGATGGAAATACTGAATCGAACAATACACATCTATTTTAGTGGTGGGAAGATACACCATATGGGATTTGCTGAGACATATTGACAATAATAATAATAATAATAATAATAATAATAATCGCGTGTGGCGGATAGTGGAAACCCTCCCCCATATGGGTGGTACCGAGGAAATCAAATACTAGGGGTGAACCAAATACTAACACAATCCTGAACGGCTACTCAATCCGTTGAACGCAAAATCCAGACACGTCTGAGTGAAAATCACCGTTACTCTGGTCACCGTGTTAGCTCAATGAGCTTGGCTGAAAATATTTGCTTTCAAAGGCTTCAACACCCTCTGGTCCTGTCCGGTCCTGGTATCACCCAAGCACAACCAATGAAACACAAGCAAACGTAAACTATGCAAGCAAAGTCAACTTTATCCCAGGTGGTACACAACCCGGCTGTCGACAGGCGGCAGTTGGATTTTCGGATTCTGGGGAGTCCAGGTTAGCACGACAGAGAATATCGAAGATCTCTGGTAAATTTCCCTACAAGCAAAAAACATGCATTTAACAGTAAACATCGATACCTTGATCCAAACACGAAAACTAAATAATTTCACAAAAGAAATGGACCGACAAAAAATTCTCATCCTTGCACTTCAAGAACCACGACTAACTGACAATGAAACCGTGTATTAGGGAAACCATTGCATCTTCAAGAGCAGAATACAACAAAAGGTAACGAAAGGCGTACCAATCTTCGGCATTGCATTTCTCGAACACCGATCTATCAACTCTGCAAAAGAATTCACACCGATCGACAATCAAAAGGTTCCAATGGCTCTGAGCACTATGGAACTTAACAGTGGAGGTCATCAGTCTCCTAGAACTTAGAACTACTTATACCTAGCTAATCTAAGGACATCACACAAATTCATGCCCAAGGCTGGATTCGAACCTGCGACCGTAGCAGTCGCGCGGTTCCAGACTGAAGAGCCAAGAACCGCTCGGCCACCGCGGCTGGCCCGTCAACAAGCGACTTATGACTATGGTCATTCAGAGCCCCAGTAAAACATATACACTCATCAATGCACGTGTCCCCACCAACATCGACGGCCGGAGTGTTCGAGAGGTTCTAGGCGCTACAGTCTGGAACCGCGCGACCGCTACGGTCTCAGGTTCGCATCCTGCCTCGGGCATGGATGTGTGCGATGTCCTTAGGTTAGTTAGGTTTAACTAGTTCTAAGTTCTAGGGGACTGATGACCACAGCAGTTAAGTCCCATAGTGCTCAGAGCCATTTGAACCATTTGAACCCACCAACATCGAAAATAAGAAAAACACCGACAATGTTGAAAAATTCTGGAACACACTCGAAAATACCATGAGCAAAATTCACCAAGATGACGTGAAAATACTAATGGGAGACTTCAACTCTATTTGGGACAGAAAAAACGTGTAGAAAAATCATTGGTACAAATTCAACACACCGAAACGCTTAGACTAACGTCACACGTCTGACTGACATTTGCCAATTGAACCACAAAAGGATGTCTTCCCGCTTTAAGAAAAAACCAGTCCCCAGGTAACATGCTTAGTAACCAGGTGCAAGCTGCTTTTGTTCGCCTTTCGAGACTTGCTGAAAGCCAGATTTTTAATTCTTTTGTAGCACAGCTACAAGCAGGCAGATAAAAACTTAATAAGGGAATCGTAAGACAACGCTCGAGCAAAATTCTTCTTGCTACTTTCAGTAACTCTTAGTGTCAGAGTGAAAACCTTACGGTACTGCCAGATTCATAATGCCACTTTTGTTTTCTGCCGACATTTTGTTGTTGTTGTGAATACATAATTTTATCTATGAAAAGCCCCATTTTCATAACACTTACGAATGGTACAGGAAATGAAATAAATACAGATCTTTTCTAAGTGTAAAGTCTGTAATATCCTACTAATTCGTGTTAAAATAAGCCCAATTGTCTCACAGAAACTTAATGCTTTATTAAGATAGACTGCCGTCGTGATGTTTCTGTATTAAGCTGACTTTAGTTTGTATTAGTACAGTGAATATTTTAATTGCATTTTCCATTAGTTTACTAAACGCAACAGTAATTATCAAAGAGAAATTAATTAGCAGCAGAATTTTCTTTCACGATATCTAAAACGATATGACAATGCTAAAGTTGTTTACAAATTCTACGCCTGTAGAAACCTACTTGTTCTAACGATGTCAATAAACCAGAGTAGTTTTAAAAGTATTTTCGTCTAGAAATGAATTGCCTTGACGGTTGATCGATCTAGAGTGGGAAAGGTAAAATTTTACAAATATATGACGAGAGGGACAAGTGCTTGAGAGAGGACTTCCCTATCAATACAAATGTGCCTGAGAGACGACTTTCCTATCAATCTCCTGGATAGTTTTGTTTCTCAAATCAACATAGTGCGTTATCATGCAGTAGCACAGGTGATGTAGTTTTGTTGCTCGATTTTCTTACACTGTGACCGAAAGGTGACTCAGTTGTTGGCAACAAATTCCAGCTGTGTTGCACACACCCTGGGGGCAGAATTCGTAGCCCAAAACACACTTTTGGATTTATCAGATGTAAAATAATATGTTCACGCAACTCTTTCCTCGAGTTTACGTCTTTTGGTGGGGCTCAGCCTTTCATTTCTTCTTAGGAAGTTAACGATAAAGGCATCATAACACGTCACCAGTAACAGTACTGCATAGGAATGCTCGATGAGTGACCTGATGACGTTCAATAATAGTTACTCTGTTGATTTTTGTTGTTTCGAATTAGAGCATGCAGTACTCCTACACCAGACTTCTGAACATTGCCTGTTGAATGCAAATTCAAGTGGTTCATAATTATTTTAGTAAATTCACTCGATATTTTTATGTCCTTTAAATTACATTTGCTACATGATTCGCATTGAAGACGTAGGAAATGTATGTTATTTGGTCCGGGAAGCACGTTCCAACAGAAACTGATGCTTACATTGACATTTATGTTGCGAATTAGTCGTCTTATCCATCACATGGATAACGAGGATGCTCCGTTTTGCTACAGTTGTTTCATAGCTAACAAGGGAACCTTCCCATCGCACCCTCCTCAGATTTAGTTATAAGTTGACACAGTGGATAGGCCTTGAAAACTGAACACAGATCATTCGAAAAACAGGAAGAAGTTGTGTGGACCTATGAAAAAAATATTCAAACCAAACAAACTGAGTAGTCCGTGTGCATGATAAGCAACATCAAGGATAGCTTGAGCACGGGAGCGCAGTGGTCGCGTGGTTAGCGTGAGGAGCTGTAGAACGAGAGGTCGTTGGTTTAAGTCTTCCCTCGGGTTAGTTGTTTGATTTTTTTTATTTTCAGACAATCATCACCACACGTACTGTTATTCAACAAATGTAGGAAATAATCATACAAATGTTCGACAATCGTTCGATCCCTTAAGGAACTTTCCGATGCCTTACAGTTCGGAAAATATTCATTGACATTGTTATTGGAGTCACGAGCTATATTTGCTGGATTCATATTGCCCACGCAATGCATCGCACGTATTTAATGCACTCTCGTCCAAAGTAGCGAACAGTTAACTGCCAGCCAGGGAGCCTCATTAGCAGGAATACTCTCTCTTCCGTGCGCTATAGTCGACTGACGTCATGTCTTTCGATGTTTTTTAGGTGTAGCGTCATCATACTACGGCGCGGTTACCTCGCATCGGACGGACGGACGGACAGATAATAATTGTCTGAAAATAAAAATTAAACTTTTCACTCCTGGGAAAATTTGACGGAAGGACCTCTCGTTCCACATCTGCGTGCGCTAACCACGGGATCACGGCGCTCCTGAGCTCACCCTATCCTTGATGTTGCCTATCTTGCGCATGGACTACTCAGTTTGTATATTTTGCTTATTTTTTCATACTTCCACACAACTTCTTCCTGTTTTCTCGATTGATCTGTGTTCAGTTTTTCAAGGCCTATCCCCTGTATCAACTTATAACTAAATCTGAGGGCGGTGCGATGGGGATGTTCCCTTGTTAGTGGTATTGTGTGTTGGTGGCGTTGCCAGTTTACATACTGTGCATGTAACTCACAATAAATGCGTTGGATTCCTCCTGTGATCAGTTTACTTGAAAAACGTTTGTTGTCATCGTAATTTGTGTAACTGTCTCTCCGACTTCCAATTTGACAATTTGTGGAAAAATTGTTTACCTTCTTAGTCCTAGTTTCAAACATTGTCTGATAGAAAATGTAGGCATGAAGGAGTCTGTAAAAGCAATTAATCGCTATTATAGCAAACTTTTGAATCCACTGGACACTTGAATTCTATATATTGATTCTGAGAGTTTTGTTATTTCTCTTGTTATTTACTGTCCCAAAGTCATCCGTGAGAATAAAATTAAAGGCAGTTGGATTAGGTTCCTGATCTATAAACTGTGATTTAATATTCTGCGCTGCTAAATAAATTTTGAAGGTTGTATTCTTTACGTAAAACAGAGTATCGATGTCAGTCCTAGGATTGACGATAAACTTCAGAAATACAATTACGGAAAAGTGACATATCGATTACGGCTACTCACCATCAACAATAGTTGTTACCCATTGTTTAGTATTTGCTATTTTACCGTCGTTACCCTTTAGAGGCCAACCTGATCTTTCCACAGTGCCATTTTTACTTGCTTCTTAATATGTCCTATAACTACAGATTTGTTGAAAATATGAACTGTTAAATACGCTATTCCACAAATTAAAAACTTCCAGTTATTCTTCATATCTTGAAACTTACTACCGTTGACTTTCACTGAAGGAAAGATACGTAATAATGAAATGAAATCAAAGATTAGAATGTCGAAGCATAGTGTGAATGGTTAAAATGAAATGAACTAAAAATCATCTTCTTGTCTACAACACTTTACTCTTCCAGAGAACTTCGGTACCTCTCAAAATTTTTTCAGCTCTGATGTTTAGCCACATGTGGAAAAATAGCGGGTCTCATGATGCAGCACTGTTTAGCCGTCACAAAATAAAGCCTCAAAAATCAGTAAATAAAACTATTCTGGTACAGTTGCTCCGAATCGCATATACCAACCGCCCTTTGCTGCGACAACTACTCAAAGTCTATTGGGTATTTGATTTTGTTCTGCTTTTTCGGGCCTCCTTACCTCTCCTTCTAGCCCAACCTTTGTTCTGCAATTACGTCTTCATCGGGGAGCTTCTCCTCGACATTTTTATTTTGTGCTGAACTGTTTTGTACCCTTCTTGCATACACACGTGTGTCACGTATTTTATAGAGACTGAATGAATATATAAGGTGAGTATTTCTTCTCTTATCAAATTAAATATTACATATCTTGCTGTGAATTAATTTGTTTGTCCCCATTCCACTTATTGCGTTTCCTTGAAATTATATAAAACATAAGTCTGTAAAAAAAAATCGCGTATAGCCTCCTTTGGCTTCCACAACAGCTGGAAGTCTGTGGGGCATTGAGCCCACAACTCGAGCCACAGAACTAGGAGATTCAAGTAACTCATTCCAAGCTTCATGAATTTGCTGATTTGTCGTGCGTTGACAAATGGGTGGTTCTCACTGAAACGGCGTATCTCCTGATCCTGAGCTTGCGTTGTTTTGCGGCGACGGCCATGAGGCCTCCCATTCAAGTTACCACTCTCTTCCTTTCGTCTGATCCACCTGGCTACCGTCGACTAGTGAAGACCCATAGTTCTCGCTATGTCGGCATTTGAAGATCCCTCTGCATGGAGTATTATAGCGCCCTTGTCTGCCTCAGCCAGATGGGCCATTTAGCGTTGACTGAATGATTCGTCGCGGTTAATATTGGCTGCGGAAACAGCGCTGGCAGGAAACAGACTGCCTCCTCCAAGATGGCAGCCGCAACGCAGTGGCCAAGTATGTGTAACACGGAAATCGATGGCATAAAAGACAGATCGCAAGCCCGTGCCCGTGTCATTACATAGTGGAGCAACTTAGAATCTCTAATTTTTCTCAGAAGTGACTGGTCCACTCTTGTCATGTCTTATCCTGATAAATATTACATGAAATGAAATGTTTACGTTTTGCATATGCGGCAGGCCTGAGGCAAGAAACATTTCTGAAATATCTGAGGCAACCTGAAGAACACTTCGTGAATATTATCTGTAGAAGGTTGCCTTATAAGAAGGAAAACGTGTTTATCCCCGCTCGCCGTGTTTCCAGGTGGCGCAGTTTACTCGGAGGCATACATAATTCTCGCCGGGCGTAAGAAGCGACTCGACGAGCGAGGGGAACTCGCCAAATGTCATAGGCTGATTGTCCCGAAACTTTGCTCAGTGAAGGAGAGGACAAAATAAGCGAACTTGTGTTTCGGCTTATCTGCAGACACTCGACCGTTTCCGAGAAAACGACGGTCAAAGTTATCAACGCGCTGTTGCTCTAGTGTAGATACCTTCTGCAGCCGAGAACGCAATTGAAGCGGTGGCTACCGTCGTTCCTTCTTAACACTGATTCCCGTGTTCGATACCATATTGGGTTTTTTAATTATTTTATTTTCCTGCCTCTCTATCAGAATTATCTACGAATGTTTTTTTCTAAGTTATGTTGAAATAATGTTGTCATTATTCGCTAATTAACTTTATGTGTAATTAATGAATTAAAAAGTAATAAACGAATGAGACAAGCTGATCTAACATCATCTGGGCTGCCTCATGTATCGTTATAACCAAATATTTTATAAATGTTAATCTACATTCAGATCCGATGATGGCACCTTCAGTGTGTTGAAACCGGTTATCCAGTAAACAATATTTAAGCGATCTTGGCTTCTGAATTATTTCTACAACAGAGTGATCGCCCCACTACGCACTGTGTGTCCCCTTTTTAACTTATTTCTTTACACAGTAAATTAACTGACGAATAACGACAACAGTGTTTCAACATAAATTGGAATAAACATTCGTAGATAATTCAGAGAGTGAGGGGAAAAAAAAGGAAAAACCGGGTTTCGAACTCGCAGCGCAAAGTTCAGAAATCGCTATGGTAGCCGCAGAGCCACCGCTCCAGTTGAATGCTTACCCGCTAAGAGGTGTCTACACTATAGTAACAGCGCATTGAAAACTTTGACCGTCGTTTTCTCAGAAGCGGTAGAGTGTAAGCAGATAAGCCGAGACACGTGTTCGCTTATTTTGTCCCCGCTTTCACTGAGCGAAGTTTCAGCAAGATCGGGGTATTTCCTCGGGAACACAGGAAGAAACCATAGTAATAATGTAATTCAAGGCTCGCAAGAAAAGATTTAAGTGGTCCTTTTTCCCGCACACTGTTAATGAGTGGGACGGTAGAGAAATAACCCTAACCTTCTGCCAGGCACGTAAGTCCGGATTGCCAAGAAATCCTGTTGATGTAGTCATGTAGATGTAACGACGAAATTATGTTTTAATTACGACATGTGACTTTCATTTGATTTAAACATCGAAGTTGTTTGCTGTTTCAAAATGGTTCAAATGCCTCTGAGCACTATGGGACTCAACTGCTGTGGTCATAAGTCCCTAGAACTTAGAACTACTTAAACCTAACTAACCTAAGGACATCACACACATCCATGCCCCAGGCAGGATTCGAACCAGCGACCGTAGCAGTCGCACGGTTCCGGACTGCGCGCCTAGAACCGCGAGACCACCGCGGCCGGCTCGTTTGTTGTTTATTTACTTTTTGTTCAATAGTTTCAGGCATATACAAACACCTAGGCGCGTTAAATTGATATTGAAATAAAGTGTCATGCGTGGACCAATAACAATAAATTCCCACCTACTTGTTATAGTACTGCAGTATCTGCCAGCGTCTTCAGAAGTGGATATCGCATACGAAGTTCCTAGGGTGTTTGTAATGGATATTGCAGACGACTTCGACAAAGTTTGAATGTAGCTTCGTAAAAGTTCCGTGAGCAAACGATCTGAGTTGCTGGCGAATACAGTTTATCCTCACTAGACAGTATATATTATCATTATACATGAGGTGAGTAGGGTTTCGCCGCGTTGCGGTGGCCGAGCGGTTCCAGGCGCTTCAGTGACGAACCGCACGGCTGCTTCAGTCGCAGGTTGGAATTCTACCTCGGGCATAGATGTCTGTGATGCCCTTAGGCTAGCTAGGTTTAAGTAGTTCTAGGTCTAGGGGCTGATGACCTAAGCAGTTAGGTCGCATAGTTCTTGAAGCCATTTTTTGACCTTTCGCGTAAATTTTCTTTACATAAACCGTCGTATCTTTTGATTGCGTTGACATAGAAGCTCACTTTTTTACACCAGCATGGGACCGGTTACAGCAAGAAGTGCGATACATTTCCGCTTATTATGTCCACCCGTTCTGGAGGTAAACGGGTTTTAAGGGTTGGGTAGACCGATAGACGGTCAAGAAAGTGAGACTAGTAGGGTTCCGTTTTTACCGGTTTAGGTGACGAAATCCTACAACGAAAACACTGAAGATGAGGGCCGCATAAATAACACCCGCTACTCTTTATTCGAAATGTTCTAGTTGCTGTCGATACATAAGCATATTAGTCGTAGCTACGTTTTCGATCCAAATCACGTTTACAGGAATGCAAATAGAATGTATTTGCCTATACACGTGGTAATTCACATCCCAGTATTAATGCCACCGCGTTTTAGAAGTACGAACATTCTCATTGCTAGCTAGCTTAAGAAACACTTCTGCTAATGAACGTTTTCTGGCTGTGGCGAGTCTAGTGGAGAATTCGAAACAATGCAGAATACGTTTGGCAGCTATGTAGCCGTTTATTTCCTGGGGTGGTGCAGAATTATCCTACAAAATTTACTCTCTAATAACAGTAATTTGTTATTTCGATAATCATCCCGAATGATTGTCGCATAAGTGGTGACATAAAGGAAGAAAATTCATGTTTTTGAGTCCAGAAAGCTCTATGCAACAGAAACTGCAGATTTTCATTTCGAAATTGCCTGCTTGTTCATGTCTGGGGTAATAATAGAGGGCTGTTTGCCTAGGTTGTCTGCTAGCATAGTGAAAGGAAGGTCTGGTTTGTTTTCGGTTCTAATCTCTATGGAGGCAGGTAGAATATCAGTAAAGCAATTTTAAGAAATTCTCGCGCACCCAATACGTTTTATCGCTACCTTTATTCTGTACTGGCGCCCTGTGCATGTCAATATGACACTCTTGTAGAATTTCATACATGTTACTGCCTACTTTTTCCGCTTCTGTCAATAATGGAATTGACTTAAGCGTGGCACTGAATGATTTTTAACTGAATTTCGTTATGAATCTTAACGCATTGCTAAATTTGCACACTTTCATGGTAGGTCAGCAACGGTAATCCAGTATGACTGGTCTGAACGTTGACACAGACCGTTTCGCGGCCGAATGCGGATAATATTTTGCTACTTCGTAACGATCTGGGGTTCTTTGTCTTACTGAAACAGTTAAGTCATCTCGATAAGTTGAAATTCATTTTTATTTGTCCAGTTCATACCAATTAGCGTTTGTTCTTTCAGTTCTGTCTTATATTTACGTGTTGTATTTAACACACTAATCAGCATTAATATAGTCTTACAAATTATGGAATACAGTCTAAAAAAGTTCAGATAGTTTGTCAATTTCACGCCTGCGCATAGTATGTTGGTAGCACTTCGTCGCCTTGCCTGTTATGCTGTGTAGCAGACTTTAAAGCCGTGCGGATCAGCATAACGAAAAGGCGAGGGGTCTCGCTCGTTTTGTCCACGACTGTACATGCACAGAGATAGAAATGCCATGCTCAATTACTCTCTGTGAACAGTAGGGTGGCTGCAGCATTCATTCACCACAAGGGGCGCTGGAGCTAGCTCGGCTTTAAAATGCTGCGGGGAAGGTCACTACCCAACTTCTGCAAAAACTGTCCACCTCGCCAAAGGAGGTGCCCTTCTCCTAATGAGATTCACATACTGCCTTCTGCCAGCAAAAGAAGTCCTCGCGACGTTTCTGGCGACACACCACCCATGCACTGATGTTGCGAGGTTATCTTTCCAAGGACACAGCTCCAATACCCTAACTAAAATAAACACGAAATAAAGACAGAAAATTAATTAATATGACACAGCGATATGTGACAGTAACATCAACATCGCACTGGGGCCGGCCACAGTGGCCGTGCACTTCTAGGCACTTCAGTCCGGAACCGCGTGACTGCTACGGTCCCAGATTCGAATCCTGCCTCGGGCATGGATGTGTGTGATGTCCTTAGGTTAGTTAGGTTTCAGCAGTTCTAAGTTCTAGGGGACTGATGACCTCAGATGTTCAGTCCCATAGTGCTCAGAGCCATTTGAACCATTTGAACCCATCGCACAGGGAATTTCTTCTAAGAGTCGTCAGGCACATTTTCTCTGTTGTTTCGACACATTTCTGCAATTTAGTTTCTGCCATGTGTAGCAGGATTCAGCCGATTAGAAACAAATTTCCTTCTGTCTGCAAAACTACCTTCTATTTCCTCTTTATTGGGCTATGATGGATATCGGAACTACCAGACGCATACTCAGATGCACCTGGTATACAATAACGGAAAAACATAGCAACACCAAAAATTAATTAACGTAGGTAATTAAATTTCGGGAATACATCCGTTTATGTAACATATTTCAGTGATTAAAATAGCAAGATCACAGGTTACTCTAAGAACTATACAAGCCAATGAAAATGTGAAATTCTGGTACATTAAGAACCAGCGTAACTGCGAGAATGTTGAAAGCAAGCATGTAAACGTGCAACCATTGTATTGTACAGGTTCTGGACGTTATTTTGGGGATATAGTTTTTGTCGGTCAATAGAAGGTCTGTTATTGCTGTTTGTGGATTACGCTAGAGTTGGCTCAAATGGTTCAAATGGCTCTGAGCACTATGGAACTTAACATCTATGCTCATCAGTCCCCTAGAACTTAGAACTACTTAAACCTGACTAACCTAAGGACAGCACACAACACCCAGTCATCACGAGGCAGAGAAAATCCCTGACCCCGCCGGGAATCGAACCCGGGCGCGGGAAGCGAGAACGCTACCGCACGACCACGAGCTGCGGACCTGGAGTTGGCGTCCGATGATGTGTCATATGTGTTACGTAAAAGATCTGCTGACAGAGTAGGCCACGGCAACATGTCGACACTCTCTGTAGAGCATGTTGCGCCACAACAGCGCTAAGTGGGCGAGCGTTGTACTTTCGGAAAAGACCCTCTGGAATGCTGTTCATGAATGGCAGCACAATATATCGAATCACCAGACTGACGTACAGATTTGCAGTCAGGGTGTCTGGGATAACCACGAGAGTGCTCCTGCTGTGATATGAAATCGCATCCCAGACCACAGCTCCAGTTGTAGATCCAGTGTGTCTAGCGTGCAGATAGGTTGGCTTCCGGCGCTCAACTGGCCTCCTTCTAACTAACACATGATCATTACTTATTCTAGCTCAGAGTCAGATTCATCGGAAAACACAACAGATCTCAACCCAGCTCTCAAAGAGCTCTCGGTTGACACAACTGAAGTTGTAAACGACGGTGGTCTGGGGTCTATGCACGCTACAGCGCGTCTCTCTCGGAGCTGTCCTTGAAGTAACCGATTTTTAATAGTTGTTTGTATTACTCTGGTGCCAACTGCTGCTCGTATTACTGCTGCAGATGCAGTACGATACGTCAGAGCCTTATGCCAAACACAACGCTCTACACTCTGGATAGTCTGGGACCGCGAGACCCCTACGGTCACATGTTCGAATCCTGCCTCGGGCATGGATGTGTGTGATGTCCTTAGGTTAGTTAGGTTTAAGTAGTTCTAAGTTCTAGGGGACTGATGACCTCAGATGTTAAGTCCCATAGTTCTCAGAGCCATTTGAACTATTTTCACTCTGGATAGAGCCAGGTCCCCGTCCGGAGCTCACTCTTCTTGCGACCGTAAATTCTCGAGACCACCGCTGCCAGTGATCACGTACAGTGACTATATTGTTGTCTAATCTTTCTGCAGTATCGCAGAAAGAACATCCAGCTTCTCGTAACTCTATCACACGACTTCATTCGAATTCAGTGATGTGTTGATAATGGCGGCTTTGTCCCCTTAAAGGCATTCTTGACTGACATCAAATCTCAAAGGCGACTTACGCTCACGACCGGTGTAGTATATATTTAAAGAGAAACCTCATTTGCAAGCTCATAGAGGCACTAATAGTGCCGCTCTTACTTAACTGCCGTGAAATCTGAATATACATCATCTTTTAGATGTAGAAACACGCCTATTCAACTTTTGTTTATGCTGCGCTACTCCTTCTTGGTGTTGCTATTTTTTCCGACAATGTACTCGTATATACGTGTAATGGATACGAGGAGTGTTTTTCCTAGGGTCACAAATTTCTGTCATCAGTGCCCAGCAGTAATGTGGACTGCAAATCCTGTGTCCAAAGGACAGCTCCTGAAGAGACTCCCTCAGTAGTTGGTGAGGAGAAAAACACCTCGCATGGATTAGCGGTATATACATCAGGTGCATATGAGGATGGAGTTGGTAGTGCCGAAATCGATCGTACCACAATAAAAGGAAACTGAAAATTATTTTGGCAGTCAGAAGGACATACGTTACCTGTACTGTACTCTAGTCTTCTACATCATTCTCACCAATATTAAGATACTTATCGAATCGTACAACCCGCTATGAATATCTCTCATCTTAGAAATCTGCCACCTGCGCATAACCTTCGATAATTCAAACGTTCTATAACAATAGCATAAAGTACTTGCAGACAAACAAAAATCACGCGAAGCGAATGTAGTGTGAGGAGGGCTATGCGAGAGGCGTTCAATGAATTCGAAACTAAAGTTCTATGTACTGACTTGGCAGAAAATCCTAAGAAATTTTGGTCTTATGTCAAAGCGGTAGGTGGATCAAAACAAAATGTTCAGACACTCTGTGACCAAAATGGTATTGAAACAGAGGATGACAGACTAAATGCCGAAATACTAAATGTCTTTTTCCAAAGCTGTTTCACAGAGGAAGACTGCACTGTAGTTCCTTCTCTAGATTGTCGCACAGATGAGAAAATGGTAGATATCGAAACAGGTGAAAGAGGGATAGAAAAACAATTAAAATCGCTCAAAAGAGGAAAGGCCGCTGGACCTGATGGGATACCAGTTCGATTTTACACAGAGTACGCGAAGGGACTTGCCCCCCTTCTTGCAGCGGTGTACCGTGGGTCTCTAGAAGAGCGTAACGTTCCAAAGGATTGGAAAAGGGCACAGGTCATCCCCGTTTTCAAGAAGGGACGTCGATGTGCAGAACTATAGACCTATATCTCTAACGTCGATCAGTTGTAGAATTTTGGAACACGTATTATGCTCAAGTATAATGACTTTTCTGGAGACTAGAAATCTACTCTGTAGTAATCAGCATGGGTTTCGAAAAAGACGATCGTGTGAAACCCTGCTCGCGCTATTCGTCCACGAGACTCAGAGGGCCATAGACACGGGTTCCCAGGTAGATGCCGTGTTTCTTGACTTCCGCAAGGCGTTCGATACAGTTCCCCACAGCCGTATAATGAACAAAGTAAGAGCATACGGACAATCAGACCAAATGTGTGATGGGATTGAAGAGTTCCTAGATAACAGAACGCAGCATGTCATTCTCAATGGAAAGAACTCTTCCGAAATAACAGTGATTTCAGGTGCGCCGCAGTGGAGTGTCGTAGGACCATTACTATTCACGACATACATAAATGAGCTTGTGGATAACATCGGAAGTTCACTGAGGATTTTTGCGGATGATGCTGTGGTATACGAGGTGCATTCAAGTTCTAAGGCCTCCGATTTTTTTTCTCCGGACTGGAAAGAGATAGAAACATGCGCATTATTTTAAAATGAGGCCGCGTTCATTGTCAATACATCCCAGAGATGGCAGCACCGTACGGCAGATGGAATTTTACCGCCATCGGCGAGAATGAGAACTGTTTTAAATACTTAAAATGGCGACGTTTTCCTTACTTGAACAGTGTGCAATCATTCGTTTTCTGAATTTGCGTGGTGTCAAACCAATTGAAATTCATCGACAGTTGAAGGAGACATGTGGTGATGGAGTTATGGATGTGTCGAAAGTGCGTTCGTGGGTGCGACAGTTTAATGAAGGCAGAACATCATGTGACAACAAACCGAAACAACCTCGGGTTTGCACAAGCCGGTCTGATGACTCGATCGAGAAAGTGGAGAGAATTGTTTTGGGGGATCGCCGAATGACTGTTGAACAGATCGCCTCCAGAGTTGGCATTTCTGTGGGTTCTGTGCACACAATCCTGCATGACGACCTGAAAATGCGAAAAGTGTCATCCAGGTGGGTGCCACGAATGTTGACAGACGACCACATGGCTGCCCATGTGGCATGTTGCCAATCAATGTTGACGCACAACGACAGCATGAATGGGACTTTCTTTTCGTCGATTGTGACAATGGATGAGACGTGGATGCCATTTTTCAATCCAGAAACAAGCGCCAGTCAGCTCAATGGAAGCACACAGATTCACCGCCACCAAAAAAATTTCGGGTAACCGCCAGTGCTGAAAAAATGATGGTGTCCATGTTCTGGGACAGCGAGGGCATAATCCTTACCCATCGCGTTCCAAAGGGCACTACGGTAACAGGTGCATCCTACGAAAATGTTTTGAAAAACAAATTCCTTCCTGCACTGCAACAAAAACGTCCGGGAAGGGCTGCGCATGTGCTGTTTCACCAAGACAACGCACCCGCACATCGAGCTAACGTTACGCAACAGTTTCTTCGTGATAACAACTTTGAAGTGATACCTCATGCTCCCTACTCACCTGACCTGACTCCTAGTGACTTTTGGCTATTTCCAACAATGAAAGACACTCTCCGTGGCCGCACATTCACCAGCCGTGCTGCTATTGCCTCAGCGATTTTCCAGTGGTCAAAACAGACTCCTAAAGAAGCCTTCGCCGCTGCCATCGAATCATGGCGTCAGCGTTGTGAAAAATGTGTACGTCTGCAGGGCGATTACGTCGAGAAGTAACGCCAGTTTCATCGATTTCGGGTGAGTAGTTAATTAGAAAAAAAATCGGAGGCCTTAGAACTTGAATGCACCTCGTATACAGAGGTTTTAACAATGGAAAATTGTACTGAAATGCAGGAGGATCTGCAACGAATTGACGCATAGTGCAGGGAATGGCAATTGAATCTCAATGTAGACAAGTGTAATGTGCTGCGAATACATAGAAAGAAGTGAAACGTCCCCTTTGAACAATTATACAGGACTGTGCTTATCCTGACACACAATATTTTTAGCGCAACGCCATCTGACTTTCAAAAATCCCTACAAAAGAATGGCCCTGACTAACATTAAACTATACCTTTCACAAATCACTTACCTCACAAAAATCTTCGCTACTCAAGCTACTGCAATACAGCGAGCGCCACTACTGCCAGCTAAATAAAAGATTCAAAGTACTGAAGGCACTAACTACTGATAGGCATAGTTAGCAAATGAAAGATTTTGATAGAGAACAAACAATGTATTTACCTCAATAGTCATAATATATATAGCAGTTCAAGACAAATTTCAAAAATCCGCCATCTCTCTCCCCACATCCACCACTGCTGGCGGCTCACCTCCAACTGCGCAACGCTACGCGCTGTTCACAGCCAGCTGCCTAACACTACAATGGCGAGTATTACAACAATGCAAAGCAGCCACAGACTGCACACAACACAGCCAGTGATTTTCATACAGAGGTGGCGTTACCAATAAAAAACCCTAAACAGCCTACTTACAGAAGCATCCTTTATCATTTAGCGACAGTATACCAGGTCAGCAACTGGAAGCAGTTAATTGCATAAATTGTCTGGGAGTAGACATTAGAAGTGATTTAAAATGGAATGAACATTTAAAATTAATCGTCTGTAAAGCAGATGCCAGACTGAGATTCATTGGAAGAATACTAAGGAAATTCAATCCGAAAACAGAGGAAGTAGGTTAAATGGTTCAAATGGCTCTGAGCACTACGGGACTTAACAGCGGAGGTCACCAGTCCACTAGAACTTAGAACTACTTAAACCTAACTAACAACGCACACATCCATGCCCGAGGCAGGATTCGAACCTGCGACAGTAGCGGCCGCGCGGTTCGAGACTGTAGCGCCTAGAACCGCTCGGCCACTCCGGCCGGCCAGGAAGTAGGTTACAGTATACTTGTTCGCCCACTGCTTGAATACTGCTCACCGGTGTGGAATCCGTACCAGATAGGGTTGATAGAAGAGATAGAGAAGATCCAACGGAGAGCAGCGCGCTTCGTTACAGGATAATTTAATAATCGCGAAAGCATTACGGAGATGATAGATAAACTCCAGTGGAAGACTCTGCAGGAGAGACGCTCAGTAGCTCGGTACAGGCTTTTGTTGAAGTTTCGAGAACATACCTTCACAGAGGAGTCAAGCAGTATATTGCTCCCTCCTACATACATGTCGCGAATAGACCATGAGGATAATATCAGAGAGATTAGAGGCCACACAGAGGTATACCGACAATCTTTCTTTCCACAAACAATAGAAGGGAGAACCGATAGAGGTACAGAAAGTACCCTCCGCCACACACCGTCAGGTGGCTTGCGGAGTATGGATGTAGATGTAGATCGGTTCTTATGAAAGATGGGATGGTACAGAACTTTTGAAGATGGGGGTACGAATGTGCATTGTGAGTAACAAAGCGGGCGACGATTTAGTGCAGAAAGCTGATGTAAAAGAGGGAACAGACGCTTTGCGAATTGGAAATTATGTGGTAAGTTTTCAAAAGTGTCAAGCAAAGTGTTCTTAATGCAATTGTTGGAGGATGTTTCAATTAACGGAAATTATGCTCAGGCAGCAGATTTCTACGATGATAGTATTTAAAGCTGGTTGCGCGATACGATAATTGCATTAATATTGGTGAGAATCATGTAGAAAAATTGAGTAGAGTACAGGCTTTCTCTTAAAAATAAAATAGCTAAGAAAATTCTCCTTGTTTTATTTTAGTTAAAAACGGTGCTTACTTAAAAAATAATAAGATAAAATAAAACACGCCTTGTATGTCCGTAGTCTCATCATATGACTGCGTTCCCACGATCAGTATCGATGGAATTATGAAATACAGAATTTTGTTATTTGAATTTCTTCCTGGTGCATTTTTAATATCGTGAAGTGTATATGCGAAACTACCGTTGATGTAGCAAGAAAGGTATCGTGTTGGTTGCTTCGTGTTTGTTGCTCTTGTTTATTTTTGTGTCCTCGCCTTAATTGGCGGGATTGAGTGTTAGTTCTGTGCTCTCTCACTCCAGTGCACTATGGACCACGTCTGGATGAGTAACTGCGCGTGTATAGCATTCGTTGACACCCACCATTACGGACGACAGCAGGTAGCCGCGGAGAAGGTTGGGCGAAGCGCTCGCGTGCCGTCAGTCACCACCTAACTGGCTGACGCCGCCGCCGTTTTGTGGGACGGGGCGGGACGGATGTGCGTACTGCGCGCGCTACAAAGCGAGTCGGCGCGGCAAACAATTACGGCGTAATGATTGTGAAGGCAGGATGCGGCGTCGCTCTCTTTCAGCGCGACCTCAGTGGCGCCGGAGGCGTGGGCGTCGGCGGCACAGCACGGCACAGTGGTTCAGAGGCGCGGCGCAGCGACGCCTGCCCTGCCCGCAGTGAGAACGCCGCCCGCGGCCGTCTCCCAGGAAACCCGAAAGGCCGCCACTCTGCTGGCATCACAATGACAGCCAGAGGCATGTTGGTGCGGGGCGCGTACGGCAACTTGACGCTGAACGCGGACCGCTGCGGAGTCCATTGTGCCTAGCCTCCATATGTAAAGTCATGCCGCAGGATACAGTTCTTCTTCACTCCTGCCGACTGTTCTCACGGTGCAGGGTGGCGCCAATGGTTATCGAATAAGACTGACACAAAAATCTTTGACTCCGCTTTAAGGGCGGACGTTCATGAAATTGAGCAAAAATGTCAATTTGAAATGTATGTCTTCTTTATTAGCAGAACCATGGACAGTACATTTCCCAAGTTTCAGTGCTGAAATGGCTTCCAAAGTGCCTAAAAATATTTAAAGGGCTGATGCGACTCTACTGCCACGACCATTCGTGAAACTGTTCAATACTAGCCCGATAAACAACTATTCCGTGGATTAATTAGAAGAAAACTTGCACAGGATAAAGCTACAAGGCTGTGAATCCTGAACATCTAAAAAGGCGCGTTCATGGCAAACCCAGAATCCAAATGAATCTCTAAGTTCTGTCATGTGGGAAAGACGCCCTAAGCCCACATTTTCATCTGCTGCTGTTGTCAGAATTGTAACTTATGATGGAGTTCTTGTAGTTAATGACGGTGACGTAGGGAGAATGAAGGTATAAGAGACAAAGGGCTTTAAGATAGAAAATTTCAGTGAAGACATCTTGAAAAAAAAAAAAAAAAGCGATCCACAATGTTTCTCTGCAACTGAAAAGTCAAGTGAAGACCTGATAAAGGTAAGAAGGCAGGAAATAAGAAACTAGAAGAGAATGCTTGAAGGAAAAGAGGGCCCTCAGGACAAATCTGGGAGCTTCTGAAGAGATGACATAAGAAAACACGTTATGCTGAACGTTACATTGCATTTCCTGAAAGTTATGTTTCTTTTTTATTTACCTTTTTAGAATCTATGAAGGCTAGAATTCTGAAGTTTTGTACAATTATTGTTATAAACCTAAGGAATGTTATCTCAAAAGTAAATTTAGAAATTCTGAGTGTAAGCTGAGATATAAGGCAAAGTGCGTGGAATGTTGCATGAATTTTATATTATAATTACCGAATTAAAACTAAAAAATTATTAAAATTCTCCTATTCGACACATTCAAAAGAAACCTTATGATGGAATATTACTATACGGAAAGAGTTTAAACAGAGAAATTTATGTAGAAATCTCTTGAATAGTTTGTGAAAAAGGTATGTATGTTATTTTTTTAAACAAATCTTTTAAATTCCAGCGTAAAAGTTAAAATATATAGTACAAGGAACTTAACAGTAAATGTAAAATATGGTATAAAATCTATTTCCCATTTCCTAAAAACTGTGGATTTGGTGCATCTGGCCGGCCGAAGTGGCCGTGCGGTTAAAGGCGCTGCAGTCTGGAACCGCAAGACCGCTACGGTCGCAGGTTCGAATCCTGCCTCGGGCATGGATGTTTGTGATGTCCTTAGGTTAGTTAGGTTTAACTAGTTTTAAGTTCTAGGGGACTAATGACCTCAGCAGTTGAGTCCCATAGTGCTCAGAGCCATTTTTTTTTTTGGTGCATCTTTTACATAGTGTGCGTTTTTCATTAGCGTCTCCCCTTAAGAGGGAATACCTGTTAGTTCAATTAGTTGCCAAAATTACACTCTCTGACCAGAGTTTCCAGACACCTCTGTGTAATACGGAATTGACCACCAGATGTGACGAGCAACGGACCCGCCGGTATAAAAGGAGGCAGGGAGTATTGTGTTGTCAGTAAAGAGGCAGTAACAGCAGAATGAATTCATCAGGAGAGCTCAGTGGCTTCAAACGTAGACTAGTGACTGGATGTCACATGAGAAGGAAATCCGTCAGAGACATTTCATCCCTCCCAAAGTTGGCCAAATCGACTGTTCGTGATGAGATTGTGAAGTGGAAACGCATAGGGGCAACCAAGCCAAAGGGGGAAAAGGCAGGCATCATATGCCGACGGACAGGGCCCGTCCACCACGGCATATTACTGTAAGCGACGAATTAAAATGAATGTGGCAAAATGGTTGAGCAGCTCCTCATAATCCACAAATTTCTGTAGCTATTGCTAAGCGGCGCTTGGGTCGTGTAAAGTGTATGACTGGAAACAATTTGGAGTGATGAATCATGCCATACCCTGTGGCAACCCGATGGAAAGATTTGCGTTCGGCGAATACGGTTGAGCAGCTCCTCATAAGCCACACATTTCTGTAGCTAATGCTAAGCGGTGCTTGAAGTCGTGCAAATTGGATTACTGGAAACAATTTGGAGTGATGAATCATGCCATACCCTGTGGCAACCCGATGGAAGGGTTTGGGTTCGGCGAATACATGGGGCATGTTACCTGTTATCATGTGTGGTGCCAGAAGTGAATTACAGAGGAGGTGGTGTTACAGTGTGTAGGTATTTTCCACGGTTAGGATGTAGTCCCCATATTGCGCTGAAGATAACGCTAAATGCGGTAGGATGTGAACATATCTTCAGCATTGTGTACTGGGTACGGTAAATAAAAAGCTTGAGGACGATGATTGTTTCTGTCAGCATGAAAATGCACTCTGCCATAAAGTAGCAGCTCGGGGACTGTCCTGCCCACAGTTCCGACCTGAAGACCTGAACCCAATGGAATATCTTATGGATGAGTGAGAATGTCGACTTCACACCAGACCTCAGCGCCCAAAATCACTACCTACTCTTGTTTCGGCTCTCGAGGAAGAACAGGCTGCCATTCCTCCACAGACAATAAGACACCTCTGTTAAAGCTCAAGCCGTTATAAAGGGAAGGTCGGACACACACCTTATTAATATCCACTAAGAGCTGTCCGGATATTTTGGACCAGGTAGTGTATGTAATGAGCAGGCGATGACGAGGTGCGGCGAGCGGTCACCAATCTAGAGGCGTAGTAGTAATGAGTATCGCAATCAATCTTTATTTGTGGTGGAGGAGTAAGATTCCACACTGTGAAAATTTGAAGCTTTGAACAGCTCCTAGATGGTCGGAGCGGATATGCCTCGTTGTTTGCGCACAAAACAACGACCGAGACATGGGACACTGGACCTGTCAGCGTCACAGGAGTCCAACCTCGCTGTGCGGTCAAACTACCCTAGTGCGCCAGTTCCGTGTAAACCATCATCCCATCGTCCACTATTATCCAAGTCTGAACGATCGCTAGGAGAACTTGGGTGGGCATTAACCAAACACTGTTACTCTATACAAGAGTTTTCGACATACCCCTGTGAAAATCAGAATCATACCTCCCCTATATGCTCGTGGCATTTTAATAAATGGTGTCACCTTACGGTTTAACTAATAGGTCAGCAGCGACCCTAGCAAACGTGAGACACTGGTGTTGCACCACACGAAGGTTAACAAAAAGCGTGATCAACTAACTCTGAAATGAAACAGTGCTCCAAATGAATCCCTCTCTTATTACAAAGTTCCCTACTAACGTATCTCAATAACAAATTATTATGAAATATGTTTAATCGCAAGTAATGTAGAGAGTAAGAAAATTAACAATTATTGACATGTAGGAGTACTAATGTAGCATTTGGATGTCCTGCCAAAGACTGAATAACATAGGTGGCTGGTGTCAAACCAAACTCCACACATAAATCATTGGAAGATAAATCTGCGATTGACGCCCAGTGATTGTCCGAATCCGTCAGAAGAATGAGAAACTACCACATGGAAATAGCATTGCTGATCGAGTCACGACCGAGCCTCATTAACCTGGGAAAACTATTATATTCACGAAATGTACCTCATTCTAACAATGTACAGTAACACTCAAATTCTGTTCACCCAAGCTGCAATACATCACCGTATTCAGCACTCATTTGCTGTATTTATCTTCTGCACTATCTAGATTACGACTTTCATGGCACTATCAAGTACAATGCTATAAGTTCTTAGACCACTAACAGTCAAATCTGTTAAGGTAGTCTTGCTTGGAACTGCCGTAACAGGTATGACACGTTAGTGGCCTAAAACCTTTTAGCACTGAACTTGATAGTGGCATAAAAACCGAAATCTAAAAGTACAGAAGATAAATACAAAAACAGTCAAATGGTGCTGCATACATCTGGCTCAACATCATCGGATCTCCATAAGAAGTGAGTTCTCTCTCTTATCCCGGACCGAAGTGCTCTCCTCGCGGTCCACAGAGGAAGAGCAATCTCCACTGGATCTCGAGCCGAAGAGCGTTCTCCTCTCGATCCACAGAAGAAGCGTGCTCCTGACCGTATCCCCAGCCAAACTGCCTTCTCTACCAACAAAGGATTTTTTCTCCTCTCGACAAAGTCACGCAGTTCCCGCGCACCAATGAAAAGGCTCTGCAAAAGGACAGACCAATGATATTCATGTTAACAAGCAATTATGCACACTCGTAGCAAAAGTTGTTCATCAGTAACTGTTCAAAACATACCCAAGTCTACTGTTCTTGAACGATATTGGGTTACTCTCTCGATCCTTAGCTAAGTGTTCTACATCAGCCAAGAGGCCCATCTCCACCTCCACATTTCCTGGATACTTGTGTCATGACTTCTCCTACTTTGCTATTCCTTTACATTAAATTTTTAGGAGCCCTCTTACATTTTAGGCCAAAGGTTATTCATCCCATGTAAATCGGCGCCGAAAGTCGGCTCATCACTTTACCGGTCTGTCTTTTCTCATGAGATCTTAACACATTGATGACAAAAGCCACGAGACAGCTATACGCACATTGCATGGGGGCTTAATTAAAAATAAAATGCAAATAATTTTAATTTTTGCTTTAGTAGCTGTCTGTTCGTTTACGCAGTCTCGTAAACGGTTGGCCCTGACTAGTATTATTACGCTATCTGACTGCATAGAACAATAACAAAGAATGAAATGGAAATTTTCATTAACACAATTAATTAATTAAGTCCCCAGCAACTATAAAACCTACGAAACCAAAGCACACGTGTAACAGTTCTGTGTGTGGAAGTATGACTCAACGTACGCATCTGGCACGGTTCTTCTTCAATAACACAAGAAATTTTAAATATCATTTAAACTGAATTAATTAAAGAAAATAAAAATACCATAATTACTCAAGAAAACCAGAATTACACTCTAATACAAGAACACAAGCCAGATGCTTTGTTGACTGAACCTGTAATGACGCATTATTTAAAACATGGAAATAATGAAAAATAAATCAAGTTTCGTTACCTTCATATATTGACCAAATCACTCTAATCATTACAATATATCTCCACACCGACTCGCTATTACCACATCTCAACAAGAACTTTTCAGTATCACATCTCAGCAAGCTCTCCCTACTAGCACATCTCAACAAACACTCTCTGCTACGAGTTCTTAACAAGCACTGACTACTATGAGTTCTCCCCAAGCACTGACTACTACGACATCTCAATAATCACTGCCAGTGGAGGCGGCGGAACAATACTCTCTAGCGCGATCTGTGGCGCTGTGGCTCAGTGTAGCCACCTTTCAACATATACATACTAGCGGCAGTAGTATCACATAAACAAAGTATGAAAGGGCAGTGTATTGTGGGAGCTATCATTTGCTCGCAGCCGATTCGTGTGAAAAGGTTTCCAGCGTGATTATGATTGCATGACGGGAAATAACAGACTTTGAACGCGAAATTGTAGTTAGAGCTAAATGCAATGGACATTTCATTTAGGAAATCACTATTCTGAGATCAAAAGTGTCAATAGTGTGCCGACAGTACCGAATTTCAGGCATTACCTAACGACCAAGGGTAGTGACGTTTGCCTAGAGTTGTCAGTGCTGACAAATAAGCAACACTGCGTGAAATAACCGCAGAGATCAATGTGGGACTTATGACGAACGTGTCAGTTAGCAGAGTGACTTGAAATTTGCCGATAATGGGTTGTGGCAGCAGACGACTGACGCGAGTGCCTTTGCTAACAGCACGACATCGCCTGCAGCGCTTCTTCTCGGCTCGTGACCATGTCGATTGGATCCTACTCGACTGGAAAACCATGCCCTGCTCAGATGACTCACGATTTTAGTTGGTAAGAGCTGATGGTACCGTTCTTTTGCGTCGCAGACCAAACGAGGCCGTGGACCCAAGTTGCCAACAAGGCAATGTGTACGCTGGTGATGGTTCCATAATGGTATGGGCTGTGTTTACATGGAATCTACTGGGTTACCTGGTTCAACTGAACCGATAATTGACCGAAAATGGCTATGTTCGGCTATTTGGAAACCATTTGCAGCCATTCATGGACGTCAGGTTGCCAAACAACGTTGGAATTTTTATGGATGACAATACGCCGTGTCACTAGGCCACAACTGTTCGCGACTGGTTTGACGAACGTTTTGGGCAAATCGAGCGAATCAATTGGCCACCCATCGAATATTTATGGCAGGTAATCGAGAAGTCAGACTGTGCACAAAATCCTGCATCGGCAACACAGTGTCGGCACAAAACAAAGTTCGTTTGAAATGTGTTTTGTCCAGATGACACTGCTTGTAAAATCTGACATTCGTTGCGAGTGCAGGCATTGGTCATGCTATGTTACATGTTTTCTGTCAATGTAGCCGTGTACCACATAACACGATGATGCTTTATGCGAACAACTGCAGGAATGTGTCTCATAGACGCCATTACCAACAAAGCGCAAGTCCTCGTCCGCTATCTCATCTGCTCGCGCTTGCCTCTGTAAGCTCCCAGGGGGGGTCTGTCCATCGCTGTTGGACTGAAACTTCATGTGCCCTGGTGTTACAATATCGCAACAAGTTCACTTGCAAGGAAATATTTTCATTTTATATAGGGACGCTGGAAACGACCTTGGCCATCGATGAAGTGCATCACACACATTTTCGACTGCAAAGATTCACTTTACTACGATAACCTCGCCCCCCCCCCCCCCCTCCTCCCACTAAGGTCCGATCAGTCGCGAAATTAAAACCACAGTGAAAATCCGACTAAGCTTTGGGCGGAAGGGTTGTGCAGTGTCTCTAGTAGACCCGTCGATCGCGTCATGTAACACCTTTCACTTACGAGCGCACATTGCGAACATAGTGATGCTTACAACAAGAGAGTCTCGTGTCAAGTGTGAAGCGCGTGACCACATTAGATTTCTTCATGTTGAGGGCTTCCGCCTGATTTCATGCATCCCACCTAATCCTACTGTCATACGTGACAACTGAGTGCGGCAGTGGCCCAGGTAGTATGAAGGAGGAAGTACAGACAGATGTTCAAAAAACGTTTCAAATGGATCTGACCACTATGGGACTTAACTTCTGAGGTCATCAGTCCCCTACAACTGAGAACTACTTAAACCTAACTAACCTAAGGACATCACACACTGAAACGTCCCCTTTGAAAAATTTGTGAAGACTGTGCTTAAACTGACACACATTATTTTTAGCGCAACGCAATCTGACTTTCAAAAATCCCTACAAAAGAATGGCCCTGACTAACATTAACCTATACGTTTCACAAATCACTTACCTCACAAAAATCTTGGTTACTCGAACTACTGCAATACAGCAAGCGCCACTACTGCCAGCTAAATAAAAGATTCAAACTACGGAAGGCACTAACTACTGATAGGCATAGTTAGCAAATGAAAGATTTTAATAGAGAACAAACAATGTACTTACCTTAATAGTCATAATATATATAGCAGTTCATGACATCCAGTCTTACAAATTTCAAAACTCCGCCATCTCTCTCCCCATATCCACCACTGCTGGCGGCTCACCTCCAACTGCGCAACGCTACGGGCTGTTCACATCCAGCTGCCGCTGCCCAACACTACAATGGTAGACAAGAATGCAAACTAGCCACAAACTGCACACAGCACAACCAGTGATTTTCATACAGAGCGCTACGTAACGTTGCCAATAAGAAAACATAAACAGCCTACTTACAACACGTCCATGCCCGAGGCAGGATTCGAACCTGCGACCGTAGCGACAGATGTTCATGATGGACGCTGTCAGGGAAGGAGGCCAATATCAGTCAACGATCTTGTTCAGCGAGTGGATCAGGCGATTAGAGAAAATTTTCTACGAGAGACAGTTCAGAACAAACGGAGAGGAATGTTGTCATCAGAAATTGTCCTTCTTCATGGCAATGTTCCGCAACACACTGCAGTTGCAACAAAGGTGATCGTGCAGCGTTTTCGGTGGGAAGTCTTTGGTCACCCACTACGCAGCCCGAACTTGGCTCCCTTTGATTTCCATGTTTTTTACGCACATGAACCGCTGCCTATGAGGACATTATTCTGGCACAGACAGCGAGCTGCAGACCAGCATACAGAAATGGCAGGAAGCACAGGCGACTGCCTTCTGCGAAAAGGGTGTTGGAAATTTGGTACAACAGCAGGACAAACTTCAAAGTCAGAGCAGCTGCTGTGTAGAGAAGTAGCTTTTTTTAATTTGCACTGTGGTTTCCATTTCGCGAAAAACTAGATCCTGAAACAAAAAATGAACCTCTTGTTAATTCTTTAGTCGGACTTAGTTCGTACCGAACTGTTCCTACAAGCTAAATAACCTGTAGTTACAGAATTTTGTCCATTAGCGGCAAGTCATGTAGGAGGTTGTCAGGTTTAGATGCACTCGCTATTAGGAGACTAGACGGGAAAAATAATCCCATTACAAGGCAAAACCCGCCGAGAAGAGTAACATTACACACCAGTAAAATCACCGGTCACTTATCACGGAGAAAAACCTTTAGAACGTGCTGCTAAATCTCCTGCATAGCGTCCGAGTTGGTCAGACCTATCCATTGGCAAGCGTATTATATTGCAATTTCTCCGCCATTCACCATGAAGCACACGCTACTCATACTAGAGTAATCGTCAACAGAGAAGTCATCAAGGTGTGGTGTCGCGTGTGTTTTAGAATAACAGTCCCTGACAACTGGGAACTCAGGATCCCAATCCAGTTTCCAATAAACTGTTCCCAACTGTTAGTAACAGTGCTCTACCTGTTACATCCGCCTGGACTGCAGCTGAAATCATCCGTATGTGTGTCAGAGCCAGTCGAAAAATCCTACGATTTTATTGTGGTGTAGGCGTTCTGGAAGCACCATGTCAACTCTTCCTGCCTCTCAGTAGTCCTTATTCCACCCCTTCACCACTGCAGCCAATTGTCTGTGTGATCTGAAGGTATGACGTTCACACGTTTCCCATGTCAGTGATCTGATCTTTCTCAAAGGCCGAAAGATGCAGATTAGCTGCACGTGCACGCGCTGTGGGCATGCTGCGTTCCGCTCTACTCCTGATAAAAGTTCCATTACCGTTAGGAACACCAATAGCAAACGTATACCCTCGCTGTTCATCTGCAAGAACAGGATGTACCTTTACTGAGAATAATGAAGCATAAGGATACAATTTTGCCGGCCGGAGTGGCCGAGCGGTTCTAGGCGCTACAGTCTGGAACCGAGCGACCGCTGCGGTCGCAGGTTCGAATCCTGCCTCGGGCATGGATGTGTGTGATGTCCTTAGGTTAGTTAGGTTTAAGTAGTTCTAAGTTCTAGGGGACTAATGACCTCAGAAGTTAAGTCCCATAGTGCTCAGAGCCATTTTTGATACAATTTTAATCAGCATACCCCACAGGAATGCAAACATCGGAGTATCACTTTGGTAGCTTTCGGTCAATGTGTTCATGGAGTAAAAATTTTGTTCCTGTTAAAACACTTAACCACGCAGCCAGGTGGACCAATGACTTTCTTTGAAATCCCTTTGAGAGTTAAAGAAATGCTTGTTGTGGCCACTGCTGTTGTTGTCTTCCGTACACTGCAGCCCTCCATGCTACATAATTCTGTGCAAGAGTATTCAACTCTGCATAGATACCGCTATCGACCTCCATTGGAACTTGCTTGCTATATTTACGTCTTAGTGTCCCTATACAATTTGTTAACTCCTAAATATCCTGGGACGACTCCTTGATGCTTCAGGATGTGTCTTATCAGTCGATCTCTGTTTGTCCTTCATACAAAGCAAAACAGCTTAGTCGTGGCTGATTGTCTCAAGGATCTCAATAATTGTAAGGGAATATTAATCCCTGCAGTGTAGTTATTACGTATTAGGTCTCTCGCCGTATCATATCTTTCTTTTTTTTTTTTCTTTCCGTAACATTGTCTTCATGTTTGTTTCTCCTTTATAGAATTTTCGTGCAACTGATTAGATTACGACCACCGATCTACTATCTATATAAACCCATCCAGGCGACAGCAGCGTCACCTGGCGAGGAAAGACTGCTAGTCAGACACACACATGGTGCAGGTAATATTACTTGCGATATGTCTGAATTTCACAGAGGGCAGATTGTGATAGCCTAGAGGCTCGGCAGGAGCTTTCGGAAACTGCACGATTTGTCGGGTGTTCGAGGAGTACTGTGGTGACCGTCTTTAACACGTGGCGAAACCAAGGTGAAACTACGTCCAGAAGTCGCGTCGTAGGGGTGTGTGGCCACCCCTCATTACCGATGTCGGACGTCGTAGACTGGGGACACCGAAACGAGACAGGCGGAGAACTGTGGCGGAACTAACATCTGACTTCAATCCGACCTGAATACAACTGTGTCTGAACACACTGTGCACCGAACACTTCCAACGACTGGCCTCCGCAGCTGACGACCCATGCACGTGCAGATGGTAACACCACGACATTGGCAACTAAGACCATCGGGACTGGACGTTGGCGCAGTGGTAGAGCGTTACTTGGTCTGATGAATCCCGATACCTTCTTCATCATGGCAATGGGAGAGACCGAATTCGTCGTATTCCCGGGGAACCGCTCCCTGACACCTGTACGTGGGATGGAGACAAGCTGGCGGCCTCTCCATTATGCTCTGGACACCATTCACATCGACATCCATGGGACCAGTGGAACTCGAGCAAGGCACCATGACGGCCAAGGATTGTCGCACACAGGTTTGACAACGGGTTCAAATGGCTCTGAGCGCTATGGGACTTAACATCTGAGGTCATCAGTCCCCTAGAACTTAGAACTACTTGAACCTAACTAACCTAAGGACATCACACACATCCATGCCCGAGGCAGGATTCGAACCTGCGACCGTAGCGGTCACGCGGTTCCAGACTGAAGAGCCTAGAACCGCTTGGCCACCTTGGCCGGCGCTGCCGACGGGAGTGGCATTTTTCAACAAGGTAATGCACCATGTCACAAGGCCAGAAGTAGTTAGAGGGACACAGTGACGAGTTCCAATTGATATGATGGCTCTCCAACTCGCCACATCTCAACCCGATGGAATACATCTGGGATGCGACTGAACGTGGCGTCAGAGCTCATCGCCCACCTTCCTGGAATTTACGGGAATTAGGGAACTTGTGTGTCCAGAGGTGGTGCCAGCTCCGTCCAGCGAGCTATCAAGGCCTCATTGCTTCCATGCCACGACGTGTTGCCGCTGTTATCCGTGGCAAAGGTGGACATAATGATCTGCGTGATCAGGGTATTCTTCCAACTTCCAGCTTTCCCTTCTGTCGCTAGCACGGGTTACAATCTGAGCTCCTAATATTCACAGAGCTGCTTCTCTTTCCTCCAATGGTCTCTTTAACTTTTCTATACGCTTCATCTATCTTTCCGATTTTCCCATAGTCCTGCACACTTTTACAGCAGTTATTACCAACCCTCCTCAGACCATTGCCTCTGAGTACAATCAGATACTAGCTCGTACCCTCTCCCTAGTTCTCCCCCCCCCCCCTCCTTCTCCCTCGGCCCTACAGTCATCAGCATTAACACTTGACTAAACTTTAGGATGAAAGAGAATTTTCTTTGAATAATTTTGTTTTTGAGAAAACGAAAGATAAAAGATATTTAGTATTTGTAGGTGTTACTGAAACACGAACTATTGAGTCCATTGGAGAATTGGTACTAATTACTTTAGCAGTCTTTCCCTTTTTAGAATGATTAGGCAATTTTCAGTGGGATGCGAATGCTACCTCAAACTCCTTCTCAGAAAGCAAAACTAACTGTCCACATTGAGAGTAGACTGGACACGTGTTACAGAACATGCTTCTTCTGCCCCAGTCATCTCCCCAGTGGTACAAGCATCATCCAAATCCTACATCCCAATTCAGAATCAACTTAATTAACCTGTGTGCATTAAACTTAGGCCTATTGTTCGTAAATCACCTGATTTCTGGAGTCCTTACTTCTGAAGTGGCAGAAATTGGAAGACTTCAGTATGCAAATGCCGCCGGCCGCGGTGGCCATGCGGTTCTAGGCGCTTCAGTCTGGAATCGCACGACTGCTACGTTCGCAGGTTCGAATCCTGCCTCGGGCATGGATGTGTGTGATGTTCTTAGGTTAGTTAGGTTTAATTAGTTCTAATTTCTAGGGGACTGATGACCTCAGATGTTAAGTCCCATAGTGCTCAGAGCCATTATGCAAATGCCCTGTGTCTGACCACTGCCACTAATAATGACAATAATAATAATATGTAGTGTAGGCCTTACAGTAAGAAAGGAAGGCTAGGTTTTAGCACCACGCAACATCGAGGTCTTTAGAGAATGAGAGGAAGCTCTTAATTTCCTAGATGGGGTAGGAAATCGGTCGTGCCCTTTCAAGAGAACCTTTCCGACATTCGCCTCGATGCGGTTTAGGAAAATCATGGAAAACCTAAATCAGGATGACCGGACGCTGGTTTGAATCGTCGTCCTCCCGAACGCGAGTCGAGTGTGCTAACAACTGCACCGTCCGCCTCCGTAGCTAAGCTGCGCCGTAGCACGGTGGACTGCTAAGCAAAGGGGCTCGGTTTCGATTCCCGGACGAGTCGGAGATTTTCTACGCTCGTGGACTGGCAGTTGTATAGTTCCTACTTCCATATCGTCGTAAATGACATTCTAATGTTGAGATGGCTGTATAGGCATCTTCCGAAAGCCAATAAATAAAAAAAAGGACGCTGTGTTACCTCACTCTGTGTAGGGTTTACAGCAGTATTGTAACCATTGCGTAGTCACTCCTGTGTTGTGCTTTCCGTTAGTTCCTTTATTGTTGCGAAGTTAAGACTGAAACAACTTCTGGTTATTATTATTATTATTCTCGGCCATAATAGCTATGTTTGTGAACCGTGACTGTGTGGGATAATTATTTATTTCTAATTTCTGCTACCAGTCACATTTTCATTATATGTTTAATCTAACATAATACAACGCGTTTCGAACATGTTCTGTTCATCTTCAGGCGTTTATACATACATACAGAGAAATGTTACTTAAAAATTAACAGTCTTAAACTAGATTAAGGCCTGGCCAGACAGAATCCGGCCTGCCGCTGCGATGGACGACGCAGCGGTGGGCCGGACCCGTCAGCGGCCAGGAACGCCACACAGGCAACGGCCGGCCGGCCGCAGCGAATCTTGATGCGTCAGCTGTGTTACACTGTGGAAGGGGCCGAACCCCATTATTAAGCTTGCATGGGTAGCGCGATTGTCTTGGCGTTAGACGATTTGGAATCCTCACACGGGACCCGTTATCTTTGTGCGAGTTTTTATTTATTTATTTATTTTTTTATTGCAGAGATGAGTAGCTCGCACTAGCGATACGAAATGACACCAAGAAGAGGAGATGTTGGGTGCACGACATTAATAGCAAGAGAGAAAGCTTAGGAGAATTCCATTGTCTGTGTATTGATCTAAGAGTCTGACGAAGCTAGGTTCTTCAAATATTTTCCTATGTCGCGAGAATGATTTGAGGAAATGCATCGCCTGATAAAAAGGTAGCACCGAGAAGTGCACAACGAACTGGAGAAAGCCAGTTGATTCAGTTTTGCTGTATCATATGAAACGTTCGGCGGAAGAAAGTGCTATCCCACAACGTAGTTACGAGTGGAGTGATAAATTTATTTGCAGTGTTTACGAATACAGCAAATGATAGTAACATCTAGTTCCGTATGTCCCGCTAGAGAGAACTTTCTACTTAATACAGGGCTTCACAACATACGTGCTCGCGGAGCAAGCTGTGAGCAGCAAGGCGCGAGCACGGAGCATCGCGAGCACGCTACCCCCACTACCGGACCAGAGCGGAGAGTGGGAAGAGTCACGTGGGGCACACAACAGCTGCAGCCAGTCAATGTAAATCCGCGGCCACCTGCAGGGATATCACTCACGAATTATTACTGCGACAAATAAAACAAATAAAGGAGAATGTACACATGTCACATAATTTTATTAGCTTAGTGTATGCCTCTACATTCGCATTAATTTGTGAACTGTTACACAATAAAAGGTGTCACTGAAGTGTGGGATGCTCGGTTATCTTGTACTTTTTGCCCTTTACAATTGCTTCTATGTTCGGAGTAATTGTTCTTGTGCATTTTAGGCGCAGCGTGCAGTTTAAATTTCGATCAGACAATTCGTCTCTCAAGCGCGTCTTGTTACATTTCATTGCAGAGAACGGTTGTTCACAAACATACGTGGAACCAAACATTGATATTATTGTAGCCGCCAGTTTGTGCAAACGAGGAAATCTATCCTGAGGGAAGTGTCTGTAGAATTCCAAAATGTTTTTCTTGTTCTGAAAGTTGTCTCTGTATTCTCTGTCACACAGCAGGTCAATAATTTCTTGCTGCAGCTCAGGACGAATCTTTTAAATATTCGCTGAATATGAAGAGAACAGATCAAAATCACTGTCTAGTGCTGTCAGATCTCGAAAGCGCTGATCAACTAAACTATGTGAATAACGTTCACAGTCTTTGTGAACATCTTGCATGGATGATAATTTAGGAAAATGAGCTAAGTTTCCTGTTTCCAGCTGACTCACCCAAAGTGTCAATTTCATTTTAAAAGCTTGTATTCGATCTATGAAATGAGTAATTAGCAGATTTTTACCTTGAAGTAAAATGTTCAAAGCATTCAGATGGCTAGTTAAATCTGCTAAGAATGCGAGATCACATTCAAACGTGCGCGCGCATTTCTCCTCCCTCCCCTCCCTCCCTACTCAGCGACCTTGCACCTGCTCGTGAGCACGTGCCTGAGCAGAGGCGAGTGCTCGCGCTCAAAACAGACCAGTTGTTAAGCCCTGACTTAATAGATTGTTTTGTTTCATTGTATTCGTACCATTGTCATTGAATTCGTTCTATCGGCATAACAGATTTTAATCTTTTCCAGATACTTCACTACAGGCGACAGTCACCAGACCATAGCTTTTTCTTTTCGGTTAGGGTGTTAAACAGTCTCAGATATTGTGAAATAAATGTGCCAGGCAATATAGACTGTTCTACAGCCCAAGTATTTACATACTCCTACAACAGAGATGTGGAAGAAATCTGAAGAAGGATTACTAGAACTTTGCGGGTTTCCGGACTTCCTTGGAAGCATAGCCGGAAAGCCTATCAGGTTGAAATGCCCGAAGGATAGTGGATCCCATTTCTTCTATTACAAACAGTTCTTTTAGCTAGTTCTCCTGGCGATCGTTGATCCATGCTACGGAGTTTACATTGGTTGATATTGTAAGTTATGGACGTCACAGTGACAACACTATTTCTGAGAATTCAGCTTTCTATCAAGAGTATATCGAGGGCAAAAGTATTCTACCTCCAAATCAGGATCGCGTGTATCACACAAAAAGGTGTATTGTCTCACCTCCTCTGTAAGTCTTTCTGTGTCCATGATGCATGCACTACGAGCTGCAAGACAAAAACCGCCCCACGCCGCTGCTACCAGTGTGACAGCAGAGCAGTTGAGTGCGCCAACAGAGGCAAGCAGCCGCTCCGGCTTGCGGCGAATCTGTAATCTGTGACAACCCTGCGGCGGCCGGTGCGGCAGGCCGCGTGCCGGTGCGTCGGAGCCGTACTCTGTGTGACTGCCGCCATACAGTGACGAGAGATTCAACAGTGCGGCCTGCCGGCTGCGGTTCAAGTCCACAGGCCGGACGGCCAGGCCGCATTCTGTCTGGCCATGCCTTTAATCTAGAACTCTTTGTCCATTGTTTGTTACTGTAGCGGCTGGTGTTGCATTTTGGTGGGGGGGGGGGGGGTGGAGGCGAGGAGGGGGGCAGTGGATGGCCAGAATTCGAAATCAGTGATGTCTTCTAGTGTTGTGTGCATAACGTTTACTTGTATGTCCAAGCAATTTGTGCAGTGAATTATGTTGGCAATCATTGATAAAATACAATGTGCAACAGTGAATGATAATCAACAGCTCCGCCATTACACCAGTGGTGCACGTGAAGCAGCAAGATTATGAAATCGTAAGAGATCAACTGTCATATAAAAGCCTTTCACACTGTTTTCGTAACACATAACTGATGCAAATCTATCTGCATCCTATACAGGCTGTGATATCATACATAGTCAATCACAAGGAAGAACACCAGCAGAAGACAGCACCGATTTCGATTTCTAGCTATCCACTCCCCCCTTCCTCCTCCCCCCCCCCCTAATGCCACACCAGCCGCTACAGTAACAAACAATGGACAAAGAGTTCTAGGTTAATCTAGTTAAGACTGTTTATTTATCAGTAACATTTCTCTGTATGTATGTATAAACGCCTGAAGATGAACAGAACATGTTCGAAACGCGTTGTATTATGTTAGATTAAACATAAAATAAAAAAGTGACTGGTAGCTGAAATTAGAAACAAATAAATTCTGGTTAGTTACGGAAAGCATCTACAACTCGAATAAGCATTTTTCAAGTGATATTTAAGCATATCTTATGTTCGTGTCTCAGTTTTACTCTCCTACGTGCAAAGTACGAATTACAAAATATTGTGTAGTAGGTGGAGTGCGAGTGTGTGAGAAAGATGTTTATATATTCGGTTCAGAAATTACGATCTCCACTACACTGTCTCACGCGTTCATTACCGCATTTTAAAAGGGACTGGAGTTGTTGGTAATTTGTGTAATCATTATTGCAGTCTTACCGACAAGTGATGCAGTAATGGTCTTTTAAACTACACTGGTGTCCAAAGTTAAAGCAACAAGTCGTTATTTTACCGTCCTGTGTCTGACGATATAATCACACAAACTGTCAACCATATGTCTGTACGATCTTCCTCCGCAGGGAAGATGGCATTCCGGTCAACGAACAACCACGCAAACGATGACGTCAGGATACCTATGAAACGACGTAGTGTTTGTCGAGTAGTCCCATATCCACAATCGCTGTGTACACAGTCACAGACGGTGCAGTTGTTGTTGTTGTGGTCTTCAGTCCTGAGACTGGTTTGATGCAGCTCTCCATGCTACTCTATCCTGTGCAAGCTTCTTCATCTCCCAGTACCTACTGCAACCTACATCCTTCTGAATCTGCTTAGTGTATTGATCTCTTGGTCTCCCTCTACGATTTTTACCCTCCACGCTGCCCTCCAATGCTAAATTTGTGATCCCTTGATGCCTCAAAACATGTCCTATCAACTGATCCCTTCTTCTAGTCAAGTTGTGCCACAAACTTCTCTTCTCCCCAATCCTATTCAATACCTCCTCATTAGTTACGTGATCTACCCACCTTATCTTCAGCATTCTTCTGTAGCACCACATTTCGAAAGCTTCTATTCTCTTCTTGTCCAAACTGGTTATCGTCCATGTTTCACTTCCATACGTGGCTACACTCCATACAATACATACAAATACTTTCAGAAACGACTTCCTGACACTTAAATCTATATTGCAGAGAAAAGATGCCTACCAGGCTCTCTGCGGCAGAGGGCAGTAGAAAGAATGGAAGCAGGACAGTCGGGAACTGGCGTGGCCCGATGGCTTAGTGTGATCCGTAGTATTATTTTTCAAATGTGGCGACAGTTTATAGAGACCAAAACCTTATCCCGAAAACCAGGGCAAGGTCGACCACATGTGACTTTAGAAGAGAGGACCGTCAGTTGGCCATAAGGACACGACAGTACCGCCTTAGTACTGCACGGCAGCTGGCTTGTGAGCTCGCAGCATCCAGTGCACGTGTTGTATCGAGCCAAGCGATGCGCAGATGGCTTCGGCAGAGTGGCCTTTATTGTCGGAGACCTGTTGTATGTGTACCTCTGACGCGTCTTCACAGAAGGGAAAGTCTAGAGTGCAGCCATCAACATGCCACCTGGGCCGTCGAACAAAGGACCACTGTATTTTTTCACAGATAAGTTCCGATTTAGTCTGAAGAGTGATTCTCTATGGACTCGCATCTGGAAGTAACGTCGAACACGATTTCTGAACCCAAACAGTGTGGAAAGAGACAGATATTGAGGAGGATCTCTAATGGTGGGGGAAGGGATAGTGTTTACCACTCGAACCACTATTCACGAAGTTGCACGGGTGAATCGGCAAGGTTTAACTCCAGCTAGGCATCGTGAGGAGACCTTGGGACCTCATTTGCGATTGTTGCGAGGTGCCGTGGGCCCAGACTTTGTACTGATGGACGATAATGCTCGGCCTCATAGAGTACGGGTGGTTGATGTTTTGCTGGAAACGGAAGATATTGCATGCATAGAGTGGCCTGCTCGCTCTTCCGATTTGAATCGCACAGAGCGTGTTTGGGATGTCCTAGGGAGATGGCTGCACCACGTCGGCTTCCACCAGCCACTCTCTAAGACTGCCAGCAGCTCTGCAGGAAGAATGGGCGTTATTACCTCAGCTTAAGACTGACGACATCATTCACGGCCGGCCCCATCGTTATCAGACCTGTAATCCTGCCGGACGGGGTCACACCCCATACTGAGCACTTTAACTATTCGTCGGAAAGAGTGTGCAAATCCTTTAAGTTGGTAAAAAACAAAGAACATTTTCGTCTACCGTTATGAATGTTGTAGTTCGTTATGTTCTGGATTCTTTGCATTGTTTCTACTTTACTATCATCTGTTTATACTGCTTTGTGGCAAAATAAAAACAACCTTGCAAAATAACCGTTTGTTACTTTAATTTTGGGACACCAGTGTAATTTAGTTTCGCGACCGGAATATAACGGAATCTATTTATTTTTAGCGCTCATAAAACTATACTGTACCCCTCAGCGGGTAATGACACCCAGGTTGGTTCAAATGGTTCAAATGGCTCTGAGCACTATGGGACTTAACATCTGTGGTCATCAATCCCCTAGAACTTAGAACTACTTAAACCTAACTAACCTAAGGACATCACACACATCCATGCCCGAGGCAGGATTCGAACCTGCGACCGTAGCAGTCGCGCGGTTCCGGACTGCGCGCCTAGAACCGCTAGACCACCGCGGCCGGCCACCCAGGTTGGGTATCGTTTTAAAAGCACATGTAAAAGAAATTGTATTTGCTCAGTTTCTATCCGCACCGTAGATTTTTCGGAAAAAACTCAGGATAAAATCATAAAAAGTGTTTCGTATTAATATTTAATTTAATTATCCATCTCTTTCAAAAAAAAAAAAAAATATGCTCAAACGTGTGTGAAATCTTATGGGACTTACCTGCTAAGGTCATCAGTCCCTAAGCTTACACACTACTTAACCTAAATTATCCTAAGGACAAACACACACACCCATGCCTGAGGGAGGACTCGAACCTCCGCCGGGACCAGCCGCACAGTCCATGACTGCAGCGCCTCAGACCGCTCGGCTAATCCGGCGCGGCCTATCAATCTCTTTAATACAGTGGTAACACAGAGTTGAATAATGGTTACATAACAGAGAAATCACAAGTTCGGAATATCATTGGTCTTTGTAAGCCCGACGGGCCAACTGTAAAATCTTTTTCCGCCGTTCTCTCATTTTCTTTTCGACGCTGCCGTAATTCTCGCATTGGCTCGGCGCTGGACTTCTTAGTCGCTTTTGGATTCCTTTTGACCGGAACTTTCCTCTAACTTGAGTTTTCTACATGCTGTTCGGAGATTCCCGTTACAAGCTTCTAGGACTTGTACAGGGGCTGAGTAGACAATATTTTGAATTGGAACCCATGTCCGGAAACGTACCGTTTGAAAACATGTTTTCTAGGTGGGATAGTTAGGGTGGAGGGTGCTTACGACGGATCGGGTGGTGTCATTTGAGGTCTGTCCTATCTCTCTGATCCACTTATTACCTCATTCACGTGTCTTTGAACGTTAGAGCAACACGGTTGAGTACATATTTGCAGAATACGCCGTCGTAATCCTTCTGTATGGTGAACCTCACGGTAATGGAAGAGCTTCTCGTCGTCTTTATCAAGATCGTAATCCACAACATCCGACTGTGTGGCACACCATTTTCACCAAAACTACGCAATATATTCGAAGAAGGCGTGGCTGTGATGCTCCAAGGAAACGCCGCACACACGAATTGGAAGAGGCCGTACTGTAAACCACAGTGTATGTGAAAACTAATTAACTTTACGTTTTGTTGTTTTGGTTATTGAAGAGTGGAAATGTAGAACAAGTCATAAATTGAATACCGCCTAATAAATTATTTGTAGAATTGGTCGCGTTATCAACATGTTTTCAAATGGTTGTAACACGGAAACTGGACGTTTTCGGATGTGGTTTCCAGTTCAAAATATTATCTACTGAGACTTCTCTACAAGTCACAGAAGTCTGCAACGGGAATTTCCGAAAATCCTGTACAATCCCGAGCTTATTTGGCAGACATGTGAGAAGACGTATTTCATTATTTTTATAAATTTTCAATTTAATTCCGATTTTCACTTCTATTCCTGCACAGACTTTTATTATCTCACTTTGTATCCCACTAGTGCTCAGCAAGTTTTTCACAACGACACCCGTGTCTGTGTCCTATCTAAAGGCATGTCCACCCTGCACCACTTTTTATATTCACAGAAAGTGAATTCGCAACAACCATACTCATGCGCCTATAGAGGTTGGAGCCCACGAGATTGGTTGGTTGGTTGGTTTGGGGGAGGGGACCACACAGCGAGGTCATCGTTCCCATCGGGTTAAGGAAGCATAGGAAAGGAAGTCAGCCGTGCCCTTAAAAAGGAACCATCCCGGCATTTGCCTGAAGCGACTTAGAGAAATCACGAAAAGCCTAAATCATGATGGCAGGACGCGGGTTTGAACCGTCGTCTTCCCGAATGCAAGTCCGGTGTGCTAACAACTGCACCACCTGCTCGTTGAGGCCCACGAGAAAGAGAAGACGCGGCACACCTAGTGACACTACAACATCTTACGAATGCCAGCAGCCGTCTCAGGTGTAGACCGAGTAATTATTTAAGATGAGTTTAATAATGCTTAGCTGTGCGTTTAAATGCCTGCAAGGCCTCGATAACACACGACGCAGTAAAGAGCGTTACTGGGTACATTTCATTGACATAATGAGTTCACGTAGGCCTTGCATAGAGTCGACAGTTCTCGAAGTGGCTACTGATGTGACGTCAAAATTTCGTTGTGGGGCTCGCTTTCCTCGTGGCCCCCCGACACAGATACGATGACGTCATAGGCAAAACAAATACATCGCGACGTACACTAATAGACACGAACTGTCCGTTGTGGGATAAACCATTGTTTACACAGGATTAGTCTTGTAGTTATTAGCGATTCAAATCTGACAATATTTTGTCACGCACGAAAGTACAACCGACGAACCAATAGAAGTTTTCAGGCCAACTGCCTCAGTACACTGCGACGCTTCAGTTTGCACGGCGTCGAGGTGTCGATACAGTCTTAGATACTAGTATCGTGTCGGAGCTGGAATCGGACCGCCGTGCCGCCTCCACTTGCCGCGCCACTGTGCGAGGTCGCGACGTTGGTGGCTGCGGCGGCGACGCTGCCCCCGGTAATGGACACGTCAGCCGGCCGCCCTGGGAATGCGGCCGGGGCGCAGCCTGCCCATTTGTTGCATTGCGCGTAATGACCGCCGGCCGGCGGCCTATCGCCGCCATCGGCGAGTCGCGCGCGCCCGCCATCCGTCTCCCGGGGACCCCCGGCGCCGCCGCCGCCGCACAATCCCAGGCGCCGAAGCAGCCGTCTGTCCATCTAAGGCAATCGCTCTGGCTAAACAAGGCTCCCGGAATGTGACTACACACACACTCTGTCTCCTCCTCCTCCTGCTCCTTCTTCTTCTGTCCGCATGCACAGCTGTATCTGATTGTCGCGCTCGTTTGATCACGCGAGTTGTTCCTATTTTCAGTTAAACAGTCCTCACGCGGAACGTGTTGTTCATCGCGAAGCACGTCAGACGTGGTGTCCGTCGTGGCTACTGCACGTTCTGCTACATCTCGTGAAACATCACATTCGTTAGCGCAGGGCTCTCCACCGGCAGTCCTTGGCTACATATGCAGCGCAAATCACACACTTTCTTTGCGAAAGTCGAACCACGTAAAATAGATGCGTTAACTCTGTTAGCGATCGTTGAAGGACAGCGCTGAAAACCGTGAAGTGGATTCTGGTCTCGTCGATGGTTTGAACTGTGAATTGCTGGTATAGGAACCTCACATAATGGTATACAAAGCTCTGAGATATATACTAGTAAAAGTTACACCCTACCTCTACGGAATCTCCATCTCATTTTTCATTTTACACTGAATATAATTAAAGGGAAATGGATAGGTTAAAGTTAGATATAGTGGGAATTAGCGAAGTTCTGTGGCAGGAGGAACAAGACTTTTGGTCAGGTGAATACAGGGTTATAAATACAAAATCAAATAGGGGTAATGCAGGAGTAGGTTTAATAATGAATAAAACGGAAGGAGTTCGGGTAAGCTACTACAAACAACATATTTAATGCATTATTGTGGCCAAGATACACACACGAAGCCCACGCCTACTACAGTAGTGCAAGTCTATATGCCAACTAGCTCTGCAGATGACGAAGAAATTGAAGAAATGTATGATGAGATAAAAGAAATTATTCAGATAGTGAAGGGAGATGAAAATTTAATAGTCATGGGTGACTGGAATTCGATTGTAGAAAAAGGAAGAGAAGGAAACGTAGAAGGTGGATATGGATTGGGGGTAAGAAATGAAAGAGGAAGCCGCCTGTTAGAATTTTGCACAGAGCACAACTTAATCATAGCTAACACTTGGTTCAAGACTCATAAAAGAAGGTTGTATACATGGAAGAAGCCTGGAGATACTGACACGTTTCAGACAGATTACATAATGGTAAGACAGACATTTAGGAACCAGGTTTTAAATTGTAAGACATTTCCAGGGGCAGATGTGGACTCTGACCACAATCTATTGGTTATGAACTGTAGATTAAAACTGAAGAAACTGCAAAAAGGTGGGAATTTAAGGAGGTGGGACGAGGATAAAATGACTAAACCAGAGGTTGTACAGAGTTTGGGAACAATTGACAAGAATGGGAGAAAGAATACAGTAGAAGAAGAATGGGTAGCTTTGAGGGATGAAGTAGTGAAGGCAGCAGAGGATCAAGTAGATAAAAAGACGAGGGCTAGTAGGAATCCTTGGGAGACTGAAGAAATATTGAATTTAACTGATGAAAGGAGAAATTATATAAATGCAGATAATGAATCAGTCTAAAAGGAATACAAACGTCTCAAAAATGAGATCGACAGGAAGTGCAAAATGGCTAAGAAGGCATGATTAGAGGACAAATGTAAGGATGTAGAGGCTTATCTCACTAGGGGTAAGATAGATACTGCCTACAGGAAAATTAAAGAGACCTTTGGAGAAAAGAGAACCACTTGTATGAATATCAAGAGCTCAGGTGGAAATCCAGTTCTAAGCAAAGAAGGGAAAGCAAAAAGGTGGAAGGAGTATATAGAGGGTCTATACAAGGGCGATGTACTTGAAGGGCAATGTTATAGAAAGGGAAGAGGATGTAGATGAAGATGAAATGGGAGATATGATACTACGTGAAGAGTTTGATAGAGCACTGAAAGACCTAAGTCGAAACAAGGCCCCGGGAGTAGACAACATTCATTTAGAACTACTAACAGCCTTGGGAGAGCCATTCCTGACAAAACACTACCATCTGGTGAGCAAAATGTATAAGATAGGCGAAATACCCTCAGACTTCAAGAAGAATATAATAATTCCAATCCCAAAGAAAGCAGGCATTGACAGATGTGAAAATTACCGAACTATCAGTTTAATAAGTGACGGCTGCAAAATACTAACGCGAATTCTTTACAGACGAATGGAAAAACTGGTAGAAGTCGACCTCGGGGAAGATCAATTTGGATTCCGTAGAAATATTGGAACACCTGAGGCAATACTGACCCTACGACTTATCTTAGAAGCTAGATTAAAAAAAGGCAAACCTACGTTTATAGCATTCGTAGACTTAGAGAAAGCTTTTGACTATGTTGACTGGAATATTCTCTTTCGACTTCTAAAGGTGGCAGCGGTAAAATACAGGGAGCGAAAGGCTATTTACAATTTGTACAGAAACCAGATGGCAGTTATAAGAGTCGAGGGACATGAAAGGGAAGGAGTGGTTGGGAAGTGAGTGAGACAGGGTTGTAGCCTCTCCCCGATGTTATTCAATCTGTATGTTGAGCAAGCAGTAAAGGAAAGAAAAGAAAAATTTGGAGTAGGTATTAAAATCCATGGAAAAGATATAAAAACATTAAGGTTCGCCGATGACATTGTAATTCTGTCAGAGACAGGAAAAGACCTGGAAGAGCAGCTGAACGGAATGGACAGTGTCTTGAAAGGAGGGTATAAGATGAACACCAACATAAGGAAAACGAGGATAATGGAATGTAATCGAATTAAGTTAGGTGATGCTGATGGAATTACATTAGGAAATAAGACCTTTAAAGTAATAAAGGAGTTTTGCTATTTGGGGAGCAAAATAACTGATGATGGTCGAAGTAGAGAGGATATAAAATGTAGACTGGCAATGGCAAGGAAAGCGTTTCTAAAGAAGAGAAATTTGTTAACATCGAGTATAGATTTAAGTGTCAGGAAGTCGTTTCTGAAAGTATTTGTATGGAGTGTAGCCACGTATGGAAGTGAAACATGGACGATAAATAGTTCAGACAAGAAGAGAATGGAAGCTTTCGAAATGTGGTGCTACAGGAGAATGCTGAAGATTAGATCGGTAGATCACATAACTAATGAGGAGGTACTGAATAGGATTGGGGAGAAGAGGAGTTTGTGGCACAACTTGACTAGAAGAAGGTATTGGTTGGTAGGACATGTTCTGCGGCATGAAGGGATCATCAATTTAGTATTGGAGGGTAGCGTGGAGGGTAAAAATTGTAGAGGGAGACCAAGAGATGAATACACTAAGCAGATTCAGAAGGATGTAGGCTGCAGTACGTACTGGGAGATGAAGAAGCTTGCGCAGGATAGAGTAGCATGGAGAGCTGCATCAAACCAGTCTCAGGACTGAAGACCACAACAACAACAACATAATTAAAGTACACTGAGGTGACGAAAATCATGGAATACCTCCTAATATCATGTCGGAACTCCTTTTGTAGCAGCTCGACGCGGCAAGGACTCAGCAAGTCGTTGCAAGTCCCCTGCATAAATATTGAGCCACGCTGCCTCAATAGCCGTCCATAATTGCGAAAGTGGTGCCGGTGGAGGGTGTTGTGCACTAACTGCCCCTATATTAGGTCCTATAAATCTTCGATGCGATTCATACCGGCGATGCGGGTGGACCAGTCATTCGCTCGAAATGACCAGAATGTCCTTCAAACCAATTGCAAACAATTGTGACACAGTGACATGATGCATTGTCATCTACAAGAAGTCCATCGTTGTCTGGGAAGATTATGTCCATGAATGGCTGAAAATTGTCTCGAAGTCACCGAATTCTGGTCAGTGACCGGTTCACATCACACCACACCGTTATGGAACCACCACCGGCTTGCACAGTGCCTTGTTGACAACTTGGGTCAATGGCTTCGTGGTGTCTGCGCCACTCTACAACCCTGCCATCATCTCTTACAAACTAAATCGATACTCTCCTTACAAGGCCACGGTTTCCCTATCGACTGCGGTCTAACCGATATGATCAGGAACCCAGGAAATGCGCTGCAGACATTGTAGTGCTGTTAGCAAAGGCCCTCGCGGCGATCGTCTGCTGTCATAGCCCATTAACGCCAAATTTCTCCGCTCTGTCCTAACGGAAACGTTCGTCGTACGTTCCACATTGATTTCTGCGGTTTGTTCACGCGGTGAGCTTGTCCGTTAGTACTAACAACTCTACACAAACGCTACTGCTCCCGGTCATTAAGAGAAGGCTATCGGCCATTGCGTTGTCGACGGTGAGAGGTAATGGGCGAAATGTGATATTCCCGGCACACTCTTGACACTGTGGATCTCGGAATACTGAATTCCCTAGCATTTTTCGAAGTGTAATGTCCCTCGCATTTTGCTGCAACTATCAATCCGCGTCCAAAGTCTGTTAATTCCAGTCGTACGGCCATAATCATGTGGGAAATCTTTTCACATGCATCACCCGAGTACAAATGACGGCTGCGCCATTGTATTTCCCTTTTATACCTTGTGTACGCGACACTACTGCCACATGTATATGTACGTGTCGCTACCCCATGACTTCTGTTACCTCAACGTACAGTGCATAATGTCAGTGTATAATGTCATTCTCGATGTGGTGTCGACTACCATCACTCTTAAGTAATATACTTCGTATGTGTTTGGAGGTCGGGGCTCATTTCGTAGCTTTATTCGAATGGAAGAGGAGATTTTTTCGAAGGTGCTCATCATCATCGAGAAAGACGTTTACCAGCAAGTTACAAACATGAGGCTGTCTATGAAACTAATAGATATCTATAAATATTTTACAAAGTTTCATATTAGCAGAAACTTCCAGTGTGTAATTTACTTCCTGGCACAGACCGCCAGTCACGTTAACATTGTAAGTAGGCTGTTTAGGTTTTTATATTGGTAACGCCACGTAGCGCTCTGTATGAAAATCACTGGCTGTGCTATGTGCAGTCTGTGGTTGGTTGGCATTGTTGGAATATTTGCTATTGTAGTGTTGGGCAGTTGTATGTGAACAGCGCGTAGCGTTACGCAGTTGCAAGTGAGCCGCCAGCAGTGTTGGATGTGGTCAGAGAGATGGAAGAGTTTTGATAGCGGACGATCTGTACGTGTATCCGTCAGTAAAAGGAAATTTGTAAGATTGGATGTCATGAACATGAACACTATTAAGGTAAATACTTTGTTTGTTCTCTATCAAAATCTTTCACTTGCTAACTATACATATCAGTAGTCAGTGCCTTCAGTAGTTAGAATCTTTCATTTAGCTGGCAGTATTGGCGCTCGCTGTATTGCAGTAGTTCGAGTAACGAAGATTTTTGCGTGGTAAGTGATTCAGTAAAGGTATAAGTTATTGTTAGACAGGGACATTTTTTGTAGGGATTATTGGAAAGTCAGATTGCGTTGCGCTAAAAAACAATATTTTGTGTCAGTTTAGTGGTGATCAGAATAAGTAAAGTTTTGCTCAGCTGTTTGAAAATCAAATAACGTAAGAGGTTCACCAGCACTGTCATTTATAAATTTTTCAAAGGGGACGTTACAACATGTCTGGACACTGGGGAAACATTCAGTTGTTGGGCTACGCACCAAGAATTGCGGAAAATACATTAATTTACTGGTAAACCTTCCGGGATGTAAGGTCGTGGTCCATGAAACTCTTCAGCTCCTAACGTTTCGTCCAGAGCTGCGGTGGACATCTTCATAGGGGTGTTTCTCCTCCGGTGAGTCTTGCCGGCAAGACTCACCGGAGGAGAAACACCCCTCTGAAGATGTCCAGCGCAGCTCTGGACGAAACGATAGGAGCTGAAGAGTTTCATGGACCACGACCTTACATCCCGGAAGGTTTACCAGAAGATATGTCATCCGGTCGTGAAAGCCTTCATACTAAAATACATTAATTATACTAAATAATATTGACTAGTCCAGATAATACTTCCGTTAAATTAATAAGAGAGACACAGTATCTTTTTAAAAACCAGGAGGTGAAAAAAAATTGCAGGAGCTAGACGTGAAGCTGCTACCTTTCAGTTTTGAGTTCAGGACGCTGCCAACTGCACGATGGTTCAACGTGCCTGCTGAGCCTCATTTATATGGTATACACTGTTTGAGAGCTGTATCTGCAGATATTACTACCAACTATTCAACTATGAGAAATTGTACCTAAAACGATGCGCTTTCGATAGATCATCATTGTGGCGCAGCGCTGAAACGGTACACTAACATCATCAAATACAGAAAGCCTTTAACTACCGACACGTAGTTTCCCCCACATTTTATTATAATTTTTTAAATCTAAAACGACGCGTTTTCGAGAGACCTTCAATGTGCTGTCGCTTTGAAACTGTTTATATTCATACCTGCTAATCTATAGCACAAAGACCTACTAAATACAGCTTATCTACAAACAATATGGCAGATCCTAAGTTCTGCTTGTGTCGTACACGACACGGGATTCCTCATTTCGCACTCTCCAGTGTAGTGGAACGGTGGAGCCCCACGCTGTGACGTCACTATCTCCTCGTCCGTGTAAGTTTTCAAGGACCGTGAGAGGACGGCCTTAGAGCGAATACGACCGGACAGACGACGTGATTTTCTCACTCTCTCCACCCTTTGTCGGTTCATTAGTCCCTGGTGTATCCTCCACGTCTTACGCAAATTTCAAAAGAGAGAGAGAGGGAGAGCGGGAGATTTGTACTTACGTGTGATAAACCCCTTCCCTCGAAAATTTCTCTCCTCTATGTTACCACAGATTACGTGTCACTGATCTCATTTGTACTAAGACGACAGTACGCGCGAGGTGCCTATTTGCTTGCACCGCCTGAGTGGCCTGCGGAAGCTGTAATTAACGTTCACCAGCCAGCAGTCTTGTATAGTTGTTGCCCACTGCGCAGAAAACAGCACTTGGGTCGTGAATCCGTTATCTTGAGGCTGTAAGAAACTCATTGCGAGGAACTAATTTTGTATGAATAACAAAAGTTTCAATTAGTTTGTTTACAAGTGATGCCACTCGCTTTTTATTAGCAGAATACGAGAAACTGCGCAGTTGTATTCCACTTCATGAATCACAAATAATTTCCAGTCTTCACACTTTAACAGAAAATAAACAAAACAATGAACTGGATATTTGCTTAATTACTATCAAATTGTTCTGAGTTACATGCCCACATAGCGAGAGATCGCTAGTTGAATTCTCAACCGTTACCGACCAAGGCAGACAACTTATCTGTCTTCCGAGAGTGCCGAACCAGCTCTGATTTACAAACTAAACATTGCTAATTAAGTATTAACTGATACCGAACGCGGTAGAGAATATCTCTCTCCTCCGGGACAGCCGAATCACTTCTCTTACAGCCGAACCACTTCGCCCGCCATCGAAGTTAGGCGCTATCCGAAGATCTGCGAAGTGCTTCGTCTGCCTTTTCGTTTAGCAACTGTTTACTACTCTGCTGGTAATCAACACTTTTGAAATAATGGAGTGATAGTCTCCTGCTGAGAGATGCTCTTTTTGTCAACTGCAAGTAAATACACTGTTAAGTTTTTCTAATACTAATAAAGAAGGTTTATCATTTTGGCGCACTACACACAGAAGAACCACAATTTAGGCGGTCTTGCTCATGATACCAGTAGCGAACAAACCATCTGTCATCGGTACCTCACACCACATTACGTCACCTTGGCACTGCTCCCTTCTCAACTGCTCTAAGAAGATGTTCTTGCAGCCGAATATGCCGGCTGCAAAGCCAGAAAAATTACAATCACCTTATAGAGGTTGTTTCACAATTTCTATTACAAGGTTCTGGGACAGATGGAACTTGGTAGATAAACTTCTCATTAGAAACAAATGTCTGAAAATACACCGTTTGGATGTAAAATAAATTTGAGGATCGGATCACTTTAAGGGGGGTAGGACGTCAAACGGGCCGACTTGGAGCAGGAGAGGCACCACAGGACATTTTATTTTCTACTATCTATACTTTTACAAATAAATTCATAAAACTTTGTCAGCATGACCAGGAAGGATTCAGGATTCACACTCATAGCAGTGGAAGTGCAAAAACATAACAAAATAATTTTTTTTAGATATGAAATTTCATCATTTTTTTCACTTACTGTTGGCTGCATTTGTTGCTATAGGTACATTTTCCTTCACAAGTAAGAGAGATTCTTTGATGAATTTTGCACAGCGTACAAACCATACTTACAGGTGTATGAAACTCTAGAATTTTCCAAATCTATTAAAATCTGTGGTAAAAATTGAGATAATTAACTACAAAATTTGATTTTTTTCTAAACATAAAGTTTAAAACGTAACAGCTCATTCATTTTTTCATAAATTAAATAGATTCTAGAGTTTCAGACACCTATAAGTATGGTTTGTATGTTGTGGAAAATTCATCGAACAGTCTTTCTTACTTATGAAGAAAAATGTACCTATAGCAACAAAAAAATGCAGCCAATAGTAAGTGAAAAAATTATTTTGTTATGTTTTTGAATTCCGCTGCTACGAGTGTGAATCCTGAATCCTTCCTGGTCATGGTGACAAAGTTTTATGAATTTACTTGTAAAAGTATAGACAGTGGAAATTAAAATATCCTGTGATGTCTCTCCTGCTCCAAGGCGGCCCGTTTGACGTCCTACCTTTCTTAAGAACCCCAGCTCACGGCAGTCGCACAGCGGGGACAATGACCACTGGCATGTGTATTGGGGCCCGTGGGATGGGCAATGTTTCCAGTACTCGTCATCGTGTTCACTTTGAAGCGTGTCCGTATCTATTTAAACTCCTGGATCTTTATAATTATTATCTATTCTGGTGAAAGATGTACGGAAATGTGTCCCATCTCCGACAATAATACTATTCTGATCGAGTATAAATAAATCAATTCTGTAGTATTTGATAGCGAGTTTTAAGATATTCACTAACGTCTCGTGACAACTATACTGCACTGCTCATGTACGCAAGAAACAACTTACCTCGTCCTGCCGCTGCAACTGCGTCACTAGCAACATGCTAAACTAATTCAACAGAAATACTGCGATCCAGTCTGCCGGTGTGACCGATCGGTTCTAGGTGCTTCAGTCTGGAACTGCGCGACCGCTACGGTCGCAGCTTCGAATCCAGCCTCGGGCATTGATGTGTGTGATGTCTTTAGGTTAGTTAGGTTTAAGTAGTTCTAAGTTCTAGGGGACTGATGACCTCAGATGTTAAGTCCCATAGCGCTCAGAGCCATTTGAACCATTTTAACTGCGATCCATCCAGAGTGCAATGCATGGTCACAACTACCAACTACTGATACAACTACTGTCATACATTTTTTTTTATAGAAATTGAGTGATCAGGAGGGGTTTGGTTGGTTGGTTGGTTTGGGGAAGGAGACCAGACAGCGAGGTCATCGGTCTCATCAGATTAGGGAAGGACGGTGAAGGAAGTCGGCCGTGCCCTTTGAAAGGAACCCTCCCGGCATTTGCCTGGAGCGATTTAGGGAAATCACGGAAAACCTAAATCAGGATGGCCGGACGCGGGATTGAACCGTCGTCCTCCCGAATGCGAGTCCAGTGTCTAACCACAGCGCCACCTCGCTCGGTGAGGGGTTTGGTCAACAACCCTTAAGGGGTGTAAAAACGAAAGAAACCAATAAAAACTTTAATTTACTAAATACGCAAAATTGATAATTTAAACACTGACAAACTTTACACAGACTTTTCCTTTTGTTCGACTGTATGATTAGCAACAACTTTAATTATTCCACAATGTCTCTAGACAATAGTCACATATCTGGTCACAACAAAGATACGAATATTACTCTCAATGTATGCATACACAAATCTGACAAAATCCCTCCCAGGGCAAGCAAGCAACGACTACGAGCAGTAAAAAAGGCAAATTACCAAAAATCCTCAATTAATATCAAAGTGTCCTCCGGTGCTACTAGCACGATCACACTACAGTAGACTGCGACCTCTCATGTTGTGCGGCATCTCTCCACCGCAGGCTGCGTCCGCCGCCTTCCAAATCGTCTCAACAACTGTTCTCTTGCTACTAATCGCGATAATAATATCTCAGACTCAGAGTTTGTTTATCCACGCCACAGCAAAATCAGTGGCCAACTTTCCAAAGAAATATTAACGTCCAACTTCCAACTTACACGTGATGAAAGACATCCTCTTCACTACCGAGAGTGCGCTGCGTCCGTGGGACATCTACATCTACATTTATACTCCGAAAGCCACCCAACGGTGTGTGGCGGAGGGCACTTTACGTGCCACTGTCATTCCCTCCCTTTCCTGTTCCAGTCGCGTATGGTTCGCGGGAATAACGACTGTCTGAAAGCTTCCGTGCGCGCTCTAATCTCTCTAATTTTACATTCGTGATCTCCTTAGGAGGTATAAGTAGGGGGAAGCAATATATTCGATACCTCATCCAGAAACGCCAGGTTTGGCGAGCAAGCTACACCGCGATGCAGAGCGCCTCTCTTACAGAGTCTGCCACTTGAGTTTGTTAAACATCTCCGTAACGCTATCACTGTTACCAAATAACCCTGTGACGAAACGCGCCGCTCTTCTTTGGATCTTCTCTATCTCCTCCGTCAACCCGATCTGGTACGGATCCCACACTGATGAGCAATACTCAAGTATAGGTCGAACGAGTGTTTTGTAAGCCACCTCCTTTGTTGATGGACTACATTTTCTAAGCACTCTCCCAATGAATCTCAACCTGGTACCCGCCTTACCAACAATTAATTTTATATGATCATTCCACTTCAAATCGTTCCGCACGCATACTCCCAGATATTTCACAGAAGTAACTGCTACCAGTGTTTGTTCCGCTATCATATAATCATACAATAAAGGATCCTTCTTTCTATGTATTCGCAATACATTACATTTGTCTATGTTAAGGGTCAGTTGCCACTCCCTGCCCCAAGTGCCTATCTGCTGCAGATCTTCCTGCATTTCGCTACAATTTTCTAATGCTGCAACTTCTCTGTATACTACAGCATCATCCGCGAAAAGCCGCGTGGAACTTCCGAGAGTATCTACTAGGTCATTTATATATATTGTGAAAAGCAGTGGTCCCATAACACTCCCGTGAGGCACGCCAGAGGTTACTTTAACGTCTGTAGACGTCTCTCCATTGATAACAACATGCTGTGTTCTGTTTGCTGAAAACTCTTCAATCCAGCCACACAGCTGGTCTGATATTCCGTAGGCTCTTACTTTGTTTATCAGGCGACAGTGCGGAACCGTATCGAACGCCTTCCGGAAGTCAAGAAAAGTAGCATCTACCTGGGAGCCTGTATCTAATATTTTCTGGGTCTCATGAACAAATAAAGCGAGTTGGGTCTCACACGATCGCTGCTTCCGGAATCCATGTTGATTCCTACATAGTAGATTCTGGGTTTCCAAAAACGTCATGATACTCGAGCAAAAAACATGTTCTAAAATTCTACAACAGATCGACGTCAGAGATATAGGTCTATACTTTTGCGCATCTGCTCGACGACCCTTCTTGAAGACTGGGACTACCTGTGCTCTTTTCCAATCATTTGGAACCTTCCGTTCCTCTAGACACTTGCGGTACACGAGAGACTTGCGGTACACGGGACATAGTCAACCTCGTAGTTGCGAAGGTGACCGTTTCTCGCAGCCCTTGCTGTAATCGAACGAATATAGTATGTAACGTCATAACTGTAACAGGGATAGACGACAGCGTCCTCTTCTCAGCTTTTGTGCGTACCGCGAAGAGGGAGATTTGAAAGTGATCCGATCCTCAGACTTATTTTATACCCAAACGGGGCAGTTCTGGACATGGTTTCCCAGTCGAAACTTTAGCTACTAAGTCCCTCTACAACACCGGGAAGACTGTACTTGGTATTGTTAAACACGCGGTAAATCAAATAATTAACTGTTGTCCTTCCATATCTGATATGACTTGAGTTTCAAGAGCTTCCCTAGTATCTGTCACAAATATCACATCACGCTGATGACCTGAGGCTTGCGTCGGATTCTGGGAAGGATCTCGAAACTGAAGTCCAAATGTGGTACGTCAGTCTGCAAAGATTAGGCCTCCATTTAAATATTTACACGACTCAGTACCTCAAAACGATACCATTTCCCGGAACTATTCAAATTCGTGGAGCTTCTCTCACGAAGATGGATACATTTCAATAACTAGGTTCTCGACTACAGAGAGACAGCTGTGTGATTGAGGATGTACGAACGGGAATCAAAGCGATCTGAATGCGATTCAGAAACGTCACTGGTGTTCTTTATGATAAGAAGGTGTGTATCCGCCTAAAATAAAAGATGTCCCGCGCAATGGTGAGGGATACTAAATGTTGGCCTACACCTAAAACTAACTAGATGTCATGCACACGCGGATTCTGAGGAGAGCGTTAGACATTTCTCCTGTCGACCACATCAACAACACAACGATTCTAAAACTAGCTGGTGTGGCTGCAGCAGTTGGCAAAATGCAAGGTTGGAGATTTCCTTGGTACGGACACATCGTACAGGGGCACCGTCTCGTTCAGTCATCATCATAAGCCTACCCTCTCACTGTTGTATGTCAGACACACCTAAATTATGGTGACTGGATACTGCAAAGTGGTATATTTTTCGAGAAGCCTAAATCGATGGGAAGCATTTGATCATAAAAGATGGCGTATACTGCTCCGAAAAGTGGTTATGTTCCAACGGGAAGGCGCTGGGAAGAAGAAGTAGACGACAATGCAGAAAATTCCATAGTTATAATATCAGATCGTATAGTCCAACATCCTGACTGTAACTCTGCGTAACACTAAAGCTTTCCCTATCTCTTTCTCAATTTGAGCTATACGACTCGGGAAGAAGTTGTCCTGTAATCTGCTTCTTACGCAAAACTACTTAGCACTCTAGAGGACATTAAAGCTTTGTCTGTTGTCATCGGCATAGTTTCCCTCTCCGGGTATGCTAGCTATTTCTCCTTTTGTCCAACGTGAACCAATATCTATCTGTCTCACGTCGTCAGCAATGTCCATGTATTTCTCGTCCCAATATAGCTCATTTTTTCCCTTGTTTCGCTTCTGATAATCTCTTCCAAATTTTTCAATCTCTTCCTCTGACCTGTAAACGTCTTATCCACATTTGATTCTTTCAGTACTGGTGCCATACATTTCTCTTAAATGTCATTACACTCATTTGGTAAGAACGTAATGAGAATATTGTTTAACACTGTTGATATTTCTTAAATTCCATGTATTGGTTACTACATCTATTACCATTGTTATTATTATGTGCTACTAATTTGCAACGCATATCGTAGTGTTAACTTAATAAGGATATCTGGTCTGATGTAACAGAGAGGCTTAAGTCCTTAATATTAACTGGTAATATAAGTGAAAAACAAATTTAAAAATGTGGGCGCCGGCAGAGATTTTTGTTTGTCAGTGGGACTGGGACAATGATCGCTCAGCCTCATCATGAGGGGCTGCTGTAATAAGAAGTAGTGTCTCCCAGGTCGAGAAAGCCGACAATGGCCGAGAGAGCGGTGGTGTGCTGACCCTACGCCGCTCCCTACCGTATCTAAATGACACCATATGTCAGAGGATGACACTGCGGCAAATCGGCTTGTGTGATCTTTTGACCCTGGTAGCGGAGTCTATTTCACTTTCCTTCATTCTGTTTTATAACTTACTTGTTCAAGTCTACCTTCGTCGCAGCTATTCTTCGTCATTTTGTAAGTCAAAAAGGTTTTTATTTCTTCTTCCACATCGTCTATACACCACGTTCAGAATATACCTTGCCGTGTCTTCGTCCGCTTGGCCTCCATGCGTAACAATTTCTTGTCGTTCTTCCAACATCCATATTGAGAACATGTCAAAGACAGGCTACATTTTATCAACCATTTTTATTTTCTTGTTTCCTGGTGAACATAAACTATCTCATCTTCACTTTGTAAGTAGGCTGTTTAGGTTTTTTTATTAGTAACGCCACCTCTGTATGAAAATCACCGGCTGTGCCGTGTGCAGTCTGTGGCTGCTTTGCATTGTTGTAATACTCAACCATTGTAGTGTTAGGCAGCTGGCTGTGAACAGCGCGTAGCGTTGGGCAGTTGGAGGTGAGCCGCCAGCAGTGGTGGATGTGGGGAGAGAGATGGCGGAGTTTTGTAATTTGTCATGATATCAAGGTAAATACATTGTTTGTTCTCTATTAATATCTTTCATTTGCTAACTATCCCTATCAGTAGTTAGTGCCTTCCATAGTTTGAATCTTTTATTTAGCTGGCAGTAGTGGCGCTTGCTGTATTGCAGTAGTGGGAGTAACCAAGATTTTTGTGAGGTAAGTGATTTCTGAAAAGTACAGGTTAATGTTAGTCAGGGCCATTCTCTTGTAGAGAATTTTGAAAGTCAGATTGCGTTGCGTTAACAAAATATTGTGTGTGGAAAGTCAGATTGCGTTGCGCTATAAATATTGTGTGTCAGGTTAAGGACAGTCGTGTATATTGTTCAAAAGGGGACGTTTCATATGTCGACCCTTAGCCGAGGATACCTCACTGGAATCTTCTGATTTTTTCTTGTAGTTTGTGTAATTAGTGTAGATTTTGTTTATTGCTAGCGCGTAATAGTAGAGAGAATCTCCTTTATAGTTGTAGTTTTTCATTGTTGTACAGTAAAACAGTTGTGGCATGCATGTAGATTTGCACCAAGTATTTCGCAGCTGCGCTTGCAATTAACTAGATATTATTTTCAGTGCTATGTTAATGTGTTTTCTTATTTTTGCTCTTCAAATTGTGTTTTTCTGTGTTGTCGTGTGAAATACTGTGACAATAATGGCGTGTGAAAAACGTAACACTAGGCTCCAAAGCAAACTGAGAAATAATAGTGACGACGAGCGTAGCTTGCCAGCACCACTGTGTAATGAATTAACAGATGTTCAAAGTAATAATTTGGTAGCTGTGCATAGGGAAATGGAGCGGGCTGCAAACAATGGTGTAGACAGCGAAACAATTAGAGAACAGGGAAGCATTATCGATCGATCGGTCGGCGACAGCTCGCCTCAGGAATCCGAAACGACAGGAAACAATCTCGCAAATGCTGTGAATTCAGGTTTTGGATCCTCACCGTTTTCTCAAATAAGTCAAGACACATTTTCTGCTTGTCAAAATGTGAATGTTGCCGGTGCAAATGCACTGCCGAAAAGCGTAGAGGAACAGATTCCAGACACTAATACATTATTATTGCAATTAATGCAACAAATGGAACAAAATCAGAGACAAATGGAACAAAATCAGAGACAAATGGGACAAAAGCTTGAAAAATTAGACACAATGGAGCAAAATCAGAGAGAAACACAGCAAAAGCTTCAAAAGTTAGACGCAATGGAACAACAGCTTCAAAAGTTAGACTCCACGGTTGAACAAACACGTGAAGATTTAACTACTGAGTTACATCACATTGAATCGAAATGTCAAAAAGTCTGTAATGACGTAAAAACACAAATTTGTGAGCATTTTCAACCTATTTTTTCGCGGCATTAAAATGCATTACAGAATCACGAAGCAGCTATAAAAGAACTGCAAACCATTGTTCATGAAAATCATGAGACCTTGTCGGCTAAATTTGACTCTGTTGCATCTACCGATTCGGTTACGCAACTTGCAAAAACTCAGGAAAACTTAAAGGACACAGTAGATACTCTGAAACTTGGTTCAGAAAAACACACTGAGGAAATAAGTACACTATCGGATAAAGTAGCCGAACTTTCAGATCAGTTCACTAACTTATCTACAAAGGTAGATGATGATCTGAATGACACAACACCTGTAGCCTTCACTGACACTGAAGAGTATGAACAAATTAGAAAATTCAAACAAAATCAAAATCAAATCAATACACAGTACAAAAGAGAAATCCGGGAAGTGCAAGATCAGTTGGCACAAGTAGTACAAGAATTACGTATTTCAGAGGACACTCACGCCCCAATACGGGAAGAGGGACTTAGAAATATGGAACAGCCACAAAATAATAACACAGGACACTTCGGAAATTATGACAGAAATTGGCAAGGCACACCGAATTTTGAGATGGAACCGCCGAAACGACGTAATAATGACCGACATGCGACTCGCCGACATGATGATTTTGACTATAAGCTGTTCATTACTACACGTAAATTCAAAACGTTTAAAAATTCTGCCAACGACATTCATCCACAAGCGTGGCTCCATCAATTCTCTCATTGTTTTCCCCCCAACTGGTCATTATAACACAGATTAGAATTTATGTGTGGCTATTTAGAGAATGAACCAGCTGTAAGAATGCGTTCGGTCATTCACGATTGTCATAGTGAAGGAGAATTTTACCATGCCTTCCTCTCAGCATATTGGTCTCAAGCCACACAAGACCGAGTAAAACATGGCATCATAATGATGAAACATTTCGAACAATCTGAATTCTCCAGTCTTGTGAAATATTTTGAAGACATGTTGCACAAGAATCAGTACCTGTCAAACCCATACAGCCCCTCAGAACTCATCCGCATTTGCTTAATCAAACTGCCTGAACATTTGCGACATATTATTTTGGCAGGACGTTGCAAAGACGACATTGAAGCTTTTCAGGGACTCTTACAAGAACTGGAAATTGACACTGACAATCGCGGAACGCAGGAGCACAACAATTACAGATTACATCCGTCGCAATTCCGCGATGAAAGAAATAATAACTGGACGCGACAAGGCTATTCTCACAACACAAATCGTGACCGAAACAGACACCACCCGTATAACAACCGTTGGCAGAGTAGTAATAATTACAGGGAAAGATCACCTCTCCGCGGTAATGACTATCACAGAGACAATCAGAGAAACAGACAATATGGGAACCAAAACAATTATTATTACGGGAGACAGAATAGCTTTAGACGCAACGGTTCAGCGCGCAGTTACGATTCAGGGAGAAATTCTCCACCACGTGACGGACAAGGAAGAAACTACGGAACCTACCGACATGACGACAGACGATATATTCGTAACGACAGACCGGAATTGCATCAGAACTGGCGGGATTTAAACACGGCAGGGCCCTCTCGAGGAGGTGAATTTGTAGAAGTTAGGTCTCCGAATCCCAATAACGATGCGCTCCAACAAAGAAACAGACACTGACCCACACCGCAGGCAGACACCTGCGCCGGCTGGCTCCGAGAAAAATAACATAGCGCTAACCTTGAAAAAAAATTTTAACATTCCTCACCGACGTATACCACTTGATAATTGGGTTAAAGTTGAAACTCGGCGTACTAGGAAGAGTAAAGGTTTACACCACATTTCACACGTAAAACCGTTTATTGAGAGATAATGTGCTTTTTTAACTTGAGATTTTAATGAAACATTTTGGTTTACTTGCAAATACATTATGGATTCAAGGTGCTTTCTGAGAGATACCAGGTGACACAGTGGTTAGTTTATTTGACAGCTACACGACTATATCACGACGCTACTAATGTGTGACACAATTCACCTTGTTGCTTTTGCGGTGTATCTGTTTTATATCTGCACAGTTTTTCTGAATTCTTCTGGAAAGTAAAACATGTTTTAGTAGTAACTTTTGTGGTATAGCAACAATGAGGCAGCCTTTTCCGTAGCACAACAATACGTTACAGCAAAGTACTTTCTTCATCACAACAATAAGCGTAATAACTAAGATATCTATACGCAAAGCATTTCACTTTTGTGTATCATCAGGTAAGTACATTGACTTCTGCAGAACTTAGCTTTCGGAGGACGATAACTACAAGACTTCCACAGAGATTATCTTACAACATGACGCACAGTTTAGCGCTACAGGACACGTATTTCAGTGATTAATTTTGTACTTAAAACATTTATTTTTAAAGATTTTTGAATTACAAAGAAAGTTTTCCGAGATACATTTCATTCCATTGCTGTAATTTGTAACACCTGAGGGTATAATTACATTTATCCTCAGGGGGGTACACGCTTACTTTGTGTACCATGTGTTTGGCACGCACAAGGAGCCCTAGCTAATATGGTATTTGCTTATACAACTTTACACATCGGTACCATATTTCTCCAACACATAAATTACACAGCTATCTGATTATTTACCTGAGAGAGACAAACATTTTTTTTACTACATTAGTGACAGACGTTTACGTAATTTCACAGTTGGATACCTTCACACTTATGAAATTGTATTTTGTCTGTACTTTGTGAACTGTTCATATTTTTTTGGAACCATTGTGATACTATGAGAGCTTTGAATGATGTGTTTGGTATGGGATTATGATTTTTAAAGTACGTTTGAGGCAGATGACACTTTTGACATGAGCAGAGAATTTTTTTTAGGTTTTGAAACTATTGGAGGAAGCTACGACGATTTTGAGATTTGACTGAGGTGTTATGATGTTATTTTTTACGACGACGATGTGTATTATGTTGTTGAGGTATGTTTATGATTAGTAAGCTAATGTTATATGAAGAATTTGATTATGCTATGTATCCAATGATGAAGTATTGAAGAAGCGTCGACGAATTTGTATATGTGTAATAAGGTAAGGAGTAATGAGTAGCGGTTAGGAACTCTGCCTTGTGAAGACGTATGTTGGAAACCGAGAATCGTACTTTTAGAATTATGAAATGTGTGTAAATGCGTGAATGTATCACAATGCCGACGAAAATTTTTTGGACACTGTTATATTCATGGGATTTTGTTTTTACAGGTTTGCAACGCTAATTCTTGACCTGTGAAATATTTTTATTTAAGACTGCCATTGTAGCGGAAACTGCTGTCGTAAATATTTCCCTACGAAAGTTAAGTGACCACCTGCACGTAATACGTCCGTCGTGGGCACACAGCTGTGTCAGACACCTGGGCGACAGCCGCCCGAACAAAAAAAAACCATTAGCCTTCCAGCGGCACAGGTAGAAGAAAAAAGAGGCCATTATAATCGCTATTGACGTTCCTTTGTAGAAAGCATCGCAACATTTCACGGCTATTGTCGTGCTAATTGAGAGAAATGCCATATGGCTAGTGAATGACGTTTCACGCCTTGCTTTGCCCATTTTGTTTAATATCTAGTTTCTAGCTGCACTGCAGCACTGGTTAAAATAAAATTTTATAGATGTACTAATATAAATATTTTCTGTCTGCAGATCTATTAAATAATAATTTTGTAATCCACATTCTTCGAAAAAGGAGCTCTTGGAATGGAAAGAACAATAAGAAGGGACTAATACCAGGAACTGCATACATAATTTTCTTTTCAACTACTGAGTAATTTTTTGTAGAATTAGTTTTTGTGGTGCACCACTTTAATTACTTAGACATTAAGATGTGATTATACATTTCCCTTATCTGCATTGTTATCTTTAGTGTACTATTTTTTCTGCTTGAGCTATGTCATATTTAGGTATAAGTTGCTGCTGTTTGCCAGGCATAGTGTTATTGAATTTGATTTTGTATTATTCTGTTAAGCCAGTTTTACTAATGATTTATTTTTATATTTTTATTGTTTGCTGCACATTGCCTTAGATTAGTTGTAATATTACAATTGCTTTGCTAATTTCTTAATACTGCTTGCTTCGCAAATCTGCGTTTTTTTTTATTGCTGTTTATATTAATTGTTTTATGTGATGCTGCATTGCCTCGTCCCTTAGTTTAGCATCTGAGCTCAGTAGATATAAGTTAGCTTAAGAGGGGGTAGCCTATAAGATAATGAGTAGCGATTAATTAAAAAAAAATGCATTGAGAAGCTATACGAGTAAAGTACAGAAAGCAGGTATAGGTAGGATTTTCTTGGGAATAAATAATGAGGTAAGAAATATGTGAAATAAATACAGAAAGCATGCTTGGATAGGATTTTTTTTGGTAGAAGCAAAGGTTGAAATAAGACGAAAGATCTATGGAATGAAGTTTTGGGTTGGACTGCAGTACCAAATGTTACACTGAAAACAAACCCTGTCCTTTCCTTTTGTGTTATGCCACTATGTGTTTGTGTACCCTTGTGTATTTCTTTTCTTCCTGTCTCTGTGTAGTTTCATAGAATTTTTCTTCTTCTAATACTAAGCTACATGAACTATGATGAGGAATACTGTTATCCTCAAATATAATTTGCATTGATAATATGTTATTTACTTTGTAAACATGTTTAAACAGTATTTGTTCTGTTTTGTTTTAATGCTCATGTGGAAGTTGATATTCCAAAAGTTATTCTGATCTTTATGTATGTACTCATGTCATAATTCCTGTAACACTGACGTATATGTCTATTTCTATTCTTTTGTAAAGCCCCTATTACTACAAATGTTCTCTGTATTGTTATGTTCTTGAATGATGTGTTTTGTACCTTTGTTATTGTGTTCTTATGTTATAAAATTGTAATTGACACCAGGTCATCAAATTAAGTAACTTGTAAGTTACATTTCACTGCACACGTTTCTATTGGTCGTAGTATATGGACAATATGTGAGAAGTAGGGACTGTTAGTGTTTGCACGTGTGTTAATAATTCAGCAAGGGACTGGATAACAGCATTGCTGGTTCTGAGGACAATTCCAAAAACTTTGTGAGTGCACAAGTGGTGGTTATGGACTTGCTACATTATCCGCAAGACTCTTCGATGGTGATTGTGCACCTGCACAGTCGCAACAGATGGCTGCTGGCCGTCTCTACCAGGACTACAGTGGGTCTGCGTCTTTGCTGACTCACCAGTACCATCATCTCTACAAGGACTACAGTGGGTCTGCGTCTTTGCTGACTCACCAGTACCATTATTTCTACAAGGACTGCAGTGGGTCTGCGCCTCTGGCGGCCCACCGATACCGTAATCTCTACTAGGACTGCAGTGGGTCTGTTCTGTGATGACCTACCTACCACTAGTCTTCAAAACTTCGACTGACTCCGCTGTGGGTTTGCTCTGTTGTGACCCATTACCTGTCAGCATGTCGAGAGTCAGCACTGTCTTTCCGTTGGAAGGACAACGATACTTCTTCAAGACTGCATGGAAATCCACTACTTCCGTGTGCATTTTCTTTTACTGCTCAGACTTTGAGAAAAACACTGCAATGTGATGAATGATCAGGACTGTCTTTATGGACTGTGAGAAAATTTTAGCTTTTGACCAACATTGTATCAATAAGTGTGTGCATTTGATTTCTTTGTTATTGTAATTGTGAAAAAAATTTTTAACAAATATGTATTGGCCAGTGCCCAACAAAATTTGTAAAATTTTTTGTGGGGAGCATGGGGGCTATGTAAGTAGGCTGTGTAGGTTTTTTTATTAGTAACGCCACCTCTGTATGAAAATCACCGGCTGTGCCGTGTGCAGTCTGTGGCTGCTTTGCATTGTTGTAATACTCAACCATTGTAGTGTTAGGCAGCTGGCTGTGAACAGCGCGTAGCGTTGGGCAGTTGGAGGTGAGCCGCCAGCAGTGGTGGATGTGGGGAGAGAGATGGCGGAGTTTTGTAATTTGTCATGATATCAAGGTAAATACATTGTTTGTTCTCTATTAATATCTTTCATTTGCTAACTATCCCTATCAGTAGTTAGTGCCTTCCATAGTTTGAATCTTTTATTTAGCTGGCAGTAGTGGCGCTTGCTGTATTGCAGTAGTGGGAGTAACCAAGATTTTTGTGAGGTAAGTGATTTCTGAAAAGTACAGGTTAATGTTAGTCAGGGCCATTCTCTTGTAGAGAATTTTGAAAGTCAGATTGCGTTGCGTTAACAAAATATTGTGTGTGGAAAGTCAGATTGCGTTGCGCTATAAATATTGTGTGTCAGGTTAAGGACAGTCGTGTATATTGTTCAAAAGGGGACGTTTCATATGTCGACCCTTAGCCGAGGATACCTCACTGGAATCTTCTGATTTTTTCTTGTAGTTTGTGTAATTAGTGTAGATTTTGTTTATTGCTAGCGCGTAATAGTAGAGAGAATCTCCTTTATAGTTGTAGTTTTTCATTGTTGTACAGTAAAACAGTTGTGGCATGCATGTAGATTTGCACCAAGTATTTCGCAGCTGCGCTTGCAATTAACTAGATATTATTTTCAGTGCTATGTTAATGTGTTTTCTTATTTTTGCTCTTCAAATTGTGTTTTTCTGTGTTGTCGTGTGAAATACTGTGACAATAATGGCGTGTGAAAAACGTAACACTAGGCTCCAAAGCAAACTGAGAAATAATAGTGACGACGAGCGTAGCTTGCCAGCACCACTGTGTAATGAATTAACAGATGTTCAAAGTAATAATTTGGTAGCTGTGCATAGGGAAATGGAGCGGGCTGCAAACAATGGTGTAGACAGCGAAACAATTAGAGAACAGGGAAGCATTATCGATCGATCGGTCGGCGACAGCTCGCCTCAGGAATCCGAAACGACAGGAAACAATCTCGCAAATGCTGTGAATTCAGGTTTTGGATCCTCACCGTTTTCTCAAATAAGTCAAGACACATTTTCTGCTTGTCAAAATGTGAATGTTGCCGGTGCAAATGCACTGCCGAAAAGCGTAGAGGAACAGATTCCAGACACTAATACATTATTATTGCAATTAATGCAACAAATGGAACAAAATCAGAGACAAATGGAACAAAATCAGAGACAAATGGGACAAAAGCTTGAAAAATTAGACACAATGGAGCAAAATCAGAGAGAAACACAGCAAAAGCTTCAAAAGTTAGACGCAATGGAACAACAGCTTCAAAAGTTAGACTCCACGGTTGAACAAACACGTGAAGATTTAACTACTGAGTTACATCACATTGAATCGAAATGTCAAAAAGTCTGTAATGACGTAAAAACACAAATTTGTGAGCATTTTCAACCTATTTTTTCGCGGCATTAAAATGCATTACAGAATCACGAAGCAGCTATAAAAGAACTGCAAACCATTGTTCATGAAAATCATGAGACCTTGTCGGCTAAATTTGACTCTGTTGCATCTACCGATTCGGTTACGCAACTTGCAAAAACTCAGGAAAACTTAAAGGACACAGTAGATACTCTGAAACTTGGTTCAGAAAAACACACTGAGGAAATAAGTACACTATCGGATAAAGTAGCCGAACTTTCAGATCAGTTCACTAACTTATCTACAAAGGTAGATGATGATCTGAATGACACAACACCTGTAGCCTTCACTGACACTGAAGAGTATGAACAAATTAGAAAATTCAAACAAAATCAAAATCAAATCAATACACAGTACAAAAGAGAAATCCGGGAAGTGCAAGATCAGTTGGCACAAGTAGTACAAGAATTACGTATTTCAGAGGACACTCACGCCCCAATACGGGAAGAGGGACTTAGAAATATGGAACAGCCACAAAATAATAACACAGGACACTTCGGAAATTATGACAGAAATTGGCAAGGCACACCGAATTTTGAGATGGAACCGCCGAAACGACGTAATAATGACCGACATGCGACTCGCCGACATGATGATTTTGACTATAAGCTGTTCATTACTACACGTAAATTCAAAACGTTTAAAAATTCTGCCAACGACATTCATCCACAAGCGTGGCTCCATCAATTCTCTCATTGTTTTCCCCCCAACTGGTCATTATAACACAGATTAGAATTTATGTGTGGCTATTTAGAGAATGAACCAGCTGTAAGAATGCGTTCGGTCATTCACGATTGTCATAGTGAAGGAGAATTTTACCATGCCTTCCTCTCAGCATATTGGTCTCAAGCCACACAAGACCGAGTAAAACATGGCATCATAATGATGAAACATTTCGAACAATCTGAATTCTCCAGTCTTGTGAAATATTTTGAAGACATGTTGCACAAGAATCAGTACCTGTCAAACCCATACAGCCCCTCAGAACTCATCCGCATTTGCTTAATCAAACTGCCTGAACATTTGCGACATATTATTTTGGCAGGACGTTGCAAAGACGACATTGAAGCTTTTCAGGGACTCTTACAAGAACTGGAAATTGACACTGACAATCGCGGAACGCAGGAGCACAACAATTACAGATTACATCCGTCGCAATTCCGCGATGAAAGAAATAATAACTGGACGCGACAAGGCTATTCTCACAACACAAATCGTGACCGAAACAGACACCACCCGTATAACAACCGTTGGCAGAGTAGTAATAATTACAGGGAAAGATCACCTCTCCGTGGTAATGACTATCACAGAGACAATCAGAGAAACAGACAATATGGGAACCAAAACAATTATTATTACGGGAGACAGAATAGCTTTAGACGCAACGGTTCAGCGCGCAGTTACGATTCAGGGAGAAATTCTCCACCACGTGACGGACAAGGAAGAAACTATGGAACCTACCGACATGACGACAGACGATATATTCGTAACGACAGACCGGAATTGCATCAGAACTGGCGGGATTTAAACACGGCAGGGCCCTCTCGAGGAGGTGAATTTGTAGAAGTTAGGTCTCCGAATCCCAATAACGATGCGCTCCAACAAAGAAACAGACACTGACCCACACCGCAGGCAGACACCTGCGCCGGCTGGCTCCGAGAAAAATAACATAGCGCTAACCTTGAAAAAAAATTTTAACATTCCTCACCGACGTATACCACTTGATAATTGGGTTAAAGTTGAAACTCGGCGTACTAGGAAGAGCAAAGGTTTACACCACATTTCACACGTAAAACCGTTTATTGAGAGATAATGTGCTTTTTTAACTTGAGATTTTAATGAAACATTTTGGTTTACTTGCAAATACATTATGGATTCAAGGTGCTTTCTGAGAGATACCAGGTGACACAGTGGTTAGTTTATTTGACAGCTACACGACTATATCACGACGCTACTAATGTGTGACACAATTCACCTTGTTGCTTTTGCGGTGTATCTGTTTTATATCTGCACAGTTTTTCTGAATTCTTCTGGAAAGTAAAACATGTTTTAGTAGTAACTTTTGTGGTATAGCAACAATGAGGCAGCCTTTTCCGTAGCACAACAATACGTTACAGCAAAGTACTTTCTTCATCACAACAATAAGCGTAATAACTAAGATATCTATACGCAAAGCATTTCACTTTTGTGTATCATCAGGTAAGTACATTGACTTCTGCAGAACTTAGCTTTCGGAGGACGATAACTACAAGACTTCCACAGAGATTATCTTACAACATGACGCACAGTTTAGCGCTACAGGACACGTATTTCAGTGATTAATTTTGTACTTAAAACATTTATTTTTAAAGATTTTTGAATTACAAAGAAAGTTTTCCGAGATACATTTCATTCCATTGCTGTAATTTGTAACACCTGAGGGTATAATTACATTTATCCTCAGGGGGGTACACGCTTACTTTGTGTACCATGTGTTTGGCACGCACAAGGAGCCCTAGCTAATATGGTATTTGCTTATACAACTTTACACATCGGTACCATATTTCTCCAACACATAAATTACACAGCTATCTGATTATTTACCTGAGAGAGACAAACATTTTTTTTACTACATTAGTGACAGACGTTTACGTAATTTCACAGTTGGATACCTTCACACTTATGAAATTGTATTTTGTCTGTACTTTGTGAACTGTTCATATTTTTTTGGAACCATTGTGATACTATGAGAGCTTTGAATGATGTGTTTGGTATGGGATTATGATTTTTAAAGTACGTTTGAGGCAGATGACACTTTTGACATGAGCAGAGAATTTTTTTTAGGTTTTGAAACTATTGGAGGAAGCTACGACGATTTTGAGATTTGACTGAGGTGTTATGATGTTATTTTTTACGACGACGATGTGTATTATGTTGTTGAGGTATGTTTATGATTAGTAAGCTAATGTTATATGAAGAATTTGATTATGCTATGTATCTAATGATGAAGTATTGAAGAAGCGTCGACGAATTTGTATATGTGTAATAAGGTAAGGAGTAATGAGTAGCGGTTAGGAACTCTGCCTTGTGAAGACGTATGTTGGAAACCGAGAATCGTACTTTTAGAATTATGAAATGTGTGTAAATGCGTGAATGTATCACAATGCCGACGAAAATTTTTTGGACACTGTTATATTCATGGGATTTTGTTTTTACAGGTTTGCAACGCTAATTCTTGACCTGTGAAATATTTTTATTTAAGACTGCCATTGTAGCGGAAACTGCTGTCGTAAATATTTCCCTACGAAAGTTAAGTGACCACCTGCACGTAATACGTCCGTCGTGGGCACACAGCTGTGTCAGACACCTGGGCGACAGCCGCCCGAACAAAAAAAAACCATTAGCCTTCCAGCGGCACAGGTAGAAGAAAAAAGAGGCCATTATAATCGCTATTGACGTTCCTTTGTAGAAAGCATCGCAACATTTCACGGCTATTGTCGTGCTAATTGAGAGAAATGCCATATGGCTAGTGAATGACGTTTCACGCCTTGCTTTGCCCATTTTGTTTAATATCTAGTTTCTAGCTGCACTGCAGCACTGGTTAAAATAAAATTTTATAGATGTACTAATATAAATATTTTCTGTCTGCAGATCTATTAAATAATAATTTTGTAATCCACATTCTTCGAAAAAGGAGCTCTTGGAATGGAAAGAACAATAAGAAGGGACTAATACCAGGAACTGCATACATAATTTTCTTTTCAACTACTGAGTAATTTTTTGTAGAATTAGTTTTTGTGGTGCACCACTTTAATTACTTAGACATTAAGATGTGATTATACATTTCCCTTATCTGCATTGTTATCTTTAGTGTACTATTTTTTCTGCTTGAGCTATGTCATATTTAGGTATAAGTTGCTGCTGTTTGCCAGGCATAGTGTTATTGAATTTGATTTTGTATTATTCTGTTAAGCCAGTTTTACTAATGATTTATTTTTATATTTTTATTGTTTGCTGCACATTGCCTTAGATTAGTTGTAATATTACAATTGCTTTGCTAATTTCTTAATACTGCTTGCTTCGCAAATCTGCGTTTTTTTTTATTGCTGTTTATATTAATTGTTTTATGTGATGCTGCATTGCCTCGTCCCTTAGTTTAGCATCTGAGCTCAGTAGATATAAGTTAGCTTAAGAGGGGGTAGCCTATAAGATAATGAGTAGCGATTAATTAAAAAAAAATGCATTGAGAAGCTATACGAGTAAAGTACAGAAAGCAGGTATAGGTAGGATTTTCTTGGGAATAAATAATGAGGTAAGAAATATGTGAAATAAATACAGAAAGCATGCTTGGATAGGATTTTTTTTGGTAGAAGCAAAGGTTGAAATAAGACGAAAGATCTATGGAATGAAGTTTTGGGTTGGACTGCAGTACCAAATGTTACACTGAAAACAAACCCTGTCCTTTCCTTTTGTGTTATGCCACTATGTGTTTGTGTACCCTTGTGTATTTCTTTTCTTCCTGTCTCTGTGTAGTTTCATAGAATTTTTCTTCTTCTAATACTAAGCTACATGAACTATGATGAGGAATACTGTTATCCTCAAATATAATTTGCATTGATAATATGTTATTTACTTTGTAAACATGTTTAAACAGTATTTGTTCTGTTTTGTTTTAATGCTCATGTGGAAGTTGATATTCCAAAAGTTATTCTGATCTTTATGTATGTACTCATGTCATAATTCCTGTAACACTGACGTATATGTCTATTTCTATTCTTTTGTAAAGCCCCTATTACTACAAATGTTCTCTGTATTGTTATGTTCTTGAATGATGTGTTTTGTACCTTTGTTATTGTGTTCTTATGTTATAAAATTGTAATTGACACCAGGTCATCAAATTAAGTAACTTGTAAGTTACATTTCACTGCACACGTTTCTATTGGTCGTAGTATATGGACAATATGTGAGAAGTAGGGACTGTTAGTGTTTGCACGTGTGTTAATAATTCAGCAAGGGACTGGATAACAGCATTGCTGGTTCTGAGGACAATTCCAAAAACTTTGTGAGTGCACAAGTGGTGGTTATGGACTTGCTACATTATCCGCAAGACTCTTCGATGGTGATTGTGCACCTGCACAGTCGCAACAGATGGCTGCTGGCCGTCTCTACCAGGACTACAGTGGGTCTGCGTCTTTGCTGACTCACCAGTACCATCATCTCTACAAGGACTACAGTGGGTCTGCGTCTTTGCTGACTCACCAGTACCATTATTTCTACAAGGACTGCAGTGGGTCTGCGCCTCTGGCGGCCCACCGATACCGTAATCTCTACTAGGACTGCAGTGGGTCTGTTCTGTGATGACCTACCTACCACTAGTCTTCAAAACTTCGACTGACTCCGCTGTGGGTTTGCTCTGTTGTGACCCATTACCTGTCAGCATGTCGAGAGTCAGCACTGTCTTTCCGTTGGAAGGACAACGATACTTCTTCAAGACTGCATGGAAATCCACTACTTCCGTGTGCATTTTCTTTTACTGCTCAGACTTTGAGAAAAACACTGCAATGTGATGAATGATCAGGACTGTCTTTATGGACTGTGAGAAAATTTTAGCTTTTGACCAACATTGTATCAATAAGTGTGTGCATTTGATTTCTTTGTTATTGTAATTGTGAAAAAAATTTTTAACAAATATGTATTGGCCAGTGCCCAACAAAATTTGTAAAATTTTTTGTGGGGAGCATGGGGGCTATGTAAGTAGGCTGTGTAGGTTTTTTTATTAGTAACGCCACCTCTGTATGAAAATCACCGGCTGTGCCGTGTGCAGTCTGTGGCTGCTTTGCATTGTTGTAATACTCAACCATTGTAGTGTTAGGCAGCTGGCTGTGAACAGCGCGTAGCGTTGGGCAGTTGGAGGTGAGCCGCCAGCAGTGGTGGATGTGGGGAGAGAGATGGCGGAGTTTTGTAATTTGTCATGATATCAAGGTAAATACATTGTTTGTTCTCTATTAATATCTTTCATTTGCTAACTATCCCTATCAGTAGTTAGTGCCTTCCATAGTTTGAATCTTTTATTTAGCTGGCAGTAGTGGCGCTTGCTGTATTGCAGTAGTGGGAGTAACCAAGATTTTTGTGAGGTAAGTGATTTCTGAAAAGTACAGGTTAATGTTAGTCAGGGCCATTCTCTTGTAGAGAATTTTGAAAGTCAGATTGCGTTGCGTTAACAAAATATTGTGTGTGGAAAGTCAGATTGCGTTGCGCTATAAATATTGTGTGTCAGGTTAAGGACAGTCGTGTATATTGTTCAAAAGGGGACGTTTCAACTTCATTCGTAGCATGGCGTCGAGGATGTGAGGTTCCTTTTCGGGTCACTCATTGTTCTCTCTCGTGACCCTTTAATCTACTAATTTTGCTACATCGTCGGCATACGCAAATATTTGAGAAGACTTTGCGCCTGTATAAGCAGGTATTTGTAGTTCCGAATAGAGGCAGGCTGAAAACTGTCGGAAGGGCGTCTCTGTGTCTGAGTCGCTTAGTGTTGGACGATTCTTTATTCACAGCAGCCAGATGTGTTTTACCGAGTGGCATATGCTTAGCTGGTGTTCTCAATAATAAGATATCGTTTACAATGTCCATCGTGTTAAGTCTAACACAGGTCTGCTTAAAGTCTAAAAAGATGTTGTAAAGCACAGTGTTGTCGAGAAATTTATTATGTTTGTAATGTTTGCATATTCTAGAATCTTCGACGTTTGTATAAATAACTGCACTCTCTGCCGACGAGTGAGTTCACTTCTGTCTGTCAGTTGACGTTCGTAATAAGCGTGCTTCCAGTGCTAAGTGTTGTACGTAATTCACGACCTCGATTTCGAATATCGATTACATTCTGGTTAAGATGGGACACTTTTTGGTGTAAATTCTGGTAGAGGATATATTCAGGAAACCAGTGGATTCAGAGTAAGCTGACAATGAATCATCCATCAGTATTTTCCAGCTCAAATTAAATGGGCGAAAGTATTGAACCGAGTCGCGAAATACGACAGCTGGTATGACATGATATGACTCGCATATTTTGTTTGGACGGCACAGCTCAGCAGTGATTCGAGAGCAAAGAAGAAAATCTCCACAGCTGGGATCAACTCCAGGCTGAAAATTTGGTGACAGTAATCAGCAGCTCCGCTAAGCGCAAGAACAATTTCAGAACAGGGCCCAACGTCACAAGGAAACAGTGCAGTCTTACATACAGTATGTTTTGGCCCTATGCCACATTGTGAGTCTGAATGTGACAGAAGTCGACAAAATCCGACACCTGATGAAAGGAGTTGCATGAGAAATGTTCCAAGCTGTTATGGTGTAGGATGTCACAACAATAGACGCATTCACCATACAAGTGGTAGCAGCGCATCGGGGAAATACAATAGAAGTGATGGCTTCGACAGAATTTCTAATTGGTGTGATGAATGGTAGATTCCTCTGAATGTATAAAAATGTAAGCTGATGTGCATGAGTACAAATAACAGTTGTGTAACATTCGAGGAAATTAACAGTGTGCTGTTTGGAACTGTCACATCGATTAAATATCTAGACGTAACGTTGCAAAGCTATATGAAGTGGAAGGAGCACGTAAGGAAGGTAGTAAAAAATGTGAATGGTCGACTTCGTTTTATTGGGAGAATTTTGGGAAAGTGTAGCTCATCTACATTTTCCAGTCACATTGAAGCGAATACCTCACAAAAGCTGACATAAACACGTTTTGCAGCCCAGACCGCTGCTATAAGTAGAGGAAGAGACTCACTGAGGGTCCGTAAGGTACTGACAGCGGTGTAGAGCCATGCCAACACAGCGCCGTGCCAAACTCCGCCACGTTTCTAGCTTGAGAATCCATGGTGCCAACAACCGGATGGAGGCGGTCCCACAGATTCCCGATTGAGTCTAAATTCGACGAGTTTGGAGGCACTGCAAGCTGTGTAACACGTTTAATTGTCCTGCGGGTGGATGCCATTGTACGTATTAAGGAAAAAGCAAGCGGCATCTGGTGTGAACATGGTACCCAAGGATAGATGCATGCTTCTGTGGATCCATTTTGCCTTCCAGAACGATGAGACCACCCAGGGAATGCCACGAAAAATTCCCCAGGCCATAACGCTCCCTTCCTGTTTAATTTCACACGTTTCGATGTAGCATAAAACGTGATTCATCCGAAAAAACCACCTGGCGCCACTCAGTGGACATTCAGCTGCATCACTGGCGTGCAGATTCCAGCCTTGGTCGCTAACGAAGAGCAGTTAACATGGGTGTATAAACCAGGCGCCTGCTGTCGAGGCCTATACGCAGTATCGTTCGCTGAACTGTCGTTGTGAAGACACTGTTGGTAGCTCCTCAGTTCATCTTGTTCGTCAGTCAATCAGTATTTGAACGTCTATTCTCCTGTATACATCTCCGCAGACGTCGTCCACGCACCGCAGTTGACTCGGTGGGAGATCTGGATTGGATTGGATTCTTTGGGGGAGGAGACAGCGAGGTCATCGCTCTCATCGGATTAGGGAAGGACGGGGAAGGAACTCGGCCGTGCCCTTTCAAAGGAACCATCCCGGTATTTGCCAGGAGCGATTTAGGGAAATCACGGAAAACCTAAATGAGGATGGTCGGACGCGGGATTGAACCGTCGTCCTCCCGAATGCGAGTCCAGTGTGCTAACCTCTGCGCCACCTCGCTCGGTGGAGTTCTGGACAGCGCCATTTTTCCACGCACGGTATACTTTAACTGCGATGACACATTACAGTTAACAAAATTAGCCGTTTTGGAAATGCTTCCACCCTTGTCCCGAAAGCCAATGATCGTACCGTTTTAGACGTCAGATAAATCACTGTGTTTCATCTACATCTACATGACTACTCTGCAATTCACATTTAAGTGCTTGGCAGAGGGTTCGTCGAACCACAATCATACTATCTCTCTACCATTCCATCCCCGAACAGCGCGCGGGAAAAACGAACACCTAAACCTTTCTGTTCGAGCTCTGATTTCTCTTATTTTATTTTGATGATCATTCCTACCTATGTAGGTTGGGCTCAACAAAATATTTTCGCATTCGGAAGAGAACTTTGGTGACTGAAATTTCGTAAATAGATCTCGCCGCGACGAAAAACGTCTTTGCTTTAATGACTTACATCCCAATTCGCGTATCATATCTGCCACACTCTCTCCCCTACTACGTGATAATACAAAACGAGCTGCCCTTTTTTGCACCCTTTCGATGTCCTCCGTCAATCACACCTGGTAAGGATCCCACACGGCGCAGCAATATTCTAACAGAGGACGAACGAGTGTAGTGTAAGCTGTCTCTTTAGTGGACTTGTTGCATCTTCTGTGTCCTGCCAATGAAACGCAACCTTTGGCTCGCCCTCCCCACAATATTATCTATGTGGTCTTTCCAACTGAAGTTGTTCGTAATTTTAACACCCAGGTACCTGAGAATTGTACTATTTATCGAGTAATCGAATTCCAACGGATTCTTTTGGAAATGTGGACCACCTCACACTTTTCGTTATTTAGCGTCAACTGCCACCTGCCACACCATACAGCAATCTTTTCTAAATCGCTTTGCAACTGATACTGATCTTCGGATGACCTTACTAGACGGTAAATTACAGCATCATCTGCGAACAACCTAAGAGAACTGCTCAGATTGTCACCCAGGTCATTTATATAGATCAGGAACAGCAGAGGTCCCAGGACGCTTCCCTGGGGAACACCTGATATCACTTCAGTTTTACTCGATGATTTGCCGTCTATTACTACGAACTGCGACTTTCCTGACAGGAAATCACGAATCCAGTCGCACAACTGAGACGATACCCCATAGGCCCGCAGCTTGATTAGAAGTCGCTTGTGAGGAACGGTGTCAAAAGCTTTCCGGAAATCTAGAAATACGGAATCAACTTGAGATCCCCAGTCGATAGCGGCCATTACTTCGTGCGAATAAAGAGCTAGCTGCGTTGCACAAGGACGATGTTTTCTGAAACCATGCTGATTACGTATCAATAGATCGTTCCCTTCGAGGTGATTCATAATGTTTGAATACAGTATATGCTCCAAAACCCTACTGCAAACCGACGTCAATGATATAGGTCTGTAGTTAGATGGATTACTCCTACTACCCTTCTTAAACACTGGTGCGACCTGCGCAATTTTCCAATCTGTAGGTACAGATCTATCGGTGAGCGAGCGGTTGTATATGAGTGCTAAGTAGGGAGCTATTGTATCAGCGTAATCTGAAAGGAACCTAATCGGTATACAATCTGGACCTGAAGACTTGCCCGTATCAAGCGATTTGATTTGCTTCGCAACCCCTAAGGTATCTACTTCTAAGAAACTCATGCTAGCAGCTGTTCGTGTTTCAAATTCTGGAATATTCCATTCATCTTCCCTGGTGAAGGAATTTCGGAAAACTGCGTTCAATAACTCCGCTTTAGCGGCACAGTCGTCAGTAACAGTACCATCGGCACTGCGCAGCGAAGGTATTGACTGCGTCTTGCCGCTTGTGTACTTTACATACGACCACAATTTCTTCGAATTTTCTACCAAATTTCGAGACAATGTTTCGTTGTGGAACCTATTAAAGGCATGTCGTATTGAAGTCCGTGTTTCAGCACTGCTATAACGACTGCTCTGTTTCTCGCGTCCCCTCGATGTCCCCACGATGCACTCTACTGATAGTGCTGCCACCTGTCGTCTGTTAGTGTTTATTGCACGTTGATCTGGAACGTAGGTGGTGGTCACGTTAATGTGACTGGACTGTGTATGAACGAAACGACGTATAGAACTCTGGTGCGCCGGCCGCTGTGGCCGAGCGCTTCTAGGCGTTTCAGTCCGGAACTACGCGGCTGCTACGGTCGCGGGTTCGAATCCTCTCTCGGGCATGGATGAGTGTGATGTCCTTAGGTTAGTTAGGTTTAGGTAGTTCTAAGTCTAGGGGACCGATGACCTCAGATGTTAAGTTCCATAGTGCTTAGAGCCATTTGAAACATCTGAACTCTGGTGCGACCCATTCTAGAGCACTTCTCGAGTGTTTGGAATATCTGAGGGTATTTTCGTTCCGACGTTGATGCTACAAGAAAATGTATGTCTTGCTTACCAGAAGCGTTTCGCTTTACTGAAGTAAAGCATCATCAGTGGTGGTAATTCTGCTTGGTATTTCGCGTACTTCAGGAAATGCTGTGTGCTTGCAAGCTTTTCGTGTCTTCCTTCGTTAGGCACTGATAATTGTGGTCTAGTTTCACGTTGCTTTGCAGAACTTCTAAGTCTTCGAAGTACACAAATAAATAGTTACTAGTAGTGTACGAAATTGGGCTGTGTAAAACATCAAAAACGCATAGTTCTGCAAAGCAACGTGAAATTAGACCACAATTATCAATGTGTGTCGAAGGAAGAAACCAAAATATAGTATCAGACGGTATTTCCTTATGTAGGCGAAAAGCCAAGTGGAAATGACCACCACTGATGATCCTTTACTCCAATAAAGCGAAACGCGTCTGGTGAGAAAAACACGCATTTTCGACGGAACAAAGATACTCTCAGATATCTTCATTGGGTGGTTGTTCTGTTGCCATTGTAATACACGGGGCGAAGAGAGAGAAATAAGAGAGAAAAACCTATTACCGCTAAGTACCCATACTTAGTGTTAACGGGACTGCGGAATGTAACGTCACTACATCGGCGAGTGTAATGTCATCATACGATTATCTTATCGCCTCAAAAGGGTCACATTTAATCCTGGGCATTTCTACACTCATGGGCCAGCATCTCTTGTTTTCTGTTCTACAGACGTAATTGCAATGTAGCATCAAAATTAGACCTCGCAACTTTCTAGTCGAGCACTTTAGCACAAGCGTACTTCAGGGTCCTGGACGAGGTTCACATGTTACCCGGAGGTAAGTGTGGTCTCTGGGTCATTACACCATCTACATCTACATCTACATAGATACTTCGCAAGCCACCGAAAGGTGCGTAGTGGAGGGTATCCTGTACCAGTACTTGTCATTTCTCCTCCTGTTCCACTCACAAATAGAGCGAGGGAAAAAAGGCCGGAATGTACACTTCCGTATGACCCCTAATTTCTCGTATCTTATCTTCGTGGTCCTTAAGCGCGATGTATGTTGGCGGGAGCAGAATCTTTCGGCAATCTGTTACAAATGCTGGTTCTCCAAATTTTCTTAACACTGTTTCCCAAAAAGAACACCGTCTTCCCTCCAGGGATTCCGATTTGAGTTCTCAAAGCATCTCCGTAACGCTTACGTTTTGTTCGAACCTACCGGTAATATATGTAGCAGCCCTCCTCTGAATTGCTTCGTTGCCTTCCTTCAATCCGATCTGGTACGGATCCCAAACCCCTTTAGCAGTATTCAAGAATAGGTCGCACCAGCATCCTATATGCGGTCTCGTTTACAGGTGAACCACTCTTTCCTAAAATTCTCCCTATAAACCGTAGTCGACCTTTCGCCCTCCTCTATCATAGTTTTCACATGCTCGTTCCACCTCATATCGCTTTGCAACGTTACGCCCAGATATTTAAAAGACTTGACTGTGTCAAGCTGGACACTAGTGGTACTGTATCCAAACATTACAGGTTTGTTCTTCCTGCTTATCCGCATTTAGGGCTAGCTGCCATTCATCGCACTGACTGGAAATTTTGTCTAAGTCGTCTTGTGTCCTCGTACAGTCACTCAACTTCGATACCTTTCTGTACATCACGGCATCATCAGCAAACAAACGCATATATATATATATATATATATATATATATATATATATATATATATATGCGAATGTAATAAACTTTAAAGAGGCTAAGCAGCTAATGTCCACGAATCATTATGGTTTTAGAAAGCGTCGCTCGTGCAAAACTCAGCTTGCCTTTTCTCGCGTGATACACCGAGAACTGTGGATGAAAGACAACAGGGCGATTCCATATTTCTAGATTTCCGGAAAGCATTTGACACGCCCAGATATTTAAACGACTTGACTGTGTCAAGCTGGATACTAGTGGTACTGTATCCAAACATTACAGGTTTGTTCTTCCTGCTTATCCGCATTTAGGGCTAGCTGCCATTCATCGCACCGACTGGAAATTTTGTCTAAGTCGTCTTGTGTCTACGTACAGTCACTCAACTTCCCGTTACCCACCAGGTCTCAATCTCCGCTAATTTCAAGTTGCCGCCACTCATACCTCACCTGTCATTCAACAACATCTTTGCCTCTGCACTTCCGCCTCGACTGACATCTCTGCCCAAACTCTTTGCCTTTACAAAAGTCTGCTTGTGTCTGTGTATGTGTGGATGGATATGTGTGTGTGTGTGTGCGAGTGTATACCCGTCCTTTTTTCCCTCTAAGGTAAGTCTTTCTGCTCCCGGGATTGGAATGACTTCTTACCCTCGCCCTTAAAACCCACAGCCTTTCGTCTTTCCCTCTCCTTCCCTCTTTCCTGACGAAGCAACCGTTGGTTGCGAAAGCTGTGTATGTTTGTGTTTGTTTGTGTGTCTATCGACCTGCCAGCGCTTTCGTTTGGTAAGTCACATCTTCTTTATATATATATATATATATATATATATATATATATATATATATATATATATATATATATATATATATATAACAAAAGCGGGTCCTATCTCACTTCCCTGGGGCACTCCTTGTCTCTGATGAACACTTGTCGTCGACGATAACGTACTGGGTTGTATTGTTTAAGAAGTCTTCGAGCCACTGACATATCTGTGAACTTATTCCATATGGTCGTACGTTCCTTAACAGCCTGCAATGAGGCACCGTGTCAAATGCTTTCCGGAAATCTAGAAATATGGAATCGCCCTGTTGTCTTTCATCCATAGTTCTCGGTATATCACGCGAGAAAAGGCAAGCTGAGTTTTGCACGAGCGACGCTTTCTAAAACCATACTGATTCGTGGACATTAGCTGCTTAGCCTCTTGAAAGTTTATTGCATTCGCAGTAAGAATGTGTTCAAGGATTCCGCTGCAAACAGAAGATAGGGATAATGGTCTGTAATTTTGCGAATCCGCTCTTTTACCTTTCTTATATACTGTAGTCACCTGCGTTTTCTTTTTCAGTCGCTTGAGACTTTGTGCTGCGCGAAAGATTCACAATATATGTAAGCAAGATAAGGCGCCAATGCCGAGGAGTACTCTTTGTAAAATCGACCTGGAACTCCATTCGGAACTGATGATTTGGAATAGATTAGATTAGATTAGTACTTGTTCCATAGATCATGAATACGACTTCGAAATGATGTGGAACGTGTCAGGTTAATAAAAGGTGTCTATACAAGATATTACATTACACAAAATATTACATAACACTTTCTTTGTGGGGGTTGGGAAAATTACCCATTTACTATTCTAAAAATTCATCTAACGAGTAGAAGGAGTTGCCATTAAGAAATTCTTTTTATTTCCTTTTAAATGCTATATGGCTATCTGTCAGACTTTCGATGCTATTAGGTAAGTGACGAAAGACTTTTGTGGCAGCATAATTTATCCCCTTCTGTGCTCAAGTTAGATTTAACCTTGAGAAGTGAAGATCACCCTTTCTCCTAGAGTTGTAGCCATGTGCACTGCTATCACTTTTGAATTCGTTAGGATTGTTAATAACAAATTTCATAAGTGAATATCCTGCAGACACTTATTTAAAGAGCTAGAGATCTTCACACTAGCCTCACAATATATATATATATATATATATATATATATATATATATATATATATATATATATATATATAATAAGTGTCTGCAGGATGATCTTGGAAGAGCTCCAGCAATTATTCTGATTACACCCTTTTGTGCAATGAACACTCTTTTACTTAAAGATGAGTTACCCCAGAATATGAAGCCATACGAAAGCAGAGAATGAAAATAGGCGTGTTAAGCTAATTTACTGAGATGTATATCGCCAAAATTTGCAATGACCCTAACAGCGTAACTAACTGAACTCAAACGTTTCAGCAGATTTTCAGTGTGTTTTTTCCAGTTGAACTCCTCATCAATGCACACACCTAGAAATTTTGAATATTCTACCTTAGCTACCGATTTCTGATCGAAGTCTATATTTATTAATGGTGTCATTCCATTAACTGTGTGGAACTGTATGTACTGTGTTTTGTCAAAGTTTAATGAGAGCCCATTTGCAGAGAACCACTTCATGATTTTCCGAAAAACATCGTTCACAAATTCACCAGTTACTTCTTGTCTGTTGGGTGTGACAGCTATACTTGTATCATCGGCAAAAAGTGCCAGCTTCGCATCTTCGTGAATATAGAATGGCAAGTCATTAATATATATTAATCGAACCCTGCGGCACCCCATTCTTGATTGTTCCCCAGTTTGAGAAATCGCCAGTTTCTTTTTTTTTTTTTTTTGCATATTATATGAACTGCTTATTTCAGCTTTCTACACTCTTCCAGTTAAGTATGATTTCTTCCAGTTAAGTATGATTGGCTGGTAAAGAAGCAGCATTGTGCCCAAGCGCATGTTATTCCCACTTACGGATATTTATTTCGTATTCTAAAGCAGTCTCCAGTCTGAGTAACGTGGTGGTGGTGGTGGTTAGTGTTTAACGTCCCGTCGACAACGAGGTCATTAGAGACGGAGCGTAAGCTCGGGTTAAGGAAGGATTGGGAAGGAAATCGGCCTTGCCCTTTCAAAGGAACCATCCCGGCATTTGCCTGAAACGATTTAGGGAAATCACGGAAAACCTAAATCAGGATGGCCGGAGACGGGATTGAACCGTCGTCCTCCCGAATGCGAGTCCAGTGTGCTAACCACTGCGCCACCTCGCTCGGTAGCTGAGTAACGTAGTTTATGAAGTCAACAGTCCGCTGCTGGGCGGTTGACAAGCACGATCTGATTCCAGTGTGGGATTTTGCCTCTGCACTCATCACCGAGTTCCAGCCGCAGCGCGCCTCGTTACTTATTCAAGGGTGACGTCATCTATGCACACGTCTGCCATTGGCCGGGCGCCACGGATCATTGTCACTGGGATTGTGTGTCGTTGCCGAGCAGCCGTCACGTGGGTGTACCAGAGAGGTGAGTTCTCTGCTCACGGGCTGGCGAAGCACGCGCGAAATCCGTTCGCTCCAGCGCTTACCGAGTGAGTGCAAATTATCGCGTCTGCCGCGCCGCGTCCCTCGGGCGATCAAGTACTGGACACAAGTGATGAGCTTCCGCATCCTTCGTCACTGACAGGTAAGTCTGCTTCAATTCCAGATCTGCAGCGCGATTCCGTATGTCCACAGATGATAGGTATATTCGTATTTCTCGTTGTATGTATGTATACTCAAAATCATCCCACAGTTTGTGGTAGCCGAAACTGGACACTATATCATCACTGTTACGATATGCAAGCTACATACGAACGAAGGGAAACACAATCGCTTGCCGCTTCCCTGTATTTGTGTGTGAATCCAATTTCCAACTCTATTACGTTTGGTTTGCCATACACTGCACAAGCGATACGCCAAATAATCCTACACATTTCATCATGAGAATTATTGAACTTCAGGTAAAGTGCAAATCGCGATACGAGTGGTCGGCTTTGACTAGTGACGTAATAAACTAACGTTATGAACAACATGGCGACTACAACGCCATATCCTTGGCCATGTTTTGAACCACGAATAAAGCAGTCAGTTTTGATTATGAATATTTTATGCACCTGGGAAAGAAATATTTTGAGTTACAACTATGATGCTCATTAACAATTTGATAAGATAAATATTTATCGCAAAGGAAACGCGCAGAGTGCAGCAAAAAACCTCTCTAGAGTCCTAGCGGAGACCGCGATACTTATAATGAACCACAAAAAAGCACAAAGCAACTAAAGTTTGTATATCCGCCTTCGGTTTGCACACATACAGCTACTCCAAACATACAACGTTTTAGAAAGTAAAAGATCCTTCAATTGCTTGTTGAAAAAAACCATACACACAACGTCTTAGAATAGTACTAAAATAAAGACATTGGCCCCTTAAGTTAACAATCGGATTTCAAACGGTGCGAATGAACACCTTTACACAGGCACACACACGGACAACTCAAGTTAATACTGCAAAGTGTACTCAGGTCATAGAGCTTTAGCGAATACTGCGATGTGCAGTCACGAATACATGTATGTCTCTGTAATAAATCACAATGATTTTCACAAGAAGAACTTTAACTGTTTATCGGAACGAAAACTAGCCGAATATCTTATAAAAAAACTTTACAGCTGAGGTAGAGACCACGGAACATAGTACGAATAAAAAAGATACTTATCGTACTGTATTTCTGATGCAACCGCAAATTCTTCTAGACGCTTAGTTTAATAAGTAGTTACACACTATGTGCCAAACCCTTTCCTTTCAGTGCACGAGACGTTTAGCTTTTTCGATACAGACCAAACAAGTAAAAGACCGTCATTTCGGTCACTCCCTATTCATTTCTATCCCCATCCTATTTTGTTATGCGATTTTTCAGTTGCGATTTTGTATTTCGGTCATCTAAAACGGTTTAATCTAAAATAGTTTAAGGATACTTAAAAATTTTATGAATGTCAGGCCAGCTGCCAGTTATTTTATTCAAAGAGAAAAATCTTAATGAGATAAAAGTGGATACTGTCGCGTCTTTTAAGCGTAAGGAAACGATTCCTCAAAAAATCTTCATTCTCTTCTAGATTCACAACACAGGTAACGAAGAAAGTAATTTTCATACAGTGCGAGCTACATAATTATAGCCAAATAGCCTCATACTTAATCTATTTTAGTTTTGATATCCCATGTCTTGGAGAGAAGAGGGAGATGAAACGCTACCAGAATGAACTCTTAGTACTGATGTAAAAAGATTCCCTACGTAACAGTTAAAGTTCATTGAACAACAATTATTTTTCTGTGAATGAAATAGGCGAATGGAAACTAAGAATCGGATGCAGTCTGGCTAGTGGAATAAGAAAATACCTGGCAAAATAGTGAAAGATATCATTTTGGGTTTTTGTTGGAAAATGTCAGTTTTAATTAGTTGTACTGTGACATCAACGACTGAAGTCAACTTGGTACAAAGCCAAGACAAAAGGTTGAACGAAAATGTGTCAACCATTCTCAGTGTTTTCAAGGACATATCGTCCTGGAATTCCATATGTACAATGCAACCTCACTAAATTGGATTAATTGGGGCGAATTCCAGTTTGAATTATGGAAAGTCCGAGTTGAAGAAAATTTCTCTAAAATAAGAATATAACATGAGTTAAGAAATGGTAAAATAGCAGAAAGATGTACTGTAATATTATGTGAAAAACTATACAATAAATCTAATCGAGGAGCTACTAATGTAATAGTATCATTATAAGGAAAAATAGGTTAAACAAATTAAAATGACATTACTTATTCAACGGTTACAGTAAACAAACTTTGTTTATAGACACATGCGCCCATACGTAGCTTGTATCTTTCGAAAATGAAAATTTACGTGCCACTCGTACTGTAGAACAATACGTAATTTGCAAGTTATTTGCTGCTGTCGCCTGTCTTCAATGGTACGGCCGAAGACAAGCAACTACAAGCCGATGTTGATAGCATGGCAGAATTTTCCTCCCCAGTAGTTATTAATGATGGCTTAATGAAGAAACTGACTCTGGTTTAGACCCTTTAGTGCACAGTTCTTTTATCACCTGATGTCGCATCTCTTTCAGAGTATGGTGATTTTCCTGGTAATTCAGGTAAGATGATTAGTGTCTCCCAATTTTCCCTTACGTTTGACAGCTTAAACAATGATTTGCAGTCTGTACAATCATCGACATCTTAGCCTTCCTCTTCCTCTCTGGAAACTTTTTGTGCTAGCCATTAGTTACTCCTCAGTCAGGATTTAGGTGTCAAAATCTTCTTCGCCTTCATACAGTCAGTCATGAACGTCCTGTTTGGTTGTGACTCAAAATGCACCTTAGAATCTCAATTTTCTGTTCCTTAGAAACCTAATTCTGTTTTTCTGTTGCACAGAAGATTACTCCTTGTGTTTTGAAGAACCCTCTGTTTAACTTCACTCCAGCTGCTGAGTCCGCTGAAAATAGTTTTTAGTATAATAGAGTCTGTTCGCCTATATTGTCTTTTCCATTTTATTCAGCATTGATGAACACCGGAAAACTATCTGCTTACTTGCATCTATAAAGGCGGTTTCAACTAAGGATCTCTTCTTGATTCAGCGGACAGATAAACGAAGTTGTCTTTGGAGGGGGACATACACTCAATCAGTCCACCGTCACTATACAGATCAACGGAATGTTAATTACACTTTCCCCTTCTCGGTTTTCAGTTTTATATTTCAGTCTGGAATAATTCGAATTCAGATACGAAACTGTTATTGAGCCTGTTATTGGCATTATATATGACTTAAAGATAGTGAATAATATTTTTGAGATAACATACGTAACTCGTTAAGGGCCATGATTGACACGAATAGCAATGGAGGGTATGCGTTCAAAATTTCACAATAAATGGATTCTCGGTGCACTATGGCAGCGTTTCTATTTGCAGTAAAAAGCCAGTCCGAATTAACGAGAGTCCGGTATTGACGAAGGTTTACCGTAGTTACTTGTTACCTAGCACGGCTGAATTATACGAAAAGGCCGAATGAATATTACCAGTTTGGTGTAACGGAAAAACTCGAGAAAATTTAAAGATCTGTCGATTCATCAACACAAGAGCGTCACAGAAATTCATGGATAATTCACATGGGAGAAACTATAAGAATGGTGACATAGAATGTGACAATCTAAAAAAATTAATTTGGACGTTCGACATCGAATCAAGGAGTAAATTGTTTCTCCCTAGTAATACTTCACGTAATAACCGCAATAGTAAAACTGGGAAAATTCTGACTTCTAGAGATTCACGTAAGAGTCGTTCCCCTCGGGCATCATGTGAATTTGAAGGATGAATATGAAACCAGAACAATATGTATATTCATTCAAATATAACGCAAGCTTATTTGAACAAATATAGATGTATAAAGTCCAAAAAATGTTTTACCAGCGTGATGTTGTGCTTTAAAGAAATCACGGAAAACTTACCGAAGTGTAGCTACAAGCATATGCGTGTACTATTCTGACTCAAGTCTTTCCCCCTATCGTCTCCTGCTACTACAAATGAGACTATAGGATTACATATTGTATCTCAGAAATGTTAGTCAGATGTGCAAGATGATTTCGCGTAAAAGGGCTTCCAAACAAACCAGAATTGTAGTTGCTTCTTTATGCGGATAACACGTTCGGTTCAAACCACAGGTGACCGTAGGTTAGATATGTGTTAATAATAATGATCTCTTTTTCATCACCGTGCTTTGTTCGTCCACGTTAGTCCAGCCCGTTTCGCGCTTATAACTGCATTTTTTTTTCTTTTTCTTTCTTTCTTTTTTTTTTAACTCACTGGTGTGTTTGATAGCTACAGCTGTTTCAGTTTATCATCCGGTAGTGTAGAAACAAAGAGATTGTTGATTTTATAAGATTAAGAATCAGATGATATTTTACGTACAAATTGGATTCTGTATATCTTCCTCGGACATGAAAAACTTCCTCGATTGTATTCATATTTCAAGAAATTTGTCATTGTTATTTACAGACAAATTGTTCCAGTTGTTCATACTTACGACATACATACATGAAAATTCTGAAATAATTACATATATAATCTTACGCAAACTGATGCACTAACATAAATTATAATTTGTAAAAGAACAAATTACTGTTGCCGCAGAGCCTACGGAAGGGAAGAGTCAGAGGGGAAGCTGTGAAGGTGGAGGGTTGGATAGGGGGACATGTTCAGAAGACCTTACATACTATTGACACATACGTCAACTTTCGCATCTACATCGAAGCGCCAAAGAAACTGGTATAGGCATGCGTATTCAAAGACAGGGATATGTAAACAGGGAAAATACGACGCTGAGGTCAGCAACGCCTGTATATGACAACAAGTGTCTGGTGAAGTTGTTAGATCGGTTACTGCTGATACAATGGCAGTTTATCAAGATTTACGTCAATTTGAACGTGGTGTTGTAGTCGGCGCACGAGCGGTGGGTCACAGCATGTTCAAATGTGTGTGAAATCTTATGGGACTTAACTGCAAAGGTCATCAGTCCCTAAGCTTACACACTACTTAACCTAAATTATCCTAAAGACAAACACACACGCCCGAGGGAGGACTCGAACCTCCGCCGGGACCAGCCGCACAGTCCATGACTGCAGCACCTGAGACCGGTCGGCTTGTACCGCGCGGCTCAGAACTTACTAATCTTCATTCACGACGTTATGAACAAATTATAGATTTTTTTTCAGCGATGCAGGTGATACGCACATGTGACTAGGAGCAGGTAATAAATATAAAGTTCAGTAACTGTACACTTCCTTAAAATGAGCAACCCTTTTTATCTAACTTTTGAACTTATAGATCATACAGTTAAATGTTTCCCTGAGACATTTAAGTATCTTCGTTATCTACGATGATGATCGAAGCAAAAGAAATGAATTAAAATTTTGACTGCGGCCGGGACTCCGACTCGGGTCTTCTTGCTTGCTAGCCAGAAACATTAACCATTAAGCAATGGTGACAATGTAAGGGAGAATAAGCTGAGGATATGGATTGAAGTTTGTGTTGGGGAGGGAAATTAACTTGTGTAGTTCGTACACGGATTGGAATCCCGGCCGCAGCAGAAATTTTAATTCATTTCTTGTGCTTCGATCATTATGGTAGATAACTGTTGAACGCTATAACGATGCTGCCGCAGCTCTTTAATAACGTAGTTATAGCAGCGCAATACAACGTTATGAGCTGTTGTGGCAGAACGATGAACTACCTGTTTATGAAGTGTTGAACTACTATCAGAGTACGGTAGTGAAGGACCGGTAAAATAATGCAATACTTCCAAAGAAGTAAGAAGGAGCGACATGATATCGATAATCTCCTAACAAAAATTGTTGTAGCAAAGAGAACCTTAAGACTCCATTAATATGATATGTTGATAAACGTAAAATGCTCCAAGTACGTTTTGCCATATAACTGCGTTTACTGCTTCATGAATTTACGAAGAAATTTAAATTCACACTTAAATGCACGGTAAAAGGATACTATTTGTCAACAACTACGACCATTCAATTTCGCATGCGGAATCATTATAAAAGCGCCGTGATTGGGAGAGGCTGCATTATTGATTTCGTGTAACAACAGTGCTCTCATTTATTCTCACTCCGTTCAAAGAGTCTTTAAATGTCAAATTCATTGCTAAGCCTGGGAACTCGCACGTGGCGGCTCCGCTTTTCTCCAGTTCTTCATTTCGTCAAGATGAAACGTAGCGTAAAGAGGTTCACTGAATTATTTTCTGAGTGCCGAGTTAATAAACGATTGGTACTAAAGACAAACGGAAGAGGCAACAGGTTCGGTATTTAAAGAAGTTGTTCTACATTGTCTCTGTTGGAATTTAGTAGGCATCAAATAATTCATTTCCCGTATGTCGGAATTTTACTTACTTCGCTAACGAACATTGACAAAAGCGCAACTGGTGTTAGCTTCTGCAGTTGTCTGACCAATAACTCCAAAACATACTTAAACATATGAATGGGAGATTTGTTCATTAGGATTTTGTGGATTCTTATATTTTATCACATCGTCCATCGCCATGTTAACGGGCTTATGAGATGTTCGGGATATTGTGACATTTGTTTTGCCTCATGCTTCCGTTATAAGTGTTACTTAGAAACAAGCGCAGTTCGTGACTGAAGCATACAGCGCCGAATGGGCTGGTGTAGTAGGTGAGGCACTGGACGCGCATCGCGAGAAATAATGTTAAGCCCCCCGCAAGTACATCTAAAAGTGGTTTTCCTTACGATTGGCAGATTGACTGGGAATATTTCATTTAATCCAGCACGGCTGTTAAGAGCTATTTTATTGAGCCTGTTTCTGGTGTCATACTATTGTAAAACAAATACATCAAAGCATAGTAATAACCGAGCACTAAACATGAAGTTATAGTTCCCTAAACTATGGTAGCAAATCGCGAGAGATGTCAAGGTACTATTCGGCATTCAAACGGAGTGTTAAAAACCTGCCAACAAATCGAGAGACGAACTCAATCTGCCAGGAAATTTCATATCGGAGCATGCTACGCTGCAAAGTGGCAATTCATACTGGAAACAATCGCCCAGGCTGTGGCTAAGCCATGTCTCCGCTAAATCCTTTCTTCCTAAAGTGCTACTCCTGCACGTTTCGCAGAACTTCTCCGAAATTAGGAAGGTAGGAGATGAGGTGCTGACGGAAGTAAGGCTGTGAGGACGCTTCGTGAGTTGTGCTTGGGGAGTTCAACTAGTACAGCAGTTGCCAGAGAAAGGCTTAAGTTCCAGGATCGAGTCCCGGTCGAAGACACAGTTTCTAATCTTTCCAGAAGTTTCTTATCAGCGCTCACTCCGTTGCAGAACGAAAGTTCATTCTCTGATCTTGAGAGAGAATACACTGATGAATCTGAACATCATGACCACCTGTTTAATAGCTTGTTTGTCCATCTTTGGAACGAAACACATCACTGATTCTGCGTATCAGAGATCCAACAGTTTGTCGGTAGGTTTTTGGAGGTATGCGGCACTAGATCTCTACACGCACAGGTCATGTAATTCGCGTAAATAACTAACCGCTGATTAGCGTATGCGATGAAGGCGCCCAATAGTGACCCACGTGGGTTCCATAGGATTTACATCAGGCGAACTTGGTCGCCAAGACATCAGTGTGAGTTCACTATAATGCTCTTCAGACCACTGTAGCACTGTTCTGTCTTCGAGACTCGGACAATTATACTGCTAAATAATGACATCGCGTCTGGAAAGACATCAAGCGTGAAGGGATTCGAATGGCTCGCAGTTATCAGCGTGTCTTCGATTACTACCACAGATCACATGTAAGCGCAGGAGGTACCACAGGTCCCATGCAAGCGCACGAAAAGCGACAGCATAATACTACGTCCGTGGCGCGCTGCACATTTCAAGCCGCCGTTAACTTCGATGACGGAATTTGTGGAGACGACCATCGATCTAGTAGGGCAAAACTGTGACTCACCCGAAGATATGACACGTTAACATTGATCGATGGTCGAATCGCGATGGTCCCGTGCCCACTGCAATCGTAACTAACGATGCTGTCGGGTCAGTATGTCAGTATGTGGACAAGTACGGGTGGTCTGCCGCACTGTTCCATGTTCAACAATGTAGGATGAAATTTGTGTTCCAAAACACTTATGCTGCCGGCCGCGGTGGTCTCGCGGTTCTAGGCGCTACAGTCTGGAACCGCGGGACTGCTACAGTCGCAGGTTCGAATCCTGCCTCGGGCATGGATGTGTGTGATGTCATTAGGTTAGTTAGGTTTAAGTAGTTCTAAGTTCTAGGGGACTGATGACCACAGCAGTTGAGTCCCATAGTGCTCAGAGCCATTTGAACACTTATGCTTCCCCAGCTTTCTGCTCTTTCGGCGGAGATGCCACAGATCAACAACTATCCTATTTTACAGCGCAGAGAAACCTCCGAAACCCATGTTCTGCGAAGAGTCGTGGACGACTAACCATTCAGCGCCTAGTGGTAGTTTCACTGTCCTTCCACCCATCTCTGTAGATGCTCACGACAGCAGCACGTGAACATTCGACCAACTTCGCTATTTTCGAGATACGCGTTCATAGGCTCTGCTTAACAATAAACTGCCCTTTGTCAAAGTCGCTTATCTGAACTGATTTACACATTTCAGCCCATACAATTCCGAAGACGGCAAGAGCTGACAAGTGCGAGAATTATCGCACAATCAGCTTAACAGCTCATGCATCGAAGCTGCTTACAAGAATAATATACAGAAGAATGGAAAAGAAAATTGAGAATGCGCTAGGTGACGATCAGTTTGGTTTTAGGAAAAGTAAAGGGACGAGAGAGGCAATTCTGACGTTACGGCTAGTAATGGAAGCAAAGCTAAAGAAAAATCAAGACACTTTCATAGGATTTGTCGACCTGGAAAAAGCGTTCGACAATATAAAATGGTGCAAGCTGTTCGAGATTCTGAAAAAAGTAGGGGTAAGCTATAGGGAGAGACGGGTGATATACAATATGTACAACAACCAAGAGGGAATAATGAGAGTGGACGATCAAGAACGAAGTGTTCGTATTAAGAAGGATGTAAGACAAGGCTGTAGCCTTTCGCCCCTACTCTTAAATCTGTACATCGAGGAAGCAATGATGGAAATAGAAGAAAGGTTCAGGAGTGGAATTAAAATACAAGGTGAAAGGATATCAATGATACGATTCGCTGATGACATTGCTATCCTGAGTGAAAGTGAAGAATTAAATGATCTGCTGAACGGAATGAACAGTCTAATGAGTACACAGTATGGTTTGAGAGTAAATCGGAGAAAGACGAAGGTAATGAGAAGTAGTAGAAAGAGAACAGCGAGAAACTTAACATCAGGATTGATGGTCACGAAGTCAATGAAGTTAAGGAATTCTGCTACCTAGGCAGTAAAATAACCAATGACGGACGGAGCAAGGAGGACATCAAAAGCAAACTCGCTATGGCAAAAAAAGGCATTTCTGGCCAAGAGAAGTCTACTAATATCAAATACCGGCCTTAATTTGAGGAAGAAATTTCTGAGGATGTACGTCTGGAGTACAGCATTGTATGGTAGTGAAACATGGACTGTGGAAAAACCGGAACAGAAGAGAATCGAAGCATTTGAGATGTGGTGCTATAGACGAATGTTGAAAATTAGGTGGACTGATAAGGTAAGGAATGAGGAGGTTCTACGCACAATCGGAGAGGAAAGGAATATGTGGAAAACACTGATAAGGAGAAGGGACAGGATGATAGGACATCTACTAAGACATGAGGGAATGACTTCCATGGTACTAGAGGGAGCTGTAGAGGGCAAAAACTGTAGAGGAAGACAGAGATTGGAATACGTCAAGCAAATAATTGAGGACGTAGGTTGCAAGTGCTACTCTGAGATGAAGAGGTTAGCACAGGAAAGGAATTCGTGGCGGGCCGCATCAAACCAGTCAGTAGACTGATGACCAAAAGAGAAAACCTTTCATAGAGCTCCGGTGACCTCCCATCCGCGTCCGCTCCGCTTGAATACTTTTGTTACCGGGTCACGTGCCCGCAACGCCAACAGGCAGCATCCAACGTCGCGTTGAGCAGTGGTCATAATGTTTTGGCTTATGACTATAATTGCTGGTATCTGAGAAGGTTGGCAGGGCGGATATTCATCTGTCGATAACTGGGAAGAAAGAAAGGAAGATTCGGTTTATCGTATCGTCGACATCGACTTCATTAGAAATGGAGCACAAGATCTGATTTTTTCAAGGATAGGGAAAGAAATTGGCCGTGCCCTTTCAAAGGAACCATCCCGGCGTTCGCCTGGAGCGTTTTAGGGAAATCACGGAAAAACCTAGTCTGGATGGTGGGACGCGGGTGTGAACTGTCGTCCTGTGTGCTAATGACTACACCACATCACTCGGTCATAACTGGTTGAAAGTGGACTCTTTCGGAAACTGTAAATGGTTCGGCACTGTGTTACTGCGCCGGCTGACCTATTGACAGATTTGAAGTTGGAGAAGAATATCATTTGGCTCCTCCCTTTCCCAAGTTGTTTGTTACATAGAAGTAATTATTGCTCTACTAGTACTTTATACAGAGTATCCCAAGAAGATTGATCAGTATTCAAGCATATGACAGGAACGCTCATTTGAAGCATAAAACGTCACTTGGTCTTATGCCCTATTCTTAATGGTTTGTAATGTACATTTTTAGGTAGTCTGTTTAGGTTTTTATGTTGGTGACGCCACGTAGCGCTCTGTATGAAAATCACTGGCTGTGCTGTGTGCAGTCTGTGGCTGGTTGGACTCATTGTTGGAGTATTCGCTTGTGTAGTGTTGGGCAGTTGGATGTGAAAAGCGCGTGGCGTTGGGCTGTTGGAGGTGAGCCGCCACCAGTTGTGGATGTGGAGCGAGAGACCACAGTTTTGAGCGGACGATATGGACGTGTGTCCATCAGAGAAAGGAAATTTGTTTAACTGGATGACACAAAATTATATATGTATTGTGACTTTTGAACGCTATTAAGGTAAATAAATTGTTTGTTCTCTACCAAAATCTTTCTTTTGCTAACTATGCCTATCAGCAGTTAGTGCCTACAGTAGTTAGAATCATTTATTTAGTTGGCAGTATTGGTGCTCGCTGTATTGCAGTAGTTCGAGTAACTCAGCTGCTTCTGTATCAAATTACGTAAGAGGTTTACTAGCAGTCATTCATAATTTTTTTAAAGGGGACGTTTCATATTTAGTGAGCTAGTGGCGCACACTTATGTTTCTTACCCATCCAACCTCTTTGATGTTTTATTCTAGCCCAACCTACTTCATTATTTTCAACCTCTTTGTTCGAATCTCTTACTGCCCTTAACCTATCTCGATAAACGCGCAGAGTTTTGTTAGTGAAGTAGTGCGAGGCATTCGGAGTGTATCACAGAGAAGCACCGGATAACTGTTAGTCCAGGTGCAGGCTAAAAGGCCACACATCTACAAAACATTAGACAAAATACACTCCTGGAAATTGAAATAAGAACACCGTGAATTCATTGTCCCAGGAAGGGGAAACTTTATTGACACATTCCTGGGGTCAGATACATCACATGATCACACTGACAGAACCACAGGCACATAGACACAGGCAACAGAGCATGCACAATGTCGGCACTAGTACAGTGTATATCCACCTTTCGCAGCAATGCAGGCTGCTATTCTCCCATGGAGACGATCGTAGAGATGCTGGATGTAGTCCTGTGGAACGGCTTGCCATGCCATTTCCACCTGGCGCCTCAGTTGGACCAGCGTTCGTGCTGGACGTGCAGACCGCGTGAGACGACGCTTCATCCAGTCCCAAACATGCTCAATGGGGGCCAGATCCGGAGATCTTGCTGGCCAGGGTAGTTGACTTACACCTTCTAGAGCACGTTGGGTGGCAAGGGATACATGCGGACGTGCATTGTCCTGTTGGAACAGCAAGTTCCCTTGCCGGTCTAGGAATGGTAGAACGATGGGTTCGATGACGGTTTGGATGTACCGTGCACTATTCAGTGTCCCCTCGACGATCACCAGTGGTGTACGGCCAGTGTAGGAGATCGCTCCCCACACCATGATGCCGGGTGTTGGCCCTGTGTGCCTCGGTCGTATGCAGTCCTGATTGAGGCGCTCACCTGCACGGCGCCAAACACGCATACGACCATCATTGGCACCAAGGAAGAAGCGACTCCCATCGCTGAAGACGACACGTCTCCATTCGTCCCTCCATTCACGCCTGTCGCGACACCACTGGAGGCGGGCTGCACGATGTTGGGGCGTGAGCGGAAGACGGCCTAACGGGGTGCGGGACCGTAGCCCAGCTTCATGGAGACGGTTGCGAATGGTCCTCGCCGATACCCCAGGAGCAACAGTGTCCCTAATTTGCTGGGAAGTGGCGGTGCGGTCCCCTACGGCACTGCGTAGGATCCTACGGTCTTGGCGTGCATCCGTGCGTCGCTGCGGTCCGGTCCCAGGTCGACGGGCACGTGCACCTTCCGCCGACCACTGGCGACAACATCGATGTACTGTGGAGACCTCAGGCCCCACGTGTTGAGCAATTCGGCGGTACGTCCACCCGGCCTCCCGCATGCCCACTATACGCCCTCGCTCAAAGTCCGTCAAATGCACATACGGTTCACGTCCACGCTGTCGCGGCATGCTACCAGTGTTAAAGACTGCGATGGAGCTCCGTATGCCACGGCAAACTGGCTAACACTGACGGCGGCGGTGCACAAATGCTGCGCAGCTAGCGCCATTCGACGGCCAACACCGCGGTTCCTGGTGAGTCCGCTGTACCGTGCGTGTGATCATTGCTTGTACAGCCCTCTCGCAGTGTCCGGAGCAAGTATGGTGGGTCTGACACACCGGTGTCAATGTGTTCTTTTTTCCATTTCCAGGAGTGTATTAGATGAAATTCAGTTCATATTTCTCAGTGATTTCATATAGTCGTGGAATACGAGCAAGGAAACCTCACTAGTTCGGACTAAATGGGGCGAATACCAGACGGAATTACTCAAAGTCCGAATTATAGAAACTTTTTCAAAATAGGAATACAACACACAATTAAGTACTGGTAAAATAAAAGCTAGATTAATTGTAATATTACTCGAAAAATTATACGGTATATCTAATTTAAAAGCAGTTAATTCAATGGTATCACTATAATGAAAAATAGGATTAAACAAACTAAAGTCACAATACAGATTCAATAAATTAAACAAACTTTCATTACACACAGATGCACGTATAAGTAACTTCAATCCTTCAAAAACAGAAGGCTTTACTACACTTTACTGGAAATTTATGTGCTACAATTATTGTAGAATAGTGCGTAACTAGTAAGTCATCTGTCTCTGTCGCCTGATTCACAATGGTACGGCCCACAACACCCGAAGGCTACCTGATGTTGATACCATGTCAGAATTTTCGCCACGATTATCTACTGGCGATGATTTAAAAAAGGGACTTACTTTGGCTGAGACACTTTAGTACACCGTTCTTTTACCGCCTGATCTCGCAGATGTGACGAATATGCAAACATGACCTATGTTTACGGCTTCTGCGACGCTAGTGTACCTGCTGCTGTCAATGAATACCGTCGACTTGATCTCTCTTCTAGTATTTTCCTCGTTTCAACCACATTAGTTTCTACTAATTTCGTGTGGGCTGTAATAACCTCGTCGTTGAGCGCGCCTAATTTTTGATTGTGGAGTGTCTACCAGAGTTTCCAGCACATTGCGTGAAACAGGTATTCTTCCAAATTCCCATATTTGTTCTGAACGTGTAGTTCAACAACAGGAATAGCAGCTCGTAACTGAAGTGGTGCAGTGTGGTCCTAATACCAACACACGGCGACTTTTTGCACGTATATGTCCGCCGAACACTTGTACGGCGCACAAAACATGCGGAAATCTTGTACCCATTCCACATAAAGCGTGTCCATAATCTTGGCGATAGTGCCACACGACTTGAACTTCGTCATTGATTAAATGATAATCGCCATTTGCTTCCACTGATACTGTTCAACTGAGGAAGTGATTTTTACTCGCAATGGAATCAACAACACATGTCATAACCTTCAAGGGTCGTAGGATAATCTACACGCTACAATGGGAACGAATTTTCAAGTTAGTTTTCCAGCTAGTGTTTAGTGGGGTATAATCGGTAACATGTTGATAGATCCAGTCATTGTAGAAGAGTTACATGCATAGTTTGGAAAATCTGTTTGTTGGACACTTTGAGGACGTTCCTTTGGCTGCTCGTACTCTTACCTTCTTCCAGCTTGACAGAGCATTTCCACATTTTACCAAACGTGTCAACCGCACTTACCCTAATCGCTAGATTGGTCGTGAGTAGTACAATTAACTGGCTACCAATATTGCTAGACCTTACGCCATTAAATTTTGCTTCATGAGGTTGGATGTATTCCGAAGTATACCAACGAAAGGTGAGTACTTGAGATGAACTGCTGGGTCTCATCCTGGATGCTGCTGGCACTCCGACAGGCAACACAATATGCCCTCCCAAGATTGCACAATTGCAGTAAAATAGAGCATGGGATATCAGAACATTTATTGTGGATTGTACAACAGCTGTAATGTTAGTTGTAGGATAATGCTTTGAGATGAATATGTAGAAAATGCGCATTTTTCAACAGATACTTCGTAAAACGCATCTTGTAATGTCTACTAACTGTTGTACGTGTGTAAAGTTGACCATGTGTTGGGTAATTCAGGAAATAAATATGATGTACAATGAAAGTCTTCTGGATAGTACAACATTCGGAATAGAGAATACGTCCGTTTGAAAGTTTTTTCTTCAAATAATCGTTCCTGTCATAACCCTGAATACTGACCATTAATTCTGAGACATCCTGTATATTGTTTTGCGGTGTCGATGTGTACATTTGACGGGCGAGTGAATGAGTGTGTATTAATTGATCTTCTTGCCCTTGTTGTAGCGATATCTTCTCAAAAGCGAACAATATTTTCCTCAAGAACATTGGAGTCTCTGGAAATTTAAAGTCGAAGTTTGTCGCAAGCTTTCATCTACGACGGCAAATTTCTTCCAACTTGGATGACGCTTATCGTGAAACATTTCTATTTACTATTGTTCCGTTGAGCGGACACTACATTCTGCCAGCTCCAAACATGAATTTCATTAATGCTGAATTTGAGGTTATACTGCCGAGCCTTTTCTTCATTTTTATACGCAATATTTCGACGTCGGACAAGTTTGCGTTTTGCAGGCGCTGCGAGTAGTGCAGTTATGTGTCCTCGCTGTCTGGAGTCCAATCACATTGTGACTTATTGTTAGCCTCGCACCGGTATTCGAAGCTGATTGTGAGTGCAACCCCTGATGCCCATTACCACCTTTGATGTGCCTTCGTTTTTCGCAGCCCGCACTGGTATTCTGTGGAATTCACATTCTCTCAGCGCTATCCAGCTCTTGTGAATGTGATGACCGGCGAGATCTCAATAGATTCAGTGTTGAACCAAAAGCCTTATTTGAACTGAAACCTCTGTCCCTTTTTATTAGTTTTTCCGACTGCTTTATTTCCGAGACACTCCTTAATTACGCTGTCCCAGAAGATTGGCGTTTTCCCTACGATACCAGTCTCATATTTCATTTTATGATTATACTATCGATTCAGCCCAGTTTCGCACTGGTAGCACTAAATGTCTATGGTCAGGTGACTTGTTTGGCATAGTGTAAGTTTCTGTATGAGCCACTCATATAATTATGATTAAAATTCAGTGAACAATTTTAGGTAACCGAATTCCACCAGCTTTGATGTATCTTAAATGACGTAAGTTGTGCACACCAGCCGCGCGGGATTAGCCGAGCGGTCTTAGGCGCTGCAGTCATGGACTGTGCGGCTGATCCCGGCGGAGGTTCGAGTCCTCCCTCGGGCATAGATGTGTGTGTTTATCCTTAGGACAATTTGGGTTAAGTAGTGTGTAAGCTTAGGGACTGATGACCTTAGCAGTTACATCCCATAAGATTTCACACACGTTTGAACATTTTTTTGTGCACACCAAAAGAGATCTCAGGAGGCATAAAAATTATTTGTTTTCCATAATTAATTGTGATTTGGAGTGACATATTGTGCCAATGGTAGGAGATCCGAGGTACGAGGCAGCCTGGTCTGCCTGAATGCAGCGTCATTTTGGGGCAAGCTACAGCTAGTCAATGTGCGACCACGGAGAGTGTCTTTCATCGGTGGAAACAGACAAAAGTCGCTATGAGCCAGGTCAAGGGAGTAAGGAGCATGAGAAGTCACTTCAAAGTTGTCGTCACGAAGCAACTGCAGTATCACGTTCGCCCGATGCTCGGTCGTTTTCACGCTATTCTGGAAGGAGCTTGTTGTTCAAATCCTCGTGGATGGATGCACCTGTCATTGTAGTGCCCTCTGGAAGACAGTAAATATGGATTACGCCAACGCTGTCCCAGAATGTGGCTACCAGCATTTTTTCATTACTGGCGCTTAACAGAAATTTTTCGGTGGCTGTGAGTGAGTTTGTTGCCACTTGGCTGACTGGAGCTTCGTTTCACGTTTGAAAACCGGCATTCATGTTTCATCCAATTTCACAATAGATGGAAAGAAAGTGCCATTCCTGCCAACAGCATATGTCAACATTGTCTAACAACATGCCACACGCGCCTCCTTGTGATAGTCCGTCACCATTCGCGGCATCCACCTGTGTGTTCAAATCTTCATGCAAGAGTGTGTGCTCAGATGCTACGGAAATGCCAACTTTACAGGTGACGTGCTCCACACCCACTTGGCAATCCTCGAAAAGAAACTTTCTCCACTTGTTCGATCATGTTGTCAGATCGGCTGGTGCGATGCCGAGAGTGTCTTCGTTTGTTGTCACACGACGTTCTGCCATCTTTGAACTGTCACACTGACGAACATTAGAGACATCCATGACACGAACATCATATGTTTCACTTAACTGCGGATGAATTTCAGTCGCACCACGCAAATGGGGAAAACGAAAGGTTACACGCTGTCCATGTAACGAAATCGTCGCCGTTTGCGAAGTTATAAACGAGAACCGTTCTGATTCCTCTGACAGTGGAATGTATGTACTGGTATCGTTGTTGCTAAGATTCCAACTTCCAGAGGTGGTAGTATGGACTAAAACAAGGAAAACGCCTAGCTAATATGGGATCTAAAATACATGCCTTAAGAGCTGTGAGCATTTGTTCAATAGAAAAGATGTGTTTCACAGTAGCGAAGATGAGCAAGTGTTCATAGCTCCTTTAGGTATGCATTTTAGATCGCATATTTAATGTACCTTTTTTTCTTGTTTTGGCCCAAACTACCACCTTTGATAGTTGCCTACCCCACAATGTTAGCAGCAACAGTACCAGTACGTGTATTCGTTTGTCAGAGGTATCAGAACGGTTTTCACTTATAACATTCGACTCGTTCGCTGCCGGTACAGCGACCCTTATACCAAATTGATACATTTATCCTTCTCCATCGTCACAGAAATTTTGTAACATTATCACGGGAGGGCTCTGTATTCCATACATTTACAGGCGCCGGCGCCTAGAACTTTGACGCTCTGTAGCGTCGTTGGATGACGTTTCCGGACATTCAAAATACTTTGTACTCACTCCCTCAAGAAGCGCTAGAGCCCTGATTAATGTTGTACTTTTCAGTCTACAGCCACATTGTTTCCTTCCAATTTTGCACAATGTTTTCACGGCAGCCTGGCCGACTTCTTCATGCGCTGCGAGTTATGTGTACTCGCTTTCTCGTCTCCAACCAGACTATGACCTGCTGTCAGTCTCGTGCCGCGATTCGTTGCTGACGGGGAGTGCGACTCGCGAAGCCAACAACATCCCGTGATGCTACTTCGGTTTTCACAGCCCGCAGGGGTATTCCGCGATACTCACAGTCTCTTAGCTCCTGTTGATGTTCTGGCCGGCGGGATGATAATAACCGAGTACGGAACCCCAAGCCTTCTTCAAATTGAAACCTCCGTCCCTGACTAACAGATTTTCCGATGTTTTTATTTTGACACACTCCTTAATCACGCTGTTCGAGACACTTGGCGTTTGCATCAAGATCTGGGTCTATGAAAGCCGAGTGCACGCCGCATTCCATGCGAATGTGGCATTGTCTTAACGTAAGGAAGACTATCGGAACAGTCGAAGAGAGATGACAGGAACATCAGCTACAACGCGTCTAAAACCACCTACAAAAAAACTGTTAAATGCGCACTGCTTCGAATGTAATTACAGAGCGCGGTGGCGCAGCGGTTAGCACACTGGACTCAATTTAGGGAGGACGACGGTGCAATTCCGAATATCGCCGTGCAGATTTAGGTTTTGCATGATTTCTCTAATTCGCTCCAGGCAAATTCCAGGGTGGTTTCTTTGAAATGGCACAGCCGAATTCCTTCTCCATCCATGAAACGTTCAGAGCACATGACTATCTCTAATGACCTCCATGTCGACAGAATGTTAACCCTAATCATCAGTCCTTCGAATCTTCTGATTATATATATACACGCGAAGTACCACAACACACGCGTCCACTTACAAGTAGGGTTGGCTGTGATAACCATCTACGTCAACACAGATACGGTACTTCTGTACCATGTTCGGGTACACACGATCACCGATCCCTTAGCCCCCCGGGATCATCCGCAGCCACAATCCGTGACATTAGGATGCCACAGGGGTCTCATAAATCAAGGATTTCGTGTGACCCCACAGGTAGTAGTCTACCAGTTACAATCCGGGAGAACGTACAGGCCAAGCAACTGGTCCAGCATGATCTATGCACTGTTGCCCGAATCGTTTCTCTAGATCTTCTCGGACCACAAGCACAACAGCAGGTACAAATTTCTCTGGGCAAATCACAAACTCAACTGAATGGCAAGTAAACAAACCTTCATTTTGCATGGGACATCAGGTGATCAGTGAATGACGTACATATATCCTACTCACAAGGGGAGGCCGCCAATTGTGAAATTCAGATTCGATTCATATTGCGCATAATAAAAGCTCATGGCCAGAGGTGTAATATGGCAAAGCACCAAGATGCACTTCTCAGCCGTTGTCGAGAAAATCGACAGTTAAAAGAAACCGTTGCGGTGAAATACTCTCTACGATTAGTAATTTCCTACAGCGTCGTGGTGCAGCGGTAAGCGCTCGGGTTCGTAATCCGAAGGTCGCCGGATCGAATCTCGCGCCATTCAACCTTTTTTTATTTAGTATTTGTTTTTTGTAATATATATACAGGGTGTTTCAAAAATGACCGGTATATTTGAAACGGCAATAAAAACTAAACGAGCAGCGATAGAAATACACCGTTTGTTGCAATATGCTTGGGACAACAGTACATTTTCAGGCGGACAAACTTTCGAAATTACAGTAGTTACAATTTTCAACAACAGATGGCGCTGCAAGTGATGTGAAAGATATAGAAGACAACGCAGTCTGTGGGGGCGCCATTCTGTACGTCGTCTTTCTGCTGTAAGCGTGTGCTGTTCACAACGTGCAAGTGTGCTGTAGACAACATGGTTTATTCCTTAGAACAGAGGATTTTTCTGGTGTTGGAATTCCACCGCCTAGAACACAGTGTTGTTGCAACAAGACGAAGTTTTCAACGGAGGTTTAATGTAACCAAAGGACCGAAAAGCGATACAATAAACGATCTGTTTGAAAAATTTCAACGGACTGGGAACGTGACGGATGAACGTGCTGGAAAGGTAGGGCGACCGCGTACGGCAACCACAGAGGGCAACGCGCAGCTAGTGCAGCAGGTGATCCAACAGCGGCCTCGGGTTTCCGTTCGCCGTGTTGCAGCTGCGGTCCAAATGACGACAACGTCCACGTATCGTCTCAAGCGCCAGAGTTTACACCTCTATGCATACAAAATTCAAACGCGGCAACCCCTCAGCGTCGCTACCATTGCTGCACGAGAGACATTCGCTAACGATATAGTGCACAGGATTGATGACGGCGATATGCATGTGGGCAGCATTTGGTTTACTGACGAAGCTTATTTTTACCTGGACGGCTTCGTCAATAAACAGAACTGGCGCATATGGGGAACCGAAAAGCCCCATGTTGCAGTCCCATCGTCCCTGCATCCTCAAAAAGTACTGGTCTGGGCCGTCATTTCTTCCAGAGGAATCATTGGCCCATTTCTCAGATCCGAAACGATTACTGCATCACGCTATCTGGACATTCTTCGTGAATTTGTGGCGGTACAAACTGCCTTAGACGGCACTGCGAACACCTCGTGGTTTATGTAAGATGGTGCCCGGCCACATCGCACGGCCGACGTCTTTAATTTCCTGAATGAATATTTCGATGATCGTGTGATTGCTTTGGGCTATCCGAAACATACAGGAGGCGGCGTGGATTGGCCTCCCTATTCGCCAGACATGAACCCCTGTGACTTCTTTCTGTGGGGACACTTGAAAGACCAGGTGTACCGCCAGAATCCAGAAACAATTGAACAGCTGAAGCAGTACATCTCATCTGCATGTGAAGCCATTCCGCCAGACACGTTGGCAAAGGTTTCGGGTAATTTCATTCAGAGACTACGCCATATTATTGCTACGCATGGTGGATATGTGGAAAATATCGCACTATAGAGTTTCCCAGACCGCAGCGCCATCTGTTGTTGAAAATTGTAACTACTGTAATTTCGAAAGTTTGTCTGCCTGAAAATGTACTGTTGTCCCAAGCATATTGCAACAAACGGTGTATTTCTATCGCTGCTCGTTTAGTTTTTATTGCCGTTTCAAATATACCGGTCATTTTTGAAACACCCTGTATATATATATATATATATATATATATATATATATATATATATATATATATATATAAAATTCCGGGCAATCAGTTGCAACAATTATGCATATAATAAGTTTGTCGTGGAAAAACTGGCGACTTCGAAAATCATTATGTTTTCCGCAAAAAAAGTTGTATTTCACAAATGTTATTAATTGTCTTCATAATGTTAACCATGTATAGTTAACGGAGGACGTTGAAACGATATTCCGAAACGAATACGTATAGCGTAAGTCAAACGTTCGAATTAGAATAGAGACCCCACGAACACAAACTTGCTGTGGCAGGTATGAAATATAAACTCCGTTACTCGCTCGTTACACTTGAAGGACAGATGTTGAATGGGCCGAAACGAGCCGCCGCATAACAGCGTAGTTGCGTGCTAACTTCGAAAGAAGGTAGATGCGGTCCCTAGCGCAACTATCGTCGAAAATCAGTGCGGACGGGAGAGCTTTGGTACACCCTATTAAACAAACGGAAAAAATGGAGGCGGTACGATTGGAGAGCGATCCGCCTTCACCAACATGCATAAGCAATTCATTAATAGTTTATATGTAATAAAAAAAATTGCATGGCGCGAGATTCGATCCGGCGACCTTTGGATTACGAACTCCAGCGCTTACCGCTGCGCCACGACGCTGTAGAAAATCATTAATCGTAGAGAGTATTTCACCGGAACGGTTTCTTTTAACTGTCGATTATCTCGACAACGGCTGAGAAGTGCATCTTGGTGCTTTGCCACATTACACCTCTGGCCATGAGCTTTTATTATGCGCAGTATGAATCGAATCTGAATTTCACAATTGGCGGCCTCCCCTTGTCAGTGGCGCCGAAAACACGAGAGATTTGATCATGTGTTGTGGTATTCTGCGTGTAGCGGGAAAACAGTACGTTTCTCGCCATGAGTTCCTATCTAAACTTAACTGCCTTGGTCCCCATTACAAACCCTCAACATCTATAAAGGGAATTTAGTTACACTCTGTAGAATATTGAATTACGGGTTGTCTGGGTTAAACGATAATAGAAAATGAAATAACTGGAGACATAATTGAGATATTTTTTGACAGTCTGTTTCTACTAGTATGTTAACTCAAAATGTTTTCCTGCACATGAAATACACCTCGACATGGGCATCATTAGTGGCGCGGTAGACATATCACCTGTATTCCACTACCGAGAGAGGTGACGCAGTGGTTAGCAAACTGGAATCACATTCGGGAGGACGACGGTACAAACCCGTCTCCAGCCCGCATCTCGTGGTCGTGCGGTAGCGTTCTCGCTTCCCACGCCCAAGTTCCCGGGTTCGATTCCCGGCGGGGTCAGGGATTTTCTCTGCCTCGTGATGGCTGGGTGTTGTGTGCTGTCCTTAGGTTAGTTAGGTTTAAGTAGTTCTAAGTTCTAGGGGACTGATGACCATAAATGTTAAGTCCCATAGTGCTCAGAGCCATTTGAACCAAACCCGTCTCCGACCATCCTGATTGAACTTTTCCGTGATTTCCCTAAATCGATCCAGGCAAATGCCGGGATGGTTCCTTTGAAAGGGCATGGCCGATTCCCTTCCCCACACTTCCCTAATCCTAATCCGAGCTTGTGCTGCGTCTCTAAATGACCTCGTTGTCGACGGGACGTTAAATACTAATCTCATCCTGTAATCCACTTCTCACGAAGTATTTCGCAGAATTGCAGGTGTAACATATACCTGCATGAATGTGAGGGCGCAGAGCCGGTATGTCACTAACCGGCATCTGATATACTTGGTTCTTGATAAGACCTCTCATAAAAAAATCATGTGGCGTAATTCCTGGGCTTCTAGACAGACAAGCAATCGATGGACTACCTCTCCAAAAGCAGCGATCTGAGAACCCATGATTCAATAGATCTCTCACAATATTAGCTGAATGTTATGGTGCGCCGTCCAGCTAAAACGTCATGTCACGTGGAAATTGTGGCACAACATACAACTCCAGTATATCTACATACATTTTGTATTTACTATTAAAAACAGTCTTGCTCACAATTTATTTATTACGGTGACCGGTTACTACCACTACTGTGGTCATCTTCAGACCAATGAGTAAGACCCTCTTTCTTCTGGAGAATCACTACTCCAGCAGAAGGAGGTTCTTACTCATTGGTCTGAAGGTGACCGTAGTAGTGGTCGAAACCAATCACCGTAATAAATAAATTGTGATCAAGACTGTTTTTAATAGTAAATATTTGTAACACATTGATCACTGTCACTCCCATAATGTATTCAAAAGTAATATCTACATACGTTTTTGCATTACCTGTAGGCTCCGCGAGGAAGAATGAGCCTATTACCCTGTCATTATACAAGCCGCCATTCACATTTACTTTCGGAAACTAGATTTCGTTCTCAGTCACTGCGTGGCGGGTTCAGTTCCAGATATGCGGAAACTGAGCGTTTTTACTGCGCCAGAAGTGTGGAATGTAGCCTCGTTCGCAAAACAGAAGAAATTGAGGGACGTCTCGTTTTCATCCATTTTTTTCAGAAATGTCTCTGCGAGTGTCTTTCGCCACGAACAGCCTCAACGCTTGATTTGGTGATGAAGCTGCAGTTTGTACGCCCGTAGACGCGACATTTTATGGTCGATATCATCTCCTGTCCAACGACATAGTTTTAACTGCCTAAATGCTTCTCAGTTTGAATTACGTGGGCACCGCTGGAAGGACGTACGGATTAATTGAACAGTTGCCTGTGGAAATGGGTGCTTCGCGTGCTGGTCCGTCATCCAAAGCAAACTCCTACACTACTGGCCATTAAAATTGCTACACTACGAAGATGACGTGCTACAGACGCGAAATTTTAACCGACAGGAAGAACATGCTGTGATATGCAAATGATTAGTTTTTCAGAGCATTCACACAAGGTTGGCGCCGGTGGCGACACCTACAACGTGCTGACATGAGGAAAGTTTCCAACCGATTTCTCATACACAAACAGCAGTTGACCGGCGTTACCTGGTGAAACGTTGTTGTAATGCCTCGTGTAAGGAGGAGAAATGCGTACCATCACCTTTCCGACTTCGATAAAGGTCGGATTGTAGCCTATCCCGATTGCGGTTTATCGTATCGCGACATTGCTCCTCGCGTTGGTCGAGATCCAGTGATTGTTAGCAGAATATGGAATCGGTGGGTCCAGGAGGGTAATACAAAACACCGTGCTGGATCCCAACGGCCTCGTATCACTAGCAGTCGAGATGACAGGCATCTTATCCGCATGGCTGTAACGGATCGTGCAGCCACGTCTCGATCCCTGAGTCAACAGATGGGGACATTTGCAAGACAACAACCATCTGCAAGAACAGTTCGACGACGTTTGGAGCAGCATGGACTATCAGATCGGAGACCATGGCTGTGGTTACCCTTGACGCTGTACCACAGACAGGACCGCGTGCAATGGTGTACTCAGCGACGAACCTGGGTGCACGAATGGCAAAACGTCATTTTTTCGGATGAATCCAGGTTCTCTTTACAGCATCATGATGGTCGCATCACTTTTTGGCGACATCGCGGTGAACGCACATTGAAAGCGTGTATTCGTCTTCACCCAGCGTGATGGTATGGGGTGCCATTGGTTACACGTCTCGGTCACCTCTTGTTCGCGTTGACGGCACTTTGAACAGTGGGCGTTACATTTCAGAGGTGTTACGACCAGTGGCTCTACCCTTCATTCGATCCCTGCGAAACCCTACATTCCAGCAGGATAATGCACGACCGCATGTTGCAGGTGCTGTACGGGCCTTTCTGGATACATAAAATATTCGACTGCTGCCCTGGCCAGCACCTTCTCCGGATCTCTCACCAACTCAAAACGTCTGGTCAATGGTGGCCGAGCAACTGGCTCATCACAATACGCCAGTCACTACTCTTGATGACCTGTGGTATCGTGTTGAAGCTGCATGGGCAGCTGTACCTGTACAAGCCATCCAAGCTCTGTTTGACTCAATGCCCAGGCGTATCAGGGCCGTTATTACGGCCAGAGTTGGTTGTTCTGGGTACTGATTTCTCAGGATCTATGGACCCAAATTGCATGAAAATGTAATCACATGTCTGCTCTAGTATAATATATCTGTCCAATGAATACCTGTTCATCATCTACATGTCTTCTTGGTGTAGCAATTTTAATGAGCAGTAGTGTATATTATTATATGTTTAACCCGGACACAGTGTACTTCGAATATGACAAACGTGTCTTACGACATTCTTGTTTTAATGTGCGAACGAATTGTAACGGGAGACGTGGGAATAATGAGACAGCGGTGAGTTCAGATCAGGGGGGAGGGGGACATGTGATGCGGAGCTCCGTCGACAGTGGCAACCCGTGGGCAGCGGCGGCGGATTACGCAATCCTCATTAGCGGAACGCGCGTCAGCTCTGGCTTGTCCGGCTGCCGGCCGCGGTCCACTGCCAGCACGGCGCCATTACGGCTAATTGCGAGCTGATTGGTCGGGACGGCCGCGGGGCAGGCTGCGTTCTGCCCCTGCGCGCGCAGGCGCCGCCGGTAATTATGACAGGCGGCGAGCCTCGTTTACGCAATTACCGTCGAATTAAAATAACGAGCGCCGACATGGGTTTCCTCGCCGCCGACCTGCGGACGACCAGGTCTCGCTCTGCAATTAGCGGGCAAGCTGACTAATAACACGTCCCCCGTCGTCGTAATTAAAGCCGCGACGCATCTGATTTCCAAAGCCGCTGTAATCACTGTCCCGGGCGGTGTAACACACACGCATCGCGGATTAAGAAACCGACTGGAGCAGTGGCGAAACATCCGTGAAGTGAGGTGGTCTCTGGATAACATCCGCGACTAAGTATACGAATTCTCTGCGGCATTTCTTATGCAAATACTTGCACTTGTTCGCATGTGGGATGAGTAGAACGGTGGTGTGGCAGGGGGGGGGAGGGGGGGGCGGAGCGAAAGAGGGAAGGGTGAGCGCTTATCACAGACAAAAAAACAAATCGGAACACGAAAATCGAACTTAGCTATGCTTTTGTTAAACTTTCCGTGCCATAATTCACTTTAATCGACTATTTACCTTATTCTCTGAGCAGTGGTTCCTTAATCAATAGAAAACAAAACACTGTGTAAACCTGAGACTGACGCGATGCATGACCCATAGGTGGAAAGGTGTCAGCTGATAAGTCATCCAGTACTCACAAAGAAAGTGTACTTCGATAATGACTATTAACCTTTTCGCTGCCTTTGGGCGTGCATACACGTCTGCTACGTCGTTGGCCAGGTGCTGTGGACGTTTGGGTTTTTCTACAGTGCTATGGGCGTCTTATGCATCCTGAGCTGCCGGTCTCTCACTGCTGCGCACGAGCTACTTCCGTATCTCGATGTCTCGATGAATAAGGAAGGTTGGTTGGTTGGTTTAAAAGAGGAGGGGGGGGGGGGGGGGGGAGTGACGAAATTGCTATGTCATCGGTCCCGAATAAGGAAGTTTCGAGTACTTATCGTACAGCACATATGCCTCATTGTGTGGTGTCATTTCCAAAAAGAATGGATATATTTATGAAAGATGACGACTGTTATGGACATATGATTCGTGATGCACAAGAATGTGAATGGGCATCTCATGAGTGAACTGCCTTCGCGTATACAGCCCAATCACTCAAAAACGAAATGGAATATCGTTCTGCTCTCAATTTTAAATAAAATTCCGATATCTTACCCACATCTCACTCATTGCAATCTATGAGCAAAAATCAACTATACGCGAATTTTACACAACACGTTTTTCCCTCTGGAAGGTCTTTAAAATTGCGATTAATATTTTGCTCAACTTGATACAGCATTGTAACCATGCCATATAATGACCACAAATTCAGTCCTTTATTGAGCGAAGCTATCATACTATAAGATATGCAAAAATGTTTTTTTTTCACCTGACAGTTTTCTCAAAATTTAATGATAAGTAATTCATAGCACCCTCCGAGTCCGCATGGACAGAACCGGGCACGTCGCGTCCAGTTGTCCGTCGGATATAGAACACAATAGCCCGAGAACAGAGTGACATATCGTTTTGCTCTCGATTTTAGATGAAGTTTTGAAGCCTTATCTCCATTTCATTCCCCGCAATGTAAGAGCTAATATCAATCATACGCAATGCCTTTCTATCTCTGCAAACTCTTTAAATTTGCGTGCTATGTTCCATTTAATTTAATGCAATGCAATAAGTTTGATAGATAACGAAAAGAAATTCAATTCTTTATCGAACGAAGGTATCCCATTTAAGATGTGCAAAAATTAAATTTTTTCCCATAATAGTTTTCGAGAAACGGATAAAAAGTATTTCATATCGACTGGACGTCATCTCTCAGCGCAGGAATCGTTTGGTGAGTATTAAAGCCACATCAAAAGCCGCCCTCAACACAGAATGAACAAAGCACATCTGTAGTAGCGAAAAAAAGTCATAATCACTAATTGCGAGAGGAGCCAAAATTACGAATCCACTGAGCGCAGTCACGGGCTGATTGCCTGAATATTTTACAAGTCGCAAAAGTTAATAAGCACATTTATATTAAAATATTAATTTTTCCCAGTTTTCTGGACCTGCACAGGTGTTCCCTCGATGTCGGACCATCGGAGGGTGGAGGAGAATTAATTTTAATATCACATGAACAATTTGCTGTGGAATCAGTTTATGTTGCCTCACATTGGTAGAAATCAACTCGTGCCGCGAAAATTTCCACGAGCCTACCTCGACTGCCGTCGTTACAGGTGCACGCATCTTGCTGTGGAGCCTGCCGCTGTGGCAAAGCGGTTCTAGGCGCTTCAGTCTGCAACCGCGCGCCCGCTACGATCGCAAGTTCGAATCCTGCTTCGGGCATGGCTGTGTGTAATGTCCTCAGGTTAGTTAGGTTCGAGTAGTCCCAAGTTCTAGGGGACTGATGATCTCAGATGTTAAGTCCCATAGTGCTCAGAGCCATTTGAACCATCTTGCTGTGGGAGCAGTCAGCGCACAGCTCGCAGATGTCGCGTTTACCGCCCTCTATATTCGAATTTCTTGTCTCTCATGGTCAACAACAACATCTCCTGCCTGTTTCTTAAGGTTATTTCCCAGTTACGAATATTTAAGAGCATAACGGTCATTTGCACTGGTATCCAAATTAAAGCAACAAACTAAAAATTTGTATAGTTGCGCTTATTTTGCCACAAAACAGTATAATCAGATGGTCCGCAGCTCGCGGTCGTGCGGTAGCGTTCTCGCTTCCCGCGCCCGGGTTTCCGGGTTCGATTCCCGGCGGGGTCAGGAATTTTCTCTGCCTCGTGATGTCCTTAGGTCAGTTAGGTTTAAGTAGTTCTAAGTTCTAGGGGACTGATGACCATAGCTGTTAAGTCCCATAGTGCTCAGAGCCATTTGAACCATTTTTTAGTATAATCAGATGATAGTACAGTAGAAACAATATAAAGAATAAAGAACGTAAACAACAATAACGATAGACAAAAATGTTCTTCGTTTTTTCCGGCTTAACTGGTTTACACACACATTCAGACAACTGGTTAATGTGCTCAGTATGGGGGTGTGTCCACCTCTGACAGCAATACAGGCATGACAAACGACGAGGCACGTTGTGAATGATGTCATCAATCTCACGTTGAAGCACTAACGCCCATTCTTCCTGCAGCGTTACTTCTAAGCGTTGGAGAGTTGTTGGTGGATGCTGACCTGTGTCCCTAATATAATCCAGGTGTGTTCTGTGGGATTCAAATCGGACAGCGAGCAGGCCACGGCGTGGTGCAGTATCTTCCTTTTCCAGGAAAGCATCGACCACCTGCGTTGTATGAGGTCGAGCGTTATCGTCCAGAAATATGAAGCCTGGGCCCATGGCCACTCGCAATAACCGCACATGAGGCCCCAAGATCTCTTCCCGACACCGGGCAGCAGTTGAAACTTGCCCATTCATCCGCACAACTTCATGAAGAGGCGTTCCTGTGGTCAACACAATCCCTGCTCGTCTCTTTCCACAGTGTTTGGGTCCCGAAATCGTGTTCCACGTTCCCTCCAGATGCGAATCGGTCGAGAATCTCTCTCCAGACCAAAGTGGAAGTAATTTGTGAAAAGAGCTTTGGCCCACTGTTATACTGTCCAGGTGGCATGTTGACGGCTCGCCTGGAGACGTTCCCTTGTGTGAAGACGCGTCAGGGGAACACATACAGCAGGTCACCGTCAATAAAGACCTCATCGCCGAAGCTTTCTGTGCACCGTTTGCCTCGCTACAACACGTCCAGTGGATGCTGCGAGGTCAGATGCCAGTTGCCGTGAGTACTAAGGCGGTAAAGTCATGCCCTTACAGCCAAATAATGGTCGTCTCTTTCTGATGTTACACGTAGTCGGTCCCGGCCTGGTCTTCGGGATAGATTCGATCTCTATGAACTGTCGCCACAGCTGAAAAATAACAGAACGATTCACATTAAGCCATCGGGCCACATCAGCTTGCGATTGTCCTGCTTCAATTCTTCCCATTGCCCTCCACCGCAGAGAGCCTGGTAGGCGTCTTCTCTGTGACTGTGTGCACAGCGATTGTGGATGTGGGGCTACCCTGCAAACACTATCCCGTTCCATAAGTGTTCTGACGTCATCGTGGCTTGATTCTCCGTTGACCAGAATGCCATCTTCCCTGCAGAACACGATCGAAAAGACATCTATACACACTTTGTATGATTATATCGTGAATTAGACACAGGACGAGAAAACAGTGATTGAATGCTTAAAATTTGGGCACCAGTGTATTTGTTATTCGACTGGTTCTCTCTTGTAACTTTTAATTTCTATGGAGGAATGACTCGTGAGTAATCCAGAACTGGGGACTGATGATGTCGTCCCATGCTGTGACAAGGCTACCCCGCATTGAGATCCGTTTTTAAATGGTCATTATGCAAACCAGAATGAAAAACACTCCTATTGTGGCACAAAATAAGTCGAATGCATCCTGGGCAGAGTTAGCGATTTAAAAAAAGAATACAAGTTTTTCAATTTATCTAGCAGCTATAAAGTCTTTTAAATCAAAACATTGTTGAAAAATTCGCGCTGTTTTACTTGTCAGTGTTAGTACCCATGGCACGTAATAAAACGCTTGCTGTCAAGTAAAGTAACATGATATATGATGTCTTGTAGTGTAACATGACAATGCGAACATGTCATCCAACACGTCATTTTTGAAGGTATGCAGTATGACACAATGTGTCCTGAAAATTTTGTATGCAATATGACACAATGTGTCATGAAAATTTAGGTAACATGCACCCCACTCTGGGATACTTCCTATTACAAATGCACACCCGCTCTCAGATACATCCTATTGTAGAAGCAGCCCACTCTCTAGAAGCACAAAGATTTTTGTCCATTTGTTCTCGTACCCTCACCGTACATGTAACATGGGGTGGGTCTAAGCGATTCAAAAAATGGCTCTGAGCACTATGGGACTTAACATCTGAGGTCATCAGTCCCCTAGAACTTAGAACTACTTAAACCTAACAAACCTAAGGACATCACACACATCCATGCCCGAGGCAGGATTCGAATCTGCGACCGTAGCAGCCGGTCTAAGAGAGCTCACCGAGCTGGGGAAGTAGGGTTAACTCTTGAAAATATCACGAATATGCGAAAATGGTTTGATTTAAATGTCTTTGAAGATGCCAGATAAGTCGAAAAGCTAGTTCTCTTCTTTTATATGCCTATCTCCACCCAGGACATATCCGCCTTTTCTTGTGCTATGACGGAGCATTTTTAATGCTGGTTGCCAACGTCTGTTGTGATCTTCTGTTCAAAGACTGTTATGGTGCAGCTCTCCATGCTACTCTATCCTGTGCGAGCTTCTTCATCTCGGAAGAACTACTGCAACTGACATCTTTCTCAATCTGCTTACTGTATTCACCTCTTGATCTTCCTCTACGATTTTTGCCTGCCACACTTCCCTCCAATGCTAAAGTGGTGATCTCTTGATGTCTTTGAATATGTCCTGTTAATCGATCCCTTCTTTTGGTCAAGTTTCGCCACAAATTCCTCTTCTCCCCAATTCTATTCAGTATCTTCTCATTAGTTACGTGACCTACCCATCTAATCTTCAGCATTCTTCTGTAGCACTACATTTCTGAAGCTTCTATTCTCTTTTTACATAAATTGTTTATCGTCCATGTTTGTCTTTCATACATGCCTACACTCCATACAAATACCTTCAGAAAAGACTTCCTAACACTTAAATCAATATTCGATATAAACAAATTTTTATTCTTCAGAAATGCTTTTCTTGCCATTGCCAGTCTACATTTTATATGCTTTCTACTTCATCCGTCATCAGTTACTTTGCTGCCCAAATGGCAAAACTCATCAACAACTATAAAGTGTATCGTTCCCTAATCTGATTCCCTTAGCATCACCTGATTTAATTCGGCTACATTATATTATCATTTTTTCGCTTTTGTTGATGTTCACCTTCATCCTCCTTTCAAGACACTGTCTATTGCGTTTACCTTCTATCCCAAATCCTCTGCTGTCTCGGGCAGAATTGCAATGTCACCGGCAGACATCAGGGTTTTTATTTCTTCTCCCTGAGCTTTAATTCGTACTCCAAATTTTTCTTTGGTTTCCTTTACTGCTTGTTCAATTTACAGATTAAACAACATCGGGGATAGGCTATAGCCCTGTCTCAATCACTGTTCAACCACTGCTTCCCTTTCGTGCCCCTCTACTCATATAAAGGCCATCTTGTTTTTGAACAAATTGTACGTAGCCTTTCGCTACCTGTATTTTATCCCTGCAACCTCCAGAACTTCAGAGAGAGCATTCCAGTCAACACTGTCAAAAACTTACTCTACGTCTAGAAATGCTGTAAATGTATTGTAGGCTTGCCTTTCCTTAACATATCTTCTAAGATAAGCGGAGGGTCAGTTTTGCCTCGCATATTCCTACATTTCTCCGGAATCCAGACTGATATTATGCGAGATCTGCTTCACCCAGTTATTTCATTCTTCTCTAAGAAATTCGTGTTAGTATTTTGCAACCATGATTTATTAATCTCACAGTTCGGTAACTTTCACACCTGTCAGCAACTGATTTCTTTGGAATTGGAATTACGACATTCCTCTTGAAGACTTAGGGTATTTCACCTGTATAATACATCTTGCACACCAGATGGAAGTGCTTTGTCATGGCTGATTCTCCCAAGGCTATCGGTAGTTCTGATGGAATATCGGCTACTCCCCTGGCCTTGTTACGACTTACATCTTTCAGGGATTTGTCAAATTCTTCTCGCAGTATCGTATATCCCATCTCATCTTCATCTACGTCCACTTCCATTTTTAAATATTGCTTTTAAGTTCATCTCCCTTGTACAGACACTACATATAGTCCTTCCACCATTCAGCTTTCCCTTCGAAGAGTCGTTTACCACCTGAGCTCTTGATATTCATACACCTACATCTCTATTCGCCATAGTCCGCTTTAATTTTTATGCAGGCGGTATCCATGTTTCCAATAGTAATATATTTGTCTAAATTCGTATATTTGTTCTTTATCCATTTCTGTTTAGCAGTTTTACACTTCCTGTCAGTCTCATTTCTTAAACGTTGGTATTCTTTCTCGCCTGCTTCATTTGCTACATTTTTTAAAATTTTCTCCTTTCATCAATTAAATGATCAATCCCAACTTCCACTCTGTCATAGTTTTCACATTTTGGCCACCACAACTTGACAATCGACGTAGATTTTTGTTGACCTGGGCGACGACTGATCCGGTATAGGTTTTTTTATTGTTTTCGAAACATGTTGCTTATATCGTGGCAATAGATAAAGTTTTCATAAAACAACAGGACGACCACTAGTTACATGTATTTGTCTACTTCCTTACAAAATTTGAACCGATTCGTAGAAGTTCAAAACATAGAAGTGACATGTGTAAAAAAAAAAAAATCACATAAACTTGTTTTCTGCGCGTAAAATCTGAATGAAACTAGAGATCTGAAAATGGGTTTTACATTTTATCGTAATAATGCATTTCTTTCTTTATTTTATTCACTTTAAACTGCATCCGTTCGTTCAATGTACGTAAGAACAAATTTTACGTGTTGCATCCAGCTCGACTTTAAACCATCATATCTCGACAACGGATGCATTTTATTGAATAAAAAAATTCTTTTTGACTTTATACACATATCATGTAAAGTTTCAACTAGTTCGTGTAAGTCTATTGTATTGAAGTGCCACGCTTCAAAAATCTGTCAGAAAAAACGTGTTTTAGCATGTAAATACCAAACTAAGCACGATATTTTAGGCCATCAGTCTCGCTCCATTCCGGTGTTGTTTTGCACGTAAAATCCGAACAACTGTGACTGTTTTTGAACGTGCAAGCCGAAAGTTGCACATGCAAATGGTGGCATTAGCTGAGCATTACTTTCAGCCCAATTAAAGTGTTTTGCAAAAGGAATTAATAAATTCACATAATTTGCGTAAGCGCCTGCCTCGGTTCGTCATTTAAACCTTGTAACACAACTACAGTAAGACAGGTGATCGAATGGCTACGCAGAAAGCCCCTGGTCCGAGTTAAACCAAAAACTTTTCACCCAACCTTCGTAGCTCAAATAGGAACCGAGTTGCCAAAACCCGCTCCTCCCCTCCAAACCGCGATTCTGTGCATGGCCTTTGCATACATATTTGTACAGCGCTTCCGCGCTCTAACGATTTTCCACCGGTTTACTGCTTGTCTGTTGCATGTGACTGTCCTACTCCCAGTCCGTTCTTATATAACTTCTGCTGCCAGAAATACCTGTTGTAGATTCATCCTCCACTGCTCCCATGGTCAGCGGATAGAAGTTATCTAGGTAATCTTCCGTACGGAAGCGATGACAGATAAATTCCAAATAATTCTCACACACCTGTCCTCATCGATTTCATTCACGCTGCAGTAAAATCTCAAATTAGCTACATCTAAGACTCGTATAAATTTGTATGATACGTCACTAAACGTTAACCTTACGTATTTTCGGAGCCATAGATGATATCAAAACACGATTTTCCAGAAATTTCAGTAAGCACAGGAGTGAATTCTTCGTAATACGGTCACTGATCTCAGCTAGAGTTTTGTGCAGATGCCGATACCTGAGACAGTATCTGCGGTTATCCACAGCAATAGTGACTTTGCAGATAAAACATAGAGGGTGTATTGTCAACAATACAGTATCCGTCTATTTCTGCATTAAAAGCGATTAATACTGTTTAAGTTATTGCTATTATCTGTTTCGAATTTATATGCACTATGCCGGATACACCCTTTGATAACAAGGCATTTTTCGTTGCGAAGGGATCTTCTCATGAAATTTCAACTCTCCTCCGATAGCGAAAACATTCTGTTAACACCTTCCTACAGAGGCAGAAATCATAATCACGAGAAAATAAGAGAATTCAGGGATCGCACAGAAAAATTTAAGTGCTTCTTTCCCCCGCGCGCCGTTCGAGAGTGGAACGGTAGAGACAGCTTGAAGATGGTTCATTGAACTCTCTGCCAGGCTCTTTATTGTGAACAGCAGAGTAATCACGTAAATGTAGATACGATAAAGGGACCGAAAGATTATCTGTAACTGGTATAGAAAGCAGACTGCACTTATGGCAGTGTAAGTACATGAAAGGGACATATTGTAGTTAAGACAGGATGAGACAGAGCTCTAGCCTCTGCCACATGTTAATAAATTTGTACACTGATTAAGAAGTAAAGGAAACCAACGATAAATTTGAAAGGGAATGGAGGCTCAGAGAGAAGAAAAAAGGAACTTGCAGGCTTATCGAAACATCGTAAATCTGTCAGAGATGGCAGAGGACATGGAAGGACAGCTGGACGGAATGGATAGTGCCTTGAAAATTGGTTACACGACGAACATTAACGAAAGTGAAACAAGAATAACGCAGTGAAGTCGAAGTAAGTCAGGTAAAGATAGTGGTTGAGTTTTGTTATTTGGGCATACAAATAACTAACGATAAGCGAACTAGAGACAATATAAAATGCAGACTGGTACTAACAAGAAAAGAGTGTCTCAAAAAGAGATATTTGTCCACATCAAACATAAATTGAAAAGTCACTAAGTCTTTTGCTGGAGGCATTTTTAAGCAACGTAGCCTTGTATGGAACTGAAATGTGGATCATGTACAGTTCAGACAAGAAGAGAATAGAAGCCTTTGAAATCTGGTGCTACAGAAGAACGCTGAAGATTAGTTTGGTAGATCTAATGCTGATGAGGAGTATGGGATCATCTTAAGACTGCGGCGGCACACTGCAGTCGGAAGTGTGCACCGACACAACAAACATTAATGATGTCTTACTTGCAATCTGCAGTGACGTATGGGAAAGGCTGAGCACTCTCACAGAGGTCAATGTAGAGCCGAGATTGAAAGTGCTCTGCCTAGTTTGTGATCTCAGTGAAGCAATCAATATCACAGAATTGGGCTACAGATTTATTAAAGTCTCACATGGAAATGTATTTTTGTCAATGTTGAACATTGTACTTCAAGATAACAGGTTGTTAATTAATTGATCAAGTGATGCTTTAATGGTCAATGAAAGTTGTAAATTATCAAGCACTCTTGTGGCAAAGGGTTGTATAAAGTTAAATAAATCTTTTTATCATTCATGTAAAAAAGTGAACTAATATTTCATATATCGAGCGAGGTGCCGTAGTGGTTAGCACAGTGGAATTGCATTCTGGAGGACGATGGCCCAAACTTGCATCCAGCCATCCTGATTTCGGTTCTCCGTGACTTCCCTAATCCGCTTCAGGAAAATGCCAAGATGGTTCGTTTGACAGGGCACAGCCAATTTCCTTCCCCATCATTTCCTTATCTCAGGGGACCGATGACCTCGCTATTTGGTCCCCTCCGCCAAATAATCAATCAGTCAATGACTGTTTCATATGTTTCAGTCTGATTAGCCAACTCCCAGGGCAATCAAAGAACCCACAGTTATGGCCAGACGATTATAGTTTCGTCTGATCATAACAAGGAGGTGCTGAAACGAATCAGGGAGAAAATAAATGTATGACACAACTTGACTAGAAGAAAATACTGGCTGCTGGGACACACGCTGAGGCATCAAACAATTGTTAGTTTCCTAAAGTGGGAAAGTAAAGGAATTCCAAGGCTTGACTGTAATTAGCAGGTTCAGACTGCTGTGGGTTATAATAGTAAAAGGTTGCAGTTCTCCGATAATTTTGGCCAAAATTGCTATATGAGACGCATCTACTTTGCAATGGCAACTTTTATTTCATCGTTCTTTAATGAGTTATTTGATTTTTTGGCTCATATAAGATCTGGACCTAAGACTGCTTCTTACAAAATGCTACAGATACCTTTATTTCATTTTTATCATTTAATCGAAGCATCATAACACCACTCTCAGTGTTATTTGTAAAAAGTTTTATATGATTACTTCATGAATACATTAAGGACAGGATGACATTGCAACCTGTAAGCCTTGGCTGTCTCTTAAACAGTCGATCTGAATGATTTATTGATCAAGCAAATTAGATATGATCGAATGTACACAATGAGAGCACATTCATCAATATGCTATAGTGGTATGATCCTATCTTCATAGAAAAGTCGAACTGAATTTATCATCATAACAGCACTGAGTAGTGATAAGGTATAGCTAGGATATGTTCACACAAGGACATGTGGTTTAGGATGGCGATCTTGTAATCCCACACTCATCCATGCATCAAGAAACAAAGATGACAGCAGTTTGTAGCACTCCTGACAGCCAGTACAAAACCCACAGCACACTCGGCAGAGAAGTCTTAACGCAACCTTGGGCAAGTATTAAACCAGGAAAACTCTATTAAATTTCACAATTTAAAAGTATATAAACATAATGCCTCACACAGGTATTCATTCTAGTCACCAAACTTACATTTGTCCAAAATGATTAACGAAGAATTGTGTTTAGATATAATTTGAGTGGAACATGATGGAACTTGCAGCTATGTGTACAAATAAATCCCTTCTCTTACACAAGAAAATTCAACTAAAAATTGGAAAACTGCACTTACACTATGTGAACACTGTAAGTACAGGCACTTTACCGAAGAACTAGTGAAGGAATGCCCATATTCTAAAAAAGTCCCCAAACCATACAAATTCGTTAAATTACACAACTCCAAAATGACGAAAAGTAATCCACTCGTGTAGGAATTCATTCCACACTAAAAATTTAGATCCAATCAATAATTAACAAAGAACTGAGTTTCACTGTACTTAGAGTGACATCTGGTTGAGTACATAGATGCCAATTCGAAGATAGTCTATTTCTGGAGGAAAATCAGCTTAATGCTAGAAACCTGCACAGACATCACTTAAACACTAATGACGCAAGCATTTATTGTAGTCTAAATAAGGAATAAACCCAAATCCTATCAATGACTACGTGACATGGTAGCTGAACAAAGGAGTCCATTTTAAAATCCCAAAAACTCATCAAAAATATAAAATTGAACCATGTAATTCTTAGATCTACTCTGTGAATCTACGAGAACTTTACACATTGAAAATAATTTAACTCTATTAACAGTATGGAAATGAAGTCTATTTGTATAGCACCACACATGGTAGGCAACTCATACACATACAAACTGAATATACGAGTAATTGCAGTTTTTTTCCGATGAAGTAATGTAATTGTTTTGAGAGCAATCGATAACTGGTTAAATTAGAAATAATATGGGTTTGTAACAGCATAATTGACAAAATCTCACGTTTATTTTCATAGTGAGCATGTGCTGTTTATAAGCTGTTGATTTAACTTTTTTGTTTGTTTAACAGTAGACTGTTTCTGGATTCTGTCACAGCTGGAACTGCATTAGCATGTTAGCGAAATGGAATTGTGTGCCGTGTTTTGGTAAAAGAAGCTCATTTTAATACGGCAACTATAAAAAGAAAAAATTGTTTACATGTCAGGCGAAAATAAGTCATTCAGGTTCACGTACACCTGTAACCACTGAGTTTTTAATAACAAATCGTTTAATTGTCGAATTACTGCCCGTACTGGCACAACCTTTTAATGTCATCGTGTGCACACTCACTAGCTGTTGCTTGTAAATTTTGCAAGATTCGCGTTTGTGTGAACGGTTCAGCAGTAGGACTACACATCTACATTTACATACATGCTCCACAAGCTAATGTATGCTACGTGGAGGAGAGTGCATAGTATTACTAATAATCATCTCCTTTCCTGTGCCACTGGCAAAGTCTTATTTTCTTGGTCCTCACGCGAAAAGTACGTCGGTGACAGTAGAATCGTTCTGCAGTCAGCTTCAAATGCTGGTTCTCTACATTTCCTCAATAGCGTTTCTCGAAAAGGACGTCGCTTTCCATCCAGCGGCTCCCATTTGAGCTCCCGATGTATCTTTGTAATATTTGCGCGCTGATCGAACCTACGGGAACAAATCTAGCAGCCTGTCTGAACTGTTTCGACGTCCACCTGAGATGGTAGGGTCCCAAACACTCGAGCGGTACTGAACAATGGGTCGCACTAGTGTTCTATATGCGGTCTCTTTTACAGATGAACCACACTTTTCAAAAATTCTCCCAATAAACCGAAGTTGATTATTTGTCTTCCACACTACAATCCTTGCATGTTCGTTCCATTTCGTACCACTCTGCAGTGTTACGCCCAGATATTCAATCGACCTAACTGCGTTAAGCTGCACACTACTAATTCACTTCCCGAACCTTACTGGATTGTTTCGCTACTCATCTGCATTAATTTACATTTTTCTATATTTAGAGCTCGCTGCCAATTATCACACCAACTAGAAATTTCGTCTAAGCCATCTTGTATCCTCGCTCACAATCTTGCGACGACACCTCTCCGAAAACCACTGCATCATCAGCAAATAGCCGAAGACTCCTGTTCATCCTGTCAGTCAAATGATTTATGTATATAGAGAATAACAGCGCTCCTACCACACTTTCCCGGGCACTCATGACGATATCCTTGTCTCTGATGAACACTCGTCGTCGAGGACAATGTACTGTGTCCTGCTACTTACGAATTCTTCGTGCCACTCATACATCTGGGAACTTCCGTATGCTCGTGTCTTCGCCAACAGTGTGCAGTGAGACACCATATAAAAAGCATTTCGGAAATCTAGGAATATTAAATCTACCTGTTGCCCTTCATCCATAGTTCGCCGGATATCATATGAAAAGGGGCAAGCAGAGTTTCGCAGAAGTGATGCTTTTCAAAACCCTACTGATTACTGGAGATATGCTTTTCTGCCTCAAGGAGCTTTAGTATGTTCGAGATAACAATATGTTAATGAATTCTGCAGAAAACCGATGTTAAGGGTACTGACGCACTGTGCGAGAGATTCGCGATAAATGCAAGGTAAGTAAGCCAGTACCGTAGAGCATCTTTGTAAAACCGAACTGAGATTTCATCCGAACCTGGCGACTTCTTTGTTTTCAACTCTTCCAGTTGATGTTCTACGCCAGGGATGTCTACTACAATCCGTCCATACGGAAGTCTGTACGATGGTCAAACGACGATGCGTTTGTACGATTTACTAAACGCGAGATTTAAAACTTCATCTCTCCTTTTGCTGTCTTCTATAGCAACACTAGACTGACCAACGAGTTACTGGATAGAAGCCTTTGACTCTCTTAGCGATTTTACGTTGGACCAGAATTTTCTCGGATTCTCGGCTACATCCTTTGCTATAATATGATGCAGGTAGCTGATATATGCTTCGCGGGTCGGCCTTTTTACAGACGAACGAATATCTAACTTTTGCCTGTTGTCGTTTGCGCACACTCTCTTCAACCAAAAAAGCTACTGTGTTTCCTTCCTCAGCATTTTCCATATTTTGTTATTAACCTACTTTGTGTCATTTCCGACCTTCAGTCACTTAATATGGACAGTCTTCTCCAGAGGGCAATTTGCTATCCGTTTCAATTTTGCCCATGATTTCCTTGATTGCATGATACTGGAACAAAATAACGTCCACTCGTTTTCCAAGTGGGATGCTAGCGACTGCCTATCTGATCTTTCTAGCAAAAACACTCTCCTAGCTTTCTTGGTTAGTTTATTGACTCTGGTACGCATCGTCTTATGACGACATTGTAATCTCTAATCCCTCTCTCTGTACTGGCACATCCGATGAGGTCACCCCTGTTTGTAGCTACAAGGTCTAAACGCTTCCATTGCGTGTGGGCTGTCGAACTAGATGCTCAAAACAGTCTCGGAAAAAGTGTTCTTAAGTACGTAGACTGTCTGTCCGTATCCCCTGCAATGAATCCACAGACGTCCAGTCTATACTTGGTAGGTTAAAGCTACCTCCAGCTAACACTGCATGATGTTTCCACGATGATGAGCGTAGACTTCCTTTGAATGATTCTAATGTGGCACAGAGAAAGCGAGCGTTCGGTAAAAACATTCAACAATTAACTTGATTTTAGCTAGACGTGTTATACACGTTCAACTTAATTCACTCTCACACTGAAAATTGATCTCGTTGGAGACAATATTTTTGTCGACTGTTATAAACACTCCCACTAGTACACCATCTAATCGCTATTTCCGATACACGTTCCCCATGTCTGGGTGAATATTTCAGAACCTTCTACTTCGGGTTGCAGACAGCTCTCGGTCTCAAGAATAATTTTAGTGCTACAAATTTTGTGAACTTCGTTACAAATACTTCTTACAGTTTACTGATAAGATTTTGACACTCTTTACTCTGATTATGCTGCCTGCGTGTCGACTGGTGAGTGTTCATCAGAGTACCTCAAACTACCGCCTAGTCTAAAAAAAACACCCATGTGCACTCCGCGAGTACTCTGCTATCTGAATTGCTGCTTCCGTTGTATCGTACAATCCAGATCTATCAAGGGGAATCCTACAACTCTCCACCCATTGACGTAGGTCCAGCAATCTTCAGCCAAGGATGTCAGAGTCTACGAGGCCAAAAGACCCTCCACTCGGCTCCAAACCAAATGATCCCGATTCACTCTCGGAACAACGCTGCAAACTGCGAGCTCTGCTTGCACCGAACACACGAGATCAGCAGCCTTCACCACTTCCAACAGCTGCCCACATGAACTGAGGACGGCCTCAAATCCCAAGCGACAGCGCCGTTGGTTCTGAAGTGAGCCACAGTCTGCAGGCGAATGCACCCTGCACGCTCGATAGCTGCAGGCAAGGCCGCCTCCACATCTCGTATGACGCCCTCCGGCAGACGTATTGAGTACACATTTTCGTTCTTCCTGGCCCTGAGCGCTATTTCCCGAAGAGGCTCCATAACGCTCCTAACAATGGAGCTCCCAATAACCACGTCCCCTACTGCGCTCTCTCGTCCGCATCGGAACCCCCATCTCAACCATTGTCTGTCCCCACCCCTATCGCGTCGTTGGTACAGCTATGGGCCATGTACGAGGGCAGTTCAATAAGTAATGCAACACATTTTTTTTCTGAAACAGGGGTTGTTTTATTCAGCATTGAAATACACCAGGTTATTCCCCAATCTTTTAGCTACACAACACTATTTTTCAACGTAATCTCTATTCAATGCTACGGCCTTACGCCACCTTGAAATGAGGGCCTGTATGCCTGCACGGTACCATTCCACTGGTCGATGTCGGAGCCAACGTCGTACTGCAGCAATAACTTCTTCATCATCCGCGTAGTGCGTCCCACGGATTGCGTCCTTCATTGGGCCAAACATATGGAAATCCGACGGTGCGAGATCGGGGCTGTAGGGTGCATGAGGAAGAACAGTCCACTGAAGTTTTGTGAGCTCCTCTCGGGTCCGAAGACTTGTGTGAGGTCTTGCGTTGTCATGAAGAAGGAGAAGTTCGTTCTGATTTTTGTGCCTACGAACACGCTGAAGTCGTTTCTTCAATTTCTGAAGAGTGGCACAATACACTTCAGAGTTGATCGTTTGACCATGGGGAAGGACATCGAACAGAATAACCCCTTCAGCGTCCCAGAAGACTGTAACCATGACTTTACCGGCTGAGGGTATGGCTTTAAACTTTTTCTTGGTAGGGGAGTGGGTGTGGCGCCACTCCATTGATTGCCGTTTTGTTTCAGGTTCGAAGTGATGAACCCATGTTTCATCGCCTGTAACAATCCTTGACAAGAAATTGTCACCCTCAGCCACATGACGAGCAAGCAATTCCGCACAGATGGTTCTCCTTTGCTCTTTATGGTGTTCGGTTAGACAACGAGGGACCCAGCGGGAACAAACCTTTGAATATCCCAACTGGTGAACCATTGTGACAGCACTACCAACAGAGATGTCAAGTTGAGCACTGAGTTGTTTGATGGTGATCCGTCGATCATCTCGAACGAGTGTGTTCGCACGCTCCGCCACTGCAGGAGTCACAGCTGTGCACGGCCGGCCCGCACGCGGGAGATCAGACAGTCTTGCTTGACCTTGCGGCGATGATGACACACGCTTTGCCCAACGACTCACCGTGCTTTTGTCAACTGCCAGATCACCGTAGACATTCTGCAAGCGCCTATGAATATCTGAGATGCCCTGGTTTTCCGCCAAAAGAAACTCTATGACTGCCTGTTGTTTGCAACGCACATCCGTTACAGACGCCATTTTAACAGCTCCGTACAGCGTTGCCACCTGTCGTAAGTCAATGAAACTATACGAGACGAAGCGGGAATGTTTGAAAATATTCCACAAGAAATTTCCGGTTTTTTCAACCAAAATTGGCCGAGAAAAAAAATGTGTTGCATTACTTATTGAACTGCCCTCGTATATTGTACCACTAACAGTGACAAATAATGACAACATTGAACGAGTAATAAAATAATGTAGTTCAAATATTCCAGTTCTAGCAATCGAGAGGATTTTCCTAGTTATCAAGAGACTGTCAACACTGTACCTCATCTCCCAGTTATTCCCAATCATGGTTCCCTTTGCCCCACTCCCTACCTACTGGGATATCTGACTGAAAAGAATGCAGTTGTACAACGAACCACTCTCACGAGAAAGGAATTTTGAAAAAAAAGAAAGTTCCCTACAAACATTCGTCGCAAGAAATGGTTGAAATGGCTCTGAGCTCTATGAGACTAAACGTCTGAGGTCATCAGTCCCCTAGAACTTAGAACTACTTAAACCTAACTAACCTAAGGACATCACACACATCCATGCCCGAGACAGGATTTGAACCTGCGACCGTAGCGGTCGCGCTGTTCCAGACTGTAGCGCCTAGAACCTTTCGGCCACCGTGGCCGGCTCGTCGCAAGAGTTTGTACCTAACAGCAGCACTTGAGACGCTTGAAACATAGCTCGCCCACTGTAAAGGCTCTAGAAAAGCGAAATCTCTCCAGCTAACAAGGCGAACAAGTCCAAGAGGTCTTACAGACAACATCCCCTTACGACTTTCCACATTTCTTCAGGCGGCCAAGGATAGGGATAGGGAGAGGGAGAGGGACTTACTGACTTGGTGAAATAAATCATCTCGATTCGTCTACAGAGTTATCGATTTTTCTTCGTGAAACGACGACTTCCGCACTCAGAAACTGGTCGAAGAACTGGCTAGGAAATGCATCGACATTCGTTCTACGCGACATATCTGCCTTGCCCTGAGGACCATAAAAATGGTCATTTCCATAAATCAATTACAGTTATTCCTATCAATAAACATTTAAAATTTTCGTCCAGTATAGAAACAAAACTTGTGGGGTAGAAGATGGAAGAGGGTCGCCAGGCGGATGATGCATTTCTAGGCGTTAGAATTTACTCATATTGAACCACATTTGAAAGAACTGTTACCACAACGATGAATGCTACTCTGTTAGTACATTCGTATTCTTCTCCGAACAGCAACAAGGTATCGTAGATAGTGTCATCAAGTTAGGAAGCTGTAAGTCTGCAGTACTAATTTTGGTGCCTCAGAAAAGCAAAGAACTTGTTGAGTATTCTCCGAGAGCTGAAAAAGATCTCTGCGTTTGAAGTGTAAGATCAAAGGGACGCCTCACCCATTTCATCACAATGGTTTTAAAGTCTTGTACTACACGTGTAGTGTCAGGGGTAGTTTTCTACAAACTTCTTTGGAAAACTGCTGAGAGCAAAGGAAATTTAGTTAACTCCTACAGCTTATCCTGCACGTGTGCTCACCCGCTCAAAGATCTAACACAGAAAATAATTACTGTCGTCTTCGCCAAATGAATAATCTCTAATGTCACTGGCACTCAACGAGGAAGCTTGTTTACTTACCATATTTTGACTAAAATGCGTTTCATTGTATTATATTCTATGGAAAGTTACAACTTAAGAAGGGATATAGGAACTTTGTGTGGGGGTCATTTGACTGTTGACATGACTAGCATTTTTAACACTAATATCCCAAATATGTGATCCGCCATGTGGAGTTTTGGCGCTAATAGCGTGAGTTCATTAAATCGCAACATTCATTTACTAATCAGAAAACAAGGCGAGGCATAAGATATTCAAGTACCCTGCGTGAGATCTCCTCTATGCTTAGTCGAATCAGTCACAGTAAGTGTTTTAATGTTATAGGATTTGAATTACGTGAGGGATTCATTTCTCTTCTATTCATACAGCAACGGAAAATGAAAAATAAATACCGGAAGCAATGGTTCGACTTCAATGAAATTTTAATAAAATAATACACAGGTTTTTCTTTGTGTGTGATCACATCTACAGAATGCAAAATTGTAAACTTCGGCAGCGGATGCATGAACGTGAGCGCAATTTCCCAGCGCAAATGGCAAGGATGGCAAAGAGGGCACATGTCGATACCAGTGCATGAAGTCTGTGCGAACTTCATTTCTCTACTGAATGCGACAGTAATTAGGCCTCGTAGGCGGCCACGTGAACAATATGCGCATAACTCAGCATCCGAAAGAGGACGTGTAGTTGGGCTTAAAGAAACCGGTTGGAGTAATCGCCGAATCGTTCGAAATTTGAATAGGAGACGTGCAACCATTCGGCAGTGTTGGCTGGTATGGGTGAACCATGGCCGAACGCAGCGCCAAGAAGGAATCGATCGACCTAGAGAGTCGATAGGGCGCAAGAACTGAGTAATCGTCAGATAGGCACTCAGAACCCCGGAATCATCTATCATCGATACGACGTGCAACTGATACTTCACTGACCACAAGGACCTTTAACAGGCGGCTCACAAAAAGGGGGCTGAGCTCATGGTGCCCCTTTCGCCAACTGCCATTGACCTCTGTACACCAACAAGACCGTTTGCAGTGTTGTCGGGCACATTCGGCCTGGAACCTCATTCACTACAGTATAATTGTTTTCAGTGATCTGTCCTGCTTCCAAAAGAACCCCGATGAACAGCGAAGAAGTGTCTGGAGATGCACCGAATAGTGCTGCGGACTGTCGCCCACCAAATGGCCCGACAAACAGGAGCGGTGGTCTGGGGTGCCATTTCCCTTCATAGCAGGACTCCTTTGGTTTCATCGACTTCACCCTTGCAGCAGAGCGGTAGGTCGACGATAATCTACGCCCCGTCTTGCTCTTCATAGCAAGCCATCCCGGGTTTACGTTTCAGCAAGATAATGCCCTCTCACACACGGCGAGAGTTTCTAGTGCTTGTCTTTGTGCTTGCCAAGCCCTACCTTTAGAACAGTATGGGCAGAGCCCTCCAACCAGCTCGAGATTTTGACGATCTAAAGCGCCAGCCGTACAGGATTTGCACGATATCCCTCGGGATGACACCTAACAACGCTATCAATCAATGCAAAGTGGAGTAACTACTTGAATAACAGACAGTGTTGGAGCAACGCGTTACTGACTTGCTCAATTTCTGAAGCTCTTTCTTTTTAATCAATCATCTACTTTTTCTGAAACTGTAATCTTTTGTTTGTCTATACATGTACATCACCGAATTCTGTCACACTCAGTTAACTGTTTCGTAATGCGTCATTTTTTTTTTTTTTTTTTTGGTCTTACAGTCTTTAACAATACCCGTGGTCCACATGCGACCAGCAAACTCATTTCGTGGGGCCCGAAGTTCGTGTTACGTGGAGAAAGACCACCAAAGATTTTTCTTACAACAAAATACACTACTGGCCATTCAAATTGCTGCACCACGAAGATGACGTGCTACAGACGCGAAATTTGGCCGACAGGAAGAAGATGCTGTGATATGCAAATGATAGCTTTTCAGAGCATTCACACAAGGTTGTCGCCGGTGGTGACACCTACAACGTGCTGACATGAGGAAAGTTTCCAACCGATTTCTCATACACAAACAGCAGTTGACCGGCAATTCCTGGTGAAACGTTGTTGTGATGCCTCGTGTCAAGAGGAGAAATGCGTACCATAACGTTTCGGAATTTGATAAAGGTCGGATTGTAGCCTATCGTGATTGCGGTTTATCGTATCGCGACATTGCTGCTCTCGCTAGTCGAGATCCAATTACTGTTAGCAGAATATGGAATCGGTGGGTTCAGGAGGGTAATACGGAACGCCGTGCTAGATCCCAACGGCCTCGTATCATTGCAGTCGAGATGACAGGCATCTTATCCGCATCGCTGTAACGGATCCTGCAGCCACGTCTCGATCCCTGAGTCAACAGATTGGGACATTTCCAAGACAACAACCATCAGCACGAACAGTTCGACGACGTTTGCAGCAGCATAGACTATCAGCTCAGGGGCCATCGCTGCAGTTACCCTTGACGTTGCATCACAGACAGGAGCGCCTGCGATGGTGTACACAACGACGAACCTCGGTGCACGAATGGCAAAACGTCATTTTTTCGGATGAATCCAGGTCATGTATACAGCGTCATGATGGTCGCATCCGTGTTTGGCAACGTCGTGGTGAACGCACATTGAAAGCGTGTATTCATCATCGTCATACTGGCGTATCACCCGGCGTGATGGTATAGGGTACCATTGGTTACACATCTCGGTCACCTCTTGTTCGCATTGACGGCACTTTGAACAGTGGACGTTACATTTCAGATGTGTTACGACCCGTGGCCCTTCCCTTCATTCGATCCCTGCGAAACCCCACATTTCAGCAGGATAATGCACGACTGCATGTTGCAGGTCCTGTACGGGCCTTTCTGGATACAGAAAATGTTCGACTGCTGCCCTGGCCAGTACATTCTCCAGATCTCTCACCAGATGGAAACGTCTCGTCAATGGTGGCCAAGCAACTGGCTCGTCACAATACGCCAGTCACTACTCTTGATGAAATTTGGTATCGTGTTGAAGCTGCATGGCAGCTGTACCTGTACACGCCATACAAGGTCTGTTTGACTCAATGCCTAGGGGTATCAAGGCTGTTATTACGACCAGAGGTGGTTGTTTTGGGTACTGATTTCTCAGGATCTATGCACCCATATTGCGTGAAAATGTAATCACATGTCAGTTCTAGTATAATATATTTGTCCAATGAATACGCGTGTATCATCCGTATTTCTTCCTGGTGTAGCAATTTTAATGGCCAGTAGTGTATATTTCAAAATACAACAGAAGCGCCGGCCGGAGTGGCCGTGCTGTTCTAGGCGCTACAGTATGGAACCTAGCGACCACTACGGTCGCAGGTTCGAATCCTGCCTCAGGCATGGATGTGTGTGATGTCCTTAGGTTAGTTAGGTTTAATTAGTTCTACGTTCTATGCGACTGATGACCTCAGAAGTTAAGTCGCATATTGCTCACAGCCATTTGAACCCATTTTTACAACAGATGCAGCCCTTTTCTTAGGGTAATCCTCGCCTAGCTTCCGTTCACAGAGTTTTATCCTGTTGTGGTGGCCCACTTTGTCACGACTATTTTCTCAATCTCAATTACCTGTTTCACAAACTGTGAAAATATGTTCGGCTCCACATATTTTCCATAAGTGCAATTTCGCTTCACCGTCAGATTACCTGGAGTGAGATACGACTATATATAAATTATCTAAAAGTGTTTTTCGATTGACGTTCAGTTCCTTGCAGGTATCATGGCTGCTACTGATCCGAAGTTGTTCAACTTCTCCTGCGATTCCACTGACTTTTCCAGTGGTCTGACGAGAAGATTAATGAGCATCTTTGACATCAAAATTTACAGATTGGAAACGCTGTAACCAGATGTGTGTCTTACATGTTGATGCCGCATTATGTTGAAAAATGTCATTAATAGTTTTTGGCAGCATGAAACCCATTCATCTCTTTTTTTAAACCACTTTCCCAGTGTACGAGCATAGATTTCCCCCTCTGTTTGTCCACGGAAATCGATGACACAACATTATTTTCGTGCTATACTGTGCAAAGAGTTGCTGCAGAAGCACACAAATACTATTTTGAGGTAATGGCATAACAAAGCAGTCCAGCTATCGTCCACACTGACGGAGATTTAAGTGTCTGTTGGTATTCAAGGAGACAGTGTTCTACGATACGATCCCTGTAACGCAGAATGAGACAGACGCTGTATCACCATGTCCCATACAGGCCCAGAGAGGGTTGGGTCGGATGATCATTCTTGAGCCAGATGACGATGCGGACATATCCTGTTTCCTCGACGAAAACCAGATGTGTACCAGCACTCTAGACCAGTGGCTCCCAACCATTCTGAGATCATTGCGATCTCAAATTAAATTAGATATCAGCTAGTAACTAAACATAGTTTAGTCGCTGACAAAGGATTCGAATTTTATGAAAATTAACGCTCCTAATTTTACGATGAATAAATAACATTAGTTGATGTTCAAAACAACAATATATCACATGTTCGTTACATGTTTTATCAAACAAAGAAATGAGTCGCTGAGACGGTCGATATTGCTTTTCATAACATTATTTTTTTAAACATTGGTTCGGTATCAGCCAGTGACGTTGGTCAAAAATCTCCTTACATACAGCCTGGTTATAAATAAAGTGCAGCTGCTCACGAATGTCCAATGTGGTCTGTAACTATCGTCTGGCACCGAAACTTGGTAGATATTCTAATGCGTTAGCGCTGAAGCGATTTACGCTGGAAAAAATTAGTTCCAATTTTGGCCACAGTATGCTGATCTGGCGCTGTGATTGCAAGGAAGACATTTAGAAAAATGTTTTCATATGTAATGGATTATCTACTGGACGTGGTCAGCAAAGATCAAACAAGTGAGAAAGGCATTTTGTTGATGTTATTATTAACCGCCGCTTACACAGTTTATTCAATATGAACACAGGAGACGTTGACGAGATGCTCCATCAATAAAACGACGTGATCAATGTTGCAGTCAGCATTTTCAGTGGAATCTGAGCAACGAATTCCTGTATACAGGCCTTCAAATCAGATAGAGACCGAATGTGTACCTAGAAAACGCGTTCTTTTAGATATCCCCAGAGACAAGAGTCACATGGATTCGGATCCGATGTTCTTGCAGAGCATGCAGCTGGAAAACCTGTAGAGATAACACATTCTTGAAAGATTGCTTTAAGCAAATCTCTCACTGGGGGTCCGTCATGAGGTGTTGCCTCATTTTACATGAAAACAGTGATTTCCACGCAATTGCACTCTTCCAAAGCTGTAGTCACGTGTTGTACAAGGAGGTTTCCTTAACCTGCAAACGTCAAGTTACACCTGACAGGCCTCTGGGTTTATTCTCTTCAAAGCAGAAAGGACAGAGAATAAAGTTGCTTGTGAATCCACACCACACAGACACATGCGGCGAGTGCGATGGCTCTTCCTACACAACACGCGGTTTATCAGTGCATCAAATTCGGCAGTTCTGTGTATTCACTGCATCCTGTAGTGTAAGATGTGTCTCGTCACTACACAGAATATTACCCAGATACATGGCATCAACTTTCATCAGTGCCAGAAACAGAAGAGCAAATTCAGAAAGTTGCTGCACATCATGAGGTTTCAGTTACAGTGCCATCTTGAACTCGTACAAGTACCAGTCTAGTACAGACCGCAAAATTTTCCGTGCTGTTGACAATGGCGTGGACAATTCTTGTGACACACCACGAACACTAGCACTAGCCGGGACCTGTGATGCGTGGTCAGCTACAACATCAACTTCGTCAATAACTTCCATTGGAATAGAACCGTTTCCTCTTCCAGCTGCCACACCTAGCTCACCCATGTTTTTAAATTTCATTATCATCTTCTTTAAACCATTTAATGACATCGGGCCTCTCGTCAGACCTTTCACACGGTGGCACTCTCTCAGTGCAGCCCTGTAATTGCTGTCGTTGAGATAAAATATTTTCAATAACAGTGTACGTTCTCCCTTCTAGATAACCATACTGCTCACTCACGTTATGGCTTGCCAACTGACAGCGTGGATGTCATACCGTCATAGAAACTGTGTACAGGGCCAGAATTGCAGCTGGTGGCCAAAACTGGAACCGATTTTTTCCAGTGTAAATAGGGTCTGCGTTAACGCTATCTACCATGTTTCGCTGGCGCGCGATTATTACATCACACCACCTGGTACTTGTGACTTTCTTGCCGGTTTTTCTAATAATAACGAATACTCGCCACCAACATTCTGTCAAAACGGCGCACGTTTTCTTTCATCAAAATATGGCGTTAGAGTCTGCTGCAATAAACTGTATTTTGGTGCCAATGTAACTACCTGAAAATATTCCTTTATTATTGATAAGAAGAGCTTACTAATTTCATATGTAAATCAGCATTTTCATTGTTTGCGCTAAAGCTCATTGTTAATTATCGAAATGTCCTCAACCTCAGCCCTCGTTGGTATAGTTCCTGTCTGCGATGAACACTGGCTACATCTTGTTGTTCTTAAAATACAAAATATGAAATATATTTCCTAGAGAACTCAAGCAAGGATATCAACAACATATGAAAGTTCTAAAATAAATACATTGCCTACAATGAAAACATAACACTAAATTGATGAAATATTTTTAAAACATTTTGTCTTAAGAATCTTGCATACACAGTAGAACTGTCCATAGTATTTAACTTATGAACTTTAATCCAGATTATATACGTATTAACAGGGCTTAATTTAAAGTTCGACGAGAAGGAATACACATTGATTTATCCACAAATGCGTCCAAGTAGCTATGGACCTATATTACCTCGCTGTCATATTCAGAGTGTGTACTGCTGGCCCCTTGTTACTTATAAATACACATACGATACTGAAGTCGCTTACGACACCACTTCCTCTAGTGTAAAATGGGAGCAATTATTCATAGCGCTGCTGGTTTTCATGGTTGTATTACTTTTGAACCATTGAAGAAGTGGGAAAAGAATTAAAGTTCAGGAAAAATAAATACAAACTCTAAGATCTGTTGATGAATTTATAAATTCTTTTAGTAGTGGTAAAGGAATTTGGGGAGTAATTGAACAAAATGGGTACTGCCTTTAAAAGAAATTGTAATTTGAATAGCAATAAAAATAATACAAGGGCAGTGGTTTGTAGTGGAATTAAAACAGGCGATGATGAAGGTATTACGTTGGAAAATGAGACACTAAAAGTAGTATATGAGTTCTCCTATGTCCGCAGCAAAGTGACTGACGATCACCAAAGTGCTGATAATATAAAATACAGAGAGGCAATAACAAGAAAAGCATTCCTGAGAAAGCTAAGTTTATTTACATAGAATATAAATTTTAATGTTAGAAAGTTTTTCTGAAGGTATTTGTTTGGAATGTAGCCTCATGTGGCACTGAAATGTAGATGATAAACAGTACAGGCAAGAAGAGATTATAAGATTTCGAAATGTGTTGCTACAGAGTAAGGTGAGTAAATCGGTTGACAGGACACCTCCTGTGGCGTCAAGGAGTTGTCAGTTTGGTAAAGGAAGGACGAGGAATGGTAAAAGTAGACGGAGACCTATAGCTGACTACAATGAGCATGTTGAAATGGATTTAGGTTGCACTAGCAAAAGACCACATAAAGAACTGGGACTAGTCAGTAAACTGATCACTTATTTTTAAAAATTTTGCTCACAGTAAGAACAATACGACGTTTTATTACAGCTATCAGTCACTAATTTCATGAAATGTTATTAAAAATATTTCATGGTAAAAAAATTTAAAATATTTTAAAACTGTGTCATCAGTTTAGTGATCGGTAGCTGTTATACAAAACATGTTACATCAGACAACAAAACCCTCAAAATGCCATCTACTGAGAAAATAACACCACCTTTTATGTTGTCTCGGTCGACGAGAGAACAACTAACTCGTGAAACAGGGAACAGCATGAGAGGTGATAATTTGGTCGAATTTGTATGCACTGCCGATTGAAGCAGTGTAAAATATTTTGTCTAGTATCTTTAACAACCTCAAATACTTTTGTCCACAAAATGAAAGTGTCAAACACTGCTAATCGAGACAAACAGGTGAAGTAAGACGAGGTGCCTCGTGGACTGACAAGTACAAACAAGCCCTCTCACACAGAAAGAAGGAAGTTTGAGCTTAGATGAAAGTGAGGATCATTACCAGATGCCACGATGCTCAAAATGGGCCATAATTGCCGCAATGAATAAATAAGTAAATATTAAGCATATGTTGAGGGAAAAATGCAGATTACTGGTAACAATGTGAAATGTGTGCTTATCATGGGCCACGTCAGCTGCAATGAATAAATAACTAAATACTGAAGTAATGTTGAGGGGAAAATCCAGGTTACTGGTAACAGTGTGAAATGTGTGCTCATCATTACTTGACATGAAGCATATAAACTGATTCCAATGTGCTACCAATATAATTTTATTTTCTGAAGTTTCATACAAAGCTGTTAAATTTTTCTCTCCTCTGACTTACATATATTCTGTTACACAATGTGACAATGCAGTAAGAATACACTCAGTATACACTGAATGCTGAAAATAATGATGGGCTGCAAACTAATACTTGGCATATGGTATTCACTTGGAAGAGGCAGTCATATCATCAAATTGTATAATGTGTTCAATATTATTGTATTGTAGCTGTTATACTTACATCAAACCACAGAACTCCCAAAATGTCGTCCTACCAGTAGATACATATATTTGTGTGTATGTATGTATATGTATATGATTGTATGTATGTATGTCTTGGGTGTCCTCCTAAACCTCTCAAATGATTTCTACTAAATCTGGCAGACAAGTAATGAGCTTTATGAGTATCAATCTGTGGGATGTATAACTCAGTTCCAATAGGAGTAAAAATAGGGCAAAAGGTGTTGTTTTCAGCCCCTGAATATAGGCTGCCCTGCATGGCAGGCATATTGATCTGCCTGCCTCATCAATTTGCTTTGTAGGGAAGCCTACATATGAGGGGAAATACATCTTCCAAGCTCCTGATGTGTAGGCTGCCTTACACAACAGGCATGTTGTGACAGTAGCGTCGACCAGCTTTAGCTACCTGTGTTTCAGAGGCTACATGCAAAGACAGGTGCAGCTGGGGAAGGTTGAGATGGATAAAGTAGGTATAGACAGAGATACAGTGGAAGGAGGAAATGAGTATGGAGAGAAAGAGTAGCATGAGAGGGACAGAGAGAGGTGGAGTAGTGGATTAAGTAGCTAAAGGAAGAGGAGGAGAAGATGGACAGGAGTGGGGGCAGGAGGAGATGGAAAGAGAGATGAGAGCAGGTTGAGATGGACGGAGTTGGAGGGGGAGGTGAAAATGAACAGAGGGAAAGGGGGGAGGAGATGAGCAGAAACATGGGAGAAAGCAGATAAGCACAGAGAGAGGTGGAGGAGAGATATGTGCAGTACATGTTTTGAAAGCTTTCACGAGCAAAGCTGTGGGAAGAAAGTCGTTAATAATAAGCCATTCCACAAAAGGAATTTTTCCACAGAAGCTCGCTTGATAGGATGAAACACTGTTGTCAAATCTACGTTTGTTTTGGGTTTCGTTACATGGCGACCGTGACAGGACTACAACCTCTTAGGTCTGCAGGTACACGCTGTTGTGGCGGGAGGGGGAGGATGACGAATAGTGGACATTAGCGAAGAGCCGGTGTGAGACGCGCTAGCAGCAGCAGCAGCGTTGTGCAGTGTGCACGAGGCGAGTGTCGCCGGTATCAGCTGGGGGAGGAGGGCCTCTGCCCTGTCTCGTTAGGCGCGGCGCCGCGCGCTAATGGAGCGGTATCGCGGCCATCCGTCTGGCGGGCGACGCGCGACAAGCCGAAGCTCACGGGTGCGGCCTCCTCCGCAGCCCGCAGCGCCCGGAGGCCCTTATCGCCGCCCCACCAGCGCCTCTTCGTCTTTCCGTTGGTCACGCCAGTACCCGCAACTGGCGGGCCTCACTTTCACCAAGCGAGACCAGGATCAGTTGGATCTGCCCATTGCGCGTAATATAAAACGCTAGAAAACAAAACTGTTGAGCCTTTTGTGACTACTTGATGACGTATAGCCTGCTGGCTTCTGTCTCGGGATCTTCAGTCGACATTCGTCCGACGATTTTTCCGAAGTTTCGCCAGCACAAGTCGCTGGCATTGTCAAAGCTTCATTCTCCTTTGCTGATGGCGGACTTGAGTCGAGCGTTCAGCCGGAGATTATATGTACCTGTCGCTCCAACGTCTCAAGCCTTTTCTCCTAGTCATCACTGCTGTGGTTCCCCGCATCCTACCTGCAACGCACGTTCAGTGCAGCGCGCGAGATCCGTTTAGTTACAGGCTTTCTTATGTCTTGTTAAAACTATTGACGTATTTTTGAATTTCTATGGCTTCTCTGAAGAAATGAACGTGGTAGCTCTTCTCCATTGCGAGAATCTGCGCGTCTGAGAATTTTATTATGTAGTCGATGTCACTCCACCGGCCGGTGTGGCCGTGCGGTTCTAAGCGCTTCAGTCTGGAACCGCGTGACCGCTACGGTCGCAGTTTCGAATCCTGCCTCGGGTATGGATGTATGTGATGTCCTTAGGTTAGTTAGGTTTAAGTAGTTCTAAGTTCTAGGGGACTGATGACCACAGATGTTAAGTCCCATAGTGCTCAGAGCCATTTGAGCCATTCGATGTCACTCAGCCCGAAGTGTACACTTTCCGCTTTCCATCTTGCCTGGTAGCCAGACAGGCAAGCCACAGTACGTTGACAGCAGACTGGGCAGGCTGCTGTGCTCCCATCCAAGCCAAGCTATGCCCAGAACAAGCAGGCTAGTCCGCAGCTCGTGGTCTCGCGGTAGCGTTCTGGCTTCCCGAGCACGGGGTCCCGGGTTCGATTCCCGGCGGGGTTAGGGATTTTCTCTGCCTCGTGATGACTGGGTGTTGTGTGATGTCCTTAGGTTAGTTAGGTTCAAGTAGTTCTAAGTTCTAGGGGACTGATGACCATAGCTGTTAAGTCCCATAGTGCTCAGAGCCATTTGAACCAAGCAGGCTAAAGGAATATTGCTTGACTGCCCATCTTCCAGCGGTGCTACCATGTGTAGCGGTTTGTTCTGTACGGTTTCATTCTAGAGTTATGAGTTGTTCTTGGAAGTTGATGAAATTAAGTTTCACGAGATGACTCTCAATAAAGTATGTATTCGTTGTGGGTCATTGTAGGCCGGAAGGTGGTGGATTTCATTTTTCCTTATTTGTTTCTTTCCCTCGTGTTTCTGCCTTATTTATTTATTTAGACATGCACGGTTCTCTCTGCAACTTCACCCTCTTCCGATTAGTACCAGCTATTCTCAATTCAAAGCATCGTTAGGTCACCCCTAACACATGTTTTCTGTAGTAAGCAGAACAGTCTCTGAAAGTTCAGATCCTCTGCACCAAAGAACCTGATGATGTCTGTTATACTGCTACGACAACTATAGTACAGTTTTAGAAGTCCAGTTCCTGTTACCTCAATGTGTTAGAGGCAGTTATGACCTCAGTAATACCAATTTCATTTACTTTCTCCAAGCTGTGTATTATGGGTTCACTGGTCGTTCTAAATGGCCAAAATTATTCATTCTAAATTCCCCAAAAACATTTTAGCAAACACGAAGTTGGTTATTCATATTACGTTTATATAAAAAGTACACATCAGCAAGAAGAAGCTTTTCTTTCATACTAAGCTTTCTTTGCACTGCTTCATATACCACCAGAATGCGGTCTTTTATATCCACTGAGAAATATTTTTGTTCCTATGTCAGTCAATGTTTGGCCTAAATATAGGAACCCTGTATACTGCTAAATACGTTAAAATGAAAAATACATGTCAGCCACATGAAGCTTTTCTTTCATACTAAGCTTTCTTCCCGCTATACTGCATACCACCAGACTCTGCTCTATTATATTCACTTAGCCATATTTTTTCCTGTGTCAGTCAATGTTTGGACTAAATTTAGGAACCGCACATACTGTTCAATGGTCTCAAGTCATTAACATACTATTCCACCCACTTGTCAGCCACTAAGTCTTTGTCCTCCTTCAAAATATTTATGAAGAGGAAACTGCTAGTCAGATTTACAAATATGCCGTGACATACTCGATATTCCGGAATGAGGGTTTAGTAACTTTTTACACAATTTCCATTGCAAGACACCTACCGATTTATTTGAAGCTGTTTCACAAACACACGACAGCTCTTCCACTGATGGACTAGGGCTCTGTTTCGTGACTAGTATTTACTCCCCCAGTCTTAATTCCCCTCAATCCCCTTTAAGTGTGGTTTGTTAATTTTGCTGCTTCCTCCGTTATCATAAATGAGCTGCAGTGGAACTACGTACGTATAAACATAGATCTGGAGAGTCACATTGGATTGATATAGCAAACTTCCGTCAGGTTCAGCAGGCTGAACGGGTCCCTTGGAGCTTGTGGAAACCCCAAGTTGGCCTGCTGTAACCACTGTGTTTCAACACACAGGTACTCCTGTGTCTCCATTGCAGCATGTTGATTGCCTTAATGGTTGCAGTGGAGATAGGGGCAGGCAGGTTGGAAGGAAAATTTGTACACCTCTGAACCTCAGCATGTGCTCCTCCACGACACGTGTCTCCACCTGTCCCAAACCGCAAAACTGTTTATGTTCAATGATACTGGTATTGATGGATCGTCCAGTCATTACGACACTGACTTTTCCACATGTGCATGGTGAGCAGTATATTCCCGACGCTGTGAGTAGATCCTTTTTGTCCTTTGCCGATCTGAGGCGATCTTTGATCTTCTTAGTCACCGATTCCGTTCGTCACCTCTGGGATGTATGGCAGAAAAGTCGTACCCGACATTTCTTCTTCCGACGTGTCACTTTGCTGAGTGTTGCGTTTCGTCACATTTCTTATGCAAATGGTGGGCTACCACAGCTACTGAAAATGCTTTCCAGGTGCTGCATCTCGCATACAAAGAACTGCGGCTCACATATTCATCTTGCACGCATTACATGCCTGTCAACCATTCTTGATCACGTTGAGCTCGACAGCTGATTAACTATAATATTAGAGATTAAAGAGAACCACCACAGCTGTGTTAGTACACATTTATTGTATTACAACCGATTCCGTTCTGCTAGAACATCGTCAGGTTGCCGAGTTGTGTCAATATCATGACACAGAACGTCTCGTTGTCATCTGCAAGATCCGGATATTGTCTCTAAAGTTAGCTACAACAAACAGACATTTCTATCATGATATTAGCACTACTCGGCAACCTCATGACGGTCTAAAAGAACGAAATCATTCATTACACAATAAATGTGTATTAATATAACTGTGGTGGTATTCGTTAATCATTAATACGAGGTTCACCTGAAAAGTTCTGTGAATGGTCTCAGAGAATTAAGGGAACAAGAGTTACAAACAGAGAGCCATTACTGGCCTTCAAAGTAATCACCATGATCTGCAACACAATTCTGACTTCGGTTGTAAGGCCGTTCCAAACTGTTAGCAAACGTTCTTGTGGAATCGTTCAAAGTATTGTGTTGACGAGTTGGATATCCGCAACATCTACGAAGTATAAGCCTTTCTTGGTCATTTTAAAGCGGGGAAACAAAAGAAAGTTCATTGGTGCCAAATCTTGCGTTGAGCGAGAAAGTTGAGCACGCAGATGGTAGTGTGCTGATGGGTGTTGTGAAGAAAGTTCCATTGTCCACACCTGTTAAGTTCTGGTCGAACCCGCTGGACGTGTTACGACAACAGTTTCAAAACTCTCTCGTAAATGTAGGCTTTGACAGTTTGACTCTCGGGGAAAAATTCGTGATGGCTCAAGTACTTGTTGACCTCAGCAGTTGAGTCCCATAGCGCTCAGAGCCATATTTTGAAGTACTTGTTGTCGCAAAAGGCTGACAACATCGCTCTATTCTTCGATTTCATCAGCCTATTTTGCTTATAGTTGAGGAATACGATGAACACCACTCCACTAACTGTCGTTTGCCCACCTCATCATATTGATGACATAAGGTTTCATCTCCTGTAAAGATGGTTTCCAAAACTGCGGATTCCGTTCAGACAAGTCGATGAAATCTCCGGATGTTTCCACACGAGTTTGCTTCCGCTCGTCTGTCAGCGTATTCGGTACAAACCGAGCACAAATCTTCCACCTTTTGAAATGTTTTTAAACAACAGTACTTACACTGCCCTCACTTAATTTCAACTATTCTATTACCAATCTCAAAAACAACCGCCTATCATTCGTAAGCCTACGTCGCACTGTGGGATTGTGTAGATTGTCAACCTGAACGCGGCTCAATACTCGACAATTTCTTCCGTCTCTAAAGCATATAAACCACTCAGACACACACTCTTAACTCATTGCAGCAATACCGTACACTTCACTGATTGTCCATTAATCTCCGTCGCTGTTTTCGCTCATTGAAGTAAAACTTCATGTTAATGCTCCATTGTCAATGACACGAGTTCTCATATTCACTCTGTTTTCTCGAACGCAGCGTGCACCAATGCTTCACGTCCGTGACTTGCACGACAGGGAGCGCTTATTGACATGTCTCTCAGTGCGTAGGGGTGAGGGGGGGGGGGTGGCACCTCATCCGAACCAATGCGGCTTTTAAAATATGCGACCATTTACTGAACTTTCCAGACGCACCTTGTATTAATCATTCCTCTCTTCTGGCTCGAGTAATGGTTTGAGAATTTGTGCAGATGTCGGGCTGTGTGTGCCGGTTTTGGATACACTATCCGATTAACGTTCTCACAGTGCTAATGACAGGGGAAAGGCCTCGAGACGTTGGCAAGACAGGTACGTATAATCTCGGGGTGCGGGGTCGACTCCAGGCTGCCACGAGCAATGGGGGGGAAGCTTTGGCAACGCCGAACAGTCGTGCTGCTGAAATGTTAAAAAAATCATTGAACAAAAATCAGGCAAAGATCTCGAGACGAAATCCAAAGGGCAATATATTGCGCTCAGCCGGCCGGAGTGGCCGAGCGGTTCTAGGCGCTTCAGTCTGGAATCGCGAGACCGCTACGGGCCCAGGTTCGAATCCTGCCTCGGGTATGAATGTGTGTGATGCCCTTAGATTAGTTAGGTTTAAGTAGTTCTAAGTTCTAGGGGATTGATGACCACAGATGTTAAGTCCCATAGTGCTCAAAGCCATTTCAACCATATTGTGCTCAAAACAGGTGTTGTGCCACCTTCGAAATTCGAATAACATGTTTTATCGGAAATGTCTTTTTCGTTAGCCTTTAGCTCATACAAATTCGATACATACAGCCTCCTGTGTAACAAAAATTTGGAAATTTGTGGTAAGGATTATAGGACCAAACAGCTGAGGTCATCGGTCCATAGGTTTACGCACTACTGAATCAAACTTAAACTAACTTACGCTAAGGACAATACACACACCAATGCCCGCGGGAGGAGTCGAAACTCCGACGAGGGGAGCCGCGAGAATCGTGACAAGACGCCCCAGACCACACAGCTACCCCGCGCGGCTCCTATGCAACAGGCTTAAAAGTAAACCTGCTTCTCAGCGCAGTAGAGCACGCTATATATAATCGCAGACGGACAAATCGCCTTGCATACACTAGTCGCTCTGTCAACTTGACTCATAGGGTCGTTTCAGGGCTGCGCTGTACGCCTCCGAATGGGCTGTCAGCATGCGAAGTTCGCAGCCAGCCCAATAGAAATCACAGCAAAGTCATTCGAACTATCAGCTGCTAACATCAGACACAAACGTTGAAGAACTGACTCCCAGAAGTAACACGTAGTCAGCATCAGCTGACGATCGCTAACTACCAATTATGGCTTGAAGGAACGCTGAGCCGGACGTTGTGGCCGAGTGGTTCTAGGCGCTTCAGTCCGGAACCGCGCTGCTGCAACGGTCGCAGGTTCGAGGCCTGCCACGGGCATGGATGTCCTTAGGTTAGTTAGGTTTAAGTAGTTCTAAGTCTAGGGGAGTGATGACTTCAGATGTTAAGTCCCATAGTGCTTAGAGCCATTTGAACCATTTGAAGGAACGCTGAGAAGAATTCCGTAAGAGCGCTCCCTGCCTTCTAGTAGACAACTCTTGTCTCTCTCAACAATGAGTTGGGCAGGCACTGCCCCCCTGCGTGCCCCTCCCCCGCCGCCAGCCGCTTTGTACGTTCTCCCTACACGAGATACCAGCGGTTGTTCATTTGGTAAGAAACCTTCTGTCAGCACTCGATCAGTTCCACATCAAATTGCTGTCAAAAACAATACTATATGGAGAGTAACACAAGAACATTAGCTACATCATTCTCAGAAAGCGTAAGCCTCAACTACTGTTGGCTTCGAACCTCTTGAGGTGTACTCAAGAATCGGCCGAGCAAGCGCCTTGTAAGGCACTTCCTTAAGATTTTTCCTATGAATCGGAATATGGCATCTGCTTTTCGCACTGTTTGTTGTGTGTGGTCATTTCACTGAAGGTCACTCATAACAGTTACTCCTAGATATTTTATGGTAGATACTGTTTTCCGCAGTTTGTCATCAATAGTGTAGCTGTACAGTAGTGTATTTCTTTTCCTGTGTATGCACTGTATGTTACATTTATTTAATGCACAATATGTTACATTTATTTACGCTCAGGGTCAAGTGCCAGAGCCAGCACCATTCATCAATTCTCTGGAGGTCTTTCCGCAAATCGTTACTAGCTTCTCGCGCTGCTGTTTCGTTATAGACAACTGCATCATCTGCGAATAGTTTTAAGGAGCATCCGACGCTTTCTATTAGATCATCTATATACACTCCTGGAAATTGAAATAAGAACACCGTGAATTCGTTGTCCCAGGAAGGGGAAATTTTATTGACACTTTCCTGGGGTCAGATACATCACATGATCACACTGCCAGAACCACAGGCACATAGACACAGGCAACAGAGCATGCACAATGTCGGCACTAGTACAGTGTATATCCACCTTTCGCAGCAATGCAGGCTGCTATTCTCCCATGGAGACGATCGTAGAGATGCTGGATGTAGTCCTGTGGAACGGCTTGCCATGCCATTTCCACCTGGCGCCTCATTTGGACCAGCGTTCGTGCTGGACGTGCAGACCGCGTGAGACGACGCTTCATCCAGTCCCAAACATGCTCAATGAGGGACAGATCCGGAGATCTTGCTGGCCAAGGTAGTTGACTTACACCTTCTAGAGCACGTTGGGTGGCACGGGATACATGCGGACGTGCATTGTCCTGTTGGAACAGCAAGTTCCCTTGCCGGTCTAGGAATGGTAGAACGATGGGTTCGATGACGGTTTGGATGTACCGTGCACTATTCAGTGTCCCCTCGACGATCACCAGTGGTGTACGGCCAGTGTAGGAGATCGCTCCCCACACCATGATGCCGGGTGTTGGCCCTGTGTGCCTCGGTCGTATGCAGTCCTGATTGTGGCGCTCACCTGCACGGCGCCAAACACGCATACCACCATCATTGGCACCAAGGCAGAAGCGACTCTCATCGCTGAAGACGACACGTCTCCATTCGTCCCTCCATTCACGCCTGTCGCGACACCACTGGAGGCGGGCTGCACGATGTTGGGGCGTGAGCGGAAGACGGCCTAACGGTGTGCGGGACCGTAGCCCAGCTTCATGGAGACGGTTGCGAATGGTCCTCGCCGATACCCCAGGAGCAACAGTGTCCCTAATTTGCTGGGAAGTGGCGGTGCGGTCCCCTACGGCACTGCGTAGGATCCTACGGTCTTGGCGTGCATCCGTGCGTCGCTGCGGTCCGGTCCCAGGTCGACGGGCACGTGCACCTTCCGCCGACCACTGGCGACAACATCGATGTACTGTGGAGACCTCACGCCCCACGTGTTGAGCAATTCGGCGGTACGTCCACCCGGCCTCCGGCATGCCCACTATACGCCCTCGCTCAAAGTCCGTCAACTGCACATACGGTTCACGTCCACGCTGTCGCGGCATGCTACCAGTGTTAAAGACTGCGATGGAGCTCCGTATGCCACGGCAAACTGGCTGACACTGACGGCGGCGGTGCACAAATGCTGCGCAGCTAGCGCCATTCGACGGCCAACACCGCGGTTCCTGGTGTGTCCGCTGCGCCGTGCGTGTGATCATTGCTTGTAAAGCCCTCTCGCAGTGTCCGGAGCAAGTATGGTGGGTCTGACACGCCGGTGTCAATGTGTTCTTTTTTCCATTTCCAGGAGTGTATATTGTAAACAGTAACGGTCCCGTTACACTTCCTTGGGGCATTCCGGAAATTATCTTTACATCTGTATATTTTGTACCGTTAAAAGCGATGTGCTGAGTTCTGTCTACAATGAATTCTTGAATCCAGCTGCAAATCTGTTCCGATACTCGAGAAGCTTTTTTTTTCACTAAAAGGAAGTGTGGAACCATGTCAAATGCCTTCCTAAAGTCAACGAACATGGCGTCAACCTAAGCGCCGTTGTATCCGCCGCTGTGGATCTCATGGAGGAACAGAGCGAGCTGAGTTTCGTAGGATCTCTGTTTGCGGAACCTGTGTTGATTTTTATAGATGAGATTTTAATACTCCAAAAACGTCATTATTCTTGAGCATGAAACATATTCCATAGATCTTCAACAGACTGACGTCAACGATGAAGGTCAATAATTGTGTGCATCAGTGTTACAGGCCTTCTTAAAAACGAGAATGACGTGCGCTAGGTACCCTTCGTTGCTCAAGCGATCGACGATAAATTACTGCAAGAAGGGGAGCAAGTTTTTTAACATAATGTTAGTAAATCTTATAGGTATCTCATTTGGTCCTGACGCGTTTCCGCTACTTCGCGAGAGTAGCTGTTTTTCTACTCAATAGCCGCAAACATCTGGCAAGACCCGTCGAAATTTTCACACTACTGTGTGTGATCCCTCCACATTTAACTGCTGCGGTACACACTGTACGTCTAAGACACATACTATCAACTTTGTTGGAAGATGTACAAAGTGATCTGTGTACACATACACGATTTCAAAATTATGTAGCTCCAGCTCGTTTCGGAGACCTATATCGTGAACACTTGCGTCAGGCTTTTGATCAAAGGTGAATAGGGTGAAAGGAGTCCTATTTCGTTGGCAGCTCGTTCCCCAGATCTGGTCCCACTTAATTCCTTCTTGTCATGGAATGCAGGACGGACAATTAACGTTTAACGAGGCACTTGTTCCGACTGAAAAGGGAGAATCCGTCTCTAGTGACCGTGCTGTCGACGGGCGTTAACCTCTAATCTTCCTTCCTTTTGAAGAAAGAACGGGCCAAAATTCGGCTGTGTCCTTTTCAATGGAACCATATAGGCATTTGCTTTAAATAGTTTGAGGAGCCGTACAGGAGTTTTGAATCGCATTCTTTCCGAAAGCCAGTTAGATCTGATCACTATGTAATTTTTCCTCCTATCTATGTAATTATGTAGTTCTCAATTCGTTCGAGCAATCAATCATTCATATAGGAAACACAGTCATAACTCAGTCACTCAAAATTATTCAGAAATTTTACTTGTTAGAATGAAATCAGGCGATGATTCTTCTTCTCTGCTGGCTCGTGCTTTGCGGCAGTCTGCTAATGTCTACAAATAAAATGCCTCGTATTTTTGGGAGCGTTGTATAATCAGTCGGGAAACCTCAGATCAAGCGGATATTTGGCTTTGATGAAGTTTAACCTTCCGAAGAAGTAATGGAGCTCTTGGATTATTAAATGCAGGTTCGTATCCAGTCCTTCGGAAGTTCCCTTCTGATTAACAACTACGCAATATATCGATGAATATCATTAATTCTCAAATGTCAAATAATATAAATTGTTACAGACCTTTTGTATTAAGGAGCAATATATATATATATATATTTTAATCGTACAATTTCGTATCAGTTATCTTTTGTCATAAATCTCAATATTCAGATTACAATTCTTCAAACAATGCTAAGGCTAAACGGCACGAAGACAATCTCGGAAGCTATCTTTCACTAACAACTACCAGAGAGAGTACTACAAAGAATAATCATGCGCTCATGGCATAGCTATTGTATGAAACTACTTTGCGCATAGATTCTGCGTGTATGAAGATAGAAAATTAGTAAATGCCATTCAAGGGTAGAATTGTATCAGAATAATTCATCGAATATAAAGAGATATTACATCACGTTATGTAGGCTGCAAGCATCAGGAAAAATTTCTCACGGTGCCCTCGTACTTGGTGGGGGACGCTATTTTCTAGCAATCCTTACGTGTTCACTGTGCGCTCGGAACTGAAACGAGCGACGTGACGTGATCGACGAGCGTACTAGAGACACTGCCCAACACATCTGTGCAATGCTTCATCGCATTTTCACCGCGGTTCCCATTTCGCGACCGATCTGAACTTACCCTTCCAATAGACCTCATACTTTACGGGAAACTTAATTTTTCCCGCCCTGTAGTACACACTAACCTCGGAAGGGAATGACCACTTGCCGACGCGCTATTTTCTGTCGGGAAGGAACCACCGTAAATTCGCTGAGAAGCTCTGACCGAAAAGTCGGTATGAAGTCCGCCCCCGGTAGCTGAGTGGTCAGCGCGACAGAATGTCAATCCTAAGGGCCCGGGTTCGATTCCCGGCCGGGTCGGAGATTTTCTCCGCTCAGGGACTGGGTGTTGTGTAGTCCTAATCATCATCATTTCATCCTCATCAAAGTGCAAGTCGCCGAAGTGGCGTCAAATCGAAAGACTTGCACCCGGAGAAAGGTCTACCCTACGGGAGGCCCTAGTCATACGACATTATTAGTCCGCCCGCGGTAGCTGAGTGGTCAGCGCGAGTGGCTGTCAATCGTAAGCGCCCGGGTTCGATTCCCGGCTGGGCCGAAGATTTTCTCCGCTCAGGGACTGGGTGTTGTGTTGTCATAATCATCATCATTTCATCCCCATCGACGCGCAAGTCGCCGAAGTGGCGTCAACTCGAAAGACTTGCACCAGGCGAGCGGCCTACCAAACGCGACGCCCTCCTCACACGCCATTATTATTATAGTCAGTATGAACGTCAAAGAGTGCCGGGATAGGCTGAGAGGACCTTAGGGACGGGCCAGGTTTTTATGGCGGCGGCGAAGACACGTCTGCTCGACTCCCGCAGCTGGAGCGGGCGCCGCCAGCTGGCGGTATGGCGTGGCGTCGCGCTGCCCGCACCGCACCGCGCGGCACCATTAGCGGCGACACGCCGCGGGGCCCCGTAATGAAGACACCGCGTAGTATTTACGGCGCGGGGTCGGCGAGTTACGGCGGCGGCCTCCGGGAACAGGTAGCGGTAGCGGGCACGCCCAGCCTCACTCACACTCCGACTCTCAAACACGGCCGCGCCGCGGGAGCGGGCGAGTCCGGGAGCACTCGTACTCACAGCGATACGCTGCTGGGCGTGAAGCGAGAACTGCTCTCGGTCTGGCAGCAGAGCACTGCTATAATTTCACTATCTTCACCTTCAAACAAGTGTGCAGTACTCATTTATTTACTTATTTATTCGAGTCAGACACAAATATAAACCGTGCTTATTACAATTAAGAGCAAGTGGGAAAAAGAACAATCAAGTTACGCTACTGATATAATTAAATGTTCCTCGAGACATACGAGGTTTGTCCGGAAAATACGTACGAATGTTGAATAATAGCTTTATTTTACAATTATTCAGGTATTACAATATGGTCTCCTTCAAAGTACTCGCCCTGAGACGCGATACACTTCTGCCAACGCCGGTTCTACTTTTGATAACATTGCTGAATGTCTTCAGTTGTGATGTTGTTCAGTTGCCGTGTCGTTTCCGCCTTGATGGCTTCCACATCTCCCAAGTGCCGCCCCCGAAACACCATTTTGCAGTTCGGGAACATGAAGAAGTCACACGGGACTAAATCGGGTGAATAAGGCTGGTGGTCTGTCATGGTGATTGAGCTTCGGGCCAAAAACTCGCGCACAACGAGCGACTTGTGAGCAGGCGCATTGTCGTGATGAAGGATCCACCTGCCCCGTTTTTCCAACTCCGGTCGAACTCGGGCCACACGAGCTCTGAGACGTGTCACAACTTCAACGTAAAAATTTCCGTTCACTCTCTGGCCGGGAGGGACAAATTCCTTGTGAACAATGCCCCTAGAATCAACGAAAACAATCAACATTGTCTTCACATTGGACCTTGATTTTCGCGACATTTTTGTTCTGGGTTCTCCTGCTAGTTTCCATTCCTTGCTTTGAGATTTGAGGTCCACATCTAATTCGTAAAACCAGGACTCGTCTCCAGTGATGACTCGGTTCAGAAAGTCCCCTCGTTCCTCTGCTTCCAACCAATCCTCACGGCACTCAACCCTCTTTGCTTTCTGTTCTGGCGTCAAGAGCTCCGGTACGATTTTCGCATACAATTTCTTCATTTCAAGTTTTTGTGTCAGGATTTCGCGAACGATTGTTTTGGGGATTGACAGCTCGTCAATCTACGGTCTTTAAGAACTCAAGCCCGAATTCGTTCAACATTTGCATCGGAACTCGATGTCGACGGGCGTCCTGGGAGAGGGTCATCGTTCACTTCTTCTCAGCCATCCCGGAACCATTTTAACCACTTGTTCACGGTTGGTTCCTTCAGAGAATTGTCTCTGTAAACCTGTTTCAAACACTAAAAAATCTCATGGCCATTCTTGCCTAGCTTTCCAAGAAACTTGATGTTGACGCGCTGTTCCTCAATCAAAGAGAGCTCCATGCCGACGGCAGGTGAAAAAGGGTAACTGTCAAAAAGCTGACGCACACTCCCAACTTCGCGGAGAGTGCTCTGACTCGAACTGAGCGTTGATGGGATTGATTACAGCAGTAGTCCCACCTGGGCGGTGACTGCAACCTGTAACATAAAGACAGTATTCAACTTTTATACGTATTTTCCGGACAAACCTCGTATGAGTCACATCTTTATCTACAATAATGATGGAAGCTGAAAATATGAATTAAAATTTGTGGTGTTGCTAGGATTTGAACCCAGGTCTCCTTGCTTACTAGGCAAGTGTGCTGGCCACTTTTTTTTTTTGACGCTCTATCCATCTTTTTTTATTTTTCTTAGCAAATTAAGGGGCTTAAACGCTACCCACTTTTTTGTATTATGACCACTTTTTTTAAAAAAAAGGAAAAAGTATTTTGGAAGGTTTGTTTTTCTGCTTATTTTTTTATTTTTATTTTATTTTTGTACGAATGGATAAAAAGAAAGCCGTTCCTCTTCGGCTACATAAACAGAATAATAGGAAGTCGTCCCGTTACGACAAAGGATGCTCCATACCATACTATAGCCCGCTGCGAATTTTTCAATGACTGTCGTCTCGTTGCTGTGTTGTTTCCGTTGTTTGTTCAATTTCATAAAAAAAGGAACTGGAAAAAGATGCTATGGTTATCTTCTCATGTCATCGATAATCCAGCTTCGAGGCGGATTATGGAATGCGCTACAAAGAACATTAGAAAAATGTTGCCTATATTTAGAGTTCCTGACGATCGTACAATGTCGTTTGTTGAGGTAATATCAACCACTTAATCACCATAGCATTATAACTAATACAGCTGGATGTACTACCATAGTGCAATGCCCTCCCCAGCGCAAAGGTCAATTGAGGTCTTCAACTTATATCAGATCTACAGATCACCTACACCTGAGGTAAAGGCAGGATTTCCCCATTACCTCTAATGCAGGAGTGTTATTCCAGTACCGGGCAGCCTTAACAACAGCGACGATCTAAGAAGTGGAAAATGAGCTGAAGACGTGAATTGAAGTGAGTGCTAAGGAGGGTATCTTACTACAGTAGTGCATGCAGCTATGTTGGCTGTACTGCTGTAGTGGTGTAGTGGCTAACATACCTGCCGACTAAGCAAAGAGACCAGGGCTCAAATCCTGGATAAAAGCCGGCTGGTGTGACCGAGCGGTTCTAGACGCTACAGTCTGGAACCGCGCGACGGCTACGGACGCAGGTTCGAATCCTGCCTCGGGCATGGATGTGATGTCCTTAGGTTAGTTAGGTTTAAGTAGTTTTAAGTTCTAGGGGACTGATGACCTCAGAAGTTATGTCCCATAGTGCTTAGAGCCATTTGAATCATTTTGAACCTGGATAAAAAATCTAATCTCTGCCCGAACAGGCCATGAAAGTCCAACGGTACCAACCGGCCGCCGTATCGTCCTTAGACCACAGGTGTCACTGGATGTGGATATGGAGCGACATGTGGTCAGCACACCTCTCTCCGAACCTTATGTCAGTTTACAAGACTGGAGCTGCTACTTCTCAATCAAGCAGCTCCTCAGCTTGCCTCACAAGGGCTGAGAGCACCTCGCTTGCCAAGAACGCCTGGCTATGGAACAAATATCATTCATTTCTTCAGCTTCCATCATTAAGTTACACTTCTGTTGATCTGAATCTTGTAACTTCAATTGCATAGGGGTTCATAGGCAGAAGATATCCTCCCACACAAAATGCCGGCATGGTTGACAATGCAGTAGGTGTTCCATTGTCTGTGGTCGTACGGAATCACATTTGGTGTTATCCACAGCGAAGTGTCATTTCATGAGGCTACTCCGGCATCTTCCAACCCCAGAACGAAATGAGTGGCCTCCACACGATCCAGCTCTGTTCGTGGTGAAGCTGGAGGGTTTCCAAAGGGAGAGGTGTGGTAGAGGTATTCTCAAGTCGAGAAATTCACAATTGTTTCTTTGTTCTTGTAGCCGTTGTTTCCAAGACTGAAGTGGTCTTGAGGGGACTCCCTCTGAATCTCACCGTTGGGGTTGTTGTAACGTGCCCGTGTAGTGACTCGGTTTCCTGATGAAACTGATTTGTTCTCTCCGTGTTGGTAGTACCTTACGACGAATGTCTGGTGGCGCTATGCCTGCGTGTTGGTAGCTTCACAAGCTGCATATGTTTTCAAACAACCTGTAATAGGCCTAAACGTTTCGTGTAGCGCCTTGTCAACCACGTTTCCGAAGCAGTTGTGAATTGTAAACAGAGTTCGACGTTTATGACTGCGTGATTAGTAGTGACCCCATAAAAAGTTTACGTTACAAGTGGCTGAAGGTTCGCACATTTGTTGGAATCTAGGACTGACGATGAATGAACGAATAAATAAAATGAATGAATGTAGAAAAGTCTTAGTGGCAGATAATGAATAAATGAAGAAATAACTGCAGAAAATTGACTCAAGGTCCAGGGACAGGTAATTAGTTCTGAATGGAAATTGGAAATTTGTGGTAAGGTCTTATGTGACGAAACTGCTGAGGTCGTCGGTCCCTAATGCTACACACTGCTTAATCTAACTGAAACTAACTCACGCTACGGACAACACACACGCCCATGCCCGAGGGAGGACTCGAACCTCCGACGGGGGGAGTCGCACGTACCGTGACAAGACGCCTCAGACCGCGCGGCGGGTCCTGAACGTAAGGCACTGCAACGTATTACGTATAAGAAGTGGTAAGTCAATTATTGTTGACTTACACGATTGGTGATCAAACACGATTAGCGTTCAATCACTGTTAATTTCAACAGCCAAATATCAAAGAATGGAACAACCACTGAAAAACCTATATTAAAAATTTAAGAAAGCCGACACAAAAAACCTCTAAAAAGTAAAAAATAAAAAGTTTTGCCTCTTTAAGTTTAAAATAAGTAGTAGTATTCTGACACAAGCGTCGTGTCGCGGGACCGCTAAGTTGGGTTGGGTTATTTAGGGGCGAGACCAAACACCGTGGTCATCGGTCTCATCGGATTAGAGAAGGACGGGGAAGGAAGACGGCCTTTCAAAGGAACCATCCCGGCATTTGCCTGGAGCGATATAGGGAAATCACGGAAAACCTAAATCAGGTTGGTCGGACGCGGGATTGAACGACCGCTAAGTAAGTAAAATGTATATGATTTGGTACGTGGAATAGACAGCAGGCGATGCACCGTTAAATGGTAGGCTATACGCGTATGTTTGTATGTTACAGGATGCTGGCAGTTGGTCGGTATTACGGTGTCTGTAGACGTTGCTTTCCTGTATTTTTTATTACATTTTTCTCCTTATTAAGGGCCATTTATAAGATAAATATTATTGACGAACATCGATACCGTGTATTACAGTTTTTAATACACTGCTGGAGAAAAAGCAGCACTCTCACCCAAGACTGTTCAGTGGCACCAGGGTATATGTGCATACTGAGGGGTTGCAGTTTTGGTGATTAACTTTTACGGCCATCGGCTATCAATTGGCTTTCAGGAGTCTGTCTGTACATCTGTACCCAATACCTGTACTGAGTTTTGAGTTGAACAGTGTTCACAACGTTCTTTCTAGGGTACAACCATGACCCATGGACGAGTAAGTACTCCTGCTGAACAGCTTCAGTCATTTGATTGGGGTCGCATCGTGGACCTGAGGGATGAACATCTCGACGGATTGCTGTCTGTGTTGGGCACCGTGTATCGTTGGTGTGTTACCGTGTTTGTGGTACATTCCCACACCTATAAACCAGGTTCTGCACATCTGCGTGGTACAGAAGCACTTCAGAACCGAGGCGTTATGCCAACGGCGGTGGCCGCCGAACATCATCCAGCGGAGAAATTCAGTCACACGTTACACATGGGATGTTATCAGAGATAACTGGTACCCGACTGCTAGCAGAAGGGTTCAGATCGCGTGAACCTCTGACCATGCTACCACTGACACCACGACACTGGTAAGCACGGCTACCCTGGTGTAACGAAGGAGTCGACTTGACAGTGCAATGCTGCTCTGTTGTCTTCCGCGATGAGAGCAGGTTCTGTCTGTATGTGAGTGATGGACGTACACGTGTTCCGTGTTGACCTGGTAGGGGGACTATTCCGGAGTACATACAGTCACGACAGGCTTCATATTTACGGAGATGCTAAAGAAACTCCGCTGGCAGACGTTACAAGCGATACGTTGTGCATCACGGAGAGATTTACTATTGAAATTTCGGGACAGCACGTTCCAGAAAGCATCAGACAACATATTACTTCCCCCCCCCCTTCATCTTGCGTATGACCACGAGGAGAAAATTTGGGAAATTGGAGCCAATCATTCCTCCCACGCACTATTCGCGAGTGGAACAGGGTTGGAGGCATCAGGTAGTGGTACCGAAAGTATCCTCCGCCACACACCATTCATAGTGTGGGGTGCCATCCGTTGCAACTCGTGCTCACTTCTGGTGTTTCTGCAGGGTAAAATAACCAGTGCCCTCCACATTGCACACGTTGCTATCCCGTGCTACTGCCATTTCTGCGACTGGAGGGTGATGCGCTTTTTCAGGAGGACAATGCAGGTCCGTATACTGCCTTGGCCAGCGAGATCACAGGATCTCTCGCCAGCTGGATACATATGGGACATCGTGAAGTGAAAACCTACTGGTTTTCCAGGGCCCGGAACAACAATTGCCGAACTGCAATAAAAGGCGCGAGATGCTTCTGACAGTCCATCACAGGATGCCATTCGGCATTCTTACGATCGTTTGCATTGGAGAATACACACGTATGTTGCCACTTAGAGTGGGCTACACTATATATGATGTGACTGCTTGGACGCACTTTACTGTGATATTGGTGTCTAATCTGGTCAGAATTTATTATCATATACATAGTCTTACAAAGATGGAATACCTGCCACTTCAATTGTCAATAAAATGACCTTGTCGTTGAGGGTACAGCATTTTTTCCCCGACAGTGTATCTCAATGTTCAAGTACCGGCGGAATATTCCATAAACGTCTAATATGTAATTTAATCATTAAGTTACTTGTTATAAAAATTTTCCAATGTCAGATCGTAAGCTTAATGAGTGTAAAAATTGTTTCTACTGATAAATCTGTACGACACCGCTTCATAAATGTTGATGAGAATAATGTGATACGCCGCCAAGTCTCATACGTAGCTATATGCGATCGCGAAAGATGTACTTTACACATGTGACGGAAATACATGCAGCTGGGTATATTATTTGTTTGTAGATACCTTCTCGGAAGTTTGCCTTACCGTCGTTTAAGATTACTCGTGATGGTTCAAATGGTTCAAATGGCTCTGAGCACTATGCGAGTTAACTTCTGAGGTCAGTACAGGGAGAGTTTCAAAGATTACTTTCTCATCTCATAGATGATGAGACTAAGTTTTATGAATATTTTAGGATGACGCAGTACACCTTCTGTGAACTTTTAAAGAAACTAGAACCAAGACTGAGAAAAAACACTTTCTGGAGAGTATCAGTTTCACCCAAAGAATGACTGGCTGTTTTTTAAGGTAGGTTAAAGAAAAGTACACAGAACACAAATAAATAAGAAGTTTTAAGGACAACATTTTTATTTTATTACTTTAGTAATTGAAAGATAAATACATAAGTTAGTAAATAATACAGTTAAATTTCCACAACCCTAAGAAAAACAAATGAGAACTATTCAGTGAATTAGTTTCTGAAGCTGATGAGGATGCTGGGGAACTTGGAGGATGATGGCTTTGGTTATTTATATACGAATTGTGGGAATCCCTTTGCAGACCCAAAAGCTGCTGTGTAGGTTCTGTTGACTCGTTTTCCGCAGGTGAAGGATATGGTGTTGAAAAAGATTTTGCTGAGGAATTGGAGTATGATGGAGTGAATTGATGGACTGATACGTCATTCATGAGTTGCTTCAGTTCAAAGTCTTGTACAATTGAAAAAAATCGTACTTTTAGCTTGATGAAAAAGTAGTGGATGCAACGATTTTAGGGCTGGTTCTATACCAGCCAAAAAAGCGTCAACTGGGTTTCTTATTTCTCTCTGTTTTTCAGCTTTTTTTCTGCCAAAATGTAAGCCATGAGCTGGCTTGATGCAGATTCTTGTGGTTTAACCTCACGCTGAAATTTTCGGTTCAGTGGTGGTTTCATAAACGTGTTCTTATTTGAAGTGACGGACGAATGAGCTGAGGACGTCTGGGAATGCCGAGTGCGCTCTATCAAATTCTCTGTTTCACTACTCTGGGTTTTAATGATCCATTCTTCATCTGCAATGTCTTCTTGTGTAGACTCTTTTTCGTTTTCAATAACAGACTGCTCCTCTTGGGAATGTGTATTTGATTCATGTTTATGCTCATTCTTGTCTTCCGTGTAAGGAACATTGGAAACTGTTTCTCGTTCTACCATGTAAGGTAGCACGAACTTTAAGTGATCTTCATACTTATATTTATGTTGTTGAACAGCAGCTTGTCCTGAAACAGTTTTCCCTTTCTGCAGGGTCTTCCTTAGTTGGTCACGAACATATGCCCATTTTTTTTGTCATTCCTCTATTCCACCTGTAGCAAAAATATTTTAAATCGCGTATTTACATTACAATGTTTAAAATGCTGCAAATATTTTATACATTATACAGTATTTCTCATCTTATACATTCAATTCTTTTCAGGTTCCTTGCTACAGGAGATTCCTTTAAAACTATTTCCTTCAGCTACAGGTTGGGAAAATCCACAGTTGGAGCTATCGTCCATGACACCTCTAGAACAGTTATCGATTTATTGTTAGAAGAGGTCATGCCTGTGCCGAATGAAGAAAAATGGAATGCTATAGCTGAGGAGTTATGGACGAAATGGCAGTTTCAATTGGATCTTTAAATGGAAAGCACGTAACAATACAGGCTCCAAACAACTCAGGAAGTCTCTATTGGAATTACAAAGAAACATATTCCATTGTGCTTCTTGCTCTGGTTGACCCATGTTATAATTTTATTGCAATAGACGTGGGAGCGTACGGAAAAAACTCTGGTAGAGGCATTCTAATAAATTCAAACCTCGGAAAGTCATTGGCAAACAATACGCTTAGCGTCCCAAAGAGTAAAGCTTTACCCGGAAGTGATGGTAAAATAAAAAGTAAATAAATATATTTCGGGTATTAAAACTTTTATAGCTTTTATCTTACCTTTGGCTTGTAGATCTGTTGCAATTGTCTTCCAAGCTCTGTCTTTGTACTCAATATTCCTGTAGTTTCCACTTCCCTGATCGTAAAGAACAGGAAACTTACGAACTTCTTCTATTAGTCGTCCCACATCCATGTTTTGTACACAGAACAGTCTTGCGCAGTTGCACAGCTCACAAGACAATTCTACCGTCAGGCCGTGTCCGTCACGTGCAAAATTAAACACGGCGAATCCCGCCCGGCCCGTTGACGTTCCCCTTGCACGGCCCGGTCAAGTGGGGACCGCTATATTTGTTTTAATGATGTATTTCGTTGTCCGGGTGACGGCCGATACTCGGACGTGTCTCGGCACGGACACGGTCCGGACATGTGTGCCCCTACCTTTACCCTCCTGAACCCACCGATTCCATATTCTGCTAACAGTTATTGGATCTCGACCAATGCGAGCAGCAATGTCACGATACGATAAACCGCAATCGCGATAGGCTACAATCTGACCTTTATCAAAGTCGGAAACGTGATGGTACGCATTTCTCCGCCTTACACGAGGCGTCACAACAACGTTTCACCAGGCAACGCCGGTCAACTGTTGTTTGTGTATGAGAAATCGGTTGGAAACTTTCCTCATGTCAGCACGTTGTAGGTGTCGGCACCGGCGCCAACCTTGTGCGAATGCTCTGAAAAACTAATCATTTGCATATCACAGCATGTTCTTCCTGCGGTTAAATTTCGCGTCTGTAGCACGCTATCTTCGTGGTGTAGCAATTTTAATGGCCAGTGGTGTATTTTAGTGGTTATGCGAATCATATGATAGAAAGTTAACAAACCTTCATTGCTCCTTTGAATCTATGTTGGCTGGAACGCATCACTTTATCAGAATCTTTATCTGTAGGCCACGAAAAACTGGTATGATTTTGTTTGTCTCTTGTTGTCCTGCCGGACTCGATGCTATTTATATCTGTCACCAAGAATACTCGACCTCATTCTGGTTATTTTCACTTGGTTTTCGCCAGTGATAACTCCAGCTACTCTGTTCGGAGATAACCCACATTGGTTCTCAAGTAATGTACGATTCTGATAACCTTCTGTTCTGAGAATCTGCTTAAAACATTCCAGAAGGAGTAAATTACCTCTGAATTTATACCTCACTGTGAAAAGCATACGCGATTCGCCTTTAGCTGCTTTGTCAATTTAAACCAGCTTTCAATTGCTAAGATAGGTAGTCACACAATCAGGAGATTGACTGCAGCCGATTTCAAGCCAGACTGCTTGCAGGCTGTGCCGCTAATTATGATTAACTCTGGAGAAACCTTTATAATACAGTGTTCCATAGTAATGGGAGCACCACGTACGTAGCCACTGTTGCCAATGACAGTTAGTGCTTTGGTAAATAAAACTTTTTTTCGGTTAGCATCTGTGAGGCAGAAGTTTGTGAAGAATAACATGTCTGAAATGCACTGACCTGCCCAGAGTCCCGACCTGAACCCCATGGAATGCCTTTGGGATGAGTCATAAAGTTGACTTCGCTTCAGACCCGTGTGTTCAACATCACTACCTCCTATAGTTTCAGCTGTTCAGGAAGAATGGGCTGCCGTTACTCCACAAATAGCCAGACATAATATTGAAGGTGTCTCCAGCAGAGTTCAAGCAGTCATAAAGGTGAATGGTTGGCACGCCCCATATTAATGTCCACTAATGTGCGTCCGGATAATTTTGATCAGGTAACATATTTGTCTCCAGCTTTTCGGCATCAAGCGCCCGTTTTGACCATCCGCTAAATGTATAGCTGCTATACTCGTTAAAGTTGTTGTTCCACGACCCGATCTCATCGACTTCTTTGATGACAGAATACAGCTTGACACTTTCCACTTATCGGTGACACTGCCAGAGGTAAAAGAATCGAGGTGCGACAGAGAATAACTGGGGACTGAGTCCAAGATCTTTGAATTTTTAATCTGATACATATCCACCCATCTGGCCATCTAGATACAGATTCCCGTGATTTCTCTGAGTCGCAAAAGGCAAATGCAGAGATGCTTCCCCAATCGGAGTTCGTGCAATGTCTCTAATGACCTCACCGTCGGCGGGACCAAATTCCTACTTATCCAACTTGCCCACCTGTCACACCGTTCACACGTATTTCATTCAAAATGTCTGTAACAAATTTATGTATTACCTTAGTCCCAGCTGTAGCCATATTTCAGCTTTCGCACCGCGCTCTTACAAACTGCAAACCTAGCATCAACATTAAGAGATCAGGCTCTCCAGTGTCTCTACGCTCCAAAATACCTAGGTGTGATCCTACACAGATCACTGACGTACAAAATCCATCTCCCGAATGAGGCTGCTAAAAACGAAACACGGAATAATATAAGCTGAGGCGACAAAAGTCATGGGCTGCCTACTAATATCAAAAATGGTTCAAATGGCTCTGAGCACAATCGGACTTAACATATGAGGTCATGAGTCCCCTAGAACTTAGAACTACTTAAACCTAACTAACCTAAGGACATCACACACATCCATGCCCGAGGCAGGATTCGAACTTGCGACCGTAGCGGTCGCGCGGTTCCAGACTGAAGCGCCTAGAACCGCTTGGCCACAAGGCCGGCCCTACTAATATCGCGTCGGATATCTTTTTGCCCTTCGTAGTGCCTAACTCGATGTGGCAAGGACTCCACAAGTCGTTGGAAGTCCCCTGCAGAAATATGCTGCCTCTATAGCCGTCGCTAATTGTCAAAGCGTTGCCGGTGCTGGATTTTGTGCACGAACTGTCCTATCGGGTATGTCCCATAACTTTTCGATGGTATTCATGTCGGGCGATATGGGTGGACATATCATTCACTAGAACTGTCCAGAATTTCCTTCAAATCAATTGCGGACAACTGTGGCCAGGTGACGTGCCGCATCGTCATCCATAAAAATTCCGTCCTATTTTGGGAACATGAAGTCCATGAATGGCTGCAATGATCTCCAAGTAGCCGAACGTAACCATTTCCAGTCAATCATCGGTTGAGTTGGACCGGAGGACCCAGTCCACTCCAGCCAAACACAGTCCACGCATTACGGAGCCACCACCAACTCGCTCAGTGCCTTTTTGACAACTTGGGTCCATGGCTTCATGGGGTCTGCGCTACACTCGAACCCTACCTTCGGATCTTACCAACTGAAATTGAGACTCATCTCACCAGGCCACGGTTTCCCAGCCGTCTAAGGTATAACCGATACTGTCACATGCCCAGGAGAGGCGCTGCAGGCGATGTCACGGTGTTGGCAAAGGTACTCGCGTTGGTCGTCTGCTTCAATAGCCCATTAACGACAAATTTCGTCGTACTATCCTAACGGATACGTTCGTCGTACGTCCCACGTTGATTTATGCGATTGTTTCACGCAGTGTTGCTTGTTTGTTAGCACTGACAACTCTACGCAAACGCCGCTGCTCTCGTTCATTAAGAGAAGACCGTCGGCCACTGCGTTGTCTGTGAGGATCTGGGAATATTGAATTACCTCACGATTTCCGAAATGTAATGTCCCATTAGACTACTGTACCGGATTCAAAGTCTGTTACTTACCCTCTTGTGGCCTTATTCAGGCTGGAAACATTTCCACCGACCTTGTGTACGCAATACTACGGCAATTTGTTTATGTATGTCGCTATCCCATGGCTTTTGTCACCTCGGTGTAGAAGTGAACAGCAACCGCCTGAGGTACCGTTGCAACAGAATTCAGATCAACAGCTTCAGCTCTTTCACATTCAGTTGCTGAATACTGCTGTTCCACCTGGCTAAACAGTGCTTACAATAGCCGGCCGGTGTGGCCGAGCGGTTCTAGGCGCTTCAGTCTGGAACTACGCGACCGCTACGGTCGCAGGTTCGAATCCTGCCTCGGGCATGGATGTGTGTGATGTCCTTAGGTTAGTTAGGTTTAATTAGTTCTAAGTCTAGGGGACTGATGACTTCAGATGTTAAGTCCCATAGTGCTCAGAGCCATTTGTATACTCTGCAAAGCACTTTAAGTGGGTGGAAGAGCATAGTCTCATTGTACCAATTATTTGGGTCTTTCCCTTTGCATTCGCGTCTGGAACGTGGGGAGAAGTCCCATTGTGCTCTTTTGAACCATTTGAAGTGCTTACAACAATATATTTGACATGGAGCTCAATGAAGCAATGGGCCTCATCCCAGGGTGTGTTCGTCCCACAAACGCGGACTGAATACTTTCGGTTCTTAGTAATATTCCACCACCGTCCGTAAGATCACAAATATTGCTGACAGTGATGACAAGAACGAGAAGCAAACCAAAATTACCAGTTCCTTTACAAATTTCACTTTCATAAACCCCGTGATAGAGATCTAGAAAATTAACGTGGTGCACAGTTAGCTGGGAGGTAAAGTGCACGCGTCCCATGCAAGCGGACCCGGTCTCGATTCCCGACCGGGTTGGAGAATTTCTCCGCTCTGTGACTGGGTGTTGTGTTGTTTTCATTATCTTTTCATCCTCATTACCGGCGTTCAAGTCGCCCAATGTGGCAGCGAGTGAAATAAGACTCGCACTTGGCGGCCGAACTTCTCCGAATAGGGCCTCCCGGCTAACGATGCTATACGCTCATTTCATTTCCATGGTGGTGTACAGCAATCAGTCGGCAGAGCAGTGATTTAAGCATGCCTGGCACAATCAATCGTAAGAGGAAACTTCCTTGAAGCGTCACGAACAGGTTTAAACTCCGTGGGAGCGATCAGCAGGTTTTCGTCTACCCCAGCGGGACTTGCGCATGCTGAATCAGATCAGAACTGACAAGATCTGATGTGGAGCATTGCTGCATCAATGGGGATGGAAGTCCCCTCCTCAATTTGAGTGGGTGGAGAGCAGCAAATTGTACATCACATAACATCTGATCGTTCCCTCAGAGCATTGTACTATATCTGTGATTTTCAAATCTAATCAGATTTACAGAGAACTTTTCAGGCCACTTATCACTAAGTCGTTGAACTCCTCTGGCCTGTATGTTACACTGATTCAGTTTCTGCCATACAGTCGGGGTAGCCTCTCCTGAGGTAAGCTGGCCCACAACCGTTGTAGCCGGTCCTTGGTTTCCTATATACTGGCACAGGTATGGAGTTGACATCCGAATTGTTCCTACACTCATTCTATTGGGGCATATCTAAGGATGTTGCTGGTCATGGGAGGACCTCAAGATCATGCAGACAGTTGATAGAGACACATGCTATGTATGGCTGAGCATGGTGCTGTTGAAAAATGGCAATGTATGACAAAGCATGGTCCTGTTGAAAATTGGAACCATATTACCGTCGCATCAGAGGTAAAACACTAGCACGCAGTATGACGATGGCTTACCATTGTGTAATCAGAGTCCCCTTAGTCATTAGCAGCCGTGACCTGAAGACAAGCACAATGATTCTCCACACCATGATGCCACTGCCACCCGCCTCCATATCTGGGTGGTCACAACGGCGGAATGCCAAGTGAGAGGCTTAGATTAGATTCCTAGCCGGGTCGCAGATTTTGTCCACTCGAGGATTGGGTGTTGTGTTGCCTTCATCATCATTTTATCCTCATCTACAGGCAAATTGCCGTAGCGCTGTCAACTGGAAAGACCTACACCAGGCTCCGCACGGGTGAGGTCTCCGCCGTAGCCACACGAATTAGTCATGATACCCGCGTAACACCGCTATGCCTGTCTAAGACAATGGAAGAATCCGACTACTCACCAGGTCGCCACTATACTGACGAAAGTTGGTCAACTGCGGTATTGCAGGGCCGTTATTCGTCTCTGAACACATACGACGCTATTCATCAGCAATCTGGCGACGGTAGCACTCCAAACGCAACCATCTGTATTGTGACGTAAACGGTACCCTACGCATGGGATGATAATACCCTATTACGGCTACTGCTGATCTCCGACCAATGATGCGGAATGACACAGAATGTTGCAGGAAGTCCGTTACTGAAACTTCCTGGCAGATTAAAACTGTGTGCCGGACCGAGACTCGAACTCGGGACCTATGCCTTTCGTGGGCAAGTGCTCTACCAACTGAGCTACCCAAGCACGACTCACGCCCCGTCCTCACAGCTTTACTTCTGCCAGTACCTCGTCTCCTACCTTCCAAACTTAACAGAAGCTCTCCTGCGAAATTTGCAGAACTAGCACTCCTGAAAGAAAGGATATTGCGGAGACATGGCTTAGGGGTGAAGTGAGTTGCACAGCTTTAGCCAACTCGTTATTAAGTGACACAGGCAAAAGGTTTGAACCGCTATTAGACGATAAACAATGCCAACTCGCTGCGGTTTTTCATCCCAAGTTCCGGTTGACATGACTGGAAATATATGACAACAGTCGAGTGTAAGTAGTAAGTAAACGAATGAAATTGCAGAACAGGCTTTGAGGCATAATGTCATAGAAAGTTCAGAGGGCAGAGATACTTTGAGCGGTGCTGGTGGAAGCAGCAACGACGAAGAGAAACATGTTTTTACGTCTGTCCCTCAGTCTAATGAGAATCCTAGGAGTAACACTTCTGTAGAAAGTAAAACCCGCAGTCTAGTCAAAATGTGTCTGGATATGAAATCAAAACACTCTTTCAATGATGCGGTGCTTCTCTGGGGAACAGGGTTTAGTAAATTTATTACAAGAAGAGAACAGAAGCTTTTGAAATGTGGTGCTACAGAAGAATGTTGAAGATTAGATGGCTAGACCAAGTAACTAATGAGCAGATACTGAACAGAATTAGGCAGAAGAGAAATTTGTGGTACCACCTGACCAAAAGAAGGGATCGGTTCGTAGGACACATTCTGAGGCATCAACGGATCACCAATTTAGTACTGGAAGGAAGTGTGTGGGGTAAAAATCATAAAGGGAGACCAAGAGGTGAATACAGTAAGCAGATTCAGAGGGATGTAGGTTGCAGTAGTTATTCGGAGACGAAGGCTTGCACAGTATAGAGTAGCGAGGAGAACTGCATTAAACCAGTCTATAGACTGAAGACCACAACGGCAACATTTACTTATTAAATGTAGGACCCTGTACCTTCGAGTGCTGCAGTCGAACGACTTTTTCCGTGTGCAAACACATATAGTCTCCTAAACTAGCCTCGCTCTCGGATGAATGTTTTCATATGTTGATGTCCATGAAGGAAAATAAGCACCTTACGTCAGAGACTATCATATTCTATCGTATTTTGATTCTCCCGTAATTTAACATTGATAACTAAATAACTATAAAAATAAATGATTAAACAGTTTTTTATTTATCTTCGATTACCTACCTAAACCTCCTCAACCTAAACTTTTTTATTTAAGCAACAGTAATATGTTCGATTCCCTTGATCGTTTCACTACACCCAAAAGGCAACGTTTACTATTACGAGTTGTTGATTAACGATTAACTTTAACTTCCGATATTTCTCCTGTAAAGTAACGCTTTAACACTTAACGAAGTTAACATTTTTAGTATCGGATTAACGATTGGCGAATTTAACTTTTTGATTAACGTTGGCCAGCTATGCTGTCAAGTACCTTGTCGACGATTATGCCTGCCATCACTTCGAATGCAGTCCAACATCGGGCCACAGGAACATCATCACATTGAATACTGCATGATTCAAGCAGCCAGCCGAAAGGAGACTCACACAACGAGGCTACTTTCAGACTTCGTTAGGTGATGATAACGCAGTCTCAGACGAATATGCGTCCTTCACAGCGATCACTCAGCATCTGAAGCTGTTGACGCCCCTTATACACCTAACCAGGCCTGGTAGCAACACTGAACGCAAACAACAATAATGTCCTCTGGTGGTCATTCTACGATGTCTCTTCGGAAAGTAAGGAACGATCTATCGCGAAATGGAAACCACAGTGAGAATCAAAATTAGCAACTTCTCTACATAATCGCTGCTCCAACTTAGACATCTGTCGTAGCGTTCTAGCAACCTTCCGACAACCTGTTGTGCTTTACGAAATTTTTTTACGCTGGACTCCAGCACGTTGTCTGTGCCAAAATATTGTCTTCATAGCCAGCGGTTCATTTGAGCAGGTATGAACATCAGAGGGAGCCAAGTCCGGGCTGTTTGGTGGGTGATCGAACACTTCCCATCAAATATGCTGCAGGAACGTCCTCATGGGCCCTGCAGTGTGCAGCCGAGAACTTTCATGAAGAAGGAACTGCATGACATTTACGTTATGTAGGGTTACAAGAAATCAGGCGAAATCTCTCGGCAGGCACCCATGCTTCGCGGGAAACAATATTTTTTTGACATTTTTAAGTGCTCACTGAGCTCTCAGAACCGAGCAGAGTGACATGACGCTGTCTGTGGGCATACTAGGAGCACTGCTCGACACATCTGTGCAAAGCTTCGTGGGATATTCACTGCCGTTCCCATTTCGAGACCGATCGCAAGATCTCGAATCTGTCATTTACGTACACACTGATGATGTGTACATGTAAGAAGTTCTACATCTACACCTACATCTACATACATACTCCGCAATCCACCATACGGTGGGTGGCGGAGTATCTAGCATCTTCTCTCCCTGTTCCACTCCCAAACAGAACGAGGGAAAAATGACTGCCTATATGCCTCTGTACGAGCCCTAATCTCTCTAATCTTGTCTTTGTGGTCTTTCCGCGAAATGTAAGTTGGCGGCAGTAAAATTGTACTGCAGTCAGCCTCAAATGCTGGTTCCCTAAATTTCCTCAGTAGCGATTCACGAAAAGAACGCCTCCTTTCCTCTAGAGACTCCCACCCGAGTTCCTGAATCATTTCCGTAACACTCGCGTGATGATCAAACCTACCAGTAACAAATCTAGCAGCCCGCCTCTGAATTGCTTCTATGTAGTCCCTCAATCCGACCTGATAGTACTCAAGAACAGGCCGCACCAGCGTTTTAGAAGCGGTCTCCTTTACAGATGAACCACAGCTTCCAAAATTTCTACCAATGAACTGAAGACGACCATCCGCCTTCCCCACAACTGCCATTACGTGCTTGTCCCCACTTCATATCGCTCTGCAATGTTACGCCCAAATATGTAATCAACGTGATTGTGTCAAGCGCTACATTACTAATGGAGTATTCAAACATTACCGGATTCTTTTTCCTATTCATCTGCATTAATTTACATTTATCTATATTTAGAGTTAGCTGCCATTCTTTACACCAATCACAAATCCTGTCCAAGTCATCTTGTATCCTCCTAGAGTCACTCAACGACGACACCTTCCCGTACACCACAGCATCATCAGCAAACAGCCGCACATTGCTATCCACCCTATCCAAAAGATCATTTATGTAGATAGAAAACAACAGCGGACCTACCACACTTCCCTGGGGCACTCCAGATGATACCCTCACCTCCGATGAACACTCACCATCGAGGACAACGTACTGGGTTCTATTACTTAAGAAGTCTTCGAGTCACTCGCATACTTGGGAACCAATCCTATATATGCTCGTACCTTAGTTAGGAGTCTGCAGTGGGGCACCGAATCAAACGCTTTCCGGAAGTCAAGGAATATGACATCCGTCTGATACCCTTCATCCATGGTTCGCAAGATATCATGCGAAAAAAGGGCGAGTTGCGTTTCGCAGGAGCGATGCTTTCTAAAGCCGTGCTGACGCATGGTCAGCAACTTCTCCATTGGCATCTAACCCTGTCTTCTGAAGGCCACACATTTTATTCGGGTGGTATACATGTTTGTTGTAAATAGTTGGCTCTTATTATCTCTTGCCATGATATGATGAATAATAACTCAGTTAGCCATAAAATATGCCAATGATATGAACGTAGATACTGGTCCGGAGCCTACTCCGCAAAGTGAATGCAGTACCCAGAAAGGTGCACCTTCACCCAGCCGTATGTTTCCTGCACCGACTGTAGCACCCATCGGAGAAATTAACGTTTTAATAATGTATTAGCTCTAATTTAGGCAAACGATGCTCATCCAGCTCTGAAGGAAGTGTCAAGGCGTGAGCACGGAAATCCTTTCAAGCCATTGAGGCCGTGCCCGCCGCCCGGCCGTATAAATCATGAAGGCTCCCTTCAGTTCGCGAGAAGAAAAGAGTCGAGGTCCTAAATTACAGGCTGTGGCCGTCGCGTCGCGGGAGATTTATTCGGCGGTGCCGCGCCTGCTCAGAGGCGTCTTTGTGTTGACGCCGGTGGCGGCCCGGCGCTCAGCGACAGCGATCGCGGGTAATCGCCGCTGATTGGCCGAGATACACAGCTGGCGGCTGGGCACGCCGCGGCCCGGGGTTCCAGCGACGCTCCTGGGAACAAGGGGCGCTGCCTCCTACTCTCTCTCTCACACACACACACACACAGAGCGACCTCATTGTTTTAGGGGTATCTGTGAGGCGTCACTGTGCCGTCTGCTCTCAACTGCTTTGGTCAGCCTCGTACCCCTGAGCATTGTGTCTGAGCGTTCAATCACATCACATTTCTAGGAAGTTCACTGGACAGTTACCGTCCCCTGTGTAACACTACCCATTCACAGTCGTATCGCACTATCACCTCCACACACACACACACACACACACACACACAGACACTAGGTATAGCGGCTATCAAAGAAACAACGACCTTTCGGTTATACCGCTTTCTTTCTCCTCCACTTTAACATTGCTACTGAAACCGCTCAAAATAACCGGTTGCTGAAATAATTCGTTTTTGTTTTTAATTACACTACTGGCCATTAAAATTTTTACACAAAGAAGAAATGCAGATGATAAACGGGTATTCATTCGACAAATATAGTATACCAGATCGGACATGTGATTACATTTTCACGCAATTTGGGTGCACAGATCCTGAGGAATCAGTACCCAAAACAACCACCTCTGACCGTAATAACGAAGGTGATACGCCTGGGCTTTGAGTCAAACAGAGCTTGGTTGGCGTACAGGTAAAGCTGCCCATGCAGCTTCAACACGATACTACAGTTCATCAAGAGTAGTGATGGGCATATTGTGACGAGCCAGTTGCTCGGCCACCATTGACTAGAAATTTTCAGTTGGTTAGAGATCTGCAGAATGTGCTGGCCAGGGCAGCAGTCGAACATTTTCTGCACCCAGAAAGGCCCGTACAGGACCTGCAACATGCGGTTGTGCATTATTCTGCTGAAATGTAGGGTTTCGCAGCGATCGAATGAAGGGTAGAGCCACGGGTCGTAACACATCTGAAATGTAACGTCCACTGTTCAAAGTGCCGTCAATGCGAACAAGAGGTGACCGAGACCTGTAACCAATGGCACCCCATACCATCACTCCGGGTGATACGACAGTATGGCGATGACGAATACACGCTTCCAATGTGCGTTCACCGCGATGTCGCCAATCACGGATGCGACCATCATGATGCTGTTAACAGAACCTGGATTCATCCGAGAAAATGACGTTTGGCTATTCGTGCACCCATGCGCTCCTCTGTGTGATGCAGCGTCAAGGGTAACCGCAGCCTTGGTCTCCGAGCTGATAGTCCATGCTGCTGCAAATCTCGTCGAACTGTTCGTGTAGATGGTTGTTGTCTTGCAAACGTCCTCATCTGTTGACTCAGGGATCGAGACGTGGCTGCACGATCCGTTACAGCCATGCGGATAAGATGCCTGTCATCTCGACTGATAGTGAGACGAGGCCGTTGGGATCCAGCACGGTGTTTCGTATTACCCTCCTGAATCCACCGATTCCATATTCTACTATCAGTCATTGGATCTCGACCAACGCGAGCAGTAATGTCGCGATACGATAAACTGCAAACGCGATAGACAACAATCCGACCTTTATCAAAGTCGGAAACGTGATGGTACGCATTTCTCCTCCTTACACGAGGCATCACAACAACGCTTCACCAGGCAACGCCGGTCAACTGTTGTTTGTGTATGAGAAATCGGTTGGAAACTTTCCTCAGGTCAACACGTTGTAGGTGTCGCCACCGGCGCCAACCTTGTGTGAATGCTCTGAAAAGCTACTCATTTGCATATCATAACATCGTCTTCCTATCAGCTAAATTTCGCGTCTGTAGCACGTGATCGCCGTGGTGTAGCAATTTTAATGGCCAGTAGTGTAGTACGAGGGTCGTTTAGTAAGTAATGCCACACCTTCCTTTTGTCAGAATATATTTATCGTTAAGAGTCAGAATTTGGTGACAATATACATCAACATGTCTAGTCCATGTCCTATTATTCTACGTATTTCTGTGGCGATGCGCCAACATTGTGGAAGAGCAGCATGTATTCCCTGCTGGTAAAAGCTCTTGTCCTGTAGGTGCAGCCATGTTTTCACTGCATGAATGACACTATCGTCATCTTCAAATGTATTCGCCTTAGAGAATCCTTAGGCGGCCCAAAGAGATGGTAGTCCGAGGGTGCCAGGTCTGGACTGTATGGTGGATGAGGCAACGATGTCTAGCCCAGTTTGCCGATGTGTTCCTTGGTTCTCAGGCATAAGTCCTGGATTCTTCTCCGATCGAACGCGTCGGAAACGGTTCTTGAGTTTATTCAGTCTTCACGTGTGCCTCTGAATTGATGGTTGACCCTCTTGGCATCACATCCACGAGAATGGCGACATTACTATCCCAGAAGACTGTCACCACGACTTTTTCAGCAGAGGGGTTTGTCCTGAATTCCTTCTTTTATGGTGAATGAGGATGATGCCACTCCATGGACAGCCTTTTTGTTTCCGGCGCAAAGTGGTGCACCCAGCTTTCGTCCCCCGTAACGATCCGTGACAGAAAGGCCTCTCCGTCGGTCTCAAAACGCTCCAACAATTCACATGAAATTCCCTTTCTTTGAATCTTGCGCTCCGCTGTGAACATTCGTGGAACGCATCGTGGGCATCTCTTTGAATATCCGAGAGTCTAGATCATTGCATATGCACTTCCAATGCTGACCGAGAACTGTAGAGCAAATTGTCAAGTTGTGATGCGCCGGTCGGCACGAATAATGGCATCCGCACGATTCAGCACGTATGGAGCGGTGGCTGTAGCAGAACGCCCCGTGCTTGGCTGATCATGGAGCTCCGTTTCTGCATTTTCTGAGGCTGAAACTTCCTTTATTCATCGTCCAACTGAACTCCAATCAACTGCAGCATCGCCATACACTGCATAAAAACTTTTAAGGATGTTCACCACGGTTTCTTTTTCTGCATACAAGAATTCAATACCAGGACGCTGCTTGTAACGTGAGTCGTATGTATACGCCATTTTGACACTGTACTACGGCTCTGACATCTGCCAGAGCGATTCGATACTTCAACGGCGCACGGAACAAACATGAAATGTGAAGCACCAACAAGGACGTTTGGCTATGTATATTAACGGCCTTTTAAAAATGTGGGGCACTAGTTATTGAACGACCCTCGTATTATTTTCATTAATAAACGTGGGCTTCGAACTAAGACTGAAAAATTACAGTTAAGGTATAATAATAATGGCGTTTGACAAGAGCCTCCCGTCGGGTAGACCGGTCGCCTGGTGCAAGTCTTTCGATTTGACGCCACTTCGGCGACTTGCGTGTCGATGGGGATGAAATGATGATGAGTAGGACAACGCAACACCCAATCCCTGAGCAGATAAAATCTCCGACCCAGCCGGGAATCGAACCGGCGCCCTTAGAATTGACAGTCTGTCGCGCTGACCACTCAGCTACCTGGGGACGGACAGAGCTAAGGTGAAAAAGTAAATCTCGATTGATATGTGGTTAAGATTGTGGCACAAACAGGCCTCACTGTCTCCAGCGAATATGGCGGAGGTGAAGCTGAAGGTGATGGGTTCGCTGACAGCAACAGTGAGAGGTCACAAGTCGACGACTTTCCTGCATACTCACTTTCGGATGGTTCCAATTTTTCACCCTGAAGCATGCACTCCGACTACGTGGGTGCTCATAACATAATCTTGCGGGTGAGGCTCACCGAAAACCTTTTGTTTTGACAAAAGTAAATAAATAAATAAATAAATAAACATTTCTCACTTCCCATTATCAAAAAGTAATGAAGTATGAAAACACTGAGAGCGAAGGTAAAATTTCTGACTTCCAAAACATCTGTTTGTTTCAAATGTATTTGTGCAAAGACAACCAAGAACACATACCACTGTTCCTTGCCTTTCTCTGGCCAACCCAAGGGCATTCCCAAGAAGGACAGTCGCACTATACCGTGAACAGAATCTCGTCTTTTCGGCTTCCTTTTATGTTTGCTTCGCAAGTGACACATTACAACACTCCCATTCCGTTCGTAAACGATTGTTTTAAATTATCTGCTTGCTGGTATTGAGCAATAATAAAGATTAATCCGTGATACAAGGAAGCCGAATGTTACAGACTATTAGGATTTTTCTTTTTTTTTCCTATTTTTACATAACAGCGTTTGGTTTAAGATTTCAGTGAAATTGCTTGCACGTAATCTGGATTGATATCGTTTTGTTTGTTGAGACAATGGCTTGGAAGGATGTGAGAGCTTATATTATGGACTGAAGGAGTGTTCCCACATTAATACACTACTGGCCATTAAAATTGCTACATAAAGAAGAAATTCAGATGATAAACGGGTTCAAATTAATTGGACAAATATATTATACTAGAACTGACATGTGATTACATTTTCACGCAATTTGGGTGCATAGATACTGAGAAATCAGTACCCAGAAGAACCACCTCTGGCCGCAATAACGGCCATTATACGTCTGGGCATTGAATCAAACAGAGCTTGGATGGCGTGTACAGGTACAGCTGCCCATGCAGCTTCAACACGATACCACAGTTCATCAAGAGTAGTGACTGGCGTATTGTGACAAGCCAGCTGCTCGGCCACCCTTGACCAGAAGTTTTCAATTGGTGAGAGATCTGGAGAATGTGCTGGTCAGGACAGCAGTCGAGCATTTTCTGTATTCAGAAAGGCCCGTACAGCACCTGCAACATGGGGTCGTGCATTATCCTGCTGCAATGTACGGTTTCGCAGGGATCGAATGAAGGGTAGAGCCACGGGTCGTAACACATCTGAAATGTAACGTCCACTGTTCAAAGTGCTGTCAATGCCAACAAGAGGTCACCGAGACGTGCAACCAATGGCACCCCATACCATCACTCCGGGTGATACGCCAGTATGGCAATGACGAATACACGTTTCCAATGTGCGTTCACCGTGATGTCGCCAAACACGGATACGACCATCATGATACTGTAAACAGAACCTGGATTCATCCGAAAAAACGACGTTTTGCCATTCGTGCACCCAGGTTCGACGTTGAGTACACCATCGCAGGCGCTCCTGTGTGTGGTGCAGCGTCAAGGGTAACCGCAGCCATGGTCTCCGAGCTGATAGTCTATGCTGCTGCAAACGTCGTCGAACTGTTGGTGCAGATGGTTGTTGTCTTGCAAACGTCCCCATCTGTTGACTCAACGATCGAGACGTGGCTGCACGATCCGTTACAGCAATGCGGATAAGATACCTGTCATCTCGACTGCTAGTGATACGAGGTCGTTGCGATCCAGCGAGGCGTTACCTTCCTGAACCCACCGATTCCATATTCTGCTAACAGTCATTGGATATCGACCAACGCGAGCAGCAATGTCGCGATACGGTAAACCGCAATAGAGATGGGCTACAACCCGACCTTTATCAAAGTCGTAAACGTGATGGTACGCATTTATCCTCCTTACACGAGGCATCACAACAACGTTTCACCAGGCAACGCCTGTCAACTGCTGTTTGTGTATGAGAAAGCGGTTGGAATTTTTCATCATGTCAGCACGTTGTAGGTGTCGCCACAGGCGCCAACCTTGTGTGAATGCTCTGAAAAGCTAATCATATGCATATCACAGCATGTTCTTCCTGTCGGTTAAATTTCGCGCATGTAGCACGTCATCGTCGTGATGTAGCAATTTTAATGGGCAGTAGTGTAGCTAGGACAAAGAAGATGATCTGCTGAAGGGATGCTTAGAGGAAAAACTCTTCGCTGGGCAAAAATGTATTCAGTTTCCAAAAGTTGTGCGATTCCTGGACACGAGCGGAAAGCTGAAATACAATACTGAGTATTGCTTGTGTACATACTTTCGAATTCGAACAGTTATGGATAAATTCGTTGTACGTTTCTCGTTATCATCACAGATGGATATTACTAACACCGACAACGGTGAGAAGCAGGTTCAGCCAAAAAATTAGGAATCCGAGAATGCGTCTCCTGCCAGTCCCTGTAGCAGATCAGTAAGTCCAGTTTCACTAGAGGTCAAAGTGAGTACAGTGAGGTTTTATAAGTACAAATCAATCTAACAACAGACAGAACTATAGGACTCTGCTTATAGATACAGACCTTCAATCACTATAACGTGTTTAAATTTCAATAACATTTATCTATATTAATAACTTTTGTTTAATACTTCGAGTCATTTTGTTTATATTACATTGGATTTTACAACACACTCCATTAAAATTCTATTTCTGCCTCTTGTAATGAAAGTTACGTTACTTAATGATAGGTTACAGGTGTTACAGTAGGGGTCAGGAGTGTTATCGTTGCAGGCGGCCTCATACCGCGTACATTACGCCTCTGGGGCTGTGGATTCGTCCAAGTACATTTGAACCCTAGACTGTTGCTTTTAAGTAAGCTGTGTTACAGACTGACATACGTCTCAACATATGCTTATAGTACCGGTATATTTTACTTTATCACAGCACAGATCATTATGACACAGACAGTGTTCATAAAAGATTATAAATGAAAGGTAATCATTTTAAAAGGTACAGACACTCGCTAGAAAACATGTGCTACTTTCCGCCATTGATGTGCACTCACAGAGATTTTGGAAAGTCAGCACCCTTGCTCTGAAGCAACCACAAATTCCGGGTTCAGTTATTATACCCAGTTTATAGCGCAAATTGCACGTGTTTGAAACAAATTTACCTTCCCTTTCTAAGAACATTGTTGACGTTTTCTCCTTATATAATGTAGCTCGTTTGATTTTTGCCTCCTCCCGTTTTTGTTCTTCTAAAGCAAATGGAGCACTGCACTTCACTGCCACTGCACTTCGTAAAATGCTTCCAAACTAGGGAGATACCAATCTGCAATACAATCCATGTCCGAGGATGATAGCGAAATATTACTGCGTAGACCGGCTGGGGGCACACAAGTAACGTTTAGTAGGCGACCCCACACGACAATATGAACAGTATTGTCTGAGCAATGCTGTACCGATTCTTCTGTCAAATGTTAGTTGCTAGTTTCTGACAATCGGCGTTGTGATTAAAATAGCACTGATCGCTTTTGGTTGGTTGATTCGGGGGAGGGAACCTAACAGCGAGATCATCGCTCCCATCAGATTACGGAAGGAATTCGGCCGTGACCTTTCAAAAGAACCATCCCGGTATTTGCCTGAAGCGATTTAGTGATATCATGGAAAACCTGACTCAGGATGGCAGGACGCAAGTTTGAACCGTCGACCTCCTGAATGCGAGCCCAGTGTGCCAACCACTGCGCCACCTCTCTCAGTATTGATCGCTTATCCCATTTTCTATAACCACCCAGTATTTCAAAGCAATGGAAATTTTTCGAATAAACATTGCTTATTTTTAAAAAAGTTTTTTTTAAACTAAAAATTTTAGTACTGCTGCTGTGACAAGTTGATACGTCAGTTTTTTATCTGATTATTAGTAAAAAATCAACAAAGAACCAGTTGTAACCCAGTCCGAACAAACACTTGGCTGGTTGTTTTGTTGGTTTGTAAAGGGACTAAAATGAAAAGTTATCAGTCCCTTTATCCGTAGTCGCACAGGTCTCGGATTGAAAAAACACTCTATCGCCTGAAATCCAGGGAAGGAAAAAAAGGTATAAGGCTATGTGTGTAACCACAATGAAGTATGAAGCCAAAATTGAAAACATTAACTGAAAGGACCAAACCGGTAGAAGGTGTTATAACCATATAGCAGATGGTCTTGACTGGCTGATCGCAAGAATAAAAAAAGAATGAGGCAGCCACTCTGTTACCCACTAAAACCTCCAGCCTAAAAACACAAGCCAAGAGAAATACAGATGGTGAAAAGACGAGCACCACGTCGAACAGACAGCACCAGATGGGACCATTGCTTTTCACAATATATATATAAATGACCTAGCAGATAGTGTCGGAAGTTCCATGCGGCTTTTCGCGGATGATGCTGTAGTATACAGAGAAGTTGCAGCATTAAAAAATTGCACCGAAATGCAGGAGGATCTGCAGCGGATAGACACTTGGTGCAGGGAGTGGCAACTGACCCTTAACATAGACAAATGTAATGTATTGCGTATACATAGAAAGAAGGATCCTTCATTGTATGATTATATGATAGCAGAACAAACACTGGTAGCAGTTACTTCTGTAAAATATATGGGAGTGAAATGATCTTATAAAATTAATTGTTGGTAAGGCGGGAGAGTTCTTAGAAAATGTAGTCCATCAACAAAGGAGGTGGCTTACAAAACACTCGTTCGACCTATACTTGAATATTGCTCTTCAGTGTGAGATCCGTACCAGGTCGGGTTGACAGAGGAGGTAGAGAAGATCCAAAGAAGAGCGGCGCGTTTCGTCACAGGGTTATTTGGTAAGCGTGATAGCGTTACGGAGATGTCTAGCAAACTCTAGTGGCAGGCTCTGCAAGAGAGGCGCTCTGCATCGCGGTGTAGCTTGCTGTTTAGGCTTCGAGAGGGTGCGTTTCTGGATGAGGTATCGAATATATTGCTTCCCCCTACTTATACCTCCCGAGGAGATCACGAGTGTAAAACTAGAGAGATTCGACCGCGCACGGAGGCTTTCCTGCAGTTGTTCTTCCCGCGAACCATACGCGACTGGAACGGGAAAGGGAGGTAATGACAGTGGCACGTAAAGTGCCCTCCGCCACACTCCGTTGGGTGGCTTGTGGAGTATAAATGAAGATAAAAAAAACGAGGAAGAGTAAAACTGCAGTTAGGGGGAGGGCCTGAAAGATGAGGCTAAGGTGACAACCTTTAGATAGAATGGTAAGAAAACCCTTCAGGGATAAAACTTAAAACCATGTCAATCATTGAGACACTGTCACCTAAAATCAAAAGGAACGAGTCAGGGAGATTAGCCTCAGTGCGGCTAAATTTGAACAGTCCCATAAGATGTGGACCAGTGTCAAACGTGAACCACGGCGACGAGGAGGTGGGTCCTCGCAACGTAGGAAGTGCCAATGAGTCAGCGAAGTAAGGCCGATGCGAAGCCGACAAAGGACAACGGAGACCTTGCGAAAGGCTCACATGAAGGACCTCCACACATTCATCGTCTCCTTTATCATACGTAACTTATTCGGCAGTCAGCGAGAGCCATTCTGTATTCCAGTACAAATACTGAACAACACCCATTATGCAGAACTGAAGTACTGGTCAATTTTCACTTCCCGAAACACACACACACACAAATAAAGTGTATTTCTTGAATGGGATATTCAAAACGTTACAGAGTAAATTTAAAGTTGTGTGATCTTAATCTTTGTCCGCGAATCAACTGTATATAGTTGCCTCGGGTATCCAGTGTTTACGAAACACGGTATTACGACAGTGTACCTTGCAGCCGTCTGCAGGTGATACTTGTACAATGGACGTCGTGCCCAGGAAATGGAACACAACGACGAGGATTAACACAATGGCGTATATGTCGCACGCTGGCAAAGTATCGAACAACATCGGCAGGATCTTGGCTCGACCTAACATTAAATACGTTTTCCGTCCACTTTCTAGAGGCGCCCACTATTACGTGCGGTGAAAGATGAATTGGGGCTCCGTAAAACGGGTGTCTACCGTATTACATGCAAATGCGATGCGACGCGACATAAAGAGGGCAATGCCCGCAGTCGAAGAAAGACGCCAAGAACGGAGAAGACAAAATTCAAGAAACGAACAAAATTTGCAGTTGCTGAGCTCAGAGTAGCTAAAGGCAATTCAGTGAAATGTGAACACACTTCAGATTTAAGACAGACCTCGTCGTGTTTGCGTTGTATTCTAAGGCCGCAGTCACAATGGCACCGAGATCGGTGGATGTCGCAGACAACCGACATCGGCCAAAGCTGGCCGATCTTTCCGAACAGTGCACCACTAAGTGCGCAGTCGCAATTTAGCCGCTCTCATCGCCTGTACGCACAGACTTACGACGACAATCGGCTGAATTCAAATGTGTTTGTCTCCTTCGGTCGATTCGGCCGACATTCTCATTCACGAAATATGAACTGTGAGAAACTGATCAGTTTAGTCGAAGAAACAAGTAGTTTGTGGTAACCTGATGATGCAAAATATCGTGATCGACATATAGCTCGAAATCTGCGGACTGAAATCACAGCTTTATTGGAAGCCACGAGTCGAATATTAGAGTAAATTAGCTGTAACCTCAAAAATTAATTTGTTCGAGTGAGAACGGTGACCAATGTCAAGCTAAAAGTTAATATAGTGGATTTCTTTTGGTTTGTGGTAGGTGAACATTAGCTGTCTACTACTTACTCGTGTTTTTATGCCAGTGCAGTGATGAATCTCTTATATGAGGTAATTTGCAAATTTGTATGTCTTTCTGCTTTTCATTGTTTTAGATGTTCAAATCATCTTATTCTAGCCGGCCGCTGGTGGCCGAGCGGTTCTAGACGCTTCAGTCTGGATCCGCGCGACCGCTACGGTCGCAGGTTCGAATCGTGCCTCAGACATGGATGTGTTTGATGTCCTTAGGTTAGTTAGGTTTAAGCAGTTCTAAGTTCTGGGGGACTGATGACCTCAGATGTTAAGTCCCATAGTGCTCAGAGCCATCTTATTCTAAAATTTATGTTTGTCTTTCACAAGTATGCTGAATGACAATAATTGAAGATTATCTGACATATATCTGTTTTGCTGATGTTATCTGAAGCTGTGCAAAGAGCCTGTAATCTTGTTTTGAATGTAGCCACAATGAATCATCTCAGCCATGTACTAGAACCTTTCTCTTTTCATCACCTATATTTGTAAAACTTGTGTGGTTATTTCAGTAACTGAGGAAAAGGTGTATGGTACACTCTTAATTGCTCCAAAACAGATACAGCTGATTCACACGTATTCGGCACCTTTCAAATAAAAAAAAAAAAAAAAAAAAAAACACAATGCAGCGCAGAGGAATCGTAGCATCCACCCTGCCCAAGGAAGTTAAAACTTAATCTCGTCGAGATAGTAGATTCTCCCTACCATACCCTCCCTCATGCCGCCTAAAACCGACGAAGAAAATCGAACGCATTGTTACTAAGCAATTGGCTGATGTTTACTGGCGGTCGCGCCTGGCACGGTGAACGCAGCCTAAGAGAGGCTGTTGAATTACGAGTGGGTCACGGCCTGATCAATAGGGACCTTGTCTTCACTTCCAGTGAGACGTGGGACCCAGCGCTCTGTCAGCTTAAGTCACAACGACGGCCGAGACGGCCTTCCGCGTCCTACGGAGGTGGCAGAAGCACTGAGGGACCGCACTTCGCACCCAGCATTCGGCGATCGGCTGCCCCGGTCAGTCCACCCGAAGCGGCGTGAGGCCGGATAGTGAGGGAAGAGTATAAAGTAGGCGTGTTGTAGTGAAGACGATCATTCTACAGGTATCACCTGAAGATGACGGAACGTACACTGTCGAAAGATAGTGTTGCGTAAACGTCTGCCGGCTGAACATTCGAGAGTAATAAAAACAAATTAGAAGTAAACCGTAAAACATTTGCTATATGTCAGAGACCAAAACATGGACTGAACGCCTTAGAAATAATAAATACATTCGGGAGGATTCCGCACACAAAGTCAAGGTAAACACTTCGTAGAAACGAACAAAAATCATCCTTCCTTTCCTAGATGTAAATAAAAAATGATTTTAAGAAGTTTTCAAACCAGAAACGCGAGGTTAGTTTTGAAAGTGCACTCTGCCTGCACCAGCACACCCGTCTGGATTCCCTCAACAGTGTCCGCCTGCTTAGCTGGGTTGTAACGTGCTCGCCTCCCATGCAAGCGGGCCCGGGTTCGCTTCCCGACCGGGTAGAAGATTTTCTCCGCTCGCAGACTCGGTGGCGTGTTTGTCCTCGTCATTATTTCATCCTCATCACCGGCGTGCAAGTCGCCCAATGTGGCGTCGACTGAAATAAAACTTGCACTTGACAGCCGAACTTCCCCGAATGGGGCCTCCCAGCCAACGATGCCATACACTCATTTCATTTCATTTACCCCAACAGTAAAGGGTGAATGAAAGTCCTTTTGGTATAATTCAAGCAAGACACAAGCAACAGTTTCAGATTAATGCTTTGTTGTTGTGGACTTCAGTACTGAAACTGCTTTGATGTACATTGCCACCCAGTCTATCCTGTGTAAGCATCTTCATCCTCGCATAACTGTTACAACCTGCATCTACTTGAACCTGATTGCTGTAGTCCGCCCTTGGTCTAGTCCTACAATTTATACCCTGCCTTACTCGCCTACAAAACCAAGTTAACTTTTTCATCATTTTAATTATTTGCAGTAAATTTCTTTCCTCAACCAATTAAATTTTGTCAGGTTACCTTCCATTCATTCAGAAAACTGTTGCACTAAGCGACTGTTATATTGGCTTGTAAATTACAGATTGCAGCGATCAGTCGTCCTTTTTAAATTTTATTGTGCAGATCTAGATTTCGGCTAGAGGCTAGCCATTATCAATGCACTATTATTTTCGCTCAATTAATGTAATGCCTGTTGGTCGGGCTTCGTCCACAGTTCATGAACATGGTACCACACTAATGGTCGACGTCGGAGCCAACGGCTTGCTGCATCAGTAACTTCCCCATCATCCACGTAACTGCTTCCTGCGGAGTGCATCTTTCATGGGAGTAGGAAGGTGCGATATCCGGGCTGTGAGAACGATGAGGATCAACAGTGCAGTGACGTTTAGTGAGCTCCTTTCGGGTGCACAGACTTGGGTGAGGCTTCGCGTTGACATGAACAAGGGAAAGTTCGTTTGAATTTTTGTTGCGACGAACATGCTGAAGTGGTTTCTTCAGTTTCCTAGGGATAGCACAATACACTTCGGCGTTGATCATGGCACCATGAGGGAGCAGATCCAACAGAATAACCCCTTCGCAGAAGACCGCTGCCATGAATTTATCGGCTAAGCGTACAGCTTTGAACTTTTTCTTCGAAGGAGAGGTAGTGTGGTGTCATTCCATGCATTGCGATTTTGTTTGCGGTTCGAAGTGATGACCGAATGGTTCTTCACCTGTGACGATGTTCTACAAAAAATTGTCACGATCAGCCTCGTCACGCACAAGCAATTCCGCACAGATGGTTCTTCAGTCCAGATCTACATCTACATCTACATCCATACTCCGCAAGCCACTGACGGTGTGTGGCGGAGGGTACTTTGAGTACCTCTATAGGTTCTCCCTTCTATTCCAGTCTCGTATTGTTCGTGGAAAGAAAGATTGTCGGTATGCCTCTGTGTGGGCACTAATCTCTCTCATTTTATCCTCATGGTCTCTTCACGAGATATACGTAGGAGGGAGCAATATACTGCTTGACTCCTCGCTGAAGGTATGTTCTCGAAACTTCGACAAAAGCCCGTACCGAGCTACTGAGCGTCTCTCCTGTAGAGTCTTCCGCTGGAGTTTATCTATCATCTCCGTAACGCTTTCGCGATTACTAAATGAAGTGCACGTTAATAAGTCACAGCTGCAAAATACTAACGCGAATACTTTACAGACGAATGGAAAAACTGGAAGAAGCCAACTTCCGTAGAAATGTTGGAATACGTCAGGCAATACTGACCTCACGACTTATCTTAGAAGAAAGATTAAGGAAAGACAAACCTATATTTCTAGCATTTGTAGATTTAGAGAAAGCTTTTGACAATGTTGATTGGAATACTCTCTTTCAAATACTAAAGGTGGTAGGGGTAAAATACACAGAGCGAAAGGCTATTTACAATTTGTACAGAAACAAGATGGATGATATAAGAGTCGAGGGGTATGAAAGGGAAGCAGTGGTTGGGAAGGGAGTGAGAGAGAGTTGTAGCCTCTCCCCGATGTTATTCAATCTGTATATTGAACAAGCAATAAAGGAAACAAAAGAAAAGTTCGGAGTAGCTATTAAAATCCATGGAGAAGAAGTAAAAACTTTGAGGTTCGCCGATGACATTGTAATTCTGTCAGAGACAGCAAAGGACTTGGAAGAGCAGTTGAACGGAATGGACAGTGTCTTGAAAGGAGGATATAAGATGAATATCAACAAAAGCAAAACGAGGATAATGGAATGTAGTCAAATTAAATCAGGTGATGCTGAGGGGATTAGATTAGGAAATGACACACTTGACGTAGTAAAGGAGTTTTGCTATTTGGGGAGCAAAATAACTGATGATGGTCGAAGTAGAGAGGATATAAAATGTAGACTGGCAATGGCAAGGAAAGCGTTTCTGAAGAAGAAAAATTTGTTAACAACGAGTATAGATTTAAGTGCCAGGAAGTCGTTTCTGAAAGTATTTGTATGGAGTGTAGCCATGTATGGAAGTGAAACGTCGACGATAAATAGTTTTGACAAGAAGAAAATAGAAGCTTTCGAAATGTGGTGCTACAGAAGAATGCTGAAGATTAGATGGGTAGATCACATAACTAATGAGGAGGTATTGCATAGAATTGGGGAGAAGAGGAGCTTGTGGCACAACTTGACTAGAAGAAGGGATCGATTGGTAGGACATGTGCTGAGACATCGAGGGATCACCAATTTAGTATTGGAGGGCAGCGTGGAGGGTAAAAATCGTAGAGGGAGACCAAGAGGTGAATACACTAAGCAGATTCAGAAGGCTGTAGGCTGCAGTAGGAACTGGGAGATGAAGAAGCTTGCACAGGATAGAGTAGGATTTTCTGCCAAGTCAGTACGTAGAACTTTACTTTCGAATTCACTGAACGCCTCTCGCATTGCCCTCCTCACACTACATTTCGCTTGGCGTAATTTTTGTCTGTCCGCAAGGCTTTGGCTATGGTTATGTTTGCTGTGGAGTTCCCTTTGCTTCCGCAGCAGTTTTCTAACTCGGTTGTTGTACCACGGTGGCTCTTTTCCATCTCTTACGATCTTGCTTGGCACATGGCAGATGGCGAGGAACCCAGTGGACACAACCTCTGAGTACCCCAACTGGCGGACGAATGTGTCAGCACTAAGAACAGACACGTCCAGTTCTACAGCGAGGTATTTGACTGTGATCTGTTGATCACTTCGAATGAGAGTGTCCACACGTTGCAACATTTTAGGAGTCACAGCCGTGTGCAACTGGCCGACACACGGGAGATCTGACAGGTTTATGCGACCTTATTACGATGATGACAGACGCCTCGCACAACGACTCACCTACTTTTGTTCACTGCCAGGTCTCCGTAGACATTCTACAAGCACCGATGAATGTTTGCGATGCTCTGGTTTTCCGCCAAAAGAAACTCAATGTTTGGAACGCACCTCCATTAGAGACGCCATTTTTAAGGCTACGTTTAGTGCCGCCACCTGTCGGTAAACTACAGTGGCTGAAGCGGGACTATTCCACAATGTCCAACAAAAATTCTGCATTTTTTCAACTGGAATTTGACGAGAAAAAAATGCGTTGCACTACTTATTGAGCGTCCCTCGTATATAAGTGGAGTCCTAGCAACGATACGATCCAAAATTGGTTCAAATGGCTCTGAGCACTATGGGACTTGACATCTATGGTCATCAGTCCCCTAGAACTTAGAACTACTTAAACCTAACTAACCTAAGGACAGCACACAACACCCAGTCATCACGAGGCAGAGAAAATCCCTGACCCCGCCGGGATACGATCCGCTAATGAGGATACACACTGACAAAGGAGTCTTTGAGAAAGAGCAGACTGTTGCGGCACGACGCCTCGGAAAGAGCACAATCGGGAACAGCGAAACTGGTCGGTTGTCCGCGTGCTACTGTCGTCAGTATCTCGGTAGAAGGACGGTGAAAGCACAAGAAGACGACAATGTGTTACAGGTCCACGCTTCATCGAAGAACCTCAAGGTTGAACGTTTGTCTGCCGTGTGAAGTTGGATAGATGGTAAAATGTGGCAGATCTGAAGACAGGGCACAATGCTGATGCAAACAGAAGTGATTCCTGGGCACACCGTGCAGCCCACACTGCTGAAAATGGGGCTCCGGAGCAGACAAGCCCTACGTGTACACATGTTGACCCAAGTACACCGTCAACGATGATTCCAGTGGACACTGGTTCAGCCGGCCGAAGTGGCCGTGCGGTTAAAGGCGCTGCAGTCTGGAACCGCAAGACCGCTACGGTCGCAGGTTCGAATCCTGCCTCGGGCATGGATGTTTGTGATGTCCTTAGGTTAGTTAGGTTTAACTAGTTCTAAGTTCTTGGGGACTAATGACCTCAGCAGTTGAGTCCCATAGTGCTCCGAGCCATTTGAACCATTTGAACACTGGTTCATTGCCAAGGTTGTTTCGACTTTGCTGCAGAAGTTTAAGTGGGAAGCCCTTACACATCCTCCATACAGTCCCGATTTCTTACGATGCCATTTACTCAGTTTTAGAGACATTCGTGGCCACAGATCTGATTGGACGAAGAAATGTACGCCTGGGTGCATTCAAGATTCTGTAGCCAAACACAGTTTTGAGATCAAGACTGGTGTTAAACAGGGAGATGGATTGTCACCATTGTTGTTCAATATAGCACTGGACGAAGTGATCAGGCAATGGAGAGCAATAAACGAGGAAATGGGAATACTAAAGACGCATGTGGGGGGCGAAAAGGACAACAGGGCTCAAGTGGACTGCCTAGCCTTTGCAGATGACATAGCAATAGTAAGTGAGACGTAAGAAGACGCAAAGACACAACTCGTCAACTTAAGTAAGGTAGCCAGAAAGGTCGGACTGAGGATCGCCTATAACAAGACAAAGACATTAAACACCACTGCAGACTGGGAAACGCCGGTTCAAATGGTTCAAATGGCTCAGAGCACTATGGGACTCAACTGCTGTGGTCATAAGTCCCCTAGAACTTAGAACTACTTAAACCTAACTAACCTAAGGACAGCACACAACACCCAGCCATCACGAGGCAGAGAAAATCCCTGACCCCGCCGGGAATCGAACCCGGGAACCCGGGCGTGGGAAGCGAGAACGCTACCGCACGACCACGAGATGCGGGCAGGAAACGCCGGAAGGCACTGTGCAAATGGTGGACAAATTTAAATACCTGGGAGAATTTATAACGGGAAGGAACAGGAGCAAGGAGGGAATAACAGAGAGGATAAAGCCTTCTGCATGACGAGAGAGATATACAATAAAAAGAATATATCCTCAGAGCCAAAGATAAACCACTACAAGGCAACAGTGAGGAATGCAGTATTATATGCTGCTGAGACAATGACACTAGGAACAAATGGGGCAGAACAACTAGAGAAAGAAGAGAGAAAAATACTGATAAAAATACTAGGTCCCAAAAGAGGTGGAGAGAGGTGGATACGAAGACCTAGGGAAGAACTGTACCGGAACATTAGAACAATATCCGGAAAAAGCAGACTCAAAAGGGCAAGGTTTGCTCGGCATGTAGTCAGGATGAGTATGGACAGAATGACGAAGAGAGTGTGGGAAACAACAGGGAGGACAAAGGGAAAGACAGTAACCAGGTGGATTATTGAACTTCGGAAGGACTGGTTGGAAATGGGGATCAAGGTCGAAGGAAAGGAAAGTTGGAGGAACAAATATACACCGACAGATATGCCGGAGATCAGTGACAGAGAAGAGCACAGGAAAAGATTATAATGTTACCAGTGGAGCCACCAGGAGAAACGGAAACTGAAGATCTCGGAAGAAGAGCGGGAGAGAAGAAGAGAAAGAATGAAGAGCTTCTGGGAGAAGAAGAGGAAAATGCAGTCCACGAAGGGGCTACCCGTGGTCCTACAAAGGCCGTAACGCAAGAAGAAGAAGAAGAAGAAGAAGAAGACAGTTTTCCATGAAGGCATTGACTGTCTTATGTCACAGTGGAATAATGTGTTAACAGCTACAGCTATTGCTTTTGAAATAATAAACAGTTTTCTTACTTTTTCCATCTGTTCTTCTTGTGAATGCCCCTTACGCATATTTTGAGCAATAATAAGGACACTCTAAACAGGTCGTACATAGTCAAAAAATGGCTCTGAGCACTATGGGACTTAGCATCTATGGTCATCAGTCCCCTAGAACTTAGAACTACTTAAACCTAACTAACCTAAGGACAGCACACAACACCCAGCCATCACGAGGCAGAGAAAATCCCTGACCCCGCCGGGAATCGAACCCGGGGACCCGGGCGTGGGAAGCGAGAACGCTACCGCACGACCACGAGATGCGGGCGTACATAGTCAATAATCGTATTGACATACTATGATTTCTATTTTGTATATAGCAATAAATTATGTTAACACAACTATTGGAAAAATGAATGCAGAAATAAAACAGAAAATTGAAAATAAGGATCTATTAAGAAAGTACAAAATAAAAGGAATTAACTCAAGTTCCAAGTGAATAACTTCCAGCTTATATTACTAGCTATCTTGCTGACAGCTTCGGAATAATTTCAGGTTTGCTGACTAACTACAAGTATACCTACTTCTAAGCCTATTGCTCTTACGCTATGCTCCACTGCCCACACTGGCAATTGCGTGTCTCGGGAATCCCCGATCCTACACATACATATAGATTTCTTGCTTTCTTTCCTTTTCACAAAATTTTTCTTATTGATTTATGCATATATGTATTTTAAAGTTCCTCTTAATTAAATTTATATATTGGAGGAAACGCTTCGTATGACCTACTGACGCCATTTTGATATTCGGAGCGTCCACTTGGTCGTATAGACAGGAAGTTAAGCAGTTGCCTTTTAGATATTCTATGTACCATCATATTAAATGTAGTCTACAAGATTCGGCCACTTGCAACTGCTTGCAGATAGCAGTAGAATTATCTGTACTCCCTCTCCACCTAAAGAGGAGACAACTGAAAACGACAAAAAAAAAAAAAAAAAAATGGTTCAAATGTCTCAAAGCACCATGGGACTTAACATCTGAGGTCATCAGTCCCCTAGACTTGGAACTACTTAAACCTAAATAACCTAAGGACATCACATACATCCACGACCGTAGCAGCACGGTTCTGCACTGAAACGCCGAAGAGCCGCTTGGCCACAGCGACCGCCTCTGAAAACGACATGATCAGCGGAACGTTCCTCTACACGTTGACAGATTGGTGTGTTCCTACATCCCACTCGATGCACATGTTTCGGAAATGGACCGTGACCTGTTAATAGCTGCACCAAATCTCGAGTTAGGCAATTTCGCGCAATTTGGGCATCTTCCTGATATCTGGGAATATATTGTAAATCCATCTTACAGTGCTTCTACTGTTCCAGTTGGACTACCATTCATCTAACTTCCAGGCTCGTAAATGTCAGTTCAGAAATTCGTGGCAGTAAACTGAAACTGAAATTGAACTGAAAAAAGGACAACAAAAGCATTGTCGCAATTGAATGCTATCATTTACTAATGGCTTACCACATAAGGACTAGGACAGGTCGTATTTTCACAAGATTGCATTGTTCGTATACATATTACAAATATTATTTGATTTCTTACTATTTTAACAAAGTTTTAACAAACAGAAATCCTTGGGGCAACCAGTCTTGAGTTTAGCGAAAGTGACGCTCTGACAACTGAACTCCTACCGAACTGGACGGAAATTGTTACAACGAAGATGTATGTGAACCTTGTAACTGTGAAAATTATCAAATTATCTTTCTTTTATTCTTTGCCTTAAATGTAGCCGGCAGTCTATTGAATGCGTAGACAAAGTATTAAGTAAGATGCATTCCATACCTTGTCTAGTGATTTTTGGCCTTATACGAAAATATATTGCTAGGCATTCCACAAAATGCCGGATTTCACAGTCTGCCGATAACGTATGTATAAAATTTGACCGAAATTGCTCTAGAGATTCCTGAGTTTAGCTTCTATTTCACTACCTTTTCATCCGCACCCCTACAGGTGACAGATGCTTGCTACCCCACAGAAACGTTAGCGGGCATTATTACAACTCACCAATGTTGCATCGTAATCGGATGATTTGTGTAGGAACACGTAAAAGACACACAAGCGAATATTCATTTTTTTGTATTAGATAACTTGCACTTGACGTTGCGGTGCCTACAAACACACGTAACAGGTGACAATTATTGAACTATATGAAAAAAATGTGAATTAGTTACAAACTACAGCGTACACACACTTTATTCGACATGTAAACGTCACTACAGATATTCTGATTTTGGGTATGACATGTTCGATGTGCCAGCCATCATTGGCGATGACGTGGCGCTGACGAACTGTAGAATTCTGCATCACCCGCTCAAGTGTCGGAACTTGGATGCTGTCGGTGACGTCCTGAATGGCCGTTTTCAGCTTAGCAGTGGTTCTTGGGTTGTTGCTTTACAGCTTGTCTTTAATATAGCCTCACAAAAAGGAGTCGCATGTATCCCGGAGAATATGGCGGTCGCATGTATCCCGGAGAATATGGCGGTCAATCGAGGTGCCCCAGAGCCAGAATGCGGTCCCCAAAGTGCTCGTCCAGGACATCAAACACTCTCCTGCTTTGTCGTGCATGGACCACATCTTGCTGAAATCAGAGTCTCTTTGGATAAACCTTCACGTACCGTTCGGTAGTCACAGTACCATCGAGGAATATCGGACCCATTATTCTGTGACTGAGCATTGCACTCCAAACAGTCACCCATTGAGGGCGAAGAGACTTCTCGATCGCGAAATGAGGATTCTCTGTCCCCCAAATACGCCAAATTTGCTTATTGCCGAACCCATCCAAATGACAGTGGGCTTCGTCGCTAAACCAAACAATACATACACATACTAATTCCCGTCATGCCTCGCGTCCGACCGTGCAGTTTGGAAGTCCTAGCGCAAACCGTTCACAAGTTATGGCGAGTTTATTTCATATAGTTCAATGATTGTCACCCTTTGTATCCCATGAAGACTCTGAACACGCGTTACTGCGTGGACTAGCTGATGCGCCGAGAGTAGCGCATTGATGTCTCCAAACCGAAACTAGCACATTGCGCAAAACTTTCTACCAACCACAGGTGTTGGTCTATACCAGGGGTTCCAAACAAAATTTTCTCGAGGACCCCCTCATCGAGAATGATTGGTACCTTGTCATATCACAGTACCAAGTTCCTAGAAAAGCCAAATTAAGAGTCTTTTTATAAGTTTTCTATTTTTGGTACAAAAAAACATTGACATATTCATAATTGAAAAAATATTTAGCTTAAAACTTTTTCAATTTAGCCATCATTGTTATTGTTAAATTTTTGATTATTTCTCAAGTCTTTGTCTTCAAATCTGGGTGTTTAGTATAACAAACTCCTTGAAAAAATAAAAATTTAGTATGTACTGAAATTGACAGGAAAAAATTAAAACTCATTTATTCTAATAGCATCTTGCGGACCCCTCTGGCATAGCTCGCGGACCCGTGGGGGTCCGCGGACCACCTGTTGGGACCCAGTGGTCTAGATAATGGTCGTATTCAATATGTCCATCAGGAAAGATATCGGTACCCTTTAAGAAAGATGCCTCAAAACACTCTCAGGTTTTTCATTTCTTATAGTGCCTAGTTAATTTAGCATCCTACCTTCATTGATCTCGATGTGCATCTAGATATTGAGTCGACTAAATATAATAACGCGTTCCGAGTACCACCAGAGGTAAAGCGACAGCCCCACAAGTTTGCTCCAAACTAAGAATGCGTGCACTACGATATCACGTGACAAGTCACGCCGCCGTGCCGCCCTCAAGTCGGGAGACACACTCACTCTCACACATGCACACGGGCGCACACAAAAACAACCATCGAAGGGAAATTGGGGGCGCCCTTGTCCTTGCATGGCTGCACGAAAAGTCAGCTCGCCCCGCTCAGACTCCCACGAAAACAATTTAGTCCTTTTTTCTTTGCGGCCGCCTCCAGCTTTGCGTGGTGAGAATCCCGTGGTCTAAGCCTCTGCAATTAGTTTCGACCAGGCGGCGTGTGACGCCGGAGGAATGCAACCACAAGTGTAGGAATGGGGTAAAGCTCTCCAATTACATGCTAGTATTCAATGTGTGTGTGTGTTTGTGTGTGTGTGTGTGTGTGTGTGTGTGTGTGTGTGCGTGCGTCAAGTGTATTTGTAAGTTGAGGAAACTTCGTCGTACTGTATAATGCCTGGGCGTATCCGATACTTTTTATTCCTGCATTGCTGGGCTATAGTTATTCGCTCTCTGACATTTCGTTTCAGACACACCCGAGCTCACATTGAACGTTACCAACATGCGATCTCCTGTATTAAATTTGTGAATGGAACTCGAATGCAAAGGCCCCTCATCGTAAAGTGTGACCTAATAATCAATGAGCGATATATCTGAAGAAACATGTGGAATTATAGATATCAGTGTCCGACAGAACACCACCCACATCTTTAATTCTATGGCTGCTATGAATCTTTGATGAAATAGAGTCAGTGAGGATGCAAGTACCAAAAATAAGCGCCAACGTCCGAACTCCTATGGGGATCATAACTCTGCGAGTGATGGGTTAATGGGCGGGGGTCGTTGTGGTGCGGTGAGCGGGGTGTTCGGCAATGGGGTCTGACAGAAAGCGTGTCCGGATGGCCGAGGCGGTCAAAGCAACCGTTCTAGAGAAGCAGAGCATCTGACTTCGGGTCCCGGTCCGCCACAGATTTTCAGCTCTCACCGTTGCATTGCCGCAATGCCATGTGCGGACGGAAATCTTAACTGCCTTCCTACCTCTTTATCATCCCGTTTGCTTCCCATTCCTTTCACCTCAAATATCCATGTACGAAACTTGTGGACTCTCTTTCTCCCCGAATTAATGCCGTTACCAGCTGAAAGGTGAATTATGTAAGGGGCGGTGGAAAAGTCTCCGCCTCAAGTCTGTGCAGTCCACAATAGATATGCAATCAGACACAATCGCCGTGAGTACTGAGGTAATCATCCCGCCGACGCACCAGTTCAAGACACCATTTGGTTAAAACACCGTGTCCTGCAGCGTGAAGAATCCTTAGCTGCCTGCTGCGCATCCTCGTACAATAGGAATTGTCGACCTTCAATGCCTTTTTTAAGGGACCGACAGGGTGTTAATCGCTCGGCTAGACATCACGACTACAGGGCAGGAGCACAATTATCTCACACTTGAGTAGTGGTTATCACGAAGCAGCAACACATCTTGACGCACCGTTCCACAAGAGTGCTTTTCGACAGACATGCTGCCCCAAACGCAATTTTCGTTCCCCAATGGATGTCTGTCGCTGTTTGTCCTTCGTCAGCCAAGATAGGAATAACAGCACTTTGGTCCTGTTTGGACGGATTTGGTAATAATGTCGCCATAGTGCTCGTTTCCGCATTTACCGAACGGAGTTTGGAAAGACACCAATGCCACACTTATCCCTTATGTACACATCGGTGCTTATACACCATCATCGGAGTCACGCTACGTTGTACATACGCTGCAGCTGCCCTCTCAAACGGAAATATTTGATAGGCCCTCTCAGTTCTATTTTGAAGAAAGACCTGCATGTCTGTTAACTGTATGGAAAATCCGTATCTACTGGGAAAGAATACAACTTAAATTTCGTGTGATTCAGAAAAGGAAGCCATGGGAAAACCTTTGTATCCAGCAGCAAAATTTCAATTAGGAAAGAAAGCAGTAGTACGACAAAGTATATGTCAATTTATGTTGTAGCTATAATGCGTGTAATCGGAAAAGGGCGTCGAATACATTCATTTGTCAAACTGAACTACAGGGCTGGATAAAATCTTCTCGGTTTTCAAGCCGCGTCAGTTCGAATACTGCTCACGACGATGGCGGAGTCAGCCATCGAAAGCCCGAGAATTTTATTCGAATTGACGCGGCTCGAAAACCGAGAGTATTTTATCCAGTCATACTGTCGCGAAAGACTCTGGGGACACATGTACCATAGAGCAACATACAGAAACCGTAGCTGATGTTTTTAAAACGAGTTGCGAAGAAACCAGTGGCTATAAGCAGTTTCCTCTCCTTTGCCTAATAGAATTACGCCTCGAGTGCTGCATAACCAACGACATATTTTTGCGGAATTCATGAGGAATTGTATATCGTAGAATCGCTGAAGATTTAGCCCCCGAAAGAAATAGCTGCCAGAGGAGATATGTTTGCAGCAGTCCTCACTGTTCCTAAAAGATTTTGGGTTAATGAGATTTATTTTGAAGTCATTGTGGTATATACACTGATGTTGCCCTAGCAATGACTGTTGCGCTGCAGAATCTTACTGGTACGTGTCACGGAACAGGAACACAGCAGCGGATCTCTGTGTGCAGTTTAACAAACTCACACACGCCGTTATCTACCAAAAATTTTGCGTGCAAAATCGATTGAGTGCATAAACGTTGAGGAAGTTCTTGTTAGAATAACAAACCGACCGATGCTTTTGGTATGGGAATGTTTTTCACTGGTAATCAGTGCTGACAAACACAGCCGCTGTGTTCCATCCATTGTTCACTCACCAAAGAATAGTGACGTTGAAGTCCCGCGTCAGTACTTAGCGTTTGATGGATTAGGGATAGATAGACAGTGCTCTATCTGTTGAAATAAGTTTCCTTTTATAAATCATAAGGCAAATCTGTCTACAGTTGACGGAAGAAACGTATACTCGAGTGTGGCTAGGATAGATTTACTAATGACCTTGCAATGTCATCTACTACCTACAATTCTCTGCGACTTTGTCCACAGTTGTAATTATCGTCTAAAATTCTTATAGCGTATGTACAGCGCTGCCGATTTTCTTTCCCCAAAAGATAAGATTTTCATCATCGTCAGCTTCGCGGGCTAGTCCATTAATCGAACTCTTGCTTTCCATGACTCGAGTTTGGCTCCCGTTGTTGACCAAGATCTCCGCTGCTATGCAGAAGAATTGGGACTGCCATTGTCTTGAAGAATTTATGTTCTCCGTGCGGCAGGTTTCCCATAATGCCCCTGACCGCGCCACGAGAAACTACTTACTTTCCTCTTAATATACCGGTTGCACTCATATTTGATATTCCTGTATAAATAGTATGTTACTTGTTCAAAAGATATGCTATTTATATTTATTGTCACATAATTTCTGTCTCCTTAAAGACCTTAGCTTTGGTACTAGTTTTTGATCTTTTACATATATATGTTTTGATAATGTTATGGCGTAGATGTGGAAGATAGAGGGAATTCATTATTAGAGTCAGAGTTTAACAGAGCTCTGGAAGACATGCGACCAAATAACAAATAAGTGTCAGCGACAGTTAACACAGCTGCTAGACTTATGGCAGCAATGGGGGAAGGAGCAACAAAGCTAGTTTTCAAGTTGTTGTGTAGAATCTATGAGCCTGGAGACATAGCATCAACTTTCGCAGAAACATCATCCATGCAGTTCCGAAAATAGCAAAGGCAGATAGGTGCGAACAATGTAGCACAGTAAGCTGAAGCATCGAATATTCGGACAAGAGTAATATACAGAAGGTTAGAAAAGAATACCTATTACCTCCTATATGTCGATCATTTGCTTTCGGAAATGTAAGGGCAACCGAGAGGCAATTCAGACGTAGCGATTTTTGATGGAAGCAAGGCTTAAGAAAAATCAAGACACCTTCATAGGTAGGATCTGTCGATCGGGAAAAAGCGTTCGACAATGTAAAATACTGCAAGATGTTGGAAATTCTAAGAGAAATAGGAGAAAGACCAATAATATATATAGCATGTACAAGAATCGAGAGGAAGTAATACGACTGGTAGACCAAGATCGTACTGCTTGGATTAAAAAGGGCGTAAGACAAGGATGTAGCCGTTCTCTTCTTATGTCGCTCAGTCTGCACATCGAAGAAGCAATGACGGAAGTAATAGAAATGTTCAGCAGTGGGATTAAAATTCAAAGTGAAAGCATATATTAGTGATAAGGTTCACTGATGACTTTGCCATCCTCAGTGAAACTGAAGAAAAACTACAAGACGTGATGCATGGAATGACTAGTCTAATGAGCTCACAATATGAATAGGGGGTAAACGGAAAGAAAACGAAAGTAATGAGGAGCAGCATAATAATGAGATTAGTGATAAACTTAACATCAGATTTGTGGACTACGGAGTAGACTAAGTTAAGGAGTTCTGCGATATTGGAAGGAAACGAATGCATTACAGAGGAAGAAAGCGGGACATCATGATCGGATTAGTACAGAGAGGCCAAGAGAAGTATGCTAATATTAAACAGTGACTTTAATCTCAGGCAGAAGTTTCGGAGGATACGCATCTAGAGCAAAGCGTTGTATGGTAGAGATTCATGGACTGTTAAAAAAACCGGAGCAGAAGAGAATCGATGCATTTGAGATATGGTGGTATAGAACTAGTTTGAAAGTTAGGCGTACCGATAAGATGAAACGTCGTGTGGCTAGGGCCTCCCTGCCGGGTAGACCGTTCGCCTGGTGAAGTCTTTTGAATTGACGCCACTTCGGCGACCGATAAGATAAGGAATTAGGAGGTTTTTCAGAGAATCAGCGAAGACAGAAACACATGGAAAACACTGAAAGGAAGAAGAGATACGATAAAGAAACATGTATAAAGACATCGGGGGTTGATTCCCATGATACTAGAGGGAGCTCTAGTTGATACGAACTGTAGGGAAGCCTTAAATCGGAATACGTCGAATAAATAATTGAGGATACAGGGTGCAAGAGCTACTGTGAGACGAAGAGTTTGGCACAAGAGACGAACTCGTGGCGGGCTGCATTGAATCAGAAGACTAATGACTCCAAACAAGAATATGAAACAAAAAGCTGAGTATATGGACAGGGTTCTGTAAGTTATCTTTTGACGAAGCAATAACAATCCGTTCAGAAGCAACTACTGTGTATTAGTCAATGTTGCTGAATCTGATTATCTGCTGGAGATATTGCTTTCCATCGTTTCACCATATCGTATAGGTGTAGGCTAAATAAAACTGGGGGCGGGCAGCAATCTTTGGTGACACCTTGACTGCTTGTTATAGCAACTATGGTCTCGTCGTTGGAAGTGCCTAATAGAACAGAGGCGTATTTGATAACGCGTTTGACACGTTTCACCGGATGCTCTGAAGAGACTCACTTTCAAAAATGTTCGGCATCTTACTCCGTTATCATCGTCTCGAATACTTTGATGCTTTAGATAAACGCTATCTACATTTAAGATTAAATGTATTTCTAGGGAAGAAATAAATTACTAAGTCTAGAAGCTACAACTGTAATATATATAGAGCGAACTCGCACTCCACTGGCATAATTTCATAGTATTTTTTGAGTATTTTTCTATAAGGGGCCCTCATCTCCACTGGCTACGAAGTAAAAGCTTTTCGCTTGATTTCCTAGTCTTATTTATCTTCGTTTCTGTATTATAATGAAAATATTTGTACAGTAGTGCAAATTTAGACGTTATAAGCTATGTGTCTCGTTTGGGAACAAACGTGGATCATTCCCTCACGATACTTCAGAACATTAACGCTCACTTTACTCTTTGCCCCCAAATTGACACTCAGTACCACCCCATCTTCTCTCAGATTTGTGGTATTCAAAACGTTCTATGATCACGAAATTTTTATCATCTTTTATGATCGATTACTATCATCAGAAGCTTCATTCTTCCGAACAAGCAAAGAAAACGTTAAAAATAGCATTGGCGAAGATAGACACCGCCAAAAGAAGTGAAAACGTAAAAGAACTCTGATACACACAAATCACTAGTCGCGTAGACTCACCGCCAGCAGACTAGTACTAGAGCAGATAATGAGTCACCGGCTAGCAAGTATAGGTCTGATGTCATCCACGGGCAGGAAATTAGTGTTTCTAGTACGCGAACAAGTTCGTAAAGAAATTCGGCCGACAAATTCCCACATGTCGAGTGTCAAATGGCGGTCATCTTGTGACCATGTTAATCTCTGTGTCTTGTGAGGTGAGGTGAATATACTATGTGGTTACAATTAAAGTGTAGCAATTCACAGAGGTGCAGTGAGGACTGCAACTATCGTAAGGCAACCAGACTTACTATATATGCTAATGTGTTAATGTGGACCCGATTTACGCTGGCAAAAATATGGTTTCAATTTTGGCCACCAGGTCGAAATCTGAGGCTGTGAATGCAATAAAAATCTGTAGAATTGTTTCCGTATGTAATGGGTTAGGAACGGGACGTGGGCAAAAAACGTCGAACTAGTGAGAAATGCACAATGTTAGAGTTACAATTAACTGTAGCTTACACACTTTTTTCAATATGGGCACCAGACACGTCAATGATATACTGTGCCGTATAACTACCGAGTTTCGACACACACACGCACACACACATACATATATATGTAAAGTATCACATAATGCCTTGCACCTTTCATTACGGAAGTTGAGATTTCAAGCATATAGTAAGGCACTAATACTCTACCCTTCCCCCCACCCACGAATCCTTAAAGAATCGAACTTCTACGTATAAAACAACTTGAACTCTCTGATTACTTTACAAATGAGTTAAAATGGTAAATATTTGACGTTTAGAGTGAAGACGTTGTATGGTTGAATACGTAAAACACTACTTATGTTGATGTGGCAATTTCTGATTATTCACAATAAGATAATTGTAGTAATAGGACGTTACTCTGTGGTAAAAAGAAGGAAGACTGAGTTTAGCGTCATTGAAGACGAAATGTTTTCTTGGACTCATTCTTAAAGACTGCATGACTTTAGTCTGGGTAATTTGACACAGTTTCGAGAAAAGATAGTTTTTCACTTGTATCAATGTCTGTGGTGTCACATCTCTTGAACATTGCGTAGCACACATACAACAGGACAAAAAAACAATAACGCACCACGAATAAATTATCCGAATGGGACGGAAATCGGAAGGTGTGATGTATATGTACAGACAAAATAATGAAACGTCCTGGCAGATTAAAACTGTGTGCCCGACCGAGACTCGAACTCGGGACCTTTGCCATTCGCGGGCAAGTGCTCTACCATCTGAGCCACCGAAGCACGACTCACGCCCGGTACTCACTGCTTTACTTCCGCCAGTATCTCGTCTCCTACCTTCCAAACTTCACAGATGCTCTTCTGCGAACCTTGCAGAACTACCACTCCTGAAAGAAAGGATATAGCGGAGACATGGCTTAGCCACAGCCTGGGGGATGTTTCCAGAATGAGATTTCCACTCTGCAGCGGAGTGTGCGCTGATATGAAACTTCCTGGCAGATTAAAACTGTGTGCCCGACCGAGACTCGAACTCGGGACCTTTGCCATTCGCGGGCAAGTGCTCTACCATCTGAGCCACCGAAGCACGACTCACGCCCGGTACTCACAGCTTTACTTCTGCCAGTATCTCGTCTCCTACCTTCCAAACTTTACAGAAGCTCTTCTGCGAACCTTGCAGAACTAGCACTCCTGAAAGAAAGGATATAGCGGAGACATGGCTTAGCCACAGCCTGGGGGATGTTTCCAGAATGAGATTTTCACTCTGCAGCGTAGTGTGCGCTGATATGAAGAGCTTCTGTAAAGTTTGGAAGGTAAGAGACGAGATACTGGCAGAAGTAAAGCTGTGAGTACCGGGCGTGAGTCGTGCTTCGGTGGCTCAGATGGTAGAGCACTTGCCCGCCAAAGGCAAAGGTCCCGAGTTCGAGTCTCGGTCGGGCACACAGTTTTAATCTGACTGGAAGTTTCATATCAGCGCACACTACGCTGCAGAGTGAAAATCTCATTCTGGAGACAAAATAATAATTACAGTTTCAGAAAACTTGATGATTTATTCAAGAAAAAGAGTTTCACAAAATTCAAATTGCCCTAAGCACTATGGGACTTAATATCTGAGGTCATCAGTCCGCTAGACTTAGAACTACTTAAACCTAACTAACCTAAGGACGTCACACACATCCATGCCCAAGGCAGGATTCGAACCTGCGACCGTAGCAGCAGCCCGGTTCCGGGCTGAAGCACTTAGAACCACTCGGCCACAGCGAAAAAAAGTTTCACAAATTGAGCCATTCACTAATGCGTTGGTCCACCCTTATGCAAGCAGTTATTCCTTTTAGCATTGGCTGACAGAGTTGTTGGACGTCCTCCTGAGTGATACCATACCAGATTCTGTCCAACTGGCGCGTTTGGTCGGAAAATCCCAAATAGGTTCGAGGGCCCCACCCATAATTTTTTCAATTGCAGAGCGATCTGGCGCGTTTTCTGGTCAAGGTAGGGTTTCGCACACACACTTGCTGTGTGCAGGCGGGCATTGCCTTGCTGAATAGTAAGTCCAACATGGCTTCCCATGAACGACAGTAAAACGGGGTGTAGAATATCGTCGACATACCGCTCTTCTGTAAGCGTGCCGCAGATGAAAACGAAAGGGATCCTCGCATGACATGAAATGCCGCTGCAGACCATCGCTCATGGCTGTTGGCCCGTATGGAGGGTGACGGTCGGGTGACAGTGCTGTCTGGGGCGTCTCGAGACGCCTCTTCATTTGTAGTAGGGACCTGGAATCTCATGGAGTGAAGTAGCATTATTTTCAGTGATGATTACCTCTTCGTACAAAGTCCTGGTGACCAGCGAAAACATGTCTGGAGACGTTCGAGATAGAGTTCGGATATCAAACTGTCACCCTCCATTTCCTTTAATAGCTGTACCCCTTTGGTTGAGATCTGCGCATCCCTTACAACACAGCGGTAAGTCCACGATACTCTACGCCCCATTTTGTTGCCATCCTGGAATAACATTTCAGTGAGATACCACCCACCGGCGAACTGTGAACATTTCTTCTGCCGGTATTCGTGCATGCCGAACCATACCTTGGCCAGTAAGGTCGCCGACTAGCTTCCCAATTGTGACCGCCTGGAACATTACGGGCAGGGCCCTCCAACCAGCTCAGGTTTTTGACAATTTAATGCGCCATTTGGACAGAATTTGGTACAATATCCCTCAGGAGGACATCCAACAATCCATCAATCAATACCAAACCAAAGAATTGTTTGCGTAAAGGACAGACGTGAACCAACACACTACTGACTAGCTGTAGAATTTTTGAACTTTTTCTCTCGAATAAATCATCCATATTTCTGAAATTGTGATAAATTTTTTGTCTGTACATGCACGTCTTATCTACCGGTTTCCGTCCGTTTCGAATAATTCCTTCATGCTGTGTCGTTACTTTGTCTTAAGGTGTACGTACTGGATTCCAGTTTTTAAAAAGAAATTCCTTAATGTAGTTGAAGGAGTTGTCCACAAGAAGTAGTTTAAATTACATTTAAAATTTTCTACGCTACCACTCAGACATTTTATGTTTTTAGTCAAATGATCAGAGATAAGACTGCATTTGTAGTACAGAACTGGATACAGTGTGTCTAAGGCGTTCAGCCTGACCGGGTTGTGTTAAAACACGTCTCCGACGATTGACTGGTTGAAGGCATATGCCACACTCATCGGTGAATAGAACGTGATGACCATCCTGAGCGGTCCACTCGACATGTTGTTGGGCACATCTGTATCACGCTGCATGGAGTCATGGTTGCAAAGATGGACCTCGCCATTGTCGTCGGGAGTGAAGTTGCGCAACATGCAGCCTATTGCGCAAAGTCTGAGTCGTAACACAACTTCCTGTCGCTGCACGAAAATCATTATTCAACATGGTGACTTTGCCGTCAGGGTTCCTCCGAGCCATAATCAGTAGGTAACGGTCATCCACTGAAGTAGTAGCCCTTGGACAGCCAGAGACAGGCATGTCATCGAGGCCGGCCGGGGTCGCCGAGCGTTTCTAGGCGCTTCAGTCTGGAACCGCGCGACAGCTACGGTCGCAGGTTCGAATCCTGCTTCGGGCATGGATGTTTGTGATGTCCTTAGGTTAGTTAGGTTCAAGTAGTTCTAAGTTCTACGGGACTGATGACCTCAGATGTTAAGTCCCATAGTGCTCAGAGCCATTTGAACCATGTCATCGAAGTTCCTGTCTCTCTGTATCTCCTCATTGTCCGAACAGCATCGCTTTGGTTCACTCCGAGACGCCTGGACACTTCCCTTGTTGAGAGCCCTTCGTGGCACAAAGTAACAATGTAGACGCGATCGAACCGCGGTTTTTACCGCGTAAGCATGCTTGAACTACAGACAACACGAGCCGTCATTCCTAGTGGAATGACTGCAACTTATCGGCTGTCGGACCCCCTCCATCTAATAGGCGCTGTTCATGCATGGTTGTTTACTTCTTTGGGCGGGTCTGGATATTTGGAAATTTGCTGTAAGGTCATATGGGACGAAACTGCTGAGGTCATCGATCCCTAAGCCTACACACTACTTAATCTAACTTAAACTAACTTACGCTATGGACAACACACACACCCATGTCCCAGGGAGGATGAAAAACTCCGTCGGGGGGGGGGGGGGGGCGCGGAGAGCCGCATGGACTATGACAAGGAGCCCCAGACTGCGCGGCTACCCCGCGCGGCAGGGCGGATTTAGTAACATCTCTGAACAGTCAAAGGAACTGTGCCTGTGATACAATATCCACAGTCAACGTCTATCTTCAGGAGTTCTCGAAACCGGGATGATGCAAAACTTTTTTGATGTGTGTACATTTCCTCGAACATATATGTTTTATATACACTACTGGCCATTAAAATTGCTACACCACGAAGATGACGTGCTACAGATGCGAAATTTAACCAACAGGAAGAACATGCTGCGATATGTAAATGATATGCATTTCAGAGCATTCACACAAGGTTGGCGCCGGTGGCGACACCTACAACGTGCTGACATGAGGCAAGTTTCCAACCGATTTCTCATACATAAACACCAGTTGACCGGCGATGCCTGGTGAAACGTTATTGTGACGCCTCGAGTAAAGAGGAGAAATGCGTACCATCACTTTTCCGACTTTGATAAAGGTCGGAATGTAGCCTATCGCGATTGCAGTTTATCGTATCGCGACATTACTATTCGCGTTGGTCGAGATCCAATGACTGTTAGCAGAATAAGGAATCGGTGGGTTCTGCATCTGAATGGTCTCGTATCACTAGCTGGCATCTTATCCACATGGCTGTAACGGCTCGTGCAGCCACGTCTCGATCCCCGAGTCAACAGATGGGGACGTTTGCAAGACAACAAGCATCTGCATGAACAGTTCGACAGCGTTTCCAGCAGCATAGACTATCAGCTCGGAGCCCTAGGCTGCGGTTACCCTTGACGCTGCATCACAGACAGGAGAGCCTGCGATGGTGTACTCAACGACGAACCTAGGTGCACGAATGGCAAAACGTCATTTTTCCGATGAATCCAGTTTGTGTTTACAGCATCATGATGGTCGCATCCGTGTTTGGCGACATCGTGGTGGACGCACATTGGAAGCGTGTATTCGTCATCGTCATACTGGCGTATCAGCTGGCGTGATGATATGGGGTGCCAGTGGTTACACATCTCGGTCACCTCTTGTTCGTACTGACGGCACTTTGAACAGTGGATGTTACATTTCAGATGTGTTACGACGCGTGACTCTACCCTTCATTCGATCCCTGCGAAACCCTACATTTCAGCAGGATAATGCACGACCGCATTTTGCAGTTCCTGTACAGGCCTTTCTGGATACAGAAAATGTTCGACTGCTGCCCTGGCCAGCAGATTCTCCAGATCTCTCACCAACTGAAAACGTCTGGTCACTGGTGGCCGAGCAACTGGTTCGTCACAATACGCCAGTCACTACTCTTGTGAACTGTGGTATCGTGTTGAAGCTGCATGGGCAGCTGTATCTGTACACGCCATCCAAGCTCTATTTGACTCAATGCCCAGACGTATCAAGGCCGTTATTACGGCCAGAGGCGGTTGTTCTGGGTTCTGATTTCTCGGGATCTATGTACCCAAATTTCGTGAAAATGTAATCACATGTCAGTTATAGTATATATAGTTGTCGAATGAATACACGTTTATCACCTGCATTTCTTCTTGGTGTAGCAATTTTAACGGCCAGTAGTGTATCAAACTCGTCAGAAAAATGTGCGCTACAAAATAAACAAATGTTTGATAAAAGTATTTTTAATAATTTTTTACGTCTTATCTCAAACGCTCAAGGGTCGGGGGAGGGGTTGGGGAGGTTGGGGGTGAGGCGCCACTATGATGTTTTTGCCCCAGTTCGGAAATATCGTAGATCCGTGGTTGCGTCGAACTGCAGTAGAGCGCTTGGTAGCCTACTTGACGCCAATACGCCACGGTGGGTAGTGATTCGCGGCGCCATAGTGCATGGCCTGCCTGTGGCTACCGATTCCCGGCCGCTACGCAGCCACGGCTCGGCTAGCGTGCGGGGGCGTAGCGCTGGCGCTTGAATAATGCAGCCGGCCGGCGCTTATCTGGCGCTCGCCCCCGCTGCCCGCCGCCCGCCGCCCGCCGCTCGCCGGCCTCGCCAACCTAATTTCCTGGCGTGCGCCGCGGCGCCATGCATAGGCAACGACCCGTGTGCCATTACTCCCCGCGGGGACCACTTGCTGTGCGCGTTTCGTGATTGGCCTGTTCCTGCGGCGCGGTCACGTGGCCGCCGCCGCGCTAACGTGTCGATATGAGCTTTCCCGGCCCGGCAGCGGCGGCTCCGACGCCGGGCGTCGCGCCGCGGGCAGCCATGTTGGCTCCGGCTTGAGTGATGGTGCGCCGGCGCATGCAGATAGCGCGCGCCGCACGCGACGCCCAGCGCCGGCTATCTCGGCGCTTAATTGCGAGACCGCCCTATCTCGGGACAATTGAGGCGGAGCGCATTGTTCCAAAACAAATGCTCCCGCAGCCCGCAATGGCGCATTTGTGGCGACGATTCCGTTACGCTTTTTTAGGACCTCAGGCTTTGTTCACCGTTCCCTTGAACGCCTACCGTCTACCACCGATCTATGCTAGTAGTAGTCAAAAGTGATGTCTCTTATTTCTTGTTACGAGAGGCGTTCAATAAGTATACCACACTTGTTTTCTGAATGCAGTCTGGTTTTATTCAGCATTCCAGCTCACCTATTATTTCTCACTGTTATAGCTACCAGACCCTTTTCTTCAACACAATATCCGTTCAATGTGACGGTATTACTCCACCTTACTGGAAGGTCCTCTATGACCAGATCGTAGCCCTGTGCTGGCCGACGTCGAAGCCAAAGTCTTGCTGCATCAATATCCTCCCCATCAACCATGTACTGCTTCCCGCGGAGTGTATCCTCCAGTAAGCCAAACAGATGGAACTCTGAAGGTGGGAGATTTGGACTGTGGAGTGGATGTGCAAGAAGAGTCCAATGAAGTTTTATAATCTCCTCTCAGATATGCAGCCTAAATGAGACTTTACACCGTCATGGAGGAGAGGTTACCTTGCATGTTTGTCGTGACGAACATGCTGAAGTTGTTTCTTCAGTTTTCTGACGGTGGCACAATTCTCTTCACAGTTAGTTGCTGCGCAATGAAGGAGCACTGCCCCTTCACAGTCCCAGAACACTGCTGCCATGCGTTACCAGCTGAGGGTGCACCTTTTTTAAACTTTTTCTTCGGTTGAGATGTGGTGTGGCGCCATTCCATGGAATGCCATTTTGTTCCCGGTTAGAATTGATGAATCCACAGCTGCGTGTCACTGGCCCGTACGCGGGAGATCGGAAAGGTGTCAGCGACCTTGTTGCTATGGTGACAGACTCTTCCCCCTACGACTCACAGTGCTTTTGTTCACTACCAGGCCTACGTAGACTTTCTTCAAGTGCCTAAGAATATCTGCGATACTCTGATATTCCGCCAAAAGAAAATGACAGCTTTGTGCTTGGAACGCAGCTCCGATACAGACGCCACTTCGAAGGCAACGTATAGTGCTGCTACCTATCGGAACTTCATGAAACTATAGAGGTGCAGCGGAAATATTCACGATGTCCCATAACAAATTACACATTTTCTTCAAACCGAAATTGGCAGAGGAAAAAAAAAAGGTTTGCATTACTTATTGAACGACTTTCGCACATGCCAGGGGTAATCATAAAGTTTTTTAATTACACGACGAAAAAATCACTTTGTGGCCATCAGACTTGGTGATAGAGTCAGTTATTTTCTACCTTTTCGTCTTCCAACGCGACACGATTACTCCAGCCATGGATCACTTGGCATAAACTTTGCTTGTAGAACTCCACCTTTTGGGTATTCAGGGAACGTTCCCCCTCGCAGATCACCGTCTCATCAGTGGTTTCTTCATCCGAGGAAAGAAGTGTTACGTCACGAGAATGCCGGGAGTGAGCCACAATTTGATAGACCAAAGGATTACCATGTTTGCTTGTTGTCTGCATAGAAATAGCTGGTGCGTTGCCCCCCCTCGGCAACTTCCCTTTACGATTCCTCTTGACAGGCTCCCCTAAACCTGTTTGATACTTGAGCAGTATGCTCCTGTGACGATTTACCCGTAATTAGTAAAGTCTGTTCTGATCACGTCGCTGCATGCCAAGGAACAGGTCCCGTCACTTTGCCCTATGGTGGACAAGTCTTCGCCCTTATTGGCGGCGGTGAATCCTCGTTTCCATTCATAGTTTTCCTGTTGGAAGTGATTGTCACCTTGTACCTGCCGAAAAGGCCTACGCCAATGGCTGACAAGATAGATGTCCCTGTTCAAAGATGAACGAAAGTTGTTGAAAAGCTATGAGGTAACACTGGAAACTAGCATTACAGATAAATGATGTAGCTACATGTTATGTGAATTTCACTTCGTTTTCGTTCTAATAACGGAGAAGTAAAGTAAAGACGTGACTTTCTGACCTATCTATGTGTTTGTAATGTGCGTTCTTGTATTGAGTACCCAAACTGCTCCGAGAACAAGATATTCGAATGTTATTCAAAAGACTATTCAATGTATTAACAAGGATGTAGCAAGATGATATCCGATGGTATAGAATAGTTTTGTTAACTACTAAAGAATGTTAAAAATTTACCTTATGCTGTCCACCATTAATGTCGTGCAAAAAGTACTAGCAAATCTATCAAGAAGTGTTCTGATTCCTATGATTTCTAACGGTCTCTGCCAAAAACATATTGTACGAACACCTGACGTTTTTCGTCTGTTTACTCTTTTATACTATACGCATCCTGAGCACTGTAATAATGTAGAGACATTGCTCTTGTTCTCAGGACCTGTTCGAGAACCATTTTGCCACAGAAGAGACTTATCATTTGCCCCCCCCCCCCCCTCCTCTCTTTTCCCTCGCACAGTTGCACCCGTGTCTTCTACATGACGAAGGACGTCCTCTTCCAAATCGACAGTCCGGCGCGACCCTCCTAATTTAGTAGTTTTTTTTTTCAGCCCTTACTGTAGTCTCAGCTTCTGTGAGTAATCGTCAAGTGGGAGATTCCAAACTGAACCGATTTTCTAACTTATTTTATTTCCAAATAGTACACTTCTGGACGTGTATTCCTTATCGAAACTCATCACTCCTCTTCACAACCGCTAGAAACCCCTAATACGAATTCTGAATCACCCTCTCTAAGCTACATAGCGTTGCAATGTAGATATTGTTTTGTGTGTAGGGTGGGGGGGGGGGGCGTGCAGAAGAAAGACTGATTGACGTCGGTGGGTGGTGCTATAGTCTTTCCTGGAGCTAACATGTATTAAATATATTTAAGAAGTTATTAAAAAAATCTTCTATTACACATATATTTTTACACTTAACTTTTTGAAGATGAATGTCTGTGTCATTATGAGCAATACTGACAATGAGTTTATTTGTTTTTGCTTCTTATAGAAAATAAACACTACTGCATCTATTATTTACTATACAGCTATTGTTGGTACACTGTTTCATACCTTCACCGAGTTTCAAAGTTGCAATATGTAAATGTCTGTTCTCGTTTTACACTCGCTGGAAGAGTTTGGCTGGAATGTAGGATGCCACATAGAACATGGATATCCCTGATATTTCATAAACAGTTAAAGATCTCAAAACCAATACTTTGCTAGTACGAGCTTATTTAGACTTACTCAGTTCCACAAATGCAAGTAGCATATCGGACAAGTTCCCTGCGGCAAACTCGATCAGTTGCCAAGGTTTCAGCTTCCTCCGTATTCATGTCCATGCCCTGAAGGTCCTTTGCAAAAGTCAGTTTCCAGGTGTTAAGAGGTTTTCCTCCACGTATGTATCCATCCGTTGGTTTCTACAACAGTGCTGATTTGGAGGATTCCTCCATCTTTCGTGTGTAGAATATGCCCCGCAAGCGAAACAACAAGACAGTTTAAAAAGACGCAAATATTTTATAAAGTATTTACGACGTGCTTCTGCAAATGAAATTCGGTATTTCCTAAATTGAAAGTACAAATTTACGTCACTTTCTAATGTAACATTCCAACGAAAAGGTGTTTCATACCTGTACCTTTTGATGGGAATCGTGGCTACACTATGCTCTGCCAATCGTTTTGGCTTTCAAATCGTCCATCTATTTGTCAGAAGAAGTATTACTCGAAAAAGGAACAACGGGCGTGTCGGCTGCCATAGTACTTCAGCTTCTGCTATTAAGAAAGTTCATAGTTTCTGAAAAATATATCTACTATAACAAGCTACGAACTTGAAACGTACAAAGGAATAGGCGCCCACAAATTGATAGACTGTCAACTGTAGAACATTTTGTTTCGGTATGGTGAATCATTTGAAGGTAACCGCTTTTCCTAAGGACGTCTTGCAAACATACGGTTTTTTTCAATTGTGAATCTTGCACCTCGTGAGCTGCTACAGGAACAAAACGATACGAAATTACGTAATAAAAATTACCAAACATCTGTGGATATATGTAAATACCGACTCCCGAACGTTTACGCATGAAAGAGGAAGGACTTCATAGCGTGAGAGTGAGGGGATATGGGATGGGAGAGCGAGAGAAAAATGTACTTCACACGTATTTCTTCACTTGTACCTGGATACAATAGTCGAGATAAAATAGACAGAGGGACAATATTTTCATCGGCAAGCGTATTTAGACAACATTTTCTCATTCTCAGCGGCTCCAGAGCATCATCCAGGTAACGAGCTACTGTAATAAATGTTCTAAGTTCGAAGTCACACCGTATCAGTTTTAAAAATGCGACATCTAACTGTAATTGGTAGAGTTAACTACAAATGACTAACACTATCGCAGGAGTTATAACTATAGTGCGAAATGAAGAGACGATAGAGGAAAAAATGATGAAAGGCAGGGCAAGAAGGTAACAGAAAACGGTTTCCAGAAAACAGTGATAGATTTATCCGAGATGTGTAATGGCATGTATGGGCAGTTAACCTAGCTGTACAACGGGAGAAAGAGTAGAATTGTGAAATTATGAAAACAACGAAGGTCAAACGATTTAAAACAGAGAAACTCAGAAGAAAAACTTAAAGTGGCCAAAATCGCTATTAAAGCATTTATTTCGATAAAAGGTTTCTGTTAGACTACGTCATCGTCTTCGGATCATATGCTCTCCAAATTCGCATCCACCGAAAATGGTAACGTAATCTTACCGCCACCGGTGATAGAAATAAATGCTTTACCAGAGACAACGGCTTTTTGAAGTTCTTGTTCAGAGTGTATTACGCTGCAGATCGACCCCATCTGGCGCAATGTCAGAATGTACAAAGATATAAAATATGTTATCATAAACAGTGGGTGTGATACGCATGCACAAACTTGAACGGGATATAAATAAAAGATGTCAGCATCAAACTAGTGCAAGGCATTGACACAGTAAAATTTTTCTTGAATTCGAATAAAATCCTTAACTGCCATTCAGTTCATGTAGGGAGGAAATGAAGCGCAGGAAACATCAAAGTAGTTTTCTTGGCCCGTATTTCCGTGAGAACGTTGTAACACGTCACTTTTGTTCTACTTTGTTTATTTTTCTGAGGTTTATTACATAATACCCTCGCCTTTAGACCGGCTGTATCTTCGTGTCCTCAAAAAAAGCAACACGTATCACGGTATCGCTAAGAAGGCTGACGTCTAGAATCTTCTTAGTAATGCAAAGATCAATATCGACTCCCGCGTGAAAATAGCGAGCACTGACGTGTCCGAACTCAGTTGCGTCCCCCCAAGCCAATGAAAAGACAACGAACGTATCTAGCCTGTCCACGACTTCCATCAGCCCACTGGCTGCCATTTGAGTGGGGCCGTCCCGAATATCGATCGACAGCCTCGCCAGGCGAAGCAGACGACGCCACATCGCCTGCTAACCTCTTCCTGTGGAACCACACGCCCCGTGACGAACTGTAATTGTTGCAATAAGAGGAAAAAAGGGACGGGGTGCATACACTGCTGTCTAATATCTGCTCGGTGTGTAGCGCCATCTCTGAGGAGTTGTTATCACAACATATATGTACTCTACATACAAAGACAAGTTTTTTACACACACAACAAAGATGCGATTGGGCACCAAATAAACAATATAGAACATTAAAGACAAGAACTACTATTCAAATCAAGGCATTACATTTAAAATATTTATACCGCGAATGTGGCCCCATATATCACTCTTAAAATTTAGTACACAGGGAAGGAAGATTACAATTCAACGTTCCGTCGACGAGCTAATTTTAGACGAAGTACAAGCTCAGATTGGAGAAGGATAGTGTCTGAGACCTTTTCGAGGGAACGATCTAGGTCTTTGTCTCTAGTGCTTTAGGTGTAATTAGAGCAGAGCTAAATCTCTGGTCGGATGGGGTATCGAAACTCGGTTCTCCGAAATGCAAGTCCCTGGTCGCGCCCAGTGGACGATTTTGCTCGCAGCAACAAAAATTTTCTAGCTGAGACCACTTTTTTTGAGTATATGCAGCATCAAAGGAAAACAGGCATTGTTGTTGGTGTCTGTGTACCAAAAGCAAGTAAGTGAGATGAGTAATGAACAAACGCCCTACGATGTTGCAAAACCCATACGTACATCAGAGCTGATTTTCTATTTATATACAGGGTGGTCCACTGATCGTGACCGGGCCAAATATCTCACGAAATAAGCGTCAAACGAAAAAACTATAAAGAACGAAACTTGCTAGCTTGATGGAGGAAACCGGACGGCGCTGTGATTGGCCCGCTAGATGGCGCTGCCATAGGTTAAATGGATATCAACTGCGTTTTTTTGAATAGGAACACCCATTTTTATTACATATTCGTGTAGTACGTAAAGAAATATGAATGTTTTAGTTGGACTACTTTTTTCCCTTTGTGATAGATGGCGCTGTAATAATCACAAACATATGGCTCACAATTTTAGACGAACAGTTGGTAACTAGTAGGTTTTTTAAATTAAAATACAGAACGTAGGTACGTTTGAACATTTTATTTCGGTTGTTACAATGTTATAGATGTACCTTTGTGAACTTATCATTTCTGAGAACGCATGCTGTTTCAGCGTGATTACCTGTAAATATCACATTAATGCAGTAAATGCTCAAAATGATGTCCGTCAACCTCAACGCATTTGGCAATACGTGTAACGACACTCCTCTCAACAGCGAGTAGTTCGCCTTCCGTAATGTTTGCACATGCACTGACAATGCGCTGACGCATGTTGTCAGGCGTTGTCGGTGGATCACGATAGCAAATATCCTTCAACCTTCCCCACAGAAAGAAATCCGGGGACGTAGGATCCGGTGAACCTAGGGGGCATGGTATGGTGCTTCGACGACCAATCCACCTGTCACGAAATATGGTATTCAATACCGCTTCAACCGCACGCGTACTATGTGACGGACGTCCATCATGTTGGAAGTACATCGCCATTTTGTCATGCAGTGAAACATCTTTTAGTAACATCGGTTGAACATTACGTAGGAAATCAGCATACATTGCACCATTTAGACTGCCATCGATAAAATGGGGGCCAATTATCTTTCCTCCCATAATGCCGCACCATACATTAACCCACGAAGGTCGCTGATGTTCCACTTGTCACAGCCATCCTGGATTTTCCGTTGCCCAATAGTGCATTTTATGCCGATTTACCTTACCGCTGTTGGTGAATGACGCTTCGTCGCTAAATAGAACGCGTTCAAAAAATCTGTCATCGTCCCGTAATTTCTCTTGTGCCCAGCGGCAGAACTGTACACGACGTTCAAAGTCATCGCCATGCAATTCCTGGTGCATAGAAATATGGTAAGGGTGCAATAGATGTTCATGTAGCATTCTCAACACCGACGTTTTTGAGATTCCCGATTCCCGCGCAATTTGTCTGCTGCTGATGTGCGGATTAGCCGCAACAGCAGCTGAAACACCTACCTGGGCATCACAATTTGTTGCAGGTCGTGGTTGACGTTTCACATGTGGCTGAACATTTCCAGTTTTCTTAGATAACGTAACTATCCGGCGAACTGTCCGGACACTTGGATGATGTCGTCCAGGATACCGAGCAGCATACATAGCACACGCCCGTTGGGCTTTTTGATCACAATAGCCACACATCAACATGATATCGACCTTTTCCGCAATTGGTAAACGGTCCATTTTAACTCGGGTAATGTATCACTCAGCAAATACCGTCCGCACTGGCGGAATGTTACGTAATACCACGTACTTATACGTTTGTGACTATTAGAGCGCCATCTACCACAAAGCGAAGAAAGTGGCCCAACTAGAACATTGATATTTCTTTACGTACTACACGAATAAGTAATAGAAATGGGGGTTCCTATTTTTAAACAAACATGCATGATCAGCGTCTGTTAGATGGAGGAATCCGACAGCCGATCAGTTCAAAGTCATTCCACCAGGAAGGAGGTACGTGGCTCGTGTTGTCTGTAGTTCAACGATGGCTAGATGGTCAATACTGCGGTTCGATAGCGTCCACATTGTTACTTTGTGCCAGGAAGGGCTCTCAACGAGAGAAGTGTCCAGGCGTCTCGGAGTTAACCAAAGCGATTTGTTCGAACATGGAGGAGATACAGAGAGACAGGCCGCCCAAGGGCTACTACTGCAGTGGATGACCACTAACTACGGATTATGGCTCGGAGGAACCCTGACAGCAACGCCACAATGTTGAATAATGCTTTTCGTACAGCCACAGGACGTCGTGTTACGACTCAAACTGTGCGCAGTAGGCTGTATGATGCGCAACTTAACTCCCGACGTCCATGGCGAGGTCCGCCTTTGCCACCACGACACAATGCAGCGCGGTACGGATGGTCCCAACAACATGCCGAATGGACTGGTCAGGATTCTCTTCACCGATGAGTGTCGCATATGCCTTCAACCAGGCAATCGTCGGAGACGTTTATGGAGGCAACCCGGACAGGCTGAACGCCCTAGACACACTGTCCTACTGTGCGGCGGCGGGTGGAATTATTGTATATAAAAATGTTCCTACTATTTATTTAATGCTGTTGTTTGCCGTTCTGTAATTAGAATTCCTAGTGGCCACTTCATCTGAGAAATACATTTATAGCTACAGCTTATAGCTCTGAGGAATTAGGAGATTGCCTGGGATTCGTAATCAAAAACCATTTTCTCTAAAATGTTCACTATATTCTGAAAGCCACAGACCAAAAGAATCCACACAATCCAACTACCACAGCAGTTCAGAGTCTAATGCGCTGATGCAACTATAACTGTTCAAAGTAAATGTTTAAGTGAATGCTCGCCATAATTTGATGATAATGTTCATCAAACGCCACGCTAAATAATGGTAGAATGTCTGTCCCGCGGTGGCACGTGAAAATACGACATACGCAAGCTGAAGATAGATCATTAAAGTCATCCCAGAATTAACACTTCACTCGAAAACGATTTCATGGTTATGCGTATCCCTAGTAACTTATTACGGCATCCGAGGCTGTTTATAGCAATGATAACGATGAGACGCGACTCCCGACACAGGTGGTGCGCTAGTCGGCGTTTGGAGAGAACTGGGGCCTTTTTCTCGTGTGCAGCGTTCTTATATATATAGCCGCGGTGCGGACGGCTAAGGGAGCGCCTGATCAAATCCGCTCCCCCGACTAGCCGCTGGGCTAGTAATGCACCACTTTAAGTTATCGAATAAATCATTGCTTCCTTCGCTGATGGCCGATGAAGCTCTCAATTATATGTGCAATCAGCACACAGGTAAGTAGTCATAATAAAAGTCTGATGTGGCTAAGTGAAATATTTTGGGCGAGAGAATTAATTTAATTACACTACACGTAGTAGACGAGATCTGAACTTGCCCTTTGGAGATACGCTATCGCTATAGTTTTATAGTTATTCAGTTGAAACTTCTCACATTTTTATGATTATAGCGGATCTCCCTTTTACTTAAATTCAAACATCTGAGCTTTATTTATTCGCCTACTTAATCTATCTTGCTTCCTTAATTTCTAAGACAAAAACCAGAAAATCATGAATTTCAACTAAAATTGTAATTTGTGAGATCCAGAATACTGTTTCTACTAATTTTTTATGAAAAAGGAATCTAAATATAAATTTTTAAGTTTCTAGCTCTTCTCTGTTGCGCCAATGATTTTTACCGAAAAACATCCAAATTTCGAAAATGGTTAAAGTTATTGAACTGATATTCAACACATATTGATTTAGTATTACTCCTGACATGCTAGAAACATTTCAGGCTATTTACTTAATTTTTAAAGTATTGTGCAACATTTATGACGTCAGAGCTAGTTACAGCGGACTGGCTGGCACACAATGGAAAAACTGATGTGAATTTTATACGGCGTGAGTAGGCTGCTTCCCTACATCACCCTCTACTTAATTTTTTTAATGTAAATGGGAAAGAAAAAACCATTAATTACAAAAAGGGAAGCAAGAGTACAGCTTAACTCCCTATGAAAATTAAAATGTAAACATATAGAAATATTAAAAGAAAACTTATTACCTACATCAATTATTTAAATTTCTGGTATGTTCACTGCTTCTTAAGCAACATTATCACTCAAAATTTAAGCAAAATCAATGAAACACTTTGGCATACATATTGCCTTAGACAAACAAACACATAAAAATATGTAAAATTACGAAAATCTTAAATCCATTAAATACATTTTTACATACACAAATTCAAAGAAAATGACACAGTTATTCATGATACATAAACAGATAATTATGTCTTAGCAGTCTTTTCTAAACCTGAAAGAAAATTTCACAAATCATAACAATTTCATTTTTACACACATGGTTGTAGCAGCTTTGGCTGGCGTTCGACACTTGCATTCACAAGGGTAGAGGAGGGGAAGTTGCTATGGTGTGCATCCTTCATGTTCACTCTAAATTACATGGGGAAAGGGGAGGGGTCACTGTGAGTAGTGTCCAAGTCACTCCACACTTTCACGCAGCTACCAGGCTGGCATTATCTGGTTTGTCCTGTAGAACAAACAAAAAGAGTGCCTTAGACTCTGCTCACTTAATATTTAAGGGTGGGTCACAATGAAATGGGGATATACATATTTTATCTTTCAATATGTTACTGGAACAAAGTTAACTAAACTTTTTCAATTTTACTCTCGCGGTTACTCAACTGTCATAAAATCGATAGACAAATGGCTCAAAACGCCTTTAGTCACGTACTAGAGAAAACTTATGCTCAAGGCATACAATCATAAATCCTATTTAATTTCAATTTATTATTTCTGGGCTGGAACACTGAACCAATGCTCGGTACATTCCTGATACATTTGTATTTTATTTACTTAGCTGACTCATCTTCGATTACCTTATTCTTAGAGATAGTTTGAGTATATTTGATTAGCAGTTGTCTTTTCAGCCTCTTTGTACATGTGAGTAACTTGTGGTAATAGTACAGTTCTGAGTGTTCAAAACACACTACGTTTATGGTTCAAATGGCTCTGAGCACTATGGGACTCAACTGCTGAGGTCATTAGTCCCCTAGAACTTAGAACTAGTTAAACCTAACTAACCTAAGGACATCACAAACATCCATGCCCGAGGCAGGATTCGAACCTGCGACCGTAGCGGTCCTGCGGTTCCAGACTGCAGCGCCTTTAACCGCACGGCCACTTCGGCCGGCACACTACGTTTAGTTGACTACTAAAACCACTTATTGGTCCTCTGCTGCTGTGTCAGTTCCACATCTGCAATTATGTACTTACTTACTTTGCTAGTGTATGAACTTAAGTAATACTCACTCCATTAAAATTTAAAGCATAGGATAGCACATTTATTTCATTTCTATAGTGTATTGCAGCTGATCAGTTTGCTCACGTGGCAATCCATTTCCACTCGATCGGATGCTGAAACCACAGGTAGTCTCTCTCGACCTACCACTAAAGTGCGTTAAGTAATTATGGACGAGCGTAATGCTAAATTCCTTAAACCTATAGGATGCCATGAGCTGCTCTGTCTCATCTAACATAAGGGTACCTATTGTCACATTCACGCCTCCAAATCATAACCTCAGTACGTGTAGGTGTGTTCTGTCACACACTACACCAAATAACGGGCAGCTCCAACCTTATAAATATTTCAAGGACGTGTCCTTCACGTCTCAACCACAAACACTGTTCAATTCTATTACACTGACACTCCTTGCTACACAAGGTGAGTTCATTCTTACAACTTATCTTCATATTTTTCATAACACTAAGCAATCTCTTTTACTATTAATTAGTTAGCTCTACAGCATACAATAGGTTTCACTGCCACTTCAGATCCTGCTTGTACACGAATTTGTATATCTTTTTAAATTACTGTTGGTGGACCATTTCTAATAAAAAACAACAACTTTGTACTAATACTATTACCAGGGTTCTATACATACTTGTTACTCAAATACCTTTGTATCTTAATTACATCATACTTCTCTGTTGTTTATGTCACTGTTAGGTTTGTTGCATTAGGTATTTTCTTCACTAATCGTTGGATAGAATGGTTACAGAACTCATGGCTTGATAGTCATACGGGAAGATTTTAGTATTTGAGAGTAAGAGCCGAAATTTTGGTGGATAGGAAAGATGAAGAGTGAGTGAGATCTGAAATGGGAAAGAAGATGTCACACAGCTGGGACTGCACAGCTGCCACACTGTGTAGAGGTTACAGAACAACCTCTTCCCTACAGAATTCATTCACTACCTATGAACTTCTTAGGTCGGTTACGTTCCTGAGACCTAATAGCTTTTTACTCTTAGGGTACTCTAGCCTATATGCATTGGCATTTGGTTTTACTATGATCCTGAAAGGTCCTTGGTATACGAACATGAATTTCTTTGTTTCTGCATTTATTTTCTTTGATTTTTCCTTGGTTTTGTCAAGGACTAACAGACCTATTTCAAAACTGGTGGGTACAGCTTTTGCCTCATGACGCTTCTTTCTTTCTTGTGTGTTTAGCTTACTTTTACTTAGATTAACACCTTCGTCCCAATACCTCCTATTTTCAGAACTCGTATAGGCAGCTCCCAAGTTTCATCTTTAGTTACTACATGTTTATCAATAAAAGGTACCGTAATTACTCCGGTTATCGGCAAGACCAATTTTAACTGGCTTCTTTCAAAGTCAACAACACTCTGATATTTTGACAAGAAATCTATGCCAATTAAAACCTCAATACTGAGATTGTTTACAATTAAGCATGGATGATCAATTAAATTACCATTAATATCAAAGGGCAGCAAAGCTTCTTGCTTTACCGTTTTTGACACCTTGCCAGTAGCACCAATTATTCTTAGTCCTGATACCCACATTACTGTAAGCTTGTCTTTACCAGGTAATGCATCAAATAAGGACTGAGATATCGCACTCACCTCACTTCCACCATCTAAGAGACAACGTATATTGATACCCAACATATTGACTATTATTATAGGGTGGCTTATTCTAGTTTGTACAGGTTGTTCCTCAAACTCATCCAATAGTTCCTTTTGGATTTGTCTCCAACTAAAGTGATCGACATCTGTCTTCATTACATTTAGGTCTAAGTGTGTAGGGGTTTCCTGAACTACATTTTCAGCTGCCTTTTCCAGTCGGTCTATTAATTTTAAATCGAAACACCGCACGACTTCATTACATTTAGTTTGCTGAACATGACCCAAATTAGTGTAGTCTGAGCGATTCTGCACCTCCAGACCAGGCATAACACTAGTTACAGCTAAACCACTTTCACTACTATCGTCGGGTCCCTTCTCAAGTGACAACTGGTCACAGCTACTGGGTTCATCGACTCCCAACAGGCTATCCTCTACATTCTCACTTACCTCCTGTCCTAACTCTATTAGTACAGTATCAACATCCTGCACAGGCACTTTAGATAAGAGTACATCATCCTCATCGTAAATAAAGCATGAATTTCTTCTGCTTCTTCACCTGACGATTCAGTATTTTGTAGCTCTTCCCTACCATTACAATGCTGCGCCTTCTCTTTCTCTTCCCACTTAGAAAGCGTCTCTAACACGGTATCTATCAAATACTGTGCGTGATTTAATATTTCTGCTGTATCCTTAGATGCTAGCGACCCCTCATCCACATGTTCAGTCTGAGTATTCTGATCTGTCTTACCAATTACTGTAATTACTGGCTTAGGAAAAGTAACCGCCTGGTGAGCGCCACTGTCCTCATGGACGGGAACTAGTTTTCCTGCCTCGGCCTACTACTGTTTCCTTTATTTCCATTATAGCTAACTAGCACAGCATTGCTTTCTGCACTGTTGTTTACCTGCATAATTTTGTTCAGAACAAAATTACTATCATTTGGATGCCATTGTTGGTTCTGATAATTATTTCTCCAATTTCTACCTCTCTTAGGATGGCAAACACCTACTGTTCTGATGTTTACATTGCCATTCTGCTCGTTCTTGACATTACTACTAGTGTTATTAGCATTTCTGTTATTACGTGCTTGCTCCTCATTGGCAGCCACACGCTCTACACGTTCCAAATATTCAATGAAACGATCCAGATTGTCTCTAGGGGCAGATATAATTCTAGTTTGCCAATACCATGGCAGTTTGGCTTCAAGACCTAGTATTATCATTTCAGGTTTTAGCTTTTCGAGCAAATGTGACAAACGTGAGATCCATGACCTAGCAAACTCTTTAATAGATTCCTTGCCCGCATTGAAGCGTTTTCCACTCCAAAATTCTCTCAACACTTAATTTTGCTTATTGCTAGACCAATACTCATTAATGAAAACTGTTTTAAATTCCGCTAATGTTTTACACTTCAACATAACATCAGCTGACCAACGCATGGCGTCACCTGCTAAATGGCTTCTAATAAATGAGATTTTCCCTCGGTCAACGTGTGGATATTTTTATCTGGATCGAACCGCAAGAACTGCCGACACCCGATAAAAGCGGCGTTTGCAGCTACAACTTGTTGTATACTACCATTACCAGAGGTTACTGAAACTACTTTACTCTCAATGTTAGCAGTGTTAGTACTAATATTTTCTACCCTCATTTCAACATTATCTACTCTTTGCACAATATGAGTAGTATCAGTTTTGATTGCATCTACTTCTGCTTGACATATGTTTACTTTTATATTAACATCTCTAAACCTATCTGAGCACAGTTCAGATTCCGCCTCGATCTTTTCTGTTAACTTGTGCTCCAGCTTCGCATCTTCCATTTGGAAGTGTTTGCGAACCTCAGCAACTTCGGATTTTACTGTTTTATACATTTCAGAAAATTGTTGAGCAACCTTTTTCTTAATATCCTCATGATTGTAATCAATTTTATAATTCAAACTGTTCTGATCCTCTTTCAACTTATTGCAACCAGCCTTGAAGGTATTGTCCATTACCTCCAATCGTTTATTAAAATTAGTTTGGCTGGCCACAATCTCATATTTTAATTCAGCTTTATTGGATTCTAAATTATTGTCCATTGCCTCAAACCGTTTATTAAAATTACTTTGGCTGGCCACAATCTCATACTGTAATTCAGCATTACTGGCTGACAATTTTGCATTACTGGCAGCTATTGCTTGTAATATAACATTTAAATCAATAGCCCCAGTATCTTTGGGCTCACTAGCTGGTTTTTTATCACACTCAGGTGAGGAAAAACTAGCTCC